>NW_026988428.1:60000000-70000000 GCF_030222135.1 Aotus nancymaae
AGGAGTAGAGAAGGACTGAACTTGGGTTCCAAATTTGCACACTAGCAAGAAGAACCGATATTTATACTCTTAAGCAGAGTGTATTAGTTTCTTAAAGATGCCATAACAAAATGTAACAAAATGCATGTCTTAAAACAGCAAAAATTAATTATCCTACTGTTCTGGAGGCTCTGGGGGAGAATCTGTTCCATGCTGTCTCTCAGCTTCTGGTGATGGCTGCAATTGTTGGTGCTCCTTTGGCAGATGCACTGTCAAAGAAAAAAACAGGAATATAATAAAAGAAAAAGAGAAAAAATGGGTGGAAAGTAAAGAAAGATAAGGAATTCTAAAATACTTTCTTTAAATCACAGACATTGTAACAGTTCAATCAAAGCTTAACATTCTAGTTAGATTTATAGAACTTCAAAAACACAGAAATAGATACACATTTAAAACAGAAGAAAACAACTTTTCTCAAAAAAAGTTATTGTAAACATTTCAAAAGCATGCTATGCCGTAATATGAAATTCCAAGTAGGTTTGGAATTTCTGTTTTGTGAAAGCCTAACAGTTTAAGTATCACAAGGATGATGGAGAATGGGCTCTGGTTATGGCAGTTCCACAATTTCCAATTCACCTGTAGAGTTTTAGAAAAATCTTTCAGAGTCTCCACTTCTCCTAAGAGGAGTCTTGTCTTCCATCTTTCTGTACACATTAAGCTTTAAATTGTTCCTGCAGGCCCATGTGTGTAATATGTACTATACTGTTGCCCACAAGGGTTTAATATAAATGTGACATCCTGCTGTGTAAGAAGAATTGTGCTGTGATTTAATAACTAACATTTTCAGAGGGAGTCATTATTTAAAACGCATAAGAATTCAAGAACCATTTGGCTGATGAGATGTGAGCCAATTGGGATCAACTACCCTGTCATCATTCATGCAACAGAACATAAATTTGAATCAGATGAAAGGAAATTTGCAGGTCAAATGCAATGGGTTCTTCCAAACTGTCACAGTGAAAGACAATGCTTTGCTTGAGTAGAGAGGAAGAAATAAGTATCCTTTTAAAAACATTGAATATCAGAGTGAAACCAAAGCGATTAAACTATAGCGATTGCCTCAGTCTAATGACCTCATTACTGTCTTGTAACTTGGGAAAAATATGTCAAAAATAATCCATTAAACAATAGAGCAAGATACATGCAAGACCATATGAAGAAAACTATAAATCTTTATCAAGAACATAAAATAAGACAAATAAATAGGGCATGTACCATGTTCTTGGATGAAATTATTCAATATTGTAAAGATTTCAAATTACTCCAAAGTAATATATAAATGTTACATAATTTCAAATCTCCAATGAAGTACTTTATGAAACTTAATAGTTTCTCAAATGTATCTAAACTTGCAAGAATAGCTAATAGAAAAATAGTTTAGAAGTAGAAAAATTGTAGAGGTCTTGATCAATTAAACTGAGTGTTACTGGAGTAGGAATAGAGGCAGTGATCAGTGAAACAGAACAAGGTTCAGTAATCAACTATTTATATGTAACAAATTTGATTATGATAAAGGCACATTCTGAATCAATAGGAAAAATAATTTCATGGGGAAAATTGGCATCTCATTTGAAAACTACATTAAGATATTTTATGTAGCTCATATAATTCATTAAACAATTTAATTCCATGCAAAAAAAAAAAATGAAGAAAAGCTGTGGTTATATCAAATATAACAGATTCAAGACAAAAACTATAAAAAAAGACAAGGTCATTATATAACAGTAAAGAGGTCAATTCAGCAAGAGGATATAACCATTGTAAATATATATGTACACTGCACTGGAACACTGAGATATGTAAAACAAATATTATTAGAGTTAAAGAGAGACTTAGAACCCAATACAGTAATAGCCAGAAACTTCAGCACCCCACTTTCAGCATTGGACAGATCATCCAGACAGAAAATCAACAAAGAAACATTGGATTTTATCTGCACCATAGACCAGATGGACCTAATAGATATTTACAGACCATTTCATTCAGTGTCTGAAGAATACATATTCTTCCCCTCAGCAAATGGATCATTCTCAAGGACAGACCAGATGTTAGGCCACAAAATAAATCTGAAAAAAAAATATCAAAATAATATCAAGTATCTTCTCTGATCACAATGAAACAAAACTAGAAATAAATAACAAGAGAAACTTTGGAAACTATAAAAACACATGGAAATTAAACAATATTGTCTTGAATGACAAGTGGGTCAGTGAAGAAATTAAGAAGGAAATTGCAAAGTTTCTTGAAACAAATGATAATGAATACACAACATACCAAAACCTATGAAATGCAGGAAAAGCAGTACTAAGAGGGAAGTTTATAGCTATAAATGCCTATATCCAAAAACTAGAAAAAACTTTATATAAATAACCTAACAATGCATCTTAAAGAATTAGGAAAGCAAGAGCAAACTAAACTCAAAATTAGCAGAAAAAAGAAATAACAAAGATCAGAGCAGATATAAATGAAATTGAAATAAAAAATACAAAGGATCAAAGAAACAAATAGTTGGTTTTTTGAAAAGTTAAACAAAATTGACAAACTCTTAGCCAGACTAAGAAAAAGAGAAGATTCAAATAAATAAAATCAGAGATTAAAAAGGAGACATTACATGTGATACTGCAGAAATTCAAAAGATCATTAGTGACTACTATGAGCAACTATATGTAAATCAATCAGAAAACCTAGAAAAATGGATAATTTCCTAGACACATATAACCTATCAAGATTGAATCATAAACAAATCCTAAATCTGAATAAACCAATACTAAGTTATGAGATTAGAGTCAGAATAAAAAGTCTCATAGCAAAGAAAAGCCTGGAACATGATGGCTCCACTGCTGAATTTTATCAAACATTTGAACAACTAATAACAGTCCTACTCACTCAAACTATTCTAAAAAATAAAGGAAGAGGGGATACTTCCAAACTAATTCTATAAAACCAGCATTACCCTAATAGCAAAAAATATAGAGAAAGATACATCAAAAACAGCAAGCTACAGGCCAATATCCCTGATGAACGTTAGTGTAAAAATCCTCAACAAAACACTAGCAAACAGAAGTTAGCAACACATTAAAAAGATTGTTTATTATGATCAATTGGGGTTTATTCTAGGGATGCAAGGATGGTTCAATATATGCAAAATAATCAGTGTGATACATTAACAGAATGGAGGACAAAAGACATATGATCATTTCAGTTGATGCTGAAAAAGTATTTGATAAAATTCAATATTACTTCATGATAAAAACTTTCAGAAAATTAGGTATAGAAGGAACATATCTCAACACAGTAAAAACCATGTATGACAGACCCACAACTAGTTTAATAATGAATGGTGAAAAAAACTGAAAGCCTTTTCTCTAAGATCTATAACAAGATAAGGATGCCCACTTTCACAACTGTTATACAACATAGTACTGGAAGCCCTAGCTAGAGTGATGAGACAAGAAAAATAAAGGGCATCCAAACTGGAAAAGAAGAAGTCAAATTGTCCTTGTGTGCAGATGATATAATTCTATATTTGGAAAAACCTAAAGACTCCTAAGAAAACTATTAGAACTGATAAATTCAGTAAAGTTTCAGAATACAAAATCAACACATCAAAATCAGTAGCATTTTTATATGCCAAGAGTAAACAATCTGAAAAAGAAATCAAGTAATTAATTCCATTTATAATAGCTACAAATAAAATGATATACCTAGGAATAAACTTAAGCAAAAAGTGAAAGATCTCTACAATGAAACCTATAAAACGTTAATATAAGAAATTAAAGTAGACATCAAAAATGAGACTACCTTCCATGTTCATGGATTAGAAGAATCAGTATTGTTAAAATGTCCATAAAAGAGAAATTAATCTGCAGATTCAATGTAATCTCTTATCAAAATACCAATAATATTCTTGACAAAAACATAATAATCCTAAAACTTACATGAAACCACAAAAGACCCAGAATACCCAAAGCCATCCTGAGCATTAAGAACAAAATAGGAGGTATCACAATACCTGATTTAAAATTATACTACAGAGCTGTAGTGACCAAAACACGATGGCACTGGCATAAAACAGACAGATAGACCAATAGAACAAAATAGTGAACCTAGAAATAAATTCATAAATTTACACTGAATTCATTTCCAACAAGCATTTCAAGAACATACAACAGGGAGAAAACAGCCTTCAATAAATGGTACTGGGCAAACTGGATACCCATATGCAGAAGAAAAAACTAGACCCCTACCTCTTGCCATACACAAAAGTCAAATCAAAATGGAATAAAGACTTAAATTTAAGACCTCAAACTATGAAACTACTAAAAGAAAACACTGGGGACCCTCTCCAGGACATTGGACTGGCCAAAGATTTCTTGAGTAATACCCTACAAGCACAGTGTCTTTAAAGCTCCGCCTTAGAAGAAACATGTGTCACTTATGGTCACATTTCATTTCATTAAGTGGGTACACCTAATTTCATGGGGCAGAGGAATTTTGTCCTGATGTAGAGTTGAAATAATTAGTATATAACACTAATGACTATTACAAATACCATATAATTGTTTAACAAGAATAAATTGGATTCATATTTATATCTATGAAATGCTATACAAAATAAGTTAAGTGAAAAATATAAATGAAGACAATTTGTAAAGTCTGTAGGTAATGCTAACCTTCACTGAACTGCACACTTAAAAAGGGTAAATTTTATTATATGTAAACCATACATTAATAAGGCTATTTTTTAAAAAAAGTACAGAACATGTAGGTATTGCTTAATATTGCATTTGGCTCGATGTAGCAGAAACTCATTTATAATTGCTTAATCAAAAGAGATTTTTGCCCTACAGACTCCAGAAATACAGAGGATTAAATCTCAATGGAGCTGTTTTTGACCAATTTGAGGCATGAGCTGATAAATGCTTTCCCATTTCTTTCCCTGGGCAATGCATTCAGATAATATGTTTTGTAAAGCTCCTTCAGAGAATCCTGCAAGGCTGAACTCAGTTTTCTGATAGTGGTAGCCAACCTTTTCTCCTTCCCTGACCTACTTTACTCCTGCCTTCTACTGTTGCTTCCTAAAATCACATCCCAAATTAAGCACCCGGTCACAAGGTTTTGTTTTTGGTTCTGCTTTTAAGAGAACCCAGTCTGATGCAAACCATAAAGATTGGAAAGCTATTTTAAGAAGGGCTTTACAAAATGACAGTACCTAGGTTGGTCATTTATGATTCAGAAATATAGTTTTATTTATTCATGTATTGTAAACTTGATTCATAAGAACTTATCCCCCGTGAAACCACCAGTGATTCTCCAGCACCTAACACAATATCTTGTACAGAGCCAGTGCAAAGGCCTGCTAGACCACCTACGCTACCACCATACACATGGACAGAATCTTGAGCAATCTTTTTTTACATTGATACTCATTGCTGAAGTTTCAGTTTTAAAGTATTGATTCTTATATTTTGATTTAAATTCATCAAGTAAATTAAAATAAATTAAAAACACACTTTTAGACTAATTCTTTAGAACATATTTGTAGTTGGCCTGCAGGACCACCTAGGACATAATGAGACCACCAATGGCCCTGAGATTCTAATTTCAGAACCATTCATCTGAACCACAGCAAATACACATTCTGGCAGAGAATGAAGTGAAATAAACAGTTCTCATATTTGTTAATTTAACTTTTGTCTTCTTTTTAAAAACAGACTTTTTTCTTATCCTTCTTGATTGAAATGCAGAAAGTCAGCCTTAACATCGTCACCTTCTCCAGTTCTGGAAAACCAAAATATTAAAAAAGAGAAACACTAACATTAGCCTTAAGATCCAACTTATGGCTTATTGATTAGCCTGAGCTGGCTCAGTCAACTTGCTATGTGCTTCTGAAAGTAATGAATTTATCTCCAGTAGGTGTGTTAATTGCAGTTCATGCATATTTGCTCATTTAGGTGTACTGAAAAGCTTAAAATGAGGTATGGCTGAGACGTCTAGGTGCTGGTCTAAGATATATTCTATCATTCCTTTTGGTATTTTGCCTAGCTGAAAGTCTAGAGTACCCAGCACCCCTTTCCTCCATTCAGCTAGGTGTAGACATGTGATTCCCTTCTGACCTGCTTTCTTTTAAAAAATTTCTCAAGACTATTATCTGTTGCCAACATCTAATATTCAGGTAATTTTATGAACTACCCAATGCCCTATTAATAAATACTTTTCCTACTTAAATCAGTCAGAGTCAGCTAAGATCCTAATCACTTGTAAGACTGATTTCCTTGAGTTTTGTAATAAATATTTTACAACACAAAGTGAAAATAATATAAACTACTTAAAAGCAAAACACCCATAGGTACTTTAAAGTAGTGTCATATTTTTTTCCTCTGGGTGGGAATATAGCAATTTGCATATTTCTATTGTGTGTTAAAAGTTTTTGCTATTTTAATACAATGATAATATGATTTGGGAAAACCTGTAGTCTTCATGTGAGTGATGAGTTGTTAAGAGAATCTGGGAGCTGATTAGTCCTGAGCCTACAAGGAAAAGTCACTAACTCCTTCTATGAACAAAGAGCAGAGGCTATATTTTAGACAGAAAATATAAATAAATAGTGTCACCCTGAAAGGAAGCAAGACTTTGCAAAGAGGCTTGTTCTATCCTTTAAAGGCAAGTCCAGGTAAAGCTAAGAATTTAGAACATAAGCTAGTACTCCACAGCTGGGAAACTTGGGCCTGGATGCTGACTTTGAAGAACTAGTGGAATCATCAGAAAATCAAAAAATAATAGATGCTGGTGTGGATGGGATGAAAAGAGAACACTTCTATACTGCTGGTGGGAATGTAAACTAGTAAAACCACTATAGAAAACAGGGTGAAGTTTCCTTAAACAACGAGAATTAGAACTACCGTTTGATCCAGCAATACCACTACTGCATATCTACCCAAAGAAAAAGAAGTAACTATACTAAAAAGATACTTGCACACACATGTTTATAGCAGCACAATTTGCAATTGCAAAAATGTGGACCCAGCCCAAATGCTCCTCAATCAATGAGTGGGTAAAGAAACCGCGGTATATGTATATAATAGAATACTACTCGGCCATAAAAAGGAGTGAGTTGATGGCATTCACAGCAACCTGGATGGGATTAAAAACTATTATTCTAAGTGAAGTAACTCTGGAATGGAAAACTAACCATCGAATATTGTCACTCATAAGTGGGACCTAAGCTATGAGAATGCAAAGGCATAAGAATGACACAATGGACTTTGGGGACTCAGAGGGAAAGGGTGGGAGGGAGGTGAGGGATAAAAGACTACAAATTGGGTTCAGTGTATACTGCTCAGGAGATATGTGGACCAAAATTTCACAGACCACCTCTAAAGAACTTCGTCACATAACCAAATGCCACCTGTTGTTCCCCTTAAAGCCTATGGAAATAAAAAATTAGAAGAAAACTAAATTAAGTAACTGGTGGTAAAACAAGTTTCACAAGCCAGTGGGTGTGAGAAAAACAGAACAGGCCAGGTATGAGAATAGAATTTTCAGGAGTCCAGGACTATAGACTTCTTGGAAAGAGATAAAAGCAGCACAGGTGAAAGGACCTAAAGCCCAGAAAAAAAAATTCTCTGGAGTCAGGTGAGTAAGTATCTTCCTCACTTGAGAAATAGGAAGGTCCTAAAGAACCCAGAGAAATTATTTGGGGCCAAGGAATGTATGTAGGAACTCTCAACTAGGGATGAAATCAGGAGGACTGGATTGGATGATGTCCTCCTAAAATTCATGTTTTTCCCACAACCTCAGAATGTGACTTTATTTTTAATATGTAGTTGTAGATGTAATTAGTGAAGATGAGGTCAAAGTGGAGTAGAATGTGCCCTTAATTCACTGTGGCTGGTGTCCTTATAAGAAAAGAAGAAACACAGAAAGAGGGACACACAGGGAGAATACCATCTGGCTATGGAGGTGGAGGTTGGAATGATGCACATACAAACCAAGGAATCTAAGGATTGCCAGCAACACCAGAAGCTGAGAGAAAGATCTGGAGCCCATCTTTTCCCAGCACTTTTGGAGAGGGCAAGGCCCTGCCAACACCTTGGTTTCAGACTTGTTCCCTCAAAAGCTAAGAGAGAATAGATTTCTGTTGTTTGAGGTCACCTGGGTTGTGGTAATTAGCTACTGCAGCTCTAGGAAACTAATATACCAAGAAAGAGGTGATAGGAACACGTGTGACCCTTGCTGGACCAAAAGGTCATTTTAAAGTCACCTTGTGCGTTATCGTGAATTGTGTTTACTTACAACCCACCTTAGAAGAAGTTGAACTTGGGAGAATGTATGGGTACTAGAAACCCTACAAATTCATGGTAGAAAACCCATCCTTTGCTTAGATTTAAGATAAAAGTAGTTCAGATATTTGCGCTTCATAAATTATGCTATTGGGGAGAGTGTGTGTGTTTCTTGCAAACTCTCCTTTTTGTCATGAATTGTGGTGAAAGTGAAAGGGATTTCTCTGTCCTTTGCTCAGATGGGGAGAGGTCCACATGCCCCAGCAGACTAAAGGCAATGACACTAGTGGAAAGACCCAGCTCTCTAACCTAGAAAAAAACCATGAGACCTCTTGAGAATAATAAATGGCTTCTTGAGAAGAATCTGTGGATTCTTGAGAAGATTCACTTGGCCTCCTTCCTTTCTCTCTTCCAACATAGTGTATAGCATATAACAAGCATACTGATTTGTGGGAGGAAGGAACCAGCAGCTTCAGGGCAGGTAAATCAACAAAAACAGACGATCGGAGACTTTAATTTTCTCTCCTGAAATCTCCCCTCATAGAGTAGAGACAGAGTCTATTTTAAAAGAGCTTGGAAGGGTGCGGTGGCTCATGCCTGTAATCTCAGCACTTTGGGAAGCTGAGGTGGGCGGATCACTTGAGGCCAGGAGTTCAAGACCAGCTTGGCCAAAATGGCACAGCTCCATCTCTACTAAAAATACCAAAATTAGCCAGTTGTGGTGGCATATGACTGTAATCCCAGCTACTTGCGAGGCTGAGGCATGAGAATCGCTTGAACCAAAGAGGTGGAGGTTGCAGTGAGTCCAGATGGCACCACTGCACTCCAGCCTGGGAGAGACTCTGTCAGCAACAACAACAACAGACTTTGATTTTATTTGCTCAAGATAATCTCATAGGCAAAAATGACCAGTTTTTTCTATCTGTATTTCTTCCTCCTGCTGTCTGAGAACTCCTCTAGTCTAAATCTTCATCAGCTACTCAAGAAAACTGTTCTCTTTTTTGTGCCAACCTCGAACTTGTTATAATAAATATGTATAAAATATACACATACTATGTGTATTTTCATATTTATGGTGTCCTTATCTTTTTATTCATACTTTTTATGTTTCGTGTCTATGAAAAAGTCAGCAGGCATTTTATATCCAAGTATTTAGTAGTAGTAGTAATGATAATGGTGATGATTTTTAATGTTGTTAGCTATCATTTATTCAATACTTATGTTCCTGGCACTACTAAGTACTTTACATGGGTTATTTCTCTTAATCCTCACATTGACTTTGTAGCATATATATTATTTTTATTCTCTTTTTATAAATGATGAAACTGAGACTTAAAAAGTTTAAATAATTTTTCTAAGGTCACAATCTAGTAAATGTTGAACTAAAGCCTCTTACTTCATGATATGGTTTGACTGTATCCCCACACAAATCTCATATTGAATTGTAGCTCCCATAATCCCCACAGGTCATGGGAAGAACCCAGTAAGAGGTAATTGAATCGTGAGATCTGATGATTTTATAGAAGGCAGTTCCCTGCACATGCTCTCCTGCCTGCCACCATGGAAGATGTGCTTTTGTTTCCCCTTCACCTTCTGCCATGATTGTGACGCCTCCGCAACCACGTGGAACTGTGAGTCCATTAAACCACTTTTTCTTTATAAATTACCCAGTCTTGGGTATTTATTCATAGCAGTATGAAAATGGACTAATATACTCCACAACATGTGCTTTCAACTGCCACTAGTTCCATTAGTCAAGAAATACTCATGGAGCACCTGAATACCAAATATGACTATTCAAGTGCCTACTCTGTCTACATCTGTCTCATAGAAATTGCCTCATTTTCTGCCCCTGCCAGGGAGGCAATTTCCTGAAGCCATGTTAATGATCCCATGACCCTGCCCACAAATTGTGGATGTCTGTACCAGGATTCAGCACCTACTCCAGGACAAAATCTATCTGCAGCCTGGATAGTAATATAGGATCTATATATGATTCCTGTTCTTGGAATTTCACAAAAGGAATTTTTTTCCCTTTTTGCTTAATCTGAAACACATTATTTGAGTTAGCCCAAGTGAGTTTATGTCTCAAAAGTCAAGCACCATATCTAAAATACCCAACTCTAGAAAGTGTTGCAGACATTGGGAATGCACAGAGGGTAGTGAGAGGTAGGCAGAGGAGAAAATCTCCTTATCCACACCTCACTGCACTTCTACATGCTTACGGGTTGCTGGGCAAGAAGGCAGAGACAGGTGGCAGACCCATAGTTATAAACAAAGTTTCTGAAGGGTCAATACAGCTGTCCATATTCATGGGTCTTCAGCTAATTTCCTAAGTGTGAAGCTCTCCTAGCCCACTTAGGTTGCTCACTGTTTTAGGTGGCTTGGTGTTCTGGGACTGTTGTGTGGGTGAGGAAGAGGTATAAAGGTTGCATAATCCGATGAAGTCTGAGAAGATTTTAGAGGATTGACTGGCAGTCACTCTTGCTGACCTGGGAGAAAAAGAGGAAATAGAACCAAGTCTTTTTCTCAGAGCAGGGGACCTTCTCTCTCCCTTCAGTGAGAGATGGGAGATAACTGGGCCATAACTCAGGGCCCCAGGGGCTCTTGGGTACTCTAAAAATGTGTCCCACACTGACTCTTCACAAAGTCCTTTCTTCTGCAAAGCAGATCTCTTCCTTCTTGGGCCACCTCCGGGAATCGGCAGTTGCACTTGCAAGAACCCTCTAGTCACCCCCTCAAATCTTTTACTCTGATATTTTGGGAGAATCCAGCCCTCACCCACTCTGTTTCCTCCTTGTGTGTCCCCCATTATCTTTTGGATCTTTCATAAGTGGCTTTGAAGATCCCATAAACCCTGAGTCAAATCTTGAACAACAGAAAACTTGCTTCGCTTTACTTTAAAGCAGGATGAGCTTATTTCTCAAATACTTTTAGGGTGCAGGAGAAAGATTGGTATCCTATTTTTCTGACATAGCAAAGAAATTCAAGAAAAGCAAAAGAGCTCTTTTTATATTAAAACAGTTGACTCTTCATATTCTGTCACAAGAACTATAATAAGAATAAACGTACCAAAAGAAAAGTAGCGAAATGACACCAGATTGACCCCTGTAGAAGGTGACAATTGAGAAGAGTGAGTGGGGTTTAAACAGACAGATGACCAAGAAAGTTCCTTGTAGGTAGAGGAAACTGCATATTCTTATGCAGAGAGGGATAACAAACTGGACGTGATTTCCTCACAACAGCACAGTATAAACTAATTTGGTTGAAAACAAAGAAACCAGAGGGTATGATTCCTACTCTTACCAATGTGTAATTTGATTTGTGAATGCAAAACATATACTGATTTTTTTAAATCCCCGAATCAAACCTAGCAAAACCTTTATTGTACATACATAATAATAGCTAACATTTACTAGCTATCTATGAAGCATTTAAAAATATTGTCCTACATATTAAAACATGCTGTGTCCGGTTTAGTCTCTACAACAACTGAAGTAGATGCCTCTTTATCAGTCTTATTTTACCAAGACTAGATAGAAGAGATCACTTGTTCATCATTAGAGGGGTGGCAAATGTTGAGGCCACCTCAAAGCAACAGGCCCACCTGAGCAAGTGAGTAAGTTAGCCTAAAGAGAACATTTTGCTTTATTTGATTTTGGAACATGCTTCAAAGAATGCAGCCAGATGGAGAACTTCTGGGGCCCATGAGGCTCTGACTGGACACCTAAGCAAAGCTTTTGATGAGAAAATATGTCCACCTGCTGTGTGCCAAGTTAATTTGCACCCTTGCTAGCCAGACCATGAGGAGAAGCCACTGTGTGTGAAGGACAGGGCCTGGCTTGGGGGCAAAGACCAAACCTTTAGAAACAGAAATGTGTTCCAGTGCTCAGGTTCAGTTCACAATGCAATGAACATATTGTAATATTAGTTTTTTTCCTCAATCATCACCAAGGTAGTGGAAAAACTGTCTTTAGTTTGACCTTGTAGAGGGACAGTGAGACCCTCTTTTAGAGGGAGCAGAGAGTTGATGCTTCCAAAGCTTTTCTCCAGGACACCAGAAGAATGACACCAGGAGACAAGGGTCTCAGGATAAAAGTAAAGAATGATTTCCACTTGAGGACACACTCTTTTCTTTAGCCAGAAAAGCACTCTTGAAAGCTTATAGAGCAGGCGGACACAGAAATGCCTGGGAGCCGAAGAGGCTAAATCGCTACTTTTTGTTTGTTTTTTCTGCTCAACATTGTTTCCTCTATTTAGTATTTACATATTATGATGTGTCACAATAATAAGAATAATAATAGCTACCAGTTAGCATTATGTAAGGAGGGCAGTATTCCAAGTAGTTTTCACAAATTAACTCAATGAAAATTCAAAACAAACTCTTGAGGGAGAGTCCCATTATTGTGTCCGTTTTACAGATGAGAAAGCTGAGGCATAGAGAGGTTCCCATTGTTCACACAGCTAGCAATGGTGCTGAACCAGGGATCCAAGCTGGGCCTTCTGGCTCCGGAGTGCGTGCTTGCCTCTACCACTCTTTAAATACTTTTCATGGGACTCCAAGAGTGAACTCAGCAATAATGAAAACAAGTTTCTTTCTTATAATTCATCTTTGACTCAGCATCCCCAACATAAAATGGGTATAATATTATGGCAATTATTTATATAGCTCATCACGGGATTTTGGAAACGTGGTTAATGTTTAAATAGCACCAGGAGGCCCATTAAATGTGTAAGAAAATGTAGACAAAGAAACATTTTCAGCATTGCTTATTGATGATGGCAGTGAAAGTTGAAGTTTCCTTTCAAGTTTTTACTACTCCCAGTGATTCCTTCTTTGTAGTATTGCCTATGGCCCATTTTTCTAGCTCTCCCATGGAGAAGAAAATAACATGGCTGAGTGAAACCTCCCACCCACATCAAGTCAGCCACTCATAATTAACTTCCTTAATCAAAGGTAACCCTTCTTTTTTGATTAATCATCTTTTTATAGTACACTTAAGGGGAAAAAGAACCAAATGAAAATATTAAGTTGGAGGCAACACAAACTAATTTGATAGTATTGCCATTACAACTGAGTAAAGAAATACACTGAGCTCCCCTTGAAATATTTTTCCTGTCAAAATTTATGTCTTTTCTAAAGGGTGTGAGCAAGGGGGTGTTTTTCTTCATACACACTATGTGGATGTAATGAGTAAATGTTAGCTTTGTGTCTTTTTTTGGCCCATTAAGAATTATGCACCATGGCAATCTACAAACAAGAGACTGACCAGGTAGGCAGCGCCAAAAGAAGTTTGATGAATCACAGAAAAATGGCAAATTATTTACAAAACATAATTTGGGAGGTGAAGTGGCTATATCACACTTTATGGGAGTACAATCACTCCCTAAGAAATAGCCAATTCAGTCACATCAGCTGTTATCTCCGATGATTGGGAGCCATGGATTCACCATTTGCAACAAAGCACTCCAATATTTTTCAGGAGCAAAAGCACTTTTCACTGGCTGCTCCAGAGTAGCTCATTGAAGTGGGAGCCAGGCATGTAAACGACCTCCTGAAAGAACTGGCAGGCTTGAAGAACATTGAGCCCCAAAGCGCATGTTGTTTGCTAGGTGTTCCTCCAGCTGAAACCTGGAGAAGGGAGGCCAGCAAGCAGGGAGGCAGGCAGGCAGGCAGGCAGGCGGAGGTGGGCGGCTGTCTGTGGGAGGGTGAAATGTTTATACAGAGCAAGTTAAAAGGTGGACAAGAGACAAATGGCAGTGTGGGGCTGCTCTAAAAGTGAATTTGGGAGGTACCTACTCTACTCGCAAGAGAAAAAGACAGATGCTAAAGCCAGAAACATTTCAGCCTAAAAGCACATCTCCCATGTGGGGTTAAAGTTTTTGCTTCTTCGCAGAGGTAGGCGCAAGCTCTCCTGCCCCAGATTCCCTTGGGCACAAGGAGTGCAGAAAGTTTTCCTTGGTAGCGAAGTTGTTTTTATGTGAAACCATTTTGGCTAAGGTGGGGATTTTTCACTTGGGTGTCAGTGGTGCCCTTCTGATGTTTATAAAACGTTGCAAATGTACGATTTGAACAGTTATTTTAGGTAAAAACGTCAATTTCTTCATGGAGTCGGGCACTCTAAGCTCTGTGTTTGAGACAAATTCTTAGATTTTCCAGTGTTGAGCAAACTTTCACCTTGCTTCACATGGTTCTCAAGTTGAGTTATGATCCTGACATCTCCCTGCTCTCTCAAGTGCACTGATGGAGGTCAATTAAAAATAACTAAAAGAAGAAAATATGATTTTCTAGCTCATAGGGAGGGGGAGGGGAGATAACATGGATCCGTCCAAATGGAATTTCAGCTAGCAACTGACCTTATTCACTTCCTTCCTTCCTATACTTCCCCATGTCGAAATGACCCGTGAAACTTGGTCACCTTGCTAGGAACACCATATCGGGACTCACTACCTCAACACCCTGTTTGTGCCTTAAACTGGAGTTTCAAAGCTCTTTACACCTCAGTCTCTACCTACTAATATGCTTTTACAACCACTAAAATGTCCAGATGAATTTGATATACAGAAGTCTTTGTCTGAATCATTTCTGTTGTCCTTTTTGTTTTGAGACTTTTCATTCCACTCTTAAAGCCTTTAGTGGTCTCCTGATCTAAATTCCTTTTCTTTTCCTTTCACTTACTTTCAAAGGTGTTTGGAGTTGTCATTTTTCAATTGCTTTACTATCCTGAAACTTGATATATTTTAGCACATAGCTCTGCAACATCCATACTATCAAGGCTAGAGGTGTCAATTGCTCTCAAAAATTACCAAGAGAAAGATTTCATGATATCACTCATTAATATGATACAGAGCTCCTCATGCTTAGAAACTAATTTCTTTTGGCTGGGCATGGTGGCTCACACCTGTAATCCCAGGGTTTTGGGAGGCCAAGGCAGGCGGATCACCTGAGATCAGAAGTTCGAGACCAGCCTGGCCAACATGGTGAAACCCCATCTCTACTAAAAATGCCAAAAATTAACTAGGCATAGTGGCACATGCCTGTAATCCCAGCTACTTGGGAGGCTGAGGCAGGAGAATTGCTTGAACCTGGGAGGCAGTAGTTGCAGTGAACTAATATTGCGCCATTGCACTCCAACCTGGGCAACAGAGACTCCGTCTCAAAAAAAAAAAAAAAGAAAAGAAAAACTAATTTCTTCTGTATTCCTAAACTTAAATTTATGTCTTTGTATGGATTAAGAGAATGGCTTTTCATCCCTCTTTCCCACCTCATTTATATATTTTGAGAGCAATTAAGGTTTTTCATTAGCCTTCTTTTTCACATTTTAAAAAATTCCTTTATCCGTGAGCTACACAATTTATTTCTTGCTTTAAACTTTACCTCATCTTTTTAGATAATCCAAGAAGATGTTAAATATATAGTTTTACAGTCATATACTTTTTTATATTCTCTCTTGATTTCTTGCCCATCATTTTTCTTTTTCAAAGAGGCTCTTGACAGCAATTGCCACCATTGACTGATTACGTTTGCTACATTTTATCTCTATCAGTTCATTTACTCCTTACAACAGTCTCAGAAGATATATATTAATATTTCCACTTTGTAGATATGGAAACAAATTCAGAATGATCAAAATACTTACCCAAGATCCATGGCGAGTACATAGTGTCATGGGATTCACTCTCTGGCCTGCCCAACTTCAGTCTCTGCTTTTGTATACAGTGAGTAATGACTGATGTGTAGTCACATCTATTTCTGAACAAGAACTCTCCTACTGCAGACACACGCTGAACTGTTAGCCTCTGTACTTTCCTCATATACTCAGGTGAGTCCAACTCTAATCTGTCTCTGTTGTATAGTTTTCAGTTTGTGATGAGTTACTCTGCTTTATTTTTCCCCTTTCCTCCTTCAGTCTGCAATTGTCCACATCACCAAAAAGTGGATTTCTTATCCTGTTCTCTCAACTGAGAAGCAGGAAAAGACTCAAATACAGGCTATGTTTCAAAGCCATTTTAAGTTCTTACATATTGAAATTTCAAAGTAACGTCTGAATATATGCCATTTGTACAAATTTCAAATAATATCGATGTATATAAGAGGAAAACATACAAATCTCTCTTCACCAACTTGGGTACCAGTGTCATTTGGTCGGTATCATTTTCCTATGCGCTTAAATTATTTGTGGAAACAAGTAGAGAATACGTAAACAACAAATACTCCATTTCAACTTTCCAACCAAAACTAATGATGAAAGAATTGAAGGGGCTTCAGAGCTATTTCATTAACCTATTACACACTTGCTGAGCTTCACTACATATGTTTTATTTATTTATTTTAAATCTATTTTTGTAGCTTTTTCTTGGGGGACCTCAGAGATACATCCTTCTCCAGTCTCATCCCTTGGCTATCTTTCTGATCCTTCCCCACCACAGCTTATCATTGGAGATCAGATCACTGGTGTCTCAGTTAGATGCTAGGATTGGATGCCTACCAGACAGCAGTGGGCAAGCTCATGAGAGGATGTCCTCCAGATTTCAAACAGAATGAAAATAGACTGCATTAGAAAATTATCATCTGCCTTCATCGTCACCTTTGTTATGTACTTTCTTGCTTCTCTTTTTATTTCAAGCCCTCCTCTATAAATGCTGTCCATCATTCACACACTTGCTTGGATTTTATTGGACTGCTCTCATTTCTCTTGTCACGTGACCTTCGCCACAGCCTTTCTTTACAACCCACAGTCGGTGGCATCTCCTAGTGATAATTTCCCCAGTTGTCTCCTCAGAACACTAGAGTGTTTTTATCTTTGGAGGGAATGAAACTAGTTGTTCACTTTATACTACAAACAGCATTAAGAATTTGTGGCTATAATCTACATATGGATATATAATTGACCCTTGAATAAGGCAAGAGTTAGGGATACTGACCTCTGCAATCAAAAATCATGCAAGGATTTTTGACTCCCTGCAAACTTAACTACAAATAACCTGCTGTTGACCCAAAGCCACAGTGATAACATAAAACAGTCAATTAACACATGTTATATGTATTACATACTGTCTTCTTGCAACAAACTAAACTAGAGAAAGAAAATGTCATTAAGAAATTCATAAGAAAGAGAAAATTAAGTGGAAGAAGATCGTCATAGAGGTCTTTGTCCTCATTGTCTTGAAATTGAGTAGGCTGAGGAGGAAGAGGGAGGAAGAGTTCCTCTTGCTGTCTTGGGGTGGAAGAAGTGGAAGAGGTAGAGAGGGAAGGTAGGAGAGGCATGCACACTTGGTGTAACTTTTATTGAAAAAAAATCTGCATGTAAGTAGGCCTGCACAGTTCAAACCCGTGTTGTTTAAGGGTCAACTGTGTATATATATGTGGCTAAATCTGGCCTTGGCTATATAACAATTGCAATTAGAATACTTCATAGGAGGCCGGGCATGGGGGTCCACACCTGTAATCCCATCACTTTGGGAGGCAGAGGTGGGCAAATCACCTGAGGTCAGGAGTTCTTGATCAGCCTGGCCAGAAGGCGAAATCCCATCTCTACTAAAAATATAAAAATTAGCTGGGCATGGTGGTGGGTGCCTGTAATCCCAGCTATTCGGGAGGCTAAGTCAGGAGAATGGCTTGAACCCAGGAAGCAGAGGTTGCAGTGAGCCGAAATCATGCCACTGCACCACTCCAGCCTGGGCGACAGAGTGAGACTCCATCTCAATTAAAAAAAAAAAAAAAAAAGAATGCTTCATAGGAAACAGATTTATTCTTCACCCTTACTGTGTCAGTGAGAATAGGCCAGGTTCTGCTGCCATCACAGAAAACTTCTAAATCTCAAAATTTATTTTCTTACAACAAAAATTGTCTTAAAGATTTATTTCTTGCTCATGCTATGTGTCTTCAAAGGACCCTTTAGAAATTCTGCCCCACGTTGTATAAGAAAAGCTTCCTATTATTGACTATATCTTACAACACTTGGTTGTTATGATAGCTTTATCTAAAAGGTGCAGATTGTACACTGCTGTGTTGGGGATTTTGTATCCAATCCAAAATGATCCTATTTATTCTAAAATTGTCTTGTAATCTTCTGTCTTTTTAGGTTCCTTAATTCAATGAACTAAAGTAAACCTTTATCAACCCTTTTTAAAGAAAATGCAGTTGTAAGAAAAGACCAGGCTGGGTGCAGTGGCTCAAACCTGTAATCCCAGCACTTTGGGAGGCTGAGGCAGGTGGATCATGAGGTCAGGAGATCAAGACCATCCTGGCCAACATGGTGAAACCCTGTCTCTACTAAAATACAAAAAAATTAGCTGGGCATGGTGGCACATACCTGTAGTCCCAACTACTCAGGAGGCTGAGGCATGGGAATCGCTTGAACCCGGGCAGCGGAGGATGCCGTGAGCCGAGATTGTGCCACTGCACACCAGCCTGGGCGACAGAGCAAGACTCCGTCTAAAAAAAAAAAAAAGAGAAGAAAAGACCCAACACTCTTATTTAGATCTGTCAGTCCTGCTTTAGAATTTTCATTTCTCAGATTAGTCCTTTTCATCTTCCATATTCTTCTTTATCTGGTTCATTAAACTTTGTGGAATATTCTAACATTGTCATAATTTTTGCTTTTCAATCTTTTTTATCTCTAAGTGCTTTCTCATGATTTGTACTCTCAAAAAGAGACATTTTTTGTTTTAATTTTCTCCATATTCTTTTTTGTTTTTTTGAGACGGAGTTTCGCTCTTGTTACCCAGGCTGGAGTGCAATGGCGCGATCTCGGCTCACCGCAACCTCCGCCTCCTGGGTTCAGGCAATTTTCATGCCTCAGCCTCCTGAGTAGCTGGGATTACAGGCACGCGCCACCATGCCCAGCTAATTTTTTGTATTAGTAGAGACGGGGTTTCACCATGTTGACCAGGATGGTCTCGAGCTCTTGACCTCGTGATCCACCCGCCTCAGCCTCCCAAAGTGCTGAGATTACAGGCTTGAGCCACCGCGCCCGGCCTCTCCATATTCTTAGGTTATGCTAATTTGATAAGTTTTGTTCATGTTTTATTTATTGAAAATTATTTATTATCTTTCAAAACATTTATTTTCTTGTGCCACTGAAAAATATTCACCTTCTATAAAATTTTTTTTGATACTTAGGCTTCCTTTACATAAATGCTTTCATTTTCTGGTTTTATTGTTCTTAGTTCTTTCTTCATAATCATTATTTTGTCTTGCTTTAAAATACTCTTTCTTCCTTCTTTATGGCGTATCTTATTTCTCCCTGCCTGTTGAATGTCAGGTAACCACAGTGTCATGAATAGAATGACAAATAACCAATGATTTATGCATATCTATCTATCTATCTATCTATGCATCTCTGACATGTTCCAAGATATACACATGTATTCATCACACTCAAAGACTGTTTCACTGAGATAAATATTTGGAATGTTATTTAAAATATTTACAAATATTTCTTGATTGTCTATACTTATAACACTACTTCTCTGTAAGATACAACTTATTGTTTGGTTACATATTGTTTTTATAAAAATTACATAAATGTATTAATACAAAGCTCAACCAGTGACAGAACATCCCTGCCTGGGAGCTTAGAAGCTCTGTGTTCCGTTATCAAATTAATGTTAATAATAAGAAGGTAAATTGTTAATGTAATTTACTGATTAAAGAGGTATAGATTTGGCTACTTTGGGATAAGTTATTTTAATATTTAATGGCCACTTCATAATCTGAATAAAATATTGAGACTGAACATTTGGGTTGTATTATTAGATCATGGCCAGTCCATTTGCAGGAATATAGGCCCTCTGCCTAAGATTATGCATGGGTTAATTTAATCAGATGGAACTTGTACCCTTTATGTGTTTTATTGTCTAATTCTATACCTGTATAATATTTACCAGGCAGAGAGATATACGGCTGTGATTGCAAGAGCACTAAGCTTGTTTTAATGTCTCTATCAATACATGTCCTTCTATACAATAGATATAGTATGTTTTGTGTGTGTGTGTGTGTGTATGTGTGTGAATGCATGTGGGTATGTGTGCTTTAATTTTGAAGTGCTTGAGAATGACATATGGAGACCAGCTACAGAGCAGTAGTTTTTGCGTTAATGACTGGAAATGATCCTTGGGGATGGTGCCCAGTTTGAGGTCAGTGAACGCGGGTCAGAGAGGCAGGACTCCCCAGGGTGCTTCTTGTCTTTTATCATCTTCATCCATCAAGGCTGCTGTGTCACATACAACATTTTCCATTCTTTTTTCCCCTGTGTTCTGGTACTGCTCAACAGCAGCAACCTGTTGATTCTGGACTGCTAAGTACTCCTGGCTGGCATAGAAGGCTGCACGGTGACTTAACTGTGGTAGACAGACAGAATTGTTTCCAATGTACACCTAAGGAGGCCCTCAGCAAAGCAAACATTGATTTTGGAGGGGCATTTTTTTTTCTCTATTTGCTTGCTGCCAGAAGCCTCCAAATAGGATCTCTATTTTTTTCCTGTTAATATTAACCCATTTAGAGGCTGAACGATAAAGTTCAAGCCAGTAAGCCCTGCAAGATGTTATAAGACACTGTCACCTACCTAAACAGAACGACCTCCTAGAGAGGATTCAGTAGGTGATTGAACACAAACTAAAACCTTGGAGGCATCCTGAGTGCCTGGGTGGCCTCTGGTTTACTGCTGCTTCACTGGGTTCCTCTTGCCTCAATGGGCCAACTCCCAGTATTATAAATCATATAGATGTGAACTTCTTCCTGAAGTAACTTGTTTGCTTTATTTATTTGGAAAATTTCGGTAACTGCTCTCTCAACGGCCAGGCTGTTGAATTTGCCATAACTGAGGCTTACTCAAGAATGTTTAGTCTTAACACTGTGTGGTTTCCTTTAGTGACTCCTGAGCCACATTTTGAAGAGAGACGTGCTGGTACTGAAGTATGGTGAATTCACTTCCAGGTAACCAGGGGCACCTCAGAATACCTTCGGTTTCGAGACAAAGTGGGTGGCAATGGTGAAGTGGAACCTCTCTCTAAACAAACCAGACCCGCATAACCATAAACATACGCACTCCCACATACACCTTGATGTTTTGGGGGTTGAATATGCAAAAACAAATACAGTTTTAAATGGGAATTTTAGGCAGAGTAATTTTTAATATTTTTAATGTAGAGGTAGTCATGTAAATCTCTCTTCTGAAATAAACTTATTCCACTTCCTCTTGGTGTATTACATGTCATAAAAAGTGTATTTGAATAAAAGAAAATACGTACTTAAAATGAATAAAATCATTCATTGGTAGCAGTGATGTGAGTTTACATTTGGGGCTCCCAAGCCAAACTGTCAGAAAAGACCACATTATTCTTTGTAATTTGACAAACAGCCTTCTGGTGGAGAGCAGAGTAAGATGGAGGGATGGGGGTGGGAGGGAAGAGGGGGCTTTACTCTGTATTAAGAAATGGAGAGGCTACTTCTATAGCTTCTCTACCTGTGAGTAGGGAAATGAGGAACGTTTTGCAAACTTCCTTTAAGTCGGTGAAAAATGTTCTCTACTTTTAAAAAACTAAAGCATTGGTGTAACCCAAGAAGGAAAATTTTATCTGTTTTTAACTTCATATGGGATAGTTTTTAATATGTCTGGATTTGGGGGCTTTTCTGTGTGTGAAATTGCACCAGAAACAGAAGAAAGCCAGAATACATTGTTCAAGGAATCTGATTCTTCACAATGTATGGAGAAGGCCAATTTTCCCAAGATTGTTGCAAGAGCATCCCCTGTGTTCACTTGTATGGTTAAGGCTAAGAGTACCAAAAGGATTTCTTCTCTGCTGGCATCTTTCTCCTCGTATCCACTCCTCAGTCTCTCCAACAACTACAATTTTAAAAATATTGTCATTTATATTATAGTCTCAAAAACTGAGAATATTTATATATGTGGTTATATTCCTTCCCTGACTCTTTTAAAATGCACAGTGCTGTCCAGAATGCTATGGTCTAAAACCAAGAGCGTGATACAGAGAGAATTAGAAATGCCAGCTTTATGATTTACCAAGTGTTCCTGGGTTCCTTGGTGGCAGATTGTATTATACATGATATGAATTATTTTGAATGTATATGGGAAGACAAAGAGGAGACAAGGTATGGCTGAGGGAAGGAGGATTTTTTTAAAAGGGAGACTCAAAATTGCAATAGAGAGCAGAGGGCAGTCCATTCAAGAATTATGGCTTCTATCCGTCACACCAAAATGACTCAGTTTAGACTGACAAGTGACTAAAGGGTAAAGGGTCACTTTCTTTTGCACATTCCCTTGGATTTCCATGAGTGTATGTTTCTGTAATGTAAAGTTTTCTTTCAGAAACTGGTTGTACTTTCCAAATCTTCCAATGACTGAGAGCATTAAGGAGTTATACAGAGCAGAAATGTATGTAAAGAAATGTAATGGACTTGACGGAGTGAGAACTGTAACCTGTTTGAAATTACAAACAAACCTATCTTATTGTAGGCAGAAATATCAAATAACCTTTAAGCAGTGCTAGGCAAGCTTCACTGTGAATAAGAATCACCTGGAAAGCTTGTTAAACACATACTCCTAGGTCCTACCCCTTGGGTTTCTTATTCAGAAGGTTAGGAACTAGATGTGAGAATTCACATTTCCTACAAGCTCCCAGGTGAAATTGATGCTGCAGGTTCCTGGACTACACTCAGAAGAGCACTTCCTTAAAACATTGTTTTTTTTCAAGTAAATAGAAGGAGGAGATGAGATAATAGTGGAGGTGGTGAGTCAATAGTGGGGGTTAGGTAGTCAATAGTGGGGGTTGCTTAGATTAGTAAATCAGGCCCACACCATGGTATAAAGATATGACGGGGGTTCTGAATTGAGCATGATCTATTTCTGATGCTAGAAGATTCTCCAAACTAATTTTTCTGCAAAGCGAATATACTTGGGGAATACTAGCTGAGCACTGGATTATAAATTTAAATATATTACAACCTTTGTAGGCTCTTCTGCAGCCTGGGTGTGAACATTCTCATGGGGTCCAAGCAATCATGGGCACATTGGCTGCAAGATCACATTTGTGCTAGTGAACCACATGAAAGCCAGAAGAAAAAGCAGTGGTGACTTCCAATTCACTCCATGCCTTGCATTGTTTTTGAAAGAGCTATTTGCATACAGTGTGCTCAAAAGTTATTTGATAATTTGGGAGTGGGTGGGGAGCCAAAAAACCTGAAAATAAGAGACTTCTTTTCCCCTCATAATAAGATTAAGAATGGGAAGAGATTAAGCTTTTCCTTGAAATTCAGTGTGACCTCATTTGCACCCTGAGTTTGTGAAGCATGACATATTGCTTTAAAGGGGATCAATAGATCATACTGGTTTAAAAGGGACTAATATGTCAATCAGATGGGAGATTGGCTACCCTGGAAGAAGAGAAAAGAGTCAAAGTAGAAACACAGTCACAGCATCTTCAGCAGTGTCTGCAGAAGAAAGTGTACACTAATCTTTCTAAACAAATGGTATTTGTTTCTTCTGGAAACTCTATTTCCCATCATGGGATGAATTCAACAGGTTTAATATTTCAGTTTAATATTATAATACTTGCCTTTATGATCACTAAGCTAAATCCTCTGACTCAGATTCCATATTCATTAATAGTTTTGTCAATCTCCATGGAACACCTGCTGGGATTTTTATTGGGATTATATGATATCTATAGATCAATTTGGGGAGAATTCACATCTTACCAACAATAAATCATAACATTCATTAACATAGCATATCCCTCTATTAAATTCTTTTAAAATTTTCCTCCACAATGCTTAGTAGTTTTCATAGAATAAAGATCTTTTAATCTGTTGATACATTTCTCCTTAGGTGTTTGATGCATTTTGATGATCTTATAAATAGTGTTTCTTTTAAATTTTATTTTCCAAGTGATTTTTACTGGTATATAAACATATTGTTTATTTGGATTATGTAGCACAGAGTCTGATTCCATGTTTTGATGTTTGACTTCTGACTTATAAACCCCACCTCCCTTTTCCCTTTTCCTCTATATCTGAATTGACTGGTAAGAAAGCCTAAGTGAATGTCCTTTTATGGTACACGTGGGAAACTCAAAGCTGGCAAATCCCCGGCTGTCATTTGGGACTATTTCTCCAGTCCCACCCCCTAGCTACTATATGGGCCCAACCCACAGAAGCCTGCCTAGACCTGCTTGTGCCCTCTCTCCCATTTCAGGAATCCCTTGTGTGAATAACAAGTTTTCTTCCAAATTATTTAGTTATGTGGAGTGCCATTGGCATCAATATCCTACCTATTGATTGGGAAAGGTAACATTCTGCCTTCCTGGGATAAATATAAAACAGGTATGTTGGTCTTATATCCAGCAACTTTCCTAAATTTACTTACTCTCTCTTAACAGTTTGAGAATTAATTTCAACTTTCTGTGTATACAATCATGTAATTTGTGAATAATGACAGTTTTACTAAATATTTTTCAATCTTTTTCCTTATTTTTTATTGGTTTATTGAACTAGTTAGGTTCTACAATTTTGAATAGAATTGCTGGCTATAGACCTCTTGTGTTCTTGCGATTCTTAGGAGGAGAAAATGGTCAATATTTTACCATGTTATATAGATGATTAACTTTTTTTGTAGATAACCTTTCTCAGATTAAGAAAATTTCTGTCTATTTCTAGTATGCTGAATATTTTTCTTTTAGATAATACATGGATGTTGAATATTATCATTTTTTTGTATTTATTGAAATAGTCACATGGCTTGTCTACTTTGTTTACTTACTAGTTAATCTACATTGGTTAATTTTCAAATCAATCTTAGTTTTGATGTATTATCATTTTTTAAAAATGTGAAGTTCTGGGGTACATGTGCAGGATGTACAGGTTTGTTACATAGGTGGTTTGTTGCATCTGTCAACCCATCACCTAGGTATTAAGCCTGGCATGCATTAGCTATTTTTTTTGATACTCTCCCCACCTCTGCACTCACCCAACAGGCCCTAGTGTGTGTTGTTCCTCTCTGCGTGTCCATGAGGTCTCATTGTTCAGCTCCCACTTGTAAGTGAGAACACGCAGTGTTTGTTTTTCTGTTCCTGCATTAGTTTGCTGAGGATAATGGTTTCCTGATTCCTGATTCATCCATGTCCCTGCAAAGGACATGATCTCATTCCTTTATATTGCTGCATCGTATTCTGTGGTGTGTGTGTGTGTGTGTGTGTGTGTGTGTGTGTGTGTATGTATATATGTACATATATGTATATCTCACATTTTCTTTGTCCGGTCTGTGATTGATGAGCATTGGGTTGATTCCATGTTTTTGCTACTGTAAATAGTGCTACAATGAACCTATGCATGCATGTACTTTTATAATAGAATAATTTATATTTCTTTGGGTATATACCCAATAATGAGAGTGCTTTGTCAAATTGTATTTCTGGCTCTAAATATCTGAGGAATTGCCGAACTGTCTTTCACAATGGTTGAATTAATTTACATTCTGATCAACAGTGTAAAAGTGTTCCTATTTCTCTGCAACCTTGCCAGCATCTGTTGTTCCTTGACTTTTTAATAATTGCCATTCTGAATGATGTGAGATGGTATTTCATTGTGGTTTTGATTTACATTCTTCTGATGATCAATGATGTTGAACAATTTTTTTTTCCACATGATTTTTGGCAGAATGTATGTCTTCTTCTGAGAAGTTTGTTTAGTCCTTTGCCCACTCTTTAATGGGGTTGTTTTTTTCTTGTAAATTTCCTTAAGTTCCTTATAGATTCTTGATATTAGAATTTTGTCAGATGAGTAGATTGCAAAAATTTTCTCCCATTCTGTAGGTTTTCTGTTAAAATAGAAAAAAAAAACTATTTTAAAATTGATATGGAACCAAAAACTAGATCATATAGCCAGGACAATCCTAAGCAAAAGAATAAAGCTGGAGGTATCATGCTACCTGACTTCAAACAAGGCAACAGTAACAACAGCATGGTACTGGTACAAAAACAGGCACATAGACCAATGGAACAGACTAGAGAACTCAGAAATAAAACCATACATCTATAACTATCTGATCTTTGACAAAACTGACAAAAACAAGCAGTGGGGAAAGGATTCTCTATTTAATAAATGGTGCTGGGAGAACTGGATAACCATATGCATAAACCAGAAACTGGACCCCTTACTTACACCTTATACAAAAATTAACTCGAGGTGGTTTAAAGACTTTTTAAAAATTTTTAAATGGATGTATTTAATATAAAAGTAGTTGAATAAACTGTATTTATGAGAACAAAATAGAATGTAAAGGCAATCTTTCACATTACATAGGTTTTATAATTTCTTATCTGTATTAAGAAATTTTATAGAAAATCATTTTAGAATCATCCTTGTTTCCAGCTTTATCTATTAACCCTCAGTCTTAGAGTCACATATACATATCACAAGAGATGAAATCCCTATTCAGAAGCTCTGTATAGTGAGACATTTAGTACTCTTGATTCCCAAAGAAAGAGAAAAGCATGCTTAATTGTAATATCATGTTTGTTTTGTTGTTGTTGTTTGTTTTTTAATTATACTTTAAGTTCTGGAGTACATGTGCAGATCTTGCAGGAATGTTGCATAGGTACACACATGCCACAGTGGTTGATGTTGTTATCATCGCTTTCTGTTTGTTTGCTTTTCTTTTAATAGGCTTCTCTTCTGGAGGTCTGCTACAGTTTGCTGGGGGTCTACTCCAGACCCTGTTCACCTGGGTATCACCAGTGGAGACTGCAGAACAGCAAAGCGTGCTGCCTGCTCCTTCCTCTGGAAGCTTCCTCTCAGAGAGGCACCGACCTGATGCCAGCAGGAATTCTCCTGTATGGGGTGTCTGGTGACCCTTGTTCAGAGGTCTCACCCAGTCAGCAGGCACAGGATCAGGCACCTGCTTAAGGAAGCAGTCTGGCTGCCCCTAAGCGGTGTGGGTGCACTGGACTGTAGGGAATCCCTCTCATCCGAATCGCCTGGACTCTTCAGAGCCAGCAGCCAGGAAAGATTAAATTCCCTTCCCCCAGGTGCTCTGACCCAGGGAGAGGAGAGTTCTGTCTGTAAACCCCTGGCTGCAGGGAGAAGCCCTGCCCAGTGAGGAGGGATGGATCCAGTTCCTACCTAAAGAAGCAGTCTGGCCACAATCTGCCACAGCCACTGTGCTGCACTGTGGGAAATTCCACCCAGCCCAAACCTCATGGTCTCCTTGTCACTGGCAGGGGAACACTGCGGGCTAGAGCCTCAGTAACAGTGGTCACCCCTCCTCCTGGGAACTCAGTCATCTTAGGCAGACTCCAGGCTCCTATGCTGGCCAGCAGGGATTCTAAGCCAGTGGGTTTTAGCCTGCAGGGTTCCGGGAGAGTGGGACCTGCTGAACAAGGCTGGTTGGCTCCCTGGCTTTCAGCCTCCTTCCCAGGGGAGTGGACGGATCTCCTGCCTCACTGGAATTCCAAGAGCTGCTGGAGTATGCAAAACCTCTTGTTGCTCAGTGCCTGCTTGAGCCGCCACAGACCCTAGCAGCTGCTATAGGTCTGCGCAGCTTTGTGCTTGGGCCCCAAGGCCCTGGTAGTTTGGGAACACGAGGGAATCTCTTGATCCGAAGATTGCAAAAATCAAGCATAGTTCTCTGGGAGGGAAGCACAATCTCTCACCGCCTCCCTTGGCTGGGGGAGGGAGATCCCTTTGCCCCGTGCAGCTCCAGGGTGAACTGTCATCGCCCCACCCTGCTTTTCCTTGCTCTCCATGGGCGCCACCAGTTCTATGAGAGAATCTGGGTACCTCAGTTAGAAATGCAGAATTCACCCACTTTTTACATTTGTCTCAGTGGGAGCTGCAGACAGGAGCTGTTTCTACTCTGTCATTTGGCCCCTCCTGTATTACCAATTTTATATACAACTAGATTCTATTATCTAAGGTTATATTGAGTGTAATCATAACTATGTTGGTTAAAAATATCGCTATGTATTTTCTTTTCTTATAAATCCTTTTCAGGTTTTGTATCAAGGGTTTGATGGCTTCATAAAATGAGTTGGAAGTTGGCCTATATATTTCTATTCTTTGGAAGCACTTATATAATATTGGTGTTATTTCTTCTTTAAATAGTAAAAAGAATTCATCAGTAAAATAATCTACACCTGGAGATATTATGAAAAGATTAGTTTTATAATGGATTGATTTATTTAATAGAATATAACTGTACAGATGTTCTATTTCTTTTGAGTCAGTTTTGGTAATGTGCACATTTTATCTAAGTTATTAAATCTATTGACATAAAGTTGTTAATAATCTCCTCTTATCCATTTGATGTACTTGAGATCTGTAGGGATGTCCCCTTATATTCGTCATTTGTGTTCTCTCCCTCTTGCTATTAATTTTATATTTTCAAAAAAATCAAAGCCAAAGCCTTTTTGACTTTTCTGTTTTATTGATTTCACCACTTGTTTTTATTACTTTTATCCTTCTACTTTCTTTGAATTTATTTTGCTTTCCTTTCTCCAGAAGATTGAATTAGAAGTATAGATCATTAATTTTAAATCTTTCTTCTTTTCTAATATTTACATCTAAAGCAATATATATTCCTCTAAGCATCTTAAGTGGTACGTGCCACACATTCTGATATGCTGTGCTGTTGTTATCTTTTAGTTCTGTATGTTTTCTAATATATCTTGTAATTTCTTCTTGGACATGTAATTATTTAGAAACATGTTACCTGATTTACAAATGTTTGAAGATTTTTCTAGTTATCTTTCATTCTCATCCCATAATTTAATTCCACGTTGGTCATGGGAGATACTTTTTATGATTTCATTTCTTTATAATTTATGGAAACCTACTTTATGGCTCAAAATAAATTTCAAAATAATGTATTGTTTTGTATTTATTTCTGTAGTTTTTGAATGTAATGTTCTGGATCTGTTAGTTAAGTCAAGTTGGTTAATTGTTTTGTTCAAAGCTTTTATATTGTTACTGATTTAGTTTGTCTGTTTTATCATCTATTGAGATAGAGTCAAGAACAGTGAAGGGCTGACATTTGGTTCTACTTGTAATAAAGCAAGTTACCTGCCACAGTTTCATCAACGCTGCATTAATTGTGAAGGCTACAATAATAGAATGTTACAGACTGGGTGGCTTTAAAATAGACATTTATTTTCTCACAGTTCTGTAAGCTAGAAATCCAAGAGCAAAGTGCTGGCAGAGTTAGTTTCTGATCAGGCCTCTTTTCCTGGCTTATAGATGAATGCTTTATTATTCTGTCCTTACATAGACTTTTCTCTGTGCTTGTACCCTCCTGGGGTCTCTTTATATTCTTATAAGGAACACCAGTCCTGTTGGATTAGGGCGCCACCCTTATAACACCATTGAACCTTAATTATCGCCTTAAAGGCTCTATATCTAAGTATAATCATCTTGATGGTTAAGGCTTTAATATATAAATTTCAGGGGAGAGGGCATAATTTAGTCCATAACAGACACTGGTAGAAGACATGAGACTTTTGTATTAGAGGCAAGGGACTTTATTATTCATGGAACAGAAGGCAGGATGGTTTCCCAGTTCTTTCAAGCCCCATAAGTGTGACATAGGTGGGCCAAGATGAATCATACACATTACATAGGTTTGTTTCACAACCCACAAAAGTGACCCTTGGATTAGGAAATCCCAATATTTTATAAGTATCTGCAAGTAACCCTGTCCAACCTTTGTCATAGAGGGAGATAGTATTCTTATTATACTGTACAGCAAACAAATCTACCTCCTGCTCCTCTTTCAAAAATCCTTGGAAGATAGCCTGAGATAAAAATCTGTCAGTGACTCTGCTCATAAAATGTGCAGACCCATGGACAAGGCTGGCTTCACAAGTATGCCATGCCTAGAAGGTACCTATGCTTGGTGTAATGCTCTTCTGTCACTGGTTTGAAATTATTAATAATTTATATGTAATAGAGCCCTCATTTTCACTTTGCACTGGGTTCCACAAATTATGTAGCTAGTCTTGTCTCTGGAGAATTTTCTCCAAAAAGATAGTTGTATTAATGTCTTCAATTGTGATGTTAAATTGTTTTTATTTTAGTTCTGTGAATATTGGTTTTAAATATTTTGAAACTACATCATTAAATGAACAGAATTTAAGATCATTTTACATTCTGTTGCCATGAATCTTTGGTCATTATAAAATATTTCTCTTTTACTTTTTACTTTAGCTCACTTTGTGTGATTTAGTATAGCCACAAAGACTTTATTTTTCTTAGTGTTTGCATTTTGTAAATTTTCTTATCCCTTTCCATAAATCTTTGTGTGTTTTTGTATGTAAGATGTTTCTTGTGAACAGCATATAATTGGATCTTGTTTATATATCCAGTCTGGCAATCTCTAACTTTGAAATGAAATATGTAGTTGATTTCAATTTAATGTAATTGCTGATATAGTTAGGTTTAAATCTACCATATTATTTTTTGTTTCCCATATGCTTTATCCACTCTTTGTATCCATTTTATTCTTTTTCTGTTTTCTTTCATGTTGAGCTATTTCTAATATTTTATTTTAACGATATATTGGCTTTGTTACATAATATATTATCTGTTTTTAGTGGTTATCCTGGAAATTAAGCAATCCATCCTTTATTTATTACTATAAGTTATGTTAGTACTTTTACCAAAATCAAAATATTGAAAGATCTTTAAATGGTTAGTTTATTTTGCTTTGCTATAATTTTGCTCTGTTTTCACATATTTTACGCCTATACTTATTATAAACCCTTCAAGAATATTTCTCCTAATTGAAATTTTAAATCTTTTGGCCAACATCTTCACAACCCCAATATACCCCCAACCCCTCATAACCATCAATCTATTTTCTACTCCTCTGTGTTTAACTTTTATAAATTCCATATACAAGTGAGATTATGCAGTATTTGTGTTTATGTGCCTGGCTTATTTCTCTTAACCTAATATTCTCTAAGTTCATCCATGTTATCCTAAGTGACAGGATTTTTTTTTTCTTTAGTGCTGAGTAGTGTGTATGTGTATACATGCAAGGGGACACTACTGAGCCTTAAAAAAACATAATAAATATATACACACTACATTTTCCTTATCCATTCATTCACTGATGGACACTTAGGTTGATTCTATGTCTTGTCTACTTGAATACTTCTCCAATTAAGAGAATACAGATATCTTTTTGACATACATGGTGAGGTGATATTGTGTCATGGATTTAATTTGCATTTTCCTGATGGTCAGTGATTTTAGATGATGTTTTGCTGTATCTCTTGGCCATTTGTATTTCTTTTGAAAAATATCTCTTCAGGTCCTTTTTTCATTTTAAATTGTGTTATTTATTTTCTTGCTATTGAATTGTTTGAGTTCCTTGTATATTCTGGCTAATATCTTATCAGATGTATAACTTGAAAACATTTTCTCCCATTCTGTAGGTTCCTTCTTCACTCTGTTGATTGAGTCCTTTGCTAAGCAGAAGCTTTTTAGTTTGGCTCAATCTCATTTGTCTATGTTTGCTTTTATTGCCTATATATCTGAAGTAATATCCAAAAAGCTATTGCCCAGATCAATGTCATGGGGCTTTCCCCATATGTGTACTTCTAGGAATTTTACAGTGTTAGACCTTACATTTAAGTCTTTAATACATTTTAAATTGATTTTTGTAGATGGTGACATATAGGAGTCTAGTTTTATTCTACTATATATGGATATTCACTTTTCACAGCACCATTTGTTGAAGAGACTGTATTTTCTCCAATGTATGATCTTGGCAGCTTCATTAAAAATCAGTTGTCTATAAATGTGTGGATTTATTTATGTTCTCCATTATGTTCTATATATCTATTTTTAATGCCAATACCATACTATTTTGGTTACTGTATATTTGTAGTAATTTTGAAGTCAGGTAGTGTGATACCTCCAGCTTTGTCCTTTTTGTTTAATAATGCTTTGGCTATTTGGGGTTTTTCATGATTCTATACAAATTTTAACATTGCTTTTTTCTCTTGCTCTGAAGAATGTCATTGAAATTTTCATAGAGATTGTGTTGACTTTGTAGATCACTTTGTATAGACATTTAAATAGTTTCAATATTTCAGTTTTTCTAATCTATGAACATTGAATATCTTTCCATTTGTTTGTATCTTCTTTCATTTTTTTCATCAGTGTTTTATGTTTTCAGTATATACGTCTTTCAGATTCTTGGTTAAACTTATTCTTAAGTATTTTAATTTTTTGTAGCTATTGTAAATGAGATGTTTTTAATAATTTATTTTTTGAAGAGTTTGTTTTTAATGTATCCAAACACTGCTTATTTTGTATATTAATTTTGTATTCTGTAACTTTATTGATTTACTAGTCCTTTTAGTTTTTTTGACGGTATTTTAGGGTTTTTTACATATATGACCATATTATCTGCAAACAAGGAAAATTTAATTTCTTTGTTTCCAATTCGAATGCCTTTTATTTGTCTTCCATGCCTAGTTGTTCTGGCTAGGACTTCCAGTACTATGTTAAATAGAAGTTAAATGTTAAATAGAAGTGGTGAGAATGAGCATTTTGTTGTTTCTGACCTGAGAGGAAAAGTGTTTAGCTTTTCACCATGAGTATGGTAATAGATGTGGTTTTGCAATATATGGCCTTTATTTTGTTGAAGTATTTTTCTTCTATAACTAATGTTTTGAGAATTTTTATTATGAAAAGATGTTGAATTTTGTCAAGTGCTTTTTCTGCATCTATTGAAATGACAGTATATTTTTTGTCCTTCATTCTATTAGTACGATTATCACATTTATAGGCTTTCATATGTTGAAATATCCTTGCATCCCTAATACAAATCCCATTTTATCATGGTGAATGGTACTTTTAATGTGATACTGAATTCAATTTGTTAGAATTTTGTTGAAAAAATTTTCATGTATATTCATCAGAGATATTGGCCTATATATATATATTTTTTAATCCTGTAGTGTTCTGCACTAGATTTAGTAGCAGGGTGATTCTGGCCTTGAAAAATTAGTGTGGAAATATTCCTTCTCCTTCAATATTGTGGAAAATTTTGAGAAGGATTGATATTATTTATTTAAATATGTGGTAGAACTCAAAAGTGAAACCATCAATAATACTATAGCCTATGGATCTCAATTTGAGTTTTGCCATTCTCTCTTCTTTTGTATTAGACCTATTGCTAAATCCATCCACTGAATTCTTAATTATTATAGTTGTCAGTCTTAGAAAATCCACTTTATTCTTTATTGTAAAATTTAATTCTCTTTTAAATGGACAATTTTCATGCATTTTGACCATCTTTTACACTACCTTTCTTAAACATTTTTGAGTAATATTTATTTTGAAGTCATCATTTACTTACTATTTATGTCTACTTCTATTAACTTTTCTTCTGCTTCATTACAAGTATGGTAAATTTTTACTTATACTGGATATTGCAAATACATTGCAGATCCCTGGCTTATATTATCTTCCTCAAAAGAGTGTTAAACATTGTTTGGCAGGAAATTAAATTACCAGTGGTTCACCTTGATCCTGATGTTTTGGTTTTAGTCTTCACTAGGGTGGATTTATTTCGGTATTGGCCTTATGCTTGGAGATATTTCTGTACTCCTAGGGTGTGACATTTCAGAGGTCTCAATTGGTTGTCTCTTATGTTAATAAAGGACTCCTTCATTCTGGCTGGATCTGAACTATGGCTGGATTTTAACTCTAATATCTCCCCAGAACTGTATGAAAGGAACTATGTATATGCTCTGAAATCTCTGCTTATCTCTTAACTTTCCAAGACCTCTTTTCTGTTGGTCTCTAGAAGTCTTGTTCTGTACATATACAGAATTGGTTATGGCCAAGGATCCTAGAAATATATTTAACACAAACAGTGTAGATGATAATTGTATATGGATGTTGCTTTGGATGTGGGGAAAGAGGTGCTATTCTGTAAGTGCCGGTTTCAGGCATAAACAAAATGTTGCTGTTTCCCTTTTAATATCAACAAATAAATCAATATACTAGTTCCCCATTCCTGTGTATACTTCATAAAGTAAGCCAGTTTTCTGGAGGTTGATTACTTAGCATAAAAAGAATATTACTTTTTAAGAACCTTAGAAGATAAGAAATGGTCTTTGTATTATGGGAAATTCCTCATTTATTCAGCTAATAAAGATTCTTTAATACTACAGACTGCTATTTACCAAATAGTATCTCTTATATCCTATATACAGTTTTTAGAGTTTAATGTTATAGGTCAGACATTCTTCTTGGTATTGAAACTGCAGTAGAAAACCATCTCCTAAATCCCCAAATTTCTAGTGATACAGAGAGTAAACAAAATAAATGTGCAAAGTAAATACTATGAAAGATGGTTATGAGCAAGATTATAAAGTGAGATTAAGAAGAGTAATTTAGGTTTTAGAAAACAGAGCAGATGACAAAAAATTGTCTTAAAAAGTAAGAGAGTGAATGGAATAAAAAATCTTGGATGGCAGACCCACTGAAGTTCAGAAAGGATGATTTTAAATTGAAATTAGCTAGCATGAATGTGAGTTTTTCTCCATCTATATTTATATACATCTGGTGCAGATATATGTAAATTCAACTTTTCATTTAAATGAAAAGTTGAGTTTTACCAGGGTTGGTGCTTTTTAAATCATATGATGAAGTGAGATAAATATGAGGCTGTTGAGAGGCTATTTGATAGAGTGATAATAATGACTGACTGTTGAATTCGATTCAAGTAAGGAGAGATGTCAGGGCATAAAGGCAGGAGGAAGAGTGAAAATATGATATGACACAGTGGATCCCAGTGGGTTGAAAAATCAATGGGTCACATGTGATAGCCCATCTTGGCATGAAACTGGTCTTCAACAAGAAATACCTCTGTCTCAGGAAGTGCCATTTCTTTTTATATATATATATATATATATATATATATATATATATATATATATATATATATATAAATGCCAATATGTTGATTAGCATATACCTCTTTATATACAACATATATTAACCAAAATCCATAGTTTACATTAGGTCCACTCTTGGCATTGTATATTCAATGGATTTGGACAAATATATAATTACTCATCATTATAGTGTCACACAGAGCAGTTTCACTGCCCTAACAATTTTCTGTGCTTCATCTCTTCATCATTCTTTCCTCCTTAAACTCTGGCAACCATGGATCAATTTATTATATAGTTTTGCTTTTTCCAGAATGTCTTATATTTGCAATCTTACAGTATGTAGCTTTTTCATATTGTCTTCTTTCACTTATTTTATCCTCTCACCTACTGAAAGATATCTTGATTGTTTCTAAGTTTTGGAAAATATAAATAATTAAAACTTTGTAAACATCCCTGTGCAGGTTTTGTATGGCTGTAAGTTTTCATTTCCTTTTGATAAACACCAAAGGAGTGGGATTGCTGGGTTGTATGTTAGGAGTAGGTTTAGTTTTGTTAGAACCACTAATCTGTCTTCTAATTTGACCGTACGTAATTCTGCATTCCAAACAGCAATAAATAATTTATTTTGCTTCTTATCTTCTCCAGTATTTGGTGTTGTCACTGTTTTAGATTTTGGCCATTCTAATAGATATACAGTGCTAGCTCATTATTGTTTTTATTTGTGTTTCCATGATTATATAAGATGTAGAACTTCTTCCCATATGCTTATTTGCCATCATTATATCATCTTTGGTGGGGAATTTGTTAAAGTCTTTGGCCTATTTTTAAATTAGGTTGTTTATTTCCTTATCATTGTGTTTTAAGAGTTATTTATATGCCTCGAATAACTCATCTATTTATCAGATATGACTTTTGCAAATAGTTTTTCTCAGTCTGTGACTTGACTTTTTATTTTTTATTTTTACAGAGCAGAAATTTTTAATTTTAACTATGTCTAGCTTATCAATTCTTTCTTTCATGGATTGCCCCTTTTGTTGCAGTACTTAAAACATCACTGCCAAACCCATGGGCATCTAGATTCTTTTCTATGTTATCTTCCAGGAATTTTACAGTTTTGTGTTTTATATCTAGGTCTTCATTCCATTTTGAGTTGATTTTTTTTTTTTGAAGGCGTAAGGTCTATGTCCAGATTTTTTTTTTAACATGTAGATGTGTAGTTGTTTCAGCACCATTTGTTGAAGAATGATCTTTTCTCTGCTGTATTGCCTTTCTCCTATGTTAAAGATCAGTTGATTATTTCTGGCTTCTCTATTCTGTTCTATTGATCTATTTGGCTGTTCTTTCATCAATACCACACTGTGTTGATTACAGTAGTTTTATAGTTACTCTCGATGTTGGGTAGTATCAGCATTCTAACTTCGTTCTTGTTCTTCAGTAGTGTGCTGGCTATTTTGTGTATTTAGCTTCTTTATATAAACTTTAGAATCAGTTTGTATGGAACCAGTTTCCACAACATAAGTTGCTGAGACTTTGGAGTGCATTGGGTCTATAGACTAAGTTGAGGAAAAGTGACATCTTGACAATACTGAGTTTTTCTATCCATGAACATGAAATATATCTCCATTTATTTAGTACTTATTTTGACAGTTTTTTTCAACAAATGGTGCTGGAACAACTAGAGAAAATTATATAGCTTTATTCATATAGGCTTGGACATATTATGTTGGATATTTACTTAAGTATTTTTATTTTGGTGCTGATGTCAATGGTAATGTGTTCTTAAATTCAAATTCCACTTGTTCATTGCTGGTATATAGGAAAGTGATTGACATATATTAACCCTGTATTCTGCAACCTTGCTATAGTTGTTTATTAGTTCCAAGAGGGCATTTTTAGTCAATTCTTTTGAATTTTTTAATTAGATAATCATGTCATCTGTCAACAATGACAACTACATTTTCATTTTCAATTAATATATATTTTACTTCATTTTATTGTTTTATTGCATTAGCTACAACTTCTACTACAATGTTGTAAAAAGGAGTGATGAGAGGGAACATTTTTTGCCTTGTTTTTGATCTTAGTTAAAAGGGATCTAGTTTTCAAGTATGAATTTTTCTGTAGGTTTTTTTTGTAAATATTCTTTATCAAGTTGAGGAAGTTTCCCTCTATTCCTAGTTTAATCAAGTATTTTTTAATCATAAAATGGTATTATATTTTATCAAATGATTTTTATTCATCTACTGATATAATCGTATGACTTTCCTTCTTTATCCTGTTGATGTGAGGGATTTGATTAATTTATTTTTGAATGTTGGATCAGCCTTGCATACATAGGATAAATCCCGTTTAGCCATGGTGTATAATTCTTTTTATACATCGCTGGATTTGGTTTACTAATATTTTGTTGAGAATTTTTGCATATATGTTATGAGAGATATTGGTCCATAGTTTTCTTTTCTTGTAATGTCTTTGTCTGGTTTTAGTGTTAGGATAATGCTGGCCCCACAGAATGAGTTAGAAAGTGTTGCCTTTGCTTTTATCTTCTGGAAGAGATTGTAGAAAGCTGTCATAATTTCTTTTTTAAATGTTTGGAAAAATTCACAGTAAAGCCATCTAGTCCTTGTGTTTTCTCTTTTGGATGATTATTAATTATTAATTCAATTTTTTAGTAGATGTAGGCCTGATTCAATTGCTTATTTCTTTCTGTGTGAGTTTTGACAGATTGTGTCTTTCAAGGAATTGTTTCATGTCAACTAGGTTATACAGTTTGTGGACACAGAGTTGTTCATAGTATTCCTTTATTATTCTGTTAATATCCATGAGATCTGTAGTAATGTCTCATCTTTCTAGTATGAGTAATTTGTGTCCTCTCTCTTTTCTTAATTAACCTGGCTGAGGCTTATTAATTTTATTGATCTTTTGAAAGGATCAGCTTTTAGTCTCATTGCTTTTCTCTTATTATTTTCAATTTTATTCACTTTTTACTCTAATTTTTATGATTTCTTTCATTTTACTCTAATTTTTATGATTTCTTCCATTTACTTTGGATGTAAGTTTCTCTTTTTTTTCTAGTTGTCTAAGGTAAAAGATTAGATGGTTAATTTTACAGCTTTCTTCTTTCCTAATACATGCATTTAATGTCCTCTAAGTACTGTTTACACTGTATCCCATAAGTTTTAATGTGCATTTTTACTTAATTCCAAATATTTTAAGAATTTCTGTTGATATTTTTTCCTTTGGTCTATATGTTGTTTTAAAGTCTTTGGCCCCTGTGTTATTTGGAAATATATGGTTTAATATCCAAGTATTTTGGGATTTTTCACCTATCTTTTGGTTATTGATTTCTACCTTATTTGTGGCATGAGAGAGATACTGTATAATTTCTATATTTTTAAATTAGTTAAGGTTGTTTTATGTACCAGAATGTGGTATATCTTCGTGAATGTTCCATGTGAGAATGAGAAGAATCTCATTCTGCTGAATAATGTATTCTGCTGTTGTTGGATGAAGTAGTCTATAGATAACCATTAAATCCAATGTATTAATGTTATTGTTGAGTGCAATTATGTGCTAACTGATTTCCTGTTTGTTGAATCTGTTCATCTCTTTTTTCTTTTCTTTATTATTATTATTATTATTATTATTTATGACAGTCTTACTCTGTCACCCAGGCTAGAGTGCAGTAGCATGATCTTGGCTCACTGCAAACTCCACCTCCCAGGTTAAAGGGATTATCCTGCCTCAGCCTCCTGAGTAGCTGGTATTACAGATATCCAGCAACATGCCTGGCTAATTTTTGTATTTTTAGTAGAGACAGGGTTTCACCATGTTGACCAGGCTGGTCTTGAACTTTTGGCTTGAAGTGATCCACCCACCTTGGCATTCAATGTGCTGGGGTTACAGGCATGTGCCACTGCACCCAGACATGAATCTGTTCATTTCTAATGAAAGGGTGTTGATGTATTCAGCTATGATGGTGGATTCATCTATTTTTCTTTGCAGCTCTTATATTTTTACCTCACTTATTTTGACACTTAGGTGTATACATGTTAGGAATTGGCATGTCTTCTTTGGAGAATTGAACACTTTTTCATTATGTAATGCCCATTTTTATCACTGATAATTTTTCTGGCTCTGGAGCCTGCTCTTCTGAAATTAATATAGATACTCCCCCTTTCTTTTGATTGGTGTTAGTGTGGTTTATTTTGCTCTATTATATAGAGCAAAATATATATGAGTCTTTATATTTTAAATGGGTTTCTTATAAACAGCATAAATTTGGGTTTTTATTATTACCCACACTGACAAGCTCTGTTTTTTAATTGGTACATTTATATCCTTGATATTCAGAGTGATTGTTGATATAATTGATTTAATATCTACCATGTTTATTGCTGTTTTGTTTGTTGGCCTTTCTTTCCTTTCTTAGCATATCAGTTATACTTCTTTTTCAACATTTTGTAGTTGTTCCCCTAGAGTTTGCAATACATATCTACAGCTAATCCAAGTTCACTTTTAAATAACACAGTATGAGTCCATAGGTGTGTGAATACCTTATAATAACAAATAATATGGATTCGTTTTTCTCATTGTTTTCATTGCTGTCATCTATTTTACTCGTACATAAGTATACATATATACCTAATTGAATGCATTGTTGCCATTATGCATTTGTAATAATAAATGCAATTTGTTCACTCATTTTTGAAAAGTGATTTGTTAGATCAATTAAGAATAAGAAAAATGAAAGATTGTATTTTGTTTTCATTTTTTCCTTTTTTGATCATCTTCTCTCTTTTTTTTTTTTTTTGTAGATCTGAGTTTCTGACCTATATCATTTTTCTTCTCTCTGAAAAACTTCTTTTAGCATTTCTTATAAGGCTGGTCTGCTGGCAACAAATCCCATCAATTATTTTTTTCTGAGAAAGTATTTATCCTTCACTTTTGAGTGACATTTTCACAGAGTAAAAAATTCTAGATTGGTGTTTTTCATTTTTCCTCTCAAGGTTTTAAATATTCTACTCCACTCTCTTTTTGATAGCATGTTTTCTGAGAAAAAGCTAGATGTAATTTTTATCCTTTCTTCTCTATGAAGAAAGGATAAAAATTAGCCAGGCATGTTGCTGGGTATCTGGTACTATGAGTAAGAGGTAGGATTTTTTCCCCCTCTGGCTTCTTTCAAGACTTTATCTTTAATTTGTAAAATTTGGTCATGATATTCCTAGGTGCATATTTTGGCATTAATTTTGCTTGATGTTCACTGAGAATTTTGGATCTGTGGTTTGGTGTCTGACATTAATTTGGGATATTCTCAGTCATTATTGTATCAAATATTTTACCTGCACCTTTCTCTTTTCTCCTTCTGGAACTCTCATCACATTCATGTTACCCCTTCCGTAGTTGTCAAACAGATTTTGGATATTGTTATGGTTTTATTCAATCTTTGTCGCCTTTGATTTTCCATTTTGAAGGATTCTATTGAGATATCCCAAAACTCAGAGTGCTTAGCTGTGTGTAAGCTCCTAATAAGCCCATTAAAGGTAGTCTCCATTTTCTTTTACAATATTTTTAATCTCAACATTCCTTGTTTGGTTCTTTCTTAGAATATCAATCTTTGTGCTTATACTGCACGTAGTTTATTGTATGCTGTATACTTTATCCATTAGAATCCCTAGCATATTAAAGGTTTTAAAAAATTCCCAGTATAATTCCAACATCCCTGCCATATCTGAGTCTGGTCTATCTTGCTATACATGCTCTATGTAAAGCAAATACGAAAAACTATGTATTTGCTTTTTATATGCTTTGTAATTGCTTTCTTGATAATCATACAGAATGTACTAGGCAAAGTGGACTGCTGTTAGCACTTTAGTAATGTGCTGGTGAGGTGTAGGGAGAGTAATTAAGTCTCTGTCTTTTAGTCAGATTGTGAACTTAACAAGTGCTTCTCAGTTTCTAACCCTGCCACTTTAGTTGGTGCATGATGGCAAGAGTCAGCTGTACTTAGGTGCTTTCCTTCTTTGAGATCAGTTAGACTCTGATAAAACCTCAGCAGGATAGCCTCTGATTAAATAATTTCTCCTAAGGGAAGTCATTGTTAAGAACAGAATGCTTTGAAATATTTCAAGATGGTTCCATTTTTCTTCTCCCTGCTGGAAGCATTAGGAGATTTATCTCCACTATTCACTGTGAGAACCTGGCAGAGCTCACGGTAGCGTATTGCTATTTAATACTCATCAGATTAATAAACATTAAAAATTCTGATTAATAAACGTGAGATGTAGAGCAACAGAAATGCTCATGCACTTTTGGCTGGGTTGTAAGTTCATATAAATACTTTAAAAAGCAATTTGGCAATTTTTAATTGAGTTGAAGACAACACTGATATTCCAGTCTAGACATATGTCCCAGGGAAATTGTCCCATATGTGCATAGGAGTAATACATAAAATTTTTAGCAATGTTCTTTAAAATAGCAAAAATATGAGCATCAGTGCATGCTGTCAGTGGGTATATAAACAGGTACTAGTAATAAAGAAAGGTGCAAAGAAGCCACAAATACCTAATGCTTATCTCTGAGGAGTAAAGAAAAAGATGAGATTTGGCAAGTTTACACAGGAATTAAATGTATCTGAAATATTTTATTTCCTTAAAAGTGTTTGAAGCAAATCTGGGAAGTAGATACATGGGTATCATTTGGTTATTCTGTATACTTTCTCTGTGTTTAAATATGTCATAATTTTTTTTAAAAGATAAATTCAACTATGCTTCTCATCATCCATCTAAGGGAAACAGAAACTTAGCAAGGTCATATCAACACTCAGAGGAGAAATCAAACAAATCTCCTTTTTAAAAAGTCAGTGATTTCTGGGTTACCACTGGTTGTCTTAATGATCAAAACAGATTGTCATATAATCTTGATAATTACTCCATAAATAAGCAGAAGTCAATTGGAAATAATAGGTTTTGATATGTTTGCCAGTTGTTCCCTAGGTAAATCAAAGTCCAAACCAAATAGAAAAGTTTAAAGCATGTCCACATGTCTTAAGACCTAAAAGAAAACATTTGATTTCTATTTATCTAGTCAAATAAGATATTTTCTCCTTTGACTTTTCCTCTTGCAGTGCTACACTGATAGTGTTTTTACTTCTTTGTAATGATTCACCAATAATACTTTAGGTTTTGAAAAGCAATTTCAGACAAACTAACAATTTACTCCTTGAAAGCAACTTTTTAAAGGACCATGGTAATGAGTTCTGTAGTCTGAAGAAGGCACTCATGGCTTCTGGTTTCTGCTTCCAGCTTGGAAATTGCCACTCTATCCTAACAAGTAAAAAGCTGAACAAACTAAAATTGCATAAAAGAAGTGAGTTTAAAAGGGAAATCAATGCCACTAAAGTTGGAGAGATAGGCAAATAGCAAAATAACAACTTACATAAACAGATACCTCACCAGAAACCATTACTGGGGTAGGAAAACCTGAACAGTAATTGACAAATTGCAGGAGGCTCAGTGTGGACAAATCTGAGAGATTAGAAACTCCAGAAGTGTCACTTATTGGGGGCCTACAGTTTTGTGAGTTTTACTTTCTGGGTTCACTTGCATTTATTCAATTACTAGTGAGGGGAAATATCTTTGCCTAGGTTTATTTAAATATTCTCCTCTGCAAATTTCTCTGCATATATTTTGCTCATTCTCTTTTAGGTGATTTCGTTATTTATTTTTAATAAAGAGTTTATAAAGTTTTATATTGCTCTATATTTAATAGTATTCCTTTAAAATGTAGGTGTGCTACAAAGTAGCTTTTTAAAAATTGTTTTTTAACTTTTCTTTTGATGTCTTTTATTGAAAAAAGGTTTTAAACTTCAATCTAGTTATTTAGTTAGAATTTCTTTCACCATTTGTGTTTTCTTTGTCTTGTTTAGAAAATTCTTCCTTAACCGTAAGTCATAAAGGTATTGTTGTATTTTTTCTAAAGTTCTAAAATTTTGTTTCTGATGTTGTCTAAAATCTGCCTAGAACTGATTTTTGCATGTGGTGTGAAATATCTAAAACATTTTTGGACTGACAACAATTTTTCATGTTTTTAAAAACTTCATTATTTTTTCCTGATTTATGAATCCTGTACCTCTGTCAAAATTGAGTTTACTTATGCCTAAGTCTGTTTGAGTATTCCTTAGTCTGTTCTATTGGCCTATTGTCAATCTTTCTGCCCTTTATCTCTGGTCTTACTTATTACATATTTATGATAATTTTTAATATCTGGTGGAGCAAATCTTACGATCTTTGTTCTTTAAAATTTGAATTTTAGCTATTCTTGGCTCTATGGCATTCCATATAAATTTTAGAATTATCTCATTAAGTTTTACACAAAACAACCAGAGTTTAGGGAAATTGCATCAATTTTACAGATTGGTTTGAGGGAAAATTGATATCCTTAAATTTGTTCACATAGAACCATAACGTTGATTTCCATTTATTCAGGTTGATAATGTTCATTAAATTAATTTCAACTTTTTGCCATATATTTTATATATTTTTATTAGATTTATTTATAAGAATTTTGTATTTTCTATCATAAATATATTTTTCTCTTCTATTTTCTATTGTTGTTATTGGTATATATAGTTATGATACTATTTTTTGTCTGTTAATTTATCCAGAAACTTTGCTAAATCCTCACGTAAGTTTAATAGGTTTTGTTGATGATATCAGCAAAGAAGGATAATAATGTCCTCTTTCTAATTATTATGCCTTTTGAAAAATAGCTTATTATTAAGTCACAGTAGAAGGCTCTTATCTTGTTTTAATATAGTGCAAATGATTCTGAAGTTTTATCACTTTAGATGAAGGAAGAAGGAAGTTGAAAAACATTCTGTTTAATGTTTATTTTGCTATTATTATGCAAAGTGCTTTTTTTTAACTTCCCACACAACACTGACTTAGCAAGCTGCTTTTATTATAAATAAAATCTTTTGTTTTCTGTGCTTTTATTATGCAAAAGTTGCTTTTTTTATGAATGTTTACCTAAGTGAATGTTTTTCTTCATCTATTAGTTAATGCATCCATTGAGAGATCATATGTCCTGTTGCCTTTATTTTGTTAATATAGTGAATAATATTAGACATTCTGATGTTTGGTTATCTAAGATTTCCTGGGATAAACCCTACTTGGTGAAAGTGTATTTTTTATGCACTGATGAATTTAGTTTCTTAGTATTTAGTTTAGTATCTTTGCATTTATGTTCACAAGTGAATCAGTCCATAACTCCCTTTACTTGGGCTGCACTTACCTGGCTTTGACATGAAGTGAATTGTAAATTCATGAAATGAATTAGGTAGTTTTTCTAATTTTTCTATTATTTGAAACAAATTTATGATATGGGGATTAGTCATTTCTTGAAACTTTGGTTAAAGTCATCTCTAAAGGTATCTGGCTCTGTCTTTAGGATAAGGTGACTTTTAATTTCTTCAATTTTTTTTTGTTGTTGTTTATTAGGTTTTATCTTTCTTCTTAAGTCAGTTTGGGAAAACTGTTCTTTTCTTCTACGTTTTGATATGTTTGTTCACAGTATCTCTAATTATTCTTAAAGTCTCTATTTTCTTTTAGACTTTTTTCCCTAAATGCATTTTTATTCTACATTTTTGGAAAACAATTGATAACTGTATAAGAAAGACAGATTGGTAACTTTATAAGACAGACTGAGTCGAATTCATTGATTTTTTAAGAATTCAACATTAGTTATGATCTTACAGTAATCATGAATTTTTATGTAAATACATGATTTTTTTCACCTGAACAGTACATTCTTGTCAAATTTAGCGAATATTACTGTGACACCATATAATCAAATTTTTATAAAACAGTTTCCAGGCAATCTGTTCCTTATAATTAGACCATAAACTGCACGGAAATGAGACTAAATCTGGAAAGTGAACGATGACAGTAGTGAGGCAATGCTAAGTACCAGCTGGGTATGTAAACTAAATAAAGTCTTCAGAAAAAAGTGACATCTTCTCGATTAATATTCCATTACCAGACATAAACATGTCAGAATTAATATGGAATCTGTTTTGATGAAAAATCACTATAAATAAATATGGCTAAGGTAGCAGGCATTTAAACAATTTGCTTCTTGGCCAAAACAAGTGCTGCTTCCTTTCTCTAATCCCTAGATGCCTGTGTTTCAGATGTCTTTATAACAGTGAATTGCCTATTTTTTTCTTAGACATTTTATACCATTCTCTACATTGTCTAGGAAAAAAATTCAAGGCTGCTGTTTTCCTCCAACATCAAGAGAGGGTAATCCCTTTATCTTAAAATTATGACATTGATCTCATCAAGATTCCTACTCTGAAAATTATAAATTATTTTTACTGTTACACTAGGATTATAATGATTAGGAGTACATGATATTGATTTACTTATAATCTCTGATAATTCCTTCGACCATTTACATATTATTTGCTAACACAAGAAACTAGGTTAGTGAAAATGAGTTAGAGAGTCCCTTATATAATAACACTTTAGGATATAAACCACCAATACAAATGCAGAGCTTACATTAGATAAACTCTAAGGTCCCTTTGTACTCTAATAATTTTTTATAATTCTAACAGATGATAGGCCCTAATTTGCTTTCAAGTAAAGACTGTGGGGCATCTTACTATGATTTTTCTATGTGATCACTGAACTTTTAATTTATACTGTCACATTATTATTTTAAAGGAAAGTACATTTAAGAATGTTTTAATTCATCTGCTCTACCTTTGTTATCTTATGGATACCTTCCTATGATTTTGCTTCCGCTCCTTTTATGTGTTGCCCTTTTTAAAATTATTTTTGCTCTAATTTTGACACCTGCTCATTATTCTTCTCTTTTCTATTGTTTTTACCTTTCATTTAGGTGACTTTCCCTGGAAAAAAGTGGAAAAGCATTATTTGTTTTTACTAGTACTTGTAAAATGCATCTTCCTAACAGGTTCGTAGAATGGGATACTGTGGGTAAAACGTAGGGAAAAAAGTCAAATTTCTGGGTTCTTTCTGAAGAGTAGTTCAGTCCTATCTCTGCTGCATGATATAGGTGAGTATTTAATTTGATCTCATAGGGTAATATTAATTGCTACTTTTTAGGGTCATTGAGAAGAATAAATAAGTTAACATGCATACTTATTTGCTATTGAGGCTAGGGTTTAATTAGTTGTCTGTACAAAGAGAGCCATTTCCAGTTTCTTGAGTTAGCACAGTGAACTGAGAGTCTTTCATGTGAACATCTATATTGATTCATTCAGTCAGAAGCAAAATTGTATATTTCCACTCCTGTTCTAAAATCCTTGGAATTTATTTTTGCATATATTTTCTAGTGTTTTTAAATTTTTTCTAATATAAATAAATCTCTTTAGGGACTGAGACTTCCCTTTCAAGTTTGATTTTCCAAGTGGTCCTCTGAGGAATGTTGGGGTCTGGCTCAGTTTTGGTATGGAGGCTTTCGCAGGTAGAGAAATAGGGCTCTAAGAGAAATGGGTTTCTTTGCAAGTCATGACCTCCAGTGAGATCAGTACCTGTCTTCTAGCTGAGAGGACCCATTTCATAAGACGAAGCTAGGGAGGCTCCATGGGTTTCAGGGGTACAGGTAAACTCAGTCTTCTATTTCTCAGGGTTCTAATTTGTCCCAGTCAGTGCCGTAACTTTCACAACCTTCAAACAAGAGATGCATTGAGTTGAGAATTAAACCTTCATTGTAGTTTAGGTGTGCTGAGTTTTGCCTCTGCCTGTGCTTTTCGACTACATCAACACTGTGGATGTAAGAGATAGATTTCTAAGCACATTCACACAAACTTCCCAATTCTCTGATCATTCTTGGGACTGAGAATTAAAAACCTGGATTCTGTAATTTTCATTTTAATGTTCAATGGGATTTTTTTTATAAAAAGACCATCCCCATCCCACAGTCCTGTGTTTTACCTGCTATACATATTATGTAAAGGCAGTCACCATTTGATCCACCAATGCCACAGCTTCAGTTGGTGTTTTATTCCAGGTGAACACAGTTAAATGTAAGTTTCCTTTGATTATTAGTATTTGCATTCTTGAATGCTACCCAGATTGTCATTACTCAAAACCAACGAGGTCATATATTAACAATCACAAACTCTTGACCTTGAAAACCTGTTGCCCACAGCCATTTCTGGTACCAAATACTGTATGTCAAGGTTCAGTTGCAGATAATGGAAACCTATCTGGCTTTGTGGGGAGAAAAAAACAAAAAACAAATATAGCAAATTAGATGCTTCAAAAAAATTGGTTGAACTAGAAAAGTAAGCTGTAAGATGGGCTTCTAGGAAAATCTCCAGAACACTGCAGTGTTGGCCTGCCAGGATGCTGCTACCTCTTTTGTGGTCATTAAGCTGAGGTATCAGGATCCTGCTGCCACTACTATTGTGCTTCAGGACCTCACTGCTGCATCCATGATCCAAGCCAGCAAGCTGATGCCCCATGACCAGCTTGCAATATGCATAAACACAGGCAACTGGGCAGAAAGAGCAAACATTTTTGTAATTGTGCTGGTAGGCAGGAGGAGCAGAAGTGTGGCCTCTACTTCACGTCCACTTTCTGACTTTCAATAATGTATCTTCAGATTATATCCTTCTAAATATATTTAGTTCTATCACATTTTTATAACCAACATTGAACAATAGACCAAAGTTTATTTAAGCACTCCCATAAGGAGGGACACTTAGGTTGTTTGTATTTTTTGTTGATATGGATAATGCTGAAATGAACATCTTTGTGTGCCTTCTTAGGCACACATCAAATGTTCGTAGCCAGCATGGAAATGAAACAGTAGAATTTCTAATTCATAGGGCATGAATATCTACTTCTACAAATTCTTAACAATATTTGATATTATCAAAAGTTTTAAAATTTGCTAATTTTGAGAGTAAAAAGCCTCATTTTAATTTTCACATACCCAATTATAAGTGAGATTAAGCATCTTTAAATGATTTAACATTTTTATTTTACCTATGAATTACCCAACTTATGACCTATGCTCCTTATCTTTTATCTATTTAATTTTATTTTTCCTGTTGATTTGATTTGCCATTAAATAATCTGGGCGTTAATTATTATGACTTTTAATTTTTATGACTTGTTTAGGCAGGCCTATCTTCCCTGAGGTCATAAACATATTCTGCATTTCCTTGTTTTATTTTTGTAGCTTTGATTTTTATGTTTTTATTTTTAATTCGTTATAGTTTCTTGAATGCCATGAGGTGATCTAATCTTATCCATTTATTACAGTTACTAGGCTTTTATCTCAATGTCATTTATTGAATAGTCCATGCTGACTTCAAGTGCTAATTTTCTCATGAATTAAATTTTTATATATTATGAACCTTATTCTTGCTTTCCATTTTGATTCCACTGAATAATTCTGTAAAATCACAACCCTATAGTAATTTGTATAGCTTTAAAATGTATTTTTATGTCTTATAGGGCAGTGTTCCCCCTTCTTGGTCTTTTCAAAATTATCTTAGCTATTTTATTCTTTCATAGCAATTTCCCATTTAACCTTAGCATTTCCATAGTATATTATTTTTGGATTTTGATTGGGGTTGCATGGACTTAAAAATGAATATATACATTTATAACATTACATCTGTAACTTAGTATAGCTTGCCTATGTCTTTTAGTATGGTTTTAATTTTAGCTCAATAAAGATTTAAATTTCATGTTAGTTTTTGTATTGGTCAAAGTAAGTTATTCTAGCTACTATGGTCCAGGCTGAATGGCATTAGGGTTCACTCAGTCATTCTGGGATCTTGGACTGACAGACGCTCTGCCATTATCAACAAGAGACTTCCAGTTTGTCCTGTGTCTTATAATCTGGCAGGAAAATAGAACAGAGAGTGTGTGTGTGAAGAATAATTTGGGACATTTTACAACCAGCCTTGGAAATGGTATACATAACTGTTGTCTACATTTGGAACTTGCCTCACATTGCTGGCAGAGAGGCAGGGAAGGTAGTCTTCATGCTAGTCCAGGAAGAAAATAAAATTATTTTGGTGAACTCATAAAATTGTCTCCTCAGCCTACCGATGAAGTCCAAGGTAATCGACTGAGAAATAATCAAAACTAGCAAGAGTTAATTAAGGTAATTGGAACCAAGATTAGCTTACAAAAGGAAATCACCCTTTTACATATTAGTAATGACCAATAAGAAAATATAATAGCTAATATGCCAAAGAATTTTCTTCCTGTTTTATTATATTGTTTCCAAATAGTAAACGTTTTGGCTTTTCCTTTCTAATTTTTTGAACATGTGTGTTTATTTTCAATTTTATATTTGAATACTGGAATATCTCATGATGTTGAATTGAATAGGACTCACTCTCCTACTTGTGATAATAAAATTTCAACTTGTTAAAAAAAAATTCCTGGTATGCTGCTGGCTGGATTTCTGAAATGTTTGTCTTGATGGAACTTCTCACTTCATAATGAAAGACATGATTTTGAGATCATGCTGTTGATAATGCCACTCTACTTCTGTGGCTCCGTGCTTTCTTTTTCCAAAGAGACAATTTTCTTCTCGTTGATGTGGATTCAACATGTGTTTATGCTTAAAGGTTTCTAGAAATTAAGTTTTTATTTTGGTGTGGTTTTAAAATATAATGGTTAAATAAGAGTCTTAGTGAGTGATAATTTAAATATAGATGGGTTAATTTAGTATTTCAATCAGAATTGTTTCTGTATTTTCATTGCCCCCATGACCTATAGGCCACCAACCTACATTGTAGAAATTATTAGTGTTGTTATTATTTTTTATAGTTAGTGTAAATAGTAAAATTTATATGCAAGGAATGCAGAGTTCAAGCTCTTCTTTCACCGTTTGTAATTTATTGAGCCAGCTATTTAACTTTTCTTGCCTTGATTCAATATCTGAAGACACTAAAAATGTTTTTTCTGACTAAATGATGTGAACTGAACAAATGTTGTTCTGTCTTAGTTTTTATGGTAAATTCATTTTTCCCCAATTTTTTACTGCTAATTTTAGTACCGATAACTTCCCAAATGATGCCTCCAGCACTGATCTCCTTACGGAGATCCCACTGGGATTTCCATATTCCTGCTGGAAGCTCCATTTGAATGAAAGCTAAACACTTCAAATATACTTTGTCTCTTACCTCAGCGTTAATCCTGGTGCTGTGTTCTCAATCTGTATATGCAGCATTACAATTTGCTCTGCTGTTCAAGAGAAGAAACTCGGAGTTATCCATGACTTGGCCTCCACTCTTCCTCCACTTCTAATTATTCATTCCAGTTTAAAAAAATGTCAAATATGATGTTCCATTCCATCCCAACAGCAATCCACTAGGTGGAAGAAGACCTATCATCTGCCACTGGATCTATTGCAATAGCTTCCTAACTTACTTCCCTACTATCTTTATTGCTGCTAGCATTGCTTTATTGTCTTACTAAGTCCACAGAAGTAATCATGCTACCTGCTTAAAACTCTCTGGTCTCCATTGCCCCATATGAAAGTCATGTGCTTATACTTTCATTCAACAATATTGAGACCGTGATGGGTGGCTGGTATCATGTTGGGGCTCCTACTTTCCTCTCTTTGGCATGTAAGAACTCTGATAATCTAACTCCTTTCCAACACCATCTCTTGACACTCCTCTCCTCTAAAATTGATCAATTCATGGCGTAGTCACCATAAGGCTCTGCCCTCATGAATGGATTAGGGCCTTCTCCAAGGGGTTTATAAGGGCAAAAACACTCCTTTTATAAGGAGGCCCTAAGTGAGTTCGCCTCTTCTGTCCCTTCTGCCATTCAAGGACACAGCTGAAGGGTAGTCCCATGTAACATAAGTACCCCAGATCTTCAGAATAACTAGTCCATGTAAAATCAGGACAGAGAGACCCAAAAGGGACTTTATAAGAAGAAAAGAAGCTGAGATAATCAATTACTTAATGCATATGACTAATTTGAGAAGAGGTATTCAATCCTTTCATGATTTTGGAAGAATTAGTACTACAGTCTCAGCATTCATTCAGGAAAAGGCAACCACTATGAGTGTTCAGGGATAATTAATTATGGGTTTAAGTCATACACAGTGTAGAAGCTAGGAATGTGCAGTGTGGAAGGGGCAATAGGAGAATTTGAGAATTAAGCCAATAGCCAGCTCCCAGAAAGCCCTGGCACAGATGGGTAAGTTGGAGCTTGTAGGAAAAACTGAGAAGACAAATATGTCCAGCTGCTGAAGGGGATTTACCAGAGGGGAGCTTGTGGAGAGGTCTATGGGAAGCTCTTACCTCTGTATTTCTGACAGTGGGCTTAAGGTCACTGTTGGTCAGCAGAGCCAGGGTCCAGAAGAATTGGGCAGGGAGCAGAGGAGAGCAAGCTCAAGGCACCTCTGGGTTTGTGATATAGTTTGGCTCTGTGTTCCCACCCAAATCTCACAGTTGAATTGTAATACCCAATGGAGCGGGAGGCACCTGGTGGGAGGTGATTGAATTATGAGGGCAGATTTCCCCCTTGCTGTTCTCATGATAGTGAGTTCTTATGAGATCTGATGGTTTAAAAGTGTGCAGAACTCCCTGCTTCGCTCTTTCTCTTTCCTCCTCCTCCACCATGTGAAGAAGGTGCTTGCTTCCCTTTTGTCATTCCACCACGATTGTAAGTGTCCTGAGGCCTCCCCAACCATGTCTCTTGTACAGCCTGAGTCAATTAAACCTCTTTTCTTCATAAATTATCAAGTCTCAGGTATGTCTTTATAGCAGTGTGAGAATGGACTAATACAATTTGTCTGTCACAATTCTGTCCACAAAAAGAAATGTTTTACTCCTATGACATTTTCTCAGTCCCTGTTTTTCTTATGATATTTCCTTCACTGATTTGAGTACTAGATTACACCTGTAATCCCAGCACTTTGGGAGACCAAGGTGGGTGGATCATGTGAGGTCAGGAGTTTGAGACCAGCCTGACCAACATGATGAAACCCCATGTCTACTAAAAATAAAAAAAAATAGGCTGGCATGGTGGTGGGCGCCTGCAATCCCAGCTACTCTGGAGGCTGAGGCAGGAGAATCACTTGAACTCAGGAGGTGGAGGTTGCAGTGAGTTGAGGTCATGCCATTGCACTCACACCTGGGCAACAGAGCTAGACTCCATCACAAAAAAAAAAAAAAGAATTTAGAAGTCTTAAATCTTGCCTTCTACCACATTCCCCACACATTCCCCTCCTCCCTCCCATCCATTCAAAGTGGCTATGATTTGTGGTTACATCAATATGCCAAATCGTTTTACGGTGATGATGTAAATATTATTTAGAGATGAGCCATGAGAAATGCTGCATTTGTTTCTTATATAGAAGTTTCTAACCATGGAGTCAACAGCTGCCTAAATTTTTTTTTTCTTTTGATTTGCTATTTTAGCCTCTCTTATCTACTTATGTTGAATTGCTCTGTTGTTAGCTTGGTTAATCTGGGAAATGTTTCCCAGAATTCATTTGTCTGTATAGTTCCAGGTTAGAATAGGCCAAAAGAGAAATTTGTGCAAGATTTTGGAGGTGAAGATGAAGCACTGAATACTGCTTTTCAAGTGTCTGTTTCCCTAGGGTAAAATTACGATAAATGGGTACCATTAAACTCTTAGGAGAAGCAACAATTTCATCCAATCTATGAGTAAAGTTCATTTGCAAATCACTACTTAGAATTTACTTACTTTGTAAAACAATAGCAGGGTACATGTGCAATTATAATAGTTTTAAAATGCATTTTTGTGGGTTTATTAACAGCTCATTACAAGAAGTTGAGACATGAATTACTTAATTGCCTTAGAGCAGTAGCTAGCTTACAATTAGCTAACACATTGGTTTGTGCTGTTTGTAATTTTGCGGGCGACTTGTTAACTAACACTGAACATACTATGTTTTAATTAAGCTTAACTAACCACTTAAGAAAATCCTTCTCAAAGTGAGAAATTTGGGTATGTAAACAAGTTCTTGAGAAGTCTGTTATTGAAATAACTACTGGTTTAGCTCAAGTGTTAATGATATTTGAGCTGAATATTTTTGAGATAAATACATTAATCAAATAATTGGTCTAGCATGAGTTGAATCTATCATTTAAAATATTCAAGGAAACCATAAAAAAGGAACAGGATTAGAATGTGCTGTAAGACAGGAGTATTTCCATATAAGGTCACTTAATTCAGCAAGCAGGAACAAGATACTGCAATACTATTCTGTAACTTCCTCATTATCAATGTGTTGATTGATGAACAATTTCAGATTGTGATCTATGAATCTGAGTCAATCTGAGCATTTTAGGGATTCTAGTCATTAGGGTAAACAATCTTAGAAAGACATTAGGATATATTAGGACACTGACAAGTTTTAATTCCGGCTTGAGAATCTTTAAGATTTTATGTTGTAAGAGTGTGGACCTTTAAATTCCACTAAGTTACACCCTTGTACTTTTTGAGTCAGAGTAAAATAGCTAATCTGTAAATGGTAGAGAAGAGACAGAGAAAGAGAATAAACATTCAGAGAAACTAGAGTATACAAAGAAAATAGAAAAACAAAAAAGTGGCTGCTTGACTCTGAAGGATTTTCGTTTTTTTGTCCTACTTTAAGAAGCCATACTATATGTCCTGCTCTTGAATTCCATAGATAGCCAAATATCTTTCCAGTATATCCCACCCTAGTCACACCTCAGTGATCCACTGTCTTAATTTGCCCAGAACCTTCCCAATTCTAGCAATGAATGTCCCGCATTCTTGGAAATCCTCCAGTCACAGATAAGTATGGACTGACGGTCACCATAATCTGCGTATTTTCCTCATAAGCTAATGTGATATGTATGGGTTTTGGAAACTACCAACCAGGAAAGCCTTGATTAAGACAGGCGCTTTTAAGTTACATGCAACTGATGGAGGCCTATTGCGTCCAAAACCTCTGTTACACATCTTACCTACTGCTTGGTTCTATTATTTACAACTCAGTAAATGATGAAGCTATAAGCAAGGGAGTTGGCATAAGCAGAGATGAACTAATAATAAGTAAATCAGGGGCCGTTACTTCAGATTCGGGTGAGCTGTGTTGAAAGGAATTATTCACAAAAAACATGTTCATTAAAATATGTTGCAATTTTTAATGTCCTTTGAGTTACAACATTTGGTCACAAAGTTGTTTTAAGAGTGCCAGTTATACCAAGGAATTCACTGTACTGAAATAATGCTCTTTCCTTTCACACACCTATAATAAAGTAAACGTTTTGCTTTTGGTATACAGGCTTAATCAGGGAAGTTATGCTTCATAAGTTGGTTTGCTGACTTTGAAATTATTTGGCTGTCAATGTTTGCAGCCGACATACTTTAATGACTGAATGATCTGCAAAAGAGGTCAATGAATACAAGGGAAGTAATGCCATAAAAAAAGCTGAGGAGATGATTACTTAAGAAATGACAGCAGCAACAGCCTGAGCAGCAGCAGACAGACCACCCAGAGAGGCTGCCTGTCAGCTGTGGCTGCCCCCACCCACACCCAGTTTGAGAAAAGAAATGATGACAGCCTAGTGAAGAGGCACAACCCTCACCAATGAAAAAGACTGTCAGCAGTTTTGCAGATGGGCTCAGAAAAGCCTCTTAGCCCATAAAACATTTATCTCTCCTCAAATATCCCTAGCTTTCTACATCTTTATTAGGATCATCAGTAAATGAAGAGCAGGGAGAATATGAAAAAAAATGACTTATGGGGGTGTCTTGTATCCACATAGCTCTTCAATGGACGTTTTATTTGATCCTCTCAACAAAATGTTGGAGAGACAGTGGAATTATAATTATTCTATTTTGTAGATCAGACATAAGGAAAGCTCTGTGGTCTTGCTCAACTGGTTAATACCACTATTTTATTACTATTAGCTAATGTTTATTGAGCAATATGTATTAGACACTGTGAGCTAAGTACTTTAAATGGGATTACTTAGTTTGCCTTCAAAGAACCATTTGGGATAGATAATATTATTTTTCTTAATGTACAGATGAGAAGACTTGGGCTCAGGAGGTTATAACAAGTTGTCCAAGAAGTAGAGCCAAAATCCAAACCTGGAGTCTGGAATCCATACTCTCCACCTTGTTTTCACTCTACAATATAAATCATTATTTTGAGTTATTTTGCATTTAGGAGTTTTGCCATCAATGTAACTAGTTTTAGACTCTTGTCCTATGAGCATAGGCTAATTATTTGAACATTTAACAGATTTTTTGGTGCTTAATATGTGCCAGGCACTGGTATAGATTTTGAGAAAATATTCACTGAAACACAGATCACCTTTTCTATGTAAAAATGGTTGAATTCTTTGCTTTTCTTCAATCTTTCTTAATTATTTAACAAGGATGCTGTTTTTCTTCCTACAAGGGAACTTCCATATACAAGTTGTGGGGCAATAGTAGGAATCATTGGGCTTAAGAAACATTGGCAAGAGGTTTGGAGTTCAGAGACTTTAAATAAATATGAATAAAACAAAAAGAAAGGACTTGTAGGGCAGTAAAATGAACAGTGTTAGGGAAAACACTTATCCTCCACTGCTCATACTTCTCTGTAGGAGAAATCTTTATGAGAGTAGCTCTTTTGACCTCTCTTTGCCCCATTTTTCATCCTTCTCCAGATCTGAGTTTGGTAGAAGGAATTGGAAGTATATGGCTTGATCTCTTCTGTATTTGGCTTGGAGTCTCGTGGCCTGCAGAGAGGGTGCATATGAGTCACACTCTCTCTGCAGGTGGGACTGGTTCTGGGGAAGACTGTGGAAGTCCTGTGCTATCTGTGTAAGTGAGCTTGCATATTCAGGGATGAAGTGTCATAAACCCATTAGGCTTAAAGTTGATGCTCATTCTCTAATGAGTGCTTATGATTGAAAAGTTATTTTAATCTCTCACTCCTGTTTGTTTTTCTTAATTTTGTCTGAATTAGGAAGATAAAGGGATACTTGTTATTAAATCCAAAGAATTGGCAGAGAAGAATCAATATACTTGTTTCTTCTCTGGAATTATAAATGATATATCAGAATTGTCTGCTGGTTTGCTAGCTCCCTCACTAGAGATACCACTCTACAAATTTCCAGCACACAATATGTCTATTCCAAGTTCTTAAAAGGTGCCCAGTAAATGTTTGTTCAGATAAAAAAAGAGATTCAGGTCTCATGTGTAATATGAAGGGTTTGTATTCAATAATTTCTTAAACTCCAATTCAGTTCATCTTGAGATTCTAATGAGAGATGGATGGAGTTAAAAAAATGCAAGTAGGACTTCTACTTCCAGTAAAGATAGAATAACAGGAACCGAATTAAATGATCTACTTTAAACAAGTAGAAAACTGGTCAATATATGAAAGAAAAAGTTTTCACACATTGGACAATAGGTAACTCCACAAGATGATCCCTACAATTGCACCAGCTTATAGGCTACAAGTTTGAGATAGTGTATTAGTTAGAGTTCTCCAGAAAAGCAGAATCAAGAGAAAGTATTTACATATATAGAAACAGATTTATTATAAGGAATTGGCTTGTGCAATTCTAAAGGCTGGGAAGTGCAAAATCTGTAATGTGAGCCTGCAGACCCGGGACAGCTGATTGTGAAGATAAATCCAAAGGCCATTTGCTGGATAATTTCCTCTTGCTCAAGCAGACCAGTCTTTTTGTTCTATTCAGGTCTTCAGCTCATTGGCCTTCTTCTATTCAGACCTTTAACACATTGTGGAGGGCAGTCTGCTTTACTCAAAATTCACCAGTTTAGATGATAATCTCATCCCAAAGCCTTCAAGAGAAAGACTCAAATGCAACTTTCAGCAAACAAACACTGAGAGAATTCATTGCTATGGAGGATGCTAAAGGATGTTCTTTAGGAAGTAAGATTATTATACAGACATTTTGATCTAAACATAGAAAAGAATAGTGCCAGAAATGGTAAATAAATGGGTAAAAATATTTTTTCTCATTTTTAATTTCATTAAAGAATATTGACTATTTAAAGCAAACGTAATAATAATCTGTCATAAAATTAATAGCACATATAGAGGTAAAATGCATGACAACAATAGCGTAAAGACCAGGAGGGGGAAGGGAAAGTATAATATTGTAAGATTCTTATACTATGTGTAAATGAGCGTAATACTATTTGAAAGCAGATTTTGATAAGTTAAAGATGTGTGTTTTAAACCTGATTGCAACTACCGAAACCAGTCAAACAAACTTCTATAGTAATAGAACAAGTGAAAAGAAAACAAATAGAATATTTTTGTTCCTCCAATGTTTAAGTTTCGGGGGTACATGTGCAAGTTTGTTACATGGGTAAATTACACATCACGGAGATACGGTATACAAATGATTTCATCACCCAAGTAGTGAGTATAGTACATGATAGGGTAGGGTTTTTTAATTTTATTTTTGTTTTGGTTTTTTTGACAGAGGGAGACTCTGTCACCCAGGCTGGAATGCAGTGACTTGATCTTGGCTTATTGCAACCTCCACCTCCTGAGTTGAAGGGATTCTCCTGCCTTACCCTCCAAAATAGCTGGGATTACAGTTGTACACCCCCCATGCCAAGCTATATATTTTTTTGTATATTTAGTAGAAATAAGGTTCCACCATGTTGGCCAGGTTGGTCTCAAACCACTGACTTCAAGCGATCTGCCTGCCTCAGCCTCCTAGAGTGCTGGTAATATGGACGCAGTCCACCACACCCGACCCTGATAGATAGTTTTTTGATGTTTATCCTCTTCCCACCTCTCACCCTCAAGTAAGCCCTAGTATCTCTTGTTTCCCTCTTTCTGTGTGTACTCAATGTTTTAGCTCCCACTTGTAAATGAGAACATGCAGTGTCTGGTTTTCTGTTTCTGTGTTAATTTCCTTAGCATAATGGCCTCCAGCTGCATCCATGCTACTGAAAGGACACTATTTTATTCTTTTTTGACTGTGTAGTATTTCATGGAGTCTAAGAATTAGGACCTTTAAAAAAACTCAACTAAAACAAACCTGCACAATCTGCACTTGTACTCCTGAACTTAAAGTATAATAAATAAATTTTTTAAAAAAGAAGGCAAGAAATTAGAAAAAAGTAAGCAAAGAGGCGATAGAACAAAGATCAAACAAATAGCTAGACTGTAGATTTAAACTCTGTTACTAATTTGATAAAATATAAACACTTCAATTAAAATCAGATATTGTCAGACTAAATAAAAAAGAAAGACCTAGCTATGTGCTATTTGTAAGAAACTTACTCTAAATAGAAAAATACAAACAGGTTAAACATGAATTTAAGACAGAGGTATCCCATGCAAAAACTAATTCAAAGAGAGCTTGAATGACTCTATTAATTAATGTCAATGTAGATTTCAGAACAAGAAATATTATCACAGATTAACAGGAATGCTTCACAGTAATAAAGGGATAAATTTATCATAAACATATTAATTTTAAATGTATATGCTACTAATTTCAAAACTGTGAAGCAAACACTGTTAGAACTGAAGGAAGACAGGGACAAATCCACAATTATAATTGACGATTGTAACACTCTTCTCTCAGTAATTTATAAACAAGCAAATAGAAAATCCTAAGTTTATGGAAGACTTGAAGAACAATATCATCAATACAAGACACAAAAGCAGCTGAGTAACACATTTATACACAAATAAACATTAGGCCATAAAACATATCTTACTAAATTTAAGATGGTTGAAATCATGTGGACCACAAAGGAAGTAAACTAGAAATCAGTAATGAGAAAGATACATGGAGAATTCCCAGTCAACTTATGGGATGCAACAAAAGCAGTTCTTAGAGGAAAATGCTTCCATTAGTTCTGGCTGCTATAACAATACCATAGACTGGGAGACTTAAATGACAAACATTGATTTCTCATAGGTCTGGGGGCTGGGAAAACCAAGTTCAAGATGCTAGCAGATTCTATGTCTGATAAAGCGATTCTTTCTGGCTGGCAAACTGCTACCTTCTCATTGTATCCTCACATGTTTGGAAGGGAGAAGGCGAAAGAGAGAGTGCATACACTCATGTCTCTTCTTATAAATGCACTGATCTAATTCATGAAGAATCCATCTTTCAATGAAATTACCTCTTAATACCACGCTACCACCTTTTAATGCCACTACATTAGGGGTTGGGATTTCAACATACGAATTTTGCAAGGGCACAAACATTTAGTCTATAACAGAAAATAATGCTTATTAAAAAGTAAAAGAAGAAAGGTCTTAAATCGTAAGTTGGTCTAAAGCTCCATCTTATGAAACTAGAAAAAGAAAATTAAACCCAAAGTAAACATAAGGGAAGAAATAATAAAGAACAGAAATCAATAAAATAAAAAACAAAAAAATAGATCAATAAACTGAAAGCTTGCTATTTGAAAAACTGAAATGGATAAACCTATAGCCAGACTGATCAAGAAAAAGGAAGAGAAGACAGAAATTACAAATATGATGAATGAAAGACTCTAAAGGCCTACAGCCATTAAAAGAATAACAAGGGAATAATATGAGTGTCTGTCTATGGATCTCACAACTTCAAGCAGGATTTCTCAGATATTTTCAACTTGCATCTACTAAGAGTGCTTTCAGTAGCAAATGATAGAAAACATGACTTACAGAAACTTAAACAGCTAATTTTTCTCATATTACAAGATACTCAGAGGTAGATTGCTTCAATGACCATAATGTCAGGGTCTAAGGTGGTATCTCTGCCATTCTCTAATCATTTTCTAAGGGTCACAGCCATCAATCATATCAATGTTCAAAGCTGAAAGGAAGGGCTAGGAGCAAGACTAGCCATATGTAACCATTTTATCAGAAAAGCGAAAGTTTCCCCATAAGCTTCCCCACACCCACAACAAGCAGACTTCCTTTGACACCTCACTGGGTAGAACTGGGTCCTATGACCTTTATTAAATTCAACCTTAGGAGGTTGGAAACTCTAGTGTCTGTTAAAGTGATTTAACATGGAGAACAGCCCTGGAAAATCCCTGAGCAGACAAAACCATCAGGAATTGAAAGTAACCTTAACCTCACTTGATTATAAACATAAGTTAAATTTGGCATTTGCAAGCATTTACAAGAAATACTTGTATTAGAGAAAAATGAATCTTAAGCTCAACCAATCAGAAGCTGCCAAGTAACTTGGAGTTCTATAACAAGGGACTTTCCAGAGGGACAGACCAAATAAGAGAACTGTGTAACTGTAACCAGTCTGATGTTGTCTTTGCTTTACTTCCACATTCACCCTATAAAAGCCTGTCCCTTACACTTCTTCAGAAGTGCCTGAAACCTCTTTTGGTGTGGTACTCCTGATTTATGAATCACTGTTTGTTCAAATAAACTCTTCAGACTTTTTATTGTGTCTCAGTTTATCTGTCAACATATTTAAAAAAGGACAGCAGGATTTTAATGTTTGGTTTGTGTTATGAGCTAAATTTTGTTTCCCCAAAATTCACACGTGGAAGTTCTAAACACTAGTAATTCAGAATATGACTATATTTAGTGATAGGGTCTTCAAAGAGGTAATGAAACCTTCAGTGTGGGCCCTAATCCAATCTGACTGGTGTCCTAATAAGAAGAGAAAACTTGGATACACAGAAATAGCAGGGGTGCATGTGCCCATAGGAATGGTCGTGTGAGAACAAAACAATCCATCTGCAAGCCAAAGGGAGAGGCCTCAGAAGAAACCAGACTTCCCAACACCTTAATCTTGGACTTCTAGCTTCCAGAACTGTGAGAAAATAAACTTTTGTTATTTAAGCCACCTCGTCCATGGTATGATGCTAAGGCAGCCCAGCAGACTAAAACAGCTTGACCAAGGATTTCCCAACAGAGAACATTAATCTCTAGGTGAACACTTGGAAATGGTACAGAATATTTTTTAGTTATCACAATGACCAGGAAATACTCCTGACCTTTAATATGCCATGACAAGGAATGCAAAAATTCTCACCATGGGCAGTATAGTCCTGTGTAACTAAGAATTAGCTCCCTCCCTTCTACTGACAGTAGCTTTCCTTCTGAGAAATGATGCTTAAAAAATTCATGACCCTGGCTGGGTACGGTGGCTCACATCTGTAATCCCTGCACTTTTGGAGGTCAAGGTGGGCGGATCACAAGGTCAAGAGTTTGAGAGCAGCCTGGCCAGCATGGTGAAACCCTGACTATATTAAAAATACAAAAAATCAGCCAGGCATGGTGGTGCGTGCCTGTAATCCCAGCTACTCAGGTGGCTGAGGAAGAATTGCTTGAACCCAGGAGGCAGAGGTTGCAGTGAGCTGAGATAGCACCACTGCACTCCAGCCTGGGTGACAGAGTGATACGTCGTCTCAAAAAAAAAAAAAAAAATTATGACCTTTGGGTTAAGAAAGTGTACATTGATGCTCCCCACCAAAAAATAAATAAATAAATAAATAAATAATAAAAATAAAAAATTAAGGGTCCCATTAGCAAGAAAGAAATAAATGGCTGTTGACTAGAAACCAACAGCATCTGCCAGACTTTGATGGTGTGTGGTCACTCCTGCTACTGGTCAAGATAAGGTAATCTCTTGGGATGTAGATTTCACAGAAATAGAGATAAATTATCAATGTTTCTTTCCTTTTTGCAAGAAAAGGTTCTTACAGATCTTTTAAAAAATTCCTTTTGAAGCCAATCTATTTTTCAAAGAATCAATTTCTTTAGAAAATGTAGTGATACATGACATTTGGCTTCCTCTACAGTCGCAGAATTTTCCAAGGTCATACTTAACGTTGTAGCTTCCAATCTCATGATTTTCTAACAAAATTAGTTCGGAAAAAGAAAATAGGTTATAAAGGATATAATTTAATATCAGCCCTCTGCATAAAAAGCAAGAAAAATCAGGTGAAAATTTATTGGTTTTGAAAAGCAATAGTAATTAAGTGTTCCTGAACTGAGAAGTTCACAAATTTTTAGGGAGACTATCCTGTGTCTCCTTATCCTTTCCCAGTAAGTAGGGTGAAGATTAAGTATTATTTTGCATATTTCAAAAATTTAAGAAAGTAAATCTGAGCAAATTGCCATAATTATATGGTGAGTCAGTGGTTGAGCTGGGGATGGAACAAGGGACTGTCTGGTTCTTGAAAACTGGTCTCCTGTCTGCTGTCCCCCATTCCCAAACCACATCTGGATAAAACATGATGGGACAGCTGCTTCCTCCAAAACTCAGCCTTCACAAAGCTTTCACCTAGTTAGGCTTATTTAAAAGCAGAATATTGTGTAAAGGCTTATTTGAAAATTCCGCTTTTCTGTTTAATTCTCTCCTGACTTAGACCCGCTTCTTAAAAAGTTCTCGATACTTCACTCACTTAATTTGAATCTATGAGTTCTGTAACCAACTCTGTAACTCAGAAAGTTTTATTTTTGTTTTCTTTTCTTTATAAATTGATATGTTAAGACTATTTACTTTTAGTATATTTGTTAATTTGTTGAATTTAAATCTACCCTCTTGCCATTATTTTATTCAATTTGTTCCATCTGTTCTTTGCTCCATTTTTTTCTGCCTGCTCTTGGATGAGTTGATTCTTTTATATTATTTCATATTATCTTCATGGTGGGCTTATTCATATATCTTAAAAATTTTGGGGTAATTGTCCAAAAATTTAGAACATATGTTCTTTTAAAAATATTTTTAATTTTCATGGGTACATAGCAGGTATATATAGGTGTACAATGCATAATAATCACATTAGAGTAAGTGGGAGTATTCATCACCTCAAGCATTTATCCTTCTTGTGTTACAATCAAATTATAATATTTTAGTTACTTTAAAATATACAGTTATTATGGACTATAGTCACCCTGTTGTGCTAACAAACACTAGATCTTATTCTTTCTAACATTATTTTGTACCCATTAACCACTCCCCATTCTCCCCACTCCCACTACCTTTCCCAGCCTCTGGTAACCATCACTCTATTAAATCCAACAAATTAACAAAGATACTAAAAGTAAATGGTCTGAACATACCAATTTATAAAGAAAATAAAACAAAAACAAATTGGATTGTGATGATTGTGAGTTCTACAATCATCACAATTCAGTTCAAATATTATACTGCTTCGTATGTCATTTAAGAATGTTATAACAGTGTATTTCCAATCTTCCCATTTTTATGCTATAATTCTTAAACATTTTGCTTTTACATATACTACAAACACATGTTATGCTGCTACTATTTTTGCAATGGACAATTTTCAGTTCTGCAAATTTTGACAAATGCAAAGTCATGCAACCACCACAATCAAGATATAAAACAACTTCATCACTGCAACCCCCTCCAGATTTCACTGTGTCTTTTGGTAGTCAATTTCTCCTTCTATCCACATCCCTTGACAATACCAATCTAACTTCTGTGCCTTAGGCTTTGCCTTTTTCATAATGTCATGTAAGTGGACTCACAGACTCTATAGCCTTTTGTGACTGGCTTCTTTCACTTAGTATAATATATTTAAGATTTTTCCACGTTGTTATGTATATCAGTAATTCATTCCCTCTTTATTGGTGAGTAGTATTCTACAGTATAACTATACCACAGTTCATTCACATTCATGTTGAAAAAGATTAGAGTTGTTTCCAGTTTTGGATGATTATAACTAAAGTTATTAACATTTGCATACACATATTTTTATAGATTTAATTTCATTTAGGTAAATAACTAGGAGTGGGATTCCTGGGTTACATGGTAATTGTATACTTAATTTTATAAGAAACTTCCAATCTGCTTCCCAAAGTCACCATACCATTTCACATTCTTGCTGGCAATATTTAAGAATTTCAGTCTCTCTACTCTCTCACCAGCATTTGGTTCCATCAGTTTTTTTTTTTTTTTTTCTGTTAGCTATTGTACTAGGTGAGTGGTGATATCTTATTGTGGTTCTAATTTGCATTTTCTTAATGATGAAAGGTGTTGAGTATTTTGTCATGTAGTTTTTCTTCCCATTCTATATTTTCTTTGGAGAAGTATCCGAATTTTTTTGCCTTTAGTTATTCACTTTTTTAAAGTTCTTTATATATTCTGAATATATATTATTTGTCAGACAAGTATTTTGCACTCATTTTCTTCTAGTCTCTGGCTCATCTTTTCAACCTCTTGACAGCGTGTTTCAAAGAACAAAGATTTTTAATTTCAATGAAATCTAATTCATCATTATTTTTATTTTAAAGATTGTGCTTTTTTGTTATTGTTGCATCTAATAACTCATTGCCTAACCAAAAGACAAAGTATTTTCCTGTGTTTTCTTCTGGAAATTCTGTAGTTTGTCACATAGGTTTATAACCCATTTTAAGTTAATTTTTAAATAAGGTACATGGTATGGATTGAGATTCATTGTTTTGCATGTGATTGTTCAGTTTAGTGCTATTTGCTAAAAAATGTTTTTTTCATTTAATTTAATTTGTATCTCTGTTACAATTAATTTATCAAAAGTATCTAGATGTTTTTCTGGACTCTCTCTCCTGTTCCACTGACATAACTTTCCACTCATTATCCAAAACCACTCTAAATCAATTATTTGTTAAAAAGACTAAAAATAAGAAAAATGTATTTTAAAATATTTACATTCATTTCAATCATATTTGAAAATCTTCATGTCTTTATGAAGGTCCAAGTCTGGTATCATATTTCTTTTGCCTAAAGAATTTTCTTGTATATCTCTTATAGCACAGATCTCCTTGTAATAAAGTCAGATTTTGTTGTCTGAAAAAGCATTTGTTTATATTTCCGAAAGTTACACACTGGATACAGAATTCTAGGTTGGCAGGCTTTTGTTAGACTATTTTAAAGATGTTGCTCACTGTCTTCTTGCTTGCATTGTTTCTGATGGAACATCTGCCATCCTTTTTTTTCAGTGTTAATGTATCTTTACACGCTGGCTATTTTTGAGGTTTTCTCTTTATCATTTGATTTTCAACAGTTTCATTTTAACATGCTTTAGTGTAGCTTTCTTTACATTTTTTGTGCTTTGTATTTATCGAGTTTCCTGGATCTATGGGATTATAGTTCCCATTACATTTGGGAAAAAAAATCGCTATTAACTTTTTCAATTTTTTTTCCTGCTCTCCTTTCATAAAGACTCTAGTTACATACATGGTAGGGTATTTGAAGGTATCTCACAGCTCAGTTATGCTTTGCTAATTTTCTAAAATTATCTATCTCTCTTTTGTAGAAGATAGTTTCTATTGCTATGTCTTCCACTTTTCTTTGGCAACGTCTAATTTGCCTTTAATTGTATCCAATGAATTTCTCATCTCAGGCATTGATTGTTGTTTTCAACTGTGGAAATTTGAGGATTGTTTTGCTATCTTCCATGCCTCTACATACTTTTTCAACATGTGGAATTCAATTAGTGTTCTTACCTGTTAATAATAACATCTGTATTAGTTATGGATCAGTTTTAATTGGTTTATTTTTTTCTCCATGTTGAGGATCCTATTTTCCTGCTTCTTCAGATGCCTGGACATTTTTTACGACTCTATTTTATTTTACAAAGCCTTCCAATTTTAGGACTCTTTCAGGTTTACAGAAAAACTGTGAAGATGGGACAGAGAATTGCCACATACCCCATACTAAATTTACCCTACTATCCTCTTACATTAGTATTGCATATTTGTGATAATTAATGAACTAATACTGATATATTACTAACTAAATTCCATAATTTATTCACATTTCCTTAGTTTTTATACAGTGTCTTTTTTCTGACTGTAGTAGTGGTATCTAGGATACCACATCACATTCATCAGTTGCATGACCTTAGGCTATTTTTGGCTATGACAATTTCTCAGACTTTTCCTGTTTTTGATAACCTTGATAGGTTTGAGAAGTACAAGTCAGGTATTTTGTAGAATGTCCCTCAACTGACATTTTTCTGATGTTTTTCTCATGATTAGACTGGGATTATGTGTTTTTGAGAGGAAAACTGCTATTCTCATAACATCATATCAAGGGTACATATTACTGACATGATTTATTACTATTGATGTTAACCTTGATCACCTGCCTGAGGCAATGTTTGTCACATTTCTCCACTGTAAAGTTATCTTCCTCCTCATTTTCATACTCTGCTCTTTTGAAGGAAGTCACTATGCATAGTCCATGTGTAAGGAGTGGGGAGCACCCTCCTTGAGGGTGGAGTATATACATAAATAGTTTTGAATTCTTCTGGGTAGGACTAATGTTTTATTGAATTCCAGACTGTTGAATTTTACCTTTGTTCTTGAGCTTTGTTTTTGGATGCAGTTTTGTTACTTGGAAACTGTTTAATCCTTTGGGTTTTGCTTTTAAGGTTTGTTAGGTGGGACCAGAGTGCTGCATTGTCTATGCCAAATTATTCTCCACTTCTGAGGCAAGACCCTTCTGAGCGTTCTTACCAATGCCCTGTGAGTTCTGAGGTTTTCCAGTCTGGCTGGTGGGAACAAGCAATGTTCCTGGCCTTACATGAGTACTGGGTACTATTCTCTTTAATCCTTTTTGAATGATTCTTTCCCTGGCTTTAGATTATTTTCTTACATGAATGTGGTGATCTATAAACTCTGCTGACGATTCCAGCAAGACCCTCTGCAAATATTTGTAGTTCTTGCTCAATGCAGCACTTACTTCTCCAGTACTTGGTCCTGCTAACTCTAGCCATTGTGGTTTTCTCAGACCCTCAGCCCTGTGTCCTCAACTTAGGGAGTTTGTTAGACTCTGCTAGAGTTCTCTCTTCTGGCTCCAAGGCATGTAAACTCACTAAAGACCTAAGCCTGGACAAAATAGTATTGACTTCATATGCTTCCCATTTCTTAGGGATCATTGTCCTTCATTGCTTGTATCCAGACAGTGTTTTGAAAATATGATTTCATACATTTAGTCTAGTTATTTTATTCAGGCAGAAAGGTACATCTGGTCTTTGTTAGTCTACCTTGGCCAAAAGTGGAATTCCTGTCTACTTTTACTCTAACATTGAGTTAAACTGACCACCTGCCAGTTTCACAATATACTGTGTTCTCACCTACTTCTGACCCTTGTAGATTCTGGATGTTTCCCTTCTTTCACATTTCTTTTCTTTTTTTTCTGATCTGGCACATTCTTTAGCATCTTTTACATCTTTTCTGGAAATTCTTTCATTAAGTAATTTATTCACTTTGTAGCTGTGAAATTTTATAGATATCTTCATGCTATCATCTTCTTTAATTCTCACAATGTTTGCAATTAGACTTTGCCAAATTTATATGGTTAATGGATGGATGAAGGGCTTAACTTTTTGTCTATATGACTGCCCATGTTACTTCCATCATGCATTATGATTTTCCTACATTATTTTTGAGTAACTACAATGCTTCCAGCCTTGAATTTGAGTGATTTGAAAGTGGTCTTATTTCTGGAAACTATGACTTATACACTCAAGCTTCTTCTAATTTTCCTAAAAGAACAATAACATATTTAAAACTAACAGAACAGTATAAGATAGTATAGGACAGAGGGCTAAATGAAGTTTGATAGGCGATCTTTGAAGTGCTCTTTTTAAGACATTGTAAAATGGGGAGATCAATAACAGGCTAGAATAGTTGATGGGTGATTCACGGAGAACATGCAGGAGGAGCAAGATTTGATGCATAGTGAGAACTTGCCTTTATCAAGTCTTCCTGATTAGTTTGCTGAGGTCCAGGAGTGTTGCATAAAATAATTTGAGTTACCTAACATATCAGCTCCGTCACGCTGAGAGTAGCTGACTGGGACCAGTAGTCATCCATTTATCACTTAGTTCCAAATAAGTGATATCATCTTTTATGAAGTGAAAAGATTGTGAAGTATGGGGACAGAGAAAGGAAAAATTAGCTATTGGTAAAGCACAATAAGGTCAATAACCCAAAGAGAAGGGAAAGCAGGGATAGCATGAGATGAGCAATTATAAGAAAGCTCAGATAAATGAGGAGTTTTGAGACTGTGAAAAAGCATCTAGACAAGTCCCTCTACAAATACAATGCCCATTTGTATACAGCTTGTTAAAAAGAAAAAGAAGGGCCAGGCACAGTGGCTCATGCCTATAACCCCAGCACTTTGAGAGGCTGAGGCGGGAGGATTGCTTGAGGCCAGGAGTTTGAGACCAGCTTGGACAACATAGTGAGACCCTGTCTATAAAAAAAAATTTAAATTAAAAATTAAAAAATGAACCAGGTGTGGTGGTGCATGCCTATATTCCTAGCTACTTGGGAGGCTGAGGTGGGAGGATCACTTGAGTCCTGAAGTTTGGGACCAGCCTGGACAACATAGTGAGAGAGACCCTGTCTCTAAAAAAAAAATTAAATGAGCAAGGTGTGGTGGTGTATGCTTGTAGCCCTAGCTATTTGGCAGGCTGAGGTGGGAGAATCACTTGAGTCCATGAGTTGGAGGCTGCAGTGTGTATGATTGTGTTACTATACTCCAACCTGAGTGACAGAGCAAGGCCCTATCAAAAAAGAAAAAATAGCAAGGAAGGAGAAAAAAGATAAAGAAAAAAAAACTACAATACTAAGAAGAACATTTCTCAAATCAAAATAATAGTCTCTAAGCTCTTAAATTTCTTATTCATCTTCCACTGTTTTGTCACCTTACTTTTCTGTAGAGTTTTATGAAATTAGTTTTTGATAGACTAAAGATTATTAAATAAAAATCTATTTACTCCTTGAAGAAATGGAGAACAGTAAAAATATTTGATTTTTATTTAATAACTTTTAATCTATTTTGCTGTGGCAGAGCAATATTGGAAGTATTAATTTAAATATCTGAAAATATATGTTTTTGGGCAAAACTAGTTCTCTGCATCTCTTTTATCAACTCCTCATATTAGAACAAGATCCTTTAAGTTTGGGTAAAGGAAAGAAGAGCTGGACAGGAAGAAAGAGAGTAAGTTACTTATGCTGTTCTCCGAGCCAGACTTTCATCCTGCTACGCCCTCACTTTCCAAAGTAATCTCCAGGGGTGGAAGGTAGGCAAGCTCCCGACTTCTCTACTCCATCATGCATAGGAGAGAGGAATTAAAATTGTTGCATGATGTATTTAAGTGAAATAGACCTTAGGTATCCTCCCAGAGTCCCTGAGACTCCCTCAAAGATGTGGGTGTGGCCAAATATTTTTCATGGTAAATGATCAGATGTGATATTGAAAATTGGAAGAACCAAAGGTCTAATGGTCCAAATAAAGGGATACCCTCAGCAGATAGGCATTCAACAACTCAGTGAATGCAAACACAGAAGAAGAATAGTGAAGAACTAGATTAAATAATGGGCTTAGCAGCAGATGGCGGATGCCTCTCTTTGTCCCAGCCACCCTCCACTGACACGATCTGGCATAACTCACAGAACTTGGATGTACCCTGGGGTGTAAGAGCCATGGAGGAAATTTTGAATTTACTAATGACAAATCTTATAGCACTGGATATACCTGCAATTGATCAAGATTACATTTCCTAAGACCAGGTTGAAGGGGGTTCAAAGTACATATGTTACTTTATGGAAAAATATTAAAAGGTTTGCACATCTGAATCCACGTCTTGTAATCCTGTGAACCCCATACCACTACTATTGGAAGTAAATTTACCTACCAGCTTGGAGAGATTAAGGAAGTGATCTCTGGGTGATAATTCTAATTCTACTATCAGTTCCTTACGCTGTTTTGCCTCAGTTTCTCTATTTGCAAAAGCAAATTTGGCTTTTCTTCTTATACGCTAATGGTACCTGGGGGTAAGGACACCATGTGGTTTCAATTTTTCAGAGTGCAGGTTCAGCCATGTAAATTTCACTGTCAGCCTTAAATATAGGAGGGAATTTTATGTGTGAGTTTTCCTGGACTTGGCATTCGTTTCCAAGTTTTTGCTTACTTGGTGACTTATAATATGGAAATGTATTCCTGTGACCTTGGGAGAGATGTATATTCAAGGTAGAGGTTTATATTAAAAAAAATAGTCTTTGATTTTATTTTTAAAAAGTAATATGATGCACTGTCACACCTTTGTAATATGATGCCCTCAATGTGCTAAGTACTCGGGTTTGAGAGACATTAAGGTTGGGCCACTTGGGCACCTGTAATTAAAAGCTATTAATGTTTTAATGTATCTCAGATGCTTCAATTGACTTGGTTAGGATTGGCATCTAGCTTGGTGGGAAAAGGTTTCCTTGTACAGAACGTTCCCTGCCTCCATTCAAGGAGGGAGGCCAGCCAGAGGAACTGGCTGTTTATTTTTGAGCCCATGTAAAAGGAGCTCAAGAGTAGACACCTCCTGCTGTAGGCCAAGCCTGGCAAAGAGGTCATCTTTGTTGCAAGTGGCTGAGGAATTGCCTCCCCTGCTGATGATTGGGGATATTTTTAGCAACAAGCTGAAACTTTTCATTCTTGAAATTGTTTTCATTTCCACTCAGAGGCAAACTCTATGAGCTGGGGAAGAAAAACAAAATAGGAGGCATATGTGCTAATAGGAGCTGTGTGTCCATGTAAGAAGAAACACGATGAAATTGCTTCCCCTGGTGCTGACAACTTAGTCCTGGCACCAGGATGGTTCTAATAGCTGTAGGCTAAAAGAATCATTTCCATAGCGCAGCTCATATGATAATGTAAATTTCACTTAAGTACACATGATTACAGAAAATTGCACAGAATTGCAACAGACTTTGTGCCATACTGTTTATAGAGCAATATAGATTTACCAATTTTTTTTCCCTCTAAATTCAATAAAAGACAAGGTATTTTGACTCTAAGAGAGGATAAAGGTCTACAGCATTGTGTAAACATGTATTAAAATTTGAACTCACGTTTTCCATGCATTTTCTGAGTGCTAACAATGGAATCAAAGGTTACAGGGAAATCCTACCACATTGACCAGCCTGCAAAACTTCTAACGAAGTGTCACGGAGTCACCAAGAATCCTAGCTCTGTAGGTGTGTTTATGGCAGGTAAAAACACTCAAAGGCACTTGTGGTTGAGAGTTACGTGAAGGCACATGTTAAGGCATGTGAACAAAAGTTCTCTGAAACGGAATTTGGAGGAAAGAGACTTTATTCCAATAAATAGTTTCCAAACAGTGAGATGCAGCCTTCAGGGTAAAATGAGGGTTCCTTCTAAAGAACAAAGAAAGGGTTTATATTTTATGGCAAAAATTCCTGTCCATGTTCCAATCAGGTTTGCTTATTCAAATGAAGGATTGAAACTTGCTTAGTTCTGATTTGTTGATGCAGCTGAGCTCTGATGATAGTGGCAGACGAGCTCTGAAAGTCCCAAAGCTGAAAAGGTTGCAGGTTTTCAAAGAACTGAGTGCATGCGTGACATCTAGTTGGCAGATTATGGTCTCTTGGCTCTATTTTAAATTTAGGCCCAGTTAGGCACTTGGGATCCATCTTGAAGGATTAGTTCCTTTAGGCTCACATTTGTTCACAGGCATCTGTTTTTCCAGAACTCTTCTAGTGCCATGTGTATATCTCTTGAGTCACTTCCATGGTCCATCACTCATTATTGTGGTTTATGTACATGTTGATTATTTCTCCCCTCTTGTATGTTTACAAAGAGCAAGCACTGTGTGATTTTTGAAAAATTTGGCTTAAACTCAGTACCTATTTGTTGAATTAAATTAAACTGGAGTGGAATGATTCCGTCTATTAAAATACAGCAAAACCTATGATAAGAAATAATATTAAAATCATTATTACCATCTTATTGGATTCTTACCATGGCAGAGTAATCCATTACATGTGGCAGAAAGATTTCAGGTAATAGTATGTGTTTCAGAGTGTTTGGAGAGAGCTAGCAGAGAATTACCATTTGAAAAGAAAGGAAAGGAAACTAACTTCATCAAAAGGGATTATTACTCATTCACTTATTTAATCATCACAGCATCTCTCTAAAATAGATATTTTTATTCTCAATTTGCAGGTAAGAAAATTGAAATTTAGAAAGGCTAAATACATTTCTTCAGCCTATGTAGCTAGGATTTGACCCCATTGTTGTCTACATTCTAAGTCTAAGCTTCTTCTACCACTGTGCAATGTCCTCTAAAGAAGAAACATCTTACCTGTGGTCTTGTAGGAATACCAAGTGTCCATTTCAATTTAATTTTCCTAAAATATCACTAACCAAGCCATCTTTAGAAAGAGGAAGTATAAGATACTGACTTATTAATAGTATTTCAGCCAAGAATATAGGAAGAATTCAATGGCTTCTCTCTATCTATTGACGATTGATGATTGACTCATTTTATAGGTGATTACTGGGAATGGCACATAGCTCACAGCCAGCTGCCTCTTGCCCATTTCCACGGATGCTCTGAGATTCAACCGCTGCTTCTGGGTTAAAGTGAGTAAAAGCATTCCTCAGTAGTGATGGTGGAGGCAGAGGTGCTAAAACTGGCCTCCTCTCCTTCTCTGTGGTTTTGATGGAATGAAACAGGGAGAATTAGAAGACAAAGAAGGAGAGTCAAACAGATTATACACAAGATCCGGCTGTAACAGAGAAAGATGATTATCCTTGGCCATGAGTTGTCTGTCGGGGTAAAAAAAAAGAAGAAAAAGAAATGCAAAGGGGATGCTTCTCTACCCTACACACGTCCTATCCCTCACTAAAATATACAGTAGTTAGTGTATTCACTTTCCAGACACAAGGGCAAAAGGCCCTGTGTAATTATTCCATAATCAGCTGAATCAGCTGGTAATTACTATGTCATAAGTGAATATCTGTAAATGTTTTTAGACCATCTAGCCTACTTGGTAATTAGACCTGGAATTCTTAAGAGAAGCTGGGATCTTTGAAAATGCTTTCCAACAATATTTGTTATTGGTGCCATATGAAGCAGAGTGTGACTGAAATGCACCATGACTTTAGCAGCATTTTGGTTTTTAGGCAGCATTCCCAGGTATGTATGAGGGTTGCCAACAACTATGTCTGTGAGTCGTTTTAACTAAAATCACTAATATTACATACTGATTTAAAGTAAGTACAAATTTTGGATATGAAAACTATATACATATATTTCCTTTTCACAATCACAGTGAATAACTCACATCATCTTGTATGAGTGAAGAACCAGGGGAGGTGACCAAGTATAAGTACAAGAGAAGAGAATGATGCCAGTTTATCAATGACAAGGAACTCTATATTTTTTATGAAGTCACTTCCTCTAAGGTTTTCCATCACTTCAGATTGAAGGTCTCAAGTGTGGGGCAATCATTTTGGAAAACTTGAATAAAATAGTAAAATGAATTTATATTCAAATACTGCCCAGAAATATCTCAAGTGTAAAGGACATCTCTTATTCATTTCTGTGTGTATTCTCTGCTACCCATTATCCAGTGCTTGTGATCCCGTGGTTACTGACTGTACTAACTTTTTGCATGTCGTTCAATTGAGGACAGTAAATAGTTGGGAATAAATGAAGGAAAGGAAGAAATGAGAAAATCTGAAGAAACATTAATATTTACAATAGAGAGACTGATATTTTGAAATTCAATGGCTTAAGCCTTTCTAATTTACAAATAAGGGTTGAAAACTCAGTATATTTGCAAAATTTGCAAGATGATGGAAAATGGAGAGATAATCTCTAAGTCCATTTTTTAAGAGTAGAGAATTAAGGAGGAGGTTGATGAACTCTTTTCTGGAATGCTTGTTACTTTTATTTAAAGATAGGTTTCTTTTATCATGTGTCTTAAGTATTTCAAACCATTTGTTTTACCAAATTTTGAGTTCAAAGTTGTATCAGCATCTGACACACTGTAATTACATTCTTGTGATAACTTTATCACTTTTCAAGATATTTTTTATTTTCTACCAATAAGTTATAGGCTAATAATTCCCAATTTGCTGATTCTCTGGGAAGTCAAACCTGTCTCCTCATTTCTCTACAGCAGAAATTCTCAAGCCTTTTGATTTCAGGACCTGCTTATACTCTTAAAATTTTTGAGGACCTCAGAGACCTTTTGTTTAAGTGGGTTATATAGTATTTCACATATTGGAAACTAAAACTGAGAAAGTTAAAATATCTATTAATGCTTTAAAATAGAAATAAAAAATCAGTTACAGATTAATATAAATCACATATTTTAGAATTTTTTAAAAAAATTGTTAAGTTTCAAAATGAAAACAGTAGTGAGAAGATTACCAGTGTTTCATAGCATGGCATACCTTTTAAAGTTCTGGCTTTACAGAAGACAGATGGATTCTCATATTTGCTTCTAGATTCAATCTGTTGTGATGTGTTGTTTTAGTTGAAGTATTTAAAATTGAAGGGAATATTTTTTAAGCTTTTCAGGTAATTATGAATAATATTTGATACTATCTCCAAACTCATCAAGTGGACGTTTCTTAAAGGTTAGTTGCAGTGTGGAATCTGGAACCATGTCAATGAATTTTTCATGCTCTATTATATCAAAATAGATTGATTAAGCTTCTATTTTTAATTATTAATAACTTGAGTTTTTTTTGTTTTTGAGAGATTGTTTTCCAAATGCTGAAGTCTGGATAGTTTGTCTACAAGGTGGTCTTTCAAGTCATTTTTTATTGGTGTTCTAGAAAAAACGTTGCAAGTTCAGTTCATAAAACAAAAAATCAGGGAATTTGTATTTGATACAACCTCCAATATATAGCCTTCAGAAATACATCCCATTTCATCAAGTATCAGAAATTCTGAAGAGTTCAGATTTAAAATTGCATAAAATTAAAAATGTCTACTGCTTTACCAATGTTGTTCTTAAGTGAAACTGGATTTTTTTTTTCGGTTCCAAATGTGTGAAGATGAGCAACATAACTTCTTGTACAGATTGGTGGCACTGCTTTAATTTGTGCTAAGGCACAAACAATTTTACCCATCATTGCCTTTGCAATATCCGTGCAAATGTCAACTCAATGAAAAGGAAAATCACGTCTTAGCATTATCTTGAAAACAGTTTTTAACCTTGTAAGCCCCTGAAAAGGTCTTGGGAGTCTAAGACAATCTAGACTATACTTTAAGAGTAGCTGTTTTATAATAATTAAATATTAAAATAAGATTAAATTCTTTTCACCAAATATGTTTTAAGTATGGATTCTGTAGAGAGAGTGATCCATCAAAGAGAAATACACGACATAGTCTTTGTCTTCAAGCAACTTACCACTTAAGAAGTGGCCCTGTTGAGCTGTACTCTAACTTAAAGTCACATTACCTTAAAAGCATCATAACTATCTTAAAAGATGTTTCTTATTTTAATGAATTTATTCACAGCGAAGAACAGTGAGTTGAGCACAAATATCTAGTCAATGTGGGTTTTGAGATGCTTACAGTTGTGTTGATGACAGAGCTCACCATAGGTAATACAGTGTGATGTCTTGAAATAGAGGCCATCACAGGAAGAGTTTGGATTGGTGGAATCTGGATTGACTGAGCTGTCTGGAAATGGTTCTTCCCAAAGGAGAGAAGGGCTGCTTCTGCTAATCAATCACTTGCTATTCCAGAATGGCTTAAGTTATCTCTCCTGACTCCTCCAATTGCTCTCATTCCCTCACCTTGTCTCCCTGCCTTATTTTAGCTGTAATTCATTCTTTGTCTCAGCAATGAAAAGAGCAGTGTATTTCTTTTTTTCCTTAGTAACCTGATCTTATGCATATACATGCATCAGAGAAAATAAGTGAAACTGAGCTTCCAAAACTATATTAAACTTCATTACAACCTTTCAACACAGTCCTCTTAAAAAACATTTTCTCTTCTGTGCTCTTCTAATAGTACTAAATAGCTGTGGGGGAGTGGGACACAGTTATTAACACTAATAACAAAAAGAAGGTCATCCTTTGATTTTCTCCATTTCAATTTTTTATTAAAGTAAGACGTATTGATTTCACATGGCAGACTATAAGCTAAATATTAAAAGTCTCTTTATTTTAAGTTGCTGTGATTTATTTGGTTTTATATAATCCTTAGGTTTCTGTCTTTATATTAACTTACTGCATTTTTATATCTTCCTGATAAAGGTAAGTAATTCTTTAGAAACACTATAGATCAATTCTGACAACCTCTTTACATACATACCACATAATTACATATACATATACATATAGTGTATGTGTATATATGTATATGCACACAGGCACTTAAAATACATACATGTTTGAATGATAGAATAATTTGGAGCAGTCACAATGTGAAGTATTAAGTGGTGATACTTTTTAATGGTTTTTAAGGACAGGTATTTGACCTATTCTAACCAAGAATACTTAGTCATTTCTACTGATGAGTCAATATCATAAACTAACTCATCAGTGTAACTAGGCAGTGTTGTGGCCAGGTCCCCAAGAGAAGTTGATTGTTTAAGAGACCCAAATATCCTTTACTTCTAAGGGATTATCTTTTGTTAGTTTTGATATAAACATGGGTGGTAAATTCCCTTGGTTGTTTTTTTCTCTGCTTGCCATTCTGAATAAAGAGACATCTAAGATCCTGTTACTCCACCAGTATTTTGTAACTTAAATAAAAGAAAATATGGTTTACAATAGAGGTAGACAGATGAAATATTTACTGTAGTAAGATGAGCCAATCTTTTTGTTCTTTATTTATACACTTATATTCTCTACCCAACTCTTTCTCAAGGGACTGCTCAAGACCATTCACAGAAAAACAAGGCTTTGATTGTTGAGTTTGGCTTATTCTGCTGTTTAGAAGGTGTGACAATTTTATTCCTGAAATGAAAGAGACAGATTTTGTAAGCCAGAACACACAAGGGAAATCCACTTTCCTTGAAAAGTCTGGCATCTTCTTAACCTGGCACTTAAGGCAGTTCTACAAAAGGTCTACTTTCCATTTCCACCCAGAGACAAGGAATTTTTAAAGCAAGTTCAGAGGCATGGCTGCACAGATTGAACCTGGAATCTTCAAGAAATGAAGAGTATGTATCTGATTTCTCCACTACTCAAATGTTCTTAGGAACATCCTCTGCTTACCTGGTACTCCCTCTGCATTTGAGGAAAACCCCAAACTATTAGAAACCTTTACCTTTGTGTGATAGATAACTAGAGACAACAGGCTGATTTCTCTTGTCTACCAATACCAACATCTTCTCCCTAGAAAATTATGCCACTTTTTATTTTTCAACCTGGCACTGCTGTGGGTTTTCTCAAACTTAATTTGGTATATTATCATCATATCTTCAAATAGGAGAAGATGGATGCTAATAATCTACCTTACATTCTATAGTACTTCAAAGATTGTTGAAATAGTCTCACATGTTAAGTTATAAGAAATATCTCAGAACATGACTAAGCATTTTATCAACAACTATCCTGAAAATGTTGGTGATATTTGACAAAACAACCTCTATACCTATTCAATCCAATATCATTGTATCTTGTCTTGAAAAACATTTCAATCAATTTATTAATATATTATCCAAAGTAATACATATAGAAATCCCTTATTCAAAGCCATAAAAGAAAAGGTATTAATATCTAAACATACTTTAAACACACATCACTTAAATATTTTGGGAGAATGACCAAGGCCAAAATATCAGAAATGTAATAACAAAATAAGCTCAGGAGGCAATTGTACTGAGGCTGATATTTGATGGATAACTGAGGTAATTTTATTAGTAGTCTTTTGCAAGGGCATTAAAACTCAACTAAGATTCAAATTATAGATAATTTGTTTCTTATTAAAACATCATTCTCTGTAGACATTTGATTGTGGTAGAGTCTAAGTGACACCAATTCAACTGAGTCAGAAATCAACCGATGCTGAAGAGGAAGTGGAGAAATAGGAACACTTTTATACCATTGGTGGGAGTGTAAATTAGTTCAACCATCGTGGAAGACAGTGTGGCAATTCCTCAAGGATCTAGAACCAGAAATACCATTTGACCCAGCAACCCCATTACTGGGTATATATCCAAAGGATTATAAATCATTCTGTTATAAAGATACATGCACACGTATGTTCATTGCGGCACTGTTTATAATAGCAAAGACTTGGAACCAACCCAAATGCCCATCAATGATAGACTGGATAAAGAAAATGTGGCACATATATACCATGGAACACTATGCGGCCATAAAAAGGGATGAGTTCATGTCCTTTGCAGGGACATGGATAAAGCTCAAAACCATCATTCTCAGCAAACTAACACAAGAACAGAAAACCAAGCACTGTATATTCTCACTCATAAGAGGGAGTTGAACAATGAGAACATATGGACACAGGGAGGGGAACATCACACACCAGGGCCTGTTGGTGGGTGGGGACCTAGGGGAGGGATAGCATCAGGAGAAATACCTAATGTAGATGACAGGTTGATGGGTGCAGCAAACCACCATGGCACGTGTATTTCTATGTAACAAACCTGCACGTTCTGCACATGTATCCCAGAACTTAAGTAAAACGATATTTTAAAAAATGAAATCACTAAAATCAGTGGCAAGCAAATGTTTTGATGAACATTCCTCAAGTGAATTGACTAAGTTGGCTTGTTTTGCCAACTCCTGTTTCATGTAGACACATTCTAAGAGAAAAATAGCCCTGCTTATTTCTTTTGGCATTCATCAGGCAAATAGGTTCCTGTAGTCGATTTGTTCTCCAGTAATAGAGCAGCTAATAAATCTAACCTGAAGACTTGTCTTAGGCTACCAATTATTCCTGTTTGAATCTTGTTTTTATCCACTTGCAGTTTATAGCAAACTTAGATTTTTTTTGACCATTCATAAATCCCTACTGCTCTTCTGTTCTTGGCTGTATACGGATAAAATGTAGTGCTCACTGAAACTTTAGAGTCTCAAAACATTAACTACTACTTCAAGGATTTGAACATTCCACCATCCTAATGGTTTGAACAGTTGCTTTTTAAATCTCAGTCACCCTTCTTCACTATTTAGACAGAATTCTCATAGTCTTCTTAAGACTCATTAACCAACCAAATCAATGCAAAAGCAAACTTTTGGTTCTAAAACGGAGTTGTAACAGAGCAACCTTTCTTTTATCTTCGTGTTCCCAAAGAAAGAAGTGGCAAACTTATTACATTTCAGCTGGACAAAACTCATCTATTTAAAGTCCTAGCTTATAAAATATACACAATTGACCCTACTGTTGACCAGAAGCCTAACATGAACAGTCAATTAATACATATTTTGTATGTTGTACTACATATTCTGTTCTTTTAATAAAGTGAGCTAGAGAAAGGAAAATGTTATTAAGAAAATCATACGGAAGAGAAAACATATTTACTATTTTATTGAGTGGAAGTGAATCATCATGAAGGTCTTCATTCTTGTTATCTTCACATTGAGCAGGCTGAGGACGAAGAGGAAGGCTAGGGGTTGGTCTTGCTACCTCAGAGGTGGCAGAGGTGGAAGAAAATTTATGTATAAGAGGACTCACACACTGGTCAACAGTAGGGTATTAGTAGTTAAGTATTTAGGGAGCAAAAATTACATGTGAATTTTTGACTGCTTAGTGGGTCAGCACTCTTAACCCCCACATTATTTAAGGATCACCTGTACATACGTGTGTGTGTGTGTGTGTGTGTGTGTGTGTGTATATATATATTTTTTTTTTTTTAAAGATGAATTCTGACACATAAAAGGTACACTGGTAAGACTCTCTGCTTTCACTGCAGTCACTGTGCTATGAACAAGTCCCTCATCACAATGATAATACCATACGATCCTATTGACATAATGATTCTATATACCAGTAATTCCATTTCTTCTTGCCTTAGAAAAGAATCCCATATGTGAGCCCACCAGTCATTTCAATGAAAGTTCCAAGTGGTTTGGATAAAACAAGATCTTAGTTGAACCTTTGCCTTAAACTGAAATTGAACCTGAATCATGTTTGAGGTTCAAAAAGTTGAGTTAACTTTTTCCCCTTTATTTTAATTTTTGTGCATCTCTGCACTTCCTGATTTTGGTTGGGAGTAGAAACCAAAATACCACAAGAAAAGCTATTCTTGTTGCATTTCCAGGCTTTCAAAGCCAAAAAGCACTAGAAATCTTATGAAGAAAACAGTTCCCACCTAATTTCTAGCCCCAAAAGGTTCAGATAAGTTTGAATAAACTTTGGATAATGTTGTATCTATTACTTGGAGAATATCTAAGACAGACAGTGGTAAAATAAAAATGCTTTAAGATTATAGAAAGAAGGAAGGAAATCAGATGATAACAAATTGGACATTGCTTCAAATTAAACTAAGGACATTATCATCATCTAACCAGTGTTTGTTTCATGGCAAGAAAAAGCCAGTATATTATAGATTTTGGAAGAAAGATTTGAACTTAGCTTTTAACTTCTTAAGGGTTGCCATTTATAAAAAATTCCACATTTTGATTACTGTCTTAAAATTATTTAAAATGAATCACCAAAAGCCATTTTAAGATAACTTCACTTGCTACATCAGCAATTTGTGGAAATAAACTATTAAAGGTATAGTGATATTTGTTGAGATTCATTCAATACTGTGCAATAACTTTTCATTTATTAAACAAATATTTATTGAGCACTTAGTATGTGTATAAAGTACAATCTAAAGTTCTGGGAAGCTAACAATGAGTATGTTATATACTTTCCCTCAGTAACTCATACTCTGGTGGGAGATACTGTCAAGTGAATGAGTGGAATCTAACAGAGATTGCTAAGGGCTGTGATAGGGACAGATTTGGAGAACTTATAAGGCAGTCCCTAAGCTGGCCTGGGTGCTTGTGTAAGATCTCCTGAAAGAGCTGAGGTCTAAAGTAGTATGAGTGAGCAGGGTGAAGAACCCTTTCTCTGAACTCCAAGCCTTTCCCTTGTTGTCTTACTTTTCCAGAGGTAACTTGACAGAATCAAAAACTGGCAACATGAGAAGTCAAAAAGGAATAATGGGATGGTGATGGCAAAATGGTGACTCAAAATTTCAGACAAGAGATTGGGCAAAGGTCAAGTTGGGAAGATGGAGAAGCACAAAGTCAGAAGTATCTGACAACAGGTAGCAATCAGACACTCAGCAAGGCAGGTTTGAGCTGGGGAAGACTAAGCTACCAAAAGATGGTTTTGAGAAAAGAGGTCCAGCTTCTCTTTGAACTCTGCAGGAACCAATTTATTATTGTTATTAATGATATTATTTAATGCAGTTTGGTATTATGGAAAACCATAGGTTTTAGAGTCAGACAGACACAATTTTAATTCCTGGCTCCACATCTTATGTGTTCTATGGCTTTGAATAATGTACTTAAGTTTACCTAGACTTTATATAATGAGGATAATGATACTGCTATCTTAGGGTTCATGTGATAAACAAATGAGATTCATTATGTGACTTTGCCTACCATGCTCTCTGATACACAGTGATGATCAGTAAATAGTAGTGTCCTTCCCTCTTACTTCAAGGATTGACCATTTGGTCTGTGGAGAAAATGTCCCTCTGAGCAGCAAGGCACTCAGGTTACCAACTCTTTAGCTGTCTCTCCTTAGGATTAGCATTTTCTCTCCTTCCTCACTGAAGGCTTTGCTGTTAGAGTTTCAAAGTTGTTGTTATACCCCCAAAAACCAATGGTGGTCAGCTCATTTTAGACATGAAGAAACATGATCAGACTAGTTAAGCAATTTTCCCAAAGGGGTAACTGATAAATTATGGCATTAGATGAAAACCTGAGACTATGTGAATTCAAAGTCGGTGTTCTTCCCAGCCATCCCCTGTCTCTGTGTAACATGTAAGAGGTATATCTACTGGGAAACTGATTTTGTAGTTCAGAATCAGGACAGCAAAACAGATTCCAGGAACTCTTGCACTGGGAGATCCCATTTTCAGAGGGGTTAACATACATTTCCTTATTCTACCAATGTAGTAAAAGCAGAATAAAGAAAATTTTTATAATCTTTACTAACAACTGGGAAGGGTTGAGAGCTAAGCTATTCCCTACACTTTTATTTAGTCAAGTGAGTACTTTATTCTTTGAAGATAAATGCATATCTGTTCAAAGATATTCTATATAGGCTGGTTCAAGTATTAAAAATATGCAAGGCAAATAATCCAACACTCAGTATTCTTGCCAAAAAAAAGAAGGAAAAAAGGCTTTACCCTGAATACAGACAGCTCATATGTTGACCACCAGGGCAGATATGAAATTTAAGTCTGCCTGAATTCACTGCATGAATTTGCAGCTTTTGCCCTGAATTTCTCAGCTCATTTATAGAGAAGGAGAAAGTTTATCATCAGTAGCACCAGACTTTTGCCATTTTCTTTTCACAGAGATGGGTATTTTGTACGAGGAAAAATGTTTTAACTCTTTATAATTTTGTGGCTAAGAGATTGCCACAATAGAGAGAAATATTCATACACAGATGGTAGGGCATACATCTTTTGTTTACTTTGTATATTAGGATTGCCTAGATTCTTAAAATGGACTTTCTCCTATGAAAGACTCATTCAGTTTTCCTAAGGAAAACCTTTAAATAAAGATACACTCATGGCTGTCTGTTTGCCAGAAACTGCAGTTTCAGGTTTCTCCAGGGGAGGATGACCACAAATGCCACTCATTAGCCTAAATTAAAGCACTCATCTATAGCTGGTGTTTGAGGTTGAGCCATATACAAATAGAATTGGGGCCAGCCTTTAACAAGATGACTCAAAGAAGTGCCCTGAGTTCTTCACTGGGCAAGGACTGTCATCTACAGTGAACTTCCTTGGTTTTGTGGTATTCCAAGCAGAGTGTTTTGTGGAAAGAAGGGAGATGATGAAAGAGTCGGGGGAAATTGCTCTTCTTATGCAGAAGTCTCAGATCCTCTGTATCCTTTTCTTGTACCATTTACCTGTTTTGACCTGACTTAAAATAACAATTTCCCTATTTCGTAGTAACATTTAGACAGAATAATAATGAAAAGTAGAAGCTATGGGCTGAATTGTGTCCCTCTCCCCAAGTCTATATGTTGACATCTTAACCCTGGCACCTAAGGATGTGACCTGATTTGAAGATAGGGTCTTAAGAGAGGTAACTGAGTAAAGTGAGGTCTGTAGGATGGAGCTTAATCCAGTATGACTGGTGCCCTTATACAAAGGGAGAATTTGGACACAGAAATATGCACAGAGGGAAGACAATGTGAAGACAGTGAATAGATGGGCCACTGAAGCTAAGGAGAGAGGCATAGAACACTCCTTCCCACATACCTCAGAAGGAACCAACTCTGCTGACACCTCAATCTTGGACTTCCAGCCTTCAGAGCTATGAGATTATCACTTCCTGTTGTTTAAGCCATCCTGTTTGTGATGCTTTGTTATGATAAGCAGCCCTTAAAAATTAATACATAGTACCATTTGCTGTCTATTTACTGTGAGCCAAGTACTGTCTCCCTCGCTTTGTATTCATTATCTCATCTAATTCCTACAAGAAACCTATTTAGTTCGGTTGTTTCTAACCTCATTTATAGATGGGGAAACTGAGGCTCAGAAAATCTAAGTAATTTACCCAAGATCACATATTGCAAGTGGTAGAACAAGGATACTATCCCAAAATATTTCTGAAATCCATGTGATTTCCACTATGCCATGTGCTTCCTAAGGCCAAAGGGCTGATACTAAACTATGTCAGAATAACCTGTATATATCACGTGGTTAGGGAATTTGTTCAGTTATGAGGACAGTTTAGTGTAAACACAATTTCTTTGAAATGAAAACCTATGGTAGTTCCCCAGGTTTGTTCCCTGGTGGAGATTCAACAACACAAATGTAAAGATTTTAGAAGAACAACAGTTAAAAAAAAAGTCCTCTAGTTTTAAGCTTTTCTTTTCTTTGCCAGAGCTATCTCTTTAAATGCAATATAACTGCTATGTCTTCCAAAGAAAAATTTAGTCTACAAAGAACTAAAACAGATTTACAAGAAAAAAACAAACAAACCCATTCAAAAGTGGGCAAAGGATGTGAACAGACACTTTTCAAAAGAAGACATATATGAGGCCAAAAAATATGAAAAAATGCTCATCATCACTGGTCATTAGAGAAATGCGAATCAAAACCACATTGAGATACCGTCTCATGCCAGTTAGAATGGTGATCATTTTAAAAATGCAGAGACAACAGATGTGAAGAGGATGTGGAGAAATAGGAATGCTTTTACACTGTTGGTGGGAGTGTAAATTAGTTCAGCCATTGTGGAAGACAGTGTAGCAATTCCTCAAGGATCTAGAACCAGAAATACCATTTGACTCAGCAATCCAATTACTGGGTATATACCCAAGGGATTATAAATCATTCTGTTATACAGACACATGCACATGTATGTTCATTGTGGTGCTGTTTACAATAGCAAAGACTTGGAACCAACCCAAATGCCCATCAATGATAGACTGGATAAAGAAAATGTGACACATAAACACCATGGAATGCTTTGTGGCCATAAAAAAGGATGAGTTCATGTCCTTTGCAGGGACATAGATGAAGCTCAAAACCATCATTCTCAGCAAACTGACACAAGAACAGAAAATCAAACACTGCATCCTCTCACTCATAAGTGGGTGTTGAACAATGAGAACACATGGACGTGGAGAGGAACATCACACACTGGGGTCTGTTGGGGGGGACTAGAAGAGGGGCAGCAGTGGGTGGGAAGGTTAGGGAGGAATAACATGGGGAGAAATGCCACATATAGGTGATGGGGCGATAGAGGCAGCAAACCACATTGCCATGTATGTACCTATGCAACAATCCTGCATGATCTGCACATGTACCCCAGAACCTAAAGTACAATAAAAATATATATTAAAAAAAGAAAAAAATTTAGTCTATACTACCTTTAAAATAAATTCTAATTGTAGATATTTGTTGACTGGTCCTTCTGAATTTGTGATTTGCAATTCTATTAAGAACATTGAGTACAATAATTTAGCTAGTTTGAATTTGTTTTTATATGATTTCAAGTATAAATTCTCTCACTGAAATACAGTTGAATGTGTCACTGTAGATCTAATAATACTTGCATATACTTAAGCTGATGTATATCATATATATTGTATTGAGTAAAATTTATAAATTATATATAAAATTTGCACATATAGTTAATGACCTGTTTGACATTTTTCCTGATATCTTATTTTATACCTCCTGTTTTCTGTGCTTTCTTATTGTATTTTTCCCGCTTTTTGTTGGAACATTTGATTTTTCTTTGCTCTTTGTTTCTTCTAATGGTTTGAAAATTATGTATCACATTTCTATTATATCTATAGATACACTCAGCATTTAGTAAATATATTGAGAACACTGAGTCAGCTAACTTCTTTTTTTTATTATTTTAATTTAAGTTCTGGGATACATGTGCAGATCATGCAGGATTGTTACATAGGTGTACACATGCCATGGTGGTTTGCTGCATCCACCCACCCATCACCTACATTAGGTATTTCTTCTAATGTTATCCCTCCCCAATCTTCCCACCCCTGCTATCCCTCCTCTAGTCCCCCTCAACAGACCCCAGTGTGTGATGTTCCTCTCCACGTCCATGTGTTCTCATTGTTCAACACCCACTTATGAGTGAGAGGATGCAGTGTTTGATTTTCTGTTCTTGTGTCAGTTTGCTGAGAATGATGGTTTCGAGCTTCATCCATGTCCCTGCAAAGGACATGAACTCATCCTTTTTTATGGCCGCATAGTGTTCCATGGTGTATATGTGCCACATTTTCTTTATCCAGTCTATCATTGATGGGCATTTGGGTTGGTTCCAAGTCTTTGCTATTGTAAACAGCACTGCAGTGAACATGCATGTGCATGTGTCTTTATAATAGAATGATTTATAATCCTTTGGGTATATACCCAGTAATTGGATTGCTGAGTCAAATGGTATTTCTGGTTCTAGATCCTTGAGGAACTGCCACACTGTCTTCCACAATGGTTGAACTAATTTACACTCCTACCAACAGTGTAAAAGCATTCCTATTTCTCCACATCTTCTTCACATCTGTTGTCTCTGCATTTTTAAAATGATCACCATTCTAACTGGTATGAGATGGTATCTCAATGTGGTTTTGATTTGCATTTCTCTAATAATCAGTGATGATGAGCATTTTTTCATGTTTGTTGGCCACATAAATGTCTTCTTTTGAAAATTGTGTCTGTTCATATCCTTCACCCACTTTTTGACGGGTTTTTTTTTTCTTGTAAATTTGTTTTAGTTCTTTGTAGATTCTGTATATTAGCCCTTTGTCAGATATGTAGCTTGCAGAAAATTTTTTCCTATTCTGTTGGTTGCCAGTTCACTCTAATGATTGTTTCTTTTGCTATGGAGAAGCTCTTAAGTTTAATTAGATCCCATTTGTCTATTTTAGCTTTTATTGCCATTGCTTTTGATGTTTTAGTCATGAGGCCCTTGCATATGCCTGTGTCCTGAATAGTTTTGCCTGGGTTTTCTTCTAAGGTTTTTATGGTGTTAGGTCTTATGCTTAAATCTTTAATCCATCTGGAGTTAATTTTTGTATAAGGTGAAAGGAAGGGGTCCAGTTTCAGCTCTCTGCACGTGGCTAGCCAGTTTCCCCAACACCATTTATTAAACAGGGAATCCTTTCTCCGTTCCTTTTTTTTTGTCAGGTTTGTCAGGTTTGTCAAAGATCAGATGGTTGTAGATCATTGCTTCCAAGGCCTCTGTTCTGTTCCATTGGTGTATATCTCTGTTTTGGTACCAATACCATGCTGTTTGATTACTGTAACCTTGTAGTATAGTTTCAAGTCAGGTAGCATGAGGCCTCCAGCTGGTTTTTTCCAGTTTGTTAAGAAGGTCAATTGTAGCTTGATGAGGATAGCATTGAATCTATAAATTACTTTGGGTAGTATTGCCATTTTCACAATATTGATTCTTCCTAACCATGAGCATGGAATGTTTTTCCATCTGTTTCTGTCCTCTCTTATTTCCTTTTGCAGTGGTTTGAAGGACCTCTTCAAGGAGTGAGCTAACTTCTTATCCTTTTTCCTCTTTATATTTTGGGCTCACCAAGAAACAGACATAGAATCCTGTTAGAAATTTAAAGTGGATTGGAGAAGAAACTGAGGCTGAGTATGAAACAAGGCTTCTCACTCTCTCCTCCAAATTGAATATATCCACCTGTAGCAAGAGGAGCAGGCAGAAAGGAGGTTGCCCAGGTGAGCTAACCTCATAGTTAAATAGGAATGTTTAACAGTAGCAGAAAGCAAAGAGAGCATGAGCAACTTCTAGCTGTAACAGAGCCGTTAATAGCGTCTACCCAGCATCATGAATCAGATAAACCACCCTGAGGTTATTGCAAGACCTTCACAGCTGGGCTCTGTGGCTCATGTCTATAATTCCAGCACTATGGGTAGCTGAAGAAGGTGGATCACTTGAGGTCAAGAGTTCAAAACCAGCCTGACCAACATGGTGAAACTCCATCTCTACTAAAAATACAAAATTAGCCAGGAGTGCTGGTGGGTGCCTGTAATTCCAGCTACTCGAGAGGCTGAGGCAGGAAAATTGCTGAACCGGGGGGTGGAGGTTGCAGTGAGCTGAGATCATGCCATTGCACTCCAGCTTGGGCAACAGAGTGAGACTCTGTCTCAAATAAATAAATAAATAACCTTTGCAGGCCCTGGCAATCTTTATTTACTAGGCCCTATATGCAAATTAAATGGGTTTAAATACACTACCGATATGTATTTATAATGTAGATACAATTTTTTAAAATAATCTTCAAAATGCTTTTGAGATTTTGATTCAGAAAGCATTTAGCCCTGAATAAATTCTAAAATTTATGCTTAGCTATGATTTCTTGGCAATCGTTATACAGAGTCAGATATTCTGATGAAATGAAAAAACTTAATGTATAAATTGTTTCTAAAAGTAATTAATTTTTAATATCACATTTAGTAATTAATAAAGTTATATGAAATGCTTTAAAGCATATGGTTACATATTTGTTAAAATTTCAGCTTTGCAGCTTTCTTCTTTTGGTGAAAGCACTTTTTCCCCCCAGGTTTAACATATTTATGGGTCCCAGACACTGGACTTATAGCTCTTAATTGATAACACAGTTCTGTGGAGAGAAGTCGAAGTGGGTTGAATGACAGAATATTTTATAAAGCTTTCTAGAGCATTTCTAAAACAATTTCCCAGAACTTCTCCAAAAAGATAAAAATTTCTGCTTTAGGGACTGGGGATGGGATATTTGAAGAGTTAGAGAAGAACTTCCAGTGATACATTTCTCTATTATGTCTTCATTTAATTGGTATCTATTTTCTTCCAAAAATATGAACAAAATATGTATTGTGACTTTACTTCTTGCTGAGAACTTCCATGTTAAAATCAGTTTTAATTTTTGATTCAAATGCTACTAATTTTACATTATGTATCACCAATTATTTAGACTTAAGATTTACTGAATTTCTTGCTTTTCAAACCAGATTTACTGTTGGATTCACCTTTTGTTCTTTAGGTCTTCATATTAGGTAAATGATGTAATTTTGAGCATAGAAAGAGTGGGTCTAAGGCTATAGATTCAAAATCCTGTGTTCTTAGCACGAGGAAGTTAATTGTTCCTTTTTTTTTTTACATTTAGTGCTGCCAATAAAAAGTTTGGTTGACAGTCTTATTTTTCAATCCTTGATTGATAAGATATATTTTCTTTCTCAAGACTTTTAGCATTTACTTTATATCCTCAATACCTGAAGGTGTAGATCTTGGTTAAATCATGCTGCTCAGCACTTAGTGGATTCTTTGAATCTGAAGACTTGGGCTTCCTTCATCTGTGGAAAGCTTTTTCTATTGTATCTGTAACTCTATTCTTGCCTCAGTTTCTTCCATGCTCTACTTCTGGAACTATTACTAGAGAGCAGTGAAAAATTCTGCATCATCCTTGTTTTCTTCTAGCTCTGCCCCACATATTCTTTGTTGCCCTTCTACATTGCATTCTTGTAGGTTTATTGAGCTTAATCTATCAGCTCTATTTTACTTTTCAACTGAAGGTTTGGGTGGTTGTAGCAATTTTTAGAAATAAGACAACAATGAAGTTTGCTGCTGTGATTGATTTTTCCACTCACAAAAAAATTTTCCATAGCATGTGATGCTGTTTGATGGTATTTTACTTACGTTGGAACTTCCTTCAAAATTAGTCTGTCTTCTCAAACCTTGCCACTGATTTATCCGCTAAGTTTCTGTATGATTCTCAATCCTTTGTTGTTATTTCAATAATGTTCACACTGTCCTTACCAGGAATAGATTCCACCTCAAAAAAACACTTTTATCACTCATTGATAAAAAGCAACTCCTCATCGGTGACAGTTTTATGACGGGATTATAGCAATTTAGTCACATTTTCAGGCTCCACTTCTAATTCTAGTTCTCTTGCTGTTTCTATCACATCTGCAGCTACTTTCTCCACTGAAGTTTTGAACCCCTTGAAGTCATCCATGAGGGTTGGAATTGCCTTCTTCCAAACTCCTGTTAATGTTGATATTTTGTTTTCTTCCATAAATTACAAATGTTCATCTAGAATGGTGAATTTTTTTTCAGATATTTTCAATTTACTTCACCACCAGAGGAATCATTATCTATGGCAGCTATAGCTGTAACAAATGCATTTCTTAAATAATAAAATGTACAAATAAAAATTACACATTAATTCATGGGCTGAAGAAAGAATGTTGTATTAGCAGACAGAAAAACACCATCAATCTCCTTGCATAGGTCCATCACAGCTCTTGGGTGACTGTGCGTTGTAAAAGAGCAGTGATATTTTGCAAGAAATCTTTTTTTTCTGACCAGTAGGTCTCAACAGTGGCTTAAAATATTCAGTAAACCATGGAGCAAAGAGATTGTGCTGACATACAAACTTCATTGCTTTATTTCTAGCACACAGAATAGATTTAGCATCATTCTTAAGTGCCCTAGAATTTTCAGAATGGTAAATGAGTGTTGGTTTCAATTTAAAGTCACAACTGCATTAGGACCAGACCCCAAATGATTCTTCTGCTCCTTATGTTTCTTAATTCCAAACATGTAGAAGTCTCAGAACTCCCCCTATCTCTTTTCTTTTACCTTTTTCCACATATTTAAGCTCTGGGTTGTGGTTTATTTTCATTGATCTGGTCCTAAAAAGATAGTCATCAGCCTGTCCTTTGAAGTTTTTTTTTAAAAAAATGTCATCAGGCACTTTTAAGGTTGAAAAATGCTCTTCTATATGTTGAGTTGTATGCCTTTTATTCAGACTAACACTTTCTTGCTTTGTTGTGTTTTTCTTTCTACTTACTATCTCTGTTCACCTGGTAAAGAATGCTGTTTCTGGTTCGCATAGTTGCTTCTATGATTGTGGCAGAAGAGAAGATCATTGTCAGAATGAAGTGTCCATTTTCAGGAGTGGAGAATCCCTATTCAACATGAATATGAGCAACTGTCTGTGATGTCTTTGCTCCAAGTTCTTGCACTGTCCTGTTCAGGAAACAAATATTTTGTTTTGGATTGCTTAGCACAAGTTGGGGACAGCTTTATCTGCCGATGTACTCTGAATGCTGTTTGGTAGCCAGTACCCCAAATGGTTCTTATAGAGACTCCTTCTGCTCCTTAAATTCTTAATTGTAAATATATAGAACTCTCTGAACTCCTTCTACCCTTTTTCATTTACTTTTTTTTTTCATATGTAAGCTCTGAAGTGTGACTTATTTTATTAATCTGATCCTACCAGCTTTTAGTCTTTCAGGGGTCTCTTCCAAATTTCTGGGCCATTATTGAATCTTTTTCTTGTTTCTTGAGGAGTTGTGGGTTTGAAAGGTCTCTTCTCTGTTCTTTCTATAGATTTTAGGTAAGAAAACTAGATAGGGACATGCTTGATCTAATTTGACTCCTTGCATTATACAATATGTTCATTTATGCTGTATAAATGACCTTTATCCATACAATCTCACTTAATTCCAGTAATAACTTTCTCAAAAATATATTGTTCCCATTTTATAAATAACAAAATTAATGGTTTTAGATATTCCTTGAATTTTCACTGGTTCCACAGCCTTTTGGTGGCATAATGGAGACTGGAGTTGAGATCATCTGAATCGAGTTCAGTGTTGTCACTGTACCACACTGCTTTATAAATATTCTCAAATCATTTACATTTTCCACAAAAGCTCATCTAAACTTGTAGATTCCTTTTATTCTCCTTCAAATATCTGAACAGGCTGATACAGGCTGGTACTTACTCTAATGTGCTTCATACAAATAGGCTGGTTTGATACCCATATCTTGAGTCAACAGTCAAATTCAATAAACTTGGAGAGTCAGTACACATTTGAATAGAAAATTCCTTTAATTTCTTTGGATTGTAAGAACAGGCAGCAGCAGAATTCTGCCTTCAAGAGAAAGCTGTTTCTTAGAAGCATGATGGTATACCCATCTATATGAATGTACAGTGACTGTTGCCTTCATCTATTCGGCTGGCTAGAAAATGTAAAACAAGCAGGTAAACACAAATGTGGGAAGGTAGGTCTTTGTTAAGCATCAATATACTTCAAGTGATGAGGGATGAGGATTATCTTAAATAATGAAAAGATATATCTTCTTTGGTCTCAGAAAGGCTAGGAGAGAGAAATTAAAGCCTAGCCAAACTGGAAGAGGAGAACCAAAAGTCTTGCACACTACAGTCAGAGCAAGTGAAATTCAAACTCTCCTTTGAGTTTAGTGTTTAAAGGGCAATTGACTGAAATAAAAACAACTTTGGTTAAAAACAAGTGGTGATTCATTTTAAATGCTGAACAAAATTCAACTTCAATTGTTTTGAGAACAAGCTTAGGCTGTGGGACAATTTGGAATAACAGTATTAGAAAGAAACCTGATCAAGGTCTCCAGTCTTTACCAAAAGAGATGAGTTTGGTGAAGTTAACTCCTTTCATCTCACCCCATCTAGGCAAAAACAAAGTGGATGAAGTGAGAAATGGAAGTTTAGCCAGACCTTTATGGCACACAAAAGGTTTAAATACGTTTTGAAGCTTTTTATAAAAGTTAAGATCTCAACCTATTTGTCAAGGTCCTCATGATTAAAATATACACTGGTATTCAGAATTTGCCAGTGGACTGTTTGGGTGGATAGAAGCTTCCTTAAATATTCCATATCACACAGTCATTTAGTTAGCTATTTAGGTTTTATTTCCTTCTAAACCATTACTAGTCAACCCCAAAACACCTCTGTCCAAAGACTTGATTCATCCAGACACAGAGATAAATAGAGTTAAGCAGTTGAAAAAAATTATGAAAGAAATGGGCTTGGTCTTTGGTATGCTGAGCCAATTTTTCTGTATTAGATTAATCACATGCTTGTTATTCTCTATTTGTCCAGCTAGATCTGCACTCCACCCTTTTCCACTTTTTTCTGTGCCCAGGAGATTGATCTATATGGAATTTATCAACTGGAATCTTTCCTTGTTCTCTAACTTTCATTTGCGTTTGGCCAATGACAGCCACTGGCAGGAGGCTTGAGGATGGTGGGGGGAGGGACTGGAGTATTTTCCTTGCAGCCAACTTCTTTTCTGGCCAGAACTTGGCACTGGTTGTCTTCCTGTAATGAAGGCACTGTTTCCACCAGTGACCCTCTCCTACAGCCTCTGCTAGAGCCACAACCTTATTTGAGATTCCCTTTCCTCTTCAGGGATACAGACCCCTTGCTGTTGCTAGCCTCTTGGTGTTTCTCCTTCTGTTATTTTATTATTTTTCTTCAGTCATGGTCTCATCACCATAAATAGTCACTTCATTAAACTCTGCTTAACAATGTTGTTTGGGTGTGCAATCTATGTCCTGTCAGTCTTAAACTGATACACCACCTAAATCACATCTCCTTCTACGGATGTGAAAAGGGAGCTGGCACTAGTTGAATTATTAATGAAATTATCCACTATCTATGTTTAATTATCCAATTTTAGTATATATATATATGTGTGTGTAGTGGTTTCAGAATAGTCAACCTGTGCTCCCATGGGAAACAACTTTACCAACTGAAGTACAGTGCTTACATGCAGTTCCTTTGTCTTTAGACTTACAGTCTACTTATTTCCAAAGTTACTAGCTTTTGCTAACTAACTAAATTTGTTAATAGTAACTAATATTTAAAATTTTATTTTATTCAAGAAATCTTGTTTGGTGTCAACTGTGAGTTGGATGTGGAGTTTATAGTCTAGTGGGAGGGATAAAATAGTACATCTAGGCTTTGCTTTATAATTTATTTCCAAAAACACTGCTATTAAGTTCAAAGCCGTTAAATAAGACATTATTTTCAATGACTTTAATGGAAAAAATTTCATTTGTTTTGTCTTAACCCCAAATATACAATTTTCATAGATAGAAAAAATTAATAAAACAATTTGAATAAATTCGTGAATTCATTTATTTCCAAAAACAATGCTATTAAATTCAAAGCTGTTAAAATAAGAAATTATCTTCATTTACTTTAAGGAAATATTTTTATTTGTTTTATCTTAACCTCAAATGCACAATTTTCATAGATAGAAAAAAATACTGATGGAACAACTTAAACAAGTTTATATAAGGGATAAAACTTTGAAAGTAAAAACGTAAAGTTTGTATTGAAATTACAATGCTATAAAGATTTGTTGCCTTTTCCAAAGTAAGAAGGAAAGACTAGATGGCAAGTGGTAACTGGGAATCTCATGGACAGCACAAGTTTGAGAATACACAGAGTATTAAGAGAGGGACTGAGAGGAAAAAGTGAAAAAGTCACTGGTATTTCTGTTTCTCTGCCTCCTACATCTCATCTTTTAAAAGAGTGTACAGTGTTCTTAATCTCCTTCGTCTATCAAGTCAAAGAGTGATCTGATGATAGTTGTGTTAAGATAAAAATATTATAAAGACCAAAGCCAAAACACATCATTAATAAGAGCTAGCAGGGCTCTATATGTTGTATAAACTGAAGCCACTGCCTTTTCCAGTCTTAGGTCCAAGGCTTGAATTTGTAAATCCTCCAAGTGGAGGTGTTCCCACCATTTCTCTTCTTTTGTCTCATGGACCCCTCAATTACAGGGCTCCATTCTTATATTCTCCTCATCAGTGACTTCCACTATTCTGTTTTATTCTCTGCTTCCATTACACTTTGGTGAACTGGTGCTTGTATCCAGAGCTGATCATTACTTGCTCTGGAGTTGTGCTGTCACAAACTGTTCAGCTGCAGGGGCTGCCTGTTCCTGTGGGTGAAAGAAGAGTACTGCTGCGTATGGGCTGCCAAATGGGAGACAGATGCGGGGACGATATTGGAGTCCAGGGATGGGGAAATGTGTAAGAACTCCAGGAGCCTCAGTTTGAGTCTACTTGAGAGGGAGGAAAGTGGAGAGAGAACATGGGCTGTTGGGAAGCCTATTCTGGAAGCTTCACCTTTCAATAAACATCAGCGTGTGAAGATGAAGCTTAAGCTGTGAGTAGAATCAAAGAAAGAATTTACATTTATGTTGCTTATAGCAAAGAGGAAAACTCAAAATTCTATTTCACTATTAAAAGTAATTTCCAAAACAATTGCTCTATTTATTATTTATGATGACTCTCATATGCATATAAAGAGTGGAGGCTGAGAGCCGTGGCTCACTCCTGTAATCCTAGCACTTTGGGAGGCTGGAGTGGGCCTAAGCTCAGGAGTTTGAGACCAGCCTGGGCAACATGGCGAAACCCCATCTCTACTAAAAATATATATATATAAAATTAGCCAGGCATGATGGCTCACACCTGTAGTCCCAGCCACTTGGGAGGCTGAGGCAGAAGAATCACTTGAACCCAAGAGGCAGAGGTTGCAGTGATCAAAGAAGTGCAGACAAAGTAACTCCAGCAGCCCAAAGACAGACTCCCAAGTGTCTCTGGTGCAGAGACAGGACTGTTATAAGCAGAACGGTGCAGGAGCTGGGGGACTGATGTGTAGAAATGGAAAGAGAGATTCAAGGGAATCTCAGCTGAGCACCAAAAGTATCTGCTGTATCCTGATAGACAGGAGTAGGAAAGACTGTGCACAGGAATCACCATTTGAGGGGATCTTCAAGGATAAGTAGGAATGTTCAAGGTGAATAAGGGAGGGAGCTGCATAAGTGAAGAGTTGCACTATATAAACATAAGCATGGTGAAGATTAATGAGTGTTTGAATCTGCTCAGCCTTCTGATAATTATGTGGGGAGGCTGCTGCTCACAACATCCTGTATTTTTTTGAAGCTAACCTAAGATATTATATAATTTAATCCATAAATATATCAGTGTATAGCTCTAAAAATAAGGACTCCTTAAAAATATCATTAAATACAGGCATGCCTTGTTTCATTACACTTTGCTTTATTGTGCTTCACACATGTTGCATTTTTTAAAACTTAAAAGTTTGTGGCAACTCTCTGTCCAGCAAGTCTGTTGGTGCCATTTTTCCATCAGCATATGCTCACTTTACAGCTCTGTGTCACATTTTGGCAATTCTCACAATATTGCAAACTTTTTCATTATTCTTTTATCTGTTATGGAGATCTGTGATCAAGGATCTTTGATGTTACTATTGTGATTGTTTTGGGGTGACAGGAACCATACCCATAGAAGATGGTGACTTAATTGATAAATGTTGTGTGTGATCTGAGTGCTCTACTGACTGGCCATTCCCTCATCTCTCTTCCTCTCCTTAGGCTTCTCTATTTTCTAAGACACACAATATTGAAATTAGGCAAATTAATAACTCTACCATGGCACCTAAATGTTCGAGTGAAAGGAAGAGTTGCATATTTCTCACTTTAAATCAAATACTAAAAATAATCAAGCTCAGTGAGAACGACATGTCAAAAGCCAAGATAGGACAAAATCTAGGTCTTTTTTGCCAGCTAGCAAAGTTATAAATGCAAAGGAAAAATTCTTGAGGGAAATTAAAAGTGCTACTCCAGTTAATACTTGAATGGTAATAAAGCAAAACAATCTTATTGCTGATAAAGTTTGACTCTTCTGGATAGAAGATCAACCCAGCCATAACATTCCCTTCAGCTAAAGCTTAATCCAGAGAAGGACCCTAATTCTCTTCTACAAAGTCTGAGAGGAGTGAAGGAGCTGCAGAAGAAAAGGTTCAAGTTAGTGTAGCAGAGGGTGGTTCATGAGGTTGAAGGAAAGAAGCCATCTTTATAACATAAAAGTGCTTAATTAAACTAAAGAGCTTCTGCACAGCAAAAGGAACTGCCAGCAGAGTAAATAGACAACCCACAGAGTGGGAGAAAATCTTCACAATGTATATATCCAGCAAAGGACTAATATCCAGAATCTACCACAAACTGAAACAAATTAGTAATAAAAACAAACAATCCCCTCAAAAAGTGGGCTAAGGACATGAATAAACAATTCTCAAAAGAAGATCTACAAATGACCAACAAACATATGAAAAAATGCTCAACATCACTAATGATTGAGGAAACACAAATCAAAACCACAATACAATACCAGCTTATTCCTGAAAAAATGGCCATAAAAAATAATAGATGTATGCATGGATGTGGTGAAGAGGCCACACTTCTACACTGCTGGTGGAAATGTAAGGTAGTACAACCACTATGGAAAACAGTGTGGAGATTCCTTAAAGAACGAAAAGTAGATTTACTATTTGATCCAGTAATCCCACTTCTGGATATCTACTCAGAGAAAAATAAGTCATTATATGGAAAAGATACTTGCACATGCATGTTTATAGCAGCACAATTGGCAATTGCAAAAATATGGAACCAGCCCAAATACTCATCAGTCAATGAGTGGATAAAGAAATTGTGGTATATATGCATATGGTAGAATACTATTTAGCCATAGAAAGGAATGAATTAATGGTATTTGCAGCAACCTGGATGGAACTGGAGACTGTTATTCTAAGTGATATAACTCAGGAATAGAAAATTAAGCATCGTATGTTCTCACTCATAAGTAGGAGCTAAGGTATGATAATGCAAAGTCATAAGAATGATACAGTGGACTTTGGGTCCTCAGGGGAAAAGGGTCAGAGGCGGGTGAGGAATGAAAGACTACAAATTGGATTGAGTGTATACTGCTTGGGTGATGAGTGCACCAAAGACCTAACTCACAAATCACCACCAAAGAACTAACTCATCTAACCAAATACCACCTGTTACTCGAAAACCTATAGAAACAAATTTTTTTAAAAAAACAGTGCAAGATGGAGCAGCAAGCGCTGATGGAGAAGCTGCAGCAAGTTAACCAGAAGATCTAGCTAAGATCATTGATGAAGGTGGCTACTCTAAACAATGGATTTTCAATGTAAAAGAAAAAGCCTTCTAATGGAAGGAAATGCTGTCTACAACTTTTCTAGGTAGAGAGGAGAAGTTAATGCCTGTCTCTAAAGTTTCAAAGGACAGGCTGACTAATACACCTGGTGACTTTAAGTTGAAACCAAGCTCATTTACTGTCCTGAAAAATCACAGGACCCTTAAGAACTGTGCTTAATCTACTCTGCCTGTACTCTATGAGGTAAGCAGATGACAGCACATCTGTTTGCAGCATACTTTACTGAATATTTTAAGTCCATTGTTGAGACCTACTGCTTGGGAAAAAAGTTCCTTTTAAAATATTACTGCTCATTGATAATGCAGCTTGTCACCCAAGAGCTCTGATGGAAATGTACTGTATATTTTATGTAAACTGGTAGTTATATCTGAGGCAATGAGATTTCTTCATTTGTTTGTTCGTTTGTTTTACAAGATACTTTCTAGTTGAAGAGTTGAATATTACTGTATCTCAAAACTATGTATTTACTTCTTGTTTTTAGAAATTTACTTTCAGGAAACACCTCCTCCCTCAAAATACAAAATATCATATATAGAAGACACATTTCCAATAATAAAATATTTGGAACAACCTTACTGCCCAGGTTTAGAAAATTGATGAACTCGACCATGGAATAGCCACACAATGTACCATAAGCCATACAAAAAACAAAAACAAAGAAAAAAATTAAAGTCTCTATGACCTAATATGGAACAATTTTCAGTATTTATTAAGTGAAAAAATTCAAGGGGCAAAATGGCAGATGAGTACACTATAGTTTGTGTAAGAAAAAGTCATATATATGTTTATACATTTATATGACTATTTTAACAAGAAATAAAGGATTGGTAAACCAAAGGTTAAAGAAAATCATTATTACTTTTAGAGTGACAACTAAGTGGGAGAGTAGACAAAGGGATGACTTCTCAGAATATACCTTTTGTAAATATAAAGTCTTGACTTTGGAGTCAAGTAGATGTTTTACATATTTAAATGTGGTACATGTAGACAAAAATAAAATGTAATTAAAATATTTGATAATAAATAATTTCTCTTTACCACATAGAGCTTACCTCCATATCCATCCTTTCTCAAAACACATAATTTTACAACTAAGGTATCTTTCACTGTGGATCCCCAAAAAGGAATCTATCACTTTAACTCCCTGCTTAGCATTATCTAATAAAATGATAGGCTTAGACAGCATTTTTCTATGATAATTACCATAATTTAATTGATTTGGTTAGTGCTCAGAATATCTGAAAGTGATGTTTTGATACAAGATGTTGGTTTATATTTTATGAGTTGTTCAAAATTGAATTGACATGGTAGCATTCCTATAGGTCTGCTTTAAAAGAGAATATTGAAATCATGTAGTTGAGAATATGTACATACAAAATAACTTGATCAAACATGCTGAAATGTTATATTTAAAATAATGTTTCAGGGAATCTCAAAACAAATATATTTGTGAATGGTAGTATTTATTATAACCTAAATTAGTAAAATGTTCCCTTATAAGCCTAAAATAGAAAATGTTCTAGGACTAAATGAATATTCTGGGCAAAATTAGTCGTGCTTCTCTCCTCTAGATGGTCAGTCTATTTTGTGGCTGTGTTGTGAAGGCATCATTCTACAGTTTTGAGAGCTGTTAAAAGTATTCTCAGATAATTTGGACAGTCAGCCAAAGAGAGTAATTTTTTCTTTGTAGGTGAATGTGGAAAAATAAATGGAAAGCTTAACAGTGATACCACAGAGCATATCTGCAAGGCCACATCAGAGAGGAGAAATAACTGTTACAATGTGGAGGAGGGTATACAGTGTGCATATTGCTGACTGAGATGTTTTGAAATGTGCTTGAATGGCTTAGATTGTGGAACAAGTATGCCATTTCAGAGGTGTCAAATTGTTTCTCCTCAACTGGAAGAATCAGCACTTTAGTGTCATAATTCTCTAGACGTTGGCAAATGTTTGGTATATACGACCTGCAAAATAAGATAATTTTTCAGTCATGCTATGTAAAACATTTGTTTCCTGATTTTACAAGAGGAGCATGACTGTTTGCCATTATCTAACATTTAAGTCAATGAAGGGGACCCTGATGTCTTGGAGGATTTGCAAGAAGATAGCAAGTCTTTCACATCCAGGAGTTTTATGGTACCTGGGTTCAGATAAGTGGCATCACCCATAGTTACTGTTCTCATGATTTTTTATACTACTTACGGCTTTCCTTTAAAGATTTCTACAATTTGGCTTTCACAATGTGTCAGTCTTGATTCTTTTCTCAGTTCATTTCCCTTCTGTCTTGCTTGATTTTGTTTTATTAATCTTCATTCTCTTACCTTCAGAGTTTCTATTTTGTTTTATAAACTATTTAATTTTTAAAAACACCTTTCCAGTTAATATTCTTGGGATTTCAGAGTATACCGTTACATCAAATGCAAATGGTGATAATTTTTATCTCCTTTTCAAAAAGCTTACTTCTCTTTTCTGCCCTATTTCTTTGCCAAGGCCTTATTAATGGAGTTGAACGTTTGAAATTCTGTATTTGTGATGTAGTGAGACTTATTTCCCACTGTGCTCCAGAAATTGCCTAGAGGTACAGAGAACTGTAGAATATCACAGAAGTCACTGGACCCAGTATCACCATGGTCAACTCCTACAGAGAGGAGGAAGGTTTGAATAAATCATCATAGACATTTATCATCTACAGTTTGGAACTCTTTAGAGAGTTATTCATGACTTTCCCAGGTGAACCAGAGAATTTCCTTTTCTGTTAGGAGAGAGCCTTTTGAGGACATTGGTTGGCTGGGCTTCCTTGATACTAACACGTTCAGCCACAGACAAATGATAAAGGGCTCCCTCCTCCTGTGTGGGTGATTGGATAAACCGCCCATTTTCTCTCTTATGCCCATTTACTCCATGTTGTCTGAACTCTTCACTCCACATTTGGTTCTTATCTTTACGTGGACACTTTGAAACAGATGCTCTCCTTCCTGAGATGCTTACCCGAGATGCTCTTTATAGTTCCTGTTTTGTCCTGTGTCTTGAGAGTTAGCACTTTCTCTTCCCTGGGAAGGAAATGAAAATTGATCTGGTTTAGGAGCATAATCCCAGAAGATTTTTGATTTGTTAATATTCTAGTTATATTTGAATCTGTATTAATTAGAGATGGTCGTCTATATATAGTTACTTTTTCACAAAAGAGGGTTCTATCTTTGTCAACTCTACTGACATTCTAAAGTGAATTGTACTTTTCATCTTTTACTATGGTTTAGAATTAACTTAAACAGTATTTGAATGATGCAGTAGTATGATAGTGTTTCAAATAACCAGCTCTCAGCGTTGGGGGATATTGGTGAATTGCCCTAGTTGGTAGTGAATCCCAATTAGGTGGTGTAAATACTTTCATCATGGCTACTAACGTAACGTCACTGCACCTGGAGTCAGGAAAAGACACAATTAGCTCATATACACTATGCTAAGAAACTCCAGCACACCCCTGGGATTATCAATTCTTTTATGATAAGAGGTTGTGAACCCAGCCACTTTCTTTACCAGAATACACTAGAAGACTTGCTAGTTGTTCACTACAGCCTTTTCCCTTTTCTCCCTAGCATACATGATTTTGTGGCTTCCTTTGCCTGCTCCCTTAATGTGGCCTAAGACTAGGTTCTGGCCCAGGAAATGTAGGCAGAATTTATGTAAGTCATTTTTAAGGCTGGCCCATAAAGAAACTTCCTATTTGTTTCTTCATGTTCTCTTCTTCCATTGCCTTCCTGCCAAATGTAGAGAGTAGCTAAAGTCTACTGGGCCCTAGAAAATGTCAGGTCTAGACTACAAGATGAAAGAGCAAGTGGCCCTGAAACACTACTTGGGGAGTTAATCATACCTGTTTAGAAGTAATGTAGCTATACTACCATTTACCAACTAGCTGAGATTTCTGGGTTTGTTTCTTATAATAAGTAGGTTACTCTGTTTGGTACTATGGCAAAGATTAATTTATTTATTTCAGATATCTTCCTTGGAAATTGATACATTCATGTTTCTACTTCATGACTTGATTTTGGCAATTTTGGCTTGCTAGAAAATCATTCATTTCCTTCTGATTTACAAACTTGTGGCAGTAGAATAGAACATAATATTTGCTTTAAATCCTAACATTTGCATTTGATTTGTGCTTATGTCGCCTTTTGTATACTATCTCAATTACATTATTGTGTTTTTTGTTTTAATTGTTTTTTATAGATTTTATCCATTTTAATTTTATTAGTTATCCTCTACTGTTTTCAAAGAAGCTGCTTTAGGAATTTTGTGTGTGCTTTCTACTATTTTTGATTTTTTAAATTAATTTTACCTTTTAACTATATTAAATTTATCTTACTATCTTACTTTTACTGTAATTTCATATACTATCTCTTAGTGTAATTTATATAATTTTCATCAGAGAATATGAATTGTAAAATCTCTATTAGAAAAAAATTGCAACCAAGTATCAGATTTTTATCATTTTTGTGGATGTTCAGTGGATGTGGCAAAAGTTAATTCCTAATTTTTAGGAAACACACACACACACACACACACACACACACGCTCTTGTTGATCAGATTACATGTTGTCTGCTAGATCTATGACACAGTGATATTAAAGTAGCCTACAAGAATGAATTTTTTAATCAAATTATTTTTGAATTTCTAATAATTTTGATTTTGTTGCACTTGGATTTATTTCTGACAAATATCCTTCACAAATTTCACCTTTTATCATTACACACCTCTCTCTTTGCTGTCTTTGAAGTGTTTAACCTTAAAGAAACAAGCAGACGGATCTGCTTTCTGTTTGCTTTTGCACGTGGTTGCTTTACTTAGTGTTTCCCCAGTTCTTTTATATCACTTAGATTTAAGAATGTTTCTTTTAAACAGTAGAAAGCTATCTTTTGTTTCTTTATTATATTTTGACTATCTCTGTCTTTCAATAGGGTAATTCATACCACTGAGATATTTGGTTTATTCCAAATATATTAATTTATTACTCTAGTTTTAGTTCTTATCTCACTTAGATTTTTTTCCTTTTCTTCTTATTTGGTTGTTGTTATTAATTTAACTTTTTCTTCTTTCGTTACCTGTCAGCAGGAAGTAGGTTGTTGTTAAAAGTTACTATTCATTTCTGCTTTCCCATTACTAGTTCTGAAGTTCTATTATGCTTTTCAATTCCACTAATAGTTGCCTTCTTATTCCTAAAATTCAAAACTATTCACCTATTTCTCTTGTATTAAAATCTTGACTCATAAAATTATGGTGTGTAAATTGAAAAAGTGCATAATCAGGATAATTTTTATCTGCTATTTATTTTATTATTGCCTTTCCATATTTTCTGTTTCTTTTATTCTTTCTGGAGATTTTACTATTCAGATGATTGGCTACTTTGTTCTATTCTTATGTATATTTGTTTAGTGACCATCCCATTTTTAGTTTATTTTGATATTTTTAATATAAAAATAAGGAATTATATTTTGTTATAGGAACTCCTTAAATGTGCATATTATTGTTATTATTTTTGCTAATATTATTGTCTGCCTCAACCAGCAATTCCATTTATTTAGAGCTTTCTCTAGTCTAGGTACTCTACTTGCTATTCTTATTCGAGTTTTGGGTCCCCTTATGCATTTCAATATTTACCTTTATATGCTCTCAGTTTGATTATCTTGGGGTTCACATCAGCCACTTGGGTCCACTAAACAGTGACAGATAGATGTGGAAAAAGATCCAGCAGTCTGTGCTCTGGCAAAATGTCATACTGAGTAGCCGGTGAAAGTGCTGAGCTGAGTCACCAGGAAAAAACTGTCTGCCGCCATGCTTCTGTGACTCCAGAGTTATGCCTCCCAGTTTCAGAGAGTTTCAGGGACAGACATAGGTCTCCAGAAGTCTGTCTGATATAGCAAGTCTTTCTAGGAACACCCATTTTGGGGCTACATGGGTCTCCTGTATAAAGAGCTCCAATCTTTCTTCCTTGCCGTTGGTTCTTTGGTTCCCATCTGCTCCAGAAGGGAACAAAGGCCTGCGCTTCCGTAGAGGTTATGGCCCAGCACATGCTTTCCAGGCTCTGAACACTTTTTGGTGCGACTGTTCCACTAGACAGATGGATCAGAGTTAGAAGAAGTAGCGGAAATATCAGAATACTTCTCAAAAGAATTCTTTTATTTTTCTTGGTAGGGGAGGCTAGCTTATTTGTACTGTTTCCTTTATTTTATTTTTTTATATAAACAATGACTTGTTTGCTTTCATCTTTTGGCAGGATCTGCAAAGTAAAAGTATTAAATTATGTTGCTGGTTGTATTTCAGTTTCATGAATATATATTTCATCCTATTTTTTTTCAAATTATCAAGGCATTAGGTTTTGCTTTGAGAGAGCATATCTAATGATTAGGGTGGTCTTTGGAATCAGATTTCTTGTGTTTGAATTCGATGTCCACTACTCACTAGCTGTGTGACTTTGTTAGCTTCCACATCTTTAAATGAAGACATAAACCTCATGGGGTTGCTATTTGAATTAAATGAAATAATACAGGTAAGAAACCTAGGGCAGTACTAGAGCAGTGTCTAACACATAGTAAGACTTCAGTATATATTATCACTATTATTCTTAATCATAATTTCACTATTATTTATTCTTAACTCAGTGTTTTATTTGGTGTTCATGATTACCTCCATTCCTTTTCTATAGAAATGTTTTCTACATGGAATGTTTTTTAAAAAAAAATGTTAAGTGAGGAACATATTTTAGATTCACAAAACACTTTTGGTCATAAATTTAGTTCAGTAGAGATCTAGCACCAAGTCCTCATGGAAACAACAAAACAAAGCACTCTTGTATTACAATATATCTACTTATTTCCAATGGTGTAATTTATCACAATAATGGATGATAATGATAATAAGAATATGTATAAGGTATTAATATGGTTTGGCTGTGTCCCCATCCAAATCTCATCTTATTATTCCCATAATCCCCACATGTTGTAAGACGGACCCAGTGAGAGGTAATTGAATCATGGGGGTGGCTACTCCTATGCTGCTGTTTTCATGATAGTGAGTGAGTTCTAATGAGATCTGATGGTTTTATAAGGGGCTTTTCCCCCTTTTGCTTGGCTCTTCTTGCTGTCGCCAGGTGAAGAAGGACATATTTGCTTCTCCTTCCGCCATAATTCTAAGTTTCCTGAGGCTTCCTCAGCCCTGCTGAACTGTAAGTCAATTAAACCTCTTTCCTCTATAAATTACCCAGTCTTAAGTATGTCTTTATTAGCAGTGTGAGAATGGACTAATACAGGCATTGTGGTATGTGACTATTATTGGTGATAGGGATTGGCAATTGGTTAGCAAAACTAATTATAATCTGTTGCTGGAATTCCTCAGTAATGTTTAGGTTTCATGGTTATAAACTTTAATGGCTCTTTGCAGCCTTTATTAGTGAGATTTCTGTGGAAAGAATGATTTAAATTCAAAATTTCTATTTATTGTTTTTATAATGTGTTTTTAAATAATCTAGGTTTCTTGTAAATATAATTATCACCATATTGTAGGATCAATTGCATTATGTTTCTTTCTTTCTTTCTTTTTCTTTTCTTTTCTTTTTTTTGAGACAGGGTCTCACTCTGTTGCCCAGGCTGGAGTGCAGTGTTGCAATCTTGGCTCACTGCAACCTCCGTCTCCAAGGTTCAAACAATTCTCCTGCCTCAGCCTCCCTAATAGCTGGGATTAGAGGCATGCATCACCATGGCCAGCTAATTGTTTTGTATTTTTAGTAGAGATGGGGTTTCACAATGTTGGCCAGGCTGGTCTTGAACTCCTGACCTCAAATGATCTGCCCACCTGGGCCTCCCACAGTGCTGGGATTACAGGTGTGAGCCACCATGCCTAGCTGCATTATGATCTTCTGGATTTCATTTTCTCATCAACTTAGATGACTATTCAAATAATTTTACATCCCTGAATCTGAAAACATCTTTCTATAACTTTCCACATTAATAATAATTTAATCACATAAAAATTGTGTTGTAAACTTTTTTTATCTGGAAGCTTGTAAGGTATTTATTCCTTTATATTAAAAAGAATTCTAAAATGTATCTGTATGTGGAATACATCTTCTTTCTGCAATCTACTCCTCAATACTGCATGAAATTTTACATGAAACTCACAGATCTTTTTAATCTGGAGACTCAGATATTTGCATAACCAAGGGCATTTTTCTTACTTGCTATATTTTGACTAGTTTCTTTTCCTACTGTTCCATTCCTGTCTCTTCTGGAATACCTATAATTCTTCAATGCACTCTCCTTTTTCATATATATCAACCTTGTTATCATTTTTATCTGATAACTACAACATCCCTTATAAATTCAACATTTTTCTCTAATGTTTTTATCTCTTTGTTACCTTGACTGAAACCAGGCTATTTACCAAAGTCAAGTTCTCCCCACAGTCCTCTGACGTAAACAGTGTTTTTCTCTTACATCCCACATACGTCGAGGCCAGAAGGTGAAAGTAGTTGCTCTTCCTGCTTGTTATTACCTTCCAACTGACTCTCCTTATCTACTGAAATGAAAACTAAACCAAAAACAAGGCTAAGCAAGATTTTGTCTTCTTTGAAAAAAAGGAAGGGTGACAAAGCAGGATCTTGTCTCAAAAAAAAATTTTTTTTAAAGATTGGTTTTCACTATTCTGTCAGTGTGATGCCCAGTAGGCACTGAATCTGGAGATCTTAGGCACAGATTTTCTTTTTCAGATTGACTGGTTCTATGACTAAAATAAAGCCTCAGATGCAGTTACAATGCTCCTTTGAACTACACAGAACTTGAAAAGCTTCACCTCTGGCACCTACTATGCTATCTCTTTACGCCCAGTCTTGCAATACCTAACCTTAGGTGACAAATTATGCCAGGATATAAACTTTCTTTACCTGTGCACTTTCTTCAACTTCTTGCAGGATGTCCAGGAATGTATGGGAGAGAAGAAAATGGCAGTAACTTTGCCTGATACACAATTACTAAGCATTTGTTTAATAGGCTCCTATTTTTCTGAGTAGCACACACCCTGCCTCTCTGAACTGAGGCAAAATTTGTCTTATTTTCTTTAGGGCTTTCTGTCCAGTTCTGATTCAGAGGGTGCAACCTGTGTTCTGTAATCCAAGAACCTGCATGTCATTCCATTTTCATTCAGTAGAAATTATCCCTGCATTTTGGCCTATGGTTTTTAAATTTTTTTTTTTTTTTATTTACAGCACAGTCATCATTTTGACTTTTTGTTTAAATTCATGGATATTTTAATTTGGTGGGAAATGTGGAAAAGCTATATTAGAAAGTATCTGCCAAAATTGTAACTTGCAAACATTGGTCTCTTGTTTTTAATAAAAGGGTGTAAGATTTGGAAGTGGACACCAACCTTTTGGACACATTCTGTACAGAATCTAGGTTTATGTCTGCCAAATTTCCCATCTCCTTTTATTGTGAGAAAGGTATGAAGGAAATAGCATTTGCTGAATATTGAGCAGCTCACATATGCTAGCTATGGCATGAAGCATTTTTACAACAGTTTTGTACTTGATCCTGACAAAAGCCCTGTGCATAGGTATTTTCCCATTTAAATGAGGAAACCAAGTATTTGAAAATGTAAAAAATCTTTTCATAGAAGTGTGCTGGCGAAAATGGAATTCAATCGAAGTTCTTTGGTCTCCAAGCATTATAGTCAGGAAAGTCAATTTTCCAGTTTCATAAACAACCTTGTGTTATTTCTTCTGCTCCCACATGGATCAGTCTTGTCCTCTATCTGGTGGGGCTTATGGACACTGTGGGCATTTGAATTGTGATTTTACAAATGGAGTGGGCTCCATGAAGGTGCTGAACTATATCTCTGGCTAAGAATAGCATCACACAGATGAGCTCTATCCTGGATAGTCACCAGTAGTACTGCCTCCATTTGGACACAGTAAGGCTGTTGGCCAAGTTGTCATTCTTGATGAAGATATATTTTGGCAAATTCACATCTCAGAGCATAGCTTGGCTTGGTCAGGTGGAGGCCTCCTTCTTAGCCTCCTGTGTCTGGAAAAGCTCTATTATCTGCCTTCGTAGCATGTTGCTTCCTGCCCCTGTCTGGCCTCCCTCTCGCTCAAACATGATTGTTTCACCTTCTCAGCCTCCATTTAGGAGTCCTTCTGGATACTCTTGTTTTTCAGGGAGTTCTCTCATAAGGTTCAATTATACTTTTCATCTGTTAGGTTTCACTGGGTCTCAGTCACTTTCCTGAACTGGTAGTCACTAAAACCTCTCCTTCCTTTTCCAGTGACACTTCAAAATATTTAAATTGAACACATTTTAGCTATATGTTTTCTGTCATTTTTAGAGAAAATATTCTTTCTTTTTTTCTTCTTTTATTTATTTTGAGAAAGTGTCTCTATCTATTGCCCAAGCTAAAGTGCAGTGGCATGATCTCAGCTCCCTGCAATCTCGACCTCTTGGGCTCAAGTGATCCTCCCACCTCAGCACAGCTTCCCAACTAGCTGGGAATACAAGTGCATGTCTCCAAGCCCAGCTGATTTTTGTATTTTTTGCAGAAATGGGGTTTCATCATGTTGCCAAGGCTGGTCATGAACTCTTGAGCTCAAGTGATCCTCCTGCCTCAGCCTCCCAAAGTGCTGGGATTACAGGCATGAGCCACCATGCCCCGCTCAAACTATTTCTTAAAATGGAAAAGTCTGTTCATCTAAAGCTTTCTGCAATATATCTGATTCCCAAGGTATTTGCACCACTTCTGTGTCAGCATAAACCTCAAGTGAAAATATCATATACATGTACTGACTTTCTTTAATAGTTTTCAAGCCTTTGTTTTAATGAGGGCTTCAATTAGCTCTACCTTCCAAGCGCAGGTTAGATCTCCAGTATATATAGTAGCAGCCATAATTTCTTATTATTTGTTTCATATAAAATCCTCTAGTTTTCTGTGGGTAAAGCTGCTATACAAATATGTAAGATTCACAAGTGTAATTAACATTAAGTGTAATGTGGATCAAAGGTGCACAGGTCACCCAATTTCTGGATCATTCCTGCCTAGCCTAGGATGCAAGTCAATACTACAAATTCCAAGGTGAAAATCTCCTAATGACTTATAGATCTGACTGAAATGTAGCAAAGGGCATTAGACCATTCAACTCATTAAGCGTAGATTGGTGAACTTTTCTATGAAGTGCCAGATGTTGAGTGTTTTAGGCTTGTGGACCATATGGTCTCTATTGCAACCACTCGACTCTGCCACTGTAGCGTGAAAATAGTATTAGACTACAAACGTAATGAATCTTAGCTCTGTTAAAGTGAATTAAAATGGGAGTCTAGGCCTGAAGAATCTCTATGGGACAAACCCAGTGAGGCCTCATAAGTGACCTTACCCTTGCTTGATTTGCAAACAGAAGTGACATGTAATTTGAGCTATTTTTCTTGTAGTGCCTATATTAAGGAAAACAGAACTTAAGCTCAACCAATCAGAAAAGGCCAACAAACCTATAATTCTACAACTAGGGACTTTCTAGTGGGACAGACCAGGTAAAGCACCTTTAAAACTGCAACCAAATATTTTCTTTGTATGATTTCAACATTCATTCTATGAAAACCTGTCTCTCAGGCTTCTTCAATGGAGCCCCTAGACCGTTTCTAATTTAAAACTACCCAATTCATAAATCATCATTTGCTCAAATAAGCTCTTTAAATTTTTATTGTGCCTCAGTTTATGTTTTAACACCTGTGTTTCAATAAAATTTTAATTTTTCACAAAAAAACACAGCAGGCCATATTAGCCCATGGGCCATGGTTTGCTAACCCTGCACTCATGTCTGGACAGCTGGAACAGAGAAGCTGTCCTGAAGTACAACTTCACAAGAATTAAAGGAAGCCAAGCAAGGTCAAAGGTATACATCAAAGCCCAAGGCTCAAAGCATGCTTCATGTAACCAAATATTTTATTTGTATGATTTCAACATTCATTCCAATCCACCATGATTGGAAGCTTCCTGAAGCTTCATCAAATGCCTCTAAGCATTCTTTTGCTTTGTTTTGTTTTCATCAGCAAATTTTATTTCTTGTCTCTTTTTCTCAAAATTAATGGCACTAGATATTGGGATCATGAGGCAAGGAGGACCAATAATAGCACTTTTTCCTATCCAAGGTCTGAACCATTTGAGACAAAAAGAAGTTGGCCTGTAGAAACCAATATTTTGCTTTTCTTACTCTGAAAAGCCAGATTGAAGGCCGTGACTTATAACTGCTGACAAGTAAGCTGCTTCCTTGTAAGCATCAAATTTGGGCTTTCTCATCAACTGAAAACTCATGCTCCCTGCAGGCAGTTTGCATTCACGTAAGAGAAAGAAGACAGAGTTCAGCTTACTTTTTCTATTCCCATTTACCATCCAGGTATTTCCACCTAGCCTGGGCAGGAGTGAAGGATAGAGCCCAGAAAGTCCACTTAGTGTTTCCTCCAGAGAAGAAGGAAGTATTCCTTTTAAACAATGTCAGCTGAAACCATGAGATCGAAGGATCATTTTGTGTCTAGATGAATGAGGCACCTGAAGATACCATAACCCAGGGAGGAAGCCAGTAGGAATTTTAGGCTGAATGACATCCACAGAACTATTTAAAATCTCTGTGTTTTAAATAGCGATTCTGCTCCATTGCTCCCAAAGGATGTGGAAAGTCAAGAACGTTCTCAAAACCATGTGTTTGATGAGGTTCCAGGTTTCTTATCTTTAAAGTCATTTCTTTCGCAAAAACCCAACCCTTGAGAGAAACTCATAGGTCTGCAGTATTATGACTGACAACTCTTTTATTTTTCTCCCTCTACCAGCACCTACTACACTGATGGTCAAATAAAAATCCTCAAAAAATATTATTTAAATGAGTGAAAAAATCCAACTCTTCTAAGGTCTTGATTTTCTACCTTCACCATCTTGTTTCAATAGTTAACAATAAATTCCTCCCAAATTATATCTGTCTGTCAGACTACTCTTAAAGGAACCCACTCTTCAGTTCGAAGACATTTAGATTCATCTTACTATTTTACTTTTCTTAATTAATTGCTGTTAAGGAAAAAAAAGGCAAAGTAACGTAAGTATCCAATGCATAGTACATAGCCAGAAGTGATGGTATAACTGAAAACTGACAATAATTTTGTAATAAAGAAGCACTGCTAATCTGTTGCTAATTTTTATTTGAAGATTGTTGTTGTTGCTTAGGCCTTAACAAGGTCAGGAAAATACAGAAGCTCCTTTAAAAAGGGAAAATGAAGCAAAAATGTAAGTTTCATATTTTCCTTGGTCTCTTGCTTAAGAAGGTTACTGTAGGAAATGTAAATAGACCACAGGAACCTTTAGAAAGTCAGCTCTTTGATTGAAAAAATGAAAATTCTGTTTTTTACGGAAATAAAGTAATTCTATGAAAATACAAAATGCAGTTGGTTATCATTTAAAAGGGTTAGATTTTTGGATTATGGTTTCTTTGATATAGTACAACTCTGGCACAGATCGTTCCAAGTGTATTTCTGAAAGCAAAATAAATGGAAACTGTTTTCTCTCTTCATTAATATTTTGCTCTGTTCTATTTGTGGAATGCCAAGAGAAGGAGCATGCAGTTTTCCTGGATCACTTTCAGAGAGGGAAGGATGAATGGGATGAGGGAGTTGACCCCAAAAGAAAAGAATGAGTCAACTTGAAGAAATAATGCTTCTCCCAGGCTTGCATTTGGATCCTCTAATTGTAAAAAATAACACCTTTTCTAGACTTCTGATATCAGCCTCTTTAAATGAAAACAATCCAAAAGAATGTGGGTAGTGGAGGAGAAAATTTGTCTGTTTACCAACCTTAAAGTTCTCATAAACCTAACAGGTTTATAAAAATTTTTTTTGGATTATTCTCTTTGTTGTCCCTTGTCCTTGACCATCACCACCACCTCCACCATCACCAACACAACACGCACACACACACACAATTCCCTTTTTTTTTTTCTCCATTCACCTTGAACTTTGTATCGTCTCTTGGTGACATTTGACTTAACTCCTTTTCTTTCTTGAAATAAGCTTGAAATAAAAATTATGACATCTTGAAGTTCTTTTTAAAAGGTCCTCATTCTTGGGCCGGGTGCTGTGTCACTTCTATAATCCCAGCACTTTGGGAGTCTGAGGGGGGCAGATCACCTGAGGTCAGGAATTCAAGACCAGTCTGATCACCATGGAGAAACCACATCTCTATTAAAAATACAAAATTAGGGCATGGTGGTACATGCCTGTAATCCCGGCTACTTGGGAGGCCGAGGCAGGAGAATCACTTGAACCAGGGAGGCAGACTTTGCAGTGAGCTGAGATCACACCATTGCACTCAGCCTGGACAACAAGAGCAAAACTCTGTTCAAAAAAAAAGTCCTCATACTTTATAATCAATATGTTTTAATCAACGACTATATGCTAGAGCATGGGGGACATCATGGAGAATAAGCCAGGCATCTCTCTGTCCTCATGAAGTTTACTTTCTGTCTGGAGTATCCAAAGCAGGTGATAAGGTTAGGGTTTGGATGTTTTGTCCCCTCCAGATCTCATCTTGAAATGTGACCTCAAATGTTGGAGGTAGAGCCTGGTGGGAGATGTTTGGGTCATGAGGGTGGATTCCTTATAAATGGCTTCATGCCCTCCTATAAGTAATGAGTGAATTATCACTGCTTTGAGTTCTTGAGAAACCTGATTGTTTAGAAGAGTCTGGGATACCACTCCCTGACAGCTCTTGCTTTGGCTCTTGCCATGTGATGAACCTGATCCGCCTTCACCTTTTTCCATGAGTCTAAGTTTCCTGAGCCCTCACCAGGAGCAGATGCCAGCACCATGCTTTCTGTACAGTCTGTAGAACTGTGAGCCAAAATAAACCCCCTTTCTTTATAAATTACCCAGTCTCAGGTATTCCTTTATAGCAATGCAAACAGACTAATATAGCAGGGGTCAGCAAACTGTAGTTCGTGGGACAAATTTGGCACATTGCCCAACTTTGGAAATATAGTGTTATTCTACATAGGCACACTCATTCATTTACATGTTGTTTATGCTGCTTTTGTGCCATCACAGCAGAGTTGAATAGTTGTGACAGAAGCTCTTGGGTCTGCAAAGCCTGAAATATTTACCACCTTGTCTTTCATAAAAACGTTTTCCAATTGCATCTTGGGAAAGGACGCCAGTTCCTATAAAACACAGAGCTAAAGAGAAAGATAGCCAGTGAGGAAATTCTGTAGAAAGGCATGTCAAAGCTTATTAGTTGGACCCAATATTCATTCTGCCCTTCTTAGAAAAATACACCTGATTTTCAGTTGGGCTTTATCACTTGGAATATAGATTGTATTTCACAGTCTCTTTTGCAGATAGAGGTAGCTTTTAATTAAATTCTGGCTAATGGGATTTGATTAGTCTATTTTCATACTGCTATGAAGAAATACCCTAGACTGCGTAATATATAAAGAAAAAGAGGTTTAATGGACTGAATCACAGTTACACATGGCTGGGGAGGCCTCACAATCATGGCAGAAAGTGAAGGAGGGAAGTCTTACATGATCACAGGCAAGACAGTATGTGCGGGGGAACTGGCACCATCAGATCTCATGAGACTTACTATCACAAGAACAGCAGGAGAAAAATCTGCCCCCATGATTCAATTACCTCCCAATGGGTCTTAGGTCCCTCCCATGATGATTGTGGGAGCTACAATTCAAGATGAGATTTGTATGGGCACACAGCCAAACCATATCATTCCACCCCGGCCCCTCCCAACTCTCATGTCCTCACATTTCAAAACCAATTATGCCTTTGCAACAGTCCCCCAAATTCTTAACTCACTCCAGCATCAACCAAAAAGTCGAACTCCAAAGTCTCATCTGAGATAAGGCAAGCCCCTTCTGCCTATGAGCCTGTAAAATCAAAAGCAAATTAGTTACTTTCTAAATACAATGGGGGTACAGGCATTCAGTAAATACAGCCATTTCAAATGGAAGAAATTGGTCAAAATAAAGGAGCCAGAGGCTCCATGCAAGCCCAAAATTCAATAGGGCAGTCATTAAACCTTAAAGTTCCAAAATGATCTCCTTTGACTCCATGTTGCACATCAGGTCACACTGATGTAAGAAGTATGCTCCCATGTCTTTGGGCAGCTCCACCCCTGTGGCTTTGCAGGGTATAGCTCCTCTCCTGGATGCCTTCATAGGGCGGCACTGTCTGCAGCTTTTCCAGGTGCATGGTGCAAGCTTTCAGTGGATCTACCATTCTGGGGTCTGGAGGACAGTGGCCTTGTCAGCTCCACTAGGCAGTGCTGCAGTGGGGACTCTGTGTTGGGGCTCCAACCCACATTTCCCTTCTGCACTGCCCTGGCACAGGTTCTCCATGAGGGCCCCACCCCTGCAGCAAACTTCTGCCTGGACATCCAGGCATTTCCATACATCCTCTGAAATCTAGGAATAGGTTCTCAAACCTCAATTCTTGACTTCTGTGTACCCACAGCCTCAACACCACATGGAAGCTACCAAGGCTTGGGGCTTGTACCCTCTGAAGACATGGCCTGAGGTGTACCTTGACCTGTTTTAGCCATGGCTGGAGCATCTAGGATGCAGGGTGTCAAATCCCTAGGATGCACACAGCAGGGAGGCCCTGGACCTAGCCTAGGAAACCATTTTTCCCTCCTATGCCTCCAGGCCTGTGATGAGAGGGACTGCTGTGAAGGTCTTTGACATGGCTGGAGACATTATCTTCCTTGTCTTGGTGATTAACATTCGGCTCCTTGTTAGTTATGCAAATTTCTGCAGCAGAATTGAATTTCTCCCCAGAAACATGGATTTTTCTTTTCTGTTGCATCATCAGGCTGCAATTTTTTCATACTTTTATGCTCTGCTTTCCTTGAATGCCTTGCTGCTTAGAAATTTCTTCCACCGGATACCCTAAATCATCTCTCTTGAGTTCAAATTCCTTAGCTCTCTAGGGCAGGAGCAAAATGTCACCAGTCTCTTTGCTGAAGCATAACAAGATTAACCTTTGCTCCAGTTCCCAACAAGTTCCTCATCTCCATCTGAGACCACCTCAACCTAGGCTATCACTATCATCATTTTGGTCAAAACCATTCAACAGGTTTCTAGGAAGTTCCAAACATTCCCACATCTTCCTGTCTTCTGAGCCCTCCAAGTCTCTAGAAAGTTTCAGATTTTCCCACATTTTCCTATCTTCTTCTAGTCCTCTCAACTGTTTCAAACTCTGCTTGTTACCAGTTCCAAAGTCACTTCCACATTGTTGGGTATCTTAATAGCATCACCCTACTCTACCAGTACCAATTTACTGTATTAGTCCGTTTTCATACTGCTATGAAGAAATACCTTAGACTGGGTAATGTATAAAGGAAAAGAAGTTTAATGAACTCATATTCCATATGGCTGAGGAGGGCTCATGATCATGGCAGAAGGTGAAGGAGGAGCAAAGTGGCATGTGATGGCAAGCAAGAAGGCATGTGCAGGGGAACTGCCTTTTATGAAACCATCAGATCTCATGATATTTGTTCACTATCATAAGAACAACATTGGCAAAAGCCACCTCTATGATTCATTTACCTCCCACTGGGTCCTTCCCGTGACAGGTGGGGATTATAGGAGCTCCATTTCAAGATGAGATTTGAGTGGTGACACAGCCAAACGATATAAGGGATGTGAGCAGAAGTATTACATGCATCTTTCTAGAAGTTTCCATAAAGTAGAATATATGTCTTTCTTTAGGATCTCTTTCTTCTTCCTGGTAGTTGCAGTGCAGTTATGATGGCTGGTCGATGTTTCTGTTTTTATGCCAGTATCATGTTGTTTTGGTTGCTCTATAGTTCTGTAATATATTTCAAAGTCAGGTAATATGATGCCTCTAGTTTTTTTCTTTTTTTCCATGATAACTTTTGCCATTTGAGGCCTTTTGTGGTTCTCTGCATTTTGTTTTTTCTATTTCTGTGAAGAATGTCATTGGTATTTTGGTAGGGATTACACTGAATTTGTAGATTGCTTTGGCTAATATAAACATTTTATTAATATTAGTTCTTTCAATCTGTAAAAATATATTTTCATTGTTTTTATTTTTTCAATTTATGTCATGGATGTTTGATAGTTTTATGGTTTTTACCTCCTTGGTTACATTTATTTCTAAGTATTTTTTGTAGCCATTATGAATAGGATTTTAAAAAATTATTTTAGATAAATTGCTGTTAGTGCACTGAAATGCTACTTATTTTTGTATTTTGATTTTATATTCCTTTACTGACTTCATTTATTAGTTCTAACAGTTTTTTGGTGGAGTCTGTATGGTTTTTCATGTATAAATCATGTTATCTATAAACAGAATCAATTTAAATTCTTCCTTTTCAATTTGGATACTTTTCATTTCTTTCTCTTGCCTAATTGCCCTGGCTAGGACTTTTGGTACAATATTGAACAGAAGTGGCAATAGTGGGTATCTTTCCCTTCTTCCAGATCTTAGAATAAAAGCTTGAAACTTTTCCTCATTGAATATGGTGTTAGCTGTGAGTTTTTCACATATGACATTTATTGTGTTGAAGTACATTCCTTCTATACCTAATTGGCTGAGAGTTTTATCATGAAAGGATGTTGAATTTTGTCAGATGCTTTTTCTGCATCTATTGACATTATTACATGGTTTTGTCTTTCATTCTGTTACCGTAATGTATCATACTGATATGGTTTGGCTCTGTGTCCCCACTCAAATCTTGTCTTAAATTGTAATCCTCATAATCCCCATGTGTTGTGGGAGGGACTTGGTGGGAGGTGATTGTATCATGGGAGTAGTTTCCTGCATGCTGTTCTCATGATAGTGAGTGAGTTCCCACTAGATCTGATGGTTTTATAAGTGTTTAATAGTTCCTCTTTCACATGCTGTCACTCTCTCCTGCCACCTTGTAAAGAAGGTGCTTGCATCCCCTTTCACCTTCCACCATGATTGTAAGTGTCCAGAGGCCTCCCCAGCAATGTGGAACTATAAGTCAATTAAATCTCTTTTCTTTATAAAGTACCCAGTCTCTTTATAGCAGTGTGAAAACAGGCAAATACACATACCTATTGATTTTCATATGTATAATCATCCTTGCATCCCTGGGATGAATCCCACTTGATGATGGTGAATGATCTTTTTAATGTGCTGTTGAATTCCGTTTTTCAGTATTTTATTGACGATTTTTGCTTTTATGTTCATCAGATATATTGGCCTGTAGTTTTCTTTCTTTGTAGTATTCTTGTCTGACTTTGATATCAGAGTAATACTGGTCTCATGCAATGAATTTAGAGGTATTCTCTCCTCTTTAATTTTTTGAAAGAGCTTGAAAACTCTAGATGCATTTCTATTAATACCAATTTTTATTCCTCCTCTGGTGTAAACTTTTGATAATTTTTAAATATTTTAATTGAAATGTAACATACATGTAGAGAAGTGTAAATATTGTGAGTATGCAGTTCAATAGATTTTTACAAATGGAACACAACAGCATAAGCAGTCGACAGATAGAAACAGAATATTATTAGTACTCCAGAATGCCTTCATTTCCTTCTAGTAACTATCTTCCACCCAAGAATAATCACAATCCTGAGTTGTAATGACATTATGATTATCTTTTTTGTTTTTTATACAAACTGAATCAAATAGACAAAATGTACTCTTTTATGTCCAACTTATTTTGCTCACCATTATGCATGTTGATTTTATCATCTAGCTGTAGATAGGTGTGGCAGTTCATTCTCACTGCTATATAGTATTCTACTGAGTGACTACATCACAATTTATTAGTAAATTATATTTTTTATGAAAATTTGAGTAGTTTCTAATTCTTTGACTACCACAGTTCTATGATAATCATTTTAGTACATGCCTTGTTAAGGTTAACACATACACACATTTCTGTTTGGTACACTTTTAGGAGTAGAATTGCTGGTCATAGGGTGTGCATAGATTTTAGTATAAAACATACTGCAAACAGTTTCCATGATGTTTGAACTCACAATGTATGAAAGTTCTGATTGCTCTAAATTCTTGCTAACACTTGGGATTTTTTCTTCTTTATTTTAGCAATTTTAGTGTGCATGTAGTAGTAGTGCATTGACTTTTTATTTGCAACATTGTCATGACTAGTTGTATCAGTTATCTATTGCCACAATAATGCCGCAAAACAAGCAACCACAAAATGTCAGAGGCGTTTTACATTAACCATGTATTGATCTTAAGTACTGAGTCAGATGGGGATGATTTGGCAACTCTGCTGTTCTTAGCTGGGCTTCCATACATGACTAAGGGTGTCCACTGATGGTTGGCAGATCCAAGCTAGCTGCAGCTGAAGTGATTGGCATGACTCATCTCTGCTCTACAAGTCTCTCATTCTCCAGCACAGTTGCCCCAGCATTCTCATGGAAATGGTACAGGTGCTAAAGCAAACAAACCCAATTGTGCAAGTGCATTACAAACATTTGTTCGCATGACATTTGCTAATATCCCATTGGTTAAAGTGAGTCACTCAGCCTAGCTCAGATTGAGTGTTAGTCAGTTATACCAAGTTGCATGGCAAAGGGCATAGAGACAGAGTTGGGAGAAAAGTGATTCACTTTTGCAGTCTAACATATTAATAAAATTAAGTACCTTTCAGATAATTATTAGCCATTTAGATATCCTTTTTGTGAAGCAGCTGCTCAACTCTCCTGTTTTCTTCATGGGATGTCAATCTTTTTCTTGTGGATTGGTTGACCTTTATATTTCTAGATATAAGTCTTTTATTGGATATGTGTATTGTCAATAACTTCTTCCCTTCTGTGGGTTGCCTATTTACCCATCCATGATGTCTTTTGACAAAAATAACTTTTAAATTTTAATACAGTCAATTTATCAATTTTTCTTTATGTTTAATGCTTTTTGTATTTATTTAAAAAGTCTTGCCTACTCTAAAGTCATAAACATGTTTACTTATGCTTTTAGAAATCTTTATTATCTTTCATATATAGATCATATTTCATATATATATCATAGCAGCTTGATAGATATAATAGCTTAATTTGGGCTGTCTTTGGGGATTTAATGTCTATTCCTGTGTCTATGCGTGGAGAGATATGCTAAAGATTAAGTTAAATGTGCCTGCAGATTCTCACCTGAAGTGGATTTTTAGTGAGGAATTTGAATTTGAAATAGTGCAAAAGATTATTTCACACTACCTATTGAATGACTATGGATCAGAGAAAACCTAGTTTTTTTTGGTTAGTATATTGAGACAACTATTTTTGAGGTATTTGTAGCTCAAAAAATTTTTTTCAGTTGAATCCACAAAGCTTTAAGTACTACATCTATTCCTAGGGTGGTATCCTATGTCTATTATGGATTTTGATAATCTTCATACTAGGATTTAAGTAGGCACCAGTGTGTAGAAGATTTGCTTTCTTTCCTTTTGTCCAAGGAAAATTATATAACAGAAAAAATATTTTGTATAAGAACAGATACTTTCTTATTTGTAGCATGGTAAGAAGTGCGGTTTCTTAATATCCACATGGAGAATCAGGAATGGAGAATGGCACTTTGAATTTTCCAGATCATTTGGAAGCCTAATAGACCAGAAAGAGAAATTTTCATCGTGATATACCTAAGTTAATCTGATTCCTATTCAGGCCAGAATCTAAAAGAGTTTTTTTATTGTATGTTGTCTGCCAGGAATAGCTATTAAACAAAGGTGGCATAGTATAATACCAACTATACTATAAATCTAGTATAAATATCAATTTTTGTATTCCTTATCTAATTATATGCTTGAGACTATTTTATTAGTGAAAGAAATGCCTGAAAATGCAGGTGTTAGATTTGTAATTGCAAATGAATAAATAAATGTTTCAGTAAGAAGAGCTGAGACAGTCTTGAAGCAGTCTAATTCATCTGTGAAATGTTTTTCTTGTTATGATTCCTTAAATTTCCTCTATTATTTTTTAAACTATAAGGATGAAAAAAATTTAAATATTGTTAAAAACCCAGACAGATAGATTTAATTTAAAGTACTAGTATTGCAGGTGATAAACTGTGCAGTGCACCCTGTGAGAAGGAAGTACAAAAGCAGCCTTTGTTCAAGGCTGAAAACAGCTTAGAGAATGATTAATGGCACTTTCTTCATATAATTTCCTCTTTGTGTCTCAATTCTTCAAGAAAAGAGAGGAGGAGGCTCTTGATCTGCTGACTCTGTGTCCTTTTTATCCATAAAACAAGAAACATTTCTTTTTAGCCATATTTATTTGACAACTGCACTTTAGTGGCATTGTTTAATTGTCATTGCCAATGATGAATGAACGAATCCTGCTTTAAACCATTTGTCACAATTTCTATGTGTATTTGGTGCATCTCTCTAAATTGACTTTCAAAGATAAAAACTACATTTTAGCATAATGTCCTCTAGAAATTGTAGCATATGATGTGATAGGTATGTTAATTAACTTGATATAATCACTTCTCAATGTATGCATTGTCATAACAGCATATTGTACTCCATAGATATGTGCAATTATTATTTTTCAATTACAATGAAATTTTAAAAATAAGCTACATCTTCATCACTTTTGGCTTCTCTTATATATTTATCATACTATTGAGCCGACAACAACAGGTACTCAGAAATGATGTAGAAAGAAAGAATTTTGACAGAGTTAAGAAATTCTAGTGGTCTCTCTTATTCTCTAAGATACAGTTAGATCACAATACACTGAGAAGAGATCTGAAGAATATGGTGAAAAGTTATAAGGAGCTTAGGTTAAGAGTGTGGGAAGCATCAGCAAGAGCAGGATAGGAGACATTGAGTAATTATTAGAGGAGATGGAAAATAATGAGTAGGACAGTCAAGGAAGAGTCTAGGAAAAGGGCAGCTTAGGATCCAAGGAAGAGGAGTTTCAGAAAGAAGAGAATAGTCAGTTATGTCAATGTCCCAGAGAGGTCAAGTTGAGGAAGGGAGTCTCAAAATACATCCTAAAATTTGCTAAAAAGGTCACTTTTGACCTCAGAGAAAGCTGTTTCAATAGAATAGCTAATAGTAATGAGGTCAACTGTAGTGAATTAAAGATGAGGGAGAATGGACGTGATGAAACATGAGAAAAGGCATTCTTTCTGGAAGTTTTAAGTATTTCCAGGAACAATTGGTGTTACAGGAGTTCACAAGAGGAGAAAAGCAAGAAAACATCATGGATAAGCTGTGAGGAAGGGAAGGGAAATTTATGACTCATTGGGAAAAGAGCATAAATAAATAATAGTTTATAATGCACCTATGGGTAGAGTAGGCAAGAGAAACAGGAGGAAGACACTGGAAGATCATGGTGGTAGAAGCAATACAACAGGATAATTTGTTGAGTGCAAGGAGGTTGGGAAGTAGGCTATTTAGAAATTTCATTTGAGTGATTAGGAATACAATGCCATGAAAAGAAATGGGGCACTTTAAAGAAAAGTAGATTTTTCAGGAGGCAGGTAATGAGATTAATATAAAATCTATTGAATATGAGGTGCAAATGGAGCCTCTTGTTGTGCAGGTGAAGATGGCAATGGGAACTTTAGACTAAGGCAGTGATTTCATACTATCCATTCATTGTATCCTAGTGCTTAATTTTCTGGAATTTGAAGCATGCAATGTCTTTAATTCACATTGTGGCAACATAATTCACATTGTTGTAACATTCTTGTTGCTACTCTTTATCAAGTGATTTCAAAGCACTTTTTCCAATCTACATATTATTGATAATTCATCTAATAATTATCTATCACACAAAAGTACCCTTTCTGTTGTTGCATGAAAAGCACTTGACACAGTGCCTAGACCACAATAAGTACCTGATTAAACATTATAGCCCCTGACTACAAGACCCCCATGAACCCCTTTCACTGGTGAAACGCTACTTACCCTTTGTATTAGTCTCCTTTTGCTGCTGTAACTACCACAGCTAGTGGCTTAATACAACACAACTTTATCTTACAGTTGCAGGGGTCAGAAGTCCAAAATGGTCTCCCTGGGCTAAAATCAAGGTACTCGCCAATACCAGGATTGTGTTCCTTTCTGGAGGGGAGAATTTGTTTCTTTGCCTTTTCCAAGTTCAAAAGGGTTCCCGCATTTCTTGACTCTTGGTTTCCTTTCATCTTTAAATTCAGCAATATGAATCTTTCTCATATCACATCAATCTAACCCTTCTGCCTTTTTCCCCCAATTTTAAGGACCTTTGTGGTTACATCAAACACACTGAGATATTCCAAGATAATCTCCCCATCTTAAGGTTAGCTCATTAGCACCCTTAATTTCATTTTCAACCTTAATTCGATTTTCCCATAACAATACATATTTATAGGTTTTGTGAACTAGAGTGTGGGCATATTTAGGAGGACATTATTCTACCTACCACATCCTTAAGGATCACATTTAGGTGTCACCCCAAGCACATGCTAACTCCCCAAGATAAAGTGAATCATGTTCTTTTCAGCTTTATTCCACACATAATGGCTACCTCTTTTTTTTTTTTGAGACAGAGTCTCACTCTGTCACCCAGGCTGGAGTGCAGTGGCACGATCTTGGCTCACTGCAGCCTCCTCCTCCCAGGTTCAAGCAATTCTCATGCCTCAGCCTTCTGAGTAGCTGGGACTACAGGTACACACCATTATGCCAGGTTAATTTTTGTTTTTAGTAGATATGGGGTTTCACCATTTTGGCTAGGCTGCTCTTAAACTCCCGACCTCAGGTGATCTGCCCTCCTCATTCTCCCAAAGCGCTGGGATTACAGGTGTGAGCCACTGCTCCCGGCCAATAGCTACCTCTTATTCTGTCTCTTAGCTTATTGTGTTGTGATTGTTTGTGTCACTGACTGACACCTTCATTCAGGGGAGCAAGGCCTTTGTTTTTCATATTTATCTCTGTGTTTTTGTTCCTCATCTACTTGCCTGGAGTTCCATCAAAGTGTCTGGAAAACAGCAAACTCTTAATTAAAAAAAAAAAAAAAAACTGTTGAGTTAACTTGAGTTAACTGAGTGGAGGAAACAGAATATTGGTAGGGTTCTATGAGTTGAGTGAAGTGTTTACAATGAGGAAGTGAATTTTAGGGCCATTTGGTGATAGAATAGGAATATATAAATGGAAGTCAGATAAACCTTTATATTTGGAGACAAGGTTGGGAAATCACACCCAACTAAATGGGCACAAGAAATTAACACTAGGCAATGACTGGAATTTGTGTAATTTTATCTCATACTGTATTGTAATTTAGGAATTGCTTATTTATGAAATCTGACTTCATTAGGAAGAAATCTTAAAATGAAAGTAAGGCTGAATGTACTAACATATCACAAAGAGGTACCATAGTGGCACAAAGTTGGGAAACTAATAAACACATTTTGTTTGTTTAAGTATAGGTAACTAACACAAACAAATAAGTAAATAAAAGAACCATCCCTGTTTATTCATCACTCCCAAGGGAGATTGGTGTTTTGATTTAGATGATAAGGATAGTTCTGTTTCCTTCTTAGTCTGAGCTGTCCCTTGGGTGGAGAAGGTCAATAGGTTGGGCTGTATAAGTATGACGCATATTTCCTTCAGGCAACAATCAATTTCCTTTCTTCAATTTTGTGCTTCCTACACACCCTCTGATAAATAGTCTGGTCTCCCGGGGGAACCACTCACCAGGAAGGGAGGGCCCTGTTCAGATCTGACCAGTTGTTCCCAGCCCTGGTGGTGGCTGGATCACTGAAAATTAAGAAATCCGTGCCCTAGTTAATAGCTGTCTCCATGTGTGTTATTAGAATGAATCAATTTTCCAGAGCCTACTGGGCAGTCTAAGAGATAGAATGTACCTAAAAACATATTGTCTAAGACCAGCCCCTTGCTCATAACCAGCCCAGGAGGATGTAACCCTCTCTGAGGCCTGTCTGTACTTAGGGCTCTGTCTGGAGTTCTACTGTGGCAGTTAATTTTTTGACTAATATAGTTATGCCAGCTAGCTGATAGAGTGATTTTTTGTGGCAGGTGATAGGTAGCCATTGTACCTTCTTAAGTCATTAGGGAAGTAAGACGGTGAAAGTGGAGCTTCCGAGGGATTTAATCTGACATTGCTGTGCAGAAAGGATTAAAGGGCTGCAAAAGACAGTAGGTAGCTGGTAAGGAGGCTGTGAAAATGTGTCCTGAAGAAGAGGGCCTGAAAGAGAGAGATGATGTTCAGATCTTACGAAGGAAGAAACTGACCACTACCGTGGATATGGGGTATGAAGAAGCAGCTTAAGATGACTCTTCAATTTTGATCATGGATACCAGAGTGTGGCTAGTCTGACAGAATGATTACTTAATCAGAAACTTAATAAAATTTTGGTGGCTCCTAAATAAAGGTATAAAATAATCTCAATATCATTTTCTCTTTTGAAAAAGAGAATGTCAGGTATATTTTTTTTTCTAAAAGATTTATTAGCAACAACTCATGTCAAGGATTAATATTCAAACTTTTGAACTATGATCATTCAGTTTCATTTGCCAAGCTCTCATTTGCTTTTTAAAAAATTAATTCCTATTAGCTGATAAATTACTTCAGAGAGCAACTGAAAAATTAAATATAGTTTCTGCACTATGATGCTTAGTATGAAACATATTGCTCATATTAGTAGGAAATGATAATAGCATTGTAAAAAAATTAAATTGCCTATTACAAAAGACAACATTAACTGATGGGTATGTACCAAGTCTCTTTCTAAGTTATTCTCATTGCCTAGAATTATGCAAGAAATCTTTTGCAAAACCATGTGGAATTCTAACCAATATCTAAGATGCTTGAATTGTAGATGACATCAAGTTTTTAGAGCCCTTGATGATACCAACCCATGTAGCATCTTTAGGAGACTTGTATTCATTTACAATCAAAATCACATTAAATTTTGTGTAAATACTCTGGCTGGACTCCACATCCAATATTCTTTTCAAAGCATATGAACACAAAAGTAAAGCTAAAATAAATAAATATAATTCATAAAGAACAAGAACCTTATTGTCTGGCTTGGCAAATTTACCTGAAGCTGTTCTCTTTCTCTTTCATATGCACACTTATTTTTTTTTAATCCTTAATTGAAAAATTGAGCCTCCGGCAGCCAAAACATACACTGCAAAGCTAAAGACGTTTGGGCACTGGCATTTCCAAGAACCTGGCACTTGTGACTGCTGTAGCTAGTTTTCACACTGTGAGGCTGCTTTTGATTTATTGCTGTCATAAAATGAGACTAGGTGTAGTGTTATTATGATTTGCGATTTGTTCCTAACTCAAAGGGCTCTGGTGGCCTCTTAAACTTATTAGAACAACTCCTATTAGGAAAATGGAACTAACATGACAGGATTCATTCCTTCAGGTCACACAGAAATTGCAAGGGGTTTGCCTCCTACGTGTGGGGTTTGAGCAAAGGGGAAGAATGAAGAGAGAGAGAGGGACGCAATAGGAAGCAGGAAGAAGAACGTGGCCCCCTTGATACCCTTACTCTAAAGCATGCACCTTAGGGTTGTAGAGGTTAAGCAGTAGATATTTAGGCCTTTCTGTGTGCAATTAAAGATATTTCTAAAAGATCATTTAAATCCTCATTGTATTTGCTTCTCCTCATATTTTTCACTCTGCTAGGAGGGTTTCAATGGGGTAGGTTTCCTGCCAACACTTGACAACGATATCCATGCTGGCTCATGGCAGTTTGATGGGGCATCAGGGAGAAAAAGGCTCAAACGGGCCGCCCAAGACCTCAGCATGAGTGAGTAATTGTAAAAGGCTCCCTACCATGTGTGTTAATACTTAGAAATACAGAACTAAATGTCAACACTTTTCCTCTCCTGAGAGCGCTCACATTTGAGCATGGAGGCTGAGGGTAACACCACGCCAGCCCAGAGTTCAGAAAGGAAAGTCTATGTTATCTGTTTTAAATCACTTGTCAAAAATGAGTTTTTCTTGAGCTCTCTTCTTAGGAGAGGAAAAATATAGAAGACCCTTTGGCATCAGCCACTTGCCTTGGCATTGAGTAGCAGCCATAAACACTGAGAATGGGCACCCCATACCAGAATGGCTAATATATCCATCTATCATCACTCGAAAACAAAGCATTTACAGGCAGAAGATTGGGTAGGTATCATTATTCTGCTGTTTAAATCTGCAGCAAGCCTCAAGAATTCTCTAAACCTCAATTTTCTTACAGATAAAAGGGAATGTAATCTTTGTCCATCTAACAGGTTTGCCATAAGGAACATTGATACTGGTGTGTGTGTGTGTGTGTGTATGTGTGTCTGTGTGTGTGTCTGTGTGTTGGTGGTAGTGGACAGAAACTTCTGCATTGTGCAAAGTGGCATGGCTGTAGCAAAGTTGGAAAAGAATCTCGTACCCACTGAAGAGCTAAATTAATGACATGGGTAAAATCTAGCCACTGGTAGAATCTTAGCTATCACTGTAGAGGCAAAAGCATTAAGTTCCTTGCAACATGGTGAACAAGGAATTGCTTAGGGTCTTATACAACACAGCTTCTGCAAAAGAGAAGTTAAATTGTAGGAAACAGAGATATGCCATGCTTCTACTTTAATTCCCAAAGCTTTTCTTCCAGTTAGTGTGCCAAAAGAAAGGATTGCGTTACTGGGAAACCCTAATGATGATCTTAGCTTGTCTGACCTCCATCTGTGCAGCTTGGTGATGATTCTAAATGACAAGTTGGGCAAAGCTCTCTGGCAAGGTTTGGTCAATTTCGATCAACCCCCTCGCCCCCTCACAACCAAAATAAAGTGTCTTACCTCGGTTTAGTTTAATGGAAGTAGCCCTTTATCAGGAACCAGAACAACCCAGTTCAAGTCCTAACTCTGCCACTAACTCTTAGCAAATCATTTACCCTCTTAGTCTTAGTTTTCTAGTCTACAATGTGTGTGTGTGTGTGTGTGTGTGTGTGTGTGTGTGTGTTGGGGAATGGGTGATGGGTGAATGGGTAAACTAAGTGGGTAAACCCAGGTTTCTTCTCAATTCAGACATTTCTGATGATGATGTCCTAATACAGGGAAGGTATAACAAAATAGATAAAACATGCTTAGTCTGGCAGATGGGGAGTATTTTAAATAGCTACCAATCATTTAGCATTTTCTGTGTGCAATAAACTTTTCTTAGTAATTCGGATGCATTATCTCATTTCCCTTTCTCAACAACCTTATGAAATAGGTGGTATCACTACATATATTTTACAGATGAGGAAATTGAGGTATAGAGAAAGATTGATTTTTTCAAATAACATATCTAGGAAGTAGCAGATGATATCTTGAAAGTAGCAGATGCAACATTTCAGACTAGGCCCTTTGGCTCCAGCGATCATGTGCTCAGGCTCCAAACTATAGTGGCTTTCTGCAACATATTTGTAGAAGAATTCTAAATCATCAATGAAAATAATTTTATGATCAATGCTTAACTAAGGCTTGGAAGTGTGGTATGCTGAGTGTCTGCCCATGTTAAGTGTCTGCTGATCCTGGGCAAAGTATTAATCCTCCAGCCGCATTCCTAAATTATCAAACCCAGAGGGATATTTACATTTTTGCATACAATGCCTGAGCACCTTTACATAGACGTCCTAACAGGCTAGGACAGACTGGAGGCAGATGCAGCCGTGCTTCTCATTGAAAAGACTATGGCATGTAGCATTAGCCTCTCTCCATCTGAGATCAAGAACTTCAATATCTATTCTCACCTCCTTGCTTGCTATCTCCAGAATTTCATAAGTCTTTGGAGGGTAACACAAAGTAATTCTTTTGCAGAAAAAGGATGGCATCTTTTGCTTTAATGCAAGTAAACAGTGGGATTCAGTTTAGAAATTCTAAATGGTAGGAAGAAATTTGCAGTTGTAGAATTGTCTTCTGGGCAGTCCAGCTTTGGCTCCTTGCATTTCTGCATAACAAAGATTTACATATAGAGAAGTAATATATATATTGTCCATTCCCAGATGGTTTGTATATTTTCTTGGCTGGGTACAAGGATACCCTATGATGCCCAGAAATAAAATAGAATTCAAATCATGGTAGAGATTTAACCTAAGTTTAGTATTGGATCTGTTGTCATTTTAAAAGCACATGTAAATAAATGAGGATAAAATAAGTATATTTTAAACACATGATTTATAAACAAACACAATTATTAACTAGCAAGAGCTGAGATTTTATTAGTTATATAAAAGGTCAATTTTCTCTGGACCTATACTTAAGGCTTAAAAAAGGACTAGTATAAACTAAATACAACCTAACTCTAATTTGATGAACATCAATCTATGTCATCAATTTATTTCTCTCTTTCTTTTTTTTCTAGAGTACCTGGTCCAGATCTCTTAAAACAGTAACTATAGTGTGCTGTTTATGTACATGGCTCTCCAGTCAGCCCCAATTTCTCAAAGACAGAGGCTGTCTCTAATCTTTTTGATATCCCCAGAGTCCAGCACAATGCCTAGCACATTGTCAACAATTACTGAATAAGTGCTCAGGAACAAACTACACTCAAACCAGCATCAAACAAAATGTAGCATTGATATTCCAGAGCGTGGTTCTGTGGTTGGCTGTGGGTCAGCAGATCTAGGCTGAGCTCAGCAAGGAGGCTCTCTTTCAAGTTATGGATCTAGTTCTCTTGGCTCTTTGTTGTACGCTGAGCCAGGTCTGTTCCTGGCACCCAGGCTGAAGGCACAGCGCTGATTAGAAGAAAAATTTCCCATGACAAAGGCAAGAGCACAAAAGGCCAAGCCCAATTGCATACACATGTCAAACATTTACATATGTCATGCTCAGTAGTATCTTATTGGTGAAAGGAAGTTGCAGCTAGGCATGGTGGTTCACATCTGTAATTTCAGCACCTTGGGAGGCTGAGGTGGGTGGATCACAAGGTCAGGCGACCAAGACCATCCTGGCCAATGTGGTGAAACCCTGTCTCTACTAAAACTACAAAAATTAGCAGGGCATGGTGGTACATGCCTGTAATCCCAGCTACTGGGGAGGCTGAGGCAGGTGAATTGCTTGAACCCAGGATTTGGAGGTTGCAGTGAGCAGATATCATGCCACAGCATTCCAGCCTGGAGACAGATTGAGACTCTGCCAAAAAAAAAAGGAAGTAACATGATCAAGCACAACATTAATAAGATAGGGTATACTCCATGTTTAGTGGAAGAAACTGCAAAGCCACACAGCAAAAGAGTGTGAATATAGAGTAAAAAGGTGGAAATAGTAATGCACCCTACCACAATAGGTACTCAGTAAAGGCTTATAGAATTAATGAGTTCATATTCCTACCCTGTCTATTTATACCTTATTTGAGTTTCTATCTAATGACTACATCAAATGCTGTGGGGATTTTTTCTCAGAATATTATTTGTGATTGGTACATATTAAATAATTTGAAGTCTGAAAATGATCCCCATAGAATCTGCACCAGAGGGATTTACCAAGGTGAGTTTGGAAGTTCTGCAAATATCCTTTCTGCAGCATATAGCATTTCTTTTCATGATCCAGACCTGAGAGGCAAGAAGGAAAAAAAAAAAAAATCAAAAATGGAAAAGATTTATAGAAGTGCCCTCTAAGATTTGAACTTATAAACCTGTGGAGTCTGTTGTTTTCAGTTATTTTAAGGGCAATGGCTTGAACCAGTAGGTGTAACTCACCTATTTCCATCGTAGGCATACCTCATAGATTTTTCTTTTCAGGACAGTGAACATTATATGCAAAGCTAGAACTCTAATGGCAAAGGCCCTCCACGAAGTTGCTGCCCTGTGGGACCTTAGCCTTCTTTCCAGAACCACTGAATGACTTTTGCCATGTTTCTATGAAGCTGACACACCTGTTTTGAATAACAATTTGCCCGTGCCTCTGGATTTCCAGGTGGTGATTTTTATTGCTTTCCAAAGCATGAAATTTGAACTTGAGTTTTCCCTGATGTCAGATTAGCAAAAGCACCTTAACAGTGAGCTTTTTAAATAAAGCAGCTATTTCTGGTGGTTACCTCATATTTTAAGAGCCCATTAGAACTATATAGAGAATTTTCTAAAAAGCAGGGAGAAGAGTGTTAGACATTTAAAGTTTCAACTGGTCATCTCTCTATTAAAATATTAAGTGTAGACTGGTTTACATACATTTTTATGTTACAAATTACACATCTGAAGATAGAATAATAGGCCTCATAGGCTGGAGACGGAGCTTTCTTGTCTACTTTTTAAAGAAACTCCGTATCTTTTATGTTGGAGGAGGGATAGGGAGTAAAACAATTCAGGTAGCCTGCTGGTTGTTACAGTGTGAGGTCATTTTGCACTCTAAGTCACAGAGCACAACATGATCCTTATAAACTCATAACCTATTTTAGTGAACACCAGTAATTACAAACAAAACACCACACAAACTTGAGATTTTACGTGGTACCATATTTTACCAAAGCTGAAATGTAAAGCAAATAAAACAGTGCAACTTGCCGTGCAAATTGGTTGCTTGGGGTATAATTATTTGATTAGTCCTTGCAAACCCTTGCTTGTATGTGCAAATTTGATTTAGAGGCCTCTCATAAAACAATATCTAACTACTTTGTGTAAACACTGCATTTACCATGCAGAACCCACCGCTGAGACCATTTTGCAGGTCTAGTTATGGTTGTTCTATGTATGAAGGAATGGAACTTGTGGGAATAGCAATGCAGCCATAAGCACACAAATAACTTTATTGCCAACTACTAGGCTAGGAAAGCGTGCATATGAGCCATTATTATAGTTCTAACCTGTCACAAAAACTTTTCTACAGAAAATCAAAAGCATTTCTGGCACTTCCTTAAAGCTTATCTTAAATCAGTAGATTTCTAAGATTTTTTTTCTATCCCACCAAGCAATAACACCGACTTAAAAAATGTTTTAGTAATGTGTTGTCAATTGGATGAGCATGTAAAACGTTATGGCCAGTGAGGCTCTAGCATTTGTTGAGTTCAACCGTTTTATTTTTCAGCTGTTAAAACTAAAATTCAGAAAGCTAAGGGCCTGTGAAGGGAACAAAGTACCCAGACTGAATGCCAGATCGGCTGCCCCCTGTCCAATCCCCTGCTCACCATTCAGGGCTGCCTCTCACAGTAAAACCATAGTGCAATTTGTATTGAATTTTATGGGTCTGCAAACTGAAACTGAGAAGCATGTGACAGATGCAACTGGAAACTGGGGACCAGGAATGTGGCCTCCCGGATTCTTCACTCAAATCATTCCCTTCAAAGAATGTATTTTCTTCCTTTCCTTAAGCATTCAGAGGAAAGAAAGAAAACAAAGTATATATAAATATCTTTGCTGCACTCTAAAACTGTACTATTTATGTAACAGCCACCAGCCACCTGTGGCTATTTGAATTTAAATAAAATACAATTTTAAAAGCTGTTTTAAAACACTATTCAGCTTCTAAATCCAGCTAGCCACATTTCATATGCCCAATAGCCACATGTGGCTAATGGTGACTGTATTGGCAGCACAGGAAACGGAATGTTTCTATCATCACTGAAGATTCCATTAGACGGTGCTACTGTACCATCAGAAAATGAAATTTTGTGCCTTTTATTCTCTATCTTAGATTGCTGTTGGGAACATTTTTTTCACAGTTGCCAGTGGTCTGAAAAATCCATCCCTGAGAACATCCTGGCTTGTTTCTCTGTGTCACAACTGTAATGCCACTTTCCTGTGACACTTATTCATGTTTGCAGGAGTTTGGCTTTTCATGTTCATATCAATACTTCTCTCTTATAAAAACAAACAAACAAACATATTTCCATTGTGTCAGATTTCTAATGAGAATTTAGGTACTATGTTGGAAACATAACTTCAGGCTAGTAAACAAAAATTCGTCACTTTCATTTTCCATTCTAGCAAAAATAATCTATATATTTAAATATGAGTCACTTAACCAGTTGTTAATTTGAATTTAATATTTGTATTAAGGGTAGGATCATGAGAAACTAAATGTTTATGTCAACTGGTGAAATAAATGATATGAAACCACAAGGACCAGTGAGAGCATGTTGTCCTCAATATTGTATATTGCACATATCGGAGACCACTGGATGGGTCTTATATTGACCCTTGTAGGTACACAAGTGGTTAAAAGTATTTGTGCTTCTGGAACTACTTATTTGTGCTTCTAGAACTGCATGGTTGTTGCAAAGATTTACTCCGTTTGACAACCTGAAATGTGTTTAATCTGTCAAGTTTTAGAAGAGAAAATAATTCCCTTGTGCTATGATCTACTAGAGTAAAAGTCTTTGTAAGGTAAGGAAAATTAAAACAGTGACAAAAATAACATGAGAACTGCCAGGACTCTGGAGCATAAGAAAAACATAAAAATAATTAAATATAGTTATTTGATGGAGGAAATGATGAAAAATTTCCCACTTGAAGGCAGTATGCATAGTGATTAAAAGGACAGGTTCCAAAGTCTATCTTCCTTACTGCCTGGGGATTCCAAAAGTCTGTTCTACCATTTTCTAACTGTGTGACTTTGAGGAATTTGATTAACCTTCCGAGGCAAGTCTAGAAGAGCCCTTCTAAGAAAGATGCTGATGCAAATGGACCATTTTTGTGAAATAATCCTGTTATGGATTAAATTGTATCTCTCCCCAAATTCATGTGTTGAGGCTCTAAATTACAATGGGACTGTATTTGGAGACAGGGCCTTTAGAGAGGTAATTAACATTAAAGGAGGACATAAAAGTGGGGCCCTAATCAAATAGGACTGCTGTCCATATAAGAAGAGAAAGAGACACTAGAGCTCTCTCTTTCTCTCTCTCTTTCTCTCTGCTCATCCCAGACAAAAGGATTTGTGAGGATACAGTAAGAAGGCAGCAGCTTGCAAGCTGGGAAGAGAGGCCTCAGTGGACACCTACAACCCTGATGGCACTTTAATCTTGGACTTCTAGCCTCCAGAACTGTAAGAGAATAAATTTCTGTTGTTTAAGCAACCCTACCAGTGGTACATTAGTTTCCCCTTATCTGTGGTTTTGCTTTCCGTGGTTTCAGATCCCCATAGTCAACCGTGAAAATATTAAATGAAAAATTCCAGAAATAAATAGCTCATAAGTTTTAAGTTGCACACATTAGTATCCAGATGAAGTCTCTTGCTGTCTCACTTTGGGCCCTTGGAGAGTCAAGCAGCCTTTTGTTCACCATATCTACACTTCATTTGCCACATGCCCATGAGTCATTGACATCATCTGCTCCTGACATCCAACCATCAACACCGTCCTGGCTCAATGAGCCAGGATCACTCAGAGCAGATGATGCTCCTTCTGACATAGCGTCTGAAGGTCAACAGTAGCCCTAACCTATGCTACAATACCACGTCATTCACCTCCCTTCATCTCATCACATAGGCACTTTATAATCTTACATCATCACAAGAACGGTGAATACAGTACAATAAGATGTGTTGAGAGAGAGAAAATGAGAGAGATCATATTCACTCACATAACATTTATTTCCGTGTATTGTCATAATTGGTCTATTTTATTGTTAGTTATTGTTAATCTCTTACTGTGTGTATTTTAAAATTAAACCTTATAGGAATGTATGTATAAGAAAAAAACATAATATATATAAAGTTTAGTACTATCTGAGGTTTTGGGCATCCACTGGGGGTCTTGGAATGTATTCCCCTCAGATAAGGGGATGACTGTACCACAGTTTGTTTATTCATTCATCTATTGAAGGGCATTCTAGCTGCTTTTAAGTTCTGGCCATTATGAATGAAGCTGCTTTAAACACTCGTGTGCAGATTTTGGGTGAAAGTACAAGATTTTTTATACCTTTGTGCTTTGGACCATCCTTCTGCCAGAATTGTCTTTCCCCCATCATCCACTTGCTAAGTCTGTTTTCATAAATTGAATTCAATTTACTGTATTTTATTATGATGGCCTGAGCAGACTAATACACATCACCAATCCAGTTTCCCATTGATCAGAGCCTCCTCATGTTTCTAATCCCTGGTTTTCAACCCTTGCTTTATTTTCCTTTTTCTCTGTAGTCTGTCCATCCAATTTACCATCTACGAAGTAGCTTCTCCTTCCTGTGAGTCTGGATCATGTGTTAAATATACAATGCAGAACTGCCCTACCAAATTTGAGACCTCCAGTATTGTTTTCCTGCACAGTAACTGTTTGTCCACATGAAGCAGCTGATCCTTTAAGATTTATGTCTGATAGGATATCTTGAATAAATGGATTTAGAAACTGGACTTGTTCCCCACATCTCAGACACCCCCAACCCCATGTCTTTAGGCACTGTTGCAGAGTTGTTCTGAGACAGCGGGGATTAACCTCTATAACCTGTATCTCCCTCTTTCATCCAAGACCCTGAGGACTAGCAGGAACTTCCCCTCATTAACCCATCTTCCCTTTGCCTGGCCCAAACAGGGATGCAATAAATGTTAATGGAGACAAAGAAGCTCAAAATGCAGAAGTTAGATTACTCTTTAAAGAGATATTTGTGTGCTGGCCTTTCTGGGAGTGCGAACTATTTAAGACTTGATCTTTTCAATGAATAACTTAAAATTCATTTTGGAAAATATAAAATTGAAAAGCGTGTTGCAATAGTAAATATAAATTTCTGAATTTCATAACTATTCATAGGTCAGAGTCCCAAAACTGGTCTTGATGAAATTTCCACCAGATTGTTAGGAAGGACTATCCCCACCCAACTACACTTAAACTTCTTACATGTTTATGGTTATGGGAGATTCATGTCCAGCCCAGGAGAAGGTCTGGTTCCCAGGAGATAAGCTGAGTTTATGATTGTAAGGAAGGGAGTGAATGTAGCTTGTCTTCCTGGCACCAGAGAGATGAAGAGTGAGAAACAAAGATATTCTCTTATTAATGTCAGCAGGGCTATACAAATCACCAGAGGCAAATGCTCTTAAACTGATGATGTCAGTTATCCTTTATTAAAGTTTTCGTTCATGAAAATTTATAATGTATTAAAGTAAATGCCTTTTTTTTGTTGGTAATTTGTGGATGGCCAGTACAACTATGTTCTTTGAAGGAGAAGGTCACTTAATTTGTTTCAAATTCCTGACTCCCAAGACTGATTTCCAGGAACTGATTCTACTGTTTGGGTGAGGTGGCTCAGCAGCTACACAAGGTGACTAAAACAGGAGGGACTCCTGATATGAAGAGACAGCCTATTGGCGCTACAGACAGAGGATGTGAAAGGAAGACATCCAGTGTATGGCAGGAGTTAGGCAAAGCTTATTAATGATCTGGGCCCTGGCAGATGGCATTTGGCTTGATAAGTAAAGAGAATGTTGTACAAAATTAAGAGAAAACAGGAGAAAACTGAATAAAGAAGTACATGTTGCACAAAACCCCACATTTACAAGGTCTAGGTTTTCCTATTATCTCAACATAACCAACTTCCTTATCAAATTCCCATGTCCTGTTCTGTTCCAGACTCAGCCTAGGAACTCCCCTTTCTGCTCCTTCCCTCACCCCCTCCCTTCCACAGGAGGTGTCTTGGTCACACAGGAAAATGGGAGAGCGGTGAGGGGAAAGAATGATGTCACCCTATGTGTGAAAATTTGCATGATTGCTGTAGTATTTTTTGGACTGTAATTTCCACAGCAGTTTCCTTAAAGACAGAATAGAGTGGATCAATACCACTCTCACTTGTGGGCTGTTCTTGGATTAGATGGCCATAGTAGTTTCAGTCAGCTGGGACTGAGCAGTTGGTATTGAATAAGACCAGAATTAGTGAAATGAGTAAAACACTGTGTTTTTGTGCAAAATTTAATGGCATGCCAAATAAAGAAATTCAGTAATCAAGATAATATTTAGTACAATATTAAAACACAAATTAATGAAAAAACATCCTTGAGGAAGAAATATTAATATTGTACATAGAGACAGGATGGCATTGTTTGTGTGTTTTATGACCCTGTGTTTTTGCACAATGGAGGTTTATGAACCATGTGTTTTGTGCATGGTTCCTGGACCCTGTGGCTTTTGTCTTTCTCACCAGGTCCTCGTGGGTAGGTTTACCAGGGTTGACAATGAGATGTGAAGAGGTTATGCAATACAGAGCCCTACATGTAGTCACTTTATTTAGTTGTAGAACTTTAATTATCTTTTCCTGCTTGGTTCAAAATATGGAAGGGTATTTTGATAAGTATATATGTAAGGGCATACACTTTTCCTTTTGCCTCAAGCTTTGATGTGGCTCAGAGTGGCATTATATTGAGCAATCCATTCACCGGTTAAAGAGGGAAGTAAGGGAACCTCCTGCTGCAGAAGGGGCAAAAGTTGGGTCAGGTAATGGCAGGCATCTCCAGTACATTCCTCATATATTTAAAAGCAGGGAGCAGTCACCCACAAGGATTAACATGACAGTGGCAGAAGTAATCCTGGGATTCAGATGCTGAATTGAAGATGACAGAACGAGGACCCCATGGTATGCCCACCCCACTACACTTAAAAAATTTCTCTTCTGGGCCAGGTGCAGTGGCTTACGCCAGTAATCCCAGCACTTTGGAGGCCAAGGTGGGTAAATCACGAGGTCAAGAGTTCAAGACCAGCCTGGCCAACATAGTGAAACCAAAATATCAAAAATACAAAAAATTAGCTGGGCATAGTGGCAAACACCTATAATCCCAGCTACTTGGGATGCTGAGGCAGGATAATCACTTGAACCTGGGGGGCGGAGGTTGCAGTGAGCTGAGATTGTGCCACTGCACTCTGGCCCAAGCAACAGAGTGAGACTCCAACTCAAAAACAAACAAAAACAAAACAAAAACCCAAAAACCCTCTTCTATTGCTCGTCTATTGCTAAGATAGCAAAGGAGTAGATTGTGTTTTTTTGAAGATGTTACAGGACTAAAGAAGACTATGAGTTGATGCTAGGAGGTAGAAAAACAGCAAGAAATTTTAGAGAGAGTAAATGAACAGGGGGAAAAGACTGAAGAGGAATCTAGGACCAGGCTGAGCAATTTCAAATGCTGGTGAAAGGAGTGTGAAGTTTAACAGTAACTTAGGACTTCTGATCTAACACAGACATCTGGGTGATCAGTCCATTATAGCAGAAAGATCATAGTGTTTGGAATCTGACGTACCAGATTTTGATATAAGAACTGAAAACGAAATCCTGAGTGCACCCCCAGCAGCTGACTGAACAGATCCTCTCTTGGCCAAGGGGACCCCAGAGAATCCTTGAAAACTGAGTTCCAGTCCATAACAGTTTGGGAGGTTGGACACACCTCATTATATCCCCTTTTTTTTTTTTTTTTTGGTTTAGACAAAATTGACCAGCATTAAAGTTAAAATAAAGATTATAAGACTGACAGAATGGGTTCTTTGTGACAATAAAATACCAAATTACAAACAGGACCTAAGGCCATGCCAGGCCTTAAGCTAAGCTACGCATCCCTCCATGTAAAGAATAAACTATGTTCTGACCACAAGGTTTTCCTTTTCCCTAGTACCTAGGTAAGCACTGACCTCAAGATAAGCAATACTAAAATAATTGCAGCTCATCAGCTGCCAGATGCTGACTGACCGACTCCCGTGTTCCATAAGCCATGACTACAGATTGGACAAGAGACTGATTTCAATAACTTTGTCCAGATAAGAAGACCTCCAACCTTGGATTGGTTCTGGCTGGTTTACAGAGGCTGCATAGTTGAATGCCTTTGTGTCCTTGCTTCACCTTTTGACATATAGGGCCTACTTGTAATGCATGCATTTAAATGTTAAGTGTCCACCTCAAAGTGAACATAGTATACATGTAATATAGGTACTTGTTCAGTATACATTTCTCGGGGCCCCCTTCATGAATATTCATAGCTCTTCTTATAAACTTGGAATATGTATACTTAGCGAACCCCTTCACCATAAATTTCTGTCTCACCTTTCCTCCTTCAAAGTGCCTGCCAGTGGTCCCTGCCAGAGGCTACACTTCTCAGCCTGTCAGGATGGCCACACTGTGGTCTGTAACCCTTTATAAAGAATAAAGTCTCCTTTCTAAATTTACAAATTTGTGAAATTTTTCAGTTGAAAAATCCCAGCTCTGTCACTTATTGACTGAAATCTTTGGAAAAATATGTTTCACTTCCAAATTTTAATTTTATTATCTATAAAGGGAATGACTAAGTCACTGATTATTATATAAAGTAAGTTCAATGCATGGCTTATAAACTTACTCCATAAATATTAGCTATTCTTATTAATAAGCTCAATTACTTCAGATTTAGTGATTGAATGTAAGTGACAAGAAGTAGCTAGGAATCAAAGATATCATTGGTGTTTAATCTCAGTAAGATGAAAACAATAGTGTATTCATAGATATCAACTGATACCAAGCGTATTAGTTTTCTCTTCTACATAACAAATTTAGCCACTTAAACCAATACATAAACATTTGTTATCTCATAGTTTCTGTGGGTCAGAAGTTTGGGCATGGTTTATCAAGGTCTTCTGTTAAGGGTAACACAAGGTGGTAATGAAGGTCTCAACCAGGCTGTGTTTTCTCTGGAGGCTTAACAGGGGAAGAATCTGCTTTGCTCAGCCAGGCTGTCGATAGAATTCATTTTCTCGAGGCTATATAACTAAGAACTCACATTTTGTCGCAGGCCACATTTAGATCCAGTGGCTGCCTGGAGTTCTTTGCCGTATGGGTTTCCCCAGTGTAACTGCTTAATTCATCAAGCCAGCAAAAAGTCTCTCTTGCTCCAATCTGCTAAGTTGGAGTCTTATATAACATAATGTAATCATGGACATAACATCTCATCACCTTTGTCACTTTGTCATTTTCTTTCTTTCTTCTTTCTTTCTTTTTCTTTCTCTTTCTCTCTCCCTCTTTCTCTTTCCCTCTCCCTCTTTCTCTTTCCCTCCCTCCTTCCTTCCCTTCCTTCCTTTCTTTCTTTTCTTTCTTTCCTTTCTTTTTTTCTTTTTTTGTTGACAGGGTCTCACTTTGTCTCCTAGGTTGGAGTGCAGTAGTACAATCTTGGCTCACTGCAGCCTCAACCTACTGCATTCAAGTGGTCCTCCTGCCTCAAACCCCCAAGTAGTTGGGACTACAGGCACTCACCACTATACCTGGATAAATTTTATATTTTTGGTAGAAATGAGATTTCATCATGTTGCCCAGGCTGCTCTCAAACTCCTGAGCTCAAGTGTTCTGCTCACCTCAGACTCCCAAAGTGCCACTGCGCCTGGCCTTTTTGCCATTTTCGATTAGCTTGGACCAAGTCACAGTGTCTGCCCATATCAATGTGAGGAAATCACACCAAAGCATGGACACCAGGAGGTGGGAAGTCATTAAGGGGTCACCTTAAGTCCTGTCTGCCATACCAAATACGTGGGAAAATTCAGAGGAGAAGCCAATTTTGAGCTTAATATGAAGAGTTTGGTCCTAGATACGTACTGTTCAAGTTGTAGGTAGAGCAGCAAGCAGTACGATCCAGTAAACAGTTGGAATTTGAAAACCAGAATTCAAAAGAACAGTCAGGGACAGATAATAAACCACATGGTTATACAGGTGGAATATCCCTAATGTGAAAATACAAAATCTAAAATGCTCTAAAATCTGAAGTTTTTAAAGCATTGATATGATGCTCAAATGAAGTGTTTATTGGAGGATTTTAGACTTCAGATCTTTGGATAAGGAATGCTGAACCAGTAAGTATAATGCAAATATTCCAAAATCCAAAATTATTTGAAATCTGAAACATGTCTGGTCCAGTAAATTTTGAATAAGGGATATTGAACCCATGTAAACAATCACTGAAACTGCAGGGGCAAATATGATTTCTGGGGAAGAGAGGATACAGGAAGAAAGATATAAGAATAATGATTGAACCTCAGCCAAGATCTCTGAAATGTGGGAAGAAGAGATGTGAGGCAAACAGCAGAGTGAATCATCACTTGGAAAATCATCATAATAAAATATTAACAAAAAGTAGCATTTAATGAGCTACTCTTTATTAATATATTATTAATGTTAAAAAAGCCTTCATTGGAGATGCCAGCTTACTTTTCAACCTCATGTGCCAGGACTACTTAAAGCACTTTACAGGTATTGGCTCACATCATCCTCACAAAACCCTGTTAAGTAGGTACTAATATTATCTCCATTTTATAGAAGTAGAAGCTGAGGCAGAAGGTGTTTAAGTAGTTTATGCAAGGTTATGCAGCCAGGCTGATGCTAGAATATGGCATTTGGCTGCTAGAGAAGAGAACTGGCAGGGGCAACTTCAGAAAGCCTGGGCCTCATCCATGGTAACGACTGACTTTGTCAGGATGCCAAAGTCACTAGATCCATTGATTAAGTGAGCACTGTTAAAAGCTGTGTCAACACAGTGATGGGTGTGGCATCCAAAGGCAGGACAAGGAGAGGATGGGGGACAAGAGAGTATAGATTTCAACTTCTGTGGCTTAATCACTACACTCAGAAAAAGGGAAACAAAGATAAGCCTTCCTTGGAGACCCCAGCTTACTTTTCAACCTCATTTTATTCTTGATACTTATATGATCTTTTGTGTCGCCATAAAGGGATACATGAGGCTGGGTAATTTATAAAAGAAAAGGGTTTATCCGGCTCATGGTTCTGTATGCTGTACCAGAAACATGATGTCAGCATCTGCTTCTGGTGAGGGCCTTGGGAATCTTCCACTCATGGTAGAAAGCAAGGAAAAGCAGCATCACATGGAAAGACAGAGAAAAAGAGAGAGGAGAGGGAGCTGCCAGCCTCTTTAAGGATCAATTGTTGTGGAAACTAATAGAGCAAGAACTCATTCATACTGCGGGGATGGCAATGAGCCATTCATGAGGGATCTGCCCCCATGACTCAGATACCTCCCACTCGGCCCCATTTCCCAACGTGAGATATGTAGGGGACAAACATACAAACTATATTATGCCACATAATTAATGGTGATGATTTAGTTATTTCCATGCCTGTATTGATTATAATATTTAATGTTTCATTATGTATTGTGATATATCTCCAATTATTGTGTCATTTATACATTAGACACAGGAACTGTATAACAAAGTGGTTAAGAAGTTAGATTGACTTTTCAAATTGTGACTTTGAGCATCGATGTTTAGCTGCTTGTTGATCAGCTAATTAAGCATTTCCCTGTTCTTCAGGTTCCTCATCTAACTGTGTAGATGTAATATTTAATCACATGGTATGGTTGTGAACATTAATTTAGTTAGCATATTAAAAATGCTTAAAAGACCCATACATGCTAGCTTAGCATCACCACTTCTTCCTAATTTGCTTATGAGCAACCCATGAAGATAGCTCACATCTTCTATTATTTGGTAATAGTCTCTCTTTCTACTTTGATTAACTAGCACAATGGGAGGCATATGGTGGCTACTGGAAAAATGAATAAAGAAAAAGACATATTGCCAGGAGGAACGTATGAGAATCACAGCTGATGTTAGAAGTGAAAAATCAAAATGAAAAAAGAAAAAATAAGATTTGTTTTCAGAGTACAAACATTAGATATAAAAACATGATATAAATGTGCATTTTAATAAGACTAAGAAGCTAGAGGATGTGAAGAAAAGGGAACCCTGTGCACTGTTGGTGGGAGTGTAAATTAGTACAACCACTGTGGAGAACTGTTTGGAGGTTCCTCAAAAAAAAAATAAAGATAAAGCTACCATAGAATCCACAATTCCATTGCTGGGTGTATGCCAAAAAGAAAGAAAATCAGTGTATTGAGGAGATATCTACACTCCCATGTTTACTGCAGCACTATTCATAAGATTAGGAAGGAATCTGAACTGAGATGTCAGCTCTTCATATTTTGTACTGCTAGCCTCCATATTGTCTCACTTGCCATTAGCTGATTCCTTATTTTATATATAGATACAGATATAGATAGATAAATAAATCAATATATATATACATTGGTTGGTTCTGTTTCTCTGGAGATCTCTGACTAATACAGATCACCATGGTTGACCTTTTTGCTGTTTCTTGGAGTACTGTGTCTAGTGTGTGTATACATGGTAGTGGTTGGGAATTTAGACAGAGCTCATATTACACATAGGTATTTGTCTTCATTTTTTTCTTTTTGTTTATCATTACATCATTTTTTTCTGTATTATGTAGTTACTGGAAAACAATTTTGGATTTCTATATATTTCATAATATGAATATGCCATTTCCCTATTATTAAACTTCAGTTTATTTTACTTTTTTGGTAACACACATAAAGCCGTAATGAACATCTTTGCATGCAAAATTTGCCTTCATTTCTGATTTTTCCTTGTGGTGGATTCCTATAAAGCGAATTGCTAGGTCTTGTTCATACTCTGGCCAGCAGAACCTGGAAATATCTGGGTCACCTGAGCTTTGGTACCTGAACAGCACTTTTGATAGTGAGGATGATTAATTAAGGTCCAGGGGAGTGGCTTAAACAAGTAATACTTACCTGCCCCTCACCACCATCAGAATCTCCTAGGACTGGGGCCCAAGCAGTTATATTTATACAACCTTCAAAGGGGTTTTAATGGTCAGCCATGGCTGAGAACTACTTGAAAGCCTCATACATACTTTTGACATATAGGCAATATGCAGACTTGCCTTAAACTTTTCTCCCAAGTGCAACCAGCTGGAAAACCCATGCATTCCTCAGTGACTGAGGTCCAGAATGAGCTTTATCTGTTTTCTTGTGCTTGCTTTTGTGTCATTTTTGAATGTCAATATGTTCTTTATTCTCAACTCTCACCGTTCTATAATCATGCTCTTGGCACTATTTTGATCCTCATCCATCTGGCTCTATTGATATTCAGTGTCAGAAAAGTGAAAAACATCCAACTATCTAGGCTCCTATGGGGCCTACCCTTCCTGCCCTCTCCCTCTACCTGCTCAGAGGTTGACTCTACCTTGAATAAGGGCTCTGAGTCAATACTCCCTTCCTTCAGAACTGGCTTGCCTTTCTTCTTCTTTCATGTGCCATGATTTCCTCTTCTGTGATCATCCAATCGTATAAGACTACTCCAGCCCCCCTTCTTGAACACTGTCCTACTTAAGAACCTCTAGACCCCTTTCTTTGTCATCCTTCTTAAAACCACTGATGGATAGTATCATTCTACCATGCCTGGATGAAGATTGTGTCTTTTGTCAATTAACAATAAAATCATTAATGATAACAATATTCTTTTCTCCCCTTTAGGGGTATTTTATATTTCAATGAAATTGTACTGAGAGACAGATCTTAAATCTAAAGAAACAAATCTTCACAGAGAGTATTTTGCAAATAGTGTGGTTGTCTGGTAGGGAATTAGGGGAGTTTTTTTTGCTAATGGTGACTCATAAAATGTCACCAAAGACCCAAGTGTGTGGGGAGTGGGGGACTAGGGGAGGGATAGCAGGGGGTTGGGAGGTTGGGTAGGGATAACATTAGGAGAAATACCTAATGTAGGTGACAAGGGGATGGAGGCAGCAAATCACCATGGCATGTGTATACCTATGTAACAATCCTGCAAGATCTGCACATGTATCCCAGAGCTTAAAGTATAATAATAAAAAAAGTCATCAAAGAAATAAAAACATGTTTTATTAACAAATGAGAGGGTCCTGAATTATAGACATGATAGTTTAAGTTTGTAACTATATTCTAGCATGTAAAAATACCATACTTTCTGTATGGAATGTAATTTAAAATTCAACCATTCACACCACCAATGCAAGGTAGTAATAATAAGGAAAACTGAGGAAGTATATAGGAACTCTTTCTACTTCCTGCTCCACTTTTCTATAAACATAAAACTGTCCTAAATATAAGTATATTAATTAGAAAAGTTCAACAATTCTATGAGGTAGGAACTTTCATCTCCATTTTACAGGTGAAGAACCACAGAATTGAGCAAAGCTGGGCGGAAATTGTTAAAGACCAAACTCAACGATCTCCACTGATGCTGCTTCTCTTCCTCCCTTATGGGAGTTGAATTCCAAGCAGGCCTATTTATGCTTTTGCCTCACATTCATCTTCAAGGACCCTGGAAAAAAATTGTCTGTGAGTTGTGCGTTGGGGAAAAATGTTCATTGAAGAGTCAGTACATGAGCCTACACAAGATTTGTGCAAATTAAGAACACCCAGATCACCTTATGTTTATTCTTTTCTCTGATGGTGAGATTATGACAATACTGTAGTCTGTCACCACTCCAATTTAGTTCCAAAGCAAATGAAATCAAGTGACTTCACCTTTGATATGTAGAGATCTCCCCGTGCAAAGAATAAAGAAAACCATTCTTCTCGGAAGCTAAGGGTGTAATCTATGGGGAAGATGCCAGTATCTCTGCTGAAAGATCCACCATTCCTGTTTATGATGGCAGAGGAGGCACAGAAAGATTCTGAGAGCCTGCAATACTTTTAGCAGGCATCTGGCATTTGAGGCAAGGCAATTTATCCAGAAAACTGCCTTCTCTTTCAGCTTGGTAACCATGGACACTAGCCAGAGTGATTTTGGCCCATGCCCATCCTTTCTGAATTCCTCTAAAGGGTGAGGGAAGGAAAGTAGAGTGCTTTTTTTCCTTTTTGGTAAATTAAATTAAAATCAGTAAAAAAAAAATCTGGTTCCGTAGGTTGAAAATCCTTGGGTAGTTACAAAGCTTTGATTGTATGGATAGAAAGCCAACTATTTGATAAATATAAAAACAAACAAAGCAACAACATACACAATTTTTTTTTTAACTTTTTAAAATGGTCTGAGTTGAGACCTCATAGTTCTGAAGCCAGGGCACACAGATTTTAGCTTACCTTCTCTGGTCTGGCACCTTTCTTCTGTTGGCAATAAGCTTGGCTTGTACAGTGAGATTCTGAAGAGAGGTCTGAGTCTGATTAACTGTGCCTTTATGAATAACATCCTCAGAGAATTCCAAGCCGTGTTTAGATTCTTGACAGCAGCCGCCATGGAGCACTGCTGTGTGGCTAAGCTGTTCCTTGCAACAGAAGATTCTGACAGATCATAACTCTCCCAGCCTATAGCAATCATCACTTATTTTGCAGGGTGATAGTCCTGAAATTTTCATTTGACTGACTCCACGGCTGATTTTTCAGTTTACTTAGAAGCATCAAATCCATTTTAAGATGCAGTTTTCTCCCTGCCGAGAAGTGGCTTATCAGATATAGACTTGAGATACTCTCAGAGAATGAAGAGGTGGCTAATTAGAAAGTTAAGACAAATAGAAGATAAAAGGGAAATTCCTAATAACTATTTTAAGCAGAGGGACATCTTCCTAGTTCAGTTGTAGATCCTTCCCTCAGAGAGTTGCTGTCTGTGGACTATTCTGATCATGGAGAACCAACCTTGGTAACATGTCTGAGCCACACCCATGACGAATGCAGCTACTGAATGGAGGGACTTTCTCAGTTCGTCTGTCTGCCAGTTGGTAGATCCAATTCGGTGGAAAATGAAATGGCAGCTCATGTTTTTTCCTTCTCAACAGAGACCACCAAAGTGGGGGAAAAGCCATCAATCTTTCCTGTGTTAATTGAGAACACTGGATGCCATTATTAAAGTATTTCCCTTAGGGTCACGCTACTCATTTGAATCCCAGTCCAAGTTTGTTGAAAATGTAATGGTAGCAGGCATTATTATGTCACAGGGTACCACATTACAGCATGATTGCTTTTCATTCCACATGGTTCATAAAGCAAAGTAAATTTAGAATACTCAACCATATGGGTTATAATTAGTATATAAGTCTGTATTTTCAGGACGAGAAAATATTCCAGTTGCAATATACTGCATTGGTCATTCAGTTTTCTCTTCACTGTGCTATTAAAGTTGCAAGAAATTCATACTATATTCTGATATGCTACCTCCATTCTGCAGAAGAGGCAAAAATCTCAGCACTATCATATGTCATATATATGTGTGTCTTGGAGAATAAAAAGGCTATTTGCTGTGTTGATTAAAAAAAATAAGCCATTATCTCTAAGCTAATGTTTTCTAGATGAACAGTTATCTTTATGGAGTTCATTGTAGTGGGGAAGTCCAGAGTGACTAAGCAAAATTGCCAAGTCGATGAGTTTATTTGCAGCTCCTACCCAATCTCTTTTATTTTTAAGAACTTCTTCCCCTCCTACCCTAGCTGCTGAAGATAATATGCTAATGTCTGTGCCAGGACAATATCTCCAATCAGCTTTTCTGGACAATACCTCCTTTCTTATTCTCCTTACACCTTCTTCAAACTCCATCATAGATTCCTTCAGCAACAGTGACCAAAGAAAAATAAGCAGAATGGGCCGGGCGCGGTGGCTCACGCCTGTAATCCCAGCACTTTGGGAGGCCGAGGCGGGTGGATCACGAGGTCAAGAGATCGAGACCATCCTGGTCAACATGGTGAAACCCCGTCTCTACTAAAAATACAAAAAATTAGCTGGGCATGGTGGCGCGTGCCTGTAATCCCAGCTACTCAGGAGGCTGAGGCAGGAGAATTGCCTGAACCCAGGAGGCGGAGGTTGCGGTGAGCCAAGATCGCGCCATTGCACTCCAGCCTGGGTAACAAGAGCGAAACTCCGTCTCAAAAAAAAAGAAAAGAAAAAAAAGGAAAAATAAGTAGAATTTCATTCAGTGCCAAATGCCTCATCAGCAACAATGGGGAAAAACCTATATGAAACTTATTTTCAACTCATAATTTTATGTTTAGCCAAACTAGCAGTCAATGGAAGGCCATAATGAAAATCTTCTTCACAAAGGCAATGCAAAGACTTCAAATCTTTGTCTTCCACTGACCTTTTCTTAGAAAGTTACTAAGACATATTTTCCAATAAAACAAGAAACCAAATCAAGAAAAACAAAACACGATTTTCAGGAACTACTAGATTAAAAGCAGGAAAATGGTGACATCTTGCCCCAGATACATTGATTTGAAGCAGCTCTAGAAATTTCAGACTGGAATAGAATGGAGCCCTTTAGCTACACCTTGGAAATTTTTGAGGTTCTGTTAGAGGAAAAAGACAGACTGTAAAAACAGATGGCTTCCAACTTAGCTGCAGGATCATTTTTTCTTTGAGTGGCATAGGAATTATGATATTGGATTATGATGTAGATAAGACATGTAACAAAGAAATGTAAATATAACACAATGCTCTCAGAGTTTAATAATTTGTATGTAGGCATATTGTAAAGATTGTTCATTGATTTTAACTTCTAGAATCAAATTATAAACAAAGCACAGAAGATAATTATAATTATAGAATGAATATTAGTGTTTTCATCTTAGAAGAAGGGAGAAAATGTAGAAGCAAGTATTGGAGTACTAACGTCTTCATTTTGCAAAATGGGAAGTTGACATACTCTTTGTGTTTGATAGAAGCACTCTAGTACGTTGCTTTAAGCTGCAAAGTGACTAGTGGAGGATCTGAGGGCAGTAGTGTTACTAAATCCAGATTAGGTAGTATGTCAGTCAGAATTCTTCACTGTAAGCAACAGAGACCAGTCTGGCTCACTTAAGAAGAAAACATAGAGGACTTAGAGGACTAGAGAATCTCAGACTTTGCAACCCAGAAGAAATTTGAATATCACACAGTAGAATTGGTCTAATAGCAGAATTCCTCTCATAGCTGAGCACAAGGCAGGAGAGATTGTAGTGGCGTGGAAGACTGGGTGCTTCAATTAGCACTGCTGCTGCTGCTGCTACCCAGAAACTCAATCTTACCACAAATGTGTTAATATCTGTTGATTCTAAGTCTGAGGTGGTATGTCTGATTTGTAGAGCCTAGCTCATATACATGGACCCAAGTAGAAGGAAGCTTGAGAAAGTGAGTATCTGGTGCCTTCAGTTTCTCTAGCCCAAAGCTACCTCTGCCTCTCACCTTATAATGTGGGAAATTTCCAAAAATAGCAATGAGTTCAAATGTTGGGTGGCCAAAAAACAAAACAAAACAAAACAAAACAAAACAAAACAGATGTTCACTGAAGGCTGGGAGGACAGAAAGTGAGAATTGGTTTAAGAGAGCTGAATTCTCATCTGCCATATTAGGAAATCAATTTAAAATCTCTCTAGTTGGTAAATTTTTAAAAAGTGGTGTATGTATTATTTAGGTATATGGGGGAACCATTGAAAGAACTTAAACCAAGTATTAAAAATTAAAAGTGGTTATTTTAGGGGAAGTGAGACTTCTGGAAGGGTAGGGGAAGTTAGGGAAAATATTCACTAGAAGTCTTTCCCTATACATGGAGATTTTGTTACCATGTACATGTGTTATTTGGAAAGTGAGATGTTTTAACTTAAAAGACTTGTAATTACAAGTCAATTGTGGCCACTGTGTGAAAAGGAAAATAATTTTGGAATTAAAATGTCCCCCCAAAAGATCAATTCTATGACTATTGCTTATTTTATCACAAATTTTTATCCCTGAAATCCTGGATTGCAAAATATATAGGCATATAGACATTTGTTGAGTGGATAAATAAGTGAAAGGAAATACGATTTTATGTCTAATAATAGTATCAAGACTATGAATTTAATCATATCTTTGGGTCTTATTGGTGGGATTGTCTGGAGAACTAGACTTAAGAAATATCAAGTCATTCTCTTCTATAACTCTTGTTCATAAAAGCAAAATGCACTGTTTGTAGAATTCAAGCACTGACCGACCTTTGCCCAATGTCTTCATCTGGAGAAGAAGCATACTGAGGTTTTAATTGATAGCAGAATACAAATATCATGCAAATAAACACTTGGTAACGGTTGTTCACTGTTTACAGAGACAAATTCAAGTTAATTTTTTACTGCCTTAAACTATCTTAGAATGTATCTTGTCTATACTTTCAAAAAAAAAAAAAAAAAAGATCCTGCCCATAATACTCCCGAAAATAAATGTTTTAAGGTTAAAGAACTGAAACAAATGTGAGCATCTATTAAGAAATAAATACATATTTATTGAATAAATCCAATTCATAGAGAATTAAATGAATGCAAATATAGCATTTAAAAGGCAAGAAGTTAATGAAAATAAAAGAAATTAAGGGGGAGAATTAATAATAGGAAAAATATCTTGAAAATTATAGAAGAAATTTATGTCATTTCTATAGTGTATAAAAAAATGCTAAATCTAGTGATAGGCTAGTGAGTTAATGCCAAGCTCTGGGGTCCAAATTTGAGAAGTGGAAGGCATCCCCCACCACCCCCAAGACCTGACACCCAATCAAACCAGAGATGACTTTACGTTGAAGTCCCCTAAAACAAACAAACAAAAAAATGTCATTGTGTTTTGAGCAGATAAAAATCTGATCAAAATACACCCTAAAACTTGTGAGAAATAGAGAAGATTTGAAGGGTATACTTTGATCAGGAAAATGAGGCCTGAGCAGGTAAAGGTAGGGGTGGAGTAAGAGTGAGGGGGTAAGCCTGGGCACAGTGGCTCACGCCTGCTATTCCAGCACTTTGGGAGACTGAGGCAAGAGGCTCATTTGAGCCCAGGAGTTTGATACTAGCTTGGTAACATAGTGAGATCCCCTTTTCTACAAAAAATTTAACAATTATCCAGGTGTGGTGGTGTATGCCTGTAGTCCTAGCTATTCAGGAGGCTGAGATGGGAGGATCACTTGAGCCCAGGAGTTGGAGGCTGCAGTGAGCTACGATTGCACCACTGCACTCCATTCTGGGACACAGGATGAGACCCTGACTCTAAAAATTAAAAAAAAAAAAAGACTAAAGGGTGAAAGTGTTGGAAAATTCACATGCCCCAAGGATTACATTAAAACAAAAAGTTTCCAGGTAGCCTAAAACATCTTGCTATTTATTAATTCTGCAGCAATGTTGTGAAGAGAGGAGGAGAGGCAGTGGCAGCAATGGTTAGACATACAGGAGCTTTCCTTCCTATGAGAAAAATCTACTTCTCTCTTAAACTGCATTTTCAAAGAGAGGAATACCAAAGATATTGAGAGTTTATAGAGATTAACCAGAGAAAGCAAAAGAATAAAACCTGTTGTTGTTGTTTTCCAAGAACAACAAAAAGCCTGGGCTTTCAGACCACTAATGTTTTCTTTCTTTGTTCACAGTAGAGGTCCAACACTGGCTCAGGGCCCTGGTTGGGGTGGGTAGGGCAGGGGAAGTCACTCCTGCCTTGATTGGGCGATGCATCTTGGGAGTGGAGGGGGCTGTCTCTGCTTGTCCAGTTGGGACCCCAGAGCTTGGCATTGGCCTACTGGCCTATCACCAAGAACACCTCTCCCTTCTAGTGGGTGCCTGCAGCCTGGAGGGGAAGGTACCAACTCTCTTTCATCAGGAACAGAGTTATGTAACCTATGGCTCTCTTATCACCACAAGGGTGTGTCTCCTGAAGCTGCAAAGGAAGGCAATAAATAGCTTTCAAGTGTTTCATTTTAAGATTTCCAGTAAATACATTTGTTTTTACTTATTTTACTTTGAGATGTTTTTGAGCTTTATTCTTTTGTTTTTTTTCTTTTTTTAACTTGGTAGCATAACATTTTAACACCCATCAGCATCAAGAGTCAAGACAGCATGTCATCTTGAACAACCTGTCAGATTAATCTCTCTGGAACTCAAGTTTTCTTGTAAAATAACTCTCTTCTAAGGTTCTTTTCTTAAACCTTTTGTGATTCTATGATTGGCTTCAGTAAGTCCATTTTATTTCCTGTGTATTATTTGAATTTTTTTCTCTTCTTAATGAGAGACATGGTCACAGTTTCAAGTTGTAAGCAGAAGTAAAAATTTAATTTTAAGAGCTAGCATTCACCTCTGCCCCATGAAGAATCCCTTGATTGTATACACATATAGGTCTGAGAGAAGGATATAGGAATTTTTTTGTGTGTTTTGAGTGGCTTTATTATTGAGTCACATTATTCATAATACCTAAAAGTGGAACAACCTAAATGTCCATCAACTGATGAATGAATAAATTAAATATCATTTTTCTGTACAATGTAATGTTATTTGGCAATTAAAAAGAAATGAAGTACTGATATATGCTACAATGGATGAATCTGCAAAACAGTCTACATAAAAGAAGCCAGTCACAGCCGACCATATATCATTTCATTTACATAAAATATACAGAATAGACAAATTCATAGAGACAGAAAGTAGACTAGTGATTGTCTATAGTTACCCTAAAAATTAGGCTCACATGTTCCCTAATTCCCCCTACCTTTCCACAAGCGTCACTTCCCCTAAAATAACCAGTTTTAATTTTTAGTATTAATTTTAAGTTCTTTGAATGGTTACCCTTGTATGCCTAAATAATACCTGTACTGAAATTCACCAATTAGAAAAAGTTTGCAAAGATTGGAAAAGAAATAATTCTGGGAAAAGGAAAAAAATGTTTTAAATCTATTTTAGGTATATTGACTGGGCTCTGCACAAAAGACAGATTAACAAGAGAAAAAAAGGGCAAATCTACTTAATGTGAGTTTTACATGTCACAGGAGTCATCATAAAGAAATGAAAACATAAAGAAACAGTTAAATCTGACTGTTTTTATATTAGGTTTGATAAAGAATGGAAAGTCATGGAAAAAATGTGATGGACAGAGGGCTACGGGGTAAGAAATGGGAAACTTAGCAAGGCTTGTTTGTTCAGTTTCTTCTTGATGCCACTCCCTCTTTGGAGATAAGGATCCTAAGGAGAACTACATTGGGTATAGGAAGGGTACCTGTCCCCTGAAGGTCTTGTGATCTGTTTCAGGGGATAATCAGAGAGTCCTTCCTCCACCTGCCATTTCTTAAATCCCTTAAGCCTATAATATTTAAGATGCCAAGATGCCATATTTTGGCATAGCCTGCCCTGAACCCTGTCTCTTAGGACTGGAAGTTTGTAGACTTTGGGGGTTGGGTCACAATAAGAAGTGACTGCTAATGTGGACAAGTCGTATTTTGGGGAGTTACAAAGATTCTCTAAAATTGATTATGGTGATTATGGTTGTATAACTGTGAATATACTAAAAGCCATTGAATTTTGAATTGTGCAACTTAAATGGGTAAATTACAAGGTATATAAATTATATCTCAATAAAGTTATTTTAAAAATTCTTCAGCCCCCTCAATAATCAATTGGTTGCAGAGGAGGAAAGTGTTGACATTTGGAGGATTTATGAGATGAGTCCTCAGGATTAGCCTCCTGAGGTCTGTTTGCATCTTATGGAGTGGCAACAAGTATGAATTCAAAAAATTTTGAGAGCAGTAACCGTCAGTACTCAAGTTTATCAGAGAGTGCAACTCTCTTAACTGAGAATGACACATGGGGACACCTGCTAAGAGAGGCTCAGTTCTGGCTCCACAGAAGACACAGCTGGGGTCCATGGGTCATTAGCTTCCAAGGCCAGCTTTAATGGCACACCCTGTGTTATGTCCTCTGCCACAGGGGCATCTTTGCCACTGCATTCCTGAGCAGTCTTGTGTGCCTCAGAGACACACAACTGTATCCCTAAATTTTAAGTTCAGTGGCACTTGGGTCTCCTGTTCTTGAATAAAGGTTGCAAATAAGGTTCTCACAACACCATGGCCCTTATCCGTCCTCCATTCCATTATCTGACATGACTCATAAAAGTCGATTTCTGCTGGACAATCAGTGGCTCTGGGAACTAGGATAGAAGCTGGAGGTCTTCCCCTCTGAACATTCATACCCTATTCATAAGGTCCCTAATAAGATAAAGGTCCCTAGGAAGATGTTAGAATGGTCTGTGGAGGTTGCTGCTATCACTGGGATGTGAGTGTCAAGCTCTGCAATCTGGGGGCCATTTGGGGGTATTCCATTTGCACTACAAAGGAAGTAGAGGGAGTCTTCAGTTACACATTCTCTCATTCAGTCATTTGTCCAGTTAACATTAGTTGAATACTTACATACTCTGGGGCATTCTAAGTGGGCCAGAAGAAAAAAATGCTTCTCAAGTCAGTGCTGCCCTGGGTTGCTGAGGGTCTGCTGGGGAAGCTAAGCATGCACATAAATAGCTATGATACAAGGTAGAGTCTGGTGCATTTTGGGTTGATCAATGAGATACCTACTTAGACATGGTAATCATTAAACCTATTATTTTCATGATGGAATTAATCTGTACAGAGACAGAGAGCTTTTACAAAATATCAATGACAGAATGTGAGATCAAAGACAGTAATATGTTATAGAAACTTCACAGGTTAAGTCTAACTTGCCTCTAGAGCTGAGAACCCATTGCTCTCAAGAATTTATTAAAAAGTAGAGAAATAATAAAAATAGTTGTTACATGTTTTAAAACCAAATTTGGGCTATATAGCTTATCAGATAATTGCTTTCTGCCTTGTGAATTAATTCATGTGAAAAATATTTTTGTCAGGCAATTGATTTAAATCAAAGCCTCAGTTTTTTAGTCTTAAGATCCATTACATTCTAAAATATTATTAGTGTCTAAAGAGCTTCTGTGTATGTTTGTATATCTGTGGCTGTTTATTGCATTGCTGTATTTACCATATTAGAAATAAAAACGAGGAAGTTTTAAATATATTTTCTATTAGTTTACTTAAAACTACATGTTAACACCAATTGCATAGTTTTATAAACAATAGCTGTGTTTTCAAAAACAAAACAAGGTAGTGAGAGGAGAGGCATTCTTTCACTTGTTTGCAAATCACTGTAATGCCTGGTTTAATGTGAGACAGCTCTATTCTCATGTCTGTTCTGCATTCAGTCTGTTGTGATATCTTACATGATGTAGCCTCTGAAAAACTCCATTGCATTTTCATGTGAGAATGAGAATGAACAAATCAAGTTACTTCTTGGACTATGATGAAAATAGTTTCAATGTCGGGAGCTCAGCAGAAAGAATTTCAGAGATCCCCACTATGGAAACCTTTATATTCATTCTCATGGCAATCCTATCTTGAAAAACAGATGAGGAAGCTGAGGGAGGATCGGGAAAGGAAGATACTAACCATGGGCAGGGCTGAGATTTGTTCCCAGCTGGCTGCCGACCAGGTGGGAGCCAGGCAGCCACACAGTTCTTAATAGTGATTTTATTTCTTCACTCATGTACTGTTGATGTTGATGGGATAGTGTTCCCCTTAGACTTGTTTGAAGAACTTAACCAACTCAGGAGTAGTTACTCTTAATTTTCTTCAAATGTGTCAAGACAACTTTCTAATTGTTTTAGATTAATAAGAGGCATTTTAGAGTTTCAACAGTTATTAGATGACTTTTCTCATCCTTACAAATTATAAATCATTGAAAGTGATCATAATACTGGCAATAAACACTTGATTTAAAATTTTCTTTAGTTTTGAAAATAGTCTGTTCTATTCTAACTCAGTATTTGATGTAATAAATGTGATGTTTTAATTAGGAAACATTCATTGTTTCAATGAAGTACAAAGGGGTTAGAAGCTTCAGATTCACAACCAAAGTTTTTCCATGCAAAATTTTAATGATAAAGTTTTATTTAACCACAAATATATAGCTATAAAAGTTACTCTTATGGAGCAAAATCAGGGTCTGATTATATTCCCCTTCTTACAAGAGCAATGTCTTTCCCGTTCAGCTACCAGCTCTAATCAGTGTAACATGTTCTTACCACTAAACCCCAAGTCACACGCAACACAGCTAAACTGCATGAAGATTTTCCTTGTTATTTGTTGTTTTTGTTTTCAGTTTTGCCTTTTTCTCTAGGTGTCGGTTGTAAGTCTCAGATTTATATTACAGCAAATAGAATGTCCTGTGATTATAATTTGTGTTCACTCTTTGTTAGATCAAGTTATAATTACTTCTGTTGTAAGAGCTCAAATTGTAGAAAAAAAAATCTGTTCTAGTGTTCTTGTGCACACATAGAAAAACATTATAATACATAGATTTTTGATCCATAAACACTTCCTCATTTCTAAGTAATTGTTAAGAAAAAGCTATGAACACAAATTCATTTCTAAGATGAATGCAGAAAAACAATGGAAAGTTCACTTAAAAAATTGCTACTTGTTTCCCAACAATTTCTCATTTAATCTTTCTTTATTCCCCTATGAATCCTAGAATAACTGATAAAGACAATCAAGGTTTGCTATGTGAAGATTTAAACTGGATAAACTAGATACTTTAAAGACCAATAGTCTTTACACGTTATAAGAGTTAATAGGATTTTATATATCATTAGCCAGATTTATCTTTAACTCTTTTACTGTAAGTCACAGCATTTAATTTTTATAATTCTTGTAAATTTAGAAATGAGAATTGCTATTTCACATAGACTTCCTATTGTGATAGTCTGTTATATTATACTTTGGAGATAGCTCCTGGGAAGAAATTGGCAACACTATAGGAACTGATAGGGAAATTCTGACGTAGTATTTTCCAAAACTTTCTTGAAACTGAGAGCATTTTCAACTTCAAAAAAGAAAAAAGCCTATAAAAATTGGGTTATTATTAGTTTCCTCTTAAAAGTTGTCAAATTTCTCAGAAACCGTATGTTTAAGTTGCCAAATTTCTCAAGAAAAAAGTTACCTGCATTTTGCTTAAATGAAAATTTTAAAACGATTTTATATCTCATTTGGTATAAATATAAAATATATTAGAATATTTGTCATCTAATAAAATACCAAACATAATATTTTAGATATGGGCTGTTTCTCGCTAATATAGAATTACTTAACTCACTACTTGTACAAAAAGGAACCCAGAGCCTTTATTTTTGCTTTTTGGGCTCAGCATTTTTAGGGAGCATGCTAATGATCTGATCAACTGCTCTGCTGCTTTTCAAAACATGGGGAAGCAGTTTTTCACTTAGCAGGACATCATGTTAATTCCAGGACTCTTATGGAAATATCTTTACCAAGATAAGCAAAACAGCTCTTTTATATTTGTTATAAATCTAATAAAATAGTAAAACATGAAGTTTCTTCCAACCCTTGTTGCCAAATTATTGGAGTTTCTATAACATTTTACACAAACCTTTTAACTTTTTGTTTGAGCACAATAAAATTCCCAATGAAAGTAGAAATGTATTTGCAGAGCAATGTGTATTTTTGATGTGGTAACTGGGCTTAATGGCAAGATATGCAATTTTGGTTTCCTTTGCCACAACATCTCTTCTAAAGAACTATATTTTCAAAGAAATTTCTTTATTGAATCTTTGAGATCAAAAGAGCTGAAAGTGCACTGTATTCATTTCATTATTCGTGCAAAGCTTCCCAGATAGATTTCAGGAACGAGGAGTAAAATTTACCACCTTACTAATTTGGACGCAAATATTATCTGAGGTCAGTCACATTTCTTTTTAAAATAGTATTTCTCTTTCACAACCTCTTTAAAGTAAATTTATATTGCCTTAGCACTTACTTTGTCACAAAGATAAAATTTTATCATTAATTTCAAACATACCTCAGACAATTGTGGACCACAGGCAAAAAGTTTGCATTCATTAATGCCTAGAAATAAATGTTCCTTTGTCTTTTTTGACATCTCATTAAGTTTGCCTTTTTATAATTGCACAGACATTTACTTTGACATGGTGTTTGAGATTCTTTGCTTCTTTTTGGAGGGTGGAGGGAACACCACTAAAATGCATATTCAAAAAATTATATTTTGATAATATGTCTATGTTTTGTGAATAGTAATTCTATTTCTGGATTTCAGCTTTAGAGGCATACATAATGTCAGGATAGAGACAGCATAATAAATGACACTTCTGTGTTCCCTTCTGGAGTTCTAAACTGCTTTTGAAATAAAAAATAAATCAGATAGGAACCATGTATCACATTCATCATACATAAAGCTGATATTGGAAAGTTAGGCTTTTGTTTGTAAGCAAGTGGACTCATTACTGAACTCCAAAATTATGCAAAATTAGTCACCTAGACACAGGCAGTACTGGAAAATCACAGCTCCCTCCTCCCAGTTTGGAGACAATGAACACAAGTTTCCTGCAGGCAGCTAGTTCCCCAAGGGATAAGATACATCCAAGTCTAAGGCAATGATTTTCAAAATGTGGTTCATCATCATCATCATTTGAGAACTTATAAGACATTCAAGTTATCATGACCCATCCAGCAAATCTATTTTCACAAACCCTCCAGGTGTTTCTGTAGATGGCACAGGATTGTTCTAGAAAGTGGTGTACATAGTGGGCATAAATATGGAAGATGGATTAAGCCTTTATAATTTATGCTTTAATTAGGAATCCACGTTTACATCATTTTGCCTTACATTCTATAATTGACATTCAGGGCTTCTCAAGTTAATATCCAGGGTCTAGAGGACATTTCCCAAAGCTACAGAAATCATACTTCACAAGACTTATGCTAATGTGTGAAATAAAGTGGTACAGAAAAAGCTGGGTTTAATTAAACACAATCTCCTTCAATTAGTGGCTGTATGTATTATCTTATGTAAATTACTAAACCACTCGGCTTACTATAAAAAAGAAACAAAAACTTGGTGTTCTTTTACCTGATAGAACATGTGAATTACATAATGTACCCTTTTTTTTAAATTTTATTTTTGAGACAGAGTCCCCCTCTGTCACTCAGGCTGGAGTGCAGTGGTGCAATCTCAGCTCACTGCAACCTCCAACTCCTGAATTCAAGCGATTCTCTTGCCTCAACCTCTCAAACACTTGGGATTACAGGTGCCCACCACCATGCCTAGCTAATTTTTTTGTATTTTTAGTGGAGACAAGATTTCACCATGTTGGCCAAGGTGGTCTTGAACTCCTGACCTCAGGTGATCTGCCTGCCTTGGCTTCCCAAAGTGCTGGCATTACACACATGCACCACTATGCCTGGATATAATGTACCCTTTTTTAAAAATGCACTAGAAAGCTCAGAGAAAAATTGGGAGCCTGTGTATGGTAAATTCACCTAGTAGCAATAGCTTAAGCATATCCTGAGAATGACCCCCTATGGCAGATGCACCTGAATGTATGTTCAGAGATAGGGAATCTGGGACTGGCCAACCTGAAGATTCATCCTCTGTCTGTGAGGAGCATCTGAGCCATCATTCCATCCCATGGAATGTGGGCTATAAAGAAGATTGGAGCCCTGTTTGGGTTGAATGAAGGTTGCCAGGTAGAGATTGTTAGGGAAAGGGCGTTCAGTGAAAATGCTCTGTAAACTGCATGCCTTTTGCGAGCAGTTGCTTTTCTGCCCAGCCTGTGGCCACTGGGCCATATGGTTCTTCTGCCCAGCCCACTGCCACTGAACCCTCTCTCCCCTGTATATAAACACCCAATAAATTCGTGTCTTTTTCTCTGGATCTGGGTTTCTTCTTACACATCTTAAACCTGGTGCCATTCCTACTTGAGTTGATATCATTTAGCATGACAACCAGTTTGCAATGTTTACATGTTGTCATAAAGCATTATTTCTTGTATTAATGTTCTGCTTTTATTATAGTTTTGCCCTGGTCTCTTTTTTCTATTTATTTTACAATATTACATCCCACATTTATTGTGTGCTTACTATGTAACTCATTCTCTGTTAAGTGCTTGATACTCATGCATTTGCAAAAACTCTCTGAGGTGGGTAATTATTTTACTGAAAATCATCTTATAGGCATCCTCAAATGCTTTTCATTGTGGCAGGAATTAAATAGACAAGTACACAAGTTAATCACTCAGACTCATCTATCTAATTCTTATATTGAGAGTAGTCATACGATACATAATATACACAATGATATGAGACATTACTTAATTCTTTATCAGTTTGGTTTGCACAAGGGACTTGTACCTGACATGTTCATGAGTGGATCCTCATATAGCTGAACGTAGGTATCACATGACCCTTCAGTTTTTAGGAGAATAATGGAAAAGAGGGATTTCTTGACAAAAAGTGGAACAGGAAATACCAAAATTAATTGAGATGAAGTAGAGATGTCGTGAACATTAGATAATTCCAGGAAATAAAAGTGCCCAGATTTTTCAAAAGGCATTCACAAAGTGAATACTAAATAACATAAAATAAAAACATTATCAGGAGGATGGCTCTAGGTCTCAGTCCAAGAAAAGAGGCACCTACAAAACCTGGCTGGCTTCAGTATAAACTAGATTTTAGAAAGGCTGCAGGTGTTACTGGATGGTGCTGCATAGTTCCAGGCTCTTGGTGTCTTAAACAAAGAATTGGATGAGACACACACAAATAGCAAAGCAAAACAGCAAAACTTTATTAAGCACAGTATTACACTCTCAGAGACAAGAGCAAACTGAGCTCTGTAAGGTGAGTTCAGCCTGGTATATTATACTTCATACCCTTTCCTGTTTCTCCTCACTAGCTTACCCTCACTTTATCTCTTGTAAGCTAATTGCTCATCCTTACTTTTCCCTAATTGTGCCTTAACTTTATTTTTTGTAAGCAAATTGCTCATCCTTACTTTTTTTTGTGACCAAATTCTTACTGCAAGTCCTTCTGATGTATTTTCCTTATCTTGCATGTTCCAACTCGCTGCTTATTTTATCTATTCACTGCTTTCTCTTTTATTTCATATGTTCTGTTTTTGCTATCTCACATGTTTTGTTTTTGCTATTGCTTAAGGTAGCTTATGTCCAAGGGTCCCCTTTGCCCCTGACTTTCTCTGCTCTTCTCCTGCCTCATTTCCCCCTGAGAGACATGATCCCCATAAATCTTTATGAGTTGCTAAAGGACAAGGGTCTGTCTTTTCTACCTGCCTCCTGCTGGCTTTGGGTAGTGACCCTACCTAACAGGGGACCGCAGAACTCTCATGCTGCTCTATCTGTGGGAGATGTTGGGTTCCTGGGCTGGTCTGGCTAGGTGTTCTTCCAAGGCCATCAGAGTTACTACCATTTGGAACTTGAGGGCTTTCAGGCAGTCAGATACATACTGAATGAGACAATTCAAAATGCAAGGTCCTAGGAGTAGTAAAATGAAGACTTTATTAAAGGTCACCAATAGAGGCAAGATAATTGGTAATGGCGAATTTTTAAAAGGTTTAACAAGCTTTTGAACTGGCTTGGTTTGGCTTCTACTTGTTGCCTTAGCTTGTTAATGCACTTAGAATTGGAGGAAAAGTTATCAGGAGTTTACAGTTATAGGAGAGAGTTATTATTTTAGGTTTTCTTAGGGGAAGAAAAAAGTTGAAAGCTGCAAGGTAGATATGATTCTGAGAAGTTTTTAGAAGAAACAGTTTAAAAAATTTAAAGTGAAATATTTTGCAATTCGATTGAGAGCAAATTACTACCTTAAAAAAATTTAATATGGGGAATCAATTTTAGAATGACCATTATAAATGATTTCCACTTAATCACATACAACAACTTAATAATAACCACTTAATCACATACAAAATTCCTTTCATAAATTTCCCTTCATGAACCTTATGACAACTGAGACCATCTACAACATGCTTGGACCTTCTGACTTGTCCTAAATTTCTCTTTTTTATAAATAATCAGTTATTTTACTTTAAGACAAAAGTTTACCATAGATGATCCTTTCTTATACAACATTATTATTTTTTTAATAACATTCCTTACCAAAAAGATACATCTTCATAGCCATATCTTTCTTCATATCTCTTCCTCTTCTACTTACTAGTTCCTTTCTAGCTTATTTCATAAGTAACCATTCTTAATTTTATAATTTGAATTGACCTTTAGTCAATGTAGGCAATATGATTGATATAGCCAATTATGAAGGAAGTAACCATTCTTAAGTCCATAATTTCAATTGAGTAACTTCTTTAATTTGATTTGACCTTTAGATATTATAATTTCTGAATTAGACAAAATTATTTTTATTAATAAGACTAGATCCTGGGAGGCTTCTGGCCTCTAATGCTGTCCATAGAGATACTGAATTAAACAAATCATAAACAGCAGAAGGAAAATGATAGGCATAAACTTTAGGGCATGCAAATGTGGGGCAGTGCTTGAATTTCAGTTCCTTATTTTGACAATAATGTCCCTTCCTATTAAGGGAAGAGGGCAGCCTGGCATTACTAGAAACTCTTTCTGAAAAACTCATGTTTCAAACTGTCAGATCAGGGGTGGAGTAAATAAATCTAATTTGCAGCTTTACTTTTATTCCCACAACACTCAGACAGAGAGGAAAGTTTTTCTACATATGCAGTAAGGAAAAAGTAATTTGCCCCTGTGTCAAAAAGAAAAAAAGTTAGATGCATGTAGGGGATCACATATTATGTCTAATTCTGCTTTGGGATTCCCCTTTTGAAGGCCTTTCCTTGGGGCCTAGGTCCATAAAGAACATAAGGAATTTCTGACCATTTTCCTCGCCTTTTGCAGAACAGATCTAGCTGCAGGATGGTGTCAAAATTAAGGCTACCATTAACCACCAAAGAGGACTCAAGTGTAGAATTAATGAGAGCTTTTCAGTTCTCCATATAGCATCTGCAGCCATTATAATTCTCTCTTTAGGGGGATTGTCCTGCATTGGCCTAAATTTATTACTGGGATTTAATACCTTTGCTCCCTTATCCCAAAATATGCCATAAAATAAACATGTCTGTACATAAGTAAGAAAGATCTGAAGCCATAATGCTATTGCTGTACATACACCTCACTGATGCAAGGATTTGTCTTGTGCCTAGTAGTTCTGTTCCTCAACTGGGTTATCCTGTCATGGGAGTCTTCTAGCAGCAGGCACCCTCATGGGTTTTAACTGCCTGACCCATACCCACAAGGGAGTGGCTTGGACACAAGAGGACAGAAAGAGATAAAGAAAAATAAAGTTGTACATTCTGGATGGTTCACCAAATTTATGTTACTGGATGGTGCTGCACAGTTCTAGGCTCTTGGTGTCCCAAAGAATTGGATGAGACACATACAGATAGCAAAGCGAAGCAGCAAAAGTTTATGAAGCCCAGTATTATGCTCTCAGAGAAGGAGAGCACACTGACCTCTGCAAGATGAGATCAGCCCTTGTTTGTTACGTTTCATGGCCCTTTATATATTTCTCCTCATTTGCTTATCCTCACTTTATCTCTCGTAAGTTAATTGCTCATCCTTACTTTTCCCTCATTGTGATAATGAGGGAAAAGCTTATTTTTTGTAAGATAATTGGTCATCCTTACTTTTCTTTTTGTGACCACATTCTTACTGCAAGTCCTTCTGACTTATTTTCCTTATCTTGCATGTTCCAACTGACTGCTTATTTCCTTATCTACTAATTGTTTTCTCCCTTAGTTCATATGTTCTCTTTCTGATATCTTATATGTTTTGTTTTTGCTATTGCTTGAGGTAGTCTATGTCCAAGGGTCCTCTTCACCCCTGAATTCCTCTGCTATTCTCCTGCCTCACAAGATGTCTGCCAATTCCAAAGAGGCTTTTCAAATAAAACGCGAGAATGGGTGTCATATAGTCACATTGAGGCAGTCCCTGGCCTGTCAGTTTGATACAACAATCTATCTTCAGCCTTTCCTTGGGTTTCCAAGTTCAGTCTATCTTACTTCCCAGAGGCTCACTGCTGCAGAAGTAGGAAGAAGAGCTTTCTGCTGTCAGATCCTTACTGTAGGTTTAAGACCTATAGGGCAGGATGATGCATTTCCTCTTCATAGCCCCTGTTCTCCTGAAAGTCTCCTCCCACAGCTGGTGCTAGTTTCTACAAGTCTGTTCAAATTCTATTCAGGAACTGGATATATAAATGGGAAATTCTAAATCATGAAAGAAAGGGAAAAAGAAATATGAATACCCTACACATTCATGTATATAATCAATTTAATTAATAACAGAGAAATATCAAGTACTCTCATTAAGGAGATAACAATTTTACCTTTCAGAGTGTCCAGGATTGAAGAGAATGATAACATCCAAGGTTGGTGTGAGTGTAGGAAAAAAGGCACAAACTTGCACAGCTTGTCAGAGAGTAAATTGATACAACAATCTAGAAGGCAGGTTGTAAATATATGACAAGAGTCCTGTAAAATTGCAAACATTTCATCTTAAAAATTCAACTTCTAAGAATTTATATTTAGAATGAATTGAAGTAGACAAAGTGCTAGAATATTCACTGTGACATTTTAGAAGGATGGAAAACTCCATTGCCTACTGAGCCAGACGTGGAAGTTAGTGAAGGTGGAAAACATTTCACCTAGTGGAGACAGCAAGTAGTGGGAACTGTAGCAAACTTCTACATCTAAAGTCTTTTAGATTTAAAAACACTGTAAGGACCAAACTAAACATAAGTCTTACACAACTGGTTTATGAATTTCAAAACTTAGAATCACTATAAATGTCTGAAAATAGGTGAATATGTTAATCAAATTACAGAAACACCCAATAGGGCACTCTTTGTATATAAAGCAGGAATACTATGCCCTGTAGATAAAAGCTGATATGAGAACATTGTCCTTAAACTACCTGGCAGATGCTAGGTGTCAACAAGTGTTAGCTTTTCTTCCTTAAGCGCAAATCCCCCTAGAGAGAGAGATATTAGGCTGAACTCTTCCACTGCAAGCCACAGAAAAACCACTTACACAGTGGCTTAAGTAAAAAAGAACACTTAGAGGCACACCTAACTGAGAAGTTTAAGGTGTGAACTTCAAACATGGGTAGATGCTAACTTCAAGTAATACAGGTCTCATTTTTCCAGCTCCATTTCTCTTTCTCTGATTTTCTTCTCAGGCAGGTACATCTCATGCTGTGGCAAGATGGCCATCCATAGCTCCACATGTAAATCCTATCAATCTTGCAACCTCCTGTGAAATCAGGCGCCTCTTCCTCATGGCTCTGCAAAAATCCTAGTTATGGCTCTTAATTGCCCCAGACTTTGGTCATGTGCCCACACTTAGCTATAAGAAACATGGCTGTGCTTTGGTTAAGGATAGGCAAAAGTAGAATGTTTACATCCTGCAGACTCGGTGAGTTTAGAGTGCAGGCATATAATTCCACTTGTTATCACAGCCATGTAGCCATAACGTGGGAAGACCATCCCTTGGCTCTAAACCACTATTGTCTGTAAAAGATATAATTGCCCATCTGACACTGTACAGGTACTTGTGCCCAGAGAGAAAGAGAGAGCCAGAGCTGTCCATCTTTGCAGATGGACACAGGGAATGAGGACACAGCTTGGCTTGCTCATGCCCAGATATAGAAGGAGTTAAGCTGCTGACCCTGAAGGCAAGGGAGAGCCAGCTGTGCAGCTGTGTGTGGGAGCCACCAGACTTAGCAGCTGAGACAGGGTGGACAGTGTGAGAAGGCTATTGATGAGAGCTGCTGTGAATAAAATCATCTTTCAACTGCCTACAGCACCTAGAGTGTTCTTTCTGCTCATCCACTCACTCCCTTCAGACCTCAGCATGAGCTGGAAACTGATCCTGGGCATGACAATTGGTATAGTCGTGAACCTGACAATTGGCAATGTCGGAAGGATGAGGTTAGTGGGTCTTCAGCCCCTGAGAGCTCCCAGGTTGGCTATGTGGTAACAGCATGGGCTGTGGTACCTGTTGGCAGTGGTGCTGCTTGGATGAGCCCCAGTGGAAATGTGGGAGGCAGTGGACAGGCCTCCCACAAGTGTAGAGAAAGCACTGAAGCAGCTGGAAGCACACAGCACCAAGAAGGAATGCATCTTTGCCGGCAGAGTTGGATGGGCCTTTCTGACTGCACTGTGGGAAGTACATGCTCAGTCCCACAGTGGCTGCAGCTGTGCCAATGGTTAGCACAAGGGCAAGATACTCTGGGACATGGGTATGTGGCAGGCTATGTTTGATCTGAATACTCAGGGGCAGGATGAGCAACACCCTACCTTCCACATAATGGATCTTGTGCTGGGCTCGGCGCCCCCGAGTGCTTTTGGCTGCTGTCTTCACCCTGTATGTGTGGTGCTGCACACATGAAATTACTATTGCTATGGCAACCCTCGGGGAGGCAGAAGGCTGTCAGTGGAATTGGGGAATCCACACCACATCCACAGGAAACCACCCCACAAGATAAAATGGGGCCCCAGCAGGTGACCTGCATCGAGATGTGGATTTATTTAATTGCAGTTGGGGTTGTTTGAGAAAAAAAAAATTGACAGGCAACCAAATGGAATGCTGTTGACTCTGTGGAGGCAGTTGTCCCCAAAACAGCAATTCTGGAAAATGCCCAAGAAGGGGCAAAACAATGTTGCTCAACTCAACCCTGCCTGGACTTCAACTCAAGGACTCTTTGCAGATGGTCGAAGATATGGGGCCTTTCCTGCTTGATTAGAGAGCTGGCTGAGGTGCTCGGCTTGGGGGAGAACCAGAGGCAATATGTGGAGCTAGCAATCCACTGGTCCCCCATTAATGTACAGCAGATTCTAGCACTGGTAAATAGTACTGCAGACTGCAGTCTTGTTTATGGGGATCCAGATAAGTTTCCAGGCAAAGCTGCAATTACTGATGGTTACGGGGGCCAGTTGGTGAAAGTGAAACCTGTGTTTCTGCATCTTGGCATTGGCTGCTTGGCTCCCCACCTGTACATTGTGTATGTGTCTCCCATACCTGAATATATTCTGGCGGTGGACATTTTGCATGGTCTGGACTTGCACACCATGGCTGGAGAATTCAGACTGGGCTCATGTAGTAAAGCTGGTACTGTGTGGACATACACATCACCAGCCCTAAGTTCTGCCACAACACTGATGGGTTATCTCCACTCAGCAATACCACTTGCCAGGGGAGCATAAAGAGATAACTGAGACTATTAAGAAGTTAGAGGAGGTGCAAAAAATGTGGGGCACCCATAGCCTCTATAATTCACTGGTATGGCCAGTCAGAAAGCCTGATGGGACTTGGCAGATGACAGTGGATTATTGGGAACTGAATAAAGTAACACCTCCTCTGCATGCAGCTGGACCTTCCATCACGGACTTAATGGACTGCTTGACAATGAAACTGGGACAGTACCACTTTGTGATGGGACTTGGCTAATGCATTTGTCTCCATTGACATTGCTCCAGAGAGGCAGAAACAGTTTGCCTTCACAGGAGGGCAACAGTGAACTTTCACAGTGTTGCTGCAGGGCTACATGCAGAGCCCCACCATGTGTCATGATCTTATTGATAACGTTATGCTAACCTCTGATTCTCTTGTAGGTTAAGAAGTGGCAATGCCCCTCTTACCTGGGATTGGGATGATGGAGCTGAGACAGCATATCTGGTAGCCAAGTGGGCTATTCAGCAGGCACAAGCCTTGCAAGCAGTCAAACAGGGTTGCCTGTTCAAGCTAAATGTGCATATGACCACAGATTGCTTCAGTTAGGGCCTATAGCAGCACACAGAGTGCCTGAGTATGCCAATAGGCTTTCAGTCCCAACTAGAGAAGGAAGCTTAGCTCTGGTATTCCTTAATAAAGAAGCAGTTAGTAATGTATGCATTCATGGATAATCACCCCCACCCCTAGACTGAGAAAGCAATTAGTAACTGTATATGCTGCCCTTCAGACTCATAAGAGTGTTGTAGGATGAGCCACAGACAATACACCTCATACACCGAAGTAAGGAAGGAAGTGACTTTATTTGGTCATGGAGCCTTGGCAGACTTGTGCAAAAGAGCATGGCAAGACAGGCTACAGTCGTCATGCTGATGACTTACCCGATAACAGGATAGATGCACTCATGGATAGTGACCCCCCCACCCCCCAGACTGGGACAGCACAGGCATCCACTTTAGCAAAGTGTGGCACCTACTTAGAACAGTGGAGTATGCTGAGTACAAGTCCCTTAGCAGAGTTACAAAAGGTCTTAGGGCCTGTAGTCTAATGCCAAATAAGGCCATGGGCCTGAAGCAGCCCTAGACCCCGAGCCTTTACCTTACCCAAGGGAATCTCCACCTTCCTAATAAGTCATGGTATACAGATAGGTCTAGCCAGAGTACTGCTGCTGCTGGATTGCTGCCATAGTCCAGCCTAGTACTGACACTACATGGTTTAATACCAAGTGTGGGCAAAGTAGCTAATAAGTTGAACTCGGAGCAATATGGATGATGATCACCAAGGAGTTGACATTTATGGTACTCTGAAGCAATAGGTGGATAATTTATTGAGGCTTAACTTTGTGGTTAATTACCTGAAAGTTACAGAATTAGCTATTTAGTTACAGACCCATGTAGGGTCAGGCCATGTGGCCAGATCTATGACAGGAAGGATGACCTTCTCCAGCTAGGTATAAGGATGAACAGTAATCTGTTATTGCCTGCCCCAACACCCCCATGGACCCTTCAAGCCCCTCATTGCAGATGGTTGGCTATCATAGCCCCCCGTGGGAAGGGTCTGCAGTATGATTTCCATGTTACTCCTTGGGTATTTAATGTGTGGCCTCCACAATTAACTGTTTGTATGGGAACAGCCAGGGAAGGGACCCTACTGTGTAATTTATAATGTTTCCCTGTGACTTTGGCATGGGTACAGGACCCAAAAGAACCATGGGAAGCTGATAAGGTATGGTATCATCACCCAGGGCAGAAGCTCTTGGTGGTTGCACTGTGATCCAGAGATGAAAAGTTGGCCTGTATTTTGCCTGAGGGACGCAATTTACTCCTGTTAGTAACTGCACTCGCATTGTCGTTTCTGTCGTAGGTTGGCATACTCCAACAGAATTGTGGACTGGGCCCACACCTACGCCAAGGTGATCAATGTCTCCAACTGTTGTATCTTCATTGCCCTTCCAGCAGCAGCTGTGGAAAGCTTGCCCTGGCACATGCATCCAGCTTCTGTAAATAACTGGATGTGGCTAGAGATGTGGGCTCCCATGGACAATGGTTGGGATGCAACAAGGTGAGCCTTGGATGGGGGCATCAGAAGACCTATGAGAAGCCTGCCCCCTGGCTGACTCATAGTATCCATGATGGATGAGGCTGGCTAATGGGAGAACACATGGTTCCTCCTTTGCAGGTACCAAAATGGGGTAAAGTCACTGTGGGATGATTGCCTGCTGAAGTTTGTGCAAACATAACACATGCTGCCATATCGTGGGGTGGTGGGGGGTGTGGAACAAGCAGACTTACCAAGGCCAGATCCCTATGGACTTTGTGCCCCTTGGGAGTTTATGGGTCTGTGGGGACACTGGATGGCCATATCTGCCAGCCAGTTGGACTGGACATTGTACCTGGGGATGGCCTTATGTGTCTGCCATTTGGCTTCCCACATTGCCTAGTCACCTGCATGACTGGAAGGTGCTGCACTTCCACTTTTTGCAAGTGCGGTGGGCCCCTTGGTGGCTCTACCCCTTAGCAAGAACTATCCCTGAACCAGGTGTAAATTATAGCCCTTGCAGAGCACACAGCTCAGGCCCTGAATTACACCAAAGCTGCTCTCCTTTTACCAACTGATAAGGTTGATAAGATCAAGAAGGTGGTGCAACAAAACTGGATGGACTTAGGCATAGTCACAGCTGCCCTTGGTGGCACCTGTGCGCTTGTAGGGACACAATGTTATACATTTATCCCTGACAACCACCAGAACATAACAACAGTCTTATAAGGAGTGTCACAGAAGATTAAGGTGATTGAGGGCCTTACTGACAACCCCTACAGAGATGATGAGCGTTTCTGGGCTCTGGCCTATGTTGGGTTCTCATAATCATAGATAGCATAGCAAGAATATTAGTGATAGGTTGTTGCTTCCTATATCATTGCTGTGACCTGTGAGTTTAGGGTGCTGCCCTGTGTGCACAGACCCCCACTAAGAGAACTCCCTCAGCCTAGGGGGTGGAATGTAAGGCCTGTGTGCCAAGCCTGTATATCAAACCTGTGTGCCCAAAACTTATATGTAAAACCTGTGTGTGTATATCAAGCCTATATACCAAAAGCTTATGTGTATAACCTGTGTATCCAAGGCCGATGTCTCCCTTGGCCTAGGGGGTGGAATGTAAAGAACATGGCTGTGCTTTAGTCAAGGATAGGCAGAGATAGCATGTTTACATCCTGTGTAACTCAGCGAGTTTAGAGCACAGGTGTGTAACTCTACTTATTATCACAGCTGTGTAGCCATGACATGGGAAGGTCATCACTTGACTCTAAGCCACTATGGTCTGTAAAAGATATAATTGCCCTGCTGACACTATACAGGCACCTGCACCCAGAGAAAGAGAGAGGGAGCCAGAGCTGTCTGTCTTTGCAGAGGGATGGAGGGGAGCCAGGACACAGCTCGGCTTGCTCATGCCCGGAGAAAGAGTTAAGATGCTGACCCTGAAGTCAGAGGAGAGCTAGTCGCACAGCTGTGTGTGGGAACCACCAGACTAAGGAGCCCAGACAAGGCAGACAGTGTGAGAAAACTGTTGATGAGAGCTGCTGCTGAATAAAATCCTCTCTCACCTGCCTACAGCACCCCGAGTGTTCAGCTGATGCTGAATAAAATCATCTCTCACCTGCCTACAGCACATAAAATCCTCTCTCACCTGCCTACAGCACCCTGAGTTTTTTTTCTCCTCATCTACCCACTCCCTTCAGACCTCAGCATGAGCTGGAATCTTGCCCTGGGCATGGCAACTGGCATAGTCGTGAACCTGACATTAGCCCAATCAGTGAGATTCAAGTTGGTCAGCCTTGGCTAAGAAGCCAAACCTGAAACCAGGGGCTCTAGTACCTAAATTTGTGTCCTGACTGTTACCAATGGAGAATCTTGACTGTGATTCATCCAAGTTCTTGGTGTTTTGAGCAAATAATTGGACAAAATGCACAAAGCAACAAAAAATGAAGCAATGAAAGTACAGAATTATTGAAATGAAAGTACACTCCACAGAGTGGGAGCAGGCTCAAGCAAGCACCGCAAGAGCACTGGTTACAGAATTTTCTGGGGTTTAAATACCCTCTGTAGGTTTCTAATTGGTTACTTGGTTATACCCTATGTAAATGAAGTAGAGGCCTATGCTGAAAGCAACCAATCAGAGGCTGAAGTGAAGTTACAGAGTTACACCTTACACAAGATCTTATTGGTTGCAGGAGGGGACCAATCAGAGGTTGAAGTGAAGTTACAAAGTTATACCCCTATGCAAATGAAGACTAGGCCAGTGACCAGTCTGGTTGCAGAGGGGGACCAATCTGAGGAACTTTCCATGTTTCATCTGGGACACAAAAGGGAGTCACCTCTGATCCTTTTGTTATGTAGAAGGTTGGGGTTTTCTTTTTTCTTCAGTTCTACTAAGTCAGCACAAATAAGTCTTAGATTCCCTGCCTCCAGACCTGATTCCCCTGCCTCACTGACAATGGTGGAGGAATGGTCTCTAAGTGGGAAATTGAGATGTCATATTCAGAAGAAAGAAAACTGCATGCTGGGCAAAAATAGTAGATGTTCTATATAGTAGATGTCACATCATATCTTTATCCTTTTGAGGGCCTAATGCGTGCACATAGTAGGGTCTCAATAAGCAGCGCTGAAGTTTAAAAATTGCCAGGAGCCTGCAGGAGTGTCCTTATCTTTTTTTCTTTCTGTACATGGGTGTCATTAATCCAAGTGTGCAAATCCAAGTGTTAATAGCAACTGCCATCTTGGCTTCATTTTTTATCCCTACAATGCTATTGCAAATTCTTGCCAACTGTGAGACTATAGGTGTTCTTTTAAGTATGTTATTATCACCAACACCTGCTTGTTGCACAATATGTAATAATAAACACCATCACAATGGAAATCATGGAGTGAATTAGATGCTCACAGCAGCCCATCCAAATAGACATCAACAGTTAAAGATGAAAACATATTTTTACATGAATATATTTAAAATCAAATCACAGTCATCTTTTAACAAGGACAGGGCAAACTTTTGCATGGATCTAATTAATTGCTAGGCTGACTTAACTATATATATGTAAAATATCATAAAGGAAAATAATATTCCTGCTCTAGGCAATACTATTTTTTTCTTTTTAGAACATAACTTCATTCTGTGGTATATTTTTCTAGTAATAATGAGCCAAATTTGAAGGAGATGAAAGCAGCAAGAATGACAAGATTGGCTTCAAGGACTTTATTCTTACAGAGTTCCATTATTTCTGCCATGGCATTTATTTTGTTAACCTCAAAAGAACATGCATGATCCAGTTGGGAGGTGGATATTTTTGCTCCATTACATTTCCTACATAATTAGCCATTTGTGTCATGAATTTCTCTTCCCATCCTCCTAGTCAGTATGATTTCATGTCTTCTTTAAGCACCAACCTGAGCAAAACCTGGTCTCTACAAAAAATAAAATTATCTGGGCATGGTGGCACATGCCTGTGGCCTCAGATACTCAGGAGTCTGAGGTGAAAGGATCGTTTGAGCCCAGGAGGCTGCGGTGAGCCAAGATTGCACCACAGCACTCCAGTCTGGGCAACAGAGGGAGACCCTATCTCATAAAAGCAAAACAAACAAACAAAACAAAAAACAAGTAAGCATATGCACAAACAAAGCCCAAAAAAAAACCCTGGTAATGTTCTAAGGGCTAAAAAACATTCCTCTGAATTTCCTACCTTCTCTCCCAGACACCTCTCCTTCAAAAACTATACCACTTTTTGTCTCTGTAAGTACTTTTCCTGAGCAAACATTATTCACATCAGTCAGTCTGATTCCCTAAAAAAAAAAGCGTGGAGGGCATTTTCCAGTTGCCTTCAGGGTCTGATGGTGGGAAAATCCCTGCTCCAGTCTCTCCTCCCTGAGTGCTTTCAAAGCACAGCACAAATGAAGCACAGGCACTGACACTTGCAACTTGGAAGGAGTCCAGGACAGAGAAGGAAGAAAAGAATGATTTCTCACATGCTCTTTTCAGAATGTGGCAGCTCTATGATTCATCTTATCATGAAGAGGTAACAACACTCACTAGAGGGAAGTGAGTCCATTTAGACCATGTCTGAGAAATTAATCTCAACACACTTAATCATTCACTAATTTATTCATTCATTCTTTTATAAAGCAGCACCAGCTGTGGAGTGGGTGAGGGCTTCCTGAATTCTGAAAAGGATCACTTCAGGAAGCTTTACAATCATACAGCTCTAGGGCAAATATCTACCCGTTCTTCATAGGGACGTTCTGAACGGGAAAACTAGAACAAATACAAATGCTTAAGTGCATCATTACCAACATTATTAAAATATCAACTGACTTTTAGTCTCCCTTCAGGGGAAGCTGGATACTTGTCAAAAGATTAGAGATCTAGACTGAGGAAGAAAGATATGAAAAGAGCATTCTTGATGTATGAGATGCATAGACTGTACTACCTAGCAGCTTCTGGAAGGAGCTGAAGGGAGGAGCATCCATATGAGTTCCTATGGAGGCATATGGCTGGTGGGAGAAGTGATGCCTACTCATCAACATTTGGTATCCTCTTCCCTATTGTGATTTCATGTTATCTTCTAGCATTAGTAAAGATTGCCAACATGATCACCTAGTGTGTGCTGTGCTTTGGAGAAGAATGTGAGGTGTACATACCATGTCTTCGCTTTGGGGTTGCAGAAAGCTGAGAGACCCACAACAATCTGAGATCCAGTGACAAGTCGGCATGCAGTGATTGGAGAACATGTTTAAGCAGTACCAGAATTCAGCTAAAAAATTTATATTTTTAATTTTAAGTCCCTGGAATTGTGGAACTACAAGCTAGGATAACCTGAGTCCTAATAACAATGCTGAGCAGAGCCTCCTTCTCAGTTTAGATTTATATGTGAAAAGAGACATAAATTCCCTTCTCTTGCACACTGTGTTACTTGGGATCTCTGTTCCACTCAGCCTAAATAATCACATAATAAACTCTGCAACTGGAAAATAAACTGGAACATATTAAAGACTCAATATTATTATTGTTTAAAAACACTAAGTGGAATTCATTTTAATCAGCATATATACTGGTCAAATTGTACAGAAAAACAATAGTGAAATTAATTTTTTTTGAAAATATATACAGTTATTTAAAATTCCTTCAAGTCTTAATCCAGTAAAACTCTTCAAGTCCACAGGAATAGCTAAATGGTGCACTTTGCTTTAAAGTCTGCCAAATTGAATATATCTAAACTTATTTCACAAGGAAATCACTGCCTTGTCATTTTAAGTTGTAAATCAGGCAATGCTAAAGAAGGGTCCTTTCTTATCCATGTTACCCAGATGTCAGCTTGGGTCACCTTGCCCTTAAGAAGTCTAATGCCTTCCCAAGATTTCTTCAAACTCTAATGTATTTGTTTTTCTTAGCTACATCTGGCTCTGGTTTCTGGCATCTGCTGGTATTGTCCAATGTGCATCTTGCAGCTGGGTAGTTATCTCATTGCCACATAACCCTTTCTTCTTGACTTTCTCCCTCTGAAATAATACTCACATGCAACTTCTGTGTGTGCTGACTAGAGATTTAGTGGAAATGGTAAAAGGGAATGAAATAATTTAGCAGTTAATTTCAACATGTGTATTAGACTTCCCTGTTCTTCAAAAGCCTCTGGGCCATTCCTCCAACTGGGATTCTAGCCACCTACCACTTTATCAGGCTTTTACTTTTTTCTCTCCTTTGTTTTCCACAATATGACTTACAGTTGACTTCTTGGGCAGAGTGGTTTAGCTCTCTCCTTGGTGGGAGTATCTAATCCATGTCCTCAGGGTCACACTTTCCTTCTCTAAACATTTTATCACAATATTTTCCTAAAAATGACCATTCTTTGTCTAAAATGAACTCTGGTGCCTACTGGCTACATTTGGATACATTCGCTACTCTCATGGGGAAAATGAAATCCAATCTATCTTATTTTGTGGTTAAGTAGTTACTTTTTTGGTTTATGACTTCATAGCTTAAAGTAAAAAAAATGTTATGATGTCCTAGTTCTTAAAAAATTTAGAATATAACCCAGTTTAGTATATTCAGATCTCAAACTGCTATTGCACTGTTTCAGTATTTTTGTTTTTTCTCCAAGTATGATCAAGCTTGTCCTATTTCCTTCTGCTGCCTGTGATCTCAGAAGGATCAGTTTCATGAGGGTGATAGGTCTTCAAGATCTTGACCTTGTCACTCCAGTCTTAAGCTTCTTGACTGTCTCATGTCTCTGGGGATAGCTTTTTGTACTTCTTCTGGTTACCAATTTCTAGTTCTCTTTTTCCATTTTCTTGTGACCACTCCACTTACCTTCTTACTAAGCATGGACTTCAAACACTTACTTGGATGTACTTATTACCACCATAGAATTCCCTGTTTCTTTAAGCACTGGGGGAATAAATTCTTTCTATTGCCTTTACGTCTCCTACAGCCTCCAGTACAGAATATTCCTCACTAAATATTTGTTGTATTAAAAAATATAAGAAGTGCTTCTTCCAGTTGTTGAAAGATATTTAAATTATCTGTTTTTTAACTTGCGAAAGAGTTCAATTTGTTTTACTCTCACAGATTCAAAGCCAGTCGCAGAGAGCTTTTGGCTACTGTATTAGTCACAGTTCTCTAGAGAGACAGGACCAATAAGAAAGATGGATGGATGGATGGATGGATAGATAGTTAGATAGATAGATAGATAGACAGATGATAGGAAATTTGTTAGGGAAATTGGCTCACATGATTATGGAGGCTAAGAAGTCCCACATAAATTTCTGCAAGCTGGAGAACTAGAGAAGCCAGTAGTGTGGCTCAGTCCAAGTTGTAAAGCCGGAGACCAAGGAAGCCAATGGTGTAACTCTCAGTCTGAGGTCAAATGCCAAGAGCCATGTAAGGCTGCTGGTACAAATCTCAGAGTCTAAAAAGCGGAAAAGCCCGGAGTTCTGATATCCAAGGTCAGGAGAAAAAGGGGGTCCTACTCCAAAAGAGAGAGTGAGAGAGAAGGAGAGAATTTGCCATTCCTCTATCTAGGACCACAGCTGATTGGATAGTGCTGCCCACATTGAGGGCGGATCTTCCCACACTCAGTCCATGGACTCACATGCCTATCTCCACCCAAAACACCCTCACAGACACATCCAGAAACAATGCTTCACTTGCCATCTATGCATCCTTCAATTCAATCAAGTTGACATCTAAAATTAACTGTCAAAGTTATAGAATCCTATTCAATTTAATATCCAATTTTCTTTTTTAGTCAGATTTAGTTGTTTATACAAATAGCTCATGTTTTATTTGCAGGATTGATTACATTTTTCTTCTCTTTTTCACTTTACCCTCTGGGGAAAAAAGTCAGATTTAGAATGCTATGCTAAGATTAGTCTTTGAACATGTTAAAAGGACAGTTCCTATTGATCAATTTAGTTTCTTTATCCTTTTCACACTTCAGTGACCTATGTGACACCCAGTTGGCTTCTGTGTTCCTTGGTTTCTAACATTTTAGATTTAGGATTTTAAAAAACAAAGAATTTTAGAGGGCATATTTTATTTCGAATGTTCTAGTATATCCAGGGACTTTTAAGTCTCCTTAGTAAGATTTTATAAATGGGTTATCAAAATTAAGTACTTAATCAGTAATACGTGTTTTTCACTTATTTTCTTTTGAGAATAAATATTAAAAGAAAAGACATTTTATTTTGTCAACTCCTTTACCAAGAAACAACCCACACTTCTCATGGTGCCTTTGGTGATTAAAGTGTATTCCATTGTGCCTACAATCACTGAAATGTCCTCTGTAAGCCTAACCAGGAATAGCACAGTGGATAAGCAAGAGTTGTATACATGAAGGTGAAGTCATTATCGTTCAATGTGTGTCATGGATATACTCTTGTTTGTTATCTCACTTTTCATAACCTCACGTTCAAGGTAGGAAATAGCATAGCTCCATTGTATACTGCAGGATTTGTAGAGGCCTTCACAGGAAAGATTTTGAGTATCAGACTCTTGGCAGTAGCTTTGGTTACTTCATTCTTCTTCCTAAAATCAGTCTTTTCTGAGGCATTTAGCTGGCACCAGATTCAATTTCTCCAGAATTTCTATAGTTATTTTAGTCTACCACATAATTTAAACCTCAATTATATGCTTTTTCATGTTAATATTGTTATAATTGTGTAGTACTGGGAGTTTTCATGACATTGGAAGGAGAACAGAAAAGCTTTAGTTTGAATGTTGATTTACTATTTACTATCCATTTGGCTTTACCCAAATCACATCCTGTTTGAACCTCTGTTTCTCACGTGAAAAAAAAAATGGGCATAATAACTTTGCTGAGTTTTTAGAATAATTTTATGTAAAGTACCTTTTGAGAAGTATTTCCTGAATAAATATTAGCTGTTATTATAAGCTGCTATATTTTATTTTAATCTCATCCAATACAAATGTAAATTGTACATTCAGCAAGTATATATCAAAAATGGTGAAGGTTCTGAGATTTCACCCAACTCACAAGCTAACAAATTTATTCTATCACAATTTTATGGATGCTACTAGAAAACATGACACTTCTGGGGTCAGAGACAAAAGATGATTTATTGCTAGCGACAGCAGTAATGGCAGACAGAATCTCTGCATTTTGCAGCAGTTCTTCAAGCCCCAATTTTCTTAGTGAAGAGGGCCAGAAGATGCCTGTAAATACAGTGAGTTTTTTTGGTAGGACAGGAGCCCTGAGCTTAGGAAACAAAAACTGTTTAAAAAGAAGTAAGTCTGCTTGCCATTGCTCCAGAAAGATACTATCTTGACCTTCCAGTGCTATAAGAAAATCTGCCTTTTGTTCTGAGGGACAATATTTCTGTCTTTCAAGATTGTTTGCTTTACAAACATCCTTGAAAAGATAGTTGGAAGCAAAAGGCAGTTAGTGTCTTGTTCACAAGATATGCAGAAATGTGAGAGACCTGTGGGAAATTGGCTTCCAACAATATACTTTATAGGATAAAATAAAAAAATAAGTTAGGGTTTAGTGAGTTTCAGCTATGATATAAATATTAGGTTGGTGCAAAAGTAATTGCAGTTTTTGCCATTAAAGGTAATAGCAAAATTACTTTTGCACAAACCTAATAACTGGGATTAAACTTATTACTCTATAGTAAACAATAGAAAACTGAAAAGATACATAGGGCAATAGTTTTTAGGCCGTGGTTAATAGATACCAGAGGACTTCCTCCTGAGAGAAGGCAAATGAATGATGTGAGTTCGACAAAAGTCTTTGTTCTCTGCTTAGGGGCTTTTATAAAGCTCAGTGTAGAGGGGGTATAGCAAATAAAACATGGCAGACTGGCTGAATCAAGAAGACAGAGAAAAGAGTTCATGGAGGCTGAGGTGCCAGGCATGTTTAGGGAAGAATACTCAGAAAGAGGGAAATGCATAAAGAGCTCTAAAAATATGCATTAGGGGGTTCCATTTAAATTACAGCTGACTATTATGCTGCCTCATGAGGCTAGAACCCCAAGAGGCTAGACCAAAAAAAAAAAAAGTGTTGTGAATTTGTAAGATAAATAGTTACTAGATTTAACACAGGTCTGGGAAACATTTAAGTTCTAACCACCTAGAGTCGAGTCTTTGTTCAACACCTGAGCCATTAATAAAGACTCCAAAAAAGCCATGGTTTGTTAGTGGTGCTAAACAGTATTTAGAGTAAAGCTACTTTAAAATTTCTCTTAAAACACTTGAAAACAAGGCTTAAAAGGATAAAATTGATCACGAGTAATTTAACTACTTGTCAGTACGAAAGCCAATACCGTTTAAAGAAATAGGATAAAATGCAGCACTTGAAAGCATGAACATCACAATCTAGTAAAAATTTATTATACACACAAAGATGCAGAAAAATGTGACACATTAACAGAAGAAAAATAGAAACAGTATAACATATAGCCCATCAACAGAAACATACCTAGAAATGATGGATATGGTCTTAGCAGAAAACAACTTTAAATAATCTAGGTAGGTTTTTAATGCTCAAGAATTTAAAAGAAAGCATAAAATAATGAATAGAAATATGGAAAATATTTTTAAAAAGGTTCAAATAGAACTTCTGGAGAGGAAAAATGTAATATCTCAAGTTAAAAATATTTTAAGAAATAGAAGCAGGTTAGAAATTATGGAGACAATCCATGAACTTAAAATATAGTGATAGAAACTATTAGATGAAGCAAAAGTAAAAAAGGTGAGGGGCAACTTTTAATAGAACCTCCATAATTAAATGGGAGATAATACATGAAATTGAAAACCAAAATGGAGGAGAGAGAAAAAGTATTTCAAGAAACGACTGCTGAAAATTTTCCAAATTTGATGAAAATTACAAACTCACAGATCTAAGATTTTCAACAAAAAATGTTTGAAAACTGCCAATAAAGAAAAATAATTTAAATACAAAACAGTAAAGACACATTATATACAGAAGGACAAAAATAAGAATTACGACACATTTCTGTCTGAAACTATGCAAGACAGAAGACTATAAAATATGCCTTTAAAATTATATTTAAATATTAAGTTAACCTAGAATTCCACATCCAATAACAACATAGAATTCCACATCCAATAACAATATAGTTTAAAAATTAGAGGTAAGTAAGTTTTCAGACTAAAAAAAGTTCAGATTTTTAAGTCCCCAGTAGACCTACCCTATAAGAAATATTAAATAAAATACAGTAGACCCTCTATAACTGTAGGTTCTGCATTCATGGATTCAACAAATTGTGGACTATAAGTTTTTCTTAAAGATTGTTGCATCTGTATTGATCATAATATAGGAGTTATTAAATTATTTTAGGCGGATAGTAAGGGTAAGGAGTCCTCGGTAGATAAAACTATCAGGTATCAAGTTCTACTGTCAGTTATGGTCTATAGGGCTCCCATAAATGGTGGTAATCTTAATACTCATATTCTAATCCTTTATTTCACACTTTCTTGTAAAGTTTATCTCTTTTCATCTAGAAGCAAACTCCAAACAGTGCTGTGAGCAGAACCACACATGGACATGCCATTCTTCCAAGAACCCTTAGATCAACCTCAGGAGAAGACTCAACTGCTGTTCCCTCACATGATACCCCTTTTCAGCAGAAAATAACCAGAAAGAATTGTCATCCATCACCACAACAGCAGTTAGGTTTATGTCTCTTGAGGGGGCAATAATATAGGAGTTATTAAGAAATTATTTTAGACAGAAAAGGTAAGGAGTCCTCAGTAAAGCATTTTCTTTTAATAAAAACAGCTCCAGAAACATTTCTTTTCTGACAGAAAGGTGGCTTGAAAAGCCAGTCTAGCAAGCATTGATATGTAAATGCAGGCAATTAGAAAGTAGGTCTACCCAACATGGCAGTTCCCACCCTCTTCTCCTTGTCACCACCTGTGACAGTATCATGGCTGCCTCCAGATAACACCACGTGTGCAGGACATCATGGCATTTGCATGTTAAAAGGCTAAGGTGGATTTATTGATTTTTTGTAGGGTTTTTCATGTCTCTATCTCCTTCAATTCTGCTTTGATCTTAGTTATTTCTTGTCTTCTGCTAGGTTTTGAGTTTTTTTGATCTTGCTCCTCTAGCTCTTTCAATTTTGACGATAGGGTGTCAATTTTAGATCTCTCCTTTCTTCTCATGTGGGCACTTATTGCTATATATTTTCCTCTAGAGACTGCTTTAAATGTGTCCCAGAGATTCTGGTATGTGGTGTCTTCATTCTCATTGGTTTCGAAGAACATCTTTATTTCTGCCTTCATTTCAGTGTTTATCCAGTCAACATTCAGGAGAAAGTTCTTCATTTTCCGTGAAGCTGTGCAGTTCTGGGTTGGTTTCTGAATTCTGAGTTCTAACTTGATTGGTTTTTTGAAAAGATCAACAAAATAGACCACTAGCCAGATTAATAAAAAAGAAAAGAGAGAATAACCAAATAGATGCAATAAAAAATGATAAAGGGGATATCACCACAGATTCCACAGAAATTCAAACCATCATTAGAGATTATTACAAGCAACTCTATGCACATAAACTAGAAAACCGGGAAGAAATGGATAAATTCCTGGACAATTGCCTCCTCCCAAGCCTAAACCAGGAAGAAGTCGAAACCCTGAATAGACCAATAACAAGGTCTGAAGTCGAGGCAGCAATTAAGAGCCTACCACCCAAAAAAAGCCCAGGTCCAGATGGGTTCACAGCCGAATTCTACCAGACATACAAAGAGGAACTGGTACCATTCCGTGTGAAACTATTCCAAATAATCCAAAAAGAGGGAATCCTTCCCAAATCATTTTATGAGACCAACATCATCCTAATACCAAAACCCGGCAGAGACTCAACAAGAAAAGAAAATTACAGGCCAATATCCATGATGAACATAGATGCAAAAATCTTCAATAAAATACTGGCAAGCCAATTGCAACAGCACATCAAAAAGCTTATCCACCATGATCAAGTAGGATTCATCTTGGGTATGCAAGGATGGTTCAATATACACAAGTCTATAAATGTAATTCACCACATAAACAGAACCAAAGACAAAAACCACATGATTATCTCAATTGATGCAGAGAAGGCCTTCGACAAAATTCAACAGCCCTTTATGCTAAAAACTCTCAATAAACTAGGTATCGATGGAATATATCTCAAAATAATAAAAGCTATTTACGACAAACCAACAGCCAATATTATATTGAATGGGCAAAAAACTGGAAGCATTCCCTTTGAAATCGGGCACTAGAGAAGGATGCCCTCTCTCACCACTCCTATTCAATATAGTACTGGAAGTTCTAGCCAGAGCAATCAGGCAAGAAAAAGAAATAAAGGGTATTCAATTCGGAAAGGAGGAAGTCAAATTGTCTCTATTTGCAGACGACATGATTGTATATCTACAAGACCCCATCATCTCAGCCCAAAATCTCCTGAAACTGATAAGCAACTTCAGCAAAGTCTCAGGATACAAAATCAATGTGCAAAAATCACAAGCATTCCTATACACCAATAGCAGACTTAAAGAGAGCTAAATCAAGAATGAACTGCCATTTTCCTATACACCAATAGCAGACTTAAAGAGAGCCAAATCAAGAATGAACTGCCATTCACAATTGCTATAAAGAGAGTAAAATACCTAGGAATACAACTAACAAGGAACGTAAAGGACCTCTTCAAGGAGAACTACAAACCACTGCTCAACGAAATAAGAGAGGACACAAACAGATGAAGAAACATTCCATATTCATGGTTAGGAAGAATCAATATCGTGAAAATGGCCATACTGCCCAAAGTAATTTACAGATTCAATGCTATCCCCATCAAGCTACCAATGACCTTCTTCACAGAACTGGAAAAAACCACCTTAAACTTCATATGGAACCAAAAGAGAGCCCGCATAGCCAAGTCAATTCTAAGCAAAAAGAACAAAGCGGGACGCATCACACTACCGGACATCAAACTATACTACAAGGCTACAGTAATCAAAACAGCATGGTACTGATACCAAAACAGAGATAAAGACCAATGGAACAGAACAGAGGCATTGGAGGTGACACAACATATCTACAACCACCTGATCTTTGACAAACCTGACAAAAACAAGCAATGGGGAAAGGAATCCCTGTTCAATAAGTGGTGTTGGGAAAACTGGCTAGCCATTTGCAGAAAGCAGAAACTCGACCCCTTCCTGACACCTTACACTAAAATTGACTCCAGATGGATTAAAGACTTAAACATAAGACCTAACACTATAAAAACCCTAGAAGAAAACCTAGGCAAAACCATTCAGGACATAGGCGTAGGCAAGGACTTTATGACCAAAACACCAAAAGCATTGGCAACAAAAGCCAAAATAGACAAATAGAACCTAATCAAACTCCACAGCTTCTGCACAGCGAAAGAAACAGTCAATAGAGTGAATCGGCAACCAACAGAGTGGGAAAAATTTTTGCAGCCTACCCGTCTGACAAAGGGCTGATATCCAGAATTTACAATGAACTAAAAAAGATTTACAAGAAAAAAACAAACAAGCCCATTCAAAAATGGGCGAAGAATATGAACAGATACTTTACAAAAGAAGACATACATGAGGCCAACAAGCATATGAAAAAATGCTCATCATCACTGGTCATTAGAGAAATGCAACTCAAAACTACATTGAGATACCATCTCACGCCAGTTAGAATGGCGATCATTTAAAAATCTGGAGACAACAGATGCTGGAGAGGATGTGGAGAAATAGAAACACTTTTACACTGTTGGTGGGAGTGTAAATTAGTTCAACCACTGTGGAAAACAGTGTGGCGATTCCTCAAGGACCTAGAAATAGAAATTCCATTTGACCTAGCAATCCCATTACTGGGCATATATCCAAAGGATTATAAATCATTCTACTATAAGGACACTTGCACATGAATGTTCATTGCAGCACAGTTTACAATAGCAAAGACCTGGAACCAACCCAAATGCTCATCGATGATAGACTGGACAGGGAAAATGTGGCACATATGGAATATTATGCAGCCATCAAAAACGATGAGTTCGTGTCCTTTGTATGGACATGGATGAACCTGGAAACCATCATTCTCAGCAAACTGACACAAGAACACAAAATCAAACACCGCATGTTCTCACTCAGGCTGGTGTTGAACAATGAGAACACATGGACACAGGGAGGGGAGCACTATACACTGGGGTCTGTTGAGGGGGAGTGGGGGGGACAGCGGTGGGGTGGGGAGTTGGGGAAGGATAGCTTGGGGAGAAATACCAGATATAGGTGAAGGGGAGGAAGGCAGCAAATCACACTCCCACATATGCACCTATGCAACAACCTTGCATGTTTTTCACATGTACCACAAAACCTAAAATGCAATAAAAAAAAAAAAGGCTAAGGTGGAGAGTCAGTTTTTTAACCTCTTAGTGAATGATGCACCTGTTCAATCCAATTTCGTGGGCCCTATGCAAATCAGACACCTGCACACTGGGAACACCTCAGCCTTTCCAACACAGCAGATTCCTAACCTCAAGGGGCCTGAGAACAAAGCAAGAAGCTTGGTACCAGCTCTTCAGAGTTGGAGCACATATTCCAGGAGTGCTAAGCTGAATCATGGTTCCCTAAAATCTAGAAACAGAGCCAGCTGACTGAACCCACCTTATGCCACAATCAAATACTCAGGGGCATCAAAGAAGATAAAAGCAAAAAAAACCCACCCAAAGGACAGCAACTTCAAAGATTGAATAAACATCAGTTCACACAAATGAGAAACAACTAGCACAAGAATTGTGGCAACTTAAAAAGCTGGATTGTCTTCTTACCTCCAAATGGCTACACTAGTTCCCCAGCAATGGTTCTTAGTCAGGCTGAAGTTGCTGACATGACTGAAATGACAGGCACAGAATTCAGAATATAGATAGGAATGACGATCATTGAAATCCAGAAGAAAGTAGAAGCACAATCTAAGGAAATCAATAAAATGATACAGGAACTGAAAGATGAAATGGCCACTATAAAAGAAAGAACCCAACTAATCTAACAGAACTGAAAAACTCACTTCAAAAATTTTACAATACAATCACAAATATTAACAGCAGAATAGACCAAGCTGAGGAAAGAATCTCAAAGCTCAAAGACAGGTTCTCCAAAATAACTCAGTCAGACAAACATAAAGAAAAAAGAACAAAAATGAATGAACAAAACCTTTGAAAAATATAGGATTATGGAAAGAAACAAATTCCATAACTCATTGACATCCCTGAAAGAGAGAGAGAAAGAAATCAAGCAACTTGGAAAAAATATTTGAGCACATTGTTCATGAAAATTTCCTGAACCTTGCTTGAGAGGCTAATATTCAAATTCAAGAAATGCAGAGAATCTTGTGAGATACTATGCAAGACCATTATCCCCAAGACATATCACCAAGACACATAGTCATCAGGTTCTCCATGGTCAAAATAAAAGAAAACATGTTAAAGACAGCTAGAGAGAAGGAGCAGGTCACCTACAAAGGGAATGCCATCAGTTGACAGCAGACCTTTCAGCAGAAACTCTGCAAGCCAGAAGAAATTAGGGGCCTATATGAAGCATTCTTAATGAAAAGATATTCCAACCAAGAATTTCATATCCAGTCAAACTAAGATTCACAAGTGAAGGAGAAATAAGATTTTTTTTCCAGGCAAGCAAATGTAAGGGAATTTATTGCCACCAGACATGCCTTACAAGAAGTCCTTAAGGGAGTGCTAAATAGAAAAGACTGTTACTGGCCTCACAAAAACACACATTAGTACATAGACCATTGACACTATAAAGTAACTGCACAATTAACTCTGCGGAATAATCAGCTAACAACATAATGAAAGGATCAAAATTCACATATCAATATTAACTTGGAATGTAAATAGATAAATATCTCAATTCAAAGGCACAAAGAGACAAGATGGATAAAGAAGCAAGACCCAAATGTATACTGTCTTCAAGAGACCCATCTCACGTGCAATGACATGCAGAGACTCAAAGTGAAAGAATGGAGAAAACTTGAGCAATAGAAAACAGAAAAGAGAAGGAGTTGCTATTCTAAGTTTAGACAAAACAGACTTTAAACCAACAATTATCAAAAAAGATGAGAAAGGCATTACATAATGGTAAGGGATTCAATTCAACAAGAAGATGTAACTATCCTAAATATATTTGTACGCAAGACAAGCATACTAGATTTATAAGATAAATTCTTAGAGACCTATAAAGAGACTTAGATAACCAAACAATAATAATGGGAGACTTCAACACCCCACTTATAGTATTAGACAAATCATTGAGGCAGAAAACTAACAAAGATATTCAGGACCTGAACTTGACACTTGATAAAGTAGATCTAACAGAAATCTACAGAACTCTTTATCGCAAAACAACAAAATATATATTCTTCTCACCTGCATGTGGCACATACTCTAAGATTGACCACATATTCGACCATAACACAATTCTGTGCAAATGCAAAAAATCTTAAATCATACCAACCACACTGATGCACCACAGCACAATAAAAATAGAATTCAATACTAAAAAGTCCACTCAAAACTATATTATAAACATGGGCATTAAACAACCTGCTCCTGAATGACTTTTGGGTAAGCACAAAAATTAAGGCAGAAATCAAGAAATTATTTTAAGCTAATGAGAACAAATAACAATATACCAGAATTTTTGGGACATAGCCAAAGCAGTGCTAAGAGGAAAGTTTGCAATGTTAAATGCTAACATCAAAAGTTAGAAAGATCTCAAGTTAACAATGCAACATCACACCTGGAAGAACTAAAAAAGTAAGAAAAAACTCAACCCAAAGCTAGCAGAAAACAAGAAATAGCCAAAATCTGAGCAGAACAGAATGAAATTAATAAGCAAAAACCATACACGAGATCAATGAATCCAGGAGGTGTTGGTTTTTTGAAAGAGTAAATAAGATTGACAGAATACTAGCTAGATTAATAAAGGAAAAGAGAGAAGATCCAAATAAACGCAATCAGAGAAACAAATAGGGCATTACCACCAACCCCACAGAAATACAAAAAGCCCTTAGAGACTTATGAACACCTCTACGCACACAAACTAGAAATCCTAATACATATACAACCCCCAAGATAGAACCAGGAAGAAATTGAAACCCCAAACAGACAAATAATGAGTTCCAAAATTAAATCAGTAACAAAAAGCCTGTCAACCAGAAAAAGCCTTGGACCTGATGAATTCTACCGGATGTATAAACAAGAGCTGATACCATTCCCACTAAAACGATTCCAGAAAGTTGAAAAGGAGAAACTCCTCCCTAATTTATTCTACAAGGCCAGCATCATTTTGACACCAAAACCTGACAGAGACACAACAAAAAAGAAAACCTTAAGCTAATATATTCGATGAACATAGATGGAAAAATCCTCAAAAAAATAATAGCAAACCAAATCTAGCAAAATATCAAAAACTAATCCAAAATGATTAAGTAGGTTTATCCCTGAGATATAAGGTTGGTTTGACATATACAGATTAATAAATGTGATTCATCACATAAACAGAACTAAAACCAAAAAACACATGATCATCTCAATAGGTGCAGAAAAAGCCTTTGATAAAATTCAACATCTCTTCATGTTAAAAGCCCACAATAAACTAGGCATTGAAGGAAGATACCTCTAAATAATAAGAGCCAGCTATGATAAACCCACAGCCAAACGGGCAAAGGCTGGAAATATTTCTTCTGAAAACCAGAAAAACAAGAATATCCTCTCTTACAACTCCTATTCAACATAGTACTGGAAGTTCCAATCAGAGCATTCAGGCGAGAGAAAAAAATAAAAGGCATCCAAATAGGAAGAGAAGAAGTCAAACTATCTGTTTGTAGATGATACAATTATGTGCCTAGAAAACCTCATATTCTCTGTGAAAAGCTCCTAGATCTGATGAACAACTTATACAAAATTTCAGAATATGAATCAATGTACAGAAATTGGTAGCATTTGTACACACCAACAACATCCAAGCTGAGATCCAAATCAAGAATGTGATCACATTTACAAAAATCACAAAAAGAATAAAATTCCTAAGAATATAAGTAACCAGAGAGGTGAAAGATGTCTACAAAGAGAATTACAAAACACTCCTGAAAGAAATCAGAGATGACACAAACAAACGGAGAAACATTACATGATTACAGATAGTAAGAATCAATATTGTTAACATGGCCATGCTGCCCAAAGCAGTTTACAGAATCAGTGTTATTCCTATCAAACTACCAATGATATTCTTCACAAAATTAGAAAAAAATATTTAAAATTTATATGGAACCAAGAAAGAGTACAAATAGGCAAAGTAATCCAAGCCAAAAACAAAAACAAAAACCAAAGCTGGGAGCACCACATTATATGACTTCAAATACTATAAGGCTTCAGTAAGCAAAGCAGCATGGCACTGGTACAAAAACAGACACCTAGACCAATGGAGAGCCCAGAAATAAAGCCACACACCTACAGCCATCTGATCTTCAACAAAGTCAACTGATGTGGTTTGGCTGTGTCCCCTCACAGATCTCACCTTGAATTGTAAAAATCCCCCTTTATCAAGGGTGAGGCCAGGTGGAGATAACTGAATCACAAGGGTGGTTTCCCTCATACTGTTCTTGTGGTAGTAAATAAGTCTTACAAGATCACATAGGTTTATAAATGGGAGTTTCCCTACACAAGCTCTCTTGCCTGCTAAGGAAGATGTGTCTTGCTTCCTTTTCGCTTTCCATCATGATTGTGAGGCCTTCCCTGCCATGTGGAACTGTGAGTCAATTAAACCTCTTTCCTTTATAAATTACCCAGTCTTTATTGGCAGTGTAAGAACAGACTAATACATCGACAAAAACAAGCAATGGGGAAATGACTTCCTATTCAATAAATGCTGAGATAACTGGCTACCTATATGCAGAAGATTGAAACTGGACCCCTTCCTTACACCGTATACAAAAATTGACTCAAGATTGATTAAAGTTTTCATGATGAAAATGCCAAAAGCAATTGCAACAACCACAAGAAATTGACAAATGGGACCTAATAAAATTAAAGAGCTTCTGTAAAGCAAAAGAAACTATCAATGGAGTAAACAGAGAGCCTACAGAATAAGAGAAAAATTTTGCAAACTATGCATCTGGCAAAGGACTAATATCCAGCATCTGTAAGGAACTTAAACAAATTAATAAGCAAAAAACAAATGACTCCATTCAAAAGTGGGCAAAGGACATAAACAGTGTATATTGCAGCGACATGGATGGAGCTGGAGATCATTAACCTAAGCAAACGAATGCAGGAACAGAAAACCAAATACCGTGTACTCTCACTTACAAGTGTAAGCTAAACATTGAGTACACATGGACACAGGAGGGAACCGATACTAGGGTCTACTTGAGGGTAGAGACTGGGAGGAGGGCGAGAATCAAAAAACTACCTATCAGGTACTATGCGTATTACCTTCATGATGAAATAATCTGTACACCAAACCCCTATAACACACAATTTACCTATATAACAAACCTGCACATGTACCCATGATCCTAAAATAAAAGTTAAAAAAATGAAACACTACATATCAAAATCTGTAAGATGCTGCTTCAGCAGTATTGAGGGAAATTTATACTTTTAAATACGCATGTTAGAAAAGAAAAAGCCACAAAACTAGAAAATCAACAAATTAAATGCAAAGTAAGTAGAAGGAAACACAAAAATAAAATTTCAAAAATCAATATAAAAGATGTACAATAGAAAAGAAGAATGAAAATAAAAGTTTTCTTTTATAATATAAACAAAGCTGATAAATACCTAAGTTGGTTAATCAAAAAATAGAGAAACAGATTACCAATATCGGAAATCAAATAGGGATCATCACTACACATCCTATACACAGGGTATGTTAAGGAATATTAGGAAGAGATTTACGCCTGTCAGTTTGAAAACTTAGTTGAAATGGACAAACTCTTTGGAATGCATAAATTACCACAATTAAATTAAGAAGAGATGGAAGGTTATGTTTTTACATAAGAATATAGGAAGCCTCAAGTGAGTATTATTCCTACCCTACCACTGAGAAAAAATGGAATAGTCTGCACAATAATAATAACAATAATAATAAAATACTTAAATTACCTATTTTCTTGAGCGCATCAGAGACCTGAGCTTTCATGGCAGCCAAATGATAGGAATTTCCCAGAGTGACAAGACCTTTTGAGGATAAATAGGACTCATAAATTCTTTCCTTTTTGGCAGAGAATGAAAGACAGAAATGGACATCATCCAAATCAGTGGGAAGAACTCTGTTAAAATTATAAGAAATTTTAAAAGGCAAAGTGTGGACTGGCATATTCATTCATAACAGCTGGGAGCCCAAGCATAAAGGGGCAGCTTAGCACTCACTCACAAACTTCTTTTTTTTGAGATGGAGTTTCATTCTTGTTATGCAGGCTGCAGTGCAATGACTTGGTCCCAGCTGACTGCAACCTCCATCTCCTGGGTTCAAGGGATTCTCCTGCCTCATTGTTCCAAGTAGCTGGGAGGTGCCCACCACCATACCTGGCTAATTTTTTTATTTTTATTTTTATTTTTAATAGAGATGGGGTTTCACCATATTGGCCAGTCTGGTCTCACACTCCTGAACTCAGCTGATCTGCCCACCTCGGCCTCCCAAAGTGCTGAGATTACAGGTGTAAGCCACCATTCCTGGCCACTCCAAACTTCTTTCCAGGGCTCTCTAGTCAATACTCTTGAGAAAAAAGTGTCAGTGCAGGGGGCAGAGTCTCCCTCAGTGTAACAGACAAGTTGATAATGATTAATCAATACCAGGAGAAAGGGACTGAGGAAAAATAATTCCAAAGCATACTTCTGTTAAGAACTTATGTTCAAAATACATAAAGAGCTGTCATGAGTCAATGAGAGATCCAACAACTCAATAAAACTCATCAAAATATTTGACCAAACACTTCATCAAAGATGACATACTGATAACAAACACACAAAAAGTTGTTCAAAATCGTTAGTTATTGGAAAATGCAATTCTATGAGATATTCACATCCAACAAAATTCTTTATTTTTAATTGTATAATTCAGTAGTTCTTAGTATTTTCACAAGGTTGGGCAACCACCACTACTATCTTACTCCTGAACATTCTCATCACTCCAAAAAGAAACTCATGTCTATTGGCTGTACTCCCTATTCCCTCCTCTCATCCTCTGACAACCACTAATCTACTTCCTATCTCTATGGATTTGCCTCTGATGGATATTTCATATCAATGGAATTATATGACCTTTTGCAACTGGCTTTTCACTTAGAATAATATTTTCAAGTTTCATTCATGTGGTATAATATAGTGCTTTATTCCTGATTATGGCTGAATAATATTTCATTCTATGGATATACCACACCTTTTAAAAAAAAAATCTGTTAGTTGAAGGATATTTGGGCTATTTTTCATTTTGGCTATTATGAATAATGTAACTAAAATATACAGGTACTAATTTTTGTATAAATGTATGTTTTCAGTTAGATTATGTATGTACCTAAGAATATAATTTTCAGATCATCTTGTTAATTTATGTTTATCTCTTTGAAGAACTGCCAAACTGTTGAGGAACTGCCAAAATGTTTCCCACAGCAGTTGTACCATTTTACAATTCCATCAACAACATATGAAGGTGCCAATTTCTCTGCATCCTCAGAAACAATGGTCTTTTATTTGGTTTTTTGTTTGTTTGTTTTTTGAGATGGAGTCTTGCTGTGTAGCCCAGACCGGAGTGCAGTGGTACAGTCTCAGCTCACTGCAACCTCTGGCTCCCAGGTTCAAGCAATTCTCCTGCCTCAGCCTCCATTGCAGCTGGGATTACAGGTGCCCACCACCACACCTGGCTAATTTTTGTGTGTTTAGTAGAGACAGGGTTTTTTCATGTTGACCAGGCTAGTCTTGAACTCCTGACCTCAGGGAATCCGCCTGCCTCAGCTTCCTGAAGTGCTAGGATTACAGGTAAGAGCCATCACACCCAGCCTGTTATTTGTTTTTTAATTATTGCCATCCTAGTGAGTGTGAAGTAGTATTGCATTGTGGTTTTTATCTATTTCTCACTAAAAACTAATGCTGCTGAGCATCTTTTCAAGCATCTGCTGGCTATTTGAATATCTTCTTTGTAGAAATGTATATTCGGATACTTTCCCCAGTTTCAACTGGATGATCTTATTATTGTTCAGTTGTAATAGTACTTTATATGCCCTGGATATGAACACGTGTATATGATTTGCAAATGTCTTCTCCCATTATGTGGGTTTCTCTTCATTTTCTTATGTGGGTTTCTCTTCACTTTCTAAAACCCATCTTATGAGGATGTCTCTTCACTTTCTTGACAGCATTTCGGGGACACAAAAGTTTTGACTCTGATGAAGTCAAATTTATGTATTTTTTTTCTTTATTTACATCTATTGCTTTTAGTGTTGTATATAAGAAACCATTGCCTAAGCCAAAATCATGAAGATTTATACCAATATTTTATTATAAAGATTGTATATGTTTAGCTTTTATATTTAGATATTTGATGCACTTTCAGTCAATTTTTAAATATTATGTAAAAGAGGAGTCCAATTTCATTTCTTTCATGTGGATAACCAGTTCTCCCAACATTTGTTTGAAAGACTTTTCCAGTTGAATGTTCGTGGCACACTTATCAAACATCAGTTGACCTGATCATATATGAAAGTCATATATAAAAAATATATGATTTATTTTTGAACTTTCAATTCTATTTTATTATTTATCTATCCTTATGCTAGCAAAACACACTTGAATATTGTAGCTTTTGAGCAGCATTTGAAATTGAGAAGTGTGAGTATTCCAAGTCAGGATTGCCTGCCTATTCTGGGTCCCTTACAATTCCATGTAAATCTCAGGATCAGTTTCTCCATTTATATAAAAAAAATTTAGTTAAAATTTTAATAAGATTTTGTTGAATCTGCAGATTAATTTGAGAAGTATTACTATCTTAACAATATCAAGTCTTGCAATCCATGAACATAGATATCTTTCCATTTATTTAGGTCTTTAATTTCTTTTAACAACATTCTATAGTTTCCAGTGTAAAAATCTTGCCCTTCATAGTTAAATGTATTCATCAGTTTTATATTATTTTGATGTTATTGTAAATGGAATTGTTTTTTAAAATTTTATTTCAGATTTTTACTTGTTAGTGTATAAAATTAAAATTTGTTTTTGCGTGTGTTGATCTTGTGTCCTACCAACCTGCTGAATTTATTAGCTTTAATAGTTTGTCTGTGGATTCTTTAGTATTGTGTGTATAGATATGTGTTTTATATATATATATATATATATATATATGGTCATATATATATATATGGTCATCCTCAAATAGAGATCGTTTTACTTCTCTCTTTCCAATGTTAATGCATTTTATTTCTTTTTATTGCTTAATTTCTCTGGCTAGAATCTTGCATTTAATGGTGAAAATAAGAATCTTCCTTCTCTCTTTTTAAAAATGTTTTGGAAACCCTTGAACTACTCTATTATCTGTCTATCTATCTACCTACCTACCTGTTACCTATTTATTCATACATTCTTTTATTTAGAAAGCAAAGAATTCAACTAGAATATTCTTGGTACAAGAAAGGATGTCCTTGGATCTTAGAATTTTTATAAATGTCCCCTATCTACTCTCAAGCCATAAGTGAACAACAGCAATGGGAGGAATCCAATACAATAGCATCTTTCACGTTCTGAAAAATTGAGTTCTAAAGACGTAAAATGGCTCGTCTAGGGGAAAGCAGCATGTTTGGAGCAGGACTGAGACTGGAAGGTCAGTTTCTTTCTCCATTACTATTTTCACTTCACTGAAACGTAGGATGATTTTAATTGTACTATGTCCTATTTCAAATTGCATACTTTCTAACAGTTCTAGAAGTACAGGGAATTGAGAAGAAATAAAATGAGATTTTGAAAGGCTTATAAGAGGATCAAATGACTGCCTTTGTGATTTGGATTATAAAGTTTGGATCAATTACCTAACTTTCTTCCAGTATATGAAAGACAATTTAATACAGAGCAGTAAGCATTGCCTTGGGATCTTAGCTGAGGTTAGAACAAGAATAAATATACTTCGTAATAGTGGATTTGGACTTAATTGAAGAACTTTCCAACTCCAAGAGTTGGAAAAAATACTAGATTCTATGAGTAAGGCCATAGAAGACTCTTCTTTGGGATTTCTTTTTTTAAAATAAAAGAACAAGCCATCATATAATGGTCATGCATCCCTGTGAAGAAGGAGAAGGATGAGTTTGGATGATATCCTGAAATCTCTGACCTTACAGTTCTGTAACACTGCCAATTGAAAAGAACAAATTCTCATGTGGCAACTTTCAGACAACAGCCGAGCTATGACTAAAGCTATGAAATATTGCCAATAGACTGTGATACACTTATTAAAAGTTTATAATATTATTATTTTAAATCAAATACTTTTTTCATAGAGGATAACATATTAGCATCAAATGGATAAAAATAGATAAATTTGCATTTCTTTTTTGGCCTTCAGCCTTTGTGCATTTTAGGGACTGAAATGAAAAAAGTCATTACAGGTAGAGTCACAAAAGTATATAAAAAATAAAATAATTCTAATAATTTACAATAGTATGTTACTATTTACTACATGCTTTCATATATGTTACAATATGTTTTTAATCTCATCTGCCACAGGTACCCTAAGTGGCAGGTGAGGCATGTCATCATTTTTAAGATAGGAAACTAACTCTCAATGTGACAATGGTGATTTTCCCAGTTCCACAGGTAGTAAGTCATCAAGCTGACACATCTGACTCTACATTTCCCAAATCCTTACATCCTAAATAATTTACTGGTTCTCCAAGACTTTAACTCCTGACCAATTGTATGATTCTTGAAATTTAAATTTAATTCTATATTTTTAGATAATATATACATTCAATAAATTTAACAATTATTTTTTTTGAGACCTCGACTATATGAGAGCTGGCTGTGTAGGAGAAAGAGATACATCTATGCTGTTATTGTGTCTGATGGCAAGAATAAAGTACTATAGGGAAAAGTGTGGGAAATAAATGATTTTGGCTGAGAAATGAGGTTTCTGGAAAAGGCTTCACAGAGTAGATTACATGTGATTTAGACGCTTAAGACTAGAAGAATGACACAGACTTTAAAATGTATGTTTTTCCTTTATCAAGTCTTGAAAAACTTGTATGAAAACTAATGCCAATAAAGAAAAGTTGTCTATTTTTATCAGTGACAAGGGAAAAAATAGCTGTGATCAAAAGGCTTCCTTCATGGCAGGGTGAATTTGTATAACATCCACCACAGGGTTCTCTTTGCAAAGTGGCCCTGGAAAGCACATTATGCTCCATCTGTGAATTCAAGGAGCCTGGAACTGTACCGAATATTTGAGTTACTTTAAAGAAGAATTCCCTTTACTGATAGAGATAGTGCCAAATGCAGGAAGAAGAAAGCTTTTTGGGAATTGGAATCTTGTTGTGTGTTGAAATACACTGAAACCATTTATAAGAAAGGAAGCAAAGGGAGGGGAGGGAAGGGGAGAGGAAGGGAGGTGACGGGAGGGGAGGGGAGAGGAAGGGAGGGAAGGGAGAAAGAAAGAAAAGAAGGAAAGAGAAAGAAAAGAAAGAGAGAAAGAAGGAAGGAAAGAAAGAAAGAGAGAGAGAGAAAGAGAAAGAAAGAAAGAAAGAAAAGAAAGCAAGCTCTTGAAGAGGCACTGGGTCATCATACTTTAGAAAAAGCTAGGACACATTGCTCAGACTTTAACTTAGAAGAAATAAGAAGTTGTTGAATTTAAATTTCGTGGGCTTAAGGAAAATTTTTAACCTGGCACAACCTGCCTTAACAGCCAGGAGTACACACACAATGCCATTGGGCAGTGGTGTCCCAAGAAGGCCAGTCTTCTCTTGACTCTCACTCCCCTGATACCCAAGAATCTCTTCGGGTGCTTACTAGTTTTCAAAGATCCAACCCTGACTGCTGGCCCTTCATCAGATGAGATGCAAGGAAGATGAGGCTGAAGGACTCCATATTCACTACCCAGACTAGTTGCTTGAGACGCCTTGCCCTCCTACAATTGCTGTCACTAAAGCCAGAGACTGAGGATACCATGAAAACTAATAGTCTAAAGAGACGTCCTTCTCCTATTTTGTTGCTAGTATGATTGATAAAGCCAAAGCTTGCTGTTGCCTCCTCTGAAATCTTAGCAGTCCTATTTCTGCAACCACAAGCTCAGAACATCTCTGGCATCCACTTCCTATACCTGTGAATAGGAAAGCCACAATTGTGTGTGGTACCTGTCCTAACCTTGGCTGCCCTTGGAAATGTGATTTGATAGCAGTCTCTTGCTCAGGTCAGTGCTGCTGTTACTGAAATGGATCACTGCTTAGAATATAGCAATTCCTTACAGCATTCTTTGTGGTACACCAGGATAAGGTATTCTGTGTCAAAATTGTCCTGGGCTCTATCGATTCACCAGCACAGCCACACCCCAGTACAAGTCAATTCTAGCAGGCCTGGGTCAGGGAAGCTGTTTTCTTTCCAGTGCAGGGATACTAGGCCTATCTATCATACAGCATTATGGAAGATTCTCAGGTGAATTCTGTCGCAGTAACTTCATCTCTTTTCCTGACTCAACTTATTCTGGGCTACCTCAGGTCAAGTAATATTATTTAACTACTTTGAGCTTCAAAGACAAGCGTTCCCAATCCTTTCCTCCTTAAAATGCCCTTATTACATTATGTAAATTAATTTATCTACCTCTTATAACTTCCAAACTATATACAAGTGAGTGTGTCAGGATTAGGATAAAGAGACAATACACTTAAATGACCTTTTATATACTAAAGAGCTTATTTCTGTACATCTCTACAGAACTCTAAGTTCTTTTAAAAATAACTTGTGTAGAATTTGTAAGTGTGAGCTTGTGTGTGTGTGCATGTGCACATGCACATTGGCTGAAAAAAAGCAAGGAGGTCAGCTCAGGGTTCTTTGTTCTGGCTGCATCACTAACTGCTGTTGACTTTGGATAACTGAAGTAAAAATCTCCATGCCTCACTTCCCTCATGCAAAAAACTACAGGAGTGGAGTTTCATAGTTGTTCGGTTACTTCCAGGTCTCAATAATTCTATAATTCATTTCTATGACCTAAATTTAATTTATAGGATAATCACACCCTGTGAGTTGTTCCAGAAGCTTCATTCCTGACTACTAAGTTCATTTTTGGTCATCAGCTTGATTTGGCCAACTCCCGATTACCCATTCTCAGAGGCTCGTGGATTGCACACGGGTGGTCTGGATCTTTATAAGCAACAGGTTGGACTGGGAACTGCCTGGGGGCCCACTATAGGCCAGATCCATCCAGATACAGGGCCAGAACTAAACCCTCCTCCACATGCTAGTGGAGCCCAAGCAAGGTACCCCCATCTCTGCTTCAGAATGTCCATGTCAAAACTGCCTAAAAATTTGTTCACAACTACAATTCCTATGGCAACCTAACAAAAAGGAATTGAAAGAAGAGGAGGACTTCATGAAATTCCTCTAGGCTCTGCACAGGAGCTGCCTTGCTAGACTGTCATAAGACTGAATGCAAGGGTATAGCCCTTTCCTGAAATTACCCTGCACTGTGTGTGTTTTCCTGATGTATGGTGCTCATGTCAAATCAGAAATGAATCCAAGCCTTCACCCTCAGATGCAACGTGAATGTTTTGGAGGTTCCAAACAACTTTGGTTTGTTTTTAAATTTTAATAAGTTCAGTGCTTCCTGGGTTTGGCCAGGCCAGACACACCACAGGACGTTTCCAGCCTGAAACCAGAAAGCGTGCAGGCACTCACAGAAGAGACTGATGCAGTGAGCTTTCCATCCCACTTGCCAGACCTAAAAGCATCTGGTGTGGTTAGCTGACTCGTGGTTATACCTACCCAGAGTACATAATATATGAAGGAAGATTTTGTGTATTGACTGTCTCCAGTGCCCTATGCGTGTGCTAACCCTCATATATGAGCTACTCCTCATAATATTTCTAAGAAGAAAAGTAGACTGGCTTTTTCATTAAGTAGATGAATGTGAATGTTTCTTGACAGCAAGGACAATGTTTCCATGTTCAATTTACTATTAAAAGAACTCCAATCGTAATTGCTGTTGATGAGGAGGAAATTGAGGCACTGACATCTTGAATAATGCTGTTTAGTGTTGTGAGTCACCCATCCACAGTATTCAGTTCAACAACTATTTAATTGAATGCTACTGCCTAAGTACCGGGATAATTATAGGCACTGTGGAGGATTAGAAACTAGTAAAATGTTAGGGCTTTGAGAACCAAGTGACCACTCAGTTCATCCAGGAAACCACCACAAAGTATCTGGCCTCAGAAAAGTTACACTCCAGCTTAGGAGACAATATGAACTCCCATGGATCCAATGGTAAAATAAAAGGTATAGGGAAGGTGCCTCCTTTAGTCACTGTTCTACCCATCTATTTCCTTTCACAGCTACACTCTCTCTAATTCCAGATAATTTTGTACTGACAATCTCTACTTTCTTCCTTCCCAAATTCCAGGAGGAACACCAAAATCTTCTAACTGTTCAATCCAAATGGGCACTTTGCAGTCTACATCTGACTGGTCTTTCTGCTGCATTCAACACTCTTGACAACTCCTTCCTTCTGGAAACTCTTCACATGTCCAGAATAGAGTATATTTTCTCTCTGTTCTCCTCCAGCAACCCTAAAATCTCCTAAACAGATCTTCCTCCTGTATTTCCTATTTTAGTAAAGAACATTACCATCTATCCAATTAGTCAAGCCAGAAACGGCAGTTGATTGATAGAAGATTTGAGGGTGGGGATGAACCGCTAGTTTTTCCTTTTATTCACCTTTTTGCCAAATCAGTCACAAAATCTTACAGAATTTCCTTTTAAATATCATATTCATCCCTTCTTCTGATTCTCAATACTATTATCCTGGCTCAAACTTATCATATGTCACCTATACTATTGGAGAATTTATTGTTAATCAGGCTCCTGGCTTTGAATTCAATTTCTGTCAATTCATCTTACCAAAAAATTGTAACCAAGCTTCTTCCTAATTTAAAACAGTTCATGGGCTCCACTCTCCTCTAGGAATAACACGAAGTTCTTAGCATGACATGAAAGGCCATTCACGCCCTGGATGTTTATGTCTTCACTTTCACCTGCACACTAATCATTCTCAACAGCCTGTGCTTCTAGGAGAGCAAGAGACCTGTTCCACACCTCCATGTTTTTGTTCATCCTGGCCAAAACTCACTTATCTTTCTAGACCTATTAATCACCTCTTTATATCCTAATCCACTTTGTCCACACATTTATTACCAAGCTGTTCGAATTTTACAAAGGCAAGGATTAAGAAACAAATAAACAAAAAAAACAGCAAGGCATATTTGCATATGAAATATTTGAGAAAGAATAAATAGTTTCACTATTTATTCACTTCCTCAGGTATGGAAGATGAAATGAGTAGTCATTTACAAATTTCGACTGGGGAAGTTACTTGATCAGATTTGCATTTTTGAACCTTATTCCATTTGTGTGTAAAAGATACTTAAAAGTTCATAATTATTAGGGTCTGTATCAGGGTAGGCAATGTGCTAATAAAAAAGGAAAAGGAATTCTTCCAGAGATATTTACACAGTAGAAGTAGCAAGCCTGAGGGATTGATTACATGAAGTGGAAAGTTTATCCATTGACTCAGTTATTGAGTATTAGGCATTGTTGTACTTTCTAGATAAGCCAAAAAAAATATAAGATGATGGGCCTGCTTTTATAGAAACTCATTATAATGCAATACAATTTCCAGAAGTGGAATAAATATAGAAAGAAATGTAGTACATGATAAAGATTAGAGTCCTCAATATGTAGTTTTAGAACAACTGGCTAATTATTTGGGAAAAAACATATAAAATTTTATTTTCCCATATACCACTCATCAAACTGAGGTCCAAAGAAATTGAATGGAAGATACGAAGTCACAAAAACAATAGAAGAATCATAAGTTAACAGGTATATACACTTACAGCATTTACGACCTTACTAAACAGAACACTAAAAGAAAACACACATAAAGAGCAATGAAGAAGTTTTCTAATAGAACTGAAAATACTGTTCGTCATGAAAATACAGCAATATAGAAATGTTACAGCATAAAAGACAGATAAAGAATTAATATGATGTAGAAACTTTCGCTCCCATATTAAATGCATGCTTTTGATTTGGCTTGTTCCAAAAGCTGTCAGTAGAAAAGCCTGCATCTAATGGCTGAGGATCTATTTGATTAAAAATGTGGGTAAAGGAGAATCGTGAGTGTTTACTTGCTTTATGAGGGTGTTAATTGAATAGTTAAATAATGGTACAGCTTTGTACAAAAAGAACTCCAGGAGTTCAAGTGCCAGAGGCAGTGACTGGAGTTACCTACTATATACTTTCTTTTTCAGGGGAAAAATAAATGTTACTTGTGCCTGATCAAACATTTCTACTCTGAAGTTTCCCATTTCTATACTTTTGTTTCCAGAAAGCAGATAATATTTATCTATCCACTAAACAATTAATGAGAACCTATTATGTTCTAACTGTCCTTTACATAGTCAGTACAATTATATTCCTCAAAGATGAGTAAGATAATGACCTTGCCCTCAAAAATCTCATGGACAGAGACTTAAAGAAGAAACAATGCTTTCAAGGCAAGCTGTATTTTACTGGCATGAATGTCTGAATTATTCTGTGCTCCCAACCTGACTGTGTTAATTGTTTTGTGGAGGACACTGGAGGGAGAAAATGTACTGGCTATGGCACAAGCTCTCCTTTTAGGTGAAATGGAGCCTCAGTTTGTGAGGCTGCCGGCATGACACCTTCTAAAATGTCACATTCCCTTTCCATGATGTTTTAGAGGCGAAGGGAGGTGGATTTAAGAGAGGAAGAAAGTGCAGCTTATTAGTTTGAATGAGGTCATTGGAGTCACTCTGCGGGATCCTTAAAAGAAGTAGAACAGAACTCACTGCAGACACACGCTAGTTAAAATGACTTCAAAGGAGTCGTGCAACATTTTGGTGAAAAAATAAATGCAAAGTTGTTGTGTTTTCCTCACATGTGCTTTTACGTGATAAACCTAGAAGCTTCTGAATTTTGACTTGAGCATATTAAACATATCCTATAGCACAAAAGCTATAGGCATCTCCACATGGGTGTCCCATGGCCACCCAAAACCTCATCTACTTAAGCCGGAGCCTGAGAAGCTCATCCAAGCCCTGCCGCCTTCTCTCCCTGGTTTGCATATGCTATATTCACCACCCTCCAACCCCTCCCACTTCTTCATCTCTCATAAGACTTATAAGCCTCCTTTTTTTTTTCTTTTTTGAGATGGAGTTTCGCTCTTGTTACCCAGGCTGGAGTGCAATGGCACAATCTCTCCGAGCCTCCTTTCTTAGACAGTTCTTCCTCACTCCTCTTCAAAGGTTTCCTTGGGAGAGGCAATACAGTATGCATTCCTAATTTCAGTTTAGAGTTTTCTGACCAGCATTTAACCACAAAGACAATTGAGGAAGGAGTAGGAGTCTTGACCCCTTTCCTAGATGGCTAGATTTTTAGTAGGCCCTGCAGGTCTGGGTTTTTTTGTTTTGTTTTGTTTTGTTTTGTTTTGTTTGTTTGTTTAGCTTTGTTTAGCTTTACTTTACCCAAACTCTGAGGGCTAGTCTTGGGAAGAGGCAAGTGTCGAGGAAGAATTTAAATAAAGAAAAAGAAAAAACTTTCAAAATAGTGATTGTAGAACATAATCCTGGAGATTATATGGTGAACTGGGAACAGGGAGGATGAGAGCTGGGAGGGCTGGGAGACAGAAACAACACAAGGAAGCTGCTGCTTAAAGCCGGTAACACAAAGTCTATCTAGTCCCATTCTCTCCCCAGCCCTTCCAAATCTGAGGCAAGCTAAGGACACAGATTCTGGGATGCTTGTGATTCTTTCTGACCCTCAGTCATTACTAAATAGCATATTTGAGCTAGAGTTTTTCCACCTGCGTTGTGGTTTACGTGATTAACTGATGTTCTTGCAACTCCAACTGCCTAACATATTTTTAGTATTTTTATATATTCATTATTTTTCTGCAAAAAAATAGGAAAGATGTATTCCAAAAGCAGAGATTTCTTCTTCCTTTCCTTCTGTCTTCCTTTAAGATTTGACAAACTCTTAGAAGAAATCCTAGGCAAGATATTTTCTGAGATGTCGGTATTTCTGTAGGTAGACAAAGGGAAATTATCTTTCTATAGCAAAGTCATCCTACACCCACTCTACCAGGAATCATGCTGTTTCCAAAGTTTGTATGCGTTTCTAACCTGCAAGAAACTGGGAAAGGAGGTGAGGAGGAATTGGGAAAGGAGGGGGAGAAGAACAAAGAAAAAGAGAAGGAAAAGGAGAAAAAGAGGAGGAGGAGGAGGAGACAAGGGAGCAGTTGTGTATCAGATGAGGCTACTTTTTCCAACCTAGGATCTTTCTTCACATTTTGAGTCCTGGGTTGCAAAGGTGGTTAATTTCCTATCTTGCTGTAGGCCACAATGTCACTTCACATTATACCTAACACTTTGTATTTTGAATTTTAAAAAAGTGATGCTAAATAGTTGACATCAAACTTTGCAAAATATAACAGATACAGCTAGAACATTATTTTTTCACAACAGTTCATTTGTATGATTCCTAGCACAAAGTGGCTTAGTTTCAAAAGGGTAAATGTTAAAATGAGCATGTCCAATTCAAAATATTCTTAAAAATATACAGATCTGATTGTAAGTAAAAGACCTCCTCAAGGTGGTATATTTTGCTTGAACACAGAAACAAAATTGAGCACAGCCTTACTATGTTGGCTTTGTTTTTCTGAGGTTATTGAAGAAAAGAGAGCTTTGCCAAAACTAAACAAAACACAGAACCATTTCTTTGAACCTGAGAACTCTCCAATGCCCAAATATGATTAAAAACCATCTTGGTTAAGCCCTTTTGATCAGCGTGCGTGTCGTAAAACCTGTTCTGAGTCCCTGGCAATTTTACGGTCTTATCTGTGTGGTCCTTTTTTTTTTTTTTAGAAAATATTCAGCATGATGTCGTCCCACTAGAGCTCAACTAAATGCTTATGGAGGGTGTGATATAGAGAGCTTAATGCCTATCAAGAATAATGCCACCAAGCACCCCCATCCCCCAGCGAACCCAAGCAATTATACCTTCTCATCTCTCTACAGAGAGACTTTCTGAAAAGAAAAACAAATCGGGAAAGAACAGGAAAGAAACTAAATGCTTAACTTCAGGACAGCATAAAGAAATATGCAGACAAATGCTTGACATTTGTGGAGTTTGCTTTATTAAAGACTGTAATTGAATTTCATTGACTGAAGTCTAGAGGACACAGCAGATCTGTTACTTTCTCATTCTATTTATATATCTATGAAGTAGATCATTGTAATGAATACAGATGGGCAATAAGTACAAAGTTATTGCATAATTTTTCAAAATTTTATGATTGCTTTTCCTACTTCCTCGAAGAATAATGGCTTCTCTGTGTAGCCTGTAGACCATTCACTATATCTTCAGTATATTTTACCACTTCAGCAAATTTTAATTTATTAGAGACATACTAGAAGTGGTGTGTAAACAATCCACAGAATAAAACTGATTTGTAAGACATGGATGACCTGAACCAGTATTAAGTTACCTCTGAGATGACCTGGGGAATGCAAGTGTAGTATTTCCCCTCTTTTTCCCCTTCCTGCCTGCTTCTTGATTTGGCAAAGATTGAGACTTCAGAACTGGAGGAAAAACCAAATTAAAGCCGCCCACCAGCCCATAGCAAACAGAACAGAAAATGTCAGTCTTACGATGGGAAGTATAACAAGATGGAAAGTTTCTCTATGGGTTTGCGTTTCTAAACCAGGCTTCGGCCTCCATGAGCGTTGAAAGGTGCCAGGTCTGAGTAAATAAACAGAGCTTTACAGGATGAAGTATGCTAATGGCCGCTCCAGCATCTGTGGGATTGCCCTGGATGGAAAACGACTGACCCTTTACTTTGTTCAGCTCCTATTCCTTCACTATGCTTCTCTCTTAGCTTCAGCCTCTCTCTAGATTTTATCGCAAAGGGAAAAGTCTTGTGTGATCATTCCAGGGCCTGCTCAACTGAGGCTATGTTACAGCCACTCTTTGTTGTGTTGTGTCCAGGAGCGTCACCTTTGCCTCTCAGGCTCTTTGCTCCAATTTATGTTTCCAACTGACTTTCAACTCACAGCTGAAGTGATTTCAATCCACTGACCTGAGCGTAATGGAGGAGAGCTTCATGTGCTGTGGAAGCCCCTTGGAGGAAGTGACCAGCTCTGACCGACTCTGCCTGAGAGCAAGGGAAAAGGATTCATGAGGAACAACTTGAAGAATTGGTTGAGGCTGCAGAAACCAGAAGCTGAGATACTGTAACTGATGAACCAGCATTTGCTCATTATGAATCCTCACACAGACAGCCTAAAAGGGTGTGTTTTGATGGACATACCTATTTTCCGTGAAAGTACAGTCTTGATGATAGACGGGATAAAGAAAATGTGGCGCATATACACCATGGAATACTATGCAGCCATAAAAAACGATGAGTTCTTGTCCTTCATAGGGACATGGATGAATCTGGAAACCATCATTCTCAGCAAACTGACACAAGAACAGAAAATCAAACACCACATGTTCTTACTCATAGGTGGGTGTTGAACAATTAGAACATGTGGACACAGGGAGGGGAGCATCACTGCGGTCAGTTGCTGGGGGCGGGGTAGGGGAGGGACAGTGGGGGTTGGGGAGGGTGGGGAGGGATAACAAGGGGAGAAATACCAGATATAGGTGATGAGGGGATGAAGGCAGCAAACCACCTTGCCATGTATGTACCTATGCAACAATCCTGTATGATCTGCACATGTACCCCAGAACCTAAAGTACAATAAAATAAATAAATAAACAAAATAAAGCACAAAGTCCTGAAATTATCAAACCTACTTGAGATTGTGACAGTCAGATACTAGTTTTAAATTAATAAAATGTAGATTTTCTAAAAAAAAGTGCAGTCTTGCAATTTCAAATATGAATATGCACTTAAAAGGGGAATAAAATATGAGAAGCTGGAATTAATTGCAGGAGAAGTGTGATGTATATATTTTTGTTGGCTTCAAGAGAATAATTTAAATCCACATTGGAAAGAACTTAAAATTATTGTAACAAGCCTTTATAATATGGATTTTAAACTACTAAGAATGCATTTTAAGACTAGGTATACTCATAGTAGGTTGGGCATGTGGACTAAAGCAGTGGTCCTCAAAGCATTTTCCCCACGTTCTCCCTAAAAAATTCCAGGAAATTTGAAAAACCATGTGCCCTCTGGCATGTTTTCAAGTTGACATCTAAAAATTCTGAGCATAAGTTTAAATAGTTGTAAAGAATGTTACTTATGATAGTTTATAACACTGATGTTTTAGACATCTTTTAAATAAAGCAAATAGAATTGAAATACCACAGTAGGTTGATAAACACTATCATCCATTAATTATTTCATTTTTAATGAATAAGCTGCTTCTCAATAGTAGAGAGTTTTTTCTTGAAATTATATTTCTATTCCACTTTCCCACAATATCTGTTTTCCAATGTAATATATTTCTAGGATTGAAAATATTTTATTTCTCACCCTAAAAATATTTCTCTGTGACCAAAAATATATATATATTTAAAAGATTTTTATTTGATTCAAATTCAAAATATTTTCAAAATATTTCAAAATAAATTCCAAATATTTTCTTTTAGATTGAGTTATAACAATTATTATTCCTATACAATTCATCAAACTAAAAGTATATTATAAATTTTGGAAAAATATTATTAAATACTAAAGTCAAATTTGTTCGGAAATGTATTTCTATCTGAGATAGAAAGGGCTTTCTGTTTTTCCTGTGAGTCCTGTGTCTAGCCACTGCATATGCTGACATGAGCACTGTTCAGTATCACTTTTATTCCTATTTATGTTTACTGTGGTAGCCATAAATGCTGAGAAATATTGTTCTCATAAAAAAGCAAATGAATGATTTTTATTACAGCAATGTCAATTGTGTTGAACCTCTGAGTTGATGCTAGAGTCCTGAGAAGTACTTATTTTGAGAAGACAGATGATCAAAAGTAGCCAGTGAAAGAAATCAAGAAGGTTTAGGGGAGGAAGACATCATCTCCAATTTCTGCACCCCCACAAGGTCTTATGTGGGCTCTGCAGCTGGATCTAGAAACCACACTGAAACAAAGCAGATGAACAAAAGAAAAGCATATACATTTTATCATTTTTATATGTACATGGGAATCTTCACAAAACAGTGAAGTCTGAAGACGTGACCAAACAAGATGTTTTCATAATTGTTTGACAAAGAATGATGAATTTGAGAAGGAATGACGGACAAGGGGGATTTGCCTAGGGGCAGCAGATTTTTACAGGAGTCACTAGGAGGTGCATAGAGAGTATAAAACTAGTGGAAGATAAAGTTTCCTTCAGACAGTTTATCTACTCAGATTCATTGCTGCCTCCAATTCCCAGAGCTTTCTCACCTTGGTTCAGAGATGTTAGTAATTCCAGAAAATCTTTACGGTTTGCTGCATGCAGGAAGAGACAGACCAACTAGTTGTTTTCGAAACGAATTTCTCCAGTATTTTCAACTAATAATAATGAATATAGGAATTCAACATATTTTGGGATGGCACATTTCACTCCTTCAAAGGGAACTGGATATTAGGAATGTACCATGCCATGGAAGTCAAAGGAAAAGAAAAGGTTTCAAGCAGAGAGGTACTTATAGATGTCAAAATAATTCAGAGAAGTTAAGCTTAAGGAGGACTGAAAGAGGTACTTATTTCTCTGAGGTCCTCCATAGAAATCTAGAAGCTAAATTTTTCCTGTTTGTAAAACCATGATTTTGACATTTTAGTCATGTTGTAGAGAATCTGAGATTTGAGAATCTGGAGTGCTGTTTTTTTAAAATCTAAAATCGTTTTTATGTGTGTCTTTTTCTAGGAATTTTATTTTGATCCAATTTTCTGTTTGTACTTGGGCTGATAGCATGTTTTCATACTGTTGTTCATACAAAGTGTTGATTTTAGGGTAAATCCTGTCCTTTGGTTCTTAATTGAAATTGTCAAAATTATCTTTATAATCTTGAGTTTTTCCATTCGTGGAAATATTACATGTGTCTATTTCTTCATTTCTTCCTTTTTTAAGGCAGGGTCCTGCTCTGTCACTCAGGCTGGAGTACAGTGGTGTGATCTCAGCTCACTGCAATCTCCACCTCCTGGGCTCAAGAAATTCTCCCACCTCAGCTTCCCAAGTAGCTGGAACTATAGGTGTGCACCACCACACTTAGCTAATTTTTGTACTTTTGTAGAGATTATTTTTTCCCATATTGCTCAGGCTGGTCTTGAACTCCTGGACTCATGCAATATGCACACTTCAGCCTCCCAAAGTGCTTGGATTACAGGCGTGAACCACCACACCCAGCCTCTTTTTACTTTCTTTAGTAATGTTTTTGCATTTTTTTTCCTATAAAGGTCTTGTATGTTTCTTGTTATTTGTGTTTAGGTACCTTAACTTTTTGTTGCAATTGCGAATGGAATGTATTTTTCCATTGAATTTTTGCATTTTGATTGTTGATCTTTTAATGAGTAGTAGTGTGGATTTCTTTTAGTTGTTCTTGAAAACAAATTTGTGGATTGTCTTGTATATTCTACACAGAAAATCATTGTAGCTACAAATAAAGATACCTCGACTTTTCATTTCTAATTTTTATTCATTTTATGACTTTTAAAAATCTTCCTGCTTGGTTAGGATCTGCAGAATTTTGAATATAAGTAATGACATAGAATATTCTATTTTGTTCCTCATTTTATGTGAATGCTCCAAAATTTCAAGATTAAATATAGTTTTCATTGCAGGTCTTTAATGGACAGATGAGAGTTTTATCAGATGAGAGTTTCTTTCTATACTAAGTAGGCTAAGTGCTTCTGTTACACATGTATGTTGAACTCTCATATGTTTGATTTATTGAAAGTGTCTTTTTTTTTCCTTTTCTAATTTGAAATTGTGATTTGTTTCATTAGTAGATTTGTTGATGTTTGTCCATCTTGGATTTCTGAGAATAACACTATTAGCATGTAATGTGATGTTTTTATATTCTCTGATGAATTTTGCTTACTAGCATTTTATTTGGAATTTTTGCAGATATATTGTAAATGAAATAGATCTATAATTTTATTTTCTTCTACTTTCCTTTTCTAATTTTCGTATCAAAATCATATTAATCATATAAAATGCTATATGTACCTGTGCTATTATAAAATACATACTGTATTTGGTCTTCATCCTTGTTTTCTGGAGCACAGCTCCTAAAACACTTGGAATCTCTTAAGTGATAAGTAGGTGTCTTTTTGTATGCTTACAAGATGACTGATGGTTAGGAAATCCTGGACAGCATCAGGGTAGAGTCTGTTGCCAGGGGAACCAGATACCATTGGCCATTGGTGATCAACTCAACCTTCAGCCTCTTTTCACTCCCCAATTAACTCTAGGGAGAGAAGAGAGATGAAGATTGAGTTGATCACCAGTGGCCAATGGTGTAATCAATTGTGCCTATGAAATAAAGCTTCCATAAAAATCCAAAGTGATTGAGTTTGTAGAATTTCTGGATGGCTAAACACATGAAAGTTCCTGGAGGGTGGTGTGCCTAAAGAGGGTATGGAAGCTCCATGCCGTCTCTCCCATGCATTGCCATATGCATCTCTTCATCTGTGTTCATCTGTATCCTTTGAAATATTCTTTATAATAAATGGGTAAATATAAGTAAAGTGTTTCCCTGAGTTCTGTGAGCCACTCTAGCAAATTAATCAAACAAAGGAAGGAATCATGAGAACCTCAATTTATAGCTGGTCACTCAGAAGTACCGTTCACAACCAAGGACTTGCAATTGGCATCTGAAGTGGGGAATAGTCTTGGGAGACCAAGCCCTGAACTTGTGGGATCTGACACTGTCTCCAGGTAGAGTTAAAATTAAATTGATACCAGAGGATCTAATGTCAGAAATGTGTTGAGTGGTGTATAAGAGCAGGGAAATAATTTTTGTTTTCTTCTGTACCTTACTGTCTCTTTCCTTTTTTTTTTTCTATATTTGAAAGTATACAGGATAGAAATTATAACTTTTATGATAACTTGGTAATATTTACCTGTAAAATGATCTGAACCTATTATCTTTGAAGGGAAGACACTTTTGATTATCGTTTTGATTTACTTAATTACTAATTTAATAGTATACACATAAACTGAATCTGCAAATTTATTGACAGAGTTGTTAATAATAATTTATTTTTTAAATCTCAAGGTATTTTTAGACATCATTCTTTTATGGTCCTAGTGTTATTTATTTATGCCTTTCTTTTCTTTTTATCATTAGTAGTATTTTAATTTATCAGTGTTTTGAAATAACCATTTGTTGATTTTTATTGATCTTATCTATTGTATCTTGTTTTCTAATTCATCTAATGTCTGCCCTTATCTTTATTTCTTTCTTTCTAGTTTTCATAGGTATGTTGTGCTTTTCTTCCAGTTTCTTAATTTGAGCACTCATTTATTTCCAGTCTTTCTTTCTTTCTCTTCCTTTCTTTCTTTCTTTTTCTTTTCTTTCTTTCTTTTTCTTTCTTTCATTCTTCTTTCTTTCTTTCTTTCTTCCTTTCTTCCTTTCTCTTTCTTTCTTTGAGGCCAACACTCTCAGTCATTCTTCTTTTGTCAGTCTCCTCTCTGGTAGCATTTACAATTTTACCTTTGTAGCTCATATTCTGTAGTTTCAGAAAAATGTGTGTTGGTGTGAGTTTATTTTAAATGTTTCCCCTCAGTACCCAGAACACCTCTTTCAATTTGAAGATTATCTTTCTTCAGTATAGGATAAATCTCAGTCAATATCTCTTTAGTGCTTCCCTTTATCCTCTCATTGACTTTATTTGTGTTAGATTTCAGACTTTTAATTTGCAAAATCATTTTCAATGAGAATTTTTTTGGTCTTTTTTTTCTTTTTTTTTTTTCTTGTTAAAATTCTCTTTCCTTTCACCTTAGTAGTTTTCCCATATTGTATGTATGTGTGGCAAACCCTTTAGGCTCCCTGTCTAGAACCTGATTATATAATAGCGTTTAGGGGTTCCTGTTCAGCAGTGACATTGAACTATTCCAGATATAGTCATGAGGCTTGTTGGCTTAGTTCCTGGTCATGAGCCTACATGTTAGTATTTCTGTATTGTAGACCTAAAACAACTTTTAAAGCCACAGCCTCACATAATAGGTCAATAACTGTTTTCAAACTATACCTTTACATATAGGGGGCCTTTCTCTGGCTATTGACTCCAAGAAGTAAGGCTAATCTGGTGTTCCACCTTTCATGGAAAACTTTTAGTGTTGGTTTCCTTTGAGAAAACAACACATAGTAACAAGACTCACTTACTATGCCTACTACTGGGCGTGAAGATCTCCAGGGCTGTGGCTTCCACAATACTTACAGCTTGTATTTCAGTTTTATTTCTTGTCTACTAAACTATTTACTTTGCTTTTGAGCAGCCTGTTTGGTTATGTCTTTTAAAACATTGTATTTATTGCTGCCATATGGATCAGAAGAGCAAAGATCCGGACTGATTAGAAAACTTAGGGCCATTTTATCGTTTTAAAAATAAAATGAGATTTTAAACATTTATGCAAAATGAACACATGGATTTTTAAGTATTTCTTCATATGAGGATTATTAAGGGTGTTTGAAGTTCTCTCATTTGATATCAAAGTTTTTGTAAAGGGTATATTAGCTTGGCCTATAAAACAAAGCATTGAACATCAAGATTCTTTTTAATGAACAAATAATATGTAAGACCATTGCCATATCCTCAACTCTGAGGCTGCCCAGTAACCTTGTTCTGCTCCATCCTGATTCTCACCTATTGTGGAAGATGTGGTACAGCTTAGGGTAGGGTTATGTGTGACCTATAGATCAACTACCCAAGGCAAGTGTCTTTACTGACCCCTTTAGAAAATGAAATTTTAAAATATACAAATATAGCAAAAACCCACTTGGTGAACCAAGAATGTCTAACACTCAATTCTAAGAAGTCAGAATAGTATAAACACATTAATGTAGTTGATGTTTTAGGGCAATGTGAAAACCTGATAAAGGATTTCTGGGAAATCATTCATTCAACATGCATTAATTAAGTAACAACTATGTTATAAGAAATGATGCCTATGTTCAAGGATTCCATAGCCACTGAGGAGAAGAACTTAAGTGTTGAATCACTGGCTGAGAAATTCAAGCAAAGAGCTATGAGCAGAGATACTTTTATCTTGTTTGTTCGTCAGAAGCAAAATCATCTTTAAAATTGCTTAAAATAGAAAATTTTCCCTTGTTGCCTTGTTTCCAGGAAATTGAGAGGTAAATTTTATGTTCAACTGTATTATTATCTAAGGTCTACAAATAATTATCTCAATCTTTCATCTATTGAATTTTGAATCCCTTTTCAAATGTTATCACTATCATAAAGTTCCCTCGAATTATTTTTTAAAATTAAGATATTAGCAAGTAGATGATTGAATGAATTAATAGTATTAGAGCTGTGAGGGGAACAATTATAGAATCAGCTCAGAACTCAGTTGAACAGAAATTCCAAAAGAGTCCTGAATCATAAGTAGAAAATTGCCAAATGTGTTTTGTTTTTATTTGTCTGCTGTGTAATGTACATGAATAACTGCCTCACCTCCTTCCTGGGAACTCTTCAAATGGAATTTTATGTCTGGTTAGGAGTGCCACAACTTAAGAAAGATGTGGATATACTGGAGAGGTTACAATGGAAACTATTTAAAACAATTAGAAGTCCAGAAACCATGGTTTGTAAGGGAAATGGACGGAAACATTAGACTAATTCAGCAAAAGGGGATATCGAGCCAGGTTAACAAGAAGAAGAAATGAGGTAAATTGAGGGAAATATTTTTTAACTATAGTAAAAGAAGATTGGACTTTTTGAAAAAAACCATTATTTCACTTAAATGTTGAGAGTATTTTGACAAGGAGGTTAAGAACATTTTTCTAAATATAGAACTCTCTCATAAGCCACTTTTCCCCTCAGTTCTGTTTTGCTCTTCAGTCTTCCTGACAAAGAAAGTTTGGTCAATTTTCTTTAGTAACAGCAATAATAGGGTCAGTGAGAAAGAACATTCACATCCTTGTGGAGGAACTATGTATTTGACCCTGGAATTGCTCCAACTATCTTTGTCGATCATTTGGAGGCTAAAAATATTCTATTCTTCCAAGAAGTTCCCATAAGATGCCCACTGAACTTCAGTGAGGTATACATGGGGGAGTGCTCTTCATTGGGCAGAAAAACTGGATCCCAGACCCAGCTCTTTCAGTAGCTGGTGGTTAGTCAAATAACCTGTAAGCTTTGTTTCTTTGTCTCTGAAATTAGATGGGGGTGGAGGGAAATCTCTGAGGACTTTCAAAGTTTTGATTAGCTATGGTTCTATGGAATTCTGAGATTTGAGATTACTGGGGTCAAGCAAGAGCAAAGAATAAGGAATAGGGTTTTTTTTTTTTTTCCAGCTGCTTTCATCAGCAACTTGTTCCATTAGCATGCCAGCAGAAACAAGCAGCTTTGTAGGGCTCACAGTGTCCTCACTGCCCTCATTACTGAGCTTTGTCTTGGCCAGACAGGATGTTGGCATCATTGGCAAACTTTGACCTATGCTTTTCCAAGGAGAAAGGGAGTGAGAATACCAATCTCATTGTTTGTCTCTGACCCCAAACCCACCCTGCTTCTCTGCACCATCACCTCAGCCTGTTCCAACACTGAGATTTTTATTTATATTCCAGTAAATAATGCCTTTGAAACATTCAGATAACTACTTTGATTGCATTTTAACTTTCAAAGTTAACTAAACACAATCCCTCAAAGCCCAAATACTTTGAATTCTTTTTTTTCCTTTTTAGCATTGGCACGCTGGTGCTTCCCAGTGCGGAAATGACTTCCACGTCCTTATCCTTGTTCACACTTTCCCCATCAATCTGATGACATGAAACCGCTTGACTCATAAACAGGACTTAGAGAAACAGAGGTTAAACCACGGGCACCGAAAGTGGTTGTGAGTCTGTGAGTGTGGAAAAAGTGGGAAAATCCGCAGGCATGTGGCTTCTAACCATCTGCCTCAAGTGCTGAACTGTGGAACCACGTTCAGCGACAGCCTGCTATTTAAAATAATACAAATACTTTCCCCCCTCTTCCTGGGGAAAGAAGAGCGTATTTTGCTAGAAAACACCTTCTTTTCTGAAGTCTTCATTATGAGAATAGGTGTGTCAACAGCTGTCACTTTTCCTCTCCTTTTAATTGACATTGGGGATCAATCTAAGTCTGTTTTAATACTGTTCTTCATTGCTGATCTTCCTTCATTTTTGTGTATTTTCTAGTAGCCTAGGAGAACATTAACTACAGCAAATTCTGATGCAGTGCTATTTACCTAAAACTATTCGTAGCACTTTATGTATATTATCATATTTAATGTTTACAAAACTGCATGGCATACGTATTGTTATTGTCCCTCTTTAACATGCAAATAAATAGAATATAAAGAGTTCAAATAACGTTTCTCAGGTCATAGAGCTAGTGGGCAACAGAGCTGGGATTTGAACTTAGGCGGGCTGGCTCTGAAGTTTGTACTCTTAACCATCATGTTCTTCTGAAAAAGCAAAAAGATGGAAACCAAGTAAAAAGATGATGCCACAGTGATGGCACCAAGACATGGAAAGCTTTTGAAAAGAACTCTTGGTCAACGTCAACTCTTTTTTAAAATAAATTTATTTGTAAAGATGGAGTCTCACTCGGTTGCTCAGGCTGTTCTGAAACTCATGATCTCAAACAATACTCTGGCCTCAGCCTCCCAAACTGCTGAGATGACAGGTATGAATCTCTGCATCCCACCCCAGGTCAGCTCTTCCTAGGAGAGTACACCAGAGACAACTTGGTTCAGAAGAAAAAAATTATCCATTTCCTGATTTTAATTTTGTGTCCTTATGGCACCTACAGAACAGTGATTCACCTAACAAGTGCTCAATAACAAAGTGTTGAATAAAAGAGCCCATAGCAAGCCTACAGATTATTAACTTAAGACCCTTAAATTGACTTTAAATGCTTTGGTGAGTGGAGTGGTGGAAAAGACTGATACTGCAGGTATCAAAACCAGTTTTGTGGTAATTATCATATGCACAAGGGGAATGAAATGTGATAGTTTGAATGCGGTCACTTGAAAGTTTAATTAATAAAACTGAGCTCTGCCAGATACCACCACGTAACTGGAAATTTTCAAGTGCTCTCCTGGGGGCATCTCAGCATGGTCAGTATAAACATCCACCTACATGAGATTATTGTCAACAACCCTGTGCCATGAAACTCATCATAGTACAGACTAATTACCAGGAGACAGGCACAGTAAATTTAGTACGTCTCATCTCTCCCATTCTCCTCCTTATGTCTTGCTCCCTTTTTGATGTATGTAAGAATATCTCTATTTCACTTTTTCATTAGCTCTTAGTTCATTACAATGCAACAAACATTACAATGAGCATGTACTATATACTATATACTGGGGATTTCTTGTAATCAAGAAGCTTACTCAGTCCAACAGGTTGACATACTTTTCATTCTTTTAATGGTCACACTTAGTCATTCCTAAAACTAACACTGATTTATAATGATAAATAAATTGACTACCATAGATATTCAAAAGAATCACATGAAATTCAGATATTCCAATTTCCCCCAATTTCATACTTTATTTTGACTGATGTTTAAGTGAATGCAAGACACGTCCTTTGTGACTTTCAAAGGGAGTGAGCTAGGAAAAAAATTCATATCTTTTTCTTCTGCAAATCATCAATTTGGTACAATTGGAATCAGAGTGTTTTATTCCCTTATATCTCTCACATTATGTGGGTTTCTTAACTGCATGAGGCATATGGCTACAATTTTTGAAAATTTCAGACTTAACAATAAACAGTAAGAGAACAGATCTCCTTTATCTCTTGGGCTGGGTATTCCGTCATTTATAGACAGTTGCCCAGAGCTATGAAATGCTGAATGTGTGAGTGACCAGCTAGTGGGGGTGTTTGGAGCAGACATTTACTCAGTCTGTGTCTGTGTAATACTTGCCTGAGACCTGTTTATCTTCCATCTCTAATCTCAGCAAATCTGTGTCCCTGACTCGGGAAATGTGGGAGAACTCAAGAGGACATAAAAAGAAAAAGATGATTTCATTTTATAAGAACATGAAAGAAATTGACATGCTATGTTGAAGTGCCCAGTAGTTCAGAATGTGACCTTATGTGGAAATAGGGTCTTTGAATAACCTTATGTGGAAACAGGTACACTAAATGTGGTAATCATTTCCACATTCATTTCCTGGGGCTGCCATTAACAAAGTACTGGCTGGGCGTGGTGGCTCACGCCTATAATCCCAGCACTTTGGGAGGCCGAGGCGGGTGGATCACGAGGTCAAGAGATCGAGACCATCCTGGTCAACATGGTGAAACCCCGTCTCTACTAAAAATACAAAAATTAGCTGGGCATGGTGGCATGCGCCTGTAGTCTCAGCTACTTGGGAGGCTGAGGCAGGAGAATTGCTTGAACCTGGGAGGCGGAGGTTGCAGTGAGCCGAGATCGTGCCATTGCACTCCAGCCTGGGTAACAAGAGCGAAAGTCCGTCTCAAAAACAAACAAACAAACAAACAAAAAAAAACAAAGTACTACATGCCAGGCGGCTTAAACAACAGAAATTTATTGTCTTACAGCTCTGGAGGCTGAAAGTCGAGACTCAAGATGTCATCAGGACTGGTTGTTTCTGAGGGCATTGAGGGAGAATCTGTTCCACACCTCTCTCCTGGCTTTTGGTAGCATCAGGCATTCTTTGGCTTGTAGATGCCATTCTCTCTGTGTCTTCACATTCTCTTCCCTCTATATGTATCTGTCTCCATGTCCAAATTTCTCCTTTCTATAAAGACACCAATTATATTGGATTAGGCCCACCCTAATGCTCTCATTTTAACTTGATTACCCGTACAAAGACCCTGTTTCCACGTAAGGTCACATTCTGAACTCCTGGGCACTTCAACATATCTTTGTTTGAAAAGATAATTCAACCCATAGCAATCATCAAGAAAGTGAAGTGACTTGCAGATTTAGAAGCAAACCTAATAAATCTGCATTCTTTAAATACAACCCTTCTGGCTCTTCCCCCTCATATAGCTTCAGTCTTTAGACTAACTTATGCCCAACTTAAATAAGGACTGTGTGTGAACACAATGTTCTACCTGCTGAGGCTCTGAATACATTTTGGGATAGAGCCATGACTTTGTGTATTAATTCCAGGCCAGGTCTGAGAAGAGTTCTAAATCATAGTGCCAAATCTGTTATTAATTAACTTGTTTTCTAGGCTACTTTTTTTTGAGTCTCCCTTTTCTGATCTGTCAAATAGGCATGAGTACGTATGCCTTAACTGTCCCACTAGAATATATAAACTCTGCAAGTATAGGGATAGGGATGTTAGTGTATTTTGTTCACTAAAATATTCCAAGCAGCAGCCAGAACAATCTTGGCACATACTAGGCAATTATTGGCACATAGTAGGCAATTTATTGAATTCATAAATGAATAAGTAGGCTTGTTATATGCATTAAGTTTATATAATGCCTGAAAAGATTTAAAAATTAAAATGTTCTGGCTGGGCATGGTGGCTCATGCCTGTAATCCCAGCACTTTGGGAGGCAGTGGCCAGAGGATCACCTGAGCTCAGGAGATTAGAGACCAGCCTGGCCAACATGGTGAAACCCCACCTCTACTAAACACACAAAATATAGCCAGGTGTGGTGGCATGCACTTGTAATCCCAGCTACTGAGGAGGCTGAGACAGGAGATTCGCTTGAACCTGGGCAGCAGAGGTTGCGGTGAGCTGAGATCATGCTATTGCACTCCAGCCTGGGCGACAGATCAAGACTCCATCTCAAAAAAATTAAAAAATTAAAATGTTCTGTAATGGAGAGAGTTTGTAGTAGAAAGGAAGAAGTGTGCTGAGGAAGTTAGATGAAATGTCTGGTCTCAGCACTGCTGACTCACTGTATGGTCTATCCTCAACTGTAAAGTACTGAGAAGATAACTTCTAAAGTCTCTTTCACTCTAAAATTCTGAACTCATTTACGATAGGTAATGCAGTGTTAATGTGTCTTTCTAAGTCGCATGTTATAGAGGCGAACCCTCTGGTACATACTATACCTGCTTTTTGTTCTCAAGCTTTCTTAGGGCTATAATTAATTTGAACTCCTCCCTTTGTACATGGACCGAACTTGAGCCACACCCTTGAAACCAGTTGAAATGGAACCCACTCTCAAGTGTTTGGGCTGGAACCATGGAAAGAGAGCAGATGCAATGTTTGGTCAGACTTTCTCTCATGTGTATTCTTCTCCACACATGGTGTAGAATTGAAAAGGAAGTTTCATGTGCAGAAAACTACCAGGAAAGAAAAGTAGTGGGTTTGGATGACTTTCCCAGAGTGGTGGGAATTTGGAATTCTTATAATGCAAATCAATACTAAGTCCATTTAGAATCGGACAAACAAAGTGATGATTATTTTATGTTTTTGGGCCCAGAGCAAATCTGCTTCCAGCTAGTCTAGTACCTATTAACATTTATAAAGTTCTTTCTAGTAAAAGACAAGTCTTTGGGGAATAGCTCATGCCTAGCTATTTCATGCCTTTTCACATTTGGCACAAAATAGATCTACAAATCCAGGTTTTGATGTGGAAATTCTTCCTAGTTATAAGAATTCTGATTCTTGAAATCCTCCCGTTCCCACCCCCACTTCATCTCCTAAAACTACCTGGTGATGAAAGAAGTCAGTGGGGAATCATTCCTCAAGCATTATGATTGGCCTGCAAGAAAAATCTACTCTGTTGGATTTATGACCCAGAATGGGGGCTCAGGCCTTCTCTACCAGGGATGGCAGTTCTCACTGGCTCCAGACATGCATGTGCCGTCTATCCAGGGCATGTTGTGGGTACCTTCAAGTACCTCTCTTCTCCGGGTTTCTAATAACTTTAACTGTTCAATGTCCACTTCCTCTCTTATCCTGTAAAAATTGCAACCCCTTAAAGTGAGGAAACTGCCTCAGCCTGGAATCACTCAGCTCACACGTACCAATATGCTTGCCTATGGAGTCCAATGAGAAGTATGTTTCTTACTCCTCGAATGAATAGCTAGACCTAAAAATCCTATCGGCCCTGAACCGTCATGATATCTTTTGGAATATAAACTCTTTAAGCAATCCCAGTATGATTTCTTGATGGTGTCCACTTCTTTGTCCAGAGAAGTGTGTATATAGCAGCAATTGTACTAGGTTGTGGGATATAAAGGTAAATGCCACATGAATTTGCCCTCAGAAGCTTCATATTCCAGATGGGGAAACAGATAAACAACCAACTGTGACACAGTGTGAGCTATAAAGAAAGATGATATATAGATAATAGATATAGAGATGGATGATATAGATGTTGATAGGTAGATATAGATGATAGATTGATAGATAGATAGATGATAGATAGATAACTAACATAAAGAAAGAATGGACAGGCACATTGTTTAGGGGAAGATTTGTTTCATGTAGGGGTTCCTGGGTGGTTGGTCAGAAAGGGTCATATCTGGTCTCAGCTTTGAAGAATAGGAAGGAAATAACATTCCTGGCAGAAAGAGAACAGTGTGAACAAAAGGAACTTGGGTGTGGTAAAGTAACGGTGAGTAGTTCTGCCTGGCTGGAAGATATCATATTTTAGGTGGAGTGGTCAGAAATAAACTGGAAAGCTTGGACCAGTTCTCCAAGCTCCCACCTGGGCTGACTCTCTGTAAGAAGGTCAACTTTTGGCAGCTCAGCAGCTACCCCTACTGGCAAGGCAGAGTTGGTATCATGAATTTTGAATAAGGTCTTACCCATCTTTTTGGGAACAGCATTTCTTCAAAACATGTCCTTCTTCAAAGCAGTTCCAGTTCCAACCTTCATCTTCCCCCCACCACTAAGCTATTCTATGAAAAAAGGATATGAGGGCTAATGATGCATTTGTGGTCTAGTTCTGCTAATCAGCATAGGGATGCTATATTAATAAGCCAATGCCATACTAAGCAATACATGAAATGTCTTTGGGACCCCTGTAGAAGTAGTTGAGGATACTCAATAGTTTTGTTTGAGGCTACCCAACTGTTTATATTTTCTATAAGTTTTAGTTCCAGAAAGATCATAGCATGTGGCCTCCTTCAGTTTGTCTCCATCTTATTGATAAATCCATGAAACTTAATAACAATTATGTGCCAGACATGACCACAAACTTATCCCCATCAAGAGAGAGGATTTCTATCTTCAGAGCTGAAGAAGAGATGAGTGTAACAGTTCTAATTTTTGTTCCAACATTCTATCAATTAGCTTTCACAATATTTTCCAAAAGAAAACTTTACTTTTCTCCTGCACAGAAATTTTGGATTACTAAGGTGAAGAAACTCCTCCTAATTATTCAAGTTTAAGGGTGGCCACAAGAAACAAATATATGTAGTGTTTTCCCTAGGGCTTAATTGAAAAATCTAAAGGATGGGATGAAAGGGCCTGAATAGAGAAACATGGGATTCTTTCAGAGGTTTCATTCTATGAAAAGTCCTCGTTTGATCTAAATTCTAATTTTCTAGGAAGTATGGAAGTCCCAGCCCATTTCCAAGGCACAAGAGATTTCTTTCTTGCTTTAATGATCTACTAGCATTTCAAAATAAAAGGAGATATTTATAGGAGTCATTACTGTCTGTAACATCCTCAGGAATGATGTTCACTCTTAGTCCAAGCTCGAGAAGAATTAGAGGACGGGACAAAAGAACATTCACTTGAGAACAGGTTTTTGGTTATTCTCAGTATGAGGACAAATGCCAAGCCATCTTTCTCACCATTTATGAACACTGCAGCTGGCCCACCAGAGTCAAACTCTGGGATCCCTCAAGTCACTAAGCCATAACTCAAATCCATGTGTTACGGAAGCAGAGACCGACTCTTGGTGGCTGTTCAGGTCTAGTAAGATGGTTCTAGTATTGCTCTTGTAAGTAATAAAGGCCAGACATCAACAGCTCCAACAACAATAGTAGAAGCTAAGAGGGGACAGCAGGGAAATAGGTGTCATCCCTTCCAAATTATAGTCCTGTGTACAGAGAAAGTGCACAGCATGGAGACGACAAGGAGAGAAGAATTTGGCTTGTTATCGAAACCAGATTATTTTAGTCATAACTATTCCCAGTTCTCTAAACTTTCTCACTGCGGCTGGAGTTTGGATTCTGGTCCTTGCTTAAGTCCTTTTCTGTGTAAATCAAGAAAGTAGAAATCATTCTAGGTGTTTCAAATAAAAAAGGATACAATAAAGGGAAATGTGCTTAGAAAACTGTTAAAAGGGCTGAAAAAGCAAAGACTGAGAGAGGGTTCGCTAACATTCCTTCCTCTTTGGCAAAGCAACCGGAAACTGCTGCCACACCGTAGAGCAAAAGACCAGGAAACTGCTTGGAAGCTGCCCTCACATCTCCTTTTTTTTTAAGATGGAGTTTTGCTCTTGTTGACCAGGCTGGACTGCAGTGGTATAATCTCGCCTCACTGCAAACTCCACCTTCCAGGTTCAAGCGATTCTCCTGCCTCAGCCTCCCAAGTAGCTGGGATTACAGGCGTGTGTCACCACATCCAGCTAATTTTGTATTTTTAGTAGAGACGGGGTTTCACCATGATGATCAGGCTGGTCTAGAGCTCCTGATCTCAGGTGATCCACCTGCCTAGGCCTCCCAATGTGCTGGGATTACAGGCGTGAGTCACTGTGCCCAGCTTGCCCTCACATCTTGTTCAAAGATTTGTTAATGTTAAATGGTAACAAAAGTCTGTGGGTGAGAGAGTGTAGTGGAATGTATTTCTAACTGTATTTCTTCCTGTTCCTATAAGAGAGGTTATAGAACAGGGTAGAGTGGAAGCTGAATGACAACAGTTGACATACAGGAAATGCTCCTCTGGGGTGTTTACCTCCTAAGGTGAACTGCATGTTCACAGCTGCTGGTGTCTTGGCTTATGCTGGGCTTCTACACACACTGAGGAAGCACGTGAGATTCTGTTGTTTCCTGTGATCAAGAGAAAGCTTGGCATGTCAAAAATGTTATCTTTGTATTGCTATCAAGCAGCATCTTCATGGGGTTTTGCCTTGGCTTCACAATTCAAAACTTTAAAATTTTTCCTATCTAGTTTTTCTCTCTCCCTTCCCCCATCACAATTACTTCAACAAATTCAAATGGACATCTTCTCATCCAAAAATACTATTGAGCACTTTCCTCCTCCTTAAGGTAGCACTCAAGTTCATCTCCAGAGTCAGACAGTGTTAAAGAAAAAAAGGACTGAAAGGACACAAGGCAAATAGGAAGGAGCTGGGTAAAAGTATATCACAGTATAAATTAAATTACATTATCCGAAACTCTCTGTAAGTGAAACAAGAAAGCAGAGAAGGAAAAGCTTATTAAGGCTTGTTCACTTACTGTTGGCTTCGTGCTAAAAGGAGAGTGCTAACTAGATTCAGAGGGGAGATTTGGATAGAAGGAAAGAAGAGAAGGCATTCCAAATGGACCTATGTATATTGCTTATGTCAGAGTCAGGGAAGGTGTCTATCTCGTGGGAGTTGAAGGGGTCTGAGCGATGAGTGAAAAATCACCCTGATGAAGATCTAGGTAGCTTCTCTGAGGCATTTGTACTCCATAGAGTAAGTAGTAGAATCCATTGATGATTCTTTCTTGCTACTACTCTCTATGCCCATATAGATCCAGTATTTTGGTTCCTTGTGGATATACACATAAAGAAATACCTTAAAATGAAAGCAGAAGAAGGCAATAGGAATTGTCAGACAGATATAGAATTAGTTCTCAGCTCTATGCTTCACTAGTTGTGATATGTAGCATAAACTAACCCCTAAGTCCCAGCTTCTTGGTGTACATAATGGGGAGAACATGAACATATCTCTCAGGACTGTAATGAGAAGTAAAGCAATGTGCCAAATGATGCACTCCTCCTGGCGCCTAGCACAGAGTAAGCATTCAACAGTTGTTAACTGCTTTTGTTTTCCTTTGATAAGTAGAGAAACTAACCACTAACTAACCACATCTAGGTGTAGAGGAACTTCTAGAAACCAGACTAATCTCAAGAATTATCCCTTTAGTTCTATTTTTAAAAAAACCCAAACCTCCAGAAGCAAATACACTGGGCAAAGATTCCAGAGTTTGGAATTTTACAAAGCCTGTCTACACGCCAGGGCTTTACATAGCGTGTCTGGATTCTGTACTTAGGGAATCCACGTCTCCATGATACATATAAAAATATGAAGAATTTGCTTCTCATCAAGCATAGAAAAATGACTGATTATAGAATGCCAGACGAGATAATTAGATGGTACAGACAATAGCTATTATCACAAGCACTAACACATGGTAACTTGCAGTCTACTGTGCCAGAACTGTCAGGAATCCTCCAACTCTATATACCTCTGGAATACACTGAAGGGATCATTTCATAGCTTGGGCATCTGCAGGAGCAAATGAGCAGGTAATTACTTCACCTCCAAAATAAAGAGAATGACTTGATTGCTTTAGCTTATATTTGCTTAACCTTCTTGGCTGAAGGATAACATAGCACAATGTAGAAGTGCCCTCTAACGTTGATTTAGGGGCAAAAGAAAAAAAAAATATTGGCTGAGGGTGGGAAGAACCTGGCCCCTGATACTTGCAGGTGTATTTTTCTTGGGAAGCAAGATTGCAAGAGAAACAAAAGATTTGGTTCGTTTGGCTTGGCAAGTCAAAAGTGCAATCCTAGGGAAAGACTTTATTTAGAAACTTTATTTTTCCCCTGTTAACTTGAATAGTTTATGGAGAAAAAAAAGAACTATAAATGGTTCATAAGTTCGCAATTATTTTTGTTTTGGTTTTAAAAACAAAATACACTATCCCCACCCAGGTAGATCTTGCTATAGATCAATTCCACTTTTAATTGGCTACTATTCCATTCCCCACAAAGCTGCAGTTGAGACTAGGACATGTAATCTTAGAGCGTGTGGGAGCAGAGAGGATTCTTCCTTAGTTACCTCTGCTGTCTGCCGAATCTTCGATGGTCCTGTATCCCTTGGACCCTCTCCCTCATCTATAGATGTGCCCATCTCTCCTTTTAATATACTCTTTCCAATAATCTCCAGATCACTGAATCTTGTTTTTCTGCACCCCCAATCTGGCTTCTGCCTCCTCACTGGAATGAAACTGAATTTACTGGGCTCACCAGTAAGTACTAAGCCCAAAAGACTTTGTCTTTATTTCATATGATTTCTCTGAGTAATTTAATACTGTTAATCACACCTTCTCCTTCAAACTATTTTCCTGTCTGCTCTTTTCTGGTTCTTCCACCACTGTGACTCCTTCCTTCTCCTTTATCTCCTTTGCTGATGTTTCCCTCACAACCACAGAGGTCATTCTTCCTACTCTCTGTGCCCTTGCTGGGTAATCTTATTCACATTCATGGCTTCAATTTGCCCTTATAGTCCAGTGACCACTAAAGCAATATTCCTAGTACCCTTAGCTTTCCTAAACTCCAGTCCCATAGTCCCACTTGCCTACGAGATAAGGTCATCCCGACTGCCCCACAGAGACCTCAATTTGACATGTTCAAAACAAATGCACTGCGTTCTCTCACAAACTTGCTCCCTTTCTATATATTGAAGCAATGAATGATATCGCCCAGTTGCTTAAGCTTGAAATATTTGGGTTGTTTGTCATTTTTTTCTTCCAACTTCCAATTCAACCAGTCACCAATTCTTATTAACTGTACCTCATCAATATGCCTTGAATCTTTCCTCCTTTCTTCATCTGTTCTGCCACAAGCTTGGGTCAAGCTTTAATTATTTCTCATCTATTACTAGATTACTACATTGAGCTGGTATCACTTTCTAATCTTTCTGTAATTCTTCACCCTTTGAGACACAGTTTTTTTCATGTTTCTACAAAGAGTTATACAAATAAAAACCAGACAGTAGATCCTTAATGCTTAAGACAGATCCAATATTCTTAGTCTAGAGAAGACAGCAGAAGAATCTCTTCCCCATCTAACTAACCTATGCATATCAACTGCATGTTGTCATCTCCATTTATACCTTCATGCTCGCCATTCCTCAGACACACCTTTGCCATATCACATTAAAGTCATGCATATAGTTGCCTTCTTTAAGCCTTTCTCTTCACCAGAAAAGGCACCCTCCCTCTGTCAGCTGGTGAACTTCTGCTCATCTCTCAAATTGTAAGTTACCTGTTGTCCCCTCTATGAAATGATATTGACAACCTCCAAGCTGAACTGATAGTGACTTCCTTTGAATTTCCATTGCAATTTTCTGTACCACTAATAGCAATCCTTGATGTATGGTTATTGTGCAAGTTGTTTACAGATAAATCTCCATCCCACCTAAAACCATTAAATCCTCAAAATACCTTTAGCATTTAACACATACCTGCCATCTGGGAGTTAGTGAGCCTATGGGATGAACTAATTAATTCTATAAAATTGCAACACTTATAATATTTGGTTAGGCTTATCTAAAAAAAAAAATAAAAACCAAGTCTTTTCTAATGTTCCAATTCATAGGTCTTCATTCTGTCCCTGTTGGAATGGACTTCTCCAGTGGATTTTGCTTACTCTAATTATGCAAATGACAACTTTGTAGCATTCTTATTTAATCTGTTTATTTAGCTTTATATAGATAGTGGACCAAATTTCTGTGTTTCACAATTCCAGGAGAGTGCAATGGGAAATAATATTACACAGATGAAAAGAGACAATTACTTTGATGAAATAATATTGCACAGATGAAAAGAGAATATTCCAAGAGAAGATGGAATTAAGCTCCCTCAGCCCTTGTTGTTTGGGATACATTTCCCACAGTGACTGCTCTGCCAGCTCAAACCTTTCTATCAGTCAAGCAGGTGCCATCTGTCACCTATTATCAGGGGTAGAAGTGTGAGCACTTCTGCTCACTGGATCTTGGTTTTAGAGTCACCAAGGAGAACACAATGCAGTCAAACACTGGATGGAACAACACTTTACTTACCTAGAAAAGAGACAGAGAAACCAGGTGCGGGGGCTCACGCCTGTAATCCCAGCACTTTGGGAGGCCAAGGCAGGTGGATTACTTGATGTCAGGAGTTCGAGACTAGCTTGGCCAACATGGTAAAATCCCATCTCTACTAAAAAGTGCAAAAATTAGCCAGGTGTGGTGACACATGCCTGTAGTCCCAGGTACTCAGGAGGCTGAGGCAGGAGAATCACTTTGAACCTGGAAGGCGGAGGTTACAGTAAGCTGAGATTATGCCACTGCACTCCAGCCTGAGTGACAGAGTGAGACTCTGTCTCAATTAAAAAAAGAAACAAAGAAAGAAAGAAAGAAAGAGAGAAAGAGAGCAAGGAAGGAAGGAAGAAAGGGAAGAAGGGAGGGAGGGAGGGAGAAAAGAAACAGAGCAAGATGAACTTCAGTGGTGGGTCTTCCATGACCACTGGGCCCCCTCAGCAGCCAACATGGGGCACTGGGCTGCACATACCCTCTTGTGCTGTGGTAGAAGGACTTTATCCCCTTCCTGCTGGAGACAGATATGCTAGTGAGGTTGGCCAGGTGAAATAGGACACATACACTTACTCAGAAAGAAAGAGTATACGTTGAGCCTGAAACAGGAAACGATACTTCCACTCAAGGTGATGAATCTTGCACAAGCAGTGAGGACTCCATTTCTTGGTAAAGAAGTGTGTCAGGCCCAAGGCCCATTCAGAAGCCATGAGAGGGAATCAGAAGACTGCAATAATGCACTGCCCTTCTCCACACTATCATGTTCCATACTTTTCATGAGCCCCCTTTCTTTAGATCACATTTGTTTTTCTCACCTACTTGAATTCATTCCCATGTTTATTTGCTTGATTCATGAAGTCACTTATTAATCAATCATTTTATTAGTATCTCCAAAGCCCATTTTTACATATGATGTGTTTTTTCACCTGATGGGAAGGATGGAGTTACCATTCAATATATAAAATGTTAGAAAAAAATTTTCCTTTATTTTATTACAATTTTGCTTTCCCCCCAAATCTTATGAGCTAAATCCTGTGCTATTGACAAAGCAGCTGCACAGCTTATGGGTGCTAATTCCATTTGGTTCTAAATTGCAGAGCTGAGAAAATAATTTAAAAGACCCGGAGCTGAGTTATTGACCAGTCTTTATTACCATCTTTAAATGGTCTTGACAATTGAAAAACAAAACAAAACACCTAACATATCTAATAAAACAGTAAGGTGAGAGTTATGGCAAGGAAACCTCCAGAGACTGATGTGTAAATTTAGAGAATGAGCCAGGAAAGATGAGAGGTCACATTCAAATATATTATCAAAAAATAATTCATGCTTTTGATCAAGAATTGGGACATATTTTTGTTTCTTAACAGGAACTAATATCCAGCCAGGGAATGTAACCCATGGCATCTCTAAAAAAAGTATCTGGATGTCCTAGGCAAAAGAACAAAATCATGGTAACCAGGAGACATATTTTTCTGTGCCAACTCAGAAAAACAACAGAATTCAATAAAAGAATGTTCTGGGCTGCAGTCTTCACCAGCTGCCTTCACTGAGGGAAGGGGACACACACAGGTCAGTCTATAATTCTTTCCTCCTTCAGAGCCTGTCAAACCCCTCGCTCATTTACTCAATTCTGAGCCCCTACTTTATTTTCCTTTCCTCCCCACCAACTGCAGTTATTTTGTTCTAGAGAATTTTCTCTACCTTAAGCACGACCTCAAAACAGGTTCACTTAAGTTCTTTTTTTCCTGCAGAAATAATCTCTGTTACTATCTTTGTCAACAGAACATTGACTCTTACAGAGAACAAAAAGGCAACGTGAAAAAGGGTGCACAGACAAACCCACTGAAAATGATCAATAAAAAAGAAAAACATATGTTGACAACAGTCCATTTTCCTGTTAGAGCAGAGTCGAAAATAAAATTGTATTCCTTACAGTCAGGTCAACAGTGTTTACTTTGCTTTTCAAAGACCCAACAGAGCCAAGGCAAGAAGAGAGTTACTGAATCTTGTTGGTCAGGAAAGTGGAAGATTGAGCATTAGAGGGCATGACCTTAGCTGGTTTCCTCTCCAGGATGGTGAGCATTTGGGCTGGAACCTAAGGCTTTTCCTGCCATCTTCGTCTGCTCTGGATATCCTTGCCTGTAGGAGGAGGGCTGCTGGGTATGATTCCATGAGGCTGATTTTACCCTAGGGTGATTCACATGCATCTTGCCCTTGTGAAATAAGAAGCGATGGTCACTCAGTCATCATGAAGACAGCGCTTATGCTGGAGGATGGAGTGAAAGTGGTGATCTAACTCCTTAGTGTAGATGTGTGGAAGATACTCCTGATCTAGAGGGAGATTTTCAGGGACATTCAGCACACCAGAGTGTCTTTCCCAGGACCATCCTGCTGATTCCTCCAGCCCCCTAGCTGCTCCCCACCCCACTTTCTGTATTCCTTCTCCCCCACTCCGTGTGCTTTCTTGATTCCTATCCTCCAGACTCTGTGCCTTGTGGCTACCCACAGTCCCCTCCAGAGCTCAGCCCAGGCCTTTCTGCTCAATCCTCTTCAGTGTCGCAAAGCAATATCTGATCTTTGATGATTGTGACAATGGCATACCTGATTAAAGTTATTTCCATGAAAGAATCAACAATCACAGTTATTAAAATATACTGAATTTTCATTACATGCCATGGGCTTTTTCAGTATTTTATCCATCATCTCATTAAATCCTCACCCAAACCCTCTCAGGTGACCATTTTTATTATACTAACTTTACAGATGAGAAAACTGAGGTCTATAGAGTGTTTTACTTCCCACTGTTGGTGGACTCTAGCAATCTGAAGACCCAGGATTCAAACCCCTATGTGTCTATTACCCAAGGCCATGCATTTTCCATTGTGTTACACTTTGTCTCTTCCTGACCTTTCTGTTTTACCAACCACACTTGCAGTGTTTGGAACAATATCATTTTTTCTGTATGAGTTAGGACTCATTGTTTGGAAAATAAAAACAAACTCGAGTTATTTCAGAGGTAGAGGGGAATAATAGGATACAGAGATGTCCTGCAGTACCCATTTGGGGTCAAAAATGTTGTGGAAACCAACAGGAGTGAGAACCAGAGACAGGAAAGCCAGGGCCTCTATCTGCTTCTCAGCTCTTCCTTTCTCAAATTTAAGCTTCTCCTCTCTCATGCTCTGCAGACAAACCTTCTCTGCATGCTAGTCCATTTGGTGGTAAATAGATCTGTTTACTATACCTGGGCAACAGCAATCAAGAGATAAACTATAGCCGAATCCAGACTCTTATTCCAATATGAAACTTCTGGAGAAGAGATTCTCATTGGCTTAGCTGAAGTCATGGACCCATATCCCAGACCAATCAAATGTGTCTAAGGGCCCAGAGTCACACTGTACAAAAGGATGGTCCCAGGGCTTGGTGCCATTACATATGTTTTTCTCAGAGATGATTAGGATATCCACTCCACACGTATGCTAGAAATGTGTTATACCTTCATTAAAGGTGGAGTACACATTGATGGATGGGAATGAGTCACTCAGTTCCTAAGAAACTTAAAATGTGGAATCCAAATGTTTCTAAACGTGGAATGCAGTATCTGTTTGTTGTCTTATCTTAAGCCTCAAGCCAAGTTTTGCCAAAACGGAGAGAGAAACCACTTCCCCTCCTATACACACCCTTGAATTCTTGAGTCAACCGTTGAAAAAGTAATAACAGTTTTAAAATATCAGTGTTTTCCAATTCACCGTTATAAGCAAAAGCATTCAAAATTCTCATCATTCAAATATATTCATTACTAGGCATGACTCAGGCTCATAAATACTTACTTTTTTTGAAAAAAGGAAAAACAGCCTAAATGAATCATCCATTAGCATGCTTTGAAATCCAAATAATACTATAAGCAAATTTCCCAAAATTTGTCTTCGGTGAAACACCTGAATTAAATGAAAAACTCCATGCAACAAATCCCCTTTTTGGGTGCCAACAAAATGCACTGGTGTATTAAAGATTCTGAGAAGACCTTCAGTAATAAGACTTATTTAACTTTGTTTAATTTAGTATTTGCCTAACTGATTTAATGAAGAAATAGCTCATGGATATTAGTATTATGATGAATAGTTTGGAAAACACTATTGCAAAGTCTCTGAAAGAACCCCATGCATGCATGCATAGAAAACTAGATTTCCTGTTGTTAAATGCAATTTTTAAAAAATCCTATTTTACTGAATAGAATTTGATCAGAATTCCAAAAAGATTCATGAAGGTAATGACATAGTTTGGATATTTGTCCCCTCAAAATCTTATGTGAAGTTGGTCCTCAGTGTTGGAGATGGGCCCCAGTGGGAGGTGTTCAGGTCATTAGGGCGGATATCTTGTGAAGGGTTTGGCATTATTCTCTCACAGTAATGAGTGAATTCTCACTCTGCTGGTTCCCAGGAGATTTCATTGTTAAAAGGAGCTTGGTGCTGCTTCCCCCTCTCTCTTGCTTCCTTTCTTTCACCATGTGATGCCTGACTTCCACCATGTGTGGAAGCTTCCTGAAGCTCTCAGAAGCAGATACTTGGTGTCATGTTTCTTCTATAGCTTGCAGAACTCTGAACCAAATAGACCTCTTTTCTTTTTAAATTACCCAGCCTCAGGTATTCCTTTATAGCAATGCAAACAGACTAATACAGGCAGAGATAACAATTTCTATGTTTAAAGATAAAACCATCAGACAGAGAAAGTAAATTAATTGCCTAAGATTACATTGCACAATAAGTCTAAAACTCAGGTCTTTAACATTTAATCTGGTGCCGTTTCTACTGGCCAACACATGGAACAAGAACTTCTTTGAGATGTAGCAAAAGATAAATAGTCAATCCAAATGGCCTTAACTTTTTGCACAGAACTCATCAGTGGGCCTTATGAAACAAGGGGCCAATTCTTCAGAGGTCTGTTTCTGCAGAAACTAATTATCCAAAAAATATAAATCCATCAGCTTACCAATCTTCCAACAACGTGCCAGATAACTCAGACCATTTAAGAGGTGCAAGTAGATAAATTTCTCTTAAATATCAAGTTTAAATTTGTTTTTGCTTTTTACTTATAGAAGAAATGTAACAAGAGAGTTTAACTGCTCACTCCCGTCTCATTCTATAGGGTATTCATCCCTCTTAATTTTTAAACTAGGGATTCTGAGAGACCTGATTTTATAACGTGATTCTGAGAGACCCCCAGATAATTGCCACAAATACCCTTGGTACTTCATTATGTGTACCCATTTATTTCCCACCGTGACGCCTAGGGAAAAGTGATGATTAAGCTACCGAACGCCAAGAAGAGGCAAATTTGCTGATATTGATGCTGCTGATTAATGATGTCAGCACCTAAAGCCACGTGAGCTGATGTTTGCGCCCAGGTGACAAGCCACCCATATGGCCCTGGAGGCTGCCAATGCCAGTGTTGCTGGCATCCCTGCCACTTATACCTTACATTCTCAATGTCCCTGACAGATGGTAGAGAAACAGAACATTTTAAGCTTTATTTGTTTTTTTGCCACATCCCCTTTACTCAGTAACTCAAATGGAGGACCAACAGTGACAAGGCCATGGACCACTTTCTCTCTCCCAGACCTAATTTATGCAACTTGATCTGAGTGAGTGCATCCTGGCTTCTTTTATTCCTTGGAATGAGGTCTTTACTGAGTATCTTCTCAGTTGCCTGTGGTTTCTTCCCATTAGTTATTTAATTTTCTCAGACATGGGACAAATCCTAGGATGGACACAGTAGAGGATCTGTTTAGAGCCCTGCATCTGATAGCTTACACCCAGCTGTTCTCACTCAAAGTAGGAAAAAAATCTGTCCTTCACTGCATGGTGTAAAACAGTGGAAGGCCATTACGGGTTGGGCAAACCCAGCTGCAATGAGAGTATCATTTTCCTAAATAAACAGAAGTGTTAAAAGTAAGGACTCCATGAAGTGGTAAAAAAAAAACAAAACCCTGGCCTGGGAAGCAGGACATCTGGACTATGGGTCTTATTAGTTGTTTGGCCACACTTGAGTCTAATGTCTCTGGACTTCAACTTCCTAACTTGTAAAACCCACTGCTCACTCTGGTCGCTAAGAGTCTATGTAGCCCTAACATTCTATACTGAAATAGGTGCCTGTATGCCATTCTTTCTTCACAAAGAAACTTAATGCGTCTATTTGTGTCTTTAAATAAAACATTTATTATTACTGTTCCATCTGATGATTAATATCATTCACCTGATTTTATAAGCAAATTGAAGTCCAAAAGTATTAGTTAACATATATACAATTCTAACATGTCCCTACTGTTTATAAAATTCCACGGAGTTTTTTTAAAGGACACACAATAATATCCAAACTCTTTAACCTGGCATTCAAAACCTTCACAATTTGATTGCAACATACTTGTCAAATTTTATTTTTCTAAACCTCTTAGGCAAATAGATTTACTTTCAATTCCTTTAAACACTTTTAAAGACTCATTACTTGACTAAACCTATTCTTTGTCTCATACTGCATGTATCCTCTGTTTGAGACAACTTTCGTTTCTACTCTGTAAATCCAAATCTTACCTGCCTTCAAAAGCTGCGCTCTAATGAGCTCTATTCTATAAAGAATTCTTCTATATTATCTGTTGGAGATAGGCATTCTTCTCTGAATTATCTACCACTTTCCAAGTATTGTTGCTTTTAAGCCCTTATAAATATTGTGATTTTGCATGTATTTGATCAACATCTGTCTTCTTTCTCTAGACTATTAGCTCCAAACTGAAAGGAAAACTAAACATGTCTATTTCTGCTTATCATTACGTCCCCAGGCAATACAGTACCTGTCACATTGCAGATGTATAGGAGGTAATTATCCAACAATTAGTTGAATAAACATCTCTAAAGACTCATCATTTTCTAACTCATGGGGGTAGATAATTTGTACCTGTCTTGTCTTCTAGCGTAAACTCTCAGTTCCTTGAAAACATTATCTACTTCTGCTTCCATTTGGTAGCCCTCAAAAAAAAAATATCTTGCATATTGTAAATATTCATTGGAAGTTGATTAACTAACAAAGAAATTTGGGGAAAAAAAACTGTGGAGTCATCTAGCCCCATGTTCAAATCTTGGCTTTGTAAATTTGTATGAAAAGTGTTCAAGGATATTTTGTAGTTAACATAAGTATTAATATTTTATGTTTTTCAACCCATGAAGAGTTATATATATATAACATATTTATAACATATGCATATGTCTTAGTTGATTGTTAACTACGTCAGATAATATTTTATCCCCAATTTACAGATGAGAAAACAGAGGTAAAAGTAAAGCAATTGAGGCTTAAAGAGGCTAATGGCCACTCATCCACTAACTGAGTAACAGTGATTCCAACTAAGGATTTTGTAGGCCTCATTCTGTGTCTTTTCCATTCTCATATTAACATACTGACAACATATAGATTCATATCAATGAATCTGTGCCTTTGGATAAGAAAATTCTTTATAGAACTCAGGTCTGTTTTAGTCTGTATCCACTGATCTCGCCTCTGAGGACACTAGAAGGAGATTACTTAGAATTTCTGGTTTCATAATAGAAACGCAGGAGAATTATGTGGTAAATCTTAAGGAAGAGCAGGATAGGTCCATTTTCATATATGGCATAAAAAATCCCCCCTAAAACCCCTAATAAATTTTTTTTTCCTCTCTCAGATGCTTTCTTCTCTGAATAGGTACCAAATTGAAGCTCATCATTTTTATTTAAACCAGAACTTCTTCTTCTATTTGTTTGCTTGTTTTTTTTTTTTTTTAATCACTTCACCTCTACATTGAAACTCAAATTCTAATCAAGGAAAAAACAGCACTTATTTATTAAGTAGTTTTCTGTGATGTTGCTCTTTTCCAGAAATGAATCCCTGTCCGTTTCAGACTTCCTTTCACAGGATGCTCTGATCTGACTCGCCCTTGCAGCACTAGGCAAGTTGTTTTGCCTGGCTTATTCCATCAAATACAAGGCTCAGCTGCCTTTTCTCACACTCGGAATCCAGCAGACCATTTCCCTTGGTCATCAACAGAGGAGTGGAGAGTCTCTTCTTTTAATGGGCTGAACTCCTGCCAAGTTCCAAGTGCTCTTGCCCTTGCTCAAAGATGCTGAATATTTGCTCCTTACCCAAGACATCTGGATACCTTGTGTGAGTAACCCCCTCCTAAGGGTGGTGGGTTATTTCAAAGCAAATCATTCCAGTAAAAAAAAAAATGTTTAGAAACTTTTAAACAATTTTGATAGAACTTGGTAACTTAAACAAAACAAAAACTTTTCCAGTTGCAGCTTCTACTCAATAGCAGGTGAAACAATAAAAAAATATTGAGCAAGCAAAATTAATCTGTATCCAGAGAATTTTAATAAATTTTAAAACAAATAAATCCTCATAGATCTCTGGGGTTTTGCCAGCAAGTATTTAACAATCTGTTTTTAATATCTAGGCAATGTGCTACAACTGCAAGCATTGAAGAGTAATGGAGTACTTTGTAAAAAATAAATAAAAGCAATCATAATGCCGAACACAATTTCAAAAGAGAAACACAGTGGTGACAGGAAAGATTTTGGCTGAAGCACAAGGAATATCAGAACTTATCCTGGTTAAAATCTGTCAGCTGGGTAGGTGGCTACTGTAGGCCTTCCATTCTTGATCCAGTGGAACAGGTCTGTAGCCTAACTGTATAACCTGTACCTCTAATGAGTCAGACAGCTAACTGCTAATCCAGGTCTAATTAAAAACTGTATGAGAAGCATGAGATTTGGTGCATTTTTCCTGTTCTTTTTTCATAGCCCAGAAAATTTCCTCAAAGCTTTAGAAATAAGAAATAATTTTGCAGAAAGACACTTTTTTGGTAACCATTATTCCTCTAGCTAGAGTAACACCTCATTTGTCCATCACGATTGAGGGAACACATGTTCCTCACAAATTAATTTTCCTATAAAAGAAAGCAAGTTTAGTGTTCAAAGGAGTCAATTTCATCTAGATGTTTTTACTGGAACTTTTTCTAAAAGATATTACATATTGAACAGGATTTGACCTTTTCTGATGATTCAGAGTTATCATCATGACCATCAATCTCCATGAATAGTCACCAACTCTTTCCCCTCCAAATGCAAACATACTGGAATCTCTCACAAGCTAAAAGAAATGTTTCTTTTAACCCTATTATCTTGAATCTCTCTTTTAACTTTCTTTTTTAAAAACAGCTTTATTGAAGTACAATTCACCCATTTAAATAATACAATTCAAGGATTTTTAAAGAATATTTATCAAGACCATCCTGGTCAACACGGTGAAACCCCGTCTCTACTAAAAATTAGCTGGGCACGGTGGCGCGTGCCTGTAATCCCAGCTACTCAGGAGGCTGAGGCAGGAGAATTGCCTGAACCCAGGAGGCGGAGGTTGCAGTGAGCCGAGATCGCGCCATTGCACTCCAGCCTGTGTAACAAGAGCGAAACTCTGTCTCAAAAAAAAAAAAAAAAAGAAAAAAGAATATTTACGTTTTTGCGAAGCCATCAACATAGTTAATTTTAGAACACTTTCAAAAAGAAACCTGTACCCATTTGCTATTTTTCCTGCATATTCTTCAGTGCTGCACTCCTGCACTATCCTATCCCAGCTTAAAGCAACACTAATCTACTTTCTGACTCTATAAAACTCCCCATTCTGTATTTTTATATGAAAAGAATCAAACAATACATAGTCTTTTGTGGCAGGCTTTTCTTCACCCAGCATAATGTTTTCAAGGTTCATCATGTTGTATGTATCTAGATATTGTTCCCCTTTAAGGACGAATAATATTGCATTTGTGTGAATACACCACGAATTTAAATCCATTTCTCCAATTATTTGGGTTGTTTCTGCCTTTGGCTCTTTTTTTATATATATACTTTAAGTTCTGGGATACACGTGCAGAACGTACAGGTTTGGTATACACGTGCAATGGTGGTTTGCTGCACCCATCACCCCATCATCTACATTAGGTATATATCCTAATGCCATCCCTCTGCAATTCCCCCACCCCCTGCTATCCCTCCCCTATGCTCCCACCCCCGATAGGACCCATGTGTGATGTTCTTCTCTCTGTGTCCATGTGTCCTCATTGTTCAACTCCCACTTATGAGTGAGAACATGCAGTGTTTGGTTTTCTCTTCTTGTGTCAGTTTGCTGAGAATTATGGTTTCCAGCTTCATCCATGTCCCTGCAAAGGACATGAACTCATCTTTTTTTATGGCTGCAGAGTATTACATGGTGTATATGTGCCATATTTTCTTTATCCAGTCAATCATTGATGGGCATTTTGGTTGGTTCCAAGTCTTTGCAATTGTGAACAGTGCTGCAATAACACACATGTGCATGTGTCTTTATAGTAGAATGATTTATAATCCTTTGGGTATATAGTAATGGGATTGCTGGGTCAAATGGTATTTCTAGTTCTAGATCCTTGAGGAATCACCACACTGTCTTCTATAATGGTTGAACTAATTTACATTCCCACCAACAGTGTAAAAGCGTTTCTATTTCTCCACATCCTCTCTAGCATCTGTTGTCTCCTGATTTTTTAATGACTGTCATTCTAACTGGTGTAAGATGGTTTTGATTTGCATTTCTCTGATGACCAATGATGATGGCTTTTTATCATATGTTTGTTGGCTGCATAAATGTTTCCTTTTGAGAAGTGTCTGTTCATATCCTTTGCCTACTTTTTAATGGAGTTGTTTGTCCATTTCTTATAATTTTGTTTAAGTTCTTTGTAGAATCTGGATAGTAGCCCTTTGTCAGATGGGTAGATTGCAAAAATTTTTCCCATTCTGTTTGTTGCCAGTTCACTCTAATGATAGTTTCTTTTGCTGTACAGAAGCTCTTTAGCTTAATTAGATCCCATCTGTCTATTTTGGCTTTTGTTGCCAATGCTTTTAGTGTTTTAATCATGAAGTCCTTGCCCATACCTATGTCCTGAATGGTATTGTCTAGGTTTTCTTTTAGGGTTTTTATGGTGTTTGACTAAATCTTTAATTCATCTGGAACTCCCATTCACAATTGCTACAAAGAGAATAAAATATCTAGGAATACAACTAACAAGGGATGTGAAGGACTACTTCAAGGAGAACTATAAACCACTGCTCAAGGAAATAAGAGAGGACACAAACAGATGGAAAAACATTCCATGCTCATGGTTAGATAGAATCAATATTGTGAAAATGGCCATACTGCCCAAAGTAATTTTTAGATTCAATGCTATCCCTGTCAAGCTACCACTGACTTTCTTCACAGAACTGGGGAAAACCACCTTAAACTTCATATGGAATCTGAAGAGAGCCTGCATAGCCAAGGCAATCCTATGAGGAAAAAAAAAACAAACAAACAACAACAACAAAAAAACAAAGCTGGAGGCATCACACTATCTGACTTCAAACTATACTACAAGGCTACAGTAATCAAAACAGCATGGTACTGGCACCAAAACAGAGATATAGACCAATGGAACAGAACAGAGGCCTCTGAAATAATGCCACACATCTATGACCATCTGATCTTTGACAAACCTGACAAAAACAAGCAATGGGGAAAGGATTCCCTATTTTTAATAAATGGTGTTGGGAAAACTGACTAGCCATAAGCAGAAAGCTGAACTTGGATCCCTTCTTTGAGCTTTTGTCTCTTTTACATAATGCTGCTATAAACATTTGTGGATACATTTTGTGTCCACAAGTGTGAAGATAAGTTTTCATTCCTCTTTGATGTATACCTAGGAATGAAATTACTGGATCATATAATAATTCTGTATTTAATTATTTAATTAAATAATTCTGTATTTAATTAAGCAGGCCAGACTGCTTTTCGAAGTTGCTGTACCATTTTACATCCCCAACAGCAGTATATGAGGGTTCTAATTTCTCCACGTCCTTGCCAACTCTTGTTATCTGATTGTTTAATTCTAGTCATCCATTGTGGTTTTGATTTGCATTTCTCTGATGACTAATGATGTCAAGCATTTTTTATGTGTGCTTATTAGCCATTTGTATATCTTTGAAAAGATATACAAATCTGTAATCTAAAAAGATATGAATGAACGTTTTGGTTGTCTCTTTATTATTGAGTGGTGAGGGGTTTCTATATATTCTAGACACAAGCCATTACTAGATATATAATATGTAAATAATTTATCCCATTCTATGGATTATCTTGTTCTTATAAAAATGCATTATTTCTCTTAGCTTCCAATGAGAAGAATCCCTTGTTGTCAAGCTATTTAAAAGAAATTCATTGCAGTCCTTTTAGTTCACTATGTATCTCTCCCCATTCATTCCTAAAATCCTCTGCACTATAACTTTAACACCCACTATTGCTTTGCAACTCTCTTACTAAAGCCACACTGTTCTTAATAGGGCCAAGGATTTTCTTATTGTTAAACCCAAATGCTTTTCTTTAATGCTTACTCTACTTAACCATAAACATAGGGCAAGCTTCAATCTTCATTTTTTTGAGAATTTATTATCCCTCAGCTTTCAAGATATGATTTTCTCTAGATTTTATTCTTATTATAATAACAATGTCTTATTTTTTCCCTGCTCTTCTTATTTTTACACTTCAATGTTAATGTTCCCCCGAGTTTAATCTGTCATCATATTTTCTGAGTACATATTCTTCATGAATTATCTCATTTATTCCTGTGCTTTAAACTCTACCAATAACTACTCAACCAAATCTCCAGACTTCACCTTGTTCCAGAACTATATTTCTATTTGCCTATGAGTAATTCCTTCTTAACCACTTAGAAGTACTGCAGTCAATTAAAACATACCATTTTTCAAAATACAAAGTAAGTTCTCTAATTGTTTATCTTTTCTTATTCTTGTATCATTGAAGCAAGGACGTTTGAATCATTCTTCACTCATCTTCCTCTTTCATGTTGGTCTCCTGTCAGTCATCAGTTGATCTTACCTTCTAAATATCTTTCTAATCATCTTTTCTTCCTCACTGCTGTCACTGCCTTTCAATAAACTTTCAAAATCATTTATTAGAATTATTTTAGCACAGCCCACCTCAGTTCCCTTCTTCTATCATCTGTCTTATCCAATCCATCTTTGTCACATTGGCCAGTGTTAACTTTCTAAAACACAAACTTGTTATTGGCACCAAACAGCTGTTTTCTCTGTTCCCTGTGGCCCACAGAGAAAATCTTTCCATGATGGCTCAGACTCTTAATTATTTGTCCTCATCTGTATTTCTCCTGTTGTCTTGTCTACCTAACCCCCATCCAGAAATTTTAATCGATTTTCTGTTCCCCAAGAATGCTATATTCATTTATCTATTGGTGCATAACAAATTTTCGGAAATTTAGCAGCTTCATATGACACAAATGCATTATCCCACAGTTTCTGTAGATCAGGAGTCTGATGCATTTTAGCTGGATTCACCATTCAGGGTCTCACTAAGGTGAAATGAAAGCCTAGGTCAGGTGTCTTTTCATATGGAAACTGAACTAGGGAATGATTCAGTTCCAAATTCCTTCAGGTTGTTTGTAGAATCTATGTCCTTACTGTTGTATGACTGAGGTATCTGTTTTATTGCTAATAGCTGTCTAGGGCCCACTCTAGCTCCCAGAGGCAGCTGTCAGGTCTCTGACACATAATGTGTCAGAGGCCCCACACATAACATGACATTTTGCTCTCTAAAGGCCAACAGGACAATCTTTCTTTTTGAACCTCTTGACTTCTGTTAAGGGCTTACCTGATAAGATCAGACTTTCCTATGAAACACTTCATTTTTATTAGCTCCAAGGCAACTGATTGGGAACATTAATTGCAACTGTAAAATTCCTTTTGATAGATACTACAACATAGTCATGTGACTGGTATCCCATCATATGCATAGGCACATCCTGCTCACACTTAAGAGGAAGGGATTATACCGGGCACATCCAGCAAGGGTGGGAATCTTGGGGGCCATCTTAAAACTCTGCCTACCCCACATAACATGTTCTGTCATGATTATACCTTCTTATATACCATATCTTCTTCCTAGGATATCCATTCCTCTATTATCAATTTGGAAAGTCCCCAATTGGCCTTTAAGACCAACTTCAAATATTAGTTATCCATTAAGTCTTCAAGACAAATCAGTTTCTTCCCTCATTGTATACCCATTCTACTTTCTATCTCTTTCTATTATATTTCTCATGTTTTTGCCATCCCAGCTAGACTGTAAAATTTTCCTTAAGTTTTATTTTATTTTAATTTTTGTGGGTGCATACTAGTTGTATACATTGATGATGTATATGAAATGTTTTGATACAGGCATGCAATGCATAATAACTATATCATGTAAAATGAGATATTCATCCCCTCAAGAATTTATCCTCTGTGTTATAAACAACCCAATTGTACTTTCAATTATTTTTAAATGTACAACTAACTTATTTTTTACTATTGTCACTCTGTTGTGTTAGCAAATACTAGGTCTTATTCATTCTTTCTATTTTTTGGACCATTAACATCTCCATCTCCTCCTCTGCCCCCCACCACACACACACACACACACACACACACACACACACACACACACACACCCCTTTCCAGCTTCTGGTAATCATCCTTCTAGTCTCTATTTCCATGAGTTCAATTGTTTTGATTTTTAGATCTCACAAATAAATGAGAACATGCTATGTTTGTTTTTCTGTGCCTGGTTTATTTCACTTAGCATAATGACTTCCAGTTCCATCCATGTTGTTGCAAATGACAAGAGTTCATTCTTTCTATGACTGAATAGTACTCCATTGTGTATAAGTAACACATTTTCCTTATCTTTTCATCTGTTGATGGACACTTTGGTTGCTTTCAAATTGTGGCTATTGTGAATAGTGTTGCAACAAACATGAGAGTGTAGATATCTCTTTGATATACTGATTTTCTTTCTTTTGGGTATATATCCAGCAGTAAGATTGCTGCATCATATCATAGCTGTATTTGCAGGTTTTGGAGGAACTGTCAAAATGATTCTTACCAACAATGTACCAGGGTTCCCTTTTTACTGCATTTTCACTACCAGTTGTTATTGCCTGTCTTTTGGATATAAGCCATTTTAACTGGGGTGAGATGACATTTCGTTGTAGTTTTGATGTGCATTTCTCTGATGATCAATGATGTTGAGCACCTTTGCATATGTCTGTTTGTCATTTGTATGTCTGTTTTTGAGAAATGTCTATTCAGATATTTTGACCATTATTTAAATTGGATTACTATTAAGTAATGGCATTTGCCATTACTTTTAATGGCAAAACTACAAGTACTTTTGCAACAACCTAATAAATTTTTTCCTATAGAGTTGTTTGAGTTCCTTATATAGTCTTGTTATTAATCCCTCGTCAGATGGGTAGTTCACAAATATTTTCTCCAACTCTGTGGATTGGCTCTTCACTTGTTGATTGTTTTCTTTGCTGGGCAGAAGCTTTTTAACACTATGTAATCCCATTTGCCCGTTTTTACTTTGGTTGCATTTTTGCTTTTGGTTGCCTTTGTTTGTGGTGCATTTCTCAAGAAATTTTTTCCCAGCCCAATGTCCTGAAGAGTTTCCCTGTTTTCTTGTAGCAACTTTATAGTTTGAGGTCTTAGATTTAAGCCTTTGCTCCATTTTTATTTAATTTTTGTAAATGGCAAGAGATAGGGGTCTAGTTTCATTCTTCTGCATATGAATATCCAGTTTTCCCTGCACCATTTATTAAAGACACTGTCTTTCCCCAGTATATATTCTTGGCACCTTTGCTGAAAATGAGTTCACTGTAGATGTGTGGATTTGTTTCGGGGTTCTCTATTGGACTGTAAAATTTTCAAGAGCATTAAGGACTTTTCATTTCTCTTTGCTTCCCCAATCCCAGGTCTGTATTAGGTTCTTTAAAAATGTGTGTTGAATGAATTGATCCATTTCTTTACTATGCAATAAGATCATGATAATCTCATGGGCTGTTGAAATGAATAGAGCTTTTGGCCAGGTAGCAACAAATCTCCTCAGACTGATGCTCTTAAGCCAGATTTTGTTTGTTTGTTTTGTGTTTGTTCTTCCTTTCCCATTGTTTTATCAGATTGTCAAACCTCATTGCTTCCCTGGGACATGGCTATAAAATTGCTTCTCCTGAATTGTAACATACAAGCTGGTGTGGACTGGGAAACAAACTAATTGAGCATATTAAAATTAAAGGCAAAGTATAAGTACAATGGACTTTGATTGATTGTCAGACAATCTCTTTTATGAGTATCATGTGTGGCCTTTGGCACAAAGACCACAAAATCAGTTTTCCAGGTACTTGGAAATCAGTTTTCCAGGTACTTGGAAATCAGTTAGCTGAGTTTTCTGAGTAAGTAATCTTTGAGTAAATGAGGCTCAATTTTATGTCCATAAGGTCAACCATTTTGAAAGGTAAATTTTCACAGGAGGCAGCCAAAAAGTGAGAGGACTGATTCACTCTTTTTTTACATTTCTCTTTATGTAATTATTTGCAAATGAAGGTTTTCAATGAACTTAACAGTAAGTCTCAAAAATGAAAAAGTGTGCTCCTAATATTTCCTCCAAACTCAAAAAAAAATGTAATTCATTTTTGTTTTAGTCATTGCATTTATTAGGTCTCCCTAGTGGAGAGATAAAATCATAAATGTGTATTTTAGATGGGGCATCAAGTCCTTAACAGACAGACCACAAAAAAGCTGAAGTTAATGAAACAGATCTCATTGGAAAAAGCTATAAATTTTGAGTTGCTCAAGTTCTATTCTATATTTCACTATCATATGAATGCCTTGAGATTAAGGACTATGTGTAACATGTTTGCCTTATTATCACCACTACCAAGTCCAATGTGAGCACATATAGGCATTCATGACATCTTCTTTGAATGAAAGAATGATGGAGGCCCTGATATGTAACACTGTGACTCAGTATGAATATTTGGCTAAAATATGTCACAACAAAAGAAAATTGGAGAAGAATAAAGAATCAGTATGACAGATGATGGAAAAGACACAAAGCCTAACCTGGAGAGACATTTTCCCATTCCTACTTAAGTGTTTTATCTTCCCTAGTGAGGAGATTTGATAGTTCTTGATAAACTCACTTGCCAGTGATGTCTGTATACATTCATGGTTACTGTATTGTACTGTGCATATATGTTGAAGCTAAAAGTAGAATATTTCACAATATTGCTTTAGTCTTTTAAAATTTACATAAAGTCTTGAGAGCCTAACTGCACTTGTTTTGAGTCACTAGTATCTGAGCCTGAGTGAATCAAATAACCCTTTTCTTAGAATTCTATTGGCCAGAATATAAAGTCAGAGAAAGAACTCCTCTTATAATGATTTGTAAAAAGGGCCTGTGCATGGGTATTATTTTGAACAGGCTTATCCCTCCAAGCTTAATTAGGCTATTATAAGCAGAACACAGATTTATGCCAGTAGACTCAATACTGTAATGTTAATAAAATAATCCAATAATTGTATTTCTTTGAGCATTCTGAAAATTTAGGAGTGAAGAATTACAGCTAAAGTAGTTTTAGAGCAAGCATATTATAGGAAGTCAAACGATCTATCAAAAATCCACTAGCCTGAGAAATAGGAGATCTCTGAAACTAACTGTAGTTTTTGCTGAAGAGTTATTTGATCTCAGGAAAGTTCTGTTTTCTTGCTGTACAATGATAGTTGAACTACCTAATATCAAACTTCTTTCTAATTCTCATATTCTAAAAATCTAAGTCTGATTTTTTTGTCATTGTTGGGTTTTACTGATATTCTACCCAGTAAGTTCATAATATATTGTTTATAATTTTATGCTTAGAGAAAATGGTTGATTACAGATTGGGAGCCAGTGACCAAGACCATAAGAGGTCAAGCAGATCTCACTGACAATTGTAAAGATTCTGAAAAAAAAAAAAAAAAAAAAAAACCTCTGAAATTACTCTCATGTACAATAGAAGCAGGAAAAAAACATTAAAATACTGAGTGTCTTTCTTTCCAAATGCGTGGAGTATCAAAGAAGAGAATTAATATATTGTAAAACTGGTTTAAATATTTCACATGCTTTTCAAGATACACTAAAAGCAGTAAACCGCTTTAGAAGAATGAAGACCATATCATGGAAAAATTTATTCCCAAGAGGTCTAGATTCTAACTTACAAAATTATTCTTTAGCCTCTCACCCTCCTAAACTGATTTCAACACTCTACATGGCCATTTAATCAAAAACCTTGGAATAAAATTTTTAAAAGCCTCTAAAGATGCTCTGTGGAATGCATTGGGCAAGGAGATGTTTACTCTGGGAATATTTCCCTGGGAAATTGTTACTACTTGGGAGCACATCAATTTTTGAATTCCTTATGTTTTTGATAACATACATACCATCTCCTGGAAACCTGAAAGAACAAGACATATTCTTAATGAAGTTTTAAGAAAAGAGGTCATCATATAACAAGAGTTTTCCTTTTTATTTGGCCACAATTCTTTGTCTTTGTAGTGGTTGGGGTTCCAATCTGTTGGTAAGACCTATTTAAAAATGTCAGCCTTCCTGTTCACAGATTTTAACCAATTGCCATGTGTTCTATATTTTTTGTTTGAGCACATTACCCAACACAAAACTTTCATCTAAAAATATAGCATCTAAGGTCACTCATAAGATGTCAATAAAGTAAGTTAAATGGAACTACAACCCTCCCTTACTGGCAGAGTGCACATGGTCCTTTAGTAAACTGATCTGCCTTTTAAAATGATTTTTCCTAAACCTCCTGCTTTAATTATTTCTTGTCCTTCCCTCAGGAGCTATTGCTAGCAAAAGGCCATAGCAACCTTTTAGATATTTATAAACTCTGTTTGTAGATACAAAAAAACTTCTGGTGCAGCCAGCTAAATAAAGACACAATCAGCTGCCATGCCTTCTACCCTCTGAATTTGAATGAGATATTACTCTGTAATCGTTCTGAAAAGAACATGAAAATTTTGGTATGCTAATAGCCAAAGTAAATCTCAATTATATCAAAGTTGTAACACTTTTGATTCAAGAGATAGTATAAAGTCATTTCTTATACCAAAATGAAATATCTTCTGTTATGAGCACTAACATATTTTGAAGAACTCTGATCTTGAAGCATCCTCCATAAAAAAACGAATTTCTAAAATGAATTTTAGAAACGCTACATACTAAATCCTCTTCTTGTAGTGCCATAAGGCATATTAGTATATTAAAAACTCCGAGAAGTTCTGTCCCAAAGCAATTCAGTTTTGTTTAAACCTCTACAATAACTTCTTATATGTTTTTTCATTATAATACCTATCATTATTCCAAGGAACTATTTCTCCAGAAATCGTGTCCCAAGAAATGCTGTCTTTCTCTTTGTGGAAATGAAACATAAATGGCCAGTTTTCTTTATATGGCAAAATACTGTTAAACTGGCACAAAATAATAACATATTTCTGTCATTCTTTTCATGATTTTGTTTGTTTCTTTCTCTTAAAGAATAAAATGACTGATAACAGATTTCATTCTAAGTTCTTTCTTTCACTCACCAGTCCCCTGACTAGGGATTACTAGTGCTTACTGCGTAGTCATAGAACTTTTGAGACACTGTGTCTTTCCCTGTATGTCTGCCAATCCTCACCAGGTGTGATTTTAAAGAGTGTCAGATTAACGGTGTGTTTCATTACCAATAACAATAGTAACAGCAACAATATAAGAAATAATAATACAAATTTAAAATCAACTGTATTTTCCAGGAAAAGGAGGATATGTGAAAAAGTCTCCATATAGTAACATTTTTTCTTTCCCTGGGAACAATATAGACAAAACAGAATATGAAAATAATTTCTGAAAGAAGCAACTAAAACAATAACGTTTGCCTGTTGGGAAAGGTCTAGTCACCACTCAGGTTGTAGTGTTGCTCCAAGTACATTTGAAAAGATTTCTTTTTTCTTCACCTCTAATTATTTCTAATACCTGTTGTGTTCTTATTATTGCTGAGGGTCTGGGTGAGCAGTAAAGACTTGTGGGAAGTTGCTCAGCTGGAATAACACAATTAACTTCATGGTGAGCCGAAGGTGAAAGGCAGAGGGTTTCATTACTAAAATTTTGAAAGCACTTCAAAATATGTTCTTTCTGCAGCTTTTGACATCCAGAAGCCAATGTCCTCTGGAATTGCCACTTATAAATATGAGCATGCTGATCTGTGAATAAAAGCACAGTACAGTAATTATTTCAAAATGAGACTTAAGACATTAAAGTCTAGGGCTGTTTTAGAAGGTAAAATGCTGTGTTTGAGGATACAGACTTTAAAAGTCCTACTTTTTGTTAGAACCTCTATTGAAAAAGTGGTACTCGAATCCTTATGTATTTTTTGGTTGCCTGATTTTGGAATTAAGCCCTGTGGGATAAAGGCACAAAACAAAGTGAACTGTATTAAAAATCCTGCCTCCAGATGCATGCCCATGGGCTTATATTAACTTAAAATACTTAAGAACATATACATTTTCTATATGGCTTATTTCAACATTCAATGGTACCAAAAGATTATATGTTCAGCATTTATAAACCAAATTCCTTCCTTCAAACCATTTAATAGAATTTGAGTATCAGAGATATGTGTTTTCTGAGCTGATTGTGAATTTGGCTTAGATAGTCTTGGTAGAAAGTTGCCACCCTCCACTCTTTTTCCCACCTAGTTGAAAACAAGCCAGAACACACTATTTCCCTAACTAAAAACCATCAGACTTCCCTACTTCAGTTTCATAGAAAATTCTATAGTGATGGGCTAATGGCTCAAATCCCATCTCTGACATTTGGCGGCTGTGTGACCCTTATGTTCTCATCAGAGTAGTTGTCATAATAATACTTCACCCACAGTATTGTTGTAAGTATTGGGAATATAAAGACAAATAGGATTTGATCCACGTTCTTGATATATTGTCAAGCCTGACATACTCTTTGAAGACTTTTTGATGTCCCTCACCAGACTGTGAACTGAATAAAGCATGGCCCAAGCCTTATTCATCTTCACACAACTGGCAGTGTATGTGCCATACAGGAGCATTACTAATTATGGCTTGAATTGTATTGAATTACAGAAGGGATAGATTGTCATCTGTTTTTCTTTAATATGGCTCTGTGCATGGTGGAGGCATCCATATGAAAATACGCCAAGATGGTTCTGTGGCCTGGCTGGGCCCTGTACAGTGTGTGCAAATCCAGGTTGTTTTTGATCTTGCTCTGCTGCAGATGACCACTGGCTGAACCCCTCTTTCAGTCATACTGTTCTCTAAAGAGGACAGAATATCCTTGCTTGGCATAAAGCACAGTGATATCACACTTTTTAACTTCTGTTCTCATCCTTTCCAAATTGTATCTAGCTCTCTATGATCTAAATCAATACTCATCATAAACTCCAAAATAAAACACAAACTTCCTCTCCTACACCCCTCTACCAGGCTTCTTCTAGAATGTACCTTCTGTTCAGTTTAAGTTGATGATAACTAAACCCTATTAATTGCTTTAAATGGGAATGGACAGTATTGAAACTATCCTTTTTAATTCTGAGTATAAATGTTTCATCAAAACCAAGCAATCTCTACAGCAGTTCATTTTCACACACTCGTGAGAATCCAGTAGAATGAATAAAGAGATAAATGAATGTTGAATCACACTTTAAAGAATGGATTAAACCAACCTTTTCAACCCAGTCATCAAGAGGAAAACCATTAATGAAATTTGGTTTTGAAATATAAATGCCACATGGGCCTCTAAAGAGAATATCACCTGGAAACTTGAATAGAAAGGAAAATCCCAAGAAATCCTCCCCCAGCAACTCTGGGGAGAAAAGCAAAAGCAAAAGTAAACAATAAGAAGAATATTACAATACTGAGGGAAAGAAACTAAATCCTTTGTATTAGAGTGGTAGGGCTGCTATAGCAAAGTAGCACAAACTAAATGACTTAAACAACAGAAATTTATTTGCTCATGGTTATGGAGACTACAAGTCTATGGTCATGGTGTCTGCCGGTGGGTTTTTTTCTGAGGACTGTAAGGGGATTTTTTTTCATGTCTCTCCCCTAGCTCCTGGTGTTTTTCTGGAACTCTATTATATTCCTTGGTGATATGGTTTGGTTGTGTCCCCACCCAAATCTCATCTTGAATGCTCATGTGTTGTGGGAGGTACCAGGTGGGAGGTAATTGAACAATGGGAGCAGGCCTTTCCTGTGCTGTTCTTGTGATAGCAAATAAGTCTCATGAGATCTGATGGTTTTAAAAAGGAATGTTTCCCTGCACAAGCTGTCTTCTCTTGTCTGCTGCCATGTGAGATGTGCCTTTCACCTTCCACCATGATTATGAGATCTCCCCAGCCACATGGAACTGTAAGTCTAATAAACCCCTCTCTTTTTTAAATTGCTCAGTCTTGGGTATGTCTTTATCAGCAGCATGAAAATGGACTAGTACGCTAAAATGGTATCAGGTCTGGGGAGGCATAGCTGAAAAGATACTGTAAAATGTGGAAGCAACTTTGGAACTTGGTAACAGGCAGAGGCTGAAACATTTTGGAGGTCTCAGAAGAAGGTAGAAAAATGTGGGAAAGTTGGGAACTTCCTAGAGACTTGTTGAATGGCTTTGACAAAATTGCTAATAGTGATATGAACAATAAGATCCAGGTTGAGGTGGTCTCAGATGAAGATGAGGAACTAGTTGAGAATTGGAGCAAAAGTGACTCTTGTTATGTTTTACCAAAAAGGTTGGCAGCATTTTGCCCCTGCCTTAGAGATTTGTGGAACTTTCAACTTGAGAGAGATGATTTAGGGTATCTGGCAGAATAAATTTCTAAGCAGCAAAGCATTCAAGAGGTGAGTTGGGTGCTGCTAAAGGCATTCAGTTTTAAAAGAGAAACAAAGCATAAAAGTTTGGAAATTTTGTAGCCTGACAATGCCATAGAAAAGAAAATCCCATTTTCTGAGGAGAAATTCAAGCCGGCTACAGAAATTTGCATAAGCAATGAGGAACCAAATGTCAATCACCAAGACAATGGGAAAAATGTCTCCAGGACATGTTAGAGATCTTTGTGGCAGCCCCTCCCATCAAAGGCCCCAAGATTTATGAGGAAAAAATGATTTCATGGGTCAGGACCAGTGTCCCTCTCCTGTGTGCAGTCTAGGGACTTGGTGCCCTGAATCCCAGCTGCTCTAGCCATGACTAAAAGAGGCCAAGAGACAGTTCTGGCTGTAGCTTCAGAGGGTGCAAGCCCCATGCCTTGACAGCTTCCACATGGTGTTGAGCCTGCAAGTGCACAGAAGTCAAGAAGTCAAGAATTGGGGTTTGGGAATCTCTGCTTAGATTTCAGAAGATATATGGAAATGCCTGGATGCCCAGGCAGGAGTTCGCTGCAGGGTCACGTCCCTCATGGAGAACCTCTGCTAGGGCAATGCAGAAGGGAAATGTGGGGTCAAAGGCCCCCCACAGAGCCCCTACTGGGGCACCACCTAGTGGAGCTGTCAGAAGAGGGCCACCGTCCTCCAGACTCCAGAATGGTAGATCCACTGACAGCTTGCACTGTGCACCTGGAAAAGCTGCAGACACTCAGTGCCAGCCCATTAAAGCAGCCAGGAGTGAGGTTGTACCCTGCAAGCCACAGGGGTGAAGCTGCCCCAAACCATGGGAGCACACCTCTTACATCAGTGTGACCTGATTGTGAGACATAGAGTCAAAAGAGATCATTTTAAAGCTTTAAGATTTGGCTTCCCCCACTGTATTTTGAATTTGCCCCTTTGTTTTGGCAAATGTTTCCCTTTTGGAACAGCTGCATTTACCCAATACCTACACCCTCATTGTATCTAAGAAGTAACTAACTTGCTTTTGTTTTACAGGCTCATAGGTAGAAGGAACTTGCCTTGTCTCAGATGAGACTTTGGACTGTGAACGTTTGAGTTAATGGTGAAATGAGTTAAGACTCTGGGGGACTCTTGGGAAGACCTGATTGGTTTTGAAATGTGAGGACATGAGATTTGGGAGGGACCAGTGGTAGAATAATATGGTTTGGCTGTGTCCCCACCCAAATCTTATCTTGAATTCTCACATGTTGTGGGATATACCCAGTGGGAAGTAATTGAATCATGGGGGCAGGTCTTTCCTATACTGTTTTTGTAATACTAAATAAGTCTCATGAGATCTGATGGTTTCAAAAAGAGGAGTTTCCCTGAACAAGCTCTCTTCTCATCTGCCGTTGTGTGAGACATGCCTTTCACCTTCGACCATAATTGTGAGGCCTCCTCAGCTACATGGAACTGTGAGTCCAATAAAATTCTTTCCTTTATATATTGCCAGTCTCAGGTGTATCTTTGTCAGCAGTGTGAAAATGGACTAATACACTTTGCTTAAATAAACATTGTCCTAATCTCTGCCTTTCTCCTCACATGACATTCTGTGTGTGTGTGTGTGTGTGTGCGTGCGTGCATGTCCATGTCCAAATTTCTCCCCTTTATAAGGACACCAGTAGTAATAGATTGTAGGTCCATTCTACTCCAGCATGACTCATCCACACTTAACTTATTAAATTTTCAATGATCCTATTTCAAATAAGGTCACATTCTGAGGTGCTGGGAATTAGGACTTTAACATATGAATTTGAGGAGGAAAAAATTTAACCCATAAGATGGTTAAATCTTCCCACAGCTACCTTTTCTCCTACAAACAGTGAGAGTTTATGTTGTTTCTGTGACATTGAAGCATATTTGTCAATGAGGCTTCAGTTCAAGACTAAGAAATCCCCAGAAGTCATGAAGTTAAGAGAATATGAAATAAAAACAAAGATAGAGAGTAGGAGTATATTTTAACAAGCTCACCAAGAAAACAACCACAATGACTAAGAGAATCCATGCAGAAGAATATTCACCACTTGCAGCTGCCTCCAAGGGGTCCACTCACTGAACTTTGAGTGCCTGACACACTACTGTGGAATGAGTTTAGTAAACTAATGAACTACTGGGGCAATCTTACTTGACCTCTCAGGCTTATTTGCTTTAATTGTTCATTTGCTCCATCATGACACAATACTGATATTTTTTGGCTTACATGGTAATATGGTTTGACTCTGTCCCCACCCAAATTGCATGATGAATTTTAATCTCCAATGTTGGGGGAGGGACCAGGTGGGAGATGACTGAATCTTGGGGTCAAATTTCCTGCTTGTTGTTTTTGTGATATTGAGTGAGTTCTCGCGAATCTGGTTGTTTGGAAGTTTGCGGCACTTCCCGCACCTTTGCTCTCTCTCTCCTTCCAGCCATGTGAATATGTCCTTTCTTTCTCTTCACCTTCAACCATGATTATAAGTTTCCTGAGGCCTTCCCGAAGCAGAAGACTATACAACCCATAGAACCATAAGCCAATTAAACCTTTTTTTTTTAAAATAAATTACCCATTCTCAGGCATGTCTTTATAGCAATATGAGAATAAACTAATAGAGAAAATTGATACCAGAGAAATGGGGCACTGCTATAAAAATACCTGAAAATGTGGAAGCAACTGTTGAACTGGGTAATAAGCAGAGGTTGGAACAGTTTGAAGGGCTCAGAAGAAGACAGGAAGATGAGGGAAAGTTTGGAACTTCCTAGAGATAATGGATTAAATACTTATAGATTTATTTATCTTATGAAGAAGAAATACTGTGTTAATCAGTCTGGGGTATTTTAGTGATCAACAGAGTTTATGTCTGTTTCCATTTTTATTTTCTCCTAAGCCCAGCTTTCAGGCTATTGTCCTTCTTCTTTTGCCAATAGATACAAAATAGCTGCTCTACCTCCAGGTCTTATGATCTCATTCCAGGTAGGAGAAGGAAGGAGGAAGTAGCAAAGGTCAGAAGGACAAAGGAAATAACAACCAAATCCTTATCTTTCTCAATCAATTACACTTTCCTGAAGCCCTCACCCAGCAAATTTCCAATTACATCTCATTAGGACTATATCCTATGACATTCATATATTTGGTAGATAAAAGCAAATACAATTACATTTTCAATTTTTATCACTGTCTTGAATTTTCCCTTGGACTTCTGAACTGTATATCTAGCTCCACCTGAATATTCCAGAGACAACTCCAGCACCACAAATCTAACACAAACTGAATTCTCCTTCTAACCACATTGCTTCTTCACAGGTGTTCTCTGATGTAGTAAATATCTTAAGACAGAATTCTTGGCATGATACTCAAATCTTCTTTCCACAAACTATATTTAATTGATAATCAAGTCATATATTCTGCCTCCTAAATATTGCCTGAAGTTTGTCTTTCTTTCTAATTCAAAATTTGTAAACTTAGTATTGGCTCTTGTAGCCCTTGCTTAGAAAATTGCAATAGCCTTCTGACTGGTCATTCTACTTGGAGATATAACTTCTTTCAATTTTACCTTATACTTCTTAAGGAACAATCTTCTAAAACACAACTGTGATCAGGTGCTTCACCTCCACCTCTATACTCCACAGCAAATATGTATACGTATGTACATATAGCTTTTATATGGCTACTTTCAGTCTTAACAATTTTTTGCAATCTTTATGCATACCAAATGCTCCTGTGTCACTGTAAGTAGTTGACTAAAGACATTTTCCTGCAAGCAGGAAAGTACATTTATTCTTTATGACTATTTCCTTTTTATACCCATTCTACTGAGTTATTCTTAAACGCACTTAGATAAAATCTTGAGCTGACTCCATTTTTCCAGGCTATTCTTAAATTAACAAATATTCTCAAGTTTCAGATATTTAAAACTTCAGTCCAATCTGTATAACAGTTTTAATCTTGAATTCAAATTTTAAAGCTCATTCTTTTTCCAGTAAGGAGTTTTGTGATTATTGTCAGACCAACTCTACCTATATCACAAAGGATAAATATTTACAGTTTTCTGATTCAGGATATGTTTCCCATGAATAGCCCTTTCAATGTGATTCTTGATCACTAAATCCCACTGTTCTACTAAATTATTTCTGTTAGAATTATCTCTCACTCCCAACTGGACCACTGGGGTAGGACCACTTTCAAGATGTAGGTTTTGTGTCTCTACTCCAAGGGATATATTTGCCTTTTCCCCAGTTATGTTGAAAGAGATGTTCATTTCCACTGTAATTTTTTCCTCCCACTCTACACCTGGGTGCCTCTTCAGCCAGCTTTTTGCCTTTAAATATTTTTGTTTTCAGTATGAGTTAGGTTCCAGTCCTTATATTTCTCAAATACTAGGGAACATCTCTTGAAATTTTGAATGGTTTTCTGAAGCAAAATGGTAGTGTAGCTACCCACCTAATTGGTGTCTGGGGATAGATATCCTACCCTATATTCTAGCCCTAGTGTTAAAAAGAAGAAACTGAAGAGCATAGATGTAACATTTTCCAAAAACATTTATTTTATCAACGTCTCTAAATAAATTTTTAGATTCCCATTGTATAATTTGGAGGAGAATGACAAGCTATGTCAGTCTATATCTGACATACTAGCAAATCTATCTTGAAGACTTGAAACCTTAATAGAGCAAATGTATCTTTCTCACTTATGATTTATGTCTAACACCAATCAGCTGGACACTCTGATCTACACAGCTACTCAAGACCCAAACAGATAGAGATTTAATCACTTGGTGGTCCTTTTATTTCAAAATGTATCTCCAGATTTTCTACAGCAGAAAAAAAATTAAGCACTTAATCACAAAGTGACAAATTGCCTTAATCAGAAAGTGACAAATGTCTCTTCTGAGCACAGTTTATTGAAAAGAACTACTCATAGTGTGAGTATGACATATCTGAGTGTGACATATGAATATGACACATTGAGATATGTGTCTTTTCAATGTCTAGGGAGAAAAATACCACTAACAATCTCACCACAAAGACTAATAGTGGCCAAGCTGGTAGCCCATTGTGAGCCCAAACACCTGTTTTACAATGTGCAGGGTTTTGACATCTATTAGTCTCAGCTTGGAAGCATCATCCAAAATCCAGAACAGGAAAAAGCATATCTGAATTGCCATCATCACTACTCTTACACTTTGGGGCCTTTATTAAGTAAAGTAAGGGTTACCTGAATACAAGCACTGCAATATTGCAATAGTCAATCTAATAACCAAGACAGCTACTAAGTAACTAATGGATGGGTGGTCTACATGGCATGGATATGATGAACACAGAAATGATTCACAACCCAGGCAGGAAAGAGTGAGACAGCACAATATTTTATCACACTACTCAGAATGGCATGCAATTTTACACTTATAAATTACTTACTTCTGAAATTCTTTATTCAGTATTTTTGGACTACAGTTGATCACAGGTAATTGAAATCATGAAAAGTAAAACCACAAGTAAAGGGGAGCTATTGTATTTTTTAAATGGCTGAAACCTTCCCAAATTTATCGAAAAATATTAATCTATAGATCTCAGAAGCTCAATGAATTCTAAGTAGGATAAACTTTAGAGATTCACAATTAGACATTTCATAACCAAACTGCCAAAGATGAATACAAAACCAGAATTTTTAACGGAGCAAAAGAAGTGATTCATCATGTGCAAAAGATCTTTAATAAGATTGATATCAACCAAAAATGTAATAAGATTCCTCATCAACCAAAAATTCTATTTCCAGCAAAATTATCCTTCAACAATGAAGGGCAAATTGAGACATTCCAATATAAAACAAAACTGAGAAAATTTATTACTAGCAAACCTGCCTTACAAGAAATACTGAGGAGTTCTTCAGGCTGAAATAAAAGAACACAAGTCAGCAACTTTACACATGGGGAAACATGAAGACCAATAAAGTTAACTCCATAGATAAAAATAAAAACAACATGTGAATATGTATATCTTTGTAACCCTTTTTTCTTATCTGATTTAAAATACAATTACAATCAATAATTATAACTCTAAGTTGATGGGCACACAATGTTGAAAGATGTCATTTGTATTATAATATCAACTCAAAGGAGGAACGAGAAGGCTCTACAGAAACTAAGTTTTGTATATAATTGAAATTAAATTGTTATTAAACTAAACTAGATTGTTAAAAATTAAAATGTTAATTGTAATCCCCAAGGCACCAATAAAAAATAATGCAAAAAAAGAGTAAAGAAATGATAAAGATATTGAAACGCACACTAGAAAATATCTATTTAACACAGAGAGGTAGAAATAGAGAAATCAAAGAACAAAAAAGATGTGACATATAGAAAAATAGTAAAATGCCAGACATTAGTTCTACCTGATCAAATAATTAAATTACATATAAGTAAATTAAATTCTCAAATCAAAAGGCAGAGATCAGCAGAGGATTAAAAAAGTTCCAAATATATGCTGTCTATGTGAGATACGTTTTATATTCAAAACTAAAAAGAAGTTGAAAGTAAAATGATGAAAAATATATGCCATACAAACTGTGATCTAAAGGTAAATGGAGTAGCTATAAGACCAATATAGAAGAAAACAAACTTTAGAACAAAATTGTTATAAGAAACAAGGACATTTTATAATGGTAAAAATTCTATACATTAAAAAAATAACAATTATAAATATATATGTTTCTACAATAATGCCTCAAATTACACGAATCCAAGACTTAACAGAAATAGAGAAGAAAAGGATAATTCAGTAATAATAGTTGGAGAATTCAGTACCCCCCACTTTTTTTTGAGGTGGTCTTATTCTGTTACCCAGGCTGGGGTGCAATGGCATGATCTCAGCTCATTGCAACCTCAAACTTTCAGGTTCAAGCAATTCTCCTGCCTCAGCCTCCTGTGTAGCTGGGATTACAGGTGCCCACCACCATACCTGGCTATTCTGTGTGTGTGTGTGTGTGTGTGTGTGTGTGTGTATTTTTAGTAGACAGGGTTTCACCAGATTGGCCAGGCTGGTCTTGAACTCCTGACCTCAAGTGATCCATCTGCCTCAGCCTCCCAACATTTTGGAATTACAGGTGTGAGCCATTGCACCTGGTCCTGTACCCCATTTTTAGTAATAGGTGGAAATAGACAAAGACCAGTTACGTAAATAGAATATTTAAACAACACCATAAAACAATTAAACCCAATAGATATCTATACAACATTACAACAAACAACAGAATACACTTTCTTCACAAGGTAATTTAATTTAAAAATGGGCAAAAGATCTGAAAAAAAATATTCCTCAAAAGAAGAAATACAAATGGACAAGAAGCATGTGAAAAGATACCTACAATCATTATTCATTAAGGAGTGCAAGTCAAAACCACAATTAGGTAGCACTAGAATGGCTATAATAAAAAAGACAAGACAGCTACAAGTGTTGGTAAAAATATAGAGAAATGAGAACTTTTATACACTCTGGTAGGCATGTAAAATAGTTGAGTCACTTTGGAAAACCCTAGGCCTCAGGCTGATAAAGGGTATCAGAGGGGTGCTAGACACAAATTTCCAAAGAGGTAGAAAATAGGGTAACTCTCCAGTGCTAAGAAGAGCCAACAAAGTTCGGGGATTAACTGAGAAGATTGGAGAAGGGACAGTTATGGGCAAATGACTCTCTCTTCCTGAGAAATCACTGTACAGCACTGAACTCTAAAACTGTGGAGTTGCAAATAAATTCATATGCCTCATGTTTAGTTTTTCCACTCATCAGTTCTGGTGAGCATTTACCAGAAAGTAAATCTTCATGTACCCCAACATTTTTAGTTCCAAACTCTAGAGACACGAAAGATTACAAGTTGTTTCTGAAGAATTAGTTGCAGGAACCTCTGCATTGCCCCTTTGTCAACAAAAGCCATCGGGTTGTCTGGCTGACTCTATAAGGAGGAGAGGGGGTACTCTTCCCTTGATCTACAATGGCACTTTCAAGTCATTCATTCAACTAACTGGTCTTCTTTTCATGTAGACTGGAGCTAAGTGATGAAGATTGATCATAAATTGAATGTGGCCAGAACCATTTTTTAGAATTTGTCTGCACTTATTTTCTATTATTTCTAGCATTTTATTTCTATTATTTCTATAATTTTTGTTTTTGAGACATAGTCTTGCTCTGTCGCCCAGGCTGGAGTGTAGTGGCACCATCTCTGCTCACTGCAGTCTCCGCCTCTCGGGTTCAAGCAATTCTCCTGCCTCAGCCTCCTGAGTAGCTGGAACTACAAATGCATGCCACCACACCCAACTAATTTTTGTATTTTTAGTAAAGATGGCGTTTCCCCATGTTGTTGAGGCTGGTCTTGAACTCCTGACCTCGTGATCTCCCTGCCTTGGCCTCCCAAAGTGCTGGAATTACAGGCATGAGCCACCCACACCTGGCCTAACTTTAGAATTTTAGAAAAAAAGTCAAGATATCAAAAAAAAAAAAAAAAAAGCATTAGGTTGCTTACTTCCACCTATCAAATGACTCATTTATTCTATCCATGATATTATTTTAGACAGAACATGAGCACATCTTTATTATTTTTAAACTTTTATTTGTTACAAGCATAATATATGATGACATCTTAGGAATTACCTTGTGTTAGTTAGATGCTGTTTACTCAGAGAAGACTTTGCTTATTACCCTATTTAAGGAATTCCTTTCTCAGTCATTCTCAGTACTATATCTTCTAGTTTGTATCCTTTGAAGCAATTCAGAATATCTAAAATCAATCTTATTTATTATCTGTTTATGGTGCTTCTCTTCTCACTAGTATATGAATTTCATTAGGGTAAATAGACTTTATTGTCCTTTTAATTCTCATGTCCTAAATGCCTAAAACAATTTTTGACACATAGTAAATACACAATAAATACTTCTTTAATTAATACATGAATAAATAAGAATTGTAAAAACATATGGTCCAGTTTTATTACTTCACCTTGATCTTAAATTTCTTTTTCCTTTGATAGAAGAGTTATATCTATTGCTAATTTCAAAGATGTTCCTTTTTTGTTGATTTCACTTATCCTCTAAGCATTTTTGTCCAATTTTATTGTCCATAGAATATTAGGATCTAAAGAGACATTTCAGTTCATCTAGGTCACCTGCCACATTTGAGGACCACCCAGCAAGCTACCAGGTAAAATTGAAAAGATTTTCATGAGGAAATTTGAACTTGCCCAGAAACAACTTTCATAGCCATCTAGGCAATGTTTTTTGGGAAGTCTGTAATTGTAAGAAAACACTGAAAACATTTGAGTCATACTTTTGCTTTATGCATTGAATCATTTTCAGATTATTTACCTTTCAAATACCTCGAATATAACCACTTCTTTCCAGTTTTGCTAACTTCATCCTGCCTAGATTACTGTAACAGCATCCTGTCTCCTTAAATCCAGTTTTATTCTTCAATTCACATTGCACTTAGAATAAGCTTTCTAAAACAGAAATGTCATGTTGTTTTTCTTTTTTAAAAACACAAAATTCTCAAATATTTTCTTCTAGTTCTCACTGTAAAGTTCAAGTTTCTTAACGTGGGCTACAGGCATCTGCTTGACTTCACCTGTGCCCTTTATAGCTTTACTTCAACCCACTCTCCTAACCTTATACTTCTTAAGAGACTATTGTGACTCACGATCATTCTCTTTTACTATCCTCTCTCCTCTTTCTCCCTCACTTCCTAACAGAAATGTTATTTATAAATTAAATCATTTTCATAATTTTATTATTGACTTGCTCATTACTAACGTATAAAGATACAATTTAGTTTATATCGATCACTGATATTCTATCCTGCAACCGTCCTAACTTATTACGATAGTTCAAGTAATAATTTTATAAATTCTATAGTACTTTCTACATAGAAAAGCTTAACATTTGTGAATATAGTGTTACAATTTTTCTTTCTAATTTCTACAAGAGGTTTTCAAAAAGTTTATGAAAATGTGTATTATGAAAAACTATGCATGGATTTTTTTGTATGAAAATAAACTCATACTAACTTATAATAACATGTCTGAACAGGATTTAGTTTGAGGCATTAAGGAGGATAAGACATCGCTTTGAATACAGCCCTTATCAGAGTAGCATGAAGTCTGCTGCAATTGTAGCAGGAACAAGCATCAGATTTATGGTGAAGCTTAAATGGAAGAATGGTGAAATTATTGATACTTTGTGGAAAGTTTATGGGAATAATGCCCCACCAAAATCAAAAGTTTATAAATAGATAACTTGTTATGAAGGAAAAACAATTATGCTGAAGATGAAGCCAGCAGTGGCAAACCATCCACATCAAGTTTTGAGGAAAAAAATTTGTCTTGTTCAAGTTCTAATTGACTTGAACTAACAGCAGAAACAATAACCAACACCACAAACATCTCAACTGGTTGATCTTCCACAATTCTAACTGAAAAATTAAAGATGAGCAAACTTTCCACTCAATGGGTGCCAAAATTTTGTCCAGATGAGTTGCAAGCAAAGCAGAGATTTCAATGAAAATTTTTAACAAGTGGCACCAAGATCCTGAAGCATTTCTTTAAAGCATTATAACAGAATATGAAGCATGGCTTTACCAGCACAATCTTGAAGACAAAGCACAAACCAATGACTGCCAAGATGTGGAGGTGAACCAGTCAAGAGCAAAGGTCATAGCAACAGTTTTTTGGAATTCTCAAGGCTTTTGCTTGTTGACTTTCTGGAGGGCTAAAGAACAGTAACACCTGATTATAATAAGAGAGTGTTTTGAGGAAGCCAAAGCTTTAGCAGAACGATGCCAAGGAAAACTTCACCAGAGGGTCCTCCACGAGGACAATGCTCCTGCTCATTCCTCTCATCAAACAAGGGCAATTTTGTGAGAATTTTGATGGGAAATCATTAGGCATCCACCTTAAAGTCATGATTTGGCTTTCATCTGGCTTTCTTTATTACATTATTAACTGAAGAAAAATAAGTGCCTTTTAAATATTGTTTTAAGATTAGTGTTTGTTTACTAATCTTAAAACAATATTTAAAAGGCACTTATTTTTCTTCAGTTAATAATGTAATAAAGACAGCATTAACATGATTAAACTATCAGGACCCTGAGTTTCTTAGGGATGGTATAAATGGCTGATATCATTGCTGACAAAGAAGTCTTAAACTTGATGGAGCTTATGTTGCAAAATAAAGTTTATATATATATTTTATTTTTTTCCACAAACTTTTTGATGTACCCTAATGTCTTTGATTTCTCCTTGCTTTGCTGTCCTTGCTAGGACCTCCAGTTTGATGTTGATTAGAAGTGGTGACAGTGAACACCCTTGCCTTATTCCCAGGCATAGAGGAAAAACATTCAGACTTACAACATTTTTTTCAACATTTGATACCTTTTATCAAGTCAAAATGTTTCCCTCTGTATGAATTATCTATTGCTTCATAACAAATTTCCAAAAACATAGGACCTTAAAGCAACACATATGTATTATCTGGAGAATGGCCAATGTGCTCTTGAAAAGAATATGTATCCTGTTGTTGTTGAGTGGAGTTTTCTATATATGTCAGATAGGTCAAATTCGTTGGTAGTCTTACTGGAGTCTCTCATCCTGTCTTGCCTGCTGGTTTTGAGAAAGCAAGTGTGCATATTGGGGAACTAAGGATAACCTTTGGCCAACAGTTCACAAGAAACTTAGCTCCCAATACAAAAACTGCAAGGAATTAAATTCTGCTTACAATCCAAGTGAGATTGGAAGTAGGCTCACTTGAGCCTCTTATGAGACTGCAACTGTGACCAACACCTGAACTGCAGCCTTGTGAGATCCTAAGCAGTGAACCCAGTTGGGACATGCCCAGATTATTGACCTACAAACATGAAATAGCACATGTGTAGGATATTCATATAGCTCCTGTAGCCCTCTTATGGTTATGGTTTGGGTTACTGCTTGCATAGTATATCTTCTTTAATTTTTTACTTTGAATTTACTTGTATCTTTGAATCTGAAGTGTTTCTTTTGTAGGCAGCATATAATGTATCATTTGTTATTCGGTGTTACCCTGTATGCTTTTAACTGAAGTATTTAATTCATTTACATTTAAGTTCTTATATAATACATGTCTTACTTCTCTTTTGTTTCTCTATCCCTTTCTTACTGCCTTTTCTTAGGTGAAACTGGCATTTTTTAGTGTAAAATTTTAATTCACATTTCTTTTATTCACCATATTTCTAGGGGTTTCTCGGCTCTAAGAAATACAAAATAAATATTTAACTTATTGCAATTTTATTATAATCAAATTCAGGTTAATATTGACTTGATTTTAGTAAATATAGCAGTGTTCTAAAGTTGCAAATTTCCATTCCCTGCCTAAGATCAAGCCTGCCTCCTCTGGCGGCAAAGCTGCAGGCTTTGAGGTCAGTTACAAGCTATTAAAATTACCTTTATCACCAACTAAATTGTAGGGGAGAAGTATGAACAACCCCGCAGCCCCAGCAAATAGGCCACAGACTACCATATTTTCACCTGATACTCTAAGAATGTTTCAACAATAAATTACTCTCAGTTTATTATCTGTCTGTAATCAACAAGAAATGTTGGTTTTGCCAATTTTGTCCAGTTTGGTTGTTTGGTTTTTGGTTTTGGTTTTTATTGGTGAGTAAAAGATGACCAGTCTTATCACAGTGTGAGAAACAGAAATCCCAGCTGCACTCTTTCTTTTCAACCTTATTTTTGCTCATCTTCAGTCATAGCTGTCAAGTACTCACACTTATTATGTAGAGGTGGGAAAAAATCCACTCCAGAAGTGGAGCTACCACATACCCCTTACCCTAGGGCCTGAAGACTGGTATGCCTAGGGCCCACCACTGCGAGTAGATCTTCCCACTCTGGTGGAGGAAGCACTGCACATTGCACCCAAGGGCCTGAAGACTGGCCTACTCAGAGTTGAATACCACTGGAAACCACTTACCCTGACAATCAGAGCTGCCACATACCCACACATACCTCTTCAGGGCCTAAGAACTGACCCCCCTGGTGGCTCCTAATGCCAAGAAAGCCATGCCTTAGCCTCAAAATACCCAACCTAGGCCACTGAGGCACTTGCAGACACCACTGACATTGCTTACAGCCAAAGAAATAAAATAAGACTACATGACTGCACCTACTCTAAACCAAAGTCAAAATACCCTACTCAACTAACACCCATGTACAGGAAAAAGTTTTTTCCTACGAAAGCTACTTTAGAAACTTTAAAAAGTGAATGTTCCACCATATGTGCAGATATCAGCATAGGGACACTAGAAATATGAAAAAGCAAAGAAAGAGAAGCATAACACCTCCAGTGTATCCAAATCATTATCTAGTACCAGACCCCAAAGAAAAGGGTATCTATAAAATGTCTTAGAGAAAATACAAAATAATAAACTTAAGGAAACTCAGTGAGATACAGGAGAATACATGTAGATAATTCAATGAGGTCAAGAAAATAATTCATAATCTAAATAAGAAATTCAACAGAGAAATATTTTAAAAACAAAAAGAAATATTGGAAGTAAAAAATTCAATTAATGAAATAAAAAATACAATGGACAAGATTAAGCAGAAGAAAGAATTTATGAATTTAAGCCAACTCTTTTGAAATAACTCAGTCAGATGAAAGAAAGAAACAGAATTTTAAAAAGGAAGAAAGCCTACACAATTTATGGAACACCATTAAGTGAAAATATTTTTGCCTTCTAGGATTTATAAAAGGAGAAGATAAAGAAAAAGGCATAGAAAACCATTTAATAAAATAGTAGCTTAAAACTTACCATGTCTTGGGAGACATAAGTGCATTCAGATCCAGGAAGCTGAAAGATTTCCAGGTAGATTCAACCCTTTGGTCCTCTCTGAGCCACATTTTGGTCAAACTGTCAAAAGTCAAAGACAACCAGATAATTCTAAAAGCAGTAAGGCAAGCATCAAGTCACATATAAGAGAATTTTCTTAAGTGACAGTGCACAGAAACATTACGCTAAATACCACATGTTCTCACTTATAAATGGGGGCTAAACATTGGGTACAAATGGACATAAAAATGGGAGCAATAGACACTGGGGACTACAAGACGTAAAGTGAAGTCCAACTGAAAGAAATCAAAAACATGAAACAGAATACGAAATGAAAATTATTCAGTGAAAGAGATAGCATAAATAAAAAATTATCACAACTTCTGACACACTTAGAGAAATGCAAAATTTACTGGAAAGTCTCAGCAACAGAATCAAACAAGCAGAAGAAAGAACTTCAGAGCTCAAAGACAAGGCTCTTGAGTTAATACAATCCATCAAAGACAAAGCAAAAAGAATTTTAAAAAATGAACAAAGCCTCCAAAAAGTTTGGGACTAAGTTAAGCATCCAAACCTAAGAACAATTGGTGTCCCTGAGGAAGAAGAGAAATCTAAAAGTTTGGAAAACATATTTGAGGGAATAATAAAAAAATTTCCCAGCCTTGCTAGAGATGGAGGCATCCAAATACCAGAAGCTCAAAGAACACCTGGGAAATTTATCACAAAAAGATTATAGCCTAGGCACACAGTCATCAGGTTATCTAAAGTCAAGATGAAGGAAAAAATCTTAAGAGCTGTAAGGCAAAAACATCAGGTAACCAATAAAGGAAAATCTATCAGATTAATAGATTTCTCAGCAAAAACCCTGCAAACTAGAAGGAATTGGGGTGCTATTTTTAGCTTCTTTGAACAAAACAATTATTAGCCAAGAATTTTGAATTCAGCAAAACTAAAATTAATTGCATGATGAAAAGATATGGTCCTTTCTAGACAAACAAATATTGAGAGAATTCGCCACTACCACATCAGCACCACAAGAACTGCTAAAAGGAGCCCAAAATCTTGAAACAAATCCTGAAAATACTCCAAAATGAAACCCTCCTAAAGCATAAATCTCATAGGACATACATAAAAATAACACAATGAAGAAAACCAAGTTATTCAGGCAACAAATGGCACGAAGAATAGAATAGTACCTCACATTTCAATACTAATGTTGAAAGTAAATGACCTAAATGTTCCACTTAAATGATATGGAATAGCAGAATGTATAAGAATTCACCAACCAAGTTTCTACTATCTTTGGAGGATTCACCTAACACATAAAAATTCTCATAAACTTAAGGTAAAGTGGTGGGAAAAGATATTCCATGCAAATGGACACCAAAAGTGAGCAGGACTAGCTATTCTTACATCAGACAAAATAAACTTTAAAGCAACAGCAGTTAAAAAAGACAAAGAGGGACATTACATAGTGATAAAAGGACTAATCCAACAGAAAAATTTCACAATCCTAAATATATATGCACCTAACACTGGCGCTCCCAAGTTTGTAAAACAATTGCTACTAGAAATGAGATAAAAAGAAATGAGATAAAAACACAATAATAGTAGGGGACTTCAATATGCCACTGACAGCACTAGATAGGTCATCAAAACAGAAAGTCAATAAAGAAACAATGGGCTTAAACTTTCCCCTACAACAAATGGACTAATCAGATATTTACAGAACATTCAACTCAACAGCTGCAGAATATACATTCTATTCATCGGCACATAGAATATTCTCCAAGATAGACGATATAATAGGCAACAAAATAAGTCTCAGTAAATTTAAGAAAATCAAAATTACATCAAGTACTCTCTCAGACCACAGTGGAATAAAATTGGAAATTTTATCCAATTTTTTATCAAAACCCTCAAAAACATGCAAATACATGGAAATTAAATAAACTGCTCCTGAATGATCATTGAGTCAACAATGAAATCAAGATGGAAATTTAAAAATTCTTTGAACTGAACAATAATAGTGACAAAACCTATCACAGCCTCTGGGATACAGCCACATGGTGCTAAGTGGAAAATTCATAGCATTAAGTGCCTACATCTAAAAGTCTGAAGGAATACAAGTAGACAATCTAAGGTCATACCTCATAGAACTGAAGAAACAAGAACAATCCAAACCCAAACCCAGCAAAAGAAAAGAAATGACGAAGATCAGAACAGAACTAAATGAAAATGAAACCACCACCACCACCACCAACAACAACAACAAATACAAAAGACAAATGAAACAAAAAACTGGTTCTTTGAAAAGATAAATAAAATCAATAGACCATTAGTGAGATTAGCCAAGCAAAGAAGAGAGAAGATTCAAGTAAGCTCAATCAGAAATGAAAGAGGAGATGTTACTACTGATACCACAGAAATACAAAAGATTATTCAAGGCTGCTATGAACACTTTTATGTGCATAAACTAGAAAACCTAGAAGAGATGGATAAATTCCTGGAAAGATACAACCCTCTTAGATTAAACCACCAAGATTTAGAAACTCTGAAGAGACCAAAAATAAGCATTAAGATTGAAATGATAATAAAAAAAAATTACCAACAACACAAAAAGTCCAAAACCAGATGGACTCACAGCTTAATTCTATCAGACATTCAAAGAAGAATGGTATCAATTCTGTTGACACTGTTCCACAGGATAGACAATGAGGGAATCTTCCCTAAATCATACTATGAAACCAGTATCACCCTGAAATCAAAACCAGGGAAGGGCATAACAAAAAATAAAACTACAGACCAATATCACTGATGAACACAGATTCATAAATCCTCAACAAAATACTAGCTAACCAAATCTAACAGCATATCAAAAAGATAATCCACCATGATCAAGTGATACCCTGCATACCAGGGATGCAGGGATGGTTTAACATACATAAGTCAATAAACGTGATACACCACATAAACAGAACTAAAAACCAAAATCACATGATTATCTCAATATTCACAGAAAAAGCATTTCACAAAATCCAGCATCCCTTTATTATTAAAACCCTCAGCAAAAGTGGCACACAAGAGACATACGTTAAGATAATAAAAGTCATCTATGACAAATCCACCCAACATTACACTGAATGGGAAAAGTTGAAAGCATTCCCTCTGAGAACTGGAAAAAAACAAGGATGCCCACTTTTACCACTTCTATTCAACATAGTACTGGAAGTCCTAGCCAGAGCAATCAGAAAAGAGAAATAAATCAAGGGCATTCAAATTGGTAAAGAGGAAGTCAAACTGTCACTGTTTGCTGATCATATAATCGTATACCTAGAAAACCCTAAAGACTCATCCAAAAAGCTCCTAGAACTGGTAAATTCAGTGAAGTTTCAGGATACAAAATTAATGTACACAAATCTGTATCTCTGCTATACACCAACAGCAAGAAAGCTGAGAATCAAATCAATAATTCAACCCCTTTAGAATAGCTGCAAAAAATATAAAATAAACAAAATACTTAGGAACATACCTAAAACGAGGTGAGTGAGAGATCTCTACAAGGAAAACTACAAAACACTGCTGAAAGAAATCAGACAACACAAACAAATGAAAACACATCCCATGCTCATGGATGGATAAAATAGGTATGAAAATACAGTTATATAAATTACAGTTAGATAGAGGAATAAGTTCTAGCATTCAGTAGCACCATAGGATGATTATAGTTAATAATTATTGTATATTTCAGCTTAGAAGAGAGGATTATAAATGTTTCCATAACAAGTAAATAAGTGTTTTATGTAATGGATATGCTAATTAGCCTGATTTGATCATTACACATTGTATCCATGTATCAAAATATCTCTCTGTACTCCATAAATAAGCACAATTATTAACTATCAATTTAAAATGTGTTTACAAATTTATGAAATTAGATAAACCTATTTCCCAGTATACAAATTATATGCCTGATTTAGGAGAATAGAATTTATTTTTAAACCTATTGCATAATGCTTATTTGCTGTAACTATATGACTAAATGATTAAGCTAATTAAATAATGAAGATTACTTCTTGGATCTCATGATATTTTTGACCTCATACACCCTTTCTTATGGTATATATTCAGTTGTTAATTAAGTTTAGAGTATATTTTCCATTTCTAAATTTAAAATCAGGAAAAACAGAAGAATTAATACATGTTTGTTTAGATTATCTTCAATAAATCTTGTTAGCATTAAACATGAATGTCTATAGTTTTTTTACTCTTACCCAATAAGGTGAGACTGAACAAGATAGGAAATGATGCTCACAACATTTCATCAATAGTAACAAGAAAAGACTTTTATGTTTAAAAAAAAATCACTGAAACTATTTTACCAAAAAACATTAATTAAAGTTATTACAACATCTTCATCTGAGAATTCAGTGGAGAAAGTGTGCCCCATATTGAGAATTTATTATACATTTCCAGCAAATTCTTTGTGTAAGAAAAGGAAAAAAAAATTAGGAAAAGAAAGTTTCAGCCACTTTAATACTATACATACTAGTGAAGAAATACAATTTGTTAGAAAAAAATAATCTACACACATAAGCTGAAGCCTTTGCCAAGACTCCAAATTCACAAATTTTCTAAGAGTCAGCCGTGTGGGGCCACTTGATCACAAGAGAGTTGAAATATGTGAGAATGCAAATTATGACTTATGACTTGAAAGGAATTCCAAAATCCTTTGCATCAAAGACATATAATGCAAATGGAAGGATGGCCAGAAGTTGTGTTGGGCTGAGTAAAGCACTGTATTTATTGATACACATTGATAACATTATTTCAGTCTCCACCCTAAGCATGTGGGACAAACAGCACTTTGTGATACGTTCAGTGAGGGAAGAATTAGCAGTGACCTCCCACCTTCGGAAATTCTGCCTAGTGCCAAGGGAGTGTTCTTGGCTCGCTTGGAGTAGGTAAAGACAAGGTAATCCAAGGCTGCTCTTAGCCCGCAAGCATTGCAGTTAGCAGTAATTACCTGGAAAGTCAGCAGAACCATGGAGTTTAAAGAAGCCTCCACAAATGACTAAGTTTTTCCTAGAGAATTTCTCAAGTACTGGAAAAAGGTAGCATATTATATGTAAACATTGCTAAGGGTGTTTTTGTGTGAGAGTGAAGAGTGACATGTTTCAGTGGTAGGGGCAGGAAGGGAACATTTAGGGGACTGCAAGGCAAGACCCAAACAGGAATGAAATGATGAAAGAATGGCCTGTGCTGGCGGGCAAATACAGTTGATTGAGTGGAGTCTGGGAACGCTTAAGCAAAATCATGTAAATAGAACTCCCAAAAAAGTGTTTGGAAATAAAGAGCAAGAGAGCCTCAGAGAAACATCCAGAAATTTCATGAGGGTATTAGGTTAAACCTCAAAAATAGACGTGAGAAAAGTGGAAATGCCAGAAGAATAAGATCAGCTCTAAAGAAAAAAAAATTACTGCTCAGTGATGGTGATGACCCCCAAAGTTTAAGGGAGTCTTCTAACAACAGCTGCTGACCAGATGTCCCAAAGTAAATGGCAAATAATAGCATGTAACCTTCCCTCACCAAAGCGCCCCAGCCAAGCAACCCAGTCATAACTGTAATTCTCTGCAGAAGGCTCCCCAAACTTCAAGTTTCAGTGCCTCTAATCCTGCCAGTTTTTCATGGGGGAATTTGTTATTCATCCTCAGAGAAGAGTTTCCTCAAAGATCAACAAACTCTATCCTCACAACTGTGACTCAGCCTGGGAATAGTGAAGAGAGCCAGGTCTCCCCAGGCTACATGTTATCTGCGTTCCCAAGGGTGGCCTTGGACTTTCTCCCAGGGTTGTGCCAGTGGGCAGCCTCCACGTAACCTCTAGAGAAGAATTGGTTCTCACTGGAGGCAACTCTTGTTGGCAGTAGATTCCAACACATTTCATCACTGGGTCGCAATGATGGTGGCCCTTGTTGGCGTAGCCTCCCACTGGCAGTGGCAGCACATTTTGCTGTCAGCACCATTCCCAGATGATACGGTTTGGCTGTGCCCCCACCCAAATCTTGACTTGAATTGTATCTCCCAGAACTCCCCTGTGTTGTGGGAGGGACCCAGGGGGAGGTAATTGAATCATAGGTGCAGGGCTTTCCAGTGCTATTCTTGTGATAGTGAAGAAGTCTCACGAGATCTGATGGATTTAGCAAGGGTTTCTGCTTTTGCTTCTCCCTCATTTTCTCTTGCCACCACCATGTAAGAAGTGCCTTTCACCTCCTGCCATATTTCTGAGGCCTCCCCAGTCATGTGGAACTGTAAGTCCAATTAAATCTCTTTTTCTTCCCAGTCTCAGGTATCTCTTAATGAGCAGTGTGTAAACAGACTAATACACCAGGGCCCACATTATTTTTCTGAGTCTCTTGCTGACAGGTAGAGACAGTTGAACACTATCTTGGACTTCTGCCCACAGTTGATCCTGTTTTGGTAGAAATTACTCTACACCAATCTGTAACTGAACTTGCTTAACAGCTTCTGTAGATGCAATGAAGGACAAACCTAAGTAACACCACATCCGTCATTTCCCTCACTTAAGGCTGTTTAAGCCTAGAGCCACTGATTCTGTCTTAGCTGAGGATGAGTGTGTGCTCTCACAAGGATGCTCCATTGGGAATAGAGACCCTCACTCCCCTAACTCAGGGTCCACACTTGCCCAAAGACTCTGAGCACATATGGAGGAAGCAGCCAGATAGGAATTTTAATCCAGCCATGTTACTTCTTGCTTAGCAAGCTAACTTATTAACAAATTTGGCTCATTCTCAGTTTCCTTACCTAACAAAAGTTTTTACTCATAAAGTGTCTCTCAGGCTTAAACAAAATGTTACAATCAAATTTATAGCACTTAGTTTAGTCTCTGGTTATATATTCCTTGTCTTAATAGAAAGACATGAACCCAAACAGATAAGAATTCATTGGTGTCTTAATCCACATATTCCACAAGACTAGATATTTGTGGACAAAGCTGACACTGGGTTAGTGTCACTGGGAGAAGTCCTATCTTCTTGGTGTTGGGTCACGGGCAACTGCAACAAGGAGACAGCTGGGATGTGACAGAAACAGGCCTCAGCTGAGGAGCCTGCAGTCTTGATCACTCCCACTTGATCATATCATCTGGGAGTCAAGGAAGCCAGGTCTGAGCCTTGACTTCATGTAGTTTTTAAATTCCAAGTGAAGCCACTCAGGAGAAAAGGCAACCTTCAGAAATGAGACCAAACGGTATAGGTTACAAGGCCTGCAGGTGAGAGAGAGTGAGAACACCCTATGTCACACGGGCATTCAGAGAGAATAATGACTGCAGTAGTGTCTCCTTTCTAAATTTTTATAGTGCCAATCTCTTCAGAATCCATCCTTCTTGTTAACAGCAGGGCTGCTCAGTGAGGGTCGTCTTTGCTGAGGTAGCTAAGACATGTCTGAGTATGTCTGGTGACTTGGCGGCCAGTCCTGCCAGAATTTGTATGAAGAACTAAGGAGAGAAATTGTTCATCCATTCAAAACAATCAATGTTTACTGAGAGTCTCTGTACTAGGTGCTGTACAAAGCCGTCATACACAGAGGTGTAGACAGATAGTGTAGCACAAGAAGAGAGGACCAGGCAGAGGAGCCTGGCCCAGGAGTGAAGACTTAGTTGAGAGGTGAGAAGCCTGAGTTGGTCGTGTGCATTGGGTTTTGCTATGAGTTCCCCAGTGCTGTCCCTGAAGGGACAGTGCCTTTCTTCCCGCAGGCTGCACAAGTTATAGCAGCCTTGATCTCCAGAGCACTTCCAGGATCACTGTGTTGGTGACTGCCTGGTGGCGGAGAAGTTCTTAGGAAAAGCCACAGTTGTGAGCACCTGAAGAGTGGTGTCTGTGGATACAGTGAAGGGATTTGGAAATAGGAAAATTGTGCAGGAAGAGGTGGGAGAGAAAAACAGAGGGTACCAAGTGGTAGCTAGCAGGACTTAACTGAACACACATGAGGTACCCATAGGGATTCCCAGACTTAAAGGAAGAGGCTTTACCTCTACAAGGAGTTCAAGAACTACAATCAGAAGTGTCTTCAATTATTAGGGAATCCCACAAATGGTGCTGTTCTTCGAGGGAATTCATTATAGGAATGTGAGCTAACACCCACTCTCAGGACAGCCAGAGATGGTGATGACAGTGACAGCCAGGGGAAAGTGGAGCATTTCCTCCTCTGACCCCATCAAAGATGATGCTTTTATACCTGTGTATGAAATGGAGAGGGGATGAAAACTTTGAGGCACGGACACTTTGGGTAGTTGGAGAAGCTGATGGAATTTGTTCCTCAGAGTCAGGGTGGAGGACCCCCATTGCTGTGAATGCAGAGGGATGCATCTCTCACTCATTCCTGTGGAATACACAACCCTTGTTATCCTCTTTCATTCTGGGTTGACCTTTAAGTGCCCTGCACGAAACTCATTTTCACAGCCTTACCTTCATTCATAAAAAGTAGCACGTTGGCCCAGCGCGGTGGCTCAAGCCTGTAATCCCAGCACTTTGGGAGACCGAGGCGGGTGGATCACGAGGTTAAGAGATCGAGACCATCCTGGTCAACATGGTGAAACCCCGTCTCTACTAAAAATACAAAAATTAGCTGGGCATGGTGGAGCGTCCTTGTAATCCCAGCTACTCAGGAGGCTGAGGCAGGAGAATTGCCTGAACCCAGGAGGCGGAGGTTGCGGTGAGCCAAGATCGCGCCATTGCACTCCAGCCTGGGTAACAAGAGCGAAACTCCGTCTCAAAAAAAAAAAAAAAGTAGCACGTATCATTTATTTCCTAGGGTATACATTTTAGAGTCTAGTTTATATCGCCAGTGACTAAGCTAAATTCTGAGGCAGCTAATTGCATGACTTTGGGCAACTTAGTTAAACCAGTAACATAAGAATCACTTGGAGATTTCCTCAAACTGCTAATGCCGATTCAAGAGTTCTGGGGAAAAGCCTATCACTGCCTGTTTCTTTTAGGTACCCAGGCAATGCTGTGCTGCTGCTGGTGGGCCACACTTTGAATAGCAAGGACCTAATCTCTTTGAGCTCAGTTTCCCCATTGGTAAAACAAAGATAATCATGTTTAGCTTGTTACGAGTCAAAATTAAATTGAGTAAGATGATACACTTATCACAGTGCCTAGCAACTATTCAGTGTTCTATAATAGCACAAAATATGTTAATACCATGTTAGTTGCATTTCATGGGAAAAACCACCAGGACATTCCATATCCTTTGATGTGACTTTATATGTATATTCTGGAACAAACATCCTATTGCAGATTTTCTATCTTACATTTCCAAACATTGCAATAATTCCGTTGACTGGTTATTTTTGTTTTTTATACAGTCTCTTCCAGTGCAATTAAAAAATTATTAGTATCAGTAATAATGAAAATTATAATATTATTTACTTTTGACATAACAGGGTATTTTAATTTTCCTTGTATTCAGACCTCTGGGCAAGCTGCAAAAGAAGTCAGGGCATTATTCTTCCCTGGTGGCCTTACCCCTATTCCAGTTTTGTTAACATGTTAAAATGTTTATTTTAACTTACTTTCTAGAGTTACCTTTTAAGTGTGGAATAACTTAATTATGGATCCCTCAATACTAGTAACAAACTGCTATGAGATTTACGGATTGTTTAAGACTGAAAGCAAAAACCATAATTGTGCATGTTCTTCCAAATAAGATTATTTTCTGAAAAACTTTTGACTTTTATTTGTCTTAAAATGGCTTAAAACTTTAGTACCCATATTAAAGCTTTCCAAATTTCTTTCCCTTTTGACATTTTATAAAGAAATAATTTTTTAAAAATTTCTGCATGTTGTACCTATAAATTTACATTTAATAATGATTTTGACTTATTTTAAGGGTTTTTTCTTTAATTTCACATCAAATTTTGTATATGAGGATAGATGGAGTATCCCTGAGTAATAACTACTTTTAAAAATATATTTCTCTTATGTCTTGCTAATATTAAGACAACTGGTCTCTATTTTTTCCCCAGAATCTATAAAGCCATGTTCAAGGATATTTGTAGGTACAGAGGAAACAAGGAAAGCCATGTATGACTCTTTCTCCAGCACTGCAAATCATGCAGGTAGGTGAAAATAAGATGATAATTTTTTTTTTAGAAAGGAAAAAAGAAAAAAAAAAGAATGAAGGAGAGGAAGAAAAAGGAAGAAAAAGGTGATAATGTTTGTAGCCCATGTATTCTCATCTTCCCCACGGTGGCTTAAGAATTGTTACCATTGTATGTCTCCTGAGAAGATTTTTATCCCCACCCCAGAATGATGACTGCTGTCATTCACTGAGTTCTCATCAGGTAGCTTTCGACACTAGCTGTACATCAGAATTACCTAGGAGCTTTAAAAATTCCTATTGTCTGGGCCTATCCCAGATTGATCAAGTCAGAATCACTGAGGCTTGAGCATTTGTACTTTCTTGTAAGCATCTCAGGTGATTTTGGTGAACAACAAGGTTTGAAAAACACCCTAATTAGGAGAATCATGTTATTCAAAATTGCACATATTAATTACATATTAGTAAGATGAGAATCATTTTATTATGTAATCCTGGTAAAAAATTTTGCAAAATCAGTATATTTGGTTACACCTTAGCTTCAAGCTTAGAAAGAATAGCCCATTCAGGTCACAAAGCCAGGACGAAGGGTAGATTCATGAGCTGAATCCAAGTCTGTCTGATTCTCAAGTTCATGCTAGTTCCATTAGGTCATATTACAAGAAGGCAACAAAAGAAAAAAGAATGAAAATGAAATGAAAAAATAAATGATGAAGCAGATATTACTGAATGGCATTATAACAACAGTACATATTTCCTGCCTTCCAGAGAGTTTTATTGCAACTTAGGCTCAGGAAGACCTAAAATGATCAATGTTTAGGAAGAAAGGAACATATGAGACATCCAGAGAAGATGGTTTTAGGCATGGTAGTAATCATGAATGACACGTAAAAAAATCACAAAAGAATGACAGGTAGGACTGGATGCTGTGGCTCATGCCTGTAATCACAGCACTTTGGGAGGCTGAGGCAGGTGAATCACTTGAGGTCAGGAATTTGAGACCAGCCTGGCTAACTTGGTGAAACCTCGTCTCTACTAACAAAAATTACCCAGGCGTGGTGGTGTGCAACTGTAATCCCAACTACTTGGGAGGCTGAGGCAGGAGAATAGCTTGAACCCAGGAGGCGGAGGGTGCAGTGAGCCAAGATCAGGTCACTGCCCCTGGGCTGGGGCCACTGCACTACACCTGGGCCTGAGCAAGACTTTGTCTCCAAAAAAAAAAAAAAAAATGAATGATAGGTAATAGCACCTTCTGATGCTATAGCAAATACAGTTAAACCCATCTAAAGTGGTTTAATATCCCAAAGTTTTCCAAGAAGACATTGAGATAATGAAAGCTTAAAGGCAAACCCTAGCCTAATCTAAGTGTAACACATGAAAACTGTGTAGTCTACACTAGAGGTCAAAATATCCAGAAAGTAAAAATGAACCGTGTTTAGCATTATGTTGGGAAGTCAACACCACTACACGCATGTGTTTAAAATTCGACATTTCAAATACCTGACTCTGAAGTTGTCCAGTATTCAAGGAGCAAAACTAGCTATTGCCTTTAGAAACAGTACTTTTAAAGTTGATACTTAGCTGACTTCACTATGGTCTCATTTTTGACCATAATTATCGTCCAAAAATATCTCATTTGATAAGCCAAGGATTGATTGATTCTTCTAAAGGTTTCCAAGTGAAATACATAAGAGCTTGAAATAATACCACTAGGATCATCTAAGCATGGTCTTGACACTAAATGAGTCTTCACCCAGTTACCAAGAAACTGATTTAAGACTAAGATTACACTTAAATGAGCTCTAACAATTAAACTGCTATGAAAAGGACCCCAGCAAGATCATGAGGTCAAACATTCTTTACTCTCCAACATCAGTTTCCTGGCTTAAAAAGAAAGAAAGAAAAAGACCAAAACAATTTCACATTGACTAAAGCTGAATTAAGGGTAACATTTGTTAGATAACTACCTAAGACATAAATTATAAGAGGAATCATAAATGTAATGATAGAAAAAAATTGACTGCCATGGTGCAGTGGCTTATGCCTATAGTCCCAGTGCTTTGGGAGGCCACAGCAGGCAGATCATGAGGTCAGGAGTTCGAGACCAGCATGGCCAACATAGTGAAACCCCACCTCTACTAAAAATACAAAAATTATCTAGGTGTGGTGGCACTGCCTGTAGTCCCAGCTACTTAAGAGGCTGAGCTGGGAGAATCACTTGATCCCAGGAGGAGGAGTTGCAGTGAGCCAAGACCACATCATTGCACTCCAGCCTGGATGGCAGAGTGAGACTCTGTCTCAAACAAACAAACAAACAAACAAACAAACAAAAACAAAAAAAAACAAAAAAACAGGGAACCATATGAGTCACATGAGCTGAGGTATGAGAACTCCTACATCATGAAATCAAGAGACTCAATATCTAATGACCAGGAATCCCAAAAAAGAATAGGAAAAATAGAAGACAGTAAATTATTTTTTAAAATAGGAGAAAGCTTCCCAGAACAAAATAACGTGAGCTTCTAGCTAAATGAGTGAAAAAGACCAATAACCAAGCACATAACAACATGAATTATAGAATACCTGGGACAGAAAGAAGATCCTAAAAACTTTCGAGAAAGAAATGGTCTATAAAGAAAGGAGAAAATAGAAAATAAGCATGGCTTATGGTCCAGCAAAACTGATAGATGAAAGATGGCAAGGCGAGATACTACACATTGTCAGGGGAGTTTTAAACTTGAGTTAAATTATTCACCTTAAAATATTTGATACTTCTACTATCAATCAAATATGTGGATACAAGTGAAGTCATTTTCAGACGTGGAAGATTGCAAATTACTTATCTCCCATGCATTTTTTTTCTCAAGAGACTTTTGGTGGACATGCTTTACTAAAACCAAAGAATAATCCATAAAAAAGGGAAATGTCAGAACCAGCAAAAGGAGAAATTCAACAATAGAGGGAAGGAAAGGCTGGGTAAGCTCACTTGCTCCCTTTGCTTTATAGGGTAGAGTTACAGCTACTGGGGAGATTGGGTTATGCTCTGCATAGACCATAGCCATTGCTCTGTGGCCTCCATTATTCATCTTGGTAGCACATTCCTTACCCTGAGAAACACTCACAGTTTGATAAACTATAAGAAACATTTTTGTGTAAATGGTCCACAAATAGTAAAAGTCACCTCATCTTAAGGGCAAATTTACTTTAGAAACTGCTTGGCAGTTGATCTGCTTTAACTTGGGAGACACCACCATTTCGTATTCCTTAACCGTTGACTGAAAGGCAAAACGTTGTGGTGGTGGTTCTAATGCAGTCTTGTCAAAATAGGGTTCAGAGCTGATGACCATAGCAACACCTGGGATACTTATTAATAACATAGATGATCCAGTACTTGTGTATTACCTTACTTACTTGTGATACAAGATGCTCTGAACTCACCTTGGAATTTTCCTGCCCCAATTTTAGAATCAGCCCCTTCTCCAAGTCATGTATATTTTAAAGAAGAACATTTCAGGACCTCTACCATTGTAATGAATCAGCAGTGCATAGCTGGAGGTTTCAGAAGAGAGATCTGATATAAACTCAGGTACCTGTGTTTCTCCTAAATTAGAAATTACAGTCCTGGATAAATCACTAACTTTTACTTTAAATCCACTTCTGGGGCCCATTCCAATTACATGCCTCTACTTGAAATGGTTACATTATGGTGACGGAGGCCTCTTCCTGGGTCTGTGTTCCATCAGTTTTGAGGAGAGCATCCAAAAGATTTCTGTCCTTCCACACCTCACCTGCATAGACAGAGTGAGAATCTGATGTCATGGGCACATGTGCACTCCTGCCATGCACACCTCCACCTGCAAAGACCCCACCTCATTCGTATGGGTGAATGAAACCCAGGGCAGTTTGTGTCTATTATTTCACTATCACGGAGATCAGCATTGTGACTTAAAAACCTTAGCATTCTCAAGTGTGAATAGATTCATGTAACATTCGTTGGTCTCCTTTTTGTTTATAAACCGTGATAGTATCTCTTTCAATCTCTTCCACTTGCAGACTGCCAAGACTTATTCTACTGATGTGTGTTAGTCAGGCCTGGTACTAAATGAATTAACATTTTAGTAACTTTAGGACATTCAATGAAGTGTGATTTATTTTAGGTAATCAAACTTGCCTATAAATATCCCAAAGTTAAAAGCATGTTTTTAAAACTAAAATTCACTAATTAGATGTTCTCTTGTCTGTATGTAATCTCTTCTGAGTGAACATGCATTCATTGTATCTGGAAATATATGGGGTTGAAATATTCATTCTCAAGTGCCCTTTTTCTTGGTTTTATCAGTTCTTTATTTCATGTAGAAAAGAGATATATATGTATATATTTGCTTGTGTCTCAAATTTGGGGTGTCAAATAACTTAGTTATATTTTTAGACTCATTTTTGCTGTGCCCTCAGTCTTCAGTGTTGATGGCTACTTGATAAATAACACCAAGGAGACCCATTCCTACTCTTCTGTCTTGGGATTATGTATGCAAAGGTGATTCCACAAGCTAGTAAGACTAGTAGATATTCTTATGTGGCTCAGTAGAGGTTCTCATTTCTTAAGAAAATAATTTTTAGAAGGATCTGGTTACCATGTTGTGATGTTTTGCATATGATATAAAGAGCTTTAGTAGACTAACTTCCAGCATTCAGCTTGACAGAAAATCACAATAGTTCAAAGAAACTTCAAATCATGCTGTTGAATTATGCTGTAATAAAAAAGGTATCACAGTTGGGACCTGAGGTTTTTCTGTGAGGAACCATGTTTTTCTGACCATGCTGGTTTCAGCACATAGTGTGGCTATAATTAACCAATCAGCACATAGTGGCGCTATTATTAAGCAATCAGCATAAGTCTGATTCAGCCCCCACCACCAGAAGAAGGGAAACCTAGGCAAGGAGCAAGAGCTGTGGCACATACCTGTAATCCCAGCATCTTGGGAGGCCAAGGCAGGAGGAATACTCAAGCCCCAGGAATTTAAGGTGAGCCTGGGCAACATGGTGAGACTCTGTTTCTACCAAAAAAAAAAAAAAAAAGGCAATTATCCAGGTGTGGTGGCACATTCCTGGAGTCCTAGCTACTCAGTAGGCTGAGGTGGAAGGATCGTTTGAGCCCAGGAATTCGAGGCTGCAGTGAGTGATGATGGTACCCTTCACTCCAGCCTGGATGACAGAACAAGACCCCATTTCTTAAAAGAGTAGGGGAAGCCTAACCCAACCCTAATTCTTCCTCCTGGGTCCCAGAACGCCCTAAGCTGGGTTGCTTGTCATCCTAATATTTTTCTCACAATCACCAGTTGACAGTCTTCTCTTTTTTCACTCTTAAAATGAATGTCTTAGATTTCTGCTTTCACAACCTGCATTTCTTCTCCCCTGGGAAAGCCTTCTTCTGTTTCTGGCCTGGGCTGTTTGGATACCCAGACCTTGCTCCTTAGATGCCCCCTGCTCCTCCCTTGTCACTGTCGTTTTGCCTAGATTCTCTTTGCTGCTAATATTGGCTCTGTGACTCAGAGCCCAATCTGGACGTTGTCTTTATAGGTCTAAATATTCAGTATAGAAAAGAAAAACATGAAGCCTGTTTCACGGATGTTACATTCTAGTAGGAAGCAAACAATAAGTAAATAAACACACAATTATGATTTAGGTAATGACAAATAGTTTGAATAAAATTAAAGTAAGAGAGACTATCTGGTGTGGGAAAGTAGAAGTGGGAAATTATTTTGGATAAGGTGAATCAGGAAAGGCCTCCTTAAGGAAGTAACATTTAAGCAGAAACTTGGATGAAATGAGGGAGGAAATCAGGTGCATATCTAGGGCAGAGCCTGCCAGACAGAAGGGAAAGCCAGTGCAGAGGCCCAGAGGCTGTGATAGGTTTGGTTTGCTTGAGAAACAGCAAGAAGGTCATCGTGGCTGGAGCAGAAAGTGGGAGAGAGAACAGGTGGAGATGGAGCAGGTGAGGAAGGAGGGGACATTGTGCAGGCTTTTTTTGTTCCCTTGGCAAAGAGTTTCAGCCTTATTTGGAGAACTGTGGAAATCTGCCAGAGGATTCTGAAGAGTGGAATAATGCGGTCTTGGTAGAAGCTGTTGTGGCTTCAAGCCTTCTGTCACTTGTCATGTATAACCATCCATTCTACCATTATTTCCTCCAGTGTGATATAACAATCCTTTTAGTGAAGGGAGGAAAAAGAAATCCTTTATACTTACTTTGTTACAATAGTACATAAAGAGCAGCCCCCTGCACTCCAATGTTTTATAGCAATTTTTACATACACTCCTACCTGTTATAGGCCCTCTCCCTACATCCTCGGGTCAGAGGTTGTGAGACTTTAGAAAAAAAAGAGTAGCGGATATTCTTCTGTTCGCAAATTCTCCTTTTAATCTCACCAATTGTTTATTGTCCCTGGAATAATGTTTTCCAGCGAGTCTCCTCCCATCCCCAAGGACAGGGTTCTCCTCTCCCATGCTCTTCCTTGGCATCCTTTGCAAAAAATTTCTTGGTCAGGCCCATCCTTCTTGTCTTCCAGATATAGGAGCTTATGCCAAGACTCTGGCATCCTTTCATAATACATCCAGCATGAACCCTATCTGCTGTGGCCTCGGAAAAGTCTTGGTGTCTGGATTGGTGACTCATAACATCAGCTTATTACGGCACCTAGGGATTCTTCTGTATCCCCTGCACAACTCCCTCCAACTTTTCAAAAGACAATATCCTGAAATGTCTTGGACAATTAATAAAATTGTCAAATTGTCTTTCTCTGGAAATTTTACCTTCAGTTTTCTTACCTTCATGTCTTCAAAGAAGATGAAGATTTTGGGGGAATGTGATACTTTACATTTTATTATGCTTTCATTTAATATCTGTTTTTCACCCTGTCATTGTTTGTTCATTAAGCAAGTGTTTATTAAAGTGACTCTGTACTTGACATCTGGTGAGGAATGAGGTGCGAATGTAAGTTGAGAAGTCAGGGATGAGAGCATGCCTGACAAACACATGGGCTCATCAAGGTTAATTGCACCATTGAGGATCTGTGCCCATCTGTAGTTTTTGCTATTATTGTATTGCTTTTGCAAAGAATAACCTGTTGTCAATGACTTAAGCAATAAAACCTTCTACCACTTTGTAGAAGTACAAAGAATAAAATGGTTCTAATTTTTGATCAGCAGCATCTTTAGGTATAATTGATCTGTTAGCCTGAAGAGTTAACATAGAAAGCGATGCTTTTACTTTTTATAAGGAGACAAAGATGCCATTCTATTAAGGTGCTCAAATGTTTTCTGTTTTTCCAAAGAAAAGTTTTCCGCTAAACAGATCCCTGACTTAGCTCTACTCTACAAGAGTTTTAAATTTTATAACTTTTTACTCGTTCTTCCTCGAGGGTATTTATTGTTTTATACACATTTTTGTTATGTATGTCCCGTCATCAATAGCCTTTTCTTCAAGGAGTTACTTCCTTCTCCAGTTTTTATATCATTTCAAAGTTTCCCTCTTTTCCTTTTCCTTTGTTTAAAAAGTAAAGGATATCCAAGTAAATCTTCATTTTCTTCTCCATAATGCCATCCTCTGCTATTGTGTGTACTGAATTCTGCTTCTGCACAAACAAAATATAATACGTCCTTGACTCCCCTCCTGGCTAAATAAGTGGACGTTGTGACCAGGGATACTGGTCATAATTTAATTTGAAAAATAATACTTGTCCAAACTTACTTGAAATGATACAACCAACAATCCTGCATTTTCTTTAAAGATCAGGCCTTGGCATTAGAGAGAATGAAATGCTCCAGAGGGGAGACTTGCCTGGGCCTGCGTGGAGCTGCTCTGTGCAAGGAAGATGCCCCCTATAGGCAGTTCATTGCTGCCGCCTTTATCAGACAACACATGAACAGCAAGGTCTTAAAAACACGTTTTTACATTTTTGAACCAGTTTCATTATGAAAACCTCTTATTGCTGCTTTAAAAAAAATACTTTTTAAACTGTCCTTATGACTGCTTTGAAGTTGCTCCTTTCTGGTCCTCTCTCCTCTGCTTTCATCACTTTCTCATGGTTTTGGGGACATTTACATTTTGGACAATTATTTAATTCCGTTGTCACATCAGGTTTCTGAGTGCTCATTTTTACTTCATTATTATGTTTTATTTTGTTTTAACCTGTTGCCAGATGTGCCACATGGGACTGGAACACACCTTCTCCCAGACACAATCCTGAATTCATTAACTTGCCATTTCCTTTGCTCTCAATGGGACCTGACAGACAAGCACCTCCGTTAAAGGAATGTTTACCCAACACCAACACCTGCCAAGAAAAACAGAAAGAAACACAGAGAGGCAAAGAAGTGGGTGGGGGGACGCATGTGTTTAGAGATTGGAAGAGCTTTTAATGAAAGTTATTGTTTAGGAGTCTGGGATCATGATTCCTGCTGTTGCCAGAAGTGTCTCGTCAGCGACCTGAGACCAAATATCTGAGCTAAGGGGAAAACCTTGAACTCCTCACTTCTGAGACAACATGGATTAACATCAGGACAGACTTCTGACAGGGAAATGAATATTGTGATCTCAGCAGGAGTCTCTGTAGGGTGGTAGCCCACTGGACTACAACATAATCTCTGGTAATTAAACACATTTGGCCTCTTTCGTGTGTGGGAGAAGTCACAGATGAGCAAATCGGAGGATTTGATTTTATGCTAGAAGGAGGGTGGTCTTACTAAGTCAGGGTCAGCTATCGGGCAAGAAGGCAGGGGTGGAGCCTGTAGTTTGGCTGACTGACATAACTCCTGGGTAATCAGAAAACTGAAATCTTGCCTTGACATTCTCATCATCTCACAGTCCCGGAACACGCAGGGAGCGGGGAATGAAGGTGGAGTTATCAGCCTGGGCTTATGTAGAACAGAGGCCAGCCTCGTTTCTCTTTACCCACTGTGCCTCTTCCCAGTGGCTCCTTTTCCCGCAAAGCCAGCAAACAAAATACAGCCTATTTTTCTCTTTCTCATTGTCTCTGACACTCTGAAAGATAAAAAAGACTTTCAGTGAGTAAGGGAAAGTACAGAAAGTAAGAGTGATCTTTCTTTCATTTCTAGAGAAGAGATGATGTGACCTTGGCTACACCTTCCCGAATGATCTACAGCCAGCCATGGGAATAAGAAGCAAGTTATATGAGTCACACCTTTTAGAAACATTGTTTATCACACTAATTGTTGTCCTCTGTCATGAAGAACTGTCCAGAGTCCTCAACTCACGAAGATTTCTGTTTGGGTCGAGACTCGCTATAATTCCTCTACTGTCTTTCCAGAAGCCCTTGTCCTCCACACACTTCTGCAGGGACCAGGAGAGCCAGTGAGGAGGATCACTGGACTGCTGGAGACTCCAAGCTCAGAGGAAGAGAACCAATAGAAGGGCTCATCACAGAAGCCTGAGTCTCTCCTTCTTCTCGCCTATGATTTAGGCTCCTATACACAATGGTGTTCTAAGCCTGATATGTCGAGGGCCTCTCCCCTGGGTCTTAGACCTTGTTTCACAAGACCCTAACTCTCCATGCTGTACAACTGCAATTCCCTGGAATCTTAAATGGTATCTCATGAACAAGCGTTTCACAGTCAAGCAACTCCTTCTTCACGGAAGGACTTTCCTAAATCTTTATCATGCTAACATGCAATGCAAAACTTTGAGTTCCTCAGTAGGTAGTATTTCCAGAGTATATTTGACCATGAAATGCTATTGTCATTTTAACCCCAAATCTCCCAAGCTATAACAACAGAGTTATAGCTCTGCTGGATTTGAGCAATTACAGTGAATGTGAAATAATACAGCCAGATCTTCACATTTTAGTTCAAATGATATTCTCTGAATTCCCTGACTATATGTGGTCCCATAATTATATACTCTCTTGGTCTGGCTGAATAATACAGTTTGTCATCTATAGATACAGAGTATATACCTGGAGCATGCTACTTGTTTAATTAGTGTTCTGACTTGCACCAGAACTCTGTCCTCAGTCCTTTTCTTTTCAGTGTTTTGATCAGTGGCTTTAATGAAGTAGCAGAATGCAGGATTACCAGATAAAGTGAGGACTCAAAATCAGGGCGGATAAAAAATTTGTTAGATGACTGATATGGTTTGGTTGTGTCCCCACCCAGATCTTACCTTGAATTGTAATGATCCCCACGTGTAAAGGGCAGGGCCAGGTGGAGTTAATCGAATCATGGAGGTGGTTTCCCCCATACTGTTCTCGTGGTAGTGAATAAGTCTCACAAGATCTGATAGTTTTATAAATGGGAGTTCCCTTGCACAAGCTCTCTCTTGCCTGCCACCATGTAAAACATCTCTTTGCTCTTCCTTCATGTTCTGCTGTGATTGTGAGGCCTCTCCAGCCATGTGGAACTGATTCCATTAAACCTCTTTCCTTTATAAATTACCCATTCTCAGGTATGACTTTATATGGCAGCATGAGAATGGACTAATACAATGACAAAGTGTCGTCTCAACAGACAGAGAAAACTGATAGATCAAATCCAGCAAGCGAAAATATAATAAGGGGAAATTTAAAGTCCTTTCCTAAAGCCCTGGAGCTATACTCTGAAAATGAAGACGCTATGACTAACTATTTCATGCGAAAAATATTAAGTGTCTTTAATTGACCTCAAGTTCAATATGGAATAATGATGAAGGACTTGAAGCCACATGACAGTTAGAGAAAGTGTGTGAAATACACAGTTTGAGGTAAGTTGAATGCCATTTGAGTAATGTTTGCACATTTGCAAGAAGGAGCACAGGCTTGAGTGAGGTTACGTCTGCAAACACCCCATCCTCTGTGAGTGAGCAGGCGGGTATGTGCAAGAATGTGAATGGACGTCACACCCTATACTCCCTGGTGCAATCAGTGCAGCATGACTCACTGGAATTGTAATTCAGAAACTGTTACATGTTTAAAAAGATATTCGTAATGTTCTCTTCCAAATTCTTATAATTCAAAGTAATTCTGGCTCGTGGACAAGTCCCAACACTGTCCTTGGCTAATTATGTCTCTCTAACCAGTCCTTACCCTTCTGTTTCTATGGGCAAGATGTTAACTAAGGTCTCACAGCTCTACTTGTATGACTGTCACCTCTTCCTGGCTTGCATTCATGTGTGTGTATCTGTGTGTACATTAAAATTGACGTTTCATTGGAATTATAGTTAGATTATACTCACGAATGAAAGCAATCGTTTTGTCTCCTCCCTCATCAGCATTACTCATTGGAGAACTAAAATACTAATAAGGATAAAAATGAACATTTATGGAGTGCTTAGCATGTGCCAAGAATTGCTGTAATTGTGTAACATAGATTATGTTGTTTAATTTTCACAGGAACAGTATTAAATTGGTATTAGTTCTCTCTCCCTTTTGTTGCTAAGCAAACTGAGATACAGAGGTTAAGAATCTTACCCTCAGTCACACATCTAGTAAATAGTAGAGTAGGGATTTGAGTTCAGGTATTTGTCTTTAGAGACAATGTTCTTACAACCACTATGCTATACTTCTTCCCCATGCCCAGCTTCTTTCTTAGAGAATTTCCATGTGTTTCTTCCTGGCCGCACCTATGTAATTCTCATCTGATTCCTAAAAACACCAGATTTGTCCACTGACTGAAATACAAAACCTTAATTTTGATTCTTGGAACTTGACTAAGGAACTCTATTAGCTTATACTACACTGGTTAACTGTATAACTGTAGTTACACCTAGTCAATGTTGCTTGCATACACAACCTAGCCAGGAAGATGATTTTTCATATCTGATCCCTTACTAAAGTGTTAACATCTGCTTAAAATAGACTGATTATTACAACTAAAATCACTTAAGAAATCATCAAAATGTATCTTCCCAAGGATATTCTCTTTGACTGATTTAGATCCTATTACACCATACCATCTTTGACATCCAAACACCTCTCTGATTCTTATTAATGATAAAATGTACATAGATAATACATTTTTATTATACCTGTTTCGTTTACACAGTTTTTAACAGATTGTGAATTCCTGATGACAGAGTTTTTGTAATTTATGAATTTAAAGTAACACAGATTGAAGATAATGTTAATAGCACAGACACTGAGATAACTTACAGGCAATAACTGGCATATAGAAAATGCAAAAAATAAAAGCTGTATTTTCAGAATTTTGCCTACTTGCAAGAATATCTTACTTTCCCATTGCTCACCTATTTTCAACAGAATTCTATATATTATGTTAAAATTCTGGACAAAAGTTGACTAAGATGTGTATGTGTATGTGCATGTGCGGGTGGGGGAAGAAATAAATTTTATAGGGAAAAAATATTTATTTTAAGGATTTCTTTAGGTCTTTTTTCTTTTCTTAGGAAATCATAAACATAATTTTTAACTAAGCTTTTACATGAACCACAAATGTTCAACGTTGTACTTAAATAACCTAGTAAATTATCTTGAGTCTCTTAAAAGACTCCCTGAAGTCACTATTTTTTGAGTAGTCTGCTTTCATAGGCTTGTTATGAGGACTATGTCTTAATAGATAAGTGTTTATAACAGTGCCTGACAAATAGTAAAATCCATATAACTGTAAGTCACACACACGAGATGAATGTGTTATATAAAACAATTATTATTTCTCCACTAACAGCTAATTGCCCTCTGTCAGAGCAAAACCATTTCCTATATATACAGGAATCTGTATGTAACCACTCTACCCTGCCTTTTATTTCTGCACAAATATCACAGTATATATATATATATATATAATTCTTTATAAATGTCTTGTTATCTGATAAGGCAAAGTCTTACTCATTTCCTTCAAAATTACTTTGATTTTTCTTGATTCTTGACTTCCTTATGAATTTTAGGACAAATTTCCTTTAGGATTCTTGGAGTGGAATTGTTGGGTAATGAGATGTGTCATCTTTAAATGTGTAAGATGATGTCAAATCTTTTTCAATCATGGTCGTAAAAATGCATGCTTCCAAGAACAGTGTAAGAGGGCTCCCATTGATCCACATCCTCTCCTGCTTGATTTTATAGAGACTTGTAAATTTAAATATTGTTGAGGCATAATTTTTAAGCAATAAAATTTACCCGCCTTAGAGTTGAGTAACTTTGACAAAATCATACAACTTTGGTTTTATTTATTTTTTAACTTCTATTTTAAGGTTAGGGTTACATGTACAGTTTTGTTATATAGGTAAAGTGTGTCATGGGGTTTATTGTACACATTATTTCTACATCTAAGTATTAAGCCCAGCACTCATTAGTTATTTTTTCGGATCCTCTCCCACCTCCTGCTCTCATGCTCTGATAGGCCCCAGTGTGTGTTGTTCCCCTCCATGTGTCCACGTGTTCTCATCACTTAGCTCCCACTCATAAGTGAGAACATTGCAGTGTTTGGTTTTCTGTCCCTGCATTAGTTTGCTGAGGATAATGGCCTCCAGGTCTATCTGTATATCTGCAAAGGACATGATCTCATTCTTTTTATGGCTGCATTATATTCCATGGCATATATGTACCACATTTTCTTTATCCAGTCTATCACTGATGGGCATTTAGGTCGATTCCATTCCTTTGCTATTGTGAATAGTGCTGCTTGAATGTTCACATTCATGTATCTTCATGGTAGAATGATTTATATTCCTTTGAGTAATGGGATTGCTAGGTCAAATGATATTTCTGTTTTTAGGTCTTTGAGTAGCCACCACACTGTCTTCCACAATGGTTGAACTAATTTACACTTCAATCAACAGTGGATAAGTGTTCGTCTTCCACAACCTCACCAGTATCTTTTTTTTTTTTTTTTTGACTTTTTAATAATAGTCATTCTGACTGGTGTGAGATGGCATATCATTGTGGTTTTGATTTGCATTTCTCTAATGATCAGTGATTTTGAGCTTTTTTCCATGTGCTTATTGGCCACATCTGTGTCTTCTTTTGAAAAGTATCTATTCATGTCCTTTGTCCACTTTTTAACAGGTATGATTTTTGCTTGCTAATTTGTTTCTTTATAGATGCTGAATTTTAGACCTTTGTCAGATGTATAGTGTACAAAATTTTTTCCCGATTTTGTAGGTTGTCTGTTTACTCTGTTGATAGCTTCCTTTGTTGTGCAGAAGCTCTTTAGTTAGATTCCATCTGTCAAGTTTTGTTCTTGTCGCCATTGCTTTTGACATCTTCATCATGAAATGTATCCTGTATCCAGAATGGTGTTGCCCATTCCTGTATCCAGAATGGTGTTATCTAGGTTTTCTTCTGGGGTTTTTATAGTTTTAGGTTTTACATTTAAGTGTTTAATACCTCTTGAGTTAATTTTTGTATATTGTATAAGGAAGGGGTCCAGTTTAAATCTACTGCATATAGCTGACCTATTCTCTCAGTATCAGTTACTAAATAGGGAATCCTTTCCCCATTGCTTGTTTTCATCAGGTTCACTGAAGATCAGGTAGTTATAGTTGTGCACTCTTATTTCTGGGTTCTCAATTCTGCTCTATTCATCTATGTGTCTGTTTTTGTGCCAGTACTATGCTATTTTGGTTACTGTAGCTTTGTAGTATAGTTTGAAGTCAGGTAAAATGATGCCTCCAGCTTTCTTCATTTTGCTTAGGATTGCCTTGGTTATTCAGGTTCTTTTTTGGTTCCATATATTATAAATTTTAAAATAATTTTTCCTAGTTCTGTGAAGAATGTCAATGGTAATTTAATAGGAATCACACTGAATCTATAAATTGCTTCAGACTCTATGGCCATTTTTAACAATATTGATTCTTCTTATCCAATAGCATGGAATTTTTTTCATTTGTTTGTGTCATCTCTGATTTATTTGAGCAGTGTTTTGTAGTTGTCCTTGTAGCGATCTTTCACCTCCATAGTTAGCTGTATTCCTAGGTATTTTATTATTTTTGTGGCTATTGTGAATGGAATTGTGTTCCTGATTTGACTCTTGGCTTGACTGTTGCTGATGTATAAGAATGTTAGTGATTTTGCACATTGATTTACAAAATCCTACATCTTTGTAAAGAGCAATAAAATTAATTTACAAAAACTTCCATCACTTTCAAAAGGTATTTTTGTGCTCTTTTCCAGTGAATTGCCACCCCAACACTGGCTGCAGGCCACCACTGATCTCTCTATCATTATGCATTATGTTTATTTTTCCTAGAGTTTCATATAAATGGAAATCTAGAGTAAGTACTCTGTAGCCTTCTTTTACTCAATGTAATTTTTTTTGGCTCATATGTGCTGTTGTGTGTTAATAGTTTGTTCATTTATATTGCTGAGTAGTATTCGTATGAATAAACCACAATTTGCTTATCCATTTATTTGCTGATAAATATATTTTTAGTTTTCCAGTTCAAGGCCACTATGAACAAAGCTACTGTGAACATTCATGCACAAATCTTTCTGCAGACATGTTTTCGGTTCTCTTAGTGGAGTACACAGCGGAATTACTAGATTACATAGAAAGTTTATATTTAACTTTATAAGACACTGCCAAACTATTTTCCAAAGTGGTTGTGACATTTCTACATTCCCACCAACAATTTATGAGAAGTTCCCTTTCTCCACACTCTTGCCAAAAGTTTATATTGTCAGGGAGTCCACCAAGATGGCCAAATAGGAAGAGCTCTGGAGTGCAGTTCCCAGTGAGAGAAACGCAGAAGGCGAGTGATCTCCGCATTTCCAACCTAGGTATCAGGTTTATTTCAATGGGACTGGTTGGACAGTGGGTGTAGCCCAAGGAGGGTTTTAGATCTAAGCTAAGATTCTACTGCTGTCAATCAGTGACTTTATTTAGTTTTTATTACAATGTCGGAAGTCTATTTGTAACATACACACACCTTAAATAGCAAAACAGATGTATAACTTAATCAGGTAAGAAAACCCTCACTAATATAAATTCCTTCATAAGCCTTCATGGCTTCATTCTTAGCTTAGATCTAAAACCAAAGACCAAATAAACAAGCAAATAAAATAGCATTGAGTGAAAGTTTGGAAAGATCATGAAGGTGTAGGGGAGAAAGATTCAAGGAAGGAATCTGGAGTCCCAAAGCTGAAGCTAAGCGTTCTCGAGTAATGGCTCTATCAATCTGCTGACAGGCTGCCTGTCTAGTTTGCAGGAGAAGAGCTGAAACCAGTCCATAGCCTGTTGATACTCTATGTAAAGTGCAGTTTTAGGAATGTCAAAGGATGGTTTGAGGGCCTGTAGTTTCTTGTTTTTGCCAACTCCCTTCCTGGCTTTTGTAAACACAAGTCTTCTTAGCAATGAGAATGTATTGGGCTTTCTAGTTCATTGATGGAGCTTGATCAAGAGTTCTTCACTTGTTAGAACTTTCCATTCAATCACTGCCAACCCAAATCAGCAATGCTGTCCCACGACACAGACACAATCATTGCAATAATAATAATTAGCCATGCCATGCACTATTTGAAATATTGTACATGTATTAATTTATGTAATCATCACAAGAACCCTGTGAAGTAGGCATTATTATTATCCCAGTTTTATGGATAAGAAACTGAACAGACAGATTAAGTGATTTGCCCAACGTCATATGGCTAGTGATGCAGAGCTGGAAGTCAAAGCCAAACGGCCTGTCCTCAGAGCCCGAGCACCCCACCACTCTGCTTTCTTGTGTCTCAGTACACTGAAGTGCTTACTAAATGCTGCAGATTCCTGGAGAGCTAGGAATTTCTGCCCTACCAATAACTTTCCATAATATTCAGTTTGTGTTGTAGGTAAAAATATACTTTCCCCTCTACCATGGCTATCACTTTTCAATGGACACCACCTATTTCCTCTTCCCTTCAATGAACATCTGTTTCACAGCATCTAGGTGACCTGGTTAGAATATTGCAACTGGAGAGAGGTGGGTGGTGTTATAATGAATTCAAGCCAAGGCAAACCTTAAAACCCAGCAGCCCTAATGCTCTCCAACACAGTGCACAATTTTGTTTGGTGGACCAGTTTCTATTTAGCCATCCAAGTAACTTGTCACTGCCTGGTTTACATAAGAGAGTGTACTGTGTGTGAGCGTGCATGTGCATAAAACTAAGTTTCTTTCACCTTCGTATCCCAGGTCAAATTGTTCCAGGGATATAACTTAAAAGTATTGTATGTGGAAACAATTCTATGTACTTTCCTATCACACATTTTCTATGTAGAAAAGAATTCTTTTCTATTAATAAATTCTAGAAGAAGCATTACTTTAATTTTATATAATGAAGGCAATTTATTTTCAACTTTGAAGCAGTTAACTGACATGTATTGATTTTCAAAATCTTAAAGTGATTTTGAATTTTTAAGTAGGGTTGAAATTCAAGGTAGCTACAAAAATTCTGCCTTCTCTATTAGACACAGTCTGTACCTTCATTTCTTCATTCCTGCTTCTGAGCACATAAGTTTCTGTGTTCTATCTGTGAAATCCATAATGAATGTTTACGTCTTAATTTGCATTCATCTATTTTTATTCATTATTCATTTATGTAGGCTCTAAGAGTCTACTCTAAGCCACTGTTCCAGGTGCTAGAATATAATTTTCCAGATGCTAGAATACAATTATGCCACTACCTGGAGAATTTTCTAGTCTAAAAGCTGAAACATGTACGCCAATGGTGACCATGTGATATGAGTACCATAGTAGAACTAGACACAGTGTCTCTGAATCACTGAGAAATCATTCTAGAGGGTAGACAACGAATGGCCAGAGGAGGGAAAGTTAAGTACAGAGTGCCTCACGGAGAAGCAGAGAGGGTGATAATTGAATTGTTTCAAAGAGAAACAGAAAGGTGTCACATGAAGAAGGGTGGGAAAGTGTTCTGAGCAGAGGATGTAGCATGTATAAAGAAAAGAAAAAAATAATGATGGACTGTGGTCCATTCTGAAAGGTGAGGGGTGGGTATGCCTGGGGCAAATCTACAGCTGTTGGGCAGTGATAGGAGATAAGGCACGTAAAATGGTCTGAGGCCAGATTGTGATAAACTTTATATTCAATGACAAGGAGTTTGGATTTCATTCTGTAAGTTCTAAGGAGCTTTGTGTGTGAAAAAGAGAGAGCGAGAGGACGAGAGAAACCAAAATTGAGTAAGCAGTTGGCTGGGAAAAGATAGATGGTGCTTGCTTTCTTATAAGAAATTAAAAGACAAAATGGAAAATATAATAATCAGCAGAAATTTTTTTTCTTTTCAGTTTGAATTGTTTTAAATTAAGAAGCTTCTCCATGAGATATCTTTTTAATTTCTAAAGACATACTTTCTCTGGACTCTGAAATAGGGAGCTGAGTAGCCTTTTCTGACTCTAATATTATTATTATTTCTTTGTTTCAGCACATTCTGTCCCATTGTCCAAAATCCTCAAGAGTAACTCATAACTAAATCTCTCTGCTCTGAGCTATTGCAGCTGAACAACAACAAAATGCCTTTCCAGATCCCTTAGGTAATGTGTTTAGCATTTTGTATTTGAGAATATACTGAAACATTGTCCCAAGTCAAATACAGGGCATGTCTTGGTACATGAGACAGAAAAGCTAGGGACAAGCAGAATAAAAAATCAGGAATAAAATGATAAAACCTAGGAATTTCTGGGGGAAAATAAGAATTATTTTTAAATTTTAAAATGATTTTACTACACATAGCAAAATAAACACAATATAAAATTTACCATTTCAACCATTTTTAAGAGTACAGTTCTGGAGGCGTTAAGTACATTCACATTGTTATGTCACCATTATCACCATGTAGCTCCAGAACCTGTTCATCTTCCCCACATGTGTGTGCTTATTAAACACTAACTCCCCATTCCTCCCTGCCTCCAGCCACTGGCAACCACCTTTCTACTTTCTGTGTCTATGAATTTGACTTCTCTAGGAACCCCATATAAGTGCAATCAGAAAATGTCTTTTGTGTTTCTCTATTTTATTTAGAATAATGTCTTCAAGATTCATCCATGTTGTGGTATCTGTCAAAACTATCTGCCTGTTTAAGGCTGAATACAATTCCATGATATGTATACACCACATTGTGTTTACCCACTTATCTGCTGGTGGACACTTGAGTCGCTTTCACATTTTCGCTGTCGTAAATGATACTGTTATGAAAACAAGTGTATCAATATCTGTTCTAGTCTAGGAAATTCTTCATCAGCATTGTAAGGAGGAAGTTGAAATAATATGCTGGTTAAAGAAGATGTGGGCAACATTAGACAAAGTGAAATAGTTTGATATTACAATCCTTGCAACAACTCACTCAGTTATAAAAAGAGAAAATGAGTTCATTTTTGTTAAGGGAGGCCAATATCATTTTTCAGAATATATGGATAAAAATGAATATGAACAAAGTATAGTGAGCTAAAGTAGAGGGAGAAATTATAAGTAGAGAAATCAGAAAATGCTTCATCAAGATGGTGGCTTTTCAGTCACATTTGGCCTTTCTCTGCTGACTGCCTCTCAGATGGGAGTAGCCTTGGTGCAGGGGCTTTTGAAGGGTCAAAAAGAAGTTTCCCAGTGTGTTCTCTAAACTGCTTTGTTTCATCAAATTCAACCTCCAGAGAGCATCAATTTTTCATCATGTGGCTACACATGAAGGGGTGCCATAGAAAATGAATCTCCATTTTCTCCAGCCTGTTCTCTCGGCTTTCCCAATTTCATTTAGAATACATGATTCCATTAAACAATTCCTTCTAGGGAATACCAACTCATATGAGTGAGTGCAAATGAAGTGAGCTCATGTGAATGAGCTTCTTATCCCAAAGTTTTATGCCTACTTTCCAGCAAAATAACTTTTAGATGCAACTTTATCTCCATTTAAAGATGGTAAGTGAGAACTGACAAATGTCTATAAAGGGTGGACAGGGACTTTTTGGTAATTAAAAAGTTCTAAATGGCTCCAATTTAAATAGGCTCCAAGCAGAAATGAAACCTTCCAGAGATGTTTGAAATGGCAACTTTCTAATGTAATAGCAGCAGGCAGTAATGGAAAATCCTGCTTTGGCAGAAAAGAAGAAATAGGTTTCATCGTTAAAGGTGTGGCAAAAAGGTTTTGTAAATTAAAACATAAATCAGTCAACTTTTATTTTAATTAACTTAGCCAAAAACATTTCTATGGAAAAAAAAACTTTGTTAGACTTTAGAATTAACTGAATATCATTCACTGACTTAATGATGTATAATACACAGGAAGAAAAGTGCAGAAATCGTAAGCATTCAGGTCAGTGCACATTCACAGGCATGCCCTTGTAACCTCTATCCAAATCCTGAAAGAAAATATGGCCAGCACTCCAGAAGGTCCTGTCTTGCTCCCTTCCCATTATCTTCTGCCTCACCCAAAGTAAACACTTCTGTCTCTCTCATTCTCTCTCTCTCTCTCTCTGTGTGTGTGTGTGTGTGTGTGTCTGTGTGTTTGTGTGTGTCCATTTCCCAATATCCAATATTGAAAAAAAGTTCTATTCCTCATCACACTTCATTGTCATCTCTACTATTAATCTAACAAGTGAATCTTTTTCTAGACTCTATTCCATTGGTCAGTATACTTATCATTACACTAATACCAAACTGTCATAGTTACTATAGTTCCGTAATTGATCTAGCTACCTAGTAGTATAATTTATTAACATTTGTTCTTTTCTTTCTTCAGGATAATCACAGCTATTATTCTGGGTTCTGTGCATTTCCATACTAATTTAAAAACCATCTTATATATTTCATAAAAAATATACTATTGTTTTGATTCAAATTTTGTTAAATCTGTGAAATACTGTTGAAAGTATGAACATCTCTCAAACATTGAATCTTAAAATTCATGAACATTGTATATCCCTTCATTAATTTTATTCTTTAATGTCTCTCAGTCGTGTTTTTATAGTGTCTGTGTAAATATATTACATTCATTTTCTACTTATTTGTTACTAGTATATAGAAGTCCAGTTGATTTTTGCAGTCTATATCCAGCAGCTTTCCCAAACTTTCTCTTCTGCAGTTTCTCAATGGATACTTTTGAATTTTCATGCATATAATTGTGTCATCTCTGAATAATTCTATTGCTTCCTTTTTTGTATATTTTAATATCTTGCTTTTGCTTACTGAACTATCTAGAGATTTATTCAGTGCAGTGCTGAATATAAAAGTGATGCCAGTAGGTGTCCATGTTTCACTCCCAATCTCAAGGTTAGACTTTCAATATTTTCACTATTAAATATATGTTTGCTTTATAATATCTAGTTTCCTTTATTCATATATCAAAGTTCCAACCTACTCCTGGTTTCCTGAGAAAATTTGGAATGCCATTGAATTATAGTAAATGTTTTTTCTGCATTTTGAGGTAATTACATAACATCTCTTTTGTTATCTTAATGCAATAAAATATATTGATTAATTAACAATATTAAACAACCCTGCATTCCCAGAATAAGACAAATCAGGTTATGAAGTATTATGATTTTTATATTTCATTGCTTATAATTTGTTTAAATTATTTGTATCTATGTTCCTGAGAAAGTGACCTATAAGTTTTCTTTCTTGTAATATCATTGCCATATATCGGGATCAAGCTTTTATTGACATCATAAAATAAAATGAAGTGTTCTCACTGCTTGAAATCTCTCTGGAAGTATTTGTGTAAGACTGGTATTAATTCTTTCTTAAATACTGAATGGAATTGGAATTCACTGGTGAAGCTGCCTAAGTGAGCATGGAATTAGTTTTTGAAAAGGGTTTGAGTTATGCATTCAACTTAATAGTTTAATATAGTTATTCAGATTTTGTATTTTTTTTAATAAAATTAAGTTTTGTTAAGAATTTGTCTGTTACCTTTTCAAATTCATTGGCATAAATTTGATATCTTAAATTTTCCTTGTCATGTTTGTAGTACTTGCTTTGATGACACCATTTTCCTTCCTGATATTAGTAATTTGTTTTCTTTCTCTATTTCTCTCTCTCTGCCTGTCTTGCTCTCTCTTACTCATTGTCTCTCCCTCCCCCATCCTCTCTTTAGGAGTGTTGATGCAGATGTACGAATCTTTTTAAAGAGCCTGTCTTTGATTTTTTTTTGGATTTTCTCTATTTTAGGCTTATTTATTTATGTAATCTTTATTACTTTCTACCTTCTACATCACTGTATTTTTTTCTAAGATAGTCACATTGACCTTCAGCCTTCTTTCTTTCCTAATACACAGCATGCATTCCCTTGTAATCACTGCCTATCTCACAAGATTTGATTTGTTACGTTTTTATCATCATTCAGCATAAAATATTTCTAATTTCCCCATTACCCTCTGCCACCTTGGCAGATGTTAGGAACCTTCCATAAAATGAGGTCTTGCTATCTTTTCTAATTCCCAGTGTGAGTTCTTCTTTGACCACAGATTATTTATATTATCTACTACCCCTCTTTAAGTAATATCCAGAGTATTTTCCAAAAACATAGAGATTTTCTTATCTTATTCCATGTGTCTCCTAAACTTGGTCTGTACTAAGGAAGACCTGCATGGTCACTTAAACCTGCCATTCTCCTTGTGGAGGTCAGGGCTTATCACCAAGACGTAGCCCAATACTCGAGTTTTCTACACCCTCCCACAATGGTTTTCTCTTTATTAGGAAGAACACTAATTTTTCCTCTGTTGCAGGGATTCACTGAAGCAAGTTTCTGGGTTATTTTAGTTTTGAGTGATCATGGTTAACTGAGAAAGGAATCTTAGAGCATTGTCTTTGTGCAACTGTTTTTTCACCTGTAATCAGGTGTCTAGTGTCTTGACCCTCATATCACTCCTCCCTCCCTCCACCCACACACATCTCTGCCAACAAAGAGAATCTGATATCAGTTATCTTCTCCCTACCTGGAATACAAGTCGTTTTTTCCTTATCCCAAAGAATTTGCATGGCAACTTCTGTAATTGTGAGCTAAAGAGATCCAATCAATCCCTTCCCACTTCCTCAAATGATTTTTAGTTTTCAGCAACGGGTGGATGAAACATTTATGCCTTCCTCGGATGCGTCAAAAACCATACCACTTAGTCTAGGGTTGGTGAACAGATAGCACTTGTGCTTCCTCATCGTCCTCTGCCACTTTGGCAGATGTTGTGAACCTTCCATAGAATGAAGTCTTGCTACCTTTTCTAATATCGTACTCCAGGCTCTCTAACACCATGTCTTTTTCAGGAGTGACACAGACACCTATTCTCCTCGGTGAATAGGTGGGCACAGGTCCTTTGGTGGGAGATATCTATGTTGCTTCTTATAGGCAAGTATGGTCTCTCTTTTAGGCCACCCTTCAAAGAATGAAAGAGAATACTGTCCCAAATGTAGCATGGAAATACTTCATTTTTAAGAAGTGAACTTCACCTTTTATATGTTGAGAAAATTGGTGTCTTAGGAAATGAAAGTGTTTCCAAACCAGAGTCATATTTTTGTTGTAATGGGGCAGGGGTTGAAATTTACTTGTATCCTGATATTTTTAAATGAGAACAAAACAAAACAAAAAAAGCAAAGCCAGATAAGTCACTATATTGTGATTGGTTTTCATTTCATTTCTTCTTCAGTTTCCAATACTCATTTCTCTTTGTTAATCACATAACTGGAAGGTTTTTACAATTCTTTTTTCTTTCCATCTTTTTTCTTTATGCCGTAAGCTCCCAGAGCTCCTCTTATTAGATGAGTAAGTGATAAATATTTTGGTGACTAGAACAGCTAAGCAGAGATTTATTTTTTCCCCAGAACGGCAGGCTTCCAGAACAGAGCAAAGGCCTGGTAAGTTTTGGTTATTTCAGAAGAGGTAAAGGGAACCATCCTTATAGTTTCACCTTGGCTTCTTCTTATGCCAAATGCTGCTTCTGACTTCCTCTTAGAGAAGCAGCTCACTCAGTCACATTGCTCAGTTCTTTGAAGAATTATTGATAGCTTCTTTGAATTATAAGATTCCTTAAATATATGAAGAGCAGGTAAAGTGACCTGTTACATATGCAATTATGCATTCTATATAGAAATGAGCAAGAATCATAGTCTACAAATGTGAAAGTAAATCTGCACTTATTTTTCTTGATCCGATGAATACATAAGTGAAAAGCAATTCTCATGCAAATTAGGGTATTATTGCTACAAGGATATTTTGTACGTAAACAGTACACAAATTTGTATTGCAGAAAAGTAACTGTTTTGCATGGAACAATGTGCCAGATTTCTATAGGCACATTGTTTTTAACAATTTTAAAAGGCTTTCCATGACCTTTAAAATTGACCTTTGAGTTGTGGCGGGGGCGGGGGAGAGGTCACAGTCACCAAGACGATGGCACTTGTTTTGCTCATGTCTGGATCTACAAGTGCTCTCTGGGCCTCTCTGTGTCTTCTTTCTTTTCTCCTGCCATTTTTCCTTACTGGCATTTAAAATCAGGCATATAAGAAACACCCATGAAAGCCCCCCTGTACTGAAGAAAACATGAAGGATTTGGGATGAAGTGAGAAGGCCAATGTGTAAGAGCCAGCTTCTGTTCTATTTACTTCATGTGTATTTCTCAAGAGAAAGATGTTCCCTTTCAAGAGCCTGAGACCACCCAGGACAGTGAAACAGCCTAGAGACAGATGGTCTCCTCAGGTGGGCCTCTTTGGGCACAAGTTGTCTTCTCTAGAGACTGGCTGGGAAATTTGGTCACATTGCACAACAGGTCCTGGAGATTCAAACTTTAACACACACAAATTTCAGACGGCAAAGACAGTAGATTTCCAGCAACCACTCTTGTATCTTCCTTTCAGGCCCCTTCTGTGCTACATGAACCCCCTTTTTTAAGTTATCCCTTGATTTCCCCCAGCAAGTCCCTGAAATAGTTCTCTGACCTACTTGAGAGTCAGCTTGCAGATGTGAGAATCCCAGCTCTTTCCAAGTCTCTGTGGTTGCCACATTCATTACTCATGAAAGAGACAGGGAGCCCCAACTCTCCATGGAGCCTCTGGTCTTTACTTTACTTTATTTATTTGTTTATTGATTTTGCCACAGCTCATGCTGGAGTTCGGGGAGGCTCGGTCTTTTTGACCAAGTCTGCAAACCCTCGTGCTTTGCTAGAAAGAGCCACTGGGTCTAGCATCTTAATCAGGCTAGAGCTGGGATATTTATTTTAAATTAATTTTTGTAGATGAGCTCAGCCAGAAAGGTGTGTTTATATGTTTTCATGGATATTCATGCACGTGTGATTTTTAAAACCTGACTATGAGTAGAGGGAAAGGGAAAAAGTTGTCCTGCACGTGCAATATTTAAACATAACAATACCAAATGTCAATAAAAAGAGAAGATACTTCCTGTAAGTTTGTGAAAGTTTCTGAAAATAGCTTCAGGCCTAAGCCAGAGTTAACACGGTTACACAGCCAGAATTTCCATGAAAGCATTGGTACCTAGGGTGTTTGTGCTAGTAAAATTGTGCAAATATCTGCAGCCTGGATGCTTTGCTCACCACAGCTTAACTGTCTTGCACATGGTGACTCAAGATTCCTTCGTTCTTATGCCCACTTTTTAACCCCCAGTTTAAAAGGTGGCAGTCATATACTTTCTAATGTCCAAAGATTTTTAAACCTGTGCTGTATTTTGTAAAACAGCATGAAACCCTGCTATGTCATTAAACCAACACACACTGAAGGGGTTTTCATCATTCTGTGATGTGTGTGTGTGCACATATCGGAAGCAGACTAGGGAGACTTTACTCTCATCCACCTTACTGCCACTTAGAATAACTCTCTACATTGTAAAAAAATAGAAACTATTTCTTAATATTGATAAAAACACTTAGATTTGAATGATGACTTTTGAAGTATTTTCACTTAAATTATCTCATTGAATTTTTGCAAAAATCAAGAGCAGTAGAGAAGCCAGAAAGTACAGTATTTCCAACTTAGAGATGAAGAAATGTAGAGACTCAGAAATGTAAAATTGAGTAATTCCCAGATTTTCAATGTCATGAATTACTGAAACTTTTAAGACTAACGAAGGAGGTCATTTTAGAATAATGAAATTAATATTTTTCCAAATAAGGACATTAAGTAAAACAGTGCTTATCACTAATGATGTTGATGATCAATGCCACACACTGTACTACGCACCTTACTATGGGCTTTGAAGTCAAAGTTCTTTGGTGAGAATGTCCGTTCTGCCCCTTAGCATCCATGTACCCTGGACAAATCAATTAGGATGTTGGTACCTCCATTTCCTCACCAAACGATAAAAATAGGAGTGCCTATCTCATAAGTTCACTGTGAGCATTAAGGACATTAATATTTCTCAAGTGCTCAGAGCAATGCCTGGCTCAGAATAAGCACTAGGGCTATTTGTGAAATAAACAAATAATCTCATTTGATCCTCACAACAACCCTAAAAGGTGGGTAGCGAGGTTAACTGAGTGGCCAAAAGCCACATAGCTAAGAGTTAGCAAAGATGATGCCCTAACCAAAAAGTGTGAGTCTAGAAGCTAAGCCCTTAGGGGACGTGCAATACTTACCTTTCAGTTTTAGTGTTTTGAAAAGCATTTTTGACTCTAAAAGTTAGAATAGTGTTAGAATAAAAAGTAGCCCTTCCCCAAAGAAGACTTCAAAATTATACAAAGGCGTATATATATAATTTTTATTTACTTAATATATGTATACATATAAATATATGTTTATATACATGCTTACATATACATCATATTGTACTGCTTTTTAAATTGTTATTTTGTAACAGCAAATCGCTGGAAGTGGTGGGCCTGTCTCATGGAACATGTTAGAACTACTGATTTGGCAAGCTGTTCTTGGAGATTCTTGAACAAATTCTTTTGTATAGGTCTGAAATTCAGCCCATTCCCAACTGGAAAGCAAGGTACAGTAGCATCTATGTGGCTTTTCCAGAAGGAAAAATTGTACATGTCGCAACAAATAAAAACTGTAATGCTTCTTTCACCCTGTCAATGTTGCTAATGGAGAAGGAAGCATAACTGACTCATGGAATCTGCCTCAAATTAGTAATAGAACCATGAGTGGATGTTCCCACTCATGGCCCTCCACTTCTTTCAAAGGAGATATAATCAAAGTATTCAGAACCTGATCAAAGTCCTACCCCATCTTGAAGACGTCATCCAGTTATCCTATCACCAGAAGAAAAGCATAGTGAAAAGACTAGAAAAGCATAGGAAAGAGAACTTCACAGACTTGTATGGAAGAAATGTTAACAGCAGAGGGGTGAAACCTGTATGGTTAATATTTGAGTGGGTAGAGAATAAAGGATCAAGGGCTGGTCTCTTGGTGCATGGTCTCTTGGTGCCCTGAAACTTCTGTCTTACTGATATTAAAGCGACTCCTGATTTGAGTAAGGCCCTGAACTATTCCCTAAGCTCTTAAAGTCACTTCTCAACCCCGGAATCCTTTTCCAGCAGGATTTTCATCCCATGCTACTAGGTCTCGGTGATGGTGACTGAGGACTTTGACACATAGGCTGGTGTTCTGGAAAAGTTTTCGTGAAGGCCTTTCTTCTCCTTAATCTGACCCAGTTGATGTAGCAATTACCATGTTTTCTATGGATGCCAGGAAGGCCTAGGGTCTTGAAGATCTGCATCCAGTCACACCAGAATCCTTTGAAGGCTCAAGGAAAATACCTTATTTTGCTTAATATATCTGGTGTTAATCAAAAGAAAAATGGCAATCTAACATTGAAAGCATTAGCTGATCACCATACTTTTTGACCATGGTGATGGTTATAAATACAAAAAAATATATTATTTATATAATTCTCATGATTTGAAGTATTTTCTTCATAAATTAACTCCTCTCACTACTCTTTTAAGTGACTTAATTGAGTTTCATGACTAAAATCATCATTTCTACACAGATGATTCTAAGATCTTTTTTTTTTCACTTTGCCTTCTCATCTGGATTCTTTCCTTATGTAATTACTGCTTGCAACATAGATCCATTTAGACAGTCCATCATCACCTCAAATCAGCAGTTCCTAAAGGGACTCATGATCCCAGATTTAATCTATCTCCTTTTTTTCTCCTAGTGGTGACACAATCCTTCCAAGACACAAGACTAAAGTATTGGGATGATTTTTAAATATTTTCTATTATTATTGCCTTCTAAGCATATCCTTAATTTATTTTTTCCTCTTTGTTCTGATTGTACCATTGAACAGGCCTTTGGCGAGTGTTACCATAGCAAGCACTGTTCTCTGTAGTGAGTCATTCTTTTCCCTCTTTGTTCCACTTTATTATATTGTAATTATGAACTTCCTGAAACACTAATTTTATTCTGTCATTTCCAAGCGGAATATAAGGTAGAGTTCTCTACAATCATGTGAACTCCTTTTTAATTTTTATGGTTTTCTTTTACCTGCCTACTCCCCAACCCAAGATGTATCCAGTCCGACTTTGACAGATAGTTTGATTTGTTCATAATTCTTCCTCCCCTCCCAATTCTTACCATGACTTCCCTCTGGATAGAGTGTATTTCCCTACTTCACTGAAATTGGACTTGGTTATGTTACTTGGTTTTGCCAAATGTAGTGAATGAAGGTGTCAGGATGTTAGTTTGCAGTGAAGGTCTTAAAAACATGGCAAGATTATGCCAGCCCTCCTGAGTTTCTGACATCTACCATTAACAAGTATGCTCCAGGTAGCCATAGATCCTGTAGACTGAGCCCTAGAATGAGAAAACATGGACTGTAGTCTAGAGTCAAATCTAGATAAATGAGCAAAAAATACATTTGTTGGTATAAGCCACTAAGATTAGGGCTTGTTTGGCACACAGCAACATTGTAACAAAACTGACCGATATACCAACTTCAAACTCTGTTCTTCACCTTGGATTCTATCGTCAATTCTATAATCTCCACATATGCCAACTTTTCCCTGCCTCACTTATTCTTCCTATTTCCTTTCCTTCCTCTAACTTTATAAATTCTAGATCAAGCTTCCCTCCATATATAACACTTTCTTTGACTTTTTACACTCTCTGAATATTCCCTTGAACTTAATGTAGACTGAAATAAATACCTTGTATTTTCTTTCTAAATTATTTCAGTTTTAATGATATAATTGACTCAGATTTCCTCAATGGTCTATATTACGACACCTTGTAGAGTAAGCTGTTTGTTGAGGTAGTAGAAAGAACCTTGGCTTTAAGTCAGAAACAATGGTTCAAATCTTGCTTCTGCCACTTGCTTGCCTTATAAACGTGAGCAAGCTATATAACATGTCTGAATGTCAGTCTATTCATCCTTAAAATGGTGGCTATCATACCAGATTCAGAAGAAAGATTAGATAAGATGAGGTATAGTATATGTTCTCCATCACTTCCTCCCTGTTTTCATTCACCTCCACCTCACTCCAGCCATTTAACTTTATTCCTTCTGTTCTGATGCAGTAAGACCATTTCATGCAGATGTTTGAAATAATTTGAAGATTTTACATTCATCTTTCTCAGATATGCAAAATCAAATCTATTACCTTCCAATATTTATACAACATCAAATTTAGCACAGAACTACAAAGAGCCATGTTAATTACAGTAGAAATTTGAGGCATATTTTCTTATTTGGGCAATTTAATAGTATAGTCTAGAAGTTGAACTAATGAACACACTTTAAAAGAATTAGAAAATAGCTAAGGAACAAATTGTGCAGTGCAGACATTTTGAAGTTCAATAAAAATTAAGGAATCCAAGTGGTATAAAAACTGAAGAAGGTTTCAAAAAAAAACTTGGGCTGAATGTTTAAATATCTGTAAACCTAGGATAGACTGGAGGATGAAGGAGGGGTGTTCCAGGTTGGTTGTGAGTAATATCAGTGAAGTCCCCTGGAAGAGGAAAGGCATGACTAATGCAAAGTCACTGTGAAGATAAATCTGCAAGAATGAATATATGGGCCAACTGGAAGATAAAGTGAGATCAGTCTGGGATACTGGAGCCAGAGCAGGACAAACCAGGAAAAATTAGTAAGATGTTATGTGGTTGCCAAGGGTAAACTATGTACTTGTGTAGAACAATGACCGAAAGGATAGATAGATGATAGAGGTAGCTTATTAGTCCCCCAGCTTTTGAGAATTGTATGAAAGCATTTTGCATTTGTTACCACCTTTTCTACTTTTCTATCTCCAACCCCCAGATCCTCTAATACATTTTGCCCAGCCATACCTCAAACATATATATAGCCTTTTAATAAATCTAAAAACGACTGTGCGTGGTGGCTCATGCCTGTAATCCCGGCCCTTTGGAAGGCTGAGGCGGGTGGATCACCTGAGGTTGGGAGTTCGAGACCAGCCTGACCAATACAGTGAAATCCTGTCTCTACTAAAAATACAGAATTAGCTGGCTGTGGTAGTACATGCCTGTAATCCCAGGTACTGGGGAGGCTGAGTCAGGAGAATTGCTTAAATCCGGGAAGCGGAAGTTGCAGTGTGCTGACATCATGCCATTGCACTCCAGCCTGGGCAACAAGAGTGAAATGCTGTTTCAAAAAAACAAACAAACAAAAAATAAAATAAACCTAAGAACTACAATAAATAAGAATCTTTTGAAATAACTTTTTAAAAATATAAAATATTTAATTATTTGATAGCACAACAGGCTAACTATAGTCAATAACTACATTTTTAAATAACTGAAGGAGTATAATTAGATTGTTTGCAATGCAATGGATAATGCTTGAGGGGATGGATAACCCATTCTCCATGATGTGCTTATTTCACATTGCATGCTATAGCAAAACATCTCATGTACCTCATAAGCATACACAGTATGTACTCACAAAAATTAAAAATTAAAAAATTAAAAACATGAATAAATAAGTCTTTAATATTTAGAGTTTATTAGTCCTTACTTCTCTCTATCCCCTATCCACAGAGGAAGGGAGTTGAGGAAGATGTGGATAATCATATAAGTCTGTCTCATGATGAAATATTACAATATGTAATAATTTGAAAATATGTCATGATGATAGTTCTCATTTGGAATAAATAATATTTCCAAGTTTATCACGCATATGCACTCTGTTTGCAAGTTAAATTTCATCTTCTTCATTTGCAAATTTATCTTAAAGATTTTTTTTTTCAAGTAACTATACATTCTAGATAATAAACACAGTTGATTTTAAAATAATTTCTCGTAATACTGATGGGGGATTGACGTTTCTACTTGAGAAACATATTTTGTCTCTCTAAAATTGTTTGGCGAGGAGATCAGAAAGCCCTGGGTTGTGATTTACTCTTCTCTTTGTCAGTAGTCATAAGAAGGGAGACCAGCATTTCTTTTGAAATTTCTTGGCTTTTCTAACACATCTGAAAACAAAAGAAGGGGAAAATCTGCTTAATTACTTTGCCAAAATGGGAGTCAGATATTGCTATGTATTCGCCAGAAGATAGGCTTCATGGTAACCGTAGGGAAAAACTGATTTGTGGTCCAAAAGAGAAATGACAGACACTGTTTTGTTTCATTGTCTTTTTCCTTTACTAAAACCTCTTTTTTCTCCTCCTAAACCTGAGTCATAGTGACATTAAGACCTCCAGTTTTACTGCCAAATCTTTAAATGATCCCATTCATGCCATCGCAATGCTGTGTGGTAGGGGCAAGTTCAGTCCGGTGTTTCCAGACTCTGAAGTTGGATTATATTGCTTTCCTTTTCCTGCTGTACAGCATATGGGCAAGAACCCAAAAACTTAATGGAATTTTTCTATCCTTAATCTTCTGAAAGTAGTTACCTTTGAGGTTGATGAACTCAATACTCAGAAGGAGAAAAAAGAGACTGATTACAGAATGATGGAAATGTTGCTACAATGGATATTTGCATACCGAGTGAACTTGCGCAGGGGATCCTATCTGACCAAAAACAGCCAAAATAATCAATATTGGTAGGGCTAAAAAAAAGAGTAACATGCTCTATGCCTGATCTACAGAATTTTAACATGTACTGTATTAGAAATAAACGTATGATGAATTTCTATGGATTTAGATAGTTTCTGCTTCTGAAACTTTGAGGAATATAGATTTTGAGTTTACCTTAAACCACTCTCAAGAGGAGCATGAGACCATCACTATCCCTGGTGCTACAAAGGAAAACTCAGGAAAAGTCTTAGGGAAGAGAAGGGAAAAAATCTGTGACAATGAATATTATGACTATAGGTAAAGTTGTTGACTCTAATCTTTGAGGATTCACCTTTTTCCACTTCAGCTCTGTCTTTCCAGCTCATTCCAGCCCAACTTCTTCATTTCACCTCAAAGTCTCCCTCTCCAGACCTCGCCTCTCCTGACCAACTCTATCTTTCTCTCTATTATGAGAATTACATACTCAAGTCATGAGATTTTCATATTCTTTGGCAATTTTTAGATTATAACTCCCAGCACCAATTTTTCTGTTGTAATCTCTTCTTTTTTTTGAAGGCATTTTCTATGATACCTAATACATTGCTATGCACTTAGTAGATATTCATTATTTTCTCAAAGACCACTAGGTTGATCTGTAAAATACCAGAACAAATTGAGCTCTTACAGTAATAATTCCATGTAAACACATTGATAATACATTTAGACATTAGGCTTTCAAGACCAGTCTATATGCTGCTTATTTCCAGGACCAGGAAACTAGACATCATCAGTGTAGTAGTTTACAGAGGCTAAGAGAGTCAGGGGTAGGAGAGTAAGTTGGGTCTGGAGGAGTTGGAACCCTAGGATGACCCAAATAAAACTTTAGGCGAATCCTTGATTTCTCAGTGGCAGGTATAGCTCAGCAAATAAAGATTACCCTTGGAAATATTTAATAAAAGTAGCCTGCTCTGTTCTTCTTAGTGGTGTTAGAGTGACCACAGTATTGAGTATTGGATTTGTTGTCCAGAATCCTAGGTATTCTTTATAGCTAAATCTGTAACAGCCAGGATCAACATTCTGCCTGGCTTTTTCATTGGAAATCTGAGTGAGAGTGGTGGCGCTTTTCTTACATGCCACACATTTGGAGATCAAATGATGGAACCCAGAATTTAAGGAAGAATAGGCACCAAAAAAAATTTGCCAAGTGAATGATGAATGTTGACCATTTAATCTGACTGCCCATGGGTATTATTAAATACAGTCTTCACTAAATTGTAGACACAGAACTAGATATTCTCTGAGACTTTTTTGCCTCTTATCTTTTTGTCCATTGTTTCTTGGGATTACGTATGCATCGTGATTGCACACATGTGATTTAAAAAGAAACATATGTGGATACTGCCCCCTCAAGGAGATGCAGCATAACATCCACCCCTTAAGTCTGGGCTTTGCAATAGTGACTTCCTTCCAAAAGGTACATTCTGAAAAGGGTGAAAAGATTAACTTTCCAGTGGAAGAAGTCTGACAAACACTACCTCACCAGGTGATCAAAGTTCACATCAGCAGTTGCCAGACGTGTTAATAGTGTGTACCCTTGACATCACCTGATGAAAATGATACCAGCTTTGCAATCTTTCTCCCCAAAACCTGTAACTCCAGTCTAATCATGAAAAAAAAACCAAACAGAAGGACAATCTACAAAACACCTGAGTAGTTTACCTCAAAACTTCAAGGTCATCAACAACAAGGAAAGACTGAGAATCTGTCATATTGTTGAGGATATTAAGAGGATACGACTAGTCATGTGGTACTCAGGATAGGAATCTTGGATTTAAAAAAAACACAAGACGTAAAAACAAAAGAAATCTGAACAAAATACAGACTTTAGTTAATAATCGTGTATAAATATTGGTTCATTACTTGTGACGTTTATATTAATGTAACATCTTAACAACTGAGCAGACTGGATGCTAGGCAAAGGGGAGCTCTCCGTACTATATTTGCTAATTTTCTGTAAATCAAAACCTATTTAAAAATAAAAGGTTCATTTAAAAAAAGCAATGGCATGATCCTTCTCAAGCGAATTTTATGTAAAGTCCCCCTTTTCTCTGTCTACCATTTGTAGGATCTGGTCATTTGGACCCCCCCCTTTTTTTTTTTTTGAGCAACTGAGCCTGAGTTGTGATTCTTGGATATGCGTGTGTGTGTCTCTGTGTCTGTGTGTCTGTGTGTGTGTGTGTATATACTTTGCTTTATACAGAGAGTAGCTACTGAGCTTCATACATGTGAACTAAAGCAAGGCTGTTTGTCAAATGCCAGCTTAGACATATAGTTGCCTGTATTAGTCAGGGTTCTCTAGAGGGACAGAACTAATGGAATAGATACATACATAAAGGGGAGTTTATTAACTCACACGATCACAAGGTCCCACAATAAGCCATCTGCAGGCTGAGGAGCAGGGAGAGCCAGTCCGAGTTCCAAAACTGAAGAACTTGGAGTCAAATGTTCAAGGGCAAGAAGCATCCAGCATGGGAGACAGATGTAGGCTGATAGGCTAGGCCAGTCTCTCTTTACACATTTTTCTTCCTGATTATATTCTAGCCATGCTGGCAGCTGATTAGATGATACCTACCCAGATTAAAGGTGGCTCTGCCTTTCCCAGACTACTGACTCAAATGTTAATCTCCTTTGGCAACACCCTCACAGACATATCCAGCATCAATACTTTCTCTTTCAATCCAATCAAGTTGACACTCAATATTAACCATCACATACCCCCTTCCCATTTAGTGAATATTATGAATATACTGAGTGCAATAAGATGTGCAGTTCTCCTGAGCAAAAATTCTAATATATAACTCTAACACCCAGAATGCTGTTGGAAGCATTTTGGACACAGAATGATGGTAAATGAAGTTAAACACAGATTAACAATCTGAAGAATTAGACCATATTCCTCTCTCTGCTGCTAAATTGCTGATGACTTGAACAAATCTGACCACATGCCTGAAATTTAGATTTTTTTTTTTTATTTAAGAGGACATCAGAATTCTGATTATTTGTCTGGGAAGAGATGCATATTGGTGTTTATCCCAATTATGCTTACTGCCACTTGAGAAGGCTTTCCTCCTTCCTACAAAAATGGAAAGTGGAGTGTTTAGATTGAAGGCAAAAATTATATTCCCAAAGCTGGAGCTATAAGCGTAGTCAACTAAGCCCTCACTAACACCAGACAGGGGGAAAAAAAACCACCACCCACACCGCCTGAGAAAAGTGATCCGATCCACAGATGCTCTTTTCCATTTCTCGTGACTTGCTGAAAAGTTTGAGGTGCTAGATGCTACAATCTACTGTAAGTCTTGGCTTAAAGGAAGCAAGCACAAAGAAATTCTAGTCTGTTTTCTTAGAATAATCTATGTATGGAGACATATATGCAGAAACATATACCCTAGTCCTTAGATTTTCTCTTTAGTGGTTTAAAAAAGAAAAACTTGCAGCAGGAAATGCCTTCCTTACTAATGAGGCATCAGGGGCAGATAGAGGTGCTGTTTGGCTGACCTTCAATTATCCTAATTGAAAATCCAGAGCTTGGTGCCTTCATTGGTTTGTTACCATGGGGGGGCATGTCTTCCTCCTTACTGTCACAATGCCACTAAAGAAACTGTACTCTGGGAATAGTCGTTTAACATGAGTGTAAACAGAATTTCATTTAAGAAAAATCAAAGAAGTAATTCACAAATGATTCCCACAACTCTTTGGAGAAGCCTGGGCAGCCACAATAAGTTTATCATGTTGTTGATATAGACAACAGTCTAAACCACCCAGGGGTCTGTGGGAAATGAAGCCCCAGGGACAGGGGGAAAATGAAGCTTTCTGGGAGAAATTCCCAGGCAACTTGTGAGTGTGGTTCTGAATAAGACTGGGGGGAATTTCCAAAGTAGACAGCACCTCAGGGGGGCTGGGGCAGGGCAGAGGAATAAGAAATCTTTTTCTTTCTGGGTGGAGCTGGGAATGTTTCTTATGAGCAAAATCTAAGGACCCACAAGTTGGACTGGCTTCTTAGAGCCAAGTTATAAATGATTAATTCTATCAAGGAAAAGAAACAGGGCCTCCTTGCTAAGCTTTGTAATGGGGTTCATATAAATTTGCGTAAAATATTATGTAGGATTAGTGTAGCCAGCCAGGAATCGAGCTGCAGGAGCCAAGAGGAGAATGGGAGCTCAGCCAACAGGAAAAGTGGGAGATGAAGTGGATCATGCCTGCCAAGCCAAGGAGGCTGGCCAAACCAGAGCTACAGTAGCATGGAAATGAGAAGTGAGAGTCCCATTCTTGAGGGGTGTTATCATTATTATTATGCTGTTGTTGTTTTTAAAATAAATCTCCATTGCCTCTCCCCCTCAAACGACATTCTCACTACTTTCAAGTTTGGTGAAATGTATCTTTACTAACGATAACAACAAGGAAGTTGGTTTGCTTTTTAGGTTTAGTTTGGCCCAGCAAGACTGAGCAGAAATCCAGTGGATGGGGAGGTGGAGGAATAGAGAATACAGGTGGTCCCCTCAGCCCCACCACTGCGCAAGAAAACAGGCAGAGTTGAATGTAGAGCACCAAGTCCACGTCGTTTGCCCCAGAATCCCGTATCAGAACCAGGTCCGGGGAGTCAAAACAGCTTTGCCTAGAGAGTGGACAAGTCCTCACTTTGACTTACCCTTTCCATGACTTCTTCCTTTGTCCACTTTCTCAAGAGTTAGGAATGGAAGCTATGAACAGGCGTATCAAGACAAGCCCTATTATCCTCCTCCATGGCTCCACTGTCCGCAGTTGGGGTGTTCAGCCATATTGCTATTGGGATAAAAGTATTAGGAAGTGGTCAGATTTCTGGGTTGTGGTATGAGCCATAGAGTCCTTGCTTGGCATGTGTGTGTGGCCACAAGAAAGTCTGCCACTGTGGCCTAACCGAGTCCGGCCCTGAGATTGCACCAGTGTCACCCCCTCCCCGACTTAGCACGATGGTCCTGGGTGGTGACAAAGGCTCCAAGTAGCAGCATCAGGTGTGTCCCACCCATGGAGGCAGCGTGCCGCTCCCTGATTTTTCTCCACACTCCCAACACGAAGGTCTGAGCTGAAAGGCCCCCAGCAATCTGTCAACAGCAGCTCCTCCTGGACAGATGAAGGGGGAGCCTCCCCCTGACTGAGCCAGTAAGAACTGCCCTGCTCCGTCTCGAGAGGGAATTGTTTCTGGTTGTTCTTCCAACCCCTTGTGCACAACATACGTAGCGTATGAGTGCGAGAGGTGAACCTCAGCTCCAAGGCCATTATTCCAATAGGTCTCCTGCCTTGCACCCCGCCCCCATGCAAACAAACACACACACACACACACACACACACACACACACACACACACACACAGAGAGAGAGAAAAACAACTCCTCCACACCCTCAGCAAATTCTGTGGGCTCCACAAGGCTGAGAAGAGGGTGACATTCTTTTCACCTCCAGCTGGAGTGAAACCAACAATCTTCTCGTAAACACAAACTGAGAGATTCTTGTTTTCTGGAGAGACACACGGTGAAGTCTGGACTTTCTCCCTAAGCTATCATGGAGGGAGTTCCCCTCTTGGAAAAGACAGCCTTGCCAGCTATGGCTGGCATCATAAATGCCTAGAAATTGATATTTCAAACCAAGATCCCTCTGTCTAATCCTGCTTCAGGGAAGCCTACCTTTGATTTGCCAGAGTCAGTGTGAATAAATTTTCCTGGTCATGCATGCTTTCTGGTGATCGGGGGCACAGGAGACCTGTGAGTTTTCCGTGAAACATGCCTCTGGCCCTGCCACACACTCATCTGAATTGCAGTGTACTGGCAGCGGGATGTGTTTGCATGTGTGTATGCGTGTGTGTGTGTGTGTGTGTGTGTGAAGTGGGGCAGGGGTGGGATATATACAACCATTTATGGAGAACAGGGACATTTGTTCTTTTTTTTTCTGTTAGTTGTCATGACACCTTCGTGAGATACAAACAAAACTGTTTTGTTTTACAGAGGCAATGACAGATTCTAGGTATATAACATCTGTAAGGACAGCAGCCTCATAAGTTCTAATGCAAGGATTCAAACCCAAAGTCCAGATTCTTGCCTCTAGGCCGCCTGCTTCGCAAAGCCCTGAAATTCCGTGCCCTGGAAGATGAGATTTTTAACCTGACTGCTCCGTAGGTGTCTCCCTCAAATCAGACACTGATAATGCTTCAGGGGACTGTAGTAGTCATTTGCAACTACACCAGCAGGGCCACCCTGCTGGCCTCATGTGATAAATGGGGAAACTGAGGTCCCACAGATGTGACTTGCCTGAGGACACACTGCTGGTGAACTATGGAGACTGAACTTACACACAAGATTTTTACTTATTTTCTCTTCTCCTATTATAATCTGAGAGTAAAACAAAATTAGAAGGAAGGGAATCAGTGCAGTTCCCCTCTTTAATTGTGAAATAAAGAAAAAGCCTGAGGGTGCAGGTGCCCGGACTTGTTTTCAGTCCCAGGACATGACTGGTATTTGTACTTCTGCTTGTGATTCCCCATCTTGTCCCATCACAGATAGTGAAAGCTACCAGAAATGGAAGACTACACTGATGATTTAGGAGGAAAAAAGTTATCTTAGCTAAAACTTCAAATAGGAAGAAAACCTTCTAGTAGGTGGTCCTCTGCCAAAACCCTTATGTTTCAGTTATTCTCTTCTCAGTAAACAAAACCATTTTCCAGAGGTTAGAGATTCAAGACAGTAAGATGATCTGTCACTACTTACTGTAGTTAAGTGATATTTGATTTCTGTGTACCGTCATCCCTCTCCTATATTATAAACTCCTTGTAGACAGAATTATTTTAATTAATCTGTATGTTATCAGTGCTTATTTGAGTTCTGTGCAGAGTGATTGATCAGCAGACATTTGTAGGATGAAAAATAATTGAATAGGGCTGGCTGACACTTGAGCTTATCTGTTTCCTTCCTTGGCTTTGAGGCCCAGCTGGACTTAAAATATGCCATATTTGCTTCTATTGATGATGCTGGGAAAGAAGCTCTCATCATTCCACATCTGTTCTCCAGGACATCAGGATGTTTACCCGAAAAACTGATTGAGAAATAAACCAGAATCCTTCTTTAAATATGTAGGATCCACTTACCGATTAATTTTTCAGTGATGTATTCATTTGATTCATTCGTTCAAGTATTCATTCACTTCCATGCCATGCACCAGGCACTGGGCAGGGTGCTTTTAGCAGCCCATGTTCCAACAGGGGAGATGGACTAGCAAGCATAGACAAATACAGTAATAGAGTAGAGACGAGGATACATCATCCAGCTCCTAGAATTGCTTTAATCTGAGCGAGAAAATAACCTGGATGCTTGAAATTGACAAGACACAGATAACTTTGGCTAATTTTTGAGTGGCCACAAAAATATTGCTCAAACTTTTTTATAGCTCCACCCTTTTTTTTTTATTGCATTTTAGGTTTTGGGGTACATGTGAAAAACATGCAAGGTTGTTGCATAGGTGCATACGTGGCAGTGTGATTTGCTGCCTTCCTCCCCTTCACCTATATCTGGCATTTTTCCCCATGCTATCCCTCCCCATCTCCCCACCCCCTCACTGTCCCCACCCTCCACAACAGACCCCCGTGTATAGTGCTCCCCTCCCTGTGTCCATGTGTTCTCCTTGTTCAACACCCGCCTATGAGTGAGAACATGTGGTGTTTGATTTTGTGTTCTTGTGTCAGTTTGCTGAGAATGATGGTTTCCAGGTTTATCCATGTCCCTACAAAGGATGTGAACTCCTCGTTTTTAATGGCTGCATAATATTCCATGGTGTATATGTGCCACATTTTTCCTGTCCAGTCTATCATCGATGGGCATTTGGGCTGGTTCCAGGTCTTTGCTATTGTAAACTGTGCTGCAATGAACATTCGTGTGCATGTGTCCTTATAGTAGAACGATTTATAATCCTTTGGATATATGCCCAGTAATGGGATTGCTGGGTCAAATGGAATTTCTATTTCTAGGTCCTTGAGGAATCGCCACACTGTTTTCCACAGTGGTTGAACTAATTTACACTCCCACCAACAGTGTAAAAGTGTTCCTATTTCTCCACATCCTCTCCAGCATCTGTTTTCTCCAGATTTTTTAATGATCGCCATTCTAACTGGCGTGAGATGGTATCTCAATGTAGTTTTGATTTGCATTTCTCTAATGACCAGTGATGATGAGCATTTTTTCATATGTTTGTTGGCCTCATGTATGTCTTCTTTTCTAAAGTATCTGTTCATATCCTTCGCCCATTTTTGAATGGGCTTGTTTGTTTTTCTCTTGTAAATCTTTTTTAGCTCATTGTAAATTCTGGATATCAGCCCTTTGTCAGACGGGTAGGCTGCAAAAATTTTTTCCCATTCTGTTGATTGCCGATTCACTCTATTGACTGTTTCTTTTGCCGTGCAAAAGCTGTGGAGTTTGATTAGGTCCCATTTGTCTATTTTGGCTTTTGTTGCCAATGCTTTTGGTGTTTTGGTCATAAAGTCCTTGCCTACACCTATGTCCTGAATGGTTTTGCCTAGGTTTCCTTCTAGTGTTTTTATGGTATTAGGTCTTATGTTTAAGTCTTTAATCCATCTGGAGTCAATTTTAGTGTAAGGTGTCAGGAAGGGGTCGAGTTTCTTCTTTCTGCATATGGCTAGCCAGTTTTCCCAACACCACTTATTGAACAGGGAATCCTTTCCCCATTGCTTGTTTTTTTTCAGGTTTGTCAAAGATTGGGTGGTTGTAGATATGTTGTGTCGCCTCCGACGCCTCTGTTCTGTTCCATTGGTCTATATCTCTGTTTTGGTACCAGTACCATGCTGTTTTGATTACTGTAGCCTTGTAGTAGAGTTTGATGTCCAGTAGTGTGATGCCTCCTGCTTTGTTCTTTTTGCTTAGAATTGACTTGGCTATGCGGGCTCTCTTTTGGTTCCATATGAAGTTTAAGGTGGTTTTTTCCAGTTCTGTGAAGAAGGTCATTGGTAGCTTGATGGGGATAGCGTTGAATCTGTAAATTACTTTGGGCAGTATGGCCATTTTCACGATATTGATTCTTCCTAACCATGAACATGGGATGTTTCTCCATCTGTTTGTGTCCTCTCTTATTTCATTGAGCAGTGATTTATAGTTCTCCTTGAAGAGGTCCTTTACGTTCCTTGTTAGTTGTATTCCTAGGTATTTTATTCTCTTTGTAGCAATTGTGAATGGCAGTTCGTTCTTGATTTGGCTCTCTTTAAGTCTGTTATTGGTGTATAGGAATGCTTGTGATTTTTGTACATTGATTTTGTATCCTGAGACTTTGCTGAAGTTGCTTATCAGTTTCAGGAGATTTTGGGCTGAGGTGATAGGGTCTTCTAGATATACAATCATGTCGTCTGCAAATAGAGACAAATTGACTTCCTCCTTTCCTAATTGAATATCCTTTATTTCTTTTTCTTGCCTGATTGCTCTGGCTAGAACTTCCAGTACTATATTGAATAGGAGTGGTGAGAGAGGGCATCCTTGTCTAGTGCCCGATTTCAAAGGGAATGCTTCCAGTTTTTGCCCATTCAGTATGATATTGGCTGTCGGTTTGTCATAAATAGCTTTTATTATTTTGAGATACATTCCGTCGATACCTAGTTTATTGAGAGTTTTTAGCATAAAGGGCTGTTGAATTTTGTCGAAGGCCTTCTCTGCATCAATTGAGATAATCATGTGGTTTTTGTTTTTGGTTCTGTTTATGTGGTGAATTACATTTATAGACTTGCGTATATTGAACCATCCTTGCATCTCCAGGATGAATCCTACTTGATCATGGTGGATAAGCTTTTTGATGTGCTGTTGTAATCGGCTTGCCAGTATTTTATTGAAGATTTTTGCATCTATGTTCATCATGGATATTGGCCTGTAGTTTTCTTTTTTTGTTGAGTTCCTGCCGGGTTTTGGTATTAGGATGATGTTGGTCTCATAAAATGATTTGGGAAGGATTCCCTCTTTTTGGATTATTTGGAATAGTTTCAGTAGGAATGGTACCAGTTCCTCTTTGTATGTCTGGTAGAATTCGGCTGTGAACCCATCTGGGCCTGGGCTTTTTTTGGGTGGTAGGCTCTTAATTGCTGCCTCGACTTCAGACCTCATTATTGGTCTGCTCAGAGTTTTGACTTCTTCCTGGTTTAGGCATGGGAGGAGGCAACTGTCCAGGAATTTATCCATTTCTTCCAAGTTTTCTAATTTATGTGCATAGAGTTGTTTGTAATAATCTCTGATGATGGTTTGAATTTCTGTGGAATCTGTGGTGATAGCCCCTTTATCATTTTTTATTGCATCTATTTGGTTATTCTCGCTTTTCTTTTTCATTAGTTTGGCTAGTGGTCTGTCTATTTTGTTGATCTTTTCAAAAAACCAGCTCCTGGATTTATTGATTTTTTGTAGGGTTTTTCGTGTCTCTATCTCCTTCAATTCTGCTTTGATCTTAGTTATTTCTTTTCTTCTGCTAGGTTTTGAGTTTTTTTGATCTTGCTCCTCTAGCTCTTTCAATTTTGATGATAGGGTGTCAATTTTAGTTCTCTCCTTTCTTCTCATGTGGGTACTTATTGCTATATATTTTCCTCTAGAGACTGCTTTAAATGTGTCCCAGAGATTCTGGTATGTGGTGTCTTCATTCTCATTGGTTTCGAAGAACATCTTTATTTCTGCCTTCATTTCAGTGTTTATCCAGTCAACATTCAGGAGAAAGTTGTTCATTTTCCATGAGGCTGTGTGGTTCTGGGTTGGCTTCTGAATTCTGAGTTCTAACTTGATTGCACTGTGGTCTGAGAGACTGTTTGTTATGGTTTCCGTTCTTTTGCATTTGCTGAGGAGTGACTTACTTCCAATTATGTGGTCAATTTTAGAGTAGGTGTGATGTGGTGCTGAGAAGAATGTATATTCTGTGGATTTGTGGTGGAGAGTTCTGTAAATGTCTATTAGGTTTGCTTGTTCCAGGTCTGAGTTCAAGTCCTGGATATCCTTATTAATTTTCTGTCTCGTTGATCTAATATTGACAATGGTGTGTTGAAGTCTCCCACTATTATTGTGTGGGAGTCTAAGTCTCTTTGCAAGTCTTTAAGAACTTGCCTTATGTATCTGGGTGCTCCTGTATTAGGTGCATATATATTTAGGATCGTTAGCTCTTCTTGTTGCATTGAACCTTTTACCATTATGTAATGTCCTTCTTTGTCTCTTTTGATCTTTGTTGCTTTAAAGTCTATTTTATCAGAGATGAGAATTGCAACTCCTGCTTTTTTTTGCTCTCCATTTGCTTGGTAAATCTTCCTCCATCCCTTTATTTTGAGCCTTTGTGTATCCTTGCATGTGAGGTGGGTTTCCTGTATACAGCACACTGATGGGTTTTGGCTTTTTATCCAATTTGCCAGTCTGTGCCTTTTGATTGGGGCATTTAGTCCATTTACATTTAGGGTTAATATTGTTATGTGTGAATTTGATCCTGTCATTTTGATGCTAGCTGGCTGTTTTGCCCATTGGTTGATGCAGATTCTTCATTGTGTTGCTGCTCTTTACCATTTCGTGCATTTTTGGAGTGGCTGGCGCTGGTTGTTTTTTTCTATGTGTAGTGTCTCCTTCAGGAGCTCTTGTAAAGCTGGTCTGGTGGTAATGAAATCTGTGAGTACTTGCTTGTTCACAAAGGATTTTATTTTTCCTTCACTTATGAAGCTTAGTTTGGCTGGATATGAAATTCTGGGTTGAAAGTTCTTTTCTTTAAGGATGTTGAATATCGGCCCCCACTCTCTTCTGGCCTGTAGGGTTTCTGCTGAGAGATCTGCTGTGAGTCTGATGGGTTTCCCTTTGTGGGTAACCCGACCTTTCTCTCTGGCTGCCCTTAGTATTTTCTCCTTCATTTCAACCCTGGTGAATCTGATGGTTATGTGCCTTGGGGTTGCTCTTCTAGAGGAATATCTTTGTGGTGTTCTCTGTATTTCCTGGACTTGAATATTGGCCTGCCTTGCTAGGTTGGGGAAGTTTTCCTGGATAATATCCTGAAGAGTATTTTCCAGCTTGGATGCATTCTCTTCGTCACATTCAGGTACACCTATCAAACGTAGATTAGGTCTTTTCACGTAGTCCCATATTTCTTGTTGACTCTGTTCATTCCTTTTTACCTTGTTTTCTCTAATCTTCCCTTCTCATTTTATTTCATTGAGTTGATCTTCGACCTTTGATATCCTTTCTTCTGCTTGGTCAATTCGGCTGTTGAAACTTGTGCATGCTTCGCGAAGTTCTCGTGTTGTGTTTTTCAGCTCCATCAATTCACTCATATTCCTCTCTAAGTTGTCCATTCTCATTAGCATTTCGTCAAGTCTTTTTTCAAGGTTCTTAGTTTCTTTGCATTGGGTTAGAACATGTTCTTTTAGCTCACGGAAGTTTCTTATTACCCACTTTCTGAAAGCTGATTCTGTCATTTCATCACACTCATTCTCCGTCCAGTCTTGTTCCTGTGCTGGTGAGGCGTTATGCTCCCTTGTAGGAGGAGAGGTGTTCTGGTTTTGGGTGTTTTCATCCTTTTTGCGCTAGTTTCTTCCCATCTTTGTGGATTTATCCACCTATCGACTTTGTAGTTGCTGTCTTTCTGATTTTGGTAATTTTAAGTCTGCAGCAGCTGAACTCATAAACCCCATTTTCTTCCCCCCAGGAGTTCTGGCCCAGGGAGTTAGGGCTTTATGATTTTCAGCTGTGTTGCTACCATATTCCCTGCCCACAAGGTGGCAGTCTAGTCACACTCAGCCTGCAGAGGCTTCACTGAGCTGCTGTGGGCTCCGCCCAGCTTCTGTGTGAGCTTCCCTGCAGTCCTGTTTATATGGGTGTAGTTAGAACTGCTTCCCGCTATGCTGGCCCACCCCTGTAGTGACGGAGTCTCTGTAGTGGCGGGTTGTCTTGGTTACGGAAAATTGCCCCGGGAACTGCAGGGTGTTTCCCGATGGAGGACGCCCCTCCCCCACAGAGCTGGACCGTCCCGGGTTCAGCCGTGTTTCCAGTGGTGCCCTCTTTGCCCTGGAATCTCTTGGCTTGACTCCCTGCCTCAGCTCCCCTTGCTGGCCCAGAAGGAACACAGTCTCGTTCACTTTGCTCAAGGAGCCGCTGCTCCCTGCCCCCGATGCAGGCTGAGCGGCTTCTCCGGTCCAACCAGCGGTGCTGGGAACCCATGGAGCTTCTCCACCTGTGAATCTCCTGGTCTGTGGGCAGTTAAAATCCACTGCCCTGTGTGCCACTGTGTCAGCCAAAGCAGCGGCTCTGAGATTCGTGGCGCACCTTTGCCCAGGAGTCTCCTGGCTTGACTCCCTGCTTCAGCTCCCCTTGCTGGCTCAGAGGGAACTCTGTCTCTCTCGCTCTGCATAGGAAGCCACTGCCCCCCGCCCCAGGGTGTAGGCTGAGTGGCCACGCCGCTCAAACCAGCGGCGCTGGTGACCTGTGGGGCTTCTCCTCCTGTGAATCTCCTGGTCTGTGGGCAGTAAAAATCCGTCTGGAAATGCAGCGTCCACTCACCCTCTGCACCTTCTCTCAGAGCTGCAATCCCGACTTCCTCCTAAGCGGCCATCTTGGATCCAATCTCTTCTCCTGTGATTCTCCCTATAGCTCCACCCTTGATAACACCATATCAATGTTTCTTTTCTGATGTCTCCACATTCAACTCAACGTTTTTTCTTCTGGACAAATAGCCCCTTATGATCTCCCTTAGCATTTCATTTCCCATTTAATTCTCCAGTTGACCTCTCTTCTCTCTATGATATATGCCTGCATTGCAAACTGTTATCTAGGAACCTACTATTGGTAGGATTTTGTACTAAATATGGGATACAAAGACATGGCTACTATACATAAAACAAACAAATAAGCAAATAACTGTCATGGTAATACCATGGTTTGTCATGGTAATACTACCCCCAAATATGGATGCTGGAAACACTACCCCAAATTCTGGCACTTTGGCATGCAGAGTATTTTAAGCTCAAGAAAATTAGGAAAACTGTGAAGCAGAAAAGTTTCTCTGATTTTCTCTAGCACTTCCCTCATGTGGCAAGTGTCTTGCCCTATACTGGGAAAGGAGGATAGTTACATAAAGAATCCACAAAGAAACCCAACAAGCCATGCTAAGTTCCTCCCAGTTGATTACCATTAGGTCATACCCCCTCTTTGTCTAATTTTACTTCTATACAGCTATCCATTCTTCATCAAACCTGAGCACAAAAATACACAATTTTCTCCTAGTCTTTGGTCTATATTTCTGAAAGCCACCATGTCACAGAAAACCTTGATCAAATAAACTTGTTATGTTTTTCTCTTGTTAGTCTGTCTTTTGTTACAGAGGTGTCAGCCATAAGTCTTGTGATAGATGAGGAAAATATATTACTTTTTTTCTCCTACAGTTGCTAAACTTTTATGTTTTGTTTACCTGAAAAGGCATATTTTGTTAAAGGAGTCTACCTTATTTTTAAGAGGCAGTACTCTTTAAAACACACTGTCTTCCATTTAGACCCTTTCTAGGAATATGCCCTCCTTTTCTTCAAGGAGAACTCAAAAAGAACAGGTACTTTATTCATTCCTTCCTTTGTACTTAAATATGAGCACTTACTCTGAACCAGCAATGGGCTAAAGGTTGGCATTGTATCTGTTTCTGGTGGCATTGACAGTCGGTGGTCTCATCCACTGGGAGAGACTGATAGGTGATGAGGGTGCTGTTATGAGATGCTGTGAAGACACAGAGGAAAAGCACCTAAGGCAGAGGGAGTCAGAAAAGGCATCCTGAAGAAAATATACATCTAAAGCAAGATTTGAAGAACAAAATTGAATTAGCATGATAAAGAGGTAAGGAGAAAAGATGGCCATCTTTTCTATAGGGAAAACAGCTCTTAGATATGAGACATGCTGAGAAGGTCTAAAAATTGGCTTTATGTGGAACAATTATATAGTAAGAATTGGAGAACCATTGCTGTCTGAATTTGTGAAGCTAAAGCCAATATCAGAAAAATTTAAGAGTTTTCCTAGAGTTCATCCGACACTTCTCTCTTGTTCCTAATATCCTAAAACTCCAGGGAAGTTTATAAAATATTTTGATATTATTTTAAACCTGAAACATCCCAAAGTAAGAAATTTATGGAATTTGCAGAAGTTACAGGATGAATTAATCAGTGCATGTCTGGCCTGTGGTACAGCGCAGGTGCCTCAGAGATGTCAATCAAGGCAAGGTGGTGAAGGACAGCATGAAAGGCAGGAGAAGATTAGAACTGCCATTTTTCTATTATCAAGATATGAGTAACAGTAATTATTTTTCCTTGGCATTGGTACACATGGATATGTATATAATTATGTCCCTAGCTTTAGGATTGCCTGTTCTAGAAAAAAATATACAATTATAGGAATGTAGATAATTGGAAATATCATTTTTTACTTGCTTTTCTAAAAAATACATATCTTTTAATCTGAAGAGTTTATGTAAGTTGATTTCATTGTATCCCTGTCACACAGGAAGTTGGGTTTTTTTTGTTGTAATAGTTTCTTGGGCATTTTTTTAGTCTTGACTTTAAACTCAAATGAGCTCAAGGACTGTATTTCCTACTTAACATGGTTATCCTATGTCTTAGCGTGATATTGAATTCATGCTAAATCCTTAAGAACTGTTTTTAAATGAATAGATAAGAGAGCTACCAACTTTAATTAGAAATGGCCATGAAGAAGGTAGAGTTTCAGCATGGCGGATATGCCAGGGAAAGTGGTTCTAAGTTTAGGAAAATAATGCAGGGAAAGATGTTAAATCTAGGACTTGGGACTCTCAACACTGGATAAGTAGATTTTCATAGCTAAGTTGTTAGCTGTGCACAGTGGATGATAGAAAACTGGATGGAGGATTTGCTTGCTTTTGTTAAAGTGATCAAGGAGACCATAGTTTGTGGTGGGATTTTAGGTGACCCTAAAAGTCACAATGGTGATGTTGTGGAATCTATAGATAAAGAAGCTGGTTCTAAATGAGGTTTGTGAAATTATGTAGGCAAGGCCAGCAAAAAGTATGAATTCTGTGTAAGAATCTCCTCAGCACTGCATTCATTTTTAAAGAACATGGCTTCCTGGCCAGACTGCCTGGGCTCACATCTCAGCTGTGTCATTTACCAGCTGTGTAACTTGGGGCAACACGTCATGTGCAACCTCTCTATTCTTCATGTTTCTTACCTATAAAACAATGATAACCATATTTACCTGTTATAGTAAAGATGAAATTAGCTAACACACATTAAAATAACGTGATGATCTTCATACACATAAAGTGCTTAATAAATGTTAACTTATTTTTTTCCTGGGTTTATGGAACTTTAAATGGCCCTACTAACCCAGAAATCTCTGCCATGAATTACTGTTAGCTCCTATCTATCCCCAAATTCTCAACTTAGAAAATTTAAGTCTAGAAAAAGCAACACTCTAAAGAAAGATTTCCAGAGAGACACTCTTATAATGTACATAAATTATGTGAAAAAGAAAAAGATTATTAAATTATTAAATGGTGAGCTTTGAAAGGTCTGTGAGCATCTTATTCAACCCCATCATTTTACCAATGAAAGAAAGTAGGATACATAGAGAAAAATAACCTCTGTGAGTTTAGTGTGGACCCAAATGTTCTACCTCCCAATCGTTTTTGATTGTTTTACTTCTATATCAAACCTTCTTCTATTAATATAATTGCTAAAATAGTAGCACATTGATTGGCTGGGTGCTCAAAGGCCTTCAGAGAAGAGCCTAGATAGCTGAAGAAAAGTAGAGAACACCCTCCCTGGCATCCAAGGAACAGCAAAACATTTTTTAACCAAGTAGCACCCCAAATAATAAAAGAAGAGATGGGAAGGAGGAGAAAAAGGGCAAAATTTGTGTAACTCAGTTTTGTTTCACCATGTGAAAGGGTATGAGGTGCCAGATAGAGAGGATCATTGCATTCCTTGGGTATTTGGTTGAAAGGATAAAAAGGAAAGAAGCAGGAATTTTTTAAGGTTAGGATGACCAAGTCTGTCTTTCTTTGGGGATTTCCAGACCATCTATTCTAGAACTTTACAGATGGAGGGAAGTAAACGCCCAAAACCAATGAATGTTCTGAAGGACAGCATACCTAGATAAAGAATTTAAATGCTGGATATCCTCTTGATGGAAATTGGATCTTAGTGAAACTTTTTTTTTCTTTCAGAAAGATCGGATGTCATACACGAAATCTCAAATCATGTGTGGCTTTGTTCTGAAAAAGCAGGTCTTCAACTTTTCATTGCAACAGTTAATCATGGTTGCCATGTGATTCCAGAAGAGCATAACTGTGAGTAATGATCTAAGACATCTAAATGTTTTAACTTGGTGCTTTTAGTTTTTCTGCAATAGGCAAGCAATGTGTTTTACTGGTAAATTGGATTTTAATTCATGTTTATGCTTTGTCACTGACGTATTTTAAGACTAGTAGTTTTCATGATTAGAGAGATTCAAGACACCAGATTTTTGCTATATAATTTTTTACATATACTCAAATGCCTTTAGACAAAACAAGAACCTAATTTAGCCACCCACCAGCCACAAAAGTATCTGGGGCACATAATATTTTTCCATGGCGGCCTGGGTGACTGCTTTTTGAGCTTGTTTATTTGATCTGGGAAAACATAACACACAAACAGCATCTGGATTTCAGAGGTCCCTATATTTGCCCCCAGTTCTCCCTTTCAGTCAATGGTATCCAAATGACTCATCTGCAAGGTCAGAGAGTTGAGTTGCTCGGCAAGACTAAAATGCAAGACTCTCTGGCTCCTTCCCCATAACCACCAAACCCCACAATCTCTGGATGTGTAGCATGGGAACCTGCATGAGGTTTTGCCAAGACCACCAGGTTGCTGGGAAAAAAACACAGTCTTGACAAGGTTAAGAGTGACCCTGGAGAGGTTTAGAACTTGTTTGTTTTATTTAAGAAGTTCCCTGTAAGAGCAGAGGCTGGGGTGGGGTGGGAAGAGAAACTTTTTTTTTTCATCAAAAGGTGTGACTGAGAACTTGCAATTTTTGATGACATGTTTCTCCCTGAGAGACCTTCACTATTGGCAGACACAGTTGAGACACTGATGAAAAGCTGTGGGGCATAGTTTTTTGAGGCCTCCAAGAGAAACCCCACAGTTTTAACTTAATCCAATTTCAGTGGGTTGAGTAGCTTGGAGCAAATGAAGAAATAAACAGGTAACACTTCTTGAACACTAGACCCAGAATGAAACAAGTTTAGACCATGACAGTTGACAGTGTCAGCTTGATCTGTAGCCTCTAATCAGCCTGAGAATCATGGCTTCCTTGGTTTTTGCCTAGTCTCTTTGTTTCTTTTATTGTACAAACTTCTGAAAACAGTCCACTTGCCTAGCCTGAAGTACCTGCCACTTGATTTTTAGCAACAACAGATTGAATTCCGTGGTTGATTTATCATATCAATATTGCATCATCAAGATATGCCTCGGCATAAAAGGAAGGGTCAAAGAACATGGAAACTGCTGTCATTTTAATAAATGCATAATAAGGCTAGAAAAAGCAAGAAATATCTACTCATTTCTTAACCAAGTTTACTAGCTGGTGACTTCAGTTAACATTTAATCTAGGTTTCTCTTACATTTTTAATCTTTTCTCTCTTTTATTTCACGTTTTTGATATAAGAAAGAAGACTCCAGTTTTTTTTTTTTTTTTTTTTTTTTGCACTGTGTGAAGTCCAGCTCTAATTATGCCCATATGACCTTATAAATCCACTAAGAATTGGAGGGTGTTGTTATTTGTGTGTGAAAGAACACCCAAAATAAAGGTTAATGCTTATATAATGGTAATTATATAAGGACATATCCTCAAAATAAACAAATGGAAAACCCCATGTAATACTTAGGATTTTCCCTTATTATTATAAATAGGAAAACTTAATTTACATGTCACCAACTTTCTGTGAAAGGAGCAAAAATTTAAATCCCTGCTTCTTCCATAGGCATAGGCTGCATTATATTTCCTTTCTCTACTCACTTTTGCCCCTTTCTCTCTCTGACTTTTTGTCTGTCTATTCCTCCCTCTTTTCTTCTCCTTCTCTACTCACATAAATCCACAACTTTTGGCTCTAGGGCATCACTTTATTGGCTTCTACTTTTCTGCCGTCAATAACATTGCTTCTCTTGTCTCCATGTAACATTATATTCTTGAGATAAAGAGCTTTCTTTGTAAACTTAAAATGTGTTTACTGTTACAGACAAGAAATGTGCTTGATTTATGTATCCTACAGTTATGAAGAAATGTGCATAGCATTCAGAAATGTAATTAGAATTTCTCAAATTTCCCCAGTGCTTTGATGATAAAACGTTGTCTATCCTGAAGCCATCTTTTGTAACAACGGTAGTCCAACCTTGAAGGATAATATAGGCAAGAAAACGTTAGAGATGAATGTACCCAGTTTAATCTGTAAAGAAATAATCTACCACAGTGTTTCCTTCTCAAAACGATCACGAATACTGATGATCAGAGGAGGCAGTGTTGAGTGTTGGAACAATCACAGCCTTTGGAATAGACAAACAAAACTTCAAACATTGGCACTGCTACTTACCAGCTCTGAAATCATGGTCGAAATCATTTCCCTTTGCCTCAGTTTTCTTCTAATGTTATCCTCTAATACTGTGGTGAAGATCAATGAGAAATTGCATGTGCAGTGTCAATACAATGTCTGTTACAGACTGTGTACCTAATGGAGCTTTTAATATAATTGGAAAATTTTTTTTCATTGATATTAAAGAGCAACATGAAAACATAGGTCACGTTAACTCAAATAGCACAATTTCTACATGTTAACTTCAAGAGATAGGGTCTTGATTTTAGTCTTAGCTAAATCGTTTTCATTATTTTGATTATAGACTCTGGCTTTGGAAGGTCTTACTCCATACAAGAAGTACTTTTTAGTGAAGACCAGTACCTACAGTGGTGAATATTTGGTTAATGGTAAAATACCACAGTCATCATAATGTGCTAAGTCTACTGGCATCCCAATAGCAAACGTCAGAGGGTTCTATTTTGTCGTTTCTGTAACTTCACATGAAAAACTACCTGAACTCATTGGAAAGCATTGTTTACTAACCAAGAATGTCATCAATGTACCCCAGAAATCAGCATTATTCCTGTTTTCCAGGTGGTATGGATGCATTTAAGAACCGCAGTTAAAGTTATCATGTGGCATCCATCACTTTTCTCATCAGCTCCAGATCCTTCATGGGTTTGTATTTTTAAAGCTTACACAGTCCACAAAATCACAAGTGCTGATTGCAGCTAATTCTTGCTGATCGCCAATGCCCTTGTGGAAGTAGTGCTGCTACCCATCCTTGGATGTACTCACTACCATAGTTAGTTTTTCATGTCATAAAGCATTAAATGCTCCAAAAAGTGCCATATTTCCTGTCAAAACAGACTCTTTGGCCCTTTTGGATTTAATTATTAAATGGGTTCCAAAACAATTCCAGCTTATCACCTAATACTGAACAGATTCGGTGAAAACAGCACTTGTTGATTTTACTTCATATGTACATTGCATTGGACTCAAGCATAAGTTTGGTAGAGGCTCAAATTGATGGGGGAAGGAAGTGCTAATCCAAGCGAACAGAAAAGAAATTATCACTGCCACTACCACTCTTACCACGAAGGCCCTGTTATTCCATCAGCCTTAGCTGACACTCTTCCATTAAAGCTCTTTTTTCCAAGAGGGTCCTCATTCATACCTGCAATATATGGTCTTTGCAACTGATATCTGTAATATAGTCATGCATCTGCTATACATGATCAGATGTGTCTGAACTCCATCAAAAAACCTGGTTAAGACTGAGGTTGGACATTTATATTATTAGTTCCTTTGAAGAAGATAACAGAAGAAAGATATTTCAGACAAAGTTGATTTTTTTAATACTCATTGGTTCATTCGTACTTGGCAAAAATATAGTAATAAACTCTTCCATTAATAAAGTGGTAGAGAATTCAGAGCAATCCTTCCATTGGTGACAACTGGAAAAGCTGTACAACAAATGTTTTATAAAAGTTTGCCTGAAGGTATCAAAATGCTAATAAGGTGGTTCTTCAAAGGTGCAATAATTACACTTCTCAATTGAAAAAAATAGAAACCAGAAAAGTGTGAAATAATAAACAACAGTTGCCAACCTAAAATTCTATACCCAGATAAAATAGTCTTTAAGACTAAAATAAAATAAAGCCATATTCAGACAACAATAATTGATAAAATTTGTCTCTTGCTGGCACACACTAAAGGGTTTCTTTAGGTAGAGAGAAAGCAGTTCCTGAAGGAAGTACAAAGAAGGAAGAAGAAAAAGTGGCAAAGTTAGTAGTAAATATAGTGATAAACACAACTTATTTGACTATGTAATTATAATGTTTCATATGGATAAAGATATGTAAACTATAAATACATATAATATGCATACTAATAAAGACAAGTAAGTCAATAATGAGGAAAATTGAACAGAATCATTATGTTTTAAGGAAAAAGAGGAACATATAAATTAATATTCAATATCTTTAAATCATTAAGTGCATATTAGAATCTCCAGAATGGTTGGAACTATAAGAATGGGGAAATTATATTATATAAGTACTAGTCAAAAGGTGATATATCAGAAAAATTTATTCAATATCAAAAGAAGTATACTATAAGAAAAAAAGTATTATATAAGATAATGTTCTTATGAAAAAATGTTTAATTCACAAGGAATGTATATATCAATTATAAGTTTCATGCACCAAATAACACAGCCTCAATATATATTTTAAACACTTAACAGAAAGAGAAATAGATAAGTTCATAATTACAGTGGGGAGATTTTAACACAGTAGTCTCAGTAACTAATATACAAGCAAAAAAGTCAGTAAAGGAAGTTTAGTGTCTGGCTAGGAGGATCTGCGATGGCTCACCTTTCTACCAACAAGTCTGAGTGGATCACTGGAGAGGAGTATGGTGAGCGTATGAGGATGTGATCTACTGGCTCACTCCTGAGAATGGGCTCCTGTTAGATGGGCACAGGTGGATTAATTTCAGCAAAATGCTCTGGGCAGGGGTAGAATGGGGTGTGGTGGGTTTCATTGGCTTTGGAATTCTGGGAGGATGAGGGTACTTTATAGGTTCTAAGGCTTTTATCTTGTTTCAAGAGTGGGACCAACCCAAGGGGGAGGACAAGATGTCATCCTTGGAAACTTTACAAGGGACAGTTTTTCCAAGGTGACCTGTCATTGGGGTATGAGTGGCTGGCTACTTTCTCCATGACTGATAGCCACTGGTTTTTCATTGGCATCTCCTTTGGTTTGTCTCATTCTTCTTGGCTGAGTAGGTTTTAACTGGGGTAACCCTTTTGCTAGGAGTCCCAATTATTTTTGACTAGAGGATGGGGGACAATTAACATTTCTGGTCCTACAGGCCCTTTCTGGCCAGGAAGGCATAGCTGCAGGTGAGCCTAGGATGCCCTTGTCACCCATGGCCAGGGTCTTGTTTTATATCAGCAAATAAACAGCTTGTTTGGAAGGAAACAACAACAAAAGATGTAGAGTATATGCATAACATTATTAACCAATTTAATTAATTCACTAGAACACTGTGTCCAACCACTGCTGAATATACATTTTCTTGGTGCACATATGGAAAATTAAGAAAAATGGACTGAAATGAGGAGTAACATAAAATGTATCTCAACCAATAACACAGAATATGATTTCACACCACAATTTAATTAAGCTAGGAACTTGATAGTAAAAGTAATGTACATAATTATTATTGAATAATTTAAAAATATACCAACATGCCAAGGCTCATATACTGTCTTTGCTACTCTCCATGCATCAGATTTTAGAAATGTTTGAGGCCTCGAAGAATTCCTTTGTAAGTCATCCTCAATGTCCTACAATGCCATTGAAGTTCTTTGTAAACAAGACCACTAAAATTTGCTTTTATTTTCTTTAAAATTGTTTGGAAACACTTAATGAAAATGTTCAAAAAGTGGAACTACATAAAAGTTTAGAGAGCTGCTAACTGCAATGAGATAATAAAGCTTTCAAAGAGAAAGAAATACAAATGCATCCCTTGAAAAACAAGGATAAATTGAATAAACTATGAGAACTCAAATGGTTAACTTTTTAAAACATTATAATTGAGATTTGTGATATGTAACTTGTCTTAAGAATATTTTCATGATATTCCTATATTTAATTACATAAGTTTATATTCTGAACTGAAGTGAAATGAAATTGAAAAGATCTGCATGTCTGTAGCATATAAATTTAGTGAATGCTCAAAAGAACCATAGCCATAAACTACTTGTTTGATGAATTTTGCCTTAAAAAATTATTTTTTCCAAATAAATTTACTTTTAATTGAAGCAAAAAGAGGGAACTTGGGACTATAATATTTGTATATTTCATTATAAAAAAATAAAATATACTCCAGGAACTTATGAGCTTTGAGGTACTCTAATGACCTGAACTTATTATGAGCTTTGAGGTACTCTAATGACCTGTAGAGAGAGTATGTACTCAATTAAAAACATTTTAATTTACAGAGAAAAGTCCATTGAAAATGTCAACAATTTCAAATTTAGAAAAATAAAATTTTGAAGAACATTGTAGGCTATTATATAAAAATTAAAAATATGACAATACTGGAAAAATGCATTCTCCAGAAAACTATCAATGATACAATAATATCAAAATACAGTCAGGAACTAATTAATTGATATAAATATTTACTACTAATAAAATGTCTTAGGTTATTTTATGTGCAGGTACTCAATATAAAGAGTTTCATGTATTGATGAAAATAGATATGCTATTTCTAGTTTATAAAATGGATTTTATTTTTGAAAATAGATTTTCAATAACACTTTTTTATTGTAAGTACCCAAACATAATAAAATAAATTGTAGCTCAATAAATGAATGCTTCAAAAATTATACAATTTCAAGTATTTGTAGTGTCCCCCTCACTCTGTCCCAGTGGGATTATAAATTATATGGTCACTATAATTATGAACGACTCAAAGAAAATGTAAATGAACTTAGAAATGTATATGAACAAATTAGCAAAGAAGTCCAACTTATCTAATAATATAACGATTACCAAAGATGAAAGGAGTAGGAAATATGAATAATACAATAAATATTAAATAAATAAACACTGTAAATAAATATCTTTACCCAAAATAAACTTCAGGCCAAGATAGGTTACAAGTGAATTGGAGCAAACATCCAGGAGCAGTAATGTTATTTTTATACGAACACTTTCAGAGAACAGAAAAGATGGAAAACTTCCCATCTTTATTTTATGAGGCCAGAATAACCTTGATAACGAAACCTAACAAAGACATTATGAGGAAAAGAATTACAGGCAAATCCGACTCATGAAAAAAAGAAGCAAAATTCTTCAAGCATTATGTTAGCAAGCCACACAAAGGTTAATATAACATGACTGATTTGGATTCAGATCAGGAAGGCCAAGGAGGGGTTAACATTAGTAAATCTGTCAGTATATTTCATCACATTAAAAAGATATGAAGGAAAATTATGATTCTATCAATATGTGCAGAAAATATTTTTAAAAATTAAATATGTATTTATGAAATTAAAGAAATTTCTAATAAGGAAACTTTCTTAATCTGATGAAGGGTATCTATAAAAAACCTTCAGGTAAACCATAACTTTAAAAAATTTTTATTTTAAGTTCAGGGGCACATGTGCAGGTTTGTTATATAGGTAAACTCGTGTCACAGGTTTTTGTTGTACAGATTACTTCATCAACCATGTATTAAGCTTAGTATCCCCATTAGTTATTTTTTCTGATCCTCTTCCTCCTCTTACCCTCCAGGCTCTGAAGGGTTGCTCCCCTCTATGTGTCCATGTGTTCTCATCATTTAGCTCTCACTTATAAGTGAGAACATATATCTAGTTTTCTGTTCCTGGGTTAGTTTGCCAAGGACAGTGGCCTCCAGCTACATCCATGTTCTGGCAAAGGACATGATCTTCTTTTTATGGCTACATAGTATTCTATGGTGTACATGTGCCACATTTTATTTATCCAGTCTACCATTGATGAACATTTGGCTTGATTTCTTTGCTATTGTAAATAGTGGTGCAGTGAACATAGGCATACATGTGTCTTTATGATAGAACGATTTATATTCCTTTGAGTATACACCCCAGTAATGGGATTGCTGGGTTGAAGAATAGTTCTGTTTTTAGCTCTTTGAGGAGCTACATTGCTTTCCACACTCCTTTCCTCAATGGCTGAACTAATTTACACTCCTGGCAACAGTGTATAAACATTCCTTTTTCTCTGCAACCCCGACAACATTTGCTATTTTTTAACTTTAATAATAGCCATACTGAGTGGTGTGAGATGGTATCTCATTGAGGTTTTGATTTGCATTTCTTTAATAATCAATGATTTTGAGTTTTTTTATATGCTTCTTGGCCACATGTATGTCTTCTTCTGAGAAATGTTCATGTCCTTTGCCCGTTTTTTGATGCAGATTTTTTTTCTTGCCAATTTATTTAAGTTCCTCGTAGAAGCTGGATATTAGTTCCTTCCAGATGCATAGTTTGCAAAAATTTTCTCCTATTCTGTAGGTTTTCTGTTTACACTGTCGATAGTTTCTTTTGCTGTGCAGAACCTCACTAGTTTAATTATATGCCATTTGTCAATATTTACTTTTGGCAGCTGCATCATGAAATCTTTGCTTGCTCCTATGTCCAGAGTGGTATTGCCTATATTGTCTTCTAGACTTTTCATAGTTTTGGGTTTTACATTTAGGTCTTTAATCCACCTTGAGTTGATTTTTGCATATGGTGTAAGGAACAGGCCCAGTTTAAATCTTCTGCATATGGCTAGATAGCGATATCACCACCATTCATTGAATAGGGAGTTTTTTCCCCATTACTTGTTTTTGACAGTTTTGTTGAAGATCAGATGGTTGTAGGTGTGTGGCCTTGTTTCTGGGCTCTCTATTCTGTTCCATTGGTCTCTGGGAAACACCATACTTAATGGTAATAAATTGTAAAAGTTTTCCCTTTGAGATCAGGATGCCCACTATCACCACTTTTACTCAAAGTCCTAGAAAGTGCTACAAGATAAATATAAGAAGTACAAGGATTGGAAAAAAAAAAAGAAACTAAACTCTTATTATTCACAATTGATGTAATTACATAGATAATTCAAAATAAGTAACTTCATTAAGATTCTCAGATAAAGATAAAAAATACAAAAAATCAATTGCATTGCATTTAGTTGCAACAAATAAAAATGGAAATTAAATTTTAAAGATGGCATTTGTCATTTACAAAATACCAAATTCCTAGGAATAACCCTAAATAAAGCCTCATAAGACCTCTACACAGAAATTTATCAAGGAATAGCACAAAAATTAAAGTAAACATAAATAAATAGATGTAGAAGAATGAATAATATTACATGTCAATTCTCTCCAAATTGATCTTAATGATTTAGTGCAATCCCCCAACATCCTAAAGGAGTTTTTTGGATAATTTTGGTGGATCTTGACAAGTTGCTAAAATTTATATCAAAAGTTTAAGAAAGCCAGGGCTATCCAAGGCCCAGGCAAGAGGATTGCATGAACTCAGAAGTTCAAGCCCAGCCTGGACAATACAGCAAGATCTCATCGAAAAAACAATCAACCAGGTGTAGTGGCATGTGTCTGCAATCTCAGCCACTTGGGAGGCTGAGTTGGGAAGATCACTTAAGCACAGAACATTGAGGCTCAGTGAGCTGTGATCACGTCACTAAACTCTAGTCTGGGTAACAGAGACCCTCTCTCAAAAAACATTTTTGTTTAAGGACATTAAATAGTAATAGCAATTAACACAGTATGTTTTCTCAAGGATTCACAGATAGACCAAGGGAAAAAAAGTGGAGTCTAGATAAGTGGACTCTAGAGTTAAGACAAAGGTGGTACAATACAACCATGGAAAAACAATAACCTTTTCAATACGTAGTGCTGGGACAATTGGATCCACATATGGACAAAATGAAATATTCTCTACATCAGAGTACACGCAAATACCTATTTCAGGTGGAATGTAGATCTTTGTGAAAGGCAAAACAATAACATTTCTACTGAAGAGTAGATTCACTACCAAAAGGAGGGAAAGATTTCATAACCAGGACATAAAAAGCATTATCCTTGAAAGAAATTATTAATGAATTGTACTACATTAAAACTAAAAAATTCTATTTCTCAAATGGCACCATTAAGAAAATGAGAAGGGCAAGCCACAAAGAGAGAGAAGACATTTACAATCCTTAAAACTGACAAAGGGCTCATATCCAGAATGCACAGAGACGTTTTACGCATCAGTAAGATAGCTTATTTGATGAAAAACAGACAGTCATACTTCACAGAAGAGGATATACAAAGGGCCAATAAACATAAAAAAAGCTCAATTTCACTGTCATCAGGGAAATGCAAATTAAAACCACAATACGATACTATCACACGCTTGCCAGAATGGCTAAAATGAAAAAGACTCACAATAACAATTGCTGATGAGGACATGGAACAACTGGAACTCATTGCTGGTGGAAGTGTGAAACATATGACCACTTTGGAAAACTGGCAGTATCTGCGAAAGCTGAGCATACTCATACCTCATAATCCAGTAATTTCACTCCAACAGAGATGCAAGGACATATGAACTAAAAGACAGGTACAAGAATATTGATCACAGCATTATTCATCATAGCCCCTGAATCAAAACTGTCCAAATGTCTAGTTCTGGTATATTCATCCCAGGGAAATCTATCTATCTTTGAAAATAGATGAACTACAGCTGTACACACAGAATAAATGATCTTCACAAATATATTGTTGAGTGGAAAAATCAGATACTAAAGAGTGTATATTATATTACATAGTGTAGATATGTGCATGTATATGTGTAATTATATAATATCTGTATATTAAATTATAGACATATATTAAAACCAGGCAAAACTAAATGAGTAATGTAATTTTAGTAGTCAGGATACTCATAGAAGAAATGACCAGATGTTTTCTAGGTTATCAGATAGCTCAAGTTTTCTTGAAGTAATTCAGAAAAATAAATCAGTCCCGATCATTGAATAAAAAAATACTCTCACTTTGATAAAATCTAAAGTAGGGCTATAGATCTTTTCCCCAGAGGGAACTGTGCAGGCTTGGTTAGCAGGCTTGAGAAAAGAAAAGAGTGTAATAGTGTAATACTATTTTGTATCATAGTATATGGCTTCAATTCTTGATTCTTCCTTTTACTAGCTGTAAAATTATAAGCAAGTAACCTGGCCTTCTCTGTGTCTCAATCTGTAAAAAGAGAATTGATCTGACAGAATAAGACAAAGATGAATTAATTTATACAGTAAATTAAATAATACAAAGTAGGCAAAATCTGTGAAGCACCTAGGATTTAATAGGCATTTAAAAGTAAATGATAGAACTGTTATATACACTTGTGTGTTTTCACAGTTGAGTTCATGGAAAGGAAGAGAACTAATATTCTCAGAGTCCATTATGCTTCAGATACTACATCAGCCAATTTCCACATTTCCATCTAATCCACAAAATAACACTGTTGAGTAAAGATAATTCCTAATTGATCATATTAGAGAAGCATATGTTAGCCAGGCTAAGTAATTTGCCCAAGATCAGACAGCTAGTTTTGCAATAAAGGCCTCCCTGTTATAAATAATTTGAATGTCTCATATATAGCAGTAAAATTTAACATGTTTGCACATGTATCTGCCCAAAATCAACTCCTCTCTCCACATGCCCTACTTTTTTCAGGATTCGGAACATTTTCAGACTCCATTTCTTTACTTGGTCTTACATTTCTTGACTAATCACTATTCGAGTGGCCAACCTTTCCCTAGCCCTCAATCGGTTCCTTATGGATCTCTGCCTACAATTAGATCAATAGGTGAAATTGACAGAAGGAAACATTCTGCTAGTGGCTTTTCACATGTTCCCTTCTAGGGAATGAGGGTATGTGGCTTTACACCTTAGAAAAGTTACATTTATCTGTCCCTGAGTCACCACTAACTCTCCTGACACACACCTCTGTGTTGTTAGGGGTTGATTTAAATTTGTCCCTAAGTTCAACTGAAAGCTTGAAAATAGTGAAGTGCAATTATCCCCCACCAAGGAGCCAAATTCAAAGAAACAGAAACCAAACCAAAAAGCCATGGCATAGAGAGTCCTTTCCATTTTTATGAGAAAAAAGAAATGCAGTATTTTGCTTCTGTGAGAAGTAAGGAAGGCGAGCTTGAGGGAGCAAGTTCTATAAAGTGTTCAGAACCATCCCAGCAGTGAGGTAAAAGGGAAAGCAATGATGGCATCCACTCCTTGGCTGAGGTTGCTCTCCAGAAGGGCTGCCCGGTCCTCCTGTGGAGAGAGAAAGGAGGAGCGAGCACTCACATCTTACAAGCATGACCCTAGTGGAGACTGACGCAGAGCTGTAAAAATGAATGTACTAATTTTGGCTTCTTGAAGTTCCTAACATTTTTGAGTGTGGAAAGTGTAAGATGGCCACCTCTCCAGCTTTCAGTCTCTGCAAAATTGGATAAATTATGTCATTTATCACCCAAATTGCATAATTAATTTTTAACTTAAAATAATCAGCAATGTTGTCTTGAAACAGTCAAAGATTTTGGGGACCAAATTAGTATTAGCTCTTCCTCACTTTGCCACATCATCATAATCAAAACCTGGAGATATTCAGGTAGTTTAAACAAAGCAGACCCCAAAACTTGACATTTTCAAAATAAATAGGTCAGGCCGGGCGCGGTGGCTCAAGCCTGTAATCCCAGCACTTTGGGAGGCCGAGGCGGGTGGATCACGAGGTCAAGAGATCGAGACCATCCTGGTCAACATTGTGAAACCCCGTCTCTACTAATACAAAAAAATTAACTGGGCATGGTGGCGCGTGCCTGTAATCCCAGCTACTCAGGAAGCTGAGGCAGGAGAATTGCCTGAACCCAGGAGGCGGAGGTTGCGGTGAGCCGAGATCGCGCCATTGCACTCCAGCCTGGGTAACGAGAGCGAAACTCCGTCTCAAATAAATAAATAAATAAATAAATAAATAAATAAATAAATAAATAAATAGGTCAGTGGATAATTATTTATTTCACAAAAGTTTTTGTGTCTCTGAAGCGTCCACCATAGGATTTCCTTTTGAAATAGCAGAGCTCTCTGATGCATTTAAAGTATGACTCAATTTTTTTTTTTTTTTTTTAACGCTAGGAACTCAAACCAAGTGAAATATCAGGTCGGGTCAGGTTGGGTTTGGAGAGCATTTTGATGTTCTGGTTTTGTTCCATTTCAATTGCTCTAGAAAAATTTATAATATCAGTCATAGCTTAAATTGACTCACGGAGGCTTTTTGGAGGGAGGGCGGTTGAGACTTAGGGAGACCTGTGGTTTGTTCATAGTGCCATAGAAAAGAATAATTTAGAGGTTTAATTTCTTTTAGGCTTCAATCTATTAATGGAATTCCTTCTGCTCTTTAGTTCATAGTTTTATTTTGGTTAAAACTCTTGATTTACATGTAATTTTTCATAAAAGAAAATGTCTTTGCTTAAAATGAGGTAAATCTGAAACACAAGTGGATTGTTTGGACTTCTGTAAAAGTAGAGGCCAACAAAAAAATGCAATTTTTATAATGATATTAGGTATACAGTATAATGCTACTTTTGATGTTTTTCTCTAAACTGAACAACTCAAATGCCATAAGCGTTTACCCATAATTCCTATCTTTGATTTCTTCTGTCTTTTGGTAGTTTTCCTCTAAATCATCTTAACTCCTCCATCTTTAAGTGGAAGTCAGATCTGCACTTACTACATTAGTAAAGCAATGGCTATTTTTGAGTATATTTTTAAAGAGTCCATTTTTTTTTCATCTTTCTTCAATCCTATGTGATCAGCTATCTTACTCTTTTCTGTTTCTTTTCCTGTCTTTTTTTGAAAAGGTAATAAATACAACGTATGCCTTACTTACCAGGACATTTTTCAGTTAGCTTGTGTCAATTAGTCTTTACTTTTTGACAGGTTATTGCTTGGATTAAGTTCTTGTATTTTTCCTATTAACCACCATTCCACTATCAACAATGCATTTCTCTTTTTAGTTTTGTTCTTTTGTTTTGTTTTGAGATGGAGTCTTACTCTGTCACCCAGGATGTAGTGATATGGTGTGGTCTCAGCTCACTGCAACCTCTGCCTCCCAGGTTCAAGCGATTCTCCTGCCTCAGACTCCCGAATAGCTGGGACTGCAGGCACATGCCACCATACCTGGCATGTAATTTTTGTATTTTTAGTGCAGATGGGATTTCACTATGTTGACCAGGCTGGTCTTGAACTCCTGACCTCATGATCCAACCTGTCTCAGCCTCCCAAAGTGCTGGGATTACAGGCATGAGCCACCGTGCCCGGCCACTAAATTCTTTTGTTATTCTTAACACTTCGATGTTACTTTTGAGAGGGGGCCTTATTTTCTTGTCCTAGACTACGTTATGACATCTTACATCTCTGTGCTTCTGTCCATATACTCCCACAGTCCTGGGATGCCTTTCTCTCCTTTCTATCTGTTGACATCCTATTTGTGATTTATATTGAAAAATAGATGTGTTCTTTTAGAGAGAGCACTCTGTGACCCTTCCAATTTTTCCTCGCTGAGCAGAATTGTTCTACTAAGCATTCCTATTACACTTTGTTTATCTACCTATCTGACTTGTATATTTAATGTTACTGGTGCTACTAGTGCAGGAGGGACACTCATGGGCGCTAGTGGCACCTCAAGCAGAGACCCATGGACAAGGTTCCTCTGAGGGTCAGCGACGACAAGGGTGTCATGAATTTTGACAAAACCAGGAGGCATTAACACAACAGACTAGGAGAGAAGAAAATGGTAAATGGTGTTGGCAATATGGGAGCCAATGATAGTCACTCATAAGACATCTTCTGTGTACCCATGAGTAATTTAAAAGGAAGTAAAGCCAAAGAAAAACTGCTTTGTGAGAATCATTTTGATCCTATTTCAATTCCCAGAAAATACTGTGTATATTTGTTATTTTTCCCCTGAAAATTACAATTCTTGAAGACAAGAAGCAAATCTTGTTATTTTTCCCCTCTAAGTCTTGATTTTGCACATAGAAGCTGCTTAGAAAAATCTCTACTGAATTACATTATTTTAATCATCTTCTTGGATATTAGCTTGTTTAGAATATTACCAAAATTTCTTATGATTCATCATAAGAAAAAAAATCGATGGTTATTTTCAATATTTCCCAGAGTTTGGAATGTTCTTTGCCTTACATGCTGAGCAAACCGGAAGATGAGAACATTTGAGGTTACACTATTCTTTCTTCCTCTGTGCTGATTAACTAATTTCCTATTGTCAATTTCTTGTCCTTTCTCCCAAAATTGCTTTCAGAAAATGTAGATGTTTTTGGCATGGTTCTTGGTACACAAAACTTTTCTATTCAGCTCTAAGTATAACAATTACTTCATTAAATAATAATATCCCTAATTTATTTATCACTTTACACTTAAAATGCGAAAACACATACCCTCGCCTGCAATTCTCAAACCGACTCTCTTGAAATAAGCAGGGTAAGTATTACTAAACCATTATCTATGTGGAAGCTGAGATCATCAGAAGTCAGTAAGTCAGAGTTCAAACTAGGTCTTCTGTTTCCATATTTGTATTCTTTTCACTGCACCAGAGGATATAACATCCTGGTACTTCTCCTCAAACTTTGCTCTGGAAACATCTAGGAAGCACTTGTAAGCTCAGGTTCCCTATTCATCACCATCTCTCTCTCTCGACCACATTTCTTCAATTCTGTCCTTTGCAAATTTTGACCTCTGAGTGCCTCTGAACTTACTTAATGTGTTTGTTCTTCCCAGGGTAACCAAGTGAAATATAACAAATAGAAGGAACAACAGAATGGGCAAACACAAATATGTATTACCTATTAAATCATCTATTCCCAAGAACAATGGTTCACAGAAATTGGAGATTGAAAAGACCTATGAGATCATCTTCTCCACCCCATGCCAAAGCCCAGAACATTGACAGCCAAGTTGTTGTTCAGTTTCCAGCTCTGACTTTTGAGGCTTTAGATTGTATCTGCTGATGGAATTTGCTTGAAGGGAAACAGCAAAGTGACCACAAATTTGGAGCATTAACTGGGGTCCCAAGGGCCTCATTGCTCTGTGCAGAGGACAGTGTGTCTGTGAATTTATCAGTTCTCCCCTAATGGATGTTGTCCTGATCAGGAGTAATTCCCAAAGAGGCTTTCATAGGTAAACTGGCTGAGAAGGAAAATCCAAACTGATTTTTTTAAAAAGCGCACAAGCTCATATCTTTTCCAAAGTCAGATATGACCAAGGGGAATGTCATGATACATGCAGAGGGTTTGAGTGATGAGGAAATATGCCAAAGCTAATGCTGTGGTTCTTTCTCCATCACTTTCTAATTAATCTCTGAGGCAGAACAGTCAGCCAGCTGGAGTACTGAAAGATACTAGCGGTCCCTGAGTATACCCTAAAATCATCACCATTGAAAGAGTATCATTAACATAATGGAACCATCCTTTACATCCACCTTCTCTCCTTAATCCTGTTCCTGTTTGAAAGAAGACTTCATTCTATACTCAATAAAAAATATTACTGAAAGAAAACTGATGCATGTTTTTAAAGCAAATGAAAATGGATACTATGCTGGGAGATTTTAAAAATGGGATAATAACCAAGTTCCTATCAAATCACTCACTAGCTATGTAACCAGGGGCATGCTACCTCCCTTGCTCTCCTATAAGACCATATTGCCTCTAAGATGCTTTCTATTTCTCAAACTTATAAAATAACTTAAAATAACTATTTATTTTAAGCAAAGGCTGTGGAAAAATGACTCCCCCCTTATTCTGATTTGCCGAGATGCCCTCAGTCTGATCCTGGGAGGATGACTTGGAATTTTAAAAGAATGAACTTTCCTTTTATGCTTTGGCTTTTGGAGCTCAGTTATGTTAGTGTCATCTATGGAGTGAGACGCTGGAAAGCAAACAGTACGTTTAGAAAAGTAGGATGCCTTTTACGAGTCTGAGTCCTTGCAGAAGCTTTGGAGAGAAACTGTCTTCCAAAAAGCAGCACACTCACTACCACCTTCTCTCACTCCCCCTTCCTTTCCAGGACCCCAGCAAGCCAGCTGTGTACTGCCTTTAAGAAACACTTTTCTCGTTTATACCCCAAGAGCACTTAAGAAACTCTTGGTCAAAACTCTTTGTGTATTGGAAAATTCATTTTTTCATTGTGGCCTCGGTAGCAATAATGACTTATCTCTTTAACTAATTAATCTTTGTCCAAAATTGTATGTCTAAATTCAGCTTTATTTGGGGGACAAGTTGTAATACTTCCTTCTTTCTACTTGTCCCCGTTTCCTTTTCTTGTCACTTCTTCAGGTCATTGTTTCTATTTTCCAAGCCGTCTTTCCCTGTCTATGAAACTCCCCAGTCCTCCCTGAGGACTCGCCTCCAATCCTCTCCCAATGTTCAGCACTTCAGTCATCTCTGTATTCTCTCCCTCTGCCCTGTTCCTATGGCCTTACTGTCCCTTGACCATTTGTCAAAAGGAGATGTTTAGTAAAGTGCCAGTATACAGCAAGCCTTAGGAATTTCAGGGGAGATTTACCTGCTCTGCGTCTCAATTGCTCTAGTCCTGAGTCATCTGATAAAGCATATAGTCTGCCTGTCTCCTCCCTCATCATCAGTTGATAAAATAATAGATTTGCTTATACAAATTTTCTACTGCTCTCACTTGTTTTTATTAACTATAAAAAAAAGCACAGAAGATTGAGAATAGGAGAAAAAAGGTGATGATAGAAAAATTGAGCAGCTGTATTCTCAAGTCATCTTTGAGCAAATTAAGAGAAGCTGAATCAAAATATAACTCACAGCTGGGCACAATGGCTCACACCTGTAATGCCAGCACTTTGGGAGGCAGAGGCGGGCAGATTGCCTGAGCTCAGGAGTTCAAGACCAGCTGGGCAACATGGGGAAACCCTGTCGCTACTAAATATACAAAAAAAAACTTAGCTGGGCATAGTGGGGCACTCCTGTAATCCCAGCTACTGGGGAGACTGAAGCACAAGAATCACTTGAACCCGGGAAGCAGAGGTTGCAGTGAACTGAGATGGCACAACTGCACCCCAGCCTGAGTGTCAGAGTGAGACTCTGTCTCCCCACCCCCACCCCCAAAAAAGTATAACTCACCCTTTATTCCTGAATTTGCTTAGGATAAAAAGTACTCACATAATTGGATGAGAGTTAACTAATTGTTCATTGGGTAGCACTGAGACAATATAACTCTTATGTGAGAACAGAGTGAGGACACGATAGCCTCTGATTACAAAGATGATCATCTATCCCAACGCTTGATTCTGAGAGATATGTTGGGAAGATCTGAGGAAGCGGAAGCTAAAGCAATTAATGATGGGATCCGAAGAAAAATATCAGCAAAGCATCCAGGTTCTGTGCTGCAAACACCCTCAGTCACTTTGCTAGATCTGTTAACTCTCTTAGTACCATTTATTAAATAGATGTGAAAGCACAATTACCCGTTGATCAGTGGCGATGAGAATTGAACTCTAGTTTCCTTCAGATCCTCTTCTTTATTGCTGCTTGGATTGACTGACTGCTTTAATCCAGTGGATGTTTGTGGATTAAATGTGAGAAATGAGTTTTTTTCTTTTGTTATGTAATTTCAGCTTTTACATTGGAACATTTGGAACAAAGGAATAATTAGGCAGGTAGTACATCACTAACCATTTACACACACTCACACACACATAAACACATACACACACACACACACACAGAGGTTGATCAGACTCTACTTGCTATTTATTTATAGTGTGATAATCTCTGGACCAGAAGCATGGACCCCAATTGGAAACTTGTTAGAAATGTAGAATATTGAGCTCTACCTTAGACCTATAGGCTCACAATCTGCATTTTAGCATGAGGCCTGGGAGTTGTTGAAGAAGCACTGTCCTATAGCCATTCCTAAAAGGAGTAGAGGGAGCAAATCTAATGGGAGAGGAGAAAGGCAAATAATTGGGAAGAGAATGGTGAAAGCTGAAGTGCATTTTTGATCCCTGTTTTCAGCCTATGTCAAGCAAACCACTCCTCCTTTAAAAAGTTGTAAAATAGGACAATAATCAACACATGGCACTTTGTTGTTTTTAAGGCATCTTAGAAATTCTATCTAAGACTCAAATGGGTGCCTCCAGCAGAATTGTGGTATTTTACATACAACGGCAAAAATCACCCAGGAAGGTTTTCCTCTGGCAATATAACTGGGTCTCATATTATGGTATCCAGTCCAATCACTGCTGGTTCTCTAAAAATAAAATAAACTTTTTATTAAAAGTAAGCATAACCATAAATACACAGTGTTTTCTAGTTGCTAATGGAAACAATAATGCATAATTTCGTGTAAAATGAAAAGAAATACCATTTGATATCTTTTTTACTAAATAGTTTTCAATTGCTGTTTAATTTAATTGCTTTATATCCATAGAAACAAAACCTACCACAAGCCTTTCCTTGAAGTCAAAATAGCCTTGCAGGGATATAGGACCTCAGCAGCACTCTGAAGCTTAAGCACAATTTCGCAGACCACTTTCTTCTACTTTCAAGCAATACCTATATGCAAACCATTCACCGTATACTCACAGCATTCCAAATATCCTAAATGCTCCCTCCTGTTTCTGCTAGGGCTTTGGTAGTGAGATAATTAGCTTTTTGATACAGCCCCTATCATAAAAGAAAGCCCCCTCTTTACATTCGCCCATCTAGTGGGCACCAAGATTCTCTGATGAAACCAGACATTCTGTCTCTACTTTTTCCCTCCAAGACCCTGAGCTTACCTTGAGATTTTCCTTAGAATTGGTTTTTACACCAACTTAAATAAGTGTCTGTAAACTTTCCTTGCTTTTCCAGACACTTAAGAGATCTGCTTTTAATGAAAGGAGACAGACCAGTTTCCTCTTTTGAACATTTATTTAAAAAAACAGGCTTTTACATCAACCGACACAGTAGCTTTTCCACATGAAGACAAGGTATATTTGTTTGAAGAAGTCTCTGTTGGCCTTGCCTATTGAGATTGCAAATTACAAGGAAATGTTTTAGTGTATGTTTTACTTTATTTCAACATAATTATTTGCTTGTAAAATACATGAGAGGAAGAAAAATTCATGAGGATATTTTCAAGATCAGAGAACTAACTCAGAAGTAGGATTGCGTTCGTCTTGCCTGAAGATAAAAGTTCTTAACCATAGGAAGGTTAAAAATACGGCTTCGAGAGTTTATTGCCTTGGTTCAAAGCCTGCCTTCACCAAAACTATGTTGGCAAATTGGGTAAATTACTTATCTGTGCCTTGATTTCCCCATCAGAATAAATTTTTAAAAACTACTTATTAGTGTTGTCATGAAGATTGAGTTAATATGCACAAAACACTTTAAAATACTTGGCATATATCAAGCACCACATAGATAATCACTTTTATTAGATGTAGGCTACCAGGTTGTAAAAATGAAGCAATTTTCCTAACACATTCAATGCTGTACTTGCTTTCACCATAATTCTAGGCTTTGTGTAATCTATATCACTTTTTTTTGTTGTTAATTTGACCTTCTTGTCCTCGAGGAGTTTAAAGAATTTTAATTCTCTACCCAGCAATTATTCAGGTAATATGTGCATGCACCCTTTTTGGAATATGTAGAAACTGAGGAACTAATAGTTATATCTGACTTAATTATGGGGCAAAAAATGCCAAGCCCTCTTTCCATCTCTTTTGATGCTAAGCCAGAATGTTCTTTCAACTAAAATACACTTCTTTCAAGCTAGTTCTAATCTGTTTTGACCTCGGAAGGTCTGAGAACCTTTGGTTTCCAGCTTTTCTATCTTTTGGTCTTGTTCACTGACAAACATTCCCACTGCTGGGAATCTCCAAAAAGGCTTAAAAAGAAATGAAGGAAGCTTGTGTGTGGCTAACAGGGTCTGCACTAAATCAATCTGCATGACATAAATCAGAAGCATTCTCTTTTATTTCCCTATTTATTCATAAGAAGGTGGCCAGGTCTTAGGTAACTTGGAGGTTAGTATACAGCTGGAAAAGGACAAGACTTACACTGTCTTCTAAGAAAACTAACTGGGAGGGAAAAAGAGATCTACAGTCTCTCTGGGGATTCTTTGTCTTCACTCTCTCTGGGGATTCTTTGATTACTGGAAAAATTGAATTGCTATGTGGCCACACTGCTGTGGGCCTCTTGTTTTCTCTCCAAAGCACCTGTTCTCTGCAGCATGATCCACAGGCCCCCAAAGTCAACCTCAGTAAGTGGGTGATGCCCAAGAAAGGTTATTGTTCCCTCAAATCCATCAAAATCTTGGTGCTTCTGTGAACCGTATTAAAACTTCTGCCTTCCAGGAATGGATCTGGAAGTCTCATGAGAGCATGTTTCCTGGAGGGTATTTTTAACACTTCTTGCTTCTGGTCTCAGCCAAGACCAGAAGAGATAAAAGCAGGAACTGAATTGAAGAGGAAATGAGAGGAACATGCAGTTGGGGGAACATTTCCATTCGTAGTCATTGATCCGATTAATAGTCTGAGTAGAGCCTTCAGTTGGTTCAGATTGAATCTGAATGCATTTTATTGCAATATCATCTATCAGGAATTGTACTTTGTACTCAGGCCCCAGAAAGTACAGCCACCCTTCCCTGGTGCACTGCTTAGAGCTGAAAATACTTGGGCAGAGAATGAGGCCTGTGCTCTGCTCAGGATCTGGATAACTCCTGCTGTGGTTCCAGGCTGTGGCGCTGCACCCTGAGCTGTGTGCTTCCTTGCCTATACAAACACCACCACAGTTTAAAAAACAGGTATCTGCCTGGTTGTGAATTTGCAGGTGGCAAATTCACAGAGTGGGGAGGGAGGCAGCACCGTCAGTCTGGACTTAGCCAATCACCTCAAAGTATGCTTCAAATGGTGGTGGGTTCAGCAAAACCCTAAAGTGTGTTTGATCTGCTTTTCTCTTTCCTTTTTCAAGGGAAATTTAATCCATGTGTTTCTGATACATTTACACTTAAGTCACCAAAACATTGTTTTGTGAAACCACTGTATGTCCAGGGCTCTCTCAGAGTTGTTTTCGTGGAATTTTTAAAGCTTTTTTTTCCTTAGAAACAGGAAGCCACATTTGTGCCAAAAGTTAAAAGAAACCGAACCTTAAAAAAAAATGGAATTCTATTATGAGTTCCAAATCCACAGGTTTCCAGGGGGGTTCTAAACTTGGCAAACCATTCCATGTTTTGCAAGAAGAAAGCCTATAAACAGAGTCAAACGTTAGGCTCCACGTTCAAGCCATGAACACACCCTCTTCTATCCTACATTATATGAAATATAAAATGCATACCGTGAGGGAATTATAATGATTATGCTGCACATAAAAGAAAACCTGAAGTGCTTTTGTGGGACCATCAAAACCTGTGGGACCATCAAATCCATGCCTTGGGGTAGATTTGACTGTTTCAAGTACTGAGTAAATTCTAGGCTCTCCAGTACTCCTAAGTCCTGACTTTTTTAAAAATAGAAAATAAGAGATTTGGGCTGAAGGTGCTTTTGTTGCTGCAGAGCTCAAAATGAAAACCAGGGCCAGGAGCTTTAGTTGTAAAACCTGGGGTTTATGGCTGCAAGGGGAAGAACATGCTTTTTCCTCCCAAGACTATAATTACTATGACTTTACATCAGGGTCTTGCCAAGGGTACTGCTCCCAGGCCTTGTTCTCTTGCCATCTTGCTGAAGGCTTTATTTTTCTGCCCAGGGTCTCTAACTTAAGCCCATGACAGCCAACTTTAGTCATCTGATTTCTCCCAAGATTCATCAATCCTCTACCAGCATTGTACTTTAAGAATCTCATAAAAGCTACCTTCCTTTTACTGTATTAATATGACTTCTACAGTCACTAAAAATTAAACACTTTTCATAATGATATAAAACAATCATCTTTTTCTTTTCAAATCTGGGGAAATCTGCTGTCAGGCCCAAAGTGAAGGAGAATCTGTATCCCGTGTGCCCTGGCTTCTCAACCCAAGGCCTTGAGCAGGAATCCTCACTCCAACTTCATCTTCATGTCTATGACGAACCCATGAACGGTGGACAGAAACTTTGAGTGAGCTCCCTGAGGCAAGCAATGAGAGCTCTGAGGTTCCTCGGAGCTTACCCTGCTGACCATTCCTGCAGCTTTAGAGGTAGTTCCTCCCCAGGCAGCAAGGAACTATCCTCTATTTTTAGGATACAGTGCTACTAATCCCTCCTATGGCAGGAAGCAACTTCTCCTTTGCTGTGTCTCTTCCCCACATGGGTGCTCAGAAATACAGGTATTGTCTACAGGGTGCTTCTCTAGCCATCAGAAACTATACATTTCCATGTACATTCTCATATTCAGAGCATGAGTGACAGACGCCTTCATTCATGGCCAGGGAAAGCATCAACCTCATTGTCAACATCATTCCTCATGGACTCCAAAACTTGAATGCTCTAAAACAACCCCAGGACCACGTGCATGCTCTGAGTACTGATTTAAGGATGTGTATATGTATATAACTTGGCACACAGGCCACACTTATATACACATAAACATATATCCTATACGACCAGATCAAGATTGGGGAAGCCACTGACTGGAGAGGCAGCACTAGTAATAAGTGATGCTAAAGACAGTGCTCAGTTTTCTGTCTTGGCTTCACTCCCCACACACAGGGCCTCAGTGACTGCAGATGGGGAGGAAAGGCCCCCTTCTAAGACTCAAGGCACCTTCCTGTTTGCTTGGCTGCATTTGCACAATCTCTCTGAAAAATCAAAGGTCTCCCCTTTCAGCTTCCCTGGGGGAAGGCTCCAGCAGTCCATGGGAGTACTGTGTACAAGGTCTGTGAAATGAAATAATTCACAAGAAAACAGTTTTGGCCCAAGCTGCTTTCTGTTAACTTTGGGTATGCATTTCTGATTTGAAAGCAGGAAAAAAGAAATGCCATATTGTTTCATCTCAGCTTCTCTTACCTTGCTTTGCCATATAGTTGGCGAGTTTAGACCACCTATCATGCAGACCCACCTTGGAAGAAAAAGCTCTCTGATGACAAGAAAATCCAGAAATGTGTGAAGCAAGAATGCTCTCTAATAGAAATACAAAGGACACCTTATAACTTACAAATTTCTTTATTCTACCTGGTCCCTATTTCAATCTAATTGACAATATCTCTGCTCCTGATTTTAGATATTGGGCTCAAAGTTAACAGTTATTTTCTATATGATTCTAAAAGGGTAAACTCTTTAAATAATTGTTGCTTGTCTATCTCAGGTCCTTGATGTTATAAGCTGTGTGCCCAGAGACTCTTCAAGGTTATTCTGGTGTTCTATGCCATTCAAGCTTCCGTATCCAGAAAACTATCTAACCATGTTTTGATAAAGCATTTAGACACCCACCAACCTATAGGCCAGACAGCATATGAACAGAAAGTGTTCTCTGGCTTGTCTAAATGTGTATAAGCCATGCATAGAGACAGTTCCTCTTGTCGTCTTCCCTTATATCTCTATTTACACAATTTTGCCTTATTCTGTGCCTCTGATGATTGAGAAGTTCAAATTTTTTGTGCTTAATTTATTTCAAATTTCAAGATGGAGTATCCAAGTCTTTCAGGCTCATTTTCATCTGAGAAGTTTTTACTTTTTTTCATAAAGGCATGTGTTTGCCATTTAGCCAATTTCACTTGGCCCAGAGCACCACTGAAGCCCTCTTGGTGATGCAATGTCACAAAGCGTAAGTCCAAACCTAGCAGTGTCAGACGACAGAGTAGGGTTCTGTTCAGACTTACTGACTGCACTTACTGAGAGAAACCCACATGGGCATTTTCCAGAAATACTGATGATTAGCTTAACGTGAACCCAGGATAAGGCTAAGCTCTCCGGGTATTACATATCCATTTCCTTAGTTAGTCAATTAAATAATTAATGGAGTGGTGCAGAGACGGTTGCCTCGACACTTACTAGCCCATGTCTTAAGGCCTTCCCACCTACAGTTATGTAGCCATGGTGATGGCTCATGCAGTCATTGAAATCTAGCCAAAGGGACTTACTCTAAATACCACCCAAGCAGAATCCCAGAATCCAGGCCATGGGTGGAACTCCAGAACATGAACTTCCGAGGGTGGGGTTTTCTGAGATAAAAGCAGCAGAGATTGGTGTTGGCAATTTAATGTCATTAGAACCAAACCACAGAGACAGACATAGCTGCCTACTTCTCTCCCACTGGGGTGGAAAATTGCTGTCAGGCCTGTAGGTTGGTGGGTATTTAATTGACTTCTGACTGAACTAGTCAAACCTGAGCCAGTAGGAGTGTCTGCTCTACTCTCAGGATTTGGCTTGTGGTCTTGTTCCTGACTTTTGAAATTCATAACATTAAATCACTTGGGGCTGGGGGGACATGATTATTTGGAAAGCTTACCATCTAATCTAGCAAGACCCATACAGATTTCTTGCCAAAAGGCCTCAAGCATCTAAACCTAATGCTGGAGTGAGCGAAAATAAAAATTACAATATTTGGCGGGACCTAGTTACTTAATGGTAAGTATACATAAGGAAAAAATGTGAATGGATCTATTTGCATTACCATCAACCACTCACTTGGCAAACCTGAGTCCATCACTTGCCTGCTCTATTCTGTTGTATCTCTGTCTCTACAGTAAAAACAGTGATTTCTACTCGAAGGGGTGCTAAATGGTTAAGTAGACCAAGAACCTCCAAGTGAAAAGGCTGAATTTGGTTGGTCAACTTGAGGATGTGCTTTCCATTAGAGCTCTGGTCTGGAAGGCATAGTACTGAACCTGATATTCAGCATCCCATTATTCTCAATTTTTGTCCATTGTTCCTGATTGTACACAATAGGGAAGAGGTAACTAGTTGTTGCTTCCACCTGATTTTGTCCTGAAGGACATTACCCTCTCTCGGTTTCTTCTGATGAAGATCAGTATCCTGTTGAAGATTGTCCTAGGGTTGGAGTACTTACTTTTTAATGAAATAATTCTTGTTTAAACGTTAGTAGGATTTTTCATTGAGGAGACTCCATTTAAATTTCCACTTTAGTTTCCAAACAACTTTGTAGCAAGATAATTCTGCTGAACTCATTATTCAAAAGCTCAAGTATCTATGACTAATCTAACACCACATTCTGTCATGCATTTTGGTGTATTTTGGAGGGCTTGGACTTTTTGCCCAAAAATCTCATCTTACTGAGATAGGAAATTCTGCCCTTTACAATTTATTCCACTGTATTCAACATTTCCCCGTCTCTTTGTATTTTAAGCTGTAAATATATCAGGCAGTGGACCATACTAACCAGGAAAGAAAAGTGGTAGTGAGCTGAGAACCCATTTTGGCTGAGAGCAAATTGAAACCTCCTTGATTCCCTCTTGTGGGGCTTCCTCTGTACTGGAGTGAAAAGCCAAGATGCCCGCTTTGAGGGATATCCTGAGGCTCCATCAGTGAACAAGTCAGGTCCTTGCTCTGTCTAAGGCCTTGGCTCCTAGATCAAAGTCAAAGGTAGAGGGCAGTGAGCAAAGGAGGCATAATGCAAATGCAGTGCTCTAGGTCAGAAGTGCAGGTAGATTGACTGAATTATGTGTGGGCTTAGGACATGAGAAGCCACGTGTGGGCGGCCTGGCCTCAGGGCTACATAAAGAACTGTGTGGCAAGATCCTTCTATGACCCCTGCCCAAAGTTGACTCAATCTGTTCCAACCAAATGTTATTCATCCCTCATTTGTAAGAGTGACATAGTTACTCACAAACTCCCAAAGGCCTGGAGTTAATCAAACTTCAGAAAGAGACCGAAAAAAAAAAAAAAACTGTTTAAGTAATACCTGGTGATTGTCAGTAAAGCTTACAGTGGGGAGCCCTCCAGTGGCAATTGGAAAAATTGAACTCTGATCAGTTTGGGCACCAGTTAGTTTTTTAGAAAAGGTATAACCAACATCACAGCATTACCTATTTGTAATACCCAATCATGTGATAGCATCTAAGATTAAGCTGAAGAGTATCCCGAAAAGGGGCAAAGGGAATCTTGCTATCCTGAGACTTTGAGTCACAGCCAAGGATAGAAAGTGGGTGTTGCTGTTGGACTTCTGGGTTTGTTCTGGTTCTGACCCTTGCAAGGTGTGAAACCTTGGACCCTTCCTGCCCGCTCTGCCCCCTCAGTTCCCTTCTCTGTTACTCTCCTGAAGCACTGTCATGAAGATGCAGAGAGATACAGGAGCTGGCCAACTCACACACAGAATGTGTCCTAAGAATGCTAGTTCCGTCCACCTTTCCTAAGATCGTAATTATTGGTTGTACCATGCTTTGGACCTTACAAAAAACAAAATTGGGTTGTTTCTTACTTCTGTCATTAAATGTTTTATTCCAATTTGTTTGATGGCTGTGTTTAGCATTTCTTTGAATTCACTAACGATGTCTACTTATTTACATAGTTAACACTAGTAAATATTGATTATGTTCAGCTACTTTTTAAACAGATATTTCCTTAGGGTCTAATGTTTATCAAATACTTTGATTGGAATTCACTTGCATCTTGAGCAAAAAGATTAAGAGTTTCTCTCTCTCTTCCTCTCCGCACTCAACTCCCCATTTAACAACCAAAAAATAAATAAAAACCTTACCTTTCTCAGCTAGGGAGGTTTGGCCTACTATAATAATTCCACACTTTTTATAAGAATCAGTGGACATTAAAGAATTAAAATTAACCTTCAGCTATGAATGCTGAAATGTTTCTACTCATGAAAACTTTCTTGCTTCATATTTATCACTAGATACTATGAAGAGCTGTTATGAGTTTTTTAAGCTCAAAATTATGTTTGAAATACTTCCATTTGTTAAGTCTTTTCTATTGTTTCCTAGCTGAGGTGAGATAAGATGAGGACACTCTGAGAGTACCAACGAGCAGAAATATGGCACATAGAATCATCTTGATAAAAGGTCAATGGAATAGGTAAAAGCAGTAAAAGACATAAAGAGGACAGAAAGATAAAGCAGCAAGATGGAAAACACAAGGCAATTTTGAAGATCATTGCCCAATCTCTGCACATTTAGCATTTGATGATAGAGACCTTGAGTTGAACTCATTGGGTAAATATCAGGCCTGGCATAGAATAAAATAGGTCTAAGTTCAGAAGCTGTAGGATGAAAAAGAAGAAACAATATTAGCAAATGTGGCCAGAATGCCCTCGAGTCCAGAATGTCTTCATATGTATTATCGAAATGTGGAAATTGTATTTTCCAATGATGGTCACGGCACTAACAATAAGAACGCATAAACAAAGGGAAGAGAACAGCACACACCACGACACAGGAAGGAGAACAACACTTGCCCTCCAGGGGGTGGAGGGAAAGGGGACAGAGAGCATTAGGACAAATACCTAATGCATATGGGGTTTAATACCTACGTAATGGGTTGATAGGTGCAGCAAACCACCATGACACATATATACCTATGTACCAAACCTGCACACGTATCCTGGAACTTAAAATTAAAAAATATAAACAACAACAAAAAAGAAAAGCCCTGCCTGAATTCCTGGCCCACCCACAAATCAGGAGCACAATACAATGGCTGTTTTAAACTGCTGAGTTTTGGGAAACTTGTTATGCTGCAATCATGTTCATTACAATACGTGAAGGTAGTGTGTTATCATTCCCATTTGGATTGTACTAAGTTCTAGAGATTTATATAAAGGTACTTTGACATGTCAGTTCCCAGAGTACAAAGATCACTTGTGGCAAGTATCTTTGTATCAATCTCCATTATGGCAAAAACTGCAATTAGTTTGCACCAACCTAATACTCATTCAACAAATGTTTGAAGAATTATTTGTAAAATTTTTAAAACAAAAATTTCTTTTTTCAAATTTTGCCATTTCAAATGAGAACAACCAGGATGAGGAAACCATGGTAAGTGGAAGCAATTGAAAGAAATGGGAATATTTTCTCCTGCAAGAAGAATCCTCATGGAGCATAGCGCTTTCTCCAAACATGAGAAGGACTTTCATATGGAACAGGATGAGACTCGTTTTTGATGGCCCCAGTGGAAAAGTGAGATCAATGTATGAAAGCTACAGAGAAATGACTTGAGATCAATGTTAGTTCAAAACTGGCTAAAGATAGAATAAATTGCTTCAAAAGAAGTGAGCCACAAGTCACTGAGACATTGAAGCCCAAGCTGAGTTTGTCAGAGATGTAGTGCAAGGAATCTAAATATCAGACATATGATTTCACAGCATCCTTTGGGGTTCTTTGGATTCTGACCTTCTATTATGCCAAGACTTTAATCTGCCTCACAGAAGTCTTTTGAGAAATAATAAATTGCTTTATGATGTTCATTAGTAGTGATTTTTTGCCTACGGCCAATGTATATATAATTGTTAACACATTTGCAGATTCGGCTTTTTTCTTGATAAATTCATTTATAATTTAGTCACTCTGCTCATACATCAAATTAAAAAAAAAACTTCGAAAGTATAAATGACAAGCTTTTGACAAATTATTTTAATTGCAATTTTAAATCAAAAACTGGAATGAGCTACAGATTCGACTCAGATTAAATTTGTTACCTCTGGGAGGTTTATCACACTTAGTCAATTTTCTTTAAAAGTTACCAAAGGTCCAGCAAACTGATTGGTAGTATACAGATGAACTGGATGAGTAAGATGAGAGAACATGTTGAAGAAGAAAAATTCCAGTGTTATTTGAAATACTGCCGACGCCACAAATTACAGACTTGAAATTATTACAGCATCTTTATCTCTGTTTTCTACATAACTACATAACTTTATTTAAACAGCTTATGGTGATGATTTACTTCATTCTGTAAATAATACAAAAACAATTTTGTTTCACAATTGAACCAGAAGTCATACTTGAGATTATGGGTAAATCCTGGAGTGTTCCAAGTTTTGTCAGAATCTGTCAAGTTTGTTGTTAAGTTATTTTGAAACAAACATGCTGACAGAGGAGAGGAAAATGTCGAGGCACCAAGTTAAAGCAGAGACATTTCATTTAATTAATGAGTGTCATCAGAGCCTCTGTCTGAGTTTCTTGATATTCCTGTCTGTGCGGCATATTCACTCACTGACATGAGCCATGAAACAAAGTGTGATCTATGTATTTTCATTATTTCATAACTGAATGGGCTCATGTTAATAATTTTTATCATTGATTATTAACGAAATCTTAGCTGTCTTTCATCAGAAAGGAGGTTTTAAAGCTTTTTTCTTCTTTTAAGCACTGGTAATAGAGAAGTAGAATTAAATATATAAAAGTCCATCAAAAGAAGAGTCTAATTAAAGGCAGCTATATTGTCGTGGTAATTTTTTAAATGAAGCTAAACAAAATAGCTTCCCATTTTGATTGAGTAGCACATGAAATCAAAGTGCCACTAACAACATTCTTAATTTAAATGAGCAGTTTCATTTCAACTTTTTTGTTCCTAGGGGTTTCTTTTCATCTATGTCTAAAGAGTATACACTTGGGTAATATTGCCCTTAATTTGAAAAGCTGACAGAGCAGTCTTATAAAATTTCTCTTGGATGTTATGAAAACCTAAAATATTTCCTCATTATTTATATCAAATCTTCCACAAAGGGATTCTGATTTTTCAGTCCAACTTCCTTTTAAGTTACTTGTCTTGGTTGCTATAATTTGGATATTTGCTCCTCCAAACGTCACACTGAAATTTTATCCTCAGTGTCGGAGGGGGTACCTAATGGAAAGTGTTTGGGTCATGCGGGCAGATGCCTTATGAATGGCTTGGTGCCATCCTCATGGTAGTGAGTGGGTTCTTGCTCAGGGGAATGGTGAGAGTTCCCCTGAGACTTGGTTGTTAAAAAGAGCCTGGCAACATGATTGTTAACTGAAGTTCATACTTTCCTACCTATGCTCATGGACAGGAAGAATCAATATAGTGAAAATGGCCATACTGCCCAAAGTAATTTATAGATTCAATGCTATCCCCATCAAGCTACTATTGACCTTCTTCACAAAACTGGAAAAAACCACCTGAAACTTCATATGGAACCAAAAGAGAGCCTAGCCAAGACAATCCTAAGCAAAGAGAACAAAGCTGGAGGCATCACACTACCTAACTTCAAACTATACTACAAACCTACAGTAACAAAAACAGCATGGTACTGGTACCAAACCAGATATATAGACCAATGGAACAGAATAGAGGACTCAGAAATAACATCACACATCTACAATCATCTTATCTTTGACAAACCTGGCAAAAACAGGCAATGGGGAAAGTATTCCTATTTAATAAATGGTGTTGGGAAAACTGGCTAGCTATATGCAGAAAGCTGAAACTGGACCCCTTCCTTACACCTTACACAAAAAGTAACCCAAGATAAATTAAAGACTTGAACGTAAGACCTAAAACCATAAAAACCCTAGAAGAGAACCTAGGCAATACTATTCAGGACATAGGCATGGGCAAAGACTTCACAACTAAAACACCAAAAGCAACAGCAACAAAAGCAAAAATTAACAAATGGGATCTAATTATACTAAAGCATTTCTACACAGCAAAAGAAGCTATAATCAGAGTGAACAGGCAATCTACAGAATGCAAGAAAATGTTTGCAATCTAGCCATCTGACAAAGGGCTAGAATCTACGAAAAAGTTAAACCAATCTACAAGAAAAAAACAAACAACCCCATCAATAAGTGGGTGAAGGATATGAACAGACATTTCTCAAAAGAAGACATTTATGTAGCCAACAAACATATGAAAAAAGCTCATCATCACCAGTCATTAAAGAAATGCAAATCAAAACCACATTGAGATACTGTCTCATGACACTTAGAATGGCAATCACTAAAAAGTCAGGAAACAACAGATGCTGGAGAGAATGTGGAGAAATAGGAATGCTTTCACACTGTTGGTGGGAGTGTGAATTAGTTCAACCATTGTGGAAGATAGTGTGGTGATTCCTCAAAGATCTAGAACTAGAAATACCCCTTGATCCAGCAATCCCATTACTGGATATATACCCAAAGGATTATAAATCATTCTACTATAAAGACACATTCACATGTACGTTTATTGCGGAACTGTTCACAATAGCAAAAAGTTTGAAACAACCCAAATGCCCATTAATGATATATTGGATAAAGAAACTGTAGCTCATATACACCATGGAATACTAGGCAGCCATAAAAAAGATGAGTTCACGTCCTTTGCAGGAACATGGATAAAGCTGGAAACCATCATTCTCAGCAAACTAACACAAGAAGAAAAAAACAAATGCCACATGTTCTCACTCATAAGTGGGAGTTGAACAGTGAGAACACATGGACACAGGGAGGGGAATATTACACACTGGGGCCTGTCGGGGATGGGGGGCTAGGGCAGGGATAGCATTAGGAGAAATACCTAATGTAGATGATGGGTTGATGGGTGCAGCAAACCACTATGGCATGTGCATACCTATGTAACAAATCTGCACCTTCTGCACATCCTTACACCGTATAATAAAAAACTTAAAGTATAATAAAAAAATCATGTATTGATATTGGTTCATCAATTTTAACAAATGTGCAACACTAAAGCCAGGAGTTAATAATAGTAATAACTGTGCTGGGAGAAAGGGATCATGTGAGAACCCTCTGTATTATCTGGACAAATTTTCCAAATCTTGAAGATGCTCTAAAAAATAAGTATATTTTATAAATACTAGACATACAAAGAAGAAAATGCAACCCATAATGAGGACTAAAATCAGTCATGCAGTGTCAGAAATCAGACAGATGATAGAAATGGTGGACAAGGATAACAAGGATACTTAAAACTCTACTCCAAAAGTTCAAGCAGGTAGAGGAAGTACTGAGCATGTTAACTACAGACCTGGATAATATAAATAATGTCAAAAAACTATCTCTAATGATGAAAAATACAGCATCCGAGATGAAATTAGATAAAAATCCACAGATACAGGAATCCCAATTATAAGAAATATAAAGAAAATGATATCAAGGCACATTATAATCAAATTGCCCTTGACAGCAATTAAAAAAAAACTCTTAAGAGGCACAATGGTGGGGGGTTTGGGACATACACACAGAGAATCAACTATAATAATAATAGCAGAGTTTTCATTAGAACAATGCAACCAGAAGAAAATGGACCAACATCTTTAATGTATGAAAGAAAAATAAACTGCTAATCTGAAATTCTATACGAGAAAAAGTCTTCAAAAATAGAGGTTATATATAATTTTTCATAGATTTTTAAAAAACAACTGAAATAACTCATCATCTGCCAACTCACACTGAAAGAAATATTAAAGGAAGTCCTCAAGCAGAAGGAAAATGGTACAAAATATAGATCTGGGTCTACACCAAGGAATAAATTGTACCATAAATGGTACATATGAAATTCAAAATACATTTTTCTTATTACTTAAATATCTTTAAAATGTAATTGTTTGTATTATGGGTTTGTAACATGTTAGTAGAAGTAAAATGTATGACAGCTATAGCACAGAGGGTGGAAGGGAAGAAATAGAGGTAAGTTGTTGCAAGGTTCTTACATTACATGCTAAGTAATGTAATATTAATTTGTTAGATTGTCAAAATAGAAGACTTATAGTACAAAACTTAAAGAAACCACTAAAAAAGAAAATGAGCTATACTGAACTGAACAAACTAATAAAGGAGATAAAATGGAATATTAAAATTTACTCATCACCTAAAAGAAGACTAAAAAGAGTAAAAGGGGGAAGAACAAATGAGACAAACAGAAAACAAATAGCAAGATGGTACATTTGGACCCGAACATATTAATGATTAGATTAAAAATAAACAGTCTAAATACTCCAATTAAAGTTGGAAAGTTTCAGAGTGGATTTAAAAAGCAAATCAAGACCCAACAATATGTTATTTACAAGGAACCAAATTTAATTACAAAAATATTAAAGTAAGAACAATGTAAGGAGATATACCTTGCTAATATTCATCAAAGTATAGCTGGGATGGCTATATTAAAGCAGATTTTGGAACAAAGAATATTTTCAGGGTCAGTTAATTAGTGAAAAGTTCATGATAATCCTAAAAATATATAATTAATAACAGAGCTTCACAATACAAACAGCCAAAATGAAGTTGAAGTAGAATTAGAAAGCCACGTTTATGGTCAGCAATTTCAATACTGTACTCTCATAACCAGTCAAATAAAGGGACATAAAATCAATAAGAATATAGTAAACTTAAAAAACCTTATCAACTGACTTGATTTATGGCCACTGATGAAATACTCCACAAAACAATAAGAGAATACACATTCTTATCAAGTGTAGATGGAACATTTACAAATATAGTTCATATTCTGGGCCATAAAATGTCTTAATAAATTTAAAAGGATTGAAGACACACATAATATGTTTACAACCACATCGGAATTAAATTTAAAATCAAAGCCAGAAGGAGCTCTGAAAAATCCTCAAATACTAGAAAACTAAATAATATTTTTCTAAATGTACAATGAGTCAAAGGAAATAAACAAAAAGAAAATTGCAAAGTTGTTTTAAACTCAATGAAAATAAAGCCATGACATAAAAAAATGTATGGGGGTGCAAATAAAGCAGGGCTTAGAGAAAAAAGTAACAGCATCAAATTCTTATGCTAGAAAAAAAAGGAGAAATTTTAACTCAATAATTTCACCTGTACCTTAAGAAACTTTAGGGGAAAAAACTCAGAAAATTAAGCGTGAAATAATTAAAAGAAAAAATAACAGTACAAGCAGGCAGAGGTCAGTGGGATAGAAAACAAAAACAATAGAAAAATTTAACGAAAACAGAAATCTCTTTTAGGGGATCAATAAAATTGATAAATGTTGTAATAATTAATTTTGTGCATCAAATTGACTAGGCCATGGAGTGCCCAGATAAAACATTATTCTGGGTGTATCTATAAGAATGTTTCAGGTTGAGATTTGCATTTAAATCAGTGGGCTCAATAAAGTAGGTTGTCCTCCCCATTGTGAGGGAACATCATCCAGTCTGTTAAGGGTCTGCATATAACGAAAAGTGGAGAAAGAAGGAACTGACCTTCTTTTTTTCCTGCCTTACTGCTTGAGCTGGGACATCTCATCTCATCTTCTATGCTTATGGCTGGAGTTTATACCAGTGGCTTCTCTGGTTCTCAGGTCTTCAAATTTGGACTGAATTACACCACTGGCATTCCTGGGTCTCTAGCTTGCTGATGGTAGATTGTGTGACTTCTTGGCCCTATCTCTGAATATATTTACATTGGGAAGTAGGACTTCCACATACAAATTGAGGGTGGGGAGGTACAATTTTGGCCATAACAAGAGGAAAAACATATTACTAATGTTTGTAATAAGAGAGTTGACAACCTACAGATTGTTTAGGCAATAAAAGTATGTTAAAGAAACATTATGATTAACGTTGTGATTTACATATATGTATATATCCTTTTGGTTCCCTTTTCTGAAAAACTGTCAAATATAAGTCTCTAGCTAGAATGATCAAGAAACAAACAAAAAAAGGATATACTGTTGTGCTTGGCTTTTCATAACAGAATATTAAAGATTGGGTGGCTTAAACAACAGAAATGTATCATCTTAACTTTGGAAGATGGACGTCCAAGATCAAAGTGCCAGCAATATTGTTTACTGTTAAGACCTCTCTCTTTGGTTTTCAGATGATCACCCTCTCACTGTGTCCTCATATGGCCTTTTATCTATTTACGTACAGAGAGAGAGAGAGATTTGGAGTCTCTTCCTTTTCTTACAAGGACACCAGTTTTATCAGATTAGAGCCCCACTCTTACATCTTCATTTAATTTTAATTATCTCCTTAAAGGTTTTATCTTCAAATACGTTCACTTTGGGGGTTGGGGCTTCAACATGTAATGGGGAGGGGGGACACGATTTAATTACAACATTCCACCCTCTGTCCCCCACCCCAAATTTATGTCCTTCTGACATTCTAAATATATTTACCCCGTTCCAAAAGCCCCAAATCTTAACTCATTCCAGTATTTATTCTAAGTCCGAAGTCTCATCTAAATATCGTCTAAATCAGGTAGGGGTGAGACTCAAGGTTTGATTCATCCTGAGTCAAAATTCCTCTCTAGCTGTGAGCCTATGAAGCCAGGCACACGATGTGATTCCTATTTTTGCAATGGTGGGGCAGGCATAGGATAGGCATTACTATTTCAAAAGGGAGACATGAGAAAGAAGAAAGGGTGATGAGTCTTGAGTAAGTCCAAGGCAAATTTCATGGGCTCTAAGGCCTGAGAATAATCTTCTTCAGCTGGATGTTCTGCCCTATGGGCCACTGGGGTGACAGCCTCATTTCTGGGCCCACGGGGGCAGTGGCCTCACCTTCTTGGGCATGAGTGGTGATCTTGCCCCTGAAGCCTCAGTGGGTCAGTAGCCTGACCCACTGAAACCTAGGAAGAGGCCACACCCTCTGAAACCAATGAGGAGACAGACTGTGTGCTCTGGGCCTTTGGTAACAGTGGCAGTGCTGCCAATCTCTGAATTGCCCTTGAGGTCATTCTTCCCTTTTCTGGAAGAATTATGTAATGTAATTAGTTATTTATGTGTTAAATCTATTTAATCTTCAGGTTCCCACTCCATAACAAACCTTAAAATGCATATTGCAGAAACTAGATTGTTTGTCCTGTGACTTTCCCAAGGTCTAGATTTTGTTAATTGCCTCTCCATGATGTCAATTAATGGGGACCTCTCTTCTCTGCATTCCCTGTAAATTAATGATTAGTTCTGGATTCTTGATCGGATACAGGTTTAATTTTTTTGGCAAGGTAGGAGGTGATGTGTTTTTCCTTCAGGAGTTACATAACTTCTGTTTATCTTTCTTTTTGTGATGTTAGCAGCTGTTGATGATCAACTACTAGTTTCCATTAATTATCACAGCTGCAAAATGGTGACATTCAAATTCAATTACCCTTTCTTTGTTGAGAAAATTACTGAATTTCAAGAAGAAAAATCACCTTCCTTTTTTTATGTATTCAGTGGTGAATATTCTTGCATATTTTCTACTCCTGTTGCAGTCATCTAGGGATAGTTTGGACCAGAGTAGAAGGGGTAGAGACACATAGTCAGATTCTGGATAATTAATTCCCAAAGAGCTAACATTTATTGAGCACTTACTATTACATTTGCTTAGTTAAAAGTAAATAAATATAACATTAATTTTGTGTTAGGTACTATTATAATTGCTATGTTAATTTTATTTTGTTTTATTCTCATAGTGACCTTATGGAGAAGGTATTTTTGCCAGATACAGAGCTCATTTCTTCTTCTTTTTTTTTTTTAAGAAAAAATGAAAAAAAAAAGGAAGAAAGAAAGAGAGAAAGAAAAAAAAAGAATGAAGGAGAGGAAGAAAAAGGAAGAGAAACAAGGAGAGAGAACGGGTGTATTGCTTTATTGCCCAGGCGAGAATGCAGTCTAAAAATGGAAATTGAAAACCTCTTTTATGCCAATAATTGTGCTTAACAATGGAGACAGGAGGGAATAAGGGAAGAAAATAACAAAAAAGCAGCCAACCAATATTTCATTTAAACTTATGAAATGCTATTCAGTTACTGAGGAGTGATTTACTTCCAATTATGTAGTCACTTTTAAAATAGGTGTGATGTGGTACTGATAAGAATTTATGTTTTGTGTATTTGAAGTGGAGAGTTCTATAAATGTTTATTAAGTTTACATTTCTTCTTAGAAAGTATAAGGAATCTGATTCCTCGACAAACTCCTATGTATAATTTATCAAGCCAAATCATAGGCAATTACGAAGGTCTTCCCTGGCCGACATCTTGGGGAAAAGCTGCCTTCTCCATTAAATTTGGTCACAGCCAGAGAACTGCAGTCTTTTAAGGGAGGTGCAGTCAAGGATTCAGACCTTTCTGCTCTCACTCATATTTGCATTTCTGAGCTAAGCACCTCTCTTAGGCCATTTTGTGTTGCTATAACAAAATACCACAGACTGCATAATATATAAGGAAAATAAACTTATTTCTCACCGTTCTGGAGGCTGGAGAGTCTCATATCAAGGAGCCGTCATTTGGCAAGGGCCTTCTGGCTGTGTCATCCCACGGCAGAAGAGAGAAAGGCAAGAGAGCCGGAGAGTAAGAGGGGGCTGAACTCGCTTTTATAACAAGCCTACTCCTGAGATAACTAACCCACTCCTACAATAATGACATTAAAATATTGATTAGGGCAGAACCCTCCTGACCTTATCACCCCTTATCAGTCCTCATTTTCCAATACTGTTGCACTGCAGATTAAGTTTCCAACACATTAACATTGGGAAACATATTCAAACCATTCATTTGGAGACCTCTTTATTTGGGGCCTTCAGCCTAGGCATTTTTCAGGCATCTTGGCTGAAGTTTTTTATCAAGGGAAGGGAGAGAAAACCTTGACACTTTTCTCTGCTTCATATCAGTTCAAAATACTTTTATATATCCAGACCTTTCCCTTTCCCTCCCCACAACACCTGGGTCCATAAAACTGCACAAGCTTTTTGTTCAGGGGTCCTTCAGCTGTGAGATGTCCCTACATTTGTTCTGAGACACCTTGCCCTCAACAAGTACATCATTTTATGGTGAAAAAGGAATGCTAGGAGCTAGTGCTTTCTCCAGTTTCATACATTGGTTGTACCATTGCAGTGAGTGGTTAAAGGCTTGACCATTATTTTCATGTTGGTTTACTGTTTTTAATCAGTTTCTCTAACATCTGGCAGAGCCTCTGATTGGCTTTGGTCTTGCCTCACCAGGCCTGGCCCAGAGGGCTTTCCATGTAGGGGAAAGGGGATTCAGGCACCGATGGTCACAGATCTGAAGAGACAGCCATGAAGACCCTGGACCATGTCTGCACAGACAGAAATGAGGAGCAGAGAAAGAGGAGGGGGGGGAGAGAGAGAGAGAGAGAGAGAGAGAATGTGCCTCCCTGTCCTCATATGATTTTTGATCTTTAAACATTCAAAATTGCTGTATATGGCTGGTCCCTAAGGAACAGGTCCCACAACTTACTAATCAGTTACTGTTCCTGTCATTCTTGTGGCTGTTCCTCCAGTTTCAATGCCCACTCCTTTATTGACCATCCTGAGACCCGGGGTAGGCAATGTTAATTTTCTATGAAATGAATTTTAAAAAGGCATACATCAATGTACTCATAAAGCCACTTGGCACGAGAGGCCAAATATTCTCTCAAGATCCCCATTGCAAATTCTGTCCAGGCACATTCTCCATTATGATAGCTCAGTAGAAATCATGTAATGAGCTCAAATGACTGCATAAATTACTCCATAATAACACAGCACCAGCAATATTAAAATGCCTCTAAATCGGAATATGAACATCCTACCAAGAATAAATTTCTCAAGAGAAATAAAAGCGAAATATTCAATCTCCTTCCTCTTCATATATACCAAAGCACAAAAACTTTTTTTAAAAATTCCTTTCCCCATTGCCTCTGCTCAAGCTCAGCCAGAGTAATTTCCTGTAAATATTTGGGTAGAATTGGGGTTCTTTTCATAGCTACAGCCTATGGTATTTCACCAAAACAGGTAATTATCCTGGTATCTCTAAAGGGAAATTAATCAAACCCTTCAACTCTTTTTAAGCTAAAGATTAAATCAGTTATAAAAGATTATTTGAGCTACACCAAGAGTATCTAACAAGTACTCATTCTAGCAAAATGTTCCCCAAACCACGTATAGTGCAATCTTTAACCACATGAGGGATGCCAAACATTGTACATAGCAGAGACTTGTTGAACTCTACAGGAGACGGGTCTGGTCAAGCAGTTTCAACTCCTCAATCTGCAGACACGAAATGACTTTGTATATTTTTAGTAATCACTACCATCTTTAATTTGTAGAGATCTTACCCTAATAGGTAATAAGGCTAGTTAAGCTTTTCAACTATCTATCTGTTTCTTACGCTTAACATCAGTCTAATATGATAACTTTTTAAAAAGTTATCTCAGTCCCATTTTGATTCAAAATCCCCTTCCTCTATCTCATCCCTATAGACTCTTTCCTCCTCCTCCATTCCAGGCCATATTGAGCCATAGAACTTTTGTTTTGGATCATAACTTTCTCTCCCATCTTCTTTGCCTCTCTTTTGCTACTTTTGTGGGCTTACTCCATCTCAGGGTGGTCATTATTTTATATAATTCCCTGTTGAAGTAAGTTTGCTCTTCTGTGTTATTTTAAAATACTTGATCTCGTTTTGTGTATCATTTGTTCATTTGTTTATTACCTGTCTCTCTCGATGAATGAAAACCAGAATCTCTGTCTAGTTTCTAGCTCTATCCCTTTGCAAATAACAGTTCCTGTTAAATACTAGATACTCAGTAAATATTTTGTTGAGAGAATGAATCACTGCTCATCTGGCTCATTCTGTGAACTCTATATGTATAGGCTGGAGAGTGGGGTTTAATATGTCTGGCTGGTTGAGGGATCCAGTGCCTCAAATGTTTCTTGTTATGGGTGATCCTCCTGAAAGATTTGGTTAGAGGTTCTATGTGGTCACCAGATGGAGGAATCATTAACTATATTCCCTTGTTTTATGTGCCTTTTCCCCCATGCTCTGGCAATTTCTGGCAAGCCTGAAGAGTGCTAATTTCACCTGTCAGCTATATCTCTAAATTAGGACCTGTGGACACAGGGTGGAACCACTATCTTGTGGAGACTTGGGTAGGATAAGGGTGACACTCCATTCTCTCTCTTCAGGGTGTTTGTTGTGGCACTTACCTGGATATCCATGTCCTTTTGCTCAGCAAGAGCCAGGTTCTTGGGGGACCCCTGGCACTCTCCCCCATAATATAACACTTCACAGACTCTGCTATTCAGAAGGTAATATCATCTTCACACACATGTAAGGAACAGGGCTTGCTATGCTGACTCCTCTAGAATTCATTTTTGGATTACTTTGCTGTAATATTCACATTTAGTACCTCTGGGAGAGCAGAAAATGGTCATAATAAGTAATTCATAACTTTGTAATCCATTGGAATAGTGAGATAGATAATAATATGATAGCAAAGATATGTTGTTTCTGTGCAGGCTTGCCAACCAGGTTGCACCAGTTTCATGGAACTCGTGTCTACTCTCCCTATTGTCGTTCCTGGAGTTTCCCTTAAAATTCCCATGAGAAGTAGAGGCCTAGAACACATAACTTCTCTCAAACTTTGTTTTTTTCAGCCCAGCTGTTGAATAACTTCCCAGTGGAAGTCTGAAACTCCCTTTCCACCACCTATGCCCTTTGCAACCAAACCTAAGAACCAAAGCTTCTTAAAGGCTTACCTCTCAGCACAAGTTGAGAAACAAGATAAATAGGTAGGGAGATTAAAAGCAAAAAATCAATTGCAATCTCATGTCTTCATGTCAACACTCCAAAGATAATGGAGGTAGCAATCGGAGAGTGCCCCCCCATAGCTCAGTGCCCTCTCCTGGCAGAGGTGCTTTAAAAAGACACTGCCTCTTTTGAGATAAGAGTGTTCTGGCTCTGTAACGACATTTCTCCTTGATGAATTTTGAAACTGTCAGAAGATAAGTGTGGTTTCCTAGAGTCACAAGAGTCTTTTTGCTGATGGGAAGGAATCTCACTCTCCCTGAATCTAGAATATGCTTGCTCAAGTAAAGGCCCTAATTATCTTAATCCTTAAACTCAATCCCTTTATTTACTAAACCCAAATACCATTCCATACTTGAAGACACTAGACAAAAAACTGGGTTAACCTCCAAATCTGGCAGTGTTTTTTAAACCCAATGAAATGCCTGCAGACACCAGTCACAATAAAAACTGCTGCAGCCCACAAATTGAAGTACTGGCTAGACCTTTTTTCTTAAACCTGTTCACAGCCAGTCATGGTGTCTCAGGTCTGTAATTCCAGCTGCCTGAGAATCTGAGGCTGGAGGATCACTTGAGCCCAGGAATTCGAGGCTGCAGTAAGCTATGATTGCACCACTGCACTCCAGGTTGGGTGACACGGCAAGACCCTGTTTCTAAAAAATAATAATAATAAAAAGAAAACTGTTGACCCAAGCTACTCCAAGACACCTTTTCTTGCCTTTCCACCCCATATATTGATTTCTTGAGGTTTCCAGGCTTATGCCTGAGGCATTGGGTTTGAGCGTGAGAAAAAACTTCCCTGTCCTTTCAGATTAGAATTCAGTCAAAGCAAAAGACACAAAACATTTAGCCATCAACATAGCAATAATTGGTTTATTCAAGAATCATCAGTGGAATCTACAACTAATATGTCATGGTTTGTTGTTAAACAGGTTCAAACTATCTACGTATAGATTACATATTAATTATAAAAGAAAAATGATTGCTTTACTGTAGAGAAATCACTTTAACCAAGTGAAGTTAACATTATCTCTAATGGGACAAACTGACATCATGTACTTCCGGATGTGATTAGCTGAGAGAAGTACCCATAATCTGTGTAGCAGTCTTGACCAAGACAAAAAACATAAATCCAATAAGGAGAACACAATCAGATGACCCACATGAAGAGGGCATTCATGGAGCAACTGAATTGTGGTCTTCAAAAATGTTCATGTCATGAAAGCCAAAGAAAGGCTGAGGAGTTGTCCCAGATTAAAGAAGACGAAAGAGACATCATGATCCAATGCAAGACATAATCCTGGATTGGAACCTGGATTAGGAAAAACAATGGTTATAAATGGCATTTCTGCAACAATTGGCAAAGTTGGAATATGGACTCAATATTAGGTAATAGTATTGTGTCAGTACTAAATTTCTTGAATTTGATAGGAGTACTGTGATTATATAAGAAAAAGTCTTTGTTCTTAGTATACATATACAGAAGAATTCAGGAGCGAAGATTCATGATATACTCTCAAATGATTCTGAGAATATACAAATATGCAAATATGGTGAGAGATAGAGTGTACATGCAAAATATTAATAATTGGTAATTCTAGATAAAGAGTATATGGATATTTATTGCTTTATTCTTGCAATTGTATATAGTTTAAAATTTTTCAAAATAAAACATTAAAAAATAAGTTGAAAGAATAACAAAACTAAAACGTAAACCTAAAAAAATAGATACAAGATTCAGATTAAAATATCAGCATTATTCCTGGTAAAACTGGATTGGAAAACATGAAGGGTAAAATATAGATATAGATAGATAGATAGATAGATAGATAGATAGATAGATAGATAGATATGCATTTTGCTTCCTACTTCATCTGGAAGCGATTTGCTAAAGACAGAGTCACAGGCAATCCTAAGCATCACCCAAGCTTCTCACCACCTTCTCTCCATGAGAAGAGTGTACTTCTTGAATGGGCTTAACCACATGGAGCATATTCTGTTGTTCTTTCTGTAACTTATTATATTTTAACCTGAAACATAGCTATAATAGCTTTTAGAGTTTCTATCCATTTTTGAAAAGTCTCTTTGTGGTATTTAAAACGGTCAAACTTATAGAATCAGAGAGTAGAATGGTGGTTTCCAGAGATTGGAGGAGAGGGAAAATTAGGAGATGTTGGTTAAAGAATATAGAATATCATTTATGCAAGATGGATAAGTTTTGCAGAATTTAATGTACAGCAATGTACCATAGTTAACAATATTGTATTGTATTTTATATTGAAATTTCCTAAGAGAGTAGATTTTTATAGCCAGGAGCAGTGGCTCATGCCTGTAATCCCAACACTTTGGGAGGCTGAGGCAGGTGAATCACAAGGTCAGGAGTTAGAGACCAGCCTGGCCAACATAGTGAAACCTCGTCTCTACTAAAAATACAAAAATTAGCCAGACACGGCGGCATGCACTTGTAATCCCAGCTACTCGGGAGGCTGAGGCAGAAGAATTGCTTGAACCAGGGAGGTGGAGGTTGCAGTGAGCCCTCCAGTCCAGGCAACAGAGCAAGACTCCATCTCAAAAACAACAACAAGAAGAAGCTCTTAAGTTTAATTAGGTCCTATTTGTCTATTTTGGCTTTTGTTTGTTGCCAATGCTTTTGGTGTTTTAGTCATGAAGTCCTTTCCTGTGCCTATGTCCTGAATGGTGTTGCCTAGGTTTTCTTCTAGGTTTTTTATAGTATTAGTTCTTATGTTTAAATCTTTAATCCATCTGGAGTTAATTTTAGTGTAAGATGTCAGGAAGGAGTCCAGTTTTCAGCTTCCTGCATATGGCTAGCCAGTTTTCCCAACACCATTTATTAAACAGGGAATCCTTTCCCGTTGTTTGTTTTTGTCCAGTTTGTCAAAGATAAGATGGTTGTAGATGTGTGGCATTGCTTCTGTTCTGTTCCATTGGTCTATATCTCTGTTTTGGTACCAGTACCATGCTGTTTTGACTACTGTAGCCTTGTAGTATAGTTTGAAGTCAGGTAGTGTGATGCCTCCAGCTTTGTTCTCTTTGCTTAGGACCGTCTTGGCTATGCAGGCTCTCTTTTGGTTCTATATGAAGTTTAAGGTGGTTTTTTCCAGTTTTGTGAAGAAGGTCAATGGTAGATTGATGGGGATAGCATTGAATCTATAAATTACTTTGGGCAGTACGGCCATTTTCACAATATTGATTCTTTCTAATCATGAACATGGAATGTTTTTCAATCTGTTTGTGTCCTCTCTTATTTCCTTGATCAGTGGTTTGTAGTTCTCCTTGAAGAGATCTTTTACATCCTTTGTTAGTTGTATTCCTAAGTATTTTATTCTTTCTGTAGCAATTGTAAATGGGAGTTCACTCATAATTTGGCTCTCTGTTTGTCTTCTGTTGGTGTATAAGAATGCTTGTGATTTTTACACAGTGATTTTGCATTCTGAGACTTTGCCGAAGTTGCTTATCAGCTTAAGGAGATTTGGGGCTGAGACAATGGAGTCTTCTAAATATATGATCATGACATCTTTAAATAGGGAAAATTTGACTTCTTCTTTTCCTAATTGAATGCCCTTTACCTCTATTTCTTGCCTAATTGCTCTAGCTAGAACTTCCAATACTATATTGAATAGGAGTGGTGAGAGAGGGCATCCTTGTCTAGTGCCAGTTTTTAAAGGGAATGCCTCTAATTTTTGCCCATTCAGTATGATATTGGCTGTGGGTTTGTCATAAATAGCTTTTGTTATTATTATTTGTTGGTTGCCAGCAACCAACAGAAAGGGAAAAAATTTTTGCAATCTACCCATCTGACAAAGTTCTAATATCCAGAATCTACAATGAACTAAAGTAGATTTACAAGAAAAAAACAAACCCATTTAAAAGTGGGCATAGTATATGAACAGAAAGTTTTCATAAGAAGACATCTATGTGGCCAAAAAACATACAAAAAAAAAAATGCTCATCATCACTGGTCATTAGAGAAATGCAAATCAAAACCACATTGAGATACCATCTCACGCCAGTTAGAATGGCAATCATTAAAAAATCTGGAAACAACAGATACTGGAGAGGATGTGGAGAAATAGGAACACTTTTACACTGTTGGTGGGACTGTAAATTAGTTCAATCATTATGGAAGGCAGTGTGGCGATTCCTCAAGGATCTAGAAATAGAAATTCATTTGACCCAGCAATTCCATTACTGGGTATATATCCAAAGGATTATAAATCTTTCTATTATAAAGAAACATGCATAGGTATGTTAATTGCCATGCTGTTTATGATAGCAAAGACCTGGAACCAACCCAAATGCCCACTGATGATAGACTGGACAAAGAAAATGTGGCACATACACACCATGGAATACTATGCAGCCATAAAAAATGCCGAGTTCATGTCCTTTGTAGAGACATGGATGAATCTAGAAATCATCATTCTCAGCAAACTGACACAAGAACGGAATACCAAACACGTATATTTTCACTGTTGGGCAGGTGATGAACAATGAGAACACTTGGGCACAAGGAAAGGAACAACACTCACTGGGTTAGGTGGGGGGGCGGGGTGGAGGGGAGAGGAGGGAGAGTGGGGGGTGGGGAGGATCGGGAGGGATAACACCTGGAGAAATGCCTGATGCAGGTGACGGAGGGTGGGGGATGGAGACAGCAAGCCACCATGGCATGTGTGTACCTATACAACAATCCTGCAGGATGCAGGATGTGCACATGTACGCAAGAGCACAAAGTATAATTAAAAAAAGAGAGAGAGAGAGTAGATCTTTAGTATTCTCATCACAATAAAAGAAGAAAGAAAATGGTAACTACAAGAAGTGATGGATATGTTAACTAGCTTAATTCTGGTGGTTATTTCACAATGTGTGTGTATATATATGTCTCTCTCTCTCTCTCTCTCTCTCTATATATATATATATATATATATGTATATATATACACACACACACATAAAGTTGTACACCTTAAACATACACAGTATTTGTTAAGTATAACTCTATAAAGCTGAAAAAAAATAAAAAAAAAACTGTTTCTATTTGGTACTTTTGGTATATTCACTATACTTATTTTTAAAAGTATTTTTATACATAGTCTTATATCTGCCAATTTTTACATTGTCAATCTTTTGGTGTTTAAATGTTTCGTATATTGTTTGCTTTCACAGTCATGCACTACAATTAGTTGACTTCTCAGTTTTTGGCCATCTGGTTTCTGAAGTCATGCTTATTTTCAGCTTTGGGGTTCTGAGTCAATTCTGAGCAACTCTCCACAATGCTCTCGGCCATGTGTTCCCCCTCTCCAGGGACAATCGCAGATATTTCATTTATTTTGGCTCAGAGCAGGTGTCTCAGACTCAGCTTCTTCTCTCTTTGCCATTTTGAAAATCAATATCCCCTCAACCTTAATGTTATAGGAACCTGGCTGGCTTTAGGGAAATTCCCACAGCCTGTTGGCCTAGACAGAGTTCCTGCCACTCTGGTTTAACAATCCTCACTCTTAGCTGCTCCAGCCATTGTTCCAAGCCTCTGGGGCTTTGACTTCATTCCACACTGGCACTGTTTCCAAATATTCCCACCTCAGCTCCTGGCAATAAAAATCCAGGCCCTGTCCCCTAGACAGGTTGTTTTTGTTACTGTCATTTTTAAGTAGTTGCTGACTTAAATGATGCTCCCTCTGTGGTTTATTTCCTTGTGGGTCATTTAAATTTGGATTGTCAATTCGTCTTCAATGTTTCTTCTCCTCTTATGGAAGTCTTACATGCCAGAGGCTGTGGAAGTTGTCCCCTTCTGAGTAATTAGATCTCTAAGAGTTTAACTTCTTCTGACCAGTTTTAATGACAATTTGTCAGCAAGGATTGTTGAGAACTAGGGGTGACTTTTTTTACTATGCACATTCCCAAGTGAATGACAAGCATTTTTATTGTTTCCTGTTCTCAGGTCTGTAGGTGGAGTTTTTCTAGGCCTTTTTTTAATAATTAAGTGGAATTTAAAGGCTTCCAGATTTATACAGGAGCTTAATTTCAGTATTCCTTCTTTCATGGAATAAAGATTGTATCTTCTGCCCTGTATTTTGTGTTTGGGACTTGTTCTTTTTGACACTGCTGTGCTCTCAGCTCCTGATTACTCCTGTGCCTTGCTTGAGCTTCCCCTAAGTTCTGACACCATGGGATGTCACTTCTTAGAGTTACATTAATACTTATTGAGATATTCAATGTGTTTGTAGCATGGGGTAGAAAGAAGAGACTATAGGTTTCATTGTCTATCTTATTTCAACCTCCACCCCCATTTTTCTGGCTGTTCTCATGGCACTTCCTTCATAACATTTCTTAGCCTCCCTAACTGCAGTTACAGGGTTGACTCAAATTCATGGGTAGGCTTAAGACAATTAGTGAGGCCCATAACCCTGGACAAGGTGATTGGCTTAGAGATAATCACATTCACTCAGTAGAGGTCAATGAGGTGAAAGAAGATATTTTCTAACATACTTGATAAAAAATTTAAAAATATACAGGATGGTCATCTGTCAATGTTATTGACCATAATATATATTATAATTTTTATTTTATGATTTTACATTAGATGTTGCTTGCTTATGGCCAAAAATCACTCAAAGTAATATAATTTATTTGTTACAAATGTTGAATCATTATATTCTTTTGATGAAAGGGGTTGGTATATGGAGAGCTGGAAATTCTCTCCAGAAAGGCCCCACCTGTTAGCACAAGGCAAAGGCCCTCACTTATTCTTCGTTAGGTAATGTATTTTGATTTTCTTCACACCATTTATCACTAGCTGAAGTTATCATATCTATTGGATTATTTATTTTGTTGTCTAACCCATAAAATACTATCTCAGTAAGAACAAGGACCTTACCTCTACTGTTAACCACCATATTTACAATGTCTAAAATAGTTCCTGACATCTCTCACATAGTAGAGATTCAGTAAATAAACCCTAGCTACGACTCAGAATTTTCCTGCTTGACATCTTCACAATCATTTGTTTGTGCCCCCCCCCCAATGATCATCCCCATTAGAACATTTTTCAGAAGTATGAGGATGCATTTTGCTAGAAGACAGAAAAAAAGACTCCTTTATCTCATTGGCTTATATCAGACATGTGACCACCCCTGAGCAAATTACATTGGCCAAAATTACGGCCTTCACTAATTGATTTTAGTCAATCAAGACCCATCCATGGAGCTGAGGATGAGAAGAATTCACTTGAGTCAATTTGCTAAAATGTGAAAGAGGTAGTTCTTGCACTTACCATGAAAAAACAGGTATGTATCTCCAACAGCTATCCACTTTGCAACTCAACCTTTAAGACAGAATCTTACAAATAGCAATTTGGGTCCAAGGAGGTCAAGGGACTCATACAGGGTATAAGCAAAAGATTAAAATGCTCAGTTCTTAAAAGACCAACATTGGAATAAAATGCCCTGCTCCTCTGCCTTTCATTTAATTTCTTGGTACACATCTATTCCTTTGTTTATCAGAAAATATTTATTGATCATCTACTACATTCCAGAAACACACTTTTCCAGGTATTGGTGCCAAAGCAGTAAATCAAATGAACAAGGTCCCTATTCTAATGGAGTTTGTATTCCACTGTGAAAAACAAATGACAAACCAATGAATATGTGTTTATATAATACCAGGTAGCAATAGATGCCATTAAAAACAAAACACAGTTAGTGAATAGCAAATGTCAAAGAGTGACATCTTATGAAAGATGATCAAAGAAAGTCCTGCTAAGAAGATATAGTTGAGCAAGGACCAGTGTGATATGAGAAACTAAGATATGAGGGTATCTGTTGGAAGGAAGTTGTATGCAGAAAGAAAAACAAATAGCAAAGGCCTTGAGGTGGGAGCACGCTTGGCAAGTTTGTGGAAGAGCAAGAAGATAGTGTGATATTTGGACAAACTAAACAATCTTTCCTAACTATAGTGTCCTCTTTTGTGAATAGGAGTTAACCTAGTAGGGTTGTACTATGAAAAAAAAGGAGACTATATCTGGTAAGCGTCTTGCATACAGTAGGTGTTCAGCCAAAGATGGCATCTTTCTTTTAATGCCCTTCACCTTTCCCTTGGGTTCAATCTCCACTCAAGTCATCTTAGGACACTAACTAGCCACATGCTCAATTTGCCTGTGTAAACCTTTTGGGTTTGAAAGCAGCTGCTACTTTGAAGCATTCCCTGCCCAAGCCATGTGGTTTCATGATCCTTTTGTTCACGATCCTGTTACACTAACCACAATCCACAAAGGAGACTGCAACACGCTACCTTCTTCACTCTTGTGTATCCAAGCGGATTTTTTTTAGACTAAAGGGGTAGTGTGGATGTCTGATCATATGAGTCAAAGGTTCCAACCAGAATATAAATAAAATCCAGCTCTTGGTCAAAAGAAGCCAGTGTCAATTTGTGTAAACCAGACCATGCTATGTACCATAAACCCTTGTAAACCATTGAAATTCATTCTCCATTACCATTTCCAAATGCATCAGAAATATTTTCTATTTGGTTTCTACAGTGCTAGTTCTAAATAGCCAGGTCTCACTTTATGTATAACTTGTATACATACATCTTGTGTGTATGCATGCGAGTGGAGGAGGGGCCTTTGAGTGTTTGCAAACAAATAAACTCCTCTAAAATATTTATTTGCCTGGGATTTTTGTAGAGCCTATTATGACATGTGTTTTCAGACTCAGCCCCACAAAATATTTTAGAGCTGTAAGAGATGGAGACTTGGGGACCGGAAATGTAAGTGGCTGAGATGTGGGCCATGTGTCTACCTCAACTGAAATTTCAGCTTTTATCTATTTTCCATATCTGGCAAGATTTCACTTGAATAAAGCGTTCTGCTCATTAAAAATATATATATATAAATGTCTTAGGACACCAGAACAAATTCAAAGTGAGATTTTCCTAGCGATATAATTAAACACGTTACATCCTATTGTCAGATGGTAAAGGGAAGAGGATGTTAGATTGGGGATTTACTTGCCTTCCAATAATCAATAAAATGTTCCTTTCTTTCTGAAAGAAAGAAGGAAAATCTAGACTACTGCATGATTACTGTGAGAAAAATAATCTTATTGAACTCATAGAACAAATCATTTTAAACTTTTTAATTGGCATTTTTCTGATTTTCTAATTGCATTAACAGGGAAGTGAGTTTTTATTTAAAGATATGAGTCATTCTACAGAGTTATAGAGCTATTTCAAAGGTTCAGAGTCAAGATTACATGGCAAATTTACATAAGCTAGTAAATGAATAAGGTCTTATTAGCAGCAAAATTGTTGTTAAAATTCTGATTAGAAATATATTTCCATAATATATAACTTCCATAGTTATATTTCCATAACAAAATTTATCTAAGATTCTTATTAAAATTATTAGAATTTCATTTTTTAATAAAATTGAAAAGGTTATTTGTGAAAAATAAGCAATAATTTTTCTAATTGTCAATGTTTCAGACTGACTATCTTCCATTCTGTTGGCTTCTTCAGGGCACTGTCACTGAAAATGAAGCACTGGTTCATTTGGTCCAGGGTCTCTTCCAGCTCAAAAAGTCTATGATCCCATGAAATGTTGCTTTGTGGAGTTTTCCACACCTCCCATGATGTTTGTACTGGAACATGCCAAGAGAGTGGAGAATTTCCAGTTCTTTTTACTGATTTGTTTTTGCATTTTCTTCCACCTAGATTCTGAAGGTGGGGGGGAATGCTTTGAACCATTTTTTTTTTTCTTAAAAAATAAAAAAGTCTTGCTTTAAAAATAGTGTTTCAGAAAGAATAAATTCCCATTAGAAGTTTCCTGTTTTCTTACATTCACTGTTTCTACTTTCAGTGCCAATTTTTCAAAACCAGGGAAGAAATGAACTGCATGAGATGTTTGGGGCTCTCAGGTGGATACAACCTGCTTGTGCTGATAACAAGTCTGCTTTCACCTCATTTCTGGGAATGCAGCCCACTGTGAATTCTGTTGCATGGCTTGATTATCTGCCCTGCCCATATTTTTTCTAAAAAAATACTTTAAATTTGGGACATATCTAGGCTTCTCCAGAAAATCCCTGAAAGTCTGAAACCCAGAGAGTTTTGTGTTATTCATTATCTCAACATACCCTCCTTGGAGTCATCTGCTAACATTCCAGGTACTATATAACATTGATTGAAGAGTTGCATTGCCATTTTTAGAGTTCCTTTTCTTCCAGAGGTCTGCCACCATCTTGAATAATGTGAAATGCACTTACAGGTTATATACAACACCCTGACCCCTTGGTTTCTTGATCTACTTATCTCTGTTGACTTTTGCCTTTACTCCATTTCTGTTGCTCATTCTCATGACTACAATTTGGTCCTTGTCATCAATCTGGAAGGATTCATCCCTGAAATGATAAATTCCAGTAATTTAACTGTAACTTCAGTTCTTCCATTCTGCCTACTTATCGTCACTGTGCCTGCTCTTTGACAATCTCTCTTTGTTTTTCATTCATCTATTTCCTCTCTGTTTATCCAGGCTTTTTTTTTTCCTTCCTTCTTTATATATTTAGATTACAGAAACCATCACTTCAATGAAACCATTGACAATATCCTCAGAGTTTTGATGCTTATTCATTCAATCACTGGCTGGCAAACCCAAACCCTGGATTAAGTCATCTAGCTGTTTTCTCTTTTTGAATGTCATAAGCAACTGAAACTAAGTATAACCAAATCTGAACTCATAATTTTCTCACCAACTCTAGCATACTAAATTTCCTATCCCCATATCCAGTACTACTATCTACTCAACTGTCTCTCAAAAAGTAAAACACATCAATAAACTTCTTCATCTCTCTCACGGTCAATATTTCCAATCTATCACCAGGCTTTGATGATTTATCTCTAGTCCCCATTTCTTCATCTTTTCCTCTACTTGCTTAGCCCTGTCTCTCTCAGTCTGCTCAACTTCTGCAATGCTTCTAAACTGGTCTCCCTGCATTCAGTTTAGGCCTTGTCCAATGTATTCTTATACTTCAGCCAGAGTGATATCGTTAAAACACAGTTCTGATCAATGTACTCTTCAATAATGAACCCTTTCTCTTGTAATAAAGTTCAAACTAACTAAAATACTTGTAAGATCTTTTCTAATCTGAGCCTGTCCCTTTTAGCTGCCTTGCATCTAGTCACACTGCTCTTTTTAAGTTCCTCCAATAGGCCCTGCTCTTCCTGACTTGCAAAATTTTTGTGTGTACTCTGCTTAAACATGATCTTGTGTTCTCATTTCCACCAATCCAGTGACCTAGGTAGCTGCTGAACTTGACTTGGATAATGTTTTGATTTCCCAAATCTGAGAAAGGGTCTCTCCTCTCTTCCCATAGCACCCAGTGCTTCCCTTATCATATTCCTTATCATTATCCTATGAGATAGTTGCCTTTTTATTTGTTTGCTCCACAATTGTATTCTCACTAGTTCCAGTGAGTCAATTAGCTCTGAAAGGGCAGAATCCTTTTCCGAGTCACCAATAAAACCTCAGAAACTAGTATAGCAATAGAATATTGTAGATACATAGTAAGTATTTGTTGAGTCAACAAATGAATCAACAGGTGCAGTTTATTCATTAATCTAATCAGTCATTCAAAAAACACGTATTGCCTTTATAGTTACAAGTGCTTTATACACAAAATTCAAGAACCTGGGACACATTGGAATGTGTTTCTATAATAAAGGTAACAAAATAATAATAAACATTCATCAGATACATACCATGTTCCAATCACTGTTCCAAGTGCTTTATATGTCTTATGCAATCCTTGAAACAGCACTATGAAATAAGTAGTATTATTATTTGGATAATATAAGTGCACAAACTGAGGCAAAGGAAGGCTAAATAACTTCTCTAAGTTTAGGAAGCAAGTTGCAGGACCATGATTTGAACCTAAGCAGTCCGACTCAAGAATCTGTGAAATATCACTTCTTTATAGTAATTGCTTTATTGTGCTATATATTGCTTCTGTGTCTATATTTATTTCTAGACTATCATAAGTGACTGAAATTAATTATATCCAAAACTGAACTCATAATTCTCTCACCAACTCTAGCTTTCCAGAAGTAAAAAGGCCTTGTGGAGCTCAAACAAAGAAAAGTGCTGAAGTCCTTGAGGATTTTACAATCTCTGTGTAGATGTGGGAGAGGAAGGGGATAGACCCACTCACAAACACACACAAACCATAATTAGTTACACTGAACTGTGAACAGAGCATTCTAAAAGTCCAGAGGAGCTCATGATACATTCTGCCTTCAGAAGACGAGGAGTTACACAAGCCTTTATGAAAATGTTTTCATTTAGCTGCATTTTGAAAGACAGAATGAACAAAAGCATAGAGGCAAGGGTGTAATTGACTTGGGGGAATACTATACAATCAAGGCTAGTTGAAGCATGGGTTGCTAGGGATATCTTTATATGCCATGGAGCAGTTAAATAGGTTAAAGTCTTATATACCATGTTAAAAATTTTCAGCATTCTTTTGCAATAGTTGTTAGGAATGCCAACCTAACTCTGACTTTTCACCTCTTCCTAGCTTTGTGACTTTAAGTAAGTCACTTAACTTCTCTACCTCGGTGTCCCATAATAAAATAGGGCTAATTATGGTATGCACTGTACACGGTTGGTGTGATGTGTAAATTAGTTTATATATATTCATATGTATGTTCATTTATTCATATATGTGTACATTAGAACGGTGTCTGGCACTATGTACATGCTAGCTATTATTATGATGTGACTTTCAAATACTTTTTTAAATGAAATCTTACGTGGAATCCATATATAGGAAACAGATTTAAGAAGCAAATAAACAGAAGCTACTTTGTTAAAGGAGTCCCAGCCCTTTGACCTTCCCTCAATTTGTTGAGTTGCCCCTGTGGCATTTTCTGGGAACCCCAAGACTCGAGGAGAAGAGTTTGAAATCTTCAGTTGTATATACTGGAATAAGCTCCTAACTCAAGGGAAAAAAGGCTTTCTCCAGCTTAGTTCTGTCTCCTGAGATCCAGACTCAAATCTTAGTAATTACTTAACCTATGTATAGCACTGCCTGTCTAACAGACCTGTCTAAAATAAAACTGGCCAGGCGCAGTGGCTCATGCCTGTAATCCCAGCACTTTGGGAGGCTGAAGTGTGTGTATCACTTGAGGCCAGGAGTTCAAGACCAACCTGGCCAACATAGTGAAACTCTGTCTCTACTGAAAATGCAAAAATTAGCTGGGCGTGGTGGTGTGCACCTGTATTCCCAGCTGCTAGAGAGGTTGAGGCAGGCAAATTGCTTGAACCCAGATGGCAAATGTTGCAGGGAGCCAATATCTCACCGCTTCACTCCATTCTGGGTGACAGAGCAAAACTGGGTATCAAAAAATTAATTAAAACAAAACTTTTTGTTTTCTTCCATTTGCCTCCACAACCAACAAAATCAATTTCTCTCTCCCTTCCCATGTAGCAAATTTCCCCACCATTCCTTTAGCTATGAAGCCAAACTCCTGATTCATGTATCTTATCTCATATTTATTCTGATAGGCTTTAAAAACCCTTCAGCCTGATCCCCTTGCTTCTAACATAAAATTCAAATTGATTATTATGAGCATTCAAGGCTTTATGTGATTTCCCCTCTTTTCCAGACTTGGTTCATACCCCTTACTGGTAGCCTCTCTTTATGGAAAATTCCAACCTTCTTCCCTTTTCAGGGCTTTTGTGCTTGATGTTCCCTCCCATCTATTTCCATCACTGCAGGGGTTTCTGTGCTTTGCAGGGATGCGTTCCTAATGGAGCTCCATTGCTGACCTGCTGTTATAATATAAGAATGATGCTGTCCTACATTTTCATGACTATCCTTTCAGCTGACTCTTACAGCTTATAAATCCTCTAGCTACTTCACTTTGCAACTCTCAGAGTTATTTGTCCAAGAAGCTTTTCTAAGAGAAAGCCAGAGGTCAGATCACAGAGGGTTTTTATGCTTCTCAAGGGAACCTAGACTTGATCCAGGAGACTAGAAGGTTTTAAGAGTGTCTTGGTTAGATTTGCATTTTGGATAGATCTGCCACTCATACAGAAGACAGTTTATTTCCCATTGACAATCTATGAAAGTCAATACATAGATTATAAGAAGAAGAAGAAGCCGGAATTCTGATTTTCTAACTTCAACATTGCAATTATTCCCTTTATTAAGTGAAAGAAATATGTTTTCTTGGACTAAATTTCTGCTTATTCTTTCCTTCAAAATCATTTGCTAAAATGCTTACAACGTCCTTTGCTGGGTCCTGGGAATCGAGAAATAAAGAAGACTCAGTCTGTCTTCCTTAGAGTTCGCAGTCTACTGGTATGTTGGCTTCAATTCCATTCTGAATAAGCCTCCATTTCTCTCCCCACTGAGGCGGTTTCTTCCTTTCCCCATTCTTCACTGGTGTGGAGGGAGCACAGAGGCACAGGATCCTTCTTGCTTGGTATGGAAATTTTCCATGTTTCAGTTAAAGAAAAGCCTAACCATTCTGTGGCAAGTAAATTGGGTTGGAAGACCAATAGAAATTTGACCAACAGCTATACTTGACATTGTTCCTACACCATGAACAAGTGTTCTAAGGATTCTGGTTACAGAAACCATCACAAAGTTTCCAAGAGAAGAGACACTGAACTTATGAGGCTATAAACCTTGCCCCAAAGGAGAATTTGTCCAGAACATTCAATGGCTTCTTTAATATTAAAAGAGAGGAAAAGAAAACATTTATGCATTCCCAGAGGTTTAACCATTCTTTCACTGTGTCATCTCTGAAAATATCGCAGTAACGCCAAGGGGAATATTGTTTTTGGTTTAAAGATTATTTTGATTATAAGATGATCTTATATAGTAAATTGTACAGGGTCATATAGCAGATGAATGGTACAGTCATGATTATTAGTGCTAAACACTTAAATAGCACTTAACCTTCTCAAACCACACTAATTTTAACCTAGTGAAAACCCTGTGGTTCAGTGGGGAACAGGTACCCATGTGGCAAATGAAGAAAACTAAAGCATAGAAGGTTAAATAAGTTGTTTGAAGTTATTGATGGTTGCACTGTGATTAGAAGCCAGGTCTCTGAATTCCCAGACGGTATTCATCCCATTAAATTACACCCATGTGGTAGAGTCAACTAAAGCACAGGCTCAGAAGTCAGACAAATGTAATCACAAATCTTTTTGCATACTATTCATTTATGCCTTCAATATTAGACATCCTAGTGAAAAATAAAGCATACTCTAGGGCTTTTCTGTGTACCATTTCTAGGTTCAATCTTATCACCTTTTAATTTGTGTGAAGTGTCTTTGACCCAGGAACCCTGGGTCAAAGATTTTAAAGTGATATTTGTTCAGCATTTTAGATATAACCGTGAACCTATGGGCAAAATAAACAGACCACTCATGTGTGTCTTTGAGGTGTAGTATGGTAGAGGACACATGTCCTAGATTCAGGGAGTCTGAGTTTATGTTCTGATTCATTTTTTCTATGTGAACTTGGGCAAATTACTTAATTTCTCCATACCTCAGTTTCCACATGTATAAAAATTCTAAGTTTCTACCATATGAGATTATAAGGACTAACTGAGAGAATGCATGCAAAGCACTTAGAAAAGTGCCCATCACATACTTGATTCTCAGTAAATGACATCTATCACTGTAATTGTTGCAGTTAAATTAATTAGAGTAGCTCCTTCCCTTATGTGTGAGGGAAACTCATCAAATTCTAGTAGTGAGCAGTTTTCCTTTAATTTTAATTATTTTTATTATTTCCCAAGTAAGGTTACATGGTGGCAGCCAGTCTTCCGATAGTACATCTTCTATTGTCTTATCTAACTGTCTCCTGCTTTGTAGGAAAATAACCTTAAGACGGTTTATAATGGTAAAGACAGTCAACTCGGTTTTTACAAGAAATCTTTATTTTTTAAATAAATTCAGTTTCCCTGAAGATGTATGCTTTACTTCATCATAAGAACAGATCATGCCAACATCAAACCTGGAAAATATTTATACATATTAAAATTTTTCTCAATTTAATTCAATAAATATTCGTTGGGCACTTAGTACTTTCTTCATTCAAGGAACTTACAGTCCAATAGAGAGAAAGATATGCTAACAAATAATTCCAGCAGGGCAGAAATCATATATTTTTCCTTTAAGGCTGAGTGTGAGATAAAGCCTTATCCCAAAGGCAGGTGGTTTAGTTGAAAATGTGAATAAAGAAGCAATGTGAAATTATGAATAAGGTATGAAGGACAGAGAAGGAGAAAAATAAATTGAAGGATATGTTTTAAAGTTGGCCACTGCTTCAGGCATGATTTTATAGAATTACTCAAGGAACCTTATGAAATATGTCTCAGCGTTATCTGCTCAAGAGACAAGAGACAACAGAATTTGTGTTATCTTGATAACCATAACCTATGTTGAATCAGAGGCCCTTGTTCTCCAGGGAAAAAGGCTTTTCCTCAGGATACAGTAGGAATTTCATTGGTTGTGCATGCTATCACATCAGCAGGCAAAGAACAACATGAGTATAAAGGTGGGAGTAACTTGATTTCTATCCATTAGTTCCTAACTTCCATTGGTCAAATGTGGCCCTACCAACCTTAACTCTCCTATACTTTCTAATTTCTGTGGGTATTGAACTGATATTCACAGATGTCCCATATTCTGGTGTCAGAGAAACCATGAATCTGAAAGCAAAAGGTACAGGTCATTAGGCCAAAGATGAAGCACCCTGAAGTTACCACTTGATGTAGTTTGTCAAAATCTGAGCAGATCTAGACACAGCTACAATGGTGTGTGTTAAATGTGGGGCTCAGGACATAAGATATGTGCAGAAGAGTTCTCTAATACAATCTATTTTTTCAGCCCTCCATTCTACTCAAACTATCCATTGAATCTAAGCTGTCACACTGTCTGCTTCAAGGTAGTGGCCAGCCACAATATATTTAAAGACATAACACAAAGGGATTAGGTAAATAAACTGAAGTCCTTGTTGTTTCAATTGGCCCCAAGGCAATAATTGATTTTTATTATCTCTCTCTTGCTCTATCTACATTAGATTTTTCTTACTTTTGTTAGCATTCCAGGATATTTATATTTTCTAGAGAGGTGATGTAGTTCTTCGTCCCTGAGACATCTAAGTCCTTAATTATCCTTAACTTTTAAGGAAGTGATTGATATAGTTGCCTATTTGTTTTTAACTCTGGGCATAGAAACAGCAAGAGATAAACCTAGTGAATTTCCTGAGTTCCAGACTTACTTCTCCTACCTACACTGTATGGTAGCAACCATAGCTCTCTATAGAAATCAAGTTACTCACTCCCACCTTTTTACTCATGTTGTTCTTTGCCTGCTGATGTGATAGCATGCACAACCAATGAAATTCCTACTGTATCCTGAGGAAAAGCCTTTCTCCCTGGAGAACTAGGGCCTCTGATTCAACGTAGGCTATGGTTATCAATATAACACAAATTCTGCAAGTGGGTGTCTGAGAGCAATGCTGAGAGGGGCCAATCCTACTCCCAACTTAGTTGATTGACCTATCTAGTCTACCTATTGGGAATATAGCCCCATATACTTACTGTTGGTTCAACACATATGCTGTATTCTGGAGGACAACACCCCAACTCAACATAGTCTTAACCTCAAGCTAGCACTTTAGTTGAGCTTTTATCTAGCCATTCTACCATTCTAATATGCCATGTGCTTCAATATAGTAAGGTATGTAATAAGACAAAAATAAGCCCACTGCCATGCATCTAATATTGTACTTCTTTTACCATAAAACAGGTCTCACTTGGTCTGAAACAAGATATAAGGGTTATCATGCTGATAGACGAGTTTTTCTATAAGCTCTCAGATGACGGTGCTAGGCATCATAAGCAACTAAAGTCAACCCAAGTCCATAATAGATAAGTTTTGTTAATGATAAATTGCTACCCTTTTTAGGATAAGGGAGTCTGATATAATCAACTTGCTTTCAAGTGGAAAGTTAACTGTGCCATATAAGAACCCACTGTTGGCCTCTTTGCTGAAACACTGGACGTTCACCAATGGCAGTAGCTAAGTAAGGTTTATTTAGAGGGAGTCTGTATTTTAGACCCATGCACAACCCCCGTTGCTGCCACCATAGCTACTTTCATGGGCCCTTTGTGCACATAATGGAGTGACTGGGGATACAGCCTGGTTGACATCTGCTGCATTTGTCTTCCTGATTGTTGACTGCCTTCTTTGTGGTAGGTGTTCTTGATGGGGATTGATGTTAATACAAAGTCTTCATGCTTTGTGCCCATTCCCAAAATACCTATTTTCATTCCACTTTCCCAGACCTTCCTGACCTGGATTTTGCTCTTCCAAGATACCACTGGCTAGCATTCTTACCATGGGACATTAGATAGGCCAGTAGATGGGACATCTGAAGACTGGCTGATTATGAGGTGGCTTCACTTAGGAAAAATATAACATATTTTTAAAAAGTTAAATGAAAAAAAAATGTTGCCTACCACAACATGTACATCCTTACCATGAGACACTTTTCTCCCATACAGAAAAGATACCAGGTGTACCATCCAACCTTTTCGAATTTGGTGGATTTTCCTAAGCACTGTCTTTCAGGACATCCTTAATTGGGGCTATAGTTCTTCATCATCCTAGAACTATTCTAGAACAGTTTTGTAAACCCGTCTGTGAACCAGTCCCAAGTTTCTCTCTGTTTTATAAATTGGTCTCAGGAAACCAATCAATAGAAGCATTGGTTGAGGAAGCGGTATTAGTGCAATAAAGGTAGGTGTAATGAGAATCCAGAACACCACTTCAAAAAATTTACTTGTGCTTTATAAACCTGCTCAGGCTCTCTCTTGGATGTGTGCAGGGCATTGCTGCTTTGCCCATCCAGTCTTGCAATTTCATGGGTCTGATTCTATCCAGCTAATGATGGGCAAAGACCTCACATTTTTATTTCCCATGGGATAGTGTATATATTTGTGGCATGTTGCTACATAAAAATACCCCAAAATGTAGTGGCTGCAATTATTTTACCTTCTTTCAAACCATAATTTATTTTAAATCAAACATCTTTGCCTCGAAGTAAGGTCATATAGCTGACCCATATTGCTGGAAGCAATACTGGTCTTATTAGTGCCTCCCAATTTCTCCATTCTCATTTATAAGGCATAGGATGTGAAAGATAAAGACATGGGGCTCTCTTGCCCATCAGGTAGTAAGTTATTTGCCATTATGTAGCTAAGTTTAGCTAGATAGGACAGGGCAGCTCTACCTCTCCCCATAGGTGAGGTGTGCTCCTTTAATCCAAGCCAACAGGTCGAATGTTTGTCCTTCCTCTGAGGGTTTCATTTCTGCAAAAATGGCTGCTAACTGTAGGTCATGCATTAACCTAACATATTCTTACATTCAGCTGTATCAAGAGCCCAGGAAACCATCAGGGCTAACTAATTCTAAATTACAGTCTTAAAAGTGACTTCCTAAGGAACTGCTTATACCCTTCGGTAAAGTGGCTCAATAGCTTAACTGCATTTCCCATAGTTCCATGTTCTCTTGTCCTACGGCATTTCTCATGTATTTTTATAATTGTGTTTATTATAATTAAAGGTAAAAGAAGACTAGCTTTTCTCTCAAATATTACATCTGCTCAAATCCCTTTGGTTGGAGCTTCTCTTGCTAGCCAAAGTGTAAAAAGCTTAATCTCATTTGTCTCGTGATCAGTTTGTCCTTTTAATTTTGCTATAGTGAACAAGCAACCAAGTGAATAAGATAACTCTCTGGCACTTTGTTATCAACCAACACATTCCTTTTAATCCATTTTCTGTTTCCCTAGGCTCCATATCTCTCATCTCTAAATGCCATTAATAAATTTTCCATCACAGAATGCCAAGTTTTTGTTACTTCAAACCAAGGGTGACTTGGTAACCATTTCAGCCATGAAAAGTTCATTTTAATCTTTTTTATTTTCTTCCCTCCATCCTCAAAACTATCTTAGCCACTTCTCTACAGAGTGAGTCAGGGATGTCTTCAGCAATCCACTTATGATACCAACAGTACTAATTTATCTTTGTGGTAAGAATCTTTTATAATGAGTTGTTTATGTAAGTATATTCCAGCCATGTGACCAGCTTCTAGCCTTAAAACCCCATGGATTCTACTGAAACCAGCTGCGACTTAAATCCAAAGCATATGTAACACATGTTACATTACTAAACAATACTAACTGGTAATTACCTTTTGTCCCCAAACAATTCACAGACCCATAGTTGCAAAACATGATTTATCTCACTTAGTGCATTGGTCGAGGATGAATACTATGCTTCTGGCAATTTTGGAGATAAGCATGCAACCAATAAATCCAGTCTGGCTGGACGAGGTTAACTCATGATGTACACTAAGAGCCGGCAATCTTTTTCTATGAGGGCCTAGATAACAAATATTTTATTTTATGTTTGTGGGCCACATGGTCTATGTTGCAAATACTGAACTCTGCTTTAGCAGCATGAAATCAGCCATAGACAATGCATAAGTAAAGGGGCATGACTGCATCAGTAAGACTTTATGTGTAAAATTAGGCAGTGAATCATATTTGGTCCACAGCTTCTAGTTGTCCAATCTCTGCTACACACTATTGCTTCTCCTTGTATCTGTACCTTCTCCAAATCCAGGACCCGGTGAGCATCCTAGTCATTGTAATGACCATCTTGGAGTTTATCACCTCTCTATTCATACCAGCAATGCTATCCTTACTCCCCCTAACTGGTGAGGAAACCAGTTCTAAGGACCACTTGTATGCCAGCTGTCTTGCTTTGGGTTCTCTGAAAGCAGTGGATAGGACAAGGACATGGGTGAGGATATTTTGTTATATTTGGGATATAATCCCAGGACACAGGACTGAAGTAATGAAGAGAGTGGGACTTGGAAGGAAGAGAAAGAAATATAAGAGAACATTATCAAAATATCTGCTGTGGACAATGAGGACCTCAAGAAAAGCATGTAAAATATTTCCTAGAATTGTCACTTAGTGGTCCAAAGAATGGAAGTCTGTAGTCCTTATACACTGGCTCTCATCCTATTTATGGACAGTTATTTACTACCTTGAAATTCTGGACTGAATTTGTGCATGGGCTAAGCAGGATCTTCCAGGCTTCTGCAGAGTGTGAGAAAGCACTAGGACAGAAACTGAAAAGATGCATGGTGCACCTGTCAGTACAAGGTGATTCTAAGGCTGTGCTGAACTAACATCACGGTTTTGGCTGAAATCAGATGTGGGCCAGAGGAAGTTACTCATGGTGTTAGAGGTACAGTTAAAGAGTGAGGGAACACGTAGAGGAAAATTTATTTTAGTACTAAGAATCATCTAAATAAACAGAAGCTTCAGAGTACCAAGGAGTGGGGTGGCCTCATGCAGAGCAGAAAAGCCATTGGATACTGGACAAGTGATCCAAACAAATCCAAGTGTCCAAGTGTCTGTCTCTTACTGCCCATGTCACAGTTACAACCAATTATGTGGTCTGAAGTTTTCAGTCACTTTAAGACAAAATAGATTCAGAGCAGCTCCTGCCTCTGAGTTCAAAATGAGGAGTGCTCTATTCTCCTCTCCCTGTTTCCGTGGAGATACAGATGCTTAGGCAACTGATGCTACTACCCAGAAGGACTCACATTTACCAGCCCCAAGGGAGCCAGCCCTGAGGGTTTGTGCCAGTCTTTCTCCTGCTCTGTTCTCTGGAACTGATTAACTGCTGCTTACAAAAACCAGAAGGCCCTGCCTCTATTTTGTTTTCAACTGTACTCCCTAAAAGCCTCCGCACAAATAAGAGAGGAGATAAAGTGAAAGTTAAGAGGTAAAGGGAAAGTTAAGAGACTTCTGTTAACACTTTGATGTTCAAACCCAAGATAAAATTTAAAAAATTAACCATGCACTGTGGCATGTACCTGTGGTCTCCGATACATTGGAGGCTGAGGCAGGAGGATCACTTGAGCCCAGGGGTTGAGTCTGCAGTGAGTCATGTTTGCTCTCCTGCAAACAGCCTGGGTGACAGAGCGAGACCCTGTCTCAAAACAACAACAAAAGAACAAAAATCAAACTCAATAAACAAATAAACAAAAATCATTAAGAATAAGATTCTTAGTACAATTCAAAGTTTAAAAATGAAAAATTTATATATTTAACAAAACTCTTCAAAAATTAAGTAAATTGTTAACATAGTTAACATAAATTGTTATACACTCATGTTAACATATTACCTATTTGACTCATATTTTAAAATTATTTAAGGACATTAAAAATTATCATGCTATAAAGTCAAGTGTAAAAAAATGCGCAAATATTGCTGGCATCAAGGCTTCATTTTAGGTGAGTAAGTTAGTGTGTTTTCTTTTCACTGCAGTCTTTCTTGGCCTTCCTGTTGACGGCTATCCAAGAGCACCATGATGAAGTGGAAAGAGATGGTTCACAAGGATGATCATTCACAGAAGACGAAGCCCAAGGCGCTTGCTAATGGATTCCCAACTTATACGCACCTGAGACAGAAGAACTTAAGCAACCTTTCCTTGCCATGACCCCAAATTAGAGGTAAAGCATGGACGAGGGGCGACTGGCTTTGCCGGGTGAAGATGTGTCGGAGTTCAGTGACTGAACGTAATTGGCGATTCGCAGCATCGTCGTATCCACTAACAGGTCAAAATGCAGATCTTCGTGAAGACCCTGACCGGCAAGACCGTAACCCTGGAGGTGGAGCCTAGTGACACCATCGAAAATGTGAAGGCCAAGATCCAGGATAAGGAAGGCATCCCCCCCGACCAGCAGAGGCTCATCTTTGCAGGCAAGCAGCTGGAAGATGGCCGCACTCTTTCTGACTACAACATCCAGAAAGAGTCGACCCTGCACCTGGTCCTGCGTCTGAGGCGGGGCTGTTAATTCTTCAGTCTTGCATTCGCAGGGCCCAGTGATGGCAATACTCTGCACTATAACCATTTGCCCCAACTTAAGTTTAGAAATTACATGTTTCAGTAATAGCTGAACCTGTTGAAAATGTTAAAAAAGGTTTTATTGCATGGTAGCATTAAAAAAAAAAAGCTTGGAAAAAGCTTCAGCTATCTCAGAACCAGGCGCTTCTGAAGTGTCTGCTGAGCTTCGCAGTCTCTGGTGCAGAATGAGTGACAGTATAGGGGCAAAAAGGTTTGTTCTAAAAATGATGTGAAAATGGAGGAACTGTTCGATATACAGAAATAGGAGTAATAAAAGTCTTTCATAGCACAGGAATGCAACTAGCAGTAACTAATGTCTTATGGTTCTTTCTAGAATAATGAAATTTAATGTCCATGGACTTTCACCTTCAAAAGACCAGAGACAGGCTATTTCTAGAACGTGGTTTTGAACAATTTGTTGACATCTTCAAAAAAGAAAAATCATTCTCTAATCAGTAAATGAGTCTCTAGAAGGTAAGGAATTCTGATTTCATGAAATAAGGACAGCATCACAGATCTAAGGGGAAACAAAGCCTGAACAAGAGGAAGAAAGGAAAGACTACTTGTAAGCTTTGAAAGGAGATTGGATGAAAATTCTGTAATTAGAAGGGTACCCACGTGCGGGGGGCGGTGGGGCAGGCAGCATTCAGTGTCGTTTTGCATTCTTGTGGAGATATGAAATGTGTCTCCTTACTTTGGCTTTTTCAGGTTTCTTCTTGGAAGCCCCCACACAGTCTCATGAGCACCTACAGTGACAGAAAGGGTTAACTCAGCAGCCCCACACCTTTGAAATTATTGGATTGAAAATCTCCTTTCCTTTAGTTATATCTAGCATCTCTTTAATTCAAAAACAATTCTGGACCTTAGTAGAATTTTTCACAATCATTTTACTCCTAGCTTAGGATTGTTTTTGCTTCTGAAAATCATAGAATTCCTAGATTCTGTGGATGAGAAATCACTTCACCAGAGACATAATAGGAAAAAATCTATTTCTTAAAAAAATGCTCCCAGCACTTTGGGAGGCAGTGGCGGGTGGATCACGAGGTCAAGAGATCGAGACCATCCTGGTCAACATGGTGAAACCCCGTCTCTACTAAAAATACAAAAAAAATTAGCTGGGCACGGTGGCACGTGCCTGTAATCCCAGCTACTCAGGAGGCTGAGGCAGGAGAATTGCCTGAACCCAGGAAGTGGAGGTTGCGGTGAGCCGAGATCACGTCATTGCACTCCAGCCTGGGTAACAAGAGCGAAACTCCGTCTCAAAAAAAAAAAAAAGTGCAAAGTCTGGGTTGAGCACAGTGACTCCTGCCTGTAATCCCAGCACGCTGGGAGGCCAAAGTGGGAGGATCACTTGAGCTCAGGAGTTTGAGACCAGCCTGGGCAACATGGCAAAACCCTGTCTCTATCAAAAACACAAAAAATTAGCTGGGCATAATAGCATGTGCTTGTAGTCCCATTTACTTAGGAGGTTGAGATGGGAGGATTGCTTAAGGCAGAGGTTGCAGTGAGCCATGATCTGGCCACTACTGCACTCCAGCCTGAGTGAAAAAATGAGACCCAGTCTCAAAAATTAAAGAAAAATCTGTCACTTGAAATTTTTGAAGTATCATGATAGACACATTCCTAAGGGAAAGAAAATGGGAAATTACTATTTATTTATACTAATATTTTAAAATATATATTCTCCCAGTGATAGTTTGTTTATAATGATTTTATCAGTGTGGCCTCTATTTCATATACTGGCAACATCTTTAGACATCAGCAAGACTCAGCAGTAACATGTTTTTGTGCTGCCCACAAAGTGAACGGATTTTTTCTCCAGTCAATAGTCATCTCTCATCTTCCAACAGAGTTGCTCTGCTATTTACTATAGGTCTGTTTTGAGTTGGTTTTCAGTGAAAGACAGGTAACCATAACTATGGGTCTTCTGTCCTGGATCAAATGACCTACCCTTCCTCAAAAATGACATGTTATTCATAATACTGCAGTGTTATTAAGTCATGTATTCTTTCGACAAATAAAGAAGAATTCAGTTTAACTACTGGCTATAACCAGATGGAGTGGCTGCTACAATAAGATAAATAATCTAGTCATTACAAGTAACCAAGTAACTTCATCCTCTGAAAAGTTATCTAAATAAATAACTGGTCATCATACGTTTTTTGTGCAAAATGCTCAGAATTCTTGTTTGTTTTGTATTCTAAAATACAAAAGATAAAACCCCAAATGGGATTTATCCCCAGCATGCAAGGCTCATTTAACATATGAAAATCAATCATTGTGATGCATCACATTTATAGAATGAAATGAAAACCACATGACCATATCAATCTTTGTAGGAAAAACATTTGGGAAAGTTCTACATCCTTTCTTGATAAAAATTCTCAAAAGTTTAGGTATAGAAAGAAAGGTTCTCAATGTAATAAAGGCTATTTCTTAACATCTCACAGCAAACATTATATTACTGAGGGAACACAGAAAGTCTTTCCACAAAAATTCAGTATGAGACAACGATGTCCACCCTTGTCACTTCTAGTCAACATACCGCTGGAAGTACTAGCAAGAGCAATCAGACCAAAAAAGGAAACAAAAGACATTCAGACTAGAAACAAAAAGTAAAAGTGTCTCTTTTTGTAGATGACATAATTCTATGTGTAGAAAACCCTAATTATTCCACAACACACACACACGTTAGAAGTCATAAATGAATTCAGGAAATTCTTAAGATATAAAATCAATTTATAAAAATTAGTAGTATTTTTATACACAAATAATGACCTTGCTGAAAAATAAATCAATAAAGCAATTCAATTTAAAACAGCAAAAAGAATACAGTCAAGTATCACTTAACAATGATAGAACTGTCTTCTTTTTAAAGGATGAATAGTGTTCTATTGTGTATATTTACCACACATTCTTTATCCATACATCTATTGATGGGCACTTAGACTGCTTCCATTCTTGGCTATTGAAGCATTAAATAATGCTTCAATGAATATGGGAGTGCAGATATCTCTTCAACATTGTGATTTCAATTTGTTTAGATATATGCCCAGATGTGGGATTGCTGAATCCTATAAGAATTCTGTCTATCTTTTTAGACTTGGAACCAACCCAAATGCCCATCAATGATACACTGGATAAAGAAAATGTAGCACATAAACACCATGGAATACTACACAGTCAGAAAAAACAATGAGTACTTGTCCTTTGTAGGGACATGGATGAAGCTGGAAACCATCATTCTCAGCAAACTGACACAGGAATAGAAAATCAAGCACTGCATGTTCGCTCACAGGTGGGTATTGAACAATGAGAACACGTGGACACAGGGAGGGGAACATCACACACTGGGGTCTTTTGTGGGGGCTAGGGGAGGGACAGCAGCGGGTGGGGAGGGTGGGGAGGGAAAATGCCAGATATAGGTGATGGGGAGATGGAGGCAGCAAACCACCTTGCCATGTATGTATCTATGCAACAATCCTGCATGATCTGCACATGTACCTCAGAACTTAAAGTACAATGAAAAAAAAAGAATTCTATCTATTTTTTTGAGAAATTTTACACTGTTTTCTGAAATGGCTGTGCTAATTAACATTTTCTCCAATTGTGTACAAGGGTTCCCTTTCCTTCACATCTCACCAACACTTGTTATCATTCATTTTTTTTGGTTAATAGCCATTCTAACAGGTGTGAAGTGATATCTCATTGTGTTTTTAATTTGCATTTCCTTGATAATTAGTGATATTGAGTATTTTTATGTATCTGTCATTTTTATGTCTTCTTTTGAGAAGTGTCTACTCATATCCTTTGCCCATTTTTTTTTTAGATGGAGTCTCACTCTTTCACCAGGCTGGAGTGCAATGACACAATCTCAGCTCACTGCAACCTCTGCCTTCCAGGTTCAAGTGATTCCCCTGCCTCAGCCTCCAGAGTAGCTGGGACTACAGGCATGTGCCACTATGCCTGGCTAATTTTTTTGTATTTTAGTAAAGACAGGGTTTCACCATGTTGGCCAGGATAGTCTCATTCTCCTGACCTCATGATCTGCCTGGCTTGGCCTCCCAAAGTGCTGTGATTACAGGTGTGAGCCACTGTGCCCAACCTGCCCATTTTTAATAAGGTTATTTGTTTTCTTGTTATTGAGTTGAGTATTTGTCTAATTTGGACCTTAGCCCCTTTTCAGATCTATGATTTGCAAATACTTTCTTCCAATATGTGGGTATCTCTTCACTCTGTTGTTTCCTTTGCTGTCCAGAAGGCTTTCAGTTTGATATAATCCCATTTATCTATTTTTTTTATACAGGTGGTTTTGGGTCATATCTAAGAAATCATTGACCAGGCTAACATAATAATAATTATCCCCTATCTTTTCTTCTAATAGTTTTACAATTTCAAGCCTTATGTTAATAAGTTAATTCTTATGTATAGGCTTAGATAAATTTCCAAATTTATTATTTTCCATGTGGATATTCAGTTTTCCCATCAGCACTTATTGAAGAGACCATCCTTTCTTCATGGTGGGTACTTGGAACCTTCTTCAAAAATCAATTGACTGTAAATCTCAGGGAGAAGTTGGATGTTGAAATGCTTTCCTGATCATATGGCACAGTGTCCAGGTAGGGATTTGTGCCCATGTGTGCCTCAGCTGTTTCTGTCTGTTCAATGCGGGTATTTTCTCAGTTGCCCAGTGCACAGAGTCTCTCAACTCATTTCTGACTTTCTCTCAGAAGGAATTTATCAGTGTGTTAATGTTTATTCAGTGCATCTGTGGGTGGAGGAAGAGACAGGACTCTCCTGTTCTGCCATGTTGCTGATGTCTTCTAGTTTGACTGTTTCCTATAGAGGTAAATTTACACTTACTGTATATGACCCAGCAATCTGACTTCTAAGAGAAATGAAAAACATGTTCACACAAAAACCTGCATGCATATATTTATAGAACTGCATTCATAATCATCAAAAGCTAGAAACAATCCAGATGTCCTTCAGCTTAAGACCGAGAGGCTTTTTATCCATACAATAGAATATTACACAGGAATAAAAGACAACTGATTATTGATAAAGATAGAACATGGGTGATGTTGAAATACATTATGCTCTGTGAAATAAGCTAGATTCAAGAGGCTGGATCCCATGTGATTCCATTTATATGAAATTCTGGAGAAACGCAAAACTTTAGGGTCACAAATTTCTGAAAATAGATCGGCAGTTATCAGGGACCATGAATGGAGAGAGGAGCTGATCTTAAAGGGGCACTGGGAAATATTTTTGGATAATGAAACTGTTTTATATTGTGATTTTGGTGGTGGTTACACAATCGTATTATCCATTACAGCTGACAGAGCTGTGTACTAAAAAAAGAAAGTGAATTTTACTTTAGGTAAATTATATAAGTCTAAAACTAAGCTAAAGCTATGAAGCTCCTGGAAGAAACATAGGAGAATACTTTTGAAACTTTGGGGTAGGCAAAAATTTCTTTAGGCCTCGATAGCAATAACTTTTGAAATATAATAAATTGGACTTCATTAAAATTTAAATTCTTTCTTATTAGAAGATATCATTAAGACCACGATTATGTGAGCCACAAACTGAAAGAAAACATCCATAATACATTTGCCAGGAAAATATTTATAATTAAAATATAAAGAATTTCTGTAACATAATAGGAAAAAAACAAACCATTCAATATTTAAGTGAGCAAGTACCTTGAGTAGAACTTCACTTTAAAGAGATGTATAAATGGCCAATAAGCATGTGGAAAGTGTTCTGTGTCATCAGTCACCAGGGAAATAATTTCAAAATGGCTAAAATCCAGAGACTTGTACCAGAGTGTTTATAGTAGCTTCAATCACAGTAGCCCTAACTCGGAAACAGTCCAACTGTCCAACAGCAGGACAATGATAAACTGTAGCATATTTATGAAATGGAATACTATTCAGCAATGAAAAACGAAGTACTGAACCAACATAATGAATCTCAGAAACACTCTATTTATATAAAATTCTAGAAGAGGCAAAACTATTCTATGATGATAAAAATAAGAACATAACTGTTTCATAGAGAGGGTGGAGAAGTAACTGTTTTGAGAGAACAAGAAAACTTTCTGGGGTGATGGAAATGGTCTATCTCTTGATGGCAGTGTGTGTCACATGTGTATGTATTTGTCACTTCTGGTCAAATTTTATGATCTTTGCATTTCATTGTATTTATGTGATATTTCAACTTGCCTCACTGATGTTTTTTAAAAATATGCAAAGTAAAGGAGACTCCTCTTCTTCTGTTGAACAAGGTTGAATTGTCCTCATTAAAATAGAAATTAGATAAATACACAATATTTTATCCACTTTATTCATCATAATAGACTCAATATCCAGAAGAGTGCCCAACACAAATCAGATTTTCAATAAATATCTGTAGACTGATTTTTTGTGTCACATCGAGCCACTACTGACATCTTGGAAATCTGAATCCAAAGGCAAGAAGATGAGTAGAGAGAAAAAAAGGGTAAAAATATAACCTGATGTGGCTAAACCATGGGATTATCCAAGTTAAAATTTGTCCCAATTCTATCTTCCTATTTATATGAGAGAAGAAATTGTATTTCTTAATCATCTGATTAATTTTCTTAATCATCTGATTAATTTTAGTTGTTCTAAATTTAGTTGTTCTTATACATTTGTTGAGAAGGTTAAATAATATTATAAATATGAAATACCTTATATAGGTTAAAAAAGAGTCATTCATACATAGTGAAGGTACCTTATGATGATTATCTGTGATCATAAAATACTCTTTCTACCTGAAAAACAATCTCACAAATTGTACAGTTCAAGCATGGAAAAGGGTATAAGAAGTTGTATGGTTTTATTCCTTTGAATTTACAGACTTGTTACAGCATCTCGTGTGTCTAACCTGAAGATAAACCAGCATCAAAAAGCATTAATTAGCTCGTCATTGAAACTCTCTTCAGTGAAAAATTATTTGAGACTGTGCAAGCAAGGAAATGCCTATCATTGCTCAACCTGTCAGAATCTCCATTTGAGTACAGGGTCATTTGCAGTGGCATCTGATGGGAAAGTCAGCATCCCCAATAGCACACTTGCGAGAGCATTTCCCCAGGACTGTTTTAATAAACAGGCTTTGGCTCATTGCTTAAATGTTGGCTAAAGACAGAGCCATCTGGAAAGCAGGGTATTAGAATGATCTCTATTTTTCCAAGAATCAAAGCAAGGTGGAACATTTCTGAATGAAACTGTGGATGTTATTCATAAAATCTGGGCCACATAAGGTTAGAGGCATATTGATTTTCAGTCTCAGGATGAATTGGCCATCTTTGGCCTTTCAGGAAAATGACCACAGATTAAGATGATGAAAAACAGATGCCACTATTTGAAGCTTCAATTAGAGAGCCCCAAATGGGCTTAATCGACAAGACAGCCATAGCAACTGTGTCCTGCCACAGATTGACGGAGGGAAGACAAATGTTTTAATGTGGTGAAGACAAATCTAGCTGCTTCCGAACAAATGATCTGGTCAGTTTGAAAAGGTTTGAAGGAATCCAACTTGCCAATACTTACCAAGTTCCAGGAAGGCCTTAGATTTGAGCAATTCATGTTGGAATTAAGTTTGAGAACAAAAACCTTTTTTAAAAAAATGTTTTCTTAGATGAGTTCCCCCATGAGAATATCTATACTTGGCAGGGTTTAGAGAAAGCACAGACATAGATGTACCTCTGCCTTGTCTACAAGGCTTTGTGTCTCTTTTTCTGTACATCTTCCTCTCTTTTAGTAGCCCTTCCCCTTCCTACTACCCAAAAGCATCATCCTCCCACATTGATTATATATATAAAGTCATTCCCACGAATTAGTGATAACCAACTAAGTATTGTTGAATTATTTTCTTTCTGGAAAAATCTAGTGTTTAAGTCAGTGAAGTGTATCACTAATAGTTGAATTTCAGGCATCAGTCACTAGCTGGAAAGATATCAGAGGGAAAACACATATTCATTATATAGTCATTTATTCATATGATAGCTATTAATATCCCCTTTTTAAACATCTTCCTTTTGTAAAATAAAATAGGAGTCAAATTTCTTTTGCTCCAAGATTTTATTTACAAACAGGGGAGTTAAGATATATAAATAAATAACTATAAATTAAGTCAATGCCTGTTATAGATACATCACTTTTTAAAATCCTAGGTTCCCTAGAAATTTAGGGAATGAGCCGGGCGCGGTGGCTCACGCCTGTAATCCCAGCACTTTGGGAGGCCGAGGTGGGTGGATCACGAGGTCAAAAGATCGAGACCATCCTGGTCAACATCGTGAAACCCCGTCTCTACTAAAAAAAAAATACAAAAAATTATCTGGGCACGGTGGCGCACGCCTGTAATCCCAGCTACTCAGGAGGCTGAGGCAGGAGAATTGCCTGAACCCAGGAGGCGGAGGTTACGGTGAGCCAAGATCGTGCCATTGCACTCCAGCCTGGGTAACAAGAGCGAAACTCCGTCTCAAAAAAAAAAAAAGAAAGAAAGAAATTTAGGGAATGACGAGTAAACTTCTAAGATGTTCATGATGGAAGGCTTCAGGGAAGAGGTTTCATAATGAGCTTTTCATGAAAGATTGAACTCATGAAACTGGGAATAAAGAAGACAGTCTGGGAGGGAAAAATAGCATAAGCAAACGTGGAGGAAAGGCAAGTTTGAAGAATGGGCATCATCAATTCTTATGTGAGTGATCATCTGAGGGTGTGTCAACTTACATTGGGCTTCTGCAAAACAGTCAAGAAAACTGCTTTCTATTATTTTCTGTTTTCTCAATCAGCAACTTGGTCACAAGCTAAAAGTCCCTGTGTTGTTCTTCATTCTCTTACTTTTCATATAAGACCTGAAAACTCTTGGGAGCCATGGTCTACTAATTTATATGTCATGTTTGAGTTACATTTTAAAAATACTAAATACACTTGAGGCAAACTGGTCCTAGTTTTGTTTTGTTTTTCTTCTCCTCACTGAAATTAAATTAAAATCTATATGTTTCCTCTGTTTTGCTTCTTTAATAAAGAGAAAAACATTATTCACAACTGCAGTCCCAAAACAATCTCCAGAGACTATCTAAGCAACATGCTTGCTTCCAGGCATTAGTGTACTTATTTTATTAATATTTCATAAACAACATAATACTAGTGATAATTAGTAGTCTTATAAATGAATAACAACTTTAAATAATCTGGTCTTAACATAATAAGTTAGCTGAGCTCATTAAATTATAACAATTTAGGCAGGGATTTTCTATTTAAATGACAAGGATTAGGAAGTTTTTACCTTTAAGTTAATACATGAATATGAGGAATCAGTTTTGAGAGGATGATTATCATTATTAGCACTAAAGATTTACACAAATCATAGCATGTAGAACCTTTATAAAGAAAAGTTTCATTCCAAATTTAAAGGGCAATGCCCACTTAGTTTCAGCATTTTTACATCTTCCAGGCCTGTACATATGGACACTTAATGCCAGGAAGGGAAAAGTTGTGTGGGAAAAAAATGCTTGGCTTTGTATCAGTAACTCACTAGCTGTTTGACCCCTGACAATTAACCTAATTTTCCTGAGTCTCAGTTTTCTTGAATGCAAAGTAGAGATCAAAGTGCCTATCACATAGTTGTGTTAAGAGGATTGGTTGACATAAAGTCTGTAAAGTAGCTGCAGAGAACCCACACAAGCAAGCATTCTGAGAGACGCTATGTTCTGAAATTGATTGTAATCAATATTCATGTCTCTAAAATAGTAACTCACTCTAAGAACCTATTTCTGGGATTGCATGTGTGTTCTAGGTTGACTGATACACAGTTTCCCCAGCTCTGAACCATCACAAACATGGCTGAGACCTTTGTACCTCCTTTCACTACTTGAAGTGTTAACTTCCACTGGACTGGGAATCACAGTTACATTGCCTGATGGCTGATAATGTGTTTAGACACAAACTTGCAGACATTTTTCACCTTCTGGAGCAATGACAACAAAAATATTGAAAATGGTACTGGTGAAAGGAATCTTCCTCATAATCGAATTTGAAGGGATCTTTTCCAGAGGATTCACAAATGGCCCACTGTTGTTTGCTCTGCATACTGATGTGCGTTGTTCTAGCAAACATGGTTTGTTTTATTTCTGCCTTATTCTCACTGATATATTTTAAAAACTCTAATAAACATGGAAAAATTTAAAATAAAAAACACAGGATTCTGAATTTCCATCTTCTTCACATGAAGTAATTTTTATAACGTAATGTGGTAGAAACTCAACCTCAGACTTGCCCTTAACCAATTCACCAGATTACTCAGGCTCTTCATTCCCGTAACAACACACGTTGACTGGCAATCAAGCCTCACCAAATGCTTCGGAAGCCTGACCACCCCTACACTCACATGCTGCACGTGTACTAAGACTCAATTATGTTTGCTCCCAAACCTGTTTATGCTGCTTAAATTTATTATCACAATTTCACAATTTAATGAAATATTACAAAAACCTATCAACCATGAGTAAGAAAATGTTTCTATGAAAATTGAGTGGAATACTTGGGGAAGTCTCAATGAATGTAAATGACAATAAAAACCACAACCAATTAGGTAGAGCCAGACAAACACAAATTAAGGGAAATGGTAATAAAAATCTAGGATTCTGCCCTTTGACTGTTTTTTCTTTTTAAATTTCTTCTTTCAGAGTGAAGAAATTGAACTTGGACGTTGAAAGTGATGCATCAATGGTTAATGGAAGGAGAGTAACATTGTGCTTCCAACAGTGGACCTATACTTAATCCACAAAAGAAAAACAAACTGTGTATGAAGATCCATGTATATGTTTTAAGTTAACATAAAATATCTAAGTTGGTTGTGAATTTTCCCAATTTCACCTCTTTTATGAACTGATTAATCCATTGCAGTTCTAAAATTTCTAATTTCTAAAACTTCTGCTACATTGAAATATTGTATCTGTATTCCTCAATAAATGTTTGTACAATGACAAATCAGTCTTATTTGTTATATTCTTTTAGCAGGGAACCAAAACATGAGAACTTAAATTCAAAAATGGATTAAATAGAAATCAAGACATTAATAGGCTAGGTGTGGTTGCTCACACCTGTAATCCCAGCACTTTGGGAGGCCTAGGTGGGAATATCACTTGAGGCCAGGATCTTGAGGCCACCCTGGCCAACATGGAAAAACCCCATCTCTACTAATCCCAGCTACTAGAAAGGCTGAGGCAGGAGAATCACTTGAACCTCGGGAGGCAAAGACTGCAGTGAACCGAGATGGTGCCACCGCAGTCCAACCTGAGCAACAGAACAAGACTCTGTCTCAAAAAAAAAAAAAAAAGTTAACACTTAATCAGCAGTTATGTTTTAATAGCTATCTTTAGTGATTTCCCATGAGTAGGAAGTTTCCATGTGCCTCTTCTCCCTCCGGATATTAGTCTCCTTCCTGCCACCATTGCCTTTAGCTGTACCAGATTCTTTTATGTCTTGTATGACCATATATACACCCTGGTTACAGAGGATGGTCTGGTTTAAGTCCATTGGATCAACATAACTATTGAAAGTCCTCCGTTTCACTTCCACTGTTGTCCTGGTTTGAAAGTTAAAGTATATGGACTCCATATTTGTATGATACCTCATACTACCCTGCTTTCTGAATTTTTTACTTTCTCATCTTCTCTTTCTTTTCTTCTCTTTGTGCACTAAACCTTGAGAAAAAAAAAAAAATCACTCTTCAGACATGTATTCCTGACTTAGAGATAACCTCCTGCAAGATCTTATTAAAGATTTACAAAAAGAGTGACTTATTTAGAAGAAAATATGTATATCACAGAACTCAGAGCCCTCATTTCCAACCAGAGCCATTAACAAAAAGATCCTAAAACGCCAACACAATATACATCTCTCTGTCTCTGTTTCTGACTATGTGGTCCCTCATCTTATCCTCCTTTTGGATGTCTGTTTCATCCTCCTTTTCCCTACTGACCAGCCTTTTCTTATTTACTCTCACTTAACTCAAACTTGGGTTTATATCGACTACCTGACTTTATATCACCGACCAGTTCAAGTGCTTAACGGAAACAACTTCATTTGTCATGGCTGTACTTGACATTCTCAAGAGAAAAAATTGATCCAGTAAGCAAAACACCTAGTTTAGCTCCTTTGGTATTACTCCTACAACTGATTCGATAAACTGTATAAGGGTTGTGGGTTATGAGAGAAAGGCCACATGGTCCAGGGCAGGTGGGACTATGTGACATAGATTCTCTAACAAGGGGACATGAGCAAAGAAAAAATCATTGGCATTTATAATATTTCTCTTCAGACTCTGAATGTATCTCAGTGACTTAAATCGCTAATCAATCTAAATATATGCAAATGTGCTAATAGCAGATCACAGTCTAAGATAACATAAATATGCTTTTAAAATTGAGGAAATATCATAATGTACAATGAAAATCCCCAGTATGTTGAAAGCCAATGATAAAGATATCTCTGGCAAGGCAATCATTTTAGACTCTATTAATAAAAAGGAACAGCATGAAGTGATTTTGATGCATGTAGATAAATGACAGCAACTGCCACAATCTTCTTTTCACCTTCACTTTACCCCTAAACACCACAAATATTTTCCATGAATGAAATAATTCACCATTAATGTAGTGAGAAAATAAGTTCACAAGGATTCTGCATCTCTGTTACTGAAGCCCCAAATTAACTTCAAATGAGGGAAGGAGTTTAGTGCAGGTTGTGTCTTGGCTTTGATTTTCAATAGTTGTGAGACATTGAGTCACTTACAGATTCATTTTCTAAACTATAGATGATATAGTTGAACTGTTTAATCACAATTTGTTGGGAGTTACCAATACTTTGTCTTAGGTGTTCTAAATAAATTTATGTTCTATTCAATCTTTCCTCTAAATGCTTAAAATATGAGCAGATAACCACTTAAGCAATATCAGAAAGAAATGAAACATGTATGACATCGACTTTCTCCTAAAGGAGTTTACAATTGAAATAATGATATAAAGTTAAAATCTTTTAGCTAAATACACACAAACTTAAACACATTTTTTTCTCCTCTCCTTAAATGTACCTCTTTCCTATTAAAATTCATCTAGAGACAATGATGGTAACAAGAAAGTACATGAAACCCAAATATGGAAAAGATGAGAGATAAATATCTAGTAATTACTGTTTAGAGGAGGTATTACTTCAACCTCAGTATCATCACAACAAAAAATTTTATTAAGTCATAAGCCTCATTTTTAAAAATTGACACTTTAAGTACAGAGTTTCTGTATATTATCTGTCTCCTCCTATGTACAACCTCCCATACTACCACCATCCCACATCACAGTGGTACATTATTATAATCGATGAACTCACATTGACACATCATGATCACCCAAAGTCCACAATTCACATTAGAATTCACTCTTGGTGTTGTACATTCTGTAGGTTTTGCCAAATGTAAAATGATGTGTATCCACCATGACAGTATCCTTCAGAATAGTTCAATGCCCTAAAACTCCTCTGTGTTCCATCTATTAATCCCTTCCCGCTCCTTTACCCTGGCAACCACTGATCTTTGTACTGTCTCCATAGTTTTGCCTTTTCCAGCTGCTGTATAGTTGGAACCATACAGAAGGTAGCCTTTCCAATTTGGCTTTCTTCACTTAGCAATATGTATTTAAGATTCCTCCCATCTTTTCATGACTTGATAGTTTATTTTTGTAGTGATGATATAAATATCCCACTGTCTGGATGAACCACAGTTTATCCACTTACCTATTGAAGGAGACCTTGGTTGTTTCCAAGTTTGGGCAATTATGAATAAAGCTGCTAAAAATGTTTATGTGCAGGTATTTGTGTGTTTTCAGCTCATTTGGATAAATATCAAGGAGTACAGTTGCTGGATCATATGGAAAGAATATGTTTACCTTTTGTAAGAAATTGCCAAACTGCCTTTCAACATGGCTGTACCAGTTTGCATTCTCACAAGCAATGAATGAGTTCCTGTTGCTCCCCATCCTCACTAGCATTTGATGGTGTCGACATTCTGATTTTTGCCCATTCTAATCGGTGTGTTTTGCTTTGCAATTCCCTAATGTTGTATGATACTGAACATCTTTACATATGCTTATTTGCTATCTGTATGTCTTCTTTGATGAGGTGGCTATGAAGATCTTTTGTTCATTTTTTAAATCAGGTTGTTTCTTTATTGTTGAGTTTTATGAGTTATTTGTATATTTTGGATAACAATTATGTATCAGATGTGTCTTTTACAAATATTTTCTCCCTGTCTATGGCTTGTCTTTCATTCTCTTGATACAGTTCTTCACAGGGCAAAAGTTTGTCATTTTAATAAAGTCTAGTTTATTCATTATTTATTTCATGGATCATACCTTTGGTGCTGTATCTAAAAAGTCATCACTATATCTTGGGTCATCTAGGTTTTCTCCTATGTTACCTATTAGAGATTTTATAGTTATGTACTTTACACTTAGGTCCATGATCCCTTTTGAGATAATTTTTGTGAAAGACGTAAGTCTGTGTCTACATTCATTTTTTGCATATGCATGTCCAGTTGTTCTAGCATGATTTTTTGAAAAGACTATCTTTTCTCCATTGTATTGTCTTTGCTTCTTTGTTAAAGGTCAATCAGCTATATGTATGTGCTGCTATTTCTGGGCTCTCTATCCTGTTCTATTGATCTACACTGCCTTCATTATTGCAGTGCCTTAGTCAGCTGGAGCTGTTATGACAAATTACCATACACTGAGTGCCTTAAACAAAAAACATTTATTTCTCACACTTTTGGAGGCTTAGAGGTCCAAGATCAAGACATCTGCAGATTTAGTATCTAGTGGGGCCCTCTTTCTGGTTTGCAAGCAGCCACCTTTTTGCTATATCCTCACATTGTAGAGAGAAAGATTATCTTTCTTGTGCATCTTCTTATAAGGGCACTAATCCCATTGGGAGGGCTCTATGCACAAGCAAATTATGTTCCAAAGGCCCCACCTTTAAATATTATACCTTGGGGATTAAGGTTTCTACATATACATTTGAAGGGAACACATTCAGTTCATAGCATGTAGCATTATAGTAAATCTTGAACCCAAGTAGTGTTAGTCCTCCAAATTTTTTCTCCTTCAGCATTGGTTTGGCTATTCTGAGTCATTTGCCTCTCTTTATAAACTCTCGAATCAGTTTATCAGTATATGCAAAATGACTTGCTGGAATTTTTATCAGGATTGCATTGAATCTATACATCAAAATGAGAAGACCTGACAATATTGAGTCTTCCAATTCAAGGTCATGGAATATCTTTCCATGTCTTTTGTTCTTCTTTAATATTTTTCATTAGAGTTTTGTAATTTTCCTCATAAAGAGATTCTTGTACATATTTTGTTAGTACACAAATATTTCATTTTTAGGAGTGTGCTAATTTAAATGATAATGCTTTGTATTTCAAATTCTATTTATTCATTGTTGGTACAATAACATTTTTAAAGATTCTGTTAATGCTGCTTAACAACAAAACCTCTGATATTTGGCCTGGAGCATTCAGAAAAGCATAAGAGACGGCCTTTGCTTTAGGTGTACCTAGGGAATTTAGTCTTACTCTGTATATTTCTTTCCAGAGACTGTGAGTTTGAAAAGCTCTGAAGATAAATTTATGAGATATGCTGACATGGATTATGATAGTCTGTCAATGTTTACATCACCGTGGACAAAAGAGCTGTGTCTATTACTAGTTGACAGATTTGGAAATTATTCAGAAGTGTTTCTAATTACAATGTAATTGTTTTCTACTATAAATGTAATGGACCTGAGAAAGACTGAAGTGGATTGCAGTTTTATAGAATTCAGAGCAAGTAGTACCTGGCACCTATCACATTTGGTGTATTGTATAAATGTTCGTTTCTGTATATAAATGCTTTTGTTTGCACTCCTTCGCTTTATCCAAAACAATTTCTATTAATTTCTAGCTGGAAAAGCTAACAAACATACTTTTTTATTATTCAGTGTGAAGAATATTTAGTTTTTGTAAGTTTTTATAAATAGCTTATTTCTCTTACTGTTCTCCCCATGACAAGAGAACTAGTCAGCAGAGAGTAACATAATCTTAAAAATAGCATCAAACTTTCCCAGTTCAAATTATTCTTGTTAATACACCATTTACCTGATCAAGCAAACAGTAATTTAAGTTGAAGATATTTTAAAACAAAATCTTGGGCCGGGGGCAGTGGATCACACCTGTAATCCCAGCACTTTGGGAGGCCGAGGCGGGTGGATCACGAGGTCAAGAGACCGAGACCATCCCGGTCAACGTGGTGAAACCCCGTCTCTACTAAAAATACAAAAAATTAGCTGGGCATGGTGGTGCGTGCCTGTAATCCCAGCTACTCAGGAGGCTGAGGCAGGAGAATTGCCTGAACCCAGGAGGCAGAGGTTGCGGTGAGCCGAGATCGCGTCATTGCACTCCAGCCTGGGTAACGAGAGCGAAACTCCGTCTCAAAAAAAAAAAAAAAAAAAATCTTTTTATCCAGGTTGTATTTACAATGCTGCTTGATCAAGATTGCTTACGCACTACAAGTGGTGAGTTTTCTACTGTTGCTCATAATGAGTGTGTAAGCACAAGGAATAAGGTAGCCTACATGCTTTTCCACGTTGAGTCTTCCGGAATCTATTTTTAGACATTTCTACATGTAATTATCATTGTATAAACAAACTGCTTACATATGCATACAGACTGATTTATAGCAGCTACTCAATTTACCTGCCTATGTATCATGCTGTCAATATGTTCAAGATAATGTGCAGAAAGCATAAGACAGAGCCAGAAAAGGCCTGAGAGATTAGGTGGTCTAATGTCCTTTTTGTATAGATCAGGAAATGGATGATAAAAGATATCTATAGACTTGCTAATAAAGTCACATCATCTGAGGATACACTTGCTTTTCAAATATCTTAACGTGCAAGTAAAAGATCACAAAATAAAAAAGCACAGTTAGATCCGGGATGTTGAGAAAACCAGCACTTCGATGTAGGTTTTGCATACTATGTGGATCTTTGTACATATTGGCTCCTCTAAAATGCCCACTTCCTCCAAGACTAATAATCATCTTTCTAAATTATATTCAAGTTAGGTGCCTCTTTCATAGTTTTCTGGACTTCACTCTCAACCTTGTTAGTCATTATTACTTCCATACTTGGGGCTTGCTTTATATTATGTGATGCATTGGATAGATTTCGTATCCTACCTCTTTGCCACACAGCTTCACCCTTACTCCAGCCACTGCTGCTGTGGCTATTTCCACAAGTCATGGACTAGCTTTGTGCAACCGCAAACTGACAGCACCTTCCCTCATGCCTTTGCTGTGTATTTTTTGCTTCCTGTCTTGTGGTTTCTTTGACACAGGGTCACCTACGGGAATCTACTCAGTATTGTTTCACATCTAACCTACGGAAATAAACACATATGAGAAAATGCTTTGACAAACTGGCACAAGAGTCAAATAATACATTCTTAACTTTTCATACCCTGAAAAGCCAGTTCTAAGATGCAATTCTAAAGGTTCCTTGGATGGGCCTGTAGAACTGAGTACCAGCCACCCATGGCATAGCCAAATTGATAATGCACGCCCTACCCTATAATGCCTTAATCTCTTTCCTGTTTTTCTTCCCTTGTTCCTCACTACTGCTTCCTTTGATCACTGCCCAATTAAACTACCCGCATGTAAGCCATTTCTCAATAGGAAATTGCAGCAACTCAATAAAGACAGGACCATGATATCAGATTTTTCAGAAATGAAGGCTGTGACCTACTGATAGAGACCTCTGCCTAACTGAAATGCTAGCAGAGTATAAGGGAAATGTTGAATGGATGCTGGAAGAAAATAATTATGATGATAATCTTTGGTCTAATAACAGGATACAGAACTAGAAACTGTAGTCATTATGCATATTTTGTGTTGATTGACTATTTTTCTCTGCTTTCCCTGATACTTTGTATGAAACGTTTGTGTGATGGTGAAGAATGCTACTATTTAAGTTCCAATTGAAGTTATGCCTGAATGACACCATTCTATCACTATCTGATAGGGATTTTGTGTCTCCTGGGTGTTAGGAGTGACAACATCTTCATCTTTTAAATAATGGGCAAGAATAGATGGTTTGGAACCAAAACAATGAAATGTGCCAATCTCTATTTCCTCACTTAGATCCGTTCTCCACTCTTTCCTGCCCTTCTCTGTGTAAAGTAGGCTGGTCTCAATGAATTGCATTTTGAGAACTAGCTAATGGCTGACTTCCAGTTGGATTTGACAAGCAGGTGGGCCAGCAGGGGCTCTCTCTCCCCATATAATATATAATATATATATAATAGATATAATATACACATATATGTAAAAAATATATATAATGTGAAGTGTAAAGGCTGATGGATTAATCAGTTCTGATTTTCTTTTTTTTTTTCATGTACCAAGAACCTAGTTTTAGCTGAAATTCTGATTTTCAATTCTTATTAATCAATTATCTATTTCTGAATTTTCTAGTTACATGAGCCAATAATTACCTTATTATTTGTCATTTTGTGTTGAATTTCCTTTATATATTACTGGAAGTATCGTAAGAGGTAGAGCTTTCTTTTTCAATTGGTAAGCTAATTGTTGTTTAGGGGAAAGCCCTGTAGATTCCAACTTTACACCTCTATACTCAGTTCTTCCTTCTTGACTAAAGTACTCATGGCAGTTGCAAAAAAAAAAAAAAAAAGAAAAATGTTGGGGCATTTCTTTCCTGACCTCTCTCTGCTTGGCACTATTATCTCTGGTGGCAGCTGTGTCCCCTCCAATCACAGCTCCCACTGGGATCTAGTCACTCTGTGTCCTCTTCTGTTCCCAAAGAAACAATTGCTTCTCATTGTTACTAGTCTAAGTGCCAAATTATGCCTTGTGTGTCCTCTTAAGCCTACTTCCCTTTATGTTATTAAAATCTCTTCATTTGAGTCACATGAATGAATTCTGGTTTTTGCCAAGACCCTGGCTGATTTACACACACATTTGCTTTCACACATGTGCATGTGTGCACACAAGGCACGTGTGCACACACACAGAGACACACATAGATGCCAAGACACAGAACGTTCTCATTTCAATGAAGATGACTCATCTATGAAGAATAATAGTAGTTAAATGTGTCATAAGAACAAAAGAAGAAAAGACAATGAGGCAGTAGGACAATTTATTTTCATAAAAGCGCCTAGCCATTTCAAATCACGTTTAAATCAAATCTCCTATTCCATTGAAAAGTTTTATAGTGATATCAAACATTTTATTATTTTGAGTGTCACCTCTTTCTCTTTTCTAGGTCTCCTTTGCAGGGAGAATAAAAATTATACTGTAGTCGTAAAATAATAGGAGGTAGAAAATGTTAGAAGTAAGGCCAATAAGCTACCGGACAATTCTAGTTAGACTTTTAAAAGTATCATTCTCAAATACTAGTATTCTCCTTCACCTTCTTTTCTCTGTGTAAATCCCTGCATGACACTTGTTTCTTTCACCATCTGTCCTGTCTGTCCATGTTCCTAGTGCGCCCTTTCCTCTACCTCTTTATATTGGGGTCCCATAATCCTAAGTTACATAATTTATAAACATTGCAGTATACATGGATACAGTAGCTGATATGATAAAATTGAAATGCCAGTTTATACTTAATTTTAAAATGCTTACTTCATGATATGTTATGAGGGGAGCTAAGTATGCCTTAATATGACATTGTTTATCTCCAAGACTAAGTGACATATGACTATGTTTTTGAGAGAGAGATCCAAGATGGCTGATCACTAGCAGCTCAGGCACTTAGCTCCCAGTGAAAGCGCAGAGAACGAGAGGACACCACACTTTCAGACGAATATTTGTTGCTCACGGACCAAGAGATTCCCAGTGGAGGAGCCCCACGGGTCACCAGGGCGACTCTTGTGGCCGGTGCGGCAGTTTAGCTGGCGCCTTAGAGCAGCAGTTCTTGGTGCAAAGTCCGGAGATTCCCGGGCAGAAAAGCACCATCAATCTTAACACCGCTGTTTTGGTCGGCGCAGTGGATTGCTCAGATTTTGGTGCTGGGAATCAAAAAGTTGGACGTCCGCTCAGAGACCTAGTTAGAAAGTCGCTAATTACAAAGACGACAGAGGGATAAATATATAATGAAGGGAAGAAAGCAGCCTAAAAAGGCAGAGAATACTCAAAATCAGAATGCCTCTCCCTCTACAGGGGATCGCAATTCCTCATCAGTAACGGAACAAGGCTTAATGGAGAACGAGTGTGTTCCAATAACAGAAGCAGGTTTCAAAATGTGGGTGATAAGAATAATGTTTGACCAAATGTTTGGGCACTGTGGTCCTACCAATTTGACACATAAAATTAACCATCACACCTGTCAAGCTGTCCTGGACCTTGCTGTTTTAGTAGAGGTAGGTACCGGTAGCACCCAGGGTCCAGTGACTTTTCAATGGCTGTGCAGAAAATACAGAGATACAAAATATCTTTTTATGGAAAAATCCTAAGAGACGTAAAAGCAGAGTGGTCAGAGAAAGATGGTTGAAACTGTTGCCTGAATCCAGTTCCACCGTCACCTTTATTCCTCACACTATAGTTTCTAACTCTATTTCAGTGGTCCCACTTTCTATTCTGTATCAGAACCCCATCTTGGGAGTAGAGTGAGATTGAGATAGACTGATGCTCCCCTGAGCTATTCTGAGAGTGTACAGTGCCCTTGACTCATAAGAACACATCAAAAGGCTTAGAAATAGGAACTTATAAAAAGTGGCCATCCAGACTGGCAGCTGACAGAAGGTGCATAGTCTATAATTTTAAAACCATAATAAAACTGACAACGTTGGTCTGATTTTTATCATCACCATGTGCTGCCAACTCTAAACAAGGTCAGTAATACAATACTTTTTTTTTTTTTTTGAGACGGAGTTTCGCTCTTGTTACCCAGGCTGGAGTGCAATGGCGCAATCTCGGCTCACTGCAACCTCCACCTCCTGAGTTCAGGCAATTCTCCTGCCTCAGCCTCCCGAGTAGCTGGGATTACAGGCACACGCCACCATACCCAGCTAATTTTTGTATTTTTAGTAGAGACGGGGTTTCACCATGTTGACCAGGATGGTCTCGATCTCTTGACCTCGTGATCCACCCGCCTCGGCCTCCCAAAGTGCTGGGATTACAGGCGTGAACCACCGCGCCCGGCCCAATACAATACTTTTGATCACCAAAACAGACCACCACCTACCTCTTTGGCCACTACTATGACAGAGGCTTTTAGATCATCTATAAGTATGCTCTAATTGCAGCATTCTTATGCTAAACCCAACACATGCAGATGGGAAATTCTCTTAAATCAAGGCATCATCTCCTGGCTGTGAACTGAATTTCATGGTGGCAGGAGCAGGGTTGGTGAAGGGGAGACTCTAAATCACTCTGCTGGAGGCAAAAAAAACTCCAGAAAAAATAACAATTCACAGTGCGAAGTTAACTTTGATTAATTTACCAAAACATTTACATGGGTGCATTCAATATAAATGTTTTATTTAATAGATATAAATTTTAATTTGTATCAGGTATGAATCTTCATCTACAAAATCAAGTGTTCATTTACATAACAAAAATGTTTCACATCTACCATGTACTGGGCATTATTTTGTTCTGGAGCCTTAAACTATAACAGTAAACAATGTAGAGAAATGTGAAATGCAGACATTCCTACTTCCTTAACTATTGAACCTTTAAATCAAACATACACACTCCTATCTTGTGGTGATATCAATTTTCAGGAACAGAACAATGTAAACCTTTAGTGAGGAAGGAAATAGTTTTCTTTATTACCTAGTAACTACTTAATTTGCTATCCTGGAAACATCAAAATCCATTGCCCTGCAGAGCAGGGGTTAGTTCTGTCCTCCACCTGGGGACCTACCAAAAAAACAGAGGAACCACATTATCTTTCAACAGCTGCTTCCTGGGTAAGCCCAAGAGGGACTCCAATTTCACTGTTCTTATAAGGACTCATTATTTTATCTCCAATCTTCCAATGATGGTCACTGGGTAGGCAGAGAAAACAGTTGCCAGTGAAGAAGGGCAGTGATTAATTTCTCCAGTTCACATATAAATATACAGAATTTGCACTATGAGAAAACCAGAAGAACAAAGAATGTTTCTGGTGTAATGGGCATGTGTCCCAGTCACGGTAATTAAGACTTAGTATTACACAGCCATTTGTCATTTAAAGGGCTCATGCTTGATCATTTTATTTGCTAAAGTATTCTCATTATGAGATACAGTGAATGGAATGCCGCCTTAACTCAGCATTTATTGTTGGTTACTGATTGTTTTTTCCCTAGAAGCTAGAAAGACTTTATTTTAGCTTGATTCAATTAAGACACCAAATAATATGGTTTTGAATTGCTTCAAAGAAAAAAGCAGATATAAAATCAGAGAATCATGTGAGCCATTGACACCAATTAGCTAAACCATGCCAAGGTGATCCCTGTTAGCAGTTAAGTTCTTCCTTTACCCAGGACTATAATACGCTGCAGAAAGGTGTTCTTATGATTAAAAGTGACACTGATTGAGATACTCAGAAAGCCTTCTGTTCAAATCCTACCTCTTTAAGAGCCTTTCAAATTGTGAGATAATTTGGACAATTTTGCACCATGCAGGATTCAAACATGAGTGTCATATTAAGCTCAAGAATATATTTATGATTCCGCACTTCTAACTGTCTTGGAGTGATTTCTGTTGCACTCAACTGAAATATGAGTAAGTTCAATATCAGATGTTGATATAATATCAATATCTAGCAAATATTAAAGTTAACTAACTACCAATAATCACCCAAAGCATGGATCAAATTCAAACCTATTATAGAAAAAAAAGAGAATGAGGAATTTTTTTTTTTTTTTTTTTTTTTTTTTTACAGGACGGCGACTGTGAAACGCCTGGTTACCTATTTTAGTAATTCAGGAACACTGCGTGCAAGGCGGTTTGGTTTTCGTTTTTAAGCAAACTCAAATGTTGGTTACGCTACTTTTGGGGAGAGGGAGATGAAAGGTGAGTTCTAAGTTGCCTTTCTAAGAAGCCCCCAGGATTTAAGAGGGAATGCTCTCCGCTACAAAATACGTGTTGCGGAAGTCTCAGATATAGCTCTCCAAACAGCTGGTTTACAAAAGCGGACCCACGTCCCAACCCAGCGCACCCTGCGTTGTCCTCGCCCCCACCCGCCGCCGAGGGTTTGTCCATCTGCCACGTCCCTATTGGTCAGGAGTATGCTAATGGCTAGTGACACAGTAATAGATAGCACCCTAAAATGCAAAAATAAACGGCAAGTGGTCATTTTAATTTAGTGGACAACCAGAAGTGACATGATTTGATGCCTTCTTATTATATTAAAAGAGCAAGAGTTTCTCTATGCTTTTTCATTTAAAAAAAAAATTATGTCATAGATTTAAGGCTTACCTGTATTCAGTAAGCAGTAGAGGAGAAATGCCCTGAACATGTTAAAAATACAGCTGCAGGCCGGGCACGGTGGCTCACGCCTGTAATCCCAGCACTTTGGGAGGCTGAGGCGGGTGGATCAAGAGGTCAGGAGTTCAAGACCATCCTGGCCAACATGGAGAAACCCCGTCTCTACTAAAAATAAAAAAATTAGCCAGGCACGGTGGCATGCACCTGTAATCCCAGTTACTCAGGAGGCTGAGGCACGGTGACAGAGTGAGATTCCATCTCAAAAAAAAAAAAAAAAAAAAAATACATCTGCGAAATTCTGCAATAAATATCTCTTCTATCATCCTTTTCAAATCAAATATTATGATCCTTAGTGACAAGATTTCAGGAAAGAGAATAAAATGTCAGAGAATATAAATCTTTTATGATTCCTGTGACAGTTAATTTTAAGTGTCAACTTCAGTGGGCCATAGGATGCCTGGCTTTTTGGTTAAACATTATGCTGGGTGTGTCTGTGAAGGTGTTTGCATGAGATTAATCGGTAGACTGAGTAAAGCAGAGTACATTCCTTAATGTGGAAGAACGTTATCCCATCACCTGAAGGCCTGCATAGAACAAATTGTGGCTGACCCACCCACAATAAAAGAGCCTTCTTTCTGCCTGACTGCCTCAAACTGGGACATAGGCTTTTTCCTGCCTTCAGAGTTGAATTGAAAAATCAGTTCTTCCTGGGTATCTAGTCTGCAAGCCTTAACACTGGAACTACATCATCAGCTCTCCTAGATCTTCCTGATTCACCCTGTAGATCTTGGGACTTGTCAGCCTCCATAATCACAAGAGCTGTTCCTCATAATAAAATTCCTTTACAAATATACACACACATCCTGTTGGTTCTACTCTCTGAAGAACTCTGACTAATATAATGCTTGAGGGGATTTTTCTCAAGCACGAATAGCTTTTGTTTCTCCTTCCTTCTTTTCTTCCTTTCTCCAAGTGAAATACAGATATTTACACTTATCCCAAATACATTCATTGAATAGATGATTGGATTTCTGATGACTACTTTATTTTTTCTTAAATTTCTGTATGAACTTGGGTGTATCTGGGTTTTCTATCTCATTAACCTGCCTACTCTTATGCCCATACCAATCTGTCTCCTTTTTAGTAATTTTTTAAAATTATAGTACCACTTTTTAAAATTGAGATTTCATGAGTTTTAATAGATGGTGTGCCCCCAACTCCCAACCTTTATTGCTATTTTTTTTTTCAGCTTTCTTCTAGGTGTTCTTTTTGAAAAGAAAATTCGTTTTTAAATTGAGGTAAAATTTATAAATAGTGAATTACATAGATTTTAAAAGTAGTTTGATGAGTCTTGTCAATTTTTCACACTCATTTCAACATACAGTTTTGTATTTTGTTTCATTTGTTTTAAGAAGTGATGGCTTTATGATGTTGAATCCTCCTATATAAGTATAAGGTATGTTGTTTTCCACGTGATCAAGTGTTTTTTCTGTTTTATTATATGGAAGGTCACCAGCTGAGCATCTGTACTGTTTGAGGACACAAAATCAACTCTATTATGTTAAGCCACCGCAAGTTTGGAGGTTGTTACAGCAGTTAGCCCATACAGACCAATACTACTAGATTTAACAGCAGGCTTGGTTTGTGCTGTGTTGTTTTATCATGCTTGTGTTATATTGACACGTTCCTGGTATAGTGAGTGCTATTAATATTCAAATATGTGATTTGTTAGTGTAAGTGAATTTCTACAAAGCGCCACTAGGTGTCCTCTACCAGTAATTTTCACTGACCTGCTGAAAGACTGAAGCTTTATTTTTCCCTTTGCTGTGCCGCTGAACTGGTCCCCAGGACTCCACCCTCCTGCCATCACTGCTAAAATACCAGAAGAAAATGAGAACGGTTTGTTCTTTGTTTTTAAGAATGTAGTTAAGTAGATCATTCTTCTTAAGAACAAAAGTGTAGACTTTATCACGTTATAAAGAATCCACTATCAGAGACCCATATGTGATTTTTCTGAAAGTTGCTCAAAAATAGATTTGTAAGAGACAATTTATACTGCATACCTCTCCCAACTCTCCCCTCTACTCGTTAGCATTCTCACGCAGCAGAAGAATGGTTCAAACATCAATGATTTAAAATACAGTAATTGTAGTAATTATTAGGTTGGTGCAAAGGTAATTGCAGTTTCTGCCATTATTTTTAATGAGTCTTGAAATGAGTTTCTGCCATTACTTTCAATGGTAGAAACTGCTATTACTTTTGTACCAACCAAATACAAGGAGATGGTGTCTTAGAAATGGCAATGGGCACTGAGAAAGGGGGGTGAAATTGAAAGGTGTAGAAGAGATAAAATATACAAGATGTGACAACATTAGGTGTTGCAAGTACTAAAGAGAAAGATGTCTGGAAAATCTCCAGCATTCCAGGATCAAGGCAACCAGGCATGGTGGTTCTTTTGACTGATAAGAAAAACTGAAGAAGGAAAAGGCTTGTGGTACAAGGCAGGAAGGAATATGTTTACATTTTTTAACATGTTAATTTTGATGTGTCTGGGGGACATCCAAGTGAACATCTCAAATTGGCTGAAAGAATTCTGCAGATTTTTGGTTAAAGAAAGGGAAGTAGAAGATGTTTTACTCTTCTCCACTCCCTCAAACTCCACCAAAAGCAAACAAAAAAAGTAGAGGGAAAATAATCTATCTTCAATGAGAGCTGGAAGAGGACACAACCACAAGCCACAAACTAGGAGGCATATCTGCCAAACTCTGGGAAGTCTAGACCAAGACGAGAGGAGAGAGCCTCCTAGGAGCTAGACCAAGACAACTAATTTCCCGAGAAGTTTATGTCACCAACAGCCTAAAAATTCCTTTGATTAGAATGTTGAGCTCTTTGAGTATAAAAGAGGCTTTGAGAATGGTGAGATGGTGGTGTCCTTAGGGAGATGCAGGGTAATGAGTCGGTATGCAGGAAAAATGCAGCAGAAAGATAAATTATGTGTGAGGAGTAGGGAAAGAGTAGGTGAGGACCGTGTGTGTGTGTGTGTGTGTGTGTGTGTGACAGAGAGAGAGAGAGAGAGAGAGAGAGAGAGGAGGGAGAGATTCACAATGTGTTGTTCTAGCTAAGGGAGACCTCTGGAGGTGAAGTGAGGTGAAAGAGGGAGGGGAAATTGTTATAGTCAAACTGCAACACTGAGCTGATGACTTAAAATACTTTGCTGTTACCCTCAACCATTCCTAACTACAGTATGTATGTATGTCTCATACGTACATGTGTATGTATGTATTAGCATGTTTCTGGTGTCCATTTGAAGATGAGTAATAATTACAAAGAAACCGGCCGGGTGCGGTGACTTAAGCCTGTAAGCCCAGTACTTTGGGAGGCAGATCACTTGAGATCAGGAGTTCAAGACCAGTCTGACCAACATGGTAAAACCCCATCTCTACTAAAAATAAAAAAATAAAAAATAAAAAATAAAAAAGCTAGATATGATGTTATGTGCCTGTAATTCCATGTAATTCCAGCTACTTAGGGGGCTGAGGCAGGAGAATTGCTTGATCCCAGGCCACGACAGCGCCACTGCAGTCCAGCCTGGGCGGCAGAGTGAGATCCTGTTTAACAAAAAAGGAAAGAGGAAAGGAAAGGAGAAAGGAAAGGAGAAAAAGGAGGAAAGAAGGAAGGTGGGAGGGAGAGGGGAGGGAGGGAGGGAGGGAAAAGAAAAGAAACCAGCATGGGACTAACACATAAAAACTGTGCCACAGAGAAAGGAAAACCAAACACATATGCAAAAGGTAGGTAAAAAAAAAAAACTTACTTCACCTAAAGGAAAGAGAGGAATTACCCAATACAGATAAAGAGTAGTTCTCCCCATGATAAAGAAACCTTGTGATCTCAATTTAGAAGAGACAGCAAGAATGGGATAAGATTTGTCATAGATATTTGCTGTTCTGGCCTGCTCCTTCTCTTAGTAACAGTAACAGAATTTATTGTCTGCCCTCACACAACCAAATCCTTTCAAAGAAAATTATTTTACCCTAATTTCTATGGGTCATGTTTATCCACAGGGATTAGTTCAGGAATGAGGTTGTTTCCTGAATTGATCAACACATAATGAAGCTGTTGTTTCTGTGCAACATTCAGGTTAGAAAAAAAAATTACTCTTTTATTTTCATGTGAATGAGAAGTTTGGGAAGCTGCTGGTAACTATTTTACTGCCACCAGGAAAACTCCTGCCCAAAACAGAACTAACACCAAAGAAGCTCATTCAAAAAGAAGAGACAGAGAGAGAAACTAAGTCCTGAACACTTAGTTTTAACCCTGGTTAGACTTATTCCCTATTCACTTCAAGAATCAAACAATTTTTTGTTATCATTTAAGACACTTGAGTAAGATTATTTGTTGCCATTTTCAGAAATGTTTCTAACTAAAACACAAGAGACCAAGAAAAGATACTTTATAGTATAGTGTTGATTGAATGCTTGTTTTGTGCCAGACACAATACTAAGCACTTCATGTATTGTATTTAAACATGCACATATGTGTTTATTGCAGCACTATTCACAATAGCAAAAACTTGGAACCAACCCAAATAGATCCATCAATGATAGAATAGATAAAGAAAATGTGGTACATATACACCATGGAATACTATGAGCCATAAAAAAGGATGAGTTTATGTCCTTCATAGGGACATGGATGAAGCTGGAAGCCATCATTCTTAGCAAATTAACACAGGAACAGAAAATCAAACACCACATCTTCTCACTCATAAGTGGGGATTGAACAATGAGAACACATGGACACAGGGAGGGGAACATTACACACTGAGGCCTGTCGGGGGTGGGGGCTAGGGCAGGGATAGCATTAGGAGAAATACCTAATGTAGATGATGGGGTGATGTATGCAGCAAACTACCATGGCACATGTATACCTATGTAAAAACCTGTACGTTCTGCACATGTATCCCAGAACTTAAAGTATAATAATAATAATAAATCAGAGAAAGCCTGTAAATAGGTACTTTCATTTTCTTCACTTGACAAATAAGACAACTAAGTGACCCAGATGAGAGAATGTTCCCAAAGACACTGAACTGATAACAAAATTGAGCAACAATTTGAACCAAGTCATTCTAACTCCAAAGCTATACTTAAACTGAAGCTAGAGTTTCTTCAATAAAAAATCATTTAAGCAACATAAGAAGATGCATTAAGTAGAAGTATGTAAGTGGAAACTCTGCAAGGCTTTTCCTATTCCATTAGCTCAGGTTCTCTTTGAACACTGCTTATATGGAAGTTGGATCTTCTTATCACTTTCCATATTTGTAATTTTTTCTAAATCATGTTTATATTCATATTTGTTTCCAATTAATTTCATGAGATTTATTCAAGGTTTTTTGAGATTTATTCAATGTATTTCAGTGATGTTTATTAGGTTTATTCCAATTTTGACTGTTCCTTAATATTTTCTGTTTATTTTTTCCTTCTCTGGTTTTTCATCTCCTTTGTCTTTATTTGCAGATGATATGATCACCTTTGAACAAAATGCTACGGAATCTATGAAAAAGCTACTAGAATTAACAAGTGAGTTTAGAGATCTAACCTAGTTAGGATCTAATCTATCTTAGATCCTAACTTTGAGTTATCCTAGATACACGGTTGATGTACATAAGTCAATTGTATTTTTATATACTAACAGTGAAAATTTGGAAGTTAAAATTTGAAAGGCAATGCCGTCTACAACAGCATCAAAAATATGAAACAATTACAAATAAACTAAACGAAATATGTGTCAGATCTGTTCACTGAATGCTACAAAGCATTGCTGAGAGAAATTAAAGAACTCCTAGGTAAATACTCTGTATTCAGTGGTCATAATATTCAATAGTGTTAGGTATTGATTCTCCCTAAATGGAAATATAGATTTGCACAATTCCAATCAAAATTCTAGAAGACTTTTTTGTAGGAACTGACTAGCATATTGTAAGTTTATATGGAAATGTAAAGGACTTGCAGTACTCAAACAGCTTCAAAACAGAAAGCAAAATTGGAAGACTTACACTAGCTTCAAAATTTACTATAAACCTATAATAAACATAAATAAAATCTGAAATATAGATAAATATAAACCAATGTAACAAAACCATATGTCCAGGAAGAAAACTACATATATAAAATAAGTTGATTTTCAGCAAAAGTGCCAAGGAATTCAACTGGGGGAAGAATTATCTTTTTAGCAAGTATATATATAGCAAGTATATATATACGTACATATAGCAAGTATGTATATATAAGAATAATTTCATATATATACATATATATGTGTGTATGCAATCAAATAAATCTCAACTCAAATCTTGCACTACATACAAAAATTCATATGGATTAGATCATTCTACTAAATGTAAGAGCTAAAACTATAAAACTTCTAGAAGAAAATGCGGGAGAAAATTCTTGTGATCTTGAGATAGGCAAATATTTTTTAAATAAAGCACACAAAAATAATAAACTATAAGAAAAAATGATAAATTAGACTGCATTAAAGCTAAAATGTTTTCCCTCTAAAAAATGATATTAAGGAAATAAATAGACAACTCAAATTGGGGGAAAATACTGCAATGCATGTATTTGAAAATTGACAGGTATACAGAAAATATAAAAAATCCATGCCATCTAATAATGAAAAGACAAACAACCTAGTTTTTAATAGGCAAAATATTTGAACAGTCACTTGACCAAATACATATATAAGTAATATATAAGCACATGAGACAATGATTAATGTTATCTTTGGGGAAATGAAAATTTAAAACCACAATAAGGTATCACTATAAAACCATTAAAATGCTAAAAATTAAACAAATTAACAATTACAAATAAGCTAAATGAAATATGTGTAAGATCTGTTCACTGAACACTACAAAGCATTGCTGAGAGAAATTAAAGAACTCCTAAGTGAACACTCTGTATTCAGGGTCATAATATTCAATAGTGTTAAGGTATTGATTCTCCCTAAATGGAAATATAGATTTGCACTGGCAAAAATATGAAGTGTTGGCAAAAATATGAAGCAATTAAACCCACTCATAGATCATTGATGGGAATGCAAAATGATAAAGACACTTTAGAAAATAGTATACAAGTTTCTTAAAATATACATGCACTTCCAATAAAACACAGAAATCCATACCTAAATATCCAGATGAAAAAATAATGCATTTGTTCACAAAATTTATATGGAAATTTAAAGGCCAAAAACTAGAAATGATCAAAATATCAATCAACTAGCATATGGATAAGCCAAGTGTGGCATATTTTTAAAATGAAATGCTACTCCACAGTAAAAAAGAATTTACTTCTGTATACACAAAAACATAGATGAATCTAAAAAGCATTATACCAAATGAAAGAAACCAGACATAGAAGCCTGCATATACTGTAAGTCCATTTATATGGAATTTTAAAAACACAAAACTAGAGTGAAAGAAAACAAACTGCCAGGAGCCTGAGATGAGGGAAGGGGATTAATTGCAAAGGGACATGAGAAAACTTTCTGGGGTGATGGCAATGCTTGGTGAACTTTTGGAGAAATTGAAAAATCTCCAATCTTAAATAGTATGATAAGTAAACATATTGATCATGTCACACAATATTCAAAAGATTTTGTGTAATAAACTAAAAACTTGTAGCTTTGTCATCTAATTTAGTGAATCAACAGATTTAACTAGTAAATGCCATGGTGTACAGCATTTGTAAAAAATTGTGTATACACTCGTGAAATCCAAAAAATTACTTCTGCTACAAGAGCTGCCTGAAACAAGCAATGCCCAAGAGATATTTAATGTTTTGTCTTTTTATCTAGAAATAAAAATCTGTACAGACATCTGTACTGATGGTGTTTCTTCAATTAATTATATATCCATATCCATGAGCTATTTAGCCTCTCTTATAAAAAAAATGAAAATTATTTGTCACAACATATTTCTTTCTTCACAGAGATATTCTGGTGTCAAGTATTCTTGGAAATGGTGTGGGAATAACCAGCTAGCCATATGCAGAAGAATAAAACTGGATGCCTACCAATCATCGTATACACAAGTTAACTCAAGATAGATTGAAGACTTAAATGTAACACCTACAACTATAAAAATTCAAGAAGAAAACCTAGGAAATAGCCCCCTGAACATCATCAGCCTTGGCAAAGAATTTGTGACTAAATCCTCAAAATCAATTGCAACAGAAACAAAAATTGGCAAGTGGGACCTACTTAAACTAAAGAGCTTCTGCCCAACAAAAGAAACTATCAATAGAGTAAACAGAAAGACTACAGAATGGGAGAAATATTTGTAAACTATGCATCCAAAAAAGGTCAAATATCAAGACTCTATAAGGAACTTACAGAGTTCAACAAGCTAAAAATAAATAGTCCCATTAAAAAATGGGCAAAGGCATCAATGATAGACTGGATAAAGAAAATATGGTATGTACATACCATGGAACACTATGAAGCCATAAAAAGGAGTTAGATCATGTCATTTGCAAGGACATGGATGGAACTGGAAGTTTTTATCCTCAGCAAACTAATGCAGGAACAGAAAACCAAACACCACATGTTCTCACTTTAAGTGGGAGCTGAATGATGAGAATACATGGACACATGGTGTGGAAAAACACACATTGGGGCCTGTTGGGGGGCGAGGGGAGAGGGAGAGGATCAGGAAGAAGAGCTAATGAATGCTGGGCTTAATACTTAGGTGATAATACTTGGGTGATGGGTTATCTGTGCAGCAGATCACCATGGCATATGTTTACCTATGCAACCAACCTGCACATCTGCACATGTACCCCAGAACTTAAAATAAAAGTTGATGTAAAAAAAGTGAGCAAAGGGCATAAACAGATACTTCTCAAAAAAAGACATACAAACAGCCAACAAACATGAAAAAATTTCCACATCACTAATCATCAAAGAAATGCAAATTAAAATCACAATGAGATATCATTTCACATGAGACAGAATAGCTGTTATTCAAAATACAAAAAAGTAATAGATATTGGTGAAGCTGTGGAGAAAAGGGAAGGCTTATACATTGTTGGCGAAAATGTAAGTTAGTTCAGCCACCATGGAAAGCAGTTTGGAGATTTCTCAAAGAACTAAAAACAGAACTACCATTTGACCCAGCAATGTCATTACTGGGTATATACCAAAGGAATGTAAATCATTATACCGAAAACACACTTGCATTCATATATTTATCACAGCATTATTCACAATAGCAAAGACATGGATTCAATCTAGGTACCTGTCAACAGTGGACTGGATAAAGAAAATGTGATACACACACACACACACACACACACATACATACTATGGAATACTATGTAGTCATAAGGAAAAACAAAATCATGTCCTTTGCCACAACACGAATGCAGCTGGAGGCCATTATCCTAAGCAAATTAATGTAGGAACAGAAAACAAAATACTGCACATTTTCATTTATAAGTGGGATCTAAACACTGGGTACACATGGATATAAAGTTGGGAACAGTAGACACTGAGGACTGTTAGAGTTGAGGAAAGAGCAGGACAAGGTCAAAAACTACCTGTTAGGTAATATGCTCACTACCTGGGTGATGGGACAATGCACTCTCTGTACATTTACTCTCTGAATTTAAATAAAAGTTGAAAAAAATTCTCAGAAATAAAATGAAAAATGATCTAGATGAACTTTATTAAACAAAGATCAGTCTGGTAAAAGAAAAGAAAAACAGTGTGAACATTTAAACTAAAAACACATAAATCTGCTACATACAGAAATCTGATGGCTTAGCTGAAAAAGTGTTTTTAAACAAGTTGTTTCAAGTTGAAAGATAAATTGCAAAGGCAGTTTTAAGAAGATAGTAGCCCAGATTTTTTCTGTATGCCTTGAAGATGAAAAATGGCTGCAGAAACTAGCCTTCCCGGCAGATATTTTTATCACATAAACCAGTTAAACAAGTCTCTGCAAAGTCTAAAGAAAATGTTTTGACTTTACATGACATGATTCTTGGACTTAAAAGGAAACTCAATCTGGGAAAATCATGTTGCAAAATTAAATTCTTAAATGTTTTCACTGCTTCTTGGGCTTAAGTGTAAGAAAGAATAACAACAAGTTTCAAATCTTGAAAAACAGAAGAACTGCAGATCAGAACTGAACAATGTTTTCAATCCCTTCTCTCTGAATCTTCTGCTCAGCCTGAGAACCTGAGTAACAGAGGAGAGATGAGAGAAATTTGTGAGCTACATTCAAAATGAGATTTACTGATCTGCCCCTAGACACGTTGTAGCTTTCTGAATGAGAAAACCACGGAAGTCATAGGAAAGCAATGAACACTTTGCTGCCGTTTTAAATTTCTTAATATGTGTCATCAAAACTTTTCATGTTTAAACAAGTTTTAAGAACAGATACAGAAAATCTGAGTTACTAAAAAATGTTTTTTAACAAGGAATGGATATTGAATATTATCATATGCTTTTTCAAGCAGATACTGAAAAGATTGTTGGCTTATTGTTTTGTGGGTTGGTCTATTACAGCAACATAAAATATTAATAACTTTTTCTTTTTTTTTCAGTCAGCAAAAGGAATAATTTTTTTTTTTTTCTGAGACAAGGCCTTGCTCCATTGCCCAGGCTGGAGTGCAGTGGCATGATCACAATTCACTGAAGCCTCAAACTCCTGGCCTCAGGACATCTTCCTCTCTCAGCCTCCCAAGTAGCTGGAACTATAGGAGTGAGCCACCACACTTGGCTGACTTTTTGTTGTTGTTGTAGAGACAGAGTCTCACTATGTTGCTCAGGTTGGTCTCAAACTCCTGGCCTCAAGCAATTCTCCCACCTTGGCCTCCCAAAGTGTTGTGATTATAGGTGTGAGCCGCCATGCTCAGACAATAACTTTTCATAAGTTAAACCATCTCTAGGATAAAGCCCACCTAACTGTATTGGACTATTCTTTCACATTACTTTCATTTGCTGAGTAAACTCCAGATTTTATGCTGACAAGCATGATACACCATTGCAGAACAACTTTGTTAGGTTTCAATATCAGGTTAATGTTCAGTTTAATTTAATTAGTTCATTTTTCTCATCATTTTCTATAATATGAAACATATTATATATTATAGACATATCTACTTTTTAAAGAGTTTAAAAGAATTTGGCAATCAGACCAAAAGAACTCTAAGTATTAATTGAAAGTAAGCATTTAACCATAGTTAAAATAAGATAATAGTCAAAAATCTGACAAGAATGATACTTTCAATATAAATGTTAGTTATATTGCTTAACTAAATAAGCTTAAGCATATTTTATAGTTAGAAGATACTAAGTGGGAATGTCATACCTCTTTTCTAGACTCCAGATACAAAACACGTGCTTTACATTCAGATCATAAACTCACTTATCCAGTCTCCATGCACACCTGATGAAATGTTACCTTGGTTAAAGGCTGCATATCTGTAATAATTGCCTATTTGCATGTATCAAGATTGCAAATCTCCATGAGTCCCTCTGCCTGTTTCCCAACATTTTGAGAATAAAATAGAAAATCATACTTTTTGCTGTCAGGAAACAACAGATGCTGGAGAGGATGTGGAGTAATAGGAATGCTTTTACATTGTTGGTAGGAGTGTAAATTAGTTCAACCATTGTGGAAGACAGTGTGGTGCTTCCTCAAGGATCTAGAACCAGAAATACCATTTGACTTAGCAATCCCATTACTGGGCATATACCCAAAGGATTGTAAATCACTCTACTCTAAAGACACATGAACATGTATGTTTATTGGAGCACTGTTCACAATAGCAAAGACTTGGAACCAACCCAAATACCCATCAGTGATAGACTGGATGAAGAAAATGTGGCACATATATACCAGGGCATACTATGCAGCTATAAAAAATGATGAGTTCATGTCCTTAGCAGGGATATGGATGAAGCTGGAAACCATTATTCTCAGCAAACTGACATAAGAACAGAAAACCAAACACTGCATATTCTCACTCAAAAGTGGGAGTTGAACAATGAGAACACATGGACACAGGGAGGGGAACATCACACACCGGGGCCTGTTGGGGAGCGGGGGGCTAGGGGAGGGATAGCATTAGAAGAAATACCTAATGTAGATGACGGGTTGATGGGTGCAGCCAACCACCATGCACATGTATACCTATGTAACAAACCTGTACGTTCTGCACATGTACCCCAGAGCTGAAGTATAATTTAAAAAAAAAGAAGAAAAAGAAAAAGAAAAGAAATTACAAGCCTGACTTGGAATAAATTACAGACAATTCTAAACAAAAAAAAAGAAAGAAAAGAAAAAAGGAATAAAAAGAAAGAAAAAAAAGAAAATTATACATTTTGCATAGAAAATACAGTGATACTATACTGCTGTTGTTTCAGGAATTTGTAGGTTATAAAGGAGCAGGGGATGAGATTCCATTTGGATTCTCTGTGGTGCTTTCTCAGGTATTTTTATTGTAATCTACTTTTATCAGCTCTCTATTTGAAACCAGAATTTCTCCTTTTAAATGGGAATTATGGGACATTTCTTTTATTTTTGAAGGTATTTTATAAATTGCCATTTGCTTCAATTCACTTCACTTTCTCTTCAGGCAAAGCTGTTTGCAGTCAATAATCATAATTACTTTCCTGAATCTGGCAGACTGCCAATTAATTCTTCACTTACTAACAAGATATGGTAAAGCTACACAAAGAACAAAGATTATTATAATAGAGCCTTTTTGTGAATGCTACCTGACTTCTTTGCCCACAGAAATAGAAACCAAGAATAATTGCTTAGTTACATTATTGAAGAATTTTTTTAAAGCAAAAAGATGCCCAGCAATTCCACTTCTGGGTATATACCTAAAAGAATTGGAAGCAGGGACTTTAACAGACATTTTTTACACCAGGGTTCATAGCAGTATCATTCATCAGAAAAGGTGAAAATCTAAACCTCTATCAATGGATAAACAAAATGTGGTATACACATGCATTAGAAAATTATTCACCCTGAAAAAGAAAGAAAATTGGGATGCATCAAGCGAATAAAAAGATAAGCCACAGACTAGAAAAAAAATTGCAAAACACAAATCTGAAATAACTGGTATATAAAATAAACAAAGAATTCTTTACACTCAACAAGAAAGCAAACAATTAAATTAGAAAACAGGCAAAATATCTGAACAGACACCTCACCAAAGACGATATTTAGATGGCAAATAAGCATATGAGAAGATGTACAATGTCCTATGTCATTAGGGACTTGCAAATTAAAACTACAAAGAAATGCCACTATATACCTACTCAAATGGCAGATATTCGAAACAGTGACATCACCAAATACTGTCAAGGACATGGAGCAATGTGAGCTATTGTTTACTGCTGGGATAAATGCAAAATGGTGCAGCCACTTTGGAAAACAATTTGAACAGTTTCTTACAAAACTAAACACACTCTTACCATGTGATCTAAAAATCACACTCATTGGTATTTACCCCCAAAGTTAAAAACTGACATCCATACAAAACATCTGCCTAAATGATTATAGCAGCTTTATTCATAATTGTCAAGAGTTGAAAGCAATTAAGATGTTTTTCGAGAGTTGAATGAATAAATAAATTGTGGTACATTCAGACAATGAAATATTCCTCAGTGATAAAAATATATGAGCTACCAGGCCACAAAGACATGAAAGAAACTTAAAAGCAAAGCATATTACTATGTGAAATAAGCCACACTGAAAAGGCTACTATAGGATTCCAACTATACGACATTTTGAAACAGTCAGCACTATGGAGACAGTAAAAGATTGGTGGTTGCCAGAGATTAGCAGAGAAAGAGAATGAACAAGTGGAGCACAGAAAATTTTAGGACAGTGAAACTATTCTGTACAATACTACAATGGTGGCTATGTGTCATTATACATTTGTCAAAAGCCATAGAATGCACAACACCAAGAGTGAACCCTAAGGTAAACTATGAACTTTGGGTGATAATAATGTGTCATTGCAGATGTATCAGTTGTGACAAATGGACCACTCTGGAGTGGAATATTGATAGTGGGGGAGGCTCTGAAAGGAGCAAGCAGATGGAATATGGGAAATACCTGTACTCTCCATTGGATTTTCTGAAATTGAATGGAAAGTACAGAGATTACTTTGCCTGGCCTGAAGGGAAAGTGAAGTGAAGAGAAGCAAATGGCAATTTATAAAATATCTTTAAAAATAAAAGAGATAGCCCATAATTCCCAATTGAAAGGATAAATCCTGGTTTCAAACAGGTCTGAAACTTCTCTTTAAAAATGCTATTAAAAAGAAAAAGTAATGGATACATGCTATAACATAGATGAACTTTAAAACATTATTCTAAATGAAATACCAGACACAAAATGACAAACATTATATGATTCTGCACATATGAAGTAGCTAGAATAGGCACATTTACGGGAACAGAAAGTAGAATAGTGGTTACTGAGGTTGGGAGGAGGGGGCGGTAGGAAATTGTTGTTTAATGGATACAAAGTTTTGCTTTGGGATGATGAAAAAGTTCTGGAAGTCAGCATGATAGCAGAAGGGGAGATGCCAGTCTTTGTCTCGATTCCTCCTCTCCTCCATAAAGAACAACAATTGGACAACTATCCATGAACGAAAATCACTATAGAAGAGCCCAGGAGTCAACGTAAGAAGCTATAGAAACATAGTAAAGCACCCCTCTCCCGCACCCCCCTCCACACACACCACAAAACCTTGAGAATACCTGCACAAAAAAGATAATGGTTTTATTTTGCCTGCAACATCGCATTCATCAGGTCAGAATTGCTCAACATGGAAACTCCCTAGCTCTGGAGCTTCCCTCAAAGAAAAAAAGCACTGCAAGGTGAACAGTCTGCTACCCCAGCCTTTCAGGACCCTCCCTAAGTGTCCCACCTCAGTTTCATCTCACCCAGAATGCTGGGAGACCAACATTGCTGGGACATTCGGTGATGACTGTGAACAAAAAAAAGATGGGAGTTACCATTATCAGTCATGCTGCAGGAACCACCAGGGTCCCAGGGACCTGTTCTGCACAGGACGCCGGCAGCCTTTTCCTCTGAGGACCTTCAGAGTGCTTGTGGCCACCATGCATCCCTCACAGGTTTCCCTGCTGAGAATCCTGCACTGTTCACCATCACAAACCCCAGTGGCCTGCTCTGGCAGAAGACCCCAGCAGCTTTTGATGCTTAGGAAACCAACAGCTAGCAAAGCCACAGGGGACCCCTATAGCTTTCAACACCGAGGGCCTTGCAGTTAATCACCTTTACATTATCTAACTACTATTCCTCTCCTCCCTTCTCCCTGGAGCCACTCCAGACACTACTGGGGAATCCCTGGCCGAGGTGCATGGCACAGCTGCAGAGTATGTGCCCACAAACAGCCTGGGCCCCTAGCACAGATCCCAGCTCCCATTGCCACATGTGCAGCCATGTGCATGTGTGCAGCCAGCCCCAACTCCCCTTGCCAGATCTCACACATCCATGCATGTGCCCATAGCTGGCACTTGTAGCCATATACATGCTTACTGCCAGTCTCACTGGTTGCCACTGCATGTGCACTTACAGCTGATCTTGCTCCCATTGTCTGCACTCACCACTGTGCTTGTACCCACAGCTGATCACCCTGACACCTGTCACTGCCTCCACTGCTGTGAGCAAATCTGCAATTAGCCCTGCATCCATACACATACATACCACCAACTCTAACTCCTATAACTATATGCACATACACTATCAACCCCCAGTAATGTATGTGTCCACAGTTGGCCCCAGCCTCTGCCCCAGCCCTGACTTTTAACTCCACATGTGTGCCCACAGCTAGCTTCTGTCACTACACACAAGACCACACCCAACTTCTGCATCCAAGCACATGCATACTGCTGGCCCAAGCCCCCATCCCTGCTGCCTGCTCCCATCCCTTATTGCTGAACCTAGAGAAGCTGCTGAGGACCTCAACAATCCTTGCTGCCACCGTGAACCTCCTACAGCTATTGCTGCCTAGGACCACACAGTTGCTAATGTCATGAACTCCAGCTGCTTGAGCTGATGAGACATCGTACATTCCTTCCAAACCTGGAGCTGCCACAAGCCCTATACTTGGCACAGCATACTACTAGATCCAGTGCCAGAACAGGTTCCAACATGCCCTACCCCACTCCTTCAAGTGAAAGTCTTTTCTTAGGGAAGCCAGTCCATAAAATCCAAAAAAGATGACTGCTTCTTCAAATGTGCAGACACCTACTTAAGGCAATAAAGATCACAAAGAATCAGGTAAACATGGCACAACAGAAGTACACAATAAACTTCAACTAACTGAGTCCAAAAAAACAGAGATCCACAAATTGCCTGACAAAGAAGTTAAAATAATTATTCTTAAAAAGCTGAGTGAGCTACATAATAAAGCAGATAAACAATTTAATGAAATCAGGAAAAATGCAAAAACAAAATTAAAAGTTCAACACAGAGATAGAAAACCTTAAAAAAACAAATTTTTGAGCTGAAGAAAGCAATAACAAAACCATGCAATAAAAAAACTTCAACAGCAGACTTAAACAGAAGAAAGAATAAGCAAATTCACAGATATATTATTAAAATTATCTAGTCAGAGGAGAAAGAAGAATAAAAATAATTAGAAAAGAGTCCTATAGGAATTATGGGACACCATCAAGAGAGCTAATATATAAATTATTAGAGTTTCAGAATAGAGAAAAGGCAGAACGCTAGTTTAAATAAATAGAGGCAGAATAGTTTTCAAATCTGAGGAGATATATGAATGTCCAGGTATATGAAACTTAAAGATTTCAAGTGGATTCAACACAAAGATTTCCTTAAAAATCATTATAATCAAGCAAAATCAAAGACAAATAGAATTTTGAAAACAGCTTTGAAAGCAGTTTTGAAAAGAAAAGAAGCATATCACACACAAGGGAACCTTAATTAGGCTATCAGAAACTTTGAAGACCAGGAGGGACAAGATAATATATTCAAAATGCTGAAAGAAAAACAACAACTACTAACCAAGAATACTTTCCCTGGAAAAGCTGTCCTTCAGAAATAGGAGAGATGTAAAGACTCCCAGACCAACAAAAGGGGAGGGAGTTCATCACCACCTGACTTGCTTTATAAAAAACACTAGAGGGAGTTCTTAAGCAAAAAGAAAAAAATGCTAATTAGCAACACAAAAATATATGAAAGTACAAAACTCATTGGTAAAAATAAGTAAAATCTCTAACTTTAGACTTCAAGGAACTAGACAAAAAGCAAACTGAGCCCAAATGTAATAAAAGTGAGAAAATGCGAAAGATCAGAGAAGAAATAAATGTAATAGAAACTAGAAAACCACTGGGACTGGTAAAACTAAGACTTTTTTAAAAAAGATAAAATTGACAAACCTTTAGCTAAGACAAAATGGAAGACTTAAATAAAATCAGAAATGAAGAAGGAGGCATTGCAACTGATACTATAGAAATACAAAGGATCACTGGGTCAAATGGAATTTCTATTTCTAAGTCCCTGAGGAATCGCCACACTGTCTTCCACAATGGTTGAACTAATTTACACTCCCACCAACAGTGTAAAAGTGTTCCTATTTCTCCACATCCTCTCCAGCATCTGTTGTCTACAGATTTTTTAATGATCGCCATTCTAACTGGCGTGAGATGGTATCTCAATGTAGTTTTGATTTGCATTTCTCTAATGACCAGTGATGATGAGCATTTTTTCATATGTTTGTTGGCCTTGTGTATGTCTTCTTTCATAAAGTATCTGTTCATGTCCTTTGCCCACTTTTGAATGGGCTTGTTTTTTTCTTGTAAATCTGTTTTAGTTCTTTGTAAATTCTGGATATCAGCCTTTTATCAAATGGGTAAGAGGATTAAAAATCGTTCTACTATAAGGACACATGCACACAAATGTTCATTGCAGCACAGTTTACAATAGCAAAGACCTGGAACCAACCCAAATGCCCATCGATGATAGACTGGACAGGGAAAATGTGGCACATATACACCATGAAATATTATGAAGCCATCAAAAATGATGAGTTCGCGTCCTTTGTAGGGACACGGATGAACCTGGAAATCATCATTCTCAGCAAACTGACACAAGAACACAAAATCAAACACTGCATGTTCTCACTCACAGGTGGGTGTTGAACAATGAGAACACATGGACACGGGGAGGGGAGCACTACACACTGGGGTCTGTTGGGGGAAAATAGGGGAGGGACAGTGGCGGGTGGGAAGTTGAGGAGAGATAGCATGGGGAGAAATGTCAGATATAGGTGAAGGGGAGGAAGGCAGCAAATCACACTGCCACGTGTGCACCTATGCAACAATCTTGCATATTCCTCACATGTACCCCAAAACCTAAAATGCAATAAAAAAAATTAAATTAAAAAAAGAAATACAAAGGATCATAACAGAACATAAATGCAAAAGTCCTCAACAAAATACTAGCAAACCATATTCAATAGCATATTAAAAAGATCACACACCATGTTCCAGTGGGACTTGTTCCTGGACTAGAAGAAAGATCTCAACAAATTATGTAAAGGGCAAATGTACCTCAATATAATAATGGCTACATATGATAGGCCCACAGCTAACATTATATTTGATGGTGAAAAGCTAAAAGTTTTTCCTTTAAGTTTAAGAACAAGACAAGGATGTCCGCCGTCACCCCTTCTACTTTACATAGTGTAGAAGCCCTAGCAAGAGAAATTTGGCAAGAGAAAGAAATAAAAAGTATCCACATCAGAAAAGAAGCAGTTAAATGGTTTCTATTTGCAAATAACATGAACTTACATTAAAAAAAAAAAAAGAAAACCTTAAAGACTCCATCATAAAACTGTTAGAACTAGTAGGTAAATTAAGTAGAGTTGCAGGACACAAAAATCATTATATAAAAAGCAGCTGTATTTTTATATACTAACACCCAATTATGCAACAATGAAATCAAGAAAGCAATCCCGTTTACAATAGCATCAAAAAGACTAGAATACTTAGGAATAAACTTAACAAAGAGGTGGAGGATTTCTACACTGAAAACTACAAAACATTGATAAAAGAAACTGAAGAAAACACAAATAAATAAAAAGATGTCCTATATTCATATATTGAAAGAACTGATATTGTTAAAATACTCCTACTACCCAAAGAAATTTACAGATTCAATGTGGTCCCTATCAAAATATCAATGACACTCTTTTCTCATGTTTCACAGTTTAAAGATAGAAAATTCAAAACAGATCATACTTGTGACAGAATGCAAGTTGGTCCTGAAATGATTGAGTCCACAGTAATATTTATAAGACTTATGATAGGTTATAGAGTAGTCCTCACGTATCGGCACTTTCTCCTTCTGAAGTTTCAATTACTCTTGGTCAACCACTGCTATGGTTTGAATATGGCTTGTCCTCACCAAAACTCACATTGAGGGTTGGTCTGCACTGTAATGATGTTGAAAGGTAGTGGGACTCCATAAGAAGCCTTTAAGTCGAGGGATCTGCCCTCATAAAAGGCTTGATATCTTGTAGGAGTGAATTATTGTTCTTGTTGAACCAGATTAGGTACGACAAGAGTGGGTTCTTATACAGCAAGGTGGCTGCTCTCACTTTGTCTCTTTTACACACACCCTCTAGGTGCTCTTGTATGCTCTCCCACCATGCGATGCCACCCACCATGCTACGTTGCAACACGAAGGCTTCTCCAGATGTGACCACCCGATTATTAACCTCCCAGCCTCCAGAATCATGAGCTAAACAAACCACTTTTCTTTATAAATTACCCAATCTCAATTGTTCTGTCACAGCTACAGAAAATGGAATGACAACTATGGTCTGAAAATACTGGATGGAAAACTGCAAAAATAAACTATTTCTAAATTTTAAATTGTGCACAGTTCTGAGTACCATGATGAAGTCTCACACAGCACCATCTGTCCTGCCTAGGGTGTGAATCATCCCTTTGTCCAGCTTATTTATGCTGTATGTATTATCCTCTCATTAGCCACTTAGTAGCTATCTCAGTTATCAGATTGACTGGTATGATATCAGGGTGCTTGTGTTTATGGAACTCATATTTTAATCAATAAGAGTCAAAAGTGCAAGATAAATGATGCCTGCATATTGTCATAATTTTTCAATATTTTATCAGTTATTGTTGTTAATCTCTTAATGTGCCTAATTTATAAGTTAACTTTATCATATGTATGCACGTATAGGAAAAATCATAGTATATGTAAAGTTTGGTACTATTTCAGGTTTCAGACATCCACTGGAACATATTTCCCACAGATAAAAGGGGGACATCTGTACTACATTATGGACAACATCCTGTTATCTGCTATTCCTCGAACTGGACCTTTTCTCTTTGTTCTGACATATTTTTTAAAACTATGCACTCATATTCAAACACTACAGTAAAATTGAATCATCTGAATGTATTGGTCAGACTCTTTTCCTTGAGGTTCCAAAACATTGAACCATTACCAGGTGAAGTAGCATAGAACATTTGCTTTGTCTTTGGATTTTTAAGAAATTAGGTTTCCATAATTTCCCCACAAGTGGAAAGGCCAGTTTATACAAAAGCATCTGAAGTTACATTTATATTTAATATATTTTGCCAAGAGTTGATGCATCTTTCCCTCTGTGTTTGAACAGCTTCTAAGTGTGAAGATATGACATTTAAAAGTAATTTTAGATGCATCGAAGGTGTTACAGTTGACCCTTAAGCAACGTGGGAGTTAGGGGTACCAATCCCAGGTGTAGTTGAAAAGTTATGTATAACTTTTTATTCTTTCAAAACTTAACTACTAAGAGCCTGCTATTGACCAGAAGCCTTAGCAATAACATAAACAGTTGATTAATACATATTTTGTATATGTATTATATACTGTATTCTTATAATAAAGTAAGCTAAAGAAAAGAATATGTTATTAAGAAAACCATAAAGAAGAAAAAATGTATTTATATTCTTTAAGTGGAAGTGGTTCATCATAAAGATCTTCATCCTTGTCATTGTCACATTGAGTGGCTGAGGAAGAAGAGGAAGAGGAGGGGTTCATCTTGCTGTCGCTGGTGGCAGAAGTGGAAAAGGTAGAGGAGGTGGAAGCGGGGGCAGGAGAGGCAGGCACACTCAGGGTAACTCTCATTGAAAAAAATCCATGTATAAGTGGACCCGCTCAGTTTAAACCTGTGTTGTTCAAGGGTCAACGGTAATGATACACTGAGAATGAGAATGAAGAGTACACATTATTTACCACCATTTTTTATGTGTTTATTGTATGACAGGCACTGTGCTAAACATTTCATAAGCATCACATTTAATCTTCACAATGATTCTATTAGGTAAATATTGCTATGAGCTTTCTCCAGACAAAGAAACAAGCTAAAGAACATTAAGCAATTTGCCTGAGATCAGTAGCTAGTGGCAGAGTGAAGATTAGAACCAAGGTCTAATGCCAAAGTTCATGTTCAGAATTACTGGATTTTTAAATATCTCCATTGTGGTTCATATCACACCACATTTTAACCTCTTATATACACGTATTTTAGTTTTAAAATTAATATACATGGCAATGAACAAAAAATGATTTTCTCCAAGTTTAAGCCTTTCGTGATCCTTTTCTTGCCTGAAATTATTGTTATTATTTTTTATTTTTTATTGTGTTTCAGGTTTTGGGGTACATGTGAAGAACATGCAGGACTGTTGCATAGGTACATACATGGCAATGTGGTTTGCTGCCTTCCTCTCCATCACCTATATCTGGCATTTCTCCGCATGTTATCCCTCCCCAACTTCCCACCCCCTGCTGTCCCTCCCCTAGTTCCCCCACCCACAGAACTGAGTGTGCGATGCTCCCCTCCCTGTGTCCACATGTTCTCATTGTTCAACACCCACCTATGAGTGAGAACATGCAGTGTTTAATTTTCTGTTCTTGTGTCAGTTTGCTGAGAATGATGGCCCGAAATTATTTCTGTCCAATGAATAAATTTTCTTCTTTCCTACCTGGATCACCCTAATTTTCCCCCTTTTGTTGGGAGGGGAAAAGGGATACATGTATATATGTGAGCCCAGAGACAGAAATAAATGAACAGAAAAACCTGATGGTCCTGATTCTTTACCACAAAACTCCAGGAGTTCAGTGAACTAAACCATGAAATTCTCTGTCTCTCTAACCAAGTGGCACACTTTGCCTGAACATCACTAAAGGTGTGGGTACAACTAGCTTCGTTCCTGTTATAAATAATGAGCCAATATTGATATGTTATCATCAACTAATGTACATAGTTAACATTACAGTTTACTCTGTTGTATGTTCTCTGGATTTTGACAAACGTATAATGATATATATTCATCATTACAGGATACTACAAACTAATAGTTTCACTGACCTAAATATCCCCTGTGCTATACCTATTCATCCCTCTTTCATTCCCCTTGACCCCTGGCAACCACTTATGTTTTTAGTGTTTCCATACTTTTGCCTTTTACAGAACATCCTATAGTTGGAATTATACAACACATAGCTTTTTCAGATTGGCTTCTTTCACTTAGTAATATGCATTTAAGTTTTCTCCATGTATTTCATGATTTGAAAGCTTATTCCTTTTTATCAGTGAATAATATCTGATTGTCTGCATGTACCACCATTTACTTATTCATTCACCTGTTAAAGGACATCTTGGTTGCTTACAAGTTTTAGCAACTATGAATCAAGCTGCCATAAACATTTATGTGCAGGGTGTTGGGTGGACATAAGCTTTTAACTCCTTTGGGTAAATGCCAAGGAGCATATTGCTGGATCATATGGTAAGAGTGTGTTTAGTTCTATAAGAAACTGCTAAATTGTCTTCCAAAGTGGCTGTACCATTTTGCACTTCCACTAGCAATGAATGAATGTTCCTATTACTCTACATCCTTGGCAGTATTTGGTGTTGTCAGTATTTTGGATGTCTGCCATTCTAATAGTTATATAGTGGCATTTCATTGTTGTTTTAATTCAAATCCCTAATGACATGTGATACTCAGCTTCTTCTCATTTGCCATTTGGAAATCTTCTTTGATAAGTGTCTGTTGAGATATTTTGCCTTTTTTTAATTGGGTTGTTTGCTTTCTTACTGTTGAGTTGCAAGAGTTCTTTGCATATTTTAGATACCAGTACTTCTAGATGTGTATTTTGCAAAGGATGTCCCCCAACCCATGGCTTGTTTCATTCTCTTAACACTATCTTTGTAGAGCAGTTTTTAATTTTAATAAAATCCAGTATATTATTTTTTCTTTAATAGGTTGTGTTTTTCATGTTGTATCTAAGGATTCATGGCCAAACCATAGTTAATCTATATATTGTTCTGTTATCTTCTGGGAGTTTTATAGTTTTGTATTTAGCACTTCTTTAAAAAAAATACTGTTTTCTACTATATTTGTCGTGATATCAAAAAATTCCCCACAAAAAATAAAAAGTATTTTCTGAGTAGTTATTTTCTACTTCTTCTCTGAATTTAAATCATTTTAGTCTACTAGCTCATAAAAAAAGAGTATTTTCCCTTGAAACAATTTTTATGTGCTTTTAGTGAAATGCATAGTTTAAAAATAGACTGCAGATGAACTAAAGTTAAAGAGAACTGTTATTTTCATTAAAAAGTAGAAGTGCTTCATGGTAAAATTTGCCCTGTAATCTTAGTCATGTTTAGAATGACTAAGGGGTTGATTCTATCAAGGAGCCCACAATTGCACAGGTCTCATGTTCAAGGTTAGGACAGACCACCAGGTTGGGTAGAAGAACATAGACTAGACAAAGTGGAAAGGGTTCTTTAAATTTTGTTTTAAAATTCCATATTTTGAAACATTTGCAAATAAGTCAATTTTTAAATTTAGAACAAATAAAATTATAAATTTTAAATACGTCGAAATGATAGAAAAATAAACTACTAAATACATAAAAAATAGGTTGAATACAAGGAAACCCACATCTGTACATCACTGTATTATCATCAGCCATACAAGGAAAAACACTATGAGATCTTATGAAGCCAGCTGGAAAAAACTGAGGTTTTATTAAGCGTCTCTGGGCAGTGAAGCCTTTCAAGTACTGATAGGATCTGTAGCTAACTACATCAAATACTTTTTATCATCAGTTAACACACTGCAGAAATAATAATACCTTATTTGCATTTTCTCTATGTGTAACTTAACACAAGGTCATGAAAACTATACAACTTTGCATATTAGAAACTAGGGTACATGTCAAAAAGGGCAGGATTTCTTTTGCAGAAAACAACTAAATTTCCTTTACTGTTTTCACTTCGATAGAGTTTTTTCCTGAGTCCTTCCTGGAATGAAAACAATCATTTTTTACAGTATTAGATTGGAGTAAGTGGTTAGATTTTTCAGAAATTTCATTCACATTTCTCACTACATTTGTTATTTTGCTCTTTATTATGTGATTTTAATGGTTAATATTTATCAAGTGCTACATAATACCAAGGACTGTGCTCTGCAATTTGCATTGATCATCTTGTTAATTTTCATACTAACTGATTAGACAGCTTTATTTTTATCCTCATTGTACACATAAAGGAAATGAGTCTCGGACTTCAATGATTTGCCTGGCGTCACACAGCGGTAGGGCCAGAATTCAAACCCAGGCCCTCTGGCTTCAGAACCCATGCCTTACACTGTCTCATGGCAATATTTTCTTATGGGTGTTATGAAACTGAAACTCAGTGGTTATCACCAGTATCTCCAAATCTCTAGCTGGTTTCTTGCTTTCAGGGTTGTTCCTCTCAAGTTTATTCCATGCACAGCTACCACCGTGGTTTATTGAAAATGAAACCTACTCACGTCATTTCCTGCCTCACACATTTTGAGACTTCTCCACGTTCTAAGATCCTTAGCACAGCATCCAAGAGCCTCTCTGTGCAGGTCCTTGCTTCATATCCCTGTGTTCCCCTTCTCACATTTACATTGCCGCCATAGGGAACATCTTGTGCCTCCCCCCACACACACTCCACAGTATTTTATCTTGTTTCTGAAGCACACAAGCTAATTTTTTTCTGCATGCATGGTTCTTCCCCACACTACACCAAAGCCTCTTTCCATCAGGAAAACACTTCCTGTTTGTCTCCAAGAATCCTCCCCTTACCAAACATTCCCTTGCACCCTACACTTCATTGGTTGGTGTACTCCCCTCTGCACTAGCAGAATATCCCCTAGAATTTTATTTATGACACTATATTACAGTAATAAGACTAATGTCAGCCTCTCCCACTAGACTATGGGTTCTTCAAAGGCAGGATAGACCTCACTCACTTTTAATTGTGTATACATCTTGGATGATGAAGAAAGAAGGCCCGTGCTGAGAGGTAGGAGGATGATCCAGTTGTTAGCCCTGCCCTTGGATGGTTCTCCATTACCAGGTAACACTTTAGGCTTTTGGTTTGGCTTACTGCTACCAAGAAAACAAGGAGTAGAAAGAGGGAGGCCCAGTGGCTCCACTTCTCACTTGAGCCTAGTTTGAGGCCTGCAATTCCTGAGAGATAACCAAGGTTCTTTTGTGTTTTCAGCTCCTAAACAGTTTGCTGTAGATGGGACAGATCCTAAAAGAGTAGTGTTAAGTGTATTAATGTTCCATCTGGTCTCAAAATAGAACCAGGAGTTAGAAAACATGTTGATCCGGGCACTGAATCCGTGTTACTAAAAACCCTCAATTGCATCATGACTTTTTTAGAAAAATTTGAATTGAAATGCCCATGTTCTGTTCACACCCATGGCTTTGCTCATAGTTGCCAAGACATAAATTTCAATATAACAGGTTTCCTGTTTCAATTCAAAGCATCTGGTAAAGAACAAAACAGCCACGTCTTACAAAATACAAAGTTATTTCTCCTCCAATTATTTTTAGAATGAAGTGTGATCTAATGTTACTGTCTCCCCTTTTGTAAACCTAACACTGTTCATTTATTTTTTGGTCTTAACTAAGGCACTTGCTTCAGTGTGTCAGTTTTCTCAGGTAGAAGGCTGCCCATAATAGAATTGCCTTGGTTACTTAAAAGACAGGAAAGCAATTTTTAAAGGTAAAACCCTGCTGTTTTAAGTTCTTTGTAGATGTTGACACCAAATTATGCCTATTGACATTAACCTACCTGACTTCAATTTCAATTTATTCATTCAACAAGCAAGTATGGAGTTTATGATATTGCTTTAAAATGTATTGAAAGGCTTGTTGCCAAGGAACCTGCTAAATCACCTTCTAAGCTTGTTAACAAGAATAACTCCTGATTTATGTTAAATACAAGTAATTCTTGGAACTGAAGTGTTTACTTATTTTCCTTTTTATCTGCCAAGAAATAAAAATTCAACCTTCAAGGGATGGGAATCACAAAATGTAAAATAATAGAAAGAGCAGTAAGACCACACAATCTCAGCTGTCCTCGAGATATGAAGTCTGAAGTCTGACACCCAGCTCTTCCTTGATCTCATGCCAAAGATCTTATGTATAAGCCAGAGAGAGCTAGATTGTTTATTAAGCATTTCTATTTTGTTACAGGAAGTTCCAGATGTGAAATGTTTTATTCAGACATGCATGGAAAAAAAAAAGTTTAAGAGCCTGGGTTTTAAGTATATTGATTTTAAAATTAATTACTCTGTTAAATTATACACATCTATATATCTCATTCATGGAATAAGAAAAATTGTTACAGTTTTCCAAGAAATCAAGTATTTCAAAACCATGGGTGTGTAAAATGCAGTTTGCTCACATTTACACACAAATTCACACACACACACAAACACACATAATTTCAAGTTAAGATACTACAACCATTCTCCATTGCCATCAAATATGAATTATTTTTTCCTAAATATAATGTTCTCCAGCTAATTTTTAAAATTATTTCAGTTGTAAAGTGGGGATAGTAGTATTGCCTCCTTCATAAGACTATTATGATGATTAAATAAGCAAATATATGTAAAACATTTATAACAACGCAGCACATAGCAAGTATCATTTAAGAGTTAGCTATTATGGCCTGGTGTGGTGGTTCATGCCTGTAATCCCAACATTTTGGGAGGCCAAAGTAGGCAGATCACCTGAGGTCAGGAGTTCGAGACCAGCCTCGTCAACATGGTGAAACCCCATCTCTACTAAAAATACAAAATTAGCGAGGTGTGGTGGTGTGCACCTGTAATCCCAACTACTTGAGAGGCTGAGGCAGGAGAGTTGCTTGAACCCTGATGGTGGAGGTTGCAGTGAGCCGAGATTGTGCCATTGCGCTCCAGCCTGGGCAACAGAGCGAGACTCTATCTTAAAAGAGAGAGAGAGAGAGTTAGCTATTATTATATATCCAAAAGCTATGGTATTTTTAGAAATGAAATATTTCCTTCAATTTACCTCCACAATTCAGATGACATGAAAACGTAGGCTGTAGGAAACCAAACCAATCTTACAAGCAACAATAACAAACAGAAGTACAAGTAGTATAAAAAAGAAGCTCATCTCCATATAATGATGATTACGTAAGAAGGTTAGAGTTTTCTGTGTTGAATTTTTAACGTGTTTCAGGAGTAATCTTAATTAGTTTTGGAAGTGGCAAAATCTATTTTGTGTTGCTTTGAAAATGAAGATGTGTATTACGAAGATGGTATTCTGAAGCCATAGTGATATGGATTCAATTAGGCCCGCTGAAGGCCTGTGAAGGGACTGGAGGAGGAGGAATGGACACAGACCTGATAAAGTATAATGCAAGCAATAGGAGAAGAACTAAAAATAGTTGGCTGAGCAGAGATGTATAGTGGTGGTACCATGGAAGGGGAATAGCAAATTACCAAAAGGGAGAAAAAAGAAATAGACTAAAAACTGAAGGATGGAGGAAGAACAGACCTGTGGATGGCATGTAGAAGGAAAGATGGAGACATGGAGAGTGGAAGATGGGGATCTAAACTCACACAGGCTAAGAGCAGGCTTTACGTTGGAGGCAGAATAAAGGGGAGAACAGAAGGGATTGTTTAGATTGTATCTGAGCAGTCCTGGTACCTCAATGGAGTCATTGCAAGATTTTCAGCATGATGAAATTGCCTGAACTATATGAAACTTGAATGTATAAAACTCTTCTAATGGTATATATTTTATGCCATAACACTCCCAATAACAGTAAGATATAATTGTACATCAGAATCATCTTTGCACCTTATTGAATGGAAGCTGGCCAAAACAGAGTCCAGCAGTACACCTAGAACAGAAGGGGGCTGTAATGCAAGGTGATGTCTCAAGCCAGAGAAGGACAGAGAAGAATCAGGAGCAAACCATTATGGTGAAGGAATGAGGCCACATCTTGTACCCTGAAAGCACTGCTAAACTAAGAAACAAACAGATGTTAAAATGAATATATATTAAGTGTTCATAGAATTTATCTCAGAGTGGTGGGATCAGTCTATTTTTATTTTGTTAAAATGCATTGTATTTTCTAAGGGTTTTGGTGAGCATCTTTGATTTTTATAATTTATAAAAAGGTTTTCCAAAAACAATGAAACCAAATAAACAAAAGTAACCAAACTTAGAGAAGGCTAGAAAGCAGCTGAGAATGCTGTTCCCTGGGATATACTTGTATTGCTCTGCTTACACACTGTAGCTGCTGCCCCATGCACTGGAAAAGTGGTGCCCTTCATTTGACCACTGTCTTTAAGGGCTTGCTAGGTCAGGGGGAGGAGTGCTGCCCCTTCCACACAGTGACACCATCTTACTCTTAGACAAGTAACTCCATCATAGCACAAAAGTTTCTGAAATAAAATTTTAAGTACACAGACAAGTTAGCTGAATATCTTTTATCGATACATGGCTTGTGTACATATGTATAGGGCACATGTGATATTGTGTCACATGCATAGAATGTGTGGTGATCAAGTCAGGGTGTAGTGGAGGTGTGCTTTCATGCCACCATAATCTCTAGAATCCTTAAACTGTCTGCAGCTTAGTTGTCCAAGTAGACATACTGAGAAAAATTGCTTAATGGGAAAGATATGAGATTGAGAAGCAGGTAGACTTCAGACTGAATGTTGGTTCCATCAATTAATTTCTGACTGGGTATTAAGTCAATATGTGTTTCTATTTGTAACCTTATAGAATGAGGTTAAGAATCTTACCCTACAAATTGTGAGTATTAGAAATAAAGATTTACTATTTATATAAAGTTATTAAACAGGCCAATCTAAACAGTGGTACTAAAAATCAAGATAATGGTTATCCTCTGTCAATACTTACCATGTATATATTTATCTTCTAGTACACATTGAACTCCTGTAGACACACAACTTTTATTTTATTATTTTATTTTATTTTTGAGAGAGAGTGTCACTCTTGTTGCCCAGGCTGGAGTGGAATGTCACCATCTCAGCTCACTTCAACCTTTGCCTGCCAGGTTCAAGAGATTCTCCTGCCTCAGCCACCCGAGTAGCTGGGACTACAAGCATGTGCCCATGCGCCTGGTTAATTTTTGTATTTTTAGTAGGGATGAGGTTTCACCATGTTGGCCAGGCTGGTCTTGAACTCCTGACCTCAGGTGATCTGCCCGCCTCAGCCTCCCAAAGTGGGATTACAGGCATGAGCCACTGCCCCCAGCCTAGACACATAACTTTTAAAGTAGATGTTTACTTGAAAAATATATTCTCTTACATAGACCTGAATGCCAAGCAACTCTATTCTATCACATTGCTCTATTGTATAATTTTTGGTCATTCTTTATTTTAAATATTTGTTATAATGTGATACAAAATGTCAAGTTACATAATTATATATTTCTGTTTCTTTCAGTAAAACTACAAAACTTAAAAAACCATAATTTCTTTGCTGTATTTTCACCATTTTAATCTCCCAGTGTTATAACATGTGTTTTATCCTTTTGAAAGAAAATAAATTTTACTTGAAAAAAAAAGAAATAAAGTTTTAAAGTGCTTAGTACAGTGTATGATACATATTAGGTTCTCAAAACTTAGCTTTTATTACTGTCAAATTGAGGAGATAATAAAACACTGCCATCTGCATGCCTAAAGAACATATGATTTAGTTGGGAGGCAGGCACAAGTTTAGCCAACAATTGCATACAGCGTGGAAATTGCTATAAGAGAAGCATGCTATAGGCACACTGAGGGTGGGTGCACACAGTAAATGAGGAGGGAACAAATTTCTTAAGTGAAGTGATACATGAGCTGAATCTTGATATATAGTATATGTACATGTTTGTGGGGTACATGTGATATTTTGCTACATACATAGACTGTGTACGTGATCAAGTTGAGGTATTCAGGGTGTCCATCACCTTGAGTACTTATCATTTTTATGTGTTAAGAACATTTCAAGTCCTCTCTTCTAGTTATTTTGCAATATACTTTGTTATTAATTATAGTCACTTCACTCTGCTATTGAACATTAAAACATGTTCTTTCTATCTAACTGTATGTTTGTACCTATTAACCAACCTCTCTTCATCATCACCCACCCCTTAAACTTACACATCCTTCCCAGCCTTTAGTGTCTTTAGATCTATTCTCTACTTCCATTGGATCAACTATTTTAGCTCCTACATATCCATGAGAACATGCAAAATTTGTCTTTCTTTGGCTAACTTATTTCACTTAACGTAATGACCTCCAGTTCCATCCATGTTGCTCCAGTAGTTGCTCAGGATTGCTTTGGCTGTTTGGGATTTTTGTTTAGTGTCATATAAATTTGGGGATTGTTTTTTCTATTTCTGTGTAAAGTGATATTGGTATTTTCATAGAGATTGCATTGAATCTATAGATTGCTTTGGATAGCATAGTCCTGTTAATTTTTTTCAATCCACAAGCATGGGATATCTCTCCATCTGTTTTTGTCCTCTTCAAGTTCTTTCATCAGAGTCTTGCAGTTTTCTTTATAGAGGTCTTTTACTACCTAGGTTGACTTCATTCCTAGTATTTTTACATGTTTTGTAGCTATCGTAAGTGGGATTGACTTCTTGATTTCTCTTTCAGGGTGAACTGCTAGAGATCACTCACTCTTTCCCTACATTGGGGAGTCTCTGGACTCCCAGCCAATCCTGGCCATGCAGGTTGCTTTGCTTTCCTTTCCTCCCTTGCCTGAGATGTTTCCTGTCACTTCTCTGTTGAATTCCAGCATTCTATCTCAGGTGATCTATTCAATATGTAATTATCTACTTGATATTTTGATTCTACCTTGTGGAGAAGGCAGACACCAGATGCATTTAGCCAACCAATTTGAAGCCACCCCGAGCTGAATCTGAAGGGAATGTAGAAGTGAGTGAGGCACTTCCCTCAGGCACAAAATTTAAGGGGTGCCAAAATACTCAGTAATCAATATAAATGATATTTCAATGTCATATTTTTAAAACTTGCATGGCAAGTTATAGTCTTCAGGTTGACCGGTTGTTTCAGTAAAGTTTTATTGCAACAAGAGCCACAATTAGGGTGAAGCAGATCATGGAAATGTAGGATCAGAGTCCATCTTTATTACAGTATTTGCTCATCATGAATTCTTAAATTAACTTCTTAAAATATTCCATTAAATGTGCCAGTTATCTTGATTTCTGAATTTTAGTACCCTCTTAAATTTTGCATCTGAGACGAGTGCCTTACCTTGGTTAACAAGGTGGGGAAGAGAACCCAGAAGTTATGTCAGACATTCTAGGAAAAGAAAGAAGCATATTTGAAAGATCATTGCATATCATGGAATTCTTTGTTCACAGAAAATGCAAAGATGACTCCATGGCATCAAAGGGAACAGGAGGAAAAATGGCAGAAAACACAGTCAGATAAGCAGCTTGGAGTCAGATCTTGAGCTACATGTCTAAGCCTAAAATCTCTAAAATTCTGAAAATGCATTAAAAGTTTTTATTAGAAGATTGATGGGATATTTTTGCTTGAAGAAAAAATATAACTCTGGGAAGAGTTGATACTGAGAATTTAATAAACTATTGCAATCACAAGTTAGAAATTATTTCTGGTGACATGAACTAGAGAGAAGATAGTGGGAATAGAAAGGAAAGGGCTTAGTTCATGGGCATTTTGAAGATGGAGGAAAGCTGAATGAATACTGATAATAACTAATCTATAGTTTTCTTTCCCTTCTCTATAGGAAATATAGTAACTGTATTCACCAATATGTGAAGAGCAGATCTAGGGGAAGATGATGATGAGTTTAGGGTGGGCATGGGAAATGTAAACTTCAGGCAAGAGGTAGAAATAGGGATATCATCAAAGGATTACTACAATCATGGGAAGAAACTCCAAAATCTGTTGTAATGATGGAGATGATATGGCCAGGCACCAAACTTAGCCTTTCATCTTGAAGGAGACAGTCTGGGCAATGAGATCAATGTAAAGCTTTGGAAACCTGCATGGTACAAGAGACTGTAAGCCTCCAAGTGTCCACCAGCCCCAGGGCTCCCTTTGGATAACAGTTTCCCTAGGTGAGTCTTCGTAAAGTCGCAAAGCCTTAGATAATGTGATACTGCCACTTCCATCATAACTGAAGGAACCAGGTTTTGGTGCCCAAACCTAAAACAGCTGTGGATACTAGTGAGCGAGGTCAATTATCAGAGAGGTATTTTGGTACCAAATTCCTCAAAAGTTCTTTTTAATATGAGAAAGTGACAAAATACTCCTATTCAGATGTCCTGGAATAAAATTGCATACAAAAAAGGCAGCAGGGATTAATGAGATTAACCATTCTTACAGAACAATAAAATGACTGGGGTGCTTGGGGAGCTATTTTATTTTGAATAGCAATGAGCTATTGATTCAGTTTTCCCTGATGCCTGCTGTACATACCTGCCAGCCTCAGAAGCACTATGCGGCTGGCCCAGGACGCAGCCTAACTCCATAGTGCTAAAATATATTTTGGTGCTTTCTCACTTCTTGGTAATTCTCATAAATCCCCACCATTTCATATAGCTTGGGCAGGTCTCTTCCTTTCAACCTGAAAGACTATTGTAAGCACCATTTTACAGGGGAAGTCAGAAGGCCAAAGTCTGAGGGCAGATTCTCATCAGAAACCAGAACAGACAAAATTCATCCAATAATTATGTAAGTAACTTCTCTGTGCCTCATTTTTGTAATCTGCAAAATCAGGATAATTATAGTTTTCCCAGACCAAACTGAGGATTGATCTGCTATTTCTCGTGGCCCAATAACAAGATGCAGATGAACTGGGGAGGAAAAGAGTTTTTAGTTCTGCAATCGGTTACAGGGAGAAGGCCTGGAAATTATCGCCAGACCAACTCAGAATTACAAAGTTTTCCAGAGCTTATATACCTTCTGAGTCTATGTGTAAGTGTGTATTTGTCAAATGACATAAGCGATTAATTTCTTTTAATCTATAATTAAGGTCTCAGTCCTGAAGACCTTCCTCTGGAGCCTTAGTAAATTTGATCTAAATGAGTTCAGGTGCTGGGGTGATCACCCTTATCTTGTCTCCTGCTAAATCAGGGAGGTTTGAGGAGTTCCTTCAGATCCCAATAAACTTGTTTGTAGAGGCCTGGGGACTTTCTACAGACCCACAATAAAACTTGTTGAATCCTAAATGGGTCCTGTTAAGAATTCCTTCCCAAGAAAGGCCTAGGCAAAATTCTTGGTGGGCTTTTGTTACATCTCAGCCTTTGTATAAGGACACTGGCGTTTAATATTTAACTTAACCACTTAGTTCTGAAACAGTTGTTATGGAGGCCTGCATTAGTGAGACCTGGTCTGCCACAATAGTACCTTCTGTATAGCATTGTTATGAGGATTAAATAAATTAATATATATAATGTCCTTAGAGGCAGGGACAAAGTAAACATTATGTAGGTATCTACTAAAAAATAAAATAAGCCGTTTGCTTTTATATTGACTTGTATTGGCCCATTTCTCCCTTTAGAGGAGTCTTGAGGTACTGTGTTGTTTCAGACACACATCACAACTAAAATTAGCTTATTGCTGAATGAACACCTAGACTAGAAAATTGTTCAATTAACCCTGTAGTTAAGCTTTGTCAGTTTGATTTATTTAACAGTGATGCTCAGGATTGCCAACACATACATTCTGGATTTGGTGAACCTGGACAAAAAGGAAGTTGTGCCCACACTGAAGCTTTGGTTCTTAAGATTACCTGTAGGGAGATAAATATCATTCTGGACAGGTATAGTTCCTATAAGGACAGCAATCATCAGTTACAGAATGTATTTCAAAGTGAAATAAATAGGTACAACTACAATCATGTAACACATGACATTTTAATCAACAACATACTGCATATATGACGGTGGTCCCATAAGATTAGAATATTATATTTTTATTGCACTTTTTCTATGTTTAGACATTCAAATACTTACCTTTGTGATATAATTTCCTACGGTATTCAGTACAGTAACCTGCTGTGCAGATGTTTATAACATAGGAGCAATAGGCTATATGATATAGCCTAGGTGTAGAGTAGGGTATTCCATCTAGGTTTGTGTAAGTATACTCCCTGATGTTCACATACACACAGAAAATGTGTAAAAACTCATTTATCAGAATATATTCCCATCATTAAGTGACGCATGACTCTAGTAACAACATTAATTGCAGTGCGTTTGTTGTCTTATTACTGTGGACTAGTTTTGTGTTTGATAATAAGCATCTACTTTGATTCTTTTTATAAGCCACATAGTTTCTGATTCTAAATTATTTTTTCTGATCAATGTATACACAATTTGTTTGATGCAATTTTTGTTTGATCAGAAAGAAGAGAAAGAGAAACATCCATTGAGAAATGACTGTATTTAATATGCTATTCATTGTTACATACGTATTTATCATTTCATTTTCATTGTAAGTTTAGAAAGTTAGCATTATCATTCCCATTTTTGGAGATGAGAAAAGAGATAATGAGAGCAAGGCTTAAAAAACGAAAGCAGGCAAGCAAGAGGGAAAGGGGAAAAGGTAAATTAGAATTTTTTTACTTCTCTTATAATATTGCAACAAGATCACATTAAATTTGAAAATATCTTTGTCCACATTTTCATAAATGATGAAGTTCACATTAAAGGTGAAATAGTCCCAGCTACTCGGGAGGCTGAGGCAGGAGAATTGCTTGAAACTAGAAAACGGAAGTTGCAGTGAGCCAGGATCACTCCACTGCACTCCAGCCTGGCTATAGAGCCAGACTCTGTCTCAAAAATAAATAAATAAATAAATAAATAAATAAATAAATAAATAAATAAATAAATAAAAGGTGAAATAACTGAGATAATGCAGTGCTCTGTTTTGCACTTCACATTTATTTTTTGATTCTAGACACTTGTCTTCTATGATCTCCCAGGGAGAATTCATTGAGCCTAACGGTGGTAAAAGCTTGATTTTTGATATCTTTTCCTCCCACTACACTCAAATTCCTCCAAGAATGAGGGCACAGAATTGCTCAAGAGCAAAGATTTACTGCTGCATTTGAAGATTACTTGATTCTAACCAATTTGGAGCCTATCGATTTAGGGTTAACAGAAGGTCCCTGCAGAACATGTGCCTTCTTGTTTAAACACTCGGAGCTTTTGGTAACGCCACTGTTCTAATACAACCAGAAATTTTACTGAAGCAAACAAAAAGAAGGGAAAAAAGTTATCCATCTTTTGACCTTTTTTATTTTTGTAACTTTCCAGATTTAGTTGAGTTGTATCCTTGTTTTTAAGATCTAAGTATATGAATTGAGAGGAGCTGCTCTTTTACCCAGTGCACTCCGTGAAAAAAAACTCCAAAGCTTCTTAGTTAAACAGAGGAAAAACTGGTGATTAGAAATATGAAAATTATTGTTATCTTAGCTTATCTTTCTTCTATATTTGTTCTTTGGTTTAGCCATTTAAAAATGTCCACAAAATATAAAAGCTACTACAGAAAATTTTCAACTGATAATTAGTTAAATTTTTGTTGAAATTTAAAAACTGAAATCTACCCAAATTATGCAAAGTAAAAACAATATTACAAAATAGATTCATGGGAATACTGATGTATTTATTAGAATTCAGGAAAGAATCAAAAACCTAGGGGAAGAATAAGAACCTAGGAAGTTCTGGGCACCCAGTAGCAGAAATTCATGGATTTTCTAGAATATTGTATGGAGTTGCTGAGTGATATTGTTTGGCTTTGTGTCACCACCTAAATTTCATCTTGAATTGTATCCCATAATCCTTATAATGTCATGGGAGGGACCCAGTGGGAGGTAATTCAGTTATGGAGGCAGTTTCCCCCCTCATGCTGTTCTCACAATAATGAGTGAGTTCTCAGCGGATCTGATGGTTTTATAAGGGGCTTCCCCCTCTGCTCTACACTCATTTTCTCTCCTGCCATCCTGTGAAGAGGTGCCTTTCACTACAATTGTAAGTTTCCTGAGGCTTCCCAGCCATGTGGAACTGGAAGCGAATTAAACCTCTTTTCTTTATAAATCGACCAGTGTCTGATATTTCTTCATTGCTGTGTGAGAACAGACTAATATACTGAGCTTCCAGAAATTTTCAGAGCCTGTGTCTTTTGGTTCAGAAATCCAAATTTCTGGAAGGGGAAATATGATTGGTCTAGCTAAAATCAGGTGATCACTCTTGGATCAGCCAGCTCTGATCACAAGGGCAGGGTCTTAAGATCGTGCTTAAAATCCTCCCATGTACTGCCCTACTTCTTACCAAGTCCACCTATCCTACTCAAACCTACGAGGACTTAGATCATCTGGTACCAGCCTGCTTTCCAAACTCGTCTCAAACCACAGACCCAGGTACCCCTTTATACTTGTTCTTCTTGCCTATAACTTATCTGATCTCTCTTTCTCATCCTTTAAATACCAGCCTAAATGTCATTACACAGAGGTGTCATTGGAAGCCCCAAATCTAAACTGTGTTTTCCTTTTATTATCCCTCATAGAATCCTGTTGTTTTCCTTCATAGGACTTATCACAATTGGTTACCAGATGTTTATTTTCCAGTGGGGAGGAGGGGAGGTTACTTGTTTGATTTCTCTTGTGTCTCTCTACAGCCTATAAGAGGGTAGGGATTTCAATCAATTTGTCTTGGTTGCAAAACTGGTACCCTGCCTGGCACATGGCAAATGGTCCATGAATATTTGCTATAAATAAATAAATAAGTAAATAAGTAATGACAGAATATCATCGTTATGTATCAGGGCAGTTCTCAAAGAGGGAAGTTAAGCATCACATTTCACAGTATCTAGCCCATGAACAGGAAGGCATCTAACTCACTAATTGAACGTTTGGGGAGGAAATTGGCAGGATTTTTACCCAAAGATGACTAATATTCAATATTCTGCAAATACAGCTAATACAGCTATTCTTTTTCTTTGAAAAAATAAAGTCAAACTTGATAGTATTTATTTGGAGAGATGTAGGTAGGGAGAGGATTTCTTTTGACTTATGTATACTCAACACTAGAGTTAGATAGCTTTTGTACTAATGATGTATGGAGATAAAGAAGATTACTGAAGTATAGCATGCCTTTGAGACTTGAAATTCAGAACAGTATGAAACAGTATTAAGCACAAAGCTGAAAACTTCAGTTTTTTCTGCTAGGAAAAGGTATTAAGGACAGACTGTAGACAATTGTGTGATTATGTATTTAATAGCAAATCTACTCCTAACCTATGTAACAGAGAACAAAAAAAAAATGACAATTTATATTGGTACCCAGTTGTCTAATCGAATTCTAGACCTGGAAGATGCAAGCCCAAGCCAGAATATACTCATTGTAACATGTTGATGCCTTGAATAGCACATGTTGGTAGGAAACCAGCCCTTTCACCCTTTCTCCTTAACACCTATTTTCAAACTCCAAATAATTATAGAAGGTGATTAGGAGAGGAATTTCTGAATCCCAGCTATACCCCACTCCCAGGGAATGAGATTGCATAGCAGGTAACTGTTAAGTTAAATTTGTGCTGTGGAACAAACTACGGTCATCCAAGCCATCATACATTTACAAGAATGACCCAATGGTCTTCTTTCACCAAAGCCTATTAGGTTGTGGTGCAAAAGTAATTGCATCATCATGGGTCATGGGGGGAAACCACATTGCTTGCGACCACAGCAAAAAGAAGAGTAAACCTGCATTAATATTATACCCATTCTTGGCCAGGTGCAGTGGCTACAGTGGTTCACACCTGTAATCCCCGTGCTTTGGGAGACAAAGGAGGATCCCTTGAGGCCAGGAGTTCAAGACCAGCCTAGGCAATATAATGAGACTTCATCTGTACGAAAAAATAATAAAACTTAGCTGGGTGTGGTGGTACATACTGCTAGTCCCAGCTACTTGGGAGGTTGATGTGGAAGGATGACAAGCACATGAGTTCAGAGATGCAGTGAGCTATGACCACGCCACTGCAATGGAACAAGACCTTGCCTCTAAAGGAAAAAAATTCTCATATCTATTTTGTTGCGCCTATCAGTCATTGTGTAATGATCTGGGCCCAATACTTATGGCTAGATTCTATATGACTCATGCTCTTCCTTAAGCCAGACCAGACACTTGCTGAGTGTCTCTCTTCTTTCCCTGATCCTCTGCCCCTTCTACCAATTCTTAGGTTCCCAGGGCAATGGTTGAAAATCTTGTCTTGATGCCTAGCACGTCTCTCCATTGGTTTTTTGCTTATACAATCTAAGAGTGATCTTGGACCCAAGCAAGAGGTTTTTCTTCCCTAGGATTTGCCTTCCAGAAGGTTTTACCTATCACAAATACACACACACAAAACAATTATTGAAGAATGCAAGATTACTGAGGATCCTGCATTCATTGCTGGCACATTACTGATGCATAATCCCAAACATCCACTCTTATGGTAAATACCATTCAGGTCTCAGAAAATATTGTCCACATACCTCTTACCATTCATTCTCAAAACACAATACGACTACATCTGAATGACATGAAGGTTCTGGGTTGTACCATCTCTAGCATCAGAGAGAGGGACACTGCTTTGAAATGTGAGGAGGATTTAAGTCACAGAAGCACTTAGATAACAAAAAAGAAAAAATAATTATTAAATCCTGTCTCTTACAGGCCATGAATGTAGTAAATTACACATGAAGCATCTTTTCTTTGAAGTGCTGAAAGATAAATGTCTTCTTTCCCTTTGTGTTCCAATTTCACGTTCCATATTAGTGTAGTATTTGCAACAGTTCCTTTTCATGGCTCAGGAAAATTGCTTATATTTGAAATCCACATTACTCTTAAATGTGTATATATGTAGATCTCAGCGTTAACACTGAAGCATGTTACTGGTTTGATTTTTTTTTTCTTGCCTTGGCAACTAGAGAAAGTTAAACACTGGAATTGAGAATACTTTTATTTGTATAAAACTTCTTAATGAGATTTATTTGATATTTTAAAACAATAAAATATAATTAGTTTTATTTAAATAATTTGGGCCCAGCACAGTGACTCATGCCTGTAATCCCAACACTTTTGGAGGCCAAGGTGGGAGGATCTCTTGAGGCCAGTAGTTCGAGACCAACCTGGAAAACATAGCAAGACCTTGACTCTACAAAAAATTTTGTATAAAATAATTCACCCCGGAATGGTGGTGCATACCTGCAGTCTCAGCTACTGGGGAGGCTGAGGTGGGAGGATCCCTTAAGCCCAGGAATTCAAGGCTGCAGTGAGCTGTGATCACACCAGTGTACTACAGCCTAGGCAACAGAATGCAATGGTGTCTTTAAAAATAAATAAATACATAAATGATTTTTAGTTAAAACTTTAATATTCAGTAATTTAATTTGCAGTTTGGCCTTGGATTCAAATATGTAATTTAAATGTATTATTTAAAACACTAAAAATCTGTATTTTTCCAAATTTTGCATTTAATTTAATCCACATTTTTTGGAAAATAATTTCAAACTCTATCCCCTCTTAAATATCACTTTATTCTTTAATCCTTTAGGTTATTCACTTTAAGTGGAATACAAATAATGATGTTATCTTGCCTTCAATAATAATAAAATTAGTGATGTGTTTAAATGCAGGCAAGAAAAATCAATTTCTTAGAATAAATAAGAAATAATTTGTGAATTATGTACATCTCTATTTTATTATTCGCCCAAACACTGCCAGCCCATGAAATGAACATTCACATACACACAATAATAATTACATTCCATCATCTTGAAATGTTGGCAATTTTAGCCATATAAAAATCATGGCTTTACACATATACTTTTATTTTGTCATTTAAATATATATTTGTCAAGGTAGAAGGGTAGAACACATTTTATATAGTAGTTTGTTAGCTTGCGTTGTGGCTTTTAGAACATCTAGACTAGGTGTAAACCTTGCTAGCAGATATAGACCTATCAAGGGACTAAAGTCAAAAGGCACTGAATTGTGATTCCAACACTTGGAGAAACTTGCTCTACTGGTAAATGATATTTTTGTTTACAGTGTGGACACAGGAAACATTGCTGATTTAAGGCTTCACAGAGATGCAAAACATGGACGTATTTATTTACTCTTTGGAGTGTAGGCATTGCCACAATCTTTTATTCAGTGACATACAAGGAAGATTTCTCCTGTGGCTCCATAACCTAATTCTACTTACTATTACAAGATCCCTCTCCTAGGAATGAAAAGAATTTTTTTTTATCTGAGGAGAATGAAATAAGAGCCATCAATCATCTTTCAAAATAACTCTATAGTCTCTTTTCTTGTTGTTCATTTCTAGAACTCATGCATTTTTTACCATCTTTGATTTATTTCCATCTTCTTCATATCTGATACCTCTCCAGCAACATTCTATTGTTTTAATTAATAAACTTCATTTTTAGAGTAATTTTAGGTTCACAACAAATTGAGTAGAAAGTACAGAGTTCCTATATACTCACTGTCCCCAACACACACATTCAGTTTATTTATCACCATCACACACCAGAGAAATTGAGCAGAAAGTACAGAGAGTTCTTGTATACTCACTGTTCCCAACACCCACAACCTTTCCAGTTATCAACATCCTGTACATGTCTTATTATAGGGTACAGCCTTACAGGGTTCTGTGAGCCCCTCCTGCCTGGTGCAGAGAAGAGAAATTGTAGAAATAAAAGATGCAAGACACAGAGATAGAGAAAAGAGAGTTTGGGTCTGGGTGTCCACTGCCAACCAAATCTCGGAGTCCTGCAGTAGCCCTGAATGCCAGGACGCTCTCACTTTTATTGAGTTGCAAATCTGGGTGCAGGGTAGGTAGGGTATGGTAGGTAGGGCATGGTCTTGGTGTTCGGAGACTGAGGGCAGGGTAGATAGGGCGTGGCAGTGATAGGGTCAAGTACATCACCTGTCATTCAGGTAGGGGCTCAGGAATTTCTGGCACCTGAAGTGAGGTGTAAGGAGTGTAATGCATCAGCGCTTTTTCCACACTTATCAAGAAAGAACTAAAACATTAAGATTTATATCACTATTACTGATTATCTTTTCTAAGAACAAAGGAACCAGGTGCAGAAGCAGAACATGAGAGTAGACATGGAAAGTGACCGCTGAAGCACAGCATCACATAGAAACAATTAAGCCCCTGGATGCCTTGGGGCCTACCTCATAGCTGTCAGGCCTTACCACAAGAGCCTGGAGAAGGGGAGTTTTCTCCTAACTCCTCCGGGGAAGGAGATGTAGACATCTCAGCTATTTTGGACATCTCCTTCCCTAGCTGGCTAAACAGCGGGTGCTTTCCCAGCGCTGGTGCTGCCACACAGCCAAGGCGGCCTCCAGCAGCCCTTATGGGGGCATGACAGAGGGCTTAGAGCATCTTGCCTTAGTGTCATTCATTTCACAATGTCACCCCAGGTTCACACTTCTGACCTGAGAGGCATTAGTAAAAGAATTAAGATCACCTATGAATAACCAAGATCACATATGAATAACTAATAACTACTATGGATATATTTCTAGTTACTTTTTTCTTCATTATTTATATGGAAATAGGCTGAGACCTTTTGCCCTTGCCTTGGTGCTTATGGGATCTCCCCACTATCCCACTACCTCTTATCATCAGTGAATCTATGCTGATATATTGTTATGACCCAAAGTCCATAGTTTGCATCAGAGATAACTCTTGGTGTTGTACCTTCTGTGGGTTTCGATGAATGTATTATGGCATGTAGCCACCATTGTAGTATTGTACAGAAGAGTTTCACTGCCATAAAACTCCTCTTTGCTCTATTTATTCATTGCCCTCCCCCCCCAACCCCCATGCTGCCCAGATCCTGGCAACCACTAATCTTTTTACAGTCTCCAAGTTTCTTACCTTTCCCAGAATGTCATATAGTTGGCATCATACAGTTCATAGTCTTTTCAGATTGGCTTATTTTACTTAGTAATATGCATTTAAGTTTCCTTCATATCTTTTTATCAGCACTGAATAATGTTCTACTGTCTGATAGCGCATTTCTTCTTATCAGCACTGAATAATGTTCTACTGTCTGATAGCTCATTTCTTCTTATCAGTACTGAATAATGTTCTACTGTCTGATGTACTTTGAGTACAGCTTATTTATACACCCACCTACTGAAGGACATGTTGATTTATTCCGAGTTTGGGCAATTATGAATAGGCTGCAAGTTTTTGAGTAAACAATAAGCATAAGTTTTAAATTTGTTTGGGGAAATAGCACAGAGTGTGATTGCTAGGTCATACAGTAAGAGTGTGTTTAGTCTTGTAAGAAAATGCCAGTCTTCCATAGCGGCTGTATCATCTTGCATTCCCATCTACAATGAATAGGATTTCCTGTTGCCACACATTCTCACCAGCATTTAGTGTTGTCAGTGTTTCAGATTTTTGATTTAGATAATTGTAATAGGTACGTAGTTTTTTTTTATTGTTGTTTTAATTTGAAATTCTTTAATGGCATAACATGTCTAACGTTTTTGTATGCTTACTTGATATTTGTATATATTCTTTGATGAAGTGTCTGTTCAGGTATTTAGCCTATGTTTTAACTGGGTTGTTCTTATTATTGTGTTCTAAAATTTATTTTTATATTTTGGATAACAGTTCTTAATTAGATGTGTCTTTTCTAAATATTTTCTCTTGGCCCAAACTTGTTTTCTCACTCCCTTGACATTATATTTTGCAAAGCAGAAATGTTTAGTTTGAATAAACAATTATTTTATCAATTATTTCTTTCAGCAACCACATTTTCAGTGTTGTATCTAAAAAGTCATCACCATACTCAAGATCATCTAGGTTTTCTCCTACATTATCTTTTAGAATATTTATAGTCTTACACTTGACAATTAGGTCTATCATTTTGAGTTAAATTTTGTGAAGGTGTAGGGTGTGTGTCTAGATTTGTTTTTTGTTTTGTTTCATTTTGTTTTGTTTTGCATGTGTATGTCCAGCCGTTCCAGTGCCATTTGTTGAAAAAAAAAAAAAAAAGGTCTCTGCCTCATTGTATTGCCTTTGCTCCTTTGGCAAAGATTAATTGGATATATTTATAGTGGCCTATTTCTGGACTTTTTATTTGATTTATTTGTCTTTTCTTTCTTCACCCCACTATCTTGATTACTATAGCTTTACAGTAAGTCTTGAAGTTGAGTAGTGTCAGTCTTCCAACTTTGTTTTTCTTTAGAATTGAGTTGGCTAGTCTGAGTCGTTTGCCTTTCCATATAAACTTCAGTTTGTCAATATCCACAAGGTAACTTGCTGGGATTTTTATTTGGACTGCATTGAATCTATAGATCAAATTGGAAATAAACGACTTCTTGGCAAATTAAGTTTTCTATCAATGAACAAGAATATCTCTGTTAATTGAGTTCTTCTTTGATTTCTTTTATAGAGTTCTGTAATTTCCCTCATATAGATCTTGTACATATTTCATTAGACATATATCTAAGTATTTCTTTTTTTGGTGGGGAGGAGGATTGCTATTGTAAATGTTACTGTGTTTTTAAATTCCACTTGTTCATTGACGGTATATTGAAAAGTGATAGATTTTGTCTGTTAACTATGTATTGCAACCTTGCTATAATTACTTATTAGTTCAAAAAGGATTTTTAATAGATTCTTTTGACTATTTTACACAGACAATTACATCATCTGTCAATAAGAGCAGTTTTATTTCTTCCTTCCCTATCTGTATACCTTTTATTTTCTTATTTTATTTCATTAGATAGGATTTCCAGTATGATGTTCAAAAGAAGTGGTGAGAAGTGACATCTTTGCCTTGTTTCTGATCTTAGTGGGAACATTTCGAGTATCATACTATTAAGAATGATGTTGGCTATAGAATTTTTGATAGTTGTTCTTTATCAATTTGAGGAAATTCTCCTCTATGTCTAGTTTCATGAGATTTTTTTTTATCATAAATGGTTGTTGGGTTTCATCAAATGATTTTTCTGCATCTATTGATATAATCATGTGATTTTTCTTCATTAGCCTTTTGGTATGATAAATTACATTAATTGATTTTCACATGTTGAATCAGCCTTGTGTACCCAGGACAAATCCTACTTGGATGTGATGTATAATTATTTTTATATATTGTGGAATTTGACATACTAATATTTTGTTGAGGACTTTTGCATCCATGGTCCTGAGAAATCTTGGTCTGTAGTTCTCTTCTTTGTCTTGGTCTGGTTTTGGCATTAGTGTAATGCTGGCCTCATAGAATAAGCTAGAAAGTATTCCTGTTGATTCTATCATCTGAAAGACACTTTTGAGAATGGATATAATTTCTTCATTGAATGTTTGGTAGAATTCCCTGGCGAACCCATTTAGGCTTGGTTATTCTTATTTGGGAAGGTTATTAATTATGGATTCATTTTCATTAATAGATAGGACTTACTAGATTGTCTTTTTCTATTTGAATTTGGGCAAATTTTGTCTTTCAAGGAATTGATCCAAGGTTACTAAATTTATGGGCATAGAATTGTTTGTAATATTCCTTTATTATCCTTTTAATGCCTATGAGATCTGTGACGATAACACCTTTTTCTTTTTCAACATAAATGATTTGTGACTGCTCTCTTCTTTTCTTAACCTGGCTAGTGGTGTATCAATGTTCAAAAAACAACTTCCGGTTTTGTTGATTTTATCTATTAATTTCCCGTTTTAATTTTATTAATTTCTGCTCTAATTTTTACTATTTCTTTTCTTCTGCTTACTTTGAATTTAATATGCTCTTCTTTTTCTGGTTCCCTAATCTGGAAGCTTATATTATGGATATAAGCTTGGATCTTTCTTCTTTTCTAACATATGCATTCAATGCCATAAATTTGCCTCTAGGCACTGCTTTTGCTGCATGCCATAAATTTGCTCAGTTATATTTTTATTCATTTAGTTCAAAATAATTTTAAATTTCTCTTGTGATTTCTTCTTTGAGCCATGTGTTATTTAGAAGTGTGTTGTTTAATCTCCAGGAATGTTGGCATTTTCCAGCTATCTTTCTGTTATTTCCAATTTAATTATTTAATTCTACTATGGTCAGAGTGCAGATATTGTATGATTTCTGTACCTTGAAATTTTTTAAGTGTGTTACATGGTCAAGACTGTGGTCTATCTTGGTGAGTGTTCCATATGACCTTGAGAAGAATGTGTATTGCACTGTTGTTGGATGAAGTTGTCCATAGATATCAATTATATTCAATTATATTTATTTCATTGATGGTGCTACTGAGTTCAGATATGTTCTTATTTATTTTCTGCCTTCCAAATCTGTCTATTTCTGATAGAGGAGTGTCAAATTCTCTAACAACAATAGGAGATTCCTCCATTTCTCCTTGCAGTTCTATCAGTATTTGCCTCATATGTTTTCATGCTATGTTGTTAGGCACAAACATGTTAAGGAGTGTTATGTCTTTTTGGAGTAGTGACATTATTATTATTATCTCATATCCCTCTCTATTCTTGATTAACATTCTAAAGTCTGCTTTATCTGAAATTAATAAAGCCAATACCCTTTCTTTTGATTGGTGTTTGCATGGTATATATTTCTCCATCCTTTTAAATTATATATGCCTTCATATTTAAAATGGAGTTCTTATAGACAACATATATTTGGGTTTTTGTTTGATCTGCTCTGGTAATCTCTTTTAATTGATACATTTAGACCATTGATGTTTAAGATTATTATTAATATATTGATATAGCATATTTGTTACTGTTTTGTACTTGTTACCCTGGGTCTTTGTTTCTATTTTTGTCTTCTACACTTTTTCTGCCTTTGTTGATTTTAATCAAGCATTTTGTATGATTCTATTCTCTATCCCTTCTTAGTATATCAATTATGCCTTCTGTGAAATAATAATAAATGTATATATTGGTCTCCATTTATAGTCTCTGGCACAGGGCTCCAAAAACCCTTGAGGAATAGAGACACTAGGATACTAGGATATTTCCTGAGCAACGCTAGGATACTAGGATATTTCCTGAGCAATACAGATACTAGGATAATTTTTTTTTCCTAATATTTGGTGTCTGTTCAGTTTCTGAGATGGAGTTTCTAACATGTACATAGGGGTGCTAGGATAATTTTTTGTTCTAATATTTGGTATTTGACCTTGATTCCTGACACAAAGCTCCTAAAACCTCTATAATATCCTAAGTAATAGAAGCACAGGACACAAAGCTCCTAAATCCTTTCGAAGTTCCTGAGCGACAGGAGCATCTTTTGTTTTAATGAGGTAACTCTCGGTGGGCTCCTGGATGGGTGCTGGTCACTAGGAAGACAAAACCATGATTAGCTTGGAGCTTTCAGCTTTATTCTCCATACCCCAGAGAGGAGAGAGAGGCCAGACACGGAGTTAAAAATCAATAATGCCTACGTGATAAAAACCCCTATAAAAATTCCTGAACTATGAGGTTCAGAGAACTTCTTCTGGGTTGCCAAACACATCTATGAGCTGAGAGGGTGATGCACCCCAACTGTGTAAAGACAGAAGCTCCCTCCTGCATCGGGACCCTTCCAGATCTCTCGCTATGCATCCCTTCATCTGGCTATTCATCTGTATCCTTGATTAAATCCTTTATTAGTAAAACCAGTAAAGTGTTTCCCCTAGTTCTATAAGCTTCCCTAACAAATTAATTGAACCAGAGGAGAATGTCCTGGGAACTCCCAATTTATAGCCAGTCAGTCAGAAGTATATGTAACAATCTACTATTAGCATCTGGTGTCTGATGTGGGAGTAGGGGCTATATATGGCACAGAACCTTTGTGGGCTATGACGCTAACTCAAGGCAGATCGTGTCACAATTGAATTGAATTATAGGACTCCCAGTTGATGTCTGCTGGAGAGTTGCTTGGTGTATGGGGAAAATCTCCCTCACATCTGGCATTAGAAGGTTGTGTTTAGTGTGTGAGTGCAGAAAAAGCCCTAGATTTTCTCCTATCTTCATATTCCCCTTTTCACTTTTTTTTGATTGGTGATTGCCCTTAAGTTTACAACATATGCTTACAGCTAATTCAAGTTCACCTTCAAATATCACTATACTACTTCACAGGTGGTGCAAGTACCTTATAATAATGAAATATTCTCAATTCCTCTCTCTCATCCCTCTTTTCATTGCTGTTATTTGTTTCAAATATACAGAAGCATACACAAGTGTATACATGCATATAAATTGAATACATGATTGCTATTATTTTAAACAAATTGTTATCTGTTAGGTCAATTAAAAATAGGAAAATTAAAGGTTTTGTTTTATTTTCACTTATTTGTTCACCAGTGCTCTTCCTTTCTTTGTGTAGATGTGAGTTTCTAATCCTTATCGTTTTCCTTCTCTCTGAAGAACTTCTTTTAACATTTCCTCCAAGGCAGCTCTACTGGCAACAAATCCCTCATTTTTTGTTTGTCTGAGAAAGTCTTTATTTTTCCTTCCTTTTTAGACGGATTATATCACAGGGCACAGGATTTAAATTGGTGGGTTTTTTTCTTTCAACGCTTAAAGTAAGAGGGGATTTTTCCTTAATGTTTACTAGGAGGATATGAAAGCGCTCCTTAAGGTAAAACTCACAAATTTGTGTTTATAGGGGTGTCTTCTACCTGGAGCTTTTAATGCTTATACTTGTCAATATCAAACCTCCAGCAATTCATCATTTATGGTTTAGGTTTTCCTACCCTGACACTGGTTCCCACACAGGTTTCTGCTCATGGGTTTCCGCTCTGCTAAGTTGTGATTCTCTGTATCTGCCCGTCTGTCTCTCCAATTTTGAGGGCAGCAATTTGCCCTGTGACCTCACTTCTCTGATGTATCTAAGAAAAGGGATTGATGTTTCAGTTTGTTCAGCTATATACTGGTTAGGATGAATTGGCATCTCCCAACATACTTTTTAATTAAAAATTTTTAACAAAAAAATTAGCTGGGTGTGGTGGCGCGCGTGCCTATAGTCCCAGCTACTCGGGAGGCTGAGGCAGGAGAATTGCTTGAACCCGGGAGGCAGAGGTTGCAGTGAGCCGAGGTGATGCCACTGCACTCCAGCCTGGTGCCTGGTGATGGAGCGAGACTCTGTCTCAAAAAAAAAAAAAGAGTTTTTAAAGATAATTTTGCATATGTGCATACACATGACTATATGATGCCTTGATTTGTGTTTCCGTCTTTTTCTTTCTTTGTTCTTCCTTGCCTGGTACTCCTCTCTCTCATTCCCCCACCCCATGCATAAATGCCCCTTTTCCACCAACCAAAATAATGTTAATAAATCTAGTATATATCCTTAATTTCACTCGATGCTTTTATAGACCTATATATCTATAGATACATAAACATACTGAAAGCTTTTGACAATGGTTTAACAGCAACAAGATCATATTATAAACGTCTTTCAGATTGTTACTTTCTTCACAAGCTAACCCTCATGGAAATTAGTGCAACCCAACTGACATAGTTATGATTTATTCATTTTAAGGTCTGCATAACAGTCAATAAAGAGAATATGCCTTTAGTTAACTCAGTTGTAACCATGTTGCATTCTCAGTATGGATCCTCTTAATGTTCTCAAGAGCATTCTCAAAAGACCTTCGGTGTTTATGAACCAAGACCTTAGAGTGCACCACACACAGGATCAGGAACTCTGGGTTTTGTCTTCACCTGTTTTGCTTTTACAATTGTCAAAAAACAAATTGTGTAACTTTCAAAGATCTGTACATCTCTATAGGGAAAAAAAGAAGAAAAAAATCTGTAAAAATCCGTAACTACCTGCTTCACAACATGGCCAATGAAAAATAATTTTCCTTATGCAAAAAAACTCCTCAATAAAGCACGAAGTAACGCTCTGCTGTACTCCTGATGATACCATCTCCCCATCTAACTAAGTGACTAAGGCAGGCAGAATTCTAAGATTACCACACTCTAATTTATATGTCCTGTATAGTCCCTTCCTGAAAGGGAGTGAGACTGAATATGATGGATTGCACTACTTTGATCCAAATCAGCTGATTTTGAGTCAATTAAAAGGGAGATCATCCTAGGTAGGCCTCATTTAATTGGGTGTCAGCCCATAAACAGAAAGGGTCAGAGATTTAAAGAGAAAAAGTGAGAATTTCTTCTGCTGGCTTTAAAGAAGCAAGCAACCACATGTGAGATGGCACATGGTTAGCATCTGAGGATCGTCTCTGAGAGCTGGGAGAAACCTCTGGCCAACAGCAAGCAAAGAAATAAGGACATCAGACTTAAAGTTGCAAGGAACTAAATGCTGCCAACAACCAATGTAGAGCTTGGAAGAAGGGCCTGAGTCACAAGAGAGATCACACAGACTTGGGCTGAAATTGTGATTTCCACCTTGTAAGCAAAGAAACTAGTTATGCCATGTCCAGACAGCTGACCAACAGAACATTGAGATAATTAATGGAAATGGTTATAAAACACTGTGTGGTAGGTTATTAGGGAGCAACAGAAAACTAATGTGGTGACCTTATATGAGATATATAGAGTTCAATCTCCAACACTATAAAGAAAAACAGTAGGTCCAAAGCATGAGCTTTTTAGTTCTAAAATACCATATTTTTAGAATTCTACCATAGATCAAACTCAGAGCTCTGTTTCAATTAACAGAACCAGTAGTTGTTTAAAAAAAATAGCACTGGGGGCCGGGTGCGGTGGCTCACACCTGTAATCCTAGCACTTTGGGAGGCCGAGGCAGGCGGATCATGAGGTCAGGAGTTCAAGACCAACCTGGCCAACATGGTGAAACCCCATCTCTACTAAAAATACAAAAATTAGCTGGGCGTGATGGCGGGTACCTGTAATATCAGCCACTCAGGAAGTTGAGGCAGGAGAATTGCTTGAACTTGTAGGGTGGAGGTTGCAGTGAGCTGAGATCGCACCACTGCATTTCAGCCTGAGTGACAGAGCAAGACTCCATCTCAAAAAAAAGTAAAAAAAAGCACTGGGGAAGGATAGCGTTCCTTTGTATCACTAGTTACACAATGTCTTTTTTAGGGTGTCATTAGAATGATCTGACATATTACGTGAGGTACGGCATGTTTTGTAGGTATTTTGTGTATTAAATGAGAACCTCCAGGCAGATTTACAAAGAAACATTTGTTTAATGGGGTTGAATAAGCAATAGTGAGGGAGACAGGACACTTTGAAAGTAGAAGACAGTTATTGTCATAATCTATTTCTCAACATTGACCACAAGCAACATTGTTTTTGAGATAACAAACCTTTGGACTCTAATCAAGCCAATGTGAAACTGAATTCATGTTAACAGGAGTTACATGCACACCATATGTGAGGATCCAGAACAATAGATCTCTTTGAAAAAGATCAGAACCTGTTGCAGTTTAAGCTGCGTTTGGGCCTATTGTAGAGTTTGGTTTTGAAGATGATAAAAACTTTAGCATGTTCTTTGCTCATCCCTTCAAAGGTTGATAAGAATGTTAAGAGAATGCTATCAAAATACCTACTTGAAATATTAAACAATACATGACTCTTTTAGAAAAAAAAAAGTAAATATATGAAATTCTACCCAAGACAAACTGCCTGTAGGACTGCCATAACAAATTGATGCAGGATATTTTTCTCCTTAGCTCAGCTAGGTCTGGGTTCTTTTCTTGTGACCAGGAAAAATTAGGCATGTAGACACTTGAAGAGTGAGTGGAGTAGAATTTATTAAGCAAAAGGAAAGCTCTCGGCAAAGAGATCCTGAAAGCAAGTTCCCAGTTACTGCCTTCTCAGTTGAATACAAGTGTAACAGTTTACCTTCGATCTGCTATCTAAGTGATTTCTACACCTTTTCACCAGCATTTGACATTATCATTTCAAGTGCTGTCACATGTGTTTTGAAGATACATTGAAATTTATTATTGGGGAGGAGAGGGGTAACAAAAAATACTATATATTTGATTGTAACTTTTTTTCTGTGTTTTGCATTCAGGCAATCACCAGAGGAAATTAGTGTCTGTAGGCTACACTTTGCTTAACACATTTAATTAAAGAGCCCAGTAGTAGAGAATTCAAGATAGGTGTGTTTAATTTCATGAAATCACTCATTTCATTAATTCTAAATTTCATCAGTCAAATGTTATTTCTTTAATTGCATGTTGATTGTTGTAACGAGGAGAATTAGAACAGCTCATAGGACAATATTTCTTTTTGATTTTTCTTAACACACCATATTTATTTGGAAATTTACCTTCTACATTGTCCAGGGAATTAGGATGGGCGTTGGCTGTTTTTCAGCACTTCCTGGTTGAGGCCAAGGGCTCCACTCACGTGCCTGTCCATCCCTTTACAAGGCTTCCCTCGCAGCTCCAGGTTTTCCGTTTCAAATTTAACAATGACCAAGCCCAAAAAAGCGACCAAGCTAAGAAATTATTATTATTTTTTCTTTTAAATCCGGAGAAGTGCTGCTGAGCACAGCGGGCTCACTGCTGTTCCTGCAGCCCCCGTCTCTGATCCGTTCTAGTCTCCTACCCACCCCCACCCCACCATAGTCAGGCAGAGACGGATTTCTGCCCTGCAAACCCCGAGAGTGAGAAAACGTCGCCTGAAGTCCTCGCATCACCCTTCACCCTCACGCCCTTGGGTTTAAAAAAGCCACTGCGCTCGTGGGTCATTTCAGGGTGCCTCTGCAGTGTCTGGAGCAAGTACAAGAGCATCCCTCCCACGGGATGTGCAGTGTATAGTCAAGCTGAGTAAACTGGGAATTTTGGCTGCTTTTTCTGCTGGGGTGGATGAGGAAAGGTGTGTCCCCCAAGCGTTCAGTTCAGACTAGAACCTTTGAATCTCTCCTGTCTCAGTGTCTCCCTCCAACCCCACCCGTCACCTTTCACGGTGTGGGAGTTCTGCTTTCCCAGACCAGAGAGGGGCGCCTTTCTAGCTTCCTGTCCCCTCGCCCACTGATTAAAAAATACAGAAAAAGACCAACACCAAAACCCCAAACAAAACGAAAGCCCCAAACTAAAAAACAAACAAACAAAAAACCCACCCCAACCCAAACCAACCCCCCTTCCCCCAAAACACACAAATACGGGAGTCACAGCGAGTGGATCCGCTGCTGGTGCCGAATGAATGGAAGCGCGGGGCGGGCCTGCGCACGCGGCCGCCCTGCCCACGATGCCGTCGCCCCGCGGCCTGTAGGGCCTTCGCTGGCCCCTCGCCCTCCTCCCGCCCTGGGCTGAGGCTGCCGCCGGCTCCGCGCCCAACGCTGAGGCCGCGGCGGCGACGGGGAAGGTCGGAGGGAGGGTGGTTTCCTCCCGCCCCACACCCAGTCTCCGAGCCGGATATATAGAGTGTCACGTTTGGGAGCCGAAAGACCAGAGCCGTTTCCTTGTGGCTGGAGGGCTTCCCGCAGCCTCGGGGAAGGAGCAGGATTTGGAGGACCACTAGTTGAACCCCATCCCCGTGCTGGAGGAACAGGTATTCCAGGGTCCCCACCCGTGGCGCTCGCAGAACCCACGCGCTCCGAAGGCAGAGACCGGGCTGGGGGTGGCCCGGGAGGGAGGGCTCGGCTGGGTTCGCAGGGCGGGGCGGTTCCTGGCGGGACCTCGAGGAGGGTGGGTGTGAGGCCGGGTGGGAGGAGAGAAGCATTTGCCGAGGCTCTGCCCCTGAAGCTGCCCCCGGCTGCACCCCCGTCGTCACCCAGCGTTTAGGCGCGTTTGGCGTCGGCGGAGCCCGCCAAGGTGGGGCGCGCGGGGGTTGCAAAGGGCAGCGAGCCGGGAAGGACCACAGAAGGTTAACGTGGGGGGCTGCACCGTTGGGAGTGGGGACCGAGGGAGGGAGGCGCGAGGCCGGGTCCCGCCCAGGCCTTCTGGGCCCCTGGTGCTATTCCTGGAGAGAACGCGCAAACGCCGGGGCCACGTGTGAAGCAGCGGCCGTCCCAGGTCCCCTCCGGCGTCCGGGACAGCCGGGGCGCCCTGCCCTGGCCCCCGGAGCGGGTCCTCACCCGACCCCAGTCCCACCCGAGGCTGCGCACGTCCCTACGCTCCCACTTGGGCCTCGCCGGGGTTGTGGCTGACGCGTTCGGGTGGCTGGGGAGTCCAGGGCGGGGTTTGCCCTTGTAGGAAGTTTTCGACCTCTTCCTGTGGCCTGAGCATCCTGGGGGTGTGCAGGGGAGCAGGTGTCAGAAGACTCCAATTGGAGTAGATGGCTTGCAGGAAGGCTGCTCAACCCTCCCATAAAGTAGAATTGCCCGCAGGGCAGTGTCAGTCTATTAAAACAATTCATGCCAGCCTTATCCTAGAAACTAGAGGAAGGCGTCCCACCTGCCAGCAGGGGGTAGGATTATAAGCACCTTTTCTTCCATGGATGAATTATGTGGTATGAGCAACCAAGGTTATCGCTGTATCTGCAAGAGTTTGGCCACTGGTTGAATCACATAGAGTGCTCCCATTACGTGATGAGCAAGGACAGAGCAGGGTCAGCAAAGTGACCAGGAAACTCAAGTGGATCGTGCTTTTCTGCTTGCTAGATCGAGAGAAGTTTGACACTGTGCAAATGGAAATTTGAGCATTATCCCGTGGTTTCAATTACCCATCTCTCTCTATATTCTCATTTATATGGGTTGGAGATTTGACTGACAGGTGTATTTAGTCCAAAATTTATAAAGCTGGGCAAGGGACACAATAAAACCATGAGGCAGCCACCTAAACTGAAGAGCAGGAGGTTCAGCAGAATTCCCATTTAGGGGTATTTGTGTGCAAGGGAGATGGGCATGAGGTTTTTACCAGGCTGACTCGTGTGTCAGTATTTCATCAGTAGTATTTCTCAGGATCCACGTCTTTACAGTATTCTTTTCCTAATTCTGAGGGCAGCTTCTGCCCCTGCTGTATTAACAAATTCCTCACTTACTCCTATTTCTAACATTGGGTTATAATTATCTATAAAATAGATGTAAATCACTGTGAGTTGGTAAATCTTACAGCTATTAGAGAAATTAAAGTATATGAAAATATCTTTTCCTTAAAGGAGGCTAAAATGTGACATCCAATTACAGAGGAAGAGGGAGAGGTTGAAAAATAAAATGGCTTATGTTAGGGTATCACTTTGGGGTTCATACAGCATATGATCATCTTGACGGTCTCACCACCTGCTTTCCTATCTCCTGAAGAGGCATTCTTGAGTGCATTCGTTCCTGGCAACACCTCATCAGGTTAAGAAGTCCTTTATTTTGCATTAATTCCCGTGCACTCATGAAAACTTACTGATCCCCGAATATAGCCTTGCGAAGGATCATGGACAATGACCACCTGCATGCTTGTCCCTACCAATATATTCTGACATTGTGGGCTCTGTTGGAACATGTATTACCTTTGGAGAGGGTAACAGACCAACTGGAGAATTTGATGAAAGCTCTGGAATATGAAAGACAAACACATACGTATGAACACAAAATTCCACCTACAATTTCAGGAGTTCATGGCCTCCTTGACGCCCAGCCTCCCACATTATAGATGTCTGGAGACTCCAGGCAGGGCCAGCTTCATGGAAATGCAAAACTACAGTTGCACAGGGCCTTGCGCTTGGACGGGTCCTGCCTGCATTTGGTAATGTTCTGCTGTCACTGTTGTCTGGCTTAATAATTTTCAAACAAGAGGCTCTGAATCTTCATTTTGTACTGTGTTCTACAAATTATGACCTGACCCCAGGCTGACAAACTTGGCCTAAAACTAACCAAATTGCAGTGTTGTCTTTAACAGGAATCCCACATTTCTGTTAAGCAGTTCTCCAACCTGAAATTTATCTGCTGCTCACTTAGGCTCCCTTGGACATGTCATTCAGTCTTCCTATATTTCAGTTTTCTCATCGACAAAATAAAGACAACAGATGAAACCTTCTACTTTCTTTATTTTTAAGGTTGTATTATCTCTAAGTAAAAAGAGATAATAATTGTAAACATGTCTACTGACTTTGAATGGTTCTTGACTAACAAATACTCTATTGTTGAAGGGTTAAACTTTGCCCTCTATTTTTCAGAAGTAGCTTGAGAAAGGTTGGTTAAGCACATTAAAAAGATTGTAGAACCTTTCTAATCCTTATAGTTTGGTGGAAAATAAAACAAAAAGTAGAAAAGTATTCAGCACTTTAAATACTCCTGAAATATCATTATTCGGACAAGATTGGAATTTTCAACTTAAAGTGCAGAATAACTTCTTGGATCACAAAGATATGTTTGAGTCTAATTCATCCAAAAATGGAACTGTGAGAAACGGAGCCAATGATTGACATTTTTTGAGGGGGTAATCCTTTTTGTTTCATTGAATTTAAAAAATCTGTAAGTTCAAAAGTTTGATCAAGTCATCCTTTGAAATATCCTGGGAAATGCCAAATCAATTTAAAGTACACCTAGTCTTTTGTTAAGTACACCTAGTTACCTTTTGTGAGTTTGGTGCCTCTTAAAGAGGAACTGAGAAAACAGGCAAGTCCTCTGTCCCCAGACTCCTCCCTTCACTAGTCTCTGACCTCAAAACGTATCCTTATTCCAGCTGTCCTTGTTAGCATGATGGCAATACACTCAGAACCATTGAGGAATATTAGGGTGAAAGGGAGCTGATCAAACTCCTATATTAAGGTCTTCTAATGGGAGCACTAGAAGGGATGAATGGAGATTCTTTCTTCATGCAATTACTCTGTGCAGGGGCATCCAGTGTACTTTAGGATGCAAAGTAACAGGTCCTGTATTCAATAAACTTTTGACATCATTAGCAAGAAAAAATATGTCAATATAAGGTATTAATTTAAAATAGCAAATAAGTTACAAGGCAATAGAAGATTTGGCACCAAATGAATGGGGGAGAAAATAAGTGCAATGAATTCCCAAGAAGAGAATAAAATAAGCTGAAATGCTGAGGGAAGGGTAAGAGGAAAGTCCCTTAAAGATAGCCCTTAAAGTTCTGGTCTTAATAGAGATGAACAAGCAACACTTTTTGGTGCCCAGGGACCACAGTGGCACTTTGGGGTGGGAAGTGTGCAGAAAAGAAAAATCTGGATGCAGCTGAAATTTTATGTAAGAAAAAGGCAGGAGATAACTCTGTAAGAGAAATTCCCTCTGCTAGCTTCATTCATGTTATAAATAATTATTAAGCACGTTCTGTGACCAGACACTGTGCCAACTTTTTCACATTTGGTGTTGTACAGAGCAGATGTGTTCCCTATTTTTTTGGAACCTACAGACATTTACAAAATAAACATGTAAGAATATATTGTGGGAAGTAGTATAGAGAAGAACAGAGTGCTATAAGAAAAAAACTCAGGGATGCTGACTCCGATTTGGTGCTCTGAGAAGCCTTGCTCTTTGACAAAGAAAGATTTCAATTGCTATTGGAAAGAAGCATAGGGGTTAACGTGACTAAAAAAAAAAAAATCGACAAAGAGAAAAAGCAATCTGGGCACAGGAAATTGCAAATGGGAAGATCCTAAGGAGAGAAAAAGCTGGCAACATTCAAGGGACAGAGGGAAGGCAGGCCCTATGACTGAGAGTCAGGACACACAGTTGGAGAAGGGAGCAGGTGACTGATCATGCCAGACTTCACAGGTCTCGATAAAGATCTTGAATTTAATTTAAGTGGGTAGCCATTGAAGACATTTAAGCCAGAGACTGTTCTAATTTCTATTTTGAGGAAATCTTTATGGAGACAATAAGGAGGGTGAACTGGAGGGATAAAGGATTGGAGGTAGTAAGACCAGGAAGGACAGAGCACAGGTGAGCGTACTGTCAGGGAAGAGGGAGAGAAGTGCACAGACTTGAGGTGTGTTTTTATGGTTGGACTAACACAGCTTGGTGATAGACTGGACATGGGAGGTGGGTGAGACAGAAAGAAGAGTGGGAATGAATTCATTTAATAGATAGTGCTGAATGCTTATAATCCAAAGCAGTAGGCTCAGATGCACATGATTTAGAGTTACCATAAGAAGAACTGAAAAATAAAACAAAAACTGATCGCCCTGGTTATTACCTCTGAAAAAGTGTACTGGCTGCTGGGATAGGGATGAGAGAAAGGAGGGAGGAGATTTTTGCTTTCCATACTATCCTCTGTACTGTTCGAACAATTTTTTAAACCATGCTTGCATTTTATAATTTTTTAAAAAAGGTTATCACCATGAGAGATATAGCTCCTGTTTTTCTGATTGAGCACATAAATGGAATATGGTGTAATATCCTAAAATGAGAAGAATTAGGGAAGAAAGATCTGCTCCTCCCCAAAATAATTATTCTAAAACATAATTTACTCCCCTGCTTAAAACCTTGTCATTCCTCTGCCTTGTCTATAGCAGTGTTTCCCAAAATGTACTCTATGAATTATTATTTTCTTGGGATATTAACAGTTAAGTAAAGGAAGAAATGCTTCCCTGATGATATAACTTTGAGAAACACTTGATTTAACCTACTTAACCAGTTTTATTGCAGGTATCCTCAGAGTCTTTAATGTCCTAATGCATGTTAATAATGATCAAGAAAGGAAAGATCTTTTATGCCACATTTCCTAAACTTATTTGACCTTGAAATGCTTTTCCAGTAGAACATCTAAGAGAGTCAGCATTCAGCATAACACGCATTGGGAAATGCTGTCCTATATTAACAGATTAAACTTTTTAACATCTACAGTTCTCTATTAACCATAAGCTTCTCTCATCTCTTTAATCCTACTTAGTTGGTGGGAAGCAAGAGACTGGAATTGACTCTGTTAATAGACATTAAGTTGCTAAAAACAATTCTGCTCTGTGGATGAGACATATTCAGAATCAAGATCTGCAGTCTAATTAAAAGCAAAATTGTCATTGTTTGTTTTTCATTTCTACTTCTCTGGCAAGGCTCTGCAGGACCTCATCAAGGTACATTTTGTCAAGTCTATATTTAACATGTGTGACCTGAGGCATAAACGATGGGGAAGACTTCCCAGGGCCTCTTAGGTTCAGTGGTAGGCCTGGGCCTTATCTGATGTTTGTAAGCCATCCCCTGCAAGGCAACACAGTGTGACTACATGGGGCATTTGTAGGAACACTGTAGGAACACTGATTTTTGAGTCTCATTTCTGGATCTCCATGCATTTGCATGGTAGTAGGCTGGAGGTAGAAATGCAGCCTATGGCCAAAGAACAGTGCAGCAGAGCATAATGGAAGAAACAGGTTCACCCAGCTGTAGACTTCTTCTATGGCTTCGTCAGCTCTGTGTTCCAGCCCAGGGGTCAGCAACTATGGCCTGAGGCTGAAATCTGGCCCCTGTGTTTTTGTATATTCTTTGAACTAAGAATGGTTCTTATATTTTTAAATGGTTAAAAAAAATCCGAAGAATAATATTCTGTGACATGGGAAAAATGATAGGAAATTTAACCTATATGAAATTTAACCTTCAGTGTCTATAAATCAAGTTTTATAAGAAACCAGCTTGTGTCGTTCATCTAGTCATCCCTATTGGCTATGACTGCTTTAGTGCCCTAACCAATCAATTATTGTCACCGTTAAAGCCTAATATATTTACCTTGATCCCTGCTGTAGGCTGTGAAACTCACCTGCCATAGGTAATCTTAATTGTTTTGTTTTTCATTTGTTTAATTTATAAGTGGGTAGAAGTAAAATAGCTAAATTGACATCCTATTAGGTCCTCAAAGATTATTGGCAATCAGGCACAGAAAGATAAATACTGCATAATCTCATTTTTATGTGGAATTTAAAAACATTGAACTCATAAATAAAAGTAGAGAGAAGAATGCTGGTTACCAGAGATCGAAGGCAAAAAGTGGTAGGGTTGCAGGGTGGGGGGAGGTGGGAATGAGGGGGCTGAGGTGGGGGAAAGTTGCTGGTCAAAGGGTACGAAGTTTCAGTTAGGCAGGAGGCATAAGTTTTAAGATCTACTGCACATCAGCATGACTATAGTCAATGTTAATGTATATTTCAAAATAACTAAGTAAATTTCCAGTGTCTCACCACAAAAATAAGTGATGGCTACTGTATCCTCTAAATGTATAAAATCATAATTTGTAAATTTAAAATAATACTAATTTAAAAAAAAAACAAATCATTATTGGCATTGGAGTCGTGACAATGCCAGTGTTTGTTGGTGGCTAGCGTTGCTAACACTACATGCCCATGTAAAAAGCAGAAGATAGTCTCAAAGGTGATCGCTTTTAAATTTAACTCAAACATTTGAACTCATGTATACAGGATAGGCACTCAAATAAATGAATCTACAGCCTCCAGAGGTAAATTAAACCTAGTATAACTTAACTGTTTTATTTTGTTACCCCTAAGTAGATTGGATTTCCTGAGTCACCTCTGATTTGTATTTCAATAACGAAGCCAATCTTTTTATTATTATTATTATTAATGCGCACTTTTGTATGAAGAGTGGTAGTTTAGGGATGACCGCCTCAATTTTGGGTGACAAAAATACAAATTTCTCTATCACTACCATAAACCTATTGAATCAGAATTTTTGGTGTGAGGATCCCCAGGGGTTTCATAAGTAGCTGGCATAGCACAGGAAGAGATTTTTGAATAGCTAGTCCAGGTATTTCCATGGAACAGAGTTGGAAAATAAGGCCCACCAGGTCTGGTGCTTGGCTCTGTTACTGCTGTCATAAAATATTTTTAGATGAGGATGAGCTGTAGGAGCACAAAGTTTGGATTGTGGGTCTCATTGCCAGCCATATTTATTGAGAGATTTCTGTGAGATACCTAACTTTATAAAGATGACTGATTTCAGGTGAGATCTTTATTCAAAGGACATTCTCCCACTTTAATCAACACCTGAATTAAAGTAAAAAAACAATATATATGTGTGTAATTTTGTCTGTGTGTATAGCCAACAATCTGATTAAACAATGAAAAAAAAGTCTTACTATAATTGCCAGACACTAAGAATAACAATTGTTTGTTGATTTAGCTGTATTATTTCAAAGTCCTAGGTAATTTTGTATCCTTAACCTCTGCAGGTTTGCAAAAGCGTTTTCAAGCCGCAGTTGATAATATGTATCTCCTATGGCTTTTGGACATCTTGCTTTAAAGGCATTTTAACTTCCCAGGCTTCTCCAGAGACAGCCCCAAAACATTGAAGCCCACCCTTGAAGGGAGGAAGAGAAAGCAAACACTCTTCCCTGTGAATTTGTGTAGAAAAGGCAAAAATATGGTTTCTCCAAACCACTTACTCATCCTTCCACCTTAGCTGGGAACTTGTTGGATCAGTAGCATTTGCTGATGAATAACAGGATGACCATAGGAGGCAAAAATAATATTTCCAGAGCCAAGAAATGGGAAAAGCTGTTGTGAAAACACCCCACATTTAGGTCATTTTTAAAAAATGGTGCAGTATTTATTACAGGTCATTGAGAGGGCACATTCCACAGAAGTGAGCAAAAATCCCAGGTATCCTTGAAAGCAAGATCCTTGGAAATTAGAATGATAATTAAGTTATGTGTCTGATCCCAACATATTTGAAATCACTTAAGCACTTCCAGCAGAGTTAGGTCCACCAGTGCACAGTATTGTCAAGAAACTAAAAGAATCTGCCCAAAATAATTGGATAAACTGAGTAAAAGAAATGGCAACAATTCAGTGTTTGTACATATATTAAAAATTTTTGCTTATTATTTTCAATAAATGATATTTAATACTAAAAGTTGTATGGATAGAAGTAACATAGTTTTAGCATCTGAAAGATGGATGGTATTCACTTAATAAAAACATAGAGCAATTTGCCTAAAACTTAAGAGAAACTGTTTACTTAAAATAATATTTTTTCCTGATAGATATTAATTAATAAGTAAATATTAATAAAACCAACTGTATGTCAGCCTATGTTTTTCTTTCTATTTCACTGTAACTATTGTCTCATTTTGAACTGAATCTTATTCACTTGTGTTTTGTTTACACAAGACCTTCGGGACATATCTGCCCTGAAGCTAAGCACATGATCTAAAAGATGGACACTTTCTTTTACCAAAGAGCTTTCTGGGCCTTGAGATCCACTTACCAAACTATTCTCAAAGCTGCAGGAATCTTTGATGGCTTGAAGGAATTAATTTCCCTCATCCAAATGAGCAGTTTGCTTCTTTCTCAGCAACTTGTACTTGCCGTCTCTCTCTCCTTAGCAGAATTGTGACATTGCCTCTTCCTTCTTTTCCTTCTACTATTTTGGTGCAGTCCTGCCGGAGGCAATGGTTATGCAAGTGCCGCTGAGTGTGTTGCTGATCACAGGATTGCACTTTAGGTAAATTTAGGTCTCTCTTTTAGGACAGAACAAAATTTTCCCAAATTAGACTTCCTTGAACTCCTAGACATACTATATGTTGGCACATATCACACCATCTTGTCTACAGTACATAGTAGTGGGTGCAAATAGCTTTGTCTTAACTAAGTATACTCACACTGGAAATTGTAGAATGTTCAAGTATCATATCTATATTTGGTCTAATTCTCTTATAGAAAAGAAAAGCCAGTCCAAAGACATAAAGTGGCTTGCCCCACATCTATTTTGTGGGTGTATCTAGGCTAGTATCCAAATCCTATGACTGCAAATCTCATGACCATTCCATTCCATTCATTCATTTACTCATATGTACTATTTATTGTCTACTATGTGCCAGAGAAGGTGTTTAGCTTTGCAGACAATTATATCAAAACAAGTTATAGTACCAGCCCTCAAATTTTGGTAGCCCTTACTCTTTGAGCAGTATTTGGCCAAGGAGTTTGTGCAATTTTTCAGTAATGTTATCCGATGTGTAAATACACAATGCTCATATATCTTTATTTTCCCTCTTCCCTCTCCAAACCAGCCCCGGTCAATGACTTGACTTTCCATAGCACCAAGCATTTAACAGCAATAAGAGTAAGATGGGAAATGGAGTTGAAATGAAATATTAAAATTCCATAGGGAAGCTCATGAAAATTCTTCTCAAGAAAATAATGTTCTTCATTCACTACAGGTCTCGGGAGTTAATCAGCTTGTGGGTCTGTCCCCTCATTTACTCAATGTGTCACCAGGTCCCCTTTTTCTTCAAACCTGGCTGAGGCCTAGCTTGCATACTTCCTTTTCTGTATCTAAAGATAGACACAATCTCTTGGTGTTTTAAGTACTTAAGTGCTAATCCTTGTGGGGAAAGTGAGAGGGGAAGAGCAAAAATAACCAATGTTGAGAGTTATGAAGTTTCCAGAATGATACCGTTGAGTCTTGGCGTAGGATCAGTAGTTAGTTGCTTACTTCCTCTAAGATAAGTGGAAAAACCCCATTATCTTCAGCTATCAGTCTTTATTTCTGGAGACAAGGTCAAAAACCAGTCCTCTGCCCTGGAAGTCCTTACTTATTCTCCTGAACTACGTGAATATGGGCATTTGTCTGATGAGAGGATTTCTAGCTTTCCATAGATTGTCACAGAATTCATGATGAGAACAACACGGGGAACAACTGCTTTAGGAGCTATTAAGTGGACCATTTTAGTTCATTGAAGTTCTCTAGACTCTGGCTGCTGTCAGGTCAGGAAAGATCCTTCTATAGATTCCTCACAGGAACAGTAGAGCTGTTTGGGATACATAGGGTTTTCTTTTTCATCTTCAGTGATTTGTGAACATTACATTGTTCTAAAACAGAGAAAGGATTATGTTATTCTTCTGCATAACACCTTCCATGGCTCTCCATTTCCTAGAGTAGCCTTGCCAAGTGTGTGAGATGCTAACTGAGGTGGACTGTGAAAGGTGGGTGTTCCCAGTGCAGAAGAGCCCTTAATATCACCTTCATTTCCTGCCATATGGCTGTGTGTCCAAAGGCAAGTAACTTAACTTCCTGCTATATGGCTGTGTCCAAAGGCAGGTTACTTAATAACTTTCAGTCTTCCCAATGTATTCATTTGCTAGGGCTGCTGTAACAAAGTACCAGAAACTGGCTGGCTTACTCAAATGAAGTGTGTTGTCTCACAGTTTTGGAGGCTAGATGTCTGAGATCAAGGTGTCAGCAGAGTTGGCTTCTGAGGACTGTGATGGAAGGATCTGTTCCAGATCTCTTTTTCTTTGCTTGTAGATGGCTGTTTTCTCCTTGTGTCTTCACATCATCTTCCTTCTATGCATATCTCTGTCTTTTTATAAAAACATCCATCATATTGGATTGGGAACCTCCCCATACTCCAGTATGACCACATCTTAACTAATTATATTTGCAATGATCATATTTCCAAATAAGGTCACATTCTAAGGTACTGAGGTTTAGGACTTCAAGATATAAAACAATTCAACCCGTAACACCCAGGAAATTAATACTTGACTATTTATTATCACAGTGGAAAATGTGATGAAACTATCTACAAAACACTTTCTTTGTGCTAAAATAAAAGTACACATATTTTTGGTATGGATTAATAATGAGCGTAAGTAATGACTACTGACTTCACCAAGAGTTTCTTCTCCGCATGATCTTTATTATTTTTTATCAGGTATAACATCCATATGGAAAAGTGAATATATCATAAATGCATTAAATTTAACATACGTGAACACCTCCCAGATTCTGTCTTCCAAGTTAAAAAAGAAAAACAGAAAAACATTTATCAGCATCCTAGAAGCTCCCTTCATACTCCTGGGCAGTTACTACCTAGTGCCTCCCAGATTAACCACTATCCTGACTTCTAAGTCACAATTAGCTAAACTCAAACATAGATTGGCTTTGCCAGTTTTTGGAGTTTGTATAAATGAAATGATAAAGTAATCCTTTTTTATGTCTGGCTTCTTTACTCAATATTATGTTCATGAGATCCTTCCAAATTATTGCATGTATTTATAGATTATTCATTCACATTGCTGTATAGTACTCCATACTGTGACTATACCATACTTATCCATTCCGTTGAAGACTTCAGTAGTTTCTACTGTGAGTTTCTTAGGACTAGAGCTGCTATGAACATTCTTGTGAATATCTTTTGTTGAACGTATGTACACATTTTGGGGTGGTATACTTAGGTGTGAAATTGCTTTATGCAAAAAGCTTTAATAAATTTGCTGAAGGGTTTTCCAAAGTGATTGTTCAATTAATACTCCCAGCAGTGGTAGTAAAGAATTTCCCTTGTTCCACATTCTTGTCAACACTTCTTATTTTCTGTCATTTTAATTTTAGCCATTTGGGTGGGAGAGTAGTTGTATGGCACAGTGGTTTTATTCGTATTTCTCTGGTGACTGAAAAGATTTAGCACCTTTCCATATATTTATTGGTCACTTGGATATCTTCTCTTGTGATATTCCGAAGTCTTTGCTCATTTGTCTATTGGTTTATCTGTCTTTTTCACAGTAATTTGTGAGTATACATTATATTTTCTGGATATAATTCCTTTGTTGGATATGTGCTTTGTCAATGTGTTCTCCCAATTATGCCTGTCCTTTTTACTCTTTTTTTTAGTTTTAATGAACACAAATTCTTAATCTTAATAGAGTTTAATTTATTAGTATTGTTCTTTATAGTATTTTCTGCCTACTCATAAATCAGGAAGATGTTCTTTTCTAAAAATTGTGTTGTTTCCCCTTTTATACTAAAAGTTATACTATCCATCTGAAATTAATTTTTGTATGATGTGAGAAATAAAATACATATTTTTCCATGTGGATATTCAATTGACTCAACATTAGTCATTAGAATTCTGCATATCATTTTAAATCACAGGGACAGAGTAGCAGTCTGGATATCTCAGAACAAAGACATTTAAGGATAAAGTCATTTAAAACATATCTCACTATAATGACTTCTGCAGCCCATTTTGATTATGAGGAGCCTAGGATGTTCAGTATTGAGGTCAACTACTCATTTAATCTGCTTGCAGGAACCTAATTTCTGGTCTAATAGATTAAGTAAAATAAAATAAATAAATGCATCTTCTTGGAAATATGTCACTCTCAACAATCAAAATATAAAATGTAAAATTAATTTGGATCCTAGATATAAGTGTTATTGGTGAAAAAAATTAATAGTGTGAAAAGGTCATGACCAAACATTTGGGAATAAATAATCAAAAGGCTTATCTTTTATTATTAAGGAAGACAAATGAAGGGCCCACTTGTCTTCATCGCACTTACACATTTAATGTCTCACTAGTTCTCCCATCTGTCATCAAGATGGAAGACATGAAATAAGGAGAGATTGAAGGCAGAAAGATTCGCTACGTGGCCATTCATTCTTTCATGTATTCATTCAACAAGTAGTTACTCAATGATTATTGTATCAGGTATTGTATTAAATTCTGTGAATATAAAAAAAGTAAAACACAGTCACTGCCCTCAAGCATTTTTAATCCAGTGGAGAAAAGAGACAACTAAGTAGTCAATTACATAAATATGATAATTAATAGAGGCTCTGAGAGTTTGGCAGATAGGACACTCAGCTCAGCCCAGAATGAGGGGAGAACTGGGAACCCCTTCTCAAAGTCTGAGGTTTGACCACTGAAGGGGGACAGGATGAGGGATAAATGGTTGGGTAGTGTAGGACATAGCCTCTAGAGCTAGTATACAAGATGTGTGACCTTTGGCAAATCACTTTATTTCTCTGTGCCTTAGGTTTTTTTTTGTTAAATGGGATTTATGATAGTTAACCACCACAGAGTTGTTCTGCTGATTCATTCTTCCTTTAGAAGACTGATTGGCACGGAGTAGGTGTTTAGTGAGTCAGGCGATTGTCTTATGTGAGAGTTACAGCATTACAGTTGGTCCAGAAGTTCTGAAGACGCAAAGAGGTATTATCTACAGCATTTGTCCAATGTGACAACTGTAATAGAGAGAGAAGAGCAGTGACCAGAACCCAGGAGTTCGGGCTGTTGCCCTGATTGTGCTATATATTTACATCAGAAAAATGATGAGATTATCTCTAAAGTTCCTTTCCACTCTCATGTCCTGTGATTCTGCAGCTCCCACAGAGATAGACTTAATAAATATGATTTGAATTCTGGTGGTAGAGAAATAAAGAAAGAAATAAAAATCCATTCTGAGATTTCCAGCTGAGTGACTGAGTGAGCACTGATATCATTTCAAAAGAAACAGGCAAGTCAAAAAGAGATAGGTGTGTGGAGACTGGGAATGATATAGCACAGATTTGTGGATAAAATTTTTATATTGGAAGAAGCCATTTCCATCATTTTAATTCATTGTGGTAGAGAAGCAGATATTTCCATAGTTAATCACGACCACAGAAACAGGAGCCCGATTGCCTAGATCAAGGTTTGTCACTTACTTAAATGTTCTGCATCTGGCTTTCTTCATCAGTAAAATGCAGGTGAAATGCAGATTGAACCATGCACAATTGCCCTTTGTAGGTCAAAATGGTGGCATGTTGACAATTTTATATGGTTTGACCTAATGATAGATAGCCTCTAAGGGGCAGTACTGAGAAATAAATGAGTTCATGTGTGTTGCCTGCTTAGGACAGAGTTCAACACATAATATAGTACTATGGAAGTGTTTCCCTTATTATTAAGGCCATTTAGCTTGTTCAAAACCTATTGCACCAATCTTCATTTAGGAAGAACAATAAGGAATTGCATAGTATGCTTATTTAGGCCTCTTTCCCATTCTTCACTTACGCAGTCACGAGGCCTTGATGAGGCAGTTAGTCCTTAGAAATACAACTGGGTTCACTTTCACTGCCATCACGGCTGCCATTTTGCTTTTTTCTCATGCCTCCATCTAGACAGGCATCGGTTTTTGCTCCAAAGGGAAATTTAGCATCAAAGTTATCAGATGGAAGCTAGCTTCCTCTCCCTGTTCTTCTGTCCTCCACCCTCACTCCCTCCCCAGCCTAACTGTTGGTACCAGCAGGCTTGGTTTCCATTTCCCTCACAGTGTGATTTTGGTGACATACTGGTCATCCAACATCTGAGGGCTCTTGGTATTCTGGACACTTTAGCTGGCCCTGCGGAGTGGGGAAAAGGAGAAGGATATATCTAAGGCTAAGAAGAGCGAAGAACAGAGGGGAGAGTAAAAGGGTCAGCTCTAAGCCACGAACTAAGGAGTAGAACAGACACAGAGACTATTGAGTAACCCTGTTCTAGTTGCATGACCTTTGACAAGTGTTAGTGTGTTTGTGTGATGAGTCTCCAATTTTGCATGAACCAAGATACAGAGAGATGATTAAGAAGCAGGAGAAACAAAACAAAACAAAAAAATGTGTCTTTGCTGTGTCTTTTAAATCACAGAGACACAATCACAGTCTGGGCACAGTAGCAGTAAAAGCAGTGTGAGCAGAGTTCCTTACGGGACTGTTTACTTGCTGTTGCCTGGTGTCATACATAGATTAACCATGACTCATACTGTTGGTTTATAACATATGTTCCAGTTTGTGAATTGTCTTTTCACTTCCTTTTTTGTGTTTTTGGAAGCACAGAAGTTCTTACTATTAATGTAGGTGAAGTTACTGAATATTTTATCTTTGTTTTCAGATACTTGTATCTTGCTTAAGGAGATTATTCCCTGTCTGCTTCATGTTTTAAGTAATTAGTTTGTAAACCTCTCCCAAGTTAGGCTGTGGTTTCAAGTTTGCAACCATTCATGTTTGCAATGGTTTACCTCTTCTTCTTGGTATCACCCTAGTGATACATTTTACATAAAGGAAGGAAATACTCTAAGGGTGAAATTCAGAATAACAAATTATGGCTGATTAAAATCACCCTTACTAATTATTGAATGTTTCACAAGTGCAAGATACTTAACAAAAACTCTATGGTGTCAATCCCAGGGATCACAGATGAGGAAACTGAGGCCCACGAAGTTTAAAACATAATCATTAGACAAGCAATTCACATAAAAATATAGTTATTTTTGAAAGTATAATGTCAAGAGAGAGCTCAAAACCTCCTTTGAGAGCTAACCTAAAGAATGCTTTGGTATTGAAATATTCCCATTTTGTTTGAATGTAGTGGACACGTTTGTATTAAAAGCAGCATCATATTTGCCTGAAAATCAATGAAAAATGATTCTACCTTCTTTTTTGATGATCAGATTTTTCAAGAACAGACCCATGGTTTGTCTTTATTATCAAGAGACAGTTTGAAAAATAGTCATACCAAATAGGTAAACATTTGGAGCCTTGAAGAGGAAATTATCTGTTGAGGTTAGAGTTTCCTTGCAAATTAAATACATTTGAGTTCCCAGAGTTCTAATACTCTAATATGTGGTGGTTAAGAAAAAAAAAAATACAAAACAGAGTTACCAGGTGTACAGATGTCCTGGATGTTATTGTATAGGAAAAACAGAAAGCAAATGAACACCTGGTAAAAAGCTTTCTCATGTCCTATAGCAGTTAGAAGACTTCAATTTCTTTCATCAAAATTTCAGTCTTGGCTCTGTCACTAATAATGGCCTTAGCCAAATCACTACTTGTCTCTGATCCTCAGTTTCCTCATCTGTGAATGACAACATCTACACTATTTACCTCCCAAAGAAGACACTGAAAAGAGTGCATGAAATACTTTGAGAATTTTTAATATAAAGTATAAGATGTAAATTATTAACTTTTTTTACTATTAATATCAGTTACTGATATTAATAGTAATAGTCTTAGATACTGATATCTAAGTGTATCTAAGACTGATAATATCTTGTGTGTGCATGTGTGTGTGTGTACAGACTTTGTTATCTGTATCTATACATAATTTTATACATGATAATAGTCATTTTCATTTCAATTACATTTAACACTCCTTGGAGGACTTATTATGTCCATTATTTTATGTGTCCCAGAGTAACCTTGTGAGGTGAACCAAGTGTTGTCTTATCTTTCCATGTTGTTAATGCACATCTCTGCTTTCTGACCAAAAGGAAAACCTCTTCTCTTTGGCAATTTCTGCAGTTTGTCAGTCCTTGCTGCTGTTACCTGTGACCTCCAGATTATTCCCTGATATTTATCAAATACGTGGCTCACATATGTTGTCTCCTTTCCAACTTCTGAGAGTATTCTTAAACTTCAAAGTCCATGTGGATGAACATTTAGCACTCTGATGCCTTGACCTCACACTTCTATCAGTTTTCATTTTAAACACTAAAGCACCCAATTTTTAGAAACCTACTTCCAAAGCAAGTCCTTGGGCGCTGACATTGCTCCAGACAGCTATATCTGAAATCTCTAAATCTGACAGTTCACTCTTGTACAGTGACCTTCTTTACTTCCAGCTCTCTTAGTTTCTTTCTCCCCTTATAGCTATGGTTCCAGTTCAGCAAGACTTTCATTCTTTAGACTCTCCACCATCCCTGCCCCCGACACACACACACACACACACACACACACACACACACACACACACACACTTTCTCATAGTCAATGAGCTTCCTCCGGATCTTACTTCCTTCTCTGTGTAGCCTAGGTCAATTACTTTAAGAGTACCCTTGCTAGCTCCTTCTATTCCTACCTTTTTTATTTGTTACCACCAATTTGGATCTTGCCAATAATTGATTTTCCCTGTTTCAACCACCAGGAGTCAGGTGTTGCTGGAGAAAACCAGCTAAGTATTTGTATGAAATGGAGTTGGTACAAATCCATCGCTTTCCCTATTGGATACTCTGCTGCTTTCAGCTTCTTTGCTGGTTTCTTGTTTTCTATTCTATCTGGAGCAGTTGTTATAAATATTTACTCCTTTCCAGGAGCTTTTTCCTTTACTTGCAACTTTTTAATTGGCAATATATGATCTTGCCTCACACTCCACAGAGAAAAGAGAAATAACCAAAGATCTGTCTCAGGTTCTGCTCCAACCTACCTCTTTTCCTTCTTTTTAGAGGATGAGATGACATTCCCCTGTTTAAGTCTGACCCCTCTATTTTTTTCTACACATTTTATTCCCTCTGAACTTATCCAGAAACTTACTTCCACTTATTTTCATTCTTTCCTTTTCTATCTCTCAGAGCATGTAAATGCTCAAACATTTCATTTTACTAACAAATAAATGAGTGTCCCACACACGCCCTTATTTCTACATCCTCCTATACTTCAATTGTTACATCATTATCCTATATCACTTTTCCTTTTGTGGTTGAATGTCACCCAGAAGTACTTTACATTAGCTCTTTTGATTAAGTAATGCATCCACAGAGTTGTCATATACATTCTATAATCAAACAACAGTTCACGAATTATCCCAAGACTTAGTTTGGTGCTTTATTTAGTTACCTCTGTGTTGACATTTTGCCTTATTCAATAAGGAAGTTTGCTTTAGATGAATATATGATGGTAACTTGCAGCTTTGGCCAACGACAAGAGAGTATCAAAGCACTAACTGTTAAACCTCAAGTAAGAAACAAGAACTTAAGGATAGTGATGGGAATTGTGGAAAAAAAATTCCTCATTACCAGTTACTAATATGATATTCTTGGAGAGATGGTGCATCCCAAATAAACAGTGCATACCCTCATAGATGAAATACATAGTTTCTTTACTCAGGATTCCAGAAAGTAGCAGAGGGTGGGATCTTGATAATGTGTCAGTTAAGAGTAAACACAGATGCCAGGGAAGTGTTTCCTGCACAGTTTATCCTGCTTGAAACCAGAGGCCAGCTGGGAGTTGCTGAACTTTGGTTCTCCCTCCATAAAAGGGAAGCCTGCAATTAGATGAACCCTTGCTTCTGCTAACAGAAATTACTGAGATTTATGATACTGTGAGGGTACATGGAGGACCTTATATTGTTAGCAAGCGTCAGATTACCCTGATGATATTTCTGGTCAGCTCATTTCTGGGGATGGAGAGCAGTGTGCTTACTGACAGCCGAGGCCCTGCAAGGCATCCTGGTTTGGTGCATGTTCAGATGTTTCAAAAGCACATTTCTGAAGGACAGGCTCAGAAAGAAATTAACAGAAAGTAATTCAAACTACCAATAATCATAACTTAGTATTCATCTTATAGAATGCTAGAGCAAAAATTGAAAAATAAAGCAAAATACCAAAATTTAATATAAAAAGTAAAAGCTAGGTGACCTCAGTTTATGAAACTTTAAAGGTTGGAAATTTTAAATGTGCACTTCTGTAGTTTTATAAGATATAACATGGTAATTAAGTTTTCAGAAGCACTAAACATAGGAGGAAGTATTTTAAGATCACCATGGTCATAGTTTAATTTTATGCTCCCCAGATTCCTCATATGAAAGTTTTGGGGAAATGCTTAGCAATTTTATTTAAATAAAAGATTTCTAATGGATAAAACATATTTATTTTTCAGTAATTGCAATAATTGTTCATTTGCTTTTCTGAGTCAATTTACTGCCTGTGGTATGCTTCACTATCATCAGGGCCACTGGCCTGCCATGAAGCCCTGTGATATCTAGTCATCAGAATTCCAGCTGAGTTTGAATGAGAGCAGTGAAAGCAGACAGGTCATCTGCCAGTCTTAAAGACAACGTTTTGAACATCTTTATTTAGTTTGCATTGTTTTTTTCGACTAGGAAAAGAGACAGCTCTTTCAGAAAAAGAAAACTCATTTGTATTTTAGAAAATGAAGTTTATATTTACCAGTTGAAAGACCATCTAGAAGAAAGGAAATTAGAATGATAGCTAAAACTGTCATGCTTACATTAACAACTGTCATGATATTTGAACAAAAAGCCAAAATGACACAGTGGCTTATAACAGGCAGAGAAAATGATGCTATGAATATAATATAAAGAAAATGTGGATGTGTTACCCTTGCCTGAGATCTTGAATCCAGTGTGTAATCATGCAGGCTGTGCCTCTGACTATTTTGATTCTGCCTTAGCTACTCTGTGTTCACTTGGGCAATGTGGACACACATCAATGTAATGGAAAAAAGGGAGAAGAGGAAACTTGAGATAGATTAACTGAATACTTTTTCAAGAAGAAGTGATGGCTTGGTTGTGGAGAAGGCATAGGTTAAATTAGTATTCTTTAATAAACTACCAATGAATTTCATTTAGCCATGCTGACCTCCTGTCCTTCATCAACTGGGCTGAGCAAGACTGACTGTGACCCACTGCTTATGTCACAAAATGAAGCAATGGGTTAAACAAGACTGACTGCCACCCACAGCTTATGTCACAAAATGAAGCAATAGCCAGTCATGTCTAGAGCCAAGGAATTTTCTGAAGTGTATTCAATTTAAATAACCCTGGTTCAGAGCCTGAAGAAGTTTATGAATGTTCCAACAGTAAATGGAGGCAAATCTTTTAGAGATGATATTCGAGTGCTTTCAGACAAACACCCCCACATTCAGACACTTGATCCGGATATCATCAGTCTGATTCCGGTCTATTCTAGCTGCAGTGGATCCAGGATGGCAATACGGGGGTGGGGGCGGGGGTGGGATCTGTAGTTTCCAAATAACATACAGGGCAAAAAACAGAGAGCTGGATCTAGATTTGATTAGAGATTTTGAAGAGGTACTCTTTTCTACTTCTATTTGTGTTTTTACTAGAACATATTATTATACAAATACTTCTGTGAAAAAAAATGTGGATAGAAGAATGATGTCACTGAAAACTCTGCCAGTGGCAGAGATTTCCAACTAAAAATTGGGTAATAACCAGTTTTCCTGTGACTAATTAACAAGGGCTATCCCAGGGTTTTATCCTAAAGATGAAGAAGTAATAAGGTATTTACCAATGATAAAAATGGGTAGAGGGTTGAAAAAAAGCATTGAAATTACATTACTCTGACACAGTAGCTGAACTGTAGTCGAATTCACACATTCATAGATCTCAGAGCTGGACAAAAACCTAGAGTGGGGCATTTGTTCTGGGCTATAGAAGGTATTATTATCCCCATTTCACAGATGTGTTCCAAGATTTTCCTGAGAGTACATGTAACTATTAGATTTATAATTAAATAGCAATTGTCGTATAAGCCAAAAAAAACAAAAAAACAAAAAACTCAGCCACTATCTATTCTGTCCAGAAGACAAATTGCCATAATGGGCAAGAATCATGCAAAAAGAAGGAAAATTTTCATTATCTGTTCTGCTAATCTGAAGGAGCTCGATGACAAGATGGTGGATAATCTACGCTGTGCCTCTAAAATTTCAAATGCAATTCATGGCATCTCCTATGAGACACATGCTCATGGGCTGCTACATGAAGAATAAACTAACCATGTTTGTCTGTTGGTCACTATAAAATTAATGGTCCTCAGAAATAGTGGTCTTAATGGATGCAGCTTGGTTGTAACCATCATAACAATAAAAAATAATTATAACAAAAAAGTTTCAGTAATATTCATTCCCAGTACCACCACTCTTTTATGTTCTTAAAACTTACATTAAGTGATAATTTTTTTAACAATCTTATGCTCATAAAATAATTTTTTTTTAAAGAAAAGGCTAGATGCTGTGGCTCATGCCTGTAATTCCAGCACTTTGGGAGGCTGAGGTGGGCAGATCGCTTGAGCCCAGGAGTTGGAGACTAGCCTGGGCAACATGGCCAAACCCCATCTCTACAAGAAAATACAAAAGCTAGTTCAGGCATGATCATGCACGTCTGTAGTCCCAGCTACCTGGGAGGCTGAGGTGGGAGTATCGCTTGAGCCTGGGAGGTCGAGGCTGCAGTAAGCCACGATCATACCACTGCATTCCAGCCTGGGTGACAAGCAAGATCTTGTCTCAAAGTTTTTTTAAAAAGTTGCGGGGGACAGCTTTGTTTTTGTAATATGGTAAGGCCCATGTTCTTTGATATTGCTTCTTGTAGTAGAGGACATGAAAACTAGAGAGTATGCTAGATAACTTATTGAAAAAATATCTTCCTTTTCTAACAATATGTGGATTAATTTCCATGTTCATTGAATGTTCTGTCTTGATTTCTTGGGTGAGTTTGCTAGGGTTACTATTGCAAGGTACCACCGACTGAATGGCTTAAACAGCAGACATGCATTTTCTCATGGTTCTGGAGGCTAGCTATCGAGTTCAAGATGCTGGCAGGGTTGGTTCCTTTCAAGGGCCATCGGGAAGGAGCTTTCCAGGGCTCTCTCTCTTTGACTGGTAGATGGCCATCTTTTTCCTATATCTTCAGATTATTTTCTCTCTGTATGTGTTTGTGTGCAAGTTTCCTCTACTTGTAAGGACACTAGTCAGGTCAGTTTAGGGCCTTTAAAGACCTTATTTTAACTTTTTTATAAGGACCTTATCTCCAGGTGTGGTCACATTCTGAGGATATAAAGGTTAGGACATCAACATATTAATTTTGGGGGGACAAAATTCAGCCCATTACAGTCTCTTAACTGTATTGTGTTTGAATCCTGATGTCAGTATTCAGAAAGTTTCTGAGACACATCATGGAACAAGGAAAGAACAAGGACACTTACATGTATCAGGTTTCTCCTGTTCCTGGGACATTGGGCTAGGTAGTTCAGAGATTTCGTTTCCGCTCATAGACACTTGTTGTGTACTTACCCTATGCCAGGTTCTTTACATACATCCCCATTAATCCTCACTACAAAGCAACAAGCCAGGCATGAGCCCCATTCAACAGAAGATGGAACTGAAATGCAGAGGTGAAAATCCTTTTCAAAGCTGGGATTCACACCCAGACCTATCTTATTAAGACTCCTTTGTTCACTTTCCACAAGATCAGAGAAATACCAACCTACTCAGCCCTTGACAGACAATCCATGGCCATTCTATCTTGTATGATCTAATTTCAGGAATACTTTTCCTATGACGAGTAGAAAAACAGAGGCTTGGAAAGAAACAAACTCTGCCTGGCCCCATCTGTCCTCTTCTTTAGTCATCCAGTGTCTGAATCAAGTAATCAGTTGTAAGCTGTGATTCTACTAGTTGGTTATTATAGAAGGGACCACCATTGATGGGAATAATATGGGCCATTTTCTCTATAAAATTTAAAACTCTGCTAGAACTACTTCCAAGAGGAGAAAAGTGGCTGATGGAAAAAAAAAATCTTGCCTTTCAAAGTAGATGGGCTTTGTTATGGATATTACAGACTTGGGTGTTTATCTCGTATTCGCAATGGAAAATTCTCTTTAAGAGCAACTTTGAGACAATTCAATAGTTTACAAAATCAGTCAAGAAAAGCTAAAATCAACCATCTCCAGAAAAGCCAAACTCAACAAAAACTTCCTTCAAGGAAGCTTACTCACTCTTACCAGCAGAAGGTGTGATGGATGCAGCTAATCCAAAAGCAAATTCACGGTGGGTAAAATCATAGAAGAATGCTTATGGGAAGCAAAAGATAATGCTTTTCCTGATCAAAAAACAAAACAAAGCAAGATGTCACTTCTCATTATGCCCTGTTTTGCAGAGCAATAATGACTGAATGGTTATCTTGAGAAGCCCATATAATAAAAATACTCAAAGGTGCACAAAATGCCTCTGAGCTATTTGCTTCTTCCAACATGAGTTACCAGGTTCCTTATGCTGTTCAGGGTCCCAAACTGGCCTCTCCCAATAAAACCCTCCATCCACATTCTTCATGTTTAGGGAATTCACTTAATTTATCCATTCACTCATGGCTCAACTAAACCAACTTCTCTTAAACTAATTAGAAAGATATGATCTCTTCCAGACACATATTTACATTTTAGCCAGAAACTTCATTGTCCTCTGATAGTATTTTTAGGCCCCAAGGATGACTTCTATGGGAGAGATACTTGGTCTGGGGAATCTTTTCTCTTTTCAAATTGTAAGTATTTTCCTAAGATCACATGTATTTTTCAGTGAGTTTACGTATCTATCTATCTATCTGTCTATCTATCCTCTGTCTGTAAAATCATCTTTGACTTCCATTCATACTCACAAATTATAAAAGCCTGAAAACCTCCAGATTGCCTGAGAAATGATTTGGTTTTCTCCTTACAATCCTTCTGTATACAGAAAAATATCAGTTTATGATATATCTTCTTACATTTTTGGTGTGGGAGAAGGAAGACAGCTTCTTTTTTTATCTTTTCCAAGCACATATATTTTTACATAATCAAAATCAGTTGTATCTAGTTTTGTTACCCTTAAATATTCATTAATTCCTCTGTACTTATCTATAAAATATAGAATTGCATGTTTTTCTACTTGACTCAATAACCAGTGTTTATCCTGTTATTATGCTTAGAATTTTTCAAATACATCAAGTAACAATTGAGAAACAGAGAGAGATAAATTTTTAGATTAGTTTTCCTGAAGTTCATCTATAAAATTACTCACTAAAGGTTGAATGTTTTTTTTCTTTTTTAATAAAACCACTTTTTTTTTTTTTTTGAGACGGAGTCTTACTCTGTCACCAGGCTGGAGTGTAGTGGCACAATCTCGGCTCACTGCAACCTCTGTCTCCTGCCTCCCGGGTTCAAGCGATTCTCTGGCCTCAGCCTCCCATGTAGCTGGGATTAGAGGCATGTGCCATTACACCTAGCTAATTTTTGTATTTTTAGTAGAGACAGGGTTTCACCATGTTGACCAGGGTAGTCTCGATCTCTTAACTTCATGATTCACCTGTGTTGGCCTCCCAAAGTGCTGGGATTACAGGCATGATCCACCACATCCAGCCTATAAGAGCACTTATTAAACACCTCTTCTGAGACACTAAAGCTGAAATAGTATCATTAATATTATATTAGTACTTCATTAAGAATTAAGAAGATTTTTGTGAGTTTCATGAAAAATTAGCCTATTTTTTTTTAGGAGAACATGTTCTATGGAAAATAGGCTCCCAGCTCAAATTTTAACTTGTAGAATTATCAAAACAACAGCAATGACAACAATAGCTTCTCTGGTCAGCTTGTATTTTCACTGCCTTCTGGAAGCTTTCAGTGCCTCTCCTCCACTCTTTTCTCACCACATGACTCACTTCACAGAGAAGATGCAAGAGAGTAGAAAGAACCTGCCTCCCACCAGAATGACAGACTTAAGTTCCCTGATGCCCATCAGCTCCTCTTTCCCTACTGCTGTACAGAGGAGCCATTTCTCTTCCAATCAAGGGTAAATCTGCTGGTCTATAAGATGGATACCATCCTGCCTTCTTAGGCATTCACACCCTGATTATTTTTTCTGTGCTTTAATCTCAACATTTCCTCCAATACTTGATTCTACCCATTGACATTTCAGAATATGCAAGAATATCCCATCTTAAAAGCAAACACAACTGAAAATAAAAGGCAATCTGGAGATTTTCAGGCCTTTGTATTTTTTTAGTATAAATGAAGGTTAAGGGTGATTTTACAGATAGAAGACAGACAGACAGATAGATAGAGAGATTATAGATAGATAGCTCATTGAACAATACATGTAATCTTAGGAAAATGTATGTGATTTGAAGAGAGGAAAGATTCCCAGACCAATTATCTCTCCCATAGAAGTCATCCTTGGAGACTAACACTACTATCAGAAGACAAAGAGTTTCTGGTTAAACTGTAAATATGTATCTTGAAGGGGTCATATTTTTCTAACTAGTTTCAGATTGGTTTAGTTGGGCCACTAGTGAATGGATAAATGAAACGAATTCCCTCAACATCACGGATGTGGATGGAGGGCTTTACTGGGAGAAGGCACTTTGAGGGATGAGACCCTGAGCAGCATAAGAATCATTCTATGTATCTCTTCATTTTCCCATTCACACCTGTTCCTTCCAGAGCTATTGCTTGTCTTTCTCTTCAGTAGAAGTTTTCAGAGGGAATTATCTTTACTCATTGCCTTTATTTTTTATTTTTTTTGCTTTCCATTGACTCCGTAGCCCATTCCAATTTGACCTGTAATCCTGTTCCTCTATTATTCCACTGAATGACTCTTGCTACAGTGAACTCTCAGTAACCATCACACCACTAAGGCCAATTGCATTCCAGTCCTCACTGAACCAGAAGTCTCCGTGGTATTCAACTCTTGTCAGTACATCCTTTTAGAAATTCCCCTTATTTTTGGCCTTTATGACAATACACTCTCCTGGTTTTCCTCCTCTCTCTCCAATTGCTCATTCTCAAGGTTTTTAGTTGCCCCATCTTGACAATTCAGTCTTTTCAGACTCCTCCACATTGTTTCCTTGGCCTCCTTTTCCAATTCCCTTAGCAGTTTCATTCATTCCTTCCCTTTCAATTATTATGACCTGCATAGCAATGATTCACAAACATAATCTCCAATCCAAACAACTCCTCTGTATTCCTAACTCATGTGATTATTTCAAAGAGACTAGAAATTGAACCTAGCCCAAATCAAACTAAAGATCTCCCTTCCAAACTAGGCTTCTTCTAAGTGTTCCTGGCCTATATGACAAGGCTGTCACTAGCCATTCCCATATAAAAGCCTGAATCTTAAGGGTCATCTCTGACAATATTCTCTCCTTCGTTGCCATATTCCCTTCACCATCTGTCCTGTTAATTATACTTTCTAAATGCATCCAGAATACATCCTTTTCCAATAAATATGGAATTTTCTACAGTTAATAGTAATCAAATTTCATTTGAAAAATGCCTGTAGTGTTTTGTAGTACAGCTTTTATATTTATCCTGAAAATAAAATGGAGAAGTAGGACTTTTCCTTAAGACAGTCTCTAGCTAGCATTTTATCTAGGTTGTTAATAGCACTCTAACTTATTTTATTATCATTCATTTATCAAACACAATTATGTATCATTCATGTATTAAATGGCTAGTTTAATTCCAAATTGAACGTTTACTAGATGCCTTCAGATTTTCTGAATCTAAACCACCTCATTATTTTATTAGGAAACCTTTCAAAATGCTAAAATTTTCTTAACTTCAAATATCAACACAGATTTGGAACTTGATAAGGGTTATGGTGGTATACTATTGTGAATTACTAAGTGGCAACACATAACAAAAAAAATATGTTAGAGAGTGGTACCCTTTAAAATGATTTATTTTGTGTTATGTGAATTTTACCTCAACAAAAACAAGTATCAGCACAAAGTCAGAAAATTTCTGAGAAGCTGATCTTCCTCCTCTATAAAGGACCTTACATAACTCAAATTGGATAATTGTCAATCCAGGCCACAGAAGTCAATCTGAATCTGCAGTTCTGGGAAATATTAGGTAAGGCTTTAAATAAAGAGGTGTAGGCAAGGTAAATTGTCACTGAATTCTGAAATAGCACTCAGAGTTCAAAACCATATGTCTTCTGAATTAATTCCACTCTTTCACTGTGAAAAATTCTATGGGCTGGTTCCTAAGGTTCATTGTAAAGACCAATCTAGCATCTTCGTTCTTAAAGGTCCCTAAAGAGGAAGTTTTAAAAATCTTTGGTAGCATATTCTGGTATCTCACCGCAACCCTCAAAATTTGTGAGGTTTAGTTAAATCTCTCTTTCATTTTGTAAAATCTATTTCTTCTGTGTTGAATTCTCAGTAGGAATAGGTAAAAATACCATCAGCCTAGGCTTCAGATGACCTAAGTTCAAGTTCTAGGTTCAAATTCTGGCATTTCTATCATCAGGTTGCTAACCTTCTTAAACCCCAGTTTCCTCTTAATAAAATGGAGATGATAATGTCTGTTTCGTAGGGTTCTTTCAATTCCTAAATTAGAAAATGTATATAATATTATATAGTTATTTTAAAATGTGATTTTTCACCTTATTTCATGTGGATAATTTATAATTTTAAATCTGTGACTTTTTTTAGTACATAAGGCAGCGTATGGTTAAATTTCAAATTAATGATATATTACACTACTCTAGTCTCTGCTGAAAATATTAAATAACACCAGATTCTAAGTCAATCTAGAAAGCTATCCTCTCCTCTGGATTCCTTTACTTCACTAGTATCTATTATTCATTTGTTATGAGAGAGAAAATTTATCTAAGAAATTGTTTCTTCTATCGAGCTTATGATCCTGCTTAGAGCACAAAACATGTATACAAATGAATAAAACAAAAAGCAGGAGGAGTCAAATGCCAGAAAAATAAACTTCATACAAACTTAGAACATTATACAGAGCAAACACTAAGAATGATTTTGTAGTTCAGTCCTTAATAAGCCATCATTAGACATTGGGTGAATATATTAATAAAAAAGCAATTTTTATAAAATCAAGACAAAAAAGGGAGCTTTATCTTGTGGTGCCGGATCACGAGGAACATGTCCATCTTGGCGGCTGCCTCTCCCCTCAACACACCAGCACCAAAAAAGGGAATTTTATTTCAGACAGTGCTGTCAAACAGAAACATCATGTGAGCCATAAATGCAAGCCACCTTTAATATTAAATTTGCTGTCACATTAAAATATTTAAAAACTAGTGAAATTCATTTTGATAGTATATTTTCTTTAACCCTATATACATAAACCTTTATCATTTCAATATGTAATCAATATAAAATTATTAATGAGATATTTACAGTTTTTTGTGCTAAGTTTTCAATATCTGTTTGAATATATTTACACTTAACAGCACATCTCAATTCAGACTAGCCTAGCCATAGTGCAGGTGGCTAATAGCTGCATATGCCTAGGTGTGGCCCCCATATTTCAGCTCTAGAATATCCTGTGTGTCTTTCTCACAGATGAGTGTCATAAGCATCCGAGTGCAAGACTTCAGCTGACTCCATCTACTGTTCCTGCCACTGTGTCACAGAGACAGGAGATTGATCTGATAGACTGTTTTGCAGAAAGCCAAATCCATGTTCATCATTATTTTCTCTCCTCTGATCTTTTAAGCAGTTGCAAATTGATTTTTAGATGAGTCACTTGAGTATTTTTTTTAGGGATGGAACTAACCAAATTGCCCATTTTATAATTCCAGGATGGACATATTCTTTTTCTGAAAAATAGGCAATATCTTTACCATTTGTGCTAATTTCTTTCATTATTTATATAGGATAGTACCTGAGCACAAGTTTCTAGCCCTTCTTATTAGAATTATACAGCTTAGTTCTTATGACTTTGTTCTTGGTAGTTGTATTTGCCTAATTTTTCTTGCTGAAATGTCCATAAACATTACTGTATTTCCTTCAGCTAATAAAGTATTTATGTCTTAACCCATTTTTTTTTTACAATATCAATTTTATGTGTTACTAAGCTCCTTCTGACATTCTTTCTTGCTGCATTGAATGTAACTATTTTGTTCATTTTTCTTCATTTCTCTAGAGCTTAGTTATTAAATGATAACATTTTGCTGAGTATAATTATTTCTCATAATTTTTTTATTTCTGCTTGACTTTAAGTTGAAATAATCCTGAAGTAAAAAGCATATATATATACATTTGGGGTTTTAGATACAAGCCTTTTAATTTTTAAGTCTTTAAACCCAGCAAACCATAGATTTTAAAGTATATTGAGCCTGTACATCTATGATTTAGATTAAGAGAAAGAGACAATCATATCATCTTATCTGAAAAATTTTAAGGGAATGATTTATTCATAATTTAGCTGGGATTTTGTACCTTTATGCCCTAAAAACAAAATAAAATAAATGGTCTTTTCTAGTCTACATATATTTTTGTGTGTGCCCATTTCTCCTCAACCAAAATGTCCAGAGTTGTGTAATCTGGACAATGGATCTATATGTCTGCTTTTGTCTACACTTTCTGTCTGAATTTTCTGTAAAGTCCAGATTATAAATATTTTATGCTTTACCAACTTAATGGTCTCTGCCACAACTACTCAATTCTGCTTTGCACTGTAGCATGAAAGCAGCTGTAGACAATACATAACTAATGGGACTGGCTGTATTCCAATCAGCCCGTTTTATTTTGTGGAACTACATTTACAAAAGCAGGCTGTGTGTTGGACTTGGCACATGGACCATAGTTTGCTCACCCTTGTTCTAGCTATTTCAGAATCGCTACCTTCCCTATGACTATATAGAGTGCTTATTCAATCTCCCATACTCATGCTGGCATCCTGATGTTGAGTTGTTATAATAACCTTTGAATTCAAAAAATGTCGACAGAGTCAGGGATTGCTAATTATTGTCTCACTATGAAACTATATTTTTTCTTCTAGTTCTCCCACTAAGTATATTATAAAAATCATTTACACTTATGCTTTTAAAACACAATGTACCCCATTTTTCCATTGTTGTTGTTTTATTTTAGTATTTTAGTGAGGTCCAAAAAACCCCACCTTTAACTTTGGATCTATCACTACCCAGCTTTTCTGCCCTTAATTTTTATTTATTTCTCATTTTATGTTCATTTGCTGAGGAGTGAACACTCTGATGAATTTTTCAACTTACCCTCCCGTGTAAAAACAACCTTTCAGGCCGGACGTGGTGGCTCACGCCTGTAATCCCAGCACTTTGGGAGGCCGAGGCGGGTGGATCACAAGGTCAAGAGATCGAGACCATCCTGGTCAACATGGTGAAACCCCGTCTCTACTAATACAAAAAGAAAATTAGCTGGGCATGGTGGTGCGTGCCTGTAATCCCAGCTACTCAGGAGGCTGAGGCAGGAGAATTGCCTGAACCCAGGAGGCGGAGGTTGCGGTGAGCCAAGATCGCGTCATTGCACTCCAGCCTGGGTAGCAAGAGCGAAACTCCGTCTCAAAAAAAAAAAAAAAAAACAACCTTTCAATATGCTGAGGAGGATTTGTCACAGGTGTTTCTCCATAAAAATATAAGGAGAAACTTATAATGCCATATTTGAACTGAAATGGACAATCGCAAGACTACATGTGGCTGAAGACATCACCATTGAGACAGTGAGGCCAGTGTAAAGAGCTGTCATGAAGTGACGAAGTTAAATATGATGATTTTGAAACACTGATATGTGTAAAGGCATTAAAAACAAATGCAACATAATAGCCAAAACTTCTACTTGACAGAAAGGCCTAGAGCTACTGCAGGAATGCTTTCTCTGTTTGTGGATACTCTGATGATGGTTACCACTGAATTGTTAAGTGGCCAAGTTATGATTGCAGTGGCGTAACTGAAACTTGACCTTTGATACACTTACATGTTCAGCCATAGCATTGCATTAACAGGCTGTTGCATTTACCTGTGTAGGCAGCTTTGCTTCAGGCTTTTAGGGAGCGTAACTTGAACTAAAGATTATTTGGGAAGGAGAATGAAGAAAGCTTGATTCCTTTAAATCTCATCCACTCCTAGCATCAGAGTTCATTTCTTCAGAATTGTCTTGTAACAATGCTTTTCAAGGTTAGGTAATGAATTCTTCTACAGAGACTACTATGCCGTTAAAATAAATAGTGGACTCTTACTTATCAGAAAGTCAGTTGCCTGACTATTTGTATTAGTGGATTGGGACTTTCGACTAGGGCCTCTAAAGAGGTAGCTTTCCAGTGGCTTTCAGAAAGTAGTAGGAGAAAAATAGCTATGGCCCATTGAGTAGCCATGTGTGCGAAATAACCATCATTAATTCTCTCACCAAATTCAAATCACATGAAGTTCAAAAATAAGTGAATAGTACACTACAGTAAATAATTCTCTCCATTGTTTTGTTATTGCACTTCCATAAATCAAATCAATTAAACGGATGCAAATTTGGTTTATGCACATTTTACGATTTTGCAAATGTGAATTTTCTGAGTAAATGTGAACAACTGGACTCATGAAGCCCCTACAAGGTTTCAGATACTAAAACCCAAAGAAGCCAAGAAGACTACCTTGGAAAGGAAAGCGGTTAACATTTATTAAGCACCTCCTGTGTACTGGGCACTATGATGGATGCTTTATGTATGCAATCTTCTTTTAATCCTTAGGATTCTCCATATGGCAGATGTTGTGAACCAGCTTTCCTAAGTTACATGGTTAACAACTGGTGAAACCAGTATTTGAATCTAGTTTTGGATAACTCTAAACCCCTGAGTACTTTAAACACCATCTGTATATTTGCAGATTTCTATATAGCAGATAATATTTGTTACATTATATATAAACATATAGCAAATAATATTTGTTATATGTTTACCAAATAGCTCAACATTCCATAAAACATTGCATTGTTGCATGAAATACCAACATCAACTAATATGTCTGTGTAAGGGGTGAGGTCCATTAATTGAGCCTCAGTTTTTTTAGCAGTTCATGAAGCACAGGAGTCTGGTTGGCATAAATAAAATGAAAGGGGAAATGGAAAGCAAGAGACTCAAAACAAATGCTTTAGTTTCTTTAGTGACAATTTTTCTATTCACATACTAATGTGTAATGATCATCTACACTGTACATATTAAGAGATTTCTTTTTCACTTGTCAACAACGTGGTTAAGATTCTTATACTTTTAGCTAGCAACTTTTCTACCCTAGCATTTATAGCAGAGGGCCAAAAGCTGATCTTACATTATTATTTTTTAAACTTTTTCTTTTTTTGAGCAGTTTCGGTTCACAGCAAAATTGAATGGAAAGTTCAGCGAGTTTCTATATCCCCCATGCTCCTACACATGCACAGCCTCCCATTATCAATGTCCCACACCAGAGTGGTATATCTGTTATACTGGTGAATGAATATGGACACATATAAGTCCATATAGGTTCACCCAAAGTCCATAGTTTACATTAGAGTTCACTCTTGGTGTTGTACTTTCTATAGATTTGGACAAATGTTTCATGACATGTTTCCACCATTATAGTATCTTACAGAGTAATTTCACTGCCCTAAGAATCCTCTGTGCTCTGCCTATCCATTCCTCCCTCCCCATAACCCCTAGCAACGACTGATCATTTTTACTGCCTCCATAGTTCTGCCTTTTACAGAGCGTCATATTAGTGGAGCCTTTTCAGAATGGCTTCTTTCACTCAGTAATACGCTGTTAAGTTTCCTCCATGTCTTTTCATGTCTTGATAGCTCATTTCCTTTTAGCCCTGAATTATATTCCGTTATCTAAAGGTACTACAGTTTGTTTATTCACTCACCTACTGAAGGACATATTGGTTGATTTCAAATTTTGGCAATTATGAATAAAGCTGCTATCAACATTTGTGTGCAGGTTTTTGTGTGGACATAAGTTTTCAACTCTTTTAGGTAAAAACCAAGGAGCATAATTGCTGAATCATGTGGTAGTAGTGTATTTACTTTTGTAAGAAATGGCTGTATTCCAAAGTAGCTGTACCATTTTGTATTCCCACCATTAATGAATGAGAGTTCCTATTGCTCCACATTCTCACCATCATTTAGTGTTGTTTATGTTTGGGATTTGGGGTTCTAATTGGTGTGGAGTTGTTACATTGCCTTTTTAAACACCATATAGTATTTCAATGTACTAGAGACACGTTATTCTAGGTTACAATACAAAATCTTGGCATGTCAATTAACTGTTGCCCCCTGCAGACATTTAAGCTTGCTTTTTCTAATGTAGAACTGTTCCTTCAAATGGAGTATATGTCATTTCCTAGAGGAATAAAATCGTGTTTGCTTTATGGTTAATAGAAACAAAAAGCCAAGGTGTCTTCTAGTAGTCCATTGGAAGGGTTACCAAATTTCAAAACTAATCTTCAACTTCTCAGGTTCTGAAATTCAGTCTCAGCATCATGTTAGCATTGATTAGATTCAATGGAATGGATTCCCAGTATGTGAACTCATGAAAAATTGATGTTTAAGCTAAATACAGATTTCTTCCTAGGTACTGATACGATTGTGTCTGCATTCCAAGACACCCACTTTCTAAGATCATGTTGACTGTGTATTGTGGCTAGTCCATAAAGTTGGAACAGACCTCCATCCAAAATTTGATTTAGGTTTCCATTTGGTGATGCCGCCCCCACACCCCCCTGCCCCCCGCCCCACACACAAACACCAGGAGGGTATGAAGAGGTTTATTACTCCCATAATGATGCTTTCTGGAGAGAGCAGGATAGGCATCTCAAGCTGAAAATGTCTTCAGAGACCTGTGACAAAAGGAAAGGAGACTGGCTTTGGGCTTTTAATGGTGGTTAAGGGACAGGGCCAGGGTGAGGGTGGCAGTGTATGATTTGAACTTACTGCTGGTTACAAAAGAAGAGTGCCTGAGCTTTTTTGTCAGCTTGCCCCAATGTTGGACAGAAAGAGAAGATGAAAGGGTGAGGCTGAAAAGATGTCTGCAGTCAAACATCAAAAAATGGAGTCAGACTCTTTATTGCATGGGGTCTTCAGATTACCAAGAAAAAGATTGTTTAGTTAACATGGAGTTGAAACAAAGTATGGTGAACCCTCTTGAAATGGTCCATACTATGAATGGTTAAGTCTAAGAGGTGTCTCTGTCCCACAATAATATAAGTCTTTTTGGATTCCAGCATATGAGGCTTTTGCGTGTCTCTACCTTTTGATCACTGTTAGGAAAGAGAAGCCCTCTACATTCTTGCTGTTTACTTCTGTTTATAGATTTTTCTTCAAAACATTCTTTGATGTTAGAGATTTCAGTACATTTTCGGACTCAGTCCTTCGTGCTCTTTAACCTGGGTGTCAACACATCTTTTTCAGTAATTTCTTCAGGTTAGTAAATATCATCTGATGAGGGTAGAATAAGACTATTTTAACTCATAGTGTTCCAAGGCAACGACTCTCTACCATCTACAATCACCTTCAATATTTTAACAAATTGGATGACAGTGTCTTCTGTCTGTTGCTTATGAAGTCTCATCCTGAATGTTATTGCAAAACACTGACCCTATTCTCTCATGTCACCATTTAAAAGGACAATATGTATATATCGTGGAATACTGGTAACAGCAGAGAAGATTCCTATTGATAATTATGTGATGCGTGAAGAGCAAAGTAGCATAGTTGAGATCAATTCTGAAGGACTGTGGCCAACAGTTCTATATCTATACTAAGAACAAAAGAAGATACTCAAAGGGAAATATAAAAGATTCAGAATACATTTGAAAAAATCTGCAAAATGGAGATTCAGAGAAAAACCTCTTCTTAAAGGATTTAAACTGTTTATTTTTTTATTTGTATACATTTAAGGATTGCCAGTGCAGTTTCGTTACATGAATATATTGCATAGTGGTGAGGTCTGGGCTTTTAGTGTAACTATTACCCAGAAAATGTACATTGTATCCATTAAGTAATTTCTCATCCCTTACCTTCCTCCCATCCTTCCGATTCGCCACTGTCTATCATTCCACTCTCTATGTCCATGTGTACACATTATTTAGCTCCCACTTATAAGTGAGAACATGCTATATTTGACTTTCTGTTTCTACTGTATCACTTAAGATAATGGCCTGCAGTTTCATTCACGTTGCTGCAAAAGACATGATTTCATTTTTTTACGGCTAAATAGTATTCCATTGTGTACACACCATATTTTCTGTATCCAATTATCCATTGATGGTCACTTAGGTTGATCCCATATCTTTACTATTGTGAATAGTTTTATGATAAATGTACAAGTGCAGGTGCATTTTCAATAGAATGACTTCTTTTCCTTTGGGTAGATACACAGTAGTGGATTGCTGGAGTGAATGGTATTTCTATCTTTAGTTATTTGAGAAATCTGCCTACTGTTTTCCATATCGGTTGTACTAATTTACATTTCCACCAACAGTATGTAAGCATTCTGTTTTATCTGCATCCTCACCAACATCTGTGTTTTTTTTACTTTTTATATAATAGCCATTCTGACTGACATCTGGTGATATCTCACTGTACTTTTAATTAGCATTTCTCTGATAATTAGTGATGTTGAGTATTTTTTCATATGCTTGTTGGCCATATGTATGTCTTGTTTTGAAAAATGTTCATGTCCTTTGCCTACTTTTCAATGGGGTTGGTGCTGGGAAAATTGGATTTTCTTATGCAGAAGAATGAAACTGGATTGCTATTTCTCACCATATAAAAAAAAGCAACTCAAGGTGGATTAAAGACCTAAATTTAAGTCATGAAACTACAAAAATATTAGAAGAAAACCTAGGAAAAAGTCTTGTGGACATTGGCCTAGCCTAAAAATTCATGAGTAAGATCTCAAAAGCACAATCAACAAAAACGAAAATAGACATATGGGACTTAATTAAATTAAAAAGCTTCACACAGCAAAAGAAATAACAGAGTGAACAGACAACCTGCAGAATGGGAGAATATATTTGTAAGCTATGCATGCAACAGGGGACTAATATCTGGAATCTACAAGGAACACAAACAGCTCAAGAACAACAACAAGAAAAAAAACCTCATTAAAAAGTAACTGTTTATTTTTAAATATGCTTATAAGTAGAAGAACAAAGTAGATTCTGTATCTCCAGCAGTCCGGATTAGTGGTTCTTAATCTATATGGAGTCATATATTTGTTTGAGAAATGATGTCAATCCTTGATGGAGAGGAAATAGGTATGAAGCAACATTTACATTTGACCTATAATGCATGAATAGCATAACAGTATTATGCTATTCAATGCTAACTTTAGGCTGTTTGGCAGGTAAAAACTATTTCAAAGGGGAAAATTTGTTTCATAAGTTACTTAGTCCTTACTAGAGCAGTTTCTCATTATTGACTGGCTATGTTCATTTAGAGTTTCCAAGAGAATCTGTCTTTGTACTTGTATCTCGTTAATACCACATTTTTAAGGAGATGTACAGTCTTATACTTCTGGGAATATGTTGAGAATTAAAAGTCTCCTTAACCAAGGCTGACAAGGATCAGATATGCAAATAATAATAGCAACCTTTGATTGAGTGGGTTAGTATGTTCCAGGAAAAGTACAAAGCACTATCTTGTTTAATCTTCCAACAACTCATGGCAGGGGTATTAATCCCATTTCATTGATGAGTAAACTGAGGCTTAGAAAGATTAAATAATTTGCCCAAGTATTTGTTCAGCACTTCCTGAATGTTTGACACTATAGAAGAGGATATAAAGGAAGCAAAATGTAGACCCAGTAAACTTTTAAAACTAAACAAAAAGTTTAATTAATATATATTTTAAATGTCTATAATTGGAATTATGAAAGGCAGTTTCTAGCCTATGGTTTCATTATACCTTAAACTAATGATATGGAGAGCTGACTTCTTTCCAAACTCTCTATTTAAGAAAGGAAGTATTGTATCAGAGGCTCTGTTGATCATGGCAATCATCTGGCAGACATACCTCAGGTATTTGAACTCAAGAAAAAGCAAAATCTTAGATTTAATATAAGACCATTTGTATAAACCAAAACTCATCTCTATGTATTGAACATAGAACAAATGGTCAACATAGCTTAATGGTGACATTAAATGTAATGATGACATTAAGTATAATGGTGGCATTAAATGTATTTCAAGTAGATATTACATTCCTGCCTCTTTATTTGTAGCTGTAAACAGCTGTGTACTTTCAAAATAACAAACTTTTTAATAAGAAAAATGAATAGAAAAGCAAAAAGTATGCTTGGAGAGTTTCTTTTTATGTTTTCTGTTTTGACGCAGTTTCGTGCATAGGCAATGTATTTATAGTCTCTCCCATTATTCTTTTACATTTAAATCATACCATCTTCCCTTTATGTTTATCAGTAATATTCATAGCTTTGTTCAAAGACAAAGGCTTTAGAGTATTCATGTTTTGAATTTTTTTTCCTTTTGCACATTTTTTTAAAAACAAGCATAAAAATTTTAGATCTCTGTGAAACAATGCTACAATCAACTCTATATTTCTACCTATAAGAGTAGGAAAAAACCAGAACTGTTTTTAGATTTAAAGATACTTTCTACGTCATAGCCACTATTTTCTTTCCTATGCCCCCTCATCGCACTCCCTGCCTCTCGTGATTATCCGGAGGCATTTGAAGTTCATTAATTTCCTCCTTTTCTCTTCTGTTTGACCTCTGCATTTATCTATCTTCTTGAAAACATTTATTCTGTGTGCCAGATGCTAGGGAGGTGCCAGAGACACAAAGATAAAATCATATTCCTGTTCTAAATTTACTTAAAGTCTAAAGAAGACAGATTTGGAAACCCTTACAATGACCCTAGTAAAGGTAAAGGACATCAGCCCAGTCTTAGTGGTTGAGCTATGCCCATTAAGGAAGCCAAAGGTTATAGGTATGACTCAAGTGTAGACGTATGTTAGGAGAAATGGTAGAAGCTGAAAATGGAAATGCATGGAGGGCCAGCTCACATATGCCATAGTATATGACACAATCAGGAATTCAAATTTTATCCTGAATCACATTAACAAGGCATAAAAATTAAAGAAATGTCAGCAGGAGAGTGGAATGAACATATATGCCTTTTGAAAAGATCCCACTAGCAGCAGTGTGGAGCCAAGAATGGATGCGATTCACATAAAAGATGGCAGGCGGTTAGAGGTCTCAAGCACTTGCAGTAAGAATATGGAAGGAACACGCAGGAAAGAGGTTGACTGAGGTAGATTCTTCAGACTTTATAGATTGATCTTATGTGAGAAGTCAGTGAGATGGAGATAAGTCCCTTTCATTTACTCTCAGATACTCTCCAGATGTTGCTGGGAAGTGTATTCAGCCAATGAGAATGGTTCTATACCACTTGTTTGTCTGAATTGTTTCCCAAGGGAATGGATACGAACCACCCAAAGATCCAGCAGAATTGAACCAAGCAGCTCATCAGCTTGTCTTTCATCAGGTTTTGCATGTTGCTTCACAGTGACCTCTATTGCCTATTGAACTTTTTCAGATTGTTGCAAATTCCTGTGAGATTTGGTACCAGGAGCAATTAAGCCAGTATATTCCAAAGGTGATGCCAGAGTTTACCTGATACAAATACTTTGCTTATCTGTGCTAAGACTGATTGAGAAAATGTACTGAAATTTTCCAAACGCTGGCATGTATTCAACCTGGCACAAGACTTCAGACCCTGAGGGCCCCACCCTGTGGTACCACAGGGCACACAACTTTCCCACAAAGCTCATCTGTGGCTGTCATGGATAAAATAATGGGTTGGCTTTGCTTTGGTGCCTCTGGCCCCTTTCAGACAATCAAAAATATTTATTGACCCCTAACTAAATGGAAGGCACAGTGGGACTCAATTCTCCTGATTTCCGCCTCTAATTGAGGAATTAAGACACACAGACATTTAAGGAAGGGAAAGAATTGGCTAAGTGTTAAATAGGAATAAAAGAAGATAATAATATGAAATGACATAAGGCAATTCATATCATCTGCCAAAGGACTAAAAAGTGTTAACTACTGTGGGCTTTGTAGAGATAGACACACCTGGCATCCCAGAGTAACCCAGGCAGGTATCAGGGATGAAGTCAGATTTGATGTGAGCCTTGGATACGCCAGCGCTTCTCAACCCACCCTGGACATAGGGCCATCTGGAAAGGTTTCAAAAAATGCCAGGTAGGATGGCACTGGCCAGGCATAGAAGAGGAGTGGGAATGTCTGAAGAAGGAAATAAAGGTTTTAACAAACAAGCTTTGGTTGGCAGACCAAAAAGTTGGAAAAAGTTGGTGTGAGAGAAAAAAAGAGAAGGCAGAAAAGTCAGGTTGCATCTGATTTTTAAATGGTCTTGCATACCAGGCCAAGGAATTTGGAAACACTTTTGGCAATCTTTCTTCTGTTGAGAATAATGGGGTAAATTTAGCCACAACGCCTAACTTTTACAGCTGGAGAAATATTTGTTTTCCTCTGTATCACGTATTTCCTCACTTCCCACTCCCACCTCCTGCTTAGAAACTTCAGTTTAACAGGAAATAAGTGTAGACACTTGCTAATACTTCACCAGTTCCTCATTCTCTCAAATACAGGATCCTGGCTGACACTATGGGAATGTGATTCACAAAGTACAAGTACCATGTAGAATTCCCCTCAGTAGTAGCCAGGAGGGCTCGTCACTGAGGCAGCAAATTCCCTCCAACCAGGTAAACTAGATCACCCTGGGCTCTCATCCCATTTACAAGGACAAAGGGACTCGGCACTGTCAGCTCCAGAATTATGGATGCTTTCACTACAGTTTCCATTCCCACTTGCTACTGTGGTTTGTTCTCGTTTCTCTGATTTTTTCTCTTTTTCCCTTTTTTGAAGGATGGACCTGGGTAAAATTATGATCATATTATGACTATTATTGGGCTGACACAGACTGGATGGATGGATGCATAGATGGATGGATGGATGGATGGGTAGACAGACAGATGACAGATACAGATAGATTATTTGTGAAGAGGACTGCCTAACTAAAAGGAAATGGTGCAGCTTACAGCTGGCATTTTTTTTTTCACTTCAAAAAAAAAAGTTGTGTATTTTATTTTTATTTATTTATTTATTTATTTTTGCATTTTAGGTTTTGGGGTACATGTGAAGAACATGCAAGATTGTTGCATAGGTGCATATGTGGCAGTGTGATTTGCTGCCTTCCTCCCCTTCACCTATATGTGGCGTTTCTCCCCATGCTATCTCTCCCCAACTCCCCAACCCCTGCTGTCCCTCCCCTATTTCCCCCCAACAGACCCCAGTGTATAGTACAGCTGGCATTTTTTAAAAACTCTTTGCAGAAAAAATTCTGTTACATCTTTAAAGAAAATAAATTTCACACTACTGCCCTAAGGCAGGAACTTGAACACAGCACATTAACTATAAGTCTCTGCTTATTAATATAATAAGACTTATTTGGGCCAGGAACGGTGGCTCACATCTGTGGTCCCAGCACTTTGGGAGGCCAGGGAAGGAGGATCACTTTGGTCCAGAAGCTCAAGACCAGCCTGGTCAACAGGCCGAGATCCCCATCCCTACAAAATATTTTTTAAAGAACTATATAAAATAATATTTCAAGTCAGTTTGTGTTTTAGTATTAAAAGAAGTGTGTTGCTTCACAATTGACTAGAAGCCCAGTATTTCCTAGCTGGGCAAGAGCTTTCAGCATGATTGCAGCATCTCTGCAGAAAAACTACATTCTAAAAGCAACGGAAATCCTCCTGCACTTCTTCCTCTGTGTCGAAGTTTAAAGACCATGGGGATTCCTGGTGACCTCCACAGAATGTTTCCGTTCCTACCCTCTACTCCCACTCAGCATCACTGAACAGGCACAGGCTAGACAGGGCAGACGGCAGCCCACACTATAGTGAGGTGGGAACTGCAGCCCTTCTACTTGGTCCATTGAAAGAGGAGGCCAAGAGGCAGAAAATGTTCCCTCTTAATTTTACTGTGCAACCTTTCTTAATAAGGTGTAGCATGCAGCTATGTAACTATTACGATTGTTATATTGTTCACTTATCATTTATATCTCCACCATCAGATTTTACTAAAAGGTTGACTATGGTTGGCTTCAAAAGAAGTGTAATTTTGTGTTGTTCAGGTGTCAGGAAGAGTTTATTAAAAAACTGGTCTTGAGCTGAGTGCCAGAGAGAAGAAGAAAAACAACAACAAACACCACCTGTTGACCAGTCTAGCACTGGAGACAAAATTATAAAATATGAGCCAATTAGAGAGTGAATGAATGCTAAAGTGAGAGATGTTTACAACAGCTGCAGGACACGTTCTGAAAAGGAAATCATCGTGTGCACTGGAGTGTTTATCTGAAACCTAGGATTGGACTAATGAGTGGGATTTTCTTTGTAGTGCAGGGAAATTAGTGAAATCATGGGAGAATGTTCCAATGGCAAAATGCAACCTTAGTGTGGCAAAATAGAAATGAATGTGAGGAAAGCAACCGCTATAGGTGGATTAGTCTGATGAAGACACACAGACTACTCAGAAGGGAGAACGAGGCGAGCCAGAAGACAGGCTCAGAGGCTATTGCAGAAATTCAGGCAGGAGTAATTCAGACCTGAAATAAGCTTAAAAAAAAAAAAGTACAACACAGAAAGAGCAATGAGAAGACCCATGGAGAATTTCACTGGAAGAGTCCAAGGTTCATATAATGTTTCTGCTAAAAAGGAAAGTGAGAGATTGTATACTTTAATGAATAACAATGCTGTCCCCTGGCATCAGTGTTTCTAGCAGTTACTGCCTTTAGAAATGCTTTTGATTTTATAAGGGTATTCCTATGCTTAAAGTCTTCTCTCACTATCTTCTCAGGTCAATCATCAATATTTTAATTTTGCGGTTGGAATATCTTGGGCTCCAAGTCTTCTAGAACTGAACCTGTTCAGAAAGTGATGTCTTCCTTTAGAACAGATAACATTTAATAGTGTACAAAGGTCAGGTGGTCAGGTTAAAGTGGTGATTTCACCACCTCTGGCCTTGGGAAGAAGTTACTGATGCTCTTGAAATTCCGGTTCTGCTGGTAGAAAACGAAGGTGGGTTTGCTAGGCTAGTTGGGTAGAAATAAATAGGGTGGGCTTGCTTCCTTGCCACTGATTTGAAAATATATATCATCTCTTTTTTGCTACAAAGAAGGATGCCTGTGCTCTGTGTGTGTGTGTGTGTGTGTGTGTGTGTGTGTGTAAAAGAAATAAAAGAATGTGTATAAGAAAGAATAGTGAACTCAAAAGCAGATGAGCTGATTTTAGTCTCAGCTCTGGGCCACAATACTCATTTACATACCCTAAATTTGTGACTTTGGCAATCCATTAAATTTTTTAGGGTGTCTTATGCTTTTCTTACTTCATCTCATCAGCAGCATAACAATTGTTATCAGGCTGGGTACAGTGACCCATACCTGTAATCCCAGCACTTTGGGAAGCCAAGGCAGGAAGATCACTTGAGCCCAGGAGTTCAACACTAGCCTGGGCAATATAAGGTGACCTCTGACTCTATTAAAAAAAAAAAAAAATTAACCGGTGTGATGGCGTGCACCTGTAGTCCCAGCTACTTGGAGGCTGAGGTGGGAAGATTAATTGAGGCCCGGAAGTCAATGCTAAAGTGAGCTAGGATTGTGCTACTGTACTCCAGCCTGGGTGACAGAGTGAGAACCTCTCTCAAAATAAATAAGTTAATTAGTTATTATTTAGTTAATTAATTAAATTAATTCTATTTTGAAAAAATAGTTATTATGACAAGCTAGACTATCAGTGTTTTCTGTAAAATGCTGTAATCAAAGAAACAGAAACACAGAAGTATCATCCAAAGTCAGGAGGTTACGAGTGTCTGTTTCAAGACTGATTTCCAAGCCCAAGTTCTTTGTGCCACCTCACACCAGAGGTGCGTGTTGTCAGGTAGAGCTAATGTTGTAAGTGGTTGACCATGTCTTCAGTTGCCATCAGTTTGGCCTTACTGTATGTAAAAGTATGTTTATGTAAATAAACAGTAGAGATTCTGGCAATAAGAATAGCTGAATCTTTCACAATGACTTAGGCTTTCTGTTACATATTCATGGTGATACCAGTTGGCAGAGGACTAAGCTGGCCATTCCAAATTTGATTTTTTTTTTAACTCTTATAAAACTGTATTGACTGGGCACAGTGGCTCACGCCTGTAATCCCAGCACTTTGGGAGGCCAAGGTGGGTGAATCACGAGGTCAGGAGTTTGAGACCAGCCTGGCTAATATGGTGAAACCCCATCTCTACTGAAAATACAAAAATTAGCTGGGCGTGGTGGCATACAGCTGTAGTCCAAGCTATCTAGGAGGCTGAGGCAGCAGAATTCCTTGAGGCGGAGGTTGCAGAGAGCTGAGATTGCTCCACTGTACTCCAGCCTGTGTGACCAAGTGAGACTCCATCTAAAAAACAAAAACAAAAACCTGTATTATTATTCTTATAAGTGGGAGAGTCATTTACTACTTTCATGCCTATATTCTGTGTGTGTATGTACATATGTGTGTGTGTGTGTGTGTGTGTGTGTATATATATATACATATGTATATATATATACATATATATATACACATATATATATACATATATATATACACATATATATACACACACATATATATACACATATATATACACACATATATATATACATATATATATACACATATATATATACATATATATATACACATATATATATACATATATATATACACACATATATATATACATATATATATATACACACACTTAGGTTTTCATGAAACTCTTCTCCATGGGGCTGATTTTTAGTCTGTCTTCTGCTAAGTTGCATTCTTCTTCTTAAGAATATCTTGTGGGCCAGGTGCGCTGGCTCATGCCTGTAATCCCAGATACTTGGGAGGCTGAGGTAAGAGAATCGCTTGAATCTGGGAGGCTGAGGTTATAGTGACCGGAGATCTCACCACTGCACTCCACCCTAGGCAATGGAGCGAGACTGTGTTTCAAAAGGAAAAAAAAAAACAGAACATTTTGAATATCTTGTTGGTGTTCTTAAATAACCCAGTCAAAAAGACAGATAAGCTCCTCGTAACCTCTTTGTAAGACTTTTACAGAGTGCTTTACATTTAGAAATGCATATGTATCGTTATATTTGACTTATCATAATGTCTATCCTAGCAAGGTCAGTATAGCTACAAGTTTAGAAAACTATATTCAGAAAACTTAAGTGCATGTCTAGTAACTGGTTGGCTCAGGGTAATAATACAGTTTTCTGCTCCTATTGCACTAATTGTGCCATCGTTAGTGAGCAACTGACCCTTTAAGTTACTGAGCTGCAGTGGTGAATTATGAGAGAATTGACTACCCTGTAACTTCATAGCTGTAGAAAAATCATGGCTGTAGAACAATAGATTGAAAAACATGGTTCTATATGAGTGGCATCATGTTGTACTAAATTCATATGGTGAAGTCCTCATCCCAGTAGCTCAGAATGTGACCTAATTTGGAAATAACTGTTGCAGATATAATTACTTAAGCTGAGGTCATCCTAAAGCAGAGTGGACCCCTAATCTAGTATGACTGGCATTCTCATAAAAAGGGAAAATTTGACACAGAGACACACACACAGGGAGAAAACCATGTGAATAACAAAGTTTTGCTGTCATGAGCCAACAAAATACTAGAAGCTAGAAGAGAGAGGCCTGGAACAGATCCTTCCCTAGTGCCTTCAGAGGGATCATGGCTATGCCAGCAAGTTGATTTCAGACTTCTGGCATCCAAAATTGTGAGACCATAAGTATCTGTTGTTCCAAGCCACCGAGTTTGTGCTACTTTACTGCAGCAGCTTTGAAAACCACTACAGTGAATAATAAATCAATGTATACAACAAGATAATGTAAACTATCACAGGAATAGAGCAAACTTAAGATCTTTCTCTGAATATCAATGTTATGGTAATCAGAAAGTAAATCTGTTGATAAAATCAAACACTTTGAAAAGATAAAAAATTTCAGTGTAATCCCAAAACTGTTCTAACTTGGATCATAGATTAGTAGCCTCTCATGTTTGAAAGAAATAGCAAGGTCACCTAGCTCAGACTTCCATTGGATACTTGAGTATTTTCAGCGACGTCTTATTAGCAAAGTGGGTTTTTAGTCTCTGCTTGGATATATATGCTAATTTTTGAGGCAATCCAGTCTATTTTTAGTATCTCTGATTATTAAAATAAGATTTCTTATATTAAACGAAACTGTATCTATAGTGAAACCCATTTATTATAGTTCAATTTCTTAAACCAAAAAAGAGCAAATTGAATTCTCTTTTCCTATGCATCAATCCTTTCAATATTTGCACATCCTTCCTAAGTCATTTGTTGTTTAAACTAGCCTTTGAGTTCTTTCAACTACTACCCTTATGCCATAGGTTTTATTTTTCTTTTTAAATTTCAGTAGTTTTGTGGGTACCAGTGGTTTTGGGTTACATGGATGAGTTCTTTCGTGGTGAATTCTGTGGTTTTAGTGCACCCACCTATGACATGGTTTTGAGTTTATTAAGCACTATGATTGGTATTGTTAAATGTGTTCCAGTTTATCACATCTGTTTTTGAGTGGAACATCCAAATCTTGGTTATGATCACAATCATGCAGTTTAGAACAGAATTAAGTAAATCACACTGCCATGTGTGTACCTATGCAACAATCTTGCATATTCTTCACATGTACCCCAAAACCAAAAATGCAATTAAAAAAAAGAATAGAATTAAGTATACTGTTATTTGAGATACTATCCTTCAACAAATGAAATTTAAGATTATATTATCTTTGGGGTATGTCACACTATTCAGTAAAATTGCAGTAAAATTAATTACAATTCCCTAATTGTTTTTCTCACTAGATAAGCTGCATAAGAATAAGCTCTGGCTTGATCATCAAATACCATAAGATGCCTGATGCATAATAGGAGGTGAAAAGTCATCACGTGAATGAGTGAATGTACATATACATATATACACACACACACATACACATACTAAACTGTTAAGCTCTTTTGAATTTTTAGTTTGTTTGGTTATTGGTTGGTTAGTTTTTTTTTTTTTTTTTTAATCTCAAGGAGACAACTTCACCTGCCAAAAATCCTTTGATTATCACATACGTCCAGAAAGCAGTGATCTTTCTTGTGTTTACAGATTACTTCTACCCCACATTCAAATGGTATTGAGGAAAATAGCCATTTTAATAAGACTTGGTTTATACCTATTCTCAACTAAGACTTGTTCTGTATTCCTGATAAGTGTTTAAAACCTCTGCTTTCTCCGTCTGTAAAATGGTGCTAATATATTATGTATGGTGCGTGTGAACTTAGTAGATTGTGTATGCGTGTGTGTATATATATTTACAGCTGACTACATCAGCTCTATTTTGACACTAATAAGAAAAGACTATATTTAGTCGTTTGTTAGTAATTGTAATAATAACAGTGATTTATGAGAACAGTTTTCTGCCATATATACATATCTACATACACATATACCAATATATGTAAATACATATATAAATATGTGTGTGTACATGTTAAAACAACCTACAACTATAACTTTATGTAAACAAGGAAAGAGCATGAGCTGAGTTCTATTTCCACTTTCCTAATGAATTAATCAATCTCCTAAAATGATTGAGTTGATCTTTTGTGCTAGATTTTCTATATCTAAAACAAAGAAAATACTTTCTTCCCCTTGACTAATGGGGATATTAGAGGGTTGATAGGGTTTATTTATAAAGTGCTATATGACTTAGAGGTCAAGTGCTTTGGCAGCATTTTGATGGAGACAAAAATACTCTATGCACCCTCAAAAAAATAACATCAACGTTACTGACTTTTTTGTAGATGAGTGGTTTTTCATAAGAAATATTTTTAATCTCTTGGATTCCCAATCTGACATGTTTTGGCTCTCTAATTAGTTGCTTTACTATCAAGTTAATTTAACTATAGTCATTTTAATGAGGAAACATTTTATGTTAGCTTCTTCTTTTTAAATGAAACATGAATAAATCTTCAATTTTCCATGTAAATGCCAATCAAAAATTCTGAAACAAAACAAAAACAGATGGTCCAGAAGGTTTTATTTTGGTGGCATGTAATCAAACCAAATTAATCAACAAAGAATATAGTACATATAATAATAATAATGAACACAGATTCAAGGGGCTTTCATTTTGTCTTTGCTAGAAGACCTACTGAATTTTTCTGGTGACAGAACAATGCTAACATAATTCTTTAAAAATCTACTAATGGAAAACCAAAGTTTGTGTTGGGACATAAAATACACTGTAAATCACTCAAAAGACATAGAAATGTACCATGAGCCAAATATAGCCATTTGGTAACCTCTCACTACAGTAAATTAGTTAAATGGCTGTATATTTTGGTGCAATATGGAACTCCCTGCCTGAAACTGCTTAGCATGTTACTTATAACCATATTTTTCATTTGCAGGGAAATCTAATTTTAAATACTCCATTCTATTACTTCCATAAGTATCCTCTTATTTTATGAACCAGAATAGAATTCATGCATATTTTTAAACTTTATATATTGATAATTTTTTTATTATTACTAATTATATCTGGGACGTTTTTGTTAGCCTCATAGTAATTTCATTACTTAGGTAAACAAAAATTTCTTTAATTTCTACTATTATATATTTGTTTCTAGTTTTTTCCCCTGTTATAAGTGATGCAATGATGAACAAGGACAAACTTTTATTAAAGAAAATGGAAAATCATGGAGCATGGGGCCAGCCTTCACATATCCTGGGAAGTGAAGAAAGAAGGGAAAAAATTGAGTGAAGCCTTAGAAGTATAATCCTGAAAAAAAGTGGGAGCCAAGAAAGGAGAGCAAATATCAAAGATATACTTTACCTGCCATTTCAGTCCTTTCCAGAACTATCTTTCCATGCATTGAGAAGTTGTCCCTGACTATAACAGAAACCTAAAGAACTATCAACAAGACTTCACTTGATCTGAGTTGAAAATATATTTTACACACAGATCTATGGTTGACATATTGTCTGTTTGTATTAATGATATTTTGGATAACCACTTTAAAAATATATATGGTAGTTAGAGGTCAGAAGTGGTGACACATGCCTGTAGTCCCAGCTACTCAGGAGGCTGGGGTGGCAGGATCAGTTGAGCCCAGCAGTTCGAGGTCGCAGTGAGTTATGATCACGCCATTGCACTCTAGCCTTGGTGACAGGGAGAGATCCTGTCTATAAAAATTAAATTATAGTAGTTAGACAGTCTAGATCTGGCGTGGTGGTTCACACCTCTAATCCCAGCACTTTGGGAGACCGAAGCACATAGATCACTTGAGGTCAGAAGTTCGAGAGCAGCCTGGCCAACATGGCGAAACCCCATCTCTACTAAAGATACAAAAATTAGCCAGGCATAGTGGCATGTACCTGTAGTCCCAGCTACTTGGGAGGCTGAGGCAGGAGAATTGCTTGAACCTAGGAGGGGTAGGTCACAGTGAGCCAAGATCATACCACTGCACTCCAGCCTGAGGTACAGAGCGAGACTCTGTCTCAAAAAAAAAAAAAAAAAAAAAAAAAAAGAAATTCTCAAAGTATGTTTAGAAATATTTCATCCTACTTATGAGAATAAATACATATTCTTCGAGCTACTACCAGTAAAAGTATATGACTCTAATCCTGAGACAACTTAAGGCAAATACTTAAAAATCTAGCTTCTACTTCTACCTCTGCCTTAAAATTAAAATCAATGTGTTCTTTTAGAAAAAAATAATTGCTAAATCTAGTGACCCATTTCTGGTCTTTATTCTTTCTGACTATCCTGTTCCATTTACCACTAACCACTACCTCTCCTTGGTAGTTCCACTCCATGATTATGACCGCCATCCTTGGTTTAACTTTTGCTTCTCTAACTGCTCTTCTCTGTCCCATTTTAAATCTTCTATACTTAGGATAACTCAGAATGCTATCTTTTATCTCCTTTTCTTATGTTTTCTTTTTCTGTCACTTGCCAAAATTATCCATAATTTGTATTCTATTCCATATATAGATGACCCCCAAATTTGTGTCCAGACTTGAATTCTTGCCAGATCTCCTGAGTTTCCACCATCTCCTGAAATTGCCCTCCTATGTTCCCAGCCAATACTGCAAACTTGGGATATCCAAATGTTATTCATCCTTTTCCCTCATAAAATGGCATCACCAAGTTTTATCACCTAAACTTCTTTTTAACTACTTCTTCTTTCTCCATAATTATTACCAGTTGGTATAGTCTCATGGTTAGCAGAATTGTTTTTGCAGGAGCCAAACTTGGGTTTGAATTGTCCTGCTATTAATATCTGAATGCCCTTGGGCACGTTTCTTAACCTCATGGGCTTGTATCAATCAAGATAATATGTGTAAAATATTTAGCTGAGTAACTTGCACAAAATAACAGCTAGATAAATAATTATTATCCTTTTCCCTTTGTAGTGTTATTCATCCCTTCTTCATTCCACTAACAGTCACAGGTTAGGTTTTGTTGTCTCTTGTCTAAAAATTACAATAGCATAATAATTGGTTTTTCCTCCTTCAAACTCCCTTCCCATATATAGTGTATATTCCATCAAATTTATCCCTACAACATATCTCTGCCTTGTAAGTCTCATATTCAGAAGCATTTGGTGTCTCATCATTTCCTCCTTCAAAGTGACAAAGTTCAGATCCCTCAGCAGGTGTTTTGTTGTAGCAACAAGCAACAGATGAGCATGACTCTAATAATAACCACTACTGGAATAAAATTACTATGGGTAAAATCTACACCAGTTCACTGCAGAAACTACAGAGTCCACAGACCATTAATAGAAACACAAAATGAGGGCACATATGAGCAGTGAATCACAAAGGCCCCTGCCATATATGACTACAATCAAATTATGTCTATCTGTAATTGATTTCCAACTCATCCTTCTTGCCCTACCCACTTAGTTGCCTTCTACACAATGTGTGCTTCAGTCAACCTAAACCATCTCCATCCTTTATGCTTTGACCTCCTTTAAGTAAACTTCCCTTCAAATGAATTTACCCAGTTTCGTTCAACCCCAAAGAGGCAAACTTTGTGGCAGTTAATAGTAGGAGTCTGATTAGAACCAATAGCTTGTATAAGAAAACATCAGAGAGCTTTGGATTAGTAATAAACATAATCTGAAGTTCCACTCCAGAGTTACCTCAAATCCATACCCCAAAGTTTCTCCTATATTGTCTTCAAAAATGCTATCACATTTGAGCACACTTGCAAATTTAAGCACATTTCTTCATTCAAGTCATAAATTTTCATTTAATTTGTCAGCCTGTCTTTCAAGAAGCTTTTAGCTTGGATACATTATTCTAATAATACTGGAAGAATATTGCTCTTCTGATTTGCTTAGTGATTTTATGCATGGTATTTTAGAATACCATTTGTTGATTAAATGTTGATGCAATATTTTTCCTAACCAGATTTCAAGCATAAAAAGTAAGCCTAACTAGGAATATATTATACACTATAAATGGGGAGAAAAAAAATTATTCACTCATTTCTTCATGTTTGTTGCCTACCATGTGCCAGGGAATGCCCTAATTGCTGGAAACAGAAGTAATGAGACAGATGATGTTTCTGCCTTCATGAAACTTGCATTTATTTAGGGAAAGCTGGTCTAGCAAACAAATAAATGAGAACATGAACATAGAACATGAGAACATGAACATGAATAAGAACATGAACATGGGGCCAGGCACGGTGACTCATGTCTGTAATCCCAGCACTTTGGGAGGCTGAGGCAGGTGGATCACCTGAGGTCAGGAGTTTGAGACCAGCCTGGCTGGTCTCACCACGGTGAAACCTCATCTCTACTAAAAATACAAAAATTAGCCAGGCATGGATACGGGTGCCTGTAATCCCAGCTACTTGGGAGACTGAGGCAGGAGAATGGCTTGAACCAGGGAGGCAGAGGTTGCAGTGAGCCAAGATTGCACCATTGCATTCAAGCCTGGGAGACAGATAATAATTAAAAATAAAAAAAGAACATGAACATGGGCAATATGACTGATGATGACAGGCAAAGACAGAGAACTAGAGTAGTGAGTGCCTAGAGAAAGTCACTCTTGAGAAATTGAAATTTTGAGCTGAGACCAGAATGTAATAAAAGAAGCAGTCATGCTAAGATCCAGTGCAAGAGTATAACATTCAAAGAAGAGACAGTGCAAAATCTCTGAGGCAGAAATGAGTATGGCATGTTCAATAATCAGAAAAATGATTAAAGGACCTACAGTGCACTCATGAGAGAGAAATGGATATGTGATGAGAGCCACCTCATGTAGGAGCTTGACGTATAATGAGAAGTTTAAATTTTGTTAATAAAGACAGATACATCCTTCCAAGCTAAATATGAAGACCATAGTATATAAAGCTTTATTACACTTAAAAACAAGAAACTTCATACTTTTGTATGTCCAACAAAGAGGTAGAAACAAAGAAAGGGAAAGAAAAAGAAAAGATGTAGAAATGTTTGTAAGCAGATGAGGGAATGAGCTTAAGGTGTATATTGATGTTATGTTTGGTCTGTTGCTTTGGTTAAGCTTCCACAGACACAAACCTCTTTCATTTGTACATTATTTTTGACATGGAAACTGATCAAATAATTAAGAAATGTATCTGTCAAAGAAAGAAAAATCTTGTTTTCTTGGAAACAGTAATTTAGATGTCAGGAAAAAATCAATTCTGCTATCTATGTACACTTTTGGGTAAATTCAGTGTCTTAATTTTGAGGATGTCTATAATGTCTTCAGATTAATAAAATCTTTAACTTTGAGGTAATTATCATTAAATATTTTAGAATCCAAACCACAAATTCTATTTTGGTTCCACTGTCACCAAGGCCTAGCTCAGATACACTGTGATTATTGTTTACAAATAAAATTAATATATCAATATATAAACAAAAAATAGTCATTAAATGGAATGAATATGCAATATGCCCAGATTATTTTCAAAAGAGTATAAGAATGACTTCCCTTAGTCTTGTTGAGCTTGAGCTCCAAGGAGAGTTTTAAATATATAACCACGGCCCTGTTAGTCCTTCTCCTCCTCCTAGGGTTCACCCTTCTGCATCCTCATAGTCAAGATAACTCTACCTCAGCTCTCTGGGCTGAGTTGTGGCTCCCCAAATTGTACCACAGGCCGAAGTAAACTTATATCCTTCACTGATTCCTTTGTCCTTCTGATTAAGCAAGATATTACCCAGATCTTCAGCTGGTCTCTGAAACCTCACAGGACTGTAACAATTTCCAGAGTGTTAGGAGGCACCTTAAATTAATTAATCTAGAAACAGTTGTCTTCTGACACTATCTACCTCCAGGCTCCTGCAGGGTAATTTTCTTCAGGGAAGCCTTTTTAGAAAGCCCTGTCCTTCAGCAATCTTATTTACAAGGTTCCACCCAATGACTGCTCTATTTCACTGGTATCTTCAATGATCCTGCCCAATACTGTTATGTTTTTATGTTATCAATAATTTCCTCCCCTTTGGTTGTTTCCCTTTAGGGCTGTGGTCACACACAGTTCATGGAGTTGATGGGGATCTTGGGTTCATTGACTCTGGGAATCTCTTATTGCTCACATGTGTACAGAAGATGCTGCAATGAGATAAGGATCTCTGTCATTTTAGTCCTGATTTAGAAAGGGAAACTTTTACCAAGTTTTACATGTGAGCTCCCACCAGTTATAAGACCTTTCAATTCTCCTAACCCCATCACCTGCAATTTATGCCTTCACGTCATAACAACCTGCAGCTAATAAGAAACAGCTGAAAAAAAAAAAGGCTGCTGTTAGCCTTTTCAAGGGTTTTCTTTTTCTTTCTGACACCCCAAAACATATAGCATTTTGAGTTAATTTCAGGCATTTCAATATTTTAGACTTCCAAAAATATACCAAAGTGTAAGTTCAGCATTTTGCTTCCATAATTTCAAATTATTACACTTTTCATGTCATTAGGAGAAACTAGATTTTATCAACAGGGCCACAAAGCACTTTGGTGTACAATGGTAGATCTGTGCTCAGATATTCACAGTACTTTGAAAAAGAAACTGAACAAATAAAAATAACACAGCACCAGAGCTATCTGTCAAAAGGCAAGGCTGTCTAATTGTTGGCATTTAAAGATTAAAAGAAAATGACACATTAAAAAAATTTTGACTCTTTAGTACAACTTAACCTTACCAGGCACATGGTTAGAATGTAGGAGATTGGGATATTCTGACTAGAATGTCGGAAAAATAGATATAAGTTATCATATGTTTTTTAAAAGTTCAAAAAACTACAAATAAAAATGGTCCAAAGAAATGAAAATTTAGACAAGGAGAAGCCCTTTCTAGATGGTGAATGTTAGAGGTCCCTTTCCTGGGGGTATCTGCTCAATCTGGGCATGGGAAGGTGGAGAATCTGGCTTAAGACCTTTCTGAAGAAAAGAGAAACAAGTAGAACATTAACTAAGCATGTTAGCTGGTATGACAGATTGCAACAATAAAAACTGAACCCAAAAAATAAACCTGATTCTTCCTAGCTGCTGATTTCCTCCATGGGACTTCGGCTGAGTTCCCAGAAGAAGCAGTACAGGAAGCTGGAGGTGGGGTTAGAAAGGCAGAGAGAGATTTCCATTAACTCATGGTGCTTAAAACCCAAAGTCATGCTAGAAGAAAAAGTCTATAATACATACAGGACATATCTCATCCTAAAGATATTCAAAATCAGATGTGAGCTGGAACTTACCAAAATTTAAATTCAGCCTCGACCCAACTCAGTTCCTGATTGGATTGAAGTAATTAAACACCCTGTAGCTATCTAACAGAGGAAACAATATCCTCTCTGGAGAAAACTGTATTTACTCCCCTTTTTATGGTTTTTTAAAATACAGTGTTCCAGCATAAAATAAATAATTATTAGGCAGGAAACTGTCACCCATAGTCAAGGGGAAAAAAACTAGTTAATAGAAATAGCACATAAAGGACACAAATGTTGGAATTCACAGGAGAGCTCTTTAAAATAACTACCGCAAACATGTCAAAGAAATTCATGGAAAAGAAACATAAAATGAATGAAGAGATGTAGAGTTCCAAAAACAAATGGAATACTGAAGAAGAAGACAAGGGAGAGGAGGAGGAAGAAGAATAAATAATAAAGAAAATGATACTGTAGAACTGAATGATAAATATCCAAAATTAAGATGGGCTTGATTATATAACATTCACAGAAGAGAAAAAGAATCTGTGAACTTGGAGATATATTAATAGAAATGATCCCAACTGAAGCAAGGAGAAAAGAAAGGAATGAAAGCTAACAACTGAACAAGGAATGAGAAAGCACATGGACAATCTCAGACAGTCAAATATATGTGTAACTGAAGTTCCAGAAATAGAGGAAAAAGAATAGGGCAGAAGAAATATTTAAAAAAGATATCACTTTCACAACTTTCATTTTTAAAATGTTAACTCACATGGTAAAAAATCTTAGGTTATGCCAGGCAGGTTGAACACAAAGAAAATAACACCTAAAAATGACTATAAAACAAAAATACAGAGAAAAATCTTAAAAGCAGTTAGAAGGGGGAAAAGCTCTATTTAGAAAAAGCACAGTGAGCATAATGTCTTACTTCTCCTCAGAAACCATGAAAATCACTAGATAATGAAATGATATATTTTAAATGCTGAAAATATAAACCTTCCATGTTAGAATTTTTTTTTTTTTAAGATAGGGTTTACTCTGTCACCCAGGCTGGAGTGTAGTGATGCCATCTCAGCTCACTGCAGCCTCTGCCTGGGCTCAAGCAATCCTCTTGCCTCAGCCTCTCGAGTAGCTGAAACTACAAGCAAATGCCACCTTGCCCAGCTAATTTTTGTACTTTTGATAGAGACAGGGTTTCACCATGTTGCCCAGGCTGGTCTCAAAGTCCTGGGCTTAAGTGATTCACCACCTTAGCCTCCCAAAGTGCTGGAATTACAAGCATGAGCCACTCGGCCCTGCCCATGTTAGAATTCTGTACCCCAGATAGGTATTATTATTACCTACCTCACAGTGTCTATTTATATGAAGATCAAATGGTTAATAGTGTCAAGCCCTTAGATCAGTACCTGGCCCACAGTAAACACTAAAGTAATGTTCAGTACATAAAATAAAAACTACTCTGCTGCTGGGATTGTAAATTGCTATAATCTCTTTTGGGAAAAAGAATACCTGAAGCAAATGGAACAGTATCATAGCATAACATAGATGGTATTTATTTTCTTCATACTTTTCTACAAACAGGAACTTTCAATATTATTAAAGCAGTACAGGTCTGATAGAAGGCACGCTCCATGAGAACGGGGACTTTGCTTAGTTCACTGCTGTACATCAGCACCTAGACCAGTACCTGGGACTCTGTAAATTAGCTCACACCATGGATATGAGAAGACCTTCTGATAATAATTTATAGTAAATGTATTTTAACTCTGAGTAGACAAAAAAGAAAAAGAGAATAACAATTGAAATTTAGATATATTTAAATCCTTAAAAACCGAAACTGGCTTGTTTGCATGCATATAAGTCATTCTGCCAATGCCTATATCTGTGATGCAGACATCAGCTCTTTCATTTCCAGAAGACCCCCAAAGGAGGAAAGTGACAGCATCATTGTTTTCCTTTATCCTAAAAGCTATAGTGTTTCTTTTTCTTTTTTTGAGATGGAGTCTCACTCTGTCACCAGGCTGGAGTGCAGTGGTGCGATCTCGGCAATAGAACCACCGCAACCTCCGACTCCCTGATTCAAATGATTTTTCCTGCCTCAGCCTCCCGAGCACCTAGAATGACAGGCATGCGCCACCAAGCCCAGCTAATTTTTGTATTTTTAGTGGAGACGGGGCTTCACTGTGTTGGCAAGGAAGGTCTCGATCTCCTGACCTTGTGATCCACCCGCCTCGGCCTCCCAGAGTGCTGGGATTACAGGCGTGAGCCACCGCACCCAGCCGTTATAGTGTTTCTCAGAATCCAGATAAAGAAAACATTTCTTTTCCTTTTTGAGGTTGAAAAATTGAATGAAAAAGAAAAGCATTCAAGCCAGAATTAGAAACCCAGACTCTGAAGTGTTTTGTAGCCAATCTTTTATTATGGTACTTAAAATCAAGGATTTGATTTGATTTTGTATTTGATTACTCATTACAAATCAAGGAATTTTAGAACTAGTAGGGTACTTAGATATTATCATCCCTGCACATTACAAATGATCCAATTGAGTCCTGGCAGTTGTCATAGTACTAATTAGAAACAGAGCTGGCAGTAGAACCCAGGGCTTTTCTTTGACATTCGAGGTTAATTTTCAATGGACTCTGGCTTTGTCAATTTTTCTTTAAGACCTCTTTCACTTCCTCCATCCAGACCCTTTCTTGTTTACATTTTTCCTGCTGATGAATGTCAGATATAGATTTAGAGCATCACTCACTCAAAACTCTTGGGAGTACAGTGCAAGACTTAGTCTAGCTTTTTTCCCATGAATCAAAAGGTATAGGTATCCTATGGGTAAATGTCTTTGAGCATACAGGAAAGATTTTAATTTGCAGTAATCCTAAAGAAAGGTGGAGCGTGTGGTCATAAATGACTTGCTACATTTCTCTGTTAATTTAATGGATGAGTATCCAGAAATCTGCAATTTGGGCTTTAAAATCAAGGCCTTGTTACTTTTTATACTTCAAGAAAATATGGCAGTTACCTATTTGAAAAGTAAATGACAAAAAGTTGTTTATGATATGTAGTGTAAATGCCCATTTCTTTCTCCATTCATCAACATTTTCTCTCGTTGTTAGCAGTGTAATATCCCAGTCACATGGCACCAAAGTATGTTACCAGTGGGAAATCCATACGAGTCCACGGCAACCTCAGTTCTTGCCTCCTCAGAAGAAGGAATCGACCAAGGGACAAAAGGCAGAGTGAGAGATGGAGGCAAGTTTTAGAGCAGGAGTGAAAGTTTATTTAAAAAGCTTTAGAACAGGCACCAAAGGAAGTAAAGTATACTTGGAAGAGGGCCAAACAGGCAACTTGAGAGATCAAGTGCATGGTTTGACCTTTGACATAGGGTTTTATATGTTGGCATGCTTCTGGGATCTTGTGTCCCTTCTCCCCAATTCTTCCCTTGGGGCAGGCTGTCCGCATGCACATTGGGCTGGCAGCACTTGGGAGGGGCCACATGAGCAGTGTATTTACTGGAGTTGTGCACATGCTCACTTGAGGCCTGATGTGAGCATGCGTACAACTCCAGTAACTGGTAACACTCCCTTACCGGTAGCATGTTCCTGTAAGGTCATATACCAGTAAACTCTGCTGCTTTGCCTCTTAGTGTGCATGCTCGAGCCCACTCGCCCAACTCCAGAGATCTTATCTGGAAGCTAATCACGAGTTTCAGGTTTTTCTATCTATTGGGAGACTGCCTTTCCCTGGCGCCAACCACAACCAATTATTATTTAAGAGAAAGTGTAATAACCACCTGACCATCACCTGATGGTTGCCTGACATTCCTGATGGGGGTGGGGAGCCCTCTCCCGCCCTGCTCATGCCTGACTAGCTACCTACTGTAATCTCTTCTCTGTCTCCTAGTTAGGGTTTCTGGACTCTGACTGATATATTCAGAAAACTAAAGGATTGTTTTCAATTGGAAAAATGCAAATATCATAACTATTAATTCCTTCTTCTAGTACACACATATTCAAGCTGAATGAAATTTATCTTAAATACCCCATCTATTCGGTTTCTTTTTTGTCTTTCCAGTTTGTGAAATTATTCTAGATACTTTATTTCCTGCTAAATGGTCTATCTCAAAGCCAGTTTTATCCCACCATTTAACCTGCAGCCAGGCATGATGCTATGTGCCTAAGAATGATATGTCATTATTATTACCACCAATTTTAGAAAATCAGCTTGCTTTAGGGTCATCCTGAGTTGACTTTAAACTTTACATTTTTAATGGGCAGTACAATTACAGATGTTGCTCAGAGAATTGCTTCAAATTTTTCAAACTTGCTGGTTTTTTGTTTTTGTTTTTGTTTTTTTTCCACAGAGTCTCACTCTGTTGCCCAGGTTGGAGTGCAGTGGCAATACCTTGGCTCACTGCAACCTCTAACTCCTGAGTTCAAGCAATTCTTCTGCCTCAGCCTCCCAAGTAGCTGGGATTACAGGTGCCCACCACCATGCCTGGCTAATTTTCTTTTTTTTTTTTTTGTATTTTTAGTAGAGACCTGGTTTTACCATGTTGGACAGGCTGGTTTCAAACTCCTGACCTCAAGTGATACACCCACCTTGACCTCCCAAAGTGCCAAGATTACAGGCATGAGTCACTGCACCTTGTCCAAACTTGCTTTTATGATTGACCACTATTCACATTAACCATCCACTATCATAAGAAAATCTGTCTCTGAGCATTACATCCTCTTCCAATCTAGTTGAACTTGTCCCCATTGCCTTATGTAGAGACTTACTCATGTTTCAATCATAGTGATATTTCATTGTTTTGATTGTTAAAGAGAAATTATTCAAACACATTTTTTAAATGACAAGAAATATTTTATTCAAGACTATTGCAATAGGGGTCAAGACTATTGCAGTAGGGAGAGAGGGTGAATTCAACTCCAAATACAATAGGGACAAGTGGGGATTTAGAGTAAGAGAGAAGATGGACAGTTACTAAGAGGAACTTGCTTAAGGTATCAAGGAAGGGGGTGGGAGGAGAGGAGTTCTCCTCACCCTTGATATCTAGAGTGATATTTTACCTGTTTCTTTTTTTTTTATATCTGGTTTCTCCATGGGACACCTTGATATCACCCTAGATGTCTATCAAGGGTGAGGGGAATTCTCAATAAACTGGCTTAACAGGATTCTTTGCTAAAGTGAGGCTCAGGAGTTCAATTTCAAGGCTTAGCTCAGAAGAGGGCTCTAAGGAGCCTTTCTAAAGTTTGGTCAAAGAGGAAGTCTTTGTCACCTTAATCTTCCAAATTTGAATTCCCCCACTAATAAGGACCAATTTAAAATGTTAGATGTACTTTACAAGTTATTTTCTAGACCTGGAAAATAAGCTCCATCATTACTCATAATGACATTATAGGTAACTGATGCCAGCTGTCTTCATAAGAACAAAATTATCTAGCAGAATTGCACACACACTGACAATTTGGTCCAAATGAATTCTAGGAAATTTGATTAAACTCAGAGGAATAAAAATATTTGTACTATTTATATTGTGCTTAATATTTGCCAGGTACTACCCTGAATCATTTATATAGTTTAATCCATTTAGTCCTCCCAACAGTCTATTCAGAGGTACTACCAACGTTCTATAGAGAAGTACTATTAATATCGCCCTCCCAGGATTACAGACAGAGAAACTGAGGCACATAGCAGTTTCAAAGCTTGTCTGAAGTTACTCAATTATAATATATCAGGTTCGTGATTGGAACCTAGCACTATAAATTTTGAGATGATGTGTTTACTGCAGTGCCTTCCTACTTCTACAAATCTTTTCCTTTCTTTCTCTGAGCAAACACATAAAACTGGAAGGTAAATAGAGGAAGTGGGATGATATTCATTTGTGGAAGTCCATATACTTTGTTATATTCTTCACCTTCAGAGCTTTTAATCTCTAAAACATAGTGCAGTGTTTAGCAGGTCATCAATAATTTTTGTTGTTGGATAAATGGCTGATCGAATGAATTAACAAAAGGAATCCATACTCTATTTCTGATCACCAAAGAGATAAGGAAATTACATTTCTTAAACTCTGACATGCTGAGGGCTGCAATGGCAACATTTTAGGACTAGAAAGCATTACTTGCATTGCACAATACAAAGATGATTGCATGTGTCCATGGGAAGCTCAGCCCACAGAGCCTTTCAATTCAGCTTGGGGTGAGCTAGACTTCAGGCATGAGGATATAATAGTGTGATGAACCTTTCTTCTGAAGGTTCTAGAGCTCTCCTGATAAAAAGCTGTTGGTTTGGGATCCTGTGAGAGCTCCTCTCATTGCTCTTTAGAAGTAATTTAAATTTTCCTGCCACATTTTCTTCTCTGCTCGTATTCCTACCTTCTGGTCATAGAGAAACCTGAAGCCAGAGAAATCAGACAAAAAGGTAAGAGAAAACCAAGCAACGAATGCAGTCTTAGCTGTTGCTAACGTTATTCATAGGAGTGACAAACCGAATGAATCTTAGAGTGAGAGACTGGTCTTTTTTCTTCATTTACACTTTGCCTCGGTCTGGTCTGCACCATAGCTCAGCAGAACTCATTTATCCTAAGAAATCGATGACTAATTTTCTGTGAAGTAGAATCAAGAAATCTGCAATGTTCCATGCTGGTTAAAAATAAATACTGGGTTCACCTTGTGCTTTGAAGTTCAAGCCAAGTAATTGTTGCAAGTTATTTAAGCATTTGAATGAAGAAAAACTGACAAAGTTCACTGTGACTGCATGAAATAAGATGCTGAACTTTTTGGGGCTGAGGGGGTTGGAAGGATAGGTGGAGGAAGATAGTTGTTTCTAGTCTCTGAAATTCAATTCTCTTGTGAGTTTGTTATCACCAAGTGTCACTTTGGCACTCCTGGTGCATATTTATAGTCTAAGGGTTTTCATATAGGATTCAAACATAGGTTAAAGTAGCAGGGAACTTGAGAGCTTCAGGGAAGAATATATTTTAATTGCATCTGATCATTTTATTGAATTTGCCTAGAAAAATCAATTAAAATACAAAACTTAATTTTTATACTTACAGCAGAAATTATACATTCCAGCTTGTGCCTGACTATAGATTTTTGCCTTTTGTTTTTCATTAAATAATCAACTTCAAAGTACTCAGAAGGCTGATGGTTCTATTCTGCTGGATATGGGAGAATTGGAACAGGGCCTTCATTCCATAAACATTTTACCTGTTTCTTTTTCTTCATCTGGCTTCTCCATGGGACATGTTCAAATCCTATACATACCAAACTAGTGACTTTTTAGACGTATGTAATGTTTTTAAAAGATAATAGTATATTGAATCACAAATGGAATTACTGCAATAGTATGAAATATGTATGATTATATGGAACAGCTGAAGAGTTACCAAGTGAATATTAATTACCTTGTGTCCTTCCTTGAGACAGAGGGATATAAAAATAACATGAATCTACTTCGATTAGTTATAAAAAACAATAATCACAAGTAGTTAAAGCCACGTATGGTGACTCAGACTTATAATTCTAACATCGTGGGAAGCCAAGGCAGTTGGACTGCTTGAGGCCAGCCTGAGCAACATACCAAGATGCTGTCTCTGTAAAACAAAAGAATTAGCCAGGTGCACTCCTGTAATCTCAGCTACTTGGGAGGCTGAGGTGGGAGGATCACTTGAGCCTGGGAGGTCAAGGCTGCAGTCAGCTGTGATGGTGCCACTGTACTACAATCTGGGTGGCAGGGTAAGACCCTGTCTCAAAAAATAAATAAATAATATAAAAGACAAGAAGTTAGTTAACTTTGTAAATAAAGAACCTTTAGCAATTCATTTAACTTCTTTGAGCCTCTGTTGTCTTATCTATAATAATGAGGTCTGCATTTTAAGACTGTTGTAAAGGTTAAATGGGATAACACATGTGAAGCCCCTAGCAGAAGGCCTGGCACAAAAAGTTTTAGCTGTTGTTGTTACTATTACTACATTATTATTATTGTTGTTGTTGGTCAAAGCTTATAGTTACAAGACAGTACCAATTACATAATGCTCAAAAAATTTGCAAATTTTTTTCCAATGGGAAAATTGGATGAAGGTGCTCTGGAATGAGCTCTGTAATACTATTTCTATCAGAATATGTCTCAAGGAAGGATCAGAATTCATATCGAACCCTAGCCTTTCTGGCTACCCTAAGACGATGGGGCAAATGCTGATGGGGAAATTCCAAAATAAGCAGCAAAGTTTCCTCTCTTCACTAGAGCTGCCACAGCTTTGCTCAGCAGTCATCTCATTAGTACACCCTCACAAGGCCTCACCCTTTTTCAATTTCAAAAACAATTGCAGCTTTCCTTGTTTCCAAACCAAGCACTATGGTTTGGAAATAACAAAGTAAAAGTGCTGCTCTTGCCCCTAGAGAATACTTAGCCAGACTTATCTTGCCTGTTCCATACTGGAGAGAAGACTACAGGGCTCTGGACATGGAGGTCCTGGGTGAAAATTCTTGCTGTTTCTCCTAGCAATCAGATATCAATCAGACTTGTACAAATTAGCTAAGCTCTCTGCCCTAAGCATTTTCATATGTTACCTCATGGAGTTATTGTAAAGATTATATGAGAAAATACTTGCATGATGTGTGGAACATTGTCTATGTCATAGTAACATGATGTGTGGGACATTGTCTACAGCACAGTAAATGCTCAATAAATGTTAGTGATTCTTATCTATTTTGTTGGATGATATTTGCACTGAAAAGTTAGATATCATTACAGTTTTATTATATACTTTACTTTACAATTTTATTTGACTCAGAGTAAAAGAATTGTGAAAAAGGAGAATTAGAAGTCTTTTTCTTCCCTCAAACCTACAGCCCAGTCTGTGTTCTTGCTTTATTTATTAGTAACATGGGATGTGAGAACTGTCTTCAGATTTAAACTGTTGTACCTTTCATTTAATGGTAAAGGTTCACAAAGTATTGGGACAAGATCTTTGTTAATAAAGTACCTCTAAGCAGTTAAACAGCAAAAATTCACATGCAGATTTGCTCTGGGGAGGAAAAAAAGGCTTAAATTATAAGAGTTTCTTTCAAACTATGGGAAATACAAACTTTTTTATGATGGTGAATCACTTCCGAAATGAAATCTAATCAATCTGATTGAGACTTGTGGGGTGGTCATATATTTTATAACCTTCTGCCCTTCTTATCAGAGAGTTTAGATATTTAATTTTTGCACTTTTTTCTTTCCACCTTGAAATCACTTAGTCCTAGTCCCATCTTGGTTTGGAGCCTGTGTGTGGCGTCTATAAATTTCTCTAACCATGTTTTTTTGTTTAATAGTATAGAACACTGCTGAATTCTTTTAGAGCAAAATGTAGAGCCATTTGTAAGGTGGTAAAGATAATCTGGTGGTGCATTATACAAAACACAATGAGAAGGAAGAAGGTGGACTATCATACTTCTTGAAGACTTAATTTACTTAGATCTTTAAAAAAAATGGGACTAGAAAATAAAATGTAAAGCAAATGTCATTTTCCCCCTTTATAAGGGGATTATTTTTTCTATCTTTGGGAGAAATGAGAGATTTCCAGAGTATGGAGATGCTCAGTTTTCTGCAGGGCACCTTATATTTCTACAATTGTTATATTTCTGATTTCTGGTGTTTGTCAACAGATTTGACTCTTTTGGTGCTGAGAGCTAGTAAAACATTTTATTTAAGGCATTTTGATTGGCAGTTTCAAAAGAACTTATTAGGACATTGTGAGAAGGGAATTTAAATGAGAGGAAATAGAAACATTACAATGAACATAACTAAAACACAACATCATCAATATAAATAAATAATGGTTCATCCCCTATTCCTGATTCAATGGTTTCTTGTTATCTCTTTGACTCCTAACAACAGGCACTCATCCCTTTCATCTTTCTTAGGGTCAATAACAATGAATGGGTGATTTCAGTTATGAGAAAGAAGTAGGTCCCTTTTCGTTTGTAATTGCTTCTCCACTGACCAGATACTCTATGCAATTTACAGCACTTGCCCCAAGGTTTCCTGAATTATCTTTTTTGTCATTTTGCCCTGTACACAGGATATAACAACTGATTGTCTCCAGGCAGTTTTACCTAGACGGAATTCCCTTATTAATCCATCAGTTTTTCAAGAATACTGAAATAAAAGATAAGAAAATGTCTGTAAAAGCAGCATTCTCTTGACTACAGGAAATTTTTTTTTTCCTAAGAATTTTTATGTCGCATTTAGTTTCTTAGGGTAATTAAAACCTGCACTGTTTTCGACTTAACACTAGAACCAAAGTAATTACCAAAAACTATGCACATTTCATTGGTATACTTTGCTAAGGAAAAAAAAAAGGCTTCCATTTTTCTCCTTTTAAGAAGTAGATTCTTCAAACTTCATTAGCTTTACTAACCAATTTACCTCCTCCTCAGCAAAATGTTCTAAGAGTCCTATATTACAATCTTTGATATTGGTTGCTTTGTTTCCAAATGAAACAAATGAACAACAACAAAAAAGAAGTCAGGATTTTTTATTTTACAATATTGGGGTGATATCTCTGTTTTTACATCTGGAAAATGGCACTCCCTCTATTAGAATTATAGTCACTTTAAAGATTTAAATTTTAAACAAGTTATTATTTTTAAGTAATATTTTCAAAACTTCATTTAGAAAACTTGTCATAAGATTATTTTTATAATGTCATTCAAATTTGTTTTCATCATATTCTGACAGATCTTAATCAACCCTGAAGTCCCTTACTAACATTCTGCATATTAGGGTGAAACTCAGGAAAGAATGTCTTTTTTGTTTGTTTGTTTGTTTTTACAGTCTTGAGTCTGGCTCTGTCAGCCAGGTTGGAGTGCAGTGGTAATCTTGGCTCACTGAAGCATCCGCCTACTGGGTTCAAGCCGTTCTCCCACCTTATACTCCTGAGTAGCTGGGACCACAGGTGCCCACCACCATGACTGGCTAATTTTTGTTTTCAATAGAGACAGTGTTTCACCATGTTGGCCAGGCTGGTCTCGAACTCCTGACCTCTAGTGATCTGCCAGCCTCGCCCTCCCAAAGTGCTGAGATTACAGAGGTAAGCCACCATGCCTAGCCAAAAATGTCTTTATCTTGAGCAGAAGAAAAACATGGAGACTTAAAATTTTAGAGCTTTTTTGTTTTTTGTTTTCTTCACTTGCAGAAACCCAGCAATGTTCTTCCTGTTACTCAGTTTTGACATTCTTTGCAGTTAGTTCAACAATGGTTGTTTTTAAAAGCATTTTAATGAAGAAAGAGTGTATTCTAAAGCCTGTCTTCCCCACTGAGTATGGCAAGCTGAGCTTCAATTTGCAGTTCACATGTTGTTTGATAATTGATATATTTCGGAGTTATAGTCTCCTTTTAATGCCTTCTAAGGATAAAGAAACAAAATAAGATAAAGTATGAGGCTCCTGAAAGTTATCTGGTATTTTTTAATAGGTCCATATGAAAAACGAGGTGTGAGACTCAAAAGAAAGTCCGATTGTTAAACAAGCTCTGTGGGTGACTGAGATGGGGATCACTATTCTAGCACTCCTACTTTAAATTCATGACCTACTGATGACGACTTCATCTCTCAATTTAAAGAAAATGCGATGAAAAGTTAAGTTCTTTTGAGGAGCAAAAATAAATTGGTTGGCGATATTAAGGTGTCAGAAACTCAAAGAATTGTAAGCTCTAGGTCTGTTTTAAAAAAAGAAGCTAAAAAGAAATAGACCAAATCTATTTGTTACTTGATTAACTCATTTATTTATTCATTCATTCCATTTATTCATTTACTCAAGGAATCTTTATTGTCTGCCAAATGCTGGGCTCTGCACTAATTTCAGAGGAAACCATGATGAGCAAAAGCCGATAGATGAACGAAAACTCCTGCCCTCATGGAGTTTAAAGTCCAGTAAGAGAATAATCATAACCAATTGTGTCATACAGATAAGCATAAAATTACGAAAGTGTTCACAAAAAAAAAGCATACGGAAAGGGCTTAAATGACAGATTAGACAGAATATTGAAGGTCAGGGAAAGCTTTTCTGTGGAAGTGACACTTTGACATCTGAAGGATGGGAGCTGAAAAAACACAGAAAAGCTGGAGAACATTCTAAGTAAAGGGAACGGCATTCAGTATTCCTGCAGGCTTTCAATACCTTCAGGTACTGTTTTGGTGCTGAAGATACAGCAGTGAACGAAACAAATTTCTTGCCCACAGAGAGCTTATGTTTTAGTTGTAGGACAAACAGATTATAAACAGATGAATGAATTAACATAAACTACATTAGGTGGTGCTAAGAGCTGTGAAGAAACGGAAAGGATGAGCTGAACAGGAGTCCCCAGTGTGGAGGTGAGGTGGGTATTACAGTGATCAGCCTTTCAGCTGAGGCAGCAGGTCATGCAACTGTGGATGACGGAGGAAGGGGGAGAAATAAGAACTGAGGACTGCAGTAGAGCATACCTGGGCACGTTCTGGGAACAGACAGCACTGTGTCTGAATATGTGTTGTGATGGAAAGGGGGAAAAGGAGCAGTGGTAGGAAATGCGATCAGAGAGGTCATGGGGCCAAATCATCCAGTGCCTTGCATGTGAGCCAGGCAACACTTGGAGAGTTTTAGCAAAGAAGGATCACTGGATCTGATATATGAATAAGACTGTTAGTGCAAAGGTGAGGGCAGCAGGAACCACTTAGAGGCTTTTATAATAATGGTTTGGACCAGTTTAGTACAAGCAGAGTTGGTGAGGTGTGATCAGAGATATAGTTGGATATACTTTGAAGGTAGAACTGATGGGATTTGCCAAAGGAATGGAAATTGAGTGTGAGATAAAGAGAGTAAAGGATGGCCTCAACATCTTTGGATTAAGCAACTCATAAAATAGAGCTTGTATTCACTGAGATAGGGAGAATGATGAAGGGAAAAGATTGTGAGGGGTAGTTTAGGAGTTTGTTTTGAGTCATGCAAAGTCAGAGATGCCTTTTAGATATGCCACGTCCTGTGGTGGATAGAGTTTGTCACATTTGATGAACTTGAAGTCACTATCTGGCCAAAGCAAGCATAGGAGACCATGCTGTCCAATGTGCTGAAGAGAGAGACTGGGGCCAGACCACACTGGTCCTGGGGACCACTTTGAAGATTTCAGCCCTCATCCTAAAAGCAACAGCTTGAGGTATCAGATTAAGAGTTCCAAACTGGTCTGGCTGCAGTCTATCAGAGACACTGGAGTTGGGGATTGATAGGAGTAAGAGTAGATGCAGGAAAACTTGTTAGGAAATACAACAGTCCAGACAAGACATTTTGGTGGCTTAGGTCATGTGGTGGTGGTAGACGTGGCAAGACAGAATATTAGAAGATATTCAGGAGGCAAATGCCAGGACTCCATAATGGGTCAATATGGAGTGAAAGAGAAGAAAGTGTCAAAGGTGACTCAGCTTTCTGGCTTGTACAACAAGATAGGCAGTGATTTCATTCACAGAGACAGGAAAAACTGGAATAGGATCAGGGGAAAGGTCATAAGATTAAGATGCCTTTGTAAGATCCAAGTGGAAATGTCAGTAAGCAATTGTGCACCCATCATGGTCTGAAATGCAGAGGTAAGTTCAAGCAGAAGACATTAATTTATGAGAGACATTCTGAAACTGAAAGAAAAGATAGTTTTTGAAAGGGAAGATTGATACATGCAAGAGGGAAAGGATAGTCAACCATGTAGCTCTCTGAGGAGACTGGAGAGAATGGAATTCAAATACAAGTGGGGACATAAGGCCTCTATACAAAGAGAAACAGCTTTTCCCTCTGTTGAAAAAGATGCGTGCGCATACTAGTAAATTTATTTGTATGCTTCATTCATTTGGCAAACATAATGTGCACCTACCACGCACTATGGACATCCTGAAGTTCTGGGGATACAGAAAAAAAAGATACAACCCTCACCATCAAGAATCTCACTGTCTGAGCCAGCAAGGGGAGCTGAAGCAGGGATTCAAGCCAGGACACTCCCGGGCAAGGGCGCGCCACGAATCTCAGAGCCGCTGCTTTGGTTGATGCAGCGGCTCACAGGGCAGCGGATTTTTACTGCCCACAGACCAGGAGATTCACAGGTGGAAAAGCTCCACGGGTTGCCAGCACCGCTGGTTGGACTGGCGCGGCTGCTCTGCCTGCACCCGAGGCAGGGAGCAGCGGCCCCTTGTGCAGAGTGAGCGAGACCGGATCCCCTCTGGGCCAGCAAGGGGAGCTGAGGCAGGGACTCAACCCAAGAGATTCCCCAGCAAAGAGGACGCCTCCAGAAACACGGCTGAACACGGGACGGTCCAGCTCTGTGGAGGAGGGGCGTCACCCACTGGGAAACACCCTGCAGTTCCCAGGACAATTTGCCCACAGCAGCTCAACGAAGCCTCTGCAGGCTGAGTGTGACTAGGCTGCCACCTTGTGGGCAGGGAAAACCATTGCAACAGTGGAAAATCATAACGCCCTAATTCCCTGGGACAGACCACCTAGGGGGAAGAAAAGGGGGTTTATGAGTTCAGCTACTGCAGACTTAAAATTACCAAAATCAGAAAGACAGCAACTACAAAGTCGATAGGTGGATAAATCCACAAAGATGGGAAGAAACCAGCGCAAAAAGGATGAAAACACCCAAAACCAGAACACCTCTCCTCCTACAAGGGAGCACAACTCCTCACCAGCAAGGGAACAAGACTGGATGGAGAATGAGCATGATGAAATGACAGAATCAGCTTTCAGAAAGTGGATAATAAGAAACTTCTGTGAGCTAAAAGAACATGTTCTAACCCAATGCAAAGAAACTAAGAACCTTGAAAAAAGACTTGACGAAATGTTAACGAGAATGGACAACTTAGAGAGGAATATGAGCGAATTGATGGAGCTGAAAAACACAACACGAGAACTTCACGAAGCATGCACAAGTTTCAACAGCCGAATTGACCAAGCAGAAGAAAGGATATCAGAGGTCGAAGATCAACTCAATGAAATAAAACGAGAAGGCAAGATTAGAGAAAACAGGGTAAAAAGGAATGAACAGAGTCAACAAGAAATATGGGACTATGTGAAAAGACCTAATCTACTTTTGATAGGTGTACCTGAATGTGACGAAGAGAATGCATCCAAGCTGGAAAATACTCTTCAGGATATTATCCAGGAAAACTTCCCCAACCTAGCAAGGCAGGCCAATGTTCAAGTCCAGGAAATACAGAGAACACCACAAAGATATTCCTCTAGAAGAGCAACGCCAAGGCACATAATCATCAGATTCGCCAGGGTTGAAATGAAGGAGAAAATACTAAGGGCAGCCAGAGAGAAAGGTCGGGTTACCCACAAAGGGAAGCCCATCAGACTTACAGCAGATCTCTCAGCAGAAACCCTACAGGCCAGAAGGGAGTGGGGGCCGATATTCAACATCCTTAAAGAAAAGAACTTTCAACCCAGAATTTCATATCCAGCCAAACTAAGCTTCATAAGTGAAGGAAAAATAAAATCCTTTGAGAACAAGCAAGCACTCAGAGATTTCATCACCACCAGACCAGCTTTACAAGAGCTCCTGAAGGAGACACTACACATAGAAAAAAACAACCAGTACCAGCCACTCCAAAAATGCACGAAATGGTAAAGAGCATCAACACAATGAAGAATCTGCATCAACCAATGGGCAAAACAGCCAGCTAGCATCAAAATGACAGGATCAAATTCACACATAACAATATTAACCCTAAATGTAAACGGACTAAATGCCCCAATCAAAAGACACAGATTGGCAAATTGGATAAAAAGCCAAAACCCATCAGTGTGCTGTATCCAGGAAACCCACCTCACAAGCAAGGATACACAACGGCTCAAAATAAAGGGATGGAGGAAGATTTACCAAGCAAATGGAGAACAAAAAAAAGCAGGAGTTGCAATTCTCATCTCTGATAAAATAGACTTTAAAGCAACAAAGATCAAAAGAGACAAAGAAGGACATTACATAATGGTAAAAGGATCAATGCAACAAGAAGAGCTAACGATCCTAAATATATATGCACCTAATACAGGAGCACCTAGATACATAAGGCAAGTTCTTAAAGACTTACAAAGAGACCTAGACTCCCACACAATAATAGTGGGAGACTTCAACACACCATTGTCAATATTAGACAGATCAACAAGACAGAAAATTAACAAGGATATCCAGGACTTGAACTCGGACCTGGAACAAGCAAACCTAATAGACATTTGCAGAACTCTCTACCCCAAATCCACAGAATATACATTCTTCTCAGCACCACATCACACCTACTCTAAAATTGACCACATAATTGGAAGTAAATCACTCCTCAGCAAATGCAAAAGAACGGAAACCATAACAAACAGTCTCTCAGACCACAGTGCAATCAAGTTAGAACTCAGAATTCAGAAGCCAACCCAGAACCGCACAGCCTCATGGAAATTGAACAACTTTCTCCTGAATGTTGACTGGATAAACACTGAAATGAAGGCAGAAATAAAGATGTTCTTTGAAACCAACGAGAACGAAGACACCACATACCAGAATCTCTGGGACACATTTAAAGCAGTCTCTAGAGGAAAATATGTAGCAATAGGTGCCCACATGAGAAGAAAGGAGAGATCTAAAATTGACACTCTATCGTCAAAATTGAAAGAGCTAGAGGAGGAAGATCAAAAAAACTCAAAACCTAGCAGAAAACAAGAAATAACTAAGATCAAAGCAGAATTGAAGGAGATAGAGACACGAAAAACCTTTCAAAAAATCAATAAATCCAGGAGCTGGTTTTTTGAAAAGATCAACAAAATAGACAGACCACTAGCCAGACTAATAAAAAAGAAAAGAGAGAATAACCAAATAGATGCAGTAAAAAATGATAAAGGGGATATCACCACAGATGCCAGAGAAATTCAAACCATCATCAGAGATTATTACAAACAACTCTATGCACATAAACTAGAAAACCTGGAAGAAATGGATAAATTCCTGGACAGTTGCCTCCTCCCAAGCCTAAACCAGGAAGAAGTCGAAACCCTGAATAGACCAATAACAAGGTCTGAAGTCGAGGCAGCAATTAAGAGCCTACCACCCAAAAAAAGCCCAGGTCCAGATGGGTTCACAGCTGAATTCTACCAGACATACAAAGAGGAACTGGTACCATTCCTACTGAAACTATTTCAAATAATCCAAAAAGAAGGAATCCTTCCCAAATCATTTTATGAGACCAACATCATCCTAATACCAAAACCCGGCAGAGACTCAACAAGAAAAGAAAATTACAGGCCAATATCCATGATGAACATAGATGCAAAAATCTTCAATAAAATATTGGCAAGCCGATTACAACAGCACATCAAAAAGCTTATCCACCATGATCAAGTAGGATTCATCCCGGGGATGCAAGGCTGGTTCAATATACGCAAGTCTATAAATGTAATTCACCACATAAACAGAACCAAAGACAAAAACCACATGATTATCTCAATTGATGCAGAGAAGGCCTTCGACAAAATTCATCAGCCCTTTATGCTAAAAACTCTCAATAAACTAGGTATCGATGGAACGTACCTCAAAATAATAAAAGCTATTTATGACAAACCAACAGCCAATATCATACTGAATGGGCAAAAACTGGAAGCATTCCCTTTGAAATCGGGCACTAGACAAGGATGCCCTCTCTCACCACTCCTGTTCAATATAGTACTGGAAGTTCTAGCCAGAGCAATCAGACAAGAAAAAGAAATAAAGGGTATTCAATTAGGAAAGGAGGAAGTCAAATTGTCTCTATTTGCAGACGACATGATTGTATATCTAGAAGACCCTATCATCTCAGCCCAAAATCTCCTGAAACTGATAAGCAACTTCAGCAAAGTCTCAGGATACAAAATCAATGTGCAAAAATCACAAGCATTCCTATACACCAATAATAGACTTAAAGAGAGACAAATCAAGAATGAACTGCCATTCACAATTGCTACAAAGAGAATAAAATACCTAGGAATACAACTAACAAGGAACGTAAAGGACCTCTTCAAGGAGAACTACAAACCACTGCTCAACGAAATAAGAGAGGACACAAACAGATGGAGAAACATTCCATGTTCATGGTTAGGAAGAATTAATATCGTGAAAATGGCCATACTGCCCAAAGTAATTTACAGATTCAACGCTATCCCCATCAAGCTACCAATGACCTTCTTCACAGAACTGGAAAAAACCACCTTAAACTTCATATGGAACCAAAAGAGAGCCCGCATAGCCAAGTCAATTCTAAGCAAAAAGAACAAAGCGGGAGGCATCACACTACCAGACTTCAAACTCTACTACAAGGCTACAGTAATCAAAACAGCATGGTACTGGTACCAAAACAGAGATATAGACCAATGGAACAGAACAGAGGCGTCGGAGGCGACACAACATATCTACAACCACCTGATCTTTGACAAACCTGATAAAAACAAGCAATGGGGAAAGGATTCCCTGTTCAATAAGTGGTGTTGGGAAAACTGGCTAACCATATGCAGAAAGCAGAAACTCGACCCCTTCCTGACACCTTACACTAAAATTGACTCCAGATGGATTAAAGACTTAAACATAAGGCCTAACACCATAAAAATACTAGAAGGAAACCTAGGCAAAACCATTCAGGACATAGGCGTAGGCAAGGACTTTATGACCAAAACACCAAAAGCATTGGCAACAAAAGCCAAAATAGACAAATGGGACCTAATCAAACTCCACAGCTTCTGCACGGCAAAAGAAACAGTCAATAGAGTGAATCGGCAACCAACAGAATGGGAAAAAATATTTGCAGCCTACCCATCTGACAAAGGGCTGATATCCAGAATTTACAATGAGCTAAAAAAGATTTACAAGAAAAAAACAAACAAGCCCATTCAAAAATGGGCGAAGGATATGAACAGATACTTTACAAAAGAAGACATACAAGAGGCCAACAAACATATGAAAAAATGCTCATCATTACTGGTCATTAGAGAAATGCAAATCAAAACTACATTGAGATACCATCTCACGCCAGTTAGAATGGCGATCATTAAAAAATCTGGAGAAAATAGATGCTGGAGAGGATGTGGAGAAATAGGAACACTTTTACACTGTTGGTGGGAGTGTAAATTAATTCAACCACTGTGGAAAACAGTGTGGCGATTCCTCAAGGACCTAGAAATAGAAATTCCATTTGACCCAGCAATCCCATTACTGGGCATATATCCAAAGGATTATAAATCGTTCTACTATAAGGACACATGCACACGAATGTTCATCGCAGCACAGTTTACAATAGCAAAGACCTGGAACCAACCCAAATGCCCATCGATGATAGACTGGACGGGAAAAATGTGGCACATATACACCATGGAATATTATGCAGCCATTAAAAATGAGGAGTTCGCGTCCTTTGTAGGGACATGGATGAACCTGGAAACCATCATTCTCAGCAAACTGACACAAGAACACAAAATCAAACACCACATGTTCTCACTCATAGGTGGGTGTTGAACAAGGAGAACACATGGACACAGGGAGGGGAGCACTATACACGGGGGTCTGTTGTGGGGGAGGGGGGACAGCGGGGGGGTGGGGAGTTGGGGAGGGATAGCATGGGGAGAAATGCCAGATATGGGTGAGGGGGAGGGAGGCAGCAAATCACACTGCCATGAATGCACCTATGCAACAACTTTGCATGTTTTTCACATGTACCCCAAAACCTAAAATGCAATAAAAAAAAAAAACAAACTTATCTTTGTAAAAAAAAAAAAAAAAAAAGAATCTCACAGTCATATAAGAGAGATTGTGACAGGACAGCATTCATGAGAGTTGTGGGAACACTGAGCATGGTTACATGAGCACCCTGAAACATTTGCAATGTAGATTTTCAAACGTTTGGAGAATAGATGACCATGATATTATGGCCTATGAAAAGAGCATATCTCAAGGGGGTTGGGAATCTCTCAAGGACAGAATTTGGATTGTGCAACTGATCCCTAGGAGAGGACAAATTCAGTTTCCAATATAAGATGAGGGTCCCAAGATTGAACTATTTGGTAGCAATCCTAGACTAACATTCTTCAGAGACATTTTCTCACCAACTTTCCCCTTGAAAACTAGAGCAAAGGCCTCAGGCTATGCATATCATCAGCATCTAACACCTCCTGGGGTCTTCATTGACCCTGAAACAGCTTTATCCTGGTTCTTTCCTGTCTCACATTCTTTGCCCCCTTGGCCAATATCCAGATTTCAGACCTCTTTAGTCATCTGTCCTTCCCCCACTCACATCTTCACATCCTTTTTTGTTTTCTTCACATACTCAGGTTGTATTTACCCCATTGCCTCCCTTCCTTCTAATCTTTCCATCATGCTTTTGGAAGTCCTTAGATCTTTCACCTCCTTGCCTTAACCAAAAATTGTCTATCCATTAGGACATGACTTCCCCCTGTAGCTACCTCAAATAGAGGTTGTTCATTCATTTTCATTGTCAGGCAGGTGTTCAGCATTTTCTCGCACCCTGAGCATCATACTTTCAGCCATCTTTTTTTAGGCCATCTGATTATTAGTCTACTTAGCATCACTATTATCCATCAACATCTTGGTTATTTTTCTGTATGGTCTTTCATAGTTCTGGCACCTGAGACCCTGTGCTCCTTTTCATTGCAAATCCTGTCACATTGATGAAGGTGACCTAACAAACACACACACAGCCCCAGTGCCCTTTGACTTGCTCAGTTCCAATATCTTCAGGTCCACTCTTCATTGGAAAACTATTCCCTTGGCCACATTATGGACCTTGTCACCCAGAGTTGCTTCAACTCTCAAATCCTGAATTTCAGTATTTCATTCTCTAACAACAATCTGCTTCTGAAAAGAGCTTTCTGTGTTGTGATCACCATACTTATTCTCTGACCTTATTCAGTGCTCTACTCTCTTGCCCCTATTCATGTTCTCTCAATCTATCAGTGCCCTCTTGGCTTCACTTCCATTTCTAACTGGCCAGGTGACATAATTTTTAATCATTCTCTTAAACCATTTTCTTAAACTATACACTCAATTCTCTTGCTACCTTCCATATTTTACCTCCAGAATCCAAATTCTGGAAGGACTCTAATGTCCAGCTTCTCTGCACCTGATTATGCACACCAGTCACAGCTGTGGAAGATTACATGCTCATGTAGATTGATGCCAATAATGATCTCCAATGTTTTGATAGACTGAATCTTGCTCAGAATCACTTCTGTCTGCCCTGATCATCTCCTTCTCACAGCCCTCACTCCTTCACTTTTCACTAATCTTCTCAAGCCCTCTAACCTACAATTTTCCATACCATTTTCAGCACATGACTTCCCTTGCTATCTCAAAAGAAAATAAGAGCCTTAATACAAGAAATCTATCAAGAGCCCCCAAGGATAAATTGGTGAGTACCATCTGTCAACTTCTTTCTTTTTCTCCCTGCATGCATTTGTTCATATTTACACCAAGTGAGTAGATGTCTCCTTGTGTCAGAGATTAATACTTGAACTTGGCTCTGGATTGCATTTGCATGTTTCTTTTCTCACTAATCAGTGCTTCTCACTCTTTACTGTATCAAGAGCCTATTCTTCATTTTTAATTTTGTTTTTAGATCAATGTAAAACACATTTAAGACTTTCTCATATTTCGAAATAATAAAAATAAATAAACCTCCTTTGGCCATTCTGTCTCCTTCTTCCCTGCAGAGCTAGGCTTCTGGAACAAGTTATCCTGTTATACAGCTTCCACAACTTTACTTGCTTTTTCTCTTACCAACTGCAGTCTAATTTCTGCCCTCCACAGTTCAATGAAGCTCCTCCTTCAATGACTGCTAATTATATCCCATTTGTTGAAACTGATGGACATTTTTCTATTCTTATTTTACTTAGTGCTTCTGCCCCATTTGACACTGATGAGAAATCTCATTTGTCTTCAATGTCCTTGCTCCCTCCTCTATGTTCGCTTTTTCTCATGCTCCTTGAGAGCATGACCCTGTTTTCAGGGTCAATGCAGACCCCAGGAGGTGTTAGATGCTGATGATATGCACAGGCTGAGGACTTTGCTCTAGTTTTCAAGGGGAAAGTTGGTGAGAAAATGTCTCTGAAGAAATGTTAGTCTAGGGTTGCTACCAAATAGTTCAATCTTGGGACCCTCATCTTGTAATGGAAATTGCAAGACTCTTCCTCTTCTGTCTTCCCCTTAAATACTGGTGTGACGCCACTGTATGAACTCATCTAGTCCCATGGTTGGAGTTACCACTGATGTGCTGACTCTCCAAACTTGGAGAGTTTCCAACCCAAGCTTCTTGGAATATCTAATTGCTTTATTAGATATGCAAAAGCAACAGAAATTTTGCATAAAGTTTCTCTCATAATCTTTCTCAGCAGACCCGATAGTTCTCTTGTTTTTCATTTTTTAGTCAATATCATCACCACCTGTGTAGTTATCTTAACCAGAAACCAGGAAGTCATCTCTGTTCAGCCTCACCTTCCACATCCAGTAGTTATGAAGTCCTGATGTTTTTGCCTTCTTCATATTAAACTTCTGTCCCTTCTTTCACCCTTTTCACAGCTATATTTTGATTCAGGCTCTCTATATTTCTTTGTTAAATTACTGCCCGTAGTCTGTTATCCACTTCCCCTCCCTCTAGTTGCTATTTGTCTAATTCACTCTCCACACTGCAACTGGATCAACTTTCTAAAGTGCAGATCTCTTCATGTCACTTCCCTCCTCAATGTTCCTCAGTGGTACTCTTAACCTTAAGAATAAAACTCACCCCTTTATGATATAGCTCATGAATACAGCTATTATCTCTGCCTAGAACACCTCCCTTCACTATTCTTCTCCTGACTACAGTAATGCCTACTTATCCTGTCAAATGCAGTTCAGATATTCTCTCCTCAAAAACCATTTCATGATTCTCCCTTCAATATCTGTTAAATGCCCATCCAAGTTGTCCTCGTAGCTTATGTATTTTATTATTTATTTCAATTACCCACCTTATCAACTGTAATTATTCATTGTGCATATATCACATTTTATTGCAATATCTTGGAGAGTATGTTTCTCCTATTGAATGTGAACTGAACAATAATAACAACGCTTATGTATGTTTACTATGCGCCAAGCCTTGATCTAAATGTTGTACTTATGCTGACTCAGTTAGTCCTCCTAGCAACAATTATTTCCATTTTACAAAGCAGAGATCGCATCATTCTTATTCACTATCACCCCATGCTGGCTACATAATGAGTACTTAATAAATACTTGTTGAATGGATGCCTAATGAGTCATTCTATAATATTTAGCAGTGGGAAAGATGTTCATAGAGAAACTGGGTATGATTAATAGACTAGAATAAGAATAAAAACCCTAGGTCAGAATGACATTCCAAACAATAGCTGGGATTTAAGTGCCAATTAGAAAATCCCATCATATTTTTACTGCAGTCCATGCTGGGAATGCAATTTTAGCAGCTTTGTGTGTTGTGGAAACATCCTCTTGTGTATCTCCTGGTATTTCTCCACAATTTCATTCACTTCAAAACTGGCTATTAGTGAGCTGCTTCCCGTAATAAGTCCTGAAGTGAGTCAACAATAAAGAGGCACACTGAGGATTCCAAGCCATGGCAAGAAAATAAATCTATAGCAAATATACATTTACCAATAGTTGGGCTTTTTTCTCTTGTGGTAAACCTATAAGCCATGCGAGAACTTTTCACTGCATGTAGTCCTTTTTAGAGTATGCCCTGGCCCATGTAGTCAGTTCCACCAGCATTACTGAGCACCTACAGTACACAGACATTTTTTCCAGCTCTGGAAAAAAACGGAGTGAGTGATAGGAGCAAATGAGATAAGAGTTAGACTTTTGTCAGAAGATAAAGTGCTGCTGGTCACTACCATATTGCTTTTCCAATAATTTCAGTAAACTCTAGGTTCAATTAAAAAATACAAAACTTAGGAGAGGAGTGGGGAAGAAATAGGGAGAGATGGGTCAACAGGTACAAAGTTACACTTACGAGGAATGAGTTCTGGTGTTCTATTGCACAGTAGGGTGAGTATGATTAACCATACTGTATATTCCAAAATAGCTAGAAGAGAGTACTTTGAATTGCTTCACGGCAAAGAAACGATAAATGTAAGATGTGATGGAAATGCTGAAAACTCTGATTTGATGATTATGCATCGTATACATATATAGAACTACCATACTGTACCCTATAAAAATGCACAATTATTATGTGTCAGTAACAACAAAACAATAGGAAATCTTTTGTAGAATAAATCTGCCAACTAAGAGACATGGCTAGTAGAAACAGATGTGCTTTTGTTACTAAAACTTTAATGTTCGGCAAGAATTACCTTCAATCTTTTGAAGCAGCAAATTATTCCCTAAACCAAAGAAGGGGCACCAGGACGTGGCGGAGAAAAGGAAGGCTGCTAGTTCCCTTATTAGTCCATTTTCACACTGCTATAAAGATATACCCAAGACTGGATAATTAATAAATGAAAGAGGTTTGATTCACTCATGTTTCCACATGGCTCCCGAGGCCTCAGGGAACTTAACAATTATGGTAGAGGGGGAAACAGGCGTATCTTATTACCTGGCAGCAGGTGAGAGAGAAAGAGTGTAAGCATTCAGGAAAAACTACCATTTATAACCATCAGATCTCATGAGAATTCACTCACTATCACGAAAACAACATGAGTGAAACCACCCCATAATCCAATCACTTCGCTTCTTCAGTGTGGGGATTACAGGTCTCTCCCTCAACAATTTGGGATGACAATTAGAGATGAGATATGAGTGGGACACAGAGCCAGACCATATCAGTTCCTTTGATAACTTCAGGCCTCAGTCTCTTGTTTGTGGGACAGGAAACTGAAAATGCCTAAAATTTTGAAAATATAAGAAAACTAGAGCAACAGAGCATCAACCACATTAAAGTGAAGCTGTGTTGTCATCGTTAACTAGCTAGTTAATACAAGTTAGCTTGGTCATTATAGGAGATATTTCTCATTCTTGATAATCACTAGCCCAATCTAAAATATAAAGAAAATTTTTTCCTACCTTGTTTTGACAAATTTTTGTAATCAGTTAAAGATAAGGGCTTCCATGCTTGTAAACAGTATCATGATTCTTTTCACCTTGAAAATACCTATTGAGTTCTACACCCAAACTGAAAAGCATTATTAAATTCACCTTGAGTTAAGTGCAAAAGTGATTGGAATACTGCCCGCAAGTGATAGTGTAGATCAGCAGTTCTTGAAGTGTGGTCCGCGGACTTTTGGAGGTACCTAAGGCACTTTCAAGGGTCTACAGGATCAAAATTGTGCTCATAAAAATACTAAGATGTTATTTGCCTTTTTTACTGTGTTGATATTTGCACTACTGGTGCAACAGCAATGGGGGGTCAAAATTACCCCTAAATGGGACAGCGGTAATTGTATTCTTTATCAGGCACTCAGATTTAAAAAAGCAAAATTTCTGGTTTTACTTAAGATGTCCTTGAAGAAGTATTTGAAAACAGATTTCAGCCCTTGTGCACATATCTAATATTTTGTGTGATGAAATAGAAAGTATATATTAAGAACTGCTGCTGCATTCCTAAGTAGGATGGTTGTCTCAAAGAAAAGCACTTGTGTGATTGAACTGTCAGCTGAAATAGGTGAATCTTTTCATGGAATGTCATTTTTTATCTGGCAGAATGACTGGTAAACTATTTTTCAGATCTGGGTATTTGGCAGACATTTTCTCAAAGTATGTGAACCTGTCACTTAGGAAAATAGCTGACAGCATTTTTGCCAATGATAAACTGAATTTTTAAATGAAAATTAGAGTTTTGGAGGACTTCAGTCAGTCACTGTGAAGCTGACATCTTTTCAACATTTAAAAGATGAGATTGGTGATGGTATTTTAAAATATCATTTTTATATTACATAATGAAATGTGTTAATATTTGGAAGCTCTGCATAACCCAGGGAACCATTATTTTCCAAGTGACCGATGCATGATGCTAAAAAATTACTCATGGATAAAATATCTACTGAGCAAATAGGCCAGTGGATTTTAATGTAACAGAATATGAAAAGTTTATTGATATGGTTTTAGATTCTACATTGCCCTACACTTTAAGAAACTATAATTTGGGCCGGGCGCGGTGGCTCAAGCCTGTAATCCCAGCACTTTGGGAGGCCGAGGCGGGTGGATCACGAGATCAAGAGATCGGGACCATCCTGGTCAACATGGTGAAACTCCGTCTCTACTAAAAACACAAAAAATTAGCTGGGCATAGTGGCGCGTGCCTGTAATCCCAGCTACTCAGGAGGCTGAGGCAGGAGAATTGCCTGAACCTAGGAGGCGGAGGTTGCGGTGAGCCAAGATCGCGCCATTGCACTCCAGCCTGGGTAACAAGAGCGAAACTCCGTCTCAAAAAAAAAGAAAAAAAGAAACTGTAATTTGCCAAGATTTGGGTATAATATCAAAGGAGAATATCCACAATTATCTAAAAAGCCTTTTTAAAATACACCTCTCTTTTCCAACTACATTTATGTCTAAGGCCAGATTTTTTCATGCATTCAACCTAAATAATATAGAGCAACACACTGAATACAGAAACAGATATGAAAATATAATTGTTTTGACTAAGACGTTATATTAATTTAATACTGATACTCAAAGATATTTACAAAAATGTAAAAGTGCCAATCATATATTTATATGTATATATATATAATTTTGGAAAATATAGTCACTTTAAAAAAAGTTATGTGTTTTAACATTCAATAAGTTTATCAATGTTTTAGATAATAAGTAAATATTTTTAAAATGTCTCAGTTTCATTTTCTAATATGTTAAATATTGGTGACTGGAATACGTAAAAGCTCTTTGAGGGTACTTAATAAATTTTAAGAGTATAGAGAAATCCTAGGACAAAAATGTTTGCTAACAGCTGGTTTAGCTGATCATAGTGAGGGAAGGGCTATTTTACTCATGCTAAACTGTACATAAGTAAAAACCAACATTTGTGACATTTAATCCCAAGAGAAATATAACTGATTTTGTTGTCTGTTGATCAAAATATGCTTTACATATTTCAACTAAGGGATTTTTTTCAGGAGATACAACTTTTTTTTTTTTTTTGAGACGGAGTTTTCGCTCGTTACCCAGGCTGGAGTGCAATGGCACGATCTCGGCTCACCGCAACCTCCGCCTCCTGGGTTCAGGCAATTCTCCTGCCTCAGCCTCCTGAGTAGCTGAGATTAGAGGCACGCGCCACCATGCCCAGCTAATTTTTTGTATTAGTAGAGACGGGGTTTCACCATGTTGACCAGGATGGTCTCGATCTCTTGACCTCGTGATCCACCCGCCTCGGCCTCCCAAAGAGCTGGGATTACAGGCGTGAGCCACCGCGCCCGGCAGGAGATACAACATTTTATCAGAGTTCTTTGATTGTAAACAAAATAAGCCAACTAAGGAAACTGTATAGTTTTTTGTTGTTTTATAACAAATGACGTAAACTTTAGTGACTTAAAACAACATGTAATTATGATTTGTTTCCATGCTTCCATGAGTTGTAGAGCTAATCGAAGTTTGCTTCTTCAAAGCCAGTAAAAAGAATCTCTTTGTTCAGAAAACAGTCACCTATTTTGAAGGGGTCACCTGATTAGGTCAAGTCTGCCAAAGACAATCTCCCCTTTAAATTACTTAAAGACAGTTAAGGACCTTAATTATATCTGTAAAATTTCTTCAGTTTTGACATAATAGGTAACACTCATGGAAGTATGGTCCATCAACTTTGCTGTATTCTGTTGTTAGAAGCAAGTTACAGGACCTGCCTGTTCTCAAGGAGAGGGGATTACACAGGGGGTGAGTCACTAGGGGTCATTTTAGAATTCTGCTTTCCTTAGCAAACTAAACAAATAGGGAATTTGTTGGAAGTAAAGGGGATAGCCACACAATCAATGGAATGGCTAGAGAACTAGGGTTAGAAAGGGCAGGAAACATTTTCCATTTCCTAAGAGCTATCAAAGTCTTGCTTTTCATATCTAGAGAAGCATTAATTGACTAGATTATCTGGCCAATGTGCCACAGCTAAATGAATCAACTCTGTATGCGTGCGTGTGTGTGTGTGTGTGTGTGTGTGTGTGTGTGTATAAAACTTTGTGTCCTTTTACTCAAAGTCAAAAATCTTATTTCTTGGCTAAGGGGCAGAGTATCTTAAGTGACAGCCCCCAAAAGACTACCCACATGGGAAGAGATGATGTGAGGTGATGACCAGTAGAGGAAGATGCTGGAAAGCCACAAAACAAATGTCCGCCAAAGTCATCATAACCAAAGATATTATATTTTTCAAAGTGCAAAGGCAGAGAAATATCCTTCAACAATGTAATAATAATTTAAAATTTGGCAAATGCTTTACACAAATGAGCTCAGGATTTAAAAATTCTTCTAAGTAGATGATGAATATATATCCTCTGACTTTATTAATGACTGAAATTTTATTGTTGTATTTTATTTGTTGTTGCTATACAAGAAGGAAAGCTTTCCATGTTTTAAAACAGAAAGATGATTTAGGTATTCTTTGCCCCCATATTAGTCCTTTTCAGAGAACCATTATCCAGTCATCTAGCTCTTACTTCCCGTATTACTTTTATCCTTTGTTTGAGATTATATCTGCTGCCCCAAGTTCATAGGCTTCACCTCTTCCATCATTTCAAGAGCTTCCAAAATCTCTTTCTCTATCAAAAAGACAAATGTTTATATTCTTTTGACTCCAGCTGCAGACAGCGTGACTCATAAGATTCACTTACAACTGCTTATATAAAGTAGTATAATTTCAGGTATTTTAATGCCAGGTTGGAGTCAACCTTCCCTTTGATAAGCAAATAACATAACTCATGCCAGATTCCAAGCATTCTGGGAAATCAGATCTTACACCTGCATTTCCATGGATTCCTGGCCAACTTGTAGTTGCACCATCGACTCTCACTCTGAAGCACTGTTTTCACATGATTCTTCCTCTCCCTGCTAATTGGCTCACTACCTGTCAGGACTTCTCCTTATGTACAACTTCCGATGGTCGATGCTGCTCCACTTCCCAACAGTACCACCAACATAACTGTGTAGCAAACACTTCCAGAAGGGGTGGGGTGGCACAGAGAGATCACAGCACAGAATGGTATTTTTTGTATTTTTAATTTTAAAATGTGAGTTCCCTGCCTTCATCCACAGCCCAGTTGCTTCATGGGCATTCCCTCTCCCACCAGGCACTCAAGCCCTCTTGCTCCTCTCTGGAATGTAGTCAGGCACAGAGTTTAGTAACTTTATCCAGAGAAGATGTCATTAAAAAAGGAAACCGAACTTTATAATTAATCACAGACACAAGGTATATATCTTAAAAATAAATGTACATTTTTCTAAAGCACTAGGAATTAGGAATGTCAGAGTGTGTGTGTGTGTGTGTGTGTGTGTGTGTGTGTACTTTTTTTTTTGAGACTGAACCTCAGTCCATCACTCAAGCTGGAGAGCGGTGGCATGATCTCAGTTCACTGCAGCCTCTGTCTCCTCGGTTCAAGTGATTCTCTTGCCTCAGCCTCCCAAGTAGATCTCAGTTCACTGCAGCCTCCGTCTCCTAGGTTCAAGTGATTCTCTTGCCTCAGCCTCCTAAGTAGCTGGGATTATATGCACGTGCCACCACACCCAGCTAGTTTTTGTATTTTTAGTAGAGATGGGGTTTCACCATGGTTGGCCAGGCTGGTCTCCAACTCCTGACCTCAAGTCATCCGCCCGCCTCGGCCTCCTAAAGTGCTAGGATTACAGGCATGAGCCACCGTGCCTGGTCTCATTGTATATTTAAAGGCTAGTATTGAAAGTGACACTCTGAATATGTATTAAAGAAAGATTAAACTATGTACGTGCTACATATATATGTATGTGTGTGTACAAATATAATGTATGGATGCTTTTGTATGTATGTAAACATATGCTAAAATGCATATGTATACATGTCTCCACTTCATCTCTTTTTTTTCTTCTAATATTGCTGTGGCTTTATATTTTGTATCTGTTGGAAATCTAGAAAGAATTTCTCAAGAAAGTGAAAGAGGAATTTCTGTAAATTTTAGATTGATCTTACCTAGTTATTCTGTACACCGTGGTTTCTGTTTTAGTGTATATATACTACTCAGTATTTTTCCCTTCTCTTCAGAAAAAAAAGTAAGTTTGTTCTCCCTCTTCTTCCTCTTGTCTCTCCAGCTAATTCTCTTATTTCTTTTTCTTATTCTCTCACACCGAGGTGCTTTTTGCAGACTTTATCACAACCTGACAATGTTCTCAATGTTTCCTTTGACGTTGAGTTCTTTTTAGAAGACGTATGAAATGTAAAATCTTCCTTCCTTTCCCAGGTCAATATTTGAAATAAAAAGCAGGAAAAACACCTTCAAAACGAAGAGTCTCCTGCTTCCTATTGCCTATTCCAGCAGCAGGACTTGGGGTGCTTGCTGTTTTTCCTGCCTTTCATTTTTGAGGAGGCAGGAGTACCTGGGATGCTCCAGGGAATAGTTGATTCCAGAGAGAACTGCTGATGATGGGTGTAGCACACCCTAGGGTATGCATTGAAGCTCTGAGCAAATCCCCCCTTTCTCACTAGAGTCTCTACAGTGAAATCACCTCAGTCCATATATTCAGGGACAGCTGAGGATGGCAAATGTGGGGACAACATGGGCTTCTCCCAGTGCTAAGTCTGGGTGTCAGGCATAGTCCTTGCCTCAAGATGTTTGCGAACATTCATGTTTAAAAAAAGTGGCTCAGCACACCACTTTACACCAAAGGAGTCACACCAGTGTGGACACAAGACTTCAGGACTTCTGAGAGACCTTTCCCTTGGCTTCACTCCATTTAGAACTGGGTGACTCAAAATGACAAATAAGGTGTAGTAATGAAAATAAAAAGCTTATTTAAAAAAAATATTATTAATCAACTTCTCTTTTTGACCTCTGAATAGCATTATACTAGGGAGTTTACCCAGTACTCTCAGTGAATAAGCATGTACTAAAAGTTTGGGTCTTCAAGCTCACTTGTTATGTTTAAATGCTTTAAAGTTACATAGATGCCCACATTGAATAAGTGAAATGCCCTGATTGAGTCACTGGGAGGCAGCAGAAGTGAGCAGCACTGTGGTCCTGTGACATAGTGACAGTATAGTCAGAGAACTGTTTCCCCAGGAGCAACTCAAGTCTTACCACCTACTGGGCTCCCAACTGTTCATAAATTCAACCTATGGCAAAGAAATACAGAAGTAGGGTTGCCATTATCATACTCCTCGTTATCACCTTAAACTCTTAACGGTGCATCAGAATTGCATTTGTCTGCAAAACCAGCATGCCTGTAGGCTGATATTATATACATGGAATCACTTTCTTTTACAGAAAGAGGAGAGTACTCAAAATGACAGGTTAGGTATAGCAGAAGACAGTAGAGGAAAAACCTCTTTTTTCTTTTCTACTTTTGGGTACTAGTTAATGGGATAACTTTGGAATGAGTGAGATCAGGTTCCAACTCTTGCTCTGCTTCTTGTGTGGCCCATTTAAAAGTTAATCTTTATAAATCCTCTTATCTATAAAATGGATATAATAGTTGTGTGGAACTAAATGAAAACCTACCAAATGAGATAAAGAAAGGCTCATTGTTCCAAGCTTGCTACAGCAAGGGAGTCAGCCACCATCACTTGCATTTCAGCAGAGACTCAAAGGCACACGGGAGAGCGGGAAAGCATTACAGTGGAAAATGGAAAGGCTTCAGCTGTGCCCTGAATGGAGGCTGTTGCATGGTGAAGCTATAAGCAGGCCAGCTAGAGATGGGACACCCTGTGTGGTTAGTTAGGGGATGCATTTTTGGCTTTCTGTGGTTGGCTTTAACTTGGAAGTGGGGCCAAAAATTAGGGAAGGTATCAGTAATTAAGTCTCATCAGTTTGGGTCCAGTTGTTACAGAAATTATTATTTATCTTCCTGGATTGTCACTGGAGATAGCAATCTGGCTTCCTACAAGTCTGACTTATAACAGACTGGCTTCCTGGATTGTTTATTATAGATAAAGGGTTGGTTTCCTGGGCAAGTTGCTACAGGTTGTGGGTCAAAGTTCTGTTTTATTATTTTCATTTTTATTCCTCATTTGTAAATTCAGTTTCAATGAAGCATTTGTCAGAGAGCAGTCACGTAGCACGTGCTCAGTAAATAATATAATCTCATCAAGTGTTTGAAACCACTGCTATCTGGTGTGTTTTTCTTGATGTAAGTGTAAGAGTTAGGATTAGAAATGGGCAGATGTGGAGAAGCTCAGATTATGCTGATATATCCTGGTCATTTTCTGTGGAATTATGCCAGAGTTGGAATGATGTAGCAGTTATAGGCCAAATACCTCTGAATTCCTTAAGAAAGTCTGAAATTGCTGTCCTATTCATTTCACTTCTAGGAACTGTTAAAGCCCAAAAGAAACTCCAGGGCCCTAATAAGTCTTTAATGTCATGTTGAGTTTAGTTTGTATTCTGGGGATATCAATGAATTTAAAGCCATCTGCAGTTGTTAAAAACTCAATAATAAGAACTCTTAAAAGATGAGAGACAAAGCACCTCATACTGAATAGGTAGGTGTCTCATTCATCATAGTATACCCCAGCATTTAGCACAATGCCTGGCATATAGTGTACATTTAATCAGCAGATGAATGAATGAATGAATGAATGAATGAATGAATGACTTTCCCAACTTAGATCAAAGAGCTATTATGGTGATAGTAGGTGTTACCTTGCCTGTTATCTTCTATGTCATTTGGATATTCCTGTATGTTCTTTTTTCACCAGTGCTCCCAATGTCTGATTGAGTTAAAAATAATCAAATGATTCATCATAGAATTATACAAAGTCAAGAATGACTATTTTGGTCACTTCATCCTTCCAAAATGCTGAATTATGGAAAGAATGTGCCAATGAACACATTAAATACAATTTTAAAGCCTTGTTCAGTGAACAGGAAAGAAAGGTGACATAAAGTAACTTCTTATTAGTGTCAGTGTGAAACGGTGCCAAATTTGAACTTTAAATGCTAAACTTACTCCAATGATTTAACAGAAATATGTTCCAAGCCACTTGGTTCACACAATCTCTCAGGGACTGTGTATCTCAAAGTGACAGGCAGAGCTCCTTGCATTTTGTGAGGCAGAGTCCCTGGAGACCAGGATTTCAGAGAAAAGAGACCTGGCCTAGCATTCAGCCATGGCTAGTGTGCACTTCATCCTCCAAACATCTATTTATCTATCCATTTGCTCATTTATTCATTCTCTTAAACAGCATTGATTGGACACTGAGAGTTTCCCAGGCACTAGATATGAAAAGTGAATCTATTGTTCCCATCCTGAAGCGCCCCAGCATATAATGTGAAATCGGTGATGAACACAAATGCAGCTAGAGACAAGATCTGACAGAACTTATTCATTCAATTATACTATCTGGACTATACAACAATGACTAAAGTCTCTGCCCTTAAAGAACTTGTACAGCAGAAGATCATGGGCACAAATATACAAGATAAAACATGATAAGGGATTAAGAGAAAAAGCAAATTGTCCTTCCAGTGTTTCTACCACTCATCCCTTCCATTCCAGCCTCATTGACTCAACTGCAAAACAGGCCAGGATCTGTCTGTCCTTTTAAAGTGAATCTTCCCAATAATATTGTTCTTTATTTGCAAATGAGGAAATAGCACATGGTATAAGCTGTCACTTGACTAAGATCATGGCTAGTAACTGATAGAGCTAAAATTCAAACCCACATCTGCCTTATTTATGTGTCAGTATTCATTTTATTAGTCATCCCCTGAATCAGAATGGGGTTGGACTTGTGGGTCTCCAAATCTGCAAGTTTAATGCTCCCCAGATGGTTCTGATTGACATTAAAGTGTGAGAACCACTACTGCCTTGCCCTGGGTCAATTCTTCCATACCTCTGGCCTGGACCACTGAAATAGACTCTAGATGTGTGTTTCCTGTCTCATTCTCAGCCTCTTCTGATCATTATAATTTTATTGCTCAGAAAGATCCAGTCCCTCTAAAAATCTACCTCTTTATATAGGGATTGGATTTCCATCTTCTGTTGCCATCTATTCTTCTAGCCTGGGATTCTTTGCTTTCCTCCCAGGAACTAATTTCTACAGCCATACGTTGCACTTAGAATACACACTGGACTTTCTCATCTCCCCTTGCTTTCCCAACATCACTACCCCAAATACCTTCTTGCATTCCTTCATCTCCAATTATACTTGTCATTCAAAACCAGTTTCACAGTACACAAATGATTTACTGTCCATCACTAAAAGCAGCTAAAACTCCTTCCTGTAGTCACTTTATGATTTTAATATTATATAATATTGTTATACATAATATTAATGATAGATATATATACATATATATATATATATATACACCAAATTTTTCTTTTTACTATCATGGTACATGGAAATTAGGTTGCTTTGAGATCTAACCCTTTCATGCCAGGGTAATACAATAAGTTTATTATTGGTATGCTATTGTTATTATCTGTGCATGCATTTGCACTATATTTTTAAGCATCATTTAAAAAGCCATTTATTTCAACTTTTAACATTAGAAAGCAAGGACCCAGAGAAAAAACAAAGTTTTTAAAATTTTTAGTTATTGATTTGAGAAAATATCTCAACATTTCACCTCTTCTAATCCACCTCTTTCTGGCTGCAGGCAGGCCCTTAGAATATAGGCAGGAATTTAGACTTGGAATTTTTCTGTCTTTTCCTTAGCTCCACACCTTTATAATAGCTTAGGGTGAGATACACAGAAATCAAAAGGAAATCAAAATTCACTTTAGGTTGACAAATAAAATAAACACAGGTATTTGCACTAGATACAAAACAGGTTAATAATAAGTTGCATTGGCATATACATTCTAAAATAAGAGATCAAATTAAGAACTAGATGGTAGAGTTTAGACCATAAAACAGCAGCCTTAATAATATGAAAAAATTAAATTCTTGTATTTTTCTTCTTACGTTCACAGTTTAACACAGATATGGGCCGGGTGCGGTGGCTCACACCTGTAATCCCAGCACTTTGGGAGGCCGAGGTGGGTGGATTACCTGAGGTTGGGAGTTCAAGACCAGCTTGACTAACATGGAGAAACCCCATCTCTACTCAAAATACAAAATTAGCCAGGCATGGTGGCACATGCCTGTAATGCCAGCTATTCGGGAGGCTGAGGCAGGGGAATCGCTTGAATCCTCGAGGCAGAGGTTGCTGTGAGTCAAGATCACACCACTGCACTCCAGCCTGGGCAACAAGAGCAAAACTGCATCTCAAAAAAAACAAACACCACAAATATGAAGTAGCTACTACTTACAGTTTAACACAGATATGAAGTAATTTTTACAGATCTGTGAGTACCTTCTCTTAAAGACAAATTCCTAAAATCTTTGACCATTTTTAAATAGAATTCATTGTACATTACCAGAGAAAAATAAGTGTACTATTTGAAGTGTATTGTTCATCTGACATGGAACAAGTTCCTATGGAGACAATTTTGGTGGGGAAATTATTAGCTGTAATTCAGCATTAGTTCTTCATAAAGGCCTAATTGCATATTTCCAAATCATATATTTACATTTACTCATATATTTCCTAGGAGACTATCAATTTATTGGCACTGGTTATAATCAGTAACTTCCATTAGGAAATAAGGATTTCCAGTTTACCATATTACATTGATTTGCATATAATTAATCTTCATATTAACTTTTATAGGAAATGTAACTTTCCACATGATTCAAGAATAATTACTTGATTTTTGGCAGTGACTAAGCTCCTGAGGTCTCACTGCATGAAGGAACTAAGGCTGTGTCTTTTCTTTTGACAGAGTTAATTAATACTGTGTCTAATCATTGACATTAACAAATTCTCTTAATCCATATATCTGTAAAAGAACTGTGTGTTTTTTTAATCTAAGCCATTATCATCTTTTTGTTGCAAACAGTAATCTGTGCAATTATGTTGTAGCAGTTTTTCAGTGTTATTCCATGAATCATAGTCTTCTTGGTGGACTTAGTTTATGATGTTAAATCAATCTCTTTTTAAGGAAGACCTCGTTAAAGGTCTTCACACGTTTAAACGCTTTTGTTTCCACTTTGTTTCCTTGGTTGAATGAAACACTGAAATACAGTTGTAAGAAATGCGAAATAGAAATTTCCGACTTTATATCTAAACTCTGCATGAATGAACCTGAATAAATCTCTTAACCCATATGAGTGGCAGAGGAAATGATTGTATCTTGTGAGAAGAAATTAGGATTTTTTTATGCTATGGTAATATAATAAGTTTATTAATCATTGGTATGCTATTCTATTATCTGTGCATGCATTTTCACTACATTTTTCAACATCATTAAATAGCCATTTGTTTCAGCTTTTAACATTGGGAAGCAAGAACCCAAAGAAAAAATACTTTTTAAAACTTTTAGTTATTTATTTGAAAGGATAGCTCTACATTTCACCTCTTCTAATACATGTATTGTCATGTGTGACATCTGTGATCTTTGATGTTTAGAGTAAATAGGTAGAAATTTCTCTGCATCATAATTACTTTAGTGCAACTAGAAGCTTAGAATCTGACTAGAGTCAAGCTCTGCTGCCTCTGATATTATCCATTTGCTACTATCATTACAAATATAAATTATCAAGTAAGCAGATTATTTTATTATTATTACTTTTAAGGTTAAAAAACCCTAAATCATAGGGGCAACATAGGCTTACATTAATGATATATTCTAAGGTATGATCTGGGATGAGAACAGACTCAATCAAATTCCCTACACCAATTTATATTACCTCTTACATCTGAATCAATGGAAATGCTCATTAAAATGCATCTACTTGGGCCTTATCTTAGCCTTTCTAAATTAAAATCTCAGAAAATGAAATCTAGTAAAGAGTGGTTTTTAGAAAGCTTTCCAAGTGACTCAGAGGCTCACTAGCATTTGTGTCCCACCCCCTTTTTGTGCTTTCAGTCTTGATTCATTCATTCATTGATTAAACAATATTTATTGAGCTACTTTGCATTGTTCTGTGCTGGTGTGTATGGGCTAATATGACATAAAATACAGTCTCTGTTTCAAATGTTTAGCTAGTCAGGTTAACAAGATGTGTCCTCACTATTTATTAATAAACAACGACCAAGTAGTTGGATTCAGGGGCAAAGTAGCATTAACAGCCTTAACATGCAACATCCTGAACAAGAGAGACATCATTTTGTTCTGGCCAGACCAATTAGAACCGTTGGTCTGACCAATTACTTTATTGGTCTGGTTATTACTTTATTTGATTATTAAGGCAGCTCTGTGGGCTAGGTAGAGTATTATTTAATCGAAGAGAAAACTGAATCTCAGAGCTGTAGAGATTCAAGATTCAAATTTACATGAACAGTTAGCAATAGATCAGATTTAATGTCTAAGTTTTCTAGCTCCTGGCCCACTATTCTTATCATTACGCCTATCTTATGTCTCACAGTATTTATTTTGTTACTTAAGCTGAGACAGTCTAGAAATAGAAGAATTTTTAAAAGATGACATTATTTCAGTAACGAACAGTTCAGTTGAAAAATAGACAAAGGAAATAATTTTAAATGAAATCAATAAAACTCCCTTCCTGTCAATAAGTATTTTGCATTTAGCCACCAAGCCATCAAGGAAGAATTCTGTTCATTAAAAATGTGAGAGAAATCCTACATATAGTGAATGTGTTAGGAGAAAATATGATGGATTAATTTTGTGTAAGTTTGGCTGGGCCACAGTAATAAATTTGTGAGGGGAGCCCCAGCATCCTAGAAGAGCTCTGTGATTGCTCTTCATGAAAAAACAGAATTTACAGTGGAAGCTGCTGTCACTGAATTGGAAAACCTAACTACAACAGGAGTAATTGGATCCTAGGGTGACAGGGGCCAAATAATGGCACTCAGTTGTCAAAGGCAAGGTGGGCATAGTTACTGTAATGAACAGCAGAGTCAAAGCAGCAATCAGAATAGTCTGACTTGAAGAGACCTGTGGCACTGGCTAGTTGATTAGGATGTTCCAGAAGTGAAGTGAATGGAGCAGTCTATTAATCTGACTTGATCGGTATAAACAGAAAAGCTGTAGGTCAACTGAGCAAAAAGTGTAGCTTGACTCATCAAAACAGAGGATCATGACCCCACTGATCAATTCCCAGACTTGAGCCAGTTTACAGACCCAGCACCTTTTGAATAAAGTTGGGGCCAGGTCCCTTGAGGAAGGACCCCAATACATTGCCAACAAACGTAAAATTAATCTTTCTCCCAGCCTTCTCCAAAAGGACCCTTGGCTCTTTACTAGGGAGACTAGAGTCTGGAAAAAAGGAAGTAACCAAACTTTTGAGAGGTAACTGGACACTGGTCTGAACTGACACTAAACCCTAAACATCACTGCGGCCCTCCACTCAGAATAGGAGGTCAGGTGATCAATGCAGTTTTAGTTCAGGTCTGTCTCACAGTAGACCCAGTGAGACCCCAAAACCATACTGTGGTCATTTCCCTAGTCTCAGAATGCGTAACTGGAAAAGAAATCCTCAGCAACTGGCGAAATCCATACATTACTTCCCTGACTTGTGGAGTGAGGGCATTGTGGTGGGAAAGGCTAAAAAGCAGCAGCTAGAACTGCCTCTATCTAGAAAAATAGTAAACCAAAAGCAATACCACATTCCTGCAAAGATTGCAGAGACCAATACCACCACCATGGATTGTGTAAGGCTCTCCGGAAGGCTCCATGTATTCTGAATCAGTGTCTAATATATGGTGCGGTTTCTCCTAGAGAGAGGATTCATGGGTCCAAGATCAAGGGGTGGATGTAGGAGTGACACCACTCACAATTACCCCTAGTGACCCACTAGAAAAATTTATTCCTGTCCCTATGACATTATGCTCTGCTAGCTTGGAGGTCTTAGTTCTAGAGGGAGAAATGTTTCCACAAAGATACCTAACAATGTTTCCATTGAACTGGAAGTTAGCACTGCCACTGGAAACTTTGAGTTCCTCAGGATTCTGGATAAACAGGCAGAAAAGGGAGTTACTATTATTGGGTTGAGGTGGTCAACCATGACTACTAGGGGAAAATTGAACTGCTGCTCCACGATGGGGGTAAGGAACAGTCTCTCTGAAATACAGGAGATCCTTTAGGGTGTTTCTTGGTATTACCCTGCTCTGTGATTAAGGTCAATGGAAAATTGCAATGACCCAACCCAGGCAGGACTATTATGGGCTAGACTTTTCAGGAATGAAAGTTCAGGTCACCCCAGGAGGTAAAGAGTCATGACTACCTGGGTGCTTGCTGAAGGAAAAGGGAACATGAAATGAATAGTAGAAGAAGGTAGCTATAAATAACAGCTATGACCATGTGACCAGTTGCAGAAATGAGGACTGTCATAGTCATAAATATTTCTTCCTCACTTTGTTATGAACATGTGTGTCTGTGTGTGTAGCAAATATTTCTTTCTTCTCTCTCTGATCCCTTTATCATGTAACATAAGATGTGTTGACTTTTTATTGTAATATTTGAGTATTATTAACTTTCCATCATAGGATTTAAGGTATGGGATATCAGGGAGAAAAGTAAATATCAACCAAGAGCTTTGCATCCTCTTCTGGGGAAAGGGTTAGTACGTTTTTGGTTGTATGCAGGAGAGTTTCATTATGTTAGATGGAATTATAACCTTGTAATTGTCATTAACTATCATTTAAAGAGATGTATATAGGTACCAAGTTGACAAGGGGTTGACTTGTGATGGTTAATTTTATGTGTCAACTTGACTGGGCCTCAGTGCCCAGATATTTGGTTAAAGTTATTCTGGATATTTCTGTGAAGGTGCTTTTGGATGAGATGAACATTTAAATTGGTGAACTTTGAGTAAAGCAGATTACCCTTTATTATGTAGATGAGGCTCATCTAATCTGTTGAAAGCCTTATGGAATAAAGACTCATCTTGCCAGAGCCAAAAGAAATTGTACCAACAGATGGCCTTTGGCTTCAAACTGCAACTTTTCCCTGGGTCTCCCCCTTGCTAGCCTACCCTGGAGATTTAAACTTGCTGAGCCTCCACAACTGTGTGAGACAATTCCTTAAAATAAATGATTCTCTCTCTATATATATGTGTGTATGTATATACATACACATATAGAGAGATATATGTATACACACAGCTTTATACATATGTATATATGTATCTGTATATATAGAGAGATATCTAGATAATGATTAATATTTACATAATGATGTTATCTAGATATCTCTATAGAGAGAGAAATGGAGAGAGAGAGATCCCTCTCAACTCACAGATTCTTTGAATCTTCAAAAAAGGCAACAGAATTATCTAAAGATGAGTTTGACTTGATAATTCATAGGATCATCTGCATACAGCAACCAATACTAAACAGCTTTTTTCTATGCTGACCCCATGCTAGCTCAATTGTGATTCTTTCTTGTGTTTTCCCATAATAGGTACGGCTGAATGAAATTGAGAGACATAAGTTATGTGATAGCTGAGGTTATGGGCTAATTTATAGCACAGAGACTGAAGCTAGATAGATAGATACCTAAATATCTATTAATAGATATCTCTGTAGAGATTAGGGGAGAGATAGACAGATAGATATTCTGTTGGTCATTTCTCTGGAGAACTCTAAACTAATACAATGATAATCTATTTTAAAAGGCTTTTAATTCTAAGCAAAGTATAAAAATATGTTGCCTTACTATTCATTCAGTTAAACTCCTGTTCTCATTGGTTTTTAATAGATCAACTTTTATTTGTAAGCTGACCCAATTTATAAATCACCAAGAGAAAAATTAAAAGCATCAAGATTTACATTTAATTGTGGCTCTCTTGATGTCATTTTATAATCTTCATAGGCTGATGCTGTTTCACTTACCTCTTACAAACAATATTAACAACAGCTTGCATTTTTATAATGCTTTACATTAGCAAGGATGGTTACACATTCATTGTCTACACTTAACATAGCGTGTAGCACATAGTAGACATTCCATACACGTGTTTAATCTATTACATTGAAACGGTGAATTTAGGTCATATCCTTCTTTATTTCTTTTAAACTTGATTTAAAAAAAAGAGAGAGTTAGTAATGAGCTAAGCAGAAGCAATCTAAGAAAAATGTATTAAGGTGATTGCTAAATTTGGTTTTCTTAAGAGCAACTGGGACTCTCTCTCCCCAGCTGGGACAGTTTCCAAATTGGTTTTTCTTGACTGTGGAGTATTGCTAATCCAATTAGTGAGGCCTGTTCCCAACAGCTGTCCACAATTCCCCTGGGAGTTAATATTCCTCCACCAAGAACTTAAAAGTTCTCCTAGAAAAACTATATATAACAAGCCCACAGTGAAAAGTACCTAAATTCATTGCCAAATTATGTAATTTGGGGTACATGCAATAAATTAAAGCAATAAAAAGAAAGAACTCTCAGATGGAAACCTTTTTCATTAAATGTTTGACAAACAGATATGTGACTGATATACAACTGTTTTGTTTGCTTTAAGCAAGGGGATCTTGCTATTTTAGGGTGGTCTTAAACTCCTGAGATCAAGCAATCCTCACGCTTCAGCTTCTTGAGTAGCTGGGATTACAGGCGTGTGCCATTGTGCCCAGCCTGTTATATACATTTTCAAGCCTTGGATCAATTAGTTCTTTGTAGTTCATCATAAAATACCTGGCCATATTGTCAAAAATGTGTGAAAACCAAGAACTAAGATCATAATACTATGCTACAAAATGGGAAAAATGAAACAGCTACATTAGTTTCATTATAAAAGTTTACTCCAGGCCAGGCACAGTAGTTCATGCCTTAATCCCAGCACTTTGGGAGAACAACGCGGGCGGATCACTTGAAGTCAGGAGTTTGAGACCAGTGTGGCCAACATGGTGAAACCCGGTCTCTACTAGAAATACAAAAAAATAGCCAGGTGTGGTGGTGGGCCCCTGTAAGTAATCTCAGCTACTCGGGAGGCTGAGGCATGAGAATCACTTGAACCTGGGAGGGGGAGGTTGCAGTGAGTCGAGATCATGCCACTGCATTCCAGCTTGGGCAACAGAGTGAGACTCTGTCTCAAAAAAAAAAAAAAAGTTTACCCCAGAAATTAAAAGGTTTATATTAATTATTGTCATGCATTATTTTATTCAGATGCATTTGTGTGTGTATTAGTTTGCTTGGACTTCCGTAACAAAATACCAGATCATACCAGAATGGTTTGCTTAAACAACAGACATTTATATTATCACAGTTCTGGAGGCTAAAAGTTCAAGATCAAGGTGGCGACAAAATTTGTTTCTGGTAAGGTCTTTCTTCCTGGCTTGCAGACTATTGCCTATGAATTTCCCTGTGTCTTCACATAGCCTTTCTCTGTGTCTGCCTAGGGAGCTCTCTGGTGTCCCTCCCTCTGCTTATGAGGACATCGGTCCTATCAGATTAGGGCCCTGCCCTATGACATCATTTAACCTTAATAACCTTCTAAAGTTTCTGTCTCCAAATACTATCATATTGTGGACTAGGGCTTCAAATTATGAATTTTAGGGAGACACGGTTCAGTCCATGACAATGTGTAGTAATGTCAGTTGGGCCAAACTTTTAAAAATAAATATATCTTAAACTAAGGAAGTATGTTTTACAAATTTTTTTATACTCCTAGTGCCCACAACAAAAGTAGAGACTGTAAAATACTGGCTAGCACTACTTTCTTTTTTCTTTCCTTTTTTTTTTAATTTAATTGAGACTGAGTTTCACTCTTCTTGCCCAGGCTGGAGTGCAATGGTGTGATCTCGGCTCACTGCAACCTCCACCTCCCAGGTACAAGTGATTCTCCTGTCTCAGCCTCCCAAGCAGCTCAAATTACAGGCATATGCCACCATGCCTGCCTAATTTTACTACTTTCTAAGAACTTCTTTTTAAAGTAGGTATTACTAAATTGCCTTTTAGTTTATCTTATGTTTTAAATTATTATTATTTTTTAAACACAGTGTCCTGCTTTGTCACCCAGGCTAGTGTGTGGTGGCACCATCATAGCTCACTGCAGCCCCAAACTCCTGGGCCCAAGGGATCCTCCCACCTCACCCTTCCTAGTAGCTGGGATTACAGGCATGTGCCACTATGCCCTACTAAGTTTTTTATTTTTAGTAGAGATGGGGGTCTCACTATAATGCCTAGCCCAGTCTCAAATTCCTGGCATCAAGCGATCCTCCTGCCTTGGCCTCCCAAAGTGCTAGGATTACAGGCATGAGCCATCACACGCAACCTAAATCGGCTTTTGAAAATCATAAAAACATAGTACAGACAGGAAGCAACTACTCATTTATTTCACTCTTCTCCAATCTCTTCCAATGATAAAAATCACAGGGATTTGTAATAGACATTATATAAGTTTATATATAAATTTTTTTCATTGACATTATTTTGAATATTATTTTGTAAACGCTTTTCCTTAACATAATTACTGAAAGACTTTCAATGTTTAATTCTGGTGAAGCAGAACAATTTTCATTTACTGATTTTTACAAGACAGCAATAACTTTCTTTGATTTAATCAACCCCTATTATCATGCCTATTGCCAGCCAAAACTCCATTTTTCTACATGAGATGTCTCTCAACATACAATATTCTTTGAGCCTTCAAAAAAGCCAACAGAATTACCTGAAAATGAAGTTGACTTGATTATCTATAGAATCATCCATATACAGCAACCAATACTAAATGACTCTTTTCTCAGCTGACCCTATGCTAGCTTAATGGTCATTCTTTCTTGGGTTTGCCTGTGATAGGTTTGGTTGAATGAAATTGAGAAGCTCAAGCTTTGTGAGAGCTGGGATTATGGACTCATTTATAGCACAGACACTGAAAGAAACTTGGTGAAAATAAAAAGTGGGAAATATTTCTCTGGAAAAATCTTCCTTCATATACACTTTGAATATTATCAAGATTTTCCATATGTGTAATTTGCTTGGGTCAATATAATTAGCTATGAATGATTTAATATAAAGTAGGGATTGGGAGGGGGTTGTTCTTAGCTTCTCAAGCAGAAATTGTCTTGAATTTGACTTTCTAAAGGATGTGCCAGTATGAAATAAAAATTAAAGAAGGTTCTAGTACAATGGTTCTTTGACAGAAGCAATTTTTCCCCCTGGAGCACATTTAGCAAAGTCTGGAGACATTTTTGGTCATCATACCTGGCAGATGGGGTTGGGTGAGAGTAGTGGCTTTTCCTATTTAGTGAGGGGAGGCCAGGGATGCTGCTAAACCTCCTACATGGAACTGGACAGCCTTCAAAACAGAGAATGATCTGGCCCAAAATGTCAGTAATGCCAAGATTTAAAAATCCCTGGTCAAGAGTAACATTCCTGAGAGGAAAAGCATCTTGTTTCTTTTTAAAAGTATTTCTCTCCAGTGGACTACCAAGACATTTGGATAAATCTGTCTTTTTAGTGTTTGAATCTTAATTTTTTTATTTTCCATAAGAACCACTTAAAGAATAAAGTTCCCGTATGCTGAAACCCACAACCAATGTATAACTTAACACACCTATAATGATTTAATATTTTAACATCTGTCTCTAGGAATTAGAATAGACTTATTTTAATCACCAGAAGAAAAGAAAACTCTCTCTACTCATAACCATGGAAAATTGATGATCTTTACTCCAGAAGAGAAAGGAAAAATCTAAACTGCATACAGCCTGTTCATTGCTATCTTCAGTGCCTAAACACAAGGGCCTGGCACATAGTAGACATTCAGCAGAAATATACAGACTGACTGTCTTTTTGCTTTTTTTTTAAATTCAACCATCCAATAGCTTACATTATATAGGATGCTTGGGAGGGTTAGTATTCTGGAGATTGTCAAAGTGACTTAGACTTCTCACAAACCATATCATGCACGTGAGCGGTAGGAAAGTATCCTCTGCTCTCTGCATTAATAGTCTGAGAAAATATGAAAGGAGGCCATGACCCTGAGCTGTTCTAAAGCAGAAGGAAGACTTTCTAGAGTTGCGCATATGCTATTATTCACTGCAAAATTATTTTAGTTTAAAAAATAATTAATGTAATTATTTTATTAAGTTATATTAAAGGTTAACAATTCCTAGACTTTACAAAGTTGTAACATATGAAATTGGATTTTAGGGAGGAAAATTTTATAGCTTGCTGCAAAAGTAATTGCGGTTTTTGCTATTGAAAGTAATGGCAAAATAGGAGTTCCTGTGGCTAGGAATCAAGCCATCTCTTGAATGTGGAAGCAAGAGGTAGAAGAAGCATCTCTGATGCAGCTTCGTTCTGAGGGTGAGGAATTCTTTTTGACGTTTTCCAGAATCACTTAAGTTGATTAGAATCATGAAGACAACTCCTTTGCCACCCCCTCATGACAATTGAGTGACAAGGGCCAGAAGATACTGGTTTATGTTTTGTTTTCCTGTCAAAGCACTCATTGGACTCTGTCACAGGATTTATTGTGTTTTGGGAAATATTTGGACTTTGGACAGAGCCAGGAGATTCCATTCTTTGGGGACACATTGAGGCTTCCTTTGTCCCACAGGAAATAGGTTCAGAGTAACAAGAGGAAGCAGAGCAAAATGGCTAAATAAGAGCCTCCAGTGATTTTACCCCCTGCAGAAACACCAAATTGAACAACTATCCACATAAAAAATCACCTTCACAAGAATCAAAAATCAGCTGAGCGATCATAGTACCTGGTTTTAACGTCATATAAGTAAAGAAGCACTAAAGAGGGTAGGAAAGACAGTCTTGAATTCCCTAGGCAGCCCCTCCCTTATTCCCCCCCAGGCAGCAGCCTTGTGGAGCAGAGAGATCATATGTGCAACTGGGGGAAAGAGCGCTCAGTGACTGTGGGACTTTGCATTAGAACTTAGTGCTGCCCTGTCGGAGAGGAAAGCAACACAAGACAGCTCAGCTAGTGCCCACAGAGGGAGCATTTAGACCAGCCTTAATTAGAGAAAAATTGTCCATCCCAGTGGTCAGAACCTGAGTTAAGCAAGCCACATCACCATGGGCTAAAGTGCTCTGGGGTCTTAAACTTGAAAGATGGTGTAGGCTTCAAGGAGTACAATTCCTGGGCAAGTCCTGATGTAGTGCTGGGCTGAGTTTGGAGGCAGTGCACCTGGGATGCATCAGCCAGGGCAGCCAAAGCAGTGCTTGCACCATCCCTCCCCTAACCACAGGCATTGCAACTCACAGCTCTGGTAGACTCTTTCCTTCTGCTTAAGGACAGGAGTGGGAAGAGTGAAGAGGACTTTGTCTTGCAACTTGGAACTTGGCTTAGCCACAGTGGAATAAGGCAGCAGACAGAGTCCTGAGGCCCTGCATTCCAGGACCTAGCTGTTAGATGACATTTCTAGACACACCCTGAGCCAGAAGGAAACCTGCTGCCTTTAAGGGATAAAACCAGTCCTGGCAGGAATAATCACCTGCTAACTAAAGAGTCCTTGTTTCTGAATAATCAACAGTGGTAGCCAGGCAGTAATTGCCAAGGGCCTTGGGTGAGATTCAGAGCTGTGCTCGCTTCAAGTGTGACCCAATGCATTCCTAGCTGTGGTAGCTCTGGAGACAGGAGAGGGAAGAGTAGGAAGGACTTTGTCTTATGACTTGGGTGCCAGCTAAACCAGTGTAGAATAGAGCATCAGGTAAATTCCTGAGGTTCCTGACTCAAGACCCTGGCTCCAGGAAGGCATCGCTGGACCTGCCTGGGTTCAGGGAAAGCTCACCACCCTGAAAGGAGACAGGCTTAGCTTGTTTGGTGGAAAGTAAGAGAAGAAAACAAGAGTCTCTGGTATTCCAGGGAATTCCCTTGGATTTTACCAAGGTCACCAAAGCAGTACCTTCATGACTGTGCAACAGCTACAGTGTTGCTGGGTTTGGGGTACTCCTTAATGCAGATAAGCCTTCAGTGACAAAAGACATAGGTCACAACACCCAGGTCCCTTTGAATACTTGGAAAGCCTTTCAAAGAAGGATTGATACAAACGAGCCCAAACTGCAATGATTACAATAAATACCAGACTCTTAAACATCCAGATACCAAAGAACATCCACAAGCATCAAGATCATCCAGGAAAACATGACCTCACCAAACCAACTAAGTAAGGCACCAGTAACCAATCCAAGATAACACAAAGAAGGAATTTAGAATACTATCAGATAAATTTCACAAAGAGACTGAAATAATTAAAGAATCAAGCAGAAATTCTGGAGCTGAAAAATGTAGTTGACATACTGAAGAATGCATCAGAGTCTCTTAACTCTGATCAAGCAGAAGAAAAAATTAGGGAGCTTGAAGACAGTTTATTTGGAAGTACACAGAAAAGATAAAAGAATAAAAAAGAATAAAGCATGCCCAGAGGATCTAAAAAATAGCCTCAAAAGAGCAAGTCTAAGAGTGTTTGGCCATAAAGAGGAGGTAGAGAGAGAAGAGATCAGGTAGAAAGTTCATTCTAAGGGATAATAAAAGAGAAATTCCCAAGCCTAAAGAAAAAAAATCAATATCTAAGTATAAGGAGGTTATAGAACAAGTAGATTTAACCCAAAGATTATCTCAAGACATATAATAATCAAACTTCCAAAGGTCAAAGATGAAGGATCCTAAAAGCAGCAAGAGAAAAGAAACAAACAACATACAATGGAGTTCCAATACATCTTGTTGCAGGCTTTTCAGTGAAAACCTAACAGGCCAGGAAAGATGGCATGACATATTTGAAGTGCTGAAGAAAAAAATCTTTTACCCTAGAATAAAATATCCGGCAAAAGTATCCTTCAAGCATGAAGGAGAAATAAAGACTTTTCCAGACAAACAAAAGCTGAGGGATTTCATCAACACCAGACCTGTCCTATAAAAAATGCTAAAGACAATTTTTCAATATGAGAGGAAAGGATGTTAATGAGTAGGAAGAAATCATCTGAATGTCCTGAAAGCTCACTGGTAATAATGAGTATTATTAATTGTAGTGTGTAAACTACACTTAAGTAGAAAGCCTAAATGATGAACCAATCACAAATAATAACTACAACAATTTTTGAAGACATAGCCAATACAATAATACATGAAAAGAAACAAAAAAGTTTAAAAGTGGGGAGATGAAGTTAAAGTGTAGAGTTTTTATTAGTTTTATTTTTGTGTGTTTGTTTATGCAATCAGTGTTAGTTGTCATGGGTTTAAAATGATGGGTTAAGATAGCATTTATAAGCTCCACATTAACCTCAAATTGAAAAACATACAATGGATACCTTAAAAATAAAAAAAAAAAGAAATTAAATTATACCTCCAGAGAAAATAACCTTCACTAAAAGGAAAGAAGAAAGAGAAGACCACAAAACAACCAGAAACCAAGTAACAAAATGGCAGGAGGAAGTCATTACTTATAGATAATAACATTGTAAATGGACTACACTCTCTAATCAAGTCATAGAGTGAACAAATGAATGAAAAAACAAGACCTCATGATCTGTTGCCTACAAGAAACACACTTCACCTATAAAGATGCACATACACGGAAAATAAAGAGATGGAAAAAGATATTTCATGCTGATAAAAAACAAAAAAGAGCACTAAAAGCTATATTTATATCAAACAAAATAGATTTCAAGACAAAAACTATAAGAAGGGACAAAAAATGTCATTATATAATGATAAAGAGGTCAAACCAGCAACAGGATATAATGTAAATATATATGCACCCAACACTGGAATACCCAGATACATAAAGCAAATATTAAAGAGAAATACAGACCTCAATACAATAATAGCTGGAGACTTCAAACCCCACTTTCAGCATTGAACAGACCTCTCAGACAGAAACTCAGTATAGAAACATTGGACTTAATCTGCACTATAGATCAAATGGACCTAATAGATATTTACAGAACATGTCATCCAACAGCTACAGAATACACATTCTTCTCCTCAGAACATGGATGATTCTCAATGATAGACCAAATATTAGGTCACAAAACAAGCCTTAAAACATTTAAAAAGTAGAAATAATATTAAACATCTTCTTTGGCCACAATGGAGTAAAACTAGAAATCAACAACAAGACCAATTTTGGAAACTATACAAACATAAAGAAATTAAATAATATTCTCCTGAATGACCAGTGGGTCAATGAAGAAATTGAAAATTTACTTGAAACATGTTTAGGAATATACAACCTACCAAAATTGAACCATGAACAGATTTAAAACCTGCATAGACCAGTAACAAGTAATGAGATTGAAGCCATAATAAAAAGTCTCCCAGCAAAGAAAAGCTCATAACCTGGTGGCTTCACTGCTGAATTTTACTAGTCATCTAAAGAAAAACTTAATACTAATCCTACTCAAAGTATTCCAAAAAATAGAGGAGGAAGGAATCTTCCAAACTTATTTTATAATACCAATATTACCCTGATACCAAAACCAGTAAAGACACATCAAAGGAAAAAAAGAAAGAAAACTATAGGCCAATATCCCTGATGAACATTGAGGCAAAAATCTCCAACAAAATGCTAGCAAACTAAGTTCAAGAACACATTAAAAAGATCATTCACCAAGATCACATGGAATTTATTGAAGAGAGACAAGGACAGTTCAACATATGCAAATCAATCAATATAATACATCATACCAACAGAATGAAGGACAAAAACCATATAATCATTTCAATTAATGCTGAAAAAAGCATTTGATAAAATTCAACATCCCTTCGTGATAAGAATCCTCAAAAAACAGGATATAGAAGGAACATACCTCAACATAATAAAGGCTGTATATGACAGACCCACAGCTAGTATCATAGTAAAAGGAGAAAAACTAAGAGCCTAAGATCTGTAGCACAACAAGGATGACCACTATCACCAGTGTTATTCAACATAGTACTGGAAGTCCTAACTAGAGTAATCAGACAAGAGAAAGAAATAGGCCTGATGTGGTGGCTCATGCCTGTAATCCTAGCACTTTGGGAGGGCAGGATGGGAGAATTGCTTGAGCTCAGCGGTTTTGAGACCAATGTGCAGTGTGGGCAACATAGTGGGATCCTGTCTCAAAAAAAAAATAAAATAAAATAAGGAGAGAGGAAGAGGAGAGAGAGAGAGAGAAAGAAGAAAAAAAAGACATCTAAATTGGAAAGGAAGAAGTCAAATCAGCCTTGTTTGCATATGATATGATATTATATCTTGAAAAGCTGAACATTGCACCAAAAAACTGTTAGAACTGATGAATAAATTCAGTAAAGTTGCAGGATACAAACTCAACAAAAATCAGTAGCATTTCTATATGCCCACAGTGAACACTCTGAAAAAGAAGTCAAGAAGGTAATTCCATTTACAATAGCTACAAATAAAAAATTAAATACAAATTAACCAATGAAATAAAGGATCTCTACAATAAAACCTATAAAACACTGATGGAAGAAATTAATAAGGACACACACAAAAATGGAAAGATATTCCATGTTCATGTGTTGGAAGAATCAATATTGTTAAAATCTCTATACTACCGAAAGCAATCTACAGATTCAATGCAATCCTTATCAAAACACCAATGACATTTCTCATAGAAACAGAGAAAGTAATCCTAAAATTTATATGGAACCACAAAAGACCCAGAACAGCCAAAGCTATCCCGGGCAAAAAGAATAAAACTGGAGGAATCACATTGCCTGACTTCAAATTATACTACAGAGCTATTGTAAGCAACACAACATGGTACTATCTTAAAAACAGACATATAGACCAGTGGAACAGAATAGAGAATCTAGAAACAAATCTACACATCTATAGTAAATTCATACATACACTGGGGAAAGGACAAGAACATACACTGGGGAAAGGACAGTCTCTTCAATAAATAGTGCTGGGAAAACTGGATATATATATGCAGAAGAATGAAACTAGACACCTATCTCTTGCCATTTGCAAAAACCAAAAGAAATTGGATAAGAGAAGCATGTGACATCTTCAGAACAAATGAGGTTGGGAAGTTATCCTCTTCAAACTTAATTTTCCTTCTGTTTTTGTGCCAACTACATTTATGCCTAATATCTTATTAAAGGAATAGGGTACCTCAACATTTTTAAAAAAATAGGCAAAATTTATCATGAAGTACAGTTATATTTGGTGAAAATATTTGGCTGTTATGATTGATTGAGTTTTAAGTTGTCTCCTCTCATTTACCAAAGAAAATGGGTAAACAAAATATATGAGACAGGACATTTAAAATAAATGCCTAAAAGTAAAGCTAGAAACCATTAAGAAGGAAAAATGTAAAACCAGCCACTATGCCAATAGCCAATATTTGAGTCTACGCTATAAGCAATGTATATTGCCAAGGGTTTTCCATGTGTTCACTCATTTCATCCTTACCAAAGCACTATTAAGTGGATAATTTTGTTACCCATATTTTCCTGTTGAGTAACTGAAACACAGAGCGATTAGTGATCCCCTGAGGTCACACAGCTAATAAGTGGTAGAACTGGGATTTTACTTCAGACCGTCCTGCTTAGAACTTGAATGCTAATCTTGGGTGCTATTCTGCCTTCCTAACTTGGGGACACTAATTTTCTGAGCTTAAAACAAGCAAGGAAAGAATATTCAGTACTTTTTCCAAGTGCTAAATTCCTGAGAAAGTCACTGGGTGAATTCTAATATACTCACGTAACATTATGTAACATGACAAAAACATCATTACTTGCTGTTTGCACAAGATCCAAACCTGTTCTTCATAATAATATTTCTCTCATCCACCCTCAACAAGGGAGCTTAAACAGTAACTCAGTGAACATAGCTAACGTGATTTGAAATCCAGATTTCCTAAAATGAATCGCTCTGAACATTGGGTGTGATTTCTGTCATTGATCCCTGTTTTACTTACTTCATAGCATGTGCCGCAGTCTGTGATGATCTTGTTTATATGTTGATTTGACTTCTCATACTTTGCATTGCTGGCCTCCCCTGCGAGAGTGACAGCAAGGACCAGTCTGCTTTGCTCATCTGCATGTCTTTAGAACTTACCATGGCGTCTGGAATAGTAGGTGCTCAAAAATTTTTTTTTTTAGCAAATAATCCTCCAAAGACAAAGAATTCTGCCTAAGAACAGGGCCTCAAGATCTTCAAAATACAAATTGTGACTATGAAGAGTAATTGTTGCTGAAGGGGTTACTAGCAGAACATTCTGGGCCAGAGTTGGAGAGCAGGGTGTTGACTCTTAGTTGTTTTTTTCTTCTTTATAAGCCCTGATGTCAGGGCCAGTCCCTGGAGCTGTGTTCTGCAGGATCCACCCAAACCCCGTCCACACAGGCAGTTGGGAACTTTCTACAGTTGGCAAAGTCAGTGGACAGAAAGGAAGATCTTCCCCCAACCTCTAGCACTGTTTAGTTCAAAGCTCTGTGCTGCTGTCTTCCATCAATTATCTCCAACCTGAACTGAAAGACAAAACACTTCATGTTGCATTTCTGCAGCAAGGGTTGCATCTGGCTTCCCACCACCAGATTTGTTTTTTCTCAGCACTTCTGCAAACACAGGACTTACGTGGACAAACCAAGCCCTGAATTGCAACCCATGCTATTTCAGGGCGCACCAAAGCCTATGGGCTGTGGCCTTCCTTTTCGGCCTCCTCCACCATTGCTTTTCAGTGTCTCCACCCCATGAGCAGCATATGAGGAGGAAAAAGGCGGCACTCGACCTAGACCCATTTTCCACTCAAGGAAGAGAATAACCTAACTATATTATTTGTTCCAATGTTTTCTCTAAATAAATCTGAAACTCAAACACTAATCACATCATATTTTTTAAAAATGTGATAACTATTCTCAGCTTTGGTTTCACAAGCTTCAGGGCCAGTTCTAGCCTTCCCATGTATGTCCTGTAACACTGCATTTCTTTATTTCCCCTAAGCATGCCATGCCACACTACTGCATCTTTGCCCTTGCTCTTTCCTTGGCTTGGGTCACCCTGACCCCACTGCCTTCAAGTTTCAGCTCAGATGTCACCACCCACAGACACTTTGAAATTTCCAGATGTGGCTATGTGCCCCTCTCACGTCTCCCTTTGCTTCAGCACTTAATATATTTTATTTAACAATCTCTTTATCTGTCTGCCTCCTCCTTTAGACTACAAGCAGTTCCTTGAGAGCCATGTCTTTCTCATTTCTTGCTCACAGTTCCTGGCATAAAGTCTAGCATGTAGAGAGAACTCAATAAATATTGATTGGAATGAGTCGTACTGCCTAAAAGCCACGATGCTCTCACTGTCTGACCTATTTTTTTCTGCATTCAAAACTCTTGAAAGCACTAGAAACATCTTAAGTGACTTTGAGTATTAGAACTTCTGAGGATGTAATCTTTTGTTATTTCTCTTCCTTTTCAGGAACCTCTTTCAGGAGCTATAAAATAGAAAGGGAAGAATCATGTCCATGATCGCAGCTTTCTATGGCAGCAAGTCCATTCTCATCACAGGGGCCACAGGCTTCTTGGGCAAAGTGCTGATGGAGAAGCTGTTTCGCACCAGCCCGGACCTGAAAGTCATTTACATCCTTGTGAGGCCTAAGGCTGGCCAGACACTCCAGCAGAGGGTTTTCCAGATCCTAAACAGTAAGGTATGCCTTATAGGAAAGCGTGTGTGATAGGCAATGCCTTAGGGCAAGATGATTCACTACAATGTTCTCTTATAGCCCCACATTGCAAGTGGGGACCAGGCTACCTGCACAGGTAGAGGAAGGCAGACAAAACAAGACAGCAATCAGCTGCTCGTGGAAATCAGTGGTGTTTTCCCAAAAGAGGGAAAAGAGTGCTTAGTTTCAGTCCAGGGCAGGTGAGATCATCTACGTTCTGGTAACTACTAAGTATCAAAATACTCAAACTTCCTGAGTGGATGCCCCAGGCTTAATATCTGCTGCAAGTTCATCTGAACTCTCTACTAACTTTCTTTTAATTTAAAGTGGTTTTTCCTCCCCAGATTTTTGGATATTCTTCTATTCTATTCTATTCTATTGCATAGGGAGCAGATGTAATTACTAAATTGTCTAAACTCTACAAGGTTTAGCTGTTATATATTTTATTTATGGAAACTTTTGATATTTCCATTATCCCATAAGTTCTCTTTTTTTTTTTTTTTTTTTTTTTGAGATGGAATCTCACTCTGTTGCCTGACTGGAGTGCAGTGACACCATCTTGGCTCACTGCAACCTCCACCTCCCTGGTTCAAGCAATTCTTTTGTGACTCAACCTCCTAAGTACCTGGGACTATAGGCACACAGCACTATGTGCAGCTCATTTTTATATTTTTAGTAGAGACAGGGTTTGACCATGTTGGCTAGGATGGTCTTGATCTCTTGACCTCGTGATCTGCCTGCCAAATTGCTAGGATTACAGATAAGTACTTCTAAGGTAAAAACGTTGGAAATAAAATATTATATCCATGAATGAGCATTTGGATACCAAACCCTCTCTCTTCTTGAAAAAAAAAAAGACATTATACATATTCTCTCATGTTTTAATTTATAAATTTCAAGGCACTATAACCTTGAGTCTCAAATGTATCTGGGTTCAAATTCTGGCTTATCAATTTGTTATCATATTACTTCTTAAATTTCAGATTTTAGATTTTCAAACTTTCAGATGTTTTAAATAGAAACAACTACTTTTATGGGAACTAAATGAGAAAATGTACATATGTTGTTCATAATGCACTTTGGAATATAGGGGGTGACATAAGATGAGCAAAAAGAAAATTCAAAGTTTTTCTTTTTTACTGACCACTTTCCAGTGTGTAGGAATTCCACCATCTATGATGCACATGTATCTGATAGCACAGCACATTACAGACTGCCCAGAAACACTGATGATCAAATTTATCTGCTTGCAACAGAAAACGATTTTGGTACAAACCATCATCAAGCAAACTGGAAAAGCCTCATATCTCATGGCTTGACCCAGCAGTGGGACATAATAATCCTAACAGCTAACATTCACTGGATACTTACTACATGGCGCCTACTATCCAAACCTCTTTTCACACCTTACTTCATGTCTCTTTGCAACAACCCTGTGACGTAAGAACCAGTACTGTCCTTATTTTATAGATGGGAAAACTGAGGCCTGAAGCATTAATTTGCCTAAGGTCTCCTACCCAGTAGAGGAAACGTCGGATTTCCAACCCCATAGCCTGACTCTAAGGCCAGCACACTTGCTCCTGCCCCACACTGCCTCCAGGATAACTAATGGTTCTTAAAAGGCTGATATGACATAGAACCCAAACCTAGAATAAATTCCCAGGTCCCTCTTCAGACAGCTTTTCTCAGTTATCTACCCCTAACGGACTTTGTTTTCTTAGGGTTGATCTTCTTATGGAGTATCTTAATGGTGTTCTCTGTATTTCCTGAATTTGCATGTTGGCCTGTCTGGCTAGGTCGGGGAAGTTTTAGATAATATCCTGAAGTGTGTTTTCCAGTTGGTTTCCATTCTCCTTGACTCCTTCTGGTACTCCAATCAATTGTAGGTTCGGTCTTTTTGTGAAGTCCCATTATTTCTTGGAGGCTTTACGCATTCCTTTTCATTCTTTTTTCTCTATTCTTGTCTTAGGTCAGTAAGGCAGTCTTCACACTCTAATATCCTTTCTTCCGCTCAGTTGATTCAGCTGTTGATTCTTCTGTATACCTCATGACGTTCTCGTGCTGTGTTTTTCAGCACCATCAGGTCCTTTATCTTCCTCTCTAAACTGGTTATTAGAACCTTGATAAAATGTTAGAGGAATTGCTAACAAGAAGATGCTCCTTTTAGCTCATCATAGTCTTTTATTACCCATCTTCTGACGCCTACCTGTGTCTAATTCGTCCATTTGATCCTCTGTCCAGGTCTGTGCCCTTGATGGAGAGATGTTACGATCATTTGGAGGACAGAGGCATTCTGGCCTTTTGAGTTTTCAGCATTTTTTCCGTTGATTTTTTTTCTCCTCTTCATGAGTTTGTCTAGTTTCGGTCTTTGAGGCTGCTGACCCTTGGATGGGGTGTTTGTGGGGCCTTTTTGTTGTTGATGATGCTGTTGTCACTTTCTGCTTGTTTTTCTTTCAGTAGTCAGGTCCCTCTTCTGTAGGGCTGCTGCAGTTTGCTGGGGGTTCGCTTCAGGCCTTATTCATCTGATTCGCTCCTGTGCCTGGAGATGTCACTCAAGGAGGCTGGAAAGCAGCAAAAATGGGTGCCTGCTCCTTCTCCTAGGACCTCTGACCTCGAAGGGCACCAACCTGATGCCAGTAGGATCACTCCCGTAGAGGGTGTCTGACAACCCCTGTTGCAGGGTCTCACCCAGTTGTGGCATTGGAAGCAGCACGGTGTAAGGAAGCCCTTTGTCCCTTGGTGGAGAGGGTGTGTTTTGCTAGGGGGGAACCCAGTTGTCTGGGTTGCCCTGATTCCTCAGAACTACCAGGATGAGAGGCTAAGTCTGCTGGTCCACAGAGACTGTGGCCACCCCTCCCCCTAGGTGCTCAGGCCCAGTAAGATCAGAATTCTGTCCCTGAGCCTCTGGCTGGAGTTATTGAAGATACTGTGGGGAAGCCCCTCCCCCACCACTGAGGAAGGATGGGTCAGGGTTAGGCCTGAAGAAGCACTCTGGGCCCTGACTGCCACAGCTCGTGTGTTGGGCTGTGGGGACAAGCCTTGGGACCAAGCCATCCAGCCTCCCTGGCTCCAGCAGGGGAAAGGAGCAGCCTAGAGCTATAGAAATGGGTGCCACCCTTCCCCGGTGCGGGAGCTTTGTGTGTTAGGCAGTTGTGAGTCCCAGTGCTGGCTGCTGCCCCTCCCACAAGGAGCCCAACTGGCTTAGACAGCAGGCAGTGGCAGCCAATGCCGGTCGCCGACCGCCACCCCCTTGAGAGTTCAGTAGGCTTAAGCAGATTCCAGCTGAGAGGCTGTAAGAATCTGTACTTTCTGGGTTGGGATACTAGGCCCTGGTGGCGTGGGTTTGCCAGTGGGATCTTCCAACCTGTGAGGTGCGCAGTTTCATGGAAAAAGCAGTTTCCCCGGCTGGGAGGCAGGCTCACTCACCACCTCCCTTGGCTGGGGGGAAAGGGTTCCCCTTCCCTGTGTGGTTCTCAGCTGAGCCACTGCACCGCACCGCTGTCTTCCTTCCCTCCGTGGGTCAGCCTTCTAGTCAACTCGATGAGAGAACCTGGATACCTCAGTTGGAGGTGAAGGATTCACACGCTTACTATGTTTCTTTTTATTGGAGCCTCCGATCACCACTGCTTCTAGCTGGCATCTTGGCCCCACCTCTGGACTTGTTTTCATCACATAGCAGACATTTCTTGTTAGTCTGGTAGCTTTGTTGCCAACTATGGATTTCTAGATAAATATTGTGGCAGAGTCTTGTGGTCAACCCAGTCTTTACCTACTGCTTCTTTCAATGCAGCGTTTTTGATAACACAGCAACACTGCCTTTGTTCCGGGAATCTTGATTATATTGTATGTAACCTGTCTGTGAAACCAAATCTCAGCACCTGTTTTCACTATTGGGCTACTTATTGACAGCTATTGACTTTTATGAAGAGTAGTTCTCAAAGTGTTGTCCCAAGATCAGCAGCATTCAGTATCACCTGGGAACTATCTGTTGTGATCAGATGGTTCTTAACAGCCTGGGCTTCGGAGGCAAAGGGACCTGGGTTTCAATCTCCATACTACCAATTATGAGCTGTGTGATAGTGAACTAGATACATACTTTGCTAAGCCTTGGTTTCTTCATCTGTGAAGTGCTGTAATAATACCTTGCTTACCCAGGGAGCCTCTGCGTCTTTCTCTCTTGCCCTCAAGGCTTTCTGGATTTAAGGTATGCCTTTCACCACTATTTCCTAGGGCCTCACTTTTTGCTAAGTTATGCTGTATACTGTTATGCCCCCCAAAATGTTTTTTTTTCCATAAATTTTTCCCTCTAAGAGTTGTGGGAAAAGGGAATCTGATGTGTATAATATAGTTAAAAAAAACACGTCTGTGGTAGATCGCAAACCACGTCTACGTGGCCATTTTGTGGGTAACAAGAACAGATTCCATCACCTGATTATTAAAACACAAGCCATTGGCTATGAAAATATCTACTTTCTTGTCATTCTATGGAATCTGATAACTGTAAAGAGATTTTCCATTGGAAAAAATTATCTGCTTGACTTTATTGCTGCTTATCCCAAAACTGAAAAGCTTTTGCCACACAGATTATGTATGCTTCAGAATATAAGAATGCTGTTGCTGGTTGGCTGTGGGTAAAGCTCTGTGCAAATAAGGAGTTACTCAACAAATAGTTACTGGCCATCTATGAGATTCAAGATATGATTGCTCTTACTCACTTTGAAATTGAAAATTCAAAACAAAGACAAGAAAGATGAAATTATATTTTTTAAGTTGTGAGGATGAACTGTTTTTGAAAGGTAAAAGAAACTTCTAGATTTTATATATATATATATGTATGAATATATATACACACACACACAAACATACACATATATATGTATGTATGTATGTATATTGCCTTCAAAAAAAAATGGTTAGAGTCAAAATAGTACCATCTCCAGATGTTTTTATTTAGCTTGGTATCTAAAATCATTTAGTTGACCCATTCCCATGTTTGGAGAATTTTTAAAATTTCTTGTCTACATCTGTGCTATTCAGTATAGTAGCCACTAGCCATATATAGCTATTTAAATTTTAATCAGTTATAATTAAATGAAACTTAAAATTCAGTTCTTCAGTTATAATAGCTACATTTCAAGTGCTCAATAGCCACACATGGTTAGTGGCTTATTTTTACTGGACAGGACAGGTATAGAACATTTCCATTATCAAAGAAGTTTTACCAGACAGCATTGATATAGTTGCTTAAGTATCTTTTAGAGAAAGACTATATTGTGATTCAGATTTCCATGTTGTCCATCATTTTTATTAATCCTAAAGACACTTATGGAGTGCCTATTATGTCTTAGGTGCATGAAAAGTGCAAAGAGTGTAAAGAGAAAAATAATGTAGCCACATGGACTGGTGGAGACAGACATTTGGAACATGGTTGCAACCCAGCCTGAGTTCTCAAGGGAGAAGAGAGCAAAGGGCAATGAAGGCAGAAAGAATCATGCTTGCTTATGCATGAATGGTGTGGTGTGTGTGGGAAACTCTGGGTAATTTACTGGGCCCTAGACAAGTAAAAATAAGGACTAGAAAAGTATGCCGAGGCCAGATCTTGAAAGACTTCACATAATTACATCAGTCAGGTTGCATTCCATTGAAAGAAAACCCAACTGAAACTGGTTTGAAACACAAAGATAAGGTATTGATTATATAATGGAAAAAATCCAGCACTAGAGTGGTGAGCAGCTGTAATTTAACTAGGGCTCTGGCTGCCTTGGTCTTTGGGTCTCTCAACTCTGCCACTTTATTCTGGTTTTATCCTCATGATGAATAAGATGTTTGCTGTAGCTTCAAGCTTCACACACATACATGGCAATCTTCAGATGAGGAGAGGCTGGCCTTCTCAAATATTTTCTCCCAAGGTTGATGGAACTTGTTTTCTAAAAACCTTCAGCAAATTTCCCTCCCATGTTATCAGTCTAGTTGAGGTTACATGTCCACTTCTGATCAGCCTCTATGGCCCGAGTTATACTATGTATTGATTTGTTCAGAAACCTCAGACCTAAGCCAGTCACTGTCTAGAGGCTAAGAGTGCATGGAGATCAAAAAACTTTTCCCTGGAGCAGCGGTGAGATTATCTGTTCTCAGGCAAGGTGGCTGCTGGAGAAGGGTGAATATCTGCTTGATAATTCAGACACTCATCAAGAGATAGAAGAATGGGTGTTAGGGGTTTAGCATCCTGAGTGCAGCATGGTTTCCGGAGTCAGACAGACCTGAATTTGTCTCTCTCCACCACTGGGTGGTGTGATTTTCCATAACTGAGCCTCAGTGTCCAAATGGAGATTATAATAGTCATTGTCTTTTGTACTGTTGTGAGATATAAATGAGTTAACATGGGAAAGGCACTTAGAATACTGCCTGAACCACAGTAAACACTCAGCAAATATTAGCTTTAAATTCATACTCAAATATGGGAGGGCGTTTGAGCTTTATCTTTTAGGGCCTAACACTCGCATTGAAGGTCTTTTTTATCTTGGCAGCTCGATAATTTCCTACTACTCAAATAATAATAAAAAAATTAGTACTTAATTAATGCTGATGACAACAGGGTAGATAAATGTGAGTTAGTTAAGTAGTTGGGACAGACATCACCCGGTCTGCATAGCTGAGAATATTATCTGGCCCTTTACCAGAAGCTTGCCAACTCCTGAAATAGAGGACCAGAAAATGCCTTCTGATATAAAAACCTAAACATGTTAAGGCTGGACGTGGTGGCTTACACCTGTAATCCTAGCACTTTGGGAGGCTGAGGTGGGCAGATCACTTGAAGTCAGGAGTTTGAGATCAGCCTGGCCAACATGATGAAACCCCATCTGCACTAAAAATACAAAATTAACTGGGCATGGTGGCAGTCACCTGTAATCCCAGCTACTCAGGAGGCTGAGGCAGGAGAATGGCTTGAACCCAAGAGCCAGAGGCTGCAGTGAGCCAAGATTGCACCACTGCACTCCAGCCTGGCCAACAGAGTGAAACTCAGTCTCAAAAAAAAAAAAATTGATAAAATACATTTTTATAAAATAGTTTTAACGCATAGCTGAACTTGAGGCAAAATAAGGAAATCCCTGTGTCCAGAAATGACAAGAAAGTACACACCTACACACAAAAAGAGTGAGAGAAGTTGAACAAGCACACAAATATGACAAATATTTATTGAGAGCCAAATACATGTCAGGCACATATTGCTCTGTGTCTGGGGAACGGGGGCAATAAGGTAGAAAATAAAACAGACATGGGATTGACCTCGAAGATCTTAAAATCCAGTGAGGTAGACAAGTTTCATAAGAAATAAATGTATATTTAAGTATTTTGAGAAGTACTGTGAAGATAAAGAACAAGGCACTTTGAGAGAGAATAACAAGTGACATCTGTTTTAAAATTATGCAGCCAGAAAAAGACTCCAGAGATAGTGTAACTGGAGCTCAGGAAGAGTTAATATGCTTAAGAGAATGCAGGAGGGCATTTCTTTCAGGTACATGCCTAGGCTCTGCCTACTTTGCATGCTTCTATCTGACTATATAGCAAAAAATTTATAGAAGTAGAATCATGCCTTTGCTACAAAACCAGAAATTGATAGATGCTTAAGAAGAAATTTCCATCTCATCGAATGAGCATTTTGATCCAATAGTAATTGTTCCAATTTAAAACATTCATTTGTACAGATTTTCTTCTTTTCTTTTTTTTATTTTTTTTATTTTTTGGAGGACAGGGTCTCACGCTGTTGTTCAGGTTGGAGTACAGTTTGAAATCAGCTCACTGTAACCTCAGACTCCTGGGTTCAAGGGATTCTCTTGCCTCAGCCTCCTGAGTAGCTGGGAATACAGGCACACACTGCCAAAACTGGCTAATTTTCAAGTTTTTGTAGAGATGGGGTCTCACTGGGTTGCTTAGGCTGGTCTCGAACTTGTGGCCTCAAGCAATCCTCCTGTCTCAGTCTCTCAAATTTCTAGGATTACAAGTGTGAGCCACCACACTTGGTTTATACATATTTTCAATAGTTTTAATATAACAACAAAGTCTCTTTGAGACAGAGGATAGACTTTTCTTTTAATTACTGAGACATGGTCTCTCTCTTATCACCAAGGCTGGAGGGCAGTGCATGATCATGGTTCACTGTAGCCTCAAGTGATCCACTCACCTTAGCCTCCCAAGTAGCTGGGACCACAAATATGTGACATCACACTCAGCTTTTTTTTTTTTTTTTTTGTAGACACAGTGGTCGCGCTACATTGTATAGGCTTGTCACAAACTCCTGGTTTCAAGCAATCTTCTGGTCTCAGCCTCCCAAAGTGCTGGGATTACAGGTGTGAGCTACCACACCTGGCTAGAGAACAGACTTTTAATAACAAAAGAAAAGTACTTTTTATTCTAAGGTTGAATTTAGGAGCCTGTATAAAGTAAAGGTGAATAGATGAGACTGATTGCTTACAGAAAGCTAGACTTGATACTATTACAGGTCTCTTGAAAGATCTGGAAAAAAAGTGTTTAAAATTGCAACTGGAAGACATTTGCTAGATTAGAAATGCAGAGTCTTAAGCACTCAGTAATTCAGAAAATGGCTGCTGGTTGGGTTTTCAGTTTTATTTTTTAAATTTAAGATACCATCGAACCCTAGTTATTTCTGGATTGGAGATGATGAATTGATGGGTATATTTTGTATTAGCAAAAGCAAAAAGCTTATTAATTTATATTTCTCATTAACAAAACCCATAGAGAGAAATTCTACTTTGCCTTTGTAACCCATATGTCAGCTTGGGCATCTCTGCCCTTTAATAAAAATGTAATTAATGACATTCCCCAAGAATAGTTGAGAATTCTCAGGTGGCTAATTTGTCATGGTCATCTCTGCTGTTGCCTGGGATGAATTAGTTATGTTTATGAATCATCTTTCATTTCACATGAGCTCCATACCAAGTTGATCCAGCAGGCCAAGTCCCTTTCTTGAGTTGTCATAAATTTAGACTCAAACAACAAAAGGAGACAACACTTGCCTCGGACTGCCTACCACTAGGACCTGCCTTTACTCCCACACGTGAACGCCCAGTCTTTCAATGGGTCATCCTCTACCCTGTTAACTTAAGTTTTCTGTGTTTATTTTCTCATCATTTTCAGTCTTCTATTTATTGTAATCTAGGAGAAAATGAGGTCACTGAGTTTATTCTTTCATTATGCTGAGTTTAGTACACAAATTCTAAGCAATATTTCACAGACCTGGCTTTTTCTTGGTGAAATAAATACGGGCTTTGGTAAACTGTTTTTCTCTCTTTATGGTCTCACAGCTATGTTTTAGATGGCTAAAGCTTCTAAAAGTCTAAACCCTCAATAGCAGGTTACTTGTAGGTTTAGTTCTTATGTCTGTACTGGGAGGTAGCGGAGGGCAGTAGAAAGAACACTGAAGCTCTAGATACTCTCTCCTTAATCAGAGAAGTAGAGCTTGGTAGAGAGACCATGACCTAGTTACCTAATCCATATGAGTCTTGTTTTTATTATGCATAAACTGGATCTGATAATAATAGCTAGTTCACAGTGATTTTCAAAGATCAAATGTAATCCTAAGTATAAAATAATGTTTTATATTGTGCAATATAAATACTAGCTTTTTATCAGTAACCTCTCATTTCTTTTACCAGATACGTTCTTTTGTTCAATATCCCTAAGCAAGACCCTCTAGATTGCCTGCATCAATTTCACACTCTTACCAAGGATGTATATGTTCCTGCATTCTCTTTTCTATAGTTAGTCATCATTTCACTAGAAAGATATTTAAGAATTCACATTTATATTATAACATTTAATTTGAGAAAACCTTTTTGCAGGAAAAGAGAGTATAATCAGAAATTCATCTATAATCTTAAAGTCCTAGGATTCACCAGTCTGTGCCATGTGTGTTCACATTCACTCTCCATTCTGCATGAGTTGTACTAATGTGGGTGCTGAAGGAGATTAGTAACTTAATACAAATGGAAGTTGATTCTCAGCACAGTAGGTGTAATTGGTAGAAGGCATTGCACTCCACAGTCATTCAAGGATCCATGCTGATGGAAGGTTGCCATCTTCTGCTCATGGCTTCTGAGCCATCCAAGGTCTCTCTGGATGACAATATACAGCTGTCAATGGGGTAAAAGAGACACTGAACATCATGTAGAAGGTTTTTGTGGCCCAGGCACAGAAGTGTCCACCACATCTGTCCATATTCCACTCTCAGAACTGTCACTGGGCATCTAACTACAAGGATGGCTGGAAAACGCATAGCTGTGTGCCCAGGAGAAAAGGAAAATAGGATTGTTGAACAACTAATGAGGTACTGCCACGGCCTTCTTTTTAGGTTGCCAGATATCTGCTTTCCTGTCTTTCCCACACATAAAAGACACTCATTCCTACCCCAGGGTCCTATACTATTATTGCATCCAATCCAAAGTCCAAGGGGGAATAGACTATCCTCTCTGTCAGATCCAGATTTGTCAGCTTCTCATTTGGCATTCTTGGATAAAAAAGCCAATTTTCTGCTTCCCATGTAGAGGTTAAAATGTCTCTGTTCTACCTCTTGTCACTGTAGAACAGTGACAAGTTCACCACAATTGAAGAAAAAATAAAATCAAACAAACAAAGAATGCTTCTATTCAAAAAAGAGAAGACTGGCAGGCAAGCAGTCCCTAGAGTATAACCACAAGGAAATCCTGATTAGCAAGTATTGAGAAGCTTCCTATGCTGGGAGTGGGGAAATTCCTTAAGTAACCTCTAAATCTGCTCTCTGGGAGGAGCCCTCTTTTCCATCATTTTTTTTTTGGTGGCTCCATCCTCTGGAAGGTTCTTCCTGATTTCTTATTCCCTGGCTGCCATCTCTGAAGTGGCCTTTAAGAACTGTACTCTTCTTGTGGTCTTTGGCTTCATAGGTCACTCTGCAAGAATAAAGGTGGAAACCATTGGGGTGTTTTAGGTTTAAGGTCAGTCATTTGCTGACTCTGGGGCTGTGGAAGAAAAAATATATCCCTTGGTTCATGCACACAGTGTGACAGCATGGCATAAGTAAAAGACACGAACAAAAGGATTAATGAAGAAGTGAACGAAGGAGGATGTATTAGACACAACATCATCTAAAAACTAAAACTGGAATGCATTCAACTTGTTCATTTGATAAGTATTGGCTGAGTGCCTACTAAGTATCAAGCACTGAGCCAGATGTGGAGGATACAGTGGCAACACAGGGGGAAAAAGTTAAAGGAAAACAAATTGGGTAATAAATTTGTTATTGGTTTTAACAAATCCAAAAAATTCGAGAAAATAGTGCAGTGTTTGCCCAATCTAAAGCTATTTCATCCTCATTGAGTCTTAAATTAGGAATGCAGAAAAGCAGAATTACTAGAAAATCTGTTTTATGGGTGTATTCCCTTAAGTAATAGCCCTATGTTGGAAAGTTGGTGGAGATGGCCTGCACATTTGAAATAACCAACCTGCACCTTTACCCCCTCCCCTAAATTCTAACCAAATAAAGTATGAAATAAGACATAACTCACCATGTTACACCAGCTTATCAGGAATGAGGTTGATGCTTATTGGAAACATGTCAAGCAATCGAGCAGAGTTTGGACTTATCTTTAACATCGTCTTCATGTCACTTGAGACTTTAATCTCAGCCAAATACACTTCTAAAACCAATCTCTTGTGCAATGATCTTGTCTGGGTCCAGGCCAAGGCTGACTTCTATTGCATAGCCACTCTTACCCTTCTTGGTTTTTACTCTGAAGAACTTTCCTATCTGGGTCAGGGTCTATTGGTAGGTATCAGATTCTGTAAATATTTATTATCTCATGTTAGTCAAGACCCCTCTAGATTCTGCCATTTAACTTTAACTAGTTTGACGTAAACAGAGTGGTTTAAATTAAGTTGTAACTTATTCCTAAGTAGGGCCTGGTATAGCTTTTAAGCAATACTGTAAGGCCAGTTGCCTCGCTGGGAGCCAAATGGACACACCCTTCTCTCTCCACACCTGAAAACTACGTCACCATTCTGAGCACATTACTCAGCACCTGGCCTCTCCACATGGGCTCCCCATACCCATTTCCGCATTCCAATCTCAGTCCTGCACTCATCAGCAAACTATGCACTTGGCCCTGCCGAAATTTTGAAAAATCCTGCCAAAGACCTGCCCTATGGCAGCTTGCCCCGTATGTCCTCAACCAGCCCACTTGCCAGTAGCCCAGCTTGGCTGCCAATGGCATCTCACCTCATCCATGCCCAGTCCTTTCATAACCGATGAGACTACCTCTGCTTTGTTCATCTCGTCTGTGCCCAGTCCTTTCATAACCAATGAGACTACCTCCGCTTTCTTTCCCCCGCAGCCAATCAACTACTTCCACTTCCTATAAAACCCCATGCCCCAAGAAGAGAAACGTGACTTCTTTGGCCCCTTTCCAGGACCATAGAACCTCGCCCGGGAGCTGAATAAATTGGCTTTTAATTCCCTTACTCCGGGCTCCATTTGCTCCTTTAACTCAGCAAGAAACCTTACAAATACCAGCTCTCCAGTCACACATAATAATGAATGAATTCCAACTCACTGTAAGTACTACAGTGTTCCTGAAGGTAAATAAACCATGTTAGCTATGTGAGGTTTGGAAATTTTTCTTTAAAACATAGTAACCAAAAATGTTACTGGTTTGCTTTTGGTTACTACTATATCCCCCAGGAAATATGACCAAAAGGACATCTGTTCTATGTATCAAAATTCATACATCTGCTTCATTCATTTCCTTTTATGGTATGCATGGCTATCACCTCTGACTTCCAGTTTCCCTGCTGTCAGAGAGAAACAATTAAATGAGAGATGCTTTGGACAAAGGGATTTTTAAAAAATCCATTGGCCACAGAGAACTGGAACTGAAGAATCAGAAGACAGGATTAATTTTCTTTCCTATTAATAAGTTTCTTAAGTATTTTCAGAACACTTAAAGGGACATATCAGTAGGGGGGAAATTATCTGAATAATTGACAGGATTCTTGAGGACTTTCTCAAAAAGATAATTAAGGTGGCACTCTAAGAAAACAACCAGAGACACCACAAATAATGTATAGATATTTTTATTGTGGTATTACTTATAGTAAACTTGGATCCAATTTGAATGTTTCACAATAGAGGAATGACTAAATAAACAACAATATATACGAGTGTTAGACAAGTATTCAGGCATTAAAAATCATGTTTTACAAAATAATAAATGACATGAAAAGGCTTGTAATATATTCGGTGCAAAAACAGATTGCAAAACCATATTCAATATAATCTCAATGGGTGCGGTCTGGAAAAAAACATATAATCTCAACTATTAGTCCTAAATGTTGATGTGATCTTGGATTAATTTTATTTTTTTGCTTTTTCAAATTAGAATTATGATTATGCTACTTCTATGGTGAGGAAAAATTACCCTCTGTAATAGTGAAAAAATAAGAACAGTAATCTTCTACTTTCAATGTTTTCCAAATACAATGACCACATTACACATTTACAGTGGAAGAAATGAAGCACTTATCGTGTAAAATAGTAAATAAATCAGAATAAGGCAGAAATCAATCACGAATTTACAAAATTATATCATCAAGTATAAGTTTGGTTCATTTTTAGTTTTGAAACTTTATTAAAATTAAATAGTTTGACTTATTTTTATTAGAAATAGGATTCTAAGTATTTGACATTGCTTTTATAAAAATTATCTTCTAGTTTTTCACAAAATCTGAGTTGCTGCTAGGGAAAGCACACCAGATTTCATGTGTTGAAATATGAACATGCTCACCACATATTCAACTTGATGATCCCTAGAGTTTCTAAGCTGCTGTTTCGTCTCTTACCGATGGAAAGTATGCTCATGTAATTATGAACCAGTCAGCCTTTCATTGTGTCAAAAGCAAATCTAGATAGTGAAATTGGTATTTTATCTTTATCGTTATCTTAAATATGTCTTGGCTTAAAAAGATATGGATGGCTTTCGCCACTATACCAGATAATGAGTTGCAAATAAATTATTCAGTAGTAAAGTTCAAATGAAAGCATTTTGAGTTTTCTAGTGTCTTACTAATATGTTTCTTTTTAAAACAGCCATATCCCATGTATATCTGTTTAGGATCTTAAGTTGCTAATAATCTACTCTGAGTAATTCCTTGAGAAAACATTAAAAGGACAATATCTATGCCTAGGGAATAAAACCTGAAGTAGTAGAAAGTATTAAAAGTCATGTAGTTCTCAAGCCTGTAATCCCAGCACTTTGGGAGGCCGAGGGGGGTGGATCACGAGGTGAAGAGATTGAGACCATCCTGGTCAACATGGTGAAACCCCGTCTCTACTAAAAATACAAAAAATTAGCTGGGCATGGTGGCGCGTGCCTGTAATCCCAGCTACTCAGGAGGCTGAGGCAGGAGAATTGCCTGAACCCAGGAGGCGGAGGTTGTGGTGAGCCGAGATCGCGCCATTGCACTCCAGCCTGGGTAACAAGAGCGAAACTCCGTCTCAAAAAAAAAAAAAGTCATGTAGTTACTTAAGAATGAATGTGAGCTCAGACACTGAAAAAATGTGAGAGAATTGAGAGGATACCAAAAATGGTCAACCTTTTCCTGTTAAGTTATAGTAAAGTATATAGTATAAGTACTTAGTATATAAGAGAAGAGTTAGAATTGAGATTGTACCAGGTTCAGAATTCCTCATCCAGGAAGACCAGACAAAATTCAAGGTTTTTAGATAGGGACTATCCTGAATGGTAACACCAGTAAGTGGGTTTATAAACAAAGACAGAGATCGGCAGGTTGCACTGGATACTTCAAACCAGTTTCTCTGGAAAAATGTGATACTCAACAAACCCTCAGTTGCCCCTGAGGTAAATCAACTTTGAAATACAATAGAGAACACTGGGTGATAAATCAGGCAGCCTTACTCACTGGGTCCACAGTTCACAGAACATGATTAGATTTAAGACAGTAGAAGATAGGGACATTTTATGAACTAGTTTATTGAATCCTTTTGAGACTATCACTGGCATTTCCTAGAAGGCTTAGATAAATTAATTTTTAAGAGATAAACAAATTAACTTTGAACTAAAAAACAAAACAAAACAAAAAACTTTGAATTAGAAAACATCTGCAAAGAAAAGCCCAACAATCTAACATGGTTGATTATTAAAGAAGCACACGATAGAAGTGCTAATTTTATTTTACAAGTTCCTTGTTAATTTTCAGACTCTTTTGTAGGGGAAAAAAAAGTATGTTAACGCTTGCCCCAGACTTCCCTGTATAAAAGCTGCTTTTTCTCAACTTCCAAAAATGAATTTCTGATTGACATTAATGATTCTGTTTAATCTCTATATAAGGCAAAGGCAATTGGAAACATTTGCATTTAAACTTCCAAAATTGGAAATAATTGCATTTAAACTTCCAAAGCCAGTTGTGTTCCATTACTGTTGTTTTCTTCTTTGTTTTGTTTTGTTTTAATTTTTTCCTAAGAACTAAGAAACTATCCCACAAAAAGCAAGAGGCCTCTAGTGTAAGTAGTTTTCAGTTTTCCTGTCAGAAAGAAGGAAGGAAGGAAGGAAGGAAGGAGGGAGGGGAAAAGGGAAGAAATGAAGGAAGGAAGGAAGAAAGGAAGGGAGGGAGGGAGGAAAGGAGGAAGGAAGTTGTAGTACTGGGGATATACTAACAGTTCCAGAAATAGAAGCAATTTATTTTCTTGATTTCTTTCTTACCTTTTTTACACTACGTTTCACTACTTAATTCAGTCACCAACTGGTTTTACATGCCCAACTTCTTTTCATTTTTAAAAAATATCTTCCGATCACATCAAGACTTTTTCTTAAAAGCTTCAAATTGCCCATACTCATTTCATTCAAAAAGTTACCAAGCCATGAGGTTCAACATGATTTTGTCATCATGTTGAATATGTATCAATAAGATACATTCTGTTCTTAGAAGTATCTGGATCACAGGATAAAATTAGAAATGTTGGCATGACATAAAACACACAAATAAACACACACACAACACAGCTTTCTAATCAGCAGTTTTTGGAAGTGGAGTATTGCTGTGGAAGTAGCAAGGGGATTTTCCTATTATTAGGGACCTGCAATATGGTAGGCACTAAGATAAACATCTGACTTTCATTACTCTAATCCTCAGAAATCTCTGTAGGATGCCTTTTCTACATCACAGATGAGATATTAATTCACTGAAGTTGTCACCTGTCCAAGGTTATGTAATTTGTGCCTAGTGATACAGCACAAGTAGAATGCAGGTCTCTAATCTGTAAGCTCATACCTTCCCTACTGCACTGCATTGTCTCCCCTAGGAAATTTCTTTCTCGATGAGGAAGGTGAGACTATTGCTTCCCACTTCTGAGTTAGTATCAATGCTTTTTCCATCCTTCAGCATGGATAATGCAGAGATGTCACCAATTCTGTTGGAGAGTAGAAATAATCTTAAGTTTGGTCTCCATATTCCTAGCCACCCTAGCTCCTTTTCTGCCCAGATGCAAGAAGTACTTCTCAAAGGCCTGTAAAATTGACCTTTGGTGTGGGGAAAAAAACATAAGATGAATCAAACGTTGTGTTGCCTTTAGCATTTATTATAAATTATTATGCAAAGTGGACTAAAATTTTGTTAAATGCAGTAAGAACAGCATGATATATGCTTAATTCTCTGAGATCACAGAATAAGATAATCAAGTGATTGGCGTTTTAGATAACAGGCAAATAAAGACATGATGGCCCAGAGAGGTAAGGAACTTGCTCCAGTCACATAGCAAATAAATGGCAGAATCAGAATTCAAATACAGTCTTTCGTGACTCCACAGGGCCTGAGCTCTTTCCAATACACCTGTGATTCTCAGAGTGTATCAGAATTATTAGTGCGTGTGTTCAAAGTAAAGATAGATGCCCAAGTTTGACTAATAACTGTTGAATGAAAATCTTCAGGGTCAGGACATAGTTTGGTTGTTCGTTTGAGCAACTTCCTGGGCAACCCTGCTGTAACCGGATCAGCTGCAATCTGATTCTCTGGAACTTACGTTCCTGGCTTCCCAACCCTGAAGAATGGGAAACGGGGTCTCAGTGTCTCCGTTGAGTGTTACAGCTCAAATAGAACTCGTGGACCCAAAGAGTGTGTGATAGCGCAGTTTACAGGCAGAGTGAAAGGACAGGTTCCATGCAATGGAAGGGAGCCTGGAGAGGGTGCTGCTGCATCTGCAGGCTCCTGCAGCTGGAGATTATACCCCTGAGTTATTCCCGCCCCATTCTTGTTCTCATCCAATGAGAGGGGTTTTTTCAACCTTTCTCTGAATTAATTGATTTTTGAATCCTTTACCGGATTGGCTACTGTTTACAAACCCTGAATCGAGGAGCCTCTGCCTCCAGGGGCCAGAGATGGGAAAGGTCCCTGCCCTTAAACAAAGCTCCTAAGAGCCAGAGGTGGGAAAACTGCCGGCCAGAGGCGGGAAATGTTCCTCTAACACAGTTCCTCACTGCTATATGCCAAATTTTGACAGCCATACTACTATACCATGCTGCCTTATGGAGTTTATAGAAATGATCCTTGCTAAACCATTAAAAACTTCTAGATTAATGTTTTACATCTTATGGGACTTACTAGTGAACTAGCAACAATTTTAATGTTTTGTGAATTTTTGTTAATCTGTACATTGGGTATAATGGTTTTTGCTTAAATTACTGTACTTACTTTATTCAGTTGTTCTCAACTTAGAACTAATTTGCAGAATTCATTGATTTGTTTTTACTCAGCACTCTAAAACTTCTCTAAAAAACATTACAGTGTCTCTTTCACCTTGGGACACCAAATATTCCAGAGATTGCCCTTTAATTTAAGGGACCTTACTAATTTCTTTTACAAAAAAGAAATATTAAGCAAATCTTGTTGGGTTATTGGGACTAAATAATATAGTCATTTTTAAAGAGAAAGACTTAGTAAAATGAATAAAGATCAAAGATTCCCATGATTAAAAAAGATTTGATTACCTTCAATGAGCCCCAGGAAGTAGAAGCCAAGCCTCCTGTGGATACTTCCACAATGAGGTCATGTGGCTAACTAGTTGATTGTAACTCAAAGGATAAATACTTGAAGGGATGGATACCCTATTCTCCATGATGTGTTTATTTCACATGGCATACCTGTATCAAAACATCTCATGTACCTTATAAATATATATATCTACTATGTACCCACAAAAATTTAAAAAATAATAAAATGAGTTACCCTACAAAAGAAAAAAAAAGAATCGAAGAGTTTACAAACTAGAGGGGGAAATATAAGCCCTGAATTTAAGAACAGACCTGAATTTTTAAGAGTCAGTGTTTTCCAGTTATGGTACCTGGACCATCAGATCCATCTGCGGCAGTGGTTAAGAAATAGAATTTCCTGGGTTACACACAAAACTACTGAGCCAGGATCTCTGAGGTTGGAATAAAGAAATAATTTTTAACTAGATTCCATTATTTTTCATGCATACAGTTTGAAAGCTACTGATGTGAAGATTGCTCTGGGCAGTTATAAAGGCAAATGAGTCATATGCAGTTATTCATCTGCAATTGTCCATGTTAGCACTCTAACTGGAGAAATTCTCATCATTTGCATGCCTTAAAATCAATTGGGGGACTTCGTGTGAAATACAGATTCCTGGGTGTGCCCCAGTAATTTCTTATTTAGTGGGTATGGGATAGGACCCAGGAATATACATTTTAATTATGCTACTAGTGAGTCCAATGCAGTTCACTTTGTGGATAGCATTATGAAAAGTGCTGACCAAAACCACTGACCTACTGGATGGCAGTTGGCTGCCATCTCTATCACTGTATTCAGGATGTGGTACTATTAGAGAGTATTATTTTAGAAGCTATAGCAGTATGGTGAGATTCCTGACAGGGTAAGCCAGATTATTAAGCAAGACTAGCATAGTAGAATGGAATCCTCATTTAGCACTGTGGTTTGAATTGCTGCTGCAGCCAATTCATTGATTTATTTCAATGGAACATTATCATCTATCTAAATCAGAAAGCTCAGACTTTTAAAAAAAATTGTACTGTGTTCATTCAGATATGCATTTTTGATTGAAAATACAATTCAACAGATAGAACACAGATTGGAGCATTATTTCCTAAAACTGTAATGATCTCCTGAAAAGTAATGCAAACATGGGAGCTTGGTGCTGTTCAGCATTGCACAGGTTGTCTGGAAGTATAATGTGGAATAGCAGTATCTTCTGTCTTTTAAAGTCATAAAAACCAAAGGCAAAAGAAAATCTGTATATTACAGCTTACATCATATGTAAGGAACCCCATTGTGAGAAGGGTGGATGCAGAAATCATCTACTTCTTGCTCTCTGGTAGTCAGAAGTCATCACAGACCAAAAATGAAAGAGTCCACAGAAACCTAAGTAAATTTCTAGTGAATAAAATATATCATTAGACTGAAAAAAGAGCCTTCTCCAAATTGAATTACCAAAAAAAAAAGAGAGAAAATTGTACAAATTTTAGATAAGCTTATCCAAAAATATTCAACATATGTTTGTTGTACAGTCAACATTAACTATCAAGGGGGAAAACATCTGACTCTAGAAGCAAACATTTAGCATGTTTATGATTGATTGATATTCGAAAAACTGTTAAAGATCTTTCTGGAAGAGTCAGAATGACCTCTTTGTTGAAAATGTGCCTAGGACACTTTATCAGCCTTATCAATCCCAGATGTCAAAAGCATTGAGGACTGACCTAACTTCCAAATTATTTTCATAATTGCAGTAACACGCAACTGAAAAGGCTGCCCCTACAGTGCAGAAAAATGGTAGACAGAAGCGAAATATGTTAACTTTCCAGATCAATATGTGGATTTCATCCCTTTCCCAATCAGCTTCATTAAATCCTCAGAATGGCTTCTGAACATGCTCTTCCCTGATACAAATGGAGACGTGGTTTCTCTGACTATCTAAGATCAATTTTTTATTACCCAATGAAAAAAGCCTGGGATACACCTCTAGTGGATATATCTCTCTTAATCCTGTGACTAAGGATCAAGGAATAGGTAAAAACACTGTTTAGAGGTTAAGGAAGAGAAGAGAACTGTCTTTGTTACTATATTATGATTAAAATCACAGGCTAATTTTCTCTGCTCTTCACTTTTCTAAACGTTAGGTTTACTTTTGTTTTCTCACTGTTAATATACTACACCAATACTAAGTAAAATTCCATTTAGTCAAAATAGGTTGGAACCAAGATCATTTTATTAAAATCATATTTCTTGAGAATATGGGAAATGCCGATTTAGTCTAAGAATTTCAGTATGGAGGGGAAAGTACTGAATCTATTCTATCTGAATAAGTATAACAAAAGCTAAAATGGCCAGTGTTGTTCCTTTTTCCCTTTATGAATAAATTAGAATATTTAAAAAATCAATTAGTATCCCATTAAAAAATACATGAGCACATGTACTTACTAGACAATAACTGCCATTTATATTAGAATAAGATTACATAAAATTTTTATGTTTTACCTATTACAATTTGCTTCACTTGCTATTTGTTATTTTCTAATTATGTTTGTGCTGCTATGGTATTTTGTTAATCTGGTTCAGTTAACCAAATTGTTGGTAATTTTGCTTGTAATCTGTGAAGGCTGTGTAGAGGTTGGTCATTTTTTACTGAAAACAATTATTCTCAGTCAAAAATAGAAATGATTACCATGTGTAAAGGGAAAAGGGAATAGCATTATGAAAAGTGCTGACCAAAACCACTGACCTACTGGATGGCAGTTGGCTGCCATCTCTATCACTGTATTTAGGATGTGGTACTATTAGAGAGTATTATTTTAGAAATAATAAAGCTGGCTTAAAGGGAAGAAGAGGATAAAGGCAAGATGTGGATGACTTATTCTCACTTTTTTACCCTGCAGGAAAAGTTCAAAATGCATACCTTACTGATTATTGTAACTGATTTTTCAAATGTTTCTGAATTGAAATGTAGCAGGAATTACACTAAACTAGCTGAATTGTATGAAATAAAGCAGATGGCTTTTGAATAGATTTTTTTTTTTTTTTTTTTTTTTTTTTTTTTTTGAGACAGGGTCTTCCTTTGTGGCCCAGGCTGGAATGCAGTGTTTCAATCAAGGCTCACTGCAGCCTCGACCTCCTAGGCTCAAGGGATCCTCCTACCTCAGCCTCCCAAGCAGCTGGAACTATAGTTACACACCACCATGCCTGGCTGCTTTTTTGTAATTTTAGTAGAGACAGGGTTTCACCATGTTGCCCAGGCTGGTGTTGAACTCCTGGACTCAAGCGATCTTCCTGCTTTGGCTTCCCAAAATGCTAAGATTACAGGCATGAGCCACCACACCCAGCCAGATTCTTTAAGTAATATTATTACAACTAAAACCAGTTTTTGAGTATAATTAAACAGGGTGTTGTAATCAAGAACAATGTGATAATGATGATGCTATTCTTTGTATATTGATCTATATTTATGTTTCAGCTATTTGAGAAAGTCAAAGAACTTTGTCCAAATGTGCATGAGAAGATCAGAGCTATCTATGCAGATCTCAATCAGAATGACTTTGGTATCAGCAAAGAAGACATGCAGGAGCTTCTCTCCTGTACGAACATTATCTTTCACTGTGCAGCCACTGTACGCTTTGATGACACTCTCAGGTACATTCCCATTTCCCTCTCATGGCTTGTATACATATGTGTGCATGTAAGTTTCTTTATAGTTTCTGTAAAAAAAAAAAAAGAAATATACCCTCAAGGAAAAAAAATACAAAGAAGCAAAACTCTTCCAAAATTCCACCACCTAAAGACAACCATTTTACTCTTGTGGAGAACATTCACTCCAATTTTTCTTTATGCATCTATGATTATATAGATATATGTTCAATTTTACTGGAAGAAAATGGCATCCTATTGAGAATGAAGTTTTGCAACCTGCTCAATTATATTTTTGGATGTCTATCATTGTCAATAAATATTCTGTTATAATTTGTAATGATTACATGACATTCCATTGAACATATATATAATATACTTAACCAGTTCTATGTTGGTGGACATTTAGATTGTTTTAATTTTTCACTATTATAAACAACACTGCAGTGAATATCTGTGTGTGTGTATATTTTTCACCTCTTTGTGTACTCTTCTTGAAATAAATTCCTAGAAGTACAATTATCAGATACATATCAGCTGTGCCCAGATTATGAACAGTTTGCATTTTCACACATAATGCTAAATTGCTCTCCAAAAATGTGGTGTCTACTTATACTGTCTCCGTACAAATGAATACTCATTTTTGCAGTCACAAAATAATATTATAATTTTTAATTCTTTTTAATGTTGCCAATAGGATAATGGAAATGGTAGCACATGTTCTAATTTTTGTTTCTTTGATGATTACAAAGGTTGATGATATTTAAATGCTTATTGTCATTTTGTTCTTTGTGAAATGTATATTCATGGTTTTTATCTATTTTTCTATTGAAACATTTTTTTCGAACTCCTGAACTCAGGTGATCCACCCACCTCATCCTCCCAAAGTGCTGGGATTACAGGCGTGAGCCACAGTGCCTGGCCGTAACTCTTCATCTTTTATAAGGCTCAAAATATTTTAACAATTTATCTTGCTTATACCCATTACTGGAAGTTAAAAAAAAATTATCAAATATCTTTCAACTCTTATTATTTATGCAGTTATTTGTAATTTCTTCTATTTTTATGGTTTCATTTTTACATTTAGATCTTTGATACATTTAAAATATATTTACCTAAAAAGAGGAGTACAGGAAAATTCTATAAGAAGAAGAGTGATGCAGATGTGAAAGTAACGGAGTTTTATTTTTTCTGTCATACAATTAGTTTTTAAACAATATTAAATAATTTATTTTTACCCTTTATCTGAAATAAAGCTCTTAAACTAAATTTCAGTTATTAAACTATTTTGTTACATTAAATCAGGCTTTCACTTCCAGCACTGTATCATTTTGATTACTGTAATTTTTGTTATATTAGGGCAAGTATACTTAAAGCACTCTATTTTTTTTTTTTTTGAGACAGAGTCTTGCTCTGTCACCCAGGCTGGAGTCCAGTGGCACAATCTTGGCTCACTGCAACCTCCACCTCCTGGGTACAAGTAATTCTCCTCCCTCAGCTTCCCAAGTAGCTGGGACTACAGGCATGCACCACCATGCCCAGCTAATTTTTGTATTTTTGATAGAGACAGGTTTTCATAATCATGGCCAGGCTGGTCTCAAACTCCTGACCTCAGGTTATCTGCCTGCCTCGGCCCCCCAAAGTGCTGGGATTATAGGCGTGAGCCATCATGCCCAGCTGCACTTTAATTTTTATAGAATTTTTCTGACTGTTCTCATTGCATATGCTTCTTGATTAAATTTAAGATAATTTTGCCAGGTTTCTAAAAATATTGGGAGTTTGATTAGAATTACCTTGTATATGTAGGATACTTTAGAAACATTTAGCATATTTAAAATTTTGATTCTTCCTATTCAAGAACAGTATATGTTTTCCCATTTACTCAATTTTTTGTTACTTGTTTTTTGTTATTATATATTCATTTATGATGAATTTGATATATTTTAAATGTTCGACTTTGAACATTTCTTCGATTGTATTCTCTAATTTTTGTTTATAAACAGGCAAGCTGGTGATTTTTTACATAATTTTTATCAGTAGATATTTTACTGAATTATAGTACATTTCAGATTTTTTAAAAGCTGCTTCTGTTTTCCAGGTATTCAATTATATAATCCAACAGTAACTTTTGTGACTGTCTTTTTAATATCTATATCTGTTCTTTAATTTCATTTTTCTTTCTAATTAATTACAAGGCTAGGACTTCAGAACAATGCTAAGTAATAGACTGTAGGCGTTATTCCTAGTCCTGACTTCACAAGCAGTGCTCCTAGCTTTTCACCATTAAGAATGGCATTGCCGAGGCTAGGCGCGGTGGCTCACGTCTATAATCCCAGCACTTTGGGAGGCCGAGGCGGGTGGATCACGAGGTCAGGAGATCGAGACCATCCTGGTCAACATGGTGAAACCCTGTCTCTACTAAAAATACAAAGATTACCTGGGCATGGTGGCGCGTGCCTGTAATCCCAGCTACTCAGGAGGCTGAGGCAGGAGAATTGCCTGAACCCAGGAGACGGAGGTTGCGGTGAGCCGAGATCGCGCCATTGCACTCCAGCCTGGGTTACAAGAGCAAAACTCCGTCTCGAAAAAAAAAAAAAAAAAAAAGAATGGCATTGCCTAGCAAATTTTAATATATATTGTTTAATTATTTTATTCCTATTCTAGTGAATTTATTCAATTAAATTGGAAATGGAAATTAAACATCATTTTAAACTTTCGAAATACATATAGGTTGTTATGAGTTTTTCTCTTTTTGAGTTAAATTAAATTAGTAAGTTTCCTGGTATTGGATAAACCATGTATTCCTGGAATGGACTGTTTCATTGTTATCACATACTGTTTATATAGCTTTGTATTCTACTAGCTGCAATTTTAGATTTTGACATCAATTTTCATGTCTGGCCTGGACCTTTACAGTAGCAACTTAATATTGCTCATTTAAAAACCCACTGTTGCTCCCCTCCAGTTTATTTATATTTTCTAACGTTTTCAGTTAGATGATTAATTTACATGTTTGTGTTCTTTTAATGGCTGCTTATAGAAGAACATTTATAAATTCAGAGGATTGTGATTTTTTTTATTGGAACCAAGTGACCTCTAGATTAGTTATGAACAGTTGATTAGAACCAAGTGACCTCTAGATATATGTACAGTATGTCAGTGAATGGGATTTTTGAACACAAAACACATCATCAATGCATAAGACATTCCGAGTATCATAACTGTGTAGCCATGACCCACCCTTTTCTTCCTGCTGTTTTGGTGCAGCCACCAAAATCTGATAGATATGCCAATTATTGAAGTAGATGCAGTTATAGCAAGATGTGATGCTAACTTACCTCATTGTATTTCCTTCTGCTTAACCTTCTCTAGACATGCTGTGCAACTTAATGTCACTGCCACCCAGCAGCTCTTGCTTATGGCTAGTCAGATGCCCAAGCTGGAAGCCTTTATACATATCTCTACCGCCTTTTCAAATTGTAACCTGAAGCACATCGATGAAGTTATCTATCCATGCCCTGTGGAGCCAAAAAAAATCATTGATTCCCTCGAGTAAGTTGGTCTAATAAAGGGATCAAGGGGTGGGTAGAATGTTGTTTGATTCTCTGTAGCTATCTATTAATGAAATGATGAAGTGAAACACTTTTGAAGCAAAATGTTTTGAAATGGTGCTAGCTAAGTCTAGCACCTTGTCCCTGCTAGTTCCTTCATCCCCTGGTGGGGAATATACTGCTGAAAGAGAAAGGGGATAGAAAATTCTTAAACATTTTGCTAAATTGTGTAGGACTGCATGAGGTACTTGGGAATACTATACATAGAAGTGGCTTCTCACTTTTTAATGAACTTAGAATTGTCACTAGATAAAGCAAGTATTAGGTATAGTATAAAAGTTCAGAAGAAAAAGTTTTGATTCAGACTGACCTGAGCTTGGCATAGCTCCACAACTGACTACCTATGTGACTTTGAGCAACTTCCTTGCCCATTCTGTGCTCCAGGTCCTTCATTTGTAAAATGGGACCAGTTTGTAGTTGTGAGGTTGAATAAAGTTATATAAAACACTTATTGAAGTGTTAAGGAGTGTTTAACATTAGTTAATCAAATGATTAGTAAAAAATAACTAATGAAGAGTAAGAATTGATCCAAGATCTGGCAGAAGGTGGCAGTCTCTTGACTTATTTGGCTGAGACACACTTTCCTTTCTGTCCTATGATGCAAGAGAAATAATGTCTAGGAGTTTTCTTTTCTTGCCAACCAGCAGAAACCACCTTCATCTTAGGACACAGATCGGGACTCAGAATAAGTTTGTTTCCTGCTTCTTTATTCTTCTGCTCCATTTTATAAAGTTTACCTCGTTTTTTGTTTTTTTTTTTTTCAACTCTACATAAAAAGTATTACAACAGAAAAATGGACTATTTAACAGTGAATTTGTCACATTATAATTTTATATAATACTGTATTTATATTTAATACATACTCTTTAAAAAGTTTTAGCTAAATCAAGATTTCATTCCCTTCAGGGCAAACATTTTTATCTTCTCCAGCTCTGAGAATAGATATTTTTGTCTGTCATGTAAAAATATCCAGGACAAAAAAGAATGAAAGTCATCTAAAGGATCTGTAGGTTACTTAAAGTTGCTAATAAATGGAGGTTTGCCAAATTGGTACAGAGAAACATTTCAGAGTGCAGAGTTTATCAGGATAGTAGGAAAAAAAAGTGAGTGTACTCTGAGGCCCAAAGTTGAGACAATAAAAGCCTCAGAGTATTTTCAGGATGGAATTGATTTCCATCAGTTACCCTCTTATGGTGTTGTCTCTTGGTAAATGTGATGCTTCCATATTTGATATGTCCAGGAGAGGCGCAGACCCCTTATGATTACTGACTATTTCCTGGGACTCTCACAGGTCATAGTGCAATTTGAGGCAGCAAGAGAGTCTGAGAATTCATCAGAGAAAAGAAGTAAGAGGCCAGGTTAGGTGGCTCATGCCTGTAATCCCAGCACTTTGGGAGGCCAAGGCAGGTGGAGTTCGAGACCAGCCTGACCAACATGGGTGAAACCCCATCTCTACTAAATACAAAAAATCAGCTGGGTGTGGTGTTACATGCCTGTAATTCCAGCTAGTTGGGAGGCTGAGCCAAGAGAATTGCTTGAACCCGGGAGGTGGAGGTTGCAATGAGCTGAGATTGCACCATTGCACTCTAGCCCAGGAAACAAGAGCAAAACTCCATCTCAAAAAAAAGAGAAAATAAGTAAGAGTTCACCCGTAGTGAAGGGCTTCTCTAGGTACTCCATACCACTTCCTCCTAAACTATGTCCAGACACTAAATATCCCTAGGTTTCAAAGAAGAATAAACTCACCTCTCAGAGGAAGAGTTGGTTTATCTTCAGACATTCAGCACTTTCCATCCTCCCTTCAGTATATGTCAATCAGACAAGGCAGTTAATTGCTACATGATTTATGAACAAACTGCAATTGACATTTGTACAAAATTTTTAATGTCCATCTGTCATTTACTGCTCTGCAAGGATAACAATTATTTAAGCAACTAATTAGAACTAGGAATGAAATTATTTTATCTCAACAGATAAATTTTGGATGCAATTAAGGAACTCAGTTTTTTAAAAAACAGAGAAAAAGTTATACTTATTATTTGTTAATTCAAAATTAATTAGGACATCCAGGACCACCTGTCCAGCCTCATCTCTCTCAGCCCTCCCCTTACTTTCACGCTGCAGTCCCAAGGAAGTAAGGCCTCCCCTCCTTATACCCTGCCTGCCTTTTTCAAAGCTTTCTGTTTCTAGAGCTTATTTCCCCTTCTGCCTCACCTGGTTAATTCTAACTCACATCAAGGCTTCCCAGTGAAGCTCTCTGGCTTAGGCACCCTTCCTGAGTGCCGCCATATTACCCTGTGCTCAGCTTTATTATTGCTGGTAACACAGGTCATTCTGAATGTCTGGTTGTTTATTTACATTCTCCATTAGACAATGAGCTTCTCAATGGAAGAGAATATTTCTTGCTCCTCTTTGCATCTCCAGCTATGGACTCAGTGCTTTCTGAATGAATAAATGAATGAATGAAAAGTTTTTGGTGGCACTAAATGATTGTTCTTCATACTGTTCTGTTTTTCTTTGTTTGTTTTGACTGAAGGCAAGAATAGATGACAGAATTCCATAACAAACTGACACTTTGAGATGCAGAAGTCTTATGTATAAAATATCTATCTATATCTCCACATCTCAGCCTTGTTTCTGATTGTTCATTATTTTCTTCTTAAACTTTGAATGAAACCTATATGTTAAGTTTTGAATAGCACTTTAAAAAAAGCCCAGCAACCATCATCTATGACTATTTCAACAACTCCTATGCCAGCTGGAATTTTTGGAAGTTGTAGAATAACAAAGAGCATTAAAAATCATTCTGAATAAATATGAATTCACCTAAATCCAGGTGTAGTTTCTTTGTTTTAGGAAAATACTTTTTTTCTTTGATTAATTCTCTATTTAGTAATTGGTCTGTGTTAAAATGGAATTATTTTCCAAAGTTTTTAGGTTTCTATTTCCCTTGGGAGTTTTTCTCACTTTCAGTGCAACAGAGAAATGCCTTGGGGACAGTTTGTTGTTGTTGTTGTTGTCCTTGACAGTAACTATAAGGGGTCTAGCAGCTGCCATTGCTCTTAGTATTTCAGCAGTTCTTTTTTTTTTTTTTTTAAAGAGCCAGGAGTTAGACAACAAGATGATCTTGAAGCTGTACTCTGGGCATTGTGTGTTCTCAAGAAGATCACCATGACAATGTAAAATGAAACTTTATTTTTCTAGAAAATCAGTGGAATGGGAATTCTAGTTCAGGGAAATAAAGAAGGATTTGCATTTTTGGCCAGGACCTTTTCTGATTGCTTGGGCAGCAGTGGTACTGCTCAGTGTTGTCAGTAAAGGGAATGGGATTGTGAACTTGAACCCCATGCTTACATCCTGGTCCCAACCTGCGCAGGCCTAAAGTCTCTCCTTGTTCAGCTCACCCCATTTTCTATCCATCCTGTATCCTGAGACTGTCAGGCCTGAGCTCCCTTTCTTTAGTCCCTATCTAAAAACTTTTAGCATTACTTTGGCACTGAAATATTCCAGAAAGATGAAATTTGATTTTGTTACTAAGAAAACTTTAGTATATTAGCATAAATATATTTTTAAAATAACTTAAATTGGGAATTAATGCTTTTAATGAGTATGACAAGCATGGCCGCTAATCAGTGTTAAGCAACTAATTTTCCTGGCTCCTCTACCTGTAGTTGTCTTCTGCCCCTCATCCCAGTCACCAGTTCCCATTCTGACTCCTCTCTACTTTCATATTACCAGCTTCTGCCTATTTGGAGTATTTACCGTTGGAAATTTATGTGCATAAATGGATCAGGGATTGCCAGTGAAATTACAGTTTTCTGGAAAAACAGCTATGTAGAATGTTTATTTTTAAAAATGCATATAACTGACCAAGACAGGCAGGGTTTTATGGTTGGTGCTTTTTTATTTTTTAGGTCAAGGTAACTCCTCATAGTGAAACCAGTGTAGAAGAAAAGGGCTTTTGCACCTGTATAAAAACCTGAAATAACTAGAACTAGGAACTAGAAAAAATGGAATCACAAATATTTATTGCTGTATTGAACATATGTAAATAAATCTGAATTAAGAAAGGAAAGGAGGACATGAATCACTATTGAGCAATTACTGTGAGCAAGACACTTTCGCAGACATTTAATTCCATAACATAATATTGTAGAGTTGATAGTATTATCACTGCTATACTAATCACGGAGCAAAAAGCTCAGAAAGGCTAAGTTTACTCCTTGAAAGTCTCTCAAACACAATGTTAATCCATGGCCACTTGATTCTGGAGCCCATGGTCTTTCCAGTCTACTCACATACTTGGCAGTGGTAGAGATTAGAAGGTGCTTTCTTAAGATATAGACCGTGTTCCCAGAGAGCTCACATCCAAGTAAAATAGAACACAGCAGAATTATACATGTGTGGTGGTGGGAAAACAGGCCATATTAACTCTGGTGGAGTAGAGGGAGGTATATGAAAAGACTTGGAAGAGTGGGCAGAGTGTGGATAGGTGAGATGTGCACACGTGCCTGGCAGGGCTGCTGGAGCTGGGAAACCCAGGTGTGTTTGGGACACAGCCAAAAGTCCATCTTGGCAGCACATCTGTTACGTGTAGGGAAGCAGTTAGAGATCAAGCTGGAGAGGAAGGCTAAGCCATACTGCATGGAGATTTTGCATACCGTGCAGAGGAATTGTATTTTATTCTCTAGGCAGTGGAGATCCACTGAAAGAGGGCCATGTGTGCATGTGTTTTTCTGTTTAATTTTTGTGTGTAATCATTTGTTTTCATCGTGGAAAGACACTGATGAAAGTGGGCTTCAGGAATATTAATATGGCCAGGGGTCGTGGGGAGGCAGTGGACTAGCATGGAGAGTAGACAGAGGCAGCAAGAACGCTTACCAGAGAGGAGTGGTGTGGAAGACTAGAACGAGACCATATAAAAAACACCTCCATGTTTTGGGGAAGAAAAAAACCAATAGGAAATGGCTCCTGCTTTGCATATGGGGTTGCACCGATCAAATTAACTCTGGATTAGAACATGTATACTTGTCATGTTTTATATTTCTAATACCAGGGATTTAATTCTTTTAAAACTCAATTCCCTTGTAATTTTAGTCCAAGAAGCAATGCACGTTTGAGAGCTAATCCCGATGAATTCAAATCTTAATGACTTAAGTTTATGGAGTGGACTTCTTTTAAATTAGTGATTCCCTGATTTGCTTGACTGTTGGAATTTCCGGGGCATGTTGAAAATACAGATTATCAGACTCTTACCTCTGCAGATGTATTTAGTGATTCTACAATGGCACCCAGGCATCTGGATTTTTCCCAGGGTCCCTGTGTAATTCATATTGATGAGCAGGCAAGTTTGGGAAATAGTGCCTTAAGGAGCTTTTTCACTGAGCAATCCTCATTTGAAATGAGGATCATTTATCTGCTGGTACCCCATGCTCCCTCTTTCTCTTGCTCTCCTCACCTCCTGTTGTCTTTCAGTTCCTAGAAGCTTTAATCGAAAGTTCCTAGTAGATCTGTACCTACTAAAAAACACACCTCTGAAGCTACACGGTCACCAGAAGACATAGCTAATCTGCCATGTGGAAAAGGAAAGGTGGCGTGTGCACGGAGGGTGCAGGGGTGAGAGGAGGGGAATGGAGGCCCCCACAGCCAGCCGCAGTCGCCCTCATCACAGCCCTCTGCGAGATATGAAAGGAGGTCAGACGTTGGAAAGTAGTCTTGCCTTCGTGACATAGAACACATTCTTAACACTAAAAAAGCTGATCTCTTCTAAAGGAATAGTGAAAGCTGATTCTAGCACTTGTGCTTTTAATTTCAGGATGGCGCAGTTCAAAATGACATCTAAGTAGCTGAATAAAAATGAAATTTCTGTGTACTTTGATATCAGCAGGCTTGAAATACAAACCAGAATAAGGTTAAATTGTTTCTTAACCAAACGGAATAGTTTTCTCATTGGCAGGCCATTGGCAGGGCAGTCAGCATCTGGCTCATGTTTGGGCCTGGCTAGGTGCTCTGTCAAAGTCTTGAGGGAAATACAGAGGCCAATTCTCCACAAGCATTAGGCTCAGAAATACCCTGCTACCCAGTGAAAAAACTGACCTTGAAACCACCTTCACCAAACCGAGGTTGGTCAACACTTTTCACCACTGCCACTAGACACTTGACTTCCTATTTTGCTTCCTGCTCTTCAAAGATATCCCCTTCCTTCCTTTCTCACATTCTCCCTACAACCTCTTCTTCTTTTGAGTTCATCCTCTCTCATCATTGTCCATCCCTGCTTCCCAAAACCTAATATAGTACAGAAATAGGCCAATCAGGATTATCAAGTGGAAGAGCATCAATTTACTGAATAAGGCACCTGGCTCCTGGGGGCAGAAAGGTGATTAGACACAGAGATAAAAATCATAATCCCTCCTCTCCTGGACTCACTGTCCAGTGGGGAGACAGACATATAAGCAAATACAACTTGATAACTACAACAATCAAGGGAATGACATAATCTAGACTGGAGAAAGAGAGAAAAAATGTTATCATAAGACATTGTGTCTACTACTTACTCTCTAACAGATTTCCTGATAAACCACTAGGCTTGCCCACTTGTTGCATAAGAAAATTGGGGAGATCAGGGGAGGGAAAATACGTATGCCTCTTGGTATTTCATTCAGCAAATATATAAATAATGAAACTACTGATGATATAATCATGTTGATTCAGTAAGTTTGAAACCAAAATTGATAGTAATCTTTAGAGGAAATTGTGTGTGTGTATGTGTATACACATAGATCTATACATACTGCTTTCTGAAATTTTCGATGACTTTATGCTTCCTCTGAGGCAATTCAAGTTTAGAATTTGAGACCCATGGGTTCAAAACATGTTCTTGAGTTTACTGAAAGACATTTAGATTAATTTCAGACATGTATTTTGGTTTATATAGTGTCTTTTTAAATCTATGTTAACTTATTTATTGTTTTAAAAACAAATTGAGAACCAGCAGCAGCAGCAACCCTGAACTGAGTTTAAGTCCTAAGAAGGGCTTCGCCCAACCAGTGGATGTGCATGTTCTCCTCTGAACCTAGGAAGTGGCTGGATGAGCTAGCAGATGGTCTGTTCGGCTGTATTAAAAATGCTATTTTATTTTTGTTTTATTTATTTATCCATTCATTCATTCATTTTGAGACAGGTTCTCTATCACCCAGGCTGGAGTATGGTGGCACAATTATGGCTCATTGCAGCCTCCAACTCTGAGGCTCAAGCAATCCTCCTGCCTCAGCCTCCTGAGTAGCTGGGACTGCAGGTGCATGCCACTGTACCCTGCTAATTTTTCAAAACTTTCTTTGTAGAGGTAGGGTCTTATTATGTTGCCCAGGCTGTTCTCAAATTTCTGGACTCAAATGATCCTCCTTCCTCAGCCTCCCAAAGGGCTGGGATTACAGGTTTGAGCCACTGCACTTGGCCAGAAATGACGTTTTAAGAACAACAATTACCTACAAAGACGTATGCTCACTGGTTGTTTTATTAAAAAATAAGAATGCCTTAGGTTTATTGGCTCATTTTGTTTTATTGAAGAGCTTAAATGCAGTTGTGAATATTCCTGTTTACTCTCATGATAGCCTGAGAATTTAGAATGAATATAATTATTGCCATTTTCACAAGTACAATTGGAACGAAAAGATAAAACAGTAGAATACAAGTGTAGCTGAGAGTAGCAGAGGCAAGCCATCTATAGAATATTAAAATTTCTTGCATACATGTTGTTAGAAATCTATAAAACCACAATTTTCTAAGACAAGCAAACTCACCAAGCTTTATAAGTCCTCCATCCCCTCAAATATTATCCTTTCCATGTACCCCAAAATTAATGACAGCAACTGGTACTAGCCATGTGACATACAACCCCAGCACATTGTTGGGCTCTGATGTTTTCTAGGATTCTTTTCTTTACAGCCTTATTGAAATTAAGCTCTATTCCCTCAAGTCCTGGTTTTCATAAACTGTATATTTTTGCAGGTAAGAGAGAATGGTCTTAGGTCAGTCAATCCACTGTTGACCCACAAATGAAATGAGGTAGTGGTAGGGTTATTGTTAAGATGGAGAGCTGTCTGCATCATCCTACACTCTTTCCCAACCCCCAGGTAACCATATAGTTAAAATATCCTAGATATTTCTATGTAATTGAAGTTGTTTTTAATTCTAGAACCCCTCAATCTTTCTCTAATCAATTTAAATGAAAAGGCTCTCAGCACTAACAGAAGCAAAGCAAGAAAAATGGAAACATTATATAGTCAATGCCCACGTTCTACCTCAGGATCAAATGAGGCATTAAAATTGAAAGTTATGATTCTGAGTAAGTCTTAACATCATGTACATCTTAGTTGCTCAAAAATGTGTCATGTCAGCAAAGTGGTAACAGTGAAGATGTTCTGCAATCAAAATAGTATAGTTATGTCATGTTCTATAAAATAGAAATAAATGTACCAGATTGATTAGAAAAATCACACTAGCATATTCCAGTAGCTTAATTTTTAAAAAGCTATGCTATATCAATAATTTAACCACACAGATCTGCCAGCTAGAAGAAATGTTACATATTTAATTGACAATAATTTTGTTGCTCTCTTAGAGAGGTGTTGATATAGTTTAGGGTTATCAAATGGTTCTGACATATTTTTAAGAAAGATTAGGCTGATGCTATGGTAACTTGGTTATTCATGATACATGTTATCTTGTAAGTAGGAGTATTCAATAATCGTGATTTTGAAGCTATTTCAGAGTACTATAATCACCCCACTTGACAGACTTATGAATTTGCTGGAAACCTCTGGAGATAATTATCAAGTTATTAGCCTAGACTCTAAACAGACCTTCAAAACACATTACACAGATTTGCTAAAAGATTGTAACTCTGCCAAAAGTAGTCGCTTTGATTTGATTTGCATTGAATGAAATTTTTTAAATTTAAAGCTAAAGCCTTCAGGATCAGTGCACTGGGTTTTTATCGGACAACAGTGAGTAGGGCTGCTATGGAATCACTTTGGAGGAGAGCCTCTAACTCCCTCAACACAGCATACAGAGTACTACTGGGAGAATGACTGGGACTCAAAAATGTGTCAAATGAATGTACTTATGAGCTTGCTGGAGAGGAAGTAAAGAGGTTAAATGTAATAACCTCTAATTTATACTACTACAGATAAAGTTGTAATCAATACTGATAAATTAGTAGTAGTGCTAAAGTAGTACTAATAGCCCTATACTATTAGTAGTAGTAAAGTAGTATTGGTATTGATTCTATCAGTCTACCTACCTACCTACTTATCTGTTGGGATGGGAGGGCATAGGATTTGACTGATAAGACTGGACTTAGCAGTGGAGAGCAAAGAGCTCATGCATGCTTTGAACAGGTACACACTCAAACTTGGTATCATGTGACTGCTCCAAATTCCAGAACCAAGGCTGAAGGTGGAAGTTTTGTTTGTCTGTGTCTCACATTTTCCTTTTGGTTTATTGTCTAATATATGTTACTAGAATTCTTTTTACTCTGACTACCTTTTAGGTGGTTAGACGATGCTATTATTGACGAGATCACACCCAAGCTGATTGGCGATCGGCCCAATACTTACACCTACACCAAGGCCTTGGGAGAAATGGTGGTGCAGCAAGAGAGCGGGAACATGAACATCGCCATCATAAGGCCCTCCATTGTGGGAGCAACTTGGCAGGAGCCTTTCCCAGTAAGCCCACTCACCTGGATTCTGTGTTTTGCTTCCAAACTAAGCTTCTTTTAGTCCAATTACTTTCTGATGTCTTCTTATTCTCCTCAGGATTTATAGCTAAGTGCAGCCAATCAAATATGAACCCATTTTACTAGGACAAAATTCCACTTTGGGTTCAGGATTTATACAGCATGCAGCTCCTCTGGCAGTTACCCTGACTGTCCTGGAGTTGGATAGAGATCTTAAATTAGCTTCTAATTATTCTGGTCTCAGAATTCCCATGGGTGATGGTTTCATATCTTGGCTTTCCCACTATAGTTTAAGCATACCAGCATGTTCTTGATGGTCAAATTGGTAGCATTGCAACTGCCAGGGTAAACAAGAGTTTTGAGGCTCACAGAAGGATCTCAGTTTAGGGAAATTAATTTTTTTTTTTAACCTCAGCATACTGCTATGTCCTCTTGAAAGTACTTTGAATTATACCATCTTCTTCAAAGCAAGTCTGTGAAGCTTTGGGGCAGATAACTTCTAGCTCCACTACTTACTGGCAATGCAACATTTTTGAGTTATCCCTCCCATAAAACAGGACAGATACTACTTTGGAGCATTGATTTAATAAGACAATGTATGAGTGCTTAGTCTCTAGTAAAAGGCTGGTTCCTACTAAAACACTCACCAAATATTAATCCCTTCATCTTCTCCTCTCTTCTCTTTCCTCTCCTGTTATACAGACACATTTGACTTTTATACTGTAAGGTAAAGAGACATAATAAGGTCAACTGAATGGCTTGGGGCTTAGGAAACAAACTCAAAAACACATTTCCCTCTAACTGCTCTTAAACATAATCTTCTTTGTAACATCTTTAAGCAAGTCAATACATACAGAGACACACATGCACGCGTGTGTGCACACACACACACATATATATATACACACATATACACACATATATATATGGCATGGACTCTATAGCTGGTAAAAAAAAAAATGTGAAGAAATGGGCCATTAGCACAAATCATGTTTTCATGTTTTCAGTGTTCTCCTATGGGGGCTGAAATCAGGACTGAGGTGGAGAAGCATGGTTGGTGAATTGCTAACAGATCATCATATAAGGACAAGGTTCAATTTAGTCCATAAGAGGTCATAAAACACTGCAAAACCATTCATGACTCCTGCTATGAAAAACAATCCTGGCAAAATTTTAATTTTTGCACAGTCAAATAAAGTGGAGAAAATAGCAAATGATTTGCCATTGATCTTTGAGAACTTAGTAACACTGTATTAGATAGTTGTTTTGGCTGGGGTCTCAGTGTTCCTGTTTTAAATTTATTAACATTAGCCTGCAGCTGTTCCAAAGATAAAACAATTTTCTGAAATGTGTAACTGACAGAAATCTTCTTTCTTTTAGGGTTGGGTTGATAATATAAATGGACCTAGCGGACTCATTATTGCGGTATGTATAACGATGAAGAGGTAACTCCCTGAAATGTGGTAGAGGAATAGTAACAGAATTCTTAGTGCTGGCTTAGCTTCATTAATCCGAATAATATATAAATGTTATTTTACTAACAATTGAGGAATATTATTTAAATTATTTTGATTGTAATACAGAGATAGGATGAAATTATTTTTATCCTTTGAGAATTTTTTATCAAAAAACAGAGATAATGTGCTATCAATTACTATTTAGGAGTTTTATTTTTGAAAAGTCTTTGAGCATCAAGGACGTTTCTTTAGTTACCACAAGATGGGGGTATTTCCTCCTTTTTACAGTTCATAATGACATGAATTAGTACAGTGAATTGAGGATGCAATAAAAATAGTAGCTTCAAAGATTATTAAATTCTTGATTATAAAACACATATAAGAGTTTATGTGTGGGTATAGACAAGAGATATACATCAATAATTCTTAATGAATACAAGAAAGAAAACTACTAGTTGGAGCAAATTTTTCAAATACAAAAAATCCATGAATATAGGCAACACTTTTGAATAATCTCTTACAAGGAGAAAAGTGGCTCCTCTAGGTAAGCAGCCCTCAGTGAGCATCTCCCTGGAGTCCAGATTGACCCAGCCGAGCTGTGGGGCTTCATGGCTCTCACTGAAGCATTTAGGGACTCAACCAATTTCTCTTTTTTGTACCATGAATAGGAAATCAAGGATCTAAATGAGTTTAAATCTTATTAGGGATTCAGATTGCACTTCAGAATCTGTCTCTGATCCTCTCAGAACTAGGTTCAACATGAATTACAATACAAATATGAGACAGTGAATTATGACAGTGATGAAGACCTTCCTTCCAATTTCTGATTTTTCTAGCAGCCCCTTTCTTTCTGTTTCCCACCCATCTTCAACTCTTTCTTCTAAAAAAAAGTTCAGTTGGGGTGAACGTTTGGTGACTTATGACATCATTATTTCAACATGATCCCAAGTGGGTTTCATTATATGCAAAGCTGAATATTTATTTATGTTTTCTAAGTGTTCTAAATTGGTTTCTTATGTCTGAAAGAAGGGGTGCTAGTTATAAGAAAACAGAATTGAGTAATATAAGAAAGTGTTAATCATTGCAAATCAATGTTGGAAACATGCAAAGCACAAAGAATCAATTTCATAAACTCAACAAACTATTAACATGAATAATTCCCAATTCTTGCATCTATATAACATCAGTGATCTGTGAGGTGAACTAAGATACTGAATAAAAAGTAAATAAAAAGGCAATTTTTCCAAGCCCCCAAAAAGTTTTTGTTTTATTAGTGGTGGAATTTCCCCAGTTAATTTTTTTTCAAATAAATGTTAAATTTTAGTGCCTACTATTGCTTGTAAGTTAATAAACCCTAGGAGAAGACAAAATCAAGGAAATGGTAAACAAATAGCAATCAGAAAATTAATGGGAAATTTGTATAATCTTAATTCTTAACATGTCATGAATTAGATTCTTAGATATGAAAGTTTATTATTGGTGTTTGTGAATTAACTGAGTTTAACCGCTCACAAACTTGAGGAAACTTATTCCCTAAAGGAACCTGAGGAACACTAGTAGTTCATGGATATGCTGGAGTTGCACTTGGCTAAGAAGGTAGAATAGGCTGAGGAAGTCAGACTTAGCATAAGAACCTGGTAAGCAGTGGATCAAGATTAGCTGTTTTCACTTACTGCACTAGTATAATCAGTTTGATGATACATACCTTAGCCCCAGCTATTACTTAAGACCTGGTTTAATATTTTGTGTTCTTTCTCCTATGCAGGCTGGGAAAGGGTTTCTTCGGGCCATAAAAGCTACTCCGATGGCTGTGGCAGATGTAATTCCAGTTGATACAGTTGTGAATCTCACGCTAGCTGTAGGATGGTATACTGCAGTTCACAGGTGTGGATGCTCAAGTGGGCTTTCAAAGATTTCATGAGTGGGAGGGTGAATACCTTAGGCACATTTTCCAAATATAGGCTTTCACTGTACAAGATCCCAAACATGAGGCGGTGTTTGTTTCAATATTTTGTAGAGGTCCTAATATGCCATCATATATTCATTGAGTTGTTTTATAAATACAGTTTAGTACTTGGCTACTCAAAAGTAATAAAACCTTTAAATCACTTAACCATAAAATTCTTGATAACCAAAAGGCTTTTCTTTCTATTCAGTAGTCTAAAATTCAGCTTTCTTTCTTAGCACGAAGGAGATAGAAGTTGATGAAATGAGAGAATATTTTTTTTAAATTGAAACTGGTAAATGCCAAAAGTTGAAACACTACGTGTGGGGAACCTTCCTGGTATAAAGATTAAAAACATAGGTTGTTCATGTATTTGGCTCTGTCAGTAAATGGTAAACAGAATTAAATTTTTTTTATGTGAACTCACACATATGTGCTCCATAGTATGTCACTCCTAACATCTCTCTCTCTCTGACACACATACACACTTTTCCTAGTCTTCTTTCATTTTGCTTATTAACCCAGAGAAAGAACAAAAGATGGAAGCCTTGCATCAGATGAATTACTGAAACCACTGTCTAATTATTATTTTTCCTTATTTTTATTTCATTAGTTTTCCATTTTGTTGTATTTATCTAATTTTTATTTCATTTTCCAGACCTAAGTCAACGTTAGTCTACCACTGCACATCTGGTAACCTCAATCCCTGCAACTGGGGCAAAATGGGTAAGTACCTGTAGCCATGTAACTGCATAATTACTAGTGTCCAACACAGAGAAAAAACTGACAGTGTGTCATGGAGCTTAGAGCCTACACGGGGAGAAAGACAAAAAGTAAGTAAAAGACAAAATAATGATAAATTGTAAATGTGTGGTGGTTAACTAGAATGTACTGTGGTTACCAAGGAAAGGAGTCAGTGGGAACATATACATGATCGTAAGCAGTAAGGGGTCCATAGAAATTTTAAAAACAATGATGAAACAAGCAAAAGTTGGCAGTTATAAAGAATGTCAGTGATAAAATACTGATATACTCCTCCCTGCTGGAGCAGCAGCTCCTACACACACCTCTTCCCTTCTTGATAATGTCACTGAGAATGCAATATGATCAATGATCAATGAGATTTAGAAAAGTCAGGTTATATTATTCCTTTGTTATTAAGTCCGTCATACTGATCATTAATTTATGCAGCTTCTCTTGGGTGTGCAGTAACCATTCTACTAGTGATTTGTAAAAGTGAATAGGAATCACTACGGGAGAAATAAAAATAACATCTAGATTCCTTGAACCCTGGGACTAAGGTTTTGGGCGTTGCTAAGGAAACCATATTTTTAAAAAGCATCTAGATCATTCTTGATCCTTGGTGAAACCCACTTTGAGAAACCCTGTACTGTACACGATTGATTTGTCTGAATGTAAAGGATTGGATCTGTTCAATGTATAAAAACTATGGAAATAGATTTGAGTACAACTTAAACATCTAATCATGGTAGAAGGTAAAAGTAGGGAGTTTGGCTATTCTGTAGGATTTCTTAGCACCTACTAATGCACCCCTTCTTTCCCTGTTACATAGGTAACACTATTCCTTACACATTCCAATGGTAAGCCATGGTACCTCACTGAGTGTTCTATTGCAGGGCAGCTAGATGCTGTGGCTCATTTATAATAGGCTTTGAATTGAAAAATGCTTTTCCAAGAATGAAAAACACTTGGCATGCAGGTATTTTTCTCTACTCCTCTTACACATATAGCAAACATTGTTGGCTGATACTACATTGTTTCTCCCTGTGCCAAGGCTCTGTTCTAGATTCCCATCTAATACAGCATCTGGAAGCTATTAGTAATTAACTTGGTGTTGCATACAAATTAAACTCATTTGTGTTTCCTATCAGGGCTCTTAGGAGGGATCAAAGTCTTCCTATTAGTAGCAGCAGCCACGTGATAGGATGTTGAACATACACAGCCTCAGGTGACATTACAAGGAGTGATAGACAGCTGGGTGGGTGAACATGGGCTATCTCTCCATAGAATTGTCTCCATTAGTGTCCCTTAAGAAGAGTTTTTAATCTCCTGCATACAGGTCTTAAGCATCTTTTATCAGATTTATACCTAGGGCCTAGGTAATTTACACATTTTTTTTTTACTAATTTAAATGTTTTATGTAAAAATATGTTTTATAATTTTTTGTGAACAGTGTCAAATGCAGTCGATTTTCATATATTGACCCTTTAGCCATCTTGCTAAACTTCTTATTGCTAGAAACTGTGCAAAATTTCCTCTTGGTTTTCTATATAGACAGTTACTTAATCTGCAAAAATATGAGTATTATTCCTATCTTTTCAAACCTTAAGTCTTTATATCTCTTGTTGAACTTCTAATACAATGGTGAATAAAAATTGCAATAGTACATATTGTTGTCTTGATGCTAATTTTAAGCAGAAGCCTTCAAATTTTAAACTATCCTGCCATGTTTAGGATAAACCCAAGTTGGTCATACCATGTTATCTTTTTTATATTTTGTTTAATTCAGTTTACTAATAATGTTTCCCTTGTTTTTTCAATTCTCTGGAAGTATTTGTGTAATGTTGGAGCAATCCATTCCTTGGAAACTTGGTAAAATTACCTATAAATTATCTGAATTTGTAATTTTGTGAGAGGATTTTTTATTGCTTCAATTTCTTCAATAGTTAAAGAATTTTGCAGGCTTTCAGTTTCTGCTGGAATCATTTTTAGTAAATTTTATTTATCTCTTTTTCTAAGAATTTGTCTGTTTTAAAATGTATTCACATAAAATTTTTCATATTAATATTTTTGTCCTAAACTGTATCTGTAATTGTGTTTCTCTTTTAATTCATAATATTTGTGTGTCTTCTCCAAAGGATTTATTATTCCTTTTTTTCAAAGAACCAATTTCTTCTGGCTTTGTTGATTCTTTATTACGTTGCAGTTTTTCTGTTGCATTGCTGTATTCCTTATCTCTATTTTCCCCTTCCTCCTGTTTTCTTTGATTATTTTTTTTTCTTCTCTTTAACTTAGAAACATAGCTCACAAATATTCAGCTTTTCTAATACATGCATTTATGGCTTTGTTTTTCCCTGAAATGCCACTTTGGCTGTATCCACATATTTTGTTGTATAATGTTTATGTTATAATTCCTCTCTAAGCATTAAGCATTTTTCATTTAAATCCTTCTTTGACCTATGAGCATGTAGAAGTACAGTTTTCAATTGCCAAATTGAATTTTCTTCATGCGTATTAGTTTCTACTTGTCTTCAGACTGGAAAGACAGTAGATTAATGGTTAAAAGTCTTGGGCGTTAAGATCTTATAGACTTGGATTCAAATCATACCTCATTCATTCACTCCTGTATTCATTAAATAGGCATTATTCTTGGTCTGAGCATATATCACTAAACAGAAATCCATGCCCACATAAATATTATATGCTGGTATGGGTCCTACCATTTAGTAGACTCCACTACTTACTAGTTATATCAACTTGAACATCACTCAGTTTCTCCCTGTAGATCAATTTTTTTTTTCCGTCAATGAAAAGAATAATTATTCTATTCCAGGGAGCTCTTGGGAGGATTTAATAAGATAAAGTGCTAAGCACAGTGATTAGAACGGTGGACATTTCAGTAAATGCTTGCTATTACCATTTGGACAGCTTACTCAGAAAGCCTTTCCTAACCCAGCCTCACCCATCCCCTTCCTGGCACCCAGACAGAGCTAGATGCTTCTTTTATCTTCCTCTAGAGCATACTGTACTGATCTCTAGCAGGATACTCAGGCAAAATATGTAATCGTGAATTGTCCACATCTCCTACCAGATTGTCAATTCCTTAATAGACAGGGAATATATCATATATATTTTCTACCTCGGCACCTACCACAGTGCCTGGCAAATGTTAAATACTTTAATAAATATATTTGTAATGACTAATGGAAGGATTGGTATAGATTTAGGAAATGGAAAGTAATTGTATGTTGCTATTTTAGTCAAAAAATATTTCTTGGGCACTGATTACCTGCCAACCACTTTTCAAGGTACTATATAGGTTGAAACAAAACAGACATAATTTTGTTATGGTATATAAATCTTAGAAAGGAGAAATATACATCAGATATGGTTGAGTGATTGCAGGAAAATAAAACAGACTAAAGAAGTAAATAGTGATGTGGGAAGGCTGCTATTTTATATGTGATGGCAAGGAAAGTCTCTCTGATAAGGTGTCATCTCAGCTGAGACCTGAAAGAAGTGAGGGGGCAGATTGGAGGGACATGTGGAGGAAGTATTCCAAGATGAAGAAACAATAAATGCTACAGCTGTTTAATCATATTCAAGGACAGCAAGGAGGCCAGTGTGGCTACAGCGGAAGCACTCAGAGGGAGAATGGTAGGAGACAAAATCAGAGTGGTGGGCACAGAGGGTGAGGATATAGATAGTGCAAGACCTTTTAAACCATGCGTTGCCTCTAAATGGGATGAGATTCCACTGAAGGGCTCTGAATGGAAAAGTACCTGTAATATACTCTGAGTTATATTTTACAGGAATCACTCCGGCTGCTACATGGAGGTCAGACTGTAGGGGTACAAATGTAGTGGCAGAGATCACTTAGGACAGTACTGCGACACCCCAGGCTATATTAGAGGTTTGGATCAGAGAGAGAGCAGGTTAAAATTCTGGTTCTGGGTATTTTTCAAACAGTGAGCTGATAAGATTTTGTTCAATTGTGTGTGGGTTGTTAAAAAAAGAGAAGAACCAAGGATGACTCTAAAGATTTTGCCTGAACTACTATAAAAATTGAATTACCGTTTGGTTAGAGGTAGAAGATTGATGAAGAAACAAGTCTGTGTATGTACTGGGAAGGGGGTGGTTGGTAGTGGGAATATCAGGAGGCCAATTTTAGAGCTGTTAAATGTGAACGTCTATCATACATCCAGAGGGAAATGTTGAACAGGTATACGGATATATAGATCAGAATGTCAGTGTTGATATCAGAATCTCTTAGGCTATCAACCTGTGCATAGCTTTTGGTTATGCACATAACCAAATGTTTTAATAATGCCACATATGTTTTTATAAGTGCCTGTGGACCAGATGATCATGATTCTTGAGACTCTTCTCTATGTAGGATCTATATTTTCAGATAGGCATATGCTTTGAAAAAAACCTACATACATTAAATAAAATTGAATTCAAATGAATATCTTTTGGAAAGAACTACTGAACTCACAAATGAACATAAAAAGTTATTATTTAAGCCTAATCAAAGTAATAATATAAAAAGAAAAATACTATTACGAATAAAACCCTCGATACCAGAGTGGAAAGTTGAGTCTAACATATTCCCAGAGAAGTATTAAAGTAAATTAACACAAGGAAATCTTACCTTTAGAATCTTTGACTTAAACCTTTAATAAAGATTCAAATAAATATTAAGAAACTTTCTAAATGGCTCTAAAAGTAATGGTCCAGCCAGGGAAATAAGGTCTCTAGCCTCTGTCTTGGGGCTTTCAGAATAGACTAGATAACCTTAGAATTAAATACAGATTTACGTTTTTCTGAACAGTACCTCCTTGTATTGACTACAAGTCTTTCCCCAATAATTTGTTTTAGAGTAAATGTTTCAAATAAAGGATCCAGTTCTTCACCCATTCACATTGTTTCGGTTTGCAGGGAACCACTTGCCCACATTGATTCTTGACCCTACAAAGCAAATCCTTCTTTATTATTTTGACCCATTACAAATGCCTTCCACTATGATGGGCTTATATTCTCCTGTTCTCCTCTAGCACTTACTCTCTTTTTTCCCCAGGATTTCAAGTCTTGGCAACCTTTGAAAAAATCCCACTTGAGAGAGCTTTCAGGAGGCCATATGCTAATTTTACCACCAACAACTTCACAACCCAGTACAGGAATGCAGTCAGCCACCGGGCCCCTGCCATCATCTATGACTTCTATCTGCGGCTCACTGGAAGGAAGCCCAGGTGAGAAGCTGAGTCAATGGCTCTGAGAGTGTCACTGTATGGGAGATTAAGGCCCCCAAATCTTTAGCGCTTCCTTCAGTGGAGGATTAAAGGAGACAATTGAATCTTACCCATATATGTGGATTGAATACACCTAATCTGAAAATCCAAAATCTGAAATTCTCCAAAATCCAAAACGTTTTGAGTGCTGACATGATGCCACAAGTGGAAAATTCCACACACCTTAACCTCATGTGATGGGTCACAGTCAAAATACATTCAAAACTGTTTCATGCATAAAATCATTTAAAGTATGATTACCTTCAGGCTATGTGTATATGGCTAAGTGTGTATGAAACAGAAATGAGTTTTCCCTTTAGACATGGGTCCCATCCCAAGATATCTCATTACATATGTGCATATTCTAAAATCTGTAAACAAAATGAAAACACTTCTGGCCCAAGCATTTCAGATGAAGGATACTCGACTTGTGTAAGTTTTGAACAAGCCAAGCAGTCATAGTGAGAAGCCACAAAAGACATTAAAAATGCTCCAGCACAATAAAGGAAGGTAAATGTTAAAGAGCTTGCTTGATGAATTCGGCAGGTAATCATTTACACTAAAAGAAAAGCAACTGAGACTCTGTCACTAGGGTTTTCCGAATAGGTAGATAATCTTAAATATACAATAATGATAGCCAACCTTACTGACTGGGAGCTTACTGTGGCACTCATGGGGCTAAGGATGATGCGTGATGATCCCTTTTTCATTGTCACAGCTACCCAGGGAAGATATTTTCATCATCCCAATTTTACAAATGGGGAAATAGAAGCTAAGGAAAGAATCTGAAGTAGTCTCAAAGGAAGTGACAGGAAGGATGTGGGGAAAGCTGTCTCAAAGTCAGTATTTGGAACCAGATTTACTGCCACCTAGAGATGAGTGAAGAAATTAGAGGGAATACAGTGTGCTGATGCGAAGGCAGCTGTCACCACCTAGCTGTGTGGCATAGGACATATCCCTTTATCTGTCTCGCTGGAATAATATTATGTCAGAGGAATCATTATTATAATTGCCTAAGGCATTTTTTATGATCAACAATCAGAAATATGAACCTCTGTGCTAGCCCCTTGATAAGGGAGGAAGTCTTCTTCATCGTATTTAATTATCATCTTTATTAGCAGTGCAAATGACTAAAACTTAGCCAATGTAGAATTTATCTAAATTTTTAGAGACCTTATTTGGAGCTCATAACTCAGTTCTTGAGCAAGGTGAAAAAGAAACATTGTGATTATAGGAAAAATATTTGTATGAGGCTTATTAAATATAGAAAAAGAAAAACAAAACAAATATTGTAGGTAGAAATGCTAAAGGTTTTAAAATATGTCGGGATTAGAAGAAGGCCTGGATAAAGTACAAAGTTCAATTAGGAAAAAAGACAAACACAGAAGGAAGAGACACAATAAAAATCCAAATGTATTTTGTGAGAAGTCAAACAGTAATATTTGTTGGTTTGTTGTATGGTATGTATTTTAGCAATAATCTTTATGGCAGAAAAAGCTAAAATCCTTTTAGACCCTTTCCTTCTCCAGGTGTGCTTGTATATACTCTTCTATGCTTTTATAACCATATATAGACATATTGCATATATGGACATACATAGTTTGCTTTGCAGTAGCGGGGTATGTGTATATAAATCAGTCACATGTATTTTACAACTTTTTCCACTAATTTTCCATGAAAATCTAAGTCATTTTGCCCAGTGTTGTCTTTTTTTTCTACTGTAAACAACGGGGCAATGAATATCATGGTGCCTGCCTCTTTGTAGAATGTACTTCTGTGTCAGGAGAGGATGCTGAGGAGTGAGGTTGCTGGATTAAAGGGTATGTGGATTTTGTGACTACCGCCAGGTAATCCTCCCTAAAGGAAGACTGTCAATTGGCACTATCACAACAGTGTATGAGGGGTACAAACCAGTATTTCTTACACGCATTCATATTTTTAAGGTGGAACCCTATTAAGGTGCTTGTATCAAGCCACAATGATGTCTACCTCATGCCTAAGAAATCTCCTATAATACAGTGAGAGAAATATCTCATGACTCATTAGGTTCATGGGCATTATCTTTTACCAGAAGTAAGCCCAAACCCCACAACAGCATCATAGGTAATTACTGAGTCAACTACAGTAATCACTATTATCAAGACTGGGTTAACTAGAAATCAAGTGGTTTACAGGTCAAAGGTGACTTGTAGCTAAAAGACCTAGGTGGGCCATTAGCTATGGGACCTTGAGCATAATCTCTCTGTAAAATGGGGATGCATAATATAAATCCTGACTCTCTCACAGCCATATTATTAGGATCAAGTAAGATTATATATGAAAGTTTTTGTAAATTGTTATAAAGTTGAGAGGTGCACAAAGATGATCTGGTCCAAGTCCTGACCGTGAGATTGGACAGTGTGGTTGATCTTGTGTAACGGTTCACAGGGGTAGTGAGATTACACAGCACAGGTTTTTTGAGGTCAGTTAAAACTGGGTTGGAATTTGACTTTGACACTTTATCTTAAGCTCATATTACTCATTTCTGAAACTGCAGACTTACCTAACAAGATGATATCAAAATTAGCAGAGGGAATACTTTGTAAAAGTATGGGGCTGTGCCTAATACAGAATAGGTTATCAACAAGAAGTTATTTTATCTTTTTAAATCTCCACTATGACTGACAACTGCTTTTGGTTCACCAAACAATATTACAGTCTACACTTCTACCCAAAAGTTATATACTAAGACCTCAGATCCTATCAATTTTTAAAAATACGAGAACGTAAAATAAAGATGAGAAATAAGGCCGAGTACAATGGCTCACGCCTATAATCCCAGCATTTTGGGAGGCCAAGGCAGGTGGCTCCCTTGAGCCCAGAAGTTCAAGACCAACCTGGGCAACATGGCAAAACGTTGTTTACAAAAAAATACAAAAAATAGCTGGGCCCCACTGCGCTCCAGCCTGGGCAACAAAGTAAGACCCTGTCTCAAAAAAAAAAAAAAAAGATGATGAGAAATAAGTTTTGTAATTGTCTACATCAGAATTCAAAAAATGAACAGTATGTTGTTCAAGCTGAATAGTTGGCTCACTTTTAAAATAGGTTTGCTATTCTTGAGAAATAAGTTAGAAAAGAGAAAGAAAGAGGAGTGTGGTAGTATTAAATGCGGAATCAAACAAGCACCTTTAGGTCCAGTCCTTTTCCTTTTCTATTGAATCAACAGAGAGTTAATGTGGAAGTGGGAAGAAAAGAATACGAATTTTAATGAAGAATGGGAGAAAGAGACAGGGATAATTTTTGCATTTTCTTGAAAATAATTTCTCATACATCCCTGTAGAGTGACAGGGAAGCAGCCATCTGTGGTGTGCTAGTATTTACTCCTATCTGATGGTTATCTCAGGATGACAAAGCTCATGAATCGGCTTTTAAGAACTGTTTCCATGTTGGAGTATTTCATCAACCGGAGTTGGGAATGGAGCACATACAATACAGAAATGCTGATGTCTGAGCTGAGTCCTGAAGACCAAAGAGTAAGTATTGCACTGACATAAGCAACAGGAAAATGCTTCTCACTTGGAATTTAGAATTATTTGATTTGAAAAACTGATGGATGAATAAAGGACGTTTTGGTTATAGACACAGATTTTATTTTGCTTTGTTTTTTAAGAAAATCAGTCAATGCTATCAACACCACCGTAGGAAACAAATTTAATGTAAGTAAGAAACATAGGTTCTTGAACTTTGGTTAAATCTTTACTGCTGATCTGCCAATATGTTTTATCTACGGCACTTCAGTCGTTTTGTCACTCCTTGGTAGTTATCATTTCTGCAAACCCTCAGTACCTCTGGGTGGCTGTGTTCTTCCCTTATCGGCCACAGCATATGACTTCAATGAAGAATAATGATTTTATTTGTTCATAAACTCTATCATCCGCTATTCTTGTCCAGTCAAAATTGTTCTGCCTCTCCCAGCTACAGTTCCTTCCTTACCTTGCTAAAGCTAATCCCTACACCTGTGCACTCTGCCGCATCTCAGACTTCCCTCCATCAGTGCTGCATCATCAGTCTTCCTTCCTATAGTATTTCTCTACAACAGTTCAGACTTTTATTTCTCAAGACAGGACTTCAGTTTAATTCCTTAGCATCAGCACCACTTATTTCTTTAACTTTTTGACAGTAACAAAGGATAAGTCCTAAAATCTTTGCATATTCTGAAATTCACAAAAATCACTCCTTTTTTTTTCCACTACCAGTCACTCTCTTTTAAAATATAAATTCTGCTAACTTACTCCTTAAGGCTTTGCTTTCCAAAGTTTAATCTGCGTAACAAAGTGGTAATGCTGTAGGAAAGGATGGCAGGACGAGGGTATAACACCCAAATCTAAGAGGAAAGGGAAAGCTGCATCATTGATGTATTGGTCACTAACATATTATTCCATCACTTTTTAAAATAATTACTCCTTGATTAGTTGAGATATATACCAAGCCAACCATAAGCTTTCAAGCTATGTAATACTATTTCCTTTAAATCTCCCTCAGAAGAAATAAAGTGTTTGTGCTTGATCCATGTTTAAATATTCCTATGTAAATAGTAATCCATATTACAGTACCTTTGAAATAACAGCTCAAATAATCTCTCCTTTGGAGAGGTTCAACCTATGTCTCCCAGGTTGAATATCACTCATCTATGTAAAAGAAACCTCAAGTGGACAAAGTAACTGTCTGGCACTGTGGTTCTGGCAATCTATAATGTTTCTTGCCTCTCAGGTATTCAACTTTGATGTGCGCCAGTTGAACTGGTTGGAATACATTGAAAATTATGTTTTGGGAGTTAAAAAATACTTGTTGAAAGAGGATATGGCTGGGATCCCAGAAGCAAAGCAACACTTAAAAAGGTAAGTATAATCAGTCAGCTAATATTTATTGAGCACTTACTGTGCATCCGATTTTATACCAGACATACCATTTGTGCAGAGGAGACGAATGAACATTTCTTGAGCATTTACTACATGACAGGTCCTGTACTCTATACTCTGCCCTTTAACAAAGTTTCATTTAGACTTTACCACACCTCTATGAGACAGGTATTACTTTTGTTATCCCATTTTTATCAAACAGATATTTAGGTTTAAACACAGCAAATAACTTGTCCATGGTAATGCACAGTAAGTCTAGGAGCCAGATTTGAACCCAAGTTGGTTTCTTCTATCACACTCTGTCATAATGGGATATAAATACCCAACAGGCAGGGACCTAATTATGGTATTTAACCTAGAAAAAAAGTCACTCTTCAATTTTTTTCAACTTTCTTAAATTTCTTTTGGTCATGATCCCTGAGGGACAAAGAATTCTAGCACTCTGGTATAATCCTGAGAAGCAGGGGATCTGTAGTGCAGAGATGGTAAGGATGGAAAAGTAGCTTGCAAAACAGGAAGGAAGAACCTTGAATAGCAAGCTAAGAACTTTAGAATTTACCTTCTAATGAACAAGAACCAGTGAACATTTATGATGAGCTAACATGATCAAAGTATATTTACAAGATTATGCTAGTCATGCTTGTAAATAGCTTCAAATAGAGAGAGCTGCAAGAGAAAGTAGTTAGGGAAATATGGTAGAAATCTGACTGTTCAGGAAGAATGCTGTAGAAATGAGATGCAAAAACCAAAAGGCCAAGTTATACCACATACTCTGAGCACTTCATAGATACTGGCCAGTCTTAGCCAGGAAAACACACATTTATCTTCTGATAATGTGGTTGGGTATCTTGTAATTTTAACTTTGGTTATGTCTTTCTGTTCCCTAGGCTCCGAAATATTCACTACCTCTTTAATACTGCCCTCTTCCTTATCGCCTGGCGCCTTCTCATTGCAAGATCTCAGATGGCTCGGAATGTCTGGTTCTTCATTGTAAGCTTCTGTTATAAATTCCTCTCCTACTTTAGGGCATCCAGCACGCTCAAGGTTTAAGAACATGTCGTCATCGCTTCTTATCTGGAACCTCTCAGATACCTCTAAAACAGCAAACTGTGATTCTCAACATTAGAAAGTAGCAAGGAATATGCCCAAATTGTCAGATGTCACATGTGCTGTCATGTATTTGTCCCTATTCCTTAACTATATATTTTTATTTCAGTGAGAGAAGGAAAGTTGTAAACTAGCCCATAATCACATATATTTTAGGGAAAAAAAAAACCAAATTGCTTCCTAACATCCTATTTTATGCCCTCGCATATTAAAATGAAAGTACTCCCACTTTTCTTTATTTAGCTTTTTTTTTTCTCCCTGAGAAGATTCATTTAAACTCAGTAAATATGGAAAGATGCATGGCAAAAGCTGAAATGAGCTCAAGCAGTACTAATCTTGGAACCATTCTGGGGTACCCAAAAGAACAATTTAAAATCAAGATGAGTAGAAGAAGAATGGTCTCAGTATCCTCAAAAATGCAGTAAGAAAAATAATTCCTCACTGAAAATGTCTCTCTTTCCTTTCCATATTATACCTTGGAGACCTGGTTGAGGGGTGGGGGAATTAGAAAAGTAGGTTCACACTTAACATTTTTCTTAACTATATTTACTTCTTAGACTTAAAAAGGAACAAGAAGTGTAAATAAGTATGTACAGAGTGATGGATTAAGCACATTTGCATTGGGGACTCTAGTGTATTATGCTTTTAAGTCAAAATTAATAGCTTCCCAAATTTGAATTTGACAGCTATTATTTCTCAGTCTTTTTAAGCCCTAATTTTCCTGGTAACCTTCTTTCAAGAGTCTCCTTCTCCTAAAAGTGGCCAAACCTTATATTTAAGCTTTATATTTAAGCTTTTAAAAGCTTATAAAAAGCTTATATTTAAGCTTTTTCCACTCAGGCCTCAATTAGAGTGGTTAACAGGGAGAGGGATGGTCCCATTTGATCTTTGCCACTGAGCAAAACAAAATTTCAAATAAACTTTTAAACTGTAGCTTTAGTCTTCTTGTATAAAGTGGGGAAGATTACACTTATGTGATCACCAAAGGATTTACTAGTATCTTGATCATTCCAGTTGCACAATGTTAACTGCACAACGCACAGCGGAAAAGTGAATAGACTTCACTAAGTGACTCTAAGTCTAGAAAATAGGTTGTTTTCTTCAAAATATTTTGTGTATAATGCAAACTAATTAGTAAAAACTATATATATTCTCCAATTCCTATAGTAATCATGTAACTGCTACTCCAACTTTTCTCATACTTGAGAGATGAGTATATGTTGGATTGCAGCATTTCTTCATGTTAAAAACATGGAATTATTATTTAAATATAGCATTTGGGACCTAAACTAAAATTAGTCACTACACAACTAGTTGAAAACAACACAGGCATAAATGTTAACAAAGAATGGCAGTTATATTTATGCTCACTTTCTGAAATAACTGGGTAATATTCAGAAAGGCACATTGAGGTATTTAAAGTGTACAAGGCCTTAGGTCAGTATCTAGCCCAGTATTACTTGAGATTCTCCTGAGGTCCATATAAAGGGCATTTTGGAGGAACTCTTCTGGGCAGTATCTTTCCCAATCTCATCTAAATTCTGGGAACTACTTTTCATAGCAGATAACCTGGCTCTGAAATTAAGCACCTGGTGATCCTTAGTGTGAGATGTCGATGATACTTTCAAGTTATATCAATTAAGATACAAGCTATAGATATGGCAAAAATATGAAATCAAGATATAGCTCAGTGGAATTGGATTAAAACATATAGTTCTAAGGATTCACTTTTGATTGTATGTTTCACCAATTCAATAACTCCACGAATCAACTATTCACATTTTGACTTTTGATTAAATAAAAATTTGAATTAAAATTCTTCCCCTCTTCTAGTGTTGTGTCTTTAACTGCTGACTACTGCAGCACTTCTCTCTCCTTTATACCCCCTGCACCACACCCTGGAAAAAGGAAATAATAACTTCCAAAGAACTCTTTCCACCAAATCACATCACAGGAATAACTATCAGATGAATATAAATTAACATATAGGTACGTAATACTTCTTTTTCTAACACCATTAATAAGGTTATTTTGACATGAGTATTCTATTTGTGGCATCAAATGACGCAAAGTTCTGTTGTGATAATTAGGCAGGAAAAGCAGGTAGCCGTATGAAAGACAATCTCTAGCATTTACTATGAGGTAGTAAATTTCATATCAAGACGAATTAGCATTTGAATGCCTAATATAAACAAAGCAGTGGGAAAGAATCTTCTACTTTGGGGAAAAAGAGGATGGAAAGTACAAAGAAAAGGTACCTATGCTTCAAAAGAAGTTTTAGCAATCCCTATATTGCACCCACAAGATACCCGATACAGTATCAAGTATTACAGAGTTGAAGAATCATTGCCTGAGGCAACTAATACTAGAAAAAGTAGAGGCAAATGGGCACACAATTCAGAAAAACACTTGCCGTTTTCAACGAACATCACTACTTCCATTTAACACCTCATTTAATTAACTTAGTATCTCAAGGAAAAGACTGGTCTAATAATGCCCAAATAGCGTGCTCTCTTACAATAAACATAAACAATTAAAGTAGATCAGCCTAGTTTCCAAAAACATCAATAATTTTCAAAGTTCACAAGAGTCACCTGTAAATTTCCACATGGCTACTTTTCTAGATTCTGATAATATTGTCTGGGAACATAAGCAACTGCCTATAGTAAGAAGTAATGATTCTCATATGCCCACATAAAGGTGTGAAAAATGCTCACTGCCTAGATCACTTAAAAACTATTTTTTAAAAAATTAAGACTAGCAATTGCTGGCTTTCAGATGTAACTGGTTTGAGAGACAGTAGTGCCCTGCAAAGGGAGATACTACTGTGGCAAAAGATACTTAAGTAGCCACAAACACCTTTTCTGATACACACATATTTTAGACGTGTCCCTACTTTATTTGAAATACTGATTCCAACCTGGAACTGCAAAAGGGACAGAAGATGTGATATGGCAATTTGGGTCAATTCCAGAAAAATACCTTAAAGACAGTAAACTACAGCACAAGAAGTCATCAAATTGATTTGCATAACTGCTTGAAAACAAAATACAAAGCATTTATTAGTTATGAGCTGTTGCTGAAGGTCTGCTTTAGTATGTAGCTTTCATTAATGTATACTTTTCCCCATGCTTTCTCGTCCTTAATAGTTTTCCTTAAGATTATTAAAATAGTATTAACGAGTTATATTTGGAAGAATTAACCTAACTCCTTTTGTGAAACACAAAATATGTGGACTTGACAAAACTATTTAAATGTTTCACTACTTGAAATTACATGTTCACAGGTTTATACATGCAATTTTGAGTTAACTACTCAATTTTCATCACTTTTTCACCTTTAATATGAGAACTATAAAATAAACCCTGTATCATATAGCAATTTAGCGCCATATGGAAGAAAAGCAAATGTAACAAAGTGATATTTTAAAATTCCTGTAGTTTTCCTATGAGAAAAAAAGTTTAAATATGGGAACTGAGGCTTATTTGGGGGTATATTTGGATTTTCTCCTAGGATTAAAAAAATTTTAAAAATGCTTTATAGTTTGTCATTTATTGAGTCCAAATGTTTGTGCTTGCAACACTAAATATTTTATGTTCTCTTTTCTCTCAAGACAAAAAAAAAAAAAATCCAAGGCAGTCTGCTTTCTACTCTTAAATGCCAAGTGACTTCATCAGTAAAAAATATTCCAGAAAGTAGAAAAAATCTATGCTTTGATTGCATCACAATATGGGGGATACATGGGCATAGATTCAGACATTTTACTATAAGGTAGTAAATGACTGGTGACCTATTTTGATAGTGTTGAAAAGAGCTACCACCTTGGCTTGCTGAAGGTTTGCTAGAGTTCAAAACAGGAGACATACTAGGTTAAAAAACACGCTGCAATTTTAAAGGTCCTAAGGCTCAGGTTTAAGTAACTTTTCAACAATCAAAAATATGCATCTTGAACTCAAGTGTAAGCTCTGAATTTTGAAGGATATTAAATTACTTTTTGGTACTTGAATTACTAACTCAGGACATAGAATGCAAAGTGCATCTCCCTTACAGTGTCAAAAAATTAGGTCTTAGTCATTCCTTTATGGATTCCAAAATTAAGATTGTATTAAAGACTGTAAATCCTGTCTGCATCAGTAAACTTTTAATTATAAAAATTCAATGCTATCATAAAATGTATATGAGAAAAGTGTGATATTAATCATCTAAGTTGAGAACCAGAAGTAATTTGAGTGCCAGGTGCAGTGTGGCTCATGCCTATAATTCCCAGCGATGCAGCAGCCTAAGGTGGGAGGACTACTTGAGACCAGGCGTTGGAGTCTGGCCTGGGCAACACAGAAAGACTCTATCTATATGAATGAAAAAGAATTAGCCAGGTTTGTTGGTGCATGCCTGTAGTCCTACCTACTCGGCAGATTGAGGCAGGAGGATTGCTTTAATCCATGAGTTCGAGGATGCAGTGAGTTATGATCGCACCACTGCACTTTAGCCTGGGCAACAGCGAGAGGCCCCATCTCTTTCTAAAAAAAAAAAAAATAAAGGTAATTTTGTAATACTAAGTTAAGCTTTTCCTAAGAGGTAGTCTGAAGTGCACAAATACTGCAGCAGGGAATTCTTCAGCTAAATATTTACTCTTCTTTATAGGCCAATGTATGCGAACTGTACTTTTAAAAAATCCATTTCATATACTTTGAGGTCTCAGACTTTTACATATGTAGTCTGGAATACATATATATAGATATTACAAATACTCTAGTAAAATGAAAAGGAGAATTGGGTAATAAAGTAGGGTATCCTGGCTGGAGGCACCTCCACGCAGAGGGAAAGCTGCATAATAGGTAGGTGAGTAAAGTGCTCTCTGCAATAAAAAACAGTTGGTGAGGCCAAAATCTCCTAACAAATCCTAATATGCAGGTAAACGTCATCATCCAAACAGCTGGTCGGAATTTTAATACTTCCATTGCCAAAAATCTGACTCTATTTGAGGAGTTTCAGATGGAAGCCTTCAACCTTTAAAATAGAAATCAATGGCAAAGCAGAATTTTGCTGTAAAGAAATTCCTTTCATAGGAGATCTCATTAAAATTTTAATATGGTATTTGGAAAATATGAAAACAAAAATCGTAAGTATCAAAACAATTTTTAAAATCCTTTTTAAAGATACTTAACTGTTCTAAAGTAATCCTAAATCAATATTGTTTTCCCTCCCATTTAGAAAAAACCCAAAACTCGATTGAATTTTCTCACAAGCATACTTAAAGGACAATCAGTCTAAAATTCTAATTCTTTCCTGTTAAAATTCCTGTTGACAGATGTTTCGTTAGTTTATAGCCCAATTTTGTTGGAAATAATCTGAAGGAAAAAAAAATCAAAACCTAGAGAAGGTTCATTTACTATTTAGAATTTTCTGGATTCAAAATCTTTCAAAGTGTATCATCTACTTTCATCAGTTAACTTCATGGCTGTTAATGATATCATTTTTTTAAATGATGCTTATTTTCTGCAGAATGTCATTCTGCATAAATTTTACTGCAAAATAGACCCATCACTATTTCTCCTTTTCTCCATTATACTGTTCATCCTGTTTTTATAACTTTGTCTTTAAAATAAATCCATTTGAAAAACTGTAACTTAGTCTTTCAGTCTTGTTATTTACCTGGAATTTTGTTTTCCCATTTCTCTAAATATATTTCAACTTTGGGCATTGGTTGATGATTCTTCTACCGTCATGCAGTATTACAAAAGGAAAACTGATATTGGCACACATATTCCAAATACAGCTTTTAATAGTACCTGTATGATAGCCCCCTCTATTTTTAATCTTTTATGTTCTGAAGATTTGGAATTAATCCTTAAATAGTTAAGAAAGTTAGAAAACAATCTAATACAGAATCATTCATATTCAGGACTCTGAATGCAAATACTTCTTTCATAATCCAGTTTTACGGTTTAATGGACATTACTATAGCACCTCTCAGATCTGATATATCTTGTGCTTTTTAAAGTTTGCCTTACACTTTCATTTAAAAGTTACCCTGTTCCCCACTTACCACATGTATAAAATATTCTATTTTTCTCTTAATGTTGTACAAGCTGATAATTTTCACTATCAGTAGTGGATCTTTTTATAACTCACCCTATGTCCCCCAAAATATACCAATAATATAATGAATTTTGAAACTTGACATCTTTTTAAAAAATGTGCTTTCTTTTCCCTGTGTAAGACTATACCATTTGTGAATGACACCTCTGTTACATAATACCTACATACCTGCCCCTGTAAGAATTGACCTTAATCTTCTAAGACTCTACCTTCAACAGTTAAAAAAGTCAATAACCAGAGTCCAAAGAAAAGCAGTTACTTTTTTAGACCAAGTTATGGGATAAATGGTCTTGTCAATATGGCTTAACATTAATATGGCTATAACATAGGGACTACTCCCTGTTTTTCTTTATTTTGACCTAATCACAATTCTTTAAAGTCTAGACTAGTTTTCCATATGTTTTCCACATTTTATTCTGACATCATATCTTTTAAAAACAAAAGGATGCAAACATTTGCACTTCTCAATGTTTTTTTTTTTCCATAGATAGATGTGGTTTCGCTTATTTCCTTCAGGCTTTTTATCACCAAGAATCCAAGTCTGATTTCGATACTGCCCATTTTGTGTGAAAATTTAAGAAGGCGTCATCTTCAAAACAACACTCCAGTTAGGCTTCTTCACTGTTTAGCTGCATTATTTCTTCTAGGACATTTGTAACAGATACAACAAATATAAGAATTTCAGTTTGGGGTTCTTTTTTTCCTTATTTTTTTCTTTTTTAAAATAAGTACGTTTCCTGCTCATTTGTGTTTTCTTTTCTTTGAATATATTGCACAATATTTTATTATTAAAAAAAGGTTTTATGTCTCAGGCAAAAAGTTTTTCTCCTTCACTTGGGAGATGTTAATGTGTATTATTTTCTAAAAGAGGTAAGTGGTTGTCTGTGTGGCCATCCTCAAAGGGAACCTAAGGAGAAAGAGAGGGAAAAAAACAAAGAATCAGTTTTATCCCTTACATTCTTTCCTCTAAACACAAAGTTTTATTTTGGACAATCCTTTCTAGTCACCAAAAGCTACTATCAACCTATCTATGTATCTGGTTTTTTTTGAGGCAGGGTCTGGCTCTGTCACCTAGGCTGGAGTGCAGTGGTGTGATCACAGCTCAATGCAACCTCAACTTCCTGGGCTCAAGTGATCCTCCCACCTCAGCCTCCCAAGTAGCTGGGACTACAGGTTTGCACCACCTTGTCCAGCTAATTTTTTCTACCTTTTGTAGAAATGGGGCTCTCACTATGTTGCCTTGGCTGGTCTCGAACTCCTGGGCTCAAGTGATCCTCCCGCCTTGGCCTCCCAAAGTACTGGAATTACAGGTGTGAGCCACCATGCCTGGCCCATAGACTTAACAATGATTCTAAGATTTACAGATCAGCACTGTGTATACTATACCACTTACAGAATTGACAGGTTTATAGGATCCAAGTCTGAAACGACAGCAAATTATTTCAACTATAAATTTTCCAATTCCATGTAACATGCCTGTAATAAATAATAAATTTATGCTTTTAATAAATTATTTCCTAAACTGCTATTTAAGAATAATATAATGGAATAGATTACAGAAGAAAACAAAGCAGTCTGCATTATTCACTTCCATGGTTAAAAATAATCAAGACAGATATTAAAACAAATGGATTTCTCTTAAAAAAAATCACAAAGCCATATAATTCATGATTTGAGCACAATCAATCTTTTGTCGGTTTTTTTTTTTTTTTTTTGGAGACAGAGTCTTGCTCTGTTGCCCAGGCTGGAGTGCAGTGTTGCAATCTTGGCTCACTGCAACCTCCATCTCCCAGCTCAAGCAATTCTTGTGCCTCAGCCCCCCAAGTAGCTGGGATTACAGGCGTGTGCCATCACACCTGGCTAATTTTTTATATTTTCAGTAGAGATAGGGTTTCACCATGTTGGCCAGGCTGATCTGGAACTCCTGGCCTCAAGTTGATCTGCCAGCCTTGGCCTCCCAAAGTGTTGGGATTATAGGCGTGAGCCACTGCACCTGGCCTGAACACAATCTTTTCAAGATTTTCACACACCAATACAATTTTGGAAAATAAATATCAACAACAAAAATTTAAATAGATTTAAATGAAGCACTAACAAAGAATTCCCTAAGAAAAGCTATTCATTCATTTAAAAATATGATTCTAAGTATAATAAACTACCTAGCTCCATCCAATACTGAATAGGGACTGAAGGTGAAGAAATAATTATTTCTTCTTTTTTCAATTATACTTAACTCCCAATTTTCATCATTACAATTCAACAACTAATCTTAGTGAATTCTAGGATCTCAGGATAAAATTATACACACATTACTGATTAAAAACCTAGTTCCATGTATTGCATAATTCAAAGTACTGTAACACGATTTTACATACTGTACAGTTAAAAATACCTTAAATGCCTTCTAGGCATTTTCATGTTTAATCCTATAGCACACTTGCAGATTAGATATTATTACTGCTATTTTTACCGACTAGAAAACCTCAAAAAAGGTAAGTGATCTATTCCAGGATACCAACAAGTAAATGGCAGAACTTGCATTCAATTCTAATTCAATCTGATGTTAACACCCAGGATCTCTAATTCACCATTATACAATCTACCTTACATCACTGAAAACAATGAAATTAGTTATGTTTACTGGTTAGTCAATATAATTTTGTAGTTATGTAATTACATATTAAAGAAAAAGCTACTTAAATATCGAAACATGAAAATATGTATTTCTTGCCCCTTAAAGAAGAAGCATCTTAAATGTAAGCAACACTTTTAGAAATTATTAGACAAAAAAAAATGGTTTTTAACCTGTTGTTGAAAAGATTCCTCCAACAATACCACAGAGTCTTACAAAAAACTGCCAGAACGGCATATGCTCCTCAGTAACTGTCACCATAAGAGAACTGAGATCGTATTTCATAAATATCCCAGAGACTCCATGGCTGCCTGCAGCATGGTTAATGATACGTTCCTAAAAGGTAGGGGAGAGATAGGAGGAAGAGAGAAACAGAATTCACGTCATCTGGTTACTTACATACATTCAATATTAAGCCCTGCAACCCGACTGTAAAAGAAGGACATCCACATTTCTTTATGAACTGTCCTACTAGACTAAGCTCTTCAGAGACAAATTATTTTGGATTCTTTGTGTGGTTAGCTTTTGAAACTATCTGAAGGGCAGAATCATTCTTTCTTATTTTCTCAAAAAGGTCACCTTAGATACAAGTTTTCTACTGAGCTCAAGAGCTTACAAATATATGGCATGTTCCTCATGCTATAACTAAACTGCAAGCTTTAGGAATACAAATAATGAGGCTAACTACTACCAAGGGAAATTAGAACAGTTTTATGTAGGGCATTACAAAACCCTTTTTCTATTACCAGCACAATACAGCCTTATAAGCCATACTGATCAGGTTTCTAATAATAACTATGTCTTAAAGCTCTAAAATGCTCAATATCATGCTGAGTTATAAATATATTTGTCACTACCTATAAGTGTAGAAGCTGTTTTAGGGATCAGGGTATCTACATAATGAAAGACAACTAATGATTCACTTTGGGTTCCAGAACTAATGAACGTCAGCCTTCTCTCTCCCAACCCCCATCCTGCACTTTACCATTTCCAGTTACTCCACTCTTTTTTACGTTAACAAACTATTTTAGTTACCCTATCAGTATAAACACATCCTTCGACAGTCAAAGCCCTGGGATTCTATTATATATATATATTTGCTTTTGTTATTTTAAAAATATATCCTAGACATAATTTCATGTTAGTACATAGAGATCATCCTCATTTGATTTTTAACAATTGCCTCTTCATCCATTGTGTAATGAAGCATCTCGATTGTTTTTAATCTACAATTCAGATAACAATGCAATGAATAGCCTGAAACACACATTTTTGGCCATTGTATCTCTAGAATAGATTTCTAAAAGTGAGATTGCTAACTCAAAGGGTAAATGCATATGTCCTTTTGCAGATACTGCCAAACTACCTTCCGCAAAGATTATGCCATTTTGCATTCCCATAGCACTGCATGTTTGCCTGTTTTCCCCAAAGCCTTGTCAACTCTATGTACTGTTTTTCAGGTGTTTGCCAATCTTACAGGTGAGAAATGGAATCACCCCACTTCTTAAAGAAATGTTGAAAAGCACAATATGTTCATGTATAAACTTTACCTAGTTTCTTTGTGTGAGTGTATATACACACATACCTATACATATATATGCAGTTATATATGCTTGTGTTATCCCCCAAACCAAGCGAAAAGCTATAGACACATGACACTTCACCCCTAAAAACTTCAATACCTACTCTAAGAACAAAAAACATTCCACCATTATTGAGGGCATGGTCATCATGAGTTATAAGGCTAGTAAAAGAAAACACCATATAAAGGAAAGTAACATTTTTTAAAGCACTTAAATTTCACCTTAGAACTCTTTTGAATAGAAGTATTTGAATATCCACCATTCAAACAAAAAAATAAGAAAACATGACCCCAAAGTAGATGAGAATTCTATGAAACTGTCCAATCGCAACACTTTGCTCATCGTTGTCAGTATGTATTTACAAGATCACACCACCCTGAGGTAGTGGAATATTCTTCATCTCAATCAGATGAATGCAAAGCATTAATTCAGGAAGGCAAACCCTCTAAATTTACTATCTAATCCATAATAACCATGTATTCCCAGAGAAGGCAGTACATTTATTAATAAATAACACAGAATTCAAAGAATCTGCTGCCAGATTAGGAACTGCTTATATCAATTTATGAGAAAACATATTACAAAATTAAGACATTAAGAATAAAATAATTAATGTCATCACAGTTTAACAATTTCAAGTCTTAATGCAACAGAAAACATTTCAGATTTTTTAACATCTACTTTTATTGCTCTAGAATATACTAAAACTAATTTCTGACATATTATTGATTTAAAACAAAATGTGAATTCATTTCAAAACTTCCACAAATTTTTAAATGGGGGAAGACACCAAGTAAAATGCCACCTTGTTCTGTAGGCAGGAGACTTTAAAATGCTTTTTTTAAAAAAATCACCAAATCATTTTAGCAGGTGGACTCAACTTACCCTCTCTGTCACAGAAAACTGATGGGTGTCTGCTGATATTTTATATGTATGTAGTTTTGTTGGCACAACTGTAATAAAATACTGGAACATCTGGTTGTCTAGAATAAAAACAAAACTTTTTATCAATTCAGTAGCAACAAAACTACTGCCAAATATATTTTTCTGTTAAATACATTTAACCTGAAATTTAGCTGGATGTGGCGCTCACACCTGTAATCTCAGCACTTTGGGAGGCTGAGGAGGGAGGGATTGCTTGAGTCCATGAGTTTGAGACCAGTCTGGTCAAAAGAGTCAGACCCTATTATTACAAAAAAAAATTTTAAAATTAGCTGGGCATAGTGATACATGCCTGTGGGTCCCAGCTACTCAGGAGGCTGAGGTAGGAGGATCACATGAGCCCAGGAAGTCTAGGCTATGGTGAGCCATGATTGTGCTACTGCACTCCAGCCTGGGCAACAGAGCGAAAACCTGTCTCAAAAAAATAAAAAATAAAAACATTTAATTTCAAATTTAATGTTATGTACAACTTAATATCTAACAAAAAAATAAAACATTTTAAAAGAAAGAACCAATGAAAGCAATATATTTACACTTGGCAAAACAAGTTCTCAGTAAGCATAAGATGGGCAATACAGATGTTTAAAAAGATGAACTAGTGACTTAAATATTCCTTATAATCATTATCATCTGTTTATCAAACATGAAAAAGCAGCATTTCTTTCTTTTTTTTTTTTTTTTGAGACAGGGTCTCACTCTGTTGTAGCTGGAGTGCAGTGGCTCAATCACAGCTCACTGCAGCCTCGACTTCCTGGGCTCCAGTAATCCTCCCACCTCAGCCTCCTGCACAGCAACTATGCTGCACAACACCAAGCCCAACTAATTTTTTTCATTTTTAGTAGAGACAGGGTTTTGCCATGTTGCCCAGGCTGGTCTCAAACTCCTGGGTTCAAGTGATCCTCCTGCCTCGGCCTCCCAAAATGCTGGGATTATAAGTGTGAGCCACCGGCCAGCATTTCTTTATAGTACAGAAACTAAACATAAAATTATAAGAGAATAACCACCACAAGACACATGTGCAGTTTCTGCTAGTATCTTAAGATATACAATAAACCAAAATCAGATTAGCTAGCCTTTGAATAAATAAAAGAAACCAGTATCACAGCAGGAAGGCATCTAAAGAAACTACTCAGTGATGGCTGTGGTTACTGTGTAATCAAAAGGATCTTTTTTTTTTTTTTTGAGATGGAGTTTCACTCTTGTTGCTCAGTCTGGAGTGTAATGGCACCACCTCGGGTCACCACAACCTGTCTCCCGGTTTCAAGCGATTCTCCTGCCTCAGCCTCCCAAGTTACTGGGATTACAGGCATGTGCACCATGCCTGGCTAATTTTGTATTTTTACTAGAGACAGGGTTTCTCCATGTTAGTCAGGCTGGTCTCAAACTCTTGACCTCTGGTGATCTGTCCGCCTAGGCCCCTTAAAGTGCTTAGATTACAGGTCCGTGCCTGGCCAAAAGGATCATTTTTATATAGTCATTAGACATCTGTAGCTTTGACACAAGTTTTAAATACCAGTATATTATCAATTACTAATTAATTGTAAACAATTACCCATTCACATAAAACATGTTAATTCTCTAGGTTTAATTCTAGAAAAATTATAATTAGATACACCTATCCACAGGTTCAACTAGATAAGCAAGTAAATCTTTTTATTTTCTTTCTGTTAGAGATGAAGCATCTCAAGTAGAGGGATATTAAGAAACAGGCCAAAGTTCAGGTTATTAAGTGGCAGAGTGAGAACTTGAACCCAGGCAATTTTACTCAAGGGGAACATGGTCTTAAATTTAAGCAGAAAAAATTCTCCCAGATTTAAATAGAAGCTTGTATCCCTTTGTACATAAAAGAGTAAAAGCTGCTGGGCATAGTGGCTCACGCCTGTAATCCCAGCACTTTGGGAGGCCGAAGCAGGGCGGATCACAAGTTCAGGAGATCGAGACCATCCTGGCTAACACAGTGAAACCCCATCTCTACTGAAAAAAAAAAACAAAAAAAAAAACATTAGCCAGGTGTAGTGGCACGTGCCTGCAATCCCAGCTACTTGGGAGGCTGAGGCAGGAGAATCACTTGAACTCAGGAGGCGGAAGTTGCAGTGAGCCGAGATCGAGCCATTGCACTCCAGCCTGGGTGACAAAGTAAGACTCCGTCTCAAACAAACAAACAAACAAACAAACAAGAGTAAAAGCTTTGACCTTCCTCTCCACTTCTCTCTCACTCATGGAAGGAATGATTCATCTGCAAAAAGTAGTCATGTGTGGCTAAGCCACTCAACTAGATAGTATAGGCGTTCTCTCTCTTAAACAGTTCTGTCTTCAAGACATACATATCCACCTCTCTATCATTAGGAAAGTGAGCTATCTCTGCCATTTGAGAAGCTGGCAGGGAGGAGAAGTATGCAGTTAGGTTATCCAGTTTGTGGAAGCACATACAGGTTGTTTTATTTCCATAAGCCTCATTAATAATAAAGCTGCCTGCAATGCTCTCAAAAAAGATCACTGCTTGGCTCATTTATTTACTTCACTAGAGTTTTTTTTTCAAATACCACAGCCTCTTCCATGCCCTTTTTCATATCACAGGCAATCTCCTTCATTTTCTTCATAGCCATTTGCCCTAACACTTATTATCTAAAGATCTAATTCCCTATAGGAATGTGTGCTCTATGAGGGGCAGGGATAGCCTATCTTGTTTATACAAATTTACACTGCATTAAAGATGTTCATTGCTAAGTAACCTCTGTAATACTTCTGGAGAACATCAGGAAAGGGATAGTTACCTGACACAGCAGATATATAACGTTGATTTTTTTCTATTTGGAAAAAGAAGCCCAATAAAACACATATTATGAAGTAGAAAAGTATACAACCTGCTTTAAAGCTTTGTATAACCTGGTGATACCTAACGGCATTTCAGAATATGACTCTAAATACCCCTTAGGTTCTCTGAATTTAGAAATAAGTATACTTAAAAACAGCTTTTTGAAAATTAACTTGTTTATATTTAGAAGAGCTTCTGTACAAGAATGTGTAGTTCATTTTAGCATCCTGAAACAAAGCATTCAACCAGTATGTTTCCAAATGAGCATCTCTCAGGTAACATGTAATGAATTTCAGTGGAGAATGAACGTATGCTTAGATTACAGACTAGATCATACTGACTAAAACTTATAAATTTCAAACTGTTTCTATCCACACATTTCTAAATTTAGTACACTCAGGTTTCCTGAAGTGAAACATTCCCTATGAACATAAAATATTCATGAATGTAAATCAGTATTCTAAATTCTAAACATCTTTAATATATCTGATTATAACACTGCTAAAAGGTAATGAATATGAATAAATCTAAATAGAATATTAATAAATCTACTTTAATAAAAAACTAAATCCTTAATTACAATTTTACAAAGGATAGAATTACTACTAGCTGAATAAGCTTCAAAAGTCCTTAAAATGTCCAGTAGCTGGAACATGGTATATGACTATTTTAGAGAGAGGCAATCAAAAACCCACAGAAAACATGAGAATAGACAATTTGCTAAACAACTAAGAAAATCTTTCCATATTTGGATAGACTTGATACTTTAAATGGAGCAGAAAGTTAAAAAGAACATTTAAAAAAGATTATCTGTGCTATAATGTACTCCTTCTATGTTAATAACCAAATCATTCCAGAATAACTCTAGGTTTCTGATATTTGTAAAATTCTCCAGAGAGGTTTCTAAAATGATAAATATGATTTTAAAACTGAACCTACACAAAGAAAATTATTCTTCTCATAATGTTGAACCTTTCTTTTGTTCTTATTCTTTGGTGAATATAAAAAGTGCAGTATGCCCTATGAATGTATTAACCTTTCATCTATTTCTACTGTTTAAATTCTACTCCTTCTGCCTTTTAACTCCCTTCAACTTTTAATTTGAATTTCTTTATTCTGTTCTATGGCTCATTTTTGAACATTCAAATTTCATCCACTACTAGGACAAATTCTCTCCACACATATCTCACTCACCAACCACTTAAAGATTATCTTTACACAGCAGGTAGGAAGATATTAAAAATATATATTAAGCACAATTTTCTACACGTAAAATCCAACAGTAATCATTACTTACGATCTATAGCAATTTTTTCAGTTCCATCTAAAGGATTAATAATTGCTGGAACAAGCTCTCCAAAAGACAAATGATCTATTCTATGAGAAAAGTTGTAAGCTAAAAGGCAAAAAATAAAAACAACTTAGCAGAGAAATTGTATTATTCAAAAGTACATGCTACAGGTTGGTTTACCTCCTTATCCTCAAATGAAAATGTTTAAAATATGCAAGGATAATAATACAATATTTTAAGCCACATCACTTTGAGAAAAATAAATTTAAATATACATGAATTAAATGTATAAATTCTGACAAAATGCTCTATCTCAAATTTTATAATTATATACTAATTAACTTCTAGAAAATATTACAATAATAATAAAAGCCAAAAATATATATATCTCCTTTTCCAAATCATCATATAGTAACTGGACTGTATTGTCAGAATTGGAATGACGTCCATGCCGCCAAATAAAACTGATCTTATATATCTTTAATACATACTATTGCTAAATGTGACCAAACTAATTTTTTGTGGAATCCATTACTTGTTTTGTCCTCTAAAGCAGACTTTAAAAACGTAAGTCTTATGACAATCATGATACCAAACTAACCTGAATACTTTATACATGTCTATACATCCATATTTCAATATGCAAATGGAAATAAACTGCAAATATATTCTTTTCATTATCCCCAAAATTTAGCAGAAATGTGTACAAAGTTATATAAAGTACACTAGGCTTTCCTCCCTAACCTCAACAACTCTGAGCAATGACCAAATACAAATGCAGATTAAATCAATTTAAAAATTTATTTTTTCCTTTAGATGAATATCTGTCTTCAGAACAGTTCATTTTCAACTACACTGCATCTGCACTTTTAAAAAAAGTATTAGACAAAGTATTTTTTTTCAAGTACATCTTTATTGAAAAAAAGTCAGAAACTACTTAACAGTCATGGTTGACTAGTGCTGCCAAATGTGCATGACCACGAGGATGTGGAATTGCTCTGAAAGGAGAAAACAAAATTAAAGTAATACCATTTATGCATATAATTAATCAAAATCAGAAAGTGGATCTTCCCTAAGCTATATAATTTTTCTTAGTACCAAATAACATAAGAATGCATTTGGCCTATGATTGAGCAGACAAGTCTACTCATCTCAGCAATGCACTAAACTACTTGGGGGTTGGCGAACATTTTTGGTAAAGACCTGGATAGTAAATACTTTTAGGGTTTGTGGGCCAAGATGCAAAATCAGTGTATTATGTGGTTACATAATGAGAAAAAGCAATTTTCACAAACTTTTCATTGATATAATAGTCATAACTGAGTGCTTTTTGTTTTTTTGTAATAGAACTGTTTTGCAGGGAGATTACATTTTGTTAAACTGGGATTTAGAATCAGTGTTCCCTATTTTCAAATGGCCCATAAATCTTTATTTGATAATGATGATCTAAAATGAAATTTTAAGTATTTCATCTTTGAAAATATTAATTCATGAGTACGAGTTGAGCATATTCATTGCTTGAAAGACATTTATAGAATTCTAGTAGATTCTTCTCCTAATACTTATTTACCTTTAAACATGCCATTATATTGCAGATTAATAACTTCCGATCTAAGTTAAAGCAAAATTTCCTCAATTGTACAGTTAAATGAATTTGAAACATAGAAATTTCCTTTTTATTTGCATCAATGTCTCAAGTTCTGGAACTACACAGTTTGACATCAGAAAATATATCCAAGTATGAGAATAGAGTCAAGATCCTTGCTTTAACTTCTGACAGCAAAGGATATCAAAGAATAAAAAGTAAAAGAAACCACTCAAAATCACTAGTTATTGAAATAACTTTACAATATAAATTTCATAGATAAGCATTGGTTTTAGGCTAAATTCATTAAACATTGTTTCTGAACAATGTTTAATGAATTAAACATTGTTAAATCTGCATAAAACTTAAATTTCCAAAGATATTCTCTGCTCGATAATTGTAGCTGATATAAATTTTCTCATTCAGAAAAATTCCAGTCTTGGTCCTGAGCTCAAAAAATTTACTGCTAAGCCATCAAACTGCTGTGTAGTAGGGCAGGATGGAATATTCAGTTTTTTATTTCTGACAAAAAACCACAGAAATGACAATATTTAGGTCCATAAGGGCAAATGAAATTTGCCATTGGCACACCAGTTTAAAATGCATAATAAATTCAAATATTTTCTGCAAAGTACTACTGATGATACAATGGATAACAATAGGCATTAAACACATTACATTTTCACAAGATTTGAAATGCATCCAAGTAGGCTATTTTCTGCTCCACATACCACCATCAATTACAACACATTTGTAACACATCTTACCAGATTGCACTTTAGGTTGCACTGAAATTGTGTTCTCTCAACTTCTATAAAAATATTCTTGCCTATAGTTGTTGCTGCAAGCAGGCTATTCATAGATACTAATTCTTCAATCATTTCAAATTCAGCATTGATTCCTCAAATAAACAATAAGCAGGTCTAGTAAATCTGTCCACTCATCAAGAGCTTAGAAATCACTCAAAATCTCCTGGCTTTTTTTTTTTAGTTTTATTTATTTACTATTTTTTGAGATGGAGTCTCGCTCTGTTGCCAGGCTGGTGTGCAGTGGTGTGATCTGGGCTCACTGCAACCTCTGCCTCCCAAGTTCAAGTGATTCTCCTGTCTCAGCCTCCATGTAGCTGGGATGAGAGGTGCGCGTCACCACGTCCAGCTAATTTTTGTATTTTTAGTAGACAGGGTTTCACCATGTTGGCCAGAATGGTCTTGATCTCTGGACCTCGTGATCCACCCATCTCTGTCTCCCAAAGTGCTGGGATTATAGATATGACCCACCGCACCCAGCCTCCTGGCTTTTTAACTATTAGATACTGCTCTCAATGTCCTCATCTACTGGAATAGTTTTCTTGAAGAAGGCTAATCATCTAATTGTCTAAAGCAAATTTGTTTTCTCTGGATTCATTCCTTTAGCTTTTGCAGTCAAACACTGTTTCTCAGATTTATCAATACACGGATGTTGGTAAACAATGAGGTACTTAAAGACTACAGCTTCATTTTCACTTTTTATTATAAAATTCTACAGTTTCTGGATATTCCAATTTAAATTTTCTAATTTTTCTGACCATTGCTTTTTTATAGGCTGGTAATATTGTGATGAATGCTCAATCTGGTACTATCAACATATATTGTATTCTTTTTAGCACAATTAAATAGTGTCATTGCTTAATAAGCAGGATGTTCTGCAACCATATTTGATCAAACAATCCATACTCCACTGTTCTTTAAAAATGCAAAATTTGGAGTCCCTATTTTCTTTAACATAGTAACACAATAAATAAATAAAATGTTGCAGTACAAGAATACACATGGCACTTTTAATGCTGTCAACTAATAACCGCATCACTGTAATTCATAGTAAACCTAAGTACACAGTAATGAGAGTAATATAGTTTCTACCAGAATTACTCAACTGTGGTATTGTAATACAAAAGCAGCCATATATAAACAAATGAGCACGGCTATATGCCAATAAAACTATTTTTGGACACAAACTTAAATTTCATATATTTCTCATGTATTATATTATTCCCCTTCTGATTTATTCTCAAACATTTAAACATGTAAAAACCGTGGCTCGGCAAGGTGGCTATCGCCTGTAATCCCAGCACTTCGAGAGGCTGAGACAGGCGGATCACTTGAGACCAGGAGTTCGAGACCAGCCTGGCCAACATGGTGAAATCCCATCTGTACTAAAAAGACAAACGTTAGCCAGGCGTGGTGGTGGGCTGCCTGTAATCCCAGCTACTCGGGAGGCTGAGGCAGGAAAATCGTTTAAACTCAGAAGGCAGAGGTTGCAGTGAGCCGAGATCACACCACTGCACTCCAGACTGGGCAACAGAGCGAGACTCTGTCACAAAAATAAATAAATAAATAAAATAAAATAAAAACATAAAAACCCTTCTTAGCTTATGAACCATACAAAAACAGGTAGTAGGCTGAATTCGGTATACAAGCTGTAGTTTGTTTACCCCTGCAATAAACCTTTGTTCTGTTATGCACTGTTATATTTCAAATTTAACCTGTTCTTTTAAAATCTTCATACCTCTACAAGTAAGTATTATCCTTCCCTGTTTCTGGTTAAAATAATGAAAAAAATCACCTTGAAGATCTCCTTTACTACAATCCTGCTTTACCTAGTTACCAATTCTAGCAACTAACTAAAAAATTGAAAACAAAAACTCTCAATAAAAGATTCTTCTTTATTTATAACCAATTAACTGTCACTACTGTCAAGTTTCAGAATATGCCCTGATAGGTCTAAACATTGTTTAATTTGTTTGATATGGTACCTAGCAAAACACCAGGCACTTAAAAAAAAAAAAAGGCAATACAATAATCATTAGGAAAACGTATTAACTAACATTTAACACAAAGTATACTAAAACTTTGCTCAATAAAGCATTTCTTTATGCATTGGAATAATTGGCAGTTGGTTCGGTAAATTCTTCTGTGTTCACAGTGAAGTACACTACCTCAAGCTTACTACTAAAAAGAAAGTCTACTGTCATAAATTATTCCCAGCTCCACTCATATCGTCAGTCTAACAGTGTTCCTACTATTATTTTCAAACAAATTCAGGGAAATTTTTCTGAATAAATAAACTACAATACTAAATGTTGAATATCCCTTATCCAAAATGCTTGGGATCAGAAGTTTCAAATTTTAGATTTTGGAATATGTACATTTTATTTGCCAGATAGGCCTCCCTAATCTGAAAATCTGAAATCTGAAATACTCTTAAGCATTTCCTTTGGGCACCATGTTGACAATGCTCAAATTTGGAGTATTTTGAATGCTCCAAATTTGGAGCATTTCAAATGTCAGATTTTCAGACAAGGGAGGCTCAACCTATATATGTTACTTGGATGAACTCTCTCACCACCCACGATATTACTCCGAGAGGAATAGAGAGCTGCTTTAAATAAAACCTCCTTCTTTATTTTGTTAACAGGTGTATTCATTTTATGAAATGATAGCATAAGTGAGCATCTTCTTCAAAAAATTAAAAGTTAAAAATCAAATTAAATCACCCTAGTACAGATGACTGTAGTTATCTGACACTTGTTAAAACTCTGCATAGGGAGGATGGATATTCAGAATTTACCTATTTCTTTCCTGGGATATTTTCTACTCTATCAGAAAGGAAGCTAGCCTAAGTGATTTTCAGTGGATTAAAAGTTGTTCTGGCAGGTGAAGAGAGGCATTTTGAGTTGTCAGAATTATTGGGGAGGGGTTGCTATTGGCATTTACTGGACAAAAGCCACAGAAACAAGGCATCCTGCAATGACATTGGTTGTCTCACAGAAAAAAGAATCATCCCAAGTTTTGCGTGACTTTCAAATGCTCTAAGAGATATTCGTGTACATGAAAAGCCCATTAAAATAATCTGAATCTAGAACTTAACTCCATTTAGCTATACAAAGTACCTGTTGTAGTTTTAATATACACTAAATTTCCCAGAAAACTAAGGGAAGCTTCTATTCTGTCTTAATATTACAAAGTATTTTCAGTAAGTGAAAACAACATACTTGCCCACTGTTATGTGAAAATTCCCTGCTACTTTATTGACATATAGATGACCATGAATTCTGCATGCATCTGGAGACTGTGATGAATCATCTTCCCTGTTAAAACAAGATATATTATTTAAAGCATATCAATATAGTTACCATTTTATGATGAGAAAACTGTGTACAGAAAAAAAAAATCCCTAACAATCATTTTTTAGGTAATATTCTAAATGTCAAAAATAGAATAGCAGTTTCCTGAAGTCTAGACATCTATAAAAATTACACATGTATAAAATGGGAAAAAATATTTATTTAATATCTATTAAATTTACATAAATTTGAAAAGTCCATGGTTCTTCAACTCTAACCAGAAGACTTAGTCCAGCAACAGAAGAAAGACTAAAACAAAAAAATTGTCCAAAAAGACATGCTTTCTTCACTTATTTCTGCCACTGTAGCGGGGACAGGGAGGAAGGGTAGAAATATGACTGAAGTAAAGGAAAGGCATGCCACCTAAGTTCAAAGAGACAATGACATTTTCTTCCCAAGCAAATATAAACTCTTGTGTATTTTAAATTTTAAATTGTTATGTTTATGATTATAGCATTTCCGAATATCCACCAGTCTTTTTTTTTTTTTTTATTTTTGTGATAGAGTCTCACTCTGTAGCCCAGGCTGGAATGCAATGGCACAAACTTGGCTCACTGCAACCTCTGCCTCCTGGGTTCAAGCAATTCTTCTGTCTCAGCCTTCCGAGTAGCTGCAACTACAGGCATGCATCACCATGCCTGGCTAATTTTTTTGTATTTTTAGTAGAGACGGGGTTTTCACCATGTTGGTCATGCTGGTCTCTAACTCCTGACCTCAAATGATTTGCCTACCTCGGCCTCCCACAGTGCTGGGATTACAGGCATGAGCCACCATGCCTGGCCTATAATCTTTAAAATAAAACAATTAAAAAAAAAATTATAGCCTTGAAAAAAAGGTGAAGTAAAACTAAATTTCTAACCAAAGTTTATATATCCTCATAATAGTGAAACTAATTTTTCTTAAAACTTAATATAATTTTATATGGAGGTATGCCACACATAAAAAAGAAAATTAAATGCAAATGAAATAATATATGTGTGATAATACTGATCAAAATCACAGGCTATAAATTTGAGAGCAAAAGGCATCTTTAGAGTACAGAATGATTCTATTTTCACTTCCTAAGAAAAATGATTCGGAAAACTACACCAACACTTTAGTTTTAATTATGTCAAAACAAATTCATAATAAATAGCTGTACATTTAAAATACAGATTTCACCTTGGTGGAAGAGCTGTTGATGCACTTTTAAAAGCACTTTTAAATATCACATCTTGAAGGGAATGCTCTTCTTGTAGCCTACTCTGAATCAGCTGCAGCATCCTAAATAAGACACAAACAATAGTTTAGAACTACAGTAAGGTACATAAAGAGAGCTGACACTTATTCAAAAATGATGATGTTTAGCTGACTTAACTAAACCATACATTTATTATAATAGGATTTCATAATCTAAAATAACATACCAAGTTTTCTTTGTTCATTTCCTTGAAAACAAGTGAAGCAGGAAGGCTAGAGATCTAATAGCTGAGCTCCATAAGCCTATTTGATCCCATCAGTAAAGGATGTGCAGTCAGGACCACAAAAGTAGGGCTTCTATTTACTTAAGTATCTAAATTCATCTTTCATGCATACATGCACAATTACAAAATTCTTATTTTTGTCAAATGTTGAATGAAATATTGTAGATACAAAGAGTAAGACAAATAAGGGGCTACACAACAGACTTGATGGATGTGAAGTGGCACATTACTCAGTATAAACTCATACTATAAGTATCTAATTTTCATTACAAAAATTTTTCTCTCTCCAATACTTCTACCATTGAGCCATGTTATCTCCTACAATTTTCAGCAATAACTTTGTGTCATTAGATGTAGTTTTAATTCTATTTCTTTAAATAACTAATATTCGAAGTCATCTGTAGTAAAGTTCAAACTTGGTAAGTACAAAAATTATAAACCATGAGGAGGGAAGAATAAATAGGCAGAGCACAGATAATTTTTTGAGCAGTGAAACCATTCTGTATGGCACTATGATAGATACATATCATTATACATTTGTCAGAACTCACAGAATGTACAGTCGACATCAAGAGTGAACCCTAGGAACCTAGGAGGCGGAGGCTGCAGTGACACTGCACTCCAGACTGCGCGACAAAGCGAGACTCGTCTCAAAAAAAAAAAAAAAAAACTTAAAAAAAAAAAAAGAGTGAACCCTAATATAAACTATGGACTTTGTGTCAACATAGGTTCACTGATTATAACAACTGTATCTAATCTGATATAGGATGTTGCTAATGGGGAAACCTGGAGGGGAGGAGTATATGTGCCTAACTATTCTAATAAAATAAATACCTATATATAACTTGGAAAAAAGTTATAAACATAGGTACTTACAAAAAGAAAGCGAATGTAAATCTCATAATATTTTACCATTCCACCAAAATGATAAAAATAAGGACTTTCTAGATGTGCAAGTGGAAGATTAAAAACTTATGCATCATCTATCTATTAGAAAAATTAGTACAACAGGCCTATTTAAGATAACAAGTCATATTTATACACGTTATTTTTGCTGGAATAAAATAAACCTTAAATGTAGACATAAAAAGTAGAAAATACAAAGGCTCTGTCCAGGGTTTGAAATTTACAGTTAAAGAGAGATTAATTGGAAGCTTCAATATTTTAAGTATTATAGAAAACCAACTGAAAGAAAATTTAAATCTCTTAGAAAATTCTAGAAGTAAAGAACATTTTGGCATGCACATTATTTAGGAAGATAAATATCTTGGGTATCTATAGGCCATTCAAGAGCTATTCAAGAATGTTTAGAAGCAGAAAATGATAATCCAGGATGCTCCAAGAAACCAGATTCCATCTTCAGATTCAGACACTTAAAGACTTAAAATCTTTGGATCCAATGCCAGCAGAAATGGAAATCTTCACCTTTTTTTGTGTGTCTTGTATTTCCAGAGTTCAATTTTTGATGCATGGCAGTGATCAAGGAGTTTGATGCCACCAAACTATACATATGTGTATATGGATGCATGTATTATGTGTGTGTTTATGAAAAAAGTTTTGCCTTCAGTGTGCCAATAAATATCCCAAGCCTATATTTCACACATGAAGGTATGTAGAAAACTCTACTATGATGGCAAATTTACATCATCTTAATAGGAAAAACACAATCTCTTCTCCCACTTATTACTAGTTTGGAGCATTGAAAATAATTCTAGATGAAAGAAGAAACCTCACTTTCATATTTCTGGATCAAAGTAAAGTATTTCATCTGTGGACAGCTTTCTACTAAAAATTCTAAGAGCCCATGGACAGCTAATATTCAGTGCTTTTGTTCATCCACATTCAATTTCAACTTTCACATAAAAACTCCCTCAAGCGGTGAAACCGGAAATTAAAAGAGAAAGAACCTTGGAATATACTTAGGAACTAGGAAAAGAAAAAACAGGTAAAGAAAAATTATTTTGGAATAATCTTAAACTATATAAAGCTCTTTGTAAGTGCAAGACATAACCTGGAAAACAAAAAGCAATATATGGGGGTGGGAGACGGAAACACTTATAACAAAGTACTATTTTCTTTAATTTATAAAGAATTCTTAAAAGAAAGCCAATCAAGCAAAATAGGCATATAGGCAAACATGTTCACAAAAAAATACAAATGAGCAAATGTTAATTAATAAAAGCACAGTACCAATTTTCACCCATCAAACTGACATACATTTAAAAAGCTTCTGGGTATACCTGCTGTTGGTGAGATTGTACAGAAACAAGTACTCTCATATGGCCTCTTGGAATATAAGTGAAATAATAATTTGGGAGGAAATAGGCACTACCAAAACGTTCAATATCCTCAAAGAAAGAAATTCTATTTCTAGAAATACACACACATACAAACATACACAGAATTAGGTTCAAGAATGTTCACTGAGTATTATTTTTAATATTAGAATTCTGAAAGCAATCTAAATGGCCATCAATAAGGATCCAATTAAATAAACTACAATCTATCCATAAAATGGACCATTCTATACATACAGAAATGAGTCCAAAACCTGCTAGGTGGAAAATGCAATTTATTTCTGTGTGTGTGTGTGTGTGTGTATTTCTGTATATAAACAATTATATATTTTACAAATAGCATTAAAATATATAAATATAAAATATATACATCTTTATATATTATAAAATATATAATATACTCATAATATATAAGAATTCTATAATTATATACTATATATGGATTATATGTCAGAAGTATTACATATAATTTAGTATATATAGACAGAAATATATATAATATACACATTATATATATACATATATGTATACGCACACACAGAGAAAATGTCTGTCTAAAAGGCTACCCAAAAAACTTATCTCTGGTTATTACTGCTAGTCAGTGGCATTAGTTTACAGAGTGAGAAGGGGGCTTTTACATTTACTTTGTATCAGGAGTGTCCCAACTTTTGGCTTCCCTGGGCCACACACCATAAGAATAATTATCTTGGGCCACACATAAAATACACTAACACTAACTATAACTCATGAGTTAAAAAAAACACCACCACCACTTTGGGAGGCCAAGGTGGGTGGATCACTTGAGTTCAGGAGTTTGAGACCAGCCTGGTCAACATGGTGAAACCCTATTTCTAATAAAAATACAAATAATTGGCTGGGCATGGTGATGTGTGCCTGTAGCGCACACCAGCTACTCAGGAGGCTGAGGCACGAGAATCATTTCAACCTGGGAGGTGGAGGTTGCAGTAAGCCAAGATTGTGCCACTGCACTCCAGCCTGGGTGACAGAGCAAGACTCTGTTTAAAAAAAAAATAGAGTTTACAAATTTATGTTAAGCTATATTCGAAGCCTTCCTGTGGGGCCAAAGGTTGGACAACCTTGCTTCATATCAATTCTATTCAAATTAAATTTTTTAAATGATCATATATTGCTTTCATAATCTAAAAATTTAAATAGTTGATACCATTGTAAATAAAAATTAAAACTTATGAATCAAAGTGTACTAGAGAAAAGATTATGCATGCCTTTAAGATCTGATTTTGAAACTGTAAGGATTATATACCAAATTCTGCTAATAATTCATCCAAAGAAATCCCTAGAGAAATGTGTTAATCTATAAATAGTTTACAACCGACAAAATATGATTTAGATCACTATGGATCACAATACTTGGTTCTCTTATTACCTCTGCCACTCTTTCTGCTGTGGTGAAAGATCAAATACTGTCTGAAATGAAAGAAAACATAATCACTAGCACTGTCAAATTCTCTTGGCTTTTACATCACAATTTAAACAATTTTTCTTTGAGCAAGAAACAAACATAATGTTAAAAACAAGTATTCATGGTTTACATTCATCTTCTATAAGTCAAATTAAAATTTTAATGTGAAAGCTTTACTCAAAAATAGCATAAAGAAATTTTATGAATCACAAATATTCTCCTGTTAAAGTTAACATTTATAGGAATATATGCAAGTTGACAATTTATCATATGTACAAAATGGTATCTTAGGACTTAAAATCAATTAAATGATGCTAGCATGAAATTCACAAGTATTGGAGGAAAAAACAACATACAAAGTTATATTCAAGCATCCAAAGCCCATAATCTTGCTGGTAAAATACCATAACAGAATCAACAATTTTTGAAATGAGTTAAAAAATAGCACTATAATTCCTAAAGGTGTTAATCAACAAAGAAGTACTTAAGAAATTTTATCTAGGCATGATCCTTATCAATTCAAAGTCAGTCTTCGCTGCCTCTAAAAGTCAGAGAAAAATATACTACTTCTTATAGTAGTTATATCGACAATTTAATTATGCAACAAAAAAAATCCACTTTTCAGCCAGTAGTGTTGGCCATGCCTGTAATTCTAGCACTTTGGGATGCCAAGACAGGTGAATTGCCTGAGATGAGGAGTTTGAGACCAGCCTGGGCAACATGGTGAAACCCTGTCTCTACTAAACTACAAAAAATTAGCCAGGTGTGGTGGTGGGCACCTGTAATCCCAGCTATTCAGGAGGCTGAGGCACGAGAATTGCTTGAACCTGGGAGGCAGAGGTTGCAGTGAGACATTATCTTGCCAATGCCCTCAGCCTAGGCAGCAAAGTGAAACTCTGTCTCAAAAAAAAAAAAAAAAAGTCCACTTTTCTAGTCCTAGTTCGCAGCTCTACTTCTGTGACTTTAGTATTTTAATTATATCAATCTGGAACCTACTTCTCATGTAACTGTGAGCCTCATGTTTAAGTTTTATACCACCATATGCTCCAAGTTAAATTGTCCCAATCTTTCTGATGCTTCCTTTGATTACACCTCCTGATGAATTTGTCTAAAGCATGCTGCTAAACCTTTTTCACATGACAGCACATAAAGAAAATGGTAAAATCTATAAGACACACCATGGCAAACCAATAAAGCTGTGCAGTTACTCTCTAGCTAATGTATAAAGAAAATGATTGACAGTGGGGACTATATGATTTTTCCTCTGAATTCCTCAACCTGCTCTGTACAGTGTTTACTTAGCACAAGGGTATAAAGAAACTACTTTGCTAGGCACTATGCTAATTCATGATCTCATTTAACCTTCCTAACAACCTCATGAATTTGTGACTACTCTTCCTCTTTTGCACATGAGGAAACAGGAGCTCAAAAAGTTACACCTTTTTTCCAGAATCACAGATATTAAGAATCAATATACAAACTTAGCTTTATCAGATTACTTTCCCACCTTTTAAAAATTCTTTTTTTAAAATAAATACTAACTAAATATAATAGAAAATAGCAAAATAGTAACTATCATAGCATATAAACAGAACATGGTTTGGAAACTAGTACAGTTATTAGGGCTAGGTTTTTAATATTCAGAGCACATATTAAAATAATGAGCAAAATTTTTTAAAGTTAAAATTGTATTTTAAATAATTTTATATTAAACATAATTCATAACCACTTTTATATAAATTAGGATAAAGGAAGGAACAGCTTCCTAAAAGCACTGTTATTACTGATGAAAAGTATACAACTAAATATTTTGAAGTTCTTAACTTTCTCATTAAGACATGACTTTTAATTATAACAATTTAAATTGAATGTTCTTGCTCCATAAATGATTGGAAGAGATGGTAAAAACTGTTTATAATGAAAACAGTCAATAATATTGTCCCAACGGCATAATTCTAATATATCATTATTGCCTAAAACCTGCAAAGCATTTTGCAGTACATTTTGAGAACTACAAAGGTGAAAGAATAAAACTAATTATTCTCAGGAGCTTAAAATCCAGCTAGAAAGATAAGAGATGTAGGCGGAAAAAAAAGAAAAGATAAAATCAGGCATCTTAAAAATGTGGGGAACAAAAGAGAATGAGCACAACAGTTAGAATATGGAGGCCGGGTGTGGTGGCTCACGCCTGTAATCCTAGCACTTTGGGAGGCTGAGGTGGGTGGATCACGAGGTCAAGAGATCGAGACCATCCTGGTCAACATGGTGAAACCCCGTCTCTACTAAAAATACAAAAAATTAGCTGGGCATGGTGGCTTGTGCCTGTAATCCCAGCTACTCAGGAGGCTGTGGCAGGAGAATTGCCTGAACCCGGGAGGCGGAAGTTGCGGTGAGCCAAGATTGCGCCATCGCACTCCAGCCTGGGAAGCAGCGAAACTCCGTCTCAAAAAAAAAAAAGAAGAATATGGAGAGAATGCACATTGATTTTGTATCCTGAGACTTTGCTGAAGTTGCTTATCAGTTTTAGGAGACTTTGGGCTGAGACAATGGGGTCTTCTAGATACACAATCATGTCATCTACAAATAGAGACAATTTGACTTCCTCCTGTCCTATTTGAATACCCTTTATTTCTTTTTCTTGCCTGATTGCTCTGGCTAGAACTTCCAGTACTATATTGCATAGGAGTGGTGAGAGAGGGCATCCTTGTCTAGTGCCAGATTTCAAAGGGAATGCTTCCAGTTTTTGCCCATTCAGTGTGATATTGGCTGCTGGTCTGTCGTAAATAGCTTTTATTATTTTGAGACATGTTCCGTCAATACCTAGTTTATTGAGGGTTTTTGGCATAAAGGGCTGTTGAATTTTGTCAAAGGCCTTCTCTGCATCAATTGATATAATCATGTGGTTTTTGTCTTTGGTTCTGTTTATGTGGTGAATTACGTTTATAGACTTGTGTATGTTGAACCAGCCTTGCATCTCCGGGATGAATCCTACTTGATCATGGTGGGTAGGCTTTTTCATGTGCTGTTGCAATTGGCTTGCCGATATTTTACTGAAGATTTTTGCAAAAATCACAAGCATTCCTAGACACCAATAACAGACTAACAGAGAGCCAAATCAAGAATGAACTGCCATTCACAATTGCTACAAAGAGAATAAAATACCTAGGAATACAACTAACTAGGAACATAAAGGACCTCTTCAAGGAGAACTAGAAACCACTGCTCAAGGAAATAAGAGAGGACACAAACAGATGGAGAAACATTCCATGTTCATGGTTAGGAAGAATCAATATCGTGAAAATGGCCATACTGCCCAAAGTAATTTACAGATTTAACGCTATCCCCATCAAGCTACCAATTACCTTCTTCACAGAACTGGAAAAAACCACCTTCAACTTCATATGGAACCAAAAGAGAGCCCGCACAGCCAAGTCAATTCTAAGCAAAAAGAACAAAGCATGAGGCATTACACTACCGGACTTCAAACTATACTACAAGGCTACAGTAATCTAAACAGCATGGTACTGGTACCAAAACAGAGATATAGACCAATGGAACAGAACAGAGGCCTTGGAGGCAACACAAACTTATCTACAACCATCCAATCTTTGACAAATCTGATAAAAACAAGCAATGGGGAAAGGATTCCCTGTTAAATAAATGGTGTTGGGAAAACTGGCTAGCAGTGTGCAGAAAGCAGAAACTGGACCCCTTCCTGATACCTTACACTAAAACTAAATCCAGATGGATTAAAGACTTAAACATAAGAGCTAACACCATAAAAACCATAGAAGAAAATCTAGGCAAAACCATTCAGGACACAGGCATAGGCAAGGACTTCATGATCAAAACACCAAAAGCATTGGCAACAAAAGCCAAAATAGACAAATGGGTTCTAATCAAACTCCACAGCTTCTGCACGGCAAAGGAAACAGTCATTAGAGTGAATCGGCAACCAACAGAATGGGAAAAAATTTTTGCAGTCTACCCATCTGACAAAGGGCTGATATCCAGAATTTACAAAGAACTAAAACAGATTTACAAGAAAAAAACAAGCCCATTCAAAAGTGGACGAAGGATATGAACAGACACTTTACAAAAGAGGACATACATGAGGCCAACAACATATGAAAAAATGCTCATCATCACTGGTCATTAGAGAAATGCAAATCAAAACTACATTGAGATACCATCTCACGCCAGTTAGAATGGCCATCATTAAAAAATCTGGAGACAACAGATGCTGGAGAGGATGTGGAGAAATAGGAACACTTTTACACTGTTGGTGGAAGTGTAAATTAGTTCAACCATTGTGGAAGACAGTGTGGTGATTCCTCAAGGACCTAGAAATAGAAATTCCATTTGACCCAGCAATCTCGTTACTGGGTATATAGCCAAAGGATTATAAATCGTTCTACCATAAGGACACATGCACACAAATGTTCATTGCAGCATTGTTTACAATAGCAAAGACCTGGAACCAACCCAAATGCCCATCGATTGCAGACTGAACAGGGAAAATGTGGCACATATACACCATGGAATATTATGCAGCCATAAAAAAACAATGAGTTCGTGTCCTTTGTAGGGACATGGATGAACCTGGAACCATCATTCTCAGCAAACTGACACAAGAACACAAAATCAAACACCACATGTTCTCACTCATAGGTGGGTGTTGAATAATGAGAACATATGGACACAGGGAGGGGAACATCACACACTGAGGTCTGTTGGGGGGAAATGGGGGAGGGACAGCAGGGGATGGGGAGCTGGGGAGAGATAGCATGGGGAGAAATGCCAGATACAGGTGAAGGGGAGGAAGGCAGCAAATCACACTGCCATGTGTGTACCTATGCAACAATCTTGCATGTTCTTCACATGTACCCCAAACCCTAAAATGCAATTAAAAAAAAAAAAGAATATGGAGAGAATGCTTGAGAAACAGTGTAAATGAATTTTAGGGAATTCATTCAAGATTATAATATATATATATCCACAAATAAAGCTGCAAACCTACACCCATTTGGACTTTGACAAAATCAGCAAAAGAAAGCATTGGGGAAAGGATTATCTATTCAATAAATGGTGCTGGGATAGCTGGCTAGCCATATGCAGATGAATGAAACTTGGCCCACATCTTTCACCATATACAAAAATTAAGTCAAGATGGGTAAAGATTTAAATGGCCTTAAACTATGAAAATCCTAGAAGAAAACCTGGGAAACACCATTGCGGGCATCAGCCTTGGGAAAAAAATTATGACTATGTCCCCACAAGCAATTGTCACAAAACAAAAATTGAAAAGTGGGAGCTAATTAAACTAAAGAGCTTCTGCACAGAAAACAAAAACAAAACTACCAACAAAGTAAACAGACAACCTACAGAATGGGAGAAAATATTCACAAGCTATGCATCTGATAAAAGTCTAATATTCAGAATCTATAAGGAACTTAACTGAACAAGCAAAAAACAACCCCATTAAAAAGTGGGCAAAAGGCATGAACACATACTTCTCAGAAGACATACAAGTGGCCAATAAACATGAAGAGATGCTCCATATCACTCATCATAAAAGAAATACAAATCAAAACCACAATGAGATGCCACCTCACGCCAGTCAGAACAGCTATTACTAACAAGTCAAAAACAAAAAACTAGATGCTGGAGAGGCTGAGGAGAAAAGGGAACACTTATATGGTGCTGGTAAAAAGGTAAATTAGTTCAGCCACTGTGGAAGCCGTTTGGAGAGTTCTCAAAGAACATAGAGTACTATTCAACTCAGCAATCCCATTACCAGGTATATACTCAAAGGAAAATAAATCATGATACGAAAAAGACACATGCACTCTGATGTTCATTGCAGCAGTATTCACAATAGCGAATACATAGAATCAACCTAGGTACCCATCAACAGTAAATGGGATAAAGAAAATGTGGTATACATTCACCAGGGAATACTATGTAGCCATAAGAAAAAACAAACCGCTGTCCTTTGCAGCAACATGAATGCAGTTGGAGGCAATAATCCTAAGCAAATTAATGGCAGGGCAGAAAACCATATACCATATGTTCTCATTTATAAGTGGGAGCTAAATGTTGGGTACTCACGGACATAAAGATGGCAACAACAGAAAGTGGGGACTATTAGAGAGGGGAGGGAGGGAGAAGCGAAAGGGATGAAAAACTATTGGTTATTATGCCCCGTACCGGGGTGACGGGATCAATCAACCCAAAACCTCAGCATTAGACAATATAGTCAGCTAACAAACCTGCACATGTACCACATGAATCTAAAATAAAAGTTGAAAAAACCGTCCCTCTTCGAAATGGTAAACAAAAATAAAGAATGGCAGAAAATAAAAGAAATAAAACAAAGGATGCATAGTTATTCTTAAAATAGTATAAAATCTAATGCAAATATTAAAGTATCTAATAATAATCACTTAGATCAAAATTACCAGATAATAGTAATACATCCAAAATGTTAATAATGGTCACCTCAAGATTTTGGTATATAACATAACTTTTCTGTTTTTCTCCCTGAATTTATTACAAAGAATATGGATTACTTTTGAAATAAGATAATTATACTAAAAACTATTTCAGACAAAACTAAAAACAAATAGATATCAAAACTGTCTTCGAGGGTGCAATTCCTTAACCCATGTATTTCAAAGAACCATGTGAATCAAACTTACTGGTTCATAAACTAGACCATCTGCAGACGCAACCATTGTTTCTGCTAAATCCAATACATCCGCTCCAACATCTGCATACAAAAAAGATTTAAGAGTTTTACATTCTATGGTCGGAGGCAAACCATCCCCAATATAAACAAATTAAGACAACTAACAGAAAACTCACCAAGTAGGAAACAAACAAACAAACAAAAAAAAACCTCACTAAGTGTGAGAAACTACTTCCTATACTGCTTATTTGTTCAAAAGCTAAAACAGCAGTTTTATATAGCTTTGGTGGAGATTATTTCAAAATGCACCTTTTTTTCTACTTCTTGCTAAGTAAAAAAGATAATTCAAGATCTCATTTAAAAAGGATAAGCTTTACTGAATTGAAGAGCTTTGCAAATATCAGCAAGAACCTAATCACAAGTACTAAGTGGCCACTCAACAAAATATTAAGTGCAAGAAATATTGTTAGAGATTAAAAGAAATCTTAAAACAAAGCTACAAATCAACATATAAAAAAATTTTACTTGGAAAAGTCTAAAATTAAACAGTATTCAAACATCCAAAATAAGGCAGAATGTCATATATTCAGAATTACCACTAACTCCAAGTTTAGATATAAAGTATTTTTTTAATCTCTTAAAACCACTAACATGAGGAAAAATATGTTGAAAGGAAAAAGAGATTCAAGGTCATTCTGAGATGGAGTATCATTGAAACTAATCTCTAACTGGGTAAAATTATTTCACACTCTTAAAATGTTAAAAATTTTCTCTTGAGTTCTTGGTCTATAATTTTTAAGCAGTAACTTATAAAATATTTTTCATGCAAAAGCATCCTTATTTTTGAAAACAGTATTGATTCAAACATTCACTATCTGGTATATTAGCATTTTTCTGATTGTAGTATAACCAAGTGAGGCCAGTGAAGGATAAAAAAAAATGGGAGGTAACCTATCATTATTAACTTAAAAAAACTAGATCTGTATTTTTAAACATAAGAGTAAACATAAAGGGTGGTAAACTGAAACAGTACATAAGGATATGCTTGTGAAACATGGGTATAAAGGCTGGTACTTCAAACAAGAAAGACAGAAAGTTTGTATATAAACTAGAATGCTGATTCACAAACATTTCCTCTAACTTTCTTTTAATTATACTAATGTGAAACTTAAATCTCTTCTCTTTATGGAAAATAAACTTAAAGAACATAAGCTGAGGAGTATAACAATTTGCATTATTAAATAATACGATGGTAACATTTTAAAATATTATAAAGGAAAAGTAAAGTTAAAATACAACCAGTAGTTTTTATTTTTGATTGGCAATTGTTTGAACCATAACCTACATGGGGATTTAGCAAGCCGAAGGTGTACTTACACTGACACTTCATGGCAACAGTAATATCTATATTGATTCTCAATTTGCTGAAAGAAAAAATATTAAACGTTAGTATCTACCAATTAATCAGCAAAACATGAGAAATATAAATAAACTGATCTATTAAAAACTTGGATTTCAAGCAGAATAAATTATGTTGATTAAAATTTGAATTGCATTTCTCATGGCCAAAACGAAGGCACTTCAAAGTATAAGTTCTATTTGCCCTTATTCCAAAAGCCTTTCTGACTTCACAGGTTTTCAACACAGTATCGTTTAATGGCAACTCTATAATCAATAACTCTAAGCAACTCAGAAAAAAAGTCTTAACTTCTAAACCTCTATTTACATAAACTTTTGATAGAATGTTCCTTTAAGAATGTAAAACTCTCAAAATCAAGAATTAGAAATTGTCTTTCTTCTCTGTTTATCAAATATCATATATCGAGCATTATGCTAGATGTTCTACAAATATTATCTTCTTTATTCTGTATCACAGAGCTATAAGTAGATGGCTTCACAGATTTTCAAGTAAACCACTGGTGTTCAGGGTAAATGCCTGGCTTAAGATCACTTCACCATTAAAGTGCCATACTGGAAACTAGGTCTGTGTAACTCAGATAAATGCAACCAAACTACCAGAAGTAAATCACCTGACGCTTAATGTTTTTCATGGCCTTTCATTTTCAAATAATTAGATCAAATCAATTGTCAAATACCAGAACTAAGCATTGTGAATAATAGACTGGCTACAATCAAATTCCGTCCTGTGCTTTCTATCAAACCTTTTTTTCTGTGTAATAATTTTCATCTGATTTCAATAGGAATTACAGATTTTTAGAACTTCATAAAATTCTTTTTTTTTTTTTGAGACAGTTTCGCTCTTGTTGCCAAGGCTGGAATGAAATGGCATGATCTCAGCTCACTGCAACCTCTGCTTCCTGGGTTCAAGCAATTCTCCTGCCTCAGCCTTTGGAGTAGCTGGGATTACAGGTGTGCCACTACGCCTGGCAAATTTTGTATTTTTAGTGGAGACGGGGATTCTCCATGTTGGTCAGGCTGGTCTTGAACTCCCAACATCAGGGGATCTGCCCACCTTGGCCTCCCAAAGTGCTGGGATTACAGGTGTGAGCCATTGAGCCCAGCCAAGTCTTAAAGTCATCTAAAGTTCAAACCATGCTCCAAACAACCCAAGGGTTTAGGCTCAGGAGATAGGAACCACGAGTAGGCCAAGTAGACAAGCTTCTGCATATCCTCACCATGCTTATGCGGTGAACTACGTAAAGCATAAGACTTCATCTGGGAAAAAAATGAAGTACTGCATTGGTGCTGAAAACAATAACAAACTCTTTGAAAACCAATGCTATCTTGAATAATACATTACAGATAAAGAAACTGAAGTCCAAAAGAAGTCAGTGGTGTGACCTGCTCATGGTTACACAGCAATTTACAAATGTTGACTAATTTAATTCTCATAAGCCTCATGAGGAAGATACTATAATTGCCATCTATAATTACAGAAAAGGAAACTGAAGCATACCTAAACTGAAGTATAGATTTAGTAACTTCCTTAAAATCATGCAAATAGCACAACCTGGATTGTAACTGAAAACTAAATGTGTCTTCCTATTTGGTGCAATCTTAATATTATAAACCTATTATCTTTAGTCCATTGAAAAAATCCAAATAATACAAATGAATAGATGTAAAGTGTATAATTAAGGTACTATATTTTCAGAAGTTTAAAAGTAATCTTATTTACATAAACATTTAGCTTAGGTATAATTTACAGATATGAAGTCATAAAGGTATACAATGTATCTTTAGACAATTTATTTTCCAGCTCACACAGATCACTTAGGTATTTCAACCAGTTTCAAATATTAAACAATTTCCACAATATACATATCTAAGCAAAAATATTCCCCCAGCCTTTTGAAATCAAGCCATGCTAAATCAAAGACCCTCAGTTTTAGAATTCAACCAATATTTAAATGATTCTAAAGGTTTCACTTAATGGATGCAATTAATGAGAATTTTTCAGGACTATTTCTTCAGAGCTAAAACAAACCAAATCTAGAAGGTTAGACTTTTTCTTTTTAGAATACAGGCTCTTTCTGAAACAATTTGAATCTAAAGGCATTTCAAGAAGAAAAAAATGATTACCTAGAAAAATCCTTGTCTACTTCATATTCATACTTCATCCATGTATCTTGATATACTGAGAATTCCATTATGGTTAATAAAGCCATAGTTGTAAATGCTATTAGAGAAACTGGGAAATCCAACAACAAAAGAAAAACAGAATTAAAACAATAAAAAAAAGCAAAGAACAGGAAACTATTTTAAGTGAGATTAAATTTTCAAAAGAAAAGGCCTAATAATGTGATTTCTATTTGAATGAACATTTTAGAAAGTTTTTATCAAAATCTTTATTACAGATTTTTTTCTAATACAGCTCAAAAGGTTTAATATATACAAATACAAACATAAACATTTGCACTACTAAGAAAGCATTTTATTTCTCCAATTTTAAGGGCATGTCTCGCTAAATAGATTTGACAAAATTTGTATTTTCTTATATATAGCAGTGTCACAGATAGGATAAAAGATGAAAGTAAGCACACTTTATAGTAAAAATTTGAAAACAGTTGCTTCGTTATTAAAAATACATCCATGTCTATAGCACAATTTAAAACAAACAAAAAGCTAGCCTAATTTCTTAGATCCTGAGAAACCACAATAATCTGTGTGCCAGAAACTCAAATAACATCTCTAAGTATCTAACAAAACTCTCTTCTACTTTGCAATCTCCTAAATATATCACCTCATTTACAAAACTGAGTAAAAGATCTGACAAAAAGGAAAACTATTATATACTATGGCAAAATACTTGAAATAGATTTTGCAAGAACAACTTGCACTATTTTCATTAACAAAACTTAATCACAAGTAATTAGAAATAGTGAGCAACTTATCCATTATACAAAATAAAATGTCAATCTCATGTGAAATACATTATTTTATCAGTTTCTCATGGGAAAAGAAATTATACTGAATATAGTTATAATAACATATTTTTCTTATATATTTCTTTTTATTTTACTTAACAAATACTTTATCTGTACCAGGTACTGGTCTAAGCATTTTATGAAAATATTAATAATACAGTAACCTCTAGGAGGCAAATACTAGTATCATCCCTATTTTATGGAAGAAACTAAGACAGACATTTGAATAACTTCCTCAAGGTCATATATTTAGGAAGGGGCAGAAAGCAGTAACATTGGTTTATTAATTTATTTTTGTTTTTCATTTGTTTTTGTTTTTTTAGACGGCGTCTCACTCTGTCACCCAGTCTGGAGTGCAGTAGCACAATCTCAGCTCACTGCAACTTCTACCTCCCTGGTTCAAGCAGCTCCCCTGCCTTAGCCTCATGAGTAGCTGGGATTACAGGCACATGCCACTACACTCAGCTAATTTTTTTGTATTTTTAGTAGAAATGGGGTTTCATCATGTTAGCCCAACTGGTATCAAACTCCTGACCTCAGGCAATCTGCCTGTCTCAGCCTCCCAAAGTGCTGGGATTACAGGCATGAGCCACCATCCCAGCCAATTTATTAATGTTTTAACAAACACAGCCAAAGGCACAGAATGTACTGAGTTGGATGCTATAGAGAATATTAATGAGAATAAAATGAGAGCCAAAAGAGTGACATGAAGACAGGTAAGTTACAAAGTTACTGCAGAATTCACTGATAAATTCTTCCTCATGGCTAAATTTCTGTATGTTGTTGACTGGATCACTTAGAAATTGTACTAACTTTAAAGTGAACTGCTACTTACCTGTACCTCCACTAGCTGATGTCTCTACATAGCTCTCAGGAACCTTCGGAAAGGCATCCAACTCTTTTACCAAACTTAAAGTTTTTTTCCGATTCAGTCGCCTCATCTTCAGGAAAACCTTCCTCTTCCTTCATATAGTCATGCTAAGGAATGAATAATGAATAAATGAATCCTTTAAAGAGATAAAAAGGTTTCTTTAAATTTAGGATAACTGACAAATGTCCTTGAAACAACTTAGCATTCTCATCCCTCTTTAAGAAAAAAAAAAAAAAGTATTTATCCACACATTTATCCTTTCCCCATTCATGCTCTAACAAAAACTACTAATGAAAAGTAATTTAAATACAAAAACACATTAAATAGCAAGAAAAAAGTGAAAAACAATTCAATCATATTAATAATGTCTAAACATACAAACTGAGATAATTTTTCTATTAAATTGAAAACTATATAAAAATAACACATTTCCAATAATGAATGACAGTTAAGTAAAATGGCCTGCTCATATATTACTAACAAGAACATAGGCTGGGCAGGAGGCTGAGTCAGGAGAATCGCTTGAACCCAGGAGGCAGAGGTTGCAGTAGGCTGAGATCACACCACTACACTCCAGCCTGGGTGACAGAGCGAGACTCCATCTCAAAAAATAATAATAAATACTACTCATAATAATAATGGGAATATAAATATTTACCACTCCTCTTTTGACTAAGTAAATGCCCATTTAGGAATGTATCCTATGACAATAATCTAGGGTTTGAAACAAAATTTGATTATGAGAATATTTCTCACAGTGTTATTTTTAAGTACTGAAGACAGAAACAGACCCATGGTATCCAATGTACAAATTATGGTGAATAAATGCATCTTTATGTAACCATTGAAAATCTTTTTTTTTTTTTTTTTTTTTGAGACAGAGTCTTGCTCTGTCACCCAGGCTGAAGTACAGTGGTATGATCTCAGTTCACCACAACCTCTGCCTCACTGACTCGAGTGATCCTCCTCACCTGAGCCTCCCGAGTAGCTGGGACTACAGGCATGCACCTCCATCTCCAGCTAATTTTTGTATTTTTTCTAGAGAAGGAGTTTCACCATGTTGCCCAGGCTGGTCTCAAACTCCTGGGCTGAAGCCTTCCACCCACCTCAGCCTCCCAAAAAAACTGCTGAGATTACAGGCATGAGCCACCATACCTGGCCTGAAAATCTTTTATTAAAAAAAAAATAAAATTTAATGACAGAATAAATAGTCGTGATTCAATAAGAAAAGACCAGATGGTCACACAGGTCCTAATTTTATGGGAGACAGGAAAAGATATACAAGAAACAAAACTGAACATCTATATACAAAAATGTTAAAAGTAGATCATGAGAGAATTTTAATTGCCTTTACACATAACTTCAGATTTCCCAAATTATCTATTTTTATACTCAAACATTATTTAAAAATTGGTTGCTTGCTAGTCCCTTGTCATCAGTATGTCATCTACACCTAAAATTATAAAGTCAATCAAATAACTGAATTTTTAGATATTTATGTAATTTTTATAACTGATTTATAAATAATACTATAGGTAATACTATAAAGAATTCCTAGTAATCAAAGCTTTATTAATAAAATCAACACATAATAGCAGAATAAATCATATCGTTGCAGAAGTCACTACAAGAGAAATAATGTCTCTGGAAGAAAGCACACAGACTTTGGATCTGAGATCTAATGGGTAGGATTAACATAAAAGAATAGGCAAGAGAAAGAACATTCATAAAGAAAAAGAAGGGCCAGAAAATAAAAAATTGGCCATAAACACGAATACTGTCTAAAAGAAAAAAGCTCTCTAAGGAGAGCTACTTATCAATCCAGCAGGGAGCTACTACTCTAAAGCAGAGTTGAAAGCATTAACATGTTGATTTGTTTTGCCATTAAAAACATGCAACTAACCTTCCCTTGCTGGTTCCATGCTCACAAAGCAGCCTTCGAATTATGATTTTTTTCTCATGCACTTAGTTTTCTAAAGGAAAAACAGATGATGTAGACAAAACAGATGACAGTTTCTGACAGCCACGTCAGTTATAAAACTGGTATTCCCGTTGATAAATTAAGCTTCTGAATGTTTGTTAGGTATATGTCGTGCCTGCTAAGCTTGTTCACCTCTGATAATAAAATTTATTTTCTGTACCTTTTTAGTGATAACTGCGTAAAAACTGACCCTTCTTCAATCTTTCAATTTCTACTCATTCTTCTTGATTTGAGTAAAATATTAAATATCTTTATGTCTCTTTTCCTTAAAACAGAACTCTCCCTTAAACTCAAGTCCAACTCCAACTATGTATCTCTGGCAGCATACTTACAGCCAACTTAAAAGAATGAGTTGTCCCCATTCATCTACTGTGACTACTTCCTCACCCAACTCTCACCTCTCAACTAAATTTGCTCTGAGCAAGGTCAATTTCCTTAGTACTAAATGGACAGACACTCCTCAGTCCTTATCTAATTGCACCTCTGAGAAAGTATACTGTTTATCATTTCGTTTTCTTCTTGAAACATTCTCTAAAGTGATATCACATTCCCAATTTTCACCCTACCTGGAAGACCCTCTTTGGATTACTTTGCAGATTCATCTTCCTCTCAGATTCTGCACTAGGTACCCTCTCAACCTCTACACTTTCCCCAAATGATTGCCCATTGCTTCAATTTCAGTCTCATGTTGATTTCGCCCAAATTTTGATTCTCAGCCCAAATCTCTCTGCAGATATATATAATCCTTTGCCTTCTGTTACATTTTCATTTGGACATTCCAAACAGAATTCAGACTCAACAAGTCCAAAAATGAATACTTCACCCTGTCAAAATTGTTCCTCCTGTATCTCCTATCTTAGTTAATGATAACTCCATAAGCCCAACTACACAAGCCAGAAACATGGGTTATATCCTTAGACTTAAGCTATTTTTAAATTTCCCTTAAATCTGCCTGTCCTCTCTTCTTCAGGTTCACTGAGAAATTCCTTATGTCCAAGTACATTCCTAGTCCCAACTGCCACAATTTATCACTACATTGCTTCAACAACCTCTAGTCTTCAACCTTCCAATTCTCTCTATATACTAAAGAACAAATTATCCTTTTAATACATAAATCTGATCATATAATATTTCTCTTCGCATCTTTGTATAACTTCCCTTCCCACTGCACTTAAGAGCTTGGACTCTATCCTAACATGTTTTACAAAGCTCTTCAAAAATCAGGTCCTGCTAACCTCTCTTCAAACCCAATCCCTCACAGTTTGTGTTCCAACCAAAGTAAATCACTTTCAAGACCTAAAACATGCTATTATCTCTGCCTGAAATGTTCTTTCTTCCCCTACCCCATCTCTCTATTTGACTAACTCCTACTTACTCTTCAAGGCCCAGTCTACTCATCTCTACCTTGAGGCGGGGACAAAAAAGTTTTCCATGGCCTTAAAGTCTATCTGCGTCTAGAACACCGTACCTTTATGACACTATTTCTAATTGTTTCTTTCATTTTCTGCTTTCTCCAGTAGACTGTTAGAACAGGAACCATGTCTAACTTGATCTCGGTATCTCCAATGCTTAGCAAACAGGTATTCAATATTCATTGAGAAAAGGAAGGAAGGAAATTTCTCCAGAAACACCACAGTAGCACATCTTTCAAATCACAACAGTATGTCATACTTAAGTAAGCAAATACGTAAAAATATAAGATCCACAAGAAGGGTTTTTCTTTTTTCCACTATCCCAGGACCTAGAATAATGGCCATCACAAAGTGAGTATAGCACTGTTAAACAAATGAATAAAACAGTGAATTATATTTCTAAAACTTTCTATAACATTGTATTTGTATAATAAGCTTTCTAAATGCTTTTAATTTATATATAGGCATAAAGATATGGCAAGTAGTTAGTTTTACAAATCTCCTAATACAACCTATTCAACACTCCTCCCTTGAAAGTCTGGCTGGAATGTATTAGGTGGCTCCCTACCCATCTCTAGCTTCCTCCATCCCTATTTTTCATGAAATATCACTCTAGAATGGAGCACCTTGCCACTCAGCTACTCCACCAGTCCCATTCCTGAAAGCTCAGCACTAACCTATCTCCAAGAAATTCATTCCATTTTGAATACTTGCCATCCTACTGTATAAGTCACTGTCTGGCATAAACAAGGTATCCAGTAACTTTTAGCTTTTCTATAAGAAATTACTCTATCTGTTCTCTTTACAAAACCTGACTTTCTATTGGTGGCAAAGCCACTGTCTGGCATAAACAAGGTATCCAATAACTTCTAGTTTTCCTAAAAGGAATTGCCCTATCTGTACTCTTTATAAAACCTGACTTTCTATTGGTGGCAGTTCCATTCCAATCCGTAGTTCATTTCTGAGACTCCCAAGTTAGAGAAGTATCATGTTTTACCATATTTCTCAACCATCTCTCATGTTTTGTGCTATGTATTACTTGAAGCTCTTTAGATATTAATTCATTTAATCCTGTAAATGACTTTGTGAAGCAGATCCTATTTTTAATCCCACTTTTAGATGAGGAAATGAGGCACAGAACTGTCAAATAATTTTCCCAGGCCACACAGAAGGTGCTAGAACTTGAAACTATGCTCCAAACCACAGTACACACTCTCACTTCTGTACCTGTTGCCATATTCCACTAACGTCTGGATATATTCATAATTTCCTTAATGACTTTAGTACCCCATCATTCAATATGCTTCTCTTCTTCACCATTCCATTATCATCCTTTGGAATTTACCCTCCTATGGCATTCATCCTATAGCATTCATTCACAAAAAAAACTTTCCACAGACTATATGGAGCAGTAGAAAGGAAGAATTTATGCTTTAGTCATTAAAAGAGGATAATAATTTAAGAAAACAAGCAACTGGATGATGAAGAGTTTAAGGACACATTAACCACACCAATCAAGAGTATGTAATCAATCTGGGGTCAGAAAGATATTATTTTAAACAGTGTCTTCTTCAGTCTACATTTTGATTAAGTAACAAGGCAACATTTGTAACTACAGACGTTAGAAAAGGAAAATAAAAAATAACAAGAGCTAACACGCATTGAGTGTTTACAGTGTGCCAGGTATTGTTCTAAATGCTTTGCATGTTTTAACACATTCAATCCTCACAACCTTCCTATGAGTTAGGTATTATTATTATTTCATTTTGCCAATGAGTAAACTAAGGCACAGAGAGGTTAATTTGTCCACCATGACATTAATAGGGAAAATTATAATAAATATTTGGAAACTGTTAAATAGTATGTTTAGCAGGCATTGACTGCCTAAAAGTAACTTCTAGTAAAGAAAAAAAAATTGACATTTCTTTTACTTACATCATCAACGCCCAAAGAAAAGAAATTTGCGGGCTGTTTTTTTTTTTTCTGTTGTTGTTCCAGACTATGTCTGATTTCTTTTGAGAGACCTTTCAAACCTGATATATTTTTACGATTTGTACCAGGAAGCCATTATAACATGCGACTGGATACTAAAGTTCACTATCATAAAAAAAAAAAAAAAAATCCTCCTCTCCCTATCCATCCCTCTACTGCCAACCCCCACCCCCAAATAAACAGATTTTTTTTTCCCTCATGTTTTCCAGTAGAACTGGCATAATTAAAACAACTTAAAGATATCAACAAATTAGGTAAATAAGCATGTCTTTCTTCTTCAGTGAACAAGCCAGCCTCGTTCTTTATAACTGCTGTATACTAAAGTCCAATGTATCAGGCTAGGCAATTAATTGAAATACTGAATGACAACTTCAAATGAGTAAATCCTGTTTTTAACTGTAACTTTCATTGCTTCTGAAAACCAGTCTGGCAACATTTTAACAGCTATTATGTCACTTTAAGTCTCGGGGGCACTAAATCCTAAATATAAAAGTTACTCAAACGTGATTTCTCAAACAACGACCTGTAAACTCTATATACTACCGATAACTAAGGCTATTCTCCACCACGAGTTGACACGTTGCCTTCGGAGGGTTACCTGCGCCGAAGAAAAGTAGTGACAGTCGGACCTGTCTCTCCTAGCGTCTTGCCCTGCCCTTCTCCTTTCTGATTTTCCGGAGCACCGTGCGAAGCTCCTTCCAGGCGAGGCCAAGACCTCGTTCTTTTTAAAAAAAGAGAAAGAGGGCAACGTGCTGCCAAGAATGTGGTATTTGTTTGACTGGGGTAGGGAGCCTGACACCCGGGAGGACTGGGACTCGATCGACTGGGATCCTACTCGCCTGCGACTAGAAAAGCCACCAGGGCACCGGGCACTGTAAGAAGCAAAGGGTCAGAATCAGGGGCTACCGAGGAAGCTCCTGAACTCCTTGGAGTTGCACCCGGACCAGGCAAAGGGGAGCTCCCAGTAGCATCGTTTCCTAAGGTCCTGCCAGTAACGCCCCCGGGGGAGGTGGAGCGGCTTCTCCGTCCGACCCGCTCTCCAAACACCAATGAAGACAAGGAGCCAAGCCCATGACAGGCTCCCAGTGCCCTCAACTACATTTACGCCCTGAGCAGCCATGCGAGAACCTAGGGAACAGCACCCAGCAGGGTTTCAGTATTTTACCTTATGTTACGGTCCCAGCCTACCGCCATGTTTCACAGAAGCCCGGGTCGCCGGGACTCCCGCGTACCCGGAAATATCGCGAGAATAAAAGCGGCTATCATGGCTGAAAACGTCAGAGGAGAGACAATATAGAGTTTTCGCGATATTTCCTTTGCTTACGAAGTGCTTAGGGAATGAAGAGGCGTGGTTAAGATAAAAGCGGCGTTCTCCACGGAGATAAGGCTGCAACTTACCAAAGCTGTAATCGCGCTGCCAGTCCGGTTCTGTATCTCTTACAGAACGGCGACTGACACTTGGAGACCGCAGAAGGAATCTCAGCTCCTCACACCGTATTTCATTACTAATAAGAGTCTTATTAGTAATGAAGGGCGTAGAAATTATCCCTAACAACCCTAATGCATATCACTCCTGCAGTTGTTTTGTGCCCTGTTTCAGTTTTTGTGTCATTTTCCCCTGACAAGAACATTTAAACTTCCTCTTCTAACGCTTTTTATTATTTGATCCGCGTTGTTATTGTCTTCCAGGTTTTACTCTCTCCTAAGAAAGCACAGCTGTCTTCCTCATCTCCCTAAGCCAACACCTACTTTGCCTTCAAAGACTTGTTGAGAAAGAAAATTAATGCCTCATCTTTTACTATCACTTCATAGAACAGTAGTTTATAGTGGGGACTTTGGGACGAAAAGTTAAATATGAACTGCTGGAGAGTAAACCTATTCCAGGTTCTTTTTCACCTGTTACCAGATTTTATAATCAAACGTTGAGATTTGAGTTTTCTTACTCATTGACCTAGAAGTCTAACAAAGGCATAATTATGACATGCTTATGCAATAATTACTGTTTAAAAGCTTTAACTGCTGAGCATTGGTGGTATAAGTGGTGAGTATAGCTGCCTTCTAAAAGCTTTAACTGCCTTTTAAAAAAATCTGTGTATCCTCACAACACTCTTAGAAGGTAATACCCGTATTTACTTGTTTAATAAATACTGAATTTGAGTCAAGGGGTAGTGAAGTGATGTACCCAAATTCAGACAGCTGGGAGAGTCAGGGAAATCTTGATCACAATACTAAACTGTGCTTCAAAGGCAAAAATCACATTGTTTTATGTAGTGAATTAACCTTTACTGAAATATTAAATTTCACTAAATTGAAACCATCCCCCGAAGTAAGTATGGATGAAAAGTTTCCAATGAATCAATTTTATTTTCAGACTTTCAAAGTTAGTCTAATTAAATCAATTTGAAGCTCTCACTTTCTTGACATGCTTAAGAAGTATAATGTAGTGGGTAAAATCATAGTCACTGGAGACACAACTTCCTGGGTTAAAATTCCAGATCAGCAACTTACTAGCATGTGGCTTTGACCACATTATTTCATCTCTTTTCGTCTCTATTTGCTCATCTGTAAAATGAGCATGATATCTGAGTTGTTATGAGGATTAAGTAAATTAATATACATCTAAAATGCTTTTTTTATATTTGCCAAAAAGGCATCAGCAATTCTTCCTTCTTTGTGAGTGTGGGCTCCTGGTTGGATGGAGGCGGGCTGTTGTTCACTTAGTTACACCTGATCCTTGGTCTCAAGGGTAACCTACTTTCAGGGTAACAACTATCCCATGAGAGTTGGATTTCCCAGTGTAGCAAAACTGACTAATTTGATCCTGCTTATTTATAAAACAATTCACCATTTTCTAATCTACCCAGTGAAGACAAAACTTCACTTAATCTTGTGTTATCAGTGGCATTACATCTGAAAAATAATTTGCTTTAAAAAGGCCGTTATGTATTACCTGCAGAAGACAGGTTTTAGACTGAGACTAATAACTGTTCCATAACAACGTGTATTTAGTAAAGATAATGAAAAGGTGTTCCCATGCCATTTTTTTCTTTCTCTAGTTTGAGTAAAAGTTTCAGCAAGTAAGCTGCAATATTGAGAAAAACCTATAATTGAATAATTTTCACTGCAGAATGCCCACAAGCACCTCAAAGTCAGTACATGCCAAATGGATCTTTTTGTCTTTTTTGGGAGGGGGACAGAGTCTCACTCAGTTGCCCAGGCTAGAGTGCAGTGGCGCGATCTTGGCTCACTGCAACCTTCACCTCCATCTCCTGGGTTCAAGGAGGTGCCTCAGCCTCCCGAGTAGCCAAGACTGCAGGCAACTGCCACCACGCCAGGCTAATTTTTGTATTTTTAGTAGAGGGAGGGTTTCACCATGTTGGCCAGGCTGATCTTGAACTCCTGACCTCAAATAATCCACCCACCTCAGCCTCCCAACGTGCTAGGATTATAGGAGTGAGCCATAGCACCCAGCCTTAAAAGTCTTAAATCAGTTTTTCACATGGCAAGTTCAGACTTTATAATCAGCTGATGGATAAATACTTTTAGTCTATCCACAGTCTATGCCATCTGATATCTCTGTTTCAGCAAAGCCATCACTTCTATCTATAAAGCATTGTGTGTGCAATATTTTAATACAATTAATAGGCTGAAATGAACCACAGAGTGGGACTCTGTCCACCCCCCTCAAAAAAAAAAAGACAAAAAGATCCATTTGGGATGTACTGACTTTGAGGTGCTTGTGGGCATTCCACAGATCTGTCAACTGAACTTGCAGCCTGGCCACTATTGTAACAAATATTCATTGAGCACCTTTGATATGACAAGTGATGTACTAAGTACCAAAAAGAAGAGAAAGATTCACAAAAGACAAAGTAAAAATGGTACAAAACAGATTAACATGAGAATTAGAGAATCCCTATTGCAAATCTCATCTTTCATTTTCCTTGGTGTTCTTATCCAAAAGTATAACGTAAATCAATGAAAGTGGAAGCTTTAAACCAATATTCACACAGAGGGTTTTTAGTAATTACCAGGACATTTATAATAATATCCCACTGTAGCATTTGCAAAGGAAAGGAAAGGTTGACAGAAAAAGAAAGAAGTTGGGCAAGGGACTGAGAGAAAGAGGAAACACAGAAAGAAAAGATTGGTAAGAAAAGGACAGGGAAGGGGAAGGGAGGTTGGTTGAAAGAGAAAGATGGAGAGCATTGAGAAAGCAAGAGGGATTGAGAGAGGGTAGGAGGATGAGAATTTGAAAGAGTATAAGAGATTGGGGAGAGGGAGAAAAGAAAGGGGGAGAAGGAGAAAGGAAAGGGGAAGAGGGAGGTTGTTGACTGAAAAAAAAAAGTAGAGGATTGAGACAGAAAAAAAGATTAACAGAGGTGAAAAAACAGAGACAGATTGAGAAGTTGAAAGAGTGTAAGAGGTCCAGAGGGATGGGGTTAGAAAGTGGGAATGTAAAAGGGAACAGGAGTGGGGAAGAAGAGGAAAAGAGGTTGAAGGAAAGGAAGAGAGACAGAAAGAGGCTAAAAGAGAAAGAGTGAGAAAAGACAGGTTTTATTTTCTAATACCATTACAGAGATACCTTGTGCTCATACTTGCCTTCCAACTTTTAAATGAAGATTCATTAGAAAAAGATTAACCAATTTCAGTGAAGCCTCAGTTACCTCCAGCCTTAAATACAGACAGAAATATTTGGGAAACATACCATTTTGTCCGAGAGTTAAGGATTCCTAATTTAAGTATATCAGCTTTTTGACTTAATTCTGAAGAGCAAAATTTTCATAATGTGGATGTACTGAACCTAACATCTTCATGTATTATTGCAATTACAATTATTAGGCTGAATCACGTAAAGTAGCTAATTTTCAAGATGTTTTTATCTACAGAAATGGCAGCTTCATAATTCAAACTTTTATAATCTACTCACAATATTGAGTTCTATAGGAAGGAAGCCCTGAATATTATGCTTTTTGAAGTTGTTTGAATATATATATGTAATTTTTCTATTTCCCTATGAATTGTTGTCTCATTTGATTATACATGTGCTTACCTAAAGCTGAACCATACACCCTTTGGAATGCTGCATTCTTGGAAACCAAATAATAAATTTTGGTGGAATGTGTAAAATAAGAAAAAAAAATGTTGCCTCAGGCTTCTACTCATTCTATATTCCAGATTTCTGTGATGGACTTTGACATCTATTCTTCCGGCTCAGTGACCTTCCTTAGTTCCTCCCTGATTCTTGGCTACAGCCTACAGAGGTAAGGGGATTGAGACAACCTGAGCTTCAGATAAATTAAATACCTTATAAACAGATTAAATATCCTAAAATTTTATCTAAAATTTTTAAGGTCAATTGATATGCCTGAGACATAATCTCTTAAATGTTCACTCCTCATCACAATTGTGAAACTGGCAGGGACCATTCCTATCTATTTGTGCTCAGAGAAGTTTCCAGCCTGTATCCCTGTAAGTAAAGTTAAGAATTATATGGATTGAATAATATTGCCCTTCTTATCTTCCGGTGTTTGCCAAAGTAGAAAAAAATAGTGCCAGTGTATATACTACTATTCAAAATATATGACATACACATGGTATGCAAGATACGAATTGAACAATTCAAATTGTAAGTTCCCAGGAGGCATGAAACAACATTAACTTTTGTGACCAATGTTTAATATTGAATGTACAAACACACCAACACCAACCTCTGCAATGACAATGACGGGTGGAAGTAACACTGAATTTTTTTTTTTTTTTTTTTTTTTTGAGATGGAGTCTCACTCTGTCACCCAGGCTGGAGTGCAGTGGCATGATCTCTGCTTACTGCAATCACTGCCTCCTGGGTTCAAGCAGTTCTCCTGCCTGAGCTTCCTGAGTAGCTGCCCTTACAGGCACATGTCACCACACCCAGTTAATTTTTGTATTTTTAGTAGAGATGGGGTTTCACCATGTTGGCCACACTGGTCTCGAACTCCTGACTTCATGATCCACCTACCTCAGCCTCCCAAAGTGCTGTGATTACAGGTGTGAGCCAGCGTGCCTGGTCTCTTTTCCCATTTCTAATCACAATTGTACCATGCTGCTCTTTCAGTGATCACAGTTCTCCTCCAATGACAGATATGATCCAATCCCTGCAGGCAGAAATTCTTGTGAAGACAGTGCAGTGGGATGTCAGTGACTGCTGCCTCAGCTCACAATGTCGACAGGCTTGTACTTTTCAGGTTGGGCACACTGCAGTGGTCTTCCAGAATCTCCCTGCAACCAGCAAAAAGAGAAGTTCTCCCAAATACCTGATTCCTGGCTGACACAAACCCCAGCTGCCCATGATGGTCAGGCAGGGCACAGGTTGTCTTCTTACCTCTCTGATTTCTGCCCACAACCTAACAGAAAACTATGGCCACTCAGGTAACTGATTGGTGTGACAGATCTCTCAAAAGGATTAAATCTATACCTTCAAGGAGAGACTGAAAGATAAGGTTTAGGTTAGTATAAATTCACTTAGTGCTGACTATAGACACTTCATGAAGAAACTTTCAAGCATCTGTATAAATGCCCAGATGATGGTTTTCAGTTACATGAAACTTCTTTATGTTTTCAATGCTACCAGCAGTATGTGCACTAAGTCACCTAATTCAGCTATGCAGCTGAATCATAAGAAATGATCTGCTGGGTGCGATGGCTCATGCCTGTAATCTCAGCACTTTGGGGGGCCCAGGTGGGCAAATCACGAGGTCAGGAGCTCCAGATCAGTCTGGCCAACATAGTGAAACCCTGTCTCTACTAAAAATACAAAAAAGTAGCCGGGTATGGTGGTGTGTGCCTGTAATTGCAGCTACTTGGGAGGCTGAGGCAGGAGAATCATGTTAACCTTTAAGTTGGAGGTTGCAGTTAGCCAAGATCGTGCCACTGCACTCCAGCCCGGGCGAGAATGCAAGTGCGAGACTCAATCTCAGAAAAAGAAGAAAGAAAGAAAGAGAGAAAGAGAGAAAGAGGAGAGAGAGAGAGAGGGAGAAAGAGGGAGAAAGAGAGAAAGAGAGAGAGAGAAAATAATCATGTTTGTAGGTCAAAAAATATTGAATATCAGCAGTTTCACATAGTTCATTCAAGTCATGAATAATTTCTTTTGAGAACTGAGTTCACTTCAACTATCAAATCAGTAATCACAGTTCATTTGTTTTTAAAGTAACTTAGCAATGTATTTATTCTTCTTGCCTTTTCTAAAACTAACATGCATCTTTTCCTCTTTATGGATCAGTAAACACCTGTTTGTGAGACATGTTGAAAAGAAAATTCCCAGACTCATCAATGCAATCCTTGAATTACCATGCAGGAAGATGATCCTGCAGCTCTTCTGAATATATTGGTGTTTTCAGTATCCATACCCTCGTGGCTTTGGCAAGAGGTATTAATGATCAGAGATACCTTTGCCTGCTGTACCATTTTAGAAAATTCATCCTCTAGCACAAAAGAATAAAAACACATATAAACCTAGGCAGATGCTTTCAAAGGCTAACACAGGGAGTGCCCTATATATAGATAGACTCTCAGGGTAAACCCCACTATTTTTCTCTCTGTGCACTGGAACGATGTTGTTAGGTGACTTATAAAGACCTAATATTATTCCACTTTAGCTTATACAATAGAAATACCAAAACTATTTTGTAAGCATTCTTTTTATCTTCACTAAAATTCCAGGAAGAGAGAAAAATAGTATCACTTCATAGAAGGAAAAATAAAAAGTTTAGACCCAAATCAGTTGTTGATGAAGCGATCAATACAATTCCTTTTTAAATGTTAAGCCTATACTTGATTCCCTTGGTTTCATTGTGCTCTCATTCTTTTGACTTTGCTGAATAAACATTATGTTTAGAGGCTGACAATGGAAACTACATTCTGATTCACTCTAGTCTATTGAATATTTGTAACTTGTTAACTCAGTTGTACAATACAGTAGAAGTGAAGCCAAACTCAGGGGTTGATCTTTACATGGGTTAGTTATTTTTGCATAATCTTTTCCACCCATTTACCATTCATACCAATCCATCATTTCAGAAAAATGCCTCACGTGGTTAGAAATTGGCTCATACCTTCAAGTTTGAGTTTCACTGTTATAAAAACAATTGTGTATGGGTGTCTGAGTTTGCATATGTTTACAGTACAACTGGAAAGTAATTACACAGAAATGAGACTTACAAATATTAGGTAATAAAATCACTAGATATTCTTGAATACAAGTTTTTATAAGTATCAATAACTGGTATTCATGACTATAATAACCTAAAACCAAGGAAGTCACCTTTAGATCCATTATTTTAAAAGACTTTTCACACCATTATTCATATTAAAAATAGAGAAAAACTGAAAATGAATAAGCAGAGTACATTTAGATGTCACATGTTTGTTTGGATCTTAATGTTGGAGGAGGTGGTGCATATACTCACTATGAGGTTCAGTTGTTCCCCATCCAGCAGTCATACATGTAAGGTAAATTTGTTTATCATCTTTCTCTGGCACCAGATTGGTGATGAAAACTCTCCTAATTAAAAAGGATGTTAAAGAGAAAGGTAAATATCATTTAATCTACAGGAGTGATATTAATATTGTCTATGTTGTTTGCTCTTCAGTGACAGCTCTGGAAATATTTACTTTGACCTAACAGTAACCCCCATTCTTTTTGAGGCAAAGTCTCACTCTGTCATCCAGGTAGAGTGCTGTGATGCAATCGTAGCTCACTGCCACCTCTAACTCCTGGGCTCATGTGATCCTGCCTCCTAAGCCTCCTAACTAGCTAGTATAATACTACTGGCATGCACCATCTAACGTGGCTAATTTTTTTTTTTTTGGTAGATGGGATCTTGCTATTTTGCCTAAGCTAGTCTCAAACTCCTGGCCTCAAATGATCCTTTTGCTTCAGCCTCCCAACGTGCTGAGATTACAGGTGTGAGCCATGCACTTGGCCAACATTACTCTTTTAAATGCTGCAATTAATTAAGTCTTCCAGAAAATGCTATCTGCTACTCAAAAGGGATCAGCTCAATTTATATGTTACCAGTTTGCTCCAAGTATTACCATATCCTCCCAGGACAACAGGAACATATGCCCTACACTCAGATGTGTGGCTCTTGGTTTCTCATTCATAATCATTTTTTAAAAATACATCTGCCCTTTGTCCATGTGCCTCTAGGACATCACCTTGTTGAATCTGAAGTGACAGTAGAGAAAAGTATACTTGCCTTCCTTCGTCAACTTCATCATGTGAGGAATGGGGAAGAATCACATTTGTAGTACTTTAAATTTTTCAAGTACACACACACACGCACGTTTATTTTCTATGCTGTTTTGATTCAGACTTTCACATACTTTAATACTTCAGCCTATCTACTATTCTGGCTCATTTATTTCAATAATTTGTTCTTTATTTTTACTGCTCTTAATAAAATTTTATGAACTACTTGAAACTTTTCTGTTCTTTTACTACTTACCTTCCTACGCACATCCAAATCTTAGGCTATGCTGCCTTTACAGATAATCATTGCTCTATCATTTCACTTTCTGTCAAATTTTCTTGAGCTACACCATTTTCCCTCTGCCAACATATTGTTTTTTAACCAGTTGGCTCCTTCCTTCCTTCCCTCCTTCCCTCCTCTTTCTTTCCTTCTTTGCTCCTTCCCTCCTTCCTTTTCTTTCTCCTTCCTTCCTTCCTTTCTTTTTCTTTCTCTCTCTCTCTCTCTCTCTCTCTCTGTCTGTCTTTCTTTCTTTCTACACATTCTCACTCTATCTCCCAGGTTGGAGTGCAGTGGCACAATCTCGGCTCACTGCAACCTCCACCTCCCGGGTTCAAGAGATTTTCCTGCCTCAGCCTCCCAAGTAGCTTGAATTACAGGCACCCACCATTATGCCCAGCTAATGTTTGTATTTTTAATAGAGACAGTGTTTCACCATGTTGCACAGGCTGGTCTCAAACTCCTGACCTCAGGTGATCCATCCACCTCAGCCTCTCAAAGTGCTTGGATTACTGGCGTGAGCCACCATGTCTAGCCTACCAACTGCTTTTCTTATTCTGATTTTTTTCATTTATTAGATTATGATCACATCAACTCATATCATTCAGTTAATGAATGTATCACAATTTATTAAATCCCACTAGTGAACATTTAGACTATTATCTCTTTTTTTCTTATAAGCTGCATCAAGCATTCCAGATAATAAAGCTGTACAGTTGTGCCATTATTCCTGGAAAGTAGAATTGTTGGACTATGAGACATGTACTTTAAAAAATAGCAACTATTGCTACATTGTCTGATTTTTGAAAAGACAAAAAAAGGATGTATCGAGTTACACTCCACCCAACCATGTTTATAATTTAGAATTATGTCAAGAATCTTTAAAATATTCATACCCTAAATCCAGCAATTCTACTTCTAAGAAGTTTATTTTAAGGCAATCCTAGACCTGGGAAAAATATATATTCAAGGATAGTCAATCCAGCAACATTAAAAAAATTTTTTTAAAGGAAATAATCCATTTTTTGGAAAGGCCACCATGTATTAATTAAAATTATATTCTAAAAGTCTTTAATATTATGAAGCAATGCTGAAAATCATAAATGAAAATGTACAATAAAATAAAACTTACAATAGATATATTATTACAACTACTTAAATACAAACAGAATAGTACAGGAAACGAAAGAAGTATGCCCAAATATTTACATAAAGGTAATGATGCTGGAAATTATAGATAGGAAATGTCTTGTCTTTAATGAGGAAAAAAAAGTCATCTCTCACTCTTCCCAGTGAAAAGAAATGAATAGGTACAGATATAGATGCTACTCAATTCTTAGAGGGAAGAGAAAAAATTCTTATGTTATCATTGATACTAGGTGGTGTTAAGTAGGAAGCAAAGTCCTAGGAGAACAGGAAAAAGGATCAAGATAAGAAGCTAAGGAAAGAAGGGCTGAAAAGAAGGGGGAATGTCTGTAATGACGATTGTGGATATTAGGAGGCAGAACCATGCAGGTATACACCCAAGGACTGCAGAATGGTACTGAAATTGGAAACCACAAGATTTTAAGGGCATTAAATGTCACCACTGGTCTTTATCTAAAAAAGTGCTTCTCAACCTTGGCTGCACATTGTATTTCCAGGAGAAATTTTTAAAATACCAATGCTAGGTTCAGGAAGGACCAGATACAAGGTCAACACAAAGAAGTCAATCTGTAGAACCCAAACAAAATGCCATTTAAAAGTACAGTGAAGGCAATGCAATACTTAGGTATACACTTAGCAAAACATGTAATAGAAGATCTTTGTGCCAAAAATTGCAAGATTCTGGTGACAGAAATCGAAGAAGACCTAAATAAGTGGAGAGACATATTGTACTCATGGATTAGAAGACTCAACATAGTAAATATGTGAATTCTCCCCAAATTGAGCTATAGTTTTAATGCAATTCCAATTAAAATCGCAGCAAGGGTTGTTGTAGATATAGCAAGTGTATTTTAAAATTTATATGAGAAAGCACAGGCCTTAGCATATTTAAAACAATCTTCACCAAGAATAAATTGGGAGAAATCACTTTTTCCTTATAAAGTCTACTATGTCACTACAATAATATGTAGTAGTATGTGAAAGGATAGACACATAGCTCAACAGAAAAAAGATTCCAGAAATAAACCCACACAAATACGCTCAGTTTATTTATGGCAAAGGCACAAAAGCAATTCAACAGATGGTGTTAGAGCAGTTAGAGATCCCTTAGACCACAAAAAAGAAAAGGAGAGAGAGAAAGAAAGAAACCTCAACCTAAACATTACATATTATACAAAAATTAACTGAAAAGGGATCATGAAGTTAAATATAAAGTACAAGGCTAAGGCTATAGAGCTTTTAGGAAGAGCAAAAGTAAAATCTGGGGTTAGACAAAGAATGCTTAAACTTGACATCAAAAGAAGAAACTATTTTTTAATGGAGCAATTGGAATTCACGTAAATTAAAATTTTTGTCTTGTGAAAAACCCTGTAAAGAGGATAAAGAGACAAGCTAAGACTGGGAGAAATATTTGCAAACCACATATTTGACAAAAGATTAGTGGCAGAATATATAAAGAATCCTCAAACTCCACACAGTAAGAAAACAATTCAATTAGAAAATAGGCTAAAGAGATGAAGAGGCTTATCACTGAAGAGGTTAAAAAATGGTAAGTAAGTAAATGAAATGTTCAATACTATTAGCCGTTAGGGAAATACAATAAGATATCACTATCACTACACACCTATCAGAATGGCTCACTTTTTTAAAAGAAAAAGGAGAATGACAATGCCAAATATGCCAGTGAGGATGCAGAAAAACCAGGTCACTCATACATTGCTGGTGGGAATATAAAATGGTAAAACTACCATGGAAAAACAGCTTAGTTTATTACAAAACTAAATATGCAATTTCCATATAACCCAGAAATTGCACTCTTGGGCATTTATCCCACCAAAATGAAAACACATGTCCACATAACTTGTACACAAATTTCCACAGGAGCTCTACGTGTAATAGCCCAGAGCTGGAAACAACCTAGATATGCTTTGACAGAAGTACCATTAGACAAACTGTGGTACATTTATACCATGTAACACTATTCATGTATTAAAATGAATGAATTATTAAAAGGAAATAACAATTGAACAAGCACAATACAACTTGGATGAATCTCCAGGGGACTGTGCTGAGTGGAAAAAGCCAATCCCAAAAGGTTACATAGTATGCGGCTCCCTTTACATAATACTCTTGAAATGACAAAATTCTAGAAATAGAGAATAGATTAGTGGTTGCCAGAGGTCTGGGAAAGAGTAAAGTGGGTGTTGCTATAAAAGGGCAACACTTTGGGAGGCCGAGGTGGGTGGGTCACCTAAGGTCAGGAGTTTAAGACCAACCTGAACAACATGGTGAAACCCATCTCTGCTAAAAGTACAAAAGCTTAGCCAGGCATGGTGGTGTGTGTCTGTAGTCTCAGCTACTCAGGAGGCTGAGACAGGAGAATTGCTTGTAGCAGTGAGCCAAGATTGCACCATTGCACTCCAGTCTGGGTGACAGAGAGACTCTGCCTCAAAAAAAAAAAAAAGGTAATACTAGGCATCCTTGGAGTGATTGATAGAAATTTTCTATATTTTGATTGTATTAGTATCCTACAAGATGTTACCAGTAGCAGAAACTAGGTAAAGAGTATATTGGATGTCTGTATTATCTCTTAAACTGCATGTGAAATCTAAAATTTCCTAATTTCAATATAAGTTTAATTAAAATCAAATGCATAAAGCAAGATAAGGAGAGGGGAAATGCTGATGCCAGCTCTCTATTCCTCAGATTGTGTCTTAAGTGGTCCAAAATGGAACCTGGCCTACAAGTGTGTATGAGTGAGGGGGGTGTGTGTTTGTTTGTGTGTGTGTATGTGTGTGTGTGTGTGTGTGTGTGTGTGTTTTAAGCAACCCAGAGATTATACTGTACAGCCAAGATTAAGAAGCATTGTTCTAAATGTTTTCTCTGACTTGGTTATAAAAGAACAGAAAGCAAATGATGGACTTAGCCATGATTAGTGATTAGCAGGATGGAAGCATTGAAAAGACAGCAAGAGGAAGGTGAGTAACACCTCTGGCAGAGGTGTACTGGCAGAGGAACAGTTAAAGAATGTAGAAACTGGTTACAGACCCCTGTGGGTCCATGGAAGTGCATGGGATTGGGAGTGGAGAGGTCTTACCTACAGTTCCTGTAGTCCTCTTTCTCACTGAATGTTCACTTGTGCTGAGTAGGTGGGCAGGGTACTGTTATTCCTTTCTATTAATAATAAAACTGAGGCACAGGGAAGTTAAATAACCTACCCAAGATCGTATGACTACTACATGACAAAGCCATATTAACCATTCCTCACCCAGTTTTCACATTAGCTTTAGTGTAAATAACTGTTATGCAAAAACAGGATTTTACTAGGTCATGAAAGTACAGAGAATTGAACATCTGATGCTTCAAATTCCTACATATTTGTAGTAACTTTATAAGATAAAGAATCAAAATTAAAAATTAATTCTTTGAAGTCTTCTGTAGACCTCCATCAATTAAAAATCATGAAGGTATGTGTTTAGACTTCAGCTTTTAGATAAAGTGGCATAAATATAAGAAAGTTTTCAAATAATTATTTAACTTCAGAAATATGTATAGCACTTCTCAGCAAGATGAAAGACATTAAGTTGTATAGCAAAGGTTCAAAACATGGAAGAGTTATCCATACCAGCCTAATTCAATATGTTTTTCCAGAAGCAACAGGATAGATCACCATGAGGACAAAATTGTGAGAAGCCAGGGTGAGTAGAGACAGATTTTAATGGTATCAAATTACTGCTTCCCATGTTCCAGAAGTAACTTCTTCCTATTACCAGGTTGTCTACTGACAGTATTTGTCATAAGGGAGCGGGGAAATAGACATCTCTTTTAATGAGGTCATAGTCATTTTTCATAATTACTAAAAGTATATTCTTTTATATTTCTTTTTGTTCTTTTTAAAATTAGAGATATGGTACTGCACTATCACCAAGGCTGGGACTACAGGTCCACACCACTATGCCCAGATAATTTTTTTAGTTTTTTGTAAAGATGGGGGTCTTGCTATGTTACCTGGGCTGGTCTCAAACTCCCAGGCCCAAGCAATCCTCCTGTTTTCACCTCCCAAAGTGCTGGGATTAGAGTCGTGAGCCACCATGCCTAGCCTACATTTCTAATCTATATTAAAAATTTTTATTATCTTGAATTATTGGAAAACAGAGATTTCCCTTAATAACTTTAATCCCCAAGAAAAATGTTAATCTATATATTTTCTTTTCCTTCATAACACTAAACAAAATATGATTATTAAGATTCATGGTGCCTCAAGATAATGATTCAGTGCATTATTACAATTGTAATACTAGATGTTATATCCTTATATAATGGTCTCTGAAAGTTATATTTACTCCCTGTACAATGTTTTTCAAAGAAATGTCTAGGGAACATGCATTAAGTCTGGCATTGCTTTAAAAATGTAGAATTTTATATAAGTCATCAAATAAAAACTCAAAATTATGATTCTAAGATTTGATTACAAACTTCCTAAATAATTTTGAACACATAAAAGTCTGAAAATTGCCTTATAAGGATGACTTCTTGTGATTTACCTCTTCAAAAGTAAAGTTGGGGGATGAAAAAGAAAATGAGCCTTAAATTCACCGAAGGGTCCTGCTCACCAAGTTTTTGAGCAGACAGAAGGATCTGCTACTTTGAAGACACTGAAAACATTATATCTAATCATTTAGCTATGGGACATTATGCAATATTCTCAACCATCTCACTACTTCCAGGAGACCAGTATTAGAAATACCAGAATTTTAACACCAAGCAACTTTTAAACTGAGGAAGAAATTTTCAGATAATGTCTCAATATCACATTGAAACGAAATTCAGATGAAATCAAAGAAAAAAATTTCTTTTCAAAAGCATTCTTTAAAATTCTTCAAAACTTTATATATTTATTTTGGGAGCAGGTATGGTGATCAGTCAGTAGAGGAGAGCAAGGAAGAAGAAGACCACCTTTGAGCAACTCCAGGGCTCCAGATACTATGTTCAGAAGCTTATGCACACATGTTAAGACATCATTATCTCCATTTTATAGATGAATAAAGAGAGGGGAGCATTGTTAATCACTTATTTAAAAAAATAGGTAGAAGGAGAAAGCAGCTTTTAAAATGAAAAACTATTAGTGGTATGTGTATTGTTGAAGGACAGACAGTTTCATTCAGCTAAATATGTTCATTTATTTGCCAGATAAAGACTATATCACTGGGATCATAATCTTTAATATTTCTTGTGATGTGGGGACAGCATTTGTGAGCCCTTAAACAAACAGTCTCAGAGCCCCTGCACCACAGGCACAGGTACAGACCTAAAGTTAGGATGCACTGCTGTCAGGACCCACTGTTTTACGGCCAGGGAGCCTCCACAATAATATTGTCTGGGTTCTGCAGACTAACCAGCTAGGGCCATAACATTGCAGGTGCAGCACAGCTACCAAACAACCTGGGCTCCCCAAGCATGGCTGGCGACACATTTGTATCTCTCTGAATTTTCCGTTAGAAATTGGTCAACAGCTAGAATGCCACATTTATCTTGAGTTGGCCAACTTCCTATATTGTTTTCTATTGTTATCCCCTAGAAAAGTAATAATAGGCTGGGGGTGGTATGTCACGCCTGTAATCCCAGCACTTTGGGAGGCTGAGGTGGGCAGATCACGAGATCAGGAGATCAAGACCACTCTGGCCAACATGGTGAAACCCCGTATCTACTAAAAATATAAAAATTAGCCAGGCATGGTGGTGTGTGCCTGTAGTCCTGGCTACTCGGGAGGCTGAGGCAGGAGAATCGTTTGAACCTGGGAAGCAGAAGTTGTAGTGAGCCTAGATCATGCTACTGCACTCCAGCCTGGTGACAGAGTGAGACTCCATCTCAAAAAAAAAAAAAAGAAAGTATTAATAAAGCATTATATAAAAGTAATTTAAAAACTCTATTAAAATCCCAGGATGGAGGCATGTATTTCTTTCATAGGTTCAAAACTAGGATTCTGATCAAGAGATGAGTCTTATCTTTTCTTGCACTGCTTCAAAAATGAGCAGATCAATAAAGTATTAACATATGCATCTTTGGAATACTCAAAACATAAACTAATTTTTAAAATAAAAATATTGCACTGAATCATGAAATTATTATTATTCTTTCTGTGGCATTATTTGTGTTATTCCAGTGTAACAGATAACTAGACTTATTAAAACACTGTATACTACACATATTCAAAATACAAATATATATATAAAGAAGACGCATAAGAAAAATTTCTAGCATTGTATTTATTCCATTCTTAAATTTAAAAAGAAATTCTCCAGGAAATAATTTTAGTAACTAAAAACCAAGAGATGTTTTTAACTATGACTTTTCTCAAATATACACAAAAATTTGAGAATTAAGATATATGCTTATTTATATAATTATTTACTGGAGATTTCTATTTCATACCAGAAATCTATTTAAAACAAAAAGTTTCTAGCACAGTGGATTTTTATTGTTTATTCATATTATGTTAAAACTCATTTCTACTTCCTTTTCAGATATATATAAAAAACGAATTCTCTTCTCCTTTTAAACATATATACCAAAAAAACATGCAAACTCCTCAAAAGACTATCCAGGGAGGTGAGGTTTCAGTGAGTCAAGATCACACCACTACACTCCAGCCTGGGTGACAGAGTGAAACTCTGTTTCAAAAAAAAAAAAAAGAATAATGAATTCTGGCTGGGCACAGTGGCTCATGCTCAGAATACAAACTCCCAGCACTTTGGGAGGCCAAGATGGGCAGACTGCTTGAGCTCAGGAGTTCGAGACCAGCCTGGGCAACATGGTGAAACAAAATATGCAAAAATCACCTGGCACAGTTGCATGTGCCTATAAGCCCAGCTACTTGGGAGGCTGAGGTGGGAGGATCACCTGAGTCTAGGGAGGTCGAGGCTGCAGTGAGCTATGATGGTGCCACTGCACTGCAGTCTCGGCAACAGAGCAAGACCCTGTCTTCAAAGCACGAAAAAGAATAATGTATGCTGATATTTCCTGTTTCATTTAAAAAATGCTGATTGTGACTAATTTCATAATAGCAGTTTAACAAATATTTCAATAAAAACATATACATTTGTTAGTCTTGCTTTCACAATTCTCCACAATCAGATTCTAACCTCTCTTCACCTTATTACCCTTCTACCTGTCACGTGCATGCCAGCCAAAAAGTCAGTCCTAGCTAATTTTCAGAACTCATCTTCATTCTCCAAGGTCCAACTCCTTCATAAAGTCTTTTTGGTCAAAAATAACATCTTCTCGGCTGGGCACGGTGGCTAACACTTAGAATCCCAGCACTCTGGCAGGCCAAGGTGGGTGGATCTCTTGAGGTCAGGAGTTTGAGACCAGCCTGACCAACATGGTGAAACCCCATCTCTACTAAAAATACAAAATCAGCTGGGCATGGTGGTACACGCCTATAATCCCAGCTACTTAGGAGGCTGAGGCATGAAAATCACTTGTGAGGCAGAGATTGCAGTGAGCCGGGATCCTGCCATTGCACTTCAGGCTGAGCAACAAGAGTGAAACTTCATCTCAAAAAAACAATAAATCATATCTTCTCTTCTAATTTTTTTTTTTTTTTGACACAGGATCTTACTCTGTCACCCAGGCCGGACTACGGTGGTGTGATCTCGGCTTACTGCAACCTCCATTGTTGCAGACTCAAGTAATCGTCCCACCTCAGTCTCCCAAGTAGCTGGGATTACAGGCAGATGCCACCAGACCTGGTTAATTTTTATATTTTTTGTAGAGATGGGATTTCACCATTTTGCCCAAGCTGGTCTCAAAATCCTAGCCTCATGTGATCCTCCTGCCTTGGTCTTCCAAAAAGCTAGGATTATAGAAACGAGCCACTATGCCCAGCCTTCTCTAATTTCTTAAAGTACTTTGGATTTTGCCAACATTATGCCACTTGCCAAATGTGAATCCTTGTGTCATTATGTGTGCACACATCCTTACTCTGCCACCTAACTGTTGGGTAGGCTCTTTATGGTCAAGAAAAGACTATATCCCAAACATCATCTTTTCACCTAAAAATTCTCTCAGGGCTTTACGAAGCTTTTATAGATGTATAGCCATATTGTTTCAGGCTACCAAATTCTTGGAGCAACCAACTAGCATTAACTGCAGGTCATTCTGAATCTTTATGATATTTGAATCCGATGTTGAAAACAGGCCAGGCACAGTAGCTCACACCCGTAATCCCAGCACTTTGGGAGGCCGAGGTGGGTGGATCACCTGAGGAGTTTGAGATCAGCCTGGCCAACATGGTAAAAACACTGTCTCTACTAAAAATACAAAAATTAGCTAGGCGTGGTGGTGGACACCTTTAATCTCAGCTACTGGGAGGCTGAGGTGGGCGAATCACAAAGTCAGGAGTTCAAGACTAGCTTGACCAATATGGTGAAACCCTATCTCTACTAAAAATACATTAGTTGGGCATGGTGGCACCCACCTGTAATCCCAGCTATTCAGGAGGCTGAGGCAGGAGAATCACTTGAACCTGGGAGGTGGAGGTTGCAGTGAGACAAGATCGTGGCACTCCACTCCTGCCTTGGTGACTGAGTGAGACTCTGTCTCAAAAAACAAACAAAAAAAGCAGAGGTTGAAAATAGTAAGTCCTGCTGGGCATGGTGGCTCACACCTGTAATCCTAGCACTTTGGGAGGCTGAAGCAGGTGGAGACCAGCCTGGCCAATATGGTGAAACCCTGTATCTATTAAAAATACAAAAATTAGCTGGGCATGGTGGTGCACACCTGTAGTCCCAGCTACTTTGGAGGCTGAGGCAGGAGAATTGCTTGAACCTGGGAGGCAGAAGTTGCAGTGAGCAGAAATCATGCCACTGTACTCCAGCCTGGGTGACTGAATGGGAATGTCTCAAAGAAAAAAAAAAAAGAAAGAAAAAAGAAAACTATAAGTCCCAAACTGGGCAACATAGCAAGACCTTGTCTCTATAAAAAAAAAAAAAAAAAAAAAAGGGGGGGTGCTTTTCCAGCAATATAGGGAGATCTCATCACTATTAAAATAATTTTTAAATACCCACATGCAACAGTACATGCCTATAGTCCCCTGCTACTTGAAAGCTACAAGAATCACTGAAAAATCAGAAGGGCAGCTAAATTTTTTTACTTCAAAAATGAACATTCTGCTGTAAATTTTAGTTATCATTGACATAATAAACTTTTCAGCCGGCCACTCCCTTTCTACCTCAGTTTATTAAGACACTTTGAAAGAAAGTATGGAAAGGGACTATACAGCTGCAGGCCCTGGAAGTTCTTACAAGAGGATATCAGGTACCAAATGTCAATGGTATGAATAATGTCATATAGATCTAATTGGTGTAATTAGTAGCTCAATTTTCAGATTCCTTCTTTAAAAAATATTTTAATAAGGCCAGGTGCAATAGTTCACGCCTGTAATCTCAGCACTTTGGGAGGCTGAGGCAGGCAGATCACCTGAGATAGGGAGTTCAAGACCAGCCTGACCAACATGGAGAAACCCCATCTCTACTAAAAATGCAAAAAATTAGCTGGGTGTGGTGGTGCATACCTGTAATCCTGGCTACTCAGGAGGCTGAGGCAGGAGAATCGCTTGAACCTGGGAGGCGGAGGTTGCAGTGAGTGCCTGGGCAACAAGAGCGAAATTCTGTCTCAAAAAAAAAAAAATTAATTAATACAAGTCAGGAAGTTACCATGAAGAATAAATATCAAAAAACAAACAAAAACAAAAAAAAAAACAGCCAAATTAAATCGCTATTTAATAAAGTGACAGAATGAGGGAAATGGCTAAAATGCACTCCTAAAAATAATTAATGTATACATCTGTGTAGTGTGAGAAAATAAAGAAAAAAAGAATCTATATGTTAAAATCTGAATAGACACTGAGATAACATTTTCATTTACTATTAAGAAGCTTCCCCACCATAGCTCATACTTAGTCAAATAATCATCATACAATATTTACATTTTATATCTTAGTGTCTTATAATCACAATTTTATAAATATTAAGCTATTTCTAAAATAGCCATGATTTTATAAACATTAAGATTATTTAAAGTCTTGAAAGACCACAAGCTAAATCTAAACTTCTTAACATGGCACATAAAAGTCTTTAAACTTTGGAACAATATACACTTTTCTACTCTTGTATACGATGAACCACATTTCAAACATCTTTTGTTAAGATGTTTTTAACAAATCTTACTGTGAATGTTTAATTTTTAAAACTCTTCATAATCGGGATATAAACTATTTTCATAAGAAATAGGCATGCATATTTTACACAAACAGATATACATTCTACCTCTATTAAAGAAAGAAGAAATGTAAGTACCACTGGGCATAAAATAGAATAAATTTTAAAATAAAAGTGTCACAAGAAGCATGTCATTAAAAAAAAAAATCTTGAAATCTCCCATAGGGAGAATATGTTGACTATTTATTTTAATGAAGATAATTTCTGTAACAAAACATTTTTCTTTAAACAGTAACAAACTAAACAGATCCCCTATAGGCTATTAAAAGTTGTATGATTTGTTATTTTCCAAAATAAAAGATAGGAGGAATTGATAATTTCAATAGGAAGTGAGCCTTAGGAATTACTAACCACCACAATGCATTTGGATAAGAATGAAAACAACTTTACCCATAGTTTGCAGTAATTAGGGTAAATCTTACCCACTGGTATAAGCAGTTTTCCATTTTCCATTTACTTCACAGAATTGCCATAGTACTCTATTTTCTTAAGAAATGTTTGTAAAACGCCAAGGGTCAAGCATAGTGCTTGGTACACAGAAAGGGGTTCAATATTTTTTAATGAACAAATTACTGAACGAATGAACACAATGGGTTCTCAAACTCTCCCTGCTCCCTCTTAGGTTTGCTATTATGTCCATTATGTGCTTTGGCCCTTCTCCATGTCAATAATGATGTATTTCCTTTCCTTTACCCCTAGAAAGGCCCTGGTTATTCTTTCTTCCTTTAGAGATCTAGAATCTTATAATTACCCCATCTCGCTTGAAACTCATTAAACAATAAAGGACACCCTTTTCCCTTGGGCCTTCCTCATGTCTCTAACATGCCTCTCCTGCAGCAGAGATTGAATCTAGCTGAACATGTTGTAAGATAAACCTCCTGAAAGCAATGTCTGCCTCCAGGTTATTTGAATTTCTCACCCCATCCCTACTTAACAAGTAATTTTATTCTGAAACAGTTGTCATTAGTGAGATATCAACATATTTACACGTCAATCTACTGCAGCTAACTTCATAACAATGGAAGAAACAGAAAAATACTGAGCATCCTACTGTGGGTCTCAAAAATTGAATTCAAATACTCTATGTATAACATGCCTAGACTCTGTCATTCTAGCATATCTATGATATGGCCTAACAAGTATATCGTTAGACTACAAAATGACTACAAAATGGCTTTTTCCTATGACGTGTGAAACTCCATTAAAAATCAATTCTTCCTAATAAAGTTTTTTATGGTGTCTAAAATTGCTGTGAATATCAGTTACACCTTTTACAATGATCTTTTAGCCAGAAAGCCCTTATTTGTAGAATCTTCATATATTTCAGTTGTCACCTATTTAGGCTGGGCCTAATAGCAAAACTGTTCCCCTTACTGAATTGAAAGAATTATTCAGGCACACAATTTATTTCCTATCTTGATACCCAGCCTCCCGCTAATCTCCCTGGACCAGAAAACTCCATTAGAATCTGGCACCCATGTTTGTTCTGTTTAACACTGGAGGAAGGACAGAAAACTTCAAAGCATTTTTTTTTTCTTTTTGGGGCTACCAAGAAGCCAAATTTTTGTACCTTTACCATTCAAAACCCCAATTCAACAAACTTTCACAGGGGTTTTTCCCCCATGTTAAGCAGTCATGTACTAGAGATACACAAATAAAACACAGACTCTGTCTTCAAACAACCCAATGAGCAGAAAATTCTTTTATGCACAACGAAAACGCTGTAATAGTAAGATTCAAATGTGTAGAGGAGAAATTTGGTTGAGTGTATGACACTTTCTTTCTTTCTTTGTGGTACAGAAAGGATAATTCTATAGAAAAAGGAGAAAGACAACTGGGTAGAAAATTTATTTCAAATATCTAACCCAAATCTTCAACAGATTTTCCATTTTAAGTATTCCAAAAGGTGTACCATTGTATATTATACTAAATGTCGGTTCACTTATCACTTAAACTTTTTTAAGCTAAAAAATCTCAAACAATTAACATTTGGGAAGAAAAACAAGACTGATACACAAAGTAGTCAAAACATTTCAACTTTCTAAACTGTATGCACTGGACTAATTTTTCGATATTAGAATATCTCCACATTTGAATTTCGATAGTCCACAGTGATAAATAATGGACTAAAAAATTTGACATCGAACATATGCAAAACTAATGGCTAGTACGAAAAACGCTAGAATGGAGAGAGAAAACTTGCAAGTGCCAAAACGTTTAAACGCTCTTTCAAATATCCCGAGATGCCAAATTAAGGACAAAACGATTAGTGTTCCAAGAATACAAACTTTCATCTCTTTCAAGGCAACTGAATATTGAATCTCATTGAGACTATGAAATAAACATGTGCTTAACTCCTATTTGTTTTGTTTTGTTTTGTTTGAGACGGAGTTTCGCTCTTGTTACCCAGGCTGGAGTGCAATGGCGCGATCTCGGCTCATGGCAACCTCCGCCTCCTGGGTTCAGGCAATTCTCCTGCCTCAGCCTCCTGAGTAGCTGGGATTACAGGCACGTGCCACCATGCCCAGCTAATTTTTTGTATTAGTAGAGACGGGGTTTCTCCATGTTGACCAGGATGGTCTCGATCTCTTGACCTCGTGATCCACCCGCCTCGGCCTCCCAAAGTGAAGCGCTGGGATCTTCAAGCGGCAGCAGTGTCGGCAGCGCGGAGACAGATCGATGAAGAGGCGGGCAAGACGCAGGGAAGCACATTCCTCCTAAACCAAGGGCCAGAATCGCCCTCCCGAAGCGCCCCGGGGCTTAGAGCATCACCTCGCTGTAATCCCGGAGGCGGGGAGGATGCGGCTGGACCCGGGCACTTCGTGATCCACACAGCGCCCAGCCCGTGCCAGCCCTGCGGCCGCCTCTCCGCGAGGCTGGGGCCAGGGTCAGCGCGCAGCCCCTCCGCGTCCCCCAAGCCCCCGCCCGCGCCCCTTCTCCCCCAGCTCGCCCATCCAGCCCGCTGCCCCTGGCCGCAGCATCTCCGGGCACTCGTGAGGGGGCCGCCGGGACAGGGCCAGAGCGCCGCAGAACGCACCGAAACTTCCCAGGGGCGCCAATTCAAAAATCGCCGGTCCCGCCGCCGCCGCCGCCGCCGCCGCCGCCGCCGCGCGCCCCTCAACTGGCTCCCCTCTGCGCGCCCGAAGCCCCAGTCTCCCCCTCCCTCAGGATCCCCCAGCGCCCCGCGCAGCGGGAACACGCCGCCAGGTGCCTCCCGGCCCCGGGGGCCGCCGTCGCACGTCCGCTCCCGCAGGGGGCCTCACTCCGCCAATCGCCGCGGCCGCGCGCCCTGGCGTACACTCACCAGCCCGATCTGGGGCGGCCATCTTAGCGCTCACCCTAGCACCCGGTCCGGCGGCTACGACAGCGGTGACGCGCGGCAGGGCCCGCCCCCTCCCACAGCCCCGCCCCCACGCCGGCTCTGCGCGGGCCCCGAGGACCCTGCGGGCAGTCGCCTTCCGTGCTTCGAGGTGGGGTTGGGGGCCACAGACGGTCCCTGGCGCCGCACGTGGCTCTGTGGGGACAACAAGCGCTGCCTCCCCGAGCGGGCTTCGCACCTGTCCTGGTCGCCGCGGCCCGAGAGGGTAAACCCAGCCTGCCCTGTGTGCCTGTGAGCCGTAGAATCATCCACGGACGTCGTTAGTCCTTCCCGGAATTTCTGTGATTTCACAGCGTCGAATTGTTTGGCAGAAACGCGTGCCACTTCCGTTACCTTTAAAGCCTTCCCCAATTCACTGGCATAGAAATTCTTACAGAAAACTTTTCCTTCTTGAGGTGACCCCTGGGTGTAACTTTAGTGGTGATGACGGCTGTGAATTGGGCTCCCTCTCACAGCAAAAGGGCGAGAGAGGTTCCAGAACAGGCACAGGAAAGGCACTGCTCTCCAGAACTGCCTAACCCGAAATTGCCCATTTAAATAATGAAGTAGATACCGAAAAGAAAGAGAATAGATTAAGGAGGAGAAATCTTCCAGGCAAGTCAAGGCTAAGGTACCTAAAACTTAATCCATTAATATTTATTGGATTCTTTGTGCTTAACTCTGAGCCAGATTGCTGTTTTTAACTGAACCTATACTCAATGATGAGCCAGTTCTACTTTGGCCACCCTGTGGAGTGTACTGAAAATGTAAAAACTCTCCATGGGGAGCTTAAGACAAAGATGCAAAGTTAATAATACATCAATACAGTGTAAAATTTTGCAACATGTAAGACAGGCTATAAAATGGTTCCTATCTTTTCATCAGCAATTTTATTATGAGTAGTATCTTTCAGTGGTATGAGCTGAATAAAGAAATGGGTGCTCAAAGGTTTTCACAGCATATTATCCAAACACTGAAAAACTGAAGGCGAGGAGGAGTGGGGCGGGATTCTAACTAAAAGGAAATGACTAAGATCTGACTTAGAGGCCGGGTGCGGTGGCTGACGCCTGTAATCCCAGCACTTTGGGAGGCAGAGGTGGGTGGATCGCCGGAGGTCAGGAGTTTGAGACCAGCCTGGCCGACATAATGAAACCCTATCTCTACTGAAAATAGGAAGCATTAACTGGGCGTGGTGGCGGGTGTCTGTAATTTCAGCTTCTCGGGAGGCTGAAGCAGGAGAATCGCTTGAACCCAGGAGGCAGAGGTTGCAGTAAGCCGAGATGGCGCCAATGCACTCCAGCCTGGGCAATAAGAGCGAAATTCCATTAAAAAAAAAAAAAAAAAAAAATCCGACATAGTAACACAGGAAGTTCTTATATTAACAAAATAGATAACAAAATAGCAAAGATCTGACATAGTAACATAGGAAGTTGTTATGTTAGCAAAATAGATAACAAAATAGCAGTAGTGTTTAATCAATTGATATTTGAAAAAATACCAAATATGTACATGAAGATAACTGCTTAAAATGTAGTCATGCAAATAAGGATTAAAGATAAGGGATAAATTTGCATAGTTTAGTACTCATTTCATTCTTTTTTCTATATACTAAGTGCATAATAATTCTGATTCAATAATGGCCCCAGTGTACTACTCCCACTCAAAACATCTAACTCCTGTCTTGTACTTTTGTCCACCACCTGAATTTCTAAAATGCATTAAAAGCATTACATGAAGGCATCTCTTAAGATGAAATATTTAAAATTTAAGTATTTCTGGCATGCAATATGGTTTTTCCTGTAATTCCTTGAAAGCAAAATATTAATAAAAGAAAAATCAAAACTCTTGCGTTCCTATTATAATACCATAAAGCCATTCTGGGAGGTCATTTGGGAGATATGAGAGTCTTAGTTGCCTCCCTCTGATCTAGTAATTGGGCAGGGTTTTTCAAGGACTAAAATGATGTGAATAAATGAAGAGAAAGAGTGAAATGGGAAGAAAAGCAAAGGCAAGCTGTGTAAGGGATAAGGTGGAGAGTGCTGAACAGCGTCTTCAATAAACTGCCTTGAATATAATGATGTAAGCTAGGAAGAGGTGTGGAGTGGGAAGGGAAGAGACAAGAAATTCTCGTTTCTAATAATTAAAGAGCAGATGTTTGTAGTTAAGCTTTTTTTTTTTAAAACTCAGCTATCATTTTATTCCTGATCCTTAATACCTAGGCCTAAATTATAGCATGCTCTAGCTCATTTCCTGAGCTCCAGAACCTCTGTATTGCAATTTTATTTTTACATAGCAATCATAATCATAATTCTCCTTAAATTTTCCTATTTGTGTTTTACCCATCTCATCGAATCTGTTTTTTTCTCTAACGTTAAAAAAAGAAAAAAGCCTCCTTTCCTGCCCACCTTCATCAATGATGTCCCCAAATTTACCTATTAAAGCCTCAAAATCAGTCTTTCTGCAGGTCGACCTTTGGACTGCTCAGAAGCCAGTCCCTGTATTACCTCCCACTTTTCCACTAGGGGAGACGTTGATCTCTTAAGTGGAAAACCCTGGCCTCTGCCTCCAGTGGCCTCCTGCAAATCATTACAAATCAGCCTCTTTCAGGTCTGACTTAAACTCTCTCCTCCTGGAAACCGCTTTCCTGAAGTAACAAACTGCGTGCAGCTCCCCATCCCCCACCCCCAGCAGTGTATTATTATGCAGTCACCGCTTTAGTTCCAAGTTCCGAGCCTGCTTCTATTTGCAGCAGAACCTCTTTGGGGCCGGGACTGTGCACTTGCTCCCTTTCTATACCTCTCCTCAGTTCCTAGTACCGGCCAAAAACACTGCTGAAATGCCTAAGGAGTCAACTAGAAGTTACTCAGCATAATATGGTGACGTGGAAGTGATGTTTAGAGGGGGCTTCCCTTGCGTCCCCAGATGGAGAGAAATGGCAGTTTGCCCTTCCAAGGTAAGCAGTTTCCTAAACAAGATAAAACGTTAAAGATTCTGAAATCTAATGAGTGTGTACCTCAATTCTGAGGTACAACACAAACTAGTTTTGCTCCTTGTATCCTGAGAGAAGATTATGAATGAATTAAAAGACAGAACATGGTAAATTTCATAAACCTCCGAGTGGCTTTTTACGCTTTATGTCGATTTTTAGAATTTCATAGTACAGTCTTTCATGAATAGAAGATTTCAGGAGTTGAAATTGCAGGCTAAAAAATTTATGAGGTTATTACATTTTGGGAAGAGTTTTACAAACAATGCAGTTATCTAATAACTAAGATTCATTTAACGTTTGTTTCAACACCTATATGCCTGGCACGTGCTAAGAATTGAGATATTCATAGCCTTCATTTCAATGGCTATGAGGATATGAAGGATTGAGCGGAGGAAGTGGTAAAGAAACGCTAAAGAGCTTAGCCTTAAACTTTGATTAAGGTGTTGCAACACACTTCTGTTAAACTTTTTTAATGAGAGGAACCCAAACCACCTTAAATTTCTGGCAAATATGAAAGAACGGAGTTGAGAGAGTAGTATGGAAAAAAACAGCAGATGTAAGATATTTCCTTAGTAAATGAACAGAGAGGAAAGTGAGTAGAAGGGACGTTAGAATTCGCCTTTTTTCTGTTTTTTGTTTGTTCGTTTGTCTTTTGAGACAGAGTCTTGCTCTGTCGCCAGCTGCCAGTCTGGAGTGCAGTGGTGTTGTACTGGAGCGAGCATAGAAAGTCAATACCAAGACAAAAGTATGCCGAATTGCAGGGTCTTTATTGCCAGCGGGCACGGAGGACTCGTGTCTCTCCAACCCGAGGCCTGGAAAGGAGGATGTCAAGACCTTTTATGCCCGTAAACCACCTCGGGTGAGGAGCTTCAGACATTCCAAGGGCCAGGGGACTTTGGATATTATGATTGTTGCTTAAATAGTTTACAGAAGTCAAGATAAGCATTAGTTTACACATTGTCTGGGTATGGATGGAAATTACAGACCTTAGTTACTTATTACAAGTTGCAGGGGCCAAGATGGCGTGGGTTTGGACTGCTTGCCTGTCACATTAGGGTTACAGAGAGCAGTTTTCACATTCGGGTTACGGAGAGCAGTTTCAACAGAAAGCTGAGGTATAGTTGAGGTATGCAGTTTTATGGGGCTTTTGACATGTCACATTCCCCACTTTTTTTTAATTGCATTTTAGGTTTGGGGGTACATGTGAAGACCATGCAAGATTGTTGCATAGGTGCATATGTGGCAGTGTGATTTGCTGCCTTCCTCCCCTTCACCTATATGTGGCATTTCTCCCCATGCTATCTCTCCCCAACTCCCCAGCCCCCCATTGTCCCTCCCCTATTTCCCCCCAACAGACCCCAGTGTATAGTGCTCCCCTCCCTGTGTCCATGTGTTCTCATTGTTCAACACCCACCTATGAGTGAGAACATGCAGTGTTTGATTTTGTGTTCTTGTGTCAGTTTGATGAGAATGATGGTTTCCACTTGTTTTATTTACAGGAATTAAATCATTGATTCCTCCAACAGGTTAGTATTGTTTGCTTGTTCTAAGGGCTCATATTGAGACCTTCATATCATTAATTTTACAGAGTCTACCCTAGATTTTATGAACCTGAGCAGTTGGTTTAGGAGGCAGGGTACGAACATGAGTCCCAGTAGGAGTGGGACCAGAGGTCCCACCAGGCCCGTAAGGAGGGAAGTGAGCCAAGGGGACCAGGAAAACATTTTTTCATACCAACTTTCCAATGCCTCTCGAAGTTTTCTGGTTTCAAGATTCTGTCTGACCAGGGAGAGGCTCTCTCGGATGAGGCCTGACCTATTAGCATAGAAGCGACATTGTTCATTAAGGGCGGCACATAACCCCCCTTATTTTAAGAATAACAAATCTAGTCCTCGCCTGTTTTGGAGAACCATTTCAGCCAAAGACTCAACCTGATCAGTGAGTTGGGAAATGGAGTTTTCCAAGTGGCTTAAATCAGTATCTATGTGCTGCAAGAGTTTTAAAGTTTTGGTCCCCAGTTATAAGGGCTGATATTCCAACTGCGGTGGAGCCAGCAATGCCTAATCCAACTAGTAGAGGGATGATGATGGGGACTCACTTCCTTCAGGCAGTAATATCTGATGGGGCCTGGAGGTTAAGTCCCTGTTGGCCATCATAAATGTTGACTTGGGGGAGGATGTGTACTGGGGTATAGAGTATGGGAGCAGAGCTGCTGAACTGGTATGTAGAAATGCAGTTGGTGAGGCCAAAAGTGCAAGCTAAGCAAGTGGTATCTGGGGCCCGATAGTAAAGGTTTTTACCGTTAAAGTTTACATTGTGGGAGACATTACAATAATGCCCATAGGGAGAACATACAAGGGTGTAATTTGGGGAGTGGTAGCAGTGCTCAGACCCTTCTGTGTCTCCCAGGGTTAAATGGAGTGTGGATTGGGAGCATGAAGAATTGGTCAGGTTGGCAGGTAATTGGGAAGCCAATCCGGTATAAAACAGTGGTTGAAGGTTTAGACAGAGCCAACAGTCTTTTCCTAAATCTGGGTTAGATTTGTTGAGGAGTTGGTGAGTCGAGGACAACAACGTTAACAGGGTTGTGTCCTCTTCGAGCCAAGTTGGGGTTGTAGGGGAAGGTTGTTAAGGCGGGGTATTGATTGACTGGATGAGGGGGCTTTGTATTTTTAGGGGGTTGTATGACCTAGGCAATGGGTCCTATAGGACCTGTTGTTGTATGACCTAGGCAATGGGTCCTATAGGGCAGTTGGTTCTGGGTGGGGTTATACAGTGGATGGTAAAGATGTTTCCTATGTCCCATCCATGCATATATACTCTGAGACCCCAGGTTCACCCCATTGTCCATCTACCATCTGGGGTAGTTACAGTTAGCTTGAGTGGGTTACAAGACCTGGTATAGCATGGGGATGGGGGAATCTCAGTTAAAAGAGATGAAGGAGTCTGTGTTTTTGGTGTACTCTGATATAGTGGAGACAGTTTTACAACCCCACTGGGGGCAAAAGAATTCATTTAAGTCTCCACAGTTCCATCTTTTTTGTGGGGTGGATCCTGGGCACAGATAGTTGTTGCTCTGCCCCTGAACTGCCGCACCCGGCGACACCTCCACTTGTTCTGAAATTTAGGTTGGGGCCCAGGAGGGCACAGAGGTCTAGGGAGAAGGTAACGGGGTTCTTTGGAATGTACTCCAGGGTTAAATTGACTAAGGTGGATCCCTTCCCTGTTAAGGAACTAACATATCCTCCAGTGGAGCCCTCGGTGAGGACCCATTGATAGTAGGTGGCTTCTGGGGGGGGGGTTGCTATAGGGATTTACAGCACATATTAGGGTGGCGAGGGTGGTGACTGTGAAGAGCGCACAAGTCTTAGCTTTAGCGAATTGGGGGATGAGTGTTTGCCACTCCATTGTCCTTCGGTGAGGCAGCCTTGACGTAGGTGTGATGAATCCTGAATCCAGGCCGTTAGTTCGTCCACCTTGAGTGCGGTGGGTGTTGTCAGGATAACTGTGTAGGGTCCCTTCCGACGGAGGGTGAGGCTGGAGGTGGCAAATCTTATTACTAAGGACAGAGTCTCCGGGCTGGAAGGGGTATGTTGGCTGGTCTGCGAGGTCCAATGGGGTGGGACGGGTGTCCTTAATGAGCTGATGTATCTGGGATTGAACAGACTGGAGCACCTGTAAGGACTTAAGGAGTGTATAGTTATGGACTTCAGCATGCATGGTATCCGCAGGTCTGGGGAGTAAGAGAGGGGGCCTGCCGAACATGATTTCAAAAAGGGAGAAGCCTTTCTGATAGGGTGTGCATCAGATGCAGAGGAGCATAAAAGGAAACAGGCTGACCCAGTTTTCACTGGTATCTAGGATAAACTTTGTCAGGGTTTTTTTTTATGGTCTGGTTCATTCGTTTGACTTGCCGTGAACTGTGGGGACAATCGGCACAGTGTAATTTCCAGGATATATCCAGGGCCTGGGCTAGGCCCTGAGAAATTTGTGCAATAAAGGCAGGCCCATTGTCTGACCCCAGCATTAGAGGGAGGCCAAACCAGGGAACAAGGTTCTGTAATAGTTTTTTTGTGACCACCAAAGCAGTCTTGGACCTAGTGGGGAAGGCTTCGACCCATCCAGAGAACGTATCTATAAACACAAGGAGGTATTTATAGCCATTTGCTGGGGATTTTATTTCAGTGAAATCTACTTCCCAGTGCTCCCCAGGGCTAGTCCCTCTGAGACTTACTCCTACCTGGCTAGACCTGTTCCCTCCCGGATTTACATGGGCACATACATTACACCAAGTGGTAATTTTCTTGTTAAATTCATGCAAGTGGGGAATGTAGTATTTGGCTTTTAGCAGCTTAGTTAGTTTGGTCTGTCTTAAGTGAGTAGCCTGGTGTGTGTCCTTAACTAGGGCCCATCCTAGAGCCTCGGGGACCACAATCCTTGTGCCCAGCAGAATCCACTATCCTGTGGAATCTTGTGTGCCCCCTTATTCTTTAGCAAAGTTTTCTTCATCAGGTGAGTACATAGGGGTAGGGGGCAGGGTTGGGGCCGGCAGAGTTACAAGAAGAGTTAGAGGTTTTACTGGTCACAAGGCTGCCTGTCTGGCTTGCAGGTCAGCCGCCCTGTTTTCCCTTCCCTTTGGTGAATTTCCCTTCTGGTGTCCTTTGCAGTATATTAATGCCACTGCCTTGGGCTTCCATGTAGCCTCTAGTAGGGCTAGGATTTCTTCTTTATTTTTGATGGTTTTTCCCTCTGAGTTAAGTAGTCCTCTTTCTTTATAAATGGCTCCATGTACATGAGCCGTAGCAAAGGCATACCGGCTATCCATGTAGATGTTAACAGTTTTTCCCTCTGCCCAGTCTAAGGCCCTTGTCAGAGGTATGAGTTCTGCCTTTTGGACTGAGGTTCCATGTGGAAGAACCTGGGCCCAGACAACCCACTCTAGGGTGACTACAGCTGCCCTGGCATACCTGACTCCGTCGACCATGAAACTGCTGCCATCCATATACAGTACCTCCTCTGGGTTCTGCAGGGGGACGTCAGTGAGGTCCAGTTGAGCTGTGTGGAGGACATCCATCATCTGTTGGCAGTCATGTATGGGCTCCTCTGGCTCACTGTCAAGTAGCAGTGAGGCGGGGTTTAAAACTGTAGCCTTTAAAAACTTTATGCAGGGCTGGTCCAAAAGTAAGGCCTGATGTTGAACTATGCGGGCATTTGACATCCATTTTCCCGGAGCTCCACAGGGTAGTGACTCCACCTTATGGGGTGCCACTAAATTTAACTCCTGCCCCAAAGTTAGTTTGTCCACCTCCTTGACTAACAGGGCTGTAGCTGCCATTGACCTCAGACAAGCTGGCCACCTAGAGGCTACGGGATCAAGTCTTTTTGAAAGGTAGGTGACTGGCCAGGACGATGGTCCCAACATCTGGGTGAGCACCCCCTTAGAGACTCCCTATTTTTCATGCACAAACAACCGGAAGGGTTTACAGATGTCTGGCAAGGCCAAGGCTGGGGCCGTAGTCAGGGCAGTCTTGAGCTTGTCAAATGCCCATTGCTCTATCTCTATCCAAGTCAAGGGCTGATTTCCTCCAGTGCAGGCATACAGGGGCTTGGCTATCTCGGTGAATCCCAAAATCCATAGTCTGCAGTACCCTACTGCCCCAAGGAATTCTCAAACCTGGCGTCTTGTGGTGGGGATGGGTATTTGCAGCACCACTTGGACTCAGCTGGGTGCCAGTGCCTGGTTGCCCTTCTCTATGATACAGCGCAGGTAAGTAACTTTCAGTTGGCAGAGTTGTGCCTTTTTAGCTGAGACCTGGTAACCCAAAGTCTATAGGGTCTTTAATAATGACTGGGTGGTCTCTTTACAGGCCTCTTGGGTTTTTTTAGCCAAGAGTAAGTCATCCACATATTGGAGCAGGGTACAGTCAGGGAACTCAGCTCAGAAGGTGGCAAGATCTTGGCTAAGTGCCTCATCAAACAGGGTGGGGGAGTTTTTAAACCCCTGAGGCAGTCTTGTCCAAGTGAGTTGCCCCGAGACCCCAGTATCGGGGTCAGTCCATTCAAAAGCAAATATGGGCTGGCTAACAGGGGCCAGTGGGATGCAAAAGAATGCATCCTTGAGATCTAAGACAGTGTAATGGTGGTGTCCTGTGCCCAAGAGACTTTGGAGGGTGTACAGATTTGGAACCATAGGGTGGACAGTTTCCACTCATTTGTTTACCTCCCTTAAGTCCTGTACAGGCCGATAGTCCTTTGTGCCTGGTTTTAAGACAGGGGGCAAGGGGATATTCCAGGGGGACTTACAGGTAGTAAGGATCCCTCCTTTTAGGAGTCTGGTTATATGTGGAGCAATTCCCCATCTGGCTTCCTGGCTCATGGGATATTGTCGTACCTGGACTGGAGTTGCCATTGCCAATAGCTGGACCATGACTGGGGTATGGTGACTTGCCAAACCTGGGGAATTTGTGTCAGCCCACACTCTGGGTACATTCTCTTGGAATTGGCAGAGGAGGTCTGATGTTGGTGGTTGATCTGCCTCTGAGGATAAAGGTTCCTGCAAGAGATACTCATCTGACAGAGCACAGGTGATGAGGATTTGCTGAGGTGGCCCTGATGCCAAGGGAGGAGGACTTGAGAGGCAAGCCTGACCCTCACTGAAATAAATATTTGCTTGAAGTTTGTGGAGTAAGTCCTGTCTTAGGAGTGGGTACGGACACTCTGGAATGACTAAAAAGTAGTGGATAATGGTGCCGTTCCCCAGATCTACGAATCAGTTGGTGATCCAAGGGCTTGTTGTGGCTTTTCCTGTGGCCCCCTGGATAATTGTTTTTCTACTGGATAGTGGTCCTAGAGGCTGAGTAAGGACTGAATGGGCTGTCTCAGTGTTGACTAGGAAGCTGACAGGTGTGCCCCCAAGCTTCAAAGTGACCCTGGGCTCCTGGGGGCTTAATAAATAAGAGCCCCGGCCCCATCAATCCTGGCTTTCTAAATTGAGAATGGCCCTTGGTGGCTTTCCCTGACCTGTTTCTCACCTTCTCCTCTCCAGGCACTAATTATTCCAGTGGACTTCCTATTGGCAGTATGCACACTGGTTGCATCCTAGCCTAGTCTGGGAACCCCAGGGGCTCCCCTGTGGGGTTCCCTGTCCCTGTGGGATAATTCGGGTTTCCTGAAGAGCTGCTATTACTGCTTTAGTAACTATTTTATCCTGTTTGGCTTCTGAAGTGTCCCTATTGTTAAAAACCTTTTAGGCAATTTCCAGCAATTGGGACAAATTCATTCCCTGGAATCCCTCTAACTTTTGTAACTTTCTTTTAATATCTGGGGCTGACTGGGAAATGAAAGCCAGATTGATGGCCCACTGATTTTCTGGAGCCTCAGGGTTAATAGGAGTGTAGGTGTGATAAGCGTCTTGTAGATGCTCAAGGAAGGCAGCTGGCAACTTCTGCGGGCCCTGAGTTACAGTCCCTACCTTGGAGAGGTTAGTGGGCTTGTGGGCCACTCCCCTAACCCCTTCTAGTGGATACAGGTGAAAATTATTCAGAGCCTGTAGACCTGCCGAGGTGTTTGGATCCCATTGGTGGAAGGGAAAATTTCATTAATTTGCTCCTGGTGGTCCTCTGCCGAGCGTCTCCCTGTTCCAATGATGGCCTTATGGGCCTTCTGTCTAATTCTGCCCCTTTCTTCTGTGGTAAATAGTACTAGGAGTAATTGTTGACAATCATCCCAGGTGGGGCGGTGGGTTTGTAAGACAGACTCTAGGAGCCCTGTGAGTGCCTGGGGCCTTTCAGAAAATGGAGAGTGTTGAGCCTTCCAATTATATAAATCACTAGAGGAGAAGGGGATGTGGATGAAGAAGGGGTGGCCCTGGCTACCTCCTTCCATTGGAGGTGTCTCCTGGAGGGATAATACCCTGGGTGGGTATGGAGCCCTGCTACAGGTGTGGAGTGGGGACAAGGGCTGGCTACCAGTGCTGTCTGGAGAGGGGTGCTGGGACCCCTGTTCAGAGGGCCTAAAGTAAGGCAGAGGTAATTCTAGATCCTCTTCTGGGGCGGGGAGAATGGCCAGCATGGTAGGGCCCTTCTTTGGGCTGGCTAAAATGACCTGAAGTCCAGCCTGTTTTATGCAATGCTTCAGCCATGGTGGGGGGTGGGGGGGTCGTTGGACTAAATCCAACCATTGGTTGACATATGGAAACTGGTCAGGATATCCAGGAGTTTCTGTGACCATTTTCCATATAGCCTGGGTAATTTTTGGGTCATAGGTCCCAGTATCTGGCAACCCAACTCCAAAAGACAGCCATTCTAGTTCACATTGAAGAGCAGAGTTTTCCAGAGTTTAATTTCACCCCATATTGGCCTGAGAACCCAATCTTGAAGTTGGCCATCATGTATTGGAGGGGGGTACAAGGCTGAGAGAGCTAGATGACCCCATTTGGTTTTTCCTTAGCCTTTAAATTCCCCTAATTTAGGACTGGCTTCACTGAGGATTTGAACTAACAACCTTGCAGTTGCAGGCCCTATATCTTAGCTACTGTGCTAACAGGGTATTTGGCTTACACAGAGTCAGAAAGCTTTCTTAACCCCCAGTGACTATGAGTTCCCTGAGCTAGGTGGAGCTGGCAGTCAGCAAAAAAAATGCTTCTCGCACACAGGGACTCTGAAAAGCATTAAATTCCTCTCTCCCTCCTCTCTGTCTGTCTCTCTCTCTTCTCTTTCTCTCTCTTTTCTCTCTTTTTTGTTTCTCTCTCTTTTCTCCTTCCCCTACTTTCTTTTCTCTCTCTCTCTCTCTCCTCTGTCTCCTCTCTCCTCTCTTTCCTCTCCCCTACTTTTTCTCTCTCTGTCTCTTTCTCCTCTCTATCTCCTCTCTCTTCTCTTTCTCCTCTCTCCTACTTTCTTTTCTCTCTCTCTCTGTTTTCTGTATCCCCATAGTAACTCAGGTCTTGTGGTTTTTATAGTATTTTCAATTTTGGCAGGCATCATACTCATGTTCTGCCCTTTCCAGCACCGGTTTTAAAAGTGCCTCTACAGCTAAATCTTGTAAGGAAAGTACAATTAATTTAATGGATCTGTGTTTTGTGTGGGCCAGGGGAACAGGTGGAAGGGGCCAAGGGTGAGGATAGAATTCTCCTAAGAAGCCCCAGAGGGGCTGGTAATAGGCCTTGTATAGGCTTAGTGCTGCTCAGGTGTGGTCTTCTCTTAAATGACATCAGTGGCCTTGGGAAAGTTGGAGAATGGCAAAACAAATGAACTAGGAGGTCCACAGGATGTGAATTTTGAATCTACCACAGTGTACAGAGTTGATAAGAGATTTGCCAGTCTTTCCTTATTAAGCCGTGACACCCCACCTCCCAGCAGTCAGGGTGGTACCGAAAAACTGAATGGGGTGGGCTTCAGAACACTGGCCATAACAGCACTTAATATCTTTTTGGCAGAACAATTATCTTGTTTCCACTCCAAATGGCCAAGAAGAGTTGGCACCTTTTTGTCTAGGAGTTGATTTCCCAGGACAGAAAAAAACTACCCCCAAGATGTAGCAGGCAGAATTTCCTTTTGGACATCAGCTGATGAAGGGAAAAGGAAATTATCCCCTGCAGCCAGTGGTCTGTTGCCCACTGTAGAATATCTTTCACTCCAAGGGAAACAGGCCTAAACCACTGTATATCAGCCAACAGGAGTCTAACAAAACTGGTGAATTTACAATAAAGACAGAACCACATATAGGATTGACAGACAAAGGATGGGTGCCCCCCAGAAGGGAGACCAGTCTGATGCCTGCCCGGCCACATCCCTGGAGGGATGTTTCAGAGTTTCTTGGCTAAGGTGTACCTGTAGAAACCCCAGGCCTGGTCACCTCAGAATTTTCAGTCCCTAGATGAATCACCGTTATGCCTTATGACGTCCCTGTGGAACCACGGGGGAAGGCCCACACAAGCCCCATAGCCTTCCAGCCGTGGGGCTACATATATACACACCCACTCTCTCACTCACACCAAGGTTGTGGAAAACAACCAAAAATGAAATTACCTGAGCCTCCAGTGAGGTAACCTGAGCCTCCAGTGAGGCAACCCGAGCCTCTAGTGAGGTAACCAGAGCCTCCAGTGAGGCAACCTGAGCCTCCAGTGATGTCTCACGGTAGGCTTGCCTGGTCAGAGTTGCAATGACCATGTCCGGTCCCCCGACTCAGGCCCCCCTGATGGACCAGTCCCAAGACCTGACTTACCTCTGGAGGTTCCTGGAACCCTGAGGAATTTTGGGTGAATGTCGACCGGGGAGTCGCCCGTCCTCCACGGGGCTTGAACTCTGGGGCCCTGGAATGTCTCAGGGGCGCCTCCCCCAGAGGTCCCTGAGGTGGGAGCGGCCACCCAGGCAAGACTCTAAGATGACTTTTGTCTGGTGATGGACAAAGATAAATCTCGCTGGGGCCCCCAAAAATGTTGTACTGGAGCGAGCAGAGAAAGTCAACACCAAGACAAAAGTATGCCAAATTGCAGGGTCTTTATTACCGGCGGCCACAGAGGACTCGCGTCTCTCCAACCCGTGGCCCTGAAAGGAGAGTATCAAGACATTTCATGCCCATAAACCACCTCAGGGGTGAGGGTGAGGGGCGGGGGTGGGGGTGAGGGGCTTCAGACATTATGAGGGCCAGGGGGCTTTGGATATTCCGATTGTTACTTAAGTAGTTTACAGAAGTCAAGATAACCATTAGTTTACACATTGTCTGGGTATGGGTGGAAATTACAGACCTTAGTTACTTATTACAAGTTGCAGGGGCCAAGATGGCATGGGTTTGGACTGCTTGCCTGTCACATTAGGGTTACAGAGAGCAGTTTCAACAGAAAGCTGAGGTATGGTTGAGGTATGCAGTTTTATGGGGCTTTTACCATGTCACAGTGGCACGATCTTGGCTCATGGCAACCTCCCGGGTTCAAGCAGTTCTGCCTCAGCCTCCCAAGTACCTTGGACTACAGGTGCACACCACCACACCCAGCTAATTTTTGTATTTTAGTAGAGACAGAGTTTCACTATGTTGGCCAGGATGGTCTCCATCTCTTGACATCATGATCTACCTGCCTTGGCCTCCCAAAGTGGTGGGATTACAAGCGTGAGCCACCGCGCCTGGCCTTTTTTCTTTAATTCTAAGAATGAGGGTGGTACCAAGTAAGGAAGGTAAATGCCAGCTGAGTAAATGGTACCAAAGTTGACTTGTTTTTAAAAGACCATTATGTATTTGGTGATGTGTGAGGGAAACTTGTACCTTGGAGGTGAATTTCCAGCATAGGTCTACTGGAAACTGAAACAGAGCCTCAGGGTTTAGGTATTAATAGAAGCAAAATTGTAAAGTGAGTCAATTTCTCTCCCCTATTAAACATCCACTCCACCTCCACCCTATACTCAGTTTAACAGGGATCCTCAGGCTGCTGTATCCAGGGCTTTATTGCAGTCTGTGTCTCTTCCCTTCCATCAAAACTTTTCCCATTTTGTTCAGGACAGGTACCCCAACCTTTCATATTCTCTCTCTCTCTCTCTCTCGATATCTCTCTCTCTCTCTCTCTCAATCTCTCAATGGAGACAGGATTTTGGTACCACACTGGAGTACAGTGGCATGATCATGGCTCACTGCAGCCTTGACCCCTCAGGCTCAAGCAATTCTTCCACCTCAGCTACCTGTGTAACTAGGACCACAGGCATGTGACATGAGTTCTAGCTAATTGATTTTTTGTAGATATGTGGGGTGGTGGGGAGGGGATCTCCCTACGTTACCCAGGCTGGTCTCAAACTCCTGGCCTCAAGCAATCTTTGTGCATTGGCCTCCCAAAGTGCTGGGGTTACAAGCAAGAGCCACCATACCTGTGCCCAACCTGTCATTTTCTAAGGAGCTAGCTCAGTTACTGTTCTAATGAAACCTCCTGTAGAAACCAGAGTATGGAATTTCTAAAGTGACATTTTAAACATTATGACAGATCAGTGGGACAGATATTTTGCTAAGCCAAGGTACTTTCTTTCCAAGGATAAGCTGTGGGAGGTGGTGAGAGCAGAACACACACACACACACACACACACACACACACACACACACACACAATTAGAACACATTTATCTAGTTATACCAATTTGTCTGTCTAGTTATTTGCCATCTTTTCAGGATTTTTAAAATTTCTGTTTCATTTGTAGAGTTTGGAAAATAGTATCTGTCCTATCTTCCTCACAATAATGTTTTAAGGATCAAATGAGGTTTTGCCCATGGAAACTGCCTAAACTGTAAGGAGAAAGCGTATTTATAATTATTACCTCTCTTAGGATTACTATAACTCTGTAAAGCCCTTTGAAGTTGAGAACACACTTTTGTTCATATTTACAACCTCTATAGCAATTAATACAGAACCTCACTCAGAATAGATAAGTAGTATTCCCTTAAATCAAGTTTTTCTTCTGTGCTAAAGTAATAGTCAATTCAAGGACAAATGCTATAAAGGTTAGAATTAATTCTATTACTCTGAGAAACACGGCAATAATATTTTAGCTTCTTTGTCTCATATTAGGGAGAAAAAGGATCTGCAAAGGCAGAAAGAGAAAGAGAAGGAATGGCACTAGAGGTGGGAATTTCAACTCTTAAAGTTTTAGTAAACCATGCCAAAAAGATACTAGTAATTTTTCATGAGGGAGAGATTATTAGAGTACCCAAGTTTTACTTTTATACTTTACACATGTTTCTAAATCCATTTTTTTAAATAGTAGAATGAGGAAAGGATAGGTGGATAACTATAGTCATTTGCATAATTGTTTACATCTTGCCAAACCATTTGGAAATTGAAATCCTGCAGTGTGTCTTCTGGGTTGTAAAAGGCAAGAAAGTTACATAGAAGGCAGCCATTAATGGAGTGTGATATTGCATCACTTAAAGGAAACCCCAAACTGTCTATTCAGGATTTATACATACAGTAAAAAGAGCTAACAATTCTTCATGTGTAAGAGCTAGGATGATCAACCTGCTTTTCTCTGAAATCTTTTTTTTTTTTCCTAATTGCATTTTAGGTTTTGGGGTACATGTGAAGAACATGCAAGATTGTTGCATAGGTGCATATGTGGCAGTGTGATTTGCTGCCTTCCTCCCCTTCACCTATATCTGGCATTTCTCCCCATGCTATCTCTCCCCAACTCCCCACCCCCACTGTCCCTCCCCTATTTCCCCCAACAGACCCCAGTGTGTAGTGCTCCCCTCCCTGTGTCCATGTGTTCTTATTGTTCAACACCCGCCTATGAGTGAGAACATGCAGTGTTTGATTTTCTGTTCTTGTGTCAGTTTGCTGAGAATGATAGTTTCCAGGTTCATCCATGTCCCTACAAAGGACATGAACTCATCATTTTTGATAGCTGCATAATATTCCATGGTGTATATGTGCCACATTTTCCCTGTCCAGTCTATCATCGATGGGCATTTGGGTTGGTTCCAGGTCTTTGCTATTGTAAACTGTGCTGCAATGAACATTCGTGTGCATGTGTCCTTATAGTAGAATGATTTATAATCCTTTGGATATATACCCAGTAATGGGATTGCTGAGTCAAATGGAATTTTATTTCTAGGTCCTTGAGGAATCGCCACACTGTCTTCCACAATGGTTGAACTAATTTACACTCCCACCAACAGTGTAAAAGTGTTCCTATTTCTCCACATCCTCTCCAGCATATGTTGCCTCCAGATTTTTTTAATGATCACCATTTTAACTGGCATGAGATGGTATCTCAATGTAGTTTTGATTTGCATTTCTCTAATGACCAGTGATGATGAGCATTTTTTCATATATTTGTTGGCCTCATGTGTGTCTTCTTTTGTAAAGTATCTGTTCATATCCTTTGCCCACTTTTGAATGGGCTTGTTTGTTTTTTTCTTGTAAATCTGTTTTAGTTCTTTGTAAATTCTGTTTTCTCTGAAATCTTAAGGTTGCTTCTTTTTAGGCCAAGGTACCTCATGGTAGCAATCATTGATTTAGTCATCTGTAAATAGTGTCTGTAAGCCACATTTTTCTTAGCTAACCAGTGATTAACTCTTAGAAAAACCACAGTTTTTTTTCTGCCACCCAGCAGTGCCGTGATATGATCTCAGATCACTGCAGCCTTGACCTCCCAGACTCCAGCAATCCTCCCATCTGTGCCTCCCAAGTAGCTGGGACTAGAGGTACATGCCACTACACCCAGCTAATTTTTGTATTTATTTATTTATTTTTTATTTTTTTTTTTTTGTAGAGATGGGTTTTTGCCATGTTGCCCAGGCTGGTCTTGGACTCTTGAGCTGCAATGATCCACCTGCCTTGGCCTTCTGAAGTATTGGGATTACAGGCATGAGCCACTGCACCCAGACTTGAAAACCACATTTCTGAGGGAGACTCTTCAGGGGAAGTGAAGTTATGTGTAAAGTAGATAGTTCCTTCCTATTTCATTTCACTTTTAGTTTTGAAATTAGTGTTTAAAGAATTAAGCATAATGAATACTTGATGTGAATTTCTTGGATTTTTTTTTAAGATAGAATCTCACTCTTATCTCCCAGGCTGGAGTGCAGAGGCACAATCTCAGCTCTCACTGTAACCTCTACCTCTCAGGTTCAAGCAATTTTCCTGTCTCACCCTTCTGAGTAGTTGAGACTACAGGTGCCTGCCACCACACCTGGATAATTTTTGTATTTTTAGTAGACATGGAGTTTCACCATGTTGGCCTGGCTGGTCTCAAACTCCTGATCTCAGGCAATTCACCTGCCTTGGCCTCCCAAAGTACTGGGATTACAAGCATGAGCCACTGTGCCTGGTCCTTGAATGTTTTAAAATGTCCTAAATATATGGCTCCTAATCTTTAGAAAAATAATGCAGGACAAACCAAGCATTGTAGGGGAAATAAAAAGCTTTAAAAAGTGACATGTAATGGCATCTTTTTCACAAGTATAAAGTTTTATTTTGTCTATTTGGATGAAAACCCCAAAATGCCACAGGAATGATCACAGAAGGAAATTTTGAACACTTGGAGGAGGAATCAGTGGTCATGAGAAGCCAGCATGCGATCCTTAACATGCCACATTGAATTAACCTAATTTCATTTTTTAAAAGAGCTAATTAGATGGTGGCTAGGGGGAATGGGATGAACTTAATGAACCCTGACTTCAGTGAAGCACTTAATAAAGTGCCATATGATGTCCCTGTGAACAGATAGCAAATGGTACATAGATAATTATATGGCTAGGAAGTTCCACAGGTGATTAAATAACCATACAAGAAATGTTAACCTGGAGGGAATGTCTAAATGGTATGGAAATGATTCTATCCTTGGTTCTGCCAAGTACAGTACTTCATTTATGACTTAGAAATACAGATAACATATTTATAAAGCCTGTAGGTTGAAGATAGGTGGCTGAAAAAGAGGCTGGTTTAAATATATACTCCTAGATTATTAAGTTGAATATTTCACCCAATACAGAGCTTCCTCTAAAATAACCCCAAATATATAGTTACTAGTCTTGACAATATGACCTGGAACTTACCAGCATTTTCTCCTTTTAAACTGATCAAATTTCTAGACTGTTCTTCCTCTCCTTATGTCAAAAGGCATCAATGTGATGACTACCACGTGGTTAGAATAGTGGCCAAGAACACAGAGTGCTTCAGTTGAGTCCCACATTCTCTGCTTATTAGCTATGTCACTGGAGGCAAGTAGTTCATATTTTTGTGGCCTGGCTGTCTCATATTTAAAATGAAGATAATGTAAACTACCGATATAAGATTGTTAAAAGATTAAGAGTTTTCATCTTCATGAGATCGGGTCTTAGTTCTAAGTTCTTAGGACTATTCCTGGATAACAGTAAATATTTAATAAATGTTAGATACTATTAAGCAGAACAAGTTTTGTCCATGGCCTGAGAGCCTCTCCATGAGAATTCCATAAGTATTTAAAAAGAAGAACTATGATCCTTCTGTCTTCTTTCTTCTCCAAGGTAAATATTTCCAGATGTCCACACTCTTCTACATCCTGCTCATTGTGCTCTTTGGATGCATTCCAGTTTGTCAATGTTCCTTAAATTTGCTATTTAACCAAGGGGATATTCAAAATATTTAATAACCAGATTGCACACCAACTGTGAAAAACTTGAGAGACTCGGCTAATATTACAGTTCTATGATTTCCTTTATCTTTTAATTCTTTACTATTGCTGCTCTGAATTTGTAATCATTTGACACCTCTGAAATTAGTTCAAACATCCCACTTTCTAAATCACCACCTCCTCTTTAAGTCTATTAATATTTCTTTGCTATAATTATTTGATCTCACTATGACCTTGTAAGCCATTGATCTCATAAACTTTCTTTTCTTTTTTTTTTTTCTTTTTCTCAGACAGAGTCTTACTCTGTCACCCAGGCTGGAGTGCAGTGGCGTGATCTTAGCTCACTGCAACCTCTGCCTCCCAAGTTCGAACAATTCTCCTGCCTCAGCCTCCTGAGAAGCTAGGATTACAGGTGGCTAATTTTTGTATTTCAAGTATAGGCAGGGTTTCACCATGTTGGCCAGGCTGGTTTTGAATTCCTGGCCTTGTGATCCACCCTCCTCAGCCTCCCAAAGTGCTGGGATTACAGGTGCGAGCCACTGGGCCCGGCCAATCCCATAAACTTTCTAAATCCATCAGCCCTTTAAAAAGTGAGAAATTTTGCTATAAAATGAAACAGAGAAATGGGGTAATCATGAATTTACATTAGTTTTAGTTTGTTTTAAATGATAGATGATATTGGAACATGTTTGAAATGATGAGAATGATAGAAAATATCGATGATGTAGGATAAAGGATAAATAAGATAAATTAGTGAGAAACTGGAAAAGTCCCAAATGGATAGCTATAGCCCCAAATCCTCTGCTAGCTTAAGAGTTCTATCTCTAGCTATCTAGTGGCAAGTCAACCTGGATATATCATAGCAATGTTTTTAGCATGGTCCAAATAAATATCTCTTTATAAATCATCTTCTCCCTGTCATATTTTCCATTCCATAAATGCCTCCTCCAACGTCTTATGTCATAAACCTGAGTCATTCTTTATTTGCATATTCAATTCCATATTCAATGCATCAGGAAATCTTCTCAGTTCTACCTCCAGATTGATCTACTTCACTTGCATTCAACTATTGTCATCCTCTAAAGCAACATCACCTATTATCTACAATAATACAATAGAACTTTCTGGAATGATAGACCTTTCTATATCTTTGCTATCCAATATGGTAGTCACTTACTACTTGTAGCTACTGAGCACTTGAAATGTGGTTATTGTCACTTTTTACTACAAGTAAATAGGAACTTACATGTAAATAGGAACATGGATTGGACAGTGCAGGTGTAGACAAGAGCCTCATAACTGTACACACAATTCACTTTGTCACTCCAGATCAGCCTTTAAAGTACTCCCCTGTCAAAACTTATGATGACCTCCTATTGAGCTGGAATACATCTAAACTCACTATCTTAGCCTGAGCTGCACAATTGGAGAAAGCCTCTCTCCTCCACTACTACACCTCATTCTAGTCTGTCCTCGCTCAATCTCTAGCCACTCTGACCTTTGACAGTTCCCTAAGTTACCAAGCTCTTCCCTCATTCAGGGTTATTTTTTTACCACTTTTTCTTTTAAAAATCAAATATTTTCTGTCAAGCATTGTTTCAGACATTGAGGATATAGCAAGAACAAAAGAGACTAAGTTCTGCTGCCAGGAAATTTTAAAAGAGGCAAATTATAAATGAATGAAAGATACACTCTGCCAGGCCATGATCAATGCCTAGAAGAAAAGATGAAGGAAATCTATTTAGATTGTATGATAGAGGTCTCAGATAAGGTAGCATTTGAATGATTTAGGAAGTGAAACTTGAGACAGAATGTGCTTGGTTAGAGGCCTCTTCCTCCATGTGAGGACCCAGTGAGAATGGGCTGTGCCCAAGACCAGAAAGTGAGCCCTCACCAGGCACTAAATCTGCTGGCACCTGGATCCTGGACTTGCCAGCCTCCAGAAATGTGACAAATAAATATTTGTTGTTTGCAAACCACTCAGTCTATGGTATTTGTTATGGCAGCTTGAATGGGGTGATAGCCAATCTAACTGGGAAGCAGGGTGAGTAGCAACAGGGGTCTATATTCGTTAGGTCCAAAATCTTTACAGAAATTGCATGTTTCATTGAAACAAAATTGTGTGAGCTCACAAATAAATGCAAATCCCTTCACTGTTATATAGAATTATATCAGCTCATTGCAGAAATTCAAGTTGTCTCATTTGCAATCATTTGACACCTCTGAAATTTTGATTAATCTGAACTTTTAAAGAGAACTGATGTTACCTGGTTGGAGAATATTAAGGAGTGAGAAAGAGAAGAGCAGTCCCTGATGTACAGAACCTGGTCTGATGCTCATAGCTGGACTATGTTTTTTTCCTATTGGACATAGACCATCTCACAGAACATCAACAGCAGACAGGATGGTGCTAGTCTATGATAAGGTGCTAGTCTATGTAACCACCAAAATACCACATTCCTCCCTCTCTTGGCAAAAATGAGGAACTGATTCTGCTTTACCAATTATAGTTTTATTCTTACTCTAGTCAGGCCTCCTTTTGACTGAGATAGCCATCATAAAATTGCTCTACTTCCTGACAGCAACCAATTCAAAACAAAGTCCATTTCATTAGAACCTCTCCAAAATTACCCAAAGCCCAAGCACTGTAATAGTTTTCTCTAATACATCCTTACTGAGATACCCCATGGTTTTCCATGGTGTGTATTCTCCTTCTATGCAATGAATGCTAAATGCAATTTGTTCAACTACAAGTACATTTCTGGGGTCTTTGGTGAAAGGGTATTGACAGAAATTAGGGTTGAAGAGTGTGATGCTATGGAGACCTCATGTTAAACTTAAGGAAAACAAATAGCTTGAACTTATAAATCTTCCCCTCTCCTGTGCTCTAACTGCTTTATAGTCTAATAAAAGCCATACTTACTGATAGGAAAGTTAGGCAACTTTTTGCTTCAAAGCAAAATTCTGCACTTATTGGCATTATAAATCTGGGAGTATCATAGGAGGGGTCAAGGTCCCTGGAAAAAGAAAGCATCAAAAATGCTCCTCTTGACCTTTGCAATAAATGGATTTTAATGGTGCCCTAAGTGGCAGAACTGAGAGGCAACTAGGGAAGTTGATGCAATATTGGATTACAAAATCTTTCAAAAAATGTCCCTCCATGAGTTAGTCTCAGAATGGAATACTGCCAAATACTCGATCATGACAGACACTATGTGGCCAATACATTTCTGAAGATGATTCAAGCTTGGTAAGCAAGTGTAGCTCAGTGGTAGTCAGGTTACCTCACGTGTACAAGGCCCTGGGTTTGACTCCCAGCACCTCCAACCATTAATTTCTCAGTCCTCAGCACTACTCATCAGTAACTGGTCTTTTCCCCATTTTAATTTATCTGAGGTCTAAAAAAGGGCCACCTCTGCTATGAGTATGAAATCTGATACTGGTACCACTGAATAAATATGTTTTCAAAAAAAAGTTACCATTTAAAAATGCAGTTTAGGAAATAAAACCCTTTAAAAAATATGGTGTCTGGAGAAAAACAAAATTAGAGTGTCAACTACTGGTAAAATGAGATAGGAATTTTTGGACTAAAAAGTCAAGATGAGCCGGGGTTTGGAAGGACTCAAGATCCAGTGAGTGTGATCTTATGCTCATCCCACTGTACTCAGTAATGCTCTGGGATTCTGATGAAGGATCTAATGAGAAATCACTGACAACAAATGCTATTGTTCCAAAGGCCAACATAGGTCATGTTTTACATGAATGTTCATTATATAAGTACTTAGTGCCAGTTAGTGTAGGCCGTTTAAGAAAGATCAATTTACAAAGTAATCTTGATTGCTGATATGGTCTATCATAAAAACTGATGTAATCCCAATCACAGTTCCAAGATTCTTCTGTTATAAAGTCTTTAATAATGGCCTTCATTTTATTTCCTGATGTGAAATAAAAAGTCCAAAATTAATTCAGCATGTTGAGATAACTGTTAAGATAATCGAGAGATTATCTCACCAGAAATCACTGGAATCAAATTCAATACTGGACATTCAGGAAGCAAAGAGAAAAAAAATACAATAATCGAGAAGAGGAGTTACTTGAATCTAACTGGAATGTCTGTAAGTAGGTCATGAAAACCTAAACTGTAGTATACTTTATTTTTATTATTGTTTCTTTGTATCCACAGGTCCTTAAGTATGTTTAAATGACTTATGTTTGGAAAAACTGATCCCCCACTTCAAAAGCAAACAGGCTGAATTCTTTGACCTTAAATCACAGACTGTAAACCCATTAAGTCACCCACATCGATATTTCAATTTATTTTTGTCACTCCTATTTCATACATGATCTTATTTAAGTTTCATGATCATAAGAAATATGTATTATCATCTTCAGTCTAGAGATGTGTGAATTGACACTTGATATTCAAGAGATGAGACCTAAGACATTTAGAACTTCTCTAAATTTGCAAATACCACAGTAACATTTCACTTCCCCCATAATTGCATAAAATATAACTTCAATATTATAAAATGTGAGTAGAAAACAAGGAAGGCAGGTTATATGGATCTGGGTGCTTGGTTAGACTAACTCCCTGGGTAGATAACAAGCTCTTAAAATGTATCCTCACAGCACATACAGTTCAAATTTCCAACACTTAGAAGTTAAGCAAATTTGGACAACTCACAGATAGTTAAAACAAGGATATTAAGTTTTACAGGGCCAAGAGGGGAAAAAAAAGAGCAATTAAGTGACATTTTGGGCCTATTCCAAATGCTATAGGTATTATCTAACCTAACATTGGGGCCACCTAAATACTGATTTACTTTATCTTTAATCTTATCACCTTAATCACAATGTAATAATCCAGCAAAGAAGAAAGACAAAATATATACATTGTCTAAAAGACATAAAATATATAGAAAGAGTGACAATGAACAGACTTCAAATAGCTAGAAGGATTTCCATAAGGAAAGCAGATGTCTTTTTTACCCATTCATCGAATAAAGAGCCACCTCCTTATTCACTACTACCTAATCTTACTGGGGTCTCTCCCACTCCTGACAAATGAGTCCATATTTCAGTATAAAACAACTGGAATCAGGCCCTTAACATCTGTATGTTATGACAGAAGTTACAGTAAGCTACTTACCAGACAATGTTTAGCAGCAAGGTTATTCCTGTGTGTTCATAGTATCGGTTAACCAAAGCCAAGTTAAACCCCATATCACAGATTCCTTACCTCCTTTATGATCTTACCTTCATCATTGTCTTTATTTTTTTAATTTCCATAGGTTATTGGGGAACAGGTGGTGTTTGGTTACATGAATGAGTTCTTTAGTGGTGATTTGTGAGATTCTGGTACACCCATAACCCCAGAAGTATACGCTGCACCCTATTTGTAGTCTTTTGCCCTTCACTCCCTTCCCAAGCTTTCCCCGAGTCCCCAAAGTCCACTGTGTCATTCTTATGCCTTTGCATCCTCACAGCTTAGCTCCTACTTATGAGTGAGAACATAAGAAGTTTCATTTTCCATTCCTGAGTTACTTCACTTACAATAATAGTCTCCAGTCTCATCCAGGTCATTGTGAATGCCATGGCTCATTCCTTTTTATGGCTGAGTAGTATTCCATAATATATAATTACCATGATTTCTTTATTCACTCATTGATTGATGGGGATTTGGGTTGATTCCACGATTTTGGAATTGTGAATTGTGCTGCTATAAACATATGTATGCAAGTGTCTTTTTTGTATAATGACTTCTTTTCCTCTGGGTAGATACCCAGTAGTGAGATTGTGGGGTCAAATGATAGTCCTACTTTTTAGTTCTTTAAGGAATCTCCATACTGTTCTCCATAGTGGTTGTACTAGTTTATATTACCACCAACAGCATAGAAGTGTTCACTATTCCCCACATCCACACCAACATCTACTATTTTTTGATTTTTTGATTATGGCTATTCTTGCAGGAGTAAGGTGGTAATTGCATTGTAGTTTTGATTTGCATTTTTCTGCTCATTACCAATTTTTCATATGTTTGTTAGCCATTTGTATATCTTTTTTTGAGATGAAGTCTCACTCTTATTACCCAGGGTGGAGTGCAATGGTGCGATCTTTGCTCACTGCAACCTCCGCCTCCTGGGTTCAAGTGATTCTCCTGACTCAGCCTCCCAAGTAGTTGCGATTACAGGCATCTGCCACCATGTCTGGCTAATTTTTGTAGTTGTAGTAGAGACAGGGTTTCACCATGTTGGCCAAGCTGGTCTCGAACTCCTGACCTCAGGCAGTCCACCAGCCTCAGCCTCCCAAAGTGCTGATTACAGGCCTGAGGAACCATGTCTCGTCTATAATTTTTTTTTTTTTTTGAAAGAAAGAAAGAAAAAGAATAAAGAAGAAGAGGAAAAAGGAAGAGAAAGAGAGAGAGAGAATGGGAGTATTGTTTTCTTGCCCAGGCTAGAATGCAGTTTAGTAATGGGTATTGAAAACCTCTTTTATACCAATAATTATACTTGATGTAAACAGGAAGGAATAAGGGAAGAAAATAACAAACGAGCAGCCAACCAATATTTCATTTAAACCTATGAAATGCTATGCGATTACTGAGGAGTGATTTACTTCCAATTATGTAGTCACTTATGGAATAGGTGTGAGGTGGTAATGTATGTTTTATGTATTTGAAGTGGAGAGTTCTATAAATGTTTATTAAGTTTACTTGTTCCGGGTCTGAGTTCAAGTCCTGGATGTCCTTGTTAATTTTCTGTCTCATTGATCTATAAAATCGTTAGCTCTTCTTGTTACATTGATCCTTTTGCCATTATGTAATGTCCTTCTTTGCCTCTTTTGCTCTTTGTTGCTTTAAAGTCTACTTTGTTAGAGGCGAGAATTGCATCTCCTGCTTTTTATTTGTTTATTTTTACTCTCTGATTGGTTGATAAATCTTCCTCCTCCTCTTTGAGTCTTTGTGTATCATTGCATGTGAGATGGGTCTGGATGCAGCATACCAATGGGTTTTGGCTTTTTATCCAATTAGAATATATATAACTTTAATACTGGCATTTGATGCTAGCTGGCTGTTTTGCCCATTAGTTAGTGTAAATTTTTCATTGTGTTAATGTTCTTTTCTTTTTGATATATTTTTGGAAAGGCTGATATTGGTTGTTCCTTTATATGTATAGTGCCTCTTTCAGAAGCTCTTGTAAAGCAGGCCTGGTGGTGGTGAACTCTCTAAGTACTTGTTTGTTCACAAAGGATTTAATTTTTCCTTCAATTATAAAGCTTAATTTGGCTGGATAGGAAATTCTGGGTTGAAAGTTCTTTTCTTTAAGGATGTTAAATATTGGTCCCCACTCTTCTGGCTTGTAGGGTTTCTGCTGAGAGATCTGCTGTAAGTCTGATAGGTTTCCCTTTATGGGTAACCTGACCTTTCTCTCTGGCTGCCCTTAGTATTTTCTCCTTCATTTCAACCCCAATAAATCTGGCGATTATGTGCCATGGGGTTGGTCTTCTTGAAGAATATCTTTGTGGTGTTCTCTGTATTACCTGGAGTTGACTATTATTACCCTGCCTTGCCAGGTTGGGAAAGTTTTCCTGAATGATATCCTGAAGAGTATTTTCCAACTTGGATTCATTCTCTTCATTACATTCAGGTACACCTATCAAATGTAAATTAGGTCTTTTCACATAGTCCCATATTTCCTGGAGACTTTGCTCGTTCCTTTTCACCCTTTTTTCTCCAATCTTGTCTTCTTGTTTCATTTCACTGAGCTGGTTCTCGACTTCTGATATCCTTTCTTCTACTTGATCAATTTGACTGTTTAAACTTGTGCATGCTTCGTGAAGTTCTCGTGTTGTGTTTTTCAGCTCCATCAATTCACTTATATTCCTCTCTAAATTGTCCATTCTCATCAACATTTCATCAAACCTTTTTTCAAGGTTCTTAGTTTCTTTACATTGGGTTAGAACAAGTTCTTTTAATTCACAGAAGTTTCTTATCACCCACGTTTTGAAACCTGCTTCTGTTATTGGAACACACTCATAATCTATTAAGCCTTGTTCCGTTACTGATGAGGAATTGTGATCCCCTGTAGAGGGAGAGGCATTCTGATTTTGAGTATTCTCTGCCTTTTTACGCTGATTTCTTCCCTTCATTATATATTTATCCGTCTGTTGTCTTTGTAATTACCGACTTTCTCACTAGGTCTCTGAGCAGACGTCCAACTTGTTGATTCCCAGTGCCGAAATCTGAGCAGTCCACTGTGCCGGCCAAAATAGCGGTGTTAAGATTGATGGTGCTTTTCTGCCCAGGAATCTCTGGACTCTGCACCAAAAACTGGCGCACTAAGGCTCCAGCCACAAGAGTCGCCCTGGCAACACGTGGGGCTCCTCTGCTGGGAATCTCCTGGTCCGTGAGCAACAAATATTCGTCTGAAAGTGTGGCGTCCTCTCGTTCTCTGCGCTTTCACTGGGAGCTAGGAGCCCGAGCTGCTAGTGATCAGCTATCTTGGATCTCTCTCCCGTCTATAATTTTTTAAATACAAAAAACAAATATAAAAAACACCATGCCAGGTGTGAGCCCCTGCACCTGGCCCATTTGTGTATCTTCTTTTGAGAATTGTCTATTCATGTCTTTAGCCCACTTTTTGATGGGATTGTTTGTTTTTATTTTCTTGCTGATTTGTTTGAGTTAGATGTAGATTCTAGATATTAGTCCTTTGTCAGATGTATAGATTTTGAAAATTTTCTTTCACTCTGTGGATTTTCTGTTTATTCTGCTGACTTTTCCTTTTGCCATGTAAAAGCTCTTTAGTTTAATTAGGTCCCAGCTATTTATCTTTGTTTTTGTTTCATTCCATTTTGGGTTCTTGGTCATGAAATCCTTGCCTAAGCCAATGTCTAGAGGGTTTTTCCAATGTTATCATCCAGAATTTTTAGAGTTTAGGTAAGAGATGATAAACTAAATTCATTCTCCTACATGTGGCTAGCCAATTATCTCAGCACCATTTATTTAAAAGGATGTCCTTTCCCCACTTTATGTTTTTATTTGCTTTGTGGAAGATCAGTTGGCTGTAAGTATTTGGCTTTATTTCTGGGTTCTCTATTCTGTTCTGTTGGTCTATGTGCCTATTATTATACCATTACCATGATGTTTTGGTGACTATGGCCCTATGGTGTAGTTTGAAATCAGGTAATGTGATGCCTCCAGGTTTGTTCTTTTTGCTTCATGTTGCTTTGGTTTTGTAGACTTTTCATTCCATATGAATTTCAGATTTTTTTTTTTGAATTCTGTGAAGAATGATGGTGGTATTTTGATGGGGATTGCATTGAATTTGAAGATTGCTTTTGGCAGTATGGTCATTTTTACAACAGTGATTCTACCCATCCATGAGCATGGGATGTGTTTTCATTTGTTTGTGCTCTCTATGATTTCTTTCAGCAGTGTTTTGTAGTTTTCTTTGTAGAGGTCTTTCACCTCCTTGGATAGGTATATTCCTAAGTATTTTATTTTTGCAGTTATTGTAAAAGAAGTTGAGTTCTTCATTTGATTCTTTGCTTAGTTGATGTTGGTTTATAGAAGAGCTACTGATTTGTATACATTGATTTTGTATCCAGAAACTTTGCTGAATTCTTTTATCAGTTCTAGGAGCTTTCTGGAGGAGTCTTTAGAGTTTTCTAGGTAAATAATCATATCATTAGCAAACAGTGACAGTTTGACTTCCTCTTTATCAAATTGGATGCCCTTTATTTCTTTGTCTTGTCTCATTGCTCTGGCTAGGAATTCCAGTACTATGTTGAAGAGGAGTGGCATCCTTGTCTTGTTCCAGGAATCAGAGGGAATGCTTTCAACTTTTCCCCATTCAGTATTATGTTGGCTGTGGTTTCGTCTTAGATGGCTTTTATTACCTTGAGGTATGTCCCTTGTATGCTGATTTTGCTGAGAGTTTTCATCATAAAGGGATGATGGATTTTGTCAGATGCTTTTTCTGCGTCTATTAAGATGATCACATAATTTTTGTTTTTAATTCTGTTTATATGTTGTATCACATTTATTGACTTGCATATGTTAAACCATCCCTGCATCCCTGGTGTGAAACCCACTTAATCATGGTAGATTATCATTTTGATATGTTGTTGGATTAGGTTAGCTAGTGTTTTGTTAAGGATTTTAGCATCTATGTTCATCAGGGATATTGGTCTGTATTATTTATTTATTTATTTTGGTTATGCCCTTTCCTGATTTTGGGATTAGGGTGATACTGGATTAATAGAAGGATTAAGGGATGGTTCTCTCTTCCTCTGTCTTGTGGAACAGTGTCAGTAGGATTGGTCACATTTCTTCTTTGAATGTCTGGTAGAATTCTGTTGTGAATCCAGCTGTTTTTTTGTTGTTGTTGTTGTTGGTAATTTTTAAATACCATTTCAATCTCACTGCTTGTTCAGGGTATCTAATTCTTTCTGATTTAAGCCAGGAGGACTGTATCTTTCCAGGAATTTATCCTCTCTTCTAGGCTTTCTAGTTTATGTACATAAATGTGTTCATAGTAGCCTTGAATAATCTTTTGTATTTCTGTGATATCAGTAGTAATAGCTCCTGTTGCGTTTCTAATTGAGCTTATTTGAATTTTCTCTCTTTTTGGTTAATTTAACAAATGGTCTATCAATTTTATTTGTCTTTTTTAAAAAACCAGACTTTTATTTATCTTTTTTTTTTTTTTTTCTGAGACAGAGTCTTGCTCTGGCACCCAGGCTGGAGTGCAGTGGCATGATCTTGGCTCACTGCAACCTCTGCTTCCTGGGTTCAAGCAATTCTCCTGCCTCAGCCTCCCAAGTAGCTGGGATTACAAGTGCCCACCACCACACCCCGCTAATTTTTGTATTTTTAGTACAGATGGGGTTTTACCATATTGGACAGGATGGTCTCAAACTCCTGACCTCCTGATCTGCCCACCTTGGCCTCCCAAAGTGCTGGGATTCCAGGCGTGAGCCACTGTGCCCAGCCCCATTTATCTTTTGTATTATGTGTTTGTTTCTTTGAATTTAGTTCTGCTCTGGTCTTGGTTATTTTCTTTCTTCTGCTGGGTTTGGGTTTTGTTTGTTCTAGTTTCTGTAGTTTTTTGAGATGTGATCTTAGAGTGCTAGTTTGTGCTCTTTCAGACTGTTTGATGCAGGCATTTAGGGCTATGAACTTTCCTCTTAGCACTGCCTTTGCTATCCCCCACAGGTTTTGATAGATTGTGTCACTATTGTCATTCAGCTCGAAGAATTTTTTAATTTCATTTTGACTCAATGATCATTCAGGAGCAGGTTATTTAATTTTCATGTACTTGCATGATTTTGAAGGTTCCTTTAAGAGTTGATTTCCAGTTTTATTCTGCTATAGTCTGAGAAAGTGCTTGACATAATTTTTATTTTATTAAATTTATTGAGGCTTGTTTTGTCTACTATCATATAGTCTATCTTGGAGAAAGTTCTATTCACTATTGAATAGAATATGTATTCTGCTGTTGTTGGATGGAATTTTCTGTTTATATCTGTTAAATCCATTTGTTCCAAGTTACAGTTTAAATCCATTGTTTCTTTGTTGACTTTGTGTCTTTATGACCTGTCTAGTGTTGTCAGAGTAGTATTAAAATCCCCCACTATTATTGTACTGCTGTCTATCTCATTTCTTAGGTCTATTAGTAATTGTCTTATAAATTTGGAAGATTCAGTGTTAGGTGTATATATGTTTAGTATTGTGACATTTTTCTGTTGGACAAAGGTTTTTATACTGTCCATGTTTGCCTTTTATAACTGCTATTGCTTTAAAATTTGTTTTGTCTGATGTAAGAATAGCTATTTCTGCTTGCTTTTGTCATCCATGTGCACAAAATGTCTTTTTCCACTGCTTTACCTTTAGTTTGTGCAAATCCTTATGTGCTAGGTGAGTCTCTTGAAGGTAGCAGATGGTTGGTGAGTTCTCATACATTCTGCAATTCTATATCTTTTAAGTGGAGCATTTAGGCCATTCATATTCAGTGTTAGTCTTGAGGTATGAAGTACCATTCCATTCATCATGCTATTTGTTGCCTGTATACCTTGGTTTTTGTTTTTTAAATTGTATTTTTGTTTTATAGATCCTGTGAAATTTATGCTTTAAAGAGGTTCTGTTTTGTTAGGTTTCCAGGATTTGTTTCAAGATATATAGATCCTTTTAGCAGTTCTTGTAGTGGTGGCTTGGCAATGGCAAATTCTCTCAGCATTTTTTTGTCTGAAAAAGATTGTATCTTTTTTTCATATATGAGGCTTAGTTTCACTGCATACAAAATTCTTGGCTGATAATTGTTTTGTTTGAGGAGGTTGAAGATAGGGCTGTAATCCCTTCTGGCTTGTAGGGTTCCTGCTGAGAAATCTGCTGTTAATTTGATACGTTTTCCTTTATAGGTTACCTGGTGCTTTTGTCTCATAGCTCTTAAGATTCTTTCCTTCATCTTAATTTTAGATAACCTGATGACAATGTGCCTAGGTGATAATTTTGTTTTTCATTTTTAAATTTTTTTATTATAGTGCATTAGGTTCTGGGGTACATGTGCTGATCATGCAGGATTGTTGCATAGGTACACACATGGCAATGTGGTTTGCTGCCTCCATCCCTCTGTCACCTAATCTGGCATTTCTCCCCATGTTATCCCTCCCCGACATTCCCACCCCACCACTGTCCTTCCCTCCCCACCCCAACAGATCCCAGTGTGTGATGCTCCCCTCCCTGTGTCCATGTGTTCTCATTGTTTATCACCTGCCTATGAGTGAGAACATGCGGTGTTTGATTTTCTTTTCTTATGTCAGTTTGCTGAGACTTAGGGTTTCCAGATTCATCCATATCCCTAAAAGGACACAAACTCATCACTTTTAATGGCTGAATAGTATTCCATGGTGTATTATATGCTACATTTTCCTTGTCCAGTCTATCGTTGACGGGCATTTGGGTTGGTTCCAGGTCTTTGCTATTGTAAATACTGCCGCTATGAACATACATGTGCATATGTCTTTATAATAGAATGATTTATAATCCATTGGGTATATACTCAGTAATGGGATTGGTGGGTCAAATGGAATTTCTATTTCTAGGTCTTTGAGGAATTGCCATACTGTCTTCCACAATGGTTGAACTAGTTTACACTCCCACCAACAGTGTAAAAGTGTTCCTATTTATCCACATCCTCTCCAGCATCTGTTGTCTCCAGATTTTTTAATGATTGCCATTCTAACTGGTGTGGGGTGGTATCTCAATGTGGTTTTGATTTGCATTTCTCTAACAATCAGTGATGATGAGCAGTTTTTCATATGTTTGTTGGCCTTATATATGTCTTCTTTTGAAAACTCTGTTCATATCCTTTTCCCACTTTTGGATGGGTTTGTTTTTTCTTGTAAATCTGTTTTAGTTCTTTGTAGATTGTGGATATCAGCCCTTTGTCAGACGGGTAGATTGGAAAATTTTTTTCCCATTCTGTTGGTTGCTGGTTCACTCTAATGATCCTTTTGCTATACAGAAGCTCTGGAGTTTAATTAGGTCCCATTTGTCTATTTTGGCTTTTGTTGCCAATGCTTTTGGTGTTTTAGTCATGAAGTCCTTGCCTATGTCTATGTCCTGAATGGTTTTGCCTCGGTTTTCTTCTAGGGTTTTATGGTACTAGGTCTTATGTTTAAGTCTTTAATCCATCTGGAGTTAATTTTAGTGTAAGGTGTCAGGAAGGGGTCCAGTTTCTGCTTTCTGCACACTGCTAGCCAGTTTTCCCAACACCATTTATTAAATAGGGAATCCTTTCCCCATTGCTTGTTTTTGTTAGATTTATCAAAGATCAGATGGTTGTAGATGTGTGGCTTTGCATCCAGGGCCTCTGTTCTGTTCCATTGGTCTATATCTCTGTTTTGGTACCAGTACCATGCTGTTTTGATTACTGTAGCCTTGTAGTATAGTTTGAAATCCAGTAGCATGATGCCGCCAGCTTTGTTGTTTTTGCTTAGGATTATCTTGGCTATGCGGGCTCTCTTTTAGTTCCATATGAAGTTGAAGGTGGTTTTTTCTTGTTCTGTGAAGAAGATAATTGGTAGCTTGATGGGGATAATATTGAATCTATAAATTACTTTAAGCAGTATGGCCACTTTCACGATACTGATTCTTCCTAACCATGAGCATGGAATGTTTCTCTATCTGTGTCCTCTCTTATTTCCTTGAGCAGTGGTTTGTAGTTCCATTCGAAGAGGTCCTTTACATCCTTTGTTGGTTGTATTCCTAGGTATTGTATTCTCTTTGTAGCAGTTGTCAATGGGAGTTTGCTCATGATTTGGGTCTCTCTTAGTCTGTTATTGGTGTATAGGAATGCTTGTGATTTCCGCACATTAATTTTGTATCCTGAAATTTTGCTGAAGTTGCTTGTCAGGTTCAGGAGATTTTGGGCTGAGATGATAGGGTCTTCTAAATATACAATCATGTCATCTGCAAATAGAGACAATTTGACTTCCTCTTTTCCTTATTGAATACCCTTTATTTGTTTTTCTTGCCTAATTGCTCTGGCTAGTATTGGAAGCAATACTATATAGAATAGGAGTGGTGAGAGAGGGCATCCTTGTCTAGTGCTGGATTTCAAAGGGAATGCTTCCAGTTTTTGCCCATCTGTATGATATTGGCTGCACGTTTGTCATAAATAGCTTTTATTATTTTGAGATATGTTTATCTAGTTTATTGAGTTTATTGAGTTTTTAGCATAAAGTGCTGTTGAATTTTTTTGGAAGGCCTTCTCTGTGTCTATTGAGATAATCATGTGGTTTTTATCTTTGGTTCTGTTTATGTGGTAAATTACGTTTATAGACTTGCGTATGTTGAACCAGCCATCCATCCCTGGAATGAAGCCTACTTGATCATGATGGATAAGCTTTTTGATGTGCTGTTGCAATAGGTTTGCCAGTATTTTATTGAAGATTTTTGCATTGATGTTCATCATAGATATTGGCCTGAAGTTTTATTTTTTTGTTGCGTCTCTGCCAGGTTTTGGTATCAGGATGATGTTGGTCTCATAAAATGATTTGGGAAGGATCCCCTGTTTTTGGATTGTTTCAAATAGTTTCAGAGGGAATGGTACCATCTCCTCTTTGTACGTCTGGTAGAATTCAGCTGTGAACCAGTCTAGACCTAGACTTTTTTTTGGTTGGTAGGCTATTAATTGCTGCCTCAACTTCAGCCCTTGTTATTGGTCTGTTCAAGGTTTCAACTTCTTCCTGGTTTAGGCTTGGGAGGGTGCAAGTGTCCAGGAATTTATCCATTTCTTCTAGGTTTACCGGTTTATGTGCATAGTGTAAGGTATATTGCTGAGTTAAAATGAGGAAACTGAGGCCAGTGTGAGAAAATGAGAATCCAATTTATTCAGCTCCTGGGTGAGGTTCTGTGGTCTGGGAAGGGGCCAGAGAAGTCACACTGGGCTTCTCAGGGTGTGGGGTTTTATAGGGAGTGGAAGTAATTGATTGGTCTTTAGGGAAACAAAGAGCAGACAGTTTCATTGGTGAGTTTCATTGGTGAGGGGAAGTCAAGGTGCTGATGGGGCGAGCTGCCATTGGTTGCCAGGTGGGACTACTGGTGGGTTGACCGGCTGGGGAGGTCAATGTTAAGCTGCTGTTGGACAAATCTTTGGCAGGCTTTTTAAATTTTGAAGGGGTCGAGTGAGGAATGCAGGAGTGGGTGTGTGGAGCCTGCATAGAGAGACCAGATAGGAGTGGGTGTGGGGAGCCAGCATAGAGAGGCCGGCATGGGGAGAGAGAAGTGTGTCAGCATGGAGAGGCTGGCACGGGGAGAGATAAGTGTGTCCATTTAACTCCCAGTGAGGCAGCCAGCCTTACACATAGAGTTGTTTGTAGTAATCTCTGATTGTAGTTTGTATTTCTGTGGAATCTGTGGTGATATCCCCTTTATTGTTTTTTATTGCATCTATTTGATTCTTCTCCCTTTACCTTTTTATTAATCTGGCTAGTGATCTATTTTCTTGATTGTTTTAAGAAACCAGCTCCTGGATTTATTTTTTTTGAAGGTTTTTTTGTCTCTCTATCTCCTTCAGTTCTGCTCTGAACTTAGTTATTTCTTGTCTTCTGCTAGCTTTTGAGTTTCTTTGATATTGCTCCTCTAGCTCTCTCAATTTTGATGATAGCGTGTCAATTTTAGATCTTCTCACTTCTCATGTGGGCATTTATTGCTATAAGATTTCCCTCTAGACACTGCTTTAAATGTGTATCAGAGATTCTGGTACATTGTGTCTTCATTCTCATTGGTTTCAAAGAACATCTTTATTTCTGCCTTCATTTTATTGTTTATCTAGTGGACATCAGGAGCCAGTTGTTCAGTTTCCATGAAGTTGTGCAGTTCTGAGTTAGTTTCTTAATTCTGAGTTCTAGTTTGATTGCCCTGTGGTCTGAGAGACTGTTTGTTATTATTTCTGTTCTTTTGCAATTGCTGAGGAGTGATTTCCTTCCAATTATGTGGTCAATTTTAGAGTAGGTGTGACGTGGTGCTGAGAAGAATGTATATTCTGTGGATTTAGGATGAAGATTTCTGTAGATGTCTATTAGGTCTCCTTGGTCCAGATCTCAGTTCAAGTTCTGGATATCCTTGTTAATTTTCTGTCTTGTTGATCTGTCTAATATTGACAGTGGAGTGTTAAAGTCTCCCACTATTATTGTTTGGGAGTCTAAGTCTCTTTGTAGGTCATTAAGAACTTGCTTTATGTACCTGGGTGCTCCTGTATTCCATGCGTATATATATTTAGGATCATTAGCTCTTCTTGATGCATTGATCCTTTTACCATTATGTAATGCCCTTCTTTGTCTCTTTTGATCTTTGTTGGTTTAAAGTTCATTTATCAGAAACTAGGATTGCAACCCTTGCTTTTTTTTTTTTTTTCCTCTCCATTTGCTGGATAAATCTTCCTCCATCCCTTTATTTTGAACCTGTGTGTGTCTTTGCATGTGAGATGGGTTTCCTGAATACAGCACACCGATGGGTCTTGACTTTTTATCCAATTTGTCAGTCTGTGTCTTTTGATTGGGGCATTTAGCCCATTTACATTTAAGGTTAATATTGTTATGTGTGAATTTGATTCTGCCATTTTGATGCTAGCTGGTTGTTTTGCCCATTACTTGATGCAGTTTCTTCATTGTATCGATGCTCTTTACCATTTGGTACATTTTGGAGTGGCTGGTACTGGTTGTTCCTTTCCTTGTTTAGTGCTTCTTTCAGGAGCTCTTGTTAGGCAGGCCTAGTGATGATGAAATCTGTCAGCAATTGCTTGTCCATAAAGGATTTTCTTTCTTCTTTACTTATGATGCTTATTTGGCTGGATATGAAATTCTAGGTTGAAAGTCCTTTTCTGTAATGATGTTGAATATTGGCCCCTACTCTCTTCTGACTTGTAGGGTTTCTGCTGGGTGATCCATTGTGAGTCTGATGGGCTTCCGTTTGTGGGTAACTGACCTTTCTCTCTGTCTGCCCTTAGCATTTTTTCCTTCATTTCAACCCTGGTGTATCTGAAGATAGTGTGCCTTGGGGTTGATCTTCTTGAGGAATATCTTTGTGGTTTTCTCTGTATTTCCTGGACTTGAATGGTGGCATGGCTTGCTAGGTTGGGAACGTTCTCCAGGATAATATCCTGAAGAGTTTTCTAGCTTGGATTCATTCTCTCCATCACATTAAGGTACACCTGTCAAACATAGATTAGGTCTTTTCACATAGTCCCATATTTCTTTGAGGCTTAGTTCTTTTCTTTTCACTCTGTTTTCTCTATTCTTGCCTTCTCATTTCATTTCATTTCATTGATTTGATCTTCAATCTTGATATCCTTTCTTCTGCTTGGTCAATTTGGCTACTGAAACTTGTTTATGCTTCTCGAAGTTCTCATGCTGGGTTTTTCAGCTCCATCAAGTCATTTATATTCTTCTCTAAGCTGTTTATTCTAGTTAGCATCTCATCTAACCTTTTTTCTAGGTTCTTAGTTTCTTTGCATTGGGTTAGCACATGTTCTTTTAGCTCTGAGGAATTTGTTATTACCCACCTTCTGAAGCCTGTTTCTGTCAATTCATCAGACTCATTCTCCATCCATCTTTGATCCCTAGCTGGTGAGGAGTTGTGATCCTTTGGTGGAGGAGAGGCCTTCTGGTTTTTGGTGTTTTCATCCTTTTTGCACTGGTTTCTTCCCATCTAAGTGGCTTTATCTACCTGTGGTCTTTGCAGTTGGTGACTTTCAGATAGGGTCTCTGAGTGGACATCCTTTTTGTTGATGATGAAGTTATTTCTTTCTTAGTTTTCCTTCTGATAAGCCCCTCTGCTGCAGGACTACTAGAGGTCCACTCCAGACCCTGCTTGCCTGGGGATAACCCGTTGTTGCTGCAGAACAGTAAGGGTTGCTGCTGGTTTCTTCTTCTGTTATCTTTGTCCCAGAAGGGTATCTGACAGATGTCAGCCTGAGTTCTGCTTTATGAGATGTTTCTTTATGTATACGGGGGTTGGGGAGCTGCTTGAGGAGAGTCTGTCCCTTATGGGAGCTCAAGTGCTCTGCTGGGAGCTCCATTGTTCCATGCAGAGATGCTGGGCAGGTGCTTTTAAGTCTGCTGCAGTCGAACTCATAATCACCTCTTTTCCCAGGTGCTCTGTCCTAGGAAGGTCAGCTTTATTTATAAGTTCCTGTCATACTGCTGCCATTTTTCATAGATGCCCTGCCCTGCACAGAGTAGTCTAGTCACAGTCTGCCAGCAGAGGCATTGCTGAGCTGCCACAGGCTCTGCCCAGCTGCTGTGTGAACTGCCTTGGTAGTGGTGGACTGTCTTGGTAGTGGTGGTTGCATTTTCCCCCACTGAACTGGAGTCTCCTGGGTCCAGCTGCACTTGCCATGCAACTCTCAATCCAGAGCATTTCAGATTGCATGTTTTGTGGGAGTGGTACATGCTGAGCCAGATTGCCTGGCTCCCTTTCTCTGCACCCTCCCTTTCAGTTGAATGGGCAGCTCTGTCTTCCAGGTGTTACAGATGCCCGTTGAAATGGCTGTCCAGATTTGTGTTTCTCTGCGCCAATGTGGCACTGGCTGAAGCTGCCATGCTGTAAACACATGGGGCTTTTCAGCCTGGGAATCTAGTCTTTGGGAAGTGAAAATTTGTTTGGAAGTGTGGTGGGCACTCACCCTCTGCGTTGTTCTTGCTGGGAACTGCACTCCGGGGCTGTTCGTATTCGGCCATGTTGGATCCTCCTCCCCAGTCTTTTTGCAATGAATTTCCCAAATGTTCTTTGTGCTTCTTGTATTTGGATGTCTAGGTCTACCAAGGCCAGGGAAGTTTTCCTTAGTTATTCCCCCAAATATGTTTTCCAAAATTTTAGATTTCTCTTCTTCCTCAGGAACACTGACTATTCTTAGGTTTGGTTGTTTATCATAATCCCAGACATCTTGGAGGCTTGTTCATATTTTCTTATTCCTTTTTCTTTGTCTTTGTTGGATTGGGTTAATTCAAAGACCTTGTCTTCAAGCTCTGAATACAATTCTTCAATTGTCTTGTTCTATTATATTGCTGACTTTCCATAGCATTTTTCATAAGTGTGTCCCTTGTTTACTGGAGTTTTAATTGTTATTTATGTAAACTATTTCCTTGAATATTTCTCCCCTCATTTCTTGTGTCATTTTTTGGATTTCCTTATATTGGGCTTCACCTTTCTCTGGTGCCTCCCTGATTAGCTTAATAACTAACCTCCTGAATCAATTTTCAGGTAAATTAGGGATTTCTTCTTGTTTTGGGTCCATTGCTGGTGAACTAGTGTGAGTTTGGGGGGTGTTAAAGAACCTTGCTTTCTCATATTATCAGAGTTGTTTTTCTGGTTTCTTCTCATTGGGGTAGGCTCTGTCAGAGGGAAGGTCTAGGGCTGAAGGCTGTTGCTCAGATTATTTTGCCTCACAGAGTGTTCCCTTGATGTGGTATTCTCACCCTTTTCCTATGGATGTGGCTTCTTGAGAGCCGAGCTGAATCAACTGGTAACTCTCTTCTGGATCTAGCCACTCAGCAAGGCTATCATTTTTTGGGCTGGTAATAGGGGTTGTCTGCACGGAGTTCTGTGATGTGAATCATCTGTGGGTCTTTAAGCCATGAATACCAGCACCTGTTCTGGTGGAGCTGGGAGGGGAGTGAAATGGACTCTGTGAGGGTTCTTAGGTTTGGTGGTTTAATGCACTATTTTTGTTCTGATTGGCCTGCCAGGAGGTGGCAATTTCCAGAGAGCATGACCTGTGATCATATGGGAAAGAAGAGGTGGTGGGCAGGGCCCTAGAACTCCCAAGAGTATATGTCCTCTGTCTTTAGTGACCAGGGTGGGTAGGGAAGGACCATTAGATGGGGGCAGGGCTAAGTGTGTCTGAGCTCAGATTCTCCTTGGGTGGGTCTTGCTGCAGCTGCTGTGGGAGAGGGGAGTGAGGTTCACAGGTGAATGGAATTATGTTCCTAGGAGGTTGTCAGGGAATTTGGGGAGAGCTGACAGTCACAGGCCTCACCCAGCTCCCACACATTCCAAAGGGCTGGTCTCACTTCCACTGTGCCCCTTCCAACAGCACTGAGTCTTTTTCAAGGCAGTGGGTTAGCATGGCTGAGAACTTGTCCCAGGTTTCCTATCTCCCAGCTACAAAATGAGGTATGGCTTTCCTTCTTTCCCTGCCTATGGAGTCTGCACACCGAATTCACACCCTTCCCTGAGTTCTGGCCAGGAGGCTTCTCAATCAGTTCAAATTGTTACAAAGTTCAGCTGGAGATTTCTTTCTCCATGTGGCCTTTTCCCAGTACCTCTAGCTGATCGCCCATAGTACACCTATGAGGCCAGGCAGAAACGGGTTGCTAGGGGACCCAGCAAGCTCCCAAGGCTATCATTGCCTTAAATTTTTCCTCTCATGGAATATAGAATATTTCTTTATTCTGATTATAAAAGCAATGCATATATGCTTATTGTAGAAAGTTTCAAAAATAGAGTACAAAGGAGGAGATAAAAAGCTTTGTTGGGTATGGTGGTTCATGTCTGTAATTCCTAAACTTTGGGAATCCACAGCAGGAGGATTGCTTGTGTCCAGGAGTTTGAGACCAGCCTGGGTAACGGCAAGACCTCATCTTTACAAAAAAAAAAAAAAAAAAACTGCTAGCCAGGTGTTGTGGTGTGTGCCTGTGGTCCCAGCTACTTGATAGGCTGAGGTAGGAAGAACACTTGAGCCTGGAGGTTGAGGCTGCAGTGAGCCATGATCATACCACTGAACTCCAGCCTAAACAGAGTCAGACCCTATCTCAAAAACAAAAGTAACCTATAGTCTCTCCTTTAAGCAATCAGTATTCATGTTTTAATATGAATCTTGCAAAGTCTTCCTATGCCATATATATGTTTAAAAACTTGTATGCTATTTTATACCATTATAACATTTTTTCCCCTGCCTTATTGTGACCATTTTTCCATGCTACTATCCTATAAAATTATAATGGCTCTATATTTTTTATTCACAGACATACCATAATTCCTCATAGCATATTTTATCTGCAATCTTTAGAATACAAATGAGTCAGATCTTTAATAAACATCATACATGGGGTATATAAATCTATTATAATTCTTCTGTCATTAAAAACATGTCTACATTAAAGGTTTTCTACGTTTATCTGAAAAACAGAATGAGTATATATATAATAAGAGTCTCTTTCCTGAGTTAATGCCTACTCATATATTAGCTCTCAGGCCGGGGGATTCTTGTAAGCAAAATAGACACATTTCTTACCCATTCATCAGCTAAGGAGCTACCTCCTTATTTTCCACTCCTACTCTGCCTCAGCAGAAATGTCATTACCTTTATTCAAATAAACAATTCTTTAGCACTATTTACCAGGCATAGTTATAGGTTTCAGGGATACAGCAGGGGGCATGCATGCCAAGGAACAGCAGCAAGGTTGACATGGCTGGGTATGAAGTGAGCACTGGGAAAAATGGCAGGGGAAGACATCAAAGAGGTAGTCAAGAGCCAGATGCTATAGCATCTTGTAGGCACTCTCAGGACTTTTACTGTGAATGAGTTATGAAACCATTGGTTCATAAACATGATCTCAATTATTCATTTTTAAATGATCATTTTGGCTGTTACAAGTAAAACTGGCTAAAGGAAAGCTTGTACCAGAATGTTACAGTGGAATTGCTCAGTAGTAGCATGTGATCTATTTTACTGAAAGATCTACAGATTAGCTGTACTTGATGTGGAATGTAAGAAGTCAAGGATGACCAAGTTTAATGGCCTGAGTAATTATTAGCAAAATGGAGTTGCCATCTACTGAGGTGGGAAAGATTGGTGGAAGAAGAGCTTGGAGGCAGAGGTAGGAAATCAAGAGTTCAATTTTGGTCATGTTAAGTTTGAGTTGCTTATTACCAAGTGGAAAGGGAGGTGCTTGGATATACAGTACTAGTGTTCAATAAAGAATCTGGGACTCATGATCTAAATTTTGAAGCTATCACTGTATAGATGGTATTTAAAGCTAGAGAATGGGTGAGACCACTAAAGAATGAGTTTAGGTAAAGAAAGAAAGAGAGTCAAAGATTGGGTCCTAGAATACCTCAACTGATAGTGATAGAGAAAATGAGGAAAAACCAGCCAAGACTATGAAGGAGACCAGTGAAGTCTCCTTTTTTGAAGACCAAAACAAGTGAGGTTTGATGAGGATAGCTCATCTGTGTCAAAGGCTGCTATTCTAACTGATAAGGGAACTATTAAATCTGGACTTGTGAAAGTCATTGATAGCTTCAGCAAGAACAGTGTCCATAAAATGGTAAGAAAAAATAAAGCCCTATGAGAATAAATGCAAGAAAAATGAGATGGCAAAAGGGGAGACAGTGAGTAGAAATAACTTCTGTGGAGTCTTGCTAAAAAAGAGAAATCCAAGTTTTCTTTGATTCCCTTTCCCATCCTCCATCAAAGTAAACAAGATTCCTCTGTTATATATTTTTGTTGCACACTGTATTTTTTTCTTTGTAACTGATATGTTTTCACTGTGTCCACACCCACATCTCATCTTGAACTGTAGCTTCCATAATCCTCATGTGTCTTGAGAGGGACCTAGTAGGAGATAATTGAATCATAGGTTTTTCCCATGTTGTTCTTGTGATCATGAATAAGTCTCACAAGATCTGATGGTTTTATAAAGGTCAGTTTCCCTGCACGTGCTCTCTTGCCTGCCGCCACATAAGATGTGCCTTTGTTCCTCCTTCACCTTCCACCATTATTATGAGGCCTCTCAAGCCATGTGGAACTGTGAGTTCATTAAACTTCTTTTGCTTAATAAATTTCCCACTCTCAGGTGTTTCTTCATAGCCATATGAAAATTGACTAATGCAGTAAATTAATATACTACACATTTTTTTACTATATATTTTTATATGATTATTGACTATCTCCATTACTAGACTGTAAGTTCTACTATGGCAGGGACTGTCTTGTTAATTGCTCAATCCTCAATTCTTTGAACAGGGCCTGGCATATTCCTACAACGATTTGCTGGTGGTCTGAATAATTATAGGTTTAAATATGAGATTTTATTCTATTTCATGTTAGTCCCTTAAGGTATACTTTACCTATATAACTTAAATTTGATGCAAATTTCTTCTTGGTTTTCATTTTCTAACACTTCTTACAACAAAACCTGCTCATTTAAAAAAAATGAGTGTGAATGGATTATGGATTAATCTTAAGTACTGAGGGTATTCTAATAAATGTTCACAATTAAATATAATGGCAGATGTTTCTCTGTGATATCCAATTTCCATAATTTGCAATAGTTATCAATTTTCATAAAACTATTAATGTTTTTGCTGAAACCACAGGAATGGACAAAGTGTATCTTTCAATAATCTGGTTACAACTAACACATATGAACTAATAAAACAAGTAAAGAAAAAAGGACAAATTACTCTTGATATTAGTACATTCAGGAAGTGAATTCCAAAAGAGAAAAGCTCCTTGAAACTTTTATGCTAGGAATAAAAATTTCTGACTGTATTGTTGTAATATTCCAAGTATCCAGAAAAATAGAGAGTATACTTAAGTGTTAAAAAAAATCTGATCAACTTAGGCACATCTTTTAAAAACATCTTTTAAAAACTACAGATTGTAAGAAAGGGTGACATGGTCTAAAACTGGGTCCTCAGGGAACTAGAAAATTATTACTGTCACCAAATTAAAATATAATAATTATTTTTAGCAAGTATATTTGAACTTTAGCTATATATAACCTTCATTTATCCACGGTGGCCAAATTTATAACAGGCAAGTTGCAGTAATTGCACAGAAATCAACCCATTAGTTGGTCAAAATGAAACATTTCAGACAACAATTATTAGAAGAGCCAGGGCTGTGGTGTGAGCCTGTAGTCCCAGCTACTAGGAAGGCTGAGGCACAGGATTGCTTGAGCCCAAGAGTTCAAGGCTGTAGTGTGCCATGATCATATTTACAAATAGTCACTGCACTTGAGCCTAGACAACATAGCACGAACCTGTCTCTTAAAAAACACAGTTCTTAAAGGTCTCCTGTGACTTAAAATGAACATTGATAGTAGCATTTTTGTTCAACCTCCCACTACCCTAAGATTTCTAAAGCACCCTTCAGAAGATGATATAATCTCTTCTGGTTCCCTCTCTTGTGAGGGAACTATTTAGGCTGCTAAATAGTTTGAATACTGTCATGAAGTTCCCTATAACTGCTCCACTATGAATCTATTTCAGCCTGTAGAACAAGACATATTTTTCCGCCTTCTTTTGCCTATTTATAGCCTTAAAATTAGAAATGTTTATTTAGTCACTGGAGAAAATTTGGAGAATTTGAAAAAAATTCCTTATGATCTTGCAATCTAAAGATGTTCAATTAAACATATGGATCTTTTCTTTTAGACCTGTATTTTATTCACTTTTTAAAAAAATTTGAATTATATAGTTCATCCTGGTTTTCTCATTCAATATTACATGTAGGGGGTTTTATTTTTAAAATATGTGATGATATTTTATTTAACGGCTGCATACATATATAGTAACTTCATAGGATAAAGTTTACCCTATGGACTTGCTACATTTTTCTTAATTATTTAGACTAAGATTTAGATTATTTTCCATTTTGGCTGCTATAAAAATGTTGAATGAATCTAGTGTGTAAACATCTCTGTACATATGTAAAGCATATTTTAATAATAAAAGTATAGCTAAAAGTAGAGACACCCAATACAACTTTATGAACTTAGTTTTAGAAAATATTTCTCTAGAAAGCATATTCCAAATTATACCTCAATGAGATGAAAATACATATTATATAACATTCGATAAGTATAATCATTCTTCAAAATCATTGTCAATTTAGCAGTTAAATTTTCTCATTTGCTTTAAAAAGGCCAATTTTTTTTTCATGTATGTATTTGTCCATAAATTGCTTACTCAGATCATTTGTCATTTTTAAAATTAGGGTATATCATGGAAAACAGTGATTCTGAGTTATATTTTGAAATTGGTTAGACCCTATTTACCGTACTTGCAAAATGATTTTTAATATCATAAATCCTAATTCGAAAGGAAATCGCCCACTGTTTTCTACTTAACTAGAGGTAGACCAAGATGGTCATAGTCAAGTGTTAAGTATCATAAGGGTGATAATTTGTTTCAAAAACATCCCTAAGTTTAACTGATCATACACAATATTTTCTGAAACAAACATTCTAGTAAATGTAGTTTGCTGTAACACTCATAGTTTTCAAGATTTCAAATCAAGGATCCTAAGAACTAGTAGGCTTCCATGATTACAGGAAAACTTTGCCCTCTTTAGTAAAGAGATGGCCAGAGAATCAATTTCACTGTGAGAAGAAACAAGAGATTTAATTTAGATTGTATAGTAACTGGTATGTAAATATTCACTAATCTTCCTTATCTATCAAAAGTGGCTAATGGTTAATCCTGTGTTTTGTGTTCTCAAAAACAGTTGGGTCAATCATGTCTCCTTCTTTTGAAAAACCAGTGGAAAACAGAAGGCTCAGGATCTCTGGTTTAACTTTAATCAAGACTAAGTCAAAGGTATCTAGGGCCTATAAACTTGACAGATTTTAGCTTTTCTATTATTGATCTGTAAACACTTATATTAATTACTTCAGACTTTTCTCAGCATTGTTGAAAATCCCATGTATTCGCTTTTTAGTTTTCTTTCTGTTGATGCAGAGGAGTTTTTAATTACACAGGAACTTACTGATAATTTGTTTCTTCTACTGCTTTTATATGAGAAAGTCCTTCTCCATGTGTTTACTAATAGTTTCCACTTCAAATGCCTTAGGAAATCTGTTCCTTTATCAGCTGTTGTGTGATGTAAAGAATAATTTTATACATTTTCTGAGCGGTAATACCAAACTAATCACATACAATAATTTTAAATTTTCTCCTTCTAATCTATTTTCAATCACGTTTCTTCTGATAGTTTTAATTACCATTGTTTTAAAGTCTACTTTACTCATTTTGTCTTTCTTTCCCCAAGAGATTTTCAGCTAGTGCTATTTATTTTATAGGATAAACTTTAGAGTTGCTTTTTAATTTCCTCTTCATCCCTCCAGGAAAAAATTCCATTTGGATTTAATTGGAAAACACATTTCTAAATTAATTTGTGTTGAATTAATATGAGTTATAGCTTTCAGTTTTGGAATATAGTACTTTTATCTATGCAAATCTTTGTGTATTTGTGTCTGTCCACACCCACACCATAATAAAGTTTCATAGTTTGAACAATAAATCTCAAATTTTAGGGTTATTTCTAGTTATCATATGGCTTTTGTAATTTGTATCTATTTTTTCTAATTTAAATTAGGAAATCTTGATATGTAATACGTTTTAATATTCAATTATCCTTGTGTTCTTGGGATAAATCCTACTTGGTTCTGTCAAATGTTTATCAAATTATCTGCTGAGGTCAAGTATTGACTTAACCGAGAGGCGATTCAGAGTATACCATTCTGATACAAGGATGATTTTGAGCGGAAGGCAATTGAAAAAAATGTAGACACAAGCAAAACTCTCTGTCCTCCCACTGTCTCCACTAGGAAAGGCAGAACAATTCTTTTTATTTTATTTTATTTTTTATTGCAATTTAGGTTTTGGGGTACACGTGAAGAACATGCAAGATTGTTGCATAGGTGCATATGTGGCAGTGTGATTTGCTGCCTTCCTCCCCTTCACCTATATCTGGCATTTCTCCCCATGCTATCTCTCCCCAACTCCCCACCCCCCACTGTCCCTCCCCTATTTCCCCCCAACAGACCCCAGTGTGTAGTGTTCTGCTCCCTGTATCCGTGTGTTCTCACTGTTCAACACCTGCCTATGAGTGAGAATATGCGGTGTTTGATTTTGTGTTCTTGTGTCAGTTTGCTGAGAATGATGGTTTCCAGGTTCATCCATGTCCCTACAAAGGACGTGAACTCATCGTTTTTGATGGCTGCATAATATTCCATGGTGTATATGTGCCACATATTCCCTGTCCAGTCTCTCATTGATGGGCATTTGGGTTGGTTCCAGGTCTTTGCTATTGTAAACTGTGCTGCAATGAACATTCGTGTGCATGTGTCCTTATAGTAGAATGATTTATAATCCTTTGGATATATACCCAGTAATGGGATTGCTGGGTCAAATGGAATTTCTATTTCTAGGTCTTTGAGGAATCGCCACACTGTCTTCCACAATGGATTTACTAATTTACACTCCCACTAACAGTGTAAAAGTGTTCCTATTTCTCCACATCCTCTCCAGCATCTGTTGTCTCCAGATTTTTTAATGATTGCCATTCTAACTGGTGTGAGATGGTATCTCAATGTAGTTTTGATTTGCATTTCTCTAATGACCAGTGATGATGAGCATTTTTTCACGTTTCTTGACCTCATGTATGTCTTCTTTTGTAAAGTATTTGTTCATATCTTTCACCCACTTTTGAATGGTCTTATTTTTTTCTTGTAAATCTGTTTTAGTTCTTTGTAAATTCTGGATATCAGCCCTTTGTCAGATGGGTAAGCTGCAAAAATTTTTTCCCATTCTATTGGTTGCCGATTCACTCTAATGACTATTTCTTTTACTGTGCAGAAGCTGTGGAATTTCATTAGATCCCATTTGTCTATTTTGGCTTTTGTTGCCAATGCTTTTGGTGTTTGGGTCATGAAGTCCTTGCCTATGCCTATGTCCTGAATGGTTTTGCCTAGATTTTCTTCTAGGGTTTTTATGGTGTTAGGTCTTATGTTTAAGTCTTTAATCCATCTGGAGTTAATTTTAGTGTAAGGTGTCAGGAAGGGGTCCAGTTTCTGCTTTCTGCATATGGTTAGCCAGTTTTCCCAACACCATTTATTAAACAGGGAATCCTTTCCACATTGCTTGTTTTTGTCAGGTTTGTCAAAGATCGGATGGTTGTAGATATGTTGTGCTGCCTCCGAGGCCTCTGTTCTGTTCCATTGGTCTATATCTCTGTTTTGGTACCAGTACCATGCTGTTTTGATTACTGTAGCCTTGTAGTATAGTTTGATGTCCGGTAGTGTGATGCCTCCCGCTTTGTTCTTTTTGCTTAGAATTGACTTGGCTATGCGAGCGCTCTTTTGGTTCCATATGAAGTTGAAGGTGGTTTTTTCCAGTTCTGTGAAGAAGGTCATTGGTAGCTTGATGGGGATAGCGTTGAATCTGTAAATTACTTTGGGCAGTATGGCCATTTTCATGATATTGATTCTTCCTAACCATGAACATGGAATGTTTCTTCATCTGTTTGTGTCCTCTCTTATTTCATTGAGCAATGGGTTGTAGTCCTCCTTGAAGAGGTCCTTTACGTTCCTTGTTAGTTGTATTCCTAGGTATTTTATTCTCTTTGTAGCAATTGTAAATGGCAGTTCGTTCTTGATTTGGCTCTCTTTAAGTCTGTTATTGGTGTATAGGAATGCTTGTGATTTCTGCATATTGATTTTGTATCCTGAGACTTTGCTGAAGTTGCTTATCAGTTTCAGGAGATTTTGGGCTGAGATGATGGGGTCTTCTAGATATACAATCATGTCATCTGCAAATAGAGACAATTTGACTTCCTCCTTTCCTAATTGAATACCCTTTATTTCTTTTTCTTGCCTGATGGCTCTGGCTAGAACTTCCAGTACTATATTGAATAGGAGTGGTGAGAGAGGGCATCCTTGTCTAGTGCCAGATTTCAAAGGGAATGCTTCCAGTTTTTGCCCTTTCAGTATGATATAGGCTGTTGGTTTGTCGTAAATAGCTTTTATTATTTTGAGATACGTTCCATCGATACCTAGTTTATTGAGGGTTTTTAGCATAAAAGGCTTTTGAATTTTGTCAAAGGCCTTCTCTGCCTCAATTGAGATAATCATGTGGTTTTTGTCTTTGGTTCTGTTTATGTGGTGAATTACGTTTATAGATTTGCATATGTTGAACTAGCCTTGCATCTCCGGGATGAATCCTACTTGATCATGGTGGGTAGGCTTTTTCATGTGCTGTTGTAATTGGCTTGCCAGTATTTTATTGGAGATTTTTGCATCTATGTTCATCATGGATATTGGTCTGTAGTTTTCTTTTCTTGTTGAGTCTCTGCCGGGTTTTGGTATCAGGATGATGTTGGTCTCATAAAATGATTTGGGAAGGATTCCCTCTTTTTGGATTATTTGGAATAGTTTCAGAAGGAATGGTACCAGCTCCTCTTTGTATGTCTGGTAGAATTCGGCTGTGAACGCATCTGGACCTGGGCTTTTTTTGGGTGGTAGGTTCTTAATTGCTGCCTCGACTTCAGACCTTGTTATTGCTCTGTTCAGGATTTTGCCTTCTTCCTGGTTTAGGCTTGGGAGGAGGCAAGTTTCCAGGAATTTATCCATTTCTTCCAGGTTTCCTAGTTTATGTGCATAGAGTTGTTTGTAATAATCTCTGATGATGGTTTGAATTTCTGTGGAATCTGTGGTGATATCCCCTTTATCGTTTTTCATTGCATCTATTTGATTATTCTCTGTTTTCTTTTCTATTAATCTGGCTAGTGGTCTATTTTGTTGATCTTTTCAAAAAACCAGCTCCTGGATTTATTGATTTTTTGAAGGGATTTTTGTGTCTCTATCTCCTTCAGTTCTGCTCTGATCTTAGTTATTTCTTGTCTTCTGCTAGGCTTTGAGTTTTTTTGATCCTGCTCCTCTAGCTCTTTCAATTTTGATGATAGGGTGTCAATTTTACATCTCTTCTTGCTTCTCATTTGTGCACTTATTGCTATATATTTTCCTCTAGAGACTGCTTTAAATGTGTCCCAGAGATTCTGGTATGTTGTGTCTTCGTTCTCGTTGGTTTCAAAGAACATCTTTATTTCTGCCTTCATTTCATTGTTTATCCAGTCAACATTCAAGAGCCAGTTGTTCAATTTCCATGAAGCTGTGTGGTTCTGGGTCGGTTTCTGAATTCTGAGTTCTAACTTGATTGCACCGTGGTCTGAGAGACTGTTTGTTATGATTTCCATTCTTTTGCATTTGCTGAGGAGGGATTTACTTCCAATTATGTGGTCAATTTTAGAGTAGGTGTGATGTGGTGCAGAGAAGAATGTATATTCTGTGGATTTAGGGTGGAGAGTTCTGTAAATGTCTATTAGGTTTGCTTGTTCCAGCTCTGAGTTCAAGTCCTGGATATCCTTATTAATATTCTGTCTCGTTGATCTGTCTAGTATTGACAATGGGGTGTTGAAGTCTCCCACTATTATTGTGTGGGAGTATAAGTCTCTTTGTAAGTCATTAAGAACTTGCCTTATGTATCTGGGTGCTCCTGTATTAGGTGCATATATATTTAGGATCGTTAGCTCTTCTTGTTGCATTGATCCTTTTACCATTATGTAATGTCCTTCTTTGTCTCTTTTGATCTTTGTTGCTTTAACGTCTATTTTATCAGAGATGAGAAATTGCAACTCCTGCTTTTTTTTGCTCTCCATTTACTTGGTAAATCTTCCTCCATCCCTTTATTTTGAGCCTTTGTGTATCCTTGCATGTGAGATGGGTTTCCTGAATACAGCACACTGATGGGTTTTGGCTTTTTATCCAATTTGCCAGTCTGTGTCTTTTGATTGGGGCATTTAGTCCATTTATGTTTAGGGCTAATATTGTTATATGTGAATTTGATACTGCCATTTTGATGCTAACTGGCTGTTCTGCCTGTTAATTGATGCAGATTCTTCATTGTGTTGATGCTCTTTACCATTTGGTATGTTTTTGGAGTGGCTGGTACTGGTTGTTCTTTTCTATGTGTAGTGCCTCTTTCAGGAGCTCTTGTAAAGCAGGCCTGGTGGTGATGAAATCTCTGAGTACTTGCTTGTTCACAAAGGATTTTATTTTTCTTTCACATGAAGCTTAGTTTGGCTGGATATGAAATTCTGAGTTGAAAGTTCTTTTCTTTAAGAATGTTGAATATTGGCCCCCACTCTCTTCTGGCTTGTAAGGTTTCTGCTGAGAGATCGGCTGTGAATCTGATCGGCTTCCCTTTGTGGGTAACCCGACCTTTCTCTTTGGCTGCCCTTAGCATTTTCTCCTTCATTTCAACCCTGGTGAATCTGACAATTATGTGCCTTGGCGTTGCTCTTCTTGAGGAATATCTTTGTGGTGTTCTCTGTATTTCCTGGACTTGAATATTGGTCTGCCTTGCTAGGTTGGGGAAGTTTTCCTGGATAATGTCCTGAAGAGTATTTTCCAGGTTGGATGCATTCTCTTCGTCACATTCAGGTACACCTATCAAACATAGATTAAGTCTTTTCACATAGTCCCATATTTCTTGTTGACTTTGTTCATTACTTTTTACCCTGTTTTCTCTAATCTTGCCTTCTTGTTTTATTTCTTTGAGTTGATCTTCGACCTCTGATATCCTTTCTTCTGCTTGGTCAAATCAGCTGTTGAAACTTGTGCATGCTTCGCAAAGTTCTCGTGTTGTGTTTTTCAGCTCCATCAATTCACTTATATTCCTAAGTTGTCCATTCTCGTTAGCATTTCTTCAAATGTTTTTTCAAGGTTCTTGGTTTCTTTGCATTGGGTTAGAACATGTTCTTTTAGCTCACAGACGTTTCTTATTACCCACCTTCTGAAGGCTGATTCTGTCATTTCATCACACTCATTCTCCATCCAGTCTTGTTCCCTTGCTGGTGAAGAGTTGTGATCCCTTGTAGTAGGAGAGGTGTTCTGTTTTCAGGTGTTTTCATCCTTTTTGCACTGGTTTCTTCCCATCTTTGTGGATTTATCCACCTGTCGTCTTTGTAGTTGCTGACTTTCTGATTGGGTCTCTGAGTGGACATCCTGTTTGTTGATAATGAAGTTATTTCTGTTTCTTAGTTTTCCTTCTAACAGTCTGGCCCCTCTGCTGTAGGACTGCTGAGGTCCACTCCAGGCCCTGCTTGCCTGGGGATCACCTGCAGTGGCTGCAGAACAGTAAGGGTTGCTACCAGTTTCTTCTGCTTTGTCCCAGAAGGATACCTGCCAAATGTCAGTCTGAGCTCTCCTTTATGAGGTGACTCTTTGGATATATGGGGGTCAGGGAACTGCTTGAGGAGACAGTCTGTCCTTTATAGAAGCTCAAGTGCCTAGCTGTAAGCTCTGTTATTCATTCAGAGCTGCTGGGCAGGTACATTTAAGTCCACTGCAGCAGAACTCATAAACCCCTTTATTTTCCCAGGTGCTCTGTCCCGGGGAGTTAGGGCTTTATTTATGAGTTTCTGCTGTGCTGCTGCCGTTTTCTTTTTCAGGGCTGCCCTGCCCAGCAAGGAGGCAGCCTAGTCACTGTCTGCCTGCAGAGGCTTTGCTGAGCTGCTGTGGGCTCTGCCCAGCTGCCACGTGAACTTCCCTGCAGTCCTGTTTACATGGGTGTAGTTAGAACTGCCTCGGCAATGGTGGCCCGCCTCTGTAATGACAGACTCTCTCTATAATTACGGACTCTCTCTGTAATGGCGGGTTGCCTCAGCAACAGCAGGCTGCCTCAGCAATGGCGGACTGCGTCCATAGTGGTGGAGTGCCTCGGTAATGGCGGACGCCCCTACCCCACAGAGCTGGACCATCCCGGGTTCAGCTGTGCTTGCTGTGAAACTCTCAACCCAGAGTGTTTCCAATTGCTGTGTTTTTCTGTTGTTTTCTTTTTTGTGGGGGTGGGACCAGCTGGGCCTGATCACCTGGCTCCCTATCTCAGAGCCTTTTTTTTTTTTTAGTTGAATGGTCAGCTCTCTCCCAGGTATTCTGGTCGTCTGTTGAAAAGGCGCCGGGATCTGTGTGATTTCCCGTGTGGCGACCTACTGCGCTGGCTGAAACAGCGGTGCTGAGATTCATGGCGCTTTTTTGCCTGGGAATCTCCTGGCTTAGCTCCCTGTTTCAGTCTCCCCTCCTTTTTTTTTTTTTTTTTAAATCAGATGAATGAGTGACTCTGCCTTCCCAGAGCTTCCCGGAGCTTCCCGGAGCTCCCCTTGCTGGCTAACAGGGGACCCAGTCCCGTTTACTCTGCACCGGGAACTGCCACACCAGGGTGCTGGCAAAACAGCCATGCTGGCCAAAACAGCTGCACTGGTGACCCTTGGGGCTCCTCTGCCTGGGAATCTCCTGGTCTGTGGGCAATAAAAATCCATCTGGAGATGTGGCACCTACTCACCCTCTGCACTTTCACTGGGAGCTGCAATCCTGAGCTGCTCCTAACCAGCCATCTTGGATCTTCCCCCAACAATTCTTAATTAGAGACAAATCTAGACTCTTATCAGCCCAGAGGTGGCACCGGAGAAATCTACATAACAAATTCTTCTAAAGGAACTTTTGTTTTCTACAACTGTCCCCAGTATATTCAGCTTCCTACCGTATGCCACCTCTAGAAGCTCAAAGTCCTTTCCCTTTATGTTGTCACTGCTCTCGTTATTGTTCCTTTGTTAAGGTGTTATATAAGTCCAAGTTCTAATCACTTCTTTGAGTTACTCACCACTGAGTTTTTCCATATATGCATAATACATGTGTTTGTAAAATCCAGTTTTTCTATTTTTAATCTGTCTTTTGTCAGTATCATTGCCAGAGTTCCAGTCAGTGAACCTAAGATGGTCTCAGAAAAAATAAAAGCAACTTCTCTACAGTAACTAAAGGAATAATATCTATCTCTACTACAACTACTGCTACTCTCAGTACTTCACCTCTGACACCAAGATGTATGGGATTTCTTCCCCTACAACACCTGGGTATCTTACAATTCAATTCCATTCTGACATTATCTACCTTGGGTTAGCACAAACGGCACAGGTTAAGAGCTCAGTTTCACAGACTGCCCTCACTCCCCACTTCAGATGCCAATTGCAAGTCCAGGTTGTCACATGTGCTACTGACTGACCGGCAATAAATCAGAGGTTCCCACGATCCCTTCTTCAGGTTTGATAATTTACTAAAACAACTCACAAAATTCAGGGAAACACTTTCACTTGTGTTCACCAAATTATTACAAAGGATATAATTCAGGAACAGTCAAATGAAAGCCATATAGGGCAAGATATAGAGGCTGGGCACAGAGTTTCAGTGTTCCTTCTGGGTACACCACCCTCCCCGCACTCTGTGTTCACAAACCCAACTCTCTGAATGCTCTCCTTTTGGGGTTTTATGGGGGGTTCATTACATAGACATGATCAATCACATCATTGGCAATTGGCAATTAAGTCAATTTGCAGTCCCTCTCCCCTACCGAGAGGTTGGACTAAGTTCTAAACTTCTGATCACAGGATTTGTTCCTCTGGATAGATGGGTAGAAGAGAAACATTTTTTTCTTCCTTCTACCCCAGAGCTTATAAACCTTATTTAGAGAAATTGAAATAGTCATGAAACTTTTGGGGAGAAGGAAATAGAAAATAGTATATTTTATGAATTAATTCTAAGTAAAGAACAGATATGTAGTTGATTATCATTATAAATAATAACTGACATTGCTAATGTACTCTTCCTTCCCTGCCCTCTTCTTTATTTCTTTGTTTTTCCAATCGTTGTGTGCCCTGACACCCACAGAAGAGGCAATAGGGAAACAGTCTAAAGTTTTCCTCCAAGCAGCACAATTTTAAGAACAGGAATCAGAATAAATATTTCTAATCCAAATATAACACAAGCTTGATTTCTTAGAGATTAACATGTCTTCTCTTATTTAATTCTGAAAACAACCTCGTGAGGCAGTGCATGGTAACAGTTCTGTATGGCAAGAAAGGTAGATGTATACATCATTTTCATAGATACTGCAGTCTCCCCACAAGAAGTTGTGGTCTTCTTGGTGCTAAATTGGCTTAGGAACCAAGAAAGCTCAGTGCTCGTCAACATTCTCCTAGATAGAAACACAAAGATTCTTAGTGCACTTACTTCTAGGATGGTATTGTAAATCTGAATAAAAAAGACAGCTGTTTAGCAGTTGGCTTTTTTTGCCCACACTGAGAGAACCCTACCTGCATAGAGAATGACACTGGTATCTGGATCCTCCTTAGGAAGGCAAAGGCCAGCAAAAAGCCATCATCCTCCTTCTCTGGGCTTTTACTTCATTACCCATTTGTATCCTTGATTAAGTAAACTGGGAATTCATAGACCATAGTGTGCATGGTGGTGGGGTGTCTTGTCTCACAAATGAAGAAACTGAGTCTTAGAAAGATTTGAGATAATTCCCAAAATCACTGAACTAGTATATGGTAGAACTGAGATATGGACCAAGGACCATCAGATTCTAGAACTCTGGACTTCTATATCCCATGGTGTTCAGAAATGTTGGTTGACCACCCAAAATCCTTGTCCATTTCCCTTCTCTCTAGTCACCCTCTGGTCAGGCATGGCCATGTGACGATTCTGGCCAGAGATTTAAGTAGGCTACAGGATTCCTGGAAATATGTTTGTTTTCCTGATAGAGATAACCCTCCTTTCCCCTTCTTCCTTCAATGTGATGATGAGAGATGAAATAACCATTATGTAACCATTAAGAAAAGCCAAAATAACCAAAGTACCTTTAGTGCTGGTGGAGTTCAATTGTTGAACTAGCAATGCATCTGCATTTCTCTGGGTTTCTCTTTGAAAATTATGAGTTTAAGTCACAGTAACCAGGTTTCTAACTACCAGCAATTGATAAGCTCATGTAATGTCTTTTGCTGTGATTATTTTGCCTTATTAATATATAGTATTAATTTTCTTCTGTTTTTGTCTAAAACTGCTTCACTCATTCTTTATTTTTAGTATTTCTGAGCAAATTTTATCTAGGTGTGATCTATATAAGAAACATTGTTGCATTTTGTTTTTAACTAAACCACTGAAAGGATTTTATATCTTAATTTTAAATCTGACAAAAGTTTAACAGTAAGTCTATTTCAACATCAGATAAGACTCTAGTATATGTCACATGTGAGCCACATACTGAATATGAAACAATCAAACATGTTTTATAAGAGAAAAATCAGTAGCATAGTGCTTCATGGGAAATTAGTTACCTATTAATTTTTTTCCTGGTCCAAATCCTTTGTAAACACGCAGATGTCCGTGACAGACCAAAGATGTTAGCTTCATTGGGTAGTTGATAATATTAAGCTGAATGACGTGATTTAAAGGTGCTACTAATCTCCATTGGCAACTAAGGCACAGATGAAACAAAGTCAAATGATTTCCAGACAGAATGTTTTGTTAGTTATTTTGCTCAGAAATTGATGTATCAATGTTATTGACTCTCAGTGAGAGTTAGCTTTTGTGTCGGTTTTGTTATGGTTGTGAGAGAAAAAGATTTGTACTTTAAATTATATCAACTTTAAAATATCTAATACCTAATTTGCCAAAATTTGTAAAGTTCGTACATTTTGGTGAAAGGTTGACCAAATGTATGTATTGTTTTGCATTCCAATTGAACATTTATAAGATCTGAAGGACCTACATGTGCCAGAATTTGCCCCTAACTCCCACAAACCATTTATTATCTACTATGTGCCCAAATATTTTACATACATTTTATCAGTCTCCAACATTCTTTGTAGAGATTTGAGAAAGTACAATTTACCAACAAGAACATTCTTACATTGTTTTGTTTTGTTTCCATATTAAAGGCCATAGATGAGGGGTTACCTAAGAGTCTATTTTTTATGGAAAAGAGGTGAAGAATAATATTTTAAGCAAATATCAAATGTTTAGGTCAGTCAACTGATTTTTTTCCACACACTTCTTCCATTGTAATAAACATTCCTTCCTTACCTCATAGTAGTTCTGTGAGAATTTCTTAGGATCTGCATAATCCCTCCTGGCTTAGTCAGAAGAACATTCTCACAAGTGACCAAATGATCTCTGTATGAACTTTGGGGAAGTCTGGTTATTTTACTGTCTTTTGGACCTAGAAGAACAGGAAGCAGAAAAATTGAGAAACTTTTTTTTTTCCCATTTTCTTTTTTTTTTATTGTACTTTAGGTTCTGGGGTACATGTGCAGAACATGCAGGATTGTTGCATAGGTCCACACATGGTGATGTGGTTTGCTGCCTCCATCCCCCCGTTACCTACATCTGGCATTTCTCCCCATGTTATCCCTCCCTGACATCCCCATGCACCCTGCAGTCCCTCCCTTGGCACCCCCAACAGATCCCAGTATGTGATGCTCCCCTCCCTCTGCCCATGTGTTGTCATTGTTCATCACCCCACTATGACCAAGAACATGCAGTGTTTGATTTTCTGTTCTCGTGTCAGTTTGCTGAGAAATGGTTTCCAGATTCATCCATGTCCCTACAAAGAACACAAACTCATCATTTTTTATAGCTGCATAGTATTCCATGGTGTGTATGTGCCACATTTTCCTTGTCTAGTCTATCGTAGATGGGCATTTGGGTTGGTTCAAGATCCTTGCTATGGTAAATAGTGCTGCTATGAACATACGTGTGTATGTGTCTTTATAATAGAATGATTTATAATCCTTTGGGTATATGCCCAGTAATGGGATTGCTGGGTCAAATGGAATTTCTATTTCTAGGTCCTTGAGGAAGCATCACACTGTCTTCAACAGTGGTTGAACTAGTTTACACTCCCACAAACAGTGTAAAAGTGTTCCTATTTATCCACATCCTCTCCAGGATCTGTTGTCTCCAGATTTTTTAATCACCATTCTAACTGGCATGAGGTGGTATCTCAATGTGGTGTTGATTTGCATTACTCTAATAATCAGTGATGATGAGCGTTTTTTCATATGTATGTTGCCTTTATATATGTCTTCTTTTGAAAAGCATCTGTTCATATCCTCCCACTTTTGGATGTTTTTTTTTTTTTTCTTGTAAATCTGTTTTAGTTCTTTGTAGATTCTGGATATTAGCCCTTTATGAGATGGGTAGATTGCAAAAATTTTTTCCCATTCTGTTGGTTGCTGGTTCACTCTGATGATTGTTTCTTTTGCTGTATAGATGCTCTGGAGTTTAATTAGGTCCCATTTGTCTATTTGGCTTTTGTTGCCAATGCTTTTGGTGTTTTGGTCATGAAGTCCTTGTCTATGCCTATGTCCTGAATGGTTTTGCCTAGGTTTTCTTCTAGGACGTTTATGATGTTAGGTCTTATGTTTAAGTCTTTAATCCATCTGGAGTTAATTTTAGTGTAAGGTGTTAGGAAGGGGTCCAGTTTCTGCTTTCTGCACACTGCTAGCCAGTTTTCCCAATGCCATTTATTAAACAGGGCATCGTTTCCCCATTGTTTGTTTTTTTCAGGTTTATCAAAGGTCAGATGGTTGTAGATGTGTGGCATTGCCTCTAGGGCCTCTGTTCTGTTCCATTGGTTTATATCTCTGTTTTCGTACCAGTACTATGTTGTTTTGATTACTATAGCCTTGTAGTATAGTTTGAAATCAGGTAGCATGATGCCTCCAACTTTGTTCTTTTTGCTTAGGATTGTCTTGGCTATGCAAGCTCTCTTTTGGTTCCATATGAAGTTCAAGGTGGTTTTGTCCTGTTCTGTGAAGAAGGTCATTGGTAGCTTGATGGGGATAGCATTGAATCTACAAATTACTTTGGGCACTATGGCCATTTTCACAATATTGATTCTTCCTAACCATGAGCATGGAATGTTTCTCCATCTGTTTGTGTCCTCTCTTATTTCCTTGAGCAGTGGTTTGTAGTTCTCCTTGAATAGGTCCTTTACATCCTTTGTTAGTTTTATTCCTAGGTATTTTATTCTTTTTATAGCAATGTGTGAATGGGAGTTTGCTCATGATTTGGCTCTCTGTTAGTCTGTTATTGGTGTATAGAAATGCTTGTGGTTTCTGCACATTGATTTTGTATCCTGAGACTTTGCTGAAGTTGCTTATCAGTTTAAGGAGATTTTGGGCTGAGATGGTATGGTCTTCTAAATATACAATCATGTCATCTGCAAATAGAGACAATTTGACTTCCTCCTTTCCTAATTGAATACCCCTTATTTTGTTTTCTTGCCAAATTGCTCTGGCTAGAACTTCCAATATGGTATAGAATAGGAGTGATGATAGAGGGCATCCTTGTCTAGTGCCAGATTTCAAAGTGAATGCTTCCAGTTTTTGCCCATTCAGTATGATGTTGGCTGTAGATTTGTTATAAATAGCTTTTATTGTTTTGAGATATGTTTCTTCGATACCTAGTTTATTGAGTTTTTAGCATAAAGGGCTGTTGAATTTTGTCAAAGACCTTCTCTGCATCTGTTGAGATAATCATGTGTTTTTTATCTTTGGTTCTGTTTATGAGGTAGATTATGTTTACAGACTTGCATATGTTGAACCAGCCTTGCATCCCCAGGATGCTTATCCATCATGATGGATAAGCTTTTTGATGTGCTGTTGCAATTGATTTGCCAGTATTTTATTGAGGATTTTTGTGTCTATGTTCATCATGGATATTGGCCTGAAGTTCTTTTTTTTTGTTGAGTCTCTGCTGGGTTTTGGTATCAGGATGATGCTGGTCTCGTAAAATGATTTGGGAAGGACTCCCTCTTTTTGGATTGTTTGGAATAGTTTCAGAAGGAATTGTACCAGCTCCTCTTTGTACATCTGGTAGAATTCAGCTGTGAACCCATCAGGACCTAGACTTTTTTTGGTTGGTAGGCTGTTAATTGCTGCCTCAACTTCAGCCCTTGTTATTGGTCTGTTCAAGGTTTCAAATTCTTCCTGGTTTAGGCTTGGGAGGGTGCAAGTGTCCAGGAAATTTATCCTTTTCTTCCAGGTTTACTGGTTTATGTGCATAGAGTTGTTTGTATTTCTGTGGAATCAGTGGTGATATCCCCTTTATTGATTTTTATTGCATCTATTCGATTTTCTCCCTTTTCTATTAATCTGGCTAGTGGTCCATTTTGTTGACTGTTTCAAAAAACCAGCTCCTGGATTTTTTGATTTTTTGAAGAGTTTTTTGTGTCTCTATCTCCTTCAGTTCTGCTCTTCGTTATTTCTTGTCTTACGCTAGCTTTTGAGTTTTTTTTTGATCTTGCTCCTCTAGCTCTTTCAATTTTGACAATAGTGTCATTTCCTTGCTTCTCATGTGGGCATTTATTGCTATAAATTTCCCTCTAGACACTGCTTTAAATGTGTCCCAGAGATTTTGTCTTTGTTCTCATTGGTTGCAAAGGACATCTTTATTTCTCCCTTCATTTCATTGTTTATCCAGTGGACATTCAGGAGCCAGTTGTTCAGTTTCCATAAAGCTGTGTGGTTCTGAGTTAGTTTCTTAATTCTGAATTCTAATTTGATTGCCCTGTGGTCTGAGAGACTGTTTGTTATGATTTCCATTCTTTTGCATTTGCTGAGGAGTGATTTACTTCCAATTATGTGGTCAATTTTAGAGTAGGTGTGATGCGGTGCTAAGAATGTATATTCTGTGGATTTGGGGTGGAGATTTTTGTCAATGTCTATTAGGTCCTCTTGGTTCAGATCTGAGTTCAAGTCCTGGATATCCTTGTTAATTTTCTGTCTTGTTGATCTGTCTAATATTGACAGTGGAGTGTTAAAGTCTCCCACTGTTATTGTTTGGGAGTCTAAGTCTCTTTTTAGGTCATTAAGAACCTGCTTTATGTACCTAGGTGCTCCTGTATTGGGTGTGTATATATTTAGGATCATTAGCTCTTCTTGATAAATTGATCCTTTTACCATTATGTAATGCCCTTCTTTGTCTCTTTTGATCTTTGTTGGTTTAAAGTCCATTTTATCAGAGACTAGGATTGTAACCCCTGTTTGTTTTTTGTTGTTGTTTTTTTTTCTCTCCATTTGGTTGATAAATTTTCCTCCATCTCTTTATTTTGAGCCTATGTGTGTCCTTGCACATGAGATGGATTTCCTGGATACAACACAGTGATGGGTCATGACTTTTTATCCAATTTGCCAGTCTGTGTCTTTGATTGGGGCATTTAGCCCATTTACATTTAAGGTTAATATTGTTATGTGTGATTTTGATCCTGCCCTTTTGATGCTAGCTGGATGTTTTGACTGTTGGTTGACACATTTTTTTCACTGTGTGGATGGTCTTTACCATTTGGTATGTTTTTGTAGTGGCTGGTACCGGTTGTTTCTTTCTTTGTTTAGTGCTTCTTTCAGGAGCTCTTGTAAGGCAGGCCTGGTGGTGACAAAATCTGTCAGCAATTGCTTGTCCATAAAGGATTTTCTTTCTCCTTTGCTTATGAGGCTTATTTGGCTGGATATGAAATTCTAGGTTGAAAGTCCTTTTCTGTAATGATGTTGAATATTGGCCCCCACTCTCTTCTGACTTGTAGGGTTTCTGCTGAGAGATCAACTGTGAAGTCTGATGGGCTTCTGTTTGTGGGTAACTGACCTTTCTCTCTGGCTGCCCTTAGCATTTTTTCCTTCATTTCAACCCTGGTGAATCTGATGATTATGTGCCTTGGGGTTGCTCTTGTTGAGAAATATCTTTGTGGTGTTCTCTGTATTTCCTGGACTTGAATGGTGGCATGGCTTGCTAGGCTGGGAAGTTCTCCTGGATAATATCCTGAAGAGTGTTTTCCAGCTTGGATTCATTCTCTCCATCACATTCAGGTACACCTGCCAAACGTAGATTAGGTCTTTACACATAATCCCATATTTCTTGGAGACGTTGTTCCTTTCTTTTCACACTTTTTTCTCTATTCTTGCCTTGTTTTATTTCATTGAGTTGATCTTCAAACTCTGATATCCTTTCTTCTGCTTGGTCAATTTGGCTATTGAAACTTGTGTATGCTTCTTGAAGTTCTCATGCTGTATTTTTCAGCTCCATCAAGTCATTTATATTTTTCTCTAAGCTGTTTATTCTAGTTAGCATCTCATCTAACCTTTTTTCTAGGTTCTTAGTTTCTTTGCATTGGGTTAGCACATGTTTTTTAGCTCTGAGAAGTTTGTTATTACCCACTTTCTGAAGCTTGTTTCTGTCAATTCATCAGATTCATTCTCCATCCATCTTTGATCCCTAGCTGGTGAGGAGTTGTGATCCCTTGGAGGAGGAGAGGCCTTCTGATTTTTGATGTTTTCATCCTTTTTGCACTAGTTTCTTCCCATCTTAGTGGCTTTATCTACCTGTGGTCTTGGTAGTTGGTGACTTTCAAATGCGGTCTCTGATTGGACGTCCTTTTTGTTGATGATGAAGTTATTTCTTTCTGTTTCTTAGTTTTCCTTCTAACAGGCCCCTCTGCTGCAGGACTGCTAGAGGTCCACTCCAGACCCTGCTTACCTGGGGATCACCCATGCGAGCTGCAGAACAGTAAGGGTTGCTGTCAGTTTCTTCTTCGGTTATCTTTGTCCCAGAGGGGTACCTGCCAGATGTTGGCCTGAGCTCTCCTTTATGAGGTGTCCCTTTGGGTATATGGGGGTCAGGGGGCTGCTTTAGGAGACAGTCTGTCCCTTATAGGAGCTCAAGTGCTGTGCTGGGAGCTCCATCATTCTGTGCAGAGACACTGGGCAGGTGCTTTTAAGTCTGCTGCAGTGGAACTCATAACCACCTCTTTTCCCAGTGCTCTTTCCTAGGAAGGTTGGCTTTATTTATAAGTTCCTATCATGCTGCTGCCTTTTTTCATAGATGCCCTGCCCCGCATGGAGTAGTCCAGTTAGTCTGCCAGCAGAGGTGTTGCTGAGCTGTCGCAGGGTCTGCCCAGCTGCTGTGTGAACTGCCTCAGTAGGGGTGGTTGCCTTTCCCCGCACTGAGCTGGACTGTCCTGGGTCCAGCTGAGCTTGCCAGGAAACTCTTAATCCAGAGCGTTTCAGATTGCTTGTTTTGTTGGGGTGGTACGTGCTGAACCAGATTGCCTGGCTCCCTGTCTCTACCCCCTCCCTTTCAGTTGAATGGGAGGCTCTGTCTCCCAGGTGTTCCAGGCGCCAGGTGAAACAGCTGCCCAGATTTGTGTGAGTTTCTGTGCACCAAGCTGGCATCAGCTGAAAGTGCTATGCTGAAAACATGTGGCACTTTCTGGCTCGGGAATCTCCTGGTCTGTGGGCAGTGAAAATTTGTTTGGAAATGTGGTGGGTGGTCACCCTCTGCATTATTCTTGCTGGGAACTGCACTCCCGAGCTGTTCCTTTCAGCCATATTGGATCGTCCTCCACTAAAACCAATTTTTAAACAGGCTTCCTATAGCCTTTTCAGATCAAATAAGCAGCTCTATTCTCGAATTGTCCTAGGAAAGCAAGTAATTATTGGGAGGTGGTTCGTTTCACTGAAAAGTCCCTCCATCTTAAATATTCAAAAGATGTAGGGAACAAGCACATCTCCCAGAATGATCTCTGACATAGCCTTGGTTCTATGAAAGATTATAGGGAACAACTATAGAGAATACCTGTTAACTGCCTAATTCCATCTGAAGGCAGCATTCTTAATATATTCTTCCAAGAGAAAATTTTCATATGATAAAAATATTTTATTACTCATTTAACTTTTTCCAAATGTGCAGTATACGCAGGTCTAGAAAAATATCAGCAATGCTTTTAGGTATCAAGGTGGAAAACTAGCTTTCAGTTTTCTACATCAAGAATAAAAAAAAATCTTAACTAATTACATGTTCCAGAGTTCAATCTGACAACTCTGAATTACATCATTTACACTTACAGTGCTAGAATCTAATATTTGTGTGGTTTTCAAAACTTACCCTAATCTCTTATGATATCACTACAAAGAAAATTCTAAGCAGCCAGGTAAGATTCAGAACTCAAATCTTCTGAGCCACAAGAATTACTGCTGCAGAAAACATTCCTTGTGGTAAAAAATCGCAACCACAGTCAAAAGTTATCTTGCAACCAACGTTATCTTGGCCATTTTCAGAAATCATACAATTCAATCAAGTTATCCATTGAGCAGTTAGTTTCCCTTTTGAACCTCATCAAATATTAGGTGACTTAAATAGATTTTGCTTTCAAACATATACTTATTTCCCCACAGAAACATAATTTCTTTCAAAATGCTGTATGCATTTAAAATAGTCCTAAATACAGTAATATTTTTTTTTTAACCTTTACAAGTTTATAAAATAACCAAATACCTAGGACTTTGAAGACAATACAGCTTATGCCAAATGCACCTTGTACAAGGGAATGCAATGTTACCCTCACCAGTGGTCCAGGACTCGTGAAAGTCATTGGGTAAAGTCTTCTCCCACATAATCCACCTAGGTTAAAAAGGTAAACTCTAGTGAAAAATAAGAATGCAAGTTTTAGAGCAGTTTCTATATTTTAGGCAGAGCACTTAATTTAACCCACAAGTTAGGAATTGATTCTATTCTGTAAATGAGGAAACAGGACTCCAGAACACAAGTGAAGTGACTCACTCAAAGTCACAAACTAGCAGGGTGGGAAGCTAGGATCTTCACCTTGGGTCCATGTATCTGATATCCATCATAATCTACTATGTTACAGCACTTCCTGAAGGACAGTAGGTAGTAAATTATTTTATCTTTAAAATGACCGTTGTGCCCTTTTTCTCCTAGAAAAGTAACCTACTTATTAAAAATACCTCACCATGAAGATCTATGCTGGAAAAAATGTGTACCTGAAAATTTATTATTTCCCTATAGTCAGTCTTCTATTGATTGCTTTGAGAACCTAAGTCAAAGATAGAGGGGAAAATTATAATCATAATTCTAAAATGATTCAGAGGGATGATTAAGCATGTGTAGAAAGAACCTGTGAGTTTCTTAGGATCAAACTCTTCTACATTAAGAATAATTCAATATCATTTTGTAATATTCATTTAAACGTCACCTGCTCAGAAAGATATCTGCTGATTGTACTACATACCACTATGTGGCACCTATATCTGAGGTACTTCTTTTCTCCTTTCCCACTTCATTTTTTTCTCTTTAGTTCTTCCATCTAAGATGCATAGATTTAACTTTTTATGTATCTTTTCCCTGCTAGAATATAAGCTTGAGAAGGGCAGAAAATTTTATTTTTTTCATTAATGGATCCTCAGAACCAAGATTACTCAGTCCCCAGCCCATAGTAGGTATTTCACAAATATTTGTAGGGATGAAAGGAGGGAGGGGATTAGAGCCAAGAAAGAGAAAAGAAAAAGCATTCGTTGGCATTTTAAAGTATATGGTGGTGAAATACTATGTGAAGAATGACCTAATATTTATTTGTAGCAAATAGAAGTGAATGTAACTTTTAAATGAATTTCTACCTTTAACAGGGAGAAACAGCATTTTACAGTGAAGAATGCTATACAACTTAAGTAAAGGATAGTATTTCCATTACAGTCTTGCTGTTCTGCTAGCTATAATCTGAAGGAACACAGCAATTCCACACGGTTCAAACTATTTCTAAAATTAAAGAAATCTTAGGTTGGAAAATTATAGGGCTTCCTCAATTAATCTACAATGAAGTCAAGCATGGTTTTCAATAGGCAATAATGATAAAGTCAAGTTTCCCCAGAAACTGGGTCTCTCTGTATATGAATATAGGATATTATAGAAGTAGTGCTATCAACTGGGAAAAAAAACTTATTTTTTTTTTAAAGGAAGCAGGTATAGAGTCACTTTACCATATGAGAAAATATATTTCAGCATGATTTAAAAAGTTTTTTTTAAATTACAGATTCTGACCTCAGAATGGAGACTGAATTTTTAAGCATGAAAGCAACAAGATAAAATTCAAAGATCAAAGACATGTATGGATAGATTTAAACAAATAAATTAAAAATTTTATATTAACATAACACAAAGGCAAATGACAATACTAAGAATAAGCATTAAGAACAAATTAATGACAAAGGAAAGCATTAAGGATAAATGTAATGACAACATTAAATAAGCATTAAGAAAAAATGTGATAAAGGAAAAATATATTTGTATATAAAACAATAAAAAGAAGAATACTCAAATTTTAAAAATAAAAGATAATGGCAAGTTTTTAAAAAACAAGCTGTACACAGTAGCACATGCCAGGTATTTGGGAAGCTGAGCTAGGAGAATCTTTTGAGCTCAGGAATTCAAGGCCAGCCTGGGCAACCTAGGGAGCCAATGTCTTAAATAAAAACAAAAGCAAAAAAGAAATTATCTTCATTAATGATTATTTTTAAAGGAAAACTCCCTATTAAATTGACATATTAGGTTTTGGGCATGGTGAAAGACGATCCTAGGCACTGCTAATGGTAGTGAAAATTAAGATAGCCTTTCTGAAGAGGAATTTAACAAATCTTCATACAAAAAACAAACTCAGCATAAGTGTGTGAAAAAGAAAATATTCCAAGTTCCTAGGTGTTGACCTCATTTGGAAGTATAGAGAAAGGAACAGATGGCAAGGTCTCTGCTCTCATGAAGCTTTCATTTTAGGTAAATGAAGATGGTTTCATAGAGAGATCAAAGCTACTGATGAAATGAAAGCCAAAGTAACAGACAATGACTGTGGGAAGGAATGGAAGATGCTACTTTAGACTGAAGAGCCCTCTTTGAGGAGGTGACTATTCTCTTGTTCACTTATTTATGAAGTGTCTTCTATATGTCGGGCATGCTCTAGGCACTAGGCCTTCTTGATATAAACAGGCAAAAGTTCCAGCTCTCATGAAACATTCAATAGGGAAGACACAGATAAACCATAATCATGGAAAAAAATCATAATGTGTTAGATCCTAACCTTTTAACCCAGGATCCCAAACTTTTTGGCACCAGGAACCGGGTTTGTGGGAGACTATTTTTTCACAAACAGTGGGAGGGATGGTTTGGGGATGAAACTGTTCCATCTCAGATCATCAGGCATTAGATTCTCATAAGGAGCACACATCCTAGATCCCTGGCATGTGCAGTTCACATTCCTATGAGAACCGAATGCTGCCACTGATCTAACAGGAGGCAAAGTTCAGGTGGTAATGCTTGTCCGTTGGTCACCTCCTAGTGGGTGTCTCAGTTCCTAACAGGCCATGAGTTGGTACTGGGTTGGAGACCCCAGTGTTAGAAGATAATAACTGCTCTAAGTAAAGGGAATTGAGAAGTATGGAAGCAGGGGTGTGATGCAACTTACATCAGTCAAGGTTGGTCTCATTAAGAAGGTAACATTCTATCAATAATTAAAGGACATGAGGCATGAGTATGAGAAAGAGTTCTTTGAAGTGCTGGAAATAGACAGACAATGGCCCCAAGGTGAGAATGAGAAGTATTGGGAGCCTGAGCTGATGGAGAAGGGCTCTTCCAGGGAGTGTGAATTTTATTCCAGGTGCAAGAAGCCCTGGAGCAGTTTTAATCAAGGGGGATGGAGGAGGTGATCTGATTCTAGGGCAAAAATGTGCCAAGCAGATAGGCTAATTAATCATGTCACTGTGGTCTAAATTAGATTGTACTTATAAAGAAAGATACTTTAAGCAAACATTTTTGCTTTCTAACCCAGTATTTTAATCTCTCAGAGTTTATTCAAAGAAAACAATCTCACCCTCAGAGCAGTTTCCCTGGCCTCTATGCACTTTGGAATCAAGCATAAGTATATACCACACACACATGCACAATGACATACACAAGCTTATTTTCTTTCCAGATCTCCCTATTGACCAAATTTTTTCAACTACCTTCCCACCTCCCTCCCTACTGCAAGACAAAAGTTTTCATTACACCTGTGCAAACAAGAGTAGGCAAATTTGTTTTGTTGAACAAAAACAGGTTTCTCTGTGCATGAAATGAAAAATGAGGGCTGGCATGTTTTCAGCAGATCTTTTCAATCCTGCCACTTTAAAAGCCTTTAATATATTTTGCTTTATTTTTAATTCATCTTCCTCCCCTGTTCTATTTATTTCCTTCTCTGTTCCATCTTCTGACTTGCTCTTTTACAATATATATTCTTCCAGCATTCTTGTCATGGTTCTACTATGTTTGAAAAAGTTGAGCCCTCTTGCCTTTTTTCCCCTCCCTATGCACGCGCGCACACACACACTCTCAACATTAAGTATATTTGCTTTTTCAATTCAAAGCACTTGAAAATGTTAAGGGTTTTTTTTTTTCTAATTCTGTTAAGAAAATCAGTGGTAGCTTGATGGAGATAGCATTGAATCTATAAATTCCTTTGGGTAGTATGGCCATTTTCATGATATTGACTCTTCCTATCCATAAGCATGGAATGTTTTTCCATTTGTTTGTGTCCTCTCTTATTTCCTTGAGCAATGATTTGCAGTTCTCCTTGAAGAGGTCCTTCACATCCCTTGTAAGTTGTAGTCCTAGATATTTTGTTCTTTTTATAGCAATTGTGAATGGGAGTTCATTCATGAGTTGTCTCTCTGTTTGTCTGTTACTGGTGTATAGGATGCTTGTGAAAAAAAGAGCCTGGATAGCCAAGACAATCCTAAGCTAAAAGAACAAAGCTGGAGGCATAAAAACCCTAGAAGAAAACCTAGGCAATACCACTCAGGACATAGGCGTGGGCAAAGATTTCATGACTAAAATACCAAAAGCAGTGGCAACAAAAGCTAAAATAGACAGATGGGATCTAATTAAATGAAAGAGCTTCTGCACAGCAAAAGAAACTATCATCAGAGTGAACAGGCAACCCACAGAATGAGAGAAAATTTTTGCAATCTAACCATCAGACAAAGGGCTAATATCCAGAATCTACAAGGAACTTAAACAGATTTACAAGAAAAAACAACCCCATCAAAAAGTGGTTGAAGGATATGAACAGACACTTCTCAAAGGAAGACATTTATGTGAACAACAAACATGAAAAAAAAGCTCATTATCACTGGTCATTAGAGAAACGCAAATCAAAACCACAACGAGATGCCATCTCATGCCAGTTAGAATGGCGATCATTAAAAAGTTAGGAAACAACAGATACTAGAGAATGTGGAGAAGCAGGACACTGTTGGTGGGAGTGTAAATTAGTTCAACACTGGAAAACAGCGTGGTGATTCCTCAAGGATCTAGAACTAGAAATACCATTTGACCCCGCAATCCCATTACTGAGTACATACCCAAAAGATTATAAATCATTCTACTATAAAGACACATGCACACATGTTTATTGCAGCACTATTTACAATAGCAAAGACTTGGACTTGGAACCAACCCAAATGTCCATCAATGTTAGACTGGAAAAAGAAAGTGTGGCACATATACACCATGGAATACTCTGAAGCCATAAAAAAAGATGAGTTCATGTCCTTTGCAGAGACATGAATGAAGCTGGAAATCATCATTCTCAGCAAACTGACACAGGAACAGAAAATGAAACACCTCATGTTCCCACTCATAAGTGGGAGTTGAACAATGAGAACACGGGGGCTGTGGGAGGGATAGCATTAGGAGAAATACCTAATGTAGATGACAGGTTGATGGGTGCAACAAACTACCACGGCACGTGTATACCTACGTAACAAACCTGCACATTTCGCACATGTATCCCAGAACTTAAGGTATAATTTTTAGAAAAAAGAAAATGTTAAGGTTGCTTACAAGGGAAAAAGCATTCCTATTACATGGATCAACATTTTGGTGGCATTATTACCAAGTCAGACTCACTCCTGATCATAAGCTGCCTACATGGACAAGACTCCTAGCACCAAGTTTATATGTCAGAAAGGATTACCTGCCATCTTTCTCTTCCTGGGTCTTTCTTCAAAAATAATTAGAACTGAGTTTCGACACACAGGAGACCCCAGGCGTGACAGATACTCAATGGTAAATTTCGCTATACTGTTTGGTGAAACTTGGAGCATCCAAGAACATTCCAGTCTTCCTCTGTAATTCAGTGGATATTGTGGAATGAGAAAAAATCCTCTGAGCTTTTCTAGCTCTGCTTCAGAGCAACAACCTGCAATTCAGAACACATAGACACCAGGGACCAACATAAGCAAGGCAAAGTAAAAAAGTTCTATCACAAGACTGAAAAACCTAGGCTTGCAAGAAGGAAGTTGAGACTTTGTTTCTATCAGTTACACATTATTCTGTTAAAAAATTCCATTTAATGTGTCTTATTTTCTTGAAATAATATTATAGAGGTAGAATTTATATCCCAATTATTTTGAATTAATTTTTAATGAAGTTTTAAGTTTCTTAGAAAATATACAGTTCCCAGCAAGTTTTCATTTCTTTCCTTCTTTGAGATGCACCTGAAGACCTGTTCCTAAAAGCTTCACTAAATTAGCTGAGCTTGCTGGGACAAATGATTACATTCATTTGAACTTGTGACTGAGGTCATGAAAAAGATCATTTGCTGGACGTGTTGAGATGTCTCACTTCCTCAGCTTGCTAAGTCCAAGGCCACCTTTGGACCTTCAGGACACTGGCTGCAGTTTGGATGCCAGTGTTTTCCTGACCCACTGACTCAGCAACCATCTTCTCTTATGTCCTCATCTGGGCTTCATCCTTAACACTCTCTTCTTCCTTAATGTCTATTGCTTTGACAAAAAGTTTCTGAGAAATTATGAAACATTCTATGTTCATATTTTAATGTATGTATTCACTAATACATACATTACTATGCATGGTCTGTCCTAGATAAATTAATACAGTAACTGAGGAGGAGGTAGGTAAACATGCTTTTATTAACAGGAGAAGTGGAATAAGGGAAATGAAGTGCTATAAAACTTTAGCATTCTACTCCATTGTTTGGTTCTCTGCCATTTCTTTCTTAGTCCTCTATTTGTATGGCTACAAGAATCGAATCAGATATTTACTGTTTTGATATAATAATAAACTAAATGATCTTTCAGTCTATAATCTTCCCTTACTATGCTCTACCATCTGAGAATGGTGTATAAAACAAAAAAATCAAGTTGTTTTCCTGCTGAAAGCAACTAACATAGTCCAGCTTGCAAGATCTTTCCATATGGCCCCAACCTGTCTTTCTAATCTTTTTAGTTTTTCTCCCTCTCTATAGGAATCCTCTGTGACAAATCTGACTGGAAATCACATAGAGCCATGAATTACCAACAAGTCAAGACTTTTCATAAATGGGAGTAACAATCTGAAGAAAGCATTGCTAAGATTCATTAATTCCCCAGTGTAAAAAGTAAGCAGCAGGAATGGGTGGATGTTAAATGTGGCATGGTCCTAACAATTTGTCTCCTAAAATAATCATAGAACGAAAACAAAGCAACACCCTTTCGTATATAAAACTTTCAAAGTTCTTTGGCATGCATAACGACTTCTGAACGTATATAAAGGAGAAACAATTTCTTTACATTTTAACAATGTTCTTTTTTGTTTTGTTTGCTTTGAGATGGACTCGCACTGTCACCCAGGCTGGAGTGCAATGATGCGATCTTGGCTCACTGCAGCCTCTGCCTCCTGGGTTCATGTGATTCTCCTGCCTCAGCCTCCCATGTAGCTGGGCTTACAGGCACACACCACTACACTCAGCTAATTTTTTCTATTTTTAGTACAGACAGTGTTTCACTGTATTGGCCAGACTGGTCTCAGACTCCTGACCTCGGGACCTGCCAGCCTTGGTCTCCCAAAGTGCTGGGATTATAGGCATGAATTGCGCCCGGCCACAATGTTCATTTTCTAACAGCCTGATTGATATCATTCAATAAATACATTAGATGGCACTGTCATCACCATTTATGGACCCTTATCTCGGATCAGACCCTCCTTGTTCTAAGTGCATTACATGGATTAACCTATTTAGGCACTCACTGAATTCATTCATTTAACTCAGTCCATTGAAATCAATAGTTTTTAGGATCTTGGACCCAAGTCTGCTCTCTGTCTCAATCCCAAGTCCAGATTTACTTTTAACCTAACTCTACATACCTTTTACTCTTTGACTCATGTTGCCAGACAAATGGTCCTGGGTCCACTCCTCATTCCTCGAAGGTTTTAGCAGTCATTTTCTCCAACACTTTTCTTGTCATAGTTCTTTCTGATTTCAATCACTATACACATGATTCCAGCACTGAAGTTTTCACCTCCTCAACTTTCCTCCAATGATCTTGTCTTGCACCTGACCTCAGCCACTTATCCTTATGGTCAGCCCTTAGACACTTGATCAATAGCAGTAACTCGAAGCCTTCTGCAATCTCAGTTTCAGGAAACATTTTCTCCAACCAAAATCTTCCATCTTTTCAGCCTCCCTTAATAACCCTTCCACCTTTTGGGACCATAATTTACCTATTCTACCACCTTACCTTTGTCCCAAACAAATCTCTCATCCTTATTTCACTTCTTACCTATCCTAAATTCCAATGATCCATCATTTCAACCACTTCTTCACATACACTTTGAATTCCCTTATACCCTCACATACTTGGGAACACTCCACTTTGATTAAATCCATGCTCCACCTACTCTGCACCTCAGTGTCTCCAGAGGAAAATACAAAACTAATCTAACTGGGGGCATTCTGCTCTCTTCTCTCAATTTATGATCATTCATCTCGGGGGCCTTTATGCTCCCCAGCAATCCTACTATAACATTCTATTCACTATGGCATTTTCTAGAGAAACATTTCATCATTTTTTCTCTTAAAAATCAAACTTTCTTGCACAACCCCTTCTTTCATCTGCTCGAAAGAAAGGAGCAATCAGAAGAGAAATTCCACAAGCTCCAATCCAATCCTCACATATACCCATGCACCTCATACCTGCATGGGTGCCTCAAGATCCTGCCTTCCATCCATTAACCATAGATGAAGTGTACTTTGCTCCTGTCTAAGACCATCCCCTCTTTTTGGGCACTAGATCCCATCTTCTTTCTTCTACTCAAAGTCATCACTCTTGCAATTCTACTTTTTATCTTACATTTTCTTTCAACTCTTCCTAGTTGTTTACTAGGGTTGAGTATATCAGGGAAGGGGAAAACGTGGGTAACAAAGGAAAGACTGACTATTTGGAAACCAAGAGTGATAACAAAATAGAACTTCCAGCCAGGTGTGGTGGCTCATGCCTATAATCTCAGCACTTTGGGAGGCCGAGGCGGGTGGATCACGAGGTCAAGAGATCGAGACCATCCTGGTCAACATTGTGAAACCCCGTCTCTACTAATACAAAAAAGTTAGCTGGGCATGGTGGCGCGTGCCTGTAATCCCAGCTACTCAGGAGGCTGAGGCAGGAGAATTGCCTGAACCCAGGAGGCGGAGGTTGCAGTGAGCCGAGATCGCGCCATTGCACTCCAGCCTGGGTAACGAGAGCGAAACTCCGTCTCAAAAAAAAAAAAAAAAAAAAATACAGAAAATTAGCCAGCGTTGTAGTGGGTGCCTGTACTCTGGAGGCTGAGGCAGGAGAATTGCTTGAACCCAGGAGACAGAAGTTGCTGTGAGCTGAGATTGCACTCCAGCCTGGGCAACAGAGCAAGACTCTGTCTCTAAATAAAGGAATAAATAAATAAAATAGAACTTCCATCTTTCTACAAGTCTATTACAGATATCTAATCCTCCAGTTGCTGTTAGTTTTGACTAAAAATCAAAATCCTATTATCAGACAGTGGGATCTGTGGAAGAATTAAGAAAAATTCTAATGCTGATACCGGTCTTGGTCATCTCATACCCAGAGTCTTTACGTAGCAAGATACTTGCATATAGAAGGACTTTTGTTCAGGTAGACGTAAACAGCTCAGAGTTTAAAATAATTCTATGTAATTCTCCAATATTCCAGCACTTGTTCACAACCACAAGATTTTTTAAAAATCTGCAACAGGTCTAGCTTTGGGGTGGAAATGATCTCCAGCAATCATAACAACTACCCCCACTTTCAGCAAAAACTACCAACCAGAAGGAAAACACAGAGGTTATAGTGTTCCACAGAAAATTTAGCAAAGCTAGATAGACAATGCTTTTTGCCAAATTCTTGCTGAAAGTATCAATGGGATAATGTGAACATTTATTACCTGGCCAAGATGCACTGTCTGGCGAAGGTGTGGGTAGTGGCAATTGTTGTTTTAAGGTTTTGCACTTACTTGTCTGAAGTGAAGCAGGACCTGTATTTGGGGAGAACATGTTAAAAATAAAGATGAAAGCCTGAGGACAAAATATAGTTGGCATCAAAACAGCCACTACCAAAAGAAATCCAGGATTAAGGCAGCTTTGGGAAAAGTCGGTTTTACTCTAACTCTACAAATGGGAGAACTTATTTTGTAGAATCTTGCATTTTAGTGTGTTTAGTAACTAAATGAAATTCTACTCTACGGTTTTCTCTTTCATGTTAATTTATACGACACTCACTGTTCCCAAACCCACTCTAAAGAAAGAGGTATTGTTTTAATAACATCTGAAAACAATTTACCATTGATTTTGGATTGGATCCAGTCCAAGAAGACCATCACTCTGGCAAATATACCCGGCTTCCATGGCTGGACACAGCCAGCTCCCCAGCTGACAATGCCATAGAGGACAAAGGGACCATTTTCATGTCTACATACTAGTGGTCCACCAGAGTCTCCCTGAAACACCAAGAAAACATGTTCCAGAAAACTGCTTTAATCTAAAGCTCTTGCTTTTAATTTTTAGAAGAAGAACGACTAATAATGTATTTGTAATGTGTTTAATTTCTTAAAGATTTGGTCTTTGTCAATATGCATCTTTACATACTATGTATTCACTGTTTTGCAAAAGGAAACAAACAAAATTTATGAACAATCAGATGGTAATTGGATTCCAGGGTGAAGATAAAGCCTAGTTCACATAATGAGAAAACAATTACTAAGTCTTCCCAGCCCTATCAGAAGGACATAGTCTTTAAATGTATCAATTAGTAAAACTGTAATATTTAAGATTTCAAGCTACATCTTTTTAAAATAAAAATTTAATTAGAAAACTGTACAGTGCTCAAATTAATTCAACACAAGAAATGGGCTGCCTTTTTTTTTTTTTTGGAAATTGGGTTAGGATCATTGGGTGATAAACTCTATAGGTAATGTTTTCCCTATTACTGGTCACTCTTGACACAATCTATTCAGATCGAAGTGTAGAGTTACGACATACAGAGAAACTAGGGTGTTGATAGTGAGGTGAAAAAAAAACTTAGAGGTTGATTTATATCTATTAAAAGATATTCATGGCTTGGTGCAATGGCTCATGCTTGTAATCCCAGCACTTTGGGAGGCTGAGGTGGGTGGATCATGAGGTCAGTAGTTCGAGATCAGCCTGACCAACATGGTGAAACCCCGTCTCTACTAAAAATACAAAAATTAGTCAGGCGTGGTGGTGCACCTGTCCAGCTACTCAGGAGGTGGAGGCAGGAGAATTGCTTGAACCTGGGAGGTGGAAGTTGTGGTGAGTTGAGATGACACCACTGCACTACAGCCTGGGTGACAGAGCAAAACTCTCTCAAAAAAAAAGTATTTTAATTCTAGTATTATGATTTTATTTTTGCTTACTTGCAGATTCCAAAGTTACACAATTTCAAAAAATTTAAAGGCCGAGCTAATTTAACTTCTGGGATATTAGATGTGAAAAATTTTAATTAGAGAAATAAGTGACCTGTCCTATTTCACACACATAGGTAGTAGCAGCAGTAAAATCTGAGCCCATGTCGCCTGCTAAAATTCCATGTTCTTTCCTTTCCACCAAACTGATAAATGTTTATTAATGGAACTACCTTAAGCCTAGTAGTTAGCTTATACAATTACTGAATTCAAGGAAAGACACATAGAAATGTAACTTACAGTTAATTATTTTTATGGTCTTAGATATGGCTGCTTTGGTCATGATTAAACATATTTCAAAAGGTAAAATACTACGCAAAAGCACCAAGAAGTTCATGTAGATGGAAGTGTCTCTCTTTAATATTCCTCTCAATATTTGCATTGTTTAAATGGACAAATTATAAGCAGAAAGAGATTTTGAAGAAAACAATGGTATTGTTATTAAGGGAACCAAACTATGTACATCACACATATTCATCTATTAATTAGCACTAACATCTTCTACAGGTCTCTTCAGGTTCAATGTGAAAATCAATGGCAGCACAATACATGCCCTTGTTTATGTCTGTTACTATTTACAACATGTGCCCATTTGACAGTAAGCACTGCATCTTATTCAACTTTGTATCCCAGGAAACCTACCACAATACCCAGCCCATAATACATGCTAAGTAAAGGTTTGCTTAACTTACAGTGAAATTTTATAAACTATAAGCATCAAAGCAAGCCTTAATACATAGGATTTTCATTTTTTTAGAGTAGGCTTTCCGATTTTTAATCAGGTCTTTTGCAGGAAGTGAATGGATACAAATGTATTTAGGACCAAACTAAGTCCTTTGTCTTCTTATAAGATAAATTGTGTTGATGGAACACATTTGAAACATCTATTTTATATAAAGAATTTAACAGAAGAAACCTTAAATTGGGAAAAAACACATTACTGTATTTCTTTTTTCCCAACTTAAGATTTCTTCTGTTAAATTCTGTAATGTAGAACAATTATCATTTCCTCTGGGCCTAATTTTTTCACATAATTATACTTAAGACCCCCTTCCAGTTGGACAATCGTCTGATGTATCTAGGCAAGTGTTTTGTTTTTTTAAATCACTGATGTTTTTCAGTACCAACATATAGCCAATACATAATTTTTCAGGCAATTACAAACATTCTATAATACAGGGAACCTGTCTAATTTATCTATTTTTGCTTATCATATGGTCTAGCCCACGGTAAATATTCAGCAAACAAATGAACATTATTTATTAAAAAATTATTCAATGCTGTGAGCCAGACATACCAAGTAAGACAGAGTATAAGCAAATAAGATGGTAATAGTAGCTATAAAGGAAATACTCAGAGTGAATGTAGAGAATAAAGGTAGGTATATATTTGTGCTTACATGTGCATGTACGTTTATGCAGTTTCAATAACATTTGAACTAATACATAAAGGATGACAAGGAGCCAGCTTTCCAAAAACCTGGATGAACATTTTATGAAAACGATATATCTTGGCTAAGACTCTAAGACACTCAAGACATGGCCAATTGGGGGGTTAGAAGGCAGTCAATGTGGCTGAGGACATATATTATTCTGTGAAGACAGAGATCTATGACTTTGCAGATGAAAAGAAGTTAGAAAAAATAGCAATGACATGCCTCCAAGAAATAGAAAAAAAATCATAAAATTTATATGGGACTACAAAAGATTCAGAATAGCCAAGCTTTCCTGAGCAAAAAGAACAGAATTGGAAGAATCACATTACCTGACTTCAAATTATACTACAAAGCTATAGTAATCAAAAAAGTACAGTACCGGCATAAATACAGACTCGTAGAACAATGGAACAGAATAGAAAACCCAGAAATAAATCCACACATTTACAGTGAACTCATTTTTTGTCAAAGGTACAAAAAAAATACAGTGGGGAAAGGACCGTTGCTTCGATAAATGGTGCTGGAAAAATCAGATGTCCTTATACAGAAGAACGAAAGTAGAACCCTATTTCTCACCATTTGCAAAAATCAAATCAAAATAGATTAAAGACTCAAATATAAGACCTCAAACTATGAAACTAATAAAAGAAAACATTGAGGAAACTTTCCAGGACATTGAACTGGACAAAGATTTCTTTAGTAATACCCCACAGGCACAGGTAACCAAAGAAAAAATGGACAAATGGGATCATATGTTAAAAAGCTTCTGCACTGCAAAGGAAACAAAGCCAAAAGACAGCCTTTCTACAAAGTACTCATCTGACAAGAGATTAATAACCAGAATATATAAGGAGCTCAAATAACTCTATAGAAAAATCTAATAATCTGATTTTAATAATGGACAAAAACTCTGAATAGACATTTCTCAAAAGAAGACATACAAATGGCAAACAGGTATATGAAAAGGTGCCCAACATCATTGATCGGAGAAATGCAAATCAAAACTATGTTGAGATACTATCTCACCCCAGTTAAAATGGCTTTTATCCAAAAGACAGGCAATAACAAATGCTTACAAGGATATGGAAAAAAAGAGAACCCATATATACTATTGATGAGAATGTCAATTAGTACAACCACTATAGAGAATAATGTGGACTTTCCTCAAAAAATAATATAAATACAATTGATATAACAATCCTACTCCTAGGTATATGCCCAAGAGAAAGGAAATCAAGATATTGAAAAGTTATCTGCACCCCCATGTTTATTGCAACACTATTCACAATGGCCAAGATTTGGAAGCAGCCTAAGTATCCATCAACAGATGAACAGATAAAGAAAATGTGGTGCATATACACGATGGAGTACTACTCAGCCATACAAAAGAATGAGATCCTATCATTTCCAACAACATGGATGGAGCTGGAGGTCATTATGTGAAGTGAAATAAGCCCAGCACAGAAAGAAAAACTTTGCATGTTCTTATTTATTTGTGGGAGCTAAAAACCAAAACAATGTAGCTCGTGGAGATAGAGTAGAGAAAAATGGTTTCCAGAGGCTGGGAAGTGTAGTGGGCGAGTATAGGGAAGTGGGGATGATTAATGGGTACAAAAAAAAATAGAATGAAAAAAATCTAGTATTTGATAGCACAACAGGGTAACTATAGTCCATAATAATTTAATTGTACATTTAAAAATAAAATAGTATGATTAGGTTGTCTGTAATACAAATGATAGATGCACCATTTACCCTATGTGATTATTATTCCTTGCATAGCTGTATGAAAATCTCATGTCCCCCATAAATATATACACCTACTATATACCCACACAATTAAAAATTAAAAAAGAAACTAGAATAAAAAATCTGAAATCCAGTTAGCAAAGAACAGCAGGGTACTACATTGCATATCTGAAAACAGCATGTCTCTGCATTCCAATATTATTATGCCTACCTTCCTGAATGAGAAGGCACATTAGCAGGTCTATTATCTATAAGGATACACAAGAGAATAAAAATCAATTACCTGATAGAAATATTAGAGACTATTTTACCAAAGCAAGTTTCTAAAGTCACCCTTTTAGTAACTCAGTGTACTTTGTAATAGAAAGCTAGTCATATTTATTAGAATCTCAGCTTCTAGTTTTCTTCCCATATATGGGCAGTAAATTCGGTCATGTTGTAGCCAAAGTGACAGTTGTATATAACTGAAAAAATAAGTGCCAACTGAGATCATGATATTGAGGTCACCTGCGACATCAACCTTTCTAAGACCCTCTCAAATTCTTTTTCTTTCCACACAAACAGTTCACACTGTAATGTTAGTTGCTGCCAGATATGTAAAAGACAACAGACTTAGTTGTGATTTTCTTGTTGAAGAAAGAAAAGCCATCCCTCAAATCCTACAATGGACTAAAGGGAAGAATTAACACATTAATTCAGACTACTTTTGTGATTTTTATCAGATAACATTTATGTACTCTAGCAGACAGCAGGAGTACACCTCCTACATTCCTCAGATCTTCCAGCCCATGTGCTGGCTCTGTGCCTGCGATCTTCCCCATTCTCCACCCCACCCATGAGGCAACCCTAAAGTATGGGAAATCCTAAGGGATTAACTGCCTGCTCCCACAGCAGCCCTCAGACTATGGCTCCAGGGAAGGTAGTACAAAAATATCCCAGCTCCCTTGCCCCTCAGATAGATAAATTGACCACGTGTACTTGGCATCACTGCCCTGAGTTTCCTGTAGGATTAAGCTTTAGGCCCTCTCTATTGCAGATGGCTTAATAATGCATCATAGATTGGCTGCCTTCCCTTCCCTGTACCCTCTCCTCTCCTTCCTACCAGTGGTTATCTATGATTCCTAAAACATACCATTGTACCTGAATCCTTGTCTCAGGGACTGCTTCTGGGGAATGCAAATGAAGATATGCAAAATTAAAACAGACTGTAAGCAATGCTTGACACCATAAAAGTAAGAGGTTAATGACAATAAACTTATATTCAGTGTTAAAGGGGACATCATCCACTCTCTCATATTTGCACATGGAAGGACATCCACCTAGATTAATTTACAGTTGTTTCTCCCTCATGGAGGTGAAATCTATTGCTTCACGTTTCTTGCCTGATTGATGGTGAAAACTACTGAAGAGCTGCAGAAACTAAACATTTGTTCTTTCTTTCCTCTCTACCCCAGACCAGTGGGAGTGACAAGTCTGGGGGATTTTGGCTGCCCTACGGACCCAAACTTTCCCTTAGGTTGGTAGCCCCAAATTCAAACCAGGGATTAGAGGTGGGCACACAGAGTGTTAGAAACTCTTAACTTGTTTGTGTATCTAAAGACACATTCCTCCATTGACTTTGTGAGTGTTAAAGCTGGCATTCTACAGTCTGTTCATTCCTATTCTTGTTCTTAGTTGATTATGAATTTGCCATTATCAAGCTTGTCCAATGGACATCTTTGTGATTATTTTAATTTGTGGTGGAAAATTAAGAGAGTACAGAGATTAATGATGATTTAACCTGATAAAACTTTTAAGTCATAAGTAGGACACATAAGTTTAGAACTTTTATCTCTTTTTCCTTTTCCCAAAGCCTTAATTATACCTGAACACATCTTCCCTCACTCAGGCCTGCTTAGAGGCTCTGCCATTTCCTACCTTCTCACCAGCTCCTCTATGAAGCCACTGTCCTTTCTCCTTTCTCACTATACAGCTGCTTCTGGCCACTCTCTGACATCTCAGCAAATTTGGGTTAATTCACTTACGCTTTCTGTTGCCCCACTGGTCTTCATGCAGGGATGTGATATTTGAAGCACAGGACAAGTTGGTGGCTTCAGCAGTGGTTTCTCAAGTCTATAGACACTCACCAGCAGATGGCAATTTTCTACCTTCCTGTATAAAACCAGAATCCTCTCACCTGACAGAAATCTTTCTCTCCAGATGTGGCAAAGCCAGCACAGATCATCTTCTCTGTGATCCCTCCTGGATGCGCAGAATAGTAAGTGTATTCACAGACCTTGCTTTCTAACACATGCACTCGAATCTGCTGTAGGCGACTTGCTAGGCCACCATCTAATGAAGAAACATTCAGAGAGAGCTTGGTGAAGTAAGCAGGAAGGGATGTTAGAAATGTATTTAAGTTCAGACTTAGCTCTGTCCCAGCATAACTGCAGTCATTCAGTTTGGCCTGAGCTGATGTAGAATACTCAATTTAAAAAACACAAGTGTTTTATGTAACATGTCTTCATTTCCAGATTTGGTATTTTTGTAAAGAGAGGCCATTGGCAGGAGAATAAAACCAGAAACACTTTTTTCTAGCTTATTTTCAATTTAAATGTTAATATATCAAATATTTCTGCATAAGAATTCAAGAAGAGAAATTCAGCAAGATATGAATTGGTGCTATATATAACTTATACAATTATAAATATATGGTTATATATTTACATAAATATTTGCTTACAAATAATATGCTTATAATTTCCTAATATAGACAAAAATCATAATCCTGTTTTTCTTCTACCATCATTGAAGCCTAATTGCACCTCCAATTTAAGATAACATGAAATAATTTATTTTCATAGTTGATCCTTAGGCAGGCCTGTGTTAACATGTATTTTTCATTGACCATTCTATCATTTTAGATTTATGGCCAATTTTTTTAAGTTTAATATTTTATAGCCCTGTACCTTTTAGGGCAGTATTAATAACAAATACTTTAAATTAATATAGTACCTTAATATTTATGAAGAATTTTATTCTAACCTAATAATACAACATTTTTCATATGTGAGATCAGGTTAATCACACTGATCTCACATATGAAAAAGCCAGACCTCTGAAAATTTGATCTCACAGCTCTTATGGGACAGAACTAGACTCAAGCCTAAGTTCAAATCTAAATCTCACATTCTTCTTAATATACAAAACTCCTCTTCTCAGGGACCATCTCCTTTAGTGTGGCTGACCATATCCCAAAAAATTAACATTCATTTCCTCTCCTAGTTGGAAAGAATAAATCCATCTTTTATAAGACTAACCACCTCTCAGTTGCCTGGTAGTCATGGAATTAGTAAAAGTCAAAGGTGTTAGAGAGAAGGCACATTTATTCAAGGACTTCGAAGCCAGTAAGCCAAAAAATGTTGACTGAATGGCATGTATGCTTCTAGCCCTGGGGAGAGAGTGGCCAATGACAGCCTCCAAGAGGCTTTCAGTCTAGTGGGCGAGATGTAGAAGATGACTGCATGAAATCATGCCAAGTACATTAACGTGCAATGAGAGGATAAAACCAGGTAGTGCAGAATGCAATGGGAGGCCCATCCTCCTGCAGCAGTGTGGGCCAAGAAAGGAAGTGATATTTTGGTTCAAAATGCAATAATGAGCAGGCAGCTGTGACAAGATTGTAATAAGCATGTTCCAAGTAGGACACAAAATGGGGAACTTCAGAAAGCAAAGCAAGCTTGGTGTTAAGGAGAAAGAAGAAAAGCTACGGTATCTGAAGGTTAACCAGAAGAACAAAAGAGGGAAATTATGTGGTAGAGGTAAGTGGAGAGGCCCAATCACACAGAGCTTTCCAAGCTAGGCTAAGGAGTTCAGATTTGATTGTAAATATAATGAGAAGCCATTAAGGAATGATTATAAGCTGAGTCATGCTGATCTTAAATTCTCGCTTTGGTATTTGTTAGTTATGGGATCTTAGCAAGTTACTTAAATCTTTGGGTTGCAACCTTTTCATTTGTAAAATGGGGATGATAAAAACTCCTCATGTGTTGGGTATGAAGGTTTTTATGAAAGTGCAATTTGGCTTCACATAGGACAGTAAGCTGTGAATATCAATACCGTAAGCAGTCAAATATAAATTCCCTCACCATTCAAGCTCACAGATTCCAAATACATGACATATAGAAAGGAAATATATAAAGAAAATAATCTTATATGGTATAAGAAGCAAAAGACAAATGTCAACCATTCATATCTTTCAGTGTTTTACTAAGCCTTTAAGAATTCTATACCATAGCCAGGGGTGAGCACACGACAGTCGGTGGATAAATTCTGTGCCACCCCCAAACACAGGCACAATCCATGAAATAAGAATGGTTTATACATTTTAAAAATCCAAAGAATGATATTTCATGACAATGAAATTTAAATTTTATTTATAAAGTTCTATTGGAACCCATTCTGTTACATATTGCCAATGGCTGCTTTATGCTGTAACAGTAGACTTGAATAGTTGTGACAGAGACCAGATGACCTGCAAAGCCTAAAAGGATTATTATCTGGTCCATTACAGTAAAGTTTTGTCAACCACTAATCTGGCCTACTTATAATCCAGGTTACCCTGAAGGAAAAGTTTTAAACAGCTCATTCTCAATTTATTTGCTTATCTATTATAGCTAAATAAAACATGGTCTCTTATCTTCTAGAAAGAAGAGGGGATGAAGCAGATGCTGCTTAATATCATTTACATGACCTAGTTTCAAAAATAACTGGCATTAATGTTTGTGCGACCAAAAAATGCTTACCTCTGCTGATGCTTCCCCATCCGGTGACAGCACAGATCTCGGAGGAAAACAGTGGCTCTGCACTGTGTGGGAGACATACTGGCCTCACCGCCGAGTTGTACTCCAGAGGAGAGCTTAGCTGTACTAGGGCAATGTCAGAGTCATAACTTAGTGTGTTGAAGTCTTCATGCACTATTATGTGTTTGGCCCTTCTCACCTGTATCAGTGGCAAGCAAGCAAATTCCAAGATAAGAAAGTCAAAGAATCCAGCTACTTCCTTGTTGATGGTACAAAATAATCCTAAATCTCTGCACTTACATACATCAGCAACAAAGAAGACTTTGTATTATAAAAGAGCAATCCTGATTTATAATTTGCAGGAGGCTTTGAACCACCTTCTGGATAATGGTGGCACTGGAGAAACCAAGCTTTGGAAACCTGTGTCCATGGGCCTAAATTTTCAATTCTGACCTACTTAGTATAATTCTCAAGTGAAAGGGTAATCTCAAGTTGTATCTTTAAATGTGGGTATAAATGATAAATGTAAAAGGGCCCTGGGAGATTAACTAATTATGCATTTTAACTAAAGGTATTGCTTGGCATGTGAGAAAATTTAGCGTACAGGCAGAATGACCTGTAAAAACATTCTTTTTACCTGCTCAGTTGATTCCTTCAGGGTTCTGTCATGGTCCCCAGCAATAATAGTCCAGGAGAATGGATTATTCTTCCTGGAGACAGAAGAACAGCGAAAGTTTAACATGAAACCCATGTGTATTAGTTCGTTCTCACACTGCTATAAAGGACTACCTGAGACTGGGTAATTTATGAAGAAAAGAGGTTTAATTGACTCACAGTTCCACATGGCTGGGGAGGCCTCAGGAAACTTACAATCATGGCTGAAGGCAAAGGGGAAGCAAGCATGTCTTATCACAGCAAAGCAGGAGAGAGACAGAGAGAAAGCAAAGGAAGCCACATGCTTTTAAACCATCAGATCTTTTGAGAACACACTATCATGAGAACAGCATGGGGGAAACCACCCTACTAATGTGTAGTCCTACTAACATGGACCATTCAGTTCAGCAAGGCAACAGTCCCCTGTCCGATTGCCTCTGCAATCTCCCTACCAGGGAAGCCACATCACACTCTCTGATCTATGTGAAGAGGGGCTCTCGATCATGTATCCTGCCCCTTTCTTTTGGCCATGAAGTGTCATTGGAGACCTTACCAAATATCAGCAAAGGCTTTTTTAGGTTGAGGAGGAAAAATGAAAATAATTAAAGCTTAATTTCACAGTGATGTTATGAACACATTTAAAAATATTATGTCCGTGACAAGGTAGCTTCTGGTCTATATTTTTCTGTTCAAAATTGCCAAATTATGATCTCACTGGATCATGTCTCAGATTTTAATCTTTTATTAAATCAGAATTATGAAACTGAAGTTAAAAAGGATTTATCAGTTTAAAAATTGGCAAAACTCAACTCTTGCATTAGAAATCAGAATGCTGATTACTTTTAGGGGAGTGGTGACTGGAAGAGGCACGAGAGTGGCTGCTGGGTACTAGTATTTTGTTTCTCAAACTGGGTGTTGGTTACGTGGGTGTTCGTTTTGTGAAAAGTTCTGTATACTTGATATACCTCAAAATTATGTTAAAAAGTTTGAATAAATTATCCATTAATTTACCATATCAAGATCTCTAGCTGAAAAAGTGTCTGAGGGAAGAAACCCTCTACTGCCACCAATATACCGTCACTTCTACTTGGAGACTAATTATTCCTTTTTTTTTAAACACTTTCTTCAGGAAAAGTAAAGTTACTGTAATTATTTTTCAATCTACCTTATTCAAAGGTAAAGTTTTTTGTGTGTGTGTACACATTTAGTTTTATTGTAACAAAGCAACTTACACACTTTCAATGTTTAAAACTGAGCATCATCTTTCCTTTCCAGTGAAACAAAAAGAAAATTTAAAAATGAACAGGAACAAAATTTCAATAGAGAATGTCAGTTCCAAATAAGATCCCTTAGGTTCTGCTGATTCTCCCATTGAGTGGCAGGGCTCAAGTCATCATTAGGAGAGAATTTGTTTTAAAAGTGTCATCTTAAACTGCAAGGATGTCTGTCAAACATCACAATTAAACACGCCAAAATAGAAGCCATGTTGTCAAAATGCCCACTTAACCCACCCAAGCATCTCAAACTCACCCTTTGCTGACCTTCTATAACCCTATTTTTTTTTTTAAGTTTTTCTTTTTCTTTTTTTAAACAAGGGAAAGTAGACAGATACATGTTGGTAAATGCTAACTGTCCATATTCACATAGAGACACAGTATACTCTCTGAGCCTAATATCCAGAGAAAGGAGGAAAAAAGCTAGAATTCTATGCACTACCACACAGGGGCCTAGCATCCTCCAGCTTCCAGCAGAGCGAAGGGAGCAGGTTTTCCTTTTTTCCCCACAGAGCTCAGTGGTGTTGATTCCATAGAGTTTTTGTTCAGACAGGAAGGGGTAAAAATGAATTTTGAACAGAAAGGGGTAGAGACTCTTTTCCCATTATATTCTGCTCAGATATTTCCCCCAAAATAAGTTGAGAACAATGGTGTAGAGAAAAGAGACCTCAAAAACAGGGTGACTGAGCACAAGAGGAAAAAAAAAAAAAAGACTGCAACTTGCTCCCAGGGACCGGAGAAAATTTAGGTAAAGATTTTTAATACATGTAGGCACCTTCTCCCGAGTCATAACCGTGCTCATTTCATTTCCTTGCATGATGGGTTTGACTTACTCATGTGTTTCAATATGGCTTTATTAAGGGAGCTAACTCAAGTGAAGTGCTTGGCAAATACCTGGTAGATGGTAATGACTCCATAATGGTAGCCATTATCATTCTTATTATCTGCTATGCATGCTAATGGAAGGATTAAACTTTTTCAAAGTCACCCTCTAAATAATTACTTGGTAGTGAAGAAACTTACTTCCTAAATCTACTCCACATCTTTATATAAAAGACAGAGTATACAATACAATGAAGTTACAAAAATGATGGTAGGGTTGATAATGTAGACCACAGTTTCTTGTGATGTTTTACATGTACAGTCATCAAATATTCTTCAGTTTAATGGAGAACCATGACAAAGCCACATACACTTTATGACACCACAAAGCTTGAGATTTTTACAACAGTAGGAAAATAGCTCAAGGTATCAACCGACAAATTTCTTTACCTTTTCTTTCCCCCTCTCCCATATAAAATTTCATCTTTTATAGTCTTAAGGTCCATTCCCCAACCCAACAATGGGGCATGTGTCACTTACTGCTATGGAAGAAGAAAGAGCCACCTGACTTTGTCACAGAAAGAGTCAATGAAGTTTAAGTAGCTAATTTAAGTTTTAGAAAGAGTCAGACATATAATAACTGCAGAGCGAGCCTGGTTTCCTAAAGTAAGTTAAAAGTCCCAGTGAGCACAAAAAAACCTGTGTGGAATTAACAAGATGAGAACACCAGATTTTCCTAACACCACCCCCAGGAACTTCTCAGGCCCCACACTGGATTTAAAGAATCAGAAACTCTCCAGATGATTCTGGAGTATGCTGAAGTTTGAGAATACTAGGGTCAACCGGTGCCAGGGAAGCTGTCTGGGAGGTGGTATGATGTCAACTCTCCTGACTGTTTTTGGAGTACTACCCAACAATGTCAGCTTGTGTGGCATTTGGTGACATTCAGCAAAAATGAAGTCTATCTCAGCTCCCAGGTTTTGCATATTTCCCTAAACTGCCTTTTTCCACATGGAAAACTCCACTTTCCAATAGCTTTGAATACTTGGAAAACCCCTTCAACAGAGAGTAGAATCCTAGATGTCTACAAGGTTGATGAAGATGAGCCAGGGAGAAATGCATTTGTGAGGAAGTCAGATAAAGAGTTCCCATAAAGGCAGGGCACGCATGGGACATAGGGTTTTTGTTACACTGGCATATTAGCACACTCCTGGTGTAAAGATCCACACACTTCAAGGATTAGATTTAAAAAGACATTTCACTGGTCAAATAAATTAGGCAACTGTGAAGAGTTAAAAAATGTCGCACACAGACATTCACCATACCAGTATAAATGTAAGACATAATGTTATATGCAAAAAAAAAAAAACAAACTGTGTTTAAATATTAGTGGAAAATCAGACAAACCATTCTTGATGACTTCTAGAGAAAAAGAGTATGATAGGAAAATGGGAGAGGGTAGTTTAAGCTCTTGCTTGATAACCTTCTCTAACTGCCATTTTTTCCCAAAAGCATTACTATTATAATACATATTTTTAAAGAAATTAAGAAGTCACAAACGAAATTAAATACAAATCATTTTTGTGACTAACATGTGGCTCTCATTTACAGCTGTTTATTAATTTCAATTGATTCATCAAGTTGAATATCTATCTTAGGAAAAATAGTTTCGTTATGTTCTGTATCTTGCTGCAAGGTGTCATGGCTCATCACGTAAATTTCAGAATAGACCATATAATTTGAAAAGGGAATCTACCAAAACTTTTTCTATGCCTCTGTACTCAATACTAATATTTTCTTTTCTAATACATTAATCTTCTCAAATTAATCAGCTACTCCTGAGACATCTTTTCCATGGTTCATTCAATGCACTTTGATAGAATTCTTACAAAAATAAGTTTTTTTTGTAAAAGGGAGAAGACCTAGACAAAACCAGGTGGTACTTAGAGTTGAAAATATCATATGAACTCATATTTAGCTTAATATAGATACAGATAGATATATTTATATACATGGGATAGTATACATACCTATATCTTCTAGCTCTGCTGAAAAAGCCTAGAACCAATAATGTGCTACTAGTAACTAGTATACCCAGCATGATTTATCATAACATTCTCCAATAAAATGAACCATGGCTCCTTGGAAAAGTGGCTGGTGCTAGAACTACGTAGGAAATACACAAGACAGACCTGGAGTAACTTGCAGTGTGACGAAAGGATGAGGGTGTGTCAAAGAGACACAGAAGCCAAACACTGATCTCGAGCTCTGGAAGAGCTCACGATGGCCAAAGATAGAACAATTTCAATGTGGGCCACCTTTACTGACTTGTTTCCCAAGAGTAAGTATGGAAAGGGGGGAAAATGTAACTTTACATTAGAGAAACCTGGTAAACACTACCTCAGCCAGATGGTCAAGGTTAACATCAGTGATAAGTCATGTTGACTGTATATACCCTTGATATATGAGAAAAATAGTATGCTACCTTTGTGGTCTTCCTCCCCAAAATCCATAACCCTAGTGAAACCTTGACAAAAATTTCAGACAAACTAAACTGAGGGACATTTTACAAACAATCTGATAACGTCTCCTCAAATGACCAAGAATAGTCTTAGAAGCTTACAGCCAAAAAGAGCCTAAGGAAACTTGACAACTAAACATGAACTGTCCTGAAGCAGCAACTACCATGACCTTGAGACAGGAATGAGTTCAGCATGTCTAAGTAGCAGAAAGGCCTATGAGGCCAGCCTACTGGGAGCAGGCAGGGAAATAAACGGTCAAGAAGGGGTTAGGGAAGCGGGGCACAGTGGGTCATGCTTGTAGTCCCAGTACTTTGGGAGCCAAGGTGGGAGGATTGCTTGAGCACAAGAGTTCAAGACCAGTCTGCACAACATAGCAAGACCCCATGTCTACAAAAAAAAAAAAAAAATTAGCTGGGCATGGCAGCATGTGTCTGTAGTTCCAGCTGCTCAGAAGGCTGAGGTGGGAGGATCCCCTGAGCCAAAGAGGTAAGGCTAGATCATTCTACTGCACTCCAGTCTGTGACAGAGAGATACCCGTTCTCAAAAAAAGATAGGGTCAGGGAGACAGAAAGTGCTTCTTGACCCTCAGCACGTTAGAATCATCTGGGAAGCTTTTCAAAAATACCAGTGCCCAGAACCTACCCACAAAGGATTGCTTTAACTAGTCTGAATCGAAAACAAATTACAGTTACACACAGTCACATGGCTTAATCTACACAAGATATTGTGAGGATAAAGTAAGACACAAGAATATAAACTGCAATTCTGTTACATAAAGATCAAAATCAAGAAAAAACAAATGATATACTGTTTAAGGGATATATATATGTTAAAATTCCCCAAAAAACAAAGATATTATGAATATAGCATTTAAGAAATTTAGCATAGTATTTTTTTTCTCTTTTGATTTTTTTTTAAATTTAAGTTTTCAGATACATGTGCAGAATGTGCAGGTTTGTTACATAGGTATACATGTGCCATGGTGATTTGCTGCACCTATCAACCTGTCATCTAGGTTTTAAGCCCAACATGATTAGGTATTTGTCCTAATGCGCTCTCTCCCCTTTTCCCCTACCTCGTGTTGTTCCCTTTCCTGTGTCCTGGTGTGTGATGTTCCCCTCCCTATGTCCATGTGTTTTCACTGTTCAACTCACACTTACGAGTGAGAACATGTGGTGTTTGGTTTTCTGTTCCTGTGTTTGTTGGCTAAGAATGATGGCTTCCAGCTTCCCATGTCTCTGCAAAGGACATGAACTCATCCTTTTTTATGGCTGCAGAGTATTCCATGGTGTATATGTGCCACATTTTCTTTATTCAGTCTATCATTGATGGGCATTTGAGTTAGTTCCAAGTCTTTGCTATTGTAAATAGTGCTGCAATAAATATATGTGTGCATGTGTCTTTATAGTAGAATGATTTGTAATCCTTTGGGTACATACCCAGTAACGGGATTGCTGGGCCAAATGATATTTCTGATTCTAGATCCTTGAGGAATCACCACACTGTCTTCCACAATGTTCGAACTAATTTACATTCCCGTCAACAGTGTAAAAGTATTCCTATTTCTCCACAGACTCATCAGCATTTATTGTTTCCTGACTTTTTAATAACTGCCATTCTAACGGATGTGAGATGGTATCTCATTGTGGTTTTGATTTGCATTTCTCAATGACCAGTGACGTTGAGCTTTTTTACAAATGTTTGTTGGCCGCATAAATGTCTCCTTTTGAGAAGTGTCTGTTCATATCCTTTGCCCACTTTTTGATGGGTTTGTTAGCTTTTTCCCATGTAAATTTAGCATAGTATTTCTAAGAGGGATTCTAAGGGGTCTTAAAAGGTAAGTATAAAGATTCTTCCTAAACTGGAGGCTGGGAATACAAATGTTCATTAACATTAATACCTATTCTTACAAATATGTATATTATTTCATATCATGGAATACTTCATTATTTAAGAACATTTAAATATTAACCAAAATTTTAGTTCCCCAGCCATGCAATAATCAAGTTGGTAGGTTATTCTATTGTGCTCTCCATTGAGATGATCCATATTTTCAAAGGAACAATCCTAAACCAATCTAGTGGAAGGTGCCTTGTATAGTAAGGCATCTGAATTGCTAAGAACCAACAGTGGAACTATGAGCACTTAGCTTAAAGATTAAGCTAAAGAGAAATGTGAGAGGAGTCTTCAAATATAGGAATAACTATTATGTGAAAGAAGAAACCAACTTAGGTTTTGGAACTACAGTACAATTAGACCAATGGATTTCTGCAATCAGGAAGCAGACTTCAGCTCAACATAATAAGAGATCTCTGTTAATGGGATGAGCAGTCAAGATTTGATGAACCTTTTCTTCACTGACATTTTTTAAATAGAAGCTAGATGGCTATGCAGGATAAATACCGAAAGAAGATTCTCACTTTAGAATAGTCTAGATGATCTTAGTAGTTAGCCTAAGGCATTGCTTATAAATGCATGTGCTAAATTGGTTGGTAAAATACCAGTTTCACTCACGATTGCACACAGTGGGCTGCGGTCAGAATCCACACTGGGTTGATGATGGCACCTCCACATTGGTAATCACCTAGAAACCTCAGACCCACATGCCATGGCCAACAGTGGGGGCAGGCTTCTTCCCCTCCTGCTATTCTTTTGGAAAGCCACTGGGAACTAAATGGAGGGATGCCACAGACATCTACAGTAAAGATGAAACCAACAACCTATTAAGGTTTCAGTAATTTGGAACACATTCCTCTAGTAGATTGCCATAGTTAACAGCAGTGATTATGAAAAACACCAGATGGGATTTATAACAATACTGACTCCCAAAACTCACCACTGAAAAATCTAATTTTAAGAAGCCTGCCCAGGTGACTATGCTAGGCAATCAGAATTTTAGGTACTGGCCTACAGAATTTTATTTATTCATTTAGCAAATATTTATTTAGTGCTTGCTATTTGCTAGGCACTGTTCTAAACATTGATTATATATTATTGGTGGAACGGAACAAGTGATAAAAATACTGGACCCTCATGGGACTTACATTCTAGTAGGAAAATTTCAAGTTCGTTAGCCCAGTACATAAGGTTCTTTACTGTATCTTGTTTTAGTTCTCGTTCTCATTGTATGAATCCACATATCAATCCTCAAACATATTACATTTGTTTGGGCATCTAAATGCTGTTCTCTTATCAGGAATTGGTAAGACCCACAGCTCAAGTGTTAATCTCTAGGAAGCCTTCTCCAACCTCCCCACCCCCCACAAGAAGCAGGTATTTTCTCCTTTAATAGCTCCTTGTGCAACTTTCTTGAACATATTCAACCCATGCATGTGGAACAATGAGGGATCATAGTATTCACCCAGATGCCATAGAGCATAAGGAAATTAAAAGATGCCAGTGCAAATTTAAACCAAAAAAAAATTTGTTTTCTCCCTTTGTCCCACACTGACCCTAGAAGTCATTTTAGATATTAAGTTTGTAAGGAAATAGATGAAGACAAAAGATTGCTTTATACCCTTTTCTTCCTAACATAAAGCGTATTTGTTCTTCCCTCTATTAACGAGTCTAACTATAAACTAAAATACTTTGGAAGTTTTATTAACCTAAATATAAGACTTATTCTTCTTCACTGTGATGTTATAACAAATATAAGATAAGGACTTCCAAAAGAGATGTCTAGTTAATGAATAGACAAAATTAAACAGTAATAATATTCTATGAACTCACCATGCAGAATAGCTTTTGCAGTAGATACAGGATTGGTTTGGGGAGTTGGCGTTGGTTCAGTTTTGTTGGAAGACTCTAGAAGAAAAAAAAATTTAACTGAAAATAATTAGAGAAACTACACTAAGTGACCCCACTTGCTTACCCTGGTAAAACATAAAGCCACTCTACTGTAGATCTCACTAACATCACCATTCATACACTAGATGCCAGATCACAGAAATGTGATTTCTTGCATATCTCTTAATATTCCTGTTGCATCTGGCTCTTTTAACACTTCTTCCTTCCTTGGCTTCCTAATATTAATCTCATAGTTTTCCTTATATATTGATGGTTGTCTGTTTTCGTTATGTCTTTTTTTTTTTTTTCAGGATCTCATTGTTTAGCCTGAAAAGATATTGCCAAGGTAATGTTCATTACTCTATTTTTATTCATCAACATATAGATGACTTCCAAATTTCTCTCTTCAATGTAAATCTCTTTCCTGAATCCTAGGCCTAAGACTTTTAGATATCCCCACTTGAATTTCCCACAAGCTAATATCTACATGTCTTAAATTGTACTAAGTGATTTTAACAGTCAGTATGGTCTTGTTCTTACATTTCTCTATCATCTAGTGGCTTCTACCACTCACCTTACCACTCATGCTAGGATCCTGAAAGTCATACTTGTGAAGGTTAATACTGAGTGTCGATTGGATTGAGAGATACAAAGTATTAATCCTGGGTGTGTCTGTGTGGGTGTTGCCAAAAGAGATTAACATTTGAGTCAGTGAGCTGGGGAAGGCAGATCCACCCTTAATCTGGTGGGCACAATCTAATCAGCTTTCAGCTATTATAAAGCAGGCAGAAAACCATGAAATAGACAAGCCTAGCCTCCCAGCCTACACCTTTCTCCATGCTGGTTGCTTCCAGCCCTCAAACATTGGACTCCAGGTTCTTCAGTTTTAGGGCTGGGACTGGCTCTCTTTGCTCCTCAGCTTGCAGATAGTCGATTGTGTAAGTTAATACTTAATAAATTCCTCTCTCTCTCTCTCTTGCGTGCTCTCTCTATATATATTATACACACACACACACACATATATATGTCACTATAGAGAGATGCTCTATATATATGTATATATATCTATATATAGATATATACATATATGTATATACACGTGTATATATATATGTATATATACAGAGATAATCTCGCTATAGTGACATATATAGAGAGAGAGACAGAGAATCTATATAGCGATATATATGTATATATATAGAAATCTCTATATATGTGTATATATATAGATCTCTATATAGATATATAGATATGTATATAGATATACATAAAGATACATATACATATATCAAGATATGTGTGTGTGTGTGTGTGTGTATATATATATATATGTCTATCCCTCTAAGAGAACCGTAATACTGGACTTGTCTTTCTTCATATACTCCATCTCCACAATATATACAATCAAACAATACATCTAGAATAAATTCTTTACAAAGATTTTTTTCAGTACTTTTCTTGCATGTAAGTTCATTAATAATCTTCCAGATTACTCTGGAGTCAGAGAGACCAAGTTCTGACTCCACCTCTTGCCAGCTGTGCATCTTTGGGAATGTTACTTCTTTTTTTTTTAATTATTGTACTTTAGGTTCTGAGGTACCTGTGCAGATCATGCAGGATTGTTGCATTGGTATATACATCGCAATGTGGTTTGCTGCCCCCATCCCCCCATCACCTATATCTGACATTTCTCCCCATATTATCCCTCCCCAACCTCCCTACCTCATGCTGTCCCTCCTCTAGTCCTCCACAACAGACCCCAGTGTGTGATGCTCCCCTCCTTGTGTCTGTGTTCTCATTGTTCAACATCCGCCTATGAGTGAGAACATGCAGTGTTTGATTTTCTGTTCTTGTGTCAGTTTGCTGAGAATGATACTTTTCAGATTCATCCATGTCCCTAACAAAGGACACGAACTCATCGTTTTTTTATGGCTGCGTACTATTCCATGGTGTATATGTGCCACATTTTCCTTGTCCTGTCTATCACTGATGGGCATTTGGGTTGTTTTCAGGTCTTTGCTATTGTAAACAGTGCCTCAGTTCTCTCACTAGTGAAAGGAGAGCAATGCACACAGCTCCTATGTATGTAAGGAGGAATAAATGAGAGATAATGCATGTGAAATGCTTAGTCAATACCTACTACAGAGCGAGTAATCAATACGTGTTAGTTAGCTATCCTATTACTCTGGCACTTATAATTTAATGCCTCATGTTCAACATGATCTAAATCCTGCCTGTTCTATTATTCCCTCCAAAACTCAAACCATGTTGAGTTATTTGTAGTTTTCTTATACACTGTCCATTCTCTTTTGTTAGGGTTTTTGCATATGATATTCTTTTTGTCTGAGTAACTTGTACTTTATCTTCCAGAATGCCGGGATATCTACTAATTCTTCAAACTCCTCTAATTTGGCAAAATGGAGCCAGTCAATCTCATTTCAGATTTACCTTCTTTAAATCTAATTCTCTTCTTTCTGTATGTGGTGCGTGGAATCTTCATGTTCCAGTGGATGCCATTTCTTGAGCATTACCTGAGGTGCATCCTAAAGCACAGATTCCTGTGCCCCATCCCAGATCTACAGAAGCTATGTCTCTGGGGGATGGACCCAGAAATCTGCATTTTTGTTATGCTTACAAAAGGGATTGATAGCCTACATTTAGGTAAACATGGCGAAATTATCTTCCCTGTAACCATTTTTATAAGCAAAAGTCCTTATTACACAAGTGTTTATGCTCACCTGAGGGCAAAAAGGTGAATCTAGCCATAAAGCCTTGGAAACGATTTATAGCATCACTTTTAAAATGTGTCACCATCATGGGTTACTAGAACTGAATATTGAAGTGATGGTCAAGATTCCACAAAGGTTAGCTGAAAAGTTTTAGGGAAGTTTGATTTATAGTTATAATTTTAAAAAGTCAGAACGTAGAATAAAATATCACCCAATTAATTTTCTAATCAACTACTTTAGTTTTCTCCAACTTTTACTTGTATGCACACCCTTACATTCACGTGAGATTAAATGTTAGTTTCACAATAACAATGCACTGTAATTTTAACTGCACAGAAAAAGCTCTATAAATAAGGACATTTAATTTCCAGTATGCACAGAAACTCAACTGGTTATTACTTTGCAGACAAGAGGTGGGTTAAAAAAAGAAAACACCCATGTTTGTGTATTCCTTTTTCCAAACGGGACATAACCATACTTGATTAGAGAGGTAACACTTGAAGTCACTTTCATGGAAACCTCACACTATATATGTGCTGTTCTGTAGAATCATGGCATTGTGCTCTCACTAACCTGCCCTTAATGTCTAAATAAATATTACAAGTCCATCTATAAACCTGGCCTCTTACCCACACAAAAACCTACCTGAAGGACAAATACTAGATCCTAAAAAAGTGGTTAGAGGGCTGGATGTTAATTCTTCATACTCAGTAAATTGTCAAGTCACAACTAAAGGTATATTTGAAGTTTTAAATGTCTTAAAATTAATTGTCAGACCCACATAGAAATTGTAGCTTTTGGTTACTTTTCTCGGACACAAATACCAAAATATCAGCAACAGCAGAAATTAATACAGAAAGAAGGAAGCTTTAAAATTTATCTTAAATAACTGCCAAAAATTTACTGACTGTTACCATTTTATCCTTTCTCTTGGGACTGCCTTTTCATCTTACATATAGTCTGAAACAATCTTTACATTTTGCACATTTCCATTAAAAACTTTACTGGTGAATTAGTTGCTGGCTTATGAGTTTTAAAGCTAAAGTATGGCATTCTGAGTTTCTATAGCAAGAAATTCACATTCCCACTCTACCTTATGGTACCCAAGGAAGCCAGCTGATGTTGCAACTACTCTGATTAGTCTAACACTTTCATATTTAAAGGATGACTGCTACCTACCTAACTTGTGCTCTTCTTCAGAATCAGCAAAAATCACAACAGCATCATAAATACAGTTTTGACTAAATTTGACAGTAAAGTCCTCAAATGCCAACTGTACAAATGAAACGTAAGGAGAGAAACGTTCAAAGAGGAGAAGAGAAAAGCTTCAAGGATTTTCCTCTGTGTATTTAAAGGCTCCTTGTCGCATTCTTGTATGCCTTCACATAGAAATGTAAATAACTGCAGTCTCTTTGAAGGGCAACTTGGCAACGACTACCAGCTTTAAATGTGCAAACCCTTTGAGCAAGCAAGTCTACTTCTGGGAATTATACATAACTACATGTGTCCAAAGTCGCTGGAAGATATTCATGGAAACAGTGGCAGATATTCATGACACCATGGCTGGTATAAGCAAAGACTAGAAACTCAGTAAACATCTGTTAATAGGGAGCTAGTTTAACATGTTCTGACATATCATACAATATTTCATGCAGTTATTAAAAAGATCTCTGTGGGCTGATCTGGAAAGATCTTCAAGATATTTTTCAGTGAACAAGACATTGCCGAGTAGCAAATGTACAGGCACACACACACACACACGCATGCATATACATTAGTAAAGCTCAAAATACCTCCCAAGGACACTGTAGTAAGTTATCAGTGTTTGCCTCCAGTGGTAGGATGGGAATCTGATGAGGAGCCTTACTTTTTGTTGTGTACACTTTTAAACCACTGAAAGTCTTCAAAACCACACACACCCAATTAATTTTCAGAGTAAAAAAAAAAAAAATGGCAAATGGCGAAAGCTTCTAGTCATAATGGCAATTTAACAATTGAGATAGATTAAGTTCTGCCTAACTAATGTAACTAAATTCTCTATGAAGTAGTGATTCCTCAGTTTCTTACCTTTATAATGTATTTCTCTGGAGCATAAATGAACCAATGACACCTTACATTACTGGAATACGAATCAAGATACTTGGCAGAGTGAATTGTCCCTTCTACCAATATAACCACACTCTCACAACCTGACCCTGTGGAAGCATTGGGGAAATTCAAAGTGAATGGCCAAAGGCATTTCCTCCTCCTCACCCCCACATCAAGGGAAAATGGCAGGAAAGTAAATACCTGAAACACTCACCTGCCTCTGAGTTCTGTACAGCATTAAAAGTAAGCTCAAAGCCACTGCCACTGTCTTCTGTATCAGAAACAAATGTAACCATGGCCTTATTGGTCTCTGTCAGCAATGGTGAGGGCAATATATTTCCACAGACCTTACCTAAAGAGAAGACAAGGAAAGTAAAATAACATTACTAAGAAGTGGTGGAAACTTACACGTGTTTGTTTTTCATCATCTTCCACAAGCTCTCTGGTCTAAACACACTAAGCTATTTAGTGGTCCTTTAATCATCCCATATTCCCTACTTCAGTGACTTTGCTATTCCATTTGCCTTCTCACCCTCTGTCTCACATGTCCAAATTCTACTCACTCTTCAGGGCCTAACTCAAAATTCAGCTCTCCCATAAACTCTACCAGATAACCACGGGAAATAAGAGCTACCTTTTCTGAATCACCGCAGCACATTCCCTGTGCTAACGGCATTCTCTACTTTGTGTTACACCTTTGATTACCTCAAACTACAAACTTATTTGGGCAGAGAGTGCTTTTTCTTTAAAAATGTCCAGTACCTAGTACGATAGCTCATATACAGTTAATTGTTAACAAATGACTGGTTGAAAGAATAATTACTGTGTAAATAGCAGGCCTGAGCAGGAAATAATTTAGTCAATAAATATACTAACCCCTGGGACAACACTTTGTCTATAGCTTTCTGTCAAGCATGTGTGAAGAGATATTCGTCCTAACCATTAGCCTTATGGAGACCTAGAAATCAAGGCCTATTCCAGCTGTGGAGAGCTTCTATCATGTTTAACATGTAGTATTTCAATGAAATTAGATCTATCGGTTTTGTTTATGTAGCTTAAAGATGTATTCAATAAAAAAAATTGAATGACATGAAATGATCAATTGTGTTATGAGAAAAAAATTGTATCAATGTAAAATTCAAAGTGTATGTGTAAAAAGATACATGTCACAGTGCTAATAGAGATTATCTCTAGGTGACAGGGTTATGAATGATTTATATTTTCTTCCTTTTGCTCATCTGTATTTACCAAATTTGGTAAACATGTACCCACTTTTGTAATTAAAAAATTGCCTCAAAAGGAAGTTTTCTGACAACTGTGACATCAATTGCATTCAACACTGTTATTGAACTTGAGAAATAAATGTGATATCTGGTGTCCAACTTAGAAAAACACTGAAGAGAATGGTCAGTGTGCTGTTCACTGTCCCCACTCTTACCTACCCTCCCCTTAACCTTTCTAGAAAGGAACAGTATGTATGATAAGATGATTGCCCTTGGTACAGAAATTTTATTTTTTTATTTTTATTTTCTTGAGTAAAGTAAAAGCGAGTTTATTAGGAAAGTAAAGAAATAAAGAATGGCTACTCCATAGGCAGATGCCAGAAATTTTATTTTAGATCTTTTAGTTTCTTTTTGGTCTTTTAGATATTCTAAAATGATAAATAAAAACAAATGTAACATACTTACTAATAAGCACTCCATTGCTTGATTGTAAAGATACATAGTCATGATCACATCCAACTTGCTTTTCTGTGTCTAAACTTGTAAATTTTAGCAGGATAATTTTATCTTCTGGTACCATTATTTTCCAAATATATAAGCTGGGGTAGGGTAAGGTGAAAAAATATATAATAAATGGCAGAGTCAAATTTGATAAATAAAATCTAATACCTGTGGCTTTAGCTCATAACTCAACAAAAATACAATTTTATGGAATATTAGGAGATAAAAGGTAATGGAACATTTTATGTGAGAAAAATTTGTGCTCAAATTGCTAACATTTATCTGACAAATAGATGGGTGTTAATTGGAGAATGACCAGAAACCACCCCTTAAATTTCATTTAGTTATAAAATACTAGAATTTTGATCTATAAATGGAAGAAACCCAAAATTCAGCTGAGTTATTAGCCTAATTAAAATTTGTATTTATCCAGAGCTTGAATTATGAATTATGATTCTTATGAATTATGAATTGACCATGCAGTATATGCTAACCTTAAACAGTCACGAAGTCCAAAGTCATCCTAAATTATAGTCCCTGGGTTACAATGTCATCTCTTTAACTCCCAGTAAGGTCAGCTGTGACTTTTCACTAACATTTTTAAAAGCATATTGAGCTCTTAGTAGTGCTGTTCCTACATGTCAGGGCTCAGTGGATGGAGGAGGAGCAGGTGAAAAGCTGAGCCCAGTGTCCAGAGGTCAGCTCCCTTGGAAGTCCTGCTGAAGCAATTTTTAGGTCCTTATGAGAGAGGTGAGATCCAAGATGGCCAAATAGGAACAGCTCTGGATTGCAGTTCCCAGTGAAAACATAGAAGGTGAGTGATCACTGCATTTCCAAACCAATTTTTACTGCCCATAGACCAGGAGATTCCCAGACAGAAAAGCACCATGAGTCTCCAGCATGGCTGTTTCAGCCTGCGCAGCGGGTCTCTGCACAAAAACTCACACAAATCTGCGTGCCATTTCAACTCGTGACTGGAATGCCTGGGAGACCGAGTCACCCATTCAACTGAAAAAAAGGGGGCTGAAACAGGGAGCCAGCTGATCTGGCTCAGCTGGTCCCACCTCCACAAAGACCAGCAATCTGAAATGCTCTGGACTGAGAGTTTCACAGCAAGCACAGCTGGACCTGGGACAGTCCAGCTCTGTGGGGGGAAGGGTGTCCACCATTACTGAGGCAGTCTGCCATTATCGAGGCAGTCCACCATTATCGAGGCAGTCCACCATTACTGAGGCAGTCCGCCATTACTGAGGCAGTTCTAACTATATCCCTATAAACAAAAGTACAAGGAGGTTCACACAGCAGCTGGGCAGAGCCCACGGCAGCCCAGCAACACCTCTGCTGGCAGACTGTGACTAGGCTACCTCCTCGCTGGGCAAGGCATCTCTGAAAAAAGGCAGCAGAATGACAAGAACTTATAAATAAAGCCCTACCTTCCTGGGACAGAGCACCTAGGAAAAAAAGGCAGTTATGAGTTCCCCTGTAGCAGACTTAAACATACCTGCCCAGCAACTCTGAACTGAACAATGGAGCTCACAGCTCAGCACTTGATGGACAGACCGTCTCCTTAAGCAGCTCCCTGACCCCCATATAACCAAAGAGACACCTTATAAAGGTGAGCTCAGGCTGACATCTGGGACAAAGATAATAGAAGAAGAAACTGAGAGTAACCCTTACTGTTCTGCAGCTGCTGCAGATGATCCCCAGGCAAGCAGGGTCTGGAGTGGACCTCCAGCAGTCCTGCAGCAGGAAGGCCTGACTGTTAGAAGGAAAACTAAGAAACAGAAAGAAATAACTTCATCAGCAACAAAAAGGACATCCACTCAGAGACCCCATCTGAAAGTCACCAACCACAAAGACCACAGGTAGATAAATCCACAAAGATGGGAAGAAACCAGCGCAAAAAGGATGAAAATACCCAAAACCAGAACACCTCTCTTCCTCCAAGGGATTACAACTCCTCACCAGCAAGGGAACAAAGCTGGGTGGAGAACGAGTCTGATGAATTGACAGAAACAGGCTTCAGAAGGTGGGTAATAACAAACTTCTCTGAGCTAAAAGATCATGTTCTAACCCAATGCAAAGAAACTAAGAACTTGAAAAAAGGTTTGATGAAATGCTAATAAGAATAAACAGCTTAGAGAGAAATATAAATGAATTGATGGAGTTGAAAAACACAACATGAGAACTTCGCAAAGCATACACAAGTTTCAATAGCCAAATTGATCAAGCAGAAGAAAGGATATCAGAGATTGAAGATCAGCTCAATGAAATAAAATGAGAAGGCAAGATTAGAGAAAAAAGAGTAAAAAGAAATGAACAAAGCCTCCAAGAAATATGGGATTATATGAAAAGACCTAATCTGCATTTGATAGGTGTACCTGAATGTGATGGAGAGAATGAATCCAAGCTGGAAAATACTCTCTAGGATATTATCCAGGAAAACTTCCCCAACCTAGCAAGGCAGGCCAACATTCAAGTCCAGAAAATACAGAGAACACCACAAAGATTCTTCTCAAGAAGAGCAACTCCAAGGCACATAATCGTCAGATTCACCAGGGTTGAAATGAAGGAAAAAATGCTAAGGGCAGCCAGAGAGAAAGGTCGGGTTACCCACAAAGGGAAGCCCATCAGACTCACAGTAGATCTCTCAGCAGAAACCCTACAAGCCAGAAAAGCGTGGGGGCCAATATTGAACATCCTTAAAGAAAAGAACTTTCAACCTAGATTTTCATATCCAGCCAAACTAAGCTTCATAAGCGAAGGAAAAATAAAATCCTTTATGAACATGCAATTGCTGAGAGATTTCATCACCACCAGGCCTGCCTTATAAGAGCTCCTGAAAGCAACAATAGAAAGGAACAATTGGTACCAGCCACTACAAAAATGTACCAAATGGTAAAGAACATTGATACAATGAAGAAACTGCATCAACTAATGGGCAAAACAACCAGCTAGCATCAAAATAGCAGAATCAAATTCACACATAACAATGTTAACCTTAGATGTAAATGGGCTAAATGACCCAATCAAAAGACACAGACTGGCAAACTGGATAAAAAGTGAAAACTCACTGGTGTGCTGTATCCAGGAAACCCATCTCACATGCAAGGATACACATAGGCTCAAAATAAAAGAATTGAGGAACATCTACCAAGCAAATGGAGAGCAAAACAAAGCAGGAGTTGCAATCCTAGTCTCTGATAAAATAGACTTTAAACCAACAAAGATCAAAAGAGACAAAGAAGGGCATTACATAATGGTAAAAGGATCAATGCAACAAGAAGAGCTAACGATCCTAAATATATACACACCCAATACAGGAGCAACCGGATGCATAAAGCAAGTTCTTAATGACCTACAAAGAGACTTAGGCGACTCCCACACAATAATAATGGAGACTTTAACACTCCACTGTCAATCAATATTAGACAGATCAACAAGTCAGAAAATTAACAATGATATGCAGGACTAGAACTCAGACCTGGAGCGAGAAAACCTAATAGACATTTACAGAACTCTCCACCCCAAATCAACAGAAATACATTCTTCTCAGCACCACATCACACCTACTCTAAAATTGACCACATAATTGGAAGTAAATCACTCCTCAGCAAATGCAAAAGAACGAAATCATAACAGTCTCAGACGACTGTGCAATCAAATTAGAACTCAGGATTCGGAAACTAACTCAGAACTGTACAACTTCATGGAAACTGAACAACTGGCTCTTGAATGTTGACTGGATAAACAATGAAATGAAAGCAGAAATAAAGATGTTCTTCAAAACCAACGAAAACGAAGACACAACATACCAGAATCTCTGGGACACATTTAAAGCAGTGTCTAAAGGAAAATTTATAGCAATAAATGCCCACATGAGAAGCAAGGAAAGATCTAAAACTGACACCATATTGTGAAAATTGGAAGAGCTAGAGGAGCAAGATCAAACAAATTCAAAAGCTAGCAGAAGACAAGAAATAACTAAGATTCGAGCAGAACTGAAGGAGATAGAGACACAAAAAACCCTTCAAAAAAATCAATAAATCCAGGAGCTGGTTTTTTGAAAAGATCAACAAAATAGACTACTAGCCAGGTTAATAAAAAAGAAAAGACAGATTAATCAAATAGTTGCAATAAAAAACAATAAAGGGGATATCACCACTGATTCCACAGAAATACAAACCACCATGAGAGATTACTACAAACAACTCCATGCACATAAACCAGTAAACCTTGATGAAATGGATAAATTCCTGGACACGTACACCCTCCTAAGCTAAACCAGGAAGAAGTCAAAACTCTGAATAGACCAATTACAAGGGCTGAAATGAGGCAGCAATTAATAGCTTACCAACCAAAAAAAGCCCAGGTCCAGATGGGTTCACAGCCGAGTTCTACCAGACATACAAAGAGGAGCTGGGACCACTCCTTCAGAAATTATTCCAAACAATCCAAAAAGAGGGAATCCTCCCCAAATCATTTTATGAGACCAACATTCTGATACCAAAACCTGGCAGAGACTCAACAAAAATAGAAAACTTCAGGCCAATATCCATGATGAACATAGATGCAAAAATCCTCAATAAAATACTGGCAAACCTATTGTAATGGCACATCAAAAAGCTTATCCATCACAATCAAGTAGGCTTCATCCTGGGGATGCAAGGCTAGTTCAACATACACAAGTCTATAAACGTAATTCACCACATAAACAGAACCAAAGACAAAAACCACAATTATCTCAATAGATGCAGAGAAGACCTTTGACAAAATTCAACAGCCCTTTATACTAAAAACTCTCAATAAACTACATATCAACAGAATGTATCTCAAAATAATAAAAACTATTTACAACAAATCCACAACCAATATCATACTGAATGGGCAAAAACTGGAAGCATTCCCTTCACCACTCCTATTCAATATAGTATTGGAAGTTCTAGCCAGAGCCATCAGGCAAGAAAAAGTAATAAAGGGCATTCAATTAGGAAAGGAGGAAGTCAAATTGTCTCTATTTGCAGATGACATGGTTGTATATTTAGAAGACCCTATTTTCTCAGCCCAAAATCTATTGAAACTGATAAGCAACTTCAGCAAAGTCTCAGGATACAAAATCAATGTGCAAAAATCACAAGCATTCCTACACACCAATAACAGACTTAAGGAGAGCCAAATCAAGAAGGAACTGCCATTCACAATTGCTACAAAGAGAATAAAATACCTAGGAATACAACTAACAAAGGATGTAAAGGACCTCCTCAAGGAGAATTACAAACTACAAACTACTGCTCAAGGAAATGAGAGAAGACACAAACAGATGGAGAAACATTCCATGTTCATGGTTAGGAAGAATCAATATCGTGAAAATGGCCATACTGCCCAAAGTAATTTATAGATTCAGCACTATCCCCATCAAGCTACCAATGATCTTCTTCACAGAACTGGAAAAAACCACCTTAAACTTCACACGGAACCAAAAGAGAGCCAATTCAATTCTGAGCAAAAAGAACAAAGCTGGAGGCATCACGCTACCTGACTTCAAACAATACTACAAGGCTACAGTAATCAAAACAGCATAGTACTGGCACCAAAACAGAGATATAGACCAATGGAACAGAACAGAGGTCTCAGAGGCAACACCACATATCTACAACCATCTGATCTTTGACAAATCTGACAAAAACAGGCAATGGGGAAAGGATTCCCTGTTTAATAAATGGTGTTGGGATAACTGGCTAGCCATATGCAGAAAGCAGAAACTGGACCCCTTCCTGACACCTTACACTAAAATTAACTCCAGATGGATTAAAGACTTAAACATAAGACCTAACACCATAAAAACCTTTGAAGAAAACCTAGACAAAACCATTCAGGACATAGGCATAGGCAAGGACTTCACGACTAAAACACCAAAAGCATTGGCAACAAAAGCCAAAATAGACAAATGGGATTTAATTAAACTCCAGAGCTTCTGTACAGCAAAGGAAACAATCATTAGAGTGAACCGGTAACCAACAGAATGGGAAAAAATTTTTGCAATCTACCCATCTGACAAAGGACTTACATCCAAAATCTACAAAGAACTAAAACAGATTTACAAGAAAAACAAACAAACAAACCCATTCAAAAGTGGACAAAGAATATGAATACACACTTTTCAAAAGAAAACATATATGAGGCCAACAAACATGAAAAATGCTCATCATCACTGGTCATTAGAGAAATGCAAATCAAAACTACATTGAGATACCATCTCACGCCATTTAGAATGGCGATCATTAAAAAATCTGGAGACAACAGATGCTGGAGAGGATGTGGAGAAATAGGAACACTTTTACACCATTGGTGGAAGTGTAAATTAGTTCAACCATTGTGGAAGACAGTGTGGTGATTCCTCAAGGACCTAGAAATAGAAATTCCATTTGACCCAGCAATCTCATTACTGGGTATGTACCCAAAGGATTATAAATTGTTCTGTTATAAGGACACATGCACACGAATGTTCACTGCAGCACTGTTTACAATAGCAAAGACTTGGAACCTAACCAAATGCCCATCGATGATAGACTGGACAGGGAAAATGTGGCACATATACATCATGGAATATTATGCAGCCATAAAAAACGATGAGTTCATGTCCTTTGTAGAGACATGGATGGAACTGGAAACCATCATTCTCAGCAAACTGACACAGGAACAGAAAATCAAACACTGCATGTTCTCACTCATAGACAGGTGTTGAACAATGAGAACACATGGATACAGGGAGGGGAGCATCACACCCTGGGGTCTGTCGGGGGGAACTAGGGGAGGGACAGTGGGGTTAGGGAGTTGGGGAGGAATAACTTTGGGAGAAATGCCAGATATAGGTGATGGGGATGGAGGCAGCAAACCACATTACCATGTATGTACCTATGCAACACTCCTTCATGTCCTTTACATGTACCCCAGAACCTAAAATGCAATAATATATATATATATTTTTTAAAAAAAGCATATTGAAACATTGTGATAGTAGTCTTATGTAATTTGACACATAATCCCTTACCTTTATTTTCATACATAAATTTATTATTTAAGAAAATAAATCCTAGTGGGCCATGAATCCTAGCTTCTTCCATGTCTCACCTTCACCTGAATGCAAAGCAATCTTACCTAAAACCTAACATATCAGAATTCATTGTCTTTCCAAAATTCAGCAGTCTTTACCTTAGACCTGTTAACAGCCCCACCACGCTTTACTAATATTAGTGACTTTAGGAGTTAGACAAGTCTTTTATGCTCGGTTTCCAAAAAGCAAACACTAATAATTTGTTTTTACCAGACATCTCCTTAATGGGAAAATCTTTTAGTGTTTTTCTATTCAAGTCCATCATCTTCAATATGGATGTAAAAATAAACTGTCTAAAATATTATAAAGCTCACTTGCTAAGCACTTCAATGGAAAAAAGCACTCCACATCCGTCATCATTTTTGAGATTCATTACATCTCTCTGAGGTAGGCAGGAAAGAAATGATTCCTCTGTTTCCAAATGGGAAAACTGGCATTAATAATAAAAGATTCATCACATCTCTTATGTAAGTGGAACTGTAGTTTAGGCTTTATGACTTCAAAGGCCAGTGCTTTCTCAAATTGTTTCATCAAATTATCTTTGGCCTCAAAATCTCTAGCTCAAAGACAAAAAATAGGTTTCAAATCTATGCCAACTTTGATTATTAGTAATTGCTGTTTTAAAAGGATTTTGAGGTCTGGTCAAGCTAAGTGAGAGAGGGATCTCCAAACTAACCATTGATTTACTAATCCAAATAATCTATGGAGCATCTATTATGTGCCAGGCACTGATCTAGGTGCTGAGAAATGCAATGTCTCCCATCGGTATGAAAGGAAGGAGGGCAACCTGGGTGATATCTGTCATCGCTGAGAATCTAGCTACCACCCACCAGAATACAGAGAGGCTTGGAGGTACTCTCCTCCTTCTTTATATTATCTCTGTCTCCCTTGTGATTTCCTAGTTAGCTCCAGTTGGAATTTATAAAACCCTTTCACTATCTAAGGCTACTTAGCATGCTGAGGAAGTCACTAACTGTGCAAATTGGCCCTATACCTCATTTCTAAAACACATTTTTTTTTTCACATTTTAACATTCTAAAATTAGAATTCATCTTACAAAGGAGTCTTATGATTTCTGTAGACCTGAATTGAAAGAGTTCTTCTGGGCACAATCTGTATACGCGTCCATCAGTCACATTGTGCACTACCAACTTCACAGTACCAAATTTTTCTACTTGACATATTTTGGACTACACTTGAGGTATGAATTTAGATGGTAGATCTGCATGAGTATTAACTTGTGGTTCAAATTCCTGAAGAATATTTTACCTTTCCCTACATCTAGTACTAAAGTTATGGCATTTAACTTTTTGTGTGGGTGGGTTTATGCCTTGTTTAGTCTTACAATGAAGATAGTCTTTGGTGACTCAGCCTTAAATGAACATATCTTGGGAATTTTGTTTTCTCCTATTGAAGCTGTATTTTACAATGAATTTTTTTGTTCTGATTTATTGAACTATAGTACAAATAGATGCTAATACTAATTGGGTTGTATTGCTACTGGAAGTCTTATTAATCTCTGGTTGACTCTGTACTTTAGTCCCTATAAACTATTTAATATCTTAACTATTTTATCTCTACTTCATCTTCTAAACTTGAAGCAATTAAAGTTTCATGTAATAACTAAGACATTCAGTGTAAATTCCCTCAACTTTTCTATAGATTACCTTCTTTGTTGCTTTCCCAGAAAAGGAATTATTCTTCCCTCTTTTCAATGCCAAACCTTTTTTATTTGTTGTGTTCTCAGAAAGCTTACTTCACATTTCTATGTGTTTCCTACGACTCTTGATTCTTACTTGTCTATAAGCACAGTTGAGTCTACTCTATCAAAATAAACAAAATGCATCTCTTGACCCTACTGTCTAAAAGCTACTGCCCCAACTTTCTCATCTCAGACAACGGTTCTATTCTTCCAACAGCTCAGGGTATATATCCAAAGGATTATAAATCATTCTATTATAAGGACACATGCACACAAATGTTCATTGCAGCACTGTTTACAATAGCAAAAACTTGGAACCGACCCAAATGCCCATCGATGATAGACTGCACAAGGAAAATGTGGCCCATATACACCATGGAATACCATGCAGCCATAAAAAACGGTAAGTTCGTGTCCTTTAGGGACATGGATGAACCTGGAAACCATGATTCTCAGCAAACTGACACAAGAACAGAAAATCAAACACTGCATGTTCTCACTCATAGGCGGGTATTGAACAATGAAAACACATGGACACAGGGAGGGGAGCATCACACACTGGGGTCTGTGTTGGGGGAACTAGGGGAGTGACAGCGGGGTGGGGAGTTGGGGAAGGATAACATGGGGAGAAATGCCAGATATAGGTGATGGGGAGGAAGGCAGCAAACCACATTACCGTGTATGTATCTATGCAACAATTTTGCATGTTCTTCACCTGTACCCCAAAACCTAAAATGCAATTATATAAACAAAAACCCAAAAACTCTTAGGCTACCCATATCAGGATCTCATTCTCTCTCAAAACCCAAATTGTCAACTCATGAGCAAATCCTATGGCCCTACCACTCTTCATCACCTCTACAAATGTAGTTTTTTTAACCTGGATGATTACATCATCTTTTACCTGGACTATTGCAATAGCTGGTCTCCCAGCCTGTAGTCTTGCCTGCCTACAGTATATTTGCAACACAGTAACAAAAGGGATCTTTTAAAAAGGTGTCAGATCATGATCTTCCTCTCTTCAAAATCCTCCAGTGGCTCTCTAGCTCCCTTGCAGTAAAATCCGAAGTTCCTTTTCATGCCCCGTAAGTCCTAAAGAATTTGAGCACACTGCCCCTCTCCACTCACTCAACCCTGGCTCTCTGGTCTCTTTGCTATTCCCTGAATAACCAATGCATTCTTGTCTCACACCTACCATTCCTTCTGGCTGGAGTGTTCCTTTCCAAAACGACCATATAATTCCCTCCCTTGCTTTATCCAAGTCCTTTTTCCCAAGTATCATCTTTATAATGTGGTCTTCCCTAACTACCCTGATATTGTATACTCTCATTCCCCCCTTTTTTTACCTTTTTTTTTTTTTTTGGTGTAGCATTTACTACCTTCTACTATTGTATGCAACACTTAAAAATTATCCCATTTCTAACTTCTAACTTGCCCCACAAAGGCAAGCATTTTTGTGTGCTTCATTCACTGCTGTATCTTTAGCACCTAAGACAGTGTCTGACACATCCTAAGGGTTCAATAAAAATTTGTTGATTATTTGTATACCAAATTTTCAATAATCACTTAAACCATTATGAACGTAGCTTCTGATCCTACAGTTCTGCTCAATTCATGAAGTTTGAGTTTCCGTATGCTATGGCATTTTATCTGATTTTTATTTCTACAATAACCTTCCTTCTCTTGAAACTTTTTCTTGCAGAGATCTCTGAAATGTTTCATTGTCAAAGTTTGGCCACTGTGTTTGGGGTTAAGTAGGTTGCCATCTTCATGTCTCTTATTTGATTATTTCCTGAAGCAGGCTAGTTCATTTTCAGAAATCACTCAATCAAGAAATGACTTAATATTGGATTGAACTCTGCCTTCTAACTTCTACCCAGTGATCTTAGTTCTCAGCTCTGCAATTACTCAGAACAAGTCTAATTCTGCTTCTCTAGTAGCCTCTAAGATACACTGAGACACTTCTTTCCTCCTCTTCAGTCTTCTTTGGATCAAAAAGTATTATGGTTCCTACAACCATACCTCTCAAAACATTGTTCTGAATTTTTCCCATCTTGGTCATTGTCCTTCAGATAATTTCCAGCTTATCAATCTCCGTCTAGAGATTATACCCCAGAGGTCCCCTCCCTGAGACTCTAATAAAAGAGTTTCCTAAATTCTTGTTCTAAATATTATTCTAGTAGCTTAAGCAAAGGTGACAAAAGCTTTATTGGCATTCTCTATCATCACAAGTTTACTTGAGACAAAGTCAGTTTAGACCATTAAGCCTTTTAAATTATGAGCTGAAATTAAGCCACATCTTTTCTATCTGTACTTGAAATATTTGTATTCACTTTACATTAGTTTTGAAAGTTCCAATCTTTCCATCATTTTAGTTTTAGCATACCCATTGGTTGTAGCATAAGGTCTAATCTCTCTGCGTGGAACTCAAGGTCCTCTGCAATTAAGTCCCAACCATCCTTTCTTTCCCCATCATCCACTGCTACCCCAGCTCCCATTCACATTGCCGTCCAGCCACACTGGGATACTCAGAACCCCAACAACTCCGATCTTCCCACCTCCTTGACTTCGCTTATACCTAATTCCCTTGGACTAGAATGACCTCTTGCCTCATCTCCATCTGTTGAAATCTTCAATATTAGAGCTACCAAAGACCTCATGAGCTATAAAATTGTAACTACCCTTCAATGCCTCATTTCAATGTCATCTTTCTCACTAAAACATTTTTATCTCTCCCCACACTTCTAACCACTCTACGCACACACCTTAAAAACCACACCAAAGATAATTAGCCTCTATTTTTTATAGTGTGCACATTCTTGGATCATGTGGATTATAAAGCTTATTTCCTCTTGTTTTGTAGTATAGTTATTTTTGTGTCTTTCTACCAGATTATAAACTCATAGAACTGTTATCTTTGTTGTACACTATTCAATTCTCAGTATAATTTTAAAAATGAATTTAGATTACTTAAGAAAATGAGATACTTGCAGAATGATTTTCTAAAGCTTAAAGATAGTTTTAGCTATATTTGGATATATTTTAGAGGACAGGGTATATAGTTGTAAAAAGATACTCAAGCTTATAGGACATGAACTATTTTCCATCTTCTAGGTGATGCTAAGCAAAATATTTATATATTTTGCTTGTTTATAGAAATAAGTGTGACAGAACTAATCACTAAATCCCACAGCAATCTCATTACCAAATGCTATATTACATTATTTGAATAAATCAATTCAAGTAAACTTTAATCATTATTCAGATTGATGATTAATATTGATAAGTTTATATTCACCAACCAAAAAATATCAGATGAAATATACACTTTTATATTAGAACTGGAGATACTAGATAAAATTTCCAAAATAAGCCAGGTGTGGTGGGATGCCCCTGTAATCCCTACTACTTAGTAGGCTGGGGTGGGAAGATACCTTGAGCCCAGGAGTTCAAGCCCAGCCTGGGCAACATAGACCCCATCTCAAAAAAAAAAAAAAAATTGCTACAGTAGTGTCTTTTAAACTGCCCCATTTTATGGGAGGAAAAGCCCCAGGAATCATTCCTATGTGGGATACATACCAATTATGAGAATAGTTGTCTCCTTTGGAATGGGGGTAACGAATCTTCCTCCTTTCTCCAAATAACACTGTTCCCTGAGGTTTACAATCTTCAAAAACATGGGAAAGAAGTCGATCATTTGCCCCACCTATAGACAACATTTCAAAATGATACAGAGGCCAGCCTGAAGCTGTACAATTTATATTATTTATATTATTGATATTTACAGGAATGCAAATATTTTTAGAGGCCATGATTCAGACACTGGATTTGCAAACAGACTTTAAAAACATTTCTGAATTCATAATTTGAATCAGAATCAACATTTTTAAAAACAGCTCTTCAGATGTAACATTTATCCATCTTTCCCATCTCTTTCTAGGCTGTCTCTGGTAAGGTTAAATACCTTTATATAAAGATGCTAAAGTACATTTTGGGAGGCCGAGGTGGGTGCATCACTTGATGTCAGGAGATCGAGACCAAGCCTGGCCAACGTGGTGAAACTCTATCTCTACTTAAACAAACAAACAAACAAACAAACAAGCCAGCCAGCCAGGTGTCCATGCCTATAGTCCCAGCTACTTAGAAGACTGAGTCGGGAGAATTGCTTGGACCTGGGAGGCAGAGGTTGCAGTAAGCCAAAATCATGCCACTGCACTCCAGCCCGGGTGGCAGAACAAGACTCAGTCTCAAAAAAAAAAAAAAAAAAAAAAAAAAAAAGATGCCTAATAAGCTGGGTGCAGTGGCTTATGCCTGGTCAACATGGTGAAATCCTGTGTCTACTAAAAATACGAAAATTAGCTGGGCATGGTGGTGGGCACCTGTAATTCTAGCTACTTGGGAGACTGAGGCAGGAGAATCACTTGAACCCAGGAGGCAGAGGTTGCAGTGAGCTGAGATTGCTTGCCACTGCACTCCAGCCTGGATGACAGAGTAAGACTCCACCTCAAAATGAAATAAATAAAGTAAATATGATTTAAAACTTTTAGCAACAGCATGGCAAGTCTCCCTCATTCACTCAAAAGTTTTAGATGCCAGGGCTGGGTTTTAAATGCTGGAACCTATGTAGGAATATGAGCAGGGCATTTAAAGTTTATATTCAAGAATTTAAACAAAACTCAGATAATAAATATGGTACAATCCTTCCGTTTGTGTTCCTCTGATGACTTTTCTTCAAGTCAGCTTCCTTCTCTAATTAGAACTTCACATACCCTTTCCTTTCTGGCTTCTGTTCACTTCTTGAACAGAACTCAGGGCCTTTGTTATATATCGTAGGCTCACTTTTGAGAGGGGTTGGCCCTGATTCAAACCTGTAGAAGGTATAAAGAGTCAATGCCTTTCCCAATAATAATCATTTAAATGAAAAATTTTTAACAATGCAACGTTGAAAGAATATTAAGAATTATAATTTCTACTACTACTAAAATCAATGCAAAGGGAATCTTTGCTCAGAGTCAGCGACTCACTGTGTCTTTTTAAAAAGGCTAAAGGACTACGTGGAAGCAGAAAGTAATTTATTTGATTTGATGGCTAGTGTGGCTTTAAAAATAAGATGTGAAAGATTCAATTCTCTGATTTTTAAGGGTTAAGAAAACTCAATTTAACCCTATTTTCAGAGCATAGCCATTTCTGGAAAGGGATAGGAGAAAATGAACTAGAAAAAAAATAGGCAAATAGAGGATGAGAAGCTTAGAAGATTATCCTAAGGAAGAATTATTTAAATAAATCACTTATCACATTCTGATGTTCATTTGACTGGAATTAACAACTAATGTCGGATTTCATTGCTCTTGTAAAATCTTATTGTTACCATTAACCTTTGTTCAGGGCCTTTAAACCTTGTCAACCTTCCCTTCCAGGTGATCAAATGGAACACAATTGCTACTAGAAGAGAACTGTTCCCCTGCAGTGGAGCAGTGAAGAGGACTTTTACATCTAAGACGAAAGGAGAGTCTGCAGCAGTCTGAGGAAGTGCTGGTCTGCAGTGGGATCCACAGTGCTACTTCTAAAAGCCTCAGTCAGGTGGCTGACCTTGGACTGCCATGGGAAACAGATGAACGATGGAGAGAAGGCTATGTTCTTGGGCTCTGGGTCTTGCCATTTCAAAGAATATTAGGTTTCTATATTCAACTGCTTGTTCCTGAAAGCTGTACTCTCTCAGGCCTCTTTCATTCTGCAGAGGACAGGTTTGGTTATCTCCAAGGCCCACATTTTCCTAATCTTGATTTTATTGTCACAGAGCCAAATTAACTCTCCAAGGCCTCACATTTTCATCGTTGCCAAGTAAAATTAACAAAGTTGAATGGGCAAAGTGGAAGATGAGCGATTTATTTTTAGTATTCTTAAGTAGTACAGAGAAAAAAATATGCCAACTGAAAAAAATGAAGGCAGAATCCCCTGATGAGTCTATTCTCAAGGTCTGTTAATAAAATTTCATAAATGCAAAAAGACATCTCATGAAAATTTTATACAGGGATTTGGTTTGTTCAAGTTACATTAACAGATTTCTGTACTCAGGGTTTCAGAGACACAAGTATCTACATTGGATTAAGAATTTAAAACCAGCCATATTCTTGCTTTGTTCTAAAGCTTAGTTCCGATAATATCGTAACATAGCAGAGTAACTACCCTTGAGTTAGAATGAGATGAGGAAGAAAGAATTCACTTACTGGTGAGCAGGTCCTGAGTGATAAAATCCATCAACTCAGACACTTTGGAGAAAATGCCAAGTGATGCCTTCATATAGTTGTTTCTTAGAGGAGCTGAACCTTCAGCACAACCAGCTATCCAGGAAGTTATCCCAGCAAGAATCCAGATTCCACCACCTCTTCTACAAACCAGTGGTCCTCCAGAGTCCCCCTTTCATGGTACAAAAAAAGAGAAAATTTGAAAATAGCCAATAAAATGTTTCATCAGTTCCACAAACATTAGCACTCATCACAAAGTGGAAAGAGTAGAGGCAAAGAGGTCCACTAGTCAGCATCCGTCAACTTTTCGTTTATCTATTTTCTTGTGTCCTTATCATTAGTTTCAAGCACAATCTTTTCATCTAGATAAAATCTCTTTATACTTACTGTCAACAATCTTGTTAGGCTAACAATTTCTCTTCCTGCTTTTTTTTTTTTTTTTTTAACTACTGTGTACATTCTAAAAATCATTAGAAGGGAGATAGTTCACATAGATGCTTCTACTATAGTTTGTCACCTGGAATCGCTAGTAAAGACTAGGTCATCTTCCAGTCCTGTAGAGCAACAGTGAATAGATCCCCCAAGATAGCTCAAGGCCTCAAGGCTTTAAAAACGGAAAGCCTGGGAAACCTAATTTTGTCCCTGGGGATGTATGTAAAGAACCACATTGGCTCTCATGCCACAGAATAAAGAACCCAAGATTTTAGGATTACATCTTCAATAAGGTTCCAGAATCTATGCTTTAAGAGTATGTTTCAGGCAACCTTGTGTCAGATTAAACTCTCCTCAAAAGGTGTGGAGGGCTTCATCCATAAAAGGATTGCCTATAATGAATACAGATAGCAAAAAGCAACTTTAGCCGATCTATTTTCCAAATTAGAAAGTGGCATAAGTAGAAGTTTCAATTTCCTCCCTCCCAAACTCCTGTTACCCTCTTGAAGAAAAACTCAAAAATCCTTCCAACAGATAATTTCAGATAGCTTCCCACAACATATTCAAGCTGCTTTCTGGCAAAGAATAATGACTCCTTACTGCTCCACATTAAAAGAGAAGATAATTTACTTGGAAGACTTGTCTAAAACTTAAAACCAAAGTGATTCACAAATTGACCTCCTTGTCCCTCTAAATATGTTGTGAAGATTGCTATTCTTTGTGAAGTTGTGTCAGTCTTGGGAGAGTGTGGTCATTCACAATATCTCTTACACAACAGTCACTAAAGCTATGCATCTTTGGTCAAACTTTGTACAAATATATTCTGAATGAAAGAAAAAAATCCACAATGCTTAACAACATGCGAAATGAAGAATTCAGAGCTGGACCTAATAAGATTATGAAAGTGGTGATCTTGCTTGATTCCATTAGGTTGAACACATTGAAACTAACCCCTTTCCCCAATCCACCAAAATAAAAGAAGTGTAGGGGTAGGAATGGTCATGGAGACAGGAAATAATTCTTTCTGCTCAGGTCAAGTATACTTTTTCAGTAGAAATCAGATGGAAAGATGAAGGGAAAAGGAATTTTGACCCAGTAACAGAAGCAGCATAAGCTTCTTTTGAGGAAAGGCAGAATCTACTTTCACTCACATGTTACTGAACAACTAGGCTGGTTTACACTTTTGTACCTGGCAGGCATCCACTCCCCCACCAGGGAAGCTGGCACACAGCATGGTCCTTCCCAGGGGAGGGAGATTCATGCTCTTGAGCACAGTGTTACACGTTTTGTCATCCATGATGGGAAGTTCCATTTCTTGTAGGACATTTGAATATTCTGATGCTGTAGAGAGAGGGCAGATATGTTAGTACACAATATGCTCATGGAAACAAATTAATGAGAAAAACAATGACTTCCACCTGTGGTTAAAAATCTGTTTGAAATTCTATTTCAAACAGATTTTTAACCACAGGTGGAAGTCATTGTTTTTCAGCGTGAATCATATTCACGTCTAAAAATCAGATAAGTGATAGAGGACATTTTTAAAAACTTTAGCAGATTTTTAAGGTAAAATAGGCAATTGTTTAATTGTGGATTATTTAAACAAATGTTTCCCCAAGAGGAAAACTTTGATTAATAAAGCAATGTTTTGTAGAAATCTTTTTATTTTTTTGAGACAAAGTGTCCCTCTGTCACTCAGTCTGGAGTGCAGTGGTGCAATCATGGCTCACTGTAGCCTCAACCTCAGGAGAGAAAGTGATTTTCCCACCTCAGTTTCCCAAGTAGCTGGGACTACAGGCATGCTACCACAATTGGCTAATTTTAAATTTTGTGTGTGTGTGTGTGGAGACAAGGTCTTCCTATGTTATCCAGGCTGGTCTTGAATGGCTGGGCTCCCACCCTCCTGCCTTGGCTTCTCAGAGTGCTAGGATTACAAGTGTGAGCCACTGTGCCCTGCCAAAAATTCTTTATAAAATAAAAAATCACAATGTATTTTTGTCAAACTTTGAGGTATAGTTGACAAATAAAAATTGTATTTATTCAAGGAGTACAAAAGTGATGTTTTGATATATGTATACATTGTAAAGTGATTACCACAGTCAAGCTAATTAATGTTACATCACCTCACGGAGTTAACTTTTTTGTAGTGAGAATACTTAACATTTACTCTCTTAGCAAATTTCAAGTATTCAATATATTAACTATAGTTCCCATGGAGTATATTGAGTTCCCAGAACTTACTTGTCATATAATTCCACATATACATCCTTTAAACAACATCTTCCCCCGCCCTCCATATCCCTGGTAATCACCCTTCTACTTTTTGTTTCTATGAGTCTGACTTTTTAAAAAGGTCACAATTTTAAAGACAAAGAGGCTTAAAACTATTGTTACTATTTCCTGATTATCCTTTTGCCGTATTCCTCCTCATCTATCACAGTTCTAACCAGCTTTCTTTATCTGCTATACCTAACCAAATTGGCAGCAGCAGGAGTGATACGAATAGCCTTAAAAAATATATAAGCCTTTTGATGCATGGTCGACAAGATTATTTCTGCTTCCCCTGGACATGCAGAGAGCTGGAAGAAGTATTAAGTTATTTTGATGTCTCTTACTTTTGGAAATCTTGCTCCATCCACTGGTCAAGCAAAGAATCCCTGGTTCAACTTTATCATCACTGTGGGGAAGACAGATTGGCTGAACAGCAGTTCCTGAGAAAACAACACCAAAGGCATGAGGTTCATGGATAAATAAGTCATGTTGGATATATTTGGAAAAGTGGTATCTGTTGATTTCATGGGTTCTATACTTTCTTCCTAAATGTAATAATGACATATTTTAAGTTTTGCCCTCCCCATATAAAACTGCTTCATGTTTACAAAAATTTAGAGAAATGCAGAAAAAGTAAAACAAGGAAAAACATAACCCATTGTTCTGCACACCACCACGAGCCCCTTAATCTATCAACATTTTAGACAATGCTTTTGTTTTGAAAGGATAGTTTTTCATTCAACAGTTACTGAGCACGAATCCAGAGGAATTAGCCACGCCACCGCCTTTGAGGTATCAAATTGATCTTTAAGATCCTAGAAATTTACCTGGCCATGAAAGGAACTGTAAAGAACCTGGGAAGTTTAGAAAAAAATATAGATAATGGTGGGGAGAGACTGTAATTTAAGAGATAGTGGCTGAGGGATTGATCACAATTGATATCCAAATCTTTAGACTTAAAAAGCCCAGTAACTCCAACTGTGATACAAACAAAAATGTTATATCTAGACACGTGCTGAAAATGTAGCACATGAAACAAATAATGGATCTCAAAAAAATCTAGAAGGAAAAAATCATATTACCCAAAAAAGGAATGTTATTGATTTCTCAACAGCAATAAGTGAATGTCAGAAGATAGTAAAACAAGATGATAAAAATATCATGTGGTAAGCACTCTTTTAGGTCTCAATGAATGAACAGAAAGAAAAATCTCTGGGTAGAACCTACACGAGTGTGTATGTTTGTGTTTGTGTGTTGGGCGAGGGGAGACGAAACAGACAGCAAATATAAGTTGTTCAGTGGTAAATACACGCTATGGAAAAAATAGGATAAAGGAGATAAGTCTGGAGATGAGGGAGAATGGCATGGGAAAAATCATTTTAAATATGATGATCATGGAAAGTCTCATTGAACAGGTGACATCTGAGCAAAGTCTTGAAGCTAAGGAATCATGCAGTTATCTGGGTGGAAAGCATTTGAGGAAGAAATATCCTTGCTACAGGGTCATGCATATATGTTTAGGGGACAGTGGGAGACCAGGATGACTGGAACAGATTAAGTAAAATGTTTCGTAAAAAATAAACAAATCAGAGATTAGATGTAGGACTAGGAAAGAGGGTATTCAGATAACGATGACATTGATTTTCATCTAAATGTAATAAAGAACCACTGAAGTGGTATGAATAGGGTGACATAACCTGATTTATGTATTTAAAAAGCATTATTCTGGTCACTGGGTTAATAACAATTATTGGGAAGACAGAAGCAGCTTGAGACAATCTCAGAGACCACTAAAATTCATCCAGGTAAGACATGATGGTAGTATCGCCTGGAACAAGATAGCAAACGTGTGAAGTGAGTGAGGCAGAAGCAACAGGATTTTATGACTTACTGGATGTACAGTGTCAGAGAAAGAATAATAAAAAATGAATCCAAAGTTTTTTAGCCAAATCAACTGGAAGGATGGAGTTGTCATTAACTGAAATGAGGGAGGCTATAAGTAGGCATCCATGAGATGTGGGGGTGGTCAGGATTCTGTGTTAAACATATTAAGTTTGAGATGCCTATTAGCTATCCAGTTGGATGACCAGTTGACAATTGGTTACAAGAATCCCACTAATTTCAGAAGCATATGTAATATAAAGAAACCTAGGCTAAGAGTAGTCTTCAAGTAGCAGATGGTGTTTAAATTCTTCATCCTGGATGAGATCACTAAGAGAATGAGCACAACTAGAGAATAAGATGTCCAGGGCTGAGCCTGGGGTACTCTAACAATATGAAGTCAAGGAGAGGAGGGGGAATCATCATGGAAGACTAAGGAAGGGTACAATAGGGTAGGAGAATAACTAATGAATTCCCAGAATTCAAGTGAAGAAGATATTTCCAAGAAGAACATATGAGCAATTCTGCTAAAAAAAACTCTCATCCAGAAAGATGGGATTTGAGAAGTTACTTTGAATTTAGCAATATAGAGGTCATTAGTGACTGTGACAAGACTAAATTTACGGAACAGCGGAGTGAAAGTTTGATCCTCTTAAATGTGGAACAGACATCTTAACCTAATATATCCAACTATGAGAATTGAGGAAATGAAACTGACATAACTAGCACTGATTTGCTATAAAGGAAAGAAAAAATGGGGCAATAGTTTCTTCTTGTATATGATTCCAGTTTGAGTTATTCTCAGTATTTGGATCATCTTGTTCCACTATCTTCTGACATTAACTTACTGTTGTTGAGAAGTCAATAACATTCCTTTTTTAGTAACGTGTCTTTTTCCTTCTAGATTCTTTTGGGATACATTCTTTTAGTGTGCTACATTTTATACACATGTCTAGATATAAAATTTTTTGTATCATAGAGTCACTAGGCTTTTTAAATCTAAATATTTGGATCTCAATTATGGTCAGTTCTCAGCCACTTTATCTTAAATTACAGTCTCTCTCCTCCAATATCCATATTCTTTCTAAACTTAAAATTGGATGTTTACTACACTCTGTCTTCTCCGTCTCTTACCCTCATTGTCACCTCTGGGCAATTATTTCAGATTGTCTAGTTCCATACACCTAATCTGGTAGATAAGTGTTCTGTTGAGTTTCTAATTCCAATTACATTTTTATATTTTCATGTTTTGTTAGCTTCTCTTCAAATTTCCCTTCCATCTAATAGTTTTGCGTGGTTTGATCATTTTCAATACACTTTTACTTCTTTAAGCTTTACTATACTTATTTTCTATTCTCTATCATGAAATTTGTAACCTTTGAAGGTCTGATTCCGATTGTTAATGCTTCAGATTCTATCTTCAATGCAAATTTCTCTGCATGGTTGTGTGCTTGAATTCATTAAAACTTTGTGGGAATACATTGAAGCTGGGATTTAAATTTCATTATCTCAGAGAGGATTTACTTTTGCTTCTGCCAGAGTCTGATTCCTCACCTGGAACCACTTTAAAATCTTGCCTTGGAGTTTTTGTGCCACACAGGTGATGTCAATTCCAGCATCAAACCTGAGAGAGGCCTGGCTCATGATTACAGATTCTTCTGAGAACCCTCTCTCCAGAGCCAAGGTTGACACCAGTAAGTGTCCTTGTTCCCTCACTTTATGTAACATAACTCCGCTAACGCCTTCTCCCTACCTTTCAAAGCATCACCTTTCAGAAAGTTCCAGGTTCTTTACAGCTCCTCTCATGGCCAGGTAAATCTCTAGAATCTTGAAGATCAGTTTGATCCCTCAAGGGCAGTGCCCTGGCTAAGTACTCTGGATTTGTGCTTTGGTTTTGGTCACTTAACATACTTGCTTTTTTGGCATTTTTTTTTAAAAAAATAAGGTTTTTAGTGTTTTACCCAGAATGTTTATATTACCTGTGCAGAGAGAGTGCTGGATATCTCGTTCACAGTAATTACAGAAAAAAGTCTCTGAAAACATTTTCAAATGTTTAAAGCTTTTTGGTTAGAGATGAATATAGGTAGGTAGGTAGAATGTAGTCTAGCCAAGACATAGAAGTCCTTAAAATACCAATTGGCCAAAATATGGACGTAACCTAAGTTGTTCATCAATGGATGAATCAATAAAGAAAATGTAGTATATATACACAATGGAATATTATTCAGCCATAAAAAGAATGAAATCTTGTCATTTGCAACAACACATGAATGTTAAGTGAAATAAGCCAAAGACAAGCATCACATATTCTCACTCACGTGGGAGCTAAAATACTGAATCTCATGAAAATGGAGATTAAACCTGTGCTTGTGAGAGGCAGGGAAGGGTAGGGAAGAGAGGAGGATGAAGAGGGGTTGGTAATGGTTACAAATATACACTTGGAAGAGATAAGACCTGATGTTTGATAGATCAGTAGGATGACTATAATTAGCATTCATTGATTGCGTATTTCAAAATAGCTAGAAGAGAAATAATTCAAGTGTTCCTAGCACATATAAAATTATAAATATTTAAGGTGATAGATACCCTGATTTGATTATATGAATGTTTCAAATTATCACATGTACCCTGAAAATATGTACATCTAATATGTATCAATAGAAATAAATGAAAGGGAAAAAATGTTGATTGTTAAGTAATTCGTGGCTAGGACATGTAGCCTGTACAGTAGTTTTTTAATAGGTTATAGATTGAACAAAATTATTTTAAAGAGAAAGCTTAGCTATTCTATTACTAGACAGCCACACAGAAGTTAAAGTTAACTTGTATATAATTAGCAGTTTTTCCCCATTGGATTTTTAATATTCTAACTCTTCATACTCACCAAACTTGACTTTGTGTTTTAGATACAGCAGTGCAATATCAGGACTCATATATTCACGGCTGTTGTATTCAGGATGGATAACAATTTTTGAGACAGGAGTATTCTGTTTTTGCTTATTCTTCTGAAAGAGGCTGTACTCCCCAGATGTCACAGTTATATTCTTCAGTTGCTTCCTAAAACCAAAGGAAAATATTTCATAAGTAGTTGTTTCCCCTAGACAAGATTTCTTGGTGGGATGTAATTAAAGAAAAAGTAATTAATGTACCTTTAAGCATCCCCAAATCTTTGAAGAAGGTTTTCCTTATTATCATTACCAATGGTCATAATTTTTTTTAATCTAGAAAAAGTCATGGTTTTCAGTCATGTTTCCATTTTTCTGAGTCAAGTATTTAAATATTGCTTCCTTTTCTTCTTTCATATACAAACCATAGTTCACACATGCTATGCCATTTGTAACAGGATATAAAAATTGCTTTCTAGAACTGTTTCTTCTTTTCTCTTATACATACCCTCTTTTGATCTGGTCAAGTATTTGTAATTTCTGCAGTTTTTTTCCCTCCTAATGATTTAAACCCAGAACTTTGGAGCCTCCATTTAACATTTCTTGTTCATGCTTTATTATAAGTAACCACTGCCTCTACCCAAGCACTAAATTCATAAATTATAGATGATGTCCTGGATTGTTTAGAGTCTCTATTCAGTAGAACAGGAAGCACTGGAAATCTTGGGACAGACACACCTTTCTGGGAATCAGGAAGATCAGTGTGTGGGTGCACTGGGAGGCAAAATTAAGAAGGGGATTAAGGGGCCTGGCGTGTTGGCACAGGCCTGTAATCCCAGCACTTTGGGAGCTGAGGCAGGTGGATCACGAGGTCAGGAGATTGAGACCAGCCTGGCCAACATAGTGAAACCCCATCTCTACTAAAAATACAAAAAATTAGCTCGGCTTGGTGGCAGGCACCTGTAATCCCAGCTACTTGGGAGGCTGAGGCAGGAGAATCACTTGAACCTGGGAGGCGGAGGTTGCAGTGAGCAGAGATCATGCCATTGCACTCCAGCCTGGGTGACAGTGCGAGACTCCATCCCAAAAAGAAATTAAAAAGTAAAGAAAGGGACTGAGAATGAACCTATTTAGAGCAACAAATCTCCCAGTCCCATAGCCAGGAATCAAGGCCTGACAAGTAATGGAAATCCACAACTTACTCACTGAGGCTGTCCAGGCAATGTGCTGCTGTAATGACTCGATCTTCTTGGATCAAGCTTCCTCCACAGAAGTGGTGCTCATTTAATTTTAGGGAGACCTACCCAAGAAGAAAGTTACAAACGCAGCTAATATGTCTCCCCACAGATGTATCTCCATCAGAAACACTGGATATCAACTCTTCTAATCAGACATAATATTCTTAAAATACTGACATAAATTGGAAGTAAACTGTTTGGTAGAGAGCTAGAGGGGGTCAGGAGAAAAACTACATATCAACCTGGATTCCTGGTTTTGAAACAAAGGAAGTATTTCACCGTTTTCTCATTAAGAAATCAACGCCTTTGTTGTACTGACCTGCCAAGGATGTCCAGCCACTGTTGAATTTCTCCAACTACTAATTCTAGAGAAGACCCCAGATCCCACAACAGGTTCCTTACTTTTCATGTTGACCACGCGAGTTCCACACTTCAGTCCTGTGTAGAAGAGAGCACGTGTGTGTGTGCATACACAGAGCCTTATTTAAGAGTTTACTTTACCAAGATTTCCTGTTTGGATTTTCCTGGCCTGGCACAGATGTTCTGATATCACTTAGCTGCAGACTATCACATTTTTCTCTCAATATTTTCTTCAGAATATCCCAAAGTCACCCAGGTTGACCAGAATTTACCTCCTGCCTACTCCCTTTCAGTCTGTGCTACCACTGGACAGGAAGGAGCCAGCACTGCCTCTGGTAGGTGACTTGGGGCTTACTCTGGGAAGACGCACATTTAAGTTGGGTTAAAGATACCAGAGGCCAGGTGCAGTGGCTCACGCCTGTAATCTAAGCACTTTGGGAGGCCCAGGTGGGCTGATCGCTTGAACCCGGGAGTTTAGGACCATGGGCAACTTGACAAGACCCCACCTCCACAAAAATATGCAAAAATTAGCCAGATGTGGTAGCACATGCCTGTGGTCCCAGCTACTCGGGGGCTGAGGCAGGAGGATCACATGAGCCCTGGAGGTTTAGGGAGCCATGACTGCAACACTGCACTCCAGCCTGGGCGACAGACCGAGACCGTCTCAAACAAACAAAACGAAACAAAGATATTGGGAAATGACATGTACCACTCTGGAAGGGAGATACTTGACTTTAAGTTACTTCTACTTGGTTAGGTTTCCTTGGAGCAGGCTCCTTAGCACACACATAGTTAGCACGTGTGCCTAAAAACTTGAACACTAGAATCTAAAATGTTTCAAAAAGGATATCTGGCCCAGGCCTTCCTTTGGGGACATCTGGGCGTGCACCAGCCCCTCACCCTTTCTTCCCAAATGCCTCAGGTGTGCCTATACCACCCGGCCTTCCTGAGACAAGGAGTAATGAAGTCTTCCCTCTCCAGCATGCTCAGTCTCCTCCACAGTCCCGGTAACGAGGGGCCTTGGCTCACCTAGGCTTCTGGGGTGGCCCATGACTAGCAATAGCAACAAACCAGCACTGGCCAGCACCCCCATATCCTCACGCATCCGCCTCGCACGTCCTCCCCTCCTGCAGGCTGCGAAAACTCTGCGGGGAAGGCGGGGGCCTCGTCCTTTAGGCTCTCCCGAAGCGCCTATGGGCAGCACCTGCCGTGGCACCTGAGTTCGCAGGTGTCCCTCTTCACGATTAATTAATCCATCATTGTGAGCTGCCGCCGCCCTCTGGTCACCCCCGGTGTCACAGCGCCCCGCCACCCAGCCTTAGAGCCTGGCGCAAGGTGTCCTCAGGGGCGGCAGGGGCACTCACACGTGTGCAGAGGTTTTTGCCAGCAGATCCAGAGCAAGCCAATCAGTGGCCTGGAACGCTTAGCCCTGCGAATTCTGCCCCAGGCTGGGGAGTACCGCCCGGGCTCGGGGGGGAAGGGGGGGGCAATGAAGCTGGTCCCCCACGCAAAACACGGGCAGGACTTCTGAAAGGTGGAGGTTCCTTAAGCTTAGTACAATACTACCCCTTCTAAGAAGCTTGTTAAAGCTCTTGATCCTCAAGAGTTTTCAAAGAGTGAATAGCAAAGATCACACTTGAGCTGCCATTATTTTCTGGGTGGCAAGTATTGTACTCCATTTCAGCAGAATGGGTCAAAAGCTGTCGGATCCATCATTTAAGATCATTGAAATTAATCTATTGGTGAGATGTCACATTTTTTCCATGAATATTATTTTGTAACAAGTTAGGCTGAAATTGGAAGACAAATAAAGCCAGAATTTGTAATGGTCTTATATTTTGTCAGAAAATTAGGGCAAGGCTAAATGGGCATTCGATATATATCAAACAACCTGGACACCAGTCCTCCAGCACCAGTTGGAGGATTTTACTTTCAAGTGCAACATTTTACTTTCATGTAAAATAGAAATAAAAGCTTCTTGAGGTAGGGGATAAATAAACTAAGGGGTACAGGTGGGAGATGAACAGGTAGATGGGAACACAGAAGGCAGTCAAGGTGGAGAGAATGCAGGCACAGGTAAAAGCAGGTGACAATCTACTGGGGACAATGACCTCTGTGACTGCAGGAGAGAGCAGAGGGTGAATGGACACCTTTTGATGTAAAGCCTAAAAAAAGTGAATGATGCCTGGTGATGTGGCATGTGGCCTATAGTCCTAGCTACTGGGGAGGCTGAGGCAGGAGGCTGGCTTGAGCCCAGGAGCTCTGGGTTGTAGGGCACTATGCCAGTCTGGAGTCTCTCCACACTAAGTTCGGTATTAATATGGTGATCTCCCTGGAACAGGGCACCACCAGGTTGCCTAAGGAAAGGTGAACTGGCCCAGGTTGGAAACCAGGCAGGTCAAAACTCCCTTGCAGTTCAATAGTGGGATGTCACCTGTGAATAACCACTGCACTCTGCCCTGGGCAACACAGCAAGACTTTGTCTCTGAAAAGAAACAAAAAAACTGTTTTTTTTTTTTTTAATGTGACTGGCACTCAAACTTGAAACACACATCTCAAACCTTCTTGTCTCATGAACCCAAAAACAGCTTCTGTGATTTTTGTTTGTTTGTTTTCAAATGAGGTCTCACTCTGTCACCCAGGCTGGAGTGCAGTGGTGCAATCTCAGCTCACTGAAGCCTCAACCTCACAGGCTCAAGTGATCCTCCCACCTTTGCCTCTCAAATAGCTGGGATTACAGGAGCATGCCGCCACGCCAGCTAATTTTTCGTATTTGAGGCACAGTTTCACCATGTTGTCCAGGGTAGTTTCTGTGATTCTTACGTCCCAAGTTCCACTACATGAAAAAGCTCTAGAGCTACGCTGACCAATGTGGCAGACATTAATCATATGTGGCTATTCAAATTAAAATTAACAGGAAATCAAGTTAAAAATTCAGTCACACTAGATACATTTCAAGTGCTCAGCAGCCACCTGTGGCTAGTGGCTACCATGTTGAACAGCACAAATATAGGACATTCCGTCACCATTCCATCGCCACCAATAGTTGTATTGGACTGTGCTATTCTTGAGAGTAGCACTATTTTCTTTTAAATATTGATTTCAAGGAAAGACATCTTGGATGACAGTTTGAGTAGATGACTCCTTGGTTTCATGCATGGGTGTCTAGGGGATAGGGGGTGTCCAGCATGCTCTTAAGGTAAGCAGCTCTTCTGTGAAAATAAAACATGGAACCTCCAGGCTTCAGTACTGTCCAGGGAATGTCCAGGTGTGGTGGCTGCCTGACCAGAGGCCTTCACTGCTCTCCTCCCTGTAGTCATCTCACAGGGGTGACCATTTGAACCACCGTACCAGCTCCAGGACGACATTGTTTTCCAATAAAAGCTCAGAGCCCCCAGATGGGTCCAAAGCCCTGTTTCTTTTTGGCAAGAGGTAAGATGAAAGCCACCAAAAAGCCTTTACTAAATAAAAGGGAAAGAACAAAAAGGTGAATATGTGCTGCGCAAGAACAGTCAGGCCAGCAATGCTCAACTTGCTGGTTGTACGATGGCCAGCCCTTCCGTGATGCCCCAGGTGCTGTCCCCTTTCACTCTTCTGCCAATGGGATACAGCTTTGCAGGATATTCTGTGATTTGTTTCAAACCTGGGAATCATCATGTTGTGTGGCACTGTCTCATTTCGTTACAGAACAACTCCCTTTGTTTCCAGAGTTCAAAACCCACAGCTTCAACTGAGACCCTATTTTTACATACAGAGGTTTAGTCCCTTACAGGCCTCACAGAATAATTCCTTTAAAAGAAGTGGGACAAGAGCCATTGAATAAGAATTACAAACCATTAATAGCCAGGCCATAGGCCAGGCACAGTGGCTCACGCCTATAATCGCAGAACTTTGGGAGGCCGAGGTGGATGGATCACCTGAAGTCAAGAGTTCTAGACCAGCCTGGCCAACATGGTGAAACTCCGCCTCTACTAGAAATAAAAAAATTAGCTGGGTGTGGTAGCACATGCCTGTAATCCCAGCTACTCGGGAGGCTGAGGCATGAGAATCGCTTTAACCCGGAAAGCAGAGGTTGCAGTGAGCCAAGATCACACCACTGCATTGCAGCCTGGGCGACAGAGTAAGACTCTGTCACAGAATAAAATAAAATAAAAAATAAAAATTAAAAAAAACAGACCATTAGTTTTAGACTCAAATTTTCTAATAAAGTAATGGTTTAAATATAAATTGAATTTGTAGGTATAGTAAAGTATCCAAATGGAAGAATTCTCTTTTTATGCTTAAAATAACTTGAGAAAAGGAAAGGATATCAAGGAGAGGAGTGGGTTGGACTACCCCCAGAAAGTGGTGACTTGTGATGTACAGCAAATCTGTCTTTAATTTGGACATCTTCACTAGTAGAGGACAACTGCGATCTGCTATTCAAAAAGCTTGGCTGTGAAGGACAGAGAGAGATGTGATAGCAGCTACAGATAAAATGAAATAGAGGAAGGATTTTTTTTTTCAAATTGTTTTGATGTTAATTACCTGTGTATGTGCTTTAAGATAGAGAAGAACTAACAAATTGACAAGAGCCAGCAAAAGAAAGAAGTTAAAAGATGAAGGAGAAGTTAAGGAATGGAATGAAGTTCCGTAAGAGGCAAAATCCAGAACCTAGGATTCTCTTCTTCCATTATGATAACAGGAGAAAAGAAGGGATAGAATTAGGTACAGGTAAATGTATAGATGAAATGCAGGGCATTGGGGGATATCTGCTTTCCACATTTTATTTACTCTGTGAAAAGAGAGATATGGAGGCATCTAAGCATGATGGGGGAGCGGATCTGGAGTGGGCAAGTACTTAATTGGCACTGTGTGGAGGAAGGGAAAGAGCACAGACAGGAAGCACACAGATCAATGCAATGAAATGAGTAAATGAATGAAAGACGGAAGGAAGATGGTCCTTTTAAAAAAATTGTTGAAACAGACATTCCTGGTGACATAGACATTAGTAGGTACTAACCATGAAGTGCTTGAGAGATTGAAACCAGACATACTTATTTTCATCATATTTTATAGAAAATAGACATTTACATAAATTTAATTTTGGAAAGACCTAGGCAAAGTATACATCATTACACTCAATGGGAGAAATACTTTATGAGAAATAAATTCTAACGGGCACAGCCAAAGTAACAAAAATGTACATTTACAAACAACTGATCAAAACAGGAAGTAAAAGCATTATGAACAAAGAACATGATGCAAGTCATTTCCCCCTCACAAAAGGAGGGATCTCTGTGAATTACAGCAAATCAAATGATTTCCACATTGTAAAAGCAAGCCATGGCTTCTACAGATATTTTAATTCCTTGGGAGGAAGTTTCACCTCATCTTTTTTCCTCAGTAAAGTATCAATCACTGTAGGAATTTTCAAGTGTGTAGACCGTAAAATAAGAGTAATTCCACCATGTTCAAGCATTTGGGCAATTTTGTCACTTTTAGGGCTGTATCATTTAAAAAAGGGCAGCATTTATGAATTATCTCATCAGATGCATAGTGTTTTTTCAATCCAGATTCAAAAGTAACCATTAGAGTGACTCATCAAGCTTAATGGATACATCCAACCGGCCTGTCCTTTCATGGGTGGTAAATGTGACTGAGACACTGGCTACCTTGCCCAGGTGAGGTGGCTCTTGAGTGGCAGAGCTAGAACTAGAACTCAGAAGTCTTGATTCTTGGGCTAGTGTACCCCTTTTCTGGATCAACAAGATAACCCCCAAAGGACATCACACACATTGAAAACTACCAAATGTGATACATATATATATATATATATATATATACACACACACACACACACACACACACACACACACACACACACAACGTGTACTCCTGAGAATGAGAAGAAACTCCTGGATGTTTGGAAATAGACATGTCTTTCCAGGTGGGAGTCAATGGTTATCTATGCTTACAAACCAATAATGACCATATATTGTGGTGGATGCCGATTTTATGAGTTACAGGCCCTAAAGATTTTAATTGAAAAGATCCTCGGTGAGAAAAATAAAATATTTTAATAGCCAATTGATTGTTGTAAAGATCTTATCAACTCTGTTGGGCCACTTAGATTGATATTAAACCATGCTTTTGATTGCAGTTATTTTCTGTTCTCTTTAAGTTAACATGGCTATAAATGAAATATTGAGGGAAATATTATTTTTTGGAAGAACTATTCAACATATTTTGTTTGTATCAAAAACTTCAATAATAATCATAAAATGTTATAATATTTCTCTATATTATTTTTGGCACCCTAAGCTTTTATCTTATTCATCTGCAGCCTAAATGCAAGATTAGACATGTACTTATTCTTTTTAAATGTCAAAACATATCATTTAGATAGATAAGTTAAGCTATAATTGGGAGATACCAACGTATAACTACATCAAAGTAAATGTAATTTGGAAACCAGGAAAAAAATTAAAAACAAACAAATCACCTATATTTGTTTTGAATGTTGCTTACTAAAATCCTCTAGATTTATTATTTTAAGGTGAATCCACCACAAATCAAAGCGTTTTTTTTTTAAAAAAACAGATACTAACAAGTACGAGTAAGAAATAATTAACAAAAGCTCATGTGTACCCAAAATAAAGATAGAGATGTAGGCATAAACTCTATGCCATGGACACCTTCCATGAGTCATCACAATATCAGTCATATATATTGGGCACTTAGTCTGGTACATGCAGATTTCAAGGCAATTGCTCTCCATCTGAGAACCAGGAATTCCGTAATTTTAAGGCCAAATTGTAGTCCAGTTGCCACAAATGCAAAACCACCCCACATAACCACCTATTTGTCAATCATGGAATGATAGCCTCACCAACCGATAGTGCCACATAAATCATTCTTAAGAATTCTTTGGCTCATTTTAGTATAGATTTAAGAGTAAAAATTGTAAAAGATTATAAACCTCTATTTTGTTAAAGTTACAAACTCCCATTACAGTTGTCAGCCTTGCAGCGGTTCTCCAGCCTAGCTGCACATTAGAATCATCACGTGGACAGCTAGGATAATTCAGCCAAAGATTTTGAAAGGTCCTCAGGTGATTCCAAGTGCAGCCCGTGTTGATAGCCACTATGTGTAAGGGAACAGATGTCAACTATCAGCTAATGTATCTCTTCAATCTGAAGACCTGGAATGTTTAACAATGACAAGAGGAAACCCACATTTGCTTTGTTTCCCCTCAAATGACAGTTATCGTGGGTCAGTTTTGATAGGACGGTTTGGATTATCTCATTCAGTCTGACTGCACAGAGGCATATGCAAAACCACTACAGAACCCTGCATCAAACTGGGTACCACCTATGACAAATTTCAGAATCTTACGCTAAGGGCTATGAAGTACATAGGAGGCTGGAATTAAAGTGCAACAATTCTCTTTGTTTTGTGTTAGGCTTCAAACAACACTAAAAGCATATATCTCAGGGTTCTCTAAAATAAAATTTCTTTTCCTCCAAGGTATTTGCATCTTTGGTTTAGTTAACCTATGTTATATCACTGAAATAGGTTTTATAAATACAATTAATAGATTGAAAGCATCCGAATCATTTTTTAAAATCCTGAATAATTCATAAAGTAAAATAAGCTGCTAAAGCCATTCTTGTGGCTTCTATATCAAAGGATACATAGAAGAACTGCTTCTAGGTACAAACACAGGAGAGGTTAGATGGACTGGAAAAAAAGGGATGATATATACACAAGGAACTCTAAATGTAGCTGGCAAAAATATGCAAATCTGCTCAGAGTAACACAACCATAAAATGAAACTCTGATCATTGGTTCCAATGTTCAGTCAGGCCAAAACAACTCCTGCTTTGTCCTCAGCCACTTTCCTTCCTACCCAGGACCTGTTTGGGAACCCAGAGCAAAATCAAAGTGTGGACCCCTTGCTCAAAAATTATTAAGACTTATTAAGATTTCAGCTGGACACTGTGGTGTATGCCTTCAATCCCAGCACTTTGGGACGCCAAGGTGGGCAGATCGTTTGAGCCCAGGAGTTGGAGACCAGCCTGGGCAACATGGTGAAACTCTGTCTCTACAAAAAATACAAAAATTAGCTGGACATGCTGGCACATGCCTGTGGTCTCAGCTACTTGGGAGGTTGAGGTGGGAGGATGCCTTCAGCCAGGGAGGTCAAGGCTACAGTGAGTCATGTTGGCGCCACTGCACTCCATCCTGGTGACAAAGTGAGACAAGGTGAGACTGTGTCTCAAAAAAATAAATAAGTAAAAATCAAACAGACATTCAACTGAGCTCAGGTGCTTCTGAGTGCAGGGCCCTGTGGGACTGCCAAAATTGCACATCCATGAAGCCAGCTGTGCTCCTCCATTTCAAGAAGGTGCTATCAATCCACACAGCGAGCATACTTGCATTAAGGGCAAACTAGATGCACCTCTGTGATGAGCCAGGGCACTCCATTTTTATTATAAGGATAAGTTCCATGTATTATTTCATGTTACAAAGACCAAATAAAAATAGTTACAAAATACGCTTAATATCTTTGAAAAATAGTATGTGATTAATTTTCTTATAGGCACTGTTTTAACTGTGAAACTATCTCATTGGCCGTATCTCAGTGAAGGTATTGGGATAAGAGTATCTGATCCAACAGATAATTGCTTTTTTGAAAAACAGTGCTTACTTTGAATGTTAGAAAGATGCCAGTGTTTGTAGACAGAGTGACAGCCAGAGAAAAAGAGAGCAAGAAAAGGGAAAAGGGGTAGGGAAGGATAGGGTGAGATAGGAAAGCACCTTGCAGGAGGCAGAGAAAGTTTCCTGAAGGTCGTGACTCTTTACCCTCAGAAACTTTCAGGCTAAAATCACCATTTCTGTTATTCCAACAAATGTACTCTCCTACCTTTATCAGCACGTCAAGTAAGGCATAATAGCTGTTCAAAACTGGGGGAGATAGGAAAGCACCTTTGGGGCTCAGTCTTTTCCATTAGATTTTTAAGCATGAGTTTTCATTACAGATTATTTTGAAAGGTTGTAATAAAGTCCTAGACATTGTTAATAACTTAATGCTTTTTTCAGTTTGTGGGTGAGGTTGTTATTTTACAATAAATACTGGAGCACGTTTCTTGACCCTAGGACTATGATTTTGGGAGGAAGAATATATCTTAATTAAGATTGTGGATACATTTATGATACATACCATGGAAAGACTATTAGAAACAAACGGTCATAGTGATAATATATACATTATTGGATTACTGATACACACCAACAGATGCATGCTAATTCAAATACTGTAACCATCTGCATTTAAAATACTCCCCTTGCCATGCCTTCTGGAAGTTTTTCTTGTTTATTTAGACTTACCTTGACAAAACAAATAATAGCATTGGGGTAGTGCATCCTGATACTGGGTTGAAGAAGCAGAAGGCTATTTTTACCCTGCCCTGGCCTGAGCTGTGAATTATCTGAGCCTTTGGGCTACTATGTCTGTGTGCTACCTGGCTCAGCACTATAAACAGTACTGCCTGGGGTGTTTTGGTTTGCTTTTAATGATGAAGACCAAATTAGAATCAGGTGTTCCAATTTCTTCACTTCCAAAGTATACGACCGCCAAAATACTGAAGGCTGATTCCTCACATCTCTTGAGCAAGTGAATAATCAACACAAATTTTGGGAGAGACTGTTAAAATTTAACTATTTTACAATTTAGATTTACATTTTGTAAGATCGGTTCTGATAGCCGATATTAAAACCACTTTGTATAGAGAAAAAAGAAGTGTGTGTATATATATATTAAATATTTTTTAAGTTATGAAATAAATAACACTAAAAATAAATGTCAAATTGTGAGTTCAGCTTTGCCTTTCCTATCTCTTAAATATAAATACATATATTTAAAATTATGAATTTGATTTTTACCCTAGATTTTTAGAGCATTCTCCATAATATTCTCAAAACAAATAATTATAGGTTTTAATCACTGATGTTCTAAGCCCAGAATTCTCATTAAGCCTAGGAACAGAAATAAATAGAGCTTTTTTTTTTTAATCTAGTTAGAGTCTATGAAGATTTCTGTGATACATTATAAAGGTTCCTCAACGGTTAAATATATTTTCCAAAAAAATAATAAATCTCATGATGCCTGAACATTAAGATAATAAAGTAGGACATTTCTCTCAGTTAATATCTTTAATTTTTTTATGTAGAATATACTATTTTTTTTCTCCACCAAAATAACAATATATTTGCAGGCGGGAACAGGTATGATTTTAAATGCACTTTTGAAATCTTAGAGTAGAACCACTACTCTAGTAATACTTGTAATAAAATTAAAATAGCTTTAAATATTTCCATAGAGAATTAGGGGTACCAAGCTCCTTGAGTTTCCTGTAGGGATAAAGGTATCCACATACGATTCCAGGAGCTTCCCTTTTATTCCTCAAAAAAGCACTAGTAATACTCTTAGGGGGATATTAGATAAAGCTCACTTAGCAATAGCCCTTTACCCCAAATATTCTGGAAGGTTCTACAAAAGCTATTAGATACTCACATCTAGTTCTGGAAAATTAAATAAGCCAATTCTTGGCAGGACTTTCCAAATGGCTTACCCCGGAGGATTTATCCTCTTTTGAAATATTTCATCCCCCAAAGAATAGAAGCTCTGCCTTCATAGCATTTCAAGCTTCTGTATTTCTGGGACACAAATGTCTAAACTAGGAAACAGAATTAGATCTCCAGGTCTCAAAAGTACAGAGACCTATCAAGAGAAATCTGGAGTTAAACCAAACAAAAGTCTGTAAAATGTGTAATGTCATTCTCCTTCCTTCTCAGACCTTCATGCCCTTGTTTGCTGTTTTCGTCTTCCTTCGTGGAAAAGCAAGTCCTTCAGCACTGAGCTACCAGCAGATGTCCCAAAATGTGTCACCCTGAACTCGGAATGAGAGCAAATCTCATTAGTTGTCCCCCTACTGATGTAAAAGCAAGGCTTCCATCACTCTTTCCTCTTTCAGAGGCACCTCATTATCCTGTGAGGTTGGGTCAAACGGTGCTACGTTTGATCCTTTTCTCGAACTTCTTGTAATCGTTTTTCTAGGCGATCCAATTTGGCAAGATTTTCCTTCAGCAGTTTGCTGTCTGGAACCAGCTGTAAGGCTCTCTCATAATACGCTCTTGCAGACACATAGTTTCCCTGTCGGGGAAAAGAGAGAGCAATTACATTCTGATCCATCACAAAACTCTCGCAGAGCATGAAACTAAGAAACTGACCCTCTGCCCAGTTTTACATTAATGTTCTCATATGGAAACCCTGTCTGTATGTGTAAGTTTATCCTTGTCTATTGGTGCTTTTGGAGACTCCATTTATTTTAAGTACCAGATCAGTTGGAGAATGTGAAAGAGGAGAGTTATACTGTAAGGATAAATGGCAGAAAAACAAATTTTCAATTCAACTAATGCAGGATGTGAGGTTATCACTTCCTAGTGTCCTCATGGGGTTAGTACTGTTCCTTTGTAATTAAATGGAACCACTGCACAAAATTCCTATTAGGGGAATGGGGGTAAAAGGGGTGGGAGAAAGAGAGATGAGAAAATGTATAAACCTGTAAAGCACATTGTACTGAATACTGTAGGCAATGGTAACACAGTGGTATTTGTATCTAGACATACCAAAACACAAAAAGGATGTAGTAAAAACATGGTATTTTAATCTTATGGGACCATCATTGTATATATAATCCATCTTGGACCAAAATGATGTCATGTGGCACATGACTGTATTTGAAAATGTAACTATTTAATATATGATTAAAAATATTTAAAATTATCATTTTACTCTTTTAAAGTAAGATCATTCTGTTTCCCAACTAGATATTACTGGACACCCTAGAATATCATTAAGATCACAGCTTGGGCAATTTGGCTCTGATAAATATCATGCTTGAATTCACCATCTACCAGATCAAAGCTGTCAGCTGCAGGATAATTATCCCATTAACCTCTCCCATTTGTGTAATCATGGGTCATCTGTTTTGTGTGTGTTTCCAAGAGTGATCAGTTTCCACTTAACAGTAAAACCCATTAGGATTTTATTCAAATTCTAATCACTACACTGCTATTTTACCAGTGCAGAGACTGAAAATCAGTTAGCTAAACAAGAGTGGTTCTTTAAAAACATGTTGGATCATGGCATTTCTCTGCTCAGTACCCCAAAAACCCTGACTCATTTGGCATAAAAGCCCAAGTCCCTACAAACTCCTTGAAGGCCTGCATGAGCTGACCCTAGCTTCTCCCATTTCCTTTTATTTGCTCTCTCCCCGCCATGCTGCCTCCTCACTGTTCTTTAAACAACAGTCATGCTCAAACCTCAGGGCCTTTGCACGTGCTGGTGCTCTTTCCCTATGTTGCCACATGGCCCACTCCTTCAGGTCTCTGCTCAAATACAACTTTGTAACTGAGGCCTTTCCTAACCGCCTGAACTTAAAATTTTAGCCCTTATTCTCTGGCACTCCAATCTTCTTTCTCTTTTTTCTCCTTAGCACTTATCACCATCTAATATATTTTATATACATACATATGCACATATATATGCATTAAATGTTCACATATGTGTGTTTGTATTAATATTATCACCTAACTCCCCCTACTAGTACCATGAGGACAGGAATTTTTGTCTTCTTGGTTCATTACTGATTCCCAGTGCCTAGAAGGGGACTTGGCATACAGGATGTTAGCCATAAATCCTTATAAAATGAATGGATGAATGAATAAATGAATGATGGCAAATCATTCATTGCATTAGTTACAGATAAACGTCCCCCAAAGGTCATTTTCAATCCTTGGTAAGACTCACCCAAAAGCAGTGTTTTTCTTTTGGAAAAACAAAACAAAACAAATAAACTTGCTTTTCAGTAAAAAGCTAGGGAGAAAAGGTATATTAGATATAAGAAATAGGAAGTAATATTCTAAGTAACACTTTAATTTTGACAGTGAGTTAAACTGGGAAGAAAATAAGCCATACTGAGCTCGAACAGGGATTAAATTCCCATAAACAGATCTTATCTGCTGTCTGATACTTCTGTTAAGCACATATGATTTTCTTCAGGGTTAGGAAAATCATAAAATCTAATTTATATAGATTTATTTTAAAAATAGCTTCATGGTATTCAATATCTAGATAATGCAAAGTGAACATAAACTGAGCTATATCACTTTTAAAACCCCATGCTTTTGGTATTCAAATGATTTCAAAAAGGAAATTAATAATAGTTTCTCAATCCTTTAGGAAAGAGAAAACACAGAGGGAAGGTTCAGTCCATGTGGAAGTGAATTATTCTCCTACCTTGATGTGTTGGATGCCACCCATGTTCATCCAGGCCTGTGCTTGGTCTGGATTTAGTTGCACAGCCGCTTTATAGCTCTAAGTAAATAAGAAATATCTTCAGGTTAGGAAACAAAGACCCATCTTTAATGCTGCAGGATTGCAGAAACCACTTTCTTCACATGTGAAAATTTAAAGTATTAATACAATAAAACCAGCTGCTACTAGTTCACAGGAGACCCCGTTTATTTCTATTATTTTTCAGAGTTGATGATTCTAAAGTGGAGGAAACTGAAATGTGTAATTTCCCTGCAGAGCTAACCTTTGGACTTAGAGAGACCGAGGATGCCTGCATGGAATTCAGGTGATTTCTCTTATATCACATCATTTTCAATTGGCCTTGACCTGTAAGAAAACTGAACTTTTTGGGCTTTTTCACTGCAAATGGAGTTAGTAAGAATATTCTTTTTATAATCACAGAATTTGGGGGTAGTCTTCTAAACAGTTTAACCCTAATGTAGTATCCTCTTTTAAAATATAACTGACACAGTCATTTAGCCTATGCTGCAACTCTTAAAATGGATCACCACTTCTTTAAGAACATCTGCGTTACTAGGGGATAATTTTATTCATTAGACAGTCTTTTGTTCCCCTGCCATATGAAAACTCTTCAAATGTTTAAACAGAGTTAACTATCCCTCAAGCACTTTCTTTGGTCTGAATAACATGTATCCTCTTAAATGTAATATCTGTGGTGTGTGGTATATTTTTAATAGTATGCATGTTTTGCATCAAAGATATGCTCACCACTGAGTCTCAAATGGTCACCTGAAATAAAGCTGCAGATTAAGGGTATTGTTTTTAATGATGAAGCTAAGTATCTGCATATATTTTAATGTTCCTTGCTATTTTCATTAATAAGAATATGACCAAACAAATCCATCAAGTAAAATCTGGTCCATTCTCCTCTAATTCAGTTTTAGGGGAAAGAAAGAAATGTTAAGAAACTATACTTTCAAAAAGCTGCTAAAATAAACTGAGAGGGTGTGTCTCTTGGATGAATTTATTTCAGCAGAGATGAGAATGTAGTGTAGGAATCCAGCTCTTGGATTCAAACCTGACGCCATCTCTTACCCACTTCTGTGACCTCGAGCAAGATATGACCTCTAAGCCTGAGTTTGCAAAAGTATAAAATGATGATAATGACCATGCCTTTCTTATGGGATTCTTGTGAAGATTCAGTTACATAATACATATGAATCATACACAAAGTGCTAATGCATTTTAGCTATTACTATCTTTCAATGGCCCTATTCCTATCTTCATAAATGTAGTCACTCTATAATGATTATTTAAGCCACTATCAAGCAACTAGAAAATACTTTTGTTTGCAATAGAGTATATTATGATATATACATACCATAAATATTGACAATCATGTTATTAATAATGTTCACATTAGTTATAAATAACTTAAGATGAAGATATTGAAAATGTTCAAAAGGCAGAGCAAACCCTACAAATTCTGAGAAAAATGCTTACAATTTTTCAGAGAAAAATGGCATAATTTCGGTTTTTCTTTAAAGGGTTCACATTCAAATCAACTGTCCCAAATATCTTTCCATGTGTTTTCTAATAATATTTTGAAAGCCACTCACTTGTTAATTTCCCAGCACAATTATATCATTTGAGATTTTACTTTTCCTATAATATATTTAGTGTAATTTTATGACTTTATTAATTTGTGGCTTTACCAGATAAAAGGATAAAATATGTAACATTGTAACATTTCTATTTCTACTTGTAAATATCTTCTTGATTTCAACCTGTGAACAAGCTGTATTCCAAAGCTGTATCTACTGAACACCTTATAAGATGCAAAACACTATTTTAGAACAAAGGAGTATGCAGTCCCTCTCTACAAGGAAAGTCCAATCTAATTGGGGTGATAAAATATACAAGGATTTATGTGTTCCTGCACACACAGAGACACACACACACACACACATACGGGGGTTGGGGGGAGGGACCTAATAATACAATGTAATTTGTGACACTTTCAAATGACTGGTACCTTCATGAGACAGTCCATGCTTTTTAGAATTCAGAAGAAGTAAGGTCACCAGGAGTAAGGATGGTCAGGAAGGGCTTCCTAAGGCAGGAGGACAGACTGTGTCTTGGTGGATGAGTGGGAATCTCACCCTCTAAGTCAAGACAGGGCATTTCAAGGACATGTGGAAATGTCCAGGGCTTTTCAGGTACTAGTACAGCTGGAATAGAAGGTTCTTGCAGGCAGAGAGCTAGACAGAGAGAAGCTAGTTTGAGGCCAAAATGTGGAACACTGTCAACATCAAGTTAAAGGTGATTATTCAGAAAAATAAATCTGGCCCTGAATAGTCAAGGGCCAGATGCTCAGTGATAAAAAATAAACAAAAGTTTAAGTCAGTTAGTCAAAAAACTCACTCACTCCACAAACATGCCAGTGATCTTAGATCTATCTTACTGTATGTGTTTCCTTAGAGAGTATTAATTTTAATCTGTGAATTTGATGATACAATATGATGAAGAGTTTTACCTCAAAAGCTTTGTCAAGAAGGTTCTGCTCTCTTAGTTGGTTTCCTTTTGTGAAAAAAAGTTCAGAAATGACTTTTGGGTCCTTTGGTTTCAGCTGGAGAGCCTTGTCTATAGCATCAAGTGCCTGCAGAGGTTGGAGATTAAGACAGAATAAATGCAGAATAGGTAAAGAAAAACTTATTTAACTGATGAAATTTATGCTTTTTGTTCCTATGTGTCAGCAGGTACGTTGTGTAAAAATCAAAATACATTCTTGGTCAGGTGTGATGGCTAATACCTGTAATCCTAATACTTTGGGAGGCTGAAGCAGGCAGATTGCTTGAGCCCAGTAGTTCAAGATCAGTCTGGGCAACATGGAGAAACCCTGTCTCTATAAAAAAAATACAAAAATTAGCTGGGTGAGGTGGTGTGCACCTGTAGTCCCAGCTACTGGGGAGGCTGAGTGGGAGGATGTCTTGAGCCCTGGGAGGTGGACCTTGTAGTGAGCTGAGATCATGCCACTGTACTCCAGCCTGGGCAACAAAGGAAGACCTTGTCTCGAATATACATACATTCTTCATTATCTTTGAGTTTCTCGCTGAGAATTAGTGGCCCTGATAAAATAACTTTCTTATACTCCAGTTTTCTCATGTAAAGATGAGTGGCAATAAAATAGCCTTGATTACTTTATAGGAAGTTGAAAGAAAACAAGATTTGGCCTTAGACGTTTGCCCTGACCATGTGTCCATCTGGACCACTCTACCAGCCCCTCACAGGTCCTAGTGCCCACTCTGCCCCCAGCACCCACTCACTGCCCCTGCAGCCAAAGATCCCTTCAAAGCAAACATCTGATCATGTTGCTTCTCTCCAGAAAAACCTAAAGCTTCTCCCAGAGTAAGGAACAAAACCCTTGGCCTGGCCCCCAAGGAGTCTCCTCCCAGCAGCCTGTGCTTGTGTTCCTACAGTGCTCCCGCTGCCTCTCATCCACTCCTCAGAGAGGCCCCTGCTGCTGCCACAGGGCTTTGCATGTGCCATTTCCCTGCCCCAAATCCTCCTTGCTTCTTCCTCTGCCTAATAACTCTTATTGTTCATCCAGCCCTCACCTCCACATCACTTCACGGGGAAATCTGGCCTCCCAGACTTATCGGGTCCCCGGATTCTATGCTCTTTGGGACAGCTCCTCATGATATCCCTGGGCACAGCTATGGCTCTACATTTGTTTTGTGAGTACTCGTTGAATCTTCTTTTCTATGGGTTTCCTCCATGAAGACAAGGGCAGTGACTTTCTGTTTTTTTTGCATACCACTTTATTTCTGACGCCAACCACACTGGCCAGAACATAGTGAGACTTCAACAATTATTTCACTGAGTCAGTTTATAAATTTACTGATTTTGTGACTTTTAAAATGTAGATAAACAATAACAGTTGCAACACCGGGTCACCCTGTGTTTCCTTCATATATATTGTTTTATGTAATCCTCCTAACAACCCTATAAAACATGGTTGTTATGAGAATGAGAATTACATAAAACAGTATATAAGAAGGAAATGCAAAATAGTAAAGCATATAAATGTTAGTCTTGATCTTTTTAGACTTAGCTGCAAACAAACTGAGACAATACCACATAAAAGCTTTACACCAAGGATAAGCCAAGAAAATATTATTTCAAGGGGACAACTTAGGTGTTAAGGGGATATCTGTGAAAAGTTTTCCATATCAGATAGGATATGCTGACTGGTAAGATTTAAGACTCCTCAGGTGCATAAACGTGCAAACTGGAGAATCACTTAGGTGCACCCCATGTTTAACCTATGAATCCGAAGAACTCTAAACAGCGTCCTTATTTACCTTGTCATGGTTCTCCTGCTTGCTATAGATTGCTGACAAGAGGCGATAGCATTCAAGGCAGCCGGTCTCCTCTGACACAATGTGATTGGTCATCTTTTCAGCTTCTTTCGTCTGACCCATCACGGCCAAAACCTGAGCCTACAAAACCACATGGACCTTGGTTGGCAGAGATTCATTACCTTATCAAATAAAGCATCCTGAATAGAAGGATTCAGAATGCCCTCCTGACAAACATGCTTAGCATCAATTTAGTGACTCGTAGAGAAGGCTGAATCACCAGTTTTCAGCCTTCGACTTCTTGCTGTTTGTTTCTGTATTTAGTTTTGTGCATGCATTTGTGTGTGAATGGCAGAAACACCAAAGATATCCAATGAAATGGCTTGTGGTTTTTAAAAAAGGTCGACTAAATATGTCAGAAGAGAAAGAATTTCCTCTGATTTCATCAGAACAGTGTGTTTACAGCAAGATAATAAATTTGATTTATTGCACATCTAAGGAAAAGAATGAGCGAAGTTCCAAATGTTGAAATAAAAATTTTGTTGGTATTCATGTTAATTTTCATGAGTTTAATAACTATATGTTAGAGAATGTCCTTCTTAGAAACTATTTGCGAATGTATTTAGAGATTAAGAGGAATGATATCTGTAACGAATTCCCACATGGTTCAGGAAAAAAATAACACATACTAATAATAGGTGTATACAAACATACATATCTAAATAGGCACATTTATACATGTATATGCATACACATTTACATGCATACACAAGGGAGTGATAAACGCATCAAAATGTTACAGATCACTGGATCTGGGTAAAAGGGCATACGGGAGTTTTTCACTATTCTTGCAACATTTTCATAAGTTTGAAGTTATTTCAAAACAAAACCACAGTATTTTTGGTGTCCATGTCTCTGGAGAATGCCTTTAACATTGGCTGCATGAATATTCATACAGTAGATGTATTACAGTATTCCAGCTCCAGTTTTGAGGCTTGAGGACTACAGCTCTCTCTGTGGCTGGCTGTGCTTAGGCTGCCAGCTTCATTTTCTTTCATCCTACTCACCAGTGCCAAGCGGAGCTCCCTTTGAGAAGGCTGAAGTGCTGCTGCTTCCTGGTAAATCTGCAAAGCCTCTTCATATCGGCCGGTGTTGTAATACAGCGCTCCCAAAGGTGACAATATCTCAGCTTTGTGTGCCACCTGCAGGGCGCTGAGTTTGGAGAAAAGCTAATTGACATTTCTCTTCTAATAGGTACATTTCCAAATGTCTAGGCTTAGATTTAGGGATGACTGTCCATGGTTTGAACCTCTGCTCCAATATGGTCTTTGTTTTTATATAAAGAATGAGATTTTTGTTTTTTTTTGGTATTTTTTCTTTTTTTTGAGATGGAGTCTTGCTCTGTCGCCCAGGCTGGAGTACAGTGGCACAATCTTGGCTCACTGCAACCTCTGCCTCCCAGGTTCAAGTGATTCTCCTGCCTTAGCCTCCCATGTAGCAGGGATTACAGGTGCCCACCATTACACCTGGCTAATGTTTGTATTTTTAGTAGAGATGAGGTTTCACCACCTTGGCCAGGTTGGTCTCGAACTCCTGACCTCAGGTGATTCCCCTGCCTTGGCCTCCCAAAGTGCTAGGATTATAGGCACGAGCCACTACGCCCGGCCAAAAACAAGGTTCTTACAAAATGATCACGATGCCATACTTGGAACATAAGAATGTTTTATTGACCTATCAATATGGAAACTGAGCCCCAAGGGTCTTTCCCATTAATTATGATGGATTTGTTCTCAGGTGTGCATAGTATTTCATTATTCCCATTTTTGAAATTGCTATTTATGATTGGGGTTGCAATCCATGGCTTCAGAAAACAACAAACTGACTAAAGTGGAAATTAAATTTCAGCCTTGGTTTAGCATTATAATCTAGCCAGCAGTCAAAGTCATGAATCACGATCCCATTTATATTGTCGTGGTTGCTTTCTTTGGAGATAAGAATTTGTATCACCTGAATTGGCAAAATTTGCTAGCATTTTGAGAGCACACCTATTCCAATTAACTAAGATGCTGATGGGCAATTGCTGAGGTTTCTGGCCAACTTATAAAGTAAAGAAAGGGACCTTTACCGCTTGTACCATTCTTCAGCCATGCTGTTCGCTCCCAGTGACCTGTAGAGTCTTCCCAAGTTCACCATGGCCACGTGATGACTGGGGCTGAGTTTGATGGCCTGTTGGTAATGGGCCACTGCCTTTTCTGGAAAGCCTGTAACCCGTGATAGGTCGGTAAGAGCAGGACGTGTCTTATTATGAAAATAACTTTTCAGTTTCTCTTCTGACTTATAATTCTTTCCCATTATTATAGAGTCGTACCAAAATTATTCAATATGTAAATTAGCTTGCATTTCAGTTTCTCATCCTGGCCATTGCCTATCTTTAACAATTTCACTGTTCATTCATACTTCCAAAAAAATTAACAAAAAGGCAGTAAAAACTAAAACTATTCTTTTTATTATATATATTATTTTAGTCAAAGTTTTTTCTGGTCATTGATCTTGCTAATAGGATGTCTTCAGATTATGAGTGACTGTTATTTATCCAAGATATAACTGGCTCTCATTATACAAAAAAATAGAACAGGCTACCATAGAAATAAAACTGTCCAGAAGCAAATTCCAAGGGTCGGTCTTAATGAACTATACTGCAACATAGCAATTGAAGCATTGCTTTAAATAACACATATCAGCTTTATAGTGAAAATCTCTTATAAAATCATGCATTTTCATTTTAAAGGTATTTATCTAATGGGACTTCCAACATAATAATCATGCACTTGTCCAATGCATTGTATATTTTTAAATACTTTTATTTATGATTTTCGCAGGTATTTTTATACAATTTAGCTGCCTTCTGACACTGTTTAGCTGTTTATCAGGATTTAAGAGATATTTAAAAAACCACACACAAAAAATTTCCACTTTACAGATACAGACACTGAAGTGCAAAGATATTCAGAGACTTGATAAAGATCCCAGGGCAAGTGAGAGTAAGGCCGGAACCAGAAGGAAGACCCTCTAGTTGGTAAGTTTCTTCAGAGTAGCTTCCTGATGAAACTATATTCAGTGACTAAACTTTAGAACACTGCAAAGTTTCAAATACAATGGAATGTTTATTATCTACACAGAAACCTTTTCAAGTGCATCTGTTTGAATACAAGTTTGAGTAGGAGGTCCCTAGGAGTCTCTGTCTCTGTAGCAGAGACTCAATGCCATAGAGTGGTCAGGGAGTTATCACTTTTGGGGTGGGGCTGTGGCTGAAGTGAAAGGAAGAGGGTTAGACCAGACAACTAGAGATTTCTCCTGGTTTTTGTTATCTTTAAGACAATTTAGTATTATGTGGCCAATAAACCAGCAGGTGGCACTACACGACAATTTTACATATGCAAAAATAAGGTAAGTTTCTTAGACATTTCAGAATGTGAATTTATATTCTGTAAAACAAGAGAGTTCCAATACCCTTGAAAATAAAACCCCTTTAAGCATTTCATATTGAAAAACTAATTAAAATTAAATTTTACTGCAGAGCAGCTAGTCTAGTAGTCAACAAGAACAAAGTGGTGCTTTGGCCTTACATTCAAATATGATTTCATTACTTATATGTGTTCATTGCATGCCAACGGTACAGGGGCCCTGTAGAAGTCATAATGAAAAGAGAATTCATGCCCAGTAATGTTTTGCCTTAAATAAGATAAAGTAAGTGTATTTTACATAGCACCTGTCATATAAGAGCATCGTATCTATTTTAATAATGCAGTTTCTATAATGTATATCAAGGAAGGAATGATAGAACAATTCTGGAAGCTTTTAAAAAAATATGTTATAGAAAAGTATTTACTATCTGCCAGTGGCTAGATTCAGAGGCAGATTCTGCATCACTGTAGAGAAATGTTTTACTGTCATGGATTTATAAATATATATACATAATGTTCAAAGACCAGGACTCATTAAATCATAAGGCTACTTCTTGTCAACTGAGGAGCTTTCCCTCGAGACATGAGTATAAGAATGGGCAGATTTTAGTGAATCGAGCTTGAAGATTTAGAGAAATGACAGCCCCAAGGTACAACGACTGTCAATAGCGTGAGCTTCCTGCCAAGCCCAGTGAATTTTACTTCTGAGGATTATTTGCCTTCCATTTTGCTAATCTCAGCAGAGCGGTTTCTTTTTAATTTCACTTACCGGTATCAACTAAGAAAACCCCATAGTTGTTGTGTAAATCTGAGCTGTCTGGACAGTTCTTTATTCCCGCCTGGTATGTTTCTTCAGCTTCTTTAAACCTTTCCTTTAAAAGTAAACAAACAAACAAAATAAGCAAAAAAGTTTTTCAAAACCAACAATAAACTAAATATTAGGAGCAGGAAAAGCCAAAAAATCTTACTAAGCGCCTAATATACAACAGGCACTGAGATAAGGCATTATGAACTTTGTTTGAATTAAATGCAATATTAACTGTGTACAAATACCCAAAATTCATATCTGTATTTAGTTACTTCCCTTAAGGCAAACAAGATGTTTTCTCAAATGGGACATTAGGAAGGATTTGACCTGTACCACATGCCTACCAGTAAAAAAAGCCTGAAAATAGTTGTTCGAATAGGATGCCCTTCACCCTGGTGACTTCATATGAAAACAGGGGATACAAACATGGTGGAATGTTTTTAGAGGTGGCAATCTGGCTGGGAGGCAGGGCGGTCTGAGGAATTTGTTTGGTAGCTGCATTTGCATAGATGGCACTCTTTTAATCTGTACTTTATACCGTACCACTTGTTTTGGGAGGTTTTTGAGGGGAGGCTGATGCAGATGATGGGGAGGGCTCTGCCCTATCCTTTCGTTACTTGAAATATGTCTACAGCCCACCAGACTGCTGACTCCTTCCCATATTCAGTCCATGCTTTCCCCCTCTGAGCTGTTGCTTCCAACAGGATTATACGTCCCCTCAAGGGTGTACCTCCACCCTGTGTGGCAAGGTTCAGGTCAATCGCCACATCTCTCATTCTGGAGCTCTAATTCTAACTGTTCTTGTGTTCTACTTGTCTAAAGATTCACTTTAACAAACTTTAATAATTCTGAGTTACATTTTAGGTACATTTTCCTTTTTCTTTTATTTTCTTTCTTTTTTTTTTTTTATTTGAGACAATGTCACACTCCGTTGCCTGGGCTGGAGTGCAGTGGCATGATCTTGACTCACTGCAACTCTCGCCTCCCAGGCTCCAGTGATCCTCCCACCTCAGCTCCCTGAGTAGCTGGGACTACAGTCATGTGCCACCACACCCGGCTAATTTTTGTAGTTTTAGTAAAGATGGGGTTTCGCTATGTTGGCCAGGCTGGTCTCGAACTCCTGGCCTCAAGTGATCCGCCCACCTTGGTCTCCCAAAATGTACGCATGAGCCAATGTGCTCAGCCCTTTTAGGTACACTTTTCACAACCATTACAGACTGTTATGTCACACTTTCTTTTACAATACAGAAGGTAAAATTTAATTAATTAATCAAAGCTTCCCAGATACTAAGACTTATTTACTCACAAGTTAACAATGTCATCTTTTCCTAGTACTGCTGCGAAGATCAGGTAAAAGAAAGTAATTTGTCACAAAGCACATGCCAGCTTTAAAAATAGATATATGCCCTGAATATGGACATTTTCCAAAACCTTATCTCAAGTTACTCCTACTGAGCATTCAACCAGACACATGACCACGGAATGGAGAGCAACAATTTCCTGAGACATGACATCTTAAGCTTGTGATTATGTGTTAGATATTCACATTGAGGGCTGAACAATAAGCCAAGAAGCCAAAATGATTTGACCCAGGAAGAAACATATACCCTCTGTAAAAGAAAGAAAATAAAACATATACCCTCTGTAGAATGACCAGTGCCATCTGAGTTCATACATTTAAGTAACACTAGGGAACAAGATGTGGTTTGTCAAACTTCATCTACAGCCCAGCAAAAATAAGGATCTGTGTCTCTGAAAATATGGTTTTTAATAGCCAAATTCAACAAATTATCAAACTCAAAAAAGTTAAAGATGAATAAAAATCTCAAGATATTTCCTTTCAATTTTTTGAAGAGAAGAAAAGCTTTATGAAGCTCTTGTCCATTAAAGGACTGACAACTGTGACGTGTGTGTGTGTGTGTGTGTGTGTGTGTGTGTGTTAAATGAAGACAGGCAGAACACAAATTACATAACAACCTGAGAAAATTAACATCTAGAGAGTACCCTAGGGTATATATTCATGTATCCATTCATTCAGCACACATTTACTGCAGTGGCTATAGAAGTACGACATAGCGGTTAAGAACGAGGCTCCCAGGGTCTGACTACATGGATTCAAATCTCAGCCCCATCATCTACTGTCTGTGCGACCTTTCTTACCTGCCATGTGTCCCAACTGTAAATCAAGGATAACAACTGTACTTATCTCATAGGGTTGTTTTGAGGATTAAATCTATTAAAACATTTGAAACACTCAGAACATTGCTCAGCACATGGTTGGCACTTTGGGTTATCACGCTGGCCTTTATCCTTACTTACCCCAAATCACATAGCTACATGGGGATAGAGAATGGAGCCAAGTAGCCAGGTTTTCATTGGCCCACAGGGAATTGGGGAGCCCTGAATAAAAGCAGTATGTTGGAAATAAACAAACATGACTCTGGCATACAAAGAAACAGTAATACTTTTGGGTATTCATCCATCTGTTCCTCCGTCCAACCCATTTCTCCCTCCCTTTCCTTGAAAAATATTTCATGAACACCAATGTTAAAAGAAAAACTTCAGATAAATTAAATGTAACAAAGTTTAATTGAGCAATAAAGGGTTCACAGATTGGGCAACCCCCTGAACCAGAACAGATTCAGAGAGACTCTGCCGCTGCCATGTGGTCAGGGAGGATTTACGGACAGAAGGAGCAAAGCGACACATAGAAAATAGAAGTGAGGTACAGAAACGTCTGAACTGGTTACAGCTCAGTTTTTGTCTTACTTGAACATAGTTTGAACAGTTGGCTGCCTTGATTGTCTGATGGGTAAGAGAGTAACAGGCACAAGGTGGTCTGTTAAGGCCCTCAGTTCAGTTACAGTTTACTATGTACAGAGAAACTTTTAGGCCAAGCTTAAAATATGCAAGGAGGCAGTTCTAGGCTGAATTTAACAATGCTCCCCTCAAAATTGAGAGGTGAACCAAAACTGTAGGCATTGATGTCACTCTGCCACTATCGTAAAGGCATTTATTTGGTCTTATGTCTCACTGGGAAATAGCAGAACAGTGAGCTTTGTAAGATGGGAACCAGGCTTTCAGGTTATTATTTTTGAAAGAGAGTAGAGGGGACCTCTCTGTGTTGGAATATCTTGCTTTTAGTAGAGGAGAAAGAAAACTTGGATCTGTTTTAGGACTTACCTGTCTGAGACTTTTTAAAGTTTTAGTCTGATTATGTCACATGTAGCATGAGTGACTCTATTTTGGTCTGGTCTGTTCTGCTGGGGCCTAGAGTATGAACTCAGACCAAAATGACTGCATCTCCTAATTTTGTTTAGCAATTTCTTCCTTTTGGTCAGGATTTTACTTAAGTGAGTGTGACCATTAGACTTTTTTTTTTTTTTTTTTGAGACGGAGTTTCGCTCTTGTTACCCAGGCTGGGTGCAATGGCGCGATCTCGGCTCACCACAACCTCCGCCTCCTGGGTTCAGGCAATTCTCCTGCCTCAGCCTCCTGAGTAGCTGGGATTACAGGCACGCGCCACCATGCCCAGCTAATTTTTTGTATTTTTAGTAGAGACGGGGTTTCACCATGTTGACCAGGATGGTCTTGATCTCTTGATCTTGTGATCCACCCACCTCGGCCTCCCAAAGTGCTGGGATTACAGGCGTGAGCCACCGCACCCGGCCCACCATTAGACTTTTAATGCCATTTTCAGTTACCATTATTTTAGAGTTTTGGTCTCAGTACATTATTTATTGGTTATGAAGTCTCTATGAGAACACACATTTTTTGAGTTTTTGTCATCTCAAAGAGAGAGAACATAGTGTGCTAGAGAGACAATTATAATGAGCAAAAGGATCATATCAGCAGTTTGGAGTATGCTCCTTAGTCAGCATCACCATGAATCAAACCAACTAAAATGAAATAGATCAAAGAATGAGCCAGACAAAGAGTCTACTTATTTTAACCCAGCAGTCTGTTTATTAACACCCTATAACCAAATCTCTATAATATTCAATGTATTTATTTATATGTAACAAGTAGTATCAGTCATGGTAGAGATTTTTTTTCCTGTTTATTATCCAGCACAACCTTAGCAAGAGAACTTAAAGATGTCTGTTGTGTAATCACAGTCTTTGTAGTAGAATCCATTATAAAGCCTATTATGAGGGACAAATTTTAATCATTGTCTCCTTTAAATTATGAAAAAGGGGGCCTAAGAATTATATCTAGAAGTGTTTAAAGAAACTCCATGTTTAAACTTCACTAGAAGAGGGAAGGATCTCTGGCAATGTTCTTTTAAACCGATGATGTAGGTGAAAAGGAATGAACCAATGTTCTGTTTCTGATTATGGAAGAATAAAGATGCCATTAAATTTTTTTGCTCACATTGGTCCTTTATATTTTCTACCCAGGCTTAAGATTGTCAATGTATAATGCTGGCTGCAAAGTTCTCTACAAATAAAATTATACCTTATGATGTATACGAATCCCCCTTTTTAGTTTTATTGTTCATAGAGGCATAAGCGAGGAAAAAATTAAAAGAGGTAAAAGTCTGAGGATAGCAGAGGAGCCTTGATCTGTGATCTTGGGAAAGCTGTTCATGTCTAGGATGTCATCTGTTTTGGGGGCAAAACTTTCCTGGTTAGCTTTATCTTAAGGTTTGTAATGGGTGTATAGTTCTAAGAGTCTGGAGGGCCCTTCTGAGTTGTGAGATTGTGAACCCAAGCTTTGAGGCCCCAAAGTTTTGCTGTAGTGTAGGTGGCAAGGGCAAGCTTTTTTTTTTTTTTGAGACAGAGTTTTGCTCTTGTTACCCAGGCTGGAGTGCAGTGGCTGGATCTCGGCTCAGTGTAACCTCCATCTCCTGGATTTAAGCAATTCTCCTGCCTCAGCCTCCCAAGTAGCTGGGATTACAGGCACACACCACCACATCCAGTGGCTAATTTTTGTATTTTTAGTACAGACAGGGTTTCACCATGTAGGCCAGGCTGGTCTCGAACTCCTGACCTCAGGTGATCCACCAGCCTTGGCCTCCCAAAGTACTCGGATTACAGGTGTGAGCCACTGTGCCCAGCCAAGGGCAGTCTTTTTCTGATATCATTTCAGAAGATCCAATCTCTGGGTTTTAGACCATGAAAGGTTTGATTGTCCACAGTCACTGCATGAACCATGAAAAGTTTTTGTTTTTGTTTTTGTTTTTTAATCTAGCAGAAGTACACTTTGGCATGATGTATTCAAGCCTTGTAGCCTTTAGTCATATCAGAATTCTGGAGCAGAAGGTAAATGAGGTTTTGTTATTAGGGGCATAGGCCCTCTAGCGACCATTTTAGAAGGGTCAACTTCTGTTTTCCCCTGGAAGTGGATTTGATTATCCACTACTTTTGACTAAGGCAATCTAGTTGATTCAGTTACCTTTGCCTAATGCCATTGTATCTGAAATACCTTATTGTTCTACAACTTGTCCATTGAAACAAGTGCCTTTATTGCTAGAGATTTTTCTAGGAATATCCCACGAGGGAAACACACTTTCTAATAACGTTTTAGCTACTATTTCAGCATCAGAGTTTTGTATGAAAAAACTTTTATATAACCAGAAAATATGCATTAAAAATGACAGTTGAATGAAATTTCTCTAAAAATGTTTAAATGGCCCATCAGGTAGCACAAATGTACCTGAAGTTTTGATCGTCTTCCCAGGATTATGAGTTTGACCAACCAAATATTAGTCAACCATTTTAGCAATTTGGAATAGTCACCATAAGAATAAATATTTTAAAAATGTAACCTGGATCAGCTTAGCCCTCCTATGATGAGTTATGGGATACAGAACTTTTAACAATGAAAGCTTGAAGGATTTAGAAAGGACCAGGTGGCCATTCAGGGTCTTCGTGAGTATATGCTTAATACTGAATTTAGATCCTCTCAAATACCAATTTTGTTTTTCAATTCAGATGTATAGCATTGTTTATTAGGTGAGCCATCATAGGTAATTTGAATTCAACCAGGAGTTTATTTAAATTGTATACTTAAAACATTTTAATGCTGGCTGATTTAGCATGAAAATCTGGCAAAGTATTTTCTTGGTATTCAATTAATTCTTATCTTGCTTGGGTTAGAAGTTTTATAACCCAGTCAGTCTCTCCATTAGAATTTTGGGAATTCTTAGTGCAAATGATGTGATCTTTAAGTTATCAGAAACCTGTATACAAGAATGCTTGTCAGGGTTCTTTTCATCCTTTCTGTGAACCTCCTTGAAGACATGCCAACTCTAGGATTTTAATTCTTTATCAAGAGCTTTTAGAAAATGTATCATGATTAAGCAATTAACTATGGAAAAGTTAACTACAGTCATCATTAAAGATGTAATTGACAAAAAACTTTTTTTCCTGTGGCCTATAATAATTTAACATAATAACCACAATTATGACAGATAACATACCAAGACATATAAGAATCTTAAAAATCTCCTATAATTTTGGAACATATATTAATCATGTATCCATAAAGTATAACTCAAAGGCTAAACATGACTCATTTGACAATGCCTCTCACAGTTTAACAAGACAAAGAAATCTATAAACTCTTTCGGATGCTGCAGAAACCCTCTGGAGAATCCCATGTAGTTGAGGTCAAAAAGACTTAATTTTCAACTTGAAATTTGATTTAAGGAAAGAAGCTTGTCGAATATGTCAAAGGTTTAAAACATTTAATTAAAATATGATCACAGATCACTGTAGAATAATAGTAATTTATTTAGCCAAAATGGTAATTAAATGGTTTTAAAAAGCATTTATTCCTTGAGGGAGAAGAGGCTCTGTTTTTCAATCAAAAGACCTGAGAAAGACAGGATGAGACAGAAGCTGTCTCAAGCTAAACTTAACACCACGCACGTGGCATGCGTGTACACAGTGAAACGGAACAGTGAGTGAGAGACATAATCCCTACCTTCACCACTGAGTGGAATTCAGACAAGAAAAAGACAATAATGTAGCTGTGGGAGGAGAAGCACAAGGTATGTGGGAAGCAGCCAAGAGTGGCACCCACACCTGGGGTCAGATGCTGTATGCCTGTCATGATCCAAATGCCCAAAGACATCGATCACTATTACCTTCAGTGGCTGTGTAACACAGATGTGCTTGAAAACTATCTGTGGCTACGTAAAATCTGACAAACATCTTTACAACCAAACTAGTTAAGGTAGAAGGTGTTTTTTTCTGAAAGGAATGCAATTGATGTCCTGACAGTCTCAGCTGCTGAAGTTAAATACAACAGTAAACAACAGTTTTTAAGTGCGACTACTGCTTTACCGTTCTCTAATACTTTTCCCCCCACGTTCTTGCTCCTCCAAAATAGGCAAAGAGATTATCTTTTTCATCTAACCTTCTCTCTTATTTTTGCATCCATGAGCTGAGTTGATTTTCCACTAGAAATATTTTCAACATCCAAAGAAATAGTGAAATTTAAATACCAAGTGTGTCAGGGCAATGAATCACAGGCCTGTACCTTCAGTGACCCCCAATGGCACTGAGAAAATGTCTTTAAGATCTGTCTTTCTCTTCATTTCACTTGACTATCAATTCAAGGAATGATCAACTCGACTTATAAAAAAATGAAACCACTTCTCCAGGGAGAAAATACCATGTAGGTTTTTAAAGTAAATTCCACCTTGTCTGGAAGAGTAATGCATTTATCTTAAGTAGCACTATTATTTAATCCCTGAAGCTCAATTTCAAGTATTCGCTTTCATTTAATTCAACTGGCTACAAGTCCTGACCTAAGTCTCATCATTTCTAGTCTCTACTGACTTGTAAGTTCCAGAGGAAATGAATATAAGCTATTTATAGGACAACTTTAATTAAAAATATTTGTGACCCAGGGAATAATTGTGACATATTAATACTGTCTGCTGTACACCAGAGTCCCCAGCTATCATGTGAAATTGGCCTTCGAGGGCAGCAGTTAAAAATGGGCAGCATGCAACCATGGGCTCCTCTCCAAGACTTAAAGCATTTTCAGTAGGGTGGAAATAAAATGGGCCTTGGAAGAGAGATAAAACACAGTCAACATGCTCACTTTTTATATGCTATAATTACCCAGCATAGCACACTTTTTACCTCAAGAAAGGAAAAGTGAAAAATAGATGTCCTGAGAAAGGACCCTTGACTATAATTTACTGTCTTGAGCTAAATAGTATGTTTGGAAAACTTTATAGTTCAGGCTCCAGTAACTCAAGGGACAAATGGATATTGGCTTCATGTAGAAATTCTCAAACTTCTTAATTTTAGAATAACTTTGAACTCTAAAAGTTACTGAGAATTCCAAAGAACTTTTTATTTATATGGACTACATTTATCAATATTTACTATATTGGAAAAAAAGCTGAGAAAAAATATGTGTTAGTTTACTTAAAATAATAATAAACTCAAACATAAATATATTTATATAAAAATAATTATTTTCAAAGCAAAAAAAATAGGGAGAATAGTGGCATTAGTTTATATTTTTGTAAATCTCATTAATGCCTGACTTAAGACAGCTGGATTCTCATACCTACTTCTATGTTCAATCTGTTTTATGTACATATATTTGGTTGGAATATCTAAAGAAAAGGAGAGCATTTTAATAGCATTTTCATAATTGTGAATATATCCTGTGGCTGCTAGAAAACTACTGTATACTCATGAGAGAATGCGAGGGAAAAGGCAAATTACTTCTTAGTACTATTAGGAAAAGCACATAAACCTTCATGGACCCTGGGGGTCTCCAGTCAACACTTTGCAAACAGATTACAGATGGCCTGTAACAATGTGTATTTAACGTATAGAGGTGTAGAGAGTGGTATTCCAAAGCAGTAAAGGGTCAATAGAAAAAAATGGTGCCAGTGCCATGACATCAGGGTCACCATGTGTCTGAACTGATTTTCTAGAAGTGTTTTCATTCTAATCAATAATTTAAAGCACACAGAATCTTAAAGTATCTTTCTATTAGTCAAATGGCTTTATTTACTATTACAAACCTGGGAAATTATGGACTAACAGATCTTTACACTCATGTCAATGACTTCTCCAAGAAACTGTTCAAGACACAGCAGCCCAATAGATAAAGAAACACCTGTTTTCTCACCCTCTTCGTTTTTGTTTTCTTTACAAGACAGTTCCTCCACCCACATGCCATCAGCATGAATATTTATGAGAAACATGCTATCAATATTTGATGTCTAATTTTCTTTCCTATCCAACTAAAATGAATCAATTAATTTGGCATTCTTCCCCACCAAGGAAAGACAAGGTATTTTCTAATCCTAGATTTCCTCCTCTCCCAGCAGAGTGTGATCAACACTACTCTGACAATTTACACAAACAAGAAGTGACCACTTTAAAGAAGGAATGCCAAGAACAATACAATGAATTCTAAAGAGAAAGTGTGACAAAAGTGAGCAACTACAGGGTATAATGCAGTCCTGAAACCAGGAAAAGAGGTGAAACCACATTTGCATATAATTACAGCTTCCTGCTTCTTTAGACTTTTCTCTTGTCATTTTGCCTTCATTCTCTATACTTGCAGATACGTGACTTTCTTTCTACTTGAGAAATAGAAATAAAATCCTAAGTCCCCCACCTAACTCAAGACACCCCATCCTGGCCAAGGAGACCCCAGAGAAACCTTAAAAACTCAGTTCCCAGCCATGACCAGCGGTAAGGTTACTCAAGCATTATACCCACTCCTTTGCTAATTAACTACGATTAGACTCTCTTTCCTAAGAGCTGATCAGAAACTAGTCCCTTTGAAAGACTTGCTCCACTGTTAATTTCAACCAACTATCTCATGCGCCAGCAGGGCTTCCCTCCCTTTTTGCGGTCTCAACACAACTGACCAGCATTCCTTCCTGCTAAGAAACCATTGACTGTGGACTGGTTCTGGCTGGTCCATGAAGACTGTGCATAGGGTGCCTCTGCATTTAAATGTTATGTCTCCACCTCAGAGTGCACATGGGATGTATGTAACATATACTTTTGCTTACTTCACATGTACAACCCTTTCATAAATATTCACAGTTCCTCCTATAATCTGTTGAACATGTATAGTTAGCCAGTCTGTTCAGCATAAATTCCTATCTTGCCCTTCCTCCTTCAAAGTGCCTGCTTTTGCTTTCTGCTAGAGGTGGCCAGCTAGCAGGCTACAACCCTTTGTAATAAATAAAGCTCTCCTTTCTCCTTTCCTTTATAAGAAATAAAGCCTATTTTTATAGATTTTAATAAATCTATGAAAATAAATTTATACATCTCATGATTTTAAGTTGACGTATTAGAAGTAAGCTACATACTGTTCCTCACCTCAGAGACCTTAGGGGGTCTATTCTTTCTGACTAGAAAGCTTTTCCTTTCACTTTTACTCAGTTTATATCCATCAGTCCTTTAGATATCAGATTAAAGGTCACCCCCTGGCAACAATCCCCACTCCCCATGTATTCCTTTCCCACATTAGATTAGGTCCCCTTAACATTCTCACTGCTGCTTTCCCTTTGTACATTTGTTACCCTTGTGTTAGACACTGGGGAGGGAGCTGTAAATCTTTGCTTAGGGGTAACCTTCCCTTCTATACTACACTCCATGAGGGTATCTACATACATAACTTGCCGCTTCAACACTCTGGTCCTTGGTGGCATCTAGGTGCTCAATAAATATGTGCTCAATAATTACATCAATAAATTCTTAAGTTAGGGTCTTCTTCCAAGTTGACTTAGCCACACAGACAGTGGTATATAGCTGAATGTTCCCAAAATATAGCATTTGCAGGAGAGAAACTGATCCCGGACTTTTTATTTGTTACATAGTTCCAACTTATGTTTTATTGTTCTAATTTTCTTTTCACTCTTGTATTGGGTAAGGTCATATTTCAAAATATATGAAGGAAAAATATTTTATTTTAAGTGCTATCATTTTAATTAATTGAGTTTTTCAATAGGCTATAAACCTGGGGCCAGCATAATTTACAGTGGCCAGAGTCATAAACAATGTTAATTTTATTTCCTTTACTGCTACTGTAATACAAAGCTATATAATCTATGCAAGAGTAAGATGGTTAAAAATGATTGTGGGCTTATAAATGTTTACAATCCTATCTGTGAAGCTGGAGTACAGCCAGTTCTGAACGCTAATGGAGAACAAAGAGAATAGCAGGCCAGAGACCACCCTGACTTCAAAGCTAAGAGTTTATCTTCTGTTCTCAATTTTCTAGACTTCTTTGCTGCAGTAGACACAGCGTGGCATCAACTTTCTTCTGGACATTTTTATGTGCCTAACTTCTGTAACAACTCATCCTTCCGGGTTTCTTGTCTCACTTCTTTTCTACCCCATCCATGCCTAACCTCAGTAACTATGGCCCATTTCCACAGTCTATTCCTGGGGCCCCAGCATCAGTGGCAGGTGAGGAGCTTAGAGACCAGGTTTTAGTCCAGGTTCTGCTGCAAATTAGTGAATGACCATGAGTAGCCACTTAATTCTCTGTACTATACATTTTTATGTAAAATGAGAAGGTTAAAAAAAATTCTTCAGGGCATTTCCCTACACTATTCTTCATTTTCTCCATGAGGAAATTATACGCTTATAATACTATTTCATTTTTTTTTTAAGTCCTAGATCCTATTTTTCTAGCCCTGACCTCTTTCGCTTTCATTGGTCCATCTGCCATTTTCATTTAAATGTTCCACTAAATTAAAAACGTAAAGATTGCACACTGCTGGTGGCAGAGTATGTTGGAAGTAGCCTTTCGGAAAGCAATTTGGTGACATGTCTCAAGACTCATGAAATGTATGTTTTGATATGGAAATTCTTCTAGGAATGTATCATTAGGAAATGATTCAAAATATTGTTTCAACAAAGCCCTAAGAAAGAAAAAGTTCAATGCCACAAAAGAAAATAAAAAGGAATCTAAGTGTCCCAACAGTTGAGATATTATTAGGTATATTACAGTGAATCATTTTGATAAATCAGTAAGCAGCCATTTAAGTGGTATTTATGAAGGTCATTTAGCACCATGAAGAAACATATAATAGTATGTATCATTTAATGGCAAGTGAAAAGAACAGGATACAAACAATATATAAATATTAGTATGAAACACATAAATATATTTTAAAGACATGCATGATATTAAAGAATGAAATATTTGTTGTCTCCAGGTATTATATTATAAATAAAAGATGTACATTATTTTCTCTGATTTTTCACACTTTCCTTTATATATTTATATTACTAGTTTAACTGGAAAAAATGTTGTCACTAATCTTATTTCCTTAAATAAGGAAATAAAATCTTGCTTCTGCCTGGCTTTTCCATGTCTATCAGTGGCCATAAATCTTCTCAGTTTCTTAGGTGTTCTGACCCGGAGTTCTCAATTTTCTATTTTTCTTTTCGTTTCAACTTTTATATGCCAACAGTCCCTATGTACCAAGGAAATCTTTTTCCATGATGCTCTATCCATTCCCTCACTTTCTTCTGCAAACAAGGCTCTCAACTACTCATAGCAGAATGCAAATAAAAGCCAAATACATTGTGTGTTTTCCACAAGGTTTTCTTCCTCACATATTTCAGAACACTCTCCTCAGATATTTACCATTACTTCCTATTATCTATCAATTTAAAACTTGGGCTCCATGATAGCCTTATTATGTTCTGCCATATAATGATTTTTCAACTCATTAATCTATTTTTCAAATTTGTCAAATCCCCTACTTTGCACAAACAGATTAAATTTCTCCCTGCAAGTTACAACAGAGTAAGGAACACAATATTAATTTCCAAGAAATCCTATCCTGGAAAGGTTTATTACATTCACGATTTTATTGGCACTGAGGATGGGAAATCACATCAATAGACAGCAGCATGCTTATAATAAGAGCAAGGCATACCAAATAAACTTAGTTTACATTATAGATTCACAACCTTACATCAGGGGAAGGATTCTGGCAGGTGTCTGAAAAAGTGTCTCAAAACGTCCCTGCAGACAAGACTGAGAGAGGTGAACTATATGATAATATAATTCAACAGATTAACGAATGCTTGAATAGCTTTACCCAAGGAGTCTAGCATAAGATAAAGGTCAACGTGGAAAGAAGTTTCTACAGATATGCTTCAGGGCTTCCTATCTGCTACTGATCGTCACAACATTTTTAAAAATCAAAGGCATAAACTAGTTATTTAACTAAAACTATTGTTATCAAGTGTGCCAAATGAAAGACTGGAAATGGTAGTCAATACACTACATGGCAGGAAAAACTAAAATGTCCCAAAAAATCAGACGTGTCAGGCTGATATAAATACAGAATGAATCCTTTTGTCCAGCTTCTGAAAAACTGCCTGGAAAATGGGTGATTTCAGCTGAGTGTAGGAGAGAGCTTTTGAGCATGAGAGTGGACCACAACACAGTCCATGAGGGCCGTGCATGTGGACAGATGGTATCCATGGAGGACAAGTCACTTGACCAAGGGGATGGCTTCACCGTGTGTTACACATTGACCAAGGTTTGTCAATACTGATTTCATATACTCTGGGTCTTTGAAATGCCAGGATGCTGTTAAATAAGGTTGTGCAACAAAGAAATGAATTTATTTGCTACCAAAAAATGTTTAGCTAGGTGGGTTTTTCTCTAACAGTTTGTGCCTTGCTTGCACATCTGATGAACTTTTATGACTAAATAGTTTAAAACATGAAGATAGGATGTTGAAAGTCAGATAAAGGAAGGCAGTCCTGAGTTATGCCCAACAGCTGCTCTGTCTTTTTAATGCTCAAATCAATTGCCCAAAGGAGCAGAAAAAGAAACTTTCAATCTTTCAGTTACATTTTTAGATCTTACAGCATTCTACATTCACATCTAGGACAAGAAAGTGCTAAAAGATAGATGGGACCTTTGGCCAGGCGCGGTGGCTCACACCTGTAATCCCAGCATTTCAGGAGGCTGAGGCGGGAGGATCACCTGAGGTCAGGAGTTCAAGACCAGCCTGGCCAGCATGGAGAAACACTGTCTCTACTAAAAATACAAAAAAATTAGCTGGCTGTGGTGGCGGGTGTCTGTAACCCCAGCTACTCAGGAGACTGAGTCTGGAGAATCACTTGAACTTGGGAGGCGGAGGTTGCAGTGAGCCGAGATCGCGCCATTGCACTCCAGCCTGGGTAACAAGAGCGAAACTCCGTCTCAAAAAAAAAAAAAAAAAAAAAAAAAGGAAAAGATGAGACCTCTGTATGTAAGAAAAGATAATGATCTTAGTCATCATTTGTTTTTCTTAACAATTGTTCACAACTTCCACTATTAAAACACAATAACTTGATAGCAATTTGCCATTGCAGTTCACAAAAGATTAAATTTATCAGATGGTGATTTTAAATACACCATCTGACACTCCTTAAAGATAACTAAGGAAAAAGTATATATATTATCCTGTTTAAACTTCCATCTGCTACAAAATTTGTTAATAGTAAGGATGAATGCAAAGATACTACAGAAGGAACTAAAATAAAGTTCAACATCATTAAACATCTTGATCATTTTTAAAATGAGCTCAGATGAATAAAATACATAGCCATTCTCATAGAGTTAAATATTCTAATGGTGGCAGAAAGTCCATAAAAAAATAAATATGTTTTAGATGGTGATAAATACTATAGGGAAAATAAGGCAGGACACGGTGGTAGAGAACATGATGGGCAGGGAAAGGTTGCTATTTACAAAGGGTCATCACAGAAGACCTCTCTAATACAGTAACATTTAGTCAGAAACCAGCATGGTATAAAGTATCTGGGAAACGCTAAGACACCTATCCGGGAGAGAAGTGCTGCAAGAACAGCTGGTGCAGAGGCTGTGAGAGAGAAGCACACTTGGCACATCTGAGTAACTGCAAGACAACTAGCCAGTTAGAGGCAGGGAAGGGTCCCATGAAAAGGAAGGAGCCGGGGTGAGGTGAGACAAAGCAACACTGATGGAGCCAGTCCCTGTGTCTGTTTCAACACAAGCCAAGGGCGGCTGCGGACTGCCAGTGTATAGCGTAGACCACAGCCATGACCATTTTAGTTTACACATTGTACTAAAGCATGCGTTAAAATCATCTAACACAGACACAGATTTTTAATCTAAAGCCCACATACCCTACAGGGAGAAAGAGCAAAAAAACTAGGTTTATATTATCTGTCACTTAAATATTTAAAGAATGTCCTAATTTTGCTTCTTGCTGGAGCCTCCAAAAATTTTTGATGCAAATTGCTCCCTATGAAACTGACATACAGTATCAAACCACTTATTACCCTTAAGCCAATTGAATGCTGCAGAGTATATGCAGAGATGTTGAGTTTGAGTGTTAAGGATAATCTGGCAATTTTATGGTAGCAGAATCTACTGTCTATCAAGGGTACTATGTGTGTCAACAAAACTATATCGTCAATTTAGAGAGAAGACAACTTATGTCTGTTTCCATGTAGCAGGGGTCATCTAAGACTCTGAAAACTGGTATCAAATCATTTAGACACGAGTGAAAAGAAGGAGGGGACTGAAAACACATGTCTATTTTATGCCATAAGAAATGTTCTCTTAAGAGCCTGTCTCACAAGCCTCTGTAATATTCTAACAGATATTAAAACAGAATTTGTAGGATGATCAAATGGCTCTATATTGAGTTCAGAGATCTTAGACCACTAGCAATTCCTCAGAAAAATATTACAAGTAAGTAGTAATAAAAACAGCAAATATCATATATTGTTCTTGATTGATTCTGTGCCAAAGAGAGAGAATATATCAATGGCCAATTATGGACCACATTTGTTTAAAGGCCATCTACACTATACAGAGATTATTAGAGTGAGAAAATTAGGCTTTTAATTTCTGTCCAAAAGAAACTGACCTACAGATTGGTTGTTCAATATGGGTTTACAAGTTAAATCATGAGTACAACAATCTGTATAACATTAATTTATACATGTAACAATGACATTGAAAAAAACTACTGTGTGAAACAATTACCTGCTCAGCCAATAACGAAGCTAAGCTTGAATATGCATCTGCAAACTCCGGACCATATTTAATGGAATCCTTCAGTAAGGTGATAGCTTCTTCCTTTTTCTCCTGGGACCTATAGATAATAACGGAGGGATGGGGGAGAACATCTTTTAATAACACTTTGTTTCAATCCTCTGATTAGACTCTAAAAATCTCATTTCTTTTAGCAAAGGTTAGCTGATTCACTCTGGATTTTATTGCAAATGAATTAAAATAGACGGTCTCAGGGTGTTAACAGTTTCTTTCTGTCTCTGAATTCTCCATGGAAAGAGATGTAAAGATGTAAATTACTTCAGGTTATCCACTTGTTTCCACCTTCTATTTCCTGCTGTGTACTTTTCTTTTTCTTTTCTCTTTCTTTCTTTCTTTTTTTTTTTTTTTTGAGACAGAGTTTCTCTCTTGTTGCTCAGGCTGGAGTGGAATGGCCGGATGTTGGGTCATGCAACCTCTGCCTCCCAGGTTCAAGTGATTCTTCTGCTTCAACCTCCTTCGTAGCTGGGATTACAGGTGCCTGCCAACACACCCAGCTAATATTTTGTATTTTTAGTAGAGATGAGGTTTCACTATGTTGGCCAGGCTGGTCTTGATCTCCTGACCTCAGGCCATGCACCTGCCTCAGCCTCCCAAAATGCTGGAATTACAGATGTGAGCCATTGTGCCTGGCTTGCTGTGTACTTTTTGAGAGTTATATTCAATATTTTGCAGGTTTATTAGTGAGAAGAATTTGGGGGCATTGTCTGGGTGGCATGAGAGCCAGTTTACAGTTATATGAAGATACATGGGTCTCTGTAGTACTGGTCACACCACTGCAGGCTGAGCCCCTAAGGGTGGCTGTACCTACCAGGTACAAATCAGGACAAACTGCCAATGCGAATCTTTGATTTTATATCTAAGAGAGAAAATATTCCATACATAATTTATGAAATTAGAGATACTGTGACCACCAGGTAGTAAAGAATAATGAGACATGTTATCATCATATTTTTACTGAAAATTGAAGCTAATTCTGCCTTCCTCATTTAATTCTTCTCCCAGTGATGATAATTCCTTTTAAAGAGGAATCAAGGCCCCAAAGTCATGACTATTTTATTGGCTTAAAATTCTCTTTCTTGTTAGACAAAGTTCTCTTTCCTGTTAAATCCAATGAAGAGACATTGGGTCATTATCCTGATACCAATGTCTTTGGGATCAAAAATGTACAGTATTGGAAGTGATTGAGTTTGCTATTAATACAATTCCACAGATACTGGTCTTTCATTAAGTGCTAGATGTTGTGATTCTGCAATGAAGAAGGGAATCCTTTGAACTATAGCAAGCACACAGCCTAAAGGTCCCCTCATCTTTAACAGTTACCAATATAGAGTTGTGTGCTTATGTTTCTAAAAATCATCCATTGAAACCTATCTCCTCTATTCTTTTCTTATTAATTTTTAAAACCCAGGAGAATGTGATGTTTTTGACATAGTCTCTCCTAAATAATATCCTTCCACATTTCAAATTACTCATAAAAAGCTTAGGCTACACATCAGAATAATTTTTCTTTGTGTCTGACATCATAATAGATGTTTAGTCTAATAATTATCATACCTAAATTCATATAGCATTGAATTACATATAATTTAGCCATTTAGACCAAATTGACAGGTCAATTTCAAAGGGGAAAAATATTAACTTTTTTTTTCTTTGAACTGACCAAGTCCATGGGTTGTTTCTATGAGTTATATTGAAAGGCCTAAGTTAACTAGCCCGTGATTGCTGAAAAACAGATAAAATCTAACATCAGTGTATATACCCTGTCCAATCAGGCATAGACACACTTTGATTTTGGAGTCACAGAAAGGAAAACTCTGAATCCCTTTAAGAACTCAAGTGATACTGAAGACACTAAGAACAACAAGGACTCTCAGAGCGTCTGGTAGGGGGTTCAGCTGGCACCGATGGAACTCTTAGGGATCTCTGGATAGGTAAAAAGTGCAGGTAAGCATAAAACTACTCCAGGATTCAGCATTATCATTGCCCTGCAGCATCTGGGATTTCCTTAGCTGCTAAACAGTGTTACCAGCTGACAACGGATAATAATCCTCCGTGATCTAAAATATTTTGTCTTTACTTCTCCCTTAGATCAACACTTCTGAAATTCTGGTGCGTAAAACCCTCCAGGTGTTTGGTAAAATGCAGAATGCCAGGACTGATAAGATTCAGCAGGTCTGGGTGGGGCCCAGGAATCATTAGGATTCTAAGCCTCTCAGGTGATTCTGCTTAGCATGGATGTTATAGCCCACGCTTTAAGAAACTCTGCCCTGGTTGCATGCAGGATTTGCCTGATCAATTGAACCTGCATAGGAGGATAAATATAATAGGACACTGAAAGCTTAAAAAAAAAAATGAAATAAAACCAAAAAAATGATACAGAAGACTTCCCTGAGACAATCTGAGTGAAAGAGAAAGGTGGCACTGGCTGGTTAATTTGCCCCAGTGAGAGATACTCCTGGTACCAGGAACTGTGTCGGGATGCGGTTGGGCAGAGTGGAACTCTGGGGGAATACTGCGATTGGAAGAGGCAGTTTTCTCTCTCACAGGGGCTCTATGTGAATATCCTCTATTGCGTATCCAAGTCAGCGCCTGTGTTATCTGTCGTAACACAAATAAGTCTCCTAATATTTTGCAGCAAAACTCAACTCTCTTATGTTTTTCCCGGGAACTTCCAAAAGGCTAAAAATTCCTGAGAATGTGTTCGTGGGGCCAGTGACATCACCATTGATTTAGTAAGAGAAACGTTAAGTAGAAATTAGATCTTGTTCAGAATGTGCAAATTTTGCCGTTAAACACTTTGTAGTTTCACAGGGAATTTTCCCTTTGGTTACACAGCAGTGGGGCTGTTTTTCCTGTGTGTTAAGTAAAAACATTTGCATCATCTCACTTTCGTGGCTCCATGTCAATGACAGATATTTAACAAAAGCAAAAAGGTTTTGTTGCATTTTTCTTTTAGTAATTAAGGACTGGGTACATTTGTCAATTTAGAAAAATTTTGGATTCCTGTCTAACATCTCGTGACATATTCACTTAAACCGAAAGCAGATGCTTGCTTTGAAAAAGTATTGACATTTGGGGAGAATGTAAGAAATGCCAGTAACAGAAATAAATGGATTTGGCGACCCTCTTAGCAGCAGTAAAGTTTCCCATTAACCACAGTGTGAACTTGGAATGCTGGGCAGACCTCTTAATTACTATTCTTTTGTCGGGGTGTTTGTTGTTGGATTCAAAACTGATGTTCTTCACAAATGAAAAAGATCATGGGTTTTTTTTTTTTTTTTTTTTGGCATATTCACTATACCAGCTCTTCTAAAAAACTGAATTGTGAAAGTCAAATTGTAAATGTCTGACTGAGAGAATCTTTACAGAGCATACATTTTTCTGCAGTTCTATCATTCCTGTACAGAAAGAAAAAATCAGATTATATTCTCTGTAGCTTCCTTTAGATTCAAGTTTGCTGAGCACACCTGGGCAACACAGCATCTAGTTTAGTAGGGGTTCACCCTAATTTTGCTGCTTGACCTTTTACAGAAGCCACAGGGAACTGTCTGGAGGACATAGATTCATATTATGTGGCTGTAAAGAATTTTTTAAAATGTTTTCACCAGATGCAGTGGCTCAAGCCTGTAATCCCAGCACTTTGGGAGGCCAAGGTGGGTGGATCGCCTGAGGTCAAGAGTTGGAGACCAGCCTGGCCAACATAGGGAAACCCCATCTCTACTAAAAATACAAAAATTAGCCGGGTGTGGTGGTGGAGGGGGGTGCATGTAATCCCAGCTACTCAGGAGGCTGAGACAGAAGAATCACTTGAACCCGGGAGGCAGAGGTTGCAGTGAGCTGAGATTGCACCATTACACTCTAGCCTGGGTGACAAGAGCAAAATTCCATCTCAAAAAAAAGTTTTCAATTCACAATCGTACTCATTAGATAGGTTGGTGCAAAAGTAGCACTAGCCCAATAGTTAACATTCAGAGAATAGGACGCTTGTCTCCCTCCCACCCCCCATCCTACCCTACTCCCACCTGGAAACTGAGAAATGGTAAGATAGAAAGCTCTACTCATAGGGCATCAGAAATGGAGATGCAACTCACACACACACACACACACACACACACACACACACACATGTACCTCACACCAGGCATGGCACAGAATAGGTCCTGAGGAAATGTTAGTTGTGAAGTCCTCTCCTTTGGTCCTTTGGTGTCTACTGCCAGCTGATGAGGTCACTGCTGTGCATCCAGGCAGCGGAACACCCGCCCCACTGTGCATGGAGGTGGGCTGGGATAAACAGTCCCAAGCCAGCTTCACTTCAAAGTGTATGCAAATATATATGCTAAATCCTTTCGGGACTGAGCGGAAGTGTAAAACCAATGCTCCCAGGTAGGGATCAAAAAGGGAAGGCAGCTGAGAAAAACTTAATTTAGCCAGGATTCATTTACCCTATGGCTAAAGGGATGCTTTGATGATGCAGTTTAATGCATGTCCCCAGGTTTAGGCTCAGGCTTGTGGCTGTCTAAATCTCAGGTCTGCCCTTACCAGCTGAATGATGTGTTAGATGCTTCATCTCTAGGAGCCCCAGTGGCCAAAGAGAAATGTGCTTATTATTAAATAATCTCTACCTCTCTAGGTTCCTGTAAGGGTGGAATAAAAAAACATGAGTGGTGTGCTTAGCAGAGTGTCTGGCACATAGAAGGAGACAATAAATGCTAGCTCCACTTGCTCCTTGCTCCTCTGCAGCAACATTCCCAGCTCGAATTTCTACCAGAAGCCTCATGGGTGGGTTTTTTTTCAGTAGAAGCAGGATGCTGTTACAATGCAAGTCCTTCCTCTGGAGAGAAAAGGGACTTTCAAGTTCTTCTCTGGTCTTCTTTTTCTTGTACTTCTCAGTTAAGAGCAGACCAGAAACCTGTAGTCGTACTTAAAACCACAGATTCTTGCAGCTAGAGAATTCTATAAGATCACTTATTTTCACCCTTTGTTTCAAAGAGATGGAGGCCAGGTACAGTGGCTCACGCCTGTAATCCCAGCTGTAATCCCAGCACTTTGGGAGGCCGAGGCGGGCAGATCATTCGACATCAGGAGTTCGAGACCAGCCTGGCTAACATGGTGAAACCTCGTCTCTACTAAAAATACAAAAATGAGCTAGGCATAGTGGTGCATGCCTGTAGTCCCAGCTACTCAGGAGGCTGGGGCAGGAAAATTGCTAGACCCTGGGAAGCAGAGGTTGCAGTGAGCCGAGATCAGGCCACTGAACTTCAGTCTGGGCAACAGAGCAAGACTCTGTACCAAAAAGAAAAAAAAAAAAGAGAGAGAGAGAGATGGAAACTGAGTCTCAGCAAAATTTAAATTCTCCCAAGCTGTTCAATTGCAGGGGCAGGAAATGCATTATCTACTTCTGATTCACTATTCATTTTATACCAAGAACCTGAGTTTCAAATTCAAAGTGAGAAATTATGTCCCTGGGCTGAGGATAATTACTAATAGCTAAAGCTTATTTCATCTTTAGTGGGTGCTAGGTCCTATGTTAAGGACTTACATGCATTATTGTATTTAGTACTCACGAAAGATGTAGTTACTGGTATTATTTCCATTTTATACATGAGCAGTTGGAGGTATTGCAAGCTAAAATCCTTTTCCCAAGGTCACATGTAATTATGCAGTAGAACTGAGACTTAAACTCGCTAAGCTCTCCCAGCTGCTAGTCTTGAGGAGAAGACACAGGAGGTGATGGTGGGGCAGAAAGCACTGGCATCACAGTTTCCTGGTCCTCGACTCCTCACTCGATTCCCAGTCCCAGACAACTGGTGTGGGCAGGCTCATGAGACTTGAGAAGTGCCGAGCAGACTGCCATTTAAGTGCCAGTTACTGTTGTCCCTGTCACTTGCAAGAGGAGGGTGGCCAGAAAGCTGAGGGCAGAGAGCCTTGCTATGCTGCCCAGCAGACAAGAGGCACAGCATGAAAACACCAAACTAAGGGAACTGGGCCCTGTTTAAGGAAGGTACAAATGGGTGGGAGGTTGGCTGGCAGAACTGCTAAGGAGTCACCAAGAAGGGAAGGGGCCTTACATGGTGCTTTCTGGGACATACCCTGCAGGCCACAGGCAGGGGTGGAACATGTGCATTATTCTTCTTTCCGTCCTTCCTGTTTCTCTTCCTGCCTACACAGAGCATTTTTAGATTTAAAAGCCTTTCAATCCTGTCTAACAGCCTATATGCCACATTTAAGTGTCTAGGTAAAGTTGATTTCCCACTGGGCTTTAGATAAAAAGTTCAGGTACTTGGTACCCTAAAGTAAGACAAATGTGTGCAGAAAGAAATTTCTGATATTTATCCATATTTCTCTTATTCTTTTAATTGAATAAGAGTAGTCCCAGCCGGGCGCGGTGGCTCACGCCTGTAATCCCAGCACTTTGGGAAGCCGAGGCGGGTGGATCACGAGCTCAAGAGATCGAGACCATCCTGGTCAACATGGTGAAACCCCGTCTCTACTAAAAATACAAAAAATTAGCTGGGCACGGTGGTGCGTGCCTGTAATCCCAGCTACTCAGGAGGCTGAGGCAGGAGAATTGCTTGAACCCAGGAGGCGGAGGTTGCGGTGAGTCAAGATTGCGCCATTGCACTCCAGCCTGGGTAATGAGTGAAACTCCGTTTAAAAAAAAAAAAAAGCAGTCCCAGCTACTCAGGAGGCTGAGACAGGAGGATCACTTCAGCCCAGGAATTTGGAAGTTTGAAGCTGTTGTGTGCCATGATCACACCTGTGAATAGCCAGTGCACTCCAGCTTGGGCAACATAGAGAGAACTTTTCTCTTAAAAAAAAAATTCCTTCTACCTAGATTTTTTTTTTTTTTTTTTTTTTTTGAGACAGAGTCTTGCCCTATTGCCCAGGCTGGAGTGCAATGGTGTGATCTCGGCTCACTGCAACTTCTATCTCCTGGATTCAAGTGATTCGCCCACCTCAGCCTCCTGAGTAGCTGGGATTACAGGTGCATGCTACCACACCCAGCTAATTTTTTAAATCTTTCGTAGAGATGGGCTTTCACCATGTTGGCTGGTCTCAAACTCCTTACCTCATGATCTGCTCGCCTCGGCCTCCCAAAGTGCTGGGATTACATGAGTGAGCCATAGTGCCTGGCCTTACCTATATCTTGAGTCATTCCAAAATTTATTCCTTTTTCACCTATATCTTGAGTCATCCCAAGTCTTCCAGGCAGCACAGGAGCTCAAGGGGACAAGATAACAAATGATTCCAGGAAAGTGATTTTCAGGACAGGGAAGACTACTGAAAACTCTTGTACTCGACAAAGCAGTCTGGCCTGTTCAATTATCTTCCGTTAGAAATATTTATGCAAGGAAGGAAAATGATGACATTCCAATTCCTTCAAGAGAATGTAAACAAAAACCAGGGGGTTCCTCAAAGCTTGCTCCCACCCACAGCACATCCTGGATAGTTCTGTCTTCAGGTCTCAGCGGTGTTTACTGGAGTCATCACAAAAGGGCACTTTCCTTGCAAAGCACATGATGGATTTAAAACAATGCAAGCTCAACTCATTAGTAATCACAGTATAAATCAGTAGAGTTGCAGTAGGGGGGAGAGACTCACAAAAATACTTTAACTATTAGCAATCTGTTTACCTACAAATAACTGCCAAATCTTGAGTAAGTAGGTAGACATTCTCCTTAATTCCCAGATAACTTAATTTTGGACAGCCATGGACTATGAAATAATAAAAATGTAAATGAAACCACATTTTCAATGAACTAGAAAAGTTCTGAGTTTAAAACCTCAGCCACAGCCTCTCAAATGTAACCTGGCAGGTTAGTATTTCTCATACATTGACAAATGGTCAATCTGGCTGGGGTCTGGGTTTATACAGAAAGGGAGAGGAGTGAAGAATAAGGAGGAAGGTGGTAGGACTATGGAAAGCCCTGAATCCTAAGACATTTGAACTCTATGTGTGTATGCAATGGATATAAAGTGAATTTCTTAGCTGTCCCTAAATTTATAGGGAGAGTGGAAGAAGAGCAGATGTTGGATTTAGAAAAGCAAAATAATGCAGTATGACAGAAGCAATGAAATAAAGAGCTTCAAAATCAAAAGGAGATCAACAGTGTCATATTCTTCACTGCAGAGAAACTAAGGGAGTAACAGCTGACAGAGCAGCTGCATGCAGTAACAGCTATGCGAACAGGTGGGGATAAGGAGAATCACCAGGCTTTAACCATTCTTCTTGCAAATTTGATCAAAAGCAAGAAGTGAGGAGAACAACTGGAGAGAGTACCTCAACTGAGAAAGATCCCCTAGGGGGATCTGGGGCATGCTGAAGTTGTGGACTGGGGAGAATTTGAAGACGTAAGAGAGAGCCTATGACAATAGATGAGGGGAGAAATAGAATCAGAAACGTGGATTTTACACTCATGACCACTAATGGCTAAAACACAGCACCAAATGTTCACAAGGTAGAGCAAATGAATCTTTCCCCATTGTTGACAGAGTGAAAAACGGCACCATTAGTTTGGAAAACTGTTTGTCAATTGATGCGGTTTGGCAGTGTCCCCACCCAAATCTCATCTTGAATTGTAGCTCCCATAATCCCCACATGTTGTGGGAGGGACCCAGTGGGAGGTAACAGAATCATGGGGGCAGTTTTTTTTCCCATGTTGTTGCCATGATAGTGAATAAGTCTCATGGGATCTGATGCTTTTATGAAAGGGCAGTTCCCCTGCATGCCCTCTCTTGCCTGCTGCCATGTAAGATGTGCCTTTGCTCCTGCTTCACCTTCCATGACTGTGGGGCCTCCTCAGCCATGTGAAACTGTGAATCCATTAAACCTCCTTTTCTTCATAAATTACCCAGTCTCAGGTATGTCTTTATTAGCAATATGAGAACAGACTAATACTAATTTCTGAAAACATTAAAGAAACACCCACAATTGTATACCTACATATTTACCAAAAAATGAACATACAAAGATTGGGAAATGAATATTCACAACACCTTTATTTGTAATAACCCAGACCTGTAAACAAACCAAGTATCCACCCACAGTAGATGGATAAACAAATTATATTAGATTACTATGATAGAATACTACTTAGCAATAAAAAGCAATATGTAACAACATGGATAAGACTAAAAAATTGTGCTAGGTGAAAGTATCCAGATGCCAAAACTACATACCAAATTATCACTTTAAAATAAAGTTCTAGGCCAAACTAATTTATCATTTAAAAAAATCAGAATAGTATTTGTCTCAGCGGATGGGGAAATTTACTGGATAGAGGTATGAGAGGTGTTTCTGGGGTGATAGAAATTGCCTCCGTTATTTTGGGAATAAATATAAGAGCATATAAAATTGTCAAAACTTATTGCACTGAACACTTAAGATTTGTGCATTTTAATACACGTTAGTTATGCCTCAATTAAAAAAAATACATAAACATAGGTGTAAACACTAGCCTCATGAAAAAGGCAAGATATTAATAAGTCTTTCTTCTATGGGAGAGCAAAATAAGGAGGAATCTGTGAACATGCCAGAAATTTTGAGGTAGAAAGAAAGGGAGCTGTGAATGATCTGAATATTCTAAGTAAAAGTAAGGGATGAGGTTGTCTTCTGGGTGTGTGTACAGGGCACTGAGGAGGGGAACAGAGGATGCATGCATTAGAGAAACAGGAGAAATATATCTTACCGTCTACTATAAAAGACATAAGGAATGAATCTTCAACAGCTCTTATCCCTAATCCTAATTTTGTTTTCCATATAAGGATCCCATTCAACTCAGATTTGTATTGCTTTTTCCTCTATCATTTGATAGACTGGATGACAGTCTACAGCCTACATTCTCTACGGGAGTGAAAACTGCTTCTTGGGGTGGGGATGGTGGTGAATTGAATAGACATTACAATGGTTTGTAGTCTTTCCAAGCTCACTGCTATGTAACAATTCTTGTTCTTGAGTATTTAATTGATGAAAAAGATAAGAAAAATATCCTAAAATGCTCCTTAAAAGAGGTAAGTATGATCATGAAAAAAAAAGTTGAGAAATACCAGTCTAGGGAAAGCGAAATACAGGTAGTGAAGTAACTTGGGTTGGCCTGGTCAGGCAGGTAAATGACGGTAAAAGCATGAGAGTCTAAGTTGACATCATGTGCATTACTGAAATACATCAGATAAATAGAGAAAGGATTACAAATTATGAACACAAAAATCAGAGAGAAGAAAGGTTCTAATAGTGGTCAAGTGCAGGGCTGGCAGGAAAGAGGGAGCAGGAGGAGAAGAGCACCTCTCATGGAAGGCATGGGGAGGCTCAAGCCTTACAGAAGCCAACTAAGCAGAGAAAGGAGCGAGGAGTGGGAGGTCATAATCATGATCCCTTTAAAGTGTCAGCAAGAGTGAAAGAGTGGAGAAAAGGGAAGGGAGGACAGAGGTAAGAGGTTAAGCTCAAAGAGGAACATTCCAGAGTTCAAGTGCCAGAGAATGACAAAGTCTACATAATTAAAAAGTCAGTGGCATGGCCATGTTGTTAAATGCCAAGGCAGAGCATAAATGGGGGGCTCTGGAGGGACAGAAGCACAGGAACTGCATGATGGATCTGTTTGCTGAAGAGGGCAGCATAGGTTGGTGAGCAATGGAGAGTCACTCTCCTGGTGCTCAAGTCCCTGAGGATGATGGAAGAAGGTACAAGAAATTGTGCAGTGATGAGGATGGTGTTGGGCTTTAAAAGTGTAGGGAGAAAGAGCTGGAGAGAGACACACATGATTTGGACAAAGACGAAGGGGAGCAAGTGTAATGGGATTGGGACTAGAGATAAGTGAAGGTGGAGGGAAGAGGTCACCACCACAGGGGTGGAGGGTGGGGAGCAGAATTTCATGCTAAAAGGAGAATGCAGAGAATACCCATCCAAAGCTGGCATACTAATGTATGGTAGTAAGGGTGTTGAAAAGTTGTTTTTATCCATATGGCTGGCATTCTCTACTCTCTGAGGCTTCAGTTAAAAAATAGAGAACGACTACCATCTTGACTGTATCAACTTCCTTTTTATGAAATAAATGGTTGTGTGGCTAGTTCCAAAGCTTTGAGGAAATATATCCCTAGCATTTAAAGATAATGGTTACCCTTCTGTCTCCTAATATTTTTTAGATATCCCATTTTCTAAAGGATCAGAATAAAGTAAAACAAATGTAGGCTGTTATCAAATTCATCTTCTATATAGTTCAGTTATTGGACATTCCATTACATTTTCCTCTGAGTTTTGATTATAAGATTTATTGTAATACCTACATAATACTTATATTCTATTATGTGAATAAAAGGTAGTTGTGGCAATAAGGTAGGTATGACCTGGTTCTCCAAGAAGTTCTTTTTATATTCCATTTCAGTAATAAACTCCAGCAGCTATTTTAACTAAGCATTCACAGAAATATTTTTCCCCTATTCTGCATTTAAATATTCTATTATATTCTCTCAAGCCACCAGGGACTTTTGTTCTGTTCATCCATAAAAAGTTCATGCTAATCTTGCCTATTTTCTTTCTTCTTCCTTTTTTTTGACATTTTAAATTCTAAGAAAAGCCAACAAGAATTAATATAAATTAAGAATGCTGGCATGGAAAGCTGCTTCTTATCAACCTCTCACACTGTAAATGTGCTGCACAGCATCATAACACATTAGCTGCAAAGTCCAGTGAAATGGTCATAAAAGGGGCCAGATATGTTTGGATAACACTCAGTGAAGTCTACTGCTATGAATGGGTATAAAGCCATCTGTCATAATTCCAAGAATTCAAATGAGTTGCTGTAAGATTGTCTGGATGCTCTGACAGTCACATCTTATTTAGAGCTTCTGGTCTGGACAAAGACTCATATTTCTTTCAAAGTCAAGGTTATTAATAAACATCTGTGCTGTCCAATATAGTAGCCACAAATTACATATGGCTATTGAACACTTGAAATATGGCTGGTCTAAGACATGCTGTAAGTGTAAAGCACACATTGCATTCCAAAGATTTCATTAAAAAAAAAAGGAATGCATACCATCTCAGTAATATTTTCAATTTTTATGTTAAATTTTAAAAATTGTTGTAATATTCATTACATGCTAAAATAATAATTTGAATATATTAGGGTTAAATGAAGTCTATTATTAAAAATAATTTCACTTTTTAAAATGTTTTAAAATATGGCTACCTAAAAAAAATGTAAATTTCAAGTATGGCTCTCAAGTCTACTGGGCAGTGGTGCTGGAGAATGTAGCCCAGTCTTCAGGTGGGCCACAAGGAGGCAGTAGAGTGTGGTGGTTACAGGCAGAAGGGACAGGGCAGATCTTGGTTCCATTCTGTGTCTTCTATTGCCTCACTGTGGGACTTTGGCATGTTACTTATTTTCTCCAAATCTTAGTTTCCTTATTCATCAAATAGGAATAATGATAGTGCTTCCTCTCAGGGATTATCAAATATAAACGCTTCACACCTAAAGAGATAACTTGGATTCTCAGAAGGAGCATTAAGTTGCAGATTATATAGAAGGGTACAATTTTTAAAAGTTAACTCAATAACTCAAAAGTTAACTCAACAGAGAGATCAATATTGTGTACATCTTAAAGTGAATAAATAGTAAAACAGATTAAGTCAAACCAAATTTAAAGTGCTTTTATCCTCTCCTTGCTTTTGGCCCATTGCTATGGCTCAGAAATGTATGAAGGTATGCAGAAATAAAGCTCAGTTATCTAAGTGCTGTTTTCTGGGTCTCCTCTCTCTGTTACTTAGCAACATAACCTCAGGGTTATGTAAATCAAATTTGCTGTTTCTTTAAGAGAGTTGCAGGGTGGTCCTTTCTCCCAAAAGGCAACTGCATGCCATTAAATAGTTTAATGTTACGTAATGTTTGGATTGGAAAGCTATTTGGGCAGCATGGGTAATGGAAAGGGAACAGGAAAAGGAGTTCAAGGGCAGGGATTCAATCCTGGCTCTGCCATAGCCTGAGCCAAGGTCACACAAAAGCTCTGAACCTTGGTTTCCTTTCCCGTAAAATGGGAATGAGGAAGGCAATATATCTCCTAACAGATTGTTTTAAAGATTAAATAATGAATATTAGAAGAACCTTATCTGTAAACCTGACAGCATTTCAGTGTTAGCTCTTATCATTATTTTAATCTACTGGATTCTAAGCCTGACCTACACCCAGACACAGCCACTTTGCTCTATAGAGTACCAGGCAAGAGGAGGTAAACAAGGGTAACTTGTTTGGACCTCTGTTAACTTCCTAGGACCTTGTTTTCTCTTCTTTCCTATTCACTGTAAAGACTCATTGGAAGGGCGTCATTTAAAAAAAAAAAAAAAGGGCATTCAGAAAACAGCAAAGTCTTATACAAATGTAAAGCATTGTTGTTGATTTAGATCATCATCAATAATTGATTTTTACTAAAAAAGAGGGGGAAAAATTATATGTTGGTTACCCAATAACTCCTTTTACTGTGAAAAGTAGCCATTGCCAAATTCCAAAATGCATTTTTAACTCACGTGTACTAATTTAAACTGTTAGCAGTGAAATGATCTGAATTGAAAAAGGAAAGTTAGAACATCCATCTTTTGCTCAGGTCTTAGCAAAATAAAACTTATAAGAATATCTGCCATCATTTTCAAATAGAGCCAAATTCAGCACCATATTATGATCGTAACTGTAGAATAGCATTCCTAACAAGAAATGTCATTTTGTAGCCAAGACTTTATATTTGGCTTCTATGGATAAAATACTCATTTGCATGAATTTTGAAACTAGAGCTATATAATCTAGGTACCCCAAAAGACATTTACAGGATTTTACATAGACAGTATGTTATCTGGGCTCTTAATGAGAACATATACAGATACAAGAAGGACTTATGAAAACACAAGTTCTTAGAACTTCACATAAAGAAATATGTGCTCATAAAAATAGCAGAGTGAAATAACAGCATCATATTCACCTGTATCTAGCTATCTACAACAAATAGGACTAATTTGTGTCCCACTATTTGATTTGTTATTTTTAAAAAGAGCCTCTTGATACTAAATTATTTTTTTTCCAAGTTGTGTACTTCTCTTCATTATTAGTTGGTTTTCTTTTCTTTTTTTAAATACACAGTTTTAATATCAGTGTTAGTAGATTTGCGCATGGAAAAAGACTGTTGAATATTCTTACTTTTACCAAGACTAAAAGTAAGAAAAGGCAGAGCAATATATTAAGGTGGGTCAAAGAAAATTACAAATTGTGGACTTAACAATAATTAAAACCTGTATTGTGCTACAAATATACAAAGAAGCAGGCCAGACACCATGGCTCACACCTATAATCCCAATACTTTGGCTGAGGTAGATGGATTGCTTTAGCCCAGGAGTTCAAGGTTAGCCTGGGTGACATGGCAAAACCCCATCTCTAAAAAAAAAAAAAAAAAATACAAAAAAATTAGCCAGGCATGGTGGAGCATGCCTATAGTCGCAGCTACTTGAGCCCGGGAGGCAGAGGTTGCAGTAGCCATAATCACACCACTGACCTCCAGACTGGGTAAATGAGCTAGACCCCGTCTCGAATATATATATATATACACACACACACACACACACACACACGTGTATATATATGTGTGTGTGTATATACGTATATATATGTACGTATATACATATACGTACAAATATACATATATATATACGTACATACATACATATATATATACGTACATATAGACATATAATAAAATATATGTATAAAGAAGCACACTGAATGTGTTTTATTTTCTAGTCTATATTCTCCTAATTCTTTCAGGTGCTCCTCTTATCCTATATAGGACCAATGTATTAGTCATACAGAAAGGAATACAATGGAAGAACTATGTCTCAGTGTACTATGATCCAAATGTTGCCAATTTATCAGCTCTAAAATTTATTCATGAAAAATTTCACATCAATTAATTTATTTTGTATTTTACTGCTTCACAATCTATAAATGGTTTAGGATTCAGTTCCATCATTCTTTTTTTTTTTTTTTTTGAGACAGAGTCTCATTCTGTCACCCAGGCTGGAGTACAGTGGCAAGATCTCAGGTCACTATAACTTCTGCCTCTCAGGCTCAAGATATTCTTGTGCCTCAGCCTCCCAAGAAGCTGGGACTACAGGTGCAGGTCACCATGCCCAGATAATTCCTTTTGTTTTTGTTCTTTCTCTCTCTCTCTTTCTCTCTCATTCTTTCTTTTTCTTTTCTTTCTTTTCGTTATACTTAATTTCTGGGATACAGGTGCAGAATGTGCATGTTTGTTACACAGGTATATATGTGCCATGGTGATTTGCTGTACCCATCAATCTGTCATCTACATTAGGTATTTCTCCTAAAACTATCCCTCCCCTCACTCCCCACCCCCCTGATAGGCCCCAGTGTGTGATGTTCCCCTCCATGTGCCCATATGTTCTTATTGTTCAACTCCCACTTATGAGTGAGAACATGTGCTGTTTGGTTTTCTGTTTCTGTGTTAGTTTGCTGAGAATGATGGTTTCCAGCTTCATCCATGTCCCTGCAAAGGACATGAACTCATTTCTTTTTCATGGTTGCATAGTATTCCATGGTGTGTATGTGCCACATTTTCTTTATCCAGTCTATCATTGATGGGTATTTGGGTTAGTTCCAAACCTTTGCTACTGTGAATAGTGCTGCAATAAACCCACATGTGCATGTGTCTTTATAGTAGAATGATTTATAATCCTTTGGGTATATACCCAATAATGGGATTGCTGGGTCTAATGGTATTTCTGGTTCTAGACCCTTGAGGAATCGCCACACTGTCTTCCACAATGGTTGAATTAATTTACACACCCACCAACCTCGATGTTCATCCAGGATATTGGCCTGAAATTTTTTTTTCTTGTTGTGTCTCTGCCAGGTTTTGGTATCAGGATGATGCTGGCCTCATAAAAAGAGTTAGGGAGGAGTCCCTCTTTTTCTATTGCTTGGAATAATTTTAGAAGGGATGGTACCAGATCCTCTTTTTACCTCTGGTAGAATTTGAGAGTGAATCCGTCTAATCCTGGGCTTTTTTTGGTTGGTAGGCTATTCATTACTTCCTCAATTTCTAAATTTGTTATTGGTCTATTCAGGGATTCGGCTTCTTCCTGGTTTAGTCTTGGGAGGGTGTATGTGTCCAGGAATGTATCCATTTCTTCTAGATTTTTTAGTTTATTTGCGTAGAGGTGTATAATATTCTCGATGGCAGTTTGTATTTCTGTGGTATCAGTGGTGATATCCCCTTTACCATTTTTTATTGTGTCTATTTGATTCTTCTCTCTTTTCTTCTTTATTAGTCTGGCTAGCAGTCTATCTATTTTGCTAATCTTTTAAAAAAACCAGCTCCTGTATTCATTGATTTTTTTGAAGGGTTTCTAATGTCTCTATCTCCTTCAGTTCTGCTCTGATCTTAGTTATTTCTCATCTTTTGCTAGCTTCTGGATTTGCTTGTTGTTGCTTCTTTAGTTCTTTTAATTGTGATGTTAGGGTGTGGAATTTAGATCTTTCCTGCTTTCTCCTGTGGGTGTTCAGTGCTACAAATTTCCCTCTTAACACTGCTTTAGCTGTGTCCCAGATATTCTGGTACATTGTGTCTTTGTTCTCATTGGTTTCAAAAAACTTATTTATTTCTGCCTGAATTTCATTATTTACCCAGTAGTCATTCAAAAGCAGGTTGTTCAGTTTCCATGTAGTTGTGTGGTTTTGAGTGAGTTTCTTAATCCTGAGTTCTAATTTGATTACACTGTGGTCTGAGAGACTGTTATATTTCCATTCTTTTGCATCTGCTGAGGAGTGTTTTACTTCCAATTTTATGTGGACAATTTTAGAATAAGTGCTATCTGGTGATGAGGAAAAAATGTATATTCTGTTGTATATTCTGCTGATTTGGGGTGGAGAGTTCTGTAGATGTCTATTAGGTCCACTTGGTCCAGATCTGAGGTCAAGTCCTAAATATCCTTGTTAATTTTCTGTCTCATTGATCTAATATTGACAATGGGGTGTTAAAGTCTCCCACTATAATTGTGTGGGAGTCTAAGTCTCTTTGTAGGTCTCCAAGAAATTGCTTTATGAATCTGACTGCTGTATTGGGTAAATATACTATATATATTTAGGATACTTATATATTTAATTAGGATAGTTAGCTCTTCTTGTTGCATTGATCCCTTTACCATTATGCAATGCCCCTTATTTTATTTTATTTTTATTTTTCCATGTTATCAGTAGTTGAAAGTTTTGTTTCGCTTTGAGGCAGAGTCTTGCTCTGTCGCCCAATCAATTCTTGTGCCTCAGCCTCCCAAGTAGCTAGGATTACAGGCTCATGCCATCACACCCAGCTAAATTTTGTATTGTTAGTAGAGATGGGGTTTCATCATGTTTGCCAAACTGCCCTTGAACCCCTGGCCTCAAGCAATCCTCCTGCCTTGGCCTCCCAAATGCTGGGATTACAGGTTTGAGTCATTGTGCCCAGCCCATTATCAGTTGTTTTTCATCATTTTCAGATTTATCAAGTTTTAACAATGTTATCAAATTTGAAAAATTAATTTTATTTAGCTCTTGACTTCTACTTTATTTCTTTCACTTTATTTAATTGTACTTTCTTGGCATTCATTTATTTTGTGTAGTGTTTCCTTGATTTTGTGTTCCTGCACGTGGGTAAAGGCTTTCTTACACATACAACTTCAGACCTAGGACGGCACTTGTCAGTTTATATTATATTAGACTGTTCTGTGATAAACTCACTCCAATGCTTCTGTTCAAATGAGATTAAAATAAAAATGTGCATCAACATGTACATTTAGTAAAAAGATTCAGTGTCTATGGGAATCTGTAAAAGTCAAGGAGTAAAAGGAAGGCAATGAAGATGCATCATACTGAGTTACTCAGCAATGGAGACAATCCTGTTAGGGAGAGGAAGAAAGAACCAAGTGAACCATTAGCCTTGACGGTATTGGAGAGGTGGCCGTATGTGCCCTCCAGAAGCTGGGAGATGGAAACCAACTTGGCAAGCGTGTCATCAGCATCTGATGAGCACAGATACACATAATATTACTCTCCACTTCTGGTCATTTTTACCTCTTAAATTTCCATTTCTGATGTTTGTTAACCTGTTTTTTTTTAGTTTAGAAGCTAAATTCCATAACTATTGCCACTGTTATTACTATCGTCAGGATCATCACCAACATTCCTAGACTATACTAATAAACACACAAGATGCAAAAGCACGCTTTACTGTAGTCTTCAGTAACTTTAAACACACTATCAACCTTTATCAGGGCAGCAAGTAAAAAGCAAACACTAGAGGTTTCATCTGAGAATTATTTCTAAGCACCAAAGTTATCACTAGTAATTCGCACTACTAATTCCAGCAAGCCTCACTTTATTTCCCACTTATAACACAAACTGGGTAGAAGTGTGGTTAAACCATTTGTCTATACCTTCAGAGAATGCTGCTTTTCCTAAAGTATATTATGGAATATTTGTCTTGGGAAATGCCTTTCCTCCACACACACACACAAAGAGAAAAGACAAAAATGACTATTCTACACAGTCCCTTCTCGAAGATTCACAAAGAATACTGGCATATTAAAACTTCTTGCAATAAATAAAGGATCTGCTTAACTCTGCACGTTCTCAGTTTATCTGACCATGTAATACTTTTCTGTTCTTACCTTTTTAGAGGCAATCTATAAAAATCTTCCAAAACTTGTATTTCCAGAAAGACACTCTGGGATATATATATCTTTTGATTGATAAAAAATAGAAATTGGGCCGGGCGCAGTGGCTCACGCCTGTAATCCCAGCACTTTGGGAGGCCGAGGCGGGTGGATCACGAGGTCAAGAGATTGAGACCATCCTGGTCAACATGGTGAAACCCCGTCTCTACTAAAAATACAAAATTAGCTGGGCATGGTGGCGCGTGCCTGTAATCCCAGCTACTCAGGAGGCTGAGGGAGGAGAATTGCCTGAACCCAGGAGGCGGAGGTTGCGGTGAGCCGAGATCGCACCATGGCACTCCAGCCTGGGGAACAAGAGCAAAACTTCGTCTCAAAAAAAAAAAAAAAAAAAAATAGAAATTGAGATGCATGTTACACACTCCCAAAGTCTGAAAACTCTAATTATACAGCTTTAGAAAGAGGGAAGAGCAGCACAATCAAATGAGTGTTGAGAAAGAAAGGGTTTCTTGGAATCTCAAGGCCTCCTGATGAATGGTAAATGTTCCACTTACTTAAGGAGATTCCCCAGATTGAAAAGAGCCCGGTTATGCTGTGGATGGAGCTGGAGAGCCCTCTGATAGTACATCTTTGCCTCTGCTGTGTCTCTCGTCAGTGTTCCAAGGTTGTTCAGGGCACTTGCATGGCGTGGATACAACCTGAAAAGTCAAAAATATTAAGCTGTGATAGTTCAAAAACTTCTAAACTGGGCACAATTTATTTGTTCTTTTTCCTTCAGGTATGGCATAGCCAAAATGAAACACTGAATTATTCTTGTACTTGAATGGTTTGTGTCCAATCTTACTGGTTGACTTTTGCAACTGAAAAGTATATAATTAGGGCAGGGATGCACATATTCATAATTAAATGACTCTTAATTGGTACAAGAATAAATAGTATGTGGATCTACCAGGGTTAAAGACATATAATAAGATTACTTTCCACTTCTTGTGATAGAAAATCCTCCTTGCGTCAGGTACTGAGTTTCTAGCCTCAGTTTCTCGCCTGGTGGGGCTTCTGACCAGCTCCCTGTGCAGGGTCCACTATTTACACCAGATGCTGAGTGAGCCTTTGGGGTGGAATCTTCATAAACATCTCTTTTTTTTGAGACAGAGTTTTGCTCTTGTTGCCCAGGCTGGAGTGCAATGGCGCAATCTCGGCTCACTGCAACCTCTGCCTCCCAGGTTCAAGTGATTCTCCTGCTTCAGCCTCCCAACAGGCATCACCACCATGTCTGGTTAATTTTTGCATTTTTAGTAGAGATAGGGTTTCGCCATGTTGGCCAGGTTGGTCTTTAACTCCTGACCTCAGGTGATCCGCCTGCCTTGGCCTCCCAAAGTGCTGTGATTACAGGCGTGAGCCATCATACCCAGTCCATAAACATCTTTGGATTGGAGCACTAGTAAGACTGCCATGACTGAGAAACCATGATATATAACATCATCCTATTAAAATAAACTTTACCTCCAAAATGCCTCCCCTTCACTTTTTTCTATTTTATCTCATTTTCCCCCTCCTACTGCAATTTGGTTCTACCTGTAGTGGTACAGTCTCAGACAGAAAATACTAAGAACATAGAACACTTAAAGATAAAAAAAACAAAGGCACAATGAAGTCAAAAATGGCATTCCCCATGTTCAAAAGCAAATGTAAAGGAGGCTGAGGTATACATCAGTATATCAAATTTATGCTGATTAAGGTAGGAAGGGAACCAGTTTATTTCCTAAACTCAAAACTATAAAGAAGCCAAATCCACACAGCTCCATAATTTAATCGTTTCTGATACATTCAGAGGGGACATAGTTCGCAGTCTGGTGGATTTGTTCCATCTCTGTCACCCAGAGTACTGTGAATAAGCCAGTGGAGCTGGCTTTTAATGTAGAAATGCCAAGATAACGCCCAAGTAATAAAAACAGGATCTGTACTTGTCAAGCCCCTTGACAATCAAATGCCATGCTTGCCCCCTGTTCCGTACCTTCTAAAAGATCAATTTAATTCTGGGACAGAAGAGGTTCCTATTAAAAGGACAGGAAAGACAAGTTGCACAGCTTTTCAATCTTTGCTCTACCCAGAGTCTCTTAAGTTTATTTGACCCTTCCCTACTCGCTACAGAACAGCTATAAACATCCCTCAGAACTAATATTTCCAGGAAGGCACTCTGTAATGTTCCTCTTGACTGACAAAGGCTAGAATCAATTCAAATGAATATTACATCCTCCCAAAGCCTGAAAGCCCTAATTATTCACAGAGGCTTTGGAGGCTGATAGGAGAGAGATGTTTAGAGGAAGTCTGGCAGAAAACGCACTGAGCCAGCACATGCGCTGTTGTTTGCTTCTCTCTGATCGCATTTAATTAGCTCGGACAACGTACGGGTCTCTGATACTGGCCCCGTTACATCCAACTCCAGTTCCTGGGAGACAAGCGCTTGGTGCTCTCTCTGAGATGCTGTTAGAAGATATGAGGCTATGATGAGGACGAAATATGTTTCTGTACCTGTCCCTTCACTCCATGCCCAGAAAAGTGTCCTGTGAAGCTTGTGTCTAAGAATTACTTTGGAAGTGATTACAGAGCACATCACAGCTATGACTCAAATTCTTCTAAAGAAGCTTTGGTTTTTGTTTGCTTTTTAGGTTAAGCAAAGCACTTTAACCCTCAAAAGATTAAAGGGCTGTCCAGTGCACATGGTGAGGACAATTCACATACTCCTTGTCTCCTTTACAACAAGCAGAACAGAAAGGAAATCTGGCACGTGTCTTCCTTTTTCTTAGAGGAGATAACTTCTTAAAACTTTCTCTTTTCCTTATTTCTTTAAGTCTCTGAGCCCTTGAAATGAACTTCTGAGGTGAAAACACTAAAGAATAGGACAGGATAAATTCAATAAGACCTCCCGGCATGGGCTCACCCATATAAGATGCCTGTTTGCTCTGCATGCAGCAGGTCATCTCCAGCAAGTTTTTAAGCCCAACTTCATGAACTTTATATTCCCTCATGACCCCACTGCCATTTAAATGAACAGTCATGTATTTCAAAGGTCACTGACTTCAGAAATGGCTTTCTCTTTCTTTTTTGTTTCCTTCAAATCAGAAATAGAATACAAGTCCACCCTGAACTCTTAAAAACTAAAGCGAAGAGAAGTAAAGAGAAACAGAAGCACTATAAGAGAAAAGGCCTGTACTATACCTTGCGCTCTAAGAACCAACTTGCAGCTGCAGAAAAAATGTGATGCTCAGGAGGAGGTACTAACTATAGTCAGGGAAGAGGCTCTGTGTTGGCAAAAAGCCTCAACTCTTCAAGGAAGAGCACTATTGATATTTACAGGGACTCACTGATTCTATAACCAAGCAAAGCCCTCCACCTGGAAAATGTGTAGCTATTGCTTATTCCTGGCAATACTAAGGGTCTGCTAGCATATCCTTTCTCTCTCTGGGTATCTGATGAGGCTCACCTAATCACAAGCAAGCTTTGCATTATTTATGAAACCAAGCTGAATTTCATTAAAAGGATTCTTAATAACCAGGTCAAAAAAAATCTTTAAAAAATACAGATGTAAATATTTTCTTAAAACACACTTTTCTATTAATTGCAGACCTATGCAAGGACAAAATTTATTTTGTGTGTTTACTTTTAACTAAATTTGCGTTTGAATGAGCTTGAGTCTAATTCCATCCTGATCTCTCCAGGAAGGGAATTTTCTATTGGAAAGATGAATAATTTAAGAGATGAGTATGTTGTTCTATCAATTGCCAGAATAAATTAGGTCCATCTTGACTTTGACTTCTACAGGTATGTTTACAAATGTCCTGATAGTGGCTATTCCCTTCCCCATGCAGAAAACCTCAACAAAAGATGTGCTGAACTGGAACAGTGCTGATTTTTCAGGCCTGTTTCTTCAGGCCTGCTTGTAAGAACACTCACTGGATTTTCCTTCTCACAGTATTCTTCAACATTGGAATTGTTTATGAGGATTATTTTGCTATTTATTATTATTTTGATGAATCTAATTTTAAAAATTTATTATGAAGAAAATAAGTTAGATTGTCCAACTGTTCTTGGGTACAAGGAAGCTTATTATTTCCTCATTAAAAAAGAAATGTATTGGCTCATGCCTGTAATCCCAACTTTGGGAGGTCAAGGCTTGATGGCTTGCACTTAGGAGTTTGAGACCAGTCTGGGCAACATGGCAAAACCCTGTCTCTACCAAAAAATAAAAGATAAAAATAAAAAACCAAAACCAAACACTTACATATAGAGATGTGGTTCTATGAGCTGAAGAAAAATTAGTGTTCAAGCATTGGGTAGTTTAGTTTCTGGATAAACATAATATCCATTTAAGCATTTTAGGGGTGCTTAATTTTTATCTAGTAGCATTTCCTTAAGTAGAATTAATAGAGCAGGCAGTCAAGGACATTATTCCTCTCATCTTATGTCTAAAGAATGAGCATCAGCATGTTAATAGGATAAAGTCCCTGGGAAGGAACACTTGTCTAAGCCAAAACACAGAAGGCAGGACAAAAGAAAATGAGTTCCAGAGGACCCAGGATGTGTAAATATTACTTTACATGTTTAAAGTGCTTTCTCAGATATTGTCTCATTTACCCTTCAAAATTCCTTAAGTAGAATTACTGTGGTATTTATTTTATAGTCAAGGAAAGGGAAACAGAGAAATTAAGTAAATAACAGATTATGAAAAAAGCCATCTCATTCATTTGAGCCTAGGAGTTTGAGGCTGTGGGGCGCTATGATGGTATCACTGCACTCCAGCCTGGGAGACTGTGAAACCCCATCTTTCAAAGAAAAGAAAAGACATCTCAGAAGCACTTGTGTTCGTAAGTCTTAGGAAGGCAGCTGGCTCCTGTAAATCTGTTTTCAAGCTTCATTTGTCATTCAACATTCAGCAAATAAACATACTGCTACAAATTACAGCTTCCATTTGGAATAATTCTCCTTTTCATCTTTTTTTTTTTTTTTTTGGCTAAATCATTCAGCTATGATCTTATAGGAACTAGTTCTCAGTGGCAGAAGTGAAATAAACTCAATACCCAGAAAGCTTGGCTACTCAGAATGTTCACTGCAAAGAATTTGTCTTCTGCCATAAAAAATAATCATGGTATCTCTGAAAAGCACAGTATTATAGAAAGCTATTTGGGATTAACAACTCAGTAAGTGTGTAAGATGTACATACATGCTTTCTGATTTACCCTTCTTAAGCTTTAACCTCAACTAAAGGGCCATAGACATAAGCTGTATGTGAATAAAATCTAGTTTTGAATTTTATGTCAGTTATTTACTTCAAATTTTGTACAATCTGTTCCAAAGTTAAGAACGCTGTTTGCTTTTTCATTATCTGAGTGCCTTATATGGCATTTAATTGTTCAAAAAATATTGAATGATGTGCTCTAGTTTGCAATTTCCTTTCAGAGTATACACACCCTGATTTATTTTCAGGGTGTGTATACTTGTCTGATTTTCATACCACACATTAATTTATTTGAGGTTAACTAAGCTAAGGTCAGATGTTTATTTTTTATTTCCTGTTGAGAAAATAAGAGTCAAAAAGAAAAACATGACTGAGAAAAACATTCCACCATAGAACCTGAATTCCACTGGACTGAAAAATCTACAAAATAATCTTCATTTCAGGAGTTGACAGCGTTACTTTCAACCATATTAGTCTGTGGCAATTTAAGTCATCATGTTACTAAACAGCACTTGAATAAAACTGATCATTTTATTGGTCTGCTTGTTTAATTGTTTGAAATTACCATTAACCCCTAGCAAATAAGTCCTACCACTTTCATCTCACACTGTACTTCTGATCCACTACGGATAGCCTTGGGAAAAAGCCTCAAATGCAATTCAGGGAAATGTGACGTGCTCTCCAAGAGGGGCCAGCTAAATCATCTGACCTTGCACAATGGATGACCTCTAATAGTGATCTAAAAGGACTCCTCCCAGTCAATTTCCCAAGACTATGTAGAGTAAAGCCGAGGCTCTCGAGTGCCCTTAGGAAATGAATCATTTTCAATGGCTGAATCTGATTCCTGAGAATTTACTGCTAGAGGTTGGGAAGTTTACTGAATTAAGTATTTCTCTATTCCTTTAAATAGAAATGGTGAACATAATTAACCTTTCTCAGAGACCTGGGGTGAACTTTGTTTTTTTGTGGCAGGATGGATAGGAAACTGCTTTGGTGGAGTGGAAAAAATAACTGGATTTGGAGTCAGAAGCCATGGGAGGCATTCTTGCTATGTGATTTTTGGATTTATGTCTGTGGCTTAGTTGCTTTCTCTAAAAAAGTAAGCTTAATAATATATTGACCTTCTCTGTGAACAAATGGGCTTCTACATGAACAAATGAGATGGTGGGTATAAAAATATCCATCATCACACCTGTTACACTACATACATTTAATATTTTGGGGTCAGCTGCAGGACCTCTGGGTGGTTTAACTGGCTCCCTCTGTAGCCCTAATGAACCCATGTCAGGCTGAAGCAGCCAGTTCTCCTTCCTCACATGGATTTTTCATCCTCTGAAAAATCACTCTCTTCACTGTTGCTGAGAGCTTTCAACTTGCTCCCATCAGTCAAAATTACATCCGTTATTTCTTCATCACTAACCTAGTGAACACTCAAGTCATTCTGTATCCATCTGCTTCTCCTATACTGAGAGTTCTCAGATGTGAAGGACAAATAACCCTCTCCATTTTAAGAATGTAGGAATGTTACTGTCAAGCACTCCCTCCAAAGCCTGTCAATCCTTCATCATCTGAAGCAAATGATCCCCATAGGCACCAGAGCAATTTTCTCCAAGTTTTTCCAATATGCTCAACACCAAATGGAATTCCAGACACGTGTAATTGAAAAAGCTATATCCAAGGTTATAAGGACATTGAAAATCCTGTGTGGTTCCTGTGTGACAGATCGATGCGCACCTGGGATCCTTGTTGCACTAACACTTCCTGGCATGAGTACACTCTGGTTGATGAATTCTCTCAGAGAAGAGACAATGGTGGGCAGGAAAAGTGTGTCTGTATTTCTAATTAATAACCGCCAAGGAAAGAGATCATGAGGAGTGAGGAGGAGAGTGGGTACATTTTGAATATCCATTGCAGGAACTGGGTAGCACTCCTGGTAGATAATGGTCAGGAGCTAGGGGTGTGAAGCATCTTGCAATGCACATGACAGTTCTGCATAAAGGAAAGTTGTAATGCAAAATATCAACAGCCCTGCCATCGACAAACACTGCTTGTCCTTACGGAGTTGTCCTCTGACTCCAAGGGCCCTGTGATAAGAGATTTCATGCATTGCGTTTGTCCAGTCTTCCTTTTCACAGACACTTATTAAGCATGTACAGTGTGCCAGGCTGTCTGCTATGGGCACACAGCGGTAAAGAGAAAGCTGTCCTTGCCCTCAAGAACTGTGGTAGACGAAAGACAGGAAGACCAACAGACTCTAAGGCACTGCACAGAGAGCAGACAGAGCAGTAAAGCTGAGCCGGAGCTGACAAGAGCATTTTGGAGGAGGGCAAGCGAGTGGCGCCAGAAGCACTCACCAAGGTTTTTTCCAGGAGCAATGATGCTTTACCGCGAGGGGCAGCAATAGAGGGGACTGAGAGTGCAAGGGAGGGGTAAGAGCAGGAAGAGGAAGGAAACAGTTCCAAACAGAGAAAGCAAAACCAAACAGAACTTGAGAAACTGAAAGGATTTTATTCTGGCTGAAGCACAGAATAGAAAGGAGAAAGATAAAGGACAAGGAGCAGGTTTTGGGGAGAAGATGGCCAGTTGAGTTTGAGGTGCAGAGGACAATTTGTGGAAATGTTCAGCTGGGTAGATCATCAGGGGAAAGATGATGGTGAAGTCATAGATTTGAGGGTCAGCCAGCATATACACGATGCTAACTGAAGCCTTTGGGACTGAAGAAACCCCTTAGAAAGCAAAGTTTTGAGAAGAGAAGATGGTGTAGGGAAGGAGAGGGTACTGAGAACTCTTCCATGAAGGGTTGGTGGAGACAGGACAGTCTAAAGAAAGAGCAGAAGCAGCAAGACAGCATGGTGTCACGGATGCTAAAAAAGAATTACTTTAGGGAGGAGGGAGTGGTCAACAAAGTCAAATCCTGCTAAGAGTCAGGTAATCTAATGCTCAAGCATGGTCCATTGGATTTATCTGCATGGAGGTAGCTGGTGACTTTGGGGAGAGGAGTTTCAGGCGTAGGGAGGGAGCTGATGCCAGAATGTAGTTGAGTGAGTAATGAGAGAAAATAAGGAAGACATCGCAACTTTCTGGGAAGTTCTGACACTTGAAAAGTAGGATGGAGATAAGGAAGTACACAGATGAATGGCAGGAGGAGGAAAACAAGAGATACAGAGAGGCTCCTGTGTTTGTTTGTTTGATGGCAGTAGGAGCAACTCGAGAATATTTAAATATTAATGGGAAGATGCCAGGTGAAGGACAGGAAGCAAAGGATTTAAACAGAGGATTATAAATAAGATCTCTGAGAAACTAGGAATTATGAAATCTTGAGCAGGAAAGAAGAGATCAGCCTTCGGGGCAAAAAACGAGCAGGGTAGTAAGATAGGAAAATCTGAATCAGTCAGGGTTCTCCAGAGAAACAGAAGCAACAGGATGTGTGTATTTACATTTACGGAGAGATTTATCTTAAGAACTGGCTCTCATAATTGTGGAGGCTGGCAAGTCCAAATTTGCAGGGTAGGCTGGCAGGCTGGAGACCTAGGGAAGAGCTGCAGTAAGAATCCAGAAGGCAGTCTGTGGGCAGGATTTCCTCTCCTTCCAGGGAAGTCTGTCTTTTTCTGTTAAGGCCTTCAACGGGATGGATGAGGCCCACCCACATTCTGGAGGATAATCTGCTTTACTCAAAGTCTACTGATTTAAATGTTAATCTCATCCAAGAAGTACCTTTGTAGGAACATCTAGAATAATGTTTTACCAAATATCTGGGTATCATGTCCCATCCAAGCTGACATGAAATTATCCATTACAAGTCTACCTCTTGCCAGTCTGGCACCCAAGAAGAGGAAAAGATAGAAGTAATTTAGGATCTTCTGCTATTGATGGCATTTAGATTTTACATTATACCTCAGTTACCTTTTAAAAAATTCTAGGTAATTCACATACTTTAAAAACACAGTGTAAGGCCAAGTGCAGTGGCTCATGCCTGTAATCCCAGCATTTTGGGAGGTCAAGATGGGCAGATCACATAAGGTCAGGAGTTCAAAACCAGCCTGGCCAACATGGTAAAACCCTGTCTCTACTAAAAATACAAAAATTAGCCGGGTGTGGTGGCAGGTGCCTGTAATCCCAGTTACTTGGGAGGCTGAGGCAGGAGAATCGCTTGAACCCAGGAGGCAGAGACTGCCATGAGCTGAGATCTCACCACTGCACTCCAGTCTGGGTGACAAAGTGAGCCTCCATCTCAAAAACAAAAATGAAAAATCACAGCATAAAGATGTTTATATGTAGCATTGTTCCACTCAACAAATATTTACTCAGAGCTATGTTCCTGGCACTATCCTTCATGCTGGGGATAAGGACAATGACTTCTGGTTTCATGCGGTTTACCAGGGAGAGGAGGGACACAGACAACTAACTAAACAACAGGTGAGTATAGGGGAGGGTGATAAACGGAGAAAAATGAAGCAAAGGAAGGGAACGGGATACAGGTGGTGTGTGCGCTCTTCTGTGGGGTGGCCCGGGGAGGCCTCATGGGGATGATGACATGTATGAGGAGTGCTGAAGGGTGAGAGGGAGGCAGCCATTGAGGTAAGGGGGAAAGGGTTCTGGGAGGAGAGAACAGAGCACAGAACCCCTGAAACAGGACGGTGACGTGGCTGGCATGCATGTATCTGCAGCCTGGTGTAGTTGGAGCTGAGTAAGCAAGAAGAGCAGCAGGTGGTGGTTCAGGGAAGTAAGGGCGCAGGTGGTACAGGGTGTGCATGGAGGCTGCTGCAGGGTCCCCCTTTCCCTGTGAGTGAGGTGGGGGTGGCTGGAGCCTTCTGAGCTCCAGATTGCTGCTAGTGGAAATCCCTAGGGCTGCTACATTGAGAACAGACTGAAGAGAAGCAGGACAAAGGTGAAAACGATGACACCAGTTAAGAGCACAGTGCTAAAGTCTAGGTGAGAGGCAGGAGGACAGTGGAGGTGGAAGGAGGTGGCTGGATTCTGTGTGTGTCAGTCACATTTACTGAGGGTGCCAGTGCCCGCATTGCTTAAGGATATTGCTTTAAGCCTTTTATATGGATTATCTTGTTATCCTCCAACCTATGAGCTAGGCAGCTTACCTATCCTCATTTTTAACAGAAAATATCAACCCAATTTTGCTAAACATGCCATATTTACTTATACAAGAAATTCCAGCTGTTGTGGTGGGTGCTGTCTTGCACCATCCTGAGTTTTCCTTTAAGGCTGAAGTTCGTATATCCCCAGCTGCTAGGGGTGTTGGCCGCTGACAGCTCAGAGTCCAGCTTCTCTCTGGGCATTGCTCTTAGGCTCAGGGAGTTGCCTCCCCAAGGCTATACTCCCGTTCTGGAGGCAGCATGTGGTTGAAAGGAGGGTATAGAGGTAAATCTCTTGCCTCCATTCATGATACCTCTAAGGGGACATCCCAGTTCCAGAGTTCCCCATGGGATCAGCTGAGGCCTCTGTTGGATCTGCCTTCTACTCAACATCTCTCTCCTGCTGCCCTGGTGTTCCTGAGGGTGCTCCTTAACAAACTTCCTGCTTGCAAAGCTCTGTCTTGGATTCTGTTTTCTGGGGAATCAGACATAAGAGAGTTTTTAAAATAAACAAGTGGTCTAAAGCAGACAAAAGGTAGCCACAGAGAGTGAAACATTTCTGAAAATAAATTGTGGAGATTTCATTTTGAAATTCAGTTCATCAGTATGGCCACAATGTGATTTAAATTCTAGGGTTTTTTTTAATGAAATAATGTTTAATTTCCTGAACTTATGAATAAAACTGCCAGATTTAAGTAACACAGCATATATATAGTGAGAAAGTAATTTCATCAACAAGAAGAAACAAAAATAATTTCGTGTCTACTTGTGGTATTAGAAAGCAGATTTGAACTTTTATACATGAAAATGCCACACCAGCTGAAGAACACATCTCCATTTGTTAAACATCGCTAACAAATGGTATTGAAATTTTAGTTCCTTACAGAAATAAATGGCAGCTGGTTTCCAGGTCCACCTGTAGTCATGAGAGAGTTATCTTAAATGTTCGCTTAAAATAGGCTGTGTGAAGGACTTTCTAAAATACTCACTGACTCCTGATTTTTAAAACACATTCAAACTTCACCCCGAGCTGTGCCTTAGGGTCTGCCTTATTTTTCTGTTTGAACATGACAGAAAATAGTTTTATAAGCAGCATTATTAAAAGAAATTATAATAAAGTAGTCTTACTGATATACTCAAGACATCAGCGAATAGTGGTTAATTAGACATGCTTAGATTTATTTAGATTCTAATGATAGTTTATTTATTTAGATTCTAATGATAGTTTCTTTGGTACTCAATCCATTATTACTTTCTTTGTCTACATACACATAATGCAGTCTAATGCAATGTCCTTACAAAGTTCCTGTGATCCACACAGGAGGGAATACAAAGAATTATATCAATAGGCACTATTATCGTAACAAGTCTCTATGTTATGCACTAAACATTCTAATCAGAAAGATTTTAGTTCTATTCCTTCCCATGTGTTAGGCAATTAAATAGTGAATGGAGATTTCTTTTGTATGGGAGCATTAAGAGCACAATGCAAAATTTAGTTGTAACAGGAGAAAAGAGCCTGGTCTTGCCAACTGATAAAATTTAAGTGTGAAAAGGAATTGTTTCTCCCATCCAAGTACTAACCAGGCCCGCCCCTGCTTAGCTTCTGAGATGAGATGAGGTTGGGCACGTTCAGGGTCATATGGCCATAGACAAAAGGAGTTATTTCTATGGAAAATAAGTAAATACTCTGAAAATGTTCAAAAAAATCACTGTTGAATTAGATGTGAGTGAAATAATTGTAAAAGACTGGAGGAGAAAAATCAGAAAAATCTCAGTCTATTCAAATTATTTTGCAAATTTCTTTACATTTTTATTCCAATTTTAAATATCAAAACTGATACTCATAGCAATGAATTATGGAGGTGGCTTTTGCAGATTCTAATCAGAAGATTCTTAAAGAGAGGGACTTGATGTGACATCAGAAGAATGGTGAATGGACGGACGTACATTTGAAATTTCAGGGGAAAATAACAGTTTGCTTAATTTGTTTTATGATTCTCCACTTTTAACTGACTTTTTAAGCTATTCAGCAAAGTACACACATGGAAAGTACACATCAATATCTTCACTTTATTCAGGGAGCATCACTATTTCTCTTTTGGGGCTTATTAGCTGATGCATTTCTTGGGAGTTTTTGTGTAGGAAGGGCTGAATAATTAGATGATCTCTGGACTTTCTACTCCCATCACACAAGGTGGAATGTTGGAAGCCTTCTCCAGGGTAACCGAATGGTCAGAGAGCTCTGGAGACATATGGCAGATCTGCCAGTGGTTTTCCGAATCTCCAACATAGAGAATCCCAAGCTTTATATTACTGCAGGAGGTATAAATGTGAGAGCTGCCCCTCACAGCAAAGCAAAGCTAACATTTGTGTTTGTTGAGGATTTAAGAAACGAGTTTTGACATTTTTCTTTGATGATTTGGATCTTAAACTGAATACGTGATCTTAGATGCAATATTTTCCAGGGGAGATTTCCCTTATACTACAGAAATATTATAAATGAGGTAAAGAGAAAGAAGCCAGTGATACTTCTACATCATTCAAAAAACAAAAAAGTTTAAAAGAAACAGAATATTCATGCCACACACAATCACTAACTTACTATAGTGCTATTTTTAGCACTGTAAGCCAGCCAAAAAGAGACTGGTACAGGTACAACCTTTATGATTAATTTCCCCATTGCCTTTGAGAGCTATTCAGTCATTACAGCAGTAATGGATAATTGCTGGAATTGATTTCATATAATAGTGCCTTTAACCTTGCATTTCCCTAATCACTCTCTTTCTTGCTGTGTGCAAATATGGAAAACATCAGATCCTCTAAAGTTGAAGTAGAGGTAGAGCAGCTGGGAGGGAGAGGAATCCCTGTCTCAGCAACTTCCACAAAGAAATAGCAACATCAAAATAAGGGCAATCTTCCAGTCACCAAGGATAAATAATCATCAAAATGATGAACAGCTCTGGTATTTTCCTTTTGCCTCTAACACAAAGAGTGACAATTTATTTCTTTAAAAAACAAAACAAAACAAAAATACTCACATCCGTTGAAAATTTGCCACAGAGTTATCCACATGAAAATGATGATATTTTTAACCAGAAGTATTTTGAATCTAGTCTGAAAGCATAAACTGTTTCACTAATTACTATATAATATATTTATAGCTTTAATTGTTTTTCCCCATGTCTCAAGGGACATATTTCTTCCAGAGGCACAGTTGCTGAAGCAAACATTTATTTGTATTGTTTCACAGCAAAGAAGCGGAAGTACCCAACCAGCTACTATAACTCTGTAAAATCAACTGCCAGAGAATTTTATTTAATTTATACCTTTGCTCCAAGCTGTGCCTGAGGGTCTGCCTTATTTTTCTGTTTGAACTTGACAGAACATAGTCTGTTATAATAAATTCAATTAAAAAGATACTGATACACTTCCTACCAATCATGTAAATTTCAGGCAAACCTACTGCCCTTTTCTTCCCTTCAAGAATGCCATCTAAAATTGTTAAATGTTAATTAATTATTGAAGCCAAAATATACTTTATATGTACCCTTGAATACATATGCCTTTTTAAAAATGACATTTCCTCATTGCACAAGGAATAGATGTTCATTGTTGGAACATCTGGAACATACAAGAAAATATAAAGAAAAAAATTAATCTATAATCTCACCCACCAGAGATAAGCATTATGAACATTTTGGAAACTGTCATCTAATGAAAGAATAGAATTCTTGATTAAATCTTAAAACTACCTTCTGTTCTATAATAAAAATCTTCTATTCTTCAACAAAAAGCTTTGATACAATTATTCCTCTGGAACTTATATTTCTTGTAACATTTGGGAAAATATTTGATAGCAAACTTGATATGCATGTTAGGTTTAAAACTTCTGCCGTATCAGGCTGGGTGGGGTGGCTCATGCCTGTAATCCCAGCACTTTGGGAGGCCAAGGTGGGCAGATCACTTGAAGTCAGGAGTTTAAGACCAGACTGGCCAACATGCTGAAACCCTATCTCTACTAAAATACAAAATTTGGCCAAGCGTGATGGTGTATGTCTGTAATCCCAGCTACATGAGAGGCTGAGGCAGAAGAATCGCTTAAATCTGGGAGGTGGAGGTTGCAGTGAGCCAAGATCGTGCCACTGCACTCCAGCCTCTCAAAAAAAAAGTTCTGCCATATTTGCCATATTAAATATTAAGTAACAGGTCCTAAAGTCTGAAAGATTTTGATTGATAAGCAATATGCCTGTATAAACATAATGACACTAACTGTGAAAATAAGCCTTGAGACAATCCTAGTAGACACTTTAGTGAAATGCATGATTTGGTTGGTAGATGTTTTAAACATATTCCAAAGTGAAACAGTGTCAGAAAATTCAACCAAATGTAGATTGCCAATCTGTGGAGGCATGAAAACATCTTCAAAAGGCTTCTGTGAGCATCACATTAGTCAATAAAAGAGAGGATTCACCTTGCTTTATTTTGTCCATAACTGGAGATTGCCAGGCTATATTTATTCATTATGTCTCCATGTGTTGAAGATCAAGTACATTTATTATCTGGGATGTGTGAGAGGAAACCATCTTGAAAGTCAGAGCTGCAATTCGAAAGAGAACCTGAAGCGGAAGTACCCAAACAGCTACTGAAACTGGCTGGTTGGGTACTTCCCACTTTTGATACGAGCAGATTGCTGCTAGTAAGGAAGAACTCAAATTTTTAGTTTCTCTTGAAGCCATATCTAAGGATATGTTTAGTATTCTCCCTTCCATTGGAAGACTATAAGGAGAATGTTAATACACACACACACACACACACACACACACACAAAATTAATGTATCCCCAACATAGTAATCAATTGTCTTATCATCTTCTTTCTATTTAATACAACTTTCAGGGCATTTCATTTCTATACTCAAATTTTTTCATGTAAATACTTTCAGGCATGAGATGTCCAGGGCTTTCTATATGCATACCATTAAAATTCATTGCAATAATATCATGAGAACTTACTGGTATGTTTTTGACAACCAACTCTTGTTCGCATGTGTATGTATATATATATATATATATATATTCAACAGTTCATTGTGTAATGTGTAGCAAAGAAAACTTGTACAAGAAAACACCAAGAGTCAGATGCAAGGTAGAGTTAATGCATTAATAGCAGACTTGAATACTGAGCCAAAAGACTCAGAGTCCAAGAGCTACCCCACCCCAAACAACCACCCCCTCCACATATGGGGAGGGACAAGTGAAATAAACAACCATTTTTAAAGCACAAAGGCCAACACCCTCCCTGTACGCCACTTACTTGAGGGCTGTTCTGTAGTGGTAGATGGCTTCCTTGTTCCGACCTTGGTCCTTCAGGAAATTGGCATAGTTGTAGTGAACCTTGGCATTGTGAGGCAGAGTTTGAACTCCAGACCTAAAATAAATAAATTGTTCAAAAAGCAACCAAGAATATTATTGTCAGATTCCTTTAAGTTTTACTCAGTCTCATGAATCTGTATTTGAAATGTCCATTGTATTCTAAGAATAAGGCATTGTAACCTAAAATAAGGCTTCCAAAATTTACGAATTACATAATTTACTAAACATTGTTTTCTACAGAAAACCATGAAGGCAGTATACTGTTATGCATAGCTGAAAAAACATGCTAACTGTATATGAACAAAATGCCCTTAGCATATAAACACAGGGCCTTTGATGTACCAGAGACACAGCTGGAGCCTGGGTGAGACTCTGTCACTCTTTTTGAGGCTTTCTTTTGGGAGTGTAGCAGGGCCCAGTGGTAGACCTGAGAGCACACTGTACAGCAAGACACACACACAACCTTGCCATTAACAGGCCAGTCTGGCTTTTCTAATTTAGGGTGCAGGGAGCAGAAGATGCACCCACACCGGGGCTGCTGCACAGTTGGGCCCTGCCGAGGCTGATGACAAACACTCTTCCTTCTAGGGAGAACTGCAGCATTAGGCCAGCCCTTTCTTCCTTTTGCATCTGTCTCCTGAGCAGTCTTTTTTTTCATGGAGACTTGATGGAATGGCCTAAGCGACCTCTGAGTGCACAGTAAAGAACCAGAGACAAAAAAGATTTAATGGTTTTCTTAAGATGAGAACAGCTCATAACCCCAACGTGCTCTGCAAAACATGAGATGTACCATGCAGTGTCTATTCTCTGTCTTCTTTCCCTCTATTCTTTCCCACCATTCTTGTTTCCTTCAATGTGGAAACCCATGCAACTGGTTAGACTCTCTCTCACTCCCCTCCCATCTATAAGGTCATGGCTGCCTCCTTGGTACTGCACAGTTCTCGGGGGTGCTGTGTTGAAACAAAAACACATTCCAGACCTGGGAGTGTGTTAGTTACTCAACAATGGAGGGTGATAAGAGTCAGGCTTATTTGAGATAATTATGACATGCCAGGCCCTCATATAATCTGTATGAATGAAAGTGGTGGAAAAAAGGCAAAAATCAACGTAGGCCCAAGCAGAATCATGAAAAAGGATAAATTTCAGAAGTGAGATGACTTGATGAAATCAGTGTGCAAGCATTTCTCTAAGCCGAAGTAAATGCTACAGTTGTTTCTAATCGGTGTGTGCACACAGAGAGACAAAGCTCTGGTGCCTCTTCCTCATTTTATATGGGCACCACCCCTACTGGATCAGGGCCTCACCCTTGTGACCACATTTAACCCTCATCACTTTCTCACAGGCCCTATATCCAGATACAGTGATAGAGTCCCTTCAGTACCACACACTGTGCCAGGCGCTGGGGATACAATGTGGTTAGAGTCCCTGCCTGCAAGGAGCTTACGAGGGTGAAGAAGTATGTGGAGGGGACTATAAAATGACGTGTAACAATAGGTGAGCAGGGTTATCAAGGAAGCACAGCATGTTTATCCTAGAATGGGATCAGAGGAAGCTTCCAGAAGGCAGTGATGGTGAAGCTGAGACTTTAAGGATAAGAAGAAATGACGTTAGCCTCTGGAGGAAGAGGCAGCAGAAGGTCCTACGCAGAGGGCCCCGAGAAAACAGAGCATGGGGCTTCTGAGGGACTGGAAGAAATTCAGAGTGGCTGGACCATCAAAGGCTAAGTCTGAGAGTGGAGAGAATCTAATGGGCCCTGTGAATCACACTGGAGACTTCTGGGGGGTTATCTGAAGAGCAGCAGGGAATCAGCGCAGAGCCTCCAACAGAGATGTAAAGGACAGGGTAGCAAGTGAGAAGGACTGAGCAGTCTTCTGGATGCAGTGCATGGAGACCTCATGGGGGGCTGCTGAGGAGCTTCAAAGAGGAGAGGAGAGGGAAAGGGAGGGGCTAGGAGTGGAGCAGAGAGGAGATGAAAGAAAGAGAGAGAATAGTCATAACTTCAGCAGGGGCTATGGGGAGGAACAGAAGGATTCAGGAGACATCCAGGAGGCAGGGTGGCAGGTGGCAGGACATGGTGATGGCTGATTCTTTGGAGAACAGCCCTGCATATTCACATCAAGTCGTTTTTTTCCCTTCCACCCTTCATTCATTTACTTAAAGATTTCCTTCTTCTTTTTTTAAAACAAATACTGAGATTGTCTACCAAAATAAATAATTACAAAAAAGGATCATTATAGACTGGCCTCCCTACCAATAAGTTTTGTTGGAAATTAACCTTTCCCTATACTAAGCCTGGGCCAGTTTTTAAAAAAATTAAACACAGATATAATTATTCTACAGATAAGAAAATGAGGCTTTGCTCAGAGACATTTTTAAATGATCAATGTACTGGTCTGCTCAAGCTGCCATGACAAGGCACAAAACCTATAGACTGGGTGGCTTAAACAACAGGCATTTATTTCTCACAATTCTGGAGGCTAGAAGTTCAAGATCAAAGCTATGGCTGATTTGGTTTCTTAGGAGGGCTCTCTTCCTGCCTCACAGATGAGCGCATTCTGGCTGTGACCCATATGGCCTTCCACAGTGTGTGCACACAGACAGACAAAGTTGTGGTGCCTCTTCTTCATTTTATATGGCACCACCCCTACTGGATTAGGGTCTCACCCTTGTGACCACATTTAACCCTCATCAATTTCTCACAGGCCCTACATCCAGATACAGTGAAACTGGAGGCTACAGCTTCAATACATGAATTTGAAGGGATGCAAAGATTCAGTCTGTATCAATCACTGAAGCCCAAGCTCTTAATCATGAGGGAGGGCATACTGTTCACAAGTCAGCAGCAAGAGTAAGGCTGTCCAAATGCCACTGAGTGGCTGTGCCTACCGGGTTTACGTTCTGCCTGATGCTTGTCTACCCTGGGGCCCGTCTGCCTAGGGTGACATCAACAATTTGAAGATGATACAAGGAGAGGTGGGAGCAGGAAGGGATTGCTATGTCATTTGTAGCTGCTTCAGAAACAAGGTGCACAAGATCATACAGCTGGCAAGTGGCAGGGATGGGACTTGGACCCAAGGAGTTTGGTTCTAGGGTTTCTGCTCCATCACTTGAAGGAAGGTGGTAGAGGGAATGATAAAATATAGACAGATGGGTTTGAAGGCTATTTGAAAAAAACAAAACAAAACAAAACAAGATGTCTGCAACTTATTTTGGATTAAATGGACAGGCAGACAACTGATGAGAGAGAAGGACATCAGGATGCGAATCTAGTTTCTGGGCAGTTGTACTTTAATGCACTAACTCTCTCAGATTACATATTTACATTTAATTTTTAACTTAAAGGTCAGATTAATAGGAGAATTCCATACAACGTGTTAAAGCCTGTTGGGGAAGTGTGTTAGGATAATTTAACTTTTGTTGAGCTTTTGTTGAAATAATAGCCCCTGAACACCTAGCAAAGACCACCCCACTAAAATCCACAGGCTGGGAGTTTGAGGACCTCTCCAGAGGAGAGATCTGATGGGCACCTGTGAAGCCAGATAACAAGCTGAAAGAAACAGATCATCTGAAAGCAGCAGACCCCACACCTACATACAGCCGCATCAGAGATTTAAAACGCACCACAGTGAACGTGGGAGTGCAGATATCTCTTCGAGAGACTGATTACATTTCCATTGGGTAAATACCCAGAGGAAGGAATGCTGGATCACATGATAATTCTATTTTTAATTTCTTGAGGACGCTCCATATTGTTGTGCATAATGACTGTACAAATTTACACTCCCATCAACAATGTACAAAGGTTCCCTTGTCTCCATATCCTCCCCAACACTTATCTCTCGTGTTTTTGATGATAGCCATTGTAACAGGTGTGAGGTAGTATGTCACTGCGGTTTTGACCTGCGTTTCCCTGATGATTAGTGATGCTGAGCACCTATTCATATACCTGTTGACCATTTGCTTGTCTTCCTTTCAAAGCTGCCTATTCAGGTCCTTTGCCCAATTTTAACCATATTAGTTGTGGGTTTTGTTTTGCAATTTAGTTGTATGGGTTGCTTACATATTTTGGATATTAACCCCTCATTGGATATACAGTTTACCGATATTTCATCCCAATCCACAGGCTGTCTTTTCAGTTTTTTGCTTGTTTCCTTTGCTGTGTAGAAGTTTTTTAGTTTGATGCAGTCCCATTTATGTATCTGTGCCTTTGTTGCCTACGCTCCTTAGGGCCTTATGAGAACCTGTGCTAAATGGAATCAGAATCCTCTCACTGCACAGAACAGGAAGACCCAAAGGATCCCTGGTGACAAGTTCACTCCCTTTGTCTTCCTCTCATTTTAAAGAGGAGAGAGTCAAGCCTCAGAGAGGAGCAGTGGTCCAGTCATTAGTGACAGGATTGCATTTCTACAACACCCAAAGGCATTTCCTATACAGATTGTGGATAGTTCTTTTTGGGGGTGGGTGCTAAAATACTCTTTCATTTATGACACCTTTATGGTTTAAAAAAATCTCCTTTTTAGAATGTCAAAAAGTAACTAAAATGTATGACAGATAGCTAGGATTTTAATATAATTTTTCAATAACAGCATCTAACCTAAATTTAGTCATATCAGCAAGATCCAGGTAAGCGTGTTAGCAATGGCTTCAATAATCAAATTTCTATTAAGGAAAATTTCTGACGTTTTCTATCTAGAACTAAATAGTGCACGGTAGCAGTAAGTTTTGAAGGTAACAGTGATTATAGCAATGAATACAACTGGCACATTTATTGAAATTGATCCTTTCCTCTGTGTGATTAACACAGTAATCCTGATTTACATCTCACCAGAGAAATAGACAATTGGGCCTGTGGAAACATGGTCCTTGCTGAGATCAGGGCATTGTTTCATGATGGCAGGAGGAAGTAATAATGTTCCTAACAGGCAAGCAGAAGTGGGTGGAGTCACTCAAATCCTAAGAACACACTGCTTTTTCCCATTGTTGTTTTTGACCTTTATGTTCTCTCTGTGACACTTTTCTGCTATGTTTTTCTAGGCTCTCAGTTCACAATGAACAGTTTGTGGAAAAAAGGAAAATAAACAAGCCAAAGGCAACACTTTCCCTGGAACTTAACTGGAGAGGTCACTCTGCCCTCCAGGAACAATCTCCCTGTTGGCTTTTTTGATGCTCCAATTTCATACTTCTAGTTATTATCGTGGAAACATCCAGCTTTGCCCATATTTATTCCACAGGGAAATATAATATTCATAAATTATATGGCTGAAGCCAAAACCCTGTTAATAATTACAACAGTGATTATAAATAAACATCTCCCTTTCAACTCAGAATTTCAAATTCATGCATTTCACATATTTCTCTCATGCTTCTTATTGCGGAAGACTTGATAAATAACAAAAAAGCTACTTTGATCAGGTGTTATCTCCAAGATTTTAGAACATCAAGTTGTTTTGTTGGCATCATTGGACAATAGGTCAGGAGGACCATCCCTGAATTCCTAATTATAAAACAAACATGATAAAAATATTAATAGCGTTCAGTCGGAGATTAGCAAAAAGGAAAGTAAGAAGAATTTGTGACTCTCCTCAGTTTTGACCCCTGCCTTGACCTGAGATTTGATAACACCACACACAGGATGGACAGTAGTTATGGAACGCTTACTTTAAATACAATGCTGGGCTAAACACCATGGATGTTTAGTTTCCATGGATCATTTCCTTTATCCTTGCCGTAACCTATCAAATAGGTAGTATTACTGTGCCTCCCATATTACAGATCAGGAAACTGAAGCTCAGGGAGATTAAGACCTTTTTGTGAGGTTACAGACCCAATAAATAGTTGAGCAGATATTTCAGCCAAGGCCAATAAATGGTCAGAATCAATCCTGAAGTTGATCAACATTTGATGCTTAACCACCAAATCAGCACCATAAGACTGACGTACCATTAGAATTTCACTGTCACAATGGTTATATGATTGGCAAGCAAAACTACAGCCTGTGGGTCACGAATGTGTCCGTGTGTTTACATTTTGTCTTCAGTCTTTTCCCCAAGACAACATCAGAGTTAAATAGTTGCAAAAAAGACTGTATGACCCACAAGGCTTAAAATATTTGCTATCTGGCCTTTACAAACAAATCTGTCAGTACCTGGTTTATATTCTTTTCCCTGGGAGGTATTCTAAACTCTTTGCCTCAGCAATTCAGGAGAGAGAACTACTGTTTTTTCTACAGAATAGGAAGATGATCTAGGCCATAAATGGTTAATTGCTGGTCTGTGGATCACTTAAACAGTTCAAGAATGGGATTTAGAGAGATCCTGAGCTGGATGCAAAAGGAAATATGTTTGTCTCTGTCTTTCTAGGGATATTGAAGATTAAGAGAGGGAAGAGGGTTCAATCTAATCAAATCATGTTATTATGGCATTTATTTACTTTAAACCAATGTAGGGTTCTGGGCTGTTACTAGGTCCAACCAGAGTTATGCAGTAATCCACCTACCAGGTCAGGACATAAAACAGTTTCTTATTACAAGAATTAAAACATGCCTTGCAACTATGATCATAAATCTTTCTCTCTCTCTATTTATACTTGAGCTAGCTTAGGTGAAAAACAATGTAAAATATAGGTATGGCAAAGTTTATGCACCCTTTGATTTTTATACCAGATTTGGGTTCAAATCTTGGCTTCTGTAAAGGCTATTTCAGCTTAGACAGTTTACCTTATCCACACCTCTGATGAGGCACAAGTGCTGGGTTCTTGTGCTTTTTATGAGTACGGTTCTTGCTGATAGAAGAACAAAGTTTTGGCCAGGCACAGTGGCTCACGTCTGTAGTCCCAGCACTCTGGGAGGCCAAGGAATAGAGACCACCTTGGGCAACACAGTGATAACTGGTCTCTACAAATCATAAAAAAAATATGAACCAGGTGTGGTGGCACACGCCTATAGTCCCATCTTCTTGGTAGGCCGAGGTGAGAAGACTGCTTGAGTGTTGGAGGTCGAGGCTGCAGTGAGCCATGATCACACCACTACACTCCAACCTGGGTGACAGAGTAAGCCTTTGTCCCGAAAATAAATAAATAAATAAAATAAAACTGTGTAGGAACACTGTATCTGTATAAAATTGTGCAGGAACGCTATCTGTATCTCCTAAAAATACATCACACAGTGGGATCTTTTGTGTGAAAGGAAGCCTCAGCTGGAAAAGCTAGAGCTTGACAAAATTTGTATTTTCTCCAACATAAAGTTCTATCTTAAGATATTCTGTAAGATTGCTCATGGAATGGCCAGGCAAAACCATCTCAGCTAATTAGAGAGGCCTCAGTGAGGCCCTATGTTTTAGGAATGGTCTATGGGTTTATTTTCTGGAACGGGGGGAAGATGGAATCTCTGCCAAGGGCATCACCATCTCTAGAATTATTGCAAATTTTTCTTACTCAACTCGGACAGCTCCTGTTTTGGGCCATTATGGCTAATTTAGGTTTTACTCCTCTTTTAATACTCAGCTCAGACCTGCAAGAGAATGACCCTTGACGGCCTGAGTTGGTCTTAGTCACCTAACCACCTGCCTGTACTTACATAGTGCTCTGAGTTTAACACTATATTATAATGAAATATGCTCATGTGTCCGCCTCCCATGCAGAGTCCCAGCTCCTCTATGCACATTCTCTCTCTCTTTCATCCTAGAACACACTGCACAGTAATAATCTGAAAACCTTACACAGCGTTGCCCACATGCCAGAAACTGTCTTAGGTATCTTTCACATACTATTTTATTCTTATACTATACTCAGAAGACAAAAACCAGTATTCTAGATTGTAAAATGAAGAAACTAAGGCACAGAGTGGTTAAGTAACTTGCCTAAGGTCACACAGCTATTCAATGGTAGAACTTGGAGTAGAGCTAGAAAGTCTAACTCTAGACCCCACACTCAACCACTAACCTCAGCATGCCTCATGGATTCTCAGTAAATGTTTGTTTGACTGATCTGAACATTACTTAGCACAGATGAATCCATAAAAACATATGTTCTGGCCTTGAAGGAAAAAGAACAGTGTTTTTTTTTTTGTTTTTTTTTTGAGACAGAGTTTCGCTCTTATTGCCCAGGCTGGAGTGCAATGGCCCTATCTCGGCTCACTGCAACCTCCTCCTCCCAGGGTCAAGAAATTCTCCTGCTTCAGCCTCCGAGTAGCTGGGATTACAGGTATGTGCCACCACACCTGGCTAAGAACAGTTTTAATAGTCTTTTAAAGTCTTAGATTCTTTAAAGTTTTCTCAGGACATAGATAAATGATAATAGGCAAAGATTTCTAAAAAAATATCAATAGCTTTGATTTGCACATTACACAAAATTCCATTTGACCACCAAAGGCCTATTCAGCCACAAAATCTCTTTAAGCACATATGTGGTTGTGTTTTAGACATCAATTGATAAGATACTACATACTTCTATGTAAAAGAACAGAAGCTCCGGATGCAAGGCCAATCAGCTACCTTTTCTTTCTTTTTTACATTGTTGAGATCAGCGGTAAAGGGTTTGAGTACTAAGCCTGCCAAAATCCATTCCCAAAGTTACTCTGATTAAGCAGTCAACATCATTAGAAAATATAACCACTGTTAGTACCTTTATTCAGGCAAAAGGTTTCACACAGGGCAGAATTGTTTTAAAGTTTCTCATAAAAGCTCTGACTATTGAAAGAGAAAGGAAGAAAAAATTACGCCAACAGAGACTTGGAGGAAGTTATATTACTGAACTTCAATACCCCTGTGTTTACAGAATGACCTTAGTTAGCATGAGGCAGAAGGAAGAAATGAGTCTGTTGTGGTCTGTGAGAATTGTGTTTAATAGAAAGGGTATGACAAAGACTTAAGAGAATCTGATACAGAAGAGTAATTTTGCAGATCTGTGTGGAAAAAAAAAGATGCATTAAAAAAATCCACACAAAAACCTCTATATTGCAACAGCTCCCTACGATACACGCTGAGAGGATCATAACAACAATCATGACAATGATACGTCATAATAAATAAAATAACAGGATGTGCATGCCAAACTGACTTTTTGTTTTATATTTAAAAAAATGTTAAATTACCAAGTACATATTTGGTAATTTAACATTTTAAAAAATATAAAACAAAATAAAATACATTATTTTAAAATAGTAGAAGAGTACAGCAAACCTCGGTCTTATTTGTTCATTTATTCGTTCATTTATTTTTGGCAGCCCAGAGACTATTCCCCCTTCTTACAGTGCTTGGATTTCCTGCTGGGAAATTCCCTTTTGCCTCACTTTGAGAAGTCTGGGTGGAATCCCAAGAGGCTCTGCCTGCCTTAACTCCCTCCATGGAACTCAGAGGAGGCTTCTTGGTCAGATCAGTCATCTCAGTGTTCTGCTAGGGATAAAGGGCAGGCATGTTACCTAATCTTATGTTCAACCAGAAAACTTTCTTTTCCTAGGACTTTGACGTGTAGATTCAAAAAACTGGTGTTAAGTTTACCTGTTTGTTTCTGAGAGGGTGCTCAAGACGAATCGTCCAGATGCCTCTTTCCTGTCTCGGGCACGCGCGTTCTTCGCTTCCCTTCAGTTCTGTGTGCTTTCCTAGCGTCTCCAGCAGTTTCCCCTTTTCTTAAGTGATATCAACTCTGATTCAATTGTTTGCCCTCAAAGAATAAGTGTTGCGCACCAGCTAACCAGGGAACCAAGTAAAAGTCATGCTGACTAAATTGACCAATTAGGTCATAAGTGAGGACAGAAGCTTAGAAGAGGCCCAGACTGGGGATTCCTGGGGAACTGGGCAAATATTGTTGGGGTGTCAGGTGTGGCAGTGCCAAGAGAGCCAGGTGAAGGTCTCCAGGGCTGTGGCATTTAGTGAGGCTAAGCCCCAGAAACACAGCAACAAGAGTGGCAGTCTCAAAGAATGTTCAAAATTAATGTTCAAAATAAAGCAACTGGGTCACAGATCACAACGTAGCATGCTGGAAAATTCTAAAGAAAGATACTGCATTTCTCTTCCCTCCGGCTATGTGCTCACCTTTCGCATGCACTTGACTGAACAATGAAATCAGGCTTATCGGTTTCATTTTGTTTTTAGCGGATTTTACAGCTCCGCTCATCATTAAAACTGTTTCCATCTGAATTCACAGACTCAAAAACTTTCCCAGGAGCCTTCTTTTCATAAATTCACTTAAAATGAGCTCATGTTAAGTCTTATATATAATTTTTAAAATGTTCATGTTAAGTTTTATATGTCATTTTTAAAATCTAAAGTTAAAACCCCACATAAAATCACATCTTCCATTTAAAACTTTATTATAGACAATTTTCCTTAGTAAATACTGCCAGGCCCATGTTACCTCATTCGTTTGGAAAAAATTTGTAAGCAAAGAAATAAACAGGAAGATATTTACTTTTATCTGTCTAGTCATACCTGAATAGGGACTCTCTTGACAGCCAAATTTCATTCTGTTTCACAGTTTTCCAAGAGAAAAGTAACAGCAGCAACACAGTGGACACAATCAGGGAGGTGGCCCCACATCGATTCAGCCAAGTGCAGAGCTTGCTCAGTCCATGCACAAAAAGGATGCAGTAGCCCATGCTGGAAAACAGGGTGGAAGGAAAAAGATTACTTTGGGGGTGCAAGGGGTTCCCGCCAACATTATCTCCTACATAACTTTCAAATAAAGCTTGTCCTGTGCTAGAGAAACAAATATAAACTCCCCTGCCTTGGACAATATTAACGTGCTGGTTCTCTAAAGCACTGCACTAACATGTTTGCTATTTCTTGTAGAAATATTTCTTGCTATTTCTTCAGTGTAGAGAATGATAGAGTCATCTTGCAGGCTCAAAGTGCCCTGGATTTCAGCAGCTCAGGCATCATGAGAAGTCCCACATATAAGCCTTGGGTCCTGAATGGATTCTCTGATCCAAACTCCCTCATGTCACTGTCATTGTATAACCCTATTGGCACCATGTGTCCAAATTTGGAGTCTTGCTCCAGCAGGTCACATCACAGCTTTGTAGGGACAGTGTCTGAAAGCTCCGTGTCAGGTCCTGGAAGAAATGCTGGTCACCCAGGAGGACTGTTCTCTGTTTCCAGGGCCAGCTGAAACCCTTACACTTTGGAAAATCTACCCACAGGGTTACTCCGGAACTTCACAACTTGGAGCTCATCGCAGACAAGCTGTATTGACACGCCTAGCTTCACCGGTAGACACAGGGTTCACGTGTTATCTGAGTAGCACTTTGCATATCAGCATTACGTCTCAAAGCCTTTGGCTTAGTGCTACATGGTCCCTCACATCATCTCTGCGCCCAAAGAGATATTTCCCTCCTGCCACTGGACATAGAAGAATATAAACTTCTAGTTCTATATATGTACCCATTATTGGTATGTGTATTTCAGTTGAAATCTGATTTTTTTTTCTTTTTCGAGACAGGGTCTCACTTTGTCTCCCAGGCTGGAATATGGTGAGGGCTCACTGCATGATCATGGCTCGCTGCAGCCTCAACCTTCTGGGCTCAAGGGATCCTCTCTCCTCAGCCTCCCCAGTAGTTGGGAGTATAGGCATTTGCCAACTTACACCCAACTAATTTTTGTATTTTTTTGTACAGATGAGGTTTCACTATACTGCCCAGGCTGGACTCAAACTCTTGGGCTAAAGCGATCCACCTGCCTTGGCCTCCCAAAGTACTGAGATTACAGGTGTGATTCTTTCCAAAAATGATAACCACAAATTATTACAGACTATCTTAAGAAAGAAGCAAGCTTGTGTAAAGACATCCTATATTAAAACTATTACTATCGGAAGTATTAACACAGCTCCAAGTAAATATAGTCCATATACATGTTCTATTATTTATTCATTCTTTCTCTTATGTGGCTGGCAATATTCTAGGCACTAAATATATATTTATAATAAAACACAGGCCCCACAATCAAACAACTCCAGTCTAGTGAATCAGGTTGCTCTAGTTAATAGAAACAACTAAATATTCTCATTCCTAAACACACCTCCTTAAAAAACTTTTTTCTCCACCTTCTGTTCTCTGTATCAATAGCAGAAAAACAAGAGAGAAGCATCTGAGGTTTCTGACTTGGGAGACCCTGGGAATCAAGATGGAACTCTAATTTCTTTCTTCAAGTCCCATAAGTCGGTTAGCACAGCTATATCAAGTTTAGGGTTCACTGTCTGGCCAAAGAGAGTCAACATCCTATTCCCCACTGAGGAGGATGATTTGAGCTAAGGAGACCCATGTTCCCCTTACCACAAGCATTGGATTTGATTGCTACAGATATCTTGCAAGAGCCTTGCATTTGTCAGAACAGAGTCTCTAATGTAAGAGCAAAAACCCAAACCAAAAACCTCTTCTCACTTCCACAACTCTCTTGTCCAATGGGAGTCGGAGGTATGGAGCTTTTCTATAAATCTTATTTATATTGATGGAGCTTTTCTATAAAAGCTTAAAGGTATGGAACTTTTCTATAAATCTTATTTATATTGTACAACTGACCTTGCTGGTGTCATTTACTTGCCTGACCACAATTGCCACTCAAGTTCATGAGCTGCTTGCCCCCTGTTCCTCTAGCCCCAGCCACTCCCAACCCAAACTGAGCAGGGCACTCCATGAAGCCCTCTGGGCTCTGTTCTTTCATTCATCATATTTAACAAACATTTAACTGTGTACCTAACGCTGTTACAGATATCAAGAACATATAAGTAAACAAAAGAGACAATAATCCTTATCCTTGCAGAATGCACATGGGTGGGGAATAATAGCTAGTGACTAAGTAAAAAAAAATAGGGCATGTACACAGTGATATGTTACATGGAGAAAAATCAAGGAAAGGAAGAGGTTGAGATTTTAATGTGGGTGGTCACAGAAGTCTTCACTGACATTTGAAGAAGACCTGAAATGCATATGGAACATGGCACAACAATACCCACATCTCCAATGCCAGCTCTCTCCCCACTCCTGCCTACACACAGCAACACCACTAAGAGCTAACATTTGTGGGGCCCGTCTTCTGTGCCAAGCACTTTATATATGTTTGATTTCAGTACATCCTTACAACCTTATGGATCACCTTTATTAATGTTTAACCCATGAAAACACTGAAGAAAAGGAAGGTTAACTGACTTGCTGATTTAAGTCTATGATAGTGTTAGGTCTTGGGACCTCAATTCACTATGCCAAAAGGGAAAAAAAATTAAGTTGAGAGCTGAATCATGTAAGAAACTACCTTTCCTTTTGTTCCTAAGCAGTTAGCTACAGATAAAAGCTTTACTATCTCCGCACACAGCTACTCTAGGTTCACCTTATCTTATGTAAAGTGCTGATGTACTGAGCATGAGAAGAATACATAATTGACGATTCCCCTACCTGCTTCATTTCTCTGACAACATGTGGATTCAGTCAAGTGACCACACAGTCCCACTTTCCCCTCCAGCCTACTTTTTCCCCTTTAAATACTAACAAACTCAAAATCATCTTTGGAGAAAGGCACAGACTGCAGATTGTTTCTGTGATTCCATGTTCCTTTCTTCCAGGCATGTCCTTAATCTTGGCAAAATAAACCTCTAAACTGATTGAGACCTGGCTCAGATACTTTTTGGTTTACAGGTCATCCATCTAGTAAATAATAGGGAAAAGATATAAACCGAGGAATTTCAGATTCCAGAGTCCACACTCCATGTGCTGTCCTGCTGCAGGGGATTTGACTTGGCCAGCTGATTCCTGTGTTCCTAACACCTCATCACACAGTATCACCTACTTTCTTCCCAACTACTACATTCATGACATCTTAATAGTCATTTTTTGTCTCCTTGTAGGAACAGAGCTACCATCTGGCAGAACAAAGGTGTTATAGTGAACCCTAAATTTCTCTTCAAAGAATCAGTATGTCAGTATGTTCAGCTCTCTTATTCTTTAATCCTTTATTTTAAAGTTTAACATCCTTGCAATTCCAATAAACAACCTTCTCCATCAGTTCTAAGCAGTAGTTCACATCTGTTCCCCCGGCCCCTGGCTCCATCCTGACTCATCCCGGTCACCTGCTCCAGTCACCTGCTCTGGTCACCTTCTTTGACCTAGGTTAAAGGTCTGGCTACCTGCTCTGACCTGCCCATAACTGTCCTTCCCACCAAAACACCCACTGTACCACTCCAGCTTGGACTCCTGCTCTCTTTAAAATAGCCATCTGGCTACCTGCTCTGACCTGCCCATAACCACCCTTCCCACCAAAACACCCACCCTACCACTCCAGCTTGGACCCCTGCTCTCTTTAAAATAGCCAATCGAGATTAGTCTAGCTTGTGCGGTCTAACCCTAGCCAATAGGGGAACAACACAGCAGTAGGGATGACCCCCGTCAGGCACAAGTACCTCCTCCCTGCTTGTCCAAGCGTGCGGCCACCATTGCTCCATCCATGAGCTGCACCCTTCTATAGAAGTAAACTGTCTTGCTGAGAGGATTTATCTTCGAGTGCTATTTCTTTTGAGGCATGGAAATTTTACTTATAACAAAGGGGAAGGAGAACATTGGGATTCCAACAACTCCAGAGCAATGGCCACAAAGTGGCAGAAGAATAATGAAGACAACAATGCAAATATTTAGCTGCATTATATGTTTGTGTGTCTAGTGACCACTTCCTGTGTGGTAGGCACTGTGCTAAATGCTTTGTATGAGCCTGTCCACAATATCTTCAGGGCATGGGGCAAGGATGGTACTGGTTTTAAATATTTTATCTAATTAAAAATTTTAATCCTCAGTATCCTCCATTTCATAAATGAGAAAACTAAAGCTTAGAAGAGTTGAGTAACTTGCCCACAGCCCCAGAAGCTAGGAATCGGGTCAGATCTGGAGGCTTAGTGCCCTAATGCTGTGCTTGAAGAAGAAAAATAATAGTAATAATAGTAAAACAAAACCTTATAATTGTAGTTGCTATATAGTGAAGTAAATTTTGCTGTGTTGTGTGCTATTTAAAATAATTCCTCCCCAGCTCTGTTTAAGGCAAAATATTAAACTACCTTCCTGCCAACCATTTAACCCTCATCTATCCTCCCCATATTCTTAGCAAAGTTCCCAGGCCTCTAAAAATTCCTGTTTTTCTTGCTGACCTGCTGCAAATAAAACCTACAGACCAAATAAAAACTGGAATGTGTTTCTCAAGATGTTACTTTTCAAATGTAAAGTACATCACAAAACATGTTACAAATTAATTAACTGTTCTTTGTTCTGGCTTCACTGCTGCATTATCCTAGGTGTATAAAAGGTATCCTATTTTCTTTGTCATTTGCTCAGTTTTCAAATGCGAATCCACTAAATTGATGTATCTAAATAAAATCCTCCTGTTTCACCCATTGGTCTCTCTGGTCTCCTAATATGTGCAACATGCTGTATTCTAGTGGTTGGCAAACTTTTTCCGTCAAGGGCCAGACAGTAATAATTCAGGCCTTTCAGCCCAGGTAGTCTTTGTTGTTAGTATTCAACTCTGTCTGTGTAGCAGGAAAACAGCCATCTACACCATGTAAACAAATGAGCAAGAATGTGTACCAGTAAAATTTACCTATAAAAACAGCAGTGGACAACATTTGGCTCATGCACCACATATTGTAAGAAAAAAAAAAAAACTCTTTAATCTGAAGAATGAAGTCCTTTTAATTATCAGGCCCAGAGAGGCATTAAAATGAGACTGCAATCACATCCTATTTCCCTCTTTGAGCTATGTATTCATCTTTTGAAACTGCTTGTTGTTGCCACAAGTGGCTATAAAGTAACCTAATAACATCACACAAGATACCATAACCCACACCCTACAGCTTAACAATGGATAGCCAATCACTAATCAATGTTATTCACTGTAAATCAATGAGAATTCCTGACAAAGAACTTTGTAACATCCCACTCCCTGTCCCCCCTTTTGCCTTTAAAAATCCACTTGTAACTGCTGCTAATTGGAGTGTGTAAATTCAGGGCAACTTGAATCTATTCTGCTGGGTTGGGATCCTCAGCCTTGGCCCAAATAAACTCTCTACTTTATTCATTTTGCCTCAGCTTCTTCCTCTTAGGTTGACAATAGTTTGTAGATCCTTGTTTTAACCAGAATGAAAGAGAACACATTCCTTTTCAGTCAGCACCCATATCAAGTAACATGAAAATGTTTTAAATCAAATATCCTTATATTGACATATGGTTTAAAGAAATGTTAAGCCATATAAAATAATCTCTACTTAGGTTTGCAAATTTCTTCGAGAGTATCACATTCTTAAAAATCTGACACAAATATCATAGAGATCAAGATGTTTCTTCACTATGAAACTTCATCTTTCAACATCTGCTTGAATGCAGATCTCAGCTGCAGGGGAGAGAAACACTCTCTCCATCGATAGGGGCAGGACAACGCCTCCTTTTGAAAGTGGGAAGTCAAGCCAGTGAGAAATGACATGCTTTTCTGGCCTTTGGGGAGATGAAACCAGAGTCCAGCTTGCTCTGGTCAGTCTGGTGAAGGAGGTTCTGGGATGCTGATCAGAAACCATCACACCACGCACTAAAGAGCCAGTACAAACACTGACACTTCACAAAATCATAACCTGGAGAGCCCAAAGCCAAACTCAGGCTGCCGACTGTGTGGTTTAGCTCAGTACTAAGATGCATTTTCAAAGCACGTTTGAGAATGCAGTGATCTGACATACAAAGACACCTCTCTCCTTCACAGGCGGTGGTATCTCCAGTTTTGATTTCATTGACAAGCTGCTAGGCATGTGGCACTGAAACAACCAAAAACAGTTGCATTTCTCCTTCTGCTTTTATGATGCACATTCAAAGAGAATTTAACAGACAATACAAACCACCAATGTTTGTCCTTTACCAATAGAATAACAAATGCTTTAAATCTGTTATTTGGGAACTTTATTTTTATTTTTATTATTTTATTGCATTTTAGGTTTTGGGGTACCTGTGAAGAACATGCAGCGCATCATTGCCTAATAGTTAGTACAAATGTACTTTCCTGAAACTCACCGAGAAACTTTTAAGTGATTTTAAAAAAAACAACAACACTGCCCATTCACATTTACAGCAGAATTCGCAGAGGTGGAAAAATGACAGCTTTCTACCTCTGGCCCAGACATTTTATGATATTTGCTATGGCTTCATTTTCTGTTTAATTATAAGTAACAAAGAGTATCTTTTTGCTATTAAGTGGAGCTGAAATTCTACCTTTTAATTTGTCCACAACCTATAATAACCCACTACGAATATCTATAAATAGCATTACTAATACAAGACAGAGTCAATCTTACCATTATATTCTTTTAAAGAATTCCCAATTTCAGAGAGTCTAAGTGAAACCTACTCCTAATTAGTTTCATTCCAATCTGATTAGGGTTCCCACTTTCCCCCTCATTCTTTGTCTCAAACACTCAATGGCTGAGGAAATTTTCCAGAAGAATGAATATATTGGCAAGCAAGAATCTTCTATTCATATTCCAAGAAAAAAATCCCCAAAGACATTTCTGTGTATTTCCCTAGCCTCCCATGCTGAACCCTAAGCAACTAAAACATAGCAGGAGCAGCTTCATAAGCATAGTTGAACCACTGTGGTTGAAAGTATCAGAAACTAACATGGAAACAAAGGTGAACTTAAAAGTCAATCAATCCAAGTTGGGCTTGAAGATAATAAGACCCATGACTGTTTGTCACCAGAACTGTCCATATTCAGGGCCTGGCTATTTCGGTACCTTTACTCTAGGACTGGCTTCTTTCCCCTAGCCTGGTTCGAGTAGTCTCAACTATTTTTTTTTTTTTGAGACGGAGTTTTCGCTCTTGTTACCCAGGCTGGAGTGCAATGGCACGATCTCGGCTCACCGCAACCTCTGCCTCCTGGGTTCAGGCAATTCTCCTGCCTCAGACTCCTGAGTAGCTGGGATTACAGGCACGTGCCACTATGCCCGGCTAATTTTTTGTATTTTTAGTAGAGACGGGGTTTCACCATGTTGACCAGGATGGTCTCGAACACTTGACCTCGTGATCCACTCGCCTCAGTCTCCCAAAGTGCCGGGATTACAGGCGTGAGCCACCGCGCCCGGCAGTCTCAATTATTAATAAATTTTTCTTCTAGGCTTGGAAGACCTTTGGCCAAAGCTAAGTGACTCTAAAACTGCCTCTAAAAAATTAGAAAAACCACTTTCTCTGCTCATCTTGAGAATCTGAGTTCTATCATTTCTTCTTCCACATACAAGTATATTTGAGAGTCCAGCAACTTCACTTTGGAAGCAAAGGCATACTGGGCAATCTGCTATTTGTTGCTGTCCTCTCCTCTGTTCTCATGAATTAATACAGACCTGACCGCATAGGCATAGGCCTCATCATGTGTCCATTGTTCTTTAACTCCCCACAATAATTTCTGTAACCAACATCTATCATGCTGAGTATTATGAGAAAACACAGACATATAAATGGTGGCCCTAACTCTGATGAGAGCAAGACAAAGAAGTTTGCTAAAAGAGTAAGTAGGTTTTGTTAAGGTTACTAAAATCTGCATAAGGAGTCTTTGGTTTGAGATATATTCTCAAACATTACTAAGAGAAAAGGAAAGAAAGAAATTCATCAATAACAACAAAGGACCCTGATGAACAAGAAGCTAAAATGGCAACACTTAGGTCCACCCACATTCCTGCAAAGTCACGGCCCACTTTGTAGGGCACTGGGTGTGTGGCACCTGCAATTGAGTCTCTCTTCCACCCACAGAGGCACATTTCACAACCTCCTTCAACATGGTGTTGCAGAAGGCTAACTTACTAAGTGCTAGGCTTGTTCACTTTCAAGTTGCTCACTTTTGAACACATAAAGTTTGGAAAGAAATAAAGAGGTTTGTAGAACTACAGGAGGAAGAGAAAAGAGAGGCCTATACTTATGTTTCTTTGATTTCCTTTGACTTTGATTCACCCAATCTCCTCATTTGTACAGGGTAGATTGAAATCATGACTTGCAATTAATTACTTGGCATAGCTTACAACATTTCTCACATATATTATTGTATTTCGTCTCATCTGAATCTAAATTCTACTTTACAGAAAATTTTACTTTCAAATCCTGATTTCCAAGACATTTGCTATTTACCTTTAAGGGCTTAACAGACACAAACATTCATCTTTTGTAACTAACAGAGTTTGGTAATATTAAGGGCAGAATTCCAGTCCAATAATTAACTGTTCAAACTTCTCTGCACTTTGTACCCTTGGCCCAGCACAACTGATTGAGCACAACACATTGGCCAGTGGATCTTCAGCCCACAGGCACCTTGACCTACTCTCTGCTCACTTCATTCTAACCATTGTTCTGTTCTAATATTATATTTGTCTGCGATCTACAATCTCTGCTTTTATTAAACATTTAGTAGAGTCCCTCAGCAAAGTCCTCCTGCTTCCTTTCCTGGTCATGACCTTCCCATAGCACTGCTTCACCGTCCTTGATGACTGATCACTAGTTTGGTGCAGTGCCCTTCCTGGGCGCTGCCCTCAAGAGCAGCCGTCTCTGGACAAGACTTAACTCCTAGCTCTCACATCATCTTCTGTCTTCAGGTCCCAAATGGCTGGACGGAACAGTCAATGCTACCACAGCAAGAGAAAGGACATACACACATTCAAGTTAAAATCTTTCTAGTCTTATCCTATAGTATTCTGAAGTAGAACTTTAATCAACTTTTGAACCCCTATGTAGGCTAATAAACCAGCAGAGAGTCTTTGAGTTTTTGACACTAAGGCCTTGTCCCACTGAAGACTGGAGACATGGAGGAATAGCATAAATTTGACAGACTCAGCCTTTTTTTACATTGTGGTGAGTAACATGGAAGATACCATATTTAAGAGCATTAGAATACTTCACTGAAATTTTTAAAAAGGACTTTTTTAGTTTCCTTTTTATTTCTGTTTTTTTTTTTTTTTGAGATGGAGTCTCATTCTGTTGCCGAGGCTGGAGTGCAATGGCACTATCTCAGCTCACTGCAACCTCCACCTCCCAGGTTCAAGCAATTCTCCTGCCTCAACCTCCCAAGTAGCTGGGATTACAGGCATGTGCCACCACACCCAGGTAGTTTTTGTATTTTTCGTAGAGACAGGGTTTTTCATGTTGGCCAAGCTGGTATCGAACTCCTGACCTTAAGTGATCCACCTGCCTCAGCCTTCCAAATGCTGGGATTACAGGTGTGAGCCACCACACCTGGCTGACTGCTTTACTTTTCATTACGTAAACTTTGCATTTTGCTATGGATTCCCTTCCAGTGGTATCCTTAAGTTGTATTTCATTCTTTGTCTTCAGATCACATGGTGCTCTCACGTCACTGTTCCCTAATGCAAAAATGCACAGCCTTTTCCCCTCTCCTTTCATCTCTTGCTATGAAAAGAGAATCATGTTGTTTTAAGATGACCATAACAAAAATGCATAAAGAATGGATTCATGGCTGAAACTAAAGAATAACTGCGTGGACTTGAGTCATTTAGCCAACACATATGTCTACTTACACATAAGCACACACATCCTCACAAAGCTGGTGCATCGAGCTTCTACCTGAAAACTGCACATCAGTCTTTCTCCTAGGAGTTTAGTTGACTGGCTCATTGACAAGCCTATGTTGCTTTTTCTGCCCCTCTACTGCATTGTACTATGAAAATTTCAATCCATGAACACAGGATATCTTTCCAGTTTTTTTCTTTCATTGAATATTATTTTTCAAAAACATTTTATTTCTCACAGAATTTTTTCATCAAATTTTATTTCTTCAATTTATTTCATTGATGTTTTACAGCTTTCAGTATAGAGCTCTTTTACTTCCTTGGTTAAATTTATTACATTTTTTTTTTGTAGCTATTGCAAATGGGACTGTTTTCTTTTTTAGACAGTTTGTTGTTAGTATAGAGTCGCTACTGATTTTTGTATGTTAATTTTGTATCCTGCAACTTTAATGAATTCATTTATTAGTTCTGTTTTTCGGTGCAGTTTTCAGGGTTTCCTATGTATATAAGTTTAATAATTGTACCTTTGTTGTCTGCAAACAAGTATAATTGAACTTCTTCCTTTCCAATGTGGAAGCCTTTTATTTCTTTTCTTTTCTTTTTTTTTTTTGAGACAGAGTTTCGCTCTTGTTACCCAGGCTGGAGTGCAATGGTGCGATCTCGGCTCACCGCAACCTCCGCCTCCTGAGTTCAGGCAATTCTCCTGCCTCAACCTCTTAAGTAGCTGGGATTATAGGCATGCTCCACCAAGCCGAGCTAATTTTTTGTATTTTTAGTAGAGACGGGGTTTCACCATGTTGACCAGGATGGTCTCGATCTCTTCACCTCGTGATCCACCCACCTCGGCCTCCCAAAGTGCTGGGATTACAGGCGTGAGCCACTGCGCCCGGCCTTGGAAGTCTTTTATTTCTTTCTCAGTCATTCTTGATCAGTTGTATCCCAAAATACTGTTTCTGCCTTCACTTATTCCCATTCATTCTTTTCCTCTCTCTGCTCATTCAAGTTTTCCTAAAGTAGCACAGGAATTTGCTCTTTGGCACTGAAATGAATAAATCATCTTTAATCCGGCCTGTGAATGAATATTCAGTCACTTTCTGTAACTTTATTTGAGAGCTATCATCAACTACTTCTGCTTCATCAATTCTAAGAAATTTTAGTTCATCGTAGCAATTTAATGTAGTTTTTATAAAATACAAAAAAGATAGCCATGAAATTATATACTTCCGTTGAGAAAAAATAAAAGATCAAAATTTCTATAAAAGAATGACTTCAGCCCCAAACTCTCTTGCCTGTTCAAAAAGGAGATCTGCAAAACTGGCTTTGTCACCAGAAAAAAAGATTATTCCAGTTTCTTTTGGTGGTAAACTCTGACCCTAAAGCAATGCAGTGCTAAGCAGATAGCCTATTTCTGTCTCTTTTATCCACATATTTCAAAGTGCAAATGAGAAGAAGGTGATATTTCATACCTTTTCTGGGTTAGGATGGAGGAATATAAGCCGTAAGATTTAAGTGGCTTGTTCATTGTCAGGCATAAAGGCAGGGGATAAGAGAGCACTGTTGATCTGACTCATCCTGCGCTTTTCTTGTGAAATGGCCAAATCAGCCCCCTGGGATTGAAGCGACTCACCCAGGCTTCAGTGAGGCTGGACATGAATTCTGTGAAATTCATGTGTGAACATCTAAAGCTAGGATTTGGCTTCATAATAGCTTGAAAACAAACATTTGATGAGTAGGAAATTCACATTCTTCACAAAGATTACCAATTGAGTTTTGACTTCATTTTCTTATTGTTCGCTAAACGTTCTGAGACAACACAGAGCTTTTGCATCAATGTGATGATCTGTATTTTCAGGATGTCATTGAGTACACCATATATATGTATATATATATATACACACATATACATATATATGTATATATATATATACACACATATACATATATATATACACACACAAATACATATATATGTATATATATACATACATATACACACACATATACATATTCCCTCAAAGAGCCTGGATACTAATGCTGTGGGAAATGGCTGTTTCTTGTCAAGGTTAGGATGGAAGGAGATTCATGAAGATATAATTCCTGGGTTAAAAAAAAAGATTTGGAACACATTCTTACCATTCTCAAAGCGTATATGTAGGTTTATTAAATGGAACAGGCATCATCCAGTGCTCTGACACATTTGTGGGATGCCTGCAGCATCTGCAAACTCCTCTGTGGCTCTGGGTAAGACTTTAGAAGCTCTTAGCTCAACTGTTCGCTATTCTCCATTGAGACAGGGGCTGCTCATTACTGGTAGGTAAAAATCTTTTCCTAGTCCCCCATTTTCAAAGAAAACTTTTTGTTTATAAAATGGCTTTGATGAAGTCATAAGAGACTCTCTAAAGCCACAACACAGAAGTTTCCTTACCCAGACTTTAATTTCCAACTCAGCCTGTACCACCTCAATTGTACAATTTTATATACCACTGGAATCCAGGGCCATAAGGAACACAGCTCCCTTTCAGTTTTAGTTACAATGATGACTGTAAAGAAAGATGGATTCATTAGAGGTACAGCGTCCCATTCAAATATTCCTAAGCTTCCTCCTGTGTCAGTCTCCCCAAATCTAAGTTAAACTCTCAAATGAGGTCAGGACTGTGAACCTGGCTGAGTGATCTAACCCTTTCATCAGCCCCTGGACCACCTCTGGGGTAGGAAAGCACCTCCACCCTCTGCTTGGGTGACTCTGGCATCTGCTGAGATGGCATCTCTGGAGGGGGAAAGTAGCTTGGCTGGGCACAGTGATGATATGTGTTAGTCCAGTATTCACTAGTCAGTAAAGAGAAACACTCAGAAAAAGATGACTTAGTGACAATGCTGTAAGGTATAGATGTAGAAACTTGGAAAAAAAAAAGGACAGTCATCTTTTTAATGAAGACTAGTTTACTGAAATTTATATTGAGTGCTTCTTTCTGAATTTGGCAAACAAAGCAAAACCAAGATTGGTTCCATGAGGCAGGCACTTGCTGTTGGTAATATTGATGCTTTCTTTTAGTCAACACTTTTATTTTAACCCATATCAGTTTATTCCTAGAGGAAAAAGGGTATTTTCTTCCTAGGAAAAAATAAAATTGGGTCATAGAAAGGTCTATTTAAGATATGGCAGCCTGGGAAGAGCTGGAGCTGGCATGATCCTGGGGGTTGCAAGACATATCTACCTGCGCAAGAGGAATCCCTTACAATAAAATACCCCACAAAGGGTTGGTGACAATACTATGAGCTTCCATAACGTTTACCTAAGGTCTCTTTCAGAAAAATCCAATTTTAATCTCTAGGTAAAAACTCCAGCCCTTTACTCTGCCTTTATTTCCTCACAAATTATTCTCCTATATCTAAACTAGATGATACTTTTTGGAGCTTGCAAATCTTTATCATCCAGAACCCCAAGCTTCTGTGGAACTAGATGTAGGGCTCTTGGAAGTATCGAAGCTTGATTACCACATGATTTGAGATAAAAGTCCTTTACTATGTTTAGATTTTCTTCTTATTTTGTAATTGAGAAGAATATTAAGATATTCCTATCAGGGAAGCAATATAGCCTGGCAGGTAAGAGATCTGTAGAAGACAGGGATCTGTGTTCCAGCTCTGCCACTCACCAGCTATACCAGCTGGGGCAACTTAACTAACCTCTCAGAGCCCAGGTTTAATTTTGTAAAATGGCAATAATGTTATCAGCTACCTCAGGGAACTGATATCAAGAATAAAAATACTTAGTATTTATTGACCATATATAATACAAAACACTAAGTTTTATAATATAATGATCTCTTTTTTTTTTCTGAGACAGTGTCTGGCTCAGTCGCCTAGGCTGGAGTGCTGGCATGATCATGGCTCACTGCATCCTCAATCTCCTAGGGTGAAGAGATCCCCCACCTTAGTCTCCTGAGTAGCTAGGACCACAGGTGCCTGCCACCATGCCTGGCTAATTTTTTGTAGAGACAGGGTTTCACCATGTTGCCCAGGTTGGTCTCAAACTCCTGGGCTCAAATGATCTACCTGCCTCAGCCTCCCAAAGTGCTGAGGCATGAGCCATCACTACTGGTCCTATAATTATTTCATTTAATGATCACAATATGTCATTGAGTTGGGTGCTATTACTATCCCCATTTTATACAGCTGAGAGAGGAATCGAGATCATATTTAAGTCAGAATTTGAATGCAGGCCCTCTGACTTCAGGGCCAGTTGTGACCTACTACTACAGTGTGAATTAATTGACATAATGAATATAACATACTTAGCATAGTGACAGAAATATAATAAAAAATGCAACAAAAGTTTTGATGCAATTAATGACAAAATAGCATTAATGATTACAATACAATAGTATTTATAAAATATTAGGACCTATTAAATGCTTAATATGAGAGATTCAGTTTTGTCAATCTGCAGTTAACTCGTTGAGCACAGACACTGAGATTCACTAACTTTCGTAGCTTTAGATTTTAATAGAGCATTTATGCCAGAGGGGCTCTATGAATATCAAATGAAGAATGATTCCATTTGGAATCATCAGTACTACAAAGACATGCTAAGATATATTCAACTGGTCTAAGCAAAAACATATCCAGAACATAGATCGATGCCACTTTTTGGCCTTCTATACTACAGGTATATTCCTTATTATTGGCAAGTCTCCACAAGACTCTCATCTTAAACCATGCAGAATATAAAGAATTATGTTGCATTTTTGTCCTTATTGGATAGGATTCATCAAGCACTCATCTCCTTCTCAAATTGTGCTGAAGACACAGTAAACAAATTAAGGGCTGCTTTCCCCTTAAACAAGTCAAAACCATATGCTGCAAATTCTTAAGAAAGCTGTTAGGTATTTGTTTTGAACGAATCAAAGATTATGAATTTCATTTCTAAATATATGTGTTTTAAAATTTCTGGTATAATATCATAAAAAATACTCATTTCCTCATAACATTTTGGTTTATGAAACCGCCTTTTAGGAAAGTTCATACTTAGAGAAGAAGAATGAACTTTTCTAAAAGGCGGTATCATAATTCAAAATGTTAATTTTAGCAAGTTTACTAAAACCTCTATTATAAAAATGAGAAAATCTGGGTGCAAAAAACGTTTTGCGTCTTGTTCAAGGTCACTCAACCAATAAATGGCAGAACCAAGGCTTGGTCTCCTGATTCAGTGACATTTTCAAGCATCTGAAAAGAAAAGTGGCCTTGGAACAAACACATTTGAGTAAGACGAGAACGGACAAGCCTCAGCACAGGGCAAACATTCAGAGCTAAGTGGCATCACGTAATCACACACATTTGAATGTCCTTTCTAATTTTTAAATCGTTTTTTCTTTTCTCCAGGATAAATTTTCTTGAGATTGCTTCCATTTTTAAATTGAAGAAAAAAGAGTGAAAGAAAGAAGTTAATTACAATCATGCTACTGAACATAATATTTTTATGCAAGTCAAAAACTATTTCTAGAAAAATATTCTAATTATGTTTAATAAAACACATGTAGACATAGATGTAGTGATAAATAATTACTACTAAAATCCTGAATATACTCGTCAATATTTCACATTTAAAGTAATAAAGTTTGCAACTGAGGTTAAACCACTGTAAACAAGAGTACATGTGTGCACACCTGCTTTCATCCAACCTTCTGCGTAGCTGTTTTTAAAGCTGAGGTAATAACCTCCCTTGTCCCATGAGGATCTAATGGTCTACACACAAAAGACTGTCTCTCTGGAACTATTAATGCTGGTAACAGAGTGCAGGTCTCGTAGGAGAAAACACATGCAATAGTTACCTAGGCATGTAAAGGACTCTCTCCGCCACCACAAAACCCACCCTGAAGAAGAGGTTGCTGGCTGGAATGAACGGGAACACCAAGAACAACAAGCCGACTAAAACCTCCTTGTGCTCCAGTCTCTGAAACACACAACAGTGAAAGATAAATTAAATTCTGTTTAATTCCACTTCAGGCAGCATTTAACCATCTCCTTCATTTTCAGGTTCTCAATGAAGAAATGAATAAATTAGACCAATATAAACCTTTTGACCGGTGTGCTGAATTTAACAGAGAAAGCTGACAGGCTAAAATGGCTGGCATGTCAAAACACACACATGTACCCCTGACACACATTTGCCACCCAGATACATGGATATTGGCACAATACGATCAGTGACTGCTGCTTGTTGTTCAGGGCTGGCTTTATAGCAACCCTGCTTCTTGGTTCTGGCTCCATTCAGAATTCCCGTCTTTCCAGACACCCCATTTCCAAAGAGCAAAGCAACTGGCTAAAATCAAACACAGTAAGGCACTGCAGATAATTTAATTATATCTTCCCAAAATACAATGTACTTTCTTTAAAATATTCACCAGGAGAAGCAAAGTTAAACATCAAGAAAATAAAATACTAATAAAATTTGGACACCAATGGGGAAGGGGTAGTTTGAATTGAACCAGCACACCTTCACACCTCTCAAATTATGCTGGCAAGCAAGTATTTACATCATTGATTTTTTTAAAATAAAAAATTGTTATAATATTTCATGAAACTGATGAAGAACCTTCTTTGTTATTATATATATTTGCAAAGATTTTTTTCTGTCACTTATAATTAACAGAAAAAACCTTCCGTTTATTGCTGATAATATGTTGCAAAGACATTGTAAAAACTCATTTGTATTTCCATGTGTATTTATGGTGTGGACATATTTGAAGAGAGTTACATTTAAAATAGAAGAATATGTACTTTTTAAGTTTAAGAAAAAACCAAAGGCCGGGCTCAGTGGCTCACGCCTATAATCCCAGCACTTTGGGAGGCCGAGACAGGTGGATCACGAGCTCAAGAGATCAAGACCATCCTGGTCAACATGGTGAAACCCCATCTCTACTAAAAATACAAAAATTAGCTGGGCATGGTGGCGCATGCCTATAGTCCCAGCTACTCAGGAGGCTGAGGCAGGAGAATTGCCTGAACCCAGGAGGCGGAGGTTGCGGTGAGCTGAGATTGTGTCATTGCACTCCAGCCTGGGTAACAAGAGCGAAACTCCGTCTCAAAAAAAAACAAAAAAACAAAAAAACCAAATAGACTGTCCATATTTCAACTTTTAATGTTTCCTATACACATTTTAAAGTCTATTACTTTTAATAATTAGAAAAGAATAAGTAAAAGAATGTCATAAATATAAATAAAACTTCCTAATGAAAGCTACAAATACTTTACACAACATATAAAGATTTTAAACATCTTGGGATACTTGTCACCTTGATTTTATTAAAACCTTTGTTTTACTGACTAAAATATATAGAGTAATACATTTTCTGAGAGTGATTCCGTATGATTTGGACAGTTGCCCTTATATAATTAATAGGTCTATAAGTAACGATCTCATTTCGACCTAAAGGAACTATATCCTTTAGAATTAAAAGGAAGAAAAAAAAAGATTATGTAACAAGCCTTCAACTCATGATCTACCAAAACTGACCAAAAAGGGTAGAAAAAAAAGAAAGAACAAATACATTTTATTTAAAAGCTGCAAGTTATCTTTCTAATTCATGCTATAGTTTGAGTTTAGAAAGTATATTTCAATTTGAGAATTTAATCTCTATAATTTATTTGTTTACATTTAAATTTTTATTTTCAGTTCAGGGGTACATGTGCAGGTTTACTACAAGGGTATATTGTGTGGTGCTGAGGCTTGGGCTTCTATTGTTTCTATCACTCAGCTAGTGAATATCATACCCAACGGGAGGTTTTTCAGCCCTTGCCTCCCTTCCCCCTTTCTCCTTTTGGAGTCTCCAATGTCTGTTGTTCCCATCTTGATGTCTGTGTGTTTAGCTTCCACTTACAAGTGAGAACATGTGGTATTTGGTTTTCTGTTTCTGTATTAGTTCACTCAATATAATGGCCTTTAATTGCCTCCATGTTGCAGCAAAAGACATGATTTTGTTCTTTTTTTATGGCTGCATAGTATTTCATGGTGCATATGTACTACATTTTCTTTATCCAATCCACTGTTGATGAGCATCTAGGTTGATTCCATGTCTTTGCTATTGTGAAAAGTGCTGTGATAAACACATAAGTGCAGGTATCTTTTTGGTAGAATAATTTATTTTCCTTTGGGCATACACTCAGTAGTGGGATTGCTGGGTTAGACGGTAGTTCTATCTTTTAATTCATTGAAAAATCTCCAAACTTATTTCTGCAGTGGCTTAACTAATTTATGTTTCCACCAACACGGTATGAGCATTACCTTAAAGTACACAATTTTAAAAAATCTTCACAAGAATCCCATATATCAAGAGCAAGTATTTCTTCTTAAAATTGAAAATAAATCCCAAAAAATGAAGTGTCTTATCAAATGTTCCTCATTTACTCTGAGCTTATTATTGAGTAGTATGTTGATATTCTCTTTTTATATGTACACTTTTATTTTACAGAGATAGTTGATTCTTCTTTTGATGCTTCAAAAGTTAAAATACTTTTTATAAAATTATTCACATCTTCCCAAAAAAGTTTCTAAAGAGAATGTAATACACCCTAGTAATTCATCCTAACCATCAAGAATTAAGAGCGCCAGGTATAAGCAGAACAATGATCAGGCTGTTATCCATGCCCCTAGATACCGTTCTACCCAACAAGCCAACTCCCCTTCATCAAGGTTATGGGAAAACAGTCCTTATTGGGGATCTGAAAGAGGCTTCTCTTCACATCCCCAGTATCACACCTTCTTATCTTTCCAAAGTTGTTGGAATTAACTTGGGGTGGTGGCTTAGCAAAATATTAGGGAAAGGTATAGACTAGTCTTAAACATTTTGGAAGGTGGAAATGTTTTATTGGGGCAGGCTAAAGGCAGCCGGTCCATTACATTAGCATAGGAAAGACATAGAGAGGATAAGAAGCTTCCCTAGTTAAGTCTGTTTACCCCACATCCCTTTGTCTCTACTCTGTTTACTCATGCAAACTTTGTGCTGGATGGCCCTCTCAGGGGAAGATCAAAGGGAAATTACCCATTAACAGTGTTTACTCTGGGCCCAAAACCTAAAGCTTTTATCATTCCTAAAAAACCACTCCTTTAACCATGTTAATTATCCACAAGTGTGTTGACTTAGAACCTCTGTTGTGAAATCTCTGCTGAATAAATGTGTGGATGCCCAAGGGGTTTTGGTCGATTGGCTGCATTTCACCCTCTGGAAGCAGCCGACAACCATCCCTAGCCCACTTGAATCACTGTAATGGTGTGAGAGTACATTTAATCATCCGTCATTTAGTCAGGGTCTGCAGGACAGACCTCCACAGGTGGTGGTCAACATCTCACAAACCATCTTCCTCACTATGGTGGGTGTTCATGTTCTTGACTCAACAAAGCCCTGAGTGCCAGGCAGCCACCACGTTGGGAGGCACCTTCATCTCACTGGTGGGTGTCAGTTGGGAGCACAGCCAACCTCCCTTTCTTCCCCTCACTCTTCAAGACCCATAGTGAGCAGGATGCCCATGGCACAGGCTGCTGCTAGGGATGCAGAGATGGGGGAAGAGTCAAGGAGCAATCAGCCTCCCCCAGAAGACTGACATGCACATTGAAAAGTCACAAGGCTGCATGTTCATATGTTCCTCTACCAGGTTCTTCAGACACCAGCACAGTTTTTATTTCCTTCATGACATCACTCTAGTTGTAATTATGTGTGTATCTGGGTGTTTACTGCCTTTATTGTGTGTCTGCCCCCTAGAATGTGAGCTCCATGAGCACAGAGAGCTCCTCATTTGTGTTCACTGGTGCATAACTTGTGCTTAGCTCAGTACCCGGTGTGAATATTTGCTGAATAAATCAATTAAGTGAATAAATGTACCAGGCCAGAGAAAAAAACTGGGTAGAAGAAGGGGAGCAGGCAGAGAGGGCTTTTTGGTGGAGGTGACATCTGGATTTGAAAAATCAATAAGTGTATATAAGGAAGACAAATTTGTGAGTGGGGGTGGTCACAGCTAGGCACATTTTTAGGAGAAGATATAGAATGTACAAAGCAGGCAATAAGACTGGACATGTCAGCAGGTGGCAGATAACAAGCATTTTGCACACTTTCCTATGGAACTGACCTTCACCTAAAGGCAATGAAGGGTGACTAAAGGGTCCCTTGTGCATAGAAAGAAAAGTAAGTGTGGCTGGGCACAGCGGCTCACACCTATAATCCCAGCACTTTGGGAGGCCAAGTTGGATGAATCACCTGAGGTCAGGAGTTCAAGACCAGCCAGACCAACATGGAGAAACCCTGTCTCTACTAAAAATACAAAATTAGCTGGGCATGGTGGTACATGCCTGTAATCCCAGCTACTCAAGAGGCTGCGGCAGCAGAATCGCCTGAACCCAGGACGCAGAGGTTGTGTTGAGCCGAGATCACATCATTGCACTCCATCCTGGGTAACGAGCAAAACTCCATCTCAAAAAAAGAAAAATGAGTGACTGTTCGGGTCCACGTCCAAATTCAGGTCGCGACCCTGCCACCAATATACCATTGGTAACTTTGGATAGACAATATTATCCCTTCCATCCTCAAGGTGCCTCAACTACAAAGTGAGGCAAGTATGCCTGAGGGTTGAATGTGGTTAGGTCATTACAAAGATTCCTTGAGAACCTAAAGTCCATTTTTTGAGAGTTGCCAGCTGTGAGCTTACACACAGGCCATCACCCTATACTGCTAATCTTGTGGGGTGTTTTCCTTTGTTTTTAAAGCAGGAAACTGAAGACAGTAGTGCAGCGCCCAAACTCAATAAAGTTTCATGATTTTATTTCATTTTGAGAAAATTAAGGCTCATGAAAAAATTGTCTATTTTCAAATTAAATGGATGCCAATACTCTTTGTCTTTCCTCATCCTCATTCAGTCAAGAGAGGTTAAAAATATTCAAGAACAACACACTTATTGGAATAACAAATCCATTTGCCAAGTAGAAAGTTGTAATGAGGAAGGAGAGCCTTAATCCTCTTAAGTTTCTAAGAGCCCTTCCCCCTAGACTTCTACATTGCATTTCAATAGGAGAAGCAAAGGCTGGCAGACCGGGGCCCACCCTTAATCTCACTCCTATAGATCACAGGCATGGTATGGAGGAATCTTTCTGGAAGGCATTGTTTTTACTTAAACAGGATCAAACCCCCACCTAAGTCACATACCCATACCTACTTCATGGATCAAGACTCTTTCACATGTAGTTTCTAGAGTTGTAAGCCCAGGACCCATTCATATGTAATTTCTAGAGTTGTAAGCCCAGGACCCTTTCACATGCAATTGCTAGAGTTGCAAGCCTTTAAAAGGGCAAGGATTTTCTTTGTTGGGGGCCTCGGCTGTTTGGCATCTATGCCGCTGCTGCTCCCAGCCGAATAAATCACCACTTCCTTCCCAGTTCAGTGTTTAAGAGGTTTGTTTCATGGCCTTTCCTGCTTCAGTAAAATTGGAGAAAAAATGCATCATGGACATGGCTAAATTTCCTAGGATGAAAGACTGGGAGGGAACCCAATTCTGTATCCTGTGGATCACTGATGTGACAAAATTGGCTAAATAATTTATAGCTTCTTTTAGCCTAATAGATTTAGATGATACCATAACAAAATATGAGAAGAAAAAAGAGAACATTCATGGTATTTTCCAAAGCACACATGGGCATTCATTTTTAGGACAAAGAACAAACAGAAATTCACTTATTCCCAAAGATACTAGGGAGGGAAGAGCTACGAGAATTAAGACAACTAATAATATAGCTGTTATAATACATGGCAATTGATTAACTGTGACTTCAGACAAAATAATTTACTTCTCTGAGCTTTAATTTGATGATCAACTAGACAAAAGAAAAGAAATTGATACCTATTATATCTGTAGAAATAATGTGTGATAGAGTCACTATTACAGGTGTTAGATTTGATTTTTCTTGTCTGTCTTGGTAAGAAGTGAGAAAAGCATCGCCCTGAGCTACAAAGAGGTGAAAATCCTGTGTTAACACTAGGCTGGGGGTGCTGAGAGAATCACTCAGTCACCATTGGCACAGACACACATCAAGCCAAGCAGCTAAGGGAAGAGCAGGGCTTTTCTCAAAGCCATAAATTGCCTCAGAGGAAATCCAGCTGCAGAACCCATCTAGCCTAGTAGCTTCTGGTTCATCCCCTCTTCTTCATCCTTTCAGTTCATCTTTCAAAGTGCAGTTCACAGACAAAGATACACATGCACATGTACATGCATGTGCACACACACACACATTTTGATACACATGTGTGCACCCTAGTCAGCAGTGTGTGGGTATTAGTAAAAACAGGACTCCTTCCTGCCCAATTCAACACAGATGATACATACTGCAGGCCATTCCCTTCCAGACAGGTGGAAAATGGCTTATTATAGTAATTATTGTCATCATTACTATTTTTTTTCTCATCTCTAAACAAGTTTCAGAGAAATGGTACATTGCATTTAGGGCACAAGTATGTTCACATGGTTCTATGTATCACACAGCTATATTTCAATCCTAAGGATTTATTTGGCAGCCCTGGGATCTAGTTGTCTGCCTCCAATTTATCAATCCACAGGGAAGCTGATGACAGTAAAGCCCCCCTCTTCAGCCCTGGGGTTAGGGCATTTGCCAGGCTGACAGCTAGTATGGCTGAATACTTATTAGGCTCTCCTTTTTATATCTGTTTTTTGGGTCTGCTTCCTCCCTGAGACTATAGATTGCTTGATGATAGTCACCAATGCATATTTAAATTTATCTAGATTTCTGGCATAACATTCCTACTGCTGTCTACAGGAAATGTAACTGTCAGCCTCCACTTCAGCAGATCCAGGTCTCAGGTTTATTTAAAATATTGTGAACTTTGAATCCGCAAAAGCCCCTATGTTTCCTGAGGCTATCAAGGTTGAAGATAATACAGACCGCATCTGACGGATGGGGAACTGACTTCATCCTCAACACTCAGAATCCAAGAACACTTTCAAGCCCACTATGGGCCATGCAAAGCTAGAGGAACAGAAAGCACTTGGCTGTTAATGGGCAACTGGATTCTGCCTGAGCTTTGCACAAATGTGCCTTTGACTCACTCCCTCTGGGAAGCTGCGCTGAGCCCTAAGCTGCCCTGTTGCCTACCTGGCCTTCACTGCTGTGTCTGTTTTCATTTAAATTTTAACAGCCTCTCCCACCTCCAAATCTGGCAGAGGCCAGGCTCGCCTATCTACAGGTACAGCTCCCGTTGGATTTCTCTGCATGGCGACGGCTCTCAGCAGGTGCTGGTGGCTGTTCCCCACCTCTGCCTCTCCAAGCCATCTGGTAGGTGTCACCATTGTATGTGGCTTCACGAATGCTACCCACATGGTAGCAAATGGTCCCTTCATAAACTCTCTTCAATCACTTCATTGGCCGTACCACATGTTTCCTGCCAGGACATTGGAGGGTTGACCAGCAGAGTGAGAATATGGGGACAGGGCAGAAATGTGGACTCCAAAGAAGGATCAGAGCTCTGGCTGGTGTGAGCTGCTAGGAGCCGGCTCCAGTATACCCCCTGGCTCTGTCCTGTACATCACTGTCTTTCCATTACGTTTCAGCCTTTGAGCGAAGCACCCTGTTTAAGGCCACTCAGGCTATAAAAAATTTCAAATGTTATATAGAAACAGTAAAGACCAACATCAATCTGAGAGAGCTTTGTTATCTGGCAAATGGGGTTGAAACCAGTCTCTCAGTAGCTGAAAAAGAGGAAGTTTTGAGTGCTTACTGCTATGACAATGATTAAATGCAACAAACCACTTCTTATGACTCAAATGAGACCTAGAATCTGAGCTCCATGAGAGTAATGTGGGGACAAAGGGAATCCTGTGGCAGTCTTAGGGGTAAAAAGAATAAGAAGAGTTAAAGCTTATTCTCAAAGCCTGTTAACAGATGTCACATACCTTTGTGAGTGGGAGCCTGATTCGGGCCCCAGTGGCCACAAGGCCACACTGCAAGATGTTTAGGGACAATCCTCCTGTGACATGAGCACAACCCACATCTCAAATGTAGACATGGAAAAGTGCCATTTGTGTTTTTTTCTTCTTGTCTGAAATCAATGGGATACACTGAGTTGGAAGAGAAAACGGCTCAGGTTCAGGATCTCAACAGCAGAGCTGCCAACCCACACTCCAGTTGGCTCAGGCTGGTGATATCATTTCCTCGCTTTCATGAGCTCTAAAATTTACTCATACATGCACAGGGAGTAAATTTTTAAAAGGGGAAATAAATGAAGAAATTATACCCCCTCAGAGACAAAAGTAGACTTGTATACTTGATGTCTTCCTCAAGCCAATTTAAACACTGCTTTTTCCCATGCCAAACTTTCTTTGCCAAGAGGCTCTGCCAGATGCACTAATGAACAGAACACTAAAGGCCGATTAAAATCATAAACTGACATTTTAGATTTCTGGTATTTGGTTCTGAACTGCATTTTTTTTTCACAGAGTCTTTTGTTTGATTTGTTTTTGATCAACAGTCTGATCCTTCTTGCAAACCAGTTCCTGAGATTAAAACGTCTTATCTCACAACAGCAATTACCTTTCAGAGTTAAATGAGGTAGGATCATGAAGCTCTCGGATTGCTTTACTCTGATTGAGAACAAACTAATTCATAATTTACTTGGAAACGTAAGTTATATTCTGCTTAAGGGTGTATTTAAATGTTTAAAAAATAAAAGCAAAAAACTTTTAGAAGGCACTTTATTGAAAAATATCAGTCCAATGCAAAAATTTCTACTCGCTTTAACTTCGGCAAGCACTAGTGAGGAGATAAGGGAATTGAGTCAATTAGAAAAATGTTGGTGAAGAAATATTTTCCTGATTAGAATGTAACTATTACAGGAATTTATGATGACATAGAAAAACTCAGAAATGAACTTTTTTCATTTCTGTGGTTCTGAACAAAAATTGAAAAGGCATTAGAAAGCTATGTATTGAATTAAAAAAGCGTGACAAAGACTGAAGAGATGGAAGAGAGCTGTAAGACAAGACACCTTCTAAAGGCCTGTTTAACTCATAAATTATTATATGCATGTTTCACATAGATGGGGTATGGGGGTGGACAACAAAAGCTACCCAGTAGATTACAAGTGGTAGAGAGTGGAGGGAAAACAAATATCTTTAAAGTGTATAGCATATGCCAGACACTTGACTTAAATGGGACCACTGAAATCTGATAATATTACAAAGTAGGTATAATTATCCCCATTGTAGGTGGGGAAATTGAGGGCCAGAGGGCATGAGACACTTCTTTAAACTGATCCAATCAGTAAGAAGCAAAGGTTTCAAACTGAGGTCTGAGTCACTCCAAAGCCTGTCCTCTTCCCACAGTCCAGGTGGCTTTGGTGTCCAAGTTAATGCCAAGTGTGGGGAGAAATTTCAGCCCTTCAATACCTTCTGATTTCATAGCAGAAACACACTGATGGGAGATACATTCCCGCAACTGAAGGTGGTCAAGTGAGACACAGCTGAGGGCCTCTAACAGAGGGTGTCACTGATTTACTTTGCCAAATAAATGCAAGCACAAAACAGGTATTCTATACTCTACAGGGGTGCAAAAGGATCTATGGTGCAGAAGATGTATTTCTTGTCAAGTACTCAGTTAGAAATGCATGTATGAATGGTTTGAGATGGTTCATCCACTCATCTTTTTTTTTTACTTTTTTTTTTTTTTTTGAGACAGGGTCTTGCTCTGTCACCCATGCTGGAGTGCAGTGGTGCAATCCTAGCTCACTGTAATCTCTACCTCCTGGGTTCAAGCGATTCTCTGACCTCAGCCTCCTGAGTTGAGATTACAGGCATGTGCCATCACACCTGGCTAATTTTTGAATTTTTTTTAGTAGAGACAGGGTTTCACCACGTTGGCCAGGCTGGTCTTGAACCCCTGACTTCAAGTGATCTGCCCACCCTGGCCTCCCAAAGTGCTGGGATTACAGGTATGAGCCACTTCCCCTGGCCTCATCCACTCATCTTGACACCCATCCTATGAAAGAATGGACATATACAGGTCCTCTCATCACAATGAGATAAAACATAATTTATTTGACTGATCTTAGTTATTGACTTGTAAGTCGATATTCCATCTGATAGGGCTTGAGAGGAGGACAATAATCACTTTTGACATATGTACGAAATCAAATACTGTAATGCAACTGCCCTTCTCAGTAAGGAGAGTGAAGGAGCATCCACATTCTAGTGACCACAGTGGTTCAACAAATAAGCTAGGTGGACAGGTAAGTGGGGCAAAGGCCTTTTAGATTTTAAATCTACACACACTCCTAACTTCTTATTGTTCTAAGCCTCTCTCTATAATGTTCCACTGCTAATGACGAATTTTTCAGGAATGTAACACTGTGATCATCACTTAATCTTATAACATATCTATTATAGTATTTACTCAGGCTGATGGATTTGGAAAATCCAAAGAGTGATGCTGCCCTAAGAGACATGTGTCCTTGTGCATTGAGATACAAGCTAGTGGAGTGACTCGGAAGAAAGGGGAGCTTGAGTGAGGTATACCTAGAACTCCCATCTGACACTCGTGATTTCAGTGGGAGGCTGCACCCTGAGGTGGACTAGATGGGTGTCTGTGAGAATCAAGAGAGAACATCTGAGCAAAAGCTCAGCTCTGTACTGGGAACCTGTCTGGAGTAGGGGGTGGAAAGAGACAGCCAGCTTGCATAGGTGTTGAGGCTTTGAAGCATCATGCTGAACACATCCAACTTTGATTGGCGAAATGGAGATGGCTGTGGCACAAGTAATGCCACAAAATCCTAGGTCAAGAACTCTAACTTAATAAGGGGACCCAGTGCAGAAGGAAGGTAGGAGCGCTTAATCATTTTATTCCCTCTGTAAGGATTCAACTAAGAACCAAGATGGATTTAAACATGCAATAATGCCAGGAATAAATCTAGCTCTGATGAAGTAGAGGAAAGAAAGGAAAAGGATAAATCAGATACATTTTCATAAACCATTTTTTTCCAAAGAAATATCCATGCCCAGAAGAAGTGGTCCTCTATCTATGACTCTAGCTCAAATGTTTCTGTTAAGAAGATGTCCCTTGGGCAAAGTCTTCCAAAGCAGGATGATCACTTCTTTTCTGTTAAGAAAGTGACAAAATGTTTTACTTTTTCACAAAGCAAGTCACACTCACCAAAATGCATGATTCATCTACTTGGAATTGTCATATAGAAGACAGTCCCTTTGTTCTATAATCTAAAATTAATAAGGAGAAAGTATAATAAAAAGTACCACAGAGTTTCACTCTCCTAGTGAAGATCTAAATGTCTTAGAGCAGCACTTCCTAAAGGTAATCATCCATATCAAACTACAGAGATATGTTTGGCTTACTTCAAGGATACTACACATGAATGTAACAAGAAGTGTAGTAGGTCCTCTCTTAAGAGCTAGAAAAAAAGAGAAAAAAAAATGAGATTTGCTTGCATGATTGAACTTCTAGAGGAATTACTCTTCATGGTAGATTTGATTCCTATTATTTGTTAATGTACTCATCCAAAATCCAAAATATCTTCTATAATCAAAATACATTGCATCTCATTGGATAAGACCCACATCCTTATTTCTGAAACGTGGTCATGAAGCCTGATGGATGATTTGTTTCCACAAAGATGGTTAAAAAGCTTTTTTTCATAAATAACTGACATGATGGAATAATGCTGCTTCACCTTGAACTGTGTTTTCAAACAGCCTACCTGCCACAGCTTAAAAGGGCAAATTTAATGGACTAATGAAATGTAGCAAAGAATGGAAACAAAGGTCCTATGTTTTAAAATAGTATCAAATGCTTGTAATTTTCTGAGTTCAGACATCCACACACCTAACTTCATCATTTCAGAGCATGGGAGATGCATGCATAAAAAGACTGATTTTCTCCAAATCACAACAGCTCAAATCTCTAAAGTGTACGTAAAGAGAGGAAGGTTTATATGATCTATATGAGGCTTGACACACAGATAAAAGTAAGAACTTAATCCAATAGTCACTAGTTGGGAGTTAAATATTTCTTGGAGAAGTCTTACAAGGTAGTAGAAAAGAAACTGTTTTAGAAAAAAGAAACAGAGCAAACTTGCTTCTTCAACAAGCCTTGGCATTAACTTATTACCCAAGTGAAGATGTTGTCATTGTGAGGACCAAAATCTATAACAGGCAGAAAACTAGAGCTCATTGGCCAAAGTCACCCAAACCAAAGGAACAGTGGTGCATTGGAATGGAGAGAATTTTCAAGGCAATGCCAGGGAGGCTGATATTCATAAATGTTCTTCCCAATCAATCACTTTTTCATACCAGATGTCAGAATCCTGGGTTATAAGCTAACAGAGCCAATTTGGCCATTTAAAGTTGCCAGGTTCTTTTGTAAATACTGGTGGCCCCTGCAATTGAAACCAGCTGGGATACAAAAATGAGAGCAGATCTGAGAATAAGTTATGTTAAAAGTGTAACCATGGCTGGGTGCAGTGGCTCATGCCTGTAATCCCAACATTTTGGGAGGCTGAGGCAGGTGGATCACCTGAGGTTGGGAGCTCGAGACCAGCCTGACCAACATGAGCAAACCCCATCTCTACTAAAAATACAAAAACTTAGCCAGGCATGGGGGCGCATGCCTATAATCCCAGCTACTTGGGAGGCTGAGGCAGGAGAACGGCTTAAACCTGGGAGGCAGAGGTTGCGGTGAAATGAGATCGTGCCATTGCACTCCAGCTTGGGCAACGAGCGAAACTCCATCTCAATTAAAAAAAAATGTGCAACCATTTATTAGCAGTCACGCACTGGCTTCTCAGAAAGCTCCAGGAAGTCCTTTCTCTGTCCTCCAGCTCTCTTATAAGAACCTCCCATGAAAGGTTCCCACTGAGGAGAATGTAACAACATCCTGAGGCAGCCACATCTCACTTTCTACTTAGATAAGGCCAAGAAAACTCACTTGAGTGCCTTCTTTTAAATTATGTTAAGCAGGTGAAGATACAATTTTTTAACTTATTCCAGTTAAAAGAAAAAATACATGTGGAGAGATATATGTGGTGCTACTTTGGTCTTGCTTTGAAAACTGCCACTTACTAATAACATACCAATGAATGAGCTCTCCTAGGTGAAACTTGCCTTGCCTTCCCAAACTATAACATTTTATGAATGGCCTTGCAGTGTCCCTCATCCATCATGACTCTCAGCAATCACAGACACTATTGTATCAAACATCTACATATGGAGAGAGCCTCCATAGAATGAAAAACATAATTGGTTTCAAGGTCTTAAGTTACTGTTGCCTTGTTAGAAACTATAACTTTAAAAGGAATGGTTTCAAAGGAATCTTTTTTCAGGTGGTATTGTTAAAAAGGCAATAACATGGAAATGTTTTTGTTAATGCTGTGGTGGTGGTTGTTTTTGGAAATACAAAGAAGGTAAGCAAGGAAATGTTTAAACATTGCCCAAAAATAAGCTCTCAAGGTCCAGTAACCCAGGCACCTTTATATATCAAAGTCGATACTTCCCGAAGTACACTGCAAGAACACTTATCCACAAGAAGTCCCTAAAAAGGGTTCCAAATTCAAATAAATTTGAGAAATGTCATTCATGATACACCACTTTTGGAAACTCACAAGGCTTCAAGCAACGTAAAGGCTTTGTTAAGCCTCCCAGTAAAGAAATATGTTTAACTTTCTAAAACCTAGTGCTCGTGAAATGCAGAATGGCAGAATCCTTATTTAGAGTAACCTTACTTAATAGTCTGTATGATGCTATGACATATTTTAAGAAATGCTGGTATAAACAGCTCTAGCAGAATGAAGTTAAGAAAAGTTTTCACTATAGGAGTTTCTAGAATCTATTCCCCCCCCAAATTAACTTGCCATCTGACAAACACAATTTGACTGCATCTCAACTATAGCCATCACGCTACAGTTGAAATACAGTTTCTGGGGCTGGATATGGTGGCCTGTAATCCCAGTACTTTGGGAAGTCAAGGCAGGTGGATCACCTGAGGTCAGGAATTCATGGTAAAACTTTGTCTCTACTAAAAATACAAAAATTAGCTGGGCATGGTGGCAGGTGCCTGTAATCCCAGCTATTCGAGAGGCTAAGGCAGGAGAATTGCTTGAATCCAGGAGGTGGAGGTTGCAATGAGTTGAGATCACACCATTGCACTCTAGCCTGGGCAACAAGAGCTAAACTTCATCTCAAAAATAAAAAATTTAAAAAACAAAGAAAGAAAGAAAGAAAAGAAAAAGAAAGAAAGAAATACATTTTCTGCTAGTTGGTCCTTTGTAGAGATGAAGAATAGCTGATGGCCGTTTTCTACACTAAAAATCACTATACATTTAGAGAACTTCATTAAGCCACCCATCTGCACAGTCTTGGCTCCAGCTGAGATAAATCCTGAGCACAGGAAGGTTTCTCGGCTTCGTTAAACCATGTCAGTGTTTACAAGGACAGTGTTCTCATGGGTGGGGTGGATACAATGGAAGTGGAGGAAACCAAGCTCTTCAAGGCAGCCTGGATCATCTGATATCTTTATTTTCCACACTTTGAATATTGTTTGAAACAATGAGTGGTCAATTAAATCTCTAATGTTTTATCTTACTGCTTACCACTATGTTTTTCATCTCCAAATGCACTGTCCTATACCTACATATTCCCTACAAATTTCTTCTGCTTGTCACAGAAAACTGTCAGTTTTTAAGATCATTTTCCATTTCCATCACACTGCTGGGTATGTAGTGGCTCACTCCAATTAGTCATGCAATTAGTCATGCCTCTGCCTACAAGAGACACGAAGTACAAGGAGCAGGCAGATGACGAAGGGAACCATCAGACACCTCCACCTCAGTTCATGGGCTTTGTCAAAGCACTCTTCAGAATTTTCCCATCCTCATCAATGGTTCGCTTGGTAAAACCTGGTCACGGACTATTCACTCGTTCAACAGATATATTTTGTTGCCATCTAAAAAGATAGTCTTTTTGGGCACTGTACTTACTTAGAGGCAAACACTTAAAGAATTTAGCAATCAATCACTCTCATCTCCTTTGTATTTTCCAGGTACTAGTCTACTCTCTTTGGAAAACATCAGTAAGAAAAACAGACAAAAGAGAGAGAGAGAAAGAGAGAGATCTCAGAGACAGAGAGAAATAAGAGAAAGAGACCATGAGAGAGTGAGTCAGTAAGCCTGGTAAGAGGTATCTGCAATATACAGATTAAGGTGGGCAAGAAGTAGGTTGCCATTCTAAACACAGTGGTAAGCTGCACTGAAAAGGTGGCAAGCAAGCAAGACTTGGAAGAGGTGAAGGAGTCAGCCACAATACTCATTTCATAGTGGAAAACGAGTTCAGAAAGTAGCAAGGGAGACAGTGGAGTTGGGGCTGGATGGTACCAGTGCATGTAGAACCTGTCAGCCATTAGAAAGGTTATGACTATTGCTGTCACAGAAATAAGGGACCACCAGAAGATTTGAAACACAAGAAACACAAGAAGGACATGATCTGACTTACATTTTAAAGTAATCACCCTTGCCACCGTGTTGGAATAGACTGGACTTTGGCACGAGGGTGGAAGCAGGGAGACCAGCTAGCAGGCTATGGCAATGATCCAGATGAGTGATGATGGTGGCTTGGTCAGGGTGAAAGCAGTGAAGGTAGTGAGAAGCTGTCAGTGTCTAGATGCATTTTGAAAATATGGTTGATAGAATTTTCTTGATGGATGAGATACAAAATTTAAGAGAGAGAGAGAGAAAGAAGAAAAAGGAAATCCCCAAAATTTTGGCTCAGGCAACTAGCAGAATGCACTGAGATGCTACTGAGGCAACACACTGAATGGGAAAATTCAGGAGTTAAATTCCAGAATGTTGAATTTGAGACAGTAGTGTGAAGATGCATGTATATAGATGGCACTTTCCTTCTTGAACAACCCTAGGTTGTTGTTCACTTATATATTCACTTATTTTTGTTACATTGCAGATGAAAAATTTTTAAATATTCATCAGTGTTTTGCTGTGTGATAATGCAGACACATAAACTTGAAAGCTCATAACAGCTAATCACCAAAAGAATCTGGCAATCAGTCACTACAGTCTCCTCTGTGTTTTCCAACTCAATTCACACTTTCCAGTAAGCTTTCTGTCTAGAGAGACTTGTTTTAGCTGCTTTTGTCTCTGGGACCCCTAATTACATATTTCAGGATTTTCTAGGAACAAGATGGAAAAATATGTGCTCCTTTAAATAGAAATCGCATGTCCTGGATGGAAATGGAAAGGATAGAATGGTTCTAATGTAATAAAAATATCTTCTGACCTTTGTAACTGTTTAAAAACAATCAGAAGAACTGTCCACAAGTGTTAATGAGCTGTTTTTATGAACATGTGAATCATTAAGATAAATAACAAGTGCAAAAATTAAGATTCCTTCTCAAAAGATGGCACTTGCTCTGAGTAAAAGCAAATAATAATATAGACTATGAAATCTCACTGAGAATCACAAGCATAAAAATCGGTAGAAAAAACTAAAGCTGTTAGTGATGTCTGATAACCTCTTTTTCCATTAGACAACTATCTAAGACTCACTAATAAATTCAATGATGAGTCTTCCAACTGAGGGATAAATATAAGAGGGGTAGGTAAGTCATTTTCTTATTAAATAGTGTGACTTGTGAAAATGCAATTGCCCTGCGGAGGCAAAGAAAAAGACAAATTATTTAGTGATGTGTAAAACTCTTGCCAGGCCTAGATCAAAAGCCAAGCAGAGTGCTCCAGGTACAACTGAATGGTATATTACACGTGACATGAGGAAAGAGGATTTGTAAAAGTTGGGCAAATTTTTGGAGAATAATTTTATAGGTGGCATAGTAATAAATGACAAAATGGCAGGCCTTGGTAAGACTGCTCAAGGGCCACTGATTTTCAGGTAGCTTCTGAACAAAGGGTTGCATTTCTAGTGTCCATTTTGTTCCAACCCCTGGCATAGAGGGGAACAGAGAATCCAGCGATGGTAGCATGATGTTTTATGAACAACAACCACAAAAATGATTTTTTTCTTAAATCCTGCCTGTTTTCTTGAAATTTTCAAATACCATTAAAGATATCCATAATCTTTCTTTAATTTCTTTCTTTTTTCTTTTTTTTTTTGAGATGGAGTTTTGCTCTTGTAGTCCAGGCTGGAGTGCAATGGCACAATCTCAGCTCACTGTAACCTCCGCCTCCCTAGTTCAAGTGATTTTCCTGCCTCAGCCTCCTGAGTAGCTGGGTCTACAGGTGTACACCACCATGCCCGGCTAATTTTTTGTATTTTTAGTAGAGATGGGGTTTCACCGTGTTGGCTAGGCTGGTTTCAAACTCCTGACCTCAGATGATCCACCCACCTCACCCTCCCAAAGTGCTGGGATTACAGGCACGAGTCACCATGCCTGGCCAAAGACATCCATAATCTTTCTAAAGTTTAGAGCTTTACATGATAACTGCAATAGCCATTTCTAAATAAGTCACTAAATTTTCCATTCTTTCTTCCCCTTGATAAAGGTTCAGTTTTAACAGAGTGAAAACTGCCCTTCTGTTACATTTGAACATACTAACTTCCCAAACTATGCTTCTGCACTTAAAATCGGCATTTCAAAGTGTGTTACTACCATTACCTCTTATGTCAAGAAGTTAAAGAAGCTCCCTGTCACTCAAGGTAGAGTATGAAGGGAGTGGAGAGGACAGCATTAACTTTCATAAGCAACAGCAATATCAAACATAGATTCTGGTCATGGAAACATGCCTGGACTTTAAAATATATCGACTCAAGAAAAGGTAGTCAGCTGGATTTTTTTCATAAAGGCTGATATTTCTACAAAATGGAGACAGGATCCCTCATTGTACTCCTAGGTATAAACTGTGACAATTTCATGATGCTGGGACAACACAGGGCTCCTCATGTGCCGGCTTCCATACTGAGTGTTTCACATGGCTTGCCCCGGTCCAACCACGGTTGGTGCAAGGAGGATCAGTGAGAGGGCTCACATAACTGGGCAGTGGCAGAGTCCGGCCTCAGACTCAGGTCAATGCTAATCACAGCCCTCCACAATCTCCCCTCCTCCCAGCCTCGGGACTCTCAATCTGGAATCTGGGCAACTCAACTCAACAGGCATGCAAGAGCTACCCCCAACACAGAGGGAACTGGATTCCACTTGAGGTTGGTGGTAAATTTAAAGTGAACTAAATGAATTATTGACTTTAATGTGAGACTACCAAATGAAATCGAATGATAATCATAAGTCTGATACAGTATGTATCATATATGGCAAAGCAATGACATAAAAGTATGTGGGAAGGTCAGTACAATGATCTTTAAATATGTTCCATTTTGAAATGAGGTGCAGATCCAACTTCTTTATTTTCTAACATGGCATCAAATGAAGTGGTGAGCTCATCTTCAAACTCTTATCAGAAAAATGATATGAAGGAAAACCTCAGCTTTGGAGCATGGCCTACAGGCCAAAGTTGACTAAAACTACTGAGCTGGAAAACTGTGACCCAAATGGCAGAACATTATCACCACAGGAAAAAGGTGGCAGGTGGAGAAGCCAGCTGGGAGCAGGAAGAAGAGGTTATATCAACTGGGCTGGTCAAGTCTCAGACAGAACAGCATCTCATACAATGGCTACTCTCATGGCACTGGTGGTCAGGGACAGAAGGACCATGGCAAGGCATCATCAGGGTCCATCTATCAAATACTGCAGTGGTCTCAAAGCAAAACAAGCTGGATGGGTTGTAAATGGGCTAGAAAGATTGGACCTATAATAGCATGAAGAGGATTTTCATGAATTGAGGTTACAAAAAGAATAGAGAATGTACTGTTTGCAGAGAATGGGAACTGAAAAGAGGAATCTAGGCCAGAAGAAAAAAGAAAAATTAGTGTTGGCCTAGAGCCATTCACTATTAAATGCAATCTTCATTCCCCAAGTTCAATTTTATTTTACCATTCAGTATATTAAAACATGATGCTTATTTTACTAGGTTTCATAACTGCTATTCTGGAATTTACTGATCCATGTGCCATAATAATACCATAACCTATTATTTGGCTGAGCTAAATGCAAAATAATTTCCAGAAATCTGCAAGTGTGTTCAGTTCACCCATATGGGTCTATGGTAGTACAGCGCTGTATCCCAGGGATTGGAAAATGTATGTGACAATGATGGAGCTGAATAGCTGTGAAAGACTGCATGGGCAGCAAAGCTCTAAATATTTCCTATCTTGCTCTTTTTTAAAAAATGATTTGCCATTTCTTGGTCTATCCTATTGCATTGTGTTTATTCCCATAAGCTGCTCCAAGTCCTTTTTGGAATGAGGTAAGAATGCCAATATGCAAATAACTTTCCAATAGTGGCTCTTGTTTTGATCTTACCTTCTTGTTGAGATGTGTGGGAATTTTATTTAAAGAGAGATCATAGGCTGACAGTCTCTGTTTATCAGCTCTCTGTGTGCTGTTGTGGTAAGTAGGTTGATGGGAGCTGTGACATGGACCAGCATGGAGGTAAATCCAGAGCAAAGCTGAGAACAGGTATGAAGGGAGATTCCTGAGATGATGAAGGCCCTCCCTGAGTTAGGCGATACATTAGCCCTACCCCAGCCCCACCCTCCATTTCCACCAGGTTGTTGCTAGCGGTCACCTCCACTAGTTAGGCTGCAGATATTTCCCCACATGGATGTGAAGATTTGGCTTCTTTTCCAGGGCTCAGTGCTGCAGCCTAGGATTTGTGCTGGTTGCAAAACTACCACCCTACTAAAAATTTAAAACACAAATAAAAACCAAAACCCTCAAACCCATACCTATGAGGAGAGGGAAGGGGAGAGACAAGACTTCCACTGCCCAGTGTTCATTCTCAAAAGACATCTCATTATTGAGGGTATCATTAAGAAAGTCAGGTATCAGTAGCCCCCTGTTTTTCTCTCAGGTTTTCCTTTTACAAGTATACTACAATATTATAAAAGGTATAAAAATACCTTAAAATCTCAGGACACTCTGTGAGAATGTAATAAAGAACCAATACCAAATAAATTACTCTTAAATATAATTTAATGGTGTTTCCTCTGTAATGCAGGGAAACCACATTAGAGAACACGGGAAATTGGGAACTATAAAGAATAGGACTGACTAATGGTATTAACTCCTCTAAATAATCCGAATTAGACTGGCTACTTTCCTGATATATGTCACTTTTTATTGCAAGTCAACAGCCTGACATAAAGTCTGTAAGACCCATAAAGAAAAACCCAACTGCATTTTCAGCCATGGCTCTCCTGGGGCATACACATTCACTGTTCACAGAAAAGAATGAAACATTCAGCCCTTGTGGCTTAAATATTCTTTATCTCTAACTGTACACACATTCCCACAGAGTGATTACCCTCATCACGAAGGGTCACAGCAAATTAGTTCACTTTAAAATTCATTGTTAAAAACAACTTGATCCAATAAGAAATTTCTAGATTGGTCTCTACATTATGTAAGATAAGCTCAAATATCTTTCTAGAGAATAAATAGTGTGTGAGTAGAAGGAGGAGATGAAGGAGAGGCACAGAATGAGATAAATTCTACTCTTAAATTCTGAAAGACGCCAACTGAGCTCTTTCGTGATAAATAATAAACTACTCCATGAGATCTTAAATTTCGTATGCCTTGAAAATAGGACGAACTGAAAACAATCTCTGAATTCATTGTGTGGTTATTTCTAGAGAAAGGAACATTTAGATTCTGTATTCTGCCTCTCCCACTCTATTCTTGATAAGATCTTGTCAAAAGTACAACATCTACTCTTGAGTTGCTTATCCATAGAAACAGTCCAACTAGATTTGGAAGTGTGCTGGAATAGTCTGCAATGTGTAATGTGTCTATGTTCATAAAAGTTTAATCCTCCTGTTTACTGCCTTTGAGTCAAAGCCCTTAACATTATGTCCTTAGTAATTCATCACACACACACAAAACAGGATTACTCCCACTTCAAGAGGTTACTAACTAGTACGAGAACCTGACTCTTAAGGCCTGATTCCTGTCTCCCTTCTGGTGTGTAAGCAGATCAAGAAAAGCAAAACCAGGCCACAAAAACACGAGCAAAGCTCTGTCTCCAACCTCTGAAAGATGAAAATGTGGAGCGTGCAACTGGTCAAGAATTGCCAGTGGCTCTAGTTAAATGTTTGCAAAGAATTTTCAAGATGAAAGTCACCACAGAAAAGCCCAATCTTAACTATCCCCACAGCTGGAATGCTCTGCTAATTTTTTAGGATGCATTAAAGTGATTTTGAAACAAACTCCCTGAAAGAAAAGGATTAATAGCCTTGCAGAGAGGAAGTTTCCATTCATTCATCATGTTATCAATGACACTCTGGGGAGGGCCAAGACTTGCCTGCGTGCAGGGTCTACTGTCATCATGAGAGCTTACGTTTAACACACTTGACCGAGATGACAGCCTGTGGGGATTCGCCAGTCCCCATAATTAGCTGGGAAAAGTCAAGAAAAACCCTTTTTGACATACTCATTCAGGCTCTACTGTATGTGCTTCTGCAGATCAGTTACAATACAACAGGCATGCCAAACCAGAAGCTAAGGTCAGATAATAATCAAACAAACCTCATATTCACCCGCAAATATTTCATGCAGCTGTTGAGCATGGTACTTTGCAAGCCTTTAGATATAGGTCACTTACAAGAAAAGATTCTTTAGACTAAAACCTAATTGAACAGAATTGCTAACTTTTTGCAGTTTTATTCATTTAGATAACAGACACTGAATGGCAAATTTGGTAATGAATAAATAAAATTTAGGTAATAAATATTGAGAGGGGCAAGTTCTTAGTGATAGAAGTATGGCAGTGAACAAGACAGAAAAAAATATTTACCCATGCTCTGGTTGGCAGAAATAGGCATTAAGTAAAATAACCAAACTATATAGAATTTTAGAACTGGAAGTTTAAGTGAAGGGAGTTAAAAAGTAGAAGTGAAATAAGGAAATAAGTAGAGAGTATATGATTGTATTTTAAATAGGGTAGTTAAAGTAGGCCTATAACCTCCTTTAAACTAAGAAGGTGAAATTTGAGCTGAAGTTTATGTAACTAATTGGCATGCCAGAGTTTCTTGAGGATGGTTATTTGCATTATCTTTGCTTTATAAAATTCATTTACAAAAAGATGTATCAGATGGTTACTTTAAAATAAGGTGTTTGGGGGGAAAGAATACCCTCTCCAAAAAATGATGCAAATAACTGGATAAACACATGCAAAAGAATAAAGTTGGATCCCTATTGCACTGCATACCCAAAGATTAACTCAAAATGAATCAATGACCTAAATATAAGAGCTAAAACCACAAACTCTTAGAAGAAAACATAGTTATAAATCTTCATGGCCTTGGATTTGGCAATGCATTTTTGGATTTGACAATAAAAGCATGATAGAAAAAGAAAAACATAGCTAATAGCTAAATTGGGCTTCATAAAAATTAAAAACTTTTGTGCATCAAAGAACATTATCAAGAATGTAAAAAGCAACCTACAGAATGAGAGACAGTATTTGCAAACCAAGTATCTTTTGGGGGTTAATATCCTGAATACATAAATAACTCTTAAAGCTCAACAACAAAAAGACCATCAAATTAACAAATGGGCAAAGAACCTAAATAGACATTCTCCAAAGAATATATAAAGATGGCCAATAAGCATATGAAAGGATGCTCAACCTCATTGATCATTAAGGAAATGCAAATCACAACCACAATAAGTTACCTCTTCAGACTCAGTAGGATCACTTAAAATTAAAATAACAAAAGATAAATAACAAGTGTTGGTTGGGATATAGAGAAATAGGCCTCAAGTGATCTGCCTGCCTGGGCCTTTCAAAGTGCTGGGGTTACAGACTATGCCAGGCCCCAGGCATTCCTTTCTATTGATAATAACTCTTTCAACAAATTCCCAATCAGAAAAATTTTAAAGCTACCTATGACCTGGAAGTGCCTCCACGCTTTGAGTTGTTCTGCCCTTCCATATGGAGCCAATGTATATTTTACATGTATGATTGGTGTCTCATGTCTCCCTAAAATGTACAAAAGCAAGCTGTACCCCTAACACACAGGGCACTTGTAGTCAGGACCTCCTGAGGCTGTCACAGGTGTGTCCTTAACCTTGGCAAAATAAACTTTCAAAATTGGCTGAGACCAGTTTCAGACATTTTGGGTTCACAATCCTTTTATATTCCATACCCAAAATAGGTAAATTCATAGAGACAGAAAGCAGATTAGAGGTTATCAGGGGATGGAGGCAAGGAAAGCTGAGAGTGATTATTTAATGAGTAAGGAGGTGTTTTATGGGGTAATAAAAAAGTTTTGAAACTAGAAAGTGCTGGTAGTTGTATAACACTGTAAATATACTAAATGCCACTAAACTGTACATTTTAAAATAGTTAATTATATTTTACATAACTTTCACCTTAATTTTTTAAAAGGTGCTTTAATCATTCAAATTTTTTTCATTCAGTTTTCAGATTGTCCATATATTTTGTGTTTAAATTTCAGTGGTGTATTCATTCCAGCCTTTTACCTATTTATAACATTTAATAATTTTTCTTTTCTTTTTCTTTTTTTTTTTTTTGAGATGGAGTTTCGCTCTTGTTACCCAGGCTGGAGTGCAATGGCGCGATCTCGGCTCACCGCAACCTCCGCCTCCTGGGTTCAGGCAATTCTCCTGCCTCAGCCTCCTGAGTAGCTGGGATTACGGGCACATGCCACCATGCCCAGCTAATTTTTTGTATTTTTAGTAGAGATGGGGCATTTAATAATTTTTCATGCTTTATTGAGATAAGGTTTCCATACAACAAATTCACCGATTTTAAGTATATATTTTGGTGAATTTTGATAAATTCATATAGTTCAGCAACACTACCACAATCATATTTTAAAAAGCATAAAACACCTCAAAAAGTTATTTTAAGTTACAGTTGACCTCCAATGCCACGTTTTCTATCATTATAATTATGCCTTTTTTAGAATTTCACATTAATGGAGTCATATAGTGTATTTAGTTTGTTTTCATGCTTCTATGAAGAAATACTCAAGACTTGATAATTTATAAAGAAAACAGGTTTAATTGACTCACAGTTCTGCATGGCTGGGGAGGCCTCAGGAAACTTACAATCATGGCGAAAGGTTCACCAAGAGGAAGTAGGGATCTTGTGTGGCAGGACAGAGAACGAGTGTTGAGCAAAGGGATAAAAGCCCCTTGTAAAACCATCAGATCTTGTGAGAATTCACTCACTATCACAAGAACAGCATGGAGGTAACTGCCCCCATGAGTCAATTACATCTCACAGGGTCCCTCCCATGACAGGTGGGGATTATGGGAACTACAATTCAAGATGAGATTTGGGTGGGGACACAGCCAAACCATATCATTTAGCATCCAGTCTTACATGTCTGGCTTCTTTCACTTAGCACCATGTTCATCCATCAGGTTTTTTTATGTATTCGTAGTTTGTTCCTTAAAATTTCTGAATAATTTATCCCATTGAGTTTGTCCATTTGCAGGTTAGGTCATTAGATATTTCCCAATTTTTCTGCTATTATAAATAAAGCTCTATGAATATTTAGAGATAAGACATTCATATGGCATGTTTTCATTTCTTTACAGTAGGTGCAGATGGGTAGAGCTGTTTAATTTTATAGAAACTGCCAAATTTTTCCAAAATGCCGAAATCACTTTTTATTCCCATCAGTAATGTATGAGGATTCCAGTTGCTCCACACTGGCCAACCCTCAGTATTGGGAATCTTTTTAATGATAGTCATTATATAGTGAGAGTATAATGGTATCTCTTTGTGGATTTAATCTGAAGTTCCCTAATGATTAACGATGCTGAGCCTCTTTTCATGTGTTTATTAAAAACTTTGCATATCTTCTTTTGTGAAGATACTTGAATCTTTTCTCCATTTTAGTTAGTTTTTTGTCTTCTTACTATTGAGTTTTAAGAGCACTTTAAATATTCCAGATACAATGCCTTTGTAGATTTATGTTTTACAAATATTTTCTCCCAATTTGTGGCTTGCCTCTTTATTTAATTCACAATATCTTTTGATGAATAGAATATTTAATTTTGATGATGTCCAATTTATCAACTTCTTCTTTTACAGTTTTCACATTATATGTTCTAAGAAATATTTGCTTAACTCAAACTCACAAAGATTTTCTCCTTTTCTTTTAGAAATTTTGGTGTAATTTTTTTTGTTGTTGTTTAGGACTATCATCCACTTAGAATTAATTTCTGTATACTGTATAAGATAAGGGTTAAGATTCATATTTTTTCCTTACAGATATTAAGTTACATCTTTATAACACCATCCTTTCTCCATTGAATTACTTTGACAACTATGTCAAAAATCAGGTGATCCCATTAGTGTGGGTTTAGCTCTGAATTCTTAATTCTATTCCACTTCCTATTAACTTTTTTTTAAAAAAAAACAACTGAATTTGGTCACACACTCCTGTTTCTTCACATATCCAATCATCTTTGGTAAAACTGGGCATTACATGTCATACATGGTAGGGACTCTGGATTCTGTTTTGTTCTTCTGAAATTATTGGTTTTCCTGTTTGAATACATTTGATGAACTTGTGTAGACTCAAACTGGAAAATCTGTTTCTCTGCAGAAAGCTGAAATTATTACTCAGTTCTTTTTTTCTTTTGTCTGGATTTCTGGGAATGTCTCTTGTGCCAACATGGCTTTGTGATCAGCCAATGATTTGTGTAGAGGTTATACACATGGATAATTGAAGCCAGTGAATTTTCCAATCTCTGCTGCTGAACTCATGTATGAGTTGAAGAATGCATTCAAACTTGCAGCAAATAAGTCTCCCAGGGCTTTTAATTTTGCTTGTGCATATGTTATTTAACAGCCATGACTGAACAGAGAGTATATTACCTCTGCCCTTCTATATTTCTCTTTCTTCCAAAACTTTCTCCTTAAAATTCTAGTTGCTCTGTTTCTCTCCTAAACCAAATTTTTCCAAAATTGTAAAACTTTCCAAAATTTACCAGCCAATTACAACCGATAAACTTACAGATTTTTACTGCTAGATCCGACAGGATGGAAAGACCTTCACGTAAAAGCATCTTATCCAATGCAGTAACAGTTCTTCATAAGTAAACATTTTCATGTTCTTTGCTGACATGGTTTGTCTGTGTCCCCACCCAAATCTCATCTTAAATTGTAGTTGCCATAATCCCCATGTGTTGTGCGGACCAGGTGGACATAATTAAATCTTGGGGGCAGTTTCCCCGATCCTGTTATCATGATAGTGAGTTAGTTCTCACTAGATATAATGGTTTTATAAAGGGCTTTCCCCTTCATTGGGCCCTCCTTCTTCTCTCTCCTGTCACCTTGTGAAGAAGGACATGTTTGCTTCCCCTTCTGTCCTGATTAGAACTTTCCTATGGCCTCCCCATCCCTGTAGAATTTGTAGCCAACTAAACGTCTTTCCTTTATAAATTATCCAGTCTCAAGTATGTCCTTACAGCAGTGTGAGAATGAACTAGTATATTTGCCTTTGGTATTTGGTCATTTTTGAAAAAGCTGTATTTAATAATTTTGTACAGTTTTATACTTTTTAGAGAGGTGGTGGGAGAAATCACCCAACTACCTCAGGTAGTCATTCAGGAATGTAGAGTCTTAACCATATTTTAAGAATTTATAAATAGGTTATTTATCACAGTTTCATTTATCCTTATATTAAATCAAATAAATTCCTTCAAAAAATTAGACAACCACAGCAGTAACTTCTCATTTACAAATGTTGGACTTCAGATTCAATACAGGGTTAGTAGAAACAGTCAAAAAATCTATAAGGTGGCCATGGTATTTTATTATTAGCTACAAAAAATTTAAGTACACAAAGAAAAAATATTTAATTTAGACCCAGACTACCTGTGCAAAAAAGAACCTTATGGGCATAGAATATCTGTCTTCAAATATAGAGTTCATTCTATTTTTAAGAAAATTACCTTAAAGGCTGCTAAGCAGTGCAGGCTCAATAAGGCCATCACAACTGCCAGAAGGATGGTGGCTAAGTTCCGCATGTCCCATATGGTCTCTACCAGAGGAATACTGCCAACCTGCCAGTCATAGCACAGGGTCACAGGTGCAAGCAGAAGCCACACGTTGAAGGCCAAGAGGTAGGAATAGGTGAGGAATCTATAAAGAGAAAAACAATCACTGGAACACTACTCAAGAACCATGACACTCTGCAAGCATTCAGTCACCATATTTTTATTAAATAGCATTTCCATCCAGTCAAAGTTATGTTGGAGGAGAAGACAAAGGAAGATGGAAAGCCAGTTACTCATTTATTTATTAAATTGATACGTTTGGGATATATCTAATAGGTTCTAGTCACTGTGAGGTGATGACCTTTTAACAGTGAACAAATACAGATACAGTTTCTATGACAAATATTTTTAAATTATCATACAAATAAATATATTACAACCTAAAATAAATACTATGAAGGAGAAGTCTGACAAAAGTCCGTGACTAAAATGCCACTCTGTTTCAGATATGATTCCATTAACAAGAGACATTTGAACCATCCCTTCTTAATAGTGCCCAGAATCCTGCAGATTTGAAAATATTTCACCATTTTTATAATACACTGATCTATATTAAATTATTTCAAAAAATCAAAATATTTGTAGTATGGAGATAATATCACTTATTCAAAAATGGAGGGGCTAGGTCTTAGGAGGAGGGAAACTGCAGGTGTCCTGGCTGACAAGGACATCCAAGTGGATGCAGGGACAATGGATAGGCACTAAGGTAAAGTGGAAGGCATTCTAGTTGTTCCCCTCACTTTGAAGATAGAGAAAACTGAAGTTATTTAAATTTATTCAGTCGGCACATTCACTAACCAGTGTTCTAAACCCTTGAGAGCTGCACATAACGACTTTGTCCAGATATCTGCACCAGGAGATGACCAAACCCTAGTATGGCCTTGGCATGAGGCTGTGTCCCTGGCATGACCCCAGTCCCTCGTTAAAATTCCTACCAGAGAAATGGTGTCAGAAGAATTTATTCTTTGCTCTAGTCGACACCTAACAACAGACCCCCAATCTCCTTTTCTTACAGCATTTACAAAAATGTGCTTATGACTGTGAATACCTATCTCTTACAACACAGAAGCATCTCCATCAAGGACCAGAGAGCCATTCCTATGAAATGTAATCATCAGGAAGGACAGGGCCTCTGTCTCCCAATTACCGGAAGCACAGAATTTTAACTTTGATTAACTCTCAGGCAGCAGACACAGCCAGCCTAATTGCATCTACAGGGACCAATGCTCTGTAAGTCTTCACTTCTCTGACACTCCTGAGCCCCCGACTCCACCTACTCCCTCACCCTCCCTTTGAAAGACCCGATAGAGTAAAATTTGCACTCACTGCTTTAGTTTATATCTGACTGTGTTTGTCAACTTCTTTGGGATTAAACAAAAGAATTAGATAAATTCCTTGTCCTCAAGGAATGTATAGTCCAATAATGAAAATAGGACATACTGAATTAAAAAGGCAGAAGGAAACAGATGAATACCATGAAAAGAGGTTCTCCTTCATCTGTCAGGTTCTTTTAAAAGGAATCTTGGAATGGCAAAGATGTTAGATGAGATAATATCCAAGTTACTTTCCAGGGTGGAGCATCAGTTCACTCCAAATTCCTGTCAACAAATAGCTACTGGTTTGGACCACACCTTCTGAGATTTCTCCTCCCCTTCTCTCTTTTTCTTTGAAGGTCAGTGGTGGAAAGGAAAATCATCTACAGCCATCAGGGTGTAAGGCAGGGAAGGACATTATTTACTGCTCAGACTCTCAAACCCCAACAAAGACATGGGTTGAAAGAGGCATGGATATTTCAATGATGTTCAGCTCTTACCCCTCTGTTGTAATTTTTAACTAAAAGGTAATACACAAATAGGAGAGTATATACTGAAAGTTTGATAAAGTCCAGGTTTTGTTATTTCACAAAAGAAAATGCAAAAAGCAAAAAAAAAAAAAAAAATGCTGTTTATCTTTTAGGCTCAGGCCTGCAAAATCGTGGCCTGTGAATGCCATCTCCACAGGGAGGTGATCGGATCATTTGGGGCTCCTTTTTTCACAGAGCTTCTAGGCTGATGTCATCTACATTTCAGTCCAGTGAAAATTCCTTATGACTTAGCTTTTCTGGTAAGTGGTGAACCATCAAACTTAGAAGAAAAATCAGGTAGCTTTGTCTCTGTCACATCCAGCTCTTAAAAGTTACTTTAAAACTATTTTCCTTTTCTTGAGGAAATGAAATATCTAGGCATGATCATCAATGGCAATGATCATCAATGACTGCTTAAATTAGTAAGTGAAAAGCTGATGAGGTACTTCATTTATAATAGTTAGATCAGGCCAATTCAGGTACCTAGAACTGACTAATCAATTTTAACATCACTGAAAGGGAGATGAACAGCCTGATGTCCTTCTGATGGAAGTACACACCATGCCTACGAAGTCAAAAGAAAAAACAAAATCAAACCTGAACTACTCAAGTCCTAAATCTAATAATCAGTTTATAGCAAACACAGGAAACAATAGAACATGCCACATCACACCACAGGGATGCAGTGTGCAAAATCCAGACTGTGGGAAACAAATGGCCCAGATTCTTAAACAAGTGCATTGTAACTGTGTGAAGAGAAGGAGGGAGCAAATTAAAAGAAACTGCAAATTAAAAGAAATTTGCAAATCTGCAAATTAAAAGAAACTTAAGAGACATATCAAGCAAAGTGCAGATTTTGTTTAGATGCTAATTCAAACAAACCACTATTAAAAATGTCCACTTAGGACACAATCAGAATAAACTGAAATGCTGACTGGATACAGAGAGAATTGGCTGGAGACAATCACTGTTAAAGCGTGATAATAGTATTTTGGCAATATTTTTTAAGAGTATTTATCTTTTAGAAATATATACTAACATACACACATATAAAATAAGATGATGTCAGGGATTTGCTTTAAAATAACTAAGAAGGGAGCATAAGTAGGTATGATATAGATGAAACAAGATGGCCAGATTTTTTATTATTGAAACTGGAAGATGGCATACATGTGGGGTTCTTTATGCCACTTTCTCTACTTTGTAACTAGGGAAAAAAGGTAATAGAATTGCAATAGAAACACTTTCTTATTTCCACCTACAGCTTGACTATGGAACATCCAGAAACGCTATGTAGAATGTATTATTTAATTTTGCGTTTGCATTTTGTCCTTGCTCTGCAAGTTGACCTCAGTTCTTTATGTCTTCTGGATGTACAATACTATATTGACAAAAACAAATATAAGAAAAATTTTTTAAAGTTACAATCTCCACATAGTTATTTACATATTACCAAGAAAAAAGAAGTTCATTGTGCCTTTTTACACATCGTGACCCAAATAGGTTAAAAAAGTAAAGTAGGCTGGGTGGACTGGTAGCTCATGCCTATAATCTCAGTACCTTTGGAGGCCTAGGTGAGAGAATTGCTTGAGCCCTGGAGTTTGAGATGAGCCTAGGCAACGTAGTAAAACCTCATCTCTACAAAAATAATTTTTAAAAAACTTAGCTGGGTGTGGTGGCACACAGCTGTAGCAGAGGCTGAGTTGAGAGGATGGACCACTTTAGCCAGGGAGGTCAAGGCTGGAGTGAGCCGTGATTGTGTCACAGCACTCCAGCCTGGGGCAACAGAGCAAGATCCTGTTTCAAAATGAAACAAAACAAAATGAGAAAAAAGAAACACACACAAAAAAACAAAACAACAACAACAAAGTAGCCATTTGGAATCACTCCAAAAGCTAATTACACTGGTGGTGGGGGTGGTGGGGATAGTTCAGCTAGCTGTAATCAACAGCTAAGGTATTTCTTTTTAATTCTTTCACTATGAATTACATTGAAGCAAATTATTGTTTATTTCTGCTATAATTTCAGAAGAAAATAATCTGTCGAATATCTCTGTCCCGCTGTGTTATCTTTTTTAAAACAAGTACAAACCAAAATGAATTATTTACCAATTTTCTACCACAAATTCTGTGAACAGAAGGAAAGTCACTAGAATATCTTGCCAAGAAAATGGGATATACAGCACAGAAAGCCAGGAATTCAGTTTAAACAATTTAGTCATGCATTTTCATTGATAAGCCAGAAAAGAGTAAAGAGGTTTTGTGGCAGAAAAACATGAAAAGGAAAGGCAAGCTGAAGCTGAGACTGGGGGTAAAATGGCACTCATCAAATGGCACCTAACAAAACTGTGTGGCTCTTCACATCTAAATCTTCATTTTTATTGAGAAAAAAATCAGAGCGTTTTAAGTGCAAGAATATACATAAATTCTGTTCTTCACCTCAGCAAAAACCTATCATCTGGCTAAGAAATAACATGAGCCTACCATTTTTCTTTGCCCTAGAAAGATGTTTACGATAGGTACATATGAGAAAATCATGTACTACAAGCAGAAATATACAGTTCTTGTTTGTTTTACATAAAAAGTTATTGGTCATAGGGTCTTTCTTTTACTTTCACCTACAAAATCTTTTATCATTTTATAAAAACAGGACATTGCGTCCACTGTACATACTCATTTCCTCTTAGGAAGGGCATTTGCTAACTGTCAATATACCACCAGTAAGGCGCATATGAGCAAGGAAGTGCTTGCTGGGTAGAGAAGGGCGGGGTCCCTGGCTAGGGCTTCACCCCCATGCTTGTGCCCACAGAACTAAGTGAGAACAAGCACTCCTGTGTTTCTGCCCAAATGTTGCATTTTCCAAGACCACTCTGGCCTGCCATGCCCCCTATCCTGTGCCCATAAAAACCCAAGACCCTAGTGGGCACAAATACAAGTGTCTGGAGATCAAAAGGAGCAGAGAAGCAGAAGAGCACACTGACAGACACCAGAAGACAGACACTGGCAGGACATTGATGTTGGAATGACAAAATTCAGCTGGGGCGGGCAATCGGCCGGACTCTAGGGGAAAACCACCTTCCTACTCCATCTCCCTTCTGGATCCCCATCCATCTCACTGAGAGCTACTTCCACTACTCAATAAAACCTTGCACCTATCCTCCAAGCCCATGTGTATCTGATTTTTCTGGTACACTAGAACCCAGGATACAGGAAGCCCTCTGTCCTTGCAATAAGGCAGAAGGTCTAATTGAGCTGATTAACACAAGACACCTGCAGACGCAAAGCTGAAAGAGCACATGGTAACACACGCCCACTGGGGCTTCAGCAGCTATTAACCTTCAACTGCAGACACTGCCATTGGGTTGGAGCCAAAAACGCTCCCCATGACCTGCCAGTCTGCATGCTTTTGCTAAGGGTTTGAGCAGCAGGCATAGAAGAAGCAAGCCACTCCCGCTGATGCACACACCCTGCAAAAACTCCTACCATTTTACCACTAGGTTTTAGTGATCTGTCCTGCTACCTCCCAGGCTGTTGCCTGTTTTTATCCTCACAACTCCTGAATTACCACTCATGTTTCAAAGGGTCTCTGCCTCACTGTGCCCCAGTCATGATAGGCATACACAGGTATTACCTGGTAATTACTGTCTATAGCATCTTCTTCCCCTGCCCATAAACTTCTCCAGGATTCTCCAAAGAAAGCTACTTCCTGCATTATCCTCCTTAATGCACAGGGAAACTTCACTTGAATTCATTAAACATTGAGTAATTACTCTGTGTGTTTTTCTAGGTGCTAAAGGGTAGTATGATCTAGTCTCTGCCTTCACAAGAGCATTTTCACTGCATTGCTGGTGAGAACACATGCACATTACACAGCTGAGAACAGTGTAATATAATATAAACATCAAACTTCAATGGAATTCTAAGAAATGATAGATTAATGAGAAATGGAAGATGAAGGGAAGACATCCTAGCACCTCCACAGAATTCAAGTAGGTGGAGAGATGGGAGATAGTCCAGGCAGGGCCACCCAAGAGTAATTACTTCAAATTGTAAATAAACATGACACTTTTAAAGAACAGTTATGAGTACAGGATTCAAAATGTATAATATAAAAATGATAAAATAACTACCAGTAGAAAGTCTAAAATAAAAGAATATCATATCAAGTGTTAGTGAGGATGTGGAGCAACCGGAACTTTGAAACACTACTGTTAACTGGTTAAGCCACTTTGGAGAACTGTAGGGAAATTATTTTGCTTTCATGAAAGCAAAATAAATTCATTTCATGAACTAGCAATTCCACTCCTAAGCAATTTCACCCAACAGCACTGCACACATATGTTTACCAAAAGACATTTAAAAGATTGTTCATAGCAGGACAATTCTTAATAGTCCCAAACTGGAGACAACCCAGATGTCCATCTACAATAAAATAGATATATACATTATGGAATATCCATGTGATGGAAAGCTATTTATCAATGAGAATGAATGCAACTACATGGCGGAACCTTGTAATGGTAATGTGGAACAAGCACAGAAGACACAAAAGAAAAGGAAATCAAGAAAAACATCTATAGACAAGGATATATTCTTGGAAGCAGGACCTGATCTCCAGGAAACAAGGCTGGCACTAGAAAGCCACAGGCAAACCCCAGTGGAAGAGATCATGTAAAAGGCAGCAAAGTAGAAGATGTCAGATAAGTGCTGTGCCCCTAGTAAGGCATTCCAGGGCCAAGACCCATCAGTAGTCCTGAACGCTTGCTGCTTCAGCACCTGGGAATAGAGACGGTGAGACTATTTCCAAACACCCAACAAAAGAGTAAGAGAGAGCCAAGCAACTTTCACCAGCTTCTCATTATGTTCTGTTAAAGCTCTTCTGGCTTATAGGGACAAATGGTGCAATTAGTCAAGCTCAATTAAAGGTGGAAACTATTTTTAAAATTCCCAGAAGAGATGCATGGAGAGATCACGGTGGATGGGAGACAGGAATAGACTGCAGCTCCGAACAGAGCAGTGAGCAGGGGCTCACATTGTGAATTTTAGCTCCAGATTGATTACAAGAACAAATCAGCAATCCCAAGAGGACCCACAGATGCTCTGAAGAAAGAGGACTGCTCCTGCAGGACCTGGGAGACCCCCCAAAACTGTGAGTGCCCCAACTGCAGAAGTGGTAAAGGGAGACCCTCTTCTCCCAAACATACCCCACCCCCCAAAAAATCACACTATTTCCCCAGCAATTGATTTAAACCAAGAAGAAATCCCTGATTTACCTGAAAAAGAATTCAGGAGGTTAGTTATTAAGCTAATCAGGGAGGGACCAGAAAAGGCAAAGCCCAATGCAAGGAAATCCAAAATATGATATAAGAAGTGAAGGGAGAAATATTCAAGGAAATAGATAGCTGAAAGAAAAAACAATCAAAACTTCAGGAGATTTTGGACACACTTTTAGAAATGTGAAATGCTCTGGAAGGTCTCAGCAATCGAACTAAACAAGTAGAAGAAATTTAGAGACCAAAGACAAGGTCTTCAAATTAGCTCAATCCAACAAAGACAAAGAAAAAAGCCTAAGAAAATATGAACAAAGCCTCCAAGAAGCCTAGGATTATGTTAAATGACCAAACCTAAGAATAATTGGTGTTCCTGAGGAAGAAGGATTCTAAAATCTTGGAAAATGTATCTGGGGGAATAATTAAGGAAAACTTCCCTGGCCTTGCGAGAGACGTAGACATCCAAATACAAGAAGCACAAAGAACATCTGGGAAATTCATTGCAAAAACATCTTTGCCTAGGCACATTGTCATCAGGTTATCCAAAGTTAAGGTGAGGGAAAGAATCTTAAGAGCTAAGAGACAGAAGCACCAGGTAACCTTTAAAGAAAAGTCTATCAGATCAATAGCAGATTTCTCAGCAGAAACCCTACAAGTGAGAAGGGATTGGGGTCCTATCTTCAGCCTCTTCAAACAAAACATTTATCAGCAAAGAATATTGTATCCAGCAAAATTAAGCATTATATATAAAGGAAAAATACAGTCTTTTTCAGAAAAACAAATGCTGAGCTAATTCGCAATTACCAAGTCATCACTACAAGAACTGCTAAAAGGAGCTGTAAATCTTGAAACAAATCCTGGAAACATATCAAAACAGAACTCCTTTAAAGCATAAATTACACAGAACCCATAAAACAAAAATACAAGTTAAAAAGCAGAAACAGAAAACAAAAAAAACCAAAGTACACAGGAAACAAAGAGCATTATGAATGCAATGGTACCTCATATTTCAATACTAACATTGAATGTAAGTGGCCTAAATGCTCCACTTAAAAGATACAGAATTACAGAATGGATAAGAACTCACCAACCATCTGTTGCCTTCGGGAGACTCACCTAACACATAAGGACTCACACAAACTGAAAGTAAAGGGGTAGAAAAAGGCATTTTATGCAAATGGACACCAAAAATGATCAGGGGTAGCAATTCTTATATCAGACAAAAGAAACTTTAAAGCAATGGCAGGTAAAAGAGACAAAAAGGGACATTATATAATGGTAAAAGGCCTTGTCCAATAGGAAAATATCACAGTCCTAAACATATATGCACCTAACGCTGGAGCTCCCAAATTTATAAAACAATTACTAATAGATCTAAGAAATGAGATAGTCAGCAAAACAATAATAGTGGGGAATTCAGTACTCCACTGACAGCACTAGACAGGTCATCAAGACAGAAAGTCAACAAAGAAACAATGGATTTAAACTATACCTTGGAACAAATGGACTTAACAGATATATACAGAACATTTCCTCCGACAACTGTAGAATACACATTCTATTCAACGACACATGGAACTTTCTCCAAGATAGACCATATGATAGGCCATAAAATTAGCCTCACTAAATTTAAGAAAATTGAAATTATATCAAGCACTCTCTTAGACTACAGTGGAATAAAACTGGAAATCAACTCCAAAAAGAACTCTCAAAAATCATGCAAATACATGGAAATTAAATAATCTACTCCTGAATGAACACTGGGTCAAAAAAGAAATCAAAATGGAAATAAAATATTATCTGAACTGAATGACAATAATGACACAACCTATCAAAACCTCTGGGATACCTCAAAGTTGGTGTAAGAAAAAAGTTCATAGCCCTAAACGCCTACCCAAAAAGACTGAAAGAGCACAAACTGACATAGTAAGGTCACACTTCAAGGAACTAGAGAAAAAAGAACAAACCAAACCGAAACCCAGCAGAAGAAAGGAAATAACCAAGATCAGAGCAGAACTACATGAAACTGAAACAACAACAACAAAAAGTACAAATGATAAATGAAATAGAGAGCTGGTTCTTTGAAAAGATAAATATAATTGATAGACCATTGGCAACATTAACCATGAAAAGATGAGAGAAAATCCAAATAACCTCACTAAGAAATGAAACAGGAAATATTACAACTGACACCACTGAAATACAAAAGTTCGTTTAAGGCTACTATGAACACCTTTATGCACATAAACTAGGAAACCTAGAAGAGATAGATAAATTCCTAGAAAAATACAACCCTCTTAGCTTAAATTAGGAAGAACTATATACCCTAAACAAACCAATCACAAGCAGTGAGATTGAAATGGTAATTTAAAAACTGCCAACAAAAAAACGTCCAGAACTATATGGATTCACAGCAGAATTGTACCAGTCATTCAATAAAGAATTGGTACCAATCCTTTTGATGCTATTCCACAAGGTGGAGAAAGAAGAACCCACCCAATTCATTATATAAAACAACAAACACTCTAATACCAAAACCAGGAAAGAACATAACCAAAAAAGAAGACTACAGACTGATATCTTTGATGAATATAGATGCTAAAATCCTTAACAAAATACTAGCTAAACGAATCCAACAATATATTGAAAAGATAATCCACCATGATCAAGTGGGTTTCATATCAGGGATGCAGGGATGGCTTAACATAAGCAAATCAATAAATGTAATACACCACATAAATAGAATTAAAAACAAAAATCACATGATCATTTCAATAGATGCAGAAAAAGCATTCAACAAAATACAGCATCACTTTATGATTAAAACTCTCAGCAAAATCGGCATATAAGGGACATACCTCAAGGTAATAAAAGCCATTTTGGACTAACCCACAGCCAACACAATACTGAATAGGGAAAAGTTGAAAGCATTCCCTTTGAGAACTAGAGAAAGACAAGGACGCCCATGCTCACCACTCTTCTTCAACATAGTACTGGAGGTCCTAGCCAGAGCAATCAGAGAAGAGAAAGAAATAAAAAGCATCCAAATTGGTAAAGAGGAGTCAAACTGTCATTGTTCACTGACAATATGATCATTTACCTTGAGAACCCTATGAACTCCTCCAGAAAGCTCCCAGAACTGGTAAAAGAATTCAGCAAAGTTTGCAGATACAAGATTAATGTACACAAATCAGTAGCTCTTCTATACACTAACAGTGACCAAGCAGATAATCAAATCAAGAACTCAACCCCTTTTACAACAGCTGCGAAAAAAAAAAAAAAAACTTATGAATATACCTAACCAAGGTGTCAAAAGATCTCTACAAGGGAAACTACAAAACACTATTGAAAGAAATAGTAGATGACTCACAGATAAATAGAAACACATCCCATGATCATGAATGGGTAGAATCAATATTGTGAAAATGACCAGACTGCCAAAAGCGATCTACAAATTCAATGCAATCCCTATCATTCTTCACAGAATTCTTCCCAGAATTAGAAAAAAACAATTCTAAAATTCACATGCAACTAAAAAAGAGCCAACATAGCCAAAGGAAGACTAAGCAAAAAGAACAAATCTGGAAGCATTGCATTACCTGATTTCAAACTATACTATAAGGCCATAGTCACCAAAACAGCATAAAATAGGCACACAGACCAATGAAACAGAATAGAGAACCCAGAAATAAATCCAAATACTTACAGCCAACTGATCTTTGACAAAGCAAACCAAAACGTAAAGTGTGGAAAGGACACCCTTTTCAATAAATGGTGCTGGATAAATGGCTAGCCACAAGTAGGAGAATGAAATTAAATGATCATCTCTCACCTTACACAAAAATCAACTCAAGATGGATTAAAGACTTAAACCTAAGACCTGATACTATAAAAATTCTAGAAGATAACATTGGAACAACGTAGACATTGGCTTAGGCAAGGATTTCATGACCAAGAACCCAAAAGCAAATGCAATAAAAACAAAGATAAATAGCTGGGACCTAATTCAACTAAAGAGCTTTTACACAGCAAAAGGACCAGTCAGCAGAGTAAACAGACAACTCACAGAGTGAGAGAAATTCTTCACAATCTATACATCTGACAAAGGACTAAAATCCAGAATCTACAACAAACTCAAATCAAATCTGTAAGAAAAAAAAAAAACCAATCCCATCAAGAAGTGGGCTAAGGACATGAATAGACAATCTTAAAAGAAGCTATGCAAATGGCCACCAAACATATGAAAAAATGCTCAACATCACTAATGATCAGGGAAATGCAAATCAAACTCACAATGTAGTACCACTTCACTCCTGCTAGAATGGCCATAATCAAAAAATCAAGAAACAGTAAATGTTGATGTGGATGCAGTGAACAGGGAACACTTCTGTACAGCTGGTGGGAATGTAAACTAGTACAGTCACTATGGAAAACAGTATGGAGATTCCTCAAAGAACTAAAAGTAGAACTACCATTTGATCCAGCAATCCCACTACTGGGTATCTACCCAGAGGAAAAGAAGTCATTATTCGAAAAAGATACTTCCACACACGTTTATAGCAGCACAATTCACAATTGCCAAATCGTGGAACCAAGGCCAGTGCCCATCAATCAATGAGTGAATAAAGAAACTGTGAGATATATATTATATATATATGTATATCACGGAATACTATATAGCCATAAACAGGAATGAATTAACAGCATTTGCAGTGACCTGGATGAAATCGGGGACTATTAATCTAAATGAAGTAACTCAGGAATGGAAAATCAAACATCATAAGTTCTCACTGATATGTAAGAGCTAAGTTGTAAGGATGCAAAGGCATAAAAATGACACACGAACTTTGGGGACTTGGGGGGAAGAGTATGAGTGGGGCAAGGGAGAGAAGACTACAAATATGGTGCAGTGTGTACTGCTCAGGTGATGGGTGCACCAAAATCTCACAAATCACCGCTACGGAACTTACTCATGTAACCAAATACCACCTGTACCCCATTAACTTATAGAAAATTAAAAAAAAAAATCCCATTAAAATCCAAAGACAGAAAACTCAGAGTAGAACTAAGATTCTTAGGGAACCAAAACTAAGCAGCTACAAGAAAGAAAGGCAGTACCGTTCCATGAAGGCTACAGGCCTTCCTGGCTGCCCTGCTTCTCTTAGCATTTGCTCCACCTCCACTCTCTGCTCAGGAGCTTCTTGTGCTTGTTCATAATGGAGGCTGAGCGTGGTTATCAGTTCTGTCCCCAGCCTCTCCTTTTCTCTCATCTTCACACCAGTTGCCTCACCCTCAAGTTTCACATTTCTGACAGCAGCACCTGTCTCACCTCATCTTCTGGAATCAACTCTCACAGGTCATTGGACTTCAACTCCTCTGGATCCTTCAGGTCCCAGAGCAGATACCACTCCCTGTGACAACCCTTCCATATCACTCCTTCCCAGGCCAGGTGGGAATTTACATACACAGTGTGCCAAGCCCCAGTGTGTGTAGATTCTCACGTCACACGGGGGCTTGGCACACTGCCCTGTAACTGTCCATTAATGTGCCTGTCCACCCCACTAAAACAGAAGCTCCTCAGGAGCAGTGACTATGTCTGTGTATAATTATTTCCCTAGCACCCAGGTTTTAAAATAAATGGATTCTGTGGGTTTTAAGAAATCGGCCTGATAATAAAATAATGCCTTAGAATCTGGAAATACTTGAATTTATAGTTTTATTTTGGCCTGGGGCAATCATATACTTTTCTACAACCCAATAAAAGACGTCTGCTAGGCTTGCAGTTGTCCAGGTATGTAGTTGAAAGGCACAGATGGAAGATTCTGCCTTTTTGTAGCCCCCTTCAGCACCCAGTGCTATATACAGGCACTCCCTTCACACGGAATCATCCTTCTAAAGCTATGTCAGCCTTATTTTTTTTCCTATTTTGCATTAAACTTCAATGAATATAGTTAAAATGAGAATTCTTCTTACCATGGATAAACTATAAAGTGAATCTGAAATGTCATTAAGTCTCTCTGACCTTTTAAATGTGCCATTAATACAGTAATCTTATTAATAGAGAGTTCATCAGAGTAGAGAAAATGGAGTTCAACATCTAAGAATGTTAGCAAATTCTTACTCATATGTCTGCATAAAGCAAATACAGTTTCTGTAAAATAAATACGTGGTTCATATTTTTGGCCTAAGGTATATTTCTCTCTATTAAAGCATTTAACACGTTTATTCCAAACCAATACACTTTCTCTCATAGAGCACAGGTTCAGTGTTCATTGGGGAGGCATGAACTGACTGCTGACTATGCATCAGGCTTACGTTTCCAGGTCTCTACACAAGAACCCTGTTAGTCTATTAATGAACCGCATACAATATTAAAAATAGCATGTACATTTCCTAGTTTATAAAGCATTTGTGTATGAGAATTATTTGACAGCAAAATCTCTATGAAGTGGGGATTACGCTCATTCTTGCTGCAAAGAAAATTGCCTTAAAGAGGCTGTAATTTGTTTAATTCCCACTGCAAGCACACACATGACAGAATTTTCTGGTTCCAAATACAATTGCTCATGGCATCAAATGGCCTTCCTTTAGCATTTCTTTATTAATGCAGAGAGGTGAAAGGAAAGAAGGTGGGTGAAATACTGGTGTCTCATGGAGAAGCACCCGCCTGAAACCCTCACTTGTTCCTCCATCAGTGCAGCCCAGAAGAACTGGAGCTTTCACGTAGTCCTAGGAGGGCTGACTAAACTAAAAATCCATATATAATTTCCTTTAACGACACATCAAACTGATTGCACTGCTGAAAATGTTTGTTAGAGCATTGAGAAACAGAATCCTTAAATAAAAGCTCAGGCTTGGCATTTTTTTCAGTGTGAAAAGCAATATTGGCCTTTATGTTTCAATGTTAGCAGAAAATAAAAGAAGTGTTCCTCTAACTTTCATCAGCTTCTCAGGGATTTAAGATTACAATGGAAAAACAACATGTAGATTTAAAGGATGAGATGGGTTTTCGTCAACAAATAAAATATCAGTAAGTGATCCAGATTTGCATTTTCCAGCAACCCATCCCTAGTCCTGAGGTAAAATTGCTACTGCCACAAACTCCTTCACGTGACTCCCTCTCGTCTCTCTTTTCTTGTGACAAATTAAATAAATTATGACCACACAGTGTCGTTCTGGTTTGGGAAACTATGCTCGTTGACCTTGCTAATCTCTTTCATCCCCAAGGAGCTATTTTTCTATGAACATATTATAATACAAAGACATAATGGGGGCAGCATCCCCTGCAGAGAACTCTTCAGCTACAGAGGACACAATTTTTGCCCAGAGTTCTCAAAACGGGTAGCTCCCCAAGTCATGTAGGCTGCTGTTTGACACAAAGATTCTGTCATCCAATCTTGTGACCCTACTCAATCAGAATTTCTGTGAGATGAAGCAGAGAATCTTTATATTAAACATGTTTCCTTGATTGATTCCCATACTCACTCAGGCCTGGCAATCGTTGCTCTAAAATACAGAACAGCTTCAGTTTCATTTCCAAATAACATGTTTTAAGGGCCCCTATAAACACGTTTCAAAGGCCTTGTTAGTTGCTGAATCAAGAACACAGCAGTTTATTTTGCACAGCTCTCTTTAAACACACAATGGATTATTTCACAAAAAGAAACATTTTAATTCAATGTTCGGAGGTTATTATGAGCTAGCCCCATGTTGGGGGCCATAAGAGATACAACTATAAGGAAGACACAGAGTCCTAGGCTGTAACAATCAAGATCTAAGCTTTGGGTCTCCTTGAAACCATCAACCGAAATGGAAAGATGAAAAAGAAGCTTTTTTAGAATTTGGAAGATGTTGCATTCTAGCTTTATCTTGTTATTTCCTATCTTGATCTTTTCCTACAAAGTAACACAAGCCTTTGCCTGTATTTCTTAACAGCAGAAACAGATCCACCACTCCAGCAAATCTATTCTGGTTGTTTATCTCCGGACCAAATCTCACGAAAAGCTATGATGCTGAGAGAGAGCCTTTATGTCCTTTCACCAAAACCCCTATGTTATCTCATTTCCGGATTTCAAAGACAACCATCTCCAATGTGATAAAGGCAATACTTCTTCCATCAAGTGTAGACTGCTTTATGACCCATCCTTTACAAATCGGTAAAACAAAACCAATTACTAGGCAGCAGAGCATGGCTGTGGTAGTGGAAATGATATTTCTACTGCAGGCTCTAGCCCTATCCAGAGGCCATACTTAACTCAGGCTTTTGTTTTTATCCTTAATCTCAGATTTACAAGATTGGAGGTCAAAGGATCACATTTCTGAAGATACTTATAGAAACAAAAGAGCAAATCTGGAAGCAAACGACACTTTTCTGACAGGACAGATTACACATAAAATCTATTCCATCACTTTTCAAATGCAGGTCCATAAAAAACATGGAAGAAGAAACTCTGGGCATCTGGACTTCAGAACTCATACTTTAACATGATTCCTTAGTGTTTTTGAGGCACGTCCAGGTTTGACAACATAGCTGAGATAAATTGTTAAGGCCCCTCATGGCTCTACTCACAGCACGATTTTGAGTGGTAATTTACAAGTATCATAAGCACCTATGGTCTTGGGTCTTGAAGAATATTTTCATTTTTTTTCAGATGAGAATCAAATTCTAAATTGACATAATTCTAAGGCAGAGTGCAATAAAATCTTCCCACCACTCAGAATCAGCTGAGCAAAACACAACATTGCAAATTACAAGAGGCTAACAAACCAGAGGCAGACAGAGCCAGCAGAGTGCTGCATCCGCTGCACACGCCACTCATGTCTTGCCAGCCACCCATCCTTCTAGCTCCTTCTAGCATGAATTCAAGCAAGGAGCACAGTGCTGGTTCTAGGCCATCCAACAGAAAGAGAATGAAAGCACATATAATTTTCAATTTGCTATTTGCTACATTAAAAAGAATAAAATGAAACATGGTGAATTAGTTTCAGAAGTATATTTTGTTTCAGTGAATATACCCAAAATATTATCATTTCAATAATCAGTGTAAAAAGTATTAATGGGATGTTTTACATTGTTTTCTAAGTCTTTGAAATGCAGCGTGCCTTTACATTTTCAGCATATGTTCATTGGAACTAGCATTTGAAGTTCTAAGTAGCCACATGGGGCCAGCAGCAACCCTGGTGGACAGCACTGATCTAGACAATTATCTGTCTTCAGCCCCATCCATCCTCTACCTCTGCCTACATTAACTTGTCCTTGGCTTTATCTTTTCGGCTCTAGATTCCTACTCCAAACCCACTTCTCTCCCGTTGGCTGTGGCCCCCCTCCACTCTCAAAATTCCCAACTACCATCCAGACTTGTCATTGTTGCCCGTCAGTTTTACTGTGTGGTATCTATCTCTACTCACCCTCTTTTACCTCTTGTGAAAACTTCTGACTCTTGTTCCTATAGAAATTCCATGTGGGATAGGACAGATGGAGGGATTTAGACCTATGAGGGCCAAATTGTCTTAGTTGTTGAAAAAAAAGAGCAATTTAATAAAATCTAAATTTAGAGCAACTACAAAGAAGGTAATATTCTTTGTGATTAACACAAATACAGCCATTCAGATTTCATGGTATGAGAAACTTAAGGACAGAGGAGGTAAGTAAGAAAGCCAAGCTGACAAAACAGGGCTGGGACAGATGGGTCCAGGCAGAGACAGAGTTCCCAAAGTCACCCTTAACTTCGGCCCTCACCACCTTACTAGAGAAGAAAATGGAAATTAATATCAGAACCACACTGTATTGTATTTTTATTTTGTCATATATGTATTGTACAAGTTAAGCAGATATTTCACAATATAAATTCCATCATTCTCAAAGAAACATTTTGCTGTTTTTATAAAGTTACAAGTAGACAGACCCTTGCAGATGGTTTTGAAGACAGAAAAATTGGACAAGGCCTGGGGAATGAGGTGGGATGGTGTGCAATTAATTTTATCGTCAACTTTCGGGTGCCTAGAGTGAAATATTAGGTGTGTTACAACATTTTCAGAGGGGTGGCTCAACAAGGCTTAATCTTTTCCAAGGATGCTAACTGTAACCAAGGTCACCATTCAACAATGTTCTAAGGATTTGTTTAGTATCAGGCTCTGAGTCAAAGTCTAGTAAGACCATAAGATAATTTTAAGGGCCATCAGGCAGTTGTTATCCATAGGGCTATAAGCAAAACTATTCAGTACGTCAATCTGCATTTAGAGCATCTTCCTACCTAACTTTCTGTTTCTTTTTGGTTTGTATTTTTTTATTTGTATTTATTTATTTATTTTATTTTACTTTAGGTTCCGGGGTACATGTGCAGGTCATGCAGGGTTGTTGTATAGGTGCATACATAACCAGGTGGTTTGCTGCCTCTATTCCCCCTTCATCTATATCCAGCATTTCTCCCCATGTTATCCCTCACCACCCCCTGCTGTCCCTCCCCTAGCTCCCCCCCAACTGCCCCCGTATGTGATGCCTTTTTCTTTTCTTTTTTTTTTGAGGAGTCTCAGTCTCTCGCCCCGGCTAGAGTGCAGTGGCATGATCTCAGCTCACTGCAGCTTCTGCCTTCCAAGGTTCAAGTGATTCTCTTGCCTCAGCCTCCTGAGTAGCTGGGATTACAGGCATGCACAATGGTGCCCAGCTAATTTTTGTATTTCTAGTAGAGACGTGGTTTTACCATGTTGATCTCAAACTCCTGACCTCAAGTGATCCACCCATCTCGGCCTCCCAAAGTGCCAGGGTTACAGGTGTGAGCCACCATGCCCAGCCCCTCCCTAACTTTCTGATATTGACTTCTGTAAACCATCACCTCTCTTCCCGAGGTGAGACACCTGGGCCTCAGGTTATCCCAGCCATCTTCCCTAGACCTGTTCTCTCGAGGAGTTCTCACACTACAAAGCCACCAGGTTCCCTCTCTCAGTTGCAAAGACAAAGCATCCATTCTTTCAGTGACCAGATCATGGCAAAATGTTAAAAAATGATCTTAGGAATTCACATGATGGTATAAATAATTAAGCATACAGACTAGAAGGCGAAAGCAGTCAGTGTAAGTTTTCTAGCAGGGAAAGTTTTCTGAAGAAGCAGCAGGGATCTGAGCTTTCACAAACAGGTGGGCCTTAGACCTGCTAATAAATGTTGTAGGTAAACAGAACGGACGGAGATCCACAAGGGCCCAGGATTCCGAGGCGTTTGGTTCTCATGGTTCATGAAACAGGCTTGAGGATCCTTATTGATATGTGAATAGAGGGGAGAAAAAGATATTTATAAAAAGCTAGACCTGGAATTTCCCTCCGAGAGAAAATGATCTTCTTCAATATTGTCTTGTTGTTGTTTCAAAGGAAAACACCACCGCAGGCTGTATGAGACACAAAATTATGTATTCATCCCGTCTGTTTGATTTTCTTCTGAGGCACACAGGGGGCTACACTTTCCAGCCCCTTTGCATTTGGAGGGGGTACTTGACTACTTTTGGCCTCCAGGTCTGAGCAGAGGTGACATGGGTCTCTTGCAGCTGAAACACTTATAAGCTGTGTGGTGGGGTGAAGACTTAATGATATTAAAGAATGGTTGGAGTTTTTTTTTTTTTTTTAGCTACCATGAAAATACTGTGGTTATATATTTTAAAAGACAGCCATATCTTTTAGAGATTTTGTATGCCAAATAACGATGACTGAACTGGCACTATAGTTGGGACTAGTTTCCAAACAGTTCATGGTGGGCCAGGGAAAACAAGAGAGAATGTTAGTGGGTGGGGGTATTGATAGAATAAGATTAAGTGTAGCTGATAAATGGTGAAACTGGGTGATAGGGACAAACATGGAGTTCATTATATTATTCTCTCTGCTTTTGTAATATGTATTCAGAGTTTCAACAGAAGAAGTTAGGGCCCCACTAGCTTTCTCTCCCTCTGCTACACTGACTTAGCCATTCCAGATGGCAGGACTATGAAATACAAGCAGCTCAGAACCCAGAGTCGCCAGTTGGAAGGCAGCTTCCCTAGAAAGTGGCTGGACCCACAGCCATCCTCCTTTTCATGTTCGGTCATTTTAATTTCAGAGCTTGCTATTACCTTAGCATAGCCTCATCTCACCTAGGTGGGACAGAGGTGTGTGAGATTTTAGAGATAATTTAGTCTCAGGTGGCCTATATAGTCTGGTGCTATATAAGAAATTATTAGGAATTTGGACAAAAGAGGAACAGAAAATGTAGAACAAAAAGGAGAGAGGTAGGGCTGAGCAAATAACTGAAGCAAGAGACTTGCCAAAAAAAAAAATAGCCACTGAGAAGTCCCCAGTGGAGGAGATGCTGAAGGATTTTGTGCAAGATGATTAATGTACATTACCTGTGGCATGGTTCTGCGATGTAACTCTGCTGTTTGTCTCAAGATTTCCATAAAGTCCCTTGTATCCAATTGCCTTATATGAATGGTACTGTAGGGGATATTAATGTGAAAGGTCTATGCCCTCCTGTAACTTAGTTGGCACAAGAAAAGGAAATGAGAGTGTCCATGGGCAGTGTAACAGCGACCAGATGTAGAATTTAGCAGGAAAAGGAAAATGGAATGGGAGATGTCCCATGAGAATATAAGTTTCTAGGGAAGCATATAAATCCTGAGGAGGGCAACGAACACTCGAGCATGTGGGAAAGAACTTAAGCCAGCTGTCTTTAAATCTCAAAGAGGAAGACTCAAGACGATACTGGGGTTCCATAATTGCATGCGTTTTAAGCCTATCACTGCATTGTGTGGGTCATTCTCATGACAGAGCAGAGTTCCTTCTCCATACCAGGGTGCATAAAAGCACATGCAGTTGAAAATACCTTAATAACAAAAAGCAAAACAATGATAAATTGAGAGGTGGTAGTGCAAAGTGGCCTTCAGAAACAAAAAAAGTAAAGGTAGTGTAATGTCCATAGAAGCAGCAGGCCTGTGAAGCAGAGTTAATCACACATTCATCCATCAAACAATAAACAATTATCACGGCTCTGTCCTGTGCTCAGCACTGTAAAACCTGCCAAAGACACAATGAAAGATAAGATATGGTTTCTGGCCTTGAGAAATTCACATTTAAATGGGAAGGAAAAATTGATGAACAGTCTACAACAATAAAGTGTAATGAGATAGAATATAAATATATCTTCAAGATTGAGTAAGAAAGTTCAGGCAGGATCTTCTAGAAGCAACAATAGCCAAAGAATGGAGGAAAGGGAATCATAAGGCTGGAAAGCTGCATGTGAAAAGGCTCTCAGGCAAAAGGAGACAATGGTGCATTCAGGGAGCTGGAGCAGTTCACTATGGTCAATGTCTAAGATTAGGGAGGAAGGGCAGAGGAGTGCCAAGAGATGGGTATGCAGAGAGTGGCAATGGCCAGATCCCTTACTTTTCATGGATCCTAATGGGTATAGGAAGCCACTGACCTTCTAAATATTAAGCCAGCTGGAAATATCATTTGAAAATGACATGGAGGACCTGAGGAGAATAAACTATGAGAACAGAGACAAATTAGGAAGCTATTTCAGGAACATGGGCCAGAGACCATGAGTGCTTTCAGAAAGATGGTGGCGGTGCAGCTGGAGATGACTGCATGAATTCCAGCGATTAAGAAGAGCAGTCACAGGACAAGGGGACTGCTTGGATGAGAGGAATGAAAGAAAGGAAGCAGTCATCACTAATCACAACTGACAGGTTATGTGTCAGGGACAACTAAATGGACAATTGGGCCCTGGGGAACTTGCTTATCAAATGGAAGTTGTGTGATCAAGACACAATGTCTCCTTTGTTCTTTAGTTTCTACTTATATTGTTCTTCTCAAGTGGAAAGTAGAAGCATTTAAAATTCTGTCTCATGCCACTAAATGGATCCATATAATCTGAATTAATTACAGGTTGGAAAAGTTATTGGTCAGTTACAAAGAACTGACTGACAGCTAATACATCAAATTTCTGGATTTAAACGGAAAGGTAAAAGATTAAGGGCATTGTCACCAGTGCATCCTGAATAATGATTATCTCCAATTCCATCACTGGAATAATGATGATCTGACTCTGTAATGAATCCACCTTACATCTTGACACACCCAATGGTCAAAAATAAAAAGTCAAATTCTCAATGGCTTCCAAATTGCTGTTAACGTCAACTGATTCAAGGTATACTTTTTTAAATATTAAAAACATAATCTTCCTACATATACACAGCAAAAACTAAAGGTTTCTATAACTCATAAACATGGGAAACATACTTGACCAAGATAGTTCAGAAAAGAATTTGAGTTAGGCAAAGCCTTCTGAGATATAGAAGATATATATCTTAGACACAACAAAAATTAATTGGATTTCATCAAAATTAAAAACTTTTGTGCTTCAAAGGACATCATCAAGAAAGTGAAATGACAACATACAGAAAGGTAGAAAAAGTGTTTATGAATTATAAATCTGATAAGATATTTGTATCTAGAATATATTAAGAAAAATATTACAACTTGGAAATAAAAAGCCAAACAACCCAATTAAAAAGTGAACAAAGGAGCTCAATAAACATTTCTCCAAAGAAGGCAGCAATAGGGTCAGTATGTACATGAAGAGACGCTCAACAGTATGAGCCATCAGAAAAATATCAATAAATCAAAACCACAATGTCATACCATTCCCTACCCATTGACATGGCTATAACAAAACACATTATCAAAAAGACAAATGGTGAACATATACAGAATCTGGAACATCTGGAACCCTCACATACTGCTGGTAGGAATGTAAAATGGTGCAGTTGCTTTGGTAAACATTCTGGCAGTTCCTCAAAAAGTGAAGCATAAAGTTAACATTTATAATCCATCAATTCCACTCCTAGGTGAATTGGAGTGGAATTTCTCTTCCACTCAAGAGAAATGAAAACATATATCTACACAAAAACTTAAGCATGAATGTTCATAGCACCATTATTCCTGATAGCCAAAGAAACAACCCAAATGTCCATTTTTATGGAAAAAAAATGAGATGTATGGTATAGCCATATAATGAAATGCTACTGGAGAATAAAAAGGAATTAAGTATTGACATATGCTACAACATGGATGAACCTTGATAACTTGTTAAATGAAAGAATCTAGTCAGAAAATACCACCTATTATATGATTCCATTTTTATATACATGTTCAGAGTAGGTAAATCTACAGAGACAGAAGGTAGATCAGTGGCTGCTGTTCTATTACAAATGTATACACACATACAAGTTGAATTTTAAAAATTGGGATTTTTGCAGTCTTCATGCAACAATAAAGGGGAATGAGATTGGCAAATCAGTAACAATTTTTTTTTCCAATGTGCTGCAAGGCAATACAACTAACATTTTAAGTTTTATTTTTTCCACTAGACAGGAAAGAAATCACAACTATCAGCCTTCTGTACATTAAATTCCAAGATGACAAAGTTGTAAAATATAGTAAGCAGCAAATAATAAGACAACGAATGTTTCATTCCTCTCAGTTTGTCACATAATGATCTACAGTACTGTGACTATCACACAACCATTTCTGTTTTGTTCTCAGGTCTTAGAAATTTTGCTTAACAAAGGTTTTTCATAAGCATACCATAATGATTTTGTAGCTCAGTTTAATTAAGCAGAAAATGACAGGGTATTCTGAGTTAAACACATGGAAATAGATAATGTAAAAGAGAGAATCTCACAAGCAAAATCCTAAGAAATCATTTGAGAAAAAGAAAGCTTGATCAAGCTACTCTTAAAAGTTATTAGTATTTTTAAAAATTACATGTAATTAATAACCATAATAGCTACTAAATGGAAAAAGAAGCTAAACTGAAAACTCTCACCTGATAATAACTTATTATATCTACTTTAAAAGAAGAAACAATACTTGGAAGATAGAAGCAAAAATGCTACTGAAAGATGTGCAAAGTTCTTAAATTCAGTAAAAGAGGTGAAGCATCAGGGAGCCAGACTGCCATAACCACCTGACAAGCCCATAGTTACTCACAACAGACTGCAGAGCCAGCCAAATCACAGCTAAACTGCACAGCTGCTAAGAAGGAAAGAAAAACCAATCGAACTAGGAAGAAAAACCAGTCGAACTAGGAAACAAACCAAGATAGTCCACTTCAAGTATCACCAGCCTATGAGATGTCAAAGAACTATGCAAGCTGAGTAGAAACTTTACTTGGGAAAGGAATTAGAGACCATTTTCTAGATGCTCTAAAGAGTCAATTCTAATGTGGCCATCTCAGAGGAATGAGAAAAGCCATTCAAGACAAATGTCAGTGAAATTTATCTAGGTATCTACATATTTTATATTTGATTTTTGTTGTTGTTGTTGTTGTTGTTGTTTGAGACAGCGTCTTGCTCTGTTGTCCAGGCTGGAGTGCAGTGGCGTGATCTCAGCTCACTGCAACCTCCACCTCCCCGGTACAAGCAATTCTCCTGCCTCAGCCTCCCAAGTAGTTGGGATTACAGGCACCCACCACCATGTCTGGCTAATTTTTATATTTTTATTGGAGACGGGTTTTCACCATCTTGGCCAGGCTAATATTTTATATTTGAAACAGAAGAATAGAAAGATGTTTTTCAAAAGAAAGAAAAGGAAGAATATAAGGATATGGGTATTAGAATATTCTATTCCATCACTTTTTATTAATTGAACTGCCTGAGTTATAGTCACTTGGGTGGACTGATTTACAGACAGAAAGTCCTGGACAAAATACGTAGCAGATCCCTTTGAAAAGTATATGTACACCTTGGAAGTGAAAGGCAGAATCTAGCAAATGGCTGGCTCAAGGTACTAATTTTGCCATGAGTTTCACACCAAATAATTCTTTTTTCCTGCCTGCAGGGATAAAAACCCCCACTAGCTAATGCCCCTAGTCCCTAAGATGTTACAGCTAGGAGAGCAGAGAGTCAGATATCAAAGGCAACTTTTCCTAACACCAAGGACCTTGGGGCACGCACTTGTTTACTTACGACATGAGATAGGAATAAAATAATTGGTTGATGAGTTGACAGTAGCATATTCTTGTTCTCCTCCCTCTGTCTCTTTTTAACTGTACATCTTGGCGTTTGGAGACTGGTAAGCTCAAGGAACAGGCTATGTCTAAGTCAAAGATAAGAATGAATGCTCAAATTCAGGAGATAAGAAGTCTTGGAATGAAACCAACCCAAAGCTAAAGGAAATGGAGCCATTATGCAAGACTATATGGCAAAGTTGGTTTTTCTCTTAAAGACAAAGGTAGTTATTTAAGGAGCTACAGAACACAAGACAATACATTAGTGAGCTAGCACAGATAAAAATATCTGCACAAGAAGCTCTGGAGATTTTGAAGGCCGGGGAGAGATATCTAAAAATGGTGAGTAGATTGCAACATTAACAGAAAGCTGGGTTAGAGAAGTCAAACTTAATTAAAGAACATATTAAACAAGAATTTTTAAACATAAGATATAAACAACAATTTCTAAAGGTTCTACACTGCTGAGAAGAAGTAAGCCAACACCAGAAGTTGTATATCACATTATTTCTGAGAGCATATTCAAGATTCATTTAATACAAACACGTTGGAAGTAATGAAAACAATCATGACATAGTTTTATTACAAAAATGTGATAATCAAATTGTAAGATATCCTTTTTAAATGAAAAATAAATATAATAAAGAAAGAGAAGAAAATACTAGAAATAATAAAAAAAAGCATACAAGGCAAAGAAAGTAGTAGAAATTTATTAATTCCAACATAGAAGTTAATTAATGATATAAAGCAAAGATCACTGTCAGGCAGAAAAACAAAATCTAGGCCAGGAGCAGTGGTTCGCACTTGTATTCCCAGCACTTTGGGAGACCGAGGTAAGTGGATCACCTGAGGTCAGAAGTTCGAGACCAGCCTGGCCAACATGGTGACAACCCCTCTCTGCTAAAAATACAAAAATTAGCTGGGTGTGGTGGCATGTTCCTGTCATCCCAGCTACTTGGGAGGCTGAGGCAGGAGGACTGCTTGAACCAGGGAGGTGGAGTTTGCAGTGAGCCGAGATCATGCCACTGCACTCTAGCCTGAGCAACAGAGCAAGACTCCATCTCAAAAAAATAAACAACAAAAAAATCCGAAATCTACCAATCTGTTGTCCCTAAGCGATATGAGTAAACTAAAACATGTAAATGACCCATAGATCAAGATTTAAGATTTATCATGTTTCTGCAAATACATAAAAAAAGTGAAGGTTGCTACCATGAAAATGATATTAGATAACATTAAAGGTATGTAAAACTGTGAACATTTCAGAAGAGTGCATCTTAATTTTTTATATTTTTGTTTACAGTCTACTGGTCTTTTATTTATTATCTTTTACATCTATTATGCCATGACTTCATAGGAAATAGGTTACAGCAGGCCAGGCTCCATTCCACTCATTCACAAAGTGTGCTTCTCTGGCTTCCTTCTTCTTCTGATCATTTTCTTTCACGCATTTCAGGAAGCTATCTTGGTTCTAAGAGTGCTTAATACGCACATTAATTCTCCTGGCAAGAATCTTGCCCTGAACTTGTTTGTTTATAACAATGCCAATAGCAGGCTGGGTAACATTATAGACTCTTCGAGTTTTGCCATGGAAACATTTGCAGGCCTTTCCTTTTTAAACAGGACCCATTCCCTTGATGTCTACAGTATCACCTTTCTTATAGATCTGCATGTATATGGCTAAAGGAATAACTCCATGTTTTCTAAAAGGCCTAGAGAACATGTATCAGATGCCTTTCTCCTTTCCCTTTGTGTTCCTCATTATGGCAAATTATTAGAAGATGGTGGTTCCAGCTGAAAGAAAGGCATCTTAATTCTTAAAACATTATAGCAACAATATATTCTAAAGGAAGTTATTAAAACTGTCAAATATAATTATATCTGGAAGCCTCAGCTATGCATCACAGCAAATAGTTAAGGACTTAAAATCCTATTCAGTGAATCAGAGCTGTTGATCAGCATCACTTCTTGACCCCAAACCCTCAGAACTCTTAAGGACAAATGGCATAATTAGCTGTATCTCAGCAAAAACTGTTGTTCGTTTCTATTTGCCACTTCCAACCACCCCATTTACTTTAATTTTACAAATGGTTATGATGTCCAGTCAACCTCTGTACACTTCTCTACACTTATTCTGTAACATTCGCCATAAGGATCACTCAATAGATTGTTATTATTGGTAAGTGGCTGCTATAGCTTGGATATGGTTTATTTATCCCCATCAAATCTTATATTGAAATGTAATTTCCAGTGTGGCAGCATTGAGGGCCTAGTGGAAGGTGTTTGGGTGAGGTGGGCAAAACCCTTATGAATAGGTTAATGTCCTCCAGAGGTGAGAGAGTTCTTGCTCTATTAGTTCCCACCAGAGCCAGTGTTAAAAAAGAACCCGGCACCTCTCACTCTGTCTTGCTTCCTCTCTCTCTATGTGATCTCTGCATGTAGTCAGCTCACCATCATCTTTCGCCATGAATGGAAGCAGTCTGAGCCCTTACCAGATGTCTAATCTTAACTTTCCAGCCATCAGAATAGTGGGCCAAATAAACGCTTTTCTTTATAAATTACTTAGCCTCAGGTATTTCTTTATAGCAACAGAAAATAAACTAAGACATTTTCCAGTAAAATATGTGTTGAATAAACAAATACACATCAAAGGAAACAATAGCAATAATACTGCCCAAATAGCTTCATCTATTGAAAAGAATTCCAAATGTATAGAGTTTCTTTCCTCCTCACAAGGAGGATACACCACAATCAGTCTTTCCTCAATATGCAAAGTCAGCCTATAATTTAAGATTATTCAAAATTATCTAAAAATATCAAGTAAAATTTTTTAAAATTATTTATACTAACCTTGTAAGAATGTAAGGCGAAAATGAAGCTGGATTATCCTGCTCTGAAAAAAGGGGCATAGATCCTCCCATTATCCACAGACGGAAGTACAAAATGACAAGCACCTTCAGAAAATAAGAAGATTCAGTGAGATTGCCACCAATAATCTCCACCTTTTTATCATGTCCATTCTGTTCCTCTAACCAGGAATGAAGTCAATCACCTCTTCCCTTAAATCTGAATTAGTCTTGTGGGTGGCTTGTATTGACCAACAGAACATGTAGAAGGCACGTTATATCAGTTCTGGACCTAATTTTTAAGAGGACCAGCAAATTTTAGTTATTTTTTTAGAAACCACCTGCCATATTGCAAGGAAGTCTTGACTACACCTCTGGAATAAGAAGCCACAGGGAGAGGCTCTCTGGGATGAGATATCACATAGAGGAGAATGGAAATGACCTGGCTCAGATGATAGCTGAATAAACCTGATGGAGTAACCTCAACCCCAAATCAGGATGGTCAGAAGAACTGAAAAGCTGAATGCTGCCCAAACTAAAGCAGGTAGGACAAATATAGGGTTGTTATATTTAAGCTACTAAAGCTTGGGGTGGTTTGTGATGCAGCAATAGACAACTGATACAGCCAGGTTTTCACTGCCTCCTCTTGAGAAAACAGTCTCAGCATCTTGAAAGGGACTCATAGAATACTACAATTTACATTGTCCATGTCATCAAATCCACATACACCTGGAATGCTTTCATATATACCTTTTGACACTTTGTAACATTAAGGCATGCCAACTGTTTGATCCCAAGATCATGATGTTAGAGTCTATTGCCAATTCTATTAAATAACCTCAATTACATCTCCGAGCTGAGATAGAGTGAAAACATTCCTTATCACATATTTCAAAAGTATATATATATACTTACATAACTTAGGACCAAAATGGCCCTTTTTAAAAATGGTCTCATGGTAAGCAGAAAATTTCTGTTGCTGCTTGCTGTCAGATACCTAAAATGGGAAAGAAAAAGAAGTCTTAGATAAGTGTAAGTGTCTACCAGACACAATGTTCTCCTTTCAAGGCGAAGACACTGCAGCTCTAAAGAAGGCTGCAGAGAACAATGCTGAGAGCAGGGTCTCTGGAGCCAGAACACCTGGGTTTCCCTTCCCAGTTCTGCTGCTGCTAAGAGCCCCGGAGACCTCAGGCAGGTTTCTGAATCTCTTTGTACATCTATTTTACTCACTTATAAAAAAGAGACAATAATAGTATCTACTTCATAGGAAAGTTGGGAGGAATAAATGAGAATATCTAGAACAGGACTTAGCTCCATTAGTTATAAAAAAATTACTATCCCGTCAAATCCCAAATAACCCAGTCATTTTGAAAACGATATGGTTACACTGGTCATAGGGATAATCTTAAACAAAATAAGAGTTTATTTACCTACTTAATATAATTTGAAGGCTACAATGTCTTCCACTCATAAAATACCTCTAAAAATAGAAGATGCCAAGGTTGTGGGATGTTAATTTTTTTTTTTTTTGGAGACAAAGTTTCTTTTTTTTTTTTTTTTTAAAGGAGGAAGAAAAAAGAGAAAGAGAGAGAGAATGGGGAGGTGGAAAAAGGAAGAGAAAGAGAGAGAGAATGGGGAGGAGGAAAAAGGAAAAGAAAGAGAGAGAGAGAATGGGAGTATTGCTTTCTTGCCCAGGCTAGAACGCAATTTAGTAATGGTTATTAAAAACCTCTTTTATAATGATAATTATACTTGATGATGTAGTCAGGAAGGAATAAGGGAAGAAGATAACAAACAAACAGCCAACCAATATTTAATTTAAACCTATGAAATGCTATGCGATTACTGAGGAGTGATTTACTTCCAATTATGTAGTTACTTTTCTAATAGGTGTGAGGTGGTAATGTATGTTTTGTGTATTTGAAGTGGAGAGTTCTATAAATGTTTATTAAGTTTACTTGTTCCGGGTCTGAGTTCAAGTCCTGGATGTCCTTGTTAATTTTCTATCTCGTTGATCTATAGAATCGTTAGCTCTTCTTGTTATATTGATCCTTTTACCATTATGTAATGTCCTTCTTTGCCTCTTTTGATCTTTGTTGCTTTAAAGTCCACTTTATCAGAGGCGAGAATTGAAGACAAAGTTTCATTCTTGTTACCCAGGCTGGAGTATAGTGGTGTGATCTTGGCTCACTGCAACTTCCACCTCCCAGATTCAACCAATTCTCATGCCTCAGCCTCCCAAGTAGCTGGGATTATAGGCACCCACCACCATGCCCAGCTAATTTTTGTATTTTTAGTACAGATGGGGTTTCATCATGTTGGCCAGTCTGGTCTTGAACGCCTGACCTCAGGTGATCCGCTCACCTCAGCCTCCCAAAGTGCTGAGATTACAGGGACAAGCCACTGTGCCCGGCCAGTTAGGTAATTTTTGTAAGGTAACAAAGTTATAAGTATCTGTGTTGGGATTAGAGCTCACCCAGATGCAGTGAATAATTTTCTCACCTGCCTGTGGTTCTTGGAACCAAACTAGGATACAAGAACGTCAGCTTCCAGAGGGGCAGGAACTGGTGTAGATCCTGCCCTGCTGTAGCTTCCTCACTCATGTGAAGTGGGAGCTCTGGGTATTTACGTATAAGACATGTGGTTGGCTGGCTTTTAAAATAGATGATGAAAGGGAATCAAAAGAGGCTATTAACAAGCCCCAAATGAAAACATAAAATAAGTCCTAAGTCATTTTCACCCACATGCAAAATTCTACACTGAAAATAGAGAGTGGAGGGGAAAAACAAAAGTCAAAACAAATCACATCAACCAGCAAGCATTTCCCACCTCATCTTTCCTCCTTTATCCACTTTCATTGTCTTTTTCTCTTTTTTAAATCCAATTTTTCCTCAAAGGGGTTTTCCCCAACAAACTTTGCATTAAAATCTGCTTGAGTTATCTTTACACAAAGGGAATGTTCTGTAAGGTGAGAAATCCTTTTGTAAAACCAGAGTGGGTTAGAATCTTACAAAGAAATGTCTATCCACCTTGAGGATTGCTTGCAAAACACACGTGGCTCCTCTGTTTTACAACAAATGGCACTGTGACGAGGTGAGAGTCTCACGTTTCCTTCTCACCTCCATTTTTCTCTGCCTGGTCTATAAAGAGCTGTGGAAGTGATATATGCTTAGATCTGGCCATTCAAGTATTTAATGAGTGGAGAAAATGAGGAGTCCAAAAAACACAAAAGAGTTGGCTTTTAGCAAGCTCTGGACTGGATCCATCCTCAAGCACTGCATTTAAATCCCTTTCATCTTCCTTAGCTGCCAACAGAGAGCTTGACAGGGAAGAAAGCCAGAGATACTGTCAGCTCTCACAACCCACGGGCATAGGTACTGTCCCAAAATGGGCTTTAGGGAGTCCACTGCTTCCTGAAACTATACACAAGATTTTGCGTGTATTTTTCTTAGGGAAAGTCCTTGACTTTGATCTTCAGTGTCCACGGGATCTGTGGTCCTAAAAGGTAAAGAAAGCCCTGCTAAGCGTCCTTCTCTCAGCTCTGCCTCTAGTCTGCTATTTTCAGGCCAACTCAACCACGACCAACCCTTGTTATTTCTGTTGTTCCTTTTCAGGATGTATCAATGGCAGCAGAAAGGCAAAGAGAATGGTTGAGTGAAAATGAAAACGGTGCTGGGGAGGGCTGGAGATGCCATACTTCTGAATAAAAAGGCACTTTCTGGGGTGATCTGCTTCTGGAAACTTCCTTTCTCAAGTTGCCTCTGTTGCTTGTTTATTTTAACATACTGGAAAAAATAGCAGTGGTTTTCTTTCTATAGAACAACAAACCACAAAGTTTAGAATATTTTTTCAATGTTAAACTTAGGTGAATTCTCCATATTTTGTTTCGCTGAAAGCTTGCTATGATGGCTATTTCACTGAGTTATATTTGTAAAGTGTCCCCTGGTTTAGAAATTCTTGGAGAAATTCCATTTCCTCAAGAAGCTGAAGACACCAAATAATCTACTGTTAAAATGTAACATCCCAAAGTACTGAAAGCCTAAATTGGTAAAGAGAGCAGTGGATGAAAAAAAAGATGATCTCTTCAGGATTTCTATTTCTAGTTGTTGACCAACAGTAAATGAGAAAGTAAGCCAAAATAACATGACCCTCTTTTTTGGTAAATACTAGGTCAGAGGCTGAGATCCCTAAGCTCAGACAGGGAGCACTCTAAGGGCTAAATTCTCTGCATCTTTTCTGCTTCCCCCACCCAAACCAAAAATGTACAGTGAAACTTTCCACACAGTCCAATACACATAATCTATAAAGTAGAAACAAATAACAACACTCAATAACAATACTAACAGCAACAATAAAAACTAATACCTGCCAGACACTAAGTGCAGTAACTTGTTCACCACTTATAACAATTTCATGAGGAAGAACACTACAATTTATTTTTTCTAAAGGAGGAGCCCTCAAAACTGGAAATAATACTTGAATATGACATCAGATTCTCTCAGCTATTCATTTCAACTATAAGATAAAGTACCTAAAATTGTCTTCAAAATACAATTTATTATGTAAATGCTATTACTAATTTTTTCCAATTCCAACCAAGTTCTCCATTCTTTTCCTTGCAAAGCCAGAAAACATGTCAACAAAACCAGACAACATGTCAACAACAAAACCAGACCACTGGTGAAACCAACAGAATGAGAACTAAGGGTCCAGGGTTCTATTCCTCTGTTCCCATCTAACTTGTCACATGATTTAAAATAAATCTACATGAGCTTCACTTCCTTCCTTTATTAATGAATGTTGGAACAAATGGTCACAGGGTCCATTTCAGGTCTAAGATATTGTGATCCTTAGATGTTCTCACCAAATGGTGACAGCAAAAATAACCAAGGAAAAACGAAGAAACCTACCCAATTTCAAAAAAAAAAGGAATCTCAAAGGATTCATGAAGAGTCAAATATTAGTTGACTCTCCACTTTGAATAGGTCTTTCATAATTTGCAGTTGCATATGAAAAAACAGTTTAACATTAATTGAGGTTATTGGCATCAAGGTGATTGGCATTATAAAACTCTATTTTAAAAACTTCTGAATTTTGCCAAGTAAAGCAGAAGATTAAGGTTAGCTATAGTAAATTCTTTAATCTATGCTCCCACATACCAAAATTTTCTGACTACTCCCATCTACCATTCCAAAGCATCATGTTCAAACAGAGTTCAAGTTTACCTTCCATAGTCACTTGGTCCTCAACTCCTATTGAGAGATCTTACCAAAGATCACAACAACCAGCCAATCAAAATCATCCACCAACCCATAATCTTGAGTGCTAAATAAATGCTTATTATAAATCAATGACCTTTTTTTAATATAGAATTATGTCAATTAATAATTGATACATATGACAAAGATTCTTTGTTTGACCAAAATCTAGTCAGGTTCCTGAACCTTCTCCCTGGCCTACCTGTGCACTTTCTTGTAAAATCCAGTTTTAGCAAGAATCCCGCTAAATCAGTTTAGTCAGAACCCCCTACCCTCAATATTTGATTACTGTCAATAGCTCATCAGGTTCTTCATCCTCCACCATCCCCCGGGTGATGTCTCATCACCCTGGCCTATCTTCAGAAAGAATCCTATTAGGTCTATTTAGCCAGAATTCCTCCTTATTCATGGTGTTTTCTCTTAGTAATTTTCCATCCACTGACACCGCCCCAACCCACCACACCCTGCTCATTGTCTATAAACTCCCAATTGTCCATGCTATATTCGGAGTTGAGCCCAAACTCTCTCTACTACTGTAAATTTCCGTCACAGAGGTCCCTATATCAATTACAATAGACTCACTCTCACCTTAAATAAAGTTTTCCTTACAGTGGTTTAACAAGTGTCATTTGAATATTTTTAACACATATAGCAAGATGATCAATAAATGCTTACTGAGCCAAATTAAATTATAAACATCTACCCTGCCTCCTGTCAACACCTATTTATTTTCTGTGTTTTACTTATCCTCTCGTGGTAGATATACCACAAAATAAAAGTGCTCACAGCTTGGAATGTGACAGTAAGTTGGAAGAGAAAAACCACCTGAATAGCACCATTTCCCTTACCCTGAACACTGATCATTTAAATGGAGATATGAAATTAGTCTTTCCAGCTCTTCTCAGAATCTATAAACACCTGATAATTTTTGCCTATATGTCAGTTCCAGGTAGCAAACATCTCAGATAAAATGAATTGTAAGTGCTTAACATTATAGCAACAAATTATAAAAGGTGATTTATGAAATTTCTTCTACAGCATCAATTTTAATTGACTTAACTTTCTTTGTTCTTTCAAGGCAAAAAGGAAGTTAATAAAGAGTCACATGTTCTGACCAAAAAAAATGTTTTGAAATCAGAGCTTTTAAGCTGGGTGCAGTGGCTCATGCCTGTAATCCCAGCACTTTGGGAGGCTGAGGTGAGCAGATCACCTGAGGTTGGGAGTTCAAGTCCAGCCTGACCAACATGGAGAAATCCTATGTCTACTAAAAATACAAAATTAGCTGGGTGTGGTGGCACATGCCAGCTATTTGAGAGGCTGAAGAAGGAGAAGGGCTTGAACCCAAAGGCGGAGGCTGCAGTGAGTTGAGATCGCGCCATTGCACTCCAGCCTGGGCAATGAGAGCAAAACTCCGTCTCCAAGAAAACAAAAAAAAAAAAAAGAAAAGAAAAAGAAAAATATCAGAGCTTTTTTCAATAGAAATTCAGAATTACTGCTTCTCTTTGAAACGCAAGAAAAAAGATTTCTCAGTTGATCAGAATATAGCAAAGACACAGCTCACATTAGAAAAAATGTATAAGCTTAACAAAAACAACAAAAGAATTTTAAGTGTCTTTTGACACTTAACAATAAAGGAAACTTCAGTGTCTATGGGTTCCCACTTTAACGTATTTTCCTTGAACCCATGAAGGGCCTCATCTAAACCTTAATAAGCAAAGGCATTCCATGGAGGAGCAGAACAACCTTTGAAGTCTCCTTTGATATTCAAATGAAGATTCTGATGGAAAGGAGCTAACTATTATTCTAAGAAAACAATGATGCATATTTCAGTTCTATCTACTCAGACATTCAAATTGACCTTCAGTACCTCATTCTAAGACTACGATAAATTTTCCTTTCAGAAATTTTAAACTCTGAATTCAAGTTACTTACAAGGAAACATCTACTTCAATTATCATATATTAAATGATGAAAATGGAGACAGAGAATGCACAGGGGAAAATAATTTTAGTTCTCTTAACCATTCTGCAAATTAAAATTAGAGGTGGAAGGGATCAAAACAACTCATGTAGTTTTATAGATGAGGGAAAAAATGAGGCCCAAAAATGTTACTTGGCCTGCAAAAAGGTCATAGTCCTTCAGTGTCAAAGGTCAATGAGTTTAAGCGTCAGCAATTTATTCAGAAGATCTAATTTTTATTCTTTTTATGATTAATTTAGTCAGAGGCCCTAGTTTTTTATTCTTTCTACAACTAATAGCAAAAACTTCAGATATCACCCTTGTCTTTCATTAACAATCTGAGGGAAGTTTCAATTCATTAGTGATGGTGGCTACTGAATGCATTTAATAGGCACCAATCACTGTGCTAAGCACCTTACTGTAAGGTCTTTTAGGCTGACTGACTATGCCATGGACTGCATGGTAACCTCTTTAAACTGCATGTACACCTCCAGATGAATTCCTGGAACTAGAAAGTCTGAAATAACTGGAAAACCTCAAAAAAAGAATGACCAATCCCTGTGGTGTCTAATTAACTTTGAGTCATTCTTCTATTGTTCCTTGTTGCTGCCTCAACTGATAAGGCAACTGGACTTTGTAACTGACCTTGCTCAACTGATAGGTCAACCTCGTGACTCCAGACCCTATGACCCCCTCCCAGCTTGCAAAAACTGCCCTGAACTGTAACTTCTGTAACTTTCCATTGCCTACCCCAAACCTATAAAACCAACTCCTATCCCACTGCCCTCCACTGACTCTCTTCTGACTCAGCCCGCTTGCACCGAGGTTAATAAACAGCCTTGTTGTTCACACAAAGTCTGTTTAGGGGGTCTTTTCATTTGGAGCATGCATTTAACACTTACCATTTTTATTTCATACTATCCCTGTCCATACTTGTATGCACTCATATAAGTATGAGTAAGTATGAGGAGGTACGTACTCAGGATCTTATGAAAAAGGCAAAGGTGAGACCCAAATCTAAAACCAAATCAAGCATTCACTTCTCTATACAGCACAGAAGTAAAATAGAACTGGTTTATTCAGCATGTTTTCAACACAGATCATTGTTAAATTGCATTTCTGCATGTTAACAACACAATCACTTCTGTCTTTGTTCATGGTGCTGTAATAAAATACCACAGACTAACTTACAATGAATAGAAATTTATTTCTTGTAGTCCTGGAGGCTGGGGAGTGCAAGATCAAGGCACCAGCATCTGGTAGGTCTGGTGAAGGCCTTCTTGCTGCATCCTCACATGGCAGAAGAGTAGAAAAGCAAGAGAGATGAACTCTCTCCGAGGTCTCTTTTACAAGGGCATTGACAATTCACGAAGGCTCAGCCCTCATGACTTATGCACCTCCCAGAAGGTCTCACTCAATACTACCACAATTGGGGGTAAGTTTCAATGTGAATTTTGGAGAGGATTCCACATTCAAACCATACCAACTTTTAATTAATTAAAAGTGATAAAGATCATTTCAATATCTTCTTCAGTTCATAGAGTTCTACAGTGAAGCCTTTTCATGCAAATGAATGAAGTTAAGCAGTACACAATTTTTGAAAGTCCTTTTAATAAGCACCCATTTAAAGGTTAACTCATGTAGTGATTGCTACAGATTGAAACACGAGTTCCATCCATGTACCATGGACTCAAAAATTCTAAGTGAGAAAAAATGGCAATAAGGAGAAAGAGCAGAGCCGGGAGGGTGTCACTGTGTGGTGAGATGACCAACCAGCCTGTCCCACAGAAATAAGCAACCAGCAGAAACAGGGAATGGGACAGATGAGGTTGCTCCAAGTGACAATGAAGCTGACACCTGAGGAAGATGAGAAGTGAATTGGGTACAAAGAGAAAGAATATGATATATAGACAGAGGCCTAAGATTGAGAGGGCAAGCTCAGAGGGAGAAAGTAAAAGAAGTCCATATGGCTGGAACATCTAATACTGGTACAGTGGCAAATAGAGAGACTAAAGTGGTAGGTAGAGGCCATTTCACCCTGGGTCTTCATGGCCCATTTTATTCTGATGGCAATGGACAGTCAGTGGAGGGCTTAATACAGAGAGATAACCCCATCTGATTTCTAGTAGTACAGTGTCAGCACTGCATGACATTGGTAGAGTGATGACTCTGAAGTCCACAACAAAGAACAAGAGGTCCAGCAGCCTCATAGGGAAATGGTGAACACCAAGAAGTAGACAACTATTTTGGAAATTTCTGAGATATCAGATTTAGCAACAGATAAGAGGTTCTGGCTCAAGTATACAGAGAAACCTAATCATAAGAATAAGTGAGAAAATCACGTGTTACGTTTACTTAGCAGTATGATTTAGGTGTTAAGTATGTTCCTACTGTACTTTAATCTTTTGTTAGCTGGTTGTTAATTTGGTATATATAAATACTTTCCACTAAGTAGAATATTTAATTTGCCAAATAAACTCCCTTTAGAAGAGGATACATAGTATGTATTTGTATAGCACTTATGTGTCAAAGAGCTTTTCGATTCATTCTAACATTCAATCCTTGAGAGATATTTTCCTGATGGCCAATTCAATGCCTTTTTGCTGCATCACTGGTCTCCTCTCTGACCACACATTTACTGTGTGTTTTCCCTTATTTCCATCCATCCAAGCTTGTTGCAAACCAGAGACTAAATAATCCATGCAATAAAATCACTGCTACTTGCAATACACATTTGTGTAAGTGCACAAGTAAACTTTTGCACTACGAAAAAGATTAAAACAGTCAATAGTACTATCATCATATTTTCTGAACCTTTTACTGGGATACATGGACTGACAAATTTAAGTACAACTAAGCTAGTAAAAAGAGTACTTGATACTGGGACTGTCTGGGTAAACTAAGAAATACACTTTCTGTTAATGAGGAGGAAAATAAAATCAAAGACAGAATTTAAATAGAATAAGTAATAGTTAGGATTAGGTCATTAAGAAAAATCATAGTAAGCAAAAATAAGTAACTCCTCCCAGCTTAGCCCAACTAACCGCAGCTTAAACTTATCTCACAACCCACTCTCCAGGCTAGTCACAAAACCGTATTTAGAGAAAGTAGAGGCAAAACAGACCAACTACAACCCCTTCCCTCCTTAGATAAGAGCATCTGAGCACATCTTTAGGTCTGCAGCCCACACATACTTCTGCAATTCATGTTTTTCTGGTCTCCTCCTCAATCTTTCAGCCTCCTACCTCAGCTGTAAGATTATAAAATCAAATGACCATGAAGCCCAAGATTGTAAAACTTGATTATCTGACTTTGTCCGAAACCTGTTTCCTGCCTTGATTTCCCGCCTCAAATTGTAGAGCTGGCAGCCATTACGGGCAGTGAGGCCATCATCAGCTGGAGCCCCAATGAAGAGATTCTCTTGTGTCTCTTGGTCTCTCTGTTCTTCTCAGCTCGAATTTCCACAACATTAACAACAGCAGCAGCTACCATTTCATGAATACCTACTGTGCCCCAGGCAAGGTTCTAATGTCTGTAATTGTTAGTACAATCCTGTCAGATGGGCACTATTCATATCTTAATGTTGCAAGTGGGGAAACTGAGGCATTAATGGTCAAATAAATTGTCCCAAGGTTCCACAGGTACTAAGAGAGGTTGTCATAAGTTCAGTCTCTGCCCTTAAGCACAAAAGCTCTGCTACCTCTCACTTCATTTCCAACAAAGTCTCTGTCTTTACTGTCCCAGGAAGATGCTTGAAATTTAAATACTATTATCACTGATGTTTGTACACATCAGTGACATACATTTAAAAGAACATGAATTCAGGTCAGCATGGTGGCTCACGCCTGTAATCACAGCACTGTGGGAGGCTGAGACAAGCAGACTGCTTGAGCTTAGGTGTTCCAGACCAGTCTGGGTAACACTGCAAAACCTCATCTCTATTAAAAATGCAGAAAAATTAGCCTGGCATGGTGGCACACACCTGTAGTTCCAGCTACTCAGGAAGCTGAGGTGGGAGGATTGCTTGAGCCCAGGAGGTGGAGGTTGCAGTGAGCTAGCTGAGATCGTGCCACTGCATTCCAGCCTGGGCAACCACACAAGACACTGTCTCAAAAAAAAAAAGAAAAGAAAAAGAAAAAGAAAAAAGAAAAGGAAAAAGAAAAAGAGAAAGAAAAGAAAAGGAAAAAAGGGGATAGGAATTCAGGATACCTGATGAATTTAAGAAATTAACAAAAAGTCTACTACAACTTTATCACTACAATAAAAGTCAAACTATTCAAAGAGCAATACTCAATTGGGCAAGCAAAATATAGAACACTGAGTTGAAGGATTATAGAAAAAGCATAAATACATACATTTAACTTGTAAATTACAGAGAAAATTCACTGAGTGCATACTGTGGGATAGAAACTGTTCTAAACATGTTAATTCTTTAAGTGCATACAATAACAACTATAAAGCAGGTGTTATTGCTATTCTCATTCTATAGATGAGGAAACTGGGCATAAAAAAGGAATTAACTTGCCCAGGATCACACAGCCAGCCATTAGCAGAACTGGGATTTGAATGTATGCATTCTGGTCCTGAGTTCACACTCAACGCCACATCGTAGGGCCTTTTTAACTTGCTCCACTACCCAGGAGGGGTGCACATGATCAAGTACTAAAGAAAGAAATCAACAAGGGCTGGAAAAGGAAGAGAAGCTGTGGGAAAGACCTAGGCCTGAAGAGACAGAGAAGATGAAAGTGTCTTGGAATGTCCAGGCTCCCTCTTCGGCCCTGGGGAGAGGGCCTGGGGTGGGGTCAAGGGAAGAGGTGCCCCAGGCAGCTGCACAGGGACTAGAGTGGGCACAGCCTATTCTTAAGCAATGTCAGCTCTGCACACACAGCAGAGGCAGCCCTCTTCTCCTATATTTGGGGGCACTACTGAAAGTGTCTCAAAGTCACATGTCTAGAATTTGAATAAAAGAATGTTAAAGTGGAAGTTTCAATTCCTGGAAGCTTGAGCAGCAGTATGACATCCCTACATGACTGATGGTGACTCCATCTCCCTTGGCTCAGCCATCCATGATTTCACCCAGACAGTTCACTGTCTCCTCATCCTGGCCCAGTGCTGACCTGGTGCCATCCCTGTCTTTAGGGCTCAACAAGTTCCTGAAGCAGTACACACAGAAGAAAATGCTTCTGTAGACTCCTGCCATGTTTCCAACTCTGATTCGGTCCCACAGTTTCAAACCACAGGATCAGTACCTAGGACACTGATTGGGCCTACTGCTAGTGGAAGGGTTCACTTTGTATTACAGATCAGTGCCTCCTTCATCTCTTGTATCCATGTAGAATGCAGGCCAGGTCAGCCCAGTTGAATCTCTCCTCCACGTCACTTTCTATCCCACCTTTACACTGGAACATAGGCTGGGGTTTGTGCTCCAGATCCAGGAAGCTTCAATTTAGGGCAGAGAGAGGAGAAAGTCCCATTTAAACATCCACAAATTCACTTTCTCCAACCCAGCTTTCAATCTAGGGCCGTCTATAGCACCCCCTCTCATCCCATCCTCATTCACATGCTCTGAAGCAACTCTCATAACAGACAATAAATCCAGAAGCTCTCAGACACACGTACACACTGAGTTCTCTCAGGGGCCAAGCAGGACATTTGGCATCCTGGGCTTTTCTGCAGACCACAGCTCTTCCTGAAATAGATCACCTTGCTGCACTGCTGTGAAAGGCCTGCAGTAAAGTAGGTGGCCTCATAAAACACAACACCCTTTATAAGGAGGTAAACACTGTAGAGGAAAAGAAACCTTTTCTTGGTCCAAACAAATCCATCCAGAGGACAGCTGACTTTCCTGGCCCCCACCCCGACGCCCTTTCAATTTAAGATAGGATAGTTGACTGTCAGAGCCACAAAGGCTAGAAAGTGGGGGATCCAGTCATTGCTGCACCATATTGGCAAACGGCTGCAAAATAAATTCACTTTCTTATAAAAATCTTACTTTGAGGGGATTCAAGTTTTATTTCACTTGAAACTCTATTTTTTTACATTGAGGGCAGACACATTATGCTTTTTTAAAAAAGGTGAAAATGTGAGGCTTCAACTCTAGTCAATTTGGTTTTATTTTCAAATTCCAATACTCACTTGCTTTGAAAACTCCTGAAGATAAAGCTATAACTAAGATTTCAAAGTAGAAATAAGAATCACAGCTGCTTTTAGCATAGAGCATACATAGCATACAAATAACCATCGTTCAGATAACTGTCAGGATGTCAACATTTGCATAAAATGTCTGTTGATATTGTGGAAATCAGAAATCCATAATAATTAAGTCTAGATGATTATTTTTAAAGGCATGTTTCTTTTGTTCGTATCATTTTTCAAACACTCTCCTAATTTCCTTCTAGACCTAAGTGTCTCATTTTAAAACATAACATAAAAAACCTAAGTAGGAAAGTTGCCAAAGGAACTAGAAACTCCAGTCCCTGTCAGATTATTCATACATGTATATTTACATATTTAATCACATTTATTTATATTTTACTTATCTTTTCCAAAGAAAAACATGAGAAGATAATTTTATAACACTGCAGTTTGCTGAGTGTTCATTATCTCTGTGTAGGATGCCTTGGCTGCCAGAGGGACTTCTAAGGGTCCCTTCAGGCTACACTCTCAAAGGATAGCACTCTTGGCAACACAGAGACAATGATGTAGTGAAGCATTCACCAGTTCTGGGGTCACACAAACCTGGGTTTGAATTCCAGCTCATTCAGTTATAAGCTGAGAGACCAGGCAGGCCTTTTAGCCTCCCTGGGTCAAAATAATTTCCACCTTACAAGGTTGTGAAAAATATTTCAATGAGATGATATAAGCAAGTGGCTCAACACAATGCCCAGCACATAAAGGTGCTCCAAGTAGCATTATTAGAAAAGTAACTAGAAATCAGCTGAAAATACTAAAACCCTATGGCCTGTCCTTCAAGACCAGAAAAGACGGTAAGAAACAAATGAGTAAAGGAATGCAGCTAGGATTAGTAGAGAAAAGGATTTAATCACTCTCAAGTTCTGTTAGCTAGCTTTCTCTTTCCTGGAAGGAAAAGAAAAAAAGAACGAAACATTTTCCTAGAAGACAAAGCTATAATTTGGCATTCAACAGTCTTCCTGCTGATAGGACTCCTTTAGTTCAGTTTGGATGCTACAGTCAGGCACTGCAATGGGTTGTACAGGTCGTGCACACTCAGAAGGAGGGAGGGGGGTGGCCTGTGAGGGCACAAATCCAGCCCATGCTCTGTTCAACGACCTGCGGTGCCCAGGCACTGGCTGCACCTGCCCTAAAGAAAGGGGGTCTTTTCCTAATTCACTCAAAAGAGCAAGAATGCCCTCACCTCAAACATGACACACCCACCATGCCTCATGCCCACCGTGATTTCTATTTTGAATAAAGATTCCCTATGGGCCAGCAGCAGTCCTAACGGACTACTATGATTACCACTTATCACCCACTAGACAGCTTCATTGTCCTAATGACTTTCACAGAAGTTTGTTTAATCTAATGTTTCCATTTTCTTTGCAGCCAATTTCATTTTCTCAATGACATATTATGGCAGTGTTGTTATATTTCCAGTCATCTGACCATGTGCAAAGTAATGCAATGTTCAAACGAAGAATAGTAGTGGTTTCTGTCTTAATTCAGGTAAGTTTCCCTGGCAGATTCAGTATGGTACTCTGTACAGTAGTCATTTAATTCATCAAACTGTGTTTAAAAAATCCTAACCATACAAGTATTAACACTACATTTACGAACTCCACAAATACCAGGGCCCAATTTGAGACTGTTATTTTAACAAACACAATTTTCCTGTTTTAAACTTAACTCAAGTCCAACTGAAAGTCCTCTGAAAGTTTTCCAGTCTAAAGCTTCCAGATCCTAGAGATTTTCATACATGAAGCTGGATTGTCATTAAGGGTGACCAACCCGTCCAATTTGCCTGGCACTAAGGAGCTTCCTGGGACATAAGACCCCTTCAGTACTAAAATTGGGACAGTCCTGGAAAAACCTGGTCACCCTGTGTGCCATCCTCTGGTAAGTTGGTACAGTACAGTAAAATAAACTGCTAAGGAGTAGTTCTGCAAAAATCAAAGAAGAAAGTGGTTTTTCCTTATCCTGGACACACACGCACATACACATACACCCTCCATGACTCTCTGTTCCTTGTGAATAAGGGTTTAATAAAAAAACGAGTGTTTCTCTGGTAAAGATATATACTAATTGGTTCAACTTGTTAAATCTGAAAATATGAGAACTAGAATTTTCTCTCCCACGCTTTCCAGCTGTCAATCTTTTCATCTAACTTGGATGAGCCAATATAAGGTATTTTTAATAGCATTATTCTATAAAGTAACAAAATGGAAAGGAGCGAAGGAAGAGACAAGGGTTTAATAACTATTAAGATTATAGAGTCCCCCTCTGTGTGCAATCAATGGAATTATAATGAATTTGTTGAGTGGACGATAAACCTGCCTGGTTGTAACAGAAGCTGATATTTCAAAAATGAAATTGAGGCGGGCACAATGGCTCACATCTGTAATCCAGCACTTTGGGAGGCTGAGGCGGGCGTATCACGAGGTCAAGAGATCAAGACCATCCTGGCCAACATGGTGAAATCCCGTCTCTACTAAAAAATACAAAAATTAGCTGGGCGTGGTGGCATGTGCCTGTAGTCCCAGCTACTTGGGAGGCTGAGGCAGGAGAATTGCTTGAACCTGGAAGGTGGAGGTTGCAGTGAGCCGAGATCCCGCCACTGCACTCCAGCCTGGCTCCTGGCAACAGAGCCAGACTCTGTCTCAAAAAAAAAAAAAAGAAACTGAATGAAGCTTAGACCATTAATTAAAAAGCATTTGCTGGTTTTCGTTTTAAAGCACACCATATCCACAAAGGATGGACGTGATAGTACCTAAATGATCATTCTTAGCTGCAAATAACCTAAACAGTCAACAAAACTAAAATTCTAAAACCTCATACTTGTAATTTTTATACATTTATCTGTTTATACACTGCTATGTGTGTCAGATATTCATTTTAATTTTTAAATATTGGTTAGGACTTAATTTAAAAGTTTGTGAGTTTTCTCATTTTACATAACTTTCTTTTATAGTCTTTTCCTTGTATATGCAAGCTTTATCGACTATAAGATTATCTAAAATGATTCCCATTCTCTTTAAACATGAAGGCTCCAATTTTCTGGGTCCTATCACTATTATCAGCACTCAGTGATCTCTTACTCAGGCAAAGGAACCAAAGCGTGAAAGTTAAGTGAATACTTCAGACTGACAAATGCAATAGATGTTAACTGGAAGAAAATCAAACTCCAGAGCATATACTTTGATACATCCTTTGCTCAAGTAGGAAACCTGATTCCTGCATTCCTGCCATAGTCAGTCAGAGATCGATTTCCAGGGATCTCATCCACCTTCCACCTTCAAACAAGAGAAAGGTCACCTCCATGGGTGATGACGGTGCACAGTCTCTCTTCAAGACATGAGGACACGGCAACTGGTGCTAATTCCATTAGGCAGGCAATTAAAAATCATGCTTGATCACCAATTTTCGAACTAGCACTCTAGGAGAAACTGATAGAAGATGATGCCCTCGGCCTGATGAAGCATTTCATGGGCATATTGGAATGAACCCTGAAGCCAGGCCACATCAGTGTGGACAGCTGGGGAGTCATTAACTCTTGACAGAGTTGGCTGGCATGCCACAGCGTGTAAAGAAGAAAAACATCCTGTCCTCCTATAATATAATTTGAGGGCCAAAATAATACAGTTCACATCAGGCCCTTCAGAGGCGATGCAGACAAGGTCCAAGTCTGGTCCTTCCATGGAAATGAAAGTGCTGACAGGCAAACAGATATCCCTCTGCCTAAAAGCATTGATCGCTTTAAGCCATTAGGATTTTCAGTTCCACCTTCAAGGAAACAGCATAAATAAATGAACTGGTCTCTAATTTTGCTGTTTCTCTTTTTTGTCTAGTCAATGTAAAGAATCAAGGTTATTACAAATAAAAGTAAAATCAGATTTGCAGCATGAATAACCCTTTATCTGTATGTCTGTTTAGTATCTTGTGATTTTTTTTGTTGTTTATTTGTTTTCATTCTTACCACATTTTAACAGGACCAAGGAGCCTACTTACTAATAGGTACATCCTGCAGTTATTCTCATACATAAAATATGTGCCATAAAATATGCATAGAACCACAAGCAACCCAAACAAGATATATGAATTAATCTTATTGTATAAGCCATTCTCAGACAACTAAATGATTTAATTTCTTCATTTACAAAAGACAACTGTTCCATCATTACACAACAGTAGCCCCCCTTATATGCAGTTTCAGTTACCTGCAGTCAATTGTGGTCCAAAATAGAAAATGGAAATTTCCAGAAAGAAACAATTCGTAAATTTTACACTGCATGCCTTTTACATTGCTCTGAGTCCGATAATGAAATCTCACATCATCCGAATCGGTCCCACCCAGGAAGTGAATCCTCCCTTTGCCCAGCATATTCACTCTGTTCACCAATTAGTGACTTAGCAGCCAGCTCAGTTATCAGATCAACTGTCGCAGCATCACAGTGCTTATACTCAAGGAACCCTTATTTTACTTAATAATGCCTCCAAAGTGCAAGAGCAGCGATGCTGCCATATTGCTAAAACTGCTCTATTTTATTATGTTATTGTTGTTAATCTCTTACTGTACCTAATTTATAAATTAAACTTTATCACAGGTATGTACATATTGGAAAAAGCATAGTAATAGTATGTCTAGGGTTTGGTACTATCCATGGTTTCTGGCATTCACGGGGGTTCTTGGAACATATCCCCCACAGATATAGGGAATTACTTTATTTTAGAAATTTAATAAACTAATATTTCTGCAATGTTCTGAAACTCATGTACTAAACAACTTCATCTATTGGTGATACATACAAGAATCAGAGATGAACAAAAGTTGCTTCTGAGCAATCAAAATGAATGTTTCAAATTATCTGACTTTCATTCCTAAAACAAAATAAAAGCATAGAGAAGTGCTGCTATACTGTGGCAGAGAGACTGGCCTGCAGTTCTCCAGATATTGCTTCTTTTTCCCAAGCACACAACTTCTCTGCTTTGCCTAGTTAGAGATGGCCATGTGACTGAGTTCTAGCCAAGGAAAGGTGAGTGGATGTGACAGGCAACAATTCCAGGTCTGGCCCACAAAATCTTCCCATAACATTTGAACACCCAAGCATGCTCTTCCTACTTGATGAAGACAAGCATAGTGACCTACATCCATTGTTTGAAGATGCAGAGCCACAAAATGAAGGGACAGTGGGTTTCCGAATCAGTGTGGAGGTGAGCTGCCACTAATCAGGGACATTTGTTTCAGACTTTATGTGAACAAGAAATAAGCTTCTATTGTATGTGAGCCACTGTTCATGGTTATGGTTACTTTAACTAATAGAGATGCCAATGGTAACGAGAAGCAGCATCTAAAAGCAAAGAGAAATCTATAAATTCATCTTTTGGAAACAAATGTGAGATGCTCTAAAGAACTTAAGTAAGCAACATTGGTGTCTCACTATTTATAAATAATACATTTAAAAAACCGTAACAGAACACAATGCTAACATGGCTACCATGAAATAGAAAAAAAATTATAGACTTCTCATAGGAGTAAAATTTATATAACTGTTAATTTTTTTCTGAATAACACTTTGGCAACATACATAAAAACCCAAACATTGGCCAGGTGCGGTGGCTCACACCTGTAATCCCAGCACCTTGAGAGGCCGAGGTGGGCAGATCATGAGGTCAAGAGATCGAGAACATCCTGGCCAACATGGTGAAACTCCCTCTCTACTAAAAATACAAAAATTCGCCAGGTGTTTGGCACACGTCTGTAGGCCCAGCTACTTGGGAGGCTGAGGCAGAAGAATCGCTTGAACCCGGGAGGTGGAGGTGGCAGTGAGCCGAGACTGTGTCACTGTGCCACTGCACTCCAGCCTGGTGACAGAGCAAGACTCCGTCTCAAAAAAAAAAAAAAAACCTCAAACATTTCTTCAACCATTAGCAATCACATTCAAATCCATAATGCACAGAAAGAGTTATGTCCATAATATTTACTAGTAAAAAACCGGATGCAATCTCAATATCTAATATAGGGGAATAGCTAAATAAATTTTCATACAAACATGCAGTGGAATATCATTCAATGATTTAAAATTATCTTTAGAAGAATAATGACAGGCAGGAACACTCATTATATATTACTAACAAAGAATAAAAGAATATATGACAAAGCAACACATTCAATATTCATCCAGTTGTTAAAATGTATACATGTACAACAACAGATTAGTGAGCTATGCACCAAAACAATAAAAGAGATTTCCCCTGGGCATTGATATTGTTCATCTCTTTTAATCTTTATTTTATAATTTTCTGTAGTTCTGAATTTTTAGCAAGTAACGTGAAAAACTCTACAGTCAGAACAAAAGTCAATAAATACTATTATTTTTAAAAGTTTCTTAAAAATTAAAAATAAAGAAAGATAGAGTTCTTATATCTCTAAAATCAGATATAAGAACTAAAGATCAAAGAGCAGACAAAAATAAGTCAGGCCAGCTCAGAAACCTTTATGGAATGGGCTATTCTAATAGTATTCCTCCATAACCAACATTCACAGTGATGAACTAATAACATACTGCTGTGGAGTGATCTCAGATAAAAGAAAAATGTATACAACATACTATCATTTATCCAAGACAGTGAGAGACTACATAAATTAAATTAAAGCTAAACCAAACTGAAGAAGGGAATAACAGCAGAAAAAAAAAAAGAGGAAAAGAAGGAGAAAAAGAAGAAAGGGTAACCTATAAGTAGAGGGATGAAACCGGATAGAGAGGACTGCATAGACCTCTCTAGTATACCTTGTTTTGTAGATTTAGCAGCAGTGTTTACATGATTATAAAATAAAAGAAAAAAACAATATGAAACAAATGGTCCATAATCATAAACTATATAAAGCAGGTTTAAATCTCAGTAATGTGACCATATATACCTAATACTATATACCTGAAAAACAAAAAGAATTATTAAAAACCCCACACACTATTTTTAATAATCATTTTGTTTCTGTTAATGATGGTGTTGTTATTTTGAGACTTCTGGGAGTGATGTGGAATAAAGCAAATAAGTAATTATGCTGGTGTCATCAGGAACCAGAGTCTTCAGTGGTGGCAAGAGAGATAGAAATGTACCATCAATGAGATTAGGCAAAACCCCTATAGTTCTGAATTTGAATAGAAAACATCAGACTGAGCTCACTATCTATTTTCAAATTTTAAAAGATAATTGATTTTGACAGAACTCCCCATTGAAGAAGCCTAGGAACAGTGAACTATCCAGTAGGAATGAGCACCACAATGCCCCGATTTGGGTCCTAAAATTATTTACAAAGAAAAAGAAACAAAAGCTCTTGAACAAATGGCTGTTTCCAGGTGGGAGGCAGGAAATAAATAAGATGAGGCCAGGCATGGTGGCTCACGCCTGTAATCCCAGTACTTGGGGGGACTGAGGTGGTGGATCACTTGAGGCCAGGAGTTCAAGACCACCCTGGCCAACATGGTGAAACCCCATCTCTACCAAAAAATACAAAAATTAGCCAGGCATGGTGGCGTGTGCCTGTAATGCCAGCCTGCTTGGGAGGCTGAGACAGGACAATCACTTGAACCCAGGAGGTGGAGGTTGCAATGAGCCGATACTACACCACTGCACTCTAGACTGGGTGACAGAGTGAGACCCTGTCTCAAAAAGAAAAAAAAAAAGTAAAGAAAAAGATGAACATGAAATATCCGGAATATAAAGGATGACAACAGAAGTCATATAAAATAACTTAGAGGTAGTTCCTACAGACCGTGGTGGGATATTTGAACATTAATAAGAATAAAAACAGGTAAAGAAAATCAAAGAATCAAGCATTTTTGTGTTGCCTTTATAAACTGTGTCTTCCTCCCAGAGTAATCAAGTATTTCATGAAGGAGTATCTCTCTTGATAGATATTCTGGTTAGTAAGTTAAGAGAGAATGCTAGAATTAGAACTTCAGTTTTTCAACCATTATTTCAACCATTACTGAAATAATGGACCTAGGTATATGGCAACTCACTTCACAAAAAGAAAAACAACCCACTTATCCCAGATAATTAAAAAATTTATGCCCACACAAAAACCTGTACATGAATGTTCATGGCAGCTTTAGTTGTAACAGTGCAAAACTAAAAAAAAAAAAAAAAATGTACCACAATCTGTGAATGGTTAAATAAACTGTAGTACATCTTAGGAAAAGAATTACTGATGCATTCAACAACTTGGATGAATCTAAAAGACACTATGGTAAAAAAAAAAAGTCAACTATAAGAGACCACATAATATATAATTCCATTTATATCACATTCTTAAAGTGATGAAAGTACAGAGCTGGAGAACAAATTAGTGGTTGCTAGGGCTTAGGGTTGGTGGTGGGGTAGAGAGTGGGTGTTACTACAAAGAGACGGCATGAGGAAGATCTTTGGGTTGATAGAATAGTTATATATCTTGAGTGTGATGGTGCTTACATAAATAGATAAGATAAAATGGCATAGAACTATACACACATTGCATGGATGTCAATTTCCTGGTTAGGATATTGTACTATAGTTATGTACAATATAACCGTTGGAAGCAACTGAACAAAGGGGATAGAGAATCTCTCTGTACTGTTTCCAAATTTTCCTGTGTATCGATAAGCAAAATAAACATTTTTTAAAAAAATTAAGCTAACCTAGTTCTAAAGCCTATGTCTTTTCCTTGTGCCATGCCACCTCATTACTAAAGAACATTAAACTCAAAGCATGAATAGATATTAAAACACAGATTTGACATCTGCACATCTGCAGTTACCTTATTCTGAAAGAGAGTTTACCATAAGCTGGATACGATTACCCTTGATGGCAACTGAACTACCAGAACTCCTGGCTTTATTCCTTTAATGTATGATACGAGGTTTAGTATTCAATCAGAAGGTTTAAAACTGAAATCAGTAGAAACTCTGACTTTTAAAAAGCAAAGTCAAATCCATTTACATCACTCTTCCCAAAAAAGCATCCAGAAACTTAATACAGGATCCCAAAATGCAGTAGAAAGACGATTAAAAAAAAGTTAGGATAAACATTATTATCCCAAGCCAGAGAGAAGTAATTTAAAGAAAAGCCTGAAGCATCTGAACCTAAATTATACTCATCAAAACTTCACATAAGCCTCAATGCTAAATACGCTTTTGTGTGTCTACGTGTGTATACTCAAGAGACCTGCAGTCAATTGTGTGTAACATAAACAAACACTAAATTATGGTCTCTCTTGCCACAGTATTTCTGAAAAGTGCTGCCAAATGCGACCGTATAATTTTCACTTTTAGACAATTCAAAAGTTCAGAAAAAGCATAAAATCTTATACAAGAAGAGAAATAAAAAGAATGTAACATACCTGAAAGAAGCAAAGCTTGCAAATAGCCTCTGCTAATTATTAAATAGTTGAAATGTCTGCACTAACAGGGAAGCTTATGGCTAAACTGAAGATAGTCTATTTCCTATCACTTTTTTTTTTTTTTTTTTGAGACAGGTTCTCCCTCTGTCACCCAAACATGGACTGCAGTGGTGTGATCTTGGCTCACTGCAACCTCTGCCTCCCAGGCTCAAGCAATCCGCCAACTTCCATTTCCCAAGTGGAAAATAAAATTCTACAAACCTTTCCCACTTGGGAAATGGAAGTTGGAGGATTGTAGGAATGGGCCACCACGCCCGAATAATGTTTTGTATTTTGATAGAGACAGGGTTTCGCCATTTAGGCCAGGTTGGCCTGAACTCCTGAGTTCAAGGGATCTGCCTGCCTTGGTCTACCAAAGTGCTGCACTTACAGGTATGAGCCCCGACGCCCGACCCTTCCTATCACTTGAAATAGGAAAACCGAAACCAGTTTTGGTGGAACAGGAGGTTATCAAAAATTAATTTTTCCATTTTTGCTCTTTCTCCAGGTAAAATCTGGAATTTCCAGAGCAGTTTTATTGACAATGACAAGAGAAAAAGAAGACTAAAAAGAATCTTTGAAACTCAAATGTCTGTGAACTCCTAACAGCTTGAGCAAAACTAACAGTAAATAACTTCAGAAAAATTTTCTCATAGAGGAAATATATTTAGTCTATCTCATTTGACTATATACCTCACATTCAAGGTTAACAATTTTAACAGCAAAAAAGGCATTCTCTTTATTTTTAATCCTAAATTAGTACAGTAGTAAGTTGCTTTAAACAAATTCACATCTGATTCATTTCCTAATGTTAAGAAATACCAGAACTAGGGTCATCAGGAACTACTTCTGTTTCTTTTTTATTTCTATTTTTGACACTATTTCCCACTCTTCAGAAAATACACTGATCATTGGTGTGTAATACTGTATAAGATCTCTCTCTAGAGTCAGAGCTGGCTGCAAATATTGACTGTGCTACTATGAGCTGTAAGTAGTGGCTATGAGCTGCAGCTGTAATGAGAATTAAATAAGAAAATACAGTGAAAACACTTAGCATAAGGCATGGGATTCCCCACCCCGGCCCCACACACACACACACACACACACACAGTTGGCTGTAATTATTATTTTCTAACACTGTTCATTGCAAATGACTGGTTATAGTGAACATAAAGAATTTTTTTTCAACTCAGTAGTTAAGTAGAAAGCATGGTAACATGTCCCTTGCTGTTCAGACATGCCATGCTATTGTTAATAAAATTCTACAAACCTTTTTTTTCCTTTTATTTCAAACAGTGTGCATTCCATTGCCAACCTAAGAAACTACTTTTTAAAAAGATTAATTGGGCATAGGATGATAAGATCCTATCTTTCCAATATACATTTTTATTTTTATGGCTAAATCACATTTATACACTGTAAATGATACTTATTTCAACTCTAAAGAAATATTTTTCTAACTAGATATCAAGTACTATCATTCAGCAGCAGCAAAATAAATCAACCAGAGCTATATTACTGCCACAAAGATTAAAAAAAAAAAAAATTCCCAGGCACAGTACAAAACAGTCTACCTCAGAATTAAAATCTATCCTATTTATTTTTACATAATTTTCACATTTTTCTCTGTTCAAATGCAATGGCATAGTATCCTTTGTTGCCAAAATTATTTCCAAAATAAAAAAACTTTCCAGAAAAGCAGAGAATAACCAACAAACTAAAACTAAGTGCAATACACTAAAAATGTTAGTGCTTAAAAGATTGAGTTCTGCTTCGCTACCAAAATTAACATTAGTTAAAAAAGGCAAAAAATAAAAGAACAATATCTCATTCTATATACCTATGGTTCTAAAACAAATTTCACAAACCTGACCATTGAATTTAAAAAAAGCAAATTATTCTTTTAAGAGGCATTATTTTCTATTAAAAAAACATAACTTTCAACCAGAAAAAAAGAGGCCTGATTTTCAATATAGCAAGTAATATTGAAGAGCCTGTTAAATGAGTGTGGTCACTTACTAAAAATTGTTTTTATATATTATGCTATTTATTCTGACAAAACTGATAAAGAGTCACAATACCAACATTCAAATAAAACAACTTCAAATTTTCTAAGATAGGTTCCCCACTTTAAAAGCAAAATAAGCTAATGGACCTACAGAAGGTAAACAAGCTGCTCTTTAGCTCATGTTTACTATGGTTTAAAACTGTAGACTATGTTATACAGCAGGATTGTTTAAAAAAAAAAAGGTGAGCCTGGGAAAGCCACTTTTCTTGATGTTGAAAGCTCTACTATTATCCATTCCCCTACTCAACAGTTTTTGAATTTCTACTGAACCCAATTCAGCACCTGCTCAAGTCACTAAACTAAAACTTTTAATAAGATCACCAACCAATCCAGCACCCTAACTAACTCACATTTGGTCTTTGTCTTACTAGACATCTTGACTACATGTGACGTTGTTTATCAAACCATCTTGGTTGGAAATCTCTCCTCTTGGATTCTTTGAACATCTTTGCCTCTGATTTCCCTTCAACCTCTCTCCAATCCCTTCTGAAGCTTTTCTGTGGCTTTTCTTCCACCCACCCCTAATGCTGAAACTCCAGATTTCTTTCACTAACATATTTTTTTGTTAATTAAACCCTATGCATAAATGATCTCATTCACTTTCAGGATTTTAACTGTCACATACTACATGCCAGTGCATCCTAAAGGAGTGTGCTGGTAAATAGGTAAACTAGTTCCGGTGGTAACATGAGGAGGGAGTGAGGGAAAGATTTGATCTTGATCATTTGCTCCTTTCTGTGGTGTAAATACTCCCTCTGTGGCTGACTTCAAGCTACCCATTGTAGCTACATCATTGTAGATGGAGCTGATGCTGGGAAGAGATGCATCCACCTGGCTCCGTGAGCCAGCAGGAGTCCTCTCCTGCCAGGGCTGCTCTCCAATCCGTACTGCCTATCCAGACACCATCCTTGAGCTTCCATTTCCCACATCAAGCTATATGCCCCTGGGCTGGGCTTTTCTCAATTTCAACTCACCGCTATCTTTTCTGAATGTCTTCTCACATTCTCTGTTACACCCAACCTAGAAGTCAGACAGTCAGCTTTGATTTATCCTTTTTCATCATCACACAATCCATTCTAGCTTTAACAATCTATCTCTTTATAAGTTATTTGAAGTGTTTTTGTCTTAGTGCTGTATCACATGGAACAAATGAATACATTTTCACCAAATTTGGAGAGTTATATAGTGTGATGAGAATCAGAATATGGATTGTAGCATGTTTTAATACATATGAGCCTATTTTGTATAAAAAATAAATGGGAGAGAAGGAAAAGCTCTTCTTTATAGTAGAATGCTAAGTAATAAATGTATATGAGATATTGAGATTAGAAAATCATCATTTGGCAACCATAATAATAAGCAAGGAAACAGTGGATTTTAAAACCAGTGAATGGAAGCATATTTATAGTTTCTTAATATATCTCATATTCCCACAATATAATTACTAATTATAAGAGGGGGGAAATAGCTTCGCAGTAGAGAAAACTGATACATCTTAGTGGTCCAGTTAACATGATCAGTAGGGGACAGACATTTTATATGATGCACTTGAGGATACAATATCACTTCTGCGGTATTCTTACCCAAAATGCAGAACCCAAATATAATCATAAATAACCGGACAACCACAAACTGAGCAACATTTTATAGAATTGCTGGCTTGATGCTCATAAAAAGTCTCAGTGCTAAAAAGAGGAAGAAAGACTGATAAACTCTTCCAAATTAAACAAGATTAAGAGACATGGTAAGTGAAGTCAACACATGATCTGGGATGTCTTTTGCTATAAAGGACAGTCTTAAAACAACTGACACAATCTGAATTAGATCTGTAGTATTGTATCAGTGTTAACAGATTTTGATAGCTGTCCTGCAGTTATTGAAAAGAATGTCCTCGTGTACTAATTAGCTGGGACTGTCATTACAAAATACTGACTAGGTGGTTTAAACAACACAAATTTATTTTCTCACAGTTCTGGAGGGAGCAGCAGGGTAGGTGCCTGGTGAGGGCTCTCTTTTTGACTTGCAGACAACTACCTCCTCACTATGTCCTCTCATGGTCTTTCTTTTACGCATGTACATGTGTGGTGAGAGAAAGAACTATGATGTGTCTTCCTCATCTTAGAAGGACACCTCGTCTTATTGGATTAGGGACCCACCCTTACAACTTCATTTAACCCTAGTATCTCCTTAAAGGGCCTGTCTCCAAATACAGTTACATTGGAGGTTAGGGCTTCAGTATGACTTTTGGGGGAACATAATTCTCTCTATAAAGACTTGATTTAAGAAAACATACACTGAAACATTTAGGAGGAAAGGGGTATAATGTCTAAAACATCTAAAAGAGTCTCCAGTCAAGTATTTCCAGGCAGGGTACCCTGGATAGCAGGTGCTGATTTGTAATGGAGCTGATTGTCACCTGGATAAACTCTACATTATGTGCTCAAGTAGCAGCAGGGATTAAATTATTTAAGGATACAACCATGCTTTTCCTAAGCAACTCAGGGTCAACCAGACAATTTGGAAAGTTCTCAGACTCCTTCCCATCTCTCTAAACATCTCAAAGACTAAGGAATGATTTATACTTTTATTTCTCAAATTAAAGCAAACGATTGTTGGGAAATCTTATACCATACTCTTGAAACGTCTTTGCTGCCATTGTGATTCTACCAAGTTATTTAAGTCCTATGCAACCCCCAAAAACGAGGTTATTAGACATCTGCTCCCCATTAGAGAAGAGTTCTGCAATGTCAATCCCCTCATTCTGTCTCTGCCACCAGGGGGCATAACTGTGAGGTGCACACCCATCGATATCTGCCAGCAAGTCTCAGGTGTCCTCATTCCTGCCCAGTGATAACTCCAAAGTCAGGAAGGTCTAATCTGGGGCTGGGCAAAGTCTAATGCCTGAGCGAATGTGACATAGCAGCTACCTGTGGGTGCTTCACATGTGTAATCTTCCATTATTTACTCACAATATTCCTTTGAGGTTAGGATTGTTCCCATTTCATACAGGAGAAAACAAAGACTCAATAACTTGCCTGAGTTACTAAGTAAAAAATTTAAAAATAATAGTTATATTAAGACCCGCCCCCCAACCCCTTCCCCTACCTTTTTGTTAGGAACAAAGCCCAATTCTTAGCTGGATTCATTGCTGACCAGCTAAAAGTATAACATTTCCTGTCCTCCCTGGTGGCCTTGCGTGATCAATGAGATATAAGAAAAGTGTCAGGTGGGCCTGCCTAAAAGCCTTCTTAAGGGATAGAGAAGAACCGTATTTGCAGCTTTTAATCCTGTCTTCAACCCTATTTACTTCAATCCTGTCTCCCTGAGCTTGAATGTAGTGGCCAGAGCACTGGTAATTATTTTAGACCACACAGATAAGGGCCATAACCTCGGAATGGCAGAACGGAGAACTTGAAGAAACTTGGCAGAGAACCAGACAACTTTGTAGAGCCATCATACCAACCTCAGAATGTGAATCACTTGAATTCATTTAAATGACAGAAAAATAAGCCATCTCGCTTAAGCCACTTTTTTTGTTTATTTATTTTAACATAGCAGCTGCACCTAAATCCTACCAAATATACCCTTTTCAAGTAAAGTATCTACAATGTGGCTGGCCCTGGGCTCTGAATTTTACTCTAATTTCTACTGCTTTTATAATTTACAAAGATGAGAAGTCTGAGGCACAGAGATTTTTAATACTTTCTTGAACGTTCAGAATTTAAATTAATTATGTGAGCCTAGATGTTTTAGAAGTAACAATAATGGCTCTGCAGGGTTGTTTTAATAAGTGAATGAGTAAATGTGCTCCTTTCTGTGTTCTTGTAATTTTTCTGTGTTCCTCTCTCATCCTCTGTGAAGGATTCCACTCCTCTAGAAGTCAGACATTCATTAATTGTCACAGTAAGTAGGATTAAGCTGCTTAAATCTTCACATCTCTCTTGCACTGTAATAACTATCTGTTCTTGATTATTACAAGGTAGATCATTGCACATTTAACCAAGCCCTGTTACTTGAATAAGACTGCACCCCCAGCAGCTATGTCCAAATTTAGGTGTATCTGTGCTGACTCTGTTTGGCATTCCAATCAGATAATGAAATAAATGGAACTCAGTCCAAATACCTTTGGAAACCAATCCCTGTTATAACATAATTTGCAAAAGTAACTATATCACACAAAAAAACTGACTCATCCCAGAGCCTCTTGGAGAATTTGCTGTAAAATGTGGTAAAAGGGCTTAGTAGTAAATTCAGTGAAATAGAGTAATGGGCTCAGTGGAAGGAACTGCTGCAATCAGTGAATTCTTTGTTTTAAACATATTGCTTTTCTTATGAGATGAGATGGAAGGAAAATGTGCTATTCGAATCTGAAAACCTGCTAAACCAAGCACTAGGCAGTATGTGAGATAGGAATCTCTATTTACAATCTCAATTACTAAGGCATATTGCTTTAGTACCTTATATATGAAGTGTGACAATAAAGTAATGAGATCAGCTTTTTTGTTTGGTTCATAAACTGGCATTGATGGAAATGGAAATTCCAAAATAAGAGTTCCTAAGCAATATGGAGAATTTACAAAATGAATGGAGTAAATTTATAGATGATATTATCCATTTCAAAAGATCTGACGTTCATGTTTATATGTAACTTTATTAACTATAGTCATAGCACTTCATCTTCACAGCTCATACAAACAAATATATTAATTTGGTGACAAACAGAATTAAACATTGAAGAATATTTGTGTTTTTCCTATTCTTTGTGTTTCACAAAAAAACCTAAAATATGAATATATATTTGTTTTATGACATTTTGGGAAAATATGTTACCCCTTAATATCAGGATTTAATAATTGATTTAAGATGAAAACTCTAAGGTTTGGGTTCTTTATGGTGATAAAACTGCCTTTGCAAAAATTATAACTGAGGAAATTATGACACTAAAAGAGATCAGACCTAACCGACACCATCTTGCTTCTAACCTTTAAGCTCTCCTTGTTCATTCCTGGGCATAGGCCAAATAACTTTGGGAAAGAATTCAGTTCATAGTTTGACTCTGAAACAAAATTGATAATAGCCCTTTCCCTAAAAGATCCCCTTCTTGCCTGGGACCAGTCTGCCTTTGTAGGACTAACAGATTAGCTACAAGATTAGATCATGCAGCCTTAGCTGCAAGAGTCTGAGCCTCCTCAAATTGCTCCTGGGGATAACATCTCTATTGGAAAACCTAAGATCAGTGCTTGAGATATTTTGCAGGCCCATGCACTTGTTGCACCAGCTGACACCAACCAGCCCAGCAATCTGGCTCAACCAGTTCTGAGATCCCACCCAAGAACAGAAGACAACAAGAAAAATTCACTTTGACCTCCTATGGTTCCGTCTCCAACCCAGCTAATCACCACTCCCCATTTCGCAAGCCCCTACCCACCAAATTATCCTTAAAAACTCAGATCCCCGAAAGGGAGACTGATTTGAGTAATAATAAAACTGGTTTCCGGCACAGCGGACTCTGTGTGAGTTACTCTCCCTCCATCGCAATTCCCCTGTCTTGATAAATCGGCTCTGTCTAGGCAGCAGGCAAGGTGAACCCGTTGGGTGGTTACAGTGACTGTCAAATTGACCATTACCTGAAGTCAAAATCGAGGAAACAATTCTCAATCACTCAGGTGTTAGAATAGACGGAGAAACTTCTCAGCATGTTTCATAAGACATGATGATGAAGTCATGTGGTAACAACTCATGCACCCAAAAGTAGGAAAAAAAAACAAACCAAAAAACTACTTCCCAAAACTGGTGCACTGGAGGGCTGAGAAAGGACACAAATGAGTGCACTGTACAAACAGAAGTGTGTTGGAAGGAAAGAAAAACATGAAATTCGGGATTGTTCAGTCAACAGTAAGATGCCCCAATGGACCTACTGCTGTGTCCAGAGGGTGGCACATCACCTCTGTAAAAGGCATTAGAGAAGACCTTAAAAATTGAAGAAAGAAGTTATGAAAAGATAGGAATGTTCTCTTTGTAGAGACTAGACAAGTGTAATTAATAATAAAAGCACTGTCAGCTCATGAGCACATTGTGATATAAATGAATGACTTCAGTATACATTGTCAGTCTCAACAAAGAATGTTCAAATTATTACCAATGTTTTCAATGTGCTTGTGTCTTTTTAATCCCCACTGATAACATTGTAAGAATATGCTTTGGCTTTCCAAACAACACAATTTATTCTCTTTAATAATCTTCCTTTTCCTCCTTCTCCCATAATCATACCACTTTATTCTCATTACTTACCCTCAACATCATCTTTATTTCACTTTTCTCCTTAATTCTTCTTACCATTTTCCCCTCTTTATTGCTTGTCCTATGCCATGCTTGGTTAGAAAACAAATACACAATTGAGCCTTGAGGACCAATAAAATGAAGTAAGTTTACCTGAAAGCTTCAAAGCTTCAATATCATCAGTCATTAGTCAAAATGAGATACCACTTCCTACCCATTAGGATGGCCATAATCAAAGAGGTAGACAATAAGGAGTCCTGGTGAAAATGTGGGAACCTGGAATCTTCATGCATTACTGGAAGGATATGGCAACTGGTACAACTAGTTTGGAAGAGTTTCACAAAAAATAAAAACATTCCTTTACTATATAACGTGGCAATTCTCTCCTAGGTATTTATTTTTCAAAAAATTTAAAAACAAATATCCACACAAACACTTGTATGTGAATATATAGAGTAGGATTATTCATGATGGCTCCAAACACAAACCACCCAAATGTCCACTTATTGGTGAATGGATAAAAACAACATTTATAAGCAAAATACAAGTGAACATGATTCAGCAAAAAAAAAAAATAGAAGTACTAATACATTCTGTAACGTAGATAAACCTTAAAAACATTATGCTATGTTAAAGAAACCTGACTCAATAGAACACATATTTTATTATTAAATTTATATGAAATGTCCAGAAAAGGCAAATCTGCAAAAACAGAAAGTAGATGAGTGGTTGCATGGGGTTGGGATTAGGAGTGAAAACTGACTGCAAATGCCCATCAGGAGTCTTTTTAGGGTGGTGAGAATATTCTAAGAGTGAACTGAAGTAAGGTTTGCACAGCTCTAAAAGTTCTGAAAATTTTAAACGCTTTTATTTTTAAAAACTGACACCTAATAATTATACATATTTATGAGGTACAGAGGGATATTTAAATACATATATATACATATTTAAATGTGTAGTGATCAAATCAGGATAATTAGCATATCCATCATCTCAAACATTTTTCTTTGTGTTGGGAACATTCAAAATCCTCTCTTCTAGCTATTTGAAAATATATAATAAATTATTATTAACTATAGTCACACTATAGTGCTGTAGAACATTGGAATTTATTCCTCCTAACTGTAATTTTGTATCCAAAATTTGTAACCAACCTTTCTCTATCCCCTTCTCTCCCCACCCCTCCCAGCCTCTAACATTAATACCTACTATTCTACTCTTTACTGCTGTGAGATCAATTTTAGCTTCTATAAATTTATTAAAGAAACAAAATACTGTGCACTGAAAATGGGTGAATTTTACAGTATGTAAATTACACCTCAATAAAGCTTAAAAACTAAAGCACTCTACTAGTATCATTTTTTATGTACTAGTGATAAATATTAGTATAACAAGTCTCTGTCTAATGTATTCCCTTGTAAGATTAGAGATACATTTTGATAAGAGAAAAAACCTGACAGCTTGGGTTGAAAAGAGGTATTAAAATGCCCAGGCAGATTCATAGCAGGTTAGATGTTACACTTTAGTTCTCCTGGTATTTGTAGAACAGACTGAAATACCTGCTTCACGAAGTATAATCCAGCTTAAAAATTCACCAAATTCAAGCCTTTAGGTTTTTAATTACATTCTTTTTATATATTAATAGGTATATTAAAAATGGGTTATTTTACATCAATGCTTTCAATTTATAAATCAAATATTAGTTGCAGCTTAACTAATACTGGCATTGTTCGGAAAAAGGTGGTCAGCATTCTTTCCGTGTTCCCATCCTTAACAGACCTTTTTCACAATATACTATAACGATCCATCCCCATATCTAACCCTCTATGCTCATGTATGCTTCTTGCAGGCAGAAGCAATCTCCCCAATGACTTGCAACGCAACTAACACATAATTGTTACTCAACAAAACTTTGCAATCGTACCTTAGTGCCCTCAGAGGATTGCTTCCAGGTACCCCTGGGGATATCAAAATCCTCAGATGCTCAAATCCCCTATATAAAATGGGGTAGTATTTGCATATAAGCTACACACATCTTCCCATACACTTTAAATAATCTCTAGATTACTTATAATACCTAATACATTGTAAACGCCATGTAAATAGTTGTTATACTATATTGCTTTTTAAATTTTGTTATATTTTATTGTTTTTTTCTTCAAATATTGCTAATCTATGAAACCCATGTAAGGCTGGCTGTAAGTTTCTTGCAGCTGCTATAACAAATTACCACAAACTTTGTGGTTTAAAACTGCAACAATAGTCTAGGCATGGTGGATCACGCCTGTAATCCCACAACTTTGGGAGGCCAAAGCGGGCCTGAGGTCAGGAGTTCAAGACTAGCCTGGCCAACATGGTGAAACCCCATCTCTACTAAAAATGCAAAAATTAGTCGGGTATAATGGTGGGCACCTATAATCCCAGCTGCTTGGGAGGCTGAGGCAGAATTGCTTGAACCTGAAAGGTGGAGGTTGCAGTGAGCCTTGCTATTGTACTCCAGCCTGGGCAACAAGAGCGAAACACCATCTCAAAAAACAAATTAAAAAAAAATTCCAACAGTCTATTTTCTCACATTTTTGGAGACCAGAAGTTCAATTTGCTGGCAGGGCCACACTCCTTCTGAAGGCGCCAGGAATCCCTCTGCACAGCTCCTGGTGGCTCCAGGCATTCTTCAGCTTCCTTGGCTTCCAGCCACATCACTCCAATCACTGCCTGTCTTCACATTGCCTTCTCCTCTGTCTTCTTCTCCTCTGTCTCTCATAACAACACTCTTGATTGAATCTGGGGCCTTGGAATAATCCAGGATGATCTCGAGATTCTCAAGATTCTTAACTTAATTACATCTGCAAATACCATTTTTTTGGAAATAAGGTCACATCTACCAGTTTTAAATATTTGTATATGGATCTTTTGGGGAGTCACTACTTAATACATTATGACATAACCTAAAAGTTAAAGTATTATAAAGGACTTAACAATACATCAAAATAAAAATGGCTTTGCCACCACTAAGGTAAATCAGTAAGATTTACTTCTGACAAATTTTAAAATGCTTCCTTTTTTTTAAAATAAAACCTGTCTTCAACCTAAATTATGGAAGGAGATTTTGTGATGGATTTTACTAGGACCTATTGAGAAAATAGGATGCAACCTTCCCAGGACTGAAATAAATATAATTCACTGAAGCATGAACCAGCTGCATATTATGTTCCCATGCTTTGAGATTTTTCCAAATTTTTCTCTTGACGGATGGTAGTTATTTTCCACGACTCCCATTACCTTCCAGTGGTGTTTTCCTAAAGGAGACATATTTAAATACATCTTGGACAAGAGTAAAGTATTTTAATTAATCGTGAAACAATATAAAAATAAATTTTGCTCTTTATTTTGACATTTTATCATAGCCTTCAGTGTCACAAGCACTATTATTTCATTCCTGTACATCTGTATTAGTTTTTGCTTGGGGAAAAGATGTAGCCAGCCACATATATCTGGCTTTAAGTCACTGTAGTTTACACAAGGATGGAAGACTACTGTTTTAATAGGGAAGAATGGAAACAAAAGAATAATATATTGTTAAATGTTTCAAATGTAAGAATAAGTGGAAAAGACTAACAGCTTTAGAAACTTAACTTCTGGATGTGACAAGAACTCCAAAACAGTCAACTCCAGCTACCCCACCTTTGAAATAGGAATCTAATCAAGAGCGTAAGACACTGTACTCATTTTCGTGTTAATTTTTAATAATATACTAAGGGGCTGGGAGAGGTGGCTCACGCCTGTAATCCCAGCATTTTGGGAGGCAGAGGCAGGCAGATCACCTGAAGTCAGGAGTTCGAGATCAGCCTGACTAACATGGAGAAACCCCATCTCTACTAAAAATACAAAAAGTTAGCTGGGCGTGGTGGTGCATGCCTGTAATCCCAGCTATTTGAGAAGCTAAAGCAGGAGAATCACTGGAATCCAGGAGGCAGAGGTTGTGGTGAGCCAACATTGTGCCATTGCACTCCAGCCTGGGCAACAAGAGTGAAACTCTGTCTCAAAAACAATAATAATAATAATAATAATCTGAGAAACAGAGGAAAACTAAAAGAAATCTTTTGCTCTGCAAAGACTGAGGCAACATTAACAACCCTAATATTATTGCTTGTTTTTGCTTGTTTTCTTATTAAAAAGAATAAAAAGCAAAGGTTTATTCATATTTTATTAACCTATGGTATTAATTTTTAAAGTTTAAGGAATTAATATGCTTATGTTTTCCTAGGACCATTAACATGTTACATCAGATACTTAAGTTGTATCGAAGTAGGGTAGGAAATAAATAGAAGAATCCTAATATATGGAGAAAATATTTTGTGCAAATTAACAGTACTTATTCTGAGATTTATAAATTTTTCATTTCCTTATTTATAATTTGCATTAGAATAAAACTTAAACTTATAGCAACTTATTATGACATAGAAGGAATATTATTCTTATTAGATGAAACATGAAATAAAAAGATATAAAGTATTTTGAAAACCAGGAAAGCCTATAAAAGTACACTTTAAGTTTATATGTACAGCATCCTTATTCACTGTAAAAACTAAAATTATAAGTTCACGAAAGCAGAAGACTTTGCTTGCACTGTTTACCAATTTATTCTGAGAACTTTGAGTGATACCTGGCATATGATAGGTTCTCAATATGTATTTGTGAAGTGAATGAAGGAAAATTTGAAAAGAACCAAGAACATAGTCTGAATACAGGTTCCACTACATATCACATACTAGATGAGTTTCACTTCTTCCACCTGTCACCTAGCCCTTGGTGTAGCATCTGTCTTGGACAGTCTTTTACCTTTATATGAGCCTGTCCTGCTTCTCCTGGTTGTACTCTAAGCCTCTTTCTGCATTCCCAGTGTCCACTATGATACCCTCTCACAACTCATAAAGTGTCTGAGGATGATTACAATGATCAGGAATTGTAAGGTCTTCTCTGATGCTTAAGGGCTATAATGTCTAAACTACCTTTTCAAATCACCTAGTCTGTTAGGGTTCTCCAGAGAAATAGAACCAATAGGATGCATGTGTGTGTGTGTATACAAAGAGATTTATTAAAAGAAATTGGTTCATGTGATTATGGAGGCTAGCAAGTCCAAAATCTGCATGGCACGTTGGCAGGGTGATCTCTCTCCAGGAGAGCCAGGGTTCCAGTCCAAGGACTGGCGGGCCAAAGACACAGGACAGCCAATGCCCCAGGGTCTGAGTGTGAAGGCAGGAAGAGCTGATTTTGCAGATGAAGTCCAAAGGCAGGCTGGAGAATTCTCTCTTGTTCAGGGGAGGCCAGTCTTTTTGTTCTATTCAGGCCTTCAACAACTAATTGGATGAAGTCCACCCACATTACCAGGACAATCCACTTTGCTCAAAATTCACTGAGTTAAAAGTGACTCCCAACCAAAAAAAGGAAGAAGAAAACGCTCAAACACCCAGAATAATTTTTGACCAAATATGTAGGCACCCTGTGGTTCAGCCAAGTTAACATCAAAAAAAGTCACCCCAAAATAGAGTACTCTTGCATGATTATTCTTTAATTTAAGGGCCCTTGGAAATCACAAGGTGGAAGAAACTTTCCTCTGATATTCCTTTATCTGCCTAAAGACTGGACCCACCAAAGGAGAAAACAATTGTCTTTTGTCCCTTCCCTGAATTTTCATTCACTAAATTCATATCGGAGGGAGGAAGACTGAGGAATGTAACCACACTTGGACAGATTTCGTCACCAGGTATTGTCTTCTCCCAGGCTCATTTATTCCCTTTAAAAATCATTTAATATCTTTCATAGTGCCATGATCCCCTATTTTCCCTTGCCTTATGTGGAAGTGTACATAAGCATCCGGACCCCAATGGGTCCAGATGATGCCAAAATCTCCACTCTTCTGTGATTTTTGCCCTGAGTGTGTTAATAAAATTGTGTATACCATTTTCTCCTATTAATCTATCTATTGTCAGTACATTCCAGGAGGAAATGCTGGCTTTTGCTCCTACAACACAAGAGTTAACCATCACACCTAGTATATGCATCTCATCATATCTACTCTGGAGATGTTTGCAAATAAAGTGTCCATTTTGGTCTTACATTTCTAAGTTATAGGAAAACTTCATAGAGCAGTTAAAAGGGATCTTTGTTCTTCATCTGCTCCAGTATCTTATTTAATTAATTCCCCCAGTCACACTTCAGTACCTACATGCTTGCCTGAAACATGGACCTCAGATATTCATCATGACTACATAATCAAATCCAAGTCAATGTCTCACAAGTCTTGCCAGGGTATGAACAGATGCTCACTATCCTGAAAATCTGAAGGTTGGTGTTACAGATCCCTGCAGTCCAACACTTATTTTCAAAGTCCAGAGGGAAATGGGGAAAGAGAGGGTTAAAATTGCATTGCTGGAACAATCCTATACTCTCCAGCTGTGAACAATTAGTCTTGTCAGCATTCCCTTCAGGAAACTCCTGCTGCTTTATTAGGATCAACGGGAAACAGAATTTTGACTTTTGATAGGTGAGGTTATAAATCTACCATCAAGACTCAGAGAAGATCAACTGGGTTTACATACACATGTTGAATCTTTAATTATGGACCCCCCAAGATGTTCAGCTTAGTAATGCCTGATGGTGTTCCAAGGCAGAAGTGGGAGGAGAGGGGGAAACTAGGTTTGTGACTAAGGAACTGAATTACTCTCTTTTAACAGAATTACATAGGAGGTCAGGTAACAGTTGTGCAGAGGAATGTCTCTGAATACCTGTGATGTTTCAACTCGGAAACATTTGCTCATGCACAATTCTTTTTCGTGGTTAGTCACAATTTTATGACTTTCTATGAATTTCATATCTAATTTTTAAATAATCTATGACATAAAAATGAGAAACCAAGCTCTGAGAAAACAGTAAAGGTGAAAGCAACTTAAAGTAAATTTTCATGTGTCTTACAAAAAATTTGCAAGGTTATATGACAGAAAAAAGTGCCATCAAGCCACAAAATTTCTATGACTACTTTGAATAACACATTGTTTTTAAGAACTCCAAATGTAATTGAGACAAATTAGAGACATGTAACCAATTGCACATAAGGTATAACAGAAAACTTCCAGAATTGTGAGCCGGGCGCACGCCTGTAATCCTAGCACTTTGGGATGCTGAGGTGGGTGGATCACCTGAGGTCAGGAGTTCAAGAGAAAACTTCCAGAATTGTATTCAAAAGATTGTTTTAGAAATCAGTACTTTTCAAAAGCAAATAAGACTTCCTTGGTGATTATAACTCAACTTTGGCATGTGTGATTAAAAAAAAGTTTAAACCAATGCAGTATTTGGTCCAAAATACATCCAGTTTTTCATCTGGCACTTTTTTTTTTTTTTTAGACAGTGTCTCACTGTTACCCAGGCTGGAGTGCAGTGATGCTACCACGGCTCACTGGAGACTCAACCTCCCAGTCTCAAGCAATCCTCCTGAGTACCTGAGACTACTGGTGCACACCAAGTCCAGCTAATTTTTTATTTTTATTTTGTAGAGATGGGTCTCACGACATTGCCAGGGCTAGTCTTGAACTCCTAAACTCAAGAATCCTCCCACCTCAATGTCCCAAAGTGCTGGGATTACAGACATAAGCCAACACGCCTGGCCATCATCTGGTAACTTTGATCTCTCTCCTTCAACACACATATATTATTGTTTAGTAAGATTCTCTTTAATATCAGAAAGTATTTTTAATTTTTTAATTTTTTCATTTAAATTTTATTATAGGGTCTTGCTCTGTTACCCATGCTGCAGTACAGTGGTGTGATCATAGCTCACTGTAACCTTAAGCTCCTGCACTCCAGGGATCCTCTTGCCTTAGCCTCCCAAGTAGCTGGGATTATCGGAACTCTTCACCATGCCTGGCTAATTTTTTAAATGCTTTAATATTTTGTAGAGACAGAGTCTCATTTTGTTGTCCAGGCTGGTCTCAAACTCCCAGCTTCAGTCCTCCTGTCTTGAACTGTAGCTCCCATAATCCCCACGTGTCACGAGAGGTAACTGAATCATCGGTCAGTTTCTTCCCATGAGGCCTCCCTAGCCATGTGGAACTATGAGTTCATTAAACCTCTTTTTCTTTATAAATTTTCCAGTCCTGGGTATTTCTTCATAGCAATATGAAAATGGACTAATACACTTAGGTTGAGTTATTATCATTGGTACTTGATATGAACTAAAAATAATCATTTCATAGATTTTACCAACCTCAGTAATCACTACTTTGATATTTGTAAATCCATTCTTGGTTTTCAAAACATAGTAATACAATAATATTTTGACAAGAAAATAGTGATACACTTTTTAAAAATAAAACAGCAAGTTACGGCAAGTCTAGCTTTCTATCATCAAAAACTAAAGTGGCACAATTTCAAGCCATGTACCTATAAGGACTAATGAATGAATGAATGAACAGATGAATGACAGAACGTCAGAATGGAAAGGAATGCATCTTGGAGACATAAGCAGATAAGTCATTTTACAAGAGAATAGCCGACCTGGTCACTTCAACATCCACAGCTCACAGAGATGGTACAACTTTGAGGGCAGGGAGACCTACTATGATGAGTGACAATCAAAACCCAGAAACCTCTAATACACTCTAATTCCCTTGTGAGTGTATTAGAGGCCAAATCAAATACACTGAAATTTAACTGGACAATTTTTCTTTTTGGTATTCTAATTTAAGATTTATAACTCCATAGGTAGAGGGCATAAGTGGAAGAACACAGGCCAAAAAGGAATATAAGACCTGGAAGAGTTAGCTGACAGCACATTTACTATGATCCAGGAATAACCTGTCTGTTATACAAGACTTGACACTAGGCTGGATGAGCGAAACCGCGGTCCATAAGGAGGAAGGCACTGGTTCTATTCCACTTCCAGGAGAATTCAACTATGGGCCTCTCACTTTCTTAGATTTTTCTATTTTTGAAAATTATTTTATTTCTTCCTTGATGATTTAGAGGGACTACCTTCAAACCAATACAAATATTTCATACATAGTACCTGGCCATTTTCTAACCAATTGAATAATTTGTTGCACAATAAGCTATTTCACATCTTTCAGCAAGAAATACATTACATTTGAGGAGTAAAGACATTACATAATGAATTAGGACACATTTAAAATTTGCTTTAAATATTTCTTTGGGGGAGAGGACACCACACTTCTACTCAATGAAGAGAAACACTTTTACAGTCCAGAGGTCTTTTAATTTTTAACACCTATTATGTCATGAATTCATAGGAAACAGGTTCCAGCAACCCAGGCTCCTTCCCATTGGTTCTCACAAAGTGTGCTTCTCTGGGTGGAGCAGGCTGGTGCTTCAGTTAAACCCAGGTACCTTTCTCTTTGGCTTCTTTCTTTTTCTGATCATTTTCCTTTACGCATTTGAGGAACTACCTGGGCTCTTAGAGTGCTTAATATGCTCAATATGCACATTAAATCTCTTGGCAAGAATCTTGCCCTTCACTTGTTTGTTTACAACAATGTCAACATTTTCTGGGTACCACTGTAGACTCTTCCAGTTTTGCCATGGAAACACTTGTGGGGCCTTCCTTTTTGAATAGTACCCATTCCCTTGATGTCTACAACATCACCTTTCTTATAGATTCACATATACATGGCCAAAGGAACAACCCCATGTTTTCCAAAAGGCCTAAAGAACATCTACTGGGTGCCTCTCCTCTTTCCCTTTGTGTTCATCATTTTGGCAAATTACTGGAAGAGGGAGGTTCTGGCTGGAGAGGGGTTAGAGATATTTTTAAATTGCAGCATATCTAAGGAAAAGCAATCAGAATAATAAGAAAACTTAAAACTATTAATATGTTATTTGAAAAAAAGCTAGAAAATGTGAAGGTATTTATCCTGTAAAAGAAATTATTTAGGAGGACAAAATGTTGCCTATAAATATCTGCAGGGCTACTGGTGGAAGAAGAGTCCTCACCCCAGAGGAATGAGCAGCCTCAGGAGGCATGAGCACTGGGCCGAAGGGAGTTCAGAGCAGACGCCAAACACAGATGACAGCACCATGCAGGGGAAGATGCTCGTGGAGGGGTTGACACTATTACCACCGTGGTCTCTTCAAATCCCGAGTATACAGGTGGCCCATCGCCCAAGCTTGGGGAACTCTTCTCTAGTCCTCAGCTAGTGTAAGAGACCAGAATATGCCATTCCAAAATAAGCTGCCTTGGCATAAGGATTATTTTGAGCTGATTATTTTAAGAAACAGCAGATACAGGAAAAGCTTGGAAAACAGAATACAAATCACTCTTTGGTAAGAGAAATTTACATCCATAAAGGAACTCTCCATGTGTAAGTGTGTCTCCCCATCTATACCAGGAAAAGGAAAACTCAATCACTGGAGACTCATCAGTGGAGAGGACACCCACTGAAATCTGCACAGAAAATCTTACCCTTGCTTACACTGCTTGTCCAGGTCAACTCCCCATTACTGGGCTTCTCCACAACCTTCTTTCTTGTTTCAAAGGGCTGTGGTATTTAAACCTGAATTCAAAGCCATCTCTTTGAGATTTCCTCATTTCTCTGCATTTCTCCTGTGTACACATGAGGTATACATTTTATTAAGCTTCTGTTTTCTCACTTGTCAATCTTTTTTTTATAGGGGTCTGTCCCATCTGAGAACTATGAAGGATAGAGAAAAAAATTATTTTCCCTCCCCTATACTAGGTGTAGCCTGCCCTAAAGACACCTTAGGATGGGCAGAATGAGCCCCCAAAATCATGTTTTTTACTTCGTACATTATGTCTAATTCCCAAGAATGTCTGCTTCAGGCTGAAGAAAAAAAGCATCATATAAACTATAAAAAAAACTATTTAAAGTTGTGCTTCTAATTATAATTTCTCTCTTATCCCATCTTCACTAGTTCTCCAGGATATATTTCCTACAGTTCTCCCAAAGCTTACCAGAAATAAAATCAATCTACTAGGGGTTGGTGTGTATGCATATGGGCTCAAAGGGAGGCACAGAATTTTACATGCTGTACATTGTCAGTAAATGACACATAAACCAGGCCACCGAGTTCACAGAGAAGTGCAATGGTGTGGTCAAGGAAAGCTTCCTAGAGAGGCTGAATTCTGATCTGGCTATGCAGGAAGAGGAAGGTTTAGGTGGGAAGGGACGTGTGCGTTTTCCAAGGGGCAAGGGTTTGCACAGTCAAGAACATTAAAGGCAGAGACAAGAGCAAAAATAATATAATCCCTATTTCCTGTATGTTGAGACATAAAAGCATTTTCCTTCTGCCCAACCACTGCACGCTCATTTTATCTTTGATGTAAAGTAATTAAAAGTATATACTGGCTCCTGAATGAGCCACAATGCTAATGAGGTAGTGGCATTAGCATCAGAATTCAGTCGGGAAGTAATTACTTCTATGAACACTTTGGATTCTTTGCTGAAATGTGAGCATGTGACCAAGTGATTATGGAACTAGTTTAACAGGGTTTGGTGTAGATGCTTTCATCTGGAAACACCGACTCCAAGAATCTTAAACCACTTGGGAACAGACATCTATAAAAATAATTATTTTTACACTCTGAGGCTAGAATCAACTTCCTGGAATTTACTGTTAATTCCATCAATGCCATTCCATGTGGGTATTTCTGATAAACTTTCATCTCTGTGCTGTAATTTCTCTTTCTAGAACACCATTTTGTGGGGGTGATGAAAGATGTTGTTGGGAGCAGTGGTGAGTAAAGAGAAAAGAACGAGGTAAAATCAAATATAAAAAACAGCTGGCCTGGGGAGGGGAGAACTGCAAAGACAGGACTAAAAGCAGCAAATGGAAAAATGTATTCTACCATAGGTGGAAAACATGGGAGTTTTGTGATGGCAGAGGAAGGTAACAGTATTCCAACCCTGAAGAAGAGAACTGGTCTGGCCTGGGGGCCTTGGGGATCGTCAGAGCTGATGGCAATCAATTACTAGGCAGAAGATTAACTCCCTGCAGAATGGCTGCTTTTTACCTTGCAAATGTCAAGAGGTGACTTGGGAATATGTTGGGGACTGCCTGGTTTTAGAACCATGCTGGAGGGCTCACCCAAGCTTCTTCCTTGGATCTGCTTCTGCCTCCACTACTACCATGTTAGTTCTCATGAAGTCTCTAAGCCATAAACGTGATCTAGCTAACATACTTTCTGCATTTCCTTCCAGAAAAAAAGCTTGCTTAGCTACTATATGCAATTTATTGCAGAATCTTGCCTCATGTATCTTCACTCCTGCTCCCTGCCAGCCCCTGCCACTCTTGTGTCTATCCACTCCGCAAGCATCTCATCCTCCTCTGCTTCTCTCCAGGAGTCCTCTACTACGAGGCTACAAAGTCCAGAGTGTCACATTGACCCTCAGCACCTCCCTTTTCTCCTTTTTGAAGATCTCTTCTGATAGCCACTAGACTTTCTTCCCCTGGAGTCCTGGTTTTAAGAGCAAGGCAGTCGAAGACAGCACTGAAACCTGGAGGATTTTGCAGTCTCTTACATTATCTTTGGGTTGGCCTCTGCACATGTGGCCATCCTCCTTTCTTACTAATCCTGTTCTTCAACCATGTTCTCTTTCTCTTCTGCCGCCTCCACATCCTCCCGCAGCCTCATCTGTATATACCACCCTTCCTTTGCTGCTGTGCACTACCTTGCTCCATTTTTCACCTGCCACAGCACTTAAAAATTGAGGTTCAAATATGGTCCTCTCTCCTGCTCTTCTACACTACAAGGTCTTTGAGGCTGGAGAGCCACAGTGTTTTTTGTTTCTAGCCTCTCACAGAACCAAGACAGACACTCAAATTTCTGGTGAATACTTATTCATGGAAGATATGATATGAACCCCTGCTGAAAAATAAGGTACTCTGAGGAGACACGAGATGTCTTCACTCAAGAAATATTGCCTAAGATCTTTTCATATGCCGGGCACAGTACTGTGGGATATGTTAGGGAGGAAAACAACACAAGCCTTGACCTCCAGGAGGAGACAACACACAAATACATACAGAAAATGTGATTACAGTTAAAACAGAAAAGCAAAGAACTGCATGATGAATATATAATGAGGTGCTCTGATTCACTTTGCTTTACTTTGGTACTGTGCCTGGCACAATAAGAACTTAATAAATGAATGAATGAATACATCCAGGGAATGAGAAATTAAAGAAAGCCACCAAAAATTTAGTGCACTTTACTTATTAAATAAATGCACATGAACGGCACAGAGAAAGTATTTATTATAATAGACACCAAAAATCAGAGGAACAAATAATTTGTCAGTTACGTCAGAGATCATCTAAAACAGTAGTTCTTAATCACTGAGCCCCCTTTGAAAATTTAAAAACAAATCAGTGTTGCACACAATGGAACTCTCTAAAGCCCATCGACTCCTAATTTTAAAGTGTTTGACCCATAAAGTCCACTTCAGGACTGAGCCACAATGCACATTTCCAAACAGTGCTCCAGTACACCCAGACTGGCAGGTCCTTGGGAAAACTTGGGTTTGTTAAATACATTTTAAAGACATGGTATTTTCCATGCCAGAAACACACACAAACAAGCCCAAATATAAACCTAAAATGTACCATCTTGAGCCCTAACACTAACCTGTTTTCAGATAATAGGCGATAGACCCTCTGCAACAAGAGAGATTCCCAAAGTTTGAACCTTTGCAGTTGAAATGAGCATCTAAATCAAGGGTCAAGTCCCAACAAAATTTCATCTCAGTTTTCTTCTGAGAGAGTGAAGTAATTTCTTATTCTCCTATACATAGAAATCTAAGAAAATACTGTTTTGTCAAGAGAATATCCTTTCAGACTGGTTATACAATGAGAGAAAAATCGTCAAGAAAGGATATTGAACAAGAGTCAAATGCCAAGATGAAGAATACATGTTTTAAATACTATTTTTGTTTATTTTTGCACTATAAATAAAAAAATAAAATACTCTGTTCGATCTATAACACACTAAAAAAGTGAATATAATAAGAGGCAATTAAATTTCAATATTTGGAGAAAAGTTTCAGAGATTGGCAACAGTGTTGGAGTGGGGTGATGTTGTCAGGCTGCCTGGATTCAAACGCTGACGTCACCAGATGTGAACATGAGCTAATGGCATTTGGCTTCTCAGAGCCTCAGTCAGTCTTCTGCAAAATGGAAATAATAAAAATAATAACAACCACCTCATAGGGCTGTGTGTATATCAAGTGAGATAATTCACATAAAAAGCTTCAGAGCAATACCCCGAGAGCTAATAAAAACAAAACAATATGGGTAAGAAAGTGAAAATGAAAAAAAAGAGAAAATATTTCCATATTAAACACAAATAAGAAAGAACAATACATTTCCATGTTCCACTTTTAAAATATGAGTACATTCAGAATAACAATTTTGAATAAAAAATTTCACAGATTTTCAAAATAAACAGAAAATACTGGAAAAGAAATCAGAAAAAAATCCCACTTCCCTGAGCCTCTCTGTCTTTTCTCTGGCCTTCTTTCCTGGGTAGGAACAAGATGCCAGCTGGTGATGGAGCCAATCACAACTTGACAACACTCTTCTAGATATGCCTCTGTTTTCCCAAATGTGTTTAAAATTTGTATAATGCCTTTATATTTATTTACGTGTGTTTTAAAAGGCTTTTAATAATTCCTCTTACTCTTTACTGTGCACTAACTAACCTGTGGGATAGGTTTCTTGCAGTTGCTATAGGAGTTTAACTGTAGAGATTAAAACATGGAACGAGGTCGAGAGATCGAGACCATCCTGGTTAACATGGTGAAACCCCGTCTCTATTAATACAAAAAAATTAGCTGGGCATAGTGGCGCGTGCCTGTAATCCCAGCTACTCAGGAGGCTGAGGCAGGAGAATTGCCTGAACCCAGGAGGCGGAGGTTGCGGTGAGCCGAGATCGCGCCATTGCACTCCAGCCTGGGTAACAAGAGCGAGACTCCGTCTCAAAAAAAAAAAAACATGGAAAAGCCTAAAGTGCTTTCCAATTGCAGAACATGAGTCTCACCATCATTTGAGAGAAAATAAAGACGAGAGAAAATCCAAAGCATGGGGGGCAAACACCCTGCAATAAAGTGGAATGACCAGCCAAAGGTAGGTTGTTCTGATATGCTATACCCTATTAGACTCACTGGTAATGGGTCTCTGTCTGTCTCTAGTCAAACAATCAGTACATAGAGTCTATTTCTGTTTTCTCATTTGTTTCCCTCCTTTCCACTGAATGGCATTCTTTAATCAAGCAGCTGCCACAATCGAACTGGCTTTCAGACCGAGCTACTCCAAACACAGCCTGAACCACTTTGCCGGGGTCTGCAGGAAATCTCCAGGCCTGTGAGGACACAGCAGATCTTTTGTAAGTCACTTTGGCTGCTCTTGCTCTCAGCTGCATGCCAATTAGTCTGCAGGCTGCTCTTTCCTTGCAGTCATTGGAACCACGCTCCTGTTTCAGGGATCTCTCAGGAAACATGTGGCTGAGAAACCAAGTAAGGCAGATGCCTGGTATTTGTCATCAACCGGGATCACAAATGTCCTTGTCATGATCTACCTGAACCATTTTTAAAGAAGGATATATATATGCACATATATATCCTTCTTTAAAAATGGTTTAAATATACATAGCTATGTAAATATATATATATTTATATATACACACATTTTTAAAGAAGGATATATATGTGTGTGTATATATAATCCGTCTTTAAAAATGGTTTACATATACATATAGATGTAAATATATACATATATATATGTATTTTTTTTCCTCAGAGCGGGGTCTCACTCTGTCACACAGACCGGAGTGGTGGTACAATCATAGCTCACTGCATCCTTGAACTACATGGTTCAAATGAGCCTCTTGCCTCAACTTCCCAAGTAGCTAGGACTATAGGCATGCACCACCATGCCTGGGTATGTTTTATTTTTGTAGAGACAGGGTCTCGCTATGTTGCCCAGGCTGGTCTCAAACTCCTGGCCTCAAGCAATCCTTCCACCTCAGATTCCCAAAATACTGGGATTATCCACTTAAGCCACAGCACCTGGCTAAAGTTAATGTTTTTTTTAAAGCAAGAAAGAAAATTTATTCAGGGACAAGTTATATGTGATAATTTGGAAAGGGATAATATAAAAGATTATTAAAGTAAAACTATCTCTATGAGTTCAACTTGTGCTTTTAGCTCTATGCTCTCCTTTCCTCTCAGACATATTGATTGATACTATGTACATAATCCTCCATGTTCCAAAACGAAAAATTAAGGATGCTGATGTAGGATGGATGTGGGTATCATTGGCTAAACTCAGACTGTAAAACTGCAGCTGGCATTACATTTCTAACATTCTTATAACAAAGTGAGGAGGACTGAATAATTGGAGCAGATGTTGGAGATGTTCAGGGATTTGAGGCCCAGAGGCAGGACTTTAAAAAGCTGCTGAAATTCCTCATGCAATTAATTGGCAAAGAGTTCTCAGAGTCACTTTAAAGAGCAACCCAGAATCAGCAGGTCATCTTTGAGAGGCTCTTCGTAAGAGGAGACTGCTTTCTCGCTCTCCAATATAATGCGAACTTCCCCTCAACTATATCCGATGTGGAAGAAAGTTCCCCAAATTAACCAACCTACTCATTTCAGAGCGTTTATCTTACATCATGTTAAACAACCACTAACACTATGGTCATATAAGTATGCAAACCACTATGTTAAAACACTCATTAAAATATTCAAATGTTCAAACAGGCTAACCCCTCAAGGAAACATCTAACCACAACATGTGCTGTCTTAATAAGAATTCTTTTTCCAATCTATCACCTTCTGTTTATCAATGCACCAATTACCAAACAACAGTGTTAAAGACCCCTTTATACTCAAATATTACTGAGAAAAGAAATTTTAAGTGTTGTATCTAAGAGAAAGCTTCTTAAAAGTTTATGTATGCATTAAAATAATAAACCTATTGTCTATTAAAAACATTTTATCTTGAAAATCTATAATTCTTTTTTTTTTTTTTTTGAGATGGAGTTTCGCTCGTCACCCAGGCTGGAGTGCAATGGCGCGATCTCGGCTCACTGCAACCTCCGCCTCCTGGGTTCAGGCAATTCTCCTGCCTCAGCCTCCTGAATAGCTGGGATTACAGGCACACGCCACCATGCCCAGCTAATTTTTTGTATTTTTAGTAGAGACAGGGTTTCACCATGTTAACCAGGATGGTCTCGATCTCTTGATCTTGTGATCCACACATCTCGGCCTCCCAAAGTGCTGGGATTACAGGCGTGAGCCACTGCGCCCAGCCCCAAAAATCTATATTTCTTAAAACAAAAAAATTGGTGAAAAGAATAGAATGTTGAAAATATTTTGAAAATCTCCTTAAATATCTGGCTTAATAGAGGATAACAGAAAATAAATTCCAGTATTTTCTTCTATATTCAATCTGCTGCTATATGTTATTCTAGTTGAAGTATAAGAGGAAAATCTACCCTTGCTCAGATATATTAATAGTTGGAAAAGTAAGGAGTATCTTAACAGCTTTTTAGATAATTACAGACATCCTTCTTTGATACTAATATTCAACAAGTGGTGGTTTCTTGAAGCTTATTGTGATGTCAAATCTACTGGTCTGTCTTCAACTTGAATGAATCTTTTACCCATTGCGATGGTTAATTTTATGTGTCAACTTGGCTAGACTATGGGATTCAGTTGTTTGTTCAAACACCAGTCTAGATGTTGCTGTGAAGGTATTTTTTTTAGATCTAAAAAATGTGACTAACATTTAGATCAGTAGATGGAGTGAAATGGATCACTCCATGTGATGTGGGTCAGCCTCATCTAACCAACTGAAGGCCTTAAGAGAAAAAGACTCATGTCTCCCCTACAAAAAAAGGAATTCTGATTCCAACATGGAAATGTGGAAATGCTGCCTACCAGCCTTGGGACTTGGGATTACAATACCAATTACAGTTGCCAGCCTCCACAACTACATAAGCCAGTTCCTTTAAATAAATCTCTCTACATAAAGGCGCACACACACACACACACACACACACACACACAGAGAGAGAGAGAGAGCAAGAGAGAGACAGAGAGAGAGAGATCCTATTTCTTCAGTGTCTCTGGAGAACACAAACTGATGTTCTCCATTAGTTTGGAGAACATTTTTGTTAGTGGAGAACACTAACACACCCATGCATGATTTTGTAACATCATGGACTGCCGATTTGAAAAATATTAGATCACTAAATGACATACATTTTTAAAATGTTTACACATTTCATTACAAAATATTTTGAAAATCCTATTTGCTAATATCATGTATCACCACCGATCTTATCAAAAGTCTTTTGGTACTGGTAAGCTGTAAAACTCACAGTGACGTTACCAGTTTGGAACAAAATCCAAATGTTTCCTTGAAAACTTGAATTTTAGCACTAGCAATAAATACTATTAGTTGTTTCCAATGAAGTACCAGGCTCAATGCTCATTTTGAAGAAAAATGCCTATGTTGAATACCAAAGTCTGAATAATCATAATTGCTATGGTGTGAATATGTCCCCCCAAATTCATGTGCTGAAAATATAATTCCCAATGCCACCATGTTGAGAGGTGAGGTGCAATGGGAGATGTGTTGGTCATAAGGGTGGAGCCCTCATGAATGGGTCAATGCTGCTATAAGCAGGAGTTGCAGCAGTGGGTTCTCTCTCTCTACTGTTCTTCCTCATGTAAGGACACAACATGCTTTCTCTCTGGAGAGCCCAGTGTTCAAAGCACCAAGATGGAAGCAGAAAGACCAGGTCCTAATCTACTAGCACCTTGATTTTGGACTTTGCAGTCTCAAGAACTGTGATAGAATAAATTTCTGTTCTTTATAAATTACCCAGTCTGTGGTATTCTGTTATAACAGAACAAAATGAACTAAGACAATAGTTTGTCAGCAAATCTTTCTAGCAAAAATGATGTTTTGTTAAAAGAAAAATAGTGGACAGTTCAGCTGGCAATTCAAACAATCATTCAAGTGCTTTTCCTCATGACATTGTTGTTTGGTGTGCAGCACAAGTGCTTTATGCATATTGCCCATTCTATTACACAGAATATTAAAAAGATATATATTCAAGTGTTGGGATTTCATTTAAAAATTTTTTACTGCTTCATCAAGAATATTCTTAAGTGAAAATAGGACTTTTTTAAACCACAAATGTGAGCCAAAATATACAAACCCTGGTCATTTGTGCCACTGCTTTAATTCATGATAAAGGGCCAGTTGCTTGTGCCGTTTGCTACCTACCATTGCTTGTGCACTGTCCATGCGAATTACCCACATAGCAAAAGTGACAAATGTCTTTGTGTTATTATAAAAATAGTTTTTACCTCACAGAACCTCCCTAAAAGATCTGGGGAGTTTGCGGACCACAGTTTCAGAACCACAGGACGAACTGGCTCTCTCCCAAACCCACATCCTAACAAGGATCAGAAGTCAAAATTCAAATTAGCAAATGCTGGGCATGATATGTCCTTGGCTCAGACTCCCCAGGGAAAAAGGATGGCCCCAATGGTCATGATCTTTACATTGGAGTACATGCATTAGCGCCACGCAAAGACTTTCCAAAACTGATCTGCCCAGAATCACTCTGCACTCTCAGAGAGAGTGTAATCAGGAGTCATTTCTAGTTCTCATTTCTTTCACATTAGCCCTTACTTTTTCTTTTTTAAAAAATAATACTTTTTAGCCATACTGTTTTACAATAGTTTACTGTCCTGAATGATAAATTCTCTCAACGCACCCAGAAAAGGTATAATTAGAAACACTAGTATTGGTGTTGTAGAAGAAAATGACTACATATACTGGAGAAAAATCATTTTGCAAATGAGATGATTTTTAACTGAATACTTTCAACAAAATTGAAGCAGAATCTAATGAAGCCATTCACTGAAAGATCATTAAAAATGATATTTATGAAAGACCAGTAAATCATTTTTTGGCACATAATCCAAAAAATTCAAAGAATTAGGAGATTTTGCTATAACAAGACTCCCTTCATTCTCATCTACCCATCTATATGAAAAGGTTTCTCATTATAAGCATATAAATGAAAAACTATGACAGCCATGATGGAACCCAGATTCACTCCAGCAATAACTAATAGTTATCATTTAATACATAAGCTAATTGAAAAACGTATCCATCTCATTGAGATGCATTTCAATAACATTTTATTTTTCATTTTTAATAACTATGGGCAGAAAAATAAAGCAAACACTTACATTGTATTTATTATGGCCTAGGAACTGTTCTAAGCACTTTACATATATGAACTGATTTAGCCCTTGTAACATTTATATTAGGTTGACATTTGTATTAGTCCATTCTCACACTGCTATGAAGAAATACCCAAGACTGGGTAATTTATAAAGAAAAGATGTTTAATTGACTCACAGTTTCACATGGCTGGGGAGGCCTCAGGAAACTTACAATCATGGCGGAAGACACCTCTTCACAGAGTGTCAGGAGAGAGAATGAGTGCTGAGCAAAGGGGGAAAAGCCCCTTATAAAACCATCAGATCTTATGAGAACTCACTTACTATTATGAGAACAGCATAAGGGAAACCACCCCCATGATTCATCACCCTCCACCAGGTCCTTCCCACAACATGTGGGGATTATGGGAACTATAATTCAAGATGAGATTTGGATGGGGACACAGCCAAACTATATCAGTATTATTATTATCATTATTTTAGAAACAGGGTCTCATTTTGTCACCCAGAATGGAGTGCAGTGGCAATATTATAGCTCCCTGCAGCCTCAAACTCCTAGGCTCAGGCAAACCTCCTGCCTTAACCTCCCCAGTAGCTAAGACCACAGGTGCATACCACTACAACTGGCTAACTTTTAAAGACAGGGAGTCACTATGTTTCCCAGGCTGGTCTTAAACTGCTGGCCTAAAGCTTTGAGATTATGGGTATGAGCCACCACGCTCAGAGTCTAGCATTATTTCGAACTTCCATTTACAGATAAGGCAACAAAAAGTCTAGAGAAACTAGAGTTAGAGTTGAGATTTGAAACCATTTACTCAGGTTCCAGAGTCTGTGCTTTTAACTACTAATACTATGCTACCTCAAAGCATTAAATATAACATTAATACTGTTTTGATAAATTGTTTATTAATAATGATATTCATAATTAAAACAGAAGAAATGTTAATAGAGTCTAAAGACATGGAAAATTTAAAAATCATACTAGTTTATAGATTTTTTGTTGCAAAGGAATATAATACAATGATTAATAAAAACATAAAATTGTATAAAATTAGAATAAAATTCTATAAGCCAAATGGCGTAAAAATATTAGTTCAAAGTGGAAAAAGAATGATATTAAATTCCAGGAGATAAAAGAGGAGCTTATTGATATATTTTTTAAATATAATGGTAGATAAATCACATTTAGTATTTATATTCCATTTGACGTATTTAAAACAAGGATCTAACAATTTTATACTAAACTGTCAACATCAACAATATATGGAAAATTACACTCTTTGTAAATACTGAGCATTTACAATGAAAAATTTTAGGCACCAATATAAATGTGAGAAGGGGCTCATGGGATTTCAAAATCAACTTAGGGAGTAAGTGGACCAAAATGTTTAAAGAGCACTGCCCTAGACTAGAAAAAAGAGCTCTCTCTTTAGCCTAAATAATTTTCTCAGTTTGAAATCCACTCGGTCTGAATTGAATAGTGCCTGTGAAAATTGCCTGTAATGGCTCAGCCTCAGTTGCAACCTTATCATGGTCTGCTGACTAAGTCAGTGTTCCACTGAAAACGTAACTTTCCTCCTAACTTAACAAAAAAAAGCTGGTTTTATTAATGCACGAAGTTTCACAAACCTATGTCCCAAAGTAAAAACAAATTACTAGTTTAACAGATTAGTTTAGCAAATTCTAAGGGTTTGAAGTAAGTTAGCAGTTATATTCTTTAGTTTAAATGGTTCATATTAGACATATGGTAATACTATTCCAAACAGTCACTTGCAATGTGATAGAGGCATAAGCATTTAGTAATATAAAGGGAATTTCAAAGTTTTGTCAGATAGAGAATCATAATTCCTTCCACAAATAAAAAGACATGCACATCATTATAAGTAATTATTACAAGTCATTATTATAATTACTCTTTAGTTAAGAAACTTGTACTTTGAACTTGCATGTGATTTATGATTGAGTGATGACAAATACTTACTAGAAAGAAATATTCTACAATACAATGCAGATCACTTGCAATAAATGAAATCCCTCAAATACTGTTTTCCTAGGTATAACGCATAAGTTAAAATGTCAAAATAAGTATTGGGAGGTAATATTTCTTCTGCTAATGGTGAAGTATCTTGTATTGAACCAACCCTCTCACTAAAGCAAACCAACACAAAAACCCCATCACTTAAAACTCTGTATACAATATTGAAAGTACGTGTTTGAAGGTACCGGAGAGTGATCAAAAGCAGGCAGAAACCAGAAGGGAACAAATACTTTGAATATGGGAATAGTACGAAACGTTTCCTGTTTTTAATGGCTTTTTATCTAAGGGTAAGGGACAGCTGGCTCCACTGTGCAGGGCAGCTAGAATTCTGATAGACACTCCTATTTTTACTAGTTTGAAAAATCTGAAGACAGAATCCAGAGCAACCTTGATAACTGTAAAGTAAGGAGGAAATCCCATAAAGAAGAGAGTGATAGAAGACTGTCCCCAATTCTGCATAATCTCTGCTCAAATCTCTGGCTGACTTCTGACCTACATGAGTGAAGCAGAACTCCAAATAGCCCTGCTAAGGCTGTAAGATCTCGACAGGGATTTCAGATGCCATCCCAGTGCAGGAGAAGTTCAGTTGGGAAATTCAAGTTCAGCCAAATTAACTGACTACTAAAACAAACAAAATCAATTATATTGAGAGGAATATAAAATAATCAAGAATCTCTAAAACATATCATTAGCAATGTCCAGGACACCATCCAAAATCATTAGACACATGAAGAACAGGAAAACATGATCCAAACTCTAGAGAATAGGCAATCTATAGAGACCCAAATATTAGAATAAGTAGAGAAGGGTTTAAAATCAGCTATTATAACTATCCTATGAAAACATGCCCATAATAAATCAACAAATAAAAATCTCACCCAAACCCAGAAATTATATTGAAAAGTACTGAACAGAAATTCTACACCTGAAAACACAGTATCTAAAGAAGTTCACTGAGTGGACTTAGTATATGAGTCAGTAAACTTGTAGATAAATAAAAAGAAATGCTATGACCTGAAGAAATAATAAACTAGCCACATTTTGGCTTCTTTGAGACTGGAATGCAGCTTACAATCGTAATTTTCAGTGATTTCTCTCTTTTTGTGGTAAATAAAATAATAATGCATTTGAAAACTGGTGGCATTGTAGAATTAACAAAACACAGAAATTTATATTCTATTTCAGATAATTCCTGTTTACAAAGTCTGTGGGTCTAATTTTGGCATCTGGTTTTTATCTGTAGGCTTTCTCATGGTGTTTTGTTCACTTGTGCATTTTTAAATTATAGCACTGAGCTCATATTTCTTGGAAATTCTTCTTTGTGAAGACTTGGATATTTGGGTTGCATAATACGATTTGCTTCGTTTGCCTGGGGATAGTACAAAACGCAGGAGTACATTAAATTTCCACTTGAAGTTTTTTTGGAAAATACAGTGATATGAATTCAAGGTATAAAACCTTATGCAGGCTGGTTTGTGATTATACATCCTCAAGGGAGATCTTTCCCCTGCATAGCCAATGTCAATGCTTAGGTCAGTGAAATTTCTTTACAGTGACCTCACAGTGAGGGTGTAACCATTGAGAATCCCAGCTTTATGCAGTGAGAAAGGATTCTCTGATTGACTCTCATTCTTGAGTGGTCACTGGGCCCTTTTCTTCTATTCTGCAATGCCTGCAAGGCCATGGACTAGACAACTCGACTACAATGTGTTAATAGTCTTCTTATCTTTTCAATGTCCTGCTTTCACCTGATTTTTGGTTTCTGAGAACAACTTAGCTCATCAGTATATTCACAAAGTGGATTTTAAAAAATGTTTTATCTGGCAGCTTTGATTGTTTTTCCATAGGAGGATCTAGCTGCAGTACTGCCAGCATAAGAAATTCACCTCTATCTGTTCCTCTGTCTAACTACGGATATCATGTGGACTGAATGACCCTTATGCTTCTTTATTGACAGCTTAGTGAGTGACTTCTGAACCAGGGTTGCATGTCTCAAGGAACAATCCTATCCTAGGGACTCAGTAATTTAAAAATGAATCTGCTGATGCTCCCTCGACCATGAACTCTGAGGTGGCAGAGCAGAGGCCGAGGTTTTGTTAGGTCATAATGCTTTCATGTTTGAACTTGATTCATGTGTCATGCTAGGAGAGGAGTGGTATTATCCCAGTCTTCCAGCTTAAACATTCCACAACCCCAAATCCACACTCTTTCTCCTTGTGTCTTAAAATTCTCCATACTAGATCCCTGAGCATATTCCACAGTTGGTGGGAAAGGGAGGTGAGGACATCGGCACAGCCTCCTGCTTCTGTGAGTTTCTCCCAATAAATATGGTGCCAAATGGCCCAGTGTGTTTGCTCTTAGGAATTTCACATCTTCTCACTCTATAATGTCTAGAAAATCTGTAAATATGCATAAAAAGGAAAGTAATATAAAAAAGACTAAGATCTGAATATAAACAAAAAGTACTTCTAGAAATAAAAGTACAACTGAAATATTAAATTCTATGGACAAGTTTATGAACACAACAAATCAAACTGATAAAAGAATTAACCAAGTGAAATTAGACTTAAATTATCTAGAATACAACATATAGGGACAAAAAGATAGAATATGAAAGCAGAGTTAATAGAAATGGAGGAGAGTAAGAAAGTTTAACATGCTTTTATATGAGACCCAGAGAAAAAGATAAACAATGAATAAAGGTAGTATTAAAACAGACAAAGGCCACAAATTCTCCAGATTAGCGAGAAGCCCATTCCATAGGTTCAGGACTCCTAACATATCCCAAACAGGATAAATGAAAATATATCCACATGTTGACTACCAATATGAAAATTCAGATGACCAAAGACAAAAGATTTTAAAAGTAGTCAAAGAGAAAATCCTGATTATATACAGAAAAATGTCGCAGACTGGTGACCTACTGAAGTCAAGATTAGAAGCTGGAAGACAGAACATCAGCTTCAGTGAGCTGAGAAAAAATAACTGTCAAGTCAGAAATACATGCTTAAACAATACTTTCCAAAAATTCAAGTAAAATAATGATATTTTAAATATACAAAACTAAAGGGGTATGTCACTGTCTTACACCTACTTCAGGAAATTTAGGAAATAAGTTTTAGTAGAAAGTGTTTGTTAAGTGGTATGTGGGTCAGAGGTGGTGACCCATGCCTGTAATCCCAGCAGTTTGGGAGGCCGAGGTGGATCACCTGAGGTCAAGAGTTCGAGACCAGCCTGGCCAACATAGTGAAACCCTGTCTCTACTAAAAATACAAACAAGTAGCTGAGCGTGGTGGCAGGTTTCTGTAATCCCAGCTAATCATGAGGCTGAGGCAGGAGAATTGTTTGAACCCGGGAAAATCCGGGAGGTAGAGGTTGCAGTGAGCTGACACTCCAGCCTGGGCAACAAGAGCAAAACTCCAACTCAAAAAAAAAAAGAGAGGTATCTCTTTGTATGTGTGTGTTGAAGGAGTGAGTTTTATAAGAACAAGATGGGAATAAACTACTTGATAATAATAGGATGCTATTATTATTATTATCAATAATAATATGTCATGAGAGAGCTATTGTATTTATTGACATATTGAATAACTTTCCACTTTGTTTACAAAAGTCAGACCTGAAATACAGGGACTAGAACTTTAGAAAGATAGAAAAATGTATCAGGCAAACACTAACCCAAAGAAACCCAGCATAGCATAACAAATTAGCTATTTTAGACATAATATACTTTAATACAAAGACTATTACTGCCTGATGAGAAAGGTTCAAATCACCAAGAAGATATTATATTTCTAAATATATTTACTCCCAACAGCACTGCCTGAAAATATATAAAGCAAAAATGACAGAATTCCAAGGAGAAATAAACATACCTACATTAATGAAAAAATTTTAACACACTCCTTTCAGCAACTGAGAGATCAAAAAGACCAAAAGAGAAATAAATAACAACATAAAAGATTTAAATAACACCATTAACCAGCTTTCTCTTATAGACCAGTACTTTTAAAAAATGTTGGTTTCAGGCCCCCTTTACATTCTGAAAAATTATTGAGAACTCTGAAATGATTTTGTATACATAGGTTATTTCTGTTGATATTTGCTATGTAAGAAATTAAAACTTGTAAATAAGAAAATATGTCTTCAATAATTTTTAAATAATAAGCTTATTTTTTGCTAACAAATAAATTTTATGAAATATAACTATATTTTCTAAAACAAAAAAATCAGTGGTAAAGGGGTTTTGCTTTTCAGTTCTGCAAATCTCCTTAACATCTGGTTTAATAGATGCCTATTGTATCCTTCTACTATCTGCTTCTATATTCATTTTGTTGCAATTACGTCATGTAGCTTCTAGAAAACTCCATTGTACATTCATGAGAGAATGAGAAAAAGGCAAATAATGACTTAGTATTGTTATAAGAATAATTTTGAACTAATGGATGCCTTTAAAGGGTGTTGGGGAACTCTCAGGTGATATACTGGATATACAATGGAACCCTCGATGATATACTGACAACTGCTAGTGTATAATGTGCAAAAATTTGCACCTGCAATGCAGAAAATACATGAAACTTTTACAAATGTTGATTGTATACAAAAGAGAGGCAGTGATCTATTGGGTTTTATGGCCCTATTGGGTTTGATGACCTATTGAGCCATGAAATAAGTCTAAATACATGTTAAAGATTTATATGTTAAAAGCCGTACTCTGAGATAACAATGAAATTAGTTGGTAACCAATAATACAATCTCTTAAGGACCAGGTAATGACAAAGCTGACTTCTTTTACCACTTCTGTTCACTAATTGTAGGTCTGAGACAGAACCACAAGGCAAAAATAGAAGGAAAAATTATAAAAGTTAAAGTGGAAGTAGTTTAAAGATCATATAATTGTATATGTAGATGACCCAAAACATTCTACATATGAACTATTAGAACTAGAAAGTTTAGGCCAGGTGAAGTGGCTCATGCTTGTAATCCCAGCATTGTGGGAGGCCAAGGTGGGCAGATCACTTGAGGTCACGAGTTGAAGACCAGCCTGGCCAACATGGTAAAACCCCATCTTCACTAAAAAAAAAAAAAAAAAAAAAAAAAAAAAAAAAAAGGGCTAGGCGTGGCAAATCACCTGAGGTTGGGAGTTCGAGATCAGCCTGACCAACATGGAAAAACCCCATCTCTATGAAAAATACAAAACTAGCCAAGAGTAGTGGTGCATGCCTGTAATCTCAGCTACTCAGGAGGCTGAGACAGGAGAATTGCCTGAACCTGGGAGGTGGAGGTTGTGGTGAGCTGAGATCGTGCCATTGCACTCCAGCCTGGGCAACAAGAGTGAAACTCTGTCTCCAAAAAATAAAAAATAAAATACAGAAAAATTCGCCAGGTGTCGACACATGCCTGTAGTCCCAGCTACTCAGCAAGCTGTGTCAGGAGAATAACTTGAACCTGAGAGGCTGAGGTTACAGAGAGCTGAGATCACAGCACTACACTTCAGCCTGGGCAACAGGGCAAGACTCTGTCTCAAAAAAGAAAAGAAAAGGACTAGAAACTTAAGCGATGTTGCTAAATATGAAAACTAAGACACAAAAAATCAATTTTATTTCTATACACTAGCATTAAAAGGTTAAAAATGTAATTATAAATAATACCTTTTATAAGCATTTTAAAAACTAAGGAGCCTAAGAAGATGTGAGCTTTACACAGAAAATTAGAAAACACATAAAGACAGGCTGCCTGCTGGAAAAGCATATCCAATTTCTTATTCATTATAAGAAAACTCAACATCATTAAGATGTCAGTTCTCCCAACATTGATCTATATAGTCAACATAATTCCAATAAAAACTTCTAAAATTTTAACAGAACAGCAAAGGTTCACAAAATAATGAAGACAACTATAAACAGCTACAAAGCAGTTATTATGACAGTTATTTAAATTGTTTTAAGGTTTCAACAATTAAGACCAGGTAGTATTAGCATGGAAGACAAAGGAACACAAAAAAGAAACCAAGCCAAGAGTGGTGGCTCACACCTTTAATCCTAGCACTTTGGGAGGCCAAGGCAAGAAGATCTCTTGAGCACAGGAGTTAGAGACCAGCCTGCACAACATAGTGAGACTCCATCTGTACATCTTTTTTAAAAAATTAGATGTCTGCAATCTCAGCCACTCAGAAGTTGAGGCGGGAGGATCGCAGGAGCACAAGAGTTCAAGACTGCAGTGGGCTCAGATGAAGCCACTGCAAGCTAGGGAAACAAAGCAAGACCCTGTCTCTACTGTCTCTAAGAAAAAAAGAGAGAGAGAGAGAGAGAAACCAGAAACTGATATGTATAAGTAGAAATTTAATCTGTGACAGTCTTGGCCCTATAGATCAGTGAGAAAGAACTGGGAGCCTCAATGAATCATACTGAGATATTTGGTTATTCATTCATATGGAGAACAAAAAAGAAACGAAGGAAATAAAAAATTAAAGGGGGACTCAGGTAAAGTGAAGACTTTAGACTTAAAAGTCAAAAGTATGTTTTCAGAAATGAAAACAATATGAACATCTTCATGACCTCAAGCTAGAGAAGACCAGAATATAGTGCACATCTTAGAGGAATTGACTGATAAATTCATCTACATTAACAACCCTAAGAAAAATCAGCAAGAAACTTGAAAAGGCACTTTACAGGAAAACAGTCCCAAGTGGCGAATAATAATGATGTGACTCTGTGATCAATCTCATTAGTAATTAGGGAAAACAAATTAAAATACAGTAGAAAATATTTCATTCACATCAAGTTTGAAAATGTTAAAGTCTGACATATCAGCGTTGTGGCAGGAGCCTGGAGCATCATGAACAGGCAGATGCTGCTGAGTGTGGTGGATATTGTTACAACCAGTTTGGGTGAAGAAATAAGGCCTAATTAATAATGATGAAGATATGCATGCCCTATGACCCAAAACATGCCATTTGTAAGAATACAACCTAAGGAAATCTATGTACCTATATATGAGAAATGTAAAAAATGTTCACAAAACACTATTGACAGAAAAAAAGTAAAAACCCGAATTTCTTTCCATCACATTCTAGATGATAAGTGATAGAGCCATTATCCAACTTATACAGCATTATATAGTGAATTACACAGCTGGGAAATGACTGGAATTTAGCTGCCAGCAATAACAAAGATGAATATCAGAAACATAGTGCTGCATGAAAACAGCAAGCCACCAAATAATATATATTTTATGATTCATCTACATACATGTATCATACAGGAATACAAATATGTGGTGAAACCATAAAGAAAAGTAACAGAAAAATAAACACAAAATTCACAGTAATGTTAATTGTGAGGAAGAGAATGGGTTGGTAGGACACCCAATACACGAAGATCTTTCAAACTTCACATACATTTTAATAAAATTCTCTATCTACTCAAAACTTAACTTTTAAAGTAAAATAAATAGATTATACAAAAGTAAACCAATGACATGACCTAAAATACCACACAATTCAAATGTTTTACTACAAATGATAATAAGAAATTCAACGTAAAGTTTAGCTATATATCCATCAAGTTTTTTTTTTTTTTTCTCTCTTATTGAGGCGGAGTCTGGTTCTATTGATCGGGCTGGAGTGCAGTGGCATGATCTCAGCTCACTGCAGCCTCCTCTTGGATTCAAGCAATTCTCCTGCCTCAGCCTCCTAAATAGCTGGGATTACACGTGCCTGCCATCACAACTGGCTAATTTTTGTTGTTGTTTTTTTTAGTAGAAATGTGGGTTTCACCATGGTGACCAAGCTGGTCTCGAACTTGTGACCTCATGTGATCCACCCACTTTGCCTTCCCAAAGTGCTGGGATTACAGGTGTGAGCCACCATGCCCGGCCTGCCAGGATCTTTTTTTCCCTTTTTTGGAGACAGTTTTGCTTTTTGCCCAGGCTGGCATGCAATGGCATGATCTTGGCTCACTGCAATCTCTGCCTCCCGGGTTCAAGTGATTCTCCTGTCTCAGCCTCCTGCGTAGCTGAGATAGAGGCATGAGCCACTACACCCAGCCCTGCCAAGTTCTTAATGTGGAAATTTCTCATTCTGAATTAGCAGATCATCATGTAATAAAGGCAGAATTGAAAGACTACCAGTGAATAATCATGTTTATAAAACATGGCACCCAGATAAATGATTAAAGTTCTACAAAATATTTACTTCTGGTTCATAATTAATTACATGCTCTATGGAGACAAGATGCTCCAGTAATGAAGTTTTTGACATTTCAGGAAAAATATTTATTTGATCTGCTATTTCACAATGGTCTGCTACAACATTCAATCTTCTATAAATAACATTTCACAGTCATCACTGTAGCTGACTTCCTGAGAAATAAACAATAACATTTAAGACATCTAATTGCTAAAACTCAATATTCAAATTCAACACTTCACCTTTTTCTCTCTACGAATGATACTGCAAAGAAGTACATTCTAATCCTAAAGACAGGCTGCCTGCTGGAAGAAGAATTCCATTCTGGCTTCTCCTAACTGTTTGAAGACCCAGACCTTTATATACAGAGCCACCTAAGCCCAGGATTCCACAGCCTGACTGAGTTGGTTGCCAAATATTTGGCCTGAGCAGAATTAAAAAACATACACTGTGTTCTGGTTCATCTAACCCTGCTCTGGGAAAAAACAATGCAGTCAGTCCCAGGGGACACCACCCTGCGCTGCTAGGCTACTGAGCCGGAGGTGCACAGAATTAAGGAGCGGGGTGGGAAGCAGCCCGTCTCGTGAAATCATTCTAGATTTCTGCCCTCATTTCTTCCTGTTCAATGTCTCAAACCAGCTCACTAGCTGTATCTGATATCTTTCTTTAAGACAATAGCAATTAACATGAAAGCTGCTCTTTAGAGACATCGGGGACATTAAAATACAGTATTTACTCTGTTAGTTACAGACATTCCAAGCCATTTCCCAATTTTAATATAACGCCAAAGAAGCTCTCCCTAGATTTTCAATAAAGTCCTTTCAATCTGTGTCTGATTCTGTGAGCTCAAGAGGAAACAGGGCACGTGGCCAAGACAAGCATATAAACAGAGGTACAGACCGACTGCTTTCCTCCAGGAGGGCAACCAACCCTAGACTCTCTTCAGTTGTTTGGGAATTTGACCTGTCTTCTCTCCAATCTCATTACAACTTTTATGATAACATCTGACACTACTGCATCCCTTACCCTTTAACAATCCCCAAATCCCATCCCTGGTTAAATACTGGCCGTACCAACATGGTGCTCTCCAGCCACAAGAGGAATAATTGTCATGTGCTGTGATTACAACACAGCACATAAAGCAAACATCAGACCAGAAAAAAATCAGAAGACCAAGGCAATACTGTCAATCTAGAGATGAAAAGTTCTGAAGACTTATTTAGATTGAGAAATTAACTGTACACATAAAAGATTATCCTTTCCAAATATCTACATAAGTAGCACTAGATGTAGTTAAGAGATAACGAATTATGTACACAGGAAAACAGAACAGCAAACAACCTTCTCCACAACCTTCCAGGAGTCACTGCTGAGCACAGCAGGGGTATGGCTCTGCTGCTCTGTCCTGATGAGGCTGAGAGCATCATCAAATGCAATTATTAAATAAACAGCCCAAAATGTCAAAATACAATACAAAAACCATAACACATAATGTCTCAGGAGCTCTGCATCTGGTAAGATTCGATGTGTAATTTACTGAGCCTGTGCGATAGCACTGTATGATCAAAGCAAAAAGAAAAAGACAAAGAAAAGCTCAGTATTGTGGTCCCAGGCTGATTTTCTGAAATACAGAGTCAAAGACATTTGCATACTGCATGTACAGCTACGGATTACAGTGATGCAGGAGCCCCCAACTCAGAGAGAAAGTATGGGAACTTGGGAGACCAAAACCCTGAAATAAATTTTGAATGTCAAATATTAAGAGGATTTATTTTTTTCCTTCCCATTGACAGGCATTCAGGGAAGCAATGGCATTCTGTAGTTACAGCAAAAGGAGAATGAATTTGGGAGACAGAAGTTTTTTGTTGTGTTGTGTTGTGTTGTGTTTTCAAGACAGGGTCTCGCTATTGAGCAGGCTAGAGTGCACTGGCACAATCATAGCTCACTATTGCCATGAACTCCGGAGCTCTGCTGTCCTCCCACTAGCTTCCCAAGTAGCTGGGACTACAGGTGTGCACCACCATGCCCAGCTAATTTAAGAAGTAGGAGTTTTAAGCAAAGCATTGACTGGCCATACAACATTAAGTATCTTCTACATGTCCAATAGTAGAAACCCCTTTTGAAAAAGTAGGAGCTTTATTGCAATGCACACCAATATTACAACTTTTGGCTGAAATTATAGTATGCAAAATAAATGACATAATGTGGCACCTTGAGCATTGGTTTCCATTGTTAGAGCCAGTGCCCTAATCCACTGTGACAGGGAGTGAGGATCCATGGGGCAGAAGGGAGTGGAGCCAGATGCTGAGAGATCTCAGACTTGGCAGGAAACAGCTGACAGCAGGGTACACCCCGTCAGTCCAGAAGCTGAGGAGCTGTGATCTGAATTCAGCACGTGGGGAGGAAGAGGACGCGCACACCAGCTTCCCTCCCCGGAGCCTTCTGGACAGTCATAGCCAGGGAAACGCCAATGACAGCTAAAGGGAGCCGCTCACATGTGTGAAGCCAGGGAGTGCAGGGTTTACAAGCTTGAATAGACCTTAAAAATCAACCAACCTGCTCATTTCACACATCAGGGAAGGGAATGACTACCTAGGTCTTATCCTTAGGACGCAGACCCCACATTTCTAATCTGAATCCTCTATCCCTCACCACACAAAGCAGATGAACAGCATTTGGTAGAAATGCCAGCTCTCAGACCTGCCTCAGGCCTGCTGAACCAGGAATTATTTTGAAACAACATCCCCAGAAAATTCCCATGCCCATGAAGGCTTAAAAAGCACTGCTCTAAACCACAGGTTAACTCTTCTAATCTAGCAAAGCACAGACTCTGGAGACAAAGTCCTCATGTTCAAATCTCAACTCATTTACTTCCCAACTCTGACCTAGGCAAATGCCTTAAACTCTGTCTCTCAGCTTCGCTCTGTACGGACATCACGATAACCTCTCTCATAGGGTTCTTGTGAGGGTTCTCAATAATTTGGAATATCTGCTCACTCTACTGTCTTCCTACTAGATGGGGAGCTCCTTGGAGGCAGAGAATTTCCTGTGTCTTCTGGATCTCTCCAGTTCGTGCTCCAGATGCAATCTCCACTCTGTTCCTTATGAGAAGGCCAGCCTGTGTGGTCACATCAGCAAACTTCCCTACCTTCTGCTTTCTAGTTTCATGCACGAGGGAGAACTTGGCCTGAGAGCAGATGACAGGAGGAAGAGAATTCAGGGTGTTTCTTGGCCAGGCTCTGTCACTGCCGGGTCACCTCAGGCTGACTGGTGCCTGGACCAAAGGTTCCTGTCACGATGACTTGTGCGGGACATTCGCTTCCCAGGTTATGGGTGATAACAGTTCCTCTGCTGTGACTACCATGGGCAGCGCCCTCACTGGTGTAAACAGTCCCTTTGCGGATAATCCCCCTCCGATGATCCTAATTTGAATGTGCCATCTCTTTCCTCCTGTGAGTCGCTATGTCTCCTTCCATTCACCCAAGAAGTATTTTCCGCACGTGTACTACGTGCCAGATACTATTCTAGATGCTGAGGACACAAAGGTAAAATAAAAAGACAAGATCTCTGCACTCACGGAATTCATGTGCAGACTTAACACCGTGTCTGGTACAGAGCAGACACCCTTCTACAAAAGGATAAATATAACTTCCTCTTCTCATTAAAACTTTTCCTCAACCATGAATCAGAAGTGCTTACTAAGCACTTACAATGCTTACTTATAAGCACTTACTAAGTGCTTACTTAGAGCAAGACCTGCCGATTCCATATAGCAGCTATGCCAACAAGAGCAAGAAATGGGGGGAAGAAAGCCACACAAGAGACTCCGAACCTTTGCAGAAGGGTGCAGTTGCACAAGCAGCACATAGACTTGAATCCAAATCTACTCATTTTCATTTAACAAACTCAAGGACTTTGAAAATATTTTACATGAGAAAGTTAGATTTAAAAAGTAAACACAGGAAGGTGAGTTTTGTGACTTTTCTGACAGATCAAACCCCTGCATGCAGCATAACTCCCACAATTTGCCAAAGAACTATACCACACACATCAATATTCTTGCTTGTGCTTTTTTAAAACATGAATTTCCTGGAAAACTGCCACATCTCTTAGGAGGCAGACAGGTTAAGCTAAATGTCTTATTAGGAATATGTGTCACTTAAAATTCCGAGTTGGGGCTTTGCAAGGTCATCTTTCCTGCTTGAAAGTTTCATCAAAATAATACTCATGCCTAGAGACCAGGAGATGCTACTGATCCTTTTCTCCCACTCTTCCTTCTCCAAAAGTCAGATTTACTGTAAGAAAGCAGAGAATCTACATTTAGAACCATCCCTGAGAAGGATCGCCAGAGGATGACAGCATTGTCATTTGCAGTGAGGACGGTGTCTACTAGCAGTAAGACAATTTAATTATTTCCTGATGCCAACAAAGGTTTCACCTGCTCTTTTCTCAGCTATTCTCAATTAGAATAAAAGCCAGGAAACTCAGTAATAATAACAACTCTTAGGTTCCAAAATCTTCACTCTCAACATAGTACTAATTCAGTTAGGGTATAAAACGAGGAGGAATCAAAATGGAAAATTTCACTCAGCATTTGTTCAAAAGGCCCTCACATTGCTGTATTTTTGTAGTGTTTGTTAGTACTAAGCTTGAGTTTTTTTAAATCCCTGTTTTATGCAAGTCATAGTCGGTTCCCTTGCAAGGATCATTCTATTACCATTAAGTTGAACAGGAGTGGTACTATATTTTCTTGAGGAACGTTGTAAATTGGAATTTGAAAGAAGTCATGGAGTCAAATGAACAATAATCTATTTTCTGCAGTTTTCTGTCCATGAACTTGAGTTCTTACTAAAAGAGATTTTAATTCAGCAAAGAAATGGGTTGATAATAATCTAAAAGCCTAGCAAAGTGGATTTTATTTTGTTTATTTATTTAAATAAAAAAAGGCTGGAGTGCAGTGGTGCAATCTCGGCTCACTGCAACTTCTGCCTCCCAGGTTCAAACAATTCTCCTGCCTCTGCCTCCAGAGGAGCTGGTATTACAGGTTCCTGCCACCATGCCTGGCTAATTTTTCTATTTTTAGCAGAGACAGGGTTTCATCAGATTGGTCAGGTTGGTCTCAAACTCCTGGTCTCAAGTGATTTACCCACCTTGGCTTCCCACAGTGCTGCGATTACATGCCCACTGTTCCCGGCTGCAAACTGGATACTAAACAACATAACAGCAAAGCTGCAGAGAGCAAACTTTAAGCTCTTAGAAGAAAAGAAACTGTTCAGGAACTGTCTGCTCCCTTCTAGCCCATTTATGCCTGAGGTTGCAATTTCTTGAATTTTTGCAATCAGACTTTGGCAATGACCTTGAGCAGTAGGATATAAATAACTCCCACATGGTTAGTGTTCCGATATTGGAACAATAGGCATAAATGGGTCAAATAGTACTATGGGAAAATGTAATAAATGAATAAAGTCTCTGAAATTAACATTAATTTTATTACCTCTTCTCATTTACTTGAATTAAATCAGATAAGCAAGTAGTATCAATATATAAAAAATGTTCACACTTTGGATCCACTTAAATACAAAACGAGGAAATGAAATACTGCTAGATGCCTATCCAAATGTACACAGATTTTTCTAGTTATTGTAGTTACCACTTTTTATTACACACTTAAAGATTTTTGGCACACAACTGACCTAATTCTTCCAACCCAGAATATCAATTCCCATATGGTTCTGTATTCTTTCCATTACTATTCAGTTTTTCTTGGCTACTGTTTTCTTCTGCTCATTCCTTTTTCTCTCCTATAATATTCAAACAACTTTACTTCCATTCCTATAAACAAAGATATGTATTATGATTATTTCTTTTGATTAGAACATTCTTATCCTGAAATTAGTCAGTTGAATATTTACTCCATATAAATTATGTATAATACACAGTATTAAGCACTGTTATAACTTTTTTTTAAAAAGACACTATAAAGATTTCAAAACGTTTTTGAAAAGGGCACACTAATAAAGGTTACATGGTAGCAAATGATAATTGCAAAATCAGTAAAGCAATACTAAATTCACTGGGCCTTAGGATAAGGGGATGCCAGTCTAGGCTGGCGCTCAGGAAAGAGTATTCAAAGGACTGACTTTAGACAGGAAGACATTACTGAGTGAGTGGAAAAGGTGAAGGTACAGAGGTGGATGACAAGAAAAGAAAACCATGGCAACCAGAAACATAATGTATATTTCAGTGGGAATGAGGAGAGCCATTTGACTGCAGTGAGCCCTTCCAGTAGGAAAGCATTGGGAGACAAGGATAATCAGACAGGCTGGAAGCCAATCAGCTTACGAACACCAAGAGAAAGGACGCCATGAGAGCATCATTCAGAGACTCCCTCGAAGGCCAGACAAATCCCCATTGTAGACCTCGTCCCACTACTTACTAGCCTGGATTTCCATATCCATAAAATGTTGATAATAACAGCACTGATCTCAAAAGAGATTCTTTACATATTAAACAGCAAAACACTTATCATAGTGTTCGGCATATTAAAATTAAAAAAAAAATTAGTCTGCCGTGTTATTAGCCATGCCGAGGGGTTTGGGTGTACTTTTGTCATCATTAAAGGGATCTTGGTGCAGAATGACATGACAAATCACTCTTCTGGCAAACAATGCCCATCATTGTGTCCAGAGGGAGAAGGCCACATTCCCCACCTCCCCTTTATGCAGGCTTCTCATACCATTTAAAGTCAGTCCATCAGCACAGATTGGAACTGGTTTCTTATCCACATAATTTCATTATGCCCAAGGGCCTCCGGGATGAAGCTGGAGATTCCCAACAATGCTTCAGTACCTTCTCTTATATAGGCTGAGCTTCCCAGTGAAGTGAACATGGACTTGGGTCAACAAAGACCTGGATTTAAATAGTGACTGCATGTGTTACTCCTGACAAGTTATTGTCTCTGAACTATTTCCCCCATGCAAAACATGAAACATGAGATGTCAGGCCCTGGGCATTATCTACTTTAATCATCATAACAATCCTATGAGAGAGATGCTGCATGAGTCCCATTTTCCCTATAATGAAACTGAGGTCTAGAAAGGTTAAGTAACTTGCCGAGTCCCAGATGGTGTGGGTGGTGGAAACAGGCAGTCTGACCCCACAGAGTCTTCTTCATCTCCTCCTTCCCCACCTTCTCAGAATCCCAAGGGAGTAACTGCATGGGTCAGGCCTAGGCCTAGGGCCTCCCTGATGTAACTGAATCACCTATGAGAATGCCCTTGGTTGAAATAAAAGCCATAATCAAGGGAAATCCTTAATATCCTCTAAAATGTTGTTTACTTATTATCACATTATTTTTATGCTGAACACCAAAGAGCTGACGCCATTTTAGTGACATAGGGAGGCTGCAAAAGTCAGGCTAAGGTGCCAGCTGTTCACCGCACTCTTATCTCCAGTATTCCTTCTAGAATTAACAGCTTTTGACAAAAATTTTCATCTTCTGAATACATTCTGACTTGTCGCTCTCCTAGCTGCAACCTGACAAAATTTGCAATCAATTTGGCTTTAGGCCTCAGTTTGAGATTGAATCTCTTATAAGCTACTTCTCTATTCACTCATCAGTCTTTCTCTCCATTTCTGTGCCGTCAATAATGTTTCTGAACTCAACACATCATGCTCTTTTCTTCCCTGGTTTCAATATTGCTCTGCTCATCTTACTGTTTTACTTGCGAAGCTTCCCACGTCTTTGCTTTGACAATGCAAGGCCATTATTTTTTCATGGCAGTTTCCACAACACATTAATGCACTTGAAGTTGTTGATCTGTTTTTCTTTGAAGATCTACATCCAAGACTTTACGGGGGAAAATGTCTTCCTTCTGATATTACTGCTTAGGTCTTTGTGCCTTTTCATAATGCAAAAATCCCCATTCCCTTTTACTTTGCCCAGGTACAGAATGTGTCCTAAAATAGATGTTGGCACACTGCTTTCCCACTGAGCAGACAAAAGGCATCTACTTAAACTATGATTCCCTTCTTCCTAATCCAATGCTGCCTTTTGTCTTCTTACATTTCCACGTCTCTTAATTTCCAGGAAAGTACAAATTATTCACAGGGATAATTTATTTCTCCTGAAATACCCTGCTGAGTTTGCTGTCTCTAATAAAGGCCACATGCATTTACTAACCTGAAGAATAACTGGCATGCTCTGGTTTTTTTCAAGTGGGTTCTAGGAGACACAAGAACTCCTCATATGGATGAACTTCTGACCCTTCCCAGGATACCAGTCCTTCTCCCTGCATATCCCACCATTTGGCACACCCTTTGGGCTGCCACAGTAAGCAGGTGGGTAACCTGTGCCCATAAGCCAGAAGATCATAAGTTATTTTGACAGTTCTACAAACTAAACGGGGGATGTCTAGATATAGACATAGATAGATCCACATATAGAATCACAGTTTTAAAATACTTGAGCAAAATACCTTAAGAATATGCCACATTTCTCATGCCTTTCATATTGGGCTGCCACTAGCAATTTTTCACAAAGCTCATTAAAAAAATATAACTTAATTTTGCTTTAATTTCAGTAATTGGTTATTTGGAGTTTTTATTTTCTTCTTCTGCCTTTTAGAACAGAATCTGTTATAGTAAATATTTCCAGGAGGCAGGACTCCTTCGGCTTCAAGACAATCTTTGCCACTTTTAACTGATTAAACTGATTACCTGGGATTGCCAGGCCTATTCTAACTCTGTATAAATACGGTCAGAACATAACTTGCAGAATCTGTGTGTGTGAACTCTGTTTCTCACTAGTATCTGGCTTCTGTTATAAGCATTAACTTCTGTGCTAGTTACAAATATCTAACTGTTAAACAACTAATCACATACCAACCATTTCCACATTCAACCCCAGAACTAAGCCGAATCTAGATTAGGAGAGCAGAGGTAAAGCCCATGATAGAGGAAAACAGCAACACACATTCAGAACATAGACCCTCATGAAGACACAGAATCCTCAGCATTCTTTAAGTAGGTGCCATCCCTAACCTGATCACTTTTTGAAGTTATGAGATTTCCCATCAAAACAAGCTTTCTGTTTGCAGAGGAAATACATAGTGAATTAAGACTCAGGAGCCATGCTGCAGGGGCCTGATTTCCAGGTTCTCTGCTATTAGCTGCAGTTTAGCAGGGCAGATTACTTATCTTCCCCATGGCTCCATCATTGAAGCTGTAAAATGTGGATAAGAATGGCACCAAGCATACAGAGTTGTTATAAGGATTAAGTGAGTTAAATTATGCAAAGTGTTTAAAACAGTAGGCAAATATAGTAGTCACTCAATAAATATCAGCTATATTACTAATTATGCTCAATATATTCTGGAGAATTATTTATTGGAATCCAGGATTCTAGACAGTAAGAGAACTATTACCTCATCATGTAACAGGTGTTTAATAAATTCTTTTGAAAGTATACTCATTGAAGCAGGACCACTTCATAAAACACTTTAGCACAAATGTCAATAGGCATGGAAGGAAGACTGTATTTGTAACTTGCGTGCAAAGACTCACGATGTGCACTGGGTATTGCTAAGAGTCACTGTTGGTGCAGATGCCACTTCATGACCAATCAGGAGGTCGAGAGGGCCACATACAGCTACCTCTGGCTGAGCATCAACTGTACAGCAGGCGTTGCTGCAGGTGAAAACAAAGTACAAAGTACAGTACGAGTAAAGAGGACAAATCTCTGAGTCAGCCTTGCGTAATTTGAGGCTTTCGAAAAGTAGTTCTCTCTGGGTTATTTTGGATTCATAGATTCTCCATGGGTCTATTAAGACTATAGGTTAAGGAGATTAAGACAAGGGGACACCTGAGGATTCCTGTGGGTACATTTTCTTCCTGGCCACAGAGATCTTCCAATGCATTCTCTCTGGGGAAATCAACTGTATGACAAGGGTGAAGCATAATTTACATGAGATCATTATGGCCTTAGAAAGCAGCCAATATACAGAAATCCCAGGACAGGCATTTTGCCCCTAATGAGACAGCAAAGGCAATGGGACCAAAGGCTATGTTAAGGTAGACTTGAGCTCTAGCAGTAGTTTCACTCCTTAGGTAAAGCAAAAATAAAATAAAATAAAAAAAACTGGAAAAAATATGACTCAATAGAAATATGGATGTTTTTACATTATTTTTTATACTCCCTTGAACAATTTAAATTTCTTCAAAACAGAAAAAGGAGAAATAAAGAAAAGCAACCTTTTCCTTACTTAAATTCACTCTCTTAAAAAACAAAAATAAAAAGCTAGTGACTCACTAGTGTGCCACTGTGACTACATGCAACACTGTGCTGGCATGCCCACAGCAAAGGCTTGCACAGATGTGCATTAACTTTGAAATGTCCACAAAGCAAAACTTAACCAGATACACACATACACATACAATCCACGTCTCAGAAATGTCACACGCAAGAAGTTCCACCAAAGAGCAGAACAACCATCCAACATAACACTCAGCAGACAGAATAATCAGAAGCATAGGATTGCCTCTATCCCTCAACAGCTGGCTCACTGCTGCTTCAGAGAGCTTTTTAAAAACTGTATTTAAATATCGCTCACAGATGAAATGCATCGCATCCGACATTTCACTTTAAGGTGAAGAAAGACTTTCTGAAAAGTGCTGAGCTGGGTGCTCTGAACAGAGACATCCTATTTCTCTCCAACACGATGATGCCATCGCTCAGAGCCAAGCAGAGCACCAGCACCCGTCATGCAAAACAGGTGATAGCCACTCAGGGAAAAAGGGAAAGATTCCTGCTCCCAGGAGAATTCTGCTTTTCTCAACAGTTCTTTCTAGAAGTTGCTCCTAAATGTCTCCAGAAAACACTGTAAGGGCTTTACCTCGGTAGCCTGGGAAGCCTAGACAGTGGAATCAGATGGACATGGGTTCACATCCTGGGTCTTCCACTCTCCAGCTATGTCCTGCTAAGCAAATGATTTGAGCTCCCCAAGCCTTGCCTTCCACATGTGGGAAGACCTACTTCCCAAGGACGTGGTGACGGTTAATGAGCTGAACCATGCTTACCTCCTGGCTTATAATAGGCGCTCCATAGTGGCTCCCTTTTCCTTTCCAACGGGAAAGAGATCATGAATAATGAAGCCAATCTTGCAAGACATTGAAAAGTAGCACCACAGATGTACTAAACAGGCAACTTATTATCCATCCCCTTTGTCCCCCAACTGTAGGAAGCCTGCCTATCTTCAGATTAGGGTACAACAGTAGGTGCTAATTGGGTGCTCGTGTTGTACTGGGCCCCATGCTAGAGTCTTTACATAGATCACATCATTTACTAAATTGTTACCAATTATTATTATTTTACAGGTCTGGAAATTAGTAAATTCAACTTTTTACTGCTACTAAGTGAAAAATCGTGTACTTAAACCCACTTATGTGACTCCAGAATCCATGTACCTAATCCCTGAGCATGCCACTACTTCATTGTTGTTAAATGTAAACAACGAAGAAAATTCTAAAATCACTTTTTGGGAAAAATTGCATCAACAGGGCCCCTCTAGTCAACATACTATTTTCCTTATGTGAATACTGAACTTTGCTTCTTACTCTTCAAGCTCTAAAAACTAGGAGTCTGACACACAGAGTTGATCAGAATTTACCTTGGCCAAAGTGAATGCCTGGCAGCTAATAGCTATAGTCTGACATTGAGCTGCACTTGCTATATCACTTAGGAAAATGCAGTCAATATTAAGTTGCAGAGCTTCCAACTGATCAAGCCAGAAAAAGATATTTACTTCACATCTGCTCATTTTCTTTGCCAAGAAGAAAAGCAATTATCTATCTGCTCTCGTACAAAATACAACAGCTGCTTGGACACAACACACGTAAGAAAAAATGATGACTTTAGTCAGAAACCGGAGATCAAAATGATAAACTCAGCAAACTGAATGAATAATAGAAATGGACAGTCAACCTTGTGAAGTAGCCATTATTTTCTGCTCTTTAGAAGACAATCATCAATTGAGAAGACTCAAGCCAATTAACAGGTATGGATACATGACACAGTTGCCCTCTATCGTGGGCTAAGAAAACAAATGCACCAGCAAGCCTCCTGTTACTTTTTCTTCAATGTGAAAACTCTACAAAACTTCAAAACTGGGCAAAGAAATTTTTTATATGAGACAACTTCAACAAACAAAATATTGAGCTTTCACAAATATGCAGGATTCAATTACGATAAAAATCTCAGAAGTATCATTTTATCATTCTCAAAAATATAACAACATCAAATGTTCTGAATTTGCTCATCTTCACATTTAAATCGCAGGTTCCTTCAGGCCTCATGATCAGACTTTCCTACATAGGAATCTAATTCAGATGAACATGCCACCACCCTATTAACCTTCATCTGCTTCACTCCCAAGTTCCTCCATGACAGGACTCCTGCCTACCTTCCCAACCTCATCTCCCACTGCTCACGCCCTGAGCTGCTCCTAGTTGCATGAATTCATGTACACACACACACACACACACACACACACACACACACACACGTACACAGAGGCATTCTGCAGTTGCACCCCTCTGTGTCTTTGCCCAAGCTATGCTTTCTGCCTGGAGAGACTGTCATTGTCTCATCTGTTAAGACTCAGCTTGAGCCAAACTTGCCAAGCTGGCTAAGGTCACCTCTCCTGTGATCCCATAATTCTGTGTATATACTTCTAGCATTGTACTTGCCATCCCGAGTGAAATTATCTTTTTATTTGTGTGACTTCCCCACCAAGATTTAAGCTAATCCATGCTGGGCCAACCAGTCTCTTTTTTGAAAATTTTGAGTCAGGGCACAGTAATTCTATTCTATCTCTTACAGAGAATTGAATAGAGAGATTGTATGAAACTGGAACCGAGGCAGTCCTGCACTCATCAAATTAAGAAAATTCCATCTTATTTTTTTTGAGACGGAGTCTCACTCTGTCACCCAGGCTGGAGTGCAGTGATGCGCTCTTGGCTCACTGCAACCTCCACCTCCCTTCAAGCGATTCTCTTGCCTCAGCCACCTAAATAGCTGGGATTAGTCATGTGCCACCACACCCAGCTAATTTTTGTATTCTTAGTAGAGATGGGGTTTCACCATGTTGGCCAGACTGATCTTGAACTCTTAATCTCATGATCTGCTCGCCTTGGCTCCCCAAAGTGCTGGGATTACAGGTGTGAGCCACTGCACCCAGCCTCCATCGTTCTTTCTCTATTTATTTTTAAATGATGAGGTCTCACACTGTTACCCAGGCTGGAGTGCAGTGGTGTCATCACAGCTTACTCCAGCCAGGAATTCCTGGGCTCAAGTGATCCTCTTGCCTCAGCCTCCCAAGTAGCTGAAACCACAAGTGTGCACCACCATGGCCAGCCCATTTAAAAAAAAAAATTTGAGGAGATGGCGTTTGTGATGGTTAATGCTGAGTGTTTGTGATGGTTAATACTTGATTGGATTAAAAGATACTAAGTATTAAACCTTGGCATGTCTGTGAGGGTGTTGCCAAAAGAGATTAATCTTTGAGTCAGTGGGCTGGAGAAGGCAGATCCACCCTTAATCTGGTGGACACAATCTAATCAGTTTCCAGTGAATACAAAGCAGGCAGAAAAACGTGAAAAAGAGGGACAAGCCTAGCCTCCCAGGCTACATCTTTCTCTCATATTGGATGCTTCCTGCCCTCAAACATCAGACTCCAAGTTTTTCAGTTTTGGGACTTGGACTGGCTCTCCTTGCTTCTCAGCTTGCAGACAGCCTATTGTGGGACATTGTGATCATGTAAGTTAACATTCATAAACTCCCTTTTACATATAGATATATATACACACAGATATAAAGTAAGTGTTTAATAAATGTGTATTAAATATATCATAAAAACACATTTTAAATATTACTTTACCAATGTACAACTTTACTACATTATAATTATTAAAGGCAAAATACATGCAAGGGAGAGCTTAATCTTTTTTAAATATTGACATTTTCCATCAATGCATTTGAGCTAAGTTCCAAGGACTTAAGTAGCCAAAAATTAACAATGGAAAAGGAAAAGAGAAAAATGACAAAATGAATACTAGCAAAATTTTCTCCAAAGTCTGTGTAGCCACAAGAGTCTCTCATTATGGTATCTCATTTTAGGTCAACCTCTAACTCTCACACAGTTTCTAACTACACACAGGCCAATGGAGTATGGTCATTTAAAAAGAAGAAGAAAATTGACAGTACAGTTCCTAAGAGTTTGAAGATAATAGACTTTCCAGAGAGTAGCAAATGACATGAGATCAACCAGCTTGTCTCCTATGTGTCACTTCATGGATAAGAAAAACCAAGATCCAGAGAGCGAAAGTAATTGGCTCAAGGGACATTGCAAATCAAAATTCAAGTAGGACCCAGTTTTCCCACCGGCCAGGCTTCTTGCACTACCCTGTGCTGTCTCTCATTTCTTTGTCTCTAGCACAACCTGAGAAATAGCTGTTCTCTGCAAAAGAAAACACATTGATACACTCCAAAACTAATCAGTGACTCTCTATCGTTCAGGTTTTTCAAAAACAATAAGGAGAGACAATGAAAAGAGTTTTTATGCTCAAGACATTCTGTTCTCTTCGTCATCAACCACGATCACATCTACATTTTCTGCTTAAAAATATCTGGAGATTGGTACCCAATTTTGACTTATCTGAATGATTTACCTTTATAACCTTGGCAGTTATAAAGAAAGGAGAAACAAATTATATTGGGGATAAATGCACAATCTCTCTCTGACTCTGCATGCCAAGTCAAACTGAAGTTTTATCATGAAAGAGACCACTTTTTAAAATCAAAGCTTTTTTTCATCATAATTGCAGTGTGGATCATCATTTCTTTCACACAGTCACACTCCTTTCATAATCACAAAGAAAAATTACTTAAGGAAGCCAAATGAAAACTGAAAAAAAAAATCTCTGATAAAGACTTAACTGTCAGGAACCAAAAGCTCTACTGTGTAACTCAAACAATGAAATATATTGGTTTTTGATTAGGTACCTAGAGCATGTCTAGCTCTTAACAAAAGACACAAACATTATTCATTTCTGCCATCCAACTCTGGCTGGCTGCTTAGGTTTGGTTGTATTCTTTATTTTTCCAAATTATATATATTAATTGCCTTCACCTCTTAAAAATCTATACTTACATTCATTTTACCAATACTTATATAGGTTAAATCATTAAGGGCAAATCTTTAATGACAAATCACTAATGAAGACTGTAGCTTAGGCTGACTTCAAAATCAATACGCATTTTTAAGCTTATATATAAAGTTATAAAGATCATAGCTTGAATAATATAAATAGTATCAAAAATTCAAAAACCTACAAAATGAAACACATCCTCCCATATGACTATAAGGTCATCTATCTAAAAAGCTAGTAAAATAAGTCTTTATAATTTGCTTTTCAACCTAATGATTTGTTTATTGAAGTGATCGTCATTCGACATACATCAAAAATTATTTTAAAAGATCAGCTGTTAGTCTCAGAAACTAAGAACAACTCTGTGTGCCTTTTGAGACATCTTATAACAAGGATGGCATTCATCAGTTAAGAATTAAGTATTATTGTAAAGATTCTATTATCCTGTTAACCTTTAAAGGATAGGAATGTTTTTCTCTTATAATCTATTTCCCTCTAAAATCTTGTAAGCTCATAAAATGAGGTAAAGTAACCAAATACCATAAAGTCAAACCAACACTATACAACTTTCCTTCATTGACACAGCAAAGAAAAGGTGAATGCTGTAAAAAGAAAAGCTTTCTAAACAGTAATTCTTCCGCATTGGCTTTGGCATAAAATAAACATGGGAGAGAGGAGTTAAATGCTAGCACTACCATTTATGAAAATCCACAATTAAGAGCTATTGTAAGCTGTTTTATGTACTACCTCATTTGTTTTTCACAATAATCTCATGGGATAGGCCATGGTACACACAAGGAAACTGAGACACAGACAGTGTAAGCAAACTGCAAAAGATCATATGCCTGGTAAGCAGTGGGAGCAGAATTAGAACCCAGGCGCTCTGGTAGGAGTCCATGTTCTTTACTGGTAATGTACACTGCCAACCTCATAGGTTTTGTAAGAATTAAAATTGTAAGCCGTCTGTAAAATTTGAAGCATGGGTCCTGGCCACTGGGAGTGCTATAGTGGTACTCACAATGTGGACCATGATGAAAATCATGATCATCATGCTTGCTTCTGAATTTTAAGAGAATTTTCAAATCATTTCCACTTCTAAAATTCTGGTTTTCTTCTGATGGACAAAATGTCCTTCCAAACCTCTTGAATTTTTTTAAAAACTATTTTATTTAAGCATGTCTATCTTTAAGGTTCTGTCATATTGAGTCTACAATACATAGCACAAGATCAAAACCTGTGCCAGACAATTTTCCTGGCAACAACCTGGAAAGCCCACCAAATTATGTGAAACCACAATGATCTATTACTTGGCATAGAATAATGTTCTCATGAAAAAATATTCACATACCCCCTGAGTGTTTACAATGTTAAGATGAACTGATACCGCTTTTATTATAATCACTCCACAAACTGTCAGTAGGTTACATTAAAAAAGATAGAGAACAAAATTAAACTGGTTGACAGTAGCATTAACTAAAAGGGCGAAGATATCAGCAGCTAACTCCCTGCAGCACCATAAGAGCACTAGTTGTGTTCTGCAAAAGAAGAGAGCTGTTTGGTGGCCTTGAAGTCAGCTGCCACTCTCTTACCCACACAGGCCAGAGGTTGAGTATTCCATATGGTGTCTGCTGAGCTGATGGAAAGCCATGAGACCTGAGATCCTCTTTCAACAGCCTATTGAGACAGTGATGGAATTGCATGCCAACCAGAAATGCCTACGTTCTGATAGCGTTCTCTTTCAACATATGTCCTTGTGCATCCAGTTGGAAGGCAGATGCCTAAGCTTGATTACTCTACACTGAGAAAGGAAAGAACTTATCATCCACTGACTGAAATTCACAGGGGATCAAATATTGCCAAGAAGTGATACCCAATCAAGATGAAGCAGAATGAACCAGGGACTGTCAGCAGTTAGAAACTACCAACTGCTACCCATAAATTAAAAGGAATTTTTGCCTCCTTAGCATGTGATTTATTTAGAAGCAGCTTTTAGTGCTAACTTCTGAATGAAGCCAACAAGCACTTTACTGAAATGATCCATTTTAGTGCTGAGCTCCGTTCAGGAACCATTGTGGAGTTCTAATAAGCTTTCAGATGAACTCATAAAGATGATTTCTGTTTTATCACATACTGTGGGTCTGGTTCAGAAGGGATGACATCCCTCTCAACTAATGGCTAAGAAATAGTAATAGAAAAAACAAAAAGCTCTCTTCAAATTCTCTAGCCACCAAAGAAAACACTTTTCTGGCAAGTTCTGTATTTGAGAAAAGCTACTTTAATGAGACCTGGGAAACGAGCTTGGGTAAATAATCCACTGAAGAACATTAAAGGCACAGTAATGACTCTATTCCAATCAACACAGTTCATAATTCAGAAGACTCGTGACACTAACTGACACAGTTTATTTTTGAAAATAAGTTTTCTACTTAACTTTTTTTTTCTTTTTAGAGGCAGGGTCCTGCTTTGTCACCCAGGCTGGAGTGCAGTGGTGCGATCATGGCTCACTACAGCCACAACTTCTTGGGCTTAAGTGATCCTCCCACCTCAGCCTCTCAAAGTGCTGGCATACATTTCCCGCCATTTCTGTCACACCTACAGCAAAACACCACCATTCATTTACCCTTCTCAATAAACTATTTCCTTCTCCATAGGAGGTCAGTTGCCTGCAGTAATCAACCACCTCCCTTCTCCAGTGCCTTAACATTCACTAAGTGTGCCTGTAGTCCTGACCTAATACCAAAGAACACAGGGTCTTAGCAAAATCTGTGGTCAATTCACTACATTAAAAAGAAACTGGATCAGACACAGTGGCTCCGCTTGTAATACCAGCACTTTGGGAGGCCGAGGTGGGCAGATCACCTGAAGTCAGAAGTTCAAGACCAACCTGGCCAACATGGCAAAACCCTGTCTCTACTTTTTGTAAAACTACAAAAGTTAGCTGGGTGTGGTGGCACACCTGTAATCCCAGCTATTTGGGAAGCTGAGGTCAAATTCTGAGAATCACTTGAACACAGAAGGCGAAGATTGCACTGAGTCAAGATCACGCCACTGCACTCCAGCCTGGGCGACAGAGCGAGACTCCATCGCAAAAACCTGATTAAACAAGAAACAAAAAACAATCAAAAAAGAAAGAATGGAAAAAGCTCAGGGATGCATATGGACAAAGATCAGGAAGGATATCATTTGGGTATTATGTCTGAATGATAAGACCCTGAGTACCAACAGTTATAAAGTTGTTTCATAATACATAACTTTAATCATACTAGTTAGTTTGGTCAGTGTCATTATATAGTTGAGCCTAAAAGTTATTACTTTCTTGGGTCTACCACCATCATGCTCCTACATCCTGAAAATAACTCACAGTGATCTAGACACAGTCATCTAAAAACTACATTTAAAGATTTCACTATGTATGCCATTGAAGAGCGAATTCTATAGTAAAATGTGGCCCAGCTCATCTATACACAAAGCAAGGAAAGCAAGGAGAAAGCTATTAGCAGCAATTAAAAATTTGCAAAGATCCTTTAAAATAAGATCTTGGTTCATATCTGCTTCCATGAGGTGGTCTGTGTTTTTAACGTGCATCACTGCGGTTTATATTTTAAGAGATTTTTAAATGAGGGATGTGAGATTTATTAAATAAATATGAGCCTACAAACTTCACTTTTAACCGTTACATGTATTTTCTATGTGGACCCATTAGTTAACTCCACACCTCTTATTCAGGCGTTTCATTTTTGAAAGCAGCAGCTGAATGAGACTGAAAATGGCTCATCTGAGATCAATCAATGAATATGATGTATAAGGGGGAGAAAGAGAACCCTATTCATCAATAATGCAGGCTTTCAACACAGATTTGTTCTACCACCTGCAAATCTCATATCACTAGCTCACTACGTTTCTCTCAAAGATGGTATGAGGCTGGTAATAATCTGGAACACATTTTCCCTACTCATAGAATCATACGTGTGGCATAAAAGTTCAAAAACCTACCTCAGGAGTTTAATTTGCACAGCTTTTCCTACTTTGGGGGAAAAAGAGTGCAATACAAGGTCTACAGCAATAAAACATAAAAATGCCACTTAAAAGATCAGTTACCCATTTTATCATTGAAGGTCAAAACATTTACATGTCTGCCTACATCCCTTGAATTTAATTACCTTACAATTCACTTTAGTGCCAAACTGTTCTCTAGTCCTAAACTTGTTTTAGTTTTTTTATTTGCATGCCTATGTGCAAGGTATTTACAGAAAAAAAAAACTTTTAAAAGCCACTGAAATGAAAATCTAACCATTAACTTGCCCAAAAAAAGTAGAAAAGGAGTTCATTTTATATAGAAATATCATAATAATCATCCCACAAACTTTGATAAGAATAGGGCTTTATTTCACTGCCATATTCCAAGCACCAAAAATAGTTTCTGACACATAGTAGGTGCTCAGCAAACAGTACTGAATGAACGAATGATCCACACCATACTCTGAAGGCAGCAGAGGAAAGAGGAAACGTCCAAGAATTTATTGAGCCAAGAACTGTCTTTAATATCTATTGTGGCCATTGTCATTTAAGTATGAAACCAGTCAAGTACCTATGAAGAATGACTATACATGTATAGGTGTGTATATACTTGATATATATGGAATGAAGATAGGATTTCATTTAGAATTCACTAGGCTTTCTAATGTGAAAGGGAAAGTGTGTTCATGTGTGCATGAATTTGATGTATTTAAATGTTGGGGGGTGTTTACACATAAAACATTTCTCATTTCTCATGGAGTAATTCAGTAAAAGAAGCATGAACTAAAATGTCACCTGATTTTAGAGCAGGTACTCTCAACTCTAGGCTTTTCATTATACTTTCTACCCATAAGTCAATCACTAAATCACATAAAAACAGGCAAACCAAATAAATGACCTGCAGTAGGATTTTTTTCCTGGGCTTAGATTTTTTTCCCTGTATTAGTTAGTTTCTGAAAACAATATTTTGCCTGATAACATTTAGCCCAATTCTTGTCAACCTCACACCAATGCATTCAATATGACTATGTTCTAATAGTTTTGAAGTTGAACCATTAAAAAAAACAAAAACAAACTCATTTTCTGCCTGTATATTGCAGGTTCAGCATTTTTACCATGCATCCCGGTGTTCGGAAACCCAATCGGGGAAAATAATATTCAGAATACTAAACTAATAATAATGATGCTGCTGGCTTCCATGTGCTAAGTGGCCACGGTATGCCAGGCACCGATTACATACTTAGTATGTGTACTAATGCTTTTAGTCCTGACACCCAGTATGAGTAATGTGCTGCTATCATTTTCCCCTTTGACAGATCAGAAAACTGAGGCTCACAGAGGTCATATAACTTGTCCAGGATTAAGTAAGTGATGGAGCCACGACTGAAATGCTCTGATCTTCAGAACTACGATGACGTTGCCTCTTCCAACTTTTATTTGCTTTACCTGATCACCTTCTGACAAAAGTACAAGCACAGTTTTCTAAAATAATTGTAACAGTAATTGAATTTATACTCAAATGTATGACACCTTTTTTTTCCCAAAGAGCAAAGAAATATGACAACTTTCCTTTCTATGGAGGGAAGATGGTCCTGGCCCACAAACACATTAACTTAGTGAGAATCTGGCCCACAAACACATTAACTTAGTGAGAATCAGCATTTTCTAAAATAGCCTGCTACTTGAGGTTAAAAAAAACGAAAAAGTAATCTATAAAGCATGTCACCTAGCCTGATATATTATCACCAATAACCCATATTGAAGCAAGTCAAGAGGTGTCTCATTTGTGGAACCAGAGGTGACTGCAAGAATCTTTGTACCTGCTGAGAGTTCAATGGAGAAGCCAGCTCCACATATAAATGATACAGGCGCCCTGCCTCTTCCCCAAAGCTTAGCTCTCGCCCTGGACTCTGGACTTTAGAGCATAGTAAACGAGCAAAGCACAAGTTTAGGAGTCAAACAGCCTGGGTTCCAATCTTGACCCTACCACTTACTCTGTGAACTTGGACAAGGTTTTATAACCTCTAAGCCTCAGTTTCCTTATGGCAATGGGAGTTACAATATTTAGCCTAAAAGAGATACCACAGTGGTTGCATGGGATAACATATGCGACGTGCTGGCCCCCTTCCTGGTACACAGTAGTTGGATAATAGAAAGTTTTCTTCCCCCTCCTGAGGGATCTTCTCACTGCTGTGCTAGAGCTGGCTGACACTGGTTTGGAAGAGCTGACTATTAAATTTGTAGGAATTTTACAAGCCACTTATTTAAAAAACAGCCATTATTGAAAATTAAATGACATAAACTTAAAATTAAATACATCATATTTTAAACAAGGTACTAAATACTCGAAGCTCATTATTCTTGAGTTGGTTTTTGCTTCACTTTTCTATGGCCTATGCTTTTGAGGTTATTTGTGTCTATTGCATCTATCTGATAGAAACGCTGCATCATGGCGGGCTATGACACAGCCCTCACAGCGCCATGGTCAGTGAAGTCACACCCGTAGCTTGAAATCAGCCACAGTGGGAGTATTTACATTAGCAAACACTACAAATCAGGAGTCCCTTTCTTTGGAGAGCCAGTTATTAAACAATTAGCAACACATAACAGTTATGTGCTGGTTATCTAACAATACACACACATGTGTGCATGCGTGCACATACCCACACACGTCCGTAAAATCTAAAATAAAACTGGAAAGAAAAATGAACATTCCTCCCACTAACAACCTTTTCCTCATTTCTTCATTGGCAAATTTATTGGAAATGTTCCACTATGCTTAATTTCCAACACTTCCTTATCATCCACTCATCAACTGATCCATGTTGCAATTATTTAAGCAGGTGCTATTGGCCAGACCCTGTGACAGGAGCTGGCAACCCATCTGTGACACACTCTGACATGAACCTGCCCCAACCGAGTTCATAGTCACGTGGCAGCCTAGCCTCTGTCCCACCTTGAATGTCTCCAGTGATCTCTGCACTCCTTTACCCCGCCTCTTTAGCCTCCATTAAGAAAATTCACAATTTCCCCAATTGTTTCACCTTCTGTCCCTCCACGGCCCTCAACAAAAATGTCAAGATTTCTCAAAGCTTTAACCCTTTATTCCTCTTCCCTTTTCCTTAGGAATTTCTGCATTACTGTGATTTTATTCCCTCTCCAACCTCCAGAAAACCTACTACTCCCCTAATTTTTCCACTTAGTAACTAATGCCATCATCCACCCACCTGGTTAAGCCAGAAACTTGGAAATCCTTGCTTCCTTCCTTCCCCTCTCCCCAGCATCACAAACACTAGCAAGTCCTGTTGGGTCTGTATACGAAGTGTACCTCAAATCCAGCTCATCTCTTCATTGCAGTTTCCATGACGCTCAGCTAAGAATCCCTTTCCCTCACTCAGCTTGTACGAAAGCCTCCTAACCCTTTTCCCTTCTTCGTGATTGTCCCCAACATCCTGCGTCACAAAGAGGCCAGAGGGAACTTTTTTTTTTTTTTTTTTTTGAGACGGAGTTTCGCTCATTACCCAGGCTGGAGTGCAATGGCGCGATCTCGGCTCACCGCAACCTCCGCCTCCTGGGTTCAGGCAATTCTCCTGCCTCAGCCTCCTGAGTAGCTGGGATTACAGGCACGCACCACCATGCCCAGCTAATTTTTTGTATTTTTAGTAGAGACGGGGTTTCACCATGTTGACCAGGATGGTCTCGATCTCTTGACCTCGTGATCCACTGGGATCCAAAGTGCTGGGATTACAGGCTTGAGCCACCGCGCCCGGCCGGGAACGTTTTTAAAAGAAATGTAATCATGCCTGTCTATACTTAAAAAAATAATAACAAAACTTCAACATCTTCCCATTCCCCTCAGAATAAAATCCAAACCTGCTTCCACAGCCAGCACAGCCCTTCACCTGTGCCCTGCCCAATCCTTGCCCTTGCCCCTTCTTCTCCCAATTTGCTCATAACCCTCAAGCCCAGAACCCTCTGCCAGATCTTTGCACACCTTCACTGGCTCCTAACCTCATTCAGGAGGATTCAGAAGCTTTCCTTGGCCAACCAACTCGAATGCCTTCAGGCTAAGCCATCTCTCTCCATCACATCCTGCCTTACTCTCTTCTTAGCACTCACATTGTTCATTCATTGTTGATTATTTATTATCTACCTTCTTCTACTAGAAGAAAAGCTATACAAGAGCAAGGACCTTATTTTTCTTATTTACCAGGACACTCCTGGTGCCTAGAACATGCCTGGCACTTTTCAGCCACTTACCAGATATTTATTGATGAATGAACAAAAGAATGAATGAACGGGGCAAGATAAAAAAAACACAGGCAAAGGTGAGAATAACTGAAAACCAAGACTACAGAAAGAAGGAATTCTAAGGGACTACACGGAAGAGTAAGAACAGCAATCTGAAGTGGTAAAGTGCTAATCCTATGAATGGAATTTCCATATGTTAAAATAATAAGGAAGTCATTAGGCTGAGGCGTCTCTGGCAACCTGCATCCCTACATAAGCAGAGAAACCCAACTCAGTGTAAATGGTAAAATGAAATCAAGCTTAACCACTAACCTCTAACAAGGAACTTTCCACTCGAATGATCCATATAGGGATACTGCTCCCATTAACCAATCAAATATTTCCTTTGCTCTGCTTCTGCATTCACCCTGTAAAAACCTTCCCTCCTGCCTCGGCAGGGGAGCCCCAAACCTCAGAGGTCTGGAGCTGCCCAATTCATTAATCACTGTCTGCTCAAATAAACTCCAGCTTTTTAATGTGCCTAAGTTTATCTTTTAGCATATATCTGTTATGTTCTGACTTGCACATGGCCTGAGCTATTCTGGAGACAACCTAAGTTAGTGAGCAACACCTGTCCTGATAAATCCATGCTAATTTTCCTGGCTACGTCAAAATATTTAAAAATAAAGAAGAAAAGACAATCATATGCACTAAAGATTTTCAGACATCTTCAAAAACATTTCAGAAAGGAAGAGTCCTCTGGGTTTCCTCCCATATTTGCACTGTAATAAATTCAGATCAAGCACAAAGAGCAGAGAGAGGCAGGAGAAGTGGAGGGAGAACACTCTCCTCCCCCAGGAAACAAAGGGTGCCTTCTGATGCCTGAAGCTGCACAGACCCACACCTCATCACAGGCAGACAGCAGGGCTTCCACTTGCTTCATCTAACTACTCCTTCCTTATCCATTGTAACATAGGGAAGGAAAAGAGGGAAAGGGGAACAGAAAGAAGGGAAGGAGGGAAGCACAAAGAGAGGGAGGTCACAGTGTGCTGCCTCAGTGCTTCACTTCCCCAGGCATCCCAGGCTGCGCTAGGTGATGTTGGACGTTGAAAACATGCAGGAACCAAGAAACCCAGCCCAGTACCTCATCATGGACCACACAGCTGGTGGGGACACCGGGAATCCACTGCTCTTGGGTTCTGGTGGCAGTGGAGAGTGGCAGCCACCCCAAGCTCCTTTGTGAGGGAAACGCTGGTGCTTCCCATTCTCTCGGTGAGGATGGCCTGGCAGTGAGGAGGGCTGGGGGCTCCCGGGCTGCTGTGGGCTGCGTGGACAGAGGGCCCCGTTGCTCCTGTTATGTATGGAATTGAAGGAAGACAAAGTCAAACAGAATGACAAGACTTGCAACAACAGATAGCAGTACCCTGCTCCACCCACAAGTCCTGCTTCCTGGAAACAATCATTCTCAAGTCTTTAGCTCCTGTGTTTCTGACATTTATTGCCATATTATTAAAACAACATAATTATACATATTTTTTCAATTTTAAAACTTATCGTATTGACTTACTATATAACACTATAACTGAGTCTTTCTTAGATGGCCACCAACACACACACACACACACACACACACACACACATTTCTTCACCCCTTACCCTCCAAATAAGTTTATCTCAGAATATTTGGTTGAAGTGGTATTAAGGATTTACATTATTATGATCTTGTAAGATATTGCTCATAGCTGAACCATCCAATAATTACATTTTTTTCTGTTATGAATTCTCTGAGATATAAGTCATAACCACTAGATGGGCAAAAATTTAAACATCTGATACTACCAAGGGATGGTCAGAAAGTGAAACAAAGGTGATTCTCATTCCTGCTAGAAGCATTTCAGGAGCAGTGTCTTGGGATGTGATGCAGTGAACGTGCATCTATCCTTTACCCAGCAACTACTCTTCCACACTTATGACTGAAAGAAACCTTCACGTATTTGCACAAGAATATATGCACAGAAATTTCACTCCAGCATAGTTTATAATAGCAAAAGTGTGGAAATAACCTAAATTCCAAACCCAGAAAAATGGATAATGATAGTTATATGCTATATAGCAGTTAAGATAAATGAAATACAGCTACATAAATCAACACGGATAAATCTCAAAAGCCCAACGGTAAATGGAAAAAAAAGCAAGTGATACCATTTATGTAAAGTTTGAAAATACGTAAAATAATACTTTTGATATTCACTGGTATATGTGTATATGAAGCAAAGTACTAGCAACAATCATGGAAATGAAAAGTGCAAAATTCAGGATTGTAATTCCCTCTGGAGAGAGAGGTTAAGGACTGTGGGCAGGGAATGTTACTTTCTAGATGCCGGAAATTATATCCTAAGTTTTTAAAAAAGAAAGATAACTTTCAGGAGCCGATCTTTACCTGAAAATCTTTCCTCCTAAAGATGATGTCACATAGAAAAAATCACATTCCATGTATGTGGCCCAAACTTAAAATTTAAGAATAAATTGTACTTCTTGTAGGAAAGTACTTGCAGCATTTTGTTTCTATTACTGTTTCTTTCCTGCTTCCTAAATCATACAATGAAAGATCTCAAGAAGCACCTAGTGCTAAGATGTTTACTCTAGCAGATAAAGTGGGGACTGGGGAGTAGATCCCTAAGTGATTGTGTAAACCTCTGTGTATATATGCATTCCTCTGGGGACAAAACTCTGTGAAATACTCAAGAGTCCATGATCCCCGAAATACTCAGAACCTCTGAGCTGGGTAACTGTCTCATGATGCCTGAGCAGCAGATGTCCTGCGAGGTCTCTTGAGTCCCTGTCATGTGTTCCTCCTGGGAGGCAATGGTGCTCAGGGCTAATTCTGTGGACCTGGAGCCACATGGACGTGGGTCCAACTCCTGGCTCCCCTTGGGCTGGCTAACTGTGGGAAGGATTACTTTCTGTGCCTCTGTTTTCTCCTCTGCAAAATGAGGATAAAGGTTGTTGCGAGCAAATAGCATGGCACAGTGCCTAGCACAGGGCCAGCCCTTAGGTGATATCAACCATTTTCGGCCAGGTCTCTGTGTTACATCCTCTGGTTTCTGCCTACCACTTTTCACAAGTATAATCGATCACTCATTGAAACACTCACATAATGTCTGTCTCCACCAACATCTTATGTACTTTTTGTTGGAAGGGACCGTATCTGTCTTGCTCTTGGCAAGGCAGAATGAGTATGTGTTGAATGGGTGGATAAAAGCACGAAGAATGAATGCCTCCACTAAGGCAGCAGCACTGCTGGATGTGAAACCTAAAAGTTTCTTTAAAAAAAAAAAACAGACTAAGCTGTAGGACTTCTGTCAGCAGTATTACCCTCCCAATGAATTTCTGGCTGTTTAGTTTGACGAAGATTAAGAAAGATTATCAAAGAAAGAAAAGAGACAATTATCCCTTTTGAAAAAGGCCTGGCTCAACAGTGACCACATGAAGAAGAAAAAAGGAGGTGTAGGCACCCGTGGGCTGGAGAGTCCCAAGACCAGAGGAGACATGACTTCAATGACAACATTAAAATAGCTCTGGACTGGACCACACGAGAGAACGCATCTGCAGTCAGCTGTCTTACCTTTTTGCTATCAGTGAGGCACAGCAGAAAGAAGGAGGTTGAAACAAGGTAGATACAAGAAGGAAGTGGAAAGGGGTTTATAGTTTGTTTTCTGAAAAGTAAGATGGGCAATGCAATTACTCCCACTGGTTAGAGGATAGGGAAGAAAGGCAGCCTCATATAGACCAAAGGGAGTGAGTGCCTCTGGCTCATGGTTTTCTCGGCATGAGTTTGGGTCAAAGTGATTATTTGGCTCCATGATTTTACGAGCCTCTGAGACTTACCAAGACCCAACACAGCACTACATTCTTTTTAAATTATCCCCAACTATCACACTCCCAGGCAGGAAGGTGATCAGAATTTCCTGACTCATCTCAGTTTGTTACCACTCAATAGCACTGCTCTTATCTTTATGTCAAGAAGTATAAAAAGGTAGGAAATGGGATTTAAAAAGCAGGATTTTTTTTAAGATAAAATTCATTTGATAAGGCAGAAGAATAAATTAGCCACATCTTTTAAAAGTTTAAAAGTAAGGACCTTATAATTACTGAAAAATGGGGTCTGCTTGCAAAATTATTGGTAATTATGGATTTGATGGGGAAGGAAATTATAGTATGTGTTTGAACTTTTAATATGCCTTAGTGATTCTTATCACCTATAAGCCACAACACAAAATGAGTATGCCTTAAATTTTTAAAATAAATTGGACTACTAAATACACTTGTTCATTAATTTGAATATGACGTATATGTACTCCTGCATGGTGTAGACTGGCTCTTTGTGAAATTCCAATGGGCGCTCCTGAAACTCTTAGGTAACAGCATCATTAGAAGAGCAGACAAAGGGGCTCTTTGATGGATAACACTCATGCAAATGCAGGAATCCAAAGCAAGCTGTTAAAAGCTGTTACCATTTGCAATCACTTATTTACAGGAATCAAGATTTTCTCAGCAGCATGCAACCAAAACAAGCCAACAATATAAATTTGCGATTAACATAGAGATTTTTCAATTCCAAATTTGGGGCTCACAAAAACTTCATAGTCCTCATTGATTTATATGAAAGTGTGAAGCATTTGAACATATATAATGCACTTATCTTAATGAAATAAGCTTGTTAATTACAAGACAGTCTGAGGTAAGATGACATTCAATAAAGTGTTATACTTGTATTTTTTAAATGGAAGTTTGGAAACTATTGTTTTAAGTAATTCTTCTCTGCCCCATGTCACGCCGTTTGGTATCAAAACTTTAAAATGACTTACGACTTGTCTTGCTTGTGGGAAAGGGAAAAGAGGTCATAAACCAAGCACACTCCAAACACCGTGATGCCTGTCTCCTTCACCAGCATCGCACAGGTCCCCAGAAACAAACTGAGCAGCAGGAAGGAGGGAGACACCGTGGAAGGAAAACTTTCCCCAACACAGCCCTGATCCAGACTCCTGAAAAACAAGTTGGAGATTCTTTCAATCTCAGAAAGAATGTGGTCTGCTAAGAAATACCACCTGTTAAAGATAAGATCTAATGTCAATTTCCTTGTAGTCTAAGTAATGAAGCAGGTGATCAGAGATTTCTTAAAGGGCCTTTATCCCAACAATACTAAATTTGGTACTTAAATCACAGTATACACAGACTATGGTAGGTAATAAATGAACACTAAAAAGCCATTTAAAATTCTACCAGAGAGACATACTTAGTCACATGAAAAGATGTTTAAGTGAATACATTCTAAGTGAATAATCGAGTTACGAAACCATATGCATAAGCTCAGGAGCCAGGTTTCCTCGGTTCCCTGCTAACCACAGCAGTTAATTAACAGGGTAATATGGGGCAAGTTACTTTACTTCTTGGTGCTTCAGTTCCCTTACGTGTGAAAAGGGATGACTGTTGTAGGGGGGAATTAAACAAATGACTCGTTTACACATCAAGTGTTTATCACCATCATTATGTTAGTGAAGTGTTTTATATGCTTCCATACATAAAACAAAGTTGCCAGTGGATATATATGCCAAAATATACTCAGCATTCTCTCTGGGATGAAAATGCAACTATTTTAACCTATTTTTTTTCTTTTGGCTAAATTCATTTAGCCAAAATTTTAAAATTCATTTTTCTATGAGGATATCTTAGGTAAAATTTATTTTTTTTCTCAGTTTAATTTCCAACGAGGATTTTCAAAATCTCTCCAGTGCTGTTAAGCCTTTGTTTCACCTTGTAAAACAGAACTGGCCCCCAACCAAGAAATATCACTGTTCCCTTCAGCAGGTACCACACCTATTGGCTCCTATTCCTTTGAAATAAAAGCCAATATTTCTGTAGTTCAGATGCCTTCTCCTTAGTGTTATGTCTTAGAACAATCACATAAGATTATATGCAAAATTTGCAGTAGATAGGCTTTTTTTCTATTGAGTTGGTCCATAGCTTAAATTTCTGAAAGAATGGCTTGTAAAACAAATAAGTAATAACATGGCTCATTATCATACAGATATGGATACGCTGCAGGCCTAATCATGCCCCCAAATATATTAACACAGAACAGGGCTGAGAGAACAAGTTTAAACTCCAAAGCAATTATTCCTTCTATTCTAATGCCAGAGTAAACAAGAAACAATTAACTGTTAAATTTTGGCTTATATTTTCAGATTTCATAACACTCACAACGCAGTAGGAAGTTGCAAAGCCAGGGGCAAAAGAAGAATTGCACTATGCTAAGAAAATGTTCCACCCTTCAAACAAAACAAAACTTCCTAAGACTGAATTCATTTCATTATTGACCCAAAGTCTAAATTGGTTTGTAACAGGTTTCTCAATCTCAGCCCCATTGGCATTTCCTGCCAGAGAATTCTTTGTTGTAGAGACTGTCCTGTTCATTGCAGGATGTCTGTTCAGCAACATATTTCACTTCTACCCGCTAGATGCCATGTGCATCTCTTCGAGTTGTGACAACCAAAGACATCTGCAGGTATTGCCAAATGTCTCCTGTGGGTAGAGGAGGTAGAGTCTAGGAAGAGGAGAAAAATCAATCCTTATTGAGAACCACTGATTTAGAACAGTGTTCCTCAGTCACTGGGGTTTGTAAGACTATAGGTCAATGAACTGATCCAAAGATCAGGGCCACCAAATGCTTAATCAGGCATATCTCTATGAAATTGGGCAACGTGGTTGACCTTCTCCCTTTTTCTAGGCTGTATTAGTCTGTTTTCATGCTGCTGATAAAGACATATCTGAGACTGAGCCTTACAAAAGAAAGAGGTTTATTGAACTTACAGTTCCACATGGCTGGGGAGGCCTCAGAATTATGGTAGAAGGCAAGGAGAAGCAAGTCACGTCTCATATGCACGACAGCAGGCAAAGAGAGCTTGTGCAGGAAAACTCTTGGTTTAAAACCATCAGATCTCATGAGACTTATACACTATCATGAGAACAGCATGGGAAAGATACGCCCCCATGATTCAGTTACCTCCCACCAGGTTCCTACCACGACACATGGGATTTGTGGGGGTTACAATTCAAGATGAGATTTGAGTAGGGACACAGCCAAACCATATCACAGGCCATGCTGCCCCCATTCACATTCTCTTTTCAATTCTCTTCTTTATCTATATGGACACGACATGACTCAGACGAGAATCTGATTGATTTACAGTAAAGGTGCAATATAATAGGAAATTATTTTAATGCTTTTCAGTTTCCCAACACAAAAAACTTCTGCATTTTGATGAAACTATATGTAAATTGAAAAACTACAGTCAAGAAATACTACTTTATGCTCAGCTTTATCGTTTTAAGCTCTGAGTTACTTTGGTGAGGCTAAGAAAGAGAAAAAACTTAAGACCAAAATGAAAAGGAAAAATTAAGCAAATCATAGAAAAATAAAAGAGAGCACTGCATCAAATACATTTTGGCTCAGAGCTAAGATTCCAAATTCAATTCTCAGTAAGAAACTACAAATAAAAGGAATGAAAAAACAAGAGCTTAGGTTCCTAGCACTGGGAAAGCAATCCCTTTAAGATACTACAAAGTGGTTCAGAACGGGGTTGGAAGAGAAAATGGCCCAGCATTGAATAAGGAGCAAGTTTCCTATTCCTGATACCTGGAAAGCTTGCTGAGTACTTCACAATCAGAAGCCTCTCTCCTCTAACGCACGTGCTCACAGTCTAAAAACATGGCACAGTTTCAATCACAGAGAAAGGCACTCTTAGTCACACGTACCTGTTGTAGGAGAGAAAGGCCAACAGAAACAGCAGACACGCTAACACGTCAGCTCTGCCAACAATCCCAGCCACCTTGAAAGTTAAAATAATAAAAAGTGAAAACCTTGGACAATTACTTTCAGAAAACCATTACACAAATATATTACAGAAATGTATTTGTTTCTAGGTAAATGAAAGATATAATAAAACAGAAAACTCACTGTCCTTCAAGTTCTGCTATATGACTAACCACCTCTGATTATCATATATATTTAATAATGAGTTTATGCAAGGAAAAAGAAGATGGGAGGGGCAAGATTTCCACACCTTGTTTTTAAGCTGTCTTCTTAGCGAGTCAATTCACAGCACCAAAAATTATTCATTTATTAATTTATTTTTTAAATTTTTTGAGCAATATTTGAGAGCCAGACACTGCGTTCTTCTGAGTACCATAATGCTAATGGAGCAGACAATATTTACAGAGGACTTGAAAAAAGTAAGTTGAGAATCAATACTTTTAACAAGAATGGGGCCAGGCAGGATGGCTCACATCTGTAATCTCAGCACTTTGGGAGGCCAAGGCGGGCAGATCACTTGAGCTAAGGAGTTCAAGACCAGCCTGGGCAACATGGCAAACCCCCATCTCTACAAAAAATACAAAAATTAGCCAGGCATGGTGGCATAGGCCTGTAGTTCCAGCTACTCAGGAGACTGAGGTAGGAGGATTGCTTGAGCCCTGGAGGTCAAGGCTGCAGTGAGCTGTGATTGTGCCACTGCACTTGGCCTGGGCAACAGAGTGGACCCTGTCTCAAAAAATAAATAAACAAAAAGGGGAATGAGTTTGAACTCATGACTGCCATATGTGAGTATATGTGTGCAAGTGTGGGTGTGTGCATGTGTGCATATTTTTCTTAGCTCTATCACTGAAAAAGCCTATAAATATAATACCTCAGTAGCAAAGGCCATCTTGTCACTAACCACAAACCATTTCTAAGAGAACATCATCTTCTTGGAAAACTGGCTGATACCAGGGCTGAGGCTGGGGAAATTCAAGAGGAACTTGGATCATTTTATGTCAGAAAGTAAGAAAATGCTTATAAATCGACAGTGAAAAGGGCACAGAAGCCAGCACTACAAGGGGCCCCCATTGAACAAATTTAAGGCAAATTGAATATTGAAATAAATGAGGACAATAATATATTATAAACCACTGAAAATGAAATCCACTAGTCCATACTAATAATAAATACAGCCATGCATCGAATAATGACACTCAGGTCAACAACGAGCCACATATATGATGGTGGTCCCACAAGATTATAATACCATATTCCTATTGTACCTTTTCTATGTTTAGATACATTTAGATACACAAATACTTACCATTGTGTTACAGTTGCCTACAGTCTTCAGTATGGTAGCCTAGGAGCAATAGGCATATCACCCAGGTTTGTGTAAGTATACTCCATGATATTTGCACAATGACAAAATAACCTAACAATTCATTCTCAGAACATATCCTCAACGTTAAGCAATGCATAATTGTATATACATAAATGAATGAGTGGATACATACAAATGTATATACATGCATAGAGCAAGTAAGTGAATGGGAAAGAAAGGAGACCTCTTCCTTCATTAAAAAGCCAGTTAATGAATGTGGAGGGAGCAGTGCGGTTGGAAAATAACCATTTTGCTTCCATAAGAGTAAAGACTGGATCAAGCAAGAATCTTCAACAATATCAATGGATGCTAAACCTAGGGTATGAAAGTTTTTGAGGTGCAAAGTATTAGCAGGGCTTCAAAGTGTCTATTTACCAATTATTTATTAGATGAAAAAATTAAAAAAACACTATGGGAAAAATGCATTATATCCCACTGTCTTAACTGTGGTATCAAATTAAAATCATCATTCCTGAGAAGGAACCATCATTTACGCAGTATTTTAGCAGGGACATACAACCTGAATATGATCATGAGAAAATATCAAACTCAAGATAAGGAACATTCTATAAAAATATGAATTAAATATATATTATACTAATAAATTATAATAAATTTTATGTGTAGCAATATTTTGTAAAATTTTATTGTGTAGTGATTTATTCTAATTTATATTATACCATGATTCATAATTATATGTCATAATCTAATCAATTATAATATTGTATCTATTATATACTATATGTATGATACATTAAACATATATAATATTTTGTACATTTTTATTATACATTATGCATTTGCATATAATATACTATATATCATATATTTACATATTATGTATTTTTAATATAATATGCTCTATAAATCATATGTAGTTATGTTATAAATTATACAACATATATTATATATTATATATATTATGTTATGTATTATATATTTATATTATAGTTACAGAATATATTATAATCATATTTGCAATATAACATGTTAATGACATTTTTTATTTTACATGTTCTAATATAAATTCTAAATTATATTATAATCTATAAATTATATTATACAAAGACAATGAAGACTGGTAACTGTTTCAAACTAAAGGAGACTAATGAAGACTAAAGAGAAATGACTAATGCTTTCAGCTTTCAAAAATATACAACTAAATTATTGAAGCATAAAGGTATATGAATTATGCAAGCTACTCTCGAATACTTCAGAAAATAATGTTTGTATATATTGAGAGAGAAAGAGAGGGAGGTGATAAAACAAATGTGGAAAAATATGAAAAATTAGTGAATCTGGATGGAGAATATACAGTTATTTTCCATATTTTTAAAGTTTGAAATTATTTCATAAAATGCATTACTTCAGAAGAAGACTGAAATGGAAGAGGGGAAACATGACTCTTTACAAATCTTCATACTATTTCGCTACATAAGATGTCTCTGCATTTCTCTTATTTTTTAAAAAATCCAATAAATAAATAGTCAAGGAACAAAATGGGATATAACTTTTTAAAAATACCCCAAAGGGCCAGGTGCAGTGGCTCACATCTGTAATCCCAGCACTTTGGGATGCTGAGGTAGGCGGATCACGAGGTCAGGAGATCAAGACCATCCTGGCTAACACAGTGAAACCCCGTCTCCACTAAAAATACAAAAAATTAGGCGGGCGTAGTGGTGCACACCTGTAGTCCCAGCTACGTAGGAGGCTGAGGCAGGAGAATAGCTTCAACCCAGGAGGCAGAGGTTGCAGTGAGCCGAGATTGTGCTACTGCACTTCAACCAAAGCAACAAAGCAAGACTCCATTTAAAAAAAAAAATGCTCCAAAGAACAGGTACCATAAGAGCTGAATGATGAGGAACAGCTCACGAGGACACTGAATCAGGCTGACATTTCAGGCAGAGCAACAGCATCACCCACATCACAGAAGACCTGAGGTCCATGGCGTGTTAAATAATCAATCAGCAATTAATAGTAGGAAATAGTTTTCTGGAAAATATACCTATAAACATCCTCACACAATGAGCACACTTTGCAGTCATGAAGGAGAGGCAGTGAATAAGCATGGAGGTGGCCAGGTGCGGTGGCTCACACCTGAGGAGACCGAGGTGGGCAGATGACTTGAGCTCAGGAGTTAAAGACCAACCTGGGCAACATGGAAAAACCCTGTCTCTACCAAAAATACAAACGACCAGCTGGGTGTGCACCTGTGGTCCCAGCTACTCAGGAGGCTGAGGTGGGTGGATTGCTTGAGCCCAGGAGGTAGAGGCTGCAGTGAGCCAAGATCACACCATTGCGCCCCAGTCTGGGTGACAGAGCAAGACCCTGTCTCAAAAACTTACAAAAAAATAAGCATGAAGATAAACCATTCAAGGTCTGAATGCAGACTTCTGTTGCCATCTGAAATTTGGTTTTGTTATGTTTAAAATGAGTGTAACACCCACTCCCCAAGGGTGATTGTAATTCATGAGATGATGTATACACAAAGGGCCTGCTAGATAAATGCTGGTGTGCTTCTTTCTCACCTTTTTTTTTTTCAGAGAAATCGGGTGGAACTCTTAACACTGAGATAGGTTTTCCTGTGTGGCTTGTGGAGATCATCTTTTTACTTTAAGGTTTACATGTATGAGATCTTAATTGTGAGCTTTATTAGATTATCTAATATATGTTAGTTAAAATCTATGTAAAATATAACTCAATTATACACACACAAATGGACTGACAGCAAGTCACATATTGAGAAAAATTCCAGTTCTATTTACATTAAGAGAAACCTGGACATGGTCAAAGAATAGCATTGGCAATACAGAGCTGAAAGTTATTACCTGACGTGGCTGCTTCTACCATATGCTGTTCATTGATTCATCAATCTACAAGGAACTTGAGTATCAAATTAGGAAGACTGCATGACTCAAGAGAAGAATGCAGTGACAGTGTGGTGTCACCACAACGTCAAGGCCCAGCTCAGACTCACAGTCTGTAAAGCTGAAGTGTGTACAGGTCACCTGTAAGCCCAGATCTGCTCTGACTACACTATCACCTTCTTGAGCATTTAGCTCAGTATCACCTGCAAGTCTTCCTGAAGGTTAAACAGAGCCCAGCTCACTAGCAACAGTCTTAAGATAAGCCTTAGCATCCGGACCCAGAAGGGCACTCATCACAGCACAACTGATGTAGCCAACAGTGAGACTTACAAGCTGTAACTAGGTGTAGCAAGTTGGAATGAGGCAATCACAAGCTAGGCAAGCTTAACTAATGTGTTAAAGGCGTCCTGCAGCCCAGCTTCTTGCATTGCAGCCAGTTTGGAAGAGGCAACCGCAGAGTGTGCCAGCTGGATGTGCCCAGATATAAAGAATATAGTGTCCCTTGCAGGAGAAGCTCAAAGAGGGTGTTGAAATATTGGTGTAACATTGATAGGCTCTTTTGCCAGTCCAAAACACTAAACATGCATTGAACACCTATTCTATATCCCTGTTGAACTGAGGTATTTGGGGCAAAAGGCTAGGTATTTAAAAATGAGTGCTATAATAGTCATTAACTACTATATGTCTAGACCAGCCATTCCTTGTGATTCAATTAGTCAATATCATCATGTTCAGTAATTGCGTGTTTTAAGTCCAGTTAGCAAATGTTTTCCAAATGGCTCCTCTTAGCCAGATCCTGTGTCAGTTGGAAGCATACAATCAGCCTCAAAATGTTTAACATCTAGTGGGGGGTCAAAAGAGGATATTAAATAGCACACAAGGAAACTACATGCATCATAAGAGAATAAACCATTAGCAAGAGAAGACTGAAGAGATGAATTTTTACTGTAGGATCTAGGAAGGCTTCACAGGTCTGGCCATGTAAACTGTGACTTAAAGATAGACAAGGAGGATTTCAGGAAGCTCAAGACAAGGGACTGCTCAGCCTAGGCCCGGAAAGGAACAAAAATGCTTTGCAGGTGGAAGATGCAAGAATGGCAAAGAAAGAGAGGTCTGGAGCTATATGGAGTGCTTTTGGAAGGGGAGGCCTAAGGTGATGAAGAGCATGGAGCAAATAAAGAAGTGTGGAGGGGCAATGGGAAGCAAAGATGCAACATTAAGCTGGAGCCAGCTGATTTTATGACAATGTAGGCTGAATTGTAGGGTGCTGGAAAGTACAAAAGCAATTGGTCAGTTCATAGTTAGTGAAAAATACATAGAAATGGCCAGCATGTATTTCAGCCTCAAACTACAGGTTTCCATTACCGACATGGTGGCTGTAACCTAGGAACTGCAGCCTCTAACAAATATTCAAATACTGGAAGGAGAAACATCAGTGATCATAATCAGATAGAATTCAAATAATGTAACCCTAGCAAGATTAACACAAATTGCAAATTAGTAGTTAATTTGCTCTAGAAACTTGTCTTTTGGAATATCACCAATAAGATTTGTATAAAGTATATTATATATGTACAAGGCTATTGATATTTATTTTATCTGCAAATATGAGTTCTATTAATGTCAGACAGGGCCAGGAATACACAATTAACACATAGAAACAGCTAAAAACCAGATGGACTGATAAGATTAGATCATAACTAATTTTTTCTTAAGTCTTCCTATCCCAGTTCTGGAAATGTTGACCTTCACCTTCAACTCCATGTATTAGCGTTTCCTGCCCTTGCTCTCAACTTGACCTAAGTGCATTTCTGCAAATCTGTAATGTCTCTATGATGACTAAGCTTTAATTATCATAGAAGAATTACAATAACTTCCTCCATTTTCCCAATGTCTCTACTGATTTTTGTCATGATTCAGGATTCGTAAAAACACAAATTTCCCAATAAATATACTGTCAGGAAATCATTCCAGTAATCTCAAAGGCTTAAGTGAGGAAAGCTCTGGGTCTGCTTCATTTATTGCTATACCCCTGCACTGAGTGACTATCTTATAGTCACTGTATTATAGCCACTTGAATATTCATCAAAAGATTGAGTAAATAAATGAATTTGTCCCCATTGACTTAAATTTAAAATAATTTTGCTCTCTGCTAGAGTTCTTGTTTTGTTTCATAACATATTGCTTTATCTTGCATCTATCTATATGTATGTTCTTCGGCTTTTCAATGAGCTTATGAAATTGTGGATAGGGATCCTGCTATTCACCCACATATTCCCCTGGTAGAATGCCTTACACCAAGCAAGTATAGTCAGCTCTCCATATCCCTGGAGTCAACCAACTGATGATCAAAAATATTCAGTAAGTAAATAAATACAACAATAAAGATAATATAAATAAAAAACAATATAGTCTAACAACTATTTGCATAGTATCATAAAGAATGTATAGATGATTTAAAGTATACAGGAGGATGTGTGTAGATTATATGCAAATACTACAGCATTTTATTTAAGGGACTTGAGCATCCTCTGATTTTGGTATCCTTAGGGGTCCTGGAACCAATCTTTTGCAGACGCTGTATTTGTATTAATTAACTATTTGTTGATTACATAATTAATAAAGCAAATGCTTAATCATATCAATGTGTTCAAATTAAACCCCACTTAAAAAATTTAAATTTTCCATCCTTTCTGAGATAATTTATGATCCCATTTTTGTTCTTCTTTAACAAAGAGGAGATAATTCCCAGTAATTCCCTCTCCCACAAAGCCAAGGTCTTTTTAAAAAAAAAAAAAATTCGTTAGGGCCAGGTGTTGTAGCTCACACCTGTAATCCCAGCACTTTGGGAGACTAAGGCAGGAAGATTGCTTGAGCTCAGGAATTCAAGACCAGCCTAGGCAACATAGCAAGACCTTGTCTCTACTGAAAAAAAAAAAAAAGGCCCAGCATGGCAGTGAGCACCTATGGTCCCAGCTACTAGGGAGGCTGAGGTGGGCAGATTGCTTGAGCCCAGGAGATGGAGGTTGCAGTAAGATATGATCATGCCATTGCGCTCCAGTCTGGGCAACAGGGTGACACCCTGTCTCAAATAATAATAATAATTTATCTCTATGTCTTCTGGAAAGTACATCTCTTTTTCTATTTCTCTGTCCTCCTACTTAGAAACATGAATTGAAATCTATGACTAAATAATAAGACCCCCAATTTTACTTTGTCACGGAAATTATTTTGCAGGCTAAATTTCTCTGCCTCCTTCTTAGACTTCCTTCAGAGCCTTATGAATATAAGCACCCTCCCTAACATCCTTCCCTAAATAAATATCCAGCTCTCAGACTCCTCTGTCCCTTTCATTGTGTTCCTATGGATTGTTTTCGATTAATACAAAAACATGTCGAAACGCTTTTTTAAAGGTCATTTTGCTAATAGGATTTTCCTCTTTTCTTAGGACCCAACCTTAATCAGTTCCTGATCACACTGCCAAAGGCTGCCTGTGTTTTATACACTCTCTCTCTGATACCTCTGAATTGAAACTGTTATTGTCCTAATTTGTTCTTTTCTACAGCAATTGTTCCCAAGATACTCCAAGCACAGATTTCCAATTGTACTTGAAGAATTGTTTGTCAGAAATAAAATACTGTCTACGGTTTTATATTAAAACACGCCATTGGCCCAGCATCATATATTCTATATGTCTAGTAGTAGTAGGCCTTGATTATTTTTCTTCATGTTCTATCCCAAAAGAACATTAAAACCTTAAGTATCGCTCTTATTTTTTTTCAATTCGCATCAAAAAATTTTCATCATAATTTCAAATACTTGAAAGGATTTAACTTCATATGCATTGTAGCTATTGACATTTTAAAATGAGGCCATAATGTTCCTGTTTTAAATCTACCAAGTAGAATTTGAACACTATAGCAACTTGAAGCTCATCATCTTCCATTTACCCAAACATGAAGAGACTCTTCTTTAATTGGCAGACACTTCACACCCTTTCTCCTTGAACTCATACTCATTGTAATTGCCCCTCACCATTTTTGTGAATTACATAGTTATGCTTTAAGTTATGCTTAAAAATATTGTATTTATCACCCTTCTCCCTATATTAAAAATATATACAATTAAATTTATATTTTAAAATCTTTTGACCATAAGCTTCTAAGTGTTGGATTATTACTCTAATTATTAATTCACAGATGTTTGATATATCATAAATAAAGCAGAAAGTGATAAATAATAAATATAAAAAATTACCTCTTAATAATCTAGGTATAGCAGATTTCTTTTCAAGAAGTTCAGTTGTCTGTGGCTGAATTTTACCTTTTGTTAGACTATGACAGCCAGCAGCATTAATACTAACTATTCCTAGCTTTCATCTCATAGGCTGTTCACATAAATAAGTGAAAATGGAAGTAGATCTGTTACAGCAATGACTTTATTCTTTGAACTCCAAGTTATTGGCAAATATTACATAATGATCTATCACCTCACATAATTTTTAATCATCTACCAGTTGACAATGCAATCAAGTCCTCCTTTAATTTGATAGAAAGCAAAGAGTTTAAACATAGCCATCATTTGAGTCACCTGTCATTAGTCATTTACTGACACGATTTCTTTTAAGTACAGCAGAAAGGCTTTACTGAGACTCAACAAAGAACTATTACTTATCCCTCAGACTCGTCAACTTAAAGTCACCTTGTTCAGTCTAAAATACTCACAAAGAGTTGGAAAAATGACCTTCAACGATGCAATTTTTTATAAAGTGATCTTGCTTTATCACCCAATCAAAATATATTTTTGTCAAAACTTTGAGCTTACAGATTTAGAATTTTGTTGGTGGAAATTACCCATCATATAGTCTAAATGGCAAACTAGTCCTCATCATCAAACCAACTAGTCAAATTAGACTTCTTGTGTCCATTCAAATACACATACTATTATGCATCCCCATGACAACTATGTCACTTCTGAATTCAGAATACCAACATAGGCCACCATACCTTACTTCTAAGGCCATGTGGTATTCTTCACAGAGATATGAGTTAGGGAAAGATGTGAAGCCCTACTTTGGGTTTGTGATGCCTTAATTGGAGGATGCCTTGCTGAAACCAATATATCAGACTATTTCTTTGTAAGGTGCCTCAGAGGTTTGTACACTTGGGGCATAGTAAGATGCTGGTGTATGCAAGGTATTCCCTAACTTTGTTAAAATGAGCAGAGAGCAAGTGAGAAAGGGTAAAGGGAACCACCATGACATTTTTACTGCAAGTGTGTTCTCAGGCAGATCAGCTTAAGGGAAGTGTGCAGAGAGATGCAAGCTAAGGCTCTGGAAAAGTCTTGTAAAACTGTGGTGCCCATGGACCTCTCATCAAGTCTTCATCTACCCATAAACACAAAACAAACAGCTGTGTTTACTGAGATGGGAAACAAAGTAACTTAAAAATCCCGTCTGATTCAAGAAATGATTAAATAGATATTTTAAAGAGCACCATAGCTTCAAACTATCAATACCTTTTTTTTTTTTTTGAGATGGAGTCTTACTCTGTTGCCCAGGTTGAAGTGCAATGGTGCGATCTTTGCTTACTGCAACCTCCACCCCCCGGGTTCAAGCGATTCTCCTGCCTCAGCCTTCCGAGTAGCTGGAATTACAGGCATCCACCACCATGCCCAGCTAAGTTTTTTTGTATTTTTAGTAGAGATGGGGTTTCCCATGTTAGCCAGGCTGGTCTTGAACTTGACCTCAAGTAATCTGCCTGCTTCAGCCTCCCAAAGTGCTGGGATTACAGGCATGAGTCACCATACCCAGCCAATACTTTTAAATACATTTTTCATCACTCATACAATAACTACCCTTCCTATTAAGTAATTTGGCAAACAATATATAAGACTCCTAAGTCTGTCTTTCTAACTTGAAGAATGTCAGTCTAACTTTTTATAGTCCTCTTCCAGCACTTACAGTTCTGCATAATAAACATTATAAATATAAAGCAGAGTGAGAAAAGGTAAAATATAAATGTGGAGCAGGAACAATGACTCAGCATGCTAAGTGCCTCAAAATGGCCCTTGCTGCTTAAAACACATTAGGACTTAAATTTTCTGCAAATACAAAACTGAACCAACTGTGGCCATTCATTACTACCTGTAATAATAACAGCAGTTATTTAGAATAGCAGCTAAATCCAGGAGGTGCAATAAAACCAATTTGAACACTCAAAAGGAAATGATGTCAAACAAAACAATTTAAATATAAATACAAACACTTGAGTAGCGTGACTCACATGGTTTTGAAAGGGAAAAAAGATTAGCTTAGCTTACATGTATATATATACATACACACATATCTATATATACACACCTATATACATGTATATATATGTGTGTGTATACATGTATACATACACACACATATATACATATTCGTTATTTCATTGAGATTCAATTATACTTACCGCCTCAGTATGAATAGGATGCACAGCAAAAAGCAATGCCGTTACAAAAGCAAGTCCACGATTCTTGAAGACAGTTTTATCACAGGTGTACATCAGCACAAGGGTCACTAAGCAGTGTAAAATTATATTTACTGCATGAAAGTAGAATGGGTTCATACCAGTCAAAAATATGTTTAGCCTGTAAAAAAAAAAAAAAAGAAAAAAGAAAAAAACTGCATTTACAAACTCGACATAAGCACAAGGGAAGCAGAGGGAATCCATCATTTAAAAAGATAAGCTATTGGATTAATGATTTTTAAATGATTCTCAATATTGGGTTAAATTTTGTCTTCCGGTATGTATCACATTTTTTCTATTTCAGAATTCTCCCATGTGCAGAAATCCATGCATATACAACACAATATTGTTTCAGGGAGCTTTGGTCTCACTGAGAAGGCAGGCAAACAGGTGCTGAGTCCGTTTGTCCCTCACTCTGTGGCTAATGCAAATATACTCCCTTAGTATTCTTGCTTTCACTGCTGGCTCTTCCTAAGCAACTGAGTGTTGAAAGTCCAAAGGGCCGTGGGTCAGAGTCATAGACACTGGAGATGAACAGAAACCATGAAACTACAATTGTAGTCACAGTTGGGACAAATGAGACATGAATGTGTTCTCTCACCCATGGTGCCGCCAGGAACCAGGTTTCCAGATTATGCATCTGGAAGCTTCATCTAATTACCACCCTACAAAGGAAGCTTTAGGGAACTTACATGCTATTACCAGCTGCAGCTGAAATGAAAAGATGAGCAAAAGCATCATGTTCCAGAATGTGTATGAAATGTTTTTTAACAAAAATTCCCACAGATCTCAGTACCTGATTTCTAAGACCATTGCAAAGAAACTGAATGAGAACCACAAAGGGAAGGAAAAACAATTGTTCAACGTCATAAAAAAATAATTTTATGAGACAGAAAAGCAAAATAGAGAGACTTCTGAAGCTTGCCTTAAATTTAATAAAAGGACATAATGCACCCAATTGAGTCTGTGGGGTTACAGAAAAAATACACTTGTGCAAGGTATGGTTCTTTTCAGGGAACATCAATACCCTAAGTGGTCCTGACTATAGTTGTCTGTACTCTAGTCCATCTTACTAAAACAGCAATCCCAGGACTTCAGTTCTCAGGCCTTTGGTCTGCTTCTCTTATAGAAACAGCTCCTCTTTGCCAAAACAACTAAGAATGAAAAAGTCATCTTTAGAGATGACATACGCATATTCTAAATAATTGACATAATTTGTGCACAGCATTAATCTACAGAATTTTAAACATCTCAAGCTTTATTTGGACATATGAATGCAAATGTCATACTTACTAATAAACTCCATTTTCACTCCCACTGAAGTAATCAGAATCTTAACTAAGCCTAGAAAAATGAATTGTTGTATTGGATCCAACTCCAGGGCTCTGATGCAGGATTTGTCCCAGCTGTATGTTGGCAGACCCATGAGTGTGCATACACTGCAGCATCCTCAATACAGGAACCTGGTGGGAAATTACCCATCCAGAGGGAAAAAGGAATAGGCAGTGGACTAGAGAACCCACAGGTCCAACTAAAGCAGGGAGACCAGCATGCCATTCCTGTGTAGGAGCACACACAGGCAGCAGGGCTGCTTAAAGTCAGAAAACTTGGGATGGGAGAATTGTTAAGGGAAGGCAAGACCAAATGCCGGTCCTTGGAGTACTCAGATACAGTTCCTTAGGAGCCCACCCTTCTGAGGCTGATTTGACACTATTTTCCACTTCATCAGGCTGAGCTTTCCAGACCAACTAAGCCATTCATTTAAAATTCATTCACACCAGTGACGATGATGAGAGAAAACAGGCAATCTCACATCCAATTGGTAGGTGTCCAGATTGGAAGGTCTCTTGGTTGGTAACATGCATCAGATGCTTTAAAAGGAATATACTTTTGACTGAAAATTCCACTTCCAGGAATTTTCCATAAGGAAGTAACCAGAAAAGTTTGTATAAAATACAAAATATATATAAAATATATATACACAAGTATATATATAAATACATATATATGTACATATACATATAAAAGATGGAGAGTAAATGTACAAGAATGCATCTCACAGTGTAAATTGTAAAAATGGCAATAGTGAGAAAGGCAAGACATCTAACAAACCAAATCCTTGATAAATCTGACTATTCTCAAGCATCCTAAAATTTAGATAATAAATTTGGATTACAAATAATAGCACCATTTCTTAAAAGAGGACAAAAGGCTTATTTTTGCAAAGTATTCATTATTCAACCATTTGAAATCTAAAAAGCATTATTAAGGATGGCATTATTACTATATTACCATACTTTTATCAGGTATTTAACATATATCCCTTTCTCCTTCCAAAAAAAGTATAAAGGACTAGGCACAATGGCTCATGCCTATAATCCCAGCACTTTGGGAAGCCGCGGTGTGTGGATCACCTGAGGTCAGGAGTTCGAGACCAGCCTGACCAACATGGAGAAACCCCGTCTCTACTAAAACATACAAAATTAGCCAGGCATGGTAGTGCACACCTGTAATCCCAGCTGCTCAGGAGGCTGAGGTAGGAGAATCACTTGAATCTGGGAGGCAGAGGTTGCGGTGAGCCAAGATTGCACCACTGCACTCCAGCCTAGGCAACAAAAGTGAAACTCTGTCTCAAAAAACAGACAAACAACAACAACAAAAAACAGCATAAAATGGTAGGCATGAGTCACCTTTGTGGTTCATATGCATCATATCCGAAAATATCCAGGCACTATCCATGTTATTATTTCTTGAACTTAGTCAAGGCTTAGTCAACATCTTAAAAAATACTTTTGTGAGACAGAAATGCAGAACAGAGAGACTTCCGAAGGTTGCCTTAAATTTAATAACAGGACATAATGCACCCAATTGCATCTGTGGGGTTATAGAGAAAACACACTTGTAGAAGGTATGGCTCATGCATCAGAAGCTTTAAAAAAGGTACACACCGGAATGCCTGATGTTTGAAGTAAATTCAGTTAGATGCCAAAATATAAAATAAATTGCTGAATGAGGAGCCCCTGCAGTAATGACGTAATGGTGTGAAGGTCCCTTACCTGGAACCTAACACTGGTGAATCTAAGCTTTATGAAATCACCCTGAATCTGGAGTTAGGAGTATTTTTTAAATATCTAAAAAGATGGAGAGTGAATTCTCCAAATTATAGAGAAGTGAGCTTGAGACAAAATGCTAACAAAAGGTTCTAGCATATCCTACATGTGATCACGGAGAAAAGAATCTGATTCTGAGACAATATGGGTTCACAAAAAGGCGGTTCACTGATTAACCTCATAATTTAATCGAAAATGGGATGTGATAGATGCATCGCATCTTTATTTTAACAAAGGCATTTATCAAAATCTCCCTGCAAACAAAATAGCCTAAGACAGATTTGCAGCAAACACCAAGAGTAGTGAAAAATCAATCAATGTCTCCTTGGACTGAAAACTTCAGTGTATGTCACAGGGTTCTGATATTACCTCTGTTCTGTCATATATATATATATATATATATATTTTTTTTTTTTTTTTCTTTGAGACAGTGTCTCACTCTGTTTTCAGGCTGGAGTGCAATGATGCAATCTCGGCTCACTGCAACCTCTGCCTCCCAGGTTCAAGTGATTCTCCTGCCTCAGCCTCCTGAGTAGCTGGGACTACAGGCGCCCACAACCACACCTGGCTAATTTTTGTACTTTTAGTAGAGACATGGCTTCATCATGTTGGCCAGGATGGTCTCAATCTCTTGACCTTGTGATGCGCAGGTCTTGGCCTCCCAAAGTGCTGGGATTACAGGCATGAGCCACTGCGCCTGGCCTTTATCCAATATTTTTATCAAAGGTTTAATGAAACTATACAGTATATTCTTATCAAGATTACAAAATGCCTTTATCTGGAAAGGAGAGTTAATATACTGGAAGACTAGCTGACATTCACAAAGAGTTTAAATGGCTGAAATTGTTAGCTAATTCTAACAGGATTAGACAGAATAGTGGTAAGAGTAAATACTCATATGGGGATATACAAGAGAACAAAATACTTGCAGTCTAGATTAAAACTGTACATAGATAATTGCCTGAAGCTTTTATTTGCCTTCAACCCAAAGAGTTAATGTGTCTTGGTTATCAAAATAGACCAAACCAGACAGACAGGGAACTGCACAAGTCACACAATTTTTATTTCAATTTACACAATCAGATATTTATTAAACATGTACTACATGTCAGATATGATTCAAGGTCCAGAGATACCAAGAGAAGTAAGATGTGGCAACTGTTCCCAAAGAATTAATAGCACAGAAGGAGCAGGCAAGGTAATTAAACAGCTAATTAAATGTTAAAGAATTCTGGCAATGGAAGAACCTACCAGGTGCAGAGATAGGGAAGAGGGAGGTATTCTACCTGAGGATGGGAGAGGCAAGATACCGTGCTATCCAAAGTGGGGCAGCAGACCCTCAGAGGGCTTTTTAAACACAGAGCACCTTCCCAGAAGAACTTCAGGATGCTAAGCGGAGAGGCAAGACCCTCAGAAATGATGTCTCTTGAATGTAGGCTTGAGGAAATGGAAGATGCTCAGCCTAGAGAAAGATGACAGAAATGATGCCAAGTTCTCCAGGGGAAAAGATCTTTGGCATATATATGCCTATATCCGCAGTGTTTAGCACAATGCCTCATTCATGATTATCACACAATAAGCATTCGGATGAATGAATACACATGAATGAATGAATGAAAGTAATACAAAAGGAATGCACTTACTTTAAGTAGCTCCCTAGGAAAAAACTACAAGTTAATAAAGATGTTGCAAACTGGCTTCCCAAAGGCTAAGTTTAGCCTGCAGGTTGTTCTGTTTCACTTTCATACCTCTTTCTTATTTGCCAGCGTTTTAAAAACAGGTGGCTTCACATAAAAATTTCCAGCTTTGGCCGGGCGCCATGGCTCAAGCCTGTAATTCCAGCACTTCGGGAGGCCAAGGCAGGTGGATCACAAGGTCAGGAGTTTGAGACCAGCCTGACTAACATGGTGAAACCCCGTCTCTACTAAAAATACAAAAATTAGCTTGGCGTGGTGGCATGAGCCTGTAATCCCAGCTACTCGAAAGTCTGAGGCAGGAGAATTGCTTGAATTCGGGAGGCGGAGGTTGCAGTGAGCTGAGATCATGCTACTGCACTCCAGCCTGGGCAATACAGTGAGACTCTGTCTCAAAAAAAGAAAGAAAAGAAAAATCCAGCTTCTCTTGAAATATTAGAAGACCTGACAACTCTGGGCCTACATGGCTAAATGGAAGTATCTGTGTGCCCATCTCAAGAGGACAAGGGCTCACAAACTGCCATAGTCTCTACTAATTCCTATCATACTCCTAACCTGAAAGCATTCATTTATCATTATGCACACAATTTTTTTTTTTTGATACAGTCAAGAGGAAAGTGAAATATTTCTTGAGCCTACATGACTACCACACATGGGCAATAAACAGTCAAAATGACTGCTTGAAGAAAAATGGAACAATGCATATTTCTGGAAGGGGAGAATATTCCCATGTGCCTAAAATGGAAAGTATTACAACATAACCTCACATCCACCTCACTTCCCTCAATTACTCTAAGATCGGCCTGACCCTTTTAGCATTTGAATTTTCAACTTTTAATATGCAAAGTACTGAGAGGCAGGCTTCAGCTCCAAATAGGAAGTAACACTGAAGCTAGTATACATTTAAACACTTAAAATTATATCAGGTACTTGGATAACTAGAAATGTCCACACAGAAGAATAATGAGAACCCATATGAAACACCATCTAAAAAGAACGATCTCAGGTTCCGTATCACCCTGAATGTACCTTTATGAAAGTACTTAACCAAGTTTTTAAAAAACTCATTAACTATATTCCTCAAACGTTTTGAGTATTTTTTCATACACTATAGAAAACTAATTTCTTTTTGTCATTGTATTCATCTCACTCAGCACACAAAAGATTCTAAATAAAAATTTACTGAACTTGGGAGGCCGAGGCAGGTGGATCACGAGGTCAAGAGATTGAGACCATCCTGGTCAACATGGTGAAACCCCATCTCTACTAAAAATACAAAATTAGCTGGGCATGGTGGCACGTGCCTATAATCCCAGCTACTCAGGAGGCTGAGGCAGGAGAATTGCCTGAACCCAGGAGGCGAAGGTTGCGGTGAGCCAAGATCGCGCCATTGCACTCCAGCCTGGGTAACAAGAGCGAAACTCCGTCTCAAAAAAAAAAAAATTACTGAACTTACATTAAGTTGACATGGGATCATCTTTCCCCTTTGACTCTAAGAATCTCTCATTTTACTTGATGTAGCCTTCATTCTTCATTTAAAACCAGGCCAAGCATGTAGGAAATAAAATTTTTTTTCTGAAATAATCTTAATAGCCATTTCTTACTATCTGAAAACCTTCCAGAGTTTGGCAAATATGAACCCAAATTGCCCCTTCTCCATCTGAACTCCCTCTGCCTTCCCGTAAAACTGTCCAGAAAGGTAAGGCCATGAGTTCTCAGCCATCTGATAAGCTGGTTTACAGCACTGCCATATCCCTTCTCAGGAAAGGGCACAGGATCACACAATCCGGCACCAAAGGGGGTTGTGGGGTAGAGAGAAAGGGAGAAGAAAGAGCCATTGACTGCCCTCTGCCTCCTCACTCCCACAACCTGGAGCTTAAAATAAAGTCCATCACTCTCTTTTAAGTTTCCTCTTTGACAATAGCTCTGGTTTAGGGGAAAAAAAAAGTAACGGTCTGTATTTATGAAATAGAGACACATACTAGCTAATATACTAGAGTCCTTCCTCAAAAGGACCCCAACTCCACATCAATCAAATGGCTCTACCTCAAGGAACTGGCATAAGTCGGCAAACTGGGTAAGACATCATGACTCTCCATTGTGGTGACCCAAGCCTGATTCCTGGCCCTGAACCTGGAGTTTTCCTGGAATAAAGATCAAGCAAAATTTTAGAAGGCTGCTCATCTACTTCACTCCTAGGGACAATATGATTCATTAGCCACCACCAATGATTGCTGTAGGTCAAAACATTCTGATTACCACTGTGTCCCAGAAGCCCTTCATGGTCAAAGCATTCAGCTTGTCTTTGGCAGCTAAGCTCTGCCATTTGGTCTTCGGTACTCCTGGATCCCATCATCCCACGAAGTCAGAAAGTCCACCTCAATGGCAGCATCTCCCACATCACACCTGGCCTACAGAAGAGACCCACCAAAGAGCTTCTGGAAGTTGCAGGTGCTCCTTCGCCAATGTAATTCTCAAAGTCTCAGAAAAGGGAAAGTCATCTGGCCCTCTCTGGGAGTACAATGGAGGCATGAGAGAGTGTGTATGCAGGTGGCATGTGATAAACACATGCCAACATTCCTATCTCAATGAGCCTTTGCATTCCTTTCTCTACATTATGCCAGGGAGATTCTGGCATCTCAACCTCATTAAACTTGGGCCCCTATGAGTCCCAGTGGTTCTCAAGCATCTTAATCATCTGGTGTAGTAGCTATAATTGTTGATTCTCTGATCCCATCCCAAGATATTCCAAGGCAATAGATCTGAATTAGGGCCCAGAGATCTGCCCCAAACAACCCATGTGATTCAAAGCCAGGTGATAATCAGAACAATGGGAGACAGGTCTCAAACTTAAGGAAAGGCTGCCAAGGTTGCCCAGCTTGCCAGAAAAGCCCAGGTTTCTCAGCCATAATGCAATATACATTCTTTTCCAAAGAAATACAAACCAGGGAAAAGAAAAAATTAAAAGTATCCCTTTAGGATTTATTTCTGGTGTCTATAGTGATGGGTTCTCCAACGCTTTCTGTGTGGGTTTCCACAGCCCAATGCTAAGCACACAGCACATTCTCCTGTCTTCCTCTATTACTGTTCGTCTTTCTTTCCCCCACCCCTCTTGCCATCATTACAGCTCTCAAAGGCTTATAAGAGGTATCCATAGTCTTCTTAGATCATTCAACCAATAAATAACAACATCTGGTTCATCTCATTTTTCCTCTAAGGCAAATCCCTTTGGCCCTCAATCATTTTGGTTGCTCTTCTTCTGCATTCCCTTCAGTAGCAGGAATAAATCAGCAAATCATCATCACTTAATGTATCTGAAGTACCAAACGATGTAATTCCCAGGCACCAATGCAAACAACAGTGCAGAGGGGAGACTGACACTCTGCAGCAAAAGCAAAATTCATGGCTTTGATTTGAGTCCAATGCATCACATCCTTATCTGGCTATGAGGAAGCTGCCCCATGGGAAAGCTGCTCCATGGGAAACGAGGTTATTGTCACTGTCACATTAGTACTGGAGTAATAGTACAGCTATTAGAGTAATAATTGTACCAAAGAAAGGGTAAGAAAACTGAAGGCAGGAAGATCAGGAAACATAGCCGGAAGGTAGAAGAAAATCCTCAAAAAGGGAACCAGCAAATAATAAAAATTAGAACAGACCAAGGCCAAATATTTTAGTTTTAACTGAGCTGTCAATTTTTAGCATTTTGTTTTCTTTTAAAGATGTGTGTTTGGTGGAGTACCTGTGTGTATGCAGCCTGACATCAGTTCCCCAGAATTAACACACACTTCCCAGTTGAGGGCAAAGTCCCCCACAAAACTCCTCATGCTGCAGACATCAGCCACAAGTTCCCCAGGCCATTGGTACCTCTGACCAACTGGCTACATAATCAGGGCCTCTCACAACTCTCTCAATTTCGATCATTCATTAGAACAACTCAGAGAAATTTGGAAACCCTTATACTTATGGTTATAGTTTTCTTATAAATGTTACAAGTTAGGACCAGTCAAAGGAAGAAACCTATGGGACAAGGTCCAGGAGGGTCCTGTGCATAAATGTTCTGTTTCTTCAGGATACTTCACCCTCCTAGCATATCAACCTATGATTCATTGATGAACCAGGGAAGTTCAAGCAAACTTCAGTGTCTATAGTTTTTATGGGGTATCCCAAAATGTAAGCATGATTGATTGAATCACTGATCACATAACAACTCAATTTTCAGTCCCTCTTCCCTCCTAGGAGGTTGGGATATAGGAGTAGTATCACATGCCTTGCAGCCCCAATCCTCTAATCATATAATTGCTCTTTATACCACAGCCAGCCCTCATCCTGTAACCATCTATGAGCCCACCATGAGTCAACTCCTTTTTAACATAAACAGGTGTGATCCCAGGAGTCCATCATAAATAATAATGACATTCCTTTCACTTGGGAAATTCCAAGGAATCAGAAGCTTCCTCCCAAGAATCCAGGACAAAGACCAGAAAAAAAATCACTGTCATGTTAGTTTCTCTGATAAAATATTTTTAGGTCCTTGTATTCTATTTGATCCAACAAGGCCATTCCTTATAGAAAGCACAGGCATGGATGAATTTTAGGACCCTGAGATCAGGGTCCTAAAATTGTGAGAAACCCCTATAATTCTGGATTTTGAAGGTACAGCTGCTGTCTCTCACCTTGAACTTTGCAGCAAGCATCTACCAACCATTTGTGCTTCAATCTGCCACCCAAGAAGAGTAAGATCCAAAAGTGCTACAGATCTTTTAATCTCTTACCTAGAGTTACAGTCCCGGCAACTTACAATAGAAAGTCTCAGTCATACCTTTCAGAATCTCTCAGTAAACAGAACCAACTGGTATCCTCTGTATATATCTGAGGAAATTCCTAGTCTGCCTCCACTTTTCTCTTTGAGAGAGAAAGAACAAAGGTAAATTAGCCAAAAAGTAAACCAAGTAAACTTTTTCTCTACATTATAATCATATAGCCTTACCTTAGTATTTACCTGAAAAATTTGAACATTCACAAAAAGATTTATTCATTCTTTAAAAAATTTATTTATTTTTAATTGACAAATAAAATTCCTTCTTTCAATGATCATTCGTGAGTCCCTACTTTGCAAACCAGGCTTAGTTCTAGGTGCTACAGATAAACCTCACAGAGCTTATACTGTAGTGAGGGGACGTAAAAATCAACAATAAAAATGGTGGCAGACAGCATCATTCAGAGGAATACTAAGGCAAAGCAGGGTAAGGAAACAAGGGTAAAACACAGAGGAGTGTTTGCTACTTTAGACCACCTGGCCACCAGGGAAGGCCTCCAGGATGAAGTGACATTTATGCAGAAACTGAAGGTGGTGAGCACGCAAGACCTGCACAGATCTGGGGAAAAGCATTCAGTACGAACCATCAACACATGCAAGGCCTTTGGTAGCAGTGGGTTTGGCCTGTGCAAAGAACAAGGGCTCTGGAATGCTGGTGCAGAGAATGAGGTGGAGATGGGTAGACTAGGGTCAGAGAGGTAGCCACTGGGCAGATCAAAAAGGATGCTATAGAACAAAAACCATATCTTATCAAAAAGAACACTGCCATTGTGTGGGCATGATCAGACATTCCTTACCACTATCTTTAAGTGAGATGACAACATACTAGAAGTTAGGAAAAATATGAATGTAGCTCCAAAGAAAGATAGAAAAGACACTGGTTGGTAATAATAAACTGCTTCAGAAGGTGACTTCCCAGCCTTCATTCAGGGACTCACCTATAAAAACCCTCATGAGTCCAAAAATATATCCCTCTCACTTTCCATCCCTCCTACACTACCAGACTGTAGTCTTAAGCATATCCTACCAGATTATAATCACAACCTCCTCCTCTTGGAGCTTCCAAGATAACCTTAGGGTGGCAAAAATTTTTCAAAGGCTGTTTTTCATTTTTCTTTATAAAATTTTTCTTGCCTCCTATCACATTTTCCCTTGGCTATTTCTGTCATTGAACATCCCAGACAATCTAGTCACATATCATACAGAATCTTCATTTGCTTCCTATGATGGACTTAGAAAACAAACTTATCAGGCCATGTAGCAACAGGCTGTATCAAATGAAATTCCACAGAAGTCAAATGAAAAGGAATAGAACCAAAAAGAACATATCACCATTTATTAAAGGTTGTGGGCATGAAGGTTAGTTTGTGTTTATTTTCATGGTTGGCATACTATTTGTAACTAAAAGATGCAAACTGCTGCAAAAAAAACTTTCAAGATCAAACATTAAAATGTTGCAAATTCCTACAGCTGCACATATTAATATATTCTATTTTTTAGCTCTGACGTTTTAAACCACCCGTTTTCACTCTTACAGTTCATAATACCACCAGAAGCCCTTAATAAAATAAAACATTATAGCAAATATAATCTAATAGGCTAAACAGAGAGAGAGAGAATCAGGAGTTTAAAGTCCTTTAATTTGCTTAGTTTCTCCATCTTTAACATTAAAAAAGTCATTGGTTCTTGCTTGTTGAAGCAGACTTCCACTTGCTTACTGAATGGAATGGCACTGTAAACAATTCAGCAATATCTTCTTCCCAAGAGAAGAGGGGTATAAAATTAAAAAGCTAAGTTTCTTTTAAACCATTCAGGACCACTTTTTCAAGGGAGGTGTTACAGATATCATACAGTTTGGTTCTGTGTCAATTCACTGTCTACAGGGTAGCTTAATGCATTCTTCTTGATTTCAGGCTTACATACAGGTCATGGCCAGAGGATAAAGAAGCAAAAGCTTAAAAAGAAAGTTACTGCTACAGAGTCACAGATGTTTTGATTCTGTACCACTATGGCCCAAAAATATTCCTGCATGCCCTTGGGCATGATCTTATGAAAAGACTGAATCTGAGATTTGATTGGAAACAGAAATTCATTATAATTCTAAATCCACTTCAAGGAACACAAAGAGATGGTCATTTGTATCGGTTAGGGTTTGACTAGAAAAGCAGAATTGCCAAGACTGATTCAGAAGAAGGGATGTACTACAGGGATCTGACCTTTTACAATTGCTGGAGCTGGTTAAATAGCCTATGTAAGTGTGATGCTTCTGTGTCTATAACTCAAGTTGAAAGCCAGCAGAGCAGCAGGGCCATTCTGGAAGAGAGAGTAAATGGACTTGAAGGAGGAGGAAGCAAGGGCAAGCTGGAACCCACAAGGATGAGCTAAAAGTCTGGTTCCCACTGCCTTTAAGGCTCCAACTGTAATAATGCAAGTGGCTTGCAAAAAGTCTGTCACTCTTTCCTGCAGAGCTGCAAACCGCACCTGCACATGATTCCTAGTACCTGAAAGAGGAACATCTGGAAAGCACTGGAGGAGCTGAGGGCCTGGCTGCTGCTGCAAACCAACAGCAGATTCACCAGCATTTCTGTGACAACGTGCACGAGGCCTGGCAGCAACAAAACCTATGCCGATCTTCTGAAATTTTTCTTATGGTTAGCCCTAACCCAGATCATCCTGCAAAAGCAATTCTAAAAAACATAGTCCCAACTTAGCTAAAGTGACATAGTGCAAAGCCACCACATCTTGGTAAGCTGCCTTCATATTCCATCATCCCATGCCATCAAAACTGGTAAAAGTAGATGGTCTGATGACCCATTTCCTCATTTCAAATTTTAGCTAATTCCTTATTTGAAAAAATATATAATTAGTATCTTTGCTATCTAAGTACCTTTATTATTTATTAGTATACAAACAAGCACCTTTATAGCAATAAGCATTATGCATCTATAAATTACAATTATTCTTAAGGAAATTTCTAGCTCTCAGTATGTGTGACATACATTCAATGAATCAAAAATAAACTTATGTTTTAATAAAACATATGTTTGGAGTTTTGCACTAGGAAAGATCCTTTGAGGAGGACAAAAGACAAGCTACAGAGTGGGAGAAAATATTTATCAATCACATACTTGACAAAGTACATGTATCTAGAATGTATAAAGAACTTAAATACTCAGCATTAAAAAAACACACTTAAAAATGGGCAAAAGACACAATGGCACATTTACCAAAGAGAATAGGGAAAATGGGCACGTGAAAAGATGTTTAATATCATCAGCCATTAGGGAATGGTAAATTAATGCAGTACATATATAGGTGTGATATCACTACATACCTATCAGAATGGCTACAATAAAAAACAGCAACAATACAAAGTGCCAGCAGAGATGCACAGAAACTGGATTACTCAGACACTATTGGTAGGAACATCCGGAAAACAGTTTGGCAGCTTCGTATAAAGCATATGAACATGCAGCCACCACATGACCCAGCAATTGGACTCCTGGGCGTTTATCCCAGAGAAATAAAAAGTTATGTTTACACAGAAACCTGTAAATTAATTTTTATAGCAGCTTTATTTGTAATAGCCAAAAGTTGGAAACAACCCAGATGTCCTCAACAGGTGAATGGTTATACAAACTGTGTTATATCTACACAATGGAATACAACTCAGCACAAAAAATGAATGAACTATGGATACATGCAACAGCTTGAACGTTGAGTGAAAAAAGCCAATCTCAATAGGTTATAAACTATATGATTCCATTTATACAACAGTATTAAAAAGACAAAATGATAAAAATGGAGAATAGATTCATGGCCGTTATGGATTAGGGCGAGGGGATATGGATTAGGCATTTGTTATAGATTAGGTGTCCATGACTGCAATAAAGAAGTACCAAGGATCCTTGGGATGGAACTGTTCTGTATCTTGACTGTGGAGGTAGTCTCTGAAATCTACACATATGATAAAGCTGCATAGAACTAAATACACACTTAGCAAAATTTTTTAAAAAATAGAAGTACATATAAAATGGGTGAAATCTGACTAAATGCTACTGTAGATTGCATCAATGTCAATTTCCTGGTTGTAATATTATACCATAATAATGCAGCACGCTACCATTGGGGGAAATGGTCAGAGCATAAGGAATCTCTGTATTATTACTTTAAACTTCATGGGAATGAACAATTATATTTTAAAAAGTTTTTTAAATGGGTTTGAAATCTCAAAGTTTTTCACTTAAGCATAATTTAAGATTCAGTTAAAATGGTTTGCACATATTTAAAGGGCCCCTTGAATTGTGTTTTCACTAAAATAAAAATCATAAAGACATAATCTATGTGAAGTATCTAAGTCAATGCTTGGTTCATAGTGAATAGTTAACAAATGTGGCTTTCTGTCCTTCCTTGTACCATCCTGTAGAATTATGTGGGTCTAAAGTCATTGATGTCCTCCAGCTTCATGCTATTGCACTAGAAGATGCAGTTTCACCTCGGCTGACTATAGAGAAAACTGTCCAGTCTTATTTAAATCAGTGCATGTAAGCACAGAAAGACTACTTAGCATTCTCTTTCTGAAGAGGCAGCTGTCTCTTTCCAATTAGTGCTGTGTTGCTCTTCTAGATTTGTAACTCAGTTTTCTCAAAAAAAGAGTGTATCTTTCATAGGCAGTAGCATATAATATATAGAGAGCCATGCCTCTTCGATACCAAGCTGCTTGTTACAATCAATGACTACCACAAGAGTCCCTCAGCTCTCTTCCTCCCAAACCCCTTAACTCTCCTTTGCTCTTGTTCTGTCAACTCCTAGCTAATTTTCCTCTTAATCGATGGCCTTACCTCTTTGTCTACTCCCTCCACCCCTCTCTCTTCTGTGCCTGCTGTCTCCATTATGAAGAAAAATAAAACATTTTAGGTGAGGTGCAGTGGCTCATGCATACAAGCCAGCACATTGGGAGGCTGAGACTTAAAGATTGCTTAGCCCAGGAGTTCAACACCAGCCTAGACAACAAAGGAAGACCCTATAACTACAAAAAAAATTTTTAAGGTACGTAGCATGTGCCAGTAGTTTCAGCTACTTGGGAGGCTGAGACAGGAGGATTGCTTATGCCCAGGAGTTTCAGGCTGCAGTGAGCTATAATAGTGCCACTGCCTCCAGGCTGGAGGACAGAATAAGATCCAACGTCAAAAGAGAGAGAGACAGAGAGAGAGAGAAAACATAGAAAAGAGAAGATAACATTCTAGAAAGTCAAGAAGTGAAAACACCCTTCCCTGCTCTCCAGCAAGCAGGCACAGGCATTTGACTCTGCCCTTTTTAATTGAAAAGTACTCAGACCTGTGACCAGGATAGTTTCCATGGCTGTTAAAAAGACAGCAAGCACATCTCATGTTGTGAACTTGCACACCTTAAATTAACCAACAACCCTGACTGTAATAAATGAAAAAGCAGGTCAATCTAGAAGTGAAACATTTATATTTGTCCCATCTAAGGAGATTTTAAGAAATATCTGGGAAACGGAATAACGAGGTTAGCCGAGGTTATCTTTCAGCAGAAAGCCAGAACAGCTTTCCAAGAGGACAAATGTCTATACTATATTCTCTTCAGAGTCAAATGTGTAATTTACTCACTCTCCTTAAAAACATTAAACTTTCAGTGTAAGACTTAAGTCAAAAGAACATGAATTGTTGCCGATTGCTATGGTTTCTTTTCTGAGTCATCAGAGACACCTGTCAAAAGACCTAAGCTTCCCAGCCAGAACAGGCTTTTCAAGCTGCCAACCCAGTCTCAAATAACCATTACCATAAACACGGGTTCCTATTACGCCCGTTGGAAAAAGGCTTAAAACGCCGATAATACCGCACCAATATTATTTCAACAGTTTTGACCGGCGCATTAAAATGAGCTTAAATGCTGAACCACATTATAAAGGTTGAGTCAAGCTCTTGATGTGTAAGCACTTCCCTCAAATGAGCGCTTCTTTTTTTTCCGCTGAAACTAGCTTTCTTTTTAAATTCAAGAAAATACTCCACCCCACAAAAACCTGGCATATTCTCCCTTCCTTTTACACTTATTCACACTAGAAATGCTGAATCATGACTCTAAGGTTGTAAAAGAAAAACTGTTTCGGCTGGGACCCCAGGATCCCTGGAGAAGCCTATGGTCTGCGTTCCTTCGCTCTGCACCTTCTACAAGTCTAGATATGGAGCGTTCTGGCAGATTGGTGAGCCTCGAGGAGCAGCCAAGGGTGTAAGGCGGGGACTAGGGGGAGTCTTCTGCTCCCTCTCCTGCTCCTCCCCTAAACCCACGCAGCCCTGGCAGCTAAAGGCTCCCGCCTCGTCTCATCTGAACGAAAACCTTAAGGGGCTGATACACTTCTCATCTGCAAAGCTGCCCAACAGCCTCCGAGAAATTCTCAACTTGGAAGCATCACCACCACCGCCACCCCTCCGGAACCCTCTGGGTCCGCGCTAGTCCCACTTGGTCACGATCCGGCAGGCGATGGGATGCGGAGGCGGTTCCACCAGCCCGCTCCCAGCCCTGCCTGAAGAGAGAAGCCCGCCGAGAGCGCAGACACTTGAGAAACTCGATCCCAACTCCCCAGCCGGCGCCTCCCGAACCGCCCCGAGAGCCAAGAGGAGCCGGGCCCTGGATCCCGGAGCAAAGTGCCATGCACAGCCTGGAGAGGAGGGAGGCGTGGAGGGAAAGGGCGGCAAAAATGAAATGCCCCCAGGCCAGTCCCGCAACTTCTCCCGGCCCGAGGGAGGGCGGAGGGTAGGGGCGGCGGCGGCGGCTAGCGCGAGGTGAGGGACCGACTCACTTGAAGGTGAGGACGCAGAGCGGCCGGTAGGACTTGTGGCTGGTGTTCTCGGCCATGCCCTTGCCCCAGAAGTCGTTGGTGAAGATGCCCCAGCGGAGCGGGGCGCCGGGCCGCACGTCGGGGTTGTTCACGATCGCCCACACGTCGTCGTGCACGAACTCGCCCTGCAGGGAGCGGCCGTAGCACAGGCAGCTCGCCCCGGCCAGCAACGCCGCGGCCCCGGCCCGCGCGAGCCCGCAGCCCCGCCGCCGGGAGGGTGCGCGGTCCCCGCTGCCGCCTCGGGCAGAGGTGGTCACCACCATCGCGCCGCCGCCGCCGCCGCTGCTGCCCTGGCCTCTCCCGGGCGTCTGGCATCCTCCCCTACCGGGGCCCCGGCGGCGCGCGGCGGCTGCCCGGAGGGGAGCTCCGGCATGGTGCTGCGGCAGCTGGACCCGCCGCGAGCGCCCCGCGCTCCGCCGCCGCCTGCGCCGCCGAGTTGGCCCAGCTGCAAATAAACAGCAGTCCCCCCGCCTCCCCCGGCCATCACCACCTCCTCCGCCCCACTGCGCATGCCCGCTCGCTCTCTCCTCCACCCCCCAATCCCGGGACGCGGGTTGATTCCCCGCACAGCCCCGCGCCCTCTGCCCCCGGCCCGTCTCGCGCGCAGGTGGAGCGGGGTTCGCGGCGCGCCGCTGCCCGGGAGCGGCGGGGAAGGGCACCCTTGGGCACCCGGCTGTGCTCACCCCCTCGCCCCCGCCCCCGCCCCCGCCCCCATTGTTCTCCCCGGAATGGGGCTGGGGAGGGGCACATCTGGCGGACCGCTCCCGGAGGGACCAGGCGGTTTAGCAGGTGCGCAGCCTGGAATCCCCACACCCACCTTCCAGGGAGAAGAGTGCCGCCGCTTCTCGGGAAGTTCCCGGCTTTTCAGCACCCGGGACAACAGCAGCGGCGCCGGGAGAGACGCTGTCCACCCGCCCCGCGCTCGCGTCCAGTCGCCGGCTTCACGCTCTCCTGCCTGGGCTTTCTCTCACCTGCCCGGCGCTGCCTCCCGCAGACCCAGCCTCCGGCGGAGGAACCCGCGGGGACAGGCAGCACCTTCCCCAGAGCCAGGAGACGGGGTCTCCCCGGACAACGACATCCTGCTGTCCCTGCCCGGGTATGTTCAGAGTCGCCACCGACTGTTTAACTTTACAGCACATTTCCTGTTTCGCACTTAGAAAAAGTCTCAGGTTCGAGTTTTGGTTTGGGCCTGGGAGCTGAATTGGCTTCTGAAACATTTCTTATTTTATTGTTTGCTTAAACTCAAGATAATTTGGAAGATGCCAAGCAAACTACTTTTTCTTTTCTTTCTTTTTTTTTTTTTTTTCAGCATTCCGGTTTCTTTTTTATTTAATCAAAGACTGGTGGATAAACATAAATACAGCACAATTACTTCAGATCATTCTTCAGCAAACTACTTTTTCTATCTAACTGGATCACTTGGGGCTCATTATTTCCTGGGCTGTGGGCGTGTTTGAACTGTCCTGCTAATTCAGTATCTGGCGGGGAAGAAGTGGGGGATGGGGAGGATTTGTGTTAGGGCCTCTGGCTGTGGCTCCAAAACTTCCAATTTATTTGAAAGATTGTTTTCTTTTTTACAATACTGATTATAATAATACATTCCAGAGTGATGATTACTAGAATTTCTCCAGGTCTGAAAATTCTATTAGTTCTTTCAGGCACCTTGTAAATTTCCATTGCTGAGTGTTAGAAGTTACCAGGAATTTGACACATCCAGATAGAAAAACGGAAAATAAAAAGTCACCCTTTTATTTTCATCCTCCCTAAATCCTTAAAAAGTTCACCGACATAAAAAATAAAATCCAGAAATTGTTCTTCTACTATCTGTGTATTTGTGTGGCTCTTTACTATAACAAGTTACTTTTTAAAAAATTTTAAGACCTATCTGAGCAGTTGAAAACTCAATGAATTAAGATAAACTTATTGTAACTCAAAATACGTTTCACTTTCACTTTATTTGGTAACTTGAAATTAGTGACTGAGAAATGAAACTGGAAATCCTGGACATGGATGTTTTCATTCTTTCATCAAAACCTTTCACCCTTGGTGACCTTACTATCCAGACTTTAATATCTAGACACACCTGAGTCTATCTCCTAACATAACACACTGCAGTGTTTCCTCTTCGCCTATCAACTTAATAAAAATGTATTAAGAAGACACTTTGTGCTACAATGTGCTAAGTATAGGATTGGACGACCCAAAGCTGCTCAAGTGTGTGTGTGTGTGTGTGTATGTGTGTGTGTGTTTAACACCACAAAAGTCTAGCTATCTAAGTTAACAGCTGACTGGGATAGTGAAATTATCTTTGCTGAAATCACAGTAGATGTAATAAATCAATGTATCAATCCTTACCTATAATTAACAGAGACTTTCTAGAGAGAATGTCTTAACCCAAAAGAGTGACTCTAGGCCAGGTGCAATTTATTTAAAAACTATCCCCTGTGCTCACACCTGTAATCCCAGCACTTTGGGAGCCCAAAGCAGGAGGGTTGCTTGAGGCCAGGCATTCAAGACTGGCCTGGGCTAGAGTGAGACCCTACTTCAAAAAACAAAATAAAATAAAGACTCTAATAGTAGACTTTTTTTTTTTGAGACGAAGTCTCACTCTGCCGCCCAGGCTGGAGTGCAATGGTTCACTGCAACCTCCACTTCCCAGGTTCAAGTGATTCTCCTACCTCAGCCTCCAGAGTAGCTGGGATTACAGGCCCACACCACTATATCCGGGTAATTTTTTTCTATTTTTAGTACAAACAGGGTTTCACCATGTTGGTCAGGCTGATCTCGAACCACCGATCTCCGGTAATCCACTCACCTCGGCCTCCCAAAGTGCTAGGATTACAGGTATGAGCCACTGCACCCAGCCAGTAGTAGACTTTTACAGAGAGAAAGCCTTTTTTCCTTCCTCAAATCATCCTTAAGTCATCCTTGTCCAAGGAAAAGCCCTGATCAGTCCCTTCTTACTGGAGTTGTTTTCATTTTTAGATGAAAACAGTATCAGAGTGCTCCATGACCGTGGAGAGTAGTACAAGACTCAGGGCTGAGACCCCGAAGAGATCATAATAAGAAAAGATAAAGGAAACCTCAAAGTGGGATTCCTGGTTACCTAATCTTTCCTCTAGGTTCAGCGGCATCTGTATTCCATTTAGCTCAGATGACAAATTTGAGATTAACTTAAAATAGTGAAATACTTCAAGTCTTCTCAACGACTATCAATTAGTAAATGTTTTTTAAAATTAGTTCCTTCACAGCCCTATGATCTCCTAATTCAATACTGCTCTATGTTGTACGTACAGTATAGAAGTGTCAGAGAGAGGTTTACATTGATATGCCAACCCATCAAGCCATCTGCTTCTCTCTTAAATTGTGCAACACCCATCTTGGCTAATAAAGGGGCCCAAAAGTAAATTAGATTTATTTCTTGTTACTTAGCCTCTGATTATTTTTAAAGGATTAATAATTAGAGCAATATTACCTCCTAAAACACCTTGTGTCCACTCAAAGCAATTTATAATAAAACATAAATTATTGTAGAAGTGCCTCTCTGAGGCTCATATAAATTAAGTCACTTATGCAAATTAAGATGGATCATATTTCTGAAAGAGATTAGCACACAACTAAAAACAAATCAAGGGCAAGATATTGTAATAAAACAAATTTCAGATTACTGGTGACAAAGATTCTTTGCTTGACCGAACTGTAGTTATTCTTCTCAACCTTTTCCTAGGGCATCAGTGTACTTCCTTGTATAATCCAGTTTTAACAAAGAACCCTACTAAGTCAGTTTGGCAAGAGATATTGAGGGTAGGGGGCTCTTTCTGTATTTGAAGTTGAGTCCAATCTCTCTTCCCCACTGAAGGACTACATTGCAGTGGTCCCTATAACTATCACAATGGCCCTGAATAAAGTCTACCAAGCTTTAACAAGTATTGTTAAATATATTTTTTAACACTGCCCCCTAAGCTTTTTTTCAACATAATGATATCCTCTATTGAAACATAACCTGCATAAATGGCCAAATGCAATGTTACAAAGGTAACAATATAATTTACAAAAGAGATAATAATATAGTTTACATTAAAATATAAATTTTTGTTGTCTAGTTATTTAAATATTACTGTTCTTGAACAAAATACAGAAAAGTAGAAATAAGAACAAAAAAATTAAACTACCCCCCACCCCATGGGCCTGTGGTACAGCAGACAACATGTGCTCTAAGAAGCTGGCCCAACACCTGGCAAGGCAGGTGTAGGGCAGCCGTGGGCTGTGCCAGACCTTGGCCCAGACTGGTGGCAGCAATGGTGGCAGCAGAAGCAACAATGGGAGCATGCTGCAGCCACAGGAGAAAAAAAGGGGCTCTTCGTGAAGGTAAACTGTGTTCCCTTCCATCCATAAAGCCTCTCTCTGTGGCATCTGCACAGTAATAAAATTTAAGAGTATCAAAAATTACTTGTGACCTTGCATTTTCTGGCACTCAGGCAATAAACTTTGTCGGTATATTACTACAAGATAAAAGTATACAAATGTACATTGCAATAAAAAATATTGCAGGAGAGGAAAACTGTCTTTTCCTTCCTACTTTTCTTGGTTCCTGGCTGGATATCTATAACAAAAGACAGATTAACAAGAGAAAAGCATACAAATTTTTTAATATACATTTTATGTGACACAGGAGACTTCATAAGGAATTGAAGACCCTAAGAAATGGTTAAACCTGATTGTTTTCAAAGTAGGTTTGCTGAAGAATAAAGAAACATGGAAAAGTATGATAGGATAAAAATGGGCATGAACTAAGAGGTGTAAACTGGGGGAACCTTAGCAAGGCCTGTTTGTTCATATTTATCTGGGCATTGCTCCGGCTTTGGAAATAAAGACAATCTCCTCAGAAGATAGGAAAGGCACCGTTCACATGAGCGTCTTACGACCTGCTTCATAGGAAGGTCAGAAAGTCCTTCCTGCACCTGCCATTTCTTGAATTCCTTTGGCTTAAAATATTCAATATGTCATGGTGTCATATATTGGAGTAGCATGTCCTGAACCACATTAATATCAAGGATTTGCCAGAATTCTTCAAAGAGTGGAATCTCTGGCTTTGAAAACTGCTGCAATGTTGCAAAGCTAATATCCATAGTCTTAGAAATTATTGTGTATACAAGAACACTATTTTTATCTGAATGTAATTTTAATAACATACATTTTATACTTTAATTATACATAAATCAAAAAGCTACTTTTAGTGTCTTATACAACCTCTAGAACTTATAGGAAACGTCAAAGGAAGCACTAAAGTGCCTTTGTATAAATTTACATTTTAAATCGAACTCAGACTTATAACAAACGAATGTGAATGAAGAGTTAAATTTTTTAAGGAAAATTATTCCATCTGGATCAAGAGCTCTAGATGTACTTTATATTTCAAAATAAAGTATCAGACATTTATTCCAATGTTGTTGTAGCCTATAAAATACTCTTAACTGCGCTAGTCCCAGTTGAATGAGCAGAGAAATGTTTCTCCAAATCAAAGAATATTTTTTAAAATCCTGATTCATAGCAGTTGCTGATTTCCATGGTGCAAATATTTTCACCATGTTTGATTTTATGCAACCAATGTGACCTCACTGAACAGAGAAATGGGAAGATACATACAATAGCACGTTATTCTACAGCATTTTCACCAAACAGATACAGCAGCTATAAATAAGACCAAGAGTATATTAACGGCGAAATGATTAAAATGTGATGAGTTTTGAGCATTTATTATACTCATTTTAAATCGAATGTATAAAAATGGTTTATAATACTTAAGTTTTTATAAAAGTGTGTTTAACAAGTAGCTTACAAAATTCCTAAGAATGTAAGAATTAATTTTTGTGAACCAGTGTGAGTTTACTCCAGCACATTATCAAATGAAATATGCTTGGTCGTTATTTGTATTATAATTTTGAATTTGAGTGATAAGTAAGGGGAGGTGTGCTCATTACACTTATGCAGCAAAGAACTTTACTGAAAGAAAGGTCTAGTCTTTGCCCTTAGCAATTGGGAGAGCACCTCTAGGCCCGTTGCCTAGAATGTCCTGCCTCATAGCATGTCTGTTTGCCTAGAGTTTTGGAGACTAAACAGTCTAATGCTGTGGTTTATGGTGAGGGCCTTGAGCCACACAGTCTCAGTTCTCACTTCTGGGGAACTGGAGACTAAAGGCATGAAGAGGAACAGAATATGCCTCCCCAAAACATAGTTTGGTATCAGGATTGTTTTGAGGTGAAGGTAACTAGCTCTCTGTATTCCCACTTTTTGTTGAAAAGCAGGCCATGAATTTCCATTTTTAAAGGTATCTCCTCTCATACTCAAAAAAGAACTACTTCAAAGACAACTCTTAGTACTGGACAAGATGCTTATCTGTGTAACAAACATACTAAACAACCCTTATTTACCAAACATTCCTCTCCTTACTCCCTGCGCTGCCCTCAAATCCTTGCCCTCATCTTATCCCTCTCCTCCGGAAGTGAAGCCCTTTCCTTTGTCTAGCCTAAGATGGTATATAAGCCCTCAATTCTAGCTGCCTCCTTGAGTCACAATTCTTTGGGAACTTCCATGCATATATGTGTAACTAAATCTGCTTTGCCAGCCAAGCACGGTGGCTCATGCCTATAATCCCAGCACTTTAGGAGGTCAAGGTGAGTGCATCACCTGAGGTCAGGGGAGGGATAGAATTAGGACAAATACCTAATGCATGTGTCACTTAAAACCTAGATGACGGGTGGATGGGTGCAGCAAATAACCATAGCACATGTATACAACATGTATGCAGCATGTTTAAAACATGCATACAACATGCACATTACATACCAAGCATACATAATACACTAATAAAATGCATAGAAAATGCATACATGTATGCAACATACAGAAAACACACAACATACATAGCACACACATACTGCATGCATACAACTGCATGTATGTGCACATCATGCATGTTTAATGCATGATATATGCCTACAGCATGCATACTACATGTGTGAACTATGCCCCAAAATGCACTACAGGCACAAAACATGCATACTAAATGCATACAACACACCTACAACATGCATGCTACATGCATACTACTGCATACAACATGCCTGCAACATATTCATGACATGCATACATGCATACAGCATCCATGCCACGTGCAAAACATGCAAACTATATCCAAACATGTAGTATATGCATTCTAAATGTATGCATGCCAGATGCACACTACATGCAAACAATATGTACGCATGCATACTCCATGTGAACAAAATGCATACTACTTGCATACAGCATGGCCACAACATACAAACGACATGGGGAAAAACAGCATGCCCACAACGTAAAGGCAACATGGAAAAAACACACACTACATGCCTACTACGTACAACATGCACAGATACATTCATACAATGTGTACCAATTGTGTACTACATGCATGCTGCATGTGTGTGACATGCCTGCTACATGCATACAACTTGCATGCTGTGTGCACTACATGCATGCACATACCATGTGCACAACATGCACACTACATATGTACAACATGCATACTCTGCACACTGCATGCATACTACATGCATGCCACATGCATACCACATGTGCACTACACACATACAAAATGCATACTACGTGCACTAAAACATGCAAAGAGCATGAAACGATGTATCAAAAACTTGCAAACATGTGAACAGCATGCCTTAAACACACATATAGTATGCAATGCCAATAACATGTATACTAATTGCAAGCAACATGCCTGGAGCAATCAGAGAATGCACAAACATGTTTAAAACATGCAAAAAACATGCTTGTGGCATAGAAAAAACTTGCAATGTGGAAACCACATGTGCAAAACATGCAAAGACCGCACAGCAACATGGCTAAAACTCACAGACAGCAGGCCTAAACTAACATGTTTAGCTACATAAGTTGTAGGGCCCAATGTAAAAGAAAAATGAGGGAACCTTTGTTCTAAAGTTATTAAGAATCTCAGGATGGTGACAATGTAGCATCAAACCAAGGGTGAAGTCCTTCCATGCACTGAGTTCATCTAAGTACAGGGCTCTGTATAACTACAAAATTTGCACCCCCATGAAGCCAGGCCTATTTTGACTGGCAATCCTCTTCATATAATTATCTCCAACCAGTTTAAATACTCCTGGCAAACAATGGCCTTGGGACAGCCAAAATTAATGGCCTAAGGGAACCCAGGACCTAATAAAATACTTGCCATAAGTCAAGACATGGCTTGCATCTTATGTTATTAAAGAAGTTGGAAAATCTACCATGCTAGTTTTTCTTTGCCAAGAAATAAAGATTATATCTAAGGACAGATACATTCCCTTGAGAAATTACAATCTCCCATCTTTCCTCGCTGTGGTGCTAAGTCTTATTTCTTGGACTATTTTTCCATGTGTGAGTTAATCTAAAGGAATACGAATGAATCTTTTCAAGCTGCAGAGTAGCTTACAAAAACTTCTTAAATATCTTTTAGATTTTCTTTTTGGCCACGTTACTATAAATGAGGCAGCCAGGTTTTTGTTGTTGTAATAGTTGTTTTTGCACATCTTGGATAAGAGCTGAATATTGTGGCCTTTCCAGTTAAAAGACAAAATAGAAGCAGATTCTGGCTTCACAGTTTCTTTCACATCTTCTGTCTCTTTCATCTCCCATTTGGTCAGTGATTTCATTCTTTCACTGTTACATAGTTTAAGAGATTAGAAACTCATTTTTATTCATCTGATAACTTTTTTTCAGAGAATTAGCATTATACCTACTTCTAAGAAAATGAGTTTCCTGGCAATGCTGTCATTGCTACCTTACTTGTATTTGTAGAAACACTCAAATGTTAGTATCTTCCCTTCATACTTGGCCCAAAATTCAGATATCAGCTCCTATCAGGAGTGACAGTGATAGCAAACCCCTAGAACATGCCACAAATCCACTGACTCTCTGTGCACATAAAAAAATCATGACTAACCAATTGTGATGGTTTTGCACATTAACTCCAGGTGCAACTTTAACATCCCTCTCAACACTGCCTCCCAGACTGCCACTCTCTGTTAATCAGTTGGCCTGTGAGTGGAAACCCCTTTACTGTCCCTGAGCCAGTGGAAGACGGCTGCAAGGAGGCATGGGTTCTAAAACATAAGAATGCATCTTCTACATAAATGAAAGTCAAGCACTTACAAAGTGTTTTTATAGCTTTAGACGTTATCACTTCCATTTGAATAAATGTATTACCAATACATTTTTAAGTAGGACTAAGAGGATTACATTTTTTGTACTTTGAGATATTTTTAAGGGAGTTTCTATAAAAGTTTTTACTGTTCTGCAAATATAGTACCAGATAATTGAAAATTACCATACAAGGATTGTATGACCATATTAGAGTATTTCTGTGAATATTTACACCTGAAAAATGTGAAAAATCCATGAAAAATTTGACTAAAAGCTATTTTAAAGAAATCTAGGCAAAAATAAGGGCCCCGATAATTAATATAGTTTTAGCTATAATTTGACATCACTAAACCCAATATGAGGGGTTTTGTGTGGGGTTTTTTGGCCTCCAAATTGAAATAAATTGTTTATGGATAGGAAGAGTTCATTGAATCTGTGTTTGCTAACAATAGCAAAATTTTGATTCTCCAACTTGTTGGAAATGAGTTTATAACATCAGGAAGAACCCACACCAAGATAATGGATTGCTCATAATGGATAATTTACTTTCTGCAGAAAGGGTGCAACTCACCAGCAGTCTTGTCATGAGACCACACCTAAACAAAGGAGACAGGGACATTTATAACTTTCATAACCTGATGCAACTGCCCTACTGCTGTGTCCAATTTCCATTGGCCAGAATGGGACCTCATATTCTATGCTTGACCTGATTGGCTAAAAACTTGGAAACTTCCTGAATAAAGGGGAAGGAAGACAAGGAAGAAGACAGGGAAGAAGCTGAAGCTAGTCAGGAGAAGGTCAGGAGGGCTTCCAAATAAGGAATGGCATGCACCAGAGTTTGGAGCTTGCCCAGCTCTGTTCAGACATGCTGGAGTGAGTCAAGGTAGCTAATTTAAGATGTAGCTGATTTAGAGAATATATATGCATGGGTAAATGTTTATGCATAGCAGATAATGGCCATAGAGCAATAGATTGTAACTTCTTATAATGTAGTCTAACATAGAAACTTTGAAGAAGAACTTTCTCATCTTTCACAATTCCCTTCTCTTTTTATTTCATAATTCTTCTTCAAACTTATCTAATAGGTCTTTGCTTCATTGTTCGGCTTGGTCTTCCAATAGAAGTAATTTCTCTGGATAGGGTGGAAGAGGAGTTGGAGATAGGTTAGTGAGGGTGGTATTTACAAGCCTTTGCACAAGTCCTCGAACACAGGGTATAACACAACATCCTGCAAGAAGCATATCTAATACCACTACCAGGGAACTGAGGACTGATGCCAAAGTGTCCTTCCATTTGCCAAACCAGTTCTCTGACCAGTTTGAAATGGGGTTATTTATTCCTGAATTTTTGGCTAGTTCATTAGATAGGGCCTTAAGTCCCTGTAAGGCTCTTGTGATACTTCCATCTAGAGCTGTGTTATTTGGAATGAAAGTACAGCATTGGGTCTTAATCACTACACAAACACCACCCTTTTCAGCTAACATCATGTCAAGAGCAATCCTGTTTCCCCATGCCATTTGGCTGGTAGACCTTAACTGTTCTGCGATTCCCTTAACAGCATCCTTTGTATAGTTAACACATCATTGTTGATTATAATAAATGAAATTTATCCAGTCTACATTTTTATTTATTGTCACCCATCAGAATAGCGTTGACTGAAATCCAGCAACTCTCTGATCTCTGGCTTTAAATTCATTTGGAACTCCTCTTGGGATCCCGATTTCATCTAAGTACACATGAGAATCAAAGGACTCATCTGGGGCTCCTCTTGTATGTCATTGGTGAGGTTCCTCTATCTTTGGTTGATGAAATGCCAAGGTAAAAGGGATAGCCAACTGGACTAGGGTGCAAGTGCCACTCCAGTTATTTGGCAGAGTGTCCAGTAAGGGTCCCCCATAATACCACCATCTGTCTGCGTGGGGATGGCTGATGGAAGACTGATGCATTAACTCTTGGAAGTGCCTTACTTCACTGTCTCCTGTGAATTTCCAAGTAATATTCAGTTCTCCTCCTGCCATAAGAGGCACGAAGTAAACTCTACCTTGGAAGATGGCTGTTTAATGGCCCTTGGGGGCTGACTCGCAGGGTGTTGGACTTCAGGATATAGCAGAGAGAGAGCTTGGCACAGTTCATTGTTCCAGGTGGTGGAATCTTGAAAGACTCATGTATTCCAGGTCTGTCTGGTGAGAGGACCACTTCGGTGGGAAAGGGACAATCAGGGCCTCTGGCCTACCATGTGCACAAGTGTGACAGTCACTTTTATTTAGCATGCAGATGGAATATTTAATCCATTCTAACCAGGCATTTGCATCTTGATACCCTGTCTCAATAGCTAGGGTTTGTTTCAGATTGTTTATCTGCACTACCGATATCTTTGTTTTATCATTAGGTGTGGGAATAATTTGAATAGTTGATGTTTGATCTAAGGCTGAGATGGCTGGGGTTGGAGAAGGGGAAGAAAGAAAAGGAAGAAGGCATATTTCAAACATACCTACATGATCTTTCCTGTTTACATTTTCTCCAATGCCATAAAGGTGATTTATAACAGGGTTTCTACCTGTAATTACAGAAATAGTGATAGAAATGAGGATAGGGTTGCATTGGTAAATTTTGCAATCAGCGGAAGAGGTCCCTTTAGTGAAGTAGAGGCTAGATCTGAGATCAGTACAAATTCATCCTGCAGAGGTCCAGCCTCCATATTGAGTCATCCCAGCTATTGTACGGCTGCCAGTCAGTAGGGACAAGGAATCGACATCTGCACTGTAACCTGTCGCATCAATGAGGACTGGGAACTGCCAAATCGATTAGGGGACCAAAGCATAAGTATTTCTCTGAGGAAGTTAACTGTCTTTGACTACGTAAGTTTTCACAAGACAAGCACCAAAGGTTCTAACTTTGAGGGGAATCTGATCGAGTTATATTAATGATAAAATGAGGAGTAGCAAAAGGAAGGAAAGAAAAATAGAAGTAGAAATACATCACATTTTTCTTAATTTTAACTTGGTAGGGCTCAGTCCAGGAACAATTGCCCAGGAACCTGAGGGAGCAGACACCTTCTTGACCCCAGTATGGAGGATCCATCCCTTCTCGGCGGTGCGGATGGCAGTCTTGGTGGTCAGCAGCACAGGATGGGGTCCTTCCCAAGCTGGCTCAAGCTTCCCTCCTTTCCATCCTTTAATGAAGATGTGATCTCCAGGCTGATGTTGGTGTACTGGAAATTCCAAGGTGGTAGCTGTGCTAAAAGACCTCTAGTTTTAAGAGAGGAGAGGGTGGAAAAGAGACCAAGTATATAATTTCTAAGAAACTGATCTTTGGTTTCAAATGTAGGAACATCAGCTGAGGAATGTAATTAAGGTAGTTCATATAGCATCTCATATGGAGATAAACCTATGTCTTTCCGGGGAGCCATCCTGATCCTTAATAAGGCAACAGAGGCCGGACGCAGTGGCTCACATCTGTAATCCCAACACTTTGGGAGGCCGAGGCAGGCGGATCACAAGGTCAAGAGATCGAGACCATCCTGGCCAACATGGTGAAACCCCGTCTTTACTAAAAATACAAAAAAAAAAAAGAAATTAGCCAGGTGTGGTGGCACGCGCCTGTGGTCCCAGCTACTTGGGAGGCTGAGGAGAAAGAATCGCTTGCACCCAGGAGGCAGAGGTTGCACTGAGCCGAGATTGCGCCACTGCACTCCAGCCTGGTGACAGAGCAAGACTCTGTCTCAAAAAAAAAAAAATAAAAAATAAGGCAACAGGAAGGCATTTTGTCCACAGTGACAGGGTTTCTAAAATTAACTTAGTTAAGTGATTTTTAAGTGTCTGATCCATTCTTTCTACTCTCATACCTGAGGAAGGATACCAAGGAATATGATATTTCCATTCTATGTCTAATGTCTGGACCAATTTCTTAATGATATCTGTGGTAAAGTGCATTCCATTGTCTGAGTCAACATTATTTATTAATCCAAATCTCGGTACAATATGCTCAATAAGGCCTTTACTACATTATTAGCAGTAGCTTTCAAGAAATGAATAGCTTCTACCCAATGAGTGAGATGATCAACTATCACCAACTGGCCTACTGGTGGCATCTCAGTATAATCCACTTGTACACTTTGGAATGGCCTTAACCATGGAGTTCTTCCACCCAATGGAAGTTCTTCCACCAATGGTTAAGGCCTTAACCATGGAGTTCTTCCACCACGGAGTTCTTCCGCCCAATGGTTAAAGCCTACTCAGTGGCATCTCAGTGTAATTCACTTTGGAATGGCCTTAATCACAGAGTTCTTCCACCCAATGATAATTTCTGTGGAGCCTGCTTATTTGTTTTCTTGCAGATGAAACAGCCATCTGTGACCTGCCTGGCCAGCTTGTAAATTCCAATACATCCACAGACTCTAAGAACTGCATCACACAAGACCTGAGAACCCCAGTGTGTTCCTTGGTGCAGATGAGATAAGACTTCTCTCATAAGAGACTTAGAGAGCATCTCCCTCTGGCCCAGGAGAATCCATTTCCCATCCACATTTTCCTTAGTTCCAATTTCTGTCAGTTTCTCCTTCTCAATAGAAGAGAAAATAGGAACTATTTTAGGAGAAAGAAGGCAGGGAGCTAGATGAAACGTTGGCTCAGCGGCGTCGGCTGCATTTTTGGCCACCTGATCTGTAAGGTTGTTTCCTCGACTTTCAAATGAAAAATTATGTTGATGTCCAGGGACATGTATGATAGCCATTTCTTCTGATAATTGGAGATTGTTCAAAACACGAACAGCCAATGGTTCATGAGCAAGTTCTCAGCCTTGGTTGTTCATCAGACCTCTTTCAGCCCAAATTTTTCCAAATGTATGTGCGACTCCAAAGGCATGTTTAGAGTCTGTATAAATGGTTCCTATTTTATTTTCTAAGTATTTCAAAGCTTGACTAACAGCAAATAATTCACAACCCTGGGCAGAGTGACTATTGGGTAATCGCCCTGATTCGATTTCTTTAAGGGTCTCTCCATCCACTACTGAGTGCCCATTGTCGTTTCCCATCAAACATCTGTGTTGACCCATCTATGAATACAAGCCATCTGGTCTTACAAAGGGCCTCAGACAAATCTGGTTGCACCTTTGTATGGTAATCAATTAGGTCCAGACATAAATGCTCCATCTGTAACAATGGATTTCCAGTTAGGAAACCCTCAGGGTTGAGTGAGCTATCAGTTGTTATGGTTAAGTCATCTCTTTCTAGCAGAATGGCCTCATACTTTAGAATTCTAGAATTGGTAAGTCATCTTCCTGCCTTTTGATTTAAAATAGCTTTAACTTGATGGGGCATACTCACAGTCATATACCCTCCAAAGGTAATTGCTTTTACTCTCTTCTACTAATATGGTGGTAGCTGCCACAGATTGGATACACTGAGGCCACCCACTGGCAACTGACCCAAGACTTTAGACAGAAAGGCAACTGGCTGTTGGTGACTTCCAGAGTCTTGGGTGAGCACTCCCAGGCCTACTCCATTATCTACATTCACAACAAGTCGGAAAGGTTTCTCTAAGGAAGGCAAGGTCAGGACAGGGGCAGACATTAAATGTGCCTTCAGTTCATTCACTTGATCTATCTCATCAGAGGATCATATGAGTGGGTCTGGTCCTCTTTTAGTTTTTTATATAACATTTACTTCTTAATGCATAGGAGTCAGTCCATAATTTGCAACATTCAGTTAGCCCTAGGAACTTTCTGAGCTCATGTTTTGTTTCGGGTAAGGGTAAAGATACAATCCCTTCAACTTGTTCAGGCCCAATACTTCTTTTGCCTGCACTAATTAGATGACCTAAATATCTAACCTCTGGATGAACTTATGGAAGCTTTTCCTTAGAAACCCATAGCACCTTTGAATGCAGGTGATTTAAAAAGTACATGGAATACTCCCCTTTTCTATATCCTTACCATATATAAGAATATCATTCATGTACCAAATTAAACGTAACTATGTTGGGATCTCCAGTTCTCTATTATTTTATCTAGAGCATGAGTAAAAACATTTGGTGAGTCTGCAAACCCTTGGGATAATATGGTCTATTGGTACTGTTGTTTTTGCCCTGTGTGGGGATCCTCCCATTCGAAGGCAAACAGATCTCAATTGTTTTCAGCCAGAGGACATGCCCAAAAGTCATCCTTCAAATCTATGACAGTAAACCATTGATGACTATAGGGAATTTTGCTAAGAATAGTATATGGGTTTGGCATAGTTGGATGAGTGGTTTGCACTATTTCATTTATGGCTCTAAGATCCTGTACTAGTTGATAGAATCCATCAGGCCCTAACAGGCAAGATAGAGGTATTATATGGAGACATACAAGGCTCTAAAAGCCCATCTCTAAGGAGACCTTCAATAACAGCTTTCAATCCTATCCAACCTTCTAGGGGGATTGGGTACTGCTTTCTCCTAGCCACTTCCCCAGGAATCTTTAAATGAATTTGTATCGGGGGAATCTGGAGCCTCCCTCGATTTCCTTCTCTTGACCATACATTAGGGTGAATTTTCTTTTCATCTACAGTAGTCAACAAATATAGAGAGGGAAAGAATCCCCTTGGCCCTACCTGTAGTCCTAGGCCTAATTTCAGCATCAAGTCTTTTCTTAATAAGTTAGTACCTACTTCAGGGATTAGCAAAATTGAATATTAGTCATTTAATCTTTATATCTTACCTCTGCGTTTTCTAAAATCTTGGCCGTGAATCCTTCCCCCTTTACCCCAAATACTAATAATTCTTTGGAAGAGCAATTTAAGTGGTCTGGAGAAAAGCGAAAGGAAGAACGGGTCACTCTAGAGTCTATAAGACATGTTATTTGTTCATGGATTGGTCCCACCTCCAAATTTATCAAGGACTCTTGGTGGGACTCAAGATGGAAAAGAAAGAGCTCCAACCCCCGCTATTCTTCCTCCCCAAAAGCCAGCATGAGTGGAAGAACTTCCTCTGTGGCCTCTATTTCAGGGCATTCTCTCTTAAAACGGCTCGTTTTTCCACATTTGTAATATCTATCCTGTCCACTTTCTCTTCCTATTCTAGGACTCTTCTGCTTTTGCTTATCCTCATCTGCTCTACATTTCCACCTTTTACAACACATACTATGGTCCTCCCATGTCCCCTCCCCTTTTTTTTTTGAGACTGAGTCTCACTCTGTTGCCCAGGCTGGAGTGCAGTGGCACAATATTGGCTCACTGCAACCTCTGCCTCCCGGGTTCAAGTGATTCTTCTGCCTCAGCCTCCCGAGTAGCTGGGACTACAGGTGAGTGCCACCACACCTGGCTAATGTTTGTATTTTTAGTAGAAAGGGGGTTTCACCATATTGGCCAGGCTGGTCTCAAACTCCTGACCTCATGATCCACCCGCCTCAGCCTCCCAAAGTGCTGGGATTACAGGCGTGAGCCACCGTGCTTGGCCCCATGTCCCATTTTGATCTCACCCTCTCCCTCTCTGTGAATCACATTTCAGGACACCGGTCAGAATCTGGTCCTTGGCATAGTCTGCCCAGGTGAGTTCCACCAGAAAATCTTTGCTTTTTGCTTTTGTCTCTCTTCATTTCTTCTCACATATACTTTCTGTGCTTACTCTAAAAGTTCTTCCAAGACTGATCGGTTCTTCTAGCTATCTTCTGCAGCTTCCTAGCAATGTCAGGCCAACTATTTGTAACAAAATGTGATTTTAATATACCTCGCCCTAGAGGGCTATCTGGGTGTAAGTTGGCATACTTCCTCATTTGCTCTCTCAATCTGTCTAAAAATTGCATGGGTCCTTCATCTTTCTCCTGCTGTACATCGAAGGCCTTAGTAAGGTTTTGAGGTCTGGGTGGTGACTCTTTAATCCCTCTTATAATTAGCTCATGCAAGTCCTTCTGTTCTCTCTGCGGGCAGCATTATTGTTATCCCAGTGCGGGTCCTGAGCAGGGAACTTGGGGTCTGCCTGCAGTGGGCTTTCTTGGCCAGTGGGATGATCACATTCCCAAGCTGCCGTAGCAGCCCTGCATATCATGTTTTGTTCCTCTTTCGAGAAGAGAATACCTAAGGTGGACATTAACTCAGTCCAGGTATATAGTTGGGGACCTAAAAACTGATCAATTTGCCCACTCCTTCCAGATTATCCAGCAGGGGGAGGCGGGACTTGTGTCTGTGGCCACGTGGTGGGTGCATTAGGAGTTAGAAATGGGGGAAGATGATTTAAAGGGTCTCATTGGTTGCTTTCTCTTTCTAACTTCTTGACCACACCTATTTATTGTTTTAAGTCCTTCAAGGGGTACAGAGAAACAGGCCCTGGCTGCCAGCATAGGGCATACTCTATTTCCTCTGAGGACACCAAACCCTTGTTGTTAACACACACTATTAAGAGTTGGCAGACCCAGTCTCCATCTGAGCCAAATTTTGGCCAGAAAACAGCAGGGTTTAAGATTGGCTCCTGGGTCCAAAGAAAGCAACAATATTTGATCATCAATTGCTTATTCTTATGTTTGGGCCTTTCATTCTCTTTCCAGTACTTCAGCTTGAGTCCTAATAGACTGTCAGGAGGGATTAGATCACTCTCATCTCACTTGTTTCCTGCCTTACTTCCTGTCCCAGGCTTACTAGAAGTATTTCTCATATAGGGTGCTAAATAGACTTAACACCCCACCCCACCCCAAACCAGAGAAAAAAATCTCTCAGCAGACTCAATACCCCAGATCTTCCAGACCACGGATGTCTCATCTCTCTGTTTCCCAGAAGGCCCAATCCCCCAGATCCTCTAGATCCAGGATGTCTCACCTATCCTGTCCTCAATGACTTGATAAGGCTCAATTTCTTACATCAGAAATATCTTGCCTCTATCCTTTTCCCCGGGAGATAACCTTTCTCCCTTCCATTTTCCCTCCTGAAGGTTATACACACACTCATCCCGCATTCACTCCATGTTAACTGTAACTATTTACTCACACACACATTCCCTTCAAGAGCTGACCACCAAGGAAGTACTCTGCCGCCCTCTTGCAGTTTTTCCTACCTTGGCTCATGCACAAGGTCTCCCGGTCACTGTGATCTTGCAAGTCTCTCCTTCTCCCCTGCGTTGCTGAGAATCCAAATCTATTCCTCGTACCAGGTAAGTCCCGGCTCTCTCCACTGGGGCTAGCGCAATAGGGCGGCAGGGCACCTCCCCACAAGAGAGGACCAAGGACTTCCCCAGAGGGAAAATAGAATCCCCGTACGGGCCACCAAATTGTTGGAAACGAGTATATAACTTCAGGAAAAATCCACACTGGCTAAAAACTTGGAAATTTCCTGAATAGATAAAGGGGAAAAAAAGATAAGGAAGAAGAGGAAGCCAGTCAGGAGAAAGTCAGAAGGGTCACCAGGGTTTGGAGCTTGCCCAGCTCTGTACAGACATGCCAGTGCGAGTCAAGGCAGCTGATTTAAGACAGCTGATTTAGATAATGTATATACATGGGTATATGTTTATGCTAATAGTGGATAATGGCCATAGAGCAAGAAATTGTAACTCCTTATAATGCAGTTCTAAGATATAAACTTTGAAGAAGAACTTTCCCATCTCTCACAAACCACTCAAACCAGTTTCTGAATGAATTATTTTCCTTTACATGGTTTCTAGTCAAGATATGTACAGAGAATTGGGCCTTTCACTCCCAATCATTCCTAGACTGGGTTCCAGTTTTCTAAACTGTGAACAAATCTCAAAGGGTGGTTGTGAATATTAAAAGAGCTAAGTCGGGCCGGGCGCGGTGGCTCAAGCCTGTAATCCCAGCACTTTGGGAGGCCGAGGCGGGTGGATTACGAGGTCAAGAGATCGAGACCATTCTGGTCAACATGGTGAAACCCCGTCTCTACTGAAAATACAAAAAATTAGCTGGGCATGGTGGCACGTGCCTGTAATCCCAGCTACTCAGGGGGCTGAGGCAGGAGAATTGCCTGAACCCAGGAGGCGGAGGTTGCGGTGAGCCGAGATTGCGCCATTGCACTCCAGCCTGGGTAACAAGAGCGAAACTCCGTCTCACGGAAAAAAAAAAAAAAAAAAAAAAAAAAAAAAAAAAAAAAAAAAAAAAAGAGCTAAGTCAAGAGCTTTGAAGACTGCCACAGAGCAAGGTATGCTCAACATGTTAGCTATGATAAAATATTGTGGTGATGATGGTAAAGATTTCTCTCTGTTTCCTTAGCAATTTTCTCACTGCTGCTATTTCTTGACATTGTAGTAAAATGGAATGACTACCACCAAGTGACTATTAAATATCTGCTTTTCAATCCCTGACTACTGACTGATCTATTGATTTACTCTGAATGAGAATGTGGTTATCAGCCTAACCTGCATTTACTCTGGATAACCACAGTTTATTTTACTCACGAATGCCTCATTGCAGTTGTAGGACTGAGACTATAAACCTTCTCAATTCCTGGTGCCAGAGAATGTGTAAGGAATTCTGGCCAATGAGTCACCCAGCTCCTCTGTTGTTTCTAATTTGGCTGCCAGGATTAAATTGCTTCTCAAAGAAACTTTAATAATTTTTCTTTCCAAAACATTAACTTTCATCATCTCATGGCTTAAGTGTTTAATGATTACTTCATAAACAAGTTTTCATATTTCCCCATGGTTACAAATACTAGCAAAGTTATTCAGCTATTTTATGTTTATCCCCTTTCTCAGTCTGCTTAACATTTAAAAAAACTTTTGTGAAGCTGAGCGTATGGTGAAAATGAACTAGCAAAATACTAGGAAACTGTAATAAAGACATATTTTTCCAAAGATAGCCTTTTTCTAGGATTTTCAAGGGATTCTGGTTTTTTTTTTTCCTTTAAAGTTGCAAGTCTGAAGATGACTCTCTTTTGCTCAATTTGTAGTAAGTCACTGCAAATTGATTTCATCCTACTGAGGAATTTGGAATCAGATGGTTGCTCTTCAAAAAATTAAGCAGAAAGGCCTAATTTTATCACTCTTGAGAAGTGAATAGGAAAGAAATATCAGCATTATATCATCCATGGAAAATTAGCCTCAGCTAATAATGAGCGAGGGGTTCAGAAAAATACAGTAAGAGTTCATTAAAAAAAAGTAATGTCATGTGTTTACCTTTTATTTTTCCATATTTTAATATGATTTTATTTATTATAGTATGAAATGTGATTTAAAAGACTATTTTGTATAGAGGCAGAAGGATTGCTTGAGTCCAGTAGTTTGAGACCCGCCTGGGCAACATGATAAGACCCTGTCTCTACAAAAAATACAAATCAACCAGGACCAAGCACTGTAGCTCACACCTGTAATCTCAGCACTTTGGGAGGCTGAGGTGGGAGGATTACTTGAGTTCAGGAGTTTGAGACCAGCTTGAGCAACATAGTAAGATCTCATCTCTACAAAAAATAAAATTAGCTGGACATGGTGGCATAGTCCCAGCTACTTGGGAGACTGAGGTGGGAGGATGGCTTGGGCCCAGGAGCTTGATGCCACTGTGAGCTATGATTATGCCACTGCACTCCAATCTAGACAACACAGCAAGACCTTGTCTCTAATAAATAAAACAACAGTAAAACAACACAAATCTTATTCAGTGTAAAAAATACTGATATTGTATATTCCTGTAGCCAAGATCTGTAAGGATCACATCCAGAGGTGATATTCATACTTCCATGTTTAATGACTTTCGGCATGGACACTGATTAACATTGACCAATCAAAAAAGAGCCCAGCCTTGGTTCTGGAGCTACCTTCTGAGAGCCCCCAGCCTGGTTAGGCATTAACCCTTTATTAGATAGAGAGTTAGAAGAGACGGTCCCAAGGAAGGAGACAGGCTAAGGCAGTATAGGATTATTTTTCATCAATATTTTACATAAGTATTTCAATATTTTAACAACCATTTTGCAAAACACACTGATAACTATCAACTATAGTTATAACCCACATGCTAACTCTGATCACATGTCTGAGGCAGGCGGATTGCCTGAGGTCAGGAGTTTGAGACCAGCCTGGCCAACATGGTGACACTGTCTTTACTAAAAATACAAAAATTAGTTGGGTGTGGTGGCGGGCACCTATACTCCCAGCTACTAGGGAGGCTGAGGCAGGAGAATCACCTAAACCCAAAAGGCGGAGGTTGCAGGGAGCCGAGATCTCGTCATTGCACTCCAGCCTGGGCGACAAGAGTGATACTCTGTCTCAAAAAAAAAAAAAAAATTCTTTTTTCAATGTTAATGAAAAATGTGGAAACACTTAAGGCCTTCTGACTCCACCTAAAACCTGGCAACATCTTATGTTCCACCCTGACTCTTCCTACTTAGAATACTTCCCTCCCTCCCTGCTACCAATTTCTCTCATTTCTCAATCTCTCCAGACCTTACCTTTCTCTTGTTATAAGCTGAATTCTCTCCAGTACTCCATCCAGACACATCCTCCTGCTCTGCTTCCATCCCCAAGGTATCAATACAAGTTCTCCTTAAAAAAGCATGATCATATTTTACTTTCTTTTATATAGCTAAAATTGATTTTTAAATATTTAATTTGGAATTTTTGCATCTGTGTGCATATGGGATTTTGGTCTTCAGTTTTGTTTCCATGTAATATCTTTGTCTGATTTTCTTAATAGTATAATTCTAGGCTTAGAGAAGAGTTGAAAAGTGAACCTTCCTCTTCTATTTTCTGAAAGATTTTACACAGTGTTATTATGTCTTCCATAAATATTTGATGGAATTTACTAGTGACATCCTCTGCTCCTGGAATTTTCTTTATGGGAATGTTTCAAATTATAAATTCAATTTATTCTATTCAATTTATTCCAGTCTATCCTCATACACTTTGTTCTTATTTTTATTATTTATTTCTATCTACTAATTTTGGGCTCAATTTGCTTATGGGTTTGGCTGAAAAGTTCTTAGGGCAGGATAGTAGAAACAGTGTGAGTCTTCATTTTGAGTGATTTATTAAGGCAAGGATCAATGCAGACCAGATGAGGATCTGAATGAAGAAGGAAATGTTATGTGAATCCCAAGACATTCTGAGATTGTAATTGAATAACTAATGTTTATTCCAGAAGCAAAGTGGATTTAACATTAGAAATTATTAAGTTAATATGTCAAAGATGAAGAAAACACATTTGAAAATTTAACACCATTTGAGAATAATTTTTAAGTACATTAGAAATAGAAAGGAACTTCTTCAATGCAGTAAAGTGTGCCTGTATAAAAACTACTATTACCATCATAGCAAATGACTAATGATTGATTATTTTTTCCCTCAGGTTGGGCACAAATCATGGATGCTCTCTCTCATGACTTCTATTTAGCATTGTCCTATTCAGTGTTAAGCAGCAACAAAAGGAAAAGCATGAATATGCAATGGAAAGGATGAAGTAAAAGTGACTTTATTAGCAGATTACATGGTCTTGTATGTAGAAAATCCTTAAGAACGTTTGAAAAAGCTACTAGAAATAATAAGCAAATTTAGCAAGATCACAGAGCCAATTTCTAACTACTGGCAACAAAAACATAGGAAAATTTATTAAGAAAGCAACAGTTTCAATGACATGAACAAACATGAACTACTTAGTGATAATTTAATACAGTACAGTCATTCTGAGCCTAACAATGTTTTGGCCAAAAACAAGTGGCTTATGCAATGGCGGTCCCTACAATTATAATGGAGCTGGAAAATTCCTATTGCCCAGTGACCTTGTAGTACAATTACAGTTGACCTTTGAATAAGAGAGTTAGGGCTGTCAGCCCTTGAGTAGTTAAAAATTCTCATATAACTTTTGACTCTCCCAAAACTTAACTAATAGCCCACTGCTAATCAGAAACCTTATTGATGAACATATATTTATTGTATGTTATATGTATTATATACTGTATTCTTACAATAAAGCTAGAGAAAATAACATTTCATTATCAAGGAAATCCTAAGGAAGAGAAAATACATTTATAATGCTGTACTGTATTTATTGACACTATAAATTTACATCATCTGTTTACAAGATGAATCATCTTTCTGAATCGGCAATTGCAGCTGCAGACCTCAATCTATGGTACATAAGAAGCAATTTAGCTTTTTCTTGTAATGTCATAACTTTTCTCTGTTTCTTAGGAACACTTTCCGCATCACTAGTGGCACTTTGTACAGGTCCTATGGTGTTATTCAAAGTCTATGGTATTGCATTAAATATCATGAAAGACGTGAGAACTTTGAGAGCTCGCTTTTTACTGCAATGTGTAATTTACTGGAAAGACAAACTGCAGAAATGATTAGCATCACAGACTTTTAAGAGGATACTTGTAACACTTGAGCTTACCGCAATAGCAACAGGAGGTAGCTAGAAAGTTATTACAATAGAACAGTATGTGCTACAGTTAACTTTACACCATTATGATTTAATACAGCATCTTTGCATTTTTTATAGTTCTCTCAACTGCAAATGGCGCCATATACAGTCTGTTTGTGTACATAAGTTTTGATAAAATTTAACATTTTATAATAGATTTGTATGTATTTTATGGTAGTAAGTGACAAAATAGATTAACATCTACATATATTTTATGTATTTATGACATGCCTTTAAATTTTTTTTTTTTCCTTAAGATAGAGTCTTGTCCTGTCACCCAGGCTGGAGTGCAGTGGCAAGATCTCAGCTCACTGCAACCTCTGCCTCCTGGGTTCAAGTGATTCTCCTGCCTCAGCCTCCAGAGTAGCTGGGATTACAGGCTCCCACCACCGCACCAAGCTAATTTTTGCATTTTTAGTAGAGACAGAGTTTCACCATGTTGGCCAGGCTGGTCTTGAACTCCTGACCTCGTGATGTGCCCATCTTGGCCTCCCAAAGTGCTGGGATCCTTTAAATTTTTTGATATTTCTAGGCTATGTGATTTATCTGTGAGTTTTTTCAAATTGTCACAAATCTCTAAAACATTTTAAAATATATTTATTGAAAAATGTTCACATATAAGTGGACCCACACAGTTCAAACTTGTGTTGTTGAAGGGTCAACTATATTTTAAAAATAAATTTAGTATAGCGTAAGTGTACCATGTTTAAAGTCTACAGTAGTGTACTGTAATGTTCTAGATCTTGACCTTTTCTCACCACTCACTGACTCACCCAAACCAACACTTTCAGTCCTGCAAGCTCTATTCATGGTAAGTGCCCCATGCAGGTGTTCCTTTTTTTATCTTTTATACTGTATTTTTACTGTACCTTTTCTATGTTTAGATACGTTTTTACATTTAGATACACAAATACTACCGTGTTACAATGGCCTACAGTATTCAGTACAGTAACATACTGTATAGGTTTGTAACCTAGAGTCAATAAACTATACAATATAACCTAAGTGTGTATTGGGCTAGATCCTTTAGGTTTGTGTAAGTATACTCTATGACATTCACACAGCAACAAAATTTCCTAACAATGCATTTCTCAGAATATATCCCTGTTTTTAAATAAAGCATGATTGTTAATTCCGGATCTAACAAACAACCTCTTCCCCCATGAAAAAAAAAAAAAAAACCAGAAAACATCACTGAGAGACATTAAGGACCTAAATAAAGGGAGACATATATCATTCTCATGGATTGGTAAATTCAATATTGCTAAGATGTTAGTTCTTCACAAATTGACCAATAGGTTCAATATAATTCCAATTAAACTACTAGAAGGCTTTCCATTTTTGGGAGGGAGAGTAGGATTTGACAAACTCACTGTGAAATTTATATAGAAATATAAATAAATAACCTAGAAAAAGCAAACAATTTTGAAAAAATAAAGTTGTAGGAATTCTATCTGAATTTAAGACAGCGTAGAGCAACAGTTATTAAAATACAATGTGATATTAGCTTAATGATAAACTTATAGATCAATGTAACAAAATAAAAAAGGTTCAGAAATAGACCCACACGTATATCGTTCACTGATCTTTGACAAAAGGGCCAAAAGTAATTTAATGGAAAAGGATAGTCTTTTCACGAAATTATGGTAGGAGAACTTGATATCCATATGGAACAAAAATAGACCTCAATCCTTACTTTATACCATAATAAAAAATAATTTCAAATAAATCATAGACTTCAAAATAAGGCTAAAACTATCAAAGTCTAGAGGAAAACTAAGGAGAATATTTTTGTGATCTTGTGCTCTGCAAAGATTTTTTTGAACATAAAAAATATGAATCCTGAAAGGAAAAAAATTGATATATTAGACTCTATCAACATTAGGAACTCTGCTGTTTGTAAGACACCATTTAAAAGGGTAAAAGACTAGTTACAGATTGGAGGAAAACATTTCAATACATATATTGTCCAAGTACTCCTTTATGAAATATATAAATAAGTTATAATAATCACACAAGCAATTTAATTAAGAGTTGGAAAAAGTGTTCAAACACACTCTTTACAAAATAAGACTTGTGAATGGCCAATAAGCACATCAAAATATACTGAACATTCTGGAATTATCAGAAAATGCAAATTAAAACTACAGTGAGATACCACAATACACTCACGAGAAGGGTTAAAATTAAAAAATGTTTTTATTGAGTGTGGCAGGGATATAGAGCACACGTAATTCTCATACATTACTGATAGTAAAGTGAAATGGGACACTTTGAAAAATAGTTTGACAGTTTTTTAAGAAGTTAAATATGACCCAGCAACTCCACTCCTAGGTATTTACCCAACAGACATGAAAATATGTAGTCACACAAAGATTGGACACAAATAATCATAGCAGCTTTGTAATAGACCCAAGTTAAAAGCAATCCAGAGGTATATCAATAGATTAGTGGGTAAAAAAATTTGGCATGTTCATACAATTCAATACCACTTAGCAATTAATAAAATAATGAAATATTAAAATACTGATAAATAAAACAATGTGGATGAATGTCAAACACATTGGTCTGAATAAAATGAGCTAAACACCTAAAGTACATACTTTATTATTCAATTTGTATAAAATTATAACAATGACAAAACTAGTCTATAATGATTAAAAAATAAATCAGTGATTGCCTAGGGCAAGGGAGTGGGAAGTAGAAACTCACTGGAAAGGGACCCAAGAACATTTTGGGGGTGGTGAAATGTTTTATATATTGATTGTAGTAGGGTAACACAAATGTGTCCATTTTTCTTTGAACTGTATCCTTAAAATGAGTGCATTTTATAATATGTAACTTATATCTCAACAAACTGAATTTTTAAAACTATTTGGCTGAGCCATGAAAAATTACAGATATTCAGCCAATTTTGACCTATAAAAACATTACAGATGGTTTAATCTAACATTTGATGAATGAATGATATATTGTCTGTAATTAATTCGAATTGAATTTTGAAAGTTTACCATGAGTAATATTTATATCATAATATGGAGACTTTAAAAAATGGTAAATATATGCACCCCATCCCCCCCATATTGCTCCTTTATGAATCATTACTAGAAGCCCACTAGTTTTGACAGATAACTAGAGTAAGTAAAAAAAAACAACATCATTGGATGCTATTTTTATTGTAAGTTTTAGGATATTTTGTATTCAATTACATTTAATCAACTCTAATAAAGAGTGGTATAATTCTACCTACCACAGGTTTCACTCAATAAACATAATATCCTCAGAAATATTTTGGAAGACAGTTTTTAAATATTATAATAGTTTTATAAGTCAAAAATACATTTTTTCTTCTTAATGGGAAGCTAAAAATATTAATTTCTTAGGATGAAGACAATCTTTGGAAAACTTTAACAAGAGTGAGAAAAAGCATTTAAAAATCAAATTCAAGATATTCTCCTTGTCATTAAATGAAACACTATCACTTGCTTAATTGGAAATCTTATTTTTGAAAAATAATCAACAAATTTCCAGGTACAATTAGTCAATTCAAAATATCAGCATAAAATTCTTATTTCTCATATTGTTTGTTCAGTATGTGTTCAAGTTTCTATTTCAGAATGATTAAGAAATTGACTGTGGTAAAGGAGTCCTTTGGGGAAAAAGCACCTATCTAATCCTTATTATTTGAAAAATAGAATAAGGATTAAAGAGCAGTAAACTGTGACATATAGAGGAGCAAGGACAACATAGTCAACCTTCATTCTTTCTCATTTTTTTCTAAATATGTTCCTCCAGAGGTTGCAGTGAGCCAAGATCACACCATTATACTCCACATAAGAAAAAAAATGTTCCTCGATGACATCCAAATGGTTAGGTCAATTGTGAAAGAACAGTTGCTTTCTAAAGGGCAAGCCAGGTTGTTTGGTAAGTACTGATGCATACAGACACTAGAAGCATTTTGGGTAAAACTGGTCTTTTTGTGGGATTGCAAAATAAAATACAATATGGCCAGTTAAAATTGAATTTCAGATACTTTTTTTAGTATAGTATATATTCCACACAATATTTATTATTCTAAAAATTACTTGTTTAGCTAAAAACCAAAATTAACTGGATATCCTATAGTTTCATTAGCTAAATCTGCAAATGGCATCTCTTGGTCTTGTAGTGACTAATATAATTCAGTGAAATAATAGCCCATATCTATTAGGTATCACAAAATTTGCTTAACATATTCCAAACTTGAAAGAAGACTAGCTAGCAAGAGTCATTTCTTGTCTTTTGGTTAAATTGCCAATGTTGTTTTCTGGACAATTAATGCTACTCAAATATTGTATGGTTGAAAAGTAAGTAATTAAGTAATAAAACTCATTTGTATATGGATAAATATCCAACACCCCATTACTTTGGTAAAGACAGTAATGCTGCTGGTTGTATACAGTCCAGCTTCCAGAGAGGAAAGAATGGCTTCTCTGAGAAAGGTTGACAGGAACTACATTTTCAAAATTCCGCACGCTTTTGGCTCTGTGTCCTGTGTATATACACACACATAGGCACATTTCCTTTCTGAGTTTTTTTTTTCCTGTTTATTTCTATTACAATAGAGTTTCATGTTGTTTTTACCTGAGAGAAGAAAGCGGAAGGTAACATCCAGGCATGAAGAGTTGGTGTTTACTTGAACCAGTTCATTAATGTTTTCAATTTGTTGAGTGGTTTCCATGTTTCCCAAAGGTTTTCACCCTGTAAAAGCTGATGGATGGGCTGACAGAGCCTTCCTGGCTTGGGCTGGTGTAATGTGAGCTCAGTGCCTGGAAACAATAAAACAGCAATTTTCTGAGAGATTTACCTGTAGAAGAGCCAGGAATATAAAAGCCTTTTCAGTTTCCCACCCTACGTCTCTTCTTTTCTCTTAGTCCCAGGAGGGGTTTGAGAGGGCTGTATCCTGTCAGGTTAATTGAGGGTGACATTAAAGGTAATCTCAGCAGCTGCTGCTATAATGGCTCAAAGGGAAAGACCAGTGGAGTAAGTGGAGGCTTCATGATGGGAACAACAGAAGCAAAGGTTGAAGGGATTGGGAAATTTCAGATCTTTTCTCTTAAATGCTTGATGGTGGCATCCAGTTGACATTTGACAAGCGATGTTTCTGGCTCCGGTAGGGGCTATAAACCAAGTGAAGACTTCTCCTGAGTTTGGCCCATCAGGGCTGGGCCAGACTGTCTAAAATTCATGTTGGATGTAGTCCACAACACTGCATTCTCAGAAGGCTGCACCTTGAAACTGGTCATTTTATGTCACAGAGCAGGAAAGGGTGTGTATGCTGGATTCAGTGCCCGAAAGATAGCTTTGCGGGTAAGGGGGTGTGGACTAAAGTGATGTGAGCGGGCGCCAGCAGGACCTTAGTTCTCCACCTCAGGGTTGTAACAGTGACCAATTAACCTTAACCCTGAAGAGCCCAGATTCAGAGTATCCCTATTCAAATTCATGGCCCATCAGGTATTTCTGATTTAAAAGGCTAGGACCATGACAATTCTGCCTATTGTTGCCATTTATTTGGTAATCTAATAATCATGTAACAATTCACATCCAGGTTCACCCAGTAACCCATAACTCTTCCAAATGTTAAATTACAATAAACTTAAAATAAGTTATCTGGATGGCCCAAGAAAATTATGTTGGAAAAATCTCATTTAATGGACTTTTTGGCTCTCACAAGGAAATGACCTATTTTTTCCAGAGTTTAGAAAGCTAATGTGAGGCTAACTTATAAGATGTTGTGATGTGATAGAGAAATTGGCTGTGTCTTATTGCTCTACAGGGGAGAGGACATCATAAAGAAGGAAAGAAGGTCATTAGTTTGGGAGTCCTTAGCTCCATTTACATCAGAGAAAGGTTAGGAGCCTTTGATAAGCTCACACTCAAGTTACCAGAGCAGAGAGGGGATGAGAGGGAGGAGTTCAGCCAGACCTGGAGGAGAGACTTGGGTGTTCCTGGAACTGAAGGAAACAGATAGTTGCACCCAGGCCTTTTTAAGTCACAGGTTTTTACTGGTGGACACTTACATTTGTTCAATTCCACATGGTGCCTCAGGAGGTCATAGGACATGGAAGTGGTGGCACATGGATGTCAGGAAAAGGAACTCAAAGTGCTGCAACCTTGAAAACTTCAGCAGGTCAGTGGTCAAGCCGTGTGGTGATGGAAGCAGCCGACGCCACACGCGGCAGGACTGTGAATATGGCACACACCTATCTTAGAATGGAAGTATGGGCCAGAGAGGAAGACATTTCCTGACCCCAGTTGGCACACTATTCAATCCTTCATACTGGTGCTGGACCTTCACCTCTGGCCTTGGCCTAATTATTGGCCTCAAAGGAGCAAAATGTTGGACACCATTAACCTTGCCTTGTTGAAAACAGTAATGAGAAGCCCATCTGGAGCCATCTTTCCAGCTGGAGCTAGAAGTCAGAGGACAGGCTGGCTACCAGGCAGAGGCAGAGTGGATTTCAGAGATTCTGGCTGGGTGTCAGGAGCTGTGAAAAGCTCATCAACACTGGCCAAGTGTCATGAGGTCTTTCCAGGAGAAGCTCTGATTGTTCTGGCTCAACCTCCCATCTTTGTCTAACCTTCTTCCTGGCATCATCTCCAGGCATCTGCTGGCAGTGGTGCTTTCTGGACTGATTGCTCCTGTTAAATGACTTTCAGATGGTGATTTTCTGTTTCAAGGATGAGTGAACATTTCCATAAGTTGCATCTCATTTTACTAATATCACTAATTTATTTGCTTTCTTGCATCCAATCAATCCATCATTCCACTTTATCTATGGATTTCATTAATAAGCCATTGACTTCCTCTTCCAGATCATTAGTGAAGATGTCAAATTCTGACCAGACCTAATACCAATTCCCATGACTCATTGCTGGCTGTCCCAGCAGCTCCTAGAGGAGGCATTCATCAGTCTCATACTTGTGACTGCATTATCTCAAGCCAATTTTAACCCATTTTGCAAGAAACACTTCTTAGGATGTTGTGAAACTGAATGTTTTCCCAAAGAACTAATTTTCATAGGACCGGAACAGATGGCCACATGATATAGCACAATATACCTAGTCATGAAATTTCAGACTCCACTAACCAGAGCGTAGACTCATTCATTCGTTCCCTTTTGTCTACGGAAGAACAAAAGAAGAATTATACCCCTCTGCTATAATCCACTATGCTTTTTATGCTTTTCCAGAACCACACTTTACTATTGATTTGCCTTTTCTATTTGACAGAAGCTTTTGCTTACAGTCTATCTTCTTGATTACTCTCAGGGTACTTTATACAAATCAGCAGGTTACTGAATGGCTGGGAAACTTACACAGGTGGCTTAAATTTAAATTTAGAGTAGATAATCTCAATGGCTTGGAGAACAGTGTTTCCTGGGTTTTCCTGACTTTACTTACTCCTGGTACAAATCAGGTTCTAATTATGTGAACTGAATCAAAGAAAATGATCTTGGATCAGCTTAATTTTTTAATTTTTATTTTTAGCCTTAGGTGCTTGGTACACAAAGTATCCAGTTTCAGGCACAGCTCAACACCAATATTTTCTTCTTGATGCTGAAATTTCCTTCTGAAATTAAAAAAAAGAAGCACTTTTCTTCCCTCTATTAAAATAATTTTTTCTTTTGTGAAAGGAGAATAAAAATTGTAAGTCTACTATCATTTAACTTGTACAAAACTGAAAAGAAAACTAAAAAAAAAGATATGTTTGGTTTGTTGGAATGGCAAAATTGAAGATTTTTTTTATTATACCCTTGTTTAATATAATTAAAGTAATGTAATCTGTAGTATATTCTTATATAGTCATGTTATAAGTGTTTTTTTCAAAGCTATTAAGAGAAAAGGTGTTTAAAATTTTGGGGGGAAAGAATTTCTTTCTCCTTGAGTTCAAGTTAAAATGGATGACCCAATAGCTGAGTGAAGTGGGACTTTTTGAGCAACACCATTAAACATTTCCCAGGCAAAAGGATCTCAGATGTCCGTTTCATCAGTTCATGCTACAGACCATGTGGGTTGTGGCATATAACTCAAAACTATTCAGGAAGGTAAGATGCCACTGGATCCTTGTATGCACTTTTAAGTTTTAATGATGGTTATCTAACTTTGTATTGTAATATAGTGTGGCATGGCATAGCACTTCAGAACAAATATATACCATAGTAGTTACCATGTTAACTTTGCAAACAACAGAGCTTCAAATCCTTGTATTACATATTAACTGTATGATCATGAGAATATCATTTAATCTCTCCAAGTTCCAGTTTTACCCTCTGAAAATGTGATAATAATACTTAACAATTATTGTGAAGATTAAGGCAATCAGGGTTCTCCACAGAAATAGGAGCAACAGAGTGTGTGTGTGTGTGTGTGTGTGTGTGTGTGAGAGAGAGAGAGAGAGAGAGAGAGAGAGAGAGAGAGAGAAATATATATGGGGGATGCAGATTTTAAGGAATTGACTAACATGATTGTGGAGGCTGGCAAATCCATGTCTTCAGGGTAAACTGGCAGACTGGAGACTTGGAATTGCTGCAGCTGGAGTCTCAAGGTAGTCTGCTGGCAGAATTTCTTCTTTCTTGGGGAAGATCAGTCTTTATTCTCTTCAGGCCTCCAATTGATTGGATGAGGCCCACCTGTATCATGGAGGGTAAACTATTTACTTGAAGTCCACTGGTTTAAATGCGACTAACATTTACCCATCACAGAAACATCCAGAAACTGCTTAACCTACTATCTGGGCACCATGGCACAGCTAGGTAGCCAGGTTGACATAAGTTTGCCATCACGGTGAAGTCGGGTTTGTAAGGCAGGAGAAGCTGACAGTAGTAAACATTCAATAAAATCATCTCATGATTTTATGTACCCAGGGGCACAGGAATGAGGATGAAATTGCTGGTTTTTAGAGAATTTCCTTGCTGAAATTTTGTGATTTAAATTGGCAGGAATATAGCTAAGAAATGGCAGTGCGATTGGCAATTCACTGCTCAAGACTAGAGTTGTAAGTGATCCCACAAATTGGCTACTCCACTTCATAAAGAAAAAAGAAGGTCCTGAAAGGATATGGTGTTAGAAACCCTCACACCACTGCTGCACAACAGAAGAGAAGATACTTAGGATGATTCATAAGTGATCGCTAGCTGTACACTCCTAGCTCTGGGATAATGCAGGGTAAACACTGCAGTAAGAAATTAGGGCATGCCCTCCATTTTATAGTTTTCTTTCCTAAACAATTCACAAAGTGAAGAACCAGATATCCTAAAAGATATGCCCCCTGCTTGTCTTAGTCTATTGAGGCTGCTATAACAAAATATATTAGTCTGGGTAACTTCTACATAACAGAAATTTTTACTTCTCGTGGTTCTGGAAGCTGGGAGATCTATGATTAAGGCGCCAGCAGATTCTGTCTGTTGAGGACTTATTTTCTGCTTGCACAATGGTGCTTTTAGCTATGTCCTCACATGGAGGATGCAGGCAGGGAGTTCCCTTAAGCCTCTTTGAAATGAGCAATTCCCTTTCATGAGGGCTTTGCCCTCTCCATCTATTTACCTTCCTGAAGTTCCCACTTTTTAATACCATCATTTTAGGGTTAGGTTTCAACACATGAAATTTGGAGAGACATGAGCATTCAGACCATAGCACCCCACCACCACCACCAAATAATGAAAGTAGAGAAAAGAGAGAACTAGAATAAAAATGTAAATGTACTGATTAATACTGTGGGGAATAAACTTTTAAGATATTAAAGTTTCCTACAAGTAAATTCAACATATTCTGACTTTACTCCCAATAATGGCCTTGTCTGGAAATGGTAAGTTTCAGACTTAGAAGTGTGCAGCAGACATTTGCATCCTTACACATGCTCCCCTGAAAAAGAATACAATCTACAAAAGCACAGACAGTGCTCAGTAGCACACAGGCAGTGGAAGTAAAATAGATTGAAGGTATTATAGATGTAAGATTAATTTAAAAATGTTTTGAAAATGAGCTTTAATTAAAATTGCACTGAAATGGAGACAGAATTACTAACTAGTTGAATATTTCCTATTGGAAATAATTTTCTTCTATCAGAAAATGTCCTAAGCCAAGTTTCCTCTCTTGTAACATAGAGAAAATAATGTGATCTGTCTTCTTTCCAGAGAAGTTGTGGTTGTCATAGACTGCAAGATATGTGAAAACATTTTGAAACATGAAGTGTTGTAAGTTGAGTTATTATTCTTAGTATTAAAAAGAAGAGAGGAGTAATAGAGTGGAAAATGGGAAGAGAAAGATCTTTAGAATCAGCCAATGTGAAGGCTAAATATTAACTGCATTTTCCTCCTTGTGCAATGGTGAGAAATTTCCTTCACTCCTCTAAGCCAAAAATGTTAGGCTTTATACACTGAAGTTTCCAGGTGTGCATATGCTTATAAATTGTGTAAATGTGTGTGCATGAATATGTACAAGGAAGGGAGAGGTAAAATTGCTCTTCTAGTAGTATATTGAATGGAAGCATATCATTTGACACAGGAGATGCTAAAAAGAAAGTTTTCATTTTCCAGGGCCAAGAATAAGATCCTTTCTGGAGGGAAGTTAAAATGAGTCAAGAAAGTGGGAAAATAATAAGGGAGAAGGCCAGGCATGGTGGCTTATTCCTGTAATCCCAACACTTTGGGAGGCCATGGCAGGTGGATCACCTGAGGTCAGGAGTTCAAGACCAGCCTGGCCAACATGGTGAAAGCCAGTCTCTACCAAAAAAATACAAAAATTAGTGGTACGTGGTGGCTCACGCCTGTAATCCCAACACTTTGGGAGGCCGTTGCAGGTGGATCACCTGAGGTCAGGAGTTCAAGACCAGACTGGCCAACACAGTGAAACCCCATCTCTGCTAAAAAAATACAAAATTGCCGAGCATGGTGGTGCACCTGTAATCCCAGTTACTTGGGAGGCTGAGGCAAGAGAATCGCTTGAACCCGTAATCCCAGTTACTTGGGAGGTAGAGGTTGTGGTGAGCTGAGATCACTCCATTGCTGTCCAGCCTGGGCAACAGAGAGAAACTCTGTCTCAAAAAAAAAAAAAAAAAAAAAGGATAAGAGAGAAAAGCTGAGATAGGCTGAGTTTAGACTAGAAGTGAAACAAGAAAGAGGTTGCAGGTAGAAAGCTTAAATCCACAGAGGTAAGCTTCCATCATCTCAGTAGGAGACAGATCTCAGAGCACAGCAAAAGTGTGAGAGCATGAGTCTTTCCCAAACAAATCTCAGAACCAAAGCACAAAACAAAAACAGAGGTAAAGTTCTAATGACTTCTAAGACTCACTCTGGGAGCCAGGAAAACATATTCCTGGGTCTGATAAGTCCATTATGCATACTTCTTGCATGCCTGTTATTAAATTGTTGTCTCTCAGCTCCAAATCCACCCTTTAATACCTCAGTGTTGTTACGCTGCATCTGGAATTCTGCAAACTGCATCTCTGTTCTGCCAGCTGATTCTGTATTAGTCTCTTTTTTTCCAAATACAAGCACCAGAGGGAGAACGAACATTTAAGAAGGAAGACAGGTTTTCTTTTTCCTCTTTTCCTCTTTCTGTCCCTATCCCCCTAGCAATGCTTCATCTTAGCAGTAGCAGTTCTTCCTTGTAGCAGCAGTTGAATCCAATTTGTAATTTTTTTAATGCTTCCAGATCCAGGTTCAGGACATACCTGCAACAGCCAGCCAGCACTCCACACTCCTTAGAGGTCTGAGTCCCAGCCCTCTTCGCTGAATTTAGGACACCAGAACCAGCTAAGCAGTATGCAGTGCACCCTCCTTAGAGGATACTCACTCTCACTACTTCTCTTCAACATTGTACTGGAGGTTTTGGCTATTGCCCTAAGGAAAAAATTAAAAAGAAATTTAAAAAACGATGAGGAGGAAAGAAGTAAAGCTTTCTCTTTGTAGATAACATGACTGTTTACATAGAAATTCCTAAGGGATTTATAGAACAACTACTAGAACTAATAAATGAAATTATCAAAGTCACAGGATCAAGGTTAGTATACTAAAATCAGTTGTATCGTTATATACTTCAAAAATAACATGGAAATGAAAATTTACAACTTCCATAGACAAAAGCACCAAAAAACATAAAACCCTGAGAATATATGTTGCTGTCATATGGGATTTAGTGTATTTCTTTCAACTAAGGAACAATACAGGGTGCTGTTTCTCCCATGGCCAGATACATGAGTCTAGGAATAAATGGGTTGAAGTGAAAATGACTTCTCTCATTACTACATCAAATAACCCATTTGAATAATTTTTGAATCTATATCTACAAGACCTGCTATTCTGAGGTCTTGGTTCCCAAGAGAGAAATCCTTACAACAATGGTTCCATGGAGCTGAAGTTTGAAACTACCAGATCATTTTGAGTTCCTCATTAACACCAAGCTAACAGGCAAGGAAGGAAAGAGTTCTTCTAGCTGGGTGGCTGATCTTGATAACCAAGAGGAAACGGAATTAATCCTAGAAAATGTGGACAGGGAGGACTGTTTCTGGAACCCAAGAAATACTCTGTGATGACTCTTACTACCTCCTTTTCTATTACTAAATATTAACTGAAAACTATGGCAACCAATAAAGAAAAGAGGAACTGAGGGTTTAGACTTTTTGGGTAAGAACCCTAGCCAGCTAAAGTCCTGGCTGATGGGCAAGGAAACATGGGATGTGTAATGGAAGAAGGAGGTTATAAATACCAACCACAGCCTTGTGAGGGGTTATAGAAATGAGTACTGGAGCAGCTGCACATAGCTTCTTCTTTGTTTGCTGCTGCTGTTGTTGGTGCGTGTGTGTATGGGTGTGTTTGTATATACTGCCTATTTTATTATTTTCCATCTTTTTTCCCTTGTTATTTAATATGTTTTGTTTAAAGTTTAATGTATAATTTAGTATTAGGAAACAGAATATTCAGGTGGGGCTGAGATTGAAAGTGAGGTATAATGAACATAGTCCAGAGATGGCTAGAATAATTTACATATGAGTTTTACCCACCCCATTTTCTGCAGGAAGGAACCAATAGATATCTATTTGATTTATTTTTATCTTATCCTTTTAAATATCAATTTTGTACAAATATTACATATTAGTAAAACAATAGAACAATACAATTTATAAATAAATACACATACATCAGTGTTGCATGCTAAAAACCATGATAGTATACAAGGTCAAAAAAAGTGGAAGACCAAGCGGATAGAGTATAGTGGTTGAAAGGTCAGGAATACGGTTTTGTTCACTATGAATGGGCTACTTAGTTCTGCAAAGAGGGCATTCTGTTCCAAAGTCCCAGGCCCTGCTTACTTGTCCATTTGGTACCACCTAATGTATGGCACCAGGTAAGCAACTAAAAGTGCCTTAGTAGAATACATACATCTTTTTACTTAAACAATGAATCCACACCATTGGCATCAGATCTGGAATCCAGAGATTACACACCCTGAACAAATGGGTCTGTTGAGGCCACTTGACTTAGTTGGTAAGCTGCTGGAGGTGGTGGTGTAGTTTATAGTTTACTCATACTCTTACATTCTATCTAGCATAAACCTCTACAAATGACCCTTTGGAGCCCCTAAAGTGTAGAGGTGACTAATGTTCTCAAAGATCCTGAAGGATTATATAAGAATACAATGCCTCCCAATCAACCTAGAAAACTATCAATCATGTTCAGTCTTGTGAATTCTTGAAACAGTGCAGTACTTCATTAGAAAGGTATTTAATTAACTTCAGTATGTCCTCCAGTGAGGTTTGACAACAAATTATTACAGTATTTCTTTTGTTCCATCATTCATCTGATCCCTCTACCCTATCCTCATTTCTTTGCACATGTATTTACTGAACACTTACTGAGTAAATAGACATAACAAAATTTACAGCTAAAGAAAATGTCAAAGTCTTTACTTTCTTTATCTGTAAGATGAAGGAATTGAAGTCTAATAACCCTTCAAAATTTCTCTAACAGAGTTAGAGGTCTGCATCAAGCAATGCATGCTAGGTATCCTAAGTTGCTTTCCAATGATGGATTGTTAGCTAAACTACCCCAACCCCTAAAACTGAAAGCCACCTTCCTCTGAACTCACGTTCTTTCTCCTACAAGTTTTTTTTTCCTAATTTTTAATTTTTGTGAGGACATAGTAAGGGTACATATTTATGGTTACATGAGAGATTTTGTTATAGGCATGCAATGTATAACATTCACATCAGGGTAAATGGGGTGTTAATCACCACAAGAATTTATCATTTGTGTAACAAACAATCCAATTATATTCTTTTTTCTTTTTAGACGAAGTCTTGCTTTGTCACTCAGGCTGGAGTGCAGTGGCGCCATCTCGGCTAACTGCAACCTTCACCTCCCAGGTTCCAGTGATTCTCCTGCCTCAGCCTCCCAAGTAGCTGGGATTACAGGCAAACGCCACCATGCCTGGTTAATTTCTGTATTATTAGTAGAGACAGGGTTTCACCATGTTGGCCAGGCTGGTCCCGAACTCCTGACCTCAAGTCTTCCACCTGTCTTGGCCTCCCAAAGTGCTGGGATTACAGGCGTGAGCCACTATGCCTGGCCCAATCCAATTATATTCTTTTAATTGTTTTAAAATGTACAATTAAATTATTTTTGACTATAGTCACTTTATTAGTATATTCTCACACTGTTATAAAGAAATACCAGAAACTGGATAATTTATAAAGAAAAGAGGGGCTGGACGCGGTGGCTCATGCCTATAATCCCATCACTTTGGAAGGCCGAGGTGGGCAGATTGCATGAGGTCAGGAGTTCAAGACCAGCCTGGTCAACATGTTGAAAACCCTTCTCTACTAAAAACACAAAAATTAGCCAGGTGTGGTGGTGCACACCTGTAATCTCAGCTACTCTGGAGACTGAGGCAGGATAATTGCTTGAACTTGAAAGGTAGAGATTTCAGTGAGCCAAGATCACATCACTGCACTCCAACCTGAGTGACAGAGCAAGACTCCCTCTCAAAAAAAAAAAAAAGAATAGAAAAGAAAAGAGGTTTAATTGGCTTAGAGGATATACAGGAAACATGTCAGAGTCTGCTTCTGAGGAGGCCTTAGGAAGCTTTTACTCACAGCAGAAAGCAAAGCAGAAGCTTCCTGCATATCTTTTGGAACAATTTAATTGTTCACAGGAACAATAAAGAGCTTTATTGTTCCACATGATATACAGAAAGCACGGCAGCACCTGCTTCTGAGGAGGCCTCAGGAAGCTTTTACTCATGGTGGAAGATAAAGCAGAAGCACACTTTTAAACAACTAAATCTCATGATAAGTCACTCACTATCTTGAGAACAGCACCATGGGGATGGTGCTAACCCATTCATGAGAACTCCATCACCGTGATGCAATCACCCGCCTCAGACCCCACTCCGACACTAGGTATTAGAATTCAACTTGAGATTTAGTGGGGACACAAAACCCCATTCTGCCCCTGGTTCCAATCTCATGTCCTTCTTATATTCCAAAATACAATCATGCCTTCTCAACAGTCGCCCAAAGTCTTAACTTATTCTAGCCTTAAAACAAAAGTCCGAAGTCATCTGAGACAAGGCAATTCCCTTTCACCTATGAGCCTGTTAAATGACAAACAAGTTACTTGTTCTTAAAATACAATTGGGGCATGGCATTGGGTAAACATTGCCATTCCAAAAGGGAGAAATGGGCCATAAGAAAGAAGCTATAGGGCCTATGCAAGTCCAAAACCCAGCAGGGCAGTTATTAACTCTTGAAACTGCAAAATAGTCTCCTTTTAACTCAGTGTCTCACATTCAAGGTATACAGGTGCAAGAGGGTGGCTCTCAAAGTCTTGAGAAACTCTGCCTCTGTGGCTTTCCAGGGTACAGACTTCACAGTTGCTCTCAAGGGCTGACATTGAGTGCCTGTGACTTTTCCTTGCAGGAAGTTCCAAATTTTCCCTCATCTTTCTGTCTTCTGAGCCCACCACATTCTTTCAACATCTGCCTGTTACACAGTTCCAAAGTCACTTCTACATTTTCAGGTATCTTTACAGCAATGCCCCACTCCTGGCAGCAATTTTCTGTATCAGTCCATTTTGCACTACTATAAAGAAATACCTGAGACTGAGTAGTATTTAAAGAAAAGAGCTTTAATTGGCTCATGGTTTTGCAGGCCTTTGCTCAGCTTCTGGGGAGTCCTCAGGAAAGTTACAATCATGGCAGAAAGTGAAGGGGGAGCAAACACATCACATGGCTGGAGTAGAAGCAAGAGAAAGGGGTAGGTGCCACACACTTTTAAATAATTAGATCTCATGAGAACTCACTACCACAACAACAGCACTAAGAAGGGATGGTGTTAAACCATGAGAAAGTACCCCCATGATCCAATCACCTCCCACCATGCTCCAGTTCTAGCACTGGGGATCACATTTCAACATGAGATTTGGGTGGGGACAGAGAATTAAATCATATCAGTCATCCTGTTGTGCTAGCAAATACTAGGTCTTATTCATTCCTTCTATTTTTCTTTTTTTTTTTTCTTTTTTGAGACACATTTTTGCTCCTGTTGCCCAGGCTGGAGTACAATGGTGTGATCTTGGCTCACTGCAACCTCCACCTCCTGAGTTCAAATGATTTTCCTGTCTCAGCCTCCCAAGTAGCTGAGATTACAGGCATGAGCAACCACACCCAGCTATTTTGTTTGTTTGTTTTTTGTTTTTGTATTTTTAGTAGAGACAGTTTCACCATGTTGGTCAGACTGGTCTTGAACTCCTGACCTCAGGTGATCCACCCACCTTAGCCTCCCAAAGTGCTGGAATTATAGGCATAAGCCACCACACCTGGCCCACTCTTTCTATTTTTTTGTACCCATTATCAATCTTCACTTCCTCCCCACTCTCCACTACCCTTCCCAGCCTCTGGTAACCATCTTTCTACTCTCTATCTCCATTAGTTCAATTATTTAAATTTTTAGCTCCCACAAATAAGTGAGAATATGTGAAGTTTGTTTTTCTGTGTCTGACTTATTTTACTTAATATAATGACCTCCAGTTCCATCTGTGTTATTGCAAATGACAGACTCTCATTCTTTTTTATGGATGAGTAGTACTCCATTGTGTATAATTACCATATTTGCTTTATCTATTCATCTGTTGATGGACACTTAGGCTGCTTCCAAGTCTTGGCCACTGTGAATAGTGCTGCAATAGACATCAGAGTACAGATATCTCTTTGATACACTAATTTCCTTTCTTTTGAGTATATACCTACGAGTGGAGTTGCTGGATCATATGGTAGCTCTATTTTTAGTTTTTTGAGGAACCTTCAAATTGTTCTTCATAGTGATTGTACAAATTTACATTCCCACCAACAGTGTATGAGGGTTCCCTTTTCTCCACATCCTTGCCAGCATTTGTTATTGCCTGACTCTTGGATAAAAGCCATTTTAACTGGGTGAGAACATATCTCATTGTAGTTTTGATTTCATTTCTCTAATGATCAATGACGTTGAACACTTTTTATATACCTGTTAGCCATTCATATTTCTTCTTTTGAGAAATGTCTATTCAGATCTTTTGCCCACTTTTGATTGGATTATTAGATTTTTTCCTGTATAGTTGTTTGAGCTCCTTATATATTCTGGTTATTAATCCTTTGTCAGATGGGTAGTTTGCAAATATTTCCCCCCATTCTTAAGTGTCCCTTCACTTTGTTGATTGTTTCCCTTGCTGTGAAGTAGGTTTTTAACTTGATGTGAGCCCAAATGTCCATTTTTGCTTTGGTTGACTGTCTTGTGGGGTATTACTCAAGAAATCTTTGCCCAGACCAATGTCCTGGAGAGTTTCCCTTAATGTTTGATTTTAGTAGTTTCATAGATTCATGTCTTTGATTTGATTTTCATCTTGATTTGAGTTTTACAGTTGGTGAGAGGTAGAGGTCTAGTTTCATTCTTCTGCATAGTGATATCCAGTTTTCCCAGCATCATTTATTGAAGAGACTGTCCTTTCTCCAAGTATGTTCTTGACACCTTTGTCAAAAATCAGTTCACTGTGGGTGTATAGATTTATCTTTGTGTTTTCTACTCCACTGATCTATGTGTTTTTATGCTAGTATCATGTCACTTTGGTTACTATAGCATTGTAGTATAAATTGAAGTCAGGTAATGTGACTCCTTCAGTTCTGTTCCTTTTGCATAGAATAGCTTTGGCTATTCTGGGCCTTTTGTGGTCCCATATAAATTTTAGAATTGTTTTTTATATTTCTGTGAAGTATGCATTAGTATTTTGATAGAGATTGCATTAAATCTGTAGACTGCTTTTGGTAACATAAACATTTTAAAATATTGATTCTTCCAATCCATGAACATGAAACATCTTTCTATTTTTGTGTCTTCCTCAATTTCTTACATAAATGTTTTATAGTTTTCATTGTGGAGGACTTTCACTTTTTTTGGTTACCTTAATTCCTAGGTATTTCATTTTATTTGTAGCTATTATAAATGGAATTACTTTCTTGATTTCTTCATCAAACGGTTCACTGTTGGCATATAAAAATGCTACTGATTTTTGTATGATGATTTGGTATCCTGCAACTTTAATGAATTTGATTATCTGTTCTAAAAGTTTTCTGGTGGAGTCTTTAGGTTTTTCCAAGGATGAGATTACATCATCTGCCAAAAAGGCTAATTTGACTTTGTTCCTTCCAATTTGGATGACCTTTATTACTACATTGAATAACAGTGGTGAAGATGGTGTTCTTGATCTTAAAGGAAAGACTACGTTTTTTCCCATTCAGTATGATACTAGCTATGTGTCTGTTGAATATGGCTTTTATTATATTGAGGTATGTTCCTGCTATACCCAGTTTGTTAAGGGTTTTTACATGAAAAAATGATGAAGTTTATCAAAAGCTATTTCAGCCTCAATTGACATGATCATATGGGTTTTGTCCTTCATTCTGTTTATATGATGTACATCATTATTTGATTTGCATATGTTGAACCATTCTTGTTCCCTGGGATAAATCTCACCTGGTCATGTTGAATAATCTTCTTAATGTGTTGTTAAATTCAGTTTGCTAATATTTTGTTGAGGATTTTTGCATCAACATTAATCAGTGGTTGGCCTATGGTTTGTTGTTGTTGTTGTTATTTTTCCTTGATGTGTCTTTGTCTAGTTTTGTCATCAGGGTAACACTGGCCTTGTAGAATGAGTTTTGAAGTAGTCTCTCCTCCTCTATTTTTGGGAATGCTTTGATTAGAATTGGTATTAGCACCTTTTTAAATGTTTGGTAGAATTCAGCAGTGAAGCCATCAGGTCCTGGGCTTTTCTTTCCTGGAAGATGTTTTATTATGGCTTCAATCTCCTTACTTGTTATTGGCCTGTTTAGGTTTTGGATTTCTTTGTGGTTCAATGTTGGTAGGCTGTATGTGCCTAGGGATTTATCCATTTCTTCTAAATTTTCTAATGTATTGGCATATAGTTGCTCATAGCAGCTGCTAATAATCCTTTGAATGTCTGTGGTTTTGGTTGTAATGTCTCCTTTTTCATCTCTGAATTTATATATTTGGGTCTTCTCTCTTTTCTTTCTTCGTTAGTCTAGCTATAGTTTTGTCAATTTATCTTTTTAAAACACAAACTTTTTATTAATTTTTTAAATTGTTATATTTATTTGAAATTTATTAATTCTCTGATTTTTATTATTTCTTTTCTTCTACTAATTTTGCATTTGTTTTACTCTTGCTTTCCTGGTGGCTTAAGGTGCATTGTAAGGTTGTTTATTTGAAGTATTTTTTTTCTTTGTTAGTGTAGGCACTTATAGTTATAAATTTCCCTCTTATTACTGCTTTCACCGTATCTCAGAGGTTTTACTATATTGTATTTCCATTATCAATTGTTTCCATTTTTTTCCAATTTCCTTCTGAACTTCTTCATTGACCTACAGCTCATTTACGAGCATACTGTCTAATTTTCATGTGTTTGTACAGTTTCCAAAACTCCTCTTGCTATTAATTTCAAGTATTATTACACTGTGGTCAGAAAAAACGCTTGCTATTATTTCATTTTTTGAATGTTTTAATACTTGTTTTGTGACCTAATATATGGATCTATCCTTGAGAATGATCCATGTGCTGAAGGAAAGAATGTGTATTCTGCAGCAATTGGATGAACTATTCTGTAAACATTGATTAGGTCCATTTAGCCTACAGTGCAGATTAAGTCCAATGTTTCTTTGTTGATTTTCTATCTGGAAGATCTGTCCAATGCTAAAAATGGGGCGTTGAAATCTTCAGCTGTTATTTTGTTCGGTTCTGTCTCCCTCTTTCTTTAGCTTTAATAATATTTGCTATATATATAATCTGAGTGATCCAGCATTGGTGCATATATAATTACAATTGTTATATCCTCTTCCTGAATGGATTCCTTTATAATTAGAGGCCTTTGTTGTCTCTTCTTATAGCTTTTGTCTTGAAAGCTATTTTGTTTGATATAAGTATAGCCACTCCTGCATGTTTTTGGTTTCCACTGGCATAGTGTATCTTTTTCCATCTCTTTATTTTCAGTCTGTGTGTCTTTATAGGTAAAATGTGTTTCTTACAGGCAATTGATCATTGTTTTTTAATCTTCTCAGCCACTCTACATCTTTTGATTGGAGAGTTTAGTCCAATCAGTTTTGCCATCTTATTTGTTTTCTGATTGTTTTGTGATCTGCTCTTTCTTCTTTCCTCCCTTCCTGTCTTCCTTTTAGTAAAGGTGTTTTCTCTGGTGGTATAATTTAATTTCTTGCTTTTTTTTTTTCTGGAGTCCCCAAGCTGGAGTGCAGCAGTACGATCTCAGCTAACTGCAACCTCTGCCTCCCAGGCTCAAGCAATTCTCCTACCTCAGCCTCCAGAGTAGCTGGGATTACAGGTGCCCGACATCACATTCAGCTAATTTTTTGTATTTTTAATAGAGACAGGGTTTCATGTTGGCCAGGCTGTTCTCAAACTCCTGACCTCAGGTGATCCTCCTGTCTCGGCCTCCCAAAGTGCTGAGACTACAGGCGTGAGCCATTACACCCAGCCTTAATTTCTTTTTATCTTTTGTGTATATGTTTTGATTTGAGGCTACTGTAAGGCTTGAAAATACTATCATATAACCTATTATTTAAAGCAGATAACAACTTAACACTGTCTGCATAAACAAACAGCAAGCAAAAAGAAAACTAACAAAAACTCTATGCCTTAACTTCATGCTCCTACTTACCTTTTTGTTGTTTCTATTTATATCTTATTGTACTGTTTAAGTCTTAATAAGCCATTGTATTTATTGTTTTTGATTGGTACATCTTTCTACTGAGGAGTAGTTAACAAACCACAACTACAGTGTTAAAATATTCTTTGTTTTTCTATGTACTTACTGTTAACAGTGAGTTTTCTACCTTCCGGTAGAAAACTGGATTTATTATTGCTGATTAACTTTTTTTTCTTTCTGACTAAAGAACTCCCTTTAGCATTTCTCGTAGGAAAGATGTAGTATTGATAAAAATCCCTCGGCTTTTGGTTATCTCGGAAAGTCTTTATTTCTCCTTCATGTTTTAAGATATTTTCCTTCAGCACTTTAAATATGTCAAGCCGCTCTATCCTGGACTATAAGGTTTTCACCGAAAAATCTTCTACCAGACATATTAGAGTTCCTTTGTATGTTATTTGTTTCTTTTTCTCTTGCTACCTTTAGGATTCTTTCTTTATTCTTGATCTTTGTGAGTTTGATTATTAAATGTCTCAAGGTGGTCTTCTTTGGGTTAAATCTGTTTGGTGTTCCATAATCTTCTTGTACTTGAATATTGATGTTTTTCTGTTGGTTTGGGAAGCTCTTGCTACTATCCCTTTGAGTAAGCTTTCTACCCCATCTCTTTCTCCACCTCCTGTTTCAGGCCAATAACTCAGATTTGCCCATTTGAGGCTATTTTCTAAATCCAGTAGGTGCGCTTCATTGTTTTCTATTCTTTTTTTCTTTTGTCTCTATGTATTTTCAAATAGCTTGTCTTCAAGCTCATTAATTCTTTCTTTTTCTTGATCAACTCTGTTATTAAAAGACTCTGATACATTCTTCAGTATGTCATTTGCATTTTTAACTCCAGAATTCCTGCTTGATTATTTCAAATTATTTCAATCTCTTTGTTAAATTTATCTGACAATATTCTGAATTCCTTCTCTGTGTTATCTTGAATTTCATTGAGTTTTCTCAAAACAGTTGTTCTGAATTCCCTGTCTGAAAGGTCACATATCATTATTTTTTCTCCAGGATTGGTCTCTGGTGACTTATTTAGTTCATTTGGTAGGGTCATTTTTTTCTGGATGGTCTTGATGCTTGTGGATATTTGTGTGTGTCATGTCTGGGCATTGAAGAATTGGATATTTATCGTAGTCTTTTCAGTCTGGGCTTCTTTGTATTCTTCCTTTTTTGGGGGAAAGGCTTTCCAAGTATTCAAAAGGACATGGGCATTAGGGGCCACTCCAAGCCCAACAATGTTGTACTTCTTTGAGTTTTGTAGAGGTACCATCTTAATCGTTTTGAAAAAGATCCAGAAGAATCTTCGGATTATCAGGCAGAGATCTTGTTCTCTTCCCTTACTTTCTCCCAAATGAATGGAGTCTCTGTCTTTGTGCTGAACTGCCTGGAACCATGTGTGTGGTAATGCAAACATGCTTTTGACCACTACCACTGGGAATGTGCTAGGTCAGACCTAAAGCCAGCACAACACTGGGGCTTGCCCAGTGCCCACTGTAACTACCACCTGGCCACCACCAATGTTAACTCAAGGCCCTAGGTAGGGGTCTACAGTCAGCAGATGGTGAAGCCACCCAGGGTTGTGTTCTTCCCTTCAGGACAGTAAGTTTCTCCAGGTCCCAGGTGGCTCTAGAAGTGCTGTCTGGGAGCCAGGGACTGGAGTTAAAAACTCTTAGACTCCTACCTGGTGTTTTATTGTACTGAGGCTGAGATGGCACTCAAATCATGAGATGCAGTCCTTCCCACTATTCCCTCCCCTTTCCACAGGCAAAGGAGCCTCTCTCCCCTTGGCTACCATCACCACAAACCTATGGGGAGTACTGCCAGGCTACCATCAATGTACATGTAAGGCGCAAGTTCTCTTTAGTCAGCTTGTGATGAGTGCTTCCAGGTCTAGGACACCCTTCAGAGCAGTGGGCTCACCTCTAATCCAGGGCAGGTACAGAAATGCTGTCTAAGAACCAAGGTCTGGAACCATAGACCCCAAGAACCCACTTGGTGCTCTACTCCCATATGGCTGAGCTACTACCTAAGTCCCCTTCAATTTTACCTTCACTTTTTTCAAGTAGAAAGAGTCTCTCCCCATAGCCACCACAACTGGGAATGTGCTGGGTCACACCTAAAGCCACCACGATGCCTCAGAATCTCACTCAAGGCCTACTACCTGGGTGTTGCTGCTGGTTATTCAGGGCCCAAGGGCTCTCTAATCAGCATGTAATGGACCTTGCCAGGATTAGGTCCTTTCCTTCAAGGAAGCAGGTTCCCTTCTGGCCCAGAGTGTGTCTAGAAATGCTGCCCAGAAGCTAGGGTCTGGAAAGGGGACCTTACAATTCTGACTGGTACCCTACTGTACTGTGGTTGAGCTGGTATCCAAGATTCAAGAAAAAGTTATCTTCACTGTTCCCTCTCCTCTTCTCAAGCAGAAGGAAGGGGTCTCCTTTGGAGCCATAAGCTGTGCAGCCTGAGGTTGGGGGAAGGGTGGTACAAGCACTCCCATAGGCTCCCCAGAGAGTGTCTTAGTAGGTCATGAACCCCCTAAGTCCACTGGCTCTGAGCCCAGTTCAGCCCTAGGACTCACCTAGGAGTTGCAGTATTTGTGACCTAGACTGCCTTTCAAGTTTATTTAGGACCTCAGAGTACTTTAGCCATGGTGGTGAGGCTCACTGGAACTCAAGTTCTGACTGCTGGGATATGTGATACCCCTCTGGCTAGGTCTGATTTACATACTCCCTTCATGGACAGGCGTCAGCAGAATTCAGTCCAGTTTTGCTTCTGCTATGACAGAGCAGCACTAAGTTCAATGCAATGTCTCCCAATTGCTGTGCCCTCCCTCCCTCAAGCACACAGACTCTTTCTGCATGCTGTGCAGCCACTACCGAGGAAAAGGGGAGGAGTGGTATTGTTGATTAATGATTGTCTTTCCTGGCTCCTTCAGTGCCTCTTTCAGTGACATGAAGTTAAAATCAACAACTGTGAGTGCTTACCCTATTTTTGGTTCATATGAAGGTGCTTTTTAAATGTATTAATAGATAGTTGTTATACCGGTGTCCTTGGGCCAGATGTGGTGACTCCTGCCTGTAATCCCAGCACTTTGGGAGGTCAAGATGGGCAGATCACCTGAGGTCAGGAGTTTAAGATCAGTCTGGCCAACATGGTGAAACCCCGCCTCTACAAAATTATAAAAATTGGCCAGGCATGATGGTGGGTGCCTATAATCCCAGCTACTTGGGAGGCTGAGGCAGGAGAATTTCTTGAACCTGGGATGCAGAGGTTGCAGTGAGCTGAGATCACACCATTGCACTCTAGCCTGGGCAATAGAAGGAGACTCTATCTGAAAAAAAAAATGGTATCTTGTTAGGGGGATCATTGGTGGAGCCTTCTATTTGGCCATCTTGCTCTACCCCTCTCCTCAAACCTTTTTAAAAAATGTTACAGACTCCTGAGAAATTCAAATGATCATTGGCTATAAACAGCCAGGACACCAGGACAATGATACTAAGAAAGTGCTTTGTATCCAGACCTGAATACTGACTGCCTGGCCCCGTATTACTAAGGATGAAGGACTACCTTTATTTCTAGGGACTCCATTTTTTCACTCTTAAAAATAGTTGATATTGTTGACAGACTGGAACTGGTAAAGAAACTGCTCAATAGGATAGCTCTTAGGGGCAGACAGCATTTCATTTCTGAATCATATGCATAATAGAGACCAGAAAATTTTCAGAGAAACCAAAAAATGTTTCAGATGACTCCAAATGACAGAGGAGCTTTGCTTGTTAATAGGAAGGGACACTTTCACCTAAATGGCTACCAGCATACAAACGCATCCACGCAGTTATATGCCCTGAAATTTATCTTGCTAATTAGACAGCAACCTCACATTCAAGAAGCCACTCGAAGTGGGACACTTCTCAAGTGTTTTAAATAAATCTTACTTGCAAAAATTCCTTCTGTTTCACATTTCTGAAATAGAGTTATTTGAATGCTACTACGTCTTTGTCATATATCCGTTATTTCAATTACTTTTTCATCTTCTAGTCCACCAGTCCTAGTATTCTTTCTGATCTACAAGACAGATAGAAAACCTCTCAAACCTATTGCATTGATACTGGTGGCTCATCACTTAAATGTGCTCATGGGTTAACCAGCGCTTCCTTAACACTTTACTCACTGAAACACCGCTATTGTACACCTTCTCTTATATGTGATTATCTACAGAAAGAAGATGTAGTTTATTCTCCTGAACCAAAAGCAGAGAAGAAAGATTGAACAGAAAAGGCCATGGATTATGGACTAAAGCCATTTCAACTGCTATACTTGAAGTGAAGTAGCTTTCATAGTTTTTTATTTTTTGAAAAGAGGAGGGTTGTATTCCTTTACATTTGAAAAGAAAAAGAGAGTATGGGTGGGATGAGATTTTAATGGATATTTATGGTTTATAGTTAAAATGGATTATGTCATTCTGAGGCTCCTCAGAAACCACCTCTAAACCTGCATTGTGAGACCCTCTTTTAAACAGGATGAAAAATAAACAGTTATGTGAGCATTGCCATCTGGGTAGGCTCTGGTGATAACTTTCAAACTCCTCTTAGCATCCTTTAAAAGATACTTTAAATGCATTCAGATGGTTCTGAGTAAGTGCTGTGGGAGTTAAAAGGATTTCAGCACTTCATCCTCTCTCAGTCAGCAAGAATTTCCTGCTAAAGATCTCCAATTACTTTAGTACTTTGCAAACAGTGGTGAATGAAAGCACATCAGCACTACCCACAAGCAAGCTGCTTTCAGAAAACTTCCTCAGCTAGCACTGGCCTATTTGCTCACTTTAGGCATAGTCTTACAGGGTGGAGGATGGCCCTGGTGGAGGTTCTTGGAGGTGGGCAGGGGAACTGGAACTGGAAAGGCTCTGGCTTCAGTCATTGACCCTAAGAGTTTAAAAGCTGGCTATGGAGATGTCACCTGAAGGAGAAAGCAGCCAATTGGCTTAATAGACAGCATTTGGAGATCTCTAAAAACAACAGTAAATCCAGTTCAATTCACAGAACAAACCACTGAAATTCAATGGAGGATGCCTTGATTTAAAATATCAAGGAAGTTCTGAAGAATTGAGTCCTTTCATACACAGCTGGTAGGGAAGGAAATCAGAACAATTGCTCTTATCAAATAAATAAAAGACTTAATTGAGCATATCACTTGACTCAACAATTCCTCTTCTGGAATTTATCTTAAGAGCATAATCACAAAAGTATGCAAATACTTATGTATAGAAATTTTTAATGTGGGATTGTCAGTAGAAGCAATCTGAATGCTCATATTAGGTACTTTATTAAATAAACTATGGTTCATAAATTGCAAGGGACTATCTACCCATGAAAAATAGATGAAATATTCACATAGAACAAAATGTTTATGATACGTTTTAGGTGATAAAGGCAGATGATACAATTATAGGTTGAGCATTCCTAATCTAAAAATCTGAAATCCAAAATGCTTCAAACTCAGAGACTTTTTGAGCACCAACATAACACTAAAGTGGAAAATTCCACACCTAGTTACACAACAAAGTTACAGACTTTGTTTTATGCACAAAATTGGTAAAACTACTGTATGAAATTACCTTCAGACTATGCATATAAGGTATATATAAAACATTAGTAAATTTTGTGTTTAACCTTGGGTCCCATCCCCAAGATATCTCATTATGCTTGTGAAAATACTTCAAAATCTGAAAAGCCACCAGATTCGAAACACTTCTTGTCCCAAGCATTTCTGACAAGTGATATTTAACTTGTATTTGTAGAGTATGGTCCATTTGTATCGAGTAAATGAGTAAACAGTTGAATACACTCTTCCTGGCTTCCTCACTTCTGTTACCAAATTCTGCATCAGTCAGGTTTAACAAGAGAAGTAGAATCAGGAGGAGATATGTGTATATTTATAAAGGGATTTATTAAAGGAGGATTTGTTCATACAATCATGGGGGCTGGTTAAGCAGTCTTGGAGGGCTGTGTATCTGATGCTGGAGCATGAAGTTCCCAGGGCAGACAGGCAGGAAGAAAAAGCTCACTAATAGGCTGGAATCACACAAGAATGGATTGGAACCTGTTCTTGGTGATAAGGGTACCTTGCAGAAGCTGGAACCTTTGTAATAGAGCTAAATAAACAGCCTTCAAGAAAAACTGAGGAAAGATTCAGGGTCAGGTAGAGCATCTGTAGGCCCAGCTGCTGCCCCACACCAGCAAGATGAGTCAGTGGACTAGCAACAGATGTATCAACTACAAAACATCTCCTGCCTCCTGTCTGCCTTCCAAAAACTTTGCAAGAGTCTTTTTTTACCCATCCTAACTGAAAATATCCAAGAAGGATAATTACTGAAATTGCAATTCAGACTAGCCAAGGTGACAATGCAAAACTCTCACAGAGACCGAGTTGGAATCCAGCTCAGGAGGAAAACTCTAGGGACTAGCTACTCCGTGAACCCTCACGTGAGACAGGCTTGTTCACCCACGTCTGGACAGGCAAAATAATTTCTCCATACTTGAAAGGTTTTCTCTCTCCCCATGGGAAGATTGAGTGTTCAGAAGTTAAACTCATCTGTGATTCTTTTGAGAATGACAATACAAAACACAGTAAAACTAGGCAATTGTTACAAGTGCTTTACACATATATATTCATTTGATTCTCACATCAAACTCATGCTAAAGATGAAGAAATTGAAGCAAAAAGCGTTTAACTAACTGGCCAGACAGCTCACAGCTGTTAAAGGGGAGAGCTGGGATTTTCACTGAGCACTCTGGTTCTAAACCCATCTGCTTAGTCATTTTGCTACCACATCTCCCAGATAGTTACACAGCCATAAATTGGTGCCTGTCATAAAAACTCTGAAATATCACAAATTCCTTAAATTATAATAATGTTTACTGTATTAGAGTATACTATTTACTAAAGACAGAAAATCAGTTAATAGATTTTAAACATTTTCAGAACAAAGTTGTGTTAAAGCATAATTTACAAAATGGCAAAATCATAATTTCCATACAAATACAAACTGAACATTTGTCAAAGATTCTATTAAATTCTTTGATTAATGAGAAAACCCTTAAGATACTGAGACTGATTCAAATGAGAAATTGGCTTATAGATACTCATATTCTCTACTGAAGAAATTAAATCACCGTAAACAGAAGCCATTTGCTTTGCCATAGACGAGAAATATTTGTATTCTTACCAGTTTTCTACAAGGGTAATACCATATCACTACAGATTTTATAAAATGGCCTTGTCAAAAGCAATCCAAGGTGTACACCCCATAGAATCAGCTAAACCCTGCAGAGTCAGCTAGACAATCGCAATATTAATCTGATGGACATTTGGTGATCTCTCTTGGCCATTTCCAAGGCATTGACACCTTTCCTAACAAATGAAATAAAATTTCTTTACTCAGTTGGAATGAGCCATTCATAAAGCATTCTAGTTACTCCACACTGTATTGTAACTGTCAACTTCTCTAAGGACGATTCCTATTCTAAAATACCATGATTCTAAGAAAATTCTGAGGTATTCCATAACTTAGCTATTATAATAATAAGATGACAGCAATTGTACTTTCTTGTTTTCATTGGTATTATAATTTTGGGGATATTGCAGGAATTTTTTTAACAACCAAGTTTTATCGGGGGAAATTGTTAAAAATAGGTGAGAAAAAAATTAAAAATTGAGTTTGTGAGAATAAGAAAGATAGATGGGTCAGTGGTATAAAAACAGATATATGGATAATACTTTTTAAAATCAAGTAGTGGACTGTGGTCTACAAGGGTTCCAAGCAGATACTGTGAATATATTTATTTCCTTTCCGAGAGTCTCAAAAACAATAAACCCAATATTGCTGGATCCTAAGCAACTGAACCAGTGAAGTTCACCTACCTGATGGGGATCAGTGGGAAAGTAAACATTCTGAGATTCCAATTAGGCCATTAAGGAGAAATGCTTAATTTTTTTTAATTCAAAAAATTTTTGAAGTTTATATTTTTTCTTTTTTGAGGTATAATTGAAAATAGAATTATATAAATTTAAAGTGTACAGCATGATGATTTGATATACATATATATGGTAAAATGATTGTCACAATCAAGTTAGTTAACACATCCACCATCTCCCATAGTTACCCTTTTTTGTGTGTGTGACAAAATCACTTAAGATCTGCTATCTTAGTAAATTTCAAGTAGACAATACAACATTATTAACCATGGTCACATACTGGACATCAGATACATATAACTTATTCATCACATAACCGAGTTTGTACCCTTTAAAAACATCTCCCATTTTCCCACCTGCCTTCCCAGGGAAAACATCATTTTACTTTCAGTTTCAATGAGTTCAACTTTTTGAATTCCACATGGACATGAAATCATACAGTATTTGCCTTACTCTCTCTGACTGATTTTACTTAGCTTAATGTCCCCAAGTTCCACCCACGTAGTTACAAATGAAAGGATTTCCTTCTTTTTTGTGGCTGAATTATATTCCATTGTGTGTGTGTTGTGGGAGTATGGGTGTGTGTCACATTTTCTTTATCCATTAATCTGTCGTTGGACATTTCTGTTGTTTCCATGTCTTGTCTGTTGTGCATAATGCTTCAATAAACATGAGAGTGCAGGTATGTTTTTGAGATACTGATTTTGTTTCCTTCATATGTGGAGGGATGCTGACTTTTATGGAATGAGGAAAACGGCACATAAGAGAACACATTATGTAAAACTGAAAAAAGAAAGAGTCCCAGAAGGAACAAAATTCCACTGGGATCCTGAAACGACACGGACGTGTCGAGGGAACCTGCAGTGTTAAGTGTGTTAGAAGATGGCCTCTCCACTTGTGCAGTAAGATGCAGGCCTCTGTGTTGAGATGACACAGGTCTCACAGGGGACCATAAGAAGGAAGGAGGCAAATGAACCTGATTCTCTCGTGGAGTCCCAGTAAATAGGAAGAACCCATTTGGAAGTGTTCATATTCATACACTCAGTGGTACCCTAACTATATTATTGCCGCTTTTGGAACTGCCCAAGGAATAGTTGAATACTGAATGTTAGAGCATTATTTCAAAAAGACTTTGAATTCCTGGGAGGATGGCCATTAGATAAAGTATTAGATTAGTCATTGAATGTGCTTTAATTTCTTTCATTATATGGCAAGCGGGAATTGAAAATGGTTTAGCCCATAAATCCATTTAATCTAATTTGTAATCTGAAGCACCAGATTTCCTTTCTGCATTATCAGTGTGTGTTTAGGTACAAAGCTTCTTTCTAAGCAATGGGAAATCATCAGAGGAGGGGCTGAGCCCTCAATTTGCTTAAATTTTGGTTGAACAAATATAACAAACATAAACAGAAAAATACCCATAAACTGGGAAGTCAGGGCCCAGGTTGCTGGTTCTGGATCAAGCACTGATAAATTGTTTGAGCCTGAACTTCCAGCTCCCAAACTACTTAATTCTGTTTTCTAAATATGAGTTAGCATACAGTAAATATAGCTGAAGGCATAAAGAACAGTGTTCAGAACTGTGGCTTAAGAAAGACTCAGTTGTAGGAATGGCGGTAGCAGTAGTTTAGTACCTAACATTTATTGTGTGCTTTGACTGTGGGCCAAGCACTGTGCTTAACACGTTAAAGCATCTCTCACTTCAACCTTAAATCAATCCTATGTAGCAAGTCATATTAGAAGGCTCACTTTACAAATAAAGACACTGAGGCATGGAGGATTTAAGTCCTTTCCCCAAGTTATACAGCTAGAGTAGTTGGTCATATATCTCTAAAATAATATATCTTAGAGATGTTTTCTAAGGGGAACTTGGAGGTCAAAGTCAGGAGACGATTACTGAAAGCCTGGGAAGTCCTGTTCAGGTAGGAATGGGGGACAGACCCCTTCAACAGGCTGCAAAATCATTTATTTCACTGATCTCTACTACCAGAACTCTGTTTCAAGCCATCATTTTCTCCTGTCAGAGCTCACTAGCTCTACAGACAATCCCACTGGGTCTCTTGCCACATCCACCCCAAGACAATGTTCACACTGTGGCCAGAGTGGTCTTTCCAAAAGACAAATCTAATCTGTCAATATATTGATAAAAATTTGCCTGTTGAATACACAAAAGGTGTATTCACTTAATAAATACACAAAAAGTCATGAGGAGTCCCTCCATGCTGGAGAATGAATTGTTGATGGAGAGGGGGAAGGGGGTGGGAGAGGGAAGAGAGAGAGAGAATGAGAATGGGAATGAGAATAATAGTGGAAGCTGAGCCAGGAAATGACATTATAAAAACTGAGAAAAAGAAACCCCAGAAGTTGTCTGTAGAACAGAATTGCATGGGGCAGGCTGGTGGCAGCTGTGGGCAGGAAACAGAGGGTGGTGGCTGTCTTCCAGGGTGGGGTTGATGGAGACCAGGGTGGGAGCTGCACAGTTTGACACAGAGGCTTCGATTGGGAAACATATCTGGGGAAACAATTCAGGCATTTGGGAAAGGGCCAAATGACAAGAAAACGAATAAAGATTAACCATGACATTATGTGGATCTGAGGGACCCTCACAGATGAACAAAGCAAATAAATCTTGGGGCATTATTCCTTTAGCACCTTAAATATTAAGAATTTCAAAGGAAATCTACTTATGGCAAGTCCTAATTTTCTCAAGCTCTTCTACATTTATGATATTTCTATCGTAAACCAAACTTTTAATTAGAAATCATTCCTAGCAAACAAAAGAATTTTCAAAGATAAAATTTCTAGAACTGATTGGTGATGGAAATCTTTGAATAATCATTTATCATATGTTTTATTATTTGAATAACCTCAGGTTATTTTATATTATACATACCCTTAGGGTATAAATGATTGCCTGTATTTCATCCTCATATTATTTAACTATGCCAATATGAATAATCACTTCATCTTAACTAAACTCAAATTATATAAGAATTTTTGGAGAAGTGCTTCTAATATATGAGGCATATTCTTTTAATTCTGAACTTACTGGTCCAGAAGGGAAATACATAGTATTTTGTTCAGTACTACTTTCCATTTTAGGTCAGGATACAGCTCGGAAAAAACAAATATCACTTCAGTCTCACATCTGACTAGGCAAATCTTTATTTTCCAGTATGGATTATTTTTGGTTCAATGAGTTTTATTTCAATTATTTTCCTGCTATGTCTAGTTTCACAATATGATTAATATCTGAACTTTCCTTGTCTTCCCTACAGTTGCCTTGAGAACTTACAGTGTTAGATCTATTCACTTACTGTAAGGGTAAAATGAAGACTCAATCTTGAATGTAAATACTGCTCTTAAAAATGAACAGATCGGCTGGGCATGGTGGCTCACACCTGCAATCCCAGCACTCTGGGAGGCCGAAGTGGGTAGATCACCTGAGGTCAGAAGGTCGAGACGAGCCTGGCCAACATGGTAAAACCCCATCTTTACTAAAAATACAAAAATTAGCCTGGTGTGGTGGTGGCCCCTGTAATCCCAGCTACTCGTACTACTATAATGCACCAAGATTTATTTGCTTTGTTCATCTGTGAGGGCCCCTCAGATCCATATAATGTCATGGTTAATCTTTAATTATTAGTTTTCCTGTCATTTAGCCCTTTCCCAAGGGAGGCTGAGGCAGGAGAATCGCTTGACCCTGGGACGGGGAGGTTGCAGTGAACTGAGACTCTGCCCCTGCACTCCAGCCTGGGTGGCAGAAGGAGATTCTGTCTCAAAAAAAAATGTGCAGAGATCTTCATTACTAATTATGTGTTGATTATTTTTAGATGATAATGCATAGAATAGTGCCATATGGTATATCACTTCTTACCTTTTGATACAATTTGGATTTGTGTCCCCATGCAAATCTCATGTTAAATTGGAGAAGAGGCCTGGTGGGAGGTGATTGGATTATGGAGGCAGATTTCCCCTTGCTATTTTCATGATAAGGAGTGAGTTCTCATGAGATCTAACAGTTTGAAAGTGTGTAGTACTTCTCCCTTTGCTCTCTCTCTCTCCCTCTCTCCTGGTACCATGCTAAGAAGGTGATTGCTTCCCCTTCTCCTTATGCTATAATTGTAAGTTTCCTGAGGCCTCCTAGCCATGCTTTCTGTTAAGCCTGTGGAACTGTGAGTCAATTAAACCTCTTTTCTTCATAAATTACCCAGTTTCAGGTAGTTCTTTATAGCAGTATGAGAATGTACTAATATACCAATACTTTCAAGGTATAGCTTATGAAAAGTATCAGATTAACATTACAAATTAAACCCTCTATTTAGATTAAAGATGTCAGAATGACTGAATATGATTCTCTTACTGATCTCAGTTCTCAAAAAAGCCACTTCTAAAAATGTGAGTAATTTTCCCAGAGCGATAATATAAACTAGAACTTCCAACTTAAAATAGTCATTTATACAGAGAACACTGACAGTAAGTTGTTTCAAATAATCAACTTGAGAAACCACCAGACAGACACATCTCCTCTGAATTCCCTTATAACCCACAAGAATTCACTTCTCTAAATCTCAAAGCAGAGCTGCTTATGGAAAGTCCTAATTTCCAGGATTAGCAATATTCAAACACTCATTCTTGCTATTCAAACCTACAGACCTTTGCAGTCAAATTATACTGCCATCATGAAATGAGAAAGCCATTTATTTCTGGTTTTTGGGACATGTGAAAATGGCAATTGAGCCTGGATTCTTTACAAGCTTCAACAGGCATTGCTGAGAGATGTTGAGAGCAGCATTGGCATCCTACAGGCCGACAGTGTAAACCTGGCTCAGTAACCTGTGGGCTCAGCTGGTCCACTCTCTTCTGCCAATACCATGATCCAAATACACAGAACTTTTTCCATTTCCTCTAATCAGCCAGTTCCCCTCTCACTTCCAGGCTTGCAGACACATGTTTTAGTTTATTTGCCTGGAATACTCTCTGTCTCCTTACAGCTCAGTTAATACCTCTTGTCTTTCAAGTTACAGCTTAAAGGTCACTTACCTATTCAATGAAGTTTTCTTTGCACACCAGATTAGATTCCTCCTGATACATATTCCCTTGGCTCCCTACCCTAAAATAACAAGTATAACACTGTATTGTAATTAATTTGTTAATGTGTTTGCCCTTCAGATTGTAAGCTCTGTAAGGGCCAAGGACTATCTATTTCTAGGGCCTAATATAGTGTCTGGAAGGAAGTAGGTGCTTAATGAATATCTGTCAAATGAAGAGATGAATACAAGGTTGTCTGTGTAATCTAAACTTAGTTGCTTATCATTTTGAGACTCGCTTTGTGTGGGCTGTTCCAATAATTAAAAAGATAATGACATAGAGTATTTAATTCTAAAAATTACAAGTATCATAAATGAAAGCTATATTTATCTAAGATGCTTGCACACATGCATGAGGCCATGTTGGGAAAGATAAGAACAAACCTGAAAAGCTGTTGGAGCCAGTCACAGGCTACCTAAAAATGCCTAAGCTCAAAGAGTCTCAAGTGCACATTTCTCCAGGAAATGTCAAACTCAGTTGCCATGTCAGCCCTTGAATACAAATTTTGCTGTCCCATAATATTTCAAAACACTTTTTCATGTTATCCTTAGTGTAAATCTAACATTTTAATTAGAAAATATTAAGAAACACAAACAAGCCATCGGCTGCTTCGTATCATAGTGATATGTTTCCTTGTCATCTCCCCACAACTGAAGGGAAATGGCTGAAAGGCAGGATTTTTTTTTTTATGTTTGCCAAAATTTATAAGAAAAACTTTTTTGGCTAAAAAAAAGAATAAAGGTATGAAAGGGTTTGAGTCCTGAGAGCAGTGTGATAAACCCAGCAGGGAAGAGGCCCCTTATATTTCTCTAAAGTCTGGGTGCCTGCTTGAGGAGGGAAAGCAGGAACCCAGGGGCAGGGGAGAAGATCTCTTCAGCAATGATGATAACCACTGTAACCTCCTAGCCCAGGGTTCCCAGGATACTGAGTAAGGGGCCCAAAGGCTCTAAACCCAGCTGTGAGAATGCCTCTTGGATGGGCCTCATCAAGGCCTCCAGGACCTCAGTGCAAAGGAAGACAAAAAAGAGAAAAAAGGTGACAGAAATATAGAACTGGTGCTTGGTTTTGTGGACCCAGTGACTGAGCTGAGTGAGAAGAGCAACAGCCATGTGGCCTCTGTTTACGAGGACCCCAGCCACCTGGGCAGGTGGCTCCAGGATGAGATGGCCTTCTGCTACACCCAGGCTCCCCAAAAGACAACATCCTTGATCCTCGACGTGCCTCGAGCCCCTAGTCTTGACGAGTTCCCCATGAAATACTCACTGAGCCCCGGTATTGGCTAGATGATCCACGACACTGAGGACCATAAAGTGGCCAGCATGGATTCCATCGGGAACCTGATAGTGTCCCCACCTGTCAAGGTCCAAGGGAAAGAGTACCCTCTGGGCAGAGTCCTCATTGGCAGCAGCTTTTACCCCAGCGTGGAGGGCCGGGCCATGAGTAAGACCCTCCCAGACTTCCTCTATGCCCAGCAGGTCCAAGCTCCAGTGGAGCTCTACTCAGATTGGCTGATGACTGGCCACGTGGATGAGTTCATGTGTTTCATCCCCACAGATGAGAAGAGTGAGGGCAAAAAGGACTTCCAGCTGTTCCTGGCCAGCCCCGGCACCTGCTACAAACTTTTCCAAGAGAAACAGAAGGAAGGCTATGGTGATGCTCTTCTGTTTAGTAGAGTTAGAACTCCTGTCTAACAGAAGGGAAGCCAAAACCATTGACCAACTCCTGGCTGATGAAAGCCTGAGGAAGCAGAATGAATACGTGGAGAGGTGCATTCACCTGGACCATCCTGAAGACAGAGCTGGGCCTAGTGGAGCAGAATATCATTGAGATTCCCCAGCTGTTCTGCTTGGAGAAGCTGACTAATGTCCCCTCTGATCAGCAGCCCACGAGGCTCTTCACGAGGCCATACTTCCCTAACCTGCTGCGGATGATTGTGATGGGCAAGAACCTGGGAATCCCCAAGACTTTTGGGCTCCAAATCAAGGGCACCTGCTGCCTGGAAGAAAAGATGCGCCACTTGCTGGAGCCCCTGGGCTTCAAGTGCACCTTCATCAGTGACTTCGACTGCTACCTGGCGGACGTCGGAGACATCTGTGCCTGTGCCACCGTCTGCCGGGTGTCCTTTGCCTTCAATGGTGGAAGATGGTACCTTAGACCCAGGCCCTGGAGCTGCCAGCTCTGCCCCAGCATGGATGGCCCATGTCACCATGCAACAGCAAGACTCCTTGCCAAGTAGAGGAGGCTGGAGAGTCGAGGCAAAACAACCCTTTCTTCCCCATCCATCCTGACTCTTGGACCCTATAGGATGGCAAATGCTGCCAGCTTGAGCCCCTGTGGGGAAAAAATGGAAAAGTCTTCAGCCAAGAGGCATTTACTAAATAGCCAATAAAGTGCTGGCGGTCATGAATGCAAAAAATGTACCTTCTTCGTATTGACAGAACACCTAGTCCAGACATTTACATTTAGTAAAGACTCAACAAATTTTTGTTATATGAAAATGTCAACAGACTTTTGTCTTCTCTAAATTAAACGTTAAGCTTTTACCTGAAATTCAGGGTGGTACTTCCAGCTGTCTACTGATCATCTTCATTCAGAGATATGCCATCTCCCAAAATCATCTCCCCAAATTCAACACATGAAAGTGAAATTTGTTACTTCCACCAACCCAAACCAGACTGGCTCCATTCCCTACCATCCAATACATTCCAGTTGTGTCACTAATTATAGAAACTCTGACGTTATTTTGAAATTTCTCTTTGCTGAAATAATAGAGCTTCTATATCCAATCTGTCAAAAAAAATCAGTAATTATTATCTAACCTACTGTTCTGGGCCTCATTGCTAACTTCCTAAATCACATTTTCATGATCAGTTTCTTCACCATTGTAAATATTAATCCTTGTACATTCATTGTTGTGTCTCTCCCTTGCTTAAGTACCTATATGATCCCTATTCACTATTACATTAAGAACAGACTCATCTATCTGTTTCTTAGTGTTCTCATAGTGTGCCTCCAATACTGTTTTCATTTTTTGATCCACAATTTCCTTACTATTCCAGTAAGGTCTATTTGCACTCGGATCACTTTTCCCTACCCTCTCACATAAACACAGCAGTCATGCTGTGTTTCTGAAATGCCTCCCTTTTTTTCCTCACTAAATCAAATCTTATTTAAATCATCCTTGGAGGTCCAATTAAAGTCTTATCTCTTCTCTAACCTTTCTGAATCCCACACTGTTTCTTTATTTTTCTGAACTTGCTCTGTAGTTATGGCTGCTAAAAAGAACCTTCAGACAAATTAAATTTAACAGGGGTTTTTCTGAACAAAGAATAATTCATGAATCAGGCAGCCCTCAGAATCAGAAGAGGTTTGAAAAGCCCCACTTTGCAGCATGAGCAGTAGGCTTTTATAAGCTAAATGCAGAAGCAAAATAAATTATTTGATTGGCTACAGCTAGGCATTTGTCTTATTTGGATATGATCTTATGGAATGTCTTCAGACTAGTTAGCAGTTTCTCATTGTTTAAAATTAAATTTCATTTTACTGTTTATGTTGGGGTTCTTATTGCTTATATAGGAACCCAAGGGACTGGAGTGGTTTCATTCTAATGACCTTCCAATTAAATGTTTTTAACATTTCCCCTTTTTAATCAGCCTCTCATCTATGAGAGATTGACCAAAATTTGGTCATCAGCACCGCTCTCTGTCACCATCACAGCTAGTTCGTCTTCGAGTATTATGTCTTTGAGTATTATGTTTTTGAGTGTTGAATTATGAGTGTGGAACTCATAATTCACAATGTCAGGCTCGTTAGAGAAATATTATTTTTGTTCATTTTTGTTTTTTTCACTCTAGTCACAGTGCAACCACCTGGCATACTGTTGATGGCTATGAACATGCATTTAAGACCCCTGAGAGAAGACAGAGCATGAGGGAGATTACAGTGAGGACTTTTAAGAGGACAATACAAAAAGATTGGAGTATGCTCTTTGGCCAATTCCTCCATGAACCAAATGAGCTGAAATAAGCAAAGAAAGATAATGGTTAATGGCTAGAACAAACTGTAAGCTCAGTCTAAGTCCAGAAGGCAGTTAGTTAATAAGATTTCTAGATTTCAGCTAAAAGCTTATTTTCTGTTTTGCAGTCTGAATGTCTCTAGCTATGGCATCAAGCATTTCAGTGAACTCCCTGATTGGCCAACAAATAAGAGGCTATGAATGGTGTCTTATGAAATGAATATCAAGTTGTCTATCACTTGTTTGTAGGACTTCAGGAACAGAGTATTTAATGATAACAAGTCTCAAAGACAATGAGCAAGACTAGAATTTGATAATAGTTTCACTACAGTTTTCTACAGGAACGTAAATTTTCTCTCATACAGCTGCCCTCATTCCCACCAAAGATAATCAAAATAAAACCAATTTGTTTGTAACATAGGACCAGTCTCATTAAACTTGGCCTGATTATTTACCAAATCACAGTGAAAATAATGATTGACGGTATAGAATCTTTTTAGATACGCTTTGATGAAACTTTTAATAAGGAATTCCAGATTGAAATTTTAAATGCTTTTCAAGGCTAGGAAGCCAAGCTAAGAATTTACCATCAGACTTTGCCTGTAATTCCTATAAATTTGGGTGAATTTCTCTCTTATTGAGGTCCTCAAAATATTTTTAATCTTACTGGGCCTTCCTTATTCAATCTGTAAGGCTGGGAAACCCTTAAATCCAAGTACTAGGCCATTTTTTCCCAAGGGGCTTCATTGACTCCATAAAGTCCACCTTAGTTTCTTAAAGTTGTCTGGTCATATCTGAACATATGATAATCCTGACTAGGCCTTGGTAATATAGCCAATGGTGCCAACTGTGCCCTGTTACAAAAACTGCTGATTGTCCCAGATTCAAGTTGGAACAGTCATAGTAAAAAAGCTTAACTCCTAGAATTGATTAGAACAGGGTGTGGACCTCACTCAAATTTGATCAATTGGAGTCCTTCATGAATGCTCTTAATCTCACCTGAGAGAGCAAATTCCAGTTAATTCTGATGACAGTATTTTATAATGTAAGACCATGAGTGAAGAGCTAGCAACATCCATGTTTCCTAATGATGGAGAATGTAGGCTGACTGAAAGCCGCTATTTTCATGGGTGTGTCCCATGACCAACTGCAGTCCCTGGCACACAGTATTCAATAAAAAGTTATTGAATGGATGATGCCTGCTGTTTATGTCATGTTCATTGTGTGCCGAACACTACAGCAGGCATTATGAAAAAGAAACCAAATAAATATGATGGGAACAAATACAGAGTAAAATATTTGATAACTAGGTAGTGATTGCTTTCTCTACTTTCTATTGAAGAAACAGAGGCACAGCTGGGTAGGAAAAACTCCAATAGTTCTGTTTGCCTGTATTTATACAGGTGTTAAATGGCAGAGTGTGAATCACAGACTTGTACTCAGGTCTATCTGGCTCCAGAGTCTATGCTTTTTCCACTGCGCCACGGTTTCTGTCTTCTCAAAGCTTACACATCTATTGTGAAGATAACCATACACCCTTTAATTAACTTGAGAACTGGGTATGCCCTCTGGATGTTCACTCATCAAACAGATGTCATTGAAGTTTAGGGTAAAGCTTGGATGAAAAATTGTCATGTCCCAAGACCTACCACAATTGCAGACTGTTAATCAGATTTGAGGTTAGGTGATTGGTTTAGGTTAATTAATAAGGTCTGCTTAAACGTATAACTGTAAGCAGAAATATTTGACTATGATACAAAAAGAAAGTAATGCAATATATCTCAGCATCCATTCAGAGTTTACTGTTTCTATCTATGATGCCAGAAAAATGATGATGATCATTATAGTTGGGGTTTCTGGCAAATCCGTCACTACATTTCTCTCTGGAACAAATTATGTTGTTTTTTTGTGTCATGTGGTCTAACTTTACTTCATTACCAACCTTTGCAGGTAACATGTGTGTGTCTAATTTTGTCTCATTACAAATTCAGTTCAATTTACATTCAAATAATTTTCAGGTTTTCCATTTTCTGCTGTGGCTTTAGCCACAATGTATGAGAAAAATGGCTGTGTAGTAGCTTGCAAAGAATCAAGATCAGAGAAGAAGCAATCGCTTTAATTCTAACACCAGAGGAAAAAAGCAGGGGGACGTGCTCAGGGTCCCTGTTCAGGAAGTGGGGTTTGGAGTTGGGAGAAAAAAAGGGGCTACTCTACTTCTTGGACTGATGTTTATGTCAATCATGGTTCCTTGATTGCAAGCAGAACCAACCCTGACTATTACACAGGAAAGAAATATATTGGCAGGACTGTGGGAATCTTTTGAAATAAGCAGAGAGGTAGAGAGTGAGGTTTAGGAAGAGACAGGAGCCAGGAAAACCTCGAGAGTCCAGCAAAGCAAAGGTTGAACATCAACTGTTTGTTTGTTTTCCTGTCTTTGCAACACTGACATCAAGATTCAAAATTCTGGGAAAAACTCCCAATAGTTCCGTTTGACTCACTTTCTCACTCTTTTCTAGGTGAGCAGGGCACTTTTATTTAAAACATCATTGGTGTTATCAAAAGAAGAGACTAGATGCTGCCCAGTAGGAAAGTGAACAATATCTTCTACATTCCCTCTCCAATCCATAATGACCCAGCTGGGAACTGCTGTTTCCAGGGGCATCTTCTAGAGACCAGAGCCCGTGATGCTGAATCTGCAGTTAGGAACTCCCGTTATGCCTTTTCTCTGTATGTAGATCTGAGGTGTCCTGAGGACCCAATGTACCTCTCACAATCCCATGGTTGTCCTGATTCTATAGAATAACAGAAAGGATTTTTGAGCTTTTCTTTTCTTCTATAAGCAATGGAAGTTACTCACTCCGTCATTTGTAGGCAGCCAGTAATTTCTAGTTTTCTGTTCTATTCACCTGCCATAGGAAACCTGCATGTGATGGGGTAGGTCTATGTAGCTGTACACCAAGCACAGATCCACTCAATCCAATAAAGGATACAGCTTTAAATTGGTATTCAAGATGTGCAGTGATTGTGCCTGAATGAACTGAAGATTGGGATTAAAAGCCTCTCTGCAGATATCACAGACGCTGTATTAAACACAGTAGTGTTTTTCTTAGATCTCAAATTCTTCAACCCCTCTGCAACGTTTGACATTGTTGACAATTTTCTCCTTGAAATTGTTTTCCTTCTTGGTCTTTATATATCTGTTTTCTCCTACCTTTCTGATTGGGTCTTCCTGGTCTTTTCTACTTATTCATGCATTTGGCATGTGCTAAATAAAAGATAATAATAATGTTTAATTATGTTTCTTTAATATGGCTCTCAGTAGAAATAGTGAGTATCCTAATAGGAGGCAGAAGACAGTTGTAGGACCTTGGGTTAGCCAATGTTCAGAAGTTTTGGCAAGCAGTTGCTGGTCTCTTATGGTTTACTAGGTCTTCTTTTGCCAGGAGAAAGTTTAGCAGAAAGTCTCCAATACCACAAAAAGATCATGACAAGGCATAGAGGCAGGACAAGACTGAGGCTCTAAGCAAATTCCTGAAGCAGGAAATAGAATCAAGGCAAGAACTCAAGTATCTTGTGGTGCCTGAAAGACACTGGGTTTTGGAAATGAGGTGGTTCCTGGAATGGGTAAGACTGACTTGCCATACAAATACAGAACAGCTTAGAAGCCTTCTTCCTCAGAACCCTCAGATGAAAGAAAGGAGCTCAGAAGAAAGAAGCGGGAGTGATTTGGATAAAGATAATAGAATAATTTTATAAAATCTGAAGCTGACACAAAGCTGCAAAGAATAGAGACAGATATATGATCCAAACTTGCATGTAGCCAATTTTGGTCAGAAGTGTCTGTTGTTTATTTATTGACAGCATGGCTTAGCAACAGCCCTCATGACAAAGATGTCAGGGATTTAATTAATGGTAAGCTCAACATAGATTACGATTGTATTTTGACTTTCCAAAAATATTAATTCAACCATCAATTGCATTAATGAAAATAGAATATCTTTAAAAAGAGGCCGGGTGCTTTGGGAGGCCGAGGCGAGTAGATTACCTGAGGTCAGGAGTTCAAGACCAGTCTAGCCAGCATGGTGAAACTCTGTCTCTACCAAAAATACAAAACAAAACAAAACAAAACAAAACAATTAGCTGGGTTTAGTGGGTGCATGCCTGTAATCCCAGCTGCTAGCGCTTGAACCCAGGGGCAGAGGTTACAGAAAGCTAAGATCATGCCACTGCACTCCAGCCTGGGTAACAGAGCAAGACTTCGTCTCGAAATAAATAAATAGATAAACAAACCAAACAAACAGAGGTTACATCTCTGCTGTAGTTTATATGGATCAAATCTTAGTCAGTATTGCATTGAGCTCTGACTTTGGATGAAGATAAGAAAAAAACTGAGACATGCAAGGGAAGTTAAGGAGAGCGAGGATTTCTTAAAACAACATTGCATTAAAAATGAGGAAAGTAGGGGCTTTTAATCAGAGAAAAGAGAAGATGCAAGGGTAATAATAGCTGTCTTCAAATATTTGGGGAGTTGTCGTATGAAAGAAGAATTAAATTTATTCTATGTTGCTTAATCTATCTATAGGTAAGAAGTGTATGGAATTTTCAGGGAAGCAGAATGTACAGGATTTCCCATTCAATATCAGAAAGAATTTTCAAAGCATAAATATCCATGAGATGAGCTGGCCATGAGGATAGCAATTTATATCACTAATGCTGTTCAACATAAATATTTGAGTACTGCTTGGGCATATCTGCAATATTTTGGCTGTAACAGAAAACCAAGTCAGGGTAACTAACTAAAACACAGAATACAAATTATAAACTTAATAATTGTAGGCCGGGCGCGGTGGCTCAAGCCTGTAATCCCAGCACTTTGGGAGGCCGAGGCGGGTGGATCACTAGGTCAAGAGATCGAGACCATCCTGGTCAACATGGTGAAACCCCGTCTCTACTAATACAAAAAATTAGCTGGGCATGGTGGCGCGTGCCTGTAATCCCAGCTACTCAGGAGGCTGAGGCAGGAGAATTGCCTGAACCCGGGAGGCGGAGGTTGCGGTGAGCCGAGATCGCGCCATTGCACTCCAGCCTGGGTAACGAGAGCGAAACTCCGTCTCAAAAAAAATAATAATAATAATAATAATAATAATAATAATAATTGTAGCAAATGTTTCTCAAGCTCCTACCATAAACTATGCACTGTTCTAGGTACTGAGGCAGTTAGCAAGACACACACACAAAATTAAAAATCTCTGACCTCAGGCCGGATACATTCTAGTGGGAGAAACAGACAAAAGATACAAGGCTGCAATACACATTTTTCAGTTTTTACAATACCCAATGCTAAGCACTCAGATAAGAGGGCAGTTGGGGGCTGAAATCAGACCTGAACTCCATAGCCAAGTCTGGAATCCCAGTGGGCTACATTGTTAGCCTGGAGAAAGGTCACTGTTTTGTAATTTGTAACAAGGCATGAAATTGCTGAAATGTGCTGATGGGTGATCCCTAGACAAAGTAATAAAATATAGGGCATGTTAGATCATGACAGTGCTGTAAGGAAAGCTAAAGCATAGGGCAGGATGGATTGACTCTGGAAAGGCTCACTGGAGAGATGGCCACTGAGTAAAGAGCTGGAAGATATAAAGTCAGAGAGCTAAGAGGCAGAGGAGGGTCCATGGCATGGGGCCCTGTGCACCATGGAAATGAGTTCAATTTTTACTCTTGAATTAAAGGGGAGACCATGAAGATATGGCGTGATCTGAGTTACATTCTGAGAGCATCACCCTGGCTGCCTGACTGAGAACAGTGAGGAGAGGCAACAGCAGAAGCAGGAAGTCTGGGTAATAGGCTGCTGAAGTGATCCAGGGAGATGATTGTGGATGAGACCAGGAAATAGCAGTGCAGAGGAGAAAAATGGTTAGATCCTGGATATATTTTGAAAATAAAGCTAAGAGGATATGCCAACAAATTAAATGTATAACTCATTAAACTAGAAAGACCAGGAATGGAACAGGCATCAGGCATAGCTCAATCCAGGAGGTAAAACAGTAAAGTCAGGACCCTAACTCTGTTTGTTTTGCAGTGGCTCACTATCCATAGCACGCTCACAGAACATGTGAGCATAGGATGCTCACAGAATACTTTGCACTAGGCTGGGTGTGGTGGCTCATGCCTGTAACCAAAGCACTTTGGAAAGCTGAGGTGGAAGGACTGCTTGAGCCCAGTAGTTTAAGACCAGCCTGAGCAACATAGTAGGACCCTGTCTCTACACAAATAATTTTTAAAAATTATCCAGGCATGGTAGTGTGTACCTGTAGTCCCAGCTACTTGGAAGGCTGAGGTAGAAAGACCACTTGAGCCTGGGAAGTTGAGGCTGCAGTGAGCTATGATCACACCATTGCACTCTGGCCTGGGTGACAGAGACCCTGTCTCAAAAAGAAAAAAGAAAAGAATACTTTACACTCATATTCCACCTGGTTAAAGAGAACATCTTTTCCCATGGCTCTGCCAGGTAGTCTCATAGCTGTGTTTTGTCTTTATTGCTGGGTCAACTATTATGGCCAGGTTTGGGTTATATGCCCACTCCCTCTAAGAGTGGGAGGGAGGGTGAAGACAGGCAGTGTCAACTCCAACCCAGCATGAAATGAAGATGTATCAGTCTATAATTCTCATTAAAGATTTTCTTTTCTTTTTATAAACAGGAGAGTTTCCGAGGGAGAAGATTTTTGAGAGTCTGTGTATTAGTGTCCTATTGCTGCGGTAACATATTACAACAAATTCAGTGATGTAACACAAATTTATTATCTTATACTTCTGAAGATCAGAAGTCTGACACTGTCTGGCATGGCTTGGATTTGTGCCCCTGCTCAAATCTCACATCGAATTAGAGGAGGATCCTGGTAAGAGGTGATTGGATGATGGGGGTGGATTTCCCTGCTTGCTGTTCTTGTAATAGTGAATGAGTTCTCACAGAATCTGATGGTTTTAAAGTGTAGGCACTCCCTCTTCACTCTCTCTCTCTCCTGCTCCTCCATGTTAAGACATCCCTGTTTCCCTTTCACCTTCTGCCATGAGTATAAGTTTCCTAAGGCCTCTCAGTCATGTTTCCTGTAAGCCTGTGGAACTGTGAATCAATTAAATCTCTTTCCTTCATAAATTACCTAGTATCTGGTAATTCTTTATAGCAGTGTGAGAATGGACTAATACGCTGTCTTACCAGGTTAAATCAAGGTATCAGTATCATCAAGATCTTCCTTCCAGAAGCACTAGGGGAAAATCTTGCTTTTTGTTTTTAAGATTCTAGAAGCTGCTTGCATTACTCAACTTATTGCCTCTTCTTCCACCTTCAAAGTCATCAGCGTAACATTTTCAAATCTTTCTCTTTCTGACCTCCTGCCTCCTTCTTCCACCTTTTAAAACCCCTTGTGGTTACATTGGACCCACTCAGATAATCCAGCATTATCCACCCATCTCAAATACTTAAGCTAATAAAATCAACAGAGTCTCCTTGCCATCTAAGGTAAAATATTTTCAGGCTCTGTGGATTAGGACTTGGACATCTTTGGGAGCCATTATCCTGCCTATCACAGCCTGCCATGCATATAGCATGAAGTCAGTTTCCACATCCACTATTCCTTTTATAGGATTTTAAAAATATTCACAAAACAATGTATTCTTGATAATGCAACCACATTTACTCATCCAGGTGAAAGGCTCCTGGGCAAAGGTTGACCATCCAAAAGACTGCTTCTAGAGTTCTTCCCAATGGGAATATTCTACCTGAGAGGGAGTGTTGTCAAACCAATCACATCCTCTCATTTGGAGAGCTTGAATTGAAGACATACAAAGAGTATGGCCTGTTAGGAGAGTGGTAAAAATGTAAAAATACAGGGAGTGAAAGCAGTAAATAAAAGCCACGAATTTTATTTACTGATAAAGAGAAGAGGAGACAGTCAGCTATGGATAGTCTAAGAGAAAGACAAAGCAGGAGAGAGGGGACCAGAGACCCAAGAGCAGAGTCAGGGATGCAGTGGACTTCCACACGTGGGGCTGGCCTCCTACTGACTCACAACCTGCAACAGTGGCTGTTGGACCATTAGATCTACCCCATTGCAACTAAACAATTACAAATGAGGGTGCTAGTTCTCTATGTATACAGTAGCTTAAAGTTTTTTTTTTGTTTCTTCTTTTCATCTATTCCCACAACAAGCTTCTATTAACTTAGGTAGGCTGAGCGTATCTCTCTTCCCAATAATTTGGAAGAATGTGACAGAAGGATAAGGCATGAAATCTGTCTAGTTAAGGCATTCAATGAGAGACACCTGATCAGCCCACAAACAATACAGATTATCTCCTTAAAATTTCATGACTACTTTCCCAGTAAAGTTGCTCTCCATGTAACCTCTCTCTAGGACTTAAAAGAAATTTTTTTTGAGATGGCATCATACTCTGTCACCCAGGCTGGAGTGCAATGGTATGATCTTGGCTCACTGCAACCTCTGCTTCCTGGGTTCAAGTCATTCTCCTGCCTCAGCCTCCTAAGCAGCCAGGATTACAGGCAGGGGCCACCATACTGGGCTAATTTTTGTATTTTTAGTAGAGATGGGGTTTCACCATGGTGGCCAGGCTGGTCTCGAATTCCTGACCTCAAGTGATCCACCTGCCTCGGCCTCTTGAAGTGTTGGGATTACAGGTGTGAGCCACCGTGCCTGGCCTAAAATAAAATTCTTAAATGACCACATAATAGCACCAAGGCTGCTGATGCTGCTTGGTGTTTAGGGTGAAAATTCTGCCACTTGACACACTGAGAACAACATTAGAACAGAGGGGAAGACAATCAAATTTTAAAAGGTGAGGTCTCTGCCTTCATTTCATTATTTGTCCAGTAGTCATTCAGGAGCACATTGTTCAGTTTCCATGTAGTTGTGCAGTTTTGAGTGAGTTTCTTAATCCTGAGTTCTAATTTGATTGCACTGTGGCCTGAGAGACTGTTGGTTGTGATTTCTATTCTTTTGCATTTGCTGAGGAGTGATTTACTTCCAATTATGTGGTCAATTTTAGAGTAAGTGTGATGTGGTGCTAAGAAGAATGTATATTCTGTGGATTTGGGGTGGAGATTTCTGTAAATGTCTATTAGGTCCCCTTGGTCCAGATCTGAGTTCAAGTCCTGGATATCCTTGTTAATTTTCTGTCTTGTTGATCTGTCTAATAGTGACAGTGGAGTGTTAAAGTCTCCCACTATTATTGTGTGGGAGTCTAAGTCTCTTTGTAGGTCATTTAGAACTTGCTTTATGTAGCTGGGTGCTCCTGTATTGGGTGCATATATATTCAGGATAGTTAGATTTTCTTGTTGCATTGTTCCCTTTACCATTATATAACGCCTTTCTTTGTCTCTTTTGATCTTTGTTGGTTTAAAGTCTGTTTTATTAGAGACTAGGATTGCAATTCCTGCTTCTTTTTTTCTCTCCATTTGCTTGGTAAATCTTCCTCCATCCCTTTATTTTGAGCCTATGTGTATCTTTACACATGAGGTGGGTCTCCTGAATACAGCACACCAATGGATCTTGACTCTTTAACTGATTTGCCAGTCTGTGTCTTTTAATTGGGGCATTTAGCCCATTTACATTTAAGGTTAATATTGTGGAAAACAGTGTGGTGATTCCTCAAGGATCTAGAAATAGAAATACCATTTGGCCCAGCAATCCCATTACTGGTTATATAAAACATTCAATTATAAAGACACATGCACATGTATGTTTATTGTAGCACTGTTTACAATAGCAAAGACTTGGAACCAACCCAAATGCCCATCAATGATAGACCGTATAAAGAAAATGTGGCACATATACACCATGGAATACTATGCAGCCATAAAAAAGAATGAGTTCATGTCTTCTGCAGGGACATGGATGAAGCTGGAAACCATCATTCTCAGCAAACTGACACAAGAACAGAAAACCGAACACCGCATGTTCTCACTCATAAGTGAATGTTGAACAACGAGAACACATGGTCACAGGGATGGGAACATCACACACCAGGGCCTGTGAGGGGGTGGGGGGTTAGAGGAGGGATAGCAGGGGTTGGGGGGATTGGGGAGAGATAACATTAGGAGAAATACCTAATGTAGATGACAGGGGGATGTATGCAGCAAACCACCATGGCACATGTATAACTATGTAACAAACCTGCATGCTCTACACATGTACCCCCAAACTTAAAGTATAATAAAATTAAAATAAAATAAAAAATAAAAGGTGGGGGTTTTTGCAGATGAAGGAAAGAAAAGAAAGGAGCATTAAGGACTTGAGTAACATTCTGTGTGCATGTATATTTGTCTTTATGTATATATATATTTTTAAGTTAGAATCTGAAGCTGGTTGTCTTCAACAGAGGCCATGGAAGCAAGATGAGGGGCCTGGAATGAGGCCAGCAAAATTTGTAACCCCACCTTCTTAAGCCAAAACAATAGTGACAGGCATAAAATTGCTATTTATGAGGTTATAAGTCTTAAAAGACTATGCTATATATACAAAGAGAAATGCCACCCACGAAGCTAATTCTTTTCCATGTCTGAATTCAGGCTGAAAAGCTCTAGGGTAAGAAAGTCAATGTTCCTGGTTTTTCAAGTTGTATTTAACATTTGGCCAGAGTTTGATAACCACCCTTTTTTAGGCAGTAGTTTTTAATCTTTTTTAAAGTCACAGACCCTTTTGACTATTTTATGAAAACTAGTAACCCTCTCCTCTGAAAAATAAATGTACATGCAAAATTTTGCCTAAAATTTGAAGGAGGTTATCATTTTCTTGAACTACCATGGGCCCAAAGTAGCAAAACAAAAGAAGAATTCTAAAATATAATATGTAAACATGTACGCTTAGGTTAGTCAACAGATAAGCTAATTCCACAGATACTATTTTATCTGGACTTTTAATTTTTTTCCATTTCCTAAAGCTGCTCATAAGCATTTATAGATCTTTGCATCATTTGTGCATTTTACAGAAGATTTCTAAAAGGACACCACTGGAGGTGCCCTGGTCAGAAGTGATTTAAAGAATGCTTCTTAAGAGGGAGGGTGGAGGAATTCAGAATAGGAATCGAATCTGTTGTCCTTTCTATATTTTCCTCTTGACCATCCTAGCATGAAGGCTGCCCAATCTAGTTCATCCTCTTTGCTTCATTTTCATAAAAACATTGCAAGTGAAATACTTAAGATCATTTATTCCCCTACTTTTCAAACTTTTGTGCATCAGAACCATTTGGGAGGCTTGCTTAAATGCAAATTTTTAAGGTGAATCCCCAGAATGTCTGATTTTAGTTAGTCTGGAGAGAGGCCTAAGAATTTGCCTTTCTAACAAGCTGCCAGGTGATCCTGATACTGCAAGTCCTGGAACTATCTTTGAAAGGCACTGATTTCATCTGTTTTAAAGATAAGGGACTGAGACCTGCTCAGATTTCCTCTGCTTTTCCTCATTTTCTACCCTCGAGATGGACAGATTCACTTAACCTGTGTTGCTACCTTCAAAACTATTATCATTGAATGAGATGAGGTTAGCAAATGCACCAAGCTCATTTCCATCTCAGGGACTTTATACTTACAGCTGCTTTAGCCAAAAAATCTTCTGTTCTTACCATCTTATGACTTTCTCCTTTTCTTTGTTGAGATCACTGCTCAAATTCTCCCGACTCTGCTTTTCCTGACTACCCTGTATAAAATAGATCCTATCATCTCAATTTTCACACACCACATTCATTTTATTTTCAGTCTTTATGTCAACATGAGTCATGTGCTTATTGGTTGATTATCTATAGACATAGCTCTATGAGGACAGAGACTAGGCTTGTTCCCCGCTGTGACTCCAGCCCCTAGAACTGAGCCTGGAACACGGTGAGTTCTCAGCAATTATTTTTTGAAAGAGTTGATGAGGCTGGGCGAGGTGGCTCACGCCTGTAATCCCAGCACTTTGGGAGGCTGAGGTGGGCAGATCACGAGGTCAAGAGATCAAGACCATCATGTTTCTACTAAAAACACAAAAATTAGCTGGGCATGGTGGTGCAAACCTGTAGTCCCAGCTACTTGGGATGCTGAGACAGGAGAATTGCTTGAACCTGGGGGACGGAGGTTGCAGTGAGCCGAGATCGTGCCACTGCATTCCAGCCTGGCACCTGGCAACAGAGCAAGACTTTGTTTAAAAAAAATAGAAAAAGAAAAAGAAAGAATTGATGAATAAAAATGCATTTTTATAGTATATCTTATTCCGGTTTACATCCAATCCATTTGGCCTTCCTTGAATTTATAACTTTTTATACAATTTTCGTAAAAATTTTCCAGCCTTCTATTTCAGCAGTTATTGTAAAAATAAAATTAGGTAACAGTGTTTAAACACAAAGGAAGAGAAAAAGCATTTATTTTAATGCAATACAAACTTGGCTCATTAGTCAAAGTGATTGGGAGACTACAGTACTCAGAGAAGGCCACAAATGAGAGGAGCGATCTCTTTAGAGAACTTGAAGAAATTGGTATCTCACTAGTTCACTGCTTTCATTCATTATTGCATAGTAAGTATATATTTATGGATGACTTGCTACATGTTAAGTACCATTCTAGGCTAGGAATACAGAAAACAAAAAAGAAAATAAATCACTGCCTTCAGAGAACTTTTATAGTACTAGAAGAAAGGTGGAGAAAAATGCAAAATATAAAATATACGGTATATTATTAGGAAATAAGGGCTTTCAGGGAAAGAACGTGGAAGAAGGAATAAAGAGTGTATGTGGGTGTGTGTGCAATTTTAAGTAGTCTGTAGCCAGGAAAGATCTCACTGAGAAGGTGACATTGAGTAACAACTTGAGTGAGGGAAGGGGAAGAGCCATGTAGATATCTTAGAAAACAGTATTCTGGCCAGGGAGTAAGATGTGCAAAGGCCCTGAGGCAGAACTATGCCCATAGTGTGGAGGGAGCATAGAGGAGGCCAGAGAGGGTGGGGCAGACTGCAAAAGGGTGTGACAAGTAGGAGGTGAGGTTGGAGAGGGTGGGATTGGTCTGGATTGTGATGTGTCGTTTAGGCACAGAAAGAATGCGGAGCCACTGGTGTGTTCTGGGGTTAGAACTCAATCAGGATCTGACTTATATTTTAACAGGCACACACTGCTGCTGTGAGAAGAGTACTTTTCTCATATCTAGGCTTTGGACTCCCTAGAAAGAAAATCTGAGCCTGGAAATGTTTTTAAAAACCCAATTGTTTCAGATACTTAATAATGTCTACCACAAAATACCGTTTATTTAAAAATATTTACTAATCACTTACTATAAGCCAGGCATTGCGGAAAACTGTTTTTTAATGTAGCAGGAGAAAGAAGTGAAAACCACTATTAGTCGAGGGCCTTTAAATTTAGTGTGTCTGCCATGCAGGGCACCAGGTGCGTGACTGCTGTCATCACAGACTCTTTGCCCTTCTAGAGCTTTGGGTTAGCAGGGGATATAATGTGCACCAAAAACAATGGAGAAAGGGCTCTGAAGCTTATAGATGAAGTGCTAATGTTTTGTGAATTGGAACATGTCACATCTGAGGGGATGCTCTGTTTGCTCTTAAAGCAAGAGCAGAAGCACAGACGCAGTGAGTTCCAGGGACCAGCAGGAAGTGAAAAGTGGTGGAGAGCGCCGTGGAAATGAATATGGTGGGCACATGGGACCCATGAGGAAGGAGAGGAGGGGAAGACAGGAGGCCAGGAGAGTTGGCTGGATTTAGATCCTAGAGAAATCCTACAGTCTTAGAAGTGGGTGCAAGAGCCACTGAAGATGTCTAAGAAGGGGACCTCAAGGCAAAGCCATAGGTACCTGCCAGTGGGGAAGTCAGATGCTCCTAGATAAGAGAACAGCAGAAGAAGGATGGAGACGCTGCCTATAGGGAACTCTAGTCTGAAATGACTTCATGTTGATAGAAAGAATTTCTTGCTAACTTCTAAGCATAAGGTAACTTTCAAGTTTCCACTGAATATTGCAACTTTTGCCTAGGGAAGGTGAGCCAAACGGGAATTTTTTACATTGGCATGAAGGCTCTGATTAGGGGAAAATTCCTTAGGGCAGACAATTACGTCAGCATAGTTTTTTAATTTATATTTTAAATAGTGCAAGTATTCCCAGAGGCCTGGTGACAGACAGAAATTCTATAAATATATTAAACTCAAACAATCTGCACACAACTGCCAGCCTGAAGACTCCCACCCTCTTCCAGATTTAACCAATTTTTAAAGGCAATTACTTTTGGAAATTTTAAACATGCAGCTAATCAGTCGAAGGAAAAACAGAGTTTGCTCCAATAATATTGCCAAAGAACATTTTCCCCTACCCTTGTTTCTTTAGCATTACAGTCTGGGGGCCCTGTTTACATCAAACACTCTTTGGAGGAAAACGTACAGCTCAGGTAACGTGTTGGCCAATAGGGCGGTGCACTGGAATATAGAGGTGGTGTGAGGTCTGCAGCCAGGGAGACCCAGGTACAAAGCCAAATCCCGACATTGTCCCTTCCGAGTAGCGTGGCCTTTGGCAAGTTATTTGGCTTCTGCTGTGAAAGGCATAGAGTCATGCGTAAGATCGTGGCCTCCGTACCCAGATAAAGGGTTAAGACTCTTCCTTTGCTATTTCCTTGCTGTGTGACCTTAAGAAAGCTGTATAACCTCTATGTGCTTCAGTCTCCTTAACTATAAAGTAATCATAGTATCTACTGCATAGAGTTGTTTGGAGATTAAATGACTCAAGTTCTGTAAAGTGTTTAAAATACTGCCTGGCAAGTTGAATAGTGTTTGCTCTTTTATTATCACTAAATAAAAAGGATATAATAACTCACAGGGCACTTATACCAATTAAATGAGATCCTGGGAAAGATAGTATATCACTACTTAGATGTTTATGTGGCTGGAATCCATAGCAATAAGATCAAACATGACTTGCAAATGATTTTATTTTTAAGACTCATGTGAGTAAAGGTTATTAGTGACTATAGAGAAGATAGTGAACAAACTATATTGTGTGAAAAGTTAAGTGGCTTTGGGTGGAAAATACTGGGTACTCTTTTCAACTTGGCTACTTGCTCTGGCTGTGAGAATGTGAAGAAGTCCTCTCTGAGTCTCCATCTTAAAATAGAAATTACGCTATACACATAAGCACAAGATTTCTAATATAGTAATGATATAATGTAATAATATATGTGAAAATTGGAGAGTGCTAATTTAAAGGCATCATTTTCCTTAGTATTATTAAAGATAATATTATACCGTTATTAAGTTCCTGGGGCCTGATGTAGGTGCTCTTAGACACATCTGAGCTTTTGGAATAGCTGATACTTGGCAAACATTTATCATATATAGAGAGCAATTTTCCAAATGAGAGATGGTTACTGGCCATGACATGTCTACAGAGAACTCTATCACGAATGCATAGCTAATGTGAATAGAGCCTAAGAAAATGAATGCATTGTAGGGAGGGAAGCACTGCCACATCCAAGGCCAAAATGAAATGCAGCAAAAAATCAGAATAGCTGTCTTTTACACTAGTAAACTCATAAGGCTAATTTGCAACTCTTGTCTTTTAGGCTCCTGACAACACTGTGAGTTACACTTAGCAGTTACTGGTAGGCCTGATTTAGAGGTACAGAGATGAGACATAAAGAGATTGAGCTCAGTATAGCCAAATCTTTTCCACCGATGGCCCAGGAGAGAGATTCTGTTCCTTATAAGGAAGTGCATGAAGGTATGGAAGAACCACACTAAAGTTTAGAACTAGAATTTCAAATAACGTATCTCAGTAAGAGAAAATGCAGAGGCAAAACTAGCATCCTCTCAGCAAGTTTCCCTGAAATCTGGGAAACTAAAGGGAGAAGAGGTAAGAGAGTCCACAGATGTAAGATGGATAGATCCTGGGGTCCTAGAGACAAGCCGCTGAGTAAGAGAGCACCACTGAGTTCAAGAACAACAAAAAAATCACAGAGTAGAGATTATAGGGTCAACTATCTCCCTGGTCATGGTAGGCTCGTTCCACAATACTCTGCAATTCTGTACTTCACAAATAAGGAGAGAGGTTGGAAACATGATTATAGGGGTTGAGAATTAAATTTATGACAGAAAGATTAAAAAGAGTACTGGGATTCAGTCTAAAGTAGAGAGCAATGGAAAATAATGGGAAATTAATATTCTTCATATAAAGAGCTTTCATTCTAAGAATGTGCCTGGAGGTTTTCTATGGGAAAATCCTGCAAGGAAATGGTTTAAAGTTGTTTCTTTTTATTTTAAATGAAGTTCAAATAGGTATATAATGAGGAAGGATGTAAATATGACATAGTAAATAACAAACATTTATCATGTTCCTAAAATGTGACAAGTCCATGACTCCTCTCTTCAAGGTCCTCACCATATGTCCAGGGAGGTGGTGAGTACCATGTGGACAGTGCTGGGCAGGGAATGAATGAACTGCTATGGAAAAAAAAAGGGGAACACATCTAACCTAGGAAAGGTGCTACCTTAGTCAAATTTTGAAGGTTGTGCAAGGCAAGGCAGGGCACTTCAGGAAGAGGAAATGGCACAAAAGCTTGAGATGACATGGTGTGCTTGTAAAATTAAAGTACAGCTCAAAAGTGCAGGCATACAGAATACGAGACAGGAAAAAGAATTAAAGTGATCTCATCTATTGAGTTTTGATTTGTATGACATGCAATTTTCATTTGTACATCATTTTGGTTAATCCTATAATAACTCTTGCAGGGTGGTTTTGTTAATCAAGGATTTAAATGCAGGGTTAATATGTAAACCCTCAATTCTTACTGGTTTAGCACAACAGAGGTATATTTTCCATCTCACAAGGTCCAGTGTGGGTCACACAGCCTATGACACCCAGAACAGGTGGACTCTAAGCACTTCTGCTCAGTTTATGCGGTAGAACATCACATACCCCCAACTCCACTGCAAGAGAGGAAGGTAGAGGAAGAGAAACTGAGGACCTCAGTCTAACAACCTGAGGAGAAACTGAGGACCTCAGTATAACAACCTGAGGAACTGAATGCTGGCAACGACCACACATAAACTTGAAAACAGATCCTGCCCCAATCAAGCCTCAAATGAGACTGCAGCCTCCTGAGACTTGAAAATGATAATCCAGATAAGTTGTGCCTGGAATCTTGACCCACTGAAAGTGAGATAACTGTTGCTTTAAGCCATTAAGGTTGTGGTAATACTATTATGTGGTAACTAATAAATAACCAATACAACTTCCCAACCAGAGCAAAGATCATTAGTGCCTACCAAATACACATCTGCTGCTTCTTTTGCATTTGCCGGTCTCACTCCCTGGAATAGTTTTTCCCTAAATCTTATGGCTAGCTGCTTCTTCTCTCTTAACCTTTGCCATTCTCTCCACCACATCACTGTTTTACTTTCTGCATAACATGTATCGTTAGTTAAAGCTATCTTGATACTTTATTATTGGTTTGTTTTTCTTTCTTCACAAGTAAAGTAAACCCTTTGAACACAGGGAACTCATGTGTGTTGTTTATCTCTGTAAGCCCAGGACCAAGAACGATACCTGACATGCAGTAAGGACTCAGTGCACTAGGGTAAATAAATAATCACTTGACCAGGAGCAAATGGAGAGGAAACATATAGAAGCATCTTAGAGGTCAAACAGCAGGCAAAGCGGGATGAGGGATGTAAAAGATCTGAGAGAATAAAATGTTGTAGAGTAAGGGTAACTCTTAAAATGTAAAGTTTTAGAGAAACAGATCAGGAAAATAATAATGAACAAGTTGTGACCACAGGAATGGATAGCAAATACAGAATAGAAGTGAATGTCACTAGAATGGGAGAGACCAAGGGACTGTGGGCCAGGCTACTGGCTCAGAGCTTTTTATGAAAAGCAATATGTTATGGCAGAAGAGGGGACCCAACAGGACTATCAGCATGGTGTGGTCTTTGCTTATTGGAAGGGAAGCATCTGGACCTGATTGATGGGGAAAAGAACAAAGCTGATTGAGTGGGATTGCAATTGCTCTATGGGAGGTGATTTTTGATGATGGTAGAAATTCCAAATGGTCTTAACAGCACGAAGTAGGCTCTGTTTCTATCCCTATTTACAGGTGAGGAAAGTGAAGAGTGGATGAAGGATTAAAGTTACAACTTGGCCTTAGGAGCTGATCTCAGTTCCAAACTCATGACTCTTGACCCACATCACAGATTTCCTTCAGAAAGTTAAAAAAAAATTATATAGTTTAGAGAGCAACAACGCTAACCCACTCATATAGTTCATTCATTTATCCCCAAATGTCTATTAAGCTCCTACTCTGTATCAGGTACTGTGCTTATCATTTTATATTTAATATCTTTTTAAATTGTCTCAATCACCATATTAGGGCATTGTTAAGAGATATTATTTATTTAAAAATTATACATTTTATGCCTATATATATATAATTTGTTTTAAAATGATTTTAAAATCTCCTACAGTGCTTGGTATAAAGCGGCTCCTCCGTAGATCCTAGTGAATGTACTTGACTTTAACATGTTTACAAGAGTGGTTGGATTGAAGGAAGGTACCAGCACAGGTACTCAGCCTACGGCCTTTGTTCATTTAGCACTTTCTTCTCTAATTCTGAAAATTGTCTACCTGAGCACCACTTATGAAGGATCTGCAAAATTCATTTAAATAGAGCAAAAAGTGATAGCAGCTTCTGTTGTGACATGGTAAAAGCCCCATAAAACTGCATACCTCAACCATACCTTGGCTTTCCATTGAAACTGCTCTCTGTAACCCAAATGTGACAGGCAAGCAGTCCAAACCCATGCCATCTTGGCCCCTGTGAGTTGTAATAAGTAATTAAGGACTGTAATTTCCACCCTACCCAGACAATGTGTAAACAAATGCTAATCTTGACTTTTGTGAACCACTTAAATAACAATCAGAATGTCCAAAGTCCCCTGGCCCTCAGAATGTCCGGAGCCCCTCACCCTCATCTCTGCCCAGGAGGTGATTTACAGAATCCACTAGCCCTCAGAACGTCTGAAGCCCCTCACCCCCACCCCTGCCCCTCGCCCTCACTCCCGAGGTGATTTTACGGGTATAAAAGGTCTTGACACCCTCCTTTCGGGGCCACGGGTTGCTGAGACGTGAGTCCTCCGTGGCCGCTGGCAATAAAGACCCTGCAATTTGGCATACTTTTGTCTTGGTATTGACTTTCTGTGCTCGGGCCAGTACAACACTGGTACAAAAAATTTACATTTCTCCACCCATCAAATCATAGAGAGAGAGATGCCAAACTTTTATAGATTTTTAGTTCCATTAAATTAGTTTATTTTCTCTTTGCTTGCCAACCACAAAGCAAATTCTCTATCCCAATGAAAGCTTTACTATTACAGGTGTCATCCGCTCCCTAAAGACATCCTGAAATCATTAAGATCTCAGCAATTCCTGTTCTCTGCATATCCTTTTCAGACTGGTCTTGTGAACGCACCTCACTATGATTATGCCCTTGAGCATCTGCAACACTTTCTGGCTATGTATGAGACCACGCAGATCACAGAGGCACAAAGCTTCCAAGGTGAGGATGACGTAGTTCAGTCCTAGCACATCATCACCAGAGCCTGGTTCCCAGGAGGAATGTAATGCATCCTCCCGACTTGCCTTTTCTTTATCTCATCCTTCTCTGTGAGATAGGATAGAAATGCAAATAGAGGTGAGCATTCCCAGCTTTTCTCTCCACCCCAAATGAATTAAATTCTCTTTCTGCCACTGCTCATTTATTTCCCCTCCCTCTCCTCTTGAGAATTCACTGAGTGGTCCTGTGAGTTGTTGTGAGGCAGAATTAGAAAAATGAATTGACGGCTAAATGTCCCATTCCTAAAAAACACTAGTGAAGGGTAATGTGGAACTTTCTTTCCCAGATGCTCTTCTGTAGGGGGCAGCTGGCACTTGGAGATATGCAGGGATGTGATAACAATGACGCACTTGCTAAGTCTTGTTCTTGTCACAACAACCATGGCTCACTGCAACCTCCGCTTCCTAGGTTCTAGCAATTCTCCTGCCTCAGACTCCCAAGTGGCTGGAATTACAAGCACCTGCCACCATGCCCCGGTGTTTTTTTGTTGTTGTATTTTTAGTAGAGATGGTGTTTCACCATGTTGGTCAAGCTGGTCTCGAACTCCTGACCTTGTGATCCGCCCGCCTCAGCCTCCCAAAGTGCTGGGATTGCAGACCTGAGCCATCATGACTGGCTAATTTTTTTTTTTTTTTTTTTTTGAGACGTAGTCTCTCTGTCACCCAGGCTGGACTGCAATGGTGTGATCTTGGTTCACTGCAAACTCCACCTCATGGGTTCAAGTGATTCTCCTGCCTCAGCCTCCAGAGTAGCTGGGATTATAGGCATGTGCCACCACAAACTCGGCTAATTTTTGTATTTTTAGTAGAGATGGGGTTTCATCATATTGGTCAGGCTGGTCTCGAACTCCTGACCTCAGGTGATCCACCCACTTCAGCCTCACAAAGTGCTGGGATTACAGGTGTGAGCCACCATGCCCTGCCACTTATACAAATTTTAGAACATGCACATATCAATATTATGGATGGATGGATGGATGGATCATAAAGGCATAAAAACAAGAACTGGAAGAATACACAACAAATTCATAATGATGGTTATCTCTGGGGGAAGGCTGACAAAGAAAAGGGAACCAAAGGGGTTAAAGATTAAAAATTGTAATTAAGGGGTAAAGTAAAGCAATGAGAAGTAGTCAGAATGTAGTTTGTTAAAAAGTGTATTAAATAAAATACTTATGGAACTTAAAGAAAAAAAAGAAATACAATAAAAATAGAAATTGAATATTGTGCTTAGAAGCCCTCTGCATATTCCTTCATAATTGAGTCTTTCTCCAGGTTACCCCAGAGGCAACTACAATGCTAAAGTTTGTGTTAATCATTCCAAGGCTTTTCTATGTTACTGCCACCTTGGCATATATCCCTGAACAGAATGTTGTTTAGTTTTGCCTATTTGTGAAATTGTATGAACGGACTCACAACATGTGTATTCTATGACTTGCATCTTTTGCTTAACAGGAAGTTTTTGCATATATTTGTGGCTAATTTTCACTGTTGATTCTTATATTTCATTCTGTGACTCTACCACCATTTAACCATTCTGTCATTTATGTGTCATTTGGGTAATTTTCAGTTTGGGGTTGTTCTGAGTGATGTTACTATGAACATTTTTGTGCATGTCCCCTGTGCACGTGTGCAAGACTTTCTCCAGGATGTACATCTAGGAGTGCAATTGATGGGCCATAGGGTATGAGCCTGTTCAGTTTTATTGGGCAATAACAAACTGCTTCCCAGTGTGGCTGTAACAATTAACACTTCCACCAGCAGTGAACGACAATTACTGTTACCCCACAATCTCACCAGCATGCTGGAAGGCCTGGCTTTTTAATACCTGCAGATTGGGTGGGTATGAAATGCTATCTCATTGAGGTTTTAAATTAATTTCTCTGAGTACCAGTTAGCTTTAGGATTTTTTTTTCTTTTTCAAATATTTATGGGCCATTCTTATTATACGAAATGTCTGTTTATGTCCTTTGTCTCCCACTCCTCCATGGGGTTATTTATTATTTTTGTATTAAATTATGGAGTTCTAATATTAAAAAAAAAAAACTATGACATGCTTGGGGTGGAGGTTGGGAAGCAGAAAAAAGGCAGATGGCTGGAAAGTCAAGAAAATGAAGGAAAGGAGGTGAGTGACAGGCCCTGGGAGATGTAGGGTGTTAAAATAATATGAGAGGAAGAGAATTTTAGCAAGAGTTGCCTTTAAGTTTTGTCTTCCTCAGGAAACATGAGTATGAGGTTTGAATTCCTATTGGACTCTGCTTCTTTGAATGTGATGCATTCTCGAAGGGCCCACATGGCCCATAGTTATAATGAGTGATGCATACAACAGGCATTTATGAAAGCTGCCTGGTGATCACAAATATTATTATGCAGCACAGGAGATAAAAATGAATAAATCACAGTAACAGAGACACTTGTAGTTTAGCTAAGGGATAAAATGGTAATATTTGTACATCAGTTTATTGCTGAAAAAAGTTTCATTATTTTAAATTATTTTGGTGGGGCTTACATAGAAGTGGTTATTTATACACATTATCTCCATTTTATTTTATTTTTTCAAGAAAGAATGCTTACATTTGCCTTATTTTATTTTATTTTATTGAGACAGAGTCTCACTCTGTCACCCAAGTCAAAGTGCAGTGGCATGATCTCGGCTCACTGCAACCTCTGCCTCCTGAGTTCAAGCAATTCTGCCTCAGCCTCCCAAGTAACTGGGATTACAGACATGAGCTACCATGCCCAGCTAAGTTTTGTATTTTTAGTAGAGATGGGGTTTCACCATGTTGGCCAGGCTGGTCTCGAACTCCTGGCCTCAATTTATCCACCTGCTTCAGTCTCTCAAAGTGCTAGGATTACAGGCATGAGCCACTGCACCCAGCCTATCTTTATTTTTTTTTAAATTATAGGTTCAGAGGGTATATGTGCACCTGTGTTACATGGATATATTCTGTAATGGTGAGGATTGGATTTCTAGTGTACTCACCACTGAAATACTTACTGTTGTACCCAACAGACAATTTTTCAACTCTCATCCTCCTCCCACCTTCACCTTTTTGGATTCTCTAGTGTCACTATTTTCCCCCTCTGTATTTACATGTGTATTCACTGTTTAGCTCCCACTTATAAGTGAGAACATGTGGTATTTGATTTTCTGTCTCTGAGTTATGTCACTTAGGATAATGGCCTCCAGCTCCATCCATGTTGCTGCAAAATACATGATTTTATTCTTTTTGAAAGGCTGAGTAGTATTCCATGTTGTATCCATATCACATTTTCTCTATCCAATCATCTACTGATGGACACTTACATTGGTTCCATGACTTGGCTATTATGAATAGTACCACAATAAACATATGGGTGCAGGTGTCTTTTTGGTATAATAATTTTTCTTTCCCTTGGGTTATCACCATTTTAGAGATAAGGAATCTGAAGCTCAGAGAAGACTTGGCCATGGCTGTCATCTAGTGAGCAGCAGAGTTAGAACTACAGCCCGTCTCAGGAGCACCTGAGCTTGTCCTCTTTCGGCTTTCTCATACTGTCTCTGAACTGAGAGGGAAAAATGGAACAATAGACAGAGACCCTCCTGCAGAGGCCCAAACTATGATGTATATATTGGAGTTTTTAAGATTACAAGAAGCAGAGGGACCCATGGGACCTTGGTGATGAGGTTTGTGATTCAGGGCCATGTCAATTGGCATGAGTTATCATCTCCTTCTTGGCTGTGAAATCACTCTTGGTCCCACCCACTTCATCTATGGCTAGAGAGAGGTCCTCAGGAGAAGAACAACATCTCTACAAGCTTTGAAATATGCCTTCCATCCCTGCACAGTGTGCGAATTCCTTCTTTATATGAAAGATTATCTGATTGAGTCAGTCTGCTCCTCTTCCATATGGAAGCCCTAGATGTGGAGATTTCAGCCAAAGTCCAGTGGAGGTCTTTGGCCTCTCTCATGCCCAATCTTCCCCATGATTGATGCTGGCTCAGGCAACAGTCCTGGGTCAATCAATGGTGACCAGGATAGTAGAGTTGGTTTCACTCTCTGAATATGGCTCAAGATGTAGTAACTCAGTGCACAGAGAACTTCTGTAGCTGTTTTCCTTCAGAAGAGAGCTTGGAGTATGTCATGCAGGTGGCTTCATGAATATTTTGCTAGAGGCTGGACCAATGGGGTACAGTGAAGGAAAGACTGACTCAAAGGCTGATGGCACCCAGGAGCCCTACCATAGTGCTGTACTTCAAGAAATAATGAATACATTATCCTTAGTGTTTAACCAGTGACAATAGAATCTCACTACTTTGTGTTCTCTTATATTTTTGTCTTCCAACCAGCACTTATTTGAGTCATTATTCCCACTCCTCTGTCCCTCTGCTTTGCAACTCACAATAGTGTTGATGCAGATTCCATTTAATAATGGAAGAGCAACATTTATGCCATCAAATTTTAAATAATTATGGATGCAACTGAAAAGCAGCACACATATAAAACATCACTTACCATTGAAAAGTGACAAATGTCCCTGAAAAAAAAATGTTTAGAAACTACCTCTACTTGCTCCACAAGTGTGTTAGTTTATTTCTTATATTTTAAGTTTATATGAGAAAACACACAGCAATGTTGTCTATACCTCAAAGTTTGATTGCTTTCAAAATAAAAATGTTTATAAAAAGTAATACAGGACAAACGAATGAACAGTCACTATTACATTCAGAGTAATTTAATATAATTCAATTCAATTAAATACCAATGCTGTAAAGGAGGATTAAAGTCTCGACAGCTGCACTTGAAGTATAGCAATTAATGTAGTTGGAATTCAGAATCTAAATACTACTCCATTACATTTCACTAAATCAAAGGATCTAAAGAACAGTTGTTGAATCATTATTGGATTAACAGAGGATTGTTGATGTTACATTATTTAAATTATAGGTCTTAATCCCTATAATAAAGTCAAGCGTTACAGTGTTTGCAAAGCAGAAAAAAATCCCAGGAGTGGGGAGATCCATTTCAGCAACACTTCCCTGCTGTTGAGTTGGCACTCACTCACAGCAGTCTGTGGAATGTGTTGATAATGTGTTTGGCCAGGGATGTCAAGGTTACTGGGGCTAGACTTATGGGCACAAAGTGATGAACAACCCCTCAACTATGATTTGAAGGATTCTGGAAAGAATTGACCAAAATAATACCATCTGCCCTCTGTCAGGATGCCTGAAATCCGGCTGCTGGGGTTATAGTCCTTTGGATCTTAAGGTTTTTCTACACATTCTGACATTTCTGTTGCCAAAGAGATCTGTTGATTCTTTCAGGACCCAAGACTTGGAATTCTGGCCATTGTCACTACGTGGATGGTCATTCAGCTAAGCATAGTAATGCAGTGATTTCAGAATGGATAACTCAAGAGACGTGACGAAGTTTAACAATCCAGGCAGCTAAGCCTTTTCCATAATTATATGATATTTAAAAAAAGACTTACCAGCTAAAGTCAAATGCTACCACATTTAGCAAGATTTAAATGAATAACATGGCACCTCTTACATTAAAATTTCTTATCAATTGCAATTTGACTTATGCTTGGTTTCCAAAAGCACGGTAACATTTTTCTTCAGATTGCACAGCTCTGAAGTTGTATTTCTGAACCAAATTTTATGTAATTGCTTTTCTTGGCAGAGGGAGATTTTTTTTCCTGGCTCTGGTTAGGCTCAGAACTAAGTCCCCTCTGGCACTTTCTATTTCTTTACACATGCTTAATGGTAAAGTTCCAGTATCCACGTATCTACTAAAAGAGTTGTCCCTCTTTCTCTGCCCCTTTGCCTGTTCACCTTCAGTATTCAGCTTATTCCTACTGCACCAGTCTGCTCCCAAACCCTTGAGACAACAGTTGACTGAGATGAACACAAATCAGTCAAAACATCTGCCTCAAACCTCAGGCCAACTTCGTTTTTCAAATCTTTCTTTTGAAAGATTGAAAACAGAGTTTGAAATGAGTATAAAGGCAGCATTTTTTGGTGGGGGGACACAGTTGTAGGACTTCTGGTAGGAATTCCTTCTTCATTCTGAATCTTCTTTCAGCTCCTCTTGAAAACCACACAGAAAAACACAGAGAATTTTTTTAGAGTTACAAAATTTGTTTACAGAGAAACGAGGAGACAGAAAAACCTGCTAACTCCATTAACATCCAAGAGCTGCCAAGAGCAGCTGAAGTCAGCAAAACCCTGCAGGAAGCCAGGTGGGAAGCATCAGGAAAGAATGGAAAGCAAGGAGTTGTCTGTCCCAGTACAACTCAGAAATCTCCAGAAAATTATTCCCTTAGAAAGGAAGTATTCCACCCTGTGTCAGCGAAAAAGAGTCAAACTCTGGAAAATATTTGAAGGGATTTATTCAGAGCCAAATATGAGTGACCATGGCTCATGACACAGCCCTTGGGAGGTCCTAAGAACATGTGCCCAAGGTGACTGGAACACAGCTTGGTTTTATACTTTGGAGGGAGACATGAGACTTCAATCAAATACATTTAAGAAACACATTGCTTTGGTCCAGAAAGGCGGGACAACTCAAAGTGGGTCTTCCAGCTTATAGGTAGATTTTAAAATTTTCTGGGTCACAAGTGGTTGAGTTTCTCTAGATACCTGGGATCAATAGAAGGGAATGTCTGAGTTAAGATAAAAGATTGTGGAGACCTAAGTTCTTATTTGCAGAGGAAGCCTTTAACTATTAGGCTTCAGAGGGAATAGGTAGTAATATGTTTTTTATTAGACTTAACGTCTGTGTTGATGTTAATGCCAGAGAGGTATAATGAGGCATGTTTGACCCCCCACTTCCTATCATGGCCTGAAACAGTCTTTCAGGTTAACCTTTAAAAGAGCCCTGTCTGAGGCCAGGCCCAGAGGCTCATGCCTGTAATCCCAGCACTTTGGGAGACTGTGGTGGGTGGATCACTTGAGCTCAGGAGTTTGAGACAATCCTGGCCGATATGGTGAAACCTCGTCTTTACTAAACATACACAAATTAGCTGGGCGTGGTGGCACATGCCTGTAGTCCCAGTTACTCAGGAGACTGAGGCAAGGGAATTGCTTGAACCCGGGAGGCAGAGCTTGTAGTGAACTGAGATCAGTCCCCTGCACTTGAACCTAGGTAACAGAGTGAGACTCTGTCTCCAAAAAATAAAATAAAAGGCCCATTTAGATGGTTGGGGGACCTTGGAATTTCATTGGTTTACACCTGCAAGGAAACTGCTGCAATAGGGGTTAGAGCAAAGATGTGTCAAGTACTGGGAAAGTATGAGCAGAAAAGTATGGAAGGTGCTTCGGGGATCCAGAGTTAGCATAGCTCAGAAAGCGTCAGCAAAATACATACTCTCAAAGTGTGAGGATAGCCTTGGAAGGCAAGCTCTGTCCTTGGCTGCAGTAACTGGTGGAGGAACTGGGGTAGTTAGGGCTGGTTGGAGAAGCTATCTTGAACTTCGTTAAGTTCAGAGAATCACAGAAATGTGGCTACACAACTGTATTATCTCTAAAGGAAACAGTTCTCCACTGGCCTAACAGAGGTGGTCGAGCTCTTGAGTTGCTAAACCAGGAAAGCCACTCTGGCACTGTTTTCTCCTCCTCTATCCCTCCACTTCTAATCTCTTGCAGAAAGCTGATTCCTGACAATATAACAACAATTAATTTTTTAAAAGGAAATGTATAGTATTTATTGCCAAACACTCTAAAAAAGTATGTAGGAAAGAACAGCAATACATTTTGACACACATAAGTTTTTAGGAAAAGGTGCCATAGAGCAGACAAAAGTTAACCAATTTTTCATTAATTAAAAAATGAATAAATCCCAAATATGAAAACAAAGATAGACAAACTCAGGGAAGAGAGGAACAGAAAACAGAAGGTGATGCAGACCTCAGGACACAAACCAAGGGAAAAAATTGCAGGCATAAAAAGAATACAAGGGAGATTTGACACTATTGAGACCACATTAAAGGACACGGAGGGTAGAAATAAGAAAAAAAAATAAAAGAGAAATAAAGTGATATGATCTTAGACAAATTAGAGCTATAGGATTAAAACCCTATGTATGCTATAAAGCATTGCCTTATACTACAAAGCATAGCTCATATATACTTAATTGGAATTCCAAAGAAAAAAACCAACAGAAAGCAACAGAATGAATATTTTCACATAGAATTAAAAAAAATACACAGGGAACACTGAGCAAGAGTTGGCCCAGAACCATCAACGTTGAGTCACACCTAGGTAAAGATACAGAACAAGTCCCTTTTGGAACTCTTTAAAGATGTAGAAAGTCACAAGGGCATATGAGCTCACTTTTAAAGGAAAGAAAATCAGGATGGCTTCAGACTTCTTCACAGAAACATTCAATACCAAAAGATAGTGAAGAACCAGCTACAGTGTACTCAAGAAAAGAAAGTGAGCCAAATATTTTATATTCAGTCAAACCTTACTTTAAGTAAGAAGAGACAGAATATTTTTGTTTTGCTTTGTCACAACAATGTTCAATGCCCTGTCTCATTTTATGGGTGTGTGTATGCATGCATACATGTATATATCTAAGTACGTATTATAAATGTAGTTTGCATGTATATTTCTACATTAGTACTTGGGTAATAACATTTATGTAATTTTATTTATGTAATAACATGATAAACTCATGACCCCAATTACTAGAACCAACATGCCTACCCATGGGGCCCTCCCTCATGCCCTATCTCTGCGTTCCCTGGACCAGAGGTCAGTGCTGTCCTCAATCATGTATATCTGTACATGCATGTGTGTTCCTAAAATATATATTGTTTTTTAAATTTGTTTCAACTTTGTGCAAAAATTATTTTGCTACATATGACCTTCTGAAACTTCAAATCTACTACCCCAACCATTACAAGAAACACAGTTATTTTATATATCCACAATAGTTAGAAACCACACCAGTTACCTGACCAGAGAAATTTGATATGAATTACCAGTAGCAGGTATATGGTTGTTATTCACTGAAAGGACAAAAAGAAAACTCTGAGGTATCATGAAGGAAGGAGCTTGTTATCCCCTATGGCTCAGAAAACAAAATAAACTAAGGAACAAACTTAGAAAAGGGGCCCTGTGGGGCTGAAACTTAGATGTTGGAGGAGGCACTGCCCAGTTGCTGATGCCTGACCCCAGAGGAAGGGCCTTCCTAAGGCTGGGACCCAGGCCTCTGGGAAGGAGTGTTACCAGACAGTTCTGTAGATGACAGAAAAATTACAAGCTGATTCAGGGGTTGTTGTGGGGATGAACTGCCACTGCTGCTGTGAAGAAAGATTGGCAGGGATGGCGATCACAGGAACAGGAGGAGCAAATCCTTCTTCCTCTAGCATGGCTGTCTCTTCTGGCGCCCCCTACTGACGAAGCTTTTCATGGAGCCAGTTGGCAAAGCACACGTCTGATTTGGCAGTCTCCTGCCTGCAGTCTCATGCCTTACATCATAGAGCCGATTATGGAAGGTAAATTTGGAGCTGAGAGGCCATATTAGTAACTGACACAACCAGCAATCAAGAAAAAGTTCTGACAAGTCAGGTAAGAATTCTAAGATACTATATGAAAAACTGCACTTTAGAAGAGATGAGGCCGGGTGCGGTGGCTCACACCTGTAATCCCAGCCCTTTGGGAGGCCAAGGCAAGTGGATCACGAGGTCAAGAGATCGAGACCATCCTGGCCAACATGGTGAAACCCCATCTCTACTAAAAATACAAAAATTAGCTGGGCATGGTGGCATGCACCTGTAATCCCAGCTACTCAGGAGGCTGAGGAAGGAGAATTGCTTGAACCCAGGAGGTGGAGGTTGCAGTGAGCCAAATTTGTACCACTGCACTCCAGCCTGGCACCTGGCAACAGAGCGAGACTCTGTCTCGAAAAAAAAAAAAGAAGAGATGAAACGCGGCACATTGCTGATGGGTTCATATTGTTGAGTTTAGCTATAGATTATTCATTTATTCATTCTTTTGTTGGAAAGCTTTTAGATAATCTCCAGCTTTTGCCACTATACCAATGCTATTATAAATATTCTTTTCATGTCTTCTGATACATTTGTTAAGATTTTCTCTTGAACGTAAATGTAGGTGTCAAATTGCTGGCTAATAGGGTTTGTAAATGTTCAATAGTAAAATATGTTACCAAACTACTTTCCACAGAAGCTGTACCAATTTACATGGCAACCTGTAATTGATAGATCATATTGATGACATTCTCTCCAGGACATTCTCTCCAGATTGCTTTGAATGTGTAAGAGCTCAGGGACGTATTGTTCAGAGGAACGTGGGACCCAATGGAAAGTTATTCATTTTGAAGAAATGACAAGAGGACACACTCCAGCCAATACATACATGACTGACTGGGAACATTTTGGCAAGGAACCGGTGGTGAGAGGTCCAGTTTCATGTATCTGATTGCCTACATGACATCTTCCTTTGGATGTCTAACAAACACACTGCAAACTTAAGGTGTTTTAAGATGAACTCCTGATAGTCCCACCAAACCGTGTTCCTCCGGTTGTCTTCCCTGTCTCAGCTAATGCCAATTTCATCTAGTTGCTAAGATGAAAATTCTTGAAATCACCTTGCTTCTTCGTTTCTCCGCATTCATTATCCATATCATCAGTAAAACCTTTTGGATCTACCTTCAAAATGAGTCACAAATCCAGTCACTTCTCATGAACTTCACAACACTACCACACTGGTTCAAGCCGCCATCATTCCCTCCTGCATTATAATGACAGTCTCTTAACCATTCTCCCTGATTCTGTCTTTGCCTTTCTTCAGTGTTTTTCTACATCTTAGCAGCTGCAAGGATCCTTTAACAATGTAAGCCAGATCATAATACTCCTCTGCTCAAAATCCTCCAATGGATTCCTAACTTAGCACAAATGTGAATACACGTATAATCTCAAAGTACATCTTTACAATCTTCTAAAGGTTTATGTGAGCTGGTCCCACATGAGCTTTCAGCCTCACCTCCTACTACTTTGCCCCTTGCTGTTTCTCAAATGAGCCAGGTGAGATCCTGCTTAGGGCTTTTACACTGGTTGTTCACCCAGCCTAAAATACTCTTTTCTCAGCTGTCTGCCCAGTGTAGTCTCTCTTCAAGTCTTATTTAAATGTCATGTTCTCAATGGGCTTCCCTGCTTTCTCTGATTAACATTACAAACCGCCCACTCGATGGCATTTGCTATTCTATGTTTTAGTGTTCTCCAGAGTACTAATTGCCATCTAATACACAGTAGCAGTAACGTTAAATATAAGAAACCGTCAATCACAAAAAACACTTTAATTTATATCCTAAGAGATTAATTGAATTAAAAATTCATGCCAATAAGACTGACATGTTGCATTCTTATCACTTCAAAATTATTTTATATTTATTGAAAGAGCTATTTTAGACTTAACAGTGATTTTTGTTATATATCACTGTTGTGCAAGCCCAAGAGACAAATATCAGCAGAACAAATTGTTTAAGAGATTACTAAAACTCCATCACATTTGGAGTTCAGCTGTTTTGGATCATGGGACTTGGATTAATTGACTTGGGTGTTTCTCCACGTAGCCCAGTGCTTTGCATCATCAAAAGCTCTGGGGATGGAGCATTTCTCAAGAGCACTCTGCTGTTGTCTCCAACATTTTCTCCCGAACTGCCAACTTCTTTCTATGAGTTCCGACAAACGTGCTCAGGCAATAGCAACTATATCTTACAGCTGACAGCCAGACTGACAACTGGCTAACAGCACCATAAGACATGTACGCATCTCCAAAGTCTTAAAATGTGCAAAAATGTGCATCATAAAATAAACTAATCATAGCATTTGAGTTGCTTGTTTGTTGCCTGTGTCTCTATTTGAGCATGTAAGTTTGAAAATGGCAGGACGTTTTTTTGTTTTGTTTACTGCTGTAATCTCAGCACCTAGCACGATACTTGGCACATAATTGTTAATTTCTTCTGCTATGCCAAGAATCATTAAATTAGAATAATGAATCATGCGTTCTGTTAGGTTCCACAAAACCTCTCTGAGGTTATGTTGAATGGATGGATGGATGGATGGATGGATGGATGGATGAATGAATGAATGAATGAATCCTCCATACGCTGAACTATTCTTTCTTTTTAAAATTGGCAAAAACTTAGGACTTGTTCTTTAGACCACTGTGAGGTTCTTATTCTAAATTAGATATTTTCCATTCATGCTTTTTATAGTTGATAATGAGAGTAGGAAAATGGGTGAATTAAATACTATACTCTGAAATTGTACATCTTTCATAATATTTGATTTGAGAACACACTATTGCTTAAAAAGTGGACCAAAAACATTTATAAATAGAAACTGTCAATCATCAGAGCTGGGCAAAAGATAAACATTGCTCAGATGAATCACTGGAAATTTTATCATGTCAGCCATAAAGCAAACCAAACTGACTTGGTGTAATATCCCCTGATTTTGTTTTATTGTCAAACTATCACCTACTCAAATGACACATAGTCTACAAGAAAATAGGGAGACAATTGTTATTAATTTAATTCATTTAAGTAGAGATGAGGTCTCACTATGTTACTCAGGCTGGACTCAAACTCCAGGGCTGACGTGATCCCCCTAGCTCACCCGCCCCAGTAGCTAGGACCACAGGCTTGTGCCACCATGCTAGGTCAGGAGACAAGTTATTGTTTGGTTCCTTCACTTGCTGCCTTTAACATCTTGGTATATTTAGTTAGCATTTGTTGGGAACCCACAGATACATGATGCATACAAAATTATAGAATAAAAGAAACAGAGAAGAGCTAAGGACAGCATGCCTAGAGGAAAGATCATTTCAAATTCATTATTTAAGTCTATATACTGAGACCAGCTTCTTCTGCATATTGTATATGGGAGCTAATCCAGTAGATAGGAAACATAAAATGTAAAAACTTACTCTTCTAGTGTAACTACACAAAACTTATGGTACTTATTTTCATTTTTAACTAAATTAACCTTTAAAACATTTTTTTTTGGCAATTATATTATGGCTTTTAGCTGAACTTCCAGGGTCTGCCTGAAATTTGGAACCACACATATTCTGTTTATTCCTGTTGTATCAGTGAGCAGAGTTAAGAGAATAGTAATTCTAAAGGAATCAAAGCAATTTGAGTGATGACTCTTTACTTTTCATCATTCTCAATATTTTTGTCATCTGAAATAGTTAATAATAATATAAAAGAAAGCCTCTGGAAATTCTAGCATGCTCATCATTCATAAAACTGTCCTATATGTTTCCTTTTCAGTGCATTGTCATTGTCATCTTCAAAAAGATCACTCTTTCTGATAAGAGTGCATAAGGATGATGAAGTAAATTACATTTTTATGCCTTTTAGGGAAACAGGATTTATCACTTTCTTGGTTATGCTTCGTAGCTACTAAGGAAAGTAAGCAAAGAGACTCAGAAATAAACAAGGGCTAACTACTTAAAGTGTGTGCCCAGCCAAGGGCTAAGTACTTGAAGTGGAGGTGATTTGGGGAGAGAAATAAAGTTTGTATGCTTGTATGTGTGTGTATGTGCATGCATGTGTGTGTATACACACATGTATATCTCTATATATCTTTAAGCTGCTTTACCATTGATTTCCTAGCATCAGTGCCTGCATATTCAGTATATGTAATTATATAGCATGCCTGATTTTAGAACTCAAAACATATGGAATTTTTGAATAAGTTATGATATATTTTAAAAATTTTCACATTTTTCCTGTATCCTAATAGTGTGTTCATTTTCACCATTGCATCTTTGTTACTTGTACTTTCTCTTCTTTATGTTTCCTTGTTTTACCTTAAAGTGCAAATAATGAGAATATATCAGATTAAGAAACTTTCCATCTCAAAAAGTCTAAGTCAGTATTTAATGAGCTTGGGATGCATAGCAAGATTGTTGTTAATACAAATTAATTTTTTAAAATAATGGAGTAAGTTTGTCTTAGTCCATTTTGTGCTGCTATAACAGAATACTTGAGGCTGGGTGATTTATAGTGAATAGAAATGTATTGACTCATGGTTCTGAAGGCTGAGAAGTCTAAGTTGAGGTGCTGGCTTCTGGTGAGGGCCTTCATGCTGCATCTTTCCATGATAGGAGGCATCACATGACAGAAGGGCAAAGAGAGGGCAAGAAAGAAAGAGAGAGCAAGCCAGCAAGAGGAAGCTAGACTTGTCCTTCTATAGGGAATATACTTCTGTGAAAACAGCATTAACTCAATCATGAGAGCAGCACCCACATAATCAAAACGCCTCCCAATTGGAAATCAAGTTTCCAACACACAAACTTTAGGGTACACATTCAAACCATAGCATTCTGCCTCTGGCTTCCCAAATTTATATCCTTTTTACATATAAAATATAATCACCCATTCCCAGTAGCCCCAAAGTTTTAACTTGTTCCAGCACCAAGCTCAAAGTCAAGAGCCTCATCTAGATCAGATATAAGTGAGACTCAAGGTACGATTGATTTATTTTGAGGCAAATTTCCCTCTAGTTGTGAGCCTTTGAAATTAAACAAGTTATCTACTTCCAAAATACAATGGGGGGAAAGGTGTAAGATGGACATTTCCATTCAGAAAAAGGGAGAAATCAGCAGAAAGAAAAGGGTAGCTAGTTCCAACTAAGTCCAAAAACTAACAAGGTGAATCCTAAGGCTCAGAATAATTTTTATTTTACCCTATGTACCTCTTCCTGAGCACAATGAGGTGGGGGTTGGGTCCCCAAGGCCTCCAGTGGCCCCATACCCTGGTTTTGCTGGCTTTAGGCCACATAGCAGCTCTCAAGAATTGGAGTCTTGTGCCTGCAGCTCTCCCAGGCTGGTGCTGTATGCTGGCAGTTCTACAGTTCTGGAATTCTGGAGGCAGCCCTACCTCTGTGGTTCCACCAGGCATTGCTTTGGTGGTGTGACAGGTTTCTGCCTAGGTCTCCTGCTGGATATATACTTTGAAATCTAGGTGGAAGTAGCCATGCCTCCACAGCCTGCACACTCCGTGCACCTGCAGAAATAGCACCATGGGAACACCAACGTTTACGGCTTGCACCTCTGGAGCAGTGGCATGGCCTGCATGTGTGCTTGCTCGAGCCATGGCTGTGGCAGCTGAGGAGCACTGTGACAGAATGAGGGGAGCAGAGTTCTAAGGTGCCCCTGCGCAGGGAGCCCATGGAAGGCCTCCTGGGCCCATCCACCCACCCCACAAATCATTCTGCCCTCCAAGAGCTCTGAGCCTGTGATGGGATGGGCAGCCTTGAAGGTCTCCAACATGCTTTCAGATTATTCTCCTATTGTCTTAATAAATAGAGCCTGGCTTCCTTTTAGCCACACTAATCCCTTTATCAAAAGGTCACTTGGCTGCACCCTGGTGCTCACCCTCGCATGCTTCTTTGTTCTTTACATGGCAAGGCAGAACTTTTGAAATCTTTACATTCTGCCTCCCTTTTAAACATAAATTTTGTCTTTAAATCATTTCTCTCTTCTTTCTTTTTAGTATATGCAGTTGAAAGAAACCATGCAGCTCCTTCAATATTTTCCTTAGAAATTTCTCTTACCAGATAGCCTTGTTTGTTACTCTTAAATTCTGCCTTCCATAAAGCTCCAGGGAATTGACACATTTCAGTTAAGTTCTTTGCTACTTTATAACATGGATAGCCTTTACTCCAGTTTTCAATAAGATATTCCTTATTTCTGGATGAGACCTCATTAGAATGGCCTTTAGTGTCCATATTTCTACCAAATTCTCATCATGACTACATAGGTGTTCTTTAGGAAGCTCCATACTTTTCCTAGTTCTTTTCTGCGTCCTCACCAGAATTGCTCTGAACATTCCATTCAAAGCTTTTTAGTTTGTCCTCCAGATTATTCCAACTCTGTCTGTTATCTAGTTCCAAAGCCACTTTTGTATTTTCAAGTATTTGTTATAGCAACATTGCACCTCTCTGGTACCAATATTCTATTTCAGTCCATTTTGTGCCGTTGTAACAGGATACCTGAGACTGGGTAATTTATGGTAAACAATAGTTTATTGGTTCATGGTTCTGGTGGCTGTGAAGTCCCAGATCCATGTGCTGGCTTCTGCAAAAGTCTTCTTGTGTTATTGCATGGTAGAAGGACAAAGAGGATGAAAGAGAGCAAGGGGGAGCTGAATTATTCTTTTTATAATGAACCTCCTCCCACAATAAAGAACTCACTCGTATGATAATGGCATTAATCTATTCATGGAGTTGATGCCCCCATGAATCCAATTAATCCCCGCCTCCATCAGTCCCCACCTCCCAAAACCACAGCATTGAGAATCATGTTTCCAATACAAGAGCTTTGGGGAAAACATTTAAACCATAGTAAGATTGAAAAAAAGAAGTATTCGAAAGTACGTTAGAAATTTGAGGGGAAATAGGTGTTGATGAACTCTGAAGGCTTATCAAAACTGTGTTAATGCCCTTTACAATAGCATGTTGTCTCATAAATATACTTTTTGTAATAGACAAGAGTGTATATAACAAGAGTTAAGAGGCCCATCTAAAGTTTTACAGAGTTATAAGAAATATGTGCCAGTAAAAATACTTTATTACAATTTTGGGGACAAGAAAGCCACCTTCCTCTGCTCTGGGTTGGTAACTGATCTGAAGGTGACTGCTGGAAGTTGACAGTGAAGAGCTGATGGTTCCTTTCCTATACCTTACAGCGTACACAGGAAAGGACAAAATTTGGTACTGGCTAAACTCATATCCATACTTTCATTTTGCACATTCTTCCTTAATAAATGAATCTCTATGTCTAGGAATATGTATTCACTGCTATACTTTTCAAAAGAGAGAGTTAAACAAAAGTACATTCATACTAACATGAGAAATTGAGCTGATATGACACAATCTTTAACAAAGTGATTTTTAGATAATGAATGTTCAAAGACTATGCTTGCAGGGATCATTCCTATAGCTTGTTAAATAGTAGGCGTTCAATAGATTCCAGGTGTCATTCTTAAATTGTCATATAGGCCAGTCTCTTGCAATAAGTAGTGTGTCCAACTCAAAGTGAATGGTTTCATATTGTTCTCTTTATTAAAAATTTTAAATTCTTTATTTTATTATTTTTATTATTTTAACTTCTATTTTAGGTTCAGGAGTACACATGCAGGTTTGTCTTATAGGCAAATTGTGTATTGCAGGAGTTTGGTGTACAGGTTATTTCATTGCCCAGGTAATGAGCACAGTAGCCAATATACAGTTTTTTTATCCTCACCCTCCTCCCACCCTCAACTCTCCAGTAGGCCCTGGTGTTTGCTGTTCCCTTCTTTATGTTCATATATACTCATGTTTAGCTCCACACTTATAAGTAAGAGCATGTGGTATTTGATTTTCTATTCCTGGTTTAGTTTGCTTAGGATAATGGCCTTCAGTTCCATCCATGTTGCTGCCAGGGTCATGATCTCATTCTTTTTTATAGCTGTGTAGTACTCCATGGTGTATATGTACCACATTTTCTTTAAACTTGGAGTGCATCACAAATTGCTCCTCAAGATTATGAAAGGAGAAAAGGCTTCTATCTCATCCCAAATTGAGCTAATGAACATAGAATGAAAGTGCATCTGGGGCCACCGTCTAGGAGCAAAGTACTACTTTGTTCCCTGTATCAGTTAGCTTTCCTGATTTCAAGCAACAGAAACATACTCTAGCTAATGCAATAAGACAGGGAATTTATTAAAAAGATTTCAGATTGCTCAAAGAACTGAAAGGAAGGTGGGAAACTGGGCTGGCAAATGTCAGAAAATAAGAGAGTTAGACAGCAGGAACCAGCACTGAAACTGTGTCACTGGATGTCCCTGGCAGCACCACCTTCCTAGCTGCCACCAAACTTCATTACCACAGGGCACTGGATGCTGCCCTGCTGCGCATATTGCCTTCTTTAGATTCTGCAGCTTGGCTCCTGATGCTGCTGCCATGAATAATTTCTAAGTCTTGAATTTTTGATACATTCCCCTTGGATTTAGATTTCTGGGTTGTCCAAATGGCAAATGTCAACTATATCCTCTTGGTGGCTTTCTCGGCAATAATTAGCCAAGTGTTGAAATACCAGTTTTAAATAGACCTCCCCAAATAAGGAGAAAACTGCAGCTATTACTGTCTCCCCTAGAAAGGGAAGGTTACCTGTTTAAATAATCAGCTCGCTCAGACTTCTCCAACAAGAAAGGCCATTTCCATTTCCATTTCCATGAGTGATCCCTGGATTTGTGAAGAATCCCCTTACTACCTGAGTAAAGTGATTCTCAAATTTGGTTAGGTGTCAGTGCACCTGGATGTCAACTCCTGAATAGATAAGAACCTTTAGGGTAGGCACAATGTCTGCTTAGCTCAAAAACAGTACTAAAATTGTACTAAGCAAAGAGCAGAGACCCAATAAATATTTGTTGAATAATACACTAGATTTGAAGTACTACATTGCAATTTTGCATTAGATACTACTGTAAAAGATATATTAACCAAATGCAATTCATAAGATGCATTCAAAATGCAATTTTAGTTTTAGCTTCTGATGTCCTTTTAGTGTGCATTTACTCTAAGATATTTTTCCCTTTTCACTGGATAAAATCTCTGGCAAGCTCATTGACTGTCCTGATCACTTTTAAGTAGTAGTAAATCCCCTTAACTTTAAGTCGCAAAATATAATCTCGTTTCAGAAATTAGAACATGTGGTCCAATATACTAATCAGTACTTTAGCCTTTATTTAAAGGTAAGACATCCCACCTCACCAAGGCCTGCTGTACAGCGGTCAATCAAAGAATACCTGCCAGTGTGGAGAGACATTTGGGTGGGATCAATAAAGAGCAGCAAGGGAAATAGCGCCACCTTTAGTTGTGGCTGTTTTAGGCTATCTCTTTTGGGGGTAGAAAGCTTGGGTGAAAAAGCCTTGTACCTTTTCTAGGTGTGGGTGCACCTGAATGTTTGTACGTACTGTGTTCATTTAACTTTTTCTGCCTTCAGAAATGATTTACAGCCTTTTAATTATAAAGGCTTTTAAGGGTCAACCACAGACCAATATAAAGGCTGGCCAACTGGCGACTGGCCTAGGGCACCTCTCCCTAACAACTCTAAAACCTGTTCCCCGCATCCCCTTCACTTTGGAAATATGCTGCTAGTTAACTTAGGCTTTCAAATACAACTCTTATTTAACTAGTGAAATAAAAATTTTCCCAGCTTCTACCAAACTAGAAAATACCCTCAAGTAGAAATGAACACGTCTTGCTGGCATACTTCAAAGTTGAATATGGAAAGAATCGACTCAAAATGAGCAAAAGGAAAACAAGTTTCTAAGTTGGTTTCCATTAGCTTAATGGTCTCTACTGCAGAAAGGGTTTCAGATTTCTCGTATGATTCCAGGAGGGCTGGTATAGAAACTGCAGAAATACCTACACCTATGAAAATAACAGAGGAACCTTGGTACTGAATTAGGTGCTTATTCCCTATGTTTCATGAAAATATATATTTTACACATAAAATATATACCACTGATTTATTAGGTGTGATCATTGACAATTCCTGTAAAACAAGAACTTCTCCAGTTCAAAGACTGTCAACAAGAATCACTACCACATGAAGTCCAACAAATAAAACTAGAGAGTATTTTCTCATCTACTTTCAGAATACAAGCTCTTTGTAAAAACCTATAAGGTGACTTTGGTTCATCTGTGGTTAAGATGCTTAGGTAGGTGATCCAACTGATTCACTCTCTCTCAGGAAGACTCATCCCAACCCTTTCCCTTTCCCTTTACTTAAAATAGTAAAATGATGTGAATAAGAATATTGTCTTTAAGCATGTTGAACATTTACAGGTCATGCAAAGTTAATCTAAGGAAATAAAGAATCACCAAAATAATAATTCCTCCCATTTCCATCACAAGTTCTATCACGCTTCCAATGAGTCTAAAATTTTGGCATCTTCGACAATGTCCTGTCTGCCATCATTCATCTGATTTGTAAAATGTCTTTTTCCTATATGCTTCTTTCCAGCTAGTGTGACTCCAATACTAGGACAGGCCAATAGCTTGGTCCAAATTAATAAAGGAATCTTCTGATGCTCGGCTCCGGAGTCTGTCTCCCTGTAGCTGTTCTGGCATAGAATTGCCTAATTGTATTCCTTGTGACACCCTCAAGTCCCTGAGGTCATCACCCTTAAGAAAAAAAAAAAATTCGACAATACTCATTTGGATGTGACATTAAGATTACCTCAGTCAAGAAGTCCCAGATAACTTATCCAAGTCAACTGTGTTTTATTTTTTTATAAGAATCTATCTTTGGCTGATTCTCTAATAAGCACCTGAAGTATATTCTTTTAAATGCATGTTTTCAGGCCTCATCCAAGACCTAAAAGCTTGCCAGGTGATTCCAAACTTTGGAATCTACTACCCTGAAATACACATATTCCATATCCATATTTAATCTTATATTTTCCCATGAAATATTCTTCCTTTTGTTCTCTGTCTTTAATTTCTGTCTGTCCTTCAAAGACTCCATTAAGCCTTGCTTGTCCCCTATTCTTGCCCTAATCATCTAATCATCTACAAATTTCTCATGACTTTCAACTCCTTTGGCACTTATGTACATCACCATACTAAATTTTCTTTTCCTTTTTTTAAAAAAATATTTTTATTATCATTTAACTTTAAAACTGTGGCATATATTTAACGTGTACAACATGATGCTGTGATATATGCAGAGACCCTGACTTACAGTGATTCAGCTTATGATTTTGTGACTTAGGATGATCTGAAAGCAATACATAGTCAGTATGCCTCTTGATTTGTAATGGGGCTATGTCTAGATAAACTCATCATACATTGAAAATATCGTAAGTAGAAAATGCACTTTTGACTTAAAATATTTTCCATTTATGATGAGTTTGTCTGGGCGTAGCCCCATTCTAAGGTGGGGAGCATCTGTACTTATGCACAATGAAATGGCTACTATAGTCAAGCAAATTCACGTATCTATAATTTTGCACAGTTACCCATCCCCCTTTTTCTGTGGTATGAATACCTGAAGTCTACTTTCAGCAACTTTTCAATGTACAATACTATAAGTACAGTCCTGATGCTGTACCTTTACTACTCTTATTCATCCTACTTACCTGCAACTTTGTACCCTTCAATATATTACACATCTTCCCATTGCCTTCCCCCTTTCTTTTCATAAAGTTCTTTCTCCTCCTCCTTTTCTCCCCCTTTTTCTTCCCCTTCCTCTTTATCTTTGATAAACAAAATATATGATACAATTGAGGATTTCTGTGAAACCACCTGCTTTATTTCTGACATGTATCTTTTGTTGGGACTTTAGCCACTGCTTTAGAGTAAGGATTAGGCTCTCTATTTTATGCCTACCATAGTGTACTGCACAGAGTAGGTGCTCAATAAATATTTGCTGAAAATATTTAATAATGAATGAAGTAGGTTTGTGAGATGTAAGTGAGACAGTAGAAAGGGAAGCCTCTAATGTGAAAGTCACTGACTAAAACAGATAGAAGGATCGTAGCAGAAACAGATAGTTATGAGAGAAAAAAAACTTAAAGCATCATTTACATCCTCAGAGAAATAGGAATAGACATTGCATCTATAAAAGAAGAGAAGATAACATACAGAGAAAATATAGAAAATCCATTAGCGCTTCTGTTCGGGAGGACTACCATCAGAGCAATAGGAATTCTATAAAGGAAGAACAAGAAGAAGAAAAGGAAAATAAATTCAGACAATTCTGGAAAAACATGAAATACTAGAGAAGATAGAATTTCTATATGAAAATGCCTACTGAAAATCCATACAATGGATGGAAAAGGCTCACATCAAATTATATTATTAGGAACTTTCAGAACTGTGAGGACAAAGAGAAGATTCTAAAAGCTTCCAGAGAGGTGAAATAAAAAATCACATAAATTTATAAAGGCTCAAAAATAAGTGTGACTGAATCTTCACAGCAATATTAGCAACTAGAAGATAGTGGAGTCCTAAATTCCAAAGGAAAAAAAAAATATTCATTTCCCATTTAGAAGTTTTATGTAGCCCATATAGCATTTGATTGTGAGGGTAGATGAAAAGACATTCTCCAACACGTAGCGGTCTCAGAATATACCTTTCATTCACCCTTTTTTACTTAGCCTCTGAAGGATGTACTCTACCAAAATAAAGGAGTAAAGCAAAAAACAAAATACAAAGACTCCAGAACAGAAAGTATCTCACACAAGTAAAATGCAAAGGTAATCTCAAAGATGAGGGCAAAGGTAGCTGGAGGCCATTATTCTAAGTGAATTAACACAGAAACAGAAAACCCAACGCTACATGTTCTCACTTATAAATGGGAGCTAAACATTGGGTACTAACGGACATAAAGAAGGCAACAGTAGACACTGGGGGCTACTGGAGGAAGGGAGAGCAAGGGACGAAGAATTACCTGTTGGGTTTATGTTCACCACCTGGGTTGATGGGATCAATAGTACCCCAAACTTCAGCATCACACAATATACTTTTGTACTAAACCTGCAAGTGTACCCCCTAATTCTAAAATAAATTTGAAAAAGAAAAAAAAAAGAATGCTGGAGAAAAAAAGATGATGGCAAAGGGAGATTTCAGGATCCAAGGGTGACATCTGTACAGCAGGTTTGGTGAGCATCCAAGAAAGATGACAGCCGGGGAACAGAAGGCTCTGGGAACAATCTATCCCAGATAAAACCAGGGAGTGCTTAAGGAAACATAACCACGGCATGCTGCATGACTCAGCTATGGACTGAATATATGTAGACACAATATAAGCACCAAACAGAGGATGAGAGAAAGGCAGTGTCAATGTGTGTATGCGGGGGAGGAGAGAGAAGCGTGTTATTTAGAAATATAAAGGTCAATGTCAAAGAGCTAGCTGGAAGAGTTGAAAGTAGTTGCCATTGATGAACTTTCAGCTAGTACTCCTCCACACAACTAAGACTTCTTAGTTGCAAGAGAGGAGAAAGGTATGTGTGGTTGGGGAAAGAGTTATTTTTCATAATAGGTATTAAGATTTACCTTTTCAAACTAAAAATAGATTTAGCCTTGATTTTAAAATAATAACCCAGTTATGGCAAAGTGTGAGGAAATGGCCACATGCTGCTATTGAGAATAATACTGATAAGAATGATGATGTTTATGGAAATAGCCACAGTGACTAATATTTACACATCTTTTACTACATGCCAGGCACTAATCTAAATATTTTTTACCTTTACTAACTTAATTAATCTTTATATCAACTTTATGGAATAAGACGATTTCTTAATCTCTACAGATAAAATGAGGCAACAAAGAAAAAATACGTTTGGTGAGGTCATACAGCTAGTAAGCCGCAGTGCCATGATTTGAACATGTACTGATTCAGCATGTTTTTGGAGCATTTGGGCACTGTCTACTATAATTAAAACTATCAGGCCGGGTGTGGTGGCTCATGCCTATAATCCCAGCACTTTGGGAGGCCAAGGTGTGTGGATCACCTGAGGTTGGGAGTTTAAGACCAGCCTGACTAACATGGAGAAACCACATCTCTATTAAAAATATTTTAAAAATTAGCTGGACATGGTGGTGCATGTCTGTAATCCCAGCTACTCAGGAGGCTAAGGCAGGAGAATCTCTTGAACCCGGGAGGCAGAGTTTGCAGTGAGCCAAGATTGTGCCATTGCACTCCAGCCTCGGCAACAAGAGTGAAACTCTGCTCAAAAATAACATAAGAGTACAAAGATTATATACATATATTCACTTATCTTACCTTGGTCAGAAAACTATATAGATGATTTTATGCCATGACCTTCTCAGGGTACCACATTTAATGATAGGTACATGATGTCTATCTTTCCCTTACTGGCGATGTAAACTTGGTCATCCATCAAGCTACTGCTGAATATCTCCAATATAGAATTACTTTTATCCTTCTCTTGCATTTAACAAGAAGTCTATGGAGAGACACTAAGATTATGCAAATATTCTACTCATTATACAAATTTTCCATAGGTTTAACATCCATTTGTAACCCTTTTCTGATCCAAGCTTTATTATGATGGTTGCAAAATAATGTTTTTCCAACTCTAGCACTGTCCCACATTTACCATTGGCATGCAGCGGTCGATTTTGAACAAGAATTCCTTCTCCTCCTCCCTTTCTTCTTCTCTTCCTCTTCCCCCTTGTCCTTTTTCTCCTTTCTCTCATTCTATCATCAGTATGTACTCATAAATTCTTATGTTTTCAATAGTTTATAATATATTACTATGCCTATTTTGTTGTTCAAATTACATGGTGTTCCAAATTTGGACTCTGAGAGCCCCTTCAAGCTGGATCCTTTATTCTTGTGATATCTCTCATCAATTTATTGAACATTTTGTTACTTTCTGGCATAACAAAATGCTCCAGGCCCATCTTATAGCTACCTTCCCCCAGCCTGGAATCAGCCACTTCTACAAGGAGCTTCGGGAGGGATTAGAGTTAGAGATCAAAATCTGAGAAAAACAGTGTTGAATTGAGTGATTATGAAAACTTCTAAGAAAACAATGTTAATAGAGGGCTTGGAATGAGAGTCAAATTTCATAGGAATAAATAATGAATAGATGGTGATTCTCAAGTGAGTGGTAGTAGGTGATTTTATGATTTTTCCCAAGTAACTCATAAAAGCAGCAAGGAAAACCAGTTCCAAGGAGAAAAATTTATTGGAAAGGGATTCTCCAAGAAAGTTTTATGGAGAAGCAATTTAACCTAAGCCCACAAAATTGGAAGGCCTTAGAGCAATGCCTCCTGGGCAAAGAACACTGGTGTTAGGTATCACTGTTCTCATGCCCCTCACAGAGTTCATTCCAGTTTTTCCATTCCCACATCTGAAACTCCAATAGTGAAGAAGGTATAGTCACTATTGTCAAGGTGTAGTGTTTGATACAAATCCAAGCATTTATTTCACATATTCTTAGCTACAGGTATGATAGTTTCCTTGCTTTGCACATTTATCTTGCCAACCCAAAGGAGGAAGGTCAAAATAAAGTCCATTTATCCTCTCTGTCTACTCTAATTCCATGCACACGAACAACAATAGTCCATTACTCCAACTTTGAAATAATAAAGTAGACTATTTCAGTTAATTGTCCTGACCACTGATATTTCCTCTTGAAAGCAAAACAACTCACGTATATTTGAAAATTATTCATTCAAAGTTTATAACAAAAATGATTTAGAAGAACAATCTTCTATCAATATAATAAAACAATCACTTAATTTTTCTGATTCTTTTGAATTTTTGTTCATTTGCACATAATGTTTTTTATAAGGGTAAGCACAATTTGATATTCTCTACAATTAAAAATGTTTTTCCTACTTTGGCACATAGGCTTTCTAATCATTTTAGACCATATACAATTGCAGTAGGTGGAATACCAAATATTATGGAGAATTTTTCTGTTGGTAGGCCTTGTCACTGCTAGCAACAATTTGCAATAAACATCTTCATGTATAAAATTTGAGAAAATAATCATTCCCTTATACTACAGCTTCTGGAAAAGAAATTAAGCTTGATTATGGGAGAGATTAAGAAGGGCCACTAAGTTCAACCCAAGAAGTTAGAAGAACAATATAGATAACTCAAATAAATGAGAAATAAAGAACAGAAGTTAAAAATAGAAATAATTATACAACAGAGAAGATCAAACCAAAAGCTAGTTCTTTAACTAGAGACTCATGAGGAGTACATGTCTTCTCTCAAAATAATTACAAAAATGCAAGGAAGGCACAAAGAAACATCAGGAATGAAATCAGAGATATAACTATAGCTACGGTTTAGAACCATACTACTGTTTAATAGAATTATATTATTTTGCCCCGGAAAATAATCATATATTGGGGAAGAAATATTTATAACCTTTAAATGACTTTTGAACCTTAGAGGAGAACCACTATTCCAGTGATACTTGGGATAAACCCAAAATAATTGTAAATATTTCCATGAAGAAATAGCAGTATCAAGCTCCTTGATATTCCTTATGGGCATGGGTATTCATCTATGACTTGGAGTTTGATATATTGGAATAATGGAAAAACTTGCATCAGAGTGGTATTTAGTTTACTTCTTAACAGGGTTCAAATAATACACCCTTGGATCAATTAATACCATCCCCTTTCCCCACATCATCCCAAAGATGTTCTAAAAACTGTAACCACTCTACTTCTGGTTCTGCAGAATTGCCTCCTTTTGATAGCCATCACCAAACAATTTATCTGGGAGGATTTACCACTTTTGAAACATCTCATCCCACGAAGAGTAGAGACTCTGCCTCCATAGTAGCCCTCTCAATTTTTGCATTTTTGGACATAAATGACTAAAAAGTGGAGTTATAGCTCCCATTTACAAATGCAGAGCAACATACAAATGTGAGCCAGGAGCTAAATTAGGCATTAATCAGACTAAAATGCTTTGTTTTTTCTCCCCTCCTCCCTCTTAGTCTTTTCTTGCATTTTATATATTCTTCCATGGAAACATAAAAATCTCAATACAGAGTTGTTGGCACTTGTCCAAAAACATGCCACCCTGAACACAGATTGAGAAAAACACATCACTGGTTTTGTCCCTACAAGGTCAGAATTAGGCCTCACATCCCTTTTTGCTCTGATAGAGGCACCATCATTGTCTCATGGGACTGGGCACAAGTGCTGCTATGTCTGATCTTTTTCTTAAATTTCCTGCAGTTGTTATTTTCCTAAACATTCCAGTTTGGCAAGACTTTTCTTTGTTAATTTGCTCTCTGAAACCAGTGGCAAGATTTTCTCATAATAATGTTTTGCAGACACCCAGTCCTCTTGTAACAGGAAGGGAAGGGAACCGTTATATTTTGATCCATCAGACTCCTCTCATAATGGAACAGGGGAAACTTAGAAAATACTGCCTATGTGTGTAATGTTATCCTTGCCATTTCATGTTCTTGAAGAACTCATTGTTAGTTTTAAGTACCTGACCAGCTGGAGAATGTGAAGGAAAATAGTCATACGACAAGGTTAAACAGCAAAAGAGCAGATTTTTCAATTCTGCTAATGAAAGGTATGAGGACACCAGGTGAACCTTCTGAGTAACAGATGGGCTATTACCTATTTTGACATGTTCTGATCAACTAGAGTCTTGGCTAGAGATTCATACTATGGGAAGGAAGGAAAGGAAGGAAGGAAGGAGGGAAGGAGGGAAGGAGGAAGGGCGGGCGGGCTAACATTTGTATGTTGCTCTGCATTTGTAAATGGGAGATATAACTCCACTTTTTAGTCATTTATGTCCAAAAATGCAAAAATTGAGAGGGCTACTATGGAGGCAGAGTCTCTACTCTTCATGGGATGAGATGTTTCAAAAGTGGTAAACCCTCCAAGTTAAATTATTTGGTGATGGCTATCAAAAGGAGGCAATTCTGCAGAACCAGAAGTAGAGTGGTTACAGTTTTTAGAACACCTTTGGGATGATGTGGGGAAAGGGGATGGTATTAATTGATCCAAGGGTGTATTATTTGAACCCTGTTAAGAAGTAAACTAAATACCACTCTGATGCAAGTTTTTCCATTATTCCAATATATCAAACTCTAAGTCATAGATGCATATCCTTACCCATAAGGAATATCAAGGAGGGAGAGAGGGAAGGAGGAAGGAAGGAAGGAAGGAAGGAAGGAAGGAAGGAAGGAAGGAAGGAAGGAAGGAAGAAAATAGTTTTCTGAAACCATAAGAGTAATGACAAATAGTTTACATTTTTCATACCTATTGATTGGGAGTTATTCTAATGTTCAATGTAAAGTAAGTTTTAGAGTCTAGATTAAGTAAAAATGTCAGTTTTTTAAAAGGAAAAGAACATAACAGTATCCAGTTTACCCAGCCTGCAAGATGTGTGGCAGTGCATACCTACTGAACACCTTAAGGCAGGAACAAAGGTATACGGCTCTAGACTCATCTGTTCGTCTCAGCCTGCTAAACACACTGTCCTCACCCTTTGTTGGCCTCACCTCTTTTGTTTAATGCACCTAACTGGCATCCCCAGGTTTGCCTGAAGTAGTTCATTGCCAATTAGTCCCAACTGCCAACTTTTTCCAGGCCTTTTCCAGCTGTATATCTATTTTCTCCCTTCTGTGGTTCACTTATCATCTGGATCAATTTCTGCAAAGTCTCAGAGTTAATGCCTTTGTTTTTCTCTCTTCCAAAAGGCATGAGTTTTCTCCACTTTACTCTCTGCTCAAACTCACATATGGATGAAAAATGGCTGTTCCTTAGCTTTCAGTCATAGATTCAAGCAGTATTGCTTGGAGTGGAAGTACTATGTGCAGACAACCACTGCCATTTACTACTGCTCGCTGTGTTCCAGAGAAGGAACCAGATGAAAAGAGATAGAACAGGGCCTGACACACCGTGAACACTCAGTGTTCTGCGGCTGTTACGATGATCCAGGCACTGTGTAAAGTGTTCCTCACAGCATCACCTGCCAAGAAGGTGAAAGGTAGGAATGAACAAAGAACCTCCCTTTGTGTTTGAGTGGAATCCTCAGGCCCTCTCTGTGTCTGAATGCAAATAGTAAAGATCTTTTAAAATTGCTCTTATCAATGAGGAGGATTAACCAAATCCTCAATAAACTTGAGACTGCTGCATTTCATTAGTTATTTTCAACCCCAAAATTTGTCCTATAAGTATTTTTTTTAATTTATCTGAGCTGAAGGAGTACATGTGTAAGTTTGTTAAATAGGTAAGCCAGTGTCATGGGGGTTTGTTGTACAGATTATTTTGTCACTCAGGTCCGAAGCCTAGTACTCAACAGTAATTTTTAGCTGATCCTCTCCATCCTTTCACACTCCACCCTCAAGTAGGCCCCAGTGTCTGTTGTTTACAGCTTTCTGTCCATGTGTTCTCCTCGTTTAGCTCCCACTTATAACTGACAGTATGTGATGTTTGGTTTTCTGTTCCCATGTTAGTTTACTAAGGATAATAACCTCCATCTCCATCCATGTTTCTGCAAAGGACAGGATTCTCATTCTTTTTTATGGCAGTGTAATATTCCATGGTGTATATGTACCATATTTTCTTTATCTAGTCTATTATTGATGGGGATTTGATTCTGTATCTTTGCTATTGTGAGTAGTGCTGCAATGAACACACAAGTGCATGTGTCTTCATAATAGAATGATTTAGATTCCTATGGGTATATAACCAGTAATGGGATTGCTGGGTTGAATGGTAGTTCTATTTTTGAGTCCTTGAGAAATTGTCCACTGCTTTCCACAATTGTTGTAAACAGTGTATAAGCATTCCTTTTCCTCTGCAACCTCACCAGTATTTATTTTTTGACATTTTAATCACAGCTATTCTGACTGGTGTGAGATGGTGTCTCATTGTGGTTTTGATTTGCATTTCTTTAATGATCAGTGATATGGAGCTTCTTTTCATATACTTGTTGGGCACATGTATGTCTTCTTTTGAAAGTGTTCATGTCCTTTGCTTATTTTTTAATGTGTTTTTTTCTTGTAAATTTGTTTATGTTCCTTATAAACAAAGTCCTATGAATATTAGACATTTGTCAGGTGCATAGTTTGAAAATATTTTCTCCCACTCTGTAGGTTGTTTACTGTATTAATAGTTTCTTTTGCTATACAGAAGCTCTTTACAGTTTAATTAGATTCTATTTGTCAATGTTTGCTTTTTCCTACATGTATTTTCTGATATTTGTTACGGTTTGCACTTATTGTGCAGCCAATTGAGAGTTTTCAAAATATGTTCCTAATATAGCTGGTTATCAACAGAATGTTTCCCCGAATTGTGGGCTCCAGTCTGGGGCCTTGGCATCTCCTTCTCTGGTCACCCCAGGCTTCTCTCTTCTGACCCTTTGCTCAAAACCTACGTGAGTGTGGCCATGCTTACTTTACTCAATCTTCTTTTCATTTTCTCTCCCCTCTCACGTCTTACCAGAAGCCATTAAAAATAGGTTCATAACCTTTCATTTAATATCTTAATTCTCTAAACCCTAAGGAATTTTGATCTTTCAATTTCTAAATATTATTACTGTCAAAGGACATTTTTGCAGAGAAAATATAGCTTATGATATGGCCAGGTTAATGCTACCAGTTGTTCATGGAGAATGTTGATATCACACTTTTAATCTAGTATTTAGCCCCATCTCAAAATGTAAACATACTTCCTTTTATTACCAAATAATAACCCATGCTCCCAGCAGCCTCAATTCAACTCTTGGCATCCCTTCTCCTTAGAGTGGCACTCCCTCTTGTACCCTTACCAGAGTTCCAGCCCATCCCAAGTCTCACCCAGTTTCAGGGAAGGAGCAAAGCTGAGGGCTGGGGCAAGACAGCTTGTTGCATAATGTGTCAGCAGTCATCTTTTAGGTCAAGTAAGAATAGTTTTCATCCATTAGTGGCATCAGCAGGACCACAGCAGATGCAGTGCACCTAGCCTGCAGGTTTACTATCATTAAGATCAGGGTGCAAGTCATTGCATCTGATGAAGTTTCTGCTCATACACACCACTATGTTCTCTATTTGATCAAGACTTGCCAGCCACAGGGTAATGCCTACACAGTCCTCTCCTTCCCAGCACCATGGCTTACCTTTCTGGTCTTGGTGTTTTGTTTCATTGTATTTTGAGTGGTCCAGCTTCTGTATAATGTAAACCCTGTCAGCAGGGGAACACTATGTTCATCACAGCTGTAGGACAAATGTGATACCCTTATCTCTGTCCTGCCATTTAATTTGCTTACATTTTGTGTCTATAGGCTACAGAGCACAGAGGATAATAGCCCGAGAATAGCTTATTGGAACCATATGAGTCTTACCCAAAGTTCTCTAAAGGTTTTCAACTTACCAGGCATAAAAGCAAAAGTCCCTACAGTTACCTTCTGGGTCCTATATGACCTGGCTCTTGCATTGATAATCTGGCCCCTGTGATCTCTGACTCACTTTCTATCACTTCCTTTCACTTGCTGTGTCTCAGCCATGTGGCTGGCACTTAGCTGTAATACAGGACCTTTGCGCTTGCTGTCTGCTTTGCCTGGAATACTCTTCTCCTAGACTACCACATGGCTTATGCCCTCATGGCCTTTGCTCAAATGTACGTTCCACCAGGACTTCCCTGGTTATGTAATTTATACTGCAACCTCTATGGAAGGAGGAGGACAGAGAACAGCACCCCTATTCATCTTCCCTGTTCTACATTTCTCTGTAATATTCATCCATGCATCTTTATGTGTATGTCTGTCTGTATGTACACATGTATTGATTGATAAATTCTCCTCTACTAAATAAAAGTTTCATGATGGCAGGATTCTTATTATTGCTCTATTCTCGCTACCTCAATGACTACCTGAAATAAGTTTCCTTTCACAAATATCAGTTGAATAAATGGATGAATGAAGGAATTGTAGTGAATCTTTGCTTTTATTAGGCATAATCAATATGGCATAACAAATATTTTATGCCTAATAACCAATAGTCCCCCTATTTTCAGTTCCTCTGAACAAAAAGATTCATCTAAGATAGATTTTATTATTGAACAAAGAATGCTTGTTTACCAGCAAGAACAAATATTCTATACAAAAGAAAAGGAAAATACTATTTGAAGTAACACTTTAGTCTCGACATTTAAGTTGTGCTGTGAAGCAAATGAGCCACGCTAAGTTCTAATACATGGTTTCTCAACCTTGACCACTACTGATGTTTGGAGCTTACTTAGGAATAAACCTGACTAAGGAGGCAAAAGACTTGTATTTTCAAAACTGTATTAGTAATCAAAGATATCGAAGCAGATACAAATAATTTGAAAGATAAAGATATCCCTTGTTCATGAACTGCAAAAATATTGTTAAAATGTCCATGATACCCAAAGTGATCTACAGATTCAATAAAATCCCTATTAACATCCCAATGTCACTTTTACAGAAATAGAAAAACCAATTCTAAAGTTCATATGGAATCACAAAAGTTTTCGAATAGCCAAAGAAATTTTGAGCAAAAAGAACAAAGCTAGAGGCATAACACTTCCTGATTTCAACATACATACAGAGCTACAGTATTCAAACAATATGGTACTGTCATGAAAACAAGTATATAGACCAATGAATCAGAGTAGAGAGTTCAGAAATAAACATACACATACACAGTCAAATAATCTTTGATAAGGATAACAAGAATATATAAGAGAAAAAGGTTAGCCTTTTCAATAAATAATATGGGAAAACTGATATTCACATGCAAAAGAATGAAAACAGATGGTTATCTCATACCATGCACAAAAATCAACTAAAAATGGATTTAAAACTGAAACGTAACACCAGAAACTAGAAAACTCCTAGAAGAAACCATAGGAAAAAAGCTTCTTGACATTGGCCTTAGGAATGATTTTCTGGATGATACTAAAAGAACAGGCAACAAAAGAAAATAAAGTGGATTACATCAAATTATAAAGCTTATGCACAGCAAAAAGAAACAATCAAAATAAAAGACAATCTATGGAATGGGAAAAAATATACTGGAAAACCATATATTTTATAAGATATTAATATGTAAAATATACAAGAAACTCCTACAACTCAAAAGCGAAGAACCCCAAATAAAAAATCAAATAAAAAATAGTCAAAGGAACTAAGTAGGCTCTTTTTTTTTTTTTTTGCAAGGAAGACACACTACTGGCCAAGAGGCACATGATAAGGAACTCAACACAGTAATCATGAAAGAAATACAAATCAAAACCACCATTAACTATCACCTCGCATCTGTTACATCTGTTAGAATGGCTATTATTCAAAAACAACAATAACAACAGATACATTTTGGCACGAATGTGGAGAAAAGAGACACCATTGACAGGAATGTAAATTGGTGCAGCCACTGTGGGAAACAGTATAAGGTTCCGCAAAAAATTAAAAATAAAACTACTATATGATCCACTAATCTCACTTCTGAGTATATGTCCACAGGAATTGAATTCACGATTTTGAAGAGATGTGTGTACTCCATGTTCACAGCAGCATTATTCACCATAGCCAAGACATGGAAGCAACCTAAATTTCCATCAACAGATTAACTGATGAAGAAATTGTGATATATAAATAAAATGTCATGTTATAATTAGCCTTAAAGAAAGGAAATCCTGCCATTTACCACAACATGGATGAACATGAAGGACATTGTACTAAGTGAAATGAGCCAGACACAGGACTATGTGATTCCACTTACATGATGAATGAGAAATAGCCAAACTCACAGAAAATGGAATGGTGGCCAGGGCTTGGGCAGAGTGGGAAATAGGGAGGTACTAGTCAAAGAGTACAACATTTTGGTTACACAGATGAATAAGTCCTAAAGATACACTGTATAATTTAGTGTCTATAGGTGACAACACTGTATTGTATACTCAAAAATTTGCTATGAGGGTAGATCTAATGTTGTATCTTTATCATAGTAAAAATAAGAGGGTAAGAGGAAACTTTTGGAAGTTGAATAGGTTTATGGGATAGATTGCAGATTGTGGCAATGGTTTCATGGGGATATACTTATCACCAAACCCACCAAGTTGTATGCATTAAATAGGTACAGCTTTTTCTATATTGATTGTCTTTCAATAAAAATGGTTTTTTTAAAAAGTTTCCAAACATTGCCATTGTTCAGTAAAATCTTCTTGGTTGAGAACCAGTACTCGAATAGAGTCTTCGTTCACAGAGAATATACCTTGATTGATCTTCAATGATACTATCCATAAGTACAAACAATTCTCTACGATCAGCAAAATCATAGCACCTATCTTACACAGACACATTAAAAACAAAAAAAAACATGAAACAAGTTTATGCTATTCAGTATCTAGTTAACATGGCAAAGCACAAACTGCACTAATTACATTTTTTAGAAATCTCTTTTTTAGTTTCAAATAACTCAAAGAGAAGATAACCTATGGCCATTAAATTATTTGACAGAAGAAAGATATAAGGAGAGAAAAACAGGAAGATTCAGCCCATATAAAAATTATTTTTGATGCCCTGATGTGTTGGAATCCACCCATAGTCATCTAAGTCTGTGGTTGATCTTATTTCCATGAATGTTACATAGCTCTAAATAAACTTTTAAAAACATGTATATTTTCATGTCGTAAAACTAGATCCCAAGAGATTTGTGGAATACCATCCTCTTCACATACAATAATTTAAATGATGAATGCAATTATCATCATCAAGGAACCAGCCACTACTAGGTCACGAATGACCTGTTTCCTATTATTTTCCAAAGTCCCATGCACAGCATAAGTTGCTGATTACAAAGTGGATGGAACTGAAATGTGTGATTTCCCTGCAGAGCTAACATTGTGGATGAAAAGAGGCAGAAGATGCCTGCGGGGAATTCAGGCGATTTCTATTACAGTGCATCATTTCCCACTGGCTTTGACCTGTGAGAAAACTGGGATTTTCAGCTGTTTTCATTATAAATGGAGTTTGTAGTAAAAACTTCTCATTACTCCAAAATCTGAGAGTGGTTGTCTCACCCAGTTCTCAACAGTTGATGCAGTCATGCCTTTAACAATATCACTAACATGGTTATCCCGTCTGTGCTTAAATATCTCCATGTCCTGATGTTCATTACTTTCTAAGAAAGCCTATTTCACTGTGGGAGAGTTTAATTAATAGAGTATCTTTTATTATTTTAAGATAAAATTTTCTACTTAGACTACAGTAACACACAATGAGTTTCTCCTGCCATATGAAAGGTATTCAAAGATTTAAAATGTGTATCATCTCTTCCTACACTTTTCTTTTGGTGTGAAGAACCAGTGTTGTATTGAGAACAATGTCTATAAGGATTTTCTTTACATATTTTGTCTGATTATGTAAAAAAATTCTCCCCAACAATTTTGCATTTTAATAGTGATCACCTTAAACATTTTAATTCTATAAAGACAAAGGTTAACAGTTGCTGTCAATTAAAATACAGATTGTTATCTTAAAATTAATAAATATGGAGAGAGATCCAAGATGGCTGATGATTAGCAGCTCGGGCACGTACCTCCCAGTGAAAGCGCAAAGAACGAGAGGACGCCACACTTTCAGACGAATATTAGTTGCTCACGGACCAGGAGATTCCCAGTGGAGGAGCTCCACGGGTCGCCAGGGCGACTCTTGTGGCCGGCGTGGCGGTTTTGCTGGTGCCTTAGCACGCCAGTTCTTGGTGCAGAGTCCGGAGATTCCCGGGCAGAAAAGCACCATCAATCTTAACACCGCTGTTTTGGCCAGCTCAGTGGATTGCTCAGATTTCGGCGCAGGGAATCAACAAGTTGGACGTCAGAGACCCAGTTAGAAAGTCGGTAATTATAAAGACGACAGACGGACAAATATATAATGAAGGGAAGAAACCAGCGTAAAAAGGTAGAGAATACTCAAAATCAGAATGCCTCTCCCTCTACAGGGGATTGCAATTCCTCATCAGTAACGGAACAAGGCTTAATAGATTACACGTGTGTTCCAATAACAGCAGCAGGTTTCAAAACGTGGGTGATAAGAAACTTCTGTGAATTAAAAGAACTTGTTCTAACCCAATGCAAAGAAACTAAGAACCTTGAAAAAAGGTTTGACGAAATGTTAATGAGAATGGACAATTTAGAGAAGAACATAAGTGAATTGATGGAGCTGAAAAACACAACACGAGAACTTCGCGAAGCATGCACAAGTTTAAACAGTGGAATTGATCAAGCAGAAGGAAGGATATCAGAAGTCGAGGACCAGCTCAGTGAAATGAAACGAGAAGACAAGAATGCAGAAAAAAGGATGAAAAGGAATGAGCAAAGTCTCCAGGAAATATGGGACTATGTGAAAAGACCTAATTTACGTTTGATAGGTGTACCTGAATGTGATGAAGAGAATGAATCCAAGTTGGAAAATACTCTTCAGGATATCATTCAGGAAAATTTTCCCAACCTGGCAAGGCAGGGTAATATTCAACTCCAGGTAATACAGAGAACACCACAAAGATATTCTTCAAGAAGACCAACCCCAAGGCACATAATCGCCAGATTTATTAGGGTTGAAATGAAGGAGAAAATACTAAGGGCAGCCAGAGAGAAAGGTCAGGTTATCCATAAAGGGAAACCTATCAGACTTACAGCAGATCTCTCAGCAGAAACCCTACAAGCCAGAAAAGAGTGGGGACCAATATTTAACATCCTCAAAGAAAAGAACTTTCAACCCAGAATTTCCTATCCAGCCAAACTAAGCTTTATGAGCGAAGGAAAAATTAAATCTTTTGCGAACAAACAAGTACTTAGAGAGTTCACCACCACCAGGCCTGCTTTACAAGAGCTTCTGAAAGAAGCACTATACATATAAAGGAACAACCAATATCAGCCTTTCCAAAAATATATCAAAAAGCAAAGAACTTTAACACAATAAAAAATTTACATCAACTAATGGGCAAAACAGCCAGCTAGCATCAAACGCCGGTATTAAACTTATATATATTTTAGTTGGATAAAAAGCCAAAACCCATCGGTATGCAGCATCCGGGCCCATCTTACATGCAACAATACACAAAGACTCAGAGAGAAGGAGGAAGATTTACCAATCAAACAGAGAGTAAAAATAAACTAATAAACAAAATGCAGGAGATGCAATTCTCGCCTCTGATAAAGTAGACTTTAAAGCAACAAAGATCAAAAGAGGCGAGGAATGACATTACATAATGGCAAAAGGATCAATGCAACAAGAAGAGCTAACGATTCTATAGATCAACGAGATAGAAAATTAACAAGGATATTCAGAATTTGAACTCAGACCCGGAACAAGTAAACTTAATAAACATTTATAGAACTCTCCACTTCAAATACACAAAACATACATTACCACCTCACACCTATTCCAAAGGTGACTATATAATTGGAAGTAAATCACTCCTCAGTAATCGCATAGCATTTCATAGGTTTAAATGAAATATTGGTTGGCTGTTTGTTTGTTATCTTCTTCCCTTATTCCTTCCTGACTACATCATTAAGTGTAATTATCAGTATAAAAGAGGTTTTCAATACCCATTACTAAATTGCATTCTAGCCTGGGCAAGAAAGCAATACTCGCATTCTCTCTCCCTCTTTCTTTTCCTTCTCCCTCCTCCCCATTCTCTCTCTCTCTTTCTCTTCCTTTTTCCTCCTTCCTATTCTCTCTCTCTCTCAAAAAAAAAAAAAAGTTTGCCAAAAAAAAATTAATAAATACATGTTAATGTTTATTATTATTTTAATTATGAAAGTACAACTGAACAGATGTATTAAATAAATAAAAATGCATTAAATAAATGAAAATCTTCCTTCACTTTTGTTTCATATAAAACAAATAAATGATGAGAAACTATGCTCTTAACTGTAACTCTTAAATTAGATTTGTGGGTTGTATATCTTTTGATTAATCAATATTTATTAAGGATAGGAGCAAAGTCGACAAAAATCCTAGTTTGAAATATTAGTTATGCCATTTATTATGTGACCTTGGACAAGTTACTTATCTGTAAGTTGACTTGTCTCTAGGATGGGGATAACAACAATATCTATCTTATAGGATTATTGTGAAAATTAAATTGATAATGCAGGTAAACATTTATTTTTAGAGACAAGGTCTCGCTGTGTCACCCAGGCTAGAGTGCAGTGGTGTAACCATAGTTCACTGCAGTTTTGAATTCCTGGGCTCAAGTGATCCTTCTACCTCAGCCTCCCAAATAGCTGGGACTATAGGCAGCTACCATGCCTGACTAAATGTAAAAATCCTATGCATAGTAAGTGATCAACACAATTTAGCTATTATTACTAGCCCAATATTCTACTTTTTATATATTTATCCTCCATATAGTAATTATTAATACCTTTGTTTTCAAAGCATTGTATAATGTATTTAGTTATTTGTATATACATGTACATACATTCATATTTATAAAGACAGGGGGATGGATGCAGCAAACCACCATGGCATGTGTATACCTATGTAACAAACCTGCATGATCTGCACATGTGCCCCAGAACTTAAAGTATCATTTTTTAAAAAGCACAAAAAAAAAATAGTATCTGTGCGTTTTTCATATATGACTTTCAAATAAAAAAGAAAAGAAAAGAAATCTATGCTGTTAATTATAGAACATCCATTAGGAAGGTAGCGTTACAATATTTTTTAGGGTTGGGCACGGTGGCTCATGCTTATAATCCCAGCATTTTGGGAGGTGAAGGCAGGTGGATCACCTGAGGTCTGGAGTTCGAGACCAGCCTGACCAACATGGAGAAAGCCTGTCTCTACTAAAAATACAAAATTAGCCAGACATGGTGGTGCATGCCTGTAATCCCAGCTACCTGGGGGGCTGAGGCAGGAGAATTGCTTGAACCCAGGGGGCAGAGGTTGTGGTGAGTCGAGGTCTCACCATTGTTGTCTGCACTGGGCAACAAGAGTGAAACTGTCTCAAATATATATATATATATATTTTAGTAATGCCACAACTGAAACATATTTTAATAATACTATATATATTATATATGATATTATTAATATATAATTTAATATTATATATAGTATTATTAAAATATATATAATTTAATAATACCAATATATTATTGGTATTATTATATATTATTAAATATACTATATTATTACAATATATATAATTTAATACCAATATATTATATTACCTATATATTATATATTATTATACTATGTATAAAATATTATATATAAAACATATTGTATATAGGTATTATTAAAATATGTTTCAGATGTGGTATAACTAAAATGTTTATATATATATATATATATATATACACACACACACACACACATACACACACACATACACTACACATATATAATGAAGTACTATTCAGCCTTAAAAAAGAAGGTGATCTTATCATTGCAACATGAACACTCATGGAGGACATTAGGCTAAGTGAAATAAGCTGGGCACAGGAAGACAAATACTGCATAATTTCACTTACATGCAGAACCTAAAATGTTGTACTGATAGATGTAGAGAGCAGAATGCTGTTTACCAGAGGCTGGGGGCAGGGAGGGAGGGAACAAGGATTTGTTCATCAAAGGGTATGAAATTTCAGTTATACAGAAGAAACAGTTTTTTTTCTTTGCTTTGCTTTGCTTTGCTTTTCTTAGCTTTTTTTTTCTTTTCTTTTCTTTTTTTTTTTTTTTTTGAGACAGGGTCTTGCTTTGGTGCCCAGATTGGAGTGCAGTGGTGTGATCAGGGCTCACTGCAGCCTTGACTTCCCAGCCTCAAACAATCCTCCCACCTCAGTCTCAAAGTAGCTGGGACTACAGGCACATGCCACCGTGCCTGGCTATTTTTAAATTATTATTATTTTTTGTAGAGACAGGGTCTCACTATGTTGCCTATGCCAGTCTCGAATTCCTGGACTCAAGCAATTCTCCCACCTCAGCCTCCTAACATGCTGGGATTACAGGCATGAGACACTGTGCCCGGCCATAACTGTGTTATCTTATGACCTCAGTAACCTAGTTGCTTTAGTAGGAAAAAGAAAAAGGCATGGTGTTTCGGTAACATTTATATTTATCTGCAAATATCTTATTGATGTGCAAGTTGTGTATAAATCTTATTTCAATGCTGTTGAATACCAACCTACAAGACACTTTCCACAATGTTGTAAACATGGAAGGAACTTTTCCTCTCTTAAGAAACTTCCAGTTCTGCTTAGGAGATTACAGACAAAGCAATATATGATGGCTTTCAAGTAATTGATATAGACAGTAAGTGTTTTAAAAGCATAAGAGAAGCAAGGTCATTAGCAACAGGGATGGGTAGGAAGGCTTCCTGAGAAAGGGGGTTGCAACTGTGTCTTGAATAAGTGGGAGTCACACCAAGGTTGGGGAAGCCATTCCAATGACATATGTGTACACAGGTGTGAAAATATCCACAAGCATTTAGGCAATATTTCACCAGGAGTAGAGTTCTTGGGAGGGGAGAGGACAAGCTGGTTTGAGGACAAAATGTGGGATGTTGTGTATACCAAGTTAAAGGTGGTAATTCTGAAGATAATCCAGAGGTGGTGTGGGATCTTAAAAAAGAAAGCAGAGGCTCATTTAGAAAATGAAGTTATGTCTGCTAATCAGAAATTTCATTCTATAAACATGCCAGTGATCTTAGGTTTTACCGTATAAGTTTATGTTAAGTCTTATAGAATACTAATTTTAATTCATGGACTTAATGTCTCAATTTTACTAATGGTTTATATCAAGAACTTGGTCAAGAAATTTCTATTCTCTTAGTTGATTTCCTTTTGTAAAAATTTCATATGTGATTTTAAGTGTCTTTGGTTTTTCTTTGGACTACAGCATCAAGGGACCACAGGGGTTGGAAACTGAGGCAAATTGAGAGCTGATTAAATAAAAATATACTTATGTTCCTATGCATTAGCTGGCATGGTGTGTGAAGTAATGCAGTGGGGTAAGAATCAGAACAGTCATGTTATTCCTGACTCTCTCACTGAAAAATGATGTGGTCCTGGCAAATTCACATATTTTCCATTTATAAGTGAGTGACAATGAGCTATCCCTGATCGCTTTACATGGAGGTTGTGTGATACACCTGAAAGAAGACACAATTTGGGGTCAGACATTTGCTATGACTATGTGTCTACTTCAATAACCCCTCTCAGTTCCCAGTGCCCACTCTGCCTCCAGTGCCAACTGCACCCCAGCAGAGATCTCATCAAAGCAAAAATCAGATCATGCTGCTCTTTTGCTTAAAACTACCACAATCTCCATTATTCCAAGGATAATAAACAAGCTACTTGGCTCAGCCCTACATTTGCACCTCCCATCATGTTCAGAGTCCCTCGTTCTCAGTTCCTTAAACAGGCCCCATTCTCACCTTCATGGAGCCATTGTGTGTACAATTTCTTTGAGATTATGTTGTTCTTCATGTCATGATTTGGTGCAGTTACAATTTTCATAGATGATAGTGTGATTGTCTAACATCTGCCCCCATATGGACTGTAAGTTTCAATGAGGATAAGTGAAGTCCCCTTTGCATGTTCTGTTAACCCAACTCTGTTCCTATTACCTCCCATGATAATCTAGCCCAACAGGCATTCAATAAATTTTTGTTGAACTAATTCATGAATTTAATGGTTGTGTGACTTTTTAAATGGAGATAATGATGATAGCTGCTATAATACACAGGGTGGTTCATCTGCTCCACCGGGTTTTTATAAGCCTTTTACAAGGCAAATACAAGACTATTTATTAGGAAGAACATGGCAAACAATTAAGCACACACATATGAGTATTCCTCATAATAAAAATAGCTGAAAACAAATTGAAATAATAACCCATAAAACTTTTATACCTAACATGAGCCAAGAAAATTTTATTTTAAGATGGAAATCTAAGGAATTAAGGGGGAACCAGGAAAAAAGCACTTATAAGATAGAAAGTGTCAACTAGTGATGTTAAAGACACCTCAGTCTTGTAAATGTGCAAATTGGAGAATCACTTAGGTACACACTACTTTCTACCCATGAATCCAAATGATCTTAAACAATGCCCTTCCCTTCCTTGTCGTGGTCATCCTGCTTGTTGTAGAGGCAATAACATTCAAGAGATCCAGTCTCACAGTGTGGTTTGTCATCTTTTCAATTCCTATTGTCTAACCTATCATGGCTAAACCAGAGCATGCAAAATCATTCTGACCTTGGCTTCACAGACACTTTGGTATTACCTTATCAAACAGAGCATCCCTGACAAAAATGCTCAGCATCTATTTAGTGACTCACAGGGAGGACTGTGTGTAGCACAGTTTATAGTTCAGTATCTAATCACGTGCAGGTGTGTCAAGCATGTACATAGCATGTGCATGCTAGTCAAGCAAGCATACCCAAGAAAACCCAGAGAAATTGCTTGTGCTTTTAAATAATAAGTTGACTATGTTAAATCATTATGCAGAGCCACAGTGATGGAAAATTTCATATGGCTTAAACAGAAGAGCACCCTTGTAGAAAAAGCATTTCATTGGCTGCATATCTAATGAGAAGGAAGTGCACGAAACTGAAAATTGAAATAAAAAAAGCAATTTGTTGTCTATGGTTTCAGTGAAAGGATCTAATAGTAGTGTTACATTCACATTCGTATTTATAAAATAGATCTGTGATGGATATTCTGGTTCCAGTTTTGAGACGCATCACTGCCTCCCAATATTGCACATTGTACTCATCTTTCCAGCTTTATTTTCCGCAGTCTTCTACCTTCTGTATGTGAGAATGACTCTCTCTACTGAGTTACCGTATGGAAACAGTACCTTAAGGGGTTATCATCATCAATGAGGACAGACTTATTCTGCTAATGCACAGTCTTTTACATAACTCCAATTTTTTCAAAATGCTACCTTTTGTTAGAGATATAGAGAAAACCATAACCTTAAATAAGATATAGAAGAATGAATTCAAATTTTAGCTTCATTAACACCATGTTGTAATCAGCAAGCTGATCATCCATTAATTAGAATACTATTTGTAGTGTTTTATTTCTTATTTTGAGAAAGGGAATCTTTAGTACTTAAAGTTTTGAAAATTGTTAATACCTAAAGAGCAGGTCTCTTCCAATTAGCAGAAAAGTGAATTGGCAATGCTTAGGTTTCTGAGCAACGTGCAAAGTGAAGAAAATGATCCATATCATTCTTCGGCCATGCAGTTTTCTTCAATGACCTGTAGAGTCTCCTCTTGTTCACCATGACCATGTGATTGCTTGAGCTATTGTTGATGGCCCATTAATAACGGAAACTGTGTGCCAGTAAAGTTTATTTTTATAAATACCAGAGCTTCCTTAATTTAAAAATGCTTGATTATTTTAATTAATACAATCTCTCTTCTGACATATGGGATGTTTCTTTGCTATTAGTGGGTTACACCATCAATTGTTGATTTTCTTCTGCCTGCCACAGCCTAACTTCACACAATCCACTATTTATATCAATCACCAAAAAACATATATTTGGTCTTCAAACTCATGTCTTTGCTTACAACTTCTGAAATCCTAAGAAACTCCAAAGTGATGTTTTTTATGATAATGAGTTGACTGGTATTTGGAACCCCCTAGGTAGCTTCAGGATGAATCTGGTCTCCCAAACAAACAAACAAACCTCATATCTTTTCCTATTTGTGGAAGTTTAATATGTTTACTGGCCAACATTCTAGTTAATATGATATTCTGAAATTATCAGTGGCTGTTATTTACTCAAGTCATTCTTGTTTTAGGTTAAGACAGATACAGATGGTCCCTGACTTAGGATAGTTTGACTCATAATTTTTTGACTTTATGATAGGTTTATCAGGATATAAACCAATAAGTTAAAGAGCTCCTTATGATATAAAATGGGGTTACAGTTTCTACTGAATTATTATCACTTTTATCATCATAAAATTTATAAAAATCATAAGTTAAACCCATGGTTAAATCATAGGCTGACTGCTGTGCTGCAAGCATTAAATGAATTTTTTTTCTTAGAGTATTTTTGACTTACCACGGGTTTATCTGGATGCAATTCCATATAAAGTAGAGGAGAATCTGTTGTACCTCAGTATTCACAGGGAATCGGTTCCAGGACCCCCACAGATACCTAAATCTGTGGATGCTCAAGTTCCTTATATAAAATGGTATAGTATTTGCATATAACTTATGCATATTGCCCCAAATACTAGAAATCATTTCTAGGTTACATATAAGTTCAGGTCTCACAATAGGCTGCCTGCAAGCTGAGGAGAAAGGAGAGCCAGTCCGAGTCTCAAAACTGAAGAATGTGGAGTCCAATGTTTGAAGGCAGGAAGCCTCCAGCATGGGAGAAAGGTGTAGACTGGGAGGCTAGGGCCGTCTCACCTTTTCACAAGTTTTTGGCTGCTTTATATTCGCTGGCAGCTGATTAGATTGTGCCCACAAGATTAAGGGTGGATCTGCCCTCCCCAGCCCACTGACTTAAATGTTAATCTCTTTGTGCAACACCTGTTGGAATTCACTTGGGGCAGCACAGACACATTCAGGTTTAATACTTTGTATTCCTCAATCCAATCAAGACGACACTCAGTACTAACCATCACAAGTCCACCCCTTGTCACCTTGAACCCATACACGCCTCCTAAGATCATACACAATCTTCAAATAAAGGCAATAATAAGGTCATAATTATGCCTAACGTAATTCAACTATCCTTTGTACAACCGGAAATGTACCAATCCCCAACCCAAATACTATCACATAAAGTTAACAATATTTAAATTGCTGATATGAAGTAATAAATCTTATGTCCATGATAAAGGAAAAGGAAATAAAATAAAGATATTTTCTTAGTACATGTGTATACATGCACAAACTTGTTTTTTTTTTAACAAAAGAAGGAGGAAATACTCATGACAGTTACAGTCCTTGTTTCTGCAGCTGGTCACATGATGATAGCTGGTATTGACGACTACCTTCTTCTACTACACATTCTGTATTCTTTTTTCCTTCAGCAAGCACCTGAACAGGTTGTGGGTTGTTTTTTGTTTGTTTGTTTTGTTTTTTTCCGGTGGAGTCACCCAAAATTTCATTCCTGAAGGGTCTGGGTTATTTGTAGCCCTGCCTGGATTGGGCTGTTGTGGTTTCCCAGTGACCTTAATCACAGGGCATGGCAATACTAAGAGATGCCCTAATGAATCTCCTGTATTCCATGTATACTCTTCCTTACCCCCATCGTGGAGTAGTAGACTGATTTCATCTTGATATTCCAGGTCAATCACCCTAGCCAACACTGTCACTCCCTTCTTAGCCTGTTGACTTAAAGGTAAGAGGACCCCAAAGTGTCCAGGTGGCAATCTTAACTTCCAATGTAATGGACTCATTGTCTCCTGATGACAGCGTTCCTCCCTCTGGAACTAAGACCTCTAGGCCAGCAGAACATAATGTTGCAGGAACAGGAAGCAAAAATTTTGCTAGTGGATCACTAGGGGTGATGGTGACTGGTGCTACTTCCACTTCTAACCCTTGATTCCTGGGTCTGTGAATCCTGGCTATGGGAGAAATGATACCATATATTGGATACTGATTCAGAGCATACATGGCCTTCTGGAGAGCTTTGCCCCAGCCCTGCAAAATATTGTCACCTATTGGCATTGTAATTGTGACTTCAAAAGGCCATTCCACCGTTCTATCAATCTGGCTGCTTCAAAATGATGGGGAACATGGTAAGACCAACGAGTTCTATGAGCACGAGCCCACTGCTGCCCTTCTTTAGTCATAAAGTGAGTGCCTTGGTCAAAGATAATGCTGTGTGGAATACTACGATGATGGATAAGGTGTTCTGTGAGTCCCACAGATGGTATTCTTGGCATGAACATTGCGTGCAGCATAGGCAAACCTATATCCAGAGCAAGTGTCTATTCCAGTGAGGACAAACTTCTGCCCTTTCCATGATGGAAGAGGTCCAATATAATTAACCTGCTACCAGGTAATTGGCTGATCACCCCAAGTAATGTTGCTATATCGAGGGCTCAGTGTTGGTCTCTGCTGCTGGCAAATTGGGCCCTCAGCAGTGGCTGTAGCCAAGTCGGCCTTGGTGAGTGGAAGTTCATGTTTCTGAGACCATGCATAACCTCCGTCCCTGCCACCATGGCCACTTTATTCATGGGCCCATTCAGTGATGACAGGAGTGGCTGGGGAAAGAGGCTGAGTGGTGTCCACAGAATGGGTCATCCTAACCACTTGATTATTAAACTCTTCTTCTGCTGAGGTCACCCATTCGTGAGCACTCACATGGGGTAGAAATATCTTCATAGTTTTTGACCACTCAAAGAGGTCCATCCACATACCTCTTCCTCAAATTTGTTTGTCACCAATTTTCCAATCCTGCTTCTTCTAAGTCCCTGACCATTCAGCCAAACCTACAGCCCATGAATCATTACATAATTGCACATCCGGCCATTTCGCCTTCCATAAAAGTGCACAACCAGGTACACTGCTCGAAGTTCTGCCCACTGGGCAAATTTCCCTCCACCACTGTCCTTCAGGAATGTCCTATCAAGGGGCTGTAGGGCTGCAGCTGTCCACTTGCAGGTGGTACCTGCATATCATGAAGACCCATCTGTAAACCAGGTCATAGTCTTCTCTTCCTTTGTCAACTAATCATAGAGAACTCCCCATGAGGCCATCGGTGCAGGCTGGGGAAGAAAAGGCAGAGTGGCAGGAGTGGAGACCATGGGCATTTAAGCCACTTTCTCATGTAACTTACTTGTGCCTTCAGGACCTGCTCAAGCCCGATCACATATACACCACTTATTTGATGATGGAATGCTGCTGTGTACGACGTACTTTATAGCTAGAATGGGTCAGAAAGCATCCAGCTCATGATAGTCAGTTCAGCTCGCATATGAGGGCCAACTGTATTGTAGAAAGAAAATCATCCTATAGAAAATTCCAAAGGTGTATTTCAATGACTAAGCTTGGACATATTAATTGATATATTGCTCTAAGTAGACATCAGTTGACGCTTGAAAATTTCTTTTCAAAACATACATTTTTGTTTTGCTAGTGTTTCCTCTGATAAGACTTTTAACCATAGGATAAGGCCATCTAGTGAAGTATATGGATTAGACTTTCATTTGCATGATCTCATAGGATCCTAACAGTTTAAAAAAAAAACAAACAACACTTAGCTACCTGAAATTTCTCTTGGGATGCAAAAGATCTAAATAAGTAGACAAAATTACCATTTTACAGAAACAGAAACTAAAGAACAAGGAGGTTGAATGCCTCGACAAAGATCTCAGGGAAATGGATCTCTGTTTGAGGTTTGGGAGAGAAGCAGAATCAGTTTTCTCTAGTCAGGGTAATTTTCTCCAAAGAAGCATCCTAGTGAGTTGTATGTAGGTAACTGAAATTGCCTACATGCAGTTTTCCCTAGTGGAATGTTTATTTTCTGTCCAGTAGTCTTTCCAGGTGTGTTATTTTAGAATGCAAGTATGACTGGCAGGTAACAAAAAACAGGTCTATCTACAGATAGGCAGTAGGTGGCAGGGGAGGAGTTGGGGGAACTTCATACGTATACAAACACAAAGGTAAGGAGAAAGAATATTGTTGGCAAGAAAAGTAGTGAGCTACTTTAGGAGTTTGTCTGTTACTGAAGTAGAAGAGGGCTAAACCAGTAATTCCCTTAAGACTCTTCCGGTTTTGATTTCTTAATATGTATAACTATTAATTTGTATTGTATTACTAACAGATCAGCACATAGGAATATACAACAATTTTAAGTGTAAATTAAGCAAACTTCTTAGGCAGGTCAATATTACATAAATTAAAAATGTAATTTATAATCTTGAAAACAAAAAAGCCTTCAAATTTACCAGGAAATAAAAACCCTTATGTGCACTTGAGGTTGGAAATATAATGAAAGTAGAATTTTACTGCAAGGCTGAAATCCACTGGGCAATGAGAATGACGTTATGTTTTTGCATTAAACCTAAAATATTTCTTTTTACTGTTTATAAGTATTAATTATATGCAAAAGTATATGTGACTCTGCCCAGATCATAAAGAAAATAGAATCCCTTCCCATATAGGGTTGCTTTAAATAAACTGCGGCAAGAACGTTTTAGAGAGTGCCTGATGTACAAGCACATTCTATCAATTATAAGGTATAGTAAATGTAGTTCTATAATATATATTAAATAAGGAAAGAAAGAACAATGCTGGAGGTTTATTCATCTATAAAAATCTAGTGTCTACCCGGCACCTGTGTCTAGATTTAAATGAAGTTTCTGCATCATGGTAGAGGAACATTTCCTCATTGTAGATTTATAAAATCTTCTATAAATGATGTAAAAAGAAGTCTGCTACTCAATAAATCATCAACACTAGTTTCTGCAGCCTGGAGAGTATTCTTTAGAGATATGATTGTAAGAACTGGGCAGATTTTACTGAGCTGAACTTGGAGAGCTAGAAAAATCATGGTCCCAAGGCACGATATGGCTGTCAACATTCTAAGCGTCTTGCCAAGCCTTGTGAATTTTATTTCTGAGGCATTATTTGGGTTACTGCCATTTGCTAGATAGATAGACCTGATCAGTGTTATCTAACCTCAACAGAACAGGTTCTTCTTAATCTCCCTTGTCAGTGCCAGCTAAGAAACTCCAAAGTTGTATAAGTCTGAGCTCTTTAGACAATTTTTTATTCCAGCATAATTCACTTCTTTGCCTTCTTTAAATTACTTCTTTCAATGAGAACAACAAAGAAAACACAGGAAAAAAAAATTAACACTATCATCTACACTGGCGGGGGGGTGGAGGAGGAGAGGGTAAAACGGGAAAAGAACTAATATTTACTGGGCATCTGCTATGAAACAGGTGCTATGATTCACTTTATAAATATAGTGAACACTTATGACAATATTAATTATTTAAAAATACCTATAATGCATTATCTATGTTTATTTACTTCGGATTCAGTTATTAAAACCCTTACGATGACTTCTGGTTTCAGGGGAGGATGTAAAGAACTGGAAAGAACATCACTCCCACTCTTACAAATAGAAAAAAAACTGGGAAAATTAAATTAATGGCTTTTCTTGAACCATCAGATAACTGAGGTTGCTGGGCAAATAACAAACTCAAGGTCAGATGTCTACGGGGAGAAACAAGACTTGCACATGGGGAAGAAGCGCCATATACCCTTTAAACCAGCAGGAAGATCAAACCAGAAATGTTCACAAATTACTAAAGGCTAAGCATGGGCCAAATGGGAGAGTGAAGCTTCTGGAGACAATAGACTTGGGAAGGTGGTCCTACTTCCTGGCTAAGTTTTCCTCCAGGAACCTCACCAGGCTCTAGGGTGGCCAAACTTCCAGTCCCAGTGTTCCTGGGACTAAAGGGGATCCTGAGATGTGGGATACGCAATTTCATAACCAGGACAAGGCGGTGGCCCTATTGGGATTTCACAGAGAAGACTGTGGAGAATCTTGAGGAAACTTCTGTACACCTGGGGAGGAACGAGGGAAAGGAAAGAAGCACGACAACCAGAACTCATCCAAGCCCTTCTCCCTTTCTCCGGAGCACTAATCCTATCATCATCTGTATATAAATATGTACCTTAAAAAAATCACAGATACTTTACATCTCAAAAAACACCCTGTGAACAAACTCGGGAAGTGTTTCTCTGAACAAATTAAAATCAGTTCTCTCATAAGATAAATTCCTAACACAGAATATGAGTAAACAATACTGCAATTATTATTACCTGAATTAATTAGTTTTACCTTAATTAGTTAATTACTGTTACCTGAATTAATATTACTCCCCCTGGCTTTTTGCTGCTCTAAAATAGGCGGCACAGAGAGCACAGATTTTTATCTAGCACCTCTTCCTCCTAAACTTCATTACTCAGCTAGGTTTCAATGAGCAATGCAAATTTTGAAGTACAAAATTTTAAGAGGGGATTTCAAATTTGCACACATATTAAGATCAAATAACTACACCTCTAAGTTCCATACCCCTAAGAGCAGTCTTCATGATTCTGGTTCAGTGGAAAATGTCCTCATTATTTGCCTTCTTTTCCTTTCACTCATGACTCTGAATTGCAAGGAGGAATTAAGACATCACTTTCAAAAAATATGAAGAGAAATCACTGAAGAGAGAAAACACATGACATTTAAAATCAATTTTCTTTGTTCTTGGCATAGGCAGTGCATTTATCCTAAGTAATACTATTATCTATGTATTGAAGCTTGATTTCAGGTAGTCCTTCTTTCATTTAATGAAAATGAAATCTGTCTACTGATAGTGGTGTGCTGGGTCTAATTGGACACATCTATTACTCTGTGGTCAGTGATGTCCTGTTGGTGTTACAGGACTTTTCCTTAGTTCAGCTAAATATGGGGTCCTTGCCCATTCCATAACCTGACAATTCAGGCTCGCAGACAGTTTGAAGGGTGAGTAAAGCAGAATTTTATTAGGTGAAAAGGAAAAAAAAAGGGAAAATAGGGACTCCTCACATGGCCAGAGTCTCCTGCTAGAGTGCTTCCCACCTCGAAGTTTAAATCCCAGGTTTCAACACGGGAAGAGGAGGGACCAGGTTCTTCCCCACTTCAAACTGCGTGAACTTCTCAAGGCTCTCCCCCAGTGTGCAGGCTGGTGGAGGGACCCCCTCCCACCTGGGTGTCTCATTGGCAGATTGAAATTGGTCAGGGCAGGAGTATTTACACTATGCAAATTAGAAAATACTACACTTAGAAATGTTAACAGGTAAATATTTTTAATGGAAACTCTCTAATAACAAATACTTACTGCATAGAAGGGAAGGAGCTGATATTCCAAACTCATGAAGGAGCCATAGAAAGGGAGGTGAACTTGAGGGTGTCAGCACTGGAAGGTTGTGCTAGTGCCCTGCCATTGTGAACATGTGCTGAACCACTTTCTGGAAGTATTTTCACCCTAGTTAATGACAGGTCATGAGTTATCTCTCATGAAGCAATATTTTTTTTCTGAAATATACTATATTCTAAAATAGTACACTTTTGGTATATTAAGGACTGTAGTGGATTGAATTGTGCTCCCCCAAAAAGATATGTCCACATTGAAATCCATGGAATCATTGGATGTGTCCTTATTTGTAAAAAGGGTCTTTGCAGATTTTGCAGATGTAATTGGTTAAAGGATTGAGGATGAGTTCAATCTGGCTTACCCAGGTAAGCCCTAAATCCAATGACAAGAGTCTTTATAAAAGATAAAAGAGAAGAAGACAGAGACAAAGAGAAGGCAGTGTGAAGACAAAGGCAGAGAGTGGAGTGATGTGGCCACAAGCCAAGGACACTGGGGAACGCATGGAGCCACCAGGAGACGGAAGAGGAAAAGAAGGGTTTTTCCTAGTGTCCAGAGGGGGAAGCGGCCCTGCCAACTCTTTACTTCTAACTTCTGACCTTTAGAACTGTGAGAGAATAAATTCCAGTTTTTCTAAGTCATTAGTTTGTAGTAATTTGTAATGGCAATCACAGAGGCCAAAGGGAATTAAGACATTTTAATTATTTCTTTAAGACACATGCTATTCAAGATCCACTAATCCAAAAGAGATAATGGATGTGCAGTCTCTTTCATCCTCTATCTTTTCACTGATTTCCTCTGGAAAACAGTCCTCTCCCTCATCTGTCATCAATGTGGGCATTTCCTGAGAAACTCACATTCAGTATCATCTGCTCTCTACTTCATCTTTCACATACGGCTGAAATGAATCATTTAATCTGGCATTCTCTCCACCCGCCCCCCTCAGCAAATGTTGGCTCTTTTCTAATCTGGGGTTTTCTCAGCAGCTAGCATGGTGTGATCAATAACAAAATGTGACAATTTAAGCAAGAGGGAAATATCACTTTAAAGAGGAAATGCCAAACATTATCAAATAAAAGCTCAAGAAAAAATGTGACATGAGTCAGCAGCCACAGAGCTACAGCACTGTCAGAAGAACATGACAAGGGAAAAACAAAAACAACTTTTTATATTTTGCATGCAATGGAAGAGTCTACTTTTCCAGGCTCATCTCATGCCATTTTCTCTAGCATTTTCTATACTTCCAGGCACAGTAACTGTTCATATTCCTGGACACTTTCAGCTCAGATTTAGTTTAGACTGAGTTGGCCACTTATATGATAGTATGGGTGGCTGTGAAATATCTCTTACCTTTTGATGCCAAAATTCTGCTTTTTGAACCTATCTTAAGTCGATTATCAAAAATCAGTCTTTAGGTTGTCACAGGCATTAAGATATTCATTTCCACAAAAAAGGAAGGAATCTAAATAACCAACAACAGGATACTTATTAAATGATTCTTAATTCATGAATTTGGTAACTACTAAGTAGCCACTATGATGGTATTTATGGAGGTCATGTAGCAACATAAAAGACATGAAATATTTTATATAATATAATGACAAGTCAATAGAATAGCTTATAAATTTGTAAATAGTTTAACAGTTATATGCATATATAGATGGAACATTAATTTTGTATTGTACTATAACTAATTAGCACAAGTTCAGTGGCTTAAAACAACACTCATTTATTAGTTTACAGTTCTATAAGTTAGAAGTCCTGGGCTCAACTGAGTTTTGTGTTTAGGGTCTCACAAGGCCAACATCAAGATATCGGCTGGGCTGTGTTCTTATTTAGAGAATCGGAGGATGAATTTGTTTGTAAGTTCATTCAGTTTGTTGACAGAACTTAGTTCTTCATGTAGCTATGGCTGAGGTTCTCATTTCCTTGCTGGCTATGCCTGGGATCCTGCTCTCTATGGGACACCCATATTTTTTTTTCATGTGTGACCCTCTATCTTCAAGCTGGCAATGGTCCCTGGAAGCCTTCTGATGTTTCAAATCTCTCTGACTTCTCTTGCCTTCCTCTTCTGCCTTTAAAAGATCTCACATGACTAGATCTGGCTTGCCTAAATAACCTCTGTATTTTAAGGCCAGAGATTGGTGCTTAATTAGATCTGCAAAGTTCCTCCATAGCAGCCATACCAAGATTAATGTTTAATGGAATAAGCAGAGATGGGAGTCTTAGTGGGGCCATCTTTAGAATTCTTTCTATCTATCTTCCCATACAGGGAGGATATACTGTCCATGCAAAATTTGGTCTAAGCGTGCACAGCAAAGGAAACAATCAACAAAATGAAGTTAACCTATGTAATGGAAAAAATAAAATGGAAAATCATATATCTAACAAAAAGGGTTACATATATGTGTCTGTGAATGTACATATCTCCACAATACATAAGGAGTTCATACAGCTCAATAACAAAATTCCACAAATAACCTGATTAATAAAAGGAAGCAGAGAAGTTGATAGACCATTTTTTTCCAAAAAAGACATACAAATGGCCAACAGGTGTATGAAAAGGTACTCAACATCACAAATCATCAGAGAAATACAAACCAAAACCATAATGAGATATCACAGGACACCTATTAGGATGACTATTGCAAAAAAGACAAGAGGTAACATGTATTGTGAAAGTGTTAAGGAAAGGGGACCCTTGTACACTGTCGGTGGGAATGTCAATTGGTAGCCATTATAGAAAAATGCAATAAAAAAATCATAATAATAAAAAAAAGAAAAAGAAAATAATATGATGCTTCCACCCAAAATTTTAGAAAGATCTAGCTTGTAATCCAGCAATGCTGGGCTCACCTCCATGCTCTGTATCCATCTGTCTGTCTGACTCCTACCTTTTGTTCAAGTCTATCAATTTGATGATGCTTTACTCTAGGTTTTCTTGATACTTCCATAGAAGGATCCTTGGAATTTCTGAAAATATTAATAAGAACCAGTGTGGGAAGACACTTGAAGATATTATGTAACTACTAGGTAATACTATTGTTGTAGGACAGCACAATTATTAAATAATTATGGCTAATAGAAAAGGTCCTAGACCATTTAAACCTATTATTTTTCTAATTTTAAAAAATTGGAAATATGAGTTCCAGAAATAACAGATGAATAAACATATCAGTCACAGGCAAAATTTTAGAAGGGATTATGATACCCATGGCTTTTTTGGTCATGAAGGGTAGGAAATATGATCAATAGAAGCAATAAGAACAAGTCATTCTAAAGTAACCATCATTTTGATAGGCTTTGTTAGCTTAGATTAGGCAAATGCTTTCAGCAAGGTACCAGACAAAAAAGAAATCTCATGGCAGTTAGCACAGATGATAACTGTGAGCTGGATGATAATAAAGTTGGTAAATTCATAGCTGAATGAATAACTGCCTCCAAGAATCTTGATCAAAATAGAGGTCAACTTGAAGAGTCCACAGACACGCCACAAGCTTACCATTAGTGATGCTCTATTTAATACTTTTAATAAATGACTTAAGTAAATATTCACAAGGCATTCTTATCAAATGTGTCAATTAAAATAGCTAGAAAAACTAATTAAGACAATGATGGGCAGAATAAAAATCAAGAAATCCCAGGAAACAAATTTTCAAGCTGATATCAAGAAAGTGAAACTAAATACAGACAAATATGAATGCTTTTACTCAGGTTTATTTCACCATGGTGTCAACATAGCTTACAAAAGTTCACATTAAAACAACAAGAACAGAGATTTATGTTGGCTGCATCTCCCAGCTGAGCCATAGTCATGTGGATGCAAAAAAATATTTTTTCAGGGTATATTACAGATCATTCCAGTGCCAAGCAAGTAAATGTTCTCTCTCTCCCTGAACTTACTGAACTACAGTTTGAAAGTTATTTTAGATTCTGTATACCATGTTTTGAGGGGAAAAATAAATAATCTGAAGGCTAGGCAAGACAATTTTACCAGAAAAATAACTGTATGGAAACGCAGATATATATGGAACACATTATAAAAAAATGGAGCTTTTGGTTTAGGACAGACAATTAGAAAAACAATGTGATAGCTGTGCTCAAAAACTTAATAGGCTTGCAGGTGGAGGAAGGGCAGGACCCATCAGGAGTAAATTACAGGGAGCTTGATTTCATCTAAGTAGGTACAGGGAAGAGTTTTCTAAACATTCAATTGATCCAAAAATAGAATGTATTTCTTTGTGTAACAGCAAGATGCATCTTCCTGGAAGTTTTCAGGCAGATGCTGGATAATTCCCTCTTCAGTGTGTTATAAATGGGATTCCCACATTTTGTAGGAGGTTGAATTCTGAAAAGAAAAATAATGCTGATGTATACTGCTGTCCTTCTAATCCTCTTTCCTCCCTGTAACTGCAAATGCATGCACATCTACAGTAAGTGTGGATGGTGCATGTGTGGATAAATAGACAGTGTCACTGAAAAAGAACAGGTGGCTAGACAAAGGACTTCACAAGTTATGAAGGACTCTGAGGCACTAATCACACCACTGCAGAATGAAGAAAGTTTGTAAACAATGATTTCATATAGTGTGGGTGCCTGAAATGTTGAAATGATTAAAAAAAGTGGTATCATCACAAAAGGAATTGCTTGCTTCTAAAGGATGTTGGATCAATAAAGCTTTTGTTAATAGATTCTCTGTACTTTGCATGGGTATAGGAGAATACCCTAGTTATTAAAGAATTCAAAACATGGTGATGTAATCATGAAAGTCAGAGAGGGGTAGGTGATCCTGAGTTATGCCCACTGGCAGCTATTCTGCCTCTTTGATGCGAAAATCAATCGCCCAAAAGGCTTAAAAAAGAAACCTCTTAAATTCTGCATTTATTTCTCAGATCTCATAGCATTTTGGAGTCACATTTAATATAAGAAAGATTTGCAAGGTATGTCACCTTTGGATATAGAACAGGATTATGGTCTTACTAATTCTCGTTTTCTTTAAAAGTGCTTACAACTTCAAATGAATACTTTCATATCAATTTACCTTTGAGGTTCACTAAAATTAAATCTATCATATTACTGATTCCAAAATATGACATATATCATTTATTAAACATGAATGAACACAAAAATATATATCTTTATAAACTTCCATCTTCTGCAAAATTTTCAATAGTAAGGATGAATGCAAAGATCAGCAAAAAGAAACTAAGATCTATTTCAAGATCACTCAACTTAAAACAGTAACTTTTCAGCAATGTGGAGTTCACCAATTTAGAATCATAATCATTCCAAGGTTAAAGTTCAATTTTGCATTCTCTCTGAGAAGATTCCATTAAAACTTCAGAGCGTTATTGAAGACATAATTACTATTTTTAAATATTTACACTTTATTTGCACTGGAAAGGTAGCACTAATTATAATAGAGATGTATGTTATTCATTAATTATTGGTTTGCAGTTTGTTGATATTGAAGGGGATAAGTAGCAGGAACTGATGAAATTATGGAACTGGCAGAGAAAAATTAATTTAGAATTTTTTTTTACCCTTTGGAAACTGAGACCCAGAGAGGTCAGACCTCTGCTGTAACTCATGAACCTGGTTACTGGGAGAGCTAGGTCTAGAACCCAGGACTCCAGGTTCACCATCAAATGCTCTGTACATCACATGGAAGGGTAAATGAAATCCAAAGTACACTAAGTTAGGAGAAACTGCACTGCAGTGAGTGCTTGGCTTATACAATGAACCACACGGAGCTCTTGAAGGAGAAGTAAATATACCGAAAGGCATAGTGCTTTTCTCCCAGAAGTGGATCATCTTAGCTTAGGAGACAAGCCTGAAAACCTAAACACCAGTAAAAGATTTAAATCATGGTTCAATATATTCATATAGGAAATACATGACTAGTCTACTCATTGATATATGAACCAGAAATGTTTCAAGAATACCGAACAAAGATGGTGAGGTGTAAGAATTCTCTTGAGAGGAAAGGGACGTTGAAGTGGATCTTGGAGAGTGGGTAGGATTTGGAAAGGAGAAAACACGGAAGATGACATTGCAAGAAGAGAGAACTGTATGCGTAAATAGAAATCACATTCTCATTTGTAAAGTATTCCCAAAATACATGGAATGTGTTATTTGGTAAGAGTAATTTTTGTTTGGGAGAGCAATTTCATGTTTATCATCTATCCTTGCTGAGTTCAGGGGGAAAAGAAACAAACTGGGAACTATTAGTTGAATGCTTTACTCATTTTTTTTACCCTTATGTCCTTTCTTTCCACAAAGAAATTGAAGCAGCATGTGAAAAGCTAGACAAAAATTGTATAAAATTAATTACTAAGGGAAAATAATCATAAATCCAGGAGTAAATGTAAGACTATCCAACAGAAAAGCACAGTATACAAGGCCACTCATCAGAGGCACAGATCCAGCTAGCAAAGATGCTTATCTATTAGGGAAAAACAAATCTAAAATTCAGGAAACGACTTTTGTCCTTGTATTTGCATAGAGAAATCACCTGATGCTATACTAGGTGATGGCCTTACGGGCTCCAAACCTATAGCTGTAATGAGTGATTCACATGGATGTTTCTTAAGCTTCTCAGTGCAGGACAAGAACATTAGCTGGGGTATAACCTGCTAAAAGCAATTTTATGAGGAATGCCAAACAGTATGCCTTGCATGCCCCCGATCTCCGGTGATCTGTTCATCTTGATACAAGAGTGAAGTGTGTAATACCTACAGGAGGAGAGAGCTACACATTCTTCAGTCTGTGCTCATTCATTCCTGCCACAAATTTAATTGAGCACTTACTATGTGACAGTCTCTAGGCAGATAGCAGCAAATAATATTCTGTTGTGGGGACGAAGAAAACAAATGAGTAAGTGCTGTATGATGAATGCTGTGGAAAAATCTAAACCAGGAGGTGGTGTTGCTACTCTAGAAACAGTCTTTATGAAAGCACTTTTACATATGATAATGTTTGAGTAGAGACATGAATGCAATGAGGAAGGAAGCTATAGTGATATCTGGGATAAAAGTGAGCATAGAAAACAGCACACAACCCTAAAATAATAGTCTACTTAAATAATAGCAGAAGATGAGTAGGCTAACCTCTTTATAAATCTTATTTCTCAAAACTGGTCTTTGATGAGAATTTCACAGAAGAGAGTTCCAAGGATATAGTCTCCAGTGACACATATACTGGAAATCTGCTCAACTGCAAACTAAGGAACATGTCATGTTCTTGAATATCAGCCAGGTAGAGGGCAGGGTGAGAATGCTTTTTTGAAAATAAGAGGCCAGGTGGGACTGAAGACCACTCATAAGAATGACAGATATTGAACAGAACCAATATCATCTGCAAAGAGCAGTTGTGAGTCTACTTCAATACACTGGCAAATGGGTGTAGGAGGCCCAGTGGTGTATACCACAGATCATAGCCAACCTTATTTTAGTTAAGATGTATTTTTAAAACACCCTCCTGCTTTACAATCCCATACCACAGCCATGGAAAAGTCTCCTAAAATATCCAAAGACTGTCCCAATTTCTTCCCAGTAAATTTTCCAGGATTAACTGACTACAAATCGTAGTCTTATGTAACTGACCTGCTGTATAGAACCATATACTAGATATGAGCTGATTGAATGCTGTGGGTCATCTGTCAAAAAGGTTGAGTTCAATTTGGAAAGTATTATCACTGGCAAAAAAACCAAAAAACTATAATAGAATCTATTATCTATCTGGAGTACTTCTCACTATTACCAAAACTGTATAATTGTTTTAGAGAAGATGACTTATATTTTTAACCTCAGTAGCAGGGGACATGCATCCAGAATATCGAAAAACAGTGTCAAATCATTTACATAAAAGTGAAAAAGGAGAAGTAAACTACGTGTGTGTTTTATGCCATTAAAAATATTATCCCTTAGGAGGTCATCATCACAACTCTCCATGATCTTCTAAGAGGCATTAAGATGCAAATTTTATAAGACTATCAGTAATTGGATCCATTTGAGTGGTGAGGTAACCAATTCCCAAGCAAAGCCTGAAGAAAGATTAATAAAAGCTGGAAGCAATCACAGCTTTTATTGTTCATGGAATACTTTTCCCCAAGATGATAGCGAATACATCAATAAAAGGATTTATTTATCCTGACCTAAAACCCACCTACTCTAGAGTGACAAATATTTGTATAAGAAATCTAGGCTTATAATTTTATCAAAAGCAATTAGTCATGGGGATTAGTGTCAGTTATGAGCCTCCAAATTAAAGCCATTATATGAAAATCCGTGTTTACAAAAATCTTAATTTATAAGATTGACAATCTTAATTTATAAATTTTATAAATCATCACAGAAAAATTGATAATAAATTAAGAAACTTGTGTGAAATTAAATGGAAACAACTACCTGCTCAGTCAATAAAGCAGCAGAGCTTGAATACCCATATGCAAACTCTGGACCATATTTAATTAAACACTTCAGTAAGATGTCTTGATCTGTTTGTGCTGTTATGACTGAGTATCACAGATGGGGTAATTTATAAAGAAGAGAAATTTATTTCTCACTGTTCTGGAAGCTAGCAATTCCGAGATCAAGGCACTGGCAGATTTGGTTGTCTAGTGAGGTCTCATCCTCTGGAGGGGGAGAACACTGTGTCCTCACATGGCAGAGGAGCAGAAGAGCAACCTAACTGAACCCTGTGTGAAGGCTCTTTCATAAGGGTCTTCCATCCCGTTCATGTGGGAGGAGCCCTCATCACCTCTCCTCAGCCCTGCTTCTTAATACTATCCCATTGCCAACACCTGAATTTTGCAGGGGAGCCACTGAAACCATAGCAATAAGCTATCACCTTACTGCTATAGTTTCAGTGTCATTTCCTGAGATGTGTAGATTATTAACACTTCATCTAAATATTAAGATGTTTTCTCCTAAGATGAATATATTATTAACACTTTGTCAAATACTTTGAATAGAATTTAATACTTCATTGCTTTTTTTTGGCAAAGACTAGTGATTTACTATGAATTTCCAATGAAAATCAATTAAACCAAACTTTCTCAAGGAGCTAACAAATTCTCTGCCTCTGAATGCTCAGTAGGAAGGGATTTTAAGGTTCAAGTGGGGCTGCAGGTAACTCTTCAGTTTTTCTACTGCATTCCTGCTATGCTATTTGGGAATATTGTTTAGTACTGTACAAGTTATTCACAAGAGTTTCACTTGACCTTCAGCAGACCATCTTCCAGAGGCAATACCAGTGTCCTGGGAGCTGGTCCCACAGTGCTCTGGAGGATGGTTGGGACTCTAAGGCTGTGATCACACCACTGCAGGCTGTGCTCCAAGGGCGCCAAGACACCTGCCAGGGACAGGACTGGCCATGTATCAAGGATGGATGAATTTCATGCACAATTTATGAAACTGTGAGGCATGTGCAGCATCAGCAGAAAAGTAAGATCAGCTATTCTAATGCTGTATTTTTATTGGAAGAAGCTCACTCTGTCTCCAACTGCTGGCTCAGAGGAAACTGGAAGTTACCCAAGTCCTAGAAGTGACCACTTTCTTGGTGAATATTCTCTTTTGTTGGTGCTGCAGGGAGCCATTATCCAGGTATTAATAATTGTCTTTACAGCCAAAACATATAGGCATTGGTCTGCTAGGCTATTAATTGAACCTCACAAATGCTGCTTGAGCCACCGCTCAGTGCTGGACACTGTCCTTGGCACATAGAGGAGTGAGAGTTGGAGCCCTCTGAACCACAGAGAGCATCTAACCTGGGCTTACTCTTTACAGTAAGCAGTCATATACTGAGCATCACTCTGCACAAAGCACTCGCTTTCATTTTTATATTAAGTGATTCATTTAACTCTCACCAGATCTCATGAGCTGGGTATTACTATCCTGTTACTAGTATGCCCCTTTTCCCTGTAAGATGCTTTGGACTCGGGAAAGTGAAGTGACGTGTATGGTCACGTGGCACTCCTGACTCCAGGTGCAGTGTCTGCATCCCCTGTACCCACTCATTCTTAACTCTCTCTTCCCCCGGGACCTCACTGCACAGAGTGTGGCCCATCAGTGCCCATCTCAGCATCACCTGGAGTTCATTACAAATACAGGGTCTCAGGCTGCACCCAGACTCACTGACAGACTCTGCACTTGAACAAGGTCCCAGCAGGTTGTCTGCCTGCTGGATTTCAGTGGAACCACTCCATGAATGATCAAAGCAGCAGAGAGCACCACCTGCTATAAAAGCCCACATCTCCCTTCTTTACAGGATGAAATTCTGTAGAGGGAAAGCTCATTTTGACTCCTTAAGTCTTTGTTCTGGAGGCCCGGAAGCAACTCGTTACAAGGTAATTGCACATGGGAGGCAGTTTGCTCTCACAGATCTTGGAAAAAATTGTATTTCCCACAAACAGACCTTAGATTTAATAATTCATTTTAGCAGACATTTATCACGTCTTCTGTGCCAGGCATAGTGTGGGCCTGTGATTTCCCAAAGGAAGTGGCCAAACATGCTACTCCCTGCTTATTGTGATTCAGCCAGTTCCCGGTCTTAAAGTTTTTTTATAAGAAAATTGCATCTGCAGCTCCCTTAATGCTGCTTTCTTGTCAATTCATTCATTAGTTAACAGACATTTAAAGAATGTGTGCGAGACACTGCAGAATTCTTTTTTGTTTATACACAGTCAGCTTTTACATTAAAGTACACCCTGAAATAATTCTTCGATGAACATATTTTTTAAACGAAGTTTTTTGTTGTTATTGTTATTTGAGCTATGGCAATTTTATTATGAATTTTATGGCTAATAGAGTTCTTCCAATTTAAGTATTTTGAAACTTCTTACCAGTTTCTTCCTTGAAAATCTGTCTCAAAGAAGAGTAGACTTAGAAAACAAATGCTGAAACTTTGTAGGATTTATTGACTCCACAACAATTTAACTTGAATGATTTTCAAATTCAGCAGAAAAATAGAAAAGACAGCAATTTGATAGTGTTTAATTTATTTGCTTTTATCCAAGGACTGACCTCGTATATAACAAGACTGTTGGAGTACCTGGCATTTCACAGGGATGATAAATTTAAATATTTCAGATCCCCATTTGAGATTTATTTGTGATATCAAGATGTATTTTCAAAGTCACTCACTGGAAAGTCTATTTATTTTGGGGAAGTTGTACCCCTAAAAAGCGACGAAAGGGTCGGGCATGTGGCTCATGCCTATAATCCCAGCACATTGGGAGGCTGAGACAGATGGATCACCTGAGGTTGGGAGTTCAAGACCAACCTGACCAACATGGAGAAACCCTATCTCTACTAAAAATACAAAATTAGCCGGGCATGGTGGTGCATGCCTGTAATCCCAGCTACTTGAGAGGGTGAGGCAGGAGAATCGCTTGAACCTGGGAGGCAGAGGTTGTAGTGAGTCGAGATGGCACCATTGCATTCTAGCCTGTGTATCTCAGAAAAGAAAAAAAAAAAAGAGCCCACGAAGGATAGATCCACTACAGATAAAAGTATCCCATCACTTAATTTAGCCTGAGATTGTTACTATATGCCAAGTGTTCAGGCACAGAGAATATTTCCTCATAGATCTACATTGCAGGGTGACTCTACGTTTGCTTGGGAGCTTTTGTGGAGTCAATAGATACCAAAGACCAACAAGTTCGGTTCACACCACTTTGAAAGATATTTAAAGATAACCAATTTCTAAAGACAGTCATCGATCCCAAGAAGTGTGTTGATGGTAATTGATTATTTTTTTAATCAAATGTTTTTAGGTATATTTACAGACAATAAATGTATGCAATTATGTATACAGTTCAATGAGTGTTCATAAATAGATATAAACCCATGTAACCATCACCTCAGTCATTCCCATCAACCCAGAAAGTTACCTATTTACTGTCCATTTTCTTTCTCCCAGATATCACGCTTACTGATCCATAATGTGTTACAATTCTCATTAAACACTTTGAAATAAACAATAGCACTTCCTTTATAAAATTTAAAAAGGATATGTTTAGGGAGATCATAGCATTTGCCCAGTCACTGAGCTATTTACTCAATGACAATGCTGGGATTTGAACCTGGCATGCCTGACTCCAGTTCCTTAATCATTGCTGAGCACTACATCCCCAAACACCTTAGCACTGGGACTGTCATTTGCAACATGGAATCTACCCAGGTCCATGGGCAGGCACACTCAGCATTCCCCTTCCTCTATTCACAGTCTTAGGTGGTTATGAACTCATCTGTAATCCTTACTATGTTATTAGCACTGATGAGAGGGAGACCTGTATCATATTAACATATTCCAATTCCCTGACCCCAGTGATCTCCATATAGTGGCAATTCAATAAATTTTGGCTAAATAGATAAAAAAGAGTGTTACAATTTTGTATATTTCTAACTCTTCATAAATCTCCCTATGTAAGTTATCCTGTTTTCAAATGATGTTGGCTAACATTTTAGTTATTTTGTTCATGTGTCTGGATTGGTGTAACCTTGCAAATCACAGAGACATGCTCCTAAAGAAAACAAAACAATCACTACCTCACTTGGAATGTTAAGAAACTAACAATTGGAACCTCCAGTTATTGAGCACTTACTACTTCCTAGACTCTGCTGTTTACTCTATAACCATTTAGTGTTCAAGAGCAGTTTCTAAAACCTGACTTCTTGGGTTCAAGTCCCAACTCTCCTTCTTATTAGCTGTGTTTTTCAGGTATTAATCTTAGATTCATGTGTTTCAGTTTCTTTATCTTTGAAATGGGGTAATAACAGAACCTACATACTTCATGAGAATTAAGCAATTGGAAATGCTTAGAAAAGTGCCTGGCACATATGAGGCAATTTGGCTGGGCAGTGGGGTAGGGGTGGGGGTGGGAGAGTTACTATTACCCATCTCATTTAAAAATTTTAAAAAATTTCAATTAAAACATATCTTTCCCCTTTTAAAATTACATTAAAATCAAGGAAGATACTGTGGTTCATACTGCCCCACAGAAAATTTAAGTAACACTTCAGAATGGTTTTTCTCTGTGTAAGAACTGTCAAATATCTGAACAGACTTTTGACAGACTCTTCATATTATAATCCATGTATAAAGTACATGTATAAACCACAGAATTGCACTAAATGTAAAATAACACCACTAACAAATTAGAGTCATTAACTGTGGAAACCCTATTCTCAGGTAAACACTGAGGCGAGGGAGTCTAAATAGCAAACCAATAGCTCACAATCCATTCAACTGACATTAGAGTCAGGCAAACAAGTGAATCTGCATTTTGTAGGGTGAATATTTAGCTAAGAAGAAAAGAACAAGATGGTGAAGACTGAATATTTTTCTCCTAATATCTGATCTCACCACTTCTATTCAACGTTTTATTGCAGGTAATAGCCAGAGCAATTAGGCAGTAAAATAGAATAAAATGCATTCATATTGGAAAGAATGAAGTAAAACTATCTGTGTTGTAATATCTAGCAGACAGAAAATCCTGTGAAATCCTCTAAAACTATTGGAACCAATAAATGAATTCAGCAAGTTTGCACCATGCCAATATCAATGTACAAAAATGAGACATTTGTCTATACAGTATCAATAAGCAAACTTGCAATGAAATTAAGAAAACAACAGCATTTAGAATGGCATCAGAAAGAATTAACTACTTAGGAGTAAACATAATAAAAGAAGTGTTAAACTTACATTCTGCAAATAATTCCAAAACATTGTTGAAAGAAATTAAAGTAAATCTAAATAAATAAAAAGAGATTCAATGTTCATAGATCAAAAGATTCAATGCTGTTACAATGAAAATATTTTCAAAATTAATGTATAGATTCAATGTAATCTGTATCAAATTATCAGCTTAATTATTTGCTTGAACGGACAAACTGAACCTAAAATTTATATGGGAAATGAAGAGAGCTAAGGTAGCGAAAACGATCCTAAACAGGAAGGACAAAGTTGGACAACTCATACTTTCCAATTTTAAAGCTTACTAAAAAGCAAACGAAATTAAGACAATGTGATACTGGCATAGGAATAGACACTAGATCAATAAAATGGAATAGAGAACCTCTAATAAGCTTTCACATTTGCAATTAATTCCTTTTTGACAAAGTTGCTAAGGCAAGTAAATGGGGAAAGAATAATCTTTTCAACAAGTGGTGTTGAGACAGCTGAATAGCCTATGCAAGAAGATGAAGTCAGACCCTTACCTCACACCTCACACCATATTCACAAATTAACTCAAAATGAATCAAAGACCTAAATGCAAAAGCTAAATCTACAAAACTATTAGAAAAACATAGGTATAAGTCTTCAGGATCTCAGATTTGGCAGTGGCTTCTTAGATATGATACCAAAAGCATAAGCACCCAAAGAAACACAAATAACTTAGACTTCACAATCAAAATTTTTGTGCTTTAATGAACATTACTCAGGAAGTACAAAGACAACTCACAGAATGGGATAAAACTTTTGAAAATCATACATCTAATAAGTGACTTGTACCTAGCATACATAAAGACCTTCTACAACTCAATAAGGGAAGAAACTCAATTAAAATATCTGAAAAGGCTATGACTAGAAATTTCCCCAAAGAAGACATATGAATAGCCAATAAGCACATGACAAAATGCCAAACGCTAGTAGTCAATAGGGTGATGCAAATCAAAACCATAATGAAATACCTCTTCAAATCCACTAAGGTGGTTATAATGAAAAAGTCGTATAATGACAAGTGTGTTGAGGATATGGAGAAATATAACTTCATACAGTGTTGCTGGGAATGTAAAATGGTATGGCCTCTTTGGAAAGCAATGGCAGTCTCTCAAAAAGTTAAACACAGACTCATTTCACCCAACAATTCTACTTCTACATATATACCCAAGAAAACGGAAGACATACATCCACACAAAACCTTGTATATGAATGCTCATAAAATCATTATTGATAATAGTCAGAAGGTGAAAACAGCCCAAATACCCAGTATATCCATACAATGAAATATGATATGGCAATGAAAAGCAATGGAGTATCAGTATTCACGCTACAACACAAATATACACTGAAAACATGATGCTAAGTGATAGAAGTCAGTCATAAAGGACCACACATTGTAAGAGTCCATTGAGAAGAAATGTACAGAATATATAAATTTATAGCTACAGAAAGTAGATCTGTGGTTGCCTAGGGCTGGGAAGGATGGGAAACAATGGAGAGTGATAGCTAACAGGTATGGTGTATTTTTTTCTGGGGTACCAAAAATATTCTTTAATAGATTGTGACAATAATTGCACAACTCTATGAATATACTAGCATTATTGACTTTTATACTTTAAATGAAAGAATTGTGTGGTATGCACACAATTCAAATATCAACAAAACTCCTACAAAAATCAGAAATGTAAGGACACAGCAAGTTTAAAAGTAAAAGAGCAAGAAAATATATATTTTACAAGCCAGAACACAAAGAAAGATGGCCTGGCTATACTAAAATCAGGCAAAGTAAACTTCAAAGCATTGTATATTACCAGAAATAAAGAAGCACATTTAAGTATGACAAAGGAATCTATCTACTGATGGTATCACAATTTTAATTGGCATAAAATCAGTAATATAGTTTCAAAATATATAAAGGAAAAATTGATAAAAACAAAACAAGAAGATACACAAAAAACAGGAAACGTTAATACTCTCAATAGCTAATAGAATAAGCTCATGCACACACACAACCAGGAACAATATAGATAATTGGAATAACACAATTAACAAATGTACCTAACTAACGTTATAGAACACGCTCACCAACAATGACTGAAAATACTCTTTTCCAGTGCATAAGAAAACACTTAGCAAAACTGTCCATATGCCAGTCCATAATGTAAGCATCAACACATTTCAGAAGACTGAAATCATTCAGAATATGTTTTTTGACCACAATGGAATTAAGCTGGATATTATAACAGAATAGTAACTAGAAAACCTCCAACTTGTTGGAAGTTAAATGTACATGTCTAAATTTCATCATTAGTTTAAATAAGAGTCATGTTGGAAATTAGAAAATGCTTTAAGTGAAAATGAAGATGTAACATACTAGAATTGTTAAAGTGTAGCTAAAGAAGAGCTTAGAGTGAAATTTTAGTTTTAAATGCATGTTAGAAAAGACAAAAGACTGAAAAATGGTGATTTTAAATTTCATTTCGAGAAAATAAAAAAGATACAGAAAATCAAGCCCAAAGAAAGTAGACAAAGACAAATAATAATAAATAAAATAAGAAATAACAATATTAATTCCTCTATCCTAAAATGTTGTATTTTGAAAGGCTGTTATGTGCAATGTTTGACACAGTGCCAGAAAAATAGTTGGGATGCAATACACATTACTTATTTATTTTCATTACTAGCACAGCAACAAGAAAAATGAAAAGATTCATCCCATTTCTCTTCAGGGAAACGTGTGCTTTTGATAGTGTCTCTCTTCACCGTGATAGCCTCCTTCTAATGGAAAATCAGCTCGCAGAGCTTCTCGTGGAAATGTTAGGTGAGCATGGGAAGGAACAAGTGGAACTAGCACTTACTGTTTCCTTCTGTGTGCCAGACACTGTGCTAAGCACGCTGCTCATGTTCTTTTCTTCCACCCTTACAAGAACCTTGAAAGGTAAAGATTAATCAGCACATTTCACTTTGGCCACTGAGGCTCCTAGAGGTGAACCATGTAACCCATCATCTAGCTAGTGAGGGCAGAGATCAGATTTAGCCATCAGCCCAGGGGCATGCATGAAACTGCATCATCAAAGCATCCTCCTAACTATGAGGTAAATGAATCCTGTCTACAACAGTATATTCTTAGTTGCCTTCCCTTTTGGATCCCAATCTGGGAACATTGTTTTTATGCTTCCCCCAATCCCAAAAGCATTTAACATATGTATTTGTGTCCATTTTGGAGCGACGTCAGCTTGGGACTAGTATTCCTCCAGCCCACCTCCAGGCAGTCACAGCAGCAGACAACTGGTCTTTCATATGCAGGAACAAGGCACAGTGTGGCAGGTGTCCTGCTGCCTGAGTGCAGAGCAGTGACCTCACCGAGCTGATGATAAAGGCATCAAGAGTCATTCCAATGGAGCAGGAGCAAAGGGGAGACACTCAGGACTAACGTTTCCTCAGGACCTACTCTGTGCCAGGCCATGTGTGAGGTCTGCATTTGAGCTGCATCTTCATTTCTGCTGCTCTGTGACTAAACGGGCTCAGAACTTTCCATCTTTCCATTCCTCAGTTTCCAACTTGGGAGGAGAGATGTTAAAAGTGGCTGAAACTTGACTACTCACACCATACAGGGTGGGCACCGCACATCCTCCCATTGTTGCTACAGTGACCCGAATCTGATACTGCAATCTACTGGGGGTGGGAGGGCGTGCAGGTAACCTATCACTTAATGGTAACTATAGTGAGTGTGATCTTCAGATTGAGAAAACAAAGTTGTTCTTCACCACCACAGAGTAAGCATCTGTCCCCATACAGTTCTGTGTGGCTTCTGTAAAAGGTCCAAAGCTATATAAAGCCAATAACTAGATGCTATATTTCCATTGCATTGGCCAGAGATGTGCCACACAGCCTATTATGCATTCTTTTCTTTCTGTATGAAGAACGCATTCAGACTGCATAGTAGAGTTATTAGAGAAAATAGATGCTTTAAAAAGATACTCTTCATCAGACTGTTTAGTATTTAAATCTCAAAATTTGGTACTTTAGAAAGTAGTAATATCTAATTTTATTTAGTCTGTCAGACAAAAGAAAGCAATAATCTTTTCTGATTGAAAGAGACTTTGTTTTGTGATCCAGCCTCTCCTTCTACCAAGAAGAAAACCAACAAAGACGTAGTAATCTAGACGGGTTCCCAGCATGCCAGGGTTGCTGCTGCCAAGCTCATGACCAAATCCTTTTATTTCTGCTACTGGCATTTCCTAAATTCCCCCAAATGTCAGTATTTTTACAAAACAAGCTATCTGCTGTTGCTTTAAATAAATGTGTTAACAGCCTTAAATAGAAAGCTAATCATTTTATCTAAATTGATAAACTAACAAGTCCATCATAACCAAAAGAAAATGTGAAGAAGCTGCTTTTGCTAAATTTCTTGTTCTTAAGACAGCGCCAGGGAACAGAGATGATGCAAATGCTTTGCTAATTTAACACATGAGAAACAAGATTTGCTGCTGATAACCAAAGGCAAAATTCCCTCTGGACTCTCGGAAATACTTACTGGAAAAGTTTGCACCGTGTGATCATAATCTAATATCTAGTAAATACTCCTCCTATAAAATCTGTGATGAATCTGTTCCTGGTCCCAATACTCACCTTTCAGAGATGTGACCTTTTGGACGTCTCTGGGGGAAACACAGACAGTGGGATGTAGAGGGCTGCTAGCAAAACACTGGGAGCTTTTATTCATGTCATTATGGACATTTGAATTCATGGGACCAAGGGAATAATTGTTTCTCACCTAACTCAAAGTGGACAATCAGAACAGAATTTTTATATGAAAGAAAAATCTATATTGCCATTGTAGTATTTCCCAGTGCCATCATACCCCCACCTCCTCTCATCACCATGGCAACCAGAGTTTTTATGGAAAGTCAGCCAGCCACTGTGCCCTTGGCTCACATTTTCCCAGAGAAGTTTTTTTCTTTTCTTCATTAGCTCTTAGCATCTAGATACACTGTCTGATATCAAGCATCAAGTGATCAGGAAAATTCTACTTAGTAGTGTTTCTAAAAATGTCGTCTAAACACCACTTACATCAGCATCACATGAGGCTTATGAATGCTGATCCCCAGGCACTTTTCCCAGACCCATTATATCATCGAGGGGCCAAGGGATGTGGATTCTAACAAGTACTCCAAGTGATACTTAAGGCACTAAAATGTAATAACTGTTGATCTAAGGGAAAGACCATAGAGGATTATAGTTTCTTACCTATTTATGCTGTTTAACTGATAAGGAAATGCAGGTTTCTAGAGAGAAATCACATTGCTTTATGCTGGAGCAATTTTTACTTTTAACTGCTTGTCTCATTGAACCAGGATCCTGATTCCACCCAGTGCCAACTGAACACTCTTAATAGAAGTCCTGAGAGTCATTAGTGTGTTGCCCCCGATACCACATAGAGTAGAGATTAAAAAGCACATTTCACTTCTGCCACTGAGGCTCCTAGAGGTGAAGTATTTAACCTGTCACTCAGCTGTGAGGGCAGATCCAGGATTTAGACAGCCACTAGTCTAAGCCTAAACCTAGGGACATGCACTAAATAAACTGCATCATCAAAGCATCCCTTTAGCTGTGGGGTAAATGCATCCTGGCTAAATTGGGATATTCCTAACTTCCTTCTCATCCAGGTCCCAACGTTGGAGCATTACTTTTATGCTTTTCCTCAGCCCTGAAAGATTTGCATGCACCTTCAAGTAGTCCTGGCTTGGGACTTGTTTTTTTCTCAGCCCACCTCTCACACTCCTGGCACGGAAATGGACGCATAAGCAGAAGCAAGGAACGAGGGCAGGTGTCCTGCTGCCTGAATGCAGTGCAGTGACCACACTGAGCTGAAGATAATGAAATCAAGAGCTATTCCAAAAAAAAGTGAAGGAGAGAGACTCAAGACTAACATATCCTCAGGACCTACTCTACACTGTGAATCATCAGCGATTCAGGGCATTCTTTTCTCTGACTTCAGACTGAAGTGGGCCTGTGGCTGATTGGACAGAGTACGTACTGAAGTGTTATGTACTTGTATAGCCATTCAGCCATCTTTATTTCATTTATTTTTTTCAACCCATATGGCCTAGGAATTTCAGATATTATTAGCAAAATATAGAAAACAACCGTAGACTTTGTAACCTATAACATTTACCTGGCCAATTAAGAGAGTATTTTATTATACCATGTTTTCTTTCTGACACCTGCTAATCCAGTTCAAATAGTTAATATGATATTCCTTATAGATGTAGTCTAAAACCATACATGGCTTCTGGTTTTCTTTGTTTATTACATAGTCAAAATAAATGCATTAGGAAGTTTTAATGCAATCTGATACCATCCCAGAGGTGATCTGTAATGTCAGAGTAAATGGTCATTCTTATTAAGAAATTACATAAACTTTTTCTGAAATTTAAAAAATTATGGGTACATAGTAGGTGTATATTTTATGGAGTGCATGAAATACTTTGATACAGCATGCAGTCAGTAATAATCTCATCATTTCATATGATTTAAAAATATCCTTTCTCCTTTTACATTTAAGTAACCCTTAAAAAACTAGTCCAAGGCCAGGTGTGGTGGCTTACACCTGTAATCCCAGCACTTTGGGAGGCCAAGGTGGGCAGATCGCCTGAGGTCAAGAATTCGAGACCAGACTGACCAACATAGAGAAACCCTGAGTGTACTAAAAATACAAAATTAACTTGGCATGGTGGCACATGCCTGTAATCCATCCACTCAGAAGACTGAGGCAGGAGAATCACTTGAACCTGGGAGGCAGAGGTTGCAGTGAGCCAAGATAGCACCATTGCACTCCAGCCGGGGCAACAAGAACAAAACTTCATCTCAAACAACAACAACAACAACAAAAGCTAGTCCAAGAAGCTTGCTTATCTCCCTAAAATAGAGGTTTCAAATGGCTCCTTGTTTCTTTTTTTAAAAAACAGCTTTATTGAGATATAGTTCACATACCATACACTCACCCATTTGAAGTATACAATTCAATGGCTATAGTATATCAACAGAATTGTGCAACTATTACCACAATTTTAGGTTATTTTCATTATCCTCCAAAGCCCTGCAACCCTTAGATGTCACACCCCAATTATCCTTTCTCTACCCTCTCTGCAGAGACAGTAACTATTCTCCTTTCTGTCTGTATAGATTTGCCTATTCTAGATATTTCATTAAATGTGATCTTGCAATATGTGATACTTTGTGACTGGCTTCTTTCACCTCATCTCATATTTTCAGTGCATATCCACATGGTGGCATGTATAATGGTAGTCCAAATTTGTTTTAATTACTGAATCATATTCCACTGTATGCATACACCACATATTCTTTGTCCATTCATCAGTTGATGGGACATTGTTTCTACCTTTCACATATTATAAATAATGCTTCTATAAGCATTTGTGATCAAGTTTTGGGGTGGATATATAGAAAAATAAGCATTCTCAGTCTTTTATAGGTAAGTCAGGTTTAGAGAGAAACTTGCACATGAGGAAATTAAAAAGATTTAAATGGAAACACATTTTAAATGACCCAGAAGAGTTCCCACTTTAACCAAATCCTTCTATGATTTCCTTTATATTCCCTCAAGTTGTATTTAGGTAGATATGCTTTTCCACCGCCAAGTATTCAGTTTGGCTGGAGGACTGGGTTTATATGGTATCAGAGTGCAGTGAAAACATAGCCACAGAAAGTGGCTGGATTATTGAAATCCTGAATGCTAAGGCTGTGTGTGTGTGTGTGTGTGTGTGTGTGTGTGTGTGTGTGTTTTGCTCTTGTTGCCCAGGCTGGAGTGCAGTAGTACTCAGCTCACTGCAACCTCCGCCTCCTGGGTTCAAGCGATTCTCTTGCCTCAGCCTCCCAGGTCTCTGGGACTACAGGCGCATGCGACCACATCCAGCTAATTTTTGTGTTGTATTTTTAGTAGAGACAGGGTTTCACCATGTTGGCCAGGCTGGTCACAGACTCCTGACTGCAAGTGATGTGCCTGCCTCAGCCTCCCAGAGTGCTGGGATTACAGGCATGAGCCACCGTGCCCAGCCTGCTAAGGCTTTTTATGTGTGCAGACAATGGGTAAGCATGGATTATCTCTGATGCCCCTAAATTTAGAGGTGGTAGAAAAGTAATGACCAGATACAGAGGCTGCAGAACAGCAACACCACATAAGCAAAAGAGGGCCATTTAACAATGTCAAATTCTTCATCTCATAAAACTCAAGGATTCTGAGGGCTGAAAGAACTTAGGTATTCACAAGGGACGTTCAAGAAAGCAGCTTGAACTGAGTGGATGGGAGGAAAGAGAAGCAAGAGTGCTGGCCTCTCTTCATGTCAAAGTAGCAACTTAAGAGTGTCTTCAACATTTTGAAGATAGGACGGGGGACAATCTGAAGACATGAAAAAAGGAGTAATCATCATGGATGGTGGGGTTGTGGGGAGAAATAGAAAAAGGAACACAGGTGGAAGTGCAGTCTTAAAAAAATAAGACAATTTGTTCTCCCAAAAAAGTGCAGCAGAAGAGGGACTCTTAAGCAGGGACGCTTTGAGGCAGAGTAAAGGTAAAATGCAATTATTCAGTTTGGATGACCTGAATATTTTTAGTTAAAACTAAGAGTGATTTTTCCTGCTACTACATGTATATATGAAGCAACAGGAGATATATATACCAAACATATATCAGTATGCTGGACAATACTTTGGAGGAATCATAAGCCCACCAAAGATGAATTGATAAGAGTCCTAAACCAAATTCCATTTATTATTAGTGGTTTTTTTTTTTTTTTTCAGGACATTGTGAAAATTCCACGTGCCTTGAATTTGTGGTTTTGATTTACTACTTGGAAGACTTGTTGAAGGTTAGGGAAAGTAGAAAGCAGGCAGTGGGGTGCTCACTAGAGTCAGAGGCTACTGTGACAGTTACAAGGAAAGTGTGACCCCTTATGGCGGTCATCATATTTGCTACTTAATGGCCAGGTAATATGAGAGATGGACTTAGAGGTTGTGAACACAAAGAAATGTTGATACCAGAGATTTAGACAGTTGGAAAGAGCATGGTAAAAAGCAGAGATGATGGAGTGAGGAGAAATACAGGTGCTTCAGGCAGGAAAAAAGGAAACACAGAGTTAAGGCCTGAAGGAGGAAAAATGAGCACAGAGAAGTTCAGAGGGTGAAAATCTTAATGATAACCCTTTTAAAGCCCCGGGTCAATAGGAGAGAGGGTGTTGGAAAGGAAGAAGCCGGAGAGATAGGAGGTTGAAGTCAAAGAAGAACATTTCCATATTCAGTCACTAAGGAAGAGAAGACCTCAGTGTTGAAGAGGTCAGTGGCTTGGCCATGCTGGTAAGTGCTCAAAATGGAAGAGATGAAAGGCCACAGTGTGCAGGGTATAGAGGAACTGGGGGACCAAGACTGGTAGCTACTAAGGAAGACAGAATAAGAGAGAGCAACAAAACTATGGCCCTGATGAACAAGTCTGTGAGGATAAAAGGAAAAAGTTCAGGACACTGTGAGATAGCACTGATACGAGGATGGTGGCTGTGCTATGAGATGCTGGAATAGTCTTCAAAAAGGCAGGAAAAAACCCTAGAAAGGGCCAGGTGTGACTTGGACAACGAGAGGAGAAGATCATAATGGGAGTGAGATGAGAAATAAGGAGGATTAGAGGCAACCTGGATACTCACGTGTCACCATGGATGTGTGTGTGTGTGTGTGTGTGTGTGTGTGTTTGTGTGCGCACTTGCACGGAACTTGCCAATCCCAAAGTGCTAATTAGAATGTTGGCATGACAATGTGGTCATAGCCATTGGGTCTGGAATTTTGGATTATTCTGAGTCTTCAGGAATAGAGCAGGGAAGATCTGCTGTCTTGAGTTTCCAGGCTTCCTTTTTTGAAATGAAAAGGCTGTATGGCTTGTTTCAAAGACAAAAAGAAAAATATTCCCCCAAATATTTAAACTGATTTCAAAAATAATGTTTCTTTTTCTTCACCCTTCATTCTCTTTAAAATCAATTTGCTAAAGAATAAGATTAAAGAAGCATTAAATATATTGAGTTATCAAATCAATCTTCTATACTTCTCGATTAATTAACTGCTACATTTTATTCTGAATTTTTTCTAAGATTTATTATAATGACCATCTTTTATATAACAAAAAGGTTGTTTTTCTTTTATCTTTGGTTCAAAAACAGACTTTAACAAATATTTTATGCAAGCATGCATAGGAATAATTTTCTCATGTCCCAAATTTAAATGTTTTATTACATTTTCCTGGCTTTTGTGGATTTCTGCTTAGCCATACAAATTAATTGTAATTTTGCCTATTTTTTAGGAAAAAATGGTTTTGTTACAGTTTTATTTCTAAACAAAGCCAATAGTGATTAATGTAAATTAAGAATATCAACATGTAGATATAAAGGTGGAAACAGTAGACACTGGAGACTCCAAAAAGGGGAGGGAGATAGGGAGGTAAGGGTTAGAAAGCTGCCTAGTGGGTTCTATGCCCACTACTTGGGTGAGAGTTTCACTAGAAGCCTAAATCCCAGCATCACCAATATGCCCACAAAACAAATCTGCAATGTATCCCCTACATCTAAAATTAAATAATAAAAAGAATATTAACATGACAGCTATTCTTTATCAATATGGAACTATGTTGTATAGAATCTTAGCAGAATACCTTCTAGGTTCATGTAAGAACCCAAATGTCTGTGGAAGAAGTTAAAGTGTTTGGATAATATTCAGACTTCGATAACTGTGAAAATATTCAAACCTAGTAAATTGCCATACGGTTGCAAGGACCCAATAAAATGTGCTCCCAGCACTTCAAGTTTTTTTTTCCATAGGAATGGAATGTTCTGATAGGTCCCCATCTTTAGAATTGCTAGGCTGGTCAAAGCCTCACATTTATTTCCATCAATGTCATTAATCTTGGAATCTGGGAAGTATTCCAGCCTAAAGGTAGCCACAGGGAAACAGCAGAGTATGATGGTGAAACAGAGCTCAGAGTGAACAGATCTTGATCCCATTCCCACATCTTCTTCCTGGGACCTCAGTGCACAATTCCTGTACTTATAGAAGAAAAACAAGCACAGTCCTGTACCTTGTGGGGGTGTCCAGATCTAATCTAAACTGCTTACATCCAAGGAGCTAACTTTAATTCTTAGAATAAACATGAGGTTACAATTTTTTTTTTTTAAAAAGGACAATAATTTTACAGGACACAATTTAAAAAGTAAGCAGTATTCTGTTATGAGGCAGAGAAAAAAAAACAAGTCAAAAGCAAATCAAGTCAGAAATCGATTTAAGATAGATTCATTACTTCCAGACTGATCTACTGCTACTTAGAAAGAAATACATCTTAAAGAAAGTGGAAAGAAAGCTCAGCATTATTTAAATGTTATTTAGCCCTGCTTGTTTTCTGGGTCACTTCTCGCTGCTACTCAGAGGTGCTGGCTTGGGGGAATACAAATGAAATTCAGTATCTCCTTCAGGAAGACACAGTTTGAAGGATGCTTTTTTCCCAAAGAGGAAAACACAAATCATGAAATTTAAATACAATTTTTGGATGGGAGAGCTCTTTGGGCAGCATGAATCATGGAATATGAACAGGACAAGGAGTCTAAGGGCAGTGATTCAATCCTGGTCTGCTACAGTCTACACCAAGGTCACATGAGATCTCTCTAAGCCTTGGTTTCCAAAACTGTAAAATGGGGAGAAGGATGATAATAATAGCTATGACTAAAGTTCCCCTAAGCCTTAAGTAAGGTAAAAAACATGAAATAACTCTAGAAAGCAGAAAATATTATATCAGTGTTAACTATTATAACCATTCTAATCTACCGGATTGAATTCTACACTGAAATGTACCCATTCTGCTTACAAAGCAAATCCAAAGCAAACAAACATCAAAGCCTACCAGATTGTAAACCAGGTGTCCATCCAGGTCCTATCACCGATTAGTTGTGTGATTTTATATCAGTCATTCACTCTCCCAGGGTTTCAGTTTCTCTTACAGGATCATTCTCACAGACTGGCAAGATCCTCATGACATAAAGACCAATCCACACTTTGAAAACAACGAAGTACTATATAGCAGGTATAGTCCTCATGTTGACTTTACTGAAGTAGAATTAGAAAAAAAAATTCCTATGTTTTGTTTGAACCCCATTTTATTGTCAAAAGGAGCCATTTTCACCCTCCAAGATGTAAATTTTTTTCCAAGTTGGACTCGTGTATTAATACAAGAAAACAGTTACTGGTAATTTATGTGAATTGAAAAAGAGCATAGTATTGATCTCCTGCTTAGGTCTTGGCAAATGAAATTTAAAAGAATCTCTGCCATCCTTCTCCTGTAGAGCCACACTCAGCACAGTGTCATAACATCACTGCAGGGTCTCTTTCATAAGAATAAGATGGCACTTTGTTGCCAGGCCATTAAATCTTGCTTTTTTAAAAAAAGAATTAGCCAAGAAAAAAAAATATACATCTACATGTTTCTTGAAATGAATTTTGCATTATATTATGTGATCCAGGGACCCAAATAGGCATGAGAAGAAAATTTTCTAGCCTTCCTGTTACTTGGGCTTTAAGTAGAACACATTGAACAACAGCAATAACTTTAAAAAATGAGCCCTAAGAATTACACATGAAGAAATAAATGGCCATAAAACCTAAAAGTAGAATAAAATAATAAACGCCATATAATCATGCAATCTAAATAAATGCTACAATTGCTGCACTCATGTTTCTTTCATCTGCTGATTTCCTTTTATTCTATTAAGGAGATTTCTGATGCTGAAATGGCATTCCTGTCTCAGTATGCATTTTTTCATTCATCCTCAGTGTTCATCCTTCTCAGGCACTATCAAATAGTACTGAGTTTTCAACGTCAGTTTTTTTTTTTTAATTACTGATTTATATTTCTTAAATCTTCTTTAATATGATAGTAATGGCATTTTTCAGTGTGTGTTGCAATCCCTTCATTTTGTATTGCGTCATGAGAGCTGAGGTCATTTTTGAACTTAAAAGCTTATTTCATATCCATGGTAAATACTATCATGCACGATAGTAAAATTATTCCATAATTAGCCAACAACAACGCGTCCACTTAACAGGGTTAGAGAAAAACATGAACACACACTCACACACACACACACACACCACACTAAGCACATGCCTCTCTGTGAATATGACCTGAAGATTCAGGGGGTAATCCAGCAGGTGGAGAAGATGCATTTATACTGCAGTAACCAAGGCAATTTTGTCAATTCCATTACAGAGAGGCTGAACGTGCACAAGGAACCCACTAAACTTGAGGGTTATCTGGAGAGAGTCCTTGACAAAGCATTAATGATAAGGTAAACACGACAATTAAGGCCCATGCATGCTGAGCTAGGCGACCAGGACTTTATAGGAATGGACTGGAATAAGATTATATCTGCTTAGAATAATAAGAATTTTTAGAACAATTATTAATTCTGATGGGATAAAAGCATTTATAGGCTAAAAATAAAAACCAAATTTATTGCCTTATTAATATTAGTTTATTAAATTTCAAATTGTAAAAGAGAATGCTTTAAAGTTTTTTATTTTTGTTTCTAAACTTTAAACTCAAAATATTTTTAGAGAAAATTTTATTGTTACTTTTAGTTTTCTATTATGCAGATAAAGCAGGATAGTACAGTAGCGTAGCATGTGATGACTGAATTTCTGATGAGTTATTTCGATTCAGTTAAAAGCCATCATCAATTTATCTATTAAATACAATTGATAATTAGATCATCAATTATCTATTAAATAACTAATCTATTGAATGAAGTGTTTGAATGCAGTTAAGAGCAATCATTATCATCTACTAATTACAAGGGACCTATGGTCAAGTACTGAAGGATGCACAAAAATAAAGAAGCATATTTCTTTTCCTCCAGCAGTCTATCAATACAGAAATCATTTCATTATTTGTGTGAATTCTCAGTTTCTCACAAGACATATATAAATCTTCCATTCCTTTTTTTCGATTCCCTCCATTTTGTTAATGTTTCTGTTTTTTTGTAGTTGTTGTTTTCATTCTGACTAGTTCAGAAGTTAAATATCATCACTGTTACTATCATCACTAACAACATCACCCACACACCTAAGGTTTATGTTAATAAATACACAAGATTCAAGGCTCCAATCTAATCCAGTCTGCAATAGTATAATTTCATTATCAACTCATAAATGTGGCAGTAAGCAGAACCCAAAACCTACTCCTAAGGGCAAAGTTGTCACTTATGATCTCAGCTCACTTTGTTTGTTACTCATAGCATAAACTGAGAATGATAATTGAATTATAATTCTGAGTGATTTCCCCAAATTATATCCCTTGGAATGCTGGTTTTGAGAAATGCTTTTCCCCCAAAAAGCATTCCTTGGGCAATGCTCTATTCATCTTTTCTTCTTAAAAAGTTTCACATGGCACATCAGCATATTAAGCGCTATTGCAATAAAGAGATCTATTTATCTTTGCTTAACCCACCATTTTCTAAATTTCTCTGACCAAGGGACTTTGCATTCCCACCTCACTCAGTTAAGAACAGCTACGGACAACCTTCAGAAGTAGTGTTTTCAGGAAGACATGTTAAGAAATGTTGACTGAGAAGAGAAAGAATTAATTCAGATGGATATTACATTTTCCCAAAGCTAGAAAACCCGAGTTATTCTGCATGAAGGAGAGATTGTAACACCATAATTAAAATTGTTCAAATTACCATGCCCTTGACATTCCATTTCCTTAAAGATACTTCCAAAATGTAAAATGTACTTAGCTGAAGAAGACTGATAGTATCTCCTTCTCTGTTGTGCCCATTATTCAGTACACTTGCATGGTGGGAAAAAAAAGTGAAAATGTTAAGCCATTTGATTGTACGTCAAGCTTTTTTTTTTTTTTTTTTTTTTTGAGACGGAGTCTCGCTCTTGTTACCCAGGCTGGAGTGCAATGGCGCGATCTCGGCTCACCGCAACCTCCGCCTCCTGGGTTCAGGCAATTCTCCTGCCTCAGCCTCCTGAGTAGCTGGGATTACAGGCACGCGCCACCGTGCCCAGCTAATTTTTTTGTATTAATAGAGACGGGGTTTCACAATGTTGACCAGGATGGTCTCGATCTCTCGACCTCGTGATCCACCCGCTTCGGCCTCCCAAAGTGCTGGGATTACAGGCTTGAGCCACCGCGCCCGGCCACTGTACGTCAAGCTTTAAGGTAGGCACAGTTTGCTTTTTCTTTTGTCTCTCCATATTCCACTATCAAAATCAAACACTGGTGAGTTTTATCTCAACAAAAAAATTATTGACATAAAGTATTAAAATAAATAACCATCCAATCATGTATGATTTGGAGCTACTAGGCAAAAGCTACCAGCATTAAATACATTTCAAGTTCTTACATTAGAATATCCTTCTTGCCTCAGGGGCTGAGTTCTGGGTCTGGTGTGGCTACTGACTACTGCTCATATAGTGCTATTTGTACAAGATGGCAAAAGTTCCTTGGGTAAAGAAACTACATTACTCAGCAAGAAAAATGTACACAATGTCTGCCAAAATAATTCTTACTTTTGATTTTCTTTTCTGTTTTATTTCACTTCTCCTTTCTGCCACTAGACTCTGCCTAGCATATATTTTTATAGCACTGAAATCCTAGTAAAACACTTCTAAAAATATTTAAGCAATGTACAATTATGAGGGTAAAAAAAATCCACATTCCCATTGTTTGGCAGCAGCTGTGAAAGAGGACTGGCTGTATGTCCATCAGTACACCATGTTTGCAGGAGTTGAGGAAGCAGAGGAATTTGCTTATTTCCTTAACTGAAAACTACAAAGAACCCAATTCAGCACCATTATATGACTTAGCTGTTTTTGCTGCATTTTGAGTAGACGTAGTTGGCATTTAATAAGTTCTTTCCATCTCTGTCACCCACCATACTAGAAGTAAGCTTATGGGGCTTTTTTTAATGCAGAAATCTAAGATAATGCCTAAGTAATAAAAACAAGATTAGTCCTTGTCAAGTTGCTAGACAGTTAAATGCCACACTTGCCCCCCTGTTCTGCTCCATCTAAGATCAATTTAATTTGGGAACAGAAGGAATTTCTATTGAAAAGCCTAAGAAGACAAGCTGTATAGCTTAAAGGACTACACAAGAACATAGGAAGCTGTTTTGAGACATAGGAGAGGCAACCAGACAAAGAAAACACATTGAGCCTTAGAAAGTTTTACTGCTTCTCTCTGGGAATCTTTAATTGACAAGGAAAGCTCAAGGGCCTTTTTATCCCTCCAACCACACGTAGGAAGTAACTAAGGGATAGCAAATTCCAGGTGCCATCTCTGTGAGGCAGCTAGTGGATATCATAGCTATGGCTACAGCACAAAATACTCCTGTGCTAACCCACTCTGGCCTTGCCCTAGAAACTCTTCTGGACAGTTTGTGTTTAAGAATTCCTGTAGTGCTTTTTGGAAGTAGTTATGAATACAGTGCAACCAGGACTGTAATTCAAAGTTTGACTGATGATTGATTGATTGATGTATGCTAAGCTCAGCTCTCTGGCCACTGACAGATTCCAGGAGCATCCAGGAAACATGATGAGGCAATTCTGATGCTGGTTGTTCCTTCATGAGGCACAGTAACAGAAAGCATCCCTGGGACTCTTTCCCCTTTCATCATAGAAGAGCAGAGAAGGCCTTTCGTATATCCTGAGCTCAAAGACTGACTGCAGCTGCAGAATCATGAGGCTTACATGGAGTGCTGGACTCCAACATGGCCATAGTTAAAGCAGGAACTTTGCTTTAACAATTAGCCCCGGTCTGTCAAAGAGTGAGACTGCTAGTATTTATAACAACTTCCTGATTCTACTACCATGCACAGCCCTCCATCTGAATAATGTGCAGATATTTTTGTTCCTGGTAAAGGTAAGGGTCTGGAAGCAATAGCCTCTCTCACTAGGTATCTGATTAGGTGAAAATTCCTTTGGGTTTTATGTAATCATTGTGGTGGCACTGCATTAGTTATGAAACAAAGCCTATCTTTATTTGAAGGATTCTTCAATAATCAGGTTAATAAAATTACTTTTAATTTTGATTTACTATCAAATATATATTTTCTTAAAACATCCACCTTTTAAATGTACTGCAGACCCACACAGACACAAAACACACTTTATGTATTTATCCTTTAAAAATGTCTTTGAATTAGATCGGGGCTTGAGGTTTTCAGAAGTGTCAAGGGGATATTTTTTATAAAAACAATGAATAATTCAAGAGATGTCTGTCAGAATAAATTTAAGTTCATCTTGATTTTGACTTCCACAGATATGTCATACAAAATCCTGCTAGTAATTATCCCCAATCCCATCTAAAAAAAAAAAAAAAGAGTTTCATCGATATAACTCAACAAATGCTTCACTGAGCTGGAACAGAATGGTGATTTTTAAGCTCTCTTTCAAAGACCATTGTGAACAGCACTGTAGTTTACTTTTTACCTTCCTATTCAACATTTTTATTGTTTATGGTGACTCGCTTCCTATTGCTTTCTCATTTTTTTCCTATGAATTGAGATTTATTATAAGGTACTGTGTTTGGTGTTTTGAGTAGTCTTAAGAGGGAAGAAAGTTTATTTTCATTTAAAAGCCACAATAATACAGAAATATAATTGAGTGTGCTGAAGGAAAAGGAAGAAATTAGGAGTCATAGAAATAATCTCTAATCTACTGAGAATTTTAATCTTTTAATTAAAATATTAAAAACTTAAATGCTTAATATACACAACTCTGGTAATTGAAGGGGTTCTTTGTTTGTACCTAGTACCATTTCCTTAATCATGACTAGTAAATTAGCAGGCAAGGGGACTGCTATTCCCTTCTATCCTAGCCACTGTATCTGTGATGCATAAATAGGACATAATTGCTGGGAGGGAGGATACTAAGGGAAAATGAAAGGAAGGAACCACAGCAACAAAATAGGTCCAAATAAGTTATGACAATGTGGCTGATACTTTATATTTGCATATTTTACAGTTTATGAAGTGTTTTTCCATTCATTCAATTATTTAGTCTTCACTATTCTTTAAGATAAAATTATTATTGTCTTCACCTTACAGTTGAGGAAACCATGGCTGGAAGAAATTGAGTAAACTATACATCATTTAAAAATACATGTATTATTTTAGTCATATTACTAAGAACCAATGTTCTCATAAGGAGATCAATGTCTCTAGTAAATCTATGAGTTTTTCAAAAAGAGAATTCAGTTAAACTTTTAGGGATAATAGCCCACTAAGGAAAAGATAAATACATAGCCACTGATTAAATCTTCCATTGGGATAATTACTTCACTTCATTTCATTGGCCAATGTATTCAGCTTTTAGGGCCCAATTCTCAGAGACAGAAGTGAAATAAACTCAGATTTCAAGAAACTGGGCTACTGAGATCTCATTTCTGACATCGTATGAATTTCCGTCCCCACCCAAATCTCATGTTGAATTGTCATTCGCAACGTTGGAAGAGGGGCCTGGTGCCAGGTGACTGAATCACGGGGACAGACTTCCTCTTTCCTGTTCTCATGATAATGACTGTGTTCTCTGGAGATCTGGTTGTTTTAAAAGTGTGTAGCACCCCTCACTCCCTCAATCTCTTCCTCCTGCTTCAGCCATGTAGGACGGACGTACCTGCTTCCCCTTCACCTTCTGCCATGAATGAAGATTTCCCGAGGCCTCCCAGCCATGCTTCCTGTACAGTACAGCCTATGGAATCATGAGCTAGTCAAACTCCTTTACATTATAAATGACCCAGTCTCAGGTAGTTCTTTACAGCAATGCAAGAATGGACTAATATAATTTCTTCAGTAGAAAATTTGTTTTCTATTATACAATATGAACATTACATCACTGAAAAGTATGGCATTATGGAAAGCCAGTTTAGAACAGATGACATTAAGAAAGTATATAAAACTTGGCTTTCTACATGTTATAGAAAAATGTAAATTAAAATACAATATGCATTCAGCTCTACTATTTTTATGTCAACCAAAACTCCAAAGGTTGAAGTCAGAGAGCAATACAGTTGGACTATAATCCAGACAATAAACGAAGATTACTTATTGATGAAACCTGTATAATTAAAGTTTAATTATATATTTGATTTCAATCATTTTCTTTAGATTTTCATCTAATCTTTTCAAAATCCAAAGAGTTTGGTCATCTCTTATTATTTCAGCAACTTTCTTATTACTATTTGCAATTTTCTTTCTGAGTGTACACACCATGATTTGTCTGATTGTCATTTTTACACATTAATTTCTTTTTAATTTTTAATTTTAAAATTCACTATGTTTAAGGTGAGATATTTATTATTTCATATTGAGAAATAAATCAAATGGAAAATATGACTGGAAATTCAAAAACCTAACTTTCACAAAGCTAAAAATTATCCAAATAGACTATCTCACTCATGTTACTGTCTGCCATTCATCAAGTGATCTTCCCTTATTCCTCAGAAGCATTTGGTCTGTCATCTTAACCTGAACCTAGTTCATGCCATAAAATTTGAATTATCAAGTCAATAAATCTCTCTTTGATAAAAGTAGGTAATCCTAATGGCCTGCCTCTTTCGTTATTTGGAATCATTATTAATAATTCCAATAGTCATTTGCTGCTATAATTGTACTCCTTCTTGGTCCATAGTAGATGGATCCAAGAAAATTCTAAAGTGATTTAGGAAAGTGTGACACATTCTCAAATAAGAGGTCCACTAAATAGCCTGACCTCACCAATGAAGTAAGAACAGATGACTTCTAGGAATGACCTAAAAGGACTCTCTCCTGTTTATTTTCCAAGATAACATACACTTAGACCATTGCTGTCTGTTTCCCTCCAATGAATGAGTTTTGATAAATGACTGAATTGGCCTGATAGCTGAGGGGTTAACTAAGTACCAGTGAGTAGGAGAATTATTGAATGAAATTCTTTTTAAATTGTACTTCTCTGCTCTTTTAAATAAAAAATAGTGGCTATAATTTAAGCTTTTCTTGGTGGTCTTGGGTGAGGATAATGAGCCTCCTTTTTTTGTGACAAGATAGATGGAAACTGCTTAGGTAAAATGGAGAGAGAACAATATTTGAATCCAGTACCTCTAGGTGACTTTTCTTACTATGATATTTTTTAGCGTAATTTTAGATTATGCTAAATTTTGGATTTATGTCTATATTTTTTTCTCTTTCACTGAAAAATAGGGTCAATAACATCTTCATTTGTCATTACGTGAACAAATGAAATGATTTCTATAAAACCACACACCACTATATATTTGCAATATGTGCATTAAATGTGATTGTAGTTGTTTCCATTATGATCCTACTCCTGGGGGTTGTGGGGCTGTGGAGCTTGGCTCTGTCACCTGTAGATGGAGCAGACCTTGTCCAACTGTAGGTCCCCTGGGAGGTGGCACTCAGCTGCCTCCACAGCCTTAGTGAACCCACACCATGATGAAGCTCTAGGCTCTGCTTCTCTCCTATCCTTTTTTCATTTCCCAAAATGATTTTCTTCACTGCTGTTAACAGCTTCCTACTTGCTCCCATCAGTCAAGACGTCATCCATTATTTCTCCATCACTAGCCCAGTGACATTCGGTGACACTTGAGACAACTTTCTTTTACACTGTGTGCTTTTGGGTGTGAAAGATGAGTAGCCGTCTCTCTGTATTTCAAGACTATAAGACAGTGTGTGTCGAGAGCACTTCAAAGTGTGTCGATCCTTCATTATCCAAAGCAGGTGATCTCACAAGCACCTAAGCAGTTTTTCTTGTAGTCTCTCTAAAATGCCAACATCAAGTGGAATTCCAGGCATGCTCAATTTAAAAGTCTACCTCAAAGGTTATAATATTCCAAGTTCAGTGAGGTGCTTATATGACAGGTCAATGTGCTCATGAAACCCTTCTTGTTTCACTTTGTAGCATAATAGCACTTTGTAGCATAAATAGCACTTTGGTTAGTGGTCTGACTCAGGGAAGAGACAGTGGTAGCAAGAAAAGTATGTTCCTAGTCAATAACTGTCCTTTGAAAAGACATAGGGAGGAGGTACATTTCCTGCATTCCTTCCCTAGCAATTGGGACAGGGCAGAGATTCTGTTTTGGGAAAGACCAGATTAGGCCTCCTATCTGGAACCCCAAGGGGACAGGTTACAGTAGCCACTTGTAATCCTCACAGAAATCTTGAGTTCTGAAAATTTCTTTCATGGAAAAAAAAAATGAAAGAATAAGCCAAAAAAAGAGTCTTTCTGCATCCATGCACATCCATAAGGGATATGAAAATAGTACCTTTGAATATTCTGGGATTATGACGTTTTCAATCAGCAAATATTATTCTATGTGAAAACCTAGAGTATTAGAACATACAGGAACTGCAGTTATCTCCTTATTTTTCTTACACTTTATACAGTTTGATTCACTGGCAGGCATGGCTGTACCTGTGGTATGAGTTCCAGAGGCCTCAAGGTGCCCTGTGTGGCTGGAAATGAGGGACCCCAGGGTGAGCAGCAGATGATGGAGGCAGAGAGGGGACAAGTCAGGCAGGGCTGATAGTCAGGGCTTTCACTCTGCATGAGGTGGGGCTAGGGAGAACTCCCTGAATGGAAGAATGACTTGAACCTTCACTTGGAACATCACATGGAAGAGTGATCCATGAATGTCAATTCAACTGTGAAGTGAAAGAGAGGTATGAGACCAAAATCAAAACAAACCCTTTTGAATAAAAAATACACAATGTAGTTTGCAAGTACAACTTTTATGAATTTAAAATTCTAGTTCATTTTTAAAATGAAACACTTAACTTCTTCTTTTTCTTTTAATTTTTTTAGACAGAGTCTCACTCTGATGCCCAGGCTGGAGTATGGTGGTGTAATCTCAGTTCACTGGAACCTCTGCCTTCTAGGTTCAAGCAATTCTCCGTCTCAGCCTCCTGAGTAGCTGGGATTATACGTGTATGCCACTACATCTGGCTAGTTTTAGTATTTTTAATAGAAATGAGGTTTCCATGTTGGCCAGGCTGGTCTTGAACCCCTGTCCTCAGGCCTCCCAAAGTGCCGGAATTACAGATGTGAGCCACCGTGCCCAGACTTAATTTCTTCTAATGAACACCTATTTATTACTTTGCCAGACTTGATGCAACACATATAGTGTGAATGTAATTTTATGATAAAGAAGAAAAAAACAATTCAAGTTTCTAATTGTAACATCATAAAGGATATTTGGGGGCCTCTGTAGATGAATCCAAAAATGCCACCACCACTCCAAAAAGGAACTCCTCTCTGCTTGTTAAACCCTGCTAAGGAATGGCGTTGGTATTTTAATTCTTCCAGAAATTCATGACAGCTGGTATCTAAGGCCACCTATAGCTATCAGAGGGCTATTTTAAGTATTCTTCCAAATAAGCAAAGACCTTTTAAGAATATTCAGTTAATTTTAATCTTTAACATTCAAATCAATAACTTTATTGATTGAACTTTTTCACTTAAAATTATAATAAAATAGTCAAGTGATATCACAGGATATCATTGAACAGTAGGTTAATTCATAACTGAGATTAGATTTGGGGGGATTTCATTGCAATACAAATAATACGGTGCTTTTTCAGTATCATTCATTTGTTACTTTGTTTACTAAATCCACATTTATCAGAGTCTAATATAATTATCTTACAGGAGGAATGACAAAGTTTAGTATTAATGGACACTGTTCTCATGGAAGGTCTCTATCTTATGCATTAAATTATTATGATTATTATTATTTTTTTTTGAGACGGAGTTTCGCTCTTGTTACCCAGGCTGGAGTGCAATGGCGCGATCTTGGCTCACCGCAACCTCTGCCTCCCGAGTTCAGGCAATTCTCCTGCCTCAGCCTCCTGAGTAGCTGGGACTACAGGCACGTGCCACAGTGCCCAGCTAATTTGTGTATTTTTTTAGTAGAGATGGGGTTTCACCATGTTGACCAGGATGGTCTCGATTTCTTGACCTCGTGATCCACCCACCTCGGCCTCCCAAAGTGCTGGGATTATAGGCGTGAGCCACTGCGCCCGGCCTAAATTAATTTTAATCAAAATGATTTCAGTCCTTTCCTGTCTCATGTGTTAGCAAATTAAAAATTGAAATGAAGATTCCTTACTCGAAAGTATATTTCTTCCTTTTAGTTTACCAGTAAAAAGTCAAGGACTTGAAACCCTTTGAACACATGTTCATCCAGGTTTTTTGTTGTTGTTCAAAAAGTCAGTAACAGATAGATTGAAAATTGACCAGACATTTCCAAAAGCCCTTTGACTGTGCAAGTACATTTGGGTTTCCTTCAGAGCAGGGCAACATATGCCTTAAGGCATATGTTGCCCTGCTCTGAACATAAACAATCTTATTTAATGTATACATTTTTGTGCTGAAATCAATGCTTTTACAGAATAAAATGACCTTCTAGGTTGACTGAGGATCACAGACATTTTATCATACTGCACGCAGCTGATAACCAAATACTGTGGCAGATGAGCAAATTGTGTAGACCCTGGGTACAACAGGACCTTACGGGAGCAGAGTTGGAGAAAGGGCATCTAGATGAACAGATGTTTAATAGAACCTGGACGATCTGCTCTTGCAGTATTGAAACCTTCATAACCACCAAGCAATAGAGAATTTTATTTTACATTCCTAGATGCAAGGTTATTGATGACCAGCCCATATGAATCAACCAAAAATTGAGTCATGCAGGAAAATTTGAATGATAGTGAATCTCATAGTTTGTACTACTAATTTACCTATGATGTATTTCACCTATAATAGAAACTCTTTTAGACAATTCCACTTCATCATGTTACCAGATTAACAGACATTCTCGTTTCCTCTGTAAAACATTAGGAGAACCTAATAAATACTCTCTAGTAAAGCCTGTGCACTTCTGCTCCCACTGTATTGAGTTGTATAGCTGCTGAGTCAGCTGAGTTGATTCCCAAAGTTAATCCTGTTGTACTTTCTATCAATATTACATAAATTAAATTATCTGAAATTTGGTAAAATACAAATGTAAAAAGGACTAATTGCTATTGCAATGAAAACTATGCAAGTGACATGGAAAGGTAACATGATGAGGAGGTTGCTGAAATAATTGTGTTATTGAAGCAGATGTGGGTAAAATAACTGTAAGAGATAGGAAAAAAGTATAAAAATCTAAGTTTTCTAAACAGATTGAGATGCAACTGTGTTTCTCATTCCACTTTGAAGCTATCAAAATTGATAATCATTAGTTATCATTATTGGTGGGGTTTTACAAGAAAGATAAAGCAGTATTGTATTAGTTCGTTTTCACGCTGCTGATAAAGACATACCTGAGACTGGGAAGAAGAGGTCTAATTGGCCTTGCAATTCCACTTGGCTGGAGAGGCCGCAGAATCATGGTGGGAGGCTAAAGGCTCTTCTTTTTCCCTTTTTTCTTTCTTTCTTAGAGATGGAGTCTTGCTCTGTTGCCCGCCCAGGCTGGAATGCAATGTCACAATCTCCACTCACTGCAACCTCCACCTCCTGGATTCAAGCAATTCTCCTGCCTCAGCCTCCCAAGTAGCTGGGACTACAGGTGCGTGCCACCACGCCTGGCTAATTTTTGTATTTTTAGTAGAGACAGGGTTTCAGCATGTTGGCCAGGCTGGTCTCAAACTTCTGACCTCAGGCGACTCACCTGCCTCAGCCTCCCAAACTGCTGGGATGACAGGTATGAGCCCCCGCACCCGGCCACAGCTGCACCTTTCATCTGAGGGTTGGCACAGCAAAGTGCAGCCTCCTCTGTGCAAGTCAAGACCAGAGACCCCAAGGTTGCAGGCTCCACGTGTGTCCTGGCATCAGCAAGGCCATCATGGGTAAACTTTACCCACACAGCTCATCCACAGGCTGGACTCAGAATAACAAAAGCTGGCAAGTAAAACCACCACAGCCAAGTGGCCAGACTGGCAAGTGAGAGACCCATCTACTCAGGCTACATAAGATCAGCAGCCTCGATAAGAGCCTCCTATGTTGTGAGAAGAAAACTCTCTAAGAATCAGGGTAAGAGCAGACGCAGTGGCTCACGCCTGTAATCCCAGCACTTTGGGAGGCCAAGGCGGGCAGATCACCTGAGGTCAGGAGTCCAAAACCAGCCTGGCCAACATGGCGAAACCCTGTCGCTACTGAAAATACAAAAATTAGCCAGGTGCGGTGGCAGGCACCTGTAATCCCAGGTACTCGGGAGGCTGAGGGAGGAAAATCGCTTGAACCTGAGAGGCGGTGCTTGCAGTGAGCCAAGATCACGCCACTGCACTCCAGCCTAGTCAACAGAGCAAGACTCCATCTCAAAAAACAAACAGACGGCCAGGCATGGTGGCTCACACCTGTAATCCCAGCACTTTGGGAGGCCTAGGCGGGTGGATCACGAGGTCAAGAGATCGAGACTATCCTGGCCAACATGGTGAAACCCCGTCTCTACTAAAAATACAAAAAAATTAGCTGGGTGTGGTGGTGCGCACCTGTAGTCCCAGCTACTGGGGAGGCTGAGGCAGGAGAATTGCTTGAACCCGGGAGGTGGAGGTTGCAGTGAGCTGAGGTTCTGCCACTGCACTCCAGCCTGGTGCCTGGTGACGGAGTGAGACTCTGTCTCAAAAAAAAAAAAAAAAAACCAGACAAACAAAAAAGGAATCAGGGTACTGAGTGTTGAATGTGGTCAGGGCTTCCCGATGGGAAGAACTTACAGGGAGACCCCGTGGCCAGAAGGTGTTCCCACAGCCGGAGGGTACAGTGCAAGCTACTCTGCCTCTGAGTCTCAGTTTTCCCATGTCAAACATGGAGAAGCGGAGTCTGCCTCAAGTTTCGGGGATTAAGAAGGCCTGCCTAGAAAGCTCAGAACACCAGCTGGTGCCTGCTAAGGGGCCAGAGTGATGTTTCCTTGGGTGATAATTCCACCCGTGACGAGGCTGGCTAGGGAAACCTCCCAACGTAACTCCCCAAGCCTTTCCTGGTTCCCCCCCATAGCCTTCATAGCTGCAGGACCCCAGGCTCACGGCCCCTCTGTCCCAGGTCACAGTACCTTGAAGACGTGGATGCCCATGAGCAGCAGAAGGTGCTGGAAGGCGGCAGCCCTGGGCTCTGAGGAGGGGGCCTCCAGCTCCTTCAGAGTCTGCAGCATCCTGTGGGGAGCCAGGCGGATCCTCAGGCCCTGGCTGCCATCAGACCACAGTGTCCTGCCCACCCCCTGGAAATCCCACCCACTCACCGGTCCCAGGCCTGGTGGTGCTGCGCAGTGAGGGGTGTCACGGGGGTCATGCTGTGGCTGTGATTCAGCCGCAGGTCTGCGAACTGCACCAGGTGGTAGGTCCAGGGCTGCCTGCCTCGGGTCTGCTCTGGTGCCAGCTTGAACTGCGTGCTGAGGGTCTGCAGCAGACTGGGCGAGGGGCAGGGCTTGGTCACCAGACCGATGAGTGAATACAGCCGCCTCCCTCCACCCTCCCCAGGGCTCGGTCTCCCACCTCTCCAGGACCTGATACAACTCCCTGGGCCTCGGCCGTTGTCCCCAGCCTAGGGGAACTGCAGGGAGCAGGCGTCCTCAAGGCCTTCCCACCTTTGGACCTCTCCTGAGCCGCCCCAGGCTCACCTGAAGAAGGCGCTGCTGATGGCCTCTCGGGCCTGGCTTTCCAAAGGGAGGGAGAGCTGCTGCCTTGTCTCCGGGATCTGGGATGTGGGCTCCTTTGTGACGAAGAACGAGTGGAACAAACAAAACCTGGGGAGGGCGGGAGAGCAGCCAGCGCTGTTCACGGCCATTTGTTTCCACGGGCTCCCCTCCCCTGGTGGCACCACACAGGGTTCAAGGCCAGGAGGAGGAGGGGAGGCCTTCTGTCCCCTTCTGCTCTGGGTACAGTTCTCAGGGCCCTCATGGGAATGGAACTCATGAGGTGGCTGGGCCAGGAAGGGCTGGATCCCCAGCTGAACACAGTTCAACCCGAACTGGGGAGAGAGAATCAGTGCCCCTCTCAAGGAACCAAGAGACGTGAGTCTGTGTGGTCACGGCCGAGTCACGCCACTACTCCTGCAAACACGGGGCCAGTGCAGCCCCCTCCTGCAACCGGGCACGCTGAGGGTGAGGTGAGCACCCGGCTCTGCTCGGGTACAAATGAGGCAGGTGTAGGGCAGGCTTCCCCGACGCCACCCATGGGCAAAGGCTCCCTGCTGGGCACGCACAGCACACCCAAACCTCTTAGGCGCCTGCAACTGGGGTGCCTCCTGGGCCCCTTCCCTACAGGCTCCTGAGGAATTCCCAAGTCCCCTTGTGCATGCTCCCCACTGATGACTCAACCCAAAGGCTTCTGGCTCCAGAGGACACAAATCAGGACGAGGGGCTCAATTCCTTGACCACCTGCCTGCGGGAAGCTCCAGCACCTCTTGTCCCTGGCCACCTGCTCCATCAAGGTCTCCTCCATCTCCAGGTGCAGGCTGTCCACAAAGCTCACCAGTTGAAGGATGATCCATTTCCACAGCTGGAACACAGCTCGCTCAGACCTGGGGTGCAGGGGCGAGGTCATGTGAGCCACTTAGACCTGGCAAAAGCGGGCTGCGCCCAGTAGCTCACACCTGTAATCCCAGCGCTTTCGGAGGCCGAGGCAGGTGGATCGCTTGTGGTCAGGAGTTCGAGACCAGCCTGGCCAACATGATAAAACCCCATCTCCACAAAAAATACAAAAATTAAGGCCGGGTGCGGTGGCTCATGCCTGTAATCCCAGCACTTTGGGAGGCTGAGGTGGGTGGATCACCAGATGTTGAGGCTTCAAAACCAGCCTGATCAACATGGAGAAACTGCATCTCTACTAAAAATACAAAAATTAGCTGGGCATGGTGGCACACGCCTATGATTTCAGCTACTTGGGAGGCTGAGACAGGAGAATCACTTGAACCCGGGAGTCAGAGGTTGCAGTGAGCTGAGATCGTGCTATTGTACTCCAGCCTGGGCAACAAGAGCGAAACTCCATCTCAAAACACAAAAATTAGCTGAGCATGGTGGTGGGTGCCTGTAGTCCCAGCTACTGGAGAGGCTGAGGCAGAGACTCGCTTGATCGCTTGAACCCGGGAGGCAGAATTTGCAGTGAGCTGAGATTACATGCCACAGCACTCCAGCTTAGGCCACAGAGTGAGACTGTCTCCAAAAAAAAAAAAAAAAAAAAAAAAGAACAAACTGGCAAAAAATAGGACATTCCTTTAACTGATCTCAGAGACAGAAAACCAAGCTCTTCCCCTCCCAATTGCCAGTGCAGGACCTCACAAGGAAACTGAGGCCTTGTGTTTGAGAGCTACAGTGCTTCCCCTCTCTCCGCTCATGGTTTAGAGCCAGGACACTGTGGACGGGGGGGCCGGGGTCACTGCACTCTGCAGGTCAGGGAAGCTAACTCCTGAAGGAAGGGTCCTTCGCACGGTCCACTCACACGTGCAGTGATGCATCCTGAGCTTTCTTCTGGTTGTTGGTGCTGAAGTCAATCAAGGAGTCCAGGTCTGGCTAGAGAAACATGCCCTGCAGCCAGGCCACGTAGCCCTGCAGGGCCCGAGGGTTCAGGAACCGCACGACCCGCCAGAAGGTAGGCACCACTGGGAGGCCGTGGTTGGTGGCAGAGGAGAAGGCCATCAGCACGGCCAACTGCCGCTCAGGGTCATCCCGGCATCCCTCTAGGAAGGTGCCCACGTATTCCTCCATCTCCGGGGCGAACTTGAACTGGTTTGGGAGCTGTAAGAGTTAGGCACGGTGCTGAGCCCACGAGCTTGCGGCCTTTAGGGTTAAACCGAGGCCCAGGGTCTCCCCTTGCACACAGCAGGGCTGAGCCTGAGCTTGCTCCATTCCTGGTCACCCCAGTGCTTCTGTCTGGCATCAAGGCCTCCCCGGGTCCGACTTCCCCAGCTTCGGTGCCTCTGGCCCCAGAAGGCCCCTCTTGCCACATTGCTGGGTGGGGATGGCCTGTTTTCCTGGCTCAATGCACAGGCAGAGAGGTAGTTAAGAGACTAGGCTGACCCGGGTTCAAGGCCTATGTTGCCAATTCCTAGCCGTGTCATCTTTGGGACCGAACCCAACCACCTCTCATGCGCTTCCAGGACCCGCGCTCCGTGTTTTTGTCTGGCAGCTTAGCATTTTAGCAACCTTTTGCATCTGGCCATTACTGCCATTGTGTAGGTGAGTAAAGTGAGACACAAAAATGCCTAGAATAAAACTCCTCAGGGTCAGAGGGCTCCCAGAGGGACCATGTCTGGCCTCATAGCCCAAGCTCTTTTCATTTTAATTTTCTCCAGTTGTGCCCCTGGAGTGCAGTGCCATAATCATGGCTCACTGCAGCCTTGAAATCCTGGGTTCCCGTGATCCTCCCACCTCAGCCTCCCGAGTAACTGGGACTACAGGTGCACGCCACCGTCTAACCCAGGCTCTTAACCACTGCCTGATGCTTCAAGTCTGCCCCTCACCCAGAATGACAGCTCTCAGAAACGCTGCAAAGATAAAATGAGCTGCTGAGAACAGTAAAACCATCGGTGCTCAAACACAGTCATGATGACGGTTCTTATCACCGCAACATGGGCAGGAGTGGAAGGAGGTCTGAACAGCCCGCTGGTTACCCACACCCAAGAGGAGGCTCACTCCTTTTCAAAACTGTCAGAGGGAAGCTGGGCGCAGTGGCTCCCATCTGTAATCCTGGCGCTTTGGGAGGCTGTGTCGAGTGGATCACCTGAAGTCAGGAGTTTGAGATCAGCCTGGCCAACATGGCAAAACCCTGTCTCTACTGAAAATACAAAAATTAGCTGGGCATGGAGGTGGGCACCTGTAATCCCAGCTACTCAGAAGGCTGAGGCACGATAATTGCTTGAACCCAGGAGGCAGAGGTTTCAGTGAGCAGAGACTGCATCATTGCCCTCCAGCCTGGGCGACAAGAGAAAACTCCAACTCAAAACAATCTGTCAGAGGGGAAGGGGTTCAGGCAGCTCACTACCCAGACAGCGGAGATGCCCAGGTCTCTGGCCAGGCCCTTGAGGTGCCCTCTCCCTTTCTTGGCCAGGAGAGCCCCTGCCTAGCCTTTCCGGCAGCATCAGGCTGCACGGGCAGTGCCCACCTTGGCCGTGCACGTGTGCTCCCCGTAATGGCGGATCACATCTCCCCGCATCACCAGCTGCAGCTGCTCCTTGGTCAGCAGGGGCAGGGCAGCGCCTAGCAGGCGGAAACACAGGTAGCTAAGAGGGGGTGTGGGACAGAGCATGGTCAGAGCCTTTGGCCCCCCTGCAGGGACCTCAGGACTGGTGGCCCAGCCCCATTTCACAGACAGGGAAGGGGGCCGAGAGAGGTCACGTGCCGCACGCACCTGGCTGGCCAGAACTGCAGCTTCAGCAGCCCCTGTTCCCCCACCCCCTTCCAGAACCACAGAAACTTGTCTCCCTTGAGTGCCAGGCAGAGCAGCTCCAGAGTGACAGCAGGCAGCTTACGCTCCTTCTTCACGGAGGAGGCTGCCATCTTCAGCACGTTCACCAGCCTGTGGGGGACAGGAGACTCAGGCAACACTTGCCTCACCGGCAAGGGCCAGGGTGCCAAGAGCAGCCAGGGCACCCCCAGGCCACATGGCCAATCTGGGCTTGTCCAGATGCAGTCCCACGGCCCCAGGGAGGGCAAATTCGCCCACCTCCCTCACACCTGGGAACATTCTCATCCGAAAATAGGTTGACGGATCCCACCAGCTTCTTGAGCCTAGAGGGCACCTTCTGCTGGGCCAGGAGGAAGAGCCCCAGCTGTTCAGGACAGCTGAGCATCGCATCCAAGTCAGTGCTGAGGACCTCCGGCAGCATCTCCTGCAATGTGGCCTCCGAGACCTAAGGGCGGAGAGGTAAGAAATGGTGGCTTCCTCTGCAGGGTGAGCCCAGTGAGGCCTCTTTTACCTGCCAGGCTCCTGACACAGGGCCACCTGGCCAGGCATGAGAGTCATCAGAGGCCATTTGCTAAAAAACTCAAATTCCCAGGCAGCTGGGTTTTGACAAGCATCCCGCTGATGCTAACTGGCCCAGAGCTACTTGCCTTTTTTTTTGAGACAGAGTCTTGCTTTGCCACCCCAGGCTAAGTGCAGTGGTGTGATCTCAGCTCACTGTAACCTCCACCTCCCCGGTTCCAGCGATTCCCCTACCTCAGCTGGGATTACAGGTGTGCACCTACAAGCCTGGCTAATTTTTGTATTTTTAGTAGAGATGGGGTTTCACCATATTGGCCAGGTTGGTCTTGAACTTCTGACCTCAAGTGATCCGCCCACCTCGGCCTCACAAAGTTCTGGGATTACAGGTGTGGGCTATGGTGCCTGGCCAGAGCTACCCATTTAATTATTCCTGGTTTTGGGATTTCAGAGGACTAGCCCATTTTATACACAAGGGGCCCTAGGTAGACAGCTGGGATTCAAATTCAGGCCCTTTTGGCTCTGAGGTCAAGACTCCTCAGCACGCCCTGGCCTGGGACTTGCCAGCCCCTGCCTTTCTCTTCAGTGGCAAAAAGGCCTAGGTGTACCTTCCCAGGTCGGGCAGTGGAGGCCCATGAGGGACCAGCCTTGACCAGGACAGCAACAGTGAACGTTTTATATACCTGCCACGTGCCAGGCTCAGTTCTAGAGCAGCACTAGCCACACGGGGCTGCTGAGCGCCTGAAAGGTGACAAATCTGAACAGGGATGTGCCTACGTGTAAAATATATGCTGGATTTTGAAATACACTGAAAAAAAGAGTGAAGATACTGCAACGATTTTTTTTTTTTTTTTTGAGACAGAGTCGCATACTGTCACCTGGGCTGAAGTGTAGTTGCACGATCTCAGCTCACTACAACTTCTGCCTCCTGGGTTCAAGTGATTCTCCTGCCTCAGCCTCCTGAGTAGCTGGGACTACAGGCACCTGCCACCATGCCTGGCTAATTTTTTGTATTTTTAGTAGAGCTGATCTACTAACAACGTGGGGTTCAGGCCAAGATGCCACCTAAGAGCCTCGGAGCACTCATGGCAACACGAAAACCCTGGAAGACTTTCTGCATGTGGAAGGAGCCAGCACAAGGAACTATCTACCATAGGGTTCCAATTATATCTAATGCCTAAACAGGCAAACCCATGGTGACAGGAAGTGGATCAATGGCTACTGAGGATTGTAGAAGGATGGTGGCGGCTAAGTGATGCAAGGTTTCTTTTTGGGTTGATAAACATGTCAAAATGGGGGGAGAGGGGAGGGAGAGCATCAGGACAAATAGCTAATGTACGTAGGGCCTAATACCTAGGTGACAGGGTCAATAGCAAACCACCACGACACATGTTTACCTATGTAACAAGCCTGCATGTTCTGCACATGGATCCGGGGAATTACAGTAAAATTAAAAAAAAAAAAAGAAAATGTCAAAATTGACTGGCAATAGTCATGCCATTAAAAACCATTGAATTGTGCACTTTACATGGATGAGTTGGATAGCATGTAACTTTACATCCCAATAAAGCTGTTAATCAATGAGCCTGTGGGGACAGAGTTCACGACCTCTAATCAATGCCATTCATGGACCTTGCAGGCAGACAAGGTGTTCATGACAAGGACCCCAGCAGCTCCATCCCCAGCACTCGCCCTGCCCCAGGCTCTGCGCTCAGTGCTCACACACGTTGTTTTGAGGAACTCCTACAACATCCCAATGAAGTACTGAGGAGATGGAGGCACAAGGCCACACTAGATCATGGAACACCACCTCAGAAGCTGCCCAGGCAGATGACTGCAGAGGTCAGCACCAGCTGCCTCCCTACCTTGCGATACGAGGCACCCTCTTCTGCTTTGGCAACTCACTGGTTCACGTAGAACACACGGGGGATGCTCAGCCTGATGCAGTGCAAGTCACTGCCAATGAGTGCCAACAGCCTGAACAGGCCGGGTTGGCTGGTCTCGCTGATCTGAAAGGCCAGGCGGACAGACAGCACATCACAGGACACACCGGAACACACAGACAGGGCCACTTCCCAGGTAGCTTCCAGGCCCCAGCACAGGGCCTTAGGCCTCCCTACGATGGGCAGGAAACTCCAGGCCTGCTCTAACTCTCCCATCCAGGACCCCAGGGCCCAGCTGGACACCCCATCCCTGGGGTTCAGCAGAACCACTGTCCTCCCCCTTGAATCAAGGTCTACACCTGCACAATCTGCCATGAAAGGTCCAGGATGCTACGGGCAGTTCTTCGCAAGAAGCTCCCCAGCCCAGTGGCAGGCCCACCTTGGATGGCCCCAGGCCTCAGGACACCCTCTGCTGACTCCAGACGTTGCCTCTTCCTGTGGGCAAGGTGCTGCCGGGCCTGCAGCTGCCACTTCTTCTTGTGGAACTGGAGCCAGACAAGCCACTCTTCCTGGGACAGACGTGAGCACAGCCAACGTGCAAGTGGTGAGACACAAATGCCTGCAGCAACTTTCTCAAAAGCAGCCTCCCTAGGGGTCAGGACATGTCTCGGGCTCCCTGGGCTGTGCAGCAGAGCCCTCAGAGACAGATTGTGTCATAGCCGTGCGCCTTACCTGGGTGGTTCCCAGGGCGGGAGGCTGCCCCAAGATCTCCTGCCAGGGCACAGTTGGTGTGAGGTCCTGGGATTCCTCTTGGCTCTCCCAAAGGACTCGCTTCCTCTTCACAGCAACATGGGCTGGTGGGTGAGGTGACTTCACCAGGCCGAAGTCCTCCATGTCAGGAGCACTTGGCCTCGGACTGTCTCCTGGGGCCTGGGCCATCATGACCTGGAAAGACCCAATGAAGCCTTAAGTCTCAGGATCTGGGGCTGGGCACGGTGGCTCACACCTCATCCAAGCACTTTGAGAGGCCAAAGCAGGAGAATTGCTTGGGGCCAGGAATTTGGGACCAGCCTGGGTAAAATAGCAAGACCCTGCCTCTACAAAATATATTACAAATTAGCCAGGTGTGGTAGCATGCCTGTAGTCCCAGCTACTTGGGAAGCTGAGACAGGAGGATCACTTGAACCCAGGAGCTGGAGGCTGCAGTGAGCTATGATCACACCACTGCACTCCAGCCCGGGCAAGAGTGAGACGTTGCCTCATAAAAACAAAAATCTCAGGACCTCATCCCCATAAATTCTACTTCTCAAAATCTAATATATCATCTGAAATGGGAAGTTCATTTACACAAGTTTATTTAATTTTTAATTGTGAAGGCCAGGTGTGGTGACTCATGCCTGTAATCCCAGCACTTTGAGAGGCCAAGGTGGGAGGACCACTTGAGCCCAGGAGTTTGAGACTAGCCTGGCCAACATGGTGAAACCCCTTCTCTACAAAAAATAGAAAAATTAGCTGGGTGTGGTAGTGTGTGCCTGTGGTCCCAGCTACTTGGGAAGCTGAGGTGGGAGGATCACTTGAGCCCAGGAGGTGGAGGTTGCAGTGAGCCGAGGTTACACCACTGCATTTGAGGCTGGGTGACAGAGTGAGACCCTGCTTTAAAAAAAATAAAAATGAAAAGATCAAACCAAAAAATAAATGTCACTGAAGACTACAAATAAGTAAATGTTTGCATTTTCCCATGTTTGCTCCAGAATGCTCTTTTTATAAGAAAGAAAATATTGCAAATAATTCTATCTGCCCCTACACCCTCATCCCTGACACATCTTTAAATTTTTACCACATGTCCACAGACACATGCCACAGCTGTAAGCTTTAACCTAACCTAAATAGTAACATGCAGTACACACCTGAGTATACAACTGGTTCCCTTTTTTATTTTTTTTGAGACAGAGTCTCGCTCTGTCGCCCAAGCTGGAGTGCAGTGGTGCAATCTCAGCTCACTGCAACCTTTACCTCCTGGGTTCAGGGTATTCTCCTGCCTAAGCCTCCCAAGTAGCTGAGACTACAGGCACATGCCACCATACCTGGCTAATTTTTGTATTTTGAGTAGAGATGGGGTTTCACCATGTTAGCCAGGATGGTCTCGATCTTCTGACCTTGTGATCCACCCACCTCAGCCTGCCAAAGTGCTGGGATTACAAGGGTGAGCCACCACACCCTGCCTATTTTTATTTTTATTTTTGAGACAGAGTCTCACTCTGTTGCCCAGCCTGGAGTGTAATGGCAGGATCTCCTCTCACTGCAACCTCCGCCTCCCGGGTTCAAACAATTCTCCTGCCTCAGCCTCTTGAGAGGCTAGGATTACAAGTGCCTGCCACCAAGCCCAGCTAATTTTTTGTGGTATTTTTAGTAGAGACGGGGTTTTACCATGTTGGCCAGGTTGATCTTGAACTCCTGACCTCAAGTGATCCACCCATCTTGGCCTCCCAAAGTGCTGGGATTACAGGTGTGAGCCACCCACCCGGCCATTTTTTTTTAAAGATATGGGGATCTCCCCCTGTCACCCAGGCTGAAGTGCAGTGGCATCATCTTGGCTCATTGCAGCCTCAACTTCCAGGCTCAAGTAATCCTCCCACCTCAGCCTCCCAAGTAGCTGGGACTATAGTCATGCACAACCATGCCTAATTTTGTTGTGTAGTTTTTTTTTTTTTTTTGGGTAGAGATGAGGACGCACCCCCTCGGACGCACCCACTCCCTCGCAGGGAGCTCGGACACACCCCCTCCCTCGCGGGGATCTTGGACGCACACCCCCTCCCTCGCGGGGCGCTCGGACACACCCCCTCCCTTGCCGGGAGCCGCGAGGTCACAGGGGCGGACCGTTGGCGACTTCACGCGGAGGTGTGTCGTCTAGGAGCTGGGTTGTCTTCTCCGCAGAGCGGAGCCTCGTAGCCTCCACCTCCTGCTGCGTCCTGTGTGCTGCTGGCTGGAGAAGGGTAGGTAACAAACTCTGACCCAGCATAGTGTTTATGTGGGTCAAAAATAGAAAAAGTGTGTCCAGACACTGGGGAGGTGGGAAGTTTCCTTCAGGCCAGGAGTTCAAGGGCAGCCTGGCAAAGTGGTGTGACCCCATTTCTGTAGTCCCACCTCAGCCTCCCAGCTACTTGAACCCCAAGGTTCAAGGCTGCAATGAGCTGTGATCCTACCACAGCACTCCAGCCTGTGAGATTGAGGTAAACCCTGTCTTAAAAACTAAAAAAATACTGTTCAAGCGTGCGACATTGGGGGACTGCTTAAAGAAAAATTGAGGCTGCCTGGGCCCTGTAATCCCAGCACTTTGGGAGGCCGAGGCAGGAGGATGGCTTGGAATCAGGAGTGTGAGACCTGTCTGAGCAACATGACAAAACCCCATCTCTACAAAAGATACAAAAATTAGCCAGGCACGTGCATGCCTGACCTAATATTTTGTATTTTTTTGTAGAGATCGGGGGGAGTCATGCCCCCATGTTGCCCAGGCCGGTCTCGAACTCCTGAGTACAAGCCATCTTCTCACTTTGGCCTTCAGAGTTGTTGGGATTCAAGGTGTGAGCCACGGCGCCCCACTTGGGTTAGGCTATTTAATTACAAAGTCCGTGGCTCGGCTTGGTGGCTCACACCTGTAATTCCAGCACTTTGGAAGGCTAAGGCAGGTGGATCACCTGAGGTCAGGAGTTTGAGATCAGTGTAGCCAACATGATGAAACCCAGTTTTTACAAAAATTAGCCGCATGTGGTGGCACCTGCCTGTAGTCCCAGCTACTCAGGAGGCTAAGCTGGGAGAATTGTTTGAACCCAGGAGGCAGAGGTTGCAGTTAGTCGAGATCACATCACTGAACCCTAGCCTGGGTGACAGAGCGAGACTCCAGAGTTTGAGACCAGCCTGGGCAATGTAGTAAAAAACAGACAGGTGTAACTGTGTCCACCTGTGGCCCCAGCCACTTAGGATGCTGAGGCAGGGGGATCACCTGAGGCCAGGAGCAGGTCTGCAGTGAGTTAGGATCATCCCACTGCTCTCCATCCTGAGCAAAGAATGAGACCATGTCTCTAGATAGCTAGCTAGATAATTGATATGTAGTTTTCTATCAGAATTTTTTCCTACATTTGAGCATATTTTTCTAAAGTAGCATTCAACACATCAGCATTTTACAGTGTTATTAGTTGTTAATGTGATTCTGTTTTTCTGAAATACAGTGTTCTTTACAAAAGCAGTTTTGTCTGTCAAAGCACACCGATAGGTCCTCAAGTGAATTTGGCTGATGTTGGTGACCTTGGTACAATTTTCTCCCATTGATTGGAGCAGTCAGTAATTTCAGGTCACTGTTACCCTTGGAGGAAGAGCACAAAGGCAACAAGGAAGGGCACTGGTATCCAGGTCCTTCTAGAAGCATTTCACCTTCCCTTAAGGTTTCCCTTGATGAACATGGAAGTACTGTATGTAGAATTGACTGTTCCAGCATCTTTGTACATTAGGCCAAATTTTTATGTCTTCCCTTTATGAGAGGCACCCTGGTAGGCTAGGGGAGTTACACATGAAGTCTGATCTCAGCTTCACTGTCCAGAGATGCAACATGGTCCAATCGAATAACATTCTCTGAGCCTGTTTCTCTTTTACTTATTTTTTATTTTTTAGAGACGGGGTCTTGCTCTTTTGCAGTGGCGTCATCTTGGATCACTGCAACCTCCACCTCTCGGGTTCAAGCAATTCTCCTGCCTCAGCCTCCTGAGTAGTTTGGACTACAGGCACGTGCCACCACATCCAGCTAATTTTTGTATTTTTAGTAGAGATGGGGTTTCACCATTTTAGCAAGGATCGTCTCGATCTCTTAACCTCATGATCCACCTGCCTTAGCCTCCCAAAATGCTGTGATTACAGGTGTGAGCCACCACACTTGCCCTGAGCTCATTTTTTTAACTGTAAAATAAGAATAACAATTATACTAATATAAAAAGACAGCTTATTGTATTGTCTTTTATTTTCTGTGAAACTGTCTTGAACACAGTAATTATTTTCTTTGCCATGCCACATTTGTTTTTGTTTTGTCTTTGTTTTTCTTTTAGATGGAGTCTGTTTTTTTTGTTTTGTTTTGTTTTTGTTTTTTTGAGATGGAGTCTCGCTGTTGCAGCCCAGGCTGGAGTGCAGTGGCATGATCTTGGCTCATCCTGTATCATACCCACAGAGAGACCCTTTTTTTCTCCAGGGCCTGGGGAGCAGCCAGGTTCCATGAGTTAAATGCAGACCTGAGCCATACCGAGCTGGGATTAAAGTACACACTCTCCTCTTCTGAAAAGTAGCTAAGGATTCCTTCCACCTTGGTGTGGTGGAGAGTGTGGCAGAGCCAGCCCAGACAAGGACTGATCACCTGGAAAAGCATGCTATCAAAGGCCTTGGTGAGTGCTGAGTGCCATGGTTCACACCTGTAATCCCAGCACTTTGGGAAGCTGAGACAGGTAGATCACTTGAGGCCAGGAGTTTGAGTAGAGCCTGGGCAACATGGCAAAACCGTGTCTCTACTAAAAACACAAAAATTAGCCAGGTGTGGTGGCACTTGCCTCTAATCCCAGCTACTCAGGAGGCTGAGACAGGAGAATGGCTTGATCCAGGCAGGCAGAGGTTGCAGGGAGCCAAGATCATGCCACTGCACTCTAGCTTGGGCAACAGAGTGAGACTCCATCTCAAAAAAAAAAAAAAAAAAAACCCTGAAGAAGAAATGTCTACTTCTGGGGGTTGGGTGGGGGACTGCTGACAGAACTGGAAACTTTCTTCAGGTGGGGTTGTTTGTTTGTTTTGAGATGGAGTCTCGCTCTCTCACCCAGGCTGGAGTGCAGTGGCACAATTTTGGCTCACTACAACCTCCGCCTCCCCCTCTTCAGGTTCAAACAATTCCCATGTCTTAGCCTCCTAAGTAGCTGAGATTACAGGCATGTGCCACCACACCAGCTAGTTTTTTTGCAGAGACGGGGTTTCACCATGTTGACCAGGCTGGTCTCGAACTTCTGACCTCAAGTGATCTACCCACTTTGACCTCCCAAAATGCTGGGATTACAGGCATGAACCACTGCACCCAGCCCCTTCAGGTGGGTTTTGAGGCTTCACTACGATACTAGTTTCCTGTTTCTGCTACAACAAATTACCACACAATTAGGGCTTAAAACAACATAGACGTAGCTGGGCGTGGTGGCTCATGCCTATAATCCAGCACTTTGGGAGGGTGAGGTGGGTGAATCACCTGAGGTTGGGAGTTCGAGACCAGCCTGACCAACATGGAGAAACTCCATCTCTACTAAAAATACAAAAATAGCTGGGTGTGGTAGTGCATGCCTGTAATCCCAGCTACTCAGGAGGCTGAGGCAGGAGAATTGCTTCAACCTGGAAGGAAGAGGCTGCAGTGAGCTGAGATCGTGCCATCGCATTCCAGCCTGGGTAAAAAGAGTGGAACTCTGTCTCAAAAAAAAAAAAGCAACACAGTTGTATTCCCTTACAGTTCTGAAGGCCAGAATTCTAAAGTCAGTCCCACTGACTCAAGGTGGGAGCAGGGCAGGTACCTTCTGAGGCTCTGTAGGAGAATGAGTTTCCTGGCCCTGGAGGCATCCTGCACTCCTCAGCTGTGCTGCCCTTCTTGAATGACTCGAGGTTCCTGCTTCCATCACTACACTTCCCATCACTCTCCATCACCTGCTCTGCTCTGATAAGGATCTAGGTGAGTACATCAACCCCACTGTGACAAGCCGGAATAATCTTCCTTGCCAAAAATCCTTAACTTCATTATATCTGCAAAGTCCCTTTTACCATATGAGGTCATGTTCACCAGTTTCTGGGATTAGGTTATGAGCATCTTGGGGGGTCACTGTCAGCCAATTACAGGTATGCTGCAAAACTATTACACCTTCCTGGTGTTTCAGTGATTGGGAGAAAAAGGGTTGGGATTTTTGCTTTGGGGTTCCTCTTAAACTTGTTTTTTCCTTTTTTGAGATGGAGTCTTGCTCTTTTGCACAGGCTGGCTGCGGTCTCCGTTCCCTGCAACATTTGTCTCCTGGGTTCAAGTGATTCTTCTACCTCAACCTCTTGAGTAGCTGGGACTACAGGTGCCTGCCACCATGTCTGGCTAAGTTTTGTATTTTTGGAGGAGATGGGGAAATGGAGGGGGAAGTGGGAGGTGGGGGAGGGGACAGAAGTTTCTGCTATGTTGCCCTCAGCTCAAAGCGATCCACTTAACTCTGCTCCCTAAGTGCTAGGATTACAGGCCTGCATCACCTCGCTGGCTGCTGTAAAGTCTTATTTCCACACAGCACACATTTTAGGAAGTTTGCTAAAAGACCCTTGGAGACATTCTCATTGTGGCCTCCTTGTTGTCTTATTTAATTTGATTGATCTTTTCTGCCCTCCTCCTTCTCAGAAATTAAAAGGATAAAAAGAGGTACTAGACTTTAAAACTTCTCTTATAGTGTCCAATTAAACTAATTATAAGAACCACCAAAAAAGGGAAAAATTTTTTCAAAAGCAGTAAAATGATATGGACTGTTGAGATGTAAAATACAGGAAATAAAAGTCAGCATATGTTAATGTTGCTCTGATATAGGGACATATTATTGACAATCAACCTTTGCTCAGTTTTCAGAGAAATGGAATGATTGTATCACTGATCTATGTAAACACATTGAAGAATTATCTGAAAGAAAATAAGGTATGTCTAAACTGGAAAAGTCCTGTAATACTTTGTTTATGAGTGTTTACACAGTGGAGTCACTGTTCATCTTGTAGTGTCTGTCTAAATATTAGCAACATTCTTTGTTTCTAGATTATTGCAAAGCTAAGGAAAAGTTGTATCTCTTAAATTATCGGTTAGCATTTCTTTTAAACTTTCAGCATGGATATTGGGGATTTATTTACATATTTATTGCAAAGCCCTGGATCTTGGGGATGTAATTAATATTGTTTTTCTTTTTAACTAATTGTTTCTCTTTATCTGCTTTGTTAAATTCGGTATTAGGTCGGGCATGGTGGCTCATGCCTGTAATCCCAGCACTTTGGGAGGCCAAGGCGGGCAGATCATGAGGTCAGCTTGGCCAAGTCTCTTATCCTGTCTGAGCCTTAGTATGCTCTTTTGTGGTTGTGAGAACTGAAGATCTATCTCGAAGATTTGATAACATGCTACAGTGCTTCACATAATACCGGGTATATAAATACACAATAAATGCGTCTTCCTTATGTTTTTATTTACTTATTTATTTATTTTTTGAGACAGAATCTTGCTCTGTTGCACAAACTGGAGTGCAGTGGCATGAGATCTTGGCTCACTGCAACCTCTGCCTCATGGTTTCAAGCAATTCTTCTGCCTCAGCCTCCCAAGTAGCGGGGATTATATTTTTAGTAGAGACAGGGTTTCACCATGTTGGCCAGAGTGGTCTTGAACTCCTGACTTCAAGTGATCCACCTGGCTTGGCCTCCCAAAGTGCTGGAATTTCAGGTGTGAGCCACTACACCCGGCCTATGTTTTTATGATATTGTTAATTTAGTACTATTCTGAGTAAAAATCATTTGCTATTAAAGTTTTATGAATTCACTGTTTTATAAATTGACAATTTTTATAAATGTCAGTGCTTTTATAAGTTGAAACTGATTATGTTGTAGGGCTTTTGTTGTGATGGTGGTTTATTAGATTATTTTGTTTAAAGACAGCAATGTTCATATGTTGTGAAATTATAAAAAGTGAAATTATAAAAACAATCTTCACATTTTATAATTTTAAAGCAATATTAATGGTAATTGCCTTAGGGAAAATTATTTTTTTGTAATATGAAAGTATGATATTCAAGTTTAGTGTACAGCAAAGGATATTAAATCTAAGCACTAATGTGCTGTATAGTGCACTTGAAACATTAGTACAAATATCAGTGTTTAGCAGATAGACCTTAACACATAATGATAGCAAAAAAATGGAGCTGTTTTGATGGGAGACTGTTGGTTATGTTTGATTTTAATACTCCCCATGCTCTTGACTTTCTTTTTTTATTTCTTTGAAACAGAGTCTTGCTTTTTCACTCAGGCTGGAGTGCAGTGGTGTGATCTTAGCTGACCGAAACTTCCACTTCTCAGGTTGAATCGATCCTCTTGCCTCAGCCTCCCTAGTAGCTAGGACTACAGGTGAGTGCCACCATGCCTGGCTAATTTTTAGTAGAGATGGGGTTTCACCATTTTGGACAGGCTGGTCTCGGACTCCTGACCTCAGGTGATCCAGCCACCTTGGCCTACCACAGTGCTGGGGTTACAGGTGTGAGCCACCCCGACTTGGGTAGTTCTTGACTTTTTTTTTTTTGAGATGGATTTTGCTCTTGTTGCCCAGGCTGTAGGGCAATAGCTCAATCTCAACTCACTGCAACCTCTGCTTCCCAGGTTCAAGCTATTCTTCTGCCTCAGCCTCCAGAGTAGCTGGGATTACAGGCATATGCCACAGTTAATTTTATATTTTATTAGAGATGGGTTTTTTTCATGTTGGTCAGGCTAGTCTGGAACGGTCTACCTCAGGTGATTTGCCTGCCTCAGCTTCCCAAAATGTTGGGATTACAGGCATGTAATCCCAGCCCAGCTCTTGACTTCTTATAGCTGTTATATTAGTTGAATCTTGAGTAAGTAAGTGCTAGCTTAAAAGTTGCAGTTCAGGGAATTTTCTGTTTCCGTTATTAAAAAAATTATTTTTATAAGTCCAATAAGGTTACACTGATGTTTCTGTTTTGAAAATATTACCTCTTCCATTTAGTACTGTATGTATTAAATAATATTAGCTGGTATGTTTTTCTCGCTTTATAATGTGGTTCAGATTTCTGTAGAAAGTCTGGCTGTATCTACATTGCCTTAATGTAATGGTATCTACCTATCTTTTCTTTTCTTTTTTCTTTTCTTTTCTCTTTGAGCTAGAGTTTTGCTAGAGTGCAATGGGGTGATCCTAACTCACTGCAACCTCTGCCCCCTGGGTTTAGGTGATTCTCCTATCTCAGCTTCCCAAGTAGCTAAGATTACAAGCACTCACCACCACAACTGGCTAATTTTTGTATTTTTCATAGAGATGCGGTTTTGCCATGTTGGCCAGCCTGGTCTCCAATTCCTGACCTCAGGTGATTCACCTGCCTTGGCCTCCCAAGTGCTAGGATTACAGAGGTAAGTCACCCTGCCTGGCTGTAGTGGGATATTTCACTGCGAACTTTGATGAACAGAACATTAGCATTTTTGGTGTTATTTTTATTTTCCTCACACTGTTTTTCTTTGGACTGAATTACAATAACAGAAGTAAAGATGAAATTATAAAAGTTAAAGAGCAATGCCTGGCTCAGTGGCTCATGCCTGTAATCCCAGCACTTTGGGAGGCCAAGGTGGGTGGATCACAATATCAGGAGATCGAGACCATCCTGGCAAACATGGTGAAATTCCGTCTCTACTAAAAGTATAAAAATTAGCTGAGCATGGTGGTGGGCATATGTAGTCCCAGCTACTCAGGAGGCTTAGGCAGGAGAATCACTTGAACCTGGGACACGGAGGTTGCAGTGAGCTGAGATTGTGCTGCTTCACTTCAGCCTGGTGACAGAGCGAGACTCCATCTGAAAAATAAAAAGTTAAAGAGCAATACAGATTGTGTTTAAATGATCTCCCTTTTTCTTTTTGTCCTGATAGCTCAAACAGTAAAAGCCAATGGTCTGTTGATGATCCTATACCCCTTTTCTCCGGTCTCATGTTGAAGATCTTTATGTAGAAGGACTTCCCAAAGGAATGTTTTTTCCTTTGTGAGACAGAGTTTTCACTCCTGTTGCCTTGGCTGGAGTGTAGTCGCATGATCTTGGCTCACTTCAACCTCTGCCTCCTGGGTTCAAGCAATTCTCCTGCCTCAGTCTCCATATGGGCCAGGCTGGCCTCAAAATCCTGACCTTGCGATACACCTTCCTTGGCCTTCCAAAGTGCTGGGATTACAGGCATGAGCCACTGTGCCCAGCCTATTTCATGTATTTTTCATCTTCCCCTTTTTAATTTATCTGGGTCCAACTTTGAGTCAGTCATGCCAGTGTTAGCTTTTGAAACATGAACACCGCCCACACCTGACTGGCATGCAACTTTCATTTTCTTTTACAATGTTGTGCTACTTTTGCTGAAGAAAAGAGTATCCATGTCTTGCTTTTAGGCCTGAGATTTTCAAAGCATATGTGGGAATATAAGATTGTTTTTGTAGATATGTAGAGGAAGATAGCCTTGAATGCAATGCAATATTAAAGGATTCCATTTAAGATTTTGTAGTATGCTTCAAAGAGCTGTGTGTCGCCAAGTTGCCACTTTACTTGTGAGGACACATGCTCCATGAAGCAACTTATGAGACAATTTGCAATTATTTTTTTTGTTACTCTTTAGAAACCTCAACTGAAGATTTAGTTGTGCTCAAGCATTCAGATTGTCTTTTCTTAATTTTTTTCTGAGAGGGAGTCTTTCTCTGTCACCCAGGCTATGTAGTGCAGTGATGCGATCTCAGCTCACTGCAACCTCCCCCTCTTGGGTGCAAGCAATTCTCCAGCTCAGCCTCCTGAGCGGCTGCGATTCCAGGTGCCTGCCACCACACCCAGGTAAGGTTTGTATTTTTAGTGGAGATGGGGTTTTACTATGTTGGCCTGGTTGGTCCCAAACTTTTGACCTTGTGATCTGTCTGCCTCAGCTTTCCAAAGTGTTGGAATTACAGGCAGGAGTTACTATGCCCAGCCTGTCTTTTCTTTTCAAAACCACCCTTGGTGATTAAATATTAAATATGTACTAATGGATATTACTTTGCTAAATATTGCCTAGTGAATATTAAATATTCTCACCTTTCAGACATGAACTTATGAATTCAATAACTGAAGATTTACAGCTTGATAAACCAGCTTCAGGAGGTACGTCTTCAGTCTTAAGTCAGATGAGAAGATTATGTGCAATAATTATTTAATGATTAACATTGATTTCTTTAATGGTAACTTCCACATTAAATAATGTGTCTCTAACTATTAATTGTTTTCCAGGATAAGAGAATTCATGCTGTCAAAATTCTAATACTCTCTAAAACAGTCAACTTATTTTCTTTGTATTAACCCATTATAAATACATGTAGATACTGGATTAATGGGTAGACAGCAGTAAAATAACAATCTTTGTTCTACTTCTCAGATGCAAGATTTATTTGGCATAGTGCATCGAACAGTTTATTGTTCAAGTCTATGCCAGTCAACTGAACAAGCATTCATCAAATGCTCATGATACCCAGAACGTAAGAAGGTTTCCTTTTAGAGTATGGAGCCATGCATATCATGTCTTAACTGTTAGATGTGTTTTCTCACTAGTTTTGGCTCTGGCGTGGTGTGGGGACAAAACAGAATGGAATTAAACTGTTTAGATTTACTAAAATGGGAGGATTGCCAGCAAGATCATGTCCCTAGTCTCCCCATAGCAAATGTCGCCTGCTAGCTGTTTATTTATTTATTTATTGAGATGGAGTTTTGCTGGGTTGCCCATGCTGGAGTGCAGTGGCATGATCTCAGCTTGCTGTATCCTCCCACCTTCTGGGTTCAAGCAAATCTTCCTACTTCATGTTTCAAGTAGCTGGGATTACAGGCACCTGTCACCATGGCTGCCTAATTTTTGTATTTGTAGTAGGGATGGGGTTTCACCATGTTGGCCAGGCTGGTCTTGAACTCCGGACCTCAGGTGATCTGCCTGCTTCGGCCTCCCAAAGTGCTAGGATTACAGGCGTGAGCCACTTTGCCTGGCCTGGTAGCTGTTCTTGAGCACACCGAGTTCTGCTTTTTTCCAGCTTTAATGAATGTCTGGTTCTTCCTTTTTTTGTTCAGTGTTAGCATTGTTTCAGTAATAAGTACATTCTGGAATCTTAGAAATAGTTTTAGTCACAGGAAAGAAAAAATACTATTTTATAATGATAATATTTAGGCCGGGCATGGTGGCTCACGCCTGTAATCAAGCACTTTGAAGGCCAAGGTGGGTGGATCACCTGAGGTCGGGAGTTCAAGACCAGCCTGACCAACATGGTGAAACCCCATCTTAAAACAATAATAATAATAATAATAATAATAATAATAATAATATTTAACAACCCAAGTTAGTAAACCCATTACATTGAGAAAACTTGTATTTTTGTGATTTCGACAGTAAAGGAAGAATGATGTGCCAGAATCACCAAATTAAGAAAGACAGTGGATCAGCTTTTCTGCAAAAAAATTTGGTAAGCCTTTTTTTCCTCCTTTAAAGTATATTACTGAGTAATGTCTTTCGTTTTGTTTTGTTTTCTTAATATGGAGTCTTGCTCTGTCACCCAGGCTGGAGTACAGTGGCTCTCTGCAACCTCCACCTCCCGGATTCAAGTAATTTTCTTGCCTCACTCTCCTGAGTAGCTGAGATTACAGGCGCACACCACCATGTATAGCTAATTTTTATATTTTTTTGGTAGAGATGGATTTCACCATGTTGGCCAGGCTTGTCTTGAACTCCTCATTCTGTGATTCCCACATTTGGACTCCCAAAGTGCTGGCATTACAGATGTGAGCCACCACACCTGGTGATAATGTTTTTTATAATGTTTTATCTTAGGAAAGTAAATACAATGAGTAGAACTCAGCTCCAGTTTTCTCTTACTAGTTTTTTTTTTTTTTTTTTTTTGGTGATGGAGTGTCAGTGTTGTTGCTCAGGCTGGAGTGCAGAGTGGCACTGTCTTGGCTCACTGCAACCTTCACCTCCCAGGTTCAAGTGATTGTGTTGCCTCAGCCTTTAAAATAGCTGGGATTATAGGCACCTGCCACCATGCCTGGCTAATATTTGTATTTTTAGTAGAGTTGGGGTTTCATCATTTTGGCCAGGCTAGCCTAAAACTCCTGACCTGAGTTGATTCCCCCTCCTCCCAACATGTTGGGATTACAGGCATGAGCCACTACACCTGGACTCTCTGACTTTTTATTTATTTATTTATTTATTTAGATGGAGTCTCATTCTGTCACCCAGGCTGGAGTGCAATGGCAGGATCTCAGTTCACTGCAAACTCTGCCTCCCAGTTTCAAGTGATTCTCCTGCCTCAGCCTCCCAACTAGCTGGGATTATAGGCATGACCACCACACTTGGCTAATTTTATATTTTCAGTAGAGACAGGCCTTTGCCTTGTTGGTCAGGCTGGTCTCAAACTCCTGACCTCAGGTGGTTCAGCTGCCTCAGTGTCCCAAATTGCTGGGATTACAGATGTGAGCCACCATGCTTGGCCATCCTACAGTTTTTAATATGCATAGATTATGGAAATTTTAATCCTACATAAGAGGAGAGCGTCACATAATGGAACCACATATGCTTTTTACTGAGTAGATTTTTCTGTACAGTCAAAGGTTTTCTGCAGGAGGATTGACACCATTGGGAAGCCTCTTCTCTTTGGGCTTTACCTGTGCCTGGGTGCCACTCTGTAGTAACAGAGAGAGCTTTGGCAGTAGCCACCACTGGACATTTGAAGGTACAACCTCAGCCAACCTTTCTTTTCTATCGTGTTCCTTAAATACTTCATCAGCACTTCAAAATACTTAGTTTTAATTTTTTATTCAACACCTTTTGCCACCCAGAGTTGCTCTCTGCCCCATTTTTATTCTGCTTCTCAGCAGAATTCTAGATTATTATTCTCTGTCCCCCCATTTTTTATAAAAATGTTCAAATCTTGTGGACTCTTTCTTGGCTCCTCTCTGTCTCATTTTCAGTCCCTTGAGGGTCCTGCCCTCATCTTCTCTACACTGGAGAGTGCCAGCTGGCAGCTTCATCCTGAGCCTGCTTTCTTTCTTTCTTTCTTTCTTTCTTTCTTTCTTTTTTTTTTTTTTTGAGATAGAATCTTCCTCTTGTCACCCAGGCTGGAGTGCAGTGGCACAGTCTTGGCTCACTGCAACCTCTGCCTCCCTGGTTCAAGCGATTCTCCCACCTCAGCCTCCTGAGTAGCTGGGATTACAGATGTCTACCACTATGCCTGGCTAATTTTTCTATTTTTTTAGTAGAGATGAGGTTTCATCATGTTGGCCAGGCTGGTCTCGAACTCCTGACCTCGTGATCCACCTGCCTTGGCCTCCCAAAGTGCTCAGATTACAGACATAAGCCCCTTTGCCCAGCCTCTTTCTCTCTTCTTACTGTGTCTTACTTACAGATAATCCCACCCTGTCCACCTCTTGAAAATATTATATTGTCTATGTCTTTGAGACTCTCATTCCTGGCCTTGAAGAAGCTCTTCATACCAGACCTCTATATTTTCCTATCTGCTTGACCCCTCCTCAGGCTTCATGTGTCCCAGGCAAAGTCCCCATTTCCCTCTCCATGAGCTCCTCTCAGGGTCTACCAGCTGCCCAAGCCAGATGCCCAGGAGTTACCCTGAGGTATGATTGTCTCCCTTCCCATATCCAGCCTAGCAAGGCCTGCTGACTCTGCCCAAACACAAAGCCCAGGTTCTACCCCATCCTCCTTCACTGCCCTCCAGTGCTCAGTTAGAGCCATGCCACAGAGCAGCCAGGTCAGGCTCATTGAAAGTAGGAGGTGGAGCCTGTCATTCTCTGGACTATCATCTGTAGTGGCTTCCACTGTACTTGGAGTAAACCTCACAGCCCCTGATTGGATCTGCAGGGACATGGGTGAGCTGCTCTCTGCAATTCCTCTGCTTTTTCCACATGCCCTCTGTGGATTGCTTGCTCTGTGCCAGCCACTCTGGTCATTTGTGTGCCTCTCTTCCTCTCAGGTCACAGCCTCCTGGCACTGTTGCACTGAGGGCTGGTGTTTGTGGAATGCTGTTAGTTGAGGGCTTTCTGTGCTTCTCCTTTCTATTAGCATCACAGTTGAAATGTCACCATGCTGGAGAGGTCTTCACTGAGCACCGTCTCACCTCAGCCTCGAGGCTCACTGATTCATCCTCCTTTCATTTTTCACAGAGTGCTGCTGGCTGACTTTTTCCTCCTGCTTCAGCACAGTAGCCCTGACAGCCCAGATCATGCCTGTCTTATTTACTTCTCAAGCAGGTTCTCAAGTGATTCTCCTGCCTCAGCCTCCCAAGTAGCTGGGATCACAGGTGTGCACCACCACACCCAGCTAATTTTATTTTTTATTTGTAGTAGAGATGGGGGTTCCACCATGTTGGTCAGGCTGCTCTGAAACTCCTGACCTAAGGTGATCCACCCACCTTGGCCTCCCAGAGTGCTGGGATTACAGGTGTGAGTCACTGTGCCTGGCCAGGAATGGATTATTTGTATGCTTCCCCTTTTGAAACGTTGCCATGGCATTTGTAAACTGTCATGGTATTGGTGGGAGTGTAGTAGCAGTGAGGATGACCAGAGGCCACTCTCATCACTATCTTGGTTTTGGCTGGCCGCTTTACTGCAACCCATTTTATCAGCAAGGTCTTTATGAACTGTATCTTGTGCTGACCTCCTTCCTCACCCTGTGACTTAGAATGCCTTAACTATCTGAGAAGGCAACTCAGTAGGTCTCAGCCTCATTTTACCCAGCTCGTATTTTAGATGGAGTTGCTCTGGTTCAAATGCCTCTGACAGTATCACTGCTTTCTTTATGGTCCCCGAAAGGGGAAAGGAAATCTTAGGATTTTCATTGCTGTGAACCACGGCAAGTATTGAGGAAATAATCACTACTTCCAACCTCATAATCCTGAAGTCATTTGGTACCTGTGAGTCGGGTGTTGGAAACTGGGCAGTGTGGAAGACAGTGCCCTGCCCCATGCGTTCTGGAGCATTTCATCTGGTGGGGAAATCTGTAGTAAGTAGGAGATATTTACTATGTAAGAAGGGGTTATGGTCTGGGAAAGAATGAAGTGGAATAAGGGGGATAATGAGGCAGAGGGTGCGATTGGGACAGCCTTGGTGATGCGTGATGAGCACATTCTGCAGTTGGTCTCACCTCTTTCTAAAACTTGCAGTTTTCACTCTCAACCCCAACAAAGCGTTCTTTTTTGTTTAATAGAAAGTTTGTCAGAATTAGGTTTATATATTTTCTTGTTGAATTAACAGAATAATTTGATTTAACATCACTCTCTAGTCTGACTGAAAGCCTCTAATCTTTTACTGTTATTTATTTATGGGCATATTTCTTTTTACAGCTATGATAATTATTTCACTTTGTGTGATTTCTCAAAAACACATGTGTTTCTTATGTCAAAGAGCTCCTACACTAGATCCCTTCAGATTTGATGCTAGTAACATGAAGTAAGTATTTAAGACAAGTCTTTAGATGTTAGAGGAAAGCCAATCTAATAGCAAAGAAATTAATTAATTAATTTCAAGTTGACATTCAAGTTGAGTTGTGGAGGTGGGGGAGGCAGTTTGGTAAATGAGTTCGGAAGTAAGGAGAAAGGTCTGGCAATAGATATAATTTTGGATTTTGTAGTAGTGTTTTGATAGCAGTTGTTGATAGCACCAAAATAAATTATCAGTGAGCTCCTTGACAGCTCCTGACTTTTCTTTTTAAAGAAACAGGGTCGTGTTATGTTTTCTGGGCTGGGCTAGAACTCCTGGGCTCAAGTTATCCTCCTGTCTCAGTCTCCTAAGTCGTATCTAGGGCTACAGCCATGTGCCACCATGCCCAGGTTTGAGCCACTCCCAGCCATCATGTTGCAAAATATTTAAATGTTACATTCAGAGGTGCATGGGAGATCTGTATATAAATAGCATCATGTAAATGCTTGAATGTTTCTCTTTAGAGTTCTGTTTGGATGTGGCTTAAGAGCAGGGATTAGTAAATTCATTTTTACTTTTTTTTTCTTAAGGCAGATTCTTACTCTGTTGTTCAGGCTGGAGTACAGTAGCTCACTGCAGCCTCTGCCTCCTGGGTTCAACTGATTCTCTTGCCTCAGCCTCATGAGTAGCTGAGACTACAGGTGCCTGCCACCACACCCAGTTTTTTTTTTTTTTTTTGCTAGAGACAGGGTTTCACCATGTTAGCCAGGCTGGTCTCGAACTCCTGACCCAAGTGATGCCCCTGCCTTGGCTTTTCAAAGAGTTGGGATTACAGGCATGAGCATGATGTCTGGCCATTTTTTTTTCTTTTTTTACATTTTTAAATTACAGTTTTTATACCTACTCAGAAGTAGAGAAAATAGTACAATGAACACTAAAATACCCATTCCTGAATTTCTGTGATCATTAAGATTGTCCTACATTTTGTTCTATTTCTTTTCCTCCCTTTGCAAGAATATTGTAAAGCAAATCACAGTCTTCACAGCATTTTACCTGTTCAGTGTACATCCCCAAACAGCCACTATCTCATCACATCTGACAAAACTAAAAATGATATTTTGGTGTCAGCTCATTGTTTGCTTTATATCTGGATCCAAACAATCTTTTTGTGCTAACTTTGGTTATTATGCCTCTTTTAATCTAAACCAGCCTCTGTTTACTATTGTTATTTCACATTCCATGAATTCTTTGTGGAAAGTTATTTCTCTTAAAATAGCATGCTTACAAGGTTGAAGGGGTAAAGAATATTGATCTCGTGGTTGCAGTGCAGATGAAAGTGTAGCCTGAAATATGCCAGTGTGCAGCAGCAATGGAGGAGGGTTATTAAAGGTCACCAGCAGGGAGTAGCAAAAGGCTGCTTCCAAATAGTATTTACAGGCTGGGTGCGATGGCTCGTGCCTGTAATCCCAGCACTTTGGGAGGCCGAGATGGGCGAACCACCTGAGATCAGGAGTTTGAGACCATCCTGCCCAAAATGGTGAAGCCCGGTCTGTACTAAAAAATATAAAAATTAGCCAGGCATGATGGCAGGTGCCTATAATCTTAGCTACTTGGGAGGCTGAGGCAGAAGAATTGCTAGAACCTGGGAGGTTGAGGTTGCAGTGAGCTGAGATCATGCCACTGCACTCCAGCCTGGGTGACAGAGCAAGACTCCATCTCAAAAAAAAAAAAAAAAAAAAAAAAATACTATTTAGGTTGTATTTTTTATTTTCTATAATAATTTTCTTTCTCTCTCTTCCTAAAGGTATTAAAAAAAAAGTTTTATCTTTTAGGATCTTTGAAGATCTCTTTTAAGACCAAAACTTTGAAGCACATTCAAATGATTTGTATGTGGAAGGACTACTGGAAAACATTCCTTTCAGAAGTCCCTCGTGATATGGAATTCCAGGGCTGGAAAACATCAGTCAAGTGGGCAACTGAATTAAATTTTTATTAAAAGGTAAGATAATCTGCAGAAACAAATTAAGAAGAGATTAATTTGATGAAGATGGGCCTTTTGTTCCCATCTCATCATGACTTCTTTATATTTACAATTAATATTTAGATTCACTTATTGAACAAACATTTATTTAGTATAAGCATTAGATGTGCAAAATTGGGTCTGACAAGAACCCTGTTGTTGGGGGCTTAATACTAAGAAAAATAAAATGAAAAGTTATTGAGCATTTTTGGGGAAGAAAGCAAGGATGGCATATCCAGTTACTGTCTCATTAAAGATCAATGAGAAAGCAAAAGCAAAGTATTATAAATTCCATCAAAGAAAACCATTTAAGTTTTTGTTTTTTAGACAGTCTCACTCTGTCACCCAACCTGGAGTGCTGAACATGATCATCTTTAAACACAAAAATTAATCACCATCACAACAGAAGCCCCACAACATAATCTGCTTCACTTACAAAAAGCGAAAAGAGAAAGGGAACCTGTTTCAAATATGAGTAAAGGCAGGGAGGTGTCAAATATGGTCACATATTCACATACCTCACCCATTGTGTGTGGAGTGAGGAGTGCCATGTGGGTGTGGTGGGATTGCATAGATAGACTTGTGTGACCAAGTGGAGGAAGGGCTTAGAGCCTACCAAAGAAGTGGCAGTCATGAAATGGTCTCATAGTGTTATGCCCTAGCAAGTTTAAACAGAAGCGCCATGCACTGAGTTTGTTGAGAGTCCACCTTTATGCTGGCATCTGAGAGTCAGCTAGAGCTCAAACCTCTTGGCCAAGAACAAAGGGCAATCAACATTGTTATACCAGTTTAGGGCCAGGGGCAGTAAGCAGGTTATTGCAGAAGGAGCAGGTCAAGGGAAGGGGGGGCTTGTCTAACAGAAAGTTCTATTTAAGATTTTTTTTTACTCAAGATGTTTTTTTACTCAGGCCCATCTCCCTCCTGACAGTGGCCTCTCCAGGCCCAGCTCTGGCCTCCCCACAGCCTCCCCAGCACCAGCCACTGCCTGCTGGCGGCTACCCCAGGCCAAATTCCTGCCTGCCTCCCAGCTGCGTCCACAAGCCCAGCACCTTCCTCACACTGGCCGGTTGAGGCCCAGCTCGTTCCTCTGGCAGACATCTCTGGACCCAGCTCTTGCCTGGTGCTGGCCTCGCGTCTGGGCCCAGGTCCTTCCTTGAACCAGCCTTTCTCGGCCCAGCCGACCTCTCACGGAGTCTCCCAGGCCAGCTTGTGCCTCCCAGGGGCCTGTCCAGGCCCGAAGCTTCCTCTCCCAGCCCAGCCTCCCCAGGCCCGGCTCCTGCCTGTGCTAGGCCCCTCTGGGCCCAGCCTCCGCCTCTCAGTGGACCCTCCAGACCCAGCTCATGGCCTCACCATGGCCTCCGCTCAACCCAGCTCCTGCCTCTGCAGCAGCGTGTTTCCACAGGTCCAGCCCCCAGCCTCCCCGTGGACCACTCGGGCCAAGCCGGTGCCTTCTGGTGGCCCCCTGGGCCCAGCGTTGGCCTTCTGGAATCCTCTGTGTGTCCAGAACATCTTCAGGTCAGCCTCTCAGAGCTCAGCTCCTCCTCCTGGCGATGTCTAAGGGCCCATCTTCTCGCTTCACCTCACAGCAACCTCTGTGGACTCGGCTCCTGCCCTGCTCCCGGCAGCCTTTGTAGGCCCAAAAGCTCAGGCCCTCGACTCAGGCTCTCCAGGTCCACCGGCTCATGCCTCACGCTGGCCTCTCCAGGCTTGGCTCCTGCCCTCCCAGGGCATCTCCAGGCCCCAAACGTTCCCGAGTCAGCTTCTGCCGGCCCAGTTCCTGCTGCCTCCTCCCGCTCCTTGGGAGGCCCAAGCATTGGGTCCTGAAGTCGGCCTCTCCAGGCCCAGCTCCTGCCCTCCTGGCGTCTCCTCCCCATGGGCACAAAATGTGCTCATGTGGGCCCCTCCAGGGCCAGCTCCTGCCTCCCAATGGCCCCCTGGGGCCCAGCTTCTGCTTCCCCTCAGCCTCTCTGGGAGGTCCAGCCTATGCCTCCCTTCTGGCGGCCTCCCCGGACCCGGATCCTCCTCTCTGGCCGCATCTACTGGCCCGCATCCTGCCTCTCAGCAGCTTCTTTTGGCTCAGCTCCTGGCCAGCTTCCAGCTGCCTTTCCTCTGTCGGCCCAAAGCTTTCTCAAGTGGGGCTTTCTGGGCCTCCGTTCTGCCTCCCGGTGGCCTTGACAGGTCCTGCTACTGCCTGACATTGGCCGCTCCGGGCCCAGCTCTGGACTCCCCACAGCCTACCCAGCACCAGCTGCTGCCTGCTGGTGGCTTCCCCAGGCCAAGATCCTGCCTGCCTTCCTGCCTGCATCCCAGCTGCGTCCACAGGCCCAGGCCTCACTCACATTGGCCCATTGGGGCCAAGCTCATGCCTGTGGCAAACCTCTCCGGACCCAGCTCTCGCCTCGTGCTGGCCTCGAATCTAGGCCCAGGTCCTCCCTCGCAGCAGCCTTCCTCAGCCCAGCTCGCATATCACGGATTCTCCCAGACCAGCTACTGCCTCCCGGCGGCATGTCCAAGTCCGAAGCTTCTTTGCCGGGCCCGGCCTCCACAGGCCTGGCTCCTGCCTGTGCCAGGCCCCTCCGGGCCCAGCCTCCGCCTTTCAGTGGACCCTCCAGGCCCAGCTCGTGCCATCATGGTGGCCTCTGCTCAGGCCCAGCTCCTGCCTCTGTGGCAGCCTGTATCCACAGGCCCTGCCCCCGGCCTCCCCATAGCCCCCTCAGGCCAAACTGGTGCCTCCTGGCAGCCCTCCCGGGCCCAGCATTGCCCTTCTGGCATCCTCTCCGTGTCCAGAACATCTTCAGGTTGGCTTCTTGGGGCCCAGCTCCTCCTCCCGGTGGTATCTACAGGCCCACCTTCCGGCCTCACCTTGCAGCAACCTCTGTGGACTTGGCTCCTACCCAGCTCCCGGCAGCCTTTGTAGGCCAGAAATCTCAGGTCCTTGACTCGGGCTCTCCGTGCCCACCCAGCTCATGCCACATGCTGGCCTCTCCAGGCTCGGCTCCTGCCCTCCCAGGGTGCCTCCAGGCCCCAAACGTCCCCGAGTCAGCTTCTGTTGGTCCGGCTCTGGCCTTCTCCTGCTGGCCTCAGCAGGCCCAAGCATTGGGTCCTGAAGTTGGCCTCTCCAGGCCCAGCTCCTGCCCTCTTGGCATCTCCTCCCCATGGGAGCAAAATGTCATCAGGTTGGTTCCTCCAGGACTAGCTCCTGCCTCCCAAGGGCCCCCTGGGGCCTAGCTCCTGCTTCCTGTCGGCCTCTCCAGGAGGTCAAGCCTATGCCTCCCTTCTGGCGGCCTCCCCAGGCCCCAATCCTCCTCCTGGCCACATCTTCTACAGGCCCATGTTTTGGCTTGCAGCAGCCTCTTTTTTTTTTTTTGAGATGGAGTTTTGCTCTTGTTACCCAGGGTGGAGTGCAATGGCGTGATCTTGGCTCACTGCAACCTCCGTCTCCTGGGTTCAGGCAATTCTCCTGCCTCAGCCTCCTGAGTAGCTGGGATTACAGGCACGTGCCATCATGCCCAGCTAATTTTATTTATTTATTTATTTATTTTTTTTTTTTTTTTGAGACGGAGTTTCGCTCTTGTTACCCAGGCTGGAGTGCAATGGCACAATCTTGGCTCACCACAACCTCTGCCTCCTGGGTTCAGGCAATTCTTCTGCCTCAGCGTCCTGAGTAGCTGGGATTACAGGCACATACCACCGTGCCCAGCTAATTTTTTTGTATTTTTGGTAGAGACGGGGTTTCACCATGTTGACCGGGATGGTCTCCATCTCTTGACCTCGTGGTCCACCTGCCTCGGCCTCCCAAAGTGCTGGGATTACAGGCGTGAGCCACCGCGCCTAGCCCTCAGCAGCCTCTTTTGGCTCGGCTCCTGGGAGGCAAAACATGGGCCCATAGACACGGCCAGGGGGAGGTTCTGGGCCTCGGGAGGCAGCCAGTAGGGAGGCAGACGCTGGACCTCCTGGAGATATCGACGGGAGGCAGGCCCCAGGGAGCTGCTGGGAGGTAGAACCTGGCCCTGGAGGGGCCCACGTGATGACGTATTGCGCCCATGTTGGGGGGGCCAGTGGGAGGGTAAAAGGTGCACCTGCAGAGGTGGACTTCAGGACCCAATGCTTGGGCCTCCCAAGGCCAGCGGGACTGGGCCTCCGAGCCCAACTCTGGACTCCCCACAGCCTCCCCAGCACCAGCTGCTCCCTGCTGGCAGCTTCCCCTTGTCAAGATCCTGCCTGGCTGTCTGGCTGCATCCCAACTGCATCCACAGGCCCAGCGCCTCTTCACACTGGCCAGTTGAGGCCCAGCTCGTGCCTCTGGCAGACGTCTCTGGACCTAGCTATCTCCTGGCACTGGCCTTGAGTCTGGGCCCAGGTCCTTCCTTGCACCAGCCTTTCTCAGCCCAGCTCGCCTCTCATGGACTCTCCCGGGCCAGCTCTTGACTCCCGGTGGCCTGTCCAGGCCCAAAGCTTCCTCTCCAGGCCCAGCCTCCCCAGGTCGGGCTCCTGCCTGTGCTAGGCCCCTCAGGCCAACATGGTGAAACACTGTTTCTACTAAAAATTCCAAAATTATCCAGGCGTCATGGTGGGTGCCTGTAACCCCAGCTACTCGAGAGGCTGAGGGACAAAAACCACTTAAGCCTAGGAGGCAGAGTTTGCAGTGAGCCGAGATTGTACCATTCCACTCCAGCCTGGGTAACAGAGTGAGACTCTATCTCACAAAAAAAAGGTGATAATTAATTCAAAACTCTTTTTGTGCAAATAGGTAGGTAGATGAATAGATAAATTGATGAAAAATAACTACATATTTTGTGTTTAGTTTAAATATATATGTTTCATTTGCGTGATACAACAGAAGCTGAAGAAACTAAAGTAAGGTGGGAGAATTTCTGAACTTCAAATAAATGCCTGTGTGCAAGTGATATCTTTTCATTGAACATTCATTAAAATTATGAAAAAGTTAAATGTGTCATGATTCTTTTTAATCTGCAGTTTCTATCTTCACCCACAGCTGCTGTATTTTTGAAATTGGTTTGATAGTTTCTGTTTAACGCTTGTATACTTGGATGACATCTTTCTTGGGAGAATATTCTTGATTCATTTTTCTTTAGTTCTTTAAGTTCTGACTCTATCGTCATCTGGTTCTGGCTGGGGCTATGGGAAGGTCTGAGGCTGGCTGGAGGTTCTTCTCATATGTGTGTGTGTTATATTTTCCTCCCAACAGGCCAGTGGAATACTTTTTTTATCATTGAAGTTCAGTAGCTTAGCCAGGGTTGGCTCTAGGTCAGTCATTCTGTATTAGTTTTTCCAGGTATATGGTGTGCCCTTTGATACTGATTATGTACTTCTCTATCTCTGCATTCCTTCCTTTCCTTCTTTCTTTTTCACTTTTTCTCCTTTCCCTCCTTCCCTTGTTCCCTCCCTCCTTCCATTCCTTCCCTCCTTCCTCCCTTCTTCCCTCCCTCCCTTCCTTCCTCCCTCCCTCCCTCGCTTCCTTCCTTCCTTCTCTCCCTTCCTCCTTCCCTTACTCCCTCCATTCTTACATTTCTTCCTTTCTTTCAAGACAATGCCTTGCTCTGTCACCCAGGTTCTAGAACAAAGTGGTGTAATCATAGCTCACTGCAGCCTTAAACTCCTGGGCTTAAAAAATCTTCCTGCCTCAGCCTCCCTCATAGCTATAACTACAGGTATGCACCACCACACCTGGCTAATTTTTGTTACTTTTCTAAAGATGGGGTTTTGCTATGTTGCCCAGGCTTTTCTGGAACTCCTGGCCTCACACTATTCTCCCAATTTAGCCTGCTAAAGCACGGGGATTAAAGGTGTGAGCCACATGCCCAGGCCTGTTTTTTGTTTTTTTTTTTAGGTTCTCTAACTCAGGGTCACCTATTGACAACCCAGTGTTATACTACTATCTCTAATTTTCATAATTTTTTCAGTTGCTTTAATGTAGTTCTTTTATTCTCTGATTCACTTTGATTTTTTTTTTTTAGATGGAGTCTCACTCTGTCACCCAGCCTGGAGTGCAGTGGTGTAGTCTCAGCTCACTGCAACCCTTGCTTCCCAAGTTCAAGGGATTCTCCTGCCTCAGCCTCCCAAAGTAGCTGGGATTGCAGGTGTGCACCACCACATCCTGCTAATTTTTGTATTTTTAGTAGAGACAGGTTTCACCATGTTTGCCAGTCTGGTCTCAAACTCCTGACCTCAGATGATCTGCCCACCTTGGCCTCCCAAATTGCTAGGATTACAGGCGTGAGCCACCACACCCAGCTGCCACATTTTCTTGATTCGTTTTTCTATTGATGGAAGGAAACTTAGGTTGATTCCATCTCTTCACTATTGTGAATAGTTGTCTGCAAATTTTTTTGCATTTGTCATGGAGAGATAGAATTCAGTTTCTCTTCCCTTGAAAATGAGCTTAGACCCCTGCTTCTGTAAGTAGAATACAGTGGAAGTGCTGCTCATGACCTGCCAAAGTTAGGTCTTAAAAGATGATACTGTTTCCACTTGGCTCTCCTTCCTGGGAGGTGTGCACTTAGAACCCATTCACCGTTTTGTGAGAAAGCCCAGGCCAGGTAGGGAGGTTATGTGTGGGTATTCCACCAGGTAGCCCCAGCTAAGCCCTGGCTGACAGCATGCATTAACCAGGAGATATTTGAGCAAGGAAACCTTTGACACTATTCTAACTCCATACTGTTTGAAGGCAACCACATCCTGAGCCAGAACTGCCCAGGTGAGTCTAGTCAGCCTCCAGACATGTGAGAAGACTAATAAACATCATTGTAAATTTATACCTTGGGTGGTTTTTTTTTTCTTGTTTGTCTGTTTGTTTGTTTTCTGAAACAGAGTCTCACTATCTCACTTTGTCCCCTGGGCTGGAGTGCAGTGGCATGATCTCAGCTCACTGCAACCTCTGCCACTGGAGTTCAAGTGATTCTCCTGTCTCAGCCTCCTGAGTAGCTAGGATTACAGGTGTGTGCTACCACACCTGGCTAAGTTCTGTATTTTAATAAAGACAGGGTTCATAATGTTGGCCAGGCTAGTCTCAAACTCCTGACCTTGTAATCTGCCTGCCTCGGCCTCCCAAAGTGCTGGGATGACAGGTGTGAGCCACCATGCCAGGCTGGTATGTTACACAGCAATAGATAGCAAATGCACAAAGTCATCTTCCAATATAAATATTAAGTCACTTCTCCACTTGACAGCATTTAATGGTTTAGAATTGGGTGTAAAATAAAGGCAAAACCCAATCCTGAATCCATCTGATGAGGGATTAAAAACCAGAGTTTATAAGGAGTCCAGGGGAAAAAATAAATAGGAAAAAAAGCTCTAATAATCTGATTTAAAATGTGCAAAAGATCAGAATAGACATTTCTCAAAAGAAGACATATAAATGGCAAATGGGTATATGAGAAAATCCTCAACATCATTGATCATCAGAGAAATGCAAATTAAAACTATGATGAGCTATCATCCCACCCCAGTTAAAATGGCTTATATCCAAAAGACAGGCAGTAACAAATGCTAATGAGAGTGTGGAGAAAAGGGAACCCTGGTACACTGTTGGTGGGAATGTAGATTAGTGCAACCACCATGGAGAATGGTTTGGAGGGTCCTCAAAAAACTAAAAAGAGAGCTTGTTTATGACATAGGAATCCTACTGCTGGGTATATACCCAAAAGAAAGAAAATCAGCATATCAGAGAAATATCTACATTTCTATATTGATTGCAATACTATTCACAATAGCCAAGGTTTGGAAGCAATCTAAGTGTCCATCCACAGGTGAATGGATAAGGAAAACATGGTACATATACACAATGGAATATTATTCAGCTATTAAAAAGAATAGAATCTGTTATTTGCAACAACAAGTGTAGAACTGGAGATCACTATGTTAACTAAAATAAGCCAGACACAGAAAGACTAATTTTGCATGCTCCCAGTCGTTTGTGGGTGCTAAAAATAAAAACAATTGAACTTGCGGAGATAGAGAGTAGAATGATGGTTACCAGAGGCTGGGGAGGGTAGTGGGCTGGAGGGAGTGCACAGGAATAATTAATGGGTACAAAAATACAGTTAGAAAGAATAAGATGTAGTAGTTGATAGTACAACAGAGTGATAATGGTGAACAATAATTTATTGTATATTATAAAATAGCTAAAAGAGGCCAGGCATGGTGGCTTATGCCTGTAATCCCAGCACTTTGGGAGGCCAAGGCAGGAGGATCAGGAGTTTGAGATCAGCCTAACCAACATGGAGAAACACCATCTCTACTAAAAAAAAACAATTAGCCAAGGGCAGTGTCAAGCACCTGTAGTCCTAGCTACTCGGTAGCCTGAGGTTGGAGAATCACTTGAACCTGGGGAGTGGACATTGCAGTGAGCCGAGATTGGACCGCTACACTCCAGCCCAGAAGACAGAGCTACACTGCATTTCAAAAAAAAATAAAGGAAAAGAGCATAATTAAATTGTTTGTAAAACAAACATAAATGCTTAAGATGAGAGGTATTCTATTTACTCTGATGTGATTATTACACATTGCATGCCTGTATCAGAATATCTCATGCACCCTATAAATATATACACCTACTCTGTACTCACAAAAATTAAAAGTAAAGCATTTTTAAACCCCCAATCTTGGCCAGATGTAGTGTACAAACCTGTAATTCCAGTGTATTTTGAGGTCAGGATAGGAAGATAACTTGAGTCTGGGAGTTTGAGACCCACCTAGTCAACACAGCAAGACTCCCATCTCTAATAACAATGAAAAAAATTAGCCAGTCCTGGTGGGGCTTCTGCCTATAGTCCCAGCTACTTGGGAGGCTGAAATGACAAGACCCCTTGAACCCAGGAGGTTGAGGCTGCGGTGAGCTATGATTGCCCCACTGCATTCCAGACTGGGTGACAGAGAGAGACTGTTTCTCCTTAAAAAACAAACCAATCCTGGCATCATCTGACCCTGGCTGCCACCCTCCATTCTTTTCCTCTTGCTCTTTGTGCATCGGAGATCTGGGCTTCTTTTCTGCTCATGTAAATGCCAAGCAGTTTCCCTCTTCAGGACCTTTGAATATGCTCTTCTCTGCCTCAAATGGACTTCCCACATCTCCTGCCATAGCTAGATTTTTCTCATGTTTCGGACCTAGTTCACACATCACCTCTACAGGGAAATCCTCCCTCATCCTGTGAAGGGGGAATCATCCTCTTCTGCATTGCCTTGTCTTGCCTGGTTCTATCAAAGCAGATATCACACTCAAAAATCAGCTTGTTATTTATTGAATTGCTTGTCTGCATGTTCTCCCAAACTCATGCCGAATCAGAAGAGAAGCTCCCTATGGCAGGAGTCTCATCTTGTTCATTCTCAGAACTTAATCTAGTAATTGGCACATAGTAGGCACAAAATAAATGTCGTTAGAATGAATAAGTATCAAGGGGCCAGGCACTGTGGCTAATGCCTATAATGCCAGAGGTTTGAGAGGCCGAGGCAGGTGGATCACCTGAAGTCAGGAGTTTGAGATCAGCCTTACCAACATGGTGAAACCCTGTCTCTGCTAAAAATACAAAAATTAGCTGGGCGTGGCGGTGCACACTTATAATCCCAGCTACTTGGGAGGCTGAGGCTGGAGAACTGCTTGAACCTGGGAGGCAGATGTTTAAGTGAGCCAGAGGTTGCAGTAAGCCAAGATTGTGCCACTACACTCCAGCCTGGGCAACAGAGTGAGACTGCATCTCAAAAAAAAGGGGGAATGAATAAGCATCAAGGAAGGGAGGTTTTGTGATTTGCCACCTTTACATGGAAATCCTACTTAACATTGACATTTTCTATTTGATGGTATTTCTATAATAGGAAATTGAAAGTGAGCTAATTAAGAGAGAATGAGGCTGGGCACTGTGATTCATGCCTGTAATCCCGGCACTTTGGGAGGCTGAAAGGGGAAGATCACTTGAGGCTAGGAGTTTGCGACCAGCCTGGGCGACATACAGAGACCCCTGTCTTTGCAAAAGTAACTTTTAAAAAATTAAACAGGTTTGCCAGGGGCAGTAGCTCATGCCTGTATTCCCAGCACTATGGGAGGCCGAGGCAGCTGGATCACCTGAGGTCAGGAGTTTGAAACCAACCTGGCCTACATGGCAAAACCCCATCTCTGTTAAAAATACAAAAATTAGCCAGGTGTGGGTAGTGGATGCCTGTAAGCTTAGCTACTTGGGAGGCTGAGGCAGGAGAATCACTTGAACCCAGAAAGCAGAGTTTGCAATGAGCTGAGACTGGGCACTTCAGCCTGGACAACAAAAGTGAAACTCTGTCTTGAAAAAAAAAAAAAAAAAAACAGATGTAGTGGCATTTGCCTATGGTCCCAGCTCCTCAGGAAGCTGAGGTGGGAGGATCACTTGAGCCCAGGAGATAGAGGCTACCGTGAGCCACAATTTCACCACAGCATTCCAGCCTGAGTGAGAGAGCTGCACCTTATCTCTAAAAACAAAAAACAAAAACAAAAAAAGTCCAGGCTCGGTGGCTCACACATGTAATCCCAGCACTTTGGGAGGCCAAGGCAGGTAGATTACCTGAGGTCAGGAGTTCAAGACCAGCCTGGCCAACATGGTGAAACCTGTCTCTACTAAAAAATTAGCCAGGCATGGTAGCAGGTGCCTGTAATCCCAGCTACTTGGGAGGCGGAGGCATGAGAATTGCTTGAACCCATGAGGCGGAGGTTGCAGTAAGCAGAGATCACACCACTGCACTTCAGCCTGGGTGACAGAGAGAGACTCTCTCACAAAGAAAAAAAAAACGGAAACATAAAAAACACAAAAAAATTCCAGCTGCTTGTAAGGAGACTGGGTATGGAAGGGCAAGAGTGGGAGCAGGACGTCTGGTGAGGAGCTGCCACATCAACATCTTTTGATCACTTGAGGCCAAGTTTTGAGCAGGGCCTCTGCAAGAATATGGCCCAGCCTCAGATGCCTTAATTCTGACTCAGTGCTGGTGGAGGCCCTGTGAGGTCACACTGTGGAGGCTTCTTGGGAAAGTGTTGGCTCTTCAAAATCGACATCTTGGTTCATTCCTTTGATGCTGGAGACAATGACCTGTCTCTCCTCATATGTCTGCTCAAGACAGTTACAGGGTGCCTTTTAGTCCAGGAGCTTGTCTCCTCTAGAGTTTGCACAAACACAAATAATCATCACAGGCTCTCAGGCCATGTGTCTTGGTTATGATGCAAAACAATCCTCCAGCAGTGGACATCTACATTGTGGAAGTGGAAGTTCCCAAACACCTTTTTTTTCTTTGAGACAGAGTCTCGCTCGGTAGCCCAGGCTCGAGTGCAGTGGTGTGATCTGAGCTCACTGCAACATCTGCCTCCCGGGTCCCAGTTCAAGCTTGGGGACACCAGGCATCAGACTCGGCCAGTGAGCACCCTCTGTCTTCCTCCAGGTGTCCTTCTGGACATCCAGCAGCACTTTTGGGTCAAGGACCGAGGCGCTGGCTTGCTGCAGTCAAGTGAGGCCCACCCCCACCTTCCCCCGCCCAGGCACAGGCATCATGGGTCCTGTCCTGTTGGCCATCCTCTGCCCCCCACCCTGCCCCGGTCTCTGTTCGCCGGTGCTGACTCCTGGAAAGAGAGTGGGCTTTGTCCCCAATCCCACTGTTGTCGCCTGCCAATGGCAACGTGTCTCTGAGCCTCTGCTTCTTTTCTTGTCTAACAAAATGAATGATACCTGCCCCGAGGGCAGATACGGGGGTGCAGGTCAAGGGCCTGCTTTGTTCCAGAGGGGCACCCACCAGATGCCAGCTGGAGCTCTCCTGTAAGAGGTGTCTGTCAACTCCTGCTGGTAGATGTCTCCCAGTCAGGAGGCACAGGGATCAGGGACTCATTTGGAGGCAGTCTGTCCCTTAGCAGAGCTCGAGTGCTGCTCTCTTCAGAGCTGACAGGCAGGAATGCTTAAGTCTGCTGAAGCTGCATCCATAGCCGCCCCCTTCCCCAGGTGCTATGTCCCAGGGAGATAAGTGTTTATTTATAAGCCCCTGACTAGGGCTGCTGCATTTCTTTCAGAGATGCCCTGTCCAGAGAGGAGGAATCTAGAGAGGCAATCTGGCTATAGTGGCTTTGCTGAGCTGCAGTGGGCTCCACCCAGTTAGAACTTCCCAGTGGGTTTGTTTACACTGCGAGGGGAAAATCACCTACTCAAGCCTCAGCAATGGTGGACACTCCACCTCTTACCAAGCTCGAGGTCCCAGGTCGACTTCAGACTGCTGTGCTGGCAGCGAGACTTTAAAGTGGTGGATCTTAGCTTTCTGGGCTCCATGGGGGTGGAATCTGCTGAGCTAGATCACTTGGCTCCCTGGCTTCAGCCCACTTTCCAGGAAAGTGAACGGTTCTGTCTCACTGGCATTCCAGGCATCACTGGCATATGAAAAATACTTCTGCAGCTAGCTCGGTGTCTGCCCAAATGGCTGCCCAGTATCGTGCTTGCAACCCAGAGCCTTGGTGGAGTACGCACCGGAGGGAATCTCCTTGTTTGTAGGTTGCAAAGACCATGGGAAAAGCATAGTATCTGGCCTGGAATGCACTGTTTCTCACAGCACAGTCCCTCACGGCTTCCCTTGGCTAGGGGAGGTAGTTCCTCGACCCCTTTTGCTTCCTGGGTGAGGTGACACCACACTCTGCTTCGGCTCTCCCTCTGTGGGCTGCACCCACTGTCTAACCAGTCCCAGTCAGATAAGCCAGGTACCTCAGTTGGAAATGCAGAAATCACCTGCCTTCTGCATTGATTTCTCTGGGAGCTGCAGATCAGAACTATTCCTATTCAGCAATCTTGCCAGCTACCTGATTTTGTTTTTTTAAAACACTAATTCTGGGATTAGTTTGCTATACAACAGCATGTAACTATCCCCAAATTAAATGATTAAAAAGCCTTGGAAGCCTCTGGTAGATGGTTCTCTGAGTTCCTGAAATACATAACCACAAGCTATAGTGCACTAGCATCAGTAAACGTAAGAAAGCTTGCCCCTCCCACAAAAAAGAACAGCTAGTACTTATGCTTGTTAAAGCTTTAAGAAAAGAGTTCTGACTTTTTTTTTAATTCAAGTTTTAAGTTAAATTCATAACTTTAGTGGAAACATTTTCCAGGGTAGATTTTGCTTATACTGCAGAAATAAAATATGCTATGCTAAAAACGGAAGTGGCAATGGTAATTCTGCAATATTTTAAAAATAAAATAAAAAGTCAAAGAAGCAGAATTGTTATCCAGTTTATCAATATAGTATTAATTTGAAAAATAGAAGCAAGATAACAGATTGGTTATTATGAATTAATATAAGCCTGATGTCAACTGTAACTATTGTCTTTGATATCAGTGGGTCACTGTAACAAACATATGTTAGATCTGATTTTTGATAGTATGATCTTAGCCTTGAATTTCCCCAATTATTATCCTCCCTGCTGTGAATACAGAGAACACAAAAAATACTGCACTTAAAGTGGGAATGGGACAAATGGGAAGGGATGTAATCTCTCCCTGAGGAATTTCTAAAAAACCAGCAATATCAAAGAAAAGACAATCTTCCAATTACTTGCGTAAATAACCATTAAAATGATGACTAGTCCTTGTGTTTTCTCCATTCTCTCTAGTGAATATTAAAAGGTGATGTTTTATTTAGAAAAAGATCAACATCATTCGAATATTTGCAACAAGGAGCTCCACACAAAAATGGTATTCTCAAAGCAGAAAGTGTTTTCAGCCTGGTATGAGAAGATAAAATATTTCAAAAATTACTATGCAGTATATTTGTAGCTTTTTTTCATTTCTCAAGTGATGTTTCTTTCTAGAAGCAAAGTTGATAAAACATGATTTATCCTTACAATTTAAGCAGAGAAAAGCTGAGAGTGCCTAACCAGTTTCAATAATCCTGTAAAATTAACTACCATTGATTTTTGCTAATTTTATATCCCTATTCTGAGCTTTGATTTAAGGATAGCCTTATTTTTGTTTGAATCTAATAGAAAAATATCTTTAATAAATTACTAAAATATTTTTTCCATATTATAGTTTTCAAAGCAAACTAGTACTCTTACTACTCACTCAAGAATGCCATTTAAAATGACTAAATATTAATTAATTGTTACAGTTAACATCACCTACTCTGTGTCCTTTCAGTTTAGAATGACATTCTCTAATAGCTGAAGCATGAGATAGTCATTACAGAACATTTGACAAATAAAAAATCTTAAAAAGAAAATAGAAACAAGAGTATTTGTCCTATAACCCTGAGACAGTCATGTAAATTTGGGTAAACTGTCTCCCAGTGAAGAAATATGAATATTGCATACATTTTATACCTATGTTTTACGCCTCTATAAAACATGAAACTTTGGTCTGATTTTCTCTTTGCAATTTATATTTCTTTGGTAGTTGGGAAAGTTTTTGATGAACACCGTTGTTTCTTTTAAAAGAGACTTTATTTTTTAAAACAGTTTTAGATTCACAGAAAAACTGAGTAGAAGATATGGGGATTTCCTCTATACTGCCTGCCCTCACATATGTCTAGCCCCCTGTGTTATCAACATCTCCCACCAAGTAATATATTTGTTACAGCTGATAAACCTACACTGACACATTGCCGTGGTTTGAGTGTGTTCCCTAATGCTTCATGTGCTGAAAACCTAACCCTCTGCCTTTATGAATGGGTTAATGGATTAATAAGGGTTGTGCCCTCAAGAATGGCTTAATGCTACTATCACAGGAGTAGGTTCATTATTGTGGGAGTGGCTTTGTTATCAATGCAAGCTCTCTCTGGTTCTCTTGCTCTCGCCTTCTTGCCTTGTGATGCACTCCATCATCTTATGATGCAGCATGAAGGGCCTTGCCAGATTCCAGTGCTAGGCCTTTGGACTTTACAGACTCCAAAACCACGAACTAAATAATTTTGTTCTTTATAAAGTACTGAGTCTGTATTATTCTGTCATAGCAGTAGAAAATAGAATAATACATACATCATTATCACTCAAAGTCCATTGTTTACATTAGAGTTTACTCTTTGTGTTGTAAATTTTGTGGGTTTAGACAAATGTATAATGATATGTATTCACTATTACATTATCATACAGAGTAGTTTCACTACTCTAAAAATCTTCTGTGCTCTGCCCATTTAGCTCCCCCTCTCCCCCTGCCCCTTGGAAACCACTCGTCTTTTTACTGTCTTCATAGTTTTACATTTTTAAGAATATCATATTGTTGGAATTATACCGTATGTAGCCTTTCTGACTGGCATATTACACTTAATAATATAAGTTTCTTCCATGTCTTTACATTGCTTAATAGCTTTTTCTTTTTAGCAATAAATAATATTTCATTGTCTGGAAGTACCACAGCTTATCTCTTCACATATTGAAAGAGATTTCAGATGCTTTCAAGTTTGGCCAATTACAAATGAAAGTGCTATAAACATCCATATGCAGTTTATGTGTGTGTGGATACATCGGTTTTCAACTCCATTGGGTAAATTCCAAGGAGCACAATTGCTAGAGTGCATAGTAATTCTGTTTAGTTTTGTAAAGAAACAAAACCCTGCTGTCTTAGTCCATTTTATAGGTTGCAATAACAGAATACCTAAACCTGGGTAATTTTGTAAAGAAAAGAGGTTTCTTTGGCTCATGATTCTGATGGCTAGAAAGTCCAAGAGCATAGTGCTGGCATCTGCTTGGCTTTTAACTAGGGCTTCCTGCTGCCCCATATATAACATGGCAGAGAGTGGAAAGGAAAGCAGGTGTGTGTAAAGAGACCAAACTCAAGAGGCAACCTCACTTTAAAACAACCTGTTCTCACAGTGATTAATTCATTCTTGTGAGAACTAATTTAGTCTTGTGAGAAAGCTTAATCTATCTTAATGGCCCAATCACCACTTAGAGGTACCACCTCCCAATATTACCATACTGATAATTAAGATTCCAATGTGAGTTTTGGCTGTGACATACAAACCATAGCACCCACCAAAGTAGCTATACCATTTTGCATTCCCGCTAGAAATGAATGAGAGTTCTTTGTGTAACACATCCTCACCAGCATTTTGTGTTGTCAGTGTTCTGAATTTTGGCCATTCTAATAGACTACTGGTAACACGTTGTTTTATATTGCATTTTCCTGATGACATATATATAAAGCATCTTTTCATATGCTTATTTGCATATGAACAACTGTATAACTTCTTTGGTGAGGCATCTTAAGGTCATTGGCTCAGTTTAAAAATTTTTTTTTTTTTTTTTTTTTTTTATTGCATTTTAGGTTTTGGGGTACATGTGAATAACATGCAAGGTTGTTGCACAGGTGCACACCTGGCAGTATGATTTGCTGCCTCCCTCCCCTTCACCTATATCTGGCATTTCTCCCCATGCTATCCCTCCCCAACTCCCCACCCCCCCACTATCCCCCCTCCCCCCCAACAGACCCCCGTGTATAGTGCTCCCCTCCCTGTGTCCATGTGTTCTCCTTGTTCAACACCCGCCTATGAGTGAGAACATGCGGTGTTTGATTTTGTGTTCTTGTGTCAGTTTGCTGAGAATGATGTTTTCCAGGTTCATCCATGTCCCTACGAAGGATGTGAACTCCTCCTTTTTAATGGCTGCATAATATTCCATGGTGTATATGTGCCACATTTTTCCTGTCCAGTCTATCATCGATGGGCATTTGGGCTGGTTCCAGGTCTTTGCTATTGTAAACTGTGCTGCAATGAACATTCGTGTGCATGTGTCCTTATAGTAGAACGATTTATAATCCTTTGGATATATGCCCAGTAATGGGATTGCTGGGTCAAATGGAATTTCTATTTCTAGGTCCTTGAGGAATTGCCACACTGTTTTCCACAGTGGTTGAACTAATTTACACTCCCACCAACAGTGTAAAAGTGTTCCTATTTCTCCACATCCTCTCCAGCATCTGTTGTCTCCAGATTTTTTAATGATCGCCATTCTAACTGGCGTGAGATGGTATCTCAATGTAGTTTTGATTTGCATTTCTCTAATGACCAGTGATGATGAGCATTTTTTCATATGTTTGTTGGCCTCATGTATGTCTTCTTTTGTAAAGTATCTGTTCATATCCTTCGCCCATTTTTGAATGGGCTTGTTTGTTTTTTTCTTGTAAATCTTTTTTAGTTCATTGTAAATTCTGGATATCAGCCCTTTGTCAGACGGGTAGGCTGCAAAAATTTTTTCCCATTCTGTTGGTTGCCGATTCACTCTATTGACTGTTTCTTTTGCCGTGCAAAAGCTGTGGAGTTTGATTAGGTCCCATTTGTCTATTTTGGCTTTTGTTGCCAATGCTTTTGGTGTTTTGGTCATAAAGTCCTTGCCTACGCCTATGTCCTGAATGGTTTTGCCTAGGTTTCCTTCTAGTGTTTTTATGGTGTTACGTCTTATGTTTAAGTCTTTAATCCATCTGGAGTCAATTTTAGTGTAAGGTGTCAGGAAGGGGTCCAGTTTCTGCTTTCTGCATATGGCTAGCCAGTTTTCCCAACACCACTTATTGAACATGGAATCCTTTCCCCATTGCTTGTTTTTTTCAGGTTTGTCAAAGATCAGGTGGTTGTAGATATGTTGTGTCGCCTCTGACGTCTCTGTTCTGTTCCATTGGTCTATATCTCTGTTTTGGTACCAGTACCATGCTGTTTTGATTACTGTAGCCTTGTAGTATAGTTTGAAGTCCGGTAGTGTGATGCCTCCTGCTTTGTTCTTTTTGCTTAGAATTGACTTGGCTATGCGGGCTCTCTTTTGGTTCCATATGAAGTTTAAGGTGGTTTTTTCCAGTTATGTGAGGAAGGTCATTGGTAGCTTGATGGGGATAGCATTGAATCTGTAAATTACTTTGGGCAGTATGGCCATTTTCACGATATTAATTCTTCCTAACCATGAACATGGAATGTTTCTCCATCTGTTTGTGTCCTCTCTTATTTCGTTGAGCAGTGATTTGTAGTTCTCCTTGAAGAGGTCCTTTACCTTCCTTGTTAGTTGTATTCCCAGGTATTTTATTCTCTTTGTAGCAATTGTGAATGGCAGTTCGTTCTTGATTTGGCTCTCTTTAAGTCTGTTATTGGTGTATAGGAATGCTTGTGATTTTTGCACATTGATTTTGTATCCTGAGACTTTGCTGAAGTTGCTTATCAGTTTCAGGAGATTTTGGGCTGAGGTGATAGGGTCTTCTAGATATACAATCATGTCGTCTGCAAATAGAGACAATTTGACTTCCTCCTTTCCTAATTGAATACCCTTTATTTCTTTTTCTTGCCTGATTGCTCTGGCTAGAACTTCCAGTACTATATTGAATAGGAGTGGTGAGAGAGGGCATCCTTGTCTAGTGCCAGATTTCAAAGGGAATGCTTCCAGTTTTTGCCCATTCAGTATGATATTGGCTGTCGGTTTGTCATAAATAGCTTTTATTATTTTGAGATACGTTCCATCGATACCTAGTTTATTGAGGGTTTTTAGCATAAAGGGCTGTTGAATTTTGTCGAAGGCCTTCTCTGCATCAATTGAGATAATCATGTGGTTTTTGTCTTTGGTTCTGTTTATGTGGTGAATTACATTTATAGACTTGCGTATATTGAACCAGCCTTGCATCCCCGGGATGAATCCTACTTGATCATGGTGGATAAGCTTTTTGATGTGCTGTTGTAATCGGCTTGCCAGTATTTTATTGAAGATTTTTGCATCTATGTTCATCATGGATATTGGCCTGTAGTTTTCTTTTCTTGTTGAGTCTCTGCCGGGTTTTGGTATTAGGATGATGTTGGTCTCATAAAATGATTTGGGAAGGATTCCCTCTTTTTGGATTATTTGGAATAGTTTCAGTAGGAATGGTACCAGTTCCTCTTTGTATGTCTGGTAGAATTCGGCTGTGAGACCATCTGGGCCTGGGCTTTTTTTTGGGTGGTAGGCTCTTAATTGCTGCCTCGACTTCAGACCTTGTTATTGGTCTATTCAGGGTTTCGACTTCTTCCTGGTTTAGGCATGGGAGGAGACTACTGTCCAGGAATTTATCCATTTCTTCCAGGTTTTCTAATTTATGTGCATAGAGTTGTTTGTAATAATCTCTGATGATGGTTTGAATTTCTGTGGCATCTGTGGTGATATCCCCTTTATCATTTTTTATTGCATCTATTTGGTTATTCTCTCTTTTCTTTTTTATTAGCTTGGCTAGTGGTCTGTCTATTTTGTTGATCTTTTCAAAAAACCAGCTCCTGGATTTATTGATTTTTTGTAGGGTTTTTCGTGTCTCTATCTCCTTCATTTCTGCTTTGATCTTAGTTATTTCTTGTCTTCTGCTAGGTTTTGACTTTTTTTGATCTTGCTCCTCTAGTTCTTTCAATTTTGATGATAGGGTGTCAATTTTAGTTCTCTCCTTTCTTCTCATGTGGGCACTTATTGCTATAAATTTTCCTCTAGAGACTGCTTTAAATGTGTCCCAGAGATTCTGGTATGTGGTGTCTTCGTTCTCGTTGGTTTCGAAGAACATCTTTATTTCTGCCTTCATTTCAGTGTTTATCCAGTCAACATTCAGGAGAAAGTTGTTCAATTTCCATGAGGATGTGCGGTTCTGGGTTGGCTTCTGAATTCTGAGTTCTAACTTGATTGCACTGTGGTCTGAGAGACTGTTTGTTATGGTTTCTGTTCTTTTGCATTTGCTGAGGAGTGATTTACTTCCAATTATGTGGTCAATTTTAGAGTAGGTGTGATGTGGTGCTGAGAAGAATGTATATTCTCTGGATTTGGGCTGGAGAGTTCTGTAAATATCTATTAGGTTTGCTTGTTCCAGGTCTGAGTTCAAGTCCTGGATATCCTTGTTAATTTTCTGTCTCGTTGATCTGTCTAATATTGACAATGGTGTGTTGAAGTCTCCCACTATTAATGTGTGGGAGTCTATGTCTCTTTGTAAGTCTTTAAGAACTTGCCTTATGTATCTGGGTGCTCCTGTATTAGGTGCATATATATTTAGGATCGTTAGCTCTTCTTGTTGTTTTGATCCTTTTACCATTATGTAATGTCCTTCTTTGTCTCTTTTGATCTTTGTTGCTTTAAAGTCTATTTTATCAGAGATGAGAATTGCAACTCCTGCTTTTTTTTGCTCTCCATTTGCTTGGTAAATCTTCCTCCATCCCTTTATTTTGAGCCTTTGTGTATCCTTGCATGTGAGGTGGGTTTCCTGGATACAGCACACTGATGGGTTTTGGCTTTTTATCCAATTTGCCAGTCTGTGTCTTTTGATTGGGGCATTTAGTCCATTTACATTTAGGGTTAATATTGTTATGTGTGAGTTTGGTCCTGTCATTTTGATGCTAGCTGGCTGTTTTGCCCATTGGTTGATGGAGATTCTTCATTGTGTTGCTGCTCTTTACCATTTCGTGCGTTTTTGGAGTGACTGGTGCTGGTTGTTTTTTTCTATGTGTAGTGTCTCCTTCAGGAGCTCTTGTAAAGCTGGTCTGGTGGTGATGAAATCTGTGAGTACTTGCTTGTTCACAAAGGATTTTATTTTTCCTTCACTTATGAAGCTTAGTTTGGCTGGATATGAAATTCTGGGTTGAAAGTTCTTTTCTTTAAGGATGTTGAATATCGGCCCCCACTCTCTTCTGGCCTGTAGGGTTTCTGCTGAGAGATCTGCTGTGAGTCTGATGGGTTTCCCTTTGTGGGTAACCCGACCTTTCTCTCTGGCTGTCCTTAGTATTTTCTCCTTCATTTCAACCCTGGCGAATCTGATGATTATGTGCCTTGGGGTTGCTCTTCTAGAGGAATATCTTTGTGGTGTTCTCTGTATTTCCTGGACTTGAATATTGGCCTTCCTTGCTAGGTTGGGGAAGTTTTCCTGGATAATATCCTGAAGAGTATTTTCCAGCTTGGATGCATTCTCTTCGTCACATTCAGGTACACCTATCAAACGTAGATTAGGTCTTTTCACGTAGTCCCATATTTCTTGTTGACTCTGTTCATTCCTTTTTACCTTGTTTTCTCTAATCTTCCCTTCTCGTTTTATTTCATTGAGTTGATCTTCAACTTCTGATATCCTTTCTTCTGCTTGGTCAATTCTGCTGTTGAAACTTGTACATGCTTCGCGAAGTTCTCGTGTTGTGTTTTTCAGCTCCATCAATTCATTCATATTCCTCTCTAAGTTGTCCATTCTCGTTAGCATTTCATCAAGTCTTTTTTCAAGGTTCTTAGTTTCTTTGCATTGGGTTAGAACATGTTCTTTTAGCTCACAGAAGTTTCTTATTATCCATTTTCTGAAAGCTGATTCTGTCATTTCATCACACTCATTCTCCGTCCAGTCTTGTTCCCGTGCTGGTGAGGAGTTATGCTGCCTTGTAGGGGGAGAGGTGTTCTGGTTTTGGGTGTTTTCATCCTTTTTGCACTGGTTTCTTCCCATCTTTGTGGATTTATCCGCCTATTGACTTTGTAGTTGCTGTCTTTCTGATTTTGGTAATTTTAAGTCTGCAGCAGCTGAACTCATAAACCCCCTTTGCTTCTCCCCAGGTGTTCTGGCCCAGGGGTTTAGCACTTTATGTTTTTCAGCTGTGTTGCTACCGTTTTCCCTGCCCACAAGGTGGCAGTCTAGTCACACTCAGCCTGCAGAGGCTTCGCTGAGCTGCTGTGGGCTCCGCCCAGCTTCCGTGTGAGCTTCCCTGCAGTCCTGTGAGTGTAGTTAGAACTGCTTCCGCTATGCTGGCCCGCCCCTGTAGTGACGGAGTCTCTGTAGTGGCGGGTTGTCTTGGTTACGGAAAATTGCCCCGGGAACTGCAGGGTGTTTCCCGATGGAGGACGCCCCTCCCCCACAGAGCTGGACCGTCCCGGGTTCAGCCGTGTTTCCAGAGGGGCCCTCTTTGTCCTGTAATCTCTTGGCTTGCCTCCTTGCCACAGTTCCCCTTGCTGGCCCAGAGGGGACACAGTCTCGTTCACTTTGTTCAAGGAGCCGCTGCTCCCCGCCCCCCCGTGCAGGCCAAGCGGCTGCTCCGGTCCGACCAGCGGCGCTGGGAATGCGGGGAGCTTCTCCACGCAATTAAAATCCGCTGCCCTGTGTGCCGATGCGTCAGCTGAAGCAGCGGCTCTGAGATTCCTGGTGCTCCCTTGCCCGGGGGTCTCCTGGCTTGGCTCCCTGCTTCAGCTCCCCTTTCTGGCTCAGAGGGAACTCTGTCTCTCTCACTCTGCGCTAGAAGCCACTGCCCCCCGCTCCAGGGCGTAGGCTGAGCGGCCACTCCGCTCAAACCAGCGGCGCTGGAGACCCGTGGGACTTTTCCTCCTGTGAATCTCCTGGTCTGTGGGCAGTAAAAGTCCGTCTGGAAATGCGGCGTCCACTCACCCTCTGCGCCTTCTCTCGGAGCTGCAATCCCGACTTCCTCTTAAGTGGCCATCTTGGATCGATCCCCCCCAAAATTTTTTTTTTTAATTGTTGAGTTTTCAAGAGTTCTTTATATATTTCAGATAACAGTCCTTTATCAGAGGTCTTGTGCAAATATTTTTTTCCCAGTCTGTGGCATCCCTTTTTATTCTCTCGAGAGTGTCTTTTACAGGGCAGACATTTTTAATTTTAATAAAGCCTAGCTTATTATTTTTTTTCTTTCACAGATTGTGTCTTTGGTGTTGCATCTGAAAAGCCATGGCTGAAGGCTTCATCATTTAGATTTTCCTCCTCTGTTACCTTCTAGAAGGTTCATAGTTTTCTGTTTTCATTTAGGTCTCTGACTCACTTTGAATTAATTTTTGTGAAGGGTGTAAGTTTTGTGTCTAGATTATTTTTTGGTATGTGGATATTGGTTGCTGGTTCACTCTGATGATAGTTTCTTTTGCTGTGCAGAAGCTCTTAAGTTTAATTAGATCCCATTTGTCTATTTTGGCTTTTGTTGCCATTGCTTTTGGTGTTTTCATCATGAAGTCCTTGCCTATGCCTATGTCCTGAATGGTATTGCCTAGGTTTTCTTCTCTGGTTTTTATGGTGTTAGGTCTTATGTTTAAATCTTTAATCCATCTGGAGCTAATTTTTGTATAAGGTATAAGGAAGGGGTCCAGTTTCAGCTTTCTGCATATGACTAGCCAGTTTTCCCAATGCCATTAACCAGTTTTCCCATCCCTATTAAATAGGGAATCCTTTCCCCATTGCTTGTTTTTGTCAGGTTTGTCAAAGATAGAGACAGGGTCTCCCTGTAGTGCTCAGGCTGGTCTTGAACCCCTGCGCTCAAGTGATCCTCACACCTTGGCTTCCCAAAATGTTTGGATTACAGGTGTGAGCCACCATGCATGGCCTCAAACCAACCACCTCCTCTTTACCTCAATGTATTCAACTGCATGTTACATATTTATTTCTTAACGTACAACTACAGAAAATTTTATGTATAAATACAGAAAAACTAAAATACAAAATAAGTTACCATATTTAATAACAGACCTTAATACTGAACAAAAACTTGGAAGTACAAGACCTATGCCACTTCCAAGGGCATGTTCATTGTCAAGAAAGGCAAACAAACAAAAAAACTTGTCGTATACTGGGAGGAGATGAGTGAAATACACAATGGTCTAAAAAGTATAAATGTATATCATGTACTTATTGAGGATAGTGATAGATTGTTTCCCTGTTCCAAGCTTGAGTTTTCAGGAAATTACCATAGAAGTAGTATACTTAGGCATTATAGGAAGAGTGGAACTTCTGAGCTAAAAATAATAGAAACAGACAAAAAGTAACAATTAGAAGTTTGTTATTTTACACCACGTTTTTACTCATGGCTTTATGAACTTGTATTTGAAATGGTACATTATCTCTATTAAAGCCATGACTTCCAAAAAAGGCGAAGATGTGATTTCTTAAATAAGCCTATACTCAAAACCATGGAGAAGTTGTGCTAATTTGAACTGGCCTGCTAACTGCATATGAACAAAATGCCTTAGCATGTAAATATAAGTGTTATAAATGGCTTTGTATGTGCCAGAGATGCAGATAGAGATCACGCAGGGTTCTGTCATCTTACCTGAGGCATTTTCTCAGAACACGGCAGGGCCCAATTACAGATTTGAGGGCACACAAGGGAAACGTAACTCTCCAGTTATCAGGCCAATCTGGCTTTCCTAATTTAGGGTGCATTGGGCAGAAGATGCAACAACACTGCTTCAAAGTTAGATCCTGCAGAGGATAATTATAGAAGTTTATCCTTCTAGGGGGAATTCCAGGATTAGGTGAACCTTTCTTCTCTTCATGACTATATTTCTAAAAAGGGCAGCCTTTTTAATCATAGATTTTTAATGAAATGGTCTCAGTTAATCAATGTGAGTGCAATGAAACAAAGGATTACATTATTTTTAAAAATGAAAATAGCTTGTAATTACAACCTCCTCTGCAAACTAAAAAATAAATTAGCTATAACACACAGAATAGCTTTAGTCTCTGTTTTTGTTAACTTTATTATTTTCCTCAATTGTAGTTTCTTCTGTTATTAAAACCAATTCAGTGGTGAATATGAAGCTTCAAGGTCTCTCTCCACCTATGTATTTTTGCTTTTGTTTGCACAAATCTCAAGGGCTCCATGTTTTGGAAAAAAAGCAAATGCATTTCAGACTTTGAGGCTGTGCAGGGGATTTGTGAATCATCTCAAGGACACAATTATGGTGGTAGGTAAAGCAGGGCTTGAATGAGGTAATTATCACATGCCTGGCCTGGACAACAGTGTGAAGAGTACAGTCGTAAGTAATGAGAGAAGAGAGGAAAAGCTAAAGGAATCTGTGAGCTCTTTTAGAAAGATTAGAAGGGGGACATTTCTGAAACCAGATGGTTTGGTCAAATTAATTTCATGCATTTCTCTGATTTGAAGTAATGGGGTACAGTCGTTCAATATACGTGCAAGTCCCATTATGTGCCAAAACACTGATGGGGACAGTCAGAGTTCTGTAACTGAGCCCAGGATCAGCTGTGCTTACTCAAAAGTGAAAACCCAAGACAAGAGTTAATGGAAGGAAAGGCAGGTTTATTTGGAAAGCCAAAACCTGAGAAGATGGTGGACTAGCATCCTAAAGTACCATCTTCAGTCAGTGCAAATGTCATGCTTATGAATTTTATTGTTGTTGTTGTTAAGGGCAGGACGAAAAAGCAGGGGTTGAGATCGAGAGGTGACCAATGACTGCAGCACTTGGGCACCAGTGGGGATCTGAGGAAGCTGGGAACTTCTTTTTCCTTTGTCAAGTAACAGTGCTCCTATAAATCTTTAGCAAAACACAGTTAATTGTTTACATACTTCTCCCTTAATGTCAGAGTTAGTCAGTTTTAAAATGGACGTGCTGTTTGCATAGTATTTCAGTGCTCTAAAATTAGTCTATATGCAGAATGGGTAAAGGTCCCTTAAAAATGGGGTTAGCGACGTTAGATCTTTTGCAGTTTCGCGGTTATAGTTTCTACCCTCAAGGAGCTTACATAAGGGCAGGAAATATGGGCAGTTAGAAAATGGGCTGTCAGAATGGGTGATCAGAGTCTGGTAGGAGCAGGGAAGAGAACACCTCACCCAAATGTGGGGACCAGGCAAGTCTTTCAGGAGGCAGTGCCAGCCAAGCAAGACTTTAAGAAGAGGTAGAAATTGGTCTCTAGGAGAGGAGCCTTTGGAAGGAGGAGAATGTCTGTAGCAAAGAAGCCAGAGAAGATAGCATGAGGCTGTTGAGGAACTGGAAGAAATGCTGGGGGGTGGCTGGATCATAGGAGAAGGTCTGGAAGTGGAGCAGCCCAGAAGGAAGTTTATGGGTCACATTAGAGAAGTTGGGATTTATTTTGCAGTAGAGAGTCACTGGATGACATGAAATAAATGAGTAAGACTATCTGTATGTCCTTTTAGAAAGACAGCTGTGACTGCAGGTGGACATGGATCACAAGGAGACAAGACTGGAAACGATATCAGACCTATTTCAGTAATCTAGGAAAGAGAGGTAATGTCCAAAAGAATTTCCACAACCTTAGGGGCTTAAGACAACACAAGTTTATTATCTTCTAATTCTGGTGGCCTGAAGTCCGTCAGCAGGGCTGTGTTCCTTCTGGAGCGGGTAGAGAAGAATCTGCTTCCCAGCTGCTTCCAGGCTGTAGAGGCTGCTGCATTCCTTGCCTCATGGCTCCCTTTGTCTTCAAAGCCAGCAGTGGCTGCCCATTGTTTTGCAAAATGCCTTCTCTCTGGTTTGACTCTTCTGCCTCCCTCTTCCACATTCAAGAGTTCTTGAGATGACACTGTGCCCACCTGAATAATCCAGGCTAATCTCCTTACCTAAGGTCAGCTGATTAGTAACTTTAATTTCATCTTCAGTCTTAATTCCCCCTTGGCGTGTAACAATATATTCACAGGTTGGGGATTAAGGTGTTGACATCTGTTGGGGGTCATTGTCCTGCCTCCCACGGTGAGATAGAGAAGTAGAAAATTTTAGAAGCAGAAGTAACAAACTTAGCAATACATGATTTTTTGGAGAACAGCCTGCATGCTCAGTCAATTCAGTTTGTTCTTCTCTTCTTTCCTCCATTTACTCATTCACTTATAGGCTTGCATTTTTTGTTTTTAAATAGGTGGCTGACCATTCTTTACAAGAGGGAAAATTTAATATAAAGAGATTAGAGCGGAAGTGGCTCAAGGGAAAACTTGAGTAAATGGCCAAGGTTTATCTTTAGAAATTGTTCTGGGGTCTCCAACGCACCAATAAATTTATGATTCCTGTGTTTTAGTCACAGCCTTGGTGAGTTTACTCTTAAACATTTTCAGCAAACCATTACCAATCATCTTTAATAGCTCATTAGAAAAATCCAGTAATTATCCATAAAATATCTAATTTTAAACAATGTAACTCTCTAGTGATATCTCCAAGATAAATTACCACAGTTGCTCAATTCTAAAATATAAGTTTTCCCACATTATAAATCAGGATTGATGTGGACATTTAATATAGTGGAGTTTTTTCTTTTCTTTTTGTTTTCCCTCACTAAAGCTATTCTTAGCTGATGAATTCTTACAATTAAGGGAATATGGTCATTGTGAAATGTACTTCTACTGTCCTGTTGTACTAGGATACTAGTTATATAAGGGTTTTTTTTTTTTTATCAAAACTGTATATTATTTTAGAGGAATTGATCTAAAGACAGTTAAAAAATAGTCTGGATACTAGCCCCAAAAGATATCAGTTCTCCATCCATAGAACCTGTGACTATTACTTACATAGTAAAATCTTTGCAGATGTGATTAGGTTAAGGGGCCTGAGACAGAGAGATTATCCTGGACTCTCAGGGTGGGTCTTAAATACAATCCCATGTATACTTATAAAAAATATATTTGATATACATAGAGGAAAAGGTCCTGTGAAACAGAACAAAAAGACATTTGAAGATGCTGGCCTTGAAGAGTGGAGTGATATGGCTACTAGACAAGGAATGCCAGCAGCCACCAGGTGTTGAAAGAGACAAGGAACAGATTGTCCCCTTGAACTTCCAGAGGGAGTACAACTCTGCTGACACCTTGATTTTTGGCCCGTTGATATTGATTTCAAACTTCTGGTCTGTAGGACTATGACAGAATAAGTTTCTGTTGTTTAAAGCCACCAAGTGTGGGGTAATTTGTTACAGCAGCCACAATAAACGAATACGGCAGCTTTTCCAACAGTAATTGTGCAGCAGAACATACCTATCTTGTGATAATAAAACAATTCTATGGGGGCCTAGGAGACTTTTTATGTTCAATCTTAGCTATGCAAATTATACTCTTTTCCACAAATAATTCAGCAATTACAGTGAACTTTGTGATTGTCTCTCTAGCAAATATTTCACTGCACCCCTCACCCTCCCATGATATAATAGGCATAGAATCTGTACAGGAAAATAAATAAACACCACCCAAAATTCTGGGGTGGGCTTTATCTACCTGTCTATCTGTCTATCTATATATCTATGTATCTATCTATCTATTCATTTATTTTGAGACAGAGTCTCACTCAGTCACCCAGGCTGGAGTGCAGTGGCGTTATCTTGGCTCACTGCAACCTCTGACTCTTGGGTTCAAGTGATTCTTGTGCCTCAGCCTCCCAGATAGCTGAGATTACAGGTGTGCACTACCACACCTTTCTGATTTTTCTATTTTTATTTTTTGTATGTGTGTATATTTTAGTAAATACGGGGTCTTGCCACGTTGGCCAGGCTGGTCTTAAACTCTGGGCCTCAAATGATCCATTGCCTTGGCCTCCCCAAGTGCTGGGATTACAGGCATGGGCCACTGCACCTGGCCAGCTCTACCTGTTATTTAATCGATCCATGTTAAACCCACTTCTCCAACCACAATGACTGTCTTAGTTAAGGCAGACAATGTTAATAAGCAAATGAAATTCTCTTGGACATAGACATTGATATAGAAATATGACCCAAATCCTACTAAGTTATGAGATGTTTGAGAAAGACGGCTTCTCACTGTTTGCAAGTGAGTTTTTTTTTTTTTTTCTCACTGGGTATGAACAAGGAAAAAGTTGATGGCATGGCCGGCAGAATGGAGAGATGCAAAGATGGATTCTGGATGACACTGTTGATATATCAGATTCTTTACTGAGTATCTCTTATGGCATAGAAGCTGTTTCGTACAGTTTAAGTGATTAATTTATTTAATCCCTATAATAATACTTTGAGGCATATCACCAATCTTGAATCCTGTTATATAACCAACAAACTCCCATTATACATACAATCACATATATTCACATTGATACAGCTAGATCCTTTTATATAGGGTAGATGGGGAGGTATACATCACCACCTAAAGCCACCAAGCACTGAAATCACACTGTAGCATGAGCAGAAAACTCTCTGATTTTCTGCAGTACAAGCCTAATTAGTCCCCAACTATGAATCAACCCAACTTTCTGCTTTCTCCTGGATTGTTCATATGGTTTGGGTGTTTGTCCCCTCCCAATGGCATGTTGAAATTTGATCCCAATGTTGGAGGTGGGGCCTAGTGGAAGGTCTTTTAAATCATAGGGGCAGGTCCCTCATTAATGGGTTGGGGTCTTTCTCATGGCAATGAGTGAAGTATTGCTCTATTAGTTCATGAGAGAACTGATTGTTAAACAGAGTCTGGTATCTTCCTCCTGTCTCTCTTTCCTCCTCTCTCTCCATGTGATAACTGCTCACCTTCCCCTTCTGTCATGATTGGAAGCTTCCTGAGGTCCTCACCAGAAGCAGAGGCCAGAACCATGCTTCTACAGTGTGCAGAACTGTGAACCCAATAAACCTCTTTTCCTTATAAATTACCCAGCCCCCAGTGTTTCCTTTATAGCAACACAAATGGACTAAGACAGGTATCAAATATTGTGAGCAAAAGCTATGTAACTGAATAATATGACACCCCATAAACCCATGGTTTCCTACTTTACGTTAGACAAGAATACTGCTCAGTTATTCCTTCACTTGCTACTTGCCAGCTAGCATTCAATTCTCCAATATAATTCCAAACACATATTGCTTTCCTCTATTGCCCTAACCCACCTGACCTTCCTGCTCTCAGCAGAAGACCTTGCTTATCATGTCATAGAGATAAGGGTGTCACTTGTGAACATCTTCAACCAGTTCACCCATCCTCCTTTCTCACTCAGTCGTGGGTTACAGCTGGGTTCAACTGTGCCAGGTTCTCCAGCTCTAAATTGGTTCCCATGGTTGTCTATTAGCCCAGCCTCTGACATTCTGTAGGTACTGTGCACTAACAAGGGAAAATTGAACTCATTAATAGCTCTTCCCCTCATTAAAATCTTGCTTTTCTCCTTGTATTCCATATTATTGTGGTAATTGGAAATTAAGGAAAATGGAGGTAGGAATGAATGGGTATAGAAGGCAAAGCATTGAAATAGCTAAAGCAGAATTCTCTGTCTTGCAAGCCTCAGGAAGATATGGGAATTGTACTGATTTCTCCCTGACTGCATTAGGAAGGTGGAGCTAAGCTATCAACAAGGACAGCAACACAGCCAGGTCAGCTCCCTCATTTACATCTTACATAGTGGAGAATTATCATGGGTGGACTAAGAAGCCTGTCATCTTTTACAGGTATAGAAACACTCCAGAGCACTGTACAGGAAACACCCTAAGCTATGGAAGTGAATAATAACAAGTTTTCAACCAGTTTTCATTGAGGGTATCAAAACATAGGAAGGCAAGCATCACACATTTTATACAGTTCCATAATTCAAGACTCTTCCTTAGATTTTCCCCCCTCCACAGCCCCCTATGCATTGATTACCTTCCCCAGAACCATCACCCAACTACTGTTCCTCCTCTCATGGCTGTTGTAGACATTAGCCTCAACATTTCTGTGGTAGATAATACTATCTTCCTCAATTTCCATCTGATGAAATCCTGATCACCTTTCAAAGCCCAACTCAAATGTTATTTCCTCTGTGAAAACTATAATGACTTCCCTTTTCTGCTCATCTTATCAGAGAAGATTGGTCATCCTAGTCACAAGTCGGTTCTCATACTCCCAATTACATCCACACGTGATTAGTCAGTACAGGCAAATCATTCTTATTCAGCTTTGCTCTTTGGGAGTGGAGGGGCAGAGACATGACATCTTTGTCATGATATCTTAGCCCCTGTTCCTAACACTGCTGTTGATACCATTTTGTTGAAATGAGCATTCTAAGTATAAGAATATATGTATAGGCATATTGCCACAAAGGTTTGTAAGTTGTTCACAATTCCCAAGAGACACAGCAAGTACAGGTGCTGGGCATTGTTGTGTTGCATAATTCCAAGAGGCAATGCAATTTGAGTTAGGGAAGTTGTGAATGGAAAAAGACAGAGGCGCTGCACACTCAGGCCTAAAAAAACAGCACACGTCCTGCTACAGTCCTTTTGCTATCCCTTCAAGTCAGTCCTGAAATGACCTGGGAGAAGAGTGCCAGACAGAGAAAGTTGTAAACTGCCTCATCTCCACTGCAGACTAGGAACGTACTGAACTGAGATACATACATGAAAAGGACATAGAGATGATTACTTTTCAAAGATATATAAAACATCTACATTGAATAATATATGAATATTTTGGTATCACTAAATTCCTCGCTGCATTAAAATCTGTCACCCATACAGCAATAGATGGTTTTGAACTTATCACCCTCATATTTCCAAACTAGCAAATATGAAAAGGGTTCTGCATGTTTATTTCCCTGATTTTCTTTAATATTTTTAAATAAAAAATGTTGTGGGTACATAGTAAGTGTATATATTTATGAAGTACATGAGATGTTTTGATACAGGTATGCAATGTAATAAAATAAGCACATCATGGAGAATGGGATATCTGTCCCATCAAGCATTTATCCATTGAGTTACAAACAATCCAATTACATTGTTATTTTAATATATACAATTAAGTTATTATTGACTGTAGTCACTCTATTGTGGTGTCAAATAGATCTTATTTACATTTCTATTTTTTTGTACCCAGTTCTGCATGTTTGTTTAGACAAAACTTTGCTAGTCACAGCACAGATTGTGCTGATTGTAGACTATTGATAAGTTTTACTTGGAGAATCATATATTGGCACCTTTTGTTATCACTTCCAATGTGCCAGGCACTACTCCAAGCACTCATATAAATGCAAGTAGAATTGTCCCTGGTCTCACAGGTAAGGAAAGGAAGGCTTTTTTTCTAAGAGGTGGAATGATTTATTCGAGGCCACAGTCCAGCTAGTGAGAGACCAGGATATGAAACTCAATCTGATGAATGTTACAGCCCATAACCTTAATTAGCAGGAAGAACATAATGTTCTCTAATGAGGTGCAACCACCCAAATGCTGCCAGATTTTGCTGCTGGCAGGAGAGGGATGTAAAGATTTCCCCAAGTAGAGGAACCTCCCCCTTCACCAGACCTTTCTCACATCTCACAGAAGCATATGTTTCATTTCGTCTTGTTTCCTGTGGAATTTTCCATCAGGAAGGACACTAAGATTTGGGAACAGAATCAGGAGGTTAGAAGTTTCTCTGTCTGCACCTCCATGCTGCGGCCATCATCTTGAAGGCAACACAAGGGAGGTGTTTTGATCATTTGCAGCTGCTTCAGCTTGAAGGGCCCTGTTTGCCTTTTCCTGAGTACCAAGCCTTGGGATTTGCACTTCCAATGATGCCCCTCCTGCCATCTCTCATAGTCTTCAATCTCTAGTGTCACTTCTTTGAGGCTGTCCCCTTTGCTTCCATAGGTTCCTGTCCTTACCCTAGTTAGAGTCCCTACACACTTTATCCAAATCACTGTTTCACTGATTTCCCTCAGTGGACTGGAAGCTCCTTGGGATCATGAACTCTGTCTTCTTCACTGTCCTATCTCTGACACCTAGCACAGTGCCTGGCACTTAGTGGGAGTTCAGCAAATAATATTTCCTTTATGAATGAATTTGACTTTCATATTACCTGCTATCAGCTACCAAGGATCTGAGGAAGGAAGGATCAGAACTGGTAGGTGTTATTTTATGGAATAGGGAGAGGACTGTCATCAGGGAAGATTCAGGACACAAATTACTATTAAGGCTAGAATCAAGGAGGAGCATTGGGTCAGGTTGGGGGAGACATAGGGCCACCTTGGTGCAGAAAATGAGATATTCTCCATAGTCATAGGATACAGTGTACCTATTATGATATGGAGGAAGCAGCATGAGAAGGAGTAGAATAACAGAAAGCAAGAAGAAAATACTAGAAACAAAGTTTAAACATAAAGTATATATATTCCCCCCTCTATATATGTGTATATATATATAATATATATATTATATATATACACATATATATACACACATATATATACACATATATATTATATATACATATATACAGATAATATATGTATATATTATATATACACACATATATATCATATATATACACACACATATATCATATATATACACACACATATGATAATAATTATTTGTATATGATTATTGGCTCATGTGATCAGGAGGCCAGAAGTTCCATGATCTGCCTTCTACAAACTGGAGAATGGAGAAAGCTGGTGGTATAATTCAGTCCAGGTTGGAAGGGAGAACTGAAGTTGGTGGTATAGGTGGGATGTGCTTGTCCTGGAGTCCAAAGGCACAAGAACCAAGAGCTCCAATGACCAAGAGCAGGAGAAGATGATGTCCCATCTCAAGAAGAGAGAGAGAAAATTTGCCCTTACTCTGCCTTTTTGTTCTATTCAGGGCCATCTGCCTTACTCAGTCCACAAATTCAAATGCTAACCTCTTCTGGAAACATCACAGACACACCCAGAAATAATGTTTTACCAGCTATCCAGGCATTCCTTAGCTTAGTAAGTTGACAAGTAAAATTAACTGCCAAAGTGGTTAATTTAATGAGACTGTGTTTCTTAGACCTTTTACAATAAGCTAAGAATGGTGGCAACTTTATATCTGTCATACCCTATTCTAAGTACTTTTATATATTCTGTAATCTTTATAACCCTATGAACTATGTACAATCATTTCAAAATTACAGATTAAAAATGGAGCACAGAGAAGTTGAATTATTTGACTAAGGTCACACAGCTGATAAGTGGTAGAACTGCAATTCCAACCCAGGGAGTTTGTTTCTAAGTCTATTCCCTGGCATAGACTGAGGTAGTCACAGTGGGAAATATAAAAGTAGATAATTTTGAGAACTACATGGGAGGAAAGGGTTTGGAATTGCTGTTGGTTGCATTTGGGGAAGCAAAGTGAAAAGGGCAGGCAAGAGGAAAGGATAGTTAATAAGAACAAGGAAAAAACAAAAATGTTCTATTTTTGTTTACCTGGTATTTTGGAGATTGAAGAAAAAACATTTATCAAATTTTGTCATTCTTGTTTTACTCCAAACAAATGTAAGGGAATATAAACTATGAGTGTAACTGGTTAGAGGCAGCAGTCATCACTGATCCTAGGAGATAACAAAACTAGTTTCTTGCTAATAAAAATTAGAGCTCCTTTCAGCTATGATTATAAATATATACTTTTACTTACATTGGGAATAGGTTAGGTTGAAAAATGTCTTCCCTTCCCAAGAAAAATAAGTAATAAAGTTTAACTTCTTTTACCTTTAAGTAAGATATGGATTCAACCATGGCTCCTCTTTTTACTAGCTTTGTTAATTTGAACAAGTTACTTGCCTTATTCTTCATGGGATTTCATAGGTTAAATTTACAATATGTAGAAATCATCAAGTACAATGCTCACACATGGTAATTGCCCCCATAAATGATATCTATCATTAGCAATACCCCGCTTGATGCAAGCTAAGTGCTCTGTTCTTGTGGTCCTTGTAGTTCTTGCCAATGGAAGCACATCACTCACAAAGTTGAAGGGGGGTCTTGTGGCTGTCTCTTCTGAAAATGCATGAGACAGTGGGGTGTGTGTGTGTGTGTGCAAAGAAGTTCATTTGAAAAGGCTGAAACTTTGCCCAAATTTGGACTTTCTCCAACACAAAGGCTTATGCTAAGGTATTCAGTAAGATTGTATCTAGTATTGCCAAGCAAAACCACTTCACATAATCAGAGAGGCCTTGGTGGAGCCATATGTCCTAGGAATGGTTGAGTGGGTTTATAGCTTGAATCAGAGGAGAAACTAAAGTAGGACTGCACTCAAAACATTCTCTTTACCCAAAAGATGAGTTGACATTTCTGCTACTTTTCTGAAGTGGATCTTGAAGAAATTGGCAGGTAGCTCCTCAACATGCAAATGAATAAAATCACTGACATACAGGACTGCAACCTATTGGGTTTTGTTCATTAGGTCTAATTTGAGGTATACTCCTTCTTCACATGGTAATTCATGCTTACAAATAACCTTAAAGACTTGATTGGACTTGCCTGCTCTTTCACAAACCCTGAGCTTGCTTCATTTGTATTGCCTGCTATCTTACTACCTGAAATGGACTCAGAGGTCTGTGCCCCAAACTTCCATCTCCCATAGGGCAAGAACACTGTCTCACCTGTTTTTGTATCTTAGTATTACTTCGTAGAAGTAGTATTAATAACTATTATACTTTTTTGTCATATAGCAGTTTCCAAATACAATTTTATTTTATCTTCATATGAGGTAGACATTACTATGACCCCAACTTGTGTATGAGAAATGGAGGCACAGGTGGTTAAGCTAGAAGAGGAATTCAGATCAGGTTATCTGCTGCAGTTCCCACATAAACCAATGCACTAGATTATACTTCACAGCCTGTGTGGAATAATCCTTACATTACTCTTCCTGAATAAAATAAGAGGGATTGAGAGAATAAGTTTACTTAAAGTCTCAGGACTTGAAATAAAGGAAAAAGATAGGTTTAGTTTCTAAAAATATTGATAACCTTGATCTTCATATTACACAAAATTCTTTCATTTGCTCATAAGTAGCCTTTTGGGTTGCACATTCTCTTTAACCACATTATATGTAATGGTTGTGTTTTTACAATCAACTTTGAACTTACTGTATATTTCCATCAAAAAGAACAGAACCATCCCAGGTACAATATTGATGAGATATCCTTTGATTATTGGCATCATATAAGGAGGGTTTGAATAGCAATCCTTAATCATTGACATAAACTGTGATTTGCCAACAATTCAGTTCCCAAGGCATGGCTGCTGTTAGACTGTGGGTACTTTTATTCAAGCAAGAGCCTACCATGAGACAGAACTATCGTAAACTTTCTTTTAAAAGCAGCAACATGTAAACTATGAAAGAAAATCTGAAGCAGAACCTTAAAAAAGTTGAGGTACTGAATGTCAGCATATCTGTGTTTACTGAGTGACCTGGGTACTGGATAACCTGAAGGAATGAGGCCATTAGAGTCTTTAAGAACTGAATGGAGACCTGCAGTGTGACAAATACTAAACACGACCCATGGCAAAGGGCTGGGAGAGTTATCTTAGGTGATAGGCCCAGCTGAATCCCTATCACACTGCTTCTCCAACTGCCTTCCCAAAGACTCCTTTCATAAAATCTCAACAGTCATTTAGAAATAGAGCTGGCATCTGACAACGCAGAGAAGGAGCTGGTTTTCTACCCACTTTAGAGAAATGGCTACATGCGACATAGAGCAGAAGACGATGAGGACAACAATGACGATGATGGTGGTGAGTGTTCATTGACTTCTTACTATGTGTCACTCACTGGTTTAATCACTCTCACCACAGCATTTGTGGGGTCTGGGGCAAGAGTAGAAATGGAGGTCACATGACCTATTTCAGTATACTTTAAAATTATTAATCAAGCTAATCAGTTATAAACTATGTTCTGTTCTCCTATTTGACAAATATTCCTTCATAAAAACCTGAAAGGCCATGAGTTTGGGACTTAGGCCTTCTCAGCCTTCTCAAAGCTCTGTGTAGGAGTGTGGGAGCATAGGAAAAGACAGCCTCAGTTCATCTCCTTCTCTTCCCACTCACTCTGTGCAACTCTGCAAGGGGACATAGGTGTGTACAGGTCAACATCCAAGTCCACAAATCCAAACACCCTACAATACCCTTGCTAACTGTCCCTCCTTCAGTTGGAGAGATGGTCACACAGGCAGGGTAGTCAGCTGATAGGATCTGGCTCTGTGTCCCCACCCAGATCTCATCTTGAATTTTAATCTGAATTGTAATCCCCATGTGTTCAGGGAGGGACTCATGGGAGGTGACTGGATCATGGAGGCAGTTCTCTCATGCTGTTCTTGTGATAATGAGTGAGTGAGTTCTCATGTGATCTAATGGCTTCATAAGGGGCTTTCCCCCTTCACTCTCACTCTCTCTTCTGACACCTTGTGAAGAAAGTGCCTGCTTCCCCTATCATCATGATTGTAAGTTTCCTGAGGCACCCCCAGCCATGTGGAACTATAAAGTCAATTAAACCTCTTTTCTTTATAAATCGCTCAGTCTTGGATATATCTTTATGGCAGTGTGAAAAACAGACTAATACATAAGCCTTCAGGAGGACAGATGCAAAAAGGAAGCCTGCTAACGCTCTGAGGTGGATGTAAGGACATTAGGGCACGAAGCAAGAGTTCCTGGTGCCAATAACTTGTTCTAGAAGGGTTAACATGAACTGAAGGACAGAGGCAAACACTTTTTTAACACCTCTCCACCTTTCCTAGATTCCTCACTTTGGAGGGAAGAACTCTGAAGTCCAGAGCCCGGAATGAAAAACCTTGTGCCTGTATCTGAGGTATACTGGCTTTATAGTAATCATCTAATTTAACGTTTTACTGCTTTTTTTTTTTTTTTTTTGAGACGGAGTTTCGCTCTTGTTACCCAGGCTGGAGTGCAATGGCGCGATCTCGGCTCACCGCAACCTCTGCCTCCTGGGTTCAGGCAATTCTCCTGCCTCAGCCTCCTGAGTAGCTGGGATTACAAGCATGCGTCACCATGCCCAGCTAATTTTTTGTATTTTTAGTAGAGACGGGGTTTCACTATGTTGACCAGGATGGTCTCGATCTCTTGACCTTGTGATCCACCCGCCTTGGCCTCCCAAAGTGCTGGGATTACAGGCGTGAGCCACCGCGCCCGGCCGTTTTACTGCTTTTAAAATCCCATGAAATCACTACTGTTCCTCTTACAAATGAGAAAACTGAGACATACCAGGGTTCAGTAACTTGCTCACTAGTGATAGAATCCAATAAGGGCAGTCTGACACCAGAACTTGTCTCATAATATGCTGTAACTTAAGAACATTCATACAAAATAAAAACTAGACAATTTCTTCAAAACCACTGCTAAGGTTTGAATGTGTCCCCAAAGTTTATGTGTTGGAAATTTAATCCCCAATGCAATAGTGTTGAGGGGTAGGACTTTTAAGAGGTGATTGGATCATGAGAGCTCTGCCCTCATGAATGGGTTAATGTCATTATTGTGGGAGTGGGTTAATTGTCATAAGAGTAGGTTTGTTATAAAAGTGTGTACAACCCCCTCTTGTGCTCTCATGATCTATTGTCTTTCCACCTTCTGTCTTCTATCATGGGATGATGCAGCAAGAAGGCCCTCACCAGATGACAGCACCTTGATATTAGACTTTCCAGCCTCCAGAACCATGAGAAATAAATTTCTTTTCTTTATAAATTACCCTCTCTGTGTTATTCTGTTGTAGCAACACAAACTGGACTAAGATAACCACTGAACTGAGATACGGTTTAAAGAAATCATAAGTCATACAAAATTTTTACTCAGGTTTGAAAATATCTTGGCAAGTTTCACATTGCTTAAAATTCTAAAATAAATCAGAGATTAAGATGCTTCTCCAATGCAAAAGAACTTTTAACATCAAGTTCAATCCGGACTTCCTCAGTTCCAGGTATTTGGAGAAGCACTCTCTCTGTCCATTAGGGCAAGGCAAGGTAAGGCTTTCTTTAGAAAATAGAAATTCAAGTCAATAAGAAGCAATGTGTTTTTCTGGCCTCCAGGGAGATGAAATCAGAGTTCAGCTGGTCCTGCTAATAAGGAAAATGCTAGGATGCTGACCAGAGCCTTCTATACAGAGCACAAATGAACCACTAACATGCAAGAAGCAAAAGACAAACTCTGGTTGCCAAGTGTTTGGTTTTGCCCCATACTGTGACCATACATTTAAAATGTATTTTCAAAGCATGTTTTGAGAAACACCACTGCAGTCCCAGGGAATGGAGTGATACCTGACACATAAATATAATCATTCATTTGCCAACTAATTGTACCTCTAATTTTGAATGTGTTCTTATTGACAAGCTGCACAGAATATAGTACTTAAAATACATAAAAATACTGTGCTTTCCTTTCTTAAGCTTTTATGATGCACAGCCAAAGGGGATGTATCAGGACAAGCAAATTGGCAACATTTAATGTTCAAGTTAGAATAAAACAATTTTTAAGCTAAGCTTTAAAACCTGTCATTTAAAAACTTTGTGAGCATTTAATTACTGTGTAGATTGTACAAATACACTTCCATTAATTACTTTCAGATGTTTTGAAGTGATAAAAGAACACTATTTTCCATTTAAATTTATATAAACCACTTTCTAATTTTGGTTCAAGTATTTTATATTTTTAAGGTTTTCCTATGGCTTTCCTTTTTGATTTAATTACATGCTGCTAAAATATCCTTTTTTTCTACTAAAAAGTACTACCAGTCCCATTGAGATGAACCTGGTACCTTGGTTGGAAATGCGGAGATCACATACCTTCTGCGTAGCTCTTACTGGGACCTGTACTCCGGAGCTGTTCCTATTTGGCCATCTGGGCGGAAGATGACATAGATTAACTTTATTAAAAATTCACTATATTGTCTTTTTCTTCTTCTTTTCAAATTTGATTAGGTCTCATACTCCTGAAAACTTTCTCATAGGCTAAGAATGTTACTCCAACCAGCAATGGGGAAATCACTGAGCAAGGCCAAGCCTCTCATTTCACAGATGAGAAAATGACTCATTTATTCAAGATTACTAACCAATCAATGGCCTACTGGGGTGCACCAATTTTTAGTTCAATTTTTTTAGTACATTTGCTAAATTAAGTTTCTGATCATGATAATGATTTTCCTTTTGGTGGTGATATTGGCAACACCTATATTTAATCTCAGTTAACCCTCTATCTCCTCCAAGGACTGTGAAGAATCAGGGGTTCACATTCATCATTTATAGAGGTCTCATCAGAAGAGGTCTTGCATATCAAGTAACAAAAATAGGGTGACTTCACTAGTAACGTCCCTGATTATGTATTGCAATAAATAGATACTGCAGCATTGTTTTTGTAGAGCTTCTTATTAGGTAAAAATTTGCTCCTTAAATTGATTACCAAGGTTTGAAAACTTTACTGGTAACTGAGAATAACAGAGATCACTCTTTTCAACTTTTTCCATGTCTCATGTGTGCATGAATTTAAGTACTAAGCAGTCAAATGGCAACTCTTTCTAAGCTTACAGCTATTCTTAATTTTTCTCTTTCTCTAGCAATATTATCCAATTTCTACTCCCATATTCTGTGTTATTTTTTATTAATTCTATCCAGAGATACTGTTTCAGTTTTTCTCATTCCAGTCTATTTTTCCATTCCTCTCAGCCATGTTTTCCTAAAGTAGCTTAGGAATTTGCTCTTTGGCACTGAAGTGAATAAATCACCCTTAATCTGGCATGTGAATGAATATCTGATCACAATCTACAATTTTACTTTGAGAACCCTCATCAACCATTTCTGCTTCATTAATCCTAAGAAATTTTGGACATTTAACCCAGTGTAATGTGGGTTTTATAAAAGACAAAAAAGAAGAAGAAATGTGTAATCTTAGGGTAAGAATAAGAGAACAAAGTTTTGGAAAGAGTAATCCAAGCCACAAAGATTCCTGCCTGTTCAAAAAGGACAATCACAATTCTTGCTCTTTTTTTTTATTTTAGAAAGATACACACAACTCTTGAGAAAACAGTTTATTCTTTTGCAAACTTAGCCACACAAAATCAGACAACATGAGGTTTTGATCACAAGACTGTTGGAAGGATCAAGTTTGATCACTTAACAGAGTTGAAAGAAATAAAATATTTTACTAAGTTTTACAATATGACTACACAGGTTAAGTGAACTATATAATTTAACTGGATAATTTCCAAATATACTTTGAAGGTTAAGAAATTTGGCACTAAACAAAAATAAACATTCCAAGTCAGCTATGTAAGAGTGGTGGCACTGGGCAAGTACCGGACTGATCAAAGCCACACTTTTCTCTTCAGTAATATCTACTTGAAAGAACTGACCATAACAATGGTAATTAGAATTAATTAGCATTTATTGAAACTTTACTATTCTAGACAGTGTTCTAAGTACTTTAAACCTCAAAATACCTCATTATGATGAGGCTTGAAGTCATTATCATAGCTGATGAAGCTGGAGTTTGAATTTAGAATCTCTGATTGTAGAAGCTATGCTCAAAAACACTCATTAAAATGGGTATTATTTGAGGTAAAGAATATAAAGTGCTTAGTATTATATCTGACATTATAAGGGCTCAGAAAAAATTTGTAATTGTTTTTAATATTAGAAGAATGTTTGATTAATACAAAAGAAAACTAACAGAATAACATTTTAAGGTATATTATAGCCTATTATGTGTTCTGATTAAGCATTGACATCCTGACAGCCACTAGATTCCTTGAGGACAGGCACTAAGGGCCATTTTCTTTCTCAGCCCCAAATTCTAATACTTAATGCCTATTTTGGAGTAGGCCTACAAATATAAGTTGAAATAAAAGTGCTCAGAATGGTCATAAATGTTTAATGAAGTCCACATTTAATCTATCACAAGCATCAAAACTCCCAAAGAAAATCTTGGCATTAGCAGCTAGCCTAGAACAAAAGTCCCTGCCTCCTTTTGCCTGTATGTAATAAGGGCACAGCCCTCGTCACTGGCAAGGTTCACAAAACTATTATTTTAAGACACATTTAAGATGCAAAGGACTTTGTCCTATTTTTGCCCTTATCAAATTGTATTTATTAAGTAACCATCTGTTTCCAAAATTGAGGTGAAATCATATTAAAAAAAAGATAAGGACTGACCGTTCCCTAAATAAAGTCATTTAAACAAGAAACTGAAAAGTCTCAAGGGAGTTTGAGTAATTAATTGTTAGTAAATAAAAAGTTTTGATATACATTTCCTCTCTTAAATTTTTTTTTTTAAGAGACAGGATCTTACTATACTGCCCAGGATGGACTTGAACTCCTCGGCTCAAGCAATTCTCCCATCTCAGCCTCTCAGGTAGCTAGGTTGAAATCCATTTCTAAGTAAAATATATGGTTTTTGTCATTTCTAATTTCTAGTTCAACATCAGAAGAAAAAATTATTTCTTCATATTATTTTGGTTTATAGCACTCTCTTTCAGTAATTGTCATTCTGATATATCATTCATAAAGTAAATAATTACATAGATTGTTTAGTCAAATGACCCCATTCCAGTTTGCTGATGGGATGAAAGAGGTAACCAGAAATTAACAAGCCAACTAAAATTTATTTATAATGTACAAAGAAGTTTTGTGTCTTGCTTATACCCATACAGCCCATTAATGGAAGAACCAATTTATCTCCTGATTTGGGAATTTTCTAGGCATCTGAAGAGGAACTCAGACTGACTGCAGGTTAGCTTGTCTGAAGGCAAGCTTCAGAACAGTACAAATATTCAAAATCTATGTGGCATTATGTAATCACCAATATCCGAACACTGTTTATAACTTTAAAACCTTATGTTTCTCAAGGCCAAATTGGTATGAGATTTTTCTTGTTTTTAATTTTTTTTTTTGAAAAAAGAAAGGTTAGTTAAAATAATACATAATTAAGCACAATCATTTTATGCAAATCAACATAGACACCTGCTTCAATTGCATTTCAGAAAATGTAGACGTCTGGTCAAAAACTTTGCAAAAACTTTTGCTGCTGAAAACCTACATGTACTTAAATCAATATTTCAAATTTGCTATAAATCTTTCAGTTGTGCACAAACCATTATAAATCAAAGTAAATGGGCTTGAATGTAATCTTGTACAACAATCTGTAGGGCTGTTTTTAAAACCACTGTAATAAAAATCTTAAATCCTTATAGACCTGATTTTTATATGCACAAAATTTTTTCTCTCTGAACAAATAAATGATGGTGATGGACAGCAGATCTCATTAAAGAGGAAATTATATGCAATAATTATGCAGGCATGTAAAAAAATCTCTTGGCCACCACAGACCCACACCCGAAAGAGTTTGCTGACTGGAATAAAAGGGAAAACCAGGAATAACAAGTCAATTAAAATTTGTTTATGCTCCAGTGTAGCAGATTGTATTTTCTAAAAATGGCACAGCAATATTTCTGGTCCCACATGCTCCTTCTTGAATGCGAGTGGAGCTTTGTGCCTAAATGAATGGAAAGTGGCAGAACTGATTCTGCATCATTTTTAAGGCTGGGTCACAAAGGAGATACGGCAGTTTGCCTGATCCCTTTCTCAGGATGCTTACTGTTTGAACTCAGCCATACTGAGGAAGCAGGAGCCCCTGGATGAGGCCACCTGCAGGTAATCTTGCTGACAGCTCCAGCCAAGTCCGACCAGTGAGGGAAAGAGCCCTGGGATGTTTCCAGTCCCCAAATTGGAACTGCCCTAGCTGACAGCAAGTGGGGCAGAGATGAGCTGTCTCCACTGAGTCCAGCCTAAATTGCAGATTCAGGAGCAAAGTAAATGTTGTCACTGTAAGCCACTATTTTCATGGTTTGCCACTCATGTACTGATAACCAGAACAACTAATTTTTGAAAGGTACAGTCAGGAAGGACAAATCAATTTTTATTTAATTCTCTATTGGCTTTCAACCATTTCCACATTTTCAAATTTTCATTGAAGGGCAAGATGAGTAAAGACCAATGTAAACCTTCAGTGTGCTGGATTCAACAGACAAAGCCCTCAAATGAAAGCCTGGCACCTCAACATTCACATGTGGGACCTCAGACACAACACTGCCATCCAGAAACATCGAATATTTGTATAATATAGCCCCTAGGGTGAGCCTAAACAAAACCCTAATCAAAGGAGAGCCTACGTCAACAGCCTTATTCTTTGCTTCCTCCTCCTTTCAGCCTCACTATTCTCAAGGCACCTAGTTCTTCCTGGCAGCAAAACAGCTGAAAATTTCAGCCACACTAAGGCAGTGTGGAATATTTAAGCAGTCTTCTCAGATGAATGAATGGGGGAAGAGGAGAAGCACAAGGAGAAGTAAAGCTGTGTATAAAGAAAATTGATTATTAATGGTGGTGATTTAGGTGCCAGTGTGGGAGACCTGTTACTGACTGAATATTTTTATACCCTTACACTTCCTAAGTTGAAATTCTGACCCCTGATGGGATGGTATTAAGAAGTGGGACCTTTTGAGACATAGGTTTAGATGAGGCCATGGGGGTGGAACCCTCATGAATGGAATTAGTTCCCTTATAAAAGGGTTCTCAGAGCACTCTCTCATTCTGTCTGCTGTGGAGGATACAATGAGAAGTCAGAAGTCCGCAGCCTGGAAAAGGGCCCTCACCAGAATCTGACCATGCTGGCACCCTGGTCTTAGACTTCCAGCCTCCAGAACTGTGAGAAGTAAATTTCTTTTGTTTATAAGCCATCCAGTCTATTGTACTTAGTTATAGCAGTCCAAATGGACTAAGACAGCACCTCTCAATTATATCCGTTAAGTAGGAGCATACTAGGCAGAAGACAGAATGTACAAAGACAGGAAGACATAAAATGCCACAGTGTGTTTAGAGGCGATTCTATATTTTTTCAGTGTAATGTGGCAAGAGAGGAAAGGCAGAAAATTAAACTAGACATGTGAGCAGAAGAGAGAAAGTAAGGATCTTGCGTTCTCTGCTGTGGAGTTAATCTTCCTGCAGTGGCCATTCAGGATCTGCTGAACAGTCCCATTGCATAGGAAGAAAATGCACAGATCAAGAGGAAGCAGGTCCAGAATCAAGTCGTGGGTCTGTACTTTTTCTCTTCCTGTCTTTAGATGTCTATGGAGGCTCAGAGCTCAGTGAGGCTGACTGATTGCAGAGATTTGTCAGGAGCAACATTTATTTTGCTCCCTCCTGAATCCTCAATTTAGGCTGGGCTCAGTGGAGATAACTGATCTCCACTTGTTTGAGCTGAAAGTCCATGATATCTGTTATTTTATGCCATCATGTGAGGCCATCATAAGACAAGGAAGGTGGAAATTTCAGTGTGAGCTGTGAGCTGTGGAGGCCACCACTCTCCACTTTTTCTAGGGCACTGGCCTGAAGATGCAGGGAGTGGATCTGTGTTTTTATTTACTTTTAAAGCATTCAATTAAAGATCATGACAAAATACCCAAATTCCAAGAGGATAATTTTGGAGAGCAATAATATTCATAAATTCTTTATCATCACATTCTACTTTTCATCCCATTATTTTTCTTCCCTCCTCCCCAATTAGACAAGTTGGTTTTAAAATATTTAAGATGATATTTCTTTAAATTGAACATGCATCTGCCAAGTAAAGAATTGGAAAATTAGGCAAAAATATGTCACTGAGATATGTCTGCATTTTCAAGGATAAGGAAGACTGGGAATAGAGCCCACTCTTGATGCTGGGATAAAACTTTGATCAAAAATTGGTTAAACATTTTTGTATCTTATTTGACAAAACTGTCTAAAAAATTACAGCTTATTTCAGCCAAATAAAGTCAGATGAAACTTAAACACAATGTGAGGGACCAGAAAGAAGGCATTTGAGGCATTTTCCAAAATAAACATAGTGCATTCATATCTGAGAAAAGAGACCAATGGAAATGTACATATTCCTAATTACACAAGAAGGGAAGAGGTATGAGAATTAAAACAGCTAATGGTACAGCCAACTTTGACACAGTATTTTTCTGCCTTCAATTAACCATGTGACTTTGAAATTTTTTAACACTTTAATCTATTACCTACATATTAACAAAGTTGATAATTGCTGACCCATTGAACCTCAAGCAAGCATGTGAAAATAAATGGCATGATGTTCATAGATGCCCTTGTAGTAGGTATTAGCGAGCTTGAATTTCATTTTCTAGCTCTGGCGAGTCTTTCTGAGCTGTAAGAAGGTAAATACTTTTTCTCCACACTCCTGTTAGGGTTTCCTAGGTGACTGAGCATAAGCCCAGACAGTCGCTCAGCCACCAGCAGCACAGCTGCACATCTGGCCAAGCAACTCAGGGAAGAGCAGCAGGTTTTCTCAGGCTATAAATCACTGCAGAGGAAACCCAGCCTGGGGCTGAAGAGTAACCCAAAAGCCCAGCTTCCAGAGCATAGGGCACAGTGGGGAAGCACACACAGAGACACAGACACAAGCAGACAGAGACACACACACACGGAGATGCACAATATGTCTACATATGTGCACAAAGGTGCACACACACATACACATACATATGTACAATCCTCCCTACACATACACAGACAATGCAGACATGGAAAATCAGACAGACACTCACAGATGCATACGCACCCCACAAATGCCCACATATGCAAATAATAGATACACAGATCTATGCACATGTACACAAAGATAGACACACACACAGATGCAAAGACTCATGCTACCCCACACAAATATAGGGAAGACAGACATGGACAGTCAGATACACACACACATGTATACTCCCATGTGTACACAAAGAAACATATGCACACAAACATGCAAACCTGCACAGAGACAGAAATAGACACACACAAATCCACATAGACACCCACACCTATACACTCTCTCCAGCCACAGGTCATGGCCTGCAGTCTGGGGTGCACATACAAGAGAATAAGAAGCCACACTGCCCCATACAACCTGAACTTCATCCACTGCAGGCTGCTGCCTTCCCACAAAGGCAGAAAATAGGCCTCACAATATTAATTATTATTATTTCTAATACAACATGTTCTAACTCTAAACGGGATCCTGATGTATTTGGGGTGTGGGGTTGTTTCTCACAGTTATATTTCAGTCCTAAGGATTTATTTGGCAGCTCTAAGTTCTAGCTGTCTGCATCCAATTTATCCATCTTCGCGGGAGCTGATGACAGTAAAGCTTCTCCCTTCAGGCCCGGGATTAAGACACTTGCCAAGCTGACAACTAGTACGGCAAGTCTCTGCTTACTTAGACTCCCTGCTAGATTCGCTTCAAAGCCCACCTATTCTGAAAATTCATAATCTGTCCCACCAACATGTGTTAGACACAGCCGTCCAGAAAAGGGTTGCCCAACAGGTATGGGGCAAAACCTCAACACACAGCCAAATCTGCACTTAGAGGGTCACAACATTCCTCTCTGGGGTCTCCTCTCCTTCCTGCCTCTCTTCTTGCAGCAATGCAGAGACTGCTTCTTTCCTCCTGCCCATCGATTACAATCCATAGAGTAAAACTCAGAGGATACAGATCTAAACAGCATATTTGAGTTTTTATGTTGTAGCAAGACAGTTGGTGATTTTGAGCAAATAGCTCATGGAAGCTTTAGATCTCCCACTTGTCCTTTGAGACTCAGCTTCCCTTATCCAGGAAACCTTCCTTGATTACACCTCTCTCTCCACCATGCACCTCTTCGAGGTATTTCCAGTACCCTGTACAAACTTATATTGTTGCCCTTAACTCGCTGCTTTCTATCTGTTTATGTTGCTCTGTTTTTCATTACTATGTGAGTTTCTTTTTTTTTTTTTTCGAGACGGAGTCTTGCTCCTTTGCCCAGGCTGGAGTGCAGTGGCATGATCTCGGCTCACTGCAACCTCTGCCTTCTGGGTTCAAGCGATTCTCATGCCTCAGCCTCCTGAGTATCTGGGATTACAGGCACACACCACCATGCCCGTGCTCCCGATTAATTTTTGTATTTTTAGTAGAGACGGAATCTTACCATGTTGATCAGGCTGGTCCCGAACTCCTGACCTCGTGATCTGCCTGTCTTGGCCTCCTAAAGTGCTGAGATTACAGGCGTGAGCCACCAGGCCCAGCCTACTATGTGAATTTCTTTGAGGCATGCACCATCTATTCAAATTTATCATCTCAGGAGCAGACATACTTAATGGGTCCTCACTAACAAAGGTCCTAGCATATCAATAAAAATATGATGTGTTAGGAAAAAATCAGTGGCTCAGGCTGTATGTTTATCACCAGGATTTTCAGGCACTAGTGTGGTTCTCTGGAACTTCTCACTAAGGTTATCTTCCATCTCTGATAATCCACTAACACACAGTAGATGTGACATGAGTTGAGGTGGCAACATCTCAGGCTGAGAGAATAAAAGGATTGACAGTTGCAGAAAATATTTTTCATCAGGGTAATGCATGTGCTGTTTGGAATTTTTCAATTGTATTCATGGCTTTCAATTGTTTTCAATTTGTTACTACTTATTCCCTAATGACTATAATAACTTTCTTGCTTAGGGGAATCAACATGTCTAAGAGACGTTTCTTGTTTTCATTAATCAAAAAGAGCTTTTAAATAGAAAATGATAAGTATTTTTGATCCACTGACCATACATCATCACATCGCACAATTCTTTCTTGACATTCTTGAGAAATAAGTTCAGAAATCCAGTAACATGAGAATGGACTGTCAAATAGGGTGTTTGCTACTTAAGTGACTCCTATTCATGAATCTTGCAGCCTGGCAATCTAAATTTGGGCCAAGTACTTAAATTCTCATTTGACTCTCACAGCAATGTGAGAGGGGTAAGTATTATTACCTACAAAATTGCTATATATCTTAGTTCTTTGGGTCCCTCACAAATAATTTTCACCACAAATGTTAAGCCAGCAAATGTGAAGGCCATGCAGATCTTCCAATGGCAACACTCAGGGGGCATCTTATGCTTTAAGAATTCTCTGTGGTCTAAAGCCTTTGCCTTTGTCTACAGAAAATGGAACAGGAAGTTTTTAATTGAGTCAAGCAGAGGACCAGGTTTATTTAAAAAAATCACGAAACATTTAATTCACTAACCTTATACTTGTTAATTCCACCAATGATGATATGAATTAACGTAACAATTAGCCTTTACAATTTTACAGATTTTATAATTTACAAATTTTACAATTTGTCTTTTTCAAAGGCCAAATTTCTTCTGCAAGAGGCACCACCACAAGCAGTAAGAATCAGAAAGCTGAAGACAGATGAAAATTCAGTGTTCAAACAGTAATATTTTACATTTCTGGTCTTGGGATCAGAAACAGATCTCTCTGCGTCACCCTTTTGGTTTGGTCTTATTTTGTCTTAAATCAGTAGGATTAAACTGCTCAAGAACTAGGTCATGAATTTAAACTCCTTACCTCTTGAAAATTATGATCAATACACTTTATTATGTATAAATTATACTTCAGTTAGAAATGGAACTCCTGACCTCACAAGAGCAAAACATTACTTTTCTGGATAAAGTAGGGTGGGATACTGAAACTCTAAATTTTTTACTATTAACATGAATAAACAAGTAATAGCTCTATTTAGAAATGTGAAATACATTCTGTTTATATGTTTTCAAATGTTCAAAGGGAAGCAAGATGCAGCCTTTTCACTTCTCTAGAAAAGGCAAAATGGGAAAAGGACAAAGTGCAGCACTGAGACTCTGCTCACAGTCTGAGTTAAGCAATTGCTAAGGAGGAGCAGGAGGACTTTAGTAAATTATAAACATGAATGAATCTTTTTCCAATCGGAAAGAAACCATTTCAGGGTTTTGTGGACATCAGGGGAGTATCTGGTAATATGAAGTTACTTTATCATAATTACTTGTGGTTATGATCAGAAATGGTGAAGAGAGCAGAGAACTCTCTGCTTAAAGTGCACGCATGTGTGTTTTAAGAAGACAGAAAAAGGAGATGAACGGAGGAGGTTGGCCTCAATGGCCTATAAGGTCTCTTCCAAATTATAAATTCTGTAAGTGCTATGAGGGTTAGACTTAGACACGTCAAAGGGAAGGAACCAAACAAAACCATAAACAAACAAATAAAAACAAAACATCTAATAAGCTGCAATTGGTAGAAAATAAGAGAAAAACTATTATCTTACAATATAATTCTTATATGCCTTATATCTTCCTGGTAAACTTACCAGGTAAGTAAAATTATTCCTACTTTAAAAATATAGAAACTGCAGCTCGAGGAGATTAAATAATTTAGCCAAGTTCATCCAAACAGTGAGAGACAATGCTGGTTTCCATCTGATGTTTGCATGACTTCAAAGCCTGTCTTCTCACAGCTAATTTGATTTTGGCCCCCAAAGCCATTCTCAAAGATGGGAAGTAATTTCAGTCTGTCTACTGCTTGCCTGTTATGTAGCCAACATGCACTCTGCCAGCAGATGAGACACTGCAATGCGGAGGCTGCCAGGCAGACTGGATCATGGTGTTTTAGGAATGTCTCAATCCTGTGTGTCTCTAACATGGAACATTATGGCTTTACTTTGCCAGCTGAATGCAGACATAGCAATGCTATAACCTAGAGAGATGCAACTATAGACTATATGAAAGAATATGAGATCGTGGGTATTAGTTATTTGTTGGATGCATAGTTTGCAAATATTTTCTCCCATTCTGTAGGCTATTTACTCTGTTGTTAATTTCTTTTGTTGTGCAGAGTCTCTTTAGTTTAATTAGGTTCATGCTCAACATCACTAATCATCAGAAAAATGCGATTTGAAACCACAATGAGATACCATCTCACACCAGTCAGAATGGCTATTACTAAAACATCAACAAAATAACAGATGTTGGCAAGGATGTGGAGAAAGGGAACGTTTATACACTGTTGGTGGGAAGGTAAATCAGCTTATTGCCTGTGGAAAGCAGCTGGAGATGCCTCAAGAACTAAAAATAGAACCATTATTTAATCCAGCAATCCCATTACTGGGTATCTACCCAAAGGAAAATAAATTGTTCTATCAAAAAGACACCTGCATTTGTGTGTTTATCACAGCACTATTCACAACAGCAAAACAGTGGAATCAACTTAGGTACCTACAGCGATGGACTGTGTAAAGAAAATGTGGTATATATATATACCATGGGATACTACACAGCCATAAAAAAGAATAAAATCATGTCCTCTGCAGCAACATGGATGTAGCTGGAGGCCATTCTCCTAAGTGAATTGATGCAGAAATAGAAAACCAAATACTACATGTTCTCACTCACACATGGAAGATAAACAATGGATATACATGGACATAAACAATATGACAGTAGGAATTCTGTGGGGGGCGGAGGCAAGGGTTGAAAAACTACTGATTAGGTACTGTACTAGTCTATTCTGTTCTTATATTGCTATAAATAAATGGCTGAGACTGGGTAATTTATAAAGAAAAGAGGTATAATTGGCTTATGGTTCTGCAGGCTGTACAGGAAGCATGCTGGGAGGCCTCGGGAAACTTACAGTCCTAGTCAAAGATGAAGGGCAAGCAGGCACATCTTACATGGCCAGAGAAAGAGAAAGAGATGAGAGGCGGAAGGTACCACACACTTTTAAACAACCAGATCTTGTGAGAACTCTATAATAAGAAAAGCATCAAATGGGGAAATCTACCCCTATGATCACCTACCACCAGATCCCACCTCCAATACTGGGGATTACAATTTGACGTGAGATTTGGACAGGAACACAAATCCAAACCATATCAGGAACTATGCTCATTATTTGGGTGATGGGCACAATAGATGTCCAAATGTCAGCCCTCAGAACTATGTAATATGTCCATGTTACAAATATGCACATGCACCCCTTGAATCTAAAAACAACAAAACAAAAGAATACAAGGTCTTTACCAATTAGCTTGTCCCATTAATGTACGGGGGCCACCTTCTTATATTAGCACTCAGCATCTGGAGTAACAGGCACAGGCATGTGTCTGCAGCCTTAATATTTTACTTTAGGGATAAAAACAGTTATATATGAATATTCTTCTCTCTTTATTTATCTTAACATACATAATTCAGATATTCTATTGAAATTGCTCTTCTCAAAAATAAAAGCAAGAGAAGGCTGGAGAGCATTCACATTCCAATAACCACTATGGCTCTAGGAACAAACAGCATGGCTGGAAATCAACCAGATGGGACAAGGTCTTCCTAAATATTAAATCCATACAAACTCCATTACTTGTCATCACAACTACAATATTTCCCTTTAATACACAATTCTTTACTCCATAAAGTTTTTGTTTTTAAATTTCCCCATAATACCTTATAGTAATCTTCTCATATCTCTCAATCTTATATTTTGCAGGGTATTATACTTTTTACTAGAATCACATAATGTTTGCTTTAGGATTCTGACTTTGCTCAAATTAAGAAAGCAAGCCTTGGGCCAATTATTCTACAACTAATAAATAGAATGTGCATCCATTTATTCACTCACTGAACAAATATTTTCCAAAATCTAGTCTGTGCAAGTCCCTGTTCTGGCACCAGGGATACATTGGTGAACAAAACAAAGTCTGTGGACTTTACATGATACAGGGGGCTAGACAACAAGTAAATACACACGTGCACAATAAAATGTCAGTTGGTTGCAAGTGCCGTGACAGAATAGCAATCCAGAAAAAGCTATGCAGGATGACAGAAAGTGCTATTTTAGGCAGCAGTTAGAGAAAGCTTCTCTGAAAAGGTCATTAGAGTATAGATCTAGATTAAAATATAGAAATAACCAAACAATCATGAGGGGAAGAGCATTTCAGGCAGAAAAAACAACTGCAAAGGCCTGAGGTCTGTTGCTAGATGGCATTTTGGCTGACTCTCTCCTATGACTAGAGAAAATAAAATCATCTATTAGACCTCTGATCCAAACTCAACATGAAGCTTTATTTTCCCACAGTAGACATATGTACATATACAGAGGCAAATATGAACACATACAATTATTATAGTGTTACAGTTTGAGGGACTACAAGACAAGGTAGTGTATTCATCAAAACCCTCATGTATATATATAGAAAGAGATTTGTTATAAAGAATTGGCTCATGGGATTACGGAGGTTGACAAGTCCAAATCTGCAGTGTGGGCTGGCAGGCTGGAGACCCAGGAAAGCCTGTAGTGCACATGAGTTCCAAAGGCAGTCAGCTGAATAATTCCTCCTTGCTCAAGGAGACTGATTTTTGTTCTCCGGTTTTCAACTGATTGAATGAGGACACTCACGCATATTATGATGGGGAATCTACTTTACTCAATGTTCACTGATTTAACTGTTAATCTAATCCAAAAACACCCTATAAGTTGACACATAAAATTAATCACTGCAGGCAGTATGGCTTCTGGGGCAACAGGAGGGGAATGTGTAATGAGACCAGGCAGATGTGGGGAGGAGCATCCACCTGGTTACAGACACTCATTTGGAAGAGGGTAGCTGGGTGCTCACTCTAATTTTCAGACCAGTAAATGCTGGGTGTTCATTCACTCAGGCAGGTGGAGTTGGGAAATCTAAATGGTGGTATTGCTGTAAGAGAGATGTGTTCTCATGTGGCAAGACCAAAGCCAGCTGGGTAAGTTAATAGTCAAGCAGGAGGTGGGATGAAGTACCAGGACCCCGTCACACCTAATGCCAGTCCTGTGCTCAGAGCCAATCCACAGCTTAATGAGAGGAGGAAGGCACACTACTATTGAGGATGCACTTAGAGGCCCAGGACTTACACCTTGCTCAACACACCTCAGTCTAGTTGGCAGCAAAGGAGATGATGATGGTCAGGTAAGGCCTAGACCATGAAATTCTAGGTCCAGAATGCATAAACTTGCATGTGGAGCCATCTGTGAAGTTAGCTTTGATTAAATGGAGAAAACAGAAGTAGAGAAAATGAGAAGAGAGCTAATGTACCTATGTGCAAATTAGATGCATTCATTAATAGTTTTGTTCCTATGAAAATGTATATGCCTAGCAAAAGTGGCCTTCTCTCATTACTTACTACTGCTTAGGAAAACATTTGTTCACCAAAATCTTCTGAGTCACTCTCACTTGAGTCATTCATTTGTCACTAAATTTCAACACATAGAAAATGTCTTTATTCTACCAACTAAAATCAACAAAAGACAAAGGCTAAAATTCTAGTTTTATTCACTTGGTGAAGATACTAGTAATTTGGGCCAATGTTTCCTAAAGGCAGATAAGAATTCACCATGCTTTATTTAACAAACTTGCAGAGAAATTTCTGGTTTACTTCCAGGACACATTGTATAAAAGAAACAATAAATCTAGTAAGCATCTATCTTTGCTGCTCAAAAAAAAAAAAAATCTGAGAGATTTATTTGTATAACTGAGCTTTGCAGGGAACTACTATTAATAGTGTAGTTGATTCCTCCTATCAATCAAAGTATTATCCAAAAGTAAAGTAACTTTTAAATCAAAAGATAGTGTCTCTCTTTGGACAAGATCTACTTTCCTACTTCTAAGTACATGGTGATAAGTATGATGGATTGTTTAGGTGCTTAAGAAGCAATTAAAAAGCTATTTTCAAAATAAACTCACTTGATTGAATAGTCCTTTCTCCACTTTTAATTATGCGCTCAAATACCTACCTTCTATAGCTTAGACAGGAAATACTAACAGACTAATAAAATGTAAAAAAGGTCTGTGTTTTAAATGTCTCAAATACAATTATGTGCCCCATAATGGGACTTTAGTAAGTGACAGATAGCATATATGATGGTGCTCTCTCAAGATTATAATACTGTATTTTTACTGTATCTTTCCTATGTTTATACATGTTTAAATAAGCAAATATTTACCATTGCATTATAATGGCCTACAGGATTCAATGCAGTAACATGCAGTAGAGGTTTGTAGCCTAGAAGCAATAGACTCTACTATTATATTAGTCTATTTTCATACTGCTGTGAAGAAATATCTGAGACTAGGTAATTTGTGAAGAAAAAGAGGTTTAATGGACTCACAGTTCCACATGACTAGGGAGGCCTTACAATCATGGTGGAAGGAGAAGGAAAAGCAGAGACACATCTTACATGGTGGCAGGCAAGAGAGTGTGTGCAGAGGAACTGCCCTTTATGAAACCATTGGATCTTGTGAGACTTATCTACTATCATGAGAAAAGTATGGGAAAAACCTGCCCCCCATGATTCAATTACCTCCCACTGGGTCCATCCCATGACACAGGAATTATGACAGCTACAGTTCAAGGTGAGATTTGGGTGGGGATACAGTCCAACCATATCATTCTGCCCCGGCTCCTCCCAAATCTCATGTCCTCACATTTTGAAACCAAACATGCCTTCCCAACAGTCCCCCAAAGTCTTAATTCATTTCAGCATTAACTCACCTATGAGCCTGTAAAATAAAAAGAAAGACATTTACTTATTAGATACAATGGGAGTTCAGGCATTGGGTAAATACATCCATTTTAATGAAAAGAAATTGGCCAAAATGAAGGTGCTACACACCCCATGAAATCCTAAAATCCAATAGGGCAGTCATTAAAGTTTCAAAATGATCCCCTTTGATTCCATGTCTCACATTCAGGTTGTGCTGCTATAAGAGATGGGGTCCCAGAGCAATGGGCAGCTCCACCCCTGTGGCTTTGCTGGGCACACCCCCCCTCCTGGCTATTTTCATAAGCTGGCATTGAGTGTCTGTGGCTTTTTTAAGTGCAAATTGTAAGCTGTCAATGGATCTATCATTCTGGGGTCTGGAAGACAGTGGCCCTCTTCTCACAGTTCTACTAGGCAATGCTCCAGTGGGGACTCTGTGTGGGGGCTCTGACTCCACATTTCCCTTCTGCACTGCCCTAGCAGAGATTCTCCATGAGGTCTCCACCACTGCGGCAAACTTCTGCCTGGACATTGAGGCATTTTTGAATCTATGAATGTTCCTAAACCTCAATTCTTGCCTTCTGTGAATCAGCAGGCCCAACACCATGTGTAAGCCACCAAGACTTGGGCCTTGCACCCTATGAAATAATGGCCTGAGTTATATCTTGGCCCCTTTTAGCCACTACTGGAGCTCAAGCAGCTGGGATGCATAACACCATGTCCCAAAGCTGCAGAGAGCAGGGGGGCCCTGGGTCCAGTCCAGGAAATCATTTTTCCCTCCTAGGCCTCTAGGCCTGTGATGGGAGGGGCTGCCATGAAGGTCTCTGACAGACCCTGGGGACATTTTCCCATTGTCTTGGCAATTAACATTTGGCTCCTCTTTACTTATGCAAATTTTTGCAGCAAGCTTGAATTTCTCCCCAGAAAATTTTCTCTTCTGATGCATCATCAGGCTGCAAATTTTCTTTTCTGATGCATCATCAGGCTGCAAATTTTCCGAACTTTAATGCACTGCTTCCTCTTGAATGCTTTGCCACTTAGAAAACTTTTCCCCCTGACACCCTAAATCATCTCTCTCAAGTTCAAAGTTCCACAGATCTCTAGAACAGGGGCAAAATGCTGCCAGCCTCTTTGCATAGCAAGAGTGACCTTCACTCCAGTTTCCAACAAGTTCCCCATCTTCATCTGAAACCACCTCAGCCTGGACCTTATTGTCCATATCACTATCAGTATTTTTTTCAAAGTCATTCAATAAGTCTCTAAGAAATTCCAAACTTTCCCACATCTTCCTGTCTTCTTCCAAGCCCTCTAAACTTCTCCAACCTCTGCCTGTTACTCAGTTCCAAAGTTGCTTCCATATTTTGGGTATTTTAATAGCAGTACCCTACTCTACTGGTACTAGTTTACTGTATTAGTCCATTTTCATACTGCTATGCAGAAATACCTGAGACTAAGAATTTACAAGGAAGAAGAGGTTTAATGGATTCACCGTTCCACATGGCTAGAGAGGCCTCACAATCATGGTGGAAGTCAAAGGAGGAGCAAAGTCATGTCTTACATGGTGGCAGAGAAGACAGCATGTGCAGGGGAACTGCCCTTTATAAAACCATCAGATCTTGTGAGACTTATCCACTATCACAAGAACAGCACTGGAAAAACCTGCCCCCATGATTCAGTTACCTCCCACTGGGTACCTCCCACTGGGTCCCTCTCATGACACTGAGGATTATGGAAGCTACAATTCAAGATGAAATTTGGGTGGGGACACAGCCAAACCATATTAACTATATAGCCTGGGTATGTAGTAAGTTGTCTGTCATCTAGGTTTGTGTAAATCCACTCTGATGATAGCACAAGGACAAAATCACCTAACAACACATTTCTTAGAACATATTCTTGTCATTAAGCCACACATGACTGTATCTTTATTTTTCTGAATTCAGACATCCATATACCTATTTTCACTGTTTCATGACATTGAAATGCATCTTTAAAAGGACTGCTTTTTATCAACTTACATCTCTTAAATATATATAAAAGAGAAGGAGATTGTCATAATTCATATGAGTATTACAATTATATTAAAGAGTGAAAACCCAACACATTAATTACTAGTTGACAGTTATTTCTTTCCTGGAAAATTCCTCTGAGAACTTTTAAGAGTTCACACAGCAAGAAAAAATAGGGTAAGATTGTTTCTCCCACAACTCTTGGCATTCAATAATTTCTATATAAAGACATTTAGGACATAGTGAGGACCTAAATCTATAAAAGTCAGAAGAATGACCCAAATTATCCAAAAAAAAAAAAAAAAAAGACTGGTGTGAACTGGAATGGACAGGAAACCCCAGCATTCCTTTCAATGAGTCACTTTTTAATATAGAATACCAAAGTTCTCCTGTGGTGAACCAAGTTAAGCCATTTTCATTTTTACCATCTGAAAAGGGCCAAAGCCTCTGGCCATGGGTCAGATAAGATATAAGAATGAAAGAAAGTCTTGGAAAAATTCTGCTGGAATGGAAACATTTATTAGCAAGTGGATACAAAAAGTTCTATAACACCTGCTCTTGTAAAGTCAAGAAGTCCCTGCTCTGCCTTCAGGCTCTCTTATAAGAATCTTGCATGACAGATTCACTCTGAGATTGCCAGTACTCTGAGGCAGGACCAGCTCACCTACTACTCGGATCTGAGCTCCAGCTCTGTATCTATAAGGCTGCTGGGCCTTTCTCTTTTAAAGGCTATGGTGCCTGAACACTCTTGCTAGTCAATTGCTTGGTTTGACCAGTACTTATTTCAATAATATAAGATTTTTTCTAACAACGCTCCTACTGAAGAACATACTCTAGGATGGATTGATTGGAAGTGCTTGTGCAGACTCTGTGATGATTCATTTCATGTGTCATTTTGGCTAGCCTATGCTGTCCAGTGGTTTGGTCAAATGCCTGTTTAGATGTTACTGTGAAGTTATTTTTTAGATGTGATTAACATTTGTAATTAGTAGACTTTAAAGATTACCCTGCATAAAGTGAGTGTGCCTCATCCAATCAATTGAAGGTCTTAAAAGTGAAGACTGAAGTTTCCTGAGGAAAAAGTAATTCTGCCTCAAGACTGCAACATGGAATCCCTGCCTGTCTGAATTCCCATTCTGCTCTAAAATTTTGCCAGCCCCCACAATCATGTGAGCCAGTTCCCTAAAATTCTCTCTCTCTCTCTCTCTCTCACACACACACACACACACACACACACACACACACACACACACAGGTTTTGTTTCTCTAAATAATCTAGATTAATTTAGATCCCAAAGGAGCACAGACTTGATTTGGGTGCTTCACATGCTAACTGCCTCTAAAGTGTACGTTAAAAATAACTTATTTCACACACTTTCAACATATTGTTAAAGTAAATGACCCGGCAGATAATGCACCACCTCATTGTGTGTGTTTCTTCCCTCATTGTGTCTTGTATTTAGTTTTTTGGCCTCATTTCAAATTGAGAGTTAAGTACATACAGAGATAATTTCTCCTCAATATATCTTTACAGTTATGTTTGTGTAGTCCCCAAAAGATGTACTCAAGAACTTGGAAGCTTGCTACAGCAATAATAAGTATGTGAAGAATATATAAGGTGAATCTTTGGCTTTTTATGGAGAAGCTGCCATGTAATATAGCAGAGAGTAAGCTCTTCTAGGTGAAAAGCTCCTCTGGATATTATAGCATCTCATGAATGGCCTTGGAGTTGCCTCTCATGTTATTGAGAGTCCTCAGAGCCACGTTTATTACTGTAGAAAAAAAAAACATGCTTGTTTATAATTATAACTTCTACTCTACTCCTGGTATCAAAAATAGCATACTCAGAAACCAGAATGAGAAGGAACTCTCCATTTGTTTCTGGTTCTGAACACTCATTGTAGTCTCTCCACTGCAGCTCACTGGAAAACATCTAAAACTAGAAGATAAATGGTTCCAAAGACATTTTTATTTAGGTGACTCTTTAAAAAGTGATATCTCCAAGGAGTTTTGTGTTGTTTTTGAAAGCAGAAATATGCAAGTAAGAAAATGTTCAAACATTGCACTAAAGTCCACTAATTTATCTACCACCTTCAAATATCAACATAGCTCAAAAATGTCACACAGGAACACCAATCCCAAAAGATGCCTCTAGAAAAATGGTTTATAGAATCAAGTAGATTTTAGAAATGCTTTAACTATACATGCCCCTACCTCCATCAGAAATGTACAAAGCAGAGAGCACAGTGAAGGCCCTATGAAATCCTTCAGTTAAAAAGAATCTGCTTACCTTTGTTAAATTTAGTGGTTCTAAGATATATTTGATAACAAAATACTTTGGAAAACTTTCCTTAACAGTCCATAAAATGCTGGAACCTACTTTGAAAAATGTTGACATAAACTATTCCAGACAGAATGAGGTTAAAAAGAAAAGTTTCCACATTAGGAGATTTTATAACTTCTCTGAAGAAGTCATCTCAGTATCTGGCAGACAGAAAATCTTTTCTGTATCTGAGATAAATCTTCCATGCATCGTTTTAAACATTTCCTTCTGTTTAGTATTCATGGAAAAGAAGAACAGCTGGTCACCATTTTCTATGTTAAGAAATCATTATTCACTTAGATTCCTTTATTAAGATATCCATCTACCTTCTTTGCCACAATAGGAATAAGTACAATGATTGAATCTTTATTTTTCAATATTATTATTATTTTACAGATAGGGTCACCCTATATTGCCCAGGTGGTCTCAAACTTCTGTCTTCAAGCAATCCTCCCACTTTGGCCTCCCAAGTCACTGGGATTACAGGTGTGAGCCAATGTGTGTAGCTGAATCTTCCTTAGACATTCATCTTCCATAAGTGTTAACTATCTTTGTTACCCTACTTGGAGCCATCTACTTTTTCCATTGCCTTTTTAAGTCAATCAGATCATAAATTTACATACTCCTCTCTGGATCCAAGATGCCCAAATAGGAACAGCTCCAGAGTGCAGTTCCCAGCAAGAATAATGCCAAGGGTGAGTGTCCACTGCATTTCTAAACAAATTTTCACTGCCCAGAGATCAGGAGATTCCAGGGCTGAAAAGTGCAAGTTTTCAACATGGTGGTTTCAGCCAGTGTCAGTTGGCACACAGAAAATCACACAAATCTGAGCAGCCATTTCAATTGGTGCCTGGAACGCCTGGGAGACAGAGCCACCCATTCAACTGAAAAGGAGGGGGCAGAGACAGGGAGCCAGGCTACCTGGCTTGGTGGGTAACACCCCAACAAAACAAGCAATCTGAAACACTCTGGATTGAGAGTTTTGCAGCAAGTGCAGCTGGAACCAGGAAGGTCCAGCTCAGTGGGGGGAAGGGTGACCACCACCACCAAGGCAGTCTGCCACTACTGAGGCAGTTCACACAGCAGCTGGGCAGAGCTGAAGCAGCTCAGCAATGCCCCTGCTGGCAGACTGTGACTAGACTATTCTGTGTGGGGCAGGGCATCTATGAAAAAAGGCAGCAGCACGACAGGAACTTACAAATAAAGCTGACCTTCCTAGGACAGAGTACCTGGGAAAAGAGGCAATTATGATTTCCACTGCAGCAGACTTAACAGTACCTGACCAGTAGCTCTGCATAGAACAACGGAGCTCCCAGCACAGCACTTGAGCTCTTATAAGGGACAGGCTGTCTCCTCAAGCAGCTCCCCGACCCCCCTATACCCAAAGAGACACCTCATAAAGGAGAGCTCGGGCCAACATCTGGCAGGTACCCTTTTGGGACAAAGATAACAGAAGAAGAAACTGGCAGCAATCCTTACTGTTCTGCAGCTCCTGCAGGTGACCCCCAGACAGGCAGGGTCTGGAGTGGACCTCCAGCAGTCCTGCAGCAGAGGGGCCTGACTGTTAGAAGGAAAACTAATAAACAGAAAGAAATAACTTCATCATCAACAAAAAGGACGTCTACTCAGAGACCCCATCCAAAAGTCACCAACTACAAAGACAATGGGTAGATAAAGCCACTAAGATGGGAAGAAACTAGTGCAAAAAGGATGAAAACACCAAAAGCCAGAATGCCTCTCCTCCTCTAAAGGATCACCACTCCTCACCAGCTAGGGATCAAAGATGGATGGAGAATGAATCTGATGAATTGACAGAAACAGGCTTCAGAAGGTGGGTAATAACGAACTTCTCAGAGGTAAAAGAACATGTGCTAACCCAATGTAAAGAAACTAAGAACCTAGAAAAAAGGTTAGATGAGATGCTAACTAGAATAAACAGCTTAGAGAAGAATATAAATGACTTGATGGAACTGAAAAACACAGCATGAGAACTTCTTGAAGCATACACAAGTTTCAATAGCCAAATAGACCAAGCAGAAGAAAGGATAACAGAGATTGAAGATCAACTCAATGAAATAAAATGAGAAGGCAAGACTAGAGAAAAAAGAATGAAAAGAAATGAACAAAGCCTCCAAGAAATATGGGATTATGTGAAAAGACCTAATCTACATTTGATAAGTGTACTTGAATGTGATAGAGAGAATGAATCCAAGCTGGAAAACACTCTTCAGGATATTATCCAGGAGAACTTGCCCAACCTAGCAAGCCAGGCCATGATTCAAGTCCAGGAAATACAGAGAACACCACAAAGATATTCCTCAAGAAGAGGAACCCCAAGGCACATAATCGTCAGATTCACCAGGGTTGAAATGAAGGAAAAAATGCTAAGGGCAGCCAGAGAGAAAGGTCGGGTTACCCACAAAGGGAAGCCCAGCAGACTCACAGCAGATCTCTCAGCAGAAACCCTACAAGCCAGAAGAGAGTGGGGATCAATATTCAACATCCTTAAAGAAAAGAACTTTCAACCTAGAATTTCATATCCAGCCAAACTAAGCTTCATAAGTGAAGGAGAAAGAAAATCCTTTGTGGACAAGCAATTGCTGAGAGATTTCATCACCACCAGGGCTGCCTTACAAGAGGTCCTGAAACAAGCACTAAACAAGGAAAGGAATAACCAGTACCAGCCACTGCAAAAAGGTACCAAATGGTAAAACCACTGAAACAATGAAAAAAATGTGTCAACTAACAGTCGAAACATCCAGCTAGCATCAAAATGGCAGGATCAAAATCACACATAACAATATTAAACTTAAATGTAAATGGGCTAAATGCGCCAATCAAAAGACACAGACTGGCAAATTGGATAAAAAGTCAAGACCCATCAGTGTGTTATATTCAGGAAACCCATCTCATATGCAAGGACACACATAGGCTCAAAATAAAGGGATGGAGGAATATTTATCAAGCAAATAGAGAGCAAAAAAAAGCAGGGTTGCAATCCTAGTCTCTGATAAAATGGACTTTAAACCAACAAAGATCAAAAGAGACAAAGAAGGGCATTACATAATGGTAAAAGGATAAATACATCAAGAAGAGCTAATGATCCTAAATATATATGCACCCAATATAGGAGCACCCAGGTACATAAAGCAAGTTCTTAACAACCTACAAAGAGACTTAGACTCCCACACAATAATGGTGGGAGACTTTAACACTCCACTGTCAATATTAGACAGATCAATGAGACAGAAAATTAACAAGGATAGCCAGGACTTGAACTCAGATCTGGACCAAGGGGACCTAATAGACATCTACAGAAATCTTCACCCCAAATCCACAGAATATACATTCTTCTCAGCACTGCATTGCACCTACTTTAAAACTGACCACATAATTTGAAGTAAACCTCTCCTCATCAAATGCAAAACAATGGAACTCATAAAAAACAGTCTCTCAGACCACAGGGCAATCAAATTAGAACTCAGAATTAAGAAACTAACTCAGAACTGCACAGCTTCATGGAAACTGAACAACTGGCTCCTGAATGTTCACTGGATAAACAATGAAATGAAGGCAGAAATAAACATGTTCTTTGAAACCAATGAGAACAAAGACACAACATATCAGAATCTCTGGGACACATTTAAAGCAGTGTCTAGAGAGAAATTTATAGTAATAAATGCCCATATGAGAAGCGAGGAAATATCTAAAATCGACATCCTATTATCAAAATTGAAAGAGCTAGAGGAGCAAGATCAAAAAACCTCAAAGCTAGCAGAAGACAAGAAATAACTAAGGTCAGAGCAGAACTGAAGGAGATAGAGACACAAACAATTCTTCAAAAAATCAATAAATCCAGGAGCTGGTTTTTTGAAAAGATCAACAAAATAGACAGACCACTAGCCAGATTTATTAAAAAAAAAAAAAAAGGGGGGGAGAAGAATCAAATAGATGCAATAAAAAAATGATAAAGGGGATATCACCACTGATTCCACAGAAATACAAACTACAATCAGAGATTACTACAAACAACTCTATTCATATAAACCAGTAAACCTGGAAGAAATGGATAAATTCCCGGACACTTGCACCCTCCAAAGCCTAAACCAGGAAGAAGTTGAAACCTTGAATAGACCAATAACAAGGGCTGAAGTTGAAGCAGCAATTAATAGCCTACCAACCAAAAGAAGTCCAGATCCAGATGGGTTCACAGCTGTACCAGACATACAAAGAGGAGCTGGTACCATTCCTTCTGAAACTATTCCAAATAATCCAAAAAGAGGGAATCCTTCCCAAATCATTTTATGAGACCAACATCATCCTGATACCAAAACCCAGCAGAGACTCAACAAGAAAAGAAAACTTCAGGCCAATATCCATGATGAACATAGATGCAAAAATCTTCAATAAAATACTGGCAAACCGATTGCAACAGCACATCAAAAAGCTTATCCATCACGATCAAGTAGGCTTCATCTCGGGCATGCAAGATTGGTTCAACATACACAAGTCTGTAAATGTAACCCACCACATAAACAGAACCAAAGACAAAAACCACATGACTATCTCAATAGATGTAGAGAAGGCCTTCAACAAAATTCAACAGCCCTTTATGCTAAAAACTCTCAATAAACTAGGTATCAAAGGAACATATCTCAAAACAATAAAAGCTATTTATGACAAACCTACAGTCAATAGCATACTGAATGGGCAAAAACTGGAAGCATTCCCTTTGAAATCCGGCACTAGACAAGGATGCCCTCTCTCACCACTCCTATTCAATATAGTATTGGAAGTTCTAGCCAGAGCAATTAGGCAAGAAAAAAATAAATAAAGTGTATTCAGTTAGGAAAAGAGGAAGTCAAATTGTCTCTATTTGCAGATGACATGATTGTATATTTTGAAGACCCCATTGTTTCAGCCCAAAATCTCCTTAAACTGATAAGCAACTTCAGCAAAGTCTCAGGATACAAAATCAATGTGCAGAAATCACAAGCATTCCTATACACCAATAACAGACTTAAAGAGAGCCAAATCAAGAACGAACTGCCATTCACAATTGCTACAAAGAGAATAAAATACCTAGGAATACAACTAACAAATGATGTAAAGGACCTCTTCAAGGAGAACTACAAACCACTGCTCAAGGAAATAAGAGACGACACAAATAGATGGAAAAACATTCGATGCTCATGGTTAGGAAGAATTAATATCGTGAAAATGGTCCAAAGTAATTTATAGATTCAATGCTATCCCCATCAAGCTACCAATGACCTTCTTCACATAACTGGAAAAAACCACCTTAAACTTCATATGGAACCAAAAGAGAGCCCACATAGCCAAGACAATCCTAAGCAAAAAGAACAAAGCCGGAAGCATCACGCTACCTGATTTTAAACTGTACTACAAGACTACAGTAATCAAAACAGCATGGTACTTGTACCAAAACAGAGATATAGACCAATGGAACAGAACAGATGCCATGGAGGCAATGCCACACATCTACAACCATCAGATCTTTGACAACCTGACAAAAACAAGCAATGGGGAAAGGATTCCCTGTTTCATAAATGGTGTTGGGAAAACTGGCCAGCAATTATGCAGAAAGCAGAAACTGGATCCCTTCCTAATACCTTACGCTAAAATTAACTACAGATGGATTAAAGATTTAAACATAAGACCTAACACCAGCCGGGCATGGTGGCTCATGCCTGTAATCCCAGCATTTTGGGAGGCTGAGGTGGGCGGATCACAAGGTCAAGAGATCGAGACCATCCTGGCCAACATGGTAAAACCCTGTCTTTACTAAAAATACAAAAAAATTAGCTGGGCATGGTGGTACACGCCTGTAGTCCCAGCTACTCGGGAGGCTGAGGCAGGAGAATTGCTTGAACCTGGGAGGTGGAGGTTGCAGTGAGTCGAGGTTGCGCCACTGCACTCCAGCCTGGCACTTGGTGATGGAGTGAGACTCTGTCTCAAGAAAAAAAAAAAAAAAAAAAACAAGACTTAACACCATAAAAACCGGAGAAGAAAACCTAGGCAAAACCATTCAGGACATAGGCATAGGCAAGGACTTCATGGCTAAAACACCAAAAGCATTGGCAACAAAAGCCAAAATAGACAAATGGGACCTAATTAAACTCCAGAGCTTCTGTACAGCAAAGGAAACAATCATTAGAATGAACCAGCAATCAACAGAATGGGAAAAAATTTTTGCAATCTACCCATCTGACAAAGGGCTAATATCCAGAATCTACAAAGAACTAAAACAGATTTACAAGAAAACAAACAAACAAACCCATCCAAAAGTGGGCGAAGGATATGAACAGACACTTTTCAAAAGAAGACATATATGAGGCCAACAAACATATGAAAAAGTGCTAATCATCCTGATTATTAGAGAAATGCGAATCAAAACCACATTGAGATACCACCTCACGCCACTTAGAATGGCGATCATTAAAAAATCTGGAGACAACAGATGCTGGAGGGGATGTGGAGAAATAGGAACACTTTTACACTGTTGGTGGGAATGTAAACTAGTTCAACCATTGTGGAAGACAGTGTGGCGCTTCCTCAAGGACCTAGAAATAGAAATTTCATTTGACCCAGCAATCCCATTAATAGGTATATATCCAAAGGATTATAAATCATTCTATTATAAAGACACATGCACACATATGTTCATAGCGGCAATGTTTACAACAGCAAAGACCAGGAACCAATCCAAATGCCCATCTATGATAGACTGAACAAGGAAAATACGGCACATATACACCATGGAATATTATGCAGCCATAAAAAATGATGAGTTTGTGTCCTTTGTTGGGACATGGATGAATCTGGAAACCATCATTCTCAGCAAACTGACACAAGAACAGAAATTCAAACACCACATGTTCTCACTCATAGGCAGGTGATGAACAATGAAAACATATGGACACAGGGAGGGGAGCATCACACACTGGGGTCTGTTGAGGGGGCCAAGGGAGGGACAGCAGGGGGTGGGAAGGTTAGGAGGGATAACATGGGGAGAAATGCCAGATGTAGGTGATGGGGGGATGGAGGCAGCAAACTACATTGCCATGTGTGTACCTATGCAACAATCCTGCATGATCTGCACATGTACACCAGAACCTAAAGTACAATTTTTAAAAAAATTTACATATTATACCACAAATGTGGCCTGCACTTGGTACTATGGTGCTTATAGTTTACTGTGGAGTGATATTTTGTGTGGGAGTTAAGTTCAAAAGTCAGCAAATGAAGCAAAATAGTGTAGAGTCAAAAGTACTCTTGAAACCCTACTAGAAAGGCTTGATGGTGGAGAAGGACAGGCCATATTTAAAGATACCCCAAAGAGATTGCTTCCCCTCAAGATCTGGAACACATTGCTGTATTAAATAAAACATAGGAATTGGCTTTCCTCTTAGAAGCCATGTTTTATGAAAAATGTATATCATTAGACACTAGAATCCTCCTCACACTGTGAGGGCTCACAGGAACTGAAACTAAGAGAAAGACAATTCCTTATCTCTCATCTCCTGCTCTTTCCCAGGATTACCTCCACTGAGGACAATAGCCACAAAGTTACCCACACTATTTAAGTTGTTATTTTGTTCTCTCTCTTTCTCTTTTATTTTTGCGTTTGATTAAAAAAAATGGATCTGGTGTGTTAAATTTGTATAAACATGCATAGAATACAAAGGATGCAATGACTCCATGTCAAAATGTATTTTATTGTTATTGTAGTTTAATTTTAAAAATTCTATTCAACATCTTCTAAGTACAAGGCAAGATGAATCATTACTTTCTATATAGTTCTATTTCAATACAATAATACTTAACAAGCACTCACTATATGAAGGAGTAGACAAAAAGATGACTATGACCCTACCCTTAAGCTTGGGCTTCATACTTGAAGGTGGTATGTATAAACAAAACTAAAATCAAATAGGACCATACTAAGTCCTATTAATCAGTATTAATATCATATTAAGTATCATAACAGGATAGCAAGGGAAGAAATTCATTTTGCTTAAATCAAGAAAGAGTGTTGCAATGAGAATGAACACTGGACTCAGGTCTCATAAAACAAATAGGATTTTACTATATACAGAAAAGTGTGTGTGTGTGTGTGTGTGTGTGTGTGTAAATGTATGGGAGGAGGGTAGAAAAAATTTATGCCAATGGAGCAAAGAGAAGGCAAGTAGACCTGAAATGAAAAGTTCAGGTAAGAAAGAGCCCAAAACCTGGAATTTTGTGTTGCTGGAAGATTGGGTAAAGTAAGGGAAATAGCAAGAACTGAAACTGGAAAGATGGTTGGGGCCAGTGTGTGAAGGCCCCAAATGCTCTGCTAAGGAATATGGAATAGAAAACAAAGGAATCATGATGATTTCTTGGCAGACGAGTGGCATGTTTAGATTCTACTCGTGGTGGAGTGCATGAAAGGCAAGTAGGGAAAGCTAAGCTCCTCAAGGCAACTAGTAGGGCTTATTCTAGCTTTATTTACTACAATCAACAGAAAATTGAGTATTTTGTCTTATGCTTTTCCACTTTTTTTTTTTTGTGGCTTCCTGCAGAGGCGTTGCCCTGCATATGTATATCTCTCCCACTCCTATAAAAGCTGTCTGCTTTCCTTGAATTCTTTGCCAGTTTTATGGTAATTTTTCATTTCCATCAAGTTCTCAGAACCACCATATGGTTCAACACATACAGCTACATATGTAGCTGCTAACTGCAACTAGTGAAGCTGCTGAGATGTTGGCCTCTGCCTGTGAGAGACACAAAAAGCATAAGGAGGAATGAATGATCAATGGAAATAGTGGACAAAACCTTCCACCTCACTTCTGTGTGCATCTTCTTGAAAACTTTTCTATTCCCAGCAATAATGCTCCTAGTAATATAGAACCACTGATGATTTGTCCAATAGCAAATAAATGCCAGGTTCTATTCTAGGTTCTCTAGGATACATTAATGAGCAAAACAGAGAAAAATTCCCTGCCAACATTCTAGTTGGGAAGGAAGATTGTCGGGAGTCAAAAATAAGCAATAAACATAAGAAGTCAATTTTTCATCATGTTACAGTGTGAGAAGTACAGTGAAAAATAATATATATAGAGAGGGCTGATAAGGAGCATCAGGGAGGTGGCATGGGAAACTTGATCAACATCATTAGTGATAACAAAAATGAAAATTACAATGGCATGCCACTTCAAACCCACTAGATTAGCTAAAATAAAAATGATTGATGATAGCAAATATTGATTAGGATTTGGAGAAACTGCAACTCTCCTACATTGCTGTGGAGATATAATGTAGACCAACCACTTTAGAAACTATCTCAGGCAAGAAATGATGGTGACTTGAGATAAAGTGACAGTGATGGAGGTTGAAAGGCAGAACGTATTTTTTAAGAGTCAAGAGGATTTATGATGGATTAAGTTTATTAAGTAAGAAAAATAAGAGTCTATGACAATCTACAATTTTTGCTCTGAAAAACTAGAATAATTGGCTTGGTAACTACCAGATGGAAAAGATTTCAGGAAGTACAGGTTTGGGTAGTGGGAATCAGAAGTTCAGTTCTGGATATAGTAAATTTGACAAGCATATTTTATATCCAATAGGGGATGTAATATAGGCAGTTAAATGTGAATCAGGAGGTATGGGGAGAAGTGTGAACTGAAGACATCAATGTAGAGACTGACACTGCATAGATGATATTTAAAGTCCTGAGACTACATGAGATACTCAGAGAGAGAGAAGACCATTAAGAGGTTAGAAGCCCATGGACCCTGGGATGCTATTGGTGGGTGTTATCGTTGAATTTAGAATTAAGGAAAATGAAGATGCTACTGAAAAAAAGGTGTCCAGTGAAGCCAAAGGAAACATAAGTGGACAGCGAAGACAAGGGAAGGAGGTGTTTCAAGGAGAAAGGAAAAGTGAGCTGAGTCTAATGATCCTAAAGGGTCAAAGGGAGCTGAGAATTGGCCACTAGATTTGCAAATGAGATGGTTGGTCACCTCAGTAAAATTACTTTAATGGAGTGGTGAAAACTGAAGTTTGCCTGGACAATGAAAGAAGGGAATGAGCAGTGTAAAGGCAATTTGTATATGCAATAATTGTGAAGCTTTTCTATAAAAGTGGAAATTAAATATGAGGTGATAGTTGAAGGATGATGTGAGATCAAAGGAAAGTTTTTACAAGTGTAAGACGTTGCAGCATGCTTGTGTGCAAATACTGATGATTCACTAAGTGCAAGAAAAGCAACGATGCGTGACGTTTGAATAAGTGAGAGAGAACGGTCTGTAGCACACAAGAGGGAAGAAAATGTATGGTCCAGATGCAGTTGAGCTGGGACATACGGTGGTGAGAGTTTGTGAATGTCCTATTTTGATTATTCTTATTTTTTGTGAAAAAGAAAGGAAAAGCATCACCTAAGAGTGATATATGTTGGAGATTAAGAAGGAATGAAATTGTTGTCTAAGAATGAAGGAGAATGAGTGGCCAAGGTGATGGGGCAGGGTATCAAGAAAGTACCAAGGCCCCACTTGAAGTCTGTGGTCATGGATTTAAAGAGAGACTATCAAAGAAAAAGTAAGTGACAATTTGTATTACATAGCAAAACAATTACATAAACACTATTTTGGATGGGCAATGATGTAAGACCTTCAGACATGTTCTCTTTTAAGATAAGATGCAAACTATGTTTTATATTTTCCAACAGAGTCAAGTCTACCCCCACTAAAAATGATTTAAAATAACTTCAGCTTTGGAGTACGCAGTAACTACTAATAGGAGACTGTATCAATGACAGAGCAGAAAGTTAGTCACGTAAGTGATAGATTTGGCAGATGGAGAAGTCAACTGAATCTGGGCCAGGTAGAGAAAAACAGCAGTGAGCTGGCTAAGCATGAAACCAAGAGGCCTCATTGAAGCCTAGTCCAGAAACACAGTAACAATCACAACACCCAAGGTAATGTGGTGGCAGATGAATTGACAATGGCAAGTCCTGGTCACAGCCTTCTATATGATGACAGTTGTGACATGACAGAACACCTGGGATGACTGATATATAAACCATAAAACCTCTACATGTAGTAGCATGGAAATAACTTTTTGTTAACTGATGTTACAGAATACAAACCATGGTTCTTGGATAGTGAGGGAACTGAAGAGGAATGTAGGCTGGAAAAAAAATATCATCAACTTTGTCATGGAACCATCACTACAAAATGTGGAAAATATATTCATTCTCTTTCCCTATATAAGACCTTTTTTTCTTAAAAGATGGTATTTATTCTATCAGGTTGCACAATGGCTTATTCTGCAATTTAAAAGTACTCCAAAGTATTCTCTGCAATAAAAATTTATAAATCTTTAATATATTAGATTCAAATACAAGGTGTCTTCCTGGCAACATCAATGTCCAGTTTCATTCTCCATGTCTTTGATCATAAAATAGTCTATTCTATTATTCTACAGGCATTTTTTAACCCACTCCAAATCCATTTTACAGTGAGGTATGGATATAAATACAAAGGTAAATAATGTAATTATATTACTTGTGTATGCATGTATGTTCATGCATGTGTATATTGAGAGGAATGTTTTTCTGACTATCTCCGTGTGCCACTCTGATCTTTTGGAGAGAAAATTGCTGGGAGGCTGTGATATGGACCAGTGTGGAGGCAAATTAATGGCAAGACTGAGAAGTGGCATGAAGGGAGATCCATGAGATGACAAAGCCACCTCCTTAAGTGAGGAGACACATTAGCTGCACCCATCCCACCTGCCATTTCCACCACATTGTCATTGGTGTTCACTTCCACTGGTCAAGCTGCAGATTTGTCCCCATGTGTACATAAGAATTGGCTGTTTCCCCAGTGTCACAGCTGTAGCTAATGATTTGTGCTAGTTACAAATGGAATGATGTAAAAGAAGATGAATGGATGGATGGATGGATGGATGGACGGATGGATGGATTGGGACAGATGTTCACCTCTACTAGGAAAAAAGCCTTTAAATTACCTTTCCAAGGGGGACTTCACTGCCTCATAATATGAGTAAAGGACATTGTTTTGGTCATTATGAGGCAAGTCAGGTCTTCTCTTCTACTCCTAACCCACTCAAGGTTCTCCATTTACAAGTACACCCATGATTGTAAAATACATAAAAATAATAAAAACCCAAGACACCTTGGGAGACTGTAATGCAAACCAACACCAAGTAAATTACTCATAAATAAAAGTTAACGATGTTTCTTCTTGTTGTGCAGGAAAACCACATTCAATGATGTAGGCAATAGCAAACTATAAAAAATAGATCCAATGATATTAATTTTCCCAATCAAAATTACAGTGACTATTTTCATGATTTATGTCACTATGTATTACAAATCAACATAGCTAGACCAGCTTAAATCTGCAAGAGTCATAAAGAAAATCCCTAGTGCATGTTCAGACTATGGTCCTCATGGGGTATAAATATTAACTGCTGGTAGAAGAAAATGGAATAATCAACCTTTATGGCTTTAATTCCCTTTATCACTGTGGTACAGACATTCCAATGGAGTGATTATTCTAATCATAATAGTCAACAGCAAATTAGTTCATTTTAAAATGTGTTGCTTACAAGGGACTCAACCTGAATTGATATTCCTAAATTACTGTTTACATGATGTAATACGTGCTTGAATTCAGTCTTAGTGCATGTAGAATGGGTATAGGAAGAGGATCTGATGGAGAGGTATGGAATAGGCCAAATTCTGTATCCAAATTCTCATTGTTATTCCCACTAAAGGGCACAGTTTCTAGAGATGCAACATGAGCTCTTTTGTGATAAATAAGAAGCTGAACTTGAGGTCTTAAATCTCTAAATTTATGAAGAAATTATACAAATTAGAAATAATTCCTATAAACAATCTGCAATTATTTCCAGAGAAAAGCTAATGTATTTCAGTTCTTCAACCCAATCGTGGACAATGTCTTGTTTTTCTGTGAATAAAATAACAAAGCTTTATTGAAATACAACAGAGAAGGCTTAATTATACCATATACCATGTGCATAAATTTGAAATTTCAATATTTTTAAGCACAGTGTTCTCCAAATTGATATTCAGATTCAATATGATTTTATTAAAAATATCAAAGGGTTTTTTTTGTGAAACTGACAAGCTAATTCTAATATTTTTATGGACCAAGGGGAATTTAGTTTAACAGATATCACCATTTATAATAAATAATAATTTATTCAATATCAATAGGAATAGTCAAATTGATCAAGGAACAGAATAGAGAAATGAGGAAAAAATATGTATATGATATTTTAATCTGCTTGTGATGCTATAACAAAATATCACAGACTGGGTGACAATTCTCACAGTTCCAGAAACTGGAAATCCAAAATCAAGGTGTGACTAAATTGGTTTCTGGTAAGGGCCTCTTCCTGGCTATCTTATAACAATCAAACATCTACCATTTCAGTTTCCAACTTACGTTAACCATTCTATTAATTTTGGAGGAGTTACAAAAATGAGGAGATTGGCTCTTCATTTTTTTTTCCCATTCCTGTTCCCTTCTGCCTTCACTGAGTACCACTCTACCCCTGATGCTCTGCTTCAGCCATCATCTCTCTCTTGTTCCTTGACTATGTCAGCCACACTCCTTCTTCAGAGCACTGGCACTTTCCCTCTGCCCAGAATACTCTTCCCCTCAAGTATCCAAGTGGCTCACTCCCACACTTCCTCTGGACTTGTGCCAAGTGTCATCTTACTTGAGAGCCTTGTCTTGACATCTCCAAATCATTTATCAGCACTTAATTCTGAGACACACACATGGAGTTTCCTTACTGATTATTTCCCTACACTATGATCCAAATCCATGAGGCTAGAATCTTTATTTTACCCCACTGCTCTTATCCCAGCAATTAGACAAGTACCTAGCTCAGAGTAGGCTCACAACAAATATTAAGTGAAAGACTTTATTGGTAGAATAAAGAAAGAATTTATTGGTAGAATAGAGAAAGACTTTATTGGTCAAGGTGAATTTGATAGGATAGAGAATGAAAGAAACATTTTGTCTAATCTTCAAGATTCTATGTATATAATTTCTTACCCAACAAAAGAAGTTCTTTCTGGTAATGGATTACCCACCTTCTCAAAAATTTTAAGGATTATAAAGTAAATTTAACTCAATACACTAAACACAGTGTACATACTGTTGAAAAATTTCTAGGTCAACAGAGTTGTGCTTATTTTGCTGACAATTTTGCATATATTTCACTCTTTCTTTTAAACAGAAGAATGTCCATAAAGCAGAACATTTAGTTTTCTAAAAGTTTAGCCCTATGAATGACAAAAATAGAGTTCTTAAAATAATTGCCTTAATAAGTAGTCATTGCACATGAAAAATAGAATTGTCTGAAATAACAATTGAGGCAAAAAATAACCTGCTGCCAGAGGTTACTAACTAGCAGGAGAATCTGACATTTAAGGGCTGATTCTCATCGCTCTTTCAATGTATAAATAAACCATAAAAGAGAGAGACCAGGCCACAGAAACATGTGAGAGAAGCCAAACCTCTATCTCTATCTTTGAAAAAACAAAATATAGAAAGTACAATTTGCCTCCAAGGATTGCCTGAAGCATTAGTTAATGTTTGCAACAAAATTCCAGGATGAACACCACCATGGAAGGGCTAAATCTTATCACCTCAATAACGAATACTTAGTTTTATTTGTGTGTGTGTGTGTGTCTGTGTGTCTGTGTGTCTGTGTGTGTGTGTGTGTGTGTTTCTTTCTTTTCTTTTTTTTTTTTTTTTGCTGTTTTGCTTTTTTGAGTCAAAGTCTCACTGTCACCCAGGCTGGAGTGCAGTGGCACGATCTCGGCTCACTGCAACCTCTGCCTCCCCGATTCAAGCGATTCTTGAGCATCAGCCTCCCATGTAGCTGGGATTACAGTCATTATCACCACACTTAGCTATTTTTTTGTTGTTGTTGTATTTTTAGTATAGACAGGGTTTCATTATGTTGACCAGGCTGGTCTCGAACTCCTGACCTCAAGTGATCCACCTGCCTCAGCCTCCCAAATTGCTGGGATTACAAGTAGGAGCCACTGCACCTAGCCACTTTGTTTTATTTTTAAACACTGCATTAGAAATTCTTTTAAAAAGATTCTACCAAAAGCAAAGCCTTATTGCCTTCCCATGAGAAATTTCCATTCAGTCATCCTGGTAACAAAGACACTCTGGGGAAGACCAAAGTGTGCTTGCCATGAGTCTTCTGCCATCATGAGTCTCCTGCCATCATGAAGGTTCATATTTAACACACCTGGCCAAGATGACAGCCTGTGGGGACTCACCACTTTATTTAATTAGCTGGAGGGAGTCAAGGAAACCATTTATGGCATACTGGTCCAGTGTTCCACTCTATGTGCTCCTACAGGTTCATTATAATATAGCAGATGTACCAAACCAGGAGCTCAAGTCAGATGCTAAAAATCCATATTTATTCCCAACATTTCAAGATATTGTTGAGTGTTGGCTTCTCTTCAAGCAGTATTTTTCAAAGTGTGGCTTCTCCACTATGAGCATCATTAGAATCTGGGAATGTGTTACAAATGCATGTTTTCAAGGGTCACCTCAGATTTACAGAACTGGGAAATTTGGGAGTGGAGTCCCCACAATCTACTATAACAAACCCTCCAGGTGATTCAGGTGCACCACTTTATAGTTATATTTAGTTTACATCAGAAATAAAAGATCTGGCTATCAAAATCCAGTTGAACAGATATTTGACCTTCCTAATTTATATATTTGTTTAGGAAATGTATATTGAGTGCTTGTCATGTGGTAAACACTGCTCTGCGGGCTGGAGATTTCATGTGAACAAAACACACAGACCTTGACCCCATGGATCTTATATTCTAGTTAAAAGAGGCAAACAGTAGACAAGATACACAAATCATATGGTATTTCAGAATATGATAAGTGCTATCAAAGACAGAAAAGCATAAAAAGAAGATGAGTATTTTGGGAGAAGAAACATGAATGCATGCATTTTAAATAAAATGGCCAGGGTCTGCATTACTGAGAAAGTAAAATTTAAGCTTTGAGTTGTATAACTAATTAGTATAAGAGAGTTTATTAAAGGATGGCTTTTTGCATTATTTTAAAAAGCCAGTTTATAAATAGAGTTACAGAAGTGTTTACATTATGGTTCCTTTTAAGCATAGATGCTCTAAGTACTTTATGAAACTTTCAAAAATAAATATTGCTTTTTATTCAAATCTTAGTTCTAAATTTATCCCTGATCTTGCTCTATTTGAATCTGTTTAACTTTATTTTTAGTACTTAAAATTGTTATTTATCATTATATTAAGTCAAATATTTAAGTAAAAAATTAGACAATTGCAAAATAATGCATATATATTAATTTCAAAGTTTTGATCCAATTCTCTTAGAGTTGATAAGAAACAGACAAAAGAATGCTATAGTGAAAGTGATCTTTTAACCAGTGACAGAGCCTTTTAAAATAGGGGTTACCAATAAGTGAGACCCAAAAGAGAAAAAGCTTTGTAGTTACGAGAGTAGATTCAATTTAGTCCTAGACCCCTAGGGAAAATGTTGAAGAGCTGTTCTGGAATGAATTGTGTCCCCCCAAAATCCAGTGTGTCTTAACTCCCAGTGTGACTCCCAATGGAAAACAGGGCCTTTCAGGAGGTGGTTAAGGTTAAATGAGGCCGTAAGACACTAATTCAATATGACTGATGTCTCTGTAACAACAGGAAGAGACAGAAGAGTGCTCTGCACAGAGAAAAAATTATGTGGGGACACAGCAAGAAGGTGGTCATCTACAAGCCAGGAGAGGCCTCAACAGAAACCAACCCTGCTGGCATCTTCATCTTAAACTTTTGGACTCCATAACTGTGAGAAAATTAATTCCTGGTGTTTAAGCCACTGAGTCTGTGACATTGTTATGGCAGCCCAAGCTGACTAACACACAACTATAAGCATCTCTTTTTACATATAGAGAGCGTTCATTTGCATTTGGAGGAAATTTCCTTGAATGCTGCTAAGCATTGCAGGCTTCACCAGGTCATCATGACCAACAGAAGGATGATGGCAAAACTCTGCCAGTCCTGTATGGCATCTCACCTCAGAAGGACTCTGATGGCCTGCCAGTAGTACCATGGAGTTGTGGTAAAAGTAACCACAGGTTGAAGGTCAGGAGGTAGGAATAAGAAAAATAATAATTAAAACACAACTCATAATCACCTCGTTTGTATTAAATAACATTTCTGAAACTGATAATATTATCATATAAGGGAAGATAAGGAAAAATAGAATTTATTAAATAGATTCATTTAAATTTATGAATTTATTTATAAATATATCATCTTTCGGTACATCTACTATGGATTAGTTACTATGTTAGGTACTGACTATTCAATAGTACACTAAAAGAATACACGGCGTTTTTAAAAACACATGTTAAATAATTTGCTTACAAGCAAAAATGTTACAACGGTAATTGCTGAAAGATAAAAAGTTCTATGAGAGCGTATGATGGTGTCTCACCTTGGTCAGATAAGGCTTCCCTAAGAAAAAGACATTTGAGCTGAGCAGTGAAAGGACATTCTAACTAGAGAGAATGAATTCTGGGGTAGACAAAGTACAGAAAGCTCCTTGTGAGATGAGACCGAAGAGTCAGCCAGGACAACTGCTGCAATTGTAGCCAAAGATAAATGTTTGTGGCTTTGTCCAAAGAGCAGCTGGAAACCACAGAAGGAGCACGGTGGTGGTGGTTTGGGGCGGTGGTGTTGAAGGGAACTGATGTGATTGAATGGATATCATTTTATGTGAATAATATGACTCTAGGTAAAGAATGTGTGGAAACCTGCAGAAGTAGACACAGGAGCAAAGGTAGCTCGGACTAGAGATGTGGCGAGTAGAAGAGGTGGGCTATCAGATATGTGTGTGTGGTTAATGTAAAACAGGAAAATAAGAATAAAACCTGTGAGAAATTTGTGTGAAAATATGTAAATGGAGGCAAAAGACACCATGGTACCCAGAAAGCAGGAGGGGGGGCTCAGAAAAGAGAAGGAATTGATGGTGGGAAGTGATGTCTCACTCTGGGAGATGTCCTCAGTACAGTAGCTTCAACAAGAGATGCTTTGGGGATGAAAATGCCATAACTTATCCAAGCTGGGTTATGGATCTCCTTAAGAATAAAAAGATGACCTTCGGGGAAAGGAGAAGAAGCCTATATGATAAGGTGGTTGGCTAATGGGAGCAGGATTAATCTACTGGGTCACACATGGCAGTAGAAGCCAGTGGCACCCCTTGAAGTTCCCACTAAGTCCAGGTTCACATGTTTCCTTGACAGTATGTGCTTCATCCAAATGGCCCACCTGGTGGAACAATCCGCAGCACTGAGTTGCGACTTCTGACCTGGGTTCATCTATCTCCCATCCCACTATAATTCCTCTCCTCACTGACCTCTAAGCTTCCCATAATGTGCTATCTAGTTGGCCACTGGAAACAGCAATTGTAATAAGAAAAAGCTCAAGGAGAGATTAGTGAGCTTGTTATGGTCACTTGAATAGTATCTGGAATAATGAAATTGAAAACTCGGCTGAAGTTTTAAAATATTCCAAATGGGTCAGTATGTGAAGGTGGATAAAACCCACATGTGGCATAGCTGGCCTTTGGAAGCATGTTATCAACTCCCCACATCACTGGTAAGGGCAAATGAGCCCAGAGGCGGAGGCTGATGGATGGCATGGGGAACTTGAAGTGTTTGTCTCATTTCTGCCTTCTGTCTATGATTAGGCACTAAGGTGAAGTGGGGGGCACTCTAACAACCCTTCCTCTTTGCAGCTGGAAAGACATTAAATATCTGTATTTAAATTTGATCAGTTGGGACAAGCTTAGTAAGCATCTGTAGTAAGCTAAGCAGTACTATGCCCTATGAGGAATGTAAAGATTAATTAGACAAATCCCTTGCCCTCAAAGAACATATGAGTCAATGGTAAAAAATAAGAATGTTTAGTAAATGAAAAGGCAGAGTGTAAAAAGAGGTCAATTTGCATCTAAAAGAGATTCTTTGAGAGGGATTCTTGAATTGGGAAATTTGTCAGACCAGATTATTCTAACCTACCTTTTACATTTAACAATCAATTTACCTATGAATCAGCTTCACACATAGCTATAGATTTGGATCATTATTCTCAGATTTTCCCACCTGATCTCCTCTCATTTTCTCCTAGTTCTCCAAGGTTAGCAAAGGAAAATCATCAATGATTATCAGGGTAGGAATCAATGCACTGGATTATTCACTCCCCCATCCTCAAAGGCTAAGAGTTAAATGAATTGAAGGATGCAGAAGGTGAGGATATTTCAGTAATGTTTCTCACTGTGGTATTGTTCTTTATAAAAATAATAATGTAAAAATAATGCACTATATACTGGTTATAGTTTTTTATTACTATTTTTAAATCTTACCTTTTTTCAACTTGGCCCTATGTTTTCCTCATTGACTCAGGGGTCACTCTCGGCTGGTTTTTGTACAGACGATCTAGACCAATATTACGTGTCTACCAGTTAATTCAAGATTCCTTGTGACGTTGCATTAAAATGTACAAAGATAAGGGTTCAACCACAACAAACTCACAGAAAAACACATAGTTTTTTTTATTAAGTCATAACCCAAATCCAAAAATTGTTTGGTTTTTTAAATAATAATCTCTCCTTCAAATAATGGATCAAGGATAATGGCTACTGAATTTGTAAAGTAAAAAATTTATGGGGGATTTATAATAGATGGGTCAGGCTGACAACACCTGAGCCCAATGATCAATCATAACATTACAAAAAGTGACACAGACAACCAGATATGTGCCTCCTGATAGAAGATCAGAACGCACCTAGAAAGTAGTCTTGCCAGAAGACTGTAGTCAAGCCTCCTGATCTAATATCAGACTGCAAGAAATATAGGACACACAGAAAGATGTTAAATAAAACCATGAGACTACAATAGCAAAATCTAGACTGGGGAAAAATCTGTAGAAATTAATGACCAGTTTCTCCAACAACTATATTGTGATGGGAAAAAAAGAGCATGAGAGAAGGGAACCTAAAATTACAAGAGAATTAAGTGACATGTTGACCAAATACAATATACAGATCTTGTTTAAATCCTGATTTGAATAAATATCTATAAAAACTATATGAGACATGAGTTGGATATTTGATGAAGTCAATAATCTCCATTTTTTTTAATGTAGTAATGCCATTTGGATTATATTTTTAAAGAAATCCTTATAATTCAGAGATCATGCTAAAATATTTATAAATGAAACAACTTAAATGTCTGAAATTTGCTTCAAAATAACTCAACATATGAGAAGGAAGAAATAGGTAGGAGTATAGAGAAAACAAGATTGGTCACGAGTTGATCATTCTTGAAGCTAAGTATTGGGGTACCTGGAGGTTTACTATGCTGGTCTTTCCTTTGTTTATGTTTGAAATTATCTGTAATAAAAACTATCCAAAGGAGAAAAACATTAGGGAGAAAAAGGGGAGAGAGATACAGGTATACTAGGAAGAATCAGGCATATTCGTTATCCAAATAGATGTCCTCTTTCGATCTATGTATATTGTGCTGGGAAAATTCAAGACACCCTCTACCTTTCAGTGCATTTGATGTCAGATTAATGTTGCTTAAAAGCTCTTTCAGTACTGTTTGAGATATGATTACAGAATTTGGAAAATTTTGAAAATTTAAACAGAAAAAAAACTGTGGTGGTTAATTCTATGCATCAACTTGACTGAGCTAAGGGACACCAAGATATTTGGGAAACATTATTTCTGAGTGCTTTTGTGAGGGTGCTTGTGACAAATATTAGCATTTCAATCAGTAGGCTGAGTTAAAAAAGATCTGCTCTCACCAACGTGGGCAGGCACCAACCAATCCATTGAGGAAAATCTGCTGAGACATTGTTTTCCTGATGATCTCAGAAATTTGAGCCACTTAAAAAGCCAGAAGACCTGGGTTCTGATCTGGCTAGTTCTTTGTCACCTCTGGGCTCCTATCCGAATACAGTAAAAAGGTAGAGCAAGAGCATATTCACTCTCTCTTTTGGAGCTGGGACATCCATCTCCTTCTGCCCTTGGACATCAGTGCTCCTGGTTCTTGGGTTTTCAGACTCCAGAATTCCTACAAACCACCCTGCCTTCCCCCAGTACTCAGGACTAAATTACGCCACTGACTTTCCTGGTTCTCCAGCTTGCAAATGGCATATTGTGGGGTTTCTCAGCCTCCAAAATGGCATCAGCCAATTTCCATGATAAATTTCTTCTTACATGTTTCTCTATATATCCTGTAGGTTCTTCTTCTCTGGAAAAGCCTAATACAGAAGCTATTTGGAATCACTCCAAAAGTGAATTACATTTCAGGGGGTCTATTTGAACTAGCTATAATCAGCAACTCAAGTATTTCTTTTTAACTCATTGCCTGTGAATTATATTTCAAACTAATCAACTTGTTTATTTCCGCTAAAATTTCAGAAACTAAGTGATTAGCTTAAAATTTCTGTCCTGCCAGGTCTTTTTTCTTCTTAAAACAAAAGCAATTTTCTACCACAAATTCTGCTAAAGAGAAGAAATTTATTAAAATATATTGCCAACAAAATAGAATATACAGCAAAAATAAGCCAGGAATTAAGCATAAACAATTTAGTCATGCATTTTCATTAGTTAACCAGAAAAAAAAAAAAAGAAATCCACAACAAAAATATATGAAAGAAAAAGCGAAGGTGAAACTATGGGACAGTTGGCATTCATCCACTGGCAATTCATTAAATTGTCTGGCCCCTTAAATTCAAATCATTTTAATCAAGAAAATAAAAATTAAAATTCCAGAATGAATTAAGTTCAAAAAGATAATCAGAGCTCTGTTGTTTTGCCTTTAAGAAAACTTTTCACGAAGAAATAACAGAAGCCCAAAATATTTCCTTGTCATATGAATATGCCCGTGATAGGTACATATGAAAATATATTTTAAAACAGTTAATAAGTAATTGTTTGCTATATGTAAGAATATTACTGCTCAAAATCAAAAGATCCTTCTGATTCTTTTGCTTATAAATCCTTTGTTTCTATAAAGATGCAGTCGGTTGATCTATTTTACAAGCTTGCTTCTTTGTGGAGAAGCACATTGTCTACTTTGTCAAGGACACCAGCCTCAATATCAAATACCTTTAAGACCAGCGTGCAGTGGCTCACCCTGCCCCAGCTTCTTCTGCTCTGCTCACCAGGCACTGGCGATCTGACCTGCCTGCATAGGCTGGCCTCTATTTTTGCCCTCACCACGCCAGGTGTTAGCACAGATGCTATGAAGGGCCTCCAGATCCCATCTGGCACCAGCTACAATAGGTTGAAGCAGATCTCACTTGCTTTCTGCTTATGAACATCCTAGGCAACACATTCTCTTGTCAATAACCTTCTCCAAGATCAACAAAAGAAACTATCACCACTTTTCTTCTCAATAGAACCACACTTTCCATGTAAATTCAATAGATGTGTAGAACCTGCCTTATGCTTACACTCAACAGGGATAACTGCCACCCCCGCTGACACACATACTCACGATGCATGGTTAGATGGTTTATGTGTCACCAATACCAAGTATCAGTGGAGTTCCATAAATGAAAGATTGATAAAGAATGTAGGAATACAAGACCTGTCAATTAGACAGACGGAAAGGGAGGGACAGGGACAGACCTGGCAGAGGCCACTAAATAAAAAAGGCTTTATATTACCAACGAATGTGACATTTCTAAAGAACAGTAAAATTACAGTTTAGACCATGTACTATATAGAAGAAATAATTAGGAAACAAGGCTGGAGAAATGGCCATTTGCAGCAGCTTATAGAGAAACTTAAATTCCAGGTGGTATAATAAAACATGTTTTTGCAGTTGACTATGGAGGAGATTTTGAATAGAAAAGAAGACCTGGCAAAAATCAATGAGATAGGAAGATTGATTTTGTATGAAACTTACTAACAGAGCACAAAATGATGATGGTCTTGAGGCAGGTAGACAGTGGTAGCAGAAGAGAGAGAGAGAAGAAAGGCTGCTTCAAGGAAACAAAGCAAAACATAGCCAGGAGTCTGATCCTAATGTACAAGCAGGAAAGGGAATTGTAGAACATGACTCCAGTTTCTAATTCAAAATGAGTGGAAATTGGTAGTGCTTTGCCACAATAGAGTGTATGAGGATTAAGTCATAAGGGAAGAAAGAAGTTCTTTTGTGGGCTACAGGAGTTTGGGACTGTGGAAAGAAACTTGCTGCTCAAGGACACTGTGGTGAGAATATTAGCTTAAGACCATATGGTGAACTGAGCTAGGTGAGCTCCAGGGTCCTGCATAACTCTTGTATTTCTAGCAAAGTAGATGGTGTGTTGAGTTAGAAATACGGTTTTCTTGATGATCTCAGGAATTTGAGTCACTTAAAAAGCCAGAAGACCTGGTTTCTTTACTGTCTGGTTCTTTATCACCTCTGAGCTCTAAAATCAGTTAAAGATGAATAATTAAATCACAGGTTCAGTTGGGTAGAGGTTCACCCTTCTGTAAACAGTGTGATTTAATTCAATCCTGATCTCCCTGTAGGTTTCCCACTAGCTTCCCTTTGGATGTCCTCATACTGGCTGGCATCACCGCTACTCACTCACCCATATATACCCTACTCACTGACGTTAAACACAGAGTGCAGTGACCAGTAATTCTCTGGTTGGTCTCCCATTGAGTTCAAGATCTTCTGGCTTATAAAGCACAAAGACCCCTACAGGCTAGTTCAAGTAAAGTTGAGGTTGATTGAGAATACAGTAATCTCAGAGAAGCCAAGGGCAGGAAATAATAGTAACATGAGGCATCTTGGGAACCAGACCAGATGGCTGCTGGGAAGTGAGGCAGCACCCTCTCTCTCAGCCACAGCCTTCCTCCACAGCTGCCCGGCTTCACTCTGTGCACTTGCTCCACCTCCCCTCTCTGTTCAGGGGCTTCTCCTGCTTGTTCATAAACAGTCATAAAGCTATCCCCAGCCTCTCTTTTTCTTTCCTTCTTCTTCTTTTTTTTTTTTTTTTTTTTTTAAGATGGAGTTTCACTCTTGTTGCCCAGACTGGAGTGCAATGGCACAATCTTGGCTGACCACAATCTCCACCTCCTGAGTTCAAGGGATTCTCCCATCTCAGCCTCCAAAGCAGCTGGGATTACAGGTATGTGCCACCACAGACAGCTAAATTTTTGTATTTTGAGTAGAGATGGGGTTTCACCATGTTGGCCAGGCTGGTCTCAAACTCCTGACCTCAGGTGAAGTGACCGCCTCGGCCTCCCAAAGTGCTGGGATTACAGGTGTGAGTCACCATGCCCAACTCCCAGCCTCTCCTTTTCTCTTGTCTTCACACACCTGTCACTTCAGTTTTCACAACAATTGCCACATCCCCAGGCTTCAAATTCCTGAGAGCATCACCAGTTTGGTTTACCTCATCTTTTGGAATCAAGTCTCACAAGTTACTGAACTTCAGCTATCCTGATCTTTCAGGTCCTAGTGTAGATGCCACTACTCTTGATGAGCCTTCCCTGTCAACCCCCACCCCAACTCCTTGAGCCAGTCTGGTGTTTTACCACATTGGGGCATAAATGTGCCTGTCCTCTCCACTAAAACAGAAGCTGCTTGGGGGTAAGGACTGTGTCTTTTATATATTATTTCTCCAGCACCCAGCTCTTTAAGTAAATAAACATGGACTCCATGGGTTTTGATAAATCAACCCTAGTAAAATAATGCCTTCAAGTTTGGAAATACTTCAAGTCTGTATTTTTTGCTCTTGCTGAGGTCACCTTATGCATTTCTGCAAAAGTACCTGCGATCCTTCCAGTTGTTCCAACATCTAGCTGAGGACACACACTGAAGATTTACTCCTTTTGTCTAACCACTTGGCACCTCATGAAATCAACCAGTGCAAAGTGAGTACGAATTCAGTCCCCTTCACAGGCTACAGAGATGTCAATTTGCAAGTAAATTTATACTAGATTCTTTTTCATTTTTCATTGAACAATGAAAGAGCTTAAATGCAGATTTTTGTTAACCTGGATCATACAAAGGGAATCTGATACGCATTAAGATTCCCTGAATTTTTGTATATGGTATTAATACAGTTATCTTATTGACAGAGATAGTCATAGGGGTAAAAATAAAAATAAACTTCTACATCTAAGAAATTCTAAACCACATACTTGCAAAAAAGCTACAAAATAGTTGATTCATTTCATATATACAGTCTTGTTCTGATCTATAAAGCATTTAACATTTATTGTAAACCAACGTAATTCTTTTTCTCCATTTTCATTCAGCAACCTTGTACTAATAGCAGACTCAGCATCTGGCTCAGGGCTCCAGACTTCCATACTTGAATCTTGCTTATCTATTAATGAATATATTAAAATCTAGTAAGCAGGTACAATGTTTTCTGGTTTACAAAGCACTCTCATATAAGAATCATCTGATACCAACAAAATCCCTTAAATTTTATAGTGATGGAAACAGCCAAAAGAGATTGTTGTGACTTTCAGAGAATGTTGTGAGTTTTTGAGAACGGATAGGGAATACGTTGTGTCAAATATTGCTTCTGCGAAAGTACCTGCCTAGACCCTGGCTGTTCGTTTAGCAATGCAGCCCAGGTGAATTTGAGCTTCCACGGGACTAAATCAGGACTGACAGGAGTTTACAATGAGCCTTTAACATCACAGCCAATAGATAATCACACAGCTGAAAAGTTTTGTTAGCGCATCACACACCAAGAAATAAAATTTTAAATTAAAAGCTTTACACAGTGTTCACTAAAGCCTGGCATTTTTGTCATTATGAGAGCTATTTTTGCCATTATGTTCCAATTTTTGAAGAAAAGGATTTTCTCCTTCACTTCCATAGGCTTCTCAGCAGTTGAAGATTTTAATGGAAACAATATGTAGAATTATGTCACTTTCTTAAAGAAGTTAGAAAACCAATTACATTGGATCAGTATTTTCCAACATCTGATCTATTATTCAGAGGCAAATTTTGTTACCTTCAACAGCTCCTTCCCAGACACCTTCTGCAGAGGCAACTGATCTCTTCACCTTATCCTGTTCTATCTCCTTTCATTTCTAGGATTGAAGATTTTTAAAAATAAATAATCGCCCTGCCACTGTGTCCTGTGAGTTTTAAAACTAAACAAGCAAACAAGAAGATTAGTTCTGTGAATACAGCACTAACTATATGAATATAGAGCTTCACTCACATCTCAGAGGATGTTGTTCTATTCGTGGATTCCTGAAGGGGTGACTCCAGAAACAGGCATCTTGTTAGATACACAGATTCCCAGGCCTAAGCCCAGGATGCCCTGGTCCAAGGACCAGCAGCATCAGCATCTCCACCTGGGTACATTTTAGAAACACATATCCATAGGCATGAGGCCCAGAAATCAGTGCTTTATAAGTCCTCCAGGTGATTCTGATTCATGGTGAAGTTTGAAAAGCACTGATTTAAACAGGAGAATAAATCTCGATTCAAAAAAAATAACATGTACTGAGACCCTCCTAGTAAAGGCCCTGGGTTAGCTGCTGCAGGAAAAAGGAGAAACTCATTTTGTACTGTATTATTATTATTATTTTTTGAGACGGAGTTTCATTCTTGTTACCCAGGCTGGAGTGCAATGGCGCGATCTCGGCTCACCGCAACCTCCGCCTTCTGGGTTCAGGCAATTCTCCTGCCTCAGCCTCCTGAGTAGCTGGGATTACAGGCACACACCACCGTGCCCAGTTAATTTTTTGTATTTTTAGTAGAGACGGGGTTTCACCATGTTGACCAGGATGGTCTCGATCTCTTGACCTCGTGATCCACCCGCCTCGGCCTCCCAAAGTGCTGGGATTACAGGCGTGAGCCACCACGCCCGGCCTGTACTGTATTATTTTTTAAATGTTATTTTTCTTCAAACATTTATTGAAAAGTTATTACGTGCTAAGCAGTTTGTTGCAGGTTTCTTAAGATGTATTAGAAAGATACAACACCTAGGCTCAAGGAGTTTACAGTCTACTAAGACTTGAAGGGGCTCGGCAAATTTTTTTCTGGGAAAGGCCAGAGAGTAAATATTTCAGGCTTTGCGGGCCACATGGTGTTTGTTGTGATTTCTCAGCTCTGCTGCTGCATCGTGAAAGCAGCCATAGATAATACGTAAATGAATGAGCATGTCTGTATTCCAACAAAACTTCATTTATGGATATTAATGTCTGGATTTTATACAGTTCTCACATGTCATGAAATATTATCCTTCCCTAGAGTTTTTCAACCATTTAAAAATGTAAAAACAATTTTGGAGGTCTTACAAAAAGAGATAAGTGCCAGATTTGTCCTGTGAGCAGTTGTTTCCTGTAAAGTGAGGCCAGTAAGCAGTCACAAACAAAATATGAGGGTTCAAGTCTCTGTGACATCATCAATAGATATTGGAAAGTCAGGGGAAAGCATTTTTCAAAGGAAAAATGATAAATGCTTTCTTTGGTAAATAGTATTTCCTGTCATTTCCTATCCTGTTGTTTTCCTACAACAGAGCACAAGCCATTTTTTATTTTTCTCTAGAGCAGAAACAGATCCACCCACTTAAGCCAATCTATTCCATCTCCTCATTCATACTACACTTCATGAAAATAACAGTGTTGAGGGAGGTCCTCATGTTTTTTCTCCATGGATCCAATTGTATCCATTTATTTAGATACAAAAGCCGACATTTGCAATATTTAAAAAGGCAGAATATCTTCCATCAAGCTTACACTGCACTACTTACATTCTCCCTCAATCACAAGGAGGCGGAGATTGGCCAGCATTCGCGTCTGTCTCTAAAACTGCTGACTTATGCTGTCTACTGCTGGCTCCAGCATTTTGCAGGATCATAATTAACTCAGCCTTTTTGTTTGTTTGTTTCTTATCTGAGCTTCCCACAGTTAAGTGTCTAAGAGTCCAGTTTTTAAAGATGAATATTCACAGAAATATAAATGCCGCTACTCTGCCAGAGCAAGTGACTTATGATAAAGATCAGGCAAGAAGTTCTGGAAGCAATGGAGAAGCAGCAGTTGCTAGTAATCAAACAAAGGATGTTCCCAGAAAAGGAAGAAGCTCATGAAACAGCTTTCAGCTGAAAGTAATCTAGGATGGATAGGGCCTAACGCTACAGAGGAAGGGCAAGTGAGGAGTTGTGTCGAGATGAGCCTGAAAAGATCAGCAAAGGCCAGAGTCCAATTACATATCTTGCCAAGAAATATTAATCTCTACCCTAAAGGTTATAGGAAGTCACTTAGTATTTTAAGGCAATGAGAAAAATCAAGCGGCAGCAGTGTGAAGAATGAATCTGAAGAGGGACAAGAGTGGGGGCAGGGATACCAGTTAGGAGGCTATTTGCAGTAATCCAGGTGAGACAGGATGAGGGCCTTCACTAAGGTATTAGCAGTGGGGAAAGGGATAAGGGGTGAAATTCTAGAGAAATTAAAAACTCAAAACTGCAGGTCCTGGTGATTGTTTGATTCTTCACCAGGTGAAGAAGTGACATTAGTCAACATGATTGCCAGGTATTTTGGCCTGAACAAGTAGTAAGACGATGGAACCCTGGGGGCTTCTATAGGCAGGAGGAAATTGTTCAGAGACAGCAGTCATTCCCTGCAGGTTGTTAGTCTTTTGCTCTAACCAAGATACAATGACTTTTTTATCCTTTAACTTTTCATTATGGTTTTCTACACCACTTGAAAGTAGACACCCCACTTACAATTCAATGTCATGTCATTCAATTGATCAGCATACTCTATTCACTACAGCTTGGAAAAGTTATTGATCAAACACATGGAAATGCTGACAGCCTACAATTGGCTGCTTGAGATAAAGTAGAAATGTGACAGATGAAATGAGTCTTGTCACTAGCATATTTTGAATAATGATCCTTGATTAGTAGTGGTTGCCTGTGTGGTTCGACGGGCCAACTGATCAAAATCAAGAAGGCAAGTTCGAACAGTCATCCAAACTCTTGGGAACATAAACTCCATCTCAGTTATGCCATTAACTCTTTTTAGGAAATGCTCATGCTGCTGGTCTTCAGAGTATCCCCCTTACAAGGAAGCAGTGAGATCAGTTATCAACACAGCATGACTTCAAAGGGTCAGCAAGACACTGTTAGAGTAACATTGATCTCTCTTACTGAAGGAATAGAGAATCTTTTCTGCTAAATTAAAAGCTGTAGCATTAACTTGCAAGTTAAGTAGGATGTCATAGTGGAAAGATTTCAAGTTTTATAGCCAGAATAGCTAAGTTCAAGGACTGACAATGCTGTGTGACTAAAAGCAAGTCACTGAACCTCTTGGACTAAGTTTGGTCATTTGTAAATTTGGAAAACATTTGCCCATACCACTAACCACCCAAGGGCTTTGTAAGGTTACAAAATAGGTAACAGTTGGGAAAGCACTGTACAGTTGTAGAATTCCTATGAGTATACAAATTGTCATAATTACTATTGCCATTATTATTATCACAACTCTTTTGGTTAAGTCATATAGTATGGAGGATTATTCTAGAAGCTACTATATTAATGCATCTGAGATGAACATGAGGGAAAGATGAATTGGGATGGTGGACACTCTTTGCCTTCTCACATAAGCATACCTCAATAGTTTTCCCCAGCCCCCAGTTCAGCTAAGGCAAAAGAAACTTTTGAAAAGAATAGACAAAAAAAAAAAAATGACAAGCTACTTCCTCCTAGCTAAATGCAGAGAAAGAGAAAATCAAAAAAGAAGGAAACTCAGAGAGAAACGCATAAGAAGATACAATTAGAAACAGGAAAGCACAACAACAGCAGCAAATTTCACCAAGCTACCCTAGAACACAAGTAAGATTTTTAAAAACCTTTGTTTTAGTAGTAGGGCAACTACTATAGGTACAAAAAAACGAAAAACACCAATCACCGAAAAATGATTTTACCTGATTGTAATTTACTCTGACTACTTAAAAGATCACCAAAACAAATTACAAAAAACATTATTAAAACTTGTGTGAAATTTATAAATCCCATAAAAGAAGTCATATATCAGAGCAGTCTAGTAGGAGCAAAACCGACATCCTGAAGGAAGAAACTGTGATGGTAAAAATAGACTCACAGAGCAAGTGAAAGCACAGCTGAGTTACACAGCTAATGACTGAGAAAAAGAAATCACAGAACTCGGGGACAAACTAACAAAATCCAACCTGAGAATAGTCTGTGTACTAAAAGACATAGAAATACAAGCAAATTGTCAGCCATTCCCAGGGAATAAATTAAATATAATCTTATAGAACGTCAAGACATCAAATTCTAATACAGATATCTTGAAGGAATATGAAAATCCATTTGGGGACAGTCCTCATTGAAATGTATCCCAAAACCTACTTGTCACATTTTTAAAGTTTGAAACAAAAGAGCAGAAGAGTATGAGGTCTTGAGAGGAAAGGAGAGAAAAAAGATGAAGTTGTAATCAATGGGATATTTTGGATTGGTTTCTATAGAATACATTACCTGAGCACATACACTTAGATAGACTTATATAGAGAGGTCATGGATAAAATTTTCATGAGAGACCTCTACTAAGAAATACTATTACCCCCCCTTTTTTTTTTTACACGGAGTCTCGCTCAGCCTCCCAAGTAGCTGGGATTAAAGGCCACATCCAACTAATTTTTGTATTTTTATTAGAGACAGGGTTTCACCATGTTGGCCATAATAGTCTCAATCTCCTGACCTTGTGATCTGCCTCTCTCAGCCTCCCAAAGTGCTGGGATTACAGGCATGGACCACCACGCCTGGCTGAAATAATATTACTTTTATAAAGTGTATATGTCTGGATTCTTGGGAGTTGAAGGTAAGGTCTGGCAAGTGAATGACTTGAGGTATTAATTTTCCAAAGGGAATAATATTTTTTCAGTCTATCAGATGAGAAAAAATCATAACCAAATTTCATTGTCAGTTGAGATGGCACATTTTGGAAAGCAGTGAATCAGAGATCAAAGAACAGCAAGGCAGACACTTTCTTACTGGTGATATGTAATATGTAACATGTAATAGAAATTGTTTGGTAAGTCAAATTCAGTCTGATGTGGCAGATAACACTTGTTCTCATCCACCTGTCTCTTTTGACTGTCTTGTTTTTCTGGAGACTGAAAACCTCAAGGAACAAGCTGTGTCTTACTATGGACAAGAATTACCTGATGCTCAGACTTTAGGCACAAGGCAGGCTCCCAAGGAAATCAATCCAAAAAGACAATTTTTCTCTTTGAAGACTAGAGAAGGCTCCATGCATGGAGCCTCAGACTGATGAAGACTAGAGGTAACTTTCTAAAGTGGTAGAAAGCCTTTAAAAAAATCTGGAAAACATCATTCTCAGCAAACTGACACAAGAACACAAAATCAAACACCACATGTTCTCACTCATAGGCGGGTGTTGAACAAGGAGAACACATGGACACAGGGAGGGGAGCACTATACACGGGGGTCTGTTGGGGGGGAGGGGGGATAGTGGGGGGGGTGGGGAGTTGGGGAGGGATAGCATGGGGAGTAATGCCAGTTATAGGTGAAGGGGAGGGAGGCAGCAAATCATACTGCCACGTGTGCACCTGTGCAACAACCTTGCATGTTATTCACATGTACCCCAAAACCTAAAATGCAATAAAAAAAAAAAAAAAAAAAAAAAAAAAAAAAAAAAAAAAAAAAATCTATAATGTCTCACAGCTAAAAAATATCCCAAAAAGGATAAATGGAGAGTTTAAAATAATGAAAGATTTCAAGGACTTGCAATCTACTTAAGGGCTGATGGATTACAAGAGTAGCAAAAGAAATGGTTAGAAATATCAAACAAAAGAGTTAATTAGATCATATTTTGAGAAGCATAAAATATAAATAATATTTTTAAAGTGCTCCAGACTATGTGAAAGGTAATAGCCAGCATGGAATTTGGATTTCATATCGCACCTGAAAAGGTATTCAAGAATAACTTACTTTGTTGAAATATATAGTAAAAGTAATGATAATAACAATGTCAAAATATGTGTTAAATATATATAATCAAATTGGCAGATAATCTTTTTAATGCACAATAAAAAGTTTACAACCAGTTTCAGAACCATGATAATAAAATTGAATAAAAAATAGCAAATAAAAACTGAAGGGCAAAGGAAGTAGTAGAAAGCTATCACTTAAAATGTATGAAGTAAATAAATTAAACTCTAATAAAAAGCACAAGTCACTGAACAAAATTTAATAATCTGATGCCTATAAGAAACACACTTAAAATTAAAATGTAAATGGAGTAAAATCCAAAAGATAATTAAAGTCAGCTATGCCTGTAGAAATACAAAAAGAAAAATTAAAAAGGAGGTTTCTATTGTGGCACAAAAATTTTAGACAAATTAACAAGTCACTATTGTATTTTTTATAAGAAAAGCCTGAGAAAAATTATATTTAATAGGGTTTATTTGAACAAAGAATGATTCATGAATAGGGCAGCACTTAGAACCATAAGAGGCTCAGAGAGGTCTGCCTAGCAGTGTGAACAGTGAGATTTTATAGCCCAGATATAGGAGCAAAGTAGGCAAATCACCAGATTGGCTACAGCTAGGCCTCTGCCTAATTTGGGCATGATGGAATAATTTAGCTGTCTGTGATTGGTTGAAATCTGGCTGCTTGTGGTTGGCTGAAACTCAGTTGTTTGTTATACCCCTAAATTAGGTTTTGGTTTGTTCATCTATTAAGATAGCAGTTTGTTAAGTAGGAGCTCAAAGTACAAAGATAGCCTCAGACTGATGGCTTCCTGCTTATTTAATATATTAAACAAGTTAACTTTCATATAAAGTTATATTAAACAAAAAAAAATTTTAACAATGTTGCATTTGTATATTCTAAGCAACATAGTAACAATATATTCTGAAGAAAATGGATTAAAAATGGCAAATATATTGTTCCTAAAAACTTCATCAGTTTATAATGTTAAGCTTAGTAGAAACAAAATTAAAAATAAAAATATAATAAAAGTTTAAAAATGGAATCAAACAATAATATAAAATAACTGTAAAAGTGAGAGCTTAGTAAAAGGAGAAATGCTTTCTTATTAAGTTGGTACAGAGTATTTTTTAAAAATTGCTTAGATGTTGGAATAGGAAAAACACAATTGATAAATATTAGAATGGCTGAAATTCTATATATTCTATAATATTTGTTTTAAAACTTTTTATTAAGATGAAATTTACATAATATAACAGTAATAATTTTAAAGTGAACAATTAAATGACAACCACAATTAGTCATTCACAATGTTTTACAATCACCACCTCTATCTAAAATCACAGCAAATGAAGCCCTGTGGAAGCAAGACCCAGATAAGGCTTTTATTTTATTTTATGTATTTATTTTGCCAAGAGCATATGTGACAAAGTATTTTACAAAGAGGAGATTTTTCAGGGCTTTCAAGACCTAAAAATCTATAAACATAATAATAACATTAAAAACAATCATCTGTGGAACATTTCCTTTAGACCAGTCACAGTGTTCAGGACATTACAGGTTTTATCTCATTCAGCCTGTGTGGAGCCTTCAGCTCTCCACAGTCTAAACCACTTATTACTCTCACCTTCTGCTAAGCCATATGTGATAGAAATTGGGTGGCCTATCAAATAACTGGGGTAAAGGTAAAGGGTTGGCATAACACTGCTGGAGGCTTTTGTTAAAAGTCTAATTTGAAAATAAATTTGTATGACAAAATAGAAAACACCGTTTAAATCATTCTAAAGTGGCTAAAATGGACACCAAAAGAAGCTATTACTACTGTCTGGTTTTCAGATACAAGGGGAAAAATTTGAAGTGTGACCATTTTATTAAGCATGGCATCATATTATTTGTGTTATGTGAGACATCATGTTCTTATAAACAGTTTTAATGATGTAGAAATTAAGATGTTGAGCTTCATTAATATTTCACTTTATCAAATGAGATCTAAATCTGCTTTAGTTTCACTTTCAGATAACTGCCTCCAGCTCTCTAGATGCTGTTCAGAATTGGTTTTAGAGGTTTTACAAGAGCATAAAAGAGAATTTATTCGATGTCCAAAAATATGTTTTTATAATTATTGTTACAATCATTATTGCCAGCATGGTGACAATAAACATCCTCCAAAAATTCTCCCTCACAAATGAAGCCTGTTTTCCTACTTGTACAGGGTAGACCTCAAAGTGAGGATGAACCAAAAGGAACAAAATGTGCCCCCAAATAAACTGATCTGGAATTACTTATACATCCCTCACATGCATGCAGCATGTCATATGTGATATATGAATACACCCTATTATATATTATGGTATCATACAGGTTGAATATTCCTTATCTGAAATGCCTGAAACAAGAAAGTTTTCAGATTGTGCATTGTTTCTGTATTTGGAATATTTGCATACACATATGAGAGACCTTAGAGATGGGACCCAAGTCTATTCTCTATACACTTAGCCTGAAGATAATTTTATACAATATTTTAAATGATTTTGTTCGTAGAACAAAGTTTGTGTGCATTAAATACAGAAGCAGCCGGGCGCGATGGCTCACGCCTGTAATCCCAGCACTTTGGGAGGCCGAGGCAGGTGGATCACGAGGTCAAGAGATCGAGACCATCCTGGTCAACATGGTGAAACCCCGTCTCTACTAAAAATACAAAAAATTAGCTGGGCACGGTGGCGCGTGCCTGTAATCCCAGCTACTCAGGAGGCTGAGGCAGGAGAATTGCCTGAACCCAGGAGGCGGAGGTTGCGGTGAGCCGAGATCGCGCCATTGCACTCCAGCCTGGGTAACAAGAGCGAAACTCCATCTCAAAAAAAAAAAAAAAAATACAGAAGCAAAAGAGGCTGGGTGTGGTAGCTCATGCCTGTAATCCCAGTACTTTGGGAGGCTGAGGTGGGAGGGTGTTACTTTGAGCCCCAAGAGTTTGAGACTAGCCTGGGCAACATGGTGAGATCCTGTCTCTACAAAAATACAATTTTAAAAAGCAAAGGTGTCACTATCTCAGCCACTCCAGCGAACGGTCTGTGGTTGTTTGGCATCATCATTATTCCTGACTTTAAATTCACATGCTACCAATAATCAATTATTTTTTGTGCTTATTCCTACATAAGTACTTAACAGTAAAAAATATGACATACCATTAACACACTGAAAAAATCATTTGTTCATAGTAACTTAGCAGCCTGGTGGCATCACCAGAACATGTGTATCTGCTGTGAAACAACAGCAACAACGGTAGGTTTCGACCACCGCCTACAATGCTGTGTTTTGATTAATAGGTTACTGTACACTGTATTTTTTTTTTTTTTTCAGGTGAGAAGTAACATCAGAAGCAGTTGAGACACCAGGAAGTGGGTGCTCTAGGGATGATGAGAGAATCTGCTGGATGGCTTTTTTTTTTTTTTTTTTTTTTTTTTTTTGAGACGGCGTTTCGCTCTTGTTACCCAGGCTGGAGTGCAATGGCGCGATCTCTCGGCTCACCGCAACCTCCGCCTCCTGGGTTCAGGCAATTCTCCTGCCTCAGCCTCCTTAGATGTGTTTCCTCCAGAGTCATCCCCTTCATTAACACTGATTTTTATTTTAGAAATCTCTCTTTGATTTTATAAATGGAAAAGATTCCTTGTTTTGTTATGAAGGCATGCTGCTCTAGTCCTTCAGTAAGCCCATCACACATTTTAATCATGTTGTCTATAGACACTTTATCTGCAATGTTAACAGCATCATCTTCGTTGTCACTATTATCACCATTACCTTAATTCAGAAACTTTTTTGCTATTTCACCATTGGTCAATGAATAAACAACTGGAGCTTCATTCAAGAAAGTTCTTTATGTTTATTCTCCGTTGATCTAGGGATAGCCTAGTCACATGACTGAATTAATGAAATCACACTTAAAGGAAAGCACACAGTATAAACATTATTTTTGATAAGAATTTCAGCTGAAAGATGAACAGAACAGCTGTCAAGGAATAACAAAAGTTTGCAGTCATCATCCAGTCCAGCCTCCTCCCTGCAGAGAGAGCAAGCTGCTGGTACAAAATGATTGTGAAACCAATCAGAAAAGATGTCGCTGGTGATTCATGCCTTTTTGTTAATGTAATAATGGACTGGCAAGAAATTCACTCCTTGAAAACAGAGAAGGCACAAGCTTTTGCATATTATAGCAATTTTATTCTTACGCATGCCTGAAACATTAGCACATACATCTCAGCATAATTATTCTGTCTTTGGCATTCTTATTCCTGTAGAGGCTGTCTCATCAGCTTTAGTCAGTGTCTTTCTTAAGCCATAACACTAAAACAGTGATGTTTCATCAGTATTATGGAGTTGTTCTGGTGTCAGATTTTCATCAGCAATGATCTTGGCAAACTCATCAATGAATTTCTTCACAGCTTCATGAACAACAGATGCTTTATCACCACAATTTTTTAAAAATGTAATACCATGTCTTTTCTGAAATTTCTGAAACTAGCCTGTTGAATATTCAAAATTATCTTTCATTCTCAGTTCATCATGATAGAGCTTTGCTTGTTTCATGATCAGAGTAACATTAAGTGGCATGTGTTGACTACAACCCTGACAGACCCACTCTTTCAATACACAACTGAGATCTTCATGTTTAGCTATATACGATTTTTCTAATGTTTATTAACGTTGGTTCATCACTGTCAGCATAAAACTTCAACAATGTGTCCTTCTGTTTCTTCAGGTCATATGTGGTGGTCATTCCAACACCATACTGTTCTATATGGTATTTCACACCTACACTGCTGTCTTGTTTCACCAATAGTGTGACTTTCTGTGCTTTCAATAAACACAAATGTTTCCTCTTTTCCTATCACTGTTACCCCATGGGTATTTGCAGACCTTTGTGACATTTTCAACAGTATCTTTGCACCACAGAGGAGAGAATAGACAAAAAACACAGGAAGTAATCCATGTAGGTGCTGGTCCCATGTGAGCCATCATGGGGAATCTGTTATTGGCGTGCCTGGCCTGCACATGTGCCATTTTATTACCCTTTTTGGATGCACTTGCATGGGGGAATCTGGACATGTGCAGAAAAGATATATTGTAGCGGAATGGAGCTGGAAGGGTTTTTTGGCCCTTGGGTACTTTGAATACACTGTGAATAAACAATAAAATAATTCAATTTCATCTTAATTTCACCTTTTAACAATGCCCCTTTAGAGAAATCAAGGTAATTAGCAAATTTGTGGTGAGCTTACGTTTTGACTCCAACCCATCTCGTGAGATCAGGTGTGGAATTTTGTACTTGTGGCATCATGTTGGTTTCAGATATTGGAGTATTTCATATTTTGAATTTTCAGGTTAGGGATGTTCAACCTGTTGTTTAAGCAGCCACTTAACCAAAATAACAATGCTATGAATTTCTATGAAATAATGATCCTTGAACTAGACCTATTGGTCAACCTTGTTTCTTGTTTGAATACTCCCAGAACTCTTGAGCACAAATAATGTATCTTTGCAAAAATAGCTGTTCATTTCTGTTGCCATTCTAATCCCTTCATACCTTGAAAAGAATGTGACTGTTTTTTCCTTACAGTATAAAACCAAAATATAACATGATAGGATTATTAAAAAACTATCCAACAAACACCTAGATGAGGTTTCAAAAATGTTATTTTTACTAACTTTGCCAAACTGTAAGGGAAAAATGAAGTGAGATTTTCTTGTTCTGAAAAGAGTAGCATGAGTCCTTCCATTATCCACAGACAGAAATATAGCAGCACAATGCAGTCACCTTCAGAGAACAAAAAAATGTGGTTAATAAATAACCATGCATCAGGATAGTCTACCTTTCGGGAGGATACCTTAAGGCACTTTACAAACACTTCTTATGGTGAGCATTTCTATCCCAATAATGAACTGGTAGGAAGAGTTACAGTAGCTGGCTGAAAGAAAAGTAAATAAGAAGATAATGAGGTAAAGGCACAGCAGAGTAGGTAACACTGTGCCTCTCCATCAGACCTGGTGAAGCTCAATGCTTTACATTTTGTTTTATCCTCATAATAACTCTAGGAGGTACATATCACCCCCCAACCTTTATAGGGAGGTCACAAGTTAGAGAAGTTAAGTAATCCACACAGCTAGTAAATTGCAAAAGCCAGACTTGACAATTCAAAACCCAAACTCTTAACCATTCTGTTTGTGTCGCCTCCTGAAAGTTATTTTAAATGTGATTCACAATATTGTTATTTCTTATGGGAAAACAGTTAGAACAATGCCAATTTCTGGAATGCCCTGGGACACAACACTAGCAAAGCTTTATTTTTTTCCCCCATTCCATTGACTATTGGGATCCTATGGCTACCTTGGGCAAGAGAACTGCAGAGGCTAAGGCGACACTGTTGCTGTGATGAGTTTTGCTCACAGGTGAGTCTGGACATTTTGTTTCTTTTCAGTTAGAATCAATTCCATTGTGCTAGTTGAAGTCATTGAGAGTTCTTTACTTGAATAAAAGATAAACAATATGTTGAAGTAGTCACAACTGGATTTTTAACAATGAATATCACAGACTTACTTGTATAAGTGACCAAAATCCTACAACTGGAATAAATGTATGGCATCTGTATCAATTTTCTATTGCTGCCATAACAAAATACTATAGACTGGGTGTCTTCAAACAATAGAAATTTATTTTCTCACAATTCTGGAGACTGAAAGTCCAAGGTCAAGGTTTCTGCAGGTTTGGTTTCTCCTGAGCCCTCTCCCCTTGGCTTGCAGATGGCTGTCTTCTTACTGTGTCCTCACACGGCCTTTTCTCTGAGTGCACATCCCTGATGTCTCTTCCTTCTCTCATAAGAACACCAATCATTTTGGATTAGTGCCCCACCTGTCTGACTTCATTTAACCTTAATTACCTCCTTAAAAGTCTTTTCTTGTTCAACCATTGTGGAAGACTGTGTGGTGATTCCTCAAGGACCTAGAAATAGAAATTCCATTTGATCCAGCAATCCCATTACTGGGTATCCAAAGGATTATATCCAAAGGATTATAAATCATGCTACTATAAGGACACATGCACACGAATGTTCATTGCAGCACGGTTTACAATAGCAAAGACCTGGAACCAACCCAAATGCCCATCGATGATAGACTGGACAGGGAAAATGTGGCACATATACACCATGGAATACTATGCAGCCATAAAAAAGGGATGAGTTCGTGTCCTTTGTAGGGACATAGATGAACCTGGAAACCATCATTCTCAGCAAACTGACACAAGAACAGAAAATCAAACACTGCATGTTCTCACTCATAGGTGGGTGTTGAACAATGAGAACACATGGACACAGGGAGGGGAGCATCATACACTGAGGTCTGTTGGGGGGAACTAGGGGAGGGACAGCTGGGGTGGGGGGGATAACATGGGGAGAAATACCAAATATAGGTTATGGGGAGGAAGGCAGCAAACCACATTGCCACATATGTACCTATGCAACAATCCTGCATGTTCTTCACATGTACCCCAAAACCTAAAACACAATTTTAAAAAAAAAGAAACGAAATACATTATGATTAATTATAGTAAAAAAAAAAAAAGCCTTTTCTTCAAATATAATCATATTGGGGTTTGGGGCTTCAACATATGAATTGCAGGGAAGAAGAGACACAATTCATTCTGTAGCAGGATAAGTCCAATGCACCTCATCAATGTGATAACAAATATACAATGATTCAATTTCATCTTAATTTCACCTTTCAACAATGCCCTCCTTTAGGAGAATCAAGGTCATTAGCAAATTTTCATACTAGATTTATATTCTTTTTTTTTTTTTTTTTGAGATAGAGTCTCTCTCTGTTGCCCAGGCTGGAGAACAGTGGTGTGATCTTGGCTCACTGCAACCTCCGCCTCCTGGGTTCAAATGATTCTCCTGCTTCAGCCTCCTGAGTAGCTGCGACTACAGGTGCATGCCACCATGCCCAGCTAATTTTTGTATTTTTAGTAGAGATGGGGTTTCACTATGTTGGCCAAACTGATCTTGAACTCCTAGCCTCGTGATCGCCACCATGCCCTGCCTTAAATTCTTTTTTTTTTTTGAAAGAAAGAAAAAAAAAGGAAGAAGAGGAAGAAAAAGGAAGAGAAAGAGAGAGAGAATGGGAGTATTGCTTTCTTGCCCAGGCTAGAATGCAGTTTAGTAATGGGTATTGAAAACCTCTTTTATACCAATAATTATACTTGATGTAGACAGGAAGGAATAAGGGAAGAAAATAACAAACAAGCAGTCAACCAATATTTCATTTAAACCTAATGAAATGCTATGCGATTACTGAGGAGTGATTTACTTCCAATTATGTAGTCACTTTTGGAATAGGTGTGAGGTGGTAATGTATGTTTTGTGTATTTGAAGTGGAGAGTTCTATAAATGTTTATTAAGTTTACTTGTTCCAGGTCTGAGTTCAAGTCCTGAATGTCCTTGTTAATTTTCTGTCTCGTTGATCTATAAAATCGTTAGCTCTTCTTGTTACATTGATCCTTTTGCCATTATATAATGTCCTTCTTTGCCTCTTTTGCTCTTTGTTGCTTTAAAGTCTACTTTATCAGAGGTAAGAATTGCATCTCCTGCTTTTTGTTTATTTGTTTATTTTTACTCTCTGATTGGTAAATCTTCCTCCTTCTCTTTGTTTTGAGTCTTTGTGTATCGTTGCATGTGAGATGGGTCTGGATGCAGCATACCGATGGGTTTTGGCTTTTTATCCAATTAGAATATATATAAGTTTAATACTGGCATTTGATGCTAGCTGGCTGTTTTGCCCCTTAGTTAGTGTAAATTTTTCATTGTGTTAATGCTTTTTTCTTTTTGATATATTTTTGGAAAGGCTGATATTGGTTGTTCCTTTATATGTATAGTGCTTCTTTCAGAAGCTCTTGTAAAGCAGGCCTGGTGGTGGTGAACTCTCTAAGTATTTGCTTCTTCGCAAAAGATTTAATTTTTCCTTCGATTAAAAGCTGAGTTGGCTGGATATGAAATTCTGGGTTGAAAGTTCTTTTCTTTAAGGATGTTAAATATTGGTCCCCACTCTTTTCTGGCTTGTAGGGTTTCTGCTGAGAGATCTGCTGTAAGTCTGATAGGTTTCCCTTTGTGGGTAACCTGACCTTTCTCTCTGGCTGCCCTTAGTATTTTCTCCTTCATTTCAACCCTAATAAATCTGGCAATTATGTGCCTTGGGGTTGGTCTTCTTGAAGAGTATCTTTGTGGTGTTCTCTGTATTACCTGGAGTTGAATATTACCCTGCCTTACCAGGTTAGGAAAGTTTTCCTGAATGATATCCTGAAGAGTATTTTCCAACTTGGATTCATTCTCTTTGTCACATTCAGGTACACCTATCAAACGTAAATTAGGTCTTTTCACATAGTCCCATATTTCCTGGAGACTTTGCTCATTCCTTTTCATCCTTTTTTCTCCAATCTTGTCTTCTCGTTTCATTTCACTGAGCTGGTTCTCGACTTCTGATATCCTTTCTTCTGCTTGATCAATTCAACTGTTTAAACTTGTGCATGCTTCGCGAAGTTCTCAAGTTGTGTTTTTCAGCTCCATCAATTCACTTATATTCTTCTCTAAATTGTCCATTCTCGTTAACATTTCGTCAAACCTTTTTTCAAGGTTCTTAGTTTCTTTGCATTGGGTTAGAACAAGTTCTTTTAATTCACAGAAGTTTCTTATCACCCACGTTTTGAAACCTGCTTCTGTTATTGGAACACACGTGTAATCCATTAAGCCTTGTTCCGTTACTGATGAGGAATTGCGATCCCCTGTAGAGGGAGAGGCATTCTGATTTTGAGTATTCTCTGCCTTTTTACTCTGGTTTCTTCCCTTCATTATATATTTATCCGTCTGTCGTCTTTGTAATTACCGACTTTCTAACTAGGTCTCTGAGCATACGTCCAACTTGTTGATTCCCAGCACCGAAATCTGAGCAATCCACTGCGCCGGCCAAAACAGCGGTGTTAAGATTGATGGTGCTTTTCTGCCCAGGAATCTCCAGACTCTGCACCAACAACTGGCGCGCTAAGGTGCCAGCAAAACCGCCGCGCCGGCCACAAGAGTCACCCTGGCGACCCGTGGGGCTCCTCTGCTGGGAATCTCCTGGTCCGAGAGCAACAAATATTTGTCTGAAAGTGTGGCGTCCTCTCGTTCTCTGCGCTTTCACTGGGAACTACGAGCCCAAGCTGCTAGTGGTGAGCCATCTTGGATCTCTCTCCTTAAATTCTTACTAGTGGTAATGAGAACTACAAAACTGGTAGAAAAAGTATCTTGAAAGACTGTGACTTCACTGAAAGTAATATGAAGAGAAATCTGACAATTGAAGTAAAAATAATAAATGTAAAAGAAATAGTAATGTGGGTTTTTGAGAGTAAATTATCCAAATAATAGATGAATTGACATTTGACAACTAATATATACACAAATAAATACTTTTAGTGCAGGCAGTGACACCTTCTATGCAAGGTGCTGCATACGTTTTTGCACAATTTTCTAAAAATAAGCTAAGATCATGGTAAATAATGCACATAGATCTTGGCCCCACATGGGTGATCATGGGGAATCTGCCATGACTGTGTCCAGCCTACACACGTGCTGTTTTATTACTCTTTGTAGGTTACCTCTTTTTAGAAAACTGCTCAAAACCACTTCTGGTTTTTGGTCTGGCGTGTAAGAACTTGGAATTAAGTTGCTGCTCTGATCTAACGAGAAGTAAAAAGCTGAACAAACCAAAAAATCAATGATGCTTCTTAAATCTGTAAGAGAAATGAGGTCACAGGTCATGGGGCAAACAGCACCTGACTCCCAAGTTGGAAAGACAGGCAAATACAGAGACTTACAACTTACCAGAGCAGGGCCCCACAAGCAGAAACCTCCCTGGGAGCCAATGTCCAGGTAGGAAAACCTGAACTGCAATTGACAAATTGCTGGAGGCTCATTGAGTACAACTCTGAGAGTTAAAAACTCCAGGGGACCCACTCATTGGAGGACCTCACACTTTTGTGAATTTTACCTCCTGGAGCTCTAGTAGGTTTTCACAGAGAATATTGGAGAAAAATTCCCTGAAAAGGGAAAAATGAAGCATTCTGAAACATGCCAGAGCATTCTGTTCTTCTTTTCCTTTTTTTGGAACAGAAGACTATATTGATTTTGTTATGACATGTTGAGATATTCAAATATATATTTTATCTGTTCTTCTTAACAAGGTCTGCCCTCAGGAGAAACTGTTTGACCAGGACCTAACCTGCTAGGGTTTTATCAGAGCCTAACTGACCTGGGGAGAAGGAAATATTCAACTCCAGCCCATACCAGCGTCCTGTCCCATCTAAGGGGGCGGGGAAGCACATGTGAAGATCCCTGTCCAGGACCACAGCCTCACCAAAGACTGAGACCTAATTGTAGACTATAGAAGGATTCCCCTCCTACTCACCTTACTGCCGCATTACTAAATGCCTATTTACAGCAATTCTTTTACCTAGTACATCATGTCTGGCTATCAGAAAAAAAATTATTAGACATAAAAAGGCAAAGACAAACACACACACACAAACATAGTTTTTATTGACAGAGCAAGCATGAAAACCAGACTCAGATAAGTCAGAGATATTGGAATTATCAGACTGGGAATTTAAAACAACTACAATTACTATGCTAAGGGCTCTAATGGATAAAGTAGACAGCAGGCAAGAACAGATGGATAATGTGAACAGAGAGACGGAAATTTTAAGAAGGAACAAAACAACACTAACGATCAAAACCACTGTAACAGAAATGAAGAATGCATTTGACAGGCTCTTTAGCAGGCTGGACACAGCTGAGGAAAGAATTTCTGAACACGAGGATAAAAGTTCCAATAGAAACATCCAAAACTGAAAAGCAACAAGAAAAGACTTTTAAAAAGACAGAACAGGCCAGGCACAGCGGCTCACGGCTATAATCCCAGGACTTTGGGAGGCCGAGACAGGTGGATCACAAGGTCAGGAGTTCAAGATCAGCCTGACAAACATCGTGAAACCCCATTGCTACTAAAAATACAAAAATTAGCCAGGCATGATAGTGCGTGCCTGTCATCCCAGCTACTCAGGAGGCTGAGGCGGGAGAATCTCTTGAACCTGGGAACCGGAGGTTGCAGTGAGCTGAGACTGCACCACTGCATTCCAACCTGGGCGACAGAGTGAGACTCAGTCTCAAAAAAATAAAAAAAGACAGAACAAAATATTCAAGAACTGTGGGACAACTTAACATACACATAATGCAAATACCTGAAAGATGAGAAAGAAAGGAACAAGAATATTTCAAACACTAATGTTGAGAATTTCCACAAATTAATGTCAGAAATCAAATCACAGTCAGGAAGTTCAGAGAATCCAAGCATAATAAATACACCTGATAGGGGTGGCAAATATCTGAATTACCGACAGGCCAGCAGCAATCTCACTTCTTAACTCCTCAGAAGAAAAAATTCAACTGAGAGACAGAAGGCAGAAAAAGAGACCAAGGTATGTTTCAGAGTAGGAGTGAAAGTTTATGGAAAAGCTTTAGAGCAGCAAAGAAAGGAAAGTACAATTGGAAGAGACCCAAGTGGGCTCTTTGGAGGTAAAGTGCCCTGTTTAAACTCGATGCTAGGATTTTATATGCTGGCCTATTTCTGATGCCTTATGCCCCTTTCTCTTTATTCTCCCCTGGGGCGAGCTGCCCACACGTGCAGTGCCCTCCATAAGCTTGGGAGGTGAGCATGTGCAGTGTGTTTAGGAAGTTGTATGCGTGCCCACCTGAGGCTTTCTTCCCTTTACTGATGGAATGCCTCCCAAAGCCTATACTCTACCATTTTGTCTCTTAATGTGCATACTCGCGCTTACTCGCCCAATTCCTGAGATTTTATTGAAAGCTGATTACCAATTTCAAGTGTTTTTATCTGTTTGGGAAATTGCCTCTCCCTCGGGCCAGGTGCCAATTATCAGTTTTAGAGAGACAGTGTGATAACTGCTGAACCATCACCTGATGGTCACCTGACATTCCTGGTGCATGGTGGGGGGACCCCTTTCCTGCCCTGCTCATGTCTGGCCAACTATCTACTTTAATATACCTTGGTGTAGCATTTTCAAACTATAGAAAATCAAAGATAAAGAAAAAAATCTTAAAAGAAGTCAGAGAAAAAAGAGCAAAACTAAGAGGAATATCTAACATAGAGAAGAGCAAAAAAAAGAAGAATATCTAACTTCTCAGAAACTATGTATATTAGGGTTTTCCAGAGAAATAGAATTGATAGTATATACATACACTCACATATATACATACATACATGTGTGTTCGTATGTGTGTATTGAAAGGAATAAAGAGAGATTGAGATTTATTATGATAAATTTGATCACACAGTTTTTGGAGGCCAAGAAATCCAGTCTGTCATCTGCAAACTGGAGACTCAGGAAAGCTGATGGTGTAATTCCAGTCTAAGATCTGAACACTGAGAACCAAAGGAGCTGATGATGTAAATCCCTGTCTGAGTGCAGGAGAAGATTGATGTCCCAGAACAAATAGGTAGGCAGGAAGATAAAAGGAGCACATTCCTCCTTCCTTCACCTTTTTGCTCCCTTCAGACCCTCAACTGACTAAGTGATGCCCACTCACACTGGGCAGGAGAATCTACTTAACTGAGTCCACCTATTCTCATGCTTAGTCATAAATAGGAACAAAGAACGAGGGCAATGAATAGAAACAGTAACAAATACGGTAATTATTAATTCAACTATATCGGTAATCACTTTTTATGTCAATGGTCTAAATGTACTAATTAAAAGACAGAGATTTTCAGTGTGGATCCAAAAGACAAGACTCAACTATATGTTGTTGATAAGAAGCTCATTTTAAATATAAAAGTACTTACATATTGAAATTAAATAGGTGGAGAAAAATATATGATGCTAACACTAATAAAAGAAAAGCAAGAGTAGCTATATAAATTTCAGACAGAGTAGACTTCAGAGAATGGAAAGCTATCAGGGATAAAGAGGGGCATTATATAATGATAAACAGTTAATTCTTCAAAAAGACATACCAATCCATAACATGTATGTGCCTAGCAACAGAGCGTCAAACTATGCGAGGCAAAATTGAGAGAACTTCAAGGAGAAATGAATCCACTATTATAATCAGAGACTTCAACCCCTCTTCACCAGAAATGGACAGATCTAGCAGGCATAAAGTTAATAAAAACACAGTTGAAGTAACAACACCATCATCACCTGGATATAATGAAATCTATAGACTTCTTCATCTACAGCAGAATATCTGTTATTTTTAAGTTCACATGGAACATTCATCAAGATAGACCATATTCTGGACCATAAAAAACACCTTAATAAATTTAAAAGAAGAGAAACCATACAATATCTGTTCTCAGACCAGAGTGGAATTCAACTAGAAGTCACTAACAGAAAGATAGGTGGAAAACCCTAAAGTACTTGGAGATTAAACAGAATACTTCCAAATAACACACGGGTCAAAGAATAAATCTCAAGACAACATAAAAATATTTTGAACTAAATGAAAATAAAAACAAAACTTAAAATTTGTGGAATGCAGTTGAAGGCAGTCTTACAGGGAAATGTGGAGCACTGAATATTAGAAAAAGAGAAAGATTTAAGTTCAATCACCTAAGATTCCATTAGGAGGCTGGGTGTGGTGGCTCATGCCTATAATCCCAGCACTTTGGGAGGCCAAGGTGGGTGCATCAAAAGGTCAGGAGTTTGAGACTAGCCTGGCCAACATGGCGAAAACTGTCTCTACTAAAAATACAAAATTCAACTGGGCATGGTGGTGTACACCTGTAATCCCAGCTACTCAGGAGGCTGAGACAGAAGAATCACTTGAAACCGGAAGGTAGAGGTTGCAGTGAGCCAAGATCACACTACTGCATTCCAGCCTGGACGACAGAGCAAGACTCCGTCTCAAAAAATAAAAGAAAAGAAAAGAAAAGAAAAAAATTCCATTAGGAAACTAGGGGGAAAAAGCAAGTTTAAGTCCAAAGTAAGCAGAACAAAAGAAATAATAAAAAATTGAAACAGAAAGCTATGGAATTTAAATCAAGAAATCAATAAGGAAAATCAACAAAACCAAAAGCTGGTTCTTTCGAAAAATGTTGGGTTAATAATCATATTATATTAGCAACTGACATTAAAAATATAGAGAAATGTTTTTATATATAACTTGTGAAAGGAAAACAAAAACTTGGGTCCCCAAACTCACTATACCAAAAGGAAAAGTTAAGCGTGGACACTGAGTCATGCAGAAAACTGCCTTTTCTTTTGTTCCTAAACAGATGTGTGCAAGACAGAAGGCCACATATCTCCCCACGTGGCCTCCTTCACCCTGACAAGGTAAGTTAACAGCTTTTCTTCACAAGTATGGGACAAACACAAGGCTAGAAAACACTCTCTGCCCACCGTGAGGCAAAGGCGTATTTGACTTATTTCTCTACTCAATATTTACTTTATCTTATGTAAATTGCGGATTTACTGAGCATCAGACAAATATGTAATTGACTGTTCCTGTATCCCGCGCTCCACAGGTGACATGCGGATTCAGCGAGCACTAATCAAACTTCACAAGCATGTGGCCGCGCACTTCACTACATACTTGCTCTCTTTTTTTTCCTTTCTTCTTTCCCCTCCTGCCCACTTTTTCCCCTTTAAATACTGAAGCCCTCAAAACTCTCTTTGGAGAAAGTTCTGGCCACAGATCCTACTGTGATTTGTGTCTCTTTTTTTTTCCTAAGCACATCCTCAACCTTGGCAAGATAAACCTATAAATTGATTGAGACCTCTCTCAAATCCCTTTTTTGGTTTAGATACTTTTGATAGAAAATATATGAGAAAGAACAATATCACACAAAACTAGCTTTCTAAACTGGCTGATCATGAGACTCCAATAACACAAGAGAATGACTAGTTTTCTGTGACCATTTATTAAAATTCAGAACCTTGAAGTGGACCAGCAAATATCCCTTCTAAGATCAAGTTATTTGCTGTGGGTCACACCTGTAATCCCAGCACTTTGGGAGGCTGAGGCAGACAGATCATTTGAGATCAGGAATTCGAAACCAGCCTGGTCAACCTGTCTCTGCTGAAAACACAAAAATTAGCCAGGCGTGGTACTGGGTACCTGTAATCTCAGCTACTCGGGACGCTGAGGCAGGAGAATTGCTTGAGCCCAGGAAGCAGAGGTTGCAGTGAGCTGAGATCACCACCCCACTGTACTCCAGCCTGGGGACAAAGTGAGACTCCATCTCAAAAAAAAAAAAGTTATTAGACTCCATTGAAGAGTCTATTAAATACCCCAAGTCATGTCCCTAGGCCAAATTAAAGTAAACACATTCTTTATCAGACAATTCAAAAGCATACATGTGCTTACATGGCTTATGACCAAAATAGTCCTTTTAAAAAATAGCCTCATGGAAGCAGAAACATCTGTTGCTGCTTACAGCCATATACCTGGAAAAGAAAAGAGGGGAGAAGAGAGGAGAGGAGGGGAGGGAGGGGAGGGGAGGGGAGAGGCAAGGTAAAGGAAGGGAAGGGGAAGGGGAAAGGGAAGGGAAGGGGAAGGAAGGGGAGGGGGAAGGAAAGGAAAAGAAAAGGATTCCCCCCAAGCAATGTTGAGCATCTACCACATATATAACGTTATTCTTCATAAGCAATATATGTTTGCCTTAAAAAATGTTTCATTAAATCCATATTATTTGCAGGCAGCTGTAAAGAATTGAAACTAAGAGAGTGTGGTCTCTGGAGGCAGGCAATGTGGGTTTCAATCCTCAGCTTTGCTGCTTACAGCCTGCAAAAACTTGGGCCAGTTTCACCTCCCTGCACGTCTGTATTCTTCTCAATTGAAAAATGGGAAGAATAATATTATTGATTTCATAGTACTATTCCGATGAATAAAGCTGGTATTTTGTTATTGTATGTCACCCAAAGAGATCTATCTCTTATGCTTCAAAAGAGGGGATACCTATGAGCGAGAGCATTCAGTGTTTGGTTTTCTGTTTCTGCATTAGTTTGCTAAGAATAATGGCCTCCAGCTTCATCCTTTCCCTGCAAAGGACGTAAACTCATTCTTTTTTATGGCTGCATAGTACTCCATGGTGTATAGGTGCCACATTTTCTTTATCTAATCTATCATATGGACACAGGGAGGGGAACATCACACACCTAGGCCTGTTGGGAGGTTGGGGACAAGGGGAGGGAGAGCATTAGGACAAATGCCTAGTGCATGTGGGGCTTAAAACCTACATGATGGGTTGATGGGTGCAGCAAACCACCATGGCATATGTATACCTATGTAACAAACCTGAACGTTCTGCACATGTATCCCAGAACTTAAATTAAAATGAATGAATGGATAAATAAATAAATATATATATTTTTTTTTTAAAAAAAGAGGTAATACCATGGTTGGGTGAGGTTATGTGATTTCCCTGTAGTCACAAAGTGAGTACGCATTAGAGGTGGGCCCAGTGCGCACTTGCTTTACAGCCTGTGTCCTTATTTTTTCTGGAATCTTTGGGACTACATTTAGCAGAATGTGATCTTCCAGATAGGGGCAGGAAGCCTGTGTGGACCCTGGGCCTGCCACAGCACACAAACACTTGATTTGTGTTCAATTTATGGGCTGGCTGAACAAGAACACTAATTTGAAGAGGCAGGAGGCTATGACTGGCACAATTGCAAGTTATGTGATCATTTGCTTTCTACTCAATGGCAAATTTTGCATAAATTCTTTGGCTACGTCCTGAGGTAATTACTGTGAACAAACTACTTGCAAATTAACTACATATTAAAGGGCATAGAGCAGAAAGAAGAGTTCTATATCATCATAAAGCTCTGCAACCATTTCAGTCCACCTTACTTTTAGCATACACGCATTTTTACCCCACCACCCCCTACCACTCATTTTTTAATCCAGTTTTTCTTCAGATTTCTTTTTCCCACCTGTCTCAAAGTTTTGCACTTCAATGAGGTCTCTCTGGGAAAATCTTTCTGTAAGACCTTACTTACCACAGTGAGTTAGTATAAAAGAAAATTCTATTTTAGTACTTGGAAAATATATATGACCTTGTATAAAACAGTTAAATGTACCCAAATGGCACTGAGAGGAGATGACTAAATTACTCAGATCATGTGTCTTCTTTCCTCATTCTTTCTCCGTCATACTCCTAATATCAAGTTCCTTGTAATCACACTAATGATACTGATAGAAGTAATACCTACCTAGAAAACTGACTAAGTGTTTAAGAAATGGAGAAAATGAGAATCTGGAACAAACTAAATTGAGTCCCTTTTCGCAAGCTCTGGACTGAATTCATCCCAGACCACCATGGTGATTAATTAGCTCCCCTCTCTTCTGTTAACCCCCTACAGTGGGCTTGGTAAAGGGGAAGCCCAGAGACACTGTCAGCTTTCCCAAAACAGGTGCAGCTCCTGTTAGGGGAATCAGCAATCTCTGAAATTGTAAGTAACAGTTTGCATATATTTTCATCTATGTATTTTTCTGGGGTAAAACTCTTGCGTTGATCTTCAATCTCAACATGGTCTGTGATCTCAAATGGCTGAAGCCCCCACTTAAGTATCCTCCTCCTCTCAGCTCCGGCTCTCTTATGGTATCATTTTCAGGTCAATACCACAAAGACCAAACTCTGGGTACTTTGCAATTTCTTCACAGTACTGAAATAAACGATAGCAGACAGGCACAGAGAATGACAGTGTTGGAAAATGTGCTTGGGAGGACAGGAGTTGAATGGGAAAATATTCCTGAAAGCTCATTTTCTCAACTTCTTTTGTTTATTTACTTTAATGCAGTGATGAAATTATATGTGCTTCCCTTGTTCTAGGACAACAAACTTTAGATTTGAGGATTTTGTTTAAAATGTTCTATTGAGATAAATTTCTCAAACTCCAGTTCTCTGACAGCTTACTGGCATTGCCATTTTTGGAAGTTTTACTTAGGAGGCTCCCCCTTATTTAGCAATTCTTCTTCCTTGAGAAATTCCATTTCCTCAAGAAGTGAATCCAATGTGACCAAATAATTTACTCTTAATTAAAAGTTAGCTTTCCATATCAAAAAAAGACTAGAATGATGGAAAGTTTTGTGACTGAAGAAATGACTTCTGTTTCAACATTTCTATTTCTATTTATTTAGCAAACAATAATAAAATAGAAAATAAGCCAAAATGGCATGGTCTTTCCCTCACCCTACGTCAGAGGCTGAAATTCATAAATTCATATAGAGAACCCTCCAGGGGCTGAGTTCTTTAAATCTCTTCCATCTCCTGCCTTACACCTACCAAACTGGTCAGTGGGACTTTCCTCATCAGTCTATCATATATGATCAGCACACCTGGAAATTAACAACAAAAGCAAAAAAATAAGGAACTATTTGTATATACCAGACACTGTTATAAGTAATTTAAATATATTAACTCATATAATTCCAGTAGCCAAATCATTGTAGTCCCCATTGTATAGATGAGAACAAATATCTAGAAATAATACTTAATCACTACATCAGATATTCTTAGCTACTTAATGCAATCATGAGATAGAGAACCTGAATGTGCTGTGTAAACACAAGGTGCTATTTAAATGTTATTAGTTACCTTTCAATTTCACTTATGTTTTACAGGGTTTGCTGCTGCAAAGGCAGCCAAGTTCCCCCCTCAAAAAACATCTCAAGTTCTCTGAGCATGAACATCACCTTCCTAGTTCATCAGGTTCCCAACCTCAGGGCCATGTATTGCTGCTGCTTAAAGTTCCCCCTCTGTAGTTAATCAGTCCTCCCATGCTGTTGATTCTACCTACACCAAGGCTCTTGAGTCCCTGCTCCCTTTCCTATTTGCCATGTAAGTTATTCAGTTCAGGTCCGTGTTATCTCTCACCTTAATTACCTCCAAGGTCTCCCTCACTGGCCTTTGTTTTTTTAAAAGCAAACGAACAAAAAACAGATCTAACCAAGCCCTCTCTCCACTCAATATTTTCAGTTGCAACCATTGCAGTCATATTGGGCAAGCCATATGTCTGGGTCAAAGCATTTGAGATCTAGTTCTAATTCCACTACTTACTGATTAATTATTGATTCTTGAAGATGTCATTTCACTATTTTAAAGCTAAATTTCTTCTTGCATGTAATGAGATTATGTAGTATTTGCCTTGATTATCTCATAGACTGTAAAGATGAAAACAATAATAATATATTAAAAAAAGCTCTTTGAAACTATAAAATTTATTTCCAATGCGTAGCTTTTACTAAAACTAAAATCCAGGTTTCTTGAGAAATCGCCACACTGTCTTCCACAATGGTTGAACTAATTTACACTCCCACCAATGGTTTAAAAGTGTTGCTGTTTCTCCACATCTTCTCCAGCATCTGTTGTCTCCAGATTTTTTAATGATTGCCATTCTAACTGGCGTGAGATGGTATCTCAATGTAGTTTTGATTTGCATTTCTCTAATGACCAGTGATGATGAGCATTTTTCATGTTTGTTGGCCTCATGTATGTCTTCTTTTGTAAAGTGTCTGTTCATATCCTTCACCCAATTTTGAATGGGCTTGTTTGTTTTTTTTCTTGTAAATCTGTTTTAGTTCTTTGTAAATTCTGGATTTGTAAATTCCCACCCTTTTAGAAATAGAAATTCCATTTGACCCAGCAATCCCATTACTGGGTATATATCCAAAGGATTATAAATTGTTCTACTATAAGGACACATGCACACGAATGTTCATTGCAGCACAGTTTACAATAGCAAAGACCAGGAACCAACCCAAATGCCCATCGATGATAGACTGGACAGAGAAAATATGGCACATATACACCATGGAATATTATGCAGCCATCAAAAACGATGAGTTCGTGTCCTTTGTAGGGACATGGATGAACCTGGAAACCATCATTCTCAGCAAACTGACACAAGAATAGAAAATCAAACACCGCATGTTCTCACTCAAAGGCGGGTGTTGAACAATGGGAACACATGGACACAGGGAGGGGAGCATCACACACTGGGATCTGTCGGGGGGAAATAGGGGAGGGACAGTAGGGGGTGGGGAGTTGGGCAGAGATAGCATGGGGAGAAATGCCAGATATAGGTGATGGGGAGGAAGGCAGCAAATCACACTGCCATGGTGTACCTATGCAACAATCTTGCATGTTCTTCACATGTACCCCAAAACCTAAAATGCAATAAAAAAAAAAAACATAAAATAAAAATCCACGTTTCTTGACCTAGCATTCAAAAACCTCCAAAATCTGACCATGAGCAGTATATCCAAATAATCTCCCACCTTACCAAATCCTCCATGTCCTCTGGTCCTCCCTCTCTGTACTTTCAAACCTCTGAATATACAGCTTCCCCTGCCCAGAATGCTTTTTTCTTCCACGGCCTCTCTCAGATACCTATTCATTCTTTAAGACTGAAATAAAATCTCATTTTCTCCAAGATGCTGTCTACAATTCCTCAGCAGGACTTAAACTCTCCCTTCCCTAGACTTTCATATCACCTAGTTACCATTTGTGAACTCCTACTATATATCTGACATTGTGACAATGCTTTTATCCATCTCTACATATGATCCTTGATGCACATAACTATATAATCTTCTACGCATAATCTTCACAGTGACCCTCATAGATGTCATTATTTCCATTTACAGGGGAAGAAACTTACTAGAATGGTCAATGCCTTGCTCAAGTTTACATGAAGTATAAAGAGCAGGGCTGGGTTTGACCAGGTCTGTCTCCCCTTGGAGTCTCGGATCTTGACTCATCCTTGGTGTCTATGTAACAGCCTTACCACAGTCAGCTTCAGATTAGTAAAAAATGCATTTCTCCATCTCTCTCTCACAAGTTTGTGAGTCCCTGGAAGGCCACTGTCATTTCCTATTCATTTATACCACCAAGTGACTAGTATTTTCCTTCCACATAACAGGATGGTCAATACATCTAGACTGAATGAACTTATGAAATCTTTATTGCTCCAACTGTAACTTTCTCTCTCATCCCTGCTAACCCTCTCACTCTCTTCTTTTATCTTTTCTTCCTATCCAGTACTAAACCTGGGTGAAGAATGCTCCCAGTTTAAATAGTGGATAGGAAGAAATACTTGGAATTAGGGTAAAAGTTTTTCCCACCTTAATTCCTGGTGTTTAAAATGAAAATATTCAATTAGAGTCTCAAATCTTTCACAAAATACATAAACGCTTTTTTTTTTTTTTGAGACAGAGTTTTGCTTTTGTTGCCCAGGCTGGAGTGCAATGACGTGATCTCGACTCACTGCAACCTCCGCCTCCTGGGTTCAAGTGATTCTCCTGCCTCAGCCTCCCAAGTAGCTGGGATTACAGGCATGCACCACCATGCCTAGCTAATTTTGTATTTTGAGTAGAGACAAGGTTTCTCCGTGTTGATCAGGCTGCTCTTGAACTCCCAATCTCAGGTGATCTGCCGGCCTCAGCCTCCCAAAGTGCTGGGATTACAGGCGTGAGCCACCATGCCTGGTCAAAATATATAAACACTTAATAATTTTTGCCTAAATTTTGAGTAAGGTAGCCAACATCTCATTGATTACAAAGAGTTGTTACCATTTTACATTATAGCCATAAATCATAAAGAACTTTATATGAAATTTCTTCTAAAACATTAATCATAATCATACAATTTTTCTTATTCTTTCACCCAGTAAAGGAGTAGAAGAGTCACATCTTCTAATGAGAAAGAATTTGAATTCAAAGTTTTTGGAATAAAAATTCAGATATCTATTTTCCTTTGAATAGCAGGAAAAAAGATTTATCAGCTGACCAAAGTAGCAAAGACACAGATCACATTAGAAAAAATTACAGCTTAACAAAAGCAACAAAGAAAATTTAAATATCTGGGTTCTCTCTGGAATACATTCCCTTGAATCAATGAAGTGCCTCATGAAACCCTTCATAATCAATGGTACTGTACGGAGGAGCAGAACAAACTTTGATGTCTCCTTTGATTTTCAAAGGCAGATTCTGAAGGGAGGAAGCTGTCTAACCAGTCAAAGAAAGCATTCACAGTGTCTAGACCACACCAAGGATCAAATTAACCTTCAATATCCTGTTCCACAGCTATGATAAAATTTTTCTTCCTGAAACATTAAATTGTTATTCCAGCATGTTACTTACAAAGAAAGGGTTGTGTACAAGAAAAACATTTCCTTTTGTCATACCAGGAAATGTAGAAATAGGGAATATGGGAGGCACGTGGAAATATAATTTCATTTCTCTAAACCAGTTTGAAGATTATTAAAGGGATGGCAGTAGAAATTTCAATATATTATAATTAGAAGGGACCATAGTCTTAGAAATAAGAAAAATGAAGCCAGAGATATCAAGTGACATGCACAAAGTGACACAGTCATTTAGTGTCAAAGTGTCGAAAGTCAAAGTGACGTTAGGTTCTTTATGCTCGGTGCAATGCTTTTTTCAATACACCATACTATTAGGTTAGAGAACCCAGACTAACAATTTCCATTCCCTCTACAATTGATAGCTTTAATAGGTTTTAGTGATAGTGGCCATACCTGTGATTAAGAGTCTCAGAGATGTTTCGATTTAAAAACAATATCTGGCATTGAGTGCATTTCATATGTACGTGTCCCTGCGAGAAGCACATTATATGTTTTGTCTCATCTAATCCTCACAATAGCCACTAAGGCAGAACTCTTCCCCTTCTCACAGATGAGGCTTAGAAATGTTCTTATCCGTGAACCCAGAGCTGGTAAATAGTAGAGGTAGGACTCAAACCCAAATTCAAAGCCATCCACTAATTTATACCCTATAGAGGTAAAATAAAAGTCACTTTACCCAGCATTTTTATTCACTGGCATTTCTGCATGTCTGGAATGCAATAATTATTGGTTTTTATTAAAAACAACAACCTCATGCATCTTTGATGTCTCCATAAATGGTTCCTGGCACATAATCAGTATACAACAAACATCTGTAAAATGAAGAATGAACTGAGGCAGTGTGCAGCCCAGACGAGACTTCTGAAAAACATTTTAAAAGATTAACGTATGTATTGGCTACTGCAATGTAAAACAGAACCCCATGTAGAATAAGCTGATTTAGAAGCACTACGTGAAAAAGTGTTGACCACAGGGAGAGGGGCACACAGCTAAGAAGGCAAACCCTAGACCAGCTCACTGCACTGTAGTTTAAGACCCACCAGTCAGCTAGCCCCAAGGATGCAGATCTGCAACCCAGGCAGAGAGGAGCTGCAAGCAGAAGCTGAGATAGGTCAGGAACAAGCAACCTGAAAGAGTGACACTGAAGCTAACATGTGAAGGATGATGAAGAATTCATGATATGACTAGAAGACAATTTAGAGGGAAGAGCATATACCAAAGCCGAGTCTCTCAAGAAGTCAAGGCATGTGGAAGAAACTGAAGGAAATTCAATATGGTGGGAGGGAAGATCAATGATTGGCATAGAGGTGACAGGTGAGGCTGGAGAGATGAGGAGGGATCAGAAGAAACTGAGTTGTGGAGGCTTGATAAGGAGTCTGATGCCCTTTATTCTGAGGGGAGTGGGGAGCAAGGGAAGAGCTTAACTAGAGAGATTACATGATCGAATCTCAAGCAAGAGAGCATCAGCAGCACATAATATTTATACAGTGCCACAATGGGGACCGTGACAGGAGGCATTATCACGGTATAAAGTAGAAGGTATTGAGGCAAGACCCAAGGGCCAGAGAGCGACAGCAGTGACAGAAGCTAGAATAAGAAGCGGACAACAATACTTTGGGGAATCATCTGAGATACAATCAGAAGAACTTTTAGAAATATTGAGGAGACTCCAGAGGTAAGAAGTAGAGATTCCCTTAATTGTGGATAGGTGTAAGTGAGAAAAGCATGTTATATGCATATATCAATATGATTTAGGGGTTAAGGATTTTCTCAACACATTTTAATCTTCTGCCATTTGGTCATTAATTTGATAAGTATAAGAATTCTCTATTATCTGAAAACAATTTGCCAGAATATGAATCACTCACATAAATATACACCTTATGTATTTCTATATCATTTTGTAGGTCACATAGGGCTTTTCTGTCCATTTTCTTAATCTTTGAAAGATTCTTGTGAAGTTGACAGGACAGCAAGCATTGTCCCCATGTTACCGATGAGACACAGAGGTAACGTGTCCAGAGCAGTGAAAAATGAATCAGAATTTGAGTCTTCTCATGTCCTTTTAGCTACGTAATCATAAGTACATAGAATTTAGTGGGATTTTTCTTCTATCTCGTCTGTCTAAGCTTGTTGCATACCGGAAACTTCAAGGATCCCATGCAAATAATATTACTGCTACTTGCAGAATGTACTCATGCAGATGTCTAAGTAAGCTTAGTACTTAGAAGATTAAAAGCAGCCAATACCGCTATAATTATATTTTCTGAATCCCTAATTGTGACATAGAGGCCAATACATTATAGCACAATTAAGCTACTGTAACAGAATATTTGACATTGAGACTGTATTGGAAAATTAGGAATATACCACCTTGCAATAACAATAATAATAAAAAATAACATTTATTGAACACTTACATTGTGCAGGGGAATTTCCTAAGTGCTTTACTTGCATTAATACATCAATCTTCAGTACAGCCCTATGATGAGGGTACTATTATTGACTATATTTTACAGATGGAAAACTGAGGCAGTGAGTTGTCAGTAACTTGCCTGAGATCCCACAGCTAGTAACTATGTAAGTAGAGTCAAATTTAAACTTAGGCCATGCTGGACCAGATCCCTTGCTCTTAGCCATCAATAGTCTGCTACCTCTCTCCCATTATTGGCAGGAAAATCTCTGTCTTAACCCTCCTGGGAGGATAATTGAACTTCAAATACTATTTCCAGAAATACAAATGCATCAATAATGCCTGTTAGAAGAATGATAACTCAGGATAACAGAATATCACTGCTCAATTTGGTAAACCAACCAAAGAATGCCTATAATTTCATTGCTCTGAAGATGATGAACAATCCAGATGTCAATATTCAATTTGAAAAACAAATATTGAGCAGCTACTCATTGCTCGGCCCTGTGGTGGACTTAGAGGTAAGGCAAAAGACAAAAATTGCATTTGTGAATCTCTGACCTCAAGGAACATCCAGGCATGCATGAGAGAAATGCACGAAGCCAATATTTAAATAACAATGATTAATATTTAGTGAAGGTATATTGGGGTGCCAGACTCCGTTCTAAACACATGTACTTTTTAAATCCTTACAACAACCCTAGGAAGCAGTTGCTATTGTTAACCCCACTTTACAGTATAAAAACTGAGACACTGAAAGGTAAATCCCTTGCCCAGGGTCATAAATCCAGTAATTAGCTGAACTGAGACTTGAACATGTGCAGCCTGGTTCCCGAGCCCATATGCTCATCACTAGCTCTATTTCTCTCTATCCCAATGTTGCGCTTGCAATGGGGTGAATAATTTAAGCTACAGGTAGATCTACAGTCCAAGGCATCTCAAGTTTAAGGCAGGAGGAAGAGGATGCCTCACTTACTCCTTAAGCCCAAATCAATTTTGTCAATAAAGCTTTCAATTCATTTTCCTTGAAGCAGGAATATGTAGTGGTTATCTGATTCCCAGTCTGCTGCTGTTTCTTGTATTTACCTTCAACAGCCAAGAACACTGCTTGGAAAAGGAGTAAGTAGCAGGGCAAGGATGGGCTCACCTTCCTATGAGTCCTTCTTTGGGTACCTCAAACCCAGAAACAATCCAAACATTCATCAACGGGTGGACAAATAAACAGATAGTGAGATATTTCCATACAACAGAATACTCAGCAATAAAAAAGAACTACTGATGCAGCAAGATGGATGACTCTCCAAGTAGTGATGCTGAACAAAAGAGGCCAAATGCAAAGAAGTACACACTATATGAGTCCATCTATTTGAAATACTAGAAAAGTGAAATTTCGTCTATAGTAACAGAAAGCAGGTCAATTTTGGGGTGGTTTGGGGACCAAAAGAGGGTGGGGAGGTTGACTAGAAAGGGGCATATAGATTTTGTGATGTGCTGGGAATGAAAGAGATTCTTTGGGGGTTGTAAAATTGTATGTATTATTTTAGTAGTGATGATGTGGCATATAAATTTGTCAAAGCTCATTAAAACATACACTTACAATGGGTACATTTTTTACATGAGGCTCTGGATTGGATTCTGGACTGAAAAAAAGACATTAGTAGGAACACCAAATTTTGAATGAGATGTATAGATTAGTTAATCTTATTGTGTCAATGTTAATTTCCTAGTTAGTATCTTTTTTTTGTAATTTGTCTTTAAATCTAAAATAATTTCAAAATAAAGAGTTATAAAAATGTTAGAAGATGGTTTTCACACACTGAGTTCACACCAAAGAAGATCTTTTGCAGCATTAGCTTCCTTCAGACCACAGCTCCTCCTCTCATCGATCCCCTCATCATTGTGGTCAAAGCCTACCAGCAGAATACGTGGCCCTAATAAAACACAGCTCAATTAAAATGAAATACATATTCAATTAAAAGGGTGCAAATAATGTTCATAAGAGAGAAAATAAGCTTTTTCTTAGTCCAAACAAAACTCATCCAAAGAACAGGTCATATCCCTCCCTCTCCTTCCAACATGGCTTAAAGGTATGAGAATTTGATTATCATTGCAGATGGAGCCAGAAAGTAGAAAAGAAGCCATTCTCTCCACAATCTTGCCAAATATCTTTAAAATTCATTTTTCCTACAAAAAACAAAAGTAACTAGGCAATGAAGGATAGTGACCCCTGAGTGATGGAAAATAATTGCCCTAGCTTACTGGCCTAGTAAGAGAGTCATTAGGCAACAGTGCGGGGGGTAGGGGTGGAACTAAGGTTTTACAGCCCTGTGGTCTCCCAGATGGACCTGGAGCTGGAAGTCCCAGGAGGCTATGGTGACAGTGGCGGAGGCTAGAGATCAAAGGGCATAGCAGGGAAAGAGTTGTGTGGAGAAAGAACTCTGTAGATCTGTAGCTGGACCTATGATTATTTTTACCTTGAGGACAAAAGTCTATGATATTAAAAACAGCCTGTGGATTTATTGTTAAGCCTTCACATATAGAATATCTAGCATGTGGCTGATTTTACTTTTTATTTTGAATTTCAGTCACACAGATCCTCAGGGGAAAGCCATACATAAGATTTTAGAGTACAAATAAAAACCACATTGACCCTAGCAGAGAGTATTCAAAATATGTATACCAACATTATCCATAGCAGGATTTTAAAGTTCATTTGATGTGTCTATCAATATCACAGAAGTCATGTGTACAGGAGATTCATGGTATATGAAAATGAAACACATATTCCTTTGAGTTATACAATGTTGAAACCTTCTCCTAATTTTTCTGTAGACCTGGGCATCCATATTTAGGACACACAAAGTTTAATTTGGAAAATTACTAAAGACACTAGCAATTCTGGTCTGTCCTATTATTTAATATGTATGCATCCTTGCTGGTAATTTAATATTGTTATTTCAACCAAAGCATAAGATATTCACAATGCAAAAATCAGAAATCAATAAAAAATACTATGGCTGAAGTTGATCCACATCTATGATGCATCCTGAAATGAGGAAGTCTGTATGCAGAATACCAGCCATTCACTCTGGTCCTTAGGTGGCCAGGGTATAGGAGTGAACAGTGGTTATATGACCACATAGACAAAAATGAACAAAACAAAAATCAAATTAATTCCCAAACTGCTTTTCTGTCCTTATCAAAAAATAGGTTTTGGTTTTTGTTTTTCATTCAGATATTGTCCTGGGTTCCTGTATGTATTAGGGTTCTCTAAAGAGGGATGGAACTAATAGAATATATGTATATGTGAAAGGGAGTTTATTAAGGCGAATTAACTTACACAATCACAAGGTAAAGTCCCACGATAGACTGTCTGCAAGTTGAGGAGCAAGGAAACCAGTGGTAGATCAGTTTGAGTCCAAAAAGCTCAAAAGTAGGGAAGCCAATGGTGCAGTCTTCAGTCTGTGGCCAAAGGCCTGAGAGCCCCTAGAAAACCACTGGTCCAAGAGTCGAAAAGCTAAAGAACTCGGAGTCTGATATTTGAGGGCAAGAAGCATCCAGCACAGGAGAAAGATGAAGACTGGAAGACTGAGCAAGTCTAGTCCTTCCTCGTACTTCTGCCTGCTTTTATTCTGGCCCCGCTGGCAGCTGATTAGATGGTGCCCACCCAGACTGAAGGTGGGTCTACCTCTCCCAGTTCACTGACTCAAATGTTAATCTCCTTTGGTAACACCCTCACAGACACACCCAGGACACAATAGTTTGCATCCCTCAATCCAATCAAGTTGACAATATTAACCATCACACTGTATTACTCAGACCACAATTAATAGCAGTGATTATATATTGATGGTCCCACATGATCTTCACTCTACCTGGGTAGCAGCTACTATCATCATAGTTTTCATTTTCCAAAATGGAAATGGAGGCAGTCACACAGCAAGCCACAGACACCTAGGACCAGCTGACTCCCACAAGCTCAAGCCTTTATCCACCACACTGATCCACCTCTCCCTAACCCCCGAACAAAAACTACAAACTGATCCACGCTACTCATGGACTGGGCTTGCTGATGACGGCTCTTTTGATTCTTAAAATGCTTTATTCAGGACCCCTTTGAGCCAACCATTTAGTTTTGGCTGTGTGACTATGCAAGCTTCTGAACCTTTTGGGCCTGTTTCCAAAGTGACCTTTTAATCTAAGCTCTCAGATAAAAGGTGGCCCCATTACTACAGGGGCAGCTTGATGTGGTGAATTCATCAAATTGAGGGAGGGAGACAGGCATACTGGCAGTTACATATGAGTTGGGAGACTAGGCTTGCCCAGGTCTCAGGTGACACAGCTGTACAACGCTCAGCCTGATTTCTCCCTTAAAGACTGTTTCAAAGATTAAATGAGACGATGTGTGTAAGTGGCTCAATACAGTGACCAATCATTTAAAAGCACCCAAAGTAGCCATTATTAGAATAGTTAGCATGGCTCTTCTAAACTGACTAAATCTCCTGTGGTCTCTGCCTTCTGGGGCCACACACAAATAGGGAACAATCGTCTTCTACAGCCTGGGAGTGAAGAAATCCCACTCGGGTAAGAACAGAAATGAGACAATCTCTTTCACGTCTGTCAGTCTCCTCTTTCCTGGACAGAAAAAGAAATTGTAACACAGAATTGTCCTAAAAGATAAAACTTCATTTGGTTTTCAATATTCTTTGTGTTAATTCAGCTTGCATGGTGAGGTCAGATCACCACAGCATGGCGGGGTGAAGGAGCCCAGCTAAGATGACAAATAGGGATAGAAACGCCACCCACGTGCTCCCACTACAGACCTCATCTGTCTTGGAGAGGGGAAGACTTCCTGTTAATGCACAAAGATGCCCTCCTTACAGACTCATGGGCCCACCAAGCCTCATGCTCACAGCTCATTCTAATTCACACACCAGTGGCCCTGAATACAGTTTCATATTTCTAAGGAGTCTTACAGAGGCATGTTAACCTAATATTTCCAGTTTATTTACAGTCAGTTTCCTTTTCTCATGGATGCACCATCACATTGGTGCTGTATCAATCACCAGATCACATGTAAATTGATGTTCAAATCAAGAAAGTCTTGAGTTTTCTTAAGTATGTAGGGACAGTGCCTTTCTTGTGTTTTCTCTATTGTGCCAACACAGGGCTTTGCACAGTATGTATTTAAATTCAGCAAATTGAATTCATGAAAGAAAAATTCCAATCATAGCTTATTTTCTAAAAATCTGACTAATATCATGGTCATATTTATTTTATAAGGACATATTTTTTGGCCTAAACCTGAACTTATGCCCCAATCAAACTCCTCTGAAAAATTTTCACTGTAACATTCCAGATGCTAGAGACTAAATTTCCTTCCACCAACAAGTTGATATGATGCAAAGAATAAACCAATAAAGACTAACACAAATTAAAAAAAAAAAAAGAAAAGAAAAGACTCTTTATCTTGAACATGTCAACATGTCTCTGTGATCCATGACTTTCCTATTGTGTATAAAAAGTTTAACCAAAAGCAAGTGTGTTTCCAGCGGAAAATGAACACTAACTGGTTTCAGTTCATTAATTCTGAAAATAGGAGAACTAGTATTTTCTTATCCACACTTTATGGCTGTCAGACAAATTTTTTCATCAGATTGGAACCAGCCAATATAACATTTTTTACATTTTCATTTTATTAAAATAAGAAGAAAACGAAGAGATGGAACGAGAATTTAATAACTTCTAAAACTACTCAGAATAAACTAGTATGTGCAATCAAACAAGTTTCAAAGATTTTAATTAGAGGACTGAAAAGCTACTTGGTTACATACTGTGGAGGTTCATATTTTAAGAGCTGAATTCAAACTGCTCACATCATTAACCTAAAGGATTTTGCCATTAATTTTTTTTTAGAGTTTGTATTGAAAACTTTCTATATGTCAAGTGCTTTGCATACAGTGCCTCACTTAAGGGAAAACGTGTTTTCTTTTTAGTCGAAATAATATATTTTCATAGGTAAGGTAAAATAGTACAAAAAAGTTTATCAAAAAATCCAGCAATCCCTTGCATACCTCATTCCATTTATTTTTATTGAGATAATTGTAAACAATTGTGAGTAATACAGAGAATAATTGTTTTGTAAATTAATTCTGGAGACTAGGCCTTGCTAGGTCAAAGTGTTGACAGACTTCATGTCTGGTGAGGGCCTGCTTCCTTGTTCATAGATAGCTATCTTCTCACCATGTCTTAACACGATGGAAGAGGTCAAGGAGCTCTCCAAGGTCTCTTTTATAAGGTCATCCATTCTATAACTTCTAATCATCTACCAAAGGCCCCACCTCCTAATACTATCCTCTTAGGGGTTAGGATTTCAACAAATGTATTTTGAGGAGACACAAACATTGGGCCATAGTAATTCTGTGTGGTTCTATCACATGTGTAGGTTCTGTAGTCTCGTGTATCCACCACCGCAGTCAAGGCACTGTCCATTAGCACAAGGATCTCTTATAATCACAGTCACTCATTAAACCAAATCTAACTACACAGGACATAGAGTGACTCATAACATTAATCTTTTTTTTTTTCTTTTTCTTTTTTGTTTTAATTGTACTTTAGGTTCCGGGGTACATGTACAGATCATGCAGGATTGTTGCATAGGTAGTTACACATGTGGCAATGTGGTTTGCTGCCTCCATCCCCCCCATCACCTACATCGGGCATTTCTCTGCATGTTATCCCTCCCTGACCTCCCCACCCCTCTGCTGTCCCTCCCTTGGTCCCCCCACCAACAGACCCCAGTGTGTCATGCTCCCCTCCCTGTGTCCATGATATTAATCTTATTTAAAAAGACAAAGCAAAATAAAATCATAAAATTTGCATATAGATCATGATTTTTAACTTTTTGAATCATCTTTCTTGGATAATATTTACATGAAATAAAACGCACACATTTCAGGTCTACACTTAGGTAAACGTTGCCAGACATATACATGTTCATCTCCCTCAGAAGTTCCCCTGTATCCCCTAGCAGTCATTCCCAACTTCCCCCTACATGAGAACCACTCATCTGCTTTTTTTCAATATAGATTAGGTTTGACTCTTCTAGATATTTGTACAGCACATACTTTATTGGGTCTGCCTTCTTTCACTCAGTATTATGTTTTTAGGGCCAGTCCATGTTGTTGTGTGTATCAGCCATTCGTAACCTTTTATTGCTGAGTAGTATTCTGGTGTTTGTGCCAGAGTTTGTTTATACTTCACTTGTTGATGGACTTTTGGGTTGTTTCCACTTTAGCTATTATGAATGTCTTCTATAAACATTCATATACAACCCATATTGTGGACAGACGTTTTCATTTCTCCTGGGTAAATATTCAGGAAGTGACATTGCTGGGTCTTATGCTAAGTGTAAGTTTAACTTTATTAAAGACTATCAATTCTTTTTCAAATAATTGTACTATTTTATACTTTGCCAGAAATACATGCCATCCAGGTGCCTCACATACTCACTCTTGGTATTGTCCTAATTTTGACCATCCTAGTGGGCGAACTGTGCTCTAGTGAGGTTTTATTTTGTATTTCCTTGACGACTCATGATGTTAAGCATCTTTTATGTGCTTATTGGCCACTACCACTAATAGATCTAGTTTTATGAAATGCCTGTTCCAATCACATGCCTGTTCTTTTCAGTTTGGTTGTTTGGCTTCTTATTATTGTGCTGTAAACTTTGTATAATTTGAACACAGTTATATGTCAGATACATGCACTGTAGATATTTTCTTCCAGTTTAAGGTTTGCCTTTTCATTTTTATTTCTTGATGCTTTATACTTTAGTGAAGAATAATTTATTAGTTTTTACTCTTAGAGTTAGTGCTTTGTCCTGTCTGAGAAATCTTTGCCTATTCCACAGTTTTTAATTTATTCTAAAAGGTTTATAGAATTTGCTTTTGCATTTTTGTCTGTACACCATTTAGGATTAATATCTGAACAGAGTGTAAGGGAAGGACTGAGGTTCTTTTACTCCCCTTATTACGATATTCAATTTTCACACTATTTGTTGACAAACCTATTTTTTCTCCATGAAATGTTCCTGATACGTCAATTGGCAAATCAGGTGTGGGTGCTTCTGGACTCTATTTGGCTGCACTGCTCTGTGTGTCTGGTATAGGCCAAAACCACACTCTACTGGTTACCATATCTTTAAAGTAAGTTTTAAAACCACAAGTTGTAAGTTCTCCAGCTTTTCCTTCTCATCAGAATGGTTTCAGTATTCGAGGTTCTTTGAATTCCCAAAACTTATCATTTTAAAATTTAAAAAGAAATTTTTGTAAGCAAGCCTGCTGGGATTTTTATTAGAATGATGTTGAATCTTTAGACCAATTTGAAGAAAATCAACATCTTAACCATATTGAAAGTTTTGCATTATGAACACAACAAGGAAGTCTTTCCATTTATTTTGTCTTTATTGATTTTTCTCAACATGGTTTTGTAATTTTCAGCATATAGCTCTGGTGCATATTTTGATAAAATTATATGTAAATATTTGATGGCTTTGCCTATCAAAAATATTATTTTAATTTCATTTGCAGTTGCTCATTGCTAGTATATGGAAATACCATTGGTCTTAGCATACTTTCTATGCTATTACCTTCCTAAACTTATTTACTAGTTGTAGTAGTTTTATTTTTTTTGAGAGAGTGTCTTTCAGAATGTCTAGGTTCATCAGCATGTTGTCTGTAAATCCAGTTTTACTTCTTCCTTTCCAACTTGTATGCATTTTTCTTGCCTTATTATACTTTCTAGGATCTCTAGCACAGTGTTGAAGATAAATGATTTATATCTTTTGTCCAACTTTGTTCAGTCTCTCCTCACTAGATACTAGCTGTAGATATTTTCTAGATGCCTTTTATTAGATTAAGGAAATTGTCTTTTCTAGTTTGCTGAGAGATTTTTTTAAATCATGAATAGATGTAGCATTTTGCCAAATGTTTTTCTACATCTATTTAGACGATCATATGTGTGTTTTCTTTATTTTTTACCCCATTATGTTAATATGGTTAGTTTCATTAATAGATAAAATAACTATTTATTTATGGTACATGTGTATGTACATATAATATAGTGGTGTTTATCTCAACAATGAACTTGCATTATTGAGATAAACACGACTATATTATGGCGGTGTATTATCTTTATATATATATGGCCAGATTCAATTTTCTAATATTTTGTTATGTATGATGACTATTAATCTTGACTTTATCCTACTTTGAGCTATGTTCACGTTGTCCAATCATCATCCACATTCAACTGAAACTGCACCTTCCAGTCACTGATAAACTTTAAATAGCTAAGTGCAATTGCCTTACTTATTTTTAGTCTTTAGTTTCACTAAGTTTGTTGGAATAATTTCTACTGTTGGTCTTTTCCTTCCTGAAAATTCCATTCTTTGCTTTGCAGATGCTGTACTGTATCTCTTATTGATCCCTGTCATTCTCTCTGATTCTCCTATGAGTTTCCCTCTTTCCTCTTACTTTTATAGCCCTTGGCATAACATCTATACTGCTATGTCTTTTACCCTTACATGAACATGTCCCACCTCCCTGGATTCTACTTCAAGTCTCTCTTTACATAGTATTTCCAATAGTATTTAGAAATACTATTGAATCAATAGTATGGACCAATAGTATTTCCATATATTAGCAATGAGTAACTCCAAAATGAAATTAAAACAATATATTTATAATTGGCAAAATATAAAATATTTATATACTATTTTATCAAAATGCATACCAGACCTGCATGCTGAAAATTACAAAACGCTGCTGAGAAAAACACTAGTGTCCACTGTGGTGTCCTGTCACAACAGATGTCAGAAAGTATTTGTGTATGACAACAAGAATGGATTGTGAAGACTTCTCTAATATTTCGGGGATTTGGTCTCTACAAATGACTTACATTACCTCTGCTCTGAAGATGTTTATAAATAAACTCTTCATTATCATGTTTTATAAAAGAAACTTCATAGGAAAACCAGGAGGATACCCTTCCTCTGTAGCTGTTCCACTCTCTCACTTGGTTGACCACCCCTCACCACCACCAAACAGCAGTCAGACTTCTGCACGGACATTCTTGCGCAAACATGTGACACAAACCAATGCTATATTATCGAATCTCAGTCTTCCCAGCATATGAGCAGATCTTCACTATCATGAAAATCTGATTTTGGTTTAATATGGATCCTTAGAGCCCAACTCCTATCTGTAAAGTTAAGAAATGGGGAAAGAGAGGGTTAACATGTCATGGCTGGAACCAACCCTACACTCTCCAGCTGCAAATAATTATGCTTGTCAGCTTTCCCTTTGCAGAAACTCCTGCTGCTTTATTAGGACTAATAAGCAACGGAATTTTTACTTTTTGATAGGTGGGGTTACAAATCTACCATCAAGGCTGGGAGAGGACAAGCTGAGTTTATATGCACAAATAAAATCTTTAACTTTGGACCCTACAAGGCACTCAAGCTACAAATGCCCTATTTGTTCCAAGGTAGGAATGGGAGGAGATGGAGGAACTAGATCTGGAACAAGAAATTGTTTTCTTTTAACAAATTTTACAGTAGAGTAGGTAACAGCTGCACAGAGCAAGACCCTTGAATTTCCCTGATAAGTCGACCATATAATCTTTGCTCATGTGAAATTCTTCCTTTCACATGTCTCAACAATATTTTATTGCTTTCATTGTATTTTGTAAGTTGCTTGTTACACATTTTAAAATATGAAAATGGATACTTGAACTCCTGGAAGAGAGCACAGAAAAGATGAAGAAAACTTAAATTGAATTTTGGTGTGTCTTATTACTAATAAAATTCTATGTGTGAGAAAAAAGTTTTATTAACCATAAAATATTTTCAATGAATACCTTTGAATACCATTTTATTTGTAAAGTCTTCATGTTTAACTGAACAAATAGATAAGTAAAGCTTCTCACTGCACATTAGTTTAACAAAATGCATAGAATTCTAACCAAAATTTTGTTTGCAAAATTAATTCCTTTTCAAAAGCCATTAAGTTTCCCGTCATTTTAATCCATCTTTGGTATGAGTGACCAAGAAAAGAGTTTTAAATTGGTTCAGTATTCAGCCAGAAATATTTACTGTTTCCTCATTGTTGGTCAGTATCCCTGTTCTTAAAGTGTTCTGTTTCCAGATTTTCTTGAATATCTTGGTCTTTTCTTATCTCCCTTTTTAGAAACTTACTTTGCCACACCTCTGCTCCACCATTATCACCCATCATGATTCCAGAAAGATTCTTCTAGACCATGAATTATTCCTGTTACTTCTTCACTTAATATCCTCCACATTTTCCCATAGAATTAAGAATAAAATTCAAATGCCTTCCTATGACATACACAGTACTTCATGATTTGTTCCACCCTCATTTCTGTCCCTCTACATTTATAGAGGTGGGGATCTCTGGGAGGGCAGGAACTTCGTCTACAATATTTTTTATTTCTGTGTCTCAACACCACCACTAGCACTTAATATTTCTGGATGAATGGATGGATAAATAAATTAATTAATGACCTTGTGTCTTTCAATGCCTCCTTATTTGATGGTGCTCTCATTAGAAATAGTTAATATAATGTTTATGAAGATGATTATACACTTCTGGATGGGATCCTGGGTAGTATAGTGGATTTGCATATCTATTGTTAATTACATGCTCTATACATAATAATTCCTCAAAAAATGAATTGTTGAACAGAATGTCCTCTACGTATCCTTTTCCTATGTGTTCTAGAAAAAAGAAATCAATCATTAAGACCATTTGTGTATGGCAGTTAGAGAAAATGTAAAAATGAAATACATAACTCAGTTTATGGTGCCCAAATAATGCCTCCAGCTTTCAGAGGAAGATGCATCTGGTGGTCAGGAAAAGTTTCATGGAGAGACTGAAAGCTACTCTGGCATCTGCAAGAAGGGAATGGGTTAGGTGTGAGGGGGTGTGCATCTCCCAAAGGGCAAGAGCTTGAGCAGCCAAGGAACACTAAGGGCAGAGACAAGAGCAAAAGTAGCAGAATCCCCACAGTTATTCCCTTTATGTTGAGACATTAGTATAATAGGATTACATATTCCTTCTGCCCAACGATTCCACTTTAATTTTATCACCGTTCTAAGCTCATTAAAAATATACTCTGGCTCCTCTCTGAGCCACAATGCTAATGAGGTAGCACTATTAGCATCAGAGCTTAGCCTGAAGTAATTACTTCTAGCCACATTTTGGCTTCTTCACTGAATGTGGAAAAGCGAAGAAGCAATTCTGGAAGTACTTTAACAGGTTTTAAAACAGATGCTTTCATTTGGATCACTGACTCTAGGAATCGTCAACCACTTGGGAACAGTCATCCATAAAAATAATTATTTCTGTTCAAAATGAATAACTAGAATCAGTCTCCTAGTTGCCAGAATTTTATCATTAACACTATTTGATGACACTCTCTCTTAGGGTATTTTTGGTAAACTTTAGTTCCTGTGCTGTGGTTTCTCATTCTACAAAGTTGTTCTTTTTCTTGCTCTTGTTGTTTTGTCTTCCGAATTGTGACAAAAAAAGAAAAGAGTAAGGAAAATCAATCAATCCCTAAAGGATAGGGTTTATTTATGATTTATAATGCGGAGAAGGAGCAATGATAAGAGAAAAAAAAAGTGAATGTGCTTATTTGTGGAAAGTATGCAATTGGGAGTAGTGACACATGAAGGCGATTCTATTCCCTATTCCTGTATTTTTAAGAACATAAAACAGTTACACCTTAGGCCATCTTTGGTCCCATGAGGCAGACATATTGGGGCATTAGGGGAAACAATTACTGGGCAGAAGGCTAAATGTCCCAAAGCAAATATAATGTGGATGCTTGGCATTACACTAAGGATATCTTGGTTTTAGAACCACACTGCACTGTTGGCTGCATATGTGCATCACCCTAACTCTAAAGGCCCCTCTGCTGTGATGGGCATGATGATTCGCCTTCCTTGGCTCTGTTTCTGCTTCAGCCATCCTCATTTTCATTATGAAGTCCAAGGGAGACATAGATGCTACTTGGCTCACAGGTATTCTGTCTCCTAGAATGGGCTTGCTTCACTGCTATTATGTAATTCCTCAGCATCTCGCCATCGTGCCCACCTCCACATCTCACCCTCCTCTGCTCTCCAGCTGGAGCATCCTGTGTCACAGGGCCATGTATCAGAGCTCTGCTATTGCTCCCCACACTTCCTTTACTCCTGTCTGAAAATCATTTCCCCGTCACAGGTTTCCAACAGCTCCCTAGCCTGGCCCTAGTTGTAGCCCTTTGCCCACTGACATTAGGCCAACCACTTGTTTTTTTGTGGCCAAGAGGAAAGGAAGTGGAATATCACACTACAACTGCGAAAAGTCCACAGACTCTTACGTTATCCTTGGATTGATCTCTGCATCATGTGGTATTCCTCTCTTTTCTTGCTGGTCATGCTCTTCAGCTGAACTTGAAATGTTCTCTCCACAAATCCTCCTCCAAGTCTCCTCTTCACTGAGAAGCCTTCCTTTCCTGCAGCCCACTCTCTCCCCACTCCTTCTCCTCCTGCAGCACTTCACTGGGAAGTAGAGATTTGGTATTTTTTTCCTCTATGAAACTAAACGCTGGAGGATAGCAATCATGTTGTATTGCATTTTTTCCTGTTTTCTATTTCTACAGTATTTGAATCCATCATGATACATGTACTTATTTACAATAGATATAAAATGAGCCTCAGTGAGATACTAGGCACTACAAGACACATTCATTCAACAAATATGTTTTAAGATTCCATCATATGTCAGGCAGTGTGCCCAACACCGTGGTGACCCTTGCCTCCTGCAGTTTCCAGTCTAGTGAGGGAGACATCACACAAATACATAATTTGCAAACTGTGATGAAATTGCCATGCAGAATTAGAGAATTCCATAATGAGTCTATAACTGGGTGATTGTACCTAGTTTGAGGGAACATGGTTTTGCTTTGGCGTAGTGAATTTAGTAAATGAGTGAGTCAAGGAATAAATCCTGGTGCAAGAAATAATCCTTGTGCAAGGATACTCCCAATAGACTTAATATGCTTTATTTACTAAATAAATCCACATGAAACACAAAGAGAGGAACTACTAATCATAATCAATGAAAACCATAAAGTAAATAATTTGATTGGAAGTAGCTTTAGAGATCATCCAAAGCAGTACCCTTAAAAGGTCAGAGATTCCCTGGAACTTTGATAAACAAATGTTACAGACAATTGCAATGAGACCCTCTAAAACCCATGCATGCCTTGATAAGGACTGCTGTTCTAAAACCACTTTTTCCCACAATCCTTGTATATAGATGGCATAACGTACAGTCAGAATATCTTAAAATTTTCCAATCAGAGCGATAGCATACCCAGAATAGCAGGTCCTCTGAAAATCTTTCATTTGTTCAATAAATTTTAAAGAAAAGATTCTTGAAAAAAAAATCCACAATAGTTCAAACATAAATTCAGAATATATTCTCCTAAGTCTTGCTTTTTGGGAGATGTATAAAAGAAGTAATCCATAAAAAGACACATCCACAATCTTTAGAAATTTTGCAAATTAAATCAGTATCCTAAATAGGGACAATGTCAAAACAAAATGTTACCTAGTTTTCTTCTGAAAAAAGTGAGCTAGTTTATGTCTCTCATAAACAGGGGAATAAAATCAAATGTTGTTTCTGACAAGTGCACATTCTTCCAGATCAGTTCTAGAAGCAAGGAAAAAAAATAGCAAGGAACGTATTGAACAGGTGTAGGCAGCAAAATGAGGAAAAGTAGAAATCATTGCTTTTGTTTATTTTTACACAATATAACAATATCAATTTCTAGTCCATCTATAGATAGAAAGTACATGCATGATTTTTCAAATTTACGAAAAATTTTCAGCATTTAGAGATGTCGTTTTATAGAGGTGTTTTAAGAACATATGACTATGATATATGAAGCCAAAGTGTCTAGACTCAAATAAATGAGTCTGAATCCTTTCCTAACTAAGCAACTTTAGATCTACACGTTTAACCTTCATAACCAGTTTATCTTCTATAAAATGGGAGAAATAATAATAACAATAGCAGTAAGAATAATCTCATAAGTCTGTGTAAACACTAAGTAAGGTAATCCACATAAAACACTCGGAACAATCTTTGGCACAAAAACAATGCAAGAAAGAGTAGAAAGGAAAAAAGGAGCAAGAAAAAATCTTCAAATTAAAAAATATTGAGTGAAAATGGAACTTAAAAATACAATCATGAGTAACAAAAGCCCTGAAGAGTCGGGAGGATTTTACAGATGTCAAAAAGGAAGAGGCAAAATATGAAAAAGAAATCAGAGAAATGCCTCACTCCTACCTGCCTGACTGAGCCTGTTCATCTGTTCTGGGGACTTCTTTCAGAATTCAACTCCCAGATGGCAATGGAACCCATGATGACTGGATGATACTCTTCTGGGTCTATTTCTGCTTTACAAACTTTGCTTAAAATTTAAAAATGCCTTTAGTGTTTATTTTCCAAAAAATTTCATAACTGAACTCAATGTTTATTGACACTGACCTGTAAGATACATTTCTTGGGGTTGCTATGAATCTGGCATAACATCTGCAAAACATGGTAAAAAGCATTAAATGCTATCCAAATACCTCACCATCATGTGAAAACATATGGGAGAAGAATTATGCATGGAAAGATAGGCACTCAGCATGAGGCAGGTTATCCCGAACAAGTATGACATGATTAATTTGCTAAAAGAAGAACCAACAATAGGATATGATCAGCTCCAAAAAGGTTGTTTTAACAACTTTGCACCAAACAGGACAGGCCCCTCACTGGCATAGTGTGCACAAACATACTTTCTTCTTCCTCAGAGAATCAGAGTTTAGAGTCACTTTCTGTTCCCATTGATTCTACAGAACAACATTCTTTTTTTTGGAATTTTAAAAATTATTATTATACTTTAAGTTCTGGGATACATGTGCAGAACATGCAGCTTTGTTACATAGGTATACATGTGCCATGGTGGTTTGCTGCACCCATCAACCCATCATCTACATTAGGAATTTCCCCTAATGCTATTCCTCCTCTAGCCCACACTCCCTGACAGGCCCCAATGTGTGATGTTTCCCTTCCTGTGTCCATGTGTTCTCATCGTTCAACACCCACTTATGAGTGAGAATATGCAGTGTTTTGTATTCTGTCCCTGTGTTAGTTTGCTGAGAATGATGGCTTCCGGCTCCATCAATGTCCCTGCAAAAACAGTGCTGCAATAAATATACATGTGTATGTGTCTTTATAGTAGAATAATTTATAATCCTTTGGGTATATACCCAAAAATGGTATTTCTGGTTCTAGATCCTTGAGGAATTTTCACACTTTCACAATGGTTGAACTAGTTTACAATCCCACCAACAGTGTAAAAGTGTTCCTATTTCTCCACATCCTCTCCAGCACCTGTTGTTTCCTGACTTTTTAATGATCACCATTCTAACTGGCATGAGATGGTATCGCAATGGGGTTTTGATTTGCATTTCTCTAACAACTCGTGATGATGAGCTTTTTTTCATATGTTTGTTGTCCACACAAATGTCTTCTTTTGAGAAGTATCTGTTCATATCCTTTGCCCACTTTTTGATGGGGTTGCTTGTTTTTTTTCTTGTAAATTTAAGTTCTTTGTAGATTCTAGATTAATAGATATTAATCAAATTAATCCTTCGTCAGATGGATAGATTGCAAAAATTTTCTCCCATTCTGTAGGTTCCCTGTTCACTCTGTTGATAGTTTCTTTTGCTGTGCAGAGGTTCTTTTGTTTAATTAGATTCCATTTGTCAATTTTGGCTTTTGTTGCCATTGCTTTTGGTGTTTTAGTCATGAAGTCTTTATACATGTCTATGTTTTTATGGTTTTAGGTCTTACATTTAAGTCTTTGATCATTTTGAGTTAATTTTTATATAAAGTGTAAGGAAGGGGTTCTGTTTCAGTTTTCTGCCTATGGCTAGCCAGTTTTCTAAACACCATTTATTAAATAGAGAATCCTTTCCCTATTGCTTGTTTTTGTTGTATTTGTCAAAGATCAGATGGCTGTAGATGTGTGGCATTATTTCTGAGGCCTCTGTTCTGTTCCATTGGTCTATATCTCTGTTTTGGCACCAGTACCATGCTGTTTTGGTTACTGCAGGCTTGTAGTAAAGTTTGAAGTCAGGTAGTGTGATACCTCCAGCTTTGTTCTTTTTGATGAGGATTGTCTTGGCTATACAGGCTTTTACTCGGTTCCATATAAAATTTAAAGTAGTTTTTTTTCTAATTCTGTGAAGAAAGTCAATGGTAGCTTTGGGGATAGCACTGACTTTCTTCACAGAAGAAACTCTATAAATTACTTTGGGCATTATGGCCATTTTCATGATATTGATTTTTTCTATCCATGAGCATGGAGTATATTTTCGTTTGTTTGTGTCTTCTCTTATTTCCTTGAGCAGTGGTTTGTAGTTCTCCTTGAAGAGGACCTTCACATCCCTTGTGAGTTATATTCCTAAGTATTTGATTTCCTCTGTAGCAATTGTGAATGGGAGTTCACTCATGATTTGGCTGTTTGTCTATTATTGTGTAGAGGAATGCTTGTGATTTTTGCATATTGATTTTCTATCCTGAGAATTTGCTTATCAGCTTAAGGAGATTTTGGGCTGAGATGATGGAGTTTTTTTAAATATACAGTCATGTTATCTGCAAACAGAGACAAATTGACTTCCTCTCTTCGAATTTGAATATCCTTTATTTCTTTCTCTTGCTTGATTACCCTGGCCAGAAATTCTAATACTATGTTGAATAAGAGTGGTGAAAGAGGGCATCCTTGTCTTATGCTGGTTTTCAAACAAATTCAAAAGCTAGCAGAAGATGAGAAATAACTGAGATCAGAGCAGAACTGAAGGAGATAGAGACATGAAAAACCCTTCAAAAATCAATGAATCCAGGATCAAGTCTGCTTCATACCTGGGATGTCAGGCTGGTTCAACATACCCAAATCAATAAATGTAATCCTTCATATAAACAGAACCAATGATAAAAACCATATGATTATCTCAATAGATGCAGAAAAGTGCTTCAGTAACATACCCCTTGATGCTAAAAACTCTCAAAAAACTAGGTATTGATGGAACATATCTCAAAATAATAAGAGTCGTTTATGACAAATCCACAGCCAACATCATCCTGAATGGGCAAAAGCTGGAAGCATTCCCTTTGAAAACCAGAACAACATTCTTTAATCAGTTGCTGCCACAATCTAACTGGCTTCCAAGCTGAACTACTCCAGATGCAGCCTGCACCACCTTGCCAGGGTCTTCAGACAATCTTCAGGCCTGTTAGGACACAGCGGATCCCTTGTAAGTCATTTGGCTCCTAGCACTTCTTGTGCATGCTAATTAGTCTGCGGGTTGCTCTTTCTCTGCAGACATTAGTACTCAATTTCAATTCTAGAAACCACGTGACTGAGAAACCAAATGATGCTGATGCCCAATGTTTGTCATCAACCAGGACATCAAATGTCCTTGGCAAAACCTATCTGAACCCTTAGGAGACCATTTTTAGAGCAGCAAATATAAAAATTAAATATTTTACAAGGTAAGAAGGGAAAGTATTTACATAGCAACTAGTTTTACATGCTCATTTGGAGGTAGGTAATCAGGGAGCATTCAAGGTAAACAGATTTCTGTTTTTTTCTGTTCAAAATGTTGCTTTCTATTCCCGTAAACCTATTGAAATAGTCTGCATTGCCCTGCAGGTTCTAATGCCAAAAAATTAAATGCATTAGACTAGGATGTTGGAGATTGTTTTTTAACTCAAGCTATAAACTGCACATGACAGCATATTTATAACACAGCTATAATGAGGGAGGCTAACGGAGTAGTTGGAGCATACAAGAGAAATATGCAGAGATTTGGGGTCTCAAGGCAGGGCATGAAAACAACATGTTGAATTTCTGCATGCCTTTAGCAAAAGGCTACAGAAGCCAGCTTACAAAGTGACCCTGTATCTTCTGGCTCTCCTCAGATATTCTTTTCATGAGGCACCCCTACTCTCAAATATATTACAGCTATCCCTGAAAAACAAACAAATGAACAAACACCGCATGGAAGAGAATCCTAAAAATGAACGCCATTGAATGATCTTTCATTTTACCACAGAAAAACACTAAGAATATCATGTTGTGTTTGAAAGCTACTTTTTATGTAAAAATATCCAAACAGGTTAAACCCTGCAGACAAATTTCAGTTCATAATATGCACTCACTCATAATAGCAATGATTTTTTTCCCAATCTTATTTACTTCTGTTTAATAACAGGCCCTGTCTGAGTGCCCCTACACTATAGGAGTAAGAATAGGGAGCGCAAGTCGGGAGATGCTCCTGGTTCAAATGCCCCTAGAGCCAGTTCCTTAATCTAAAGCCCTCATACCCAGGCCACACACAAAAACTTCCCACATGTATCATTTCCTTAAATTGATTTGCCTGAGTTCAGCAGTTCAAGCACCACACTGTTTCTCTTTTCCAATAGTTATTTCTACCACTTATAAAAGGAAGGCAAATCTTTTCCTCTCCCAGGATATTACAAAGGTCCACTGTCCCACAGGGTGAAAAAACCTCCTGAGGCACCAAACAGATGTATGCATAATCCAAAAATTGCTGTTGTGGTTACAAAGAAAAATGGCTGGAAATAGTAAGGGAAAACCTTTGATTCGTGAGGTGGTCTCTAAATCTTTGCTTTCAATAAAATTGAACAAGGTCATTTAGCGAAGAACTGTTAAAAATAAAACATGAAAAGATGGTAAGCAATTTTTTTGGCATGTGCCTCAAATTGAGTGATATTGTTATACATTAAGGGAAAAAAAACTTATTTCATTTCCATCTGCTAATTTATGTTAAAACATTTCTCCGTGCAGTGTTACAATGGAAAAGAGAGATTGCACTGATGCTGAGCTCGTTCTAGCAATAACTGATGTTCATGAGACATTTCCAATAAAATGTTACCTTCTTTGTATGATAAGTATCAACATAAAAATAATAGCAACATATATTGAGGCTTACTATGGGCCCTAACTTTTGTACATACTTTAACTCACTGAACTCTGTTAACATCCCTATGAACTAGATATTATTTTTACCCCATGTTACAGTTGAGGCAATAGCTGCCCAGAGAGGTTAAGAAAATTGGCCAAAGTTACACAGTCAGGCAGTGCTGAGTTTTGAGTTTAGGCAGTCTGATTTCAGAGTCTGTGTTCTTAACCATAACCCTGGGTTGTCTCAATGCATGTTTAACAAATATATTTAGTTTGCATTCATAACCCAATCCAGAAACATTCTTTTTTGTATTTCAAGCCTTATGATTATAATCTGAAATTTGAAAATGCATATATAAATTTTTATTGCAGAAACATATGATAGTCAATGAAAGCTATTCAATTTAAAAAAGTGTTACATTAAAGAGTATAATGGAAGTGAAATTAAGATATAAGTTCAAAGAGAAAAAAGAGAAGACATAACATTTTAATTGTAAAAGAAACCAGTCTTGGGCCGGGCGCGATGGCTCACGCCTGTAATCCCAGCACTTTGGGAGGCCGAGGCAGGTGGATCACGAGGTCAAGAGATCGAGACCATCCTGGTCAACATGGTGAAACCCCGTCTCTACTAAAAATACAAAAAATTAGCTGGATATGGTGGCGCGTGCCTGCAATCCCAGCTACGCAGGAGGCTGAGGCAGGAGAATTGCCTGAACCCAGGAGGCGGAGGTTGCGGTGAGCTGAGATCGCGCCATTGCACTCCAGCCTGGGTAACAAGAGCGAAACTCCGTCTCAAAAAAAGAAAAAAAAAAAGAAAAAAAAAGAAACAGTCTTACATGTTTCTCTTTTTAAAAGAATTTTATTGTGAACACCTATAAACCCATCACACAGAAAAAAAAAACTTAATAGGACATAAAGCAAAAGTTTGAAAATGTAAACGCCCAGTCCTAAAGGACAGGAAAGTTTCAATATCCAACTTCTGGGCCTGGAGAACTATCTTAAAATAGTTTGATATCTATCAAATCTGAATTAAATTGGGCCTGCTGAACTTTCATAGAATGGCTCTGTTTTAGTAAAAATAATGCTCTTCTCTACCCTAATAACCCTTTTAAGTTTTACTATTTACAAAATTTAGCACACCTGAATTCCAGAGCAAATACTAAGTATATGTAGCAATTTCTGGGAGTTAAAATGAGGCCAGAAATTCCGTTCTTGGTTTTGGTTTAGATACTTTATATTAGGGATAAGACTATATATGTGTGTGTGTGTGTGTGTGTGTGTGTGTGTGTGTAAAATTCACTTACAATTTGAAAATAGCAAGTAACAGTTATTTAACAATCATTCTAGGATTCTCAAAAATTTACAATGTTGGTGTTTTATAATTCTCTCCACAAAAATATGCACTTTATTCTAATCTAATGGATGAATAATTGCACTTCAGTTAAACAAGTTGCCAGTTTTGTTTGCAAGAGATTTATGATAAAACAATGACAGGTATTTATCAAAACTAAATGTAACATAAATCCCTTACAATGACAATAAATATAATGTAAATCCCTGACTGTGTATATGTAAAAATATCAAAACAAATATAAAGCAATAATGTAAAAGAAACCCCAAAATTAAGCATCTGAAAGTGACAAATGTATTTCACCAAGTAATAAATTTCTGCCTTCTACATCCCAATATACCCTATAACATGGTCTTAGTGGTTCATTATATGGAGAAGAATGGGTAGTCGGTGGACAGAAGGCAAAAAAATAACTGATTTGTGACTTAATATTATTTTATACATTTAGAATTTGACTTCAAATATGACATGCATGTATTATCTATTCCAAAAATAAATAATGTTAAAGTATAAAAATAAATATAAAACAAATCTTCTGCACTTTTCATAAGCTATGTTTTTTATTAGCTTGCTATTACATTTCTAATGAAATTACCCAAGGTTCCTACAATACATATTAGTAAGTTGAATGACAAGACGACAGTCATTGGAGTCAGCAAACCTAAACAGAAAGCCAGGATGGTGAGGGACAGGACAGGGACAGGTGTAACAAGGATAAACTTCAGGGTAACACTACTAAGTATAGGCCGGACGCGGTGGCTCATGCCTTTAATCCTAGCACTTTGGCAGGCCGAGGTGGGTGGATCACAAGGTCAAGAGATTGAACCATCCTGGTCAACATGGTGAAACCCCGTCTCTACTAAAAATACAAAAATTAGCTGGGCATGGTGGCGCACGCCTGTAGTCCCAGCTACTCGGGAGGCTGAGGCAGGAGAATTGCTTGAACCCAGGAGGTGGAGGTTGCAGTGAGCCAAGATTGAGCCATTGTACTCCAGCCTGGGTAACAAGAGCAAAACTCTGTCTCAAAAAAAAAAAAAAAGAAAGAAAAAACACTACTAAGTACAACACGAATTAAAGAATTGGGAATGTGGAACTGGGGAGAAAATCTTTCTCATTAGTTTTTGTGTCATTTTCTGTTTTTATGGAATATATGGCAGACTGACAAAAAAATCTGGACATTTCAGAGCTAAAAGACACAATATAATTCTCTATGTTACCGTTTCTATAAGATTATTCTGCAGATGAAGCAGCATCGTGTACAAGAACACTGGCTCTGGAACCCAGATACCTGGAGTCAAATTATGTCTCTGCCACTAACAAGTGTCCTTGAGTATGGGATTTAACCCTCCTCACCTCCATTTCCATACCAGGAAAATAAGCTCTTAACAGTTACCATCTGCTATGGACTTAATTATATCCTCCTTCCCCAAATTCATATTTTGAAGCCCCTAACTCCAAATGTAATGGTATTTGGAGATGGAGACTTTGGGAGATGATTCAGTGGAGTTGAGGTAATGAAGGAGGGGTCCTCATGATAGAATTAATGCCCTTATAAGAAGTGACATCAGAGAATTTGCTTTCTGTCTCTGTCTGCCACATGAAGACACAGTGAAAAGATAGCCATCTGCAAGCCAAGAGGAGAGGCCTTATCAAAACTCAACCACAAGTACTCTGATCTTGGATTTCCCGACCTCCAGACCTCTGAGAAGTAAACTTCTGCTATTTAAGCCACCCAGTCCATGGTATTTTACTATGGCATCCCAGGCTGACTAATACACCACCTGATAGAGTGATTGCAAAAAATGAAATGAGATGGCACATGTAAAACGCAAAGAGCCCAGGCACACACCAAACATTCAGCACATATCAGCTATCATTGTTAAGTGTTAACAACAGTGCTAATATGAACCTCATGGCTTATAAACCAGTGAAACCATTTGTCACTATGCAAAAGCCCTAGTGTTTAGTTGTATTTGATTAGATTTGACAAATATAAGTCACTTGATACAATTAAAGTTGGTAGATTTTCGAATATTTATGACACGCCGCTCAGGAAAAAGGAAACCACCCTGCTGTGGTGCCTATGTACGTACCCCATGATACCTAAATGAAAACACTAACAAAATAAATACACAAAGTGTATTTAAGGAATAAAAAATGAAAAAAATTCAAGATGAATGAAAACTCAGTGGGAAATATTCTAAAAAGAAAAAAGTTTCACTGTAAAAAAAAAAATGCTGCATTGTGCAAACATTGTGACATCATAATGATCCTTTAAGTGAAAGGTAAACGAAGTGTTCAAAACTGCAGAATTCTTTAGAAGGCAGCAGGAGGACAAGGGTGATTCTGAAATACCTTGTAAATGGCCAGAGCATATTTATTGGGATTTATTTCCAGGCAAGCAATCAGCTTGCTGAGTCACTACAATGAAACAATGTACATGCCAGTTCAAGCCATTGACTTCTGTCACTTACAGCAGTACAAGTCTGCTGACTGACTTAGAGATATCATCTCCTGAAATTGATGTATAAATTCAGTTTGATTTTAATAAAAGTATTATAAATTTGGAACAGTAAACATCCAAGAATAGCTAAGAACCCATAGAAAAAATAAACTAGATGAGAGTAGCTATTGTTTAAAACATCAATAATTATTACAAGGCTATAATATTTAAAACTATGTGTACTTAGCAAAGGGGAAGTAAAAACAGACCAAGACATATGGAAACTTCATTGGGGAAAGACTGGACTTTTTTTTTTTTCCAAATCGTATTCTGATCATTAGCTTTTCCTACAGTAAAAGAACTGTATTCCCAGGTAACTCAATACACATATAAAAAACTGATTACATGTTCTCTAAAGATTTAAATATGAAAAGCAATACTAAAAACTTCTAGAAGTAGAACATAGAGGAATACCTTTATGATGTTGGAATGGAGAGAATTTCTTAAATAAGCACAATGCTTTACAAACCAAAGAGAAAATTGTTTAAATTAACAACTGCATTAGTCTGGTTAAGCTGCTGTAACAAATTACCAATGGGTGCAGACTGGGTGGCTTAAATAGCAGAAATTTATCTCACAGTTCTGGAGACTGGAAGTCTGAGATCAAGGTGCTGACAAGGTTAGTTTCTTCTGATACCTCTCCCCTTGCCCTGTCCATGGTCATCTTCTCCCTGTGTCCTCGCATCATCTTCCCTGTACTTCTGTCTCCAAATTTCATCTTCTTATAAGAAACAGTTGTATTGGATTAAGGCCCATTCTTAAGACCACGGTTTAACTTAATTACCTCCTTAAAGATCCCATCTCCACATACATTCACATTCTGAGGTACTGGAGGCCAGGACTTCAACATACGCATTTTAGGGGAACAAAACTCAACACGTAACAACAACCCAATAGAAAAATGGGCAAAAGATTTCAAACGTGCATTGCAAAAAAATTAAAAAAAGAGGAAACCCAAATGGTCAATAGTACATAAAATATGCTGAATCTCATCAGTATTTACAGCATAACAAGCAAACAAAACTGCAGTAACACATCTTTTCACACCAGATTGGTCAGAATTTTGAAGTCTGACCGTAATAGTGAATACTGGCAACGACATGGATCAACTGGGCTGTATATACTCAGCTGATGGATTCAACTTTCATATAATGATCTTGAAAAAAATTTTGGTCCATCTAATGTTAACAATATTTGGTTTATCTAGCAATGTAAAAATTTTTGTTCTTCTAATAATGTAACTGTTTATGGGTCATGCTCTATGACTCAGAAATGTCAACCTTAGAAATATTAACTACAGAAATTCTCGTACATTGACATCAATAAGCTTATAAAGATTGCTCATAACAGGACTGTGTGTGGTAGCAAAAGGGTGAAAAAACAAATAGCATTATCAATAGCATTATGGATACATAGTGATACAATCCTATGATGAAGTATTATATAGCCATTGAAAGGAATCTATTATAGCTAAAATAAAAAAATGTAGATGAATCTGAGAAACATAAAAGTGAGTGAAAAAAAGCAATCCAAAATAAAGACGTTTGATTTCTATAAATTTCAAAAACATTTAAAACATAAAAGGATTTTTTTTTAGAGATACAAACACACATGATTAAAACCAAAAGGAAAGAAAAGGAGAAAATAAACATAAAATCCAGGATAATGATGCCACTGAGGAAGTTAGAAGACAGTGGGCTGTGAGGGAGAGACACGTAATACAGAGGTATTTATTGAACTGATTCTAAACCCTGTAAAATTTATGTTTTATTATAATTATTGTTATGTACTCAATACTCAAAAATATTTTGAAGTAAACAAATTCCATATGTAAAGGCACATGAAGGAATGTGAGATAAAATGCTACAGATGTCTTTCTTATTAGAAATGAACAATTTAAACATCTATATAACTCGGTTATATTTTTGTCAAGTTTCAAATGCTGTTTTCCTCACTTTAAATCGTAAGATCATCATGTAATAAAAGTGTAATGGAAAGACTATTAGCTAATAATCTTGTTTGTAAAACACTGTACCAAGATAAATGTCAACATACTATAAAATGATGCTTTCCCCACAAATCTTAAGTAAATACTCTATGAAGACAACTTTCTACTATATTACATTTTTGTAATTTCTAAGAAGATCCTCCTTTTATCTATTTCACAACAGCCTATAATGAGACAGTATATTCCTTCTGCCATGCGTAACATTTCAAAGTTACTGGAAGTACGCTGAGATTGACTTTAGGGGAAAGGACCCACATAGGTGGGTCTCAGTTCTTTAAATCAAATGTTCAGATTCAGAATGCATGCATGTGTTTAAACAAACAAGTAGTATTTTTCTAAAAAAGGAATCAGAATCTGAATCTGAATAACAGGCTGTCTGGCAGAGGAAGATAAATTTCATTATGACCTCTCACCATTTTGTAAAACCCAAGATTTCATATATGGAGCTTCTACCTAGACTCAGGATTCCACAGTCTAATTGAGTTGCCAAATATTGGACCAAGAGGAAGAGAAAAATTATACACTGTGTTTTGCTTCACCTAATGTTGCTCCAGAAAAACATGCAATGCATTCTCAGTGGACATGCTCAGCCCTACAAGCCTGGGAGAGTAGCTGCCAGTACTCTGGGCTGCTGGCAAGGGTGGATAGATTACAGGAGGTGAGGCCTAAGAGGGGAGACACAGCTTGTCTTATGAAATAGCACCAGATCTCTGCCCTAACCTTTGCCTATTCAATAGATATTTTTTATATTTTTAGTGTAATTCAAAAGCAATTCATATGAAAACTGTTTTCAGAGAAGTAGGGGACATTTAAATACAGTACTTACCCTGTTAGTAACAAAGACTCCACCACCTTTGCAATCTTAACAAAATCCCAGAGAAGAACTTTCTAGATTTCTAATATCTCTCTCCATCTATTCCAGATTTTCAGCTCAAACAGGAATGGAACATTAGCCAAGAAAGACATATGGACAGAGACATAGAACAACTGTGTTTCTCGTCAGGGACTTTCTAACAGTTGTGCCTTGTAACACCCATGACCAGATTTATAACAATTTCAGATGCCCTGTACCTTAAATTTCTTAATAATCCTAAAAATTCCATTCCTGGTTAAGTCTTGGGCATAATCATCCTAAAGCACAACTAGAATAATCATTGGGTACCAGTGAAACATAATAAAAACATCCCTGAACACAGGCCAGGAAAAAGCAGGGAGCCAAATTTATTCAATTACCCAATATGGAAATCAACCTAAAGACAGAAGGATTTGTTTCTACTTGAAGATTAAATATACACTCTAAACGGAATCCTGTCCAACTGTCTTCATGATATGTAATTAGCCCTGAGTGGAGTTAAGAGCTAATGAATTATATAACCATGGAACCAGGGAAGAAAACCACCTTCTCCACAACCTTGCAGGAGATACTGCTGAGTATGACAGGGTGTAACACTGCTGCTCCGGCCTGGATAGAGTGACAGCATCATCAAATGCAATTAAATTTCACAAATGTCAAAATACAGCAAGAAAATCGTATCACATAATGTCACAGTAGCTCTGCATCTGAAGAAATTCTTTGCATAATTTATTGAGCATGTGCTATTGCACTGCATTATCAAAGCAAAAGGAAGAAAAAGAAGCAAGGGCCACTGTTGTGGACCCAAACTGATCACCTGAAACACAAAGCTGTGATTTGCGTAGTGCTCATAGCGCTGTGGATTACAGTATGACAGAGCCCTAAATCAGAGGTACGAAGCTTGGGAACCATACCAGTGAAAATTTCTTTGAAGCTTAGGTTATAAGAGGGTTTAACCTTCTATTCACGGGGCCTCCCAGCTATTATCAAAGCAAAGCAGTGAGTCTGAAGCAGAGCACTGACTGGCCACAGTGAGTTACATATTTTCTTTTGGCCTAATAAAAAGTTTCTTTGAAAAGAAGGAGCTTTATGAAGATGCTGGAGGTTTCTTCACAGGAATATAACAATGTTTGGCTGAAATTACAGGACGTTAAATAAATGACACAATGTAGTACCTCGAGCATCAGGCTCCGTTGTTAGAGCAGTGCCCTAATCTGCTGTGACCGGGAGTGAGGATCCATGGGGCAGAAGGGAGTGGAGCCAGATGCTGGGAGATCTCAGACTTGGAAGGAAACAGCTGACAGCAGAGTACACCCTGTCAGTCCAGAAGCTGAGGAGCTGTGATCTGAATTCAGCATACGGGAAGGAGGAGGCCATGCACACCAGCTTTCTTCCCTCGAGCCTACTGGATAGTCACGACCAGAAAACGCCAATGACAGCCAAAGGGAGCCTCCCATATGTGGGAAGCCAGGGAGTGTAGGGTTTTACAAGCTTGAACAGACCATAAAAATCACCCAACTTGCTCATTTCACACATCAGGGGAAAGAATGGCAAAGAGATTAATTGCACTGAGCTACCCAGAGGCTTATCCTGAGGATGCAGACTCCACATTTATAATCCAAGTTCTCTATCCCTTGCCACTCAAAGCAGACGAGCAGTATTTGGTAGAAATGCCGATTCTCAGACCTGTCTCGGGCCAACTGAATCAGGAATTATTTTGAAACATCCTCAGAAAATTCCCATGCATGTGAATGTTTAAAAAGAACTCATCTACACCACAGGTTAACTCTTCCAATCCAGCAAAGCACAGATTCTGGAGACAAACTCTGCAAGTTCACATTTAAACTCCTACAATTACTGACTGAGCTATCTAGACAAATGCCTTAAACTCTCTGTCTCTCAATTCCTTCTGCAAATGTGAGGTTTATACAAATGAATGTATAGAAAGTGCTTAGCACGATGCCTGGCATAAAGTCAAGTTTTAGCAATTATTGTTTTAATATTATTTTTATTTACAATGACTTGCAGAAAAAGCACAGCAGAAAAGTTATCAACTATAAATTTCAGCATTATATGACTCTATTTCAAAATATGGATTAAATTATGCAAGGCTTTTAAAGCTTGATTTGCTGACTCCCCTGCGGGTTTGTTGTTGCTGCTGTTTGACAGAGTCTTACTCTGTTGCCAGACTGGAGTACACTGGTGCAATCTTGGCTAACTTCAACTTCTGCCTTCCAGGTTCAAGCAATTCTCCTGCCTCAGCCTCCAGAGTAGCTGGAACTACAGGTGCGTGCCACCACGCCCAGCTAATTTTTGTATTTTTTTTTTAGTTGAGATGGGGTTTCACCATGTTGCCCAGGATGGTCTCGATCTCTTGACCTCATGATCTGCCCGCTTTGGCCTCCCAAAGTGCTGGGATTACAGGCGTGAGCCACCGCACCTGGCCTCCCCTGTGTTTTTAAAGAACAGCATTGTCTTCTGGCTCCCTATGAAAGGCTGCTTACTGTTCTGTGCTTGCTTCCTACTGCCGTCTCATCTTTGCCACAATACCCACAGAGTTCTGGATTACCCAGCAGGGCAATTAAGCATGTTTAGGACACCCACAAAAAATGGCTGCACTTCCACCCCAACCACCACAGAGATTAGAAAACTACAGCTCTATGAATCTATTGTAATTTGGCAATCAGAAACTCTGGACAAAAATAGATTTGACTTTTTACATATAGGTAAGTTTGGAGTTGCTTCAAAATGTAAGATCTTTTTCCAATTTTTATACATGTTATTTCCTTTCCTCAACTAATTATACAGGCCAGGAAAAAGTAAAATTTATTTTTAATTACATGCCATGGGCGCATGCTTTACAGCATCTAATGGATTTAGCTCCAACCATTGTGAACTATTAGTAATTTTGCCCAGGTATTATGTTATCTCCATTCTGTTCATTTTTTTACATGCTGCACTGTCAGTTCAAAATGTCTTTCTCAGTTATAGCCAGCATCAATACCTTATAGCAATAAGCTACCAGGAACACACCTGTGGCTGCACATGTTGAGTTTATTGCTCCTCATTGCAGAAAAGGAGAGTGCACACCATGGGGAGACACGGGGTGTCTAAGTCGGAATGTTAGAAAGGACTTACGGCTAGTATTTGGTGAATATGGGTAGGAAGGAAGGGCTTTGCTTAGGACTAAATGCTATTAGGAAGTGAGGATAATTCCATGATTGAGCATCTCAATAAATCTTATCAATAGGGCTGGGCGCGGTGGTTCAAGCCTGTAATCCCAGCACTTTGGGAGGCCGAGGCAGGCAGATCATGAGGTCAAGAGATCAAGACCATCCTGGCCAACATGATGAAACCCCATCTCTACTAAAAATACAAAAATCTTACCAATAAGGTGGGAAAGATGGAACAAGGCTAAATCTGTAATTTGTAAAGAAGGAGCAGCAGTCACTCACATTATCTAGGATAGAGGAATATTTGACCGTGTTGTGGTTTGGACAATCTTCATGCGTCTGTCAGTGTTCCGACATAATTACAGAGTGCTATTGTTTTTGGCTTGATCCATCCAAGCACAGATCCATCAACATTATCTGATGTTGACGTTGGGTGAAATTGTTCATATGCAACAGAATGTCAAGGCCCAGCTGTGTGTGCCAGGCCAATTCCTCACTCAGGGGCTAGTTTTCTCACCAAGAAAACTCTTCATCATTCAAAGTTCAGAAAGGTCTCCCATAAACACCTCCAACTCCTCTTCCTCTGAGTTGGATTTGTCCTTAGGGCTCTAATTGTACACCATGTGTACCACTTATGGAGCTCACATCAACCAGCCTGTCCCATCTGTTTACTGCCCTGTCTCCCTACTCCATATGGAACTCTTACTAGCAGGGCATTTACTCTATGTTTGCTTGGTGTCTTTGTTTCCCCTCGAGACCTTTTCTCCATCCTGCTTCACTCTGCTTTCTGTCCAGACTACCCTATACATTTACAACAAGCTCCCATGTCCTCTGGCTTGCAGTTTGATTGCAATGGTATGCCCCAGCAGGAGGTGAAAGGAAGGGCGGGAAGGAAAGCCATGTCTCATTCCTGTTGCCTTAAGATGGATGTGTCACGCCTTGCACTTCTCAAGAAGGCGTTTCTATAAGACTCCCTCATTCTGGGTTTGGGTAATTGTTCTGTTCCCTCTTCCTGTTAGCTCTAGGGGTGATAACAACAACTCACCTCTTACTAACCTAGGGTACTACACCATCACATCATCCTCTCTAGGGCTATAAACCTGCCTTTGTGAAAAAACCCTCCTCCAATTATCTTAATGTGAATGTGCCTTCTTTTTCCTACTAAGGATGTGACTCATACATTATATTTCCATGTGATTACATGCCTTCTTTTCTGCCAGACACAATCCAGCTGCTGAGAATAGGACTCTGATTTCACGGGTATATATTTTAGACATAGGCAGTGCCTGGCACTCATTTAACTAGATGAATGCATTTATTCTTTGCATTAAATATTTCCTTTTTTCTGTATTGAGTGTCTTCTAGGAGGGTGTCAAAGACACTGTTGGTTGTGTATGGCAGATATTCCTGAGAGGCCAGTATGTGGAACAAGCCACTCAAGGGGAATATTCCTGGAATCCGTGGCTGGATGTTTTCAGGGAGTGGGAAATCCCAGAAAGCATATTCTAAATTGAATCAAAAGCTGTAATTATTTTCATCTAAATCCACTTATCTGTATCTAATAAATTCAGACACTGAATATATATTACCTGAGTACATGAGATTTAAAAAATGAACAAAGAAAATGATCATCTTCTGAAGAATTATCCCATACACATCATTCTGAAGTGGCTTTCCAAAATGCATTTTGTAGAAAACCGCCACATTTCTTCACCAAAGAGGAAGAAGGATTGTGCTAAGTGTATTATTATAACATATATGACTTAAAGCCCTGGGCTTCAGTGCCTTACAGAACCATTTTTCCACATCTGACTAGTTTCAACAAAATAATGCCCATAACTAGAGAGGAAGAGATGCTATCATGTCCTTTCCCCCACTTACCCTTTAAAACAGTCAGAGTTGCTGCAAATAAGCAGAGATTCTACATTTAAAACCACCTCTGGGAGAGATCACTGAAGGATGACAGCACTGGCATCTGCAGCTGAGGTGGGTATCAGCACAAAGATGATTTAATTATTTCTTGATGCCAATGGAGGTTTCACCTGATTGTTTTCCAGATGTTCCATATTAAAATAAATTGCACACATTTAAAAGAGCCAGTAAACAGAGTAGGTCTCACATCTTAGTAATCAACTTTGTACAGAATTATTTCAGGTATAAATAAGGCAGAAAGCACATTAAGAAATTTCACTAATAGGTTCAGAAAGTGGGGAAATACATATGTGTGTGTGTGTGTGTGTGTGTGTATATATATATATATATAGACAAACTTTCACTCTTGTCACCCAGGCTGGAGTGCATTGGTGTGATCTCGGCTCACTGCAACCTTTTGCCTTAGCCTCCTGAGTAGCTGGGATTCCAGGCACCCACCACCATGGCCGGCTGATTTTCATATTTTTAGTAGAGACGGGTTTTCACCATGTTGGCCAGGCTGGTCTTGAACTCCTAACCTCAGGTGATCTGCCCTCTTTGGCCTCCCAAAATGATAGGATTGCAGGTGTGAGCCATTGCACCTGGCCAAGAATGATATTTTTAATTATCTCTTTTATTAAGGAAATATAAGTTGTATAAAACAGATACATTCTTTTTTATTTTAATTTCAACTTTACTTTAGATACAGGGGATACATATGCAGATTTGTTACATAGGTACATTGTATGATGTTGAGGTTTGGAGTATGTCATCCTGTCACCCAGGTAGTGAGCATGCTATCCAATAGGTAGTTTTTTCACCCACTCTCCCTTCCCTTGATCTCTCCCACCTCTAATAGTCTTGATGCCAGCTGAGATTACACCTGATTGTTCTGTAGTGTCTGTTGTTCCCATGTTTGTGTCCATGTATGCCCAATGTGTGGCTTCCACTTATAAGTGAGAACATATGATATTTGATCTTCCATTCCTGTGTTAATTCACTTACCATCATGGCCTCCAGATGCATCCATGTTGCTGCAAAGGACATGATTTTGTTCTTTTTTGTGGCGGCATAGTATTCCACGGTGTATATGTATGACATTTGTCTTACCCAATCGACCATTGATGAGTACCTAGGTTACTTATATGTCTTAGCTAAAATAGCTGCATTCCATCTTCTAAGAATATCTGAAGGCAAGATGGGAAGATATTCCAAAAAGAGAAAAGTCATGGTATACGTGGAAATCTGAGATGTTCTTACAAACATCATCTCTGTTAGTATACGAAATAGGAATTGATTCTCTATATTTTTAGGATATGTTTGGAGAAAAGACTGAAAAATAAAAATCTGTGTTTTTTTTCTTTTTTTCAAAATGAGTCTTGCTTTGTTTCCCAGGCTAGAGTGCAGTGGCACAATCTCGGCTCACTGTAACTTCCGCCTCCCAGGTTCAAGAGCGATTTTCCTGCCTCTGCCTCCTAAGTAGCTGGGATTAAGGGCACCTGCCACCATGCCCAGCTAATTTTTATATTTTTATTAGAGAAGAGGTTTCACCATGTTGGCCAAGCTGGTCTCGAACCCCTGACCTCAAGTGATCCACCCATCTTGGCCTCCCAAAGCACTGGAATCACAGGCATGAGCCACTGTGCTTGGTCTGATTTTTTCAATACTTGATCTTTTAGTTTCTACTAAAAGATTTAATTCAGCAAGTACAGCAATGGTGTGAATAGAAGCCTAAATGTTTAGCAAAGCAGTTACACATTTAAACACACAACAACAACAACATGATGGCAAAATATCAGGGAGTAAATATTAAGTCCTTAAAAGAAAAATGTATTAAACTAGACAAGAATTTTAACCTACACATCTACAGAGATAGCTTGCTTCTTGTGCAAACAACTGCTAGAAGAAGACACATTAAAACTATATAAATCTAGTATCAATTTTACTTCTAAATTATCTTTCTCTCATTTGTTTGGATGAAGGCAGGTAATTGAACAATAGCATGATTTATACAAAAGTTTCTTTAGTATGAGGACTACTAAAAAGACACGTAAGAAAAATGAAGTGCTACTTAATAGCTATCTATGGTATAGATTCTTTCTGTCACTTCAGCTACTGCACTTTGTTTCACACTCAAGGATTTGGGACCCCCAGTTGACCTAAGTCTTCCAAACTGGTGTATCAACTCCAACATGACCCTGGCATATCCCTTTAACTTTTTACCTTTTTGCTATAGTTTTTTCCTTGGCTATAATTTTTTTTGGATTCATTTACTTTATTTTCATTGAAATAAGATGATGAAGGTTTTTTATTCTAATATCCATAAACTATGACTCATGCTATAATTTTTCAATAAATGCATTTTGTGTGTGTCTTAAAATTGTCTCTCCAGATTATTCTTTTCCTGAAATTAGTGAATTAATTGATATTTATTAAGTTAGCGTGGAAAGGAAGGATTGATGGGGGTTAAAAATGGAAGACTTCAAGGGCTTGGTAATCTAAGAATACAAACTGGCAAATGATAATTGCTGAATAAGGAAGTCAATAATAAGTGCTATAGGTTTCCAGATAAGTTGCAATGAACTGGGCAGGTGGTTCAAAAAAAGCATTAAATGGATTGTTTTATGCCAAAAGAAATTATTGGGGAGAAGGTGTGAAGATGGGTGACAATACTAAAATCATTACCACCAGGAAGGATGGATACATTACATGGCAGTAAGGAAGGGGATTTGGTGAGAGCAAACTACTACAAAGGGCAGTAGGAGATGAGACTGGAACTGTGAACATGAGGCCAATGAGTATACAGCTGCAGGAGACAGACAGTGCCAGGGATGTCAGTATAGGCTCTCAGGTGCCTATGATGTCCTTTCCAATCCTGGTTCAGCCTCAGGTTCCTCATCTGCAAAATGGAGATGATATGAGCAAGTAGCCTCAGAGAATTCCAGTTAGTATTGAATAGAACTCCTTCCACAGTGCATACTACATATCAAGGGATCAAAAAAAGCATGAGTTTTTATTATTTACCACATTGGGTCTTGTTGTCGCCATTAGAGAGGTCTTGCTGTACAGTGACTTCACAAACCACACATCTGGAAAACAACACCCACTACCCTGTTCAGATGGAGGAGGCCACTCTTCCCACATCCCCTTTATGCAGGCTTTTCAACGTAGTTTAAAGCCAGTCCAGCAACACACATTTGAACTGGTCTCCTTTCACCCAGCCACATCATCCCATTATCCCCGACAGCCTCCAGGACAAAGCCTCTCACTTCTGTACTCAGCTGGAGGTTCCCAAAAATCCTCCAGTAGTTTATATATGCTGAGCTTCCCAGTAAAGTGAACAAGGACTTGGGTCAAGAAAGACCTGGATTCAAATAGTGACTGCATGTGTTACTCCTGACAAGTTATTTTCTCTGACTTCAACTTTCTTACATTTAAAACATGTAAATACTAAAAGCATTTGTATATGCTGTTGTGAAGCTTAAATGAGATAACTAAAGCAGAAGTATCTTACCAAAAGAGAGCCAGACACAGTGGCTACGCTACAAACATTTTGGAGCCCACTTCATGCCGGGTCCTGGGCATTGTCTGCTTTAATCATTATAACGATCCTATGAGAGACTGTACTAGTCCATTTTCCCTATGAGGAAGCTGAGGTCTAGAAGGATTAAGTAACTTGTGGAGTCACAGACAGAGTGGGTGCAGCGCTGCACCTGAACCTGACCATCTGACTTTGCTTCATCCTCTCCTTCCCCACCTTCTAAGAACCCCGAGGGGGAAAGTGCATGTGTGAGTGTCGGCTCCCCCAGGCCCAGGGCCTCCCTGACCTCATCAACTCACACGTGAGAATGCCTTCGGTTAACAGAAAATCCATAATCAAGGGAAATCCCTTGGGTCACTGTGAAGTTGTTTACTTATTATCCTGTGTTTCATCCTTAAGATCAGAAGCTGCCAGCCATTGCTAGTAGTACAGAAAGGCTTCAAGAGTCAGGCTAAGGTCTCAGCTGTTCCCCCAACTTATGTCTCCTTCCTATCTTGAGGAATAAATTTTGATCAAAATTACTACTTCTAAACACAAATGCCCCCACTGTCCTAGTTGTAATCTGACAACATTTACAATCGAGTTGGCTGTATGCCTCAGCATATGCCCTCACCATTTATGAGCACCTTGCCTAGTCGACCCCTCACTCCCTAAGAGTCCTTCCCCTGGGTTCTGTGTCAATGGTATTTTTCCATCCTCCATACCTCCTACTTATCATTATCCATTTCAGTCTTGCTCTGCTTACTCTATCATGTATCTGGGGAACTTTCCATTTCTTTCATCTGACAACACAAAGCCTAGCTTTTTTAAATGACAATTTCCACAGAACATTAATGGGACTGAAACTGTTCTCTTATATTTCTTTGAAGACCTATATCCAGCATTTCACTGGAAAAAATAAATATAACATTTCCGAGAACAGGGCTCAAACATTCATACCTTTTTTGTAGTATGATGATCAACTACTCCCTTTTACTCCCTTAAGAAAATGACATGTCTTAAAACATATGTTGAAACATCTATTCCCTCACCAAGTAGTCAAGGCTAGCTGTTTAAAGTAGGTTTCACTCTCTAACTGATCTAGGACAACATTTCATCTTTTTTCCTCTTCCATGTGCCTCCTGTACCTAGAGAGAAAGGAAGTATGATTCTGTGGGGATGGTGTGTTTCTTCTCACTCAGCTGAGTTGGCCTCTCTCTGATGAGGCCACACACCTATGCTGACCTGAATAAGAGTGGCTGATCTGATTCTGCATGTAGTCCTAGAGACACAGCATAGTTTTCATATAAATGAATGTCTGACTTCTACCAAGGACATCAGAACATCTTACATTTTCCTCACAATTTAAATTTTTTTAGGGCTGTCACAGTAAGCAGATGGGTGACCTACATCCCTAAGCAAAAAGATCATGTAGTATTTTGAAAGTTCTACAAATCAAACAAAACTAGTATTTTGAATCACATTATGGAAATAGCTGAAGGATTAGCCTTTACACATATGGCCTATTCCCCGTATTCATGTTGGACCACCATTATGAATTTTTTAATGAAGTTCAATTTTCTTTAGTTTTATTTTACTTCAATTTCACTAGTTGGTAATTTGCCCTTCTATTTTGACTCATTTTGCTTTTTACAATTGAAACAGTTATAACAGATATTTCTAACAATCACAGACCCTCTGCCTCAAGACATTTAGTGGTTTCAATACAACCACTTCAAGCCACACTGTGTTTGTGGGGATGACCTGAGACCTCAGAGATTATTTTAATTTTGTGTAAACATTCATTGCCAGACATAATTTGATGGATCTGTATGTGAACTTTGTTTCTCCATAGTATTTGGCTTCTGTCACCAGCATTAGCCAATTCTAGGCTAGTAAAAAAATGTGTAATTGTTAGATAACCAATCACATCACCACTGTGGTTTCCTGGAACCTAGCACCAGCCTGAGCCTGGGTTAGATGGGAAGAGGTAAAGCCTATGGCAGAGGGAGAAACCAATGCCTGTGCAGGAGCCTGGACCCTTTTGAATGCCATATGACCTTCCAAGTCCTACAAGGCAGTACCATCTTTAAGGTAAAAATTCGGTCCACCTTTGAATTACGAGCTTTCTTGCCATGACTATTTTCTTGTTACGTAAGTTGAGTAAGCTGGTCATGAGAAGAGACTAGGGATTTTCAACTCTACCACACACTAGCTGCTTGATCCTAAGCCTCAGTTTTCTTGTCTATAAAATGCAGATAATAATATTACCATTCACATGAGATTGTGGTGAGGGTTAAGTAAGTGTGAAGGCATTGAGATCAGCACATCAGTATCGTGAAGACTCAGTAGATGTTAGCCAGTGCCATGGTCAATTTTATGTGTCACCTTGGCTGGGCTACAGAATCTACTTATTCAATCAAATAATAATCTAGCACTGCTTATAAAGTTATTTTTGTAGAAATACAATTAGTTGATTTAGATAAAGGAGATTATCCTCAATAATCTGACTGGGCCACATTTAATCAGTTCAAAGGCCTTAAAAGCAAAACTCTGGTTTTCCCCTGGGAAGAAGTAGTTCTGCCTCCAGACTTCATTGCCAGCTCCTGACCCAAATTTTCCAGCCAGTCGCCTGCCCTATAGATTTTGAAGTTTTCTAGCCAGAGTCCAAAGTCATATAAACCTATTCAAGTATTTGAGAAGACTGGGCACGGTGGCTCACACCTGTAATCCCAGGACATTGGGAGGATGAGGCAGAAGGATTGCTTGAGCCCAGAAGTTCAAGACCAGCATGGGTAACATAGAAAAACCCCATGTCTACATAAAATTCAAAAATTAGCCAGGTGTGGTCAGGTGCACTTGTAGTCCCAGCTACTCAAGAGTCTGATGTGGGGGGATCAATGGGATCCTCTGGGAGGTAAAGACTTCAGTGAGTCAAGTTATCATCCAGCCTGGGTGACAGAGCAAGATTGTCTCACAAAAAATTCCTTGACAAGAAGTTGAGTTTCATTATTCAATAGTTATATTCTAGAAAGTTGCCATGAACACTGAATTAGTGAATACAGATCCATTGCTCCTACAGGAAATACAGGGTTATGTTCCTGCAAGCTTATGGTTGCATTTTTATCAACTGATCAGTACATAACTTTGTTTATGTGTGTTTTTCACACCTTACTTAATATGTATTTATTAAAAATAATGAATTGAACAATATTTGAATGATTTAAAGCCAAGGGCTTTAGAAGCCATTTGCATGATATAGGTTCATCTGCCAATATCCTTTTAAAACAAGCCAGTCTCATTGGCACTGAACATCTGCTCCTTCACATAATTATTTTATATTATAGCAGGTATTTTTTTCTTTTTTTAAAAAAATGTGTGGGTACACAGTAGGTATATATATTTATGGTGTATATGAGATGTTTTGATACAGGGCATGCAATGTGTAGTAAGCACATCATGGAGAATGGGGTGTCGATCCCCTCAAGCATTTATCCTTTGAGTTACAAACAATCCATTTTTACTCTTTATTTTAAAATGTACTATGAGGATGTTATTGACTGTAGTCACTCTGTTGTGCTATCAAATAGTAGGTGTTATTCATTATTTCTATTTTTTTATACCCATTAACCATCCCCACCTCCTCCCCCAACACCCCTACTGCCCTTGCCAGGCTCTGGAAACCATCCTTCTACTCTCTAAGTCCATAAGTTCAATTGTTTTTAGTTGTAGATCCAACGAATAAGTGAGAACATGTGATGTCTGTCTTTCTGTGCCTGGCTTATTTCACTTAACATAATTATCTCCAGTTTCATCCATGTCATTGCAAATGACTGGATCTCATTCTTCTTCTGGCTAAATAGTACTCCACTGTGTATAAGTACCACATTTTCTTTATCCATTAATCTGTTTATGAACACTTAGGTTGCTTCCAAATCTTAGCTATTATAAACTTGGTAGGCATTTTAAAAATTATTCTATGGTCTCTTGATCTACAGAACCCGCCTTGTCTGCAAGTTTCACATTTCTCACACTTTTATATTGCTTTTGACATGTGTGAGCCAGCCAGCCCTAGCCAAGAAGCGCTTAAGGTTTTCCTGGTCCTGGGTAACATAATCTTACCTTAAGTTTCTCTATTTTCAACCTCACGACAGTGTCATTCTGTATGCTTTTTTTGGTCTGTCATTATCTCATGAAGCCAGAAATTTAGCCACTTTTCCATTTTTTCTATAGCTCATCAAAAACTATAGATGTTATTTTAGTACATTTCAGAGTGGCCTCATATTCAGAGCAGTGAAAGCCTTCCTCTTTTTCCTGGATGTACTGTATAGCTGAGTCATTAACATTGAACTCACAGCCAATGGCACTATAACTTATGCCTGAATGAAGCTTATCTAACACATGTATTTTTCTCCAAAAGGTACACTGTGGCCTTCTTGTGCACTTAGGTACACGAGGCAGGCAGCACTTCAGCACAAGGTTTAGGGGGCATTTTAAACAGTGAAATCATCCAAAAAAGCAACAAAATGTGAAAAACATGGCACTAAATAGACTGCAAAAAGGACACATTTTTAGTATGGGAGCAGGAGCAAGAAAGCAGAGTGGTGCTTTGTTCAACCTCAGCTGTCCTGGGCAACTCAAACTTTTCTCTGCTCTGTACATGTCTGTGAATGACCCTGAAAGAACCATGGATATGAATTTGGGGATTACAAAAACACTTTGGTAAGTACTGACACAGGAAGAGGGCAGGGAAGTACTGGGAGAGAAGGGTGAGTTCCCTGGCAAGGGCTCCACCCTCATGCTTGTGCCCACAGACCTAGGTGAGGACAGGCACTCCTGCCTTCACACCCAAATGTTGCATTTTCCAAGACCACCCTGGTCCACCATGCCCCCATCTTGTGCCCATAAAACCACTAAGACCCTAGCATGCACAAACACAAGGGGCTGGACGTCAAGAGGAACACACTGGCAGAAGAGACACAAGTGGCTGCATGTCAAGAGGAACACACCAGCCAAAGAGCACACAGGCTGCTGGACATCGAGAGGTGCAGAGGAGCAGAAAGCACACTGACAGGCACCAGCAGATGCCGGCAGACCATCAACCAGCAGAAGGACAGGGAGGCTGAGGGGAATTTGGCTGGAGCAGTTGGAGAAGAGTTAGGCCACTGAGCGCCCGATTCCATAGAAAAACCACCTCCCCCTTCCATCCCCCTTTGGGCACCCATCCATGTGCTGAGAGCTACTTCTGCCATTCAGTAAAACCTTGCACTCATTCTCCAAGCTGACATGTCATCCAATTTTTCTGGAACACTGGAGCAAGAACCCCAGAATACAGAAAGCCCTCTGCCCTTGTGATAAGGCAGAGGGTCTAGTTGAGCTAATTAACACAAGCCACCTACAAAGGCAAAACTAAAAAAGCACATGGTAACACACGCCCACTGGGGCTTCAAGAGCAGTAAACATTCATCCCTAGACACAGCCATGGGGTTAGAGCCCAGGATCACAACCTGCCCATCTGCATCCTCCCACTACAGGTTTGAGTGCAAGGCATTGAAGCAGTGAGCCACACCCCCATCGTAGGCTCTGTGAGGGAGATAAGGGAAATTTTCCTGTTTCAGTGTGTATTTACAAATACGGAATCTGTGAATACTGAGGATTAAGATATACATATGTTTCTTCTCCTGGTTCTATTTCTCTAGTAGAATGCTGATACAGCTAATATTATTAATTATTCTCAATATTCCTGAAATACCTTGTAGGATTTTTAAAATTGGAATTCAGTATTGTATTTGAAAAGTAGGTGTTGAATAAATATGAATAAATGTTTGCATAATTAAACTGACAGAAATGTCAAAGTTTCATAAAGCATTCTGGGATAAAATGTGATGGAAATAAAGGAAAGTTCAGCCACATGTAGCTGGGATGTGTGTCTCACCAGGTGAGGTGCATCATTCAGTCACGGTTGGCTCTGGTGGGTCCTCCAAGGCAGCATGATCAGAACAGGGGCATCTACCCACCTAGACTGAGAGTCCACTGTGCAGCAGATATTGCCCCACAGTACATGGTAAGATAGGTGGGAGAAAGAAGAACAAAACATCTACAAGAAAAATGATGTCATAAACAATAACTAACCAGCATAATTGAAAAATAAAGCAAAGTACATGGGTAAAATGATAAGTAAAGGGAAATGTATCACCTTAGAAGGGAAGGGGATTTTTAGCTAAGGGGGAATAAGTGTGGGGTCTCATAAGGCATGTGAATTCTAAAGGAAAAGCACAATGGCTGACAACAAAGAAGGATGGTCATTCTGAAGATGATTTTTTTAAAAAAACCACCTTTGGTGGTCTGCCAAGAAAATGAACATTTAAATGGTTTCTTCACAATATGGATCCAGGTTAACAGTAATTTGGGCAATAAAAAATTAAGAACCAGGGCTATCAGGAACAACTCTGCAAATAAAAGAGCTGTAGCAAACAGCATAAAGGGACATGCATTTTCATTAACATAAGATGCACCTCGAAGGTATAATTATCTATAACTGAAATTGCAACATCCTTAAAATGTAGGCAAATTTTTCTACAAGTACTAAGAGCAATAAAGAGAATTCTCACAAGAGAACATATAAAACGAAGGACAGATGTTGAGTATAAATATATTTGTCTTACAAAGTCAAAGAAGATGTCTTTTCATTTGTTTTTTTTGAATTAGAACACACCAGAGAGTTGTTCACGCTAAATAGCTCCTGCATAATTTTTTTCCATTCTGATAATCTAAATATTCCGGGGCAATTCAGTAAATGTGATACCTAGAAGAATTTCTTAGTGAATGTCCAGTTAACCACAATTCTTTTTTTTTTTTCATTTATTGAGCATTTAACATGAGTCAGCCAGTTTCCCAGAAGTTGGGAAGGCAGTGGTGACCAAGAGACCTAAAGTCTCTGAATTCATGGAGTTTACACTCTACTAAATAGTAAAAGCAACAAAGAAGAAATAATTAGAAGTGATGTTCAAAGTAATGAGGAAAATAAAACAGGGTGATGAGATAAAGAATGACCTGGTGCTGCTTTAGATTGGATAGTCAGGGTTGGCCTCTCTGAGGCTGAACATTAGTTGAGACTTGAAATGATGAGAAGGAGCTAGCACAAAAAGATCCAAGAGAAGAGCGTGTCAGGCAGATGTAAGTCAGCACAAAGGGCCCTGTGCAGGGATGAGCTTGGCATGTTCCAAAATCAGAAAGAAGGCGAGCATGGATGGAATGTTGTGAGCAAAGAAAGGAGTGGGGGAAAATGCATCATAAGGTGTGTAGACACCATTCAGGAAGGCATTTTTGGAAGGATGAGGAAGAGACATTTAATTCCAAGTGCAAGAGGAGTGAATGGAAGTATTTAAGCATGGTTGAGATATAATATTGATTATTCTTAAAGATCACTCTGAAGGGTGAATAATGAATTGCAGAAATGGAAAGACCAATTAGCAGCTTTTCATTTAAATTCAACAAACATATGATAGCTTAGATTAGGATACTGGCAACAGAAGGGGAACAAATTAGACAAATTTAGGATATGGTTTGATGGTATTGTTAAGAATTTGGTCAAGAAAAGGGGAAATTTAAAATTATTCTCAGATTTTTGACTTGAGTGACTGGACAGATGATGATATAATTTTTGAGATGAGGAAACTAGGGAAGTATTTGAGGAGGAATTTGGAAACATCTGTTAGATATCTTACTGGAAGTATCAAGTGGACATTTGATTGTATGGAACTAGTGTTTAGTGGTGGAGATAAACTTGAAGATCAACAGTTTATAGAGAATATGTAAAGCCATGATACTGAATGATAGCACTAAGAAGAAAGTATAGAAAAGAAAGGAAAGAAACCTTACTTCAGAATCTGTGGAATGCCAACATTTAGCAGTCAGACTGATGTGCAGTGGTATGCAGCATCTAAAATGGTCTCTAATGATCTTCATCTCCTGGTATTCATGCCCTGGCATTGTCTCCTCCAACAATGAATCATAGCCAGCAAGTGTGTCCAATACAATACTGTAGAGGTGATGGTGCATGATTTCAAGGTTTTATCATAAAAGGAATTGCAGTAACCACCCAGCTCTGTTTGTCTTCTCACTCAAGAGAAAGCCAGCCGCCATGTTGTGAAGACACTCAAGCAGCACCACATGCAAGTGAATCAGGCCAAGTTAGCCTTCAGATGACTGGAGATCTCTCTGACATCTGACTGTAGCCCATGGGACCCCAAGTCCCTCCCAAACTCATGACCCACAGAAACTGAAGAAAATGAAAGACTATTGTCATTTTAAGCCACTAAGTTTTGAGTTAACTTCTTAAGCAGAAGAGATATTGATAGAGGAACAAGCAAAACAGATCAAGGAAACAAAGCCAATGTTTCAAGAAGATGGCCAGGAAAAGAGAGGCAGTAAAGAAAGTTATAGGTTTGAAGAAAGAGGAGATGTGAAACAATCTTTGGGAATATGGGAAAGGGATCATATTATGAAACTCAGTAGGACTTGCAGATATCATTGAATCCCTATTTGAGATATGCATTTATAAATCTTCAGACATATGTGGGGTTTTTTTCACAAATATTTAATGGCTTGGATCTGGAAAAATAGGCAAGAATTGGGGTTAGAGTGGTAGTTTTAGCAGATGAGTATAAAGAAGGAACAGAGGAAGAGGAGAGTTGACATTATTGCAAGAGAGGGATTACAGAGATAGACCATAAGCATGAACACGGGTAAGAAAGATAATGAAAATGTGAAAGGCAACTGAAGGTGAAATGTAGGCGGGCTCGAGGCTTAGAGTCCTTGTTGGAATGGAAGGATGCCGGAAGAAAGTATGAGAGGAGACAAACTGGAAGGAAAGGAGGCAGTGACTATACATCAGTTTGCTTAAAACTGAGATTTTCAATGTATTATAGACATGGATGGAGAAAAGTATGAAGAAATAATGATAATTATTTTGAAAATAACATTTAATATTTATTAGACATGTACTAAATGCCAGGCCTTGTTTTAAAACCCATTGATATGCCAGGCGTAGTGGCGCACACCTGTAATCCCAGCTACTCAGGATGCTGAGGCATGAGAATCACTTAAATCTGGGAAGTGGAGGTTGCCACTGCACTCCAGCCTGGGTGACAGGGTGAGACTCTCTCAGAAAACAAATAAAACAAAAACCATTCAGGCAGTATTATTTCTCCTCACAAAACCTTAATTTTACAGATAAAGAAACAGAGGCATGCCCCAAATCACGCAGCTAACAAGTAGTACTGCTGGAGTTGAAACCCAGGCTGTTAACGCCAGAACATACTCTCTTATCCAGTCTATCACAGTGACTAGAAGAGTAGGTAGCTAACAACAGCAACAGAAAGAGGTGTTGTATGGTGATTTTCTTTTCAAAGGAAGATAGAGGAGTGAGAATGAGATGCAAATATAGGATGGCTAGTCCATATCCACTTGCTGAGATATGTCAGCAAGGTCAGGTTGAGGGATGTCCAGGATAAAGATGAGATGAAAATCTGAATGTTGACACAGAACCTGGAAGGCTTGGGCTTCTGAGAGCAATGGAGGCAAATGGAATTAGATGCATAATAGACTGGTCTTGTCATTCTCTTCAGATGGGGGAATATGGTGACCCCAGGCAACTCTTCAAATTTACAGTTCTGGGGACATGATGACCCAGGGATGAGTGATGGATATCTGGTGATCAAGTGTTAGAGATCCTGATGATATCAACTCTAGCAATTGATTCTATGTTATCCTTGCATGAAGGTGCTGAAAGGGGTTAGAAATTTAGGGACAAGTTTAAGGATTATTGAGACTTTTGTAATCTGAGAAACAACTTCCCACTCTAAGTCAGTCATTAGGAATTATTTCAGCATAGATGAGTAAATAAAAATTGAGATTCAGAGAAACTAGTTCATGTGATACCTTAAATAATTAGGAGACCAAGAAAGGGTAAAAATCTGGGGAGTCCTATGGTGTATTTTTTCTACTTCCAATAAATTCTTTTGAAAAATTTTTTTTTTCTAACTAACCAGATATTGAAGCGGTTTCCTGGACAATTTAGGAAAGATAGACAAGGTCACAAAAAAATAATGTATCAGTGGAAGTCTACACACCAAACTCACCATAATTCTTACCCCTAATAAAGGAAATAAATATGATTTTTAAACATGTAATTAAGGGAGACATTAAATGTATCTGCCATGTTTCATTTCCTAGTGGGACTGGGGAAGAAAAATTAAAAGTGTTCAAAGTTATTCTTTTGGGGTAGTAAGAATATGAGTGTTTGTTTTACTTTTCTATTTACTTCTCTCCATTTTTTTTAACTTGTCAGAAAAAAAAAGAAAACAGGAAAAGCAGCCCATGAAATAATTATTAAAAATATTTTTCAATAAAAAAACATATGTTCTAGGTAAAAAATGAAAAAGAAATGTTTTATGGATACATAAAAATTAGGTTACAGGACATTTTATTTCAAATAGGAGACATGGAAGACTACACTTGTCTTTTCCTCTTCCTAAATTAACTGCCTTACTTTTTTTTTAACTTTTGACACAGAAGTGCACAACCATGATCAACTGCAGTGAAATATCACTTGCACATGCTCATAGTGAATGTTTGCACAGGCATGCATGCACTTTAAAAAGTGAATGGCCAAAAGCCCATAAGTAATCATGGCCTTGCAAAAGAAGTTCATCCTCCAAAAATGTTACAAACAAATTTATTTCACTGAGAAACAGAACAATCCAACAAAAAACCTATCAAATATAATAACCAGGACCCAGGCTTTTATTTCATCAGCAAGCTGGCCATCACTTTATAATCCTTCAAAAATGTATTTGAGGGCTGCTTAGAAATGGAGTGTGACACATACACATTTTACTTCCAGGTGAATAAGGGTCTTCTCAAAGGTGCTGAACCCAAGGCCCTAGACAGAGAAATTTCACTTATCTCCACATAATCATGACTTGGATAAGAACAGAGCATATTATCAGTGCCTAACAGGTGTAATATATAGGCTAAAGCCACTCAGAACCCACAGGATAAAGAGAAAAACAGAACAATGCTCTTCATGTCTGTTGAACATTTTCAGCTGTCTAAGATCATGAGGGGTTCAATCTCTCAGACTTGGGGCACCCTGCACAGTGGAATCAGGATCTGGGTTCAAATCAAGGTTTAGGTTCAAATCCTGGATCTTTCTATCCATGCAACACTGTGCAAATTACACAACCTCTCTGAGCTTTGCCTTTCACATGTTTAAATGTGGCAAAAAAGGCCTGCTTTGTAGGGATATACTGATACCAAAATGTGTAAATTTTCTAGTTTAAAGTAGACAATCCATAAAGTTCCTCTTTTCCTTTTCCACAGCAAAGAGCTAACAAAACATTCATCCAAAACTTTCAAGATATTAACAAATAACATCTTAGATGCATTTGACAGGAAGCTTATCTGATGCTTTATCCTCTCCCATTCCCAATTCCAGAAAGAATTAGTCAACTTCATGAGGATTATTGTACAATAATAACAACAACAACATCAGTAAATGTCTGTTGAATGCTTTAAGTTATGCTGGGCCTTTTGCTAACTATTTCTATACTTTATTCCATTTAAATCTAACAACTGCCTAAGGAGGATGTACCCCAGTATTGCCATTTTTGGAGGAGAAAATAATCTAAGTTTTCATTACTAATAGCGGAGAAAGCTGAGACTTGAACCCAGAACTTCTGACTCCAGAGGCTACCTGCCTAATCAATAGGCGACACTAGTCCACCGTAATTAAAAATAAATGAGAGGAAATTCCAGGACCACTTTTCAGAAAAAAAAAAAAAATATGTAAAGACACCTCTTCAAATCATTATGTAAATTTTCTACACATTGTTTCTTACTATTCAAGTCCTAATTTTAAGAACTTTGATACCACAGGTTCTGTTATATCGTCTTGATCAAAGTGAATTATCTACAGTTAATAGCGGTAAACCGATGTTGAGCCGCACTTGCTAACATCACTTTCAAAAACACAGTCAACATATTCACAGAACTTCCCAAATAACAAGCCAGAAAAATATATTTGTCTTGCAACTTCTTATTTTCCTTGCCAAGTGAATAAACAATCATTGCTCTAGTATAACGTTTATCAGCTGCCTAGATGCAACAAGAATGAGTTAAATTCCAAGCCAAACCATGTAATTAGTTGAGTCAAGTAAACAGGAATAATCCAGATGGAAGTGTGTTTAATAAATGGTTTTTATTTTAATTTTCACTGACGGAACCACTAATGAAATACATTCTCTACTCTCTTCCTCCCTTCTTCAAGGAAATTCAGACATACCTTTATCAGCATTAAGTAGCTGCTTTTCACTATTATAATAAAATTATCAAAACTGGGTATATCAGGCTTTGAAAATGAAGTTATGAATGTTGAATGCCTTTATAATTAGAAGAAAAGATATTGCTGCCAGTGCATTCATTTTATTCCCAATTACCAGTTTGTGGGGATGTATTTCTCCTCTTCCAACCAAGGTCTCAAATCTTACTGGCCATTAGACAGCTCTCATTCTACCCAACTGTATCCAACTGGAAGTGTTTAGAAATGATGATATTAATTAAAAGCTAAAAAACAAATTATACACTTAGCATATTGAAGAAATGCGAAGGTTTTCATAAATTGGTGTGTTCTTTAGAAGAAAATTAATTGTTTAGATGCATAATTCAATTAATAGTTCTGAGTAATGGCATAGTTTCTTCATTTTGTGGAATAGAAAAGCAATTGTACCCTGAAGGCTCTTGATATCATTTTTTAAATATTAAAATCCTTTCAGGATATGAATAATTATAAGAAAAATTTTAAGTGATAATATTGAACTTTCACAAATATGTGGGATTTGGTTATGGTAAAAATACATGAACTATTGCTCTGTCATTCTCAAAAAAGTTACCATTCACTGGCTTGAATATTTTTAATTTTCACATTTAAACCAATACATTTCTTTGGGATTTATAATCACTTTTTGCTACATAGGTATCTAAATCAAAGATGACCATGCCACCACACTTGTTGCCAGGGTCAGGGGTCCCCTTGGGATCACCCTCCACATCACCCATGACAGAGTTCTTCACTGTGCCCACCACTCCTATTCTGAGCTCTTTGCTGTCGTGCTCACACATTTTGTCTTTGTTTTTCCCTCATGTTATTTGTTCTATGCTTTCTGCCTAGAGACTTTCCCACTTTTATTCAGTTCACTCTCTCTTAAGAGTCAGCTAAACTTCTCAAGCTGAGTAAGATGTTCTGTCCTGTGGTTCCATAGCACTTTGCGCATACTTCCATTATTGCACTTTTTATTTACATGGCTTTCCAACTAGAGTGTGAACAGATAACTAACACATGCAGGACCAATCAGTCTCTTCTCTGAGAACCTGGAATCAGGACACAGAAATTCTATTTCATCTTTTTTAGAGACTCAATCTGAGAGGCCTTGAAAAACTGGGATGGAGGCGACTTTGCACTTACCAAATTCGGGAAAGCCAGTCTTTGAAGAGAGGAAAGAAAGACAATGTGGGATAAAAGCAAAAAGAAGCCACAGTCCATAAAAAGGTGAAAAATAAATCAGTTTGGCCTTACTATTTGCTGTGTCCAGAAACTAAGATTATACACCCAACCTTGGTTTCTACGAGATTCTCATGTATCCTTCCAATAAATTCTCCATTTTTGCTTAAACAATTTTGAAAGCATTTTACTTCCTAACAAGCAAATGATCCCTAAAATGTTATATGCAGAAAGTGATGAATATATGTCTGATAACGAAATGAATCAGTGACTGCCTTATAATGTATTAGATCAGAAGAAGGAGTCCCTCTCAGTCCCCAATACCCAGCAGATCTTCAAACTTTTCACCTGCCATTGAAAGTATAACAATTTTTAAAAGAAGAAAACTGGCAATGCAGTTTCATAGAATCTGGATATAGAAGGAACTTAGAAGGTATGCAAAAACATCAGCCTCCTCCAACTGCCACCACTTTAGAGTTCATAATCATACTGCATTATAATAGAGCTCAGGTTTCCTAGCAAACAAGCCATTTTTTTCTCTTCTACCGAATGTGCCTTCTTATACTTTTGACTGAAGCACAACCAGGAAAACATCTGTGCTGTGACATTAGCTTTCAAATGAGCAAAACCATAGTGGTTCTACATCCTGCAGTTTTTGAAAAAGTAGCAATAATGGTCAATAATAAGAGTTCAGAGCTTTAAGACATTCTCTTCTCTTTGTTTTCAACCATGGTAACACCTGTACCTTCTGATTAAAGGATCAGAAGGTCTCTCAATCTCAGCCTTTCTAAGTGTTTCTCCATCATTTAGAATTATAAATGAGGTGGTTTAATGAAGCATAATGAGAGAGAAATAAACCGAATTGGGGATAAGATTTTGCATAAAAAAACAAAATTACAATTATCAAAGTAAATCTGTGAGATTACTAATGACACTCTTCACAGACTTAGGAAAAAGATTTTAAAATTCATATGAAGCAAAAAAGATCCCATATAGTCAAAGCAATCCTAAGTAAAAGGAACAAAGCTGGAGGCATCAAGTTACTGACTTCAAACTACACTACATTGAATATGTGTGGTTACAGTAACCAAAACAGCAGGGTACTGGGACAAAAACAGACGCCCAGACCAATGGAGCAGAATACAGAGCCCAGAAGTAATGCTGCACACCTGCAACCATCTGATCTTAGACAAAATCAACAAAAAAACAGGCAATGGCAAAAGCATTCCCTATTCAATAAATGCTCCTGGGATAACTGGCTAACTGTATGCAGAAGATTGAAACTAGATGCCTTCCTTATACCATAGACAAAAATTAACTCAAAATGGATTAAAGATAAATCTAAAACCCAAAACTAAAAAACCCTGGAAGATAACCTAGGAAATACCATCTGGACATAGGACCTGGCAAAGACTTCATGATGAAGATGCCAAAAGCAATTGTAACAAAAATCAAAATTGACAAATGGGACCTAATTAAATTAAAGAGCTTCCACCCAGAAAAATAAACTATCAGCAGAGTAAGCAGACTACATAATGGGAGAAAATATTTGCAAACTATGCATCTGACCAAGGTCTAATATCCAGCATCTATAAAGAACTTAGACAAATTTATGAGCAAAAATCCACAACTCCATTAAAAAGTGGATAAAGGATATGAACAGTCACTTTTCAAAAGAAGACATACAAGAGGTCAATGAGCATATGAAAAAATGCTTAACATCACTCATCATTAGAGAAATGCAAATGAAAACCACAATGAGATACCATCTCACACCAGTCAGAAAAGCTATTACTAAAAAGTCAAAAAATAATAGATGCTGGTGAGAGTGTGGTCAAAAGAGAACACTTGTACACGCCGCTGGCAATGTAAATTAGTTCAGCCATTGTGGAAATCAGTTTGACAAATTCTCTCTTAAAACAGAATTACCATTTGACCCATCAATCCCATTATTGGGTATATTCCCAAAGGAGTATCAATTGTTCTATCATAAAGACAAATGCATGCATATGTTCATTGCAGCACTATTCACAATAGCAAAGACATAGAATCAGCCTAAGTGTTCATCAATGGTAGACTAGATAAAGAAAGATGTATACACCATGGAATACTATGCAGCCACAAAAAAATAAAATCACATGCTTTGCAGCAGCATGGATGAAGCTTGAGGCCATTATCCCAAGCAATATAATGCAAGAACAGAAAACCAAATACCACATGTTCTCACTTACAAGTGGGAGCAAAACACTGAGTACTATATGGATACAAAGAAGGGAACAACAGTTAGCAGGGCCTATTTGAGGGGAAAGAGTGAGAGGAGGGTAAGGATCAAACACTACCTATTGGGTACTATGTTTATTACCTGGGTGATTAAATGATCTGTACACCAAATCTACGTGACACACAATTTACATATACAACAAACCTGAACATGCACCTCCCTGAACCTAAAAGTTTTTTAAAAAAACATCTTGAACCAAAAATATATATGTTCCTCATACTTGTTCCTCATGCAGATCATAATTTCTTTCACAATCAGTCACACATAAAAATTACTTAAAGGTAAATGCAAAGCAAAAAATAAAAACCTATGATAAACAATTAACTGTCAGTTACATAAAGCTCTATAATCAATAACTAAAATGTATTGATTATTCATGAGGTTCAGAGACATGCCCAGTCCTAACCTAAGCTGGTATTATCCTTCCACTCACCCAACTCTAAATGGTTGTTTAAATTTCTTTTGCTTCTTTTTCTAAATTATAATAAATTAATTGCCTCCATCTCCTAGAAATCCAGATTTATGTTCTCTTTAAATACTTCACCAGTACTTTGGAGGTTAAATCTTTAAGAACAAATATTTAATGTGAGTCTCCCCATGCAAACAGCTGCTTAGAATGATTTCAAAATCAATGTGCATTTTATAGATTATATATAAAGATAACTATGACTTGCATAATGTAAACAGTATTAGTATTTGCAAATTCTAGCTATAAAAAATAACTTCCTACATAAAAATTAAGGTTCATCTACCTAAATATTGGTAAACTATGTCTTTGTTGATTTCTTATATTTCAACTTAATGATTTGTTTATTTAACTAGTGCTGTTTCATGCAGCAGAGACTTTAGAAATGTCAAACAGGGTATTTTTTTTCAAGCTGTTAGTCACAGAAAAATAAAGAATAAACACAAGCAGGTCTTTTCAATCAATTCTCATCTGTTGAATAATTACAGCCTTCTGTGAGGATTTAGCATTAGCACAAGCTTCTCATGCACATTCTAAACACTGAACTTTATAACATTACCCCAGAATACTTTTCTTTTTATTATCTATTTCTTTATACTCTGTGTTTTTTCTTTCAAATGTTATAAGCTCATAGAAAGAGTAAAATATCTTATATCATAAACATGTCAAACCAAGATTATACTATTTTCCCTAGTTAGAATTAAGTAGACAAAGAGGAAAATAAATAGACAAAGAGGAAGCATTGTAGAAAGAAAATGGTTCTTAACAACAATTCTTCAACATTGATTTGACAGAAAATAAACATGGGGAAATCCTAGCCGACCACTTATAAGCTGATTTTATGTACCAGGTTGTTTTAATCGTTTTTATATACTATCTTAATTATTCCTCACAATAACTCCAAGGTGTAGTACTAAATTTCTGCCATTGCACACGTGAGGAACTTGACACACAAAATGTTTAATCAGTTCTCCCCAGATCACATATCTGATAAATGGTGGTGCAGAATAAAAACCCGGGCATTCTGACATGAATGAGTCCATGCTCTTAAACACTCTAAATACTGCCTACTTCATAGACTTTTGTAAAAAGAAACAGTTTTAAATACAGTTAACCCTTGAACAACATGGATTTGAACTGCGTGGGTCCATTTCTATGTGGATTTTCTTTTACTTCGGCTACCCCACGACAGCACACCAATCCCTCCTCTTCCTTCTCCTCCTCAGCCTAGTTAGCATGAAGATGATGAGAATGAAGAGCATTATGATGATCCACTTACACTTAATGCATAGTAAATATATTTTCTCTTCCTTAATGATTTTCTTAACAGCATTTTCTTTTATCTAGCTTATTCTAATATAAGAATACAGTATGTATTAATAATACATACACAAAATATGTGTTCAGTACAGCTTCTGGAAAATGGTAGGCTATTAGTAGCTAAGTTTTTGGGAAGTCAAAAGTCATGGATTTCCAATCATGCAGGGGGTGGGGATCATTTCCCCTAATCCCTGTGTTGTGTAAGGGTCGGTTGTATATGTCAAACAATCAGCATAGTTTCTGACCTTTAGTAACTACCCAGTCCAGGGTAGTTATGGTGACCACTATAATGGTTATAGGTTGATAATTATGATAGTTAATTATAATTCTTGTTACTGGATTACAAAATAATTTTTATATTTTAATTTGCTTTTATATTCACAATCTCATTTTCTGTCTCCCGAAAAAAAATGGCCCTCTTTGCGATTTTTAAAAATTTTTTCAAGCATGTGTAATTTTGGCATTCTATCTCAAGCCCTCTACAAATATCAGTCAATGTTCAAAGAATGTGATAGATAATTTTTAGGAAAACAAAAACAGTGGAGTTTTTTAACAAAGTAATTTGGTACGATAAGGATTTGCTGCCTGATCTAGAATTATATTAGCATGAGAAAACTATCAATGTATCTCCTGAGTTTTTACAATATAAAGATAAACTGAGATTGTTTTCATTACAGTCACAACTTTTTAGCAGACTACATTAGAAAGAAGACATAAGGGAAGGAGAAAGAGACAAACACACACACACACACACACACACACAGAAGCTGAACAAATTATAAAATAAAAAACTCTAAGTTGTATTTTGCAAAAAGGTGGAAAGGTTTTTGATGATCTTGAAATCATAGCTTTTTTTTTTTTTTTTTTTTTTTGAGACGGAGTTTCGCTCTTGTTACCCAGGCTGGAGTGCAATGGCGCGATCTCGGCTCACCGCAACCTCCGCCTCCTGGGTTCAGGCAATTCTCCTGCCTCAGCCTCCCGAGTAGCTGGGATTACAGGCACGCGCCACAGTGCCCAGCTAATTTTTTGTAATTTTAGTAGAGACGGGGTTTCGCCACGTTGACCAGGATGGTCTCGATCTCTTGACCTCGTGATCCACCCGCCTCGGCCTCCCAAAGTGCTGGGATTACAGGCTTGAGCCACCGCGCCTGGCCGAAATCACAGCTTTTAACCTAAGGTTGAGAATTCCAAATAGTGAGGTTTTAGCTGACGGCAAAGCTTGAGGCCTAGGTTATTCCACCAAGAAGCTATTCTGACACTGATTGAATTGCATGTCAACCAGAAATGCCTACATTCCAGTAGTATCTCTTTAAATATGTGCTCCTGAACATATATTAGAAAGTAGATGCCTAACTTTGATCATTTTCAACTGAGAACAGAATGAATTTATCTTCCTTTGTCTGAAAATCATACGGGTGTTGAAAATTGCCAAGTACCAGTATCCAGTCAACATTAAGCAAAATGAATCACGGATAGCAATAGCTAGAACCATTGCCAAATGCTACCCATAAATTAAAGAAATTTTGTCTTCTTAGCGTGTGATTTATTTGGAAAGCTTTTAGTGCTAATTTCTGAAGGAAGCCAAAAATCATTTTATTGAAATGAAGCATTTTAGTGTTGAGTTCAGTTCCAGTACCAACACTGTTTCCAATAAGCTTTCAGATGAACACTTCAACATAATTCTTATTTTACTACATATTCTGGGGACTCAATTAGAAGGAATGACAACATTCCTGCATTCTCTGGATTTCACTATAAAGAGTTTGAGAGTCCAGCTTGGGTAAATTAACCAACCCAAAAAGCAATGGAAGCAGGACTCTTTAGGACAAAACCCTTTTCCTGATGATAGTCGTCAAAGCAAGTTGTCTTATAACTAAGAAAGCTAGCAGTACCAGTCTCATACAGTTTTTTTATAAATTTCCTAATGACTTTCATCATTTTTGTTTCTCCTATGGTAAAATAAGGTCATCTGGGGATGTTCCTAGCTAAATATTTCCTTCTCTACTTCAGAACATTTTCCGGGCATCAGTAATCACCCAAATTCCTCCCCAATGCCTTCACATACACTAAAAATGTCTCTTCCTCAAGATACTAAGTGTTCACAAAGTCTACAGACAGCTCGTTGTATTAAAAAATAAAGTAATAAATAACATAAAAATTGTGTGCATTGGATAAAGATGGGAAAAGCCCATAGAGAGATCTGGATTGTTGAATGAAAATGATAAGATATATTATGAAGGGTTTTCTTAAAAATTATATATATATAATTTTGAATATATATATATATTTCAAGACAAGGTCTTGCTCTGTTGTGCAGACTGAAGTGCAGTGGCAAGATCATAGCTTGCTGCAGCCTTGAACTCCTAGGTTCAAGCAATTCTCTGGTCTCAGCTTCCCTCTCGAGTAGCTAGAAGTACAGGCAAGGGTGCCTATCTAGTTTTTTTAAATTATTTTTTGTAGAGACAGGGTCTTGCTACATTGTGCAAGCTGGTCTGGAACTCTTGGCCTCAAGTGATCCTCCCACCTCAGCCTCCCAAAGTGTTCAGATTACAGGTATGAACCACTGCACCTGGTGGAATAAATTATTTTTAAAATAATCAGGTTATACTGACATCCGAAGAGTGACAGTCTTCTATGAGAATAAATGGGACACAGAAACTCCCCTATGGCACAGTATGGGAGGAAGAAACCACTATTACAAAAGTAGGAAAGAAAAACCATGGATAAAATTGTAACAAATTTTCATGTGTTGAGTGTGGACTAGCCTGTCAGTTGGTAATCTCTGGGAGACCCAGAAAGGACCTGTTCATTCATCAACTTTTTTCCAGGAGTCTCTATCAAATGCTCACAAGATGGGGCAGAGACAGAGCCTGGAATAACCCCCTCTCAATGGGACATGGACACTAAACCCCATCTGACATGAAGTAAAATCTGGAAGACACTGGGGGTAGAGTAGGAAACTCACCTGTCCCTGATCTCCAATAAAGGTACACTGCAGTGGAGGGAGGGCTAACAGCAAAAGCCACATGCAGCTGAGTGAGGGATGGGAAAGCTGCTTGAGCCCAGGTTCCCAAACTAGTATTAATAAAAAGAGAGGACTGCCAACACTGGGAGAGTGGCTGGACACCTGCCCTCACTCAAGAGCTCCTTTCAAGACCCCTCATTCATATAAGGCAGACTATGGCTGTGGGGGGTGAGCAGGGTGTGTAGTGAGGTCAGGATTCTGAAGCATGATGAAAGCACACCTCCCAAAAGCAGGTGAGCAAGGCCTTCCTAAGCCTGAAGCTAAATTGAGAGAACCAAGAGAACCGTGAATCTCCACCAAATAACATGCAATAGCAATCCACTGCTTCGGATAGAACAAGACCATGAAAAAAAAATACACGCAGCTTAGGCCTCTAGGGCCTGCAGAGAGTTGAGAGCAGGATAGAAACACTGAAAAGAGCCCTATAGTAATCCAAGCCTCACTCTAAGGAGCCACCATTGAGGAATTTGAAGACTGGCACACTGAGGGTTAACTACAGCAGCAGCAACAACAAACCCAGCTCAAGCACTGATAAGGACTGAGGGCCTGACAGGAGAAGCAGTGTGTTCATTTCAGCTGTCAGTAGTACACACCTCCATGTTTACTACCCTTACATAAAATATCCAATATTCAATGAAAAATAGTGATATGCAAAAAAAGAGGTATATATTCAAATAATAAAACAGTCAACAAAACCTGATCCAGAAATGACTCATGTTAAAACTATCAGTCAGAAACTTTAAAATAACTATAAGTTATGTGTTAAATGATTTAGTGAAGAAAGTGGACATGTATTAATAAATGAGAAATTTCATCAGAGGTGACATCTCTAGAAAAGATTCAAATAGAAAATCCAGTGTATATATAATGGAGAATTCTTTCCAGACTTATTAGCAAACTAGACAGAGTACAAAAAAGAATTAGTGAACTTGAAGATAGGCTGATAGAAATTATCCAAACTCAACCACAAAGAAAAATAGTAAGAAAAAAAGAACAGATTATCCCGAAGATGTGGGACTATCATATGGTCTTACATACACATATTTGGAGTACCAGACAAAATATAGAAAGGGAGGACAGGAGGAGTATCTGAAGAGAGAAGTTTCAAAATTAATGAAAGAAAACAAACCATAGATCCACAAGTTCAGAGAATCTAAGCAGTATAAATACCAGGCATATCACAGTCAAACTGCTAAAACCATACATCAAGGGAAAATCTTGAAGGTAACCAGATAAAAAAAGAAACATTTCTAGCAGAGGCACAAAGATAAGAATTAGTACAAATTCTTTATCAGAAATCATGCAAGCAATAGACAATGGACTAACATCATGAAAGAATTGAAGGGGAAAAATCCATCAAGCCAGAATTCTGTTTCTAGTGAAAACACCTGTCTAAAATGAGGATAAAATGAAGATTTTTTTCAGACAAACAAAATCTAAGAGTAATTATTTGCCAGTAGTCCAGCATGACAAGAAATGTCAAATGAGGTTCTCTAGGCAGAATGAATGTAGTATAAGATAGAAATTTCTATTTACACAAAGAAATAAAGGGTACAGGAGAATAAAAAATCTGTATAAATATAAAATACATTTTTTCTTGATTTTAATATATTTAAAAGATGATTGTCTGAAGTAAAAATAGGTACAGAAGCTTTTGCAAAATATAATTCTTTTGAATTATAAAGAATTCAAAAGAAGACAATAAAAGGGGAACAAATGAACAGAGAACAAATAGAACAAGAGAACTAGTAGGATGGCAAGTCAAATACAAGCATATCAACAAAGACATTGATAGTATAAAACTTTGCCAGGGGCAATAGCTCAACACCTGTAATCCCAGCACTTTGGGAGGCTGAGGCAGACGGATCACCTGAGGTTGAGAGTTCGAGACCAAACTGACCAACATGGAGAAACCCCATTTCTACTAAAAGTACAAAAATTGGCCAGGCGTGGTGGCACATGCCTGTAATCCCAGATACTCAGGAGGCTGAGGCAGGAGTATCTCTTGAATCTGAGAGGCGGAGGTTGCAGTGAGTCGAGATCCTGCCATTGCACTCCAGCCTGGGCAACAAGAGTGAGACTCCATCTCAAAAAAAAAAAAAAAAAAATAGTATAAACACTTCAATTAAAGGCCAAGATTTTCAGATTGGATAAGAAAAAGCAAGACCCAATTATGTGCCATCTAAAGAAAACCCACTTTAACATAAAGACAGATAAATTAAAAGAATGGAAAATATATGCCATGCAAATACTAATCAAAAGAAAACTGGAGTGGCAATATTAATAGTAGAATATTCCTTAGTGTTCTGAATAAGGAATATTACTGTTGATAAAGATGGGCATTTCATAATGACACACGAATTAATGCATCCAGAAGACACGATAATTCTAAATGAATACACATCTTATTACAGAGTTCAAATACACAAATAATAAGTGATGTGACAGTAGTCTTGTCGATTGGTTTGGTTTGTGCCACTACTCAAATGCTGTGACAAAGTGACTGCCCATCATCATCACCACCTTCCTGCTTCCCCAAGTTAAGTGATAATGGTTTTGATGTAGCCATCAGAAGGTCCACAACTAAATACAAATATTTTTACCTCCCAAGAAGAGAAAAATTTTCATAGCAACATGTGTCCCTAGATGTCTTTAAATAAGAACATTTTGAATGAAATTTAACAAGAGGAAGTGCCAAGAAACTAGCAGCAACACAGAGAGAGCTGGAGGGGGGAAGGATAAAATTTCAAAAAATCAGAAATTCAATCTACTTTTATGACATTGAGCTCTAAGAACATTTACTTATTACGTAGGCTTAAATTTGTATCAAGAGACTTTAAAATGAAGGGATTAATCTGTTAAGCAAAACCAAATCCAGAGACATCACTTATCTGGTGGCTATCTTGTCTATGGAGACTTGTTACTTAACTTCACACCTGTGTGGAGCTGAATGAAGTCAGAAACTTTTCATAGGAATTCAGTCAACAGGGAAAAGTGCTTAAAATGAGGGAAGGACAAATAATAGTTAACAACAATTTCCTTCAGAAGAAAATGTCATTATTTATTAATAATATATGGTTTAGTCACAGATTTTTTTTGTTACAAATTACCCTGCTTTAACTCATCGAGTTTTTCTTGTAACCAATATAATGGCTTTAATAATTATCTGAAATATTGTCGGTTTCAGATTAAACACTTGTATTAATTCATTCCCACACTGCTATAAAGAAATACCTGAGACTGAGTAATTTATAAAGAAAAGAGGTTGAATTGACTCACAATTCCGCAGGCTGTTTAGGAAGTGTAGTAGCTTCTGCTTATGGGGAGGCCTCAGGAAGCTTCCAATCATGGCAGAAGGGGAAAGGAAAGCAGGCACTTCTTACATGGCTGAAGTAGGAGCAAGAGAGAGAGGCAGGAGGTGCTGCACACTTGTAAACAACCAGATCTCCTGAGAACTCTATCATGAGAACAGCACCAAAAAGGGAACTCTACTGCCATGATCCAATAACCTCCCACCAGGCCCCATCTCCAACATTGGGGATTACAATTCAACATGAGATTTGAGCAGGGACACAGATCCAAGCCATATCAACGCTCTCACATGGAAGAAAACCTGAACATTCCACTTCAGGAGATTAAACCGTGTGGGAATCGTTTATACAATGTTTTCTACTTTGAGTAGGAAGAATGAAGCATACGGTGTATGAAAATGAAATACTAAATTGGCATTTGAGTGTAGTTACTCATTCCAACAGTGTTATCCAAAATATTTGTATGCCTCCTCATCTCCCTTAATTTTATATACCTTACAATTTCACTTTAGTGCCAAACGTGAGATTGTCCTCTAAACTCAATCCTGTCTCAGTAACTTGATTTCCATGGTTTTAGGTAATTAAAATAAAAACTTTTGAGATTCACTGAGTGAAAATCTAACCAATGTTTGACACACAAAAGGCCAACAATAAGCCCATTTTAAGTAAAAACCTCATGACCATCAATCAGCTAAGCTCCATGAGAACAGTATTTTGTTGCATTGTGGTTTCCACCCAGCTGCTAGAGTGAAGCCTGACACATAACAGACACTCCACAAATATTGTTAAATGAGAGAATATGAAAGACCCTGCAACATAGAAAAATAAATATCCATGAACTCACTGAGCCAAGAACCGTCTGAATGCATACTGTGATGACAGTCATAGAAGTGTGAACATGTATACAAAAATCAAGAATAAAGAAAACAAAGATTGGGCTTCATACAGAAATCCCTGAGCCTAGAATGTTAAACATTGTGTGGATTAATCAGACATATTGGTGGGATGGGCAAAGAGTATTTAAATACAAGACATTTCTTAGGGAAAAGGTAATAACAAATTAAACTTCTTCTAGAGTTTCTTCTAAACCCATAGTCCAGGCTTTCTAGAACAGTAAATTCTACTTTTAAGTCAATCACTCCAAAGAAAATAAAATTAGTAAACTAAATAAATGAAATAAGTAGAAAAGAATTTTCCTCATGTTTGTTGATATCTATAACCCACATTTTATTTACATAATAAAGTAGCCAGATTTGTGTCCACTTCAGAGTAATGGGCTCAATATAATTTCACCCTAGGATTTTACTCAGAAACGGATCTCACAAGTTAACTTAACAGCAACAAAAAACAGCAGGAAAAAAAACCTCACATCACTTCATCACATCATTCCCAAACTGTGTATCTCACACTCTCAGATCCACCATTTCTCACAATGCATTCATGCTTTGCTGTAGACTGAATTGAGATCTCCCAAATTCATATGTTGAAGCCCTAACTCTTCCAATGTGATGGTGTTTGAAGATGGGGCTTTTGAAAGGTAATTAGGTTTAGATGAGGTCATGAAGGTGGAGCCCTCACAATGGGATTAGTGCTCCTAAAAAAGAGACAACAGGGCCGGGTGCAGTGGCTTACATCTGTAACCCCAGCACTGTGGGAGGCCGAGGCGGGAACATCACAAGGTCAGGAGATCGAGACCATCCTGGCCAACACGGTGAAACCCTGTCTCTACTAAAAATAGAAAAAAATTAACTGGGAGTGGTGGCGCACCTGTAGTCCCAGCTACTCGGGAGGCTGAGGCAGGAGAATCGCTTGAACCCAGGAGGTAGAGGTTGCGGTGAGTCAAGAGCTAAGATCGCGCCACTGCACTCCAGCCTGGGCAACAGAACGAAACTTCATCTCAAAAAAAAAAAAAACCAGAGACAACAGAAGCTTCAGAAACTTGTCCTCTCTCTCTCTCTCTCTCTCTCTCTCTCTCTCTCTCTCTCTCTCTCTCTCTCTCTCTCATAGGAGAGCAGATAGAGAAGGAAGCCACCTGCAAACCAGGAAAAGAGCCCTCACAGGGGAACCAAATGGACCAACACCTTGATCTTAGACTTCCCAGACGCCTAAACTGTGAGAAACAAGTTCCTGCTGCTTTAGGCTCCCAGTTTATGGTATTTTACTATGGCAGCCCAAGCTGACTAAGCCATGCTTTCAGGAACTAATAGGAATAATAATAACACAGAGATAACAACGCTACAGTCTCACTGTTGAATGATTAGCCCTGTTTGAACAAGCACTGTCACATTTAGTCCTCGAAACCTCTCTCAGAAAAGGTATTACTGTCATTGTCATCTTACAAATGAAGAAACTGAGGCTCCAAGAAGCTTAAAAAGGATACCCAATTAAAGTCATGATTTAAACCAGGGCTCGCTGACTGTACAGTCAGAGATATTAAGTCCCAGACTGTATCACTCTTCAGACTTTTCAATTAATCCACCTCCAGACACACACAAAAAAAAAATTCCAAAATTTTCATGAATACATTGACATTTACATGCAAAATTACGAATGCTTCTTTTCAAACAAAGGAAGGTGCCCTCCTTACCCACAAATGTGACAACCTTGAGAATCTCTGTCCCAGTTTCAATAGTGCTATCTATTGCAATCTAATTAGCCCACTCTCTGATATTGCTAGTGTTTGGGGATAAACGTGAAAATAACCTCCAAAGTCCACCACCTGACTCCTCACCTAAACTAACTCCAAGCCAGGACTCTGAACTCCAATCTGCCTAATGTATGGCCGAATGATTAAAGTACATGTTCCGGACACAGACAAAAATGCTACTACTTACTCGCTTTGGAACCTGTTAGTGTTTTAACCTCTTGGGTCTTCAGTTACCCCATATGTAAAATGAGATCTGTGCTATCTGTCCCAAAGGAGCATTGTGCCGGTTACATAAGAAAAGATACTTAAGTGCCTCGAATACCCCCCTGGCACTTAGGAAGCTCTACCGCATGTTTGTTCAAGAAATATTAATCGTATTGGTCACATAACCCTGTTGCATGCTCTGTCTGCATGCTTTTTTACGGCAGTCATCATAATTGTAATCAAGTATTCGTGTACCCATTTACGTGATGTCTGTCTCTCCACTAGATGATGAACTCTTCAACAACAGGAACCACACCAGTTTGGTTCTCAGCTATATCCTTAATACTGGAAGAGTGTGTCACGCACAACATAAATATATGCCGAATGGATGGATGAGGAAAGAATGAGTGAATGAGCGTTCCCACTTATGCAGAGACGCTGAATGTTAGGGCTAGAAGTTTCTTAAAGAGTACAGAATTGGAAACTGAGCTTTGAGCCTTTTAAGCTACATATCAGCAAAGTAATTCCTTCCACAGACTTGGAAGCTTGTTAGGACGAAGCTTTGAAAAAAGAAGACTAGCTCTGTAGAGATGGGATGAAGAAGAGAAAAAGTATAGGTGGCATTGGCTGGAGAGTCACAAGACCACAAGAAACAGTAATTCACTGATGAAATTAAAATAGCTGGACCAGGCAAGAGAGTGTTCATAGTCAGCTGTCACATCCATTGTTGTCAGTGAGCAAAGCAGGAAGGAGTTAGAAGGCAGCTTTGTTTGGTTAAGTTCAAAGACTTTATTTTTTAGACCAGTTTTAGGTTCACAGTAAAATTGAAAGAAAGACACAAAAAGTTTTCATATACCTCCTTCCCCCTCAACACACAGCCTAGGAGGCAACTTCTGAGTTCATGTGAGAAGGTGCCTTTGAGAAGAGGAAAGCTTGGTCTCTGATAAGTAAAACTGGCCTGCCCATGTCTATATTGTGTTACGATTGTTTCATTGGTTAAGAGGGGAGAAATGAAAGAAAATCTAATTTGTGCCCAAGGGAGGTGCTCCAGCTCATGGCATTTGGGTACGGGGGCATTTGACATAAAATCCATGACTGAGATGAGCTTGGGTTATAATGATAACTGCACTCTGCCTTTTACATGTGACTCCTTTGTGAGGGAGTTACAAAGAGTCAACAGAGCATCAGGCTCTATTAAATGAGCTCCAATTATCAACTTCACAGGAAGGAAGGTGATTAAAATTTAATGACATATCCCAGCTTGTTGCCATTCAATAGGATTGCCATCATCTTTCTGTCAAGGAGAATAAAGAAGTGGGAAATATTTAAAAGAAAAAGAAAAGAGTAATATTTAAAGGTAAAATTCTTTATCTGACAAGGTAGGAGAATAAATTAGCCATGTAAAGAAAAATATCAAAAGTGCTTTTGCCATATAATTACTAACTTAGAGTCTGCATGTCAAATGGTTACTATTTAGGGATTTAATAGGAAAAGGAATTCTCAGTATGTGCTTTGACTTCTAATATGCTTAGTCATGACATTCTTATCAATACTCCCCACATTAAAATTCCTATGCTTTGCACATTTCTCAGTTAAATGGGCCACTAAACATGTCCTTTAGTTTGATTATAATGTATGACAATAAAGTAACAATTCACCTATGTGGTTCAAACTGACATTCTGTGGAATTGTAATAGGCTAGTTTCAAGACCATTTGAGGAAGTATTTTTTTTTTTTCCAGCAGCATCACTGGAAGAAGTAAACACACTACAAGACAAGCAGCACCCCCTGATGTAGATCACTCATTTGGATGCATTTGTTGCAACTGAAGAACCTGACCAGGGGGTTCCACCCAGGAAGGCATAGGGGGCTCTAAAAAAGCCCTAAAGAGAACTCATGGGAGACTCTGGAAAGGACAAGGATATGGGCACAAGGCATAAAGAGTTCGAAGCAAAGAATGTGTGTAGCAACCTTTCACTGGTCATTCTTAAGCTATAAATTACATCAATGTGACTGCAACATGTGACAAACATGATAGCTTTCTCTTTGTGACCAATTATCTAAAACCAATTTGCAGCAAAGCAAATCGTGTAGGCTACAAGATGAAGCTTTGAAAGTCTTGATTACACCTAATCTTTATATCAAGTTATCACAGAAGCAGATCTCAGGGGAGCACCAACCTACTGAGAGCCAGCACCAGCCAGTCTGGATGATCCTGGGGCAAGCATCCTCACTGGCCCCACATGGTCCTACATCACTGCTCTAGTCAATAGGATGCTTCTGTTTTTCTCTTTCCCATCCCCAATTTCTCTTTTCCTCTCTTTTTTTATCTTGTACCAGCCAATTGTTAGAAACACATGCAAGCATGGCCTAGGTTTGCTAACCACACTTAAGAGCTTCCAGTTTAGAAAGAGCAGTTGTGCCCTCAGAAAGTTCAGAAAGATGACCACAGAGCTGTTGGGTACATGCCCTGTGAATAAGTCACTGTGGTGGTCGCCGATGCACACTCAGATCCCCCTTCAATAGGACCTGTTGTCCCAGCTGTTGGGAGTGCTAATGGCTTCTTTTGAGATTCCTTCAATGGAATCAGGCTTGGTGGCACATACCTGTAATCCTAGCTACTATGGAGGCTGAGGTGGGAGGATTATTTGAAGCCAGGAGTTTGAGGTTATGGTGAGCTACATTTGTGCCACTGCACTCCAGCCTGGACAACAGAATGAGGCCCTATCTCTGAAGAAAAAGGAGACTGCTTCAATGACAGAGCACCGCCTCATCCAAGGTCACATCCCAAGGTTACGTCCCTTCCCTGAATGGCTAACAATCACTGACTGAGTAATGAGGGCATGTAGAGGTGTTGTTGATCTCAAGAGCATTCTACCATAAGCATCATGCAGGTGAAACACGCAGATTCTGCTCTCTGGTACCCAATCTATAATATTCAGTAACATAAATGATCCCAGGAAAAAATGTCCTAAGATGGGGTTTTGGAGCTGGATCATGGATCACTCCCTGACCAGCTAGCAAAAAGGACTTCTCTCTGGTGCTAGGTAAAGCACAGATAGCCCCTGACATAGGGCAGCAGTTCAATTCTTAAAACTTTCAGCAGTGGTCACTTGGGATGGTATACTAGTAGAAGAAAGTATATTAGGTCATGTCTGAGATATATAGGACAGAGTGGCTACAAGGATAATAGAATTAGTTGGTTATTGCTATGCTAGATATTACAGAGGAGGCAGCAGTGGGAGAGTGTGGGGGGTGGATGAGTAGCTGAGTGACTAATTACTGATTAAAAGTTATATGCGAAGCCAAAGAGCTTCCTTGACAGATTACAAAGAGGTTTCACCTTCTGCAGACAAGGCAGAGAAAGCTGAGGACCAGACCCAGGATGTAATTGCCAGAGCAGCAGAGTCCCAAATAAAGTTAAATTCCTAACCAAGCAAGAGCTACTATACCAAGGTCAGATCCTTGGTTGGAAAAGGATGGGGCTATGACGCTGGATGAAACATCTCAGTTGATGCCCACCAAAAACCTTAGATAACCAGATCAGAGTCCCCAGAGCTCTCTGAAAGCTACAGAAGCAGCCCATTCTTACCTATCCAGAACTAACACTTCTCCTATCCTTGCTTGAAGATGAGACACAAAGAGCTTTCCCCTCTAGAAGATAATATGTAACCTCCTCGAAAAAGAGACTCCACCAGAGCTGCTGCAAGTTCCAGCCAGCTTGGACAAACAGTGGGATACATGAAATTGAATTCTGAGGGTGCTTGGTCAAGACGACCAGAACAAAAGGTTGGATTTTTAAAATATTATTAATTTGAGAGTATTCTCCTGGGAAATAATACCTAATCCCTTGGCAAAGACCCCAGGAGATGGTGTGAACTTGCTACTAGCAAGACTCCAAAAGGTATGGAAAAAGCCAAGACCCATGCTAAATAAGATGAAAAAGTCAGAATTGGATGACAGGTGGTGGAAAGTGGCTTAAAAGCCTAAAAGAAGAGTCACACTGAAGTGGCTATACAACATAAAACCTGAAAACCCACCAGATGATTATGTTTCTTAGGAAGGCCTGGAGGATGTACAGATTGCTAAGGCCATAGGAGCAAACTAGTGAGAGAGTAGGTGATGGGAGGAGAGATCATTACACTGCCAGGCTCGTGGACTGCAACACAGAAGATAGCATCTTGAAGCAGTAGAGGCTACTCAGCAACACTTAGGTGTCAAAATCCAGGTGAGAGTAATTATAATAATGAGCAGTAAGGCTGAAGTCAGGGGAACCTGAGGAGAGTTATTGGGATGGTTAACAGAAGACAGTATCCTAGAGGCCAAATAGACCTAAACCAATTTGATCGATTCAGTTTGCAGCATCAAAATAAATCAACCATGGATTATGAGGAGTCTGAGGGTGATATCTCCTATCAAATGTTAGAATCTTTTGCAGAATTTCCAGATATGAGCAAGTTTTTGTACAGAGAACCCACTGACTAACAGGGCAGGTCTGCAAAAGGAAGGAGCTCTCCAATACCCTCTATCACCACAGCCACGTGTACACAGAATTGATTGCCCTGGTCTCTTCCTAATGGGACCTCTGGCCATTTACACCAAGGAAAGATCCAAATATTTTTAGGACCATTAGAAACAGGGCTGAGTTGACATTGGCACCTGAAGTCCTGAAGCATCATCATAGCCTGTCTCTTAGAATGGGAGTAGTGAGAGCCAGGTAATAAGTGGAATCCTACCATGCTTTTGTGCATAGTGATTCCACTGGATCCACAGCCCCACCTGGTGATCATTTATCAAATCCCTGAATATATAGTTAGAATAAATATACTTAATAGGTAAGTACAACAGCCATGTTAAGTCCTTAGCCAATGAGGTCAACACTATCATAATGGGGACTAAGAAACGAAAGCCTTTGAAACTACCCCTCTCCATAGATGGAAGCTTTGCTACAGCCTCACTTATGGGGTACCCTTGAAAAACAGTAGCCACAGAAAATTGTTTCAGTGAGCAGCATTTTGAGTAGTGCACCGGTCATCCACTTTATATCGAAGAAAAGCACCAAGATTAGAATATATATGAAATTATGGGCAGTGAAAACGGCTTGGGTGGCTGGTCAGGATCCTGGAAAAAAAACAAAATTGAAAAATCGAGGATGAGATGTCTTGGGTAGGGACATGTGAACGGACATATGGAAGTGGGTATGAAGTGTGACCTTAATTTGCATGTTAGTGCCCACCCAAGAGCACTAAACAAGCAATCAGTTGATATCAGTGAACCTCTGTAATCAGCTGTCCCAGTGGTGACATGGTGAGCATAGGAGAGAGCTCAGACAGGAGGGATGGAGGCTGAGTTAACAGCATGGGTCCAACAGTCCAGTTAAGGGCAATCTAGCTCCTGCCACTGCAAAAGATCCACCTGCCTGCACAGAGAGCAACACTGAGTCTTTAATATGGCACATGACTTCAAGGAAACTAACCTGACAAATAATTTGTAGTGCCACATTGACTGTATCAGATTTCCTCTACTCTGGAAAGGCAAGAAATTCATTCTGAATGAAATAGACAAGTGTTTTATGCTTTCCCGCCCATAGGACATACGGGCTGTCTGATTTATTGGCACGGGATCCCACATAGCATTGTATCAGACCAGGGCACACACTTTTAATAAAGGAGTTTTGAAAGTGGACCCATGACTATGGAATCCACTGGTCATATCACAAAACACAGCAACCGGAAGCTTCCAACCTGATATAGCATTGGAATGTCCTGTTAAAGGCATAGTTGAAGCCAATACTTCGGGATGCAATATTTTATAGGCTGGGGCACCGCCCTTCAGGATGCAGTACACATGGTAAATTGAATGCTTTTATATGGTGCCTTATCTCCAAAAGGAAGAATACATGAGTCCAAGCACCAAGGGATGGGAGATGGAGCAATGCAAATTCCCATCACTTCCAGGGACCAACTTGAGAAATTTGTGCTTCTCTCTTCTTAACTCTGGGCTCTGAAGGTTTAGAGGTTCCGATTGCTACATAGAGATCACTTTTGTCAAAAGATACACAGAGAAACCTATTGAATTATAAGCTATGACTGCTGCCTACTCACTTCAGATTTCTTATGCCAAGGGACCAACAGACAAGAAGAGTCACCGTTCTAGCAGAAGAAATATTTCCTAATCAACCAGAGGAGGTAGTGTTGCTGTTACACAGTAGAAGTACAAAGGAATAAGTCTGGTGTCCCATCAATCCACAGGGTACTTTTGAAACTTTTTGGCCTAATATTTTTTTTGTAATTGGGCAAGTGTAGCAACCTGGGCTTTATAAGAGCATGGTGATCAGGGCTCAAATTCCTCTGGATTGCAACACCAGGTAAGCCACTAGGACCAGCAAAGATGCTAGCTGAATGTAAGAGGAATCTAGAACGAGTACTTGGAAAGGCATATGAGTAGCAATTGTCACCCTAGGACCAGTTTCAGTGCTGGAGCTATCATTCCATTGTGCTAACCTGCTTCTTCCAGGATTCCCCCAGGAGGAAGTCCTCTGGAATCCTGATAGAGCTGATCCCAGAATAAATAGGAAAACCTAAATTCAAGCCAGGCACAGTGGCTCACACCTATAATCCCAACACTTTGAGAGGCCAAGAAGGGCGAATCATGAGGTCAGGAGTTCAAGACCAGGCTGACGAACATGGTGAAACCTCATCTCTACTAAAAATACAAAAATTTAGCCGGGCATGGTGTCATGTGGCTGTAATCCCAGCTACTCAGGAGGCTAAGGCAGGAGAATCACTTGAACCCGGGAGGCAGAGGTTGCAGTGACCTGAGATCGTGCCACTGTACTCTAGCCTGGGAGACAGAGCAAGGCTCTGTCTCAGGAAAAAAACAAAAAACAAACAAAAAACCTAAATGCAAGCAGCAGGAGGAATTAACTGCCCAAATCTCCCTCCAGTGAAGAACTCACCCACTGCTGAGAGTGCTGTTGGCAAATAGCATTTAGTTGTCAGACTATTCACCGATTGCCTCAGCAGCAGAGCGCTGCCTCGTCCAAGGCCACATTCCTTCCCACATCTAGTGATGAAGGTACATAAAAGCCTGGCATCTCAACACAACTCCGGGGAGTTCTGCAGGACCATTCTAGCTAGAGTCTCTGTGGAGTCAGCCTAGGCTATCATTAGGCCACTTAGTTGGCCTACATCACACACCAAGTTCTCCCTCAGCCCAATCCTGCTTCCCATTTCTCCCTTGCATAGGTATCAATCCCAAGGATACTCCTTAGTAAACACCCGCACACTAGACTCTAGCTCAGAGTCTGCTTCCCAGACATCAACCTAGGTTTCCTCAACTATAAAGCATTAATCTCACAGGTAAATGATCAAATGGCATGTTCACCATATGAGCACTTTCAAAACCGTAAAGACATACAATTACTATTATTATTTAAATAATTATGCTCCCAATTCTTTATTCCTTATATTTTTCTGGTGTGATACACTTTTTGAACCTGCTAAAACATGAAATCCATGTGGTTCTAGCTCTAGGGTGTGGTGCATTTGCTATGCTGAAAAGGCAAAAAGGGTTTTGGATACAAACATCAACCTTACTTCGCCTGCACAAAATAAAAAGCTATCTGATACTAGCACTTTTTAAAAAAAGTTATTGGCTTATATCATGTTGCCTATGTATTGCTATAGAAGCAGAATGAAAAAAAAATCCTTTATCTACCCTAAAGGATTTTTTAAATAAACAAAACACAACATTAACCAAAATAAAACCATTGGCCTTAATCAGGTTCTTCTTTGCCGTCAGTGCTAACTCAGTGAAGCGGGAGTGGTTACTACCTGTTCTCTCCCTGGGGATGAACAAACAGTCTGCTTTGCTCTATTAATTAACTTATGGGCAGGAAATGGGTGTCAAATAGGCTAGCATCTCATCTCTGTGGTCTTATAGTCATAAAATGTAGCCAACTGATTTGAAAATAGCCAGCTGCTTCAATCTGTTGTGGATGCTCTGGGTAGAAGATAAGGCAAAAACAGTCTGGATGAGCTAGCTACTCTCAAAATATCCAGTGGCTTGATCACCTATGAAAACAGCATCATACTAACAGTTTGATATTATTGTCATTTGCTTAATAGCCAGACCCTAAGTTCACAGACAATTTAAGCAGCTCACAGTTGAGCTGTGAATGAGATTCAAACACAATTTACCCATTTGCTGGACCGCTTGATATTGAAACTCTGCAGAAAACTCTATCATCAATACTTCCTGTCACCTGAGTCACAGACAGGACAAAGGCATCTGTGACAGCAAACTTTAGTCGTCACCCTTTCTCATCTGGGCATGAAAAGGCAGAAGCTCACAGCAAGGAAGGGAATCTGGTGGGAAGATGTCACTTAGACGTCTGCCAGTGCCCATCACAGAGCCTGAAGCATAGTAAAGGTGCATGTGATAAATTTCCACTGAAGGTGAACGGTCCAACCTCCACCTCTCCTACCCAGACCCTTTCTGAAATCTTGGACACTTAGTAAAATAGGATGGATAATTGCATCAAACACTGAAAGCAAGTTGAAATTTTTGGTTAATATTTTGTGAACTAGTCTTAAAAAATTAGAATCAGGTACAAATTTTATGATACATAATGTTTCAGGTCAATAGTTTTTAAACATTTTCAGTAGGAACATTAGATCCTTCTGATGTACCTCAGACATTCCACACATTTTTAAGAATATATATTTCAATTTTAAAAAATAGTGATAAGAAAACAACAAATGCACTCAAATATGTTGTATACCAAAGAATATCATCACCACTTACAAATTAATGTGCTTGCCAGGTAGGTCAGTAAAATTCCCATGCCCACTCTGGGCAAATCCAAACTTCTATAAATATGTCTTTAATTTAGAGGCTACACCCTGCCTAAATCTTTTTAAAATTCAATCCTGCCCTTATCAGTTCATGTAAGATTATACAACGAAGTGCACAACTACACATGTGCTCAACTCAGTGAAAGTGGCACAAGGTTTATGGGCCTCCTCCACTTGTAAGTAGTTGTCATTATTAATTACAAGGTTTCAGTGCTTGTTAGTCATGTGACCTAACAACTAAACCACATGATAAGATTTTACTTTAAACTCTTTGAGCTTCATGGACCAGTGAGCTTTTACTGGATAGTAAGCTACCTCACACTTAATAGCTTAAAAAATTTATTTAGCACATTATTATGTGTTGGTCAGTAACTTGGACTGAGTTCAGTTGGGTGCCTCTTCTGTCTTTTTTGAGCTCACTCGTGCATCTTTTGCCCACTGCTACATTACTACTGCTGATCTTGGTCTCTCTCACATGTCTGGGGCTTCAGGTAGGACAGCTCATCTTTGTTCCATGTGATCTCATCCTCCAGCAGGAGACTCAGGCTTGTTTACATTGTGGTGGCAGAATCCAAAGAGCGAGAATAGGTGTGTGCAGATTCTTGTGATCCCGGCTCAGAACTTCTCCACCATCATTCCACTGCATTCTAGTGGACAAAGTAGGGTAGAAGACCAGCACAATTTCAAAGGCTGGAGAAATAGAATTTCTCTCTTGATGATAAGAGAAGAATTTTTGCCCATTTATGCAATTACCTACTTGATGCTCTTATCTGTACATATTAGAAAGCTCATGTAATTGTTGAATTAAATATAATGACATATAAAAATCACAGGACTGCCTTGGAAACTCTCAATAAATAAATGGTGACTTTTTCTTCTCATTTCCCTTTCAAATTAAGGAGGTGGCATCACAAAGCAAAGAGATAACTTTGTTGTGTAGCTTGCGGACCTTATATTATTATTTTAAGGTTTAAATGGAAATGCTTTTGGCTAACTTTATTAAATTATGAAATAAATCCATTAATCATAAATCTATATAAAATTAACTTAATTATACATACACCTCTGTATGATAAGTCACATACACAGAGGAATTCTATACCAACCTGTATCTGTGTGAAACTTATGTCTAAAGAGGCCTCCATGAACTAACTCCTCCCAGTATTCAATCCCTGGAATCTGGGCTGTTCCTAAGACTCACAACCAATCGAATATGATGAAAGTAGCGCTTCCAAGCCCAGAAGTTAAGAGAGTGGTACTTAAGGAAGTTGCACCTCCTTTGTCCTGAAACACTAACTGGCCTGGCCTTCCATGTAAGGGTAAGGATGCCAACTATTCCCCACTGCCTCCAGTTGTTCCAGCCTTCAGTTATTGGAAGCATCACAGATGAAGCCCATACGGCAGGGAGCAGAGATTAATCATCCTTCCTGAGGCCTAGATTCCTGGTTCACGGAATCATAAATACAATTGGAATAATAAAATGGTTTCATTTTTGTTTTTATTTTTGTTTTGAGATGGAGTCTCGCTCTGTCACCCAGGCTGGAGTATAGTGACACGATCTTGGCTCACTGCAACCTCCGCCTCCTGGGTTCAAGCAATTCTCCTGCCTCAGCCTCCCGAATAACTGCAATTACAGGCACATGTCAAAGCACCCAGCTACTTTTTCTGTTTTTAGTAGAGATGGGGTTTCACCATATTGGCCAGGCTGGTCTCAAACTCCTGACCTTGTGATCTGCCTGCCTCAGCCTCCCAAAGTGCTGAGATTACAGGCATTAGCCACCACACCCAGCTGGAATAATAAAATATTTTTAAGCCACTAAGTTTTGGGGGCAGTTTGGAATGAAGCAATAGATGATTACAACAACCAGGAAAACCCTGGCCAAAACTGAATATTTCCACTGGGAGCCGAGAGCATAAAGCCATTACCACAAAACTGCTGCTAGAGACACACAGTTCATTGATCTGTGAATCTAAGAGAAACTCAGAAATCAGGAAGGCTGACGTGATTGAAAGAAGGCGGGCGAGGGGAGTGTGGTGTCACTATGGTGTCAAGACCCAGTTAGACTCACAGTCTATAAGGTGAGGTTTATGAGCAGAGCAGCTGTGAGGCCGGGATCTGCTCAGTCGGCACAGCCAGTTCCCAGAGCACTTAGTTCAGTATCCTCTGCAGAGCCTCCTGAAGGCTCAACAGAAAACCAGGTTCATGAGCAATGAAGTCCTGGAGCAAAGCCAGGTGCTTGGGCCTGGGCGAATGTTCATCACAGAACTCATCTGGATATACAGAACACAGATAACACCATGACCTGCAAGTGCTGCTGGGGGAAGCATGTTAGAATGTGGTGATCACAAACAAAGCAAGTGTAACGAATGCTTTAATGGCTCCCTGAAGCCCTGGTTCTCACCCCACAGCCTAGTTAGGCACTGTCAGGAAGCCCCAGCAGCAGCAGAATGTGCCAGCCCAAGGTACCCTGCCATAAGAAATGCAGCATCCTTTCAAACAGAGACTTAGGGGAAAAGAAAGTCTCAGAGCTGCTAACACTGATGCTGGATCTACTACCATGTAAATGATGATGCTGAGAAGAAGTTATCTGGGCTCTTCATCCACATCTGTACATTCAGATACAAACCCTAGACATTTATTGAACATCTGCCCTGTGTTCCAAGTTCTTCTGGAGCCTCTAGGAATATGGGATTATGTGGAGGAACAGGAACGCCTTTACACTGTTGGTGGGAGTGTAAATTAGTTCAACCATTGTGGAAGACAGTGTGGTGATTCCTCGAGGATCTAGAAATATAAAAATACTACTCGACCCAGCAATCCCATTACTGGGTATATACCCAAAGGATTATAAATTGTTCTATTATAAAGACACATGCACACGTATGTTTATTGTGGCACTGTTTACAATAGCAAAGACTTGGAACCAACTCAAATGCCCATCAATGGTAGACTGGATAAAGAAAATGTGGCACATATACACCATGGAATACTATGTAGCCATAAAAAAAGGATGAGTTCATGTCCTTTGCAGGGACATGGATGAAGCTGGAAACCATCATTCTCAGCAAGTTGACACAAGAACAGAAAAGCAAACACCACATGTTCTCACTTATAAGTAGGTGTTGAACAATGAGGACACATGAACACAGGGAGGGGAACATCACACACAGGGGCCATGGTCGGGGGTGAATGGGCTAGGGGAGGGATAACAGGGGGGTAGATTGGGGAGAGATAACATTAGGAGAAATAACTAATATAAATGACAGGGGGATGAATGCAGCAAATCACCATAGCATGTGAATACCTATGTAACAAACCTGCACACTCTGCACGTGTATCCCAGAACTAAAAGTATAATAATAAAAAAAAAGTTTCTGAAAAACAAGGTGCTAGCAATAAACCACTGCACTTTCTAGTGGACATCACCAGATTCAATAAATGGATATTTTATTACAGTGGACAGTAATTTTTTAAAGCACTTCCTATTTGTCCAGTAATATGCAAGAAATGTAGTATCTGATGATAAGGAGTCAAGAAGAGGTTTAAATTCTGACACAAGGAAACTGCATACATCACAAAGAAGACTAAGTGCTATGGGAAGACACAGAAGGAAGGGAGTAATTTTGACTGAGAGATCTGGGACGACCTCACAGAAGAGCTGACCTGTGAACTAAGACTTAAGGATGGGTGATGAAGATTTCAGGAAGCAGAAGTGAGGAAAGCACATATTCAAGGCCAGACAGAAAAAGATGCATTCCAGGTAAAGGAAAAAGGTTTAAAACAATTCAGAGTGTTTCTGGAGGGGGAAGCGTGAAGTGACAAGAGATGAAACAAATGAAAGGAGGAAGGACAGTGGAAGACAGAGCTGGAGGGGAAGCTGGAACCACACCATGAAAACCCTTGAATGTCATGCTAAGCTGACTGTTTGTATCATAATGAAGTGCTACATTGTGAGGTGATGGGAAGGACAAAAAGACCGACAGACGATAATAACAGAAAAATGCATACAAATGGGCAAAAAGTATTTTTGCCTCAAACTGCAGGCTGCTACCATCACCAGGGAGAACTTCACATGGCCTCAGCACAATCGACAGACTCTTCCATGTACTTCCATGCAGTCACTGCTCCTCAAACAGTGCACACAGTATAATGTAGGCATGAAGATTTGTGCAAAGGAGTAAATGAATGAATTTTTCCCTGCCTATCCAAGTTGAAAACTATTTCTCTTGTTTGTATCACAACATATTGCTTGCTCCTGAAGCTATTCAGATGCTTTTGTGCTTTTCTCTGAGATTTGAAGGAATTTGTGGGCAGGGAGCAGGCTATGCCTGTCCACATATGCGCTAATACCTAGCAGAGTGCCTTGCAAACAGCAGCTATTCATTATTTGTTGAATATATAAATAATATGGAAGATAAAATGGTCTAATTATATCACAACAGTGTGTTGATCTAAGTTGAAAAGAAACCTATTTAAATTTGCCATCAAATCTGGTATCATTTGTGGTCTTTATTTTTTTGTTCATCACTTAACAAAGAAGAGATACTTTCCAATACTCCTTTCCTCCCTGTAATCGTGTGTGTGTCTGTGTGTGTGTGTGTGTGTGTGTGTGTACCCACATACGGCTTTCCATTTCTTTGTCATCCACAAAATGTACCTTTTTTTCTATTTCATGTTTTCCTTCTCAGAAACCTGAACTGGAGTCAAGTTAAATGAATCTTACATTTTTTACTCCTAGTGTAATGTGATTCTTTAGACAAATTTTCTCAGCACCTTCCTACACCTCTCCCATCCTCTTATGAATGCAAATGGCCTTTAACATCCTTCCCTAAATAACTCTCAGACTACCTTTCTCTTTCATCTTGTTTCCATGGATTCTTTTCAATTAGTGGCGAAATGTGTGGAAGTCTTTCTGAAAGGTCATTTTACTAATAGGATATTCTCCTTTTCTTAGTCTCCAACCTAAATTCTATTAGTTTGTGATCATATTGCCCATCTTCTGTACAGTTTTATGTACTCCCTCTCTGCATGCTTTGAACTAGGACAGTAACTTCCCTACTCATTTTCTTTTTTCCAATAAATGCCCCCATATTACTGTTAACACAGATTTCTAACCAGACTAAAAACACACTGCTCACTAGATATTATTGTCTATGGGCTATACTTTAAAAGGGAAGTCACTGCCCACAAAGAATGTAATTGGACATTCTGTAACTTACAATAGTGATCTTGGCCTTTTTTTCCTTATATACTTCCTAAATTATTGTTTTAAACATTGTTAAATTTTGCCTTTTTAGATCAATACCTGAAGGGTTTCATCATAATTTTAATTAGTTAATGTGATTGCCATCTCATACATCCTGAGTGCTGGCATTACAAAATCAAACAATGGTATCACTCATTATATGTACCCAATGGTATCAAAATACAGTAACAATCAATATTCTGTTTACATATATGAACGTCATTTTATAACCTTCTTGTTTTTCTCACTCTATTTCTCCCCGAGCATTTTACCTTAGTATAACACATTTTCATGTTGGAAATTCTTTTGCTGATTGTCTTATTTTTCCACATCAAAATATGCACGTAAATTTAATTTTCTGTTTGGCCATTAGGTCTTTTAAGTGTTAAAATTATTTTGGATTAAACCATCATTACATTTATTATTAATACCTTATAACATAAATATTATAATTTTGATAAATATTACATATAAAATGCACCTCCTAGTAAGATGGCTGTTGCTGTGTCTTAGCCTTTTCAGCCTCTATAACCAAATACCAAATATCATAGACGGGATAGCTCATAAACCACAGAAATTTACTTATTAGAGTCTGAGATCAAGGTGCCAGCAGATATTATCTGGTGAGAGCTTGTTTCCTGGTTTGTAGGTGGAAACTTTTCTCTGTGTGCTCATGTGGTAGAAGGGGAAAGACAGCTCTTGGGGCCTCTCTGATAGGGCACTAATCCCACTCATGACGGCTCCACCCTCCAGACCTCATCACCTCCCAGAGGACTCACTTTCTAATACTTGGAGGTTAGGTTTCAACTTAAGAATTTGGTGGGAAGTGGGACACAAACATTCAGACTATACCAGGCTGTTTTGTATGTCTTGAGATTTTTTTGGTGGTGGGGAAGATGTTGATTCTTGTATCTGAGATCACTGTTACATGATGCTAGAGGAAGAAAACATGAAGCATCAACTCTACTTTTAGTTTTTGTGTGTGCTGTTTACCCCAGGGGTCCCCAACCACCTGTCCATGGCCTGTTAGGAACCAGGCCACACAGCAGAAGGTGAGTAGCAGGCAAGGGAGCAAAGCTTCATCTGTGTTTACAGCCACTCCCCAACAGTTGCATTAATGCTAAAGTGCTGCCTTCTGTCAGATCAGCAGCGGCATTACATTCCCATAGGAGCACGAACCCTGTTGGAAACTGCACATGTGAGGGATCTAGGTTGTGCACTCCTTATGAGAATCTAATGCCTGATGATCAGCCACTATCTCCCACCATCCCCAGATGGGACTATCTAGTTGCAGGAAAACAAGCACAGGGCTCCCACTAAGTCTACATTATGGCAAGTTGTACAATTATTTCATTATATATTACAATGTAACAATAATAGAAATAACATACATAATAAATGTAATGAACTTGAATCATCCCAAAACCCCACACCCCTGGTCCTTGGAAAACCTGTCTTCTGCAAAACCAGTCCCTGGTGCCAGAAGGTTTGGGTACCATTGGCTTACATGAACTAGAAAAAATGGAAGGTGGTGTTGCACCATAGCATTGACTCAATTCTTTGAACTCCTTTTATGTTGTAAGCCAAAAATTACCTAGTGGTCTATAAAACATATTTGTTAAAGTATCAGCTGACAAACCACTAGGTCCCCATTCCATTTTGTTCAAAGTAAGTAATTGGAATCCACCATATGTACAAAACAATTTGCTACTCTGTTCTTAGAGTTACTCATCTTCTCAGTTTCTAGGAACTACATTTAAAAAAGGCTTTATCAAAACTTAACCAAGTAATATTGCTTATACTTGTTACTCTTTTTACCTAAAAGCACCTTATTTAGCCAACATATTTAGAGAGGGGAGGTATGTTTCTCAATCTTTTCTGAGGGATACAGTATCTCTAGCTTCCAAAGCTGTTTGCTATTTAAATATGTCCTTTGATCAGGAGGTTCTGCTTGTACAGGAACAAGAGCTGTTCAGGGAAAACTGTCTCCCAACATATGTGCTTTGACTATATTTTCATCAAAATCTTGGAGCTGTGGATTGGCTCATTAAATTTATGGAAAATAACAGCCATATATTTTAACTGGCATTATCAACATGCATAATGAAGTCAATTGGTCAAATAAGACTTCTTTCTGCTTGAAAAAAAAAGGCTGACTTCATTTTTTAAGCTCAAATAAATACACTTTCAGTAATTCCTATTTAAGAATGAACTCCATTCATGCCAACACCAATATGGGTCAAAATATCTTGTTTCTAATTCTATGCTTTCCCCTTACAAGAAATACGGCAGGAGAGATCAAACGTCCATATTGGCTCTTGGTGCCTTAAGAAAGGTGGGGTTGCTGGCACCAGTATTTCAAATTGTGTGCTTGTTTGGTACCTCAGCAATTTTTAAACTTGTGGCACAATATCACTTCGAATGAGAGGCCTGCCTTACGTTTATAAATCGAGAGAACTACAATTGTAGAAGGGAGGAGAGACAGGACAACTAGATTGATATCACAATCACAGGCATGTGTTCAAGCGATTTTAGGAAAATGGAGATAAAGCACTGGAAATATGTTTTTTTAAAAATAACTGTTGTGCCTGTGTGTCACTTGTAAAAGTCTTTGTGTGTCCTCAGCATATCCCGGCTGGTTTAGTGTAAACTGGCAGTGGGTACTGGGAAAGAACAAAATCAGACTTGGTAAACAATCAAAGGGACGTCATAGAGCCAGCATGTCTAACTTTCCAGACAAATAACTTTGTGGCATTGGCCAGGACATAATTGTATTTAAATTTCAATAACTTTAAACATAATGCAGAGGCTACATCATTTTGTCCTTCTAGTCTGGAGAATACCATGTAACTTTCTTTGTTCCCCATCAGAGCATTCACAGTTTTGCATTAAAAATACTATAAATATAAAGGAAGAATTAGAAAAAATGCATAAATTTAGAACAAGAATAATAACAGCATGATAGGCAACTCAAAGGCTCCCTGCTGATTAAAACACCTAATGTCTTATAATTCTGCAATAACAACAGTGTCCTGGATTCTTACTTATAATGGTAATGGTGGTAAATTAGAAAGCAGTTGGTCCTGGAGGTACAATGAAGGCAATTTGAACACTAATAAAGGGAAGCTGTCATGCAGATCCAGCTAATGATTTATAAAGATAAAGAAACTACTTTAGTATTTTTTCTTCTGTTTTTTCCTGCTCACCACAAATGATTTCAATTCAAGTGTAATATTTGATTTTGAGAAAGAAAAAAAGATCAATTTTGCTTTTATTTTTGGTCTTATTCCACATTCCAATTACACTTACTGCTTCAGTGTGTGAAGAATACACAACAGCAAGCACCATCATAATAAAAGCAAGTCTATGATTCTTTTCTGTGTAACTTTTTTTAATTTTTAATTTTTATGGGTACACAGTATATGTATATATTTATGGGGTACATGAGATGTTTTGAAACAGGCATGCAATGTGTAATAATCACACCATGGAAGATGGGATATCCATTTATCCTTTGTGTTACAAAAAATCTGATTATACTCTTTTAGTTATTTTTAAATGTACAATTAAGTTATTATTGACTATAGTTACCCTGTTGTGCTATCAAATACTAAGGTTTATTCATTCTTTCTTTTTTTTTTTTTTGTACCCATTAACCATCCCCACCTCCCCCTCTCCACCGTGCCCTCCACTACCCTTCCTAGCCTCTGGTAACCACCAAGTCCAGGATTCTTGAAGCCAGTTTTGTCACAAGTGTACATCAGCACGAGAGTTGCTAGGCAGTGAAAAGTGATATTTGCTGCATGAAACTACATTAGCTAAAAACAGAATATGTGATTCTTGTGTTCAGAGAATGCCAATAAATATCATGAGTAAAGCAAAGGAATCCATTATTTATAATGGTAAGTTATGTAACTAAGAAGTTAAAAATTACTCCCAACATCTGTTTTTCTGTATATTTGAGTAAATATCACTTTTTATACTGAAGCAAATGTGAGAAATAATGGCAAATGCATAACAATGCTATTTTGAGAAACTTTGGGTTCGTATAAACAGCAAGTAAGCAGGTGCTGACCCAGTTCTTCCCCTTACTCTACATAAGATGCAACCCAAGTCCTGTGCTCTGAAGCACAGAAGAACTAACAGGTTCTTCCTAAACTGCTGAATATTCAAATCCTGCAGTGTTGTGGGTCAGAGTGGCAGTGACCAGACATGAGGTGGAAATCATGGTGCCTCTTGTTCTGTGATCACATCTGCAATTGGGACAAATCGTGGGGAATGTATCCTCTCACCCATGATGTCACCAGGAACCAACATTCTACATATGTATCTGCAGCATCACCTGATTACCATCTCACAAAGGGTTCTTCAGAGAATCAAAAGGCTTCTTAGTAGCTATAGCTGAGATTTAGAAGAATAGGCAAAACTATAACTTTGAAATTCTTATTAAAAGACTGCTAATATAAACTTCCAGCGATCTGAGTAACTGAATTCTAAGATTACAAATGAACTAAAGGAAAAGAGAAAAAGGAGAGAAACCTATTGTTCAAGCCTGTTTTAAAAAAAATTCCCTAAGATAGAAATGTAGAACAGAGAGACTTCTAAAGGTTGCCTTAGATTTTTAACAGGATATAAGAAATGTACATGCCGGTGGCAGGGAGTAGGGGATGGGAGTAGAGAGGACAACATATACACTCTCATTGAAGTTGTTTATACCGACTACATTCCAAGCCATTCAACTGAAGCAATCATTCCATGTCTTTACCCTCTTGACATCAACTTGCTTTTCTTATTATGCAAACACTCCCTCTTTGCCAAGTCAATTGAAATTGTGAAAGTCTGAGTTTACATATGCTACAGACTTATTCTAAATACCTGAAGTGTGTATAACTTAGAACCTACAGAATGTTGAAAAGCACAGATTATAGTTTGGCAGATCAATCTGATGAGAATGGAAAAGGAATCTTGTTATCCACTACATTTCCACTCCCATTGGAATAAATGGAAATAATCACGCACATCCTACAGACTAGAGAAAGGAAATACAGGGTAGGGTCTAACACCAGTGCTCTGAAGGTAGCCTGGCCCCAACCATGTATTGGCATACCCTCCGGGTAATCCAGCTTTCTTAAGAGCTAATGTGAAATCACCCCTTTGCCACAGGACCCACCCAGAGGAAATGGGAAAAAGGCAGTGGACAAAATGAGTAGGAAGTCCCTGAAGACATAGAGAGAGCATTGCATTCCTCCAAGGGGAAGGAAGAGAGAGCCACTGGGAATCAGAAAGCACTGGGACAACAGCTGAGAGAGAAGGACAAGGCGAGGCTCCAGCCCTCAGAACTTAGACTCTGTTCCCTCCAGGACCCTCTCCCTGCAGCTGCCTTGATGCTATTTTTTCAATTCAGCCTCAACTTTGCAGACTTACAAAGCTGTTTGTTTAAAATACATTTACACTCATGATCAGTGAGAGAAAACAGACAATCTCTGGTAGATGTCCAGGCTAGAGGAGGATATAGCTACACGTGTCAAAAACTTTTAAAAGTACATAATATTTGATTGAGCAATTCTACCTCCAGGATTCTGATGAAAGGAAATAACCAGCGATGTGCATAAAGATATATATATGTACAGGAATGTGCCTCACCACATTAGTTACAAGACCAAAAAGCTGGAAACATTAAATTAAATTTCCAACCATATGGGAATGATTCAATTAATTTTGGTGGCATCACAATATGATCTATTATGGACAATTAAAATGATCATGTGAAACTGTATTTATTAACATGAAAATATACTTTTATTATTTAAGTATTTTAAAGGAGATTATGAAACTCAATACAAGGGGTTCCCATTTTGTTTTTAAAAGGTATGACTGTGTGAGAGAAAGTCTCAAAGGACTTGCTTGTGTCATAAAAGCAGTTACAAATTCAATTGTTAAAGGAAATGTTGATGATCCATTATTAAGTCTGAGAAGTAAGTAGCAGAACAGTATTACAGTCTGTCTCCCTGTAAATAAAATAATCATATATATTAATATATGTGCATAATATTTGTTCAATAAACGTATTTGTTCATGCATCAATAAAGAATGAGAATATACATTGTTGACATAAAATGTTAACAATAGTGGGATTACACATGGGTTTTATTTTCATTTTTGTACCTTTCTGAAGTTTTCTAAATTTTTACAAATACTTAATTTTTATGATCAGGAAAAGCAATGATTCTTTAAGTCTTACATACAATACTGCTGTTCATTCCCTTGAAAATAAAAGGCACAAGAGACTAGTACCAACTTCTCACTTTTTGCTATCTAAATGCTCGTCATTTCACATGTTTCATTTTGGCATTGAAAGCTTAGGTATGAAGGAGGGGAACAAAGTGAAGAATACACAAGGGAGAAGAACAAGGCAGCCATAGGTCACATCCTAATGCACATGACTCATTCCCACAGATACGATAATTAGGACCAAACTTTTAGATTACACAATCCATTTTCATTTAAAAGATAACAAAGGACTTATTGCCTTTATCCAAAACAAAGTCATGTTGAGAGATGGTATGATTATTCTATTACTACACTCTTATGAGTTACATAAAGTGATGTCAATAGAAGGCACATATCACCTTTGGTGGTCCATATGCATCCTACTGAAAAATGTACACCTGCACTCTGCATAGATCCTTTTCTCTGTAATAGATTAGGAGAGAATGCCTTACATGCTTAACTAAATTTCAAAATAGCAAAGGAAACTGTTAAACATGGAGTAACTGCAGTACTATGTGAAATATTTCACATAATGTTTGAGATTGCTGAACTTAATCTATAAGAAATCCCTGAGAAATAGAGAGGAGCCAGAAACCTGGAATTCAAAAACTTTTCCATTTTTCTAAAGTGTGGCAAGTAAACTCTAAAACCATGGATGACTAAGCATGACACCAAGTGATAAACCATTGTAGACTAGATTACTAAGCGAGTGGTTTGTGCGCAGAAAAGGATCTCTGATTACACTGGAAGCCAATACGGGAAAAGGAAAAAAAAAGCCTTAACTAATCTCATTTTTAAAATAGGACTATTAAGCTAGGAAGTGCTATAAATATATTTGCATATTTAATTTTGAAAAGTCATTCATCAAAATCTCTCATGAAATCCCTGCATACAAAATGGAGAATGTGGCCTAGATGAAGGTCCAGAAGGTGGACTGTTAGGATTCACAAAAAATCATGACTGCTGAGCCCGTATCTTCCTTGAATGGAAGCCTCCAAAGCATGGGTGTGTACCGATAAAATGTGTGAGTGTATTGATGTGGAGGTAAATGTGTATGCATGAAGGGGTGAAAGTGCTTAATAGAGAGCTACTACTACTCCTGCACACACACTCACACACACACACACACACACACACACACTGCCTTGCTAATTTTCCTCAGTTCCTTACTTTTTTCACCCTACACATTAATGCTTCATTGAGGCCTTTTCATTTCTCCTCCAGAGCATGTACCAAATTTGTCTACTACACACCATCTCTATTACTACTACCTGACTGAAGCCATCACCACCTCTCAGCTGGACCACAACAAACATCTCCTAGCCAGTTATCTATTCTGATTCTCACCCCCCACAATAAATTTTCCACAATAAGCCTGCAGTGAGTTTTTTAAAACTTAAATTAGATCATCCCAAGCTTGTGTTTAAAATCCTGCAACTCATTAGAATCAAATGAAAACTCCATAGTCTGGTCTACAAAGTTCCATGTCTGGCTGCTGCCCACATCTCCCCATCAACAACCAGGTCAATGTAACACCTTCTCCTCACACTCTGCACTGTAGCCACTGTCACCTTAATGCCTTTGAACCAGCTTCACCCTTTGCCTGGAATGTCCTTTTCTAGGAACTTCCCACTCTGCTTTTCTTCCTAAGAGTGAGGAAGAAAAGATAAACAAGTTGGGAAATACGAGCAAGGAGAATTTACACATCCACTAAGCAAACAAACAAAACATTAAAGACCAACCTTAACAATTATCTGGAAAAGTTACTTAACATTCACAAAAACAATTATTCATTCACTAATGTTTATTTTCTACTTTGTATGTCAGAAACTGTTCTAGGGGCTAGAGATACTCCTTATGGAGCTTACACTGCATCAGAGAGAGAGAAAAAAAAGCAAATATACAATGCCTGTCAGCAATGAGTGTTACTAAGGCAAAGCAGGGTAAGAGAGCAATAGTGAGGCTGGGGAGAAGTGGTTGCTGTTCCAGATAGGGTGGACAAGAAATGCCTCTCCAATGAGGTAAGACATGTGAGTAGAGACCTGGCAGAGTTGAGGAGACACAACCTAGAGAATATCTGGGGGAAGAGAATTGCAGGAAGAGCAAGCAGAAAGTACAAAAGCCCTGAGGTGGCAGTGTGCTTGAGCATACATAGAACATACAAAACACAAGAGTGCTAGAATGCAACAAGAGTATGGACTGAACAAGTTAGAGATGCATAAAAAATTACAGCCTAGGCATAACCAGGGGTCAGATCCAACAGGGCCTTCAGAATAGAAATCATCCGTTATCATGTGTATGTTGTTGTTTTGACGAGGGAGATGACATTACTCTGGCATAATATAGCTTTCCTTTGGTTTTAAGTGGGATAACTGAGTGCTCAAACAGGAAAAATAAAAATATTGCTCTGAAGGAAGTCAGAAAATAAATTTGTTGATAAAAAATAGATGCTTCAGAAGATGCCTTCATTCAAGGACTCACGAAGTGATATTCATGAAAGCCTGCATTATCCTGGAATATCATTCTCTCATTTTCCCTCCTTTCCATACAATGAGGAAATCTAAGGCACATCCGTTTAGTCCCTGTTTGTTACCCCATCTTCTCTAAATATCTAAGATATTTTTTAGTTTGTCAGACTTTTTAATTTTGCTCTGTAAAACTGCCATTGCCCTCAATCATGTTTAACCTGACCTATCTCTCTGGGGAATCCAGTGACTGGAAAACTAACTGCACACAAAGGTTACTTTGTGAATATTTGTTGAATGAATGAATGAATAAACAATATATATGGCTTAAATTTACCATCTGTAACAAAGAGACACTGTTCACTGGCCGGTAGTAATACTTCTTTAAGAATTGAGAAGAGTCTATATTTCTTTAAGGCAAATGATCTAAATCAAGCTCATGTGCACTCTCTATAATTCTTACTCAGAGAGGAAGACTTCCACCTGCTCTTTAGTAGCTAATGGCATTAACAATCCAGCTGGAACCGCTTACTAAGAGAATGGGGAAAAGCAAAACACATTTTAAACCAGTCAGGGCTCAAAGGGGAGAAATGGCGTCATAGTTGCTCTTACACGTGTAGCTTATTCACACCGGAAATGTTGAACAGAAGGAAGCGCTAGAATGCAACAAGAATATGGACTGAACAAGTTAGAGATGCATAAAAAATTACAACCTAGGTATAACCAGGGGTCAGATCCAACAAGGCCTTTCTGTCATAGTAAGGAAGGGAAGGGAGGAAAGATGGGGATGGGGAAGAGGAGGAGGAAATGAGCAGGAGGAAATGGGGAGGAGGAGGGGATGGAGAGAGACGAACTATTTTGGTCGGGAAACGGAAGAACCCACTTTGGGCCTTACTTTCTTTGTTGGGTTCAAATGGCGAGCATTTCTGACAGGTTGTTGCCAAGGCTCACTGAGCACCAAAGCTCTCAGGATCCTGCTCCTCGTTGCGAAGTTGCTCAGCAGTCTGCAAAAGTTCTCAACTTGGAAGCAGGTCCTGCCCGCCCCATCCAAGGCTGCAGGCAGATTTGCTTTTATAGCGGCCCCACAGGTCTAGAGGGCAGAGTGGGAGTGCGTTCCAGCCCTGCACTCGGGGAAAAGCCAACGAAGAGACAGACGATTCCGACTCCCAACCCGTGCCTTTTGAACCGCTCCAGGTAGAACTGTTGGATTTAGCAAATAAAATTACAGGACGCCCTGTGTGTTGCTTAGCAAACCTAGCCAAAGAAGCTCAGGGAAGCGGGGGCGATAATCATACCGGGGAGTGGCGTGGGCAACCGAGAATGGAGGGGACCGTGGAGGGAGAGCCTGGAAAAAAAATTTTAAAAGCCAGTCCCCAACTCCGAGACTCCTGTCCCAGCCAGGGAGGGGCGGGGAGCCTTGGACCGGAGTTTACTTGAAGGTGAGGACGCAGAGCGGCCTGTAGGACTTGCGGTTGGTGTTTTCGGTCATGCCCTGGACCCAGAAGTCGTTGGTGAAGATGCCCCAGTGGAGTGCGGCGTCGGGGTTGTTCACAGTCGTCCACACGTCGTCATGCACGAACTCAACCCGCAGGGAGCGGCCTTAGCAGAGGAAGCTCTCCCAGGCCATCAGCACTTCCTCCTTACTCCGAATGCCTCGCTCCCCAAGACCCAACACATCCACGCCCCCCAAACACTGAGAATGCACGCGGGTGCTTTCTGATTACCGCAGGTCTTGCGCCGCGGGCGCTAGAGTCCCAGATCGCAAGAGTTCGCGCTCAGATGGAGCTGGGATCCCAGCGCGCGGCTGCCCAGGAGCAGCGGAAAGGGCACCCCGGGGTCCCGCCTGCGATGCCCGGCTGTGCTCACTCCCACGCCCCCGTCCTCATCTTTCTCCCCCAAATGGGGCTGGGGAGGGACCCATCTGGCGGACCCCTCCCGGGGGAACCAGGACGGTTTAGCAGGTGCGCAGCCTGGAACCCCCACACTCACCTTCCAGGGAGAAAAGTGCCGCTGCTTCCCGGAAAGTTCTCGGCTTTTCAGCACCTGGGACAACAGCAGCCGCGCCCGGAGAGACGCTATCCACCCGCCCCGCGCTCGCGTCCAGTAGTAGGCTCCGTGCTCTTCTACCCGGGCTTTCTCTCACCCGCCAGGCCCTGCGTCCCGCAGATCCAGCCTCCCGCAGGGACTGGAAGCACCTTCCCCCAAAGCCAGGATAAAGGGTCTCCCCGGACAAAGACATCCTGCTCGCCCCGCCCGGGTGTGTTCAGAGGCACCACCGGCTGTTTAATTTTACAGTCCATTTCCTGACCCGCTCTTACAAAAAGTCCCAGGTTTGACTTTTGGTTTGGGCCTCGGAGCTGAATTGGCTTCTAAAACTCTTCTTTCATTTGTATTTATTTCAACTCTTTAGGCAATCCGGGAGATGCCGAGCGAACTACTCTTATGCAAGGCAATCACTTAGGTCTGATTATTCATTTCTGGGCTTGCAGGTGTTTGAACTGCTTCTGCTCAGTCAGTATGCAAAGAACTGGGTAAGGCCTTTGGTTTTGGCTCCTAAACGTCTCTGTCTTCTTCAAAGGTTGTTTTCTTTCTAAAATACTAGCTATAGCCTATCAATAATTAGCTGAGAGTGCTGCACACTAATTAAGTTTCTGCATTTGAAAGTCTCCTCTTTCAGGCCCCTTACAAATTGCCACTGTTGCTTGTAAGTGGTGGGCCTCTGATGAGCTTTCCAGACCCTTCTTCAAAACCAAAGGACTTATTCCCAGCTCTTGAGAGTTCTAGTTTGTCCAGGATTAGATTAAGTTTTAAATGTGCATCATTTCTATAGCCATTATATTGTGTATGAAACAAAAAATGAAAAACATTCCAGTATTTTAAAAATTGTTGTTATTCCACTCTGCCAACAAGTCAGTTACATCATTAGCAAAGGAGTGAGGTTCCAACATATACCTTTGTTGTTTCACTTTTGTCTTACTCATTAAAGTTGATGGATATAAAACTATCAGTTGATATTATCAGAATTACATTCATTCATCAGTTGCAATCATAGGTTGGCTATGGATGCAAGAATTTGTCAAAAATCAACAAAAGCATTCTGTAAGAATTTATTGGTGATATGGAATTTTAGATAAATAATATTGTTTATTTTATGTTATTATTTGTGAATAAATAGTATATATCCTTCACATCAGCAAAATTATAAACTTATGTATGTGCATATATATGTACACACTCACACACACACACACACTTTTTTTGAGAACCAGTGGTTAAACTGGCTAAAGGAAGTGTGGACCCTAATGTCATCCACCAATTTTGCACCAGAACTCCTCCTGTTTTTCACACCTGTGGCCACGTGGAGGATCCATTTTGACCAAACCCAGAGCTTGGTTCATTCTGAATTATGCTTGGTAGGTAGGTGTCAGCATTACAGCCCCACTCAGGAGCAGCGACAAATGAGCCCAAAAGCCTGGGATCCAACTAATAAAGGTTGATCCAGCTACTGCCAACTCTGAATAGAAAACCTGACAGCAGCAAAGACCAAGGTAAGCTCCCAATATCATACTTCCTCTGGGAAGCCAACTGGCCACATGGTGGTGAGTTTATTGAGCCCCATCTTTCCTAAAAGAGCCCATAGCTTATTCTTACAGGAATAAACAACTGTTCCACGTATGTGTTTGCCTTTGTAGCCCAAAGAACCTCATCCATCATTACTACCCAGAGGCCTACAGAGTGCTTGATTTCATACAACATAGCATCCAGCCATGTGTCCCATTTCACCATGAAGGAAGTGTGGGAATAAACCCATGGTTATGGGGTACACTGGTTGCAGCCCATGACACACAACCTGGAATCAGCCAATGTGATCGTGCATTGTAGTGTCTTACTGAATGCGCAGCTCCAGTACCAGCTCAGAGGCCATTCTCTTCTTGAAGTATTAAGTTCTCTCCTCCAGAGACCCCTATAAGGTGCTGTATCTCCAAGAGAAAGAACGCATGGATTCAGGAAACAATGGGTGGAAACAGGAGTGGCTCCATTTACCATAACTCCTCATACCCCTCAGGGAATTTTTTGCTCTCTGTCCCCCAAATCCTGGACTCTGCATGCCTAGAGATTTTCAAACTCAAAAGGGCCATACTGTAGCCAGGAGACAATACAAGGGACCTACTGACCAATGACTGATCCCTGGCACTTTGAACTCTTTGTGGTCCCAAGACTGTCAGATAAGAAATGGAATCCACCTCTAGGGAGGGGTAATTGACCTTTATTAGCAAGATAAGATAGGCCTTCTCTTACATGAGGAGGCAGAGTAGAATATGTGTAAACTCAGGGGATCCACTGTAGTGTCTCTTGATATTCCCTTACCCAAATGTAACTAAGCATATGTGCACAGCAGCCCTGACTTGCTAAGAGTATGATTACTAAGGACTCCAATGACTCAAAAATGAGGATTTAAGGGTAAACTACCAAGACCTGCAGCAGTGACAGTTAAGGGTGAGAAGAATGGAGAGTGGTGGAGTAAAGATCATAAATACCAATTACAGCACTGAGAGTAGCTGCAAACAGGGTGGTTGTTCATCCCACTAACCTTCCTCTTTGCGCATTCTATCAGGAAGATAGGCCAGTGGGAACCATGGAATGTGAATATGCATGGGAGACGTGGACCTGCATGGTGCAAGGGGTGGGCCTTAGATGCTATGTAGGTGTGTTTCTCAGATCTTACTTCAAGCAAGAAATTGCTCTGAAGGATGCACTTGCTGAGGTGCCTCAGGAATCTGTGGCAGCATTCAAGTCAGAGACACATTCTTCCTGGGAAGCTGATGACCAAGCACAGTGCAAGTTCTAGGGCCTGGTCACTTCTTTCCAGTTGGAGACTTTTCTAACAGGTTCTCTTTGCTCTGGGCTGTCCACTAAACTAGCCTAGACTTCTCTAGCTGTACAGTCATCTGAGGCTCTTATGCTTTCCTCCTTGTTTCCTCTCTTTTGATAGGTGGCAGATCATCACAAGGATGAAGGTTTTCCCTCCCTTTTCCTATATCTTCTTCCATTTATCTCTCTTCCTTTTATCTTTTACCCTCTGTACATTTCTTTTACTTCTAATTCTTTCTTGACATCTGCTTCCCAGACAACCAAACTAATTCATATAGTTAATTCATACAGACTAATTAATTTGATTGATGACAAAGATTGAACTGCATTATATGTTTGTTCAAAGAGTTTAAATGATCGCTTTTTAAATAAATGGCACTGGGTCAATGAAATATGGGAAAGACATGAGTCTTGGCCCTTCTTCACCCTATACACAGAAATCAATTCTAGATGGATTTTGGACCTAAATGTTAAAAGTAATAAAGTAAGTTGTTTTAAACAGAACCCCAAAAGCACCAACCAGAAATGAGAAGTCTGGTAAATTAGATTTCATTAAAATAAAGAATGTCTTATTGTGAAGACACCATTTGGGGAAGGAAAAGGCAAGGCCCCAAATGAAATAAGATATATATATTATAGAGATTTTATGTCCAGAATATATAACAATCTCCTTTAAATCAATAAGAAAAAAGATAACCCAATTTTTGCAGAGGACATTTTTTAGGTTTCTATGGATACTATAGCAAATTACTACAAACTTGATGGCTTGAAACAGAAATTTATTCTCTCACATTTTGGGGGGCAAAAGGTATGAAATAATTATCACTTGGCTGAAATCAAGGTGTTGGCAAGGGTTGCTCCAAAGATTGTAGAGGATAATTCATTCCTTGCTTCTTCTGAAGGTTGCTGGTTTTCCTTGGTTTGCAGCCATATTACTTCAATATCTGTTTTGTGGTCACATTGCCTTCTCTTCTGTCTGTGTCAAATCTCACTCTTTCTTTCTCTTATAAGAAGGCATGTGATTGCATTTAGAGCTCACCCAGATAATCCAGTATTATCTCCCCATTGCAAGATCCTTGATCACATCTTTAAAACCCTATAAATAAGGTAATATTTAGGTTCCAGGGGTATTTTGGTGGGGGGCACAATGTAGCTCACTTTAGGGGAAAAGGGTTTGAATGGCACTTCACAACAAAGGTATCCAAGTGGCTGACCGTGAAAACTCTCTAAAGTCCCTTAAAATTCAAAAATTCTATCATTCTGTAAAAGTCAGTATTCCTAGAGTTAGATATTGTAAGAAAAATGACAGTCTTTCACTGTTATAGTTGTTATTATTGTTTGGGGGGTAATTCAGAAAGTTTTAACAATAAAAGTTATTGCTAAAAACTGAGGAGAAGCAAAGAAATAAAAGAAGATTGGAATTAAAAAACACAGACACTGGGAATGAGTAAGATAATATGGAATCAGGGGAGCAAGAAAAAGCAAACACAGGTAATATTTTAAAAATTTATACCATGAGCTGAGATCTACAAGTTTTCTAAGATGGCACTGTGCATAAATTTATTTCCTGTGGAAAGTCTCAACACCATCACCTTAGTGTGATTAAGTCCTGAGTAACTGAGCCAGCAGATGTAATCTCCCAGTTTTATCCAATGGATGAAGAAACATCCTACCCATCCCAATTAGGCCACTTACAAGGAATGCTTAATTTTATATGATCCCCCAAAACAAAGAACATATTGTATGTAAGTTCTTCTTAAATACAGGTATCCAGAGGAATAAATATCTCTCCTCTGTCTTATTGTTACACCGCTGACTTAGTGAAGGAACTGAACAGTTAATCCCATGACAAGGCAATCTCTCCACCTTTGTAATGGAAAATGGCATCTCTCCTTTCTATTTCCAGCCCTGGTTTCACAAGGGGCTATGAGGACTAAGGAAACAATGAACAGGACTCTCCCTCAAGGCCCAATAAACTGAAAAAGCAAATTTTCAAATACCCACTGGGGTACACTTGAAGGTACTCTAACCATATTATTTATACTCAGAAGCATCCTAACTGTATAATTGAAGCCCTAGAAGTGTCTCACTTCCTTCCAAAGAGAAGTTTAAGCCCAGGAGCATTACAACATTATTAGAAAATGTGCCTGGTAAGATGGTTATTAAATAAAGTATGACTCATTTAGGTGGTTTTAATCTCTCCTACTATGTGCCAAATAGGGACTGAACGTGGTTTAGCACACAAATCCATTTAATCTAATTTGTAACATAAAACATTGGATTTCGCTTCCATATTACCAGTGTGGCAGGAGACATTTAGGTACAAGACTTCCAGCTGAGCAATGGGTCAATCACCAGAGGAGGGGCCACTCCCTCAAGTAGCATAAATTTTACTTGAGATAAAACATACATTGTTGTACAGGGAAAAAGTGTGTGATCCAGGCAAAAATACATTGACCTTGGAGTTTGGGGACCCAGGCTCTGGTTCTGGAACTAGCACTAATGAACTGTCACCTCCCCTACTCTGCCCTTACATTTCTAAATCTGTGGATGAGAGAATAGAATAGTACATTTTCTAAGCGCTCTTCCATTTCTAAAATTAAATCATTCTTTTCCGTGAATATAAATCAGCTACTGTAGATTAATCAAGAAAGAAGTAGTAGTAATAGCAACAGCTAACTTTTAGTAAGTTCATATTTACCTACGTGCCAGACATTGAGGTAAGATCTTTACAGGCATAGAGCCATTTAAACCTTGAAACAACTATTTATGGCAGGTACTAAAACTGGCTCAATTGTTTCATAGAACTGATGTTTATGGTTTCTTTTGAATAAACATAGAAATTGGCCCTCCAGGGAGCACTATACACGGGGGTCTGTTGCGGGGGAGTGGGGGGAACAGCGGGGGGGGGTAGTTGGGGAGGGATAGCATGGGGAGAAATGTCAGATATGGGTGAGGGGGAGGGAGGCAGCAAATCACACTGCCATGAATGCACCTATGCAACAACTTTGCATGTTTTTCACATGTACCCCAAAACCTAAAATGCAATAAAAAAAAATAAAAATAAATAAAAAATAAAAAATAAAATAAAATAAAATAAAGAAATTGGCCCTCCAACTCTTAAGACTTGAGAAAGTTACATTTGTCTTTTCTGAGTTCTTTCTCAGAAAAACAACCATCAGGCCTCCCACATAGTATCAAAGAAATGAAAATTACCAGATCATTGCATTTAGACAATGAGGCACCAGACCCCTCACCCATCATGCCCACCTGCTTCCTGTTGACCCTTACCCTACCCTAATTCATGTTTTTCTGCATGTAGTTACAATTCTTCCCTGATATATAAATCCTGGATTTCAGTTGGTCAAGGAGATAGATTTGAAACTGCTCTGCCATTTCCTTGGCTGCAGCACCTGATTAAACCCTTTTCCCTGGCAGTATTCGTTTTCTTAAAGCGTTTTTCCCCAGCAATATTCATTGTCTCAATGACTGGCCTTTTGTGTAGCAAGCAGCAGGACCTAGACTGAACTCCTGGCATTTTGGTAACAGCACTATTATTATATTGCTTTTATAAATGACCAAAAGCAAATTTTAAAAAACTTTCTAAGGTAGCACAGCTGGAGTTGTGGGTCACATAGCTAGAAAAAGGGCCATTCAAGTGGGATTTTGAAACTAGCCCAGTTATCCCATAGCACTGATGTTTATCGTTTCTTTGAATAAACATTGAAATTGACCCTCCCAGTCTTAAAACTTGAGAATGTTACATTTGTCTTATCTGAGTTCCTTTTTCAAGACAGTAATCATCAGTTCCTTCAGATACTGAACCTTATCAGTTCACTGCATCTAGACCATGAAATGCCAAACTCCTCACCTATCATGACTGCCTAACTGACCACCGGCTTGACCACCTGGTCCTTTTGACCAGCTCCTCCTCCCTATCCCTCCCTAATTTCTGTTTTCCCACACATGGTTACATTTCTTCCCTGCTATATAAATCCCTAATTTTAGTCGGTCAGGGAGATGAGTTTGAAACTGATCTCCCATCTTCTTGACTGAAGCACCCAAATAAAGCCTTCTTTCTTGGTAATATTTATTGTCTCAATGGTTGTCCTTCTGTGAGACTTAGACTGAACCCCTGGTGATTGGGAACAATTTGAAAGTAAAAGGACTGGTAGAAAAATTAGGGACAATGTGTTCCTGGTAGGCATAGGGGAAACACAGCCTGTTAAATAGATTGCAAACGCACTTAGTTCACTTTATTTGTACTGCCAAGTTCCTGCTTAAAGTTGTTATCACCTCCCCATAAGGCTCTTGCACTGGCCTCAACAGAAAGCTTCACGGATTTTCTTGGCACACTCAGCCTTGATCCAGAATGATCTTTCCAAAACACTATCTAAAGTTGTCTTTTCCTGAATACATATTCTGACTGAATTCATTTCATTCACATTAGACAGTAAGTATTGAATATGGGTGAAAAGAAGAAAGAAGAGTAGTAGGGATTCCAAAGGCTGGTAGAAGAGTTGAGATTTACATAATAAAACAAGCCTCTATAGACTTTCCACTGAGGAAATGGCATGATAAAACCCATTTGAAAAAATTAGTTCTATCAGTGGATAGAGAGCACACTAGCAAGAAAGAAAACAGAGGAGAGGCCAGCCAGGGTGCTGTGCCTGCCTTGCAGGAGGGGGCTGACGAGAGACCTGGATGGGCCTGTGGACCTGTCAGAGGGAAGTGGAGCTTGGGGTCACTCCCTAGAAACTATTGCAACAAAAGAGGAAAAAAAGATTAAGAATGGTTTCATTGGGCTTGTGAGACAACAAGAATAGGAGCAAAAAGGAAATAAAGTCTTTGGGGGTTACTACTACTTTAGTACCTTAAATATTTGGAATTTCAAAGAAACTGTATTTGTAATTTTATTGAGCTGTTACACATTTATGATGTTTTGAAAACCCAAATGTATCATTAGAAGTCTTTTCTAGCAACAACAACAAAAAAAGAATTTCTTTTAAACTGATAGCTCACTGGTGATGAGCATCTTTAAATATCCATTTCTCTAATGCTTTATTATTCCAACAAATGTCAGGTTACACATAACATTTTATTTTTATATTGCACATAGTCTTAGGTAAATATTTTGTGATACTGTAATTAACTCAGATACCCCATTCTCAGTGTTTTGTCTATATTTTAACTTTCATAAAATTATAGCAATTATAAAATTATAGTTATACCAATACAAATGTTAACATCATCTTAATATTTTTAAAGCAATTTTAACATATAAAACATATTCCCTTAATTCTTAACCTGTTCATTGTAAGAACATTATAATAGTTTTTTCATTATTGCAATTCTAGGTCAGGACAGAATTCAGAAACACAACATTACTTGAATTTCCTATTTGACCAGGAAATCCACACATTTTCCAGTATGTGTTATTTTGGTTCAGTGAGCTTCATTTCAATTTCTTTTCTGCTGTGTCTGGTTTCACAGTATGATTAATGACCTAACTTGCTTTGGTCTCCCTGCAATTGTCTTGAGAATTACAATACTGGATTTATTCACTTACTATACATGCAAAGCAGAAATGCAATTTTCAATGTAAATGTTGCCCTTAAAACACACAGATATTTATCATTGACTGTTTTTTAATCAATTTCTTGGATTTTGCACACAGAAGTAGTCTGTGTGGTAACCATTAACCTGTAAAAATAAAATACTGTATGTGAAAAGTATCAGATTAACAACACTGCAAATTAAACTCCTTTTAGCTAAAGAACGTAATGATAGAATCCAGTCCTCACACTGCATATCCTCTCTGAATTCTGCCTCAGAAAGACCACCTGTAAAACTAAAAATTATTTCCTGAGGGTGAGGAATATTAACTAGAATTTTAATAATAAAGTAGTGTATAAAGTGAATGCCATAAATAAATTGACATCTTGTTAATCCAGATGGTCAACCTGAGAAACTGGACATTTCCCCTCTGAATTCTCTTACCAATCCACTGGAATTCAGTTCTCTGAATCATGTTACATAGGTTCCTGTCTAACACCACTGCCATTCTAGAGTGAACAGGATTCAAAACTCATTATCCTAAACTACAGGTCTGCACAGTGGTTCTGATCCCCATGCCAGCACAGTGTGTGGCTCAGGTGGTTCCTCTCTGCCTCTAGTTCTGGATTCCAAATACACAAACATGTTTATCAGTTCCTCCCACCTGCCAAGGCCCTTCTCACCTCCAAACCTGCTTACCTATTATTTACATTGGAATTCTCTTTTCTGGCTTGGCTAATCCTACTTGCTTTCCAAGTCCCAGCTGAGGGATCACTTCTTTAACAAGGATTTAGTTGCCCCTTAGATTAGATTAGCTCTCCCTGATATATGTTTTCATAGTTCCCAGTCTTAGCATAACAACTGTCAGACTCTCTTTGATGTCTGGTTTCCCCTTCAGAATGTAAGCTTAGTGACAGCTGGTAGACACTAGGTGACTTGCAGGATATTATAAAGATTAAATGAAATCAAGTATAGAGTGCTTAGCCACGTGCAGAGTAAAAGGATTTAATAAGTGGAACCTATTTTTATTATAGCAGTTTACATGCTTGGTGTCAGTATGTTAACATAATAGCAATGCTATGAACCCACCAGAGTCAAACAAAAGCTACCTCAAAGTACCCCAACTTAGGAAGACTGGAGTGGCCGTATCTCCAGAAAATCATCAAAGCCAAGCTCAGTTGTCTTGGCATGCACTGATCCTATGTTTGCAGTCCCAGTGGTCCTTTAAGACCACTTTTCAAGCCTTACTGTAAATTTCTGCCATTCAATTAGAAAATAGTAAGAAACATAATCAAAATAAAATCAATAAAAAAGATAATTCAGAAATTTTTTTGTGTTTCAAAAGATTTAAAAAATGAGTAAATATGTCAATGTAGATGGGAAAGATAATTTTTGCCATTGGAAGAATGAGATGCTTTTCAGCAATAAAATAGAAGCAGCCACTAAAGACATGACAATACAGATGAATCTTAAAAACATTATGCAAAGTAAAAGAAGATAGACACAGAGTGCATAATACATGATTCCATTTGTGTGAATTTCTAGATGAGACAAAACTAATCTCTGATGACAGAAAGCCAACTGCTGGTTTTATGGGGCAAAGAGAGTGAGATAGAATACAAATAGGCATAAGGGAACATTTTGCAGTGATGCAAATGTTCTATATCTTTATTTTGATATGAACAGGAGGCAGGGAAATACTAGGTAGAAAAGGGTGGGGCCCCTGGAGAGGGCTTCACCCTCAAACCTGCAACTGCCACCATAAGTTTGAACATGCATTCCTGTTTTCCCACCAGAATGTTACCTTTTCCGAAACCATTCTGGCCTACCCTGCCCCCCATCCTGTACCCATAAAAACCCCAGGAGTTTCCCCTGACAGAAGGGAAATGGAGTGGCAGAGCAGCATGGCAGAGAAGGAGAAAAGAGAAGCCTCTGAGCATGGAGAGAAGAAGCAGTAGCTGGACATCAGAGACTACAGTTGGAGAGGATTTCAGCTGGGGACAGTCAGTTTGGCCAGGGATGGCCAAACTTCAGGGGAAGACCATTTTCCCACTCCATCCCCTTTTCAGCTCCTCATCTGAGAGTCACTTCCACCACTCAATAAAATCCTCCACATTCACCACCCTCCCATTTGTTTGCACAACCTCATTCCTCCTGGATGCCAGACAAGGACCTGGGTGCGGGTGCAAGAGGCTGTCACACTTACCCCTACTGAGCTCTTTAACACTTAAGCTGTCCACCAATGGCAAAGCTAAAGAAGCTCACCGTAACACATACCCTTTGGGGCTCTAGGGTCACAGCAACCCCCAGAAGCTGCCGTGGGCAGGCAGTCCAGAGTTCTACTCCTGCAGCTTTCAAACCCCTTGTGCAAGGGGCACACGCAAGTGAGGAGGTGCACTCATCCAGGCATCTGCCCCTCCTCACTTGCCTCTCCCACAAGGGTTTTGAGAGCTGCAGGCTGAGTAAGTGAGCCACCCTTCACAAGTCCCACAAAGGGGTCAAGGGAACTATCCTGTCTTAATTGGAGTGGAGTTTACATCAGGGTATGCACTGGTCAAAACTCACAGAACTGTACCTTTAAAGAGGTACATTTTATCATATGTAAATTATAAACCAAAAAGGCTGAAAATTATATTTAGTAAAGAAATTCTCTATGGTGCTGGAAGAATTAGAAAGATAAAAGTTTTTTAGGAGCATAGAGGTACTACTAACTTGTATCTTTTAAACATTAATCAATGTGAAAAGTTTCTTTTTAAAATTGTGTGTTTGTTTGTGTGTGTGTGAGTGTGCGTGTATTGCAGTTTGCTTTATTCCTGAATTTCAAAAACTTTGTATCTTGTTAGTAATTAAAAATGAATTATCTCAGTAGGAAGCAAATGGGTTACCTTAATGATTTAGTATCTACTTGGCTGCTTGGATCAAACTCTATTACAGACCAAGAGTTTCACTTGTTCTACTCTCATTGTTAGATGCATTTGTATGTGACATATGTAATTCATTTTATTATATTCACTTGATATATTTAATAAATTAGCTTTCTTTGTTATGCATATGAGATTAATACAAATGTGTACATATGTACATGATTCATTTTTCTTTGAGATAAATATTTCAGTCTTTAGTGTTGGTCTTAGTCTGATAGGAGTGTAAGAACAAAATACCACAGACTGGTATAAACAATAGAAGTTTATTTTCTCCGTTTTGGAAGCTAGAAGTCTGAGGTCAGGGTATGAGCATGGTGAGATTCTGGTGAAGGCTCTCTTCCTACCTCGCAGACTCTGCCTTCTCATTGTGTCTTCACAGGGCATTTTCTTGGTGCATGCAAGTGGAGAGAGAGCGCCCACTCTTCCTCTTTTTTATAAAGCCACCAATTTAGTCATATTAGGACACCACCCTTCAAACTTCATTTGACATCAATTACTTCCTAAGAACACCATCTCCAAATACAATATCATTGGGATTGGGATTTAGACCTTCAGCATACAAATTTTGGAGAGGGACACAATTCAGTCCATAGCTGCAGGTGACTGGTTTTGAGCAGGAAAATTCACTGGTTTATGTCTCCAGCAAATATTTATTAAGTGCATGGTGAATGGTAGGTTCCGGAGACCTAAAAGTTAAAGAAAACATAGTCCAAGCCCTCACCATATGCATAGCCTTTGTGGGACAGTTGATTATAACAGCAAAGGGAAAATAGCCTCTAAATTTGGAATGTGAGATAAATTAAATGGGTCTTTTGTTTCATTAGACCTCCAATTGAGTAAATGAGAATTTTTTTTTTTTTTTCGACAGAGTCTCGCTCTGTCGCCCAGGGTGGAGTGCAGTGGTGCAATCGTGGCTCACTACAAACTCTGCCTCCCAGGTCCAAGCACTTCTCATGCCTCAGCCTCCAAAGTACCTGGAATTACAGGTGTGCACCACCACATTTTTGTATTTTTAGTAGAGGCAGGGTTTCACCATGTTGGTCAGGCTGGTCTCAAACTCCTGACCTCAATGATTCACCTGCTTCAGCCTCCCAAAGTGCTGGGATTACAAGCATGAGCCACCATGCCCGGCCACAGAGATTCTTCCGTTTATGCATACAAACATCTTTGACAAGCACTTCTAAATCTGAGACATTTTAAAGTCAGCCAGAAGCGAGGTCATTATGATAGTCAAGTCAGAAAGAAATTTGTGTCAAATTTATTTTTACACTGTGATGTCTTGATTATTTGAATCCACTGTATTTTCCAGTGGGCTTTCATTTCACTTCCGGTTCTCAATATCCCCTCCTTTTACTATTCCAGGGAGCAGATCTCTCCGTGCATCTAGATCTTTTATACTTGGGTGTTTTGGAAGAGAAAAATCACAAACTAAAACAGGTACACTTGTTTTTGGTATTAGCACTGATTTTTGCCAGATACAAAGCACTACAGCTGTTTGTGACATGAATTACTCTAAAATTCTTCTCTCCTGTTTTCATCAGTAATACTACTAGGATTTGATAACTTCATATCCTTCTAGGGACAGCTGCTATCTTTGAAAACAAAGCAACTGATTGGGAGTTTCACTTAGGACACTAGTTTTAAGAAACAAATATGCACTACCCAACCCCTCCTTATATTAGCCATCTTTATCCAATGCTTTTAGCAAGGTAGTTTTTTTAAAGCTAGGAGCTTCATCTCTTGCCCCACTGTCAGCAAGATCCATGAAAAGGAGAATGCTGGGCTTACGAATTATCAGCACTTACTAATGTATATAACTTTCACTCTCTCACAACTTAATCCTCACAATACATGGTAAGTATTTTAGTCCTCATTTTTAGATGATGAAACTGGGACTCAGAGACATAAAGTAATATTCTCAAGATCATACACCTATTATGTGGTAGGAACAAGATTCAAAACTAGGCCTGTGATTCCAAAATCACTGTTTTAAGTCCTATGCTATATAGGTGCTATGCAGCTCTCTAGTATACTGTTATACTATACTATACTATTCTAGACTATACCAGTCTATACCATTTCACTCTACAATATACTATGTGACACTACACTATACTATGCTACACTATACTATATCATACTATATTATAGCACAATATGCCACACTACATATAATATACTACAATATATTATTTATATAAACTATATTATATTACACTACACAGCATTACACTCATTATACTAGTTAGCAGATTTAAGTAAGTATCACTATATCTGGAAGACATACAAGGTCATTATGGAGAAGATATCTAACATTCTGGAATGATTTACTCATCACATGGTAAAGCCCACATGATACTTAGCATGCAGTGCTAGTGCAGTAGCTCTGTAGATTCTGTTGCCTGGGGATGTTTAATGGTTTTGCTCAGGCAATTCTACAATGTATGGCTAATGGTAGATCCATTTTCAATTTGGACACTGAGCAGAAGGAAAAATTTTTCCCTAAAGAGATGTTTAAACTCCTCTGATTTTCATAGTTTTGGAAAAACATATTTTAACATGAAACATATGAATATACTGCATAAATAACTTTGTTACAATGTTAAAGGAAATTATCCTGATGAAGACCAGTTTATTCACAATTATTCTTCAACAAATCAAGCTTTTCTTTTTTCTTTCAGTTAGCGTCCAAATGCTTATTTTTACATGTTAACATGATAGTGCAGATATAATTTTATATCCAACTTTCATTATACTAAGCTTTTTTGAAAAAACATTTTAATAGGAAAAAGAAGAATACTTCCAGTGATCATGTCCAAGGAAACTACATGGCAAAGATGAAAAAGTTGTTGATGAGGCCTGGAATATGAATACTTTCTGTACCTATCAACCAAGAAATAGGAAAAAAAAAAAAAAGAAAGAAAACCAACCCACATCATCTAATGGATTATTTCCTTTTATTTAAGCCACAAAATTAGAACCATATTTATACTGAGAGTGAGTGAAGGCCAGCAAGTAAAGCCCAGCAAGCAATCCCTGCTTTTCCTGCCATAAGACCTTTGGCTTGTCCAAAGTTAAATGTTAGCCATCTGTGTTAGATTCCCAGCCATTCAAATCTACTAATATTCATAAAATATCCCCACAGCTGGCCAAGACAGTAGACTGAAATCAAAAGCTTCTGCCAAGTAGAAAAAGCATATCTGTAGACAAGGATGATGTTGGAAGAACATAAACGTCACTGTTCTTTGATAAACAAAAGTTAATGAGTCCATCAGCCTGCACTGTGTACTTAGTAAAGGCTAGGATTTCATTTTTATTTAGGTTGTGTCTACACAGCATGTGGGCATCTGTCCCTTCCATGCAAAATAGGAGCTGCTTGGGTAAACATTAATATCTGCAACACCCCAAAAAATGTTTAAAAGTGAGTGTGTTAAAACTGGCTTGTAATGTTGAAGGAATTTGAAGGGGAGTGAAAAATAACCTCCCATGGGAGCTGTCAGGGCAGCCTGACCAACAAGCCATGGGACTTGGTATTACGTCCAGTCAGAATTTTGACATCTTAACTAACAATCTTGAAAAGCGAGTGAATGGCTCATTAATAAAATGCACAGATGAAGTGCAATGACTGATTGGATGCAAAAAAGCAGAAACATTAGTGATGTTAGCAAAATGAGATGCAACTTCAGGAAATGCTCTCATCTATTTAGACAGAAAAATCACCATCTGAAACTCATTTAATGAGAGCAGTCAGTCCAGAGAGGACCACCACCAGCAGAGACCTGGAGGGGACACCAGGAAGGTTAGACAGAGATGGGAGGCTGAGCCAACAGGATCAGAGCTTCTCTCTGGAAAAACATCACAACGTTTGGCTGGTGTTCATGAGCATCCCGCAGCTCCGGACACCCAGCCAGAGCTGCTAAAATCCACTCTGCTTCTGCCTGGTGGCCAGCCTGTCCTCTGACTTCTAGCTCCGGCTGGGAAGATGGCTCCAGATGGACTTCCCATCACTGCTCTGCACAAGGAGAGGTTGGTGATGTTTAATGTTTCACTGCTTTGAGACCAATAACTCAATCAAGGCCAAAGGTGTGAGTCCAGACCCAGGATCGAAGGCTGGGAGTATTCCTGAATAGGCCAAGGAATTGTGACATATCTCTGGCTTTTAGCTGATTACAAGTTTTCTGGAGTAAAGTTGGATGTAACCAAGACTCAAACCACTTTCTTTTTTCTGGCATTTACAGGAAGTAGATCATGGATACTCTGCAGTTCAATGCTGTGGACTTCCATCAGTTGATAGGCAACTCCTAGTGATTCTAAATGAAATCTGCACTTAGACTCACACTTGCCTTACAACCTTAGGCTGGCCATGCTCTCCTTAGTTCCCTTCTTAGTGGTTACTCCTGCCAGGATCCTACAAATAATGGTTGCTCATTAAGTTACAGCCATTTTAGCTATGAATGGAAGAAGTTGGGAACAAAACTGCTGGTTCCTCATTAATTTGTATAAATGTTCTCCTCAAAATATCAGTGCCAAAAAAAAATTATATATATTTTTTGTTTGTTTGAGTCACCAAACTGGAATACAGTGGCATGATCTTGGCTCACAGCAACCTCCAACTCCCTGATTCAAGCAATTCTCCTGCCTCAGCCTCCCAAGTAGCTAGGATTACAGGTACATGCCACCACACCCAGCTAATTTTTGTATTTTTAGTAGAGAGGGGGTTTCACCATATTGGCCAGGATGGTCTCCATCTCCTGACCTCCTGATCCATCCACCTTAGCCTCCCAAAGTGCTGGGATTACAGGTGTGAGCCCTTGCTCCCAGTCATATTTCTTAATTTTTCTAAATCATGTTAAATCTGCATGCATTAAGAGGAAAGTCGATGTCTAAATTCACAGAAAGCTTGGAGGACATATTCAATTCAGAAAAATTGAAAGAGAGCTTTTGGTTCGAGTTCATCATGATTGCCACCCAAAGGATCACTTCTATAAGCTCATATCCTGCCTCAAAGCTGGGTGTCATTGGTGTTCACAGTCCTGCTGCTCATGGTACCCACCACTTCAACAAACATGTGGGCTGGCCACTGGTCCTGCTGAGGTTTTCAGGGTTGCTGTGCTGTGGGTTCAGCACCGGGCATCCATGCACCACACTATTAAAGTCCAGCACCTTTTGGGATTGGAGCAGATCTGTTTCCACTAGTCAAAAACTAGAATTAGAGGAAATAAACTAGTTTATCTTTTCTCCTTCACCTTCTTGAGCCTGAGTGTTAATAAGCCTCTTAACCCCATTCCACGGTAAGAGGACTTCATGCCTTCTGGGCAAATAGCCTGATGGTCCTTTTGAGTGGGAAAAGGGAAATGCTCCTCTCTCATTGGTTAGTGATGTCCTATCCCCCATAGGGAATTGCTACATTAAGCTCTGAGCCACTTTGTCATATATGTTAACCCCAAGTTTATGACTCATGATTTTTAAAAAAATAATTTCAGCTTTTACTATAGATTCAGAGAGTTGAGGTACAAGTTTGTTACTTGGGTATATAGCGTGATGCAGAGGTTTGGGATATGAATGATCCCATCACCTAGGTAACGAGCATAGTACCTAACAGTAAGTTTTTCTTACTGCCCTCCATCCCCTTCTAGTAGCCCCTATTGTCTATTGTTGCCATCTTTACGTCCATGAGTACCCAATGTTTAGTTCCCACTTGTAAGTGAGACCATGGAGTCATTGGTTTTCTGTTCCTGCAATTATTTGTTTAGGATAATGGCCTCCAGCTGCATCTATGTTGCTGCAAAAGACATGATTTCATTCTTTTTTATGGCTGTAGAGTATACCATGGTGTGTATGTACCATAATTTCTTATCTAATCCACCATAATGAGCACCTAGGTTAATTCCATGTCTTTACTATTGTGAATAGTGCTGTGATGAACATATAAGTACATGTGTCTTTTTAGTAGAACAAATTAATTTTGGTTATATACCCAGTAATAGCATATATCCAATGAATGTCAATATATATGAAAAATGGATATATATGGTATACATTCAATAAATGTCAACATATATGACAAAGTGGCTCAGAACAGTAATGTAGTTGTTGTATTAAATGATAGAATTGTAGTTTTGTTTTAATTTTTATTTTTTTGAGACAGTCTTACTCTGTTACCCAGGCTGGAGTGCAGTGGGACGATCTGGCTCACTGCAACCTCCATCTCCCGGGTTCAAGTGGTTCCCCTGCCTCAGCCTCCCTAGTAGTAGGGATTACAGGTGCCTGCCACCATGCTCAGCTTATTTTTGTATTTTTTGTAGAAATGGGGTCTCACCATGTTGGCCAAGCTGGTCCTGAACTCCTGGCCTCAAATGCCAGGTGATCTGCCTCCCTCAGCCTTCCAAAGTGCTGGGATTATAGATATGAGCCACCACACCCAGTCCTGTTTTAAATTCTTTAAGAAATCTCCAAACTACTTTCCACAGTGACTGAACTAGTTTACATTAACACCAATGGTGTATTAGCATTCCGTTTTCTCCTCAGCCTTGCTAACATCTGTTCTATTTTGACTTTTTAATAATAAGGCTCATGATTTTCAAATCCTGAAAAAATAGGATATAGTAAGATCCAGTCTATTATTTAAAACCAAATTTCCACTAAAATAAATTACTTCATTACTATTTTTAAATGTATGTCAGATAGCTTATTTTAAGTTCATGGTTATTTAACACTTGGAAGAGGTAAGGATTGCTGCATAAGCATAAATATAAAATATTACATGCCAAAGTTGAGTTTTCCAAAGAAGAAATGGCAACAGTAGGCAGAATCAACAGTTCTGTGTGTTTTAAACTAGGAGTATCTGACAGGTTGTGGATTTGGATGGGGCAACGTGAATCTGTGCTTCTTCAAGGTTAGGGTTAATTGATTACTGCTCAAAATCTGACTTGAAGAACCAAGATCAGGCTGGTCACATCACTTTAGTCCAAATCTCTTTACCCCACAGTTCTCTTTAGGGCACTTAGTCTACCCCTTCCTGCCCTGTGACATAAAAAGACCAATTTCAAGGTGCAGCCCTCTTGAGAATGCAGTGTTGTGGACTACATCCAACATGAATTTTAGACAGTCTGGCCCAGCTCTGATGGACTCAACTCAGGCGAAGCTGTCACTTCTTTCATAGCCCCTGATGGAGCCAGAACCATTGCTTGTCACATGTCAACTGGATACCACCATGAAGCACGCAAGAGCACATATCTGACATTTCCTAACCCCTGCGGCCTTTGCTTCTGTTGTTCCCGACATAAATCCTCCACCTGCTCCACTGGTCTTTCCCTCTCAGCCATTACAGCGACTGATGCTGAGATTACATTTAATGTCACCCTCAATTAACCTGAGAGGACAGGATACAGCCCTCTCAAACCCCTCCTGGGACTAAGAGAAAAGAAGAGATGTAGGGCGGGAAACTGAAAAGGCTTTTATATTCCTGGCTCTTCTGCAGGTAAATCTCTCAGAAAATTGCTGTTTTATTGTTTCCAGGCACTGAGCTCACATTACACCAGCCCAAGCCAGGAAGGCTCTGTCAGCCCATCCATCAGCTTTTACAGGGTGAGGACCTCTGGGAACATGGAAATCTCTCAACACATTGGAAATGTTAATGACATGGTCCAAGTAAACACCAAATTTTCATGGTTGAACATTTCCTTCCTGTACTTTTCCCCAGCTAAAAATGACATGGACGCCATTGTGAGGGAACTTTTTAAAAAGCACGTGAGTACATGCATGCATGGGTGCATTTGCGTGCTCAAAAGGGAAGATTGAGCCAAAGCCCTGGGGGATTTCCAAAGGAAATTGACCTTCCTTAGAGACTCAGTCTTTTCTCTCTGGAAATTGGACTATATATAACCCCAAATTATTACAACTTCACTGCAGTAATGAGCTGTCAGATATTTCCCGTTATATAAATGGGTCTTATTATTTCATCAGTTAATAGTTTTTGTTCATTTGTTTTGTTTTGTTTTTGTTTTGAGACAGAGTCTTACTCTGTCACCCAGGCTGGAGTGTAATGGTGTGATCTCGACTCACTGCAGCCTCCAACTCCTGGGTTCCAGCGAGTCTCTCACCTCAGCCTCCTGGGTAGCTGGGATTACAGGCCTGCACCACCATGCCCGGTTAATTTCCTCATTTTTAGTAGAGACAGGGTTTTACCGTGTTGGCCAGGCTGGTCTTGAACTCCTGACCTCTGGTGATCTGCCTGCCTTGGCCTCCCAAAGTGCTAGATTACAGGTGTGAGCCACCATGCCTGGCCTCAGTTAATAGTTTTTAACCAACATCAGAATAATGTAAGCTGTCTAGATAACAACGTCGATAATTCGGCTGAAAGATAAATAGGAACCCTCTATGGTGTTAGCCTACAGCTAGTCTAACATCTGTCTAATGTTGGAATATGTTGAATATGTAAAAATATGTTAAATATTTTTACAAATATTTAATGGATAATGGACTATTATTTTTCTGAATGAGCTTAACCATTACAAGGCATAGATCAAATTCACCTGCAATACTCAAGTGTATGTTGCACTACAGCAGTCCTACATGCCCTGACTCACCATGGAGAAATCGAATTTCTCCTTGACAAGTGACCCAATACCTTGCATTGCATCAACAAATATAACAGGAAAAACTGGAAAAAGACTGATGGGGACTATGTTGTCGCTGTTCTTCCAGATTGTCATGGTCAAGTCACTTTTGCTGCTTGCATTCCTATAAATACATACTTTATCCTAATTCTGTAATGATGTCCCTAAATATTTCTTGTTCCTCTCAATCCATAGCAGACACAGTGAGCCCACAGCAGAAAAATATCGAAAGCAAGAATTTCATGCTGACATTTGGAATTGACTCCAGCCATTGTAATTGTGACTAAACACTGGTTGTTGGTTTTTAAAAATAAGTTGTCCAGATTAAAGATTACTGTTTCAGACATTGTTAAGTCAGGTAAGTTGTATTTGACTTAAAGTGTACATTCACACTCCTCTTGAGAAGTTTTGAGCAGATTGTCCCTAGACCAAAAAAAAAAATTGGATTTTATTTCCACTCAGAAAGAATAACATATTTTTGATATTTACAATTATTATTATTAAAATCAGATTCTAAGAAGTTTCTCAGAATATTTTATTTGTTGTGGAACATAAGTCCTACTAGATGATGGGAATCTAAACACTTCTAGAGAAATAGTATTCAAATATTTTTTTCCAGTTCCAATGATTTCCTTCTCTAGCTATCCCCCCACGCCATGCAATTTCAATGTGGATTAAAGAGAATGCTTCCTGAAGTTAATGAAAGACTTCTATAAATCAACACACTTCTCAGTGTGCTTAGACAAATCATTATGCCTCTATGAATGTTTAGGTAGAAAAATAAAAAACATCCATAGTTCTTGTATTATAATTCCTGTAGTTTATTCACTCATCACTGGGCTATGTGGTGTTTAAATGGGAAGAGTTGAAAGAATAACCAACCACTGAATAAAATGTGTGGGTGACTCATTAGATAGCTGACTTCCCCTTGGGTTGATAAGAGAGAAGTTCTAACATACATGCCCTAACATGATGAAGGATCTAAAATGTCCAAAGTAGCAGAAGTCTTTAAGGATTAGAACCAATTCTTTCTGATTACAGTCAACAATATTTGCAAAGTATTCTTCCTAAGAGTAACTGATAGAAACCAATCCAAACCTGTTTCTCCCTAGCCAATCAAAATGTTCAAGGGAAAATCTGAAGACAGACACATTTATAAGCAATCATGAATGGTGGAATGCATTTGCAAATATATTTAATACAAATATAAAAGTGATCAATATCCACAGGGTAATAATCATTTGTGTCTCCATCTAACAAAATTCTTTTGTATCTTTAGCAATGAGAATTGTTTTATTATTTTACATTATCTACAAATTAGAGAATTGTAAAATATCTAAACTATAACAAAAGACATAAACCCATATAGAATCAAATAACCCCAGTAGGGACCCCTAGACAATGCCCAGCATTCCATTGACAGGACATCTAGTAGTTCTTTGCTTGTTTCAAAATTGTTCACCTTTCTTTCTGAGCATTTTAATTCTCAAATTAAAAGCTTTCAAAAGTACACATATGTGGCATATTTTTCAACAAAAACAGGTAAGGAGAAAAATATTTCCACCTCCACAATGCTCTTTTCTCTTCTCGTCACCACTATTAAATTTAGGCTAAGTTTTCAGAGTTCTGTTCATTTAAATTTTTAATTTAACACAGTAACAGGATTATCAGTTTTCAAAAGGATCATGTTTGAACTTTGCATCACCAGAAAGCAATTTATAATTATACTATTGATAGCCTATGATCTTGAACAAATCTGTACCTCCTTCCAGTGAGTTTGCAACAAATAGAAGTATTACACGATAGAGTACACACAAATAAGTCTTTCCCTACCAATTCTTCTATTATAGTCCTCATTCTTTCCTTTTTTCCTGGTATCGAAAGGTATTTTGCAATATTGGGTAAGGTTCAGCCCCAATAATCCTAACAATATTGGTAGATGTTTTTTCTTATAGGGAATCTGGTACCTCACAGAGTTCTTCAAACTGTCTGGTTTAAGCATGAGACACAGGTAAGTCTGTGTCCAAATTAGCTCAAATCTGATTATGAAAAAAGGAGTCCTCAGGGATTTCAAAGATCATTTAATTTGACAATTTTCTTATAAAAATATGTCCCTCCTGATTAATTTGATTGATGTAACATCACAGAGGAAGAAAACAGGTTTCTGAGTCAAAGGACCAAGGGTGCCAGTAGTTGGTTGGGTGACAGTGAATATCTGAGGGCTGTAGGGAACACCTACCAGGTGGGTTGTTTGTTGATTTTGAGGGAGAGGGATAAGCATAGCCACAGTTCACTGTCAAAGGGGAGCATCACTATCTGGACGAAGATTGTAATGTTGGCTTTTACAAGTTAATAACAATTCTTAAAGAAAGAAAAGTGAGTTTAAAGAAAGAAGAGTTTGGCGTTACATTTATTTTTGTTTGGGTCACAAAATCTTACTTTATTTAGGATCTTTGTCCTAAGAAACCTCTCAAAATTTTGGTGAAATACTATATATCTGTTAAAGAAGTTATTTTCTAGTTATTTAATAAATTCCTCTATTTCTCAGTTAAGGACATTCACCAAAAAAAAGAGAAAAAAGATAAAGTACAGCAAAAGCATCTGCCTGTGGATCTAGTCCAGAATGTGACTTTACTTTTTATTCTCTTAGTAGCTGCTTTTGATGAGCACAAGTTCCTAATTTTAATGAATCCCAATTTACAATTATTTAAAGTTATCATTTCTGAGTATTTTAAAACAATATTTGCCTATCTAAGGTCATGAAAATAATCTCTTATGTTGTCATTTAAAAGCTTTAACATTTTACCTTTCACATGTAAGTCTATGATCCATCTAAACTGATTTTTCTGTCAGGTGTGAAGTGGGGGTCAAGGTTTCGTTTCCTCCCCACCCCTCAATATTCATATCTAATTTACCCAGCATAATTTTCTTAAAGGTTCAATCCTTTCCCCATTCCCCACACTGCAATGGCAACTTTGTAATTAAAAAAAAAAAAAAAACTGTCTCTGTAGGAGTAGGTATGTTTCTGGACCTTTAATTTGTTTTATTATTCTCTTTGTCTCTCCATGCACCAACACCACATTGCCTCAATTATTATTCAGGGATGACAAAACACATAACATGGAACTAGAGCTAAGAAGAAGATATATTGCTATCTTGAATCTCAGGGGCTTACATGTTGACAAAGATCATAGATGAGGAGGAATAAGACAGGGTTGAGTTTGTAACTTCCTGGTATTAGAGTAGGCAGATAGAAATGAGCAGGCAAGGGATCCCCTCGGAAAAGAAGTTCTGGAGATGCCACCCATTTACAGTCAGCAAAAAAAAAACGATGGCTACACTGGCTACTTTTGACCTTGTGGCTGAGCTCTTCTAGTCCAGAAGGGGACTTAACAGGCCCTGGTCAGAGATAACCAGAGTAGGGACTTTTCCTGCTGAGGAGCATGCACACTTCTCCAATAACTCGCCCTAGAGTAGCCTTTTCCTCATTGTAATAGTAAAAAAACACAGCTCTGCATGGACATTTTAAATGCTAATGAGATATTCAACATGTGTATTAGCATGTACGACCACAGGGCATGCACACTCAGGGGGACCATCTAAAACATGATTGCACATGACATCCCCTCACATCCCTTCATGAATAATCATGTAAGATTCTCACAGAGTCCCCCAGCACTAGCTGCTGCTGGCTCATTCTCTCTTTTGAGTAGCCCACTGTGACTAATCTTCCAGAGGGTACCGTCTATTTAAATAAACCCTACTATCATTAGTTTTCCAGCCAGACCACACCAGAGCTGTTTTCCAGCAGGGTCAACCCATTCCTCTCTTGGAGATACTCTTACCTCCTTAATAAACCTTTTGTTTACATTACTAATTGTCTCTTGGCTGAATTCTTTCTCCCAAGTTAGACAAAAACCAAGGATTCCCTGCACCCTTCCTTGTAACACTGGTAACCACTGAGACTCTGCCATCAAACTTTTGTGGGTACAGTTGTAACAGAGATTATGACACACTGAGACTTTCTCGGGATTAGGACAGACTTGGCCTGGGCAGCAGCTGATTCATATGGAGTACATATAAAACTCAAAATTGAAACTCAAGATTGTATGTGAGCTCTTGGGCAATAATTTCTAAAGAACTATTCATACCAGACAAATCTTTATCAAAATATGTGATAAATGTATTCTGTAGCTGTGAGAGTAATTTAATTTCTTGGGATTGATATTTGACCTAATTTTTTTATACAGCAAAGGAAAATGAAAGGTTTAACCATAGTTAAACCAACCAGTCACATTTTTCTTGACCTAGTCATCTACATAATGTGGTAATCTACAGCTGGTAAGTAGCTTGTTATAGTACAATATTTAATTACATGCAAAACTTATCATTAAGTTTGAAAGAGCTTTTTATAGAATAGTAGATATAGTGTAATCCAAATTTACATTAAAGAACATATATTTATAGACATAGGTAGAAGACTAGAATAAATATATCTATGTACTTAACAGTGGTAATTTCTGGGTGACATGTCAGGGATATTTTTATTTTCTTTTCACATTCTTCAAAATATCTTCAAGAACCAGTAATATTTTAATAATAAGAAAAATAATTCCTTTCTTACATTGTGGATTCTGCATTCAGGACTTCTTCTTTTGTAACACTAGGATAACATATTTACTAGTGATATAAGACATTTCTCAACTATACACATAACTATGCACAAGAAGCACAAAAGGCAGTAATTTGATAAAATGTTACTAAAGAAAATTTCAAGTGTTATAAAAACTTATTGTTCTGATTTTTTTCTCCATTCTAATTTCCTTCAAGAATTTGGTCCATCTTCATTGGCATAAGTAACTTAATCTGGATAAGCCTTAAAGAAGCACTTCTATGATAATTATGTTGTAAATTGATGTTAGAAGACAAAAGTTGTCTCAAAGGCTATAAAATAGTATTGTAATAACAAATGCTTTAAATGTAAACATAGACTAAATAACAAGGCTTTTGTCTAATTCCTTCACAGTCTCTTTTTTAAGCACACTAAGTGTCCCTACTTTAAGGGAAGAGGAGACAGCTTGATGGGTTGGCATATTAGTAGATACCTTCAGACATCAACACTTTTACACTGTTTTTCTGTAATTCAGAAAAGTATTGAATCAGGATTCCATAATGATTAAGATTCATTAAAAGTTTCATATTTCAATATTTATTGCTTCATCTTCATCCCTGAGAGGATGTAAGGTATCTTAATATCATAAATTAAGTCAGTCCCAAATGCATCACCTGAACCAGATGGAACAGAGAGGCCAATGAACCTAGAGGAAAGCTTAATGAAACACTGAGTACTCAAAAACCTTGAATCAAGTTTGAGTTTCTTTTATGCCTGTCCCTTTCAGCCATCTCTGTGCAGTTCAAACTCTCTACCTCGAAGCATTCTTCTCCACTTCTCTCCACTGGCAGGCAAACCCAGGTTGGTTTCCTCTGAAAAAGTAGGCAACTCAGGTAAGAAGCAGGTGAACAGGGAGGGCTTTAGGGGTGATTTAAGGAAGAAGAAAAGACCTGTTCCCTAGAAAAATATGATTATGGCCACTCTTTGTGGTTAAGACTTTGTCTATACAATACTTCTGTAAAAATGTAAGCATGTTTCTTGGAAAGATTAACACACTGACCTGTAACATCCACTAAAATAACAATGTCAGCATTTTACACACACACACACACACACACACACACACACAGACACACTTTGAGCATGATTGGTCATCCAGCCCATTCCATTGTGCACTGTATGGCAGATTATTTCACTAACACAAGCCCGTTAATCTGATGTGCACAGCAGAGGAGTTACTGCAGTGTGGGTTTCCTGCAAGGAGGCGGGTCCTGTGTGCAGAGACAGACCCAACATCCCAGGAAGAGCTAACACTGTCACAGTGTAAAATAACTTCAATGAAAAGAGGAAAACATGTAAACATTCATGCTCCAAATTTTCGGTTTCATTGTGCAGTCACTAATTTTCAGTTTACCAAAAATGCGCTGCACCTGGATGAAAACGAAGCTTGTCTTAGACCTTCTTTGTTCCAAAAGAATGTGTCACTCCACTCATTGAGTATTCCACGACTCAAATATTTTGCCTCTGATTCTTTTGTATGGAATAAATTGAGTAGCAAAATTCCAAATCAGTGATGAATTCCACATTAAAACTTATTCTGATTGGATGTGTAAAATTTCCCAGGTAACAAATACAATAGCATACAGTAATGGTAATTTACATGCGGTCTGAAAGAGTTCACAGATTTCCAAACCTCAAAACAATTCAGGTGATCCCGCACTCCAGGATATCTAACTAGGAGCAAAAGCCATTAGAAATCTTACACACTTCTCTGCATGTTGTTAGCAGGAGTATTCAAACTTGTGCAAAAACGAGAAACTAATCATCAGACCCAGTGACCCACTTGGATGAGAAGAAAGAATAATTTGCTTGGCATTTCCTGGACTGTCTCAATAGTTTAAATTTTTTTAAAAATCAACTAGTAAGAAATTTTTCAGAAATCAACTTAGCCCCCAAGCCCAAACCAAAACTCGAACATGGGACTTTTTGTAAGTGCTGACCAAGAAATGGGCTGTTAAGTTAAACAGCCGGTGGCGGCTCTGAACATACCCGGGCAAGGAGGGCAGGATGTCGTTGTCCGGGGAGAACCCTTCTCCTGGCTTTGGGGAAGGTGCTCCCTGTCCCCGCAGGTTCCTCCGCTGGAGGCTGGGTCTGCGGGAGGCAGCGCCTGGCGGGTGAAAGCCCGGGCAGGAGAGCGTGAAGCCGGCGACTGGACGCGAGCGCGGGGCGGGTGGACAGAGTCTCTCCGGGCGCCGCTGCTGTCGTCCCGGGTGCTAAAAAGCCGGGAAGTTCCCGAGAAGCAGCGGCACATTTCTCCCTGGAAGGTGGGTGTGGGGGTTCCTCTAAACCGTCCTGGTTCCCCCGGGAGGGATCCGCCAGATGTGCCCCTCCCCAGCTCCACTCGGGGGAGAACAATGGGGACGGGGCTTGGGGTGAGCACAGCCGGCACCGCAGGCGGGACCCCGGGATGCCCTTCCCCCGCTCTCCTGGGCAGCCGCGCACCGGGATCCCAGCTCCACCTGCGCATAAACTCTAGCCATCTGGGACTCAAGGGCGGCGCAACCGCTGCTGCAATCAGAAGGTACTCCGTGGGTTTCCAGTTTTTTGGGGTGTTTGTGTGTTGGGTCTGGGGGAGCACGATCGGGACATTTGCAGTGGTGGGGAGGAGGTGTTGATGGCCCGGGGGAGCTGTTTGTGCTACAGCCGCTCCCTCGCTCCCTGCGGGGTGAGTTCGTGCACGACGACTTGCGGGCGACTGTGAACAACCCCGACGTGCGGCCCCGCGCCCCGCTCCACTGGGGCATCTTCACCAACGACTTCTGGGGCAAGGGAATGGCCGCGAACACCAGCCACAAGTCCTACCCGCCGCTCCGCGTTCTCACCTTCAGGTGTACTCCTGTCTAGGGCTTCCCTTTGACCCATGGCCAGGAGTAGTTGCGGGACTGACTTGAAGGGAGTTTCTAATTCTCACTACGCCTTGGTCTCCCGGCCTCCCTGCCTCCTCCACTCCTGCTATTCACGCCACCCGGCTCCCACGTCCTCATCAGGCTAATCTGGGCTCCTGGGGCCAGGCGGGAGGCGCGCGCTGGGGAGTTTCCCGAGTTTCCCGAGGTGTCTGCCCTCTATGGTGTTGGTTTTCTCTGGACAGATCTGGGAGTGGGCAGAAGGAGCCGCCACCGCACTTCCCTCCCGCCAGCCCCTCTTGGTGAGCGAGACAACGAGTCCTACAGAGTTGGCCCCAGAGTTGTGGTGTGAACTGCCTTTCCCCAGAGGATACATTATCATCCCGGTCAGGAAACAAATCTGGCTTCTGCTCCAAAGGGAGACACTATCTTAATCTTCAAAGACGTCAAAGATGTTTGCTATACAAACATCCTTGAAAAGTCATTCTAGAACAAAAGCTGTAAGAAAAGGTATGGAAATGACATGGAAAATTTCTCTCCACAGGAAGGAAGAGGACTTCCACCTTTGGCTGCTCCAGGTTCCTCCAACCTGGCAAAGACACCAGCCATCAAAACCCTCGTGGCATCCTGGCTAAGTGGTTTTCCTGGTGTAACCTTGAGATGTTTCTGATGTGAATACTTTAAAGTGTAAGGGGGAGCCAAAAATTATTTTAGGGTGGCGTGTTCAATTTAAATGATGTCTAGCCTCGGACCTTTTATTTTACAAAGAACATAAAACACTGGCCTTTGAAAATTATCTGCAAAACATGTTTTATCTCAGTTACACAGAGATGAGAAGGCTATGAAGGAAGGAAGGCTTACAACTTTTGCTTTACACTAGAGTGTGAACGTGTGGGAGGATAACAAAGGGTCATAGTCCTGAGCCATGAGAGTTTTGTATATTTCATGTAGATGAATCCATGAATGAAGGCTGGAGACTTCTTATGAAGAAGTTTATTTTAATCATTAAATTTTTTCTATCTTCTTTTGGAACTACTTGTATATTTTTCCAGCCTTTGAGGACACTGTCATCCCAACTTTAAAACGGGGAATGGCCAGGCGCGGTGGCTCACGCCTGTAATCCCAGCACTTCGGGAGGCCGAGGTGGGTGGATCACGAGGTCAAGAGATCGAGACCATCCTGGTCAACATGGTGAAACCCCGTCTCTACTAAAAATACAAAAAATTAGCTGGGCACGGTGGCGCGTGCCTGTAATCCCAGCTACTCAGGAGGCTGAGGCATGAGAATTGCCTGAACCCAGGAGGCGGAGGTTGCGGTGAGCCGAGATCGCGCCATTGCACTCCAGCCTGGGTAACAAGAGCGAAACTCCGTCTCAAAAAAAAAAAAAAAAAAAAAAAAAAAAAAAAAAAACGGGGAATGCCTGATCATGCCAAAGTGAGAGAATTGTGTGTCTACTGACAGCAGAGTTTTTCTAGCTATCTTTTCAACATCATCTCCATCTTACTCACTCACTCCAAGCCAGCACTTGTTTTTCTTGGTGCACACGTAACCCAATGCCACCTTAGGACCTTTGACTTGGCTGCTTCCTCTTTCTGGAAAACACTTCCTTAAGATATCCACGTGGCTTGCTCAGGCTTTGCTGAAAGTCCCTCCTCGGAAAATCCTTCCCTGTTATCCTAGCTGAAGAAGCAGCGCACCTCACTGACCTCAACAACACTCTCTTATTTTGCTTTTTCTGTAATAACGCTCATTACTCTCTGGCATTAGATATTTATTTTTTCTTCTTTCCCAGCTACAGAGCAAGCTCCTACTGGCATTAGATATTTATTTTTTTCTTCTCTAGCATTAGATATTTATTTTTTTCTTCCTTCCCAGCTACAGAGCAAGCTCCTACCATCTAAAATACCTGCTACACAAATTAGGTACTCAGGAAATAAATACATTAGGGGAATGGTAAGCAACTTTTCACATACTTTTTAAGATGACACTTTTGTTGTGAGAATTGCATCTCTTTTGTTTCATTTCTTGATGTCTTACCTTTTTCTATCTTGCTGCAAGAGAAAGCAGAGGCAGCCTGAGTTCCCTGGACACATGCAGAGGGTGTGGGTAGGTCCTGATTACATGAAGACTCTGATATGGAAAGCAGCTCTGCTTCTGAGGTTATAGGGAGAAGCAATGCTTTTTCTTTTGTACTCTTACCACTCTTACAGGTGACTTCCGGCATCAGATGTACAGGAGAAACAAACTGTTTTTCTCTACGCACTCACACAAAACTGGTCACCAAAATGTGTAGAGGTTTCTCACACACTAAACAATTCTCCACTTTTTGACGGACACTAACTGGGTGTCCTGCAATTCAATTCTGACAGTAACCCAAGTTCGCCTGGACCCCCCCACACAGGTTAATGGCCACAAGATTGCTCTCAACTTCAGGTGCCAATCACAGGCAGTAGGTTCCTAGATTACCCATAACTTCTGTCTGACTTGGCTGCAAACCAGACATTCTCATGACTCCCTTCCCAAATTCAAAATTTGCTAAGAGCTGCTCATAGAATTCAGGAAAGCACTTTACTTACTACTACTCATTTATTGTAAAAGGAACTCAGGAACATCCAGATGGAATCGATTCATAGGGCAAGATACAGGGAAGGGGCACGGAGCTTCTATGTCCTCTCAGGTTGTGCCACCCTCCATGTATTCAGCAATGTGGAAGCTCTCCAAATCCTGTTATTTCTGGTTTTTTAAATGAAGGTTTTATTACATAGTCATGATTGATTAAATCATTGGCCATTCATGATTAATTCAACTCTTCATCTCTTTCTCCTTCTCAGAGGTTGAGGTGTAGGGCTGAAAGTTCAAACACTCTAATCACATGGTTGATTCCCTTGGCAACCAGCCCCCATCTAGAGGTCATGCAGGAGCCCACAGCCATCACTCACTTCATTGATGCAAAAAGACACTTACCACTTTTGGAGCTTCCAAGAATTTTAGAAACTGTGTGTGCAGAAGACTGGTGATTGACCAAATATATACATTCCTTATTACTTCACAGTCCACTCCCTGGTCTCTGGCTACACACTTCTTATGGCAATATAGAACTCTTATGGAACAATATAGAACACCTCTCAATATAGAACTCATAGATACGAGCACATTACTAAAGCCCCATTCAGTCATTAACAGTTACTCCAGGGCATCCCCACAGCACATTGCATGAGCATGTCTCCCAGGGCAAGGCCGCTCAGGTTTGCAGGCTTCCATTCAGTCTCTCAGAGTCCAAAACCAGGGTTGGTCTCAGCGAATGTGTGTCTTCAGCCTTTCAGGAATCTGGTATAATTGAGCTAAGAGATAATGTTATCTCTTGCACTGAACCTCTTTCAAGGTATTAATGTAACATTGTATTTCCCTTATTGCATAACTCATTTATTTATTCCTTTACCCTCAGCTATAATTCCTCCTTCTTTTTATTTGTAACCAAGCTTTTTCACCTTTGAGAGGGATATTAGGTTTGGCAACTGTGATGGTCTAGATTACAGGCATAATACTGGTCTAGCAAGAACCTCCCTGTCAGTCCACTCCCATTCATATAGGGTAGAATTACATAGATACCGAACTAGTAGGATTTTTCTTTACCACCAGACAATACAGTTACATTCACAGCACCAATTTGACAGATAAGGGGTGGAGTATAAACTGCCCTGTCAGGATTGTAAGGATTTCTAATATAAAGGTTTTAAAGCATGGTTACAGTTTCTCGATTGGAATCACCCTTGCTTCCAGCACTTGTAGTTGCAGCCTTGGTTCTGCTTTGAATCACTGACCATTGAATCAAATAGGAAAAAACAATTAAATTGGAGTGGTGTGGGGAAGAAAGAAAAAAAGGTATAGTCATCATTACCAGCATCCTCCCCATTCCCACTTGACAAGCATTGCAGACTCATCCCAGCACCCTTACCCAACCCCCTTCCCCAGACGCACCAGAAAAAGAAAGAATCAGTCTAGTAGGGATGCTAACACTACTTTACTCCCACTCATATTGATGAATGTGACCCACACACGGTAAAGGCAGGTACGCCAGCCGTTTGTGGCTTTATCTCCCCTTGCTTTAAACAACCAATGTTTCATATGCCCATTACACTTCTATGGCACCACTATTATTCTGAGGAGGATGTCTCTGCCCATTATTAGACATTATGGGCTATAAAGTCTGTTCCTTGGTCTGAAGAAATATGATTTGTCCGTCCATACTGGTGTAACATCCACTGTTTGGGTTCTTTAAAGGACTCTGAGCATTTGCACCTACCACTGGGTAAGTGATGTCAACTCCAGAGTCAATGTCTAATCCTGTCAAGACCCAGCTGTATCTCCCCCAGGGCTATCAGCATCAGTTTCGCTTGCCAGCTATGTTCAGGGCCTTCCCTCCATGGAATTTGCCCCATAGCCACTTGCAATCTCTGTTAGTTTTGCTGGCAGACAGACCATTCTTTTTGGCTCTCTGTGCTTCAGAAGATGCAAGAGGACCATGTCCAGTTTCTGCCATCTCTCTATTGCTGCAGTATGCTCATGTCAACTTATTTCACAGACGCAGCTTCTCCTCTCTTTTCCCATGCCTTCTCCTGATAGTTTTCTTTTCTTTCCTTTTTTATAAGTTTATTCAAGTCTCATTGCTCAATCTTTGCTTTTGTTGCAACTGCCTTTGAATATGTAGTCATAAATTGTTTGCCAAGGCCAATGTCCAAATGGTGTTTTCTAGGTCTTTTTTCCCTAAGGTTTTATTATTATTATTATTATACTTTAAGTTCTGGGATACATGTGCAGATCATGCAGGATTATTACACAGGTATACACATGCCATGGTGGTTTGCTGCATTCATCCCCCTGTCACCTACATTAGGTATTTCTCCTACTGTTATCCCTCCCCAATCCCCCCACACCCTGCTATCCCTCCCCTAGCCCCCACAACCCTCAACAGAACCCAGTGTGTGATGTTACCCTCCTTTTTTCCTGTGTTCTCATTGTTCAAAACCCACTTATGAGTGAAAACATGTGGTGTTTGGTTTTCTGTTCTTGTGTCAGTTTGCTGAGAATGATGGTTTCCAACTTCATCCATGTCCCTGCAAAGGATATGAACTTATCCTTTCTTATGGCTGCATAGTATTTCATGGTTCATATGTGCCACATTTTCTTTATCCAGTCTATCATTGGTAGGCATTTGGGTTGGTTCCAAGTCTTCGCTATTGTAAACAGTGCCACAATAAACATACGTGTGCATGTGTCTTTATAATAGAATGATTTATAATCCTTTGAGTATATACCCAGTAATGGAATTGCTGGGTCAAATGGTATTTCTATTTCTAGATCCTTGAGGGATCACCACACTGTTTTCCACAATGGTTGAACTAATTTACACTCTCACCAACAATGTAAAAGCATTCCTATTTCTCCACATCCTCTCCAGCATCTGTTGTCTCCAGATTTTTTAATGATCACCATTCTAACTGGCATGACATGGCATCTCAATGTGGTTTTGATTTGCATTTCTCTAATGACCAGTGATGATGAGCATTTTTTCATATCTTTGTTGGCCACATAAATGTCTTCTTTTGAAAGTGTTTGTTCATATCCTTCGCCTGCTTTTTGATGGGGCTGTTTGTTTTTTTCTTGTAAATTTGTTTTAGTTCTTTGTAGATTCTGGATGTTAGCCCTTTGTCAGATGGGTAGCTTGCAAAATTTTTTTCCCATTCTGTTGGTTGCCAGTTCACTCTATTGATAGTTTCTTTTGCTGTGCATAAGCTCTTAAGTTTAATGCAATCCCATTTGTCTATTTTGGCTTGCGATGCCACTGCTGTTGGTGTTTTAGTCATGAAGTCCTTGCCTATGCCTATGTCCTGAATGGTACTGCCTAGGTTTTCTTCTAGGGTTTTTATGGTGTTAGTTCTTATGTTTAAATCTTTAATCCATCTGGAGTTAATTTTTGTATAAGGTGTAAGGAAGGGATACAGTTTCTGCTTTCTGCACATGGCTAGCCTGTTTTCCCAACACCATTTATTAAACAGGGAATTCTTTCTCCATTGCTTGTATTTGTCAGGTTTGTCAAAGATCAGATGGTTGTAGATGTGTGGTTTTATTTAAAGCTAGGCGATAATGTGCTGAATTAAGCTAGGATCAGAACCATGAACTTTACTTTCACCTCTAAGTGCACCACTGTGTTTGCATTTGTTGCTGGAATTACATCCTTCAGTACTTCAGATACATTGTAATGATGATTAGCTCATTTGCTCCTGGTATTGGTGAGAATGTGCTAAAAGAGAAACTAAAATGATTAAGACTGAAGAGATTCACCTTAGAGGAAAAACAAGAAGCAGCAGATGTTGTTATTGATTAGCTAAATAATCTAGGAAGACTATAGAAACCACTTACAGGCATATGAGAGCTGTAATTATAGCAAGAGATGGGCAAGAAGAAAGATTACTGGCTAGAGCGGGAGGCAGAAGAATGTGCTGTGTATCAGGCTGTGGAAAACCCACCAGAAAAGTGTTACAGAACCCAACATTTGAGACACCAGAAACAGATGATAAAGGAGTATATTTAATTCTTTTTCTTCCCTGGATTTTTATCTTAAATTGTAAGTGAATGTGTGTTGACTTACCAAAGAGAGCTGGGTTTGGCTAGAAAATATAGCAGTTGGCCTCTGCACTCTGCCCTAAAATTTTTCTATCTCTGGGCTCCCTCCGGCTCTAATAAATTATAATTTCTAGGGAGTGGGTCAGGAAATCTGCACTGGTAACAAGCACACTAGGCAATTCTTCGATACACAAAAGTTGAGAACCACCAGGTGTGGTAATAACTAACACTTATGTAGCATTTACTGTTTTATACATGTAATCATTTTAATCCTCATAACAACCCTAAAAATTAGGTGGTGTTATTGCCACTGTTTTGCAAAAAAGAAAACTGTAGCACAGAGAGGTTGTGATTGCCCAACTGACACAACTAAGAAGCACCTGTGCCAGGATTCGCCGCTCACCTGACAGTCTGCTCACAAGTCCACATTCTTAGTGCCCACAGGAGGCTGCCTCTTTGAGAAAAGTTAACTTTGAAGTCCCATTGAACTCATGGGCTAGAACCACTAGGAGGAAGGATTCTACTCCTCTTTTATCCAAAGTGAAATGATCCTTTCTTTTTTGTTTTTAAAGAGAGGTGAGTGAATGATTCAAGGCCCTCTGTGTACATGTGTGAGCATGTAGTGATTTGAACACCTTAGATTTGTCCTAGATCTGTGCTAACTTGGCCATGGGGCTTATGTCTTTTGGTATTGAGAATAAAAGCCTGGGAGATATTGAAGTTTGAAAGGAGCTTCTGCATGTGAAACAGGGAGAAGCTTTCATGAGGAATATTTATTGCTTTTCAAAAATTGAGACTGCCTAACTGAAAAAGGAGTTCAACCCAGGCTTAGTAGACTGGACCTCAAGGAAGCATTTTATAGAAGTCTTTCTAAGTTGGTATTCTTTTAATAGTGAATCTTATACTGTGAGTTTTCTGGGTTGGTTTTGGTTTGTTTTGCAGTCTGTTATCCAGGATTCTTCTTTCAGCCTTTATGCCCATATTTTTCAACTCATATTATACACCATAGAAAACTAATATTCATGATGGTGCACTGAGACACTTCTACAATATCAAAAATAAAGACTTATCTATGGGGAAGTTGTATTCTAGAAGCAGGTAGATAAAAAATGAACAAGCCAGGCACGGTGGCTCATGCCTGTAACCCCAGCACTTTGGTAGGCTAAGATGGGTGCATCACCTGAGGTCGGGAGTTCAAGACCAGCCTGACCAACATGGGGAAACCCTGTCTCTACTAAAAATACAAAATTAGCTGGATGTGGTGGTGCATGCCTGTAATCCCAGCTACTCAGGAGGCTGAGGCAGCAGAATCGCTTGAACCCAGGAGGCAGAGGTGGCAGTGAGCCGAGATCTCGCCATTGCACTCCAGCCTTGGCAACAAGAGCAAAACTCTGTCTCAAAAAAAAAAAAAAGAATAAACAAATATAAAAATAAGTAAAACAAGATAAATAAATGGTAATGATAAGCACTAAGTTGAGACTTAAAATAGGCTGACACAATGCAATGGCTATTAATATACGGTGATCAAGCAAAGCCTCTGTGCAGAGGCGGTGACATTTAAATGAGATCTGAGTGATAAGTGGGAAAGAACATTCCAGGCAAGAAGAGCGCCTAGTGTAAGGGCTGTGATGTGGCTTAGATTTGTCTCCATGACCAATCTCATGTCGAATTGGAAGAGAGGCCTGGTGGGAGGTGATTGGATCATGTGGGTGGATTTCACCCTTGCTGTTCTCATCATCATGAGTTCTCACAAGATCTGATGGTTTAAAAGTGTGTGGCACTTCCCCCTTCACTCTCTCCTGACGCCATGTGAAGAAGGTGCTTGTTTCCCCTTTGCTTTCCACCATGACTTTAAGTTTCCTGAGGTCTCACAGTCATGCTTCCTGTTAAGCCTGTGGAACTTGAGCCAATTAAACCTCTTTTCTTGATAAATTACCCATTCTCTGGTAGTTCTTTGTAGCAGTGTGAGAACGGACTAATACAGGCCATAAGGTGAGATCAAGTATGACAGGTTTGGAAACGGAAAAACCCAATGTGGCTGGAGTACAAAGAGGGAGAAAAGAGAGTGCAGAGATGAGGGGGAGAGGCAGGCTGCAGCCAGAAGCAGAGCTCTGTACACTAGGGCCAGGCACAGAGGCTTTGCTTGATCACCGTATGTTAATAGCCATTGCATTGTATCAGCCTATTTTAATTCTCAACTTAGTGCTTGATTTGCAATGGGCACCGTGGCTCATCCCTGTAATCCCAGCACTTTGGGAGGCCAAGACAGGTGGATCACCTGAGGTCAGGAGTTCAAGACCAGCCTGGCCAACATGGTGAATCCCTGTCTCTATGAAAAATACAAAAATTAGCCTGGCTTGATGGTGTGCACCTGTAATCCCAGCTACTCGGGGGCTGAGGCAGGAGAATCACTTGAACCCAGGAGGCAGAGGTTGTGGTGAGCCAAGATCATGCTACTGCATTCCAGCCTTGACAACAGAGTGAGACTCCATCTCAAAAAAGACAAAAAAGCCAATTATGCCGGTGCCATGATTCATGCCTATAATCTGAGTACTTTGAGAGGCCAAGGCAGGAGGATTACCTGAGCCCAGGAGTTCAAGACTAGCTTGCACAGCATTGTGAGACCCCCGCCCTATCTCTACCAAAAAAAACTTAAAAATTAGCTAGGCATGGGTAGTGTGGTGGCCTGGGGTCCCAGCTACTGGGGAGGCTGAAGAGAGAGGATAGCTTGAACCTAGGAGGTCACAAGATCTGATGGCTTAAAAATGTGTGGCACCTCCCCCTTCATGCTCTCCTGATGCCATGTGAAGAAGGTGCTTGTGAGGGCAGGGCTTGAACCTAGGAGGTCAAGGCTGCTGTGAGCCAGGCTCACGCCACTGCCACTGGACTACAGCATGGGTGACAGAGTAAGAGACTCTGTCTCAAAACTTATCAAAAAAAAATACCATTTAGATCTATAACTAAATTTGTTGTAATTTTGTCTTTAGCAGCCCTTTTCCATCTTAGGCTATTAAAATATCTTGCAAAATGATTGTGATCGTTGTTTTGTTTTACAATCTTCATTAGCCAAAAAAAAAAAAAAAATTAAAGACAACTCATTGTCTTTACCCCAAGTTTTGTTTATGAAATTGTCCTGACTTGGATTGTAGTCTTTGGCCTACTCTTCTAGACAATGGAGAGAATATACAATATCCTAGAAAAAACACTGAAAGAAAGAGTGTGCATAGCATGTTTCTTGAAATGAATGACTGAGTAATGCAGCACAGGACAACATAACAACACAGTATAACCTGAGGATGCATCGAGGCATCTGGCCCTCACTTGGGAATGCCCTTGTCTTCTTTCTTGGTGTCTTTTATTGAAGCTTCCTGGGAACACACCTGTCCTGCCTCTGATTTGGATCTTCTTGATTCCCACCCTCAGCTGTGTTCTCTCCCGCAACATGGACAGAGATTCTCTTATCATCACAAAGATGTGAAGGCTCCACTCAGTTTATATTTATGTCCTTTTCCCTGGGATGGAAAGAAATCTCTGTGTTGATCGGGATCATTAGAAATTTCCCAGAGAGACATGGACTCATTATGTTCTTCCCATGTGTTAATATGGATTTACCAGAAGCCACTGGAGAGCCATGTGTTTATACACACAGTTCCTGTTCAAGAAGGATAACTACCTGTAGTGTTTACAGTGCACAGGCTCTTTGGAAATGGTCTCCAAGTGACTTTAAATAAATAGAAGTGGGTTAGAGGCAGTGTTCCTGATGCATGCTATTTCTTTTGGAGAGGCTCCCTGGGGAAGGCTGAATTGATGTTGTGTTGAACCCCCTTGCACAAAGAAGAAAGTTTTCTGAGGAGGAGGAGCCCAAGTGAAGAGCAGGGGAGGTGAGCAGGGAGGGAGAGAAGAAGGCCTCCTTGACTGCCAGAATGTGTGGTACTGTGCGGCTTTTATAAACTGTCCTTTTTAATACCTAAAGTGTCAGGTCTGAAATTAAAATTTAGGTACATCACGATGGTGCAGAACATTAATGTGGAGGGACATTCAGAGTATTTTGATCAGAGCTTCTTTGTTGGGGAGGGGGGCGGATGGAGTCTTGCTCTGTCGCCCAGGCTGGAGTGCAGTGGCATGATCTCGGCTCACTGCAACCTCCACCTCCTTGGTTCAAGCAATTCTCCTGTCCCAGCCTCCTGAGTAGCTGGGACTACAGGCTCCTGCCACCACACCTGGCTAATTGTGCGTGTGTGTGTGTGTATTTTTAGTAGAGATGGGGTTTCATCATATTGATCAGGCTTGTCTCAAACTCCTGACCACAAGTAATCCACCCACCTCGGCCTCCCAAAGTGCTGGAATTACAAGTGTGAGCCACCGCGCCCAGCCTGATCAGAGCTTCTTAACTCAGTGTGGTTACACTATGTGGTTACATAACCAATTCAATCTGGTTCAATGTTGTCTGTTACAATATTTAACAAAGTGATGAGTTGTTTTTCAATTGCAACAGACCCCCAGGTTGCAAGTCAAGTAACCAGAGCATGCACAGAGAACCAAGCATACCGGATTTGAGACTGTGGAGCTAATGTGAAGGAAAAAGTCAACCATAAGCAGAACTTAAGTACTCAGATCAAGGGACTCGGCCCAATTAAGAGGTGAGAGGTGCCCTGTTTGTTGCAGTATGAAGTTAAAAGCCAAGGACCCAACACCACCTCATTGCACCTTCCTTTCTTCCTCATAGCTACTCTCTGCCTATAAAACCTGTCCCCAGTCCCCAGCTCTGGGAGACAGATTTGAGCACTGCCCCCTGTCTCCTGGCCAGCTAACTTGCAATAAAGCTTTTTTCCCCCTTAAAAGCCAGTACCATATTATTGCTTTCTATATGTGTGGAACAGTGAGCCTATAGCTTGGTAACACTGGGGTGTGGGGTCTGGTGGTGGGGTTCAGGGAGCAGGAGATGCAGTGGAGTCTTGAATTCCTTGAAAATCCAGGCAAAATGTAGTTAATGTAAGTACATATGCATTTTTCTGAGGAGCGTATTCTTAGCTGTTATCACACAAAAAAGCCTATAAAAAAACATATTGCTGTTCTCTCATCCCTATAGGAGTGGCTGCTTTCATATACCCTGGTATAGGTCTCTCTTCCAGGACTACAGTTTTTTCTTTTACTTAAATCTGAGTTATTTTTCAATGAGCACTAAAAGAGAAAGAGGTACTCTATCTAAAGCATCTGGCTTCTGAGCATGTTAACAGGACAATCCACGTCTCTTTTCCCTTCCCTTGCTACGATCTTCCCATGAGTTTCTTGCTTTCCCGATTGTGTGCCCCTAAGGCCTCTCCTGGGAAGACTGCCCTCTTTCAAGGATGGTGCTCCCTAGCCCCTGTGAGCTCATCACGGCTCCCCTCTCCCGGGCTGTTTCGAAGGAGCTAAAGGGAGTTTCATGTGGAGCAATCGTTATTTGCATTCATATTTGCCACAGTCTGGAAGGTTCTCAGCTTACAAGAGATCATTATTAAGATTATTTCAGAAAAAAAGATTGTTTTCTTATTACCTGCTCTATTTTTAATGAGAAATGAAGCCTAAACCAAATGAATTAGAGACTCATAGAGCTGACAGACAATCATTTTCAACTTCCAACTCAATACAGTAAGTATTGATCCATTTAGTGAACTTTCCTTTAAAGCCTACTCTGAGCTGAATGTGGAGGATACAATAATAAACAAGACAGAGTAAGGAAAAATTATTCAGGATCTATTAAAAGACAGTTAAGGGCGGGCACGGTGGCTCAAGCTTGTAATCCCAGCACTTGGGGAGGCTGAGGCAGGTGGATCACCTGAGGTCAGGAGTTCAAGACCAGCCTGGCCAACATGGTGAAACCCCATCTCAACTAAAAATACAAAAAAAATAGAGGGGCAAGGTGGCGGGTGCCTGTAAACCCAGCTACTTGGGAGGCTCAGGCAGGAGAATCGCTTGAACCCAGGAGGTGGAGGTTGCAGTGAGCCGAGATGGCGCCATTGCACTCCATCCTGGGCCACAAGAGCAAAATCCTGTTTAAAAAAAGAAAAAAGAAAAAAAAGACAGTTAAGAAGTTTTAAAAATTGATTAGGTGCTATAATGGAGATATGTTCAGAATATGAAACCTAAGATACCTTTACTTTTGGATAGTGTTTTCTTTTTTAGAAAACATGCTTATATTTGTTTTCATTTTTAATTTTTTAAATTTGCATACATTTAAGGAGTACAAACGCAGTTCTGTTATATCGTGGATATGTTACTGGCACCCTGGGTTCTTGTAATCTCCAAGGATAGAAATCAAGAGCGATCACATAGCAGCAAAGAGGACATTTATTTAGCTTGTGCACAAGGAAGCCAGCACTGAGGAAGAAAAACAGGGCGAGGGGGTTTCCTGGAGGACAGTACGGTGGCTACTTTTATAGGATTTTTCTACAGGGAAGGGTTTTGTCAGGGTGCATATAGGAGGGGTTTCTCTAGCACCTGTGCAGTGGCTTGATGTGCTTCTTTAGACATTGCACATAGCATTAGCATTTTAAATCTCTACCCTGGGTAAAATTTTTTGCAATAAAATGAGGAAGGCGTAACTCTAAGTTGAAGTTTAACTGCACACACAGGGTCCTGGGGAACTCCTTAGCCCCAAAAAGCAAAAACTTGTGGTTAATAGCTTCTTGGGTCTTTTGTTGCTGATTGGCTGGAAGTTAGGTAAGCTATAGCTTAAGTAAGGAAATTTTATGCTTTTTCTCTAGACCACATCAAAACAAAAAGCCAGCCAGCCTCCTTGTCTCAGATACATTGTGCCGTGGTGAATCTGGCCTTTTAGGGTAACTATTACATAAATAATGTACATGTACCCATTAAATAATTTGTCATCCCTCACCTCCCTCCCACCCTTCTGAGTTTCCAAAGTCTATTATTCCATACGCTATGTCGGTGTGTACAGGCTCTTTAGCTTCCACTTATAAGTGAGAACAGGCAGCATTTGACTTTCTGTTTCTGAGTGTTTCACTTAAAATATAGCCTCCAGTTCCATTGGATGGTGTTCTAGATGGACTATTATCAAGCTTTTGCCTGAACATGTCTGGCAATTCAGTTCTAAAATGTCAGTTCTTTCTCTGACTAAGCTGAAATTGTCTCTTAGTTACTAATATTATATTTTGAGTATATATGCCCAAAGGGTCAGGAAAGCTTACTAATTGAGTGAAGTGAGTTGGGTACAAGGTTATATCCATTTGATTCAGGGGCACTTTGCATATTAAACATATAAAAATGCTTTCCTCCTTTGGAGGAGATTTGCTTTCTTCAATTTTTCTTCTTAAAATGTGCATTTTGGCCTGTGTTTAATATCCCATGCTTAATAGTAATATAAACAAAAAAAGATCCACTCTTTTCTTTACCATGAGATAAACAATAATGCATATATAATGATAATGACAGCTTCAGTTTGGAAACAGTGAGAAGTGTCAGGGACTATGGCAGATTGTGAACACTTGCCCCATCTAAATGGATGTCTAAATTATCCATGCAGCCTGGCCCCGTGTGACTAATTCCTCGATATTTCAAGAAAAGCCAACATAAAACTTTCATGTTTGCATGTTAAACATGTAACAGCTAATCAAATAAGTTCACAGACTAATTCTGGCCAAGGGCAGTCTATTTACTACATATGAATAGATAATGGTCTTCAAAACTCCAAAGAGGAAATTTCTTTGGATGCTACTCAGAACACGTGTACTCCTTCAGTATTGCATTCATTCATTCATTCATTCATTCTTTCTTTCATCCATCTATTCCTTCCAATATTTATTGAGTGCATATGAGCCAACCATTATGCACTGGGTATAAAGCTAGAAATGTGATAAAGATCCTGACCATGAGGAATTTGCCTTCTTTCCATCTCTCATCTTGGCTACGTTAAACCTTTTACCACAAACTTGAACCTTTGAGATTGACTGATTCCTCTTCTCGTCACCTGATTTTAAATGAATGACTTAGTTGGTCAGGAAGGCTTAGTCTGAAGAAGTGTAAAACTGTGTAAATTTGGCCTCCCTGTGGACACTGAGCCTAGATTCTCTTCTCCGAGGACAGAAGCCTTCATGCCTTTCTCTTCAGGGTCTTTCTAATTTTGGAGGCCATCCCACCACACATGGATCTTCTGATGAGGAACATGGAGGTTTTAGTTGCTCCTCCCAGGAGTCTAGTCCAGTCATCCCCAACCTTTCTGGCATCAGGGACCAGTTTCATGGAAGAAAATTTTCCCACTTACCAGGGTAGCAGAGGGGATGATTCAAGCGCATTACATTTATTGTGTACTTTATTTATATTATTATTACGTTGTAATATATTATGAAATAATTATACAACTCACTATAATGCAGAGTCAGTGAGAGCTTTGAGCTTGTGTTCCTGCAACTAGACAGTCTCAATTGGGTGGTGATGGGAGACAGTGACAGAGCATTGGGCATTAGATTCTCATAAGGAGCACGCAACCTAGATTGCTTACATGTGCAGTTCACAATAGGGTTTGCACTCCAATGAGAATCTAATGTTGCTGCTGATCTGACAGGAGATGGAGCTCAGGCAGGAATGTGAGCAATGAGAAGTGGCTATGAATACCGATGAAGCTTCTCCTGCTCACACATTGCTTAACCCCTGCTGTGCATCCTCGTTCCTAACAGGCCACCAGTATCGACCTGTGGCCTGGGGACTAAGGACTCCTGGTCTAGTCCACTGCCCTCTCCCCATTTCCTCTGGGTGGGGCATGTAGCCATTGGACTATTTCACAAGGTCAAGTCTCACCTCAGAGCACCAGAGTCAGATCCCACCCAACATTTTATTTTTCTGGTCTTCGGTGGGAAAAAGATTGCTTCAATTTTTCTTTTCCAGCAGGAATGAAAACAAAGTGGACAACATCTTTTCCTGTTCCAATTTGATTTGTCATACTACAGTCTGAGATATTCGAAATTCCATAGGTTGTAAGTTGTGTATGTATAAGGTGTTTAGAATTAACATGTCATCACCAAATTACAAATCTGCCATTATTATTTCTGAATGTTCCGGTGGGAACAAAAAAAGGAATGATCAACAGGTCTGCTCTCTATTCCTTAGATTGATCTGTCAGAATATAGCTAGAACTATTTACAATTCTGTGGTTTATAAATTCTGCATGTAATCAGGTATTGGGAATTCCACAACATCTAAACAAAATGGCAGCCAATAACCACATGTGATTTTTGAGCACTTTAAATGTGGCTAGTTCAAACTGAAATGTGTAGTAAGTATAATATATAAATAAAATTGTTAAAAACAAAAGCAAAGAATATAAAATATCTCATTAATGATTTTTGAATATTGATTACCAATTGAGAAGATAATATTTGGGACATATTGGCATAATTAAAATGTTATTAAAAATAATTTCACCTATTTTTCCTTTTTTTAAACATGGTTACTAAAATATCTAAAATTACATATGTGGCATGCATTATCTTTCTGTTGTATAGTGTTCGGTTTGCATAGAACTTAATTTTCTCAATTGACTTACCAAAGAGGAAGCATTTGCATAACAAAAGCAAGTTAAGTCACAGGATAAAGACTGAACTAGTATTTTGGTAAAATATTTTAGCTGTGCAGACATCTGCAGGCAGTATCTGTTAGGATGTATGCCCCCCGCAACCATGCTGTCTACTGTATTTTTCCCTATAACAAGATTAATTCAATTGGGATTGTTATAACTCCTTAGTAATTTTAAAATAAAAGCCTGTTTTGTTCTACATTTCTATCTCAGGAAATATTTAAAGAGATTGAACATTTTCTTTCTTTTTGGAGTTTTTTGTTTGTTTGTTTGTTTGTTTGTTTTTTTCAGTTTAACTGTAAGACTGGGTTATAGTCTTATAACCCAGGGTATTAGTTGAATGGGAATTTCTGCAAGAGGGGTTTTAGTAAAAACTGTGAAAGTTATGCTTTTGCTCATTCTATTTATTTCAGCAGCAACTGTGAATAAGCTCTCTGATGCCCAGAAGAATCTCGTATGAGGTGGGGGGAAACTAATGGTGCTTCATAGATACACAGTTTGGTAGGTTGGTTCCTGGTGGCACTATGGTGGACAAAAAACATTCATTCCTGGTTTTTCCCAATTGTGGATATGATCACAAGGGACCATCTCTAGTGGCGGGGACTCTTGCCTCCAGCACTCTGGGACTTGCCTGTGGATCACCATTTGCTCAGGGAAGAGCCCAGCAGCCAGAAAGATGTATTTTGGGCTTGGATTACCTTCTATGTGGAGTAAAGAGGCAAATGGGCTCAGCACCCATCTTCCTGCCTTTTCCATAACACTAAAATTCTAAAAATATATAATTTTACCATGTTTGTGGTTAACCACAACTCTGGAAGAAAGAAAAATGATACAGACTCAAATGTATAGCATAACTGCATGTTGGGACACATTTTTAACTAAGTAATCAAATAGCTTGTCTTTATAAATGACAGATTTTTCTCCGCCTTTCCTCATGATATTTTCACAGTATTTGTAATCTCTTTATAACTAATGCAGATTCATTACTTTGGGCTTTTTCCCTCCTGGCTGACCATATTTTTGACGGCAGGAACTCATTCTATTTCCATGTAGTAAATATAATTTTATACTGACAAGTGGCTCTTAAGCTGAAGTGCACCTGTGACAAAGCTGTCTTCAGGAATCAGACTTGCTTTTGTTACGAGCTAGTTTTTGCTGTGCATCCTGTTCACACCAAGGACTCAGATGAAGTAATGGACACAGCCATGTACTGTATAACCACATAGACAAGGGTGGATTTGTAAGATTATAATGGAGATGAAAAATTCCTAATGCCTAGTACATCATATTTGTCCTAACATCATCGAGGCGCAACGCATTATGCATGGGTTTGTGGTGATGCCGGTGTAAACAAACCTACTACACTGCCAGTCTTGCAAATTAGAGCACATATAGTAATATACGGGACATAAGACTTGATAACGATAATAAATGACTGTGTTCATGTTTATGTACTTATTATACTTTTTATTGTTATTTTACAGTGTACTCCTTCTACCGTTTTTTTTGTTTTTGTTTTTTTTTTTTTTGAAACAGAGTCTTGCTCTGTCCCCCAGGCTGTACTGCAATGGTGCGATCTTGGCTCACTGCAACCTCCGCCTCCTGGGATCAAGCAATTCTCTGCTTCAGCCTCTTGAGTAGCTGGGACTACAGGCGCTGGCCACCATGCCTGGCTAATTTTTGTATTTTTAGTAGAGATGGGGTTTCACCATGTTGGCCAGGCTGGTCTTGAACTCCTGACCCCAGGTGATATGCCCACCTCGGCCTCCCAAAGTGCTGGGATTACAAGTATGAGCCACCGCGCCCCGACCCTTCTACTTATTAAAAAATAATAATAAAGTTAACTGTAAAACAGCTGCAGGCAGGTCTTTCAGGAGATGTTCTAGAAGAAGGCATTGTTACAGAAGACAGCTCCATGCATGTTATTGCCCCTGAAGACCTTCCAGTGGGAAAAAATATGAAGGTGAAACACATAGATATTAATGACCCTGACCCCCTGGAGGCCTAAGCTAATGTGTGGGGTTGTGTCTTAGTTTTTTTTTTTTTTCAATTAAAACAAGTTTTGTTTTGTTTTGTTTTGTTTTTGAGACGGAGTTTCGCTCTTGTTACCCAGGCTGGAGTGCAATGGCACAATCTCGGCTCACCGCAACCTCCACCTCCTGAGTTCAGGCAATTCTCCTGCCTCAGCCTCCTGAGTAGCTGGGATTACAGGCACGCGCCACCATGCCCAGCTAATTTTTTGTATCTTTTGACCAGGATGGTCTCGATCTCTTGACCTCGTGATCCACCCGCCTCGGCCTCCCAAAGTGCTGGGATTACAGGCGTGAGCCACCGCGCCCGGCCTTGTTTTGTTTTTTTTTTTTATTGCATTTTAGGTTTTGGGGTACATGTGAAAAACATGCAAGGTTGTAGCATAGGTGCACACGTGGCAGTGTGATTTGCTGCCTTCCTCCCCTTCACCTTTATCTGGCATTTCTCCCCATGCTGTCCCTCCCCAACTCCCCACCCCCACACTGTCCCCCCGACTCCCCCCCAACAGACCCCAGTGTATAGTGCTCCCCTCCCTGTATCCATGTGTTCTCATTGTTCAACACCCGCCTATGAGTGAGAACATGTGGTGTTTGATTTTGTGTTCCTGTGTCAGTTTGCTGAGAATGATGGTTTCCAGGTTCATCCATGTCCCTACAAAGGACGCGAACTCATCGTTTTTGATGGCTGCATAATATTCCATGGTGTATATGTGCCACATTTTTCCTGTCCAGTCTATCATCGATGGGCATTTGGGTTGGTTCAAGGTCTTTGCTATTGTAAACTGTGCTGCAATGAACATTCAGGTGCATGTGTCCTTATAGTAGAACGATTTATAATCCTTTGGATATATGCCCAGTAATGGGATTGCTGGGTCAAATGGAATTTCTATTTCTAGGTCCTTGAGGAATCGCCACACTGTCTTCCACAATGGTTGAACTAATTTACACTCCCATCAACAGTGTAAAAGTGTTCCTATTTCTCCACATCCTCTCCAGCATCTATTTTCTCCAGATTTTTTAATGATCGCCATTCTAACTGGTGTGAGATGGTATCTCAATGTAGTTTTGATTTGCATTTCTCTAATGACCAGTGATGATGAGCATATTTTCATATGCTTGTTGGCCTCATGTATGTCTTCTTTTGTAAAGTATCTGTTGATATCCTTCGCCCATTTTTGAATGGGCTTGTTTGATTTTTTCTTGTAAATCTGTTTTAGCTCGTTGTAAATTCTGGATATCAGCCCTTTGTCAGACGGGTAGGCTGCAAAAATTTTTTCCCATTCTGTTGGTTGCCGATTCACTCTATTGACTGTTTCTTTTGCCGTGCAGAAGCTGTGGAGTTTGATTAGGTCCCATTTGTCTATTTTGGCTTTTGTCACCAATGCTTTTGGTGTTTTGGTCATAAAGTCCTTGCCTACGCCTATGTCCTGAATGGTTTTCCCTAGGTTTCCTTCTAGTGTTTTCATGGTGTTAGGTCTTATGTTTTAGTCTCTAATCCATTTGGAGTCAATTTTAGTGTAAGGTGTCAGGAAGGGGTCGAGTTTCTGCTTTCTGCATATGGCTAGCCAGTTTTCCCAACACCACTTATTGAACAGGGAATCCTTTCCTCATTGCTTGTTTTTTTCAGGTTTGTCAAAGATCGGGTGGTTGTAGATATGTTGTGTCGCCTCCAACGCCTCTGTTCTGTTCCATTGGTCTATATCTCTGTTTTGGTACCAGTACCATGCTGCTTTGATTACTGTAGCCTTGCAGTATAGTTTGATGTCAGGTAGTGTGATGCCTCCCACTTTGTTCTTTTTGCTTAGAATTGACTTGGCTATGCGGGCTCTCTTTTGGTTCCATATGAAGTTTAAGGTGGTTTTTTCCAGTTCTGTGAAGAAGGTCATTGGTAGTTTGATGGGGATAGCGTTGAATCTGTAAATTACTTTGGGCAGTATGGCCATTTTCACGATATTGATTCTTCCTAACCATGAACATGGAATGTTTCTCCATCTGTTTGTGTCCTCTCTTATTTCGTTGAGCAGTGATTTGTAGTTCTCCTTGAAGAGGTCCTTTACGTTCCTTGTTAGTTGTATTCCCAGGTATTTTATTCTCTTTGTAGCAATTGTGAAAGGCAGTTCGTTCTTGATTTGGTTCTCTTTAAGTCTGTTATTGGTGTATAGGAATGCTTGTGATTTTTGCACATTGATTTTGTATCCTGAGACTTTGCTGAAGTTGCTTATCAGTTTAACGAGATTTTGGGCTGAAACAATGGGGTCTTCAAAATATACAATCATGTCATCTGCAAATAGAGACAATTTGACTTCCTCTTTTCCTAATTGAATACCCTTTATTTCCTTTTCTTGCCTGATTGCTCTGGCTAGAACTTCCAGTACTATATTGAATAGGAGTGGTGAGAGAGGGCATCCTTGTCTAGTGCCCGATTTCAAAGGGAATGCTTCCAGTTTTTGCCCATTCAGTATGATATTGGCTGTCGGTTTGTCATAAATAGCTTTTATTATTTTGAGATACGTTCCATCAATACCTAGTTTATTGAGAGTTTTTAGCATATAGGGCTGCTGAATTTTGTCAAAGGCCTTCTCTGCATCAATTGAGATAATCATGTGGTTTTTGTGTTTGGTTCTGTTTATGTGGTGAATTACATTTATAGACTTGCGTATATTGAACCAGCCTTGCATCCCCGGGATGAATCCTACTTGATCATGGTGGATAAGCTTTTTGATGTGCTGTTGTAATCGGCTTGCCAGTATTTTATTGAAGATTTTTGCATCTATGTTCATCATGGATATTGGCCTGTAGTTTTCTTTTCTTGTTGAGTCTCTGCCAGGTTTTGGTATTAGGATGATGTTGGTCTCATAAAATGATTTGGGAAGGATTCCCTCTTTTTGAATTATTTGGAATAGTTTCAGTAGGAATGGTACCAGTTCCTCTTTGTATGTCTGGTAGAATGCGGCTGTGAAACCATCTGGGCCTGGGCTTTTTTTGGGTGGTAGGCTCTTAATTGCTGCCTCGACTTCAGACCTTGTTATTGGTCTATTCGGGGTTTCGACTTCTTCCTGGTTTAGGCTTGGGAGGAGGCAAGTGTCCAGGAATTTATCCATTTCTTTCAGGTTTTCTAGTTTATGTGCATAGAGTTGTTTGTAATAATCTCTGATGATGGTTTGAATTTCTGTGGAATCTGTGGTGATATCCCCTTTATCATTTTTTATTGCATCTATTTGGTTATTCCCTCTTTTCCTTTTTATTAGTCTGGATACTGGTCTGTCAATTTTGTTGATCTTTTCAAAAAACCAGCTCCTGGATTTATTGATTTTTTTGTAGGGTTTCTCGTGTCTCTATCTCCTTTAATTCTGCTTTGATCTTAGTTATTTCTTGTCTTCTGCTAGGTTTTGAGTTTTTTTGATCTTGCTCCTCTAGCTCTTCCAATTCTGACGATAGGGTGACAATTTTTGATCTCTCCTTTCTTCTCATGTGTGCACTTACTGCTATATATTTTCCTCTAGAGACTGCTTTAAATGTGTCCCAGAGATTCTGGTATGTGGTGTCTTCGTTCTCATTGGTTTCGAAGAACATCTTTATTTCTGCCTTCATTTCATTGTTTATCCAGTCAACATTCAGGAGAAAGTTGTTCAATTTCCATGAGGCTGTGCGGTTCTGGGTTGGCTTCTGAATTCTGAGTTCTAACTTGATTGCACTGTGGTCTGAGAGACTGTTTGTTATGGTTTCCGTTCTTTTGCATTTGCTGAGGAGTGATTTACTTCCAATTATGTGGTCAATTTTAGAGTAGGTGTGATGTGGTACTGAGAAGAATGTATATTCTGTGGATTTGGGGTGGAGAGTTCTGTAAATGTCTATGAGGTTTGCTTGTTCCAGGTCTGAGTTCAAGTCCTGGATATCCTTGTTAATTTTCTGTCTCGTTGATCTGTGTAATATTGACAATGGTGTGTTGAAGTCTCCCACTATTATTGTGTGGGAGTCTAGGTCTCTTTGTAAGTCTTTAAGAACTTGCCTTATGTATCTAGGTGCTCCTGTATTAGGTGCATATATATTTAGGATCGTTAGCTCTTCTTGTTGCATTGATCCTTTTACCATTATGTAATGTCCTTCTTTGTCTCTTTTGATCTCTGTTGCTTTAAAGTCTATTTTATCAAGAGATGAGAATTGCAACTCCTGCTTTTTTTTTGCTCTCCATTTGCTTGGTAAATCTTCCTCCATCCCTTTATTTTGAGCCATCCTTGCATGTGAGGTGGGTTTCCTGGATACAGCACACTGATGGGTTTTGGCTTTTTATCCAATTTGCCAGTCTGTGTCTTTTGATTGGGGCATTTAGTCCGTTTACATTTAGGGTTAATATGTTAAGTGTGAATTTGATCCTGTCATTTTGATGCTAGCTGGCTGTTTTGCCCATTGGTTGATGCAGATTCTTCATTGTGTTGATGCTCTTTACCATTTCGTGTGTTTTTGGAGCGGCTGGTACTGGTTGTTCTTTTCTATGTGTAGTGCCTCCTTCAGGAGCTCTTGTAAAGCTGGTCTGGTGGTGATGAAATCTCTGAGTACTTGCTTGTTCACAAAGGATTTTATTTTTCCTTCACTTATGAAGCTTAGTTTGGCTGGATATGAAATTCTGGGTTGAAAGTTCTTTTCTTTAAGGATGTTGAATATCGGCCCCCACTCTCTTCTGGCCTGTAGTGTTTCTGCTGAGAGATCTGCTGTGAGTCTGATGGCCTCCCTTTGTGGGTAACCTGACCTTTCTCTCTGGCTGCCCTTAGTATTTTCTCCTTCATTTCGATCCTGGTGAATCTGATGATTATGTGCCTTGGGGCTGCTCTTCTAGAGGAATATCTTTGTGGTGTTCTCTGTATTTCCTGGATTTGAATATTGGCCTGCCTTGCTAGGTTGGGTAAGTGTACCTCGATAATATCCTGAAGAGTATTTTCCAGCTTGGATTCATTCTCTTCGTCACATTCAGGTACACCTATCAAACATAGATTAGGTCTTTTCACATAGTCCCATAATCCTTGTTGACTTTGTTCATTCCTTTTTACCCTGTTTTCTCTAATCTTGCCTTCTCCTTTTATTTCATTGAGTTGATATTCGACCTCTGGTATCCTTTCTTCTGCTTGGTCAATTTGGCTGTTGAAACTTGTGCATGCTTCACGAAGTTCTCGTGTTGTGTTTTTCAGCTCCGTCAATTCACTCATATTCCTCTCTAAGTTGTCCATTCTCGTTAGCATTTCGTCAAGTCTTTTTTCAAGGTTCTTGGTTTCTTTGCATTGGGTTAGAACATGTTCTTTTAGCTCAGGGAAGTTTCTTATTATTCATTTTCTGAAAGCTGATTCTGTCATTTCATCACATTCATTCTCCATCCAGTCTTGTTCCCTTGCTGGTGAGGAGTTGTGCTCCCTTGTAGGAGGAGAGGTGTTCTGGTTTGGGGTGTTTTCATCCTTTTTGCACTGGTTTCTTCCCATCTTTGTGGATTTATCCACCTATTGACTTTGTAGTTGTTGTCTTTCTGATTTTGGTAATTTTAAGTCTGCAGCAGCTGAACTCATAAACCCCCTTTTCTTCCCCCGAGGTGTTCTGTCCCAGGGAGTTAGGGCTTTATGATTTCCTGCTCTCTTGCTACCGTTTTCCCTGCCCACAAGGTGGCAGCCTAGTCACATTCAGCCTGCAGTGGCTTCGCTGAGCTGCTGTGGGCTCCGCCCAGCTTCCGTGTGAACTTCCCTGCAGTCCTGTTTATATGGGTGTAGTTAGAACTGCTTCCGCTATGTTGGCCCACCCCTGTAGTGACAGAGTCTCTGTAATGGTGGGTTACCTTGGTTATGGCAAATTGCCCTGGGAACTGCAGGGTGTTTCCTGGTGGGGGACGCCCCTCTCCCACAGAGCTGGACCGTCCCGGGTTCAGCCGTGCTTCCCATGGCACCCTATTTGCCCGGGAATCTCTTGGCTTGACTCCCTGTCTCACCTCCCCTTGCTGGCCCAGAGAGGACCCAGTCTTGTTCACTCTGCACAAGGAGCCACTGCCCCCTGCCCCAGGTGTTGGCCGAGCTGCCGCGCCGGTCCAACCAGCGGCACTGGCCACCCATGGATCTCCTCCGTCTGTGAATCTCCTGGTCCGTGGGCAGTAAAAATCTGCTGCCCTGTGAGCTGCTGCGTCAGCCGAAGCAGCGGCTCTGAGATTCGTGGTGCGCCCTTGCCCAGGAATCTCCTGGCTTGACTTCCTGCTTCAGCTCCCCTTGCTGGCTTAGAGGGGACTCAGTCTCTCTCACTCTGCACAAGGAGCTGCTGCCCCCCGCCCCAGGGTGTTGGCTGAGCGGCCGCTCCAGTCAGACCAGTGGCGCTGGCGACCTGTGAGGCTGCTCCTCCTGTGAATCTCCTGGTCTGTGGGCAGTAAAAATCCGTCTGGAAATGTGGCGTCCAGTCACCCTCTGCACCTTCTCTTGGAGCTGCAATCCCGAGTTCCTCCTAATTGGCCATCTTGGATCGACCGCTCATGTCTTAGTTTTTAACAAAAAAGTTTAGAAAGTAAAAAATTAAAAATTACTTTCAAAATTAAAAAAGATTACAGAGTAAGAATATAAAGAACGAAAATACGTTTGTACAGTTGTACAGTGTGTTTATGTTTTAAGCAGTTATTGCAAAAAAGTCAAAACTTTTAAAAAAATTTTAAAGTCTATAGAATAAGTAGATTATAATAGATAAAGTTAATGTAAGGTCCACAGTAGTGCATAGCAATGTCTTAGCCCTTCACATTCACTCACCACCCACTCAGTGACTCACCTAGAGCAACTTCTAGTGCTGCAAGCTCCATTCATATACTTACCATTGTGTTACAATTGCCAATAGTATTCAGTGTAGTAACACACTGTGCAGGTTTGTAGCCTACAAACAAGAGGCTATTCCTTGTAGGTTATGTGTGTGATAGCCTATACCATCTAGGTCTGTGTAAGTACACTCTAAGATGTTTGCACAGTAACTAATCACCTAATGACACATTCCTCAGAACATATTCTTGTTATTAAATGATGCATGACTGTATAAGCCAGATTTTCTTCTCACTACTTGAATTCAAATAATAGCTGGTGAGCAGGACTTAAAAAGCCATTAAAATATGGTCTTCATTTTTATAGTATACCCAGTATCTGCATGACAATTTCCCTTTGTGCATAATCACAAGGGACTTTTTGAACATCCCCATGAACAGTTTTTTTTTTTTTATTAAGCATTGTTGTCATTATAAATGCAAATAAAAGCCCACAGTCTTTTATTGCAGTAAATTGATACCTAAGGTTTTTCAAGCAGCAAGCATCATGAGGTGCCTATATCATGCTGGCTCTTTATTTTTACTCTAAATTTGTAGTTTACCTTTTCCTCATCTTGCTTTTCATGCATAGTATTTATGATACACAACTATGATTGCTTTGAAAGGACTGTATGAAAGTTAGCATGACATTCTTCAAATTAGAATGACAGGCTATGTGAAAAATATATATGTTTATATTTATATATTTACATATGCATATTTATATATATTTATATGTATATTTATACACACACAAATATATATGTGTATAAATCATATTCCAAGTTATTTCATAAGAGTTCAGTGTTTCTGTGGGAACAAAATTTAAGTTATTAATTTATAAGGCAGAGATATCCAGACTTTGCACCCCTCTTTTCATGATGTGCAGAGTTGGAATTGTCTGGTCCCCTGTGCCCCAGCAGTTAACCACAGGCAGTCTACCTGGAGAGGGCACCTGTATTTCTCAGGCTAGACAAAGGCTTTCAAGGGGCACATGGGGACAACATTTTCTTAAGAGCTCAGTTCCCAGAGGCTTAACTTCCATCTGTTTACTTTCCTAGAACAGATATACTTGAGAATGTGCTGTGGCCATAGACCCATGATGATCCTCCTCGCCTCCCTTTCCCATTCACAATGAACTTCTCTTTACAAGCATAATGTGTATTATAATTAACAGAATTTTGACTTCATAACACATTGTAACTTTATTGAACTAAGCAAAGTGCCTCTAGCTGAAAGAGTAACAAATATAAATAAAAACTCCTTTGATAAAGGGCCAGCCTTTTGGTGCATTTTTCAGAGAGTAGGGGAGTAAATAAATGACTCTAATGACAAAGTTACAAATCACTTTGCATCAGGTGGGTTCCAGTTATTTGCTTTCAACAAAGGAATTGAGTTTTCAGTTGCTATAGCATTAAAGATAATTCTTGATGATAAATCACTATGTGAATTTTGGCATTCTGAAAGGAATTCAGAGAACTGAATCACTCCTATGAGACAACTCTTCCTGTTACCATATGAACCATCCGTAAAGAAAAAACTGGGAATACTGTCGATATTGCTCACTGTTTTGTTCTAGCAATAGGTAATATTCAGATACAAGAACAATAGCCCCCAAAATGCATTTCTACACTTAACATTTAATTGTCAAAATATGTTTTATATGTGTGTGCGTGTGTGTGTCTGTATACACACACATACACATTCTTGTGGTTTGATCAAGATTGTATTCATAATGAAGTAATAACTTAATGTAAATTAAATTTTGGCATGTAAAACCACACAGTTACAATACATTTAAAAATTTAAATTTATATACATATTCGAGATGTTGAAGGATCCAGCAAATTAATAGATTTTTGAAGCATAAATATATATTACAGTAAGTTAAAATGCTGTGGGTAAAATAGAACAGAAATATTTCCTTCAGAAGGAAAGGAAGGATATAAAATAGCTTTTAAGGAAGAACTTCTTCATGTTTATATAAATGAAAAATGATAGAGTTTCACATTGCTATGGCATTTAGATTCCACTGGGCACATTTAAAGCAGTGATACTAAGGATTTATTTTAAAATGTCAGTATATACAATGAACTTAAAATATTTTTATTTAAAATTATGATGCAAATTTAAATATTAACCTAAAAGATAAAAGAGGACACATAATTTTAAAAAATTATTTTATGAGGCAAAAAGGTAAAATGCCTCTACTGTGAACTCTAGAATTCTGACAATAGGTCACTGGCAGTATGTTACATTGCTTTAAATGTCAGCATTATAGCTCTCGTAAGTGATTTTTTGAGTCTAGTTGAAAATCTGTACTTAGAGTACCTGGGAGACGATGATCAGAAGAAGGAACAAATGAGCAAAGCAGGCAACCTTCTTAATTCAATGCTTGCAGAGAGGGAGTCCATGAAACTGCAGGTGACCTTGGGCACAGTGATCGCAAGCTGATAAAGTTTAGGTTGAATTTAAGGAAAATGAAAAGTTCTATTAGTAAAATGACGTTTTAAAACGTTTCAGCAGGCTTTGATACTAAATGAAAAAAAGCCATGGAAACAAGATAAAAGGGGCAAAGGAGTCTGAAAGTAGACATTCATTTAGCGAAGGATGTTAAAGAAGGCCATTTGCATTCACAAGAAGACAGGAGATGTATAGGAGAAGTCGAGAAAGTTATTTGGTGAAACAAATTACCACAGAAAATGAAAAACAAAAACTCATTTTAAAAAGAAGACCTCACCTTTCTACAAAGTAAGGAAGAGAAAAAGAAAGAGATGTGCTTTGTGCACAAAATAAGGATAAATTATATTTTTTAAAAATTAAGATTATGCAGTGGCATGGTTTTGCTGCATCCCCACAGAAATCTCATCTTGAATTGTGGCTCCCATAATTCCCACATGTTGTGGGAAGGACCTGGTGGGAGATAATTAAATCATGGGGGCCGTTTCCCTCATACTGTTCTCATGGTAGTGAAAAAGTTTCATGAGGTCTGATGGTTTTGTGAGCGGTTCCTCCTTTCACTTGGCTGTCATTCCCTCTTGCCTGCTGCCACGTAAGATGTGCCTTTTGTCTTCCACCACAGTTGTGAGACCTCCATAGCCACATGGAACTGTGAGTACATTAAACCTCTTTTCAGTCCCAGGTATGTCTTTCAGCAGCGTAAGAACAGACTAACACATGCAGACAGAAGGGTAATGAGAATTAGTATACATTCATTGAATTAGGAACAAAATATAGACCGTAACTGATAAAAGGAAGGAAGAACAAAATTTTGAAACCGCTTTTCTGGCATTAACTTGACTTAGAGTATTTCCTCTGCCATATTAATCACACACAATAAATATTTAATAAGCATATACTGGATCTAAGGCACTCTGTAGGTACACAGACACACCTTGGTCCCTGCTGAAGAGTTGTTTAGCTCTCATGGGAAAGCAAAAGAACATAAAAATAGCTACAAGAACTAGTGACGTGTTTAGAGCCAAACAAAAACCTCAGCAAGGAAGGAAATAAATTTTAACTTGGGTAGACAGGAAAGAATTTATGCACTTACTTATTCTTTTTACAAATATTCATATGCATATTTTGTGCCAGCATAGAATGCTTGGTGATGCTTCCAGGGAACTCCTGAAAATGTTGATGGTATCTGAAGTTCTAGCTCCATTCACCTCCCTGGCATGGCAGCCTGCAGTTTGAAGCTAAAATATATGTTGCCCATTTGCATGTGTGTGTCATTGACCATGAGTTGACCAAGTCATTTTTAATTTCTTAGTATCTCAGTTTTGCATTTCATTATAACAGAATTAAGTCTGCCCACCTTTGTGTGATGATCAAGGCTTTTCATATTCTGGTCCCAATTTCCCCTCCAGCTTCACCTTGCCATCACCCTCTGCTAGCCCATCCATATTTGTATGTGTTCTCTGCTCTTTTGATGTTATGCCTCCCCCTCTGAAAACACTTCATAGTGTTTTAGACACCTGTTCTTTCACTCTTGTTGGTTCCTCTGCCTCAAATACACCTTTTTCTCTCTGGCTTTGAATGCGTGTTTCCTTCACTTCTGCTTCCTGAAATCCTCTTCATCTGTCCTCAAATTTTCATTTACAGGCTGGCTCTTCCATGCAGCCTTCCCAGACCCTGCAATCAAAATTATTCCCTTTCTCTGACTTCCCATGACAATTATTTCTTCTCTTTATGACATGTGCAGTTTCCTGGTCTCATATTTAACACCCTCTTTTGACTCTCATCAAAGAGTTAACTCCTTGAGCAAGTTGTATCTTGCATCAGCACAGTACCAGGCATGGGAAAAACTTGGAAGAAGTTTGTTGACTGAAGTAAAACACAATTATTTAAACTGGTGATGCTCATAACATATAGCTGGTATAAACATAAGCATCATTAGTTAGTTATAAGCATCTTACTTTTCAGAACTCATCCATAAGACCTCATATAAGGCAGGACATAGGATAGATGTCCAATAGAGGTTTAGTGGTTGTGTCTGAATGTCAGGTACAGCAAGAGAAAAGAAAAACAGCTTGTTCTTAGCATAGTCACTCACAGAGTAATTAATTGTTTTCAGACCTGTATCAGTGCTTGCACCTCTGACACTGTAATTTCCTCTCTGAGCCTCTGTCACAAGTGACACTAAAGTCTTCATTACAGAAAACATTTGCTGGCATATTCTACAGGTGCTGAGGCTTCCCAAGTAGTGTCTCAGTGGGCTGTGGAGTGAGAAGCAGAGCTTCAGCATGATGCATTCTGGCTCAGTTTGTGATTGCATCATGCTAACTTGCTATCTCCAGCAGCAGCTTGCAGGTCAGTGGTGTGGTCCATGTGTGGTAGCTGTCAGTTGTCATGTGATGACATCTCTCAAGGTCCAAGATTCTGGATTTACTCTAGGATCACATTGCTGATAAGCCTGGTTCTCTATTTTACCTTCAGGAAGCCCTGCAGACAAGTGTTCTAGGAACCAGCTGTGTTGACTGAGAAATTCCAGGCTGTGCTCATAGACCTTGCCTTTACAGACTGTGAGTTGAGCTGGTCTTGATACTATGGTGACACTGCACTTCCCTCACCCACCTCCTTTCAATCATACCAGCCTTCCTGGCTTCTGAGTTCCTTTTAGATCTGTGGATCAATGAACCATGTGGTCTCCAACAGTAGCAGTATAGCAATAGCTTTTAGCTCTCTTTTCTTAAAGAAAAGATTTACCTGTATTCAGAGTTTCTTCGTGAAAGTCAGTAGAGAATTTTATTTTATACATGACTTGGTGTCAGTCTATATGAATACATATAATTGAATTTTGAAATTTAGATTTATAATAGATTTATCATATAATATAATAAAGTTCATTTACAACAACATCCATATGAACTTTAAATTTATAGTCATGTGCTGCATAACAACATTTATATCAGTGATGAATTATATCTATGATGCTGATCCAATAAGACTATAATGAAGTTGAAAAGCGAATTGCCTAGTGACTTGGTAGTCTTTGTAATTCACTTTACTCAACTGTTTGTGGTGATGCTGGTATAAACCTACTGAGCTGCCAGTCATACAAAAGTGTAGCATCTACAAAATACAGTCTATATTACTTGAGAATGATAATAAATGACTATGTTACTGGTTTATGTATTTACTATACTATAATTTTTATTGTTATTTTAGAGTATACACTTTCTACTTATTTTTTTAATTAACTGTAAAACAGCCTTAGGCTGGTCCTTCAGGAGGTATCCAGAAGCAGCCATTGTTATCATAGGAGATGACAGCTCCATGCATGTTATCGTACCTAAAAACCTTCCAGTGGGACAAGATGTGGAGGTAGAGGACAGTGATATTAATGATCCTGACCCCATGTGGGCCTAGGCTAATGTGTGTGTTTGTGTCTTGGTTTTTAACAAAAAAGTTTAGAAAGTAAAAGAATAAATTATTTTAAAAACATAAAATGTTTATAGAATAAAGATACAAAGAAAAATATTTTTGTACAGCTCTACATTGTGTTTGTGTTTTAAGCTAAGTGTTATTTTAAAAGAGTCAAAAAGTGTAATGTATTAGTCGGTTCTCACACTGCTATAAAGAAATACTTGAAGCTAAGTAATTTATAAGAAAAGAGTTTTACAGTTCCTCAGGCTATGTAGGAAGTGTGGCTGTGGAGGCCTCAGGAAACTTACAGTCAGGGTGGAAGATGAATAGGAAGGAGTTATATCTTACGTGACTGAAGCAGGAGAAAGAGAGAGTAGGAGGGGGTGCTACACACTTACCAACAACCATATCTCATGAGAACTTACTATCATGAGAACAAAATGGGAGAAGTCTACACCCATGATCCAATCATCATCCACCAGGCCCTTCCTCCAACATTGGGGATTACAATCTTAAATGAGATTTGGGTGGGGACACAAATCCAAATCATATCGTTCCACCTTTGGTCCCTCTCAAATCTCATGTCCTTCTCAGATTGCAAAATAATTGCCCCTTCTCAGCAGTTCCCCATAGCCTTAACTCATTTGAGCATTAACTCAAACGTCTACAGTCCAAAGTCTCATCTCAGACAAGGCAAGTACCCTTTGCCTATGAGCCTATAAAATAATTTTAAAAAGTTAATTACTTTCAAGATACAATGGGGGTACAGACATTGGCTAAATACTCCTATTCCAAAAGGAAGAAATCAGTCAAACAAAGGAGCTACAGACCCCCTCCAAGTCTGAAACCCAGAAAGGCAGTCATGAAATCTTAAAACTCCAAAATAGTCTCCTTTGACTCCATGTCTCACATCCAAGCAACACTGATACAAAGTAGGGGTCTCCCAAGGCCTTGGACAGCTCTTCCTCTGTGGTTCTTCAGGGCTCAGCTCCCATGGCTTCTTTCAAGGGCTGGTGTTGAGTGCTTGTGGCTCTTCTAGGTGCATGGTGCAAGCCATTGGTGGATCTACCATTCTGGGGTCTGGATGATGATGGCCCTCTTCTCACAGCTCCAATAGGCAGTGACCCAGTGGGAACTCTGTGTGGGGGCTCCAATCTCACATTTCCCCTCTGCACTGCCTTAGTAGAAGTTCTCCATGAAGGCCCTGCCCTTGCAGCAGACTTCTGCCTGGACAACCAGGTTTTTCCATACATCTCTGAAATCTAGGCGGAGGTTTCAAAGCCTCAACTCTTACCCTCTGCATACCACAGACTTAACACCACATGGAAGCCACCAAGGCTTATGGCTGGCACCCTCTGGAACAGAAGCCTAAGACGTATCTGGGACCCTTTTAGCCACAGCTGGAGCTGGAGTGGCTGGGACATAGGCAGCAGTGTCCTAAGGGTGCACAGGCAGCAGGGCCATGGGCTTGGACCACAAAACCATTCTTATCTCCTAGATCCCTGGGACTGTGATGGGAAGGGCTACCACAAAGATCTCTGAACTGCCTTCCAGGCATTTTCCCCATTGTCTTGACTATTAACATTTGACTCCTCTTTACTTATGCAAATTTAATTCTTCCCCCAGAAAATAGGTTTTTCTTTACTACCACATGGCTGGGCTGAAAATTTTTCAAACTTTTATACTCTGCATCCCTTTTAAGCATAAATTCCAGTTTCAGACCATCTCTTTGCTCATGCATATTAGCCTAGGATGTTAGAAGCAGCCAGTTCACTTCTTGAACACTTTGCTGCTTAGAAATTTCTTCTGCCAGTTATGCTAAATCACCTCTCTCAAGTTTAAAGTTCCACAGATCCCTAGAGCAGAGGTGCAATGCTTCCAGTCACTTTATTAAAGCATAGCAAGAGTGACCTTTACTCCAGTTCACAATAAGTTCCTCATCTCCATCTCAGAGCTCCTTAGCCTGGACTTGACTGTCTGTATAACTATCAGCATGTTGGTCACAACCATTCAATTCTCCAGGAAGTTCCCAACTTTCCTGTCTTCTTCTGAGCCCTTGAAAATTTTCCAACCTCTGCCCATTACCCAAAGTTCCAAAGCTGCTTCCACATTTTTAGGTATCTTTATAGCAATACCCCACTCTTCCTACCAATTGTCTGTATTAATTTGTTCCTGTACTGCTGTTTTTAAAAAATGCCTGAAACTGGGTAATTTATAAGAAAAGAGGTTTAATTGGTTCACAGTTCCACAGACTGTATAGGAAGCATGGCTGGGGAGGCCTCAGGAAACTTACAATTATAGCAGAAGGTGAAGAGGAAGGAGTCATGTATTACATGGTAGGAGCAGGAGGAAAACAGCAAAGGGGTAGGTGCTATACCCTTTTTAAACAACCAGATGGTATGAGAACTAACTCACTATCATGAGAACAGCAAAGGGGAAGTCTGTAACCATGATCTAATCACCTCCCACCAAGCCCCTCCACCAACACTGGGGATTACAATTTGACATGAGATTTGGGTAGGGACACAAATCCAAACCAGATCAGTTTATAAATGTAAAAGTTACAGTAAATGAGTAATTTATTACCTAAAATATTGTAACATAAATTTAGAATAGCTTAAGTGTATAGTGTTTATAAAGTCTGTAGTAGTATGCAGTAACCTTCTTGGCCTTCACATTCACTAACCACTCACTGACTGGCTCACCCAGAGCAACTTCCAGTCTTGGAAGTTCCATTCATGGTAAGTGCCCTGTACAGGTATAACATTAACGCTAAATACCATGAATGTATTTTTACTGTACTTTTTGTTCAAGTATACAAATATTGCATTACAATTGTCTACAGTATTCAGTTCAGTGACATGCTATATACGTTTCTAGCCTAGAAGCAATAGGCTATCTTGTATAGCCTAGATGTGTAGTAGGGTACACCATCCAGGTGTGTGTAAGTACACTGTATGATGTTTTTACAATGACAAAATCACTTAATGATGCATTTCTCAAAACATATCCTTGTTATTCAGCAATGCATGACTATAAAATGATTTCCCCAAACACTCAGAATACCAGGTTCAATGTTTTATGGCACCACCCTTTTCCTCTGATATTAAAAAAAGATAGAGAAAGTCATCAAGATTTATGGAGCATCTACTTTACATATGTCTCTTACTAAACTTAACAATCATGTGAGGTTGGGGTGGTTTTGTTGATTTCAAAATGACAAGCTGAAGTTCAGAAAGTTTAAGAAGCAACTTGTCCATGCATGGGAAACCAGCAGGTGAATGAGCATGGGTTCAAACTGTGGTAATCCAGTCCCAATACCCATGCTCACTAAACTGCCTCTTTTTTATAACTGCAAAATGGGTTTATCTCATGAGGATAGTTACCAACATAATTCCCAGAAAGTTACTGTCTGCTAGTAACTGATCATTGAGCCCTTGTCCCTGCTCTTTTTTCTGCTTGACATACCACCTCTGCTCCTTCTGTGTGAACTCTGGAGAACTCTTTTAGAGTTCACTCAAAATGTGACTTCATCTTTGAAGCATTCCCTGAACCATCTTCCACCCTTTGCTCTTGACAGAAGTATTTCACTCTTTCACTATGTAGTTCTTTGTAAATGTGCATTAATTTTAGCTCTGCATTATAGCTGGTCATTCATGTCTCTTTTCTCAATCATCCTGATACCCCAGAGTCCAACACAGTGACTGTACTCAATGTTTAGTTGAAATATACTTTTGAAAAAAATAATTGGATGAATGAATTTTGATGATGTAAATGGGCTCTCCATAGAAAGATATTATACTAGTTCATTTTCACGTTGCTATAAGAAATTCCTGAGAATGGATAATTTATAAAGAAAAGAGGTTTAATTGGCTCAGGATTCCTCAGACTGTACAGGAAGCATAGAGGCTTCTGCCTCTGGGGAGGCCTCAGGAAATTTACAATCATGGTGGAAGGTGAAGGAGAAGCAGGCACATTTTACATGTCTGAGAGGTGGGTGGGGGGTAGGTTCTAAACACTTTTAAACAACCAGGTCTCCTGATAACTCACTACCATGAGAACAGCACCAAAAGGAAAGTCTGCCCCCATGATTCAATCTCCTCCTACCAGGCCCCACCTCCAACATTGGGGATTACAATTTGACAGGGGATTTGTATGGGAACACAGATCCAAACCCTTCATAGGACAGAAATTAAATTAAAGATGAAAATCTTTCCCTGTCTTCCCTCAACCCCTCCCTTTGTCAAATCACTGTTATATTTACATGACCTTGAATATCTGCCTAAGCTAGGTGTATGGCTCCTCTGGAGGGAGAAGCTCAGGGAGCTTTCTGGGGGCTAGGGAGCTCACACACCTGAGTGAGTGATGCTGTTGTGATTTCTGGAGGGATGCCTGATTGAAGCTTATGAATCTCAATCTTTGGCTCAATTTATTGACTTGCCTTTGCAGAACCCCCAAGTGATCCTCTGTAGAACCCACATGTGCACTTAATACAAGGAAGTAAGTCTAAACAACTAGTTTAGACTACTATTGTAAACTAGTTGAGAACTTTAACTAGGAGAGGAGTAGATGAAGTTTCATGAAGGTCTTGTTTTGTTTATAAAGGAAAGAGACATTTATTTTAGTCTTTGTGTTATCCCATCATGTTCCTTATTATGTGACGTGGTGCTAAGACAATTTTAAAGCAGAATAAGCCTAAAATCATTGATCATGAAAGTGAATAAACCTGTACTTTTTAGTTTACCCTTGTTTCATTAGGCTTCTCAGAAGTTGTTATATTCTAGAGGAGGGATGAGGTCTGAGCTGTCCAGATCTGTGTAATAACAGGCTGTGCGATTACAACTTATTGTGTAAACATACCATTCTCACTTTTAGAAGTGAAAACACGTCTCAGTCAGCTGTTTTTCAACATTTTCGTTAAAACTGTGCAACATATCTTTATTAAAAATGCCTATCTATTCAACATTATAAATATAGTTGTAGGGATTTATGGAACTGTACCAGGTAAAAAGAACAAGAACAAGATGTCACAAGTACAAAACTATTAGCCTCCACTTCAGAATAGTGGGAGCAGATGAATTTGGTCACTATTGATGGGAATGCACTGTTCCTTGACATGAAAACAATTCTATGTTATAAGGCAAAAGAAAGTTTTCGAAGCTCTGAAGAGATCTTTTAAGTGCCACTTGGAAAACATACTTTGATATATAATTTTTACCAAACAAATAGATGTTCATTGAAAAAAATGTAGAAAATACAGATAACCCCCCAAATAAAATTGTCTACATTCTCAAAATCAAAGAAGACTGTTATTAATATTTTATTATGTGTCTTTACTAAATTTGTCTATGTATATACATATTTATAGTTAAATAATCATAGTGATAATAATTACTAATAGTTATTGAGCATTTAATTAATATGTTCTAATCACTTTAGATGCAACTAGCTCAGTAAAGAACCTCAAACAAACTTCTATGGCCATTTAATTATTCAATCAATTTTACACATGATAGGATTGAGGCACAGAGAGATCAAGTAACTTGCCCCAAGTACACAACTAGTAAATGCCAGAACTATGATTTGAACCCAGGCAGCCTGGCACCAGAGACTAATCTCTCATATTGTGAATACTATTTTGAAATCTGCATTAGCCGCTTAAAAATTTATTGGGAATGTCCCCCCGTGTCACTAAGTATCATATATCTACATCATTTTTAAATGACTATGTAGTGTTTATTTATAAGCATGTATCATAATTTATTCATCTAATGCCCTATTGCAGGATATTCAACTATGCCAACTTTGAACTTTTAAAGAATTCTATGATATACACCCTTGAAACTAAATCTTTGCTCATGTACTTACTTAATGATTAGGTTAGAATAGAGTTAAATTACTAACAGATCTTACATTGATAACATGTTATTTCTTAATGGCCCACATTCCTCCTTAGAGTAAAAGGATCTCTAACTTGTTCTTAGGAGCCTGGATCAGGGCTGTGTTTAGGAATATTTTTCTCCCAGGGCTTCTCTCTTCTTGCTGCTCAGTTTGTTTCTGGGGACCTGTGCAATGCTGGTGAAGAAGACAAGCATCAAGGTGTTTGGAGTGTGATGGCTTCATGTCCTCTTTTTCCTTTCCCACAAGCAAGATAAGTCAAAGTCATAAGTCATTTTAAAGTTTTAATATCAATAGCAAGAAGACTGTTCAGAGAAATTATCTTTAAACATTGGTTTTCAAACTGTCCTTTAAAAAATTAGTAATAGGACTTTTTCTAAAGTGATCTCATATGGCACCCCATCATAATAAGTAACATTTATTTTATTAGCATAAATTTATTTTATAAAATAAAACCTGTAGCATTTACTTATTATAAACTCAATCAACAAAAAATTTGGAATGGAAAAATACCTGTTGGCTGCAAATTTATATCTACATTCAATTTATTTCAGTTTTTTGTTTCAGTTGTACAGTTTTGAGAAAACTCTTAATCTGCACAGACAAGTACTTGCCAAATAATAATAGCGTTTTTATAGCTTATGAATTTCTGAACATTTTTGAATTAAATAGATTCAAGGTTTATAAAAATATTCCATAAAAAATTTAGGTTCAGAGTTGTATACTTAAACAAAAACAGCAACAGTAAATATAAGTAAACATAAATGCTACAAGTATTTATAAGAGAATGCTATTGAAATGCATCATGCTAATTATTTTGGTTATTGCAAAACTAAACAGTTTCTGCAATACAAACATTCATGGAGTACGTGTCTAGTTTTTGCCTGTCGTTCATTGGTATCCAACACACTTATGCTGTAGGAATATACTTGCCTGAACAATTTTACATGTACTAACATGGATAGTCTGGAGCTGTTAAAAAAAAGAAAAACACAGCCAGACTTCTAACTCCCTCATCAATGACATATTTTAATTTACAGTTTACATGACGACACAGAGATTCTTTGAGATTAAGTCACTTAAGTTAGACAGTGGCCATATATGAGTGAATCTCTGGCATTAGACTTTGAGTCCTAGCTTCATTTTACCTCTTCATGCTTCCTTCATGTTAATCCTCTGCTTGTTGAATGGTTATTTGTGGTGACAGACTCAGGGACTGTTTGACCCACTTTATGAGCTCCCCTAAAACTGTTAGCTCTAAAGACAGAGTCATCAGAGTAAACAGACAACCCACAGATAGGTAGAAAATACTTGCAAATGATACATCCAACAAATGACTAATATCCAGAATCTACAAGGAACTCAAACAAATCAGCAAGAAAAAAACAAATAATCCCATCAAAAAGTGGGCAAAAACATGAAGAGACATTTCTCAAAAGAAGATATGCAAACAGCCAAAAAATATATGAAAAGATGCACAACATTACTAATCATGAGGGAAATGCAAATGAAAACCACAATGAGATACAACCTTACTCTGCAAGAATGGTGGTAATTAAAAAGTCAAAAAAACAATAGATGTTAGCATGGACATGGTGAAAAAGGAACAGTTATACATTGCTGGTGGGAATGGAAGGAAATTAATGCAACCTCTATGAGAAATGAGATTTCTTAAAGAACGAAAATAGATCTACCATTTGATCCAGAAATCCCACTACTGGGGATCTAACCAAAGGAAAATAAGTAATTATATCAAAAAGATACCTGCCCAAGTATAATTATTGCAGCACAAGTCACAGTTGCCAAGATATGAAACCAACCTAAGTGCCCGTCAACCTATGAGTGGATAAAGAAAATGTGGCATATATACACCATGGAATTCTACTCAGCCATGAAAAAAGAATGAAATAATGTCTTTTTAAGCAACTTGGATGGAGCTGGAGGCTATTACTGTAAGTGAAGTAACTCAGGAATGGAAAAACAAATACCATGTTCTCACTTATAAGTGGGAGCTAAGCTGTGGGTACACAAGGGCATACAGAGTGTTATAATGGACTATAGCAACTCAAAAGGGGGAGGTGTGAGGTGGGCAAAGGAGAAAAAACTACATATTGAGTAAAATGTATACTATTTGAATGATGAGAGCATTAAAATCTCAGACTTCACCACTATAAAATTCACCCACATAACCAAAAGCTACTCGTACCCACAAAGCTCTTTAAATTAAAAAATATATTTTTTAAAAACCTGTTAGCTCTAGAATGTACGATATCCTGAGTGTGGTTGCCAGTGAACCTTGTCTGGGTCCACAGATGTTGGTAAAAGCTGAGTCACACACAGCCTAAGGAGTGAAGCAGTGGAAAAGAACATTTAGAGCTGGTTCCAATGACAGGAACAGTGATCTTGGATCATGTGGGGTGAGTAAGGATGATACTCCAAGACTACTCACACTGGTGATGCTGGCTCCCAACAGGTGGATATTGTCCCAAGATCTGTTCTGGTGGTAATTCATCATAAGGATTAAGTATAATCCTATCTTTCAGAGACCCATCTTGTGTCTTACGTGATTTGGTTTTAGGCAAATGACCACAGAATGAAAACTCTTGTGTTCGTCACATGCCACAATCACATCCATAAATTTTATAGCTGAAGATATACCAATAAAAAGAAGTCACACAACCCTTGCCCTAAGCTCTTTTTCCCCACTCCTAGGCCTTTTCATTTTCCCATAATCTTACCTATATTTTCTTTTTTAAAATTAAATTAAATTTATCTTGTTATTTATTTTATAAATTTTTATTTTGGTTGACAAATAATAATTGTATACATTTCTGGAGAACAGTATAACAGTATGGTGTTTTTATAGATGTATACATTGTGGAATGATAAAATCAGGTTCATTAGCATACCTATCACCTCAAATACTTACCATTTTCTTGTGGTAAGAACATTAAAAATCCTCTTTAGCTATTTTGAAATATGCAATATATTATTATTAACTGTAGTCATTATGCTGTGCAATAGAACACCAGAACATATTTCTCCTATCTAACTGAAACTTTGCACCCTGCATGGTTTGGCCCTGTGTCCCCACTCAAATGTCATCTTGTAGCTCCCATAATTCCCAAGTGTCACAAGAGGGACCCGGGGGAGATGACTGAATCATGGGGGTGAGTCTTTCCCATGCAATTGTCATGATAGTGAATGAGTCTCACAAGATCTGATGGTTTTAGAAATGGGTGTTTCCCTGCACAAACTCTTTTCTTGTCTGCCACATATGTGAGATGTGCCTTTTGCCTTCTGCCATGATTGTGAGGCCTCCCCAGCCACAGGGAACTATAAATCCAATAAACCTTTTTCTTCTGTAAATTGCCCATTCTGAGGTATGTCTTTACCAGCAATATGAAAATAAGCTAATACAGACCCATTCATCAAAACTTCCCCTTTCCCATTCACAACCCCCCTCCCATAGCCTCTGGTAACCACCATCCTACTCTCTATTTCAATGAGTTTGGAATTTTTAGATTCTGGATATAAATGAGATCATAGCTATTTTCCCAAAGAAGGCAACAGATACATGAAAAAAATGCTCAAAATCTCTAAGAGAAATACAAATTTAAACCACAATGAGATATCACCTCACATCTATTAGGATGGCTATTATCAAAAAAACAAGCAATGGTGTTGGAGAGGATGTGGAAAAAAGAAAACACTTGTACACTGTTGGTGATATCATAAATTAGTACAGCTGTTTTAAAAACAGCATGGAGGTTCCTTAAAAAACTATAAATAGAATTACTATATAATCCAGCAATGACTTATATTTTCTTTACAGCCTTCTCAAACCACCTAGTTCCTCCCAGTGTGGAGCCCTTGGCAGGTACTTCTGATTGACTACAAAGTAATGAAGCACTTTGTTGTTAATGTTAGAGACACCAGTCATTAAGCCTATCAGAATTAATGGGACCAGTAATTAAGTCTATTAGAATTCTACAAACCACACAGGAGGATAAGTTGATGATAGTCAGTCACATTTTATATTCAAATAGCTACTTTAGTCACCTATTTTCATGAAAGAAGTTGAGCATATGCATTTTTACCTATAGATGATTAATGGTAAGAATAACTGACACATATTAGAAATTTAAGCACAAACTGAGATTTTCTCCCTCTATTAAATTCATAAATAGCAGCTTTTGACAAACAGACGCTTAAGCTTTTAATGGCAGTAATTACAAGGCCCTATCTCTTTTGAACTCTTCTTTTCTGTGATTGATTATTCTCAGTCTTGTCAGATGAAAAACTTCAACTTAAAAAACAATGAAGTTTTTTGTGTGCATTTAAAAAAATTCTCTATGCCTTTTTTCTCCTTGATGTGAAGATGATGGGTAGACTATTGAGTGGTAACAAGCTGGGACAAGTCATGACACTCTGATCACCTTCCTGTCTTGGTGTGTGATCCTTGCAGACTGTCTAATAGCCTGGTGCTCAGTTGGCTGTTTGTAAATCCCACTATGTGAAACAAAGACAAGGAGCCCACCATCAATTTGACCCAAGCTGGTGCCAGGCATGTGTTTTACCGCAAAGAACCAATGGGGCCCTAAAACCTATGGGACCTACTCTTGACTTACATGAAGATGAGGATGTCTCTCCTCTCTTTCTTCTCAACCAATTGGAATAACTGCATTCCCATTTTACTTTCTAGAAACCCATCTATAAATCCCTCTTGCTTCCCCTTTCTTCTTGCATCCTCTTTCCACCTGCCTCCTAACTTCATGGTGCTTTACCTTATTGACAACAGAAGGAGTGGCAGCTAACTGCAGACCCTTGCCTTTTCCCTTTAATTCAGTCCAGAACTATTTTAATGTCATAATTGTAGTCATGTCTCCTCCGGTCTTATGACTTTCCAACCCACAGATGCCTACATTCATTTTGTTCCACTTTATCCTGTCACTGTTGAGCCAGGCTTTTCTCAAAGGGGGTAATTGTCTCTTTTATTATTTGAATAATCCTACCTAACCTTCTTCATAATGACCTAGCAGATGTTCTGTAGGAGCACTGAACCTGCTGACATGTAGCATAGAAACCCCATAACTAATAGTTTCAAGTTCTGTGCTTTTAAAAACATTTAGGTCTTACACCCAGAAAATCTGCATCCATGAAAGCATTTATTCACTTATTTATTCAATATGTATCCTGTGTGTGGCATTCTACCAGACCTCAGATATAAAGCTAAGAACAAGATGGATATGATTCCTGCCCTCAAAGTGCTTACAGTCTGATGAGGGAGGCAGATACCACACAGTGGTTACAGTATAATTGATTATCATAATTGTAATCAATTGCTACAAATGGCAAGCTCAGAATGCCATTAAAATATATGACTGGGAGACGGGCCTGATATAGGACCAACAGGTTTGTATGCCAACTGCGAAATAACAGACCCATTACACTGAGACAGGAGGGATGAAGCAGAGGAAGTTTAATGACTGCAGGGCGCTAAGTGAGGAGTTGGAAGGAGACCCTCAAATCCATCTTCCTGAGGAATTCTGGGCTAGGGTTTTTAAGAGGATCATGGAGGGCAAAAGACTGGAGAATTAAGTTTGTTGATTGGTCAGGGCAAGGGGGGTGAACTCATCAGGATTTGGAAACTGCATTATTTGGTGATAAGGCTTCTCATGGGGTCCCTCAGACCAGTTGATTCAGTGAGATCCTTTGGCCCTGCTGATGTAGTAGTTTCATCAGTGTGAAGAACCTGAAGAAGTATCTCAAAGGAAAAACTTAATGTTTCTTAATGTTCAAGTTTTTCTCTACAGAGCAGTTAAGGAGAAGTATAATCTTAAAACGAGTCTACATGATTCTAGGACAACAGATAACAAACAACTATGAGGAAGCCAGTCAGAGAGTGAGCTAACTTTATGATTAGTGCTACAGGCTGGGTTTATGTTGGTTTATCCCTCTCCCTGTTCCCTGACTAGTTTTGATTAATTTTATAAAGTTTATATGGGCAGTTTCAGGACAATGACATGTTAATGTCTCTTAAGCACTAACTATGCACCGGCCAAGCCTCATAACAACCCTATGAGACAAGGGCCATTACTCTTTTCATGTTTATACAAGAAGAAACTGAGGTCCAAAAATAACCAGCCCAAAGTGAAACAGCAGGGAAGACGTTGGAATTTGGACCCAAGTTTGTATGATTCTAGAGACTATATCACTAACCTGTGTGCACCTCCACTTATCACAGAAGGAACAAAGAACAAGTGTCAGGAGACCTCCTAGCACATCTGCTGCCAAGGCCTGGCACCCCTTTGTACTGTGAACCAGCTGTGTCATATAAAATTAAATAATTCAAACTTCAAGGTTTTGGAACTTAAAGCTATTTTGAGCCTTGAGAGGAATGTGGCTATGTGACCCAAGTCATGTAGTATGTAGCTGAAGCTTTGCTTTTTCCTGCAATAATGAGAAAAGACAGAATGATGTTGCCAGGGATAGGACCCCTCAAGATCACTATCCTTCCTTACAGAATGTTAAAGGAATCTTCCTTGAGCTATAGCAAGCTGTAGCCCATCAAATCACTGTAATATATGTATTGACCTTATATGGCAAATGTTGTAACCCTACCAAACTTCTCTGTCTCTGTCATATAAAATCCTAACTTCGGCTAGGTGCAAAATGGCTCCTGCCTGAAATCCCAGCATGTCGGGAGGCTGAAGCAGGTGTACCACTTGAGGTCAGGAGTTCGAGACCAGCCTGGCCAACATGGTGAAACCCCATTTCTACTAAAAAAATGAAAAATTGCAAAAGAGCTGGGTGTGGTGGTGCCCTCGTGCAATCACAGCTACTCTAGTGGCTGAGGCAGGAGAATCACTTGAACTCAAGAGGTGGAGGTTTCAGTGATCCAAGACTGCACCACTGCACTCCAGCCTGGGCAGCAGAGCCAGACTCCGTCTCAAAAATAAAACAAATTATAGGCACATTTGAAATCTTTAACACTTTCTATTTCTCCTCCCTCCTTAGAAGTAACCATGATCCTGAATTTGGTGCTTTTCATTCCTATCTTATGTATATTTTATAAGTATTACTTTGAAAGTAGAATACCATAAATAACAAATGGCATTTTTTGACTTATTTTCAATCTTCAAACAAATATTATCATTCTGTTTATTATCGTGTAGCTTCCTTTCCTACTCAACATTAGGTTTTTGGGATTTACCTATGTTGATACATGTAGCTAAAGTTCATTAAGCTTAAGTCCTGTATAAGGTTTTATCCCCTGAATTTGTTCATCCATTCTCCTATGAGTCATTTTGGTTATGTCCACATTTTTGCTACTACAACCTATGCTACATGAGTACATAGTGTCTGTGTGCATGTAGATTAGAGTTTCCCTAGGGTACAAACCTATAATTGGAGATACCACATGCAAAGAAACTACTCTCCAGAACTGGTGTGGCAATTCATAGCTATACCAGAAATTAGGCACACACTATCCTACACCCTCACCAAAATTCAATAGCATCAGATTGTTTAACTTTTGTTCGTCTTATGTGGATACAGTTGATTCTCAGATTTGTTCAAGAAAGAAAATGTACTAATAGTTCAGTGTGTGGCTCACCTGTAAACCATAGTTACCAGGTCATAATAATTGAATACTAAATCCTGATTTAACTAAAAATTGTACAAAAACTCAAAGTATGGAAAGAGTGGCTGTGTGTGCACTTATCTGTGTGCATGTGGACACAGTAGTGGTATGGCAATGGGAATAATACTCACTTAAAAGAGATCACGTATCATGCTTTGTAGTAGGAAGCTGATAATGTCTTAGATTTTAAAAATTAGAAAATTTTAATATAATTATATGATCTAAAAACATGGGGCCTATATCTGAAGGAAAAAAAAAAGAGATAAAAGGCGAGAATGGTTGCTTCCTGGGATCAAGACCAGACGTGGCGCAAGGTACTGCCATTCTTTTTTGCAATCCTTATATTCTGCTTGACTTCATTTTCTCTCAATTCCATGTGTATTAGGGGCCACTGAGGCCCTTCATCAGCACAGTCCATAGGAGCCCAGGACCTCCTGGCCCTCCTCACTGCCAGCCACCCTCACGGAGAAAATCAGAAGCAGCAGTTGCTGCACAAAGACTTGAAACATCTTCTACTCCTCATTGCCAAGGGAACCATGGTCATAGATTCCCGGGTGGCCCGAGTCATGTGTGTGTTTGTGTGTCCTTATCCCTGTGTGTTTTCAATTTCCAGCATCACTTCGTGCAGCCTGTGATACCTGGAGAAATGAGCTAAGCTTCTTATTACCTCCTTCTCTCTCTCTCTCTTCCTCTCTCCTTCCTTTTTTCTTCCCTCCCTCTATTTCTGCCTTATGTTAGAACAGACAAGGAAAGAGTAGCTAGAGGCATCAAGGAGAAACCCTGCTGGATGCCACCATTGGGAAGGGAGGTGATGAGCTGCAGGTCTGCAAAGCCTTAAGAAGAGCAAACATGTTACCTCTTCCCTCGTAGAAGAGCCCATGCATCACAGAAGAGGCGCCCTAAGTTTGCTGAGGAAGACAGCATTCTCCCCACCATCTTCCTCCTTGATCTTTGTGTTTGATATAAATTTGTTACAGAACACATGTGGGAGGGAGCTCAGGGAACGCTTTTTCTCCGAAATGTTTAGAAAGAGGCAAGTAAATGCTTTCAAAGCAAGAGATTTTCCAATGCCTTCGTAATTTTGTTTTGTCTTCTTTGACTCAGCTATGAAGGTTAACATAGATTTACCAACACAGCGGCTTTGTTCCTAGTCACTTCCTCCTGCTCCTCAACTGCTTCTTTCTTTCATTCACTGATTCATTCATTCATCAGAAAGTATTTATTGAATATCTACCATTTTCCAGCCACTGTTACCAGGCACCGGGGATCTCCTGGTGAATAAGAAAGACAAGCTTTTGCTTCTGGGTAGCTTCCTTTCCAATGAGGAAGACAGATAATGAACCATCAACAACTGCATGAACAATGTAAGTGCTGTGAAGAGAGTTGGGGATGTCCTCCCTGTGCCAGGGATGTCTGAGCTGAGACCTGATTGATGGTGGGAGCCATCCCTGCAAGGATCTGGCAGAGGGTTCCAGGTTTGAAGGTGATGAACAAGTGAAGAGAGATGGGGTGAGGGCAGACAGCAGGCGGGATACAGATAATGAACAGTGGTGTTGGCTGGGAAGCCAGTATGGATCTTATTCCGAGTGTAACTGAAAGACAATGGAGTCTTCTGGTTTGTTTATTTGTTTTGTTTCATTGTGGTGTGGGATTTGCTTTTTTTTAAGTTCAAACTGGTGGCTGTGTGAAGAAAAGAACCCTATTAGGAGACTGTACAGCATTCTGTGAGAGGTAGAAGGCTCTTGAGGAGAAGCATTAACAATGGCAATGAAGGGACATGGGCAATTGGGGGTATACTTTAGATGTAGAGTCAACAGGACCTGCTGGAAGATGAGATGAAAGAGGAGAGAGGGAATCAAGAATCTCTGGATTTTTTGCTTGAGCAAGTTCTTTGTTGAGAGAGAAACATTAGAGAGGAATTGGTTTGGGGTAGGGGATTAGGAGAGGATAAAGTCTCAGGAAGATATGATGTCCCAAAGGAGAGAGAAAAGGGATTTGTGTGTTTGTGTAGAAGGGCAGTAGAGAGGAAAATGAGGAGTCAGGTGAACTGTGGTAACTTTCAAAGGAAAGATATCAGTAGAACAGTGAGTCAGAAGTCAGATTTTCAAGAAGATGGTGAACACCAGGAAGCAAGGACAGTGCCAGTTTTTTCTCACAGTGTGTCCCCAGTTCCTGGCACTGTGTGTGGCAAATGGCAGGTGCCCCTCAATCATTTGTGAAGTGACCAAATGACAGAGTGAAAGGCAAAGAGGTACTGGAACCCAGTGTGAAACACTTTGTAGATTTGGGAATGAAAGAATGGGGAGAAAAAGAATGCTAACTGGCAGACATGTCAGATTTTATTTTATTTTTTGTTAAATTTAATGGATATGAGAAACTTGAATATTTGTAGTTATAGAAGAGATAACTCTAGAAAGGACAGATGAGGAAACTGGCCCAGGAAGGAATAATTGATGACAAAGATTCTTCCACAGGAGGAAGGAGACTGACATCTGTGATCTCTCTATTATGTACCAAGAAGTGGGCTAGGCTTTATACTTGTTATCTCACGTCACAACTGCCGTTGGGGTAGAGGCAGAATACAGGACACTCAATTAAATTTTTATTTTAAATAACAAAATATTTATTTTAACATTATGGCCTCATGTAGTAATTTTAGTGTAAGTATGTCCCACGCAATATTTGGGATATACTTATATTTTTTAAAATATTTGATATTTATACAAAATTCAAATTTGATTGGATCCCCTATATTTTCATGTGCTAAATCTGGCAACTGTATTTTGTGGTAAACAATATAATTACCATTTTACCTGAAGGAGACTGAAACTCTGAGATATTCAATAATATTGTCTTCCTTCACAAAGTTAAAAGTGAGAATGTCAGGATTGAAACTGTCTTTTTGACTACTGAACCCTACTTTCCTGATTTGCCATGTCATGGAAGATTGGAGTCCAGAGTCTCTGGCAGGGGCTAAGCTCAGTGAGAAGGCTCTTGTCCCAAACGTCTGTGTGGCTGGTCTCCCTGTAAAATTCCCAGGGGTGAGGAAATTCTTGGGATCATTTTTTTGTCCATTAAAAGAGACATTTACTACATAATTCTTAGTGTACTTCTAGATGGGACGTTTTGCTAATACATTAAGATAAACGACAAACATTTGAGAGTCACTCTTTGTTTAAATCTCCAACCACTGGGCTGATTTGAAGAGGGAGACTGGCCAGACAGCACACACGGCACTGCCGACATCAGCCAGATATTCACCAAATTAATGCTTGTGAATGAAGAGGACAGCTTTCCTTCTTTTGAGAAGGACACTATTATTTTCTATATAAAAATGAACTCAGTATTTAAAGAATCTGTGTGAACTATGCTTGTCCCTTTGCGGGGCAGGACATGGGTGAGGTAAGCTTACCCCAATTCCTAAGAGGCAGAATAGTCTATGATGCAAGGGCTCTGACTCTGCAGTCAGAGGGGGGGAACCTTGTGTTCTGGCTCCACCATATATTTGATAATTGTGCAAGTTATTTAACTTCTGTTAGTCTCCTGTTTCCTGTTCTCAAAAATTATGATGATGATTATGATAATAATAATAATATCCCTATGGAGTAGGTGCGAGGACTAAATGGGATTACCCATGTAATAAACCCTTACCAGAATGGTAGCTACCATCTTCATCACCAGCAGCAGCAGCAATATCACTAGGAGTTCTAAGTATAAAAACTACTAGTTTTAGTTTGTAAATAATGGTGGATCCACATTTTATAAGTTGAGAAGTAGGTTGTGTGAGGATTTTGTTGTTGTTCAACTTTGAGAGCTGTTTGTGACAAGAACCTCATGGAATTTTAATGGGGGCATTGGTACTAGGCTGAAACAAATCTGGCTTAAACTCTGACCAGGTAAAATGTTGTTTACATGTCACCAAAAGTAAGAAAAAAGTAGTTTCTTACTGAATACCATTTCTTTAGTTGGCCAGATTTATATGTCACTTATTTATTGCTTTAAAGGAGAAAAGTTTACTACACAATGGAAACATTGGATTGAGGGTATGCAGCTCTGTCCTGCAATCAGATAATATGTAAGTTGATTTTGCCTTTTCATGGCATTACTCCATGTTATATGCTCTTATCCAACCCAAAACATTAAGTTTATGCCCACATCTTTCATATTAGAAAGCTCAGTGAATTCTATATGAAATATTATCATATATATGATCTCAACTGATTTCACTTTCATCAGATAGTGGCCAAAATATGTACTAAGAACTATTTTTGAGCTAAGGAATTCATGGAGATTTTCTCTCTTTTCTGTGGCAGCCCCCCTGCAGGACCTCTCATGTTCAGACATTTATTCAATAAATATTTATTGAGCACTTTCTACATGCTAAGCACTATCCTTAGGTGCTGGGGGACAGAGCAGACTGCAAAATAAAGCCCTATTCTCATGGAACTTAGCTGGTGATCACGTTTTTGATTACTTTTTCTACCTTTTGAGACATAAGTTAGATTTTCCCTCCCTGGATCTTAAAAGTCTTTCTTGTAATTGCTTCTATACAGCCAGGTAAGTCAAGAAATTAAGACAGGTTTGGGAGTAGAGAACAGTTTCATATTGCTCACTGAATTAAAACCACAGAGTATTTAAAATTCAGGGGACTTAAGGATCAATACTATGACCTTCACTGCTGGAATGGATAGCTACTCTTTTCCGTGTCATTTTAATATTTCATTTTCTCAGCCCCTTGCACTGCACTGCACTCTAATCTTGCAAACAATTACTGCAAAATCTTCCCAGGATTACTTAACCCCTGAGATGGACTTTTCTGGGTTTCTCTTGCACACACATAGAGCCATGAGTAGGCAACAATTATGTCTATGTTGGCAACAATTATGTCTATATCAACAACAATGGATTGGTTTTGAGAGAAACTTGCTGAGCCTTTACACACCTTCCCTGTTGGTTGACCCTTAAGCCCTTCTCAGCCTTGTTTAACTGCTGCCTTGATGAAGAGATCAAATGAACTGAGCATAGAAAAAAATGGAATGACGAGTTACAAAAGGAGTTTATGGGTTAATATTTGATAATAGACACCCACCCATCCATTCACCTCCATCATTTGAGTCATCCATTGCTAACCAACAAACCATCCTAGAACTTAGTGGTGTAAAGCAACAATCATTTTATCATACTCATGGTTTCTATGGGCTTCAGTATGGAGTAAGGGAAAGGGAAGAGTAACTTGATTATCTACTGTGGAGAAACCTGACATATACTAACCCGGCCAGATGATTAAGATGAGAATCAACAGTGAAAAGTATACTTATTGCATGTACCCTTCATGTGATATAATTAAAATGGCACTTTACCTCTGTGATCTTTCTCCCCCTAAAACCATAAATCCAGTCTACTAAAGAGCAAAATATCAGAAAACTCCCAGTTGAGGGACATTGCACATAATAACTTATTGTACCCTCAAAACGGTCAAGGTCATCATAAATAAGGAAAGACTAATGAATTATCACAGTCTAGAGAAACCAAAGAAGACGTGACAACTCAATGCAATGCGGTATCCTGAATACTATTCAAAAAAGAAAAATGACACAGGGGGAGGGAAATCTGAATAAAGTATGAACTTTAATAATAATGTATCAATATTGATTTATTAGTTGTGACAGATGCAACACACTAATGTAATATACTAACAATAGAAGAAACCAGGTATGGAGTACATGGGATATCTTTTTACTATCTTTGCAACATTTTTGTAAATCGAAATATATTCTAACCTAAACATGTATTTTAAACTATTTGGAAAAACAAAAGACCAAGAATAACAAAGGAAATATTCAAAAACAAAAACAAAAAATGGAAGGATTGTTGCCAATCGGCTTCAGAATTTATCATAAAGCTACTATATCCAAAACAGTATCGTACTGGCAAAAGAGCAAAAAGATCAGTTAGCCTCTTTCTAGACTCAAAAGACTAATTATAGAAAGAGGCCCAACTATATAGTCAAGTGATTTTCAACAAGAGCATCAAAGCAACCCAATGGGGAAAGGAAAATTTCTTCAACAACTAGGCTGGAATATTGGATTGAAAACAAACAAACTTTATCCCTACCTCACATCATACAGAAAAATATCTTTTCAAATTGAATCATTTTACTAAAGGTAAAAACCTAAAAAAATAGAGCTAATGAACAAAACCTTAGAAAAATATTCCTTTGCAAACTTGTGTCAGGCAAATATTTCTTAGAAAAACCATAGTTGAATCATAAAAGAAAAAACTGATAAATAAGACTTCATCAGAATTTAAAATGTTGGTTCTTTTAAATATGCCATTAAATAAATAGACAAGTCATAGATTTTGAGAAATTATGGGCAACACATGTATATGACAAAAAGCTCGTTGACGTGTAAAGAACTCCTGCAACTCCATAATAAAAAAGACAAAAACCCAATTTTAAAATGGGCAAAAGACGAGAACATAGACTTTACAAAAAAATAGAATCAATGGCCAATAAATGCATAATAAGGTGCTAAATATCATTATCATTAGGGGAATTAAAATTAACACCATAATGATAAACCATTATATAAACACCAAACTGGCTAAAACTTAAAAGACTGACAATTACAGAGGTCAAGAGGATTTGAAGCTACTGAAATTTTTATACATGTAAAATGGCACAACCAGTTTGTAAAATCATTTGTCAGTTACTTTAAAAGTTAGGCATGCACCTACCCTGATTCAACATTTTCACACTTAAGTAATTATCCAAGAGAATAGAAAACATGTCTATAAAATTTTTGTAAATGAATGGTCATGGTAGCTTTATTTATCATAGCCTCAAACCGGAAATAACCCACATGCCTATAACATTGTATATTCGTACATGATATACTGTCCACTCATAAAAAGAAGCAAACTACTGCTACAACAGAATGGGCAAATCTCAAAAATCTACTGCCAAGGGAAAGAAGTCAAGAATAAAAAAGTTCATACCATACAGTCCCATTTATATGAAATTCTACAAGAGATAAAACCTAATCTATTGCAATAAAAAATTACATCACTGGCTGCTTCTTGAGAGGTGGCATCTGAATAGAGAGAGAGGAGTGATGGAAATGTTCTGTCTTAATACACATTTAGCAAAACTGATTGAATGCTACACTTAGATACACATTTCTTGTATGTAAATTATACCTTAATTCTTAAAAGACCCCAAGAATATTTAGGGATGTTGTACACAATCAGTAATAATAAATAATAGATCATATTTATTGAGTAATTACGATGTCCAAACATTGTTCTAATTGTTTTTTGTATGTTAATTCACTTAATCCTCACACTGACTCTTTGGAGTTGAGACTATGAGTAAATTATGAAACTGAAAATCAAAACTGGCTCCAGAGACCTCACCTTTAATCAGTTTGTTGTATGACCCTGTGCAGAGAAATGTGCAAAGATGATACTCTTCATCTAAAATGATACCTCTTTGCAGAACATTGAGGGCTCCTCCCCATTTGAGAGCATCCAGCCTTCTGAGTACCCTTCTTTTCTATTGTCATGGGCTTTACTTCTGCTTAACAAATTCAGGCACTTAATTCCGGGATATAATGGGATCACAGTTGTGATATAATTGGTGATTTATTATTCATCATTTTTAATTGCTTTGGATAAATGAATGTTTGTGACAGGAGCCAAATACTGAATTCGAACAAACCTATCTACCACATTATGTTTTGTGTTTATGCAGAATTGAGATAATCTCAGAACTGAAATAACCTGGGGGTCCCAGGTGAAAAATGATAATGAAAAGTTGAAATCATGAAAAGTTGCTAGTGGCAGTTCAACATAAATAGCATGGGGATGAGGTGTATTCTGAAAGATTAATTCATCAGCTAACTCTATAATGTGTTCCATTATATAGTTTTCTCAGTTGGATGTTTACAATCACCAAGAAAGTTCGTTTTTCTCCTGCCCATTGGTGTGGGTCACCCATCAGGTTACTGAGGCAATCCAAAGGAAAAGCATGACAAAAATGAGTGAAAGTTGGAAGAACTAATATCCTGGGAAGGAATCCAGAGTTCATTCATAGGAAAAATACTCTGCATCTCCTAAAAAACCCAGGGGAAAGATCAGATCAAGCTACTACTCTACAGCTCAGCAATGGTGTGTGGCCTTAGAGAGAGGCTGAGCTGGTGTTTGAGAAGAAACAAGTCATCCCCTTAGAAATCGCACTTCCTCTGTCCCTAAATACAGAAGTCACATGGAAGAGTAAAAAGATAGAGTGAAACTTCATCTCAAACAAAAAAAAAAAACAGAGAGAAACCCACAAAATGTCATCCTAGATCAGCAGAATGAATCCTGGTTTTAGCAGCTAGCCTCTGGCGGCTCTGTGAGGCAACACATGTTTCAACATATACAGTAACGCCTATGCACTTAAGTAGAATAAAAGAACAGCAGGTCTTCACGCTATAAAAAGGCACAAAGACTGGAGCCTGGTTCTCAAAAGAAAGTTGAAAAGGAAGTCTATTTTCCCTGGTTAAGTGCTAGAAGTATGTCATCGAAGATAAATAAATGAGCACCTCCAAAGACCTCAATGTTCTGAAGAAATGGCAATGTAAATGAAAATGCCTGGATTTGTCAAAGAAAAAAAAAAGGCAGGAAGGGAGGACATTTCTCAAGACAAAATGGAGCACGCAGAACAATACTGAAATAAGTGAAAAAAACAGGAGGTGCTGAAGACAGAGAAATTACTGTTGGCACTGAAACAGGGGAGGGCGAATAGGGACTGAGGGGTCAACTAGGAAAGTAGCTCATAAGCAATTCAGCTAATGTGAATATATAATTCTACCACATAGATCTAGTAATTAGCATTTTATTTTCTTTATGTGACTTTTTTGGACTTGTTACCAAGCATGATTTTTTTAAATTTATATTTATATTTATCTGACTTTATTCCAACAGACAAGAATAAAAAACGTTACCATATCTTTTTAACAGCTTTTGGTTGCACAAGGAACAGCTATTTTTGAACAGTTACATGAACTTAAATCTTTTCCTAGGTTTTTGTTGTTGCGGTTTCAAGAATTTAATGCTATTTCCTATTCTTTTGTTATTTTCTTATTTTAAAATATTCTCTTGGCCAGGTGTGGTGGCTCAGGCCTGTAAATCCTAGCACTTTCGTAGGCCAAGGCAGGAGGATCACTTGAGGCCAGGAATTCAAGACAAGCCTGGCCAACATGGTGAAATCTCATGTCTACTAAAAATACAAATAATTAGCCAGGCATGATAGCACATGTCTGTAGTCCCAGCTCCTTTCAGGGCTGAGGCAAGAGGACCGCTTGAGCCTAAGAGGTCAAGGCAGCAGTGAGCCAAGATTAAGCCACTATACTCCAGCCTGCATGACAAAGTAAGATCCTGTCTCAAAAAAAAAAAAAAAAAAAAATCCTCTTGTTAGACTGTTAGGCTATTATCTGACCCCTTTCAGTCTTTATTGAATTAAATGCTCTCTTCAGTGCAAACTTAGAAGTTAGTCATAGAAAATTGCAGAAAGTAGGTTGCCATTAGTTTCTCTATATTCCTTCCTCCTTTCTCCAAGTGTCAATTCTGATATTCCTCAAGGACATGTAAAATCTACTCTTTCATTTATTACTAACAGAGATGGGCCTTAAGGACTAGAAATATCTCAGAACTTTTTCTTTCATCAATATCTCTTTGTCTTGCTTCCAGATGTTTTTAGAAAGTCGATGTGGATATAAATGCTACTCTACCTAGAATAAAGCTGGAAATTAAAAAGAAATCATATTAATAATAAGAAAATGGAATGTTAATTTATTTAGAAATAATACTAAATCAAGTACCATTATGATCCTACTCTTTTAATTCCCCAAGTGGGTAGTGAAGTATTTACTTAACCTTGCCCAAAGACAGGTCTGGCCTCTGCCCTCAGCTCTTGAGTTAATCTCTGAGCCCTTGAAATATCATTCCTGGTGACAGTGTCTTTGTTTATCAGCAGCCTTGGGCCAAGCCAAATAGTTTAACAGTGTGATTTGTGGTGAGGGCTTTGGGGCACATGATACCAGCTTGACCTCTGGAGGGGCCAGGGACTTGGGTTAGCCACATGGACAGCCAACTATGTCTATGTGACGAGCCCCAATAAAAACTCTGGACACCAAGACTCAGGTCAGTTTCCTTGGTTGGCAATATTCCATGTGTACTGTCACAAACATTACCCAAAAAGTTAGCACTGTCCATGACTCCCCTGGGAAGTGTGTGTGTGTATGTTTCTTGAACTCCACCCTATGCATCTCTTCCCTTGGCTGATTTTAAGCTGTATCTTTTCACTGCAATAAGCTACAACCAAGATTAACTGTTTTCCATGAGTTCTGTGAATCCTTCTAGAGAATTATTAAAACTGAAGGTGATCTTGGGAACCTTAACTTGAAGTTTGCATCAGAAGTGAGAGTGGTCTTGAATGATCCAGAACACACAATAAATGAACCTATGCATATTTTATCATTAACATGTTGGAACCTAAGAACCATTGTTATTACTACTAGTTCTTATAAATATGTGAAATGTATTCCAATTTAGAACAGCTAGAGAAAGAGCAGGTAAAATTCTGTTACCCACAAAAAATAATTAAATTACCTTGGTGTTGATAACCATCATGCTTTGCTGCAGATGGCAATGTTGTCATGAACCTCTGTTGATATTTCTCAGAGATGGTCTAAGTGTAGAATCTCTGCTTCTGGTCTCTTGACATGAATATTATTTGATGAAAATTTCAGACAGATGTAAAAAGATGGCTTTGAATGATACTAGGGCTCAGAACATTAACTGACACATATTACTAATCAGACATTTATCTTAACCCACCTGCTTCCTAAGACATGTGACTATTTTCCATAAAATATCCGTTTTTTCTAAAAACCAGCTAGGATATTTGTATATGGAATAGTTCTTAGGCAGAGGGCAGAAATTGTGCTGTATGCAATAATTTGATCTGATGGAAAAGCTGAAAACCCAAATTTCTGTGTCTCTTTTAAGATCTCAAGTTTTCAGAGAGAATATTGTAGGTATCTTTCAATTTATTCACTAAAAAGGTAGACTTACAATGAAATAAATACAGCTCTTGTTGCTGCTGCACCCTTCTATGAGGCCTGCAGCCACTGGTTTTAGGAATCCTCTCTTTTATGGATTTTTGCCCACCTTCTTCCTGGTCCCTTCACTGATATCTTCAGTATATTACCAGTAGGCTTTTGTGCAGTCACCTGGCAATAACTTTTAATATATCATTGAATAAGAAAGTTTAATGGAAAGATGAATATATTTATCCCTTCAGAATATCCCTTCTGTTCTACCTAGAACCTGGGTCTAAAATGTCAAATGTCAATTCCCCTAATACAGGGATTTTCTCTCTCAATCTCTCTCTTTTAGGAACCTAAAATTGTGAGTGCTTAGCATAGTTTCTGAAATACAATAGACAGGCAAAATTGTTATGGAATGAGTGAACAGAGACTGGATCAGAATTACAATAAGAAGGAAAAAGTGGCCAGGTGCAGTGACTCACATCTGTAATCCCAGTACTTTGGGAGGCCAAAACAGGTGGATCATTTGCACTCAGGATTTGGAGATTGCCTGGCCAACATGGCAAAACCTTGTCTGCACAAAAAATACAAAAAAATTAGCATGGTGGGGCGCACCTGTGGTCCCAGCTCCTTGGGAGGCTGAGGTGGGAGGATGACTTCAACCTAGGAGGCGGAAGTTGCAGTGAGCTGAGATTGCACCACTGCACTCTGGCCTGGGTGACAGGAGTGAAACCCTGTTTTCCCAGAAAAAAAAAAAAAAAAAAAAACACAGAAGGAAAAAGTCCTCAAATTAGGTTGCTGGAGAGTGTATTTAAAAATAAACTGTTAACGCACATGAATTGGAAGGGTCATAGGTGTAATCCAAGGGATAGTGCAGTAAACTCAAGCACAGAGGAGCTATTTTCTCTCCTAGCTACAAAGGGAAAAGGTGAGGGAATGGTTACCACAACATGGAAGAAGTTTGTATAGAGAATGTTGCTTTAGGAGAGACAATGAAGAACCCAGATAGCTGAGGTCCCTTTTAGGCAATGAGCAGAGAAATAAATGCAAATGCCCTAGTATCACATGCCTCCCTCTCTCTCTAATTTCCTGTTAAGGTTCCCACTGGGATTAGCCAAGTTTCTGAGAGTGTGGTGAACACCAGAATGGTCAGTCTCTGGGGAAGGGTGCAGAGTAACCTAGGGGAGAAAAGGAGAGCTATCCAGGAGGGAGTTTTCAGTGTGAACAGGGAGATGAGGCATACACAGGCAGTTCCACATACAGCTTAATTAGAGCTATTCTGGGGGCAATGACAGGGTACTCCTGGATTCAGCAGACAAGATACCTGTATCATCAAGGTCCAGTCAGAGAACAGAAACTACACAGTATTTTGAACAGAGAAAGGTTAATAGAGATATACATAGAATTCAGAGAATGGTGCAAAATATTTCTTTTATTTTCTCCTTGTGTTGAGTCTCAATTTTACTTAATTTATCTTGATTGATAATCAGGGGAAATCTGTCCTCTATAGACTCACTCATCCTTCCTCTTGCATTCACTCAGTATGTAACAGGCTACATACTTTTTCAGTTGATGGGATTTAAACAGTACACCAAAGAGAGGGTCTGCCCTTATGGTGTTTATAGTCTAAATGAAAAATGGCTCTAAATATTTGTGTATGTATTCATATTCAGTACATATATAATAAATGTATTTTTTGATATAAATATTTATTTACATATATATTTGTATTCTGTAGTGAATATGTCTGATGTTGATAACTGCTATGAAGAGGTCAGAGAATGCCTCAAAAATAAGGTAACATTTGAGTGGAGACACAAAGGAGTGAACCATGGGAGTATTTGGTAAAGGACATTCCAGACAGGAAAAGCCAAGACCCTGAGGCAGGAAATAGCTGGAATGTTCACAGAGCAGAAAAAGTGGCTGCAATGGCTGGAACAGAATGAGACGTTGTGGAGCCATATAAGATAAGATCGGAGAGGGGAGTGTGTGAGTGAGGGGTGTGTGTGTGTGTGTGTGTGTGTGTCTGCATACACACAGGCATACAGGACCAAGCCTCCATCCCTTTAAACTTCACTTACTCTCCCCTCTCCTGCTATGCTTCCTTTTAGACTTGACCCTTGGCTTTGTTTACGGTTGATGGTTCTGTCCAAAAATTTTTTCTTGATGGGACCGGGCCATGGAGTGTGTGGGAAAAGACTAGGGAGAAAGAATTCAGGGTTTTTAAACTGCTCTTTTTTCAGGGTGTGGGGATGGAAATTGGAAAAAAAAAAAAAAAAAAGGACAGGTTTTGAGTTAATAACTAGCCTACGAGACGTACAAATCTTTCTTTTGATAATTTCAAACAACTCCTCATGCCTAACTTTGGTGCATTTTTTATTCTTGCAATCTTTATCTAATTTATGTTTAGTTTTAGTATTTAATTTTTACTAATATTTAAATAATCTATGTTTGTAAAGCTACAGAGTAACACATACAAGAAAAATTAACAATTGACATAAAATAGCAGGTGCATTATCTTTCCTTTCCAAAAACCCTACCTTCCATGGGCCAGTGAGGAACATTTGCTTTCATACATTTTTGCACGTACTGAAAAAAAAAACACAATTTCTTTTTTTTTTAATTGTATTTTAGGTTTTGGGGTACATGTGGAGAACATGCAAGATTGTTGCATAGGTGCATACGTGGCAGTGTGATTTGCTGCCTTCCTCCCCTTCACCTACATCTGGCATTTCTCCCCATGCTATCTCTCCCCACCTCCCCACCCCCCGCTGTCCCTCCCCTATTTCCCCCCAACAGACCCCAGTGTGTAGTGCTCCCCTCCCTGTGTCCATGTGTTCTCATTGTTCAACACCCGCCTATGAGTGAGAACATGCAGTGAAAAACACAATTTCTACAGGTTTGAGAAGCATATTAAACACTGTTCCAGTTGCAGAATACATTGGGCTGTTTAAACATCAAGTTGAAGGATTAATATAGGTAGATGATGCAAGCATAGATTTTTGAATTTGCCAGAATTTTGTACAGAGTTGAGAAGAGTCAGGATTTAAAATTCAAGATTTTGTTATTCAATATAAATAATTACAAGACAAAGTTAGAAACTGATTCTGATTTTTATTTTTCATTAAGAAACTGGCTTGAGCAATAGTTTATTATTTGCCAGGAAAAAAAATCTGTGCCAATTACTTGTGAGAATATGACTACTATAGAATTAGGTACATTCTATGCCTCTCCATCATCTCCCACTACTACTCACACCCTGGATACACTAGGGCTGGATTTAATCTTACATGATGTAGAGGTTCATTTAGAAACTCAATATTGAACTAAACCCTTTGTAAATAATGAACTTTAAAATGAACTAATTTGTTCTCAACACTTGAGATTAGGGTAATCACTCTGTCAGAATGTATGTACAGTAGAGATAAAAGGCATTTAAGCAGTGAAGGCTGATAATTCTATTTTCTTCTATGAACAATTAACGTTTATGCCCCAGGAGGCCTATAGTATGAATAGGCACTTGAGGTTTCCTTTATGACTCTTGCAGATTCAAGTTGGATTATGCATGTTGTCTTACAGTAAAGAGTGACATAAATCAGGAAAATCGCCAGTCAAATTCTGATTGTTTAAGAGAATTAATGTCATTCGTTCTATTTTTTTATAGTCTAGCTCTCTATTTCCCATGTCCTCTAACTTAGCTTCCCTGCACAAGAGTAAAAATTACTGAATTTTATTAATGGGTAATATATTTGGTAGTGGCTTTTCATTACATTTTCACAGGGTGTCTTGAGATTTGAGATTATTTTTATTATTATTTTACAATTGTGAGACATGCTTGTAAAATGGAGAAACTTGGGTGGGGTTGAGCATGGGAGAGAAAACTGACTGGCTTAATAGTGACCACAAGATGTTCTTTGTGCATGGATGCAAAGCAGTGAAGCAGCTCCAGGCGGGGTGATTGGGAAGCTTTTTCTTTTCCTATTGGAGGTTACTGCCTGTTCCAACTCATCCATCTATTCAGCTTTTCTTACATCAGTCCCCTCAAACACCACAAATCATAAGCTGAAGCTCTGGCACCTGGAAAACAAGCCTAGGTCCCATGTCCCCATGGGGACAAATCTGCAGCCTGACCAATAGAGGTATAACCAATGGAGGTGACAATTTGGCAAAAATGGAGGGATGAGGGTGAGGTAGGGCTAGTGCATCTCCTCACTTAAGGAGGGGCTGCATCACCTCAGGGATCTTCCTTCACGCCTGTTCTCAGCCTTGTTATTGATTTGTCATCGTGCCATGTCACACCCCACATCAACTTATTCACAAAAAGAACACATAGATAGCTGTTAGAAAAACACTGTTCACAATAGCAAAGACTTGGCACCAACCTAAATGCCCATCAATGACTGACTGGATAAAGAAAATATAGCACATAAACACCATGGAATACCATGCAGCCATAAAAAAGGGATGATTTCATGTCCTTTGCAGGGACATGGATGAAGCCACAAATTCTTGCTTCTCCCAAATTACCCTGTGCTTCTAACCCTGGACACTGCCTTCCCACCATGTGCTGTGGGTAAACTGCCTGTGCTAGACCCACCTCCTCTTATCTACTCAAAAATACTACTCCAGCAATGCCCATTCTTTCCCCTGCATCACCCATTTTTCCCACTCTATTGAATCATCTCCACTGGCATACAGACAAACTGTAATATCCTCCATCTTTAAACATCTTTCCTTGTTTCTACATCTGCCTAAAGCCACTATCTTATATCTGTGCTCGCCTCTGTGACAAATGCTTCAAAATACATATCTCTATACACTGCACTCATGCCTTTCCTCTAATCTCTCTTGAACACTCTCCAGTGGGGTTTCTAATCCCATCACTTATACCCATCAAAACTCTTGCCAAAGTGTCTAGTGACCTCTTCATTTTCTAACCCACTGATCGATTTTAAGTCCCCATCTTCTTAGACCTGAGTGACATTTGACAGAGGTGACTCCCGCTTACCTCGCTCACTTGGCTGCACTCAATCTTGGTTCTCCTCTCACATCACTTGCTCCTCCAACTTCCCTTGCTGGTCCCTCCCCATTTTTCTTTCCTCTAAATGTTGGACCCTAAAATCTCATCCTTAAAATTCTTCCTTCTCTATCTCACTGTCTTGATTATGTCTCTTGGTGTTAAATACAGTCATCTGGATTTAATGCTGTCTATATACTTACAAATAAAAAAATTCAATCCCTGGCTTGAACTTCTCCTTGAACTGCACACTCATATGTCCAGACAACTTTCTGACATCTCTGAATGGATGTCTAAAGAGCATCTCAAATTCAACATATCCAGAGCAAACATTCTGGTTCAGAACTTTGTTGTGTTCAGCACTGTAACTCTAGTGCCTGGAAGAAATAGTAACATATGCAACAGTAGCCATCCAATGAATATTTGAAGAATGAGAGAATCCAGTAACACATTACATTTGAAAGAATATTCCATTCATCAACAATGACAAAAAAATAGATATCAGTTGTGCCAGATGCCTAAAGGAAAAGGAGAATTTAAATGAATCAGCGCCACAGTGTTTCTGACACTCCAGACAAGCAAAGGAAGCAAGCAAAGACATGAAACTGGAAATATTTGTGACATATTTGGATAAAAGGAAGCCTATTTCCTTACTCAGGAGCTTTGCATATGGAGGCAAAAGACTACAGCGTTGGAAAGGTGGGGGCCATACGTGAAAGGCTAAGAAGTTGGGATTTGATTTCTCATCTAATAGATCTATTAGGGAGCAAACAGGATCCTTCTTCATGGTCCCATCACATCCGTCACACACCTTAGTCTCTATATTTCTCATTTATCATGTTAGATGTGATAATAATCAAAGGTCACACACGTGTAAACTTAAAGGATGTCTGACTCTATCAGAAGGTAAACTCCACTAGCATGGGAACTATGCCTTGTCTGCAGTTTCCTTTGTTTTACACCCTTGCCTGGCATAGTAACGACACCTGAGTTGACGCTCAGTATATAAGCACCAACTGTACATATTTATTTAGTCAATTGAATGAATGCACGGCTGGATGAATGAATTAATGACTCTCACTAAGTGTTTGTTAATTTGAACTGAAAGCAGCTGAAAGTCCTTTACCTGCAGAATACCTTGTTGATTTAAAATACATTAAATATACACACATATAAAGCAATAATAAAAGAGATACTTTTCAAATCAACAGTAATACAACTCACAGGCTATCTTAGCTCCTAAGTGTAGAAGAGATCTGTGACAATTCATCTTCAGCTCAGTCCAGAATATCTTGGTAATTTACAGGACTGATTCCCCTTATGTTTACATGAACCATAATAAAATTTGCTGCCAAATGTCTTTAGGTGTCTTTAATGAGAAAAAATGGTTGTGTTGGTAATGGCCCAGCTGTTTTCCTGCATGGCACAGTGCCTTGCCTACAATAGGTGTTCAGTAACAGGGGAATGAAGTAAGAGAGACAGAAGGAATAAGTGAGTTCGTGAATTTGCCTGCCTGTGTCTCAGCCTTCCTTTTCTATGTAGGAGAAGCTGTGATGATGAAAACAACCCATCCTCCCTTGGGATTTTGCTTTTTGCTGCTCAGAGATGAGTTAACACTGACTACCCACCTGGGTGGTGACTGTGACTCATAAGTGAGGGGTGGATGGAATTTAGGCAGCAGAAAAACTAGGAGGGGAAATTTTTCAAGGATTAGGCTGAGGGTGAAAAGTCAGGTGGGCAGGTGAGAAAGACAGAAACCCAGCTGTGGACCTGTAAGCCAGGGGGCTGGGCCGTCCCTTACACAGTGCTAAGTGGAATGCAGATGCAGAGCTTAGGAAGGTGTCAGCAAACATTTCCCCAAGTGCTCCTTAGTCACCTCAAGGCTTCTGGACACATTCACCATCATCTTCCCTCCCACAGATGGCCCATCACTGTTCTCTGTAGAGTGATTCATTGTCAGGGTGAAAATCTTAGGAAATTGTCTTCACACAAAAAAACTGCTCCTTGGCCCAAAACATTCAATAACTCCTCCACCCCAGGAGACACATTATTTTTTCTCCTATCCATAGTCTTCCATAGTCTTTTTTTTTTTTTCAGTAATTTGTATGATCACATACTACATATATTACCTTAGAGTCTCTGCAGCATTTACCTTTCATCTTGTTGAGCAGCTTGTCCCTCAACCTTCCTGCAGGCTATTGTATAAATCATTCTCTTTCACCTTCCAAACACTGCATTTGAACTTAGTGATGGTTAGCTCTTCTTTTCCTTCCTTTTTTCCTTTTTTTAGAAGGGGTGCATATTCGGAAGAAAGGTCTACAAATCATTCCTCCATCTAATTCAAAACCCAACATCATGTCACTTTATGGTTGGGTTTCCTCAAGAGGCTCTGCCGTGGCTCCATCGAGGATGTTCAGGTCCTGAAGTCACTCTGCGATGTGTCAGAGGAAAGGAGTACGGGCATCTGGGATCCTGGGGCAGGATTAATGGAGTCCAAAGGAAGAAAATGGCAGGGAGAGAGGGAGAATTCTGGGATTTGATGTGTCAGAAGTGGGAGAAGCATGAACAAACTCTAAGAGTGACTAAGAGAGAATCTGACTTGACACAACAAGGCATTTTTTTAAAAACTGAACATTTTTAGAGAAGCTATAAATTCATAGAGGATTTTTTAATATGGTAAAGAAGATTTAGCCAATGTCCATTATCCAGGCCCTTGTCCTTCATCTGTGTCTCTTTTTGCACATCTATTCACAGTGAGGTCTCTGATTTGTTTATTTTGTTCTTCCCATTTCAATGAGATGTTAACTATGGGCAAATCATTTCAGCTCTGAGGGTTCCCATTTCCTCAGCTGCAAAATGAGGGAAATGAAGGATTGCTAGCTAACATCCCTTCTAATTTGTCAGTTAATTGACGTTATTGTGACAGGCATCCCGTTAGATACCTAGAGTGACAAAGTGGGTTTCTTACCACTTATTTCCTGATGAGTCCAGGAGCTGGTCCCCTCCATGTTGGGGGCAGCTCCTGTGTGCATGTGGAGTTGCGTTGCCTGGATTCCAGTTCAAGACTCCCAAGGCTGGGAGGTGGGGAAGCTTGTGGAGGGGGAGTGATTAGCACTGACCTGAGTCTGAGGACAGGCTCTGCCACTGCCCAGATGTGTGAACCCTCTCACTTGAACCTCCCTGCTTTGTCAGGTAAGGCTGGACCAGGGCAAGCCACATGAAGCACTCACTATAGTGACCAGCACATGGGGAGCACGGAATACCTCGCAGCTGTTTCCATAGTCTTTGTAAAGATCATCATCATCAACATCATCATGAAATTGTCACAACTTAAATCCAAGAATATAAGAAGGCCTCCCGTCTCCATTTCGTAGAAATGTCAGACTTTAATAAAAAGAAATCCAGTTGACCACTTCTTTTGAGTCTATGTATTTGGAGAGCAAGGCATGATCGCAGTCTATGTGTGATGTTACTGTTGCTTATAAAAAATTAATCCTCCCCACCTCTCTTCATCCTCCATCTCAGGAGACAGACAGGGAACTTCTTTAAATTCTTTTCATAAGCACTAATGGTAATAACATACTTTCAGATTTTTTAAGTTGAAACATAGTTTGGGAAGTCAGGATCTTCAAAAGTAACAGAAGTGCAGACTATAACATAAAAACACTCTATTAAAATTAAACGTTTATCAAGGGGAACAAAGAATGGGGAAATTCAGTGAGTTACTTAAAAATGGATATTGTAATTATTACTTGAGCATGAAAATACAGAAGGAAAACATTAAAAGTAGTTTTAAAAGAGTTTGGAAATTTAGCATAAACTAGGCAGGAAATAGGAATGAATCATTTTCTTTTGCTGTTGTTCATAAAACATCTTGTAATCATTGCTGGATTTTTCCATTCTCCTCAGTGGTGGGATTGGAACAAAACAGACACTAGAAATGCAACGTTTTGTTCAGCAGCAAAGTCTGAAAGCAAAGTCTTTGTCTAGGCATTTATTTTAGTTAATTATTAAATATGTCATCTGTGAAGTTATTCTCCTTATTCTAGGCTCGATCTTATACTAATCCCTTTTCCTAAGGTTATGCATAACTAACAGTCTAGTACCTATGGAGCTCTAAGGAGATAAAAGAAAAAAAATAGGCTTAGCTGGCAGGAACAAAAATAGGGGTAGAGAAGCGTGAAAATTCTGAGAAATTAGGCCAACCACAAATGGTTGAACTAGCACCTAAGCATCCTGTTACAGCTCACAGCTCACAGCCCGCCTGCACCCAAGCATTCTGTCTGCAAGCATTCAGCTTAAGCAGCACAACCTTATAAGATTCCCCTCCAGGCTCTTGGTAGACAGGTTTCTTTCTGCTATCTTGCCTATTGCTCCCTTGCAATGTATCTCCCCTTTTTCTCTAAATAATTTTGCCTTTCTGAACTCATTACTTTATGAATTGGCCTCAGACAGTTGTTGACCATGACAGTACCTGGAGCATGGTACCTGGTTGTCTTCTGATCCAGGGCCAGCAGAGTTTTTCCACCTCATTTAATAGTTGAATCTTTGTTATTTACCTTCCTGGGATAAACATATTTTCCAGAGACAAAGTATTTCATAACAAAATGACTTACTAGAGTTGCCTCCTCACATTTATTCTGAGTCCTTAAAGAGTTACTAACATTATTGGTGGAAGAATTAGATCACTGGATTATGAAAAGAAGAGAGACCACCTTTTATTTTCCTTTTTCTTAGTTTCTACTCTTTTTTAAAATGTTTGACTCTTTATGACTGCCAGCAAGATTTCATAATCTGCATTATTATTTCAGTGTGCCAAAAATAATTGCTTAGATTTTAAAAGTAGAATTGGTTTTTCAAACCACTATTATTTTTAATGCTCCATATTCTTATAAAAGGAACTATTGTCACTTAGTCTTGCCATATTTCTGAATTTTTGAAAACTGTTTCAAAGGTGAAAAGACTTTTTTTGTAATACTTAAAGCCATTCTTCCTATTTCTATTGAGAATGTGAAATATCTATTTAATATCTATTTAAAGGAACACACCCTTTTCTGTCCTAAGAAAATCATGGAAAGTATAATTAAGGATGAAAGCAGCTAAAGCACATTTACCACACAGAAAACCGATTCGAAAGTGCTTAATGGATTGGACACTGACGTTATTAATGGCCAGATCCTTACATTGTTTCTATTTAGACTTAAATAGGCTGCCTAAAGTACCTGTGAAGGAGAGGTAAAGATGACCCACCTAAGACCAGGTGCAGTAGCTCAGGTCTGTAATCCCAGCACTTCGGGAGGCCCAGGCGGGCAGATCACTTGAGCCCAGTAGTTCAAGGCCAGCCTGGGCAACGTGGCAAAACACTATCTCTACTAAAAACACAAAAATTAGCCAGGTGTGATGGTGCAACCCTGTAGTCCAAGCTAAAATGAAAGCTGAGGTGGGAGGGTGGTTTGAGCCTGGGAGGTAGAGGTTGCAGTGAGCCAAGATTGTGCCACTGAAATCCAGCCTGGGTGACAGGAGTGAAATCTTGTCTCTCAATTAAAAAAAAAAAAAAATGACATGCCCAAATGCCTGGGGGAGAATACCCCACCAACAACAATTCCCAGAAAACATTTGTTTAAAAAGTATCTTCCTAGTATAAAAGAAAGAAAGAAAATTTGGGTTGGTACTTATCTCTGAATCTTTAGACAAACTATAAAATTTCTGTATGTGTTTGCATGTGCTACCTTTTATACTTGGAAATGCTGGTGATTCCATGGTCTCCTACCTTTTTCACTGAAATGTTATAAGAAAAAGTTAGAAGTAAATGTAAGAGGCCTGGGAGTTTTCAGAAATAAAAGTGCTGGAAATGCATCTGTACTTGGCTGTCAGATTCATCTCAGGCTTCACAGGGTCAAAACTGTGCTCCCAGTCCTTCCCCATGACCCTATACCCCCAGCACAGGCTTCTTGGTTGATGGAAAAGCTATACCACCAGTTGCTCGGACCAAAATTTTTGACATCTTTCTCTCACACATATCCAATCCATCACTAAATAATTGCCTAGTCTACCATCAAAATACATCCAAAATCTGTTCACTCCTCACTGTCCCCTGGTCCAAGTTTCTCCATTCTCTCCTGATTTATCTCCTTGCTTCTCACCTTTGCTCGCTCTCCAGTCTATTCTTAGTACAGCAGCCAGAATAACACATCAAACTGTGTCACTTCTTTGCTTAACATCTTCCAGTAGCTTCCTATTTCTCTCAGAGTAAAAACCCACAGCAGCAAACAAGATCATGAAATTGGCCCGAATGGCCCACAGAATTGATGTTTCTGGTCACCCTCCCAGTCTTAAAACTTGAGAAAGTTACATTTGTCTTACCTAAGCTCCTTCTCTAGAACTTAGGCTCTGGGGGTCACAGGTTCCCACCCCTCAGCTCTGCAGTGTGGCCAAAGCCCAGCATCCCAGCTCCTGCCCCTGTCCTTCTGTATGTTCCCCCTCCCATAAGGAGTTTTAGCAGTGGCATGACCAAACGGACAAGTCACACCCCTGCTGCACATCCTGCAAGGGAAGTCACGGAACTCTCCTGTTTAACAAGCATGTCATAGATGGTCTGTGTAAATCATATGTAGTGTTTTTCCTGTTTCTCTGTGTGTCTATCTTCATGAACATAAAAAGAAATTAGAAAGTTGAAAATATTTATGTAGTAAAATTTTATTTAAAACCTGACAGAAAATTGGAGAAATCTGGCTAATTAGCATTGCTCATAGTTAAAGCTCTTATCTTGATGAAGGTAAAATAAGAAATATTATAAAGAAACATATTGGTAGTTTGGAAATTCTTTTTAATATAGCTAAGCATAAAGCCATATTTAGCATGGAGTCAAATTTCACATGCATGTTTGCATTGCTATGTTTCACACTGTATTTGCTATTTTGCATAGATAGTACTAGCACTAAAATACCCATCAGTCACATGCCTAAATTTCTAAATTGCACAAAAGGTATAGTGGTATTGGTGGACTTAAAGACATTAATTTGTGTACCAGGAACAAAATATGTGTCATGTGTTTTTTTAGGCTCTGAATAACACTGTAGCCTCCAAGGTAAATTCAGTAGGATAAAAATTTGAGGTTGGTTTCCTGTTTATTTGTTCTTTACTTCTAATTTTCATTTATTTGCTGTTTGCTCTCCTTTGGATTTTACTTACATATACATATATAAGATCATTGTTTTCTAGTTTCTGATGAAAGGCTTTTATTTGGTTCTATGAATAATGATTTTAGTTTCCTATGCACTTTCAACAATTCATCATGTGTTCATTTTATCTAAAATTCCTAAGCTACATTTGTCAAGCCTCCCAAAATTGGTAGAGCACACCAGCTATTTAAAATATGATGGGGTTTGCTTATTTCTGGTAATCTATAGAGCTATAGGAGTTTGAAGATTCCAGGCAATCAATAAATTTTTAAAATACCTATTTTTATAGGTTCTGAACAGAAATAGTACATTATTTTGTTATTTGAAAAAGTAAGTAAAGGGCTGGCATGGTGACTCATGCCTGTAATCCCAGGACTTTGGCAGGCTGAAGCAGACGTATCACTTGAGGTCAGGCATTCAAGACTAGCTACTCAGGAGGCTGAGACAGTAGAATCACTTAAACCCAGGAGGCAGAGGCTGCAGTGAGCCATGATGGTGCCACTGCACTCCAGCCTGGGTGACAGACAGAGTGAGACAAAAGAAGGAAAGGAAGGAAGGAAAGAGGGAAGGAAGAAAGGAAGAAGGAAGGAAGGAAGGAAGGAAGGAGGGAAGGAAGAAAAAAATGTTTAAATGGTGTCTATTTCCAAGGTTATTCAATTCAATCAATACTTTCAGTTGGTTTCAGATCTTTTCCTTTGGGTAATGAGGAAAATCTATGACATGGGTAAAAAGTTTTACTGTTCAGGAAAGATTAGCCTTGTCCTTAAAGAAATTACACTGACTTGGATTTCTCTCAAGCTATTTTACTTGTATTTACCATTATCAAAATTAAGTGACATTCACTTAAATAGCAATAAAAATATAAGACTTTTCAGTGATTTTTGATCCCAAGCCTTTTTTCACTATTGGGTCTTCGTGTATGTACTTGAAAACAAAATATATACACGATGTACTGGTTGGAAGATTCTAATGGTGAAAGTTACCTAGACAGTTGTCTGTACTGTATCTAGAAACCAAACTTAAAACTGTGTGATGATGCTCTTTTTAAAATAGCTACAAAGAAATTGTGTGCCGAATGTTCATAGCAGCACAGTTTACAATAGCAAAGACCTGGAACCAACCCAAATGCCCATCGATGATAGACTGGACAGGAAAAATGTGGCACATATACACCATGGAATATTATGCAGCCATTAAAAACGAGGAGTTCGCGTCCTTTGTAGGGACATGGATGAACCTGGAAACCATCATTCTCAGCAAACTGACACAAGAACACAAAATCAAACATCGTATGTTCTCACTCATAGACGGGTGTTGAACAATGGGAACACATGGACACAGGGAGGGGAGCACTATACACGGGGGTCTGTTGTGGGGGAGTGGGGGGGACAGCGGGGGGGGGGTGGGGAGTTGGGGAGGGATAGCATGGGGAGAAATGCCAGATATGGGTGAAGGGGAGGAAGGCAGCAAATCACACTGCCACGTATGCACCTATGCAACAACCTTGCATGTTTTTCACATGTACCCCAAAACCTAAAATGCAATAAAAAAAAAAAAAAAAGAAATTGTGTGCTTGTCCTCACTCTCTGTCCTTGTTTTGTTGTACGGTATTTAAATGAAAAAAGATTATCTATTCTCATACACAATTTCCAAAACTGATACTTGCATTTATCATTTTTTAATAATGGAGATAAAAGTTAATTCTTTACTCTGAGGAGTTTGACATAGGACCTATCACTTTTTTAATGTTTTTGGTCACAGTTCTGTCACTAGAATGCCAGCAATGAGACATATGCAATGAGTAACCTAACTAATACAGTGTTTGAAATGCTGCAGCCAGTGACTACTCGACACCAAATCACAGTGTTTTAATTTGTGACATGTTAGAGAGAATACTTGGACGTTCTGCAATATTAATGTCCTATTAACTAATCCTTGTGCTGTTAAGTTACTGGGCTTTGACTCCCGGGTCTGGAAATGGCACTAACTCCTGCTAAATACTGAACATTTATGCAAGTCAAAGGCTCATCTTTAGACCCTGGAGAAGGTGACAATCAAAATAAACTGCTTTTATGAGACACAGGGCCAGAAATTAAAACTATTCAGTCTCTCTAGGCCAGGGACTATTGCAGAAGAGGTGGGCACATGAGTTTGTAAGAGCTGATTTTGAGAAATAAGATTAGTTCAGAGTTTTTCTATCAGTTTAACATTAATATCAGATGTGCACAGATGCAAGGCCAGCATCTGGGCCCTCTGTGTCAGAATAACAGGGTTTTCTTGGAGCATCAATCTACTCTTTAATAGAAAATTGTAAAATGTTATAAAAGGTTTATGGAAATCTTACCTTATGGTCAAACTGATGAAAATTAGATAGATTTGTTTATAAGGTTTCATTAAAATTAGCTTTAACATTGATAATATACCATATAAGGGTAAAATTTGATTTTCTCTTTGAACAAAATTTTTGCAAAATAAATGAGATGATAAAAAATTTTTGTTTACCTTGAGTAAACTGCAGGGGAAAAAAGAGGGAGGAGAGCCAGATTTGATTGGCTTCCTGCTGTCTTTAGGTCTTACTGTTTGGGAAACTGAGTCTCCTTTCTAACAAAAAGCAAATGCTTTGTTTTGGCTAAATGTCTTGGTTAAATGAATGAGTATTTTATAATGACCTATGATTCTATTTTGTGATAGCAAGTGTCTTAAACCTTTGATATTTCACAAACTTTCCAAAAGCAATATTTCAAGTTTCAAATTCAGTTTTTTTTAGCTCAAACTAACTTTCGGGGGAATATTATTTCCCCTGAAGCCCAAGAAACACACAGTCAGTTTATTTGTATGTTACAATTATACTTGAAGCATTTTCAAATGTGAGGTAGTATTTAACTTTCTTTGGGTTATATGGATTGTATGATATTCTGGAAATTCTGATATGCCTTAATATAGATAGTAATTGTTATTATGGTAAATTGTTGTATGCCACAGAAATAAATAAATTTCCTTGGAAACTGTGTCTTTACGAATGTCGTAAGACTTTTGTAATTTATGGTTGTGGTTTAGTGTTGATTCCTCTCAAAAAGTGACTTATAATCAGCTACCATCCAAGACTTGCTTCTTGGGGAGTTCATGAAAAGGAGTCTTGAATGCAGTTTTCTGGGAGATTGTGCCATAAGATTAGAGAACCTTTCAGGACTCTAATTAAAAAGCAGATGTGTTCAGAAAGATTGCTGGTCCAATATGAAGCAGAGGAGGCGTTGGTTGCATGGACTAAACTAATGGAAGGCTAAAACAATTTTTAATGACTCTTTTTTGTTCGAAATATTGCTGATTCTTTTGTTTTTCAAAGTCTGAAGAATTTTTTTTCTTTTGAACTATTTATAGCCTTTAACAATTGAGTATACTCTTGTAAACAGAATTTAAGGTATATTTCTCTCTGTCTCTGCCATGTTTCTCCAGAATTTGTAAACTATTCATGAATATTATTAATTCATTGTGATGTGTTTGTTTGCATACATTTAATAATAACCTTTTTTCTTTTATAATGGGAAACAGCTGAAGGAACTAGTTGTTTTTCCAGGGCTTTGACTAAAATGGCCTTCTGAAAGGTTCCTGCAAAGCCAGGGCTATATAGATAATGACTCTTGCTGCACTTTGTGTGGCTAATCAGGCCAAATATATGGGACTGAAGCTTATTTTGTGAGTAGTTTAGTCCTGACATGATTTGCCCTTGGTAGAATTGGGGGACTGAAGAAAGAAAGACTATTTCAGAAGAAAACCATAGTATTAGATTAAATTTTGACCACCCATGGTATGGAGCTGCCCACAATGTCCCTTCTCAGCATGAAGCATCCCAAAAGATCAACAGCCAGATTTCCCATGATTGAGAGATTGATAAATAGAAATGGTAGGGAAACTGAAACGGGTCTACTTGTCCCATTAAACTAATACTTACTGTTTCTTTTGAATAAAAACAGAAATGGAACTTCCCAGTCTTAAAACTTAGAAAGTTGCATTTGTCTTTTCTGAGTTCTTTCCTTAGGAAACCAACCATCAGAGCTCCCAGATGGTATCAAAGAACTGAAACACTTACCATATCACTGCATCTGGACAATGAGATGCCAGACTATTCACCCATCATGATTGCTTAACTGACCACCTGCTTCCAGTTGACCAACTTATCTTTCTTACCCTTCCATAATTCTTGTTTTCCTTTATGCTGTTACATTTCTTCCCTGCTATATAAACCCCAAATTTTATTCAGTTATGGAGATAGACTTGAGACTCATCTCCCATCTGCTTAGCTAAAGCACCCAATTAAAGCCTTCTTCCCTGGCAATATGTGTTGTCTCAGCGATTGGCTTTCAGTGCTGCAAGCAGCAGGACCTAGACTGAACCCTGACATTTCAGTAACAATCAGATGTGGTCTGAGCTCAACTCCCTCCCTACCCTCTCCCCTTTCCTACCACCTACTAACCTCACCTCCTGCCCACTGGGCACAGCCACACTGGCTTCCTGGCTGCCCCTGAACATAGCAAGCACAGCACACCCAGAGGCTTCACCTAGTCCCTCCACTTGGAATACTCTTCCCTTGAAGAGTTCCTCTCTCAAGTCTTCACTGAATTATTTCCTTCCCCAGGAGGCCCTTCTTGAGCCCCTCTGTAAAACTGCAACCAATCCCCACTTATATTCCAGGTACTCCTTTTCATGTTCTGCCTTTTATTTTTCCTGCAGTATTTATCTCATTTTTAACATATTACATAATTGAAGTATTTGTTTGTCATGTCTCTCTCTTTTTATTTTTTTTTAGACAAAGTCTCACTCTGCCACCCAGGCTGGAATGCAATGCTACAATCTCAGCTCACTGCAACCTCCGCCTCCTGAGTTCAAGCAATTCTCCTGCCTCAGCCTCCTGAGTAGCTAGGATTACAGGCATGCACCACCACACCCTGCTAATTTTTGTATTTTTAGTAGAAATGGGGCTTCACCATGTTGGCCAGGCTGGTCTCGAACTCCTAACCTCGTGATCCACCCGCCTCGGCCTCCCAAAGTGCTGAGATTACAAGCATGAGCCACCACGCCTGGCCTGTCATGTCTCAAAAAACCTTACTCCCCACTTCAATTAATGTTTCTCCATGGAGGTAGGGATTTGTTTTTTCTCTGTTTGGATCATTGATGTCCCAGAGATCCTAGAATAACATTTTGCACAATAATACTTTGCACCCACTTGGCACTGCATATGAGTTTGTGGGATGAAGGAAGATCAGCAGCTCTGTATTACTAAAAGAACCATTGCCAATGACAGGGAAGAAAATTTTTAAGAGGACTTACACATGGTAATTAAGGAGATTTTGTTCAGTTGCAATACTTATCATAGTCTTACTCAGATTATAATTTTGTTTGTGTCTACATCAATTTTGATGTCTCTGAGAGTCAAAGTAATACAGAAAATTCTGCAGGGCATGGTGGCTCACATCTGTAATCCCAGCACTTTGGGAAACAGAGGTGGATGGATCACCTGAGGTTAGGAGTTTGAGACCAGACTGGTCAACATAGGGAAACTTCATCTCTACTAAAAAGACAAAAACTAGCTGGGCATGGTGATACATACCTGTAGTCTCAGCTACTTGGGAATATGAGGCAGGAGAATTGTTTGAACCAGAGAGGCAAAGGTTGCAGTGAGCTGAAATCACACCACTGCACTCCACCCTGGGTATTAGAGCAAGACTCCACCGAAAAAGAAGGAAGGGAGGGAGGGAGGGAGGGAGAGAGGGAGGGAGGGAGGAAGAAAGGAAACAAAATGACAAAATGTATGGAAAGGAAATAAAACAAAATCGAGCAGATTTACCCTGTCTTGGACTATACGCATATACACATATATATTTATCTTTTAAATATAATTAAAATAATATTGAAATATTACCCAGGTATATTTACACAAATTAATTATACTGGGTTAGTAGAAATAAAAAGAAATACTAAAAAGATGAGAGAAGGAGGAACACCCTAAGTACTGTAGGTGAATTTCTGGTTATGCCTTCAATGACGATAGTTCCAGGAGACAGCAGAAGATGAGAGGGGTGAATTTGTCCTTCTCAGGCAATCTCAGCTCCTCTGAGCCTTCAGGATGTAAGCATCTTGCTGTGAATGGGATTCTAGTGTTTACAGATAAGCATTCTTCAAACAACATGGCCTCTATACAATTAGTGCTCAGTTGTAGAAACAGCTATTTGCCCCAGTTATGAGGAATAATTTCTCTGGCTTTGGCTTCTTGAGATATGGTATGTCACTCTCCAACATGGAACCAGTCTAAAAAGGCTTCCAAGAGTAATTTTGACTGGGTGTAATGTTTGCTTTATTTACTGACTTTGAACCTAAGAGCACCACGGTATTCCAAATAGAGCCACAAAGATGATTACTCCTTGTTGGAGATAAAAGGCTAACTGCTGCTGCAGCAGAGAAAGAAGCTGGACATTGCAGTAAGGTTTTCTAAATAAATAATGATTTCTCATGATGAAAATAGTGACCCACTGCTCTCATCTCTGCAAGAATGGAAGAGTAAGAAGTAGGTTTACATCATTCTCAGCAAACTGACACAAGAACAGAAAACCAAACACCACGTGTTTTCACTCATAGGTGGGTGATGAACAATGAAAACACTTGGGCACAGGGAAGGAAACAACACTCACTGGCCTAGGTTGGGGGATGGAGGGGAGGGGAGGGGAGGGGAGGGACAGTGGGGTGGGGGCGGGAAGGATGGGGAGGGATAACACCAAGAGAAATGCCTGATGTAGGCAACAGGGGTGGGGCGGGGGGTGGAGACAGCAAACCACCATGGCATGTATGTACCTATGCAACAATCCTGCAGGATGCAGGATGTGCACATGTACCCCAGAGCCCAAAGCACAAAAAGAAAAAAGAAACACACACACACCATTATCAAAACTGAACAGATTAGAAAAGAAGAGTAAAAATACTCAAATTCCTTTAAAGTCCATGAGGACTTAAATAGCACTACTTTTTTTTTTTTTGGCTGGATTGACAGGAGTAGTAAATTGTTTTTTACCAAGAAGTATTAAATGCCAGATCTTCATTCTCCCACCCCTCATTTTGTCCAGAGAGCAAAAAGAAATACTTAAAAAAAAAATCCTTCTAGTTGCACAGTTTTCATGCTACAAACTAACATTAGCTTTAACTCCACAAACAAACAAACAAAAAGTAGGTTTAAAATATTCCAAAAATACATATTTCAGATATAGGAAAAATTTGCCAAATTTTGAGACAGTTTCTGGAGAGAGGTTTTAGAATCTTCTTATGTGGAAACTTTTCCTTTTAACTTCATTCTGCCTAGAGTGATTTACAACAAGCATTTTTCAAAGTGCATTCTAGCATTATACAACATACTAAGAGTGTTTACTCAAAATAAGAACTCTGTCATCAAATACATCTCAGAATCATTTGAGAGGTGTTAACTCAGATATATGAGAGTGGGTGTGCAAATTTTACAGACTTGTAATGGCTCCTTCAGTGCACTATTTAAAATTTGTTTAAGTTGCCTTATTTCTACCTTCAAGAATAACAACCGCCAAACAAATCTTCACAGAGTTATTCCTTTAACAACATCACCTTAATAAGGATTCCTTTTGAACCTTTTTATTTTAAAGTTATAGAGAATTTCTCACCAGTCAATAGTAAGTGTAAGAAGCAGAAAGACATTCATAGACGTTTCATTTGTATTCTGGTTTCTAAGTGGTAAAAACATTACTTGTTGGTACCAGTGACAGAGGCTACAATCAGAATTGTACATGTTGGGTTTTGCCTCAGCAATAACTATGTCTGTGAAGACTTGTGATGGAATAAGGCACATCACAAGCCACCCACAAAGCACAAGCTCTTAGAGAGGATATGTCATCTACAAGAGCTTATTCATCATATATTAAGTGACAGTTTCCCCCATGTAGAATCAAAATGACACCTTCTTAACTCTCCACAACGTTTTCTTTGTTTCTCTAGTAAGTTTTCAAGTTCTCCAGTGAATCATTTAGGAGCAGAAGCAGCATAATTCAATGGACACCTTGAGAGGAAACAATGAGGCACCAAAGTAAACAGGAAAGAACAAAACTACCGAACGAGGCATTATACTGTGTGTGTGTGACAATTCGCTTCAAGATATATCAGTGTGAACTTTGCGTTGCATGCACGTGAGGTTAACTTTACCAAGAGTGGTTCGTTAACAGTTAAAATGCCGGCTCAGGAGGCCGTGCGCTTGAGGACCTACACAGACACTTCCAATTTTGCTGTCAAAATCCACACCAGAAGTTTATCCTTAAGTATGAGGGTTGTTAGAAAACAATAATATTCTGCTGAAATAAGTTGTGGCCAAAATAAATGGTTGGCTAGAAATACTGTTCAAGCAGCATCATCCTTGAATGACGAGGGTTTAGGATCCTGGCAAGCCCAGCAGCCTTACAGAGATAGAACTCAGCCCCATTAGGTCCCCACACTTCACAAAGGCTCTGAGCTCAACATGACTTGAAAATAGGCTGTTCTGCCTTGGGGTAGCGTTACCCTGTCCTCAGAGAAAGCCTGCCACGCAAGGTTGTGTGGGAGAGCCATAAGCCTGAGGAAGGACTTCTCTGAGCTCATAAGAGCAGATGGTGTAAAGCTAGCTTTGTACTTGCTGATAAACATTTGCACTTCCAGCTGCATTTTATCCAAGGCTTGCTTTCAATGTTACATCCCATCTGGCTCGAAACACGAGGGACCACCAGTGTTTACAAAGGATGTGGCAATCTTCAAGCAGCCACATTGACTTAGGTTAATTTACAACATCAGGAATCTGGTATTTGGTATTAAAATGTGACCCAGTAAGAGGAATATTTTTTAAATCAGCCTTCCTGGAATCACGGAAAATTTCTAGTCATTCAAATCTATCACAGTTCCATTCCTTTTGACATTAGTAACTTTGGCCAGTAGACACGAATCATCTCTATGTACATACTACCTTTTTTAATAAATAAGAGTCATATTTGACAAAGTCTTTCTTTGGTAACAATTTAACAACAAGGGTTGCTGGAACCAATCACATTTGTTTCTACCATCCTGAAGAAATATTCTAGGAAAAAATAACTCCCAATTAGTGATCATTGTGTTGAGTTCTCACTGTGTCTTCTCCATATTTTCAAGCCTCGTATGGACCACAGAAAGTTTTCTCTCTCTTGGATGCATTTTAAAATTTAAGTTGATACCATTTCATGAAACGCATCCCTTTATGGAAGCATCTTTCATGTCTTGATGCATGCGTATATGAACATCTGCTGCCTTCGTGCAAACAGGTGTTTGCACCATTTTTAAACACAGGGCTTCTTTTTCTATCCATTGCTACATTGTACTAATCATTTACAGTTGCCCTTTTAAGTAATAGATGTACGCTGTTCACTGTAATTGTGAAAAAAGTGAACTATTATTTCAAGTGAGTTATCTGTGAAAGCAGCTTCTTAAACACCTCTTAGGAAGCAAAGTAATCCATCATGCTTTTATCACCATATGTTTCATAGTAAGAAATTGGATCTTGTCCAAAGAGATGCAACATATTCCGATTACAAAAAATTTTGCTTTGCATAAATACAGGACAGACAACAGGATTCAAATCTACTATTAATAGTAGCTCCTACAGAAGCTATTATGCTAGTAAATCTTCCTCTTCCTTTTAGCTGCTAAAATAAAAGCTTCCTGGTTTTATTGTTACTCTTATATGACATGGAGTAAGCCAGAAAACTCTCACTGTATTTGTTTGATAAAGTATGACGAACATTTGGCTACCTTCAGGAAATGCAGCTCTAAAATATTTGGATCTTCACCAAGGAAAACTCTAGATTATCTTTAGTTCCTTTTCCTTATTGATTTCAAATTACGAAGCAAAGGCACCATCGTCTATGCGACAATCAACAATGAGTGGTAGAAAAACTGTGCACCATGCCGTATAATTTTATAAATATTTTGATTTTAACCTGCCTTCACTCATCATTGGTGCCTCTTTAGGGAAGAAGGTTTGGTCTTTTTTGCTTTTTCTTTCAAAAGCAAGATTTGAATTGTCTAAGAGACTAATGGAGCGTACGATTCTATTTAGGTCTCCCAGTTGTTTAGTTTCTTCATTTAAATTTTATCAGTGAATTTTAGAGCTTATGAAAATCACCAAATGAATTACTAGCTTGAGCCAAGTACAGTGTAGGCTGGCCACCATGCCGCTGAGATCTGAAACAGCCATTTTCTGTCCCAGTTCAGTGTTGCCCTGTTGCTGCAAAGTACAGAAAATGTTAAAGTGCCCTTTATTCAAGTCTGTATCTGGGATACAGATGTGACCTATGCTTGTGTCATGGGAGAGCTGCCCTAAGCCCCTCTGCTGCATGGTGTTGTGGCAGTTCAGGTCTTAATCAGGGTTGTAGCCAAAAACAGAATTATTAAGTTGTGGCAGAAATGACTCAGCTTCTTAGCAAATAACCATTACCTTTTTTTATTTCTAAAACTGACCCAAGATTCTCTCACCTCAGCATTGCAGCCTGGGTCTTACTGTGTATGTGTCTGCATCCGCCTGTACCTGCACGTGGATCTTTGTGTTTTCTCAGCTGTGCCCCATGTTCTGGAAGCTGAGCCAGGAGGAAGAAAGACAGCAACAGCAAGGAGCTTCCACGTTAGTTTGCCCCGGAGCTGGAATTCATCTAAAGTAATCCCTAGCTTTGAGCAAGGCTGCTACTCTCCCGTCAGCTGATTGGCCAGATATGCAGTTGTGCCTATGGTGGCCTGGCTTACACTTGGTCACCTTGGAGACCATAACAGAGGTGTCAAGGGAAGAGACTTACCTCTTTGCAGCTCAATTGAATGCTCTGCTGTATCCTCACAAGCCAGAAAAGGAAAATCAAGCCCAGCAATACCTGCCACAGGGAATATATTATTATCTCACCTCGTTTTCACAAGTTTGGTATGAGACAGGATAGATCGGGTATCAACACCTTTATTTTTAACTAATCATCCACTTAAAGCATACAAAAGTAATTTTCCTGAAGTCACATAGTTGACCATAGGTATGTTAATATAAACTGTTACTAGGTATATTATTGGGTACTTATAATTAAATTTCTTTTCCTTTTCCCTGTGCAATTAGGAATAAGTTTTCATTGAGCTTTTTTCCTAGAAATTAAATCAGTTTCTTTGGAAGTTAAACCACTTTCCTTGGAAAAGGCCCCCAAACCCCTCTGTCTAGTTCCTTATTGTTTCTGAGTTTCATTTAAAACCATTAGGTTGAAATAAACTCTACATTGTTTAGTAAATTTTGTCATTATCTGTGATCTCCGAGATCCAAAATTGGGCTATTGCCCCCCACCCCAGTTTTCTTGTCCTAGAAAATCTAGACATGTCCTAAGGGAAACTTTTTTTCTAGCTTCCTAATTTTCTGCTTGGCATATTCACTTGTTATTTCAGAGAGATATTTCCTTAAATATTTTAAATCTACTTGATCTGACTAGAGAGGAGGAAGGAAAATTAGCAGTATGGACAATCAAAGTTTGGGTTAAAGGTTCATTTGTGAATATGACTTTTCTTTGTAGAATTTAGATAGTTTGCTATGATCTTAAGTGGATACTTTTAAAATAAAGAGAAACACAGGCCTGCTTCCTGCCTTTTCAGATCTGCACTCCCCACTAAAAGTAGGGAATAGAAGCTTATACAAACCAAAGCTTATACCATGGAATCTCCACTTCCCCTTCACAGGCTCCCCCAGCGGCCTCGTACCACAGGGTGTCATAACTCACAAAACATCAGCTTTCAGACCTGGAGGAATCTTTGCAACCCATCCCCACGGCTGAGCTCTGAGCCTTGAGCCTCATTTGTCTCATCTTATGGTTGGAGCTCATTGAGGATGGCAGCGCTTCCACATCTGCCCAAGGTGACATATTATATATAACCAAATATCCCAGCCTCAAAATGCATTTTAAAGCTTTTATTTTTTTCTTTCTTGCTTTCATCTTTGAAACTCTGTGTTTCATTCTTTCCTAACCAGGAAGCCATCTCTACTTTCTCCCACTCTCCCACCTAGCTTTCTCTCTGGCCCAGGAACTTCATTCACTTAATTGATGTAATCAGCAAATATTTCCACCAGGCACTAGGCTAAACACAAGTCTTTCACCAGTGAACACAACTGACAAGCTCTCTTCATTCAGGGAGCTCACAGTCTAGTGTGGCAGAAAGACAATAAAGGCAGTAAACACACAGATGCATGTGTCATTACCACTGGGGTGATTTTCATGAAATAAAGACTGCTGGTGCCTGAAGAACCTGGTGGAGGATGAACACACAGCCCTGTGATTTTTCATTCTGCACATCGGTCTTCTTGGGAAGGCTGATTACTCCTTGACTCTTCCCATCTCCATGGCCCCAGCAGCAGTCAGCACCATGGCCTCTTGACCACTGCAGGGCTCGATGAGTAAGGAGATAGCAGGGAGGTTGGTTGTGCTCTCACCATTCACCCACCTCAAGGACAAAAGTGCCTCCCAACCTAGTGGTTGCCTGGCACTCAGCGCTCAGCTGAGTCAAGGACATGAACGCCCACCATAGTGAGGAAAGTGCTTTAGCCAGGCAAGAAGGTGTTATGCTGGGGATGTGAAGAGAAGCCTCTTTCAGATCCCCAATGAGGGCTGTTCTGTAATAACCTTGGGCGGTGGGGTAGCTCGTTGGGTAAAACACTATCCAGGAACATGGATAACTGACTAGAGTTATGTTTATACTTGCACTCTTCATTCTTAGGATGAATTACTAATAGTTGGATGTATTACATTCACTTTAGAAATCCCTTTGAGAAGACACATGAATGATTTTGTAAAAATATTTCAGCTTTTGAAGAATCAAAGGAAGTAATTAATCTTGAAAAAAATTAAAGCGCACCTATAAAAAGGGAACATCAATGTACTATTCCATAATAGGTTCAGAGTTAATTCGGAACATTGGACAGGACACTCATTCTTGGGGATTTATTTTTCAACGTTAGCAAGAAATACTCACTCTTGACATGCAGGATTCTTGTGAAGAGATTTACTCTTTTTAAAATTATGTACTTTAAGTTCTTGTATCAATATGTACTTTGTAAACTCGAAGTATAATTAAATTACAAAAATAGCTTGAAGTTTTTAAATAAAATGAGCTTTCTCCTTTTTTCCACCTTGCTTTTCAATGTTAATGAGTCATAGAAATATAATGTCCTATTTCATCCATTTGAGTTTAAGTCTTGTCATACAAGCCATTTCTTTTTCTTTTTCTTCTTTTTAATTCTAAAGGGTTTTTTTAGATTTAAAAAATGAGTTTATTACTTACAGAACCATAAATTACTTAAGGGAAAGCATCCAGATCATATGGAATCACTCTCAGAAATTTTATTATTCCAGATGTTGTAGTCAGTAAAACAAAGTTCTTAAATAAAATCCAGTGACAAATATCTTAAGATGTTTAGAATCTTTTACTTTGTACATTTAAAGTATTTGTAGTTTTTGTTAGGGAGTCTTATTTATTTTTTTAAATTCTTTTGCTTATTCTTCATAATTATTAATCGTAATAGGCTGTTTGAAATGTTCACAAGAAACATTTAAAATTGTAAAATGAAAATTCTACACAGTTTTCTTGTTAAACTGTTTAAAAAGAAAAACCCATATTATACAATATATTAAAGTCAATTTTAAAGAGGCCTCCCTTTAAATGCATATCTATTGTACATGCGCATAGAAATACAAACTATGTTTTACAACGTCCATTACAAATTATCAGTAATAAAATTTTTTTCTGTTAATTAGAAGTGGCATAAAACTTTTTACAAGTTAATATATATATATAATATCAGAGAAGAGTTCTTTGTCAATTTAATGAATTACTGTAATAATGTTTTATTCAAAAAAATGCTAGAATAAATGCTTACTAGCTTACTTTGATAGGTGCCAAGAAGTTCTTCAGTTCAAATGATCTCCTTCATTCATGTCCCTAACGTTACCATGAGCACTAATTTCCTTTATGCTACGATTTGTTTCTCCTGATGCACTTTATTTTGTTGTCATTGTTTAAATGTCTTCTGTTTCCAAGGATGTCATTATTAATAAATTCTCCCTGTGCTTTAGTGTACTTTATTCTATCCAGCTGCTTTCTTCCCTGGAAAATAAGGGTTTAGGGGGACAGGGATTCTGAAAGGGGTCAGAACCAAGAGGTATGCTTGCTATAGGGCCAGCCCAGAACAAGCAGTAATTGTCAATGTGCGAACATCCTGTGTTTCTGGGTGGCAAATGTGTGTCAGGGGTACATGTGAGTGTTATGATGTGCCAGCCATTTTAGCCTTTGGGCTAAAAATAGGACAGTAATTCAAAGTGTTCTATATGTGCTTTAAAATGCCATTCTTATGAGGTCTTGTGAAGGGGACATAGATCGTTTTAAAGTATGTAGGTCAGGCATCAAAGGTTTGAGTAAGCTTTTCTTTGGGAGTACTCAGGATTAAAATTGAATTGAATTAGGACTTCACTTAATATATGTGACTGGTATAATTACCTCAATAAGCATATTCATTCTTAATTTAGCAGATACTTCTAGAGCCCATGTGACATAGCAGGCATGTTTGTCTAGACTCCCAGGCTACAAATAAACAGCACACAGTGCCGGCCCTCAAGAAACACACATACAGTATATGACAGTTTAGAGCATGGCTCCTGTAGTTAGAGGAACTAGATTTGAATTTTAATCCACCTCAATCACTAGCTGTGATGGCTTCCACATCTCAGTTAATACCTCTGTATAAAATGCAGTTGAAACTAACACCACCCCCATTGGAAAGCTGTAAGGGATAATTGAGTAATTATATAAAGTACTTAACATAGTTTCTGGTGGAGTAAGTGTTTAATAAATTTCAGTTATTATAACTATCAGCACTCCGAGGAGGGACATTGCTGCATATAGGACTTACTGTCTTTTGATACAAATCTTGTGCTTTTCCAGAGATAGAAGAGAACAATAGGAGATAAGAGTAAAAAGTCTAGTTGGTAATTCTTCTGTAGGAGGAAGCTGGTCTTCTTTATCACTAAAGGTTTGTTTCAAGTTACTACGAAGGCAAATCCTGTTCTTAAACGCTCATCTGTGAACACTGTAGAAGTTTTATTTACCCTCACTGGTGCCTGGGTTAGTCCCCATTAATCTTAAGGGACTGATTTGGTCCCTTTTGTAAGAACAGCCCAGAATGAGTCAAGACAAATGTGCTATTTCTACTCCTCTATTAATGTCTGTTATGGGCTTAACAGTGTCTCTTCATAATTCAGACATTGAAGCCCTAGCCTCAGTAACTTCAGAAGGTGGTTGTATTTGGAGACAGGGTCTTTAAAGAGGTAAATACATTAAAATAAGGCCATTTGGATGGCTCTAATCTACTCTGACTGATGTCCTTACAAGAAGAGATTAAGGCTGGGCACGGTGGCTCATTCCTGTAATCCTAGCACTTTGGGAGGCCAAGGCAGGTGGGTCACCTGAGGTCAGGAGTTCGAGACCACCCTGGCAAACATGGTGAAGCCCTATCTACTAAAAATACAAAAAAATTACCCAGGTGCAGTGGCGGGTGCCTGTAATCCCTGAAAAATGTTACTGTTTCTTACTACTGTTTTGACCTCATCTTTTACCACTCTTTTTTCAACTACTGTGCCCCATTGTAGTGGTTTTATATAGCTTTTAATATACCAAATTGCCAGCTGGGCGTGATGGTTCATGCCTGTAATCCAAGCACTTTGGCAGGCCAAGACAGGTGGATCACCTGAGGTCCGGAGTTCAAGACCAGCCTGGTCAACATGGTAAACCCTGTATCTACTAAAAATACAAAAAAAAAAAAAAAAAAAAAAAATTAGCTGGGTGTAGTGGTGTGTGTCTGTAACCCCAGCTACTTGGGAGGCGGAGGCAGGAGAATCACTTGAACCCAGGAGGCAGAGGTCGCAGTGAGCTGAGATCGTGCCATTACACTCCAGCCTAAGCAACAAGAGTGAAACTCCATCTCAAAAACAAAAGAAGAAGAAGAGATTAGGACACCCAGAGAGGCACTAGCAATGTGTGTGCACAGAGAAAAGACCATGTGAAGAGGCAGCAAGAGGGTGGCCATCCACAAGCCAAGGAGAGAGACCTCAGAGTAAGCCAAGCCTACCGGTATCTTGATTTTGAACTTCCAGCCTCCAGAATTGGGAGGAAATAAGTTTCTGTGGTTTAAGTCACCCAGTCTGTGGTATTTTGTTATGGCAGCTCTGCGTGGTAGCATAATACAATGCCTTACACTGAATAAGCCACTTATGGTCTATTCTCCCTCCATCCTAACCTCAAAAGCACTTAAAACACCACCTTCCTTTCAATTGCACTTTGATATCTGGATAAAGGGAACAGAAATTGTTATATATGATCAGCCTCCTGCTTAGCACTGTATAATTGTAGGGTCATAATTTCATAGGCAAAGTATATAGGAATAATCTTTTATTCTGGTAAGAAATGTCAGCTTTATGGGTGTCATTTTTGAACACACAGGTGTGTTTGTGGCTTAAATTGATTTATTACGAATTTTTTGCCCTCTTATTTTTATGCAGCAGAAGACATAATTTCATGGCTCCTTTTTTCATGTTTTAGCCATATTTCAAATGGCTGAAATTTCTTCCTATTAAGAAGTTGAAATAGTGAATGAGAGATGTGAACATAATAGACTCTGATCAGTCACTCACATGCCAGAATAAGATAATTTGCTCACTTTGGTACTAAAGAGAAAATCCTAAGCTAATAAGAAAACCTAAATGGACTGGAACAGGGGTTGTGGGGATGGAGACAGAATTAGCAAAGACAGGAATAATATATAGGACAGAACTTAGAATAAATGAGAATAAAGACAAACTGGATAAATATTTGAAGAAAGAGAGGAAACACTAAAAATGGCTATGAATTTAAAAAGGTGCTCTTCATAGTATTCAGTCTCTAAGCTTATAGATATTCGAAACATGGGGAATTTGAAAAGGTATGTGGCCCTCTCTTATTTTCTATTGTAAAAATTTCAAATCATATCTGTCAGTATAAAATGAAAAATTTTAATCAAATGGAAACCGCCATAAAAACAAACTTCCAGTATTTATTTATTGAGATGTGACATGAAGTATATTATGTAAAATATGGAGGGGGGCACATTCAGAGGCGCTGTCTGTGCTTGCAACCTCCGATGCTTCAGAGTCACTGGAGAATAGAGATGGTTAATTGAGACTCGATCTAGTTTTTGCAGGTGTTATTAACAAAGAAGGCATTTTCTGTTATCAGAAAATTAATTTAGCAAATGTAGTCCAAAGAACACTGAACTAGCTGCTCACCTTGGAAAATCACTAAAGTTTGCCACATGACGGCTTTCTGATCTGTGAAATGAAAAGGTTGGCCTTCCTCTTTAAATGCTGATAGAAGAAACATTGTGTGGCCTGGCGCAGTGACTCATGCCTGTAATCCCAACACTTTGGGAGGCCAAGGTGGGCGAATCACGAGGTCAGGAGTTTGAGACCAGCCTGGCCAACATGGTGAAACCCCGTCTCTACTAAAAATACAAAAAATTAGCTGGGCATAGTGGTGGGTGCCTGTAATCCCAGCTACTCAGGGAGGCTGAGGCAGGAGAATCACTTGAACCTGGGAGGCGAAGGTTGCAGTGAGCCGAGATCGGGCCACTGCACTCCACACTCCAGCCTAGGCGGCAGAGCAAGACTCTGTCTCAAAGAGAAAAAAAAAACAGAAAAAGAAAAAAAGAAGAAGAAACATTGTGGACTGTTGGTTTATGACAAATTTTACTGATCTGTGGCCAAATTAAAATTAAAGGAATACAGTGTAATGAGTTTTTTATAATGCTAAATTTATAGAGTTTTTAACTTCTGAGATTATGACTGTTCTGTTTTATTGCTATTAGAATGTTCTTTCTCTTACAAAATGATAATAAAGGCAGATGGTTGTTTTATTTATTAATATCCTCCTTTGAAAAATTAAAGGTATTGGTTAATAATTAGTAATTATTAATATATTTATTTGACAACCTTCTGACAAGCCCCCCTCCGCAGTGTTTTCTAAAAATCTAAAATTCTGATGCCTCAGTTACATAATTTTTTATATTTCATCTACCTCTAAAGTTTAACTGTTTTGTGATTTAGAGTAATGCTATAGAGAATATGTTGGGGAGTTCCCTCTACAGCATTTATGCAAAGGTTTTTATATGTTGGGACATGACTTTTCATGTCTGCTCAGTTTCAGCAGGATAGACCCAGATGGGAAAGACATGGATCTTGAACATGATACCACCCCTGGGGCAGGAAAGGGAGGATGTCCTTCTGTCATGAGACAGGCTCTGTGGGCAGTCTGGCAGTGACCCTAGGAAATGGTCAGAAAGCATTGGCGTGGGACCTCCATGGGAGGTAACGAAGTGTCCTCATAAGCATCAGGAATAGGCAATGCTTAGAAGTTCACCTGGACAAGCAGCAACAAAAAATATGCGTCAGGAGGAAATGGGGTTCTGTCCACTGAGAAGGGTAACATGAGCAATGCCAGACTTTCCGCTTCAGTGGGTGTCATACAGGTGGCCTACCAAGAGAGGCTGCAGTCCAGGAGAGCAGGTTAGATGTTTATCTGTCCACATGAAGTCATGAGGTAACACTCAGGAACCAAGCAGAAGCTTCCAATCTAAACTGGAGTTCAAGGCTACTGTCAGAATTCCAGCAAAGTTGACTAATACTGATTCTAGATTGTTGAGTTAGGCTACTTAAACGTCTCTATCACAGATCTAGGCAGATGATAGTTTTATTTAATATCCTTATTTGATAAAATTAAGAGTATGAATTTTAATTATTAATATTCTTACTTGACAAACCTCTGAGAATCCCCTTAATGTTTTTTAAATATCTAAAATTCTGAAGCAACCCATGTCCGTTGACGAATGAATAAACAAAATGTGGGATATACATACAATGCAATATCATTCAACCTTGAAAAAGAAGGAAATTCTGACACATTGGCCATGGATAAACCTTGAGGACACTATGCTAAATAAAATAATCACCAAAAAACACAACTACTGTATGGTTTCACTTATATGAGGTACCTAGGGTAGTCAAACTCATAGAAACAGAAAGGAGAATGGTGATTGTCAGGGACTTGGGGGAGGGGAAAATAGGAAGTTATTATTTAGTGGGTATAAAGTTTTAATTTTACAAGATGAAACAAGGTCTGGAAATTGATTGCACAATGGCATGAATGTACTTAACAGTACTGAACTGTACAGTTAAAAATGGTTATAATGGTAAACTTTATGTTTATTTTACCACAATTCTTTAAAAGTATATAAGTGAAAGAAGCCAGATACAAAAGACCACATACTATATGATTCCAGAAAAACAAATCCATAGAGTCAGAAAGTTAGTTAGGGGTTGCTGGACCTAGAGAATGGGAAAGTGGAGTGGCTGCTAATGGGCATGAGGGATCTGGTGGGCTAAGAGGAGAAATGTTCCAAAGCAGGATTGTGGTGATGGTTACACAAGTCCATGATTTTACTGAGAGAAGTTAAATCATGTACTTAAAACAGACGAATTTCATGGCATTTAAATTAAACCTCAGTAACTTTTTAAAAATAGTTAGTTTGGGGGAAATTTTCTTAAAATTCTGATGCCACAATGTAATATAATTTCTAAGATGTCACCTACCACTGAAGTTCAATTGTTTTGTGATTTGAAGTAATATTGTATAGATTATGTTGAACTGGACAAGGTTGAGCCATTTAATTGAATGTAAGTAGCTTCAGATTTGTGTGTCTAGATAACAGAAATCATGGAGTGTCCCGGAACCAAGCATAGGCATGACGCTTTGCTTAACATTCTTATAGAATAATACACTAGAGAGTCAGGAAATGCAACTTGGGCTTCTCAAAGAACCATTCTAAAAACACTAGTACATAAGTAAACATACCATTTTCACAGTTCTAAGATCAAGTGCACCTGGATATGTATGTGATGGGTCCTTGTCCTGGATGTATCTGTCATGCATTGCTGTCATGACCATCTGAAGCACGAAAAAAGTCTCTAGCTTCATAACAAGATTTATTTTATAAGAATGGCAAGAGGAAAAGAAAATAAATTAAATCAAGTCTAGAAGGTTGCTACCAGTTGAGATATAGAAGATCATAAAAGATAGGCAAACATCCTCTAACAAAAACAAAGACAAAAAAAGCTAGACCAGATAAGCTACAAAATCACAATTTTTCCAAATCAATCAGTGAGCTAAGGATGCAAGGAAACCTATGTGACCTAAACTCTAGAAAGTGAAAAAACCTTCATAAGCAAGAAAAGGCTAATGGATATTCTTGTTCTTAGTGCAATGGAGGGAGGAGAAAGAATATGAAGGGTGGAGAAATCAGCTAAAATTTTAATAACTGCTAGATATCCCTATGGAACAAAATGAACTTTGACCCTTTTCTCACTCTTTCTACAAAATTAATTCAAGATACGTCATAGAACTAAATGTAAAATTCAGAACCATAAAAGTTCCCCAAAAAAATAGTGATATATCTCCTGTACCATGAGGTAGACAAATATTTCTTGGACAAGATAAAAATGTCCTAGCCATTTAAAAAGAAAATTTAAATTGGAACTCATCAAAATTAAATTTTTCTCATCAAAAGACATCATGAAAAAAATTAATAGGTGAGCCACAAACTGGAAAAACATATTTAAGTGTATGTCTCACAAAGAACTTGTATCCATTATATGTGATAACCCATAGGTCATATTTGGCAAGCTTCCAAATTAATCCAGCTGGAAGAGGTCTTGTGATTCATGGCAGCATCCTGCCCCCGAGTAAAAAATCTTATCATGAGTTCCTCAAATTGCTGACATACTGATTTATGTATGAACGAACTACTGACATTGAAAAGGATGTTGGATTGTTCCTGAATCATGAAGTTGTACCGATTTGTTTCTGAATCATGGAGTTTTACCAATTGTCTTTCAGGCAGACATTTTAGCCTGTATGTTGCAATCTGTAGCCAATGACTATAACCTCTATATTGTACCTTTCAATGAAAAAGGACAACTCAGGTATGAAGAGTCCCACTCCTTTCTCCTAAACTTTCTTATGAAAATCATCCGAATTCAAACAGGCCCTAGAACACTCCCAACTTTGGTGTGTCTTCCTGGATCAATCCTCACATTTGGCTTCCCATAAACCTTTATCAAATTATTTCTGCGTCAACAGCTTGATTTCAGTGATCATATATAACTACAAACCAACAATAACCATAACAAAAATGAACAGTTTTAACAAATCAATGAAAGATTTAAGTGGACAGTTCACAATAGAAATTGTATGAATGCCCTACGGTGAAATGAAAAGTTCTCTATTAACAGAGAAATGGCAATTAAAACAAAACCATTTCATACCCACTAGCTAAAAGAAAAACTGACATCATCACATATAGACAAGGATGTGGAGCAAGAAGAAGAGAAGAAACATTAAGTGAAAGTAATAACTTCTCCATGTCCTCACCAGTAAAAAATATTGACTTACGAGGTGGAGAATGAGATGAGAAAATATGTGGAAAATGTTTGGCACCTAGTGCATGAAGGGAAGAACTGGCATTGGCGCCAAACAGGTATGCACGACTTGCTCCTCTCCTATTGCAGAGCTTGCTCAAATGTCACCTCTTGCATGATGCCTTCTCTGGCCACCCTATTTAAAATTGCAATGTCCAGTCAGGTGCGGTAGCTCACACTTGTAATCCCAGCACTTTGAGAGACCAAGGCGGGTGGATCACCTGAGGTCAGGAGTTCAAACCAGCCTGGCCAACATAGGGAAACCCTGTCTCTACTAAAAATGCAAAAATTAGATGAGTGTAGTGGCACGCACCTGTAGTCCCAGCTACTCAAGAGGCTGAAGCAGGAGAATCGCTTGAACCCGGCAGGCGGAGGTTGCAGTGAGCTGAGATCATGCTACTGCACTCCAGCCTGGATGACAGAAAGACCTCAAAAAAATAGTTTAAATACTTTAAAAAAAAAAAACCTACAATGTCCTCCCAATCTCAACATTCTCCTAGTTCCTTCCTTGCTTTATTTTTCTCCAGAGCATTTTATCACCCATCAACACTGTATTTTCCTTATTATTCATTTATGGCATCTTGTCTCCCAAATATATTTAGAATATAAGTTCTGTCAGTGTAGAGAGGGTTAAGTTTGCCCTCCCAAAAAAGGACATGTCCACTAGAACCTTAGAATGTGAACTTATTTGGAAAAGGGGTCTTTGTAGATATAATTAAGGATCTTGAGAAGTCATCCTGAATTAGGGTAGGCCCTAAACCCAATGACAAATGTTCTTATAAGAGAGGAGAAAATGGCCAGGCGCGGTGGCTCATGTCTGTAATCCCAGCACTTTGGGAGGCCGAGGCGGGTGGATCACAAGGTCAGGAGATTGAGGCCATCCTGGCCAACATGGTGAAACCCGTCTCTATTAAAAATACAAAAAAATTAGCTGGGTGTGGTGGTGCACGCCTGCATTCCCAGATACACAGGAAGCTGAGGCAGAAGAATTGCTTGAACCCAGGAGGTGGAGATTGCAGTGAGCCGAGATCATGCCACTGCACTACAGCCTAGGCGACAGTGCAAGACTCTGTCACAAAAAAAAAAAAAGAGAGAGAGAGAGAAGACACACAGAGGGTAGGGGTGATTCGAAGATGGAGGTGAAGACTGGAGTCACACATCTACAAGCTGAGGAGCACCAAAGATTGCTGGCAGCCTCCAGAAACCAGGAGAGAGAGGCATGGAATAAATCATCCCTCAGAGCCTCCAGAGGAACCACCCTTGCTGATACCTTAATTTTGGACTTTTGCCCTCTGAGACTGTGAGGAAATAAATTTCTGTTGTTTTAAGGCATCTAGTTTTTGTTGATTTGTTGTGAAGAATGTTACTGGAAACTATTATGGAGAGTAAGAATTTTGTGTATTTTTGTTCTTTTATGTAACCTCAGTCCCTAGAAGAGAGCTGGGTTTGTGAGAGGTGTTTGGTAACTATTTGTTGAATGAAAATCTGGAACACAAAATGTCCTGGTATGACCATGGAAGCATCTTGTTCACCCTAGCAGGTGTCAGTCAGATTTTTCTATTGAGGGCCAGACAGTAACTATTTACAGCTTTGTGGGCCATATGGCTTCTGTGTCAACCATTCAGCTCTGTCATTGTAGTGCCAAAGCAGCCATAAACAATAAGTAAATGAATGAGCATTACCATGCTCCATAAAACTTATTACAAAAACCAGTGATGTGCCAGATCTGCTGACTTCTGGGTACTGGCAAGCAACCTCTGAATCTCAAGAGCAGCTTCTTACCTGCCAAGAATTATCCAGCAGCCATCTGAGTTGAGCACATTAGCATGATCTGTTGGACAAAAGCAAGCTGCTTTTAGAAAATCCTGATGCATTTAAGGTGGAACATAAGACTTTGTGGAAGGAGGAAGGAAGAAATTAAAAATTTCTCAATTTTTAATTTTATATTAGAGACGTTTTGCTCTGGTGTGTGCAAGGCTTATGCAAGGTACTTTTGACATTAATGAATGGTACAGGGTGGGGTGAGGGCAAACTCTTTGGTCAAGCTATTGTCACCCAGTGATAGGAGGGTGGTGACTTTCTCTGACTTCAGGGTGCTGGACCAACTGGCTTATAGGACTCAATGTTTGGGGTCGGAGGCTCTAACTCAGATTGACTTAATGGTTCCCCTAAAGCCAGAAACCTCAAATACTTCTTTCTTTCTTTTCTACCTTGATAAGAAAGCTCGAACAATTCAATAGATGAATAGAAAGAAAGTGGAAAGATGCATTTTTAAAGGATGTAGGTTTAGGAATGAGAATATTTAGGTGTTCTCTTTATCCACACCACTCTTGCTCAGTAGACTAGAGTTCTTAGAGAACAAGGTGCTTTGTTATATTCACATTGCAGGTTTTGTGTATTGATGGACACCTAAAGAATGAATGACTGAATAAGTAAATAATTGAATAAGTTATTTAGATAGATAGATGCATATTTACATGCACACACATTCTCAAATATATAGAAAATATTTTTATATAATATAGAATTTCTTTACCATAGCATGTCTCATCCTCAAAATATTCTATAATTATTTATAGTTTTCATCTTTGCAAAAAATCAGATTGTTGCTAAACTATACACAATAATATGTACAAAATTCACTCAGATGTTCTTCTGAGTCAGGAAGCATCTCTATGGATGCATACATAATGTGAGGGTCTACATTCCATCTGCCAGGCCAAAGGCTTTTAGAGACATGATGTTGATATACCAAAGTCCCCCTTAGGTAACATGTGAACTCTTTGGGCCAGAATCAGCAAGAGAATCTTAGCAATACCACTTGTCGGTATGAGCTTCAAGTGGTGCAGCGCAGGAGTAAGCCTGTGGGTGAATTTTCCTTCAGTATAAAGGTTTTGGCTGGCCACAGAGGGAGATATCTTGGGAACCAGAGACCTCTGCCCCTTTGTGACCAGAATCTCTCCCAGCACCAGCAAGAGAGCTCTCAGGGATCATCCCCCGCAAAGCTATGATGTGACCTGCTGTAGCATAGAGTCCAAATGCGGGCACGTGATGCCAGTAGTGTTACACAAGGCCAGAGGCATGCAGGAGCAAGAGTGAGAGGCTCCAGCAGAATCTGAGAACATACTGGTGGGGCTTGTTATGATGCCCAAGCTATTGAAATTTGAGGCAGTTCGAGGGCTGGAGACGAACCTTTCATGCTGCTCTGTGATTATGAAGAACTAGCGTACACGCCAGTGCAGCCCTTTAGAAAACTAACATGCAAATATTTCTCAAGAGAAGAAAGAGCACTTTTTGAAAGTTAGTTACGTGGGATACAATGCTCAGGTGGATTTCATTATGCCCCCAAGTAATCCCGTTCCTTCCACCCTGTTTTCCAGCATGGGCTACTGCATCCTTTTTGTGCACAGACTGAGCAAGCTCTGCACTTGGCTGAATCAAGGTGGGCCCCCCCGATAGTGTCCACTGTGTTGCTGCTGTTGCTTTTCTCTTGGAAAACTGTGAAACAGAATGAAATGTGGCTCTCAAAAGAGTCGCTATACAGATATGATTAGATGGATAAACGTAAATCTCTTAAGATTCTCACTACAAAAAATACAAGTATGTGAGGGAATGGATATGTTAATTACCTTGGTTTAATCATTTCACAATATATATATGTATATCAAAACATCACATTGTATCCCATAAATACAATTATTGTCAGTTAAAAATAAGTAATTATATAAATAATAGTAATAATGCATTTTAAACATAATGAATTAATAAATCTTAATCCAAGAACTTAAAGAAGAATAAATCTCCATTTATTTCTTTGCTTCCATGTCTCTTTACAAACTAGATAATATGGAGCTGGTAACATTTATTAATCAAGAAAATATAGTTTAGTTTAATAGTGCTCTGAATGGAAGATATAATTTATTTAAGGTCTTTAAGTTTTTTCAGATGATATTATATGAAATCCAACAACCTGGGTCGAAAGTGAATTTATGAAGAAAAAGCTGGTGGGAAGGGTTTTGAGTCTGTGAATTCAAATGGAGACCGTACTAATGATGAGTGGGGCTGTAAAACCAACTATAAACAAAATGAAACCTATAAGCCTAATTTCATTGCTCAGTCAAGCAATAGGTACAAGTGTTCCCACAGAAGGAAAAGAAAGAAATGCAGTACATTTTCTTCACTAGAAAATGCAGAACGTTCCAGGATGTTAAGTTGGGCTCTGTTGCCTAGTTGCTAAGCGAGGAAAGACTTTTTCATGTCCTGATGGTTTTTTATGTGGTAGAAGCTGCTTCTAAAATATAACAATGTTGATCTTTAACCACTTCATTGAGGTATGGCTGACACATAAAAACCTGTACATATTCACTGTATACATCTCAGTGATTTTGGGAGTAGGTGTACACCTGTGAAACCATCACCACTATCAAGGCCATAAACATATCCACCACTTCCAAAGTCTCCTCCTGCCCCTTCTCTTGTTGTTGACTTTTGTGTGTGTTCATATAGTAAGAACTCTTAAGATAAAATGTACCAGCTTAGCAAATTTTAAGGATACAGTACAGTATTATTCATTTTAGGCACTATGCATTAGAGTAGCACTCTCTCTCTCTCTCTCTCGCTCTCTTGCTCTCTCTATTCCCTCTGAGATGGAGTCTCACTCTGTTCACCCAGGCTGGAGTGCAGTGGTACAATCTCAACTCACTGCAACCTCCACCTCCCCAGTTCAAGTGATTCTCCTGCCTCAGCCTCCCGAGTAGCTGGGATTACAGGCGCCCACCACCACACCTGGCTAATCTGTGTATTTTTAGTAGAAACAGGGTTTCACCATGTTGGCCAGGCTGGTCTTGAACTCCTGACCTCAGATGATCCACCCGCTTCAGCCTCCCAGAGTGCTGGAATTAGAGACATGAGCCACCACGCCCTGCCCTTTGCCCTCTTCTTGAAAAATAGTGAACTGTTTTGCTTCTGAGTTTCATTCAGTTTCCATCATACCAGTCCACCTTAGCATCCTTACCACAGACCACTTTGGGCATGTTCTCTCTCACCATTCAGGGCCAGTCTTTCTGTAAAATAGACTTTAGCATCCAGAAATGTACCTTCCTTTTAGTCTTTTTTTTTTTTTCTTAAATGTTCTTTTCACTATTGAGCTGTGAGAGCTTTTATAGAGAACTTCAAGAGAACTCTGTCCTATGTTAAGCTTTTGCCTTAAAAGCAACCATATCTTAATCTAAGCAAGCCCGGAGACTGGGCCTTTGGAAAGAAAGCAGTTTATGTCAAGGATAATGGGTTGAGGTTCAAATCCTACACCTGATGCCAAGAATTCAAAGAAATCTCCTTGGTTTTAATCATGCATCTAGAAGGGTGCTGTTCTCTTTGAGAGTGTGTAGTAAGTCAAGATGGATTATTAGAACAAAATCCTTACACCTGTGTGATGAAAGAGATTATTGTAATCTCAGAGGCCAGTGGAGAGTACTTGAAAAAATGTGTTAACATGTAAATAAAAAATAATGCTATTTTTTAAATGACTATCATCTTTTAAAAAGATCAGTATCTTACGATAATATTTAAGAATCTAAGACTTTAAATATACACTTATTCCTTCAAAGCCAGAGGTCTTTATAAATTTGACTATGCTGGGTAATGTTTGGATGAGTTTAATAAACGTGTTGCTGTGAGGCAGTATAGTGAAATAGAAATGCTTTGGTTTATGTGGACTCTGCAGTCAAACTTCTTGAGTTCTCCTAGATTTATCATTTACTAGGTATGTGACTTTCAGCAAGTTACTTAAACATTCTGGCTTTCATTTCTTCATCTGTAAGTTGGTCAAATGAAGGTCAAATAAGACAAATATGTAAACTGCAGGAATGTGGTAAAGCAATGTAAGCTATTAGTGTCAATACTATGACCTACATACCAAGACACAGAGCCCATGAGACCTGAGCCCTGCCCTAGAGGGACTGGCAGCACATGAGACAGCCTTGGGCACCCTGCAGTCGACACGGAGGCTGTGCAGGCAGGGCGGCACTCCGTGTTGACTGGGCCTTCAGAGATGCTTCTCTTTGTGTCCTGCACTAAGCCTCAAAGGATGAATAAATCCCACATTAGCCATAATGGTCACAACGCAAGAGCCGGCTGTACCGAGATATGTCAGTGATTTCTTTCACTTGTGTGTTGAGGGCTTAATTGCCAATTTGAATACGATCTGCTTCAGAAAAGTAGCAGCAATGCCAGCCATTTGAGTGAAGATGAAGTCTTGGCAGTGGCCCTGCTTCAGTGTCTCCTCTGTTCCAAACTATAAACCCACTCAACCATTCCTAGGACACATGGCCCTACCAAGGCCTCTCTAATTATGTGGAGTGGTTTGCTTGGCAGTACTAGAAGCATTTTTAGAGAAAACCTTAGCATAAGCCTTTGTCTTAGAGAAAATCCACCTTTTGGTTAAGTTCCAGCCTTTTCAAATGAGCTTCTTTGCACAAACAAGATCCCACTGTCTGATGTATTTTCAAGAGAAAGATGACTGGGCCCCCTACAGGTTCCATTGGCAAGAGCCTTATTCACAAGAAGCACAAGCCCACTGCGTCCTACCAGGTTTCATAACACTGCTAATTAGGGCTTCCATTCATCAGGATGCTGTGCTCAATGGTTTACACATTTTAACTCCATCTTTATAATCCCATTTTACACATGAGCAATCAGAGGCTCAGCAAGAGCGAGCCATCTACACAAGCTGACATAACCAGTAAGAGAAGCCGGAATGTAAGCTCACATCTGATTTAAAAGTGAAAGAATACATAAATTTTTGTTCTTATATTTTCCAACATAAATTAGACCAAGTATAAGCAAGGAGAAATGTTCATATTCATGACCACGCTACAAAAAATTTTAATTCCTAATAATAAGAAACCATGTGATGTACTAACTCAGGCATGGTGTTACACATCTTCATCACAGCCCATGCTACCTGGTTTGTTTGTATTAAAACAATTACTGGCCAGGCATGGTGGCTCACGCCTGTAATCCCAGCACTTTGGGAGGCTGAGTTTGGAACACCTAAGGTCAGAGTTTCCAGACCAGCCTGGCCAACAAGGCTGAAATCCTGTCTACCTATTTTTGTAAGTGAAGTTTTGTGGGAGCACAGCCATGCCTATTTGTTTGTGTACTTTCCATGGCTGCTTTCATGCTACAATGACAGATCCAGAGACGGCGTGGCCTGCAGAGCCAAATATCTTCACTATCTGGCCCTTTAAGTGTTCCTACCCCTGGCCCAGGTTATCTACTACCTCTGCAGGAAGTATGTTCCTCTTTGCTATTCTCCTCTGCATTCCTGAGTCAGAGAAAGTAGCAGATCTCCTACTGCACTGAATATAAACCTTGTGAGAGTAAAATCTTAGTGCTTCTGGTGTCCTGTGGTACCTTTTGGTTTCACAACACACAGTGGCTCATCTTCAGGACTGACCTTGATGATGTATAGGAGATAGTTAAACATAATGGCTAAGACTTGAAGCTTTCTTCAAATTCTTGTTCAGCTGCTTTCCAGCTTTGTGACCTTTGAAAACATACTTAACCTTTCTGTGCTTCTGTTTCTTCATCTTTCAAATGGAGATGAGAATAAGACTACCCACCTAATAGAGTCATCAATAGAATTAAATGAGCGAATTCATGGAAATGTTACGTTTAATCCAGAGCTTGATTCATAACAAGCATTCCACAAGAACTAGCTCTTAAAAGTGGAGTCACAGTCAAACTAAGGGCCAAGTCAAAAGAGGTTTCAAAATTTAGACATGAACGAATTTTCCCTTTGCACTCTTCTCAGCTTCTGGATGAACACTACTTTTTAAAAAATTTATGTTTCTTTTCTCACCTGAAATTTGAAGATGTCCTCTTGATCTTCTGCACAGTAATGTCAAAAGAGTAATTTAATATTTTTTAAACATTAAGGTACAATTGACGGAGCTTGTTTTTCTATCATTTTTAGTTCGGTGACTAAGTGATGTGAGTAAGAAATGGGAATTAAGATTCTAACTTGAAGGGAAGGTTTTTGATTAGAATCTTGACTTGCTGTGATTATAATGGTTTTGGATCTACTGAAATAATTTGTGACTGTGATGGTTAAATTTAGGTGTCAATTTCACTGAATTAAAGGCTTTACCAGATAGCTGGTAAAGCATTATTTCTGCGTATGTCTGTGAAGGTGTTTTGGAAGAGACTGGCATTTGAATTAATGGACTGAAGAAGGAAGGTCTGCCCTCAAGAATTTTTTCTTTTCATTCACAACTTGGCTGTTTGACACACATGACCTTGCTTTAAGCCTATCTCTTGGCTATCTCAGCTTTCCACATGCCTTGCTCACTAAGCATAATCATTTCTAGCTTTTGATTTAAAGTAGGAGATGTGTGACTTTTCCTTTCATTTGAACACTCAGAGACCTAACACTTATGGGGTTACTAACTGACCTAATTTCAATACCACTGTCTCCAGAAGTAAGGAGGCCTGAGGAGAGAGAGAGAGGTAAGGGGACAACTGGTTGGTGGAGCAGCCAGAACACACAATGGTTATAGTTTAAGTTCATTTATAGATCACAGATGACTAACAGATACGATAATAATAAAAACATTTGAAATACTGTGAGAGTTACCAAAATATGGTGAAAAGAAACAAAGTGAGCATATGCTGTTTGACAATGGTGCTGATAGAGTTGGTCAACACAGGGGAGCCACAAACCTTCAATTTGTAAAAAAAAAAAAAAAAAACACCAATATCTGCAAAGCACAATAAAACAAGGTATGCCTGTATATAGCTATAGATATATAAATATGTATATCTTATTGATTCTCTTTGGAGAACCCTAATTCAATGATTATTACATTTCCTTATGGAAAAAATATGTCAACACTTGCATACTTCAACTAAAGCCCTTAAAAGTACTAACCCAGGTCATTAAGAAAGTAAGCACAGAAGCCTGACTCTGGAGAGAGGAGTAACATTGGAAGCTACAGATACGTGAAATGTTTTACACCTATTCTATTTGTATTTTGTTTTCTGAAACTGGCTCATTGTAAAATGAAAGATGGGAAGAGGACAGTGGGAAATGTTACAGGGGAGCTTACAGTGGAAAGCAGTGTGTCTCTGGGCTTTTAGTTACTCACTTCTGCTTCGTTAATATAAATATTGTACTTCCTCTTGCCATCACAGAACAGGGCTCTGATCTTTTCACATTTCCACAGGACCATTTTGCATATTTCTCATTTGAAAAATAAATTACAGTAACTATGCTAACCGGACGAGAACTAAAAGATCAATTCCAATAAAAAGGCATTCACATCAGCGCAGTAATAGAAATGCTTTTAAATTCATTAGGAAGAGGATGATCTTCTAACCTGCATTGTCTTTGTAAGCTAATCTTACTCAGCATTTTACATTTAAATGGAATTTTTTAATAGAAATCAGAAATGTAAACCATTTCTACCATCTTGCACCTGCTCCTGTGATTAAATTCTTAATTCATTCCAGGAAGCATATTAAATTATATTATCAATGCTACCTTACTTGTGTACATGGACAATCAATGAAGCAGCCGTTTTCAGGTTTCGGCTCTGCTGCTTTCAGGTGCTCTGTTTTCTTTGAGTGGGTCTCTTACTTCCCATACTCCCTGTCAGTTTTCACTTCTTTGAAATTTCATCAAGCTCCCAGTTAGTGTATTTTAACTGGCACATCCTTAGCTGAGTCCTAAGGTTCAAACGATTCATTGTATACAAAAATGTAACCAAATTTCAATCAAAGTGTATATTGTCCAAATACGTTTTCCCAACAGGCCCCAAAACCTAGTACAACATTTTTCTGCTGGTATTACCTTTATATTAGATATTGTACTAACTTTCTAGACTACAGTTACAAATTACCCTACACTGGATGGCTAAAAACAATACAGCAAAAACAAAGATTTTTTTCTCACACAGTTCTGGAGGCCAGAAGTCTAAAACCAAGTGTTTTGGGGGCTGATTCTTTCTGGGGGCTCTGAGGGACAATCTGTTCAATGCCCTTTTTTCAGAAGACATATAAAAGCACAATTTGATTATATAAGATCTAAAATGTGGTAAAAGATGCTTTAGTAAAATATTTGCAACACATATAACACAAGAATTGATAGCCCTAATGTACAAAGATTGCCTACAAATCAATTAGAAAAAGACAATTAAAGGGGGGGAAAAAAATAACAATTCATCAAAGAGGAAATACAAATAAATATATTGTATCAAAACACAAGCAACCTTACTTTTGGCTGTTGTCAGAGAAATGTAATATGAAACAATGATGAGATATAATTATGTAACACATTAGATTGGTAACATATAAAGATACTGATACTTTCCAGTGCTGGTAAGGGTGTAGGGGAATAGAATTTTATATGCAAGCCAAGCAGAAATGTAAATTGCTAAAACATTTTTGAAATATTATCTGAAAAAATCTTTTTTTTTTTAATTTCTGGGTTCTTATTAGAGTATTTTTAAATTATGTACCAACTTCTGGGGTACATGAGAAAATGTGTAATTGAATATAATGTGCATTGATGAAATCAAAGTATTCAGGGTGTTCATAATCAGAGCACAATACATTTTTGTTAAATACAGTTATCCTATTCTGTTATCTAATTCCTTTCATCTTACTATATGCTTTTGCCCTTGAACCCACTTCTCCTGCTCCCACCTCCCACCTGCTTATCCTTCCAGGTTTGGCTTACTTATTTTTCCACTCTCAACTTCCATGTGTTCTAATTCTTTAGCTCCCACATATGAGTGAGAACATGCAATATCTGTCTTTTTGTACCAGGCTTATTTTACTTAAAGTAATGACTTCCCATTCTATCCATGTTGCTGCAAATGACATGATTCCATTCTTTTTTATGGCTGAATAGTATTCCAGCATACCACATTTTCCTTATCCATGCATCTACTGATAGACACTTAGATTGAGTTCATATCTTAGCTATTGTAAATAGTGCTGCAATAAACATATAAGTGCAGGTACTCCTTTTATATTGATTTCTTTTCCTTTGGGTAGATACTCAGTAGTGAAATCCTGAATCAAATGATAATTCTATGTTTAGTTTTTTGAGGAATCTCCATGCTGTTTTTCATGGTGGCTGTACTAGTTTACATTCGCACCAGGAGTGTAAGGATTCCCTTTTCTCTGCATCCTCACCAACATCTGTTATTTTTATCTTTTTGATAACAACCATTCTGACTGGGGTAAGATGATATCTCATTGTGGTTTTGATTTACACTTCTCTAATTTGTGATGTTGAGCATCTGTGTGTCATTTATAATTCTTTCTTTTTTTTTTTTTTTTTTTTGAGAAATGACTATTCATGACCTTGGTTCACTTTTTAATGGGATTTTTTTTCCCCTTTAACTGAGTTCCTTGTATATTCTGGATGTCAATCCACTGTATGATGAACACTTTGAAAATGTTTTTACCCATTCAACAGACTGTCTCTTCATTCTGTTGATTACTTATGTTGCTGTGCAGAAGATTTTTAGTTTAATGAATTCCAATATGTCTAATTTTGTTTTTGTTGCTTCTGCTTTTGAGCTCTTAGTAGTAAATTATTTGCCTAGACCAATGTCCAGGAGAGTTTCCCCTAGGTTTTTGTCTAGCATTTTTACAGTTCCAGGCCTTACATTTAAGTCTTTAATCCATTTTGAGTTTATTTTTGAATGTGGTGAGAGGTAGGGGTCCAGTTTCGTTCTTCTGCATGTGACTATCCAATTTTCTCAGCACAATTTATTGAAGAGGGTGTCTTTCCCCAATGTAAGTTCTTGTCAATTCTGTCAAAGATCCGTTGGCTGTATTCACATGACTTTATTGCTTGGTTCTGTATTTCGTTCCATTGGTCTAAATATGTTTTTATATTGATATCATGCTGCTTTGGTTATTAGAGCCTTGTATATATTTTGAAGTCAGGTAATATGATGTCTCCAGCTTTATTCCCTTTGCTCAGGATTGCTTTAGTTACTTGGGGTCTTTTATGACTCCATATGAATTTTAGGATTTTATTTTTCTAATTCTGTGAAGATGGTGTTGATGTTTTCACAGGGATTATATTGAACGTGTAGATTGTTTTGGAAAGTATAATCATTTTAATAACATTTTTTCCTCTGATGCTTCTCCATTTGTTTTTCTCATCTTCAATTTCTTTCCATTCTTTTGCAGCTTTCTTTGTATAAATATTTCTTTGGTAAAATTTATTCCTACGTATTTTTTTTTGGTGTTGTAAATGGGATTGCCTTCTTGATTTTGTTGCAGCTTTTTTGCTCCCATAGTTCAGTGAGTGGGAGGGAGTGGCACCCACCAGCTTCACTTCTTCACTTCCATAGCTCAGTGAGCAGAAGGGAGTGGCACCCAGGTGCTTCTTCTATCCCATTGTTGGGCAAGTGGGAGGGAGGGTTGCAGGTCTTTTACTCCTGCCACCCACAACTCTGAAAGCAGGAGTATTATAGTGCTTGTGCTCCCACTGCCCACAGCTCAGCAAGCAGGAATATTACAGATCTTTTGCCCCCATAGTTAGGCAAGTTCTAGGTTCTTGTCCCGTGACCAAGGGGAATAAGATACAGGGACACCAGAGATTGAGTAAGGGAGAGTCTTATTTTATTGAGTGACAGAATAAAAGCTCTCAGTTGTGAGAGGGGACCCAAAAGCAGGTAGCCATCTGTGAGACTGAATCCAGGATTTTTAATGGGCTTAGAATGGGGGAATGCTTGCTGATTGATCCATGAGTGGTCTTGGAAAAAGCACCATTTAATTGGTTAAAAGGCATTATTCAGAATGAATTAATCGAGAGAGAGTAGGTAAGATGGGGATGGAAGTTCTCATTCTGGTCATGAACCGTATCTGGACCTGGCAATTCAGTTTTCAGAATTTAGACTGTCCTGGGCTTGAAGGTCAGTCTTCACCAGGGACCTGTTCCTGTCTGCCTAGGAATTTGTCCGTCTCTTGTTGCTGTCAATTTCCTTCTCAGCTAGATTGTTATTGGTGTGTACAAAATACATTACTGATTTTTGCACATCGATTTTGTAGCCTGTAACTTTACTGAATTTATTACCAAATCTAAGATTTTTTGGTGGAGTCTAGGTTTTTCTAGATAGACCATCATATCATCGGCCTTTAATTACTCTTTTCTTTTCTTTTTTTTTTTTTTTTTTTTGAGACGAAGTTTCGCTCTTGTTACCCAGGCTGGAGTGCAATGGCACGATCTCGGCTCACTGCAACCTCCGCCTCCTGAGTTCAGGCAATTCTCCTGCCTCAGCCTCCTGAGTAGCTGGGATTACAGGCACACGCCACCATGTCCAGCTAATTTTTTTGTATTTTTAGTAGAGACAGGGTTTCACCGTGTTGACCAGGATGGTCTCGATCTCTTGACCTCATGATCCACCCGCCTCGGCCTCCCAAAGTGCTGGGATTACAGGCGTGAGTCACCACACCCGGCCAATTCCTCTTTTCTAAATGGATGTCTTTTATTTCTTTTTCTTCCTTCATTGCTCTGGTTAAGATTTCCAGAAGTGTGACTGTCCAGAAGTGAGGCTGTCATCAGTAACTTCTTCCTCTAGCAACTCCCAGCTCCCTTACTTGGCCTCTTTCCTCTCATCTAATCAACAAGAAGTCCAGGAAGTTTTCTTCCAAACAGACTCAGTCCATCTATTATTTTTTTCTGTTGTCACTTCCTTAGTGAAAGTGAGGGAGCAGGAACTGATCCAAAGTACTTAGGTTAAAATCCAAGCTCTGCCATTTACCAGCTGTGTGACGTTGAGAAACATACTCAACCTCTCTGTTCATCAGTTTTCCATCCACAATTTTAGGATGATAGTGTTACAAAGATTTAAGAAATTAATACAGGTAAAGTGCTTAGAACAGCATCTAGCACATAAGTAGGTATTCATGAATTTTAGTTGCTATTCTTATTCTCTTGTAAAGTCAAAGAACTAACATCTCTTTAAATAAACAAGCTAGTCTTAATCATTGTTATTTTAAAGTCACTTTATTACCAACTTTGAAGTCCAAACAAGCTTAATAAAAATTAATATAAGGATTGACATGACCCTTTTGGGGAAAAAATATCAACAAAATGTTTTTATAGAATTCAAAAACTGCCTATAATATTAACTGACTACTAACAATAAAATCATCAGTCCCCCAACTGACTGAATAGACTTCTTCTGGGCCAAAGGTACTCCAGAGAAACCTTAAAAACTGAATTCCCAGCCATAACAGGATAGACAGTCAGACATCTCGTTATATCCCTCCCTTTTGCAGTGTAGACACAACAGCTGATCATCATTAATGTTAAAATAGAAATCATAAGCCTGATGGAACAGATTCTTTTTTGCAGTAAGACACCAAATTATAGACAGGATCTAAAGCCATGCCAGTTAAGGGTGAAGTCATGCAATCCTACATATAAAGAATAAACTATGCTTTAATGGCCACTAGGTTTTTCTTTTTTCCTAGCAGCTAAATAAACACTGGCCTCAAGATAAGCAATATTAAAACCATTGCAGCTCCTCCACTGCCAAATGTTGACTAACTGACCCCCAGCCTGTTCCATGGAGCACAACTACATCTTTGATCAAACAAGAGACTGATTTCAGTAACTTGCTCCTGGTAAGAGACTACCAACCATGGACTGGTCCTGGGCAGTTTACAGAGGCCACACATGCTGAGTGTCTTTGTGTCCCTGTTTCACCTTTTGATATATAGGGTTTCATTGTAATAAATTAAAATGTTAAGTCTCTACCCCAAAGTGAACATAAGACACATGTAACATACATGTTTGTTCAGTACACATGCATTAGGACGCCCATCATGAATATTCATCGCTCCTCCTATAACCTGTTGAATATGAATTTATGCTGAAACAGCCAACTGTCTCCTTTTTTCTGTCTCCTCCTTTCTCCTCCTTTCTCCCTGTCTCCTCCGTTCTCCCTGGAAGTGCCTGCTATGTCTCTGCTGGAGGCTGTTCTGCATCAGGATAGCCACCCTGAAAGTTGTAACCCTTTGTAAGAAATAAAGCTCTTCTTTTCTAAATTTATAAATTGTGATTTTTTTCAGTTGACATAACAAAGCCAATGTCAAGTGCCTTGTGTTTTAGCTTAAGAACTACAAAGTGAACCAACAATTTAAACTTCCATTGGTTGAGGAGCAAAAAAGAGGAAATTTAGAAAACGGAAAATTTGTTTCCTTATTAAAGTATAATACATCTGGTTATTAACAAATACAGACTTTAAAAATAATGCTGTTGATCTTTCTATTGCATTTTTCATATCTGAAAATCAAAGCAAAGAACATTCTTCTATCAATGTCATAAAAGGCAGAAATAAATAAGACTATCAACTAGTTGACAGTACTCTGCATCAAAAATAGTCCTTGTTTTTGTGGAAATCAAGGACTTTGAATGAAAGATCCTGTAAGATTCTTTTATTCTGAAGAAATTCCATTAAATAGGGAATTGAAAGGAAGGAGGAGGGAGAGAAGGAAGCAAGGGAGGGAGAGAAGGAAGGAAGGGAAGGAAGGAGGGAAGAAGGAAATTGACTGACCATGCAGAGCTGTTCTCCAAGGAATCATCTATCACCAAGTCATGTTACTTTGCTTCATGAATATTATGAATATTCCTGAATTCCTCCTCTTCTCTCTATACTCACTGCTATTGTTCTAGATCTTAGTATTGCACCTCTCTCTCTGTCTCTCTCTGTCTCTCTGTCTCTGTCTCTCTCTCTCTCCTTTCTTATTGCAACAACTTTCAGAGAAATGTTCTAAAATATTAAACTATTGGTCTCACTTCTCTATTTAAAGCACCCCACTGACTCCTCACTGCTTGTTAAACAAATCCCAAAGTCTCTAGTGTGGCTCACAAGACTCCTCAGGAACAAAGAAACATTGGACTTAATCTGTTCTATAGACCAATTGGACCTAACAGATATTTACACAACATTTCATCTAATGGCTGCAGAAAACACTTCATCTCCTCAGAACATGAATCATTCTCAAAAATAGACCATGAAAACATGTCTTAAAACATGCAAAAAACTGAAATAAAATGAAGCATCAGAGACTACAAATGGAATCAAACTAGAAATCAATAACAACAAAAATCTTGGAAACTATACAAATACATGGAAATTAAACAATATCCTTCTAAATGCCAGTGGATCAAAGAAGAAATTAAGAAAGAGATTGAAAATTTTCATGAAACAAATGATAATAGAAACACAACATACCAAAACCTATGTGATACAGCAAAAGCGATATTAAAAGGGAATCTTATAGCTATAAAATGCTCACATCAAAAAGATGAAAAATTTCAAATAAACAGTCTAATGATGAATCTTAAATAACTAGAAAAGCAAGAGCAAACCAAACCCAAAATTAGTAGAAGAAAATAAATAATGAAGAGCAGAGCAGAAATAAATAAAATTGAAATGAATAAAACAACGTAAGAGATCAATGAAACAAAAGTTGCTTTTTTGAAAAGATAAATAAAATTGACAAATCTTTAGCCAGACTAACAAAACAAAAAAGAAAAAGAAGACATTAAAACAGACACTGAAGAAATTCAAATGATCATTAGTGGCTACTATGAGCAACTACATGCCAATAAATTGGAAAACATAGAACAAACTGATAAATTGATAGACACATACAACCCACCAAGATTTAACATGAAGAAATCCAAAACTTGAACAGACTAGTAACAAGTAACGAAATAGAAGCTGTAATAAAAATCCTTCCAGTAAAGAAAAGCCCAGGACCCAATAGCTTCACTACTGAATTCTGTCAAACATTTAAAGAAGAGATAATACCAATACTCCTCAAAGTATTGTGAAAAAAGAGAAAAAAACACTTTGAAACTCATTCTGTGAGGCCAGTATTACCCTAATACCAAAATCAAAGACGCATCAAAAGAAGAAAACTTCAGGCCAATATCCCTAATGAATATTGATGCAAAAATCATCAACAAAATATTAGCAAATTGAATTCAACAATGCATTAAAAAGATCACTCATCATGACCAAGTGGGATTTATCCCTGGGATGAAAGAATGGTTCAACACATGCAAATCAATCAGTGTGATACATCATATCAACAGAATGAAGGGCAAAAACCACATAATCATTTAATTTATGCTGAAAGAGTATTTGATACAATTCAACATCCCTTCATGATAAAAACCCTCAAAAAACTGAGTATAGAAGAAACATACCTCAACATGATAAAAGTCATACACAACAGACCCACATTACTATCATACTGAATGGGGAAAAACTGAAAGCCTTTCCTCTAAGATCTGGAGTACAACAAGAATGCCCACTGTCACCACTGTTATTCATCATAGTGCTGGAAGTCCTAACTAGAGTAATCAGACAAGAGAAAGGTATAAAAGCCATCCAAACAGGAAAGGAAGAAGTCAAATTATCCTTGTTTGAAGATGGTATGATCTTGTATTTGTAAAACCTAAAGAATTAGAACTGATAAATTTTAGCAAAGTTTCAGGATACAAATCAACATACAAAAATCAGTTGCATTCTATATGCCAACAGTGAACAAAATGAAACAGAAATTTAAAGAGTAGTCCCATTTACAATAGCCAGAAATAAAATCAAATATATAGAAATTAACTTAAGAATTAAAAAAATCTCTCTAATGTCAACTATAAAACATTGATGCAAGAAATTGAAGAGGACACAGAAAATAGAAAAACATTTCATGTTCATGGATTGGAAGACTCAATATTGTTAAAATGTCCATACTGTCCAAAGCAATCTACAGGTCCAATGCAATTGCTATCAAAATACCAATAACATTCTTTACTCAAATAGAAAAAACAATCCTAAAATTTATATAAAATCACAAAAGACCCAGAATAGCCAAAATTATTCTAAGCAAAAAGAACAAAACTGGAAGGATCGCATGACTTGCCTTTAAATTACCCTACAGAGCTACAGTAAGCAAAACAGCATGGTACTGGCATAAAAGCAGACATATAGACCAAGGGAACAGAATACAGAATTCAGAAACAAGTCCACATCCCTACAGTGAACTCATTTTTGGCAAAGGTGCCAAGAACATATACTGGGGAAAAGACAGTTTTTCAATAAATAGTGCTGGAAAACTGGATATCCATATGCAGAACAATGAAACTAGGCTCCTATCTTTTGCTATATACAAAAATGAAGTTAAAACAGATTAAAGACTTAAGTATAAGACCTCAAAATATGAAACTACTACAAGAAAACATTGGGGAAACTTTCCAAGACATTGGTCTGGGCAAAGATTTATTAATACTCCACAAGCACAGACAACCAAAGCAAAAATGGACAAATGGGATAATATCAAGTGAAAAAGCTTCTGCACAGCAAAGGAAACAATGAAAAAAGTGAAGAGACAACTCACAGAATGGGAGAAAACATTTGCAAACTACCCATCTCACAAGAGATTAATAACCAGAATATATAAGGAACTCAAAACACTCTATAGGAAAACATTTAGTTATCTGATTTTAAAATGGACAAAATATTTGAATAGATAATTCTCAAATGGCAAATGGGCATATGAAAAGGTGCTCAGCTTCATTTATCATCAGAGAAATGCAAATCCAAACTACAATGAGATATCATCTCACCCGAGTTAAAACAGCTTTTATCCAAATGTCAAGCAATAACAAATGCTGGCAAGGATGTGACAAAAGGGAACCCTCTTACACTGTTGGTGGGAATGTAAATTAACACAACCACTGTGGAGAACAGCTTGGAGGTTCCTCAAATAAACTAAAAATAGAACTACCATACTCTCCAGCAATCCCACTGCTGGGTATGTACCCAAAAGAAAGAAAATCAATATATCAAAGAGACGTCTGCACTCCCATGTTTGTTGCAGCACTGTTCACAATAGCCGAGATTTGGAAGCAACCTAAATATCCATAAATAGATGAATGGATAAAGAAAACGCGATAGTCGTACACAATGAAATACTATTCAGCCATAAAAAAATGAGATTCAGTCATTTGCAACAACATGGATAGAACTGGAGGTTATTATATTAAGTGAAATAAGCCAGGTACTGAAAAACAAACATCACATGTTCGCACTTATTTGTGGAATCTAAAAATAAAAACAATTGAACCTATGGAGATAGAGAGTAGAAAGATGGTTACCAGAGTCTGGGAAGGGTAGTGAATGGGTTGAGAGGATAGTTAATGTATACAAAAACATAGTTAGAAGGAATGAATATGGCCTAGTATTTGATAGCACGACAGAGTGACTGTAGTCAGTAATAATTTAATTATACATTTAAAATAGCTAAGCATATAATTAGATTGTTCATAACACAAAGGATAAATTCTTGAGGGGATGGATACCTCATGTTCCATGATGTTATTACGAATTTCATGCCTGTATCAAAACATCTCATGTACCCCATAAATATACACACCTACTATGTAAACACAAAAATTAAAAATAAAAAATTAATTTAAAAGAAGAAGACTTTGTTAGGGCCTCTTCACTTCCAGACTTAGCTCTCTATGATCCAGCCAGTCTTCACTTCTTATAGTCCCTCAAAACTGCGTGTTCTCTTTTCCCTGGGGCTTCTGGTTAAGATAGTCTGCTCTAGATACCTCTTCCATTCTAGAAGCTAACTTTTATCTCCTCTTAAAGTCTCAGCTTAGCTGTCACTGATTCCCAGAAGTCTTTCCTGTTCTCTACATCTTGGATAAGCACCCACTTCTCTGCTCCCTTGGTACCCTGATCACCATTGTTACAAGCCATTTTGTAACTGCCCATATTTCCTGCCCTCATGTACATCCTTGGAGGCAGGATCTTTGACTGCCCTCAGCATCTGGCACAGCACTTGAGACATAGCAGGCCCTTCATATGTACTGAATGACCACACCAATTATTTCAGATCACAGAAAAGCTTAAAAAATAATTTGTCCAGAACCACCTCACTTGTGATATTTTTCTTTATTGATAGTTCTGCTGTGGTTTGCACAGACCTTCACCTTTTTCTTCCTTCCGTTCATTTTGAGCTCTATTGTCCCATTGTTGACCAGGACAAGCATGTGATCATTTTCTCAATCAAGCCCAACATTACTCTCCACCAAAATTGAGTAACTAAGGAACTTTGCAAGTCTCCTTGCATAACCCAAGGATTGAAATGTGTTTTTCTTCCATCATGGTACCCCTTAGAACTCTGCATACCAAGGAGAAAAACCATGACTGTGTAGCTGGCTGAGAAGTGAGTCTTTCACACTAACCAATTGCATGGCTTCCCACATTGAAGGAAACAAGAATGGTGGAAAAGAATAAAGGGAAAGAAGACAGAATAGAGGGCACCACATGTTATGTCTCATGTTGTTGTTAGGACCTATTCTCATTAGGAAAACCATTAAATCTTTTCTTTCTCTGGTTCTTTATTGTGCACTCAGAGATCCCTTAGGCTATTTCATCAAGCATCCATGAATAAAAAGCTTGCCTACAAGACAGACACAAAAGGAAAGAAGGGCTGGCCTAATACTGCAATTCTCCCTAGAAGGAAGAGTGTTTGTCATCAGCCTTGGCAGAGCCTAACTGTGAAGCAGCCCCAGTGTGGGTGCATCTTCTGCCCCCGTACCATAAATTAGGAAAGCCAGATTGGTCTGATAACTGTGAGGTTATCACAGATGGTTACCAGAGGCTGGGAAGGGTAGCGAATGGGCTGAGAGGATGGTTAATGTGTACAAAAACATAGTTGTATGAACTCTCAGGTCTACCATTAGGACTTGCTGTGCTCCACAGAAGATGCCTCAGGTGAGGTGACAGACTTACCAAGGCTCCCACTATGTCTCAGGCATAAACAAAGGCCATATGTTTACCTGCTAAGGTTATTTTATTCATACATAGCGTGTTTGTTCAGATCCACACCGTCTTTCTCATATTCCACATATGCATGTTTAGTGTTTCATATATTTCACAAATTTGAAGATGTCCTAACTTGGAGAATACAGACTATTTCAAATACAGGTCCATACAACAGTAAGTAAAATGTGAAGTAAACTGTCAACATTCCTAATTAGAATTCATTACTGCTTTTTAAAAAAAAAAAAAATGTATTAATTGTAGGTCTGGAGTTCAAAATCTGCCTCACAACACCAAGGTTTACTATAACTATGCCAATTTCCTGAAGGCCTGGGTCAGAACAGGGAAGCAACCTACCGCTATAGAATAGCCCTCACGTAACCCATACAGGGAGGGTACTGGCCATTGTGCTTTGAAGACACTTGTTTATTTCACTCATCCCATCCCAGTATATGGGGAGTTTGTTTGTTTCTCTTGACAGTGAACTAATCCTTGGAGGTGGGGTAGCTCTTGAATTCTGAGTCTTTTGGCTCAGTATTCAAGTCTGCTGTTAATACAATAACTCTACCTTGCATCTAATTCTGGAAATTTTTCCATTGCTACAGTATTATGCAATGATTGACAGTCAGTTGAGTATATATATGAAGGTAGACAGAAATTGGTTGCTAAAAATATACTGGTAAGTTCTCAGGGCATGTATTCCAGTGAATTATTAATGGGGTGTATATGGAAAATCTAAGCCTGCCACTGCATGAGGAAGATTTCTACGGAAACATTTGAAAGCAATGAAGATGCCTTTACATGTTGTGTTACATTAAGAGTAAAATGAGAAGACACTTTATGGCCAGGTTTGAACTTTCAGGCTTTTGAAAAACATGTATGTATTTATACTTTTCCAAAGTAAAGAGCTCTGATGCTCTCCTCTTAGCTTTCTTGAGATTCAGCATATCAAATATGCTTATAGCTGTGGCTCTATTTTATTCTTAAGAAAAGCCCACAGCTGTGGTGCTCTCAGAGACTCTTTTCATATCTCAATGCAGAGTTTTCATGGTGGCTATTTCTCAAGATTCTAGATAAGAAATATATTTGACCTTGAACACATGGAGACTTGATAAATAAAATACACAAGAGTACAACAAAGCAAGGTGAGTTCTCTCCTCTATTGAACACACTAAAAGAAGCCCTTTTGACAGGATTCTGTACCTTATCAATGGGCCCATATTTGGTTGACTTCTCTAATACAATTCCACTTTTGTAAATGCTTAAAACATACTGATATCGTTTGGCTCTGTGTCCCCACCCAAATTGCATCTTGATTGTAATCCCTATAATCCTCACGTGTTGAGAGAGGTACCAGGTGGGAAGTGACTGGATCATGGGGGCACTTTTTCCCATGTTGTTCTCATGATAGTGAATGAGTTCTCACAAAACCTGATGGTTTTATAAGGTGGTTTACTCTGCTCTTGCTCACTCTTGCCTGCCACCATGTAAGGCATGCCTTTTCCCCTTCCACCATGTAAGTTTCCTGAGGCCTTCTTGGCCATACGCGACTGTGAGTCAATTAAACCTTTTTTCCTTTATAAATTACTCAGTCTTGGGTAGTAACTCATAGCAATGTGAGAATGGACTAATACCACATACACCAATAGGTATGGGTAATTGAATAATATATTTTCCTTAGGATATTGAGAGTCTGTTTTCTAAAGTTCCTACCAAGATGTTCTCAAAGCTTTGTTTTAAAAATCATCACTCACCAGAATGCTCTTTGGGTTCTGCTTCTATATTATCTTTTGGAATAGTATTCTCTACCAGCATATTATTAATTAATTACTTAACATACAGAAAGGCCCAAACTTAAAATAGTACCCAAAAAGTTAACCACCAAAAACATTCCTCAGACCATAAGAAATGGAAGTTCCCCATGGAAAGTCAGAACAAAGCTTCGTGTTTTCACTGAGGAGTGGGAAACACACTTAAAGCACTATTAAACAGTCATGTTCTTTCTCTGAGAAGCAGTTTACCAAAAGGTTACTACTTAGTTCTGTCTTAGATTGGTGAGATGCTGTTGAATTTTACATTTTTAAATGCTATACTTTAGCAATAAGAAAATATAATTTTAAACTTTAAGGGCACAGATCAGGTATATTTTGGCTTTAACAATGAATTAACATTTAGCAATGCAATCTTGTGGGGAGAAAATGAATACTAAGTTTACCTGAAAAAAATGGATGAATGAAATGTTTCAGTATTTTATTTTTCATTCTTAAAAATCTATTTGCTGTCATGTTTAAATGGGTAAAGTAAGGCAGGCTTTAAGATACTTAGAAGAGTGGGTATGATTCACTGGTAGCTGTTTTCAAAGAATTATTGTAGGCTGGGCATGGTGGCTTACACTTGTAATTCCAGCACTTTGGAAGGCTTGAACTCCTGACTATGAACTTCATCATTTTGGCAATTATTAATCTAGGTGACCAGAAGATTGCTTTTATTTTGATATTGCTAATTTCCTACAAAATCTGCTGAGGGAGGAAGTCTTTCCCCTTCCAAGTGCCTCCCTCCCCATTTCAGTGAATCTAATTTTTTCCATATTTGCAGACAGCAAGAAGGAGAATAATGGGGAAATATGATGTTAAAGGATCTAAAATCAGTTCCAACAATCATCTACTACCGCTTTCAGTGACTGTACAGATTCCCAAAGCAGTAGTGAAGTTAGTCATTCAAATTGTATTTATTGACAGCCAATCATTTTTTTTTTTTTGAGCTGGCTTATATTTCTCAAGCTAGCTCATAGTAAATGGATAATTATATACAACATGACTATATTGTTTCTTTTACATTTGTATTTTATTTTTACAATCTTGCAGAATTGCCTCTGTACCTTCCCTTTAGCCATAGCCCATTTAAATATATTTGTATACTGTGAGAAAATCTCTCCTAGAAAAATACTTCATTATTAAGTTACAGATTCAGTTAAAACCCTAAATCATGGCTGGGCGTGGTGGCTCACGCCTGTAATCTCAGCACTTTGGGAGGCCGAGGCAGGCGGATCACCTGAGGTCAGGAGTTCAAGACCAGCCTGGCCAACATGGTGAAACCCTGTCAAAAAAAAACTAAATCATTTAAAAAACAAAAGCTTACCTTAAAATTTAACAAACATGAGTGTTAGCTTTGATTTGCTTTGCTGTGAGGGCAGCTTTCATGCTTATACCTATTCTGGATTCTGTAAAACTTAGGATCATAGATGATGGAAAATCAGAAAAACACTAACAGATCTATGACATGCCTCCAAAGCTCCTGACCATTGATTTACCTCAGGAAAGGTTTCTGCCATTCAACTCCACTTAATGGGAGTGGAGAGTTCAAAGACCACCCAATATCCCAGTTCTTCCTACACAAGAATTCTTACAAAACACCTTCTCTAATATATTAGCCCACAGTGACCCTGCCTGTGGGTCAGAAGATGCCCCTTAGAGAACTTTTGATTGGACAATAGTTTGGTTAATTAATTTAAAAAGTTAAGGTGGATAAAGCAGATAATATATAACTCTGAACACTTTGTTTTAGCCTAAAGCATACAAATGTACTTTCATTCAATCAAATTTTAAAGTCAAGCAAAGGCCTTTCAATAAGAATTCATGAGTTAAAAAACTAAATCAGCATTTTCACATAAACCATATCCAAAATGCATCATCTATGACTACTATCAGTTTGGATAACTTTAAAGTAGAACATAAATTTTAAGATTGCTGCAAAGTAAGTTGAGCTAAAAATCCATGAGTTTCATGATTTGTTTCCCTCCAATCTTTTACGGCATCTCAACATCTAATTGAACAGTAGTTTTATATTTCTTGGCAACTTCACTTTTTTAGCTTTTGTAAAATATTTCCTTGGTTTTCACAGAAATGACAACTCTTGTCACACTCAGATTGTATCTGTTTATAGGATGTTTCACTAAATTATGCAATTATTATTTTAAAAATACAACTAAAATAAACGTAAATAAATACAACTGCCTGCTGGCAAATCAAACAACTCAATCAGTAGAAACCGAGGTGCACAGGCTCAAAAAAGAGCAGTGCGCTCCTGAAGTGCATAAGGGGCATAACTCAGTAAATTTCACAGAAGAATTGGAGACTCTCCAGTAATCTGGTGACTTTTTAATTGGAGGTAATTTTAAAAAGAAAATATATTAATTCTAAGTAAATTAGTAAAAACTATAGCTTCTACTACTATTTAGACTCACTCAATGACAATTTTTAGTTGATTATTTTCAGCTGGGCATCAAGAATCTTGCATTCCGGGATACAGAATAAGGTTTGCTACTGCCCAGTAAGTCAAGCTAGTCTCTCCAGTCTCTAAAATGTGACCTCATATTCCACTGAACATTTTTTCACCTAGAAGTCCTTTCTACCACTTCATCTCATAATGCCCTGCTGCACCCAGTACTCTAAGATTTGCTGATGTGCCGCAGGTGTTTGGATATCAGTCATGTGCAGGATTTAATCCTGATAAAAGGGCTGAGATCCTAAGTCACCCAGACAGATATATTCCTCTTCACACATACAGTTTCAGCACGAAATATACTGTGAATTTTGTGATCAAATGGAAGATATCTTGCACTGCCCCTTGGGAGACTCAAGTGTGCCTAAGGAGTGATGAGACCTTTAGAATGGTCTTATATGTTCCTAATATGTCTGTTACTGATGTTTTAAACAAAAAAATATGAAGGAAAAGAAAACTGCTAAAACAGGATTGAAGCTCCTGATCGTGATGTTTTCTGTTGATAGAACTAAAATGTAAGGAGTATATGTTTCATGATTCTGTACAAATGAAATGCTATACCACTCTTTAATTTGCTAAAACATGGTAAAGGAAGGGGCTGATATTGTTCTATTGAAATGTATTTAATTCATAAAATAGAGACTTCTTATGATAATAATGTTTAGTGATATAGTACTTAATCATCCTTCTTGTGTGGACAACCAGAATTTATCAAGGAAATTCTTTAAGACTTGGATATATATTTTTGCAGTAAGAAAAAATATTTATTTTAAAAAGAAATAAATGGCTGAATATTAATGAAACATCATATATTAGAGCTATAATGATATATAACAAAAGCTCATTACAGCTGCAAATTAACCTATTTTTTAATGATATCCTGAGTTTCTTCAACACAATTATTGTATCAAATCTCCTATGAATGCTCAAGAAAACATGTGCAGTTTGAACATTGTAAAAACTAGAAACCACTGAGTCAGGAAAAAACATCACTTATTTATGCAGCTTATTTTGGACAAACTTTTAAAATAACTTTCATAACTACAGATGGCCTTAGACGCCAGCCGCCATGTGTTTCTGAAAGGAATTAAAATTCCGACACCACTTGTTGCCTGGGTGTGACACATGGTGATGGTTCCTCCGCTGGAGTGGTGTTATCACTGTATTGGTGCTCACATTTAGAGCCCTGGACATCCTTTATGATACCTCATGTGAAATTTTGGCATTATTTTTGTGTCTTCTGTTGACGAAATTACATTCCCACTATGTATGTTGTGTTAAGTCTGACAGTTTTGTTCATCAAATCCAAAAAGCAGTATTTTACGTAAAATATAAACTAGAGATTTTTAGTCTCATAGTGATCACATTTAGCTATACTTTAAAGCACTAGGATTTTTTTTTTCTTTTTTTCTTTTTTTTTTTTTTTTTTTGTTTGAGACAGAGTCTCACTCTGTCGCCAGGCACTAGGCTGGAGTGCAATGGCGCGACCTCGGCTCACTGCAACCTCCGCCTCCTGGGTTCAAGCAATTCTCCTTCCTCAGCCTCCCAAGTAGCTGGGACTACAGGTGCGCGCCACCACGCCCAGCTAATTTTTGTGTTTTTTAGTAGAGACGGGATTTCACCACGTTGGTCAGGATGATCTCGATCTCTTGACCGCGTGATCCGCTTGCCTCGGCCTCCCAAAGTGCTGGGATTACAGGCATGAGCCACCGCGCCCGGCCAGGACTATGATTTTATTCAAAGACTTCTTTCCTTCATGCTATTCTTGCACACCCAAAACTAGCTTAACAGGTGATCTATTATGAGTCAATGAGGCAATTTTGACAAGATGTTGTTTAGAGTCTCCATTTAAATGGAATCAGTAGTGGTACCTACCTCACAGAGTTCTTGTTGAGAAATCCTGTAAAGTGCTTAACACAGTGCCCTGGCCTGGGGGCTGAGCCCTGCGTCAGCTGTTACTGCACCCAGCATCTGATTGCTCTTGCCTTCACTGCTCCAGGCCTCCTTCTTTCCGGGAGCCGCCATTTTCCCTGCCCTGCCACAGCCACAACTTCCGCTGCTCTTCCTGCCTCCACTACCAGGGCACTCTGGGGAACTGATAGATCCCTGGTCCAAATTACTCTTCCATTCATGGAGCGCTGCACCAGCCCCACCTCAACCAGAGTGGAAGCCCCGACTGCCTGCCCTGTCTGGGACGTTCCCTCTCTGTCCCCATTCCCTGCTGCTTGCTCTGTGGTTGGTCAGCTCCAGCCACACGGGGCCTTGAGGCCCCTGGGGCTCACACCACAGGCACGACCTCTAGGCTTGTGCACTCACTGTTCCCACCGCCAGAGTGCTTTTCCCTTAGTATCTGCATGGCTCACCTCCACACTTCCTCCAAGCCGTCTGTCACCTTCTCTCTGAGGCCTTCTCTGACCACCTCACATCAAATCACAACAGTCCTGCCGCCCCAGCACTTCCTGTCCCTTTGCACTGATCTGTATTCTACACAACTGTCATCACCCTCTAATACACTCACTTAGTATTGTGTAAACTGTGTGTCTCCCTCTTCTAGAAGGTAGTCTCCACAAGAGCTGATATCTTTGTTTATATCCGCAACATATAGGACAGTATGAAGCACATGGTGGGTAAATATTTGTTGACTAAGTTAAAACTGCATGTATATACACACTACTAATGCTGCTTTTTAGCATGTGAATTGTCTGATTAACAGATTTCATTATTAATCTCTTTTACTCAGGAACCCAAGAACATTTGTCATCCAGTAACACACATAGTGGAAGAAAGGGATGAATGCAAGATGCCTTGAGTGTTCACTGTTAGTGATGGAGAAGTAATAATAGAGGATGTTTTGACTGGTGGGAGCAAGTCGAAGGCTATTGACAGCAATGAAGAAAATTATTTTTGGGAGATGAGAAAGCCATGGAAGACAGGGAGAGCTGAATGTTTCAGCTTGACGTGGGTTCATTAGGCCTGAGGTGACAACTGAAGTCACCACTCAAGAGATCCTATAGCTGCATGAGCTCCTCATCTCTACCAAAAAGATCCAAGAATCCTAAAACACACCGTTTATTTGAAGGAATGGGCTCAGAGAAGAAATAACAATATTTGTTCGTCAGAATGTAGCTGGTGTGGCCGTGTATACTCGTACAAAAATCATCTCAGTGGTTCACTGGCAGCCTAGCGAGATGTGCTATGGGCTCCATTTTTACAGAAAAATAAACTTGGGCACAGACACAAATCCAACCCACGCAGCTAGAAAGTGTCATAGTCATAACGGAGCCTAGGGCTCCCATCCTGTTCTGTTTCCACTTCACCAAAGCAGCTTTCTATCCATCCTACAAGAATAGCATAAGTTACATTCACAATATTCAGTTTACAAGGGCAGAAAAGTGTGAGGCTGCCTTTAGAAAAGAATTTCATTTGATAAATTTCCAACTTTCTGGTACTTACAGGGTTAATTCTCAACTGTCAGAAAAGTCAACTATTTAAAGGATTCCTTTCCTGCCTCTTCAGTCTTGGTTTTACTTGAAATCTTGTTTGCAAATTAATAGGAGGGAGGCTTTCGGAATCACCTATGTGATCCAGAGCTCAACAGGAGCTGAGTTCAGTTTGGGTTGATTGATCATTACTTCCTGAGGATAAAGGAGAAGCAGGAGAAAGACTAACATGGTGAAAATACAGTGCTGCATCCTGAAATTGAGTTTACCTGGGCTATTTTTTAGTCATGAAAAATTGAGGTTTTATGAAGGAATTTTTAAAGTCATGTTTTTCTCTTTGATTTTTTCTCTCAACAAAAATTAGAAAATAAATATCTGACCTTAAGTATCGACAACCTTCAACAAATAAAATTTGAGAATGAAAAGCAGACAAGCATATCAGGGTGTGCACACTCAAAGAAAATTGCAAACTAGAGTACATGATGCAATTTTACTTAAACACTGAAATTTGTCTTACAAATCACTTGAACAATGACAAATTGATGGCATCCATGACTTTTGAACAGATTGTGCAAACTCTGAAGGAAATACTTGAAATAAAAATAAATCTAAATTTTAGTTGCATAAATTACATCAGTTGCTATTCTCTATAAGGTCTTGTATATGATCCTCTTTTTGAGATTCAAGCCTATAGTTCTTTGGTCAAAGATAGAGCTTAAAAACAATAGAGCCAAAAGCACTACTACGTAATTTTTATATTGACACCTGGTTAATATAAAGTACCACAAAATACAAGACAAGTTTATTTACTGTTATTAATTCCAAATAGGCTTTCTATTATGTAATAGTTTTCATAGGCGTAGTGTTTACTTTTTGTGATAGGGAGCGAATTTTACCAGTGAAATAAAAAATCTAATTAGTTCAGTTTGGGGTTTTTTTTGTTTGTTTTGTTTTGTTTGAGATGGAATCTCACTCTGCTGCCCAGGCTGGAGTCCAGTGCCATGATCTTGGCTCACTGCAACCTCCACTTCCTGGGTTCAAGCAATTCTCCTGCCTCGGCCTCCTGAGTAGCTGGAATCACAGGCATACACCACCACACCTGGCTTATTTCTTCTGTATTTTTAGTAGAGACAGGGTTTCACCATGTTGGCCAGGCTGGTCTCAAACTCTTGACCTGGAGTGATCTGCCCACCTCAGTCTCCCAAAGTGCTGGGATTACAAGTGTGAGCCACTGCTCCCAGCATAGTTCAGTTTCTTTAGAAATATTTTACTTCTCTTTGAGTACTATTTGCCAAGATATTATAGTTGAGTAGACTGGTCAAGTTAAAAAAACAACAATTATTCCACAGTTGGTAGCAGCATATTTAGACATAGCATATGCTGTATGGCTACTGAGCTACATGATTATAGCTCAGAGGATTACAGTCATGGTTATATTGATGGCTAGGTCATTGCTCATATTTTCTGGGAAAATAGATTTACCAGAATCTTCTGCCTCTTAACACAATAGAAACACCAGTGATTCTGAGACACTAGTTATTTTGTTATAATTCCTAATTTACTCCATTTCTCCTAGACTTTGTTTATTAAACTGTAATGTAAGTACAAAAATCATTTTAACCTTAAAAAATTGGAAAATTAAAAGAGATAATATCTGGGAAAGTATTCTATAAGCCACAAAGTACAAGACAAATGTATGATATCATTACCACTGTTTTAGATCATCTGGGCTTATTTTATTCCTGCATTTTTCTCTTAAACAAATGCAATGGCTTGGAGGAAATGAAATAATTTTTTTTCCTACCTACTTTACTTCTGCTTAATGAAATGTTGTTAGATGCAAATTAAAACCTCTTAAATGTTTAAATACATGTTGTGTTTATCAAACCTCTAAGCTTTCCAATATTAGAATAAAATTCTCAATAGATTACAGATTTTTTTCCATGACAACTGTCTCTAATTTATGCAGCTCATTGAATTATTTATCTCTGTACTTATATTTGTCTTTTAAAGTGAAAAAGTTTTTTGCTCGAGTATGCTATATGTGCTCCTATAATAAAAGTTATTGACTCATCTTATGAGGAAAAATGATTTTAAAAAATGGTAAAAGCAATCTAATGGTGTTCACACTGGGTCTTCAAAAGTGGGCTAGAACTCACTAGTCATTCCCAGTTCAGTGAAGTATTTGTTTTTTGCATCACTGGAACTCTCAGTTTCTTTATCTGAGTTCACAAAAAACTACAAACAGAACTTCTATATGCCACACCTAAAGAAGCCAGATTCAAGATATGCTTACATTTATTCTGACAATTGACATGGGAACAAATCTCTTAAATTATTCAACTTTCCAGTAGAAATAATCCCCACCTGGCTTTTCTGAAGAACTTGAGCTCCAATATAATTCAAACACATGTTTAATTAAAGAAGAAAAACACAAAGTAGGTTTTATCTTTGCATGAGCATGTGACAGAGAAAAATATATGTTTTATAAATAATCAAAAGATAACTTTTACTTGTCCTTGAAGAATATTCTTAATAAAATTCAGCTTTGTTTCATAAATAATGTACTACTTGCCTGTGGTTGGGGTAAGTCTGCAGAAATTTTTTCCTGGAGAATGAGAGGATATTAACTTCAGACCTTTGCTATTACCAGGAACAAAAAAATGTCTACACATTATCCAGATGGAGGACTGTGCTTGGTAATAGAATCAGTAAATTACAATAAATGCCAAGCCTATTCTAGTCCAGGGCTATTTGTTATAACAAAGTCTCTACTCTGACCTTGAGTACAATGTATATTAAAGGACTTCTCTGCTCACGGTGCTTATATATTTTTTTCTTTCTCCTTCTTGATGTTTGCTTCTGGTTTTGAGAGTTCAGAGTAAATTTATTTTCTGTTCCTAATCAAAAAGGAAAAGAAGAGAAAAACAATTCTGTAGCTGGTGATTGTGACTGTCTACCTGGCAGTGGAATCATGAGTGAGTGTAAAATCCCAGAAGGTAGGCTGAGGAACAGTTACAATATTCTTTCACTTCTCAGGACAGCTCTTGGGTTTTGCTGTCCCTCTGTTACTGCTGGATACGCTTGGGGATATAAAAGGCCCTAGAACTGTCTTTGCCAATTAAAGATGTCTGCGAAGTAGCAGCTCTGTGTGTTTTCTCTGTCCAGCTGCCTCTTACAGTATGTTTCTCAAAACAGCTTCCTAACCTGGTGTATGGGCCTTTTAAGCTAATGCAACTTGTCTTCTCTGGCCTTTTAGTAGGATCTGCTTCTGCTCCAAAATTAAATTGATCTTCTTAAGTGGGACAGAATGGGGAGCAAGGATGGCATTTGTTTATTAATGAATTAGACAAGCACAGATCCTGTTTTTATTACTTGGACATTATCTTGACTTTTCTACATTCAGTCAGTTCCACAGTTTTGTTCCTTGGGCAACAGAGATGAAGAGGACCTATTAAATTGCCAAATATGTCCACTCTAAATGTAGCAGAAAAATCTACATTATGTAGCTGTGCTAATTTGGCTTTTTATTGTGTAGGAAGTAAGTTGATCCCTTGTTTCCTACAGCAGGCCAAATTTTCTTTATTGATGCACTTCAAGACCTTCTTTGCACTTGCTTTTGAACTTTGGGACTGCTGGCCTTTTTATATGGAATTGTGCATCACTTAATATTTTTATTTTTATGTGTTTTGCCAGGATTTTGCCAGGATGCTATGAACTACATCAGACAAGGTGACTTCCCATGGCAAAAGAAGGAAATAAGACAAAACGATGAATCCAGTTGAAGTACAATTTTAGAGATATACTTTTTTATTTTTTATGCATGAATTTTGTATAACCTTCTTCTTAGTAACACCAGCTTTACTGATTCCCTGATCCAAAGATGTTTATGTAAATCTCTCATATCCAAACCACAGAATTCCCACCATCATGTGTAACTAGAAGCCACTAGATGAGCAGGTTGTCAGCAATACCACTAGGCCAGAAACTCTGCTCCTTATGAGACTTTTCTACCAAAAGAACTTGAAAGTATCTCAATAAGCCATAAAAGGATGAAGTTTATTTAATCATGCTAGCTTTGTAAATATTTCTAAATCTTGCATTACTTAAGGGCTATATTTATACTAATATGTATCAGATCAATGCCAAATTTATCTCTAGCAGTAAAATGTCAAAACAATTTTTAAAAAGCTTTTTCTTAAAAACAAAACAGGTGACCATAAAGATTGGCATAGTCTGGCAATTCCTCAAGGAATAGAAATAGAAATTCCATTTGACCCAGCAATCCCATTACTGGGTATAAATCCAAAGGATTATAAATCATTCTATTATAAAGACACATGCACACGTATGTTCATTGTGGCACTGTTTACAATAGCAAAGACCTGGAACCAACCCAAATGTCCATCGATGATAGACTGGACAGGGAAAATGTGGCACATATACACCATGGAATACTATGCAGCCATAAAAAAGGGATGAGTTCATGTCCTTTGTAGGGACATGGATGAACCTGGAAACCATCATTCTCAGCAGACTAACACAAGAACAGAAAACCAAACACCACATGTTCTCACTCATAGGTGGGTGTTGAACAATGAGAACACATGGACACAGGGAGGGGAGCATCACACACTGGGGTCTGTTAGGGGTTACAAGAGAGGGACAGCAGGGGGTAGGGAGGTGGGGAGGGATAACATAGGGAGAAATGCCAGATATAGGTGACAGCGGGATGGAGGCAGCAAAGCACATTGCCACATACGTACCTATGCAATAATCCTGCATGTTCTTCACATGTACCCCAGAACCTAAAGTGCAATACAAAATATATATATTTTTTTAAAAAAGAGAGATGCAGACCAATCTGCCAACATGGTGAAACCCTATCTCTACTAAAAAAATTACAAAAACTACTTGGGCATAGTGGTGCACACCTGTAGTCCAGCTACTGAGGAGACTGTAGCAGGAGAATAGCTTGAACCAGGAAGCCGGAGGCTGCAGTGAACCAAAATCGCACTGCTGCCTCCAGTCTGGTGACAGAATGAGACTCCATCTCAAATTTAAAAAAATAAAAATTTGCCAGGTGTAGTGGTGTGCACCTGTAGTCCTAGATACTTGGGAGACTGAGGTAGGATGATTGCTTGACTCCAGAAGTTCAAGCCGGCAGAGAGCTATGATTCCGCCACTGCACTCCAGCCTAGGTGACTGAGCAAGATCCTGTCTCTAAAAACAAAAGAATTTTCCAAGAAATTTCTCCTGGTACAGTTTTCCCAGGGTGAAGCATTCCATGAATATACTTTTGGGAAAAACATTGGTCTAGAAAAAACATGAGGGGGGCAATACTTTGAAATGTTGTAACCAAAATAGTATTACTACAATTTGTGACTAGAATTTGTACTAAAAGGGGGAGAGGGTGTGAGATTTAACTACAATTAGCAGTGGTAACTTTTGCTTTTATGAATAACTCCTACACAATCAATGGGTTTTGCTCTTTCCCTCACTAGTCACTTAAGAACTGGTAACACAATCAGGATTATTGAAGACTGAGACAAGTGGAGTTCTGTGTGTTGTATCTCTATATTTCCGGTAGGCATGTTGGTAATGATGGCCATGACCCTGATGGAAGTGGTAGTGAGTGAGTAGGAGTGGAAAAAAGGTTGAACTTCTGAAGTTAATAGTCACATTGAAGTCAATATAAATGGCAAAACAAAGACTAAGATATTGAAATAAGGGAAAATAGTGGTATGTTTATTTCTACTTAGGGTATTAACAATTAACACTCATACTGAAATGGTTTCCATGTTTATAAGCTTCAAAAGGACAAGATATACATATGTGTGTTTGTTCAGTTCTGTACATCTTAAAGTACCTACAATGTTTTTTTTATTTTTTATTTCTGTGGGTACATAGTAGGTGTATATATGTATGGAGTATATGAAATAGTTTGATATAGGCATATAATGCATAATGATTACATCATGGTAAGTGGGGTATCCATCCTCTCAGGCATTTATCCTTTGTGTTATAAACAATTCGATTAAACTTTCAGTTATTTTTTAAAGTACAATTAAATTATTATTGATAGTAGTCACCCTGTTGTGCTAACAAATGCTAAGATCTTATTCATTCTATTTTTATCCCACTTTCCCCCTACCCCACCCCACTACCCTTCCTAGCCTCTGGTAACCATCTTTCTACTTTATCTCCATGAATTCAACTGTTCTAAGTTTGAGTTTCCACAAACAAGTGAGAACATGCAGTCTGTCTCTCTGTGCCTGGCTTGTTTCACTTAACATAATGACCTCCAGTTCCATCCATGTTGTTGCAAATGACTCGTCAGAAGTTTGGTTATCCCACGTCATGCTAGTGTAACATCTCATTTTATCGGCAAAGATGAAAAACTAAATTACCATTAAATGTCTTCAAAAATAAGCTAAAGTTTTTTAACTCAAAATTTAATAAACTATTTTGAATATGGTGATAAAACTGGGTTTGCCTTTTTTTGTATAAGTGTTTATGTCACATCTCAATTAATAATTACTCTAGAATTCCTAATAACTCAGTACAAGCTAAATAAGTCTGAAAATCGCATAATGTATTGCTATAATTTGGTATACACTAAAAATGGTGAAATTGAATCAAGAATGAATGCTTTGAAAGTTGCACCATTTTTGCACCAGGAAATTCCCTAAGAAAATAAAAAGTAATCAAGGAATGGGGGAATGTCAGTGTTAGTTATTGATATATTAGTTTTTAGAAACATACAATACTTATTATTTTACTCTACTATTTTTAAGTTTTTATGGGCACTTTTTTTAAAATATTTATTTTATTGCATTTTAGGTTTGAGGGTACAGGTGAAGAACATGCAAGATTGTTGCAAAGGTACATACATGGCAATGTGGTTTGCTGCCTTCCTCTCCATCACCTGTATCTGTCATTTCTCCCCATGTTGTCCCTTCCTAACTCCCCACCCCCCGCTGTCCCTCCCCTATTTCCCCCCAACAGACCTCAGTGTGTGATACTCCCCTCCCTGTGTCCATGTGTTCTCATTGTTCAACACCTGCCTACGAGTGAGAACATGAGGTGTCTGATTTTCTGTTCTTGTGTCAGTTGCTGAGAATGATGGTTTCCAGTTTCATCCATGTCCCTACAAAGGACACGAACTCATCGTTTTTTATGGCTGCATAGTATTTTTTAAATCATTGTTATATCTCATATATACTACTTTGGGATCGAAAAAAAAGAAAACTGGAAAAATTCCTTTAAATGTCTTTTTGGGTCCCTGGGCCATGCAGTATTATTAAAATCCTATTTCAGGACTCATGTGGACATTTTGTTGTTGTTGTTGTTGTTTTGCACAATCCTTTCTAAAGAAACCAGCCTTAATGACCTAGCTACAAATGCCATTTCCTTGTAATGGGAGATTTCCTTCAGCTATGGTTTTAACATTATGACAATTTTGACTCCAAATGAAAATGATAGCAGAGATTCTCTCATACTTCATTAGCCAAATCCTGAGCAAGAGAATGATACTGTGAAACTTCCTTTTAAGTTCATATATTATTTTTAGTTAGTATGAATTTTAAAAAGAAAAATATTTCTTATATTTATACATAACCCATAAATAAAAAAATTTTAATTCCATTTTGGTAAAATCAAATGTAAGACACTGTTGACATTAATCACAAAGTTTTATACTTGTAAAGTGCTTTGTAGATTTCTGAGTTTCAGTTATTACTTCAGTAGAAACTCACAATTAGTCTACTAAATAAAAAGGAACAAAAAAGCAATTAAATCCCTGAAGGTTCAATGACTTGTCCAGCAAATTACTTTCAGGAGTGGGGCTGCCACTCCACTTTACCATCTGCTCCTCCACATGCAGTGTCTGTATCCCTGTAGTACAGACTGTGTAACTCAATCTAGTAGATTAAAATAGTAATGACAGCCACCATGTGAATAAAACTTCCCAGTTCTTCCATATAAATTATTTAATTTCATCTTTCCAACAATGTTTTGAGATGAGTATTATTGTGACCATTCCCCTTTAAATAAAACCACTGAGATTTGACAATATTAAGTGACTCTGGCCTTGGCTGTAGAAGACTCATGTCTTTGAATCCTAGTTTCCTGGCTCTATGCTGCTCAAGTAACTCTCAAGTGCAGAAATTTATATTTAATTTTATAATGATGTCTTTCTGCCTCTTTGGGAAAAAGCATCTCCCTAGCTCCAGCCATGCACCAATAACAACCTGTCTATCAACAACAGACTACGTATACAACAGTGGTCCCATAGAATTATAATGAAGCTGAAAAATCACTATTGCTTAGTGATGTCATAGCCATCCTAATATAGGCATAGTGCAAGGCATTACTCACATGTTTGTGGTGATGCTGGTGCAAACAATCCTACTGCATTACCAGTCATATAAATGTCTAGCACATACAATTATGTATAGTACATAAGACTTGATAATAAATGTCTATTACACATTTATGTATTTACCATTTTATAATTTTTATCAATATTTTAGTGCACTCCTTCTACGTATTAAAAAAAATGTAAAACAGCTTCAGCCAGGTCCTGCAGGAGGTATTTCAGAAGGCACTGTTATCATAGGAGATGACAGCTCCATGCCTGTTACTGCCCCTAAAACTTCCAGTGGGATAAAATAAGGAGGTGAAAGGCAGTGATACTGATGATCCTGATTCTGTGAAGGCCTAGGCTAGTGTGTGTTTTTGTCTTCATTTTTATAAAAAAGTTGAAAGAGTAATTTAAAAAATTTTTTTAACAGAAAAAACTTATAGAATTGGGATATGAAGAAAAATATTTTTGTATAGCTATGCAGTGTGTTTGTGTTTTAAGCTAAGTTCTATTACTAGAGTCAAAAATTTTTAAAAGTTCAAAGTTAACAAAAACGTTACAGTAACTAAGGATAATTTATAACTGAAGAAGAAAAACTTTTATAAACTTAGGGTAGCCAAAGTATACCATGTTCACAAAGTCTACACTAGTGTGCCACAGCATTCTAGGCCTTCACATTCACTCTCTACTCACTCACTGACTCACCAGAGCAGCTTCCAGCCCTGCAAGCTCCATTCATGTAAGTGTCCTATACAGGCATATCATCGTTTTATTTTTATGTACCGAATTTTTACTGTAACTTTTCTGTGTTTAGCTATGTTTAGATTCACAAATATTTACCATTGTGTTACAATTGCCTGTAGTATTCCGTACAGTAACATGCTGTACAGTTTGTAGCCTAGGAGCAATAGGCTCTACCATATATCCTAGGTGTGGAGTAGCCTCTACCATCTAGGTTTGTGTAAATACACTCTATGATGTTTGCACAAGGATGAAATTGCTTAAGATGCATTTCTCGGTACTTATCCTCATCATTAATTCATGCATTACTGTATATCTTTCTTATGGAGACAACAAAGTTAGTACACATTTCCTAAGCCAGCATCCCTCAGTAACAGAGAGAGGTGACCTAGAAAACAGCAGAGATCATCGCATTTAGATGACTCTGACCTTTAGTACTCTTTCCTTAAGATATATCTGTTGCTAAAGTATAGTAATGAGCCAAAGGCAGAAAGAGATATTTTCAACTTGATTTTCACTTAATTAATGGTTTTATTCATTTAATAATAACTATAAACAATTTTTGTTTATTTCTCAGTGGGGAGCTAACTTTTTTAAATTTGTATGTTTAAAAATCATTGTCCTCTGGCAAATTGGATAAAAAGCCAAAACCCATCGGTGTGTTGTATCCAAGAAACACATCTCACATGCAAGGATACAAAAAGACTCAAAATAAAGGGATGGAGGAAGATTTACCAAGGAAATGGAGAGCAAAAAAAAGCAGGAGTTGCAATTCTCGTCTCTGATAAAATAGACTTTAAACCAACAAAGATCAAAAGAGACAAAGAAGGACATTATATAATGGTAAAAGGCTCAATGCAACAAGAAGAGCTAACGATCTTAAATATATACGCACCCAATACAGGAGCACCCAGATACATAAAGCAAGTTCCTAATGACTTAGGAAGAGACTTAACCCCCGAAAAAATAATAGTGGGAGACATTAACACCCAACTGTCAATATGAGACAGAAAATTAATAAGGATATCCAGGACTTGAACTCAGATCTGAACCAAGCAGACCTAATAGAGATTGACAAAAATCTCCACCCCAAATCCACAGACTATACATTCTTCTCAGCACCTCATCGCACCTACTCTAAAACTGACCACATAATTGGAAGTAAATCACTCCTCAGCAAATGCAAAAGAACGGAAATCATAATAAACAGTCTCTCAGACCACAGGGCAATCAAATTAGAATTCAGAATTAAGAAACTAACTCAGAACCACACAGCTTTATGGAAAATGAACAACTGGCTCCTGAATGTCCACTGGATAAACAATGAAACGAAGGCAGAAATAAAGATGTTCTTCGAAACCAACGAGAACGAAGACACAACATACCAGAATCTCTGGGACACATTTAAAGCAGTGTCTAGAAGAAAATATATACAAAAAATGCCCACATGAGAAGAAAGGACAGATCTAAAATTGACACCCTATCATCAAAATTGAAAGAGCTAGAGGAGCAAGATCAAAAAAACTCAAAACCTAGTAGAAGACAAGAAATAACTAAGATCAGAGCAGAAGAAGGAGATAGAGACACAAAAAAACCCTTTAAAAAAATTAATAAATCTAGGAGCTGGTTTTTCAAAAACATCAACAAAATGGACAGACAATTAGCCAGATTAATAAAAAAGAAAAGAGAGAATAATCAAATAGATGCAATAAAAAATGATAAAGGGGATATCACCACTGATTCCACAGAAATACAAACCATCATCAGAGATTATTACAAACAACTCTAGGCACATAAACTAGTAAACCTGCAAGAAATGGATAAATTCCTGGACACCTGCATCCTCCCAAGCCTAAACCAGGAAGAAGTCGAAACCCCGAATAGACCAATAACAAGGACTGAAGTTGAGGCAGCAATTGATAGCCTACCACACAAAAAAAGCCCAGGTCCAGAAGGATTCACAGACGAATTCTACCAGACATACAAAGAGGAGCTGGTACCATTCCTTCTAAAACTATTCCAAACAATCCAAAAAGAGGGAATCCTTCCCAAATCATTTTATGAGACCAACGTCATTCTGATACCAAAACCTGGCAGAGACTCAACAAGGAAAGAAAACTTCAGGCCAATATCCATAATGAACATCGATGCAAAAATCTTCAATAAAATACTGGCAAACTGATTGCAGCAGCACATCAAAAAGCTTATCCACCATGATCAAGTAGGCTTCATCCCAGGGATGCAAGGCTGGTTCAACATACACAAATCTATAAATGTAATCCATCACATAAACAGAACCAAAGACAAAAACCGCATGATTATCTCAATAGATGCAGAGAAGGCCTTTGACAAAATTCAGCAGCCCTTTATGCTAAAAAACTCTCAATAAACTATGACAAACCAACAGCTAATATCATACTGAATGGGCGAAAACTGGAAGCATTCCCTTTGAAATCGGGCACTGGACAAGGATGCCCTCTCTCACAACTCCTATTCAATATAGTATTGGAAGTTCTAGCCAGAGCAATCATGCAAGAAAAAGAAATAAACGGTATTCAATTAGGAAAGGAGGAAGTCAAATTGTCACTATTTACAGACAATATGATTGTATATTTAGAAGACCCCATGGTCTCAGCCCAAAATCTCCTGAAACTGATAAGCAACTTCAGCAAAGTCTCAGGATACAAAATCAAAGTGCAAAAATCACAAGCATTCCTATACACCAATAACAGACTTAAAGAGAGCCAAATCAAGAATGAACTGCCATTCACAATTGCTACAAAGAGAATAACATACCTAAGAATACAACTAACAAAGAACATAAAGGACCTCTTCAAGGAGAACTACAAACCACTGTTCAACAAAATAAGAGAGGATACAAACAGATGGAGAAACATTCCATGCTCATGGTTAGGAAGAATCAATATTGTGAAAATGGCCATACTGCCCCAAGTAATTTACAGATTCAATGCTATCCCCATCAAGCTACCAATGTCCTTCTTCACAGAAATGGAAAAAACCACCTTAAACTTCATATGGAACCAAAAGAGAGCCTGCATAGCCAAGTCAATTCTAAGCAAAAAGAACAAAGAGGGAGGCATCACACTACCGGACTTCAAACTATACTGAAAGGCTACAGTAATCAAAACAGCATGGTACTGGTACCAAAACAGAGATATAGACCAATGGAACAGAATAGAGGCCTTGGAGGCAACAAAACGCATCTACAACCATCTGATCTTTGACAAACCCAGGAAAAAGAAGCAATGGGGAAAGGATTCCCTGTTTAATAAATGGTGTTGGGAAAACTGGCTAGCCACGTGCAGAAAGCAGAAACTGGACCCCTTCCTGACACCTTACACTAAAATTAACTCCAGATGGATTAAAGACTTAAACATAAGACCTAACACCATAAAAACCCTAGAAGAAAATCTAGGCAAAACCATTCAGGACATAGGCATAGGCAAGGACTTCATGACCAAAACACCAAAAGCATTGGCAACAAAAGCCAAAATAGACAAATGGGACCTAATCAAACTCCACAGCTTCTGCACGGCAAAAGAAACAGTCACTAGAGTGAATCAGCAACCAACAGAATGATAAAAACATTTTGCAATCTACCCATCTGACAAAGGGTTGATATCCAGAATCTACAAAGAAGTAAAACAGATTTACGAGAAAAAAACAAACAAGCCCATTCAAAAGTGGGTGAAGGATATGAACAGACACTTTACAAAAGAAGACATACATGAGGCCAAGAAACATATGAAAACATGCTCATCATCACTGGTCATTAGAGAAATGCAAATCAAAACTACATTGAGATACCATCTCACGCCAGTTAGAATGGCGATCATCAAAAAATCTGGAGACAACAGATGCTGGAGAGGATGTGGAGAAATAGGAACACTTTTACACTGTTGGTGGGAGTGTAAATTAGTTCAACCATTGTGGAAGACAGTGTGGCGATTCCTCAAGGACCTAGAAATAGAAATTTCATTTGACCCAGCAATCCCATTACTGGGTATATATCCAAAGGATTATAAATTGTTCTACTATAAGGACACATGCACATGAATGTTCATTGCAGCACTGTTTACAATAGCAAAGACTTGGAACGAACCCAAATGCCCATTGATGATAGACTGGACAGGGAAAATGTGGCACATATACGCCATGGAATACTATGCAGCCATAAAAAACGATGAGTTCGTGTCCTTTGTAGGGACATGGATGAACCTGGAAACCATCATTCTTAGCAAACTGACACAAGAACAGAAAATCAAACACCGCATGTTCTCACTCATAGGTGGGTGTTTAACAATGAGAACACATGGATACAGGGAGGGGAGCATCACACACTGGGGTCTGTTGGGGGGAAATAGGGGAGAGACAGCGGGGGGTGGGGAGTTGGGGAGAGATAGCATGGGGAGAAATGCCAGATATAGGTGAAGGGGAGGAAGGCAGCAAATCACACTGCCATGTGTGTACCTATGCAACAATCTTGCATGTTCTTCACGTGTACCCCAAAACCTAAAATGCAAAAAAAAAAATGCATCTCACTGGATCACCAAACTTTTTTTTTCCCCAAGGAATCCAGATGGAAATTTATTTATTATTTTTATTATTATTATTGTTATACTTTAAGGTCTGAGGTACATGTGCAGAATGTCCAGGTTTGTTACATAGGTATACACATCAAACTCTTTATGAGACAAATGGAGCTGCATCATAAGCACAGATAATTTACCCAGATTCAACTACACGTGCTCAGAAAAAAAGAGAAATTTAAAGAAAATAAGATTTGGTATTTTTTTTCTTTTTTTCTTACTTTTTAAATCAACTTTGTTTTGCCTTTCTAAAACACCATGTAAATGGAATTACTCAGCATGTATTTCTTTATGTCTCTCTACTTTCACTTAATATAATGTTTTTGAAATTAAAAAAAAATCCATTATCCTTTATGTAATTTACATCAGAAAAGTTGTGAAAGACTTGTAGAAAATTGATGTAATACAAATGTTTCTTGTCCACAGAAATGTAAATTGTTTCCAGAAGAATGAAATTGATTACTGCTCTGTAAATATTGATCAGTTTTATTTCTATTTGGAAATTCATCTCAGCATTCCTCTGAATTCTCCTTTCTCCTAATTACAATATTGTACTGTTTCTCTTGTAAATTAATGGATCAAATAAAATCTTTAATATATATTTAGTTCGTTTGCATGACAGTCATGATTTTACTTTTTAAAAAATCCTTTGATTCTGGAATGTAATATTTATTCCAAAACCCAGGTTTGCTCATTAGGTATGATGAGATTAGACGAGACTAGAGAATTCTTTTTAGTAAGTACTATCAGTATTCTTACATTATGAATATAAGAAACTAAGAATTAATATAAGTGCCACGGTGTGATTTTTGTGTGTCCCCCCAAAATGCTTATTTTAACTGACAATATGATGATATTAGGAGTGGGGCCTGTGGGAGGTGATTAGGTAACGAGGGCAGAGCCCTCAAGAATAGGATAGTGTCCCCTTAAAAGAGGCCTCATCCCTTCCACCATGTGAGGTCACAGCAAGAAGGCACTATTTATAAACCAGAAGGCAGGCCCTCACCAGACACTGACCTGCCTTGATCTTGGACTTCCCAGCCTCCAGAACTGTAAGAAATAAATTTCTGCTCTTTAAAGGCTACTCTGTTTGTGGTATTGTGTTACAGCAGCTGAAACAGACTAAGACAATAAGAATATAAGTAATATTGAGAGATCAGCAAGTTGCCAAAGCCCAGCATCAAATCATAAACACAACCATCACGCTCTACTGCCTCTACTCCCCGTGTCTACCTCAGAACTGGGATACTGCCAAGAGTTATCTATTAATGATCTAGGCTATGACAGAAATGTGAGGCTTTGTCCAGCCTAAAAACTCTAGAGACATGGTTCTACCACAACGTGCCATTCCCATGGGAACATCTTAGAGCGTTGAGAATAAATTTTACCTGGACCCTTGGAACTATAAACCTGGCCAGCTTTGGGCCTTTTCGTAGCAACAGACCACACTGATCCTGATATGACACAAACACATTAAGCTTCTCCCATGACCTTTTCATGGAAACTTGAAGCTAATCCATTAAGATTCTGTGCAGCACAGTTTCAGTGTGAGAGATTGGTAAGAAACAGCTTTCCACAATGGCATCCCCAATCTACATTAATTATTGCTGATTTTGCTTAGAAACTAAAATGTAAATAAACTATGGTTTCTGAAAGTAAGCGAGGTTAGCATGAACTTTTTATGGATGAGCATAAGTCTCTAAAGGATCAGAATATTAGAATATTTAAATTTGGTCTTGGGTTAAATATTTGTTGATGTGTACTACTGAAGCTAAAGATAAAAACAACTTCTCATATATGCCATACCTCCCCTTCCTTAATACTACCCTCAGTCATACACATATTGTTGGAGTAAGCTTTACAAGCAATACTCATTAAAATATATGCAATATTATTTTGATAATAGCACATATTGAATGTGTTTTTACTCTGATTCTGTAGAAAATTAAATTTTAAGAAAATTAAGGGACAATAAGAAATGTAATCATTTCTAGTAGCAATTATTTTTGAAATACATTCAAGTAAGAGGGATACATTTCTTTCTTAAGGCTTTTTCACCAGCTGTACCAACTTTCATTTCGCTTCTATCATATCAGGACTGCAGATCAAACCTTTCCTACTTTCTAAATGAAGCCCCCACAGAATCCACAGTGCGAGGCCCAATAAGTAAAGGAAAAGCTTTTCAGAGAGTCACTGAATCATGTTGTCATGCCAGCACTCCAATTAGAACTCTAAGGATGACAGGCTCTACATTTTCATCTTAGAGTAAAATGTAACAGTGCCCCAAAGACCCACTCATCTGCGGCATATCTCCAAGCCTTCCTTTTCTCTCATCATACTCCCCGTCCATTATATCCCACTCAGCTTCAACTTTGCCCAGCACATACTCATCCCTTTCCTGATTCCTGTGCCCCCATAAATCCAGGCCTTAATATCTACTTCCCAGTATGGTTATACCATTGACCTCTTCATCACTGAGACTTCTAATACCTGAAGCTTGAAATGTGCCCCTTTGACCCGAACCGCTTTCCTCTACCATTTTTCCTATTCTCCCACCCTCTCACTCTTGCTGACCTTGATCTTTGGAGGGATTATGATCAAGAACTGAAGCTGCTCAACTTTTCTCTGTACTCACCAACCTCTTCTTAGATCTTAACCCTGCATTCCACTCCTTAACTTTAAATAACAGGGTTTCTCCACTCCCACTCCCTCATTCATGCTGGCCCTGGTTGTTACTCCTGTTGGGGTTTCTGGTCTCTCTTCTTCTCCCTAAGCCATCTCTAACCACTTTCAGTCATCTCATTAATGTGTGTAGTGTCACCCTAGACTTTTTCACATCCTGATCCTTCTTGTAACTGTTTGACCAGGCCCCAACCCTAGGTAACCCCACTGCCTGCCTTCAGCTTTTGCTAGGCCTTCACGTAGGCTCCAAGGCTTGAAGGAGAATATAACAAACTTGAGCTAAATGGAAACATTTAGAAAACTCTAAAGAAAACATGATGAAAAAATTAAAATTGTTCTTCTCTGAATAAATAAATACATCCTTCTTCGTTATGCCCTTTGCTACCTTTCTCTATGTCTCATACACACTCAGCAGCAGATGACATCATTCAGAGCTTTTATTAAGAATACAGAGTTCGGCTGGGCATGTTGGCTCACGCCTGTAATCCCAGCACTTTGGGAAGCCGAGGCGGATGGATCACCACAGGGCAGGCATTGGTGACCAGCCTGGCCAACGTGGCAAAATCCCGTCTCTACTAAAAATACAAAATTAGCCAGGGGTGGTGGTGGTGGTGAGCACCTCAGCTACTCAGGAGGCTGAGGCAGGAGAATGGCTTGAACCTGGGAGGTGGAGGTCGCAGTGAGCCCAGATCACACCATTGCACTCAAGCCTTAGCAACAGAGCAAGATTATGTCTCAAAAAAAAAAAAAAAAGAATACAGAGTTCATCTAAAGTGAATTCCTAAGGTTCTTCCCTTAGGCTTCAGCTCTCCCTTTTTCCCCAAAAATGAAGAGTTTGACACTGTGAAATCTCTTACCATTCCCATTCCTCCTAATCTCCTAATTTTTTCTCCTACAGACCCTGACCCCTCACTTTTTTGAAAGTCTCTTATTCTGTGCTGATGTGGTCATGCACTTTGTTCCTCTGTATCTGATAACACTCCTCCTCTAAATTTAGGAGGTCAGAGATATTCACTGATTACCTGTTGTCTACGCATATATTGTCCAAACTTTTTAGCATTCGGGACTTTCCATAATCCAGTTACTTTTCACCATTATCTTCTACTACTCATGCTGTGTAGCCTCCAGACAAAATAATTACTTGTCTATAAATGGGAAATACAATGCTACCAAAATACATTTTATGGTATTAAGAAATAACTAATATTTTTATGTTCTGCAGAGTCATGGCTTCCTGTGAAAACATTACTGGCAACTTGAGTTAACAGATGTTGACCAACAGCCATGCCTTGGGAGTTGGACATAGTGAATTACTCCTGAGAGATTTACAGGTTTATTTGCCTCTGTGTTTCTTTATTTATAGTTCAAAGGGTAATAAATTCCTGAGCCTAACATTTATATTTTAAAGAGCTATAACATCTAGGACCTTTTGCTTTCTTTCCAACAGGGGCTTGTTTGCATTAAAAACATAAGGTTTCCTTTCTTCTCCCTACAAAGGAGGGGGGCCCTGAACCAACAGTTGTATAGGTTATATAGGAACCAGCAGTTTCTACATAAACACTTGGGTTCATAATTTCAGGGGTTCTTCCATATTCCTTCTACACCTCTGTACATGCAGGGTGACATCTGCTCCCATAGAATCACCCAAAGGGGAAACTGGGGACTGGGACGCCAACACCAAAATACAATATAAGTAAACAATCAGCCTGCCTCTGACCCAGAAACCTCGTATTCGCTCTCAGGAGAAAATAAGTAAACATAGATATCAGAAATTTATCAAACGGAAGTGTCCCAAAGAAATTCATTTAAATGCTTTGTGTAAGGTGAGAATGAAAATTCTTTCACTGCATGTAGAATGTTTTTATTCAGGACTCTTTCAGTTCATTTAGAATATATTTATACTCTGCTTTTTATATAAAACTGAGTTATCTATAAAATTGTGGTGAAAGTACTTTCCCACCTTCTCAAGATTTGGGAGTTATTTGTATATAAATAGATTGTTAATTATTGAAATGGCTTTGCGAGTGACTCTCTATCCCCCTCCTCAGCAGATCAGTCTATTCAACTCACAATATATGTTGAAGTTTTTAACCTGAGAAGGTTGTTAAGAAACCCATAGCATGGAATCTCCTGATTTGGGGGAATATCTTTCCCATCATTCTATTTTTTGCCATGATGACTGCAGGTAACTGTGCAGAGAAGACAGCTCTGCACAGAAGCACTGTGGATACGAGCAACGCTGTCAGGACTGTCTTGCTTTAATGTTTATATTCTCTTAGAGAAATTAGAATGTTTTGGGTTTTTTGTTTTCATTCTCCTTGAGAAACTAGAATGCCATTAACTTATGCCTTTATGAATATTTCTGAAAGAAGCCAGGCGCATTGCCAATCATCAGAACTGCCAGTTCTTTCCCCTATTGGGGAGCTCATTTTCCTGCCCCCCTTAGACTTTTAAACTTTGCTGGCTGCATTTAAAATCCAGTCCTTTTAAGTCCCTATCTTGAGTGATGACTTAAAACAACTCCTAAATCAGGATGTTGGTTGAAGAATAAATAATTAAGATAAAAGAATCTGGGAAATAAGGCATATTGATTAGCAATCAGCCCTACAGACATTATCTTACTTTAGGATCCTAGGCGTGAAACTTCATGTCTACGTCAAGTTCATTTATTTCTTTCACCTCCTATCTTCGACCAGTCAGGAGTGAGCTCTACCCAGTCACACAGGCTAAATTTTTGTACCTAAGAATTTTGAGATGATGAAAAAACTTTCCAATCTAAAAGTGCTCTGTGTAGACCAGAAAGAGAAACATGAAAGCTTTTAGATTAATAGCAACGAGGAAAAAATAAATAAACAAGGAAATGCAACACTCCAGGAGTTGCCTCTGGGGCCCGCCTGCTGTGGAGGAGCCACATCCCCACAAATATCTGTCCTCACGTAGTCACTCCCACTCTTTCTTCAGTCATCTTGGGCAGATCTCTCTACCAATCTCCTGTTTTCACCCCTCAAATAAGACGCAGGCCTGTGGAAAACCAATCACAAAACACTTCCACTTCTCATGTGAACTGAACCACTCAGAGTGGTTGGTAGGATATGTATCATCACTCTTATCTTTCAGAAAAGGAAGTAGACTGCAGAAAGTCACACAGCAGTACAGTGGGGAGCTGGTATGTTGGATTCTAATGCCAGAGCTCTTTCTCCTCTACCACACGGTCCTGTTGGCCAGTATTTTGTTTTCTTTCCTCAGGAACTCTGCTATTTACCAGTGCATGAACTTAGTTAATTTGTATTACCTCTCAAAGTCAAAGATTTCTCATTTATAAAATCAAGGTAATATAAATTCCAAACAGCAAAAAATAACATAAAACTGGCCTAGTCAATTAAGAAGAAAATAGGCTGGGTGCAATGGCTCACACCTGTAATCCCAGGACTTTGGGAGGCCGAGGCAGTTGAATCACAAGGTCAGGAATTTGAGACCAGCCTGGCCATCATGGTGAAACCCTGTCTCTGACAAACAAAAAAACAAAACAAAACAAAAAAAAAAAAACAAACAAAAAACAAAAAACAAAAAAAAACACACACACACACACACACACACACAAAAATTAGCAGGGCATAGTGGCGGGCACCTGTAATCTCAGGTACTCAGGAGGCTGAGGCCGCAGAGTCTCTTGAACCCGGGAGGCTTGAGCCAAGGGTGCAGCGAGCCAAGATTGTGCCACTGCATTCCAGCCCAGGCGGCAGTGCGAGGCTCCGTCTCAAAAATAAATAAATAAATTGAAATCTGTCAGGAGTTTCATTAAATACCAATAGACTGAATGCTTCAATTTTAAAACTAAGATTATTAGTCTGAATTGAAAAGAAGAAACCACCTATGGCCATACTACCCTGAACACAACTGATCTCATATGAAAGAAAAATAAATAAATAATAAATAATTATTAGGTTTCTTATAAGAGATATACCTTTATTTAAGGTCTATCTACCAACATTATGGTGTTGGCACAATTGGTTCTTTTTTGAGGGCTGGAAGAGAAACGTGTTTCAGGCCTCTCTCTTGGCTTGTAGATGGCTGTCATTGCCTCTGTGTCCAAATATTCCCTTCTTATAAAGGCAGCAGGCATATTGAATTAGGACCCACTCTAATGACCTCATTTTATTTTGATTACCTCTGTGAAAACCCTATATCCAAGTAAGGTCACATTCTGAGGTACTGAGGATTAAGATTTAAACACATGAATTTGGGGGGAACACATTCAACACATCACATTTACTCATTTTTAAATGGAGACATAATTTATGTAAAGTAAATTGCATAGATCTCAAATGTACAGTTCAATGAATTTTGAGAAATGGATTAAAATCATGGAACCTACATTCCCATCAAGATAAAGAACATTTCTATCACTTCAGAGATTTTCCTCATGTCTCTTTTCAGTGAATTCTTGTTTCCAGTTTGTAAAACAGCTTCTTACATTAGGTTAGTATAAAAATAATCACTTTTAATGGCAAAAAGTGCAATTATCTTTGCACCAATCTGATAGTAAAATGAATCTAAATCAGAACTTAGAAATGGAAATAATCCATGTCCTCCGACTGTGATTGGTTGGCCTCGAGAACTCAATAAACTCTTGAACACTCAGTTTCATATACGTAAAAGTTGTTGACTGGGTGCTCTTTTATCATAGTTCTAAGAACATGTGGTTGTGATTATGGCTTTAAGAATATCAACTCTTAAACCCAAATGTCAACTAAAGAAGCCCAGAGAAGAAACGACAGATCCCTTTTCTCTTCAGAGGCAATATTTCCACGTTAATGGTTCCTTCTGGAGACAAGTCCCCCTACCTTTGCTATGAAATCTGTTGGTGATTTTTTTGGATGAAAATTTTAGGTCAGGTAGGAAGCTGACTGGTTGATGGGAAGGAGCAATGGTTTTAACATTTGTCAAATCATCAGGTACAGATAGCCTGTGTCAAGCACAGTACCTGTATTAGTTTCTTAAAGCCTTACATGAAACTAGAGAGGTAGTGCTTAACCTTCATTTCACAGATTAGAGCCCTGAGGCTCACAGAGGTCATGCAGCTGACCCAAGTCACACACACCAGGCTCTAAGTAGCAGTTGGTCTACCCTCTAATCAGTGACACACATTAAACAGAATGGTCGAAATCACCCTCCATCAGTAGGACTCCAGGCTCTCACATCTTTTCAGCCAGAGCAGCTTGGCTGTTACTTGTTTAATGCATTAGGCTTCTGAGTATGACTTCTTTGAAGAATGGGTTCCATAGCTGAAATGTTTTAAGATCACTGGCCTGCACCATCCAAGGTCACCTCTGCACTTCTAAGCCCTCCCGGACAAGCTCAGTCCTGCAGGCTCTACCCTGTGGTTCCTTTCTCCCCTAAAAATGAGGCTTAATTAGCCCTCTTCACCCTGAACCCTCCTCACAAGGATTTGTCCCCCTATAATATGCCAAAAAATGAGAAAGCCTGAAATGGACCTTCTGTTCTCAAAATCAAGATTAATTTCTCCTGGCTTCTCAGGGTTGTCACAAATTAAAGCTAGAAAAAAAAATTCACCACATTCTAGCATGCAAAGGGTTCTACTATATAAAATTCCAAACTAAGAAAGTGACTAAATAGAGATTAATTCTACCTTTTTGAAAAGAATTCTCCAGAGGTTTTATTTGGGTAGTCAGGTCCCCTCATGCAGTTGAAATAGGTTCAAATATTTCCATTCACCTGCAGTTTTTCAGAAACATGTCTAATAGTGCATAAAATTAATATGTATACCATTTTCCTCTTTTTTAGACAGTCCTAGAGAACAGGCATCAGATATTTTTGTGTGTCTAATTCATTCTGGTAAGTGCTTATTGCCATTCTGACACACTGACTTCCATTTACCCACGAGCAGGATTTACAACGGGGTTTTTAGCTGAGTATGCTGGGAGAAGATCAGGACTATCCCCGAGAGCTAGCTCCTGAGGGTGGACCTGAGGGCAAAGCGGTGAAAGGAGAAACGGGGAGCTGCTTCTCTCGAGTGTTGAGATGTGAACTGGACATTTACAGCTCTATGTGGAAATCAGAAAGTACATCTTCAGTGAAACACAAAGCAACATGTTAGCTGAAAAATTGAAAACTGAAGAAGAAAAAAAAGACAAAGGAAGTTCATAAAAGGGCGTTTTTATTATCTAAATATTTACGTCAACTACCATGATTATTGTGTGGTTCATATGTGTCTGTCGAAAATGTACGATACTTCTATGCTTTTGAGATAGCCAAGTAAAAAGTCTCCCCAGGGAACCTTCTACCAGCCTGAGCGCTGGGAGGATGGGGCGGGGCCTTGGGAAGTTCACACCATTTGCAGCAGGGAGGAGCCTGACCTCTCCTGTTCCAGGGTGGTGAGCTGGGATTCAATCTGTGAGATGGGGGCCTGTTAACAGGAACCCCTCTTGCTTTGCTGAGAGTTTTTCCTTTTTCGATTAAATTGCATTTTTCTCATCCTTCTAGGTGTCCATAAGCCTAATCTTTCCTGGGTCATGTGACAAGAACCTGGTTTTTAACTGAACTGAGGAGAAAGTCCTACAATACTTTTATCAAGAGTATTTATAAATACTTAAAAATACCTGGTGCCTAGATAATCATCAATAATTGAAAGTGAAAGTCAGTTGAAATCAAAATGAAACGTTATGACTGAAATAAATGATCCTCTTTTTTATAATATTGGCACAGTTAGATTTTTTCTGATGTTAAAGGTTTACACAAGCACAGAGGAAACATGTATTCCCAGAGAAATTATATGATATCATCTCTAGCAAGGGTTTCAGACAGCTGCTATGGTGAGACCCATTTGTGAGTGGAAAACACGAACTGTTTTTCCTTTTACACCATAATCCACACAGAAGACTTTTGTGACCAAATACTGAAGAAGGGACTCCCCACCAACAAGCAAGCAATCAATTTTTCAGCAGACACCAGCTGGGCATTCTCCAATTCAATTCCAACACTGTCTACCTGGAGATAGCATCAGATCCTACAGGTTGAGGGCTCAGTCCCACAAGGCTGCCTCCAACTTCCAAGGCCAATCTCAAGTCCCAGGTTGTTTTACCCATGCTCTGACTGACCAGCTGTAAATCAGGGATCCCACGACCCCTTCCCTGGATTTGATTAGTTTGCTAGAGCAGTTCACAGAACTCAGGGACCATGTTTACTGCTCTATTATAAAGGGTATTATAAAGAATATTACAAAGGATACAGATGAAGAGATGCATAGGGCAAGATATGGGCAGGGGTGCAGTGCTTCCATGCCCTCCCAGTGTGCACCACCCTCCAGGAACCTCCACGTGTTCAGCTATTTGGAAGCTCTTTAAACCCTGTCCATTTGGGGTTTTATGGACACTTCATTATATAAGCATCATTGATTAAACTACTGGCCCTTGGTGATCAACTCAACCTTCAGCCCTTCTCCTCTCCCTTCCCAGGAGGCTGGGGTTGGGGCTGAAAGTCCCAACTCTCTAACCCTGCCTTGATCTTTCCAGTGCTCAGCCCCCATCCTGAAGCTACTTAGAGCTGCTGCCCATCAGTTAACTCATTCACATTGAAAGAAAAGACATCGCTTTGGAGATTCTAAGGATTTTAGGATTTGTGCATATAAAAGTTGATCATACAAATTGGGTCATTCTTGTCATACCCAACTAAAACAGCACTGAGAAGCAGGGAAAAGCACTGGAGGCATGTAACATTGCTCTACAAATGGAATTCTCTCAAGTCCAGCCACTGAAACTGCCTGTTATAACCTGAAACCGGTTTGATCTATAGCTGTTGAAATGACCTATAATTCTAAGGCAAATTTTACCCACCACCATTATTCACCAGTTAATACCTGCCAGCTCCCCAGAACCTTACTATGCCAATGAACATTGTCAAAGAGCAACCCATAACATTTTTCCTTTTTATAAAACCTCCATCCTCTTCTTTGTTCTTTGGACACACTGAAGACCACCCAGTCTGTGTATATACCCCAAGCCATAATTCTTTCTTCCCAAATAAAACATTAAATTTAGAGATTCATCTCTACATTTTTACTTTGACTTGAAAATATATCAGGAAACAGGATGAAGAGCAATATCATTTTTTTCAATATTACAACATTAGAGGGAGAACCAAAATAAGATGATCACCACTGACATATGGCAGAAATGACAAACACAGTCAATGTTCTGAAAAACAACTTCAAATATATACAGCAAACACAGCCTGATGCAAGTGGTAATACCACCTGTAATTCTCATGGTCAATATGACACAGCAAGCATTACTGTAACCGTACTGACTCCTTGTTAAAAGCTTGTTTGCTGGAGTATAATTATTGCTTTCCTTGAGTTTGTAGATTGCTCATTATAAACAGCATCAGGAAAACAAGACCGTCAACAGAGATAAAAGAAAATACGCTGACCAATGACTCTGGGAATGGGCTGACCAGCCTGATAAGACTGGGCTGACAGCACCTGCAGAAGGCCACAAGACCTTAACCAAGAAAGTAATGGTTCGACTGCTGCCTGAGACTGTGCACATTTCACAAGAATGCTTCGATCATCATTTGCACTCTGCTAATTTGCCTTAAGAACCCCTGATCTGAAGGCACAACTCAGAGAGGTGGTCTTTGAATACAAGTTCACTGTTTCCCCACAGGTTGTTGGCTTTGCGAATAAAGCTAACTTTCATTTTCACCAACAGCTTGTCCCTTAAAGTTTGGCTTTGAAGCAACAAGGGGCCCAGACCTGAGTTCAGCTACATTGGAAACCGGTGTGGAAGCTCCTGCACATCATTACCTTCTGCCTTTGAACACAGGCCCTGGGTTTTTGCTGGCAAGTGACTATATCCAAGCCTAATGCTGAAAACATTTTAAGGCAGCTTCTAATGTCAAAGCAATTTACATCTTTACACGTGAATAGGTAAATAATATGTAAGGTCCATCCATCTCTGAAATTCTGCCTACAAAAGCTTGAATAATATTTATGCAGCTCATCTTACATGAGCTGAGAAGTAACCAACAAATTGATAAAAGCTCACCTTAGTAAAAAACAAATTAAGGGAGGTTGCTCACATAGAGTAAGACAGGAATTTTATGAAAAAATGGAAAAGGGATAAGAGATAATAAATACAAAAACAGACGTGCTTCAGTACACTTTTTTGAAAAACTTTGCATTCAGTTAAAAAAATGACTTTTTCTTCTAGTATACAATTAAATAAGTTTTAACACATGTACAGTTTTGTGAAACCACCACAACAATCAGGATACAGAACAATTTTATCATTGGACAAAAGACTTCTTCATTATGCTCTTTTCTAGTCAAATCCTGCCCAACACTTACTCCTCTGGCAACCACTGATGTATTCTGTTTTTATAGTTTTTTGTGTGGTTTTTTTTTTGTTGTTGTTGTTGTTGTTGTTGTGATTTTGTTTTATTTTTCCCCTTCACCCCAAGGGCACTTACTGTAATATGTCTAAGTGTACCTTAGATAGGTGCATCTCCTTGAAAGCTACATGGTGTTTCAATTGGGCTGTTCTTGCACTGCTATAAAGAAATACTTGAGACTGGGTAATTTATAAGAAAAAAGTTTTGATTGGCTCATGGTTATGCAGGCTGTACAGGAAGCATAACACTGGTATCTGCTTCTAGGGAAGCCTCAGGGAGCTTACAATTGTGGCAGAAAGTGAAGCAGGAGCTTGCACGTCACATGGCGAAAGCCAGAACAACAGAGAGAGACAAGGTGCTGCACACTTTAAAACGACCAGATCATGCAAGAATTCGCTTACTATCATGAGGACGGCACCCAAGGGTATGGTGCTAAACCTCTCATGAGAAATCCAACCCCGTGATGCAAACACCTCCCACCAGGCCCTACCTCCAACATTGGGGATTACATTTCAACAGGAGATTTGGGCTGGGACACATCCAAACTATATCAATGTTATATAGGTGCATAGGTGGGTTTTTAATAGTTTTTGTTTTTTTTTTTTTTTAAGAGACAGAGTCTTGCTCTCTCACCCAGGTTAGAGTGCAGTGGCACAATCATAGCTCACTATAACCTCAAACTCCCTGGGCTCAAGAGTTCTTTACCATATCAGCCTCCCAAATTGTTGCGGTTATAGGCAGGAGTAATCCTTGTCAATTTTTAGGGTATTTTAAAGTACTATTTAGTGGTTTTTAGTACATTCACAAAATTGTGCAACCATTCCCATGACCTTATGCTATACTTTTCATCACCCCAAAAAGAAGCTCTGTACCCACCAGGATGTGGTGGCTCACACCTGTAAATCCAGAACTTTGGGAGGCTGAGGTGTGCAGATCACCTGAGGTCAGTTCGAGGTTAATCTATGTTATAGTGTGTATCAGTACTTCATTCCCTATTACGGCAAAACAATAGTCCATTCCATAGATATGCCACAATTTGTATCCATTTATCTGTTAATTGACATTGGATTGTTTCCATTTTTTGGCTTCTATGAACAATGCTGCTATGAACATTCATGGGAAAAGTCTTTGTGGAACAATATATTTCCATTTCTCTTTAGTAACTAGGAATAGAATTGCTGGGTCATATGGTAACATTATGAGATTTTGAGGAGCTTGTCTTTTGATTGTTGCAGTGTAAGAGTTCTTTATTCTGGATATAAGTCTCTTATCAGACATGTGATTTACAAATATTTTCTCCCACAACAAATATTCTGTGGATTGCCTTTTTACTTTCTTGATGGTGTCCTTTGAGGCACAACAGCTTAAATTTTGGTCAAGTCCAGTTTTTCAAATTTTTCTTCTATGAATTGTACTTTGGATGTCATAATTAAGAATTATTGGCCTAACACCAGACAAGGAAGATTTTTCTGTATGTTTTCCTCTAAACCTTTTATAGTTTTAAATTTTATATTTAGATCAATGGTCCACTTTTAGTTAACTTTTGTCTAAGGAATGAAGTTTAAGTTGAATGTTTTAGTTTTCCACATACTGATGTCCAATTGTTTCAACACCATTTGCTGAAAAGATTATCCTTACCCGATTGAATCACCATTGCATCTTTGTCAAAAATTAATTGTCTTTATTTGTGTGAGCCAATTTCTGGACTCTATTATGTTCATTCATCTAAATGTTGAATTTGTGACAAGACTACACTGTCTTTATTACTGTAACTCTATATTAAATCTCAAAGTTAGGTAGTTAAGTTTTCCAAAATGTTTGGCCATTCTGTATATGTCTATATTTTAAAGTCAATTTGTCAATTTTTACAAAACCTCTTCAAATTTATAATTGAGATTTCATTTAGTTTATACATTAATTTGGGTATAATGACATCTTAACAACTTGAGTTTTTTAACTCAGTAACATGGTTTATCTCTCCATTTATTTAGCTCTTCCTTAATTCCTCGTGGGAATGTTTTATAGTTTCAACATAGAGATGTTATAAATACTTTGTTAAAATGTCTCCTAAATATCTTCATGCTTTTGTGGTACTACTGTAAATGGTATCTTTTACAATTTTTTTTCCTAATTGTCTATGGTTAGTATATAGGAAAATAATTAATCTTTGGCCTTTTATCTAGCAACTTTGCTAAACTGACTTACTAGTTATAGTAGATTTTATTATTTTCTTGGTAGAGCACTTGGAATTTTCTACATATATAATAATGTCATCTATAAATAAAGATTATTTTACTTCTTATTCAATCTGTATACATACAATTTTTTTCCTTGTCTCTTTTTTTTTGTTTTGAGACAGAGTCTTGCCCTGTTGCCCATGCTGGAGTGCAGTGGCACCATCTAGGCTCACTGCAATCCCCAGCTCTCGGGTTCAATCAATTCTCCTGCCTCAGCCTCCCTATTATAACAAAATACCATCAACTAGGTGGCTTACGAAGAACAGAAATTTCCTTCTCACAGTTCTGAAGGTTGAGAAATCCAAGATCGTGGCAGATCTGGTTTCTGGTGAGGGCATGCATGCTTTGTGGCTCATAGATGGCACTTCAAGTTTGCTGTGTTTTCACTTGGTGGAAGGACCAAATGCACTCCCTTGGACCTCTTTTGTAAGGGCACTAATAGCATTCATGAGAGCTCTGCTCTCTTGATCTAATCACCTCCTAAAGGACCCATCTTCTAATGCCATCATCTTAGGGGCTAGGATTTCAATGTATGAATGAACACAAGCATTCAGACCATAGCAAGTATTAATTTGTGTGTGTGCGTGTGTGTGTGTGTGTGTGTCTTAGAAATGGGGGCTTGATCTGTTATTCAGGCTGGAGTGCAGTGGCACAATCATGGCTCACTGAAGCCTTGAACTCTTGAGTTCAAGTGATCGCCCTACCTCAGCATCCAAGTAGCTGAAACTACAAGCATACGCTACCACACCCAGATAATTATTTTATTTATTGTAGAGATGGGGTCTCACTATGTTGCTCAGGCTGGTCCTGACCTTCTGGCCTCAAGCAATCCTCCCACCTCAGCCTCCCAAACTTCTGGGATTATAGGTGTGAGCCACCACACCTGATCAAGTATAATTTTAGTCGTATGTTTTCCATCGATGTGTAGAGCATTATATTTGATGCTATCCATCAAATCAGGTAATGGCTTGGCATACGTATTTGCATAAATATTGAAATGATTTAGACTTGGTACTAAATTCCCATCTAAAGTTGAGTTACCGTTAACATGGAACTCGCTCCAAATATGCAGAAGAATCCCCATAATGTGGGAAACAGCTGCCTGCTGGAGTTCAGAAGCCTTTGCCTCAAAGAGCTGGTGAATACAAGATATTTCAAAGGACTAAATGCAAAGAGGGTTGAAACTAAAATTACTAGCACCTACTCTCTGCCAGACCCTGTGTGAGGCCTCTTATGTGAGTAATCTCCATTTCTTTTCTTCTTTATCTATACAGAGCCAGAACTTTTGAATAATTTTATTCTTCCATCTTCAGCAGGGGAGTGTAAAATGCACCAAGGCAAGCAAAGGTTTTCTAATCACACCATGTGGGAGAGGTTCCCAGGCTCCCAAATCTGATACTGTAGACTAATTAGCCAAACAAGGGGGAACAAATGATTTCCTTTCTGATTTGTGAATTGAAGAAAGTTTCTTTTACCACCACCGTGTAATATGAATTTATATCCTCCAGAAAGTTTTTATATATGGCTTGTGTATAAAGTCGATTCAGAAGACCACCTCCCAACCCCCAAGAGATGATGTTATATTACCACTGAATTTCCCAAGGATGCACTTGGAAAACTTGGCACTTTATATAATTTTTTACTAAATTCTAGAGGGAAGAAAAAAGGCCCTGGGGGGTCTTTCTGACAATCTAATCATTTTCAGATGCAGAATTGAGGCTCAGGGAGGCTCAGGGAGTCTAAACAGCCTGCCCAGGCTTGCACAGCAGTTGGTGACAAACCCTGGACTGCAATTCAGTGTTCTAAAAACTCATACGACCGTCGTTTTTCACCAGGACTAACATAAGTACTAAATCTACTTACATCATCATTAACTAGCCTGTTGGGGTTTTTCATTGACCAAGCTCAGATTTTTGGGTTCCAAATATGCAAACACCTAATCTAGTTACTTATAATTATTGTTGAATTGCTTTTTTAGGCATTTTCCTCTTCCTTTAAATGGATAAAAGATGAAGAAAGTACCATGACAAATTTTGTGGAGAACATTTAAAGGTATTTCTATAGAATACTAGATGTTTTTTGCAAGTTATTGTGACATCTTGAACATATAAGGGAGTATACAAAATACAATTCAATTGTTTGTGTTTATTCACACTGGATGACATAGCCATAGAAAAATAGGTGCTCCTAAAAGATTCCCTAGTTCAGACTTTTCACAATTTACTCTCAAAAGTCAATTTTTTATAAGAGATTGCAATGTCTAGTCTTTATGCATAATTTAGTCTGGCAGAAAAAAAAAGAGAAAAACATACCCTCTTTCATTTGAGAATTGACATTGCTTTGGGATCAAAAAGAAAAGAAAAAATTTTTAAAGATTCCCACAAAAGAATAGAAATTAAGCCCACCCAGCAGTGTAGACTCGTATTGTGGTTAATCGGGAGTTTACTGCCACCAAGTGGTTTACTAAAATCTGTTTAACTCTGTAACCGGTGTTTTTCAAATTCTTTTTCAAAGTGTCTTGTCAGATAGAGCAAGTCAACCAGCCACTGGTACCACTTCCCAAACTTTGTTACACAGTAAGATAATGTAGGGACCCCTTTAAAATTATTGATGCCTGGCTCCCATGCCCAAACACTCTTACTAATAGGTATGGAGTGTGACCGGGTCATTTAGGTTTTGATTTTTCTTTTTAGAGATGGGAGTCTCACTAGGTTGCCCAGGTTGGACTCAAACTTCTGGGCTCAAGCCATCCTCCTGCCTCAGCCTCCCAATTAATGATATTTTTAAAAGCTCTCCAGGTGATTCTAATCTGTAACAAAGTTTGGGACCCTCTATCCTTGAGGATTATAGATCATCACCTGACATTTATTGAACAGACAAGAAAATACAGGATGCCAAAATGTGATGATGGTGCTGATCCTGGAGCCACTGTTACTCTAAGGTGCTTATCGCATTTAACCCAGAACCCCTAATAGTTCTATCAGTGTCAACTGAAAACCTTTACCAGAAGTTTTCAGACTATTTAGTGTGTTTGGGTACGTGGGGAGTCGGTATTTACCGTGATGAAGAGCATGGAATTAGAGCCAGATACATGAAGGACGCAACCACTGCTCTACCCTAAGTAAAGTTCCTAACTGGGTGACTGTGGGCAAATTCTGTGGCATTCCTACACCCTGTTTTGCATCTTTCATTGTTAAAAAGGAAAGCTTAGCTAATTCCTGTGTCTTAGTCTGCTAGGGATGCCATGATGAAATACCACTGACTGCATAGGTGATGGGAACGACAGAAATGGATCTTCTCACAGTTCCAGAGACTGGAAGTCTAAGATCAAGGTGTCAGCTGGTTTGGTTTCTTCTGAGGCCTTTTTCCTTGGCTCATAGATGGCTGCCTTCTCACTGCATGCTCACATGGTCTTTCCTCTGTGTGTGCCATGTCCCTGTATCTGTGTGCATCTAAATTTCCTCTTGTTATAAGGATATCAGTCAGATTGAATTAGGGCCTATACTAATGGCCTCATTTTAACTTAATTACTTTTTTAAAGCCCTATTGTCAAATACAGTCACATTCTGAGTTATTAGGGAGTTAGGGCTTTAACATATGAATTTGGAGGTGAGGGACAAAATTCAGCCCATAATAGCTGTTACTAATGTTTAATGAAAATTAAAAGCAATAATGCAAATAAATCATTTAGTAAAGTACCTGGCAGAGAATTAGTACTCAATAAATGAGGAAACTTTCTAGGATGATGGAAATGTCCTGTATCTTCTTCACTGTAGTGGTAGTTACATGCATCAAAACGTATTGAATTATGCATTTTAAATGTGTATTTGATTGTGTGTGTATTATACCTCATGCTGATTTTAAAATATTAAATTATTACTGATCGATTTCTCCACATCAAATACTTCCTATAAAAGGTTTTAAACCTTAAAGGTATAACAAACCAGTCAGCCTAAACTCTCAGTGACTAATTACCCCCAAAAGATCCCCAAGAAAAAGTAGGATTATCCTAGAATGCAGAGCTAAGCGGTCTTATGCCTGAAGTCTAGGCATCTTTTAATAGTCCCATGGAAAACAAAATTGCCTAACAAGATTAATTTCCTGGGAATATGTTATCCCCTCAAGGGATTTCAAGAGGTGTTGTTTTTTGTAAGCAGAGTTCCTAGAGTGTGACTTTGTTATTAATGGAGGACCCCAAATATTTAAATTCACTGACTGTCTTAAATGCCAGTTACTCTAGAGACTTGGTACAGAGTCTTACAAACTTCCATTTGAAATAAAAATTGAAAATATTGAAAAAAAAATGTATTCCTCAGCAGACTCTGAATAGCATCCAAGTCAAATTAGGGTGGAGATCACACGTCCTGAGGGATTCAAATTTCAGCCTTGGTTTCCTAAGTCTGCATTTGTCCTTGAGATCATTCCCAAGGTAATGTTGATAAGGACTTAGAAAACAGCTGGGCGCAGTGGCTCACACCTATAATCCCAGCACTTTGGGAAGCCGAGGCGGGCAAATCACGAGGTCAGGAGACCGAGACCATCCTGGCCAACATGGTGAAACTGGTCTTTAAAAAAAGAAAAAAAAAGACTTAGGAAATTTCAGAAGTGGATTCCTGCTAATTATAAAACTGGGAGTAAAATTACCAGGAATGTTTTAAATCCTCCTTTTAAAAAATTCCCACTAAAGAATTTCTTCCAGACATAATTTTGTGTGAAAACACAAATATATATGCACACATAAAGGCACACATCTATACCTAACAGCCCTCTACAATGCTTTGCATACCACCTAAAGGTCTTTATTATCTAAATGAATTAGATGTTGTTTGAGTAAATGAATGAATCAACAAGAAAGCAGCATTAAGAGAAGTGCAGGGACCTCCTGGACAGCAGGTTAACTATAGGTAATAATTATGTGTTATATACTTGAAAAAAAAAAGAAGTACAGTCAGGTGTGATGTCTCCAGCCTGTAATTTTAGCACTTTGGGAGGCCAAGGCAGGAGGATTGCTTGAGCCCAGGAATGCAAGACCAGCCTGGGTAACACAGCAAGGCCTTGTCTCTACAAAACATCTGGCTACAGTGGCGTGTGCCTGTAGTCCCAGCTACTCTCAGCTCAGGAAGCTGAGGTGGTAGGATCATTTAAGCCCAGGAGGTTGAAGCTGCAGTGAATTATGATGGCACCACTGCACTCCAGCTTAGGTGACAGAGCGAGATCCTGTCTCAAAAGAAAAAAGTACAGCTGCAATTTTATTATAGACATGCAACTTTAAGACCAGGGATCAGCTGAATCACAATAAGCAAGGGATCACATGTTTGGCCACTTCCCTAGGGAAATCACTAAGACCTGCACTTCACACAGTGCCTGGCACAGAATAGACAAATATTTGCTAAACTGAGTCATTACAAGTAAGGTCTGTGTGGGAAACACAATTTTTTTCAAGTCTGTGAGAGCAAACTGCCTTCTACGTGAAATCCCTTGTAACAAGCTGCTTCAGCCACTTCAGAGCAAAAACTAAGGCAAATTAAATTTAACTGAGTTTAATTGAGCAAAGAACAATTCACGAGTTAGGCAGCCCCCGATCCAGAGTAGGCGCAGAGAGACTCCAATGCAGCCACGTGGTGGAAGATTTAAAGGCAAAAAAAAAGGAAGTGATGTACAGAAAATGGAAGTGAGGTACAGCAGCGGCCAGGTAGGTTACAGCTCGGCGTTTGCCTTATGTGATTTTGTGGCAGGCCAGTTCTCCCTGACAAACACGCAAACAGGCCTGCATGACAGTCACGCAAACAGGCCTGCATTGAAGAGGGAAATTAAATAATAGCAATAATTGATAATAGTAAAATAAAACCTTACAATTTGTAGTTGCTATATAATAAATTTTGCGGTGTTGTGTGCTTTTTAATATAATACCTCCCCAACTCTAAGGCAAAATATTAACTGCCTCCCTGTAAACCATTTAACCTTATTATCCTCCCCATATACTTAGCAAAGTTCTCAGGCATCTAAAAGTTCCTGTGTTTCTTGATCACTAGCTGCAAAGTCGCAAAGCAAATAGGCTCAAAACTGCAAAACGTGATTCTCAAAATGTTACTTTTCAAATGTAAAGTGCATCACAAAACATGTCATAAGTTAATTAACTGTTCTTCTGCTTCTGGCTTCATCATCCTTTACCAACTAGGTGCATAAAAGGAACCCCATTTTCTTTGTCCTTTGCTCAAAATTAGAAAGCAATTCTGCTAAACCCGTAATCACGTTAGATAAAATCCTCCTGCAGCCCCCATCGGTCTCTCCAAATCTCTGATTTCCTGCTACAGCATAGCACTTCAGTTACACAGACAAATTTCCACAGAGCTGCCTTAACATTGAGCAAATAGTTAAACCAGGGAAATTGGTGCCCAGACAGCAGAGCTAAAAATGAAACATATGTTCAGTAGGAGCTTTGCAGAGGCTTCTCCCTAACCTGGAGCAAACAAAATAACAGAAACAGTCTTAAATTCCTAGTGCCAGGACCCGTCTCATGTCAACAAAATCTGAGACGAGTCAGGGTAACAGAGGCAGCTGTGTGAATAGATTCATTGGAGAGTCTAAGGCAGCTTCCCGGACCAAGCTATAAAGGAGGCAAGATAGAAATAATCACTCCAGTACCACAGTAGACAGGCCTTGAAGGTACTGGGGCCCTTTTAATCAGACTTAGCAAACATTAGTTTGTCTCTTATCTTCTAGTTGAAACCAAATTAGTTACCAATAGACAGGTGAATGCTATACTGCGTGTAGGCACATAACCTCAACCTATATAAGCACTAAGACAACTGTAACACTTTGAGTTGGTCTAGCGGAATTATCTCCGGCCTGCTCCCTGGGTTACGGCATAAATTCCCTTCCTTACTAGTTTGTCTGCTTATTGGGCCTTGAGAAAACGCAGCTGGACCAGCTTGGTTCCAGGAACAGCCTCAGTTTGAACAGCTGGTCGTCTTTAATTGGCACAGGAGTACGCTACTATCTGTTTACACAACCAGTCAGGTTACAGTTCACTAGGTCCTGAGAAACCTTTAGGTTGGACTTAAAATATGTAAGGAGCAGTTTTAGGCTAAACTTAATTTAGCAAAAGTTACAATCAGAAAGGAAGAATCTACACACGAGGTTGACCATTGCCAACAATAAGCTATTGTATATCTCAAGAGAGCTAGAAGAGAGGATTCGAATGTTCCCACCACAAAGAAAGGATAAATTTTTGAGGTGACAGATATGGTAATTACCTGATTTGATCATTGCATAATGTATACATGTATTGAAACATCACACTGTACTCCATAAATATGTAGAAGAATTATGTCAATTAAAAATGAATAGAATTTCTTCAAAAATGTAGGAGCATACTTTGTACAGAGTGATGCTCAGTAGATGATTGCTGACTGTAAATAGCAAGCCCAGGTTGGGTGCTCTCCATAGTTCAGAGGGTTCCACTCCTCACCCCGCTACATTCCAAAACAGTGCCCAGCACTGAGGAGGGGTCAGGCTGCATTTGTGAAGTTCAGTTAGTAGCACCGTGGATTAATACCTGAACACTTTGGCTATAAAGATATTAACGCCTGGATGGTGACCCAATGGCTCCATGTGGCACCAATAGGAGAGAATCTTCACCAAGAAAGTAATAACTTTGAGGCCCTGGGGTCCTTCTGAGCCAGCAGTCAAAGACAAAACCAGCTTTTTCAGGTACAAATACAGCATTAGAATAGCCGATCTTTCTTTTCTGCTGAAGTTGCACATGGCTCACAGTTTCATAAGTAGTGCATGAAATTCCTCTGTCTTTGATACATGGCCAGGCCTGTCACTGGAGGTGCCTTGGCCACCCTTGGAGCACAGGCTGCAGCACTGTGACTAGTACCTTAGAGTCCCAATCTTCCTCCAGATCATTGTGAAACCAGTTCCTGAGGCTCCCAGGCCACTGGTATTGCCCTGGAAGATGCTCTGCTGCAGAAAGTGAAGGTCTTGTGAACAACTTGTAAAGTACTAAATAAATTCCCAAGCAGCACGGCAGGAATGCAGTAGAAAAAAAATTACAGAATTACCTGCAGCCCCACTTAAATCTTAACATCCCTTTCTGCTGAGGATTCAGAGGCAGATTATCTGTCAGCACCTTGAGAAAGTCTGATTTAATCAACTTTCAGTGAAAATCCATAGTAAATCTGTGCTAAAAAGCAAATGAGATTTTTTAAGTTTGTTGTTCTCTCTAAATTGATATATACTTTTATTGATAGATAGATATAAACAAACAACAGATTCTTTATGATGCTTATGCCACATAGAGTGTCTTTAGAATCAAATCCACCACCTTTGCAACTGCCCTACAGCTTAAATCTGATGATATCTATCTAATGAATCAATTAGCCTGTATCTAACGAGTAATTCTATACAGCAGGTCAGTGACCTAAGGGTACAATTTGCACTTAATTAATCATGGAGAATTCATCAGGAAGTAAATAGATATTTCAGTGAGTTTTTCCACGGCTATGATGAATTAATTTAATGCATGTTAAAATAAATACTTAAATTAAAAAATACTGATTATGCTTTAAGATATATACTATCAGTTTTCACCCACCTACTTGTCTTGTGTGCTGAAACAGACACAGGTTTTCTGAAGAAAATCTGGACTCTATCCATTTATATTCCTTAGCTCACCCAGTCCTGAGCACTTTATTTTCATGAAAGGGTCCACCTGTTGACTTGTCTGCCTGGTTGTCATGCACATTAAACTCCTGTTAACTTCCAACCAAGCACAGACCACCTACCCATTCTCACCAGAGAATTAAACCCTAGAACTCTCTGCTGCTCCATTCTCACATGCTACTCTTTTAAGAGATAAAGAATATGAAAAATAGGTTATCCACCATTCCTACCGGTGTTCTAAATTTTACTCTTTTCAAGACAGATCATCAGAGAACTGGACACAGAGTCCTCTCTGCTTTGGCTATAACAGAACAGCTTTTACTGGGCTGTGCCTTTATTGATTTTTTAGGTTTTCAGACTTATCTCCTAGCTAAGGCTGAGTTTCTTTAAGAAAAGTGTTGTGGCCAGGGTCGGTGGCTCACATCTGTAATCCCAGCACTTTGGGAGGCCAAGGTGGGTGGATCACAAGGTCAAGAGATCGAGACCATCCTGGCCAACATGGTGAAACCCCATCTCTACTAAAAAAATACAAAAATTAGCTGGACGTAGTGGCATGCACCTGTAGTCCCAGCTACTTGGGAGGCTGAGGCAGGAGAATTGCTTGAACCCAGGAGGCGGAGATTGCAGTGAGCCGAGATTGCACCACTGCACTCCAGCCTGGTGCCTGGTGACAGAGCAAGACTCTGTCTCAAAAAAAAAAAGAAAAGTGTTATGTCCTCTTTGTATACCCAGTCCTCTTACCAGGACTTAGTATGGTACATTGTATAAACCAGGCACTCAGTGCAATATTCTTTGACTTAATTTCCTGTGGGTTTCTGTTGGCCAGTGGTGTTATATAAAGAACATCTGACCATGAACTAGGAGACCTGAGTTCTAGACCCCACCCTACAGCGGCAGCACTAGCTTAGGCAAGACCTTGCCTGTTCTCTTGTTGGCGTGTTTCCAATTTTGAAAAATAAAACTAAATGATCTTTAATGTTTCTTTTTAATATTTTTTTAGTATCCCTAACATCAACTAACCACCAACCACTACTTTAAATCAATAATTTCAAGTTCCTAAGCGAGGCACACAGAGACAAATAAAATGTTTATACTCCTCTGTGTACTAAACAAATTGATCTCCTGGAGGTGGTGAATAGAATGCTGATTTCCAGAGGCTGGAAAGGGAAGAGGAGAAGGTGATTAATTGGTACAAACATACAGCTAGATAGAAGGAATAAGTTCTAGGGTTCACTAACATAATGGGGTGACCACAGTTAAACATAATTTATTGTGTATTTGAAAATAGCTAGAAGAGAACATTTGAGATGTTCCCAACAAAAAGAAATGATAAATGTTTGGGGTGAAAGATATCCCAACTACCCAGTTTTGATCATTATGCATTATATGATTGGATCAAAATATTATATGCACCTCATGTATATGTACAACTACTGTGTATCCATAAATTCAAATTTCTGTTGAAATTGGTATTCGAAATTAGTACTAATACATTAATACTTTTTGAAAAAGCAGTTTATCTTTTTAATAATACTCTGAAGTTTTAACTTTCATTTGAAAGGGGTCAAAGCTGAATTTTAGCCTTGATATGATCAACAATTCAAAATTAATGAGCTTCAAGTGTATGAGAAGTCACTATTTGAAAAAAGGATTGAGATGTGTAATAACCTTGAAATTGAGTTTAGTCCATCTCTGTTATGTTTTTACATTCATTCTTACTCTCGACATTTTTCAGTTGGAGATGGAAGTTAAAAATGGACTAAAAAATAGATTTTCTACCTCATTTATCTTTAAGAAATGGCAGATGCCATATTTTTGAATCAATAATAAGATAGGTTTCAGCTAAATAAATCACAAGGGTAAATTGACAAGCAGTTTTGCATTTCACATAGCTGACATTATGAACAGTTTGTAAGAAAAACAGCACATTAGTAAGACTAAACCTTTTCCTAAATCCAAAGGTCACACATCCTTTCCCAATCTTTCATACCTTAAATTTGACTCTAAAATGCCATGAGATCTATAAGTACAGTTGTAATATTGAAAAGTTCTCACTTCACCTCCTTGGGCTATTTATTTCAGGACGAACTACACAGAGCAGCCTTCCCCTTCCCTGACTTCATGATCATGTCCTTTGCAGGGACATGGATGAAGCTGGAAGCCATCATTCTCAGCAAACTAACACAGGAACAGAAAACAAACACTGCGTGTTTCCACTCATAAGTGGGAGTTGAACAATGAGGACACATGGACACAGGGAGGGGAACATCATACACGGGGGCTTGTGGGGGGTGGGGGACAAAGGGAGGGAGAGCATTAGCACAAATACCTAATGTGCATGTGGGCCTTAAAACTTAGATGATGGGTTGATAGGTACAGCAAACCACCATGGCACATGCATAACTATATAACAAACTTGCATGTTCTGCACGTTTCTCCCAGAACTTAAAGTAAAAAATTAAAAAAAAAAAAAAAAAGATTCCCTCTTCATGTGTTGATTTCTGTAGAATGCTTTAGACACACATATCGGGCACAGAGATGCTAGTAAGGAAAAGTAAATTTGACTCATTCATTGGCAGCAAAGAAATTCATTTCACGGTGACCCCACTTTGTGCAGCAGCTCATTATTGCTGGCACGACAACACATGAAAGCATTGTTGGCAAACACTGACTCCTCTGTTAGGCCTCCGTCCTCTTTCACCTGTGAGCCCACTATGTATACACCCCAGCTGTCACAACACTTCTTGTATGATCTCTTTTTTAAGCTAAACGCCCCATTTTTTCACCTCTTCCTCATTTGTCCTGGTATCCTTGCATTTTTCTTTCTGGTCGTATTGCTTGCATTAGCTTTGTATTGACCATTTCCCTCATTAAAATAAGACACCTGGAATTAAACAGGTTTCCCAAGCTCTGGTTCGAGAAGTTGAGGGTAAGGTAAGAATATTTACTTCCTTTGCTCTGGACTCTACCATACTACCCCCAAACGACTTTTTCTGGTTTTTTTCCTCCATATAACTGTATAGCTCATACTGGAGATACAATCAATGAAAACCTCTGGCAATCTTTTTTGTTCACATGAACTTTGGTTAAACAAAGTCTCACCCACCCAAGAGTTGAGCAGCCAGCCCTTTTTTTTTTTTTTTGAGATGGAGTTTCGCTCTTGTTACCCAGGCTGGAGTGCAATGGCACGATCTCAGCTCACCGCACTCCTGGGTTCAGGCAATTCTCCTGCCTCAGCCTCCCGAGTAGCTGGGATTACAGGCATGCACCACCATGCCCAGCTAATTTTTTGTATTTTTAGTAGAGACGGGGTTTCACCATGTTGACCAGGATGGTCTCGATCTCTTGACCTCGTGATCCACCCTCCTCGGCCTCCCAGAGCAGCCAGCTTTTTAAATATGGGTTGAAGGAGTCATATTTACCTGTACTTTATTTCATCTTCTTGATATTAGTCTAAAATTTTAGGCTTTGAAGGACTTTTTTCTTCTTTTTCTGACATTCACTGTAAAAAAAAAAATCCTTTCTAGCTATTTTAATTGGACACATCTGACAAGAATACCTTCTGATTATTTATTTAAGTGATTGACAAAAATGCTAAAGAGATCAGCACCAGATAGATCATCAGTACCCAGTGGTATGTCTGCAGAACGTTCTTCTCAAGTTGATCTATGTCTTAATCAAGATTCTTCGTGTTTTTCAACCAGCTATGAATTTACTCAAGTTATTATTATCCAGCTCACATTTCACAGTCTCATCTGCAAGGCTGACAAAAATGCTTTGACAAATACTGTGCAAAAACCATTCCCCTGATCAAAGCTAACGAATTCTAGCAAATGAGTCTGGAATGTCTTGGTCTCATTGCTTCTATTAACCACTGTTTCTTGCCTTCAGTGACAACAAATCCATGGGTGTCATAATCCTTTCTAGTATTTTGTCTGAGACTGAGAGTCTGTTATTTCTAAATTCCATTTTCCAAATATTAAAAAATAATTTGAATGTTAGCCATTAACCATAACTCTTTAAGGATTATGTTATAACATACAACCTAATGTTTCTGTAATACTTTCAAATACTTTATCACCTTTGAATTTCCCTAGGATGCTGAGAAAGTCTATGCAATAAGTATTGAGGATACATGAGGTAAAGCATCCCCACACATGGATATGATAGTACGAAGAGGACCCAGGAAGATTAATGAGTACCAAGCATGGAACTGAAACCCAGCAGAGCCTTCTGGCAAGGGTAGAGGATCTGAGATGGAGATGTTTGCAAAAGGAGGTAAGAAGTTAAAGAGATTATACAGAAGATGCTAGCAGCCCAACACTGGAGTCCAAATTTAAAATTAGTAGATAATAGAGAGCAAAGGCAGGTACGTGTGAGAAGAGGGAAAATGTAGGCTGTTTAGGGGATAATAAGTACACGCTGCGTAGCGGCTGAAAGCTCAGATTTGGGAAGGGTGTGGTAATGAACAGAATCTGTTGTAAATGATTCCACTGCATTCTGGGATAGTTTGAATCTGAGAGGTAAAAAGAAAAGAGACATTAAAAATTACAAACTTTAGGGCAGAGCACCTGGAGGACTGAAAAGAACTGTGGCCACTTCCGTCAGGGCCAGGGAGAGGCAAAGTTTCAGAAAAAAAAGGAAATGAGATCAGCTTTCAGCACTGACTCTTCTTCAATTATGCAAGAGGTATAAAAAATACACATGAAGGCTTGGATAAAGAGCAAACATAAACTAATGTATGATCTGATGCCTGAACACACAAGTATTGTGATTTTAGTATATTTTCTGCAAGAACTTTGTAGGAGCTATAGTTAGTTCCCTCACATGCCATTATATTACAGTATATTATATATAATATTGTACGTGGAGCTAAACCATTTTAAGAATGTTTTAGTATTTATTAAGTTAATATATTACACATTACCTAACTCTCTTTCTATTGGTCATTTATATTCCTTTCCACTTGTGGAAGAGGGCAATGAACATATTTATGCTTATGGTTTTCCAAAAACATATTTTTTAATTATTATGATAGAGTCATAGAAGCAGAATTCAAGTCTGAATACATTTCATGACTCTTAAGACATATTATAACTTACTTCCAAAAGAGGGTACCAACTTCTATCTACTCTCAGTGGCAGTGGTCAACATCTAAGTCTTGAATATTAATGGAACATGTATATTGGAATGGCATCTGGACAGTTTAGAGTGAGAGAAATTGGGACTAGAAATATAGTTTTAGGACTTTTTAATATATAGATCATAAACAAAACTAACAGGTAAATTCTCCAAGAGAGTGAATAAAAATAGAGGATCATGTTGAAAGATGAACCTTAATGAAATATTTTTAACGTTCTTATTTTACAGACGAAGTGCACACTTTAGAGGGTTGTCCAAGGTCTTATAAGTAATAGGTAATGAGGCTGAGCAGAAAGTAGGGAAGGGAAGGGAAAGTGGGTAATAAAGAAAACAATGGGAATGCAGTGCCACAGAAGTTAAAGATAAAAACCTTGTCCAACAGAAGGTAACAGCCTCACTGTGTCAAGCAGCAAAGCCTTTTTTTTTTTTTTTTTTACTGAGAAACAAAGAGAAATGCTTGGATTTGGAAAGGGGGTAGTCTCTGGCTTCTTGATTCCCTGATACTCTGGCACTGAGAACTGGCCATTACCCAGCTTTACAGATAGGCTTGTAACATTTACAAGCCCACAAACGTTATAAGCTGCCTAGTTCTGCCCCAGGTTATAGTCACAGGCAGTAAAAGATATTTTAAAAATCAATATTCTTTTATGATTCTGACTGCCTATAAGTTATCACTAGCCTCAGGTTTGTGAACTATTGAAAAAGACACACTAATTAATTTAACAGCACATCCAATAAAATATTTCTTTTCATGCATTTTGGTCTATGTCTTCACCCAGCACAAGAATAAAAAGAAAATTGGGTCAATAAAATGTAAGTTTGCAGTACAGACCAAGACTGAAGAATCCAGAATCCGTTTTTTTCTTTTTCACAAGTACAATCTTTTGGATATTTTCACTCATGCCACTACGTGAGTGGGCACGTCAAAGTAAACTGTACCTTACCCTAAAGATTCTAGGAACAGAAAGGTCAGTTCCTGGAAGTGCAGAGAAGGAAAGCAAACATAGCTGAGAGCGAGTGTGGAGTAGAAAGACAGGAGCTACTATCGCCTCCCATGTGGCCATTTTTATGTTCTCCTGGCAGTGCTGTACCTGTCTTTGTAGCTCATGGTTCACATTATAGTTTTCTTTAACTTTTACAATTCTTTGTATTTCCTCTTTCACTCTTCCATAAACTGTCACCACGTTATGTTGATCACACCCTGCTGGGTGCTGAGAAAACTCCAAATTAGAAAAACAAAACAAAATATTTGTTGGGTGGGTGGGTAGACAGAATGCCAGATTAAACTATACAAGAAGTATGAACGAGAGAGCAAAGGCTGAAAAGTGTTTCTTATAAATATCCACAAGGATGATGGATGAGTGGGAGAACTGTTTCATAGAGAGTGTAAAGGAAGAGGTATCTCTGCTTTGTTTTTTGAATTAGTGTGTTTTGGATTGCATGTTTCTTAGGAAAACAATTAGTATAAGCCTACACTCCCATTGGTCCTCAACTTTCTTTTTTTTTTTTTTTTTTGAGACGGAGTTTCGCTCTTGTTACCCAGGCTGGAGTGCAATGGCGCGATCTCAGCTCACCGCAACCTCTGTCTCCTGGGTTCAGGCAATTCTCCTGCCTCAGCCTCCTGAGTAGCTGGGATTACAGGCATGCGCCACCATGCCCAGCTAATTTTTTTTGTATTTTTAGTAGAGACAGGGTTTCACCATGTTGACGAGGATGGTCTCGATCTCTTGTCCTCGTGATCCACCCGCCTCGGCCTCCCAAAGTGCTGGGATTACAGGCGTGAGCCACCGCGCCCGGCCTGGTCCTCAACTTTCTAGAGGTGTCTGTCAGGGACAAAACTCAGGACATGTCCTTACATCAGGGACAAGAGTGAAGGGACTTCCAGAAAGCAGCTCAGGCCCATGACTGTGAGGTAAGAGCACCAGGCAAGTTTCCAGAGGTAGCAGCTCCAGGTCCACCTCCCCTTCCACATCTGCTTCACCACTTAGTGTACCCCACCCTATCTCTTCTAAACAGTCACAGTATACAGTATTATAGACCATCCATTAAGTTTATGCCATTTCTCCTCCAAGCCATTGCCGTCCAAGTCACAAGGACAGTTTTCTAAATGTATTAGTCATGCCAAGAGAAACATACTCTTCAAGTGTCCTTCACGTTCTTCAGAAATCAACTTTTCACTTTTTCTTTCTCAAGATAAAAAGCATGCCAAAGCAGGTAACTCCCTTACATAAGAAGGGGATGTTTTGTGTGTTCTGTTCTCCCACTGTGACTCACTTGCATTTTCACGCCACTGCAAATGTTTGTGATCTGCAGAGAATACCCCACCGTGAAATGCTGCCCCTCAACTTGCTGCCTACAAGGCTGATGCATGGTGAGCCAGTGACTGGTTGGGAACCTGGGTATACAGCAGACAGTGTGACAGGCAGGGCTGACCACCAGGAAGCGTGCTTTTTAAATTAAAGATTTCCTCTGTATGCTTTGCCTTCTTTTCCTCCTGAACTCACGAAGTCAACAGAAACCACGAATGGCCAGGCTTAGTTCAGAACCTTGTAACTTGATGAATTTAATAGAAGATGAACTGCTTGAAACTGAGCTTCAATGATTAGACCACTTAAAAATAATGCAGTCTTCCCAGAGAATATGAAAATAAGATTTTGCAAATTTCCCTTCTACAGTGCTTCCCTTTCATATATTTTATAAGTAGAGCCTTAATCATTTGTCAAACCATAAAGTAAAATAAAATTCTAAGCCCCCTACCAACTGAAGAGACACCCCCTCTTGGCTGAGAGGACCCCAGAAAAACCTTAAAAATATGACAGGAGGTCAGATGTGCCTTATTATACCCCTCTCTTTTGGAGTTGAGACACAGCTGACCAGCATTAATGTGAAAATAGAGATCATAAGGCTGACAGAACAGATTCTTTGTAACAATAAGATGTGAAATTATAAACAGGACAGATGTGAAATTATAAAAAGGCCATGCCAGGCAAGGATTAAGTCATGCACCCCTACACTTAGAGAATAAACTATGTTCTAATGGCCACAAACTTTTTCTTTTTCTCTAGCAGCTAAACAAGAACTGGCCTCAAGGAATATTAAAACAGCTACAACTCATCCAGTTCCCAGACATTAACTAATGCCCTGTTTCATTAGACAAAAATACAGCTCTGATTGGACAAGAGACTGATTTCAGTAACTTTCTCCTGATGAGAAGACCACCAACCACGGACTGCTCTTGGCCAGTTTACAGAGACTGCACTTGCCTGCCTTCACGTCCTGAAAAGACCTTTTGATATGAAGGCCTAACTATAATACATTTAAATGTTCAGTCGCCACCTAAAGTGAACATAGGTCATATGTTACATGCATGTTTGTTCAATACGCATGTGCCAAGATCACCTTCATGAATATTCATAGCTCCTCCTGTAACCTGTTGAATATGTATGTTTTGCCAACCAGTTCAATATAAAGCTCATATCCCTCCCCTCCTCCTTCGAAGTGCTTGTTTCTGGTCTTGGCCTGAGGCATATGCTTTCCAGCCCTCAGGATGACCACCGTGTAGGCTGAAACCCTTTATAAAAAATAATCTCTTTCTCTCCTTTCCAAACTTATAATTGTGTGATTTTCTTTTTTAGATGGAGTCTCACTGTGTTGCCAGGCTGAAGTGCAGTGGTACAATCTTGGCTCACTGCAACCTCCGCCTCCCAGGTTCAAGTGATTCTCCTGCCTCGACCTTCCGAGTAGCTGGGACTACAGGCACACGTCACCATGCCTAGCTAATTTTTGCATTCTTTTAGTAGAGATGAGTTTCACCATGTTGGCCAGGATGGTCTCAACCTCTTGACCTTGTGATCTGCCCCCTTTGACTTCCCAAAGTGCTGGGATTACAGGCGTGACCCACTACGCCTGGCTGTGTGATTTAAGTTAGCAAAACCTAGAATCATTAGAGAAAGGGAAGGCCAGTTACTGAGAACACTTTCCATTAAGCCAGATTTATAAGGCTATTCTTGAGGCTGAAGTTGTTAAAGAGATGATTAGCTCTTGAAACACATGGTCATTTGGGATACCTTTTTGGACTTGGAATTGAAATCCAGCTCGGAAATGCAGAAATGGGAGTAAAATATTTTAGGCCAAAAAAAAAAAAATGATGTCTTTGCTCATTGTAGGTGGCAAAAAAAGTAGGGGGAGTTAAAAAGTTAGTAATTCCACTTTGGAAAAGCTGTTTACAGTCATATTTTACTTCTGAAACTTACAATGTGAGGGAATGGATTTTAATATATCTTTTCAGGAAAAATACTTTCAATTCACAGAGTCTGGTTAAAATGATGCTTTTGAAATCTAAGGTATTCACAGACCGTTTTTTTTTTTTTTTTTTTTTTTGAGACGGAGTTTCGCTCTTGTTACCCAGGCTGGAGTGCAATGGCACAATCTCGGCTCACCGCAACCTCCGCCTTCTGGGTTCAGGCAATTCTCCTGCCTCAGCCTCCTGAGTAGCTGGGATTACAGGCACGCGCCACCATGCCCAGCTAATTTTTTGTATTTTTAGTAGAGACGGGGTTTCACCATGTTGACCAGGATGGTCTCCATCTCTTGACCTCTTGATCCACCCGCCTATGGTAGACGTGCTGCTGGACCCAATGATAGCAGGTGTAGGATAGGATGGCGTTTGGATCTTGACAGCACCTGACACAAATTTCTAACATTTTTATTCACAGGCTAAAGGTCTCTGAGAAATTGTTAATTACCACTACATTTCTTTTTCATTTTTCCGGTTGAATACTCAGTAGTAGCAAGTTGGCAGACAGTTATGAAAAATGTCTATAGTCAGAACATCTTAAAGTATTGCTGTGAGATTTATGCTGGGTCACTTACTTGATCTTCATAGCTATGCTATGAAGTCGTGAAAATATTTTATCATGCCCGAATCTCTGTAGTTTACATTTATTAATTCAGTTCCACCAGCTATAATGTAAAGGTGAAAATCTGATGAGATGATTTTAGTTGTAAAAATGTGTAGTTTGAAATCTAAAAGCTTATAAAGTAAGTGTTCTTATGGTGTATTCACCTAGTAGCTGTGGGTGCGGTCTGGATTACTGTGAGGAGCGGCACTCAGCTTCTACAGGGCATAATTTTCTACTGAGGAATAATTCAAGCAGACTTCTCCAGGGCACCTGGCTTCATCCTGACTTCAGGTGTGGGTGCAAGTGGTGGTCTCAGGTGGCTTCAGGACAACGCATGGAGCTATGGCCTACTGACCCTGGTCTGTCTGCGAGCAGGTAACATGATCCTGCCACAAGTTAAGATGACAAGAGCACAGCAGCATAGACAAGCTCACCAGGCACATGTCGAAATCAGAGCTACTTAATTAAAATGCCTCACGTGAATGGACTCAAAACTTCCCCTCAAAAGTGAATTAATGAACAGAGACAGAAACCCTAACAATGTTAAAAACAACTATGAAAGTTAATAGGCTGCTCTTGATCCCTGCTGGACCATGACCAGAAATGAATTAGTGGCAGTGGCAGGGGCAGGCTCTCAGTTTAACATGTGAGAATATGACATGCTGCGCAAATGAATCAAAGTAGGAGTGAAAGACACAGGGTTGTCAACTGTTTATTCAGGCTGTACCAAAGCCCTTAAGAATGGGGAAGGTACCAGAAATAAATAAGACAACTTGCTAAGTGAGAAGACATGCTTGCCTTGTTAGTTGTGTGGTTCATTCCACAATGAGTTTGGGCATCTTGTGCCAAGTACGGCCTAAAAGAAGCAGTAGCACATTCAAATGCCTGCAGATGGGAATTCAAGAGAAATGAAGAGGGTGAGTCCTCATTCAACGAGGAATAGGTTTCTGCTCATTGTATCTCTTAAAGGAGTGTGAGTCTTGAGACGCCAGATCTTCCCATTTTCCAAGAGAAGCCAAAAGACTAGAGGGGTTTTTTTGTAAAATTTCTCAACGTTTGCAACTAATTAAATAATTTTACTTTGTGGGGAAAGCTAAACAGAATCTGTTTAGTAGTGTGCATTCACTGGCTTAGGTAGTGTAAGCCTGATTGTGCTCTTAGTGCAGAAACAGAACATCAATATCTGTTATCCAAGCTAGAAAGCAATAATGCCTAGAGTCATGCAAATGCCCAAGACCTCAGGCAGGGGCAATGAGAGGAGCAATGCACGCAGGAGTGGCATTGATCTGGACCCTGGAACACCGGTAGGATTTAGAGGTGGACCAGCGTCTCCTGCCCAGAGTAAGGAAATACAGGTTGGTTATTTTTATTTATTTATTTATTTTTGAGATGGAGACTCATTCTGTCACCAGGCTGGAGTGCAGTGGTGCGATCTCGGCTCACTGCAACCTCTGTCTCCCAAGTTCAGGTGATTCTCCTGCCTCAGCCTCTCGAGTAGCTGGGACTACAGGCATGCACTACCACACCCAGCTAATTTTTGTATTTTTTAGTAGAGATGGGGTTTCACCATGTTGGCCAGGATGGTCTCGATCTCTTGACCTTGTGATCCACCTGCCTCGGCCTCCCAAAGTGCTGGGATTACAGGCCTCAGCCACTGCGCCTGGCCCAGATTGGTCATTTTGAGTAGCAAATAGTTCAGTGTATTAGCAGCTGCAGGCTGTGGAAATCTTTCAAGTATGGAAAAAAATAAACAAAAGCCCTCCCCATAATCTGCATCAGCTCCCATAAACACACAAAACCTCCCCAAATGATTTATGCAGTGTAGGTTTAAAAGAGAATATGAAAAATATTTTTCATATTCAAAATATTTATATGACAAATAAAAAACGTATACATTTAAGGTGTACTACATGATGATTTAATGCGCATATATATCATGAAATGATTACCACAATCAAGCTAATTGACATATCCATTACCTCACAGTTACCTTTTTGTGTGTGGTAAGAATACTTAACATCTACTTTCTTAGCAAATGTCAAGTACGTAATACATTTATGCACTGCTTAATGATGGGAATATGTTCTGAGAAATGCATCATTTAGAGATTTCATTGTTGTGCGAACATCATGGAGTGCACTTACACAAACCAAGATGGTTGAATCTGTAAATTACTTTGGGCAGTATGGCCATTTTCACGATATTGATTCTTCCTAACCATGAGCATAGAATGTTTTTCCATCTGTTTGTGTCCTCTCTTATTTCCTTGAGCAGTGGTTTGTAGTTCTCCTTGAAAAGGTCCTTTACGTCCTTTGTTAGTTTATTCCTAGGTATTTTATTCTCTTTGTAGCAATTGTGAATGGGAGTTAGCTCATGATTTGGCTCTCTGTTAGTCTGTTATTGGTGTATAGGAATGCTTGTGATTTCTGCACATTAATTTTGTATCCTGAGACTTTGTTGAAGTTGCTTATCAGTTTCAGGAGATTTTGGGCTGAGACGATGGGGTCTTCTAAATATACAATCATGTCGTCTGCAAATAGAGACAATTTGACTTCCTGCTTTCCTAATTGAATAACCTTTATTTATTTTTTTTCCTGATTGCTCTGGCTAGAACTTCCAATACTATACTGAATAGGAGTGGTGAGAGAGGGCATCCTTGTCCCATGCCTGATTTCAAAGGGAATGCTTCCAGTTTTTGCCCATTCAGTATCATACTGGCTGTAGGTTTGTCATAGTTTTTATTATTTTATAATATGTTCCATTGACATCTAGTTTATTGAGAGTTTTTAGCATGAAGGACTGTTGAATTTTGTTGAAGGCCTTCTCTGCATCTATTGAGATAATCATGTGGTTTTTGTCTTTGGTTCTGTTTATGTGATGGATTACATTTATGGACTTGCATATGTTGAACCAGCCTTGCATCTCCGGGATGAAGCCTACTTAATCATGATGAATAAGCTTTTTAATGTGCTATTGCATTTGGTTTGCCAGTATTTTATTGAAGACTTTTGCATCGATGTTCATCATGGATATTGGCCTGAAGTTTTCTTTTTTGTTGAGTCTCTGCCAGGTTTTGGTATCAGGATTATGTTGGTCTCATAGAATGAGTTAGGGAGGATTCCCTCTTTTTGTATTGTTTGGTATAGTTTCAGAAGGAATGGAACCAGCTCTTCTTCGTACATCTGGTAGAATTCGGCTGTGAACCGGTCTGGACCTGGACTCTTTTTGATTGGTAGGCTATTAATTGCTGCCTCAACTTCAGCCTTTGTTATTGGTCTATTCAGGGTTTCAACTTCTTCCTGGTTTAGTCTTGGTAGAGTGCAAGTCTTCAGGAATTTATCCATTTCTTCCAGGTTTACTGGTTTATGTGCATAGAGCTATTTGTAGTAATCTCTGATGGTAGTTTGTATTTCTGTGGGATCTGTGGTGATATCCCCTTTATCATTTTTTATTGCATCTATTTGATTCTTCTTTTCTTTTTTGTTAGCCTGGCTAGCGGTCTATTTTGTTGATCTTTTCAAAAAACCAGCTCCTAGATTTATTAATTTTTGAAGGGTTTTTTGTGTCTCTATCTCCTTCATTTCTGCTCTGAGCTTAGTTATTTCTTGTCCTCTGCTAGCTTTTGAGTTTTTGGTTTTTTTTTATCTTGTTTCTCTAGCTCTTTCAATTTTGATGATAGGGTGTCAATTTTACATCTTTCCTTGTTTCTCATGTGGGCGTTTATTGCTATAAATTTCCCTCTCAACACTACTTTAAAGGTGTCCCAGAGATACTAGTAAGTTGTGTCTTCATTCTGATTGGTTTTGAAGAATATCTTTATTTCTGCCTTCATTTCATTGTTTATCCAGACGACGACACTCAGAAGCAAGTTGCTCCATTTCCACATAGTTGTGCGTATTTGAGTAAGTTTCTTAATTCTGAGGTCTAATCTGATTGTGCTGTGGTCAGAGACTGTTATGATTTCTGTTCTTTTGCATTTGCTGAGGAATGATTTGCTTCCAATTATGTGGTCAATTTTAGAGTAAGTGTGATGTGGTGCTGAGAAGAATGTATATTTTGTGGATTTGGGGTGGGGCGTTCTGTATCTGTCTATTAGGTCTGCTTGGTCCAGCTCTGCATTCAAGTCCTGGATGTCCTTGTTAATTTTCTGTCTCTTTGATCTGTCTAATATTGACAGTGGAGTGTTGAAGTCTCCCACTATTATTGTGTGGGAGTCTAAATCTCGTCTTAGGACATTAAGAACTTGCTTTATGTATCTGGGTGCTCCTGTGTTGGGTGCATATATATTTAGGAGAGTTAGTTCTTCTTGTTGGATTGATTCTTTTACCATTATGTAATGCCCTTCTTTGTCTCTTTTGATCTTTGTTGGTTTGAAGTCTGTTTTATCAGAGACTAGGATTGCAACCCCTGCTTTTTTTTTGTTCTCCATTTGCTTGGTAAATCTTCTTTCATCCCTTTATTTTGAGTCTATGTGTATCTTTGTATGTGAAATGGGTTTCCTGAATAAGGCACACTGATGAGTCTTGACTTTTTATCCAGTTTGCTAGTCTGTGTCTTTTGTTTGGGGCATTTAGGCCATTTACATTCAATGTTAATATTGTTATGTGTGAATTTGATCCTGCCATTTTGTTACTGGCTGGTTTTCCTGCCTGTTAGTTGACTCAGTTTCTTCATTGCATTTTTGGTCTTTGCCATTTGGTGTGCTTGTGCAGTGGCTGGTACTTGTTCCTTTCCGTGTTTAGTGTTTCTTTCAGGAGCTCTTGCAAGGCGGGTCTGGTGGTGATGAAATCTTTCAGTAATTCCTTGTCCATAAAGGATTTTATTTCTCCCTCACTTATGAAGCTTAGTTTGGCTGGATATGAGATTCTGGGTTGAAAGTTCTTTTCTTTAAGGATGTTGAATATCAGCCCCCACTCTCTTCTGGCATGTAGGGTTTCTGCTGAGATCCACTGTGAGTCTAATTGGCTTCCCTCTGTGGGTGACCTGTCCTTTCTCTCTGGCTGCCCTCAGCATTTTTTCCTTCATTTCAACCCTGGTGAATCTGATGATTATGTGCCTTGGGGTTGTTCTTCTTGAGGAATATTTTTGTGAAGTTGTTTGTATTTCTTGGATTTGAATGTTGGACTGCCTTGCTAGGCTGGGGAAGTTCTCCTGGATAATATCCTGGAGCATGTTTTCCAGCTTGGATTCATTCTCCGCATCACATTCAGGTACACGGATCAAGCATAGATTAGGGCTTTTCACATAATCCCATATTTCTTGGAGGCTTTGTTCATTTCTTTTCACTCTTTTTTCTCATCTTGACTTCTCTTTTTATTTCATTGATTTGATCTTCAGTTTCTGATATCCTTTCTTCTGCTTGATCGATTTGGCTATTGAAACTTCTGTTTGCTTCACATAATTCTCGTGCTGTGTTTTTCAGCTCCATCAAGTCATTTATGTTCTTCTCTAAGCTGGTTATTCTAGTTAGCATTTCATCTAACCTTTTTTCAAGGTTTTTCATTTCTTTGCATTGCGTTAAAAGGTGTTCCTTTAGCTCAGAAAAATTTGTTATTATCCACCTTCTGAAGCCTGTTTCTGTCAATTCATTGCACTCTTACTCAGTCATGTTGTGATCCCGTGTTGATGAGGAGTTGTGATGCCTTGAAGGAGAAGAGGCATTCTGGTCTTTGATGGTTGCATCTTTTTTGTGCTGGTTTTTTCCCATCTTCATGGATTTACCTGGCTGTGGTCTCAGGGAGCTGCTTGATGAGGTCGCTTGTCAGCCTGTGGAGGAGATACTGGGTTTCCAGGGACTCCTTCAGGTTACTAGGTAGGCTTCCTGTGTCATTTTTGTTTACACTGGGAGGTTAGGCCCACCTCTTCCACTGACCTAGAGGTGGTGCTGGGTGGTCAAGAACACCGTCCAGTTGCTACATAGGCTTCCTGTGTTTTTTGTTAAAACATGAAGCCTAGTCCCACCTCTTTAATGGTGGGTTGGCCTTTCCTCCATGGAGCTGGATCATTCAGGGTTCAGCTCAGACTGAGGCAGTGACTGCGCAACCCACCAGAGTTACTGCTTCAGCCCTCTGGGGTTTTTGCTGGAGGGTTGGGACTCGCCTAGCCGCACTGTCTGTCTCCCTGCTTTCAGCTCTCTCTTTCTCTGGGCAGGAGGAGGGGGCGATAGCTCGGTCTACAGGCTCTCCCGGCCGGCTTATGGGCTTATGTGTTTGCTTAGATCTATGTGACAATCCAGGACACCATCCCAGATTATTATTTAACTCTGTGCTTGTAATTCCCAGCACTTGACTGGGAAAGATCCCCTGTTCTGTGTATTGCTGAGGCTTTGGGGGAAGTGCTGTATCTGGACCAGGGTGCTGGAGGGGGAGCCTCCAACTCACTGGTCAGATGCACTTTCCGGGTGAAGTAGCACCCCTCCCCGCCTCGGTCTGCTCCACCTGGGCTTTGCTCACTGTCCAACTAGTCCCATTGAAATGCACCTGGTACCTTGGTTGGAGCTAGGAGATCTCTCGATTTCTGCGTCTCTCTTCCTGGGTGTTGTGCACTGGAGTTGTGTCTATTCAGCCACCTTGTTCCCCTGAAAAAAGTGTTTTAAAAAAAATTTAGCAGAATTATGCTTTGTGGGCCACACAGGTTATTGGTTCAAGTTAATGCAATCAGGCCTTATAAGGTTTGTTTTCTGTGTTCCATTCTAAAGAGCATAACTATTAAATGCTTATAAAATACACTTCATTCAAAATGCTTTAAATACAAAACACAATTTGAGCACAAAACAATGCATTATGGTCTCATGGATACATTTACAAAACACTGTAATGAAAAGTTAACAACCTCAAGTAAGTTGATAATACTATACAACTCTTGCTCAACAAATGACATTTTAAACAAAGGGAGAAAAAACCCAAGCAATATCAATTAGTGTTGTTCTTTTAGCTGTATTTAATGTGATTAAAGAAGAAATTTTCAAATTCTTGGTAGTGGTATTAAAATTAAGTCACTTTTAAACTGGATTAAAAATGACACTGAGTCTTCAAAGAACTTAATTTTGACATTCTAGCTGAAAGAAAATTTTGACTTTCTAGCTGACAATATGACCAAAATATACAAGAGTACAAATCACAAGTGATAGCACAGAGATGCCCCTAAATGTTTCACATTTCGGATGGACCTAGGACAGTGTTCATTGATACAACGTGTCATAAACTGGACTTTCTTGGCTCAAAGACAGGTATAGAAAATCATGATTCTTATAAGATCTCTCGTAAAGTCCAAGAACAAACATAAGCAACAACAACAAAAAATCTAAACTGTACCCTTTTGTTTCTTAAAAAACAAAAGAGATCCTGGAGACAAGATAGCCAGTTAGGAGGAGCTCGGGATCACAGGTCCGAGTGAAAGCGCAGAGGGTGAGTGGACGCCACATTTCCAGACGGATTTTTACTGCCCATAGACCAGGAGATTCACAGGCACAGGAGCCCCACGGATCGCCAGCGCGGCTGTTTGGCAAGCGCCCTGGAGCAGTGGTTCCCAGTGCAGAGTGAGCGAGACTGCGTCCCCTCTTAGCCAGCAAAGGGAGCTGAAACGGGGAACCAGGCCAGGAGATTCCTGGGCAAAAAAGCGCCACGAATCTCAGAGCCGCGGTTTCAGCAGGTGCAGCAGCTCCCAGTGCAGAGCAAACGAGACACAGTCCCCTCTTAGCCAGCAAGGGGAGCTGAAACAGGGAGCCAGGCCAGGAGATTCCCAGGCAAAAAAGTGCGATGAATCTCAGAGCCACGGTTTCAGCCGGTGCAGCGGCTCCTGGTGCAGTGGCTCCCGGTGCAGAGTAAACAAAACAGTGTCCCCTCTTAGCCAGCAAGGGAAGCTGAAGCAGGGAGCCAGGCCACGAGATTCCCGGGCAAAAAAGTGCCACGAATCTCAGAGCCGCGATTTCAGCCACACAGTGGGTCGCTGCACGGGAAATCACACAGATCCCGACACCTATTCAACAGGAGACAAGGTCACCTGGTAGAGAGCCTACCGTTCAACTAAATAACAAAAGGCTCTGAGGCAGGGAGCCAGGTGACCAGGCCCGGCTGGTCCCACCCCCACAAAAACGAAAACAAAAAAAAAAGCAATTGGAAACGCTCTGGGTTGAGACTTTTACGGCAAGCACAACTGAACCTGGGATGATCCAGCTCTGTGGAGGAGGGGCGTCCGCCATTACAGAGGCACCCTGCAGTTCCTGAGGCAATCTGCCGTCGCCAAGGCAACGCGCCATCACAGAGAGAGTCCGTCACTACAGAGGCGGGCCAACATAGTGGAAGCAGTTCTAACTACACCATATAAACAGGACTGCAGGGAAGTTCACATGGCAGCTGGGCGGAGCCCACAGCAGCTCAGCGAAGCCTCTGCAGGCTGAGTGTGACTAGGCTGCCACCTTGTGGGCAGGGAAAACGGCAGCAGCACAGCGGAAATTCATAAAGCCCTAACTCCCTGGGACAGAACACCTGGGGGAAAAAAAGGGGGTTTATGAGTTCTGCTGCTGCAGACTTAAACTTACCAAAATCAGAAAGTCAGCAACTACAAAGTCGACAGGTTGATAAATCCACAAAGATGGGAAGAAACCAGTGCAAAAAGGATGAAAACACCCGAAACCAGAACACCTCTCCTCCTACAAGGGAGCACAACTCCTCACCAGCAAGGGAACAAGACTGGAAGGAGAATGAGTGTGATGAAATGACAGAATCAGGCTTCAGAAAGTGGGTAATAAGAAACTTCCGTGAGCTAAAAGAACATGTTCTAACCCAATGCAAAGAAACTAAGAACCTTGAAAAAAGATTTGACAAAATGCTAACGAGAATGGACAACTTAGAGAGGAATATGAGTGAATTGATGGAGCTGAAAAACACAACACGAGAACTTCGCGAAGCATGCACAAGTTTCAACAGCCGAATTGACCAAGCAGAAGAAAGGATATCAGAGGTCGAAGATCAACTCAATGAAATAAAATGAGAAGGCAAGATTAGAGAAAACAGGGTAAAAGGAATGAACAAAGTCAACAAGAAATATGGGACTATGTGAAAAGACCTAATCTACGTTTGATAGGTGCACCCGAATGTGACGAAGAGAATGCATCCAAGCTGGAAAATACTCTTCAGGATATTATCCAGGAAAACTTCCCCAACATAGCAAGGCAGGAAAATATTCAAGTCCAGGAAATACAGAGAACACCACAAAGATATTCCTCTAGAAGAGCAGCCCCAAGGCACATAATCATGAGATTCACCAGGGTTGAAATGACGGAGAAAATACTAAAGGCAGCCAGAGAGAAAGGTCGGGTTACCCACAAAGGGAGGCCATCAGACTCACAGCAGATCTCTCAGCAGAAACCCTACAGGCCAGAAGAGAGTGGGGGCCGATATTCAACATCCTTAAAGAAAAGAACTTTCAACCCAGAATTTCATATCCAGTCAAACTAAGCTTCATAAATGAAGGAAAAATAAAATCCTTTGTGAACAAGCAAGTGCTCAGAGATTTCATCACCACCAGACCAGCTTTACAAGAGCTCCTGAAAGAGGCACTACACATAGAAAAGAACAACCAGCACCAGCCTCTCCAAAAACACACGAAATGGTAAAGAGCATCAACACAATGAAGAATCTGCATCAACCAATGGGCAAAACAGCCAGCTAGCATCAAAATGACAGGATCAAATTCACACATAACAATATTAACCCTAAACGTAAATGGACTAAATGCCCCAATCAAAAGACACAGACTGGCAAATTGGATAAAAAGCCAAAACCCATCAGTGTGCTGTATCCAGGAAACCCATCTCACATGCAAGGATACACAAAGGCTCAAAATAAAGGGATGGAGGAAGATTTACCAAGCAAATGGAGAGCAAAAAAAAAGCAAGAGTTGCAATTCTCATCTCTGATAAAATAGACTTTAAAGCAACAAAGATCAAAAGAGACAAAGAAGGACATTACATAATGGTAAAAGGATCAATGCAACAAGAAGAGGTAACGATCCTAAATATATATGCACCTAGGAGCACCCAGGTACATAAGGCAAGTTCTTAAAGACTTACAAAGAGACTTAGACTCTCACACAATAATAGTGGGAGACTTCAACACACCATTGTCAATATTAGACAGATCAACGAGACAGAAAATTAACAAGGATATCCAGGACTTGAACTCAAACCTGGATCAAGCAAACCTAATAGACATTTACAGAACTCTCCACCCCAAATCCACAGAATATACATTCTTCTCAGCACCACATCACACCTATTCTAAAATTCACCACATAATTGGAAGTAAATCACTCCTCAGCAAATGCAAAAGAACGGAAACCATAACAAACAGTCTCTCAGACCACAGTGCAATCAAGTTAGAACTCAGAAATCAGAAACCAACCCAGAACCACACAGCTTCATGGAAACTGAACAACTTTCTCTTGAATGTTGACTGGATAAACACTGAAATGAAGGCAGAAATAAAGATGTTCTTCGAAACCAATGAGAACGAAGACACCACATACCAGAATCTCTGGGACACATTTAAAGCAGTCTCTAGAGGAAAATATATAGCAATAAGTGTCCACATGAGAAGAAAGGACAGATCTAAAATTGACACCCTATCATCAAAATCGAAAGAGCTAGAGGAGCAAGATCAAAAAAACTCAAAACCTAGCAGAAGACAAGAAATAACTAAGATCAAAGCAGAATTGAAGGAGATAGAGACACGAAAAACCCTACAAAAAATCAATAAATCCAGGAGCTGGTTTTTTGTAAAGATCAACAAAATAGACAGACCACTAGCCAGATTAATAAAAAAGGAAAGAGAGAATAACCAAATAGATGCAATAAAAAATGATAAAGGGGATATCACCACAGATTCCACAGAAATTCAAACCATCATCAGAGATTATTACAAACAACTCTATGCACATAAACTAGAAAACCGGGAAGAAATGGATATATTCCTGAACACTTGCCTCCTCCCAAGCCTAAACCAGGAAGAAGTCGAAACCCTGAATAGACCAATAACAAGGTCTGAAGTTGAGGCAGCAATTAAGAGCCTACCACCCAAAAAAAAGCCCAGGTCCAGATGGGTTTACAGCCGAATTCTACCAGACATACAAAGAGGAACTGGTACCATTCCTCCTGAAACTATTCCAAATAATCCAAAAAGAGGGAATCCTCCCCAAATTATTTATGAGACCAACATCATCCTGATACCAAAACCCGGCAGAGACTCAACAAGAAAAGAAAACTACAGGCCAATATCCATGATGAACATAGATGCAAAAATCTTCAATAAGATACTGGCAAGCTGATTACAACCGCACATCAAAAAGCTTATCCACCTTAATCATGTAGGATTCATCCCGGGGATGCAAGGCTGGTTCAATATACACAAGTCTATAAATATAATTCACCACATAAACAGAACCAAAGACAAAAACCACATGAGTATCTCAATTGATGCAGAGAAGGCCTTCGACAAAATTCAACAGCCCTTTATGCTAAAAACTCTCAATAAACTAGGTATTGACGGAACGTATCTCAAAATAATAAAAGCTATTTACGACAAACCGACAGCCAATATCATACTGAATGGGCAAAAACTGGAAGCATTCCCTTTGAAATCTGGCACTAGACAAGGATGTCCTCTCTCACCACTCCTATTCTATATAGTACTGGAAGTCTAGCCAGAGCAATCAGGCAAGAAAAAGAAATAATAAAGGGTATTCAATTAGGAAAGGAGGAAGTCAAATTGTCTCTATTTGCAGACGACATGATTGTATATCTAGAAGACCCCATCATCTCAGCCCAAAATCTCCTGAAACTGATAAGCAACTTCTGCAAAGCCTCAGGATACAAAATCAATGTGCAAAAATCACAAGCATTCCTATACACCAATAACAGACTTAAAGAGAGCCAAATCAAGAACGAACTGCCATTCACAATTGCTACAAAGAGAATAAAATACCTAGGAATACAACTAACAAGGAACGTAAAGGACCTCTTCGAGGAGAACTACAAACCACTGCTCAACGAAATAAGAGAGGACACAAACAGATGGAGAAACATTCCATGTTCATGGTTAGGAAGAATCAATATCGTGAAAATGGCCATACTGCCCAAAGTAATTTACAGATTCAACGCTATCCCCATCAAGCTACCAATGACCTTCTTCACAGAACTGGAAAAAAACACATTAAACTTCATATGGAACCAAAAGAGAGCCCACACAGCCAAGTCAATTCTAAGCAAAAAGAACAAAGCAGGAGGCATCACACTACCAGACATCAAACTCTACTACAAGGCTGCAGTAATCAAAACAGCATGGTACTGGTACCAAAACAGAGATATAGACCAATGGAACAGAACAGGGGCATCGGAGGCAACACAACATATCTACAACCAACCAATCTTTGACAAACCTGAAAAAAACAAGCAATGGGGAAAGGATTCCCTGTTTAATAAGTGGTGTTGGTAAAACTGGCTAGCCATATGCAGAAAGCAGAAACTGGACCCCTTCCTTACACCTTACACTAAAATTAACTCCAGATGGATTAAAGACTTAAACATAAGACCTAACACCATAAAAACCCTAGAAGGAAACCTAGGCAAAACCATTCAGGACATAGGTGTAGGCAAGGACTTCATGACCAAAACACCAAAAGCATTGGCAACAAAAGCCAAAATAGACAAATGGGACCTAATCAAACTCCACAGCTTCTGCACAGTGAAGGAAACAGTCAATAGAGTGAATTGGCAACCAACAGAATGGGAAAAAATTTTTGCAGCCTACCCATCTGACAAAGGGCTGATATCCAGAATTTACAATGAATTAAAACAGATTTACAAGAAAAAAACAAACAAGCCCATTCAAAAATGGGCGAAGGATATGAACAGATACTTTACAAAAGAAGACATACATGAGGCCAACAAGCATATGAAAAAATGCTCATCATCACTGGTCATTAGAGAAATGCAAATCAAAACTACGTTGAGATACCATCTCACACCAGTTAGAATGGCGATCATTAAAAAATCTGTAGACAACAGATGCTGGAGAGGATGTGGAGAAATAGGAACACTTTTACACTGTTGGTGGGAGTGTAAATTAGTTCAACCATTGTGGAAGACAGTGTGGCAATTCCTCAAGGACCTAGAAATAGAAATTCCATTTGACCCAGCAATCCCATTACTGGGTATATATCCAAAGGATTATAAATCGTTCTACTATAAGGATACATGCACACGAATGTTCATTGCAGCACAGTTTACAATAGCAAAGACCTGGAACCAACCCAAATGCCCATCGATGATAGACTGGACAGGAAAGATGTGGCACATATACACCATGGAATATTATGCAGCCATCAAAAACGATAAGTTCGCGTCCTTTGTAGGGACATGGATGAACCTGGAAACCATCATTCTCAGCAAACTGACACAAGAACACAAAATCAAACATCGCATGTTCTCACTCATAGACGGGTGTTGAAGAATGGGAACACATGGACACAGGGAGGGGATCACTATACACTGGGGTCTGTTGGGGGGGAGTGGGGGGGGACAGAGGGGGGTGCGGAGTTGGGGAGAGATAGCATGGGGAGAAATGCCACATATAGGTGAAGGGGAGGAAGGCAGCAAATCACACTGCCACGTATGCACCTATGCAACAATCTTGCATGTTATTCACATGTACCCCAAAACCTAAAAAAGAAAAAGAGTATAAATCAGATTTTTAACCTATACGAGAAAATTCACTGTAAAACTCTCATAGCTGTATCCATCTTCCTGTTCAGCTGAACGGATGAGGCATAATAGCCACAACTTTGTTACAGACTAAAATCCAGCAGGTAATTCCAACACCACCTGCTACTCTAATAGGAAAGAATATCCAGGCAGTCTAGTGAGGTTATCCATTTACTCAGCACCACAGCCACAGGGTCAGAATAATACTTCCAAATGAGTGAGATCATCAGAGCAGCCTGCAAAATGTAGAAAGCGACACTTATCACCCATTTTATCTTGGCTAATAAAGCTGTCCAAGCTTTCATCTGAGTTTTGAGCTTATCTGTCATCTTGTTGATCTTTCTTTCCAGCCTGGCATATCTGGCAATCTCATTCATCATGTTGACCATGGAGAGCTCCTGCTTCATGTCCTTGATCTCTCATCTGTGACTCCTCTGCATCCTTCTGCAGCACCCTGGACATGAAGGATGCGAAGGACAGGGGGAGGATCCTAAGAACATTGCACCCAAACACGAAGCTGATCACCAGCAACCATGCCCAGTGGTGGGCCCGGGCTGAGCTCATCCGGGTTGCTCCTGACTGTGCTGGGTCTGCTACGGCAGCTCCATGGGGTCCACTGCTGCGTGGCGCCTTGTATTTTTTTTTTTTTTTTTTTCAGTTTCATGTAGTTTTGTTCTGATCTTGGTTATTTCATTTCTTCTGCTAGGTTTGGTTTGATTTATTCTTGTTTCTCTAGTTCCTTGAAATGTGACCTTACTATGTCAGTTTGTGCTCTTTCAGTCTTTTTGGGTAGGTGTTTAGGGCTATGAACTTTCCTCTTAGTGCCACCTTTGATGTATCCCAGAGATTTTAATAGATTGTGTCATTATTGTCATTCAATAATTTTTTAAATTTTTATCTTGATTTCCTTTTTGACCCAATGCTCATTCATCAGCAGGTTATTTAATGTCCATATATTTGCATGGTTTTGAAGGTTCGTTTTGGAACCTTCCAGTTGGAAGTTGGAGTTGATTTCCAGCTTTATTCCACTGTGGTCTGACAGAATGCTTGATATAATTTCAATTTTCTTAAATTTACGGAGGTTCATTTTATGGCCTATCATATGGTCTATCTTGGAGAAAGTTCCATGTGTTGTTGAATAGAATGTGTATTCTACAGTTGTCAGAGGAAATGTTCTGTATATATCTGTTAAGTCCATTTGCTCCAAGGTATAGTTAAAATCCATTGTTTCTTTGTTGACCTTCTGTCTTGATGACCTGTCTAGTGCTGTCAGTGGAGTATTGAATCCCCCACTATTATTTTGTTGCTGTCTATCTCATTTCTTAGGTCTATTAGTAATTGTTTTATAAATTTGGGAGCTCCAGTGTTAGGTGCATATATGTTTAGGATTGTGATATTTTCATCTGCTGTGAATCTTATATGTTACCTAGTGCTTCTGTCTCACAGCTCTTAAGATTCTTTCCTTCATCTTGACTTTGGATAACCTGATGACAACGTGCCTAAGTGAGGATCTTTTTGCAGTGAGTTTTCCAGGTGTTCTTTTTGCTTTTGTTATTTGGATGTCTAGGTCTCTAGCAAGGCTGGGGAAGTTTTCCTTGATTGTTTCCCCAAATATGTTTTCCAAGCTTTAGAATTCTCTTCTTCCTCAGGAACACTGATTATTCTTCGGTTTTGTCATTTAACATAATCCCAGACTTCTTGGAGGCTTTGTTCATTTTTCTTATCTTTTCTTTGTCTTTGTTGGATTGGGTTAATTCAAAGACCTCATCTTTGAGCTCTGAATTTCTTTCTTCTACTTGAGAACCTGCCCCAGGGTACCCACCTCCCAGCTGCAAAAGGTAAGGACTTGGTTCTTCCCGAATCTGTGGAGTCTGCACACTGGATTTGTGCCCTCCCCCAAGTTCTGGCCAGGAGGCTTCTGACCCAGTTCAAATTGTTACAGAGTTCAGCTGGAGGCTTCCTTCTCCCAGTGGCATTTTCCCCTGTGCCTCTAGCTGCCCTCTGGAAGGACCTCTGTGGTGCCAGGCAGGAATAGCTGCTCAGGGACCCAGAGAGCTCCTAGGGCATTTCCCGCTGCTTCTTCTACCCCTGTATTTCAGTCTGCTCTCTAAATTGACTCAGCTACAGGTAAGTTCAAAAACTTCTCCCACAAACAGACCTTCAGTTTCCCCAGTGTGGGTATGTGGAGAATCTCTTTTTCCCACTTCTGCAGTTGGGGCACTTACAGTATTTGATGTGTCTCTCCAGGTCCTGCAGGAGCAGTCCGTTACTTTCAGAGGGTCTGTGGGTCCTCTCAGGATTCTTGGTTTCAAGAACATGATAACATTCTCATTGACTAACAGACTGGCTGCGTGCAATAAAATTCAGTTTGAATTATTTTTTCAATATGACAAATTCAAAGAAGTTTGTATTTTCTGACACATTTAGAGTTTTTCTGTTTTCTAGAACATAAATTATATTATGAATTTATTTAAATCTGAGCAGCCTAAGAAATCTGCTTTTATTCTTATATGTAAAATTAGGATATTACTTATGATGTTTAAATAGGATGGCCTATTAGTGATGGGCCATACCTTCTCTGGATCCCCTCTAACCATTTATAGGCTGGAAAGAAAAAAACACTCCTTATTTATAAAACACTTAAGTTCTTCAACATTCTTCTGATATATGGAGCTTCTTTATTATTACAGACTCATGTTATCAATTATTCAGTTTGTACATAAGCATACTTTAAAATTTTTTGTTTCTTCTTGCCATTACCTAACTTTGGACCATTTCATTATTTACTTCTATTTGCAAAGAGAATAATAGTAGGCAACAACAATAATGTTGTTAATTTTTAAGTACAATAAAACTGTACCTAGTTATACATTATTATACATATGTATATTAGTATATAATTAAGAATATTAAAACCTATTTCTTTTGCTGTTTGAGATGTCTTAGTAAAACATTTTTGTGGCCCAATATACTAGCTAATGTGACATTTCGAGGTGATCAGGAACACTTATTTATTCAAACATCTCTGTATCTTATAAGAGAAATAAAATAATTGACTATTGCACAAAGAAAATCATCATGTAGCAATTTCTCAAGGTCTTTTTAATTACTACACTTTGAAGATATTGCTTTGAATAAATATATATCAGTTAGAGTTTGAACATTTCTTTAAATATTCAGTTTTATTTTAATGATATTTACTTGAACAGAACTTTAACGTATACTAATAACATTATATTTGTCTAGTGCAGTACATGGATTAAGATTCTTGCTTACATGATCTCATGTGATCCTGGAAAGGGTTTTAATTAGCTACTAAAACCCCTTTAATTTATAAGAGATAAAAATAAATAGACAAAATGATCACTTTACAGACTCAGAAGCTAAATATCTTGTGCAGATACCTTGTGCTATAGCAAAAAGAGGTTAAATACCTTGGCAAAGATCCCAGGGCAAGAGTGCGTCAGAACAATAGAATCAGGTCTCTTTACTTTGGATAACTTTCTTCAAGTAGTTTCCAAGTAAGATTTCTGAACTTGAATACTGTATCAGGTAAACATTTTTCCTAATGGAATGATTATTCTTTGCACAGTAATTCTTTTAGGAAGTCTGTATTGTATTCTAATACAAGTTTGATTGGCTGGGGACAAGAGATACTATGCAGACAAATCTATAGATAGCAGGTGTCAGGGAGGAACTGGAGGGGCTTCATGAGTATAAAAAACAAAGGCAAAGAGAAAGTATACTGCTGACAAGATGAACTGAGTGGATAGCAGGTTGATGTGAAAATTTGCCTTTGTTGTTGAAGTAGAAGGAAGAAGATTAGACTAATCATTCTCCTAAGGTCTATTATAGTTTTTAATTACTTAATGTGTGTAACTTTTAACTTGTATTATGTTGCTTACAAATCAGGAGGGAAGATATCTAGCATAAGTGTTTTATAAATAAGGACTGTTTTTTTCTTACCAGCCTATCAATGGTTAGAGGGGATCCAGAGAAGGTAGTGGCCCACCACTAACAGGCCATCCAACTGAGCCCAAGTCATCACGTGGCCCTGGAGAAGTTGGGGAAAACTCTACAGGTCATTGGGAGAGAGAAGTGTGGCTGAAAAATGGTACAAATGGTAAAATTCCTTTTCCTTACTTTGCAGGTTGCTCTGAGACTTGAGCACTAATGGTCCATCAACTTTTCAATTAATTGGAAAGGATGTGTTCTTAGGATAGTCACCAGTTTCATCAATTTGGATGATACTGATTTTCTTTCTCAAACAAAATAATATTTAAAACATCATTAATGATATTCTAATTAAGCACTGGTTAGAATATTGGGTCAATGAGCCAAATGTGGAATTAATTCCCATGGAAACTAGTAACTTTAGCAACGAGTGTGGATGAAGGACTGTGCAGAGGACAGAGCAAGTCTATTTCCTCAGAGAGAATGAATCTTGGGCTCTGGCCCCATGATAGTGTCTTGGTAGAAGGAGGCATTTCTTTATACACAAGGAAATATCTGACCTTTTTAAAAATATATATATATTTCTTGATATAATCTCAAAGACCATTTGACACAAGATCCAATCCTTCCAACTTCTAAATTTAGACACTTTGGAAATTTATCTTTTTAAAAAATAAGGTGTGATGCTTTGTTCTTAAAACTTAGCAAGTGGCCCACAAAGGGGGATGCTATCACCCTTCAGAGCGCTATATAACAACACCAATGGTGTGAAGGAGCTAGCACATTTACCGGGAACTAAAACTCTTCAGCCTTCCCACAGGGAGTTCTGCCTGTCACTAGTAAGTAGAATACGAAAAAAAAAAAGGAAAAAAAAACAAAGAAAATGAGCATGGCATGTAACATAAGAAAGTTTTGATAATCCTCAAAATGGAACCAGAATATCTATAGTACATCCATATTACAAGTACAGTTGTCCCTTGAACAACATGGGTTTGAACTGTAGGGCTCACTTATATGTAGATTTTCTCCTGCCACTGAGATGGCAAGATGAACCCCTCCTCTTCCTCCTCCTCCTCAGCCTGAGATGAGGATAAAAACCTTTATGATAATCCACTTCCACTTAATGAATAGTAAACTTATTTCTCTTCTTTATGCTTTTCTTAATAATATTTCTTCTTCTCTAGTTTATTTGTTAGAAAATACACTGCATAATACATACACAAAATATGTGTTGATCAACTGTTTATGTTATCAGTAAGGCTTCCTGTCAACAGTAGGCTATTAGTAAAATTTTGGAGGAGTCAAAAGTTATACACAAATTTTCAACTGTATGGGGGTGGGCACCCCTAACTTCTGTGTTGTTCAATGGTCAACTGTATCAATATGACCCCCAGGTCAGATCTATTTACCAAAGTCATAGTTACCAAAAAAATTTAAAGAGCTTTATCTCACAAAAAGTCTCTTAAAATAAGTTCTTCTCATTAGAAATGTAATTCATGAAATTTTTCTTACGAACACATTGTTGAGTTAAAAACATAAGAAATCTTTCAACAATACGGCTCTGGGTCATGATTTGATATACTTAGTCAACTTTTTATTTAAAAGAACAAGCCTGGCGCAGTGGCTCACACCTGTAATTCCAGCACTTTGGGAGGCTGAGGCAGGTGGATCACGAGGTCAAGAGATCAAGACCATTCTGGCCAAGATGGTGAAACCCCATCTCTACTAAAAACACGAAAATTAGCTGGGCGTGGTGGTGCGCGCCTGTAGTCCCCCCTACTCACAAGGCTAAGGTAGGAGAATCACTGGAACCCAGAAGGTGGAGGTAGCAGTGAGCCAAGATCACACCACTGCACTCCAGCCTGGTGACAAAGCAAGACTCCATCTCAAAAAAAAAAAATCATTTTTGTGGTTTCTTTTAGCCATCTGTGCTAGTCACATATGCATACACACACACACACACACACACACACACACATTCAACTATAAACTATGATACACGCAGCCCTAGCTATGTGTCACTAAATAAATGCTGAAACTTTTTGCCAAAAGAATACAATGTATTATATATACATATATATGTACACATACATATATATTATATTTACTACTTTACATATATACTACAATATAATATAGTGCTCTGAGGCACTTTCTCGATGCTTCTATTCAGGGATGCTTTATTTGATAAGGTAATTATAAAGTCTTCTAAGCCAAAGTCCGTGAGATTTTACAGGCTCAGGTCTTGACTATCATGAGTCAGACAAAGCAGCATAAAAGACAGTGAATCACATTGTGTCAGAGAAGATGAGATGCTTCAAATGCTATTGCCTCTTGTCAGCAATCTACAGCAAGCAAGCAACACCACAGCAAGAAAGCCGCTCTATGGTGGTGTGTCTGGACTCGAAGACAAAGATGTGAGCATAAATAATTCATAAATTTGCACCTTGAAAAGGCTGAGTAATCTTGAATATTGTTGATTGGCATATTATTCTGTCTTGTAGGAGCTTTTCACTGATATACTATCAAACTAGGAGTTCCCTCTGAAATAATAAGGCTTTTTAGCTCACCTATGAGCTAAAGATTTTATGTGGCATTATCTCATCTTGTTCTCAGCAATCTCTAATAAATAGAGACTGACATTCATGCACAGCATGCTTTGCCATCTCATGTTGATGCATTTAATCTTGATAACACTCCTGTGAAGTAGGTGAACAGCCTTCTGTAGATGCTGTTACTATTTATCTCTGTTTTAAAAGCCACACAACTGGTAAATTCGTGAATAAACTCAACAAATATTGTTGAATATCTTACATTCAGTTTTTATTATTCAGGGTACCACTGGACATTCTGTGCATACCAGGAATTATTTGATAAGAAGAAAAAAGATACTGCCTTTGTTCTCATGGAGCCTACAGTCCAGAAGGATCCAGACATTACAGAACTAATCACAAAACAAATGCAGAATTATAGCTGTGCTCACTGGTGTCATAAAGGGTGACATGATTCCTAGGAAGAAGCATATAAGCAAGAGACCTAAATGGTCTAGAAGGTCTGCTTTTCCTGAGGAGTGATGTGGAGGTGAGGGCTGCATATGAGTCAGAGTTTTAGGGTAAGGAGGTGGCAAAACAGCATATGCAAAGGCCCTGTGGCAGCAGCAAGTGTTCTGTGTGAGAGATGGGCATGAGGGAGCAGGGGCATGGTCGGAGATGCAAGTGTTGGGGGTTGGTGGGGACTAGATCCACAGAACTTGTGAGCCAGGCCAAGGGTTTTGTACCTTTACTAGGACAAGGTTTGGGATTCTAAAGAGAAGAGCAATGTGGTAAGGTTTGTCTTTGAAGGGATATCTTTTTATAATGTGGGCAATGGGTGCTGGGGACAGAGCAGGTACCAGGAACCTGACGGCGCTGCTGGAGAGGTCCAGAGAGGACAAAGCTAACCCCAAATGCGTTTTCTTTCAAATATTTCTTTCATACAACCTTGCTGCACAGTGATCAGGGATATTTCATTGTTATTAATCTATAAATAGGAAACCTAGAGTATAGGAGCATTATTTTATTAGGGCTACATCAGTTCTCAATGAGAAAGTCAAGAAGAATAAAGAACGCGAGTGTTTTGATGCTCACCCCACTATACTATTTCACAGACTGTGCCAGCTAAAACATAGGAATAAGAATTAGAGATCTTATTGTTTTAGCAGGTTTTCCCTTAGTCTGATTTTATTCTCTTAATTTGCAACCTCTGCAGGCATTCTGGCTGAAATCAAAGGACCCTGATCATATCTGAGCTTTGGTTCACAAAAAGAAACTAATAAAGCAAAATCTTGACAAAACTCTTGAAGCATGAACATTTAATTGAGTCTAGGCATTACATTTATGAATCAATATTCTTTAATCTTTAAACATATATAGTAAAATCTAACATCATTGACATGTTTAATGTATCTTTTGGTTAATTGACATGATGCTTTAAATTTGGTTTCAGTTTTTTTTTATTCAGGGACCCACAATATCTCAGGATTATCATTTTCAGTTTTCTTTTTCTCTTTGCCTACAAAATCTCTGTCTCAGCAGCACCTGAATATGCTTTGGGCATTGCTACCTCTGTGCCTGTTCATGATCTTGGTACAGCCCACCCCACCCTGGTTTGACCACTGCTTATTCATGGAGATGCACCTTGTTTCTTCCTTTCTTGGGAAGCTTTCTCTGACTACCCAAGCCACTTTAAGCTTGCTTCTGCAGAACTCCGCAAACACTGTCCATATCCATTATTTGAAAGTCGCAATCTGTTGAATTGTGGTGTTAGGCCTCTCTATAGCTAAGTTTTTACATCTTCTACTGCACTGGAAGTTCTTTAAGAAGAAAGACTGATTTTTCTGTTTAAAACACTATGTCTTGCATCCAGTAGGTGTTTAATATCTACAGCATTAAAATAAAAAGTATATACAGTTTGCTCATTGATAAACATTTACAAATAGAGGCACCATGTTTTCCTTTTATTGGGCAAAGCCACTCCTTGGACTCTGTGATGTCTTCAAGTCATGCCAATTATATTTTGGACAAAATTCCAAGTGACAAAATTTTGTCTGAAAATGAACAAGTGACTTTTAAAAAACAAATGCAAAGAAATCTGGAGAAAGTAAATTGATGTCGAACCCTCAATAGAGACAACAATGCCAAATTTCAGATTGAAGTTATCTGGATATTCTCTCATCCGGTAAAAATTTTCAACATTGACTTTCATAAGTTATTTTTACTAACATTATAATTTTATAATAAATTTATAAATATATATACTATATGCATATATACATATGTACATGTTACTAAAATTATAAAGACTTTAAAAAAAGGCATTTGCTGATTGACCAATGGATCAAATAGTCATTATGTGGAGGGTAAATATATAGGACATTGAGTTAACAATAACAGTTAAAATGTGTTGGGTACTTACAGGCTCTATTATAAAAGCTTTATATGTATTAACTAATTAAATGTTGATAATTTAATCATCATGTGAAATGTGGCACATATACACCATGGAATACTATGCAGCCATAAAAAAGTATGAGTTCATGTCCTTTGCAGGAACATGGATAAAACTGGAAACTATCATTCTCAGTAAGCTGACACAAGAATAGAAAACCAAACACTGCATATTCTCACTCATAAGTGGGTGTTGAACAATGAGAACACACGGACACAGGGAGGGGAACATCACAAACCAGAGCCTGGAGGGTGGGGAACTAGGGAAGGAACAGCAAGGGGTGGGGAGATTGGGGAGGGATAACATTAGGAGAAATACCTAACGTAGATGATGAGGTGATGGGTGCAGCAAACCACCACCATGGCACATGTATACCTATGTAACAAACCTTCATGATCTGTACATGTACCCCAGAACCTAAAGTATAATAAATAAATAAAAATAAAAGAAAATTCCTTTGATGCAAAACAAAAAACATCTTTTAAATTCCTCACAAATATGATACTCAGTGGGATACTTTTTTGACCAAAAAAAAAAATCCTGGGGAAGGGTAGATAATGCTCTTCAAATATTTGAAGATATTTACTGTGGCAACAGAAATTCATTTTGAGTTGCTCTAAATAGACTGGGTATAAAACTAAAGTTGATAGTGGATACAGGAGGAATAAACATTTCAGCTTAAAATAGATTTCCAGTCTTTTTAGACTTTCTTTCATTTATGATCCAATCTTAAGAACATTCGGCATCTTGTCATGGAGATATTTAAGCATAAGCCAGATGACCACATTAATGATTAAATAAAAGATGTAAATTGATGTTGAACTGGATTAGACTTTTTTTTGAAGATAAGATCTCACTTTGTCACCCAGGTTGGAGTGGAGTGCAGTGGCACAATTTCCGCTCACTGCAACCTCCAACTCCCAGGTTCAAGTGATTTTCCTGCCCCACATTTCTGAATAGCTGGGACTACAGGTGTGTGCCACCGTGCCTAGCTAATTTTTTTTTTTTTTCTTTCTTTTAGTGTAACAGGGTTTCACCATGTTGACCAGGCTGGTCTCAAACTCTTGACCTCAAATGATCTGCCTGCCTCAGCCTCCCAAAGTTCTGGAATTACAGGCATGAGCTACCACGCCCAGCAGTCTTAAGATTCTTACTGAGGAGTCAATAATGATGTAAATTTTTTCCAGGATCAAAATTTTTTTTCAGGACAAAAGCTCCATGGCATTGGATTTGGCAATAATTTCTTGGATATTATAACAAAGGCACAGGTAACAAAAGAAAAACATATAAACAAAAAATATAAACAGATAACCAACAGAATGGGAGAAAATTTTTGCAAACTATGCATTTGAAAAAGTTCTAGTATCCAGCATCTATAAGAAACTTAAACGAATTTATAAGAAAAAAACAAACAAGCCCATTTTTTAGTGGGTGAAGAACAAGAACAGACACTTCAAAAAAGGCATACATGTAGCCAACAAGCTTATATGAAAAAGAAGTTCAGCATCACTGATCATTAGAGAAATGCAAATTGAAACCACAATGAGATACCATCTGACAACCATCAAAATGGCTATTACTAAAAAGTCAAAAAATAGGGCCAAGCATGGTGGCTTATACCTGTAATCCCAGCCCTTTTGGAGGCCGAGGCAAGTGGATCACAAGGTCAAGAGATCGAGACCATCCTGACCAACATGGTGAAACCCCATCTCTATTAAAAATACAAAAATTAGCTGGGCATGGTGGCCATGCCTGTAGTCCCAGCTACTCAGGAGGTTGAGGCAGGAGAATCGCTTGAACCCGGAGGTGGAGGATGCAGTGAGCTGAGATCGTACCACTGCACTCCAGCCAGGTAACAGAGTGAAACCAAAAAAAAAAAAAGTCAAAAAATAACAAATGCTGGTGAGGTTGTGGAGAAAAAGGAATGCTTATACACTTGGTGGGCATGTGAATTCTTTCAACCATTGTGGAAAACAGTGTGGAGATTCCTTAAAGGCCTAAAGGCAGAAATACCTAGCAAAGACCTGGAACCAACCCAAATGCCCATCGATGATAGACTGGACAGGGAAAATGTGGCACATATACACCATGGAATATTATGCAGCCATCAGAAACGATGAGTTTGCATCCTTTGTAGGGACATGGATGAACCTGGAAACCATCATTCTCAGCAAACTGACACAAGAACAGAAAATCAAACACCGCATGTTCTCACTCATAGGCGGGTGTTGAACAATGAGAACACATGGACACAGGGAGGGGAGCACTACACACTGGGGTCTGTTGGGGGGAAATAGGGGAGGGACAGCAGGGGGTGGGGAGTTGGGGAAAGATAGCATGGGAAGAAATGCCAGATATAGGTGAAGGGGAGGAAGGCAGCAAATCACACTGCCACGTATGCATCTATGCAACAATCTTGCATGTTCTTCACATGTACCCCAAAACCTAAAATGCAATAAAAATTAAAAAAATAAAATAAATAAAAAATAAAGGACAGAAATACCATTTGACCCAGCAATCCCATTACTGGGTATATGCCCAAAGGAATATAAATCATTTCATAATAAAGAAACATGAACATGCATGCTCATTGCAGCACTATTCACAATAGCAAAGACATGAAATCAACCCAAAAAAAACCATCACTGATGGACTGGATAAGGAAAATGTCATACATATACAGGATGGAATATTATACAACCATAAAAAATGAGACCATGTTCTTTGCAGGGACATAGATGGAGCTGGAGGCCATTATCCTTAGCAAACTAATGCAGAAACAGAAAACCAAATACATATATTCTCATAAGTGGGAGCTAAATGATGAGAATACATGAACACATAGAGAGACATAACACGTACTAGGGCTTATCAGAGAGTGGACAGTAAGAGGAGAGAGAAGATCAGGAAAAATAATGGATGTGCACTCAGCTTAATACCTGGGTGATGAAATAATCTATGCAACAAACCCTTACGACAAGTTTACATATGTAATAAACTTGTACATGTACCCTGGAACTTAAAACAAAAGTTTTCTTAAAAACAAAAGAAAAAATAGAAAAAAAAATCAAAACTTTTGTGCATCAAAAGATACTAGTAGCAGAATAAGAAGGGAACCCACAGAATTAAAGAAAAGTTTGTAAATAATATATCTGATAAAAGATTAATATCAAAAATATATATATAATGAACTTCTAAAACTCAACAACAAAGCAAATAACCTGATTCAAAAATGGGCAAAGAACTTGAACAGATATTTCTCCAGAAAATATATTAATGGCCAACAAGCACATGAAGATGCTCAGTTTCACTAATCATTGAGGAAATGCAAGTCAAAACTACAATGAGATACCACCACATACCCTTTAGGATGACCACTAACAATGACAATAAAAAAAAAAATAGAAAATAACAAGTGTTGGCAAAGATGTGGAGAAATGAATTCTTGTGAACTCTTGGTGAGATTCTAATGATGTAGCCTCTACGAAAAACAGAGTAGAAGTTTCTCAAAAAAAAATAAAAATAGAATTATCATATGAAGAAGCAATTCCACTTCTAGGTACATATTCAAAAGAATTGAAAACAGGGTCTAGAAGAGATTTTGTATACACCATTCATGGTAGTATTATTTACAGTAACTTAAACCTGGAAGTAACCCTGTGTCCACTAACAGATGAATGGATAAGCAAAATGTGGTATATATATAACAATGGAATATTATTTGGCCTTTAAAAGGAAGGAAATTCTAACACATGCTACAGCATGGATGAACCTTGAAGACATTATGCAAAGTAAAATAAGCCAGTCACAAAAAGACAGATACTGTATGATTCAACTTAGATGAGGTACCTAGAGTAGTCAAAATCATAATGACAAAATGTAAAATGTTAGATGCCAAGGACAGAGGGGAAGGGAAAATAAAGAGTTATTATTTAATGAGTACAAAGTTTCAGTTTTGCAAGATGAAAATATTTCATGCAAAAAAATCATCCATAAGAGATGGACTGTGGTGACAGTTGCACAACATTATAAATATACATGATACCATTGAACTATGTACTTAAAAACGGTTAAGATGGCAAATTGTATGTTATGTGTATTTTACCACAATTAAAAAATGGGAAGAAACAATGTTTTTCTTACCATCTCCATTATAATCAGTTTTTATAAGAGCTGAACAACAGTTTTCTTGCAGTCAAGGCCAGCAGAAAATGATGCAGTATAATAGAAATCCCCTGGACACTCTGTGGATATCTTCAGTCTCTTCAAGTCTACAAGATTAGCTCTGCAGGGAAATTATACAGTTTCCTTTACTTTCAAATCAACGACTTGTGCTTCGCATGGCATTTTGAAAAATTAGTTACTGGTTTTCTGTTATTTGGGAAATAATGGAAAATAACAGTGATAATTACTGGATCAACCGTTTCTATGTGTGTGTGTGAAGAGAGTGATTTCCACAACCCTGTAGTGTTAAAGACAGGTTCTTGTTTCTTAACCTGAAGATATTTCTTTTTTATTTAGAGCTATAAAGCAGCCATGGAACTAAATCCAGACCAAGTACAGGCCTGGATGAACATGGTAGTATCCAAAACACCAGGATATAAAACACAATTCATTTCCATGTGGATGGAGTTTTCCCTTTGTGTTTTCTCATTCTATATTTCTTCACTCTTAAATGATTAAAAACCTGTATCCTCATTGAATCTTTTTTTTCTTTGAGACAGTGTCTTGTTCTGTTGCCCAGGCTGGAGTGCAGTTGTGCAATCACGGCTCACTGCAACCTCTGCCTCTGAGGCTTAAGCTACTCTCCCGCCACAACCTCTCAAGTAGCTGGGACTACAAGTTGCCAACACACTCAACTTATTTTTGTATTTTTTGTAGAGATAGGGTTTCACCGTCTTGCCCATGCTGGTCTTGAACTCCTGGGCTCAAGTAATACACTTGCCTTGACCTCCAAAAGTGCTGGGATTACAGGCATGAGCCACCATGCCTAGCTACTCATTAAATTATTTGAAAACCAAAAACATAGATGTTTAAAAGTGAAATTAGCAGTTTTTACTCTGCCTTGTGCCATCTGGATGTTGAATATCATAAATCCCTCTGTTATTTTTTTAAAAAGTATAATAAAGAGGCACCATAATTTTACTGATCACAAATAGAATCATATGGACTTTCAGGAAGTATCATTATACAGCAATAATGAACTAATTTGCATTAACTAAATTCCTGTTAGAGTTTACTTGGCTCATTTTTCTCAGTTTACTCAGATGTCAAAACTAAAGTACTATTTTAAGTACTATTGTCCTATTTCTTATATGTAATACATTTCTTCCTGACCTTTTACTGGTAAATAAAATTGCTCTTTTTTTCTCCTTTTCTTCAAGAGAAAAACTACCCTTGATGAGTTTTTCAGCCAAGAAGGACTAAGACTTATTTTACTTTATCTAATAAAAGCAAAGATTAATCACTTTTCATTCATTTTCCTTTTCTCTGACTCGGTACTCAATACTTTCCCACTCCTAGCACTTCCCCTATCCTCTATCCCAGCGTCTCTTCTCCACTAAAGCACAGAAGCTTTTGTTCATGGCCCGCTCATCAATAAAATCTATGTTTATCCACTTAACCCTCAACCAGAATGCCTTCTATGGGGACAACTAGAACTGGGATTGGTGGATGGAGGTTGGGGGAAGGCCATGCTTTCTCCAGCTTAGCATCTTGATTATACTACAGCAATAAACAATTAAAGACTTGACTAGTACTTTTATAATCAGCTACTCCAATACCTGGCAGCTCATCTCTCTCCAGCTCAGCTAAGCTGTTAAAATTAAATAAATCAGATGGAGCCAAAGGACTCTGGGAAGATTGTGGAATAGGAAGTACAAGGAATCTATTTCTCACCTAGACAACAAACACACCAGCAGTATATACCTGATGAATTTTGGATCTCTACAGCAAATGGAAGGCTTGCAACTTCCACATGGGCAGTAAACTGCAGTTAATTTTGGTCAATTTCAGCTCTTAGTTCAGCAGAAGCTACCCGCCCTGACTCCCAGCCCTGTGGCAGGCAGCCATGCACAGGTTCCTACAACAGCTTGCATGCAGCTTATAGGACAGAAGGCAGGATGGGCAATAAGGACCTTGTCCTCCAAATATCAGAAAGTGTGATCAGATCACACATGGTTGCTTCTAATCAGAGTGCAAGACACAGAGGTGGCCAGCCATTTCTGTACTCCTCCCTCACCTCCTATTATTGCAAGCCCCTATTTCTCTAGCTGAAGCGATTTTCTGGGGTTTTAAAGGGCCTGTGCCCTTGCTCCACTTCATTTTTCTTTTTCCCCTTTAGAGAGCCAGGCATTAAGGACTAGGACATTTAATAGCAACTACATACCAGAGAAGACCTAAATTTTCACCTCAGCTTATCCTCAGCGCAGACAATCTACAACAACCAAAACAAAACAAAAAACAGCAAATGCTGTAGAAAAGAGAGAATATGATTTCCATAGATACCACATTATTAGATTCAAATGTCTAGTTTTCAATAATAGAAAACAATCACAAAGTATACAAAGAAACAAAATTATGGTTTATTTAAGGAAAAAAATAAATCAACAGTAACTGTCTCTGAGAAAGACCAAACAGAATGACTAGACAGAAACTTTTAAACAACTGTCTTAAAGATACTCGAGGAACTAAAGAAAGATGCAGAGAAAATGGAAGGAACAATATATGAACAACACGGAAATATCAATAAAGAGATAGAGATAGAAAACCTGAAAGGAAGCCACAAGGGTATTCTAGAGCTGAAAAGTACAATAACTGAAATGAAAAATGCAGTAGAGAAAAGGCAGATTTGATGAGGAAGAAGAAAAAAGTGAATTGGAAGATTAAACATTTGAAATCATTCATTCTGAAGAATAGAAGGAAAAAAAGATTAAAGAAAAGTGAACAGAACCTAAGGAACCTGTGGGATGCCATGAAGACAACCAACATATGCACTGTGGGAGTCCCAGAAAGATAAGAGAAATAAAGATTAGTAGAAGGAATAATGGCCAAAACCTTCCCAAATTTGATTAAAGACACCAATAAAAATAGTTAAGAAACTCAACAAACCCCAAGTAGGATGAATTCAAAGACACCTAAATTGAGACCTATTACATTAAACTGTTGAAAGTCAAAGATGAAGAGAGAATCTTGAAAGCAGCAAGAGAGGAAGAAGTAACTCATCATATACAAGTGATCTTCAATATGGTTATCAACAGATTTCCCTTCAGAAAATTCAGAGATCAGAAAGCAGTTGACTGATATATTCAAAGAGCTAAAGCAAAAGGGCTAACTACCAAAAAGCCTACATCTCGTAAAAACTGTTCTTCAAAAGTGAGGGAGAAATTGAGACATTCCCAAATAAACAAAAGCTGAGGGAGTTTGTTACCAATATACTGCCCTGAAAAAATCCCAACTGGTGTTCTCTTGGTTGACATAAAAGGACAATACACAGTAACTCAAAGCCATATGGAGAAATAAAGATCTCAGTAAAGGAAAACATAGGCAATTATAACAGCTGGTATTATTGTAACAATGATTTATAAATCCACTTTTTGTTTCCTACATAATCTAAGAAATTAATATTTTAAAAAAATTAATCTGAAATCTAGATTACTGTAATGTTGATTTGTAACTGCACTACATAATTTAGAAGATAATGCATTTTACAAAAACAATTACTAGTTTACGTTTTTGTAAAACTAATGTACATAGATGAAATCTTGTGACATCAGTAACTAAAAGGGGAGGGGACAGAGCCGCAAATGCATACAGTAGATACTCAATGTAATCCCTACGGTAACCACAAAGAAAATCAACTAAGACAAGAGACAGTAATGCAGGAAATGAGGCACAAAAAGCTGTAAGGAATATTGAAAATAAACAGCAAAATGAGAGAAGTCCCTTCTTATCAGTAATTACTTTATATATAAATGAATTATATATATATATATATATTTTTTTTTTTTTACTTTTTTTTTTTTATTGCATTTTAGGTTTTGGGGTACATGTGAATAACATGCAAGGTTGTTGCACAGGTGCACACGTGGCAGTATGATTTGCTGCCTCCCTCCCCTTCACCTATATCTGGCATTTCTCCCCATGCTATCCCTCCCCAACTCCCCACCCCCCCACTATCCCCCCTTCCCCCAACAGACCCCCGTGTATAGTGCTCCCCTCCCTGTGTCCATGTGTTCTCCTTGTTCAACACCCGCCTATGAGTGAGAACATGTGGTGTTTGATTTTGTGTTCTTGTGTCAGTTTGCTGAGAATGATGTTTTCCAGGTTCATCCATGTCCCTACGAAGGATGTGAACTCCTCCTTTTTAATGGCTGCATAATATTCCATGGTGTATATGTGCCACATTTTTCCTGTCCAGTCTATCATCGATGGGCATTTGGGCTGGTTCCAGGTCTTTGCTATTGTAAACTGTGCTGCAATGAACATTCGTGTGCATGTGTCCTTATAGTAGAACGATTTATAATCCTTTGGATATATGCCCAGTAATGGGATTGCTGGGTCAAATGGAATTTCTATTTCTAGGTCCTTGAGGAATCGCCACACTGTTTTCCACAGTGGTTGAACTAATTTACACTCCCACCAACAGTGTAAAAGTGTTCCTATTTCTCCACATCCTCTCCAGCATCTGTTTTCTCCGGATTTTTTAATGATCGCCATTCTAACTGGCGTGAGATGATATCTCAATGTAGTTTTGATTTGCATTTCTCTAATGACCAGTGATGATGAGCATTTTTTCATATGTTTGTTGGCCTCATGTATGTCTTCTTTTGTAAAGTATCTGTTCATATCCTTCGCCCATTTTTGAATGGGCTTGTTTGTTTTTTTCTTGTAAATCTTTTTTAGTTCTTTGTAAATTCTGGATATCAGCCCTTTGTCAGACGGGTAGGCTGCAAAAATTTTTTCCCATTCTGTTGGTTGCCGATTCACTCTATTGACTGTTTCTTTTGCCGTGCAAAAGCTGTGGAGTTTGATTAGGTCCCATTTGTCTATTTTGGCTTTTGTTGCCAATGCTTTTGGTGTTTTGGTCATAAAGTCCTTGCCTACGCCTATGTCCTGAATGGTTTTGCCTAGGTTTCCTTCCAGTGTTTTTATGGTGTTACGTCTTATGTTTAAGTCTTTAATCCCTCTGGAGTCAATTTTAGTGTAAGGTGTCAGGAAGGGGTCCAGTTTCTGCTTTCTGCATATGGCTAGCCAGTTTTCCCAACACCACTTATTGAACATGGAATCCTTTCCCCATTGATTATTTTTTTCAGGTTTGTCAAAGATCAGGTGGTTGTAGATATGTTGTGTCGCCTCCGACGCCTCTGTTCTGTTCCATTGGTCTATATCTCTGCTTTGGTACCAGTACCATGCTGTTTTGATTACTGTAGCCTTGTAGTAGAGTTTGATGTCCGGTAGTGTGATGCCTCCCGCTTTGTTCTTTTTGCTTAGAATTGACTTGGCTATGCGGGCTCTCTTTTGGTTCCATATGAAGTTTAAGGTGGTTTTTTCCAGTTCTGTGAGGAAGGTCATTGGTAGCTTGATGGGGATAGCATTGAATCTGTAAATTACTTTGGGCAGTATGGCCATTTTCACGATATTAATTCTTCCTAACCATGAACATGGAATGTTTCTCCATCTGTTTGTGTCCTCTCTTATTTCGTTGAGCAGTGATTTGTAGTTCTCCTTGAAGAGGTCCTTTACGTTCCTTGTTAGTTGTATTCCTAGGTATTTTATTCTCTTTGTAGCAATTGTGAATGGCAGTTCGTTCTTGATGATGAATTATATTTTCTAATTAAAAGGCAGAGATTAACAGAATGAATAGGAAAACATGATCTAACTTTATACTGTCTACGAGAGACTCACTTTAGAACCAATGACATGTACTTGGGAACCAAGGTTCTCACTGTAGTTGCCAATAACATCAATCTATTTATTCATTTGTTTTGTCCTCCAAATATGTAAATTTAGAAAGACAAAAGCCAATAAATTTTCCAGTAGATCTTTTTGAATTATGGGTACCAATTTGAACTCAAATTTTTAGAAGTGTTCTCCTTGCCAAATTAATTCACTGGATTATTCTTAAAAGGTACTCAAGAGTCTACAAAGAGAATGGAGTGAGATGAAGTACAGTTTGAACTTCATAGCAGAATAACACCTTTCACGTTCCTGGAAAAGGAATGATAGAATTCAAAAATCAGCATTTTTCAGTCTCCAATGTAAGCACTAATTTAGGCAAGGATGATGACTGGATACTAAAACCATTTTGCAGAACAGGATATTCATTAACATTCTCCAAGTGTTATTTCACAGGTAATTATGTATTAATTTATTAGTACTATTCATTTCAAAGATGAAATATTACCCTTACTATGAAGAGATCTTTCCAGCCTCACCCCAAAAAAGAAATCTAATGTAGAATAGATTTGTATTCTACAACAGTAGCACATACCACCAATGATAGGACACACTGACATTTTATACCTCTTGATGTAATAGAATAAAAAACACACAATCTCACCTGGGTGTTTTTATCAAAAATGTTTAACTTGAATTCTAAACACAAGGAAACGATCAGAAAATTCAAATTGTGGGACATTTTATAAAAGAAGTGACCCGAATTTGCCAAAATGTCAATCTCATGAAAGATTATTTATTTTAAAAAAGAAAGATTGGAGGAATGTTCAAGATCAGCATGTTGTTGTTTTTTTTTTTCAATTGTACTTGCGGTCCTGGGGTACATGTGCAGATCATGCAGGACTGCTGCATAGGTACACACATGGCAATGTGGTTTGCTGCCTCCATCCCCCCGTCACCCACATTTGGCATTTCTCCCCATGTTATCCCTCCCCGACCTTCCCACCCACTTGCTGTCCCTTTCTTGCCCCCCCCGACAGACCCCAGTGTGTGATGCTCCCCTCCCTGTGTCCATGCGTTCTCATTGCTCAACACCCGCCTATGAGTGAGAACATGTGGTGTTTGATTTTCTGTTCTTGTGTCAGTTTACTGAGAATGATGGTTTCCAGATTCACCCATGTCCCTACAAAGGACACGAACTCATCATTTTTTATGGCTACATAGTATTCTATGGTGTATATGTGCCACGTTTTCCCTGTCCAGTCTATCATCGATGGGCATTTGGGTTGGTTCCAGGTCTTTGCTATTGTAAACAGTGCCACTATGAACATACGTGTGCATGTGTCTCTATAGTAGAACGATTTATAATCTCGTGGGTATATACCCAGTAATGGGATTGCTGGGTCAAATGGAATTTCTATTTCTAGGTACTTGAGGAATTGCTACACTGTCTTCCACAATGGTTGAACTAATTTACACTCCCACCAACAGTGTAAAAGTGTTCCTATTTCTCCACATCCTCTCCAGCATCTGTTGTCTCCAGATTTTTTAATGATCGCCGTTCTAACTGGCGTGAGATGGTATCTCAATGTGGTTTTGATTTGCATTTCTCTAATAATCTGTGATGATGAGCATTTTTTCATATTTGTTGGCCTCATATATGTCTTGTTTTGAAAAACGTCTGTTCATATCCTTTGCCCACTTTTGGATGGGTTTGTTTTTTTCTTGTAAATCTGTTTTAGTTCTTTGTAGATTCTGGATATTAGCCCTTTGTCAGATGGGTAGATTGCAAAAATTTTTTCCCATTCTATTGGTTGCCAGTTCACTCTAATGATTGTTTCTTTGGCTGTACAGAAGCTGTGGAGTTTGATTAGGTCCCATTTGTTTATTTTGGCTTTTGTTGCCAATGCTTTTGGTGTTTTGGTCATGAAGTCCTTGCCTACGCCTATGTCCTGAATGGTTTTGTCTAGGTTTTCTTCTAGGGTTTTTATGGTGTCAGGTCTTACGTTTAAGTCTTTAATCCATCTGGAGTTAATTTTAGTGTAAGGTGTAAGGAAGGGGTCCAGTTTCTGCTTTCCGCACACTGCTAGCCAGTTTTCCCAACACCATTTATTAAACAGGGAATCCTTTCCCCATTGCTTGTTTTTGTCAGGTTTGTCAAGATCAGCAGTTCTTAAAGTGTGATCTGTAAATCCTGGCGGTACATGAGACTAAAAAAACCCATAAGGTCAAAGCTATTTGTAAAGAAAGGTTAATAGATTATTTGCCTTTTTCACCATGTGGACATTTGCAGTGATGGTACAGAAGCAAAGGGAGTAAAACTGCTGGTACCTTTAGCATGAACCAAGCCAAGGTCGTGGTACACACTTTACTAGTAGTCATTGTATTCTTTACCACCAGGCACTCATAACTTAAAAATATACACATGTATATTTACTTGGGAATTTCCTTGAAGCAATCAAAATTGTTAATGTTATGAATTCTGTTTTCCCTTTTAATTTTTGTGAATACATAGTAGGTATATGTGTTTATGGGGTACATGAGATATTTTGATACAGGCAATGTGTAACAATCACTTTATGGAAAATGGGGTCTCCATCCCCTCAAGCATTTGTTCTTTGTGCTACAAACAATCCAATTACACTCTTTTCATTATTTTAAAGTGTACAATTAAATTACTACTGACGATAGTCACTCTGTTATGCTATCAAATACTAGGTCTTATTCTTTCTAACTAAATTGTTTGTACCTACTAAACATCCACACTTCCCCTTGCCCCCACCACCCCCACAACTACCCTTCGCAGCGTCTGATAACCATCCTTCTACTCTTTCTCCATGAGTTCAATTGTTATGATTTTTAGATCCCACAAATAAGTAAGAATATGTGATACTTGTCTTTCTGTGCCTGGTTTATCTCACTTAACATCTAAGTGTAGTCCGTGGACCCCTGAGGTCCTTGAAACTAGGGAGAACACAAGGTCAAAACTATTTAAATACTAATGTTAAGGTTCTAACTCAAGTATACATATTTTTAACATTCAGTGTGGTAAAGTGAGAAGTGCACATAAAGCACTTTTGCAAAGCAAAGAGCAATGGTTGTGCTAAGGAAAAATCCTTGCATAATTGAACTGCTGGCCGAGCCAGCCACTTGTATTCATGGAACACAATTTTTATATGAAAGAACTACTGACACACACATGGTTTTCGGACTGAGATATTTGGCAGACATATTCTCAAAAATAAGCGAACTGAGCCTGTCACCAAGGAAATCACTGATAGTATTGTTGCCAATGATAAAATTCTAGTTTTCAAGCAAAAATTAGAATTTTGGAAAAATTACACTCATCCTCATATTTATTTGTATTCATCATCAGCTTTTCATTGCTTAAGGACTCTTAGTGAGATTGATGGTGATATCAATGTGTGATTTTTTAAAATCTGGAATAATAAAATGTGCTAACATTGCAAAAATCTGCATAATTCAGTGAACTGGTATTTTCCAAATGACCAATGCATGGTGTTTTATCCATGCATGTATGAAAGCTGCACTTACAGTGCAAAATAACTAATGGTTTTTAATGTAACGAAGTATGAAAAGTATATTTGTATGGTTTCAGATTCCATACTGCCGCTAACTTTTCAGTAACACCTTTTAACTTTTCAGTAAACTTCACTAACATTTATTGAGTACTCACTACATATCAGACACTATATGAGGTAGCTTACATACTGTGCCATAACAATTTAGATTTTTAACAAGCCTGTGACAGGGTTCGACCTCAAAAACAACTGGAAAGAGGAGTAACATGGAGTTTGTTGGGAGAGGAGAGCCTTATTATGGGTTGAGAAATGTTTTAGATGCAAAGCAGACAAAAGGAAACAGTGAAAGAGTATAAATTAAAAATTTTAACTGAGGCACCAAAATATAATACCAGATTCTAACAGACTGCAGGCAAACCATCACAATGTGGCAATTTCAAAGAGTTGAAAGTACACAGATGCAGGGGAGACCCTCAGTGTATTTATTTGGAGGAAAAAAACGGTGCATTGTGGCTCCCACCCTTATGGAGGAGGGATGCATGCTCTTCCCTCAGCTCAAACCTAGGTCTAAAAGCTTTAACAGCATCTCTCAAAGAACTTTCTCTATTCCTTGCAGTGGTGAGGGCACAAGGGACTGTGCCTGACTTACAAGAGGGACAGCCCAAGTGGCCTGGCATACCAGAACAGAGGGCTACGTGGAAAGCAGCCTGAGAAATTGGTCAGGGAAAGGGATGCGAGAGTGTTTCCCAAGGACCAGATGCAGACCATGAAGAAGAGGGCGACCTGAAGTCACTTTGACTACTGCCTAAGACAGTAGTCAATGGAAATCCAACAGTGAAAATCTGTGCAGAAGAACCTGTCAGAAAAACGAAGGCTAAGAAAGAGAATTGTGGAAAACAAAGTGAACACATCACCCATGCCAAAAATGTTGTAATGGAGCAGTTGTAACTGAAAAAACAGGAAGACGCCCGTAAGAATCAATTTTAGATATCTGCCAAGGCCAGACAGTTCAAAGCCATCGTATGATAGCACCATTCAGGTAAGAGCTTCCTGCCTCCCTTTCACTGCTTCCTCCCCATGTTTTGACAGGAGGTTACTGGGGGGTAAAGAGGCTAACTGCATCACCCTCCCAGGAGCACAGGTGGCTGTGCTGTAAAGGGAAAAAGAAGGGATTCTTATCTTTAAATCATGATTGAAATTTGCTTGATACACTGAACTTGACATGATTATCTATGAATCTTCAGGATTTGTGAAGACTTTTAGGATGTGAGCTTCAGGAAGAAATGCGCAATGAAGTCCTGGGAGTTTCCAAATGACACCAAACTTTGCCATGAAGAGCTAGACAGAAAAATGGGGATAGACCATAGAACAAGTCTGTAGGAAAAGGCGATACATTATGCTCAGGGTGGAAGACTCACTGGCCTAGAATTCTCTCTGGGGTTTTTCTTATAAACCCATCATTCCTGGAGTACTGGCATATGGCCCAATTTTGAGGAGCGTTGCACTATCCACAGCCCTTTTCTTGGGGTTTTATAAGTGTTCAGAGGTGGTTTTATCATGTAACCCTGATAATATGGACACTACTCACCAAAACACAAACCAACGAACAAAAACACACCTGGCTCTTGACCAAAGATGCTCTAAAAACTGGCCATTCAGAACCTCCCTTGTGGGAGTTTAAGGGCCTTCTAAATTAGAAAGCAATTTATCAATCAATTGTGTCCTCTCCCCTGGGGTGCTTAAATGGCAGAAATACAGAGGGAGGAAGATGAAAAAATATAGAGTAGAAAGGCAAATAGAAGGCATGACTTGGAGAGCCAGGTTTCAGCAATCCAGTAGAAATACAAAGCTAAGGAAAGAGAATCCAAGTATTGAGTCCAACTAAAGTGACTTCTAAATCTGGGGTTGATTACCAGAATGACCACCTGACTAATTGACCTGCCACTGCATTCTGATGGTAGTAAAGGATGCTTCTACGTGCAGGAGGTTAGATTTTTTTTTTTCCCCTTGGCTTTCCTTCTCCATCGAGTCCTTCAATAAACCCCCATTGATTGAGGTCATTGTGCTGCTGTACTGGGAAGAAATTGGTACAATGATGGGTCAATTCTGCCAGGTGTAGATGCTAAATGAAAGACACCTGGGGCTGGGCATGGTTGATGACACCTGTAATACCAGCATTTTGGGAGGCTGAGGACAGGAGGATTGCTGGAGCCCAAGAGTTCAAGATCAGCCTGGGCAACACAATGAGATCCCTCTCTCTAACAACAACAATAACAAAAATTAGCTGGGCATGTTGGTGCATACCTGTAGTCTCAGCTACTTGGGAGGCTGAGGTGGGAGGATCACCTAAACCTGGGAAGTGGAGGCTGCAGTGAGCCATGATCACACCACTGCAACTCCAGCCTCGGTAAGACCCTGTCTCTGAAAAAACAACAACAACAAAAAACAAACAGGCAGACACCTGAGTCAGCCAGCAAAGGTTATTAATACTTTCCCAACAGACTCCCAATAGAATAGGGATGCCCTAATTCAAGGCAAGGGTCGGCAAACTTTTTCTGTAAAGGGTCAAATAGTAAATATTTAGTCCCTGTGGGCAGTATCGTCTCTGTTGTAACCATTCAATTCTTCCAGTAGCAAGAAAAGAGTCATAGACAATACATAAACAAATAAGCATGGCTATATTTCATTCATTCATTCATTTATGAGACAGAGTCTCACTCTGTTTCCCAGCCTGGAGTACAGTGGAATGATCTCAGCTCACTGCAACCTCTGACTCCTGGATTCAAGCAGTTCTCCTGCCTCGGCCTCCTGAGTAGCTGGGATTGCAGGTGCCCACCACCATGCTCAGATAATTAGTATACTTTTAGTAGAAACGGGGTTTCACTATGTTGACCAGGCTGGTCCCAAACTCCTGTCCTCGGGTGATCCGCCCACCTCGGCCTCCCAAAGTGCTGGGATTACAGTTGTAAGCCACCACACCTGGCCAGAGCGTAGCTATGTTTCATAAAACTTTCTTTATAAACACTGGAAGTTGAATCTTACATACTTTTCACACATCACAGAATTTTTTTTTCAGCCATTTAAAAATGTAAAAGCCATTCTTAACTTTTCAACTGCATAAAAATAGGGAGTCAAATGGCTTTGGTCCCCAGGCCATAGTTCTTCCACCTCTGTCTTAACTCCAGAACCAAAAAGAAAATTTTTAAATGATTGTACAGCAGCACCAAGACTGCTAATTACAAACCTCAGCTTATTATGGTGAAAATTCTACCTCCCCAAGAACAGATAAGAATTAAGAAGGAAACCAACGGAATAAAATAGGGGAAGGGCTTTGTATACAAAGAATCATTTACACTCATGACTTTAATTAACTGAAAAACTTAAAATCTTTATATGAAGTAATACATAGTTTTTCTCTATGCTCCAGAAACCACAGGAGTGTGTTTTCTATAAAATTCTGCCAAAAGAACATTATAAAAATGATAATAAACTTCAAAAAATAAAGAAAGAAAAAAATCAAAGGAGTAGTTTAAAACAAAGTAGTTTTTTGTTTTGTTTTGTTTTGATTTTTGGGGGGGTGGGGGCAGTTTGTTTGCCTCAACTGTCATCACTGCCTTAGTCAGCTACATGTTTACCAGGCTACTGATCATTTTCAACAAATGTCCCAGGTGAAAGGTTATTCTCACTGAGCATGGTCTGAGTTGAGTCAAATAAAGGCAAGTATTGGTTTTTTTATTTTTATTTTATTTAGAGACAGGGTCTTGCTCTGTCACCCAGATTGGAGTGCAGTGATGTGACTATAGCTCACTGAAGCCTCAAACTCCTGGGCTCAAGCAGTTCTCCTGCCTCAGCCTCCTGAGTAGCTGAGACTATAGGTGTGTGCCACCATGCCTAATTTTTTTAAATTTGTTTTAGGGACAGTGTCTCATCATGTTGCCCAGGCTGGTCTTGAATTCCTAGCCTCACACAATTCTTCTGCCTCAGACTCCTAAAGTAATGGGATTACAGGCATAAGCCACCATGGCTGGCCAAGGCAAGTCTTGTGAATCAGGGTTTCCAGGGAATTGTCAGGCTAAATAATGACAGTGCTCAAATAATGTTGTTTTGGGAATCTCCAAAAAAACAAAGTAGTTTATACTTTATCTTTGTGCACTTAAATGTGATTATCATTGTCGCTGTTGTTCCTCAAGCAGAATCAACAGAGGCTGTGGAAGCAAGGTGGTGGCTCTGGAAGGAGATCAGCAAAACACCCAAACCACCCTGTGAAAGCAAAGCAATACTGCAGGTATGGAACTGCTATTTATGATGTTAAGGCCTAAGATTATGTTATTTATACAGAGAAAAATTGCCACCAGAAATAGTTCTTTTTCACGTATGATTCAGCCTCAGAGGCAGGCTCTGGGATAAGAAAGCCAGGTAAGAATCCATTTCAGGGGCCGGGTTCAGGGGTTCACGCCTGTAATCCCAACATTTTGGGAGGCCAAGGTGGGTGGATCACCTGAGGTTAGGAGTTTGAGACCAGCCTGACCAAACAGTGAAACCCTGTCTCTTCTAAAATACTAAATTAGCCAGATATGGTGACACATGCCTGTAATCCCAGCTACTCAGGAGTCTGAGGCAGAAGAATCATTTGAACCTGGGAGGCAGAGACTGCAGTGAACAGAGATCACACCATTGCACACTCTGGGCAACAAGAGTGATACTCCGTCTCAAAAAAAAAAAAAAAACAAAACAAGCAATCCATTTTTTTGGGTTCTCAAGTTGTATTTAACATTGGGTCAATGGAGTTCCATCTCTGCCCTTTTTAATATAATTGCTGTCAATGATTTTGATTTGTGTATGTATTTGAATATTTTATAAAAGCTATGAAACTTTCCTCTACAAAATATGCCTATAGACAACATTTTGCATTCAATTTCATGGAGTTTGTGGTGCCCCTGCACTACCTGGACTCATGTCTGAAAAAGTGCTCTAAAGCACGAAACGTGAAGGCACTTATCTTAGGGTTACTCAACCAGCCGCCTGATATCACAGACACCACTTTCTCTGATGTTTTTCTTTTTACAGTTCACCTTTGCAGAAGTCTAATAATTAAGTTACAATCAAAGTGCTGAGGTATGAGATCTCTTCTTCAGCAACCATGTGGAAAAATCATGTGTCATTTAAAGAAGCTTCTAAAAGGATTACAGGGGTCAGCCTCTGGCTTCACCCTGGAGGTGTTCTGGCTGTAAATAATTTAAAGGATGTCTCTTACAGGAGAAGGAAAATGCTGAATGGGAATTGAATCTGCTCTGCCTTCCACATTTTTGTCCTTCTCGTCCCAACCTGGGGCCTGCCTCTATCCAGTCCATGCTTCCAGATGTCATCATCGAGTCACAGAACATTAGGTATAGAAGGCCTATCTGAAATTGCCTAGTCCAGTGTTTCTCACACTTTAGTGTGTGTCAGAATTGCTAAGAGAGCTTATTAAAAGGTAGATTCCCTCCCACACCTTCCCCAGTTCTGATACAGTAGGTCGGAGTGGTGCCAGATGATTCTAACAAGCTCCCAGGTGATACTTAGGTGGACCTTTTTGGAATCACACTTTTAAAAACACAGATTTAGTCTTCTTTTATAAAGGAGGGACTGAGACTGTGTTATGCCATTCTTGCATTGTTATAAAGAAATACCTGAGACTGGGTAATTTATAAAGAAGAGAGGTTTAATTGGTTCACTGTTCTGAAGGCTGTACAGGAAGCATGGTGCTGGCATCTGCTCTGCTTCTGGTGAACCCTCAGGGAGCTCACAATCATGGCAGAAGGCAAAGGGGAAACAGGCATGTCACATGGCAAAAGCAGGAGCAAGCAAGAAAGAGAGAGGAAAAAGAGGTGCCACACACTTTCATATGACCATATTTCATGTGAACTCAGAGAAAAAGCCCATTCATCACCAAAGGGATGGCCCAAGCCCTTCATGAGGGATCCACTCCCAAGATCCAAACACCTCCCACCAGGCCCCACCTCCAACAGTGGGAATTACATTTCGACAACAGATTTAAGTGGGGACAAACATCCAAACTATGTCAGAAACCTTCCCTTCTGTGATGGTTAATACTGAGTGTCAACTTGATTGGACTGAAGGATGCAAAGTACTGATCCTGGTTGTGTCTGTGAGGGTGTTGCCAAAGGAGATTAATATCTGAGTCAGTGGGCTGGGAAAGGCGGATCCACCCTTAATCTGGGTGGGTACCATCTAATCAGCTGCCAGCCTGGCCAGAATATAAAGCAGGCAGAAAAATGTGAAAAGGCGAGACTGGCTTAGCCTCCCAGCCTACAGCTTTCTCCTGTGCTGGATGCCTCCTACTCTTGAACATCAGACTCCAAGTTCTTCAGCTTTGGGACTTAAACTGGCTTCCTCACTGCTCAGCTTAAATGTCTGCCTATTGTGGGACCTTATGATTGTGCAAGTTAATAAACTCCCCTTTATATATACACATATCTATCCTATTAGTTCTGCCCTTATAGAGAACCCTGACTAATACACCTTCTTTCCACCCTCCTTCCTTGTCTGTACCCTGAAGATGGTAGCCTAAAACTGTTTTGATCAGCAGATGAGATAACGTTTGCCAACACATCAAGCTCATTGCTGCCTCAAAACCTTTGGTGTTTCCTCTGTATAAAAAAAAAAATCTTCTGCCCATATATCTATGACTTGCCTCCTCCCATCACTAGATCTTTCCTCCAATGTCGCTTCCTCAAGTTTTCCTGACCACCCTGTGTAAAGTAGACAGCCCTCCACACTACCCACATTGTTTCCATTCTTCTACACTGTTTTCTTTTTCTTAGTTTAACTTACCCCTATCTGAATTATGTATGTCTTGTATGTATTTCTTTACAAGTTCACGGTCTATGACTGTGGTTTCATAGAGACAGCCTCTAGCACTGTGCCTGGAACATAAAGGACTCACGGTGAATGTTTATCGAAAGGGTGAATGAATATACAAGTGAAAAAAGAAAGTACTTATTTTATGCTTTATACTATTCTTTAAATTCATAACCTTTTTGGGGTTTTTTGACCTTCCCAGACACACAAAAAGGGGGAAATATTTTTTGACCTTCCCACACACAAAAAAAACATACAGTGGATGAACATAAATATTTAATTCACAATGTTAACATCCAATTCACCATGTTAATCAATGTGATTGGGAGTGTATGGAAGCCAAGGTGGCGGTAAATGAGATGAGCATGCATAGAGAATTATTTAATTAAGAGAGAATTCAAGGAAATGGATGTGCCATGTGATTGCTTTTATTCATTCAGTCTATATATATTTGTTAAAGGCATCTAAGGGGCTGGACTAGGGATAAAGCACAGAACAAAGCCCTCATGGGGCCCACACCCTTGCAGGAGTAAGGACCAGCACAGCTACACAATATGAATAAGCACATTATAGAGCAGATTGAAGGTGATTGGTGCTTTGGAGAAAAATTAAGAATGTTAGGGAAATGCAGAGTGTAGAGGGCTGCAATTTTAAACAGAATAGTCCAGAAAGGCCTCAATGAGAAGATAACATTTGAGCAAAGACTTGACAGTGGTGAAGCAGAGAGCCACACAGTTTTGAGGTAGGAGACAGGACTAGACTCTGGAGGCAGAGCTCAGACACCAACCTAAATTGAGGACTAGCTAAAACAGCTGCAGAGTGAAAGAAGCATTCCATAGGACACGCCCACCAGTGTGCCATGTCAGCTTATTGCCATGGCAACACCCGGAAATTACCGCCCCTTTCCATGGCAGTGGCCTGACAACCCAGAAGTTACCACCTTATTTCTAGAAATGTCTGTAATCTTCTCCTTAACTGACATAAAAGTAAAAGTAGATCTAAAGATGACTGCAAAACTGCCTCAGGGCTGCTCCTCTGGACACACTGCCTGGGAGTTAGCTCCGCTCTACAGGGAACTGCTGGCACCTCTGCCGTGGCCGTGCACTGTCGCTTCAATACAAGTTGCTTCAATACAATACCACCAGCTTGCCCCTAAATTATTTCCTGAGTAAAGCCAAAAGACTTCCTGGACTAAGCCCCAATTTGGGGGCTCACCTGCCCTGCATCAGTTTCTTGAGGAAGTGTGCTCCAGGCAGAGGAAACAGCAAGTGTAAATGCCCTGGGGCTGGCCAGTGCAAGTGAATAGGAGGAAGAGTCGAAGATGAGCTCAGAGCCGGTGGGGGACTGTGAATCATGCAGGGCTCTGCAGGCCACTTCAAGAACTCTGGCTTTTCCTCTGAGTGAGCTGAACCTCACTGGGAAGATCTGAGCAGAAAAACAACTTGATCTGACTTAGTATTTAACAGGATCACTCTGCCTGTTGTGTTAAAAAGAGTGCTTGCCTCAGATCGAGCCATGCACTTCTGCTCAAGAAAGCACACTCCACAGATGTTTTCAAACAAAACACCAATTGTTAATAACAACCACAAATATATTAAAATGGGCAAAGGACTTAAAGAGTTTAATTTATTCTCCAAAGAAGATTCACAAATGGCCAGTGAGCACATAAAAAGATGTTCAACGTCACTAATCATTAGGGAACTCTAAAGAAAACCACAATGAGATACCACCTCACACCCATTACAATGGCTATCAAAAAAATGGAAAATAATGGCAAGAACATGGATAAATTAGAACCCTCATGCAATGCTGTTGGAAATGTACAGGGATGCAGGCACTATGGAAAACAGTACGCAGGTGCTTCAAAAAGTTAAACGTAGACTTATCAGAGGATCTGGCAACTGCACTTCTAGATTACATACCCCCAAAAATTGAAATCAGGAACTCAGATACTTGTATACCAATATTCATAGCAGCATTATTCACAATAGCCAAAATATAGAAACAACTCGAATATCCATCAACAGATGAATGGATAAATAAAATGTGGTATATATATACAATGGAATACTGTTTGATCTTAAAATGGAATGAATTCTGATGCATGCTACATCCTGGCAGAACCTTGGAAACATTGTGCTAAGCGGACATAAGCCAGACACAAAAGGAGAGCTACTGAATGATTCCACTTATGGGAGGTACCTAAAACAGGTAGATTACAGAGACAGAAAGAGCACAGGTTACCAGAGGCAGAGGGGAGGGGAAAAAGGGAAGTTGTTGTCTAATGAGTATAGAGTTTCAGTTTTGTAAGATGAAAATGTTCTGGAAATGGCTGGTTATGATAGTAGCACAACACTGTAATTGCATTAAATGTCATTGAACTGTACACATAAAAATGGTTACAATGGTAAATTATGTATACTTTATCACAATAAAAGTTTTCATTTTTCTAAGTTTCTAAGTTCTGTCTCAATGTAGTCTTTCATTTAACAAATATTTATTAAGCATCAGCTATGAACCAAGCAATGTGGATAAATTTTTCCAAGTAAAAAAAGAGATGTGACCATCATTGATTGAGTGCCTACTTGGGATGTGTTGGCTACTTTCTTTTCAGATCTTTTGTCTTCCTTGGGATTTTGAGATGGTAGAAATCAAAAAAATGTGCAAAAATAACATTGAGGACTTTATAATGCGGGCTCCCAAGGACACAGATAAAGCATTACTGACTTTGGGAAGCAGGAAAGGTCACTTCTGACTGGGAGCTCCGTCAAGTCTACATGGAATGGCCAGCATGGGAACAGAGGCTGGGGCAGGGCAGATCCCAGGCACCAGCAGGATGTCGACAGTGCTCAGGCACAGAGGAGAGCAAACGTGGTGGGCACATGGGCTATAAGAGGAGAAGGGAAAGACAGGAAGCCAGGAAGTTGGCAGGATCCAGATCCTAGGGGGGTCTTAATCAGGCTAAAGGAGCCACTGAAGATGTTTAACAGGAGGATGCCAAGGCAAAGCCATAGACACCTGCAGGTTGGGAAAGTAAGATGCTGTGGGATGAGAGAACAGCAGGAGAAAGGATGGAGTCACTGCCTATGGGGAACTCTCATCTGAAATGACTTCGTGTTGATACAAAGCATTTCTTGCTAACTTCTTAGCATATGGAAAGTCTCATCTGCACACTCTAACTTCTGCCTGGGGAGGGAGAGCCAAGTGAGAATTGTTTCCATTAAGACAGTGATGAGGGGAAAATTCCTTAGGGCAGACAATTATGTCAACATATTTTTCTAATTTATATTTTTAAATATGCAAATGTTCCTAGAGGCCTGGTGGCAGACACAACTTTTATAAATATAAAAATGTCAATCTGCACACAACTGCTAGCCTGCTGAAGATACCCACCTCCTTCCAGATTTAACCAGTCTGATTTTTTTTAAGACAATTGTGTTTGGAAATTGTAAACATGCAGCTAATGAGTCTAAGGAAAAACAGAGTTTATCCAGTAACATTGCACAAGGGCATTTCCTCCAAACCTTTATTCTTCAGCATCAGTCTTTCTTTCTTGAAATCAGAGCAGAAAGGACCTTTTTGCATCACTGACTATGTGGTGTGAGGATAAAGCAAGATCACGTGCAGGCAGATACAGTGGTATGAAGCCATCAAGGGAGGCTGGAGTCTATAGTCAGAGGAGCCAGGTACAAATCCCAGTCTCATCCCTTCGAAGTGACATTGCCTTTGGCCAGATTACTTACGCTCCTTCCCAAGAGGAAGCTCAGTGTGGTGGGAGGGTCTGGATTCTGTAAGCCAGATGTCCCAGGCTTGACTCCTCCTCTGCCACCTCCTTGCTGGTAACCTCTCAGTGGGGTGATGAATACAATGGTATCTGCCTCATGGTATGATCATGAGGAGTAAATGAGTTAACATATGTAAAATCCCTAAGAGGGTACCTGTTATGTAAAGTGCTATGTATAAATGCTTGCTCATTTATCAGTTAAAAAGAAAAACTGGATATAAGCCCTCATAAGGCATTGATGACATTTAACTGAGATGGGAGTGGAGGCACATTCTATGTGGGTTCTAAACCCAAATTCCTAGCTACCACTCGTTAGCCATATATCATAAGTTCCCTTATCTTCCGGTACTTCATTTTGAGGCTGAACTTCCCAGAGGCCCTTGCACACAGTGAGTAGACAGAGAATCTTATCAGCAAAAATGTCAGTTTCCCCTGTCCTTCTCCTTCTCATTCCAACATGTTTTTTCCTAAGAGGACAAGATCCTCTGGTCTGTTGAAGTCCATTTAGGGTATTCTCCAGATGAGGGTTGTTGCAAGCTGAATTGTGTTCCCCCAAAATTCACCTATTGAAGACTTAATTCCCAGAACCTCAGAATGTAACTATATTCACAGTAACAGCTTTAAACAAGTGATTAAGTTAAAATGACACAATTGTAATTGGAATAGGCCCTAATCCAATCTGACTGATGCTTTTCTTACAAGAGAAGGAAATTTGGGTACACAGAGAAACATCAGATGCACACATGCAGAGGAAAGACCAGGTGAGGATGCAGCAAAAAGCCAGCCATCTGGAAGCCAAGGAGAGAGGCCTCAAGAGAAACTAGCCCTGCCAGCACCTCAATCTTGGACTTTCAGCCTCCAGAACTATAAGAAAATCCATTCTGTTGTTTAAGCCATCTATTCTATGGCATTTTGTTATGGCAGTTCTATAAAACTAATACAGGATATAAATGTTATTCTCCTACATATTTTTAAGAAAAGGATACTTGGTTTTTCAAAGTCCAAAGAGGGTGGCAATTTATTCAGCAAGCATTTGATGGTCCTCTGATATGGAAGAGGATCACCTGATATGGAAGCTGTTCTAGGGCTCCAAGTAACATGATGTAGCACTGTGTGTCCACAGGGAGCTCACAGTCCAGGGCTGACCCAGACAGTTAAAGGTGGAATTATAATTTGGGGTGATGGATGGTATAGTAGAGCCACATGAGATATGGTCTGGACTGTGTCAACACCCAAATCTCATGTTGAATTGTAATCCCCAAGGCTAGAGGCGGGGCCTGTGGGAGGTGATTGGATCATGGGAGTGATTTCTCATGGTTTAACAACATACTTCTTGGTGCTGTTGATTTCTTGTGAGATCTGGGTGTTTAAAAGTGTGTGGCACCCCACCCCCTCGCTCCTGCTCCAGCCATGTAAGACGTGCCTGCTTTCCCTTTGTCTTCCACCATAATTCTAAGTTTCCTGAGGCCTCCCAAGAAGTGGAAGCTGCTATGCTTTCCGTACAGCCTGCAAAACTGTGAGCCCATGAAAACTCTTTTCTTTCTAAATTACCCAGTCTCAGATATTTCTTTATAGCAGCACAGGAACAGACTAATACAACCCACAAGGTAAAGAACTGGCACAAAGGGGAGAGAGAACAACTCTGCCAGAGGGAGGGAAAGCCTCTTCCAGGTGAAGACCTGATGAGCTGCACATAAAGTGTGCAGGAGTCTTCCAGGCAGGTGCAAGTACAGAAAGCATTTTAGGCAGAGGAACAACATTTAGAAAAGATTCTTGCCCTCCGGATGCTCACCATCTGTCCAGGGAGACGGGTGGGCAAATGTTGTTGAGTATACATACGTGAAGGAATAAATACTCTCCTATGAGACTGAAGTCAGGAATATTTAACTGAGGCTGAGGAGACCAGGAAAGGTGCTACTTTAACCAAGTTTTGAAGGTTGTGTGAGTCACAGAAGGGCATTCTAGGTACAAGGAACAGCATGAAGGCTTGACCCAAAGAATGGTGTGTAAAGTAGCTCAGAAATGTAGGTATGTGCAACTCAAGACAAGATAAGAAAATTTGTATTCAGCAGGGTGCTAGGTGCTTTCATGCATTATCTCATGTGATCCTTCTAACAACTCAGTGGGGTAGTTTGTCATGGTTATTGATACTGCCTAAATAGAAAAACCCTGAAATTTCAGGGGCTTAACACAATAATGAAACTGAAAAATAACCCATTAAGTTCAATGAGGGTCAGGCAGTCTGCCTACATCAACCAGCTATGTATGCCATCCCAAACAAGGTGGTTACGGCAAGAAAAGAGAAAGATGTTGGAAGGTCACAGTGCTCACATCAACTCCACTTCAATTGGCCAGAAATAACACATGACCCTGACTTAACTTCAGGAAAGGCTGAGAAATCTAGGGAAGTGTGTGGGTATTTGGTGATTAACTATCACAGGTAGAAATCTTTATTATATCCTCATTCTGTTAAAGAAGTTAAATGTTTTGCCCAAAGCCACACAACTAATGAGTAGCACAGCCAAGAGTCTCATACGATTGACTCTAAAACCTACATCTGAGCCAATGCACTATATTACCAGACCATACAGAGCTTTGTATTATAAGAAGATTGGACATTATCCTATTGACAATGGGGAGCCGGCACGATCAGATTTTCCTTTTAGATAAATCACTTGGGCTGTGCTTTGAAGGATGGCTTTAAGAAAGCAAGGTTGGGGGGAAGATCATTAGGGAGGCTATGGACATAGTTCCGATGAGGGATGATGAGGGCTTCAAGCAGTACAATCACAGGAGGAAAAGAGAAGTGGACATATTGGAGAAGTTTTGGGGATATGGATAAAAGTAGCCAGACTTATTGCTTTACTATGAGGATGAGGAAAGAGTATCCAAGAAAGATATCCTGGTATTTGTGTGATGACTAGAAAGATGGCATCAGGCCAGGCATGGCTGCTCACATCTGTAATCCCAGCACTTTGGGAGACTGAGGCAGGAGGATCACTTGAGCCCAACAGTTCAAGACCAACCTAGGCAACATGGTGAAACCCAGTCTCTACAAAAAAAAATACAAAAATTATCCAGGTGTGGTGGCATGCACCTGTAGTCCCAGCTCCTCGGGAGGGTGAAGTGGATCACTTGAGACCAGGAGGTGGAGGTTGCAGTGAACCAAGATTGCTCTACTCCAGCTTGGGTGACACAGCAAGACCCTGTCTCAAAAAAAAAGAAAGATGGTGTCATCAATGAAAGAAAAATACAGAAGAAGATGTAGAGAAAATAGTAAGGAAAACAATAATTTCAGTATTGGAAATGCTGTTTGAAGAACTTGGGAGACATCAAGTGGCGATGCATACTCAACGGCTTATATAATCCCCAGCTTGGGAAAGAAGTTGGGGCAGGGAGTTACAAATATGTAGATGTTAGTTGAATAAGAGGAGAGTTGGAATCCTGTGGAAAACAATTATAAAAGACCAAGTTCCAAGAAGAGATAGGAGAAAGTGATGGTAGCATCTAGTGCAGATAGGCCAGCATTAATATTACTGGGGTTTTGCCATTAAAAGTCATTGATGACATCCATGGAAACAGTCTCAGTGGAGTGGGAAAGGGTGGGGCAGAGATCAGCCACATTCCAGCGCAAAAACAAATGTAAAATGCTACCACTCTTAAACCTCTGAATAAGGTAGTATTATTATCCCCACTTAATAATGAAGCTGTGATATTGTAAAATACATTTAGTCTTTGTCTAGGTTTCCTGGCATGTAACTCCACTCTCTGAAGTGGTAAGAGTGCCTTTTATATGCTAATGAGATGACTGATGTCCTGCCACCCCTAGGTAGTTTCAGGATGGGGGCTGACCACCAGAAAAACCAAACCATGATTAGAGGTTTGAGACCTTCAGCCTCACCCCCCAACCTCTAAGGGAGGGGAGAGGAACTGAAGGTTAAGTTGATCACCAATGGCCAATGGTTTAATCAATTATGCCTACATAATAAAGCGTCCGTAAAAACCCAAAAAGACATTTCAGATGAGCTTCCACATAGCCAAGGCTCCTGGAGGGTGGTACACCCAAAAAAGGCACGAAAGCTCTATTCTCTTTCCTTCTCCCACACCTTGCCCTATCCATCTCTTCATCTGGCACTCATCTGTATCCCTTGTAATATCCTTTACAATGAACCTATAAAGGTAAATGTGCATATCCCTCAGTTCCGTGAGCTGCTCTAGCAAATTAATCAAACTTGAGGAGGGGGTTGTGGAAACCCTAATTTATAGCTGATTGGTCAGAAGCATGGGTAAAACCACCTGGAGCCTGCAGTCAGCATCAGTAGTGGGGACAATCTTGGGGACTGAGCCCTCAACCACTGGGATCTGATTCTATCTCCAGGCAGATAGTGTCACAGTGAGTTGATTCAGAGGACACCCAGCTAGTGTCCCCTGCAGAACTGATTGCTTGCTTGGTGTGTGGAGAGAAACCCACACATCATGATGACCTATAACCTCAGCAGCTCAGAGTGGTGACTTACAATATCAAACAGTGGTGGAGAACCCAGACTCTGGAAGGCAGCCATCTGGACTGAGTTCCTTGGAATTAGACTCTGAGGCAGATATTTATATGCAGCTTTCTTGGGGAGCATTTTCAAAACCAAGCAGGGTTGGGCAGAGGTAATGAAGGAGCTACAGGGGATGAATTTGATCTTGCAGAGAGCCCTTGAGTTGGAAAGGGACTTCAGGTTGCCTCAAATATAGGTAAAGGAGTTTTGACCAGGCCTTTAGTCCACACATTGACCAGATAATGGTTATGGGCTAACCCCAATAAAGCATCTAACCCTGGGCAAGGCAGCTCCCTTTGGTCAAGAACAGTGCCTAAAAAGGGACCCATGTGACGGCCCCCAGAGCCAGCTCTTCCAGAGGCCATGGGAGTGAGCGCTTCAGTTCTAAACAGGAAATCTGGGTGGTGCATGAAGCATCCATGACGCTGTCTGGTACCAAGCTCAGCTCAGCTACTTACTTGCTATGAGACCTTGGTTAGTTTCTTAATTCTTCCATGCCTCAATTTCCTTAACCTTAAAGTGGGAATAATAATGGATTTACCTCATAGAATACTTGTGAGAATTCGATGAATTAAAACTGCTAGAAACACACTTGACAGAGAGTTAACACTGCATAAGAATAGAAGCTCAACACCTCATGACAACCCAGGTCTTCTGATTTCCAGTCCTGTGCCATTTCTTCAAGCCATTCATTTCATCAAGGCTCCTCCATTCTCATTCTGTTTCCAGTGTATGGAGGACATGAACATCGGGTGCTGCATTGTGCTACCCATAACTATTTTGCACCTTTACAAAAGCAGGAATTAATTTAGTATGACCAAAACAAGGGTATTTAACAAAAAGACCTGGAAATTTCAGTGGCTTACAGCAATCTATTACTCACTCATATACTCACCTGTGCGTTTGGCCAATCTGAGCTGGGCTGGGCTGGGCCGGGCTGGGCCTGACTCCTAGCTGCATGGCTGGGTCCAGGCCTTTCCACATGTCTCTTCTTTTTCTTAGATTAGCAGTACTCAGAGCATATTCTGTTAATAGTGAAATTACAGGAGCTCAAGAGACCACACCTAAATATGCAAGCACATTCCAAGCCTCCGCTCACATCTGTGATCATCCCATTGGCTAAAGCAATCCAGGTGGCTAAGCCGAAATTCAAGCACATGCACCAAGGGGAGAAGATACCCATAGAAGTTGAGGCAAGAGAAGGATTGGAAATTTGCTGAACGATAATCTTCCACACAGCCTGATGAGCAAAGATTTTGTAATAGAAAAGAAGATACTCATGACCAGAATCTTAAGGAAAAGAAGAAGCTGCAGCTGAAAGCCTTTACTAAATACTTATTACTAATATGTCTAGGCAGATCCTTCTAGCCTCTCTCTGACTCAGTCTCCTCATTTGCAAAACAATTATAATATCCCCCTTCGATTTAACTCATAGAAATGGGATATAATCATTCTCATCCATGTATCATAGTTTTTTGTGGAATACTGCAGCAACTCTTTGTAATAAGTTGGCATTCTCTGCTATCTTGCATGCTTAAATTCTTTATTGAGCATTCCGGCATGGGACTGATCCCTCAAAACTGTCATAAAAAGACATGAGAATTGCAGAACTACTTCAGTAGATAGGAGTGGCTGGAATCTAATGTGCTACAGATTTCTTAAGCATTGGGTCTTCATTTCATACACTTCTATCTACCTGACAGCACCTGAGTATATATATAAGCCCTCCATATCAAGGTCAGTTATATAGAGAATGGTGCCAACATTGCTGAGACAGTGTTCAGCCAGTGGTCTCTGCTAAAAGCCTAATGCAAGCCTCTTTGCCTATTGTAGTTACTAAATACCCAGCTCAGCACTTTTACTCCTTAATTTCAAAACTTTCTATTTGGGTACTACCTAGCAGCAGCAAATTTCTTTAAAATAAAACGAATGATGGCTCAGCAAACTGTAGCTCCTGGTCCAAAAAAATTATATTTCTAATTCATTTAGTTACAGTGAGACAGATGCCAAACTTTTATGGCTTCTTAGTCTAATCAAATTTGTGTACACAAATGAGATCCTCCTTTCTCTACTTGCCAGGAACAAGACATAATCTTTATTCCAATAAAAGCTTTATTGCTACAAGCATCACCTAGTTCTTTAAAGACACTCTGAAATCATTTTGATCTCAGGAACTTTTTCATACCTCTTCCAGATTGATCTTATGAAAGTACCATAGAACTTGTAGCAAAAAAAAAATAGGAGAAAATCTTAGTGGTTTAGTGACTATTTGCTAAGGCTGCTAGAATGAAGTACCACAAACTAAAGGACTTAAACAACAGAAATGTATTATCTCACAGTTCTGGGGGCTGGAAGTCCAAGATCAAAGTGTGAGCAGGGCTGTTCCCTCTGAGTGCTGTGAAAGAGAATCTGTTCCACACGTCTCTCCTCCTCTAGCACTCTCCTGGCACTTTTGACATTCCTCAGCTTGTAAATGTATCACCCCAACTCTGCTTTTATGTTCACATGGCATTCTCCCTGTGTGTGTATCTGTCCTCAGATAGACCCTTTACATAAGGATACCACTCCTATTTGATTAGAACCCACCCCCAATGACCTCATTTTAACTTGATCATCTCTGTGAATACCCTATTTCCAAATAAGGTCACATTCTAAGGTAGGGCTTACCTTATCTTAGGGTTTATTGGGGGTTAGGGCTTCAACATATTAACTAGGGGGCAGGGGGAATACAATTCAACCCATAACACAGCGACTTTGTGTTAGGCAAAGATTTTTCCCACACTATAAAAAACACAAACTACAAAAGAAGAAAATTGTTAAACTGGTTATCATCAAAATTAAACACTACTGCTAACTGAAAAACACTCTTAAGAAAATGAAAAAAAACAAATCAGCCACAGACTAGGTAAAAATATTTCCAAACACACAAAAAGAACTTGTAACTAGAATATATTTTTAAAGCTCTTAGCCAATAATAATGACTCAATAAGAAAAATACAATTCATATTAAGACAAACAACCTAGTGAAAAATGGGCAAAAGATCTGGACACCTCATCAGAGAAGACATACAAATGGCCAACAAGCATGTGAAAGGATGCTCAAAACCATTACTGATCAGGGAAATGCAAACTGAAACTGTAAAGTAGGAAAGGTGCTGAGGGATGAATGGCCTACTCTTGTGAAACTGGCAGCGAGGATAGAGGGGGCTTCTCTTCCCAGGAGGCGTTGAGTGAAGAAAGATCCCATACCTGCAGACTATGGAGAGTCCAGGGCAGAGCTGGGAGAAGTCAGTTAGAGCTGGTTGAGGAGTGGGTTGGAGAGAGACCAGGGGTGGGCCAGGGAGAGTGAGAGAGGGTCCATCTGTGGAAGGAGAGTGACAGGCCTCAGGAGTTGCCAGATGCTACAGAATATGAGAAAAAAGGAGATCTTAGTAAAACCTGTCTTTGAGTTCTGCATTTGATTTGTGTATGGTGTGAATTCCTGTTTGTACTGTTCTTTGAATATGGCCCCACTGCTGAATGAACCATAGGAGTCTTGACTTCAAGATGATCATAAGTGCAACAAACACATATTAAACACTTTCTGGGGCTCCTACATCTTACTGGCCACACAGGGGAAACAAAATATGTAAAAGACAGTATTAGAGATACTTGATTAGGTAGGAGATGAAACATAATCAATAACATTTCTAAAGTCATTAACTGCTTTTAAAATCTTAGTATGTGTATTAGTCCGTTCTTGCTTTGCTATAAAGAAATACCTGAGTTGGGGTAATTTACAAAGAAAAGAGATTTAATTGGCTCACAGTTCTGCAGGCTGCATAGGAAGCATGATGCCAGCATCTGCTCAGCTTCTGGGAGGCCTCAGGGAGCTTTTACTCGTGGCAGAAGACAATGCAGAAGCAGGCACATCACATAGCAAGACTGGGAGCAAGAAAGAGAGAGTAGGGGTGGGGTGCCATATACTTTTACATGCCAGTATCTTACAAAAACTCACTCGCTATCACAAGGACAGTACCAAGCCATGAGGGATCTGCCCCCATGACCCAAACACCTCCCACCAGGCCCCGGCTTCAGCATTGGGGATTACATTTCAACATGAGATTAGGGTGGGGACAAATATCCCGATTATATTGGTGTACTTGATACATTATGATTGCATTGAATCCTCTTAGCAACTCTAGAGTAGCAAGACAGGCCACTTCATTTTTAACTAAATGATCTGACAGTGGCTGACATTCAGCTCAGCAGCAAGAGTCTGAATCTGAATCTAAGTCTTAAGAACTCCAAAGTTTGTTCTCTTTGCTCCCTCTGCAACTTCTTCTCTCTGGCATGGAAAGAAACATATAACACAAGACAGAGACCCAGAAGTGGAGGCTCCGTTTCTGATGTATAAAATGGCTTTTCAGGATTACAAGATACATGCCCAGTTACTTTCAGTGCAAGGATATCTCACAAATATTCAAGAGCATATTAAGTCTCAAGTCATTCATCTCCCTCCTGGCTAGACAGTCACTGATACTGTTTGGCTGTGTCCCCACCAAATCTCAACTTGAATTATGTCTCCCAGAATTCCCATGTGTTGTGGGAGGGACCCAGGGAGAGGCAATTGAATCACGGGGGCTGGTCTTTCCCGTGCGATTCTCATAATACGGAGTGTCATGAGATCTGATGGTTTTGGTTTTGTCAAGGGTTTCCACTTTTGCTTCTCTCTCATTTTCTCTTGCCACCACCATGTAAGAAGTGCCTTTTGCCTCCTGTCATGATTCTGAGGCCTCCCCAGCCATGTGGAACTGTAAGTCCAATAAACCTCTTTTCCTTCCCAGTCTTGGGTATGTCTTTATCAGCAGCATGAAAATGGACTAATACAGTCACTCTTGGTCTCAAAGACTTGACTACACCTCAGAGCTCATGGAACATCGGCACATATCTCAGAAAATATTGGAGTGTAACTTCCATTTATGTGTATCTCTCAAAATCCATATTCATTATTAAGAAGGAAGAACAAATTGATCAATTTGTCACTATCCCATGTGGAGTTCCTATGAGGGCAGTTTTGCCCAATACCCCACAAAGACATCCGGCTTCCCTGGCTTTTTTAGAAGAGGGTTGTAGGCATGATAGGCAGTATGAGTGTGGAAAGCCTGCGACTTCAACGTGGATGATACAAGTAACCCTGCTATTGTGCTCCGTTTCCTGAAATAACAAATATGCAGTCTTGTTATTTCCTTTGGCACAATGTAAACCTACTACTTCATGTGCTCTCACATTTTTGTCTTAAATCATTTTAGGCACCACTGGATTTTTAGAGCACTTATTTTTAATTCCCCTCACTCACTCACTGTGTTTACTTCATCCTCTCAGCTTTGAGAGTATGTTGATTTAAATTCAGTACAGGAAGAAAAACACTCATCCTGTTATTTTTTAAATAACACTGAATCCCTTTCAAAGGCAGCATTCATGTGCAGGTATCACTTATCATTAAGGGATTATAAAGGTTCTGAAAAAAATACTTTCAAAATTGACACAAATTACTTGTGGGTTATATTATTTACTATATTTTAAAGTTTCATGATTTTTCATGAAACTATCTGGTTTGTAACTCAAAGGTTGAGTGTCATCAAGATTTTAAAATACATAATCTTTAATATAGTACAGACAAATGAAAAGTCATGCCTGCTGTATTCAGAGTAATTTAACATCATTCAATTCTATAACACCATCATAAAGAAGGATTAACAGTTCAACAGCTGCACTGTAAATATACCAATTATTGTTGTTGGAATTCAGGGTTCTATAAACTACCCCCTCACATTTAACTACATCAAAGCAAACAGAGAACAGTTGTTGATTCAGTATAGGATTAGGAAAGGATTGTTGCCATTACATCACTTAGATCACAGATCTTAATCCCTATAATAAAGTCAACCATTGCAGTGTTTGCAAAAGGAGAATGAGATCATAGGACTGACCTTTTTACCTAAGATGAAAGAACCCATCTGCAGAGATCACCTTACAGCAGCAGCCCTTGTCACTGTCATATCCCATCGCAGCATTTCATGGTAGGCATTCCCATCGACTTTATCAGGGGTTACTAGGACTAGATTTAAGGGCTGAAAATTAGTAGGCAACCATTTACATTATGATTTGGAGGATTCTGGAAAGGATTTCCTTCACCAAACATATCTCCTCTATGGTCTATCGGGATATTTGAAATCCAGGTATTCTAGACTTTCTGACATTTGTATCGCTGAACAAGCTAGTTGGTTCTTTTTCCAAAGCACAAGGCTTGCAGAGCTGGCCCCTGACATGTGATGTGGCCCCTAATCCAGTCATATATGCCTTTTCTTTTTTGCTACACAAAGGTGACATACTTAGAGAAAAAAGGCAAAGGAGCAGAAAAAAAATTGAATAATGACTGAAAACTTACCATATTTGATGAAAAACATTAAACTACATATCCAAGAAGCTCAACAATCTCTAAGTAGGATAAACTCAAACAGACCCATACCTAGGCACATCAAAATCAAACTGCCAAAAAGATAAAGAGAAAATTTTATAGCAGGAGAAAAACAATTCTTCATGCAAGACCCACAATAAGATTAACAGGCTTTTTTCCCAAGATGGTGGATTACACACTTTTAGCATGCCTCAGCCACTTGGAAATAGTAAGATAGTGCATAAAGATCAACTCCGTGAGCATTAATTCAGGAAAGAAAATAGGAATCCACCAGAATCATGAAAGATACCTCAGATCCCAGAGAGGAAAATGTGAGCAAACAGACCCTGTGATAGCATCTGACTGATAAAAGTGAGTGAAACCCCAGTATGTGAGAGAGGCAGACAGCCTCCCTCTGTTCCTCACCTTTCCACTGGGGATTTGAGCAGCCCAAGCCAAGGGAGAACACCTTGTTTATCCTAAGCCTTGCAGCCAACCTGGGGAGGAGCTTGGAGATGCTATGAGAAAAAGACACTGGGGAACACTTGCAGGCATTTTCCCAGATCTGGGACCAAGAGCAGGATGCATTTTTAACGCAGGGACATAAAGTCAGCCATTCTTTAGCAACCTGGCAGTGTAGCCATGTAGGCATTTTGGTCTCAGGCCAGAGACTGGAGTGCCTGCTCTAGAGTAGGGGAGGGGTCTCCAGAGCCAGAACTGTGAAAAGTACCTCAGCAGTAGGCACTGGAATTGTGCCCATTGCAAGACTAGGTTGGGATGGGAGCTGCTACCATTGCAGTTTCTCCTGAGCAGCAAGACTTGCAGCCCGGGCTAGCTTGGTGACTTGGAACCAGTCTGTGCATACCATTTCTGGGTGCCCCATCCTGTTCCCATGAGATCATGGTGCAGTAAGGCCCTCTCCACTCTACCCACAGGCAGAAATCCAGGACTTTGAAACACCTGGTTGCCTGGACCAGCAGCCTGAGCTGCCCCACCCTTCATAGACATAGATCAAGATACAGTGGGGCTCTTTCTGCTTCATGCCTAGGCAGATCTCCAGGCATTTGGAGGACCCATTTGCCTGGTCCAGCAGCTTGAGCCACACCATCCTTCCTGGCCATACATTGTGGTGGAACAGGGCTCTTTCTGTTCCACAATAGACAGATCTCCCAGTATTTAAAGTACCTACTCACCTGGATTGGCATTCTGACCTATGCCACCCTTCCTATATAGAGATCCTGGTGAAAGAGGGACCTCTTCACTCCACACCCAGACAGATCTCCAGGCACCTGGAGTGCCCATGCTCCTGGATAAGGAGTTTAGGCCATCCCCCATCCTTGTGCAGTGAACTTGAAACTGAAGAGGTTTCCCAGCTCCATGCCTAGGTGTACCTCTAGGTACTTGATGGCTCCCACTGGATTCTCCCTCAGCATTTGTGCTTGTGCCTGGGGCCTGTAGGCAGACCCGCCTGGTCCAGCTCCATCCATCATGGATGCCACTCACCAGGGGCTGAACAGGGAGCTCAGACCTCTGTGTACTCCATGGATCAGTCCATTTGCCTGAGGCAACAGAGAGCTTCTTCCAGTAAACAAGGATCAAGTATATGCCCAAACTGGCTGCATTCAGCTCTTACCTGTAAGTGCCATCTACAGGCTTATAGTTTGAACTGCACAGTCCAATATAAAACTTGCCATCAGAACTGCATACAGCTATAGAAACAAAGCCATACACCCCTACCCAACATTATCTCCAGTTACACCTGCTGGAGAGAGGGGAAAAAGAAAAGGGAAAGAAAAAATAATAACATTATAGGGAAAGAAATAAAAAGGAAAGTTCTACTTGCTAGAAAGCAAATTAAAAAATTATAAGCGCCAGCATCGCAGATGAGAAGGAACCAGGGCAAGAATTCTGGTACTATGAAAAACTTGAAAGTAGTGATACCATCCAAGGATTGCACTAGCACCCCAGCAATGGTCTCTAACCAAAATTGAACCTAAGAAATGACAGATAAAGAATTCAAAGCACGGACTGGGAGGAAAAAAAAAAAAAAACTCAATGATATCCAAGACAAGGTTAAAAATAAACACAAAGAAACTTCTAAAGAAATCTCCAGGAAATGAAGGAAGAGATAAACATTTTAAAAAGAAATTAATCAGGGCTGGGTGCTGTGGCTCATGCCTGCAATCCCAACATTTTGGGAGGCTGAAGCCAGGAGATTAGTTGAGGTTGGGAGTTTGAGACCAGCCTGTTCAACATGGTGAAACTCACCTCTACTAAAAACACAAAAATTAGCCAGGCATGGTGGCACACGTCTGTAATCCCAGCTACTCAGGAGGCTGAGGCAGGAGAACTGCTTGAACCCAAGAGACAGATGTTGCAGTGAGTCGAGATTACGCCACTGCCTGGGCGACAGAGTGAGATTCTGTCTCAAAAAAAAAAAAAGAAAGAAAGAAAAGAAATCTGTTTAAGTTTTCAAGTTGTGGCAAACCTGTTTTACAGTGATTGTGCCAAATGACACTATTGTCAGCAATAGAGCTTTTGATTTTATTTTTTCTAACAGTTAATATTATCTAATTACTTGGAACATTCAAGAATCCAGAGAATGTTGGTCATGTGAATTATTCTTAAGAAAACTACTGGAGGAAAAACTAACCAATCAAGGAATGACTGGGGAAATCTCAACAAAAGGACTTCTCATGGGCATCAAATATTTCTACCTGTAAGCTACAAGATGAAAACAATGGGGAAAACAGAGGTGACAGAACAGAATGAAAGTGATATAAGATTTGACAGGATAAAACTTTTTAAAAAGCAAAGAGAGAGAAAGAAAAGGTGGAGAAAACAATAAGCTTGCTAATTGCTTCATCAATAATAGCTGGCAACCAAGAGATAATCAAGTTGAAAAATTGAGTTTTAGAAGTATAGCATACCTAACAACACAACAGTAAACACTAAGAAAGATAGTATTATTCACTAAACTTGTATATTTGAAGGGAGGAATGAAGACGGAAGGAAGAATATAAGTTAATTTTAATGCTGATTGCATTAACAAAATTGTAGATATAATTCTTTTTTTATTTTTTTGAGACAGTCTCTCGCTCTGTCGCTAGGCTGGAGTGCAGTGGCACAATCTCGGCACACTGCAATCTCTGCCTCCTGGTTTCAAGCGATTCTCCTGCCTCAGCCTCCCAAGTAGCTGGTATTACAAACCTGCACCACCACACCCAGCTATTTTTTGTATTTTTAGTAGAGACAGGGTTTTACCATGTTGGCCAGGATGGTCTCAATCTTCTCACCTTGTGATCTGTATGCCTCGGCCTCCCAATGTGCTGGGATTACAAGCATGAGTCACTGCACCCAGCCAAATTATAGATATAATTCTAAAGAAAGAAGAGAATAGGCTGGATGTGGTGGCATGCATCTTTAGTCCCAGTTACTAAGGAGGCTGAGGTGTGAGGATCACTTGAGCCCTGGAGGTCAAGGTTGCAGTGAGCCAAGATTGTACCACTGCACTGCAGCCTGGGCAACAGAGCAAGACCCTGTCTCAAAAAAAAAAAATGAAATAGGAAGAAGGAGAAAGAAGGCAGAAGAGAAGAAAAAGGGGAAGAGGAAGAAGAGGAAGAGGAGGAGGAGGAGAGTATTATGTTGTAATATACAGCCACTAGAACAAAAACAAAAGAGAGATCACAGAGAAGAAACTTTTCAAATGTTACACATGTAATACTACAGAACTACGATTACTCATACCAATGAACGTAGGATTTTTTACCTAGTAAAAGACATTTTCAGAGTGAGTCACAAATATATGTCACAAATCCAATTCCTACGCTATTCACAAGTCACCCTGTTGTACTGTGCACTTAAAATTTTGTTAAGGGTAGATCTCATCATGTTAAGCATTCATACAAAATGCACTAAAAAGAAGAGAGGCACAAGGAACTTTGAGGTGATAGAAATGTCTATTAGCTGGGCATGGTGGCGCATGCCTGTAGTCCCAGCTACTCAGGAGGCTGAAGCAGGAGAATTGCTCGAACCTAGGAGGCGGAGGTTGCAGTGAGCCGAGATCAAGCCATTGTACTCCAGCCTGGGTAACAAGAGCAAAACTCTGTCTCAAAAAAAAAAAAAAAAAAAAAAGTCTATTACCTTGATTGCGGTGGTGGTTTCATGGGTGTATGTACATGTCCAAACTCATCAAATTGTATTTAAATATGTACAACTTTTTGTATATCATTTATATCACAATAAAGCTGTTTCTTAAAGTCACACTGTGAAAGCAAAATTATTCAAAAAAGTTAAAAATAAAAAGATGAGCAAAAACATATGAGAAAAGTACAAAATAAAAAGAAAGTGGTGTTTGTAATATAGTATGAGAGAAGGCAGAATTCAGGCTAAAAAGCAATAGTAAATATAGAAAGGCACTTTATAATGCTAATGAATACAAACCAAAACAAAGATACAACAGTGATAAATATCTCTATACTAAACAATGTGGCAGCAATGTTGATGAAACAGAAATCACAGGAGACACAAAGAGAAACAGATGGAAATAGCAGTAGGAGATGTTTATTTCATTTCCCTCAGTCCAACTCAGACCAAATGGGCAAAAAAAAGAACACAGATAAAAAGACAAACAATATAATACATCAGGTGTATTTTTGCTTCTGCACATGATGGAATTCATAGCAGCAAACTGCTCCCACTGAGAACAATTACAAAATCTTGATAAATTTTAAAATCATATTTTGTAATGTACCAGAGAGCTGCAAAAGTAAATGGTACTAGAGGGACTGAAATTCCAGAGATGAAGAAGAGAGTAAACTTTTTATAAATGAGTTGAGCATCTGCAGCTGCCTTCTCCAGGAGATATTTCCTAATTCTGGGCACTGGCTAGAGTCAGAGGATCTGGTCTTGGTCTGGACAGAGGATCTCTTCTGGACAGACAGAAAAACTAACACAGATTTGGGTGGTCATTTAAAACCTGGTTTGACAAAATTGGAAACCTGAGAGCTGGTCTCCCTTCTCAAGGGATTCACCTAATTCCAAAGATGTACATAGTGGGAGATTAAAGTGCTAAGCTGAAAACCTCTGAAAGACAGGACAGAAATTCCCACAGTCCATTGGTGCTGAGACGACAAAGACTCACCTATCTCTTAACTAAAAGCTCTGAAGGGACACACACTAGGTAATGGAGCACACATGGGATGAGCCATGAAATCTTTCCAAAACTGCCATTTAACCTTAACTCAGCTCAGTCCCCAACTGGATTAAAATGAGTTCCCCCTTTCTCCTACTCTCATTTCTTAGCAAAGAAAAACTTGAACTTTCTCTGTTGAACGGCATTGTCAACAGGAGCCTCTATTTTCTTTTTTTTTTTTTTTTTTTTTGCGCAATTTCCAGTATTGAATGAAAAATTACTAGCATGCAAAGATAAGAACTGTGTGACTAGTAACCAAGAGAAACAAACAGTACAAAGGGGCTTGTTAAAATTAGCCGGTCGCAGTGGTGCGTGCTTGTAATCCCAGCTACTTGGGAGGCTGAGGAGGAAGGATTACTTGAGCCTAGGTATTCGAGGTTGCAGTGAGCCATTATCGTGCCACTGTACTCCAGCCTGAGGGACAGAATAAGACCCCATCTCAAAAAGGGGAAAGGGGTCTTGTTAAGGAGGAGATCTATGCAGAGTTTTCCCTAAATACATCTTGGAAATAGGGGCAGAAGATGCAGACAAGCATTTGGTACTTGAAAGAGCTCCCTAATCCCCACCACCAGCTCCCATTCCATCCTGCACCACCCTGAGCTACCAGGAGTGCTGGCCTCTTGTAGCTTCCCACCTCCCAGGGACAAGACCCACTGTGCCCTTCTAAATTGCTTTCCCTCATAGACTAGCAGAAGGGAAAAAAACTATATTCACAGTAGGAAGTGATAAAGGTTTAGGAATAAAAAAGAAGCCCAGTCCAAAATCCCATTAATGGTCATCCCCACCCCAGTCAGCAGTTTCTCAAGCAACTAGTTTCAAAGTTTTTAACTTCCTTTACCCATTGAGGAGACATCTAAGTGCCCTGTTTGTCAACTCATTCTTCCTTGTGGTTTTCTGAAAATGTTGTAGCATGGCCTGAGGCACAGCTGCACATTTTCCAAGAACAAAGCTCCCTTTGAAGACTAGAGAATTTTATAAATATAAAATAACTTAACTTGGGTTAAAAAATTAAGCAAAATAATTTTTGCATAACCTCCCTCTTTTTGTTCTCTCTCTGTTTGTTTTTCTTCAACTTTTAAGTTCAAGAGTACATGTGCCAGGTGTGCAGGTTTGTTACACAGATAAATGAGTGTCATAGGGGTTTGCTGCACAGATCATCCCATCACTTAGGCATTAAGTCCAGCATCCATTAGCTATTCTTCCTGATGCTCTCTCCTACCCCTCCCTCCGACAGGCCCCAGTGTGTGTTGTTCCCACCCATGTGTCCATGTGTTCTCATCTTTCAACTCCCACTTATAAGTGATAACATGCAGCGTTTAGTTTTCTGTTCCTGCATTAGTTTGCTGAGGATAATGGCTTCCAATTCCACCCATGTCCCTGCAGAGGACATGATCTTATGCCTTTTTATGGCTGCATAGTATTTCATAGTATATATGTACCACATTTTCTTTATCCAGTCTATCACTGATGGGCATATGCATTGATTCCATGTCTTTGCTACTGTGAATAATGCTGCAATGAACATATGTATACAACTTTATAATAGAATGATTTATATTCCTTTGGGTATATACCTAGTAACGGGATTGCTGGGTTGATCCCATTGGTATTTCTGTCTTTAGGTCTTTGAGGAATTGCCACACTGTCTTCCATAATGGCTGAACTAATTTACGCTCCCTCCAACAGTGTAAAAGCATTCCTTTTTCTCTGCAACCTTGCCAGCATCTGTTGTTTCTTGACATTTTAATAATAGCCATTCTGAATGGCATGCTCTCTTCCTGCTTTTAATGCTAAATTACAAGGTAAAAAAGAAAAAAAAAACTAAGAATAAAGACAATTTTCCTTTTATACAATGTCACACTCACGATTAGAGGGTGTAACTCACCAAGGCAGCCAGGTCTTCCTCTACAAATCCCTGTTTGACAAAGAAACTCGTACCCAGTCAGTGTCAAAACACAGAAACTCAGATTTCCTCAAGTTCTGCTGTCTGAAAAATTACATTTTTCTGCTGAACATCTAATACTTAATTAGTAATATCTAATACTGAAAATAATACTCTATAAAACAGAGAGTCATTTCGTTATTGGCTAATGTTCTGAAGGAAGAATGTCAAACTTCCTTCACATCCGTGAAGGTGGCACCGTGACACTTTAATTTATTAAACCAAAAATATCATCACTTACCTTTTCCTCTTGGTTCTGATTTTCACAAAAATCAAAATATAGAAACTGGCAGTTTTCCAAGAGTCTCAAGTCACAAAGTCCATCTGAAATTTTGGAAACAAAAATAAAGAGAAACAAATGATTGGTATTCTCAAGCTGTTTGTTTTTTTTTAACCGCTCTCAGGTTGATAGCAGCCTTTAGCTTCCAAAGCTATTTACCCCCTAATACTTTCTTATGCCTAAAATATTTAAACTAAAAAAATTCAAGTCACCCTGCAGCAGTTCTCCTAGCTTGCTCATTATGAACAAACTTCTTCCATACCTTTTCTCTCCACTGCATTTCAAGTTCATAGAGTAAGGTGCACTAACAAGTGGGTGATTAAGTCAACTTCATTTTCTGCCCTTTGGGGCTGTAAGGATGATCTCCTATTAGCTATGTTCTATAGTTATTGAGAAAAGTGACAGATAATCAAGTCAGAAAATAACATGTACTGACTACAAGTGCTCACAACAAGTTCCACCTACTGTGTGTTCAGCACAAAGCAGAGCACTGGGGCAAGGGTCGGGTGTGGAGAAGTGCAAAGGAAAAATATGGCATCTCTGGCATCAGTCCCTTCACAGTCGCCACCACCCCTACCTTTCAGTATGCACATACCCACAAAGCCTTTGGAACTGTGCAGGTTAGGAGAGTTTTTCAGTGGAAAGATTTGACTTTGTTCCCAGCTTTCCCAATGATGACTACATGACTTACACCATTATCCACTCTGTTTCCACATCTGCTCTTCTCCCTCTATCCGTTCCTTCTTTTATATCAGATAGTCAGAATACTCAGGGTGAACCAGACTAAGAATTATTCCATCTCTAAAACTCTAGTAGGTATTTGATGGGCTTAGCATGTGTAGCTAGTAAGTTTCTAATATAAACTACATTTTCAGATAGGAGTAGAGGGAAATAAAGAAGAATCGAAAGAAAAATTAGAAAATGGAAGACAAATAAGAATAATAAAGCAGCACAAATGCTTGTTAAAAATGGTATCAATTATCTTTAAAAGCCATGATGGCTCATAAATGCTCTTTTTAAAGGCAAAAAACAATATACCAAGAGTTTAAAACTTCCGAATGTTTTACAGAGTATCAAGAAATGTGTATGGGCAAAAATACTTTTTCAAATACTGGAGACAAGAATTAATCTGCCCAGAATTAGTAACAGAGAATGAAGGTGGCTCCTGGGCAAAGACAAACAGCCTAAGCCCCCTCTCCTGTTTGCCCCGTGTGCTCAGCAGAGGCCAAAGCTGGCCACGGCCCTGCTCACTGTCATATTCTTCTGTGGTGACTTTCAGACGTTCTTTCTTCTCTATTTCTGATGACTTCTGTACGTTTCTACAGCTCTCAAAAGAGGGAATTATGCAAAGGCAATTCACTCTGTTTTTAAGACATTCTCTTTCTCTCATATATATATGTTTAAACTCTATACTTAAATTTTGCTTTAAAAAGGCCATAAATTAATACCCTCAAGGACCATATTCATAATCATATAGAAAGCATGCAGTGGAAAACATATTCACCATAAAGAAATGCACTTTGCAGCATTTAAAAAACATGTTTCTTTAATTAAGGTATACTGTTAATAATGGTATAGTACAACTGGACCACGTTGATTTCATTCCCTTGCAAAATCTCTTAGAGGTTCTGTCAAACCTGATGACAGCACAACCCAATACTCTAATTTACTGGTTCTCTGCATGGCAGAATAAAATTAACGGTGTCACCATTGCCAAGCCACAGCTCAACAGAAGATCTGAGGAATCAAAAGCAATTCTGTTCTTGTCTTTAAAGCCCACTGTGAATTCTAAACCCAGATGTCTCTGAAAAGCAGATTTCTAAGTTGAACATAAACATGAGATGGTGAAAATCGAACCTAAGGGCAGAAGGCACGCCAGGCTTATGAATACTCTCAAATGATTCTGAGAAAGAGCTTTGCAGCAGTGCAAGTTTATCAAGCACTTTAAACTGATCTATTGAACTGTCTCAGTTGCATGACTTAGTAGAGCTGACCCACTGAGTAACAGACACATCCGTTACTACAAATGAGCATATTAACAAGTATAACTCAAGATAATGCCTGAATATGTGAGAAACTAATTCAGCCACAGCTGCAAATGGGATTTTATGGCCATATAAATATAACATATAAATTAGATCATGCCTTTTCATTTGTAGAAAGTTTTACATATTATAAAATAAAGCTGACTAAAAATAAAAATGATAATCCCTGAGAACAAAGCATAACATCTGTAAATAGATGCTAACTGAATCTAAGCTACAGATTGTCATATCTGTTTTTAAATGTAGCTTAGTTTGAAAGTAGACAACTGAGACCACAGTTATCATATTCACTTTTGAATTTCACCCTGTCATCGAATTTTGGGGTGAGGATGGGTCTTGGAGATGGCCTAGTTCTGCTTCAGATGATATGTCTGCATTGCCTCTCCAGAGTTCTTGTATGGACAATGTCTGATTGTTCTCCTAGCAGTTCAGTGTGCCTTGCCTTTATTTATATTACAAAGCATAGAAGAGTGTATGGGACCCTAGGTTAGAAGAAAGACACTATTTCAGATTACACAAACACTCCATTCTGTAGCCCCCAGATAAACAGAAGTAAAGACTTCTGCCTCACTTGTCAAAATGAGAAATCAGTGTTTTCACACTCATGCTGGAAACCACGTTTATCCTGTTTTCTGTTTCATTTCTATTTTTAATGACCTTTCCCTCACTCACTTCTTCATTATGTCTTTCCCCTGATATTTCTCACAGATTCTTACATTTTCACAAGTTACTAGAGTAAATATTGGAGGTTTCTGAGCTTTGTGTGATATTGTACCCCAAATCATAGCTTTTAAAAATGTTATATGTATAATTAAGCAGCCTACTTCCAAGGATAAATAGCAACAAGAGAAAGAAATAATATGCCGACTTTTATTTGCCAACAGACTTCTCCCTTAGAAAAGAGAGGGGAAGTTAAAAGGGGCTTCCCTGAAATTAGAAAGCTGTTTTTCATGAGCTGATTGAACCATCTGACCCTGAGATGATTTCTTTACCCACAAGATGTATTATTTTAGCAGACTGTAAAATCTATCTTCTCAGGATCCTCAGGAAAATGTTATCTCAGTCAAGGCACAATGGCTTGCACCTGTAATCCCAGCACTTTCCGAGGCTGAGGCGGGAAGATCACTCAAGCTCAGGTGTTCGACACCAGCCTGGCCAACATGGCGAAACTCTGTCCCTACTTAAAAACTAAAATTAGCTGGGCATGGTGACGTGAGCCTATAATCCCAGTTACTCAGGAGGCTAAGGCAAAAGAATAGCTTGCACCCAAGAGGCGGAGGTTGCAGTGAGCCAAGATCACACACTGCACTCCAGCCTGGGTGACAGAGCTAGACTCTGCAAAAAAAAAAAAAAGAGAGAGAAAAAAGGATGAAGCTCTCTCATCAGGAGGTGGTCTGTGTCCCCTCCTTTTGAATTTGGGATGGCCTTGTAACTCATCTTGGCCAACAGGATGCAGAAGTGGCAATCTGTGACTGTTGAGGGGCTGGGCTGTGGAAAAGCCCTACAAGCATCCACGTCTGCTTTCTTGGAACGCGGTCATTGCTTCCTTGAGGACGAATGTTCAAATAGAGAACCCAGTATGCAAGCTAAGCCCAGTCCTCCATCAACTTGCCAATTGCCTGCAGCCACATGAGTGACCACAGGCAAGCCTAGCAGCAGTATCCAATCAACCCACGAAACCCTAAGGAATAATAAATCATTGTTGCTTTAAGCCATAAATTTTGGAGTGGTTATGCAACGAAGGCTGAGACAGGGGTGGAGTGCTATTACACCAAACAAAAAACAAATATGTGGTATCTGGTAACTATTGGAAACTGTAGAGAAGATAACCCAAGTTCTGTAGGAGAGGAAAAATTGGTAAAACTGTTGCCCATAGTAACTCAGAAGGTTAAGAAATCCACCTAATAAACTTGTGAGTCTGGCAAAGGAGATTTAAAAGCAAAATTTGAGAGAACCGGTTGGCTTTTTTTTTTTTTTTGCTGTGTATGATGCAGCATGGAAAGAAAAAGATAAACAAAATAACTGTTTAGTTTGCAAGTCCAATTTAGAGAAAATATAGAGGAGTTAGGGTGTTCTAGATCAGGAAAGAAAACTGTTTAGTATTTCTAATATCTCCAATCAGTAAAACAGCATCAAAATAAGAGATAACCTTAGTGTTGAATCAAAGGCTGGCAGTAAGATCTTTTGTTAAGACATCAGAAAGATTTAAGGGAGCACTAGCAGACATTTCTCAGAAAGGTAAAAGGATTTCTAAGAACCTTACAACATTGTCTCACCTGTGGGACAAATTAGAGAGGTTTGTCTCAAAAAGAATTATGGCTTTGGAGTATGGAGTGAACCCCAATAAGACACAGCAAACCCACAAAGTTTCTGAGAGAATTATATTGGTGAGAGCACCACTGGATTGAATTGGAAGGGAGACAAAGACCATTCACAATAAAGAGAGTTTGGGGCTAAATTTTTTACATTTGGTTTTAAACAGGCTGAGACAGCTACTCAGCTACAAAGATGGGCCGTTTTTATGGAAAAGAAAAAACATCTCAGAAGGTAGAACCCAAATATCACAGCAGAGCCAAAAGCTGGGGCAGGGGGAAAAAGCAGAAGTGAGTTCTCATCAAGTATTCCCTGGCACCAAAGGAATGGGTCCTGACAATGTGTGTCCAGATAGATTCCAAAATTCCTATGAGCTAATAATTATTAGGTGTCTTCCATTCCTCACATATTTTTTTCATGAGAAAATCTATGTGAATATCCTCTCTCTGCCTCACCTTTGTGTGTTGGATCAAAGTGGGGAGGGCAAGAAACTTCTTTTAGGTCTCTGGTGTCTGCATGAAGAACACACTACCTTCGGACCTAATGCAGACAGATTATAAAATAATGGATTTTGAGAATGATGTCATAACTGGATGATACTTTGGGAGTCTTGGGAAGGGACTTGAATTACTGGGAGAGAAAGCAGATAGTGGTGGATTTTTACTATAATGGTCCCAATGACCTACAATATCCTGTGTCCACCCACTTTTGCAATGTGACTTTGCCACCCCACCCATCAAGAGGTAGAGTCGATATCTATACCCCTTTAATCTGAACTGAACTTGTTTTATTACTGTAGAATTTAGCCTAAGCTCACGCCTATAATCCTAGTACTTTGGGAGGCCAAGGCATATGGATCACTTGAGCCCAAGAGTTCAAGACCAGCCTGGGCAACATGGTGAAACCTTGTCTTTACAAAAACACAAAAAATTAGCCTGTCGTAGTGGCATGCGCCTCTAGTCCCAGCTACTTGGGACGCTGAGGTGGGAAGATCACTTGAGCACGGGAGGCAGAGGCTGTAGTGAGCTATGATCACGCCACTGCACCCCAGTCTAGGTGACAGAGACCCTATCTCAAAAAAAAAAAAAAAAATTTGAATGCAACCTAAGTGATGTTGAGACTTCAAAGGCTAGACCATAACAAGCCAGGCAGCTTCTATTTACACTGTCTTGTGAAGTGGCTGTCATCATGTGAAAAACCTTCGTCTTCCTCCTTGAGGATGAATGAATGACTACATGGAGAGAGGTACCTAGTTGACTCAGATGCGCCCAGCTGCAGGCAATCAAGTAGCTAAATGCAGCTGTGGGAGTGAGCCCTGACAATGAAAAAAAAAACACCTGATCAATCCACAGAACAGTAAGTGAAGTAAGTCATCATTATTTTTTTAAGCCAGCAAATTTTGGGAGGTTTGTTACACAACAAAAATGACTGAAACAATACATAATAAAATGTCTATTTAATAATAGGTGTCTAATTAATTTCAAATCCCTTTCTTAAATTGTCAGAAGGGCTAATTCCCAAATTTCTGCAGTCATAGCTAAGCCTTACCTAGATGCAGATATCTGACCAGCCTTCTTTTAAGCATCACAATGCATAAAAAATTGCTTTTTAGAAACATAAAAAAGAAAAAAAGCTTCATCCTTTACCCTGCTTAATCTCCTCCCAAAGTGGGTTTATGAACAGTGTATTAGTTATTTATATTAGCATAACAAACTGTCACCAAAATTAGCAGCTCAAAACCATAATTGTTTATCTCACACGGTTGCTGAAATCAGGAATCCAGCAGTGAGTTGGGTGATTATGACTCAGAGCCCTCATGAGGTGGTATTCAAGCTAGGGCCAAAGTTTATGAGACTTGTCAAGGGTTGAATCATCTGCTTCCATGTTGACTCATATGTCTACTGGAAGGAGGCTGCAGTTCCAAACGATGTAGGCCTCTCCATAAAGGTGTTCATGACATGGCTTATGAGCCATGACATTAGAGCAAATACTGTAAGATACAGCATCCAAGATGAAGTCAGTTTTTCATAACCTAATCTTGGAGGTGACACCCCATAACTTCTCCTGCATGCTTCTAAACTCACAGTTCAACCGTAGAACGATGTGAGAGGGAATTAGTCAAGGCATAGCAAGAATCACTGTGGGCCACCTGGGAGGCTGGATATCACAAGCAAAGAATAATCCATCTGCAGTCACACATTCTCTAGATGCAAAGTGCTAGTGTGTCTCCCACATCAGTTAGCTTTCTATGTTGTAAGCAACAGCAGCCAGGTCTGGCTAATTTAAGTAGAAAAGAAACTCAATGAAAGGATCTTAGGTTCTCACAGAACTAAAAGGAAATCTTACAAACGAGGCTCAGAAACTGTCAGGATATTTGCTGAATGATTAAACAGATACTTGATAAATAAAAATATTAAATTTATAAAATATTTTACATTTGTTTAGATACTATGCTATAAGAAGTACATTAAACAATCACATCCCATGGGATATAATGAAAACGCAGATTTATTTTTGTTTTCCATTCTCTCTTTAAATTTTATCTACTGGAAAAAGTTTTCCCTGCTTTTAGATAATAATCCCTGGCAAGCCTGACGATTTTCTGATCATGCTTAGGAAATAAGCCTCAAAGTCACTTTATATTGTAAAACATGATCTTGATTTAGAAATTTAAATGCCCAGCTTAAAATATTAATCAATACCTTCAGTCTTCAAAGATGAGAATTCTCCTGCATCTGTCCTCCACCAGCTTGTGTATTTATTTTTTATTGTTGCTGTAACAAATTACCACTAACTTAATGGCTTACAACCCACAAGTGCATCATCTTACAGTTTCTAGAGGTCAGCAGTCCTAGGTGGGCTTCATTGGGCTAAAATCAAGGTGTTGGTGGGACTACAATCTATCCTGGAGACTCTAAGAGAGTGTTTCCTTGCCTTTTCCAGCTTCTAAAGGCTGCCTGCATTTGTTGGCTCACAGCTCCCTTCCTCCATCTTCAAAGTCAGCAATAATGTACTCAGTCCTTCTCACATCTTGTCACTCTGGCCTTCTCTTCTGCCTCCCTCTTCCACTTTTATGAAACCCCATGATTACAACTGAAAAAGAAAATTTCAGCCCAATAACCATGATGAACATCATGGCAAAAATCTTCAGTAAACTACTGGCAAACCGAATGCAACAGCACATCAAAAACATTAACCATTATGATCAAGTAGGCTTCATTCCAGGGATGTAAGCCTGGTTCAACATACACAAATCTATAAATGTAATCCACCACATAAAAAGAACCAAAGACAAAAACCACATGATTATCTCAATAGATGCAGAGAAGGTCTTTGGCAAAATTCAACAGCCCTTTATGCTAAAACTCTCAATAAACTAGGTATCCATGGAACGTATCTCAAAATAATAAAAGCTATCTACAACAAACCCACAGCCAATATACTGAATGGGCAAAAACTGGAAGCATTCCCTTTGAAAACTGGCACTAGACAAGGGTGCCCTCTTTCACCATTCCTATTCAACATAGTATTGAAGTTCTAGCCAGAGCAATCAGGCAAGAAAAATAAAGGGTATTCAATTAGGAAAGGAGGAAGTCAAATTGTCTCTATCTGCAGATGACATGATTGTATATTTAGAAGACCCCATCGTCTCAGCCCAAAACCTCCTTAAGCTGATAAGCAACTTTGGCAAAGTCTCAGGATACAAAATCATTGTGCAGAAATCACAAACATTCCTATATACCAATAACAGACAAACAGAGAGCCAAATCATGAGCAAACTCCCATTCACAATTGCTACAAAGAGAATAAAATACCTAGGAATACAACTAACAAAGGACATGAAAGACCTCTTCAAGGAGAACAACAAGCCACTGCTCAAGGAAATAAGAGAGGACACAAACAGATGGAGAAACATTCCATGTTCATGGTTGGGAAGAATCAACATCGTGAAAATGGCCATACTGCCCAAAGTAATTTATAGATTCAATGCTATCCCCATCAAACTACCCTTGACCTTATTCACAGAACTGGAAAAAAACACTTTAAACTTCATATGGAACCAAAAAAGAGCCTGCATGGCCAAGACAATCCTAAGCAAAAAGAACAAAGCTGGAGGCATCACGCTACCTGACTTCAAACTATAGTATAAGGCTGCAGTAATCAAAAGAGCATGGTACTGGTACCAAAACAGATATAGACCAATGGAACAGAACAGAAGCCTGGGAAGTAATGCCACACACCTATAACCATCTGATCTTTGATAAACCTGACAAAAATAAGCAATGGGGAAAGGATTCCCTGTTTAATAAATGATGTTGGGAAAACTGGCTAACCATGTGCAGAAAGCTGAAACTGGACCCATTCTTTACACCTTATACAAAAATTAACTCCAGATGGATTAAAGATTTAAACATAATACCTAACACCATAAAAACCCTAGAAGAAAACCTAAGCAATACCATTTAGGACACAGGCATAGGCAAGGACTTCATGACTAAAACACCAAAAGCAATGGCAACAAAAGCCAAAATAGACAAATGGGATCTAATTAAATGTAAGAGTTTCTGCACAGCAAAAGAAACAATCATTAGAGTGAACCAGCAACCAATGGAATGGGAAAAAAATGTTGCAATCTACCCATCTGACAAAGGGCTAATATCTCGAATATACAAATAACTAAACAAATTTACAAGAAAAAAACAACCCCATCAAAAAGTGGGTGAAGGATATGAACAGGTACTTTTCAAAAGAAGACATTTATACAGCCAACAAACATAGGAAAAATGCTCATCATCACTGGTCATTAGAGAAATGCAAATCAAAACCACATTGAGACCATCTCATGCCAGTTAGCATGGTGATCATTAAAAAATCTGGAGAAAACAGATGCTGGAGAAGATGTGGAGAAATAGAAACACTTTTACACTGTTGGTGGGAGTGTAAATTAGTTCAACCATTGTGGAAGACAATGTGGCAATTCCTCAAGGATCTGGAAATAGAAATACTATTCGACCCAGCAATCCCATTACTGGGTATATATATCCAAAGGATTATAAATTGTTCTATTATAAAGACACATGCACATGTATGTTCATTGCAGCACTGTTTACAATAGCAAAGACTTGGAACCAACCCAAATGCCCATCAATGACAGACTGGATAAAGAAAATGTGGCACATATACACCATGGAACACTATGCAGCCATAAAAAAAGGATGAGTTCATGTCCTTTGCAGGGACATGGATGATTCTGGAAACCATCATTCTCAGCAAACTGACACAAGAACAGAAAACCAAACACTGCATGTTCTCAGTCATAAGTGGGTGTTAAACAATGAGAACACATGGACACAGGGAGGGAAACATCACGCACTGGACATTGGGGGATGGGAGACTAGGGGAGTGATAGCAGGGGGTGGGGAGGTTGAGGAGGGATAACATTAGGAGAAATATGTAGATGACAGTGGGATGGATGCAGCAAACCACGATGGCATGTGTATACCTATGTAACAATCCTGCACGATCTGCACATTTACCCCAGAACTTAAAGTATAATAAATAAATAAATAAATAAAAATTAAGTAGAGAAGAATGAAGAGGGGGAAGGGGGAGGGGAGGGGGAAGGGAGGAGGGAAGGGAGGGGAGGGGGAAGGGGAGGGAAGGAGATAGGAAAGGGAAGGGGCAGGGATGGGAGGGGAGGGGAGAAGAAGGGTGCTTTGCCATGCAGACTACAGAAAATGAGGTCTGAAAAAAAAATAACAACCTACCTGGAATGCTGCTGCACATAGAAAGCGTGCACTGGATTTAGGAACAGGAAGTATGGGGCACAGTGACCCATAGACAACAGCTCCCTTCCAGTGGCATACATCTACTTCGCCATTCAGTTGCTGTTGCACACTTGTTTTCTCCACAGGAACCTATCTCCAAGATCTGATTTGTGGCCTCTGAGATGCCTCTAAAATCCAAACTCATTGGTATAACATCAATTATCCATTTGTTCATGTGTTCATTCTATTAACCATGCTTAGCCACCAGATGCAGGGCATTATAAAAACAACAAAACATGTCTACAAAGTATTAATACTACATAAAGCATAATCTCTGCCCTCCAGCCAATAATCAATAGTGTGAGCAATTCAAGGCCAAACAAAACACATACCATGGTGTGGAAAAGAGGAAAGGGCTCATTCTGACGGCAGGGATTACTTACATGTGAAGAAATTATAGTTCACTGGCTGAAGACAAGTAGAGTCAAACTGCATGGAAATCAGGAGGGATGAGGGTCCAGCTGCAGGCAGTCCCCAGGAGAGAAATGACTGGCAAGAAAAAGGAACTAACGGTACTGCCTACAGTCACTAGGCAGTAAGAATGGTGGGTCACTCTAAACCTATGAGTGATGTATTGGGACACTGGGCCACAGTGGACAGTTGCCCACAAGGCCTCACCGTGTAGTTCCCACTCTCCACAGGTTTTCCCTTCATACTTAGGCAGATCTGTTGGGGAGAGTCTCCATAAGGTCATTCCTGCCCGAGTTGCTGTCAGCCCCTGCATATTCCATAGCCTTTTGAAATCCTCCAATTTCCAGCTCTTGAGGGGCACCCATCTACTTGTGAAATCTTTTTCATGTTGGATGACCTCCAAGATGAGCTTCTTCCCATGTGTCCTGCAGGGAGCATGTGCATCCCCTTCTCTTTCCCCTTTATGTCAGGGCTTGCACTCCCTCTTCTTCAGAAGACAGCACTTTCCTTCCTCTCGCAGCACTGCTGTCTGGCTTAGACTCTCAGACCACTCAGACACATGCCTTCTCTCACCTATAGACCTCTCTTGGCTACAGGATCAGCCATGGTTGCCCTTTGTGCTTCTTCTTCAAACACAGTCTCTCCAGAGCGTGTCTTCTCTTTATGTATTGACTTTGCAGTCGTTCTTGCTAGCAGACTGCCTAAAACATTCCCAGCCCACCCAAGCAGCATTTGTACAGCAGTCTCAATGGAGAGAATAAGGTGGGAACAGAAAAGACTGCCATTTAAGGCTCATCTGGAATAATTTTTAATAGATGAAACATGCATGCATACACACATATGCACGTACATGGTCCTTAATACATAGCCAAGTTTTCCTTTTATGCCTGGATTATTCAGTCTCCCTTGCTAAAAAGAAAACTATACTATAATTCACTATATTATTTAAATGACAATTTAAAGTAACTGTTTTCTATCTTAGGAATTTTCACTGATTAACAAGGTAATGGGTCTTACCATCATACAAGTAAAGGTATGCATCCCATGAACTTTCAGTCAATAACAGACCACATAAATGACAGTGGTCCCATAAGACAATGGAGCTGGAGAATTCCTATCACCTAATATTTACTATACTTGTTATTTTAGAGCATACTCCTACTTACTAAAAATGTTAACTGTGAAAGAGCCTCAGGCAGGTCCTTCAGTAGGTGTTCCAGAAGGAGGCATTGCTACATAGGAGATGACAGCTCCATGCATGTTATTGCCCCTGAAGACCTTCCAGTGGGAAAAGATATGGAGGTGGAAGACAGGGATATTGATGATCCTGACTCTATGTAGGCCTAGGCTAATGTGTCTGTGTCTTAGTTGTTAACAAAAAAGTTTAAAAAGTAAACAAATATTAAAAATGGAAAAAAAAGCTTATAAAATAAGGACATTAAAAAGGAAAATGTTTTTATACAGCTGTACGATGTGTTTTAAGCTAAGTATTATTACAAAAGAGCTAAAAAGTTAAAAGTTCACAAAAAGTTACAGTAAGCTAAGATTGAAGAAAATTGTTTTATAAATTTCGTGTAGCCGAAGTGTACAGTGTTATAAAGTCTACAGTAGTGTGCAGCAATGTCCCACACATTCACGTTCACTCACCACTCACTCACCCTGAGCAACCTCCAGTCCTGCAAGCTCCATTCATGCATTTTTATCTTTTATATCGTATCTCTAGTGTACCTTTGTGTTTAGATACAAAATTATGTTTAGCTACATAATTACTTACCACTGTGTTACAACTGGCTACAGTATTCAGTATAGGACAGTAACGTGCTGTATAGGTTTGTAGCCAAGGAACAATAAGCTATCCCATAGAGCCTAGGTGTGTTGTAAGCAACACCATCTAGGTTTGTGTAAGTATGCTCTAGGATGCTCGCACAACAAAATGGCCAATGAAGCATTTCTAAGAGCATATCCATTATGACACATGACCATATTGATTACCAGTCTGGTTTTGACCACTAATAATTTGATAGGAGACCCGTCAGAAAATGGCTCCATTTTAGTGACACCTTCCTTTCTTTCAAGGTCCTGCTGTGGTTGAATGCCCTGTGCTTTTCCAGAGCTCTGACACTCTTGTGTGGACTTCCTGGTTCATGAGATGGGCTCTCACCCCCTACTTCTCCCCATGAATTAGCTGTTCCTGATAAGCCCTGGTTACCCTGCCAGACCTACAGTCCACCTTTCTTCAGGTCCCCAGATGTCAGGACAACATACTGATGGGTTATTACCAACTGCCTAAAGCACCTCCACATTTCAGAAAACATTTCACACAGAACAGTTCAGAATCCTGGGAATCAGTCCACATTTTATTTTATAGTACATTCATATAAGTTCCTGCATTTCCAAGGTAACCAGGTCACATTCAGGTTAGCACTGCTGGTAACAAAATCATACAACTACCCTGGCTTCAAAAACAAGAAAGGGTGATGCACATCTTTCCCTTTAATACTGCAGAAGACAATACATCACAAAATAAAATCTCTAACATCACATGCCTTTTACAATCCAGTGTGAAGGCATATAATTTATGTTAAGATTAGACCATATGGAACATGAGAATAAAGAGTTTGAAAGCGCTCTAAAATTTCCCCCAATGCCATCTTTCTCTTCTAACTGCCAGTTGGCACATTCTGCTTCAATGCCTTGGGAAGGGAGGGGCAGAGGAAAGCAGGGGGTCATTTAACTCTAAATTCATGGTTTTCCAGGCTACTTCTATAGAGATCACTTAACCTAAAATTCTGAAGAGTTAATAGGCATGAGGGATGGTAATATAGGAAGCACCTGAAAAAAATTCCTCTAGTCGCTGATGGGAAATTTAAGTTGTGAATTTTGTGAATTTTCAATTTCACAGAAAGAAAAATCTGTTATCACATCCAGTAATATGTTAAGTTCTGAAGATACATTTTCATTTTACTGAATGAAAATCCTATGATCCATATTCTGGTCTTGAACCAGTTCAGAAAAACACTGTAATCTCCATCTGCAATATTTCCCATAGGCCTCCTATGAGTGCAGCTGCCCCAACTCTTGAAAATTTTAAGACGTCAAACTGAGCTATAATAAAGACACAAACAAATTAGGTAGGAGAATATTCAAAGATGTGAGAAAGCAAGAAGTTAGATTTGTTTGGGTCTTTTTTCTAGATTAAAAAAATATTATTATAAAATGCTTTGGACCCTGGTCCAACACAGCTGGAATGATATGTTGTTTAAAATGCAAGCCCCCATCCAGTAAGACAGTGTGCTTATGAAGCACCTTTCTCTTAGAAGTTCAATGTGCTTTAGGTATGATTATCAATTAATTTTATAATTAAATTATTCAGAATATACTCAGACTTACTGTTAACTCCAGTGACTAAAGAGCCCCTGCCACTTGCTGCCAAGAAATTCAGTCCTGAACTTACAAGGTTAGGAGTGAAATTGATATGAGTATTTGTTGACCCCAAAAGAAATACCACCCCTTTTCAAGGCAGAAAAAATGAGAGAAGAGGGAGTAAGACACTTCTTAAAAAAGCCACAAAACATCTTATGAAAAACCAGAGCCAGTGCATGTTTTATAATACAACCCCTGAAGAAAGCCCCCCAGCAGCAGGGTGAGCAGAGGGAGCAGTGAAGATTTTGAAACCAGAGTGATTTGCAGTAACTGCGTAACAATAAATTCACAGAGTAAAATGCAGAATAGTCGACATATAACCAAGGTTTATGTTGTATCTAGAAATATGTTTTATGCTTTAAAAAAAATTGCAATGCTCTCCAAAAAATTTTTCTGATAATTCATGTACAACAGAAGGCACTGTTATCCGCATAAATCCATTGATTCTGCATGGCAAAAACCTGAGACGTGCAAGTCAATCCAATCCTCTAAAACAACCTTGGGCATTCAGCCTTTGGAGCATATGGTTTGTCCTTTTCAGTCCAATGATTGTTTTTGTTTCATTTCATACTTACAGTAGCTGTTTAAAATATATATTTCAGGGTGACAAAGGTCAAAGGGGAAAGAGTAGATAAATGTGCTGCCTAATGTCAGATGGTAACTGGTACAGCAGGAGGGCCCTAAAAGCAGCCCCTTCATTTCATCCCCTTGACCCTCACACTCCTTTTGTGAAATAATATGCAGTGATGACATTTGGTCAGCTGACGTTCTTTTTCCTTCAGTTGTTGCTGGGCACAGCCCCAAAGTTAAATGCAGAGAGGACTCCTTTGTTTTCAAAGGTGAAGCCTCCCTGTTGTTCAATCTTCTTCTTTGCCTCTAGCATTTTTCAAAAGAAAAGGGGAGAAGAAAAAAAATAAGCTTAAGGTGACAAAGTTGGAGATGACTCAAAGGAGCCAGATTCTGTATATGCTTAGAACTGTGAAAGGATGTGACTCGTGGTATGTTATTCTGCCAAAGTGAACGTCAGCCTTTAACAGACCCATGTCAATAAGTAGGTATGTTCACTACCGTGGGAAAATCTGCAAAAATCGAACGAAAAAAAAACATATCTCAGAGTTGGATTCTACTTCGCCGTCTCTACTGCTGAAAGGGGGCCCAGGCTTTATATCAGGAGAGCTGATTGAGAATCTGCACAGAACTGAAAATCTAAGTCCATGCAGAAGAACCAGCATTCTAAACTTTAAATGTCGAGTTTGCAATGTTTCCTACTAAAATTTTTTTGTAACTACAGAATCTTTTCCAATGATAATCTACAAGTAACTATAATAATCAACATAAAATAATAAAATAATTCCTCCAGCTTAAAAACTGAAAATCAACAACAAGAAACCATGGCAAATAAAGCCCAACAACAAGAAATGGAGAGCATTCCATTTCCAGGAATACAAGCTCCTTGCAAGAATTCATCAAGTCCCTTTGGCCCACGGCTGAAATGTTCAGGGGAGTGATCCAGCTGATTAAATCTCCCTCGGCAAGACTTATCCCAACCTTTACTTTGTACCTTTGCCTCCAATGTAGGATAAGAACGTGAATGAGAACACCACTAGGAGACACATATTAATGTGCAGGGTTTTACAGAGTAAGACATCATGAGTGATTAAAACAACAATCATACAATAATGACAATTCCTTAGAATTTAGAAGCAGTGTTTAGGTGCCACCTGGCTCATCAAATAAGGCTGACCATTGGCACTCTGATGCATGCACTACACCCTGGAGGTTACTCTGGCTGACCTGCCACCGTCCGTCGGTGCTCTGCCAGTGTGTACACCTCCTGCAGTGCCCTCCTCTGATCCTCACTGAGCGGTGCCATCAGCAGCTGGTACCAGGCAGCATCTCGATTCTGCACAGCTATTGCATTTTGGGAGGAAAAGACAAGAGGATAAAATGATTATTAATTCAGAGAACAAGTAGTAACATAATTACAAAGAAATTATCCCAGACAGTAAAAGACAAAGAGTACAGTACTACAACACACATAAGGTAATGAGACTTATGCCAACAAAGGATTATTTCTGAGTACCCACTTAGTACCCAACTATGTGGGATATCGAAGGAAGGTTAGGACACTGCAAATCTCTAGTCTGTCTAGTTCTCTACCTCCTTTGGTGTCTTCTAGTCCAGAACACCTGTACTCACTCATTACCATTTTCCTCTGGAATTTTCATACCACCTGCAGCTTCAGCATTGCTACTACCCCAAGGACTCAAATCTGTACCTCTAGGAAAAACCTTCCCCTAAGCCTCCTGGACTGTCCCACTTAAATAGCTCATCGCAAACTCAACATAACTGAAACCAAATTTAACAATTCCCTCCCAAACCTTCTATCTCCCCATTTCCCTCACCATTTCTATTAGTCTCCCAGTCAAGTCAACCACTGTAAATCCTTAACATCTCTGAGCATGCCCTCTCCACACCCAAAGCTCTGCTTCTTTCTTAATGTCTTTCATCTACATGCCACTTTCCATCAAATGTCACCCTCCCCATTCCAGGTCTCTATACACCAAAATTAATAACGTCATCTTCTAACACTTGGCTCCCACATCTAGCCCTTTCCAGCTTTTTCCTGTACATCATCCATCACCAGATAATTCCCCTCAAGTGAATCACCACATCCCCAAGTTCACTTCCTCAGAGAATACCTTTCAACACTACTCCAACGGGCAATGGGATGGACTACATCAGTCCAGAATTCAAGGCCTCTACAGCCCAGCTCAACGGTATTCCTTCACAGTCTTTAAGCAGTGGCCCCTACACGCTGGCTTAAAGCTGCTTGTCACTTTATCTTTAAAAATACATCTTCTGAGATCCTACTCAATACCTAAACCTTCCTTGGTAATTATGACACACACCCACGTCTGGAACTACACTAGGGCACACTCTTGGTATTTCCATCCCCACGTTTACGCTGTTATTTTCCCCATGCTTTGGAATATAGTTTCTTGTGCTCTCTACCTCTAATTCCTGTGAATTTCAATAAAAACATCTAGGTAGTTTTTTCTTCATTAATGGGATTTGTAGCAACACTAAAAAACATCAATATATTAAGCTAGTAGTGCCTTATTAGTAACAATATATACATGTAAGGATGTTCATTTTAATATCCCTTGTAATGGTAAAAACATTGGAAACAATCTTAAATGTTCCACAGTGGAAATAAATTACAATATAACTATAGAAATACTATCTAACCATAAAACAAATAATCTATATTAAATGAGATTTAAAATAATTTATTCGATGATTTAATTTTCTAAATATCCTCATTGGCTTTTTATTCTGTAAATTTTCCATTTCCATTTTCCATTTTTCTACGAGGTTATTGGTGTTACACATTTGAGGATGGCCTCTGTACACTGTGCACATTATGCCTATTATGGATATTTGGCAAATATTTTCTCCTCCCAAATCATTTATGAGTCCCGTAACTAATTATACTGTCCCTTGTTGTATAAAATTGGCAAATTAGTTACGAAGTAAAAAGTCACTCTGTTACGACAGCAGTTTCATTTCAGGGATTGTGAATTACTAATAGGTTGATAGCCACAATTTTTAAGCAACACATGCCTGAAACACTTCATTCTTTGCTATAAAAATGTTTTCCCATTTATGCCTAGAGGATGAAAAATATACACAGATACTGTTGCCATATATTACTTTTGCAAGGATAACGTACAGGCTCACCCTGCTACTTCTCGATGAAAGTTGCTAGGATTGGGTGATCGGTGTTTCATTGTTTTATTTTCAATCATTTCATGTATGTATGTTTGAGGATTTCCATCATAAGGAATAAATAAAAAACTTTTTAAAGAATCTAGACCAATCTTGGGCAGATATCAAAACTAACAGGAAGAAATGAAGAAAGAGTTTAGAAAACAATATATCAGAAGATGTAGGGAGTAAAGACATACTTATCAGAGCTTGTGTAAAAAACTGATATTCATCCACACTATTGTCAAGGTCCAGTGGAGTACTGAACCCCTCAAGGGCAGTTTCTTCCAATACTTCTTCATCCCAATCTTCATCATCTTCCTCTTCATCCTCGCCTCTCCCATTATTTGACTGCATTGCTTGAGCAGTTACATTCGTCTCCTCTTCATCACTTGAAATCTCCTCTGTGAATCCATTAATTATTTAAAAGGAATCAAAACACATAAGGACAAAATATAAAATTTCACAACAAAAACCAAAGACTATAAAATCACACTCTGGAAAGGAAAAATCTTCCATGTAATTTTAATAAAAATAAATCTTATCTCTGGTCTAAAGAGGACAGCCAAAAAATAAAAAATAAAATAAAATAAATAAACCTTATCTTTACTGTAGAGTTTGCTAAGTTGAGAATAACCTTATCCTCCTCACTGAAAACAGGTTCCCTAAACCTGTTATCCAGATGAACATTACTACTGTTATGCTATGCAAGTTCATTAATACAAGAATATTATTCAATTGCAGATTTCAAAATTACCTTTGTTTAAAAAAAGTGACTGTGCAGTCAGTGCATGTGTTTTAGACAATGACTTCCTATTGAGAATTCAGTCCTTTTAATAAACTGAGTTGATTATGCTTAGAAATGCCCAAATGAGGAGATCATTTCTGCTAGTAGAAACAGTAAAGTACAGATCCAGCCATCCCACTTCAGGGTATGTATCTAAAATATTTGAAGTCAGTATGTAGAACAGATGTCAGCAGCCCCTTGTTCACTGCAGCATTATTCACAATGGCCAAGTTGCAGAATCAGCCTAAGTGTCCATCAACAACAGATGAATAAAGAAAATACGGATTCTTTAAAATGAAACACTATTCAGCTTTTAAAAAGGTAATTCTGTTATTTCCAACAACATGGATGGACTTGGACATTATGGTAAGTGAAATAAGCCAGGCACAGAAAGACACATACTGCCTGTTCTCCCTTATGCACAGAATCTAAGAGAATCAAACTCACAGAAGTACAGAGTAGAATGGTTACCAGAGGCTGGAGGTAGTGGGAATGGGAGAATGTTGGTAAAAAGGTACAAAGTCTCACACAGAAGAATAAGGTTTTTGTTTTGTTTGTATGTGTTCTTTTTATATCTATTGTACAGCATGGTGAATATCGTTAATAGCATATTGTACATTTCAAAATTGGCAAGACTGTAAATTTCAAATGTTCCCACCATTAAAAAGGGTATTTAAGGTGATGGATATATTGGTTTGACTTAATCATTCCATATTGTATTCACAAATCATAATATCACTTTGTACCCCATAAATATATAATTTTTAAATTTATAATAAAAAAGAAATAGCAAAAATGTAAAGAAAAATAGTTAGCTATGTGTGGCTTGAAAAGTTAAAAACTTGAACTACATTACATATCACCATGGATTCTGCATCTATTTTCAGTGTCAATCTGTTCCTAGCACTGAGATTGTAACTGAAATACAGCAATAGGAAGGCAGTAAATGTAGAACCAAATTCAAGATAAGACAGAAAACCTGGAGTAAACCCAAACTAGGTAATATTAACCTAAAACTAGTTTCATTACACACACCATATGGAAGCAGGCGGACTGAACTAGGTAGTTTCAGGAATAAGGCACTTAACCATAGTTTGGACCAAATACACACAAAAAAATGCATGGCAAAGTATAACTATTAATACAAAGACTGAGAAATACCTGAACTCAATCATTCCATACTTTAGTAGGAAGTACAAGAAAGTCTGGGATATTACTAGAAAATTTTGCCTCAAGCCATATAAGTATAAGCTAATAAAAAGTTACCAAAACAAGAAATTAGAGATCATAACATACTGGAAAAAAAAAAGAATTCTACAACTGTTAGCACATAGCTAAAAACAAAACAAAACAAAAATCACAAATACAACACTTCTAGTAAAGAAGCATTTCTTCAAAAGACCTACACAGATTTCAGAAAAACAAATTAGAAGCTGTATTTTGTGCTGGGGAGGGGACAAAGCGTTTTAAGTTTATAATCCCTGGTATGTGAACAAACTGGGATGATGCCAGTTAAAAATGTTTTAAATCTACACATGTTAAAATCACAGAATTTAGCATCAAAAATAGAGGTGTATGTTTACCAGGAAGAGTTCTGATTTTTCTCAGCTAACGAGGTATGTGTTTTTAACAAGAAGAGGAAAAACTCCACCTGGAATTGGAGAATGCTACTTCCTAGACTCTAGCAAGTAGTTCCGCAATCTCATCATTAAACAAAACAAAGGTCTAATGTTCAACTCTAACAATTGTATTCTGACTCTCAATTACGTAACTCTACTTCACTTATGTACCTTAATTTATGTTTAAATCACAAATATATCTCTCAAATATAATTTTTGATAATGAATCACCTCAGAACCATTACAAAAAAAGACACTCTCTACTAATCTGTAGTACTAAAACTTCAGTTCTTAAGCTAATGATTCATTTAACTCATGGCTGCTGCCTTGATGAGGCTGTTAGCACAAACAAGAAAATTAGACACTAGATTGCTAACTTATAATCAAGACCATTTGATTGTTATAAATATGTTTCCTAACGTGTAACAACATCTATTAGGCTCCATAAAAAAAAATCACTGAGTATATTAGGTGTCAGGAGGTGCACAAATCTAAATTTATATCACATGATACAATTAATAGCAAGTCAACCAAGCCCAAAATATTTGTTCTATGTGCAGCAGGCCAAAGAATGTACATCTGTTTAATGACTCCATATAGACCAGTATTCAGAGAAAATGCATACACAAATCAAAATTAATTGTAGCATTCATTTCAATTAGAAGACTTTACCATTTTCTTCCACATCAGCTTTCTCTGCTTTTGAACGATCTTCCCTGTTTACCAGTTGTCTAGTAGCACAGACTTGCTTTAGGCCAAGGAAAAGAAAAAGAATTGAAGGAACAATCTGTCCCACCACAGCATCTACTGCAGGAGGTCGATTCTGCAACTCCAAAAGGATACTCAGTCCTATTATACACATCTTCCGGTCATGATGCCTGCAAATTTTGAAGAAAAAAACAATGTAGACATGAAAAGTGGAATAAAGAACAAATTCTGGAGAAACTACAAAAAGAAATGTCCAAGGCATACTCTAAGGTTCATCAGTTGGTATTATACAGAGACATCCTCCATCTTGTACTGAATGAAATCCTACATAAATCAAATTCTGTAAACCAATTATTATCAAAGACCTATTGGGAGCCTGCAATTAACATGATGAATCCTGCTGTAATACTGATTTAAGATTAATATAAATGTTATATATGAGCCTTGGCGTAAGGATTTTATTAAAGCAGAAATACCTGTATTTGACAGCATAAAAGTCCTATACAATGGTGAGGGAAAATGAAGAGCTTCTTAGACTCTTCCAACATTAGATAGAGCTACAAGGTTTCTTGGGACACATACTCTACATAAACCCTAAGAAGTGAAAGATGTTTCAAAAACTCAGCATCTAGCAAGCTAGTAAGCTGAACTTAATGTAAGTAGTCTACTAAAGTCCTCTGTTATAAAATAGTATAAGAAAAAATAAGGACAAGGAAAATTTAATTCAGAAAGAAAAAAGTTTGATCAGTATACATTAGACATTTTTCTATTAAATGTTTCCTCTAAGTTGCTTAAAACTAAAAAATTAAAAATTAAAAGATCACATTGGCAAAACATTCTTAAAATTTTAAGAGTGAATAAAAAATTCACTTGCAGTGATCCAATTTGTTTAAAGTGAGAGTAACAAATCCAATATTAATATTTTACAAACTTCTGTTATTCTTCATTATTTGCATTCCTTGATTCGAGTACAGGAACTGTACTTGACCTGAGGACCTTCTCATCCATGCAGCCCTGAAATAGGTGCCAACTGGATCACAGCAGAAAAGACAACCAGGGCTCTAAAGAATCCAAGGACCCCCAGTCTACACAAGAGCAAGGGGAACCTTTCTACCTTTGGGAAATTACTTCCAGGTGCGAATAAAGACACAAGAGGACCAACCACTTAACTTTAAATGACCAAATCTCTACTCCCTAATCTTTCTCAGAGATAACTTTAAGCACAATTTATTTGAAAGTATGTTCTTCCCTTCAAGGTTTTAATCACAAATCTCAGTCAAGGATAAATTACAGTGTCCTGTAAGTAGAAAAATTAGAACATGCATAGCAGCTAATAAATATGTTCCTCCATTCCTATCTCCCCATCCTAATCCAGGCCTCCATCTGTGGCAGCAGTGTCTTAACTACTGTGGGGAGTCTGTTTCTCTCAACAAATTTTTCTAAATGATCTCTCACAAAACTTAAAAAGAATACTATTAATTTCCAGTGTTTTAAAACAAATTTGATAGTGTTTTAAAACAAATTAGACAGCTAGCTAAATTTCTAGCATAGCACTGTCACTAATCTGTGTTGGGTGACCTGAGGTGGACACATAACACTAGTTGGGACCTCTTCCTATTTTTGAAAACTAGAAGAGTGCTTCACATAAAGCCAAATTCTCCTACTGGGGCAGCACTTGGGTTCCAAACAACAAGCCTTCTGATTCCACTTTTGAGAACAGGGTCCCTTGCAAAGAGTTAAATATTCTGTGACATTACATTATATCAGTGCCAGAGGGGTACCTTCTGACTCCATTTAGAATGTTTTTACCCATTGACACTTAATCATGAAACCCAGACAGATAATTAATTCTTGCTACCTAAAGATATAAATCATTATACACATTATATACTTTTTTTGTGCAAAAAAAAAAAAAAAGCAGGCAAGGGCTACATCTAATTTTCAGAGTCTGCATTCTTTCTACTAGATTACACAGCTGAAATACAATCTTAATCCTCTAAAAATCAAATATTAACAATACACTAAAAATCCTAAGACATGAAAATTATCTTGGTGCATATTATATGCAAATATGAAAAAGCAAACCCTCCAGAAACAGAAAAGCTGTGTAAAATCCAAAAGACACATACCCAAGAAAACAATCTGTATCACTCATCCACTGATTTATAAACTGTACAGTGATAGGTCCAGAGTGGTGAGGCAACTGAACTCGTTCTAAAGTATGTAGCAGCAAATCAGGGTTGTAGTACAAGGCAGCAATTGCAACCTGAAGACACATTGTACGAAGCTCACTAGTTTTGACCCCTCGAGTTAATCTCTCCAAAACAAGTTGAACGAAGAGTGGAATGCACTAGAGGACAAAAAGAAAAAGAGAGTCAATCACAAAGACAGCCCAAGTAATTTTTATAGAAAGCTGAATATTGGCAGAGCATTCTCAATAAATAAGACAGTCTTAATGGCAATGAGACTTTTGACTATTTAAATCATTTTATTTAAAAAGATTTATATTATAAAAACCTAAAGAGACTAAATAAACAAAAAGAAGTCCCACAGCAGTGCCAGAAAATCTCTTTCCTTCTTAAGTAAATTGAAGTCAGCTGAAGTTTATTCTATAAGGGTCCAAACTCAAAGGGTGGCAATGATCCCTACGTGGACACAGCTACTTGCACATCTAAGGTGAAACAACTGCATGTCATTTTCTTTGGCAAATGAAATTGGAAATAAATGAATGGGACTGAGAATAATTATGATGTAATCAGATTGTTTTTGAGAAAGAAAATTCCTGTTGGTATGTAAGATGAAAAAGATTGAAGAAAAAATGGTGGACCCTGAACTTTAAAATAATATCTGACTGTAATTCTAAAGTGCAATATTGATGAACTAATTTTACTAGAACTATTTCCCGATAATTATTTTCAGTTAAAGGGGATGAGCTGAAATGATTTGTATAAAATAAGATCTGAGGTCTTACTATAAGCCCCCTTTTAAATTAAACTTTTAAAAAATCAAGGTATTCCATAGAAATTTGAGTTGTATTTATTATTTTCTTCTTAGTAGGCCAAACTGCATGTATATCTGGGTTAGCAGACTAGTAGTCTGGTTTAGGATAACATATTAAATCAAAACACATGACTACACATACTTTTAAGACTATAAGGCTCTTTACAAAGATGAGATAACTAGTTTAATTCTATGTTTACTTCTCATGCTGATACAACATATTCTGCATTCTAATTTGAGATAACACATATAAGCTATGTTAAAAATTATTACCATGGTCAAATAATTAGTTGTGAATAAATGCAGCCAGAAGAAAACATAAAGTACATTTGGAAAGCTCTTTTTGAGATGTTTTAAAACATTTCAAAATTACAAAAGTTTCAAAATTACAGCTAGACAGGCGGAGTAAGTTCTGGTGTTCTGTAGCACCGTGGGAGGACTATAGTTAACAGTAATAGATAGATTCAAATAGCCAGGAGAAGAACATTGAATGCTCCCAACTCAAATAAATGATAAACGTTTCAGCCAATGGATATGCTAGTTACCCTGATCAGATCACTACACATTGTATCAAAACATCACTATGTATTCTATAAACATATAATTATTATGTCAATTTAAGTAAATAGAAAATAAAGTTTCATTTTAACAAATATTTACTATTACACACAAAGCCATAAGAATATAAAGGAATTGTGAAGTTTTAGCACTAGCAAAACTAAAAGAATTCCTTTAAATTAAATTAAAACAAAATTGATTATGGAGGCTGGTTGGACAACTACGTAAATCCACAATTAGAGCACTGTGAAGCTGCAAAAGGAATGCAGACTACCTCTATCTGCTACTATGAAGTGATCTGCAGGACACATTACTTAGTGAAGAAGGCAACACAGAAAATGTATAGTATGCTACTGCTTACCTAAGAAGGCAAGGAGAGAGTATCTATTTTTTGTTTGTTTTTGTTTTGTTTAATGAAAGGATGAACTAAAACTAGGGAAAGAAAAGGAGAAGGAGAAGAAGGGTAGAGGGATGGGTTAGAAGGTGGACTTCCATGAATATACCTTGTCTTATAAATTAGACCTTAGAACTGTGTCTATGCTGTATATATTCATTATCAAAAAAATTAAGCTATTTCTAAAAGTTAAGATAAAATGAAGTAAATGAATCAACCAAATGAGGATTATTTTAATAACTTTAAGTTGTAATGATTTGACTGTATTTTCACTATATATTGCTAGTGTATGAATATATCTTAGAGAAAAAAAGAGCTACTAAAAAAAAAAAGTAACCATTTCTTGGTAATAATGTTGGTATAATTAGTCTGAGACTAAATGTATACGTTAGCCGGATAAAGCAAGCACGTAATTAAGATGAGAACCAGAATTTTTGGTGTGGGACATATAAAAACAGAATCAAGTAGGTTAAGGATAAAGAATGTAGTCATGAATTTGAATGAGAAATATCTGTATTATAGACATAAAGATGGAAATAACAGACGGGGATTCCAGAAGAGGTAAAGGAGACAGTGGGGCAAGGGTTGAAAAATGACCTGTTGGGTACTGTGTTCACTACCAGGGCAACAGGTTCAAATGAAAGCCAAACCTCAGCATCACACAATATATCCATGTAACAAACCTGCACATGTACTCCTGAATTTAAAATTAAAAAAAAAAAGAATCATCTATGTATATTAATATGTTACTGACTAAAAAAAGCCAAACAACATATCTCTTGGCTCTATTTTGTAAAAACAATGACCAACCAAGTATCAATGAATATATATAAAAATAGCAATATATTATTACATACATTAATATGTATTAGTATATATGTAGCTAATTATATCTCAATTTACTAGCAAGATATATATTAGTAGTATATATTACACACATATTATATACACATATATACTATACATATATATACTTTAGATATATATGTATAGCAATGAATATCCCTCATGCCCAGCTTGTAGTCTTGAATACCATTTTCCAAGCTAGGACTGTACACCAAGACAGTAAGGAAACTACCAAAGACTATTAGAATCAGGTCAAAAGGACTCAAGGCAAATTCAAGAGGCTCCCACTGGGCAAAAATCAAACAATTATACTCAAAATACATTGAAACACATAGAGTACATTTGGATCTACACATTCATAAGGATACTAAAAATTTTTAAAAACCAAACCATTATAATAAAACACTTTATTGATCATCTTTGGAGGATGCTAGGTAAGAAACTTATCTTGCATTATGGTAAATAAAGGGAAATACTCAAACTGTTTCTCAGGATAACCTGGTAATTTATGAGAAAACATTTCCCTTTATAGGAATATTTCAGCTAAGAAAGAAAGAAGAAATGACAGAATTAGAAGATCCTAACAGCATGACAGACCACCAAACATACTGTGCCTCCTAATAAAATTCCATACCATCACCTATGCCAAATAAGTCAAACCTGAATCCAAGCCCACACTAAATGTAATCACGAATTTACAGGAAATTTGGAGGAATGGAATGCCAATCAACACAGTCCTTCAGCTGTACTTGAGTGCACTATAATGGTAACCTCACCAACAGTAGAGATCACCTTGTATCCTTAACTTTTTGATACACAAATTCTTGAATCCTGCCACGGTCTCAATATGGTTTGTCTTCCCAAAACTCATGTTGAAATCTGATCCCCAATGTGACAGGTTTTGTCAGGTGGGGCCTAGTGGGAAGTGTTTCAGTCATGGTGGTGGTGGTCGTTGACCCCTCATGAATGCCCTGAGGCCATTCTCCTATTCTGATGTAATGAGTGAGTTCTCACTATCATCTGGCACAACTGAATTACTTTTTGTGGGCATGAACCAGTTTCCATGAGAGTAGGTTGTTATAAAGCAAGGACACCCCTGGGTTTTGCCCCTTCGCATGCATCCAGCTTCCCCTTTGACACTCCACCATGTTATGACACAGCACAGACCATAACTTGCCAGTTTCTGGCCTACAGAATGGATTCTAAACGTTTTGGCATGGATTTATTCTACAGTCTTCTGAACCTCTCCCCAATCTATCTTTATATTATTAAATTCTACTGCTCAGAACCCTCCAAAATCCAGTCAACAGAACTAAACACTTCTTTAGCCCTGCTCATGTCTTGTGCTTTACTACCTTCTTATTTTGTTAACATCACAATTTCTTTTCACTATATCACCTAAAAATTATATAATAACAAAGGAGAAAAAGAGGCTTCAAAGATACCTGTCAGGACCAGGTGTGGTAGTTCACACCTGTAATCCTGGAACTTTGGGAGGCTGAGGTGGGAGGATCACTTGAAGCCAGGAGTTAGAGAGCAGCCTAAACCACACAGTGAGACCCCATCTCTACAAAAAATTTTAAAATGAGCTGGGCATGGTGGCATATGCCTGTAGTCCTAGCTACTCAGGAGGCTAAGACGGGAGGATCACTTGAGCCCAGGAGTTTGAGGTTACAATGAGATATGACTGTACCATTGCACTCCAGCCTAGGCAACAGAGTGAGATCCAATCTACATAAAAAAAAATTTTAAGAAATATCAGTAAAACTTTATAATTTTTTAGAAAGGTCATAATTTTTTTTTGTCACTTATACTCAATAAAGTTTGGGGATGGAGAGAAGTAATTCTCAAAAGTAATGAAGATTTTGGTGATAAGTAAATAAGAGGAAGTTCTGTTGAGAGCAAAAAGATGGACCAGCAGTTCACCAGAGATAGCCAAGGAAGGAGACAGCCAAAGCAAGCCTCCTCAGGTGAAAACGAACCTCAGAGATGAACTTTGTTTTGTTTTGTTTTGTTTTGTTTTGTTTGTTTGTTTTGAGATGGAGTTTCACTCTTGTCAACCAGGCTGGAGTGCAATGGTGCAATTTCGGCTTACTGCAACATCTGGCTCCTGGGTTTGAGCAATTCTCCTGCCTCAGCCTCCCAAGTAGCTGGGATTACTAGTAGGTGCATGCCACCACACTCAGATAATTTTTGTATTTTTAGTAGACACGGGGTTTCACCATGTTGGCCAAGCTGGTTTCGAGCTCCTAACCTCAGGTGATCCACCTGCCTCAGCCTCCCAAAGGGCTGGGATTACAGGCATGAGCCACTGCACGCGGCCATGAAGATGAACCTTCAAAATGTCAAATCAGCCATCATAATGCTTAAAAAATAAAAGAAACTACTGTTAAAGAAAGCTATGAGACAATATCTCAAAGATAAAATTTCAGTAAAGATAAAGCCATTATAAAAGAGAACTAGGCTGGGTGCAGTGGCTCATGACTGTAATCCCAACAGTTTGGGAGGCCGAGGTGAGCAGATCACCTGAGGTCAGGACAAGATCAGCCTGGCCAACATGGCAAAACCACGTCTCTACTAAAAAAACAAAAATTAGCCATGCATGGTGGCGTACACGTGTAATCCCAGCTACTTGGGAGGGTGAGGCTTAAGAATCACTTGAACCCAGGAGGCAGAGGTTGCAGTGAGCTGAGATTATGTCACTGCACTCCAGCCTCAGTGACAGAATGAGACTTCATCTCAAGGAAAAAAAAGAGAGAGAGAGAGAAAGAGAGAGAGTGAGAACTAAATAGAAATTCTGGACTTAAGAAGTATAAGCAAACATCTCAAATCAATAATCTAACCTTTTACTTTTAAACACTGAAAAAAGAACAACTAAACCAAAAGCAAGCAGACAGGGAAAAAAAAGATTAGAGTGGAAACTAATGAAATGGAAAACACAAAAATAGAAAACAAAACCAACAGTTAGCTCTTTGAAAAAATCAAAACTGGTAAACTTTTAGCTCAACTAAGAAAAAAAGAGAGATTACTAAACCCAGGAACAAAAGAACAAAACAGGGTCATTACTATGGACCCTACAAAAACAAAAAGACATAAGGAAATACTATGAACCACATGCAACAAATCAGGTAAGTTGAAAAATTTCTAGAAAGATGCAAACTACTGAAATGAATTTAAAAAGAAATTTAAACTACGAATAGATCTATAACAGAGACCAAATTGGCCATTTTAAAATATCCACCAAAAACCAAACAAAATGCACACAAAAAAAGCAGGCCCAGATAGTTTCACTGCTAACTCCTACCAAACATTTAAAAGAGAATCGCAATCTTTCATACTCTTTGAGCAAAGAGAAAGGATGAACACTTCCCAACTCATTCAATGAGTCCAGCAATACTGACATCAAAGCCAGACAAAAACATCACAAGAAAAGAAAGTTAGAGATCAATATTATTCTATGAATACAGATATAAAAATGCTTTTTAAAAACTACCAGGAAACTTAATCTAGAAATATATACAGAGATCATACTTGATAAGTGGGATTTATACCAGGAATGCAAGTTTGATTTAAAATCTGAAAATCAATTAATGAAATACCACAGATGGAATACATCGCTATTCTAAAAGGACAAAAACCACATTATCATTTCAATAGATGCAGAAAAAAGCATTCTGCAAAATTCAATACCTTTTCATGATAACAGCCACAAGTTAGCAATAGTCCGGAACTGAACCTGACAAAGGGCATACATGAAAAGCCCACAGGTAACATCAGACTTCATGGTAGAAGACTGAATGTGTTCCCTCCTAAGACCAGGAACAAGATGAGATGTCTCTTTTCATTAAAGCTATTCAACATTACACTCCAGGTTCTAGCCAGGACAATTAGTCAAGAAAAATAAGAGGCACCCAAACTGGAAAAGTAAAACTCTATTTGCTGATAATATGATCCCAGTTATAGAAAATCCCAAAGAATCCACTAAACCACTATTAAAACTAATAAATCGGTTCAGCAAGGTTGCAAGATACAAGATAAACATGCAAAACAATCATATATCTATACACTGGCAACAAACCTGAAAATAAAACAAAAAACTCCATTTACAATAGCATCAAAAAGAAAAATATAAAAATATTTTAGGAATAGAATTAAAAAACTTGTACTCTGATAACAACCAAAAATTGTTGAAAGAAATTGAAGTCACCCCATGTTTCAGGGATTGAAAGACTATTTTTAAAACAGAAATACTTCTCAAACTAATCTACAGATTCAGCACAATGCCTATCACAATCCCAGCTGGCTAATTTACTGAAATTGACAAACATCATAAAACTCATATAAAAATGTAAGGGACTCTGAATAGCCAAAACAACCTCACAAGACAATGCATTAAAGGACTCAAATCTCCTGACTTCAAAACTTACTACAAAGCTAAAGTAATAAAGACAGTGCAGTACCGGAATAAGAACATGAAGTACATAAATCAAATAGATTGAGTACAGAAAAATCCTCACATTATGGTCAACTGATTTAATAAGAATGCTAAGACAATTCAATGGGGAAAAAAATAGTCTTTTCCACAAATGTTGCTGAAACGTCATAACTACATGCAAAAGAATTAAAATGCACACCCCTTCCTCACACTATGTACAAAAATTGAACCAAAATGGATCAAAACCTAAATATAACAGAAAAAAAATATAAAACTCTTAGAACAAAAGAGGGTAAATCTTTATGACACTGGAGCTACCAATGTTTGTTACAGATGACACCATCAGCTGGGCACAGTGGCTCATGCCTGTTCTCCCAGCACTTTCCTACAAAAATTAGCCAGGTGTAGTAGCCTGCAGTCCCAGCTACTCAGGGGGCTGAGGTGGAGGACTGGAGGACAAGGCTGCAGTGAGCCAAGATTGTGCCACAGCACTCCAGCTGAATGTTTCAAAAAAAAAAAAAAAAAAAACACCAACAAACCACAAGCAATAAAAAAAAAATGGACATCATCAAAATTAAAAACATCTGTGCCTCAAAGGACACCGTCAAGACAACTGGGAGAAAATTTTGCAAATGATGCCTGATAACAGGCTTCAATATAGAATATATAATGAACTCCAGCAACTCAATAAATAGACAAATAATTACAAATGAGTAAATGATCTGATTAGACATTTCCCCAAAAAAAGGCATATGAAAGGCCAGTTCCTGGGGGATCCAAGATGGCCGAACAGGAACAGTTCTGGAGTGCAGATCCCAGCAAAAACACCACAGAGGGTGAGTGATCACCACATTTCCAAATGAGTTATTACAGCCCAAAGACCAGGAGATTCCCGGGCTGAAAAGCGCCATAAGTTTCCAGCATGGTTGTTTCAGCTGGCGCAGCAGGTCTCCACACAAATCTGGGCAGCCGTTCCAACTGGTGCCTGGAAGCCCTGGGAGACAGAGCCGCCCATTCAACTGAAAAAAAAAGGGAGCTGAAACCAAGCTAGGTGATCTGGCTTAGTGGGTCCCACCCCCACAAAGGCCAGCAATCTGAAATGCTCTGGATTGAGAGTTTTGCAGTAAGTGCAGCTGGACCTGGGACAGTCCAGGTCTGTGGGGGGAAGGGCGTCTGCCATTACTGAGGCAGTCCACCATTACTGAGGCAGTCAGCCATTACCGAGGCAGTCAGCCATTACCGAGGCAATCCAACATTACCGAGACAGTCCATCATTACCAAGGCAGACGGACATTACCAAGGTAGACCGCCATTACTGAGGCAGACCGCCATTACCAAGGCAGTTCTAACTATACCTCTGCAAACAAAACCGCAAGGAAGTTCACACAGCAGGTGGGCAAAGCCCATGGCAGCTCAGCAACACCTCTGCTAGCAGACTGTAACTAGGCTACCTCCTTGCTGGGCTGGGCATCTCTGAAAAAAAGGCAGCAGCACATCAGGAACTTATAAATAAATCCCCACCTTCCCAGGACAGAGCACCTGGGAAAAGGGCGGTTTTCTGCCCTTTTGCAGAGTTCCTCTGCAACAGACTTAAACATACCTGCCCAGCAGCTCTGAAAAGAACAACAGAGCTCACAGCTCAGCTCTTGAGCTACTAAAAGGGACAGTATGTCCCCTCAAGCAGCTCCTCGACCCCTGTATATCCAAAGAGACACCTCATAAAGGAAAGCTAAGACTGACATCTGACAGGTATCCTTCTGGAATTAAGATAACAGAAGAAGAAACAGGCAGCAACCCTTACTGTTCTGCAGCGGCTGCAGGTGATCCCCAGGCAAGAAGAATCTGGAGTGGACCTCCAGCAGTCCTACAGCAGAGGGGCCTGACTATTATAAGAAAAACTAAAAAACAGGAAGAAATAACTTCATCATCAACGAAAAGGACATCCACTCAGAGACCCCATCCAAAAGTCACCAACTACAAAGACCACAGGTAGACTAATCCACAAAGATAGGAAGAAACCAGCGCAAAAAGTATGAAAACACCAAAAACCAGAAAGCCTCTCCTCCTCCAAGGGATCACAACTCCTCACCAGCAAGGGAACAAAGATAAATAGAGATGGATAGAGAATCAATTTGACGAACTGACAGAAACTGGCTTCAAAAGGTGTGAATAACAAACTTCTCTGAGCTAAAAGAACATTTTCTAACCCAATGGAAACAAATTAAGAACCTTGAAAAAAACTTTGAAGAAATGCAAATAAGAATAAACAGCATAGAGAAGATTATAAATGACTTGATATAGCTGAAAAACACAACACGAGAACTTTGCGAAGCACACATAAGTTTCAATAGCTGAATTGACCAAGCAGAGGAAGGGTATCAGAGACTGAAGATCAAATCAATGAAATAAAATGAGAAGGCAAGATTAGAGAAAAAAGAGTGAAAAAAAATGAACATAGCCTCCAAAAATTATGGGATTATGTGAAAAGACCTAATCTACGTTTGATAGGTGTACCTGAATGTGACGAAGAGAATGAATCCAAGCTGGAAAATACTCTTCAGGATATTATCCAGGAAAACTTCCCAAACCTAGCAAGGCAGGCCAATATTCAAGTCCAGGAAATACAGAGCACCACAAAGATATTCCTCAAGAAGACCAACCCCAAGGCACATAATAGTCAGATTCACCAGGGTTGAAATGACAGAGAAAATACTAAAGGCAGCCAGAGAGAAAGGTCGAGTTACCCACAAAGGGAAGCCCATCAGACTCACAGCAGATCTCTCAGCAGAAACCCTACAAGCCAGAAGAGAGTGGGGGCCAATATTCAACATTCTTAAAGAAAAGAACTTTCAACCCAGAATCTCATATCCAGCCAAACTAAGCTTCATAAGTGAAGGAAAAATAAAATCCTTTGTGAACAAGCAAGTACTCAGAGATTTCATCACCACCAGACCTGCTTTACAAGAGCTCCTGAAAGAGGCACTACACATAGAAAAGAAAAACCAGTACCAGCCACTCCAAAAACATACCAAATGGTAAAGAGCATCAACACAATGAAGAATCTGCATCAACCAACGGGCAAAACAGCCGGCTAGCATCAAAACGGCAGTATCAAATTCACACATAACAATATTAACCCTAAACGTAAACGGACTAAATGCCCCAATCAAAAGACACAGACTGGCAAATTGGATAAAAAGCCAAAACCCATCAGTGTGCTGTATCCAGGAAACCCATCTCACATGCAAGGATACACTAAGGCTCAAAATAAAGGGATGGAGGAAGATTTACCAAGCAAACGGAGAGCAAAAAAAAGCAGGAGTTGCAATTCTCATCTCTGATAAAATAGACTTTAAAGCAACAAAGATCAAAAGAGACAAAGAAGGACATTACATAATGGTAAAAGGATCAATGCAACAAGAAGAGCTAACGATCCTAAATATATATGCACCTAATACAGGAGCACCCAGATACATAAGGCAAGTTCTTAATGACTTACAAAGAGACCAAGACTCCCAGACAATAATAGTGGGAGACTTTAACACACCATTGTCAATATTAGACAGATCAACGTGACAGAAAATTAACGAGGATATCCAGGACTTGAACTCAGACCTGGAACAAGCAAACCTAATAGACATTTACAGAACTCTCCACCCCAAATCCACAAAATATACATTCTTCTCAGCACCGCATCACACCTACTCTAAAATTGACCACATAATTGGAAGTAAATCACTCCTCAGCAAATGCAAAAGAACGGAAACCATAACAAACAGTCTCTCAGACCACAGTGCAATCAAGTTAGAACTCAGAATTCAGAAACCAACCCAGAACCACACAGCTTCATGGAAACTGAACAACTTTCTCTTGAATGTTGACTGGATAAACAATGAAATGAAGGCAGAAATAAAGATGTTCTTTGAAACCAACGAGCACGAAGACACAACATACCAGAATCTCTGGGACACATTTAAAGCAGTCTCTAGAGGAAAATATATAGCAATAAGTGCCCACATGAGAAACAAGGAGAGATCTAAAATTGACACCCTATCATCAAAATCGAAAGAGCTAGAGGAACAAGATCAAAAAAACTCAAAACCTAGCAGAAGACAAGAAATAACTAAGATCAGAGCAGAACTGAAGGAGATAGAGACACAAAAAACTCTTCAAAAAATCAATAAATCCAGGAGCTGGTTTTTCGAAAAGATCAACAAAATAGACAGACCACTAGCCAGATTAATAAAAAAGAAAAGAGAGAATAACCAAATAGATGCAATAAAAAATGATAAAGGGGATATCACCACAGATTCCACAGAAATTCAAATCATCATGAGAGATTATTACAAACAACTCTATGCACATAAACTAGAAAACCTGGAAGAAATGGATAAATTCCTGGACAGTTGCCTCCTCCCAAGCCTAAACCAGGAAGAAGTCGAAACCCCGAATAGACCAATAACAAGGTCTGAAGTCGAGGCAGCAATTAAGAGCCTACCACCCAAAAAAAGCCCAGGTCCAGATGGGTTCACAGCCGAATTCTACCAGACATACAAAGAGGAACTGGTACTATTCCTTCTGAAACTATTCCAAATAATCCAAAGAGAGGGAATCCTTCCCAAATCATTTTATGAGACCAACATCATCCTGATACCAAAACCCGGCAGAGACTCAAAGAGAAAAGAAAACTATAGGCCAATATCCATGATGAACATAGATGCAAAAATCCTGAATAAAATACTGGCAAGCAGATTGCAACAGCACATCAAAAAGCTTATCCACCATGATCAAGTAGGATTCATCCCAGGGATGCAACGCTGGTTCAACATATGGAAGTCTATAAACGTAATTCACCACATAAACAGAACCAAAGACAAAAACCACATGATTATCTCAATTGATGCAGAGAAGGCCTTCGACAAAATTCAACAGCTCTTTATGCTAAAAACCCTCAATAAACTAGGTATTGATGGAATGTATCTCAAAATAATAAAAGTTATTTATGACAAACCAACAGCCAATATCATACTGAATGGGCAAAAACTGGAAGCATTCCCTTTGAAATCTGGCACTAGACAAGGATGCCCTCTCTCACCATTCCTATTCAATATAGTACTGGAAGTTCTAGCCAGAGCAATCAGGCAAGAAAAAGAAATAAAGGGTATTCAATTAGGAAGGAGGAAGTCAAACTGTCTCTATTTGCAGACAACATGATTGTATATCTAGAAGACCCCATCGTCTCAGCCCCAAATCTCCTGAAACTGATAAGCGACTTGAGTAGAGTCTCAGGATACAAAATCAATGTGCAAAAATCACAAGCATTCCTATACACCAATAACAGACTTAAAGAGAGCCAAATCAAGAATGAACTGCCATTCACAATTGCTACAAAGAGAATAAAATACCTAGGAATACAACTAACAAGGAACGTAAAGGACCTCTTCAAGGAGAACTACAAACCACTGCTCAACGAAATAAGAGAGAACACAAACAGATGGAGAAACATTCCATGTTCATGGTTAGGAAGAATCAATATCGTGAAAATGGCCATACTGCCCAAAGTAATTTACAGATTCAATGCTATCCCCATCAAGCTACCAATGACCTTCTTCACAGAACTGGAAAAAACCACCTTAAACTTCATATGGAACCAAAAGAGAGCCCGCATAGCCAAGTCAATTCTAAGCAAAAAGAACAAAGCGGGAGGCATCACACTACCGGACATCAAACTATACTACAAGGCTACAGTAATCAAAACAGCATGGTACTGGTACCAAAACAGAGATATAGACCAATGGAACAGAACAGAGGCCTCGGAGGCAACACAAAAAATCTACAACCATCTGATCTTTGACAAACCTGACAAAAACAAGCAATGGGGAAAGGATTCCCTGTTTAATAAGTGGTGTTGGTAAAACTGGCTAGCCATATGCAGAAAGCAGAAACTGGACCCCTTCCTGACACCTTACACTAAAATTAACTCCAAATGGATTAAAGACTTAAACATAAGACCTAACACCATAAAAACCCTAGAAGAAAACCTAGGCAAAACCATTCAGGACATAGGCGTAGACAAAGACTTCATGACCAAAACACCAAAAGCACTGGCAACAAAAGCCAAAATAGACAAATGGGACCTAATCAAACTCCACAGCTTCTGCATGGCAAAAGAAACAATCATTAGAGTGAATCGGCAACCAACAGAATGGGAAAAAATTTTCGCAGCTTACCCATCTGACAAAGGGCTGATATCCAGAATTTACAAAGAACTAAAACAGATTTACAAGAAAAAAACAAACAAGCCCATTCAAAAATGGGCGAAGGATATGAACAGATACTTTACAAAAGAAGACATACATGAGGCCAACAAACATATGAAAAAATGCTCATCATCACTGGTCATTAGAGAAATGCAAATCAAAATACATTGAGATACCATCTCACACCAGTTAGAATGACGATCATTAAAAAATCTGGAGACAACAGATGCTGGAGAGGATGTAGAGAAAAAGGAACACTTTTACACTGGTGGTGGGAGTGTAAATTAGTTCAACCATTGTGGAAGACAGTGTGGCGATTCCTCAAGGACCTAGAAATAGAAATTCCATTTGACCCAGTAATCCCACTACTGGGTATGTATCCAAAAGATTATAAATCACCCTACTATAAGGACACATGCACACGAATGTTCATTGCAGCATAGTTTACAATAGCAAACATTTGGGTTGGAACCAACCCAAATGCCCATCGACGATAGACTGGACGGGGAAAATGTGGCACATATACACCATGGAGTATTATGCAGCCATCAAAACCGATGAGTTTGCGTCCTTTGTAGGGACATGGATGAACCTGGAAGCCATCATTCTCAGCAAACTGACACAGGAACACAAAATCAAACACCGCATGTTCTCACTCATAGACGGGTGTTGAACAATGAGAACATACAGACACAGGGAGGGGAGCACTATACACTGGGGTCTGTTGGGGGGAATAGGGTAGGGACAGTGGGGGGTGGGGAGTCAGGGAGGGATGGCATGGGGAGAAATGGCACATATGGGTGAGGGGGAGCAAGGCAGCAAATCACACTGCCACATATGCACCTATGCAACAATCTTACATGTTCTCCACATGTACCCCAAAACCTAAAATGCAATAAAATAAATGTGTAACTTATTAAAAATATAAAGTATGTAATTTTGCCTTTTAAATTGGTCAAGAAAAACTTCTTTCTATAGTACCTTAATTGCTGGTTAGAAAAGGTACCTGGGAGTATTTAAGTAGAATACACAAAAACAAAGGGAACATGAAAATCTCTGAGTCTCCAACTGAGTAGAATTTACTCAGTTAATGTTTCCTTCACTATTTTTTTATAGCACCTTAAATTATTACATATTCTTCTGTGCATGCTTTTCTCAGCTACAATGCAAAGTACAGTTTCCAAACTACTTGACTCTTTTAGTCATTTAAACAGGATTTGTAGCAGCAAGCACAATCTATAGGCTGTCCTTTCCATTTTTCATCATAATATAAAAAAAATGTCAAGCAGGCATGTAAACTTCAAATGTAACTGTCAAGTAAGGTGCTTTTCAGACATACATTACCTGATCAATTCCCCTTCCTTTGCACTGAAGAATGATTACTTCCAGAAGTTTAGCTGCATGACACTCTGCATCTTCTCCTGCATCTCCACATAGTACCTGCAGTAATTACAATTTAGCTCAGCAGTGAGTGGCACTGCATAGAGGTTAATCAAGTCCACATGAAACCAATGTCCCATATAAATTCAGCCATAGGAATCATAGCTTTGCTTGTTGTACAAGTTTACCTCGTCAACCCAAAAAAGAATGGTCAAAATAAATTCCATCTGTCATCTCTCTCATTTCTTATAAGGAGCAATAATTCACTTATTTGACCTTGGATTAATAAAGTAGACTATATGAGTTAATTTTCCAGATAAATGAAGCTTCACTTTAAAGGCACCAAAACTATAAAATGAAATTAAAACAAAATAATCTTCTTTTTAAACAATAAAACTATTTTTCTGTTTCTTTTGAATTCTGGTCCATATGCACCCATTTTTTCATAACCACCATAGTTTCGTATTACATACCTTTCAATTCCCCACCATGAACTTCATAATCAAAAAAAAGAATATTTCTCATGGACATTGTAACCATTTATAAACTATACAATATGACAGTAGGAATATAACAAAGTTACCAGACAGTTCCCCATTGTTATTTCTGTATTTTCACTATTATAAACAATTCTACAATGTACATGTTCATACCTAAAATTTGGAGTGTGACTGCCTTATAGTAAGATTTCCAAAAAAGTTCCTAGAGTACAGCATGCTTATATTAAAAATTGTTTATAATGAAAAAATTAATTAATGGTTCAAATACAAGACATAAGGAAAAGAACAGACTTAAAGAAATAAGAGTGGGACAGAAATTTAAAATACAGACAAAAAGAGGTAACAGAAATAAAAAGCAAAGTCATTGAAAAAAAGACCTAATGAAGTAAGCAACTTTTAAATTATTTTTAAGAAGCAAAAAAAAAAAAAAAAAAATGCAAAACTTAAAAATATTAGGAATGAAAGAGACATAAATACAGACAAAAGGTAGATTCAAAATAATACTATAAAGAACACTATATTCTTTACATTTAAAAACTTAATTTTCCAAAAAAAAAATTTAAGAAAAATAAATTAAGAAATTTCAGATAATTGACAGATTTGACATTCTCATTTAATTTAATTTCATTCTCTCCCAAAATGCTACCAAAATAATGGTAAAGATATTTTAAAGGTATACACGTACAAAGACAGAGAAAAGTAGAGGTAACAGCAATAAACATTTTGGAAACTGGAAAGTAGTCAGTGAGCTGAATCATAAACAGATACTAGGCAAAGCCAAGAATCAACTGTATTTACATAAATTTAAAATGCTATCTCTAGGACAAAATATCACAGTCCAGCTTCTAAACGTGAATGGACTCTAGAAACTGGCTGCCTTGGTTCAAACCACAGCTCTTCCACTTATTAGCTGTTTTTAGAAAAGTTACTTAACCTCTTTGACTGTCCCCATCTATAAAATGGGAATAAAAGAACCTACTTCATAAGGCTGTACAATACAGAAAGAAAAATAATTACTTCCCCTTCCCAAAACTGCATTTACTTGGGGGAATCAGCAATTTGTTTTAGGTTTGCCAAAAGGAAAGAAAACAAAAATATATTTTGTAATTTTTTAAATGGGCTCTGGAGTCAGACTACTAGGTTCAAATCTGGCTCCAACACATAGTAGCTACATGATTAGAACTATTTCCTAACCTCAGGTGCAGTGCAAGAAATTATCTCAGTTTCCTTTTGATACAAATGTGATACCTTCCTCATACTGTCATAAAGATTGTTATTATGTATAAAGTGCTTAGAAAATGTCTGTCATACAATAACAATTCAACAAATATTAGCTAGTATTAAAACAAGTATTTTATATTCATAAAAGAATACGAAATAAATGTTAACTACTTGATAACTCTAAGGAAATCATTGTATCACTTTTACTGTATCTGCAAACATACAGAGAAACTGTGAATTACTAATGGAAAACACAGGACTGTTGTACTTGTTGCTTTCTTTCCCTCTTTCTCTATTAGCTACATCTCTAACAGGGAAAACTGAAGATTGCCAGCTGATTATGATTTAACAAGATGGATTACAAGAGTGGTAAATAATTCATTACAACTCACAATTCAGCCCCTTCAGTTTATATGTGAAACAGCTTACCGACTTCCCAAAATTTCCCTGACTCTTTAGAACTGAACTGAGATCCAGACCTAAACCAGATATACTGATTAGCAGTGAAGAGCTCTTACCAGATTTTGGGTACACCCCTTCTAGTGAGGAAAAAGGTGTGTGTTTGGGGGGGAATTGTACACTAGTTATTTTACTCTCAGCTGTGGCCAAACTTTCTGGTTTCTGGTTATGTGAGCTTTATAAAATTGGCCTGCCAGATTTATGCAATATAGTTTCATATTTATGTGTATGTGTGTATATTATATATATATATATACACATACGGGTTTACCTAAAGGAAATGAAAAATAATATTAAGCCAAAGATCCCAAAATATAACCAATAGAGGACCAAATCTATCTTGTGACAAAAACAACATGGTAGACAATCATGTTTGTGTATCAGGATAAGAATAGCCATTACGTGGATTATATATTATATTGTTAAATGATGCTTTTCTAGCTATTATAATTTTTATCTTGTGTTGTTTATGCTCAAATTACCTATATCTAGTGGCTTCCAACATACACATTAAATTAAAAAATAAAAAAGATCATGCCATTTGTCACTGATTAACAAAATGTGTGGTTAATTTTCCTAGCACTTTAATCAGGTAGAAACTTCATTTCCGAAAGAAAAAACACAAAGTAAAAAGTACAAATATAAAAGTAGGAAACATTCATAAGCACAACACACAATATGAAACTTTCAAATCCCAAAGATTCTTTTGAAAATACAAATGAAAAAAACATATGTTGATGAAGGTAATGCAGAATTAAATGTATAAGAAACAAACTGAAAAGGTAACCTGAAGCAAAACAGGCAAGCATTAGTAAGAACCACTGCAACAATAGATTAGGACATGCTTACCTTCCTACACATTGTAAAAAGAATTTCTAAATGTCTTGGATTTGATAGTAAGGTATCTGTATCTATTGTCACATAATTATGCAGGAGAGGCATCATGTCTGAAAAAAAAATCAAAATCCCAATGAGACTTGAGTGACAGGAACAGAAACAAATTATTCCCACTGAAATCATATTTCTGTAGCACCCACACATTACTTTCTTCTCGTGCAACCACGAAAGGCTAGAAATGAAAGTAATAAATCTGCTGTACATTTATAGATGGGGAAAATGTGGAGCAGAAAGACTAAGACACTCATCATTTATTGAAGTACTTGCGCTGAATTTTTTTCCTTTTCTCCACTGCATGCTCATTGCTATCTGACATATTTTATATTTTCTTGCTCCTTTGTCTGAGTGACTTCCTAGCCTCCCATCATCCCCATTAGAATGTAAATTTCAAAAGGGCAAAGGCTGTTTATTTTGCTCACTGCTGGATTGCTGAGCTTAGACTAGAGCTTGGAATACAGTTGGTGTCCATAAGATATTTATTAAATTAACATATGGATATATGCTCTGGTCATAAACTAACTTAAGACTCAGTAAGAAATTCAGCCTACCTCCTCTGCCTGCATACCTAGGGCTGAAAAACACTGCTGCAATAGCCCCAGCTTTTATGTGACTGGGAAATAAAAACACTTTCTGATCAATATTGGAATCATATGTGTTTTTATTTCAGGAATCAACAGGAAGTAACATCTAGACACAGAAAAGCAAAAATGCTATGGTCAAATCCATACCTGTAAAGTACTCAAAGGAATCCTGCTGAAATACTTGATATAGTATACCTAGAAGCTGCCACAATTGAAGGGAAATACTGTGGCAGGTTAAACTGTATGCCAAGGAAAGAATTTCTTCATAGAATTCTAGAAGGAAGAAAATCTCTAGTTAGAATGCTAGGAAATAGCAAAAATTAAAACAAAGACCACACAGAGGGTTTAGACTACCTATGCTGACAAAGTCCTCCTCTATCCTCCCTTTCTCAGTATTTGTATCTTTGGCTATATATCTGCTACCTTCCATTTCTTACCAAGATCGGCCCTTCTATTCAATAAGGAGGCAAGGCAAAAATTTGTTTTTACTAAACTGTCTTACACTATTGAAAAAATAAAGTTTTTTTCTATTTTATTATATAAAACTGTATTAGAAATAGATACAAGAAGGTATGCTTTATCATTCCTCTCTTATATTGAGGATTTAAAATTTACAAATAATTAATAATATTCTTCAGAGAGTTTAATTATACCAGGCTAAAGTATTTACCTACCTCAAATTTATACTTTTACTAACAACTATAAACCGAGCAGGAGTCTGTCAGTTTACAGAACTTGTGAAATGTACAGTATTCTTCAAGTTAATCAGACAATAAGATCCACTGTAAAGTAGATGAGTTCAAAGGAAATGTTCTTATACTCACAAATATCATTATCCTCAGTCAAAAGTAAATTTTATCTACACATACAATCAGGAAACATAAACCTCAACAAAAATTTCAAATAGTTCCTACCATATCACTGAGCAAAACTAGTATTCACCCTGGAAACTTGATTAAAGTTTCTCTACTTAAAACTCAATATATTCCAAAGCTAGCAACACAGATACTTCCCTTACTGAAAGCAAAATAAAATGAAAATTACAAATATTGAGAAACAATTTATGTAAGAAAACCACTTGAAAAATAAATTATCTAAATACAGAATTTCTAAAAGTTCTAGCATGGTGCTGGCATAAAAACAGACACACAAACCAATGGAACCGAATACAAAGCCCAAAAGTCTATCTGCCCATTTAGGGCCAATTAATTTTCAACGAAGATGCCACTAACACTCAATGGAGAAGGGACAGTCTCTTCAATAAATGGCACTGGGAAAACTAAATATCCATTTGCAGAAAATGAAATTAGATCCTCATATTACACCATATACAAAACTCTACTCGAAATGGATTAAATACTTAAGCTTTAAGACCTGACATGATAAAACTACTAGAAAAAAACATAAGGGAAAAGCGCCATGGAAACTTAGAACATTGGTCTGGAGAATTTTTTTTTTTTTTTTGATATGAGGATATAATCCCAAAGCACACACAACAATAGCAAAAACAGACAAATAGGATTGCATCAAACTAAAAGGCTTTTGCATAGCAAAGAAAACAATCCACAGAGTGAAGAGACAACCTCCAGAATGAGAGAAAATATTTGCAACCTTTATCAGATGAAGATTTAATATCCAAAACATATAAGGAACTCAAACCACTCAGAAGAAAGAAAATAACCCAATTTAAAAATGGGCAAAGGATCTGAATGGCTATTTCTCAAAAGATGACATACAAATGGCCAACAAGTATACAAAAAAATATTTAACATCTCTAATCATCAGGGAAACGCAAATCAAAACGACAATGAGGTATCACCTCATATCTATGAGGATGGCTATTATCAAAAAGACAGAAGTTAAATGCTGGAGGGGATACAGAGAAAAAGGAAATTGTTGTATACTCTTGATGGGAGAGTAAAAACAGCCATTGTAGAAAGCAGTATGGAGCTTCCTCAAAAAAATTAAAAATAGAATTACTATATGATCAAGCCATCCTAGTACTGGGTATATATCCAAAGAAATTAAAATCAGGATCTTAAAGAGATAATGTGCCCTCCTACGTTCACTGAAGCATGTTCCACAATAGCCAAGACATGAAAATACCTAAGTGTTCACTGACAAATGAACAGATAAAATGTGGTATATATACATGATAGAATACTAGTCCACCTTAAAAGAAAAAAAATCCTATAATATTTGCAACAACAGAGATGGACAAACTATGCTAAGTGAAATAAGCCAAAACAGAACTTACAGAAATTCTTTTATTAATTAAAGGCCACAGTTTACATCAAGGTTCACTCTTTGCGTTGTTCATTCTAAGGGTTTTGTCAAATGTATAATGACATGTGTTCATCATTATTGAATCATACAGAGTAGTTTCACTGCCTAAAACTTCTGTGCTCTACCTATTCATCCTTCCCTCCCTCCCATCCCCAAGCCCTGGCAACCACTGGTCTTTTTACTGAAAGATGTACTTTTTAAAAGTATCTATTTTTGAATTGACAAAATAAAAATTGTATATATGATGTATATACCATTTTGAAATATGTGTATTTTGTGGAATGGCTAAATCTGGCTAATTATCACATCCATTACTTCACATGCTTTATTGTGGTGACACCACTCAAAATCTACTCTTAGCAATTTTCAAGTATATAATACATTGTTATCAACTATGGTCACCATTTTGATCAACATCTCCCCTCCCTCCACTTCCTGCTAATCACATTCTATTCTCTCTTTCTATGAGTTTGAGTGAGATCACATGGTATCTGTCTTTCTATGCCTGGCTTATTCCACTTAGCATAATGTCCTCCAGGTTCACCCATGTTGTCACAAATGACAGGATTTCCTTCTTTTTTTAAGGCTGAATAGTATTCCACTGTTTATATCTACTATGTTATATTCAAGAACTATTCAAATATTATTCACATATATTAGCAGTGCATGCTCAATTTTTTTACCAACAGTGAATAAAAAGCCTGGAGACAACTGCTCTTAATTAGAGACATGCTTTTCCTGCACCCTTCTGAGTACTACACAGCTTGCATCTCTCTCACACCCAAATGATATGGGGCTAGCACCTTCAAAATGCTTGAATACAATGGAAGAGTTGCCTACTCTGCAAAATTCCCATCAGCTTGTAACATCTAGCATTAGTTACTGATTTTACTCAGAATTCAGCTATTATAAGAGATAATAGGACAATTAATTCACACTTTTTTTTGAGACAGGGTCTCACTCTGTTGCCCAGTGGGAGTGCCATGGCAAAATCATGATTCATTGCAGGTAGAGGCTGCAAAGTCATGATTCATTGCAGCCTCTACCTGTTGAGTAGCTGGAACCACAGGCACATGCCACCACACTCAGCTAATTTTTGTATTTTTTGTAGAGACAGTGTTTCACCATGTTGCACTGGCTGGTCTTGAACTTCTGGGCTCAAGCAATCCACTCACCTCAGCGTCCCAAGCTATTGAGCTTATAGGCATGAGCCACTGTGCCCAGCCATTTCACATTTCTGAATTAAAAAAACAAAAAAAGCCTATCAAACATTTTTCAATCCCAGATTAAACTTACCTAAACCTCATCCCAATTCATTTCTAGCAATGTGCAAATTAAAATTATCTGTCTTTTAAAATTCCAAGACCAAAAAGTCTTAATTGGATGTATAATTTATCTCTGAATGAAAATACAGATATTTAATACTAGAAAAGACATCCAAAAACTGAAGTGAATATGTTTCTCTTTCCCAAAATTGTCCATCTTGTTAAATCTGAAGGGCTAAAATTATACTTCGAGTTCAAATTTTTAAACATTTTTCAATTTATCTTTTTATTCAACCTTTGAACTTACCAATTACACGTTTATGCAGAACAAGATCAATGATCCGTAGACAGATATTCTCTAACTGCTGCGTAATCTAAAGATAAATTTTAAATATTAAGCTTAAAATTATAATTAGTATATAAATTTAATATTCTGCCAATAACAATATCAACAGGACATTTTTGAGACAGTAACTTGACAATTCTAAACTTCATGTGAAAAGCTGAACAAGAAAGAATAATCAGAAAATTTTGAAAAATAGACTAATGACAAAAATGGGGGTTAAATCTATAACAAACTTAACAGTTCGTATTAGTTCCTTACCATACAATTTTATACCAAAATAGATTCCTAATGGATAAAAGATTTCAATGTAGAAAAATAAACCATAAAAAAATAGAATAAAAATAATTCTGTATCCTGAAAAGGGAAAGTGACTCAAAGCCCAGAACTATGAAAAACATGAAATCATCTGACTAAAAAATTAAAAAATTTTAAGTCAAAGATAAATGAAGAAGTGAGTGAAATATTTTCAAAAGGTATCACAAAGATCAAATCCCCCTTACATGAAATTAATGAATTTTTTAAAATTCATTAAATTTTTTTAAAATTGAAATACAATAGAAGACAAATGTGTTTTTTAAATAATCTTTGCCTGTGTTTATAAAAAGATGTTCATTATAATACATGGTAAGAGTACAAATTCCAAGTGCAACATTAACAATTTTGACCTATCAAGACTGGCAATGATTAAAATTATGGGGCTGAGAAGACAGACCCTGTGTGTATATTGACTTGTGGAGTATAAACGCTGAAGGACAAGTTGGCAACATCCTTCAAACTTACCCATACAAATACGATGCAACCCAGCAATTCCACTTCAAGGAATTTACCCTTCAGACATATTATGTGTGCAAAATGACATGTAAAAGGCCATTCGTTTCAGCAATGTTTGTGATTACAAGCAATCAAATGTCCATTTAAACAAGAGACAGTCAAACTATATCCACTAAACAGGGACTGGTGAAATAAATTTGACACATCATACAAGGGAATATTAGGTAACTATTAAAAATACATAACTTGGGCCGGGCGCGGTGGCTCATGCCTGTAATCCCAGCACTTTGGGAGGCCGAGGCAGGTGGATCACGAGGTCAAGAGATCGAGACCATCCTGGTCAACATGGTGAAACCCCGTCTCTACTAAAAATACAAAAAATTAGCTGGGCATGGTGGCGCGTGCCTGTAATCCCAGCTACTCAGGAGGCTGAGGCAGGAGAATTGCCTGAACCCAGGAGGCGAAGGTGGTGGTGAGCCGAGATCACGCCATTGCACTCCAGCCTGGGTAACAAGAGCGAAACTCTGTCTCAAAAAAAAAAAAAAAAAAAAAAAAAAATACATAACTTTATTGACATAGATCACCAAGATATGTTAGGTAAAAAATAACAAAAACTGTGTATAGTATGCTATTATTTTCATAAAAGAAAAATATACACATTCACTTTTTGCTTATATGTTAATAGAAAATCTCTAGAAAGATACAAAAACCTGGTTTAAAAAAAAAAAAAGGAAAAAAACAACTACATTCAGAGAGGAGAATTAGATAGCTGGGGAGTTGAGTGAGAAGGTAAAATTTCACTGAATTTTCTTTTCACATCTTTTGATTTTTTCAAAACATTTCTATTAAATATTTTAAAATAAGTTAAAATCCATGATGGGTTACATTTTTCATGTATATGTCCTATTTCTACTGTCAAATATATTCTAATATTCAACTTAAATTGCTGTCTAAAGGTTCAAATGATCCAAAATTTCCCAGTTTAAAATACTGTCAATACGCTTAAACCATTCAAAAAAAATGGATATGCTTAAGCACCTATTTTAGATAACAATTTTGTGTTTCATACATTATTTGTCAGTGTTTCATAAATGTGGTGTTTCCTTTTAAGGAAATAATTGTTTTCTAAGTTTGCTTTTAATAAGTCAAAGCTCAAAATCTTGGTCAGGAGATCAAGATTCCAGTTGGTTTTGCCTGTAATTATCCATGGCCTTGTTGGTAAAGCCATTTAGCTGAAGGCTTTAGGTTTTTTTGTCTTTAGGTAAGGACGCTGTATTCGTGTGTCTCAATTTTAATGCACACCTCTCTAATCACAGTAAGTTCACACGTCCCTTAAACACGATTTGGAATTCAAAATAAATTTAACATCAAGAGAAAGAAATAACAATAAAAAGATGCTGTCTTGTTTTTAAACTATCCCTGCAGCTTATTCTACAACTCCCCACACACACTTGTGAAAACTGGATGAGGTGATTTCTGAGGTCTCTTCAAATTTAAAATACAAGTCCTAAGTATAAGACAGAAGAACTATCCCTTAAATTTACTTGTCATTTAATTTGGAACATCTCACTGTTGCCAAGAGGACTATCTAGTTTCAATATAGAAGGACACAAAAATAAAATAATAAAAATGAAAATAAAAATTAACATTAAGCCCTTTAGGCAAATGAAGACTAGTCTAGAAGAATATCAAGCCATTTTTAAGAAGCAAGTCAGCTGGGCACAGTGGCTCATGCCTGTAATCCCAGCACTTTGAGAGGCCGAGGCAGGCATATCATTTGAGGTCAGCAGTTCCAGACCAGCCAGGCCTAACAATACAAACATTAGCCAGGTGTGGTGGCAGGCAGCTACTTAGGAGGCTGAGGTAAGAGAATCACTTGAACCAGGAGGCCAAAGCTGAAGTGAGCTGAGATTGTGCCACTGTACTCCAGCCTAGGCAACAGAGCAAGACTTGTCTCAAAAAAAAAAAAAAGAAAGAAAAAAAAAACAAGTCATCTTCCATTGGCATGTGATAAACACAGGATAAACCAACAGCTACATGGTTTAACAATGCTATTTAAAGAGGCAGTAGCAGCCGGGCAAGGTGGCTCATGCCTGTAATCCTAACACTTTGGGTGGCCAAGGTGGGCAGATCACCTGGGGTCAGGAGTTCGAGACCAGCCTGGCCAACACGGTGGAATCTCATCTCTGCTAAAAATACAAAAATTAGCTGGGTGCAGTGGTGCATGTCCCAACTACTTGGGAGGCTGAGGCAGGAGAATGGCTTGAACCTGAAAGATGGAGGTTGTAGTGAGCCAAGATCACACCACTGCACTCCAGCTTGGGTAACAGAGCGAGACTCTGTCTCAAATAAATAAATAAGACTGTCTCAAATAAATAAAAAGTAGTACCTGCTTCCTAAGCGCTCACCTTGTAAAACAATAACTGCCATAATTACCAAACGAGTCAACTTGCACTCACAGAAGCAATGAACAAAATCTAATTTGAGTTCAGGAGCAGCCATGCGATACATGGGAAGGAGCTATAGGTTTTAAATGGGGATAAACTGATACATTATCAAAATGATCTGACTATTAACCCAAATGTACAACTTACTAGCTCTGGAACAAGTTTCTTAAATCCACCTGAACTTTGTTTTCCACTTCTGTAAAACAGACTACCACTGCCTGGTGCCATCTATGTCATGGTGGCCTTAGTAAGATCGTATCAGCTGACGGATGTAAAAGCACTAGATAAATAGATGTATAAAGCCTTACCCCAATAACACTCTGGAATTCAGTTTAGGAAATATGCTTTCCAGCTCTTTCTCTTATTCCTTTCCACTTCTGCAGTACTTGTTATATCAGAATTCTGTTCCATTACCTAACACTTGCCACTGTGATTGAACAGCTGTCTGTCACTCTCTACCAAGAATTCTACATTTTTGGTTCCCAGAAAGCTGGCCTCATTTCTTTTTGTTTTTTGCTTTTTTGAGACACAGTCTCACTCTGTCACCAGGCTGGAGTGCAGTGACGCGATCTCCACTCACTGTAACCTCCACCTCCCAGGTTCAAGCCCTCCTGCCTCAGCCTCCCGAGTAGCTGGGACTACAGGCACATGCCACCATGTCCAGCTAATTTTTTGTATTTTCTATAGAGAAAGGGTTCCACCATGTTGACCAGGATGGTATCGATCTCTTGACCTTGCGATCTGCCCGCCTTGGCCTCCCAAAGTGCTGGGATTACAGGCGTGAGCCACCATGCCGGGCCAAACTGTGCTCATTTCTTATTCAATTTGGTATTCCCCAAGAACCTAGCCTGGCACATAGCAGATATGATTCACCGAATTCAAGTTAATATAAAGGGATGTACTATATACTTTATAATATTTACAACATTATAATATTACAAATATGATAATGTAATATTATAATGTTACTCATTTTAATATGTTTCTTTTAAATTTGAGGGCAATTTTTAAAGCGGAGCAACATAACTAAGTAGCAATTTAAAAGTCAAGACTTCAAAATTCATGCCCGCTGATCAAATAAATTACAGTTAAATGCTACTATTATATCATAGACCACAAAGAAACCTCACCTCTTTATGATCTTCTACAACTGTTAAGATAGTATCAATGGTATGTAAAATTCCCATAGCCATTACTGTTTTGTCTTCAACTTCTTCATATTCATCACTTTGAAGAACTTTGCCAAATATCTCAGCCTATGACAATAACATTAAAGTATTCCGCAATTAGTAGTACTGTGATGTCCCCCCTTTATAAAAGTACGCAAAATGGCAGTGTCACACATCTAAAGTCTGCATTGCTCAAACTTTGAAGTCTGCACTTCGCTGACTGAATCATCTCTCTTCTTACAATAACAGAATCTGTCATGTTTTAAATATAGCTATTAACGCGAGCTATTATATCCAGAGAGCTAACATTTAACTTCTGGTTGTCACTAAGCAAATAAAATCACAATCTGGGACAAGTGAAATCAAGTAATATAAGAAAAATGTGATAGAAAATTGAGAAGTCAAGGAATCACTTAGAAAATGAAACAAAAAGAACAGACATGGAAAATAGGAGGAAAAGTTTTAAAAAAATGTTAGAGATACAGTCTAGGTGTGATACTCCACATCAGGAAATACAGAACAGAAAAAAATAGTAAGGAGAAATGTATCGAAAAAGTAAAACACTAAATTGCCCCAAACTGAAGGAAATGAGTTTTGTGATTCAAAGTCCAGAAAAGGAAAAAGAGATTAATCCTAAATGTTATTAAACTCTAATTAACTATAGAAATATCAGAATAATTTTTATATCTATACTTCAGTTACAGTCATGCATCGCTTAACAGGGATATATTTTGAAAAACGTGTCGTTAGGTAAGTTCATCCTTGCTTGAACATCATTAAGTGCACTTAGGCAAATCCAGATGGCATAGTCTATTTGGCCACAAACCTGTACAGTTTGTTTTAGTGACTACTTAGGCAATCATGACACAATGGAAGTGTCTGTATCTAAACACAGAAAAGTTACAGTAAAAACATGGTATTATAATCTTATGAGCACACCATCGTATATGCAATCTATCATTGACCAAAATGTTGTTATGCAGCACATGACTGTACAAATTAAACTGAACTCCATATTTGGAAGTTTATTTAGATTACTCAAGGTTTCTAAACCAAATTAACATAAAACTGCCCAGTCTTACCAAGTGTTGGGTCATATCAACAGCAATTGAGGCTACCTCTTGACTGTATTCACATATCATCTTCTGGATGACATTAGTAACATCATCATTTTCTGTCTCTCTAACAATGTGCAACAGTTCCTGCATAATAGGCCTCACATGTGGCTTCATATATTCCTTAGCTAATTCAATAAAACAAACAAAAGTAATAAAAATTACCATGCCCAGATGATAAAAGGAATTAACTTGGTCACAAGGTAAAGTGACCCAGGGTAATACCTAAATTAGGTTCTAGAGACATACTTTCTCTGTGGTGAATAAGTCACAAAGTTGTACCAAAATAATGTTCACCAACATATCAATTTCCCAAGTGTAATATAAGGATTAAGAAGTTCTGCACAGGAGAGAACTGTCCTGGGCAGAAACTATCCCAAAATACTAACAGCCCCCACTGAAAAATTCTGATTATACATACACTGTGTCATCAGAATGATTTGTAAAACACTAATCAGTTCTCACAAGTTATAAAAAAAAAATCATGTACATGAAGACTATCCTGAATATTGATGGGGCCCCTTCCCTGCCCCAGGCCATCTCTACCATCCTCCCATGCCATATATACAATAGCCAATCCTCCCCTTGAAACACTGTTGAATAGAGGCAAACTAGGTTCATATTCCTCATAAGCTGAACTTACTTTCAAAGTTTTATTTGAACTTTGATCAGAATATTCAGACATTGTGAACAAATGACATGTCTGCTATCACTCACTAAAAATACTACTTGCGACTTTCAAAACTAGGGGAATCATATAGAGGCCTAGAGGTGAAAGGAATCACAAAGTCATCCAGCCCAACTCCCCTAAACTTAAATGTGTGGAAACCTGATCCTTGACAGATCATGCACCTTGCCCAGATTTCCATGGCAAGTTAGAAGCAAAATTAAAACCGGGCCCAGGTCTCCTAATACCCAGCCTACCCTAGGGCCCCACAGTAATTAACATGCTTTTTAATCTAAAATTTTGAAAACTACAGTCAATAGGAACACATAAAAAGTCCAAGAATAAACTCCTATAAAATTCTGAGAGGGCAAAAGCTCAGAATTCCAAACCCTGAACCCTCAGACATGGAGATTCAACTTCATTAGGGAAGAAAGTAAATGAAAGTATTTGAGAAAACTTCTAAAAGGTATTTTGGCTTTACCTTGTATCTGGTTAGAAATTAAGGACTGAAGAGCAAGGGCAGCTTCAACTTTGACAGGCATCTCTTTATCTTCAATCAGGCTTTTCTTCGCTAAATCAACTGCATTTCTTAGATTGAGTTCATTATGGAACTTCAAAGAACTAAATGCATGAAGTACCCAGCAAGACTGTATTATTTTAAAAAAGCAAGTAGAGAGCTATTAGGATTATAGCATTCTGTAATAACGTCACACATATAAGAACCTCTTAGTAAAATATCACTAATTCTACGAAGAAATGTTTGCTTTTGGGGGTAACATAGTAGCCTTAGTTTCTAACTTCTACATCCCCCTCTTTTTATAAGAAAGGCATTTTCAGAGAGATCCAAGATGGCTGATCACTAGCAGCTCGGGCTCGTAGTTCCCAGTGAAAGCGCAGAGAACGAGAGGACGCCACACTTTCAGACGAATATTTGTTGCTCACGGACCAGTAGATTCCCAGCAGAGGAGCCCCACGTGTCACCAGGGCGACTCTTGTGGCCGGCGCGGCGGTTTTGCTGGTGCCTTAGCGCGCCAGTTTTTGGTGCAGAGTCCGGAGATTCCCGGGCATAAAAGCACCATCAATCTTAACACCGCTATTTTGGCCGGTGCAGTGGATTGCTCAGATTTTGGCGCTGGGAATCAACAAGTTGGACGTCTGCTCAGAGACCTAGTTAGAAAGTCGGTAATTACAAAGACAACAGACGGATAAATATATAATGAAGGGAAGAAATCAGCGTAAAAAGGCAGAGAATACTCAAAATCAGAATGCCTCTCCCTTTACAGGGGATCGCAATTCCTCATCAGTAACGGAACAAGGCTTAATAGATTACAAGTGTGTTCCAATAACAGAAGCAGGCTTCAAAACGTGGGTGATAAGAAACTTCTGTGAATTAAAAGAACTTGTTCTAACCCAATGCAAAGAAACTAAGAACCTTGAAAAAAGGTTTGACGAAATGTTAACGAGAATGAACAATTTAGAGAGGAATATAAGTGAATTGATGGAGCTGAAAAACACAACACGAGAACTTCGCGAAGCATGCACAAGTTTAAACAGTCGAATTGATCAAGTAGAAGAAAGGACATCAGAAGTCGAGAACCAGCTCAGTGAAATGAAACGAGAAGACAAGATTGGAGAAAAAAGGATGAAAAGGAATGAGCAAAGTCTCCAGGAAATATGGGACTATGTGAAGAGACCTAATTTACGTTTGATAGGTGTACCTGAATGTGATGAAGAGAATGAATCCAAGTTGGAAAATACTCTTCAGGATATCATTCAGTAAAATTTTCCCAACCTGGCAAGGCAGGGTAATATTCAACTCCAGGTAATACAGAGAACACCACAAAGATATTCTTCAAGAAGACCAACCCCAAGGCACATAATCGCCAGATTTATTAGGGTTGAAATGAAGGAGAAAATACTAAGGGCAGCCAGAGAGAAAGGTCAGGTTACCCATAAAGGGAAACCTATCAGACTTACAGCAGATCTCTCAGCAGAAACCCTACAAGCCAGAAAAGAGTGGGGACCAATATTTAACATCCTTAAAGAAAAGAACTTTCAACCCAGAATTTCCTATCCAGCCAAACTAAGCTTTATGAGTGAAGGAAAAATTAAATCTTTTGCGAACAAACAAGTACTTAGAGAGTTCACCACCACCAGGCCTGCTTTACAAGAGCTTCTGAAAGAAGCACTATACATATAAAGGAACAACCAATATCAGCCTTTCCAAAAATATATCAAAAAGAAAAGAACATTAACACAACGAAAAATTTACACTAACTAATGGGCAAAACAGCCAGCTCGCATCAAATGCTAGTATTAAAGTTATATATATTCTAATTGGATAAAAAGCCAAAACCCATTGGTATGCTGCATCCAGACCCATCTCACATGCAACGATACACAAAGACTCAAAACAAAGAGAAGGAGGAAGATTTATCAACCAATCAGAGAGTAAAAATAAACAAATAAAAAGCAGGAGATGCAATTCTCGCCTCTGATAAAGTAGACTTTAAAGTAACAAAGAGCAAAAGAGGCAAAGAAGGACATTACATAATGGCAAAAGGATCAATGTAACAAGAAGAGCTAACGATTTTATAGATCAACGAGACAGAAAATTAACAAGGACATCCAGGACTTGAACTCAGACCCGGAACAAGTAAACTTAATAAACATTTATAGAACTCTCCACTTCAAATACATAAAACATACATTACCACCTCACACCTATTCCATAAGTGACTACATAATTGGAAGTAAATCACTCCTCAGTAATCGCATAGCATTTCATAGGTTTAAATGAAATATTGGTTGGCTGCTCGTTTGTTATTTTCTTCCCTTATTCCTTCCTGTTTACATCAAGTAAAATTATTGGTATAAAAGAGGTTTTCAATACCCATTACTAAACTGCATTCTAGCCTGGGCAAGAAAGCAATACTCCCATTCTCTCTCTCTCTTTCTCTTCCTTTTTCCTCCTCTTCTTTATTCTTTTTCTTTCTTTCTTTCAAAAAAAAAAAAAAAAGAAAGGCATTTTCATTACTTCTAGATTACCTATATGCAATAACATTTTTCACAGGAAAGAGAAAAAGAAGTCAAATATATCTTTGGAAAAAAAAAAAAACCCTGTTTATGCTTTTAATAAATATTATAACTTGTAAATAATTTGTTATATGTAAAAGCAACTCCAAACCAGTATCTGAAAGTCATTTGTCACACTTAGGAAAAACATTTTCCCTTACACTAACTGGTTTAGCAAACTTCTTTTTTTTCACTCACATAAGGTTTTTAAACCTGGTATAGATTATCACCTTTGAACTATTAGATCACAGAATCATTATTACTTTATTTTACTCTCTGTGTGCATCAAACACAATCAACAGAAATTAATTTTAGTTACTAAAGACTTCTAGCAAGAGAATTACAATTCATACAACTTCTCAAAGGTGGAAGCCCAACTGCAAAAACGCTCATGTGCCCTCAGCGTCCCTAGTTCACATTTGCCCAAATATTTCTCTAGTAACTCTTATTTTATAAAATGCTTTCTAGTGTACATTGTTAATATATGTTGTTTTCAGCAAGACATTTTTTGTGTTGATATATTTACAAAAAGAAGTATTAGGCTCTTGAACAAAGTCCTGTTTCTATTTCTCCATAAAATATATTGATTCTAAAAGAATATACACATAGAGCACAAATAATTTCACATGGATTATTATTCTCTCCATTTTACTAAGGCAAATCTAACTAATATACTGAAAATCAAATTCAAGTTCTTAGCTGAACTAGAATTTCATGTCATTTTATACACAAGATAAATCCATTTATGAATTTAAGTGGTACAACTGCTATAAAATCATCTTTCTCATTACATGTTTTATATATGCAGCAAGTGAGGCTGGAGTGACAAATGAAATAAAACTAGCAGGAAATAAAATCCATAAATCTTTTCTTTAATGGGTTTTCCTTTATTCTGTGATGTGACCATAGGCAGACATTTAATTGACTCTATTTCATCTCAATATGTGGTAAAAGGTCAATTTATCCAAAATTATTTATTTGAATAATTATGAAGATTTAAGATACATAACAGAAATATGAAAAACTTATTTAACAGAAATATGAAAAACTTACTCTAGCTCGAAGATATCCCAGGTTAGACAATAATAATGGAAATACATGATTTTGTAGAAACAACTCCATTTGGTCCTTGAATAAACTCTTCTATTAAGAAACAAATTTTAACTTATCAATGTCTTTTTCATATGTAAGAATCACTTTCTAATCAAGTATATTTATTATGACTTGCTTTTAATATTACTTCCAATTATAATTTTGTAAAATCATTTGACCTATATATTGCATGTTTTAAAACAAGACAAATATTACTTTAGATCAGTTTGATAATGATTTTGTAGAAGTAAGATATTTTGTATCCCTTTCACATACCAAGTTTCATACTGAAAACTTAAAACGGTCAAATTTCCTTTTTAGTTAAAGAAATAGGTGACAGAAAGGAGGATATTTGTCAACTCAATTATCCAGAAGTAGTCACCAGCTTTAAATTAACCATAACTTTCATATTCTGTCACTTGCCTGTGCTTTACAAGGTTATTAAGTAAATTAAATTTTGATTATCTTAACCTTCAATAAAATCTCAGCTAGGGAACCAATCACATGCAGGGCTCCATCTTTCTTCCTAGGGTCAAAGTTCGGGTCTGTTAGGATTTGATAACAGAATGCCATCATTTTTGGCAACACCTAAAGAAACAGAAGAATCCACTTTAGTCTGCATGAACTTGCATTGTCTTTCTATAATATTAACTATGATGCACAAATTTTAAAAAATAATGCCATTTTATGTTTCATCAAGCAACTATAAGCTCAATATGAAAGGTACAATTTATTAAGAAACAAAATAACCATGATACTCTTTCCCCTCACCAGTACAGAAAAAAATTTCTTAAGGCAACAAGTTATAACAAATAACAATATAATTTCTCAAATACTAGGGATATACTAGAGTATCAAATCAACGCAAGTCACCTTTTAGTTTTGGATTTAAAAAGAAAAATGAAATACCTCTTTTCTTTTCTTTGCAGCAGTATATAAGAGAGTCTGGGCTGCTGTGGTGGGAGAAGCATAATCTTCAAAAATATCTAAGATTTTAAAAGGTTTAAACCATGTTAGTAAAAATATACTTACTTATTCTAGATTTTAAACCTGACTGACCACTATTCCAAACCAAAAAAATAAAACTGTCCACGTATGACACTGGTTGATGGCACTAAAAACTAAGGATAAACAGTGGCACCACAACATCGCTGTCCCCTGCACAACAATGTTCTTCAAACTCTATAGGTTGTCCTTTCAAACTATTATACTGAAGAAAACAATGCATTTGCACGTCTGTTTCACTGCGGAAAGGAAAAGTGCTTTATCGCTATCAAAAAACAACAAAAATTCACTCAGTTCTTACTTTGTGCCAGGCACTGTTCTACACCCTGGGGATACAAAGATCAAACAAAAAAGGTTCTCACGGAGCTTACGTTGTGAGAAAGAAACAGATTATATATATGTACACACATAAGTCACGCGAAGAACAAATGTAGAATAGGGTGAAGAAACAGAGTGACAGAGTATGGGGTGCTAGTTTAAATAGGGTGTCAGGGAAAGCCTCTCCAACTCTGTTAAGGTAAGATTTAAGCAGAAATTGAATGAAATGAGGGAGAAAGCAATCCATGGATAAAGCACTCCAAGCAGAGGAAACAGCAAGTATAAAAGTCTTGAGGGATTGCTAGGACCATGCTTGGCTCTGTCAATATGTAGGTTCAGCAGGTCATCCATGGATAGTTGTTGAATATATATACCTACCTAAAACTTAATGTATCACTTAATACCATGAACATTTTCACAAATTTCAGAATAGGCAGTTTACCTAAGAAACTGAAATCTTGAAAGGTATCTGGTATGTCCTTGTTTAAATATAAAAGATAAAACCAAATCTAAGTCTACCTCAAAATGCAAAATACAGACATAATAAGAGCATTTTTAGAGTACTGTACTTACTCTGCCAGGCAGTATGCTACAGTTTTAGAAGCATCTAGTATTCTATGCTAAGCAGTTAGTTCATGTGTATTAAGCCATTTAATCCTCCTAGCATTATTATCATCACACACTTGACAGCTGAAAGCACTGCATTTTAGAGAGGTTAAATAACCCGTCCACGGTCACACAACAAGTAAGTGACCAAACCAGCATTCATAACCAGGCTATCTTAACATCAAAGCCTGGGCTCTTGTTAGCTTTTACTAAATCAAAAAACATTAGTAGGGGAAATGGGGAGATGTTGGTTAAAGAGTAGATAAAAAGAATAAATAAACTAAAACATTATTATTAACATCAGTCAATACATTTAGATAGAAATGCTTTGTTTCACATAAATAACTGCAAGTCACAAACACAGAAAACACAGTAAATGTTCTTCCCTATGGTTACCCAAAAGTAAAATACACATATCAAATAAAAGCTACTGCATTCCAGTCTACCGGAGGAAATGATTAAAGAAAACTCACTCCATTTAGTCAGTCTTGAGCTACTCATATCCTCTTTTAAACAATAAAATGTAAATTCCCACTGTTAATCAACAGACATACAGTTCTTATTTTCTAAAAACTGAGATATTTATACCTATCCTATCAGATATGAAGAATATGTAAAATAATGGTAGCTCTCTGAAAGCTAAACAAATACTCTGTATATCACAAAAACACATAGGTATTATAAAAGAAGTAAACACTAAAAGAATGCCTTGCAAGGAAGGAGGATCACTTGAGCCAGGAGTTCGAAACCAGCCTGGGAAATTTAGAGAGACCCCATCTCTGCAAAAAATAATTAGCCAGGCCTGGTGGCACATGCCTGTGGTCCCAGCTACTTGGAGGCTGAGGTGGGAGGATCACTGGAGCCTGGGAGGTCAAGGCTGCAGAAGGCTGCAGTGAGCTCTGATCATACCATTGCACTCTCGCCAAAAAAAAAAAAAAAAAAGAAGAAGAAAGACTGGCTAATCACTCAAAGCAAACTAGAAAAACAAAGGCATAAGAAAAAGGAAATAGTAAATTACACATATGAATAATGATTTTCAAAAGAAAAAGAGAATAGAGAAATAAAGCAGATAGTAAATATTTCTCATTCATTTGCTTTTCCTATACTTTGTCTCCAAGAGAAAAGGGGGTTCCTCAGTTACTGAATCCAATAATACAAACACAAAGCTCTGTAAAAACAAAGCCCAACAAACTAACATCTGTACCTGTAGACTTAGCTTATATAGCTAAACACACCTGGCTCAACTAAGCGGAAAGTACTGCTTTGTCACAGCACTTTCAGTATGCAGTGCTAGATTTAGCAATCATTTGTTTCAACATTTATTGAAGGCATACTGGAGGCCAAGCACCAGTGGAGGAATGCAGAGGTACAGAGGAGATAGAAAATGCAAAATAAAGAAAATAAATAAGACAAAATTCCTGTCCTCAGAAAGCTTCTAAGTTGTGGGAGATAGATAGGCAAATTAATATTTTGCTATATTAAGTGCCTGAGTGTTCCCTGAAGCAATTAATACAAACTGGGAATAAATCAGACCACCTACACAGCTCACCAGCTTCCAGGAAGATCCAAGCTAAAAGGACACCCAAAGAATTGGGCCACACACAGCGAGGCCCCCATATGTAATTTCTTCCCCTTGTAGAACACTTAGTCTCTCAGATAAGCAGGCAAACCAAATAGGGGTACCACTAAAATATGCAGAAATCCAAAGTATTTCCCACATGAGAACAACCCAATCTATCAATGGGTTGTGGCTTTTCATCTCCCACATCAGAAGGCCTCAAGTTCTCTAGGTCAGCAAAATAACATCAAACTCTCAAAGTTTCAGATTATATCATGCAAAGCAGAACCCAGGGGATTTAACAAAGTAATAAAATTTGCTTAAAAATATAAATTTAGTTATATTACTTTACATATCCAGAAACTGATGAGAAAACCATCTCAATTACCAAATTTCATCCTTATATACTCATATGGATCTTCTTGCCACATCTCTTCATCCTCATCTTTATAACACATCACAGAAAAAATCACATCTTCAGAGATGTTCTAAAATGAGAAAAAAAAAAGTAACAAATGGGTATAGGCTATTCAGGTTTGGGGAATACTAATAACGTATATGTTGACAGTCTTTATGATGTTAGTCTTACGATGTTCCAAACTGTGTGTGTGTAAAATGCCAAGTCAAGGTTATATTTACTATTATAATTCTTGTTTTGAAATTTTTTTTAACATTTCCATTTTGGTCCTAAAAGTCCATGTATTAACAATATTAAAGGGCCAGATACTTCTTTGGAAGGCCAAGTGCAGAAGGATCACTTGAGGCCAAGAGTTCAAGACCAGGCTGGGCACTGTAGCAAGACCCCATCTTCAAAAAAATATATAAAAACTTAGCCAAGCATGGTGACATACATCTTGGAGGGTCTCCTGAGCCCAGGAGCTCCAGGCTGCAGTGAGCTACAATCATGTCACTGCAGTCCAGCCTGTGTGATAGACTCCAGTTCAAAAAAAAAAAATTAAATTTTCTTTTCTTCTATTTCCCAAAAAACTAATTTCCTATTCTACAAATGTAGGTTTCAGGTAGAGAAAAGTCATAGCTACTAGCCTCACTGTGCACTGCTACGAATGCTCTATGAAGTCATTTTATGCTCTAACAACTATTTATATAAAAACAGGATTATCTCTTGCCACTTGTTCCAAATTAAATAATTCTAGGAGAAAAAATTCAGCCTAAGGATCGGCATTTTCTTATTCCTACTTTATAGCTACGTAAAAATAAAGCCAAAGGTATCAAGTAGAAAAGAAATGCTATCACAACTCACCCTTACTTTACAGGAACACAGCAAATGAAATCAGTATCTTCACTAATTGCAAATAAATTATCACTATTTGATCAAAGTGACTAGGCAAATAGTTATTAAGATGTCTACATAAAACAGAGAAAAGGTATCTATTGGTAAGATGGGTAATAACACTAAAATTCTATCCTGGACAGCAAACAGCAAAGTGAAAGATTCTTCTTTTCAGATATCATTTACAAAATTTAAGCATTCACAGTTTGGGAGAGGGTGGGTATTCAGTTCCTAACATTGCTGAATTATCCAATTATTTGTATACAAATAAGTATTTATTTATTAGTGGCCTATAATTTTCCATTCTCATTTGTTCTTTAGCTAAATAACAATGCTAAATTCTACCTTTCAGCAAACAATTGATACAGAAACAATTCTGCTACTACACTTAACAATCCAAGAAAAGAAACAAAAACCTTGCTCATACCTACAAATAAAACCATAACGTATCAGGTTTCAATTACTGCAAAGTAACACTACCTTACTAGAGCCCTGGTAAGTTTTCAAAATGCTTTCACACAAAATACCTCATTTGATCCTAGCAACTTTTAGATAAGAAGGGTAGAAAAGCACTATCTGCCTTAATAGAGGAGAAAATGAGGCTTAATGAGATTAAGCAAGATCAAGTGAATCCAAGTCTCCCGACTCACAAAACTTGAAGGCTTCATTCTTCTCAAATGCTTAAATTTCTAAACCCTTTATAGCTGACATAAGACTTCACTCATTAGAAATTATTAATGGCAAAATGTAATATATATTAAATGTAAAATATAGGATTAGTAATATTAACTTTGTCTAGAAAACTTATTTCAACCAGAGAATAATTTTGGAGAACTGCTCTCTGACACTAACCTGTATGTGTGGCTTCATCTGCTTCCAAGTAATAGAATGAACCACCCCTTGGTTGAGATAGTTGAATGCTTGCTGGAGAACACGGGGAGATACATATTCTTTCTGTCTGTATTGATCTAAAATTTTTAGTAGTACCTATAGGAAAATAGAAAACAGAGAACAACATCAACAATTTCAAGGTTAAAAGGGGGAGGTGTCATTTTAGGCATGACCTAAAATTCAGAATCCATAGATGTAAAAATTAACAGATTTGGGAGAAAAATCAGTATTTTGTAAGAAATCTCAGATAAACAGTTTTGATTATTAGATAGGTCCATGTTATATTGAACTAAACGGTGTCTCATTGTAACTTCCAGGCAAACTCTAAATTTCTATTCTACTGCTACCTCTTCAAAATAAAAACTCCTGTTTAAAAAATTCAATAGGTGATGGGGATGGAGGCAGCAAACCACATTGCCCTGTATGTACCTATGCAACAATCCTGCATGTTCTTTACATGTACCCCAGAACCTAAAATGCAGTAAAATAATATATATATATAAACCAAACATATAATTAAAGCTATAAAATGCAGAATAATAATTGAAAAAAAATGAAAGCGATTATATAAATATGGGATCAAAGTAATAAGCTCTGGTACTTTCTAATTCTTAGTAAAGTTATATCTTTTCATAAGCAAATATTTACTGGCTAACATAATGATTAGGTTAGTTTTAGGGAGCACTTTATTGTCTCTATAAGGTATATAGCAATTTAGGTTCATAACATAAATCTGCCAATTTAAAAAAAAATTACAATAACAGATCTGACTAAATAAACACTAAAAACTTCCATACAACAAGAGACAGCACAAAGATGTTTCATTATTTGATAAAGACTCTTTCAAATTGGAAGAGAAAAGTTGTTTGAAAAACAGTATTGGCACAACTGATTAGCCCTCTGAAAAAATTTAAATTAACTCCCTAAACTTCACACTAAAATAAACTCCAGATGGGGAAATATTTTAACAATGACAAAAAAATGATAGCACAGAATTCCTAAAGAAAATATGGGAGAATTTTCTTTTATAATCTCAGATCACAGAAGGTCATTATAAACATAACACAGTTGAGAAGTTATTTTTTTAAACTGATTTAAAAAGTTATTTATAAGGAAAATTTAAAAAAATCTAGAGCCAAGCATGGCGATTCACACCTGTAATCCCAGCACTTTGGAAGGCCAAGTTGGGTGGCTCACTTGAGGTCAGGAGTTCAAGACCAACCTGGCCAACATGGTGAAACCCCATGTCTACCCAATAATATAAAAAATTAGCCAAGTGTGGTGGTGTGTGCCTATAATCCCAGCTAATTGGGAGGTTGAGGCAGGAGAATCACTTAAACCCAGGAGGCAAAGGTTGCAGTGAGCCAAGATCGTGCCACTGCAGTCTAGCCTGAGGGACAAAGCAAGACTCTGTCTCAAAAAAAAAAAAAAAAAAAGAAATCTAGAAACATCATCTATATCATTAAAGCTTTTGCCTGTCTAATTAGTCTTTGCTTCCTCAATATGGCCCTGATACAGACAGTGGTCAATAATTAATAAATTTTATTTATTGAAATATAAACAAAAATATGATGTAAATGGCAATACTGATCAACCAGTCCTCATAGACCATTGTCCTTTGTAGCTTTTAAAAGTTTTAAACATTAATAGCAACTTGGATTATTTCCAGAACTAAGTTTAACTATATAGAATGATTCCCAAACTTCTATAGAAACGTTTAAGTTCTCAGCTGAGAGTCTTAACATCTAATAAGTTCAACTACTCTTTATATAGACCAATTCATATTATATAAGTCTTCTAAAATAAAAGCTTAGAACAAAGAGGTGACGCCCAAAGAAATAAAGATCAAAAAACTCGTTAAGAAGTCAGAGAATTAACAGAAGAACCCAGTCTAACACTGGTGACTGCTACACCACTATCAACTTAAAAGGTTTGAGTCCACAGTCTAGGATTCAGTTCTGGTGGTAGCAGTCTTGGGACATTTGGTTCTAAAACTAATTGCACTGTAAACTTGGTTTTAAAACAATTGCCTTGTAATAGACTCCCAGAACTGTCCTTTCATCCTCTATAAATATGTAATGAATTAGTATGTTTGTAACCTACTTCCAATAGATAGAAATTACTTTACTTTCAGTAGTAACCATTCTTCTATTTAAGAAGCATAAGTTTATTACCTGCTGTATGCCCACCGCATAGGTTTTCAAAAAGAATTCAGAAAATTCAAAGTATTCTTTTGTGACATTTCCTGGGCTTCCATATCTTAAAATACAAAGAGAAAATATTCAAATACTGTGAATTTTACAAATAGCATGCTTGCTACTTTAAATATAGTCCCTTATTTAAAGATGGATTCTATTAGGGCAGAAAACTAACACTGCCTTCTTTTTTGCACAAGCCACAAGATGAAATCAAGATAACGTGTACTCAGACTACGGGCCATACTTTAAAGTTTCAGACAGAAGCTTTCACTTGCTAAACCAAGAGCTCCTAAAGGGTGAATATTAGAAATTAAAATGTTACAACTGATATAGATTTTTTCAATAAATGCTTTTAAAATTAAATGTTTTTATTACATTTATGTAATACTTTATTACAGAGTTAAGTGACCATGCAGCTTCTTGCATAATTCTTAGATATTATCAATAGGCTGAACAACGTTATTTTTCCAAGTTTTTCATAGAAGAATAAAAAAGATCCAGAGAACATTACCCACTTCATTATGATCTCAAAGCCTCTGATTACAATTAAGCCTACTTTAAACAGAGTGACTCTTGGCTCTCAGTGGCTCTAAAGACAAATAATCATATCTGATACCGAGATACTGACTATATGATCATCAATGTAATAAACAGATAATTACCGTTCGAAGAGCCGAGCTACGATATGCAGTGCCCACTTCTTACATTTCCACCATACCAGTTCTGGTCTATCATCCTCATCAATTTGCAGAGTCTCCTAACAGGACAGAATTACCCAGATTAAAGGTGTGCATAATAAAAGGATTTATGTGAATAACAAAGGCAGGATAAATCTTGATATAGATTAAGTCATATTAAATGTGCAGTTAGATTGCTATACAAATGAAAATTCTTACGGATTGCTAGGCAGGAAATAAATAAGCAAAGTAAATTTCAATTAACCAATGCTGCTGTTCACATTTACCCCCTACTTCAAAAGGCCTAAATAAGTAGAGGACAAAATACAAAACACCATGGTTCTTTGAGGAAACCCAGATGATAAAAAGGTTCTACATTTTTATCTGGGTGATAGCACAAGTGTATGTCAAAATTCACTGAACTAGTCACTAAATTCTGTGCATTTATGCATGTAAGTTAAACATCAAAATACTTTGTCTTATGGTATGGACAACAGATATACTACTGCACATTTTAAGACAAACTAAAATTTTAATAGATACAAGAGCTAATATGATAAATTAAAAATAGTATCGTTATTCCAGATCAAAATTAACCATCTTTTCCCTGTCAAACAGACAAACTTAGAATTAAGTGTGTGCCCGTAACAGGCATTCTCAGTCACTGCTTATTAAAGTGTAAACAAGGGCACACTTTCTGAAGAGCATGCTGCAAGATCAGTGAAAAGCCTTACACGCTTCTAGGAGTTTATCCAAAGAAAATCATCACATATGTGCACAAAAATTTAAGTACATTCTTAGAGTTAAAACACTAAATAATTAAAACAACCCAAACATGCAGCAAGTAAAACATTCAACAAAAATGACAGTATAAAAGCATTTATAATCAAAAAATATTTATAAGTTTTAAGTGAAAACTGAATTTCAAAATAGTATCAATAAATACTTCTTTTTTTTCTTTTTTGAGATGGGGTCTTGCTCTATGCCCTAAGCATCATAGTTTACTGCAGTCTCAAACTACTGGGTGATCCTCCCACCTCAGCTTCCCAAGTGCTACCACACCTAGATTTTTTTTTTTTTTTTTTTTAACTTTTTGTAGAGTCCAGGTCTCACTATATTGCACAGACTGGTCCTGAACTTCTGGCCTCAAGTGATCCTCCCCATTTGGCCTCCTAAAGTGCTAGGATTACATGTGTGAGACACCAGGCCCAGCCAACATATACTACTTTTATAAATAAAATATGTTGTGTATAGAGGCAGAGAACAAAAAAAAAGACTAGAGAGATAAAGTTTTAAAAATGGTTTTCATTTTTGGTAGGATTAAATTCTTTAAGCTTTCTAAAAATGGCATTATAGATTATTTTATTAATTATAATAGTAAATTTTTTCAAAAAGCTTGCAGGGATAACGAATCAGTCTACCACAAATATTCCAAACCCATTTCCCCTATTTTTCTTAGGAAAACTTTTTCTTACAGGAGGAACGGTCCTATCGATAATAGTTCGGAAGATCTCCATCCATGTTGTCATGGTTTGGTTATTCACTAGCTGAAGAGGCAATGCATACTGGAAAACAGAAGAACAACAACATGAACAATAATTCCTCCCCTTCAAAAAAAATCAGCAATTTTATCTATATTGTAAGGCTAAAATATATGAAAGGGCTAACATTTGAGAATGAAAACAGCAATCTTATACGGTTCAACCTAACTTAAAATAATTTCATAAGTATATACAGAACTTAAATTTTTAAATTTAAAAGACTACATGCCATGAGTTGTTTCTTGGGGCTAATTTTTGAAAGTAAAAAAAAATTAATACTACTGAGGTCTCATTTATTCAGCATGAGATTCTGGGTGAGTGATTTTTATGACTTACCCCTTTGAGGGTCAAACCTTCTATTTTAACCACCTTGATGAAAATCTTTATTTCAACAAACGCTCATCAAACATTTTTTACTTACTTTTCTCTACACTGTAGCATAATAACTACAGTCCACTTTGTACTACACAGGTATGTGGCTCACCCCTGTCATACTGTGAGGTGCAGGAGAGGAGGGACAGTGCCTCCACATCCATTCAGTACAAAACATGCCACCATGCTACAGATATTATAATAAGACAGACAATCTTTGCCCTCACAAAGCTTACACTCTAACTGGAAAAATATATACATATATATACAGTCATGTACCACATAACAATGTTTCAATCAGTGACAGACTGCATATACAACAATGGTCCCATAAGATTAAAACAGAGCTGAAAGATTCCTATCACCTAGTGACATAGTAACCATCTTAAAGTCACAGCACAATGCATTACTCAAATATTTGTGGTGATGCTGGTGCAAACAAACCTACTGCATTGCCAATGGTGTAAAGTATAGCAATTTTTTTTTTTTTGAGACAGAGTCTTGCTCTGTCACCAGGCTGGAGTGCAGTGGCACGATCTCGGTTCACTGCAACCTCTGCCTCCCGGGTTCAAGCGATTCTCCTGCCTCAGCCCCCCAAGCAGCTGGGACTACAGGCACATGCCCAGCTAATTTTTGCATTTTTAGTAGAGCCAGGGTTTCATCATGTTGGCCAGGATAGTCTCAATCTCTTAACCTCATGGTCCACCCACCATGGCCTCCCAAAGTGCTGGGATTATAGGCGTGAGCCACCATGCTTGGCCAAGTATAACAGTTTTACACAGTACCTAATAATTGGTAATGACAACTAGGTTACTAGTTTATATATTTACTATACAATACTTTTTATCATTAGTTAGAGTGTACTCCTTTCACTTTTATTTTTTTTAAGTGATGTAAAACAGCCTCTGGTAGGTCCTTCAGGAGATATTCCAGAAGGCACTGTTATCATAGGCGATAGCTCCATGCTGCATGTTATTGCCCCTGAAATGAAGACACTCCAGCTGGACAGGATATGTAAGTGGAAAGCAGTGATATTGATGATCCTGACCCTGTATAGGCCAGGGCAAATGTGTGTGTGTGTCTTAGTTTTTAATGAAAAAGTTTGAAGAGAAAAAAAAAATTCTAAAATATAAAACCTTTTAAAACACGGATATAAAGAAAATATTTTTGTGCAGTTGTACAACATGTTAATATTTTAAACTAAGTGCTAGTACAACAGAGTCAAAAGTTAAAAATGTTCAAGTTTATGATGTAAAAATGTTACCGTAAGCTAGGGTCAATTTATTATTATGGATAAATTCTATAAATTTAGTGTAGCCTAAATGTTCAACTTTTATAAGTCTACATACAGTAGCATAGAGTAACGTGCTAGGCCTTCACATTCACTCACCACTAACTCACCCACAGCAACTTCCAGTCCTGCACGTTCCATTCATGATACCCTATACAGCTGTGCCATTTTTAAAATATCTTATACTATATTTTTAGCATATCTTTTCTATGTTTAGATATACAACTACTTACCACTGAGTTACAGTTGCTTTCAGTATTAAGTACAGTAACATGCACAGGTTTGCAGTCTAGGAGCAACACATAGCCTAGATATGTAGTAGGCTATACCATCCAGGTTTGTGTAAGTACACTCTACAATGTTCACCCAAGGACAAAAATTACCTGACAATGCTTTTCTCAGAATGTATTCCCAGAGTTAAGTAACACATGACTATACAAGTACAAAGGTAGAAATGATAAGAGAAGAAGGTGGACAGAAGAAGGGCTTTATGGGCTATATTAAGAAGTTCACACTTTATTCTAAGTGCATTTGGGAGCCATTTGGATTTGAGATAGGGAACAGAGGAGAAGTAGGCTGACAGCTGGCTGAGGTTATATAGAGAATATCCAAGTGCCCTGTACAAATATTATAAATGCTGCTTGGACAAGATCTGTTGAATCATACTTTATTTTATTTTGTTTATCTTTTTAATTTTTTTTTTTAAACACAGTCTCTTTTGGTTGCCCAGACTGGAGAGCAATGGCGCAATCTCGGCTCACTGCAACCTCCACCTCCCAGGTTTGAGCAATTTTCCTGCCTCAGCCTCCTGAGTTAACTGGGATTACAGTCACCCGCCATCATTCCTGGCTAATTTTTTGTATTTTTGAAGAGACAGGGTTTCACCATGTTGGCCAGGCTGGTCCTGAACTCCAAACCTCAGGTGATCTGCCCGCCTCAGCCTCCCAAAGTGCTGGGATTACAGACGTGAGCCACCGCACCCGGCTACTCATACTTTTAAAAACAAAATTTTTACCGCTTTTTACTTGTGTCAGCATTGTAATAGTGGCTCCTAATGCCTTCTAACTTTCTATCTCCCAGAGGAAAATGTTACATAATAATTACCAAAGTATTAGTATATAATAATTACCAAAATGGTTAGAAATATTGAGGTTTTTCAGGATTTTAGCACGTATAGATTGAGAAAAATATGTAGATTCTGTCCTCTTAGCAAACCAATTAGTGATAAAAGCTTTAGAAAAATTATTTCATCAACCTTTGTCTTACTTCCCAATTTCTAGGAAAGAGAAGTCTGGCCTCTGAATATTATTTCAAAACAAGTAAGAGAACGTATTTTCCTAGTATTCTAGTTTCTTCTTTTCTCAGATTTGCCTCCTTCCCCTTTCTCTTTCCCTGCAAAAAGGCTGCCCGGGGCGGTGGGGAGCGGGGTGCGGAATCTGCCTCAGACTATCTCTATTAAAAAATTTAAAAGATTAGGCTTTAATGAAAGTATAAATCTTTATTAAAGTAAAATATTCTGAAACAGTTTAAGTATCTAAGTCAATAAAAAGCCAAAGAAGGATCCAAACTATCTTGGCTTTTGAGCTCAACAAAAACATCCTCTTCTCATGACAAATTCAACTAGAAAACATATAATAGGGCTTTAATTCACTCATCAAACAGTTAAGCCTGAAAACAATTATTCCGCCTCCAATCAGACCTAAATAATTTACCTAAGTCTTTCAAGTATTTGATGTTAAATATTCTTGTATTTCAAACACATTCCATCTCTATCTTCTAATTTCTTTTTGGATTCCCATGTTAGTATCCTTGATAGCCTTCAGACTTTTTTTTTTTAGGCAGCATTTTAAACCAAGGAAAATGAGCCCTAAATCTTCTGTTAGCTTTGAGTGAAATGCAAAGAAACTACCATCAACGTGATTTCCCATAGAAGAGGGACTCTCTTCTTCTTTTCCTTCTTCTTCTCTTATAATCATAACTAATCTACAGGCAAGAATGCTATAGAACAGATAAGTTGAGTAATCAGGTTTTAGGGCAGGTAGGTTTACCTACCCTAGTTCTTCCTTACTCATAATTTCAGACACTGGAATGAAAAGCACACAGGCGCAGATCTACTATGGAGATGATCTTGGGCAATTAATTTCTGTGAACCTGTTCCTCATAAGCATTTTTAAAAGAAATATATGGGAGAATATATAATAATTTTTAATGATAACTGACACTTATTGAGTACTTTCCATGTGTCAGGCAGAAATACAGGATTCCATGTTTGTTTTCCTTAATAGAAACCTACCTGAACAAGTGCATAAAAGATTTTTAGAATCTGTTTCTGCAGTATTACAGAATAAAAGGAGGAATCAGGAAGGAGCTGCATGATTTGTTGCTGAATACGAGGCAGGAATATCTGCATTGCTACTATAAGAGGTTCTCTTTCTTCTGCTTTCTTATATCTACATGAGCAAAGACAGAAACAGAAAAGTAATTTCTCCCATCCAAAGAACTATCAACAATAAATTAGAAAATATTTTTAAATACATAAAACTAATAAAACAAAAACATTAACACTGGCTTGTAGTTTCTGTTTGAATTGTTAGAATTACACTGAAAAGAAATTTAAAATAACATCCTGTTTTAGGCACAACACTTAAAAGTCTTTCTGCAAAGATTTAGACTAGTTTAAACCGATCCAAGACTATTTTGCAGTTTTCCTACATGAATGTTTCTAGTATTTTTCATCAAGCCAAAACTCTTCCTATAAAATACAAGTTGCTATGCTATTTTTAAATAGATAGACTATATAACAAATAATATGGGAGAAAATGTCTTTTTCTTATATTTTCCTAAATTGAGCAGACAAAATGCCCATTAGCACATTAAAGTTTCTTTGAATAACTGCAGCAAATAAACACATTTAAGTATGTTTAACCCAACATTTTCCAAACTAATCCGATAACCTGTGCAGAATATCCACAACACAGTACTCTATGCAATTTAATTATTTCTAAGTTACACAAGCCTGCTTTCTTCAGCCAGTTAGAGACCAACTTACTCATATGTCTTCACCAGTTGATACAGACATAATAAACTGCCAAGCCAGCTTCCACTGTTCTGTGATTGCAAGTAATAGTCTATCTTGTCGACCACTGCTGGCCAGTGACCAGGAAAATCATGTTTTATGATGGCACGGAGACACATTGTTAACTGGACTCTACAAGGTGGGGAAGAAAAGTCCAAAATCTATGTAGTTATAAATAGTGTTTCACAGACCTCTAATATTTTACATACAAGTTTGTTTTCTCCTATTTACCTATATTATATAATTACATACACAGGGTAGGGGGAAAAGACATATCTAAAATACATCCTCAGTGACTGAACTTGTTGAAAATAAACAGATGGGTGATTTCCTAAAATGAATGAAACCTTTCAAACTATCTCATCCTAAATACATTTTTTTAATTGTTTAAATCTTTTTTTAAATTTTCAAAAAACTCCAATGAATCTACCTCTGCTCTGTAAAATTTCCCAGCTTGTTATGTCTCATATTTTGGTTACCATATCCTGAATGAGGAAAAAAAATATCGTATCACTTCAAACAGAAAAACCTAAAGATGGTACAAGTAAGCACAAAGAAGGCCTACATAATTGTGGGAAGATTCTCTATGGGCCAAGATCTTAAACCCATCCATTATCAGTTAACACCCAACACCGTACGTTGATTCTATCCAAAGCAGTCTGAGATCCTAATTTTTCCACCCTAAGAAAGAAACATGTATTAGCAAGGCAATTCCTGAAGAGGAGAGCTAAGAGCTATTTCCAAAGAAATAAATGAAAAAGGCAACAGAAAAGACATAAAACAGAAAAAAGAAAATATTCCTTTAATAAAACTATGAAGTTAAATGCTAAAAGAAGTTATCTGATAACACAGATCAGTTACTTTCTCAATGAGATTTCAACTGGAACTGGAACTGGAACTTGAAAGAAAATAGGGGGAAATTTTTCTCTTCTACAAACTATCAATTCAATGTTATCACCAAATATGACCTTACATGACATTTTCATATGGTTAGAAAGTAATCTGGCAAAATTAGGATTCTACAGTGCAACTAAAAAAAAAAAAAAAGGATTTTCAGTTGAACAAATAGTAACTCAGATTCACCAAAACTGGTAAAATTAAACAAAATGATGCCATTTCTTTACGTTATCAAATCTATTTGAAAACTCCCTTTGTAATACTCTTAAACTTTGAGAATAGGAGGAAGAAATTTCTTCAATAATGATTATAGTTAAGCCTTAAGGACGTAAAAGGAGCAAAGCCACAGAGAACTGTCTCATGATAAAGATAAAGATCTCTAATGCCACTAGCAGCTGTTCCTTTAAAGAATAAATAGGTCATATTTATATGCAATAAAATTGAAACTTTTCATTTTTTAAAATTTCATCTTCCCAGTCCTTTCTCATTCCAAGCAAAGGATGGTTATGAAAGGCCATCCTTCAATGCATTACTGTTTAGAACCACTGGAAGATTAAGGGAGATCTGAAAATGTAAGATTTTGGAAATAAATGGATACATGATGATACCATAAGGGTATCAGTCCCATGACTGGCATTTGAGCAACCAATGAGAATAACAGTGATTTTTTTTTTTAACCAGTACACATATTAACAAATTAATTGCTCTAAGAGTTCAATGTTGGTTCTCCTTCCTGTTATCCCTCATACTTCCTTACTTTTCCACTGCTTATGTCATTATGGCTATTAGATGCTCAGGGCTAACGTCACATCCAACCTCTTGCCATTAAAAAATTTCATTCCTCTACCTCTGTTTCACCTATTTGTCCCTTCATTTTCAAAAGATACCTAATTACTACCTCATATGTTGAAAAGAATTTGTTTCTCCTATTTTAAGATTGCAAAATTTTTGACTCTACAGCTGCTCTGTCCAATAGAGGAGCTGCTAGTTACATATGCACACTTTAAATTAAATTTAAAAATAATTTAATTTTTAAATTAAAAATTCAGTCCCTCAGTTACACTAGCAACATTTCAAGCACTCAACAGTCATTAATGCCATGTGGCTAAGTACTAGACAACACTAACACAGAACACTACCACTGCAGAAAGTTCTGTGGGACAGTACTGCTCTATAGCATCTAATCTATGAATGTGAAAAACTAGAAACAATTCTTCTAGCTTATACCTACTCTATCCTGCCTTCTCTGAAGGAAAAGATGCTCAATTCATAAATGTGAATAAAAATATAGGGAAAAGATTAAGATAGGTGATAGGCTACAATTTCCAAAATCAATCTCTCTGTATCAAAAAAAAGCAAAGAGCGTAGTAAAAAAGTCAAGAGATTATGACTAAGCATAAAGGTTATTTAAATAGCAAGGATTTACACAATTGTTATGGTTAAGTATTTTTTTTTAATCTTACCACTTTTTGTGGCAACATATGGCAACAAAATCTTTTCCAAAATATTTTGAGGCAAAGAATTACAAATATTTTGAGGCAAAGACCTCTAAGTAGAAACTTATTCTTTGAGTGCCCCTCTTCATTACTATACCTCTTTAGAAAAAGAAACAGGAGGCTGAGGATTTGATCCAACAGCACTTACCCTCAGATCTAATCATTTCATGGTTTCTAGTAGTCATAAAGATACAACACCACATACCTCACTAAATCTGGAGACCGAATTATTCCTTCCACAATGTTATCACGTATTTGCTGGCGATCGTTTTCGTGAATGTTGAATGGAAATATTGCTTCTCCTGGTGGAGGTTCTCGATCTGGCCAGTATTGTGTCACCATGTTCTTCAGATAAATGGCAGCTGAGTTTGAGAAAAAATGCTAATATAGCAGTATCAGAAAGGATGGCTTTAATTCAGCCTCACAGAGCATGAAAGTCCAAACCCTTCAATGTTAAACATGATACCCAACAAAAATGGATACTCTTACAGGTATGAACAGCCGAATTAGGAAGAGAAAGTCGTTAAGAATGTGAAGGTTTCACTTTAGCTAGTCTACGCAGAAAACATTTCATTAAGTCAAGCCCCAGAGCTGACAGGACAGGTAAATCATTTGGAAATCATGTATGTATCCTTGCCATGCTAAACATACCTTGAGATCATAAAATCATACTTTCCACGATGCCTAATTCTGAGGTGACAACAGGTAAAGCTCTACTCTCCTTCATGAAGATGGTTTTTTTGTTTTGTTTTGTTTTCCCACTGGCTACTATCAAACACTAGCATTTTGGAGTATCTCTGCTTTTTAAGTATTGGGAATTTTCATCTAACCTTTTTGAAATATTTATTACTTGTAAATATAATAGGGAAATGAACATCAGCCTTCAAAAATTTTGGGAAAAAAAGCTCAGGAAATTTTTTTATGTGCACGTCTATCAAAATACATAATCTGATATTGCTACATCATTTTAAGAAGGAATGTGAAGCTTTTTTTTTTTTTTTTTTTGAGACAGAGTCTCGCTGTGTCACCCAGGCTACAGTGCAGTGGCAAGATCTTGGTTCACTGCAACCTCTGCCTCCTGGGTGCAAGTGATTATCCTGCCTCAGCCTCATGAGTACCTGGGATTACAAGCATGTGCCACCACATCCAGCTAATCTTTGTGGGGTTTTGTTTTTTGTTTTTTGAGATGGCTTCTCCCTCTGTTGCCAGGCTGGAGTGCAGTGCAGTGGTGTGATCTCAGCTCATTGCAACCTCCAACTCCACGGGTTCAAATGATTCTCCTGCCGCAGCCTCCCGAGTAGCTGGGATTATAGGCAGGCGCCACCACACCTGGCTAATTTTTGTATTTTTAGTAGAGACAGGGTTTTGCCATCTTGGCCAGGATGGTCTTGATCTCCTGACCTCGTGATTCACCCACCTCAGCCTCCCAAAGTGCCAGGATTACAGGCATGAGCCACTATACCTGGTTATCTTTGTGTTTTTAGTAAGAGGAGGTTTCACCACGTTTGCCAGGTTGGTCTCAAACTCCCAACCTCAGGTGATCCACCCACCTCAGCCTCCCAAAGTGCTGGGATTACAAGTGTGAGCCCCATACCTGGTCAGAATGTGAAGCTTTCTAATCATCCTAGCTGAACAATGAATGTAAGTAAATACTTATAATGTCATACATGTGTGTTTGTGTGTGTGTATGTGAAGAATAAAGAGATGTGATTTGCAAAGGGGCATAACTTTCTTCCCTTAACCTTCTCTTCTCTCCCCACCCAACTCTTTCTTCACCCACCTTTTAACATAAAAGTAAATTGCCAACCTGGCGCAGTGACTCATGCCTGTAATCCTAGCACTTAGGGAGATGGAGGCAGGCAGATCATTTGAGGTCAGGAGTTCAAGACCACCCTGGCCAACATGGTGAAACCCCATCTCTACTAAAAATACAAAAATTAGCCAAGCATGGTGGCAGGCACCTGTAATCCCAGCAAATTGCTTGAACCCAGGTGGCAAATGCACTGAGCCAAGATTGCACCACAGAACTCCAGCCAGGGCAATAAAGCAAGACTCCATCTTAAAACAACAACAACAACAACAACAACAACAAAACTAAATTGGCTAGTAAAAGCACTATACCATAGAGAATACACCAATACATTCTACATTAGTGAAAACAAAAAAGACATTTAGTGAAATTATGAACTTGACATCCTGTAAGCTCCTCTTTCATTAGTTTTGAGTTGCTAAAGTTCTGAAAGACTGTTCCATCTAAGATTTCAATTTATTTGGGTGAAAACAAAAATTATATAAAGGGAGGCTCTAGCCTAAGCACCATGTTTTATCCCAATATAGTCTTCATATTACATAACTGTGACTGGCAAAAAGTACACGTTCAATAAAAATGTATAGACTCATTCAAAATATAATGAATGAATGATCTAAGGATATGAACCAAACCTGTCAGCAGTTCAGACTGATTTCACAGCATTTGGGTTTTTTTTTTTTTTTGAAACAGGGTCTCACTCTAACACCCAGGCTGGAGTGCAGGGACGCAATCACAGCTCACTGCAGCCTCCACCTCCACAGCTTAGGTGATACTCCCACCTCAGTCTCCCAAGTAGTTGGGAATACAGGCATGCACCACCACACCAGTTAATTTTTTGTATTTTTGTAGAGACAAAGTTTCCCCATATTGCCCAGGCTGGTCTTGAACTCCTGGGCTCAAGTGATCCACCCACCTCAGCCTCCCAAAGTGCTGGGATTATAGGCATAAACGCCCAGCCTGATTTTCACAGGATTAATCTTTGCAAAAAGAAAAATCAACTATATTATTCACAAAATCATTTTGATCCCTATAGAACTAGTCTTGAAAACAAAGAAAAGCAACCTTTAGACAGTAAAGATACAGACATGGTAAAATCATGGACGTATTTATGATTTAGCCATTAAATACTATTAATATTACTTTTATAACTAAAAAGTTATAATTTAAAATTGTATTATGGTGCATCACACAAGACAGCCTTTAAAGGCACACTGACTAATTTGTATATGGCTAAATAAATGTACAATTAGGTAAAATAAAATTGAAACAATACAATAATTAAAAAGAAAATTTTAATTATTATTATGGTTAATTATGGATTATGAAGAATAAAGGAAAAATACCAAAAATAACTGTTACCATATCAGTAATCTAAAAACTTCCCTTTAATCATTTAAGTACCTAACAACAAACCATTTGCCAGAGCTAAGAAACAAATGACTAATATCATCTTAATCCAATTCATAAAGGAAGTATTAAACTTACTGTATCTTTCTGGATGTCTTGGAGCAACCTTGTATTTTAATAATAGATTAAATAGAGCAGAAAATTTACAAATGGCACTTAAATTTAGGATAGTTATAATGTAGGATTTTATAAATGTATTTCAGATTCTATGATAAAAATGGCTGCTCTAAGATAGTTTTCCTACAAAATTCACTTACCATTTTAACCATCATAAGTTGAAATTAACTTTCTAAAACACACACACACTTTTCTCCTTCAGCACAATGAATCATCATTTAAGCTCTAGACCCAGAAACACAACTACAGAGGTCAATTGGGTTTCATAACCTCAAAGTGGAGAAAGTGCTGTTATCTCTGTGAGCAGAATGTTATGCTTTTGAGTTCATGTTTCTAAGCCTTGCTGTTTTTCATTATAATTTTGCAGCCCTTCTCTCCCTTATTATTACTCTGTGAAAGGCTAGGAGATTAGCCAACAAATGTGTTGATTACATCAAAATAATATTAAATAGATTCTGAGTACGAGTTACAAAGCTTCCTACAAATAAAACACATGAATGTTAATAAAAGAGCTTCTTAAAGTGCTTCTGGACTGACCAGAGATATCTTTCTCTTTATTTCTAGGTTCTGCACTCTACAATGCTGAGGTCAATCTTAACAAATCACCTCTGAACAAATAACCACAGAATGAATTGTCATATCTTCTCCCTGTCCATCCTTTGGAAATACAAACAAAAAGAAAGAACAAGGAGCAGGCAAACTTACAGAAATTAAAAACCATGTTATTTTTTTAAAATGATAGTCCCACATTTGTCACCACTGATGACCTCTTCAGGTCTAATGCCTCTCACCACCACTTTTAAATCCAAACTACTCTCCTTCGCATAGCAACTCCAAAATGCACTGAGAAAAGTACATTTCTGAGCCTAAATTTACATATATTAAAGAAATTTTACTATGGAGTCTCTTCTCTTCAGAGGTAAGGAGTAAAAAATTACAAACAAAAGTGACTTGAGATTCCTCATCATAACTATCCTAAATTTAAGATAGGCTTACTTCACTGCACATGATAATATTAATAATGCTATTATGCTTATCAACACCTCAAAAGAAAAGCAGCAGACCAAACATTCAAATTTTTTTGTTTTGCTGGGCAACATCAAAATACTTAATTTTTTCCTGTTTCTTAAAAACTCACAGTAAGGTAAGAAAGGACATTCACTAGTGAGCACACTTGATGGTAGCAAGAACAGTTTAGATTTCCCATAAGCAAAAGAGAAAAAGTATTTTGCAGATGTATTTCCACTTAACATTAGCATAATTTTTAACAGCTTTATACAGGCTTTCTTTTAAAGCAAAAATCCCATCATTCTTTTTTAAATGTCATGCTAAACATGATAAATTATCTGCCTGGGTGTCTTGGAACATCCTTGTATTTTAATAATAGATTAAATAGAACAGAAAATTTATAAGTGAAACTTAAATGTAGGTTATAATGTAGAATTTTATCAATATATTTCAGAGTCTATGATAAAAATGGTTGCTCCAAGGAAGTGGTCCTAATAAGTTAGGAAATAATCACCAAAATATACTTTATCTTGTAGTTAACAGATTTGAAATCTAAATTATGAAAAAACAATTATAAAGAAAAAAACGCCTTTCAATGCTGTTTATGTTTGACATCAGAACTTCATTAAGTTGTGCAGAGTTGGTGAGGAGTTGGGGAACCTAGCATTCTAATGCACTGTTGGTAGAAAAACTAAATAAATAAACAAATGTCATAAATATCCATTAGCCTGGCATTTCCCCTTTTTATAATTTATTCTATAAAAACACTCCCACAGTACCTAGGCACATATCCAATGACACTCACTTAGCATTGCTTCTATCAACAATAAAAAAAAAGACAATAAGGGAAATGTCCATCAATATCAAATTGTTAAAGTAAACCACAATAGTCCTTATATAAAGAAATACTGCACAGCTGTTATAGAGACTGAAGTATGTATATGCATCAACTTGGAGCAATCTTCAAGGGTACATAGTTAAACAAAAGAAAGAAAACTGTAAAATAGCATGTGTAATATACACAAAAAAATTGGAGAACCATGCATGAAAGCTGATGGTAGTCACCTTTGGGTGTATTAAAAGCAATCTAAGGTATAAACTGTGTTTTCGTAATGTTTCCATGTCATAGAAGGAAGTCATTAATGTAATAACTTGTTTTAAGACCTTTTAAAATGTTACTTCTTAAATGCTTCATAGGAACTTTACAATGGCGCCATAAACAATTAGGTTTTTAAAATAGGTTTCATTCAACAAAATGTTGTTTCAGAACAGCCCTATTTCATAGAACAAAGGTGAAACAAGTGTGAATTATGGTTTCAAAAATTTACATAGAAGTCTTGCAAACCTAACAAAAGTAAAAATTAATTCCAACATGAGTGTTTTTCCACAGGATTTTCTTTTTTATTTTAACCACAAAGGGATCTTTTAGGAAATCATATATAGTGTTATAAATCTTCCCAAAGTTTAATATTTCTTATCTTTTTATTCTATGTTCAAATAAAATTAAATACTTTCATCAGCATGTAGATTATGACCCCATTTCTATAAACTGTTCATCTATCCTTCTACCTGAACGCATGCAAAGGCTAATGTTCACCTAACATTAACAATGGTCATTTCTGAGTAATGATGGTCATTTCTGAGTGATGAATGTTGGGTAATTTTACTTACTTCTTTGTATTCTTCTAAATTGTCCAAATTACGCGTATATGTCATTTACATAATAAGTCTTTTTAAATATTTATTTTTAACTAGCTATTGTCCTTTACCTCCTTTAGGTTTTGGTTATTATCTTTTGAAAATTCATGACACTCTAAGGCACTAATTTTTAAACTTCTGAGCTCTAATGACTAGTCCATAAAAAAACAAGACAAAAGAACAATGTACAACATCATGAAACAACTTAAGACTTAAAAGTAAGTTTCATGTTTAAAACACAGTCCTGCTCCGCAGTCACCTGGGTTAGGAACATCTGTGCAACACATTACCTCCGTGATGTGCCACGTAACAGAGCTCAAATTCACATATATAAATTCCTCGTCTTAATCTACAGGCCCAGAGGCTAGGCTACCAGAAATCATAAAGTATTAGGTAGATTAGCTATTAAAATTGAGAAAGCTAACAAAAATAATGGCAAAGTTACAGAGGCAAGGAATTGGTAGGTGGAAGGTAGAGGAGGAAAAAAAAGAGCCAGAGGGTATTTCAGAGCTCAGTATCTACCTCTAAGTTTCTAGGGGAAAACAAAGCCTTTTTAAGCCACTAGAAATATTTCATGAATGCTTCCAAATATTTCAATAAATTATAGACATTTAAAATTAAAATAAAACTCTCATTCTACATCCACCTATAAATAAATTTATAAAGGATAAAAAAATCAACTCACCTGCCTGTCGTACTGGGAATTCCACATGATCAGAGACTATAATCCGAAGTAAACTGGGGGCAAAATTGATAATCTTGTAGGACTGAAATTATAAAGAAATGTTTTATAAAATAGGGAAATATGAGTATCTTATAAGTTAGCACCTGTTATGGAATACATTACTGTCCAAATAAAGGAAAAACTATTTTAAATTGAGACAAACCCTTCTAGGCAAAATGAAGATTATTAAAATACTTCAAGTCAAAAAATTTTCCTGAGCAGAAACTGATCAATAAAAGAATCTGAACATTTTGATGATTTTTGAACATATTGTCAGAATGGTCTCCAGAAAGGATATAGCAATGTACACGCCCAACAGCAGCATATGATAGTGTCCATCTATCTAATACAGGTATCATCATTGCTTCAAAACTTTAAAATTTTATGAATGTTTTAAATTGCATTTTCTCTGTTACTAAGGAGGTTGGATGTCTTCCTCTTTGTTGGCTGTTTCTTCTACAAATTCCTTACTCCCTTTATCCTTTTGTAAATGGAGTATTTATTCTTAATATATTCTACAAACTATTTATGAATTTAAAATTGCAATCTTTTATTTGCCCTATACATGGCAAGTGTTTGTTCCTAGATTATTTGTGCCTCAATTTTGTTTATGGTATTTTTGACAAACAGAAAACACAAAAACAAGGGCCACAGGAAATAGGAGATCCAACAGAGCAAAACAGACAAGATAATGTAACACAGTTGAGCATGAGCTATGGAGAGAAGCCAGTCCAGATTGGAACAGCGTGACTCACGAGACTGTGTTGAGCATGTTGTCATCACCAGCTGCCCTCTACTGCTGTACTGTCTTTTAAACTTAATGCCTAAGTGAGCCTACATGGATGAAGTTCCTGCTCTGCCCTGTGGCCTGGGTCACTCCACCCCACAAGTGTGCTCTACTTTGAATTGCTCCTGAGTTTGGCCATAGTGACCTTAGAAGCAGAAAAATACAGAGCATCCATTCCTTCTGATCACATTATATCCAGATGTATAGTACCTGGACTATATTACAGTCCTGTCACATTCTCAGAGCCCACATATGCCTTTGTCCACTAACATTCATTTGAAAAGATTCAAATACCAGTGAGGCCAAACCAGACAATGACCCAGAGAATCTATTCAGCTCACCCTTCTCCTCAGAGCCTGGATCTCTGAGGAGATCCAGGGACAGGTTTGGGCATATTGCTCATTTTTTTCAACTAAAATAGTATCCAGAAAGATAAATGTTTGATTCGAAAATTAATTTGGAGAAAAGTAGCATTTTAAAAGTATTAATCCTTTTCATCCAAGAACATTGTGCTTTCCAAATCTTCCTATATCCCTTTCAAAAATGTGAATTATAATTGTTCTTCCTTTCATCCTGTGTAGTCTTCAGATCTCAAATATGTGGCATGTAAATTTGTTTATCCATAATTGAAACCATTAGGATTTTAAAGCAGTTTTTAAGAAAACAGATTTGTTCTAATAAGTTTATAGGAAGGCAAAATTAACACAGATTCAGCCCAGCTTTCACCTTCTACATATATATTATAACTCATGTTTATAACTTTCTAAATACTGAAAGATCTTGTCATGAATCAAAGATTAAAACATCGATATAGTTTATTCTAATAATTAAAAAACTGACTTCAGTTATTTGTTAAAAAATATTATTCTGGGATTTCCAGCTTTCTGGAATCCCCTCCCACACGGTGGGAGAGTAAAAAATATATATATATTATTCCACACACCCAAAATAACCTTTACACTTAAATAAATGCTACTTATTTGAAAGTAATATACTTATTACAGAGACTACTTTTATTTCAACACTGTTGCCATTGTAAACATTTTGAAACTTCCTTTTTTGCAACTGTTGCCATTTTTAAAAATTTCAGAAACCTTGTCTTCTTTCAACATTGATTCAGTCTCTGATAATGTGACCAGCTAAAACAGTCAGAGATAAATTCAGCTATATTTTCATACTACTTTACTCAGAAATAGTTGCCCAATTTCTTTGTGCCTCTTCAGGCTTCTTGTTTCTAAAAAATAAACAAGATTAATTTCTCAATGATTTCCTGAGGATATTTTGTATCTGTGAAGTTTTCTGCAATTAAGCAGTTTGCTTAACTAAATTCTGCATTTATGAGAACTCATAAAGCAAAAAACCGATGTTCTCCTTCCATCCTCTGACTCACTGCTCCACTGCATTAACCTTTCTAGTCCTCCAGCACACCAAGGTGAGGGCCTTTTCTGAACTCTTATTCCCTCTGTACTTCTCTCAGTTCTTTGCCTGGCCCATTACTTCACAATATCCAACACTCTGTTCAATGTCATTCTTCAGAGAATGACTATACATCCCAACACTCTTGCTCCAGCTTTACTCTCTACAGCACTTATGACCTGAAATTATATTAGTTACTTGTCTGTATCCCCAACTCCATGGGAACAAACTCTTATACTAATATCTGCAATATATTAACAACTCAATAAATATATCTACTGTTGATATAAACAAATTCTCTTAATCAAAGGTAATGAAAATGGTATGTATGCATGCACAGAAAGCAGAGATTCCAAAGCTTGGCAATGAAAGTAAAAACTTATTTCCCTATCAAGGCCATGTGAAGGATAATTTGTTAAAAGATGACACCTTTCTGGATGAATTACTTAAGCAAGATACCTACCCATTCCTATTTCTCTACACTGCCACTAATGGGACTTCTGGTCTGTAGACAATGAGGAAGATGTGTAAGATTCACTCAATATCCTGAGATAAAACTGAAAGTGCATTTTCCCATACTAACAATATTACAAATAGCAGTCAGAGAGCTAGTCACTAGTAACAGAAAAATGTTGGCCTGAAAAAAATATATAGCTCCAAATGAGAATGTATCCATTGGAACACAGACTGTTGTGCAAAAAGCTGCTTACTTTTCTAAACAGCAATTGACAGATGCATCAGTATACTGCAGAAGTTGCTCCCATTTCCAATGCAGAGCATACTTGCTAAGGGGACACCGAAAGTGAGAAAGGTGGGCCATAATCACTTATGGTGATTTACTCACCCACTTATCCAACAAAGTCGGATGTTACAGTGGTGGCAAAGGGCAAGCATGCAAAACCCATCATCATAACCATGTTTTACTACATGGCTAGGTGACATTATTTTTTTGTTCTACTTACAGCTGATTCAAAAAGCCTTAAAGCATATCACTATGCTTTATGTAAAACATAAATGCTATATGAGTAGTATAGCAATAAGCTACCTTTAGAAATTGCTGGGGAAATCATGGTCTGTGATGAGGTGGGACACTATGGGGCAGGGCAGAGTGATGATGGAATGGATTTGGATTGAAATACCATGATGAGTCTATGGCCATACCACCCTGAATGTGCCGCTTTTGTCTATACTATGAAACAAAATAGGATTGGGTCTTCAATGTCTCCTAGTTCTGCAGCCTTTCTCACATACTTTTTCCACTTCAATCACACCAACTGTGCTTATATACTGATGAATCAGAAAGAAATGAAAGTTAAGTGAAGGGGAGGAAAAGTGTAACCTGATATCAAAGATATATGTTCCCTATCAACACTATCAAAGGACCACCCGGTCTCATTGTGAGAAGAAGGGGTTCATAAACAGGCCAACTTCCCTATTCATACTAGTAGATTGCAAATTCAGCTCCTGTTTTGTTCTTCCTAACTAACCCCTGGATTACTATTCTTCCAGCCAGCCAACATACAGTACTTTTACTCTGCAAACCCTGGGACAGGTACTGACTTTAACTTCCCCCTATTCTGAGTGACAGTCCTTTTCTTTTTGAGGCACCAATACATTATCTTTGGGCATTAGTTCAACCCAACCTCCTCTTCATCGGCAGTGTTTTCACTCTCCCTTTTCTCTCTGGGGAATCCTGCATTCATACCTACTCCAAACTACACCTAGATTTCCTATTAAAATAATCCCTTTCAAAGATTCCCAACACGCAGCCGCTTTTTAAAGTCAATTCCAACAGAAACATTTACTTAGAACGGTCACACTTTAGGAGGCACACACAGAATCACCTGGGGGAGCTAGTTAAAATACAAGTGGGCCCCACCCCCAGAGTTTCTGATTTGTTAAGTCTGGAGTGAAGCCCCATAATTTGCATAATTTGTAAGTTCTCAGGTGATGTCGAAGCGCCAGGTCCTGGGCAACGCTTTGAGAACCGCTGATTTTGGAATATTTATATTTTACAGGTCATCACAACCTCAAACAGCTGTCGCTCCATCCCAGGGGTAAATCTTAATTCCCACTTTTTAGTAAGAGGTATGTGATTCTTAAGTACCGGTAAGGAAGAAGAAATAAGATAGAGTTTGGGATCATTAAACTTTTGATGTGTGGGGATAACGCTGGAAAGACGTCAGGAACAGGAGACGGAGGAAAAAAGAAAAGTCTTACGCATTTTAGCATTTATAAGAAATTATTCCAAACACATCTTACTTGGATGTGTCTTAGATCAGGCAGTAACACCATGAAAACTGCCTATTCTTCCCCAGCAGCACTGCCCAGCGCTCCGCAAAACTCGGCCAGTCGGTGTCAAAACAGTCCTGCCAACCAGACAGGAGGAGGCAGTGGGCAGCGTGCTCCACAGCAACACCTAAAAAGGGCTGGGTTTGGAGAAAAGCTGAACTCAGATTTAATTGTAAGTAAAATTCCCACCTGCTCCCCAGTCAGCGAACCTAAGGAACAGAAATCACACCCTGAAAACACTAGTACAGATTAAAAAACTGCTTCTTGCGGACCAAGTAGGCTGAACAAACTGCACCGGAGAAGGAAGACGACACGAAAAGGTGCAAAGGTGGCCAACAGGTGCGCGAGCTGCTCGGCAAAGATCCGGGAAGCCCGGCTCCACTGGACCGGGGGACACGGGGGGCGGGGGGCGGAGTGCGGGACCCGCTGAGAGGCGTCAGTCCCAGCCCGGTGTGGGCGAAGACAAGGGGCGCCGCGGAGGGGGAGCCCGGCCAGCCGGCAGGGGCGCAGCTTCGGCGGAAGAGGGGCGCCGAAGGCCCTCTCCTCACCTGGTTGAGCTCGTTCTCGGCTACAATCCGCAACTTCGGGTCAATGGTGCCCTTCAGCGCCTGGATGATCCGGTTGAGGTCCATCTCCCCGGGTGGGGGCTCCGCGGCCCCCGGACCAGTAGGCCGGACTGCAGCTTTAATTTTCTTTTGATCCTCTCAGCCTCCTCTTCCGCGCCCTCGGATTACCTCACTCCCCACCCCCCTCCACCGTCGCCACCTGCGGCCACTTGCTGCGCCACTCTGACTCCGCGCCCCCTGTCCTCCCTTTTTCCCCCCGACAACTCGCTCTCCATTCACCCTTTTACGACAACCGGTGGGAGGCGGGAGAAGGAAGAAGAGGAAGCAGAGCTTCCTTTACGGCGGCCTCTTCCCCCGGGCGTGATGCTAAGACCGCCTCCTGTCGGCGGCCGCCATGCTGCTGTACGGAAAGCGGCCTCGGCTGCTTTCCCGGAGAGGATCCTGCGCTCCCGAAATCCGGCAGGCGGCCGCCATGCTTCCGTATGGTAAACAGCCTCTCCCCTTCCCCGCCCCCACCCTTCCCAGGTGTAGAAACTTGAGCTGGCCCCTCTCCTCACAGCTGTTTACAAATTAAGCGTATCTGGATGGTGTGACACTTTTTGTTAGTCCGAGAACTGTATGGGAATCGGAACTGGGCCTGTTCCAAGACAGACTTGTTGGGATCTTCAAATCATGTACCTTACAGGAGGACAGGCTTCTTCCGTGTGTGGAAGCCATCATTCATTCATTCATTCATTCATTCGCTTTCACTGAACATTTGTTAAACATATATTCCTGAACCATAGTACTGGGATTTTTGGTACCACATTATAACGATGAATTCCATGCAAGTTAATGTGAAGTAACACAACCTGATAGAAGAGGCTAAACAGATAGATAGATAGATAGATAGATAGATAGATAGATAGATAGATAACTTACAGTGTAGAAATCATAAGGGAGTGCTGGGAAGAGCGTGATCCCTTTAAATGATAGGGAAGAGGGAAGTGAACTGCTGGGTAGAGAAGGGTGTGGTGCCTGGCTAGGACTCCATCGCCACAGACCTAGGTGAGGATAGGCACTCCTGCCTTCCGGCCCAACTGTTGCATTTCCCAAGATCACCCCGGCCTGCCGCGCCCCCATTCTGTGCCTACAAAAACCCGAGACTCTAGCAGGCAGAAACACAAGCAGTCAGACGTCCAGAGAAGCTTATGGGCGGAACAAGAGGAGCATGCTGGCACATCTGCAGGCCATCCCCTGGCAGAATGATGCAGAGTTTGGCCAGGGCAGTCGGAAAAGAGCCGGGGCCACCAAGCAACCCAACTCCAGGGGATAAACCGTCTCCCTTCTGAGTCCCTCATCTGATGAGAACTACTTCCACTCAATAAAACTTTGCACTCATTCCCCAACCCCACGTGTGATCCAATTCTTCTGGTACACCAAGGCAAGAACCTAGGAAACAGCTCTCTGTCCTTGCGACAAGGTAGAGGGTCTAATTAAGCTGGTTAACACAAGCCTATAGACAAACTAAAAGAGCACCTTGTAACACACACAACCTGGGGCTTCAGGAGCTGTAAATATTCCTAGACACTGCTGTGGGGTCGGAGTCCCACAGCCTGCCCATCTGTATGCTCCTCTAGAGGTTTGAAGGTAGCCACACCCTGACTCTATACACCCTGCGAGGGGTACAAGGGAACCTCTCCCATTTCAGAAACACAGAGGTCACAGAAACTGATAACTACATGCTTGAGCATTTTCTGAAAAATTTTCAGACCTTCTCAGAAAAGTAGTGAAAGGCAAAGAGAAAAGTTACACTGTTTCTGTCCACTGTGGCCATATCTGGCGCCACAATTTCAATGGCATAAAAATATTAAGGAGCTTGTTTTTCCTGAGGTTAACACAGGAGAGTTCTAATTACATTTAGTAAAGATGATGATGTGGGCAAAACACAGCTAAGGGGATGTGATCTTTTCAGGAACAGATAATTAAGATAGATCGGTTCAATTAACAGTTCAATCAAGAGAGTAGAAAATGTGGCTGAAAACTTGGTGGCTTGAAAGCTTCCCCCTCAGATGCAAAAGTGCTTCGCAGTGAATTTAACATATCTGATTGCTTCCAGTATTGCCCCTCTTTAATCCATTATTCATGTTGTCATCAGAGGAAAGTTTCTGAAAGGTTAATATTGCTATGTCTGATCCTTGATTTCTCATCAATTTCAAGATAACATGCAAACTCCTTAGCACTCAGGAGTCTCACGAACACTATTTTACTAACCCACTCTCCTGGACATCATCATTGTCTAAAATTCTTTTTACCTCTGAAAATCTTAACTCCAATATCCCTTTTTATAATTAGAACCAATTCTTCCATTTCTCTTTTCCTGAAAAATTCTAAGCTTGCTTTCCAGCTCAATCACTACTTCAGTTCTTAGTCTATCCATTACTGACTACATATCATTTTCTGCTATTAAACCCCCAATTCAGCTTCTTTAAGTCTAGCCTTGACCCACTGTGCAAACTGACATCACTACAAATATGTGTTCTTTAATTGGGCACTACCATCCTATTCCTTGCCTTTAATTAGCACCATTTTCCATTCCCTCAGTGGCCGATTCAACTCTCAGGACTCTTCTTAAGCTCCCTACCCCTTCTCACCCTACCCTATAAAGATGAGCAAAGCCCCCAAGCACAACTCACTCAGGAACAAATTCATCTCTGCTTACCCTTCTTCATCTCCTCTCCAGTATGAACCCAGTTGTCTCCCATCTCCTCCAGGATCCTGTTCCATAAATCTCTCCTCTCTTCATTTTTTCATTAAAATAAATTTTAGTCATTATAATGTGCTCATTGTTGACAAAGTGTAAGATTTTTTTTCCTTCATTTGCAGCCTCTTTCCCTCCACTGATTCAACCTCGGCCTAAAAACTTTCCCCCAGCTAAAAAATAATCTTCAGTAATGCTCTCTAATTATTGCTCATTCTTTTCCACTTTATTCCAAAGAATGGTCTTCATTCATTGTGTCAACTTAACTTCTATTCATGCTTCAACTGCCTATCCCCAGGCATTTCCCATGAAAACTGCCAAGCAAAGATGAACACCGACCCCTTTTGGAGCATACCAAATGCAGAGACATTTTTAGTTCTCATCTTAAATTGTCCCTCTCATATGTGTGTGTGTGTGTGTATAAAAAGCGACTGAGAGATTGGGGGAGGGGGTCTCACTGCCATTGCCTAGGCTATAGTGTAGTGACATGATCACTGTTCACTGCAGCCTCAACCTCCCAGGCTCAGGTAATTCTCCCACTTCAGCCTCCTGAGTAGCTGGGACTATAGGCACATGCCACCATGCCTGGCTTGTTTTATTTTTAGTAGAGACAAGGTTTTCACCATGTTGTTCAGGCTGGTCTTTAACTCCTAGGCACAAGCAACCTGGCAGCCTCAGCCCCTCAGAGTGCTGGTAGTACAGATGTGAGCCACTACACCCAGCCTCTAATATCTGCTATCATATTTCATGCTATTTTAAAATTATCTCTTTTCTTATTTTCTCTTACAGAATATATTCCTAACCCTTTGATTACTCAATCGCCCAACTCTTAAAACTGACACTTCTCAGGACTCTGTCCTCAGCCATCTTCTCTTTTTCATCATCCCATTCTTGAGTCATTTCATCCACTTAACCATCAACTAAAAAAGACACCTTATAAAACTGGTTGTAAGATCTCTTCCCTTAAACTAAATATATCCAAATGCCTGTTACATTTCTACCTATTAATATCTATACCCCAAATCACTTAAGGCACATGTCTAAAACTGAACTCAGATAGCACTGAAGATGAGTTTGGAAGAGGGAGAGAATTAAGGCAGTTATTCCAATAACATAAAAGGAGAGCTCAAAAACAGTCATACCACCAAATGCGGGTGAAGATGTACAGGAACTGGATCACTTAAATGTTGGTGGTAAAATGTAAAGTGGTGTAGCCATTCTGAAAACAATTTGGCAGTTTCTTTAAAAAACTAAGTATGTAATTACCATATGACCCAGCAATTGCACTCCAGAGCATTTGTCCTAGACAAATGAAAACTTGTGCTCATATCAAAACTTGTATGTGAGTGTATATGCAGCTTTATTCATCGTAACTAAAATCTGGAAACAATCCAGATATCCTTCAGTGGGTGAATGGTTAAATAAACTTGGTACATCTATACCATGGTATACTACTGAGTAACAAAAATGATACATGCAACAACCTTGAAGAATCTTCTGAGAATTATGCTGAGTAAAAGAAGCCAATCTCAAAGGCTGCATCTTGTTTAACTCCATTTATAGAACATTATTAAACTTAAAAGAATATAAAAGATCCATGGTTGCTAAGGGTTAAAGTGGAGGTGGTGGCAAGGGGGAAGTGGGTGTGACTATAAAAGGGCAAAATGAGGAATTCTGATGATGGAAATGTTCTGTATCTTGACTGTGTCAGTGTCCATATCCCAGTTGGGATGCTGCTCTAGTTTTACAAGGTGTTACTGTTGAAGGAAACTGGAAAAATGGTACATAGGATCTATCTGTATCATTTCTTACAACTTGATGTGAATCTACAATTAAAATAAAAATTTTACCTAGGTACATCCTTAAAAAGAGCTGATGTTCCCATGAAAGCTTTGTATGCTTTGGAACGACTGACTCACTGAAGACCAGTTACTAAAATACAATGCTGTCAAATTAGGGGTGGCCAAGAAAACAGGAAAGATCACAAAAGCCATGAGCTTTCAGATTCTGCTCTGATTTCTTGGCAAGCATTTTAAAATGGTTTGCCCTAAACTACAATTGTTCAACTTACATGACTTATTGTTTGAATCATTTTTTTTCACTTTGTATAATGAGAGGATTTCTATATTTATTGATGCCCTCAGCTTGTTTCAGGTAGAATTTGAACCAGTGATACTGTCTTGTATTATTATCATGTTTTGCAATATGCCTCCCCTCTCTGTGCCTGTTTCCTCATCTGCTTCTAAGAGTTGTTGTGAGGACTAGATAAGTCCATGGGACATGTGCAATAAATACATCATTGAGGTCTATTGAGAGGCCTTATTTTAAATTGCTGAATCAGACATCATCTCACACCATGCCTGGCACATAATAAACAATCCATTGGTACTGGTTCAATGAGTATGTGAATGCATGTGAGACAGAAGGGGTGCAAAACAGGATATCCACAGTAGGCATGAAGGCCAAAATATATGAGCCATCTCATAGGAAGAATCACCTGTAATTCATGATGGGTTAGGTATACAATGTAACTAAGGTAAGTCAAGAATGATTTTAAAGTTACAAGCTTTGATGACCTATGGGAGTCACTAACCAGGGAAAACATAACTAGATTTTGGAGGAAAGATGAGTTAGCCTTTGGACATGCTGAACTAGAAGTGTTTATAGTTTACATGGCTAGAGATTTCCAGTGAACAACTCATCATCAAGAGCTAGGTGAGGAGGCAGGAAGTTATGGCTGGTGGAAGAGGAAGAAATAAAGGGCTGGAGTTAAAAGAGCTGTAAGTCATATGTGCACATAGGGCAGCTGACATCATAGAAGTGGATGGCATTACCCTAGAAATATAGCATACAGAGTAACTGGCATGATTACAGCTCAAATCACAGAAAGTGATTTTTACTCCAAACACTGACACTGTGGACTTTTTTTGAGATTTAACATTTTAGTCATGTAAATGGAATATCACATAGCTGCCCTCCCCATCTGTTGGCAGCAGCTCATCTGTTGGTCTGTTAATACACTTGAACCTAATCCATACAGTAAAGAGAAAATGAGGGTTAAAAACTATCTGTAAGTTTAATAATGCATCTCTTAAATACTATAAAGCTTATCATTAAAAACATCTGCCCCCAAAGTGTCTATACTGAGCAGCTGGGCGCAGTGGCTCACACCTGTAATGCCAGCACTTTGGGAGGCTGAGGCAGGTGGAGCACTTGAGGTCAGGAGATCAAGACCAGCCTAGTTAACATGGCGAAACCCCGTGCCTACTAAAAGTACAAAAACTTAGCCGGGAGTGGTGGTGCATGCTTGTAATCCCAGCTACTCAGTAGACTGAGGCAGAAGAATCACTTAACCCAGAAGGCAGAGGTTGCAGTGAGCTGAAATCATGCCACTGCACTCCAGCCTGAGTGACAGACTGAGACTCTGTCTCAAAAAACAAACAAACAAAAAACTGTATACTGGCAGAGCTCTACATCATAAGCACCTGAAGTACATCCCCTCATATGCCCAAGGGATTGGTTCCAGGACATCCATGTATACCCAAATCCATGTATACTCAAGTTCTCCAGTCAGCCCTGCAGAACCCCAGAATACAAAAAGTCAGCCCTCCTTTATATTTAGGTTCTATATCCTGCGAAAATTGTATTTTCTATTGGCGTTTGGTTGAAATTACATGTAAGTGGACCTGTACAGTTCAAATCCATGTTGTTCAAGAGTCAACTTTATATGTGAGCATATATATACATATATATAAAAATTTATATAGAGGAATTTATATATGTAATATAGAGAGAATATATAACATATAGAGAGGAATTTTTAAGAGGAATTTCTTAAAAAACAAAAAAGTCAGTGATACATAAGCTAAAGTAATAGGAGTTAGAGCAGTGTTACAAAGTTTCTAAGCAGAAGCCAGCAACTTTCTTCTCCCGAGGCTACAATGATAGATGATGGGAAAGGATACAAGGTACAAATAGTATTAACTAAAACAAAAGAAAAAATAATTACTTCCAAATAAATTTGTCTTCAAGGTGTTGTTTCTTCATCTCCTCAGGCTTTCCACTTTTCACATTGGAAAAGAGGCCATCCCCTTCCTCAGCTTCTGGACCTCTGATAAACTACGACTTAAGACAACCGCAACTGGTTTATATAGTTCACAAAGTGTCTAGTTTGCCACAGTGCACCTAAAGCATATGAGTGAGACAGCAGTGGCAATATGTTAACAGCTGCAGCACTAGCTATAGTGGAAAACAGTGCTGCAGAGAATGTTGCACTGTATTTGGACTTGAGAGGGCTAACTCTAGCTCAGCACTTCTGCTAATGGCCTTAGTCAATCTCCAAGAGTTTCCATTTTCTTATTCCCTAAAACAATATCTACCTCATCAGGGCCATTGTAAGCTTACAGGATCAGGTAAATTTACATATATGGGCTAGGCCAGGCCTGGTAACTCATATGTATAAGCCCGGCAATTTGGGAGGCTGAAGTTGGTGGATCGCTTTAGCCTAGGAATTCAAGACCAGCCTGGGCAACATGGTGAAACCTCATCTCTAAAAAAAACCCCAAACAGCGGGGCACAGTGGCTCACACCTGCAACCCCAGCACTTTGGAAAGCTGAAGATGGATCACTTGAGGTCAGGAGTTGGAGACCAGCCTGGCCAACATGGTAAAACCCTGCCATACTAAAAATACAAAAACTTAGCTGAGTGTGGTGGCACATGCCTGTAATCCCAGCTACTCAGGAGGCTAAGGCAGAAATGCATGAACCCATGAGGCAGAGGCTGCAGTGAGCCAAGATCACACCACTGCACTCCAGTCTGGGCGACAGAGTGAGACTCTGTCTCAAAAAACTGAAAACAAAACACAAACAAAAAACCTCCCAAAAATTAACTGGGTGTGGTGGTGTGCACATATAATCCTAGCTACATGGGAGGCTGAGGCAGGAGGATCACTTGAGCCCAGGAGGTCGAGGCTGCAGTGAGCCATGATCACATCACTGCACTCCAGCCTGGGGGGACAGAATGAGAACCTATCTCAACAAACAACAAAACAGTTACATATATGGCAGTACTTTGTAAAGTATTAGGTAAAATGCAAAAATTAGTGTAATGTGGATAGTACTTAGGCATTTAAGTACTTAGGCTTTTAAAAAAGTATTATCCCAGACTTAACGATTAAAACAAACCCTCATATTCTATCCAAAGAAAGACAGGCAAGGTAGACATCATAACAATCTGCCATTTTATCTCCTACTTTAAAATTTTTAACAAAAAAGTGGTATATACCTTTTAAGTTCTATAGTAGAGTTCAGAATGAAAAGCAAGTCTTCACCCCCAACAAGCCCCAAACCCTTTCCTTAAAGCCAACACCTTCAAATTTCTTGTATATCCTACCAGAAAAGAAAAAAAAAATTCAAGCAGATATATTTTAAGATTTTTCACATGAATGAGATGTTATAAATTCTGTTCTATTATTTGTAAGGCAAATTCCTAGCAGCAGAATTTCTGGGTCAAAAGCAAGTGTTTTACCTTATAGTCATCACCAATTTACTCTCCAAAAATATACTAATTTTATTCCAAACTACAGCAGGTATGCCCATTTCCCCACATGCTTGTCAATGTATGTGCCTTAAAACTTTACATATGCTTACTAAGGTTTTCATGTATTAACTGCCTCTTTACATCCATTGCCCTTTTTTATTTATTGATTTCCTCCCACTGCAGCTGGCCATTTTGTGTTTTGACGTTTATATTTTCCTCCAATCAGAAGTCTTGTGGGAATAAATTCTGTGTATTTATCCTTATGGCTTCTGGGTTTTGTGTCTCACTTAGAATGCTCTTCCATGCCCCTACATTGGTGTTCCCTACCCTGACAAAAAATGATGCTACCATTAAGCCCAAATCAGTAAGCCTTACTTCCACATTTGAGCTTCCAATCATCTTTTTGGTGACCCATTTTTTTTTCCTGTTTTTTTTTTCCCCTTCATTTTAATCAACACTTTACAAAGTACAGAACATACTGTCTTTTTTGGCAAACATTACTTTTTTTCTCTCCACTACACCCTTACATGAATCTCGAGGGCTTTGTGTTTCAAGAACATAAGCGTGAAGGCCCCAGGAGGTTGGGATAGGATGGCCAGTTCTCCCCTTCATCTAGACCTTGGGACCAATGATGCACCACTGCTATGGCTGGTGACCTGCGAATGCCAAGTGAGAGCCAGAGGGAACTGTGGGAAGGCAGGAAGTCCTCTGCATCCCCCTAAGATGGGGCTCTGGACAGAGACCCTCAGAGCTCCACCATGCACCCACATCCACTCATCCCCATCTCTGAAGATAAACATAAATGATTTCGGCATACAGCAAGATGAAGGCTTGGAATTGTTTCGCTGTTAGCACCCTAATGTTTTGGAGCTGACTCTGCTCAACTCTTCCTGGATCATCTTCTGAATGTAGTTAAACTGAGGCAGTGGAAGGGAAAATGTACTGAGCTTGGCCTGTCTTGAAACCTGAATCTGACCTGCTTTTCACTCCACAGTCCACACCAGAGTTAGGGTCTCCAACTTGGTTGGACTCCCTTCCAGGATGATCCCCAATAGGTGTGGGGTTAGTGCACCATTCTTAAATAGCCAATTATCACAAGATTCTGAGTAAATAAAACAATACAGTTAAGTGAATAGAATAGAAAAAGTGTAGTAAATAGACTACATAGGGGAAAAAACAACTTTCAAAAAACTATCCTTAATGAGAAAATAATGCAATAATAAAACAAGAACAGAATACACACACAGCTGGCCCTCCATAGCCACAGATCCCACACCGACAGATCGAAAATTTCAGGGAAAAAAAGGATGCTTGCTTCTATACTGAACATGTACAGACCATGTTTTCTTGTCATTTTCCCCTAAACAATCCAGTGTAACAGCTATTTACGTAGCATGTACACAGCATTAGGTATTATAAATAATAGAGATGATCTAAAGTATACAGGAGGATGTGTGTAGGTTATAGGCAAACACTACTCCCACTTTTATCAGGGACTTGCACATCTGCAGATTTTAGTATCTGTAGGGTCCTGGAAACAATCTTCATGGGTGCTGAGGGACAACTGTATGTAAAGACATTCAGATAACAGGTCTACTTAGAAATTTTGAATGTTAATGAAAATTTAAAACTTCATAAAAAGGTAGGATGATGAACTCAAGGAAATCTCCCAATAAAAATTAGAAACAAGAGAAAAGAAAGTTGAAGAACTGATCCAAAAATCTAGTTTTTGAACAGTAACACTTTCAGAGAGAGAAGAAAAAAGGGATAAATATCAAATGAATAATTAAAGAAGAGACTTGCTCAGTGGATGAAACTGATATAGCTGAAGTGTCTGAATATTTGAATGTCATTCATCTTTGTAGTCCTAGAGTCAGATACAAATCAGATAACCCAAATATCTGAAAGACTAATCATTAGCAAAGTTTGAGGTCTTTGAAATAAAATTAATAAAGGAATAATGCTTGAGAAACAGAATTAGTGAGGTTAATTCCTCTTGGTATTAATAATGAAGAACAATATTTTATAATCCAGCACTCAGTATCTTGCAGTGGTAGCAAATGAGCTGTGCCTGTAAGCTGTCAACACTTGCCCAAAAGCTGAAAAACAAGAACAAAGTTACTGTGGCCTAATCACAAAAGTGGTCAATAAGAACACCCCTGATACATAGTAGCAAGTAGAGAAACTAGAGAGTTAAATTTTTCATCAAAACTGAAGTATTTGCCAGAGAAGGAGAGTAGAAGTCATATAGAAAAACTTTTTTTTTTTCCTTTGAGGCAGTCTCATTCTGCAACCCAGGCTGGAGTACAGTGGCACAATCACAGCTCACTGCAGCCTCAACACCCAGACTCAGGTGATTCTCCCACCTCAGCCTCCTGAGTAGCTGGGACTACAGGGGTACAACACCATACCCAGCTAATTTTTTGTATCTTTTTGTAGAAGCAGGGCTTCACCCTATTGTCCAGGCTGGTTTCTAACTCCTGTGCTCAAGTTATCCACCCACCTCAGCCTCCCATAGTGCTGTGATTACAGGCATAAACCCCTGTATCTAGCAATATGGAAAAACATTGTATATGCTAACAATTACTTCACCTTTAAAATATAGAAAATAACATCCTAGTTATCATAAAGCTCACAAAACATTGATCATTAAAGCTAAAGAGTTTAACTGCACAAACAGGAAAGATTGAGTATAAAAACATAGTATGTAATGTCATAGGATTGTAAAAATAAAGCTATTATGGAATTGAGAACATTAAACAAAAAAAGGGATGGTTGACAGATAACTAGTACAGGAAACAAGTGAGCAAACCTCTCAAAAAACATCCTGCTTTAAATGCCTGCATTTACTGAAATCATTTTAGAGGAGAGTCAGTGGCTCACAACTTTGGATGTAGGGAGGAGGTATCATTTAGTAAGAGTTAAAGTGAGAAAAAACTCCGAGGAGAATCTAGTCAACCGGAAACTTACTTTACCTCCCCTCTCTCTGCTATTAGTAAGACAACTAAATATTTGTATATTCAGGTAGTTACATGGAATGTCTCTCCATGTCAGCCATATCTACAGTAAGTTCTTGCCAGCAAAATATAAGTTCTTTCCATAAGGTCCCTAAATGGACTTTAGATATCTCTGGATCCTCACTCACTTTCAAATGTCTGTAAATTCTGTGTATGTGCACCATCTTTCCATAAAGATATCTGAGCTTTTACTAATAGCTTCCAGAATGAGCTTCAAAAAGTTATACTGCTTCAGATTGAAAGATATTGTCCATTCATTCTTATAAGTCAAAAAATGTCTAGTTCATTATCTTTGTACTTAACAAACATTTCAAATATTCTCCTAAAATATGACTCTAATTGTAAGGGGATGCCCTAATTAATGAATCTCTCAATGTTGGACACTTATCTTAAAAAAACAGAGTTGCCTACAATATTTTAAATAAACATTATGTAAGAAAAAGACTATGCTGAAGACCTTAATGCAGTAGGAAAATCATAGCTAGAGAAAGGCCCTGTTTAACTTGATCACCAAGAGTTCTTAAACATCCAGTTTTCCCCTCCATCATTAAATCATATTACTACTTTTCTATATGCTTTTTAGTTGTGTTGTGGACATAAGAGCCATGATCTAATTTTCTTTAACTAGAATACTATTTTTTTTTTTTTGAGATGGAGTCTTGCTATGTTGCCAGGCTAGAGTGCAATGGCACAATCTCAGCTCACTGCAATCTCCACCTCCTGGGTTCAAGCGATTCCCCTGCCTCAGCCTCCTGAGTATCTGGGACTACAGGCGTGCACCACTGCACCGGACTTTTTTTCTTCACATTTTAGTAGACACAGTGTTTCAGCATGTTCGCCAAGATGGTCTCAATCTCCTGACCTCGTAATCCACCTACCTCACTCAACCTCCCAAAGTACTGGGGTTATAGGTGTGAGCCACCATGCTCGGCCTAGAATACTAATATCCCTACCCTACAAAGTTCCTACCATGAGTTGAAAAAGTTCTGTGAGGTACTGAATCACATTCACATCCTCTATCCTGAGAACACTATACTAGCATTTAACACCATGAAGAACTAACCATGGCTTCAGGGTGTAATTGCTGAACCCACACCCAGCTCAAAAATATTAACTGTAATAAATGTAATGCTCTTATACTATTTTCCTAAGATTACTCAACATCTCAGAGAGGAGGATCAAAACAATTATTTTCTGCCTCAGATTCTCCAACCCTTAACATAGTCCTGAAAATGCAGGCAAAATGCTTTTAAAAATCATTCTTTAACTTAGAAATAAAAAAGTCATTACTGAAGAAGACATACAAGCTTTAAATGTGAGAAAGTATTATGTGGCTAAAATGAACACTAAACTTTACTGCATTTCTTAAATGCGTATGTACCAGGCACGTGTTGTCTTTTAGACATATTCTTAAACTTCACAATTGTCCTAATGATCATCGTTCACATTTTACATTTGTGAAACAGTATTTAAAAGAGAGAGATAGAGACAGAGAGACAGAGAGAGAGAGAGAGAGAGCGCACGCAAGTACTTAGAGGCAACATAACTTCTCTAAGATCAGCTACTACGTGGCAGAATTAGGACTCTAAAACACAGCATTGCCTGACCATAGAGCCTATGCTTTTTAATGTCTTAGCATTTTGCCTACTCAAATTAAATTGAAAATCCACTAGATTCTCAATTCTTATACTAGAAAGTGTAAGTCTTATTGATGGATGGGCCAGTAGTATTACCTGTGTATCTCCTATTATATAGTACTACATGTGTGGTAGCAACCCAAAGATAGCTAACTAAAGGAAGCCCATGCCCTACTGCAAAATAGTAGGATACCTTCAAGAAGAATGTATGATTTGGCCCATGGAAAACAGATCAAATGTTTTAATGAATGTCATGTATAATAATAGAGAAAAGTAACCCTAGAAGAAACTGTTATATATGTCTTATTTTAAAATAATAGCATGAACCCATGAAGTAATAATCATTCAAGAGTTATCAGTGATGAATATTAAAAGACAGACATTTTACCTCTCAACTAAATGTTTAATCAAATAGGAATACTGAAGGCGCATTAACTTTTTTATTGAGGCACAACAAGGCATTGTAACTTGCCTGGACTTGAGGCAGTCAGTTTAGTAAGCTGAACGTTAATACAGTTAAGGATTAAGTGCAAACAATATACATTCACAGCTTGACTAGCGAGGCTACATCACAATTTATAAAGTGCCAGATTAGTGCTAATTGTCATTCAGCTTGATTTTTCACCTTAGGAAGGAAAACAAAAAAGTAAGGACCTCCTCCTTCCTCTAGGAATGAAAACATTTTCCTAAACCAATCGGTCATGAGAACAAGGACTACTTTTCCTTCAATCCCACTAATTAGAACACCATCCTTTTATTGTCAATACTGTACTGACTCTCAATCTTGATAAAGAAGATAGCCTGAAAACGTAGAGTATTTCCAGCTACTTCCATAAATTGCTCCCCTGTGCAGACGTAACCATATCTGGTCTCCCTGGAAGAGCTGAAGAATTGCATGATTGCTAGCAGTTTCATGGTCTGGAGCACCATCATTGGCATAGGCTGATACCAAGACCTCTTCATTCTTCATGAGGTTGACATACAGTGGCACATTCACTGCCAGCTTTAGCATGTGAAAAATGAAAACATAAGTGCCATTCACCGGGCAATTAAATCTACCAAGCTGAAGATCAAAAGTTTCTCCTAAGTTGTTCAGAAGAAGATCAAACACAATAGGTTGGTCTAAAGTTCCAGGGGCCAGATTAGAGGTTCTGGCTGCTGAGAAGGCAACTCGCATCTGCTGAGGCAGGGGGTAGACGTGTACTGGCAGTATGGTGGCTGCTGGATTTGACACTGGCACATCCACAGGGGTCATGCTACGGGAGTCTCCTTGTCCAGAGTCACCACTGTTAAAGGTTTCGTTGTCTCTTTCTGGGCTGCTCACCTGAGAAGAATCACTCCACCCTGCTGTTTTATTAGCAACAGTGAGTTTCTCATAATGAAGCAGTTAGCTTTGAACACAATATTTAACATTAGTCGGCTACTGAAACAGACAAAGATACATTTTATAGTAAATTCCAAAACAAAAGCAATATATAGCTAGATTGTACTTTTCTAGATTTTTCTGGCAATAGGTTTTTATAATACTCTTCTAAAGCCAGAAAGGTCCAAGATAATCTTGTTTAATTGATCCTTTTCTAAGATTAAGAAAATGTGCCCCTCAAAAGGCAAGATAACTTAGCAAAGTCTAAAACTCAGGTCTGAACACTTTTTACTTAATCTTTCTCCCATAATTCTTAATTTCTTAGAGATCACTCTACAAAGCAGCTAATGTAGAAGGTCTTAAGAAAATGGGAGATTACATAAAACACCAATTTTTAGAACGACTAGCCACTAGGGAACTAAGCCCCATGATGAATACTTGTTTTTTCTTTTAATTCCCAAGTTAATGTGACATCATACACTTTTAATGTTTTAAGTGCCATACAAAAATACTGCTCAGACTAAGGCAAAGGCAAATTGAATATTAGTTTTGTTTTGTTTTCAGAAGGAAAAGAATGCTTTCCTCTAACAAATTTAATCTTCAGTGATCTTTTTTTCTCCATTATACCAAACTTTTAATAGTTCCTTCACATTTTAAAAAGTGTTATAAGTATGCTGCTTTTGTTTCAAGTCACTGTGTCTTAATTGTTGCTTATTTGACTCTATTAATGCAGTGACACTAGAGTAAGTAGATGTACCCATTATTACAAAAACCACCATCCTGAACCATCACATGAACTATTTGAAATCAGCATAGTACATATAAGGTTAAATACGCTCTGGTGTCGAGCAGATTTTTTAAAAAATACCTGCCCTTTTAATTCAGTTTGCAGTGGTTTCCATAGCCTTTTCAGGAGTCTAATATCTCCCTTAGTACTTTAGTATTACATTCAAGCAAATTGAAAAGCTCAACAAGATAAATACTGAAAAGCAATGTGCTTTGGGAAGAACTTGGTTGAGGACGCAGAAAGAACTAGAGACATGTTTTGGGTAAATAAACTGTTCAGCTAATTATCCTTACCTCTTGAATTTGCTCGTGGACCACCAGATGTCCCTCCTCGCTTATAGCACTGCTGGAAATTATCCTAAAGTAAACATATATTTATCTAGGCATTAAAAATGCAGGACTATAATTGGTTATTACACAGGACAGGACTACTGGCTGTCAATCTGTAAGATTAAAGTCCCCTTAGTGCTTTATGTGGCCTTCTCCAGCAACCAAAGAAGTCAGATGTTTCCAAACACCAAGAAAAACAAGGCAAGAGCAACAGTGGCATTACTTGCTTCATTTGTTAATTAACCTGACCAATTAGATATGTTAATGCTCCACAAACAATAAAGCACTTGGAGAATACTATGTAAAAGATACAATGCTAGGAGGCCGAGGCGGGTGGATCACGAGGTCAAGAGATTGAGACCATCCTCGTCAACATGGTGAAACCCCATCCCTACTAAAAATACAAAAATTAGCTGGGCATGGTGGCGTGGCCTGTAGTCCCAGCTACTTGGGAGGCTGAGGCAGGAGAATTGCCTGAACCCAGGAGGCGGAGGTTGCAGTGAGCCGAGATCGCGCCATTGCACTCCAGCCTGGGTAACAAGAGCGAAACTCCGTCTCAAAAAAAAAAAAAAAAAAAAAGATACAATGCTAGGTAATAAGACACATTTTTAAATGTGGCATGGTCCTCTGTCCCTCATCTCAATATAAAAGGACATCATAAAGCAAGAACACAGATCTTTTTCAACCTTGTTCTATGTATACACAAAACTGGGAAGAGTGATACCAACTATGTTGGAGTTTGGGAATTTTTTTTTAAGGAATTCATAAAAAATTATATTGTATAAATATATTTATTGCCTAGAAATATAACCTAATATATTAAGAAAAAAATGTTCCGGGGCAGTACTTCAAACAAACTCCCCAAGTATAAAGGAAGCCAACCTCCATACAATCCATGAAAAGAATAATTAGTGGTACAATTATTATATGCAATAAAAAATTGAAGCAGGACAAGAAGGTACACAGTAAAAATAATAAAGCCTCTTATTCCATACTCCCAGTCCCCGCTTTGCAACAGCAACCAGCATTATCAATTTCTTGTTCCTCAGGAAGAAATGTAAAAGAGCACACAAAAATACTATAATAGTGGTATTAAGAAGAGACAGTTCTTTTACTGAAGTCTGTATTAATCAACATCCTCCCCTCACATACATTCCCTGAGGATCATGTAATAACATCTAATATTTGCATGGCTGATATACACAGCTGGCTCTGTAGTGCTAAGCACTTAAGTGCTTTAGTTCATTTAATTCTCAGAATATCTCATGGAGAAAACCTCACTACCCCTCAGCATTAGATGAAAAACAGATGAGGAACTAGAGCTCAAAAAGTTTCACTAACATATCCAAAGTCACAAGGCAAGAGAATTGATAAATGAGGGGTCAAACCCAAGGCATTTAGATCCAAGGTGTTATTCACACTTTTCTTTTTTTTTTTTCTTTTTTTGAGATGGAGTTTTGCTCTTTTTGCCCGGGCTGAAGTACAATGGCATGATCTCGGCTCACTGCAACCTCTGCTTCCCAGGTTCAAGCAATTCTTCTGCCTCAGCCTCCTGAGTAATTGAGATTATAGGCATGTGCCAGCACATCTGGCTAATTTTGTATTTTTAGTAGAGATAGAGTTTCACCATATTGGTCAAGCTGGTCTCAAACTCCTGACCTCCAGTGATCCACCCGCCACGGCCTACCAAAGTGCTAGGATTACAAGTGTGAGCCACTGCGCCCGGCCTTCACCCTTTTCAATACTGCCTCTGTGTAGATATCCATCCTACCTCATGTAACTGTAAGCTCTTCAAGCTTAGGTATGTTTACATATTGCCAACAGAATTCAGTATGGAACCATATACATACTCAAAAGTCTTATAAAACTTCAAAACTAAAAATGCTCATGTGTATAGATTCGAATCCATCAATTCCCAAGGTTTGTTAAAGTGGAATTTCTAACATACTCTTATGAGTCTTTTATCATATGTAGTAAAGAAAATATGCTGGGTTCTTCAAATAAGAATAAACAACAACAACAAAAAACCTTATGAAAAAGGGCTTTGCTATATTTGCTTTTTAGTAACGTTAAAATCATGGGCTCTAGAGTAAGAAAGTCACATTCTAATCGTCGTTTACAATTTCTTTGATGAGTGACCTTAACCTCTGAACCCCAGTTTCTCCTATAAAATAATGAATTAGTGCAAACAACATGATTCATAATGTTCTTAATACCTTCTAAGTTTCATATATCAAGCAGTTATTTTTCTTCCTTGGGTAATTAGAAAAAGCTTCCAACTCAATTCTCCATAAGACTTACAAGTAGTATGACTCTGCTATATACTTGAATCACCAACTTAACATCAACAACTGTACCACTAATTCAACTGTGACAACTATTCTTACTTACCCTTTGGGAATAAGGTGATCCAGAATACTCTCTAGCTTGGAACTGCAGCTGGCTATAATTTCCGTTGGAAATGGAAGGGAGTCCTCTATAAGTATCAAAACCTAATAAATAAACAAGCTTAGATAAGATTATGGACAAAATCATATTAAACTTTTTTTGTTTTTTTTTTGGTTTTGTTTTTTAGCTGGAGTCTCACTGTGCTGCCCAGGCTGGAGTGCAGTGGCACGATCTCAGCTCACTGCAACCACCATCTCCCAGGTTCAAGCGATTCTCCTGCCTCAGTCTCCCAAGTAGCTGGGATTAGAGGTGCACACCACCACACTCGGCTATTTTTTGTATTTTTAGTAGAGACAGGGTTTCACCACGTTGGCCAGGATGGTCTCAAATTCTTGACCTTGTGTCCACCCACTTTAGCCTCCCAAAGTGCTGGGATTACAAGCACGAGCTACCGTACCTGGGCATATTAAACTTTTGAACAGTCTAATTTTATATGCTTTAAAAGTTAAATTGATTATATAACGCCATCATTAGACTTATGCCTTCTTTAAGCAACCTCTACTAATATTGCTTCCACAGTAAAACATACATTTATAAAACATTGCTGTCTTCAAAGAAGCCAGGTTTAGACATTTACCACTGCTAGAATGCAGGTTGTGGTTGGGAAAGGGTGGTGGTAGGGCAGTTAGCTACTTAGGACCTCTGTCTAGAGTTGTTTTTTTGTTGTTTGTTTGTTTGTTTTTGAGATGGAGTTTCGCTCTTGTTACCCAGGCTGGAGTGCAATGGCACGATCTCAGCTCACCGTTACCTCCGCCTCCTGGGTTCAGGCAATTCTCTTGCCTCAGCCTCCTAAGTAGCTGGGATTACAGGCACGCGTCACCATGCCCAGCTAATTTTTTGTACTTTTAGTAGAGACGGGGTTTTACCATGTTGACCAGGATGGTCTTGATCTCTTGACCTCGTGATCCACCCGCCTTGGCCTCCCAAAGTGCTGGGATTACAGGCGTGAGCCACCGCGCCTGGCCCCTGTTGTTTGTTTTTTTATATGCAGTGTCCCGCTCTGTTACTCAGGCTGGAACATAGTAGTGAGATCACAGCTCAGTGTAACCTCAAATTCTTGGACTCAAGCATTCTTTCCAGTTCAGTCTCCCAGGTAGCTGGGACTACAGGTGCACATCACAATGCCCAGATAACTTTTTAAATTCTTTGTAAAGAGAGGGTCTCACTACGTTGCCCAGGCTGGTCTCAAACTCCCAGCCTCAATCATCTTCCTACCTTGGCATCCTAAAGTAATGGGATGACAGGCGTAAGCCACTGCGCTCAGCCTGTTTAGAGTATTTTTGTTAATAATAAGTAGTGACTAGGATACTTGGAACCATAACAAAAATTTAAGAGAATATCACTATTATAGTCTCAAATTCTATATTCTTTGTGACATAATCTAACAAATAACTAGAAAATGGGCATTTTGTAAATACGACATACTTTTAGCAGAGTTTGACTTAAATTTTGTTGACTTACAAAAGAAACACATTATTAAAATATGAAAACTCATCCTTTGTAAAACAAGATGGTGAAACTTTTCCACTTCAGTAAGTCACAAATTCAATCTGCTTTTCATTCAGAAAGTTAGTTCCCCTGTTACAGAGAATACGTATATTAAAAATACTCCACTATCCACAAACAGAAAATTCTCTACTACATTGTAAATGACAAAAGGGAGCAAGGTTAGGTAAAAATGGTTCGAGTCAAGTAAACATACAGACGAAATAATTCAGTAGAATTAAATTTTATTCAGGGCATACCTTTATAACCACCAGGGGACCGATAGGAATTGGTTATTAATCTCCCACCACGAGTACATCCTCTAACAGATCCCCGGCTATTGACAAATGGCTGAGTAGGTCTGGGAAATACATTCGTCTGTGCTGGGTAAAAGGCAAGGCTACCATTGCTTACTTGAATAGTTCCATCAGGATGATAATTTGCTGCTTAAGAAAAATGGTTTTAGAGTCTAAGAGTTAAATGGTAATAGTCTTTATACTTAAAAGCCAATATATATCAAAATCATTAATACAATTTGCTCCCTTTAAAAATAAATAGGATATACATTCATATATATAATTCATCTACATATCTCAAATACATAATTCATATACATAATGGATTATTCAGCCTAAAAAAGGAAGAAAATTTTTACTCATGCTGTAACATGAATGAGCCCTTAAGACATGCCAAGTAAAATAAGCCAGTTTCAAAAGCACAAATATTGTATACCACTTATATGAGGTACCTAGAGCAGTCATTTTCAGAATCAGAAAGTAGGATGGTGGTTGCCAGGGGCTGGGGGGAGAGGAGGAGGAGGAGTTAGAATTAAATGATTACAAAGTTTCAGTTGGGGGAAGATGAAAAAGTTCTGGAGGTGGACAGTGGTAATAATTACACAACAATTTGCATGTACTTAATGCCACAGAATTATACGGTTAAAAATGATTAAACTGGTAATTTTTATGTTATGTCTATTTTACAACAATTTTTTAAAAGCAGGCTAAATATTCCAAATGAGGGAGTAAAAGAAAACTGATTCTAATTAGTACTATATCTGAGAAGGCACATTTGCGTACATCACCTGCCCTGTCTTTCAACAGTACAGGGGAGCAGAGAATCAGGTCATTTGTGCCTAGGTCCCAGGAGTTATATTACTACCTCTTCAACACTTGATTAGCCAAGTACTCAGAACGCTCAATTCATTTGCTCCACTTTCAGTTAAAAAATTCAATAGGAATCTGAAATACCGATATGAAAAATCTGCAAGTGCTTCTTAAATTAAGACAAAGTTACCTATTCTTTCATGATTTACAACAGCACGAAAGATCAAAATAGCCTCCCATTTCTAAGCAAATGATACAATGAGCATACTAAGTTATATCTTCAGTCTTCAGTCTTTTTTTTGTAAGATAAAAAAGGACAGATAACCATCTGTGCTAAAAGGGTTAACAGAATGGTTTCAAAACCTTCATATAAGCAGCCAGATAGTGCCCATTTACCTCAATCACTGTCTGTGGTAATCAAAGCAAATAGATTTAAAAATACAAACCAGTTCAAGGTTAAATCAGCCATCTCAGTTCCATCTCTACAAAAATTTAAATTAATAGGTAAACTTAATACAGGAAAAGGCATTAGGTTTTTCTCAACATTGGAGGAACATGTGAAGAAATAATGCTTACTAGTCAGGAAAATACTTCTGAAGTGTCACTATAGACTTGATAGACTTGCTTTCTATTTAACTGGCTATCCACCTAAGTCTTCCAAATATCATATGCAAAGATCTTACCAGTCTCTTGAGAAAGGACAGTTTGTTCTACATGTATAGCTGGCAGTTGGCACTGGGGTGGTGTCTGTGTACTTGCTGTAGTAAAACTTTGATTGTAGCCAGGTGAATAAGGGGATTCTTTTATTTCTTGTTCTTTTCGTGGAGGCAGAGGTGCATTAACATTAAATACCTTAAAAGACAAGGACACACTGAGTCATCTGGGAAGTTTCAAAGAAAATGCTTAAGGGTGACGTCCAGCAAAATTCTACAATCAAAAACTTCTATTTTGCAGGCAAAGGACTTGAACAGACATCTCTCCAAAGAAGATAAATGGCAAATAAGCACATGAAAACATGCTCACTATCATTAATCATTAGGAACATGTAAATCAAAACCATAATGCAATACAGTTTTATCCCATTAGTAGGACTACTTTCAACAAGACAGAAAATAAGTGTTGGCAAGGATGCGGAGAACTGAAACCCTCATGCATTGCCGGTATGCATGCAAAATGGTCCAGCCACGACTATGGAAAATAGTATACTGCCTTCTCAAAATGTACAGAATATATGACACACTAATTCCATTTCTAGGTATATACCCAAAATAATTGAAAATAGGGACTCAAATAGATATTTATATACCCACGTTCATAGCAGCATTGTCAGAATAGCCAAAAGGTACAAACAACTCAAATACCCAACAGTTGAATGGAGAAGCAAAAGGAAGTACATACATGAAATGGTGTCTTATTCAGCAGTACAAAAATGGAATTCTGATACACTCTATAACATGAATGAACTCCGAAAACACTATGCAAAGTGCAAAAATCCAGATATAAAAGGAAAAATGATACAGGATACCACTTAGATAGAATAGGTAAATTCACAGAAACAAAGTGAATAGAAGTTACCAGAGCTGTGGAGGGGGTTACAAATAGGAAGTTGTTGCTTAATGGGTACTAAGTTTCTGTTTAGAATAATGAAAAAGTTCTGGAAATAGTGATGATGACTGCACATTATGAATGTATTTAATGTCACGAATTGCATACTTTAAAAAGGTTAAAATGATAAATTCTGTGTTACATATTTTACCACGGTAAAAAAATCAAAACAAAACAACACTCCTACTTGATTCCTGACAGAATTTACACTGAAGAGCAAAAGTTAATCTTCCTGCTATTATGCTATCATAATAATGCTTACTGAGAATAAAAGCTATATAAGGGAAAGGAGTCTTTTTTCAAAAACTAAAGATGAATGAAATATTTTACCATTTACTGAATCTTTACCATGTGGCAACCAATGATCTCTCCTTCTATGACTCTCTACCTCCCCAATTCTGCTCCATTTTTCCTTATATCACACAGCACCTGATATACTGGTATTTGTCTCCCTAGCCCTCCTACCTCCATAATAAAATGTCGAGTTTCCCGAGCCTACTTTTCTTTTTCTCACTGCTACAACCTCAGTGATTAAGAACAGTGCCTGGTTTTGTAACTATTATATAATCAATAAATCAGTAAGAACCAATGTGAACTGGGTGGGATTCAAACAGGCAAAGAAAACAGATTGGCATGAGCAAAAGGTATTGTGACAAGAATGTATAAGGCAAGCTCAGGGGACTAAGTGTGGCAGGTTAACAGATGTAAAAAGGTAGTGAGTGTCAGGCCGAGGACTCAATTTCATTCTGTAATGGAACACTGCTTGCTTTTAATTAGACAAAAGAAAAAGTAAAACCAATGTGGCTATACTATGCAGGATGAACTGACAGGAAAAGAGTGAAAGCAAGGAAATCAAGGTATCTATCTAGAACTAAGATATTCTAAGTGATCAGGTGAATGAATTCAGCTGTCTGGATTCACCAGCTGACTTCTCAGGCTGCATTCCACCATTACTCCACTGGCCCCACTACCACCATCATTCCAAAGTGCTTGGAGTAGGACACAAAGTGCTTAGTGTCGGATACCAACAGGAACAGTATTTACTGGCTCACTAAGGCTTCCCCCACCACGAAGAACTGTTTCATACTAGTCTGTGTTTAGAGAATAAACATACCAAACTAGCTGTAATATTACCAAAAAAAAAAAAAAAAAAAGGCATAATTCAAAACACCACACAAATCTGAACAAATCTCCCAAAACCATCTTGAGACCAGGATAAAATTAAATGCAAGTTTCTGCAATGACAGAACACCCATGTATGTGTCTGGTATTTCAGGTTACTGATGTTAGGGAATAACACTAGTACTGATATTAGTATTGTTATTTTATTAAATTACTTATTTATTTTTATAGTACTTTAGGTTCTGGGGTACAAGTGCAGATCATGTGGGATTGCTGCATAGGTACATACATGGCAATGTGGTTTGCTGCCTCCATCCTCCCGTCACCTACATCTGGCATTTCTCCACATGTTATCCCTTCCCGACCTCCCCATCCCCCTGCTGTCCCTCCCTTGGCACCCCCCAACAGACCCCAGTGTGTGATGCTCCCCTCCCTGTGTCCATGTGTTCTCATTGTTCAACACCCGCATATGAGTGAGAACATGCAGTGTTTGATTTTCTGTTCTTGTGTCAGTTTGCTGAGAATGGCCGTTTCCAGGTTCATCCATGTCCCAACAAAGGACACAAACTCATCATTTTTTATGGCTCCATAGTATTCCATGGTGTTGTATGTGCCACATTTTCCTTGTCCAGTCTATCGCTGATGGGCATTTGGGTTGGTTCCAGGTCTTTGCTATTGTAAACAGTGCAGCTATGAACATACATGTGCATGTGTCTTTATAATAGAATGGTTTATAATCCTTTGGGTATATACCCAGTAATGGGATTGCTGGGTCAAATCGTATTTCTAGGTCCTTGAGGAAGTGCCACACTGTCTTCTACAATGGTTGAACTAATGTACACTCCCACCAACAGTGTAAAAGTGTTCCTATTTCTCCACATCCTCTCCAGCATCTGTTGTCTCCAGATTTCTTAATGATCGCCATGTTAACTGGTGTGAGATGGTACCTCAATGTGGTTTTGATTTGCATTTCTTTAATAATCAGTGATGATGAGCATTTTTTCATGTTTTTGTTGGCCATTTTATGAGACTGACATCATCCTGATAGCAAAACCCGGCAGAAACTCAACAAAAAAAGAAAACCTCAGGCCAATATCCATGATGAACATAGATGCAAAAATCTTCAATAAAATAATGGCAAACCGATTGCGACAGCACATCAAAAAGCTTATCCACCACGATCAAGAAGGCTTCATTCCAGGGATGCAAGGCTGGTTCAACATACACAAGTTGATAAACGTAATCCACCACATAAACAGAACCAAAGACAAAAACCACATGATTATCTCAATAGATGCAGAGAAGGCCTTCAACAAAATTCAACAGCCCTTTATGCTAAAAACTCTCAATAAATTAGGTGTCAAAGGAATATATCTCAAAACAATAAATGCTATTTATGACAAACCTACAGCCAATACTGAATGGGCAAAAACTGGAAGCATTCCCTTTGAAATCCGCCACTAGACAAGGATGCCCTCTCTCACCACTCCTATTCAATATAGTACTGGAAGTTCTAGCCAGAGCAATTAGGCAAGAATAAAAAATAAAGGGTATTCAATTAGGAAAGGAGGAAGTCAAATTGTCTCTATTTGCAGACAACATGATTGTATATTTAGAAGACCCTATCATCTCAGCTCCAAATCTCCTGAAACTGATAAGCAACTTCAGCAAAGTCTCAGGATACAAAATCAATGTGCAAAAATCACAAGCATTCCTATACACCAATAACAGACTAACAGAGAGCCAAATCATGAGCCAACTGCCATTCACAATTGCTATAAAAAGACTAAAATACCTAGGAATACAACTAACAAAGAATGTAAAGGACCTCTTCAAGGAGAACTACAAATCACTGCTCAAGGAAGTAAGAGACGACACAAACAGATGGAGAAACATTCCATGCTCATGGTTAGGAAGAATTAGTATCATGAAAATGGCCATACTGCCCAAAGTAATTTATAGATTCAATGCTATCCCCATCAAGCTACCAATGACCTTCTTCACAGAACTGGAAAAAACCACCTTAAACTTCATATGGAACCAAAAGAGAGCCCACATAGCCAAGACAATCCTAAGCAAAAGGAACAAAGCGGGAGGCATCACGCCACCTGATTTCAAACTATACTACAAGGCTACATTAATAATTAGTATTATTAAGCTGTTAGTAGAACCCCCTGTTTCTTACCCACACATTTTGTTTGTTTAATAGGGGTCCTCAGCTTTGCCTGTTACTAATTCTGAAAGAGGGAATTGTGCTCTGATAAAACACCCATTCAAAATTCTAGAGGCTGTGGATTTTCTACTCTTCTGCCACAAACAGTATTGCCATTGTCCAAATATAATTCTACCAACCCAAATAAGTTTTACAAAAGGCAAACTTTTCACACAGTACCCAATAATTATGTAAGAGAAACAATGGCTTTTGAACAGGAATAATGAACTGCAATCATCATTCATGTTTCATACTCACTGTCTGCATGGCTTGAAAGGGTGCTGTGTTAATGGTTACTGAACTACTACTTGCTGGAGGTGACTGGAAGCCCTGTTCAGAGCCCTTTGCCATGGAAGGATTTGCAGAAGTTAGTGAAGATGGTTTCTTGCCTGGGGGAATTGCTGCCTGGGGAGGAGAAATGCAGTATCAGCCAATCACCTGCCATATAACAAGCAGTTAACTTACTCTAAAACCCAAACTGGCATAAGTCAGCAAGTTCTTTAGGATGACATTTGGACACAGGAATGCAAAAGAATAGCTTTTGCTTACAATTTCAAATCTCAATTGCTGAGGATGCACACCAGTATTTGCTTTGCACAGCTTGCTGACTAAGTCAAAGAGTCTTACCAATAATCAGTCTAACAGATGAGGGGCTGAACTCTTTATAGGCACCTAGTCCTTTTCAAATCCTGAAATGGTACTTTCCAGTTAAGAACCTAGTATTATTCAAAATGTATACAGTAGAATTGGATTTAAGAAAAACCTTGGGTTAGTTGTCTAGTGTTAATTTTTCTCTATTTTAAACACTTATTAGTGGGTTTCTAAGTCAGCCACCTAAAACAGAAAACAACTCTAATCCAATTTAAGTAATCCTTACCTAAGGAAGCCACAAGTTATTGACATAACAGATTATAAATCCGAAGGCTTAAAAAAATACCAAAAACCAATCTCAACTAGATTGTGAAGCAGATAGCTGTGAGTTACTTGGTAACAATCACTTCTTCTTCTTCTTAAAATGAGGAATGACATAATTTAAATTTAGATCATATCAGCACCATAGAAACTAAGGATTAGCTATATTTTCTTATATTCTATAATGCATACATATCCTTAATAGTTAAGAAAATATATCGATAGTTGCTAAATTACTCCTCAAAATTCATTTTACTATGTCCATCTCAAAGATTTACTCAAACTTAGCAAAAACTATAACTCAGAATTGAAAGCACAAACATAATACTGCAAACTGCTTTTTTTTTTTTTTTAAGATGGAGTCTTACTCTGTCACCCAGGCTAAAGTGCAGTGGTGCAATCTCAGTTCACTGCAACCTCCACCTCCTGGGTTCAAGCAATTCTCGGGCCTCAGCCTCCTGAGTATCTGGGACTAGAGGCACATGTCACCACACCCAGCTAATTTTTGTATTTTTAGTCTAGACGGGGCTTCACCATGTTGGCCAGGCTGGTCTTGAACTCCTGACCTCAAGTGATCCACCTGCCTCAGCCTCCCCAAAATGCTGGGATTACAGGCATGAGCCACTGTACCCAACCCAAAATACTTGTCAAAGCCAAAACAAAACTGTAATTCATTTCAACTCAGTAAGTGCTAATATTAACAATATAAAGTTATTGAGCTTTTAGTTATACAAATAAGAGACTTTTCTCCTAAAAGTCCTTCAGTATAAAACTTGACAATGCTACCTATACTTTTTTATGTTAAAATTGACATTTATTGCACTAGATAAGGCAATACGATATTAAATCTATTTATGTGGCAAAGCCACAATAAAGTTACCTGTATAAGTTCCAAGATCACAACATCTATAGAAAGCAATACATTAATAAAGTATAAATGTTACATCATTCAACTAATCATGCCTGTAATTCATAAGATAAACTGGTTCTGCTATTCTTTAAGACACAAAAGAAATTAAGACAACTGGTCTTTTACCTCAGGAGTCTCTGAGGTCATAAACTCTGTTTCAGATCCAGAAGCAGCCTGATCGGTAGTAACCAAGCAAGCATTTGAGCTACAAGTAACTGGAGAAGAAGTAGCCTAGACACAGGAAAAAAAGGCACATTTTGTTCACTTTATATTTCTTGGGCCCTGGCCTTCCTAATAAGTTACTCTAACTGAAGAGCCACATGTGCCAAGCACCCTGCTAAACACACTTTACACATGTTAATATATGTAATCCTAACAGTAATCTGTGAGGTAGATACTATTCTCATTTTATTGACAATTAAGCAGTGGCAAAGAAAGGTTAAGAAATTTGCCCAAGATCATACTACAATTAACTGGCAGAGCTGAGATTCAAACCCAGGCAGACTGCTACACTGCCTTTCCAGGCCTGGTCACAAAACTACACCTCTCATCCCATTTTCACTGATTCTTGGCCCTGTGCTAGATATCATTCACAGGAAGGTGAGTGCTGGGCACCTTTAACACTGTAGGTACAGCCCTGCCAGAGATCGTAATAAGTATGCTTTCACGCTAAGTACTATCAGCATCCTAAAGAGGCAGGCTGAAGTATAAACAGGACGAATAAGCGCTACATAAATCAGAATGAAAATTCTAGTGAAAAATTAAAGTTGACAGTATGTGTAAAATAAAAATTGGGAGAAAGCACATTAGGAACTAAAGTTGTGACAACTGTAGCCAACAGAAAATGAAAAGAGTAGCTAGGAAAGACTTCTACGGCACAACAGGTATTCAAATACAGCAGAGACACCCATAAAAATCTGGCAATAGCAAGATCCAAAGTGTCAGTAAATCCACTCCTTTTATCTCAATGCTTCTATGTGGTTCTCAGAAGCCCAAGTAATAAAATAGGTGAACTGGAAACTAACGAAAGGTAACAAAAAAGAGAAACTATGTTTCTGTGACCTTCTTGAAGGAACCATTATGGTATGTTGCTTTTTAGGAAGGAGAATGGGGATTAAGTCTTAAGATCTTACGGGGAAAAAAATGTCTGAAACCCTTTTGAACATTTTATATAACCAAATAAATAGGCATAACTTAGATCTGGCCAAAATATTAGAATCATTATGAGATTAGAGTGTTTCTAAAACTAGGTCTTTCTTTTGGCTCTGTCATTAATGAGACAAGAGCCCAAGAAAAGCAGAACTGGCTGCTGTGGGGAAATAACTCTACTGCTAAGGGAAATTCCACAGATGCTAAGTTAAGGCATCTTAGGCCATTTGATAATCTTTAAATGGCTTGAATTTCAGTTAAAAGGTTCATTTAATAACAAAGACATTTACATTAGTATTTATTTAGAAGTGATGGCAGTTCTTCCTTCCAAATTACCGCTCTTTAAGTAGACCAGTTGGAGGTGGGATGATGGTGAATAAACATGATGTTTGAAACTAATGCTCCAAAAAATGGGTATGAAGATTTATCCAGAAAGCTTTTGTTTTTTTGAGACGTTGTCTTGCTTCATCACCAGGCTGGAGTGTAGTGGCACAATCTCGGCTCAGTGTAACCTCTGTCTCCTGGGTTCAAGTGATTCTCCTGCCTCAGCCTCCCGAGTAGCTGGGACTATAGACGTGTGCCACCATGACCGGCTAATTTTTTATACTTTCAGTAGAGACAGGGTTTCACAGTGTTAGCCAAGATGGTCTTGATCTCCTGACCTTATGATCTGCCTGTCTCGGTTTCCCAAACTGCTGAGATTAAAAGCATAAGCCACCATGCCCAGCCCAGGAGGCTTTTAAAAATATAGGTAACACCCTAGAAAATTGTGCGCCAACAGGTCTAAGTTCTTATCTAGAAATGTATATCTTATTAAAGTGACCAGGGGCTTCTGATGCAGCCATCCCACAGCCTGCACCAGAGAACTACTAACCTAGACCAGAGCTTATAAAAACTTTAACTTGTCAATTGAAAGCCTTATGCATAATCCTAAACAGCTAGAACAGATAAAATTTAACTGCTTCAGTAAAAGGAGTGAACTGGAGGAAAGTAGAAAAAACCCTAAAATACCCTGCTCAACAAATACAGTTTGAAAATTAAGAGCTGGGTGCAGTGCCTCACATCTGTAACCCCAACACTTTGGGAGACTGTAGTGGATGACTGCTTGAGCCCAGGAGTTTGAGACCAGCCTAGGCAACATAGCGAGACCCATCTCTCTTACGGAAAAAAAAAAATTGAACCACCACCTCACCAAAATATATACAAACCACTGTAAACAAATGTTATTTACTCCAAAGCTTTAGGAATAAAAGGCTGCAACTGTTGAACAACCTTGTCAAAATGTTAACTTACAGTCAAAGCAGCTACTGTCAAGAGAACTGCCATAAGCTTTTCAGAAGGACAGAGAAATTTTTGTTCAAAGGTAATGACCAGAAAACAAGTGAACCTTCTTACTATTGATGGAAATGGAACTGGCATTCATTTAGCAATGTCAGTGATCTGGTCCATTTGTATCTCTAAGTTCATTCTGTAAAAATAAGTTCCACAGAATGTGAACTACTGTAGGGGGTAGGGGACTGGTTAACAATGAATTAAACACAATTTCTTTCTACAGACCCTTTACTATGCTAATAAATTAAACAACTTAAATAGCTCAAGAGAACATAATATTCTTAGACAAGACACCCTCTGATTTCTTCAGGCTTGCTCTCTCCTTACTAAAGTCAGCAAACCTGTATTACAATAGATGTTTTCAGCATAGTCATCAGGTAATCATTTTAGGACAAGTTGTATTTAGTCTACAAAACAAGATATGCTTAGAACACTTTTAATAATTTCATTAGGTACATTAGAATCAGTAAGTCTGATTATTCTTTCCAAAGTAAGAGCTTCTTCCTTCAGTAGCAAAGAAGAATAAAAGATTAATTTGGAAAGTTACCTGTAATGGCTCTTGAAGAAAATCACTTTGACTGGACAAATTTTGTTCTTTAGATGCTGCAAGGAGTAAAATAAACAGTAACTACTAAGGGAAGACAAAAGTTTATGCATATCAACTAGGAGGAAACTAAAGTTTACACTTCACAGAAAAAGGCATTAGCTGGAAGGACTAGGTCTCAAGTTTACCATGCACTTTCTATTAGAGTTTTAAAAAGAGAACTGTAGAAGAATGGAAAATACTAGTTCCACTGTGACACAGAGCGATGTTTTAAGGTTGAATGGGCAAAAGTAGCACTTTAAGACTTTCAAAAAAAAAAGAACTAAGACATTTAAAAATAACTGATAATAGTGATTTGGAAGGTAAGACCTAAGCTACCAGGCATAGCAATTAACTGATAAACTTAAGTTTCACAAATTTCAAAGTCAATCTTATCTGGATCATCTGTTCAGTTTTTTTTTTCTGATTACATATATTAACAGACTTTTCAATTATATAGTTTGTTTTTTCTTGTTAATATCCATCACTTTTATTAATTACTCTCTATTTACTCTCGTTACTTCACCCAGGAATTGCTACACCAATCATCAAGCTGGTGTATACTGCTCACTACAGCTGGACTAGCTTTATGTCACTCCTCTCTGGAGAGAAACAAACATGGAACAAAAGGCCTAAGCACTGAAGCATCGGGCCAGATTCAAATGTAGCCTCCTTCATTAGTTACTGTGTTAATCACTGTTCTACACTTCATTGTGGTAATCTCACCCGTAGTTAAAACCCAAAAGCCTCAATACTAGATTTAGAGTCCAAAGGAGTCAAGCAAGTTCTAGTTAGAATTCACTCCAACAACATAAATTATAAAAAAGCTATTGAGTATTTACATTCACCTATCCAGAGCCTTTCTCCAAAACATGAAAACAAGTCAGTTAAGTACACTAATGTCCTAATGGTCATTTACCCACTTATAACTGTTAACAGATGGATAGTTAGAATAAATACACCAACATATTAGGACATCTAAAATAAAATCATTTGAAAAGACAACAACAACAACAAACAGCTGGAAGCTCAAGACGTTTGCTCCAAGTCTTTAGAATGATTACATACCTACGGGGCTACCTGGAGTAGCTGAAGGCGGTTGTGACGATGGAATTGCACTTGAAGGTTTGTCAAAGTCCAGAACAGACTCCTAAAGACACGATTTTAAGGAGTAAAAAACAAAGATGACTCATTTAAAAGCTATTACCATTAAATTACTCATGATGCTGCCTATAGACTATTAGCTACAGATATCTAGCTAAAGTCATAAGTATCTAGCTAATCACTATCTCAAGATGTCAAAAACAGTCTTCATTGAAAAAGAAATTAAGAATTGAAAGTAAAATCTAAAGTAACTGCCAACCCTTAAGGCGTGTAGAATGTTAAAACTACAAGTGTAGGCCATGCCCTATAGCTCACACCTGTAATCCCAGCTTTAGGAGGCTGAGGTAGGAGGATGGCTTGAGCTCAGGAGTTCAAGACCAGCATGGGCAAAAAAGTAAGACTTTGTTGCTACTAAAAATTTTTTTAAGAATTAGCTAGGCATGGTGGTATGTGCCTGTAGTCCCAGATACTCAGGAGGCTGAGACCGGAGGATAACTTGAGTCCAGGAGTTTGAGGCTACAGTGAGCTATGATCACGTCACTGTGCCCCAGCCTCAGCCAGCAGAGCTAGATCATGTCTTTAAAAAAACACAACACAACAAAAACACTACAATAGTAATTCTAAAGCCTAAGTCGGAAAAGAAACTCTTAACCTTACTAAGGCCCTAAACAAGTCATCAGTCCTAGTCTAATCAGAACCCTCATTTTTATTACACCCAGCCAAGGAGCACCTGTTTATTTCAACCATTTACTAACTCATGCTGTTAAAACACTTTCATGATGAGAAACCATTCTCCTTTATCTGCCTATCTTGATTCTCCCAAAAAACTTTCCAGTATTTTGCATACTTAAACTACACCCTTGCAGGGAGCATTTCAGTTCTTTTATCTTCAAGTAATCTGATGGTATAGGCAATTCCTACATTTTGCAAATAAGTGTGGGAGGTTAAATAAACAGCTGGTAACAGAACTGGAATTTAAATCCAGGCCTATATTCAAAGTTCAGGATCTTTCACTAAACAAAAATACTTATTTGACTACTTCAGTCCTCAGTAATCTCATACCATTCTCAAATTCTGTAAGTGTCTGTATCTCACAACTTAATTAAACATACTGTATAACACAATTTATCATTTAACTATTGATTTAACACAAATTTACAATCTTCTACAACTGGAATATAAATCCATAGAAGGCAATGAATGTCTTATTTTCTCTTTCTATAATGTAATGGTACCTAACAATACCAAGCATACAGCAGGTTCTTACAGTGGGTTCTCAGAGTTCTCACTATTGATGATCTATAGCAGTAACGATACTAGAGCAAGTTAACCTTTTCACACATTTAATTCTTTTTGTTGTTGTTGTTCTAACAAACTTAGGAAGTAGAAACAATAATGCTCATTTTTCAAATAAAGAAACTGAGGCAGAATCAAGTAATTTGCCTAAACTCCAGGCTAGGAGAGCTAGGAGGCAGCAGAGCCAGGACTTGACAAAATAATCTATGCTCTTAACAATAATTTCACTGTAATGTTTCCAATCAGAACCCCCATAAATATCATTTAAGATTTTGTAAATGACTCATACTTGCATAAAGTTACAAGTTCCTTGAATCTGAGTCATCAGATCCTGCAGTTTTTCTTTCCTCAATACTGGATCCTTCGGAAGGGTAGAGGAAGAACCTACAGGCTGATGCATAGGCTTAGGCACCTACAAGATAAACCCATAATGTGTAACGGTGAAATTCAAATTCGAATCTAGGAAACAGCTAAGACCCTAATCTAGGAAACAGCTAATCTAGGAAACAGCTTATCACTACACCTTAAAGGAAAAGACAAAACAGCAATGTTCATTTAACATAGGTAAAGAATTTCCTCATAAATACCTTTTCTAAATAAGCAAACTTTAAACAGATTTTTCCCCTTCACAATTTTCATGGAACTCTTTCTAAATACAGAATATTGTTTTTAAAGAAAAGATCCAGCAGAACTTCCTTGTTAAGAGTGTTTCCATTATGGACACGAGTTACCAAATGTCCTCTAGGATAAGATGCCACTGATTATGAGACTTACCAATGATTCTTTTTCCACAGGGCAAAAATTACTATCACATTAAATATCTCATTTTTAAGATGTATCTGATTTTAGAAATCAACGTGTAAATACATATGTAAGTACATACACACATACCCTAAAATTGAAGGGGATACACTATATTTTGTTATAAAGTAAGTACACTCTCGGGGGCTACTTATGTTTACAAGGTGGTTAATCTTCATCCTAAATTGTTTAAAATTGCACACATCCTGAATTAGACCAATTTATGGTTACTTTTTAAAGCTGTGAGCATGCCAGTCTCCATTAGCTCCTCTTCTCCACCTTCTAATTCACAAAGATACACAGCTAAGTTTGTCAAAGGTACCAGATAAAATAAAGAGTTAAGAGACCGTAAGTGAATTCATACAGGACTCTTTTAGAAGGAAAGTATGAACATCAGTGATTAATCTCATGTTTAGTCTTTTGGTTTTGAACTCTATTCTGCATTTGACTGTACTTAGTCAGTGTTCTAGACAGCTCAAATTCCAAGACAGAAAAATACTATATTACACACAGAAGTATCCTCTCAATCACTGAAAAAACACTACAATTTCAATATAATGCTATCTGTGCTAGAAAAGCAAATTAAATATGAGTTTTGATCTTTTGAAATATGCAACCCTGATTTTAAATGCAATTCAACAAACAGCATGATAATATTCTGGTATGATAAAGGTTCTTCATTGCTATACCTAATGGAATTTTAAACCAGGTTTTTAAAAGTAGCTTTATTGAGATATTAAATTGGCTTTTTAAATATTTTTCAAAAATAGTTATATTACAGTTACTGTTGTTTGATATTTGGTTAATAAAATAAAGTTGCCAATCTTCTGTAGGGTAAGGAAGAAGCTAAAATTAATATTAGCAACTTGAAAAGAGAGAGAAAGGAGAGAAAAAGCAGCCAAATAACTCTAAAATTCTTTTCCCATACACCAGAATTAAGCCAAGGGTAATTTACTTATAAAATGCAAAGTTTTGCTTTCCCCAAGCAAAATATGTTTTCACATTATTATATTAGAGGGTGAACAGTTTATCAGAAAGCCTTTAGCTAAAATGGCACAAAAGTGCAAGAAAGACTACTCCATAGAGATAGAGAACACCAGAAGCAGAAGTTCATATATCTCAGCAAATGAGGTGGCAACAAGTTTGCATTATAAATAGTGGTAAATAACTAATTTATAATTTAATAAAAAGCAACCCTAACATAGCATTGTACCCAAGAATTATTCAATATAAGTGTTACTACCTGAAATAGGTTATTTATCCTTAAAAGAATGTGGCCTTATATTTTAACTAATCTTGTACTCTAAAACCTAGCTACAAAATATTTAATGCCAACAGTTTTCCTATCTTTGGAAAAATTCTCATTTTGAAATGGAAATAGAGAACTAATTCAAATCCCTTCCCCCAATACTGAAATATCTGCAACCTTAAACCTTCTTCATAAAGACCTAGGCTAAATTGAGTGACCATAAATGAGTAGAAGAGAAGCAAGAGAATATAGAAAATTTTAACTTGTCAGAAAAAGTTATTCATATAGCAGGTAGATGACAACAAATGAAATACAGTATCTCCCATCCTGTGACAAGCATTTACATTACTCACTTGTTTGCATAATGATCTTGTCTAAACTATGCACTATTTTGGTGTCATATTATGTTGTTAAAATTCTGGCATTAAAACATTTTATAATTGTAGAAATTTCATCTCAGATTAGGCTCAAAGACAGACTAGATTAACTCTCAGTTTTCGAAGGAAAACAATAAATCTACCCACTAAAGAGGGTGAAATACTTTATACATTAACTTCACACGGGTTTTGCTGTTTTTTAAAGAGAACTAAAAAGATATTACCACAACACCTTATTTATGCCTACACTGACAGAAGCAGAATGATACAGATCAACTCACATCTTTGGGTTCTGTGTTAAACTTCCTGGGCAGGAGCTGGTCATTTGGTATGAGGCTTGCTGTAGCTACTCCCCAGGACTTTGGAGAAATCTGTGACTGTGATGTTAAAGAGTGTTTTTGACTCTCAACATTGTTTTCCCAGGATTTTGGAGTCTCTGGCTGTTTTGAATCCTGTTCTTCACACATGGGAGTGGTCCATGACTTGGTGGTGTTCTGTTCACTCTGCACAGAAGGTGTCCAAGACTTTGGAGTTTGCTTCTTTGGATCTAGTTCTTTCTGCAGCTGAACCGGCCATGGCTTTGGTGTCTCCTGCTTCTTTTGTTCCTCTTGAACATATCCTGCTTTGGATTTAGGAGTTTCTTGCTTCCACTGGCTAGGAGATGGCTTAGATTTGGAGATCTCCTGCTTCTTCTGCTCTTCTGGCAGAGTAGACCTGAGTTTTGAGGTGTCTTGTTTTCTCTGTTCTAAGGAAACTGCAGGCTTGGATACCTCCTGGTGCTTACCAGGAGACTCCCAGGATTTGAAGGATTCCTGTTTCTTTTCCTGACTATCTGGTTCAGTAAGCATATCCCAACGTTTGGGGAGATTTGGTTTTCTAGCATAATCTGCTTCCCAAGGTTGCTCTTCACCTTGTTTGTTTGAATAATCTACTTCTGTCATATAACGTCTGTTAAGAAACTAGAGAGAGAAACAACGCAATTAAGTCACAAAATTCATAGAAGACCTTGAAGGGAATATTCAACTCTATTAGTATTGCTATGTCCATTGATCTAAGCTGTTGTGCTAATATGAAATTTCTGTCCTTATTCTACTTGAAAAGACTTTCCTACTTCTCTGTCCATTCCTTTTTCCTCAATTAACAGAAATACAGACTTCGATACTTTAAAAGTAGCAATTTCTGTTTGACTTGCCTAAGACTAGCAAGGTTTGCTTGATTCAGACTCTTTACCAATGAATGCTGTTCCACATTTGCCAGCCTTAGGACCCCTCTCCCCAGTTGACTCCCTCAAACATTAAAAGGCAGAGGATAGTTCAATTTCAAAGTTAAACTGTGTAACCTTAAACCTTACATTTCCTAAGTTACCAGTGTTTTACTTCCTTTATACATCAATTATACTGTTTTTGAATATCCTGTTCTTTTCAGCTTACCATGAATTTCAATGTCACTTCAGAAAGAGAACAAACACCCTTTTCTGCTACCAACGTGAGTGAATTCTGGAGAGAGCAAAGTCCTGTGCATCTTAAAGTTCCTCTAACACAGGAGGCAAAAATAGCTAACACTTGGGCAGTTAGTGTGCCAGGTGAAATCTAAATACATTTCAAAATTAGATCAACCTCTTTAATCATCACAATAACCCCATTAAGTAGTCATTATCATTATCCTATTTTACATATGAGGATAACAGACACAGCTGGACCAGGTTTCTTGCCCAAAGTCCCTAAGCTAGTAAACTGCAGAACCAGGATTCAAGCTCCAGAGCCTTAGCTTCTAACCACAACTCTATACAAAAGGCTGAAAAATCAACATGAGCCAATTGTCTTTCAGTATCTTACCTCTTGTGGTTGTATCTCTGGCTGTGCAAATTCCATTAGAGACTCTGGGATGATAAAATGAATTCGAATAAATACTAGGTGAACTCTAAGTTTTTAGACAGATGACAACTATAATTCATTCTAGCAACATATTCCAGAAGATTCATAACAGAAAAAAGGTAATACAATCAAGTATGTTAATGGCAAGAAGAATTCTATTGCTTGTTAGTCCAAAAAGCATGTGGTCTGAGGCTACTTCAAACCAGTAGCTCTTCTTACGTAAGACAAAAGTCAAGTTTCAGTTAAAAACTGATTTCTGATTAAAAATAAGACTTATTTCCTCTTACCCTAAAACACAGCTTTTTTCAAATTAGCATTATAGCTCATGTCTCATGGGGTAAAAATTGGTCATCTCAGCTTGAAACAGAGCCCTGAAAAATCTCTTACAAGCCAGTTTAAGGTTAGGAGGGGATAACAGAGTGGAGATACTGAAGCACTGGAATTAGTATTAAAAACTAACGGGAAATAAACATGGAAAATGGTTTGACTCTTGCTTATGGCTACCAGAACCGTGCCTAGATTACCTCCTTAGAAGAGATATTTAATAAATCCAGCTTCAGCAAACGAAAGCAAAAATGCCATCTGCTCAAAATATTTTTCCCCAGGCAAATGGTAATCTAAAAAGTATATTTTCTCTACTGACTTTAGCACTTTTTTCCCCAAATTGATATTTCAAACTTAGGTTAATTATATCCTCATTCTGCTACAGTATTGGATTCTACTATATCTTCCATTGTAAACAATTTTAAACAGAATTATCCTACTAGTAGTTTAACAGAGAAGTTTATTCAAATTCCATAAATGCCCTCCTCTTAATCAATGTATTCTTTTGGGACAAAGTATAAACTAATATTTCTAATAAGGGTCACTCTATAAATCATGGTGATAAAGCCTAGAGATGTTTTATAAACCTAGGTTTATCCTGCAGTAAGTAAAGATTTCCATGCATGTAGAACCTAACCAATTAAAATAAGGCAATCACTGCACAATATGTGACTCATTTGGGGTATTAAAAAAATGTAACCACTATAAGGATTTTCAGAGGTCACAACAAACCTGGCTCTTTGACAGATTCAGCCTTCGATAATTGTGGATTTTTTTCTGACTGTGTTAGCATTTCTTCCTCCAGTGGTACTTCTTTTTCCTTGGCATTTTTGGGAACTGGGATACTTTCAAAATAGCCTGAGTTCAGCAATTTAGACAGTAGATCTTTCATGTGTTTGTCTAAGAAAGAGTGATTAAGACTTAGTTATCACATGCCCTCACTGAAAATTACTGGGAATAGAAATCCTAATTTCGTCCTAGATGCAGTACATCATTGCAATAGTTTACACTGATGTACCCAGTATGTTGTTACAATAGTTTACAACAGTTCACATTGTCATGGTACTGACTGGAGAACTTGTCAGTACCATGAAGAGTAAATATGCAGTCCATCTTTATGCTGAATCAATATGATTTTAACAAGATCGGAATCTCAAAAGTTTAGCAAGTCACTTAAGTTTCTCTGGACCTCCATTTCCACCATTTGAAAAATGACTAAAAATCAGATATCCTCATCAAATGTCACAAAAGCACACATCTATTCCCTGAGATGAGAAATAAGTCATTTTTCCTATCTGCTCCCAAGACATCACAACTAGCAACCACTCTATCTTTCCCAAGTAATTAAGGTTTTAGAGGAGTAAAAGTCAGTTCCTCAAAATCTATCTATTAGATAGGGTTAAAAAAATCCTATATTGGACAATCTCTATTAGATTACTAATATTATTAATCTATTAGAAAACCCTATCTTGTACAAACTCTGAAATATTTTTAAACTACAAAATTCCATCATGAAGATTTTACTCGAATTATGCCGTTTGTCATTCCTACCACCTGACCATTTGATAATCAAGAAATACCTTAAAATGATGTTAAGGTCACTACACTACAAATAGGTCTAAAGTTATTTTATTTTAAATATCCATTAGAAACATAATCCCAAGCTAAGTAGAACTTCTGTACTTCATTTCAGTCTTATTATTCCCTTCATGGGAGTACTATGACATAAATTTTTCTTTTTTAAAAAATATCAGCTTTCAGATATAATTTACAGGCAAAATTCACCTACTTTAACTGTACAGTTTTAACAGATATTTAGTTGTGTTACCACCAGAACCATGATGTAGGCATTTTCATTAACCCAAAAAGTTCTTACTACCCATTTTCCAATTAATCTCCTCCCGACCCCTCGAAAAACCAGTAACCCGCTATCATTCCATAATGCCATTTCTAGAATTTCATATAAATGATATCGTACAATAGGTACTCATTTTATGTCTGGCTTCTTTCACTCAGCATAATTATTTTGAGATTCATCCATGTTGTTACGTGTATCAATAGTTCTGTCCCTTTTTTATTGGTGAATAGATTCCACTGTATGGATATACCACATTTTATCAGTTTATCAGCTGAATAAAGCTTGTATGAACATTTGTGTACAAGTACTTATATGAACATGTCTTCATTTATCTTAGGTACTAGAAGACCAATTGCTTAGCATTAATAAGTGTATGCTTCATTTTATTAACATACTGCCAAACTATTTTCTAAACTCATTTTGCATTCTAACCAAGAAATACATTTTTAATTTTGATTTAAGCTTGAAAGAACTTAGAAATCATAAGGTAGTTATAGATACTTGGATTTTTTTTTAAAAAGGAAGCAATCACTGATAAAAATATTTGCTACCATTTAATGAGTCTTCATTATTCTAAGCTAGTACACAAAGATATGTGCTTTATGTCCAGTCATCTGTATTTAGTCATTGGCCAAAGTCTATTTAGGAAGCCAAAAGAACTCTCTTTCCATAGACCACTTCCAGATCAATAGACAACAATGTTTCAATACACTATAAAATCATTCATATATTCTTAGGCTGATGTGGTAGATAAGCCTTAATGTTAACAATGTATGAATTTAAAATTCTTAAATAGAACAGGTACTACCACACAGAATAGAAAATGGAACCCCAAAATGATCAAGCTAGTGTTGAAGCCAGCACTTAGCTCTCTTTCCAAATCATATTGACTTGCCACTTCGAAACTCTCCCTGAATTCCATTTTAGTGAATAGGGTTATACAATAGCTGCTTTTAACAGAACTAAACAAAGGGATCATTCTCCCAATGAATATAATATTGTCAGACATGTAAGTTCTGATGGACTGACACAGTTTAGACCCTCAATATCATTCTAAACTTCTAGACATAAAGTTTAGTATTTACTGCATAAGTCCAGAAGTAGAGAAAACTCACATGTCGTTCCTACCACTGCTTTCTCACTACCTTCCAAAAGGTCCCAAAAGTACAAGGATGACTGCTCCATCTGGTCTTCAACACTGACAAGGAAAAGCAGCAGCAGAACAAAGTGGCTTTAGAAGTACATATATATGGAGCAGTACAATTTATGCAATATAACCCATTAACAGACAAGACATTCAAATGTTAATTTTGTCTTTTTGTTCTTTGGAAATAAAAAATTGAAATGTATACAAGGTGACTAAATGCCTGTTGAAGGATTTCAAATGTAAGAATTTTTCCTTAAAACAACTAAAATACGGATTTTGCCAAATAAAACTATTAAAGAATAGACCAAAAAGTATTTAAAGCTGCCAATGCAGTATCATTAGTTATTAGGTGCATTCCCTAAATAAAAGAACAGTGAAATGGAAACATTAAGAGCCGCATTTGACTTTAAAGAAAGCAGTTTATTTAGAAAATTACATTTTGCTCACATTTCATATATTAAAGTGAAGCTACATTCCCTGAACCCACAAAAGTGAAGGAAGCAATGTATAGATAATGAAGATGGAGTGACTATCAGCATGAGAATTAAAAAATATATGGCTATATATAGGTAATTTAAGAGTTCTATTAGGCTTCTTTCTGATTAGAGACCGATTTCTAGCAACCATTGAAATGACTCTACTTTAGCATGGCTGATAAATATGAAGCTGGAACAGCCTGCATCTAACAAAGCAAGAGCACAGCGTCTGTCCCCTAGCTGATTTACTCCATCAAAACAAGAAGAGCAATGGATCACTGTGAGGGAAAAAAAAATCAGACAGCCCCAATTTGCAGGTTTTGTATTTTAAGCTATTAAATGTATTTCTCAGTAGTTATTCACAGCATAATAAGAACACCAAATAATTTTTACTTTGAAAGTTTAATGATACTGGCCAAGTTAAATCTTATTTACCTTTACTTAAGTATAGCAGGAGTAAAAAGGCTACTCTGAGAAAATTATTTTAAAAGTTTTAGAAATAGATACAATATTATACTTGTACAGGATTAAAATTTGATGCTCAGACATGATTTTTTTAAAAATCAGCATTACAATAAAGAAGCATGTTAATGAGACCATTCAAATTTATTTTCCTTCCAGACAATCTGTCAACCCTGTCAGAGTCTGGGCCAGCCAAGGTTTCCCATGCTGAATCAAATTATTGCTTTCTTAATTTCTCTCTCTCTCTCTCCCGCCCTCTCTAACACACACACACACACTCTCTCTCTCTCTCATACACACACGCACAAACACACACCCCTAAAAAGCTAAAGTGTCAAGTGTTCCATTTCAGGAAAGTCTTTTCATTAGCTTACCTCAGACTTTCATTTCTTTCAGGGCAGGTCAGTTTTGAAAACTTAATGAGGTAGTCAAGTTCTTTTGAAGGCAAATACACTGCACCATTCAAACCCCCTTTGAAGTCTTTTTGTACGTGTTCCTGTGTCAAATTCTGTAATACATACTGAACTTGAAGTATAGTTCGAAGCTTTTTCTTCTCAGCCTCAAGTTTCAGCATGTGCTCCCTTCTCTGGGCCTTCTTCTGAGATTTTAGTAGCTGTTAAAACAAATGGCTAATTAAGGTTAACAATTCTCTACCATCCCATATAAGCAATACATGTTCTACAAAGTCTAAATCCAAAAGTGCTGAGATTAGATGATAAATTACATGACTGTCACACCACCAGTTTAGTCTGTCTCCTTTTTGAGCTAAATAAGTCACTGAGTAATAAACTGGTTTGTCGCAGGTAACCAGAGCCAAGGGTGTCCAAATATCTGACTCCCAAATCCAGAATGTCTAGTACCTCTGAGATCACCATGATGAAAGCAAAGTCCGAATCACTGATAACCATATTCATTTCAACATTTTACTCTTCCACATTTATATATATCAATCCTTTTTGGGCCTTTTAGGTTTTTTTTTTAATCTCATATTCCAAGGGAAAAAATATTCAAACTAAAATGGTCAGTTTTGAATCAACCAAAGAAAGCATAAGGAATTGAAAAGCTAACAGATATAAAATGTCTTCCAAATGTAATGCCAAAAACCAGCCAGAGCAAATGTGTTACTTTTTTTAAGAAGTAAAATTAAACATTTTTTAAATAATAATTTGCTCCGTCAGTCTGGATGGAGCTATATCCTCCAATATTTAGCTGATTGTAGATACAGAAAATTAATGGAACTTAGGTTTTTCTTCAGCCCTAGCACAGTGGTGCACACCTGTAATCTCAGCCCTTTGGGAGTCCGATGAGGGTGGATCACTTGAACCCAGGAACTCAAAACCAGCCTGGGCAACATGGCAAAACCCTCTCTCTACAAAAATTACAAAAATTAGCTGGGCATGGTGTGTGTGTCTATAGTTCCAGCTACTCAGGAGGTTGTGGGAGACAGATCGCTTGGTCCTGGGAGGTCAAGCCTGCAGTGAGTGGTGAGAGTGCCACTACACTCCAGCCTGGGCAACAGAATGAGATCCTGTCTCAAAAAAAAAAAAAAAAAAAAAAAGTTTTCCCTCCAAAAATTTGTGTATGTAGATTGAGCAACCTTGGATCTACTCTAAAGCTCAGAACTATAATACCTTAAAAGTCTGACATAATATTCATGGGTCCCAGAAGTGGCTTGCCATTTAACTAAAAAGTGTTATCTTTCCGTGAAGAAACCTAAAAGGTCTTTCCCCTCATAGTTTTTCTGATTGTAACATTTCCATCATATTGGATATTTCGCAAGGTATGAAGATTAGAATACAAAAATAAACAAACATTAAGATTTTTCCTACCGATGGGTCAAAGTACTTTGATATAGCATCAATATTTTAAATTATATAAAAGAGATGTTCATAAATCCTAACAGATTAAAATTAGGGGGGAAAACCTCAGGAAAAACATTCACTGTAGCATAATTAATCCCTTTCTAGGGGATGTGGAAGGAACATAGCAAATTTGATTTGTGCTACTGCTAGGGACAGAAAGATAATGAGTAGAGATAGAACTTTGAGAATGAGAAATAGACTGGTTGAAGGTTGCATGGGCAAGCACATTTCCTCTGATGGGAAAGGCTCAGTAAGGCTTTTTCCAAGAACTCCATATAGACTGTATCAATAACACCAAAACTATAGGATTCTTTGATCCTGCTTGAGAGAAGAAAAGAGGATGGAGGTGGCACTCCTAGCTCTCCAAGACACTGGGTTTCTCTTGGACAGAGTTTCATCATGGTATAGGGAAAAGCAACTGATTCACAAGGCATCTTCAGACAATTATACCACTTGATTATCTCAGATTTATCTTCACCCAGTCTTCCAAGGTTGGACTGGGTGGTCGTATAGGCTTATGCTACCTTGAACTTCCCCTATCAAAGCAATTTTGGGTTTCATGTTTGTTTTTGAGACACAGTGCCATTACGCCATCCAGGCTGGGGTGCAGTGGCACAATCAAGGTTCACTGCAGCTTCAACCTCCTGTACGCAAGCAATCCTCCCACCTCAGCCTCCTGAATAGCTGGAACCACAAGTACATGCCACCATGCCTAATTATTTTTTTATTTTTTATTTTTATAGAGATGAAGTCTCCCTGTGTTGCCCAGGCTGGTCTCGAACTCCTGAACCCAAGTGATCCCCCTCCCAAAGGGCTAGGGTTATAGATGTAAGCCACTATGCCTGGCTATTTTTTCTTTATCTGCATCCATGATGACAGGGACTACATCTACTGTTCACCAATATTCACTAATGCTCAGCACAGAGCCTGACACATAACAGGGCCTCAAATTTTTGTTGAATAAAATTAAGTATCAAGGAAGTCTCCCAGATCATGATCAGATGTCATGAAAAGCCATGGATGACAGCCAATTTCTCCTTTAGATGGAAATTAGAAAGGTGGGTTACATTGTTCTCTTTTTCCAGCTGAGGACCAGTTTGGAAAGTAAAACCTAAGAAGTAAACCATTCACAATCAGTAGTACTGAATGATAGTATTGGTTTTCTTAATCAAGAATGATGAATCCCTACCAGGAGACAGAGCTCATCTCATGAAGACAAAGCAGAATGTGACAAGGTCGAAAAGAAAGACTTCCGACTTTACTTTGAAGGGAAAAAAAGAAAATGTTCCACAAACTGCAAAACTGGCTATTATAGGACATGTTTGAGAAAATAAAAATTTAAAAGAGGAACTCACAAAAAATTACCAGAAAAAAAAAAAACCTCAAAGGTACTGCCAAGCACCTTTTAGGTCTTGATTCAGTCAAGCAACCTCCAAAGTACTTTATCATGTCACCTAAAATGAAAGTAAATCTTAAACACAGGCAAGAAAAATTAGTTTCATGGATATTAACAAAATTTGGTGAGTTGGGAGCTATCTATAGACTACAGCAGCAAAGAAAAAAAATAGAAAAGACACTATATTCATGGTATAGAGAAAAAGTACCTAGGGCTATATCTTGGCTCTACCACTTACTGGCCACATGACTTTGAATTAGTTCCTTTTACTTAAACGTAAAACGCAAAACTATAAAAACCCTGGAAGATAACCTATGAAATACCATTCTGAATATAAGAACTGGCTAAGATTTCAAATTTCAAAACAAATATGCCAAAAGTAATCACAACAACAAAAAAAACTGACAAGTTAGACTAATTAAACTTAAGACCGTCTATATAGCAAAAGAAACCATTAACAGAGTAAACAGACAACCTACAGAATGGGAGAAAACTTTGGCAAACTGCATCTGACAAAAAAACTAATATCCAGTATCTATAAGGAACTTAAATAAATTTACAAGAAAAATAAACATTAAAAAATGGGCAAAGGACATGAATGGACACTTTTCAAGACATATATGGGGCCAAAAAGCATCATCATTGATCATTAGAGAAATGTAAATGAAGATCACAATGAGATGCCATCTCACACCAGTCAGAATGGGTATCACTAAAAAATAAAAAAATGACAGACGCTGGCAAGGTTGCAGAGAAAAGGAATGCTTACACACTGTTGATGAGAGTGTAAATTAATCAAACAATTGTGGAAAGCAGTGTGGTGATTCTTCAAAGAGCTAAAACCAGAACTACCATTTGACCCAGCAATCCCACTGCTAGATATATATCCAAAGGAATATAAATCGTTCTATCATAAAGACACATGTGTGTGTATGTTCATTACAGTATTATTCACAATAGCAAAGACATGGAATCAATCTAAATGCCCATCCATGACAGACTAGATAAAGAAAATGTGGTATATATACACCATGGAATACCATGCAGCCATAAAAAAAAGAACAAGATCATGTCCTTTGCCAGAACATGAATGGAGCTGGAGGCCATTATTCTTTGCAAACTAACACAGGAACAGAAACCAAATACCACATGTTCTCACTTACAAGTGGGGGCTAAATGATGAGAACACATCAACACGTAGAGGAGAACAATACACATTGGAGCCACTTGAGGGTGGAGGTGGGAGGAGAGATAGGATTAGAAAAAATAACTATTAGGCCCCAGGCTTAGTATCTGGGTGACAAAATAATCTATACAACAAATCCCCATGACATGAGTTTACCTATATAGCAAACTTGCATACATATACTCCTAAACCTAAAAGTTTTCTTAAAAAAGAATGTTACTTTTGCTCTGAGTCTCAGATTCCTGATCCGTAAAATGGGACTATTTATAGCAACTTCTCAGACTATTGTAAAAACCAAGTGGAACTGCATAGGTGCCTGGCACAAGGTAGGCATTTTTCTAACTTTTTAAATCTAAAAATAAGAAAAGAATACCATGTATTAAAAAAATATAAACCTGAATGAAAAACTAAATTGTTACTGGGTAACTCTGAGTAAAGACAGAAACAGAAAATTTTAAACATTATAAAAGTACACTTCTAATCTTTCTTGTAATCCTTCTTAGCCAAGAATTAAGATGGTAAATGTCTCCAGCCTAGAAAAATTTTTCTGATACCAGAGGAATGGAGGAGAGAATTCTAGTTAACTATAAAGAAAATAGGCCAGAGCGATTGCTCACATCTATAATCCCAGTACTTTGGAAGGTCAAGGCAGGAAGATCCCTTCAGCCCAGGATTATAAGCCTGCAGTGAACTATGATCACACCACTGCACTCCAGGCTGGGTCAGAGAGCAAGACTTTGTCTCTAAAAATAATTTTTAAAAATTAAAATATCCAAAAAATAGAAGAGATTATCTTATGAGGCATGCTCTCCACCCTAGGAATGAATTTATTTAAAAATGTCCTCAATTGTTGGAACATGACCTTTAAAGGAACTTCTAATGCTAAGATCCTGAAAAAGTAAAGAATACTTCATTAAAAAGTATTTAAAATTTCTTATTAATTACTGATTAAATTTATCAGAGATAAAGTTTGGACTGCCAACACAGAGAACCTAACAAGTAGTAAGGCCAGATTTAACTCTATTTAACATGAGTCATTAATTTTCCTGTTAATAATTTTCATGCTTTCAAAAAGACTACCGATTCTGTTGTCTCATATGTTAAATAATGTGAAAGAAGCCTATCTTATACAAATTTACAAGCCTATATTCTAAAATACCTTTAATAAATATACGTTGTCAAAAGTTTTGATTCCCTTTCTCAATGATTTAATTCTATAATTAAATAACATACATTAGATAACTAATGTTTTATTCACAATGTCTCATATTCATGCCATTTGTGTTCCCCCTTGAGACTATGGAAATATGAAAAAACTAGTTCTCCAAGAGTTACCCTCAACCCTCCATCCCAATAAAATATCAGCAGAAATTAGATGAATGGTAATCAAACACCATTATTAGACACTGACACACTGACATTTTCTCCAAGGTCAGTGGTTAAAACTGGTTTCAGGAAAAGCAAAGAAAACATACTCACATCTAGGCTCAACCCAGAAAAGGTTTTCTGAAGCTCCTTGGCAAATTCCAAATTATGTAGCACTTCTTCATATTTCTCTACTGCTTCCTACCAAATAGGATAAGAAAACATCAATTTTGTGACTGTTTAAATACAAATATGTGAAAATAAGTGTTTCTTAAATACAGTAGAAGAGATTTAAGACCTTATAGCTATTTACTATACGTACACAAGAAAGCACTTGCCTAAAGAAAAAGGAGAGAGTATTAATACAAGTTATATTAAGTTGTATTTAAAAATTCAATTCTAATGCCAGAAATTCAATTTTACCCTAATTTTACCCTATCTGTAAAGTCTAAGATCAGAGAAGCCTGTTGGTTTTAATAGTACTGAGCCAATAGGATTTCTCTGTTAACAGTCATTCACTACCCAAACGTATTACACAGTAGCATGGTATCAAACAGATGAACAAGAAACTTCAAGACATTTATAATATGGTAGAAAAGACTTAGAATAATTACCTATAACAGACAAAAATAAATAAGTATTCTAACAAACAATATGCAATGTCCTACAGGAAATTTAAAGGAGCAAAAATTTTTTTTTTTTAAAGATTTCCCAGATGAACAAAATTGACAGAAAAGAGAGAAGCATTTCATGGGACTTTAACTCAAATCTCTATGGAAAAGAGAAAAGACCAATCTGAAACAGAAGATGGAGAACCTGCACAACCAGATAAATACATATTATAAAGCCTCAGCAATTAAAATAGTAAAGTATTCCACTCCAAGGTATCTGCCCAAAAGAAATGAAAACATGTCCACATAAAGACTTGTATGCAAATGCATACAGCAGCATAATGGCCTAAAACAAAAACAATCCAAATATCCAGCAACTGGTAAGTGGATAAACAAAATGTGGTACACTCATACAATGGAATATTAGTCAGCAATAGAAACAAAAGAAATACTGATACATGCTATAACAGGGATAAACCTAAAAATTATTATGCTAAGTAAATAAGCCAGATCCAGAAGACCATTTTATGTGAAATGTCAGAAAAGACAAATTTATAAAGATAGAAAGTCGGCCGGGCGTGGTGGCTCACACCTATAATCCCAGCACTTTGGGAGGCTGAGGCGGGTGGATCACGAGGTCAAGAGATCAAGACCATTGTGGTCAACAGGGTGAAACCTCGTCTCTACTAAAAATACAAAAATTAGCTGGGCATGGTGGTGTGTGCTTGTAATCCCAGCTACTCAGGAGGCTGAGGCAGGAGAATTGCTTGAACCCAGGAGGCGGAGGTTGCGGTGAGCCGAGATCGCGCCATTGCACTCCAGCCTGGGTAACAAGAGCGAAACTCCGTCTCCAAAAAAAAAAAAAAAAAAAAAAGGATAGAAAGTCAATCAGGGGACAAAAAAAGAGGATTATAGGAATACTCTAAAATGAGATTATGGTAACAGTTTGGTAACTCTACAATTTACTATAAACACTGAAATGTACAGTTAGAGTGGGTTTACTTTGTGTTAAGTATATTTTTTTCAATAATGTTAAAAAATAGACTGATAATATATTTATAAAGGTATGGAACAATAGGAACTCCTATGTAACACCAGTATTAGTATAAATTGGTACAATAATTTTGGAAAACAGTTCAGCATTTTTAACTATGAAGTTAATTCTGGGCACACCCAACAGTCTAATAAGAGACATATATCCTGAAAAAAAAAAAATGTTACTCCGGTTTGTCAGTAACACCTGTAAGATTCCTCAAAGTAAAATTCTTCATAGTGACCAAAAAAAAAAAAAAAAAAAATCCCTCAAGCATCCATTTATTTACAGACTAAAACTAAATGAGAGAACCAAATAAAATACAGGCATTTGTATTGATACAAAAATACTAAATATAATGAGTGAAAAAGGCAACTGCAGAATATATAGCATGATATGATACCACTTATTATAAGGTACAAAAAAGCAACTCCAACAGATTTAAGGGCAGTAGAAAAAAAAATGCTTTTAAAAGCAAGGGAAAAGTTCAGGGTCATGGTTACAGGAAAGACAAAGTACCACACCAGAAAGGAGTCTCGACACTGTTGGAAACATACTGTTTGAGAGTTGGGTTCTGGTGCTTGCTTTATTATGTGTTAATATGGAATATATTGTTTCAGCCACATATTTTATAATAAAAAGGTTTAGAGATTGTCCTGCTACAGAAACAAGAATGAGTAGATAACAAGGATACACAGTCCTCAGAGGGATGTAAAACTATAAAGAAATACTCCTCCATACCCACTCCTGAATGGTATTAACTTTGACTCAAGAAAAGCAGCATCAGCTGGGAACTACCACAACTTTCCATCACCTAATGTAGACCTATCCTTTCATTCTTCCTTTTTTACTAAGTGAAGAAGGTATTCCCCTTCTACCTGTGCCCCAGATCCTACTGAATTCTGCCTTCATACAAAACCTTATGATTCTCTCTTTAACGTCTTTTAGCAGAGAGAGCTGCTCCCTCTCTATTGATGCTGATATCGGCATTTTACAAGTTTAAGTCATCCCCAATCTAAATAGGAAAAATTAAAAGTTCTTCTGTGACAACTACTTCCCTCCAGTCTTAGACAAATTTCAAGTGTTTTCAGTTTCCAGTTCTTCAGATCTCATCAACCTGAACTCCATTTCTACTATTGCACCAGAACTGTTTTAGCTGAAGTTAACAACTGTCAATGCCATCCTTTAAAGCTATGGATCTTCTACAGCTCTCATTTTGGTTGACTTATCAGCAGCCTTCAACATAAAGGCACATTTCTGCTCTACAAACATTCTTGTTTTTCCTAACACTAAACTTCCATCTCTCCAGCTGCTAATTTACTAGCAAATTTTCCATTAACTTCTCTCACCTGTTTTTAGCGCCTGTAAAATAGGAGTAATAGAATCTACCTCACAGATGCTGTATAATTTAAATGATTGCATATGTATAAAGCACTCAGAATGATGACTGACCCTAATAAGCACTCTGTATTTTTAGCCATTATTGTTCAAACATTAAATGTCAGAATTCCTCAGGATTCTGTCCTAAGCATCTCTACTCTGCTTTCTTTTTTTTTTTTTTTTTTTTTTTTTTTGGAGACGGAGTTTCGCTCTTGTTACCCGGGCTGGAGTGCAATGGCGCGATCTCGGCTCACTGCAACCTCCGCCTCCTGGGCTCAGGCAAGTCTCCTGCCTCAGCCTCCTGAGTAGCTGGGATTATAGGCATGCGCCACCGTGCCCAGCTAATTTTTTGTATTTTTAGTAGAGACGGGGTTTCACCATGTTGACCAGGATGGTCTCGATCTCTTGACCTCGTGATCCACCTGCCTCGGCCTCCCAAAGTGCTGGGATTACAGGCTTCAGCCACCGCGCCCGGCCTTACTCTGCTTTCTATACTCTCACCCAAGACAGTCTTATCTTCTCTAATGATTTCAAGTAGCAGTCATACATGTGATATTTCTATCAGCTAAACTTCTCCACATTCCAGACCCATTTACCTACACACCTGGTACCAGACATTGATGTCTCACAGGCACAATAAAATCAATAGTACAAAATTGAGTCTTTATCCTACTCCACTCTCCCAAAACCTCCTTCTGCTCCCCGTGCTCCCAAGTTTAATAAATGGTTTTGCCATCCATCCACTGTTCAAGCAAGAAACCTGAAACCACTCTCAGCTCTACCCTCTACTCCTACATCCAGTTACCAAGCCATGGTGATTTTACCTCTCAAATCCAGCTACTATATTCAAGTCCCTCTGCCATTGTCTTAGTAGGGCTCCCATAATCATTCACCTAGACTACAGGCAACTCATTTCTAATTTCCTTACATCCATAAACCACCTCCAAACCATACTTCACACTGCAATCAAAGTGATTTTTTTAAGTAAAAATCTGTAGTTGTTCCCTGCTTTAACATTCTGTACCATTTCTGATGCCTTTGGGAAAAAGCAATTTTCAAATGGTATACAACAACCTATATCCTCGAGTTTCATCGCCCATCCACATGACCTTCTTTCCAGTTTCTGAAAAAGGCTCTTTGGAAAAAGCCAAAAATCTGTTCCTTCTCAGGGCCTTTACACACGCAAGCATTTCCCTAGCCTTCTGCTCTTCTTCCTCCCTCCCGGCTTTCACTGGCTAAGTCTCATTCATCTTTTAGGTCTTAACTGAAGTTCTTCCTTTCTTAGGGAAGTTGGCCTTAACTCTGTAGACTAGGTAGGATCCTATATTACAATCCCTTATCATCCTGTACTTCACCTTCTTAACATCCATCATATCTGTATTTGCTTACTTCCCACTCTTCCTCCTAGATGTCAGTAGGGGACAAATGTGATATCTAAGGATCACATTTGCCCCCTAGATATTATAATCCTAACAGTAAGTACAGCACCTCCTAGAGTAGATACTTAATATATCTTGTTGAATGAATAAAAGATAGTTCAGATGATCTTAGAGAGTATCAAATATACTCAAGATTCTGAACAATTTAAAACTTTTGGAAGAAATCATATATTGAGAGCTGTTTCAAGAAAAGGAAGCTACAGACAATAGGACTGGTGAGTTGAAGGTAAGATCTCAAGACAAAGATATCAACCAGGAAGCTTATATAAAGTTTAGGTGGCTTGCCTTGACTAGGCCAATAGCAGTGGAATTACAAAAGAGGAAAGATTCTATATTATTTATTGAGTTTACTATAGATGTATTAAATATAACACAGGATCACAGTTTAGCAGCAAAAAATGGATACCAAACTCTAATTCTTTAACAACAAAAACTTCGACAGAGCCAAAGACAGCAAGTGCCCCTTGCCTATTGCTTGAGAACTCCCTTGAATCTCAGCAGTCCATTTCAAATCCAGATCTGAACCAAACATACTAAAGTTATAAACAATTTAAATCCTTTAAATTATAAAGTTACATTAAATTGTTACAAGTTAAAGTGACTACAAAAACAACTTCATTAGGCATTCTTTTTACCATTTGAAAGGAGAAATCTATGTTACCAATTTAACATAAATCTTATGTAGCTTAGCCTTGACAGATTCCTTAAGAGTTACTACTTCAAAGAGGCTGCAAGAACCACATAGAGCATTACAAGTTTTATTTACGATATTATAAGTATCTGTTGGGTTAAAGAAGAAAAACTAAAAATATAAAACTGATCACAAATAATATTGAAAATACAGTATCAAATCAAATACAACTGAAGCAGTGCTTGAAGGAAAATTCAGTCTTCAAGAAATTTTAGAAAATTTTCACCATTTGAAAAAGTAAATAACCAAAAAACACAAAAGCTGATAAAAAAAAAAAAAATACAATAAAGTAAGTCCCAAGCTGCTTTTAGGTGGGGAGGAAGGGGGGTGGGTGAAATATACCCCTAGATAATTTAAGAGTAAACTGAGGAAATAAAACCACAGAAAATTAGAAAGTAACAACAGACACAGGCTATATTAAACTTTTATTAAAAACTACTTGGCCCTAATCTATGCAAACAAATTTTTAAAACTGAATGAAATGGTGATTTTCAATGGAAAGCTTTTAAAAACTGATGCCAAAAGAAATCTAAACAAAATCAATTTCCAAGGAAAAAAATGGAAAATATTTTCAAAGAGTTTCCACCTCAAAGAGAACCAGGCACAGAGAGTTTCACACAATGATTCAACCAAACTTTAAAGACCATGTATTGTAGAAACACGGCCACAATATTAAAAACAACAACAACAAAAGAATTGGTTAATAAGTAGATGGAGCACAGAGAATTTTTAGGGCAGTGAAACCATTCTGTATGATATTACAATGGTGGATACATTTGCATTTAACAAAACCCATAAAGCTGGGTGCTGTGACTCACAACTATAATCTCAGCTACTCAGGAGGCTGAGGTGGGAAGATTGCTTGGGCCCAAGAGTTCAAGGCTGCAGTGAGCTATGAGATTGTGGCACTGCACTTCAGCCTGGTGAGACAGAGAGAGAGACCCTGTCTCTTAAAAACAAACACACACACACCCCAACAAAAACCATAGAATGTACAGCACTAAGAGTGAATGCTAACATAAACTCTAAACTACGAACTTTGGGAGATGATGATGTGTCAATGTAGGGTCATAGAAAGTAAAAAAAATGTGGCTAGGTGCAGTGGCTCACGCCTATAATCCCAGCACTTGGGAGGCCAAAGCAGGTGGATCATGAGGTCAGGAGTTCGAGACCAGCCTGACCAACATGGTGAAACCCCATCTCTACTAAAACAATACAAAAATTAGCCAGGCATGGTGCCACGCGCCTGTAATCTCACCTACTCAGGAGGCTGAGGCAGGAGAATCACTTTAACCCGTGAGGCAGAGGTTGCAGTGAGTCACTGCGCCACTGCACTCCAGCCTGGGTGACAGAGTGAGACTCCACCTCAAAAAAAAAGTAAAAAATGAATTTCTCTGATGAGAGACATTAACAGTGAAAGAGGCTGAGCTTGTGTGGGGTGAAAGTGCTACTCCAGTGAATGCATGAATAAGAAGAAAACAAATCCTATTGCTGATGTGCACAAGATTTGAGTTGTCTGGATAAAAGATCAACAAGCCAAAACATTCCCTTAAGTCAAAACCTAATGCAGGCCCAGCACAGTGGCTCACGCCTGTAATTCCAGCACTTTGGGAGGCCAAGGCGGGCAGACTGCCTGAGCTCAGGAGTTGGCAACCAGCCTAGGCAACACGGTGAAACCCCATCTCTACTAAAATACAAAAAAATTAGCCAGGCAAAGTGATGTGTGCCTATAATCCCAGCTACTTGGGAGGCTGAGGCAGGAGAATCACCTGAGGCGGAGGTTGCAGTGAGTCAAGATCACACCACTGCACTCCAGCCCGAGTGACAGAGCGAGACTCCACCTCAAAAAAAAAAAACAAACAAACAACTTAGACCCTAACTCTATTTTGTGAAGGCTGAGAGAGTGAGGAAGCTGTAGAAGAAAAATTGGAAGCTAGCAGAAGCTGGTTCATGAGGTTTAAGGAAAGAAGCCATGTCCATAACATAAAAGTACAAGATGTAGCAACAAGTGCTGATGTAGAAGCTGCACCAAGTTAGCCAGAAGATCTAGCTAAGATAATTGAGAAGCTGGCTACACTAAACAACAGATTTTCAACGCAGACGAAAAAGTATTCTATTGGAAGAAGGTGCCATCTAGGACTTTCATAACTAGAGATGATAAGTCAATCCAGCTTCAAAGCTTCATAAGACATGCTGACTCTCTTGTTAGGGTCTAACGCCACTTAAGACTTTAAGTTAAGGCCAATACTCATTTACAATTCTGAAAATCCTAGGACTCTTAAGAATTATGCTAAATCCACTCTGTGTTTATAAACAAAATAACAAAGCCTGGATGATAGCATACCTTTTTATAGCAGTGTTTACTAATATTTTAAGGCCATTGTTGAGACCTATAGCTCAGAAAAAAAGATACCTTTAAAAATGTTACTGCTCAATGACAAGGCACCTTGTCACCCGAGAGCTGTAATGGAGATATACAAAGAAAGCAATGTTGTTTTCATGCCTGATAACATAACATACATTCTGCAGCCGATGGATCAATGAGTAATTTTTACTTTCATGTCTTCTTGTTTAAGAAATACATTTTGATGGCCGGGCGCGGTGGCTCACGCCTGTAATCCCAGCACTTTGGGAGGCCGAGGCGGGTGGATCACGAGGTCAAGAGATCGAGACCATCCTGGTCAACATGGTGAAACCCCGTAGCTACTAAAAATACAAAAAATTAGCTGGGCATGATGGCGCTTGCCTGTAATCCCAGCTACTCAGGAGGCTGAGGCAGGAGAATTGCCTGAACCCAGGAGGCGGAGGTTGCAGTGAGCCGAGATCGCGCCATTGCACTCCAGCCTGGGTAACAAGAGCGAAACTCAGTCTCAAAAAAAAAAAAAAAAAAATACATTTTGATAAGGCTATAGCTGCCATAGGTAGTAATTCGTCTAATAGATCTAGGCAAAGTAAATCAAAAAGTTTCTGGAAATGATTCCTCACATTCTAGATGTCATTAAGAACATTTGTGATTCATGGGAGGATGTCAAAATATCAGCATGAAGAGGACTTTGGAAAAAACTGACTAACACTCATGGATGACTCTGAAGGGGTTCAGAATTTCAGTGGAGAAAGTAACTGCAGATGTGGTGGAAATAGCAAGAGAACTAGAAGTAGAGCCTGAAGATATGACTAAATTGCTGCAATCTCAGGATAAACCTTTAACAGATGAGGAGCTGCTTCTTATGAATGAGCAAAGAAAGTGGTTTCTTGATAGAATCTACTGGTAATGATATTATAAACATTGTTGAAATGACAACAAAGCCTTTAGAATTTCACATAAACTTATAGTTGATAAAGCAGCAGCAGGGTTTGAAAGACTGACTCCAATTTTGAAAAAAGTCCTACTGTGGGTAAAATCCTATCTAACAGCATCACATACTACAGAGACATCTTTCATGAAAGAAAGAGTTCATTGATGTGGCTGATTTTACTGCTATGTTATTTTTAAGAAATTGCCACAGCTACTCAAACCTTCAGCAACCACCATTCTGATCCATCAGCAGTAATCAACACTGAGGCAAGATCCTTCTCAACCAGCAAAAAGATTACAACTCAGTGAAGGCTCAGATGATCATTAGCACTTTTTAGCAATAAAGTAATTTTTAATCAAGGTATGTACCTTCTTTTTGACAGTGCTACTGCACACTTACAGTACAGGACTACAGTACAGGACAAACATAGCTTTTATATGCACTGGGAAACCAAAAAATGTGTGTGACTTGCTTTACTGCAATATTCACTTTATCATGGTGGTCTGAAACAGTACCCACAATATCTGTGAGGTATAGCTATTTTTTTTTCTTCTGACTTACCTACATGTTCTAAATCTTCTACCTTATATATTGCTTGTATGAGGTGTGATTTCTCAAAAGTACCACAAACTACATGCTTAGTTACACCTAAAGACCTTACATTCATTTTATACTTAGTAAATCTGTATGTAATAAATATTTTTATATAGCTACTACATGCTATACTCTATTCTATGCACTAGAAATACAGTAAAGAACAGACAAAATCCTACTTTCATGGAACTTACATTGTAAGGGTAGGAAAGAGACAAAATAAAATTTCATACCTTGTCAGAGAAGTGCTAACTTCTATTAAGAAAAATTAAGCAAGGAAAAGAGCTAAGCTGTGTGAATGGGGAATTGGGGGTATAGTAAGGTGAGAACAGATCTCACTGTGGGTACCTTCAAGTAACATGCTGAAGGGGTGGGAATTGAGCCATTTAAACATCTGGAGAAAGACCATCCTGATCAGTAGGAACATCACGTGCAAAAAGCACTGGCAGAAGTGTGCCTGGGATGTTTGAGGAAGAAGTAACATTAAGGTAGGAAGAATGGAGCTTGTGAGGGAAAGAAGAGCAGGAAATGGAGTAAAGATGTCAAAGGAAGTGGAGAGGATATTCTGTAGGGCTCTGTAGACACAGTAAGGACACCTTACTACAAGATGAGAACTAATCGGGACTTCTGAGTAGAGGAATAATCATCTGACTTGCATGAGAACAGGATCACTGAAGTTACTACATTGAGAACAGACTTGGAAAGGGCAGAAATAGAAAAACCTGTGAGGATGGAGTAATTACTACTATAATAAATAATGCAGATGAAAGATGATACAGCCTGGATGAAGATTGCAGAAATGGTTCAGTTTCTTGATTTACCTTAAAGGGAGAACTGAGAAGACTTGCTGATGAGCTGGATGTGAGGTATGAGGAGAAAGGAAATAAATTCTCCAAGATTTTTGGCAACTCCTTCTAGTTGATTAAGCCATTAACTGACACATCTAAGATTAGAGGAGGAGCAGGTTTTGGGGAACAGGGAAAAATTAGAAAGTGTCAGACAGGCACCTGGACAAAGAAATATTGAGTTCAGAGGACTGATCTGCTGGCAATATAAATTGGGTAGTTGTCACTGTATTAATCCAGATATCAAAGTTCATACATTTATTATAGAAGCAACATGTGGTTATAAAGACAGTAATGAAATATTGAGAATGAAGTTTGCCTGGCTGGGGCAATGAATATAGCATGTCTGTACCATTTCTTAGAAAGCTACCATTGGAACTATCAATCTCCAACCCCTTCTCCAGATGTTTCTCAACAATAAAGAGCACAATTCTAACAGGGCACTTTATTCAAGAATATTTACACACAAAAAAAGTTTTATCATTTTAAGAGTTATTGAACACACCATGACTTTAAAACAAAGCCGTGTTGAAATGCTGCACGTCCAGCTAAGTCCTCTGCCCAGCTAAGTGAGCACACCATTCACAGAGCTCACACAATTCAACTCTGTGCCTCAGCAAAATTATAACTTACTACATCACAAAAATTCTGGGTCAGTGAAGAAGAGTCACTATGGAATAGGGAAAGTCCTTGAATGGCAGTATCTATGATGTATAACCAAAAATTTTAGTTGAAAAACAAAGACAAGAGACCCACAAACAAGATAAAATAATTTTCAAATAAATGTGTCCCTTCTTAGCCAGGAGACATGATCAAGACAAAATGGTAAACATCCAAAAAGCACTGTTTTCTTTCCACATTGCAAAAACTCTCCTTCACAAATTACATAAAATTTGCAATTACAAGGTATATCATTGGTAAGTTAACCAATGGAAAAAATACAAGTAGCCTAATGTATATAATAAGTTTTTTTTAAGACTGGATATCTATCAGATTACATGCCTCCTGAGAGGGGACACGACAACCCAGGATAGAAAAGTAGGAAGAGACCATGAAAGGAATTAAAGTGAGGCAGCGGGAGAAAACTGAAGTAAGCTACAGCAAATATTCTTTCATGTTTTAGAGCAGAACGATGTCAAGTTTAGAATATACCAGTGAATTGCTGAAAGCTAGAGTATGCCCTTCTCTTCTCCTTCAGTCCATCTTGGCATAAGTTTAATTTAAACTATATGTTAACTCTTAGTGATAGTCTACACTTCCACTCCTGTTTAACAATCTACACCCCCATCCATACCATCTTCTAGACAACAGAAAAAAAGTCATATCTGAGATCTAACAGGGACAGACAACAAAAGCTTTTGAAACAGATTTTAAGTTTGTGTGCCTGTGTGTGTGTGCGCGTGCGCACTATCAAGTCTCTGGTCTCATTAAGTCCATGTAGAGTTTTATTAAGAAAAGAAAACCAGTAAGTCTGACCAAGACATCATAAGCCACTTACCAACTGGTCTGGATTAAGTTGCTCTCCATTTTTCAGGCGATCCTTATAATCTTCCAGTTTGAGCTACAAAAGAGAAACTTGTATCTACTATAGTCCAATATAAAATTCAGATGCAAATAAACTAAATGCCAGACCTTGTCTCTAGGAAAACAAAGTCCTTGAAGTAAGCTATCAATCTGCAAGACTATCATTTTACTATAAGGCATACAGCAACTGTAGATGAGTTCCAGTCAGGGGAGAAAAAAATACATGGAATCACATGAGTCTGGAATCACGAAAGTTAAACAGTAATAAAACTATTTTCTCTTAATGGACTCTATTAATAACAAACTAGATTACTTAACCCTTGTGCACTTACCTAGTAAATCACATGTCCTCAACACAGTAGCTTCTCAACAAGGGCACTTTTGTCCCCTAAAGATACATGGCAATGTCTGGGGATATTTTTGGTTATCACAACTTGGGAGGGGGAAGAGAGGTATTCTTGTGATTAGAGGCCAGGGATGCTGCTAAACATCTTAAAATGCACAGGACAGCCCTTTACAACAAAGAATTATCTAGTACAGAATGTCAATGGTGTAGAGGTTGAGAAGTCCTACTCTAGTGTCATGCTTAAACTATTAGTTCAGTTACTCGTTGAATTATGTGGCATTTTCCCAAAAGGAAACTCCTATTGGAAGTACAGAAACATAAAAGAATTCTTTTCTATCATTAGAGTAGGCTCATCTTGAAGTTATTTTTCATATTATATTTTATACTTGAGGAAATTATGAAAAACAAATTGAATCTATTGGCCCCATAATAATGACATAAACCCACTATGATATTCTTGTTTTGTTTTTTTTTTCCTTCGAGACAGTCTCTCACTCTGTTGCCCAGGCTGGAGTGCAGTGGCACATTCTCAGCTCACTGCAACCTCTGCATCCCCGGTTCAAGTGATTCTCCTGCCTGAGCCTCCTTAGTAGGTGGAATTACAGGTGCCCGCTACCATGCCTGGGCTAATTTTTTTTTTTGTAATTTTAGTAGAGACAGGGTTTCATCATGTTGGCCAGGCTGGCCTTGAACTCCTGACCTCAGATGATTCAACCTGCCTCAGCCTCCCAAGGTGCAGGGATTACAGGCATAAGCCACCGCACCCGGTCCCACTGTGGTATTCTAAAAGCATTTTTTAGGACCCTCCTGTATTGGCTTTAGTTGCAAAATTCCTCCCCAGAAGGTTGAAACAAAACTACTGGTACCATCAGATAGGTATTCAAAATTAAAGAGGCACTATAGGTAAGCTAGAGAGCATAAGTATACATGTATGTAGTTCCTCCACCTGAGGGAGGCTTCCTCAATCGATTCTGCTTTGATCATTTATCATAGTGATGGGGAATTTGCGCTGACCTGGCACACTCACCTTATCACACTTGTGATCAACTGCATGCCTTAAAAAGATAAATGGGGAGAGCTACAGGGAAGCTACTAGCAACTTGCCCTTCTTTACCACTTTCTTAGCTTTAAAAAAGAAAAAAAGAAAGAAAAGAAACAGAGTCAACCAGACTCTAAAGAGTCTGTTCTCACCCCTCCATTAAAAGCAGCTTTAAGGTTTAACTAGGTCTTGGCACAAAAGCATTTAAGAACACATAGGTCCAGACAGTCAGGCAATCTCACCTGTCCAAAAGCAGAAGAGAATCATAACACAACAAAGCAACGTGCAGTCTGTTTCACAAGCTACATGACTCAGGAAATGAGGAAAGATTTAGATCTTTACATCAGCATTTACTGTAACTAGGCTGATTATAACTTCTGGGTCTCTTTATAAGACTGACTACAACGCTTTCACCTAGCAATCTTAATCCTCACCTAACTACACAAAAGTAAGTGGTAAAACACTTTCTAGTTCTACCATGGTTAAATCATCCAACGACTGCAGCAGTTATACTGCAGTATCAACTGCTGCAGAAAGTCACAAGGAAAATGAGCTAAAAAATCAGTTATTAACACATCTCTGAAAAGAAACATACTACATAAGGAATTAATCTGACCTCAAATAGCTAGCTCTTAAAGTATTTCAACAGCAGTATGCATAATAATTTTACTATGAAGAACATTTTTATTCAGTTGTTTTGACAAATGAAACAGAAAACGTTTAATACTTCCAACATGTAGCCTTCTTGTTTAAGACAGTTAAATCCTAAGGTCAAATCTTTAGTAAAGAATATCTATGAGCTTCGAAAGAAAAATGTCAGCTCCTTAATCTTTGTTTAAGATCACGCGCATATACAGGGCTGGAAGAAAAAAAAGTTACCTTCTTTTTCTCGATGTTTCTAATTTTGTGTTTAAGGCATATGAGTCCATTTTCAATATAGGTCTCATATGCTTGGGAAGGAGATGCAGCAGAACTCAGAGTAGACTGCAGGGGGCTCAAGGCCCGCTGGCTTTCCCCGTGCTGACTGTGGTTCACTTGGGGCTTGGCCGACTTCATATTCCCCTCTTTCCTCCTCTGAATGGCCTGAAGGTGACTGGTAACCAAAAGGGGATGAAGAGAGTTGCACCATTGAAACAGATGAAGCTGAAGGAGGTGGGGAAAGTTAAGTATAAAATTAGGACTGGAGGGACACAGCCAAGCAGTAACTTCCCTGGAAAGTCTAGACCACTGCCTTAAAATTCTTTTCCACAGAATTGAGCTCGAAACCGAATAATGCTTCAGATACTACTGTACTTCCATCCTACTTTTAAAGTAATTTGTGCCACTAGCCAATAAGGATAGCCTTTACATATGCAAAATCTCCAACATAGAGGATGTTTCCAGAAATTCGATTTTCCACATAGGGAGGAAGAACAGCAATGGCTTCAGAGCTCTTCTCATGAGGGTACACCACATTCTGAATAATTCCCATAGACACGTGATGACACCAAAATAAGCTTTCCACCCCAGGACCTAAGGCAGCCACTCAAACCTCTTTACATGATCCCTCACCATCAGCTCCAACCTCAACCCTGAACGTTTGAAAGAAAATCCCAAACTCACACCATTCTTATAGCGCTAAGTGAACCAGCAGCTTCTTCAACAAGAATGCTAACTTCCCTGATTGCTCTGGGGCCTACAAGGCAATCCATCACTACTGGACATTTGCAGTCTGGTACTCTCTCAACCTGCAGGCACCCCTCGTTGATTCTCGGTCGTCTGGTTTAGACCAACCCATAAACGCTTACACCCAACTAGTTTAAGAGCTCATTCTAGCGAGCCCTTCCCTGCCCTAATCAACAGCCCTTGTGCACGTAGGTATCCGTCCCTAGACTCCAGGCACCCAAGGTATCCCTCTCTCTCCCCTTAGGAGCATCCCCAAAGCAAGGACAGAACAGGCCCCATGCATGCCAGCGCGCCCCGCCTCAAGTCTCCGGGAGAGCCTGCGCAAAGAGTACCTCTCCCGAGCGGCCACGCAGAGCCCCGCAGGCACCGACCCCCGCCCTTCCAACAGCTGCCCCGGGAACGCGGAGGCGGCTTCTGCAAGGCCCCTGCAGAGGCTGACCTGGAGGAAAAAAAGCACCGGCCGCGGCCCCCGGGAGCCCCGCCCCGCCCCGGGGATGCCAAGCCGCCCCTCCACCTCGCCGCGGCGCGACCTGCCCACCCTCGCCGGGTCGGCCGCCTCCCTCCACCGCGCCGACCGAGGCCGCCGCAGCCCGACTTCACCTCCCCCGGCAGCCGAGGCCGCCGCTGCCGCAGCCTGGGCCCGCCTTCCAAAGACGGCGGGAGGCAGGAGCGCTGCGGAGGTGGACCGGCGCCACCCCGCACTCGCGTCTCCTCCTCCTGTCTCCTCCCTCTCCCCGCCCGGTTCTCGCCCGCGGCCTCAGTGGCACGAGACACTCCGTCGACTCTGCCGCTCGCCTCCCAGGCCCGCCCTCTGCGCCGCGCGTGGCTTTTGTAGGCCGCGCCCCGCGGCCCGCCCCGCCCCCTGCCGCCCCGGCACCGCCTTTTTCCGGTGCCCGTTCCCGGCCGCCTCCGGCCGCCTGTGCCCGTGGGGCGTTAGTTCCGGGCCCAGCTTGGGCTGGCGGTAGGTCGGGAGAGGGCACGGTCTCCCCGCCACTGCGCAGATTGCCGGGCACCTGGTGAGGCCGAGGCGACGCCGAGCGCAGGCAGGCCGGAAACCGCGCAGCCCCGCTGGACCTGCCTGATTGCAGGCGGCACCGGTGGGTTCACGACCTTGAACAGGTGACTCCAATCGCTCCAGGAGGACAGCGCGCCCTTCGCGGAACTGCCAGATAAGCCGAGCTTGAGGCTGTCGTAGCCCCACTGGGCAGTCCTGAAACTCGCAGGGGCGCCTTGCCTCTCATATGGAGTCTTTCATAGTAGGATGGGGAAAAAAACCCACCGTTTCCTCACACGGGGACTCAGCCTGTAAGAGCAGAATGCCCCAAATCAGCATCGCCATAAAAACGGAGTAGGTGGGTGACTTTGCAACCTGCAATAGTAGGATTGGGTTTATTCAAGCTGTATTATTTGTTCATGTGAAACACATTAATTGACTGGCATGCAGAGAAAGCTGGTAAAAATCTTTTTAAGGTTACAAAAAATTAAAAGTCTGGAAATACATAAAAGTTTATTAAGGAAAGGAAGATGTTTCTGATACCAAATGAGAAACACACACACACAAAACACACTCAGCAATACCTTGCCCCAACATATGTTTAGTTATTACACCAGGTAGAGTTGTTTAGATCCTGTCTGCCGCTGATGCTCTGATAAAAAATACTGAGACTAGCAAGAGAACAGAGAAAATTCAGAAGAATAATCAAGGAAGCAAAGGTATAGTTTTAAAAGCTTTGGTCAACTTCACACAAAATTAATTTTTACATTACTTCTTACATTTTTTGCCATCTATTATCTGTGTTCTTTTCGGTCCCTGGTGACATAATGTATCTTAATGCTGCATTTTAACTTTGAATCTCAGAATCCCTTATGTGTTCTTAAGGATCAGAGAAATACTAGCGTGTCCCTTTTTTCATTGTTTATAACCAGAGAAAGAACAGAAGATGCTGAACATGAGGAGAGGAAGGTTATGCCTTCACCCTTGATGACACACAAAAAAAGTGGCCATAATAAGAAAAAATGTGAAGGACACACTGTTGAATCAATGAGTTGACACAAAGTTACAACACAGACTAAGTTGTAGCCCAAGCTAATGATGAACCTAAAAATGGTATTTTCAGTCATATTAATCATGAAATATCTGCCTTCTAATTCGTCAGGCAAAAAGGAGCCCTTGGATCATATAGATTTGGCCATAAATTTTGAATTTTCTACTAAATGGATATTCTCCTAAATGAATAAATCTATACAGATTTACGTCTCATGGATTATAAAAATGGATCACGAAAGACAAAAATAATTAAATTTCAAGTCCAGTAAGGTACAGTCTGTGTAAGTATAGTGTGACATTTATAGGAGAACATATCACAGTAGATACTGTTGAAGCAGTGTGTTCTAAACAAGTTAAAAAGATGATTCAGATAAAAGCTTTTCTGCTAGAGGAGCTCTTTAAAACCATTAAGTCTGGCTTACTTTGAAAGCACATGTTCCCAAAACTTTTGTCAGGAGTTTGGTTTATTTTACCCTCTCCTACTCCCTATTTTCTATAACACCGTGATTTGTCTTGCCAACTGTGAGGCAGTATTTGTGGAATGCCACCTCCAAGTTTAGCAAGGAATAACTATATTTGAAATATGATAAAAAGTGTTGCTTCAAATCAGTGATAGAATAATACATTCATTCACTCAACAGATAGTTACTGAGCACTTGCTATGTAGTAGATGATAAGGCTATAATGGTGACTCAGACAGTGCAGCTTCTGCCTTCATGGAGCTGAGTTGGAATTCAGTAAAAGCTATAGGTGTAAATGGCAAAAACAACCAAACAAAAAAACTAAAAGACAAAAATACTAAAGACTTGTATAATGAATGGTTTGATTTCTTTTTTTTTTTTTTTTTTTTTTTGAGACGGAGTTTCGCTCTTGTTACCCAGGCTGGAGTGCAATGGTGCGATCTCGGCTCACCGCAACCTCCGCCTCCTGGGTTCAGGCAATTCTCCTGCCTCAGCCTCCTGAGTAGCTGGGATTACAGGCACGCACCACCATGCCCAGCTAATTTTTTGTATTAGTAGAGACGGGGTTTCACCATGTTGACCAGGATGGTCTCGATCTCTTAACCTCATAATCCACCCACCTCGGCCTCCCAAAGTGCTGGGATTACAGGCTTGAGCCACCACGCCCAGCCCGTGAATGGTTTGATTTCTACAAAAAGAGCCAGACTTTATATCCTTTGAAAATGTGAAGGTCTTAAATATGCACTGTCTGACACATGTTCAACAGCTGCAGAGATGGTTATGCTGTAGTCACTTAAAACTGATATAGCTTCATATTGTTGAAACTGGAAAGATAAATCCACCAAAGGATGTGAAACTTGGTAGCATATGAGGAGAGATAGGAGAAATTATCTTAGCTATTTTGTTGTGGGTGATAGAATTGTCACTGAGAGAGAGAGAGAGAGAGGGGAGGGGAAGGGTAGGGGAGAGGGAGAGAGAGAGAGAGGGGAGGAGAGGGGTGGGGGGAAGAGAGAGAGAGAGAGAGAGAGAAAGAGAGACCAAGAAAAAAAAGCAAGAAGGCTAAGAAAGAAAAACACGGGGAACAGTAACATAAGGTTGTTAAAAATATAGTACTTTTGGCTGGGCATGGTGGCTTATGCCTGTAATCCAAGCACTTTGGGAGGCCAAAGTGGGCAGATCACCTGAGGTCAGGAGTTCAAGACCAGCCTAGCCAATATGGCAAAACCCTGTCTCTACTAAAAATACAAAAATCATCCAGGCATGGTGGTATGCCCCTGTAATCCCAGCTACTCAGAAGCTGAGACAGAATCACTTGAACCTAGGAGGTGAAGGTTGCAGGGAACCAAGATTGTGCCACTGCACCCCAGCCTGGACAACGAGAACAAAACTCTATCTCAAAAAAAAAAATTATATAATTATATGCATATATATATATATATATAGTACTTTCACATACTTGCTGATTCATAGGGTGTTTATTCAAATATTCGAGAAGAGAAACTTTATATGAAAGTAAAGAGCTAAAGTACAATAAAAAATATTGTTTAAAAAAAAAGCAAAGAACTGAGAAATATAGATGTCAGGTAGGAAAAAAACTTGCCATAATAGTTTAGAGGATTTTTAGAGAAATATCTAGTTTGTAAGGTTAATATTTTGGTAGGCTTATTTTTTCATAAAATCATAATTATACATTCCTATTGGTTTTGTTGATACTGCTTTTCTGATATTGAAATTAATGCATTAATAATGCTATACCATTAAGTCCCTTTGAAATAAAAGTTCTTTAGAGGAGGAATAATCAGTGTAGAACTTGTGAATGTGTGTCATTAAATCAATAATATCAAGCCCATAAAAATATGATTTCTGTCCAACTTTGAAGTATTGTTAAAGTGTGAACAGCATGGGCTTTGAAGCCAGACACACATGGATTGGATTCTTCTTCCTGCCTTTTCCTAGCTGAATGATCTTGGGCAAGTTACTGAAATTCTCTGGGCTTCAGTTTTTTCAGCTGTAAAACAGCTGATAATAAAACAGACATGGCTGGGTGCAGTGGCTCACGTCTGTAATCCTAGCACTTTGGGAGGCCAAGGTGGGTGGATCATGAGGTTAGGAGTTCAAGACCAGCCTGGCCAACCTGGTGAAACCACGTTTCTACTAAAAATACAAAAATTAGCCACCTGTAATTCCAACTACTCAGGAGGCTGATGCAGGAGAATTGCCTGGAACTCTGGGAGGTGGAGGTTGCAGTGACCCGAGATCAGGCCACTGCACTCCAGTCTGGGCAACAGAGCAAGGTGCCATCTCAAAAAAAACAACAACAACAACAACAACAACAACAAAAAATGCAGTATTACTTATTAACAGCATTGGTAAGGATTTCATTTCTGTAAAAGCATGTGTCTGGAGAATAGGCCATGAAAACGTATCCTCCACTGAGATATCTGCATTTGCTTCTTTTGCTACAATACGAGGCCCAGCATTTCTCCTAGTAGCTGAGGAGAACTAGAGAACTGTGGAATTTATGGCTAAGGAATCCCCTTTTATTTGAAAGATAAAATATATAAAGCTTCTGGACATTTGTGAGTTTTCCAAGGACCTAAAAAATCTAAATCTCCTGTCCTCTAGTGCAACGTGCACTCCAGGCTGCTTCATCCGTTTCCCTTGCTACTTCCATGGAGTAAATAACGTACAGAAATAGACAATTACACTTGAAGAATTGAAACCAAAAAGAATAAGTAATTGAGTGTTACAGTGTCTTCAACAGAATTCACTCAGGAAGACATTTTAAAATAGTCACATCTTTTGATCCAGTAGCCTTTATTTTAGTATCTCCCCTATCAAAATAATCAGAGATGCAAACAATCATTTATTTATGAAAATGCTAGGCACCACATTTTTTTAAGTGGTGGGAAATTGTAAACAACAACATAGACATTCAAAAATAGAGAAATGGCTAAATAATATGACTCTAAGCCATGAATTTTAATTCAGGTAATACAAATCATCTTTTCAAAGAATATTCAATGACATGATATTATATGAAGTGAAAAAAGAGTGGGACAAAAGCATGCTATAAAACATTTAGTAAGATGGTGATTTTATAAAATATTTCATTTTAAATATCCATGGAAAAGGCTGAAACATGTTTTCCTCTTTATTTTTATAACATATTTTTATTTTTTATATCAAACTGAAGAAAGTATTTTCCCAAAAACATGAAAACTGCCCCCTCCATAGATTACCATTATTTTTTAAAATATATATATTTTATTTCACTTTAGGTTCTGGGGTACTTGTGTAGAACATGCAGGATTGTCGCATAGATACATACATGGCACTGTTGTTTGCTGTCTCCATACCCTGTCACCTATATCTGTCATTTCTCCCCATGTTATCCCTCCCCAACTTCCCTACCCCCTGCTGTCCCTCCCTTATATCCCACAAAAGACCACAGTGTGTGACGCTTCCCTCCCTGTGCCCATGTGTTCTCACTGTTCAACACCCACCTATGAGTGAGAACATGCAGTGTTTGATTTTCTGTTCTTGTGTCAGTTTGCTGTGAATGATGGTTACCAGATTCATCCATGTCCCTACAAAGGACACAAACTCATTTGTTTTTTATGGCTGCATAGTATTCCATGGCATATATGTGCCACAGTTTCCTTGTCCAGTCTATCGTTGATGGGCATTTGGGTTGGTTCCAGGTCTTTGCTATTGTAAACAGTGCCACAATGAACATACCTGTGCATGTGTCTTTACAATAGAACAATTTATAATCCTTTGGGTATATACCCAGTAATGGGATTGCTGGGTGAAATGGGATTTCTAATTTCGAGGTCGTTGAGGAATCGTCATACTGTCTTCCACAATGGTTGAGCTAATTTACTCTCAAAGCTAATCCAAAGTTAAAATTTATTTTAATAAAAATATGCTCACTATATTTTAAGTCAAAATAGCAGAATTGCAAAATATTTAGTACATTCCCATTTTTGTAAAACATTATATAGTTATTTAATTGGAAATAAACCTAGAAGAATATAAGCAAAAAGTTAATAATGGTAATCTATCAAAGGGCTAATATCCAGAATCTACAAAGAACTAAAACAGATTTACAAGAAGAAAAACAAACAAACCCATTCAAAAGTGGGCAAAGGATATGAACAGACACTTTTCAAAAGAAAACATTTATGCAGCCAACAAACATATGAAAAAATGCTCATCATCACTGGTCATTAGAGAAATGCAAATCAACTGGTATTGAGATACCAGTTAGAATGGCAATCATTAAAAAATCTGGAGACAACAGATGCTGGAGGGGATGTGGCGGTTCTTCAAATAGCTAAATATACTGTTATCATATGACCTACCAATTCCATTCCTAGGTATACTCTTAAGAGAAATGAAAACACATATCCACACAAAAACTTGAACACAAATTTTCATAGCAGCATTATTCAAATCACTAAAAAGTAGAAACAACCCAAACGTCCATCTACTGATAAATGCTTAAATAAAATGTGGTATATCTGTATAATTGAATATTATTCAGCCATTAAAAGGAATGAAATACTGATACAGCATGTATGAAATTAGAAACATTATGCTAAGCAATGCCAGGCACAGTGGCTCACTTTGTAATCCCAGAACTTTGGGAGGCCAAGGCAGGTGGATCAGTTGAAGTCAAGACTTGGAGACCAGCCTGGCCAACATGGTGAAACCCCATGTCTACTAAAATACAAACATTAGCCAGGCATGGTGGTGGGTGCCTGTAATCCCACCTACGGGAGAGGCTGAGGCAGGATGATCACTTGAACCTGGGAAGCGGAGGTTGCAGTGAGCCAGGATTGTGCCACTGCTCTCCAGCTTGGGTGACAGTGAGACTCCATCTGAAAAAAAACAACCACCACCAAAAAACAAAAACAAAAACAAAACCATTATACTAAGTGAAAGAAGCCAGACATAAAAAGCCACATACTATATTATTTCATTTATATGAAATGTCCAGAATAGGCAATCTATAGGGACAGAACAGAGAGAAGTGGTTGCCTAGGACTTGGAGGAGTATTGTGGGAAAATGGAGAGTGACTGCTAATGCGTACGGGGTTTCGTTGTGGGGTGATGAAAATGTTCTAAAGTTGATATAATGATCAAACAATTCTGTGAGTATACTAAAGACCATTAAATTGTATACTTTAAGTGGGTGAGTTGTGTGGTGTTATAGGTTGATTTGTGTCCACTAAAAAGGTATGTTAAAGTCCTACCCTCTGTACCTTGAATGTCACCTTATTTAGAAATGGGAAATTTGCAGATGTGATCAAATTAAGATGAGGCCAAACTGGATTAGGATGGGTGCCTAAATCCAAGAACTGGTGCCCTTATAAAAGGAGAGAGATTTGAAGACACGGAAGGGACACAGGGAAGAATGCCATGTGATGACAGAGACAGAGTGAAACAATGGAGTTACAAGCCAAGGAACACCAAGGACTTCTGACAACCACTGGAATATAGAAAGGGGGGAAAGCATTCTTCCCCAGAGCCTTCAGGAGCATGCCACTGCTGACATCTTGATTTTGGATGTCTAGTCTCCAGCACTGTGAGAAAATAAGTATTTTCAATGAAATAAAACAATATTCTGTAAATTCTATAAATGTAAAATAAAACAAAATTCTGTAAATATTTAATAAAACAATATTCAGTAAGACAAATTCTGTTTTTTTTGTTTTTGTTTTTGAGATGAGGTTTCGCTCTTGTTACCCAGACTGGAGTACAATGGCGCGATCTCGGCTCACTGCAACTTCCGCCTCCTGGGTTCAAGCAATTCTCCTGCCTCAGTCTTCCAAGTAGCTGGGACTACAGGCATGGGCCACCATGCCCAGCTAATTTTTGTATTTTTAGTAGAGACGGGGTTTCACCATGTTGACCGGGATGGTCTCGATCTCTTGACCTTGTGATCCACCCACCTCGGCCTCCCAAAGTGCTGGGATTATAGGTGTGAGCCACCGCGCCCAGCCCAATTCTGTGGTTTTAATCTACCCAGTTTGTGGTAATTTGTAGCCCTATAAAACTAATATAAGCCGGGCACGGTGGCTCACGCCTGTAATCCCAGCACTTTGGGAGGCCGAGTTGGGTGGATCATGAGGTCAAGAGATCGAGACCATCCCGGTCAACATGGTGAAACCCCATCTCTACTAAAAATACAAAAAAAATTAGCTGGGCATGGTGGCGCGTGCCTGTAATCCGAGCTACTCAGGAGGCTGAGGCAGGAGAATTGCCTGAATCCAGGAGGCGGAGGTTGCGGTGAGCTGAGATCGCGCCATTGCACTCCAGCCTGGGTAACAAGAGAGAAACTCCATCTCAAAAAAAAAAAAAAAAAAAAAACTAGTATATATGCTATAATATGGTATGTGAATTATATCCTAATAAAGCTGTTTTTTAAGAGCTCTGGGTTTTTGTCTTAAGTGGAAATGTGTATACTCTCTTGGTAGGGGAGCATTGGAAATCTAGAAGGCAGAAGGCAAAAAGGAGACTCTATTCATGCAGACTTCTGGGGGGCACACCATTATGTTTTATACATATTCAACTGTCTTTGCTGCCTGGAAGTATAAATCAGTTGTTCCCATTTCCCCTCTGAAAAGGTCTTTTATTCTTTCTCATCTCAGGAACCCTTCTCTCACCTGTATTTAATTCTGTCACTGAGTCACAGCACAGTCTTGCAGATGTGATCAAGATGAGACCATCTTTTTTATTCTTCATTTATTTTCTTGGTTTATTCCAGATTCTCAGATTCCTGCCACAGATTCTGACACAGATTTCCAGGGAAGAGACTGGACTAGAAGACAGTATTAAACACTTTGCATTTTTCCACACACAAAATTTGCCCCCAAATAATATTCATGATACCATTCAAGGAATATTTTTATTACTTACATCTCCCAAGAGGAAGGGCACACTGCACCTCACCACACAGGACCACATGGGAAGCACCAGGCTTTGGTCAGGAGGCAGAAGCAGGAGTGAGGGGAAGGCACAGGCCAGAGCCCTTATTGAGATTCTGCAGCAAATGCAAGGCAGAGCAGGGAAAACAGTTTAGGATTGGCTAGTTTGAATAATTCCAATAGGCATTGGGCTATAGGGGTGGTATCTAGTTGCCTGGTACCTGGCCCTGTGATGATTTAGGGCAGGGCAAACAGTGGCTTGGTATGTGAGAGTTAGATAAGAAGGTGTATAGAGCCACAGCCTTGGATCAAGTGGTCTGCACATAAGTTCCCAGCAAGCCGACTTACAGGACAGAGGTAAATATGGTTTACCCTATTTACTTATGGTTTGGCCCTGTGATTAGTGGATACCAAACAGACATATAGAATCTAAGAAAATGCAGTTAAAGCAGAGCCCGATACCATTTACCTTCAGACTGAGTCCCTTACCTACTCAAGTACATTGGCTGACAAGTTAACAGCTGAATACTATTCCCTGATTGGTGCTTTGGCCCTGGAAACTAAACTTTGATTCCTTCTCTATCCAGTCATTCTCTCTCCCGTTAGGCTCCCTGAAACTGCATGCCACGCAACTGCCTGTCCTTCCTGCAGGTCTGATCATATATTCAGTGAAAAATTAAAACAAAATTTAGCAACTCCCAACTGCCCCCAAGATGAAATGTTCTTTGTAAATTATTTACATTTATTTTTGAGTAAGTGATGGAATACAGTTGCTATGTGGAAGGAAAAGTATCCCCTCACTCTTATCCTCAGTTCCCTTCCTCCAAGTTAACAAGTGTTAACTATCTTTGGTGGGTCTTCCATAGATTTTATGCACATATAACAAATACATACAATCTCCCACCACCATTACCATTTTCTTATCCAAATGTTCATATACAAACACTGCTGCACCTTGCTTTTTTCTTCTAACAATATGTCTTTGCAATCAACCTATATTATTATACAAGGAGCTTCCTCATTCTTTCAAACAAGCATAGTATTGCATTTAAATGTATCATAAATTACTTAATGGGCACAATGTAAGTTATTCAGGGGAATGAATACCCTGAAAGCCCTGACTTGATCTCTAGTTAATCTATGCATGTAACAAAATTGTACTTGGAGCTCATAAAATTATACAAAAAAATAAAGTTACCATAATTTAACCAGTCCTCTAGTGACAAATGTTAAGGAGATTTCCAACTTTTTGCCTTACAAACAGTGATGCAATTAATAAGCTTATTCACATATCATTTTGCACATTTATGAATATATCTGTAGAAGAAAACCTTCAAAGCAGTATTACTGGTCAATTAATGCTTTTGATAGGTGTTTCAAAATTGATTATTATTATTATTTTTTTTTGAGACGGAGTTTCGCTCTTGTTACCCAGGCTGGAGTGCAATGGCACGATCTTGGCTCACCACAACCTCCACCTCCTGGGTTCAGGCAATTCTCCTGCCTCAGCCTCCTGAGTAGCTGGGATTACAGACACGTGCCACCATGCCCAGCTAACTTTTTGTATTTTTAGTAGAGACAGGGATTCACCATGTTGACCAGGATGGTCTCAATCTCTTGACCTCGTGATCCACCCGCCTCAGCCTCCCAAAGTGCTGGGATTACAGGCGTGAGCCACCGCACCCGGCCTCAAAATTGATTTTTATAGAAGTAGCCACATTTAAACTCCCATCAGCAACATATGCAACCTGTTTATCCTCCCCATCATTAACACAGCATGTGCAGCATTTGCTGCCGGTGCCCAGCTCACATTCTCAGATTCACAAGTCTCAGTGTGTTTCTGAGACTTCAGACTGTCAATATCTGTGCAGTCTCTGTGCCTGAGAATCCCATCTCTGTGCCTGAGAGTCCCATCCCCAACTGAACAAGGCATCTTATGGGATTATAGGAAGGTCAGAAGCACAGAAAATGAACACCAGTACCCTCAACCCTCCGCCACACACACAAGGCACAAAGAGCAGCATTTATCCCTGACTTCAGCTCCATCATCTCTCTAGTGGGCTAATTCTCAGGTTTGTATGTTATATTACCTCGTAGGGTTTTTCCACAGGGTAGCTGGTAAATACTGTACCTTCACTGGCTCCCTTATCTTTCCTATGGCACTTCCCTACTTCTCTTTCCAGTATCCCCTCCCAGCTGACTAATTTGAATTGCCATCCTAGGATTACTTTTGTTTGTAATTAGTATCAGGCAAAAGTAGGGGTAAGCAACATTTACCTTCCAAAGATAATTGAGCCCCTTCTTGATATTTGATCTGAATATTCCTACATCTGTTTCATCTTCATCATAATGTTGAAATTTTGGGGGCTAGTGAAAACTAATCTCTTTAAAACCATGCAACATTAATTAAAGCCTTAAAGCAGATGTCTGTGCCAGAAAAAAAATCAGCAAATCGCTTAGTTTTAAAATAAGAATACTTCCCTTAATCTCAGCAGGAATCCTCAGACCATGCATATTCTTCATGTAGGTTGGCACTGAAATTATCTTGGGGCCATGGAGAAGAAAGGAAAGCAACATGTTGATTTTCAGAGGAAATTTTAAAAGATGTATACTTTTAAAGGCGTCATAATTTGTTTTCAAAATACCTAACAACTAATAAGTAAAATAACATGATGGGGGAATAAATGGAACTTCACTTAAATGTTAAATGTTTAACTATTGAGGCAAATTTTTTTTTCAATAGGAAAGAGAGAAAACCACTAGCTAATAAATCAGCTCCTTAGAGCTTTAGTTTTATTTCCTCTGAAATGAGATTATAATTCATAGGAGTGTTTCGATGATTAAATGAGCTAATAGATGTAAAGTACTTAGCACATTGCCTGTCATATGTAATTGGTCATTATTCTTACAGAAACAGTTTCCACTCATGTGCCATTATCTACTCTAAAAGTAGCCAGGGAAGAATACATCCCACGAAAGGACTAGGACGGCCTAGGGAAAGGAAGTAGCGCACTGCATAAAGGATTCATAAGACAAAAACTCCACATCTCAGGACACTGCAAATCAAGAAGACAGCATAGCCTCTTTTGCCATGCTTTGCATTGCTTGGGCTACCCAGACTTCTATAAATCTGTACAGGGGGCATCACAGGAGTTACTACATAGAGGGGCAGACTGGCTTATTGCCAATGCTGGAGTAGGCATCTTTTCTCTAAGATAATTGTTTTTGCTACCACTACCTGACACTATCACTGGTAATGTTACCAGTTCTAAAAACATTATTTAGAGTTGCAGCAACAATGCCTCTTCTTCAGAGCAGCCTGTGCAATGGTTATTTGTTTAAAGCAAAATTTGAGGGTAAGAGGTAGAGGGCAGGCAATGAGAGTTAGTTGATATAGAGAGAAGGTACTGGATCTATCATGGCATCTATAATGGCATTGTAGAAAGAGAACTGGACTAAGAACCAGGCAGGCAGAGTTCCAATTCTAGCTCTTCCAATGATAGTTTGTGAAGTTGGGCAAACTACTGCTTCCCTGCTGGCCCCACTAAAATTTCTCTTAGACACTGAGGCAGAGGGATAGTTAAGAATTTAAAATATAATATAATCTCCTGCTCAGGTCTCCTAATGATTCTCTACCTCACTTGGAAAAAACAAATTCATACTACAGTACTTAAGATGGTGTGGTGTTCATTACATAAACCCTCCCCCAACCTCCACCTCTCTTTCCTCATTGTGGCTGACAGCCTCTAACATGGTTCCCATGATCCCCACCTCCAGGTATCCATGCCTGTGTAATTCCCTTTCCTTGAGTGGGCAGGACCTGGACATGTTTTTAATGAATAGAATACAGCTAGGATGATGGGCCATTACCTCTGTGATAACCCTACACGAGACTGTAACCTCTCTTGCTAGGAAACTCTCCCATGCTGGTGTTGAGGAAGCAAGTAGCCATGATGGGAAGGCCCCCACAGCAAGGAACTGAGGGCAGCTTTCAGACAACAGCCAGCAAGAGGTTGAGGCCCTCCAGTCAAGAGCCTGCAAAAATTTGAATTCTGCCAACAACTGCTTGAGCTTGGAAGCAGATTCACAGATGAGCCTCCCATGGGAACCCTACCTTGGCCAATACCCTGATTGCAGCTTTGCGGAGGACCCAGCTAAACTGTGCCAGGTTGCTACATTTTTGGTAATATTGTTACATAACAATAGATAACCAATACACTTCTCTTCCACTGCACTCCTTCTCATCCCTACACTGGACCTGCTTGCTGCTCTCCCCATGTCAAGACTATTCCCTCCTCAGGGCCATTGTACTACCATGTCCTCTCCCTAGGAGGCTTTTCACCCAGCTCTTTACCTAGCTGAACTTTTTTTGTTATTCAAGATCTTAGCTCTAATGTTTATTCTTATCTAACTCATCTAAATAGGCATTCTGACACTAGCACATCACAGTGTTTTCATTCTCTGCGTAGGACTTTCTACTACCTATAAAAACTGTCTTTATTCTGTTTCTTCATGCCAGAAAGTGAGCTATTTGAGAGCAAGAACCTTGTCTATCTTGTTTCCCACTATATGCCTAGAAACTAAAATAGTGCTTGGGAATACTGGGCAGTATTTAAGCTCCTTCCCGAGCTCAAATAGTCTCAGGTCCATAGTCTCAGGTCAAATATGTCCCAAGGGTACATATGCAAAGATTTGCATTTTAGCAATATTTGTGTTACAGTGAACAGAAGATAATCTGAGTGTCCATCAGTGGAAGAGTAGATTAGAAATAGATCAGATTTGCACATTACAACATGGCTGAACTTAAAGCATAATGCCCAAGACTAAGATGTATATGATGCACATTTTTTTGTAAACAAAAATACACATGCATATGAAGATACCTGTTTTGTAAGAACTATATACACAAATAAGCAATTTCCTTCCTCTCCTATATTTGCCTATAGGAGAGGAAGGAAATGGAAGTAGGAAATGGGGTTAATAGGGAATAAATAAAACAAGAGAAGGAACTTGCTCTGACTAATGATGATAATGTGCTAGGAATTGAGCTGTGTGATTAATTCAATCTTCTTCATCAGAGAGCCAAAATTAAGGCAAAGCAACATTGTGTGACTCAGAGATCATAGGTGATAGCCAAAGGTGTCACCAGCTTAAATGTAAAAAATGTTGGATTAAATGAAGTTGACCTACACTGGGAGTCTCACATCATTCTTCACTCCTACCCTTCCCTAGCTCTCTTATGGAACACAGGGTCTGGGTGCTTCCAAATTTTCTCTCAGTTTAGTCCCCACCCATCTTAGGTTTCCATCATGATTAGACTTAAGTTTAATTTTCTTGGCACTGTTGCTTCACAGCTAGTGCCATGCTCTTGCAGTAGGATGTACACAATGTACGTTTCTCTCTCTGTTTGTAATGTTAGACCTATTAATGACCAGTGCTACCACTTTTTATGTTAATGCCTCTCTGGTCATTTTGCTTAGCTGGGGCTAATTTTCTAGTACATTCCTCAGGAAGAGTTCAGGGGAGCAATATTCCCTGAGATCCTAAACGTCCATAACAATTTATCTGTAGGCCTTATGTTGAAAGCCAACTAAGCACAATATATAAATTCTTGGTTCACATTCTCGTTGCTAACACATATCTTTCAGATTTTTACGTTACATCATATACCTCTCTACACTAGAATGTTCTTCCCACTCATCACCTGTCAAACTCTGTTCATCCACCTATACCCCGTTGTGGCTTTCCACTCTATGAAACCTTTCCCATCTCCTCCTGATAGAGTCAAGTTCTACTTTGAAAAGTCTTCTTATGCAGCTTTACATTTTCTCTATTATGTCACTTAATACATCTTATATAGCTACAATTTGTTAAGGACTTACCATGTGCCAAGCACAGCTGAACCATGCAATGGACCAATTATATGTAGTGTACTATAATTATGTTACATTTCTTATACATCTTTGTTTTTGCTCTGGAATTGAAAAATGGCTGATGTTTCTGTTTGCCTGGTTTTCTAGGCAAACAAAACCTCATCTAATCTTCTTGTTTTCTAAGCAAGCAAAATAAATATATTAGTGTCACTTTTTTCTCTGGAGACAAATTTAATTTTCAATCACTCTATCATCCCTAAACTCTAGCCCAGTTGTCTATATCTCAATACATTTAAGTTCTTTGGGTATGGTAGGAATTTCATTTTCCTGGAGCTACCTCTCCCAGAGCATTCTAACTTGCACCAATCTGGACCGCTGGCTCTCTAGTGCTGTTGCCTAGCTGTTGGCTGAGATCTACCTTCGCCCTCATCCTGGGGGTTCCCTTTGTCTCTTTTCTTGTAATAAATTTCCCACTTTCTGGATCTTAAGTTAATCCCTTTAGTTTCTTTTTTGTAGCTTTCTGAAAAAAGGAAGATTGGGGTGAACTATTAGAGATTAAAACTTGTCCTATCCTCGTATCTGATTTGTTTATAATTCCAAGTTGGAAATCATTTTTCTCTGAGAATTTTAAAGACATTGTTCTATCGTCTCACAGCTTCCAGTGTCACCTTTGAGTAGCCAATGCCATTATGACTCTAAATCCTTGGGAAGCTTTTATGATCCTCTTTTTGTCCCCAGGATTCTGAAATTTCAAGATGAGGTATCTTGGTATACCTCAGTGGGTCCTATCAATCAGAAACTTAATTCTGAGAATTTTAAAAATATTATTTATCGGATAACTTCCTATCCTCTATTTCTTTCACTCTCTCTTGCTCTTCTCCTCTCTCTGTCTCTCTCTCTCTGTCTCTCTCTCTGTTTCTCTCTCTCTCTCTATATATATATATATTCTGTTATTCAGATTTTGTATCTCCTGAGCTGATTGCTGATTTTCTAATTTTCTTATATTTGCCCTCCTGTTTACCATCTTTTTATCTTTTGTTCTACTTTCTGACAGATATTTCCTTATCATTAATTTACAATCTTACATTTTTAAAAAAGTTTTTCAGATAGCAATTTTTATATTTCTTAAAGTGCAATTATGAAAATACCAAATGCCAGCACCTAGTACAATGCCTGACATATGAAAATAGGTGCTGAGTGCATGAATTTAAAAAAAAAAAAGAACTTCAATCCCCAGTCTGCCACTCTAAGTGTAGAGATCAAAACAGCTGGCAACAGGCTTCATAAATTTTCCATTGCCTTCTTGTGCTTAGAAACAATTACTACTAACTCAGTTTTAAAAGTTCTTTTAAGTAATATAACATGCTTTTTTATGTTGTTTACATAGACTCATTTTTCCTAAACCAATAAATAAATAAGTAGCATTTACTCACATAGCCTTACTATATGCAAAAATTAAAGAGAAAATGACACCTATTCTGCTCTAAATGGCAAAATAGCAAGTGAAAAATAATGTAGCAAGAACTATGTGCCCATTGCATGTATTAAATCATTTAATACTTATGACACACTATAAACTAGTGGCTGCTGTCATCCCCATTTTATAGAAAAGGAAATTAACTGGAGGCAATGGCATGCACCTGTGATCTCAGCTACTCAGGAGACTAAGGCAGGAGGTTTACTCAACCCCAAGAGTTTGAGACCAGCCAGAGTAACATAGCAAGACCTAGTCTTGGGGGAGCGGGGGAAGGAAATTCAAACACAGAGAAGCTGTATTTAATATTTTTCCATTTTTTTCCTTCTATCAATTTTTTATCATGACTTTTATTTTCAAGAGATTTTTTTATCCTCTACATATGCCTTAAAAAAAAAAAAAAAAAAAAGAGAGAGAGAGAGAAACAGGTTCTCACTAGGTTGCCAGGCTGGACTCACACTCCTGGCCCAAGCAAGCCTCCCAAGTAGCTGGGACTACAAGTACATAACACTGAACCTGGCTTGCTGACATATGGCTTTTAAAAAACATCTCATTGTTCTCAGTTGGGTGTGGGTTTGTGGTGCTCCTTGAGCTGTCTTTCCTGCACCAAGATGCTTCAAAATTTTATTAAAAATACGTGGCTTCCCTTGAAGCCCTACTATACCCAAGTTTACCAGGAGATTTGGGTAGGAATGGGGCTGATGGGCTTCATCGTTTATAAACTCCATGCCGCCAATAAAAGAAATAAAGCTGCAAAAGCTGCAGCGTCTGCTCATGATCCTCATTAACCAGCTTACTTGGAGTACCTGTGAAAGAAAACGTCAGTCTGCCTGTAAATTTGAGCAAGCCGTGTTAGATGGGGCACGTGGAACATCACTGTACACTTGTATGAGTGCCGTTTACTTCCTGGCATGAATAAATGGACCTGTGAGATGCTAAAAAAAAAAAAAAAAAAAACCATCTCATTTTTTCTTCATTAATGCAATAGCTCCTTTTTCTCTCTGAGACTATAACTTGTAGGTCTTAACTTTTCTGATTCATCTGTTGCCTCAGTTGCCTCCAAATTCTTTTATATTTGTTTTATCTCTGTTTCTTCATGCTGGAAACTTTCCTCAAATGTCTGGTGATTCTTACCTATTTATTTATACCTAAGAATAAGGCACTAAAACCTAATAACAAAACCTTTGTGGAGAAGTGCAATGTATTAAATTATAGACTTACTGCAGAATGATTGGGTAGGGCCGCAGCTATTCCCTAGGGGAAACTCCCAGAAATGTGTCAGCATCTCTAGGTCTTTTTTCTAGGGGCAGCCATTTTCCCAGGAGAAATTCTCCTTCCAGTTCCATACTTGGATAGGCATTGTAGATGCCAGCATTCTAAGAGCCATGTTAAGGAAGCAGGCTTTAGAGTCTTACTTTGAGATATATTAATTTCCACTTATTTCCCCTACCTTCTGCATAGCTTCCTGCCTTTCACCTATGCCTGAGTTTGAGTTCCTCAATTCAATACCTTTTCATTTTCTGCTGGGCTGGGTTACTTGTCTGCCTATGGTATGGAAAGGGATGTAAGGGCCTAACTGCTTCATTCACAGATATTCAATCCATCCCTACCTTCAGAGATGACTAATATCACCTATTCCTGAGATTTTCCAGGGTTTTAAGGCAGGGTTTTTCTTTTTGGCTTCCCTCCCCGCAGGCAGTATCAGTTCAGCTTTCTCTGGTCTGCTAGATTAGTTAGCAATTGCAAACTGATTTGGGGGCTTCCAAAATTTAATTAGCATCTGTCAACTGTTCTTCTACCTCCTCCTGTTGTCACTCTTCATGTTTTTTCTCTTAGATTTATGCCTTTTAAAATCCCTTTAGTGTCATCTAGGTGAAAATTCAGGAAGAAGCAGAAAGAAATGCAAGTATCCAATCTTCCATGTTTAGCAAGAAACCTGTGCTTTTAACTTCTCTGTTACGCTGTCTCTATGTATAGCTTGCATGGCTATCCCCCACATAGACTATGATTTTCTTGAAGGCAGAGACCTGAAAATAAAAACATTCTGACACTCCTAGAAAAAGATGAAATGTGCTGTAGTTACGGCAACAAGTAACAACCAGAACCAGTTCTAAACTGGTTTAATGGGCTGAGTATGGTGGATTACACCTGTAATCGCAGCATTTTGAAAGACTGAAGTAGGAGGTTCACTTGAGCCCAGGGGTTTGAGGATGCAGTGAGCTATAATTGCACACTGTACTCTAGCTTGGGCAACAGAGTGAGACCCTGTCTCAAAAAAACAAAAAGGAATAAAATAAAATAAAATAAAATAGTCTGGTCTAGTGGATTGATGGCAGCTTACCTAAGTAAACACACTTCTGAAATCTAGCCAGAAACAGCCCTGTGCTTTTGAAAGCCAGCCAATCCACAGCAATTTCATCTAAACAACCAGGTTTCCCTAGCTGGAAACAACCAACCCACTCCCACCTCTGAAAGTCTACCAATCCCCCAACTTCATGCTCCACAAACTTCTATAGACAATCAGCTCCTTGCTTTACTGAAGGAGACCGTGCAGCATTAGATTCAGCTTTTTGTTTCAGATATTGAGTGGTAATCTTTTTCTTTGTCAGATCTCAGCAATCACTGTGTGACATGGTAAAAGCCCCATAAAACTGCATACCTCAACCATGCCTCGGCTTTCTGTTGAAACTGCTCTCTATAACCCAAATGTGAATAAGTAATTAAGGACAGTAATTTCCACCCTACTCAGACAATGTGTAAACAAATGCTTATCTTGACTTTTGTGAACCACTTAAGTAACAATCAGAATGTCAAAAGTCCCCTGGCCCTTGGAATGTCCAGAGCCCCTCACCCTCATCTTCGCCCAGGAATCCACTGGAATGTCCAGAGCCCCTCACCCTCATCTCTGCCCAGGAGGTGATTTACAGAATCCAGTAGCCCTCAGAACGTCTGAAGCCACTCACCCACACCCCTGCCCCTCGCCCTCACTCCCAAGGTGATTTTAATGGTATAAAAGGTCTTGACACTCTCCTTTCGGGGCCACGGGTTGGAGAGACGCGAGTCCTCCGTGGCTGCTGGCAATAAAGACCCTGCAATTTGGCATACTTTTGTCTTGGTGTTGACTTTCTATGCTCGGGCCAGTACAACAACTGTGGTATCTGTTGCTTGGCGGGTACTCAGTGGGAAGACAGGAGAAAGTGTAGAGGGAAACTGTAAATGTGTCTTAAGTGAAGGGGCCTGGGCTGTTTGTCCTATGCAGCCCTGTGGCAAGGCTAAACCACGTATAAATTTTGCTCAACATTAACTCTTCAATTCCAATTCCTAAGCACCCCAGGTATAAGAAATATAAACATCTGCATCCGGAAGCAATTATGTTTGCCTGCCACTTTTCATTCAATATTGTTAACTGCATATAATTGTGAAAGAAAAAGATATTGGAACCCCAAAATCACTAAGCTAAAGGGAAAAAATTCAAGCTGGGAACTACTTAGGGCAAACCTGCCTCCCATTCTATTCAAAGTCATGCCTCTGCTCACTAAGATAAATGCATATCTGATTAAGTCCTTTGGAAAGACTAATCAGAAACTCAGAATAATGCAGCCATTTGTCTCTCACCTACCTGTGACCTGGAAACCCCCTCTCTGCTTCAACTTGCCCTTTTACTTTGAGTTTCCCACCTTTCCAGACTGAACTAATGTTCATCTTACATACGTTGATTGATGTCTCATATGTCCTTAAGAAACTCGTTTTCTTTTAAAATCCTTCCTGCAAAAGATTTTAAAACAGAAAAGTTGGGTAATTTAAAAGGAAAATATCTTGGAACCTCAAAATCACTAAGCTAAAGGGAAAATTCAAGCTGGGAACTGGTTATGGCAAACCTGCCTCCCATTCTATTCGGAGTCATCCCCTTGCTCACTGAGATAAATGTGTATCTGATTGCCTCCTTTGCAAAGGCTAATCAGAAACTCAAAAGAATGCAAATGTTTGTCTCTCACCTACCTGTGCTCTGAAGCCTCCTCCTTGCTTCCAGTTGCCCAGCTTTTACTTCGAGTTGTCCTGCTTTTCTGGACCGAACCAGTGTTCATTTTACATATGTTGATTGATGTCTCGTATCTCCCTAAAATGTATAAAACCAAGCTGTGCTCTGACCATCTTGAGCACATGTCATCAGGACCCCCATGGCTGTTGAAAATTTTTGGTTTACAACTCTATATGGTTAACTGTTTTCTGCATCCCAGTTCAAAGAAGGGAAGGAGAATCTCCCATCAACAGATATCACATGTACAATAGCAAAAGCAGTTCTAACAGATATAGCAAAAAATATTCTATATGGAATGTAATGTATTATTGAGTTAAATGTTCTCTAGGCAACACTAAACCACCAGGAGAAGATGTGTACTTTAGGACTTAACTCTTTTCTGAGACTCTGAATTCATTTGCCTCTAGGACACCTAACGTGATGCAGCAGAAGTTTCTTCTAGGAATCTAAAGGGATTATATGGAGGAAGTTATATTCAAGAAAAACAGGACTGTGAGACTTAGAGTACAACAGAGGAGGAAATAATTACAAGCACAAAAGGTTCCATTTGGCAAAAGAAATCTGAAGAGCACAGTGTCCTGCACCAGGCTCCACTGAAGCCTAGAGTAAGGCGAGGATGTTGGGAAAGTCAGACTGCAGGGAGAATGGGGCCTCTGCAGCCCGTCTGACTTTCTTTCCCCGGACTTTCTCAACATCACTTCCTGCTCCACTGTCACTACAGCTGCAGGTCCTCTCTCCAGGGTGGTGGCCAAGGGCTCTGATGGAGCTGGGCCCTACGCCTCTGCACCTTCCCATCATGAAAACTACTACAGGCCGGGCACGGTGGCTCACGCCTGTAATCCCAGCACTTTGGGAGGCCAAGGCGGGTGGATCACGAGGTCAAGAGATCAAGACCATCCTGGTCAACATGGTGAAACCCCGTCTCTACTAAAAATACAAAAAATTAGCTGGGCATGGTGGCACGTGCCTGTAATCCCAGCTACTCAGGAGGCTGAGGCAGGAGAATTGCCTGAACCCAGGAGGCAGAGGTTGCGGTGAGCCGAGATCGCGCCATTGCACTCCAGCCTGGGTAACAAGAGCGAAACTCCGTCTCAAAAAACAAAAGAAAACTACTACAGGCTCCCAGTCTTGCCTCTCCGCCCCCTGAGGGTCTCAGATGCTGCCCTAGCAGAGGGATGCCCCTTCTGCCAGGGCACCACCAGAAGCAAGCTACAAGGATACCTATTAAATGTATTACATGAATTCTAAATAAATAAATAAGTAAATCTTACTTTTGGTAAATATTGTCAGTCTCTAAGAGAGAGTGTATTTTAAATCTTATACTATAATTATAAATTTGTCTATTTCTCCTTATAGTTCCACCTGTTTTTGATTTGTATATATTGAAAATCTGTGGTTGGTTCCACATAAGATCTTAACTGTTAGGTCTTTTTGGATAAATGTTTCTTTTACCATTATGAAATGTTTTTCTTTATCCCTTTTAGTCTTTTTCATCAGTAGTACTATTCTGTTATTATTTGCCTGATATTTGTTTTTTAATATATATCTTTAATCTCACCTTTGTACATCATTTGAAAATAGCTTAATATTTTCCTTTATAGGCCTATTTTTTATTATAATGAACTATGAGGAAAAAAATTTTAAGGCACCAAAACTTTGGGGCACCAAGAGAAAGAACCAGTGAGAGTATTTGTTTTTCCCTTTATTTTCTAATTAACTTAACCAATGCTAGAGATTCCTCAAAAAGTTAAAAATAGAATTATCTTATGACCCAGCATTTCTACTCCTAGGTATGTATCCCAAGAGAAAGGAAAACACGCATCCACACAGAAACTTGTACACAAATGTTTATAACAGCATACTCATAATAGCCTAAAGTTGGAAACAACAAAATGTCCATCAACAAATGCATGGATAAACAAACTGGGTATATATATATATATACAGTGGACTATAATTTTGCCACAAAAAAGAATGAAGTACTGATACATCCTACGACTTGGATGAACCTCAAAAACATTACACTAAGTGAACGAAGCCAGACACAGGGTCACATATTGAATGATTCCTTTTGTATGACATATCCAAAATAGGCAAATCCTGAAATAAAAATAAAAAGCAGATTAATGGTTAATTGGGAATGAGGGGAGGGGACAATGGAGAATGAGTATGTAATGGTACGGATGTTTTGGGGGATGATAAAAAGTTTTGTAACTCCAAAGAAGTAGTTGTATAACATTGCAGATATGCTAAGTACCACTAAATTGTATACTTTATAATGGTTAACTGTATGTTATATGAATTTCACCTCAACAAGAAATAAAATCACCCTCTGCTAGTATGATGGATTAATTTTTGCAAACTGGTAAGCAGTTCTGATCTTATGATGTTGTTTTTTTGTTTGTTTGTTTTTATTGAGATAGAGTCTGACTCTGTCACCAGGCTGGAATGCAGTGGCATGATTTTGGCTCACTGCAACCTCTGCCTTCTAGGTTCAAGCAATTCTCCCACCTCAGCCTCCCAAGTAGCTGGGATTACAGGCATGTGCCACCACGCCCGGGTAATTTTTACTAGAGACAGAGTTTCGCCATGTTGGCCAGGCTGGTCTCGAACTCCTGACCTAGGTGATCTGCCTGCCTCAGCCTCCCGAAGTGCTGAGATTACAGGCATGAGTGACCACGCCTGGCCAGATCTTATTATCTTGACAGTGAAAGAGGATCTTTTCCTGAAATTTATAGCCAAACCAGTGGGTATAACCAAGTGTCTGCTTCCAAGGGAGAAAGCGTTCTAACTCTTTTTATTACCTATAAGGCGCAAAATTTATGGGCTGTAGCAACAGTCAGTTGGAATTCTAGTATCTGAGTTATGCTGAGGGGCAGGCCTAATGGTTAGGCTCTTCTTTTTTAACAGCAACATTAAATAACAGTAAGAATAATTCCTGGATAGAGACAGAGTTCACTTAGATATTTGGCAAAATTTTCCATGTTCTTATTTCACAACACACATGATTTATCTTCTAGAAGAAACTACATATCTTATTGGCTGTGATATTTCATGGCTCATTTTTCCAGGCTCAATTGATTTTAATTTTTCCCAAGTGACTTTAGACATATAGTCACAGCTCTTCTGTCCTAAGCACTGCTGCTGCCTCTTGCAGACACCTCCAAAGAAATACTCCCTGGACTTTTGAGGGGTGGAAGTTGGAGATATTTGCAAGGGCTTCTTGGTATATTAGTTTGCTTTTGCTGCATCCTAAACTACCCTAAAACTCAGAAGCCTAAAATAACAATGTTCTTCAACTCACAATTCTGCAGGTCAGCAATTTGGGCTAGGCTCAACCTGGCAGTTTTTCTGTGGTCTTGTTCATGAATTCGTAGTCAGCTGCTAGATATGCAGTCAGTTGGCAGTTGGCTGGTCCACTGGGTAGGCAGGGGTTAGAGGAATCCTAAGTAGCCTCACTTGCATATCTGGCAGGTAGCCAGCTGTCAGCTGGGGCATCTTGGTCCTTCTCCATATGGTTTCATCTTCCACCAGCCTAGCCCAAGTTTATTCACTTGGTGCCAGTGTCCAGAACTCACAGTGTCACATCTATCACATTCTTTCAGTCAAAGAGAGTCACAAGGCCAACCCAGATTCAAAGGGGTGGGAACACATCTCCCAGCTCTCTTGTTGGGAGATGCATTGTGAGCATTTTTGCAATGAACTACAACTGAACTCAGTATTCCTGCTATAGTAACCTACTGCTTCTCACACAAGTTGCTCCCAGATACTGTCCTGGCTTTGACAGCCTCCAGGCATGATGCCCACTTGGCCACTGATTCTTTGTGATCATGCTCTTCTTTCCCTCAGCTGTTCAGGTTATCAGTTTCCTCTGTCTTCTGATTCTACATGGCTTTAGTCTCAGAAAATCCCCATAGTTTCTCATCTATTGATAATTTTCTTCTTATTTTTTGAGCATGGCTGTGTCTTCACACAGAGCTAGTGTAACCATATGATTTATCATTCAAATTGTGACTTCTAAGAATGAAATGGGACAGCATAAATAATCATGCTAGGATACCAAGCATAAACTGAGGTGTCTCTGCTTAAAGCCCAGGGGTTACAAGCACAGGCTCTTGGACCCACATTGCTTGGGTTGGAATCTCAGCTCTGCCAATTATTTGCCAGTTCCTTAAACCCTTGGTGACAGTTTTCTCATCTATTAAATGTATATAACAATAGTACTCACTTTAGAAGATTTTTATGAGGTTTAAATGAGTTAACTTATATAAAATATGCATTATTTTTGTATTATGTCTAAGCTCTCAAGTGGATGTGGGAATTACCTTCATTTAATATTCTATCATATTCATGTATCATAAGATAAAGTTATTTCATAATCTTTATATAATAATCAGTTTTAATGGCTATATACAATTTCATTAAAGGTTCCATAATTTACCTGAAAACTCTTTTGTTAAATACATATATCATTTACACTTTTCCCTGATGATAAATTATGTTAAAATTTCACTGTGGATAAATATTTTGGCAATAATTTTCTTATATTAATTCTAGAAAAAAGAATATTATATTAAAGAATATAAGTATTTTAAGGATCTTGTTATATGTTGCCAAATTATTTTCTCAAAGGATTACATTAATGCTTTCAAACAATCGGGAAGTTCTAACTTTAATACAACTTCATCAGCATTGAGTATCACACAACTTAATCTGCTGTACTCATTTAAAACACAATTTTAACAAATTTATTTTCTGGTTTCCCAACCCTCCCAAATTAAAAGCAAAAAATTCAAAGCAGTAAAAAATAATATTAGAAAAGATATTTAGGGCCGGGCGCGGTGGCTCAAGCCTGTAATCCCAGCACTTTGGGAGGCCGAGGCGGGTGGATCACGAGGTCAAGAGATCGAGACCATCCTGGTCAACATGGTGAAACCCCGTCTCTACTAATACAAAAAACTAGCTGGGCATGGTGGCGCGTGCCTGTAATCCCAGCTACTCAGGAGGCTGAGGCAGGAGAATTGCCTGAACCCAGGAGGCGGAGGTTGCAGTGAGCCGAGATCGCGCCATTGCACTCCAGCATGGGTAACGAGCGAAACTCCGTCTCAAAAAAAAAAAAAAAAAAAAAGAAAAGATATTTAGGCAGATTTTCTGATCACTTGGCAGTGAAAAGAAAGACGGAAATAAATATAAGAAATAAAATCCTAGACATCTTAGATCATTTGATGGCTAAACACATCTTCAATCTTTAAAGTCCATAACATCATTTGTCACAGTATATAACAGTTAATGTTCATTGTAGCAATACTAAATGATCCATCAAGAAAAATCCAGAAGATGGTAAACAAATTTTTGACAGAGCAAGAGTATCACCATCTTGGACAAGCCCCTTATTCTAAAGTTCACATTAAAAAAACTATCTAAATCCAAAGGGTATCAGCCTAATGGCTAAGGTGAGCACGACCATAAACCACAAATAATATCTCCAACCAGAAACATTCCAAACTCCTCCCCAACCAGAGACATGCTAGCCCCAAGATAACTCTGCTGTGGCTGGGAAGATGCCACCCTTGAGATAACCCCCTTCTGTCCAGAAAGATGTCTGCCCCAAGATAAACTTCTCTCCTCCCAGAGACATTCCAACCCCACCATAAAACGTCTCCCTCACAACGAAACATTCCAAGCTTCTAATAAGCCCCCTCACCCTAAAACCAATACATACTCTTGGTCTGTAAGAGAAAGTGCTCCTAACCAAATTCTACCAGAAGCCCCTCTCATATTTATCTAAAGTAAACCTGTCTTTACTGTCGAAGCACATTTCGTGTTTCTTTCCTCTTTCTTTAACTCTTGCAATTTTGTTTCCATCAACAAGTAAAAATGAAATTTATGCTGAAAGAGCCCATCTTTGCTTGGCTGTATTTTCTTTTTTGACCTTGGATTGGTATGAAGAGTCATAAAGCTTTGCTAAAGGAGGAGTGAGAAAGTGGGGAGGGTGTGAGCTCCATAATCAGGAATAAAAACAGAGGGTGCAAGACAGGGCAGAAAGGCTTTTTAAAGTCCCAGACACAAATTCATATTGGTTATCATTTGTTATCTCCTTCCTATTTTCCTTGGAAGCAGAAGGGCCTGTCTAAATATACTCTTGTCTTCCCAAGCAGCAAGGAAGTGGGAAGCTGAGAAAGCTATTTCCCCTCCACACTTTTTCAGGCATATTAAGAGTTAGAGAACCCCCAAGGATATAATGTCTGGCTAGGTAATCAAAGAGAAAAAAGGAAGTCCTATTTCCTTAGCTCTGCAACAAAGAAAGAACATTGACATCCATCTTCAATATGAACAAAGAGCCATTGGGCTTAGTAGATAAAAAATCTAAAATGATTTTCTAACTGTAACAAGCATCAAAATCACCTGGAGGGCTTGATAAAACACAGATTGTTAATCCCTACTTCAAGAGTCTATGATTTAGTGGGTCTGAATAGGGCCTGTGAACCGAAAAGTAGCTAAGGCAGATCTCAATCGAGTTAGAGGTTTGTTTTGCCAAGGTTGAAGATGTGGCCAGGAAAAAGAAACACAAGTTACGCCTGGCGCGGTGGCTCACGCCTGTAATCCCAGCACTTTGGGAGGCCGAGGCGGGTGGATCACGAGGTCAAGAGATCGAGACCATCCTGGTCAACATGGTGAAACCCCGTCTCTACTAAAAATACAAAAATTAGCTGGGCATGGTGGCGCATGCCTGTAGTCCCAGCTACTCGGGAGGCTAAGGCAGGAGAATTGCTTGAACCCAGTAGGCGGCGGTTGCGGTGAGCCGAGATAGCGCCATTGCACTCCAGCCTGGGTAACGAGCAAAACTCCGTCTCAAAAAAAAAAACACAAGTTACAGTAGAAACTGGGCCTGTATTTTTTCAAAGAAGGTTTTGAAGATTTCAATATTTAAAGAGGGAAGAGCAGATAGGAGGGGAAGGAGAAAAAAAAAGAGGCTGGGGTAGGCCGTAAGATGTTTACATTCTTGTGAGGTTTCTATTAGCACTTATTAGTACTCACTGAATCCACATTTCACATGTGAAAAGAGAGAGTGAGGGGGTTAAAGTCAATTACGCATTCTTCTTGTGCTAGGTAGATCTACATTTTACATAAGATAAGGTAAGCACAGAGTAGAGGAAGAAGTCAATTATACATTTGTTTGGGGTGGGTGGAGAAACATCTAGTCTTATCTTTGTCCCCTACCTGTGAAAATAACCTGTTAATTTACATTGCCAAAGTGAGATTCAAAGGCACTATATTTTAGGGCAAGTTTATAGGAGGGATATGTATTCTGAAAGATTTGGGGGCCCACAGGGAATTTCCTTGTGAAAAATTTGTGAGGGAGGCCATCTGGGAAGATATGTGACCTTCTATTTTGCAGCTATCTGGTTGGGAACAAAAAGGAAGGCAGTTTTTTGTTTGTTTCTGTGTGACTTAGTTCCTGAGCTTCACTTACCCTTTGGCATAATAAGTTTGGGGTCCTGAGATTTTTATTTTCCATTCACGGCCCTGAGAATTTGCATCTCTAATAAATTCCTAGGTGATCTAAATAATGTGGGGCCAGGGACCAGATTTTGGGAACCACTGCAGGTATGGTTCCCAGTTCTGACTAATCATCAGAATCACCTGTGACATTAAAAACAAAACAAAAACAAAAACAAAAGAAAAACACACACAAACAAAAGAACAGATTCCCCAGAGCCTCATGCCAGAAGCCACCAATTAGAATCTTCAGAAGTGGAGCCACCGGGAACCTGTTTATTTGATAAAGCTCCCCATTAGATCCCGGTGTTCAGCAGATAGGGAGTTCCACAGCCCCAGAGTACTCAAGATTATGCTAAACATTTAGTCAGTGTCTAAGAAAGCCTTGATTGATGGGCTGATTTAGATCCACAGGGCACTTTCAGCAGTAAAATGTGAATCCTTTTGTATGCTAATTATTTAATTTGTGATGATGACATTCTTTGAAGAAGATCTGTACTGGGTCTCTTAGCTACATAAAAATGAGCACTTTTGTAAAGGAAGTTCTTACAGTTCTAATAAATTTTAAAACTCTGGCACAACCATGTAAATCATCAGAACATTTCCATAGCAGTAACACAAAAGCTTAAAATAAGGAGTCCAGCTGGACTCGGTGGCTCACACCTCTAATTACAGCACTTTGGGAGGCTGAGGAGGGTGAATCATGAGGTCAGGAGATGGAGACCATCCTGGCTAACATGGTGAAGCGCCATCTCTACTAAAAATACAAAAAATTAGCCTGGTGTGGTGGCATGCACCTGTAGTCCTGGCTACTCAGGAGGCTGAGGCAGGAGAACTGCTTGAACCCAGGAGGCAGAGGTCGCAATGTGCCAAGATCACGCCACTGCACTCCAGCCTGAGTAATAGAGCAAGATTCCATCTCAAATAATAAGGAGTCCAAATGGAATTATCCTGAGATTCTGTCAGATTTATCCTTTAGAAATTAGTAGCTGCCTTTTATCAGAATTTCCTAGCAGTGTAACTAGATTGGTGGCTCATATGCTTATCAAAATTTAGTAGGTTAGATTTCCAGGTAACATTACTTTCTTTCCTGATATTCTTCATAGGCTGGTTTTTATAACATATTTCTCCTTGTAACTGTCAGCAGAGATTAGAAGCAGAATAATGTTCCTATTTTTTAAGTATTTTATTTCAATAAAAGGAGGGTTGTTACTTCAGTGATCTCTGACTAAATCAGGAATTGGATAATATGGGTCTGTGTAATTTCATCTTTTATTCATTTCTGTAATGTTGTAGGTCATATTTGTTAATAACTTCTAAATTTTGTGCAACCTACTTAACTGAAATGAGCCATCAAGCTTTGGCTTGTTACACATTTGCACAAATGAAGAAATGGCTTGTGAACTTTAAGTTGTGGTTCATTTGGAGAAGTGATTACTGTATAATTTGTAGATTGGGTACTGAACTCAGTATTTTTGAAATTAGATAATAGAGAGCTATTAGTGACCCAAATGGAAAAACACACGCCATGTTCACTCATAAAATATAAAATAGAATTCATCATTCTACACGTGATGACAAAGAGCACAAAAGCAATGTGAAAATTAACTTAATTGGAAATATTATAAAATTATTTTCAATATCATATGTTAAATTAAGGCATTGCTTTGATTGCTAAGTAGATAATAGAAAAAGCCAAAGTGGTAAGCCTTGTTAGAATTTGTGCAAATGCTTTACAAATTGCTGATTTTCTAGTACCATCACAACATTTAATAGTGGTACATTTAATAGAAAGACAGCTCAAGGTGAAATAGATGATAGTTAAGTAGATGATTTGAACAAGTTGTTCAAAAACTTCTCAAACTAAATTCCATTTTTTGTATCCAGAGAACTAAAAGTACATTCCCTAGGATCTAGTACCTTCCTTACACATAGTTGGTAGTCAGTAAATACTTGTCAAAAGTAAGGGAACAGGTGAATACTACAAGATAATGTAGCTGAGTCTAAGCTGGTACTGCTCACTGCACGACAGCCAATAAGTCGAGAGACAAGGTGTTGCGGCAAGAGGGCAATAACTCAGTTAATTTCAGAAAGCCAGTAAACCAAGAAGATGGCCGAATAATGTCCTAAATAACCCTCTTCAGGTAATGTGCACTTCCAGTCCCTTTAATGTTAAGGGAAGAGGGTAGAAGGAGGAGATTGAGGTCAAGAAGTGACTGATGATTACAGGCATCTGGGCAACAGAGAGGGTCTGAGGGGGAGTTGGGAAACTTCTTTGTCCTTGCTGAGGTCACAATGCTCCTATAAATTTTTAATTATATATCTTATTATTATTTTACTTTTTCATATATTGAATGAAAGTTAGAATCCTATAAAATTTTAATATAATATTGTTACCTGTGTGCACATACTCCTTTTCTCCTTAGAGGTTAGTTTTGGAAAGTGACTAGCATACTACCATCTTGCTTTGAAATTAAACTAAAAGCTACATTCCTTCCATCGTTATCTTGGCCCACATGCAGAGATAAGCAAAATTCGTTAACCAAAAAGGCATCACCTGGTGGGGAAAGCGGGTGTAAGGAACAAAATGAAGTTTGTTGAGCTAGACCTCCTTTTAACCGTTACAGAGATGCTAGGAGAAAAGCTTATCTCCTTGGCGCTGGAGAGGAATCTGGGTGCAAAAGAGAAACAAACCGAAAATCAGTTGTGATTCTTCTAGGATTCGTTAATTTCATCCTCCAACTCTCTTTGCCAGTCCAATCCTCTCCCAAGAAGTCCAGATTCCAGCTCTTACTGGACACCTCCATTTCAGATAATGCAGCCAACAGGTTAAGAATACAGATGCGGCTGGGTGCGGTGGCTTGTGCCTGTAATCCCAGCACTTTGGAAGGCCGAGATGGGCGGATCACGAGGTCAGGAGTTCGAGACCAGCCTGACCAACATGGTGAAACCCCTGTCTCTACTAAAAATACAAAAATTAGCCAGGTGTGGTGGTGCACACCTGTAATCCCAGCTACTCAGGAGGCTGAGGCAGGAGAATCGCTTGAACTCAGGAGGCAAAGGTTGCAGTAAGCCAAGATCATGCCACTGCACTCCAGGCTGGGTGACAGAGCAAGACTCTGTATCCCCCCCATCCCCCCAAAAAAGAATACAGATGCTGAATCAGGACAGCTTAGGTTCAAATCTCCATATCCCACTGACTTTAGCTGTTTGACCTCAAGCAAGTTACTTTACCTCTTGAAATCTCATTTGTCAAACTGAAATAATAGCATATGTATCTTAACTTGTGCTGGAAGGATTATGTGACTTAAGACATGTAAAGCATTTGGGATAGTGCCCACATACCTGTCATAGACAGTTGCTGACATAGCTCCCAATGATCTCCGCCTCTTGTGTTTAGCCCTTGTATAATCCCTTCCCCTTGAGTGTGGGCTGAACCTAATGACTTGCTTCTAACACATGGAATTTGGCAAAAGTGAGGGTGTGACAGTTAATTTTTTTTTTTTTTTTTTTGAGATGGAGTTTCGCTCTTGTTACCCAGGCTGGAGTGCAATGGCGCGATCTCGGCTTACCGCAACCTCCGCCTCCTGGGTTCAAACAATTCTCCTGCCTCAGCCTCCTGAGTAGCTGGGATTACAGGCACGCGCCACCATGCCCAGCTAATTTTTTGTATTTTTAGTAGAGATGGGGTTTCACCATGTTGACCAGGATGGTCTCAATCTCTTGACCTCGTGATCCACCCGCCTCGGCCTCCCAAAGTGCTGGGATTACAGGCGTGAGCCACCGCGCCCGGTGACAGTTAATTTTTTAATGTCAACTTGATGGGGCTGAGGGATGCCTACATAGCAGGTATAACATTATTTCTCAGTGTGTCTTTGATGATATTTCCATAAGAGATTGGCATTTGAATCAGTAGACTGAGTAAGAAGATTGCAATCACCAACATGAGTGGGCATCATCCAATCCGTTGAGGACCCAGATAGAACGAAAAGGTAGTGAAAGGACAAATTGGTCAGGCACTGTGGCTCACACCTATAATCTCAGCACTTAGGGAGGCCAAGACAGGTGAATCACTTGAGGTCAGGAGTTCAAGACCAGCCTGGACAACATGGCAAGATCCTGTCTCTACTAATAATACAAAAATTAGCCCAGTATGATGGTGGGTGCCTGTAGGCCCAGGTACTCAGGAGGCTGAGGTGGGAGAATCACTCGAATCCAGGAGGCGGAGGTTGTAGTGAGCTGAGATTGCTCCACTGCACTCCAGCCTGGTTGACAGAGTGAGACTCCTTCTCAAAAAAAAAAAAAAAGGACAAATTTACTTACTCTCTGTTTCACTCAGGACATCTGTATTCTCCTACCCTTGAACATTTTTGCTTCTGGTTCTCAGGTCTTCAAATTTAGGCTGCAACTATACTACTGGCTTTCCTGGTCCTCCAGCTTACAGACAGCAGATCATGAGACTCCTCAGCCTCTGTATCACATGAGCTAATCCCTCATCATACATCTCTCTATATACATAGATATAAATATATACACAAATTTACATATGTATCCATTGGTTCAGTTTCTCTGGAGGATCCCAACTAATACAGATTTAATGTGGCTTCTGTGATTAGATTACTAAAGACTGTGACATCCATCTTGCTAGCACTGTGTCTCACTCTCTCTGATGAAGTCAGTTGCCGTTTTGTGAGCTGCCCTATGGAGAGGCCCGTGTGGCAAGGAACTGAGGGAGACCTCTGGCTACCAGTTTGTGAGTAAATGAAGCCTCAGTTCAACAACCTGCAAGAAACTGAATTCTGCTGGCAACCACCCAAGGGAGCTAGGAAGATGTTCCTTCCCAGTTGAGTCCTAGAACTACAGCCCTGCAAGAGTCCCAGAGCTAGAGAACCCAGCTAATCCACAACTAGATTTCTAATCTCCAGAAACAACGAGGTAATAAATGCTGCTTTATGCCACTAAGTTTCAGGATAATTTGTTGTACAATACTTAAGCACTGTATAAACGTAACCTAGTAACAGACATCTCAAATTTCACATCTCCTCCTCCAGTATTCACGCCTTAGTAAACGGAAAACCACCATCCATCCAAGTTGATCAAACCAAAAGTCTAAAAAAAGAAAATCATTTTTAATTTTCTTTCTTTCTTTTTTTTTTTTTTTTTGAGACGGAGTTTCGCTCTTGTTACCCAGGCTGGAGTGCAATGGCGCGATCTCGGCTCACCGCAACCTCCGCCTCCTGGGTTCAGGCAATTCTCCTGCCTCAGCCTCCCGAGTAGCTGGGATTACAGGCATGCACCACCATGCCCAGTTAATTTTTTGTATTTTTAGTAGAGACGGGGTTTCACCATGTTGACCAGGATGGTCTCGATCTCTTGACCTCGTGATCCACCCGCCTCGGCCTCCCAAAGTGCTGGGATTACAGGCGTGAGCCACCGTGCCCAGCCCTTTAATTTTCTTTTTCTCAATTTCTTCTCCCCTAAATAGAACAACTTCATGAATATCTGAGTAAGAGTGTTTCAAGAATAGAAAGTTCAAAGTCTCTTAAGCCAAAAATAAACTTGGGTTATTTTAAGACAAAAGAGAGAGATGTTATAGAACTGAACTTGGATCTGCTCACCTGGCTCAGCAAAGCCAATCACTGACACTGGGATAGCAGTGAGAGAAGGTGAAGCACTGATTGCAGCATGCCAAGCAAGCAGAATCAGGGCAGTTCGAGCTTAAGACTGAGCTCCCGGATGGCTTGCAGGCAAGGATTTTTACAGGCAGGGGTAGATGTAATCTCCATGTATTGCTTCATGATTTTTCATGTAGCACAGGCAAAAGCTACAGGCAAAATTGTAAATCAATACATGGAGGTTACATGTTGGCTTAGGCCTAAAAGGACGGGATATCTTGCAACAAGCTTACATGTTATAGGTACATTCAAAGATTTTCTCATTTGCAATTGGTTTAGGAAGAGAAGCTTTAAAAAAAAAATTGGGATCGGCAGAAAAATATTAACCAGAATGATATTAACCTGTTTGGCTCTGTGTCCCCAGAGTCCCCCAGGGGAGTGTGACATGCTCTAAGCCCCTGTGGAAAAATTTTAGGACAAAGAATGTGGTCAAAGTTCAGTCTTCAATTCCCCCTTATCTGAGATGTACAGGCCACTGGATCCATGCAGTGAGGAACCTCAGTGGGGTCCAAGTCTCTGAAAGACAACTCAGGGACATATGTTAAGATGTTATCTTTAGTTTCCATAAGGAAAGCAAACATCTCTGGAACTCTAACTTCCTTGGCTATTGCTTTAGACTACTATCACCTTCTTGTTTGACAAATTTCTTATTTACTTCTGGGGCTAGTTAGGTGCCTGGAATTTCCCTTTAAGGAACTCCAGATTATTCTTTATTTTCATGCTTGGAGTTTTCAAGCCTCTGGAAAGGGGGTTCCTGCTCCATCTCACCCAATGCCCTCAGTATTCTGGATCCTTGCTTTCCTCTCTAATTCTGTTTTTACATCATTTTCCCTCTTACTAGCAGTTCTAGCCACACGAGTTTTTTCATTTAGCTGCCTGATCATCCTTGTTTGGCACCTTACAAATAAATGCTTTTCCTATTGCTGCAAAATGTCAGTGGAGATACCTGGTTTTACCCTGCCGAGAGAGCAGACCCCAGTTTGGTTCTATAATAGTAATGTAATTTTCATCTACTGTAAGTCAAAATATATTATCTAAAATTGGCAAATTGTAACCAAACACAGGTCCAGTCTATCGCTGCTTGCAGAGTCCAATTAACAAGAGCAAGTTCTGATAGAAAGAAACTGACTTTATCCCAGAGCTAACTGAGAGGAAGTAGTACAGGGTCCTGCTTTGAGGTACCACTTCACTTTTCAGGGCAGAAGGCAAGGGCTTTTAAAGAGGAAGCTGGTGTGAATGGCATGCAGGGGAGGGGGCGAGGAGGTGCGGGGTCTATGAGACTTGCTTCAGATGTCTTATGTATCAGGTTGCCTGGCTGGTGCCATCACAAGCAGAGCTAGGTTGTCAACTGAGGCAATCTCCTCAATTTAGGCTGTGAACTGGCCATTGTCTTGAGGTAATCTCCTGGTGGGAGAGAGTTCTGGAGGCACCTGGTTTGCTCCAAGGTTTGTCTCTAGAACTTGTAAGTGACACATAGTTAGATGAGCTTACTGTGTGGGAGTGTGTGGTGGAGAAAACTATAACTGTGTTCCAAAAGAGCTAAGTACAAGGTGGGGAAAGAGAAAAAAGAAAAACCAATTCATTATTTTCTTTTAAAAATGGGGTACTCAATTACAAAATCACAAATTAGCAATATAAGTAGGCTTAGAAATATGAAGGTCAATATTAGAAGAAATAACTAAAGAAATTATAAGTGATCCTTTGGGGAGCAAGTCTAGGGGTGAGGCACAGATCCATTTTTTTGTTTTGTTTTAAACATCTTAGTGCCATTTTTAAAGGAGGATCACCATACATTACTTGATAAAAATTCATTAAAATAAGTTTATGATGTAACTCCAAACAAATAAAGGACTGAAAAGTGAGATAAACAAATGAAGATATTCATTTGTTTGAAGAAATAGTGGGCATGTTCCTTATAATTTAATTTCAATATAGAATTTACATTAACATTTTTAATAATGTTAAAAATTCATTCAGGATCTGCTTTAAATATAAAGCACATCTTATTCTGTCCAACAAATTCATCTCTAACAGTCATCTCTAATTTCTTCACTTTGAACTGCCAACTGTCCATTCTTTAAAAATAATAGGATCAGAATACTATTTATGAGCTTCCTGTTTGTGAATGGCATTACCTGAAGGATCTTGCAAAAATCAGAGGAAAATATTCATGACAATGAAGATGACAGTGACAGCAGCTAACATTTATTGAGCTCCTCTTCTGCACCAGGCATCAGGCTAAGCACTTTATACACATACCTCATTTAATCTTGACAACAATCCTATGAGCTAAGTACCCTTATTCCATTTGTACTGATGAAAGCACCAAGGCCCAAGGAGGTGAGCTAAGTGGCCTAAGGTCCTACATAGCAAACACTTGTACCATGCAGTTTTGCTCCAGAACCCATGCTCTTAATTGCCAGTATGCTGCCTCTCTAAATAATAAAAATGGGACACTTCCAAAAGGTAGGCCACTATTCTCTATCCATAGTGGTAAAGGTTAAAAGGAAGAAATGAAAGATTATGTTCAATTCTGTGCATTCAGTGAACATTACTGAGTGCCTGATAATGAAAAGTGGGCTTTGACATTACACACATAGCTCTACTATTACCGCACTAGCTGTTGATCTCGGGCCAATCACCCAGCCTCTCATACACAGGTTAATCGTGCTGACCTCGTAGGCGGTTGTGAGCACGGGACGAAATGTGAAACACTGGCACAGTGCCGGCACAAAGAACACAGTCTTGTAAGCTCCGGAAGTAGCTTCTGGCAACCAGAAGATAAAAGGGTTAAACCAAACAACTGTTCTAACACTACAGATCAAAAGAGCAAGTACCCAGGAAAAAAGAATTTGTGATGAAACACATTGTGTCTATAAAATTGGGTGTAAACATTTGCATTGACCAACTCCAAGTTGTTGCTGTCTTTCCTTACAGAGATTCCTCTGGATGGCAGTCATGGGAGATGGCAAGACAGACCAGGTAAAGAAAGGGTGAGCCAAAAGACTACCAGTGAAGTGCAGTTACTGATGGTTTCTCCAGTATTGATTTCTGTGGGGAAATCAGAGTCATCTGGGTTTTGAGGTGCTAACCCCAGGCAGCCAGAACCAGTGCTAGGGCTGGTCTCAGCTTACCAATGCTTTCCAAGCAGAGCTAACCATTCATTCATTCATGCATTGCATTATTTTGTTCTTTCATTCAACACTTATTTATCAAGCCCCCATGTCCTGTGCTTGCAGCCCTGAGTCAGCAACAGAAGGGCCTGCAAAAGCCTCCTCTCTGCCTCAGAATAAAGTCGTGGAGGGCTAAATCGAATTGAGCTTTCAGTAGACATTTATAATCTGGAAGGTGGGCAGGCTCACCCAGTGCTTTCATGGTGGAATTGAGGAAACCCAGACCCAGGCAGCAACCGCCCAAGGTTGCAGAGATAGTAAGTGGTGAAGTCGGTATGCAAACCCAGGTCTACTGCAGCCACATCTATAAGCCCCTCTATATCACTACAACACCAGGGAGAGAGAGATATTCCAGGGTTTCTTTCTCTTGAAAAGGACCAGTCAATGGAGCAGAGCTGTTTGTCCATGGAGATGAGTTGTCTGTGAGCCAGGTTTACATAGAGTAGAGCCAGAGGAAAGAAGAGTGGGAGATTGCAGACAAACATGACCAGCAAGTATCTCTCTCCAGCACTCTCTGGAACCAGGCTATGCTCCTGCTCATGACTTTCAGTTGCTTCACTGTGAAATGGAAGTCAAAGTCCAGTTCCCATGCCACACACAGTGGAGTCCCTATCTCGTTTTCTGGCATCTTTTCTCACTTTCCTGCTACACAGATTCTCCCCTCTAGCCACACACCTTACTCTGTCCCACCCAAGGACCTTGGCTTCCACCATCTGGAAGGGTTCTGCTAACCTCAGGGCTGTCCCAGGCTGGAGTGCAATGGCGCAATCTCGGCTCACTGCAACTTCCGCCTCCCTGGTTCAAGCAATTCTCCTGCCTCAGGCTCCCGAGCAACTGGGATTACAGGCGCCTGCCTCCACACCCGGCTAACTTTTTGTGTTTTTTTTTTAGTAGAGACGGGGTTTCACCATGTTGGCCAGGCTCGTCTCGCAGCAGTTGTTTCCCTACTTTGCCCAACACTGAAAGTCACAGGACATTTCTCAACATCATTCACGTTAAAAACAACTTTTTCCCGCTAAATAGGCACACCCTCCACTCTCTTTTAGTAAATCTTCCACAAAATTAGTTAAGGAGAGGCCGGGCGCGGTGGCTCACGCCTGTAATCCCAGCACTTTGGGAGGCCGAGGCGGATGGATCACGAGGTCAAGAGATCGAGACCATCCTGGTCAACATGGTGAAATCCTGTCTCTACTAAAATTACAAAAAATTAGCTGGGCGTGGTGGCTCGTGCCTGTAATCCCAGCTACTCAGGAGGCTGAGCAGGAGAATTGCCTGAACCCAGGAGGCAGAGGCTGCGGTGAGCCGAGATCGTGCCATTGCACTCCAGCCTGGGTAACAAGAGTGAAACTCCATCTCAAAAAAAAAAAAAAAAAAAAAAAAAAAAAAATTTAGTTAAGGAGAAATAACCCTTTGTTTCACATCCACTGACTCAGATACGGAGCACTATTCAACGGGGTCGGGGGTGGCGGTGGAGGGGAGGAGGCTGAGCAAACTACAGGTGGAGGAAGAAGAGGACAGCCTGTGAGAGGGAGGGCAGAAGAGAAGAGAGGACATTGTGCAGGGGTACAGTGTTTTGCTGTTCCTTTTTTTCTTTCTTTTCTTAATATGGCCCTGGCTCACAGCAAGGCCACTACCTGACAGGCAGATGAGTCATTTCCCATGGGTGCAGCAGGAGTACAACTTGATAGCTACAAACCAGACATCCTCCAGCTGTGTGCTCACACTGTTCCCAGACCCAGGTGGTGGTCTGGGGGGTTAGAAGGGGCAGAAAGGGCACTTTCTTAAGAATCATCCGCACATCCTCAGGGCTTCGTCCCTCTAGGGAGGTGACCCTTGGCCACCCTCTGCATGGTTCTCCCTGAAAGGTCATGAGACGTCTTAAGATTCTGATCCCTGCGCCCCCGCAGGCCTCCCAGATCCAAATGCCCAGGCCCGCTCTTTCATACTGATTTGGTTGATCTGGAATGGGATCTGGGCATAAGGTAGTTTAAAAAGTTTCCCAGGTGATTCTAACATGCATCCTGACCTTGGTCCAGTGTCCTAATTGCTGTAGGCTCTGCACACCTCTCAGGGCACAATGATGCTTTGTGCTGTAGTTACTGTTTTTCACCCAGTCGAAGGCGTCATGATTGTAAGATGAAGTCACATTTTAGACATCTTAAAATGTAAAGATTATAGATACCTTTGGGTGAAATGCAATTTTGCCTTGTCTACAAGATTGATCCCCGCTGATGGCAAGGATCCTGGCTTCCTCACTCCTCTGTTGCTCTCTCACCGTTCCTGCTTAGCTGAGTGTGAGGTGTTCAGTGAATGTTTGCTGAATGCATAGCAACGTTGGGTTGCTTTGTTTCTTGCATGTGCTCTGCGTTCTTACTTTTCTCTTCACTTCTCTGCCCTGACAGAAGTGCCCTCAAGAACTGTCTTGAGGAGACAGTAGATGGCCAAACAACAGTTTTAGATTCACTGACTGATTATGAAAGAAGCAGTAGTTCTTTGAGTATACTTTATGGTTTATCCTTTCTGGAATACTATTATATGATCATGATTTTTCTCACACTTGTTCCAACGAAATATAATTTTAGGTGTTTCCTTTGTATTGTTCAAATTGTAATATCTCCAGTGGAAGATTTTTTTTTTTTTTTTGAGACGGAGTTTCGCTCGTTACCCAGGCTGGAGTGCAATGGCACGATCTCAGCTCACCGCAACCTCCGCCTCCTGGGTTCAAGCAATTCTCCTGCCTCAGCCTCCCATGTAGCTGGGATTACAGGCGTGCGCCACCATGCCCAGCTAATTTTTGTATTTTTAGTAGAGACGGGGTTTCACCTTGTTGACCAGGATGGTGTCGATCTCTTGACCTCGTGATCCACCCGCCTCAGCTTCCCAAAGTGCTAGGATTATAGGCGTGAGCCACCGTGCCCGGCCAGGTTTTCTTTTCTTTTCTTTTCTTTTCTTTTTTTTTTTTTTGAGACAGAGTCTTGCTCTGTTGCCAGCAGGCTGGAGTGCAGTGGCACAATCTCGGTTCACTGCAACCTCTGCCTCCCAGGTTCAAGCAATTCTCCTGCCTCAGCCTCCCGAGTAGCTGGGACTACAGGTGTACACCACGACACCCAGCTAAGGAAGATTTTTTAAGCTTGTTCTTGTCTTCTCACTGCCACCCCACAAAGTTATAGTCTGAAAGCATTTTGCTTTCTGAAAATAATCTATTATAGGCACCAAGATACGGAGTTATCTACTTTTCACCAAGCCTTGGTCCTTTCAGTGGTGTATTAGAGACCTCATTTAGGGTTCTAAGGGTGGATATCAAATTGTTCCATATGAGTCTAACATGGATAATTCTGCTGTGGGCCATTTTCAGTGATAGAGCTAGAAAAGTTATACTTTTAAAAGGTAAATAGCTCACAATAATTTTGCAATATAATTCCCACTTTACCAATTATTAATTGTTGTTTGAATATAAAAATATTTTTAAATTATGTTATTTACAACATATTTGTTTAAATTCAACACAGCATGCCCAAATAAATATAGAAGTGGGAGTTTCAAGTTGCTAAACATGTCAGTAACAATTTATGGAACAGATTGAAAGATGGAGAAATATTACTGTATTAGTTTGTTCTCACATTGCTATAAAGAAATACCTGAGACTGGGTAATTTAAGAAAAAAAGAGGTTTAATTGGATAATGGTTCCACAGGCTGTAAAGGAAGCATGATGCTGGTATTTGCTCAATTTCTCGGGGGGGCCTCAGGAAATTTACAATCATCGAGGAAGGTAGAAGGGGAGCAAGCACTTCACATTGCCAGAGCAGGACGAAGAGAGAGAAAGGGGGAGGTGCCTCACACTCTCAAATATCCAAATCTCATGAGAACTCTATCATGAGAACAGCACCAAAAGGCGATGATCCAATCACCTCCCACCAGGCCCCACCTCCAACACTGGGGATTGTAACTGAACATGAGATTTGGGTGGGGCTACAGATCCAAACCATAGCATTCCACTCCTGGTCCCTCTCAAATCTCATGTCCTTCTCACATTGCACAATACAATCATGCCTTCCCAACAGTTGCTCAAAGTCTCAATTCATTCCAACATTAACTCAAAAGTCCAAAGTCGCATCCAAGAAAAGGCTAGTCCTTTCCACCCGTGAGCATGTAAAATCAAAAACAAGTTAGTTACTTCTAAGATACAATGGGGATAAAGGCATTCACTAAATATTCCCATTCCAAATGGGAGAAATCAGCCAAAAGAAAGGGGCTACAGGTCCCATGAAAGTCTGAAACCCAGTAGGGCAGTCATTAAATCTTAAAGCTCCAAAATAATCTTTGACATAATGTCCCACAGCCAGGGCACACTTGTGCAAGGGGTAGCCTCCCAAATCCTTGGGCAGCTCTGCACCTGTGGCTTTCCAGGGTTCAGCCCACATGACTGCTCTCAAGAGCTAGCATTGAGTGCTCACAATTTTTCCATGCACATGGTGGAAAGCTGTCACTGGCTCTGCCATTCCAGGGTCTGGAAGATGGTGGCTTTTTTTCTCAACTGCCTATCTATTAGACAGTTCCCCAGTGGGCACTCTATGTGGGGGCTCCAACCTCACATTTCCCCCTCTGCACTGCCCTAGTAGAGATTCTCCATGAGGGCTCCACTCCTGCAGCAGGCTTTTACCTGGACATCCAGGTATTTCCATACATTCCCTGAAATCTAGATGGCGGCTCCCAAACTTCAATTCTTGTACACTATGCACCTGCAGGCTTAACACCACATGGAAGCTGCCAAAGCTTATGGCTCACACCCTCTGAGGCAGTAGCTGGAGCTGTACCTGGGCCCCTTTTAGCCATGGCTGGAGGTGGAGTGGCTGTGATTCAGGGAGCAGTGTCCTGAGGCTACATAAGGCAGCAGGGCCTTGGGCCCAGTCAAGGAAACCATTCTTCCCTCTTAGGACTCTGGACCCATGATGGGAGAGGTTGCCACAGAGATCTCTGAAATGCCTTGGAACGCTTTTCTCCATTGTCTTGTCTATCAACATTTGTCTTCCTTTTAGTTATGCAAATTTATGCAGTCTTCTTGAATTCCTCCCCAGAAAATAGGCTTCTCTTTTCTATCACATGGCTGGGCTGCAAATTTTCCAAACTTCTGTTTCCCTTTTAAATATAAGTTCCAGTTTCAGGTCATTTCTTTGCTTGGTCCCATGAGTATATGTTATTAAAGGAAACAGCCAGACCACATCTTAAACATTTTGCTGCTTAGAAATTTCTTCCCCAGATACCCTGAATCATCTCTCTCAAATTCAAAATTCCATAGATCCCTAGAGCAAGGGCACAATGAAGTCAGTTTCTTTGCTAAATAATAGCAAAATGACCTATGCTCCAGTTCCCACTAAGTTCTTCATCACCATCTGATACCTCCTTAGCCTGGACTTTGTTATCAGCATTTTGATCACAATAATTTAACGAGTCTCAGGCCAGGCACAGTGGCTCACCCTTGTAATCCCAGCACTTTGGGAGGCCAAGGCAGGCAGATCACAAGGTCAGGAGATTGAGACTATCCTGGCTAACATGGTGAAACCCCATCTCTACTAAAAATCAAAAAAAAAAAAAAAAAAAAAAACTAGCTGGATGTGGTGGCAGACACCTGTAGTCCCAGCTACATGGCAGGCTGAGGCAGGAGAATTGCTTCAACCTGTGAGGCAGAGGTTGCAGTGAGCCAAAATCATACCACTTCACTCCAGCCTGGTAACAGAGCAAGACTCCATCTCCAAAAAAAAAAAAAAAAAAAAAAAAAAAAATTAACAAGTCTCTAGAAGTTTTAAATTTTCCCTCATCTTCCTGTCTTTTTTTTGATCCCTAGACATTCTTCCAACCTCTGCCAGTTACCCAATTCCAAATGCACATTTTCAGGTATTATTATAGCAATGCCCCACTCTTCAGTACCAATTTTCTTTTCTTTTCTTTTCTTTTTTTTTTTTTTTGAGACAGAGTTTTGCTCTTGTTACCCAGGCTGGAGTACAATGGCTCGATCTCGGCTCACTGCAACCTCTGCCTCCTGGGTTCAAGCAATTCTCCTGTCTCAGCCTCCCGAGTAGCTGGGACTACAGGCATGCGCCACCATGCCCAGCTAATTTTTGTATTTTTAGTAGAGACGGGGTTTCACCATGTTGACCAGGATGGTCTCGATCTCTTGACCTCGTGATCCACCCGCCTCGGCCTCCCAAAGTGCTGGGATTACAGGCGTGAGCCACTGCACCCGGCCCTTTGCAAACACTCTTATTCCTCCCCTCCCTCTGGGAAAATAAAAACCAAAAAAAAAAAAAAAAACCGAAAACTGCAAGAAAAGTGCGCTCCACAGAAGCTCAGCACATCTTCATGTGGTAGCGCAGGTGGCCTTTCCCTGTGGGCGGCGCCAGCTCCTTTCTTGGCTGCCTACCCCGGTGCTGGGCTGGGACTCCGCGTGCCGGGTGTAGGTCAAGTGATCCCGTCGCGGGCGGGCAAAGGTGCCCGGGCAGCCGCCGCCTTGCCCGGGTCTGGGGTGAGCTGCACTGCTGTCCCGGACCTCGGCCCCACGCCTGTCTCCCGGAGCTCCGGGGCTCCGGCTGCTTCCTCCTCCCTCCGTGGGCTGGGATGGGGTCCTCCCGGGAATCCTGCCCGTTTTCCAAATCCACAGGCCCCGGCTCTCCGGAGATAGGGAGGCTCATACAGGATATGTGCAAATGCTTTTATTACAAGCAGAGTTGAAAGACACCCATTTGCTCTCTCGAGTCCTTTTGGCGAGCGCCGCAGGAAGCCGGGAATCTTTTTCAGAGGCGGCCGCAGGCGCGCGGCGCAGGGTCCGCAGGCGCGCGGCGCAGGGTCCGCAGTGCCCGGAGGGGGCAGGCGCCTCCGCCCTCCCCTCGGTACCGGATCTCCCGTTTCTTCCTCACCCGCCGCCTTCGCGGACTCACCCTGGGCTGCGGCCTTTCTTTCCCCAAAGCGGGACCTTTACACATCGGACTCTGCGTCCTCTCCCAACACAAATACTTGAAAATGCGGTTCTTCAGATGGCGAGAACAGTGAGCACTTCTGAAACCGGCCCATTAGGAACACGGAAGTAAGTCCGAAGCCTCGCGCCCTAGCGCCCCGGCTCCCTGACTACCGGCTGCGAGCGGACCCTGCCGTCCCGCCCCTCGCCAGCACTCGCGGCCCAGGGCGCGCAGCTCCCAGGCTTTTCTGCGCTGGCCCCTGCCGGCTCTGGCCGGGTCCCTGCAGTTCACGAAAGGCAAGACAGCGTCTGCAGGGCTCCGCGGGGCGCCCCGCTGAGGGCGTGGTGGGCCTCCCACTCCACCTGTCTCCCGTCCTGTCACAGGCGGAGACCAGCTTCTGGGTTGAGACCTCCGTAAACTCGGGGTCTTGGGCAAATTGCCCCAGTTCTGAATTCAGAACCAAGGGGGCGGGGTTGGAGGCCATGAAGAATCAAAGGAACATTATCACGGGAGCTCAACTCCTCTAGAGGGTGACAGCAAAGGGCTTTTGACGCAGAACTTCGCGGGCCCTACGTGCGTGTGCGCGCCCGTGTGTGAGGGGTTGTGGGGGGTGCTTGTAGAAAATGAGCAGAGAGGGAGCATCAACCGGAGGATTAGGGGTGTGTAGGCCAGAGAAGAGAAGTTTTGCCGTGACTATTAAAAGCTGTCATCAGGCCGGGCACAGTGGCTCACTCCTGTAATCCCAGCACTTTGGGAGGCCGAGGCGGGCGGATCACGAACTCAGGAGATCGAGACCATCCTGACCAACATGGTGAAACCCCGTCTCTACCACAAGTACAAAAGCTTAGATGGGCGTGGTGGTATAGGCCTGTAGTCCCAGCTACTGGCAGGCTGAGGCAGGAGAATCGCTTGAACCCGGGAGGCAGAGGTTGCAGTGAGCTGAGATCATACCACTGCACTCCAGCCTGGAGATAGAGTCTCGCTCTGTCTAAAAATTAAAAAAAAAAAAAAAAAAAAGCTGTCATCAAATAGACTTGGCTCACAAAGGGATGGGAAAGCCTGCCCCACGAAGGGGTGGGAAAGCCTACCCTGTTGCTTCCTAGGCCTACCCCAGCCTGTCCTTCCCCTCTCCTCTCTGACGCCTTTCATATTATTCTTCCCAAGAATCTTCATTCTCCCTGCTGAAACTGTAGCCCCGTGCCCACTGCCCATAGCCAGCTGGCTGCCTTTCCTGGGGTGAGGATCCAGAAGTACGCATTGCAAACACAGCTCAAGCGCCTGCCCTGCTGCTATTCAGAAGGGCCAGCAGGCAACCCCTAACACTTCTCCATCCTCCTTGCTGGCTGCTATATGCCTGGCTACGGGAAAACAAGCTCCTGAGACAAAGAATGGGAGGAAGCCACAGGGCGCACCTGGCATATGCTCCTCCCGGATGTCCGTTTGTCTTGCTCCCGACCCATATCACTCTCTCCTGACGCTGCCTAATTTTACTTTGGAGATCCTGCCCCTTCCTGACCTGTTGCATATGTGTTTATTTATTATCTGTCTCTCCTCATCACAATGTGAGTCACTAGAGCAGAGGCTGTGTTTCTCAGCTGTGTCCCTGCACCTAGAATAGCACTGCAAGTGGTAGGTGCTCAGGAGAGATCTGTGAGATAAATAAAGGATAACAAGGCCATGTGAAGCATTAGAGTGTTCGAGTTTCAGGGGACCTTCAAAGCCATCTGGTTTAACTCCCCATCTCCTGCGCGACAGCCTGATGACTGATGGGCACCATCTCTGCTTGTATATATCTAGTGATGGGAGGCTCACTACTTTCTAGGAAAGGCCCCCTCATTTTGGGAGAGCTCAGTTGGGAATGTCTTCTTCCTGTGAGCTGAAATGTGCTGCCTGTTGGTTGAGCTAGTTGCTCCAGGACCGTGACCCTTTCCCCGTGCCTCCCATTGTGCGTGTGAGATGCCCAGCACAGCCTCTGAAGACATCTCCTTTCCTGGGTTACCCAATGCCTTCAACCAGTTCTCCTATGAAATGGTTCCTAAGGACCTTGCCATCCTGATCATCCTCCTTTGGGTTTGATCCAATTTGTTGAAGGTCCCTTAAAATGTGGTGCTAGAATGCTCTAGATGCTCTCACCAGGCAGAGTACAGTGGAACTGAAAGCCCTCTTGCTCTAGACTAGCAGCTCTCAAGCTGGCTGTGCATTAGAATCATCAAAGGGCTTTAACAAATATCAGTTTCACTTGTCATGGGTTTCCAAAGCACCACAGGTGATACTTATGAGCAGTCACGGTTGAGCACCACGGATCCTGACCCTCTGTGTGCATAAATGCAGTCCAAATTCACATTTGCATTTTGTGCAGTCACAGCACACGGCTGGTTCATATGATGGAGTCCCAAGGCCTTTCTTGAGGTTTACCAGCCTATGGCAGGGATACTTTTCTCAGTATCTTCTTTCTCTGTCTGTATCAGGCCCAGCCTCAAGATAGTCAGTAACATCTTGTGTGGTCATATTTTCCCCGCACCAGCCATCCTTCTGTGGCCTAAGAGGGAGGGAGGGTCTTTCTGGCTCAGAGGCTTGATGTGCAATCAGTTTGGAAAGAGCCAGGTGCTCCCATCTCAGCTCCCTATGCCAAGTCCCCTTCCTGCCTATGGCCCCTCAAGCTCCTGTCTGCTTGTGATGGGAAGTCATGTACCACTTCACCAGGCTGCTGGCACTGCTGTGGCACTGCCTCTGAGGGTCCCAGCCTGGCTGCCCACCATGGAGAAGATAGGCCGGGCTCTCTGGTTGGTGCTGCTGCCCCTGTCCCAGGGGTGGTCTCCTCAGCACAGGAGCTGCAGTGGATGGACAGGAAGCTGCTGATGAGGTTCTCGCTGGACTCAGCCACAAGGCCTGCCTGGGCTGTGGGCTATGGCAGGGGGTGGTGGAGAATGGCTTGAGAATGAGGCAGGGGAATGGCTTCTCTGAAGAAGAGGGCTCAGGCCCAACCACTAAAAATGCCTGTAGACACACAAATAGTGTGAGTTGTGGGAGTGGTCGGTGCCAAGCAAGGCAGGCCCCTGCTTCTGAGTAACCACTGCTTTGCAGCTAGTTCTGCCTGCCTGGGATTCACACACCATCATTTTCACCCATCTAAATCCTGTCTCATTAGTCCTGACATGAGTTTCAACCATCTCAGAATATACTGTATGATCATCTCAATCTGATGTGGTCTGCTTCTCCTCTAACTTCAGAAAGCTGTGGTTGAGTGGAATCAAGGTAATCTGCATTTCCGCCCTGGCCCTATCACCTGGTAACTATGAATTTTCTCACTCTTGGTCTTCTCATCAGTATAATAGAAAATGATGATGCCTGTATCTTCCATAAACCAGACCACGAATGCCCTCTCTATCAATCTACCTTACAGAGTTGGTGTGAGATTCAAGCGAAATAAGGTCTGTGAAGAAGTATAGTGCACATCACACAGAGCTAGATCAAACCAGTATTTGCTGTTTTAATTTTTACAATTAATTGGGCCATTAACAATGCCCCACCAGCCTCTAGCTCAGGCTGTCATTGACCCATAGTTTAAGCCTTACACTGTATTGTAACAAATGATTTACATGTTGTGTCCTCTGTCCCAGCATGTTCTTGAGCATCCTGAGGGCAGGGACCAGTCTTGCTTGTCTTGAGGACCTGCCCTGGCGGGGGCTCCCCAACAGCTGCTCTGATGAGATGTGCTCCCGGGGAGAGAGCAACACTGCGTGGGGAAGGCCAGCTCTGAGAGGCAGAGAGAACAGGAAGATCACCACCTACGTGTGAGGGAGGAGGAAGGGAGAAAGAGGAGTACAAAATAAAGATGACTTCCTTGCCTACCATCATGCTAAGAACAGATGGGGAAAATCAACTGTGAGAGATCTTTTAGAATATCACACACAGTGTCCCCACATCCTGCCACCTCCCTGCCCCAGCTCATCATGGTCCCAGCCTGGGGCTGCTGGGTCCCTGGAGATCTAGGAAAAGTTTAAGGTATGTTCAATATTTTGGAAAGCCCAGTGGAAATACCTTTTTTTTTTTTTTGACGGAGTTTCACTCTTGTTGCCCGGGCTGGAGTGCTCTTGTGTTGCAGCTCACTGCAACCTCCGCCTCCCAGGTTCAAGCAATTCTCCTGCCTCAGCCTCCTGAGTAGCTGGGACTACAGGTGCGCACCACCATGGCCAGTTAATTTTTGTATTTTTAGTAGAGACAGGGTTTCGCCATATTGACCAGGATGGTCTCGATCTCCTGACCTCGTGATCCACCCACCTCAGCCTCCCAAAGTGCTGGGATTACAGGCGTGAGCCACTGCACCCGGCCGGAAATATCTTTTTAGGGAATGCTACCTGGGCTAAGCAAAACAGTGCATTTCTTTGAGGTCAGCTGGGCCACACTGGTCATCTTATGCCGATTATGAGCTTTGATTAGCAGCTGAATGCCGTTGGGTACAAAAATTATTTAAAGCCTAGGTCCATGTAGGGAATATATAATTAAACAAGTAAAAATTCAGGAAACCAAGGTTTAGACCTCATTTTGCCTGGGGTTAATAGAATGATCTTAGCTAACTCTTTAAGTGCATTAGTCCTAAATACCAAGAATATGTTTGGAACTGGCATCTCGCATTTCACTATCTCAGCTGGAGACAGCCAGGCAAGAGGGATTCCATCCAGGGAATCTCCCTGACATGTTTTCCTTGGATGCCATTCCCTACTCTTGACCATGTTGTGCTGGCAGGTTCTTGAATCATTTCTCTACGTCGGTGGATGGATTGTTGTGCAGCTAAACTTCCAGTATGTTCAATATCGAGGTACAACTCCATCTGCCTGGGTACCCCACAGCGTAAGCCTGTTTGGTGAGGGAACATCTGTGGCACCGAAAGAAGAAAGCTCAGGCAGATCCTGCAGTTGCTGATTCTTCAGCATCCTGGGAAGAGTTCCTGCTCAGTGATATTTCCTAGATCCGCCCTATGACCTTAGCAACCTTGCTAAGGCTCTCACCTGCACAGGAAGAATGGACAGCCCTAGCGGGGGGCTGTTAGGGCCAGGGGTAGGAGGTACCAGCAGTCGGAGACAAGGAAGACTGACTGATCTCTTGGGGATTTGTCCCTTATCCTGGGGACCGTCCAGCCTGCTGGGTGGTGGCTGGCAGCCTGTCCAGAAGTATGAGCTACCTGAGGGTCAGGTAGACACAGAACAGGGCTATCTTCTGGGAGATGTGTACCCCTAGATTCTTCTGTCATGTGAGACATTCCAGATGGAAGGAGGCCCTTTGACCTGAAAAGCCAGCCAGAGAACCAGGATCAGGGCAGGGAAAGAGCATGCTAGCCTGAGACGGCTCACAACCAGCTGGGGTGCGAGGAGCAATGTCTGTGGCCCCAGACAGACCTCCTTTCCCCACCCTGTCACCTTATCTCTGAGACATAGTGTGCAGCATATGTCCAAGGCCCCCCCGGGCACACCCTGCCTTTGGAATTCTGTTTCGCCCCTTTGGAAATCTGCCCAGACCACTTTGGGGATGTTGTTTGAATCAGGTTTCCACGGTCTCTCAGCACTGACCAGTGTCCTCTCAGAGGTGACCACCAGCCACATCTGGAGAGCGAGGCATGTGTTTAATAGTGAGGCAGAGCAGAAGAAACCCCTCTTTGGGGATTGCCAGACATCCCCCTTGTCCTCTTCTGGGAGTGTCAGCTGTTGATTTTCATCACCCTGGTGGGTGAGCCTTAAACAGAGAACTCTTGGGGCTCATTCCTGGAGGCTGAGAAATGCCACTGCATGGGGACAACTGCCACCCCCAGAAAGCAGTTTGCACTTTTCCTTAATGAAGAGACCCCCTGCCCCACCACTTTGTGCTTGCACACAGGTGGAGGCATTTGTCTCCCAGGAAATTCTCCCGTGCCCCCAGCATCACAGGTGTCTCCAGGCCTGCTGCTTGGGCGTTTCCAGCTCCTCACCCACAGCCTGTCCTGTGAGCTTGCATTTCAGATCTGGGGCAGGAAGGCAGTCTCAGGTCAAAGGTGTCAAGAGAGTAGCAAACATTCTAGCCCATTAGGTTCTTTCAAGGAAAGGCCTTGGCTCTTGTGTTGGCATGTGCTGCTGCGATGTGCCACAGCCACTCTCAACTTTAACCCAGACTTATCAGCCACCCCCTATTTCTCCCTGCCCTGCCAACCCCTTCATCACTAAGAGCACATAAGCAGCTGCCTACAGCAATCATACAATCATTCAGTCAGTGACCAGATGCACTCTAAGGAACCCTGGGAGGCATCAAGTCAATGGCATCCAGGTCTTGTGATGGTGACTCACAGTGAGAAATATACTTGACACATTCCCATCACTCACAGATGCACCTAATGGAGTGAAGCTTCAGCATATAACTTACTCTCATTGCATACTTCGCACACTGGTAAGTTCTAGTCCACTTTAGTCTGTTCTAATTCGTTAACATTTTGATTTCACAATCCCTAGTGGGTCAGCCTGCAGTCTGAAAGGCATAGTTGCCTTTTAACCTCCTTTTACAGATGAAGCCACCAACTTGCTGGTCCCTGGTGCCACCCCCCACCTCCAGGGGGAGACACTGCCGCCTTCATCTTCTGTGACTCCACGCCTGTGCCTGGCACAGCAGAGTGACTGAATCTTTACAGATGTGCAGGAGCCTTTGTTGAGTGAGACCTCACATTCTTATGCCTGCAAGCCTTGCTCCCATTCTCAACTAGTCAAGCCTTCCCTATTATATTTCCTCTCAGGCAAGTCATCCCCAATCTTGCACATCCAGCTGTTTGACTTGTGCGTGATACCTGTTAAGCTCACCCTGCCCTCAACCTTCTCTGAATGCCTGTACCCCTCAGGGTTTGCACTACCCTATGGGCAATTAGTTAGAGCTCTCCACGTTATCTTCCTCTTCTGATACCCTCTTAGCTTCCTAACTACTTTGGAAAACCTTCTTGAGAACGGGGACTGGTTTATTCACAACCTAGCAGAGTGTCTGCACGCACCAGGCACTCAACAAGAGCCAAGAGGAGTTCAAGCAAACGCTTTTCCTGACTCCTAGGATAGGTGGTCCTGTATGAATTTGTATTCCCCAAAAATCATCTTGGAGAATGTTATCTCTTTAATAACCTTCCAATGTTTCTTTTGGTTTGTATTGGCTGTTTCATTTCATCAGGAAAATGAAGGTCTATCACCCCCACCATCCTATTTTGCTGATGGGGACATGAAGGCACAGGGTGGCTGATGGATTTCTCAGGAGTTCCGGGTCTCTACCATTTCCATGTTTTTCCTTATTCACTAGATTATTCTTTTTTCATTGGGGGACAGGAGACACCTCTGCTACTCCTCCAACCCACTTCTGGAGCAGAAAGCTTTGGACCCCAGGAAGCCACATGCTGCGCTGGCTTGGCTGCAGCCTTTCCCTACATCCCCCTGGGGGGCTTGGGGCCTCCCTCCCATCACCTCCAGCCACACCTTTCCGTTCTTCAAAAGCCTAAAAAGCTAGGCCTTCCTCAATATAAAGTACTTTCAGGAAAGCTTCTAAAAGTATATCTATAATGTTTTTGAATGTAATCTACTATCATCAAGGCATTTTACAAGGAGACTCTCTAGATACACAATGTATTGGCAATGAACCAAATATTTCACCACACAAATAATCACATTTGTGACATTTGATGCACTCTGATATTTCCTATTGTGCTATGCTGTGCTACTCTTTTAAAGGGCTGACCACATTGATGTCACACCCTTCTAATGGATCTAGGTCTGCAGTTTAAACACTCCACTTCAAAAATTCTGGCAAGGACAAAAATATCAGCCCTAGATTTGCCAACAGTGCCCTCTTCTGGGTCTTTATCATAGGGCATTGCATGAAAAATTTGTTAATTGTCAATCTATGTGTGTGTGCACTGAGTCTCACTGGGAAATATATTAATAACTGTTGGTTACAGCCTAAAAAGAATGCTTGAAAGTTTTCCTGGTGAGAAAAGACCAAGCTAAATAAGGGGAGTGTGTGTGTGTGTGTGTGTGTGTGTGTGTGTGTGTGTGTGTGTGTGAGAGAGAGAGAGAGAGAAAGAGAGAGAGAGATGGAGGTGGTCCCTTCCCCCATAAGATGCCATATGCTGTGCAGATGTTTTATAATATTTGATCTCCTCTTCTCCCCGAAATCATGTCCAGAGTAGAAATTCCATGGACCTGCCCCTGCCTCCCCTAGATCATTCCCCACACCTTGGCTGTCCTGGGCAGGGGGTCACAGAGCTCACATCTCTGTGGGGAACAGTCTGGACTCCCTGTGGGACTCAGTGTCTTCACTCACCTTCACTGCACAGGTCTCCTCCTGAGACCCCTTGTCCTGACACACTATGGCTCTCTGGCTCTCCAGAGTGGCACCTAAAATGTCCAAGATGGAGACAAAAATCAGAGACTGCCAACCCTCCTGCCCTTCCGTCAGCAAGTAAGTCATCATGCACACATGCAGGCATGCACACATATACACAGGCACCACGCACACATGCACACAGACACAATGGCTGTGGCCTCTTCCTCCTGAAATCGCTGAGGAAGCCATGGAGCCACGGACGTGTTAAGATCAGGTGAGGGTTTTCTGTGGGAGAAGGATGTCTGGTTTGGCTCCAAGGAGATCTGAGTTCTGACCCCCAACTCACTCTAGCCCAAATCAGCCCACCCACCCTGTGCCTCAGTTTCCCTTTCTATGAAATTGGAATAACACATGCCATGCCTGACTCAGAAGCTTCTTGTGAGTCACAAATAAAGTAACAGATGAGCTGATGATGCTTTGAGGGTGCAAAGAACCAACTTTGAAAGAAGGGTCCTGGGCTGTACGATATAGGGCAGTGTGGCCCTAGAGAGAAGACTGACCCTGCACTCCATGGTAGACAGCTGGGCCTTTGCGCCTTTGTTTGGCACAGCTGAGAAGTTCCTGACGTCTTATTTTGATAGTGTCTTTGAGCAGAGGCTAGTGAACCTCAGGCCCTGCTGAGCCTGAATCCCACCAGAGCTCCAGATCTTCCTATGCCAGGATATGCCTTGGGATACAACACTTTCCCCACTGGGACAGGGGCTTCTGCTCCTGTAGTCACACCTTCTTGTGTTGTGAACTAAGTGCTCTTCCTTTTCCTAGAAGTGCTCAGCTCAGTACCTCCCTCCATCCTTCTTCCTGTAGACTCTGTGTGCTGCTGCCCACTTTATCCTCAGGCCCCTGAGTGCCCCAGGAAAAGATCTTGGTTTTGAGCCACTCAGACAGGAGAGGGGCAGAGCTCTCAGGATTGCTGCCACCTGTATTTGTCTGTCCCTGTATTGCTATAAAGGGATACTTGAGATTGGGTAATTTATAAAGAAGAGAGGTTTAACTGGCTCACAGTTCTGCAGGCTGTAAAGGAAGAACGATGCTCACATCTGCTTGGCTTCCAGGGAGGCCTCAGAAAACTTACGATCATGATGGTAGGTGAAGGCGGAGCAGGTATGTCACATGGCCAGAGCAGGAGCAAGAGAGAAAGAGCGAGGTGCCACATAGTTTTAAACAGCCAGATCTTGCAAGAAGTCACCCACTATTACAAGGACAGCACGAAGGGGATTATGCTAAACGGTTCATGAGTAATCCACCCCCATGATCAGATCACCTCCCACCAGGCCTCGCCTCCAATACTAGGGATTACAATTCGATATGAGATTTGGGCGGGTAGGCAGATCCAAACTATATCGTCACCCCACTGTTGGAAGGAAAGATGAGCGGTGGGAGCCCCAGGTGGAGTGGGAGGAGCCGGATATGGCATGTGCTTTGGCAAGGCACAGTGGGCTGAGCTGAAGATGCAGAATGGCAGAGGGCAGGCCACACCACTTCTGAGAGAACCGCCGTACACAGGACATGCTGGCCTCTTCTCAGCAAAAGCAGTCCTGGCACCAGAGCCGCCCTTAGCCTTGAGCTGCCACGTGGAGGACAAGACCTCAGAGCTAGAACTTGGGCTTTGTTTTTCTTCTTCTCCAAGCTGAAGCATCCCGAGTGTTGTTTTTACCAACTGCAATGGAAGGGAGGGTTACTGATGTTCAGTGCACACTTAGGATGTGCTGGGCATTGTGCTGGGTGCTTTGCTGTGTTTTACTTCATTGATAGATGTATCTGTGGGGAGAAGAAAATCCCCTGGGGCCTCCTACCCAGCTCCTCTAAAAACCACTCTCCCCTTATGTAATGTAGAACAAAGTTTCATAAGAAAATGCCCTTAGAGGGAGGTAATTAAAACAGCAAATACTGGTTTTATCTAGCTCTGTGTGATGTACACTGTATTTCACTTTTTTTTTTTTTGAGATGGAGTTTTGCTCTTATTGCATAGGCCAGAATGCAATAGCGTGATTGCATTGCATTCAGATTGCAACCTCCACCTTCCGGGTTCAAGTGATTCTCCTGCTTCAGCCTCCCAAGTAGCTGGGATTACAGGCGCCCACCACCACGCCCAGCTAATTTTCTGTATTTTTGGTAGAGATGGGGTTTCACCATGTTGGTCAGGTTAGTCTTGAAATTCTGACCTCAGGTGATCCACCTGCCTCGGCCTCCCAAAGTGCTGGGATTACAGGCTTGAGCCACCGCGCCCGGCCTAGCTATGATATTTTCTAAACAGGAAAACTAAGGCATTGAGCCCCAAGCCCCCAGTAAGCTGGAGGCTATGTGATTAAAATGCTGCTGACGGCCTGAACAACATGGTGAAACCCCGTCTCTACTAAAAATACAAAAATTAGCTGGGTGTGGTGGCAGACACCTGTAATCCCAGCTACTCAGGAGGCTGAGGCAGGAGAATCGCTTGAATCCTGAAGGCAGAGCTTGCAGTGAGTCAAGATCGCGCTACTGCCCTCCTGCCTGAGTGACAGAGGGAGACTCCATCTCAAAAATTAAAAAATGCTGCTGAATAGGGGGGAAAAAGGCAAATTGGAAAGAGCTAACCAAAAGCTAATAGTTTCTAAATCTGGGTGGTACAATTGCAGGTGACTTTTAATTTCTTCTTTTCTGTAATGGTTTCTATATTATTGTTTTCTGTATTGGTGTTCTCCAAATTTTCTACTATGTGTTCGATATAGTTTGGATGTGTTTCTGCCCAAATCTCAGGTTGAAATGTAATTCCCAATGTTGGAGGTGGGGCCTGGTGGAGGGGACTGGATGGGAGGGGCTTTCCATTAACGGTTTAGCACCATCCCTTTGGTGCTGTCCTTGAGATAGTGAGTTCTCATGAGACCTGGTTGTTTAAAAGTATGTAGCACCTCCCCCCAGCAACTCCTGCTTTTGCCACGTAACATGCCTGCCCCCTATTCACCTTCTGTTATGATTGGAAGCTTTCTGAGGCCTCCCCAGAAATAGAAGCCACTATTTTTCCTGTACAGCCTGTAGAATCATGAGCCAATTAAACTTCTTCCCTTTATAAATTAACCGGTCTCGCATATTTATAGCAATGCAAGAACAGCCTAATGCAGTGTGGTTTTGAAATAATATATATATATGATTTCATATAGGGGTTGTGTGGCTAGATCATGCTAAACATGTGAAATTGTTTTTCCCACCAAAGGAGTCAGTCAGGATGGCTGAATGTTTATTAACACATGGGGGCAGGTTACATCAAATAAAAGAGGAGAGGGGAGAGAAAGAGAACATCCTCTGATAGTAATCCATGCCCACCAACAACCTTCATCAAAGGCTGAACTGACCTAATAGATGCTCCGGCATTTACCTAGGGCCCCCAGGGGGAATCCAGCCTTTCCAACAGGCATTGGTAGGTGGCAGGAGAAGCCTCTTTGGCACACAGCTGGGACTCTGCGTTCAGTAGAAGCCTGATTGAAGCTCCTGGAATTAAAGAGGGTTAGACAAGTCTCCAGACAGGGGATTTTGGCCCCAGAACCCCTCAGAAGGGCAAGGCAGGCTGGTGGTAACCTGGGCAGGTGTTTGCCCAGAACAGCAGGCAGCTGAGGCAGTGCGGCCAGAATGAGACTCTGCCCGCAGTCAGGCTGCGGGGCGGGGCAGTGCGGGGAGAGAGCCAGCTCACAGTGGTCTGCAGGTGGAGGGATCTGCAAACATGGAAGGAAACTATCAAGAGAAGCAGGAGTCCCCAGGAGCAGATTGCTATGGGACTGTCAGAGCAGACAGGGGAAAACAGTAAAGGAGAGAAGGTTTGAGTAGAGAGAGAAAGCCTGTCCTTTCAGGTGATGTGGTTCAGAGACAGGCAGCCTAACCTACAGGATCTTACTCTTAGGGACCTGGGCTTAAACCCCTCTTGCTAGTAACCCACTTCTAGTTTCACTCATGGGGTTCCTGAATATCTATGGGCCAAGGAACAGGACAGTGCATGTGCCCGAGGAGGAGTGAGGGTGGGTGTCGGGAGGGAGCCATATGTCCCCAGTAGGGCCTTGGCTTTCCTTTCCTCATGTTCAGGCTGATGGTGGTGATGCGGGACAGGTGAGCTCCAAAACTGGGGCTTAGCCCTGGACAGCTTTTGGCTTTGCCTGGGAAAGAATTAAGGGTGACCTGGTTGTGTTAGCAATCTTTTATGGATTGGTACTGCTCCATGCAGAGCAGGGCTGAACTAGTAAGCCATGCACCTAGAATTGGCAGGGTGTATGGACTCTTGGCAACTATAGTTATACTCTCAAAAAGCCCACTTTTAATTATATGCAAATCAAGGGGCGGGTCAATGCAAATTGAGGAGGCAGGTTATTGAGACCTTTCTAGGAAAAGGGCAGTAACTTTTAGGTTGTTGCCATGGAAAGGAGTGGTCATTTCCAAGTTGTTGCCATGGCATTTGTAAACTCATGGCGGTGGGTGGGAGGGTCTAACGCAAATGAGCAATGAGGTCAGCTAGCAAGCGTTTTGTCACCATCTGCTGGTTTTGCTGTTGCTTTTTTTTAACTTTATCCTGTTTGGACTGGATCCTGTTTTCGGTTAGCAGGGTTGTGACTAGAAAACAAGCATTCTGTTTCAGGAGGAGGCCTGACTGTGAAGGCTTATCAACCTAGTCTCTGAATCCAAGTGGAATCATATGGGACCCCCCCATCAATGGGGCCAGGTTGTAAGTGGCTCAGAGATGGCTCTAAGTGGTCTGATGACCTCACAGCCAACCCAATAAATACCACCCTCATGTTTATTCCACCATTGTAAATAAGTAGGCTCCTGTTTCAGCAGCAGAGGTACACTTCACACACATCATGCAACACATGCATGCGTACGTGAGGCCATTGGAGAATATTTCATTTTCAGAGGCACCAATGCTGGATATTTGGTCAGAACAAATAACTGCATGTGGAGCCGTTCCCTCAACCTTTTCCCTTTCATGTCTTTCAACCCCACCAGGCAAATCGAGCTGATGAGCGTTGCCCTGATCCCCCTGGAGTAACACTGAGAGCTGATTTTCTACACAGGCTGCCAGAAGTCAGTCACTGAAACACCACAGCTGCAATGATGGTAACAATTGCTGTTCAAGGAATAGGTAACGGTACCAGGTGTCGCTCTAAGCTCTTGACAAATAGTAACTCATTTAACTAGCAGTAGCTGATACAGTATTTTATAAGCAACTTAAAGTGATTTACCTGTGTTTGGTGACTAATAACAAAACAAAAAAGCATGGTATCAACCCACTACTATTCTATACTCTGGGCAGGCCCAGTCCTGCCATGGGAGGCTGTGACTAAGCCACAGGCTGCCAGGATCACTCCACCCTGGACTCCTTGTCGTGAGGCACAAGGGGGATGAACACTTCCCTCTCTCTATGCCCATTGTGTTTAAGAAGCAATGAGGAGAACACGTGAGACAATGTGGATGTAACTCTGATCTATTACGTACCCTCTTGGTCTGATTACAAGCAGGAGGTCCCCATACTTAGAGGCTCTCTCAACCCACGGCTCCAAATAACTTTTTATGCTTCACTCAAAATCTCCCCTTCCTACCAGTCATTCCTTTCTATGGCACAAAGCCCTCCCTTCCCCATTTCCTCCAACCTTCCCCAAAAGGAACCAGAGGGAACCACAAGGTGGCTGAGCTCCCAGAGGACCACGGGCTTTGATTACCCACTCTCTTTTCCTTGCAAAGCCATAGCTCAGGGGGTGTCTGCTACCAGGCCACCCGGGGAGAACGTGCCAGGCAGCTCAATGTAGCTGCTCCTCGGCTTGGTCAGAAGCTCTCAATCTTGATATTGGACAAAGACAAACCCACCATTAAACAGCCTGGGTCTTCTTTTGTTTGACTCTCTTGTCCCACCATGTTTAGAAGCCTGTGCTGTTTCTCCTAAACGTGTCATTCTAGCTCCTTAAATAGAAATTGTGTTAACTGGCATATCCTTGATGCCTTTCCCTTTCCCTCTAATACAGACGTGACCTCCATATGTTCACCTCTGACCAAGACCTTCACTCAACACTTACTAATCACAAAACATGTCTGGAGGAAATTCAGAATATGACTAGAAAAGCAGGTTTTGCAAAAAGACTAAAAGTGGGTGACTTTGGAGGACCACTACTTGCCCTCCTAGGAGTTTACCCTAGCAAAGCTGTTCTAGGGCTACTAAGGTCGGTAGTCCCAAGGATATTACCTAAGCCAAGTGTCCTTCTGCTTGGTGCCCATCCCGTTAGAGGTCTACAGGCCAAAATAGTACAAAAAGCAAGATGGCAGAGTCAGATAGAGACAGTGCTTGGTTTGGAGGCATGAGGGCCAGGACGGCATCACACGCAGGCTAGGAATGTTTCCAAAGCATCTGGGAATAGGACTTCATTTGATCTGCAATGACTGGGAAAAAGCTCTATGGCACATCTGATAAGAAAGGAAATGAACCCAAATCCTTATCTGGGTTCCTAAGAGGAAATAGAACCTCTCATCACTGATCACGATGAACCTCTGATCACTGGCCATTTCTATACAAGTACAGAAATGCATGAAGACTTTTAGATCACCTTGTACATAATATATTGAAATATAACAGGGAGTTGTGATAGGTGAATGATGGGAGGACCTCTAGATTGGGCCTAAAGAGATGATATTTAGGCTAAACCTATACAATTAAAAGAAATTGTCTTTAAGGAGTATGAGTGGCAGAAGAGGAAGCTTATGCAAGTCTATAAGGCAGGAACAAAGTTGGGGGACAGACACAAAGGCAACCATGACTGAAGCCTACTGCCGGGAGGGTGAGGGAGCAAGGGCAGGCACTGAGTGCAGCCTCTAGGGAGAGGGGCCTGGATTTCATCGCAAATCTGATGGACAGCCCTTGGAAGGCTTTAACCAGGAGGTGATGTGATCAACTTACATTGAAAAGATAACTCCAGATGGTCTATGACGAACACCTGAAGGGGAAGAGAGCACAAATATGAAGGCCAAGGAAGAGGCTGCTGTAGAACTCCAGGCAGGACTTGGTGGTGGCTTTCACCAGGCTGGTTGTAGTCAAGAGGGAGGGAGCTGCATCCATTTGGGAAATGCTTTAGAGGTTGTCTTGACAAGACTTTAAGGTGGGTTGGATGTGAGTTAGACTGGAGAAGGGAATCGAGGATGGACCCCTAGGGTTTGGCTGAGTGACTCTGGATGGATGGTGGGGCTAATACAGGAGTTATTAAGAAATAATTTTTAGGCAGATAGGGTAAAAGGAGTTCTCAGTATGGGTTTTTCTTTTAATGAAAGCAGCCTCCAAACCATTTTTCTAACAGAAAGGAGACTTAAAGGGCCAGGCCAGCAACTTTGATATGCAAATGTACCCATTAGAAACTGAGTCCACCCAATGTAGTGATTCCCACCTTCTTCTTCTTGTCACCAGGTGTGCCAAGTGTCATGGCCACGTCCAGATAACTCCATATGTTCAGGACGTCATGGCAATCTGCATTTGCATATTAAAGGGCTAAGGTAGGAGGGACAGGTTTTCCCGCCAGCTACGTGAATCACACACCTGGTCAAACCAATCCCCTGGGCCCTTCACAAATCAGACACTGCCTCCTCCAGCCTTTCATATAACCGACCACTTTTCCACCACACACGGAGTTTCTCTATGCTTGGATCCCCCTCCCTCTACCTCTGTACAGGGAGCTGTTTTCTTCTTTCTTGCCTATTAAATTCTCCGTGCTCCTTAAACCACTCCAGACTTGTGTCCATGTCGTTTCATCTAAATCAGCGTGAGACCAAGGACCCTGGTGTTCCTTCAGTCATCGCAGCTGTGTCATTTTGGTGCACTGGCCAGAAATTCATTCAACGGATTTGTGAGTATGGAATGGCATGAATCTCAACCTCAAATCTGCCCTTCAATCTCAAGGCTCTCTTCCTGCTATCCTGTCGCCAAACTTTCTTTCTCTTTTTATCTGTGGTCTCTTATTCTATATGTGTGTAGAATGTGCAGGAATTCTTACAGCCTAGGCAAGTAATCCTGTTAGGCAAAATCAGGTAATGCTGTAGCACTGGGGATATAGCTCAGGAAAACGCCCTTGCAATCTTCTAGGAACAGATTCTTACCACTCCATGCCACCCCCCCATGCCACCCTCCCACCAGGGCACCACCCCAAACCACACCACCCGCCCCGCCCCACACACAGCTCAGGTTACTTGCTAAGTCTCTGGCAAGCACATGGTATTCCTAAGCCAACAGCGCCACCTAGTGAAAATAGGAATCCTCTCATCATAAGACACATTACTGGTTCTCCGGAGTACATTACAGCTTTCTAGCTTTTCCTTTTTGCGCCTTTTCTACTGGAAACTAGGCTCTAAGCTACTTCTATGAACGGGAAACTTCTGCCTTTCACAGTTAGGAGCAAGAAGACTTCCATAGCTAAATTTTAGTCTCGATATTGTCCCATCAGCAGAAAAACGACCATTTGGTTCCTACATTCTTTCAAGACACCTATTCTGTCTCCGATTAAGATGGTACTTAATTAATAAGGGGATTTTAAGTCTGGAAGTTAATCGGAACCATTTTTCTAGGGTAGATGCTTTAGCACGGGCCGTAGTAACAGGCAGTCTGGCACACTGCCTCCGTTAAAGGAGCCTTGCCCTAAGGCGACACAGTCTCTCCGAGATCCATTTTTCGGGAACCTGGTGGATCACACAGATTTAGGAAGTCAAAGGGGAATCACACAGGCGGATAAGCTAAGGCTGCATGGTTAAGCTGGTCAGTCCCATCACTTAGTTCATCCGGTTCCATGGCTTGGAGGACCACACCTACAACCATGGGTGGCACATTTAACATGGTGCCAGGACCCAGGAACCAGGGAGGGAAAACAATCGGGGGACGCTCTGTGTCTCCTCCTCCACCTGAGTCATCCGGAAAGGAAGGAGACTAAGAGGACACTTTTATTCTTGCCTCTTTTTCTAGATGGGTAACAGATCATCTTCCACTTGCACCCCTGTGGAGCGCACTCTGAAACACTGGAACCTCCTTAACCTCAAGACTTTGAAGAAAAAAGCGACTCATTTTCCTTTACACAGGGGGATGGCGTTTTTACTAAACCTCTGCAAGCGCTGTAAGACCAACCCAGGTCTTTTAGCAATCATGTCGGGCAGGCCCAGGGAGAACAGTTCCCCAAAATTAGAAAAGCAACTTCCAGGGGAATCATCCAAGGATCCCCCTTATTTTGGGCCCCTTCAGGCTCCCTTATCATTACAGGACCTTAAGCAAAGAAAGGGAGACTTAGGCCGATTTTCCAACAACCCTGATAGGAAGGTAGAAGCGTCCAAAAGTTAACACAGGTGCTTCACCTCACATGAAGGGATGTTATGCTGCTCCTATACCAAACCCTAACAGCAGCTGAAAAGCAGGCAGCTCTGCGAGCAGCAAATTTCAGAGATGAGCAACATATCTCCTATAATATACCAAGAAAGAAGAAAGCAGATAGGGAGAGTGAAGAAACAGTGGAAACTCCATTCCCACTAGGAAGGGAAGCAGATCTGGTAAACAACCCTGATTGGGACCCCAATACTCAAGAGATGAATGGAAAAGGAAGCACGTTTCAAGGTGTATGTTAAAGGGCCTATGGAAGACCAGGGCCAAACCCCTCAATTACTCTAAACTGTCTGGGATAAACCAAAAGCCAGATGAGAATCCTGTAGCCTTTATGGAAAGGCTAAGAGAGGCACTAATAAAGTACACCTCTTGAGTCCCCGATTCAGTCGAGGGACAGTTCATTCTAAAGGACAAGTGTATTACACAGGCAGCTCCAGATATTAAAAGGAAGCTACTAAAGCAAGTTATCAGACCAGATAGCACCTTAGAGAGCCTCCTGAAGGTGGCCACTTTGGTCTTTTATAATAGGGACCAGGAGGAGGCCCAAAAGAAAGAAAGATCAAGAGAAGGACAGAGGCCCTAGCAGCAGCTTTGCAGGTTTGCAAAATCCAGGACCCCCCCAGGTGCATCTGCTAGTTACTATCAGTGTGGCAGGTCAGGGTATTTTAAAAAGGAATGCCCAGGAACCAAGACAAAGCCACCTCAACGCTGTCCAGCCTGTGGCAGAGGCCACTGAAGATGGAATTGCCCACAGAGATGGAGGTCACTGGATTCAGGAGCAGTCTCACAGATGGTCCCGCAGGACTGATGGGTCCTGGGGCTCAAATCCCGGCTTCAGCGGCTCAAGCTGCCATTACAGTACAGGAGCCCCGGTGATTCTGGAAATTAAAGGAAGGAAAGTAGACCTCCTTCTAAACATTAGAGCCAGTCTCTCTTTTTTCCTCTCTAATCCAGGCCTCTCCTCTTCCCATAGCATGACTGTAAGGGATGTCTCAGGAAAAACTCTAATGTGATATTTTTCTCAACCTTAGTTGTAGTTAGGAGGACCTATTTACACGTGCTTCCAAGCCATTGTCTTAATAGCTCTACTAGTCAGAAAAGCCTCCAGGTTAACCCTAGGAAAAAATTTAACTGTTTACACTCCACGTAATGTGTCAGGATGACTGTCCTCTAGGGGGAGCTCTTAGCTAACAGCTGGTAAAGCAAGAAGTACACGAGGCGGGATACGCAGTAGTCGCTCTAAATAACGTCTCTCCCCAGGCACAAGTGCTGAATTAGCTGAGCTAACAGCTCTTACAAGAGCACTTAAATTAAGCAAGGGAAAGGTGGGTAACATTTATGCTAACTCCAAGTATGCTTTCTTAGCTCTCCATGCTCATGGTGCCATTCAAAAGGAAAAGCATTTACTTACCACTAATGAATCTCCTGTAAAATATGGCCGGGAAATTAGCAGGTTATTATCCTCAGTTTGTCTTCCATGAAAAACAGCTGTAATGCATTGTAGGGGACATCAAAAGGAAACAGATAAGGTAGCCAAAGGAAACAGAACAGCTAATCAGGCAGCTAAGTCAGAGGCAAGGAAGCTTCAAGGCATTAACGCAGCTTCAAGGTTTAAAAAGAAATTAAACCTCAGTATGCCCCTGCAGAAATAAAATAGGACCACCTTTATTTAATCCAGGAAATTTGGAATTAATACTAATTCTCATCTCTGTCTCCTTCCCTAAGCCAAGCAGTGGGGCCCTCCACTGTTCCTCTTTCAACCCCCTCAACCGCAAAAGTTACAGGAATCGATATATTTATCACACTCAAGTCAAAGCCTGAAGAGCTGAGGGAACAACCCCTAGCAGCCCAAAGGAATGTCCTGAATCTCAATGTGGAGAAATAGACATTATCTAAACGTTTTTAGTTTGACTGCAAGAACTAACTATAATATAATACAATATAATACAATATACTTGAGGCAGGGCTTGAGACCCACAGAGTAGAACATTCACTTATTCATTTATTCATCCATCCATCCATCCAACATTTCTGGAGCAATTGCAAAGGCCCAGGCACTATGATAGTTGCTGGAAACACAGAAGCAACAGACAAGGAGTTTATAGCCTAGTTGGGGTCAATCTACTACAGCATCAGCAGGAGTAGGGATCAGTGAGCCTGGGGCCTCTTGGAGCCTAAGGGAAGAGCTCCTAGCCAGAAGCTGGGGCAGTGCAGGGTGGGTTCCCGACCCTGGAGAGATGAGATGAGTTAGTCAGAGAGACTTGTGGCTCTCGAGACAAGGAGTGTCCAGATCCTTCAGGGCCTTATGTGACATGCTAGGGAATTTAAACTTGATTTTTTTTTTTTTTTTTTTTTGAGACAGAGTTTCGCTCTTGTTACCCAGGTTGGAGTGCAATGGCGCGATCTCGGCTCACCGCAACCTCCGTCTCCTGGCTTCAGGCAATTCTCCTGCCTCAGCCTCCTGAGTAGCTGGGATTACAGGCAGCGCCACCAAACCCAGCTAATTTTTTTTGTATCTTTAGTAGAGACGGGGTTTCACCATGTTGACCAGGATGGTCTCGATCTCTTAGACTTGATTTTGAGGTCAATGGGTGACCTCAAACAGACAGAGGCAGAGATTTTTGTTTTAGAAAGACCCTTTTGCTTGCATTTCAGAGAATGGGTGGGGAGGAGGCAAGACTGAGACTAACTGGGAAGTGACATCAGTGGTTCTGCTTGACCAGGTGGGGCCTGATCCGAAGCAGTGACAGTGGGCACAGAGAGAGAGCCCAGTGGCAGAGAGGGCATCAGGCTGGAGTTGCTAGCCCTTGGGGACCACTTGAATGTGGGGCTTAAGGTAGAGCAGACTCAGAAAGACCTCCAGAAGGCAGAGGCCTCCAAGTATGGGAGGCCGGTGATGTCATTTGCTGTGATAGGGAACTTGGGGAGTCGATCAAGGAGCCAGAGCAGGCAGGGCCAAATTTTGGACTTGGGGTCGCTCCCATTTCAGGGTTAATGGAGGGAGGGGCCTGGAGAGGCTTAAAAACCACCAGGGAATGGCATCCCAGCGATCAAGGAAAGATGGAGTGGGAGGCAGGAGAATCACTTGAGCCCAGGAGTTCCAGACCAGCCTGCACAACAGAGACCCCCATCTCTACAAAAAATAAAAATATAGCCAGGTGTGACAGCGCATGCCTATAGTCCTAACTACTTGCCCACCCCATGGCAGGCGGCAGTGTGGCTCCGTGTTTGCTTCCCTGCAGAGGCACAGAGGGACCTTGCAAGCCCACTTAGCAGCCGCCTGGGCCTCAGTCTCCTTGGGCGTTGCACTGAGTTATCCATGAGGTTAATGACTCTGCTTTCGTATAAGTCAGCCTGAAAACCTGCTCTTTGAAACCTTAAAACAAACAAAAAAAGGCTCTACTTAAATACTGTGTCTTCAAAGTGCCTCTTTCCCAGAGATGACAGTTAGAGGGGAGCCAGGATGAAGGCTCAGACCAAGTCCTTTTTGTCTCCAGGGGCACATTTCAGGCTCTTGTGCCTCAGTGTTTTCCAAAGTGGCCAAAACAACAGAACCTGAGCAATGGGGCAGGAAAACTCCGTATCTTTTATATCCAGCCCAGACCAGTTAACGTGACAAATTGGCGGGAGCCCGGCCCCCTGCGGGCCCTGGTGCCTGCTTCCTGAGGACCAGGGATCTAAGCAAACAGAGGTGAGCTCACGGGGCCTCCCGGGCAGGGCAGGGAGGGTTGGAGATCAAGTTAATCTGCTGCTGCCACTGCTGCAGCCAAGTGAGGCCCAAACCCAGCATGGAAGGTGTCCACTTCTGAGGGAAGCCCGTGCCACGGCCAGCAGGAGTGTCTTGCTGTCCTTCCTTACCAGAGAGGCTGCCAAAGCCAGACTCAAGACCTGAGAGACTCGGTGCAGACATAAATGTCTGCTCCTAGGTGCTGACGGTCTATGGAGATGGACGAGTGCCTTTCCCAGTTTTTTAAAGTATATTTTTAAGCTAAATTTAAGACATGGAGGAGGAGTGGAAAGGCTCTCTATTGGTAAGATAAGGAGAATGTCTTCCATTTTCCCTGTCCTTTCCAAAACGTAGTCACAATATCTCATCCTCACAATGGAATAACTGTCACTCAGTATAATTTTTGAATCCATCATTTTGAGCATTATTATTTCGGCTTGATTAACAAGGTGTGTGCAGTAGTTGCTACACTCCCCATTCCGGAGTTCCTCCCCTCCCCACTGAGCTGCACTGGAGCAGCCCCATCCTAAGCACCTGCAGAGTAGCTGAGGACCAAGCAGGTGAGCTGAGACTTGTGGTCCCATCCATAGAAACGGACTCTGGTCCCCTTACCAGCAAATGGAATGCAGTGGGAGGAAATCAGGCTGCTTCCAGACATGACGAGAAAGCATGGAGGAAAGCAACAAGTTCACGCTGCCGGAAGGGATCTGGGCAGCACAGTGACCGCCACCATCGTCACCGTCACTGCAACCCCCCCCCCCCCCACCACTACCTCTACTGGACTCACTCTCAACTGGGCCTGCATTTTTGCATTCTTCTTTTTTTTTTTTGAGACAGAGTCTCGCTCTATCACTAGGCTGGAATGCAGAGGCGCCATCTCAGCTCACTGCAATTTCAGTCTCCCAGGTTCAAGAGATTCTCCTGCCTCAGCCTCCCGAGTAGCTGGGACTCCAGGCTCACGCCACCATGCCCAGCTAATTTTTGTATTTTTACTAGAGACGAGGTTTCACCATGTTGGCCAGGATAGTCTCGATCTCTTGACCTCATGATCCACCCTCCTCAGCCTCCCAAAGTGCTGGGATTACAGGTGTGAGCCACCGCGCCTGGCCGCATTATTCTTAAGACATGAAGACCTAGGCATGAGCAACTCAATCCCTATCTGCCAAGAGTCAGTGACCACATCTGGCTTTTTCAGCTTCCCAGTGGGAGACAGTCCCTGCCATGGAGGCTCACATTGTAGTAGGTCCCCAACACGGAAGGAGGTTTATAGGCTGTGTAGCCAAAACAAGCAAAAGGACAGTCACACAGTAGGTCACCTGTTATCTCCATTTTACAGATGAGGAGACTGAGGCCTACAGCTTCATTAAGTGACTTGCTCAGTGTCACACAGCCACTAAGAAATGTCACGCCTCTTATGGGTCACTGTGTTTTGCTCACCAGATCAGGACAAGCTATCTGGAGAGACAGAGCTTCCAGTTTGCAGTCTTGCCACCCACCTCTGAGTCTGAAGACAGTGTTCTAGGTTGAGAATATCCCATACAAAGTGGGTGTTTCCATGCTAGCAGACGGGTTGGTACAGACAGGCTCAGCCTTTCCCCCTCTCCCCATCCTGTGATCTTTCTCTGGATCCCTCTGGCCCCATCGCCAAAGTGTCCACAGCACGATGAGGTCAGGGAACTGAGCATCCTTCTGGCTGGGGAGCCGTATGAGGCTGAGCAATGGACAAGTCGGGAGGGGGCAGGAGCTTTGTGCTAAGGTGTGGGGGCTTCATTTAACCAGAGGCTGCTGGGAGTTTGGAAGGATTTTCAGCAGGAGAGTGACCAGATTAGGATTTAGGAAGTAGGAGAATGGATAGGAGGGAATGAATAAAGAGTGGATGTGAAGAGGCTTATTAATAGGCTTATGGTAGACAGGGGGTCGTAGTATGGATGGAGAAAAGTGAGCGAGTCAAATATTAAACAGGTGGAATTCAAGGTCTCAGTGATTGGTTAGACACAAGGTGGGTAGGGAGGGGGCAAAGGGGAAAAGTCAAGCTGCTTGGACAGCTGAGAGCTCTAAGGAGGAAAACCCTAGTAGACAAACAGGTAAAAGGAAGTGTGATGCCTCTGGGGCTGAGGGCTCAGGAAATGGAAAGGTCAAATGCAGCCTCTAGCTTGGTCAGTGTGGATCACTCCCCTTCCCGCCTCTGTTCCTCCAGCTGAAGGTCGTGGTCAGTCAGCCTCGCACTTCATCACCAGGTGTTGCAAGGCAAGTTAATCAAGTGAGGCAGAAGCCCCGGCAGGTAGCAGCACAAAGCCGGGAGACCTGGGCTCTCCCATTGGTTCAGCTGCAAACTAATGTTGTGGCCTTGAGCAAATCCTTGAGCAAATCTGGGTCTTGGTTTCCTGGCCATCACTAACATTCCAGGGGTTTAGGAATGAAATATGAGGAGGTTAACTGCTACGTAAATGTTTACTGGTAATAACCAACCATCCACAAAACACCTGTGTATCGCCTAGGCAACCTAACAGCTATAAAAATCTTAAGTGGCTCTTGTTCTTCTGATTCATCACATTCTATCCATTTAACTTCCAGAACAAATTTAGCCCTCAATATATCTTGGTACATTTTCTACCCACCCCTTACTCTTTAAATCCTCAATCGTTTAAATGCCATTTCACCATTTCTGCACACCTGTTACCCAGCACACCCTCATCCTTTTCCTCTTGAAGCAGCCGGTGCAGCCCCTCCCATGCTTCCTCCAGAGGAAACAAAGCGACTGGAGACTCTGCCTTGCTGGGTCTGCTCCAGCCACATCCTAAAAGAAAAATCAGCAGAGCATCTCAGGCAGGGGCAGGGAGAGCAGGGCAGGGGAGGAGGGGAGAGGGGAAGTTAGGACCAGTCTGGCCAACATGGCAAAACCCTGTCTCTACTAAAAATACAAAACTTAGCCAAGTGTGGTGGCACATGCCTGTAGTCCCAGCTACTTGAGAGGCTGAGGTACGAGAATCCCTTGAACCTGGGAAGCAGAGGCTGCAGTGAGCTGAGACTGCCATACTGCACTCCAGACTGAGTGACAGAGCAAGACTCCATCTCAAAAAAAAAAAAAAAAAGCTACCTCCAAAACCCTGAGGGTCCTATTCTTTTGTGAATAATATGAGAACTGGACATGTCTCTGAATCCCAGCAATTTCTTAAATTAGCTCATGTTGAGTGACTAGCTTTTATGGAAGTTAATTCCTTGAGCTTAACCTCTGAGATTCTGCCAAAAATCTCCCAGCCAAGGTGAAGACAAGACTCATTCTCTCGCCCCATCCCTATATGACTCTTTGATATTTGATTGTTACACCAGCTAATTCTAGTAGGACAGACTTGAAATCCTTTCCCCCAAATAGACCTCTGTGCTGCAAGGAAGAGACTCCCAAGATTTATGTACTCCACATCTCTCATTCAAACATCCTTGGTTTATAAATCTCCTAGACCTCCCCACTCAATTACAAACCTCTGCCCAGGTACCTAATGGAAGCCATTGAAAACCTGAAAAACTCTGGCTTCCGATCCATGTGGTAGTTCCCCTGAAAAGGCTCCTTCTGCTAAAGAACTGGAAGTACCACTTTCTCCAAGCCCAGCACATTGGCTTATCACTATTATTTGCCACCAGAAATCTCACATACTGTTTGTTCTCTGCCCAAATTCATATTCCAGTTATTTGTTCTCAAGGCCAGCCCACCCAGCACCTGAGAAAAGAGGCTGAAACCTGCAGGGGCCCAGCCTCCCTCCAGGCAATTTCCAGTCTCTCCAGACCTGGGTTCCCATTACAGTGCCTCCTCCTGACATTCTCTTTACCTCCAACAGCAAAACTTGTTTTTCTTTTTCCAATGTCTGCTCCCTCCTGATTCAGGATCCTTTTAAGTCTTTCTGAACTGACACCAGAATCAAGGGAGGAAAAACTAGGCAGCAGAAAGCCTTTGCCAAGCTCCTGTAACAAGCTCTGTGCTGCCTGCTCCCCTTGAAAATCCTCTGCCAGCCCTTTCTAGATGTGCCCCAGACTCTCACGAGCACATTTCTTTCAAACAGCCCATCGGTCACTCCATGAGTGTTAAATTTAGTGCCTGCCTCACACAAAACATTGATCTCCATCCCCGGGAGCATGCCTCCCTACGGGAGAATTGATTCCTACCTTCCAGACCTCATCGCCTCTGCAAGCAGACACAAAGTCAGCCAAAGAAAATACAAAGCCTGAAGAACACTTTCCAAATGAGAGGCACAGGCTCTACTAGCTGAAGAAGCTGAAGATGAGATTTAAACCTTTAGGGATAGGTAGGAGAGGGGGAGGAAAAGATGCTCTTGATAGGAGATCAAGTGAGCAAAGACACAAACATATTTAGGGGCAGTAAGTCCATGACTCAACATGAAACAACCAGAATAGGACTGTGGGAGTTTCCAGGAGTTACAGAAGAAGCCAGATAAGCACGTGTAGTGGGGGGACCTGGGCAGGCTGAGGAGGCCTTTTTTTTTCTTTTTTTTTTCACAGGGTCTTGCTCTGTCATCCAGGCTGGAGTGCAGTGGCACCATCTTAGCTCACTGCAACGTCCGCCTCCTGGGTTCAAGCAATTCTTGTGCCTCAGCCTCATGAGTAGCTGAGACTATAGGCACTCACCACCCACCCAGGTAATTTTCTTATTTTTAGTAGAGATAAGGTTTCACCATATTGGCCAGGCTGGTCTCGAACTCCTAACCTCAGGTGATCCGACTGCCTCAGCCTCTCAAAGTACTGGGATTACTGGCATGAGCCACCGCGCCCAGCTCTGAGGAAGTTTTTGAATGCTACACTGGAAAGGTGGCTCGTAGACACTGCCATCTCTTGTTGAAACTAACTTCTCTCCAAGAAAATGGAAATAAAGTAAGGAGTGGAGGGGGAAAGGCTTCCCAACAACAGCCATGGCCTGGAGGTGCTTCCGCCTGGGAAGGTCCAGCTAGACCCTTCACTGGCAATTCTAGCCCAAAGCTATGGTCCCAGTCCTGCGAGGGGGAGCTCTGTGACTTCCCCAGCCTGCATTTACTCCACAAATTCCTCTAGAAAGAGCACCAGCCTGGGAATCAGGGGACCTGGTTCCTGACTCAGCACTTTGACTAACTAGTTGGCAAGCCATACAGCCTCATGAGCCTCCGTGTCTGCATGTGTTCAATGACCATGAGAGGTTTGGAGAAGATGTACAAAGTCCTTTCTAGCTCTTAGGTGTTATTTTGCAATCATTTCTGTAGCCCCACCTTCAATCCTCCATTATTCAATGGGTCTCATGGGAAATATTTTTCAGTTCCTGGGTTGTAATATTGTGAAATATATATATTTGGTCTTTATCCCCTTTCCTGGAATACAGCTCCAAATCTCCATAGCGATGTCTTTTTGTATGCCAAAGAGTTGACTGGTGGCTGGCAGCCCCTAAATAGCTTCAGAATGGGGGCTGGTCATCAAGACCGAGGCTGGATGAGAGAACTGGGACTTTCAATCCCGTTCCCTGGCCTTCAGAGAAAGGAGAGGAGCTGAAGGTGAAGTTGATCACCAGTGACCAATGATTTACACAGGCATGCCTAAATAATAAAGCCTCTATAAACACCCACAAGGACTTCCACAACAACCCCAATAGGGTTTAAAGAGCTTCCAGATAGCTGAACACATGAAGATTCCTGGAGGGTGGCACCCAAGGAGGGCATCGAAGCTCCGCACCCCTGCCCACCTGCCTTTCCCTGTGCATCTCTTCATCTGTATCCTTTGTAGTAGCCTTTACAATAAACTCAGTATTTCCCTGAGCTCTGTGAACCACTCTAGCAAACCAACTGGACACAAGGAGGGGGCTGTGGGAACCCTGATCTATAGCCAGTGGGTCAGAAGCACAGGTGAAACCACCTGGAACTTGTGGTTGGCATCGGAAGCAGGGGGCAGTCTCACAGGACTGAGCCCTCAACCTATGGGCTCTGACGCTAGCTCCAGGTAGATAGTGTCGAAATTGGACTGAAGTGGAGGACACCCAGCTGGTGTCTGCCGCTGGAAGATTGCTTGCTGGCTGGTGGGAAGAAACTCCGCCCCGCCAAATACATGTCTGGTGTCAGAAGTACTGTGTGATTGTGTTGAGAGAGTACAGTAGGAAGAAACTGGGCTTGTTATTCCTGTATGCTCTGAAGGTGTCATCCTTTTTGCCAGCTTTCTTCCTCTGCCTGCTATTTCCTGGCTGCCATCCTTTTCAAAATTCACATTTTTAAAATACAAAAAGACTCATATTTATTATAGAAAATTTGGAAAATACAGGCGGCACAGAGATAATACGGAAATCATCTATAATTCAATCATCCAAAGACAACCACCATTAACTATTTGACCTATATCTTTCTGGTCTTCCTATACATAGACAGTTGTCCCTTAGTAGCCCGAGGGGAACTGGTTCCAGGACCCCTGTGCATACCAAAATCTGTGGATCTCAAGTCCCTTATATAAAATGGTGTAGTATTTGCATATAACCTACACATATATCTTCCTGTATACTTTAAATCATCTCTAGAAGACAATATAATGTAAATGCTATGTAAATCATTATATTTTTTATTTGTATTATTTTCTATTGTATTGTTTTTCTTTCCCCAATAGTCATGCACTGCATAATGACATTTTAGTCAATGACAAACTGCATATGTAATGATGGTTCCATAAGATTATAATGCAGCTGAAAATTTCCTATCACCTAGTAACATCATAGCTCTCATAACACTGTAGTGCAATACATTACTCATGTGTTTGTGGTGGTCCTTTCAGAGGCATTCCAGAAGGAGGCATTGTTATCATAGGAGATGACAGTTTAATGTGTGTTATGGCCTCTAAAGACCTTCCAGTGGGACAAGGCGTGGAGATGCAAGACGGCGATACTGATTATCCTGGGCTTGTGTAAGCCTAAGCTCATGTGTGGTTTGTATCCTTTTTTTTTTTAAATTAAATTAAATTAAATTTATTTTTTATTGCATTTTAGGTTTTGGGGTACATGTGAAGAACATGCGAGATTGTTGCATAGGTGCACACGTGGCAGTGTGATTTGCTGCCTTCCTCCCCTTCACCTATATCTGGCATTTCTCCCCATGCTATCTCTCCCCAACTCCCCACTCCCCACTGTCCCTCCCCTATTTCCCCTCAATAGACCCCAGTGTGTAGTGCTCCCCTCCCTGTGTCCATGTGTTCTCATTGTTCAACACCCGCCTATGAGTGAGAACATGCGGTGTTTGATTTTGTGTTCTTGTGTCAGTTTGCTGAGAATGACGGTTTCCAGAATCATCCATGTCCTTACAAAGGACACAAACTCATCGTTTTTGATGGCTGCATAATATTCCATGCTGTATATGTGCCACATTTTCCCTGTCTAGTCTATCATTAATGGGCATTTGGGTTGGTTCCAAGCCTTTGCTATTGTAAACTGTGCTGCAATGAACATTCGTGTGCATGTGTCCTTATAGTAGAACAATTTATAATCCTTTGGATATATACCCAGTAATGGGATTGCTGGATCAAATGGAATTTCTATTTCTAGGTCCTTGAGGAATCGCAACACTGTCTTCTACAATGGTTGAACTAATTTACACTCCCACCAACAGTGTAAAAGCATTCCTATTTCTCCACATCCTCTCCAGCATCTGTTGTCTCCAGATTTTTTAATGATCACCATTCTAACTGGCGTGAGATGGTATCTCAATGTAGTTTTGATTTACATTTCTCTAATGACCAGTGATGATGAGCATTTTTTCATATGTTTGTTGGCCTCATGTATGTCTTCTTTTGTAAAGTGTCTGTTCATATCCTTCGCCTACTTTTGAATGGGCTTGTTTGTTTTTTTCTTGTAAATCTGTTTTACTTCTTTGTAAATTCTGGATATCAATCCTTTGTCAGGTGGGTAGACTGCAAAAATTTTTTCTCATTCTGTTGGTTGCCGATTCACTCTAATGACTGTTTCTTTTGCCATGCAGAAGCTGTGGAGTTTGATTAGGTCCAATATGTCTATTTTGGCTTTTGTTGCCAATGCTTTTGGTGTTTTGGTCATGAAGTCCTTGCCTACGCCTATGTCCTGAATGGTTTTGCCTAGATTTTCTTCTAGGGTTTTTATGGTGTTAGGTCTTATGTTTAAGTCTTTAATCCATCTGGAGTTAATTTTAGTGTAAGGTGTCAGGAAGGGGTCCAGTTTCTGCTTTCTGCACATGGCTAGGCAGTTTTCCAAACACCATTTATTAAACAGGGAATCCTTTCCCCATTGATTGTTTTTGTCAGGTTTGTCAAAGATTGGATGGTCGTAGACATGTTGTGTTGCCTCCGAGGCCTCTGTTCTGTTCCGTTGGTCTATATCTCTGTTTTGGTACCAGTGCCATGCTGTTTTGATTACTGTAGCCTTGTAGTATAGTTTGAAGTCTGGTAGTGTGATGCCTCCTGCTTTGTTCTTTTTGCTTAGAATTGACTTGGCTATGTGGGCTCTCTTTTGGTTCCATATGAAGTTTAAGGTGGTTTTTTCGAGTTCTGTGAAGAAGGTCATTGGTAGCTTGATGGGGATAGCATTGAATCTGTAAATTACTTTGGGCAGTATGGCCATTTTCACGATATTGATTCTTCCTAACCATGAACATGGAATGGTTCTCCATCTGTGTCCTCTCTTATTTCGTTGAGCAGTGGTTTGTAGTTCTCCTTGAAGAGGTCCTTTACATTCCTTGTTAGTTGTATTCCTAGGTATTTTATTCTCTTTATAGCAGTTGTGAATGGCAGTTCATTCTTGATTTGGCTCTCTTTAAGTCTGTTATTGGTGTATAGGAATGCTTGTGATTTTTGCACATTGTATGCTTGTTTTTAATAAAAAGGTTTAAGAAGTAAAAACTAAAATTAAAGAATTTAAAAATAGCAAAAGCTTTTATTAATAGAATAAGAAAGAAAATATTTTTGTACAGCTGTAAAATATATTTGTGTTTTAAGCTAAGTGTTATTACAAAAAAGTCAAAAAGTTTAAAAAAAGTTTAAAGTTTATAAAGTAAAAAAGTTACAATAAGTTAAGGTTAATTTATTGTTGAAGAAAGAATAACTTTTTAAAATAAACAGTGTAGCCTAAGTCTACAGTGTTTATAAAGTCTACAGTAGTGTACAGCAATGTCCTAGGCCTTCATATTCACTTACTACTCACTCATGGACTCACCCAGAGCAATTTCAGTCCTGCAAGCTCCATTCATGGTAAGTGCCCTATACCCGAGTACCATTTTGTATCTTTTATATCATATTTTTATTTCACCTTTTCTGTGTTTAGCTACACACAGACCATGGTGTTACAGCTGCCTACAGTGTTCAGCACAGTCACATACTTTACAGGCTTGTAGACTAGGAGCAATAGGCTGTCCCATATAGCCTAGGTCTGGAGTAGGCGCTACCATCTAAGTTGGTGTAAGGACACTCTTACGTTTGCACAGTGATGAAATTGCCTAACAATGCATTTCTCAGAATGTATCCCTATTAAGTATGCATGACTCTATATTCCATCCTCAGTTGGTTGAATCCATGGATATAGAACCCATGGATACAGAGAGCCGACTGTACATACATACCGTCTTAGTCCATTTTCTGGTGCTATAACTGAACACCAGATGCTGGGTAATTTATCAAGAGAAGACATTTATTCCTTAAGTTCTGGAGGCTGGGGAGTCTCATATGAAGGTGACAGCATCTGGTGAGAGCCTATTTCCTGCATTATAACGACAGAAGGTGTCATGTGGCAAGAGGGGTAGAGCATGCCAGCTCAGGTTTCTCTTCTCCTCTTATAAAGCGCACCCTGATGAACTTATCTCATCCTAGTTACCTCCCAAAGGCCCCACCTCTAAATATCATCAACATAGTAATTTAATGATTAAAGTTTCCAAAACATTCAAACCATGGCACATATCTACATGCTTTCAGTTTTAGCCAAGTTAGTACCATACAGCACATACTGTTTTGAAACCTGTTTTCTTCTTCCCAGGAAAAATTATATATTGTTGACAATTCCACTTCCTATATGGACTGACTAGGTTGGTTTTGGACCTCCCCTGAGAACTAGAAAAGCTGGATAACATATAATAAAGTCTGTTTGAAGGCTTCTGAAAAATGATCAAAGCTGTGAGACTTTGTGGTGTTACAATCTGAAAGAGAAAGGAAATCAAGAGAAATGAACCTGGAACTTGGGGCCTCTCCACCCCTCAAAGTAACAGGTAGATTCCGTAAGCAAGAAGAGTGACTGGGGACTAAGAAATCAATGAGCTTTCTGCAGTCTGGTGAGGCAATGTAGCCAAAATGGAGGTCAGGATTCACTAGGGAGGAGGGATCCCGGTAACACCTCAAGAATTCTGCTGGGACCCCAAAGGCCTATGCTCTAGTTATAAGAGTAAATCCACCCTGACAAAGACTGAAGCCAAGCTTCAAATAATGTCAATTCCCTCTACCCTTTGACTAGGTAACGGCCAGAAGCAAGCCTTCCTCTGGTGGAAGATAACATCACCTAAAAACCTCAGTTTATCCCTGTGTTTTTCAAACACAATGTTTGACTCTCAAAAAGGTATATAATAGAGAATCCAAGAGCGCTGTCTCCACTGGGGAAATAGCTGTGGCAGATCATTGCACCACAGAATGTAATTAGAAAAGAAGATCAATATGCAAGAGCCATAGTTAAAGTCATCAGAGAGCTTAGGAGCCAATAAGAACTATACAAGATCAAATTCTGGGGAGGGGAATCTGCAGAGAGGAAGCTGGGGATCTCTGTCAATTCTGTGAACAGGTTAAAAGCTGAGAAACTTTGCCCAGGCAGTGAGTCACGACCAGGGGATTGAGAAACCATCGGAGCTTCAGAAGTTTCATGAGGTGTAAGGGATTACAATTGGAGACTTGAGGACTCTCAAAACTATGGTTTGTTTCTGCCTCAAAAAGTTGGCCAAATTCTGTAACTGTACAAGGCAGATGGCTAAAATTTCAAGCAGAGAATTTTGAGCAGTTTTATGATGTTGAGGAGAGAAAGATTAGAATTTAGGGTCTGCTCAGGGAAACATGTCTCAGTGAACATTTCAAAGACTCAATTAGAAACCCTGGAGATCTATACCCCAAGATCAGGAGCTAACCAGAGGTAACAAGCTGCACTGCAGCCAGAACTACTCCGTCATCCTCACAGTTGCTGCTACACCCTTCCTCTCAGGCCCTGAGCTGAAGCAGCACCCATCTCCCAGGGCATCATACCTTGGCTACCCAGAGCAGTCACACTCCCTGGTGCTCGTGCTAAAGTGCCACTGTGTCTCCCAGGGAATTCTTGCCTTGGCCACTCAGGGTAGTCACACCCCCAGCACCTGAGCTGAAGTGGTGCCCTACCTCCTAGGGAATCAGTGCCTTGGATGAGCCTAGCAGCTGTACCTCCCATGGCTGAATTGACACGGCACCTTGCATCCCAAGAAAACAGCACTGACTGAGCTAAGACAACCCCTACCCCACCACTCCAGGCCAAACAACTGTAGAACCCTGTCTTTTTTGGAACTGGACTACCTGCCCGCCTTGCCACCATCAGATTCTGAGCTGCTGAGGCACCCTGTCTCCTTCGAAAGTGGAGTCATTGCTGTGCTGCTTCATGTCCCCTAGGGCCCAAGCCACAGCTGAACTCTGCCATTGCTGGTCCTTGCTGTCTCATGGAATCAGGGACATTGCTATATTGTCTCATCATCCCTGGGTCCAGAGTCACCACTACACAGTGCCTTATCCTCCAGGACCTGAGTTACTGCTGTGCCCTATTGGCTCCAGTTCCCAAATTACAGCTGTTCTCTGCTCATGGACTCCAGAGCACCCCTTCTTCCCTGGAGCTGAGCCAGTGCTGTGTCCTGCCCTCCACAGTCAGGTCAGAATCAGAGCTACAATCCAGTCCACTGAACCCAAGCTGCTGGAGTGTACCTCAAAGTCACAGACACCAGTTTTACGGGCCATCTGCATCTACCTATGCCTCAGAGAGCGAACATTCACTCCAAGTCCCAGGTGCCACAGTAGGTTTGTGAGACCCTGAGCCCAAACTCAGGTTCTACAGCCACTCTGACCACCTGTGCTCTGGAACCCAGCACCATTGCAACTGCTTGTGGGCCACTGTCAGACTCAACATGAGGAGAGGTGCCTTCACCTAAGACTCCTCTTGTGGAGAGAATGAGAACAGGAAGACCCTAAAAGCTCTTACTTCTGAGAACTCTAACAGCACACACCTCTGCCACTGCTGCCACAAACTCCAGCAGCCTAGGCCACTGAGGTGCCCACAGTCATTCTTGACCTTGATTGTAGCTGAAGAAACTGCACAGAGGCTATACCACCACATCCTATTGGAATCAGAGCCACCACACTCTGCCCAAACAGTACCTTAAGACCCATCTACAGGTGAAAGTCTTTCCTTACAAAAGACACTCTAAATTTTGGAATAGGTGACTGTTCCACCAGATGCATGGACATCAATACAATGATAAAAGAAACATGAAAAAGCAAAACATGACACCAGCAAAGGAACACAATAATTCTCTAGTGACTGACCTCAAGGAAAAGAAAATTTATCAATTGCCTGAAAAGGAATTCAAAAAATATTTTTAAGAAAACTCAGCAAGATATGAGATTCAGGATACAGATGGACAATTCAAAAAAATCAAGGAAACAATTCATAATCTGACTGAAAAATTCAACCAAGACTTAGATATTATAAAAGAGAACCAAACAGAAATCATGTAGCTGATGGATTCAATAAATGAAATAAAAAATACAATAGAGAGCTTCAAGAGCAGACTAAATCATGCAGAAGAATCTGTGAACTTGATCTTTTTGAAATTACTCAGAGCGGGGAAAAAAGGAAAGACAATATAAAAGTAAGAAAGCCTACATGACTTATTGGATACCATTCAGTAAACTAAATCTTGCATTATGGATATTCCAAAAGAAGAGAAAAAGAATGGGATAAAAACTTCTTTAATTAAATAATTGCTGAAAACTTCCTAAGTCTTGGGAGTGATAGAGACATCCAGATCTATGAAACTCAAAGAGATTCAACCAAAAGAGGTCTTCCTCAAGGCATATTATAATCAAACTGTCAAAAATAACAAAGTGAGCATTTTGAAAGCAGCAAGGAAAAAGCATCAAGTCACATATAAGAGAATCACTATTAAGCTATCAATAGATTTCTCAAGAGAAATCTTGCAAGCCAGGAGAGAATGGCACAATAATGGGATGATATATTCAAAGTGCTGAAAGAAAAAGAAAACTGCCAATCAAGAATACTATATCCAGTAAAACTGCCCTTTGTAAATCAAAGAGTGGAAAAGATATCCAAAGACTAACTGAATGAAAACTGGAATGGCCATCCTAGTAGCAGAAAAAATAGACCTTAAGGCAAAAAAAAAAATTACTAAAGAGGAGTATTTCATAATCATAAAAGTTAATTCACCAGAAAGCTATCACAATTCTAAATCTATATGCATGTAACAACATAGTTTTAGAATGTTTATTTTTAAAAAAGCAAAAATTGACAGAATTAAAAAGTAGCTTTAACACTTTTAAAAAGTAAAAACAAATTCACACTTGTAGCAGAAGAGTTTAATAAGTCTCTCTCCATAGCTGATAATGGACCCAATAAAATCAGCAAGGAATGAGAATGAAAAACATAATTGGCAAGTGTACAGCACTGCATGATTCCTTTTATATAACGTTCAAAAACTGGCAAAACGATGTCATTAGAAATCTTGCCAGTGGCTACTTTTCAGAGGGAAAAAAGCATAGTTGTTGGAAATGGACATGAAGAAGAGTTTCTGGGGTACAGGCAACATTCTATAATGTTCTATTCCTTCAGCTGGGTGGTAGTTAGATGAGCATGTTCACTTAGAGATAACTCATTGACCTGCTATAATTCTATTTCAAGTGTGTATTAAATATATTTATGTAGTTCAAACACTACACATAGCAATAAAAAAATTTAGATATCAAACTGTGTAAATCTTTGAAATTGTGTTGAATGAAAACACATTGATAGAGGTTAAAAATTTTGTAAATTATTTTTAAATGCCATATATTTTTATATAGTTAAATATATGTAGTAAAAGTATAACTTCCGAGTGAGAAGAGTATATACCAATTCTAGATAACTCCATAGTTATCTATGGAGCAGTAGGGAAGGGGAGACTACAAAAGAGGTCTCATTATATATGCAACCTTTTATATCTTAAAACTTTTTATATCTTTACTTTTATTCTTAAGTAAATATTACAGACTGTCAACATTTGTTAAATTTGGCTGGAGGGCATATGGATGTTTGTTATATTTGCTATAATTTTCTATATAAAGTATTTCATAATTGTTTTTAATACTGCAAATATGTTCTCATGTCATCAGATATTCTGAAATAGCAATTTTTTAAAGACATTATTTACTATTATAAATATTACTGTGATAAACATCCTTATCTCAAATACTTATTGTATCTGTAATTTCTTAAGAGATATTTCTAGATGTGGGATTCTTGGGAGCATATTTAAAGTCTTTAATCAATATTTCTCCTACCACCACCACTAGCCCTCCTCCCCAACACTAGAAGTCAGAACAATTCAATCCCAATTGTCATAACACTGTTATTTATTAACCTGGAAACCAAAAAACTCTTTTCTATCTGTGTGACCCTGGGGTGTAGTCAGAGATCCACTCTCCACCAGACTCACATGTCCACTCTATCCTGCACCCTTCCCCAAATGCTTAGAGCTAATCTTCATAGTCTAAATTAATGATGAATGTTCTACTGGTGGCTTAAACTAGTCTTCAAAGTGTACAAAAGGCATGTACATAATGAGCCTCAGTTGTTAAGCAATCTCCTAAGATAATGAGGGAGAAGATGCTGTAATGGTTGCCCCTAACTTCTATGTGAAAGAGAGCAAAATCCATAACCTTGACTTATCCAAGGACATCATTTCAGGTAGAGTTCTACTCCTTATATGGAGGTACACAGGAAGTTCATGGAATCAGGGGCCCAACTCTCTTCCACCATGTCATTTTAGTAAATTACAGGCAAACCTGCTACTTCTCAGCAGAGGAATACTAGTTTTTCTGCCCTGAATGCAGTTGAAAGGAAATTGGGGATCACAGGGAGAAGTGTCTTCTTCTATTCCCCAAATTGCTGACTTCTTATTTAAACTCCCTGAAAGCTTGACTGAGGGGTTCTCTGAGCCACTCCATTCCTGTCCCTGCTCCAGCTCCCCCACTCCCCAACTGTGAAAGCTATGTGCTAGTGAAAAGGGTCGCTCATCTGCATCTGTGTCCTGTGGGTCCATAAGACCTCTGTACCATCCAGGAACAGTTACAGAGACCACACACCCCAGGTTGAAAAGTTACTGGTGAGCTGTGCTCAGGCCTGCTCCACCACAAAGCAGGAGAAGTATGGCGGGGTGAGCCAACAAGCCCTTTCAGTTTTAGACTAAGTTGAGTGAAAGGTGACAGGGTGGGACAGCCTCAGCGGTGCAGTCAGGGTCAGAAGGTGGGACTTTTAGGCTCCAGCCTGGGAACAAGCCCATTCCCTCGAAGGAATGGCTGACAGCTTTCACCTTAACATGGTATTCCATCTCCATTTTAAAAGGGCCTCCCAAGGTCATTTCCCCTACCACCACCAGCAGCAGCACTTCTCCCCCATACTTAGAAGCCAGATCTATAAGATGGCTGCCTTTGCATTCCCCCTGCCTGGTGAGCCATAGAAACCTCCTATGGTCATCATGACTAATCCCTGTCTTCCAGGCTAGATAATAATGGAGCAAAATGCCACCCGGGGGGAGAGCAGGTCATGTCTTGACTGTCCACCAGCTTCTTCCAGCACAGGAGAAGAAATGAAATGAATCAGGAGCCTTATGGCTGGTTGATTTTACGTAAGGGCTAGATGGGTTGGATGAGCAGTGTAATGAAATCATCGCTGCTCCCGAGCTGGACACAGGCCCCCATTGGAATGCATCTGAGTAAACTGCTAAATCGTTCATTGGGCAAGGTCAGAGGGCTCCACAAAGGGGAATGCCCAAAGCCTGCTGTGAAATATTACATCAACTCTTTCCTTCTGAATGTGACAGTATTTCTACATGCATAATTGATACAATGAACAGTGCTGCATTGCAGCCACACTGTGAGGCACTGCCTCCCATACACAGAACCGTTCTTGGCTCTTCTTGATGTCCTCATAGGCCTCAAGCTAAAGCCTAATGGGCTGAATCCCTCCCAAAACTGCCCCCAACCTGTAAAATCCTGCAATGGCCCCCCATTGCCTGCAGTATGAAATCCAAACTCCTTGGCGTGACATGCAAGTAATTCCAGATCTGGCCCCAGGCTGTGATTCTGGTGTCCAGTGCCACTGTGTGCTTCCTCTCATCCTGTGTACCCAAAACATTTGTAGATTCAGTATTTTCTTAATATGCCCTGCACCTTGACGCTGCCAAACCTTTGCTTGTGTTCCTTGTTCAGCCTAACATACTTTTTTCTCTTCCTATATCTGTGGAAAGTCTTCTCATTCTTCTAGGCCTCAAATAAAGGCACCTGCTCCATAAAACATTCCTTGTTCCATAATTCAGAGAGCATTAGTCTGTCCTCTGGCCCCTCATCTGCACCCCAGTTCAGCTTGTTCCATTCTGTTCTGTATTTTTATGTATTCATTCCTTTGGTGCGCATGTATTTAAACATCTGCTCTTGCCATTACTGTGCTCAGCATTGAGAATATATTCATGGTCCCAGCTTTGAGAACCCACAGTCTAGAGGCAAGGACAGATATGTAAAAAGCTGTAATACAGGAAAACACAAATAATCCAAATTATGTCCTCTGCCAAAATCCTCCAGTGGTTTCCCACCTTACTCGGAATGAAATCCAGTCATAACTGTTACCTACAAGCCCTCACACAGCCTGGCTCTGGTCACCTCTTGGAACTCTTCTCCCATTACTCCCCTCTCTCACTCAGGTGACCTCTGACCTCCCTACTGTTGCTCTCACACCCTGCATGGTTTTGCCCAAGGGAATCTGTACTGCTGTTCCTTCTGCCTGGAAATCTCCTCCCTGAGGTGTTTGCATGGCTAGCCCCCTCACTTCCCTGTAGTCTTTTGTCAAATGTCACCTTCTCAATGAGGCCTCTACTGGCCACCTATCTCCCTGACACTTTATGTCCACCTTCCTCAGCACTTATTTCATTGTATGCACTGTGTATTTCACTCATTTATTGTTTATGGTTGCTCCTCCAACAGAGTGCAAGCTCCATGTCAGAAGGCATTTTTATCTGTCTTGTTCCAGTGAACTACCTGAAACAGCATCTGGCACATAATAGGTGCTCATTAAAGATCTGCCAAATAAACAAATAACAGAATGAGTGCATGCCATAGGAGACAGGAGCACAGGCAAAGGAAGAAACAATTCTGGTAAATCCCCCCAAAGTCCCTGGAGCCCAGATAGTTCACATAAGTGAGAAATGCAAATCCAGAGAATGGACTGTGTCATTGGCTTCTCCTTCTAGTAAAATCAGCAAAATACTAAATGGCTACATGGCCTGATCCGCAGCTATTCATCCAGCCCCAAATAGGAATGAAACCTCTACTATACGCAAAGGGGTACTAGTTTCTGGGGGCTCAGTGGTGAACAAGACCACCTGTTCCCTGCCCTTATGGAGTTTTATAATCTAATAAAAAAAACAAAATGAATGAACAACACAAATTGTAAATTGTAACAAGTGCTAGATCTCCTGCCCAAGTCATATCCTCCTGGGACTAAGAGGAAATTTTGCTCACTGGGTAGAAATGTGGACTCAGAATCAACTGCCCGATTCAGTTCTAGTTCCACTATTTATTAATTGTGTGACCTTGAGTAAGTAACTTATCTTCCCTGAGCTTCAGATTTCTCTTTTGCAAAATAGGAATCTTAAAGAAACCACTTTTGAAAAAATGTAACATGGAGGGAAATTTAAACTAACTGACCCCACCTTGCTTCTAACCTCACAAGACTTTGTTAACTTCAAAAGAGTTCCTTCCAAAAATTAACCCCCTCCTTGCTAGGGGACCAAAACCTCTTTTGTCAGACTCATGAAAGGTACAAGATTAGGATTATATGGGTGGGGGTTGAATTCTGCTAAAATGTAGGCATAGTTAAACAATAACCAGCCATTGTTCCAGAGGTTACAAGATCGTTTGTTCATATAGGTAACATCCCTATTGTCAAAACCTAAGATTGGTCTTTGAGACATTTTTCAGACTTTTGCATTCTGGTGACCAGTGACTTCACCTGGACCCATGACTCATAGAAAGAACTGATTCTCACCAAGAAACTGACTCTGTGTGCAAGACAGTTTGGACACACCTATGATTTCATCCCAGCTAATCAGCAACACCTATTATCTAGCCCCCAGCCCTCCAATTTATTCTTAAAAACCCTAGCCTCCAAGCTTTTGGGGTGGTGAATTTGAGAACTGAATCCCATCCTTCTTGGCTGGCCAAACAATAAACTCTTCCTCTGCAACACCACTGTCTCAGTATATTAGCTTTTCCTTTTTTTTTTTTTTTTTTTTTTTTTGAGGCAGGGTCTCACTCTGTCACCCAGGCTCCTAGGTTCAAGTGATTCTCATGTCTTAGCCTCCTAAGTAGCTGGGATTACAGGCATGGGCCACCATGCCCAGAGAGTTTTGTATTTGTAGTAGAGACAGCATTTTGCCATGTTGTACAGGCTGGTCTCTAACTCCTGACCTCAGACAATCCACCTGCCTCCACCTTCCCAAGTGCTAGGATTACAAGCGTGAGCCACTGCGCCTGGCCTATGTCAGATTTTCTGTGTAGCAGTCAAGAAGTACCAGTTGGGCAGTTACATTACTAATACCTAATTATTGGGATACTATGAGGATTAAATAGATAATCCATAAAGAGGCTGACACAGTAAAATATTATTCAGTTGTCACTGATGATAGAAGAAGGGCTCAACTGGGAGATTGAGTGTCGCCCAAAGCCATGCTGTATGAAGTCATTACATCAGCTCACTGATAGGTAAGCACATGTTTTCGGACTGGTCTGAACTGTGCCAACAGTTAGTGGCAAAACCAGACAAAAGCAGCCAGAACTTTTCATTGTGTTGGTCTAATCAGCACAGCTACTCCTTCCTTCTAGTTTTTGATGTGATTATTCTCTTGTTCAGAACAAGATTTGGCTGACTTCAGATCCCATAACTAAGTGTCCATTATGCATTATGCTGTGTAGTGAGCAGCAAATGGGAAGATCACAGGGTCTTCTGTAGCTAGAGCTGCCATTACTGCCCTAGGGCAATTCTGTGCTGGCTTCTCAGTGTCCTTACCACTTCTCCCTCCTCTCTGCTGGCCCCCTCCAGAAAGCCTGCAAACAGAAGTGACTCTGGACACTGGGAAGCCATGGAGGAGGCTCGAGCTCTTTGAACTGATAAGTTTTCAGTTTTTAATGGACACTAGAAGTTGCACCCACCCCAGCAGCACCAATTAGTCCTGAGACTATAATAGGGTATATTCCTGGGTCCCTTCCAGAATGCCCTCAACACACATCACAGCCCTGCCCTGCACTTCTTTGCTTCCCATACTTTTCTTCCCTTTCCTTTAGATGTCCCACCTTCCCCAGAAACTCTCAAGTGGCCACATAATTTCAAAGCATCCTTGCTCTTCCTATGTCCCCAGAGCAGTAGATGAGTGTTACTCTAGTACTGAGCACATTGATCACGGTGTCAGATTACAGTCCCCTCCCCACTTAAACAGTGACCTCCTTGGAGGCTAACATTGTGTTTCTTTTTCTAAATTTCTTTTTTTCTTTTTCTTTATTTCTCTCATCTTTCTTTTCCTTTCTTTTTTCTTTCTTTCTTCCCATTCTTTCTTCCTTCCTTTCTTCATTTCTTTCTTTTCTTTTAATAGAGACAGGGTCTCACTTTGTTGTCCAGGCTGGTTTTGAACTCCTGGCTTCAAGGTACTGGAATTACAAGTATGAGCCACTGTGCCTGGCCAGCACTGCTTCTTTTTGCTTCATACCTCCTGTGCCTAGCACAGGATCTGGTACACAGTGGGAGGATAATAAACGTTGGTTAAGAATGAATAGTGAAGAAAGGAAGGAAGGAAAGAATGAGCAAATACCTTCCAAAGGACAAGACAGAGAAGGGAAGGGTGGGAAAGGACAGTGAGTGATCAAGGGCTGGGCAAGTGGGTTGGTTTCCTTGGCCCCAAAAAGGGCTACGCAAGAGCATATTTTTGAGGATTTTGCAGTATAATAAGCATGGAATCCACAGTTCCAGCCCCAGGTCTGTCAGTTACCAACTATGACCCTGGACATTTCACTTACCAGTCTGGGGCTCCATTTCTTCATCAACAAGAGAGTTGGACTATGTGATCTCTTCCTTTGAAACAAATAAAAAATATATTCCCCCACTCCCATCCGCAGGTTTCCTCAAGTCCCCGGATATGTTTGGCTATGTTCCTGCCCAAATTGTATCTTGAATTCCCATCTGTTGTGGGAGGGGCCTGGTGAGAGGTAATTGAATCATGGGGGCAGGTCTTTCTCATGCTGCTCTCGTGATAGTGAATAAGTCTCACGAGATCTGATGGTTTTAAAAGTGGGAGTTTCCGAGAGAGATCCAAGATGGCTGATCACTAGCAGCTCAGGCTCGTAGCTCCCAGTGAAAGCACAGAGAACAAGAGGACGCCACACTTTCAGACGAATTTTTGTTGCTCACGGACCAAGGGATTCCCAGCAGAGGAGCCCCAAGGGTCGCCAGGGCGACTCTTGTGGCCAGCGTGGTGATTTTGCTGGCACCTTAGCGCGGCAGTTCTTGGTGCCGAGTCTGGAGATTCCCGGGCAGAAAAGCACCATCACTCTTAACACTGCTGTTTTGGCTGGTGCAGTGGATTGCTCAGATTTCGGCACTGGGAATCAACAAGTTGGACGTCCACTCAGAGACCTAGTTAGAAAGTCAGTAATTACAAAGACGACAGAGGGATAAATATATAATGAAAGGAAGAAACCAGCCTAAAAAGGCAGAGAATACTCAAAATCAGAATGCCTCTCCCTCTACAGGGGATCACAGTTCCTCATCAGCAACAGAACAAGGCTTAATGGAGAATAAGTGTGTTCCATTATCAGAAGCAGGTTTCAAAAGGTGGGTGATAAGAAACTTCTGTGAATTAAAAGAACTTGTTCTAACCCAATGCAAAGAAACTAAGAACCTTGAAAAAAGATTTGACGAAATGCTAACAAGAATGGACAATTTAGAGAGGAATATAAGTGAATTGATGGAGCTGAAAAACACAACATGAGAACTTGGCGAAGTATGCACAAGTTTAAACAGTTGAATTGATCAAGCAGAAGAAAGGATATCAGATGTCGAGGACCAGCTCAGTGAAATGAAACGAAAAGACAAGATTGGAGAAAAAAGGATATAAAGGAATGAGCAAAGTCTCCAGGAAATATGGGACTATGTGAAAAGACCTAATTTACGTTTGATAGGTGTATCTGAATGTGACGAAGAGAATGAATCCAAGTTGGAAAATACTCTTCAGGATATCATTCAGGAAAACTTTCCCAACCTAGCAAGGCAGGGTAATATTCAACTCCAGGTAATACAGAGAACACCACAAAGATATTCTTCAAGAAGACCAACCCCACGGCACATAATCGCCAGATTTATTAGGGTTGAAATGAAGGAGAAAATACTAAGGGCAGCCAGAGAGAAAGGTCAGGTTACCCATAAAGGGAAACCTATCAGACTTACAGCAGATCTCTCAGCAGAAACCCTACAAGCCGGAAAAGAGTGGGGACCAATATTTAACATCCTTAAAGAAAAGAACTTTCAACCCAGAATTTCATATCCAGCCAAACTAAGCTTTACAAGTGAAGGAAAAATTAAATCTTTTGCGAACAAACAAGTACTTAGAGACTTCACCACCACCAGGCCTGCTTTACAAGAGCTTCTGAAAGAAGCACTATACATATAAAGGAACAACCAATATCAACCTTTCAAAAAATATATCAAAAAGCAAAGAGCATCAACACAATGAAAAATTTACACCAACTAATGGGCAAAACAGCCAGCTAGCATCAAATGGCAGTATTAAACTCATATATATTCAAATTGGATAAAAAGCCAAAACCCATCGGTATGCTGCATCCAGACCCATCACATGCAACGATACACAAAGACTCAAAACAAAGAGAAGGAGGAAGATTTACCAACCAAACAGAGAGTAAAAATAAACAAATAAATAAAAAGCAGGAGATGCAATTCTTGCCTCTGATAAAATAGACTTTAAAGCAATAAGATCAAAAGAGGCAAAGAAGGACATTACATAATGGCAAAAGGATCAATGTAACAAGAAGAGCTAACGATTCTATAGATCAACGAGACATAAAATTACCAAGGACATCCAGGACTTGAACTCAGACCCGGAACAAGTAAACTTAATAAACATTTATAGAACTCTCCACTTCAAATACACAAAACATACATTACCACCTCACACCTATTCCAAAAGTGACTACATAATTGGAAGTAAATTGCTCCTCAGTAATCGCATAGCATTTCATAGGTTTAAATGAAATATTGGTTGGTTGCTTGTTTGTTATTTTCTTCCCATATTACTTCCTGTCTACATCATTAAGTATAATTATTGGTATAAAAGAGGTTTTCAATACCCATTACTAAACTGCATTCTAGCCTGGGCAAGAAAGAATACTCCCATTCTCTCTCTCTCTCTCTCTCTTCCTTTTTCTTCCTCTTCTTCATTCTTTTTTTTCTTTTTTTCTTTCTTTCTTCCTTTTTTTTTTTTAAAAAAAGAGTGAACTCTGTCTCAATAAATAAATAAATAAATAAAGTGCTGAAGGAAAAAGAAGTCAACCCAGAATTCTAGGTCCACTAAAAATATTCTTCAAAATTAAGGCTAAATAAAGACATTTTCAGGTAAACAAAAATAGAAAATTTATTACCAACAGATAGATGTACACTACAATAAATATGAGATATTTTCAGTTTAAAAAAATATATACACACCCTTACCAAAAAAAAAAAAAAAGTGGGAGTTTCCCTGCACAAGCTCTCTCTCTGCCTGCTACCATCCACGTAAGACATGACTTGCTCCTTTTTGCCTTCCACCATGATCGTGAGACCTTCCCAGCCATGTCAAACTGTAAGTCCATTAAACCCCTTTTTCTTCCCGGTCTTGGGTATGGCTTCATCAGCAGTGTGAAAACAGACTACTACATCTGCCTTTATGAAAGAACTCGGAAAGAAGTTCACTGTAATGCTCTCTATGGATTTTTCTAGTGTGGTCTTTATCACCCTTGAATGGATGATTCCAGAATATAATTGCATCACTCACAGTGTGGTGCTGGTAAGCAGCTGAGGTCCTGGGCACCCTGGGGTCAAATCAAATTGGAGCTCCATAATCTATGGTCCATTGTACAAAAGCATAATTTATTCACCACATTTCAGGTAATATATTCAGAGAAGGGTGAATTGAGAGGCATCAGGCATCAGCACACACACACACACACACACACACACACACACACACACACGCACAATGTACAAAGTGTTTAGGGAATAAGAAGGAAGAGGCCTGAGAGGGGAAATACATTCTTACATGATCTTAAATATCACTTTTTTCCTGTCTCGCCTTGATTAGGAGAAATGCTACCTCCAGCTGCTATAGGGTAGTAAGCAGTAAGAGTGCAGGCTTTAGAGACAGCCAGATGTGAGTTGAAATCTCAGCACTGCCCCTTACTAGCTGTGGGACTTGGAGCAGGTTTCTTCATCTCTCTAGACTGGGTCTTCTCATGTAAATATATGGGTAAAAACAATGTCTGCCTCCCAGGGTTATTGTGAGTTTAAATGATAATGCACAATTATCATCAGTGGAAGCTAAAACCACTAGAAAAAGACTTATGGGGTTAGTCACACAACCTCAAAATATCACTCCAGACTACTGTTTAGACTCTTCAAAACTGTCAATGTCATGAAAAGAGGATGCAAAGGCGGGGGGGTGGCTGTCGAGAAACTGCTCTAATTAAAGGAGACTAAAGAAATAGGAAAAGCAAATGCAATGTGTGATCCTTGATTAGATCCTAAACTGAGAAAAAGAAGAGAGGAAGGAAGAGAGGGAGGGAGGAAGGCAAGCAAGCAGAAATTATTGAGAAATAGGGGGAAATTTGAACAAAGATTATATGATAGATAATGGAATTGTTTTAATGTTAACTTTCCTGAGTGGAGAGAGAGACCAATTAATAAAACTAGACATTTCATTGCATATTCTTCCAGCTTTCTGCAGGTTTTAAGCATTTTCAAAATAAAGATTAGGCAGAAAGGATAATGCATGTAAAGTTCACAATACACAATAAGGGCTCAATGCATAGTAAATATGATAGGCTGGTGGTGATATCTCGACTTGATTGAAACTATTAAAATCTCAAAATGCTTATTTTATCTCCACATCTGTTTCTGACTTGCTATGTGAGATGGCTCAAGCCAGTAACCCATTCTGAGGTTCAGTTTTCCCATCTAGAAAGCAAGAAGACATCAGAGCCATATGTGGAATGCCAAAAAGAAACAAATACTGAGAGGATGATAAAGATTATACACATAATGAGGAAATCAAATTTCTCTCTAGGGTTGGGATACATTAATCCATGTTACTGTAATTATATGGTAACACTCTCTGATTATGCAAATAAACGCTACTCTGGTATATTTTTTTTTCTTTTTGCATCTTCTTTCATACTCCGATAAAGTTACTGTCACTCTGTGCTTTTAAAATGTGCTTAAAAGGGGGAAAGCAATGCCTGTTTAAGAAAGCTCAAAGAGAAGGCAGGCCCTGTTGCATGAGTAACACAATTCTACAAACATTGAATGAATACCTTCCTCTGTGTCAGCCACTTTGGATGCAAAAAGAGCAGTAAGATGATTTTCTGTTTTTGCTTAAAGGCCTCATGACCTATTGGAGAAAGAAACACATAATCAAGAAATTAGTCATATGGACCCTTTGCTGAACATTGCATCATGTAAAACACAGTAGGTTCATGGTAAGTAGGTATTCACTAAATCACTGTTGAATGAAAGAAGACTGGATGGATGGATGGATGGATGGATGGATGGATGGATGGATGGATTCATGGACAAACAGGCAGACAACAGAATGGAAAGAATGGTATGAGAACCACCGAAAAGAATAACTAATTTCATATGAAGACTTTAGAAGGTTGGGGAAAGGCCACTAGTTTATTGATATTTGAAGTGGATGTTGAAGGAACAGGATAATTTCATTTGAGATGAAAAGCATCTTAGGGGAACAGCATAATGTAAGGAATAATTTTTTACTTTTCAATCACATCTGTCCTATTGGGAGAAAGAAATCAGAGGAATACAATGTTAGTGACATAGTCACCTAGGTAAACCCATTCTGAATCAAAAGAGAGGATGATAGCACTTTCTAGAAGAGGAACAACACGGTTTTGTTCTGTGAGCATTATTGAACATGGACCATGTTGAAACCATTTCTCAGTCTGATGGTACAAAGACAGTCAGACATTGCCATGGGCCTGAGGGGCCTATGGCTTGGTTGCAAGATTTTTTTCTATAGATCTTTCTGTACTGACCCACAAAAATAAAAGTTAAAGGACAAGAGAAAAGCAGTCAAACTAAACACTAGCTCTTAAGTAAAAATCTTTGCTGACCAGTGGGTGGCATGTAAAACATAGTAGGTTCAGAGTAAGTAGGAATTCAGCAAATCACTGTTGAATGAAAGAATGGCTGAGTGAATGCATGGATGGATGGATGGATGGATAGATGGATAAAGGGTTAGGTGGATGGATGGACAAGTAGATAAAAGAATGGAAAAGTTGATCACAAATAACTCTAAATACAGGCAAAATAGAAATGCCCAGGGAATTGCCTCCTGAAGAATAAGTCTATACTTAAGCTCCCAGGGGCTGCTTTGGGTTCCTGGAAGGCTTACACAGGTGAAAGAGCTTTAAAACATCTAAAATCACTTAGAAAATGTAAAAGAGTAAAGAAAGCCAACGTTTAGAAAAGGATAATTGAAAACAGTATTTGAGTGAGATAATTTATACCCATTGCCATATTTTGATTTTGCCCTAATTATATATTTTCTTAAGAAATGTAAAGCCTAGGTTATAATGAAGATGTAGCCTAATAGTTTAACTGTTGCTCTAATAAGAAGTTTTCTTTTTAGAGAGAGCAAAATAATATGGCTGAATCATGCTTTTCATCTCTTACCCTTTCTGTGTCATACAGAACTGGAGTAAATGTATTCATCTTCCCTCTATGATTCCTCTAGCTGGTAAGGAGGAAATGAAATTGCGGGTACAGTCTAGGAGAAATTACCTGGCTTTTGAAGAATGTCTTACTACCATCCAGAATAAATGACAGTAAAAAACAACAGACTGGGCGTTGTCCCCAGCACACTGCAGGGCCAAAGTGGGCAAATTGCTCGAGCCCCAGGATTTCAGGACGAGCCTGGCCAACATGGCGAAACTCCGTCTCTACTTAAAAATAAAACACACAAAAATTAGCCAGGCATGGTTGTGGGCACCTCTAGTCCCAGCTACTCAGGAGGCTGAGATAAGAGAATCTCTTGAACCCAGGAGGCAGAGGTTGCAGGGAGCCAAGATTGCACCACTGCATTCCAGCCCGGGAGACACAGCAAGACTCCATCTCAAAAGAAAGGAAAGGAAAGTAGAGGGAAAGGGAAAGGGGAGACAACAAAGGCTTATTTTACTGGGGAAATGGGGTGGTGTAGCAGCTAATTGAGCTGACTCTGGAATCGGTGTATGGGCAATATCCTTAATCTTCCTAGGCCTCAATTTCCTAATCTGTAAAATGGAAACAATGAGAGTAACTATCTCATAAAGGTGTTATAAAGATTAAAATTATAGAGGATGTAAATCATTAGCACACTGTACCTCATAATAAACATACAATAAATATTAGTATTGCTGAGAGATGATGAAAAATAAAAGCAGATAATTGGGAATTTGATATATGGTGTTCAACTGAGCCAGTCATGGCTTGGTCACTCCACTGGCTGACTTCGGAGTGAATCAAAGTTTGTTTAAACCAACGGCTGTCGATGGGAAGTGGTATTACCTCCATGGGAAGTTTGAAAGAAGTTGTCATGGTGACTAGAAAACTCCACTGGTGCTTAATAGGTGAGGGCCAGGGATGATAAACGCCCTCCAGTGAGCAGGAAAATAAATTGTCATTTAAAACACCAGAAGCACCCTAATGAGAAATCCTGGATTCAACTCTCCTTGGGATTCCATTCCTGTTTCCATTTCCCCAGCCAGATTGCTTCAGATTTGGACATGGGCCTGTTTTGGCCAACAAGACATAAAAGCCTGTTGGGATTCTGAGGAAACTTTTCTTTGTGATTAAAAAAAAAAAAAAAAATGCACAACCCCTACTAGCAGCACTTAGGGCCTCCATGGCTGACTTGCAACCATGAGGGGAAAGTCCAGAGACACAAAGAACACTCAGAGCCCTGACATTCCTGAGATGCTGAATTAGCCAACCTTGGTGCTACCTACCTCCAGGTGTCTTGCAGGGCCAAAAAATTCATTTCTTTTAATTTAATCAAACTTTAATCCAATTTAATCTATCATTTGCAGCCCAACGCATTCTGAATAGTATATTTGGCCTAAAGAAGGTGAAAGGAAAAAAATCGTAAGATGATAGCTTTAATCCCATTAATTAGGGCTCTGCCCTCATGACTAATCACTTCTTAATGCCACTACATAGGGGATACCAACACATATGAATTTTGACGGGACACATTCAGCCCATAGCTGACTTGCATGCTAAAAGCTACAAAACACTGTTGGAAGAATCAAAGATCTAAATAATGTAGAGACACACTGTGTTTGTGGTTTAAAAGACTCAACAGAGGAAAGATGCTCATTGTTCCTCAAATATATGTACAGGTTTAACACTATTTATCAAAATCTCAGCAAGGTTTTCATAGATATCACTTATTTTAAAATTTACATGGCAAGACAAAGGAACTAGAATAGCTAAAGCAAATTTGAAATAGAGGAATAAAGCAAGTGGAATTAGTCTACTTGATTTCAAGACTTCTTATTTTGAAATATATCGTTGCAGTGACCAAGACTGAATGGTACTGATGGAGGGACAGACACACAGCTCACTGGAATAGAATAAAGAACCCAGAAATAGACTTGCACACATATGCATGAGTGATTTTTAGAAAAGGTACAGAAGCAATTGGATGGAGAAAAGAGAACCTTTTCAACAAATGGTACTAGAGGAATTGGACATTTACAGGGGAAAATAGCTTGCCCTACTATTTGGTATACAAAAATTAACTCAAAATATATCATGAACTTATGTACAACTATAAAACTTCTACAGAAAAGCACAGGAGAAAATCTTCATGATATAGGATTAGGCAAAGAGTTGTTAGACTTGATATCAAAGCATGGTCCATAAAAGGAGAATTTGATAAATTGGACTTCATCAAAATTTGAAACTTTTGCTCCATGAAAAACTCTGTCAAGAGGATGAAGAACAATCCACAAATAGAAAGAAGTTACTTGTAAATCACGTATCTGACAAAGAATGAGTATTTGTAGTATATAAGGATTCTTAAAACTCAACAGTTAAAAAATTAGAAAATAGGCAAAAAATAGAAACAAATATTTTATCAAAGAAGCTACACAGATGGCAAATAATACGAAAAGACATTCAACATCACTAGTGATTAGGGAAATGCAAATTTAAACCATTAAGATATCATACACACCAGAGTGACTAAAAGGAAGTTCCAATGAATGCAGCTGAGGACATAGAGAAACTGGATCTCTCATACACTGCTAATGAAAATTAAAATGGTACAGCCACTCTGTAAAACGACAGGGTAGTTTCTCTAAAAACTAAATGTACAGCTGCCATATGACCCAGCAATTATACTCCTAGGCATTTATCCCAGAGTAATGAAAACTTATATTTACACAAAAACCTGTACACAGGGCCGAGCACGGTGGCTCAAGCCTGTAATACCAGCACTTTAGGAAGCCAAGGTGGGTAGATCATAAGGTCAGGAGTTTCAAGACCAGCCTGGCCAAGATGGTGAAACCCCATCTTTACTAAAAATACAAAAAAATTAGCCCAGCATGGTGGTAGGTGCCTATAATCCCAACTACTCAAGAGGCTAAGGCAGAGAATTGCTTGAACCCAGGAGGCAGAGGTTGCAGAGAACCAAGATCATGCCACTGCACTCCAGCTTGGGCAACAGAATGAGACTCCATCAAAAAAAAAAAAATCTGTATACAGGTCAGGCATAGTGGCTCACATCTGTAATCCCAGCACTTCAGGAAGCTGAGATGGAAGGATTGCTTGAGCCCAGGATTCAAGGCCAGCCTGGGCAACATAGTGAGATCCTATCTCTATGAAAAAAAAATTTATTTTAAATTAGCCAGGTGTTGTGGTGCATGCCTGTAGTCCTAGCTACTCAGGAGGCTGAGGTGGGAGGATCACTTGAGCCCAGCAGGTCGAGGCTGCAGTGAGCCATGATCTTGCAACTGCACATCAGCCTAGGTGACAGAGCAAAACCCTGTCTCAAACAAATAGACAAACCAAAAAACCCTGTACACAATTGTTCATAGCAGGTTTATGCATAAAAGCCAAAACCTGGAGACAGCCCTGATGTCCTTCAACGAGTGAATGGTTAAATAATCTATGGTACATCCATACAGTGAAATACTATTGATACAGGCAACAACTTCTTGAATCTCCAGAGAATTATGCTGAGTGAAACAAAGAAAGTCAATCCCAAAAGGTTACATACTGCATGATTCCATTTGTATAGCTTTCTTGAAATGACAAAATTATAGAAATGGAAAACAGATCCGTGAAAGGGTAAAGAAGGGGGCTTGCAGGAAGAAGGGAAGTGGGCGTGGCTACAAAAGGGCAACCGTGATGGAAATGTCCTCTATGTTGAATGCATCAATGTCGATATACTGGTTATGGTACTGTACTATAGTTTTATAAGACATTACCATTGAGGGAAACTGGGTAAAAGGTATGTGGAATCTCTTTGTAGTATTTCTTACAACTGCATGTGAAACTACATTCATTTCAAAATTAAAAGGTTAATTGACAAAAACCCTGCACCACAATCAGCAAGTCTGTGGAGCCATGCAGCCCAGAGCTGTGTGGCATGGACTTAGAAACAAAGGCAAAAACAGGCCCCGCGGGTGAACAAGAGGGAGGAAGCCAACAGCCCCACACGGGGTCGAGATAAATGTTCATTGATATTACATTTGCAGAAAGAAGAAATTAAAGAAATCACCATATGAGCTGATTTACAAAAGAAACTTCTTTCAGCCTGAATCCATCTGAAGCCAGAGATTCCATTCAACCTGGCACCCATTCAGATAGCAAGTCTGCCTGGTGCAGAAATCAGTCTCTCCTACTCACGCTGAGTAATTTGATCCATTTACTCCAAGTCAGCAGTTTGGACATATGTTTGCAATCTGAGGGCTTCCTGTGAGGTACACAGACCCATAATAACATTTTTTACGGGAACTTTCTGGTTTTGGATGCCAGGCCAGACTGGAGTTGGATTGAAGACATGGTTGGATGTAAACAAGGGTTTTAAAGGTCAGTTCTCCAGCCAGCAGGCTGGACTGTGTGGACCTTGACGGTGGGTGGGGAAACTGTTCTCAATGGGTTTTCTCATAAAAAGATCATTTATATGTGTTTCCTCATATCAGAGCAGAAAAACCCCACAGGACTTTTCCACTTTGCTTCTGCATCTGATGGGAGGCAGAGGAAATGGCACAAAGCCAGTACCCCCACCCTTCGCCCCCAGTTCTCCCAGTCCAGCCTTGAGAGAAATGTTAGTATGCTGGGACCCACATTACGCAAAGCCACTGCCTCTCCTCCCAGCCCCTTGGAGAGCCACTGCGCCCCACTCACCCTGGCTTTTGCACAGGGCCAATTTTACATAAGTCACTCCTAAAGGAACAAATTCTCTTCCCAATGTGCTCCTTAGGCATTTCAAGTGATTCTGTAAACCACATGTTAAAAAAGTAATGTTCTCATTTATTCATTTGACCAATACCCCATTGAATATGCCCCTACTGCTCTCAATTTATTCTGCCAAACACAGGCATCAGGAAAAGCTCATTTTTTCTTACTTAACACTAACAGGAGATTAAAGATTTCTTCTCTTGGCAGAAGTCTCAGTGTCTCCCATATATTGAGTAGAAAGAAGCACACAGTCCCTGGAGTCCCTAGGTGAGCCCCCAGAGGTGGACTCTGCTGCGCAGATGTCTGGAGAGTCCCAAGGCGGCTTGCAGACCCCAGGCTCGCCCGAGAGCAGGGGGGCAGAGAAAACCCTATAGTGCCTCCACTTTCTATCATCACTATGACAACCCTGCCGTGGGATCCTGATGTTGGGGAGATGCCTGACTTTTTTGGCTTGAAACTGAGAGTTAAACAGAAAGCAATCCTTCGGGGGCAAGGAGATGTACAAGGAAGGGTACTGGCACCAGAGCGACCTCCGTTTGTCTCGGCTCCTCACTTACCAATTGGATGACCTTGAATGTGTTCCTAATTTCCTCCTGCTACTGGAAATAATCTCCTCCTCCTGCTGCAGGAAATAAAAACTCAGAGTTTGAAGGGAATACTCCCTTAAACTTTAGACACAAACACCACCTCTGTCTGTGGCCTTTGATCAGGAGTCCTAAGCCCTCATGCCTCAGTCTCCAAAGGGCTGTCCTCAAAGACAAGGGGCAAAGGAAAGTTGACTAATTTGGCAAGAGGCTCTTGACCAGGGATTCCTAACTCATCTGTGGCCTCTCCAGCCCCCTAAACTGGAAGTCTATAGGATTATAGGGAGAGTATGGATATGCACATCTTCCACATATAAATAGATCTTTCTCATTTCCTATGCTTCTCTTCAACGGGGGATGGTGAAGGGCACAGACAGAAGGAAAACACAAAACAGATCAAGAAAGCAAACTGCCCAAATAAGTAAGAAACCTCATGCCAGAACGGGTGATGAATTCTGAAGTCCTGGCTCCCGGCTCACAGGAATCAATCTCATGTCCCAGTGAGTTGCGGGGAGTGTCTTCCTGAGCAGGTGAATGGGGCAGTGGTGTGGCTGCTCATCACTGTTCATCGCCATACTGTGAAGGTCACATGCAAGACAGGAAAAGCCACAGAGCAGATGAGGTGTGGGGCCAAGAACACTGAAACTGGAGGTTCTCACTGTGGGCTCAGCTATGTGATTATGTGCTAAGGCAAGCCCATTGTCCTTCTATGCCTCAGTTTCCTCATTGACAGGATTCAAATGTTAATATCCATCTCAGGAAATGATTGTGAGGAGTCAATGTTAGGAATGTGTTCTGCTGCAAGTAACAGAAAGCCCAACAACTATACCTAAACAAATTAGGAGTTTGTTGTTCTCACAGTCTAAAGGTAGGTATTCCAGGGCTCAGATACCTGTGCAATTTTCATTGATTCCAAAACACATTGTTTTTCACATTTGAATATCTTGGGAATCTGACTGTGTCTTAAAGTCAAGTTGTAGTTTAATTAAGAGCATTTTTTCTTTCCTAATGGTACTTAAATACTGCTGTGTCTTATAATATTGCTTATATATCCGACGAAGACAGTATCGGGGGCTAGACTCTCTCTAGCGTTTATCTCCATCATCCTTAGTCTGAAGACACCTTGCTGCATCCTCAAAACCTCATGGTTGCAACATAGCTGCTTCATCTCCAGGAATCACGTCCATATTACAGGCAGGAGGGAGAGAGAAGTGGGAAGAATACAAAGGATTTTCTCTTCTTGAAATTTTTTCTTATAGTTGGAAAGAGATGCCCTCTCTACCACCTTTCACTTAATATATTATTGGACAGAACTATGCCGCATGGCCAGCTACCGAGTGCTGGGAAGTTGAGAGTTTAGATTTCCAGGCTCTCTAAAAGAGGAAGGAAGGGAAGGGAGGAAGTAGGTGTTTGGTGCTGAGTGAGCCCACCTATTGTGTCTGCCACAGTATTTAAAGTACCTAGCACAAGTCTCTGGCATGTATCAGATGTCAAGAGAGAGAAACCCTGTATTTACTACACACACACGTGCACACACACACACACACACGTGATTTGTTTTGGAGATGAGGGAAGCCAGCCCACCAAACAACTTCATTTCTTGGAACACTATAATCAACACTCTGTAGGAATGCAAATGAGGTTTACCCAAGAAAGAGTGATAAACACACTTCTGTCCTTTTCAGTTCTGTAGAGCCGTTTCCATAGGCTCATGCACCAGAAGATTCTGGCACAAAATAAATAAAAAAAACAGTTTTGCTTTTCTCACACGTGAGGTTTTTTTTTCATTTCCCTCCACCAAGCTGAGGCTCTCTCTCCCTTCAGCTCTGCAGCAGTCAAAGCCCTGCAGCCCCTGTTTGCCTCAGTGGGAAGCATTTACAAGCTGGCATCTGTGAGCCATCCTCACTGCAAATCTGTGAGCAGGGAATAAGCATTTCTATCTGCCAAAACTGCATCTCAGAGAAATTAGGAACACGTTCAAGGTCATCCAATTGGTAAGTGAGGAGCCGAGACAAACGGAGGTCGCTCTGGTGCCAGTACCCTTCCTTGTACATCTCCTTGCCCCCGAAGGATTGCTTTCTGTTTAACTCTCAGTTTCAAGCCAAAAAAGTCAGGCATCTCCCCAACATCAGGATCCCACGGCAGGGTTGTCATAGTGATGATAGAAAGTGGAGGCACTATAGGGTTTTCTCTGCCCCCCTGCTCTCGGGCGAGCCTGGGGTCTGCAAGCCGCCTTGGGACTCTCCAGACATCTGCGCAGCAGAGTCCACCTCTGGGGGCTCACCTAGGGACTCCAGGGACTGTGTGCTTCTTTCTACTCAATATATGGGAGACACTGAGACTTCTGCCAAGAGAAGGCAATGCCCAAGGTCATAACAGGACTGAGAGCCTGTGTGAGGGTCAGACCAAGGGCTTCATGCTGCCCTCTGTCTCGGACCGAGGGCTGCACTGGCTCCTGTTTTGTCCTTGATTAGAGATACCAGCTCTCAGGCTTCTCAGGATCACAGACAGTAGGGCTGAGCTTGGAGGGGATGAGTTGGGAGGGAGGGAGGGATACTGAGCTAAGACAGTGAGTCCTTGGGCAAGTGTTTGTTTAAAGAGCAACAGGAGAAAGGAATGAAGTAGGGAAGTGGTGGAAGTGTGCAAAGAGCCATGGTCCTTGGCCGGTTTCGAGACTTCATCAGGGAGGCCTACCCTGACCTCATGATCTAAATGAGCCTCTACATCATTATTTCCTCTGTTCCTTTCCACTGTAGCCCTCATTACAATTTTCTTTGTGTGTGTGTGCGTTTTTTTTTTTTTTTTGAGACGGAGTTTCGCTCTTGTTACCCAGGCTAGAGTGCAATGGCACGATCTCGGCTCACCGCAACCTCCACCTCCCAGGTTCAAGCAATTCTTCTGTCTCAGCCTCCCGAGTAGCTGGGACTACAGGCGCGCACCACCATGCCCAGCTAATTTTTGTATTTTTAGTAGAGACGGGGTTTCACCATGTTAACCAGGATGGTCTAGATCTCTTGACCTCGTGATCCACCCGCCTCAGCCTCCCAAACTGCTGGGATTATAGGCGTGAACCACCGTGTCCGGCCCTTGTGTGTGTTTTTCTTGTTCATGTCTGTCCAGGCCACTAGACTCTAGAGTCCATGAAGGCAGGAAAGACATTAGTTGTTCATTTACTCAGGACCCAGCAGTGCCTGGAATACAGTAAGTGCTCAACAAACATGTGATGAGAAAATGGTTTTGGGCTTTGTTTCTCTTTTAAAATTCCTGATTCACTTTGGACATTGATATGAACCAAAATATATGACCACTGAATAGCTGCAACTTGTGTCTGTGAATACTCACCATTAGGTACAAGTTTAAAACAAATGTAATCTATTATAAAAACAGTTTTTTTGATCTTCTGTGGGTTTTTTTAGTGCTGAGGCAGATAATAAAAGATTAGGCTGGGTGTCGTGGCTCACACCTGCAATCTCAACACTTCGGGAGCCCAAGGCAGGAGGATCACTTGCGCTCAGGAGTTTGAGACCAGCCTGGGCAACATGGCAAGACACTGTTTCTACAAAAAATAAAAGTAAGATTAATATATTTTCCAATAGACATGAGTTAATTAAAAGTACAAGATTATTTTTGATCTTATTATTTCTCATATTTACTTCACAGCATAATGATCAAGTCTGGCACATAATGGTTTGTGGTCTGTCTTACTTTTGTGTAGAAAATGATGTTAAAGGGTTTTTATTTTGCTTCTTTTACATGAGAACATAGGGTAGAAGGTATTTTTGAGCCTCATAAGGTACCCAAAACCCCCAAGCCCACTACACACAGCCTCAGAAGGTACTGTTCCTACTGCTGTTCAGGTGAAAGGCACCCCTGCAGTGGAGCAGTGTGCACCCTGCACAGCCTTGCGGGAGCAGCCTTGTGAAAACCCAAGCTTGACAGCTCATCTCCCTGTTTTTAGTCTTGCCCCTTTCTGTTCTTCCTATGACATCCAGAATGATCTTTCCAAAACTTAAGTGAGAGCCTGGGATTTGTCTCCTTAAAATCCTCCGGTGACCTCTCATTGTATTGAGAACAAAAACAAAACCCCTCTCCTCGCCCTCAGGCCCCATAGACTCTGCCCTTCGCCTGTAACTCCTACCTGTTGCTTACCTCCCCTCTTTCCTTTGCTCACTGAACTCAGGTCCTTGGTTAGCCAAGTTCATACCTGACTCAGGGGCTTACACCTGTGTGCCTTCTGCCTGAACTGGGTCTCCTACCTGGCTTTTTAGCTTTGACTAATCTTCACTGGTGTATCAGTCCACTTTCACACTGCTTTAAAAGAACTGCCTGAGACTGGGTAATTTATCAAGAAAATAGGTTTAATTGACTCATAGTTCCACATGGGAGGCCTCAGGAAACTTACAGTCATGGTAGAAGGCAAAAAAGAAGCAAAGCACATCTTACATGGCAGCAGAAGAAAGAGAGCGAGATGGGGGTGAACCACCACACACTTAAACCATCAGATCTCATGAGAACTCATCATAACAAGAACAGCACGAGGGAAACCACCCCATAATCCAATCACCTCCCTCCAGGTCCTTCCCTTTACACATGGGGATCACAATTTGAGATGAGGCTTGGGTAGGGACACAAAGGCAAGCCGTATCAACTGGCTCTTTTCTTCTCATCACTCAGATCTCAGCTTAAATATCACCCCAGGGGGCTCTTCCCTGACCCCGATTCTAAAGTGCACTCCTCAGTCATCCTCCACGACATCTCTGTGTCTCGTCTCTCTACAGAACTCATCCCTATCTGATATGTCCTTTTTTCTCTACATTTATTCACTCATTATCTGTGTGCTCCCCTAGACTTGCAGCTCAGTAAGAGCTGGGGCATTATCTTTGTTGTTCTTTGCTGCAGTTCCAGTGCTGAGAACAGTGCCAGGCCCTTGGTAAGTGCTCTAGAAACATTTACTAAATGGAGGAATGAAAATCCACAAGGAGACTTGGTGGTTGCGGCTCCCCAGCCTGGCTTGCTGACCAACTGGGGGAGTCCATCTGAGAACTCAAGAACCAACAGGATGTGCTGGAAAGAGTCAAGAAGTCAAGAGGCATGAGTCTCCTGCCTTTTCTTGTCGCAGCCATTAGCCTCTGTCTGTCTGTCTGTCTCTCTCTCTCTCTCGGAACTTCCATTTCCTCATCCGTCTTGTGAGGCATTTGGATTGGGAGGTCTCTGAGGTCAGAGGCTGCGTATCTTTGGGGTAGCCAAGTCCCTAACTCTCCCAAGCCACTGCAGGCCCTGAGCCTGGGACAGGGCCAGACCACACACAGGCTTCCAAGAAGACACAGCTGCAATGCCTGCGTGCTGGTCTCTTCCTCAAGGCCACAGAAACAGGTGCTTGAGACAAAATGAGGAACATGATAGGAACTCTGTGGTTGAAGAGACTGTGTGGGTTTGGCTTCTGAGCACTGTATTCAATACCCAGCCCAGTGTGAGTGAGTCTCCCACTGCCTCAGTTGTTGGCCTCCACCCTCAGCCTGTACCCCATGAGAGTCTAGCTGATATTCTGACTCTTCATTAATACAAACCCAGCAGTGCCGATGTGGTATTCCCAGACAGAGGCCTAGTGGGCACTCAGCACTGCCGACTGAGGAGCAGATAGAACTTGCTGTCATTTCCTCTCCCAAACCCACCTGGGTTCAGCTCTGCCACCTCTTAGAGTAGGACTAGGGGATGGCCAAAGAGCAGCTAGGGGATAGGCAGGAAGAAAAACTGCCACAGACCTGGATGCAAGGAAGGAGTAAGGCACACATGTGATCACAGGAGGGAGAAGGAGTCTCCAGAGGCTATTCAGCCAACACCTGACCGTGTGGCAGCCCCTCCCTCTCTAGGGATCAGTCTCCTGATTGTGAGATCAGACTAGGTGACCTCTAAGGCATCTCCCAGCCCTAGAATTTTCAAGTTCTCAGTAAGTGCTAATTTCTAAAGCCGTGCTCATCACATATGTGCTATGTAGGAAATGGGGCAGGGAGAGAGACCACAGGAATTCCTGTCTGATAAGAAGAAAGTGCATTGGTCAGCAGACTCCAGGCTTTCTTTCAACAACACCACGTTGTTAAAGGCTAATTGAGAGTTTAACATACTCCCAGGGATTTTTGTGGACTTCAGCACAGATGCAAAGGATCCAGGGTTATGCATGATTCTTGGATCTAATACCTATGCTGGGTATTGGGGGTTGGAGTGACAGCTATAATATTTACCATATCACACTAGCATATTGGACACCACAGTTAAGAGCCACTTAAATCTGCACCAGCAGACCAGATTGGAAAATGTACATTAACAAGGCTATAGACCAGGCCCAAATCATATTGCACACCATCAGCAGAGTGTCTTGATGGTTTTATAATTTATTCTACATGTATTAAGTTATCTTATTGTCCAGCACTGTACTAAGTGCTAGGGAAGTAAAGATGAAGAGAATCCAGCCCTTGCTCTCTAGCAGTTCCCAAAAAACCTGCTGTGGCATCCAGGTTTGCCCAAGCCAGAGCTCCCATCATGACTCCAAATGATACCTTTTGTACAAATTTTAAAAAGGCCTGCCTCTGGGATGGATGCAGCCCAGGGTGCACACAGCCAGGTGAGCACATTAAACTGACCACTGGTTTCCCTTTCCCCCTCAACTGAGCACCCTGATGCAGTCAACAATCTGTGCAATTGATCCTGGTGATCACAGTGGGCTGCCAAATTTCAATTAATATCTGACATATATTTTCATTTTAATGGGATATACATGTTAGCAATGTCTGTCAAATGGAGCACAGATCCAAAAAAGTCGTATCACAGTGGAGCGTGGGCACATAAGCTGACTATAATATGAGGTAAGAAATGTAAAATCTGGCCAACTTGGTGTTTATCGGAACATAAAAAATGTAACAGAACAGAAAATCAGTATTAAAGAGAGACCAAATAATAGTGTGGTAACAGTTGGATGCTTTTACAGTTGCTTTGAAAACCATTCATACCGTAATAGTAATTGCATTGCAATGATTCCTGACTTGTTTAGTGTGTTTTAGTATTTTAATGCTGTGACATGTGCACACACACACACACACACAAAGTTGGGAACCATCACTCTAGTGGTTATAGTGGAAAAGAAGTATGTAAAAAATTCTGTTCCATGATTAAGTTCTTCTTAGAGATATGAGATAAAAACAAGTCACTTAACTCTACCTAGAGAGGCCAGGGAGGGCTTGCTAAGGGAAGTGATAACTCAAGCAAAATGAAGATTATTTAAGAATTCACCAAGCAGACAGGGTGGGAAAGGGCACTGCGAGCAATGGAAACCACTTGGGCGAATGTGTGGAAGAAAGGACAGGTTGTGTGTACTGACCTGCAAGCTGTGATATGGACTGGAGAGGAAAGCATGAATAAGAGCATCAGGAGGTGAAGGTGAAGCCAGCTCACAAGAGTCCTAATGGATGTGGCTCTGGTCCTAATCCTTCCCACAAATTCAAACCTCCCACCACCGTCACTAATTCTGAAGTAAAGGTAAGAATTTTCCCAAGACACACATGATGTGTTTTTGCTTTGGGCTCAGCAAAATGCCACAAGCTTTAACCTTTTAACTTGGGTAGAAAATGTATAACACTAGCTAGGTGTTTCGCAGAAATCCCAAGGACCAGTACAAAATAAAAACATGGAGCCTCTTTTTCAAAAATTATTAAGAATTTCAAGACAGCAACAGCAGAGCATTAAATGAAGTGCTAGGCCCATCTAAGTGTGGGGCCTTGTGTAACTGCATAGATTACACACCCATATAGCAGGCCTTGTCTGTAGTTGAGGGCAACCAGGAAAAAGGAAGAAAGAAAGAGTTGGGTGGGGAGGAGATAGAGAGAAAGAGAGGAAGAGGGAGCGAGGAAGAGAGATTGAGATGCTAATTCTAGGCAGTCGAAACTCCTTTTTTAAATTGAACTTCCTAAATTTTGTCCTCAAATTATCCCTAGTAACAAGAAGGATCCCCAGTAGAGCAACCGTCCACAACCACATAATTGATTTGAGTTCTTATATCACTGAAAACTACTGTGAGTGAATTCTTCATAATGATACATCAGTGTTTAATATGAAAAGTGTCTTTAGTAAGGTGACTGGTTATGGGATAAATCTACAAAAACGTATGTCTCATGATAGATCAGGAGGTCAGAGTGCACACCAGCTTCTACATCTTCACCTACACAAAGCACCACGAAATAACAGAAATTGTATTTTGAAAAAAATAGATTTATAACATGGCTGGAAATCAAGGAAGAATGCTACCTGCGGACTAGAAATATTATGTTTTTTTAATAAAGACAGGACTGAATTGATTTAAAAAAAAAGATAGAGAGGGAAAGAAAAAAAAACACCAAGCAAAAATGAGTAGGAAGAACTACACAAGGCAAGAATAGTTCCAGAGCACACCTAGTGAAGAGTAATGAGATCCACGTGGGGAAGAGATTCTGGGATCTCAGTGTTATCAGCTGAATATTTCAGAATAGCTGAGCCAGTCAGGCCCGTCCCCTTCCAGGCCTCCACTAACATGGAGCCATTTGTAGACAGGGCATTTCCTCCTAGGCTCAAGCTGTTGTCACTGCACTCCGAAAGGGGAGTTCTGACTCAATAAATCTTGTGAGTAGGACCTCTGGTGCCATGGACTCCCGAGAGAGATAGAGAATCCCTGCCATCAGGGTCATGCTATCTGCAGACCCCACCTGCATAGACACCTCCCCATAATCGCTGGGGAGGGCAACAGAAATTGGTATAGGCAATGGGGATTTCCATCTGAGTTGGGAAAAGCATTGTGGCTGGATATCAGAACTTCTGCCATAGCTAGTTTTCAGATATTTTTGATATCTTCCCATGGTCAGGTGATTGATCAATTTATAAATATTGTGTGATTGAAAAGAACATAAAATCTGATAAGTCAAGAAATAAATATTGTGTGATTGAAAAGAACATAAAATCTGATAAGTCAAAATGTTTCTTTTATATAATTATCCCATATTTGTTATTTGTGTTCATTTAAATCCTCTTCAGTGCTGTCCAATAAAAATACGAGAAACACATGTTATTTTAAATTTTCTAGTAGCCACTTTCAAATAAGCAAAAATAAACTGATGAGATTAATTTTAATAGATTTTATTTATCTATTTATTTTATGTTGCAATCTTTAACTTTTATTTTAGGTTTGAGGGTACATGTGAAGGTGTGTTACATACGTAAACTCATGTCGCAGGGGTTTGTTGTACAGATCATTTCATCACCCAGGAATCAAGCCCAGTACCCAATATTTATCTTTTCTGCTCCTCTGCCTCCTCCCAACTTCCACCCTCAAGTAGACCCCAGCGTCTGTTGTTAACTTCTTTGTGTTCATAAGTTCTCATAATTTTAATAGGTTTTATTTAACTCATATCTAAAGTATGATCTTTTCAAAATATAATCAATATGTAAAATATTAGAGCTATTTTTTCATACCAAGTCTTTGAAATTCAATGTATGTTTTACACTTTATAGAACATTTCAACAGGGAAAGTGGATTCACTATATTTGAAGTATCAAATAACCTAGTGACTATTGGCTATGCTGTGTAGCTAGTGGCTACTATATTGGAAAGTGCACCTCTCAATCCTTGGATATTTTTCATCTACTTGTCCTATCATTTTTGCTTTATGCATTTTGAAGCTATGCACAAAAGTTCGTGGGTGGACATGAACAAAATCAAAGGTCTTCTTTGGCCAGGCACAGTGGCTCACTCCTGTAGTCCCAGCACTTTGGGAGGCCAAGGCGGGTGGATCAGTTGAAGTTAGGAGTTTGAGGCCAGCCTGGTCAACAAGTAAAACCCCATCTCTATGAAAAATACAAAATTAGCTGGGCATGGTGGCATGCACCTGTAATGCCAGCCACTTGGGAGGGTAAGGCAGGAGAATTGCTTGAACCTGTGAGGTAGAGGTGGCAGTGAGCTGAGAAAATATCGCTGCACTCTGGCCTGGTGACAGAGCAAGACTCCATCTCTAAATAAATGAATAGTCTTCTTCGACCATTAATTCTTTTGGCTTTGGATTCATTTTATCTCATATTAATATTGGCACACCTACTTCTTGGTGCCAGCATTTTATTAGTTAATATATTTTTTCCATTCCTTTATTTTGAAACTTTCTGTGTTGTTTTTTCACGTGTCCCTTTTAAGCAACATATAATTGCATTGGTTTTGTTATCCAGAGAGTTGCCGTCTTCTAACAGACACATTAACCAAATCATATTAAGATGAAATATGGGCATATTTGGACTTATTTGTCCAGATGCTTGTACTTTTAGTTACTGTGTTTTCTTGTCTCTTTTATTTTTTTTCATTTCTTGTTTTGTTGGATTAATCAAGGTTTTAGGTGTCCAGTTTCCTTTTTTCTTCTTTTAGCAGTTTAACATTTACACATCCTATTTCTATTCTTCCAGTAGTTACCATTAAGTTTTTTCAGCAGAGGAAGCAGATTGTTTTATTTGTAATGATGTGTGATTGTCACTTGATGACTACTTTATCTTGTCCATTTTTGGTTATTGTTACCCTTTAACTAATTTTAAGTTAAACATATATTTTCTCCCTGTGAAAAAACTAAAACATTATAGGTTTGGTCAAATTTCTCTGACTGCATCCCCAATCCCAGTCTTTTCTCAAGAAGTAAGAACTATATTTAAGTTTAAAACATTTTTTATTTTTTATGTGTGTCTGTATGTATATATACATACACATGTATGTATACATGTGTGTTTGTATGTGTGAATGTCTCTACATATACATATATATGTATGTCTACATGTATGTGTATGTGTGAACATATCTATATGTGTGTGCGTGTGTGTGTCCAGCTACCAAAAGAAATAATTTCTGTGACTCACTCTCTAGGAATGTGCCATAAATAATTGAATAAGTAGGCAAGTATATATGAAAGAATGTTTCATAACAACATCATCAACATTTTTTAAAAATTGAAAACATCCCAGCTAGGCACATGGCTCATGCCTGTCATCCCAGCACTTTGGGAGACCAAGGCGGGTGGATCACCTGAGGTCAGGAGTTCGAGCCCAGCCTGGTCAACATGGTGAAACCCCATCCCTACTAAAAATACAAAAATTAGCTGGGTGTAGTGGTGCATGTCTGTAACCCTAGCTACTCAGGAGACTGAGGCAGGAGAATCAACTTGAACTCAGGAGGTGGAGGCTGCAGTGAGCCAAGATCATGCCACTGCACTCCAGCCTGGGCAACAGAATGAGACTCAAAAAGAAAAAAGAAAGAAAAGAAAAGAAAAGATCCTAAATATTCATTCATAGGGTATTGGTTAAATAAATTGTGGTATACCCATATATTACATTTAATATGATGTATTATATTCTTAAATCCATTGACATAAAAAGCTGACTAGAATATAGTCTCAAATTTAAAAAAAATCAGATTACAAACACATATTCACAAACACACACGATTAAAAGATACTCACCAAAATACAATAATACAGTGATTATTTCTGATAGGTAAGAGTTCAAGTGACTTTTTACTTTCTTTTTTTTTTTTTTTTATTGCATTTTAGGTTTTGGGGTACATGTGAAAAACATGCAAGGTTGTTGCATAGGTGCATACGTGGCAGTGTGATTTGCTGCCTTCCTCCTCTTCACCCATATCTGGCATTTCTCCCCATGCTATCCCTCCCCGACTCCCCACCCCCCCGCTGTCCCCCCCACTCCCCCACAACAGACCCCCGTGTATAGTGCTCCCCTCCCTGTGTCCATGTGTTCTCCTTGTTCAACACCCGCCTATGAGTGAGAACATGTGGTGTTTGATTTTGTGTTCTTGTGTCAGTTTGCTGAGAATGATGGTTTCCAGGTTCATCCATGTCCCTACAAAGGACGCGAACTCCTCGTTTTTAATGGCTGCATAATATTCCATGGTGTATATGTGCCACATTTTTCCTGTCCAGTATCTATCATCGATGGGCATTTGGGTTGGTTCCAGGTCTTTGCTATTGTAAACTGTGCTGCTATGAACATTTGTGTGCATGTGTCCTTATAGTAGAACGATTTATAATCCTTTGGATATATACCCAGTAATGGGATTGCTGGGTCAAATGGAATTTCTATTCCTAGGTCCTTGAGGAATCACCACACTGTTTTCCACAATGGTTGAACTAATTTACACTCCCACCAACAGTGTAAAAGTGTTCCTATTTCTCCACATCCTCTCCAGCATCTGTTGTCTCCAGATTTTTTAATGATCGCCATTCTAACTGGTGTGAGATGGTATCTCAATGTAGTTTTGATTTGCATTTCTCTAATGGCCAGTGATGATGAGCATTTTTTCATATGCTTGTTGACATACATGAGGCCAACAAGCATATGAAAAAATACTTTCTTATTAAATATTTTATACTGATCAAATTGTCTAAAATGAGCATAGGTAGATGTTAGTTACACTTCTGAAAATACTTTTTAAAAATGTAATCCCTTCTTTCCAAACAATCTTATATAAAATCTTAAATAGAATAGTTGCTCCAGGAAAATTCATGACATTTATCCAAAGTGACCTTGGGTCCAGAGAACCTGCTTCCTTACAGAAGCAGGCTTTAGAAAGATGTAAATAATTGTCATTTGGTATGTTATTTATATATTTGCTCAGCTGTCTATACTTATGTTTTCTGTATACTAGATGTGCTTTTCTGTTTTACTTCACTAATGTTCTCCTGGGAAAGAACCAAGCTGTAAGTTCCTTCATGTAGAATGCCAAGTGAGCACGGACATTTGAGCAATGCTTTCGACACTGCTGATGAAGATCAATATTTCAAGCACTAATGAGTGCAACTAATGTTCTTGGTATGATTGAAAGTATGCCTGAAAACAGCTGAAAAACTTCTACTTGTAACATCTTTCTCATGGGAATTATACCTGAGACTGTGAGGTTCAATTCCATAGTCATTTCTTTACCTATTAAGCCCCAGGTATTATTGCAAAAATCAGCAGGCTCAGTCATAAAGTTCATAGCCAAATGCAGGCTGCATTAAAGATAAGCCTAGCTGATCAATATTTAACATCTGTTCATTCCCCAGTCCTTCCAGAAGAAAGACAGATGCTGAAAAATGGCTTTTTAGCTCTATTTTTCACATGGATAAAAAAACCAAGGCTACTTTCCACTCTCTAAGAGAAAAGAAAGAATCTTAAGAGGAGTTTCTCCCCATGTTAAAGATGGAGAAGCAGGCTGAGTGAGACTAGCTGTCTCGGATGTGTATCCTGAGGGGAATGTTTTTATTAATATCTCCAAGAACCTAGCTGTTCCTCCTCAGAATGGCTCAGTCGAGAGTTTACACAGCGTACTCATTAGGGCCATATCAGGACAGCAGCTTAACCAAGCATGAATGTCAGGGAGGCAGGAGTAGCTTCATTTCCTTGCAACCCTCCTAGGTCGTGACTAGAAATTGTTTTGAAAGACAAGCTTGTGCTCAGAGGATGGAGAAAAGCAAGTTTTATAGTTCCTGACTTATGAGAGTTTACTGTACAACCTGAATGCCAAGTTAATGTGCCATATATCCTGGGGATGCCAACAATAACAGATCATTCTCCTCACTGTCCTGTGTGTGTGTGTGTGTGTGTGTGTGTGTGTGTGTGTGTGTGTGTGTGTAGCCATCCACAAAACAAAAAATGGTATTTTCTGTGACTCCATTTCTAGGAATGGATATAGATACTGTTGCTGGGTAGAGAGGCTATCAGGCCCTGTGCTGGCATGGAGCAGGTCTCACAAAATCGACACTGTATCACTAAGTAGCAATAGATGTAGGTCATTTCAGATGAAAAAACAAGGAAGTCTAAGTTTTGTTTTGTTTTTTTCTAATTTCTAAAGGAGTCTCTACAAACTCTATCACTACTGCATCCACTGACAGATCTCCCTATCAGACATAAAGGCAGGGAAATGGTGCCAGAGCATGGCCTAAAAGCAGAAGCTGACAGCACCCAGCCAGGGACAGAAGATGAGCTACAGGCCTGGGGCTGTCTTTGTCAGTTTGTATTGCTATAAAGGAATATCTGAGGCTGGGTAGTTTATAAAGAAAAAGGGTTTATTTGGCTTATGGTTCTACAGACTGTACAGGAAGCATGGTGATAACATCTGCTTCTGACAAGGGCCTCAGGAAGCTTCTACTCATGGGGGAGGGTGAAGAGGAGCCATATATGCAGATCACAAGTTGGGAGAGGTGGCAGAGTGTGGAGGAGGTGCCAGGTTCTTTTCAACAACCAGTCATCACAGGAACTAACTGCAAGAACACTCTTGCGAGAATGGCACCAAGCCATTCATGAGGGCTCCACCCCCGTGACTCGAACCCCTCCTACCAGCCCCTACCTCCAACAGTGGGGAGCAAGTTTCAACATGAGACTTGGAGAGGACAAACAAACCGTATCCAAACCATAGCAGGGGCATAGGGGCATAGGCCTCCATTGGATTAAAACTGTCCTTTGAAGGATTTCACTTAGCCCCTTCCATTTTTTTTTCCAAATAAGGGATTACTCTTCATTTTGCCAGTGCAGGAAACAAGACCCAGAGTTAGCCACGTCCTAGGGTTTGTGACTCAACCAATGCTCCATGCTCATGAGAAGCTGCTAAAATGGGAGACTGTGCAAACAGGAGTTGTCCTGTACATTCTCGCAGCTCCATCCATTCAATCTCTGCAGTACTCAACCTGGCAGATAAACCACCTTCCTCATACGACCCCAGAACAACAATCAAAATGGAATCTTTCCAACTCCTATATCACCTTCCTCAAACTTTTTCTAGTCCAAGCTGAATTCCCATCTCTGTTTTCATAGATAGTGGATTCTCAATCTTCCCCCTCTTCAAGTATGTTTTGTGAAATAAGATGGAATAGGTTAGGATATTGTTAGTGGTGCAATGCTGGTAGGAGAAGAGGTCCATTCCTTCATAAAAGGTGAGGACAAAAGAAAGCCAAAATCGAAAGGTCTAGGAATTAGAATTCTAGGCCTGTGTGGTCTGATATGGTAGCCACTAGCCACACGTGGCTACTGAGCACTTGAGATGTGCTACATGCAACTGAAGGACAGATTCTTTATTTCATTTAATTAACATAAACAAATTTTAAAACTGACCATTTGATTGGATTGTTGGAAAGCCTCAGTATGTATGCAGCAACATAGGCTTGTAAATCTATTTCCTCAACCATATTATGAAATCCAAATGCACATTGAATATTTCCAACGAAAATGTAGTGTCTGAACTTAGATGTGCAATACACATAAAATATAACCAGAGTTGGAAGACTTAGGAAAAAATGTAAAATAGCTTATTGTTAATTTTTCATATTGACACATGTTGAAATGATATTTTAGATATACTGTATTAAATAAAATATATCATTACAATTTCTTCCACCTGTTTCTTTATATGCATTTTCTTTTAAACGTGGCTCATGGAAAGTTTTTAATTACATATTATATTTCCACTGGTTCTCCACTCTAGATGTTGAATGTTACTGGGGATAGTGCTGGAGAGGGAATACCCTAGTCCAGAGATCCATTCATCACTCACCTTCTCCCACTGCTGGTCACTCCAGGCCGTTTTCCAATCCTCGCCTTCCTCGTTGCTGTTTTAACATTATTAACTATGGTGAATATTGACTTCCGCTCACCCTTACCCTCTTCCAGCAATCCTCCCCTCCTAAGGCCTACTCCACTCTCCTCTCTTCCACCTGGCTTTTGAACATTCATATTCTACTAGGAATAAGCTTCCTCTTCACTCCCCTTTTCCCAAGCTCTTCCCGGCACACCACCTTCTCTGAGTCTGACCATCCTGTCTGTTTAAACTGCTCCCTTAGAGGTCAAGGGGAGCGGCATCGGGGCATGTGCTCATTCAGGCCTCCACTCCCGCAGGCACTTGAGGGGTGGGTTATACCTCTATTCCACCTTTTCTTTGTCTCCCGTGCCCTTTCTCAGTGTCCCCGTACCTTCGGTTGGATTTCTAGGAAACAGACTCTGCACAGAGATGAAGATCGGCACGTGGGAGGTCTCCTGGGAGGTGCTCTTGGGAACAACACCTTGAGAGAGTGAGGGAAACAGGATTCAGCAGAACCTCAACTTAAACGGTGCTGCTTTCCACAGAGGCCTCCGCAGATCCCTTGGGAAGCTATGGAGCTGGGGTGCCCCTTCAGGACCCTCCCTAATGGAAGGAAAGAGATGAACCTATGTATCCCCGCATCAACCAATTGGATCCAGATGCCCCCCCGAAGGAGTGGCAACCTGGTTTATACAACCCATCACTCATACAGTTATCTCGAACTTGCCCAGAGATCTCCTAATTTCTAAATCTAAATCTGTTTTCTTGGGCGTCCTCCTCCTTGGTGTCCCTGCAGCCTGGGCCCCCAATGAACGTCCCTCTTCTCCTGGACCCTGTCACACCACACAGTCCTGACCCTCCCTCATGGTTTCTCCTGATGGTTTCCGTTCCTTTCGTGGGCTCCTTCTCCGTAGACCGAGGTTCTGTCTTCAGCCCCGTTCTCTCTACCTTTTCTACCCTCTCCTTCCACCTCTCGTGTCTGCCCAACTTCTTTCCAGACGATTCCAAAATTTGCAACTCTTGCCTCAGCCTCGCCGATGAACCCCAGAATCACCTTTCCAATTGCATTTGCTGGATATCTGTCCCTGGAAGAAGGTGGTTTCTTCTCCAATCCAATTGCCCCACACTAAACTCAGGCTCACATCACTCCAGGTGCTCCTCCCGCACCACGCGCAGCAAGTTCTGTAGACTCTCCTTTGCCGCAGCTTCCGCACTGATCCCCCAGTTAAGGTCTTCATCTCACGGGACTATTGCAATCATCTCCTTTCCGCGAGGCCCCTCTGCGAAGTTCTTCTCAGCAGCCAGCCCGGGTATTTAGAACACTGGCGCTCCAGGTGCAGTGGCTTTGTCAGCATTCCCTGCCTCACGTGGCTTCCCTAATCTAGCAACCTTAATAGGTAGTCTTACTGCAGCTGAGTTTCAAAAGAACTCTGTTGGATAAGCACGAGGTCCTTGTTACTTTGGGAAACACGTAATGCATGCCCCACTGTTAGGGCCGGTCCAGTTAGGGCCAACTTTGCACCTCCACCTGGGCACAGCAGGGACAGATGGCCTCTACTCTCTGCTCTTCCTTTTAGCTTCAGAATAGAGAGACCTTGATTCTCCCCGGGGCCCAGCGAATGTAAAGTTGATGGTCCACAGGACTCTGAGAGGGACAGGGCAGTGATGGGAGTGGTGACAAAAGGGAATGGAGAGGCTCTCTCTTAGCAGAGAGGCTTTGGGAACCCCCAAAGGCCAACCTCTCCTAGGGGCCAACAAACGTAGGCGGCAGGGAGACCTAAGCGGGGAGCTAAGGAGGGCGGGGAGTTTGAAAGCCGCTCCACCGCCCCCCGCAGGGATTCCCCGGGCAACCGCACAGCTGCCTCGCACTCTGACTTAATTCCCTCCGCGTGCTCTGAATTGCAGAAAGCCCAACACCCAAACAAAGAGCTGGCAGCTCGCGTGCGGGGCTTCTGGGCGCGTCCTGCCGGCGGGGCTGGGAGAGCCGGCGCCGGGGCGTCGCGGCGGAGCGCGGGCGGGGGAGGCGCGAGGGCCAGCAGGAAGCCTCCGTGGGCGCGGGGGCGCGGGCCGGGCTGCCCGCACGCTGACCTTCCTCGGTTGGGAGGGACCAGCACTGGCTGGTGGGCGACTGGGCGGCCCCGGGAGCCGCCGCTCTCCGCCTCTCTAGGCGCTGCTCCCTTCGCCGCGTCCGGAGCCCCTGACCGGGTAAGTGCAGACGCGCGCCGGGGCAGTGGGGGCGCCGCGGGAGAGGGCTGGGGTCCTGGAGAGGCGCCGCCTCCTCTGCTGCCCTCCCCGCCCGCGGTCCCGAGCTACATAGACTGTCCGGAGCTTCCCCCGGGCGGGCAGAGGGAAGCCGGCTGGGGATGAGGACTGGAGGAGGCAGGAACGCCTGGGACGCTCACGGGGCATGGGACACTCAGCGCGGCGTCCGTAACTACGCGCCTGAGTCTGCTTTCTGCACTTGTGCCTTGGGAGAAAGCTCTGAGCCTCTGAGGGCCTCGTGTCGTCCAGTGTGCCTGAGGTATGCCTGTCCTCTTGAAAATGTCATTCTTTGTCCACCCTAGCGGCCGCTCATGAGGACACCAAGATGACAGACCCAGAGTTGTGTTAGCAAGACGCTCATGGGGTGGCCTTGGCAGCATATGCAGGGGTTAAGTGCTGGCAGCTGCTGTATCTGGTGCACCTGGCTTTCAGAGGGCCTGTCTGCCTGTGCAGGGGTGTCCCCATGTTCCCTGGGCATATCTGTGTATTTGTGACAACATGGCTCTGTAGGCCCTGTCACCTGTGTTTTTGTGCCCATCCTTGGACGTGCAGTTGGCCGGCTCCATGTGAAAAGGAGGTGTGGAAGGTTCTGGGGTGTATCCTTTTCACCAGCGATATGTGCAGTGTGCACATGTGTGAATTGGCTGGAAAGTCTGAAAGGGAGGCGTCCCGGTTGGCCTGGGCGGGACAGCATCTTAACTTGAGTCTAAGCTGCTGTGCGTGCAGGAGGAATAAGTGTTCCAGAGGTCTCCAGTTCGTGGCAAGTATTGGGAGGTGGGGAGAAGAGGCAGCTTCTGGAAAAACTCCTAAGTGCACTCTGGGGCATAGGGTGTGTGCCGGGCGGAGCGTGAGGAAGAGAATGAGGGTGGTATTAGGCCAAAGTGGATAGTCTGTGTTCAATTTGTGGGCAGCTGGATTGTAGGGGAAAGCAGCAGATGGAGGCTGGAGACAGGTTTGAGTCAGCACTTAATGGTTGTCACTGTGTCAGTAGCATTGTTCCCTGGACAGGTAGGTCATCTGGGGTTCAGTTGCTTTGTGTGCAAAATGAGAGTAATAACCACTGGCCCACCAGTCTCCTGAGGGACTGGAGGTTCCAATTACTTAATGCCGGAAAGTGCTTTGATGGTAGTTAGAACTCTTAAGGCGAGGGGCACTACTGGCCCACAGGTGCCAGGTTGGTGGTCTGGCCAGTGCTTAGGTGGCCCACAGCTGTTTGGTTTGAGGGTAGCAGGGAGAGGCATTTGCATGCTGCTTCCCACAATATTCAGCACAATAGAAATTTTACACCCAACTTTGGACTCGTGTGTAAAATATGTACAGGCCTGTGTGATTCCCCGTAGTTCCTGTGTGAATGCCTGCTGCAGAACAAGAGGAAAACTGAGTTTCCAGAGAGCCTTTCTCCAGATGAGCCCAGGCCGTTTATACTCACCAACTTGCTTTTATCTTTATGCCGCCAAATGAAGCGGGAAGGAGCACCTTCCACAGTTTGCAGTTTGCAGCCAGAGATAGGAGATAAAGAAGCTTTCTGGCCAGGCGTGGTGGCTCACGCCTGTAATCCAAACACTTTGGAGGCCAAGGGGTGTGGATCACCTGAGGTCGGGAGTTCAAGACCAGCCTGACCAACATGGTGAAACCCCGTCTTTTATTTAAAAAAAAAAAAAAAAAGCTTTCTTAGCCAAGGTCACAGGTCTAGGGTGTCCACCACAGAGTTCTGTCTCTTGGGTTACAGCACCTTCAGACCCAAGGCCAACCCTGGACTGGGCTGAAGAAGGAGGGAGGGCATGCACAGGCGGGGTATGGTGGCTCACACCTGTAATCCCAGCACTTTGGGACGCCGAGGCGGGTAGATCATGAGGTCAAGACATCGAGACCATCCTGGCCAACATGGTAAAACCCCATCTTTACTAAAAATACAAAAATTAGCTGGGCATGATGGCGCACACCTGTAGTCCCAGCTACTCAGGAGGCTGAGGCAGGAGAATTGCTTGAACCTGGGAGGCAGAGGTTGCAGTGAGCTGAAATCTCACCACTGCACTCAAGCCTGGTGACAGAGTAAGGCTCTGTCTCAAAAAAAAAAAGTCATACACAGACAGCACCGAATTCCAGGATGTGGTTGGGTGGTTTGTCCACCCTCGGATGTCACCTGTCACTGAGACTTCTTTGCATGTGGTAGCTGTGTAGTAATGTTCGTAAAAGGAAAGATCCTTGGGTGGGGGATGCCGGCAACCCAGGTCAGGTCCCAGCTCAGCTCCCTGCCTGGGGAAGGTCACATCACCTCTCTGGGTCCGCTTCCTCTTTGGTCCAAATCAGGGCATCTTTCCAGATTATCATTCTGATTTCAACTGTGTTTTGCTTCCTCAGAGAGGCCTTTCCTGATCCCCCATCTAAAGTAGCCACCTCACAGCCATGATCACATCCTTGTTCCCTCATAGCTCTTGTGACCTCTCTGAACTTAGCTCTGCCACATCCTACTACAATGTGAACTCACTGAAAGTGGGACTGCCTTTGTGCTGTTACCTGCTGGCTCCACCTAGAACACAGTAGATACTCAAGAGATATTATTGTGTGAATGAGTGAGTGAACAAATTAATAAGGGGGTGTGCATGTGTGTTTTTCAAATTGTACTCCCAGGAACTTTCGAGGGTAAGAGCAGGATCCATTGGGCAGGGCTCCAGGTCCCTCATACCAGCAGTTCGGGGTCAAATTAAATTACATGTCAGCTTCCAGATAGGATCTCCTTTGAAGAAAGGGCTCTCCCACTAAAATAAAACTAGAAAACCATTGCATCAGAAGACTTAGAGGGGTCTTTCAACTCCAAGTAAAATAATAGTACTGCAACTGGAAGAAATGGACGCTTGGCCCTCAACGAGGATTATAGGCAGGATTCAGATGTACAAAGTAGTTATTCCACAAACCATTTCTGCTTGGCCATGGAATTCATCTTATAGCTTTTTTTTTTTTTTTAAATGAAGTCTCACTCTGTTGCCAGGCTGGAGTACAGTGGCGCAATCTCAGCTCACTGAAACCTCCAAGGCGTGTGTGTGTGTGTGTGTGTGTGAGATGGAGTCTCAGTCACCAGCCTGGAGCACAGTGGCACCATCTCAGCTTGCTGCAACCTCCATGGCCTGTGTGTGTGTGTGCGCGCGTGCGCGTGCGCGCGCGAGAGTGTGAGTGTGAGTAAGTCTCGGTCGCCAGGCTGGAGTGCTGTGGTGCCATCTCAGCTCACTGCAACCTCCATGGCCTGTGTGTGTGTGTGTGTGTGTGTGTGTGTGTGTGTATGTGTGAGAGAGAGAGCGAGAGTGTGAGTGTGAGTGAGTCTCGGTCGCCAGGCTGGAGTACTGTGGCGCTATCTCGGCTCACTGCAATCTCCGCCTTTCAGGTTCAAGCGATTCTCCTGCCTCAGCCTCCCAAGTAGCTGAGATAAGAGGTGCGCACCACCACACACAGCTAATTTTTGTATTTTTCGTAGCGACAGGGTTTCACCGTGTTGGCCAGGATGGTCTCAATCTCTTGACCTCACCGCCCACCTCCGCCTCCTAAAGTGTTGGGAGTACAGGCATGAGCCACCACTCCCGGCCTCCTATGGCTGTTTTTATGCTACTGGTTTAATTTCCTGAATTTTGGTCAAAGTTAATATAGAAATTTTGCTTACAACACAGCAGCAAGGGCTATGTGAGAACTCTGACCCATCTATGTGTGAGACAGGTATTAGATAGGGAGGACACGGAACATCTGCAAGGTGGACAAGCTGTGCACAGACATTTGAGAGCTACCTATCTGGGGTGACTCTGTCGTCATCTTCTATTGGGGGTATTCCCAGACATACTGCCCAGACATGCCTCATCCCCAGTAGATGCCCACTCAGCATTGTTTTTCTTGAGGAGTTGGTGTGCAGAGGAACTCTGGTCTCTGAGCAATTACTGAGCCTAGAGAACAGCCATGTGACAGAACCTGGCTATATTTACACGTGATGCCCCTGACCTGTATTTATAGCAGCCATGCTTCCTGGGGTTTCCAAGCTCTCCTCCACATGAAACAGTCTCCTGTGTTGCCTTTTCCTAGAAATACACTGGGAAGCGGCAGCACAGCTGCTGTGTTCAACACCGTGCCTGGGTCTGGGGCACCGAATCTAGATTTACCACCCTCTTCTAAGCCCCGCAGGAGGAGCATTAATGACCATGCCCATGATAGAGGAGGAGGTGGTGGTGTCCTGTTTGGTTGGCTTAGGTGGGTTGTTGAGGAGGGAGGCTGGAGAGAAGTGGAGATAAGAGTTGGGAGTAGAGAACTGGACTCTCCGTTCGTTCCTTTTGATGCTGCCCTTGCTTTGCGTAGTTGCCCTGCTCTGACTCTGGTGGGTTTCTGGGTTCATAAGGTTTATACCCACACGACTGCACTCCACAGGGTAGTGAGAGTTGGGGAGGGGCAGCAAATAGACACTGTACATGTATGTTTTCCAAGTGCCTGCTGTGAGCTTTGAACCTCCAGGCCCTGACCTCTGAGCACTAGTTGCTGAGGACATTAAACTCATTTCCAGGAGGGATGAGAAAACAGCTGAGTGCAGACTAAGTGGCACTCACCCAAGCCCCAGCTGGAGCTCTGAGAGGGAAAGGTGTGCAGAGAGTGCAGGCAGAGGCAGCCAGCAGCAAGCCTGGCCAGAGAGCCCACGTCTGGGGCCAGATGGTTCAGGCGCAGATCCTCGCTCTGCCCCTTCCTCTCCGCGTGACCTTCCGTGTGTTATGTGACCTTGTTAAGCTTCAATTTCCTCATCTGTAAATCGAAGAAATGACCTCAACTCCTAGCAGGGTGCATGGATGCCTGCCTAAGCTGAACTCAGGAAAGGGGTACAGAGCGCCCAGGTGTCTGATGACCACAGTGAAGGGGTTTGAAAAAGGGCTCATGGCAAGGAGGGGGCTTGAGGGGTCAGTGACTACTGTGGGACCTTGTCTAATGCTGGTCTCCCCGGTAGTAGCCAGGTCCATGGCGTCCTACTGGGTAGGCCCCAGGCCAGCCAAGCACTCCCTTTCTCCCTGGGGTGCTTTTCTAACTGGCCATGCGAGCTCCACTCATAGCTATGGAGAGGAAAGTGTCTGCATCCTGGCAGCTTCTCCCTCCCTCTCTCACTGCCCTGCACAGTGTACAAGCACATGGTCCTGCTTAGAGGCTTAAGGATCTTTGCTGTAAAATACCAAGAACTGGGTATGTTACAGAGGTTCAGGCAATGAGGAGAATTGCTCTGATGGTTCCCTGGTCTGTTTTGAAGCAGGGAGTAAGGGACCCTCCCTAATGGTAGTGTGGGATAAACACCCCAGCGGTTCTCAGCCCTGTCTCGACTTAGGTATTCATTCTTTTTTTTTTAAACATATACTTCATGTTTTGTCTGCCAGACTTCAATATACATGAGAATTTGTTTCTCTGTCTTAAAAAGAATAATAATCAAAGACCCTATAACTGATAGTTTGATTCCTTTCTGCGTGACAGATAACAGTTTAGGTCATTTGCTAGCAAATGCTAGTGTTTAAAAGGCTCAGAAGGAAAAAGGACAAAGGACAGAAGCAGACTGGTATTGTCTGGTTTGTCTGAGGTCTGGAACAGTTAGCAAACATTTAATCACATAGCTTGTGTGGTAGCTTCACTGAAGCCTTTTTGTCAGGTAGAAGTTCAAGTTTCTATAAGCATTCTTGAAATGCTATAAAGAGATTTCTCTCTCAGAGCTGCCTTTTGTAGATAAGCACTAGGGTTTTGACAGTTGGAAACCATGGTCTTATATTCTGCTTTTAGAGTGCTAGACGGGGCGTGGTGGCTCATGCCTGTAATCTCAGCACTTTGGGAGGTTGAGGCAGGCAGATTTCCTGAGGTCAGGAGTTCAAGACCAGCCTGGCCAACATGGTGAAACCCCATATCTATTAAACATGAAACTTAGCTATGTGTGGTGGTGGGTGCCTGTAATCCCAGCTACTGGGGAGGTTGAGGCAGGAGAATCATTTGAACCCGGGAGATGGTGGTTGCAGTGAGCCAAGATCACGCACCACTGCACTCCAGCCTGGGCGACAGAGCCAGACTTCATCTCAAATAAATAAATAGAAGAATTAGAGTCCTCATCCTATTTGAGAATAGAATTATGTTTATTGACTTTTTATCCCTAGCAACTAGTACAAAGCTTGGCAAACAGGAGTTCAATAAATGTTCATTAAATGGACATTTCAGGAAGGAGCTCAACAGTCATCACCAAGACTGTGCCTCAAGGAGAAGTTCCCCAACCAGAGCCAGATACGTAATTCGTGGGATCCAGGATGAAATGAAAACATGGAACCCTAGCTCAAAACGCAGGAAAAGATACCATTAAAGGTATCTATACCTTTATAAATACAAGTCCTTTCCCTTCTTCCATGATCTTTCTCTCAACTTGTCATGTGGTATTTTTATTTACTACTTAAGGATATTTAAGTAAAGAAAAATTAAAATTTTAAGTTATTAGCATGAATTTTACTGTTCATCCTTATGTTGTGCAATTCCAGTTTAAAAGACTATGAGCATTTAACGTGTGTAGAATCGGCAAACTACACAATTCCTATTTCATAGCTCACATATGCACACGTATTTTGTTCTTGTCGGAACAGTGGCATTGCTGTGCTCAACTGCTCATCAATGCACTCAACATTGCTAACTCAACTGTTTTTATTTCACTTCTGGATACCCACACATTCTACCAACACTCTCTACCTTCAGCCTAATGTTAGGAAGGACTGAAAGGACAAAGAACTATCCAAGGCTGTCTTTTCCTTCTATGTCACCATTTGCATGTAAGTACTTGGTTATTGTGGGAAGTAACACAAATAAGAAAGTATAGACGTGGCCAGGCACAGTGGCTCATGCCTGTAATCTCAGTACTGTGGGAGGTCAAGACAGGCAGATCACTTGAGGTCAAGAGTTCAAGACCAACTTGGCCAACATGGTGAAATCCCATCTCTACTAAAAATACAAAAATTAGCCAGGGGTGGTGGCGTATGCCTATAATCCCAGCTATGCAGAAGGTTGAGACATGCTAATCACTTGAACCCAGGAGGCGGAGGTTGCAGTGAGCCAAGATTGCACCAGTGTAGTCCAGCCTGGGTGTCAGAGTAAGACTCTGTCTCAAAGAATAAAAAATTTTTAAAAGGCCAGGTCAGTGGCTCACACCTGTAATTCCAGCACTTTGGGAGGCTGAGGCAAGCAGATCACATGAGGCCAGGAGTTTGAGACCAGCCTGGCCAACATGGCAAAACCCCATCTCTACTAAAAATACAAAAATTAGCCAGGGCCAGGTGTAGTGGATCACCACGCCTAGCCTAGGACTCTTTAAAAAAAAAAAAAAAAAAAAAAAAAACCTGTAATCACAGCACTTTGGGAGGCCAAGATAGGCAGATCACTTGAGGTCAGGATTTCAAGACCAACCTGGCCAACATGGTGAAATCCCATGTCTACTAAAAATATAGAAATTAGCCAGGCCTGGTGGTGTGCGCCTGTAATCCCGGCTACTTGAGAGGCTGACATAGGAGAATCGCTTGAATCCGGGAGACAGATGTTGCTGTGAACTGAGATCCTGCTGCTGCACTTGAGCCTTTGCCACAGAGTGAAACTCCATCTCGGCCAAAAAAAAAATTAGCCGGGCGTGGTGGTATACGTCTGTAATCCCAGGTACTCAGGAGGCTGAGGCACGAGAATCACTTGAACCCGAGAAGTGGAGGTTGTGGTGAGCCAAGATCGCACCACTGCACTCCAGCCTGAGTGATAGAGCCAGACTCCATCTAAAAAAAAAAAAAAAAGTATAGGATGTCATAGTGTTCCTTGTTTTTTCATGTTTCTTAGAATATGTAACTTTCTTTCTGCATATGAACCAAGTTCTGGTTCCAACCCAGAACATGACATGCTTTCTCTGTCACAAGCAGATACCCTGCCTTTGAGGCTCTGAGCGCCCATGCATTGTGGATCCCTGGAATTCCGTGCTCACAGGCATCATGAACTCTATATGCAACTGACACAGCAAGGAAGAATGGACACACATGTGCATATCTCCTCTGTTCATGTCCCACTGTTCCATTGGCCTTCACTTTCAAAACACACGTTCAAAGATAAAATTATTAAGAATTTCAGCCAACAACAGGGCATTAAACCTTCCAAATCTGCATGGCCTCAACCCTTGGCTTCCCTTTGGGGTCAAATTTTTGGATGGGGGCCCAGTTAGAACAGAACGGTTCATTTCAACAGATGAGCCATTCGCATGTCCTAGGCTTTCAGTTAGTTGTTTTTATCTTTGGAAAATGGTAGACGCTTCGTTTCTATATTCAGGTCTTCACTCTTCTGCTTTACATCATTTATGTTTTGTAAAAGCTTAGGTGGTTTACTAGCAGGCGGTGTGTTTAAAAGGCTCAGAAGAAAAGAAAAAAATGATAGGAGCAGCACTTTGGGAGGCCGAGGCGGGTGGATCACGAGGTCAAGAGATCGAGACCATCCTGGTCAACATGGTGAAACCCCGTCTCTACTAAAAATACAAAAAATTAGCTGGGCACGGTGGCGCGTGCCTGTAATCCCAGCTACTCGGGAGGCTGAGGCAGGAGAATTGCCTGAACCCAGGAGGCGGAGGTTGCGGTGAGCCGAGATTGCGCCATTGCACTCCAGCCTGGGTAACAAGAGCGAAACTCCGTCTGAAAAAAAAAAAAAAAATGATAGGAGTAGAGGTGGATATTGTCCATTTTGTCTGAGGTTTGGAACAGATTGAAAAGCGAAAACCTCCTGGGAATTCTTAGGACCATTCAAAGATACCTGCTCACTGTTCTAGGCTTGATCATTTTTATACCAAAGCCAAGCAGATAGGTTGAGATGAAGGAGGAAGGGAAAGAGTGGCTTAGTTGTGAAGGGAGTGTCCTTTGGTGTGGAAAGAAGAGAGGTACAATGAAGAGGACATGAGAAAGTGCCAGGTAACTCTACATTTTGGGGTGTTTTTTGCACAGAGAGACTTGGGGCAGCCAGGCCTTCCAGAAGAAGCAACCTCCTCTGTATGGGAAGAGAGGGTGAGACAGGAAGTTAGGACTAGAAGCACTGGGAGAGAATGAAATGCTAGAAAGGCAGTTAACACTTTCTGACAGCGCTGAACAGATAGTTAAGGCTTTTAACTTGACTGGAAACCTGAAGTTCCTTGAAAGTACTAGGAAGCAAGACTAGTACAGTGAACTGTAAAAGGGGAAGGGGTGCAAGGAAACCCCTCCTTGTCTTTTGTTAATGTACAAAGGAGAACTGGGTTAGGAAAGCAGTGAGGGATAACAACAGTAAAAGTTTAACAAGAACAGCCACATTTGCATGGGACCTTTAATTCCTTTAAATAGCTCTACATTCTGCCTTGGTTTTAATTTATTGTATAAATAATGCTAATTGTGAGTAGCTATTTTCATCATTAAATTTGATAGATACATGACTGGCTGATGCACATTCTCCAAGGGGACCACAAACCGTTTCTACACTATGACCTGGAAGCTAAGAGTGATTTTTTAAAAACATATTTAAAGATTTGAAACAAAAAGCAAAGAAAAATATGCCACGGAAACCATATATGGCTTGCAAAGCCTAAAATATTTACTAACTGGTCCTTTGTTCACTGCCCTCTAATCTCTACCCTCAGCCCGGATGATCAAAAGCTAAGTGAACCCAAAGCACTTAGGCTGCTGCCACTCTGGGTACCACCCTCTGAGATCCCAATTTAATTTGCCTGGGGTGCAGCCTGGGAATTTTTTTTTTTTAATTTCTCAGGTGGTTCTAATGGACATCTGAGGTTGAAACTTGCTGGCTGAAGACAGTAGTTCCCTAAGTGAGGTGTGAGACCAACAGCATCAACGTGGCCCAGCTTGTTAGAAATGCAGAATCCCAGGCCCACCCCACACCTGCTGACTCAAACTCTTGGCTGGGGCCCAGCAAGAGTTCAGGGTGATTCTGAAGCATGTTGGATTTTGAGAACACTGCTTTAAGGCTTGGCCTTTCAAACCTAAACCTGCTCATGGCAGGCAAACCTCACAAATGGGTTAGGTTGAAAGCCTAGGAGGAAAGGCAGAAGCTGATGAGGGAGAACGGGAAGGCCCCAGGTCTCAGCCTGAAAATAACCACAACTGTTCCTTACACAAAACTGAGGCCCTGGGATATGAAGTGAGCTGCAGGAACCCCAGCCAGGACTAGAAAAACACTACAAACAACAATAATGAATTCTTCCCTAAAAAAAAAAATCATGTATAATAATTGTAGCTTTGGGCCCTTTTTAAAATTTTTTATTTTTATTTTTATGTTTTGGTCTTGAGACAAGGTCTTGCTGTGTTGCCCAGGCTGGAGTGCCCTAGCATGATCTCGGCTCACTGCAACCTCTACCTTCCAGCTTTAGGCAATTCTCCTGCCTCAGCTTCCCAAGTAGCTGAGACTACAGGCGCATGCCACCACACCCAGCTGATTTTTGTTTTTTGTGTTGTTGTTGTTAATATATATTTTATTGCACTTTAGGTTCTGGGGTACATGTGAAGAACATGCAGGATTGTTGCGTAGGTACATACACAGCAATGTGGTTTGCTGCCTCTATCCTCATCACCTATATCTGGCATTTCTCCCCATGTTATCCCTCCCCAACTCCCTACCCCCCACTGTCCCTCCCCTAGTCCACCCCAACAGACTTCAGTGTGTGATGCTTCCCTCCCTGTGTTCTTGTGTTCTCATTGTTCAACACTTGCCTATGAGTGAGAACGTGCAGTGTTTGATTTTCTGTTCTTGTGTCAGTTTGCTGAGAATGATGGTTTCCAGATTCATCCATGTCCCTACAAAGGACACAAACTCACTGTTTTTTATGGCTGCATAGTATGACGTGGTATATATGTGCCACATTTTCCCTGTCCAGTCTGTCATTGATGGGTATTTAGAGTGGTTCCAAGTCTTTGCTATTGTAAACAGTACTGAAATGAACATACATGTTCATGTGTCTTTATAATAGAATGATTTATAATCCTTTGGATATATACTCTGTAATGGGATTGCTGGGTCAAATGGAATTTCTATTTCTAGGTTCTTGAGGAATTGCCACACTGTCTTCCACAATGGTTGAACTAACTTACACTCCCACCAACAGTGTAAAAGTGTTCCTTTTTCTCTACATCCTCTCCAGCATCTGTTGTCTCCAGATTTTTTAATGATTGCCATTCTAACTGGTGTGAGATGGTATCTCAATGTAGTTTTGATTTGCATTTCTCTAATGACCAGTGATGAGCATTTTTTTGTTTGTTGGCCTTATATATATCTTCTTTTGAAAAGTGTCTGTTCATATCCTTCACCCACTTTTGAATTTTTTTTTTTTTTTCTTGTAAATCTGTTTTAGTTCTTTGTAAATTCTGGATATTAGCCCTTTGTCAGATGGGTAGATTGCAAAAATTTTTTTCCATTCTGTTGGTTGCCGGTTCACTCTAATGATTGTTTCTTTAGCTGTGCAGAAGCTCTGGAGTTTAATTGGATCCCGTCTGTCTATTTTGGCTTTTGTTGCCAATGCTTTTGGTGTTTCAGTCATGAAGTCCTTTCCTATGCCTATGTCCTGAATGGTTTTGCCTAGGTTTTCTTCTAGGGTTTTTATGGTGTTAGGTCTTATGTTTAAGTCTTTAATCCATCTGGAGTTAATTTTAGTGTAAGGTGTCAGGAAGGGGTCCAGTTTCTGCTTCCTCCACATGGCTAGCCAGTTTTCCCAACACCATTTATTAAACAGAATCCTTTCCCCATTGCTTGTTTTTGTCAGGTTTGTCAAAGATCAGATTGCTGTAAATGTGTGGCATTTCCTCTGAGGCCTCTGTTCTGTTCCATTGGTCTATATCTCTGTTTTGGTACCAGTACCATGCTGTTTTCATTACTGTAACCTTGTAGTATAGTTCGATGTCAGGTAGCATGATGCCTCCAGCTTTGTTCTTTTTGCTTAGAATTGATTTGGCTATGTGGGCTCTTTTTTGGTTCCATATGAAGTTTAAGATGGTTTCTTCCAGTTCTACGAAGAGGGTCATAGGTAGCTTGATGGGGATAGCATTGAATCTATAAATTACTTTGGGCAGTATGGCCATTTTCACAATATTGATTCTTCCTAACCATGAGCATGGAATGTTTTTCCATCTGTTTGTGTCCTCCCTTATTTCCTTGAGCAGTGGTTTGTAGTTCTCCTTGAAGAGGTCCTTTACATCCTTTGCTGGTTGTATTCCTAGGTATTTTATTCTCTTTGTAGCAATTGTGAACAGCAGTTCGTTCTTGATTTGGCTCTCTTTAAGTCTGTTATTGGTGTATAGGAATGCTTGTGATTTCTGCACATTGATTTTGTATCCTGAGACTGTCCTGAAGTTGCTTATCAGTTTCAGGAGATTTTGGGCTGAGACAATAGGATCTTCTAAATATACAATCATGTCATCTGCAAATAGAGACAATTTGACTTCCTTCTTTCCTAACTGAATACCCTTTATTTCTTTTTCTTGCCTGATTGCTCTGGCTAGAACTTCCAATACTATATTGAATAAGAGTGGTGAGAGAGGGCATCCTTGTCTAGTGCCAGATTTCAAAGAGAATGTTTCCAGTTTTTGCCCATTCAGCATAATATTGGCTGTGGGTTTGTTGTAAATGGCTTTTATTATTTTGAGATACATTCCATTGATACCTAGTTTATTGAGAGTTTTTAGCATAAAGGACTGTTGAATTTTGTCAAAGGCCTTCTCTGCATCTATTGAGAAAATCATATGGTTTTTGTCTTTGGTTCTGTTATGTGGTGGATTACGTTTATAGACTTGCGTATGTTGAACCAGCCTTGCATCCCCGGGATGAAGCCTACTTGATCGTGATGGATAAGCTTTTTGATGTGCTATTGCATTCGGTTTGCCAGTATTTTATTGAAGATTTTTGCATCTATGTTCATCATGGATATTGGCCTGAAGTTTTCTTTTCTTGTTGAGTCTCTGCCAGGTTTTGGTATCAGGATGATGTTGGTTTCATAAAATGATTTGGGAAGGATTCCCTCTTTTTGGATTCTTTGGAATAGTTTCAGAAGGAGTGGTACCAGCTCCTCTTTGTATGTCTGGTAGAATTCAGCTGTGAAGCCATGTGGACCTGGGCTTTTTTTGGTTGGTAGGCTATTAATTGCTGTCTCAACTTCAGCCCTTTTTATTGGTCTATTCACGGTTTTGATTTCTTCCTGGTTTAGGCTTGGGAGGGTGCAAGTCTCCAGGAATTTATCCATTTCTTTCAGGTTTACTGGTTTCTGTGCATAGAGCTGTTTGTAGTAATCTCTGATGGTAGTTTGTATTTCTGTGGGATCTGTGGTGATATCCCCTTTATCTTTTTTTATTGCATCTATTTGATTCTTCTCTCTTATTAATCTGGCTAGTGGTCTGTTTTGTTGATCTTTTCAAAAAACCAGGTCCTTGATTTATTAATTTTTTTTGAAGGGTTTTTTTTGGTCTCTTTCTCCTTTAGTTCTGCTCTGATTGTAGTTATTTCTTGTCCTCTGCTTGCTTTTGAGTGTTTTTAATATTGCTTCTCTAGCTCTTTCAATTTTGATGATAGGGTGTCAATTTTAGATCTTTCCTTGCTTCTCATATGGGCATTTATTACTATAAATTTTCCTCTAGACACTGCTTTAAATGTGTCCCAGAGATTCTGGTATGTTGTGTCTTTGTTCTTATTGGTTTTGAAGAACATCTTTATTTCTGCCTTCATTTCATTGTTTATCCAGTCAATATTCAAGAACCAGTTGTTCAGTCTCCATGAAGTTGTGCAGTTTTCAGTTAGTTTCTTAATCCTGAGTTCTAATTTGATTGCACTGTGGTCTGAGAGACTGTTTGTTATGATTTCCATTCTTTTGCATTTGCTGAGGAGTGATTTACTTCCAATTATATGGTCAGTTTTAGAGTAGGTGTGATGTGGTGCTGAGAAGAATGTCTATTCTGTGGATTTGGGGTGGAAAGTTCTGTAAATGTCTATTAGGTTTGCTTGGTCCAGATCTGAGTTCAAGTCCTGGATATTCTTGTTAATTTTCTGTCTCATCGATCTGTCTAATATTGACAGTGGAGTGTTAGATTCCCACCCAATAATAGTGGGAGAGTTTAAGTCTCTTTGTAGGTCGTTAAGAACTTGCTTTATGTACCTGGGTGCTCCTGTATTGGGTGCGTATATATTTAGGATCATTAGCTCTTCTTGTTGCATTGATCCTTTTACCATTATGTAATGTCCTTCTTTGTCTCTCTTGATCTTTGTTGGCTTAAAGTCTATTTTATCAGAGATGAGAATTGCATCTCCTGCTTTTTTTTGCTCTCCATTTGCTTAGTAAATCTTCCTCCATCCCTTTATTTTGAGCCTATGTGTATCCTTGCATGTGAGATGGGTTTCCTGGATACAGCACACCAGTGGGTTTTGACTTTTTATCCAGTTTGCCAGTCTGTGTCTTTTCATTGGAGCATTCAGCCTATTTACATTTAAGGTTAATACTGTTATGTGTGAATTTGATCCTGCCATTTTGATGCTAGCTGGTTGTTTTGCCCATTAGTTGATGCAGTTTCTTCATTGTGTCAATGCTCTTTACCATTTGGTACAGTGTTGGAGTGGCTGGTACTGGTTGTTCCTTTCTATGTTTAGTGCTTCTTTCAGGAGCTCTTGTAAGGCAGGCCTGGTGGTGACGAAATCTCTCCGCAATTGCTTGTTCATAAAGGATTTTATTTTTCCTTCACTTATGAAGCTTAGTTTGGCTGGACATGAAATTCCAGGTTGAAAGTTCTTTTCTTTAAGGATGTTGAATATGGCCCCCACGCTCTTCTGGCCTGTAGGGTTTCTGCCGAGAGATCCACTGTGAGTCTGATGGACTTCCCTTTGTGAGTAACCCAACCTTTCTCTCTGGCTGCCCTTAGCATTTTTTCCTTCATTTCATCCCTGGTGAATCTGACGATTATGTGTCATGGGGTTGCTCTCCTTGAGGAATATCTTTGTGGTATTCTCTGTATTTCGAGGACTTGAATATTGGCCTGCCTTGCTAAGTTGGTGGAGTTCTCCTGGATAATATCCTGAAGAGTGTTTTCCAGCTTGGATTCATTCTGTCACATTCAGTTACACCTATCAAATGTAGATTAGGTCTTTTCACATAATCCCATATTTCTTGGAGGCTTTGTTCATTTCTTTTTACTCTTTTTTCTCTAATCTTGGCTTCTCATTTTATTTCATTGAGCTGATCTTCAATCTCTGATAGTCTTTTTTTCTGCTTGGTCGATTTGGCTATTGAAAATTGTGTATGCTTTGCGAAGTTCTCGTGTTGTGTTTTTCAGCTCCATCAATTCATTTATATTCTTCTCTACATTGTTTATGCTTGTTAGCATTTCATCAAACCTTTTTACAAGGTTCTTAGCTTCTTTGCATTGGGTTAGAACATGTGCTTTTAGCTCAGAGAAGTTTGTTATTACCCACTTTCTGAAGCCTGTTTCTGTCAATTCATCATACTCATTCTTCAGCCTTGTTCCCTTGCAGGTGAGCAGTTGTGATCCTGTATTCTGGTTTTGGGTGTTTTCATCCTTTTTGTGCTGGTTTCTTCCCATCTTTGTGGATTTATCTACCTGTGGTCTTTGTAGTCAGTGACTTTCAGATGGGGTCTCTGAGTGGATGAACTTTTTGTTGATGATGAAGTTATTTCTTTCTGTTTTTTAGTTTTCCTTCTAACACTCAGACCACTCTGCTGTAGGACTGCTGAGGTCCACTCCAGGCCCTGCTTGCCTGGGGATCAGCGGCTGCAGAACAGTAGGGATTGCTGCCAGTTTCTTCTTCTGTTATCTTTGTCCCAGAAGGATACCTGCCAGATGTCAGCCTGAGCTCTCCTTTATGAGGTGTCTTTTTGGATATATGGGGGTTGGGGAGCTGCTTGAGGAGGCAGTCTGTCCCTTATATTAGCTCAAGTGCTAAGCTGTGAGCTCCATTGTTCCTTTCGGAGCTGCTGGGCAGGTACATTTAAGTCTGCTGCAGCGGAACTCAGAACCACCTTTTTTTCCCAGGTGCTCTGGCCTGGGGAGGTGGGGCTTTATTTGTAACTTCCCAATGTGCTGCTGCCTTTTTTCAGAGATGCCCTGCCCAGCGAGGAGGTAGAGTAGTCACAGTCTACCAGCAGAGGCGTTGCTGAGCTGCCATGGGCTCTGCTCAGCTGCTGTGTGAACTTCCTTGCGATTTTGTTTATAGAGGTATAGTTAGAACTGCCTCGGTAATGGTGGTCTGCCTCTGTAAGAGTGGACTGCCTCTGTAAGGGCAGACTGCCTTGGTAATGGTGGACACCCTTCCCCCCGACAGAACTGGGCTGTCCCGGGTCCAGCTGTGCTTGCTGTGAAACTCTCAATTCAGAGCATTTCAGATTGCTGGTCTTTGTGGGGGTGGGACTGGCCGAGCCAGATCACCTGGTTCCCTGTTTCAGCCCCCTTTTTTTCAGTTGAATGGGTGACTCTGTGTCTCAGGTGTTCCAGGCACCAGTTGAAACGGCCACCCACATTTGTGTTTGTTTTTGTGTGGAGACCCGCTGTGCCAGCTGAAACAGCTGTGCTGGAGACTCGTGGCACTTTTTCGCCTGGGCATCTTACTGGTCTGTGGGCAGTAAAAACTCATTTGGAAGTGCAGTGATCATTCACCCTCTGCATTCTTGCTGGGATCTGCACTCCAGAGCTGTTCCTATTCAGGCATCTTGTATCGAATCTCTGTGGTTCCTCTTTTGTCCATACTCCAGAATTGTCTCACTCTCCCATCCTTCTTTGGTCTTGGCCAGCAAAAGCAACTTGGCAGTGCAGATGGGCTCCGGGTATAGCAGACTTGGCAGGCTCTGAGGTGGTGACCGGTGGTGACTGGTGGTGACAGGGAGCCTTGCCTACCGTGGCTGCCACTGGGGCTCCTGTTTCTGTCCTGACAGCAGGACTAGGTGTCTCCAGTTTCAAGCTGCATCCCCCCATCTCCCTTTCTAAAAGAAAGGAATGTAATGGGAGTTATACTGAAGGCCTACCATGTGCCAGGCACTGTGTGAAGTGTTACATTATCTCCTATAATCATCACAACCCTATAAACTCAATGTTATAATCCCCATTTAATAACTGTGGATATTAAGTCATAGAGAGGTTAACGACCTCCCCAAAATCCCACAACTGATAAATGGAAGAGCTGAGATTCAAACCTAGGGAGGTCTGGCCTCAGAATTGATGGGGTTAGAATTGGGGAACCCTGTTCATGGTTAATTATAATGTGACATTTCAATACATCTAAATGATTGAGCCTATGAATGTCCAAAGCAATCATTCCTGGCTCTCCCGAGTCTTGTCCATTTTCTTCTGTGCCCTGGACACAACATGAGCCCACACCATACAAAGGTTGGATTGCTGATGTGCCCATCTTAGAATCTAAGGACCAGAGGCATGCAGGGCAACCAGAGATAAAGGTTGTCTAGCATGCAGTTGCCATCAACAGAGCTGTGTCCTTAAATTCCTCCTCCTTCATTTTCAAAAGTATCAGTCAGAATGATGTGTCAATATTACATCTGACCATCTTCATCAATAATATTGAGGTATCCTTTTAGAGCTCCTTGTGTCTCCAAAGCATTGCATGTGCATTAGCTCCTGATGTCCTGGTATTTAATAACGCTCATGCCTTTGTTACAGTCAGAGGCAAGGATACCTCAGAGACCAGGACTGCAGAGGTCAGCACTGTGAGTCTACAGCTCCCCCACATCTGTAGCACTGAGCTGAGAACCAGAAATATGGGTTTGAATCTCAGCACTTATAAGACTTGGTAGACTTGAGAGTGGAGACATGACTTGCACCTTCTGGGGCTCCCCAGCCAAAAGATGGGACATGTAGCCAGTTTTCAAAACCTTGGAAACGTGGGGAACCATGAAGGTGGTGATGCTGTAACTAGTACATGAAGAGGGGGCCAATTAGGGCGATATCTAGGGTGTTCTGATGCCAAGTCCATTTCTACAACATCCCCCCTCAAGAACTCATGGAACTAAAGTTCTTCCTTTTTTTTGAAACAATGAGGGTGATGGTGTGGGGTTGTTTGTTAGTCACCAGGTGAGTGCACAATTTCCTTGCCCAGAAAGGTCAAGTATCTTTTTAAAAGACAAGTATCTATTTATGCTTGGCTCTCTAGCAAGGAGAAAATTCTAATGCTTTCCAAGGGGATTTATAAGTCCCTAGAAAGCATGTTTTCCAGGCCTGAGATGAAGAAACATGGTTTATTTAACAGGGAGCTTAGGAACTTCCAAGTGCTCTTCAATAAGTTATATCAGTTTCTGGACTTAAGACCTAGCAGATTTATGTCCAGGTACCCTGGTGAACATTAGAATTTAAATCTGGATGCAGGCTTGTTCTCTTTTTGCCCTCATTACAGATTTATCAGCCAGGTGGTGTGGGAGAAGGCCAGCTAAGCCAGGAGCCCGGACACCTAGGATATGTGGCTTCTAGCTCCAGCTCTGCCTCTAGTAGCATCCCTGGGGCTCGCTGGGTCTCGAGACTGTGCTGGGCATATGGTCCTTCTCTTGAGAGTTGATAGTTCAGGCCTTATCTCTGCCTACCTAAAAAAGAAGGAAGGGTTGGACATCAGTGGTTCATAACCTATTCGTATGAGGGAGTCACAAACTCCTTTGGAGATCTACTAAAACCTGTGGAACTGCAGCACATAGATGGTAAAAAAAATTATACAATTTCAGGGGCCCCCCAAGTTATAACTGCATGGAAGGAATTGTCTTTTAGGCTTATTGCTATGCCATGGTATCCTGTTCCAGAAACAAGACAGGGACTATTTTTAAAGCAAATTAGAAATTGTTCAAATCCTCCTATCTGGGAAAGCAGATGAGATTTTAAGTCATTTGGCTCTTTAAATTCAATTCCTGATGCCTGGAAGGGAATGACACTGCCTTTCTGAATCCCAGTGGGCAGGTCGTAAACGTCCTTAAGCATGAAATGACGTGGTCCACGATGAAGGCTCTTGTGGGAGAGTCCCTCTTTCCACCCCACAGAATGGACTCTCCTCCAGCCTGGCTGACCCCTGCCAGAGCCACAGGATGACAAACTGCCACCATCCCCTTGCTGGGCTGCATCTGCTGCTCTACTGGGGAGAGGCAGCTGCACATCCAACCAGCACTGACTGAATTCAGGCACAAGCTAGGGCATCATGGTCACTTTCTGGATGATCCTTGCCCTCTAATTCCACTGGGCAGAGGAGGACACTGGCTCAGGCAGGCTAGGTGACCTGCCCAAGGTCCTGCAGCCAGTAAGAGTGACATTAATCTTAACCACCATGTATGTGACAGCCCAACCTCCAAACCAGACATCAGAGGACCAGGCTCACGTTTATGTTCCCCCTTCCGCTTCCTTCCTCTCAGCACTGGGGATGGAGGAGGAGGAAAACCACCCCCTACCTGTGTCCAGAATGGCGCAGGAGCCTCTCCACTGAAGACCTCTTGCTGAAGCTCGTGGGTGTCCTCTGCAACATCCAACCAGAGTCATTGCCCATCTACCTCTCAGAAATTGTCAGGTCAAGCACATAGTGGCTGCAGCTGTGGACCTGGGAGAGGCTGCTCTGGGGACCCTATCCAGTGGAAGGTATAGCAGTGTTGTTGAGGCCCCTGTGTCTTAGACTCTCAGTCCCCTGTGTCAAGCCTGATGGTGAGCTCTTGGTTCAGACTGAGTTGGGATCATTGTTGATTTGGGGCCTGTGATGCCTCCCACATCCTCTAGACAGCCAGTTACCTCCCCTTGGGTCCCTCCCATAACACCTGGGAATTCTGGGAGATACAATTCGAGATTTGGATGGTGACACAGCCAAACCATATCACCTGGGCAAAGTATAGGGTCCAGAAGGTCTGGCTTCTTTCACTTAATGTAATGTTTTCAAGGTTCATTCATGTTGTAGCATAGATCAGTACTTCGTTCTTGTTGATAGCTGAATAATATCCCATTGTATGTGTGTGCACCTTTTGCTTATCCATTCATCTGCTGATAGACATGTGGGTTGTTTCCACTTTTGGGCTGTTGTGAACAGAGTTGCTGTGAACATGCATGCACAAGTCTTTGTTTGGACACCTGTTTTCAACTCCTTTGGGTAATACTTAGGAGTGGAATTGCTAGAACATGTGGTGACTCTGTGTTTAACTTACTGAGGACCTGCCAAATAGTCTTCCACAGTCCCACTCCTTTTTTGAGTACTCTATCTGTCATGGGGAAGTGCCCCCCTTCAGCATACCCTAACTCAGAAGGCAGGAGCCCCTGCTTACCGGCCAGGGTGGCCTGCTATGTCTGCCTCTCCAGGCTTTAGCTCTCTGGTTATTTGCAAGCAACAGTAATAATAATGATACTGTGTGGGCGGTGCTCACATTAGCTAAGGCACTCTTGGGATCCCCAATTCACAGATAGACAAATTCATTCAAGGACACGTTGCATTGTCTGAAATACAAACCCATGCTCTGCTCTACTGCCTCCACTGCCCTCCAGGAGCCTTCCTGACCCTCCCTGCTTGGAACAGTCTGGCAGATCCCCCACCCAGGTCATGGTGCCTGCCTCCCAGGAACCATGTCCTAGTTGGTTCCTGAGGTTGAGCTGCTTCAGCTTCTGTCACTGCCCAGGCTTCTCTGATCAGTGCCCAGCTCCTGTGTGATGACGAGAAGCACCACCACCCAGCCCTGCTCTGCACCCTGAGGACCCTGGGCTGCGGACTGGTGCCAGCTCTCTGCCCTCTCCAAGACAGCCCTGACACTTGTGGACTCACATTGTTGAGTATGCGTGGATTTTGGAATACTTGGGGATCTTGGAACCAGTCCCCCACATATACTGTGGGACAACTGCTGTTAGTAGCATGCCTGATGCATAGTACCCAATAAACAGTAGCCATGGTTACTCCTACGCACACAAACTACAGAGAGCCTTAGGTGATGCAGAAATGGTCTGAAACTACTGTGCCAGCAGTAAGTCTTGCAGTCAGGCAGCATCTTTACCCAACCCAGTAAGAGAAGATGGTCACTCAGTTTTATAGGTGAGAAGAACTGAGGCCCAAAGGCAAGGAGCAAGTTAGAAACAGAACTGGGACTAGAACCCAGGTCCTTGGGTGTAGGTCTAGCCTCCCTTAAGTTGCAAGAGTGTTGGGGGCCTATTGAGAAGGGAAGGAATGTGTAGGGGTGACCTAAGCACCAAGACAGCTGTCAACCTTCTGGACTTAATGACCTCACTGGCCTTACTGGGATGACAGAGGCCCTGCCTGTGCTGCCTCCTGGAACCCCACCCACAGGGCGCTCCAGTTGCAGCCCTGCCTGGGGGCACCTATTCCCACCCCACCAAGGGTGCTCCTTTTGCTGCACCTTGCTGCTACGTTGAAAACAGAGATAAGGGGCTTCTCTCACTCTACAGCACTTATCACTGCCTTTTCCCCACTTCTTTTAAATGACTTCCCTGTTGGAACGAATCTACTTTGTTAAACCGCGGTCTTGGTTTTCTCTAAGTAGATTTTTCATGGCCACCTGGGGACAGGGTCTCCCCTCATAATCATCTGAATAGAGTACACTAGCAGGCCAGATGGGCTGAGGGGCAGAGGCCCTGAGACTACATCTCAGCCATCAGATTCAGGCTCTGGTTGATGTACTTTTATGGTTATCCAACCTTTTCCCATTGTCCTTCATTGGGAAGCTCCTAGAGACTTGGGTCTAATCGCTCCTTTACCCTTGTCTGGCACTGATGCTGTAAAATTGGAGTGCACACTGATCTTGCAAATTCTCCATCCCATTTGGTGTCATCAAAGCCACCCTGCAAGGAGACAAAGCCAGCCCAGCATCATCTCCATCTTACAGAGGAGGAAAGGAGGCTCCTGGAGGTCATGGGATTTGTCTAGGGTCACACTGCTGTAGGTGGCAGCTGGTAATCACACCCGAATCTTCAAACCTGCTGACCAATGGCTCTTTTCTGTTTGCTTCATCACTGATTTTTGTCACAAGCATTGAAGAAGTCCTCATTTCATAGGTCAGACTGCAGTTTTAAAAAAAAGGTTCTAGAAAAAACACAGCATGTATGTGGCATTGGAATATAACAAGAAAAGAAAAAACCACACACATAGCAAAGCATCCAGAGACACTGTGTGGATGTATGCATCTAGGGAATAAAAAAAGGATAAGCCACTTGCCTAATGCCAGGAGCAAAGTCCTGAGACATGGAATGCAATTTGTTACTTGCAAATGAAATAAAAAATAGTCATGTACTTAGGAAAACATGTCTCTCAGGGCATAGAGACAAAGAATTCTTAGTGCTAGAGTTTTAGTTCGAGTTCTGCCTACAGCATCATCCACATGGCTCTGTAGTTAGCAATTTTGACCCTAAGTTTGTAAGTTTGCCCCAAAAAAGTTGCCTGCACTCATTTACAGGCACACAGTGAACATGGTGATAGAAAAGACCAGTGGTTGCTCAGAGACCCCAGTCCAGCCTGTGTCTCACTGCGGCACGGGCAGCCACTGGATCTCTTGGCCTCAGTCAAGGAGACAGAGGACTAGGAAGAAGGTGTGATTCCCTCCAGAGGGTTCTCCAAGCAGTTGGTTTCTTCGCAGTGGCAGCCGTCATGGCACTCCTGACTCAGGTTCCCTTAAGGGGTCAGAGAACACTGGCCCTGCTGCCTCCCACAACCCTGGCTAGGGTCCCTGCCCAGGGCAGAGCGCCTTATTCTTGGCTTCCACCAGAGACCACCAAGCTAAAAGAAGCTACAAGAAACCTAAACTAGACCTGCTCAAGGAAAAGTCAAACATCTGCTCTGGGTGTCTGGGTCTCCACTTACTGTTCCGTGCCTGTTTTCTCCTCTGTAAAAGGGGATGATAATTCCATCATGGGATTATTTTAAGGATTAATTAATGCATCTACACCACTTGACTTGCTGCCTAGCATGTAGTTAGCATTTAGTAAATGTTTGTTTGTTAATTATTGTATCCGCCAATCAAAATCTTGTTGGTAGCTGTGGAAAGAACACTGGCCTGCGAGACAGGAAACCAGGTCCTGCCCTGCCACGAATCTGCAGTGTGATTTTGGCCACAGTGTGACCTCCTGTTCCCCCACCCCAGCCTCCACCAAACTGAGGCTCAGCTTCCTTGATTCTCAGACAAAAGGGCTGAGCTCAGGATCGTTTTGGTTCCTTCCAGCTGCCCCATTCCAAGGGTCTGGGGAAGTCTCACTTCTCTGACTGCTTCAGAAAGATGGACAGTCACAGTGTCCACTCACTGGGAATGGAGCAGGAAAGTGAAAACTAAGTAAGAGGGAAATGGGCACTGAAGGACAAGGCTGTTGGCGTGGGGTGTGGAAATCCACCATGCCCGGGCTGTAACCAAGTTTCATTAGAGGCCTACATTAAGTTATAAATTAAACCACTTAGACTGTTTGGCCATCAAGCAAGCATGACCTCTTGTTGGCCAAGAACTCAGAGGTAGAAACTGGCACTTATTTAACTGAAGGGGTGGGGAGTGGGGACTGGCTTTCCCCCATAGCAGACACACTAGTTTTGTGGGGAGTTTTTTTAATGACAGATAAAATTGTATGTATTTACCATGTACATCATGATTTTTTTGAAGCATATATACATTGTGGAATGCCTAAGTAACATAGGTAGTACTTCATATAATTATCATTTTGTAGCAATTTTAGTTATGTTGTACGATGGATCTCTTGAACCTATTCTTCTTGTCTAAAAATTCTGTACCCTTTGACCATCTCCGCAGTCACCCTCACAACCACTCCAGCCCCTGGAAACCAACATTCTATTTTTCTATGGGGTCAATGGTTTTAGATTTCACATGTGAGTAAGATCATGTGTTGTCTTTCTCTGCCTGGCTTATTTCACTTAACAGAAGCCACTTCTGTGTCTATATCCAAAGGAAGTGAAGTCAGCATGTTAAAGAGATAACTTCACTCCCATGTCCATGTCAGCACTGTTCACAGTAAGCCAAGATATGGAATCAACCTAAGTGTCCCTCAGCAGATGAGTGGATAAAGAGAATGTGTGTATACATGCGATCAAAGACTGTCTGGTCTTGTTTTAAAAGGGGAAATCCTGTTGCTTGTGACAACATGGTTGAACCTGGAGGACATTATTTGTCGTGAAATATGCCAGCTTTGTTTTTATTTTAGAAGCCCCAAGTTCCCCAGAAGCCCTCCCCTGAGTATGGGGTGCTCCCCACTCCTGAGCTTTTGCTAATGAGAGCAAACAGAACAAGACGTTGATGAGCTCCCAGGAGTAGAGAATGTGGGGAAAGGGAGGGAAGTCACAACTAAGTGAGGCCAACCAGACTGTTCCAGGCCTTAATCCGACTTCCAGTTGCACAGGCCCATGCCACCCAGCCAGTCCTCCAGGACTTTGCTCACACTGTCCCCTCGGCCTAGGCAGCCCCTTCCTCCTCTTCTGCCCTCAGAAACCCTGCCTGTCCTCAAGGACCAGCTTAAATGTCCTTTCTTTTTGCCATCCCCCTGCCGCCACCACCCCTATCTGGCACAATGAATATTCCTCCCTCTGTGTTCACATTATCAATACAGGCCAGCACCTAGAAAGCGCTACCCAGTGTCTGGAAGTTGAAGTTCAGTGATTCTAAGTACCAGGCCTGGCACCTGCTGGGCACTCCATACATGTTGAGCATGTAAAGGATGCAGATGACCCAGGGCCTGAAAATGCCTTGTATTTGTGTATGATTTATAAAAACCAGCTCCCAAGCAATCCCCAACTCCCTGCCACCCATCACCATTAAAGGACTCAGCTCTGCCCCTCAGCCAACAGTTGTGGTCCCTCTGCTCCTGGGCACTGGCCCTGGCTGGAACCTTGCCCTGTTCACTGGGACTCCTGGCACATCTGACCAGCCAGCTGGACCCTTTCTACGTGTCCCTTGTCTTCTCTGTGCTTTGAGCCTCATTCACTTAGGGAAGGGGGGATGCAGCTGAAAAGGCAATGATCCCCAAGTCTCACAGCCCATGACATTACACATCCGGCCTGATGAAAGTCGCCAAAATACATCACATCACCATCAAGGCATCTGCGGTTTTTTCTGAGATGTCCTATGGCATGGGTCCTGCCCATGACATTAACGGCCCCTAGGGCCTGCCAGCTGCCCCTGAATCCCAGCTTTGTTCTGCAGTCAGAACCTCAGCCTGGAAGAAGGCCCGCTGAGGCCTGTTACCAGGATATCTGGAAATTCCTTGACATTTCAACAGGAACTGTGTCCTAAATGTGAGTTTCCATGAGAGGACACGGCCACTCTTGTGCCCCACTCAGTAAGTTTGTTTCAGATGTGAAGGATACTCTTGCACTGCAGGGTCGTGGACTTTCAGAACTGGAAGGGATCTTGAATGTTGATTCAAAGTGTGGTCCCGAGACCAGCAGCATCTGGGAGCAGTGGCCAGCCATCTGGTTTTCCAGGTTTAACACTGAATAGCACTACCATATTCCAAGAAATTCCTCTGTCCTGGGCAAATGGGGATCATTAGTCACCCTGCTGGGAGCAAATTCTCTAGGGTCTCACCCTAAACCTAGTGAATCAGAAACTTTGGGGGTGAGCCCAGCAATTTGTGTTTTAACAAGCCCTCCAGATAATTCTGAGACTTGCTCAGGAGAACCACTCTACTGATAGCTGGGAAAAGAAACACCCAGAGAAGACAGTAACATGCCTCACCATCCACAGGCAGCAAGGACGGGCAGAACCAGAGAAAGGGTCCTGGCTGCACTGTACGGCTCAGCTTCCTCAGCTCAGCCAGCAGGCTTGGGGTGTTACCCAAGTCAAACTCCATCAGCCTGCTAAGTGAATGTGGTACTGAAGAGGACCCAAATCACTTGTTGTGGTCCATGGGCACCGGTTGCTGCTCTGGGGTTCTGGGATGGTGGGGACGGCCACCTTCAGAGAGGATGGGATCCCTCCGAGCCCTGAAGCATTTGGACAGGCAGAGAGGAGCAGGTGTTTCTGGTTCAGATCACAGCATGAATGAAAGCCTGGCGGGTGATGCAGCAGGGCCTTTCAGAGGCCAAAGAAAAGACCAGCTTCACAGAGGTGGGGGGCCTGGGGATGTGAGGATACAGTCCCTTTCCTTTGTTCTCCTAGGCCCGTCGTGATTCTGTGTCCAGTGCTGATTACCACCCCCGGGTGGGAGTCTCTGCATTGCCTGCCCCCCAGTGTCTGGCTTTTGCCCCTTAGGGACACCTCCTCTCATGGGCTCAAGAAACCCAGTTCCTGTGAACATAAATAACCCACTTTGGAAGGCCAGTCTGCTTCCCAGAAATCAGAAGACACTCTTCAAAGCTTAGTGAAAATAATTTCAGGGGATTATCCAAAGCCCAGGTCCCTCCATTCACTGGCAGGAGCAGGTAAGCCCACCTCAAATGGCATATGTTTGCTTCTCTCCAGGGGCTCCTGCAGCCATTACAGTGCCCACCTCATGTATCACTTTCTAGGCAGAGAAAAGCTGTGGGGTGCAACAAGGTCCTAGAGAGGGTGTCCATTAGGACAGCCAGGAGGAGGGCTGGGAGTGGTTGCTAGAAATAGTAGCTTCTCCCCCCTCGCCCTCCCCTTCAGCTGTTTCCCTGGAGGCAGCAGAGCTAAGTGGGTTTTGGAGCCTGTCCCAGTGCACTAGGCATGCCCCAGCCTCCCTTCCTTACAACACAAAAGTGCTTCTGTATTAGTCCATTTTCACACTGCTGATAAAAACATACCTGAGACTGGGAGGAAAAAGAGGTTTAATTGGACTTACAGTTTGGCGTGGCTGGGGAGGCTTCAGAATCATGGTGGGAGGCAAAAGGCACTTCCTACATGGTGGTGGCAAGAGAAAAAAAAGCAAAAGCAGAAGCCCCTGATAAACCCGTCAGATCTTGTGAGACTCATTCATTATCATGAGAGTAGTGCGCAAAAGTCCAGTCCCCGTGATTCAATTACATCCCTCTGGGTCCCTCCCAAAACACATGGGAATTCTGGGAGATACCATACAAGTTGAGATTTGGGTGGGGAGACAGCCAAACCTTATCATTCTGCCCCTGGCCCCTTCAACTCTCATGTCCTCACATTTCGAAACCAATCATGCCTTCCCCACCATCCCCCAAAGCCTTAACTCATTTCAGCATTAACGCAAAAAGTCCACAGTCCAAAGTCTTACCTGAGACAAGGCAAGTCCCTTTCACCTATGAGCCTGTAAAATCAAAAGTGAGCTGGTTACTTCCTAGATACAGTGGTGGTACAGGTATTAGGTAAATACAGCCATTTCAAATGGGAGAAATTGGCCAAAACAAAGGGGTTACAGGCCCCATGCGAGTCCAAAATCCAGAGGGGCAGCCAAATCTTAAAGCTCCAAAGTGATCTCCTTTGACTCCAGGTCTCACATCCAGGACACGCTGATGCAAGAGGTGGGTTCCCATGGTCTTGGGCAGCTCTGCACCTGTGGCTTTGCAGGGTACAGCCTCCCTCCCAGCTACTTTCACAGGCTGGCATTGTCTGCGGCTTTTCCAGGTGCAAGCTGTCAGTGGATCTACCATTCTGGGGTCTGGAGGACAGTAGCCCTCTTCTCACAGCTCCACTAGGCAGTGCTCCAGTGGGGACTCTGGGGGGGGGGCTCCAACCCCACACTTCCCTTCCACACTGCCCTAGCAGAGATTCCCCATGAGAGCCCCACCCTTGTAGCAAACTTTTGCCTGGGCATCCAGGTATTTTTATATATCTTCTGAAATCTAGCCAGAGGTTCCCAAACCTCAATTCTTGACTTCTGTGCACCCACATGCTCAATACCACATGGAAACTCCCAAGGCTAGGGGCTTCTACCTTCTGAAACCACAGCCCGAGCTGTATGTTGGCCCCTTTTAGTCACAGCTGCAGCAGCTGAGACACAGGGCACGAAGTCTCTAGGCTGCACATAGCACGGGAACCCTGGAACCATCCCACGAAACCACTTTTTCCTCCTCGACCTCTGGCCTGTGATGGGAGGGGCTGCCCTGAAGACCTCTGACATGACTGGAAATATTTTCCCCATTGTCTTGGGGATTAACATTTGGCTCCTCATTACTTATGCAAATTTGTGCAGCTGGCTTGGATTTCTCCTCAGAAAATGAAACATTGTCAGGCTGCAAATTTTCCAAACTCTTAAGCTCTGCTTCCCTTATAAAACCGAATGCCTTTAATAGAACCCAAGTCACCTCTTGAATGCTTTGCTGCTTAAAAATGTCTTCTGCCAGATACCCTAAATCATCTCAAGTTCAGAGTTTCACAAACCTCTAGAACAGGGGCAAAATGCTGCCAGTCTCTTTGCTAAAACATAACAAGAGTCACCTTTGCTCAAGTTCCTCATCTCCGTCTGAGACCACCTCAGCCTGGCCTATATTGTTCATATCACTATCCGCAGTTTTGTCAAAGCCATTCAGCAAGTCTCTAGGAAGTTCCAAACTTTCCCACATTTTCCTACCTCCTTCTGAGCCCTCCAAACCGTTCCAACCTCTGCCTATTACCCAGTTCCAAAGTTGCTTTCACATTTTCTGCTATCTTTTCAGCAATGCCCCACTCTGCTAGTACAAATATACTGTATTAGTCCATTTTCACACTGATAAAGACATACCTGAGACTGGGAAAAAAAAGAGGTTTAATTGGACTTACAGTTCCACATGGCTGGGAGGCCTCAGAATTGGGACGGGAGGCAAAAGGCACTTCTTACATAGTGGCAGCAAGAGAAAATGAGAAAGATGCAAAAGCAGAAACCCCTGATAAAACCACCAGATCTCGTGAGAATAATACGGGAAAGACAAGCCCCCATGATTCAATTACCTCCCCCTGGGTCCCTCCCACAACATATGGAAATTCTGGAAGATACAATTGAACTTGAGATTTGGGTTGGGACACAGCCAAACCTTATCAGCTTCCTTTCCCAGGCCTCCTAGCTGCTTCCCTCCTGACCTTGTCATTTAAAAATATCCACCACCGTGGGGCACGGTGGCTCATACCTGTAATCCCAGCACTTTGGGAGGCTGAGGCAGGTGGATCACAAGGTTAAGAGTTCAAGATGAGACTAGCCAATATGGTGAAACCCCAACTCTACTAAAAATACAAAAATTAGCTGGCCATGGTGGCGGGTGCCTGTAGTCCCAGCTACTCGGGAGGCTGAGGTTGCAATGAGGCCAGATTGCACCATTGCACTCCAGCATGGGTGACAGAGTGAGAGTCTGTCTCAAAAAAAAAAAAAAAAAAAAAAAAAAAAAAAAAATCCACTGCTGGGTCTCATTGTCTCATTTCCTCCCACCTAATGGTGCATCCCTAACCCCCAACCCGTCCTCCATGGATGAAAGTGAGCGCTTGCTAGTCCTCATGTGACTGAGACCTCTTGGCAGCATGTGGCACTGTGGACCTCCCTGGCTTCTAGGACCCAGCACTCCCCTGGTTCTCCTCCTGCCTTCTCCCTTGCACATCATTTTGCTGCCTGGTTTCTTCTTCCTCCACTGGCTTTTTAGAGACCAGGGCGGCTCCTCAGAATCTTTCCTCCCCTGCCTCTTACTCACACACTCTGCCTGCTTTATGGGACCTCCCCTCTATGCTGTTCAGGCACCTGTCCCCTACTCTCCATTCCCCCCACCCACTTCTCTTTCTAGAACTTAACACCATCCTGGGACTGGCATCACCTTCAGGATGTGAATCCAAGTCCCCGAGCTTGGCGTGTAAGGTCGCTCTTGACTTGACCCCCTACATACCCTTCAGTTCTCACTCCATTCATACTCTGTACCAGTGGCCTCCAGAGTGGAGATAGATAGTACACAGGTACAGGGAGGACTTACTAGAATCTCTATTCCTTAATTATTTTTACCTTTAAAAAATGCAGAATTAAAATTTGAATATCCACTGGGCATGGTGGCTCACGCCTATAATCTCACCACTTTGGGAGGCTGAGGCGGGCAGATCATGAAGGCGGGAGATGAGACCATCCTAGCTAACACAGTGAAACCCCGTTTCTACTAAAAATACAAAAAATTAGTGGGGTGTGGTGGCACGTGCCGGTAGTCCCAGCTACTCGGGATGCTGAGGCAGGAGAATCACTTGAACCCGGGAGGCAGAGGCTGCAGTGAGCCGAGATCACACCACTGCATTCCACTCCAGCCTGGGCAACAGAGTGAGACTCCATCTCAAAAAAAAAAACACCTGAATATCTGCAATATAGGTTAACGATAGTACATGAATAAACTTTATCAAGAAATTAGGGCAGTTGTACATTCAGAATTGCTTGGCAACCACTGCATGGCATCACCTCTGGTCCTACTGTGTAAGACCTGCTGTGCCCTGGCATGGAATGGTCTCTCACACCGTAGTACCCAGTGCTTCCTCTGCTGTATCCGGGTGATGTTAGCTGTGAGCAATAGCATATCGAAACGTGTACTACAAAGAACCTATAAGTTGTCTTTCTCTCATGTAAACTCAGTCTGGAGGTAAGCAGCTCAGGGATGGTATGGCAGCTCTAAAATCTGAGATCCAGACTCCTTGAACTTATTGACCTGCCCCTTTCAACCCATGGTTTCCAGCTCATGGCCCAGGATGGCTGCTTGAGCTCCAGCCATAACATCAGCATTCCAACCAACAGAAAGGGTGAAGAGGGACATGTTCCCCCACATACATTAAGGATTACCTCTGATTATTACAGATAAAGAATGACATTATGGCCAGGCACGGTGGCTCACACCTGTAATCCCAGCACTTTGCGGGGCCAAGGTGGGTGGATCACGAGGTCAAGAGATCGAGACCATCCTGGTCAACATGGTGAAACCCCGTCTCTACTAAAAATACAAAAAATTAGCTGGGCATGGTGGCGTGTGCCTGTAATCCCAGCTACTCAGGAGGCTGAGGCAGGAGAATTGCCTGAACCCAGGAGGCGGAGGTTGCGGTGAGCCAAGATTGCGCCATTGCACTCCAGCCTGGGTAACAAGAGTGAAACTCCGTCTCCAAAAAAAAAAAAAAAAAAGAATGACATTAATGATTAAGAGTTTAATCCACCGGAATATCACAACTCTAAATTTCTTTGCACCCTATAAAATATCTGCAAAATATGTGAGGCAAAAATTAACAGTATTAAATGACAGATAAATTCATCATAGAGTCTGTAACATACCTTTTTCAATAGCCAACAGAACAAGTCAGTAAGGATATAGAGGATGTGAAAAGTACAATCAGCAAATTTGATCTAATTAACACATACAGAATTCTGTACCCTATAATGACAGGATTCTCATTCTTTTCAATTGCATGTGAAACATATATCAAAAAATGATGCTTCTAAAAAGTTGCCTATACCACTTCTTATATACCATTTACCGGCCAGTGGTGAATCCTGGCTATACCTAGCAGTATAGGAGACTGGGAAATGTTGTCTGTTCCAGGTGACTAAGTATCTAACTAAAATGGAGAAGTTCCATTTCTAAAAAAAAAATGAGAGAACAGATATGAGGGGAACCAGCAGTCTCTGGCCTCTCCCCTTCCCCCCTTTGCCGTGGCAGGCCTGGTCCTGTGAGTACTGCACAGTGGGTAAAAGCTTGAGCCCAGATGCAGAGATTATTTATTCAACTCTGGCTTTGCCACTGATTTGCTGTGAGTTTGGATGAATTATTTAACCTGTCTAAACCTCAGTTATATTATGAAATGGGAATAACCCTATTTCATAGGGGTATTAGGAAGATGGACTAAAATAATGTTTGTAAAGCACTTAGTTCCGAACACATAGTGTTCCATGAATATTAGCTACACAGAGAGGTTAAATAACTTGCCCAAGGTCCCACAGCCAGTAAAATGGCAAGGCTGGCTTTCAGATCCAGTCATCTGGCTGTAGGCTGGTGCTGATGCTTCTTTGGGGCCTCTGCCACCCCCAGCACAGGACCCTACCCATGGTGTTAGGGGAAAGCAGCACTGAACAGTGAGGAATGGGACCCTCAACTACAGATTAGTCATGTGACCGTAGAAAAGGCATTTTTAAATGTGCATTTTAAATATGTAAGTTTCCTCATTCTTTCTGTAGAAGAGTGAATTAAGGGAGCCCAAAGGTTTCCCCTGACCCTGATATTTTGTGGTTCTATCTTCCCTACCACCAGTGGCTGAAATTTTACCATTAGAATGGTTTCTTTTCCTTAAGCCCTGTCTTCTGCCTGAAGTTATTTTTTAAAAATCCAATTTTCCTTTAGAGGGCAGGGCCCTGACTCTGTGGTTTGAGTGAGTGAATCAGGCCCCTTTGCCACAAATAGAAGGTTCTGGGGCAGAAGTGCAGGGGACCTGGCTGGAGGGAAGGGATGTGCACAGCAGGAGAGACTGCAGCCCAGAGCTGCCAGACCCCACAAACTCTGCCGCTCGCTAAGGGCCTGCAGTGGCCCAGGACACCCTGCACCTGGCCTCTTGTCAGAACTGACTGCATAATGACCATGAAATCGCTCCAGTTACATCCCCTGGCCGACCCCATCCACAGCCATTTCTTACAGGCTTCCTTTTTTTCTCCTTCTGTATATTTCTTCCACCATCCTACTTCAAAAACTAAATTGAAGAAAAGTGAGTTTTGTCTTTTTTTAATGAGAAAACTAACAGTCTTAAATTACCTTCTTCAAAGTCTGCAAATAGAAATCACAAATAAATCAGCCACGTGGTCTTTTCTCTCTTCCTGGCTCAGTGAGCCCATGAGCTTGAAATAAGAGGCAGAGCAATGGCTCAGAGGAAATAATTGGGGCGTGGTCCAGCACCAGCCCAGGCAGCAACAACAGGATGAAAGGAGGGCCCAACTGGGGGCTGGAAATAATGGAGGAAGAGATGGAAATGCTAAACTCCCTGGCCCAGCATGTGTGTCTTCTCTGCAGGCTCAGCAGCCATGGTCCATTGTAAGACTGAATCGGACAGCTGGCTGAGCATCTCCCTCAATAAGCATAAACCATGCCTCATTGCTTATGGTTCTGAAATAAAAGAGGTTCTCAAAATGGGGGTGATTTCTTAAAGAGCAACTACTCTGTGAGTATAAGTATCCAGGTGCCCAGGGGCACATGTAACTTAAGGAGAGGAGGAAACCACAAAGGCTTCAGACTTTCTGAGGTTAAGACTGAGAAGCAAACAGGATTACCAGGCACAGTAGGCCCTGCCTTTATCATCACTATTGATGTCATACTTCCCAGAGAGTCCATCGGGGGCGTCAGGACAAGAGACAGAATGGTGCTGGGGTAGAGACGGGAGCTTTAGGACTGGAGTCTTAGGCTCTGGCGCCAGGTCTATGACATGTGATAATAGCTAACATTGATTGAGCACACTTCATGCCAAGGACTATGCTAAACACTTCACATAGATTATTTCATTAATCTCCAAAACAACCCTATATGTGTCATTATTATCCCCATTTACAGATGAGAATGCTGAAGGATGGAGGTCACGTAACTTGCCCTAAGTATCACACATCTTGACAGATCAGGGTGTGAACCCAGGGAGTCAGACTCCAGAAGCTCTTGTACTACTTCCTGCCAAACCACCAGGTGTGGCTGGGCCTGCTTCCTCATCTGGAAAATCAAGCTGCAGCAGCCAGGTCGGGTGGCCTGGGTGATCACTGGGGCCCTTTCGAGCACAGGTGCTCTGCTCTGGGGCTCGTGCCACACCTGTGGATGCAGAGTCCTGTTCAAATGATGCAGAGTGCAAGTTTCCTATGCAAAGTAGTGATGCTGAACGTCTGTGTGTGTGTGTGTGTGTGTGTGTGTGTGTGTGTGTGTGTGTAGGACAGGTGCACTTGTGTCCTGCAACCCTGATGAGACTGGAAAAGAGATTAAGAACACAGTAAGACCCGTGCAAAGTCTGTGGGAGACTAGGTTAGATCTTTGTCAAGAGGACAAAACTGACATCCAAAGGTCTGGAAGATTCCGCCCCAATTCACCTCCACTTGGTGTCCTTTGCAATTCCCTGATCTTTGCTCCATGCTGCACACACATAGCCTCAAAGCCCCCGACAGATAGGCTAATGAGCCCTTTGACGGGAGCCTTGCCAAGGTGCTCTGGCTCCAGGAAGGACGAGGTGGTTCTTGGTGATTCCCTGGCCTAGCATATGTGTCTTCTCTGCAGGCCCAGCAGCCATGGCCCACTTTAAGACTGAGCAGGATGACTGGCTCATCGTCTACCTGAAGTATTTACTCTTTGTCTTCAACTTCTTCTTCTGGGTGAGTGAATTCTGCACACACATCCCCTTCCCCAGGCACTGAATGAAGTTCTGAGGAGAACTTTTTTTGTGTGTGTCACCACTTTGTTTTTTGTGTCACCACTTTGAGGTTGATATCTTTCAAATCAAAAATCAACCATGGGTGAACTCTTCCCACTTTAAAGCAAATATGTACATTTGCTACTGAGAAGGAAGAAAAGAATTGGGTCTGCAGGTTGGCATGGAGCTCGTACCACGTGGCATCTGAATAGATGCACAAACATAACAATAAGCTTTGTGTTCTAGCCCTGCTGTGCAAAGGGTCCAGTTCTTTCTTCCCCACTAACTTGTCACACCCATGCCTTTTGGAAAATGTGACTGCCTGATATAATGACTGGAGTCCATTCACCTTTCATGGTTAACATTCTCCAGGCCCCGGGCAGAGAAACAGAAGTCCTGGGGGCTCCGACTACCGCTGCCTGTGATGAAAATTATCTCTATGGGAACTCCCCTCAGGAGCCTGCCTGGGTGAGGTCTTCCAGAGGGGTGTAGTCCGTCCACTTGAAGCAATCATCCAGGTAATTGGGAACAGAATACCATCAGTTCCCACAAATAGACACTGGAATGTCTATATTTGTTATTACAGTCTCACTAAATTTGAGAAGGTAGAAGAGTCAAGAGTGCAGTCTTTGCAGGCAGCTGGACCCACGCTCTGCTGACTACTAATGGTGCATCCTTGGGCAAGTTATTTAAGTTCATGGAAACTGTTTCCCCAGCTATAACTCAATGATAATTTCTAGCCTGTTGGGGTTGCATTCAATAAATGCAGTATTTTGAATACATTAGATGTCAAATGCCTGAAAATGCCACCAAGTCAACCTATAAGGCAGAGCTGGGCTTCCTGCTTCCATGGTAAGGGAGAAGTCTTTCGGAGTCTTGGAAGTGTCTCAGAAAGGCAAATGCAAAGGTGGGACATGTCTGAGATTTCAAGGTCTTTCTTGCAGGAGCCTGCTTAGGATTGGAAAGGACCATAACATGAGAGTTTAGGATGGGTAGACATGGCAAGGCAAGAGTTTTGAAAAGTCCTGGAGAATAGACCAGTCAAGATGCTATCTATTAAAAAGTTGGGCAATCTGCTATTTGTTTAAATGTTGTTTGCAAAGTTCCTGAAAGGAATAATAAAATAATTTGTCACTTTTATCTTCCTGGGCAAGAGTTTCCTGGAATAGTGAAGTCGTGATGATGAAGATGGTGCGATAATAAAGCTGTGTTGATGTGGACAGTAAACTGTGTGGTAGAGAGGGTTTCCATTCTGAGACACAAATCCAGTAGGATGATTAGGATTCTTGCTAAGTAAGCATTTCTGTTTAAGAATATTTATTTCCTGGGGAGGATCCAAGATGGCCAAATAGGAACAGCTTCAAGTGCAGTTCCCAGCAAGAACAACACAGAGGGTGAGTGCCCCACCACATTTCCAAACAAATTTTCACTGCCCACAGACCAGGAGATTCCCAGGCTGAAAATCACCAGGGGTTTTCAGCACAGCAGTTACAGCTGGTGCCAGATTGGTGCATAGAAACTCACGCAAATCTGGGCAGCCATTTCAACTGGTGCCTGGAACGCCTGGGAGACAGAGCCACCCATTCAACTGAAAGGGAGGGGGCAGAGACAGGGAGCCAGGTGATCTGGCTCAGCAGGTACCACCCCCACGAAACAAGCAATCTGAAAGGGTCTGGATTGAGTTTTGCAGCAAGCACAGCTGGACCCAGGACAGGCCAGCTCAGTGTGGGGAAGGGCGACCACCACTACCAAGGCAGTTCACACAGCAGCTGGGCAGAGCCTGCAGCAGCTCAGCAACTCCCTGCTGGCAGACTGTGACTAGACTACTCCATGTGGCGCAGGGCATCTATGAAAAAAGGTAGCAGCATGACAGGAACTTATAAATAAAGCCAACCTTCCTAGGACAGAGCACCTGGGAAAAGAAGCAGTTATGAGTTCCACTGTGGCAGACTTAAGAGTACCTGCCCAGCATCTCTGCATGGAACAATAGAGCTCACAGCTCAGCACTTGAGCTCCTATAAGGGACAGACTGTCTCCTCAAGCAGCTCCCCAACCCCCGTGTACCCAAAGAGACACTTCATAAAGGAGAGCTTGGGCCAAAATCTGGCAGGTACCCTTCTGGGACAAAGATAACAGAAGAAGAAACCAGCAGCAACCCTTACTGTTCTGCAGCCCCTGCGGGTGATCCCCAGGCAAGCAGGGTCTGGAATGGAACTCCAGCAGTCCTGCAGCAGAGGGGCCTGTTAGAAGGAAAACTAAAAAAACAGAAATAACTTCATCATCAACAAAAAGGACATCTACTCAGAGACCCCATCTGAAAGTCACCAACTACAAAGACCACAGGTAAATAAATCCACAAAGATGTGAAGAAACCAGTGCAAAAAGGATGAAAACACCCAAAACCAGAATACCTCTCCTCCTCTAGAGGATCACAACTCCTCACCAGCTAGGGATCAAAGATGATGGATAGAGAATGAGTCTGATGAATTGACAGAAACAGGCTTCAGAAAGTGGGTAATAACAGATTTCTCAGAGCTAAAAGAACATGTGCCTAAACCAATGCAAAGAAACTAAGAACCTAGAAAAAAGGTTAGATGAGATGCTAACTAGAATAAACAGCTTAGAGAAGAATATAAATGACTTGATGAAGCTGAAAAATATAGCACGAGAACTTCATGAAGCATACACAAGTTTCAATAGCCAAATTGACCAAGCAGAAGAAAGGATATCAGAGATGGAAGATCAACTCAATGAAATAAAACAAGAAGGCAGGAATAGAGAAAAAAGAGTGAAAAGAAATGAACAAAGCCTCCAAGAAATATAGGATTATGTGAAAAGACCTAATTTATGTTTCATAGCTGTACCTGAATGTGATGAAGAGAATGAATCCAAGCTGAAAAACACTCTTCAGGATATTATCCAGGAGAACTCCCCCAACCTAGCAAGCCAGGACACCATTCAAGTCCAGGAAATACAAAGACCACCACAAAGATATTCCTCAAGAAGAACAACCCCAAGGCACATAATCGTCAGATTCACCAGGGTTGAAATGAAGGAAAAAATGCTAAGGGCAGCTAGAGAGAAAGGTCAGGTTACCCGCAAAGGGAAGCCCATCAGACTCACAGCAGGTTTCTTGGTAAGAAACCTTACAAGCCAGAAGAGAGTAGGGGCCAATATTCAACATCCTTAAAGAAAAGAACTTTCAACCTAGAATTACAGATCCAGCCAAACTAAGCTTCAAAAGCAAAGGAGAAATAAAATCCTTTACAAACAAGCAATTGCTGAGAGATTTTGTCACCACCAGGCCTGCCTTACAAGAGCTCCTGAAAGAAGCACTAAACATAGAAAGGAACAACCAGTACCAGCCACTCCAGAAACATACCAAATGGTAAAGACCATCGACACAATGAAAAATGCATCAACTAATGGACAAAACATCCAGCTAGCATCAAAATGGCAGGATCAAATTCACACATAACAGGATTAACCTTAAATGTAAATGGGCTAAATGCCCCAATCAAAAGACACAGACTGGCAAATTGGATAAAAAGTCAAGACCCATTGATGTGCTGTATTCAGGAAACCCATCTCACGTACAAGGACACACATAGGCTCAAAATAAAGGGACGGAGGAAGATTTATCAAGCAAATGGAGAGAAAAAAAAAAAAAAGCAGGAGTTGCAATCCTATAAAATGGACTTTAAACCAACAAAGATCAAAAGAAACAAAGACATTACGTAATGGTAAAAGGATGAATGCATCAAGAAGAGCTAATGATCTTAAATATATACGCACCGAATACAGGAGCACCCAGATACATAAAGCAAGTTCTTAACGACCTACAAAAAGACTTAGACTCCCAAACAATAATAGTGGGAGACTAACACTCCACTGGGAGACTAACACTCCACCGTTAATATTAGACAGATCAACGGGACAGAATATTAACAAGGAAATCCAGGACTTGAACTCAGATCTGGACCAAGCAAACCTAATAGACATTTACAGAACCCTCCCCCACAAATCCACAGAATATACATTCTTCTCAGCACCACATCACACCTACTCTAAAATTGACCATATAATTGGAAGTAAATCACTCCTCAGCAAATGCAAAAGAACGGAAATCATAACAGTCTCTCAGACAAAAATGCAATCAAATTAGAACTCAATTAAGCAACTAACTCAGAACTGCACAACTTCATGGAAACTAAACAACCGGTTCTTGAGTGTTGACTGGATAAACAATGAAATGAAGACAGAAATAAAGATGTTCTTTGAAACCAGTGAGAACCAAGACACAACATACCAGAATCTCTGGGACACATTTAAAGCAGTGTCTAAAGGAAAATTTACAGCAATAAATGCCCACATGAGAAGCAAGGAAAGATCTAAAATTGACACCCTATCATCAAAATTGAAAGAACTAGAGGAGCAAGATCAAAAAAACTCAAAAGCTAGCAGAAGACAAGAAATAACTAAGATCAGAGCAGAACTGAAGGAAATAGACAGACAAAAAACCTTTCAAAAAATTAGTAAATCCAGGAGCTGGTTATTTGAAAAGATCCACTAGCCAGATTGATAAAAGAAGAATCAAATAGATGCAATAAAAAACGATAAAGGGGATATCACCACAGATTCCACATAAATACAAACTACCAACAGAGAGTACTACAAACAACTCTATGCACGTGAACCAGTAAACCTGGAAGAAATGGATAAATTCCTGAACGCTTGCACCCTCCCAAGCCTAAACCAGGAAGAAATCAAAATGCTGAATAGACCAATAACAAGAGCTGAAGTTGAGGCAGTACTTTATAGCCTACTAACCAAAAAAAGCCCAGGTCCACATGGCTTCACAGCTGAATTCTACCAGACATACAAAGAGAAGCTGGTACCACTCCTTCTGAAACTATTCCAAACAATCCTTCCTAGATTGTTTTGGAGGGAATCCTTCCTAGATCATTTTATGAGACCAACATCATCTTGATACCAAAACCCGGCAGAGACTCAACAAGAAAAGAAAACTTCAGGCCAATATCCATGATGAACATAGATACAAAAACTTTCAATAAAATACTGGCAAACCTACTGCACCAACACATCAAAAAACTTATCCATCATGATCAAGTAGGATTCATCCTGGGGATGCAAGGCTGGTTCAACATACACAAGTCTATAAACGTAATCCACCACATAACAGAACCAAAGACAGAAACCACATGATTATCTCAATAGATGCAGAGAAGGCCTTTGACAAAATTCAACAGTCCTTTATGCTAAAATTCTCAATAAACTAGGTATCAATGGAATGTATTTCAAAATAATAAAAGCTATTTACAACAAACCCAGAGCCAATATCATACTGAATGGGCAAAAACTGGAAGCATTCCCTTTGAAATCTGGCACTAGACAAGGATGCCCTCTCTCACCACTCTTATTCAATATAGTATTGGAAGTTCTAGCCAGAGCAATCAGGCAAGAAAAAGAAATAAAGGGTATTCAGTTAGGAAAGGAGGAACTCAAATTGTCTCTATTTGCAAATGACATGATTGTATATCTAGAAGACCCCATCATCTCAGCCCAAAATCTCCTGAAACTGATAAGCAACTTCAGGACAGTCTCAGGACACAAAACCAATGTGCAGAAATCACAAGCATTCCTATACACCAATAACAGACTTAAAGAGAGCCAAATCAAGAATGAACTGCCATTCACAGTTGCTACGAAGAGAATAAAATACCTAGGAACACAACTAACAAAGGATGTAAAGGACCCCTTCGAGGAGAATTACAAACCACTGCTCAAGGAAATAAGGGAGGACACAAACAGATGGAAAAACATTCCATGCTGATGGTTAGAAAGAATCAATATTGTGAAAATGGCCATACTTCCCAAAGTAATTTATAGATTCAATGCTATCCCCATCAAGCTACCTAATGACCCTCTTCACAGAACTGGAAAAAAAACCCTTAACCTTCATATGGAACCAAAAGAGCTTGCATTGCCAAGGCAATTCTAAGCAAAAAGAACAAAGCTGGAGGCATCATGCTACCTGGCACCAAACTATACTACAAGGCTACAGTAATCAAAACAGCATGGTGCTGATACCAAAACAGAGATATAGACCAATGGAACAGAACAGAGGCCTCAGAGGAAATGTCACACATCTGCAACCATCCTATCTTTGACAAACCTGACAAGAACAAGCAATGGGGAAAGGATTCCCTGTTTAATAAATAGTGTTGGGAAAACTGGCTAGCCATGTACAGAAAGCAGAAACTGGACCCCTTCCTGACACCTTACACTAAAATTAACTCCAGATGGATTAAAGACTTAAACATAAGACCTAACACCATAAAAACCCTAGAAGAAAACCTAGGCAAAACCATTTAGGACACAGGCATAGGCAAGGACTTCATGACGGAAACACCAAAAGCATTGGCAACAAAAGCCAAAATAGACAAATGAGATCTAACTAAACTCCAGAGCTTCTGCACAGCAAAAGAAACAATCGTTAGAGTGAACCAGCAACCAAAAGAATGGGAAAAAAATTTTGCAATCTACCCACCTGACAAAGGGCTAATATCCAGAATCTACAAAGAACTAAAACAGATTTACAAGAAAAAAACAAACCCATTCAAAAGTGGGCAAAGGATATGAACAGACACTTTTTAGAAGAAGACATATATGAGGCCAAGAAACATATGAAAAAATGCTCATCATCACTGGTCATTAGAGAAATGCAAATCCAAACCACATTGAGATACCATCTCACACCAGATAGAATGGCGATCATTAAAAAAACTGGAGACAACAGATGCTGGAGAGGATGTGGAGAAATAGGAACACTTTTACACTGTTGGTGGGAGTGTAAATTAGTTCAACCATTGTGGAAGACAGTGTGGCACTTCCTCAAGGACCTAGAAATGAAATTCCATTTGACCCAGCAATCCCATTACTGGGTATATATCCAGAGGATTATAAATAGTTTTATTATAAAAAACACATGCACATGTATGTTCATTGCGGCACTGTTTACAATAGCAAAGACCTGGAACCAACCCATATGCTCATCGATGATAGACTGGACAGGGAAAATGTGGTACAGATACACTATGGAATACTATGCAGCCATAAAAAATGATGAGTTTGTATCCTTTGTAGGGACATGGATGAACCTGGAAACCATCATTCTCAGCAAACTGACACAAGAACAGAAAATCAAACACCACATGTTCTCACTCATAGGCGGTTGCTGAACAGTGAGAATACATGGACACAGGGAGGGGAGCATCACACATTGGGGTCTGTTGGGGGGGTTAGGGGAGGGACAGCAGGGGGTAGGGAGTTGGGGAGGGATAACATGGGGAGAAATGCCAGATATAGGTGATGGGGATGGAGGCAGCAAATCACATTGTCATGTATGTACCTATGCAACAATCCTGCATGTTCTGCACATGTATCTCAGAACCTAAAGTACAATAAGATATATTTAAAAAACAAGTGAACGAGGTTTAATCAAGAGGCTAAAATAGGAGGCACACAAGATAGCCAATAAAATAAATAGGATATGATGAGGGTAATTATGGAACCATGTATAAGACACAGAGCTGGGACAGAGGACAGAATGATTTGCTGGGAGAGGGGGCAGGGACAGCTCTAAGGAAACTTTCCTCTAGGCTCTGAGCTGGGTTTGGAAGATGAACAGGTGATCTCATGTTCCCTCCCAGCTCCACCACTCAGTAAGACTCATGATTTTGCTCATTTTAGGGATAGATCGGACTGGGGAAGGCAGCAGAGGAGTAGTATTCTGATTTATATTATCAAGGGCTATTTAAAACCAGAGAGCCAAAAACAAGGATGCCTCCAGGTGGAAAATGGCCCTTAGCATGACAAGCTTATCCTTGAAGATTCCATAAACCAAGACAGCAGGAGCATGGGCAGGAAAGAAAGGGATAGGGCAGGAGCCAGGACCACTTGAATCCCAATAAAGGAGAATCCTCTGGGCAGGGGAGTTCTCCACCCTCAGTGAGGAGGAACCCATGGTTCAGGAGGCAGGAAACGCACAAGGAGACGGGCAGTGCACAGGGCGATAGTAGACTCTGCATCTGCTGGCCACCTGCTACATGCCAAGCCCCACACCGGACTGAATCGCCTTCTGGGCTGGACAGGAGCTCACCCATGGGAACCACACTCGTCATCTGTGCTCCTCTTCCCTGCTCAGTCTCATCCATGGCGCCATCAGCCACCCACCCCAGACCCCACAGGGTCCCTATAGACTCTGCCTTCTCTCAGCAACAACCATGTGCCAATTCCCCTCTGCCCTCCAACCTGTCTCCATCTCCCTGCCACACTGCCCACGTGGATTCCCCACCGTGGTCAGCTCCCAGCTTCTGCTCCGCCCACAGGCTGATTCCCCACGGCAACCCTGGCTGAGACATCCCCATCCGCTCCCACGCCCACAGAACCAAGCCCAAACTTCCGCATGGCCTCAGGGCTCTTACAGTCTGGCCTTAATCTGACTTTTTGGCATCATGTTTGCTACTTTCTTTCCCCCACACCTGGGTTTTAATCACTTTGAACTAAGTGGTTGCTTTTTCTTGAAAATAGTGTGGTTACCTAATAACTCGGGCACTGTTAGCAGAGTGGTAAAGAGGGTGAACTCCTGGGTGCAGCACAGGGTCCAGTCCAAGCCCCTCTGTTTATTGGCTGTGTGGATTCGGATAAGTGAAGCAGCCCTGGGGGCCTCAGGGAAGCTCTCTCTCATCCCTGCCCACCTTTCTCACATTGTTCTCTCTGCCCTCCCTCTTCTGTTGAACTCCTACACAACCTCTAAGGCCCATTTTGAGATTTTGAGTGTGGCACCTGCTCTGACTGTCCTGGGCAGGTGAGTTCAACCCTCTCCTACATGTCTGTAGCACTGCTCACCTCACAGCAGCCCTCGGCCCTGGGGGGTGCGGATCTCCCCTCATTCCCCTAAAAAGGGGGCCCAGCACCCAGGAGCCACCCCAGTAAGTGTGGGACTTGGTGGATGGGGCTCTGTAGAGGGCTGTGGAAATGGCATCTGCTCCCCCACCTGCCTCTGTCTGTTGAGCTCCTGGGGCAACAGCTAGTGTTTCTCTTTCCTGCTTTATGATTGTTTTGATTTTAAAGGGGCAGTCCACAAAGTCCCAGCAGTCCCAGAGGGGAATGGGCTTTTTCTCTCGGTCGTTAGGAAGAGGCTCCTGGAAAGGCTGGGGTTGGACCCTAAGGATATTAAGCCTAGACTGATGCTTGGTTATTCTTTCTTTCAACCAGTACCCCCTGTGTGTGTAGCACCTGCTACAATGACGCCAAGCTCTTGGGCTGTCATGGGACCCATACTGCCAGTCCCTGCCCCAATATCTGACTTAGTCAGGGTCTTTAGTCACCAGGGTGACTTCTGCTATGAAGAAGAAGAGAATGGGCCTAATTTGGGGGAGCAAACACAGCATGGAGGCTCAGGGAGAGGACTGGGAGACTAGGTCTGAACAAGGCTCAGTTTCTTTTAAAGAACAGCTTCCCATTCCCACATCAGAAGAATCAGCTGAACCCCCGACTGCAGCCCCAGTAGAGCACAGCTCAGCCCTATGCCCAGATGCAGGAAGGGTGGATGGCACCCCTGTCCCACGCCCAAGCAACCGAACTCTCCAGGAGGGCACACAAAAGTCGGCATCAGGCGCTGCTGCTCACACTGCTCATGGACGAGCTTCTCTGAGCGCCAGGCATGCGTTTCTCAGGCTAATGCTTCACCCTGTCGTGTTTCTTTCCTATGAATGGGAAGTTCCTAAAATTACACAGCAGGGGTAACCTGCTCTACCCCTCCCAGCCAGCTCAGCTTGCATCCTCGTTGCCTGGCTTCACCCTCTGCAGGGCTTGCTGGCTCGTTGGCCATAGGCTATGGCTTTGAAAAATGTAGCTATTGCCCAGGCAGTGGCTCACGCCTGTAATCCCAGCACTTTGGGAGGCCGAGGCGGATGGATCACCTGAGGTCAGGAGTTCGAGACCAGCCTGGCCAACATGGTGAAACCCCGTTTCTACTAAAAATACAAAAATTAGCCAGACGTGGTGGTGCATGCCCCTAATCCCAGCTACTCAGAAGGCTGAGGAGGGAGAAACACTTGACCTGGGAGGTGGAAGTTGCAGCAAGCTGAGATTACACTACTGTACTCCAGGCTGGGCAACAGGACGAGAAAAAAGAAAAGAAAAATGTAGTTATTACCCCCATGGAAAATTACACTAGTTTCTGTAAAGAGCCAAATACTGTTGAATCAACTGTACGCCAATGGCTTTTGAATAGCTCACTGGAGTCAGATCTCTCCCTGCCCCGTCAGTCCCTCTTCCTGCTCTCTGCTGACTTAGGCAGTTTCCAGGTGACTTGAGTGACAGCCTTGAGCCACTGGTTCAGAACCATCTTGCCAGAGGTGCTTTGGCAGAAACTTGACCCTCGGTACTAACAGCGACAGTTTAACCATGTGGAAGGGACCTCAGAGGTATTCCCATCCAGCACCCCCAGTTTACAGATGAAGAAACTGAGGCTTAGAGGGGCTGCTTTCCGTCCCACAGTCATGTGGTTAGTCAGGGGCACAGGCAGAACTAGAACCCAGGCTGCTGACTTCTGCCCTCCCGTGAGCCCCTCTGGTGACCATCCAACAGTGAACAGCATTAATTTTCCGATCCAGAGGAAAGCTTGTTTTCTAAAGAGCTGACCATGTCCCAAGCAGGAGGCCCCCCGAATGACTGAAACCTTCTCATTCCTTACCTAAGGACGTAACACTCTGGGAGAGAGGTGGAGGCCCTCAAAACATCAGATCCACAGGGAAAGGTACTCAGAGGGGTTCCCAGTGGTTATAGGTTGGAAACCACTGGTCTAATACAACTCCCTTATTTGAGAGATGAAGAAGCTGAGGTCCAGAGAGGTTAAGAGACCATGTTTAGGTCACACTGCTAGTTATACAAAGGTAGGACCCTCACCTAAGCCTTCCAGACATGCTGTAGGGGGAAGAAAGAATTCTTTACAGGATATTTGGCTGCAAACCCTCATTTTACACAATTTTGTTGACCCAAACTCGGGAAATCCCTCGCTAGTCATGGAGGTTGTATGCGATAACCTATACCCACAGAGAATTTAAAAACCTATTGTATTCTAGGATTTCATTGAATCTAAGACATCATCAGGGGTACGATACATTATTGTTTTTTGTACCACTAAGAAAAACTACTGCCAAGTATAACCATAAAATACTATCAGTCATAAGATACATCCCAATTTTAGAGATGTTAAAATGTGAGGGAAAAATGTGTGCGTCATGGAATTGAAGAAATCCACATGGTAGCTGCTCCCATTCTGTTTGCCATAGCCCTGATGATATCCTTCTACCTGATGGAGGTGCCAATGGAGGTAAAATGGCACTTTGAAGAAATAGCATCTACTAAAGATGCAGAAGTAGTGGAGCGGGCCTGGGATCTAAGACAGGCGGCAGAGAAGGTGGAGGACTCGAGCCCCAGCAGGGGAATGAGATGACTTGAGAGCATCACTGGGGTGGGATCTGGGGACAGAGTCCTGGATTTGCTCTCAGGAGATGTAGGTTTGAATCTCAATTCTGAAACTCTAATGGTGTCATCTTGGGCACATTCTTATTCTCTTCAAGCCTCAATTTCCTCATCTGCAAAACACAGAATATATGCCCTGCCACCCTACCCCATTCTCACAGAGCTGTTGCAAAGCTCAGAAGAGAAAATGGTAAATACATGTCCACTTGCTCAACGGATGTCTGACTGCCCAGAAGAGAGAACTAGGAAATGACAGGGTAGGTTGTGCGGAGTCTTCCTGGGGCAGATGGGGATCTCCTCTCAGTGACAAAGCTCAGGGGGTTATGGACAGAGCCCAGGGCACTTCTCTAGCTATGAGCACACCCAGGACCCCTTGAGGAAGCATCCCACATCCATCAAAGGAAAGAGACCCATCCTTAAATGGGGACAGGGAGACTAGCGGGCAGAAGGCCATCTTCCCAGGAGCAGATGGCAGAGAGGGTCAGGAGTCCTGGGGTCCTGTCCCCAAATCCTGGGCGAACACCCTAGTACTCCCCATCTGGTACCCTGAAGATGCTGTGCATGTGTACATACAAACACATTATGCCCAGCTGGGTCTAAGAGTCGCAGAAAGAGTTACTTGGCTTTGTTGCAAATAGAGCTTGGCAAGCCGAGCCATCTCTGCTATATTTCCCAAGCACTCCGGTTTCTGAGGCAGTATCCCTCCATATGCAAATCAGAAGTGTCCTATCCCTGCCCCCTTCTCAGGACCGAAGGGGAATCAGACAGTTAGCAAAAAATTTCTCCTCCTGCAGTCCAGGCAGCTCCAGCCTGTCAAGCTCCCTGGCTCTTTGATCATAGAGGCAGTGTGACTGAGTGGGCAGGCCCTGGGCTCGGGGTTCTCGTCCTGCCTCTGCCCCTGACCCCAACTATAGGCAAGATCTTGGACAATTTACCTTTCCTCCGTGGGTCTCAGTTTCTTCCTCTGTAGAATAGGGATAAAAAGCCCAGCTGTGCTTCCCTAATCAGCAAACATAAGGTTTAAACAAGGGGTGTTGCTCAATCCAGCCCCACTGGAGAAGTGGGGCAGGGGGAGGGAGTGCACTGAGGGGAGAGGAGCCGGGGGTGGCAGGAGTTGGGGAGGTGAAAAACTGGGGAGGTGAAGGGTCTCAGATATGTTGGTCAACCCTGAAACTGCTGTCCTCTCCCCAGCCTCATAGCAATAGGCCACCACGGTAAAAAGCACTGAATTCACAGACCTGGACTCAAAACCTGGCTCTTCAGGTTGCTTACTTTGAACAAGTCTCCTAACCTCTCTCAGCCTGTTTCCTCATCTATAAAACTGGGTAACCACGCCATTCTCACTGACTGAATGAGCCAATGCAGGAGAAGACCCTGGCACCCTGTGGGCACTGAATGAATGGCAGATGCCAAGGCCCCCTCCAGCCCCCTGCTCTAACTCGGTGGTGTCCTGCAGGTCGGGGGAGCAGCTGTCCTGGCCGTGGGCATCTGGACCCTGGTGGAGAAGAGCGGCTACCTCGGCGTCCTGGCCTCTAGCACGTTTGCCACCTCTGCCTACATCCTCATCTTCGCGGGTGCACTTGTCATGGCCACCGGCTTCCTCGGCTTCGGTGCCATCCTCCGGGAGCAGAAGGGCTGCCTCTCCACGGTCAGTGCCTGCCCCATGCTCTACAGGGAGGGGGAACCCTGCACCACTCAGTTGGCTTCCCAGCAAGTGAGAGGGGCCCCAGCCCTGGAATGGGAGGGGCTGAGGCTGTGGGAGAGCCAGAGATGGGGCGGCGGCTCCTGTTTGCCATGGTCTCAGGTTCTTAGACCTAAGCAAGCAGGGCCGTCTGGGTCGCTGCAGCAGCAGCTCCTTCCCCACACCTCCATCTCCGTCTCCTCCCATTCCCCTTCGGCCCCTTCCTCCCTCTATTTCTTCATCTCCTCTTCTTCCTGCTCCACTCCTTCTCCTTCCTCTACTTACCCTTCCCCTCCTCCTTATCCCTTTTCCTTCTCCTCCTCCTACTTCCCCCTTCTCCCCTTCTCCCTCCTCTTCCTCCTCCTCCTTCTGGATTTTATTATGGCAACTTTCAAAGATATGCACAAATAAAGAGTGCTTTTCATGAAGCTCTGTCTTCCCGTCACCCAGAGCTCAACAGTTACCATCTCAGAGCCAGTCCTGGTTCTGTCCACACCCTCACCTGCCCACTTCGTAACCCCAGGGGGATTCTGAAACAGTCCCCGACAGCCTGTCATCTGTCAGTGTTTCAGTGTATAGCTCTAAAACTTAAGGACCCTCTTTTAGAAAACATAACATTACCATTATCACACTTTAAAACCATTAACAGTCATTCCTTAATATCATAAAATAACCAGGAAGTTTCACATCTTCCCAGTTGACCCACAAACCATTGTTGTTGTTGTATTTATGTTTGAGTTAGAATCTAAATTAGGCCCATGTGTTCACGCAGGTTGATTTGTCTCCTAAAGTGAAGGCCCCCAGAGTATGAGTTTTGAGCTCTTTTCTAGCAGGTGGGACAGGTGTGCTGAGAGCCAGCCACACCACCACCTACCCCTACACGGGGCCTACCGTGAGGATTTCCAGCAGGGCAATGCAGTCAGTCAGCCGAGGCCCTTGAGAGCCACATGGCACATCCCAGATCTGACCAACATATCTGGATGAAGGCATGTGATGTGACTGAGTAAAACCAGGCATGTGGCACAGCCTGGGGGTGTTCCCTCTCTGTGGCACTGACCAGCCCTTATGGGGTCTGAGGCTTACGGACACCAGTACAGTTGGGCCCAGAGAGAGACCCCTTTCCTCTGCAGTGTTGGCAAGCCTGTCTGTCCTGGCCAGCTCTGCACCCCTTAGCAAGCAGGGCCTTCAACTTGGCCTCAGGCTTCAGGCTGAGCCTCTGGCCCTGACACCTGGAGGTCTGCCCATGAGCAGGCTGCTGAGCTGCGTGCTCTCACCTGCCTCCTTCTGTCAGATCATCTTGTTGAGGGAGGACAAGACTCGCCTCTGGACAACCCAAGAAGGAATTCAGAAGCCCTCACCAAGTGCCTTCCTTCTGACCCAGAGCCATCTATCCTGGTTCTGTGGAGCCGGTAAAGGCCAGTGGTCCTCCTGCAGCACTGGGAAACAGGCCCTGCATTCCTCCCCGAGCCCGATTAGAACACAAATGGCCACCATTCACTAGAGCCACCTCGCTCTATCCTCACTACAGCAACCTGCAAAGTCCTGGTAATCTGAACTCTGTGCAGAGCAAGCACTGTGCTCAACATTCATGCACATCAACTCACTCAGTCCGTGCCCCGCCCCAAAGAGCAGCAATTTTTTTGAGACAGAGCCTCATTCTGTCACCTAGGCTGGAGTGCAGTGGCACGATCTCGGCTCCCTGCAACCTCCGCCTCCCAGGTTCAAGCAATTCTGTGCCTCAGCCTCCCGAGTAGCTGAGATTATAGGTGCCTGCCACCATACCCAACTAACTTTTTTGTATTTTTGGTAGAGACAGGGTTTCACCATGTTGACCAAGTTGGTCTTGAATTCCTGACGTCATGATCCACCTGCCTCAGCCTCCCAAAGTGCTATGATTACAGGCATGAGCCACTGCTCCCAGCCCAGCAACTCTTATTATGTGTATGGACGGGGAGGAAACTGAGAGCAGAGGTGGGTGAAGCAATTTGACCAGAGTCATCTGGCAGTTGTGTTCCTTTAGGTGATGGTCAGTCAGGTGTGGCCACAGAGGGGGCACAGGAGAGGCACAGGACAACAGAGTTTATCAGACTCTCGGGTCCTAGACCTAGCTTGTCCAACCCCTGGCCCATGCAGCCCAGGACGGCTTTGAATGCGGCCCAACACAAATTGTAAACTTTCTCAAAACGTTATGAGATTTTTGGGGGAATTTTTTTTTTTTTAGCTCATGAGCTATCATATGTTTTATGTGTGTCCCAGCGAAGCCAAAAGATCAGACACCCCTGTCCTAGACAGATTCACTGCACACCCCACTGGGTGGGGGGGTCACACAGGAGGAGAGCCAAAGACTAGGGCTCCCCCAAGCAGGCGGGGGACAGAGAGTGGGTGAGACCCTTTCACTGGAGGTCATGGTGGAGCCATAAGAAAAGGCAGGAGGAGAGTCCACTGGTGCATTTGAATGTCACTGGGTCACAGGGGAGGGTAGCAAGGGGAACTTGTAGCAGTGCCAGCCCTATCACACTGGTGCACCTGGTCACCCCAGCAGGTGCACACAGCCCGCATATAGGGATGTGGAGGCAGCAGGAAAAGGCGAAGTTTTAAAATGCATGATACACACTGCTGATGAGCAGCATGCGGTCTGCCTCCAAGCCCACACTCAGACCCACCACACTCTTCTGCATCCAAAGAGGTCATATTCACCCCCATTCTCCAGATGAGGAAACTGGCTGAGATGTAGAGCAAGTAATGGCTGGAGCTGGACTGTGCATTGCAGTCTGTTGGAATCACCTCCAAGAGTCTGCTTCCCTGGGGAGGCCAAGCCTGATGGGAGGCAGAGGGACCAGAGGCCAAGGGGGAGGATGCATGCAGGGCACACCCTGCTCTCCATATCTGCAGAGGTCTTCATGGAGCGGTAGCTTTCGGAGGTCTGGCTGGTAACAAGGGGGGGCTCCCTGCAGCACCTAGCTCAGAACACTAGGGCAGGAGACGGGGGCGTGTTGGGGGGACCCTAGAAGCCTCAGGCATCCAAGTGCCTCCTTGCTCCCATTATAGTAAGGAAAGAACAGCACACCTGGGTCAGAGTATATTCAGTTTAGAAGGGAACTTGAGGATCAGAGTCCAGTGCTCCATTCAAAGGTTACCGGCTGAAACACACTGGCTGGGTGAGTGGGTGGGTCACCCAGGCATTAGTGGGAAACACTCAGATTTATCAGATTTTTTGGAGAAGAGTGTGATCATAGGAGCTCTTAGCCTTGGCCATCTCAACGGGTAGATGAGAAGCCTAAGCTTTAGCACCTGACCACACTGTGCTCTCCAAGCCACTGAGCACAGCCTCCCATTCCTCACTTCCTCTTACACCATCCATTCATGAAATCTGTCCCGCCATCCAGGCTGATCCATGAAGAATGTCTTCAGTCTCTGCATCTCAACCTGTCACTTAGTCTAGATGAACTGCCCAGAGGGAACCAAGCCCTGTGCCCGGGGCGTGCAGGAGAGATGTGGAGAGTCAGTGAAGGCAGTGAAGGTCAGGGCCTTGTGTTTGCCTAAAGGCTTGCTGGGCACCTCTTGCCAAACCCTTCTGCACTTCGGGGAGTCAACAGTGAACCTTGTCATCCCTCTGGAGCTTGAGGCATGGCTGGGGCACAGCAACTGTTGGACAGGCTGGTGCAAGATTCCCTGCTTCTTTTCAGTTCCACTTTACCCCCTTCTATAGAGACCTGCCTGTGTTCACTCCCATCCCACACAGAACTGATGATCTCTCTGGTCTAAGTCACTAAACAGACACATCAGGGAGGCAACAGCTTGAAACTCTGGTCAGATAAAAGTGTGCATGCACCCACACACATTCATACGCACACATGCCTATGCACGCACACATGCACTCAGCCACCAACACAGGACTGCGGAGAGAGGCATCTCTGCCGGGGTGCTAGCGAACAGCAAACTCCATGGCCAAGAATCTGCTTTCTTTGCTTTCTCTGCCCCTCTGTGAAAGAACCAATGACGGAACTGGACCAAGGACAGAGCAGGAGGTAAAGCAGGAGATCCTGACTAATCCACATCCTGGCCCAGCAGCCCCTGAAGCATCAAGCACTTGATTGTTTAAACCAAGAAGGTTACCCTATTACCTTTCTTGCGCTCACACAGTAGGAATTTTTAAACCCAGGCTCCCGTTTAGAGTCCAGTGGTGTGGTTAAGGCAGTGTAAAAGTGCTGTATGGCTCTTAGCAGTTCCTTCTCGGTTTCATTTCATTTTGTCCCCTCCATGTCTAACTTCCATTTGAAATCTTGAATCAGCCAACAGGTGAGGGAAGCTCCAAAAAAGAAGGGCAGTGAGTCTATCACTAGATAAAGCGGTCCCAGAGGAGAGGGAAAGGTGAAAGACCAGGCATCTGAATGATGTGCATCTACCTTGGATCAGGAGGAGCCGGGGAGGAGTTCCCCAGGAACGACCCAGAGGGGGACCATCCAGCTTCCACTCAGGCACAACATCTGTCCTGGCACAACCCTTCCTCCTAACTCATCTGCAGCACCTCAGGGTCACTTTCCCAAGAAGGAGTGGCCATCGGGGACAGAAATAGCACATCTCTGCTGGTGCCGAAATGATGATCAGCTTGATACTGGAAATCTGCTGAGCAGGAACAGGAATGGGGCTTAAATTACTCGCACCAGATCTTGTTTAGCAAAGACTGCATGAGAGAGAGAATTCAGGCCATCTGAGCCTAAGGCCAATGACCGGGACAGAGGCCACCTACATCAAAAGAGAGGGATATTTTTAGAGTGAATGGGAGCTCTAAAAACTTTTATATTTTAAGCCAATGAAGATCATGGTGGATGATTCAGACTAAACTGGGTCTTTATTGGGGGTTCTTTTCTATTTAGGGGATGGATTAAAACGTAAAAAGTTCTAAAAACCAATTTCTGAAAACAAGGGGATCCAGAATTGCCATACCTCCATCAAATAGGCCAAGACTTGGTCGACCAGGGCACTAAGGTCCACAATCAAAGGCGAAAATATCGGGGCTTGGGCTCAGAAGCTGGTTTTCGCGTAGCTTGCCCAGCTTGCTCTGGGACCTGGGGTAAGTCACTCAGCCTCTGCCTGCCTCCTCGTGTTGCCATTTTATACAGGATGATGTGAGGATAATGAAGTTGTTATTTTCAGGTCTTAGGAAGCAAGTCACCACGTTATAAAAAGATGGTAAAAATGTGGCTCTAATGAACATTCATATCACCACTGCCATCACCATGACCAAGCTCCCCGAAGAAGCAACCTAAATAAATATTCTGAGCCCCGTGGCTCCTGGGGCCCTGCAGCCTGAGCTGGGCCACATCCTCTGAAGTAGCTGGTGCTGGTGGGAAGTTCAGGGTGAGGGGAACTGGATTGTGTCCTCCCTGGCTCGTTTCTTACCTGCACGTTCTGTTGCGTTGTTCCACCAGCCACCCAGCTCCGGGGTGGGCCTTGCCTCGTCTGTTTGATGGCTCTTTAACCTTTGAGTCAGCTGCCCCCACCATGCAGTAGAAGGAAGCATTCTACAGCCAAGACCTGGGGAGTCCCGAACCCTCTCCAGCATAAGCCTTTCCTCATCCACTGTGGCTTATGCAGTACAGGCAGGAAATGGACCAAGTGGCCTCGGAACCCTGAAGGCTCCTTGGGAAGCAGTATGCAAACATCCCTACGAGCTGGCCGCTCAAGAGACTCATAGGGTCTGTGTGGACATCCACCCATCTCGGGCTGCAGCAGGTGTGCCTGATCACCACAATCCAGCAGCATTTTCTCAATGGGGTGGTTCTATGGCCAGTTAGCTTCCACCACCACCTTCCTCCAATTTTCTGCAATGGATGCTCCATATTGTATTGATGGGACTGCCTAATTCATCAACATCCACAAGTATTTCTAGCACATTCCTGGCATGTCCTGCTCTGCTGGATAGAGGGCAGGGTGAGAAGGAAAGATGGGAAAAAGGGACTCTGACCCAGTTCTAGGCTTAGAATCTAATGAGGAACACGAGGCGCCTGTATTAAAAGGCAAAGGGCCATGCAGGTGATTTAAATTTGTATTGGATTTGGTCAGAGGCTCTGACTTCTCTGGGCTTTCCCTAACTTCCAGGCTGCCCTGTTCCCTGGAGCTTGGTGTCTCCTCCTTGTCCTTGGGAGCCTTCCCTTTCCACCCATAGCCAGTCTTGTCCTAGAATTAATTACCACTGCTAGCGACCCATCGCCAGCCCTGTCCTGGGGTCCCTGCCACTGCCCTTTGTCCTACCCTTGCCCCTTGCACAGGTGCCTGCAGGCTGTACTGTCTCTCCCACAGCCTGCAAGAAGACAGCCAAAGGGAAAGTCTGGGTCCTCCAGGGTGCGGGGAGGAAGTGGCAATTGGTCACTTCCCTCATGCCTGAATCCACTGGACACCCGCATCCTCCAAGTTCCCTGGGCCGCGTCTCCCTATGAGGGGTCTGGCCCTCATCTCCCCCAGCCAGCTGGCTAGGCCCTGCTGCCCACTCTGGGTGCCGCTCTCGCTCAGCCTGTTCAGACTGGGCTCTTGGTAATCCTGGCTTGAAGCCTAGTAGACGCCTGTCTCTGGCTTGCAATTCTGGAACTGTGTTCTCCTTCCTTGACCCTCTCTGTCCCCCGGAACACACACAGTGTGATCTCCTTAGACCCCCAACATTTGGGCTGGGACACTGAAGGGGCTCATTTTCTTGATGTGCCTCTAGAAGACTTGCTGCCTCCTCGAGACCCAGTTTCTTTTCCCTCCCTCTCTTCCAGCTGCTCTCACTCTGCCCACCAGCTCTCCTCACCCCAGCCCTGGCCCCCTTTTCTGCTCCCAGAACCACATGTCAGTATTGGACATTGGCCAGAGCACATTCTTGAGCCCTCACTGTACAGCCATTCCAGGTGGAATGGCTGAATACCAACCACCGGCGTGGTCGCAGCTGGACGACCCAGGTGTTGAGCCCTGGGCTGAGGCCAGGAGGGGTAGAGGTTACCTCCATCCGTGTAACAGTGACAGGAGTGGCTGAAGGCTCCCAAATCCACATCCTCTCTTCTCTGCACAAACGGGCGGGCAGCTGCACCTCTGAGCTGACTGCAGTTAATGGTTAATTGCCAGAAAACAATTCACCCTGAGAGCATTGCCGCTGAAACAGCTGGCTTCACTTTTCCTGTCTGTGGTGGTTCCGAGCTCCCTGACCCTCCCTCTGGCTTCCTCTGTAATCCTCTCACACACACAGCCAGCTGGGAGCCTCGGGCTGGGCTCTCCTCCCTGCAACTTAACCTTGGCAGCGTCTTGGGTTTTCTTTGGCTGTTGCCACCCTGTTCTGATGATAGGCTAGTACCTCCCTCTCATCCCAACCTGCCTGGACTGCCTTGACTGTCTGGCTGTGGCTTGGCAGGAAGCTTCACAAACCCTGACTATGTCTATGCAGAATGGTTGGACATACAGAAAAGGAATGCTTCAGTGAAGCTCCCTTCTTTGTGGCAGAATTAATCCAATGGAGAAATTTTGAAATTCCAAATTTTATAAAGTTCTTCAAACTGACCTTAAAGACGGCACCAGCTGATGCTGAGCTGCCCTGTCTCTTATGCACCAGTGAATCTGCCCCCAAAATCTCTATCTGGGGCTCAGCTTGCCCCCACGTGATGTAAGTCCAACGAAACACTCAATTTCTGGCAGGGGGTATGATGGCTCACGCTTATAACCCTGGCCTTTTGGAGACCAGGCTGGGAGGATTGCTTGAGGCCAGGAGTTCAAGACCAGCCTGAGCAACATGGTGAGACTCCATCTTACAAAAAAAATTTTTTTTTTAATTAGCCAGGCATGGTGGTATGCACCTGTAGTCCCAGCTACTTAGGAGATAGGATGATCATTTGAGTCCAGGAGTTCGAGGCTACAGTGAGCCATGATTGTACCACTGCACTCTAGCCAGGGTGGCAAAGTAAGACCCTATCTCAAAAAAAAAAAAAAAAAGGACTCAATTTTTAATCACTCACCTTAATGTCACAGTGAAATATTTCTGCATATTTCCTGCGATGCCTCATGCTAAAAAAAAAAAAAAATTGGTTTGGTTCAGAGAGTGCTATGCTGTTCTAGGTTCACTTTGGATCTATAGTTTTAGAAAGTATCTAATTTTGCTTCTAGTTCAAGCTGTTCCATTAAAGAATTAATGGGAAATAAAATCACTTTGGTACAGGGGAAAAGATGAATGTTTGGATCCCATCTGATGCTTAACACGCTGCCCTAGTTTGGCATATTTTGAAAATGGGATAGTTCTTACTGAGGGCTCCGGGGCAGATGCTACAAGAGTTTTCTTTGGAATCCTCATTATCTGTTTCCATCAGACCAAGTATAGGGTGTCGCTTTTGGAAGGACCGAAAGCCCTGGATCTGCAGGGGCAGACTAGTCACAGAAACCACAGTGGGGCTGGAGATCAATGGGGAAGGTTCAGGTCACATCAAGGGCACAGGAACCATGAAGGCAGAACGAGGTACAGATCAGAGCCAGGAGGGAAGCAGGGATCAGCCTCTACACAGGCCCAGGGGGCAAGATAAGCAGAGAGGCGCCAGAGTCAGAGGGAGGCTCAGAAACAAGGATGCTAGCAATGAGACCGTGCTCTGAAACTTCTGGCTCAGGGAGGGCTGCATGGAGGCTGTGCCTAAGCTGAGAGTGTTGGTGACTGAGCAGCCAATAAATAGAACACAGATGGGGTCAGGCCAGGGAATTCCAGGCAGGAGGAACAGCTAGAGCAAAAGGCACAGAGGTTGGAGGCTTCGCTGTGCACGGCTCTGTGTGCACACACAGGAGTGTTTTACAGGCCTATACAACAGTGACTAGCTTCTGAGGTAAGAGCGGACTGGGCTGAATAAAGTGAAGGGCGGAGGGGGAAGAGACAGGTACTAGGATCCATGGCCATGAACCCAGGATGGACCACGGGGTGGAGGAGCAGAGAGAAGCAGGTGAAAGATGCTCTTGTGCCATTCTTGGCAAAGAGGAAGGCCGGCTGCCTGGGGGAGGGACAACTGGGAATATCTCTTGCCTGCCCCACTGGTGCCCAGGACAGCTAGAAGGGGACTGACCACAGGGCAGTGATGGATGCTCATGCACCAAGGGAGGGCTTCCCTGGGCTTCCCTCTATTCCCTCCATCTTCACCTCTCCTGACACTCTGTCCTTTGCAGGGGAGCAATGACACCCCTGTGTTCACCTGAACCATACCTACCCTAAAACGCTGAATCTACCCTAAGTGAGCCCAGTGAGCTCATCCGTCCAGCCCTCCCCCATTTAGTGGGGACAGCACCACGCAGCCGGCCCGAGCACAGGTTCTGCAGCCGGAACTCCTGGGTTCTGTTCCTCACTCACCGCGTACTTGCTGTGTGACCTCCAGCAAGCTACTTAGCTTCTCTAGGCTCCTGTCCTCATCTGTGAAGCGAGGCTGATGCTCATGCCCATGTGGCGATGTGATGAGCAATGCTTAGTACTCTCCTCCGAGGGTGGATGGAAGAGACATGCTTGCGAAGGGGGCTGGCACCTGGAGAGCTTGTACACGTGGGCTGTTACTGTTACATGTGGGAACCATGTGCCGGGCTGCACAGATGAGTAAGGCACTGCCTCTGCCAAGGAAGGGGTGGTTTTGTTTCTTTTGCTGGAAGGGATGCCTGTCTATTGCTTCCACTACAGAAAACCTGCATGCCCTCTGCTCCTCTACTAAGTTTTGAGAAGCAAGGCCAGCCCACCCTGAGTTGGGGTATTGCCTCCTAAGCCATGGCCAGTGATTCTGGGGGCTCCCTGCAGAGAATTCTGGGCTGTGTTGCTGGAGTGTGGGCCCTCCCTGGCACAGTGAGCTAGGAAAACAGGACAGCATGAGGTCCAGTGAATTCTAACTACATGGAAACATGGGCTATCTGAGAATTTCTTATTATTTGAGTTTTGTATACTAATTCAAAAAACACCAAACCCAGCTTAAAGACAGCAAAGAGTATTTCCAGAACCTTCTTCATGCTTCCTAGAGTCAACCCCTTACACAAACCTTATGGCGTCACACCCCTCATCAGCTCACTGAGGCAACTGGAGGAATCCATGCTTCAGAAAACAGATGGTCCCTAAGGAAGCATTCAGAACTCTTGGGATATGCCTGGCCTCATGGAATTCCAGCCCCTGGATCCCACGGGGATGTGAGCTGAAGCAATATAGGCTTCCCTGATCCTTCCTTGTGTCAAGGCCAGCAGTCTCCTGCCTCCTGCCCTCCCAGGCAGGTACAGTGCTGCACAAGCTTCTGTCTGTGTTTGTTTCCAGCTCCTCGGGAGCTAGGTAACATTCCTTGGGGACGGGTGCAGTGGCTCACACCTGTAATCCCAGCACTTTGGGAGGCCAAGGCAGGCAGATCACCTGAGGTCAGGAGTTCAAGACCAGTCTAGCTATCATGGTGAAACCCCATCTCTACTAAAAATACAAAAAATTAACCGGGCGTGGTGGCAGGCACCTGTAATCCCAGCTACTCAGAAGGCTGAGGCAGGAGAATCACTTGAACTCGGGAGGCGGAGGTTGCAGCCAAGATCATGCCATTGCACTCCAACCTGGGCAACAAGGGTGAAACAAGCAAATCAAGTCTCAGCATCAGCCTGAGAACCTGTAGGTAAATGTGTGACCCAGGATTTTGCAACCTCAGCAGTGCTGGCATTTGGGACCAGATCATTCTTCACTGCAGGAGACTGCCCTGCGCCCAGTGGGATGCTTAGCATCCAGGCCTCGACCCTCTAGATACTCCTTTTGCCAGAAACCCACTGGGTGCAAAATTGTGCCAGGCTGAGGACCACTGGTGCAAATTTAACTACGGTAACTGTTCTGTGCTACTCTCAGATCAGAAAAAGATGAAGCTACTGTCCCCAGCATGGGGCTGGCATGCTCCAGCCGGTTCCTGCTGTCTCACAGGTGTACTGTGTTAGAAAGTGCACTCCTGCATCTTAATCAGGGGATGTCTGCCAAGCGTATGTCATCCCCAGCACCATACCAGGCACTGTGGAGGAGCCAGAAGCAACCTCAGATGTGGTCCCTGTTCCCTCGAAGCTCATAGTTCTAGGGAACAGAGTGGTAACACCTGTAGCAAAAGTACTGCTACAGAGCAATGGGGAAAGTTGTGTCTCTTGTTCAGTGACAACCTACACTGAGGAACCACACAGCAGGCAGGGGAGGGACACAGAGGTGAAGCCCAGTCCAGCTGAGGACAGAAGACGCAAAGCAGAGAGTGCAGGTGTCAGGAGACAGCAGACAAGCGCTGCAGGCATTCCGACGGCAGGGAGTGGCAGGTGCTCCCGCCCAAGGATGGCCTGGTGGAGCCATGACTGAGCCGAGCCAGGTATGGAAGGACAGGTAGGCCCCTGCATTCCAGGCAGGGAGACAGCAGGGCAAAGGCCTGAAGGCTGGACGCTCAGCCTGTGGGAAGAGAACTGTGTGCAGCAACGCCAGGAATACTTCGCAGCTTTGCACACAGAGCCAACGTGTGCTGCAGGGGCCCTGAGATGATCACGCCAGACCCAGGGAGTCAGGAAAGCCTGGGTAAAGTGCAGAGCGACGGGGCAGGGGTGAGGGGTCTGTCAGAGCCCATGACCTCCCCCTGCTGAAGCACTAGCATCTTGATGATCTGGGCCTGTCTCACCTGCCTCCTGGGTCCGTCACACACCTGCCCAGGTGAGGCACACACCTGCAGCCTCCCTGCTTTGGAAGCTGCTGCCTGGAGCCAGCACCTGTGCCCACCAGCACCCAGCCTTAGTCCCCTCAAAGCCCCAGACCAGCCCTCACTCCCCTCCCAGGCATCTTTACACACTGAAGTTGGAGAGGGCTATCCCCACACACCACCGCCCCTGCCGAGTGCCCTCCCCTCCTCCTGACCACTCCAGCAGGTCAGAGAGCCTGTTTGATGCCTCCAAACAGGCCTGTGGGATAGCATGTACTTCCTTAGCCAGCCACTAAAGTGAGGGGCGAGGTTCAGTATCTCTGTCTCCCCATCCTCCCTGTTCCCCACCCTGTCTTTAATAACAACTGAGGCAGTGACTTACCCCAAGAAGCGGCGTGACATTGCCAGCTATCCAGGAGTATCCTGTGGGCCTGACTCACAGCCCACGGTGGTGATGGAGAGAAGGAAGATGTTGAGATGCCAGGATGGGCCCTCCTAGCTGCCAGCAGCCTGGGTGCTCCTGTCAGTTAGGGGCGCACCATCACCTCTTCCTCCCATGCCCCGGTGGGCTCTGGGAGTGACTAGCATCAGTGCCTTCAGGTCCTGTGCAGTGGGAGGGAGTCGGCCTCAGCACCGTAGTTGGGACTGGTGGAGGGAAGTTTGGAGCAGGCAGGAGGGGCACGCATGTCAGAGAGGAGCTGCAGGGCCCAGCAGCGTGTGGCAGGGGAGGGCCTTCTGGGTGGGGTCAGGGTGAATGTGTAGCCATGTTATGTCTGATGGGCCAAGCGGCTCACCGGGGGACCACACTCTGGCGTGGGCTGGCTGTGCCTGCTACTGGCTGACAAGGACCACACTCCTCATGCTGTGTTACCTGGAGCTCTGGGAAGGCAGGAGGCAGGTCAGATCACTGAAAAGCACATTTCCCCTCTCGTTGGGTCCTCACTGGCCCTAAAGTTTGCATCCTACCCTAGGGGACCAGAGAAGGCTGAAATCCAGCCCATGCAACTCTTGCTGAGCCACGTTTTTCTAATTTGCACCAAAGCGTCAGCAGCCACCCAGCTAGAGCCAGCATGTGGTGGAGCCTGGACCCAACCCAAGTTCACGGACATTTCCCCCAGCCTTCCTCAGTGTCAGGCCCCGCTTCCCAGAGGCTCCTCAAGCAGAGGGACCATCCACAGACCCTCTCTTCAGCCTCCTGCCTCAGCTTACCCTGTGTACCACTCAGTACCACACGCAGACCCAGGAATGAGAACCCTGCAGGGGCATGAAGGACGGGAAATGGGCATTGGGGCTGAAAGGCAACACAGGAATCGCCTGCCTTCCCTGGACCTCTGATCTGCTTTTTCCTGAGGCTTGGTTGCCTCGGTTCACCCTGGTCCCTGCACTCCAGCTACATGGGCACTCTCCACTCCCTGAAGGCAAATACACCATGCTTCCTGCAGGCTCCAGGCTTTTCACTTGTTCTCCCTTCTTCCTAGAATGTGCTTCCCTCCTTCACTTAGCAAATGCCTGTTCAGTCCTTAAAGATGTTACTTAGGTGTCACCACCTCCAGGAAGCCTTCTCTGACTGCCCACCCTACCAGGAGCCTCCCACCATTTCTAGAGCGTACCCCATAGCTGCATTTGTAACACAGCATTGCAATCACTTGTCTGTCTTCCCACCATCAATAACTTTGAGAGCAATAGTTGTCTTACTTACGCTACCTGGCATCTGGCATATAGCAGGTATTTAATACCTATTGGGTGGATGGATGCATTACTGAATTGTCAGCAGACCAAAGAGGGAAGGAGTAAGTGGGGAACTTGGTGTCAGCAGCCAGTGAGGCTGGTACGGCCAGGAGGAAGATGGTATGGATGATAGGGGTCCCGGCAGGTATCTCTACCACCCCCACCACTGTGGGGAAACATCTGTCATAGCAGCGTCCCAATCCCAGTGGTGACAGTCCTCTCTCCTTGCTCCTAGTATTTCTGCCTGTTGCTCGTCATCTTCCTGGTTGAGCTGGTGGCAGGAGTCTTGGCCCATGTGTATTACCAGAGGGTAAGTGACATTTCCTCCTCCTACATCCTCTGTCAGTGCCCTGAAGAAGCAGTGTGGGTAGGGAGGTTTGCATTGTGTTGAGGGAAGCTGAGGCAGGCGCAGGGGTGGTCCTGTTTCCCAGGCCCCGGCAATCCCCCTACACATCTGCATCCCAGCTGCTGGTCCCGGCTCCAGCAATTCTGTGCTGCATCTGTTGATGCTGATGTCTTCTACGTGGGAGCTGGGGACGGGAGTTTCCCATGGGACATTGTGTCATCCCTCTCCCCTTCCAAGGATGGTCTAGAGGATGAATCCATCTGTCAGAGACATCCAAGAAGAAAGGCCTGGGCCAGGATCACATGCCAGACCCTGAACCAGGATCAGGCCTTGCCTGCCTGGCTTGGACAAGGATGGAGTGAGTCCCATCCACTCCAACCCTTGAGCCCTCTGAATCCGAGATTTGAGGTCATGACTGGGGTAATGTTTGGCTGGTACAAACAGTGCAACCCTGCTGGTTTTTCAAGTCAGTGCTGGCATAATGCCCACAGGGTAACAATTATAATTTTTTTTTTCTTTGAGATGGAGTCTTGCTCTGTCTCCCAGGCTGGAGTGCAGTGGCACAATCTCAGCTCACTGAAACCTCTGCCTCCCGGGTTCAAGCGATTCTCCTGCCTCAGCCTCCTGAGTAACTGGGATTGTAGGCACCTGCCACCGCGCCCACCTATTTTTTGTATTTTTTAGTAGAGATGGGGTTTGCCATGTTGGCCAGGCTGGTCTCGAACTCCTGCCCTCAGGTGATCCACCTGCCTCAGCCTCCCAAAGTGCTGGGATTACAGGCATGAGCCACCACACCCGGCCCAATTGTAAATATTTTCAGTGTCACCTCATGATCGCAGTTAAGATCAACAGACATTTTAAAGCACCCTATGTCTGGACTCACCACCGCCACCCACCAGCTTCTGGATGTGACCCTTTACCTGAGCCATCTCCCCAGCCTCTCAGCTCTGCCCATCACACCTCTGCCCTAAGCAGGGGCCCGGTTTTTGCAACCTCCTCTCCATGGCCGTCTTCTGCACTGTCTCTGGCTAATGGTCCCTTCCACTGCTGAGAAACCTCTGCATCATCGCATCATCTGCTAATTCTAGTCCACAGTGTTCTAGAATTAGCTGGGGAGGTTTGGGAGTGGGCCTGGTGCCAGGGCAGGGTGGGGCTGGTCCCGTTGATGGCGCCTTCACTCCTGCCCTCCCCAGCTGAGTGATGAATTAAAGCAGCACTTGAACCGGACTCTGACCAAGAACTACGGGCAGCCGGGAGCCACGCAGATCACCGCCTCAGTAGACCGGCTCCAGCAGGATGTAAGCCATGTCCACTTGGGTTCAAACGCTGACTCTGTTCTTTCCTGTCGGTATGACCCTAGGCAAGTTACTTACCCTCTCTGAGCTTCAGATGTCACATCCTAAAAATGAAGCCTCTTTAGGGCATATGAGCATTAAATATGATCACATCTGTAGATGTCCCCACCCACCATGAAAAGTACCTGCTGAAGCCCGGTTCCTCTCCTTCCCCGGCCACCTCCTCCAGACCCCACCCCTGCTGCCTTCCCATTCTGGGGCCTCTGGGGCCAGGAAGCTGTCTGTGCCAGGAGAACTCCATCTCCTGCCAAGATCTGGGCCAGGAAGCTCCTCTCCAGCCCGCTTCCATCCATGGGGCTGCCTTCCTCCTTCCTTGGGGAGCTGGCTGCTGCGGTTCCAAGAGTGAGCTGTAACCAGCAGAGGAATTTCAGTTAAGCTGCCCCAAAACCTTCCAGTGCAAGCCATCAGGCAGAATGCTGGGGGACGGAAAGGTTTTCTCCTTTCCAAGAAGAGTCACAGCAGATCCCTCCAGGGACATCCACTGGCCTGACCAGACGCAGGGGACAGACAAATGGACCTCAGAGCTGTCCTGTCCAATATGGCAGCCACCACCACCCACATGTGGCTGTTTCCAGCTCGGTTAAATACAACATTCAATTCCTCAGTCACACCAACCACATTTCCAGTGCTCGTTAGCCCATGTGTCCAGTGAGCTCCGATTGGACAGCACAGATAGACGTAGGACACTGCCTTCATTGCGGAACGTTCTCCTGGACGACACTGCTCAGGGTCCAGAAGTGTTCATGTCAGAAAATTCAAGGCAGCGCCCCCTGCCCACTCTGGTCCCCCTTCTCTCTGCCACCCCACTCCTCACTCCCTCTCCCTAGACCTGAGGCCTTGATCTTGTCCCCCAGGAATGTCAGGCAAGTAGAGGAAGTAGAAGTGGCGAGCTCTGAGCCCCAGGGGCATCATGGCTCAGCTAGAAGGCCCTTCCCATCTCTCCAAGACTCTGGCCCAGCTCCCAACAGAGGCTGCATGGAGGAGTCTCTTCTCTGACGTAGTGGCCTGGGACCCACATGTAGACACAAGTGCACGCCCACAGGCACACTCGCACCCACAGGCTCAGCTCAGGACCAAGATGAAGCAGCACACACTGCTGGTCAGCGCTGTGCAAAACTAAGTATGAACTCCACCCGCTGGGCCTCACCCGTGAGGAACTGTGCTAGAAAAAGAGGAACAGGTCAGGATCCCTGCCCTTGGGGAAGCTGGACACACAGCAGTCAGTGCAAGGCTGGACCACTCTCAGAAGGGAGAGCAGGGGAGGTGGGGAGGCCCCATGGAGCAGAGGTGGGGTTTGATTAAGTGAAGAGTATGGGAGCGGCAGGTCAGGACTAGGGGCAGATGAGGAAAGGGACAGCTAAGAGCGGAGGCTGGGTCGCTGATGGAGACCCGCAGGGCGTCTGTGCATGCAGACACTGCCCTTATATGGGCCAGGAACACTTAGAACCCCAAGCCATGTCTCAGCCAGGAGACCAAGCTCCGAGATAGCAGTGGCTGCAGAGCCAGGGCCAGCATCGGGCCCTCCAGCAACGCCACGTGGATGTAAATGACGCTGTATTCACACAATGGTGATGGTGGAAGTAAGCGTCTCTCCCTCACCACTGACTCAGCGCCAGGCTCTCTTCTAAGTGCGTTATGTGAGTCACCTCTTTCAGTCCTCACAACAGCCTGGCATGGGGGTACTTTTGTTGTCCGCACTTTACAAATGACACAGCCATCCGGCAGCACCAGCACAGACGGACAGAGTCACGTGGAATGCACAGTTCCCCCGTGACTCATGCGCGCCGTGCCAGTCTCCGCACTGTCTGTGTGCCGTCAGGCTCTCCTCAACTCCTGGGGCCCCTGTTCACCCTGTGGCTCTCTCCTGGCCCTGGACAGAGCACTAACCCCTTCCTCCTCTGTGCCACACATAAGCTTCTATTATCTCCTACTGCACGACAGTGGATGCTGAGCTACCCAAGACCAGGCTCCATGCCTTACTCAGGGTTCTTCACTCCAGGCACATAGTAACTGCCTAGCAAACTTTTGTGAGTTGATCTAAACATACCTCCACCCCTCCCATCCCCAGATACACACCGGCAACAGCCTCACAGCAGCCTGTTCTGTCCTGTGCAGGGGCTTTGAATCTCAGTGCCGCAACTGGGAAAGGCAAGAAGCAACCAGTGTCCGCTGTCTTGGAATCATTTTACAACGGGCTGGCACTTCCCTGCCCTGGAGTGGTGCAGACGGCCCCAGGTCTTAGCACTCACGACAGCCCCTCTGATTGACACTGGTCTGCCAGTGCCATGGGCCGGCTGGGGCTCTGAGACATCAAAGCCTGAATAGGGGCCTGGGAGCCTCTAGCCAGGCTGGATCCCTGTCCCTGTGCCCTGACTCCTGGGTGGCCAGGAAACTCCCCCACCTTGTGGTTTAGCCCCACCCTGGGCTCTGTCACCCAGTGGTACACAGCCTCACTCTCTGGGGACCCACCTTGCAGACCCGCCCTGCCCCCAAGGCACCCAGCATAATCTCCTTAAAGGACTTGTGTGGCTAAAAAGCCTCACACCTGTAATCCCAGCACTTTGGGAGGCCAAGGCAGGCGGATCATGAGGTCCACAGATTGAGACCATCCTGGGCAACATGGTGAAACTCCGTCTCTACTAAAAATACAAAAATTAGCTAGGTGCGGTGGCGTGTGCCTGTAATCCCAGCTACTTGGGAGGCTGAGGCAGGAAAATCGCTTGAACCCAGGAGGCAGAGGTTGCAGTGAGCTGAGATTGCACCACTGCACTCCAGCCTGGGTGACAAAGCAAGACTATGTCTCAGAAAAAAAAAAAAAAAGCTGGCAAGCAGGTGTCCTGCAAGCAGTTTAGCACTGAGTCTAAAAGTGTGTTAGAGTGACCAGCTCTCTGCTCAAAGCAAGGGAAGGGAAAACACATGATACAAATACTAACCATGGTTCAGGCAGACAAATAGGGGTTGGGTTAGTATTTGAATAATGTGTCCTGTGGCCCTGGAACCCTACACAGGCCTCTCACCTCCAGCCTCTGCCTCTGCCTCCAGTTCAAGTGCTGCGGAAGCAACAGCTCAGCCGACTGGCAGCGCAGCACGTACATCCTGTCGCAGGAGGCCGAGGGCCGCCGGGTGCCCGACAGCTGCTGCAAGACAGTGGTGGTGCGCTGTGGCCGGCGGGCCCACCCCTCCAACATCTATAAGGTGGAGGTGAGCACCCAAGCTCAAGCTGGGGGTGACGAGAGGGCCCCAGCCTGGCGGTTCAGGAGCCCCAGAAAGGCTGGGTCAGGCAGATGGGTGTGGGAAAAGCAGGGCACACGTGCTCCTTGGCCATGAGCCCACAGTGCCTGGAGCTTTTGGGGTCTCTACAAAGCCCTGGGACAAGTGACTCATACCGGAGAGTCTAGGACACCATAGCATGTCCCTGGGGCCACCCAAGTAGCCTCTGACCAATTCAAGGTTGGGTCCAGCCCATGAGTCCTCTGGCCTGTCCTCAGCCTCTGCTGCAGTGACAGCCCACCCTTCCTCCCCGCCCATCCTCGCTCCTGGCCCATGGCCACATCACCTGCCCATCTCTTACAGGGAGGCTGCCTCACCAAGCTGGAGCAGTTCCTGGCTGACCACCTGCTGCTCATGGGGGCGGTGGGCATCGGGGTGGCCTGCCTGCAGGTGAGTTGCAGTGCGGGGACTGGGGGTGGAAGGGCTCGGAACCCCTCTCCCATTGACAGAGGTCTTCAGTTACCGCCTGGGCTGAGATAACTGACCCTTTGCACACCTGCGCCCTACCCTGCTCTCTTCTTCTCTCCCCTTCCCTCTGCAACTAAGGCTGAATCCCACCGTCAGTCTCTCCCCCAGAGAACATGAAGGAAGATACCCGGGGACAACATGAACTTGTCAGGAACAGGGACCTGGGAGGAGTGTGAGTGTGGGCTCAGGCATGTGCATGCACCCCGTGTGCACGCAGGGGTTAGTGTGCAAGCCATTGGTGCCACATGTGTCTGCATGCATCTGGGTCCATGTGGTTGGGGTTATATGCACATATATGTGCTCAGGGTGCTTGTGCATGTGTGTGTGAGTGTGCACGTATCTGGATTCGTTCCTTTGTGTGTGTGCATGTGTGTTTGTGTGTGTGTAGAGTCAGTCCTCCAGGTCCATGGGTTCTGCATCGTGAATTCAACCAGCTGTAGATCAAAAATATTCCAAAAAAATGGATGACTGCATTTGTCTGCACTGAACAACCCTGTCATCATTCCCTGAGCAGTGCAATATACCAGCTATTTACATAGCATTTACATACAGGTATCACACATAATACCTGTATGAGGTATTATAAGTAGTCTAGAGATGACCTAAGGTATAACATACGGGAGGATGTGCCTAGGTTATATGCAAATATTGCGCTATTTTATGTCAGGACCTTGAGCATCCATGCATTTTCATGTCCAAGACAGTGACTCTGTGTGTGTGTGCACATGCACTCATCCAGCTGTCTCCCTGAGGATGAGCAATGCCTTCGGCTCCCATTTCTCCCTGTATTCTCCCCACTGGCTGCCACCAAAGGAAATCAGGGTGACTCTCTCAGGTTGCTCTAGTCAAGAATCTGAAGGAGGGGAGCCAGGAGGGACTCCTCGGCAGCAAGGGCCCCTGCAGCCCCCACCTCATGGGCACACCTGCTTCAGTTCAGCAGAAGCTGAGTGTGGGCTGTCCTAGAGTCTTGCTGTCCTGCACAGCCCCTCCCACTCCAGGGCTGGGCACCGCCTAGAGAAGGGGAGGAGCAGAGGCTTTGGCCTCAGAAGGCCTGGGTCCAGCGCTGGCTCTGCTCCTGTGTGACCCTGAGCTACTTAACTTCCCTGTCCATTGACTTCTTCATCTGCAAAATGTGGACTATTTCCCCAGCCCTTAAGATCTGAGAACAAAGTGACACCCATGACCCACTTACCAAGCACCTGGCAGGTCGGAAGACCTCCGGAAATGGAAGCTGTCTTTCTCCAGTTTTCTGTAGACTTCTGATTCTTCCTCTCGTTGGGTCCACACAACAACCTAAGATGCAGGCCAGACAAGGAGTAGTGTTGTTGTTTTTTGTTTTTTGGTTTTTTTTTGAGACAGAGTCTCGCACTGTTGCCCAGGCTGGAATATAGTGATATAATCTTGGCTCACTGCAACCTCTGCCTCCCGGGTTCAAACGATTCTCCTGTCTCAGCCTCCCAAGTAGCTGGGATTATAGGTGTGCACCACCACGCCGGCTAATTTCATATTCTTAGTAGAGGCTGAGGTTTCACCATGTTGGCCAGGCTGGTCTCAAGCTATACCCACCACAGACTCTCAAAGTGCTGGGATTGCAGGCATGAGCCATGGTGCCCAGCTGTCCTCCACATTTTACAGATCAGAAAGTTGAGACCCAGAGAGGTGACTTACCCAGGGTCCCACACCCTGAACCGGCACCCAGGTCTCCTGGCTTTGGCCCTTTGCTTTCCCAGACTCCGTACAACAACACAGAGGTCTGTGGGAAAGAGAAGCAGGGGACAGTGGACTTGGCTGGCTTGGAGAAACTTCCAGTGCAGGGTCCTTGGAGACCACGGAGCCACCAACCCACATCGTCTGTGGGCCTGGAGCCCAGCTGCAGCCTAACACACTGGGAGGAGGGTCCGTCGCCTCTGGAGGGACACCCATCTTGGTTCTGCCACCTACAGCTGTGTGACCTAGGGCAGTTCTTTCATCTCTGAGCCTCAGTTACTCATTTGAAAAATGGGGCTAGTTACACCTCATCTGGTGGCTCGTGATGGGAATTAGCAACATCCATATAAATCACTTGGCCCATTGCTGAGCAGATAGCAGGTGTTCAATAAATGATACCCGTCATCTTTATATTTCTGCACAAGCACATTGTCTCAAAAAAAAAAAAAAAAAAAACCTGTAGTTGTTCCTTGGCCAGACCAGCCTTCTCCCCTTCGTCCTCACTCACCTGCAGGGCCAGGGAGCCCAGGTGGCATTAGCCTTGCCCCTCTTTTGCACTTCCCCAGGGCAGGCCTTCTGTCCCATATGCTGAACCCCAGAGGAGTTGCCACTGGTAACAGGGGAAGGGATGCTCAGCAGCACAGGGCAGCTGAAGTTTCCAGAAGCCTATTGCTCCAGGTGCTAGGGGCCTGCGCTACATGGACACTGACCAGGCCTAGGCCACTCTGTCCATTTCTTCCTCACCTCTCCAGCCTCGAGAGCCTGTAGAAGCTGCAGACAAAGGCAGCAGGGCCAAGGGCAGGGCATGGGGCCACAGATGCCCAGAGCTGATGGTCACAGTAGACCACGCAGCTGTGTAGGTCTGACACTGAAGAGGTCAGGTTGTTGAGCAGTGGACCTGCAGGCCTGCCACGCCTCCTGCCCACTCACAGCCCCCACCATGCGTTCTGTGTTCCTTCGCTGTTGCTGTGGAATGGCTTTTGGTGGCTCTGGACCTGTTGCCCAGTTTTCTCCTCTGCGACCCAGTGAGCCAGTCCTGCAGCAGCCAAGCTTCGGGTTAGAGTTCCCTCTGCCAGCCGACGCTGGGCACTACACTGCTTAGTCCCTGGTGGGCCATAAACCTTGAGAAAGGGCTCATACCAGTCTCTTCCCCAGAGTCATAGTTTCCCTCTCAGCGAGCGGACACCAGGCATTTATTATCTCCCCTACCTACCCAGCCTGGCACTTCCAAGACCCCCAAGGCTGGGGACATATCACCCCAAGATGGTGTCATCATGTTCCCAGCTCCCAGCTACTGCAAGAAATCTTGCTTGGGAGTTACAGGGCCTGATTTCTAAACATAGCTCCACCTCTTGCTGTGTGACCTCAGGGAAATCGCATCCCCTCTCTGAGCCCTTAGTGTCCTTACCTGTAAGATGGACAGATTGGATATTTGTGAGCCTTTTTTAAGCAGCAGCATCTTCTTTTCAATGGAAGTCTCACATAGAGCCCAGTACATGAAGTATAGGAGGTGGAGCTGTTCCAGGCAGAGACAAGCCTAGCACGATGGCCTCCCCTCACTGCTCCCCTTGGTGGCCCTGAGCTACACTAGGAGTTTCCGGTACAGCTTGAAAGCTGTGTGTTAGGCTGCGGCTGGAACCTCCAGGACCACAGACGATGTGAGTAGGTGGCACCATGGTCTCCAAGGACCCTGCACTGGAAGTCTTTCCAAGCCAGCCAAGGCCACTGTCCCCTGCTTCTCTTTCCCACAGTCCTCTGTGTTGTGGTAGGGAGGTTGGGAAAGCAAAGGACCAAAGCCGGAGGACCGGTTGAGGGTGTGAGACCCTGGGTAAGTCACCTCTCTGGGTCTCAACTTTCTGATTTGTAAAATGTGGAGAAGAGCTGGGCGCCATTTATGGGGAACCTTCTGGATCTCACATGCTATGATTTTTCAGTAAGGCTCCCATCTCAGGAACCAGTGACCTTGAGACTGATGTCCTGCAGCACCTGGAGTGTTAAAGCAGATGGTTTGTGAACACTGAAAACTAAGCAGAATGTTCAGTAAAGGCAGCACACCTTGATTCCAGCCAGGCATCTGGCAATGCATCACTTGCTGCCTCGAGGACGTGTGGACCAGGCACTTGTATGCTCAGGAGAAATCGGGGCAGGCTGGATGACCACACTGTGAGAGGGAGAGGAGAGAGCCCACGCCAGCCTGGAAAAAGGTCTCCAGGAGCGGGCCATGGCCTTCAGCCTCAGGCCTGTCTCTTCAACATTTTTCTTGGTGATCTCAACAAAGACCCAGGAAGCACGCTAAACTATTTACATAGCATGTCTGGTCTGTTGCATGATAAAGCCAGCATTGATACAAGAGCTTGTTGGACGTGAAGACGTGCTGAAATGAAGGGTAAAATATTTAACAGAGTTAGAGTCCTTGCATTTGAGCTTTGTTTTGTTTTACATTTAAGCCTATAACAGAGCGGGAGCATCTGCCTGAGTTACAGGATAGGGTGCTACCCACAGAGATGTGGCCTGGAGCTGCATTGGTGGAAATCGTGGAGAGAGCCGGGGGTGGGGCTGCCGACTCAGGCTACCCTCCAGGTGGGACCAGACCTCTGCAGAGCCCCCAGGGAGGGGTCCTCAATCTTGGCCGCACATTGGGATCACCTGACGAGCTTTAAAACCACCCCAGGCCTGGGCTGCCTGCAGCAAAATGAAACGAAATGGTCTGGGGCTGGCACCCGGGCATCAGTGTCTTCGTGAAGCTCTCTAGTGATTCCACTGTGCGGCCAGAGGCAGAGGGAGTGGCAAGGGGTGTGTGGGGCCGGGAGGTCAGATGTGCGAGAGGGCAGGAGATGGGGAGCAGACGCAGCACCCTCATGGCCTCGAAACACCCAAGGCAGCCATGTGGGGAAGGGAGGGACTTCCTGGGAGGTTCCAGAGGACAGAAGGGAAACAGTCGGTGGAATTCTTTTCAAGGAGACACATTCGAGAACTTTTGAACAATTGAAATTGCTAAACAATGGCTCTTGCAGAGTACTACACTCTCTGTGGCTGCAGGCTGGGGCAGAGGCTGGGGGCCGGCAGGGATGCTGAAGGGCGGATTCCCACGCTTGATTGGCAGAGGCCCCTCCACGCAGAGGTTCTGCATTCTGGGAGTGCACCTATCCCCTCAGCAGGGGCCCCCCCAGGCTTCTCACTCACCTCAGTCATAGAACAGCACCCAAAGGCAGTTTCAGACCTGGACAGGTTCATCGCAGTGCTGAGGTACCCCCTATCCCCCGCTGGTCAGACTATTCCACCCGAAAAGGCTTTACAGACTACCTGGACCAGTGCCGCTGGCCCTGGCTGCATGCTAGAATAGAATTATATAGCACATATAATTCTGTTTTACAATTATACGCTATAATAAAATACCACCGTATTTTATTCTTTAATAGAATAAAATACCGTTGCAGCCAGGTGCAGTGGCTCATGCCTGCAATCCCAGCACTTTAGGAGGCAGAGGTGATCAGATCACAAGGTCAGGAGATCAAGACAATCCTGGCTAACACAGTGAAACCTCGTCTCTACTAAAAATACAAAAAATTAGCCAGGTGTGGTGGCACATGCCTATAATCCCAGCTACTCGGGAGGCTAAGGCAGGAGAATTGCTTGAACCCAGGAGACGGAGGTTGCAGTGAGCCAAGATCCTGCCCCTGCACTCCAGCCTGGGTGACAGAACAAGACTCCATCTCAAAAAAAAAAAAAAAAAAAAAAAAACCATTGCTCCAGCCCCCCCACCACAAACTGACTCAGATTGTCTGGGCTGAGGTCTGTGCACATGTATTTTTAAGCCTCCTAGGTGGGTCAAACATGCGTTTGGGGTTCAGAGCCCCTGGGCTCATCTTATTCATACACATTTGAGGACATCAAGCCCCACCACAAAGTCACCTGCTGAAGGTGACACAGCTGCTGTGGCAGAGCTCACAGGCCTGCTTCCTCCGCACCAGCTTCCCCTCTTGTGGGTGGACTCTGGAGGCACTCCACTTTGAGGTAATTTTAGAAGCTAATTTCTAGAATATTCTAGCTGGGGAACATTTTACTAAAAATGTCACAGTAGCCCAGCCCTTTTCCTGCTGCCCTCCTCACATCAGCGTCCCAGGAGCCTCCGCCCACAGAGCCTGCAGAGGAGGCTGAGGGGCCCATGCTTATGTTTACTCTGGAACACAGCTGCCATGTGCTAGGTGCTGTGGCCAGTGCCGGGCCCCATTGCAGGCAGGGTGCCATCCTTTCTCCCAGGGAGCTTTTGCTTGAAGGAAAGGGACAGATAAGTGTGTGGCGGTAACAGTGCAGTGCTAGGTGTTAGCAGGAGCGCTAGGGTTTAGGAAGCAAACATCAATGGGCCTAACCAGTCATGGGAGGTCAGGGAGGGCTTCCTGGAGGAAGTGCCATCTCATTCAGTCCTGAAGGAGCCCAATAGGAAGTGACAGAGGGGAAAGCCAGGGTGAGGGAATAGCATGTGCAAGCCCTGGCTTACAGGCGAGGCGAGGAGCGGGGGCTTTATCCTGAGGGCCCCGGGGAGCCACTGCCTGGCCTCTCAAAGGATTGGGGTGCTGGAAGGATTGGGTGCTATGCTGTTGGTACCTGTTATTCTAGTTTTTAAAGAATCTCACCAAGGAAGACCCTAGACCAGTGTAGAAACCAGATGTTTTCCTATTGGCGGAGGGGGGTTTGAGGCTGAGAGGGAGATTACTGTGCCCAAGCTCACACAGGCCATTGGTGCAGCATCAAATAGAACCCAGCCCACCTCCAACATGCTCACCTGGCAAGATGGAAACAGTCTCAGAGCATAGAAAACTCACAAGACAGTCAAGACTGGGGCCTGCAGGTCATTAAAAGGGAAACCAAGCAATCATCTTGGAAGGACTCCCCAGAAGCTCCCTGGCCCTCCCTTCATGCTCTCTGCTGACAGCCAGGTGCTGACTCAGAAGCCTCAGAGGAAGCTGAAGGCACACGGCCTCCCTGTTAAAAATGTCCCGTGTGTGACCAAGTGCCACACACAGGCAGCTGCCAGAAGACAGCACCAGGCACCGTGCGGGCTGGGCCCACAAGCCCACCCCTGTCCCGTCTGCCACCTCCAGCGCCTGCAGTTAGCTGGCATTGTGTTGTCTCTGCGCGCCCCCTGCTGGAGCCACCCGTGCTGGTTTCTCAGTGTCCTCTGTCAGGAGGGAGACTGCGCTTATTCTGGAACCAGACTGGGTGGCATCCTGTATCCCTCCACATGCTTCCGCGTGGGGGTGTGTGTGCATGTGGACGCAGTGATGAGGGTCTGGCCCACTCACCTCTCCCCCTTACTGTGCCTGTCCTGGGAGTCTCCCTGGGAACACCCAGCTCATGCAGGAGCCTATCTGCCAGAGGGCATGGCCCTTCCCTCCCCCAGCAGGAGATGTACATTGCAGGTGGTACAGACGTGGTTTCCAGCATAAATCTGTGCCGGCCAAACAGCTCCCTCTGGCCTCCCCCTTAGCACAGATTAGAAAGATCCAGAAAACCCCACAGGAAAATCATCAAACCATGAGGCAGGGACAGGGAAAGAGAACGTGCTGCACCACACCTGCATGGGTGGAACAGCATGACCGCCGCCTGCTTAAAGCTAGCGGGAGATGAGATAACCTCCCAAGCCGCCTTTCAGCCTGAGGCCCCAGGTGAATTGACGCCATGTCTGCAGACTGAAAGCAGTGTTCATGCCCCACGCTGTCCTCCAGGTTGGGAGGGACGGAGAGGAGGAAGGCGGGGAAGAGGATAGGCCCCTTCCACACTTCCTCCCCCAGCTAGCCTGTCAGAGGCTGGGCACGGGACACTCGCATCTACACCAGCCTGCTCTCTCCCGCTGGGTAGAGCTCCAACTGCATCCAGGTTTGCACCAGCAAGGTCAGGGCAGCAGCAGCTGCTAGGAAAGTCAGGACACTGTCTCAATACTTAGGGGAGCCACCTTCACCCCAGGTACCACAGATAGTCATGCGGCTGCTCTAGCCCAGTGCCCCTCTCCTGTGTGCAGACAGCCGAGATCCAAAACCATGTCATCATCATCATCAGGATCATAATCACATCACCCTCAATGCATCCTTGGGTGGGAGGGAGGACGGGAAGAGGAGGAAGGTGGCAGAGGAGAGCCCATGAAGGGCAAGGTGAGAGAACACAGCTCCTCTGCGTTCTGGAAGTGGAAAAAGTGAGAAGGGGTATTTGGGGTGATCCTCCCAGGCCTGTGTGCTTTGGACTGGATGCTCCAGCCCTTCCTTGTTCAGCCTGTGGATACCAACAGAAGGGCTGGCAGACAGGACTCTCAGGGCCTGGGCGTGTTGCTGCATTCTATGCTGATTGACAGGGTGAGCTCACCAGCTCTATCATTCTACACTGACAGACAGGGTGACAGCTCAAGGGGCTCCTCCCAGAGTCTGTTTCCCCCATGGCTCCCGTACACCAGCCAAAACATTGAAGATGGACCTGAGTTTATCTCTGGAGTCCAAGGACAGCAAAACACAGGCAGACTGTTTCCTAGAGAGACAGTCTGCTTCAGACGGTTCTGATGAGGGAGTGGAAACATTACTCTTAGGGTCTAATTAAATCAGGCCTTCTGGAGAAGATAGAGGACCACAGACCAGCAGCAGCAGCAACCAGGAGCTTGCTAGGAATGCAGACTCTCAGGCCGCCACCCAGGTCTGCAGACTTGTAATAAGGAGGTCCCCAGCTGACGCACGCCCACGGAAGTGTGGAAGCCCTGCTCTTGGAGAGTAGTTGGCAGATTGTGGTTCCCCCACGCACATCGCCATCACCTGGGAGCTTGTCAGAAATGCAGAACCTCAGGCCCGGCCCTTTGAGCAGGAATCTGCCCTTTGTCCAGGCCCCAAGGATTCGGGTGAGCAGCACAGCTCCAGGGCCCTGAAGGCCGGCAGCTTCCAGGAGTTCTGATTTCTCTTTGGTCCTCTGCTCTCTCCACCTGGCAGATCTGCGGGATGGTTCTCACCTGCTGCTTGCACCGGAGGCTCCAACGACATTTTTACTGATGGCCAAACACCTCCTCTTCCAACTGCCCTGCAGGAGGACAGGTGGCCACATGCCATCCGCAAGGCCTGCAGAGTTAGCACCAGCTCCACTAGAGCCATAGATGCCCCCTCCCCTGTGCCCAGCATCTGCAAATCCACCAAGTGCCTGAGACCATAGCTTCTACTGTGCCCACCCAGGCAGGGACCCTCAGACCCCTCTCCTCCACTTCGGAGCTCCCATGGCCAGATCCTGGGCAGGGAGATGATCCTTTCAGGAGACAGTCAGAGCCTTGCACCAAGCACAGGGACACCCGTGGACTGGGGGAGGTTGACAGTTGGGCTCTTTGCTCCCTCCCAGCTCTTGAACCTGGAACAATGGGCAGAAAACCCAGGTCCCCCGGGTTTTCAGCACAGGATTCCCCCACCCATGCTCAAAAGCCCTGACCTTGCTGATTCCGGAAAATGCATAGGATGGGGCAGGGAGGGCTGGCATTTCCCCCAGAAGACCTTGCTCTTTGACCTGCCCACTGTCCACACTGCCTCACCTGGAAAGCCATGTCCTGCTGGCCTCACTCCTTCCTGTAGGGCCTGGGAGTGGGGGGGGCCTGGGTAGGGCAGCCACAGGCTGTGTGGAGCTGCCCTGGCAGGGAGCAGGGGGTAAGGTGGCCACACCAGCACATGCTGCACTAGGAGCACAGCCCTGTGCCTGCCAAGCAACCTTCCAGGGAGAAACCCCCTGGGGAGACCCTGGCCCCAAGCCCTGGCCTCTAGGGACATGCCCCCCAGAGGGATCTCCTGTTCTCAGAAACACCTGAGATTCTCAGGAACACCAGGTTTTTAAACCATCTTCAGCGCCTAATGCTGGTGGGTGTCAAGCATTTCCTGGAGTGGATCAACTCATAACCCTTCAAAGTTGGAGCCACTGAGAAAGGGCAGCTCTGAGTAGAGGGGGATCTGCCTGAACCTCACTTTTCCTGGGGCCCTTTCCTTGACCCCATGGCCACCGGCAGTCTGCTTCCCCTCCCACCTGTCCTAGAGTGAACAGAGCTTTTGCCTCGGGTTCTCTCTTGCATCACTAAATTCAGCAGGGAATTTTTCAGTAAGAATGTTCCCCAGTGCTAAGGGAGAACAGAAAGCAAACCCTAGAAAATAGAGTATCCATGCTGGCAATTTTCCAGAGAACAGGTATCAACTTGTACCACACCCATAGGGACCCCCCAAAATGGCTGTTACGAGGGGGCAGCCCATTACACTAAAGGGCTGGCTTCCCTCGCCTGGCTTCCACCCTCCCCAGGTCCTGCACTTCTCCCCAGGGCAGGACCCTCTTTCATCCCCCCTACGAAGGGGGCCACCTTGTTGTGCTACCACCGAGGCGGAGAGAGGCCCCAGCTCGTCTCCCCACTTGATCCAGCTTGCACCGTGATGAGCACGTTGCTGACCTAGGCCAGTCCTGGGAAAGGGGTGCTCTCTCTCCCATACATAGGAGTGGCCTCAAGGCCACCCAGTGCTGACCCCAACAGGGCCCTGAGCTGTCCAGATACTGCATCCTCAGCACAGGAAGTACCCACATGGACAGAGGGAAGCCCAGCCGCGGGGCCAGTTGCCTCCTCTTCTCTGGGTATTCTCCAGTGGCTTCTTGGAGGCTAGGCTGGTTTATCTCCCCTGCCTAAAAGACCCTGGAGTTGCTAACGCAAATTCATTAAAAGGAAGACCAGATATCCCAGACTGCAGGAGGCCAAGAGAAACAGTGTAGTGCGTGATTAGCTTTGCCGCCCTCTCACCTCCTGGGAGTCGTGCAGGTAATCAAAAACCAACTGTGACTCCCAAGCTCTCTGAAGGGCTAGATCACAACAGATAAGTCTTATTACAGAGGGAGAGTGGAGAGAGAGAGAGGGTACTGGGCTAGAGCCATGTTCTTCCTGGCGGGGCGTCGGGGGAGGCAGCAATGGGCAGGGGGTGCTGGGGCCTTATCTGTCTGCCCTGGTGGGGAAGAGAGACAGGTGGCAGACAAGTGCCCTGTGCACAGCCTTGTCACTGAGGGCAGGCCCAGGAGAGCTGCCACATCTGCCCTAGCCCCATATGAGGGTTGGGCCGGCCTGACTGGGGCAGGATTAGCTGCTTCCTGCCTTGTGTGTCATCCAGCCAGACTGCCACTTGGAGGATGGCTGGTCCAAGCTGCAGACAGTGGCAGAACCACCCAGGGCTTCTTGGAAATCTGACCACCTCGTCCATGCCAACAGCCTGGGAGATGAGACAAGGTTAGAAGAAACGGAGGCCCAGGATAGGGCAGGTTCTGCCTGAGAGTGCACAGCAGCTGGAGTCCGGAGTCAAGGATGCGGTCCCCAGCAGGGCGTGCCCCTCCTGCTGACGAGGGCACAGATCGGGGCCCAGGTCAGTTCTTCCCATGCCCCTGCTTGGAGGCTGGCAGTCTTGAGAGAGAGAAGACATGCCTGTGGAACATCATCATCAGTCCTGTGCAGGCGAAAGGCCCCTGCACACCGGGGCCCCAGGAAAGCAACATCAGGTGCTGGGATGCCACCCAGCTGGCACGGGCACAATCAGGTGCTGGGATGCCACCCAGCTGGCATGGGCACGTGCTCGCCCTGCACACACCATGCTGCCCTTTCCTAAGCTCTCAGGGGCAGACACCAAGAGAGAAGGGCACGTCTGCAGGTCCCCCCGGGTGACCTGCATCAGGACGGGAGGCAGGAAGGAAACGCGGCCTTGGCTGAGGGGATGGGATGTGTGTGCCCATCTTCTCTTTCTCCCTCCTGCTTCCCCGGCACCCTAACCCCATCTCCAGGAGCCCCTCAGGCAGATAAGTGGGGAGTGTGTCCGGAGATTTTTTGTGTTTATCAAGGGCCTGCTGTGCACTTAGAATCTGTCACCATAAATACTTACCTTGCAGTTACCCCAGTAAGACGGTTACTTCCCCCATTTTATAAATGAGGAAATTAAGGCTGGGCAAAGTTAAGACTTGCTTGTCAGTGGTAATGGCTGTTGTCTTGCCACCCCCAGCTAAGGAGAAGGAAGGAAAGCTGGGCCAGGAGCCCCTCTCCTCAGTGTCCCCCAGTTTTCCATCTCCGTAATGAGCCATTGGGCTGTCATTAAGGAACAAAGTTTCACTCAGGGGGCACTGTCACATAGCAGCCACCACCATACCTCCTTCACATGTGCCGAGGGTTCAGAAGCCTGGCTCATTCAGCTGACAACCCCACGTGCAGGGACTCAGGCGGCGAGCAGGAGCCCAAGGGGCCAAGGCCCATGACAGCCACCCAGCCCATCACCCCAGGTGCCAACAATGACCCTAAAGTGAGAGCAGGGACTGTCCCTCAGCCCTCAGAGCCTTTGTGCAGGGTGTGGAATCTCATGTCCACATGGAAATCTCCCCTCAGGCCACACCCACTCCCAGAGCCACCCTGGGCAGGGAAGGGCACGCTGGGGGTGTGTTGACCACCTCCCCTTCAGGTGAGGCCCTTCTCTGCCTTGTTTCTAACCCCTGAACGGAGGACCTGCTGTTGCTGGGGCTCTGGGGTGGAGCCTGTGTGATTTCTGTCCGGGAGCTTGTGCTGTGCACAGCCAGAGGGTCCAGCATGGCCCTGTGGGGTGTGGGGGGAATATGGGAGGTCACTGTGATGTGGCTCGGGGCCCTCCTGCCCTGGAGCCAGCTTTGGTTTCAGAATCTGCTACTTGGGCCCCACTTCAGGGTCTTGAGGCTGGAGACATGAGCCTCAAGAGACATGAGAACAGCCACTGTCATCACTGCCCACCCTGCCACCACCTAGGAAACATTCTTGATGTACTGGCCACTCTGGGCCTGAGTCTTTTGCATGGCTGCTGTGCCGGGCTCACATCCGCTGAGGGTATAGTGACCAAGCGTCTAAACCAGTCGTTCTCAAACTTGGCTGAGCATCAGGATCACCTGGAAGGGCTTTTCCAAACAGATTGCTGGCCCTACCCCCAGAGTTTCTCATCAGGAGGGGCAGGGCCAACATTTGCATTTCTAACAAGTTTCCTGGAGCTGCAGCTGCTGGCCCTAGAACCACACTTTGAGAACCACTGCTTTAGACCAAACCCCAAAGGAAGATGCAGTCACCCTCCTTTGTATGTCACAGCGCTCAGGGTTCACAAGTCCCTCAGGTTCTCCAGCTGAGCTCCACCTGCAGCAGCTGAGATTCCCAACTCACTCCACCCCTGGGGGTTGGGAGTGAAGTGTGTCACCATGATCAGCTCACCGCCTGCCAGGAAAGCCTCTCTGCAGTGCATCTGTGCAGCGCCTGCTCTTCCTGGAGGACTCTCAGATGGTCTGTGATCTTGGCCAGGAGACCAGGTGCCTGGGTCCCTTCCTGGAAGGGGACAAGTTACACACCCCAGCCCGGTTTTCCCACCACCTTCTATGTGCCTTGGGAGAACCTGCTGCATTTTGGCTGCTCCCTTCCCCTATTTCAGCCGTGCCCAGCCCTGCTTAGAAACCTGAGGCCTGCTCCCCACGCCCTGCCCTGTGCAAGTGCCAGGCCTCATTCCAGGTAGCCTGATGTTGGTGAGGCCAGATGGGCTCCTGGAACCAGCTGGCCCATGGACGTGGGTCATCACAGTATTCTAGAAACAGAGACGATGCCTTAACCTAGTGCCTACAGAGAAATTGTTCTCCTTGTAAACATACCCCTGTCCTTAGCTGATCTCGGTGGAAGCCCAGCTTCGTGTGCCAGGGTGCATGATAATGATAATAAAGGAATTGTATCTAGCACTACCTTCTGCTGATTTTGTTTTCTCCTCTGCAAGAACTCCCAGGCCATCAGTTCATCAAATGTACCACGACCCACTGCTACAGCATGAAGCTGCTATGTTAGCCACGGCTCCCCTGTGAGGAAACCATTGGCCACATTGGATAGGGTCATGATTACCCTTCTTTTGTCAGCCCTCATCACTGATGTATTTGAACTGACGTCTACTGTTCACAAGCACTATTAGCTGCCGGCTACAACAGAGAACCAGGCTCAAATATGTGTACTTAAATTGTGTTCCTCTTCAGGCTTTCTCCCTTCAGTGCATGTTTTCATACCATTTACCTTGATGCACCACCAGCCTCTGTTCATGAGCCTGCAGTGAGCTCTTCCCACTGCAGGTGCCACCCTCTGCTTGGCTGCAGCAGATGCAGAGTGTGGTGAGAAGTCAGGAGCAAGGGGGCTCCGTCTGGTGAGACACACACTCCTACCCCCAAGACCATCTCACTCCACTGTGACAGGGTTTCTCCACCATGGACCAGCTCATTTGTCCTCATCCCCAGACCTGGAGTTGGACACGTTTTCATTCAAATGCAGAAAGATGAGTCTTTCCTGAGGGGACTAGTTGCCCAGTCCAGAGCTAAAAGGAAGTACATGTTTTTGTCTTCTATGATATAAAATGCTCATTATTTCATTCACTATTCTGTCTAGAAAACTTGCTTGAAAGGTAATGTATTCATCTGTATTCACACTGCTAAAATGAACTGCCTGAGAGTGGGTAATTTATAAAGAGAAGAGGTGTAACTGACTCACAGTTCCCAGGCTTAACAGGAAGCATGGCTGGGAGGCCTCAGGACACTTACAGTCATGGCAGAAGGCAAAGGGGAAGCAGGCACTTTCTTCACATGGCGGCAGGAGAGAGAGAGAGTGAGGGGGGAAGTGCCACACACTTTTAAACAACCAGATCTCATGAGAACTGACCATCACGAGAACAACAAGGGGGAAGTTCGCCCCCATGAGCCAATCACCTCCCAGCAGGCCCCTGCCTCAGCACTGGGAATTACAGTTTGACATTTGGGGGCACAGATCCAAGCCGTATCAGGCAGTGAGAAGCCTGAAGAGCGCTCGGGTAGTCCGGGCTCAGGGGGATCCCCAGACAGAGGGGTGGGGATGGTCAGGGAGGCAGCTGAGTGCTGACCCACACGGCTGCTGTGGACCCAAGGCCCTGCCACTTGCGATGTAATCATATTGATCCACCCAGGGAGGTCCCCAGGCAGGGACCCGTTTTGCAGGGGAGCTCCAGCCGCTCTCCTGTGTCTGCAGGACCTATTTGGTCAAGGTCCAGTTGTTCACTGAACAGTCGTAGCAGTGGCCTTCTGACTGTTTGGATGTTGGACAGGGGAATGGAGCCAGACTAGGGCATGCTCACGGTCATCTCTGCCACTGGAGCGGGTCGCCTGCTCCCCTCCACCATCACTATGAGTGTGTGTGTCTGTGCGCGCATGCGCGCAAATCATCCAACACAAATAGACCAAGGAGAGACAAGTCCCCTCCAGGCCCTTTCCTGCTGCAAACAGGCAGCACTGTTACTGGTTTACAACTGCTGCCTACACAGCCCCAACAGCCAACAAGGGCCTTGTCAGCCAGGCAGCCAGCACGATGCCATTGCTGAAGCTGAGCCTTCGGTGGCTGCTGGCTGGCCTGCCAGCTGCCACTACTTCCCAGCAAGTGCTGATGCCTCATGTCAGCCCCAAGGACCAAGTTATCATTGCTGCCCCTGGGTGGGGACCCTGGTTCCCACTCCCTCTCCACAGCTGAACAGAGAGACTGCCCATGGGAAGGAGAGGACATGGGGCAAAGAGCATTTTCTTCTTAAAAGCAAATGCATGAGAAGCCCCTACTTCCTTCTCCCTCTGGCTTCTGTCTCCAGCCAAAACCCTGTCTGGCAGTGACTTGAGCAGAAAGGGGAGGATCCTGCCAGGCACCTGGTGGGAGCCTTTGCATCAGGCCAGAGGACAAGAGGGAAAGAGTGAAGCAGGAATCCAGCCCTTTCCATCAGCAAGGTACAAACAACGTTACTGCACTAAGGATATAACAAAGCCAGTCAGAGGCAAGAGGTTAACGTTCCCACGATGGGGGTGAGGAGCAACTTCCACTGGACTTTCAAAACACACTGTAGTCCATGAAGCCCAAATTCTACTTTAGAGAACCCTGAGTTAGGGGCCAGAGGTCAAATTCAATATGCTCTCCCCAAGTTACCCATTGATAAATAAGAAGGCTGGGTCATTTTAGGAACTAGGGTCTCTTGCTAGAGAAAAGAAATTGTTGAGAATATACAGATGGGCCTCAACTTATGATGAAGGCTACCTCTTGATAAATACATTGTAAGTTAAAAATACTGTAACTAGGTTAGACATGGGGGCTCACAGCTGTCATCCCAACACTTTGGGAAGCTGAGGCAGGAGGATTGCTTGAGTCTAGAAGTTTCAGCCTGGACAACATAAGGAGACCCTGCATTTACAAAAAAATAAACGAAATTGGCCGGACATGGTGGCACACACCTGTAGTCCCAGCTGCTATGGAGGCTGAGGTAGAAGGATTGCTTGAGCCCAGGAGTTCAAGGCTTCAGTGAGCCATTGTTACACCACTGCACTCCAGCCTGGGTGACAGAGAGAGACCTTGTCAAAAAGAAAAAGAAAACATCAAGAAAGAAAAGTCAAAAATGGATGTAACACACCTAACCCACCAAACATCATAGCTTAGCCTGACCTGCCTTAAACGTGCTCAGACACTTATATTAGCCTACATTTTAGCAGTCATTAACACAAATCCTATTTTATAACAAAGTGTTAAATGTCTCATGTAATCTATTAAATACTATTCTGAAAGTGAAAAACAGAATGGGTTTTTGTATGGATACTGAAAGTATATTTTCAACTGAATGCATACGCCTTTCACACAATCATTAAGTCAAAAAATCATAATTTGAACTATCATAAATATGGGACCATCTGTCTTGGGATTCCAGAAATTCAGTGGGGGAGAGTTAGGGTGGGATGAGGGAGGCAAAAGTCAAGGAGCCTCATGAGGTCATTAAAATTACAGAACATAGGCTGCAGCTAGCTTTGCCCACAGCTTGGATTGGCCCTGCTCTGGACATTGAATATGGTTAAGTTCCAGAACTTGGTAACCAGGAGAAAAATTTCTAGGCAACAGGTACTAACCACAGGGAACAGGTACTAACCACAGGGAGCAGGTACTAACCACGGGGAGCAGGTACTAACCACGGGGAGCAGGTGCTAACCACGGGGAGCAGGTGCTAACCACGGGGATCAGGTGCTAGCCACGGGGAGCAGGTGCTAACCACGGGGAGCAGGTGCTAACCACGGGGAGCAGGTGCTAACCACGGGGAGCAGGTGCTAGCCACGGGGATCAGGTGCTAACCACGGGGATCAGGTGCTAGCCACGGGGATCAGGTGCTAGCCACGGGGAGCAGGTGCTAGCCACGGGGAGCAGGTGCTAGCCACGGGGAGCAGGTGCTAACCACGGGGAGCAGGTGCTAGCCACGGGGAGCAGGTGCTAGCCACGGGGATCAGGTGCTAACCACGGGGATCAGGTACTAGCCACGGGGAGCAGGTGCTAGCCACGGGGAGCAGGTGCTAGCCACGGGGAGCAGGTGCTAGCCACGGGGAGCAGGTGCTAACCACGGGGAGCAGGTGCTAACCACGGGGAGCAGGTGCTAGCCACGGGGAGCAGGTACTAGCCACTGGGAACAGGTACTAACCACGGGGAGCAGGTACTAACCACGGGGAGCAGGTACTAGCCACGGGGAGCAGGTACTAACCACGGGGAGCAGGTACTAACCACGGGGAACAGGTACTAACCACAGGGAACAGGTACTAACCACAGGCCACTGTGTAGCCTTCCCTACCAGTTCACCTGTCTCCGCTGCACACAGGGCCAAAGGAAACTAGGCAGTGACCAGGTCTGCCCCCGCTGGCTCTCAGCCATCTGATGGTCTCTGGGGCCCCAAAGGGAAGTCCCAGATGGCAGCATCCATCAGGAGAGCCTGGTTCAAGCGTGCCCTGCAGAGGGTTATTACTCTTTCTGTTAGCTTGAGGAGACAATAGGCTGCCTCATGGCTGTCATTAAACTCAGAAAAGTTAGATGGCTAAATCGATAGCCTCGGACCATCCCAATACCAATATCTGTGAGTCCAAAATGACATTTCATCTGGATTCCCTCTTGCTTCTGTGGAATGTTGAGTGCTGCTGCTGAGCTAGCCCAGAGCAAACTGAGGCATAGGGAAGCTTGTTCCTGGAACAGCAGCTCACCCACCCCAATACACCAACTCCCCTTCCCAGACCAGCTCCCTCCCACACCACTCTCCTGTATCCCCAACTTTCAGCCTGCGGGATGCTCTTCCTTGGGGACCTGACTTAAATTGAGGGATTCATGCCCAACCAATTTCTTGCCAAGCTCCTATCCTGGTCCAGGAACAAGCTGAATGTCTCCATACACATGCTTTTATTTCATCCCCACAGCAACTCTGTAAAATAGGCATTATCCTCATTTTGCGGAAGACAAAACCAAGACAAGTCCAATGACTGCCCAGCGTTCATACAGACACCAAATGCAGAGTGGGAATTTTTTTTTTTTTAGACAAAGTTTTGCTCTTGCTGCCCAGGCTAGAGTGCAGTGGCGCGATCTCGGCTCACTGCAATCTCCGCCTCCCAGATTCAAGCAATTCTCCTGCCTCAGCCTCCCAAGTAGCTGGGATTACAGGTGCCTGCCACCACACCCAGCTATTTTTTTTTTTTTTTTTTTTTTGGATTTTTAGTAGAGACGGGGTTTCACCATGTTGATCAGGCTAGTCTTGTACTCCTCACCTCAGGTGATCCACCCGCCTTGGCCTCCCACAGTGCGAGGATTACAGGTGTGAGCCGCCGTGCCCGGCCCAGAGTGGGAATTTAACCCAGGTTCTCCAACTCCCAAACCAGTGCCCTTTCCACCCACGCCATGATACTTGTCTCACGGTGAAAATTGAAACATGGTTGACGGCTGATAAGATAGTTTCGGGCTGGAGGAACCTCGATAATGTTTATGGGAGCATTTTGCAAGCTTTGAAGCTCAATACACACAAAAGAAGAGGTTTAATTACACCATGCTGGTCTCCGTCCTCTCCTGCACAGGAGCACTGAGCCCAGAAAATCCATTCATCCATTCATTTGGTGCAAACAATAAGTCATCTTCCTGTCCGTGCTGGATGAATGGCAAGAATGCTCCCTCTCCCACCAACAAATCTAGTTAACCACAAAGGCTGTGCATCTCTCAGATCTGCTGGCTCTGTCTCCACCCCACTGCCCTTCCCTGCAGCTCTATCATCTCTCACCTACATCACTGCAGTGCCTGTGCCTGATCTCCCTGCAGCCTTCCCTGCCCCTCTGACCACTCTTCACACTGCAGCCACAGCCAACTTTCTAAAGGCTAGGTCTGAGCCCATCACACTTGGGCTTAAAGCCTCTCCACAACTCCCAGTGCTCTCAGCCTAAACTTCAAGCTCCTTGACCAGGTTTTCAAGGTTGTGATCTGGCAGTGTCTCCAGACACTCCCCCTTCACCCTATGTGCTTCCGCTATGGACCACATCTGTCCACAGCACACATCTCCTTCCATTCATTGCCAAGTTAACTAATGCCTCCTGTCTTCAGCTCTCAGCATCAACATCACCCCCACTGGAGGGCCTCCTTCTCCCCAAGTTGGGTCACTGCCTCTCCCACACGGCCAGCCAGCATCCTGTGAATATCACATCAGCACTGACCTGCAATCATGTTCACTCTTCTGGGGTCCCCACTGGACGGTTGGCCCTGGAAGCACAGGGACTCTGTCTGCATCCTCCGTAACTGTCATCTAGGTGCTTAGCATGAGTTACCTGAGTATTCAGTAAGTCTGAGCCAACAGACATTTATGTGTGCAGACACCAGGTTAGCTGCATGGAGGGCTAGCAGGGTTCCACCGCGGTTCGTAAGCCCACCTTTCTCACTTGTGCTTTGCTGAGCACCAACAGAGAGGCAGTTCCTACACATCACACAACAGTGAGGGGCTCCCAGAGTCATCCCAGCCACTCCCACGAACTGAGGAGCCCAAACCCATCCCAGAAGGCACTAGCCCAGACACCAGAAGTCCCCAGGGAAGGAAGATGACCCTTTCCTATATAGCCAGGGCAGCCTGCCTTCCACGGCTCCGCTTGCGTGACCAGGGCCTAGTGCTAAGAGAGAGGCCGGTGCGTTCCACTGCCCTGTGAGCCACAAGTACACAGGTAGGTCCACTGACCTGGGGGCAGGAGCCAAAGCAAGAACAAGCAGAGACGGGGTGGCTTCCACCCAAATTCCCACAACTTGGTTGGTCCTCCACAGATTATGGGGGTCACCCGCCCCTCAGCCATGACCAGTCCTCCCCTGCAGCCACTGAGTCTCTCTCAGTCAGTCTCCTGGGGAGGCTGTCAGGGGCCCTGCCCCAGCTGGACCTTTTGTCAGAGGGTCCCCTCAGACACAGAGTGGTCTCTACAGGCTTTGGGACATGGAGGCTGCAGGATGGGGTCCTGGAGGCTGTTTCTTTCAGACAATTCCATGTGGACCTGGCCACCCCCTTAAGGAAAGAAGGAAGTAGAACTCCACGCAGAGAGGGTTTTGAGATGCCCACCTCCAACTGCTGTCAGACCCACGTGCACAGTCGGGTTTTTTTTTTTTTTTGACGGAGTCTCGCTCTGTCACCCAGGCTGGAGTGCAGTGGTGCAGTCTTGGCTCACTACAACCTCTGTCTCCCAGGTTCAAGCGATTCTCCTGCCTCAGCCTCCTGAGTAGCTGGGACTATAGGTGCACACCACCACACCCAGCTAAATTTTTTTGTATTTTTAGTAGACGGGCTTTCACCATGTTGGCCAGGATGATCTCCATCTCCTGACTTGGTGATCCACCTGCCTCGCCTCCCAAAGTGCTGGGATTACAGGCGTGAGCCACCACACCCGGCCTCATTCATCATGCCTGCCTCCTCTCCAGGGACATGTAGCTCAGCAATGACCCAGGGCAAGGGGAATTCTCAGCTTCTCTCACCTACCATGTGTCACTGTGACTGTGACAGCATGACAGCCAAGGACCCAACCAAGGCCGCTGCGAGACTTTTACTTCAGCGGTGCAGTGGGATGGCCCCTAAACCCCGCCTCCTCAGAGTGCCCGTTCAGAGCAGGGACCCATCCTGGACTACTGCCTCACTGCAGCAGAGGGGCAGGCCAGACTTTGAAGGTCTGCGGGACAAAGAATGGACCCCATGCACCTGGCACCCAGCTCCCATCCTGTGCCATGTCCCTGCTAGTTAGCACTTCCACCTACAGAGGGGCAGGAGAGGATGGGACAGTCACTTCCATCCACCTGAACTGCTCTTTGGCCACCCAACCCTGGAGGGATGGTCATCTAGTTTCAAGTCAATCCAGAACATCTACAAGAGGTTCTAGGGCAGGGCAGCAACCTCTTCAGAGAGCCCAAGATGCAGGCCCATGTTGGAGGGAGAGGGGGTGACACTGCTCCAGCTGGGGGCTGCGGGGAGGAGACCTGCACCCTGACACCCGCTGCCAGTCACCTGGAGGCAGTTTATCAGGCCCTTCCTGCTGACCTTGTCTGTGAGATGACTGCAAACAAAGGCCGAATCCACATCAGATATTCCCCTGTAGTCGTCTACAAACCCAAAAGGACTTTCTGAGACATGTTTCTAAATTGCTTGCATCAGAACTGACTAAACTAACTCTGACATTGGCAAGGGATAAGCAAAGTGAGGGAATTCACTCGGGGGAATTCTGCCCCAATGAGATCACAGTTAGGAGACACTGAGGAGAGACACTGAGTCACCTTCAGTGGCATCACAGGATGTGGCCCTACGGGAGGTGTGGGGACCACGAGGGGCAAGGGACTTGGAGGAACATCTACTCTATGCATGAAGGTTTCCACCCAATGTAGACTCAGCCAAACAATCAAACAGCCAAGCACAGGGTGAGGCAAGAAGGCAGTTGGAGGACCTGTGAACAAGGCTCTGCAAACAGATGGATGAGGTGGGGGGTGGCCGGGGAGGAGACACTGCAGCAAAGACTCCAGGGCCAGAGGATGCCCCGAAAGCACTCCAGAGACAAGACTTTCAGGGAGGTCGTACCTCTCCCAGTGCACTGGACTGTTGCTGTTAACAAAAATTAAAAATTGCATAAACAAACCACCCACCCCACCCACATCAGAAACACGTGATGCTACAGGTCCCGCTGGGTGACTTGAGCACTTGTTTGGTGACCATCTGTCCACAGGGGTGTGCTTTCTCTGGAATATGCACTTTGGGGCTCCCGGAGAGGACTCCTTGCCAGGAAGACTGGCCAAAGGATCAGGGAAGGGCAGTTTTGCTCAAATATACGCTTCTCTCATATTCTATCAGCAACATGGCTCCTGTCTCAGAGAAGCTGTCTTCACCCCATCCAACACCCTAAGACCAGCCTACTCTCCACTCCCACCCACCAAAAATATGAATCCTGAGCCTATCAAAAGTTCTATCTTCCTGGTCCCAATTTATATGTTACTTAAGATGAACAGAGGAATGACTGGGGGCTGGGTGGCCATGTCTCAGCTCTGGGAGCAGACAGGCAGGTGGAGGCTGGAGAAGAGACCTCATCTGGCTGGGAAACCAAGGTAAGGAGCCAAACTGTGTAGGAGGAAGGGCAGCCACCCACCAATGCCCCACCCAGTGATGTGTACTGGATCCTGGCTAGTGGATAACCATTGCACATTGAGTCCCATAGATCCTTGACTTTTTTTTAACTGCAAAACATTACACTAGACCAGCCCCAGTTCTGATGGGGGCATCCTGCCACAGTTGAATATCCCGCCCTGCCTGTTCACCTCACACGTCAGCGTGTGCGCATGTCATGACTCCAGCTGCTTTCTTCCTGGAGCTATGGTAGCTCAGGGCTAGTCTGATCTCTCTTGGGCTTTCTGTAATTTTTTTTTTTTTTTGAGACAGAGTCTTGCTCTGTTGCCCAGGCTGGAGTGCAGTGGCATGATCTCAGCTCACTGCAACCTGCACCTCCCAGGTTGAAGCAATTCTCCTGCCTCAGCCTCCTGAGTAGCTGGGATTACAGGCACACACCACCACACCCAGCTAATTTTTGTATTTTTAGTAGAGACAGGGTTTCACCATGTTGGTCAGGCTGGTCTCAAACTCCTGACCTCATGATCCACCCGCCTCGGCCTCCTAAAGTGCTGGGATTACAGGTGTGAGCCACTGCGCCTGACCTCTGTATTTCTTCTCTTTGAGATCACATAGGATGTGATTGCCACCCACCCACTGCTGATGTCAGTGAGCTCTGGGCAGGAGATAGGGATCCTAGGACCAAATGACATCTTTCCCTCCCTCCCAGCAGGGGAGCCTGCAGCTGGGTGAAGCTGGCAGCAACAATCGGGGGCACCACTTCCACTTGCCCTCCTGATGGGTCCTCTGTCGCTGTCTGAGTAGCAAAACTTAAGGATGGCTTCCCCACCCAGAAGCAAGGGGAGAAAGTGAGTAGCACCTGAACTTGAGAGAAATTTGAGAGTTTCTAGCAGGAATGTCTGTGAAAGGAACTGGGGTGTGCAGAACCTGTCTCCAGAAGGCCCGTATGTGGTAGAAGGGGTGGCCTCCTATGCCAGTGGAAGGCAGGAGGAAAAAAGCAGGAAAAACTCAACAACTGCTCCTCAGTGAAAAGCACAGAGGCCCTGCCAGCTCTGCTGCACTCCTGGCAAAGCACTTCACCAGCCCCCGGGGAACCCTCACTGCTTTGGCATCTGAGCTCTGTTAGCAAACACCATCACCCCGTGCAGGAGTTGCCTCCAGCCTCCTTCCCACACCTCTCTCCACCTCCTGTCCGCAGAGGCCAGGTCTCTGGGTCATCTCCATGCATTCTGAGAGAAGGCCAGCAAGTCTCATCTGAGAGCCTTGTGGGGGTGCACAGCGATTTGTCCTGATTGAGAGAATGGGTGTCCTATTTCCCCACCTGTCCCCCACCCTTAGGGAAAAAAGAAATTAAGCCATTAAAGAAATCAACAAAGTAAAAAGTTATAAATCAGAACACTTAACTTACCTCAGAGGTAGTATTCCCGAACAATTCATCACAGTAAAATAAAGTTAAAAAGTTACACTGTAAGGTATAAAAAGCCTGGTGAGATGCTCAGGGGGTCTTGCCCTGTGGCAGGCAGACCTCACCCCACCTACTCCCCCACAGCGGCCACAGACAGCAGCAGCCGCCTCAGCAGGGATGGTCTCCCCACAGGTGGAAGCACGATGCTCCCTACCCCCATGGCGGGACAAAGTGTCAGTGTGAGGAAGGGCAGGGGACAGACAGCCACCAGTGCCAGGGCGTTCCTCCAGAGCACACCTCCAGCCCACCCCGTCATCTCTGGCAAATATGCAGACATGGATGCAGGCATCTAGGTGCCTGGTGACCCAGGTCTCCGTGTGCCGCCACCCCACCCCCACCCCTCCACCACTGAGAAAGCTGAGGCGGAGGCAGGGGTAGGCGGGTGCAGGAGAGTATGGGCGAACACCACGAAGCTCAAATCCTCTCCCTGCACAGAGTATCCAGTGAGGAAGCGGGGAGTGGGGACGTTCGGCCAGCCCACACACGCATCCTACTGCTTACCAGTTCGGTGGAGATGCTGGGCAATGGTTATGGAGGAGGCCTCGCCCAGGATCTGAAAGACACAGGGAAGAGCCTTCGACAGGAGCTTCAGCACCCTGGGTCTGACCTCCACCCCACACATCGGGATGTCACAGGGCTCCTAGTGCAAGTGGGGATAGCCACTGTTGTGGTGGGAAAACGTCCATGGAATGGAAAAAATGGTGATCAGAGGTCACCCTGGGCGTGGCAAGAAGGGAGAGGGAGGAACAGGGCAGGAGGAACCCCAGCACAGGAAGGAGACAAGGCCTGTGTAGACAGCCAAAGCTCAAAGCCAGGGAGCTTAGCTGGTGGCATTCGGGAAAATTCCCTTTCAAAACCACAAATTTGTCTCAGTTTACATGGCCAAGCTATCATCTAGTCCATGGCAGGAGAAGCTAGGGTGGGGTAGGTGACTCAGGGGATCAGGACCCAACCAAGCTGGAATTCACCAACCACCCCCACGTGGCCCAGGCCTCATAAGTGCCCTTCACAGAGCAGGAGCCAGCCTGAGTATCAAGCCTCCCCTGCCTCCTTCCCCAGCTGAGGGCATTTCAAACTAACTTAAATTTAGGGCTCCCAATGAACCCACGTCAAACTTTGAGAAGATGAACTCCCATCCTTGCATTTGCCAATGGCTCCTCCTTAAGAGCCAGGATTTGAGTCTGTTGTGCTTGTGCTTAAATCCCCAGACTGGAGCCTCACCCTTGGTGATGCCTTTGGGTCCTCTTCCTAGGGCGACCATGTCTGGGCCGTGGCCTGACTCTGCGGGAGGGAGAAAGTGCAGCCCCTGCTGTAGAGAAGACCTCAGAGCCAATGGGCATCTCAGATCTCCCTCACCACGACAGGTCCATTCAACGCATGCACAGCAGGTAAACTGAGGCCAGTCATGCTGCGGCTGTAGAGTGAGCCTGTGCTTCAGATTCCTCATTTATTAATTCTTGTAATTATCCCTATATCCCTAGGGCACTTTTTTCTTGTTTTATTTGAATCATATTGACTTAGAGTTTTAATATATGTTTCTGCCATGTGTATATTTCATGCAGGCACCCCATTTTTCTGGGGGTGGAGCCCAGTTTCCCTTCAAGCTACCCTCCCTCCTGAGCTCCCGCCATCACTTACGCGCTGCTTAGAACCGACGAATAGCCACTGCCCAGAGCCCCTCACAGCTGCCACCAGTCTCCCATTGATGGAGGGGTGGCTCCTCCCCATGGGTGGCCTCTGGTGCTGGGGCTGGCCCAGATCAGCGCACTAGGAACCTTCCTAGGCCTCTGTGTAGACTCACTGCCCACCCTCTCTAAAAACACAAGCATTTCCAAGACCCAGGTTCGTATCTTACCCATTGTTTTCCCCCACTGTAAGGCCTAGAACATGCCTGGAATACCAGATAAACGTTTGCTTGAGGAATGAATAAATGAATGATGGTGATAGGTGGAGGTTCCTGAGCAGACCACAGCCCAGGAACACCCAGACCCACAAACCCACAGAGAAAGCCCCCTGTGAACCCTACCTTCCCCACTCCCAGAAACCCCAGGGCCCCCAAATTACTCCCCTTTCAGCCACTCTTGGATCCTCACTGACCTGGGGTAGGTCGCCTGCCCTGCCTGCCCCAGCCTAATCACAGCCCATCACACCCCCTGGCTATTTTAATCCCCACTGCCTCATGCCTCTCTGTGGAGACAACCAGGTTCCTGGGGTTGGGCATCACTGGTGGCCCCCAACCCCAACCCCTTGAGCCCTCTGCCGCCCTCATCCCTTCTTTGCTTACAGGAGACTTTCAGATGCTAGGGCTTAGCACTCCGTGATGCTTTCTGTGAGCCAGGGCCAGGCCTCACATTTAATAAATTAGTGGATGGGAAGACTTTTTTTTATAAGGCCTTAATTTCAAGCCTGACATGCCTGCTGGTAATGAACCTGCCCGGCCCTGGGAGAAAAAAACCTGCCAAGAGGCCGGGCGCAGTGGCTCACGCCTGTAATCCCAGCACTTTGGGAGGCCGAGGCGAGTGGATCATGATGCCAAGAGATCAAGACCATCCTGGTCAACATGGTGAAACCCCGTTTCTACTAAAATTACAAAAAATTAGCTGGGCATGGTGGCGCCTGCCTGTAATCCCAGCTACTCAGGAGGCTGAGGCAGGAGAATTGCCTGAACTCAGGAGGCGGAGGTTGCGGTGAGCCGAGATCGCGCCATTGCACTCCAGCCTGGGTAACGAGAGCGAAACTCCGTCTCAAAATAAAAAAAAAACCTGCCAAGAACTTCGTCTCAGGGAGCAGGGACAACATGTCAATGACAGGAGTGCCCCTGCTTTGTATTCAGCACCCGTGGCCACCAGGGACCCCGCAGCTCCTCCATAGAGGCAGGGGCATGGGAGGAGGGAGAACTGGATGGCACTTCCACTTCTGCATGGAAGGAAATGAAGGGGCAGAGACATCTTTGCCATCGTTACCCAATAGGCAGAAGGACCACAGCTCCCTGGAACCACAGAGGGGAAGAGGCAGCCACACAGGGTCCCCAAGGATCCGATTGCTCAACCTCCAACAACTTATTCCATTTCTTTTTTTTTTTTTTTTTTTGCATAACCTTAGTCAAAAATTCTTACTTAATAACTTAAAAATCCGGCTGGGTGTGGTGGCTCACACCTGTAATCCCAGCACTTTGGGATGCCAAAGCAAATGGGTCACAAGGTCAAGATTTCAAGACCAGCCTGACCAACATGGTGAAACCCCATCTCTACTAAAAATACAAAAATTAGCTGGGCATGGTGGCAGGTGCCTGTAATCCCAGCTACATGGGAGGCTGAGGCAGGGGAATCACTTGAACCCAGGAGGTGAAGGTTGCAGTGAGCCAAGATCACACCACTGCACTCCAGCCTGGGTGACAAATCAAGACTCCGTCTCAGAAAAAAAAAAGGAAAAGAAAAAAAAAATCCACTTCCTTGTGACTTACACACATCCGTCCTAGTTTTGCGCAAGAAATCTACCAAGAACAAGTAAAACAAGCCTTTAAATATCTGGAGATATGCATGGAACAGTTCAGGTTACTCTGCTGAAAGCTGCCTGTCCACAGTTTCCCCAGACAAACATGCCCAAGGTCACATAGCTCCTCATGGTGCAGCCACGCCTGCTCCCAGCACCCAGAGCCCACCTTCCCTGTCCTTCTTCCTTGGTGCTGTGCTGCTGTGGATGGTAATCTACTGGTGCCTGCAGTCATCATGCCCCAGGCTAAAGAGACAAGGCTATGCGTCAGGAGCCGGTAGTAGAGAGAAGTGAGGAGGTCCTGCCACTGCCTCCACTGCTCCAGCCCCAGCCCGCACACCCGGGGGCCACTCTGCTGGCCTCCCAGAGCCCCATCCACCCAGGACCCGCAGCAGCATCTACCCAGACAGACTCTACGCCCTCTGCCATCCTCCTGGGAGCCAGCTCGCCTTTCCGATTTACAGGCATGCTTTCTTTTGGCAGGGAGCTGCTGCCATCTGTTCTCTGGACCGTAAAACAAGTTTTCATCAATAAATTAAGATAGTGACTGAGATGGGAAGGCTGGCAGATGAGAAGTCACTCTGCAACACAGAAGGGGCCAAAGTGAATCTAAAGCAAGACTGGGTTCCCACCACTTCCCTGAGTCCCCTGTGCGCCATTCAGCCCAGGCTTCTTTCTTGAGATGGAGTCTTGCTCTGTTGCCCAGGCTGGAGTGCAGTGGTGCGATCTTGGTTCACCGCAACCTCCACCTCCTGGGTTCAAGCGATTCTCCTGCCTCAGCCTCCCGAGTAGCTGGGATTACAGCCACCTGCCACCACACCTGGCTACTTTTTAATTTTTAGTAGAGCCGGGGTTTCCTCATGTTGGTCAGAATGGTCTCAAACTCCTAACCTCGTGATCTGCCCGCCTTGGCCTCCCAAAGTGCTGGTATTACAGGCATGAGCCACCACGCCTGGCCTTGACCCAGGCTTCTAAGAGAAGGAGAGACTTGGAAAGTCACCTGCCTCCCTCTGGTCCCATGACATCCTCAGGGCGAATAAGCCAAGTGTCACAGCAACAGGTAAGCCAGGCTTTCAGCAATGCCTTGAGCCAAAATAATGACCCTAATCGCTGTGTTAGATGAGCTAAGTCACTCCAACACTGCCTGCCCAATGACTAATACTATAAAACCTCCCTGTAAATCAAAATGCTCTTCCCCCAGAGCCTCCTCACTCTTCAGCATAAACCTTAGTTCTCACAAATGCATCTTCCACATCTCTGCCTCCCTACCCAGCTCACAACACATCCTCCTACCCAAAAAGCCTTCCTTCTCTTCTCTGCACTGTTCTCAATCCAATCCAGGGACTCCAAGGCCAGCAGAAGCCCCACCTACTCCTCCAGGCCTGCCCCCCTATCGCTCTGCAGTGGCTTCAGCCGTCTGTACCCCTCAGCAGCCTTAGAGCGTTCTCCTGCCTTGTGAGCACTGACCTTTGCTGGGTGCCTGTTCTGCCTACAAATGGTTGCATGAGGGCAGAAGCCTCCTTTCAGCCTTCTCTGTGCAGTGTCCTCACATCAAGCACGATGCCAGACGTGAGGGAATCTTGTTCCTAAACAGCCAGATATGGGCTGGGTGAGCCAGGGAGGAGGGAAGCAGCAAACAAGACCTGTTTTCAGCCCAGCAACAGAAGTGCCCCCCACCTTGGTGTGATGACACATGACCTCCTTCGGTCCAGCTTGTACAGCCCAGAGCAGATGGCAGGAGAGGGGCCATCTGTCCGTCCACCGCCACACACAGAGAGGTGAGCCTCTCTGCATATGCTTGTGAGTTAACAGACAGGGAGGCCTTTAGATGAGGCAGTGTCAGGAAGGCCAAACAGCACAGCATGCTGACCACATGCTGCTAACGGGCCGCGCCATGCTGGACACCATTCACTCCTCTAAGCCTCAGTTTTTCCACCTATAAAACAAAAAGCTGAAACTAGTAACATCCAAAGCCCTTTCCAGCCCTAAGAGCCTGTGATTGCTCGTCTATTTAGTGCTCCCTCTAGCGGTATGAGATAAGTAAGACAACTGCTATTCGTTTATTTTACAGATGGGCGGGCTGAGGCCTCTGAGGCTAAGTGACATGCCCGCGGAGCTAGGAGCTGGAACCAGTCACCTCTGCCTCCATAAGAGTGGCCCCACTTCTCTCAGGGATGGGCACAGGAAAGAAATGATGTCCCCCAAGTGCTATGTGAGCTGGGCCTGAGAAGTGCTGTTACTTGCCTCTTACCGCCTTGTGAGATGACATCATGAGTTAAACCCTTGGCTCAGGAAACCAAGGCTCAGAGATGTGACTTGCTCAGAGACCCATGGTCAAGGTCTGATGCCAATTCACCACCCTGCCTCAAGAGCTGACCATTTAAATATACACAAACAGAGAGAGAGAAGATGGCAAAGTTTAGGTCACAATGACATTAAATCACAACTGCTAATTATAACCCAACCTGAATGTAAATCAGAATCAATAACTTCTGAGTTCAGGTACTTCCCATATGTGGAGTGAACAGAGTTATGTGAGGCCCTTGATCAAGTGTAGGCTGGGGTAGGCTGAGGGTGGGCAGCTTTAAAGCAGACCCCAGGCTGGGTGCAACGGCTCACACCTGTAATCTCAGCACTTTGGGAGGCTGAGGCAGGAGGATCATTTGAGTCCAGGTGTTTGAAACCAGGCTGGGCAACACAGTGAGACCCTCATCTCTAAAAAGAAAAAAATTTTTAATTCACTGGGTGTGGTGGCACTTGCCTATAGTCCCAGCTACTTGAGAGGCTGAGGTGGAAGGATGCCTTAAGCCTGGGAGGTCGAGGTTGCAATGAGCCATGATTGTGCCAATGCACTCCAGCCTGGGTAGCAGAGTAAGACCCTATCTCAAAAAAAATAAATAAATAAAAGCAGACCCCACAGGCCCTCCCTCCACTCCTCCAAGCCTTCATGATAAAGATAAGCACTCCCACCACGAAGACCTGGAGGTAGGAAATGATGTTGTATTATAAAAGGCAAATGGAGGGGTCAGGAGAGCACCTGTGTTGAATTGTGAGCTGGCAAGAGGAGCTGAGAACAAAGTTCAATGAACAGAACAGAACAGACAACAGCAAAAAGAAACACTTACTATGCATTTTCATATGAGATCCGAGGAATAAATTTGTTCTTACTTTTGCTTATTCAACAGAAACCACCAGGCCAGGCACAGCGTGGCTCACGCCTATAATCCCAGCACTTTGGGAAGACGAGGAGGCAGATCACCTGAGGTCAGGAGTTCGAGACCAGCCTGGCCAACATGGTGAAACCCCATCTCTACTGAAAATACAAAAATTATCCAGGCGTGGTGATACATGCCTGTAATCCCAGCTACTGAGGAGGCTGTCTTTTAGGCAATGTAGAATAGTCATGACTTCAGGGTTTTTCTGTAGTGTTCCTGAAAGATTTAACCTGGCCTCCAAAGTCAAGATCAGGGGTGCCGCTGGGGAGCTTCTCTGACCTCCTGAAGGAACTGGTATCCAACTCAAGAAATGCCAATCAGCCAATGAGGCCAAATTTAACCACTTCCATCCCTCCCAACGCTAGCCAAGGCACTCCCAAAATCCGTGATCACACGACAGGCAACTCTCACTGCAGCCCGACATCAGCTACTTACAACCCACTCACTCGCTTCGGGGAACCAGACACCTCCCATCACAGCATGTGCCAGGCACCAGGCCTATGGCCTTGGCCTCAGGGACTCTGTCACACTGCTCACACCTGCACAGGATGTCTGTGCCACCAAAACAAAAAAGGAAACCCCATCGGTGGGTCTATGAAACTCACACAGGGCCCCGTGCTGTCCTCCCTATACCAGCTTACACAGGCCACATGCTTTGGGGTGGCAGAGGGACAATCTCAGGTATATGGTGGCAAAGGCTAGAGAGGGAAGAAAGCGCTAGAGAAAAGTTTAACACAGCTGGGTGGGGCTCCTTTATCAGCTGCCCTAATCAGCTATTCCCATTACACGATGTGGCCATGGGCAGGGCCAGTCAGCTGCTGGGGAGATTCAAACCCAGGTCAGCCCTGGGTCCCCGTCTCTTAAGACCACCTCTGCAAAGGGTCCGCATGCCACAGTCAGATGAGGTCCATGCACAGCTAACTCAGGCTCACCTAACACTGCCTCTTTATAAAAAGCCCGGAGCTGGTGGGACAGACAGAGCCGGGCCGGAGGACTCACAGCTGACTGTCCCTGCACCATCAGCCCTCCAGCCCAGTCACATGCTTTGATCCTCATTGTCTCTCCTGACTGTGCACCGCGATTTCGGTCTCTGGGGGACAGAGGGGAGTTGAAGACTGTAGCAGCGAACCCCCAGGATGGGGAGGCTGGCATCAGAGCAGCTCTCTGGGTGGCAGGGCAGCTGCTCCTCCACCTCTCCCGTCCCCTGGAAACCAACAAATACATTTCACTCAACAGTCAACACATACGGTGCATGATGCATCCACCCCATGCAGTGGTCACAAACCAGAGAGAAATGTCCACATGAAACTACGTGCTGCATGCTGCCCATCACTGATGGGTCATTAAAGAAAACTGATGTGGAATCACTATTTTAAGGACAGGATGGCGGGGAGGCATGCTTGTAAACAGAGCCCTTGGTGACTCCAAGTTCATCTGCGACTCATTTCTCTATATGTTAAATGGGTTTATTAAGAGTATCCCCGCAAGGTCATCACAAAGCAAAAACAAGTTTACATATGAAAAGCCCTTGAAACAGTGCCTGGTGCCTGGTAAATGTTCTACAGGCGCTGGATGGTGTCACCATCATCATCATCAGAATGGACAAGGCAGAACCCAACAGCCATTCATTTCGGCTCTCTTTTTGGTGAAGGACTGCGTTGAGCATTTAGCTGAAAACCTGGCACTCAGGCACAAGGTTGGTGTAGAAGGCACCTGCAGGCCTGACCCAGGAGCAGGGGCAAGGCTAGGCACCCGTGTCCAGTTCTCTGCTGACTTGTAGGCAGTTCTCCCTCAATGCTCCTCATCTCTAGAGTAAGGAGACTCCCTCAGCTTTGAGGATGTGGGAAGAGCAGGGGCGAAGGCAAGAAGAGGGCGTCTGAGCATTGAAAAGGCTGGGGAAAGATGCTGGAGCCTTGAAGGCAGTCAGCACCTGCTCCCAAGAACGCAAGGCTGGGCCTGGCAGAGAAGCGGGCCCTGCCCAGCCTGTGCTTCAAGGGGATGACATCACCACCACCACTGTCCTTGACAGAACCAGCCCTGTGTTCCAGGCTCTGCGCTGGGTGCTCCCAATGCTCTATTCCATTTCACCTCACACCAGTGGCTCACACAGGTGGGCGCTGCTATCCAAGACCAATGTCCTTGGCAAACAGAAGGGTTCTATTTTGGTTGCACACTGTGCGATGCTGGATGAGGAACAGCGTCCCAAATCAGCAGCTGCCTCTAGCCATGGTGACAAAAGGATCCTGCAGAGTCAGTCAGGACCCAATTGGTGGCAGGCTCCCTACAAGTGTACAGCAGGAGGGGGCTCTGTCCCCACTCCCACAGCCCTGGGAGGGCAGGAATGGCTAAATAAGGGCATAGGGCTGGGGGAGCCCAGGGGCTGGGATTTCTCCCTGGCCCCAGGGTAAGCCCTGCTCACACAGGCCTATGCACACTCCTGCCATGGATGAACGGCCATTCCTGCGCCATTCCCTGGCCTGTAATGTGCTTCCCTATCTCACTGCCTTCACCAGGCCTTCCAAATGCCATTCTAGTCTCACCCACTCGACAAAGCCTGGCCACAGGCTCCACCTTTCGCTGTCCACACCAGCACCAGGGCGTGTGGAAATCATATTCCCCACACGAACTGGGAGGGAACCAGAGGTGCCTGGCCTGAGAGGACTTGAGGGACGTAGCAAGGAACACAGAAGAATGCAGCGTTTTTGTTTTTGTTTGTTCATTTCTTTGAGACAGAGTTTTTGCTCTTGTTGCCCAGGCTGGACGCAATCTTGGCTCACCGCAACCTCTGCCTCCCAGGTTCAAGGGATTCTCCCGCCTCAGCCTCCCAAGTAGCTGGGATTATAGGCATGCGCCACTACACCCAGCTAATTTTGTATTTTTAGTAGAGATGGGGTTTCTCCATGTTGGTCAGGCTAGTCTCGAACTCCCAACCTCAGGTGATCCGCCCACCTCAGTCTCCCAAAGTGCTGGGATTACCGACATGAGCCACCGCACCTGGCGAATGCAGAGTTTTAAGTGTGAGAGGGATGGCCAGGTTTATAGTGTCTGGGCTTATTCCATGAGGCTCTGGGAGCCAGAACAGAGACCAAGTGCTAGAACCTACAAGGTAAAAACCGGTCCCTCAACTTCACTCAGCCAGGGACCAAGAGCTGGCCAACACAGCGGCTCAGCAGTGAGCTCCTGGCCATGAGAAGTCTGTGTGGAAAGTGCCTCGCCCCTGCCAGGCCTCCGCTCTAGGGAGGGTTGTCCTGTGAGCTTTCGTCCCAGCCTCGTCTCACTGTTTGCTCCCACATTGCACTAGCAGCTCCCAGCAGCTCCGGGTCCCCTTTCCATGTCGGCCTCCCCTCCCAGTTCTGAGCTCAAGAATGGCGCTGATGGGCTACCCAGCCTCCAGGGGTGGACAGCTGGTACTGACGATGAGAGGCAGGAGGGCTGAGAACCCGCCATCCTCTGGGTAAAGTAAAGGTGTCCTTTAAGCTAAAGGTGCAACAAAAGAACCTCCCCAGCATGCCTAGGAAACTCAACAAAAGATGAACGCTGGTTACCCCTGGATGATGGTGTCGTAAATGGTTTTAATTTATGCTATTTTCATGCCTCTCTATTCTTTCCAGTACTCTCCGATGACCATATGCTAGTTTTATAATCAAATAAGCTTTTTTTTTTTTTTTTTTTGAGATGGTGTTTTGCTCTTGTTACCCAGGCTGGAGTGCAGTGGCACAACCTCGGCTCGCTGCAACTTCCACCTCCCGGGTTAAAGTGATTCTCCTGCCTCAGCCTCCTGAGTCACTGGAATGACAGCTACGCACCACCACACCTGGCTAATTTCTGTATTTTTAGTAGAGATGTGTTTTCACCATGTTGGCCAAGCTGGTCTTTAACTCCTGACCTCAAGTGATCTATCTGCCTTGGCCTCCCAAAGTACTGGGATTATAGGCATGAGCCACTGTGCCTGGCCCAAATAAACTTTATTTTTAAGAACCAACTTTCTTCTCCCCTCTCAGACACATCCATCATCTGTCAACATCAGCCACTCAGAGCCCTCAACCCTGCCTCCTCCTCCTTCAGACCCCATGGTACTCTCACACACCAGGGAGGGTGTCACAGCCCACGGGGTTTCATCTCCAGGGTAGCTCATTGCTAGGAAGGCCACAGCACCCAGCTCCCTGTGCTGCCAGATACTGGGCTCTGTGGACAGCGTGTGTCACACAGCAGGTGCACACTGACGGTCCCCTTCCTTAGTCCTGAAGGTGGTCTCTGCTGTGGCTCTGCATGTCACCAATGCTCTCTGACCATCTCTAAAGACAGCCTTTGGGCCAGGCACGTGGCTTATGCCTATAATCCCAGCACTTTGGGAGGCCGAGGCGGGTGGATCACGAGGTCAGAAGATCAAGACCATCCTGGCCAACATGGTGAAACCCCGTCTCTACTGAAAATTACAAAAAATTAGCCAGGCATGGTGGTGAGGGCCTGCAGTCCCAGCTACTCAGGAGGCTGAGGCAGGAGAATCCCTTGAACCTGGGAGGCAGAAGTTGCAGAGAGGCGAGATCATGCCACTGCACTCCAGCCTGGCGACAGAGCAAGACTCCGTCTCAAAACAAAAAATAAGATAAAGAAAGAAAAGACAGTGTTTGATGTCAGAAATGCCCCAGCCTCTAAGTAATCCATGACAGTATGAAGCCAACAATCAGGAATTTCTTCAGAGCTCTCCCCTGGAGATGGGGTGGCGGGAGGGCATGCCTGCAACTGACATAACTGCCAAAGTGCAGTGGGGAAGGAAGAAGAGAACGACGAGGAAGAAAGGGAGCAGGGAAGGGAGGGGAGGCAGACAGGAGATGAGGCGGTGCACGGAAGAGAGCCCAGCCGTCCCATAGGCCACCCTATCACCTCGGTCCCTCCCAGTGTCCAAGGCCCTTCTTCAGGGCTGCTGTGCCTAACACGTCCACTAACCTGGCAGCCTGGCAGCCAACATTAACACCGAAGTCCGAGAGCCCAGCTTTGCATGCCTCCAGCACTCCTGTCATAGAAGCGGGAAAGGGTTCTGGTGTCATAGACCCGGTGCCTTGAGCCAACCTGGGACAGGCAATGTCTGTGGCCACTGAGGAGCTGACCTCAGCGCGGCTCAGCTGGGACTAGAATGGGAGCAGAGACGGAGCTTCTGAGTCTATCCGTGTGGTGGGAAGGTCTGCCTGTATGTGCATTATTCCTCCTTCCATGGCCCTGCCTTCAGGCTGCCCCAGCTCTACTGGGGAGACTCACTCTGACACATGAAACATACCAGACACCCAAGAGGCACAGGAAATGGTAAGACATGAATGAGACATCACGGGTGAATACTAAAAAGCCAGGAACTCCATTCTGGAAAAACAGGGCTGACGGCATTGGATCAAGTCTGCAAAATCACCAAGGACAATGAAGAGAACCGACACAGACCTGTCTAAGATCCTGAAACAGACCCCCAGGCATCCCGTGAAACTCGGAAGAATGAGCTGAGGACAAATAGAGGGCAGTTGATTTTTACCCAATGGGCAAAGGCACAGGGCTCCTTACCGTGCAGGTGACACAGGATAAAACAGGGCTGAGACCAGGAGAACTCAGATAAACTCGTGGGAGAGCCACGGTGTGCCGTGGAGGGGAGCAGGCATTCGGGGCGCTCCTGACCTCCACAGACGGCCCCTACCACCAGTGCCTGATGGAGCTGCCTATCTAGCATGGGTGGGCCTCCTTCCTTCAGAGAAATTAAAGAAATTTTAATTTCCTTAAAATAAAATCCTTTAGGTTTTTTTGTTTGTTTTGTTTTTGAGATGGAGTCTCACTCTGTCACCAGGCTGAAGTGCAGTAGCCTAATCTCAGCTCACTGTAACCTCCGTCTCCCAGGTTTAAGCAATTCTCCTGCTTCAGCCTCCCAAGTAGCTCAGATCACAGGTGCACACCACAACGCCCAGCTAATTTTTATATTCTTAGTAGAGAGGGGGTTTCACCATGTTGGCCAGGATGGTCTCAATCTCTTGACCTCATGATCTGCCCGCCTCAGGCTTTCAAAGTGCTGGGCATAATTATAGGCGTGAGCCACTGTACCTGGCCAAAATCCTTTCGTTTTAAGGGATTTAAAATGAAAACCTTTAAGCCAGCCCTGCCCTTGTGTGTGCCGAGTTCCGGAACCAGGTGCTGCCAGCGAGCAGCAGAGGGAACACACCTGCCTAGGCTGGAGGGAGCACGGGTGGTGTTTCCTCTTCTTCCCAGGAGCACTGAGCACCTAGGTGAGCTGAGCCACCAGAATCCTTGGAAAGACCCAATGTCCTTCTTCCTAGGGCCAAGAAGAAAGGCAGAGAGAGGGAGAGAGGATGGCAGAGAGGCCCCCAAGCTCCCACCACAGGCTGCTGGATGAGACTGGGTCAACTGCCCCAGGAGGGGATGGGGAGGAGAGAGCCCTGGCAAGGAAGCCCCTGAGACTCCGGACTCCACAGGAATCATTTCCCGAGCCTGGCTAGGGTGGTTCAAGCCTAGTCAACCACACGCCCTCCATTCCTTGCTACCGAGCTCCAGCAGGAACTGGCCCCTGTGAACCACTGCCCGCCTTATCCAATCTCACACTATGACTAAAGAGACCAGCCACCACACGGTCCTGGTTCTGGGAGTGCTGGGGCCTTGCCATCTGGCAGGACCTGCTGCCACCCAGTGCTTGCTGTCTGTGAGCACAGGGTCTGGTGGGGCGGGAGGTGACTGAAAAGCATGTTCTCCCAAAGCAGAGCTGCCAGGCCACTCCTCAGAGGCCCCAGTCCCCATCGCCAGCTGCCTCTGCTCCTCCCATCTATGCACCTCAGGCCATCGGGGGAGGGCTGGGACCCAGCTCCAGGGCTGCTACTGGCAGAGACCAACCTGGCCTCCTGCCCACTGGGGCACAGAGGTAGTGGGCGGGGCTTCCACCCTCCTCACCTCCCCAGATGTCCACAGGCTTTGAGGAAATGCTTGAGGGGCTTTGGAAGTTCAGGGAAAGAAAAGGAGGCCCAGGAAGAGGATGAGGTCAGCCTGATCTTGCCTACTCACAGGAACCAGAGTCCATGTGGCTGACGGTCTCTGGGGGAAGGGACAGGCGCCTGGGTCAGGAAGCCTAAGTCACAGACACAGTCATCTCCCTGCCTCTGCGCAGGCTGTTGGGGTGGAAACCAGCATCATGTAAGCGCCCTCCACCTGGGAGTGCACTGTGGGGGCAAGGCACCCCCAGACAGGCCCTGCTGCTAACACTTAACCCAGCAGTCCCAAGGGGCCAGCTGAAAGGACAGCCTCACCCCAGGTGCCAGGGACCAGAGAGCTTATGACCGACACCTAAGGCCAGCTGGTAAGCCCTTGGTTCCCAGGAGCGCAGAGTGAGAGGGCCTGTGACACAGGGGAGCCTCAGGACAGCGCGATCAGAGCCGGCTTCTCAGAGGCGGTGTCCTTGAGCTAGCTCAGTCTCCTCACGCCCCTCTGCCACCCATCACTGGCACCTGACTCGGGCTCTCCGTCTGCCCAACACCTCGTTTCAGAGGAAAGAGGAAACCAACAGGGCCTTCACTGCCCTGTTCAGTCAAACCCAGGCAAGGCCAGCCCATGGAAAGGGAGCCAGGAGGGTGACGGTGGAGGGGCCGAGGCCTGGCTGCTTCTCCCCTGCGCTGTGATCTGGGCGCACACTGAGCTGCTCAGCCAACAGCTCTATCTCCCGGACTCAGGGCTCAGCCACGTGGGGATGAAGGGACGAGTGCAGCCCTGTGAGAAGAGTGAGGGCCTCGAGTCAGGCAGAGCTGGTACCCCACAAACTGCTGTGAAACCCAAGCAAGTTACTTCTCTGAGCCCCGTTATGTGCAAAACAAGGAACAACAGACAGGAGCCCCACGTCTGGGGTTGTATGGGAAATCCAGTGAGGTGGTAAAGCCCGCTCCACGCCTGCCTATGACAGATGCTCCACAAACACGAGGGTCATCACCACATGATGGCTGAGCCCAGCAGACAACAAGACCTGGAAATCAGCCACTGTGCAGTCACTCACAATAAGGAAGAAGGTGGAAAAGCTCATGAGAGGAGGGGCGCGGTGGCTCACGCCTATAATCCCAGCACTTTGGAAGGCTGAGGCGGGCTAATCACGAGGTCAGGAGCTCGAGACCAACCTGGCCAACATGGTGAAACCCCGTCCCTACTAAAAACACAAAATTGACTGGGTGTGGTGGCGTGCACATGTAATCCCAGCTATTCAGGAGGCTGGGGCAGGAGAATCACTTGAACCCAGGAGGCGGAAGTTGCAGTGAGCTGAGATCATGCCATTGCCCTCCAGCCTGGGCAATGTTGTGAGACTCTGTCCCAAAAAATTAAAAATAAATAAAATGTTCCCCTCATGTAAGATATTTGCTCCTTAATGAGCACTTTAACACATAAAATATTTGATAGCTTTTCTTATTGTTTTCTTAGCATGGAGTTTTAGAAGTGCAGTTACCGGTCTGAGGATAGACCTTTAGCACCCTTAGCCTTAGTTCTTAAGGCTTTTCATACTCTCTGCAAAGTAGTTTTCCTCAAAGGTTTTGACATGTTATACTCTGCCAGTGCTGGAGTAAAGGGCTGTATCATATTAGCAATTATCAGCTTAAAAATCTGTGCTGTTGGAAATTGAGATAGTGTGCACCTGTATAGTCCCAGCTAGTAGGGAGGCTGAGACAGAAGAATCACCTGAGGCCGGGAATTTGAGCCTGCAGTAGCTGTGATTGCACCACAGCACTCTAGCCTGGGCAACAAGGTAGATCCTGTCTCTATAGTAATAATAATAAAGAAAAAAGAAAGGCAAGAATAGCATACTATTGTTGCCATAATTTGAATTTTTTTGATTACTAGTGATGTTCTGTGTTCCTTCTCATGTTTATTGATCACTAATATTTCTTTTTTTTTTTTGGAGATGGAGTTTCGCTCTTGTTACCCAGGCTTGAGTGCAATGGCACGATCTCGGCTCACTGCAACCTCCGCCTCGTGGGTTCAGGCAATTCTCCTGCCTCAGCCTCCTGAGTAGGTGGGATTACAGGCACGCGCCACCATGCCCAGCTAATTTTTTGTATTTTTAGTAGAGACGAGGTTTCACCATGTTGACCAGGATGGTCTCGATCTCTTGACCTCGTGATCCACCTGCCTCGGCCTCCCAAAGTGCTGGGATTACAGGCGTGAGCCACCGGGCCTGGCCGATCACTAATATTTCTTATACAAACCTAGTTACAGCAACAGCGAGCAAGCCACAACTCTCAAACTTCCTTGCCATCTTAGTGCTATTGCTGTAATATACAAAATACACATTAAATCACAGCAGTTAACCTTGTGCTCGTGTTTAATACCACAGCGCAGCAAAGACAGGCTGGCGTGGCATGAGGAACGGAGATTTGAAGCCAGACAGCCCTAGGTTTAAACGTCTCCTCCCTCATGGACCAGCCATGTGACCCTGACAAAGTAATTTAACTGCTCTTTCCCTGGACATCATCTGCCGTGGAACTATAAAATGAAACAGTCGTCACTTCCTTCCAGGGTCCCATGAGGATCAGGTGAGGATGGCACAGGGGAGGCAGGTGCACATGGCCACACACCCGAGGGGACTCAGCAGGAGGCAGCAATGACCACACGGGATATTATTGAAGAGCAGAGGATGCAGCGCTCCCATTCCAGAGAGGAGGAGGGAAGACGAAGACGCCAGTGTACTGTTAGGACACTCAAGTCCAGTGTGGCACCCAAAAGCGCACCTGTCAGTCTTCCCATCGAGTACACTTTACAGAGAGCCTCATCCTCCGAGGGCTGACCATGGGAAGTCAGGGAACTGGACCCAGAGACCCTGGCTTTTCCTCCTCAGGAGACCAGGGATGAGCTCAGCATCCCCATATGCTGAAGGCGGCAGGAGGCTCGCTGGCTGACGCCCCTCCTGCTTTGTAAGAGGGTCAGTCCTAATGCAAAGCTGGGGAAAAGGGAGATGCTGCGGGGTGGGGGGGCTAGCACGGCCCACCAGGGAAAAGGCTGGTGCTCTCGGTGGTGGCTGGCTCTGGCTGAGAGAAGAAAGTCATTCAGAGAAATGCCAAGACACAGAGAGCAGCGTCGTGGCTTAGATCCCTCTTTCCTCCCTTCTCCGAGGGCTGGCAGTGGAGAGTGTATATTCCTCTGAAAATGAGAGCTGGCTAATACCAGGAAGCCCGGGGCCTCTGCGCCTGCTCACCTCCCACCAGAAGAAAGCACCATTCCTCAGCACCGCCCCCATCAACTCAGGAACAGGTGAGTCCACCCAGCCAGACACAGGCAGGTGGGGAAAGATGTAGGGAGATGCCCCACCTGGGCAAGAGAAGATTAAAGACTCACTTTGATCCTAAATATACACTTTAGGCCACGTGCTCACACTTGCAATCTCAGCACTTTGGGAGGCTGAGGTGGGAGGATCCCTTAAGGCCAGGAGTTTGAGACTAGCCTAGGCAACATAATGAAACTCTGTCTCTAAAAATTTTTTTAAAAGGGCCGGGCACAGTGGCTCAAGCCTGTAATCCCAGCATTTTGGGAGGCTGAGGCGGGCAGATCTCCTGAGGTCCGGAGTGTGAGACCAGCCTGACCAACATGGAGAAACTCCGTCTCTACTAAAAATACAAAATTAGCCGGGTGTGGCGGTGCATGCCTGTAATCCCAGTACACAGGCTGAGGCAGGAGAATCGCTTAAACCCAGGAGGCGGAGGTTGCGGTGAGCCGAGATCACGCCATGGCACTCCAGCCTGGGCAGCAAGGCCAAAACTCCGTCTCAAAAAAAAAAATTTTTTTTTAAATTAGTCAGGCATTGTGGCTAATAGTCCCAGCACCTGTGGTACTAACTATACAGGCTGAGGTGCGAGGGTCACTTGAGCCCAGGAGGCTGAGGTTACAGTGAGTTATAACTGCACCACCGCACTCCAGCCTGAGTGGGTGACAGAGTGAGACGCTGTCTCTAAGCATAGCTATACATACACACACTTTAAACAAGAAAACAAGCCTTTCAACGGGCAAGGAAGACCCCTCTCACAGTCAGAACCATGGGCTACCCCAAAAGCCACAAAGGGGCCAAGTAGAAAAGCTGTTCTGATGCCTCCCCTCTCTTAACACCCCTCAGAGGTAACGACGGAAAAGAACGCGGGCCTCGGAGCCCTGAGACCTGGATTCAGATCCCGGTTTCCTCACTACCACCCAGCTGTGTGAGCTCTGGCCTGTCACCTAACCTGTCTGAGCATGTTATTCCACATCCATAAAACAGGAATGAGGACAAAATCGTCCTCACAGATTGTCATGAGGATTAAGTGAAGTGAAGCTTGTGAAGTGCCCAGAGCAACGCCTGGCCCATACAAGAGCTCAATTGCTAACAGCTACTGCTGGCCAACCTCGGGGCGGAGTTCCCCACCAACTGCCTACTGTCCCAGCGACCACCATGCTCTCAGGCTGCTCCTCCACCTGACCCCACACTCTCCCACCCTGTCCACATGACTCACATTCCTCCTAACCTGCAAACATATTCCTTGAAGAGTTGGAAAAGTAGCTGTGGGTAAAATGGTAGAATGCCTGGGATCTGCTTTAAATGCTCCAGGAGGCTGGCAGGTCACTTGAGCTCAGGAGTTCCAGACAAGCCTGGCCAACATGGGGAAACCCATCTCTGCTAAAAATACAAAAATTAGTCGGGTGTGGTGGCGCTCACCTCTAATCCCAGCTACTTGGGAGGTGGAGACACAAGAATCGTTTGAACCAAGGAGGTGGACGTTACAGTGAGCCAGGATCGTCCCACTGCACTCCAGCCTGGGCAACAGAATCAGACCTCAGCTCAAATAAAGAAAATGCTCCCAGAAGAGAAAAAAAAAGGAATGAGAGTAGATGGAATAAAGTCACAGTAGAATGTGGCAGCCAGGTGAGGGTTACACAAGGTCACTAGATTATTCACCATATTTTTGTGCATGTTTAAAAATTTCCACAAAAAAAAGCTAAGAGAAAAAGAGGAGTAATAGGAACAGGGGACTACATAAGGCCATGGTGGCTGTCCCTCTTTGTCAAACTTCTCTGTGCCTGTCATCTTAGTGATGCCTTCCCTGTTCCTCCCCTATAGCCAGCGTTCTTTTGCCTTTATTCCATTTCAAAATGTCCATACCCCTGGCTGTTTTCCTCACCCCCGTCAGCCCCTTGCTTTTCTCCCTCTTCCTCACCCTCGCTGTCAAGACCCCGTCAGAAGCTCCAATGACCCTCCAAGAAGACCAAGTCCAGGAGAGAGCCCAGGAACCAGGACTCCTGGGTTTCAGCCCCAGCGACGACACTGTCTGCACCTCTGTAACTAACCCCTACCCAGTTCACACCACAGGAAAGTCCAGCAGAGCCAGCAAAGAGATGTCCAGAAGTCACTGCTGCTGCTACTTCTAAAAGGCAAAAAAGGAGAGCCCCTCCCTCGGAGCCTGTTTGCTGGGATCCACCTCAGGCAGCAGAGCGGGGACGTGGTGGCTGCCTGGCAGACACTCCTCCCCATGGGGGGCTGGGGAAACGGGAATAGAGATGCCATGATGATCATATTAATGAGGGTAAAAATTAGGACCAACAGGGCATGTCCCCTCTGCACAGGTGTACAGTGTGTGCTTTTCACAGACAACAAAGGCGGCAATCATGCAGCATGCACAGACAGGCCTGGCTCAGACGGGGGCCATATCCCAGACAGCCAGGCTTCTGCCCTGTGTTCCCAGCAAGGATGTGAAAACAGCCCCGCCACTCTCTTTCCACCGGCACCCTCCGTGCCTTGCCTTTCCCCCTCTTTTTCATTCTTCTCTCCCAGGATGACGGAGTCAGGCCTGGAAAACAGAAGGCAGGATGGAGGGACAAATCGGGGTGCCCTCAGGTCTAATGCCAGCCATGTCCTGCCACACTGGGTGCCTGTGGAACCCACCTACCCCTCTCCGGGCTGAGAAGACGACCACCTGACCTCCTTTGGGAGGTCACTCCTTTGGGAGAAACTAGAGATAACCTGAAGCGAGGAAACAGCTTGGGGGTGAAGATGCTGTACAGACACCGGGCCAGTCCCTCCAGCCACTCATGTCTACCTTGCACAGCCAGCACACCCGTGGTGTGCAAAGCACTAAGCAGTGTGTTTGCTGCTCTGGATGACCCCTACTGACTCTCCCAATGGACACTCATGCTGCCCCAGTAGGGACTGGGACTCGAAGAGGTAACCTTCACCCCCATTTTTGAGTGGGGAAATGAGGGCATGGGATTTTACCTGAAACAGGGAACATAGGCTAGTTGGCCTTGGGATCTAAACCCAGGAGTCCCGACTCCCAGCCAGGGCTCTCCCCGTGAGACGTGGGAGAGTTTTCTGGGGAAGAGCACCATCTGGGGTTGGGTTTTCCTGGCTAGCCAAGGAGAAGGAGCCAGCCCTGAGAAACTCAATGACAGTCACAAAGGGCATCGTGGGAACAAATAAAAGCCGCAGATCACAATTCAGCACAAGGCAGGTTGGCCCCTGGCAGCTGCAGATTAATCAGCTCACTATGTCCCGGGGCGGGGCAGGAGAGGACTGAGAGATGCCAGGAGGGACGTTTGTCATGCCAGCCAGACCACGGCTGCCAGCAGAGTGAGGGCAGCAGAGGAGGCAGGCCCAGGACCGGGGTTCCAGGCTCAGCTCAGCTGCTTCTAACCAGGAGCCTTGGACACATCACTTGGCCTCTCTGACCCTCAGTTTTCCTACCTGTAAAGTGGAAATAATGCATCTTCTCTACAGAAGCGATAAAAGTGCTTTGCAAACCATAAATAGCATGGGAAGATGAGGGAATATCCTAGTCCTCTTGAGGATGAGAGGGGGAGGAAAGAGAAGGGAAGGAAGAGAAGAACGTAGGGAAGGATCCACAGTGAGGCTGAGATTTTGAAACCCAACCTGCTGGCTGTATAGCCAAGCTTTTCATCATCACTGGAAACTCAACCTGCAGTAAATGTATGCTGAGGTCATAAACATGATTAAAAAGGTTGTTTGCAAAGTTCATAGCAGGGAAATGAGCTGCAGATGGCGGCGGCATCAACGTCCTCTCGCAGCAGGCAGCAGCCGGCTGTGTGGACTCAGGGGCAGCTGGAGGGAGTTGTGCTAACACCCACCTCCGGCTTTGGAAGGCGGGGGCAAGCCGATTCTGCCCTCTCTGTGCCTGGGGACGGGGAGACTTGCAGACAGCTGAAACCCTAAGCCATAAAATTGCCATTTGTTCCAGAGAGAAAAGTCAGTTTTTCAATTCCAGCCCAACCAGGAAGGCGGGCCAAGCTCAGAGAAAGAAGAGTGGGCTAAGAGCCGAGCCCTTCCATGGCACCTTGCCTCAGGCGAGACAGGCTGGAGCAGCTCTGGCTGTCCACTGGGAGTGTCCCTGGGGAGGGAGGAAGGAAGGAATTTGGCAAAGCCACATCTGAGGTTTCTTAGCCAGAGGGAACCTCTGTTCTGAGGCCAACAGGTAGCCCTGGTATAAGGAGAAGGTGGAAAATACAGGCACCAGAACCTTCTCTGCTTATAGCTTCATAGAATGCTTTGCAGGTGACATTTCACATAAGAGGGCACCAGCCTGTCTGTCTTTGACAGAAAGACATCAGGAGGTGGGATCCAGAGCTGTCTGTACCAGCGGCTTCCTATCAGGGCGGCCAACACAGGATGCTTAAAAATGTGAAAGAGACGTTGACCAGGATAATACACTGAGCCCTTGGCCCAAATTTGGAAAGGCCCCTCTCTATGTATCTCACTACCTCAGCTGCCATCCCTCTACTGATCACTTCTATCCATGCTTCAGCCGCAGCCCCACCTACTCCGGGACGCCTCCCTGATGAGTCACCTGCAGCAACCGCCTGCCCTGCAGATCCTCACACCGCACTGCTCACTGCCTTGGCTGCTGCTCCCACTCACTCACATGTGTGCCCGTGTCTGTCTGACAACTGGGCGCTCCCTAATGGCAGGAGCACATCCATATGACGTTTCTCAAATGTTCTCTACAGTATAGGGAACCCACAGCACGTCCAATGACGTCGGGATCTGAGCCTGCAGAGCTTCTCATAAACTTGCAGAACACCTGTGTCCCTCGGCGTCATTACCTGCCTTCCCCCTCCTACTGAACCTGGAAAAGCGTCACCAGCCTGCTACCAAAAATCCCCCACAGCCTGGACTCTCAGATGATTCCCCTATGAAGGCTGGGGAGCACGGTCCCAGGCTTACTAATCTCCTCTCTACCCCATCCCCATTTTTTCCAGTCCCCAGAAAGCCCCAACCAACCTCTCAGCAAATTCCCCGGGATCTGTCAGATCCAGATCCAGTCAACTGCAGGCTGGGTGCTCCTCGCCTGTCGTCTCATCTACTGCAGGAAGCAGCCTGAGGACAGCAAAGAGGCAGAGAGCTGGTATGAACCGGCTCTGCAACCTACCAGTTGTGCGGCCCAAGCTACCTAACCTCTCTGAGCTTCAGCTGCCTCAGCTGTAAAATGGCAGGTAGACAGCCTCTCTCTCAGGTTTGCTGTTGAAATCACATTTGTAAAGTGTTTATAAAGTGTTTGGCACTCTTAGAAAGTACTCGATAAACGGTAATTAACATTAAATCATTATACCAATCTCTCCAGATAGGTATTATTGTCTTCTCTCTACCAACGAGGAGGGTGAAGCTCAGAGGCATGAAGCCACTGGTTCGGAGCCACACGGTATCTGCTGGGGCTTCAGACAGAGCAGCAGAGCATGCCCTCAGCCCTGGGGAAGTTTGCAGCTTCAAGTCACAGGGACAGAGTAGCTGTGGGAGCTTGGGTCAGGTACCTCCACCCCTCCCCAGCTTCAGCAGCTCCCCAGGAATCCTGGAACATGAGGCACGCCCTCAGCAAGTCTCCATTTGAGAGGAACAGCTGGGCTCACCCAAATTAATGCTGTTGCAGGCAGCTGGGCCAAACCCCCACACCCCGACCCCAGAGCTCATCAGATTGGCACCTGCTCTTCCCACACAGGCAAACTGCGATGGTGCCACTGGCCGGAGGCCGCCATCAGTCTTCACACTGTCGAGCTCAGGAAAGCAGAATCTCTAAAACTCCAGCTGCAGTGCAAGCCCAGCCCACAGGGACACCGCCTTCCCCATCTGAAATAGCTGGCGATCATCACAGCGTGGGAGACAGGATGCAGCGGGCACCTTCCACGTTAAAACCCAGTCGATTAAAACCCCACGTGTGGGGGACAGACACACACGTACCCATCACACCCAGTCTTGCAGATCCACTGAGACCCTGGCTGAGACCCCTAGACACGGCCTCAAAGGAAGTAGGTACCTTCACAAACATCATCTCCTTTGATCTTCTCAACCACCCTGGGGAGTATGTACTTTCGCCCCACTTTACAGATGAGGAAACTGAGAAGACATCAGGCAATTTTTCCAAGTCACACAAAGAGCAAGGAAAATGTTCGAATGCAAACCCCATGTATCCAGGTTTGAGACCAGGAGGCCAACCTGGTGAAACCCCGTCACTACTAAAAATATAAAAAATTAGCAGGGTGTGGTGGTGCACACTTGTAGTCCCAGCTACTCCAGAGGCTGAGGCAGAAAAATCGCTTGAACCCAGGAGGCAGAGGTTGCAGCGAGCTGAGGTCATGCCATTGCACTCCAGCCTGGGTAACAAGAGCGAGACTCTATCTCAAAACAACTACAGCATGCTGTTTATTTGTGATCTCATTCATTCATCCATCCTTCCTTCCACTCATTCCTTCATTCACTCACCCATATTTTTTCTAAACAGCTACAGCTCATGACTATCTGGGTTGTCTGCTACTACCTTCTGCTGCCTCAGAAAATCTGGGAGACTGCAATAATATTTCTTTTACTGTAGAGCTGCCAGAACACAGCCCTTCTCTAAGTCCTACAGCAGAGATGATGCAGCCATCAGCAGCTGATCCTGGAACAAGCATTGAGAGCATCACAGACCACTCTACATGTCTGCTCTGACCACGGGTCTGGCCTAGAATTTGTCCCTCTACTGCACAATGCAGCTAAAAACCTTAAAAAAAAATGATATCTGAGTCTCCCAGAAATACAGCACTTAGAATGTTGATTTTGGAGGGAGCATGTGATAAAGAATAAAGGACAGATGATAAAGTAGCCTGTCACCCAGCTCACAGGCAGGTGAATGTGGCTGGAGGGGATTGTTTAGTCAACTAATGATCATATTTATTGAGTACCTATTACTGCCTGGTACGAGGTGGAGTGGGGCAGGGAATTGGGGAGGCACAAAGGGAGTCCCAAAAGAGCAGAAACAAAAGCCCTGCCTTCAAAGAGCTGATGGTCTGGTTGAGGGAAAAAGACAGAAGCCATTTGCTCAGACCACACAGATATAAAGTGTACTTGAGAAATTCAGAGGATGGTAAGGTGCCTATAAGTGGGAACAAAAAAAAAATTCATTCAGACTGTGGAATTTCAGCTAGACATGGAAGAATGGCCAGAATTTAAACCTGGGATGGTATAGAAGAAAATTACCCAGGCCAGGTGTGGTGGCTCATGCCTGTAATCCCAGCACTTTGGGAGGTCAAGACTGGTAGATTACCTGAGGTCAGGAGTTTGAGACTATCCTGGCCAACCTGGTGAAACCCCATCACTACCAAAAATACAAAAAATTAGCCATGTGTGGTGGCACACACTTGTAGTCCCAGCTACTCCTGAGGCTGAGGCAGAAGAATCGCTTGAACATCGGAGGCGGAGGTTGCAGTGAGCCAAGGTTGTGCCATTGTATTCCAGCCTGGGTAACAAGAGCAAGACTCTGTCTCAAAAAAAAAAAAAGAAAACAAAATTACCCAAACTGCCTTCTCAACACCATGGCTAATGCAAAGGCCTGCCTTGGTCTCTTCTTCCCTGATCTTAGCTTTTCTTTCTATCACTGCAAAGCCTCAGTATAGAAATCCGGTTTTATTGTGCCTGGTAAGTGCCCTAGTTCTGTTCTAAAACAATTGACAACCATGAAGGGACGAAAGTCCCAAGTGGGCATCTTGCCTCTGGCACATCGGCCTCTAGTTGTAGTCACCCTCAGACCCCTTCTAGCAGCTGCCTGAATTATTTCACTCAGGGATCTGTGTGTTTGGCTACCAACCAGGCACCACTGACCTGTGCAGTGCTATGACTATTGCAGTGTTAAAAACAAGGCACCTGGGGCCAGGCGCGGTGGTTCACACTCGTAATCCCAGCACTTTGGGAGGCCGAGGCAGTGAATCACAAGGTCAGGAGTTTGAGACCATCCTGAACAACATGGTGAAACCCCATCTCTACTAAAAAGACAAAAATTAGCCAGGCATGGTGACACACACCTGTAATCCCAGCTACTCAGGAGGCTGAGGCAGGAGAATTGCTTGAACCCTGGAGGTGGAGGTTGCAGTGAGCAGAGACTGTGCCATTGCACTCCAGCCTAGGCAACAGAGCAAGACTCCATCTAAAAAAAAAAAAACAAAAAAAACAAGACAGTTAGCTGGGAAGATGTTTGCTGTTAAGTGGCAGGCTTATGGACAACAGCCTCAAGGTATTTTTCCTTCAGACAACTGGTCCCACTTCGGCAAGGTATCTTGGTGTTGCTTGGGCAAGACATTGGGCTCTGCTTCTTTAGAGCATTGGGTGGGAAATACCCCACAGACAGCTGAAGAGATTGAGACTTTGGGAAATCACATCTAAAATGTTTGGACTTGTTTCAAATTGTTTGACTTGGTTTCAACACAGTTTAAAGCCCAGCTGAGGCATTAAGGGCTGGTCACCTGAGGTTGTCATCTAAGATGGGAAATGTGTGTTCTGTTCCTTCTTGTGGCCCAGCAGGATGTATTCTGCAGAATTGGGCTATTTCTAGCTTTGAGCCTATAAAAAAGAAAAAGATGGTTTTCCACTGCAATGCTGCCGGACTATGATATTCCCTAGGATCTGGGGAATGGTAGCCAGGATTTGGATCTTTAATGTAAAGCCAAGAGCTAAAGAAAATTTTAGATAGTTGTTAGTCATGGGGGACACATCTTCTGGACAGGTGCAAGCCTTTCCCTGCCACACTGAGAGGGTTTCAAAAGCAATAAAAGCCTTACTGAAATTGTCCTCAGATTCGGGTTCCATTCCCCATACACAGTGATAACAAGAGTGCTTTTATTGTCACTTTATTGCCACTTTTTTTTTGAGACAGGGTCCCACTCTGTCACCCAGGCTGGAGCACAGTGGTATAATCACAGCTCACAGCAGCCTCAACCTCCTGGGCTCAAGGGATCCTTCCACCTCAACCTCCCAAGTAGCTGGGGCTACAGGCATGCCCCATGCCTGACTAATTTTTTTTAATAGAAATGAGGTCTCACTATGTTGCCTAGGCTGGTCTCAAACTCCTGGACTCAAGCAATCCTCCAGCCTCAGCCACCCAAGTCTGTTGATTTCACCATAATTAACCCACTGTCTAATTTCTCATTTTCTGACCCAACTATAAAATACTGCCTAAGAGAAAAATACCATTACATGTCCCTTGCTTCTAGAAGCTAACTTGATCAACTTTGCCAAAGAAGGACTCACATGCCTCCCCTTCGTTTAGTTTACCGTGAGATTGATGGGAATACCAGAAGGTCTTACCCTTATTACTGTCATTGCCTAACAGCCTGTTCGGGAATGCCTCCAAGCTTTATCTTGGATTGGGTTAAACTCAGCAACTCCCTACTACATAGCAACACTCAGAAATAGACGTACCAGATCCTTAGTTTAATCCAATCCATGAAGCCCCGCTACAAGAGTCTTTTTTTTTTTTTTTTTTTTTTTTTGAGATGGAGTCTTGCTCTGTCGCCCAGGCAGGAGTGCAATGGCGCAATCTCGGCTCACTGCACCCTCCACCTCCCAGGTTCAAGCAATTCTCCTGCCTCAGCCTCCTAAGTAGCTGAGACTACAGGCATGTGCCACCATGCCCGGCTAATTTTGTATTTTTAGTAGAGATGGGTTTTCTCCATGTTGGTCAGGCTGGTCTTAAACTCCCGACCTCGGGTGATCCGCCTGCCTTGGCCTCCAAAAGTGTTGGGACTACAGGCATGAGCCACCGCTCCCGGCGCCCTATGACAAGATTCTAAACTTAATCTATACAATCTTTCTGGGTTCCTCTGTGCATCCTCAGAGTATCTGTTTATAGGGGATGCCAAGAAATCCTCTAGACTTATGAATGTATTGACAGCTAGCATATAGGAGGAACTCGCCTGTTAGGATACTCATTTATCTGAATTTTCTATACACTAAACTGCTGAAACCAAGCACTGGAAAATCTCCCTAAAATTACTTGGTAAAACTAAACGGTCCACAACTCACTTTGGCGAGACATAGATTCATACTTGCCCGGTACCGAGAAGATGGAGCTAGGTATTTCTTTGGATAAATTTTGTTACTTTGCTGGAGAGCAGTGCCTCATGAGCGCAGGATTAGAAATCTCTCCCTTACTTTATGATTTCTTGCCAAGGAAAATGCAATCGCAGCCCAGCAGAGAAGGATTAATGTATTGACTCAGGTTGCCTTAGATAACAGGATAGCCCTAGATTACACCTTAGCGGAGCAGAAAGGGGTATGTATGGTTGCAAATACCACGAGCTATATTTACATAAATGAATTAGTGGAGGTAGAAACTCATCTAGGAAAAGTTAGAGAGCAAGCCACTTGAGTACAACAGCTCTCCTGGACTGTCTCTGAGGACTGGTTTTCTTTTTTGTTTTATTGGATTCCTTGTGGAAAACAGTCTATGTTTTCTGGGTTGCTAAAATGAAGCATGTCTGTCTTGTTAATTGTGTTTATGCTTTCTGTTATGACAAAATGTGCATTAAAATGTTGTAGTGGCCAGGCGTGGTGGCTCACACCTGTAATCCCAGCACTTTGGGAGGCTGAGGCAGGTGAATCACGAGGTCAGGAGTTTGATACCAGTCTGGCCAACATGGTGAAACCCCGTATTTACTAAAAATAAAAAAAAATTAGCTGAGTGTAGTGGCGAGTGCCTATAATCCCAGCTACTCAGGAGGCTGAGGCTGGAGAATCGCTTGAACCCGGGAGGCAGAAGTTGCAGTGAGCCAAGATCAGCCACTCCACTGCACTCCTCACTCCAGCCTGGGTGGCAGAGCAAGACTCCGTCTCAAAAAAAAAAAAACGTTGTAGTGAAGCTGTGACTAAAGCAACTAATACAATGATAGGTCAACACCACGGTGCCATACCTGGAACTCGTAAATACTGTGAACTCCATGCTATTGTAGAAACTTTCTCTCTTCGTATCCTGGTCCCCAATCTTTGCCCCAGTTCAGCAGGAAGTAGCCAGAGTGGTCTGTTCCCCTAAACCCCTCAGGATTGTAAAGTGACAAGGACAGAAGTGAGCTGCAACAGGGACCCTTTTTTTAGGAGCCTGAGGACCCCAAACATGAAAATAAAGAAAAACCCTAAGTTCCTTCAAGAGAAACTCCGGGCAACTCACTAGCCCCAGCAGTAAATAAGAAGGTAATATAGCCTAAAACGAGAGCCAAGAGTTAGAGTTCCAGAGATGTTTGCTTTCCCTGTAGAAACTAAAGACAACTTCTCAGCATACGTCCTTGAGTTTTCTTTCAGAAACCCCCACTGAGGACCACACCAAACCGATCCACTGGCATTTAGACCTCAGATAAGGCGGGAACAGAAGATTAAACTTATTCCTGAGGGGCATAGAGAAAGTCACACCCCATCCCGGCCAGTTAACAGTTTTCTGCCAACCACAAAGCTTCTCTTCTTTAACCAATTGCAAATCAGAAAATCTTTGAATCTACCCATGACCTGTAAGCCCCCCTCAAGATATCCTCCTCTTTTAGGCCTAAGCCAATGTGTAATCTCCATGTATTGATTGATTGACAATTTTGCCTGTAGCTTCTGCTTTCTTGAAATTTACTCCTGCCTTTAGAAACCCTTGCCTGCAAGCCATCGGGAAGGTCAGGATTTGAACATTTAACTGCTTGGTCCTCTTTGCTTGGTGCTCTGCAAATAAACAGTTTTCCGTTGCTGCAAAACCTCAGTGTAGATATCTGGTTTTACTGCACCAGGCAAGCAGACCCCAGTTCACTATAACAGAAGGCTGTGAAGAAGAGCTTAGGGTTTTATTCTGAGTTTAGCAGGAAGCAAACAGAGGCTATTAAGCTGAGTTACGACATAGACTCACCATTTTAGTCCCGGTCTTAGTCCTAGCAAAACCCTTTGGCTGCTGTGTAGAATAATGATTATAAGAAAACAAGCATGAAGCAGAAAGGGAAGTAAGGGGCTGGGCGCAGTGGCTCATGCCTATAATCCCAGCACTTTGAGAAGCCAAGGTGGGAAGATCGCTTGAGCCCAGGAGTTCAAGACCAGCCTAGGGAACATGGTGGGAGCCCATCTCTACAAAAAAATTTGAAAGTTAGCCACATGTAGTGGTGCATGGCTGTGGTCCCAGATACTCAGGAGGCTGAGGTGGGAGGATTACTTGAGCCCAGAAGGTTGAAGTTGCATTGAGCCATATTCATGCCACTGCACTCCAGCCTGGGCAACAGAGCAAGACCCTGTCTCAAAAAATAAATAAATAAAAAGGCAAGTAAGGGAAATTCTCAAGTATTCTAGGTAAGGGGTGATGCTCTAGACTAGGTTGAAAGCACTGGTAATAAAGAAAAGTGGAGGACTGGGGATATATTTTGGAAGCAGGGCCAAAAGAATTTGCTGAATGCCTCGATGGGGAAAACGGGCACCAAGGAGAGCTCATGGGTGTTTAGCTGGAGCTATGGAAGAAGATGGGAAAGGTGCAAGGCAAAGCATAGAAATCAAGAGTTCTCTTTTGATCAGGTAAATCCAAGATGAAATTAGATGTCTGAACAACACGCTGAAAAGTTAAAAAAAAAGAAAAAAGGGCGACTGGGTGCGATGGCTCACGCCTGTAATCCCAGCACTTTGGGAGGCCGAGGCAGGCGGATCACGAGGTCAAGAGATCAAGACCATCCTGGCCAATATGGTGAAACCCCGTCTCTACTAAAAAATACAAAAATTAGCTGGGCATGGTGGCGTGCACCTGTAGTCCCAGCTACTAGGGAGGCTGAGGCAGGAGAATCGCTTGAACCCAGGAAGCGGAGATTGCAGTGAGCCGAGATTGCACCACTATACTCCAGCCTGGCACCTGGTGACAGAACAAGACTCTGTCTCAAAAAAAAAAAAAGGAAAAGAAAAAAGAAATTAGATATCGATGTGGAAATGCCAAGTGGGCAGATGTATACACCCATCCTGAGTTCTGGGGAGAAGCTTGCCTTGGAGGCTGGGGACAAATCTATGCAAAGATACACTTCACATCCAAGAACTGCAGAAGGTTATCCAGGGAGGAAGTGCAGGTGGGAAAGAGGACTCAGGCCTGAATCCAAATGGAGGGGCCTGGCAGAAGAGGAGGAGCCAGAAGCAGAAGGGGAGGAGCCAGCAGCGGGACAGGAGGAGCAGTGGCCGCGAACGCAGCTCTGCAGAACTATATGAACTTGATGAAACCCCAGAGATAGCAATAGAGAACTATAGCTATGACTGGGATTAAGCTTCATATTTGGGCTGAATGAAGGCTTAAGAGTCAGAAATCTTCCCTGTTATAGAAAATGTTTAAAGTTGTACTTCTTGGCTGGGTGTGGTGGCTCATGCCTATAATCCCAACACTTTGAGAGGCCAAAGTAGAAGAATCACCTGAGCCCAGAAGTTCAAGACCAGCCTAGGCAACATAGGGAGACCCCGACTCTACCAAAATTTAAAAATTAGCTGGGTGTAGTGGTGCACACCTGTGGTCCCTTCCAGCTACTCAGGAGGCTGAGGTGGGAGGATCACTTGGGCCCAGAAGGTCAAGGCTGCATTAAGATGTCATCATGCCACTGCACTCCAACCTGGGCGACAGGGCAAGGCCCTGTTTCAAACAAAAATAATAAATTTTTAAAAAAATTTTTTGAGACAGAGACTCACTCTGTTACCCAAGCTGGAGTGCAGTGACACAATCACTCACTCACGGCAACCTCTGCCTCCCAGGTTCAAGCCATTCTCCTGCATCAGCCTCCTGAGGTAGCTGGGACTACAGGCACCTGCCACCACACCCAGCTAATTTTTGTATTTTTAGCAGAGATGGGGTTTCACCATGTTAGCCAGGTTGGTCTCGAACTCCTGACCTCAGGTGATCCACCTGCCTCAGCCTCCCAAAGTGCTGGGATTACAGGCATGAGCCACTGCGCCCAGCCTAAACAAACAAACAAAAAACTTAAATTGTACTTCTTGCATACTTGAGTCTGAGGAACGAGATTTATATCTACTACTCATAAAAATAATTACATAAAATTTTATATATGCATAATTAACTAGGCTATGTATATGTCTTTATATGAATGCTACAAAATAATCAGTGCCCTTAAGGCAAAGAAAGAACTAGGAAAGAGAATGAGAAGAGGCTCACTGGAGATACAGCCTTCAGGGGAAGTCTCTCTTAAGAAGGCTTCATAGCATTTCTCCTTTCCAATTAGACCTCTGCTGCAAACATGCTCCCCCCAGATCCTCAGCCAGGCCAAGAAGCAGCCAAGCTTGATCCTCCTGTTAATATTTATTGGACTGGAGTTCCTGGAGCAGCACTGTATGTCTTGCATCTGGCACTGTTCAATCAGATGTTAGTAGGTACAGAAAGAATAACCCCAAACCCTGAGACAAACTGGGTGCCAATGATCAGTACAAGTTCGACTCAGTGAATGTGGATTACAGCAACCTGGCAAGAAGGCCCAGACTTCTAAATGAAATGTTTCAGTCTAAAGCTGCTTAGAATGAAGGTCTTCCAGGAGCCATCCGCACAATTTCCCACTTAACCAGGAAACACTTCTCCTCTATGTACATGAAATCATGTTGATGTATTATTTTGGAGATTACACTGATTAATACATATCTGAGAAAAAAATAAAAGAGAAGAGTTCATAAACAGAAGACAAAAGACAATATAAGAGAGTTCTTGTGATCCTAAAGGGAGGAAGAATTGTTGCCAAAGGGCGAAAGAACGGAGAGATGAAAGCTGTGGAAAGGACAACGGCGCAATCTCAAGCTTGAGAAGCCGAAGGTAAATGAGAATGGCAACAACAACAACACAAACTAAACCTGAGATTTGAGGGGAAACTGAGTCTTCAAAGGAAAGAAGGCGAAATAAACATTTGTTTGAAAGGTTCAGGATATAGGTAGCCTGCAACTGTTCTCAACTGGGCTTCCTTATCTGATCAGGGTTCCTTATTCTGCATCTGAACCAGAACACTTGACATAATTTGAGTGACTATTTCTTAATTCCCATAAGAATGGCAAATCGGCTGGGCACAGTGGCTTATGCTTGTAATTCCAGCACTTTCTGTGATCAAGGTAGGCAGGTCACTTGAGGCTGGGAGTTCGAGACCAGCCTGGCCAACATGGTGAAACCCTGTCTCTACTAAAAATAAAAAAAAATTAGCTAGGCATGGTGGCACACACCTGTAATCCCAGCTACTCGAGTGGCTGAGGCAGAGAATGGCTTGAACGCAGGAGGCGGAGGTTGCAGTGAGCCGAGATTGCGCCACTGCACTCCAGTCTGGGTGACAGAGCGAGACTCCATCCCAAAAAAAAAAATACAAAAATTAGCCAGGTGTGATGGTGGGCGCCTGTAATCCCAGCTACTCAGGAGGCTGAAGCAAGAGAATCACTTGAACCCAGGAAGCGGAGGCTGCAGTGAGATGAGATCACACCACTGCACTCCAGACTGGGCAACAGAGCAAGACCATGTCTCAAAAAAAAAAAAAAAAAAAAGAATGGCAAATCTAGAATCCAGAATGATGGCACTGACCTAGGTGCATGAAGGGTGAAGTTGATCAATTTCATGCAATAGATGACATAGGGCACTGGGCTTAATAACTCTTAGGATCCATACTGAAAAAGGCCTGCTGTAAAGATGTCTGTCTGATAAAAAAACAGAATACCAGAAAACCAGAATCAGCAACTAAATTTTAGTAAAATAAAAATAGAGATCTCGCCTAGGGGACTTTCAAGCTTCACTGAAGCAATGTGGTATGATTCTGGAGTGGAGCGAAAGCCCTTCCTGACCCAGATATCCTGTCATTAGTGTTCACAGCCAACGTGCTCTCCGCTGTACCTACGTGGCTTGCGGCATTGGGCTCTGTCCCCGGGCCTCTGTTATTTCGGGACCCCATTACCCCATTGCTGTCAGCAAGCCCAGCGCTGTAACAGCATCTCCTGCCATCAGCCTGCCCTTCGGAATGCTGGATGGCAACCCCGGGGCTTCTCGTGATGCTGGTGCCCTCCGCGGGTAAGTGGAGTGTGCTCTGCGGCCTCCCGGGGAGCACTGGAGGGTGGTTTTCTGGCCTATGTGGTCTAACCAGTTTGGCATCCCATTCTCTGGACATTGATTCCTTCCTTCACCATTTGCTGTGACCCTTCTTCTAATTCTACCTCACTTAACGTGGGTCAGCACTTTCTTCAAGCCTCTACGAGGCAGCGTCGCAGCGTGGGAGCGCACCGGCGCCATCTCCCGGGGTCCTTATCAGGGTGTAAATCCCATACCGTAAAAGAACGTTCTCCCTTTTCCAATTTGTATTTTGTTTCCTTTGGTTCAGCACCCTCAGGATCCAGTCCCGTAAGGATTCCCCAGTTCCTGATGGTTCCCGTTGACCAGGCCTACAACTACTTCAGGACAAAGTTTCTGGTGTTTCTTAGCAGGCCCAGCACTTCTGCGGCTGGGTTATGTTATAACTTGACTTTAGTTTCTGGGCTAATGGCCAAGAGGGGAGGTAGAGATGAATCCCGAGCAGAGCTCAGGTTTTCTTCCAAGGCAGGATCCTCCGCATGATCAAATAAGCCGGAGGCGCTAGCCTCTAACAGAGAGAGTGGGTCACTTCTGCAGGTCCTCTTCCTCGCTTCTTACTGGCAGCCTTGCACTCACAGGAATGCCTTTCTTCACAGGCTTCCACTCCAAAGATCTTAGTATCGAAACCGCAAATACGTCGCATACCAACGTCTGAGCCCTTTTGATCACCGTCATTGCCACCTCCCTAACAGCTGTCTCCAGCACCCGAATTATTTTCTGTGCACTGTTAGCACAGCCGCGCTTCACGACTCTAATTGTCATCAACAAAAACAACCCCTCCTAATCAAGTCAATCAAACACCTAACAATTGGTAGTATTTTTGCCGGATTTTTCATCTCCAACAATATTATTCCAGTATCAATTCCCCAAACGACTATGCCCCTTCACTTAAAACTCACAGCCCTCAGCGTAACTATTTTAGGCTTCTCACTAGCAATAGAACTTAACCCTGTAACTAACAACCTCAAACTCAAGCACCCATCACAAATACTAACTTCTCCAACACATTAGGATTTTACCCAATCACACTACACCTCACAGCACCGCACTCAGATTTACTTGCAAGTCAAAACGTAACCTCTCTTCTACTACACCTGATTTGATTAGAAAAAACAAGACCAAAAAATACTGCCCTGGTTCAAATTATAGCCTCCACCATTGTATCTACCCAGAAAAATCTAATTAAGCTCTACTTTTTCTCCTTCCTTATCCTATCTAACTCTATTCTTAATTATTTAACCCTATTCCCTTACATAATCTCAATCACAATAAAGATACTGATAGAGATCAGCCCGCAACCACCACCAACCAACACCCATAACTGCACAAGGCAGCTACATCCATAGAATCCTCACAAAGTAATCCTATTTCCTTACCCTCAAAAGTCACCCATTTTTCATATTCTTAAAGTCAATTCCAATTTCCACCTCATCATAATCAATTACCCACATAATTATCACCAACCCTAACAGCAACCCTAAGAGTAAGGCACCCCAAATAACAACATTTGACTCTCAGACCTCAGGATACTCCTCAGTAGTCAACCATTATTCTCCCTAAATAAATATTTAAAACTATTAAACCTACAAAAGCCCCACCAAAATTTAACACAGTACCGCAACCCACACCTCTGCTGATAATAAACTGAAGCCTCCATAAATAGAAGGCGGCTTTGAAGAAACCCCATAAAGCCTATAATAAGAATAATACTTAATAAGAATACAGTATATGTCATAATTCTTACATGGAATATAACCATGACTAAGGACATCAAAAATCATCGTTGTGCTTCAACTCTAAGAACTCTAATGACTAACATCCGAAAACACATCCTCTGTTAGTAACCACTAGTTTATTGACCCACCTGCACGATCAAACATCTCCACATGGAAAAATTTCAGCCTGCCTCTAAGTATTTGCCTGGTCCTTCAAATCACCACGGGTTTTGTTAGCTATACACTACACTTCAGGTACTTCTGCTGAGATGTAAATTACAGCTGAATTATCCATCACTTACATGCTAATGGGGCTTCAATAGTCTTCATCTGCCTATTTGTACATGTAGGCAGAGTCTCATACTACGGATCATTTACTTTCCTAGAAACTCGAAACACTGGCAGTATTCTTCTATTTGCAGTTACAGCGACAGGATTAATAGGCTACATACTTTCATGAGGCCAAATATCTGAGGTGCAACAGTAATTACAAATCTACTATTAGCCATCCCATATTTTGGAACCAACCTTGTACAGTGAATCTGAGGAGGATTCTCAGTTGATAAAGCCACGCTTACACGATTCTTTTTTTTTTTTTTTTTTTTTTTTTTTGAGGCGGAGTTTCGCTCTTGTTACCCAGGCTGGAGTGCAATGGCGCAATCTCGGCTCACTGCAACCTCCGCCTCCTGGGTTCAGGCAATTCTCCTGCCTCAGCCTCCTGAGTAGCTGGGATTACAGGCACGCGCCACCATGCCCAGCTAATTTTTTGTATTAGTAGAGATGGGGTTTCACCATGTTGACCAGGATGGTCTCGATCTCTTGACCTCGTGATCCACCCGCCTCGGCCTCCCAAAGTGCTGGGATTACAGGCTTGAGCCACCGTGCCCGGCCCTTGCTTACACGATTCTTCACTGGAGTGGTACTTTTTATTCGCCTACAAAATTCTACAGTCCATCCCAAACAAACGGGTTTTCTTGCAAGGCAGGATCCTCCATATGATCTTCAAATAAGCCGAAGGCTGTAGCCTTTAACAGAGAGGAGTGGGTCACTTGTGCAGGCCTACAGGTTCAGTGGAACCTGATGATTCAAGATTTTTTAGTGCTTGGATCCAAGTGTCCCCATCCAAAGTCTCAGAATCTTACTCCTTCCAAATCAGCACCCTGACCTAGACAGAGCAGAGGCTGGAGTTGAGAATTAAGAACTCAACAATTTCTGGAGCTTTGCTATTCATATAAGTCCTTAGCTTTACTGCCCCTAGGCTACCAGAGATGAGAGTCTATTTATATACAGTCAAGTTCTGGCTTCATACCTCCCCTTACATGGTTGAGTAACCAACCCAGGCAGTCATTGTTTTTCTCCAGTGCATCGATAGCCTCCAACAACAGCCATCTAATTCCAAAATTCTTTTTTTTTTTTTTTTGAGACAGAGTCTCACTCTGTCACCAGGCACCAGGCTGGAGTGCAGTGGTGCAATTTCGGCTCACTGCAACCTCTGCCTCCCAGGTGCAAGCAATTCTCCTTCCTCAGCCTCCCAAGTAGATGGAACTACAGGTGTGCGCCACCACACCCAGCTAATTTTTGTATTTTTAGTGGAGACAGGGTTTCACCATGTTGACCAGGATGGTCTTGATCTCTTGACCTCGTGATCTGCCCGCCTTGGCCTCCCAAAGTGCTGGGATTACAGGCATGAGCCACCGCACCTGGCCCAAAATTCTTATATTTGCTTAATTTCCCCTGAAAATCTCAGTCTCCTAGATGTGGCACTTGGTAGCATATCCCGTTCCACCAATATCCTGTCCCAGTTTGCTACGTGTAAACATGTGAACACTGGCACCAGCATGGATGCCTGGGGCAACCAGTGCTCCACCTGCCGCCGGTGATGGGGTCCTGATTACAGCCAGCCAGATGCAGCAACAGCATCCTATTTTAGAGTCCATTTCTAGGACCACATCCAGTACCAGCTGTCACAGGTGATGTTCACTGGGAAACACACTCTGAGACACTGAGATTTCTATGCAGAAGTTATTGGAGAGTAATCGCAGAAATAGCCCCTGTAAGTGGTGAAAGATGAAGAATTTGGCAGACAGAAAAGTTGAGCTGAGACTCAGTGGGTCCATGGGGAGCTCTGGATCTGGGACGGCCCTTCTGAGATATTGCAAACTGAGACATGGTGGACAAGTCTTGATACCTCAAGGAACCAGTCACTGGATGTGCACGGTCCCTAGGGAGGGAGCTTAATCTTAGGCAGTGTCTCTCTTTGGCTAAAAGCAACACTGGGAAAGCAGCACAGGTTAGCGGCACCAGGTAGCAGCTCCCCCAGAGGCTGGAGAATGAGCAAAGCCTCAGTCCTGGAGGGGAATCCGGGCAGCACCCAGAGCATCCACAATGCCCTGCGGCACTGAGCACAGCCCTCACCTTCCTGAGACTGTTTCCTGACCTGCAAAATAAGGGAATACAGTTGGCTCTTGAGCAGTGTGGGGGCTAAGGGGCACTCCCAAAAAACCTAAGAACCTACTGTTGACCAGAAGCCTTCCCACAGAACCAGTCAATTAATACATATTTTATATGTGTTGTGTATTATACACTGTATCCTTACAATAAAGTAAGCTAGGGAAAAGGAAATTACAAGGAAGAAAATATATATTAACGCTGGGCACAATGGCTCATGCCTGTAATCCCAGCACTTTGGGAGGTGAGGTGGGCAGATCACCCGAGGTCAGGAGTTTGAGACCAGCCTGACCAACATGGTGAAACCTCATCTCTACTAAAAATAGAAAAATTAGCCTGGTGTGGTGGTGAGCGCCTGTAATCCCAGCTACTTGGAAGACTGAGGCAGGATAATCACTTGAACCTAGGAGGTAGAGGGGTTGCAGTGAGTTGAGATCGCACCACTGCACTCCAGCCTAGGCAACAGAGACTCTGTCTCAAAACAAAAGAAAAAGGAGAAAAGAAAAATAAACAAAGAGAGAAGGAAGGAAGGAAGGAAGGGAAAATATATTTTTACTATTCATTACTTGGAGGTAGATCATCATAAAGGTCTTCATCTTTATCATCTTCACACTGAGTAGGCTGATGAGGAGGAGGAAGAGAAGGGGATGGTCTTGCTGTCTCAGAGGTAGTAGAGGTGGAAGAGGTGGAGGAGGTGGAAGGGGAGCCAGGAGAAGCAGGCACACTCAGGGTAACATTGTTGAAAAGAATCCACACACCCTAGGCAACAATGCAAAGCCTGCCTCTATAAAAGATACAATAATTAGCTGGGTGTGGTGGTGTGCACCTGTAGTCCCAGCTACTGGAGAGGCTGAGGCAGGAGAAACACTTGAGCCCAGAAGGTTGAGACTGCAGTGAGCCATGATGATGCCACTGCACGCCAGCCGGGGGACAAAGAGAGACCCTGTCTCAAAAGAAAGAAAAAAGAAAAAAATCTGTGTAAAAGTGGACCCACACAGTTCAAACCCATGTTGTTCAAGAGTCAGATGAAATAGCTACCTCAAAGATGTCCAAAAAAGCAATGAAAACACAGATACAAGCAATTTGTGAACTGTTAACAAGGTTATTCTTTTCATCCTGAAGTCTGGAGCAATCTCATCACTATCTTCCTGTTATGCCCCACACCCACTTCTCATCTCAACAAGAGTCAGCATTTTACTTTTCTACCAGGATTTATCTTCACTGTCAACTTTACTGCTTCTCCAAAAAGTTGCAATGATGGTGTTGAGACGTGATTAATTCATTAGGTATAGTTTAAGTTATTTTTCACCATAAATTAATTTCTAAAATAGGCTCTATAATGACCAAAAATCTTCTAGTCTATAATCAGGGACTACATAAAACATAAAATTACATGATTTATAGTTCTTTAAAATGGAAAACTGCTCTCAAAAAATATTACTAGTTCAAGGAGATTCATAAATGAATCACATAATTTTAAACCACTCTCACTAGATGGAGCTAGTTACAAATAAATACTTTTTAAATATTTTTCTTTTCTTTTTTCTTTTTTTTTAATACAGGAGTCTTTTAATTCCTTGTAAGGAAAATTTCCTGGGTAATTCCATGTATTTTAATAATCACAGAGATATTCTTATCCTTACTCATTCATTACCAAAAATAAAGACTGCAGTAACAATTTATACTCCATCGAGTATACAATCTCATCTATTTTGACATTTAAAAAAAGGCAGAAAGACAAAGCACAAATTCTGAGACAGAAATTAAAACAATACAACATCCTTTTTTTGTTTAATTTATTGTTTGTTTCACTGTTTGAATGTTTATCTTCCAAGAGCCTATAGAAGTGAGGGAAAATATATGGAGGCTAATTTTAAGTAACTCGAGAAAGAGATTAAACACTAAATATTTTTAAAAATTAAACTTTGAGCTTACTTATTAAACTAGAAAGAATTTTCCTCAAACACATCACTTAAATTGGTCTGCAATTCATCAAGAAATGGAGAACAGGGATCTCATCTACAAAATATTTTAAATATTGTGGACACTACCAGAAATCTCATCGGAATATAAAAATTTTCAAGTCGCAATCCTCTAAGCAGACTAAAAAGTTAGTCTTTAACCTGAAATCAGAAGTGCAAAATCTGTAAAAATAAAAATATAGTCATTGCTCTCAGCAATCTATGAATAAATCCTACAACTCGTTAAAGTCTTTTCAGTAAAATGGACCATGATGTCTTGACTAACTCCTTGCTTAAATGGCAGGTACCTTTTGCAGCTGGACTTCTCAATCTGTCAAGAGAAGCAAGCTGCATGGGTAGCATTGCTCCCTTTTGAAAATCACCTGAACAGAAGAAGGTCCAACAAAGACCTTCAGTGCAACACTCCCTGCATATGTGCAAGTCTGTGTGAGCGGTCCCCCTGCAGGTGCAACTTCCAGCCAATGAACCAGAAACAGATGAAAGACGAGGATAAAGTAGAGGCCAAATGTTTCAATTTAGCGATGCTATCCTGGATAAAATGCCAATGGCTTTTGGAATAAAATGGACAATATGCCAAGATGAAGTGATCAGATATCAATAATGATGGGAATTTAAAATGCGTGTACCACAAATGAACACAGAACTCTTTAAATGCAGCTGCAGGAGGTTCCGTTTGGGGGTCATCCTCTTTAGAACTGAGCAGCACTGCTTGTCATTTCTGTCATCTGATACATCTATACTTCAGAATAATCATAACTGATACTCAAAGTGATGCCTTGACACCCCCCAAGGTTCTATAGGTTCTTCCAAATCAAAAAGAGGTCACAGCATGCCTGGTATTGAGGGTTAGCATAAATTTTATAATAATTATTTTTAAATTGGTAATCCATTTTGGACTCAATGATCGCTTTATTAATTATATTGTTTATTAACTGAAATATTCCACTCTGTCAATGGGATTAATGATTGGAGATTATGATACAACCAAAACCAAAGCTGGGACAAAGGGCTCTTGGAATAGAATCACCCACTGTGAACTATCCTTCTGACCAACTCTTTAACTGTCTTTCTCAACCTCAGATCACCAGGGCGTTTCAGTGTAGCCTGCACGATTCGTAGAGTACGGTCCAGATTAAAGACCTTACATTTTTGTAGAATTCGGAATCATTTTTCACTCGGCAAGCCCTCTATCTACTCACTCTCTTCTACATGTAATTGTTCAACTTTGGTTGACTGTTGAGTCCTCGTGGAAGAATTCCCCTTCTACCTTTGAGCCTCTCCTTTAGGGATTTGGAAATGGAAGGTAGTGTGGTTCTTTCTGGCCATCTGCCAGGCATGGAACCCCCGGCTTCTTGGGGTAAGTTCGACAAGTAAATTTTAAAAACTCTTCTGCAGCCTCAAATGCAATGAGATGGTCCACAACAAAGATATCCCTCTGAGAGCTCCCAACTTGTTGGGGAAATACTGATTTCTTCGGCCAGTTTTAACATCTCTCAAGCTTTCCTTGTGTTTTTGGAATCACCGATGGCGCTGAGTTTAGTTACTGACAATAAAGAGTCAGCTTCCTTTTAAAAACCTAACTTGGGTTGGCGTCAAGGTGGAGGGACAGCGGCAGTCCAGGTGGCCCGGGCCAGTTCACACCCATCACGCCCCAGCCAGGGATGCGGGTGAGGGCTGCAGGCTGCGCGCCCACCTCTATTTGCATTTTGTTTGGGGCATGAGTTTTTATTTTATTTTTTCTTAGAGAGGGTGTCTTGCTTTGTCACCCAGGCTGGAGTGCAGTGGTATGATTACAGTTCACTGCAGCCTTGAACTCATAGGCTCAAGGGATCCTCCCTCCTCAGCCTCCCGAGTAGCTGGGACCACATTTGTGAGCTACCTCACCTGGCTCAAATTAATACTTTTCCACATAGCCTCAATTTCTGGAGCTTAAATATGTATCAGACATGTGTATACTAATTGTGTGTCTAAATTTAATATGTCTGGCAATATGCATGAACATATTTTTTTAACTCTGAGATACTTTCCATTGAAAATAGCAGATTATATCATAAACAAAATTCTAGAGTGAGCTTAAGTACCTCCTTATGTTTTCCAAATATTTTGGAACATTTGAAATTCTCGTGCAGTAATTTGATTATGATGTCACTTTGGGTGTTTACGAAGAGGAAACCAGACACTGTAATCTGAGAGTTTCCCTCCAACTGTAATCTTCTGTGACCCAGAAGATGATCAAGCTGGGTATTTGAAATGTAAAAGCATAATTTATATAGCAACGATTCAAACTATATGAGCTTAGAGTTATTTTAAAATGCTTTTGTAATGCATGGTGCTACAGCATGCTGTAAGGAATTTAGCGTATCTTGCTTTGATTGCATTTTGTAAAATGAGGCAACAACTTGCCAATGGAAGACACTATCGACACCATGTTTAAAGACGATCTATCCTGCCGGTGCAGTGAGCTCCATAGTGTCATTAGTTACATAAGGCCCTCATTTTCGAAAAGGAACTTGTGGCAGGAGGGGAACTACTTCCCAGATTTGTCTACTCGGAACTTTGTATTATTGCTGTTTTTCTGAACTGTCCCAAAAAGAGTTATACCTTTTGCTTTTTTTTTTTTTAATCTCATTGACTTTTAAAATCTGAAAGTTTTCTACTCTCTCTTTAATTTCTTGTCTTGGTGAAGACTGGGACAAAATAATCAGTAGCAAGCAGGAAATAAGAAGAGTCCATTGCAACGTGGTGCAAAGTAAGAGCTTCTGGGTCTAAAGTCAGTCAACCAGGGTCCAAATCTCAGTTATACTGAATATGCTTAGTTATGAGCCAGGTGATCTGGATAAATTTCATAACCTCTTGAAGCTTCCCCATCCTCGTGTGTAAATCAGAGACAGAATAAGAGCCTTGCAAGGCTTCCGTGCCTATAAGTCTGTAAAGCACTCAACATGTGCTCATGAGTAAAAAGCCCTCAGAACAGTTGGCCGTGAATGGTGAGGGAAACAATACCAATGACGTAGGAATGACAGGACCCCAGGCTGTGTTCTGGGCCAAACTTCTGAAAATCAAACCAAGGATTCTGGACCAGGAAGGAACCTCAGAGATCACCAGACCCAGTCCTCTTCCTTTTGAAATGTTGAAAACTGGGATCAGAGGCTATGTGGCTTTCAAAAGTTCACATTAATAATCTGTCCATAAGAAAACAACTATAGTGACAGATCTGAGGTCACCTCACTCCCAGCCCACTGTTCTTTGTCAGGGGCTCCAAGTCCATGACCTGCACCCTCTTCTAGGAAGAAAGTGCTCTGCCAGGGTGCAGGAGTACATAACCAGAGGACCGGAGGAGGGTGGGACTTTCCTTGGGGACTCTAAGGAAGGGAGACACTCTCTCTAGCTTGCAGATAACACAGTTCCACCATTCTATTTAACATGGTGATTTGGGCTGTTCATCTGCTTCTTCTCCCCATTGGGCTAGTAGGATAGGAACTGATTAGGGCTCAGTGGGATCAGGCTGGGGCTCAGAAGCAAAGATACAAAGAACAACATGCTTAAGGTGAAAGCGTTTTGCTCCTTTGTGAGCTTCTCCCTTACTTAGGCAGTAATCTTACCCTGTCCTAAACCATGGTGTGGCTACAGAAGGAAACAGAGTACAGAGTAGATGCTGGGGCCCAGAGTTTCTGTGACTCACCTGAGACCTGCACAGATCACTGCAGTACCTGGCTACAATAGATCTGGAGACAAAGCCACTGCCAGCAATAAGGTATAGTCATCTACCCAGAATGATCGACCGCTGTGGAGAACTGAGGGCTCAAACTAAAGTCGGGAGTGCTTTTCTCCCAGATGACGCTCGTCATCCAGCCTCCTGCTCACAAGATTTGTATTCCACAACCTCCACCTGCGCCTTTCCACCAACATCCATATGTACTGCTTATTTTGTGCTCTAGGCAAATGAAATAGCCAGTTCATTTATATTTCTGCCTTTGGATCATAAATCAAAGATACTAGCTGTAGGACAAATTAGCTGATGTCAAAACATCACTTTTCCCACGTCTTTCACTTTACACTCTTCATTCAGAGTTAAATGGCATAGAACTCAGATTTTCAAAGCCAGTTGATTTAATCTGGGACGCGTAAGAGTAGGATCAAATAAGTGAAGTAAATGATTCAAATGCAATGACTTCTGTTGTTTTTCCTAAAATTCTTCTATGGCCTAATTTTCAGAAACTATTTTAGGATAAAAAAGAACGATACTTACCTGGCAGGGAAGATACCATGATCATGAAGGTGGTTTTCCCAGGGCGAGGCTTATCCATTGCACTCCGGATGTGCTGACCCCTGCGATTTCCCCCAATGTAGGAGACTCAACTGCATAATTTGTGGTAGTGGGGACTGCGTTCTTGCTTTCCCCTGAGGGAAAAAAAAAAAAAGAACCAAAAAAAGTTCTACTAAAAAAATTAAGAGAGAGATTAGTAATTTGGTCAGAGTTTCTTTTTTAAAAAATAAAATAATATTGAATCAAAGAAGAAAACAAACATAACATCAAACTATGCAAAATAATGAAAATTGGCCTAGGGCAGTGGCTCATTTTGGGAGGCTGAGGCAGGGGGATCACCTGAGCCCAGAAGTTGCAAGTCTAGCCTGGGCAACATAGTGGGACCTTCATCTCTACAAAAAACACAAAAAATTTGTGGGACATGGTGGTACACACCAGTAGTCCCAGCTGCTAGGGAGGCTGAGGTGGAAAGATCACTTGAGCTTGGGAAGTTGAGGCTGCAGGGAGCCATGAGCGTGCCACTGCACTCTCGCTCTGTCTCAAAAAAATCATAATAATAATGAAAATGAGAACAATACGTAGAAAACTTAGTTTACAGGTTGCAGCCAAGCTACAGTGTAACTCATAACCTTAAATGTTTTTCTTCTTAAAAAAAAATCTAACTATTCAACTCAAAAAATAGAGTAGCTGAAAAAAATCTAAGAGAAAATGAAAATAAATTTAAAGAAAATAAAAACAGTAAAAATGATAAATCCAATAGCAGATTTTTTTGGAGGGAGAAATACAAATGAAATAAGCACCTTCCTGTCAAATTCGGTCTTCTCTCTCTCTCTCTCTCTCACACACACACACACACACACACATACACACACACACACACACAAACCATAAGTAAAATAAGAAATCAGCAACAGTCTGGAACTTTTTAATGATAAAATAACAATTATTCGTATATGCAGATAAAACAGAAATCTCAGTAAACTAGATGATTAACAGAAAAATATAATGGCTAATATTGACTCAAGAAGTTGAAAACCTAAAACTTATATCAAAGAAAAAACAATTAAGTCAGCAAATAAATATTTATTAGATGTTTCCCAGGCTCAGATAGTTTTACTGTTTAATTATTTTAAATTTTCCATAGCTGGACAAAAAAACACAAATATATGAAGACTAATGTATGGGCCAAACATTGTTATGCCACAGAACTCATTTACATCATAGAATTCCCTCTTTCCTCCATTTATTCTTAGAAGTCTGCCTCTAACCTGCCTCTGCCAGAACACTTGGATTTTTCACCTCTTTGCCTCTTAGAATATTAAAATGTTTCTTTCTGGCCGGCTCCACAAAACTCTGATTTTGATGAAATTTTGCCTTCTCTCATATATTTTAGTGACAGGCCACTTAACTCTTAAACATTTTTAAACGGCATCTGATTCCATTCTGGAAAGCTCTGTGGCTCTCAGAGACCATGATACCTACCTACCTACCTTCTTTCCTTCCTTCCTTCCTTCCTTCCTTCCTTCCTTCCTTCCTTCCTTCCTTCCTTCCTTCCCTCCCTCCCTCTCTTTCTTTCTTTTTCTTTCTTTTCTATCTTTCTCTCTTTCTTTCTTTTCTTTCTTTTTTTGGCAGAGTCTCACTCTGTCGCCCAGGCTGGAGTGCAGTGGCCGAATCATGGCTCACTGTAGCCTCACTCTCCTGGGCTTAATCAATTCTCCCACCTCAGCCTCCTGAGTAGCTGGGACTACAGGCACGCACCACACCCAGCTAATTTTTTTTTTTATTTTTTGTAGAGACGAGGTTTTGCAATGTTGCCCGGGCTGAGAGGCCATATTTCTTAAAGTCATTTGACTAACTAGTCCTTCCAGTTATTAAAAATTATAAATCTGCAATAATTAAACTGAAGTCATATTGACACAAGAATAGCTTTTCAGTAAAATAGAATAGAGAGCACAGAAAGTCACAAGATTTTAAAACAACTTAATATGAAATTACCAATCAACAGGAAAGGAAACTGATCTATTTATTGCATAAATAGCATTGTAGAAATTGGCTTGCCATTTGATGATAAAATAAATAATAAGCCAAGTATGGTGATGCATGCCTGTAGTCCCAGCTAGTCAGGAGCTGAGGTAGGAAGGTGGCTTGAGGCCCAGAATTCAAGGCTATAGTGTGCCATAATCACACCTGTGGATGGTCGCTGCATTCCAGCCTAGACAATATAGTAAGACTCTGTCTCTAAAGATGAATAAATAAATCCCAGATGAAGTAAAGATCCAAATATAAAATAAAACCAAAAACTCTATCATGAGCACTTCTCTTCAAATAGAAAAGCACATTCCAAGCTTAAATACAAAAGAAGATACCATAATCCACTAACTGCATACAAATTTAAAACACCTGTATATAAATAAACATGAAACCAAAAAGCAATAACCAATTAGAAAACGATATTTATAACAAATATGACAAATGATTAATGCCTTTTATATATAAACAGCTTATGCAAATCACTAAGAAAAACACTAAGACCCCAATAGAAAGTTGAGAAAATTATACACAAAGAGGTTTCCCAGAAGAGGAAATATAAATAAAAAAAAAAAATGAAAAAAATTAACCCACTAGAAATCAAAGCAAAATTTGTAAATGGTAAAATGCCCTACTTTTTCAATGAAATTATAAAGATTACAAAAATAAATACTCAATGGTATTGAAGGCATAATACTATAAACATTCTTATATACTACTTTTTTTTCATTCTTTCTTTCTTTGTTGAGACAGGGTCTTGCTCTGTCACCCAGGCACATCACAGCTCACTGCAGCCTGGACTTCCCAAGTGTAAGTGATCCTCCCACCTCAGCCTCCCAAGTAGCTAGGACTACAGGTGTGTGCCATCACACCCAGCTAATTTTTCTATTTTTTGTATAGATGTGGCCTCACTATGTTGCCCAGGCTGGTCTGAACTTCTGGGCTCTAGCAATCCTCTTGCCTTGGCTCCCCAAAGTGCTGGGATTACAGGCATGACTGTAATAGACAGATATACTTCTATTAAAAGTTAATCAGTATAACATTTCTGGAAAGCCATTTAACACTATCAAGCATGTTTAAATACTCTACCTTTTAACCCAGTTTATCTATATATTACTAACCTATTGCTACATAATAAACCCTAATATTTAGCAATTTAAATATTTTAAAGGATCATAACATTTATTATCTCACATAGTTTCTACCAGACAGGAATCTGGGAGCATCTTGGCCTGGAAGGTCCTGGCTCAAGATATTTCATGAGGTTTCATTCTAGCTGGTGGCCAGGGCTTTGGTTGTCTGAAGGCTTAGCCGGGGCTGTTGGATCTACTCCCAAGGCAGCTCATTCACACGATAGTTGCTGGAGGCCTCAGATCCTTACCACATGGATCTCTCCAGAGAAATGCTAAAGTCTTCTGCCAGAACAAGTGAACAGCACAGAGAGATCCAGGAGAAAGCCACAATGGCTGGCTGCAGGAATCACACACACTTCATCATTTTTGCAATATCATATTGGTAACACAAAAAATCTCCATTCAGTGGGAAGAGAGAATGAGGGGGAAGGGGTGGTACTTACACAGTAATAACAGAAAAGGGGGCCAGATTGTTGGAGGCTGGTCAACAGAATCTCTTTGTAGGAATTGAATTTAACCGAATAATCGGAAATGCAGATAAAACTTTATGCATTAAGATATTCATTACAATAATATTTATAATAGTAACAATTTGTAAACAATAACAATGAAGCTGTTTAAGTAAATCATGGCACATCTCTCCAATATTCAGTTGTATTCTATATTGCCTCTTATGTATAGTAGCACATCAAAAATACATGTCATTTTCATATTTCTGTATATACTCATATGTATAGAAAAAGGATGAGAAGAAAATGGATTAAATATTAATGACTACTACCTCTGGATGATGGAATAATATTATTTACTTTACTTTTCATACTTTTCTCCATTTTTAAATTTCTAAAGTCTGTGTATATTCCATAGATAATTAGAAATAATTATTTCAAGGAATTACAAATATCATTAAGTCATTGTGCCTATAGTCTAATGGTAAGAAAAAAAAAACAACAGGAAAACTCACTTATCTTGGAAGAATGTTACCAAAATTATTCCATTTTTCAGTCCGACAAATTTCAAAGTCATTTTCAAGAAGATGTAACATATTAATCTGTATGTATTACGTACACAAGTTAAAAAAACAGAATGACAGCAGGTGCGGTGGCTCATGCCTGTAATCCCAGCACTTTGGCAGGCCGAGGCAGGTATATCGATTGAAGTCAGGAGTTCAAGAACAGCTTGGCCAACATGGCTAAACCCAATCTCTACCAAAAAATAGAAAAATTAGCCAGGCATGTTGGCGCACGCCTGTGGTCCCAGCTAATCAGGAGGCCAAGGCGTGAGAATCACTTGAACCTGAGAGGCAGAGGTTGCAGTGAGCCAAGATCGAGCCACTGCACTCCAGCCTCAGTGACAGAATGAGACTCTGCCTCAAAAAAAAAAAAAAAAAAATTAACAACAGATATTTTCAGAGTATCTTCTAGAGTTTACAAACACATTCACATAGTTATTTGCTTGATAAATCAGAATATTCTGCAATTAACACCCTTTCCAGCTATTTATATCACTTGAGATGTTTGAAAAATGCCCTTTGTGGCCAGGCATGGTGGCTCATGCCTGTAATCCCAGCACTTTGGGAGGCTGAGATGGGCGGATCACAAGGTTAGGCGTTGGAGACCAGCCTGGCCAACATGGTAAAACCCCGTCTCTAATTAAAAAAAAAATACAAAAATTAGCTGGGCATGGTGGTGTGCACCTGTAATCCCAGCTATTCGGAAGACTAAGGCAGAATTGCTTTAGCCCAGGAGGTGGAGGCGGCAGTGAGCAGAGATCATGCCACTGCACTCCAGTCTGGGTGACAGAGCAAGACTCCGTCTCAAAAGAAAGAAGGAAGGAAGGAAGGAAGGAGGTAGGGAGGGAGGGAGAGAGAGAAAGATGCCCTTTGTGAATTGTAACTGAATGGAGCCAAATTCTTCTGGGGCATATGGCTGTACAACATTCACTGGGAAAGGCAACTAATTGTAAGTGTGTACACCTGAGGGAAGAATTTGTTTAAGATAATCGAAATATGTTTGAGTTGAATCTTTACTCCAGCTGATGGTCATCACTTTAACTGTGTTCTTTTCAGAGCTTTATTATACACACTATGAAAATACTGAGCTTGACCCTACTGATGGGAAACACGCAATCTCCCCCCCTTTAAAGGTGCATTCATTCTTTCAGCTCAGTAGGGTCACAGTGCAAGGTCCTGAAAATGAGTGCGCAGCTGAGTCAGAAAGTTTATGATGGAATGTGCCTAGCTAAGTATCTTAGCTACTCAGTTCGTGTCAGGGGAAATTTGTTGAAGGGTGTATTTTCATCATTTCTTGCCAGATTTATAAAGCATGACATGTTGTGTTGCTAAAACTAAGTAATTCTCCCGGGGGAGGAAGTAACTACTGTAGTGGCTATTTATTCCACTTTACTTATTTAAGAAAACATAAAAAGCTATCACCAAGTGAATAGAATGCTTTGTTCTGAATCTAAATGACAAAGTAATTTTTTTTTTTTGAAACAAGAGTTTCACTCTTATCACCCAGGCTGGAGTGCAATGGCACAATCTTGGCTCACTGCAACCTCCGCCTCCTGGATTCAAGCAATTCTCTTGCCTCAGCCTCCCAAGTAGCTGGGATTACAGGCGCCCAGCACTACCCCCCGCTAATTTTTGTATTTTTGGTAGAGATGGGGTTTCACCATGTTGGCCAGGCTGGTCTCAAATTCCTGACGTCAGGTGATCCACCCACCTTGGTCTCCCAAAATGCTGGGATTACAGACATGAGCCACCGTGCCTGGCTCAAAACAATCTTTTAGAAGGTGTATAACCAAGAAAAAGAAAGAAATCAGGTGTTTTTTTATGTTTTTTGTTTTTAGGGATTCAGGGTATTGTTATGAGCACAGGAATAAAGGAAAAAGGCAGGCATAATGCATAAGACAGAAGTTGCAGACATAATGCCTATAAAACAAAAGACACCGTTTGATGAGGTATCTGGTTGATATAATGGGAAACCCAGTAATTCAGGCTTCAAAGGAGATTTTTTAATGCTTAAATTATGTTGTTTGTCTGATTTAATTATACAATCACCAGCTTTCCCCCTTTATGTTAAAAAGTGACCAGGTACCACAGTATGGCCTAGAAAGCCCCATCCATATCCATCAGAACACGTCCAGCGGGGCTCCACTGATGTGACCCTCTGACCAGCTGCCAGCCTGCTGTCATGTGCTTCACATTACTTCCAAACCATGTGGTAGATGACAAAGAATAAATGGCCACAAATTCTTTGTAGCAATTTCCACCAGCATATGGATTCTACTTCCCCACCCCTTAAACCTAGACAGGCCTTGTGACTTGCTTTGGACAATGGGACATTAGCAATCATGATGCAAGCAGAGGCCTGAAAAACATTTATGCAATGGGGCTTGTCCTGTCTTGCCCCTTTTGGAAATCAACTGCCATGTGGGACAGAGATTTCTCTTCAATAACCCTTGAGTTCAACCTTCCTGGTAAAACTATTGGTTTAAACTTTTTTAAAAAAAGAAGTAGTCTTGCTCTATCACCCAATCCAGTGGTGCAATCCTGGCTCACTGCAGCCAGCCAGAACTCCTGCTCTCAAGCAATCCTCCCGCCCCCACCTATCCCATGTTGGGATTACAGGTGTGAGCCACTACACCTGGCCAAATGTTGTTTGGTAGATATTTATATTTACTTGACAAAGAACTAAGCAAGGAGATTGATGAAAGTCATAAAAATGAATACATTTCTATGTCTTGCAGAAAAATAAAGTAAATCAAAAAGAAGGCATAACCTTATATATAATAGGGTCCTAACTTATAAATAGATTATATTATAATAGTTATCTATAAGTCAGCTGTCTGGATCTTAGAACATGTATCCACACATCTATCACAGTATCTGGCACATATTTTGTGCTCAAAAAATAGTTCTTGAATAAATGAATGAACAAATGGAAAGTCCAAATGGCTGTTATGTTCCCTGACAGACAAGAAGAAACTGAATATGCTTTGTGATGGTTACTTTTATAAGTCAGATTGGTGAAATCATAGTACCCAGTTTATTCAATTAAACACAAATCTAGGTGAAGGTATTCTGTAGATATGGTTAACAGCTACACGTAATTGACTTTAAATAAAGGAGATTATCTTTTATAATCTAGGTAGGCTTCATCCAACCAGGTTTAAATTTTTTCTCAAAAAAAAAAAAAAATTTAAAGGCTGGTAAATGCCTGGGCACAGTGGTTCACACTTGTAATCCTAGCACTTTGGGAGGCTAAGGCGGGAGGCTTGCTTGTGTCCTGGTGTTCAAGACCAGCCTGGGCCACATAATGAGATGGTGTCTCTACAAAAAATTAAAATATCAGCCAGGTGTGGTAGCATGTGCCTATAGTCCCAGATACTCTTGAGGCTGAGGCAGGAGAATCATTTGAGCCTTGGAGTGTAAGGGTGAAGCAAGCCAGAATCGCACCATTGCACTCCAGCCTGGGTGACACGGCAAGACCTTGTCTCCAAAAAACTTTTTAAAAAGAAGGAGGGCAAATGGAGTGAAAGTGTTTAAAGCTCTAATACTGTCCAGAAACTGGTGACAATACTTACATTACAATTTTAATTAAGCAAGGATTTATATTGTAATCTCTTGAGTAACCATTAAAAGAGTAGCAAAACAATACTGGCAGAGACATTGAGGGGGGATAGAATAATAAAAAATACTCCAAATAAAGGCAAGAAAAGCGAGGAAAAGAGAGCTACAAAACAGATAGGACAAAATAGAGAACAAATAGTAAGATGGCAGGCAAATCCAAATATATCTGTTTACGCTAAATGTACACAGACTAATCAAATGAGAATAGTTGTCAGACTGGATTTTTAAATGATTCTATTTTTATACCGATAGTAAGATATTATTTGCCTTCTTCACTCTGGACAAGTGCACTGATATGGGGAAAGCAATGGTGGGATAAACTGCTGGCACCTTAGCCCAAGTCAAGGCGGTAGCACCAAACGTATTAATGACCATTTTACTTGTCAACACCAGAGACTCACACACACACATAAAGAGTCAATTTCACTTAAGACTGTCCTTGGAGGGCCAGGCGCGGTGGCTCAAGCCTATAATCCCAGCACTTTGGAAGCCGAGGCAGGCAGATGGCTTGAGGCCAGGAGTACAAGACCAGCCTCGCCAACATGGCAAAACCCCATCTCTACTAAAAATACAAAAATTAGTCAGGTGTGGTAGTGCACGCCTGTGATTCCAGCTACTTGGGAGGCTGAGGCAGGAGAACCACTTGAACCCAGGAGGCGAAGGTTGCAGTTTAGCTGAGATCGTACCATTGCACTCCAGCCTGGGCAACTCTGTCTCCAAAAACTATATATATATCCTTGATGAAGCATTAAACATTATTTTTTTTTTTTTGAGATGGAGTTTTGCTCTTGTTGCCCAGGCTGGAGTGCAATGGCGCAATCTTGGCTCACTGCAACCTCTGCCTCACGGGTTCAAGTGATTCTCCTGCTTCAGCCTCCTGAGTAGCTGGGATTACAGGCATGTGCCACCATGCCTGGCTAATTTTTGTATTTTTAGTAGAGATGGGGTTTCACCACGTTGGCCAGGCTGGTCTCGAACTCCTGACCTCAGGTGATCCACCTGCCTCAGCCTCCCAAAGTTCTGGGACTACAGGCGTGAGCCACCACGCCCAGCAAACATTATTAATTTTATCAATCTCAAGTACAGTTCTTTTTAGTACATAAAGAATTTCAGAAGTTTTCTCCTACTGCCCTGTTTTTGTACAAAAATCGCCTCTTCAGGATTCTAATAAACGGTCAATTCATTTTAGCCTGAATGGATACAAGGGACAGGGAAGGTATTCTATAGAGTTTAACATGGGGTCACCCATTCCTACTGTCCTCTTTGTACCCTGACCCGCCTCTCAGTACCCCTAGAGAACAGATGCTCACTTCCTTCCAAGGAAAATAGTGTCACCTTTGACCATGCTAGTTGTTAAAGGCAACTTTCAACAACATTCTAATATCTTGGAAAATGTCTGGCTAACAAAGCTGGAGATTTCATAAAAGTTATAAATCAGATAATACTAAAGAAGAGTCAGGAGTTCTGGCCAGGCGCAGTGGCTCACGCCTGTAATCCCAGAACTTTGGGAGGCCAAGGTGGGTGGATCACTAGAGGTCAGGAGTTCAAGACTAGCCTGACCAATATGGAGAAACCCTGTCTCTACTAAAAATACAAAATTGGCCCGGTGTGGTGGCGAATACCTGTAATTCCAGCTACTCAGGAGACTGAGGCAGGAGAATCACTTGAACCTGGGAGGCGGAGGTTGCAGTGAGTTGGGATGGCCCCACTACACTCCAGTCTGGGCGACAGAGCAAGAATCCGTCTCAAAAAAAAAAAAAAAGAAGCCAAGAAGAAAAGGATTGACACTCGGTTTAGACTCACATGATGTGAAAATGCAGCCATGTTTCATATTAGTCAAAAAGAGTCAAAGAGCCAAAATATTATCTGATGGTCTCTAGGGTCATATTTTTGAAGAGAATATTTCTGACAAAGTTGCATTTCTTAAATTCTGACAATTACCAGGGATGTTCAGGGCATAAACCTGCTGACCAGCTTCTCTGGTAGATCTTATTCAAACAAAGTGGGTTCCACCATCAAAAAGAAACAGATTTGAATGCACACATTGATGTCAAACAAGCAGTTTACATTGTTTATATTGTGTCGAATATTCCAAAAAGCACAAGAGATTTCTAAAACCTCTGATAGCGAACTTGATCCAACAGTATCCATTAGGTGCTCCCAATTTAGAAAATGATGGGAACCATGTCACAGGAGGTATTTTTTAAATGACTTCTATAACCAGTCAATAAACTTGCCAATGACACAGAAAAATCTAGTCAATCTACTTAATATCTTAGAAAAGTGAAAAGGCTAAGAAAGCCCAAGTTTGAAACCTTCTGAGGAATAAAAAGCATCTCTACTCTAGCAGAAGGAGATGGATTTAAGCTCCGAACCCAAGAATTTTAAAAATTTTTAAATACTGACAAAGATGGCAGGCTGCGGTGGCTCACGCCTATAATCCTAGCACTTTGGGAGGCTGAGGCAGAAGGATCACTTGAGCTTAGGAGTTTGAGACCAACCTGAGCAACACAGCAAGACCTCATCTCTAGTAAAATTTAAAAAAAAAAAAATTAGCCCAGCGTGGTGGTGCGTGCCTGTAGTCCCAGCTACTTGGGAGGCTGAAACAGGAGAATCACTTGAACCCGGGAGGCAGAGGTTGCAGTTAGCTAAGATCGCACCACTGCACACCAGCCTGGCGACAGAGCAACTCTCCATCTCAAAGAAATAAATAAATACTGACAAAGAAGAATTCTTATGGAGAGGTATGTGTGTGTGAATGAGGGGTCAAGAGGATATGACATATAACATTGTTTAAATACTAAATAAAATTGTCCTCACAGAATGTACTACCTCATGTACACTTTCTCTTCTCTTCATTTTCTTATCTTTGCCAAATGCTAGCCAATATTTACTTAAATTTGCCCTTCATAGCTATAAATCAGCAATAAAACTTTTAAAATTTTAATCAGTATTTACATAGTCTTATATTTATATGCCAACAGAAAAGGATGGTGGAAGCCAAATCAGGAATACATGAGAAAATAGCAGTGACCAAAAACAAAAACTCATTTTATAATAAAAAGCCTATCAGTCACATAATGCCAGTGATAGTCACCGAAGCCTTACTGTGTGCCAGGCACCATCCATGTGCTGTCACACTTGTGGCTTATGACCACACCTGAGTGTGTCAGTGGGTCCTCTGAAAAGCAGATGGAGCTTGGAGTACAAGAGGTTAACTGCGGGACAGCATTGGTGAAAGATGAAAGTCAAAAAGCAAGGCTGGGCAGGGAGAGTCTTCAGACTGTGCTGCAGATCTGACACCTATTATAGGAAAGGGGGAGGGAAGTGGGTTTGGGCAGGGAGAGCCTCAGAACGCGCTACAGACCTGACAAAGCCTGGGCCAATCTGGGAGGACATCAGCAACTCTGGACCAGAGCTGGCCAGTAGCAAAGTCTCATCTTGGGCTGCAGTGCCTATGCCCGGAAGCCACTGAGCTCAGTCACTAGCTGGGGGCTACCTTAGGAGATCAAGGTCTCAGCTCCAAAGGTGAGGCGGATTCCAAAGGTGCTAATGGCTGAAGGCATCTGCTCACTGCACTCCTTAAGAGCTGAACAGCAAGCCTTTTCTTGAAGGGAAATCTGAGCATGCGCCTCCATGGCTACCTCAGTAAGGGAGGTTTTATTATGATTCTCATTTTTCGGAAAGAAAAGGCACAAAGGTATGTAAATTTCCCAAAGTCACACAGCTAGTAAAGAGCTAATAAATGTCTCCTATTGGCCTTGCAGCTGATAGTAAAAGTAACTTTCTTTTTTTGTTGGGTTTTTGTTTTGTTTTTGTTTTTTTTGAGATGGAGTTTCACTCTTGTTGCCCAGGCTGGAGTGCAGTGGCACGATCTCAGCTCACTGCAACCTCTGCCTCCCGGGTTCAAGTGATTCTCCTGCCTCAGCCTCCCGAGTAGCTGGGATTACAGGCGCACACCACCACGCCCAGCTAATTTTTGTATATTTAGTAGGGATGGACGAGGTTTTACCATGTTGGCCAGGCTGGTCTTGAACTCCTGACCTCAGGTAATCCACCTGCCTCGGCCTCCCAAAGTGCTGGGATTACAGGCATGAGCCACCATGCCCGGCCATAAAAGTAACTTTCTAATTTATTGGGAGTTTTTAGAAATGTTTAGCTTTCATCGATAAGTTATTTAAAAATGCTTTTTAAAAATATTTTGTGAGCCAAGATTGTCCCATTGCACTCCAGCCTGGGCAAAAAGAGTGAAACTCCATCTCAAAAAAAAAAAACAAAAACAAAAAACAAAAAAAGAAAGTTACTTTCACTATCAGCAGCAAGGCACATAGGAGACATTTATTAGCTCTTTACTAGCTGTGTGACTTTGAGAAATTTACATACCTTTGTGCCTTGTTTTTCTTTCTGAAAAATGAGTGTTTTATATTGTTTAAAATCTGCTAAGTATACAAAAAGAAAACCTATCATGTAAAAGTTCTCATTTTAAAAAGCAAAATGATATGGGAGAATATATCCCAAGTTCCAGAAATTTTTAGCCTTATTTTTCCTCTTCTCTCTAATCAAAAGGTGTTATTTTTAAGTTTAGTCTCTGGACTGCAGTCAAAGGTGCTAAGTTTCAGTGTTGAAGAGTTTACAACAGTTTTAAACATGTGAGAACTGGAACTGTAGGAAGGTGCTCAGAGACCGCCAATTACAGCAGCACTCCCAGGTGTGGCCATAACAATTTTATTACCAACACACTGACCCTTTGCCCTGCTTTCACTAGGGGGAGTAGAAGAACCTTCAGGAAACAGTCAAGCAGCCAGTGGTCAAGCAGTTTAGGCACTATTTGCCTGATATTTTCTAAATTGATTTATTTATTATCTAGAGATCTTTCTCCTTCACTTCAGTTTTCACCTTTCCTGACACAGAAGAAAACGCAGCTTTGAACAAGCAGAGTCGAGGTGGCACAGACCTTCAGAATATCTCATCTCCTTCATGCTAGCCAATTATTTCACTGCATAGAAAAGGAGAGGAAGCCTTGGGCAGGAAGTCTTAGAGCTACTATCGGAATTACCTTTTCATTGCATGAAAAACAATCCTTCCGGATCCTTAAAAAGTTTGTTTTCGGTGGGGTGCGGTAGCTCACACCAGTAATCCCAGCCCTTTGGGAGGCCGAGGTGGGTGGATCACAAGATCAGGAGTTGGAGACCAGCCTAACAAGGTGAAGCCCCGTCTTTACTAAAAATACATAAATTAGCCTGGCGTGGTGGTGCGCACCTGTAATCCCAGGTACTCAGGAGGCTGAGGCAGGAGAATCGCTTGAACCTGGGAGGAGATCAAGCTACTGCACTCCAGCTGGGCAGCAGAGCGAGACTCCCTCTCAAAAAAAAAAAAAAGTTTGTTTTTAACATAATGTTTTAAAAACACAATTTAAGTTTATTGTAGAAAAATAAGAAAACACTAAGGCAGAAAGAAAAGGAGAGTCACCATCCAGGGCTCCCTAACACTATTTATTTTTTATTTATTTTGAAATGGAGTCTCACTCTGTGGCCCTGGGATTCCAGGCATGAGCCCCTGCACCTGGCCTTCCAAACACCTTAGTGTATGCACTTCCAGTCACTCCTCTCTAGTGTATTTTGGTCTTAGAACTGGTTTTTCTTCACTTGATATCATAGACGTCTTTTCATATCAGTAAGTTCATTTCTACAAATTTGTACATACAACTCTAGCACAATTTATTCAAGTAATACTCTATTAAATGCTTTAATTTTTTCTCTTCCTTTTTTTCTACATTAGAAACAACAATTTAGTGAACATCCTTGGAGCTGAATCCTTTTTTGCAATATTCTGAGATAAAATGCATAAAACACAAAATTTAACATATCAACCATGTTCAAGTATACAGTTCAGTGTTTTGTTTATATTCATAAGGTTGTACAAACATCACCACTGCCTAATTCCAGAACACTGCCATCACCCCATAGAGATAACCCATACCTATTAGCAGTCCTTCCCAGTTCCTCCCTACCCCTGTTGCCTGGAAACCACTACTGTAGTTTCTGTCTCTATGGATTTGCCTATTCTGGGCATTTCATATAAATGGGATCATACCACGTATGCTCTTTTGTGTCTGGCTTGTTTCACTTAGTATAGCATTTCCAAGATTCATCCAAGTGGTAGCATGTATCAGTGCTTCATTCCTTTTTGGCCGAATTATTTTTTATGGCTGAATTATTCTTCCACTGTATGGATATACCTACCACATTTTGTTTATCTATTCATCATTTGATGGACATTGGTCGTTTCTACCTTTTGGCTGTTGTGAATAGTGATGCTGTGAGCATTTTTAGACAAGTTTTTGTGTGGGCATGTGTTTTCAGTTCTCTTGGGTGTATAGCTAGAGGTGGAATTGCAGGGTCGCTCTATGTTTACCATTTTGAGGAACCACCAAACGTTTCCACAGCAGCTGTGCCATTTTCCAGGCCTACCAGCAATGTATTAGGGTTCTAATGGGTTCTAATTTCTCTACTCATGCTTCTTTTCCTTTTTATTATTATTGCCATTCTATTAGGCATGGTTTTGATTTGCATTTCCTTAATAACTAATAAAGGTGAGCATCTGTTCATGTGCTTACTGGCCACTTATATATCTTCTCTGAAGAAATGGCTATTTAAATCCTCTGCCCAATTTTTTTTTCTTTTTTCTTTTTTCTTTTTTTTTTGAGATGGAGTCTTGCTCTGTTGCCCAAGCTAGAGCACAATGGTGCACTCTTAGCTCACTGAAACCTCTGCCTCCTAGGTTCAAGCATTCTCCTGCCTCAGCCTCCCAAACAGCTGGGAGTACAGGCATGCACGAGCACACTCAGCTAATTTTTGTATTTTTAGTAGAGACTGGTCTCAAACTCCCGACCTCAAGTGATCTGCCCACCTTGGCCTCCCAAAGTTCTGGGATTACAGGCATGAGCCATCATGCTTGGCTTTTTCTTTAAGATGGAGTCTCACTCTGTCACCCAGGCTGTAGTGCAGTGGCACAATCTTGGCTCACTGCAACCTCTGCCTCTGAGATTCAAGGGATTCTCCTGACTCAGTCTCCCGAGAAGCTAGGCAAGCACCACCATGTCTGGCCAATTTTTTTTTTTTTTTTTTTTTTAGCAGGAACAGAGTTTCACCATGTTGATCAGGCTGGTCTAAACTGACCTCAAATGATCTGCCCCACCTCGGCCTCCCGAAATACTGGGATTACAGGCATGAGCCACCGGGCTCGGTCCTTTGCCCAATTTTTAATTTGGTTGTTTGTCTTTTCATTGTTGACATTAAGAAGTTATTTGTCTTTTCATTGTTGACATTAAGAAGTTATTTATATATTCTGGATAGTATGCCCTTATCAGATAGATGATTCACAAATATTTTCTCCCATTCTGTAAGTTGTGTTTTCACTTTTTTTAATTTTTTTAAAATAGAGCCGGGGTGGGGTCTTACTATGTTACCCAGGCTAGCCTCGAACTCCCAAACTCCTAGACTCCAGCAATCCTCCTGCCTTGGCCTCCCAAAGTGTTGGGATTGCAGGTGTGAGCCACCAGGCCAGGCCTTCACTTTCTTGATGGTGTCCTTTATACACAAAAGTTTTTAATTTTGATGAAGCCCAATTTATCTTTTTTAAAGTTATTTATCCTTTTGATGTCATATTTAAGAAACTGTTACCTCATCCTAGGTCATAAAGATTTATACCTATGTTCCCTTCAAGAGTTTTATGAGCTCTTACATTTAGGTCTTTGATCCATTTTGAGTTAATTCTTGTATATGCTATGACATTTTAAGTATCTACTTTGGATAGATTCCTAGAAGGTGGACATACAATGCTTCAGGGGTTTTTTTTTGTTTGGGCTTTTTTAAAGAGACAAAGTCTCATGTCTTGCGGATGGAGAGTTAGATTTACAAGTGATGTCTTTTTTTTTTTTTTTTTTTTTTTTTGGTTTACAAATATGTTAGGGCCGGATGAAACTCCTTTTCTACTAAAAATACAAAAATAAGCTGGGCGTGGTGGCGGGCACTTGTAGTCCCAGCTACTTGGAGGCTGAGGCAAAGAATTGCTTGAACCCAGGAGGCAGAGTTTGCAGTGAGCTGAGATCGCGCCACTGCACTCTAGCCTGGGCAACAGCTAGACTCTGTCTCAGAAAAAAAAAAAAAAAAAAAAAAAAAAACTGTTAGGCTGGGTGCGGTGGCTCACGCCTGTAATCCCAGTACTTTGGGAGGCTGAGGTGGGCGGATCACCTGAGGTCAGGAGTTCGAGAGCAGCCTGGCCAACATGGCAGAAAAACCATCTCTACAAAAAATATAAAAAAATAGCTGGACGTGGTGGCGTGCGCCTATATTCCCAACTACTTGGGAGGCTGAGGCAGGAGAATCCCTTGAACCTGGGAGACAGAAGTTGCAGGGAGCTGAGATGGCGCCACTGCAATCCGGCCTGGGCAACGGAGTGAGACTCTGTCTTAAAAAAAAAAAAAAAAAAATTAAAAGCTAGACATGTTGAATTTTAGCTGTGATTATTTGGTCTGGTATAAAGAGAGTCATGTTTAATGCGTGAATGCATTGCACCCTACATAACATGGGAATAACATTCACGGTCAAGGAAAACTGTGTGAACTAATTCATCTATATATATATGTGTGTGTGATATATGTATTTTTTAATCAATAAAAGAAGAAACCTATATCTAACCAAGTAATGACTGAGCTCTCACAATGTGAAAAAACTAAAATGTGGCCTTTAAATCATTAAGGCCTAAAAACTCTCTTTCTCAGCTATATAGATGAAAAAAGAATCAAACAGACCAGGTGCAGTGGCTCACGCCTCTAATCCCAGAATTTCGGGAGGGTGAAGAGGAAGAATCACTTGAAGCCAGGAGTTTGAGACCAGCCTGGGCAACATAGGAAGACCCTTGTCTCTACAAAAAATAGAAAAAGTTAGCTGGGCATGGTGGCACATGCCTGTAGTCCCAGCTACTCCAGAGGCTGAAGTGGGAGGATCATGTGCACCCAGGAGACCAAGGCTGCAGCGAGCTATTAACTTGCCACTGCACTCCAGGCTGGGCAACAAAGTGAGACCCCATCTCTAAAAAAGAAAAGAAAGAAAAGAAAAATATTCAAGCACTTGGCTCTGCAAGCTGTGTGGCACAGCTGACAGCAAGAATATGCACTACAATAGGGGTCAAAATACAACAAACATGTTGACAGTATTTTCTGTGGAGAGCACACTTTGCAGTTTACTTTGTATTGTATAAATCTCAAGCGAGACTGCTTTTCTGACTTCTGACTGGAAAGAGATATTCCACATCATACCACCTCTTCCTGTACTTCCTACCAATGGCAACCCTCCTTTTCCTTGCATATAAAGTCTATTTAACAGCATACCTTGTAGCAAAGATTTCTTAACAGGATATAAAAACATTAGCCATAAAAGAAAATGGTGAAGGATCAGCCTATACTGAAATTAAGAACATCAGGGGCTGGCCATGGTGGCTCTCGCCTATAATCCCAGCACTTTGGGAGGCCAAGGTGGGAAGATCGCTTGAGTCCCGGAGTTTGCAATCAGCCTACATAACATAGGGTGACCCCGTTACTACAAAAAATATAAAAAATTAGCCAGGTATGGTGGTGCATGCTTGTAGTCCCAGCTACTCAGGAGGCTGAGGTAGGAGAATCACTTGAGCCCGGGAGGTTGAGGCTGCAGTGAGCCATGATCGCACCCCTGCACTCCCGCCTGGATGAGAGGGAGACCCTATCTCAAAAAAAAATTTTTTTTCAGAACATCTTATCAAATGATACCGCTAAGAGATCTAATAGGCAACCTATAGGTAGAAGATATCTACCATAAATGTATCCCTCAAATAATTCATATCCAGCACCGAGGTCAGCATCTGATGTGGAATAAGATCTCAATACTTACTAAATGGATGGTTGAATAAATAAATAAACTTCCAGCACTTTGCAACATCTATTGTTTTACTGCTGAGTTATAGAATCACATTTGCTGTCCCTGAAGGAAGTTTTCTTGGCTTCTCCATCCACTGTTAATCTCTCCCACAATATTGTGACTTGATTGTGTTCCAGGTGAACCTCTTCCTAGTATTTCTTGTATTCTTTATTATCTGTCATGTTAGGGCAGCTGTAGAACTTCATTTTTACAACTGCTGAACCTAAATTTAAACTGCTGATTTTCTACCATCCATTTCAACTTTCTAGCCTGGCAAGTAACTTTATCTGCCATAGCCCATTTCAATGCCCTCAATAGTAAAACTGGCAAACGTGAAGACCCACCCTTAATGAACAGACCAGTTTGGTCATTCTTACTATTTTCCATGGATTTTCAACATGATTAAGAAAAAATAATTTGGGGGCTGAGAATTGTAGTTACCCAAGTGAATGGAAGGCAAAGGAAGAAACTAGAAGCTCCCAGGTAACTGCCTAGTTTTGTTTTTGTTTCTCCTTTCCACCAGTGACAAGGCATGCTCAACAACTTTACTCCCGAGGGAGGATATCCCATTCTGAAAAACACACCACTTATGTGATAAAGGCAGGGGGAAGGAAACATTACACGGTGGGAGAGGAAACAAACGTTTGATAAGCATGTAACAGAAAACAGTTCTGGCAACTTTTTTCTTCTTCTCCCTCAAAATCAGGAAAGGTCCATAGCCCATTTTCTGTAATATTTCACCAAAATAATCTCTTGGACTTGAAAATAAATGCCCCCATTTCCAACGCTCCATCAATCTAAAGTCATTAGTGATCTTCAGGTACTTTAAAAAGTAAACTTCTAGCCAGGCGCAGTGGCTCACGCCTGCATCCCAGCACTTTGGGAGGCCGAGGCAGGCCAATCACTTGAGGTCAGACGTTTGAGGCCACCTTGGCCAACATGATGAAAACCATCTCTACTAAAAATACAAAAATTAGCCAGGTATGGTGGTGCATGCCTGAGGTCCCGGCTGCTTGGGAGGCTGAGGCAAGAGAATCGCTTAAACCCAGGAGGCGGATGTTGCAGTGAGTGGATATCGCACCATCGCGCTCCAGCCTGGCTGACAAAGCCAGACTCCATCCCAATAAATAAACAAACAAACAAACAAACAAACAAACAAACTTCTTATTGAAATGTAATGCACAGAGAAGTACCCAACTCTCTCCAAACCTTTTTTTTTTTAAAATGCTTCCTGGCCGGGCGCGGTGGCTCAAGCCTGTAATCCCAGCACTTTGGGAGGCCGAGGCGGGTGGATCACGAGGTCAAGAGATCAAGACCATCCTGGTCAACATGGTGAAACCCCGTCTCTACTAATACAAAAAATTAGCTGGGCACGGTGGCGCGTGCCTGTAATCCCAGCTACTCAGGAGGCTCAGGCAGGAGAATTGCCTAAACCCAGGAGGCGGAAGTTGCGGTGAGCCGAAATCGCGCCATTGCACTCCAGTCTGGGTAACAAGAGCGAAACTCTGTCTCAAAAAAAAAAAAAAAAAAAAAAAGCTTCCTTGTTATGAACTGTGCACAGGTAGCACTCTGCTAATATTATGTAAATTGTAAAACATATACAAACAGGACAGGATAGAAAATGAGGAAAAATCAACAGAAACAGGAGTTCTAATTTTTACTTTGTACACCTCAGTGGGCCAGTCTTGCATATAACACTTTAGAAATCACCACTTTAAAGACAGTGGCAACACGCTGCATTCACAACCAGATCAACTGGAGGCTCTAAGGAGGGTTTGGTAACTTCTGGTCTCAACTGTCTGACATCGATTCAATCTCCAGAAACACACTGGACAGAAATCCAGGCTATCCTAAAAGTTTAGAACTGTGGCCACCATGTCTGTGATATCCAACAGTTGCAAATCACATTGCATGTTTTTATCCGCAACAACAGTCTTCTAGGAAAATGCATTTGGGGAAGGAAGAAGGTGACTACAAGTATACTTTCTTCCTTCTTTGTGATAATCTAAAGTTAACTGCAGAAAAAGGTAAGGGCTGGCTCTTAGCTGTTACTAAAGATTACAATTACCTTGGTCAAAGGGAAATAGAAATAAGATTCTCCATACTTTTAAACATGTTTCTAAGGTTTATAGTTGAGATGAAATAATTGTTTAGCTGACTGTGGATGAAGCAATGAATTAACTTCAGTTTTAATTTCGCTGGGTAACCATTAGGTAAGTTTCGGCATCTGTGAAAACTTGAGTGTTACACTGGATGTGCCTACAACACTAAGCATGATGTGTGACTAGCACCACCTAGTGGACATTCATATGGCAATGCGTGATAAGAGAAGCTGCATGGCCAGGATGGAAAAGCTGCTCGTCACAATAGCAGCAAAGGGTTTAGCTAGTTCTTCCTGGCAGCCTCCTCAATAATTCATAGGTTACTGGGAATCATATATCAAATAGTTTTAGCTCTTCAGAAGAAAATAAAATTTATAACTAACTACATTATGACAGACTTTTTTCCTCTTAACAATTGAAACTGGCATCCCAAAGATCTCTAGAAACAGTCATAAAGATAATGCTTACTGCATCTCTCATCACTGGCTTACGTGGAAAAGAACAAAAAAAAAAGTTATAAAGAAAATCTGTCAGGAGTGGTGGCTCACATCTGTAGTCTCGGCACTTTAGGAGGTCAAGACAGAAGGACTGCCTGAGGCCAGGAGTTTGAGACCAGCCTGGCCAATATAGTGAGACCCTATCTCTATTAGAGAAAAAGAAGAAAATCTGCCTGATAAAGAGCTGAAGCAGCAGCCTCAAGCTGCTGGAGCCACAAGCACCCCTGGAACTGTGCACTCAAATGGCATCATCTTTAGCATTAGCTAAACTGGGCGAAAGCACCATTTCTGTAACCTATAACTTGATGGTGCTTGCTCCCTTGGAGTTGTTCAAGAAGTCTAGATGGGCCAAAGCAGGCAACCAGCCTGGCTTAAAATAACTATGCTTGGGGCTTTGGGCCTTGAGGCTAAGAGGTGTGTTGCTCTACTTCAGCATGTTTTATGAACTGGTTCCAAAGTGTTGTTACAGAACAGCCAAATTTTACTCTTCAAAAACTATCTTGAGTAGACCACTACCTGAAACAAATTAATGCAGGAACAGAAAACCAAATATCACATGTACTCGCTACACCTTGGGTACTCATGGATACAAAAAGATAGCAACAACAGACACTGTGGACTACTGAAAGGGGGAGAGTGACAAGAGTTGAAAAACTCTTAGGTACTGTGCTTACTACCTGGGTGATGGGATCATTCACATCCCAAACCTCAGCATCATGTAATATACCCATGTAACAAACCTACGCATGTACTCACTGAATCTAACATAATCATTCCTTTAAAAAATCATCCTGAGAGCCTATCTTGGCCACCCTCTGGATTTCAACATACTTTGTGTGCAGCTTAATTATATCTGGCATCACTTCATGCCCTCTATATAATTTCCCAATCCTGGGATTCATGTGCTGCCAAAGCATAATAATCTTGTAGTGAATACATATTCTCTTTTAAGCACTGAAACCTAACAAAGCTTTGAGCTTTTTTATGGGGGCAGAGGGGTGGTTGCTGATGTGAACTGTTTAAGACCTTTCCTGTGTTCATCATAAATATAGATCAAAAAAGCTTTCATTCTTAGCATATCCAATTAGACTTCATTGCTAAAGATTAAAGAACAAATGAGGGAACAAGCTTATCATTAGGTGCTTATCACTGTGCACCTATTACATGCCAGGCCCTCTATGATCCTCATTTTACTCTTATTATACCTCCATTTGGTATTATTTCCTCCACTTACAAAGGAAATGAACTCAGAGAAAATTTATCAGAGATCATAAAGCTAGTCAGTAGCAAAATCGAGATTTAAATTCAAATCTTTTGACTCTTAATTCCATTGTTTATTCATCTATGCCCTGGTGATATTAACTAATAAGCTCATATGCCAAACATAACACTTACCCCCTATCCACTACATACTTACTTCTGAATAGAAAATAAAAGTCACAGCCGGGCTGGGTGGCTCATGCCTGTAATCCCAGCACTTTGGGAGGCTGAGGCGGGCAGATCACGAGGTCAGGAGATTGAGACCATCACCTGGCTAACATGATGAAAACCCATCTCTACTAAAAGTACAAAAAAATAACTGGGCATGGTGGCACATGCTGTAGTCCCAGCTACTCAGGATGCTGAGGCAGGACATGCCTGTAGACCCAGCTACTCAGGAGGCTGAGGCAGGACATGCCTGTAGACCCAGCTACTCAGGAGGCTGAGGCAGGAGAATCGCTTGAACCCGGGAGGTGGAGGTTGCAGCAAGCCAAGATCGTGCCACTGCACTCCAGCCTGGCTGACAGAGCAAGACTCCATCCCAAAAAAAAAAAGTCACATCAATTAAACAAGAAAAAAGCCCCACAATCTTAGTATGCTACAGTTCTCAAAAAGGACTTAATTCTAGCCATATTTCTCAAGCGTCAAGGGACTACTCAGAACAGTTAGTAGGGCCTTCTACATAGGTGCTCAATGAAAGGTTGTTTTAAAAGTCTCACAGTATTACCCCACAGATTATTTTGTTCATTTACAAAAGAAAAGATATATACTTTAAAATGGAAAAGATCTGCCACTCACCATCTTAACCAAGCGATTAATCTTAGCATCACCAACAGTGGGGACAACTCAACATTGTGTGCTTCTTGACATGACACAGTAACGAAGGCACCACACAACTTACACTATGTCCTTGCCAAAAGTATAATCCAAATCTACTAAGAAAACAACCAAGCCTAGACAACATAGTGAGACCTCATCCCTACCAAAAAAGAAGTTAGCCAGACATGGTGGCACAGGTCTGTAGTTCCAGCTACTCAGGAGGCTGAGACAGGAGAATTGCTTGAGCCCAGGAGTTCAAGGTTACAGTGAGCTATAATCATGTCACTGTACTCCAGCCTGGAAAAAGAGGGATACCCTGTCTCAAAAAAAAATTTTCAGGGAAAAAAAAAAAAAGCCAGGCACGGTGGCTTATGCCGGTAATCCCAGCACTTTGGGAGGCCCAGGTGGGTGGATCATGAGGTCAGGAGTTCGCGACCAGCCTGACCAAGATGGTGAAACCCCGTCCCTACTACAAATACAAAAATTAGCCGGGCACAGTGGTGGGCACCTGTAATCCCAACTACTCAGGAGGCTGAGGCAGGAGAATTGCTTGAATCCAGTAGACAGAGGTTGCAGTGAGCCGAGATTGTGCCACTGCACTCTAGCCTGGACAACAGAGCAAGACTCCATCTCAAAAAAAAAAGCCAGAAAAATCCAGGATAGGGGACATTATACAAGACAATTGGCTTGGACACTTCAAAATGTTCAATGTCATGGGGTGGTGGGGGGAAGCAGAAGACTATTCTAGATTAAAAGAGGAAAGATATAACCAAAAGTATGCCTGAACCTTGACTAGACCCTGGATGAGGAGAAAATGTTTTAAAAGACACCTTGGGATGATAGGGACAATTTATTCCATAAAGATCTATCATATTGGATATTGCGTTACTATTAATCAGCTCAGCTCAGGTATGGCAGTGACAGTATGGCTAGAGAGGAGAATATTCTTATTCCTAGATGAATGTGTATTTACGGGTACAGTATCATGGTGTTACAATTTACTTTCTAATGATTCAGCAAAATAAACTTGATAAAGTACATATGGTAAAATGTTACGACTGTGGATCTAAGTGAAAGTTATACTATTATGCTACTCTTTCAAGTTTTCTGTGTACTTAAAATTTCTTCAAAGTTAAAAGCATTTTTGTAACATTCGTCAATAAAATTCATCAAGACAGTTGGTATAAACTCAACTCTTCTATGAACATGACTTCTGAAAATACCAAGTTGTAAGCAATCAATCAATATAAGTATTTATTGTGACCCTGCTAGTAATACATCCTAATCAACCCCTCTAGGAGATGTAGTGGTGACTAAACAGACATGCTTCCTGCTCTCTTGGAACCCATTTAGCATGTTATTCTGTACATGAGTGTGTTGGAGGAAAGAGAGATTACTCTGGAATGCTTCCCCAAGTGATGCCTCAGCTTAAACCTGAAGGATAAATAAGTGTTGCCTAGTTATAGGATAGTGGGGAAATGGGTCAGAGAAAACAAACAGAAGGTGTGAAGGCACTAATGATGGAGTTGGCCAATCTGGAGAGTGAGAATATTTATTCCTACTGCTTCCTCCAGGCCCCCACTCTTTTTACATAGCTTTTTGGTCTCCTGGCTCCATTAACCAACTCCCTCTACTCAACCTTCAGACCCAGGAGTCGTAACAGGATTCCAATGTTACTAGTCCCAAAAACTGTACTCTCCCTTGAGGTTTCCCTATACTCTACATACAACTTTGTGAAAGGTCCCTTTATTAAACTTTCCTCAAATTATCTATTTTCAGTAAGCCATCTATTTCCTGCCAGCAGGACTGATAAAAATTTCTAGGGACAGATATGGGAGATGTCCGCATATTTTATATGGTATCTGGGACCATGAAATGGAGATGATCTGAGAAGACAGCTGAAGATGAAGCCTTGGCCACTGAGCATCTGAGGTCCAAGGAAAACCTAGAAACTGTGTTTTCAATCAAGAATATTTCAAGAAAGAAATTGCCAGTCACATTAAGTACTGTGGAGAGGCTGGGTAAATAAGATAAATGCTTCGGAATGTCCCACAAAGAAGCCATCCTAGTGACAGATCAACATTGGTAATTGGAGGCCAAGTATACACTTACTTGAGAAAAAAAAAACAGTATGGCCAGGAATGGTGGGTCATGCCAGTAATTCCAACACTTTTGGAGGCTGAGGTGCACAGATCACTTGACATCAGGAGTTCAAGACCAGCCTTGGTAAACATGGCAAAACTCTGTCTCTACCAAAAATACAAAAATTAGCCAGGCATGGTGACAGGCATGCCTGTAATCCCAGCTACTTGGGAGGCTGAGGTGGGAGAATCACTTGAACCCAGGAGGCAGAGGTTGCAGTGAGCTGAGATTGCACCACTGCAATCCAGCCTGGCCTACACAGTGAGACTCTGTCTCAAAAAAGGAAAAAAAACCAAAAAACAGTATAATTGTAGGTTCCTATTTTAACTCTAACAGGAACTTACTAAATAATTTGAGATTTTTTTTTTTGAGATTTAAATATAAACATAAGCAAAAACAACCTTTCTCTTGTATTTGCAAAAAGCTAATACCTGGAGACACAGTTAAGCTAATGTAAGCCATAGAAGTGTAGAGAATAAATGCTGTAAAACAGAATAAATCATTTTCCCCTTTTGGACAAACAGCAGGCTTTGACAAAAAAAACTTTTGCCTCTCTTTAAACTGAATGACTAAGTTCTTTTACACTAAAGCTTGCAACAAAGTTTGTCCAAGACCCCCTAGTCAACATACAATAACCAGCAGTTTCTAACCAGGGTGTAAGGTATTTGATACCTAATGCATTCTCATGACTACAATGAGTAACCAAACTCCACAGCTTCAGAAATTGTTAGACAGAACCCACAGATCCCTTTCTCTGAGAACATGAGCCTGTGAAATTATCTATCTTTGATTCAATTTGGCTTTCTCCTCCCTTCCCAGTTCACTGAACATCACACAAAAATGATTGCCTGGGCACTACAATGCTAAATCTGGGGCACTAGGAAACTGTCCTATGGACACTGAATAAAGAGGCTTCCAGGGTACCTTCCATTGTTCACTGCTGAGCAGCTACCTTGATTGTTTTAAGATACCGTTTCACTAATCCTCCAGCAGTTTTCTCCACAAAAGGACAGATAATACACACTTTGAACATTACCAAATTAAAAAAATAAAATTTGATTAAGTTAAAGATCAACCCATCTGCAAGAGTTAAACTTGCCCCTCATTTCAGCCTTCAGAAAGAAGGTAGGCAAGAAGAGACCCAGGGAATAATTTCCAATGAGGTTTAGGACAGCATTACTATAGCAAGATGGGACAGTTTGGAGAACAAAGGCTTTCAAGTAAGAAAAGCAGATTCTTTCATTCAAGTTACATGACCTCCTGGCACCTCCACTTACTCACCTGTAAATAGATTTTTTTTTTACTTTGCAGGGTAACTTAAACAATGTGTAAAAGTGCCTGGCCCCACACTAGGTTTTTCTTTCCTTTTTTTTTGAGATGGAGTCTTGCTCTGTCACCCAGACTGTAGCGCAGTGGTACGATCTCGGCTCACTGCAACTTCTACCTCTCGGGTTCAAGGGATTCTCCTGCCTCAACCTCGAGTGGCTGGGACCACAGGCGCCTGCCACCATGCCTGGCTAATTTTTGCATTTTTAGTAGAGACAGGGTTTCACCATGTTGGTCAGGCTAGACTCAAACTCCTAACCTCAAGTGATCCACCTGCCTCGGCCTCCCAAAGTGCTGGGATTACAGGCATGAGCCATAGTACCCAGCCAGGATTTTTCGTATCACGAGAGTCATTTTTCTTTTTACTCGCTACACATGAAGGAAGTACTGGCATTGTAGGGCAAGAGGACAAATTTAAAGAGATTCGGTTAAAAAAAAAAATACTGTGGCAGACAAATTCTATGTGCCTTCCCATTAGCCCCACCCCCCACCTCTTGGCGTCCATTCCTTTGTGTGAGCCTCTCCCCCTGGATATGGGAAGGACCTAAGAGGACCCCGTCTTGCTGGCAGCTTGGCTCTCAACACTTGCTGGTAGTGACAGTAATCATGTCAGTGGTCTAGTCAGCAGCCAGGCCACGCAGAGAGCACCCAGCTGGCAAGGAACTGAGGGGGGCCTCCAGCTGACAACCAGAGAGGTCTGGGCACTCAGTCCTACAGCAGCAAGAACTGAATTCTGCCAGCCGAGTGAGGCTGAAATGAGTTCTTCCTAAATCACCAGGTGAGAATGCAGATGAGACCATGAGCATTCTAAAGGACCTAGATTATCTAAACCATGCTCAGAAAAAAACTGAGATTCATTTGTTTTATGCCACTGATTTTGTGGTAATTTAGGACACAGCTATAGGTAATACAGGTACTGTCCATTTCCTTAGTTACCTTGTTAAATTCATAATAACTGTAGTAGGTGGCAGCCAAATCATCCATACTATCCCAAAGCGAATTTAAATACTAACAGTAGTGTAAAAAGTCTGGCCCTTAATAAAACAATTGGTTTCTAAAAGTTTGATATGGATTACACGTTTTAGAATTCCTCATAATCCTGTGAAGTAAATAATCCCATAAATTATTTAACTCAAATTACTAACAAGGGACAGAGCCAGGAACTTGAGAACCGGGGTCCAACCCCTAATGCCACCATCCTTCCTACTTGTATAGTTTCCTTAATAGTCTCAAGGATGCTTCCCACTAAACCCACAGACAATAAAAAAAAAAACCACACCACAGACAGTAAAAACTACTGGGAACATTTTGTTCTTCCTTTTAAGCCCATCTTATCTACTAGATGAATAATTGTGCACATCAGTTAAAATGTCTTTTATTCTAAAGTCTATGTCTCAGTAAAGAGGAATTTATTCCCTTCATGGCTTGTTATTAATAGTAAGCACTTAAACTGAGTACATGTGAAGGCCAGAAACATTATTCTTACTGAAGATCTATCAAACAAAGCCACAAAATAGCTCCTTTTATTTTCTAATAAGACTAGATTTATTCAATACCCTAGTAAAAGTTTTGATTATAAGTATCCAACAGTATAAAAAGTACAAAACAGATCTGTAGATTTCTAATATATTAATACAAAGTGCATGACTACATACAGTACATCCTACAGGCAAAGAGAGGTGGAAGGGGAAAAAGAAGACTGTGGTTGAGGTCTAGTAATAAATAAATAAATACAGAAGTAGAGATGATCCATATTATAGTATATCCTACCACCAATACTGCAGCCAAAATGTACAAAAAAAAAAAAAAAACCATTTCAAAATAACTCAGGAGGATGATAATGGCTGGACTTTTGTAATTCACCTCAAAGACTATGGGAAAGACGACCCAACTCACTGTATAGTCTGTGCATATGGTGGCTTGTAGCACGTAGGATTTTTCCAAAAGAAGATAATATAACATGTTTAGATTAAGAATAACTACACAGTGCTTATAAAAGGTGGCTTACTCCTTATTGTTATTATACTATCCAATTTTTAAAACACAGTTTAAAAATAAGCACTGAGTCTTGTTATTACAAGGCAGGCAAATGCTTCTCACTCATTATGAAAAGAATAAACTGGTGATGCTTTTTCCTGAACATTTACAAAAGAGGCAGTAAGAGTACTCTGGTTTGGGGTCCAGTGAGAAGCTTTTCATGAGGATCTCAGGATTGAAAAGCTCTAAGTTCAGGATATCTCAATGTTCAGAAAACCTAACTAAAAGAAGCCAAACCAAAACCAACCCACTTAACATGAATACAAACCTCTTTTCTTTTAGTAAATTTTACTATTAATACAGAGTGAAAGAAAATAAAAACCTAATAGGCTAAAACAAGTCAAACACCCACTCTAAACAGATAAAAAAAACCTTCACAAAGGTCAACTGAAGTAATCCAGAGCTGAAACTGAATTGTGCAGATTTTCAATGAAGTCATCAAAGTCATGTAACACAAACAAAAGTTGATTATATTTACACACTCATCAAGCCCTCTAAGAAACGTGCCCCAAGAAGCATTAACCTGTTTTGTGCCATCCTGAAGACCTGCACATTTTATTTTTCAGATAGCTTAACATTTTTAACAGAGTGTGTTCTCTACCATGAGGTAATGCTTTGGTACTATTCATACAGGGCTTCACCTGTCCTCAAGACTTGCTATTTCCCCAAGAGGTGCTTTAACTCTGCTTTAGAAGTTTTACATAAATTAAAATCTTTATCAAATATTAATATGAAGGGAGGTAGCACAGGACGCAACATATATAGTCAAGTTACCTCTCTGTATATTTAGAAATTACTTTCTCCTCCAAGATATTTGCCAACAGTAAGCTCAGTCTGTCCCGCTTAATAATCAGTAGTACAGGTTTGAATCTTCAGAACCTTGGCAAGACCTTAATATTTCAAAATTATTAACAACTACCTCTAGGGGCAAAGTCCATGTTAACTGAGTTATGACAAATTTATTATCATGAGGGAAAACAAGTATAGCCAGCCATCTTAAAAAAAATGCCCCAACCACTGCTTCTCAATACAGAAAGACTAAAAACTACATACAGTTTATCATACAACAAATCCCATCTCTGTCCCCTGAAATTCCCCTAGTTTCATTCATTAGAAGGGGATTAAAAAAAAAAAGACTTAAAGAGCACTTTACAGCAGCATTCAGCTTTCCTATGAAATACTCAGCATCTTAAATATTATGTACAACTCTTTTTTTAGTAAGCTAGACACTGGCTTCAGAGTTTGTGGGACTGGGGGAAATCAACCCATTCAAAACTACTCTAGAAGTTGTCTTTTGGCAGAATAGCAGGTATCCAAGTTAAAAATAAGAAGGTCATTCAAGACCAGCCTGGCCAACGTGGTGAAACCCCATCTCTACTAAAAATATAAAAATTAGCCAGGTGTGGTGGTGGGCACCTGTTAACCCAGCTACTAGGGAGGCTGAGGCAGAAGAATCACTTGAACCTGGGAGGCGGAGGTTGCAGTGAGCCAAGATCATGCCACTGCACTCCAGCCTGGGCAACAAGAACAAAACTCTGTCTTGGGGGTGGGAAAAAAAAAGAGGGTCAGTTTGTTGCTTTGTGGTCTTTTCAAAATTTAGATGGTTTTTCTGTTCCCCTTCCACATAAAAACCTCAGTCACCACTCCTGAGTGGAGATGGGCAGAGGCTCTGGCCCTTGCTCCTCTGGCTTCTCAGCAGCTGCTTTCTTATTGCTGCAGCAAGGCTTGAAGAGATGTGTGTCAATGAGAACTTCCCCAAAACGGCCTTTATAGATGATCCCACAACATATCTTCTGTCTAAAAGAAAAAATGGAGAACAAGATACATCGATAAGGAAGAAAAACAGGAATACAAAAGAAATCTACTATTATAACCAGTCCAATATAACCAAACAATTATGCTTCTACAATCTTGCACATTCTAAGTGAAAGTGCTCCTAGAGTAACACCAATTAGCTAGGAAAGAGGAATTACCCAGGTCCCTTAAAGGCCACATTGGAATCTTCTCAAATATTGAAGATGGCATTTTGAGAGACAGCAGTCAGTTTCAAAGGCTGTCCCTCATGTTGTTAACTATTTCTTCCAAAATCACCAATTCTTCAAAAAAAAAAAAACAGCCACCATAAACAAGCTGATGCAGCTAGTATTTTTTTTTTCTTTATCAACTCCTAAGTGCTTGAGCAGCAATTTTTAATTAAATACTGAGTAGATAAAAGTATGTGTGTGGGCCAGGTGTGGTGGCTCACGCCTGTAATCCCAGCACTTTGGGAGGCCAAGGCAGGTGGGTAACTTGAGGTCAGGAATTCAAGACCAGCCTGGCAAACATAGTGAAACCCCACCTCTTCCAAAAATGCAAAAATTAGCCAGGCGTGGTGGTACGAGCCTGTAGTCCCAGCTACTTGGGAGATTGAGGCAGGAGAATCACTTGAACCAAGGAGGCAGAGGTTGCAGCGAGCTGAAATTACACTACTACACTCAAGCCTGGATGACAGAGCAAAACTCTGTCTTGAAAAAAAAAACAACAACAAAAAGTGTGTGTGTTAGCAAAGGTATCAAAAATGATAGACCACATACTCTAAGGAAAAAAGATCATTTCCGATGAAGCCCCCTCCAGGCCCCTCCCCAGTCCCATTTCATCTCATCTCATCCTCTCCCCACTTAATTTTACGTTTATCACTCCCTTTTCTTTATACTTCTTGGTTTCACCATATGTTGGCATTTCTAATCATACTGCACAGTTATCCATTACACACACACACACACACACACACACACACACACACACACACACATACACAGAATCACAATGTATTCTGCAATGTCAATGTTTTGGTCAATATTAATTGAGATCCATACATATTATTATAGAGGTTTATTTCATTTTAACTTATGTGTAATAGTCTATCCTATGAATATGTAACACAGTTTTATTTATCTACTTATTTTAATGTACACATTAGCAGACACATCCTTCAGGTTTTTACTAGTTTATACTGCTGGCATATAGGAATGGGAACATCTTCAACTTTACTCAAAAACAGCCATTTATCAACATGGTTATAACTATTTACACCTGTAACTGACAGTGTTCTCATCACTCCATACCCTCTCTCCAACATTTGATAATAGATTTTATTTTTGTTTTTTACCAATCTAGTGAGTGTAAAATGGTATCTCATTGAAATTTTAATTTGTATGTCCTTGATTTTCAAAAAGTTTGAAGACATTATCATTTAATGAGTTATTTTGTGATTCCTTTCTAAGAGTGTCCATTTTTCTGTTGGTTTATCTTTTTCTTCCATTGTAGGAGTTGTTTGTATATGCCAGATACTAATCTTCTGTCAGATACATGTGCTAGATAACATTTCACTTTCTTTATGGTGTTATTTCATGAATTTAAGTTCATAATTAAAATGTAATCAAACCTGGATTTTTTTTTAAATGCTTAATACTTTGTCATAAAAAATCCTTTCTTACTCAAAAGTCATATTCTATTTTCTACTTTAATGTATCTGTAATTGGTGTTTGTCTATGGTGTGAGATAGGGAACCAAGCAAAATCAATTTTTCCACATGAATAACCATGTTGTTTATAATATCCTAGCAACATTTATCGAACAGACCATTTTCACCCACAAATCACCCTCCATCATGTATCATGTAACAAGTCTGTGTGTGTGTGTGTGCATGTGTGTGTACGTGCGCGCATTTGTTTCCAGGCTCTCTATACTATTCCATTGGTTTTTCTATTCCTAGTCCAAAAACACATTATATCAATTACCATGGCTTTATAATATGTCTTGATTTCTGTTAGGGCAAGTTTATCGACATCTTTCTTTTCCTTCTGAAGATACCTATTTTGGGCCTTTGCTTTTCTATATAAATTGTAAATTAGCATGTCAAGTTCCACAAATATGTTGGGGTTTTGATTGCAATTACCCTGAATCTACGAAGTGATCATCTTCATAACAGTCAGTTTAATAACATCTATGAATATGCTATACCTCTCAATTTATTTAGGTGTCTTTAAATGTTATTCAATGGCTGGGCACGGTGGCTCACGCCCAGCACAATCTACGAAGTGATCATCTTCATAAGAGTCAGTTTAATAACATCTATGAATAGGCTATACCTCTCAATTTATTTAGGTGTCTTTAAATGTTATTCAATGGCTGGGCACGGTAGCTCACGCCCAGCACTTTGGGAGGCCAAGGTGGGTGGATCACCTGAGGTCAGGAGTTCAAGATCAGCCTGGCCAACATAGTGAAACTAACAATAGAAAAATTAGCCAGGTGTGATTAATGGCGCACACCTGTAATCCCAGCTACTCTGGAGGCTGAGACAGGAGAATAGCTTGAACCTGGGAGGCAGAGGTTGCAGTGAGCCAAGGTCTCACCACTGCACTCCAGCCTGGGGAACAGAACGAGACTCTGCCTCAAAAAAATATATATAAAAATACATAAATGTTACAACATTGTATAATTTTCAAATAACTCCTCCAACAAAGGCCTTTTGATATTTTACTACTAGGTTCTTTTATATTTTCTAACACTATGGTAAAATGTATCACTCTAATACCTAGATTTAAATCCTGCTCACTAACTGTGTAACATTAAACAAAGTACTCCCTCTTTGTACCTCTGTTTTCACATAATGCTTCACAGAATTGTTACAAAGATTAAATAAGGCCAGGTGCAGTGTCTCAAACCTGTAATCCCAGCACTTTGGGAGGTCAAGGTAGGTAGATCACTTGAGGCCAGAAGTTCAAGACCAGGCTGGCCAATATGGCGAAACACCACCTCTACTAAAATATAAAAATTAGCCAGGCATGGTGGAGCATGCCTGTAGATCCAGCTATTTGGGGGCTGAAGTGGGAGAATCACTTGAGCCCAGGAGGCGGATGTTGCAGTGAGCCAAGATAACACCGCTGCACTCCAGTCTGGGCTACAGTGTGAAACTCTGCCTTAAAATTAAAAAAAAATTTTTTTAAATTTTTTAAAAAGATTAAATAAATGGATATATTTGACCAGGCATGGTGGCTCACGCCTATAATCCTAGCACTTTGGGAGGCTGAGGTGGGTGGATCACAACAGGAGTTCAAGACCAGCCTGGCCAGCATAATGAAATCCAGTCTCTACTAAAAATACAAAAATCACCTGGGTATGGTGGCGGGGGGCCTGTAATCCCAGCTACTTGGGAGACTGAGGCAAAAGAACCACTTGAACCTGGGAGGCAGCGGTTGCAGTGAGCCAAGATCATTCTACTTTACTCCTATCTGGGAGACACAGCAAGACCCCGTTGCCATAAACAAAAACAAAAGAAAACAAAAAGCATAAATTTAAACCATCTATAAAGTACTTACATTATACACTAGGCACGGTTCTGTTTACTACTACTGGTACTACCACTACCACTACTCCTACCAATATTGTATTGGCTAGAACCTTCTATATAATGCTGAAAGAAATAGTGATAGTCAACACTCTTGATTTGTTTCTGATCATAGAGAAAATGTTTTCATTTATCACAGTTACGTATTATGTAGGCTATACTTTTTCTAAGATACCTGTTGTCTAAGTAAGAAAGTTTCCCTCTATTCCTACTTTGCTAAAAGTTTTGTTTTAAAAAATTAGCCAGGTGTGGTGACACACGCCTGTAATCCCAGCTACTCAGGAGGCTGAGGCAGGAGAATTGTTTGAATGCGGGAGGCAAATGCTGCAGTGAGCCAAGATCACGCCACTGCACTCCAGCCTGGGCAACAGAGTGAGACTTAGTCTCAAAAGAAAGTTTTGTCTTAAACATTAAAGGAATGTACAAATTTGTCAAACTCCTTCTCAGTGCCACTAAGATGACAACACCCTCCTTTAGAAACTATCAGTGTGGACCAGGCATGGTGGCTCACGCCTGTAATCCCAGCACTTTGGGAGGCCAAGGCAGGTGGATCATCTGAGGTCAGGAGTTCGAGACCAGCCTGGCTAACATAATGAAACCCTGTCTCTACTAAAAATACAAAAATTTAGCTGAGCATGGTGGCACACGCCTGTAATCCCAGCTACTCAGGAGGCTGAGGCAGGATAATCACTTGAACCAGGGAGGTGAAGGTTGCAGTGAGCTGAGATAGCACCACTGCACTCCAGCTAGGGCAACAAGAGTGAAACTCCATCTCAAAAAAAAAAAAAAAAAGAAAGAAAGAAAGAAACTGTCAATGTGGTAAATTATGTTAATTGATCTTCATGTTCAAACCAATCTTACATCCCTAGAATAAAACTAGTGGCTGATGATACATTGTTTTGATATCAAACTTGTATCAGCCTTAAAAATGCTTGGGGCCTATGCCCTATTTTACCTGTACTCTGGAAAAGCAAGTGCATGGGCCCCAATCATCTGTTCCTGGACGTTTAGTACAACTTGCCTATTGTGGCCTGGTATTTCTTCAAGGGAAGAGTTTTGACCACTGAATCAATTTTCCTTTTTCTTTTTTTTTTAAGATAGAGTCTTGCTTTGTCGCCTAGGCTGGAGTGCAGTGGTACGACAATAGCTTACTGCAACCCTAACCTCCTAGGCTCAAGCAATCCCCTCACCTTGGCCTCCCAAAATGCTAGGATTACAGGTATAATCACACTTGGCCTAAATCAATTTATTATGAGATTATCTCAGTTTTTCACTTTTTCTTGAGACAGCTTTGCAAGATGTGTTTTTTCTAGTACTATATCTCCTTCATCTGTATGTTCAAATTTATTGGCATAAAGTTGTCTATAATATCCTATTGTTTTTAAAATTTCTGCTTCATCTATATCTAAGTTTCTTTTCTCTTTCTTAAAATTGCTTATGTGTACCATCTCCTTTTCCTGATCCACTTTATCTCTAGTACTTTTCTGGTCATGTTTTTTTTTTTTTTGAAGGACCAACTCTTAGTTTTACTGATTCTCTCCACTGCATATTGTCTTTCTATTCCATTTATCTAGGAACAGAAAATGTAGGTACCTTGATGTGATTTTTATTTTAATAATTTTAATAGGAAGAACATACAAAATCCTACTTCCCTGCTCAATTCCTGCTTAATCCACTGCAATCATGTGTGTTACCAGCTGTTTGCCAAATGCCATTAAATTGCTAAGGAAGTAGAAAAACACTGCCTGTAATTAAGATGGTTTGCTTTAAAGAGATATTTTCTGTTTCTTTTACCTTTTCCAGTATGTGAGATCTAAAAAGGAAAAAACTGGTGTTCTGTTAGAACCAGAAGCCATCTCTGTGTCTGAGCCGTCATCTGACTGGTTACTGTAACAAGGAGATTGAGCTGGGGAGGCACTTGAGGTGGTACTGTGAGCATCAGAATCTGCAATAAAGATTAAAAGAAAAAATAAAATTTTCAGTTTCACTACATGCATCCAAACCTCAGCATAAGACACTGTGAATGAGTTGGTAAAAAAGACAAAGTAAAAAATAATTCATTTTCTATGCACTACTGGTATTTGAAGATATTCACACTAAAGTGTTTTTAAAAGAAAGTGAAAAGATGGAATAGACGTACTTTTTCCTATTCCTCCTGCTTATACAACTAAAATCCCTGGATATTATATATAAAATAAACCTAAGACTCCAAAAGGCAATGACCACCTAGGGAGCTCAAGACCCAAGGCAAGCCATGGTGGTAGGTTCCTTAGTTTTTCCGGATTTTCCTTTTGTCTCATAATCCCCAGCTTTGGAAGTAAAGCAGCAGCCACCCAGAAATGCCAATGGATACAGACAACCAAAACTACAACAACAACAACAACATAAAAATCCAAAACCCCAGTTAAAGCCTGATCTCTCTAGCAAAGAACTAGGAAAGGGTAGCCTAGCCAGACAGAAAACGCTTCTAGACAATAACCTTTCTGTTTCAGCCAAACCTACAGAAAAAACTGTGGGCACCTTTCCTAACCCCAGCAGAGGCTGAGGTGAAGAGCCTACATTTTCACGCTCACAAGACTTACGAAGCACCCCAACACCTGGTGTCAGAGGAAGCCTAATGAAGTCAGGCCTTTCCTTATGGCCCACTAAGTACAAGGCCACCCTCACCATGTGGGAGCCTGAACTCTCCTGATATCCAGTAGTAACAAGGAACCTCCCTCTCCCCGCAACCTCAGATATATCAATGGAGGTTGAGAGAAACTCCAATTTTAACACCTGGTGGTAACAGAGTGGTAGTGCCCCTCCCTCTTTCCCTGCTCTGAGGGGTGTCAAAAAAGCCAGTTAAAATAGAAGGTTTAAATAAGACTCAAAGTCTCACAACATAATCTGAAAATGTCCAGGTTTCAATAAAAAAATCAGTTCAATAATCAGGAAGATCTCAAACTAAATGAAAAGGCCAACACTAAGATGACAAAGATACTAGAATTATCTCACCAAGATTTTAAAGCAGCCATGACAAAAATGCTTCAGTGAGCAACTATGAACATGTCTGAAATAAATGAAACCATACCCTTGGCAAAGAAGTAGGAAGCCTCAGTCAGGCACAGTGGCTCATGCCTGTAATCCCAGCACTTTGGGTGGGCGGATCACCTGAGGTCAGGAGTTTGAGACCAGCCTGGCCAACATGGTGAAACCCCATCACTACTTTAAAAAATACAAAAATTAGCTGTGCATGGTGGCGCATGCCCATAATCCCAGCTACTCAGGAGGCTGAGACAAGAGAATCGCTTGAATCCAGGAGGCAGAGGTTGCAGTGAGCTGAGATCGTGCCACTGTATCTCCAGCCTGGGTGACAGAGCAAGACTCCGTCAAGAAAGAAAAAGAAAGAAAAAAGAAAGAAAGAAAGAAAGAAAGAAGGAAGGAAGGAAAGAGAAAGAAAGAAAGAAGGAAGGAAGGAAAGAGAAAGAAAGAAGGAAGGAAGGAAGGAGAAAGAAGGAAAGGAAAGGAAAGGAAGGAAAGGAAAGGAAAGGAAAGGAAGGAAGGAAGGAAAAGAAAGAAAGAAAAAAAGAAAAAACTAGGAAGCCTAAGTAAAAACAAAACAGCAAACTATAAGGAAAAAATAAATGGAAAATTTATAACTGAAAAAAATACAATAAAGAAAATAAAAACCACAGTGGATGGGCTGAGCAACATGGAGGGGAGAGAGAAAAAATTGAACTAGAAGAATAGAAATTACCCAATATGAACAATACAGAAAACAAATGAACAGGTCATGAGAAACCTGTGGAGCTTAATCAGACATACATCTACATTCATGCCATTGCAGTCCTGAAGGGAGAGGAAAAAAAGAACAGAGGTGAAAAAGTACTCAAATATAGTGGCTGAAAACTTGTCAAATTTGGCGAGACAGAAGTAAGATTCAAAAACCTGACCAAAGCCCAAACAGGATAAACCCAAAGAAATCCATGCCAAAACACATCACAATTAAACCTCTAAAAACTAAACCAGGAGAAAAATCTTGAAAGCAGCCAAAGCATAATGACATTGTACCTATAAAGGGAAAACAAAAGATCCTGATTTAATAAGGAATAAAGGCAGTTCGTTAGCTGCAGAGCTAACCCTGATTTAATACTTTGCCCATTTATTATGAAGAAGACTTCATAAAAACGTTCAAGCCAGACAATAAGTTTCTTGCTTAACAGTCATTGTGCTACAAGGCTGTGGTGCTGCCACATCACAGCAATAGCACTATAATAAACCTCATAAACACAGGTGGAGCCTACCATACACCTTCCCGTCTCAGGACAGGTGGACAGAGCAATCCTTCAATTCAAATAACCAATCAAGTACTTATTAAATATTTATAAGGCATCAAATCCTATGTTATTTGCTGCATTGAAAGAAACAGACTAAAGAAAACTTTGGGGTTTTTTTTAGTTTTTATTTTTTGGGTTTCCTTGAGACCAGATCTTACTTTATCACCCAAGCTGGAGTGCAGTGGCACGATTACAGCTGGCTGCAGCCTCCACCTCTTGATTTTCATGCCTTAGCTTCTTGAGTAGCTACTACTACAGGTGTCCACCACCACAACCAACTAATTTTTTTGTATTTTTCATAGACAAGGTTTTGCCATATTCACCAGGCTGGTCTTGAACTCCTGGCCTCCCAAAGTGCTGGGATTACAGGTGTGAGCCACCATACCCAGCCAAGAAAACATTTCTTGAATAGAGCTCATAAGTATTTTACATTAACAAATATTTTCATAAAACAGCATAAAATTAAGTATCTAAAACAAAGAAAGCACCATTAGTATTTTTAATATGTTAATTTAGCAAACAAAATCCTCAAGAGTAGCAGGCTTTAAAGGAGTAAGTCTAATGGGATGCTTAAGACTTCCTAAATAATTTAACATCAGCAGACAGCTCTATGCAGCTGAGGAAAACCCACTCTCCTAGGAAGTGCTTAATATCTTTAAGCTATTTGAAATTTCAATTATCTGACCATTTTTTATCTGTAAAAATGTGATTTCATATGGTTTCATCGAATACCCGAAATACTAAGATATCTACAACTAACCACATACAAACACAGTATGGAAGAACTCTTCTAGAATGTGGATCTGGAAATTCTTTGAACTGCAATTTTAAGTCTTAAAAATTATCTAAGATTTGGAAGGCACAAAGGAGTGATTAGATGGCATCAAGTCAGTAGGGACAATGAGCAAAGTCAACGAGCAAAGTTGTGGAAGCCCAACACATTCCAGGAACTGACTCAGCTCAAACAAAAATAGGACCTTCAAACACTTTCTAGGAATTCTCAACTGTATTTTGTAGCAAGCAGAAATCATTGCAGATTTTTGGAAAGGATGACACAAAAAGAATAGCTAACATTTATATAGGAATGTATTTTGTTTTACAAAGCTATTTTTTACTTGATTATCCCCATTTCTCTGAATAGAAAATTATGGTTAAACATCAAGTGACTCCAGACTCACACATTTGCTAGTGACAAGAGCCAAAATTCAAAGTCAGATCTATAACTCTAGATACAATGCCTCTCTAGTAGTATACCACAAAATGTCTCAAAAACACAATACAGGGCTGGGCGTGGTAGCTCATGCCTGTAATCCCAGCACTTCGGGATGCCAAGGAGGGTGGATCACCTGAGGTTAAGAGTTCGACACCAGCCTGGAAAACATGGCAAAATCCCGTCTCTACTAAAAATAGAAAACTTAGCCAGGCATGGTGGCATGTGCTGTAATCCCAGCTACTCAGGTGTCTGAGACAGAAGAATCGCTTGAACCCAGGAGGCAGAGGTTGCAGTGAGCTGAGATCGTGCCATTGCACTCCAGCCTGGGTGACAGAGCAAGACTCCATCTCAAAAAAAAAAAAAAAAAACGGTAAGAAAAGAGAATACAGGCCAGGTCTGTACAGGATGCACAGAAGCAAACACACAACCAGAAGCACAGACCATTTAGTGGGAGATATATAAAAATGCACATCTTCCAACTGCTTCAATACACACAGGTGCTAGCAATTTATAATGTAACTGGGGAACACCCTGTTTCGGTTTAAGCCTGCACAATCTACACATCTTATTATCAAAGGGATTTATTTTCAGTCTCCAACTACTATACAGCACAGTTTCACAATATATCTAGCCTTATATTCCCTTAAGTAAGGTAAAAGTTAGATATCACTTTCCCTATAATTAAGGGAAATAGCTAAGAATATACATATGAATAATCAATTCCTCCATCTTCAAGTAATAAAAGAAAATTAATGTTTCCTAAATTTTCATTATAGCATCTAGTAGTGAGGACCGAGCGTAATGATTCACGCTTGTAATCCCAGCACTTTCGGGAGGCTGAGGCAAGAAGATTGCTTGAGCTAAGTCTGAGACCAGCCTGGGCAACATGGCAAAACCCCAACTCCACTAAAAATACAAAATTTAGCCAGGCATTGTGGTGCACATTTGTAGTCTCAGCTATTAAGGAGGCTGAGGCACAAGAATCACTTGTACCCGAGAGGCAGAGGCTGCAGTGACCCAAGATCATGCCACCATAATACAGCCTGGAAGACAGAACAAGACCCTTTTCCAAAAAAAAAAAAAGGAAAGAAAGAAAGAAAGAGAGAGAGAGAGAGAGAGAGACAGAGAGAGAGAGAGAAAGGGAGGGAGGGAGGGGGGGGAGGGAGGGAAGGAGGAAGGAAGGAAGGAAGGAAGGAAGGAAACATCTAATGAGAATGATGGAAGGTAGAGTTAAACTTTAGGGAGATGGGGGCTTGAGAGCTGGTTAGGAAAGCATATAATTAAAATACAAAGAGACACACACTTATATTACCTAAATATTTTACTACATCTCTACCACTTATTAAGTGACCCATATCAAGGTTAAATCACACCTTTGTGCTTCCTATTCTAAGCTCTCAGATGGATGTAACAGATCATTACATATGTAAAGTGCATAGTATACCAAAATGCTCAAAAGAGGTGTAAGCTCTCCTGCACTCCTCACTTTACCGTCACTAAACTTAGATGTCTTTTTCCACTGTTCTAAAACAAGCATGATAACCATTTGTCTTAACTGATAATGTTTTCTCTAACAGGGTCCTATATAGAGTTTTAAAAAGCACTGAGAGCTTCAATGCAGGTCTACAACCCCTAGCCACAATTCTGAGAAAGCTCTGAAAACAGAAAGCGTATTCCTAAGCTATCTGGCCACAAAATGTGGCATGACCTAAACTATGATTATTAAGAAGACAAACCTGGACAGTCTATAAACCATGTACTTATTCCACTAAAGGTGAATACTGCTACTTTTTGCTGTAAAAATACTAATGTGTTTGGTTCAATAATGCTCCTTCAAACCCTCCCAAGGGTGATAGAGATATTAATATATAATAACATTATATGCAGTGTATTTCCTTTTCAAAATCCAAAATCTCAATTCCAAAATACAGATGTGCCACTATGGCAACCTCCCCCCAAAAAAACTTCCAATAATAGCATGTGACCTGACACTAATTAGACATTCCCTTCTCATTTTATCACGCAACACACACTGCTCCTTACACCTGAAAGCAAATCCTGAGGCTAGTTTTATTTCAATATGTAAGTTATGATTTCTAAAGTTATTTTCCAGAAAACCTGGACTTTGGTCTCGGATTGTCCTATAATTATTTACATACCTTCTTGCACATCTCTAGAGCTTGCACAATTCCTTATAGATAAAAATCAAGTAAACCAGCTAGAAATGCACCTTCTAGAAAATTAAGATGTCAGTAAAGACATCACAGTGGTCTCAGTACAATCTCAAGTGGTTAGCCAGTGGAAATACTCTTAAGACATCAAATCAGAAAGAGTGCCAAGATTTCATAGAAATAAGATAACATCTCTATTGAGTCAACATTGCCTTCCAGTGCTCTTTATAAAAAGCAATAAAGGAAAAAATGATCCACACATACCATACACCATCCCAACCAATATTAAGTACTAATGTTCAAATATCAAACTTACTATGACGTTTAAATTCCTTCTGCAGTTTACTGATCTGGTTGCTTTTTATCCTGTTCCCAGATAGAGTTTTCACTTTCTTTGGTTTCAGTGTAGTCTTTAGACTGGGTCCAGCCCTTGCATCTACCACCTGGAAGAAAATACTGAATATTTAATAATATTTTTAAAAGGATACCAGTGTATCCCTTCCCTTTGGTTCAGATCCACGCCTATTTGCGAACCACAGTTTTATACTAAAGAGAATGAGGCTCCATGTGCATCTTTAATCATCACATGAAATAAAAGAATAAATATTATTTATCTAGTGAGGTTTTTAAAAATATTCTTTCCTGTAAAGTGGGTAATAGCGGGAGTCTGTTGGAAAAAAATTTAAATAGATTTGTATATGGGATAATCATTAATGGATGACCCAACTAGGTTAAGAATCAAGCCTAAAAGCAATTCCATTTCTACAGGATAATGCTTTGCAGTTTACAAAAAGCTTTCCTATATTTTTTATCTTCAGTAAAAAGCAGTAAAGGGGCTATTTTTGTTACTCCAATTTTAGACTGAAGGAAAACAAGGCAAAGATAAATTATGTGTTTTGCCTTATTTCACCAAGCGAGTAAATGAGTAAGGGGGTAGAAAGGGGAAAAAAAACTAGAATCAAGGTCTTCAGGTCTATTCTTTGTTTTTTTACTACACACTTTAATCTCTGAGGTGAGTTACATGACAGCAATAGCATGTTCTCCCACAGTCTAGCCCAGCCATTGATTTCAGCCCATATGATCCTGTTTCTTAGGTATTCGTCCACATTTATTATATGCAGATCTCTACCCCATGTAAAAAGGAAGGTTGTTATCATTTTCACTGTTATAATAACAACGCTATCATCAAAGGACAATGTAAGGCTAGTGTGAATAACTATGTGTTATACTTTCTATATATCTCATTCAGTTCTCACAACTGCATCAAAGGACAATGTAAGGCTAGTGTGAATAACTATGTGTTACACTTTCTATATATCTCATTCAGTTCTCACAATTGCTCTGTAAGATAGCTATTATCTTTGCACTTCATAAATAGATGTGACCTGCCCAAAGTACACAACTAGTAAGTAGTAAAGGCAAAATTCAAATCCAAGTCTGATTCTAAAACCTATGTGCTCATTAGTACCAACCTGAGTTCAAAGGATCATGTTATCCAAAGAGATTTAAGAAAAAGGACTCATGTCTAATTAACTCTGGGAATTACTGGGTTAAGCCTAAAAATATGTGAATGCTTACTGTGAATCTCCAAAAGGGGGATATTGGATACAGCCACACCAGGCTATTCTGTTCTAAAGATGCGAAAATGTTAGGCAATTATATCTGAGCAGCAGCTAGTGTTTTTCTTTAATCTTTTCAGACTTTTCTACTCTAGGGATATATTACTTCCTAAATTAGGGGAAATTAATGTTACTTTAAATATAATAGATATAATTGAGAAAAAAGAAAGATGGACTAACATGATTCCAGTTTTTTTTTGATCCTGCTGGCAACTTCTTCCATCTTTTCACAAGCAGGACACAGGCATTGCAGATGTCTCCTGAACGAGTCTCATGCAATCTGATAAGAAAACAATCAAATCTTTATCAGTCTCCCTTACCTTAAAGAATTCATGCCTTCCTAAAATGCAATAAAAAAAAAAAAGTTTGCAGGAAGGGGAGTAACTGAAGAAAATCAGTAGAAGAAATTTTCAGAAATCTAGGAAGACGACTATGTAAGCACCAAAAAAGAGTTTTTCCCTTTTTTGTTCATTAATACGTCTCTTGCACCAGAAATAATATCTACTATATAGTAGAGATTCAATAAATAGTTGTATGTATCAAGTAAAAAAAAAAAAAAGAATTCATGCAAGCACATTTCTTTTGGGAAAAAAAAATTGTATCTACATATGGTTTACAGATACAGTTTAATCATCCTGGATGATTCTGTTTCTATAGTTTTCTACAGAATATTTCTATAGTATACTTGTTTCTATAGTATATTTCAGAAATAAAGTTAACTTCTAGATCCAACAAACCTATTCTATGTACTGCAATTTGGTTATTTCGAAATAAGAAATGCTTTTAAAATTAAATAGGTCAGGATGGGTGCGGTGGCTCACACCTGTAATCCCAGCACTTTGAGAGGCTGAGGTGGGTCGCTACTTGAGGTCAGGAGTTCAAGACCAGCCTAGCCAACATGATGAAACCCTATCTCTACTTAAACTACAAAAATTAGGTGGTGGCTCATGCCTGTAATCCCAGCTACTTGAGAGGCTTAGGCAGGAGAAGCGCTTGAACCCAGGAAGCAAAGATCGCAGTGAGCTAAGATCATGCCACTGCACTCCAGCCCAGACAACAAGAGCAAGACTCCATCTCAAAAAAATAAGTTAAATAGGCTGGTGCGGTGGCTCACGCCTGTAATCCCAGCACAACTGAAGACCAAGGTGGGAAGATTGCTTGAGCGAAGGAGTTGAGACCCCATCCCTACTTTAAAATTTTTTTTTTAATTTTAATTTAAAAACTGCTTTTAAAATTAAAGAGTAAAACTCAAGACCTAGAAGAGATTCTGATTATCATGCTTTTAAACAATGCTTTTTAATTAATCTTTCTTGAAATGTGTAGATACATTTCTTTTTAGGTGGAGGTGTGGGGGTGAACAAAATCTCGCTCTGTTGCCCAGGCCAGAGTATGGGTGGGATTATGGCTCACTGCAGCCTCAACCTCCCAGGCGCAAGTGATCCTCCCACCTCAGCCTCCCTACCACAGGCACATGCCACCATGCCTGGCTAATTTTTCTATTTTTTGTGGAGACAGGGTTTTGCCATGCTGCCCAAGGCTGGTCTCCAACTCCTGGCTCAACCGATCTGTCCACCTTGGCCTCCCGAAGTACTAGGATTACAGGTGCAAGCCATCGCCCCCAGCCCGAGTAGCTATTTCGTAAGTATCAAAATACTACCCCTTGACAAGTAAAATAATGTGCCATAATATTCTAGTTTTACAGCAAATAAAACCAGAGAGGCATTATAGTTTTAAAAAATGAATATGGCCAGATGAGGTGGCTTATGCCTGTAATCCCAGTGCTTTGGGAGGCTGAAGCAGCCGAGAGGTTGAGATCAACCTGGGCAACATGGTAAAATCCTGTCTCTACAAAAAAATAGAAAAATTAGCAGGGAATGGTAGTGCATGTCTGTAGTCCCAGTTCCTCAGGAGGTTGAGGTAGGAGGATCACCTGAGGCCAGTGAGGTCAAGGCTTCAGTGAGCCATGATAGTAACATTGCACTTCAGCCTGGGTGACAGAGTGAGTTTCCGTCTCAAACAAATGAACAAACGAATGACTGTATCACTGGGTAAGGTGGTGCGCACCCATAGTCTCAGCTACTCGGGAGGCTCAGGCAAGAGGATCATTTGAGTCCAAAAGTTCAAGGCTGTAGTGCACAACGATCACACCTGTGAATAGCTACGGCACCCCAGCCTATGCAACACAGGAAGACTGTCTCTTTAAAAAAGAAAAAAAAGGGCCGGGTGCGGTGGCTCACACTTGTAATCCCAGCACTTTGGGAGGCTGAGGCAGGCGGATCACCTGAGGTTGGGAGTTCGAGAGCAGCCTGACCAACATGGTGAAACCCTGTCTCTACAAAAGGGTTTGTCTAGCTACAACTATAAAGAGCTTCACAATTAACGTGGTAGCTCCTCATAATCTGGAAAAAAGTAGGCTGTCAGTATTGTCTGATTCATTTAAATAGCAGGAGACTTAAATAGCCTAGATTAGAATAAATGATTTTAATTAATAGCAAATTGTTCCAATCACCTTGCTTACAAATATTTCCATAGGCTGTGTGTGGTATTTTTTCACTCTAAGAATAGTACAAACATCAGGTGATCTTACCCAAAACAGCTCTGGAAGTCCTTTTCATAGCGTTTACTGTCAGTGAATCGAGAACTGGAGGACTTAGCTCTGCAAATACAGCAGCCCTCTATACTTCGGTACATCTTTGGCTTGTGAAAACCAAACATCTTTTCTTCTGGGCAATAGTCTGTAAAGCCAAAGGAATGACACATCTTTGTTGAGGGCTGTAACAAGGAACCATTAAAGAGTTCTCTGTGCTCCACCCCACCCCCAAGCAACATGGTGTTACATGACCAAGCCAGATAGGCAGCTCAGGGAAAGACCTCCTGGATCTACCTCCATTCTTGGCACTAGCATGGCAAGTGTATAAAACACAAAAGAAAGGCTTAGTTATTTAAGGAGGACTCTACCACCTCCTGACTCTCCTAGCAAACACTCACTCTAAAAATGAGGAAGAGGAGCAGTTTTTAAATCAGGTTTTTAAGTAAGAAATGCCACAAACAATCCTGTAAAATAATGAAGCCATAGGCAATCAAGGATGCATCCTAAAACTTAAGATACACCTTTTTGTTTTGCACCTTTGCATTAACGTGATTCCCCTCTGGGGAAGTTTTGAGCATTTACCATGACCGCTATTTGATACTAAGCACACAACTAGCTCAATATGTATCAGCCATACCACTCTGCCTAATGGGAATTCAGAGGGGATTTCTTCTGTGATAAATGGGAAGTTCTAAGCAGCCAAGTTTGGCCCTGAATTGAAACTGCTGAAAGGAAGATGTAAAATTTACAAAAATCCAAGGTTAGAATTTAATAATAATAATTCCAAAAATCATGAAGACAAAGAATGAGCTCATGTTGTCTGATCACTGATCTTTTCCTTAGTTCTTAGAGGTTTGTAAACCTGTTCTACAGGCTTCGTGCCTAAGAGTAGTAACAGTGGGAGGCAAATGTCCCAGAGATGTAGAGTGAAATAAAATGTAGTTCTCCTGTTCAAAGAAAAAAAAAATCTCAACATCAAGGAAAGAAGGAAGAAAACAACTCTGGGGCTGATGCAAATATGTAGCTGGCAGTAAATCTGTACCTTAGGAAAAGTAATTTGGTATATCCAAATCAAGGGCCAGCTTCACCAGAAAATCTAGACTAAGAGAGGTGATGAAAAGGCAATGAATATGGAAACTAAACTCTAATGGACAAGTCCAGAAGATGTGTGTATGTCTGAGGGTCTAACTACAAATTATCACAACATTATCATATAAAGCAACAATAAAAGAAAAATATATTTAGTGCCCATAGTTTTAGGTGTTAACCACAGAAAATTATCAGTTGTTTTATAAATAAACTGAGATAAGTAAATCTAAAGCTTCAGTACAGTCATGTGTTGCCAACAGTGGGGACATATTCTGAGAAATGCATCACTGGGCATCCTTGTGCAAACATCAGAATGTCTTTACACAAACCTAGATGGCAACAGCCTACAACATCCCTGGGCTATATGGGATAGCCTACTGTTTCTAGGCAACAAACTTATACAGCATGTGACTGTACTGAATGCCGTAGGCAACTGTAATATAATGGTAAGAATCTGTGCATCTAAATATAGAAAAGGTACAAAAAATATGGTATAATCTTTGGGGACCACTATCATATATGCAGTCTGTGGTTGACCAAAACGTCCTTGTGTGGCATATGGCTCTATTTGTCTTTGGATTATCTTGTCTGATCCCATTCCTTTCCAATTCTGGTTAGTATACTACAGCAAGTATTAATGAAAATGATTCAGAACTAACCAAATATCCAGGCTTTTTATGTGTATTTTTGGATATTGAGGGGTTTTGAAATATAATAGAGGTTTTAGAACTTTTAAAGAAAAATATTTTTTAAAACTTTTATTAGCAAATAATTAGCTAAAAACTGAAACTTCCCTTCAAACAGGCTATTGTTAATAAAGTGTTCCTCTTCAATGTTTTTGCTGGTGAGAGAGGCAGGCAAAAGAATGAGATGGGGCAAGGCAGAAAACCTTGATACTTCTCAATAATTAAGTCTAAACAGTTACCTCTAAGAATTGTTGTTGTTGTTGTTGTTTAGTTGATAATAATTTTAGTTGAATGCTTGGGAATTTTATGGCTTTGAGAGGAAGAAAAATGAGGAAGTACCCTCTACACAGTAGTAAGAAAAGGTCTAGAGAGGCCTGTTCAAATGAGGCAGATATTTTTTTCTCGATCCAACAACAAACCCGTATGATAACTGAAAAGAAAATCCTGAAGAAAATAGTCACATGTTGCTCTGGAAAAAACAATATCAAATGACAGAAGATTGCAGAAACAAGAAAGCAGAAGAGCAGTTACTGCTTTAATTTGTATATTCCTGTTTCAAGGCAAAATGTAATACAGCTCTCATCTGCATACTGCCCTGCAGTCTTCTCCAAACTCCCCCAACAGCTTGCATTACCATCAAGAAGGTCAGAGAGCAGTTCCTCTAATACCCTCCAGCTTCACCCATAGCCCTTGGAAACTTCAGCCTCTCTTCTCAGCAAGGACAAAAGAAGCAGAGCAAAAAAGGCCAATTCATTCCATTAATACACAGACCAAATCCAATTATGACAGATAGATTCCTATCTCCACCCTCACAATCTCTTTCCCTTCCCCCAAATGAACAAGTCCTCAAAGCTATTGGCATTCAGCTCATCTCTACGATGTGAACTACCTTCACTGAGGTTGGATTTGACCAAGACCCCATAGTTTGTGCCAGTTACCACACTGGCAAGCTGTAAAGGATGTTAAGGTTAGAGGTAAATACTGAGGCTTTCTTTTTAATCAGCCAACGATTTTTTTTCTGCTGGTGAGGACCTCCACAAAACTTACCCACCAGCCCCTGGCAAGATATTCCATTCATCATCTGAGGAATATTCTTCTTAAACATAGGGGAGAATAGGCCGACGTCGTAAGATGCATAATCCATTTTTATATAGCTCCACGACCTTACTTTTGTCCTGACAAAATTCTTCTGCCTGAACATCTGAGAAGGATCTAAATTCTAGGGCTTACTCTCTTCCTAGGCAATGCTCAGTGAGAAATGCAGTAAGGTGGCAGACACCTGTCCTTATGCAACACACAAGAAGCATGTGAACCTTTTAATGGATGACAACTTAATAAACCTATTAAGCCTTTTCTGAGCTTATCCCCACACTTAAGAGGCACCTGGGAATCCACAGCAGATACACAGGGGTTTCATTTTGGGTTTTGTTTACAGCAACCAAGTTAATCTGTAACCAGATTAACAGTTACAGCTGAGAACAGACCCTATACAATCTCACCCTTAAGCATGCGTTTAGGGGAAAGAATAAAAGCAAGCTTTGAAATGAACCCAAAAATCAGGAAAAACTTAAAATACTAATTATGAACTGTCATTTGTCTTCTAAAATTAAATAGTGGTATTGTTGCAAAACTCTGAGTATACTAAAAGCCACTGAATTGTACACATTATAAGAGTGAATATTATGGTATATAAGTGAGTGAATTTTATGGTATGTGAATGATCTCAGTAAGCCTGTTTTTTAGATATTTAAAAATAAAAAGGGCCGAGTGCTACGCCTGTAATCCCAGTATTGGGAAGCCAAGGTGGGCAGATCACAAGGTCAGAAGATCGAGACCATCCTGGCTAACATGGTGAAACCCTGTTTCTATTAACAGTACAAAAAAAAAAAAATTAGCCAGGCGTGGTGGCATGCACCTGTAGTCCCAGCTAACTGGGAGGCTGAGACAGGAGAATTGCTTGAATCTGGGAGGCAGAGGTTGCAGTGAGCTGAAATCGCACCACTGCACTCCGGCCTGGGCGCCAGAGCAAGACTCCATCTCAAAAAAAGTTAAAAAATAAAATAAAATAGGCCAGGCACAGTGGCTCACGCCTATAATCCCAGCACTTTGGGAGGCCGAGGCGGGTGGATCACGAGGTCAAGAGATAGAGACCATCCTGGCCAACAAGGTGAAACCCCGTCTCTACTAAAAAATACAAAAATTAGCTGGGCATGGTGGCACACGCCTGTAGTCCCAGCTACTCGGGAGGCTGAGGCAGGAGAATTGCTTGAACCCAGGAGGCGGAGGTTGCGGTGAGCCAAGATCGTGCCATTGCACTCCAGCCTGGGCAACAAGAGTGAAACTCCGTCTCAAAATAAATAAATAAATAAATAAATAAATAAATAAATAAATAAATAAATAAAATAAAATAAAACTGAGTTAGGAATTCACTTGTCTTTATCATCTTTATAAATTCAGCATCTAGGATGCCAGTCTCCTAATGGGTATGTCAACCCAAATGAGAGACCAAGATGGGAATCTGAATCTCAGTCAAACAAAGTTTATTAGGCCAAGTTTGAGGATGTGCACCCAGGAAGCACAAGTTCCAACAGCTTATAACCTGTGTTTTAATGTAGATTATATGAGGCACGGTATTCATACATTATTTTAAACAGGGGGATACCTGCAGTACAGTGAAGCAGCAAGTACATTCTTGTCAATTTGACTGGTATTCAGTGATGTTACACATAAGGTAAATGTGGCTGAGTGGATAGGAGAGAGAGGTTAATAATTGTGTAGGCATCTCAGGGTCTGGTGGAAGGATGATTGATTCCATCCTGCCCTTGTTCTATATTTGACACACAAGTTTACAACCAGTACCTGTTAGTAAAATATTTAACAAACTCCAGTTACACATACACAAGGGGTCAGCCTTAGTTAATAGGCTATGGTTTTATTACCCATATGTCCAAACTGCAGCCATCTTAGCGCACTTTTCTCTTTTCTTCTGACACTATCATCATCATCTACCTGTCTATCTACAACATGTTTTCCTAAGATCCTTGAAATAGAAAAAACATTTCAAGATGTTTTCCAAGATTTCAAGGGTTACAGTTAAAACATGCCTATTTATGGGCGGTTGTAACACTTATCTGACATAGCTGCCTTTGCATGTACACATTCCTAAGCCAGAACAAATATTTAGAAGAGGCTGTGTCAATTCATTTTTCCTTTTATTTCCACATTTTACCCCTTTTGATCAAAATTTTTCTTTAGAGAACACAAATGATCATACTTTATGTCCTTTTGTCCCTCTTCATTGGAAGGCTCATTCCCAGAAGTCACATCCCACACTGGAGGGAAAGAGGCAAGATGAGGTTGATCTAGGCCTGAGGCAGGAATTCCAGGGGTATGTAGTGGAATCTGCTGCTAAGCTTACAGGATGATTCTATCTACATTATGCTATCATAATTGGGGGAGAGGTGTCATTATTATTTTTTTTTTAATCAAGACAGGGTCTCACTATATTGCCCAGGCTGGTCTCAAACTCCTAGCCTCAAGCAATCCTCCCACCTTGGCCTTCCAAGTGCTAGGATTGCGTGTAGACCACTGCACCTGGCCCATAATTCTGGTTTTAGCAATAGACTTAGAGCAGTTGGTTATAAATACCCTGAGTAATTTAACTGATAGTAACAGAAGTAGGATACAGACTATGATTATATCAAGGTTTGAGATCTTTTTGTCATTTTTAAGTGATGATTGGGCATTCACACGTGTGTGAGATGTGCCTCCCTGAAACCCTGTTATGACATCAGCACTTTAACCATCTGACATGAAAAAGGGTTCCAACTGCAGACTGGAAGAAATGCTCCAGTTCCAAAGGAAGCCAATTAAGTGGGTCATTGAGAAGATGGGTAGTTTGTGCCTCTTGCCACCATTTAGCTTGCCTGGAAATCCTTTCTATGCAAGTCTCTACTTCACCTGAGGTATTGATGTAAGTGCAGCACGCAGTGTGAGCTACTGCACAGACTCCTTGTCCCAGCTACTCAGGAGGCTGAGGTGGGAGGATCATCTGAGCCTACGGAGGTCAAGGCTGTAGTGAGCCATGGTCACACCACCACCACAGTCCAGCCTGGCCAACAGAATAAGATCCTCCCTCAAACAAACAAACAAAAAAAGGCAATGTAATGGCCAAGAAGACAAAGCCCTTCAATTTGCCAGCTATTTCGCCAGCTATTTACACTATGTCCCCATCCTTGGGTTGGTGGGTGTGGCCCAATGCCACATACCAAAATGTATCCCCTAACTATTAAACATAAGTGAGCCACAGATTGGTTTTACTGCAGGACTTACAAAAGCCTGCATAAGCATGATATTTAACAAATAAGATGTGCTGGCACAATTTGCTTTGCTTTTTCTCCTTTGGACTTTTGGTTGCCAGATATGACAGAAATGTTGGGAGGCCAGGAATGTGCAGGGACAGTGGCCTGGAAAAGGTAAAGACTTAAGTATGTGTTCTAGATAAGTTAGATTGGTTTAGTGATAGACAGGCGTGAGGGCGGTGGGGAGGGGTAAGACTGGAGGGATATTATTAAGCAGAGAATGAAAATATGACTTGGCTTTAAAAGCTGAATTTGAATTTGGAAAGTGACATTTGGAGGGAACTCATGCAAGTATATGGTAACATTTGGAGTGTCAGAAAAATCAATCATTGGCGCAACAAGTAGCATGTAATGATCTTGAATGGCCCTTGGAAGGTGGTGACAAAACCAGCAATCTAAGAGAATGCCTCCATCTGCCACACTTTGGGAGAGTTTAACTAATGAACTATTTTTCCCATCCCCAGCGGAGACCCTGAAAAGTCAAATGTGTATCGAAATGTTAACCAGATTATATATCCTATAAACTGAGTCAAAGCAGACAAGGCCAATAGCCCCCAAAGTAAATATATTACTCTAAGAATGTTTAGACAGGAGATCATACAGGCCTGGTCTGAAGTCTTGGGTCAATTAGCTGTCCACTCAGATGTTGTCAACCTCTTGTCTTGGTTTCAGGGTTGAAGCTGTTTGGTGAATCAGAGACAGGGATCTTTGGTGGGAGTCATGGCCCATTCAGGAAGTTGTGCCTTTTTAAGGTGAGAGATATGGATCCATGAGTCTATACCCTTTAACTCTGCTGCCCATGGATTAGTCAACAGTACCTGGCAGGGGCCCCTTCACCATGGCTGGAGGGAGTCCTTTATGAGAGGTCTTTTCCAACAGACAAAATCTCCAGGTTGGAGGACATGACCAGAATCTTCATCTCCCAGGAGCGCACTGTGGGATGTGTCTTGCACTAAGGCCTGGCTTTTCATGAGTTGGTGAACAAGTCCCTTACAATCGTGCAAGATGTCCCCATTCAGTAAATTTGGATCAGTCATCTTGATTCCCATGTGCCTGGGTCTTCCAGTTACAATTTTATGAGAAGAGAGTTGATAAAGGGATGGATCAAAGGTTGAGCAATATCAAGGGGAGTGCCTTCGGCCAGCAGAGGTGAAAAGCCTTCATAAATTTAGCCAGTTGTGTTTTCATTATTCCATTGGTCCATTCTACCAATCCAGGTTTAGCCCATTGTGTTTTATTATTCCACTGCTCCATTCTACCAATCCTGAGGACTAAGGGTGGTAGGCACAATCAAAATACTGAAATATCGGCCATTTTTTTTAAAACCAAGTCTCACTCTTGGTTTAAAAAAAAAAAAAAAAAACCTAGGCTGGAGTGTAGTGGTGCGATCTTGGCTCAATGCAACCTCTGCCTGCCAGGTTCAAGCAATTCTCCTCCCTCAGCCTCCCGAGTGGCTGGGACTATAGGCGTGCACCACCATGCCCAGCTAATTTTTGTATTGTTAGTGGAGACGAGGTTTCACCACGTTAGCCAGGCTGGTCTTCAACTCCTGACCTCAGGTGATTCGCCCACCTCAGCTTCCCAAAGTGCTGAGATTACAGGCGTGAGCCACTGTGCCCAGCCCCAAATGTTACAAATGCTTAATAACCTAGGCAGTAAAATGAGTTCCTCTATTGCTGTGAAATTCAAAGGGGACTCCCCAAAATGGGATAATCCTTTCTAATAAGATTTTACCCAGTGCCATTGCCCATCAGCAGGGGAAATCCTCAAACCAATGCAAAAACATGCAATCATTACTAATACATATTTAAATTTTTAAAATGATGGCAGCTGGATAAAATCAAGCTACCATAGCTCAAAAGGTCTAGGTAGAAGAAAATGGCCTTGAGCCCCATAAAGGAGTTTTCCAGGATTATGTTTTGGGTAGATGGAATAAATCTTCTGTGCCATGATGATCAATGATAGTCTCCAACAATACTGTTTATAATAGTATATCATTTTATCTGAATTCCAATAGGTCAAGCCGTAAATGTATTCCACGAGGGGCATCTGAAAGCCATTGAGTTAACAGTTTATCATTAGGTCCATACCACAGTTCAGTTTTGGGGAAAAAGTACCCCCAGTTTCATTTCCAGGTAGATCTTTCTTCTGTGGAAGCTAAGTCTTGGCTTTCCTTTAGCATAGACTTAACTGTTTAAGTCTCACAGTCATCCCCAGGATCGGGCTGGTGACTCAAATGCAGCTCTCTTAGCTACTGCATCAGCAAATTGATTACCTTGACTCTACGTTGTGTCTAATTCAGAGTGGCCAGAAACCTTTATAATTGCCAAAAGAGAGCTCCAAGACTTGTCCATTTGTTATGGGTTGCCCTGAGAACCCATAGCATTCCAAAGTCATGAGCACCACCAGATGCATAGGGGCATAATTTGCCACCTTATTCTTTGCTAGTTAACAAGTTTGAGTCACGGCAATCAGTTCAGCCACTTGGGCTGACTTGACCTGAAGAAGACCAGCTTCAATGATCATGGCACATCCTGCTTTAAACTTACCACCTTCTCCCCTCAAGTAAGATACATCTGTAAACCATTCTATCTCAGCATTATCTAGTGGTATTTCTTGTAGGTCTGTCCTTGGGGTAAAAGGTTGCCTGTGTCATCCGGACAAAGTCATGAGAGGTCTTGTCAGAAGAGTGGCCAGGCCTGGTGCAGTGGCTCATGACTATAATCCTAGCACTTAGGGAGGCCAAGGTGGGTGGAATGCTTGAGCCCAGAAGTTCGGGACCAGCCTGGGCAACGTGGTAAACCCAGTCTCTACAAAAAATACAAAAAATAGCCAGGTGTAGTGGTGCACACCTGTAATCCCAGCTACTGAGAAGGCTGAGGCAGGCTGATTAACTGAGCCCAGAGGGTCGAGGCAGCAGTAAGCTGTGATCATGCTACTGCACTCCAACCTGGGTGACAGAGCAAGACTCTGTCTAAAAAAAAGAGAGAGAGAGAGAGAGAGAGTGGCCAGGTTACGATTATTGCAACAAGAGATGGTAACACATTAGAGGATGATAAAAGTAAGACCTAATAGGAAGCTAATTTATTAACAGAAAAGTGTTGAGTATGATGAGAATTCACCATGTTAGCCAGTACCCTCGACTGAATATGGAATGAAGGCAGTAAGGTGGGGACACCATGACTTTCTTTTCAATAGTTTTATATAGAAAGGCTGTAGCTGATATTGCCCTCATACAAGGGGGCAGTCCTGGAGTCATCAGATCTAACTGTTGACTATAGGTCTTTGCTGGTCACCATGTCTGAGTCAACATACCAAATGTGTTTCCTCCACCTCATGAACAGAAAGAGAGAAAGTTCATAGTTTGGGTGTCTTATTGCTGGGGCATTTACTAATCTTTTTTTTTTTTTAAGACAGAGTCTCGCTCTATCACTCAGGCTGGAATGCAGTCGGCTCATGCAACCTCTGTCTCCCAAGTTCAAGCGATTCTCCTGCCTCGGCCTCCCTCGTAACTGGGATTACAGGCATTTTGCCACCACATCTGGCTAATTTTTGTATTTTTAGTAGAGATGGGGTTTCACTATGTTGCCTAGGCTGGTCTTGAACTCCAGGCCACAAGTGATCTGCCCACCTCGGCCTCCCAAAATTCTGGGATTATAGGTATGAGCCACCGCACCTGGCCTACTAATCTTTCTTTAATTTGCTGCACGGCTGGTTGTCCCTCATGAGTCCACATGATGGGATCAGGCTGGTCATTCTTTAAACAGGTATAAAAGGGTTGAGTCACACAATATAAATTTAGTATCCAGCTTCTACAATAGCAAGCCAACTCCAAGAACCCTCTAAGCTATTTTTTAGTAGTAAGCATCAGAAAAGCTAAGATTCCTTTGATTCTATCGGGACTGATGTTCAATCCTTTGTCTGACATGACATGTCCCACATATTTGACTTAAGAAAAGCAAAATTAAAGTTTATCTTTAGATACCTTGTACTCTTTAATGGTCAACTGAAGTAAGTACAAGTTTTCTTCTTCAGAGGAAGAAAGTGTGTCAGAGCAAAGTGTGTAACGATCCCCTGAGAGAAGTCTGAATCTGCTAAATTCAAATTTCAGCATTTCGGAAAAGTAAGTGGGGTGCTGTACAACCCTGGGACATCACTGTTCAAGTATACCATCATTCTCTCCAGGTAAAGGCAAACAAATACTGACCACCTGGATATATAGGGATGCTTAAAAAGGCACTACAGAGATCCACAACTGAAAAATATTGTCAGGGCTGGGAACAATGGCTCACACCTATAATCCCAGCACTTTGGGAGGCCAAGGTGGGCAGATCACTTAAGGTCAGGAGTTCAAGACCAGCCTGGCCAACATCATGAAACCCTGTTTCTACTAAAAATACAAAAATTAGCTGGGCATGGTGGTGTACACCTGTAATCCTAGCTACTTGGCAGGCTGAGGCAGGAGAATCACTTGATCCCGGGAGGTGGAGGCTGCAGTGAGCCGAGATTGTGCCAATGCACTGCAGCCTAGATGACAGACTGAGATTCTCTCAACGAAAAAAAAAGTTAAAAAAAAAATATTGTCTGACATTTGGTATAGCAGACCCGAGTATGAAGATTAAGAAGTGCTGGATATCTAGGTATTATAATACTGTCCACAGCCCTTAAGTTTTGTACAAATCTCCATCCTTTCCCATGTGGTTCCTTGACAAGGAAAATGATGGTATCGCAGGAACTGGTGCAGGGAATAATAAAACCTCTCTCAAGATAATCTCATGACTGGGGCAACTCCACCTATGGCTCTTGTAGTGGTTATTATTTTAATTAGGCAAGGGCTTCTTAGTGTTAATCGAAACCTTTATTGGAGTAGCTGAGAGTATCTTTCCTATGTCTGTGTTAGACTGGAACCACAGCTGGGTAAGAAATAGTTTCAAATGCTCAGCTTCTGGCATTAGTAGGAAGGTTGAAGTTTGAAAGGAGCCTTATGATTTCCTTCCCTTTATTAGATTTCATTTATTTTTCCCATTTTCCCAATCATATGAAGGTATCTTTACATCACTCACAACAACTTGTGATTATATATATATACATATATATATATATATAATGGAGTTTCACTCTTGTTGCCCAGGCAGGAATGCAACAGCATGATGATCTTGGCTTACAGCAACCTCCACCTCCTGGGTTCAAGCAATTCTCCTGCCTCAGCCTCCCAGGTAGTTGGGATTACAGGCATGGCATGTGCCACCACACCAGGCTAATTTTTTATTTTTTTAGTAGAGATGGGGTTTCTCCATGTTGGTCAAGCTGGTCTTGAACTCCCGACCTCAGGTGATCTGCCCGCCTCAGCCTCCCAAAATGATGAGATTAAAGGCATGAGCCACTGCACCCAGCCAACTTGTGATATGTTATGAGGGCATTTTTTGGTTTGCTTTCCCCAATCCCATGGTTCGAGTTCCAGAAACATTTCCCACTTTGAGGAAAAAAAAATGACCATTATGGATATTGTCGAAATTTCAATCCAGGTTAAAAAAATCCAGGGGCTTCTGGGCATATCAGGAAAACATGGCATTGGCTGAGGGTATCACATTCATAGCCTTTGGGAGGACGCCAAACCCAATGAACCAGTAAGGCAAAGGTGTGAATTTAAAGCAAGAGATAGGTTTATTAGGTATACCCACGATGTCAATCTTTTCATTTCTCTGAGAAATGGGATTTCAAGTAAGGTAGAATTTATAAGTGATACAGCAGCTCATGTGCCTATTATATTATTGTGTTAATTTATCCCAAACAGTGAGTTAAAGCAGAGAATTGGGAAAAAATGAAAACCCCTTGTTTCCTCAGAGTAGCCGTAGTTCTCCAGTTTATCATCCTGTTGTTTCCATCTCAGTGTCTTACAATTCCTTTTAAAATGCCCTAGTTTCCTGTAGTAGTGACAGACAAAGGGAGAAGAGCTCTCAGGACCAATACACTTAATTTTCTTCTTGGCCTGGGAATTGTAATAGGTTAACTGTTACCACTGTTAAGTGTACAGCCTTTTGGTTTTTGTTTTTTATTAATGTGCAGGACAACTGTTCAGCTAAGTTGACGTCATTAGTTCTGGCCATCACCTAGTCACGTGACATTTGACAAGAGTGGCTAGTGCATCATTCAAATTGTTTGGGCTTTTTTTTTTTTTAATTTTTGAGACAGAGTTTTGCTCTTGTTGCCCAGGCTGGAGTGCAGTGGTGCAATTTCGGCTCACCGCAAACTCCGCCTCCCAGGTTCAAGTGATTCTCCTGCCTCAGCCTCCCAAGTAGCTGGGATTACAGGCATGTGCCACCATGCCCAGTTAATTTTGTATTTTTAGTAGAGACGGGGTTTCTCCATGTTGGTCAGGCTGATCTCGAACTCCCGGCCTCAGGTGATCCGCCTGCCTCAGACTCCCAAAATGCTAGGATTACAGGTATGAGCCACTGTACCCAGCCTGGGAAATTTTAATTTAATACAATGTCATTTTTATTGTTTTCGAAGTTGTCCACTGATATCTGCAATGTTGTTTTCATGTTTTATCAAAGCTAGTAAAAAAAAATCTAAAACAGGCCTACCTGAATTCTAGCATTGCTGAATTTTAATCCAATCTATGATCTTTTGAAAAACGAAGGGAATGGCATTTAACAGAGAAGGTGGTCATGCCCATGTGTCTTTGAGCCATCTTCTGAAAGTTGGGGAGCTGAGTACAGCAGAGGTCATACTGGATTTTCAGGAACAAGATCTGTTAGGGGATCCAACCACACTGTGCTTTTTCTAGCTATTCCTTAGCTTTAGCAGCTGAAACCAGCATGCAGACAAGTCGATAAATGTCGGAAAGACCTGGGTCATAGGTTTTAATTGTGAGTTCAAATTCTTCGGTAAAGCAAATCGGATCTTCGTAAGAGTCAGGAAATTCCTTAACTATGGCCCATAATTTGACCTTGGACTAGGGTTGATAGAGAATCAGGATTCCAGGCAGGCCAGGCACACATGCTGCTGGTACTGGAAGTGAACCACCAGGACTGAGCATGAGCGAGCCAGTGAGGGGGTCTTGCAGGTCCCCGCACCTAGGACCAAGCATGGCAGCTGCCAAGGTGGCTTTAACCAAGAGAGTAGATCCAACTCAGCTTATAACAGTATTTTTAAAGCATGCAAGCACTGAGAAAAATGGTGAATTTTTCAGGTGTCCCAACGACTTTGTCATTCGATACTTGAACATTTTTGGAGAAAGCCAGCCTAATCCAAAGAATGTGTTACTTTTAAGTGGAGTGGTGGGTCAGATCAAAGACGGAAGGAATGCTGTCCCAGCATTGGTGATGCTAAGTTTGATCACTTGATAAAGGTGGCATCCACCAGATATTACTATTGTAATGATTAGCGTATTTTCAAGAAAATGTGGTCTTTTAATAGGTCCTGTATGCCCCCTGATGCTTTGTTTATGGTAGCCTTTCAGCTGTTTCACAAAGCTGGCAAAGGACAAGTAACTTTTGATCAGAAAGAGGATAGTACCAGCAGTCTACAGGTCTCATCCCAGTCACTGTTCCCTGGTCCCAATGATAACAACTGACATTTATCACCATCAATTGGTTTTGCCTGTTTAAACTTAATTGCAACTATACAGAAAGTACTCTTCTGGTCTGGCTTCTTTTGTTTAACATTTCTGAGATTAATCTATGCTTTGGGTATTTTTTTATTTTTCTTCACTGTATAGAATTCCATTGTGTGACAACATATCCATTCTAGGGTCAATAGACATTTTGGGCCATTTTCAGTTTTGGCTACTACAAGTAATGTGTTTTCAACATTTTTTTACCTATGTTTTGATGTGTGTGTGTGTCAATATTTCTAATAGAACTGCTGGGTCATAGAAAATATGTATATTTAGCTTCAGAAGATCTTGCCAAGCTGTTTCCCAAAGTGATGGTACCAGTTAACACTCATACTATCATTGTATGGTGGCATCATTTTGGATCTTTGCCAACACTTGGCATCAGTTATTTTAATTTTAGTGATATCTCACTATGTGGTTTTGATGAGCATTTCCCTAATTCCAAATGAGTCATACAACTTTTTTTCATACTTATTGGCCATTTGGGTATCCTTTTCAATCATGTGCCTATTTTCTGGATACAAAACCTTTGGTGGTTATGTTTCACAGATGTCTTTAATCTCTGCACTGTTACTCATTGAACTGAGTCTTAAGGAATTTAAGTTCCTAATTTTAATGTAGTACAAGTTAGCAGCATTTTCTTTTGTGGCTAGCTCTTTTTGCATCCTGTTTAAGAAATCTTTGCTTTCCTCCAGGTCCGGAAAATAATCTCCTGTATTATCTTCCAGAAGTTTGTTTTCCTTTCAAGTTTAGATTTTAAATTTTCTAGAATTTGTGATATTTTTACATGGTATTCAAGGCAAGGGTTAGATTCTTCCCTGGCCCTCTTCCCCACGGATATGTGTATCACCCAGCACCATTTAACGAAAAGATCACTCTTTTTTTTTTTTTTTTTTGACACAGTCTTGCTCTTTCACCCATGCTGGAGTGCAGTAGTAGCAATCTCAGCTCATTGTAACCTCTGCCTCCCAGGTTCAAGCGATTCTTCTGCCTCAGCCTCCTGAGCAGCTGGGATTACAGGCACCCACCAACACCCCAGCTAACTTTTTTTTTTTTAGTAGAGACGAGGTTTCTCCATGTTGGCCAAGTTGGTCTCAAACTCCTGACCTCAGGCCTCCCAAAGTGCTGAGATTACAGGTGTGAGCCACCACACCTGTCCAAGATCACTCTTTTTTTAATTAAACAGTGGTACTGCTGTCATAAATCCAGTATGGGGCTGTATCTGAATGCTCTATTCTTTTTGTATAATTGTATATTATCCACTAATACTATACTAATTACTACAGCTTTGTAAGTCTTACAACTTTATTCTTCTTGGCTATTCTTGGCCCTATTCATTAGCAAAACAATTTTAGAATAAGTTGTTAACTTCCACAAACATCCTGCTGGGATTTTCAATACTATTGAATTGAATACGTGTAATATTTGTGTGTATATGTATACTTAAATGTTTTAATCCCTTAAAAAGAGAGAGAATCGGGAATCCCCCACCTATCATAGGCTGTCCCCAGAATGATGCAACCACAGGAAGCATTCCTGTAGAGTTCCTGTCCCTCACTTCTGAACTAGAGGTTGCTGCCAAGGTAGGTGGAAGAACAAGAGCAGGCGCCTTTGGAGCCTTGTTCCCTGTCACAGTATGTTTAGCAAGTGACAGACAAGGAGAAAGAGATGGCAGAAGAGGAAAAATCAGATCCAGCCTGGGAGTTAGAAAGATGAAGATACAGTAAAGGTGTAGGGATGGTGAAGGAGGCACCAAAGAGTAAAGAAGGTACCTCTGAAGATTCTTTTTTTAGTAGGAGAGAGAGTATATTTGAGAGCTTTCTGTTTACACCTTTAAGTTGTTTATTACCATCCTGTAAGGAACAAAGGTCATCCTACCCACTTTTGCTACTTTCAAGATACCACTGGAAGTAGCTTCCCCATTCTGGTTGCTTAATTTTTGCACTAGTACCTTCCATCCTGGTCTGCATATATGGCAATTTTGGCATAACAAAGGATCTGCATTTAGTCCATTATGATTTAGTCATCCTTAAGTCATCGTGGTCCATTTGGTTAAGTAATTACACAATGAGGGACTGATCCTAAGTATTGTATATTAACCCAGTTGGGGTTTCTAAAGGTGGAATCTGATGTTCTACAGTTGCAGGGGATTTAGTCAATTTAGAGGCTTTGTTCTCCACAAGTTTTAATACCTTCTCATTAGATTGACTAAGTCAGGAGGTGTTCTGAATCCAAATGTGCTACCTGCAAACACAAAGGTTGAGGATGCACACCCCAGAAGCACGAGTTCCAGTAGCTTAAAACCTGCGCTCTGAAGTAGACTACATGAGGCAGTCTTTATACATTTTTTAAACAGGAAAATATGTGCAGTATGGTGAAGCAGTAATTGATAATTTGGTTCATATTCAGTGATGTTATGCCTAAAGTAAAGTAAATATGTGGTTAAGTGGGTAGGAGAGAAAAGTTAATAATTGTGTAGGCACCTTACGGTCTGGTGGAAGGATGATTGATTCCATCCTGCCTTTGTTCTGTATCTGATCAACAAGTTTACAACCAGTATCTGTCAGCAAAATATTTAACAAACTCCAGTTACAAACCCAAGGGGTCAGCTTTAGTTTGTAGGCAGTGGTTTTATTATGCATATGTCCAAACTGCAGCCATCTTGGGCCAGTTTTCTCTTTTCTTCTGACACTATCTATCATTATCTGTCTGTCTGTCTGTCTACAGTATGCTGCCTGGAGTTTCTTCAAATGGGACAAACATTTTGAGATGTTTCTCAGGATCTGAGAATTTACAGTTAAAACATACTTATTGATAGGAGTTTGTAACACTTATCTCTGACATAGCTGCCTTTGCACATACACACATTCCTGGGTCAGAAAGAAATTTAGAGGAGGTCTGTGTTAATCAGATTTTTCTTTTGTTTTCACAGGTGCTTAAATGTGTTGCTTAAATTTTAAGTTGACATTTGTATAGCACTTTACATTTTACAAAGCACTTTTGCTGGCATTCTTTCTTTGGCTAGTATTAGCCAAAAACCCAAAAATTTTTTTAATATTATAAACAGTTAAAAACAATCAACCGGCCAGGCACAGTGGCTCATGCCTGTAATCCCTGCAGTTTGGGAGGCCGAGGCGGGTGGATCACCTGATGTCAGGAGTTCGAGACCAGCCTGGCCAACATCATGAAACCGCATCTCTACTAAAAATACAAAAAATTAGCTGGGTGTGGTGTTGCACACCTGTAATCCCAGCTACTCAGGAGGCTGAGGCAAGAGAATCACTTTAACCTGGGAAGTGGAGGTTGCAGTGAGCCAAGATTGTGCCACTGCACTCCAGCCTGGGCAACGAGCAAAACTCAGTCTCAGAAAAAAAACAATCAACCATGCTACAATTAATTATAGCTCTGTCCAAATTAATTGAATATCCCAAAGTTAAAAAGATTAAAAGTAATAGCTAAGTCAGCAAAAGCAATTAAGAGAAATAACTGTAATTATATGGACAAAATATATATAAACAAAAAAATAAAGTTTTAAAATGCAACAATCAAGTCTAAACATCTGTTTTGGTTGATTTGCAGGAGTTTCTTCTACTTTAAATCTGTGGGTTTCATATACGTTTAATGATCAACTTAATGATCTTGGTGTTGATGAGTCAAGAAAAGAATGAGATAACCACAATATATCAAAGATACAAAAGGGACAATTCTAATCTTATCTAATGAAACTGGGAAGCCAATGATCAGGAATAATGTCTAATTTTACATTTAATTCAACATGTAAGTTTACTGAGTATAATAATATACATAGGAAAGAAAAAGAATTTCACAGCAATAGTTTAAAGATGCTATTTAAGAAAAGTTTTCTGATAAATAAAATTAAAGATTACCTCTTATAAATCTCAACAATACCAAATACTTGTTCATTTTAAGGTCCAACCAGAAAACAGAACAAAAAATGCTGAAATGCAAATTTTAGAGCTTTAGTACCCTTTTTTATATGCAATCAGGAGACAGTGAAAAGGTGATGAATTTAATTGAACTATTTTCTTGTCTTTTCAAATCTTGTAAGAGTGTTAATTTAACATTTAAGGATATGGAAAGGGCTCTTATATGATGAATTTAACATCTGTTAAGCTCACCTTAGTTGGTATGCATGCTTGGAAGAACACTACTAGTTTCTCTAATATAACTTCCCCAATCCCACTTTCTACATTCCTTCTTACAGCTTTTTTATATATTCAGAAGTAAAGGGTTTTTTTTAATATTCATAAGTACCTTTCAAAACTCAATAATGCCACTGCGTGGACTACATAGAAGAAAATTGAGGGCAGTAGTCAAAAGTGGTAAATCTACAGTTAACTTCACAACTTGTCTAAATCATCTTGAAAACTGAAATTCTGATACGTACAAATTAGGTGAACAACCTCCCAAATGAAACTATCCTTAGTTTCCAATAAACCAAAATCATAGCTTCTAATTACCATTTTTTCTTTCTAAAAATCAACTGGCCTAAGCCTTTTAAAAAAAACACAAGATAGTGGAAGTGACTTAAACGTCAATGAATTTTCAGACTGGTTAAATTATGGTGTCTTCACACCACAGAATGCTGCTTCAACTTTTAAGAAGAATGCAGTAGTAGGGCCGGGCATGATAGTTTATGCCTGTAATCCCAGCATTTTTGGGAGGCCAAGGTGGGAGGACTGCTTGAGCCCAGGAATTCCAGACCAGCCAGGGCAACATGATAAAACCCCATCTCTATAAAAAATAAAATAAAAGAAGGAATGAAGGAAAGGGAAGAAAAAGGAAAGGAAAGGGAAAGGGAAAAGGAAGGGAAAAGAAAAGGAAAGGAAGTAGTAGCAGATCTACAACAAAAAAAAGAAGGAAGGAAAAAGAAAAGGAAAGGGAAGAAAAAGCAAAGGAAAGGAAAGGAAAGGAAGCAGTAGCAGATCTACAACATATGCAGAGAAGGAACTACATCTAACATATCTTGTTCTGTGAAACAAGCAAGTCGAACAATAGTTATACAGTATAATCCCACAGGATGTTTTTAAAATAAGACTGTAAGTACACAAACTTCTTTTTAAATTGGTTTTTAAAAATAGTAAATAGTGGTGGCCTCTGAGGAGTGCAAGCATGAAAGCAGCTTACTTTCACTTTACTCCCTCCTGCTTTTTTTTTTAACCAAGGGCATCACTCCCCAATAACCTTGGTTATCAAGACACACCTTAAGAGTAATCTAAAAAAGCACAGAGAGCTTAAATAAACTTCCTCAAAGACATACAAATGGAGAGATACAGATTAGAAAATACACTCCATGGGAGAGACTACGAAATAGACTGGTAAGATCAAAATATATAGAGCAGAATGAGAAGGTAATGGCAGAAAGGAGACAAGCAAAAGATTTGTAAAGTGGGAAGGAAGCAACGGTGAACAAAGACAAAAAGAACTAAGCAACCAAAGACAACTTTGAAGTGAAGGAGATGCATTTCTTTAGAGCCAAACTTGAAATGGCAGGATGATGGGAAAGGAAAAGAAATAAACATGAAAAAACACTTGTGATCACAAGCTGTGGGGATCCTTGAGTTTCCGTAATTGGTAATGACACCATTTTAGTCAATCGTATGCTATCGTTAATCACATTTAAGTACAGGATCCAGTAAAACACTAACAGTGTAACTGGAGCAACACTTTTCACAAAGGGTCAACAGGACTAAATGCTTTGTATTCTCCCGCTGCTAGGCCACTTGGCTGCAGTATTCCCCAACAATGAGACATGTTTCATCAGCAGTTAAGGAAAGCCATGGAGCAATAAAACATTATTTCCTCTTACCTGCTTCTAGATACCAGCCTACATCTCAGCAAAATTCCCTAAATTTAGCTAACTTTAAGGAGCAAATTTAAATCTGTCTGGAAGAAAACTGAGAAAAGGGTAGCGGACCCCACTTGTTTGCCAACAGCCTCTCCAAACATGTGCCCTGTCTCTCAGAAATATGGTAAAGCATTTATAACTGTGGCTGTGTATGGAATCCACACTTGGGAGAAGAGCCTAAAACTTATCCTATATAGGAAAGAGGTCAAACTCAGAAATAAGCACATCTTCAACTAAAGTGGCATAAGTTAAAAATAAAATTACAAATTCAAGTCTCTGGGCTTTAGACAGTGTAAAAAACCACCAGGCCCCTCCAATTTTGGTAGAGTTTAAAAAAAAAAAAAACAAAAAAAACTAGGTCTCCCAATTCTAGATTAAGAGGAATTCCAGTGGATTAAAAAAATTGAAAATGTCAGAAAGAATATGTATCTGCTTTTAAGGGATGATTAGGAGTTAGAAAATGTAACTATTCTTGAGTCTATTTCTGCTTCTGTCTTTACAACTAACTAAGAAGTCACTCCTAATTTTATTTGTCCTTCTGTAATATTGGCATAAAATCCCATGTCTACTTTTCAGGGATGCTGTGAAGCAAGGGTATGAAAATATCAGTGTATGTGTAGTTTATGTCCTTGAATTTATAAGACTTGCACATTACAGAAAAATAAATGCTATCTATCCAAAGATATATACAGCAAACTTAATTGAAGGTAAAATTCTGATTATTAAAGATTTTCTTTTAAGCCCAGGTCTGTGGGAAAAGACGAACTTAGCCATTCAGGGAGAATTTCAGGTCATGAAATGGGCCCATATACTCTTCTATGAAGCTATTCTCCCTTTTCAAACTTGATAAAAATGTTAAGAAAATTGATACATGGTAGTACACACACCTGATTTGACCTAAACCTCAGGGAAGTTCCTTAACCTCTCTAATCTTGTTTCCTTATCTATAAAATAATGACAGGCCGGGCACAGTGGCTCACACCTGTAATCCCAGCACTTTGGGAGGCCAAGGCGGGTGGATTACCTGAGGTCAGGAGTTCGAGTCCAGCCTGGCCAACATGGTGAAACCCTGTCTCTACTAAAAATACAAAAAAATTACACGGACGTGGTGGTGGGCACCTGTACTATAAAGCGTCAACACAAGGACTGGCACAAGTTATGTACTCAGTTCTGATGATTCTTTTTATTCACAAATCTTTCTCTTTTTTTCCTCTCATATTTCAGGTATCATTTTGCTTTCTGTCTTTGGGCAATCCACTCTCAGGAAGTTACTAACAACCTTATTGGTAATGCCCCAATATTACTCATGTCCTGATCCAAGCTTTCTCCTTAGCTCTAAGATAAATATGGCCAACTCACCACCGACCCATTCCAACCTTTAAATCCCCTGAACTGATTATATAAATCTTCCCTCCAATCTGCTCTTCCTCTGTTTACCTATCTTGATTATCATCCACAGTTCCACAGTCACACAAAAACAACTTGGAAGCCAACTGAGCTCTTCCTTCACCCTCTGCATGGCCCTCCACCAAATTTACTGTGAAGTCCTTAGAGATTATGTTTCTTCCTTCACCTCCCTCCCCACTGCCCATTTGTTCCTCACGATGGTGCGTGAACTCCTGTCAGAATCTTGTAACTGACTTCCCCACATCCTTTAAACATCTTCCTAAAGTTCAACTATTAATCTTCCCTTGCAAGGTACCAACACTGGCTTCACGATAGTATCTAAACTCCTTGGCAAGGAATTCAAAGCTTTTCAGGATCTCCCTCTGCCTACCAGCTGCTCCCAACCTGGAATTCTGAAATTCTAAGAGTGTCAAACCAACTGTAATAACTAGCCATCCTCTATTCAGGCTGTTATTTCTGTCTGAGATGGCTTACCCTCCATCCCCTTGACCTGGGAAATTCTTTTAAGAATTACTTCTTTTACAAAACCCTTCCATACCTTTATTAGAACACCTACGACATAAGATTTCACCTAATTGTTAATGCATTATCTCCTCTACTCAATGGTAAACCGCTGCAGAGCAGAATCTAAGTCTTGTATTACAACCAGGTGCTAGCTGTACATAGTACACAGAAACAGACAGAATTTGCTAACCACTCAAAGAGTGGGACAGCCAAGATGAATATAAACAGTGTATTTAAGGGCATGGAATGGGAAACAGTGTCCACAATAAAGCCGTAAGGAGTCACTGTTTATGCTATTGATCACAGAAATATTTTAAAAGTTTTCAAAAAGGGGTCATTTGTCTTTAACATGTGGTCTATAGACTTTTGTAGAAAAAAAAAAAACTGATGTTTAAAAGCCATAGGAAAAAAAATGTTTCTTGCTTATTTCCAGCAGAAGTGGAGGGGGGAGGAAATTAGGATAAATAAGAAATAAGAGCTACTTCAACTCAGTACAGTTAACATTCACCAAATTAAAATAATATTAAGTCAAATCAAACTTAGGTAGAAAACAACTAAATACAAAGCTAGAAATAAAGTCTTCTAGTTCAACTGTAACTTTCATATTTAAATACGTAATAGCAATGTGCCTGTGACATTAGTATTTCTGAGGCAAAGCGAAAACCTCCCAACCTTGAAAACAAACTACAAACTCCCTTTTTTGGACTAGATGCATTTCCAGATTATTTCTATAACACAGAAAAATCCTAATTGCAGATTTAATTTAAAACCTGGAGAAACAAAAGACAATGAAATATTCTCAATTTCTAACACCCCCAAAATCAAAACTAAGTGTGGGAAATACAGGACAATCTTGTGGACAAGGCAAATCAGGAAGAAAGAAAAATGACATTTTCCAGGTTTCCACAGGACTTTCTAATGTAAAATGGTTGAATCAGAACTGAAAAGACAACCAAGAGTCAAGGGCAGTGTCTTCCCAGAACTGGTTTCATGAGGTGAGGAAGGGGACAAAAGACACTCATTGTTTCCACTAAAAATTTACCGAATGTTTCCCCAGAAACGGTAACTGATCCAGGCCTCAGTTTTATCTTCTGTAAAATGTTTATTTCCCAGTGTTGTGAGGACAGCAGCAGCTAATATTTATCAATCATGTCACTTGCTTAATTATTTACAACTTATTTACAATAGCTATTACTACCATTTTAGATGAAAAAACTGGTCACAAAGTGACTATCAGATGATCACAACTTTGAAACCTAAGCATTACTAGGTTACTCTGAACAACAAACTTCATGCTTCAATACATGCATTCCCTTTCTTCTCAGCCAATTACATTCCTATCGTCTCTTAAGAAAAAAAGAAAATGACATACTTTTAAAGCAACCTACTATGTGCCTGGCATGATAAACTGATTAATTTGTCCTCAATAAGAGCGTTGGTTCAGATTTAAAATAAGTTTACCCCTTCCCCAGTGAAAAGCATTTATTTTACATGTAAAATGGTTCTTAAATTGCTTCTGACATAAATATGTTTGAGTTTGAGCCCTGTGAGTCAGGATTTCCCAGGACTTGATAACCACTCTGAGGGGGAAAAAGAAAAAACTGACCATTCAGGTTCCAGATATACAGAATTAAGAATACTATGCAAGGACAGACAGACTTGGGGCCTGCTGTCCACCAGTGATCTAGAATATTCTACCTACTGAAACTTCATTATGATCTCCAACCTCCCACAAAAGCAATACAAACAGAAGGCAGTAGAGACCTTGTCTGTGGGTCTTTCCCACCCTAAACTCATTCACTTTGATAATCTAAATCTGTTTTACAACATCTAATTATTAAAACAAAAACCATCAAGCTCTATATGTACATGAAATCTGCCAGGAAATGGAAATTCTAGCCAAAGCATAGCTATGAAATACTAATTATGAAAAACAACTCAAACAATCTCAGTGTATTTGCAAAGCACCTCATATGCATTTTAAATACATGACCCAGAGAAATAGCTGCCAAAAGAAAGCCAAAGTTATTAAATCCAAAGTTTTTCATTTTCTTGACAGGCTTTCTATTTACTAAAGAAATGTACTAATATTGATTGCCTTTTGGTATTGTAATTCGGTCAACCAAAACTTGGGAGAAATATGTTTATTAATACCAAAATAATGAAAAGAAAAAAATGGATTTCAACTAGTATCGATTTTTTTGGTGTGTGGGGGCAGGGTATCTAAGGGTATTATTTCCTAGTAATAATGACTTAGATTCTAAGCCTTAAACATGATTCAAATGCAGAAGAAATCAGGAAAGAAGCAACAGATATGGTGGTGCCTATCAGATGTCTAGACTACAGGCAAACCCCAAATACCAAAGAAGCATCCATGTGTCAAACCAGCATAATTTCCGAGCTATGCCTGGGGCCACATACAAAAAAAAAGTTGAGCTTGAAAAGAAAAATCTAGGAGGGGTAACCAGAAGGTCAACCCCAGTTCACGGGAACTGGGAAGAAGCTAGCCGTTACCCTGTGTCATCTTCCTGAGCAGCTTCCTCCCCAGCCTCTTTACGTTTCCAAAAGGCCCAACTCCCTAAATACTTGCTTCTTCAAGGTCGTCCTAAGATAAGGCATTCAATAACCACCAAACACTGAGTCACGCATACCTTTCAGCTAAAAAAGATCCCCCTTCCCAAAATCACTACATAAATACTTTAAATGCCATCGGGGTTTCTCCGGAACTCACCAGAAACAAACTCCCAGACTTTTAGATTGGAAAACTAAACATGTTCAATTTTACAACATAAAATATTAAAAGACTCTTCAAGTCTGGCAAACTCCAGTTCAAAAACAGGTGCTTTCAGTGTACTCTGAATAACAAGGTCAAATTCATTTTTAAATTATTAAAAGAAAAAGAAAAGCTTTTCTTTACCCTCCTTAGGACAAAGTAAAGAAGGGGAGAAAGGATTGCTGGGGTAAAACTGCCTCGGATACGGTCCCTGTTTAACTAAACAGTAATTCCTAATCTTCCGAGTGTCTGAAGTAATGGAAGGTTAAAGGAAGAAAATAAAAACAAAGAAACTGACTAGGGTCATAGTCACCAGAACAAACTGCACCACCCTACCACCCCAAGAAACCAACTTCCCCCACACCAAAACAAACCTTCCCCTCCCCGAGCCCCCCACCCCCCAGGAACACACAAAGAAACCGGCCGCACGCACAATTCGCCCACAGTACTCACTTCCCTTAGTAGAGCAACTGCGAGCCCCAGAACTTCCCCAGGGTGGTTTTTCGGGCGTCGTCGGGGCTGGGTCCCCTGGACTTGCGGGCCACAGCTCGGCGGGGGAGGAGGTGCTCGCCGCCCTCGCCCGTTTCCCCGAAAGCAATAAAATGCCTCCCCGCTCCTCCCAGGGCCCTACGGTCCCCACCTTCCGTAAACCGCGCCTCCCCCTCGGGTACTCCGGTGACCGCCAAGAGAAACGCCGAGCCCGCAAATAAGAATGCTCCCTGGTGGATTTGTTGGTAAATAAGACATCTCGCGTCGAGAGGAAAGTTCCTGTGGGGGCCGCTCGCCATTGGCGAGGGCGAGGGAAACGGGAGGTGAACCGCGTCGCTCGCCGCAGCCTCCCTCACCTGCGCCGGAACAACGGGCCCCGCGCCCGCCCGGCCCTGCGCCTCCCGCAGGCCGCGCCTCCCGCACGCCTTGCTGCCGGGGCTTGTTCCTCCTCATGGCTTTGCCCTGACGTAATTCAAACATGGCAACAGTTCGACTTCAAAGGCGAACCCACAGACCTCCCAGACACAAGCTCTCGGGCCAAGAGGAACGAGCCGAGGAGTCCGGGCGACAGTCTCCGAACCCCTCGGCCGTCGCCGCCCCAGGCGCCGAAAGTGAAGCGCCGGGCACTACCGCCTTCCTTGCCCTCCCGCCCGCCAGGAGCGGGGAAGCACACCGTCTCCCTACGCACCAGCATGGCACCTCGCACAAGTAGCGCCGCCAAAGTTTCCCCACGAGGGGGCTGAGGAACAAAAGCCCCTCCCGAAACTCGCCCGAACTTCTGGGGCCCCGACCCGCACGGCTCTCAGCCCCGGCGGCCGCCCCAAGCGCCGGGGGCCCGCACGGGCACATGCAGCCCTTTGTTTTCTGTCCAGCCGGGCGCTGCCTACGTGCAGCATCAGGGATGTAGGAGCCTTTCGCAGGGGCCGGGCACTGGACGATCACCCCGGGGAGGGGTCCGGACCCGGCGCCCCTAGGAGTCCAGAGCCTAACCCCCCCACAACCCTCCCCTTGGGAGCGGCCCCATTTAATCAAAGTTTTGCAGTGTCCTTGATGAGAAACGCCCGGAGTGCCCGCCCCGCACGGGCGGAGTTGGCGACTTTCACTCTGCTTTTTAAACTGGCAAGACGCCATCATCGGCAAACCACATTGTCCTGCCGGCCGGACCTGCCCGACGGCGGCCGCATCCCACGGCTCACGCGGGCTGGACATTCGGACCAGGACCAGGGTCGCGCCCGAAGCACGTGGTCTGTCACGTAGAACACAAAAAGCAGTGCCCAACGGAGTTCACTGACTCCTGCGGCGCACACAACACCGCCGCCTCCGTCCCCAGCCAAGTTGGCTTCCCTGGCCATCTTACAGCGCGGACGGCCGCCCACAAACGGGACGCCCTCGCCGTGGCGCCCACACCTACGCTACAGGTGAACGCACGGGGAGCAAAACTTTGGGCTCCGAAGGCACCCCGGACACCAGACGCGCTTGGGCGCGGTCCGAGGAGGGCAGGCGAGTGGAAGACCGGCTGTTTTTAAGCGACCGCGTGTTGCTCTCATTGTCGCATCCGCATCCCTCCGGAGTTGAGCAAACAACGCCACGCCGCGTGCGCTCCGGCAGAGCCCAGTACTGACCCCCAAAGGCCGATTTAAAGCCCCTCAACCGCCAGCTCGGAAGCGGATGGCAACTTAAGTTTCCAAGCAAATGGCGTTTATTGTCCACCCTCGACTGGGGGCTGCAGTCAACTAAACCACGAGGTTTCACAACGGCGCCCGACCCTGCCCGCGCCTGGCGCCCACGCGGACGCACCGACCCCGGCCGCTGCGCGGTGGCCAGCGAGTCGCTTTCCTCTCAGGCCTTTCGGCCGCCGGGTTCCTTTCCGCAAGAGAACACTGCGGTGGAGAAAAGTCATTGTCACCTTCAACGTGTATCCCTCAACTCCGGCGACTCCTCGATTATGCCCAGGCTCCAGTCACTTCCCCCGCCCCGAGACTTTCGGTTTGCCTCAAATACCCTCCCCAATTAAAAAATACACACTGAACACGCGCGTACCAAAGAACCTGGGGTCTGAAGAACACGAAAACAGCGCTCCCAACAATGCCACCTCCAAGACAAAACTTCCTGTGTTTGTGGAAGGACGGGGGGGAGGTGGGTGGAGGTGAAAAAAGAGGAAAAAAAAAACCACTCTGAAATCAAAGCCTCGTGAGACAGTTTTGCACTAGAGACATAGTTAGAGTCACTCACCTTCCAAAAGCAGCCGTTCCACGCGCAACAACGTCCCTGAGGTGCGGAGTGCACGCCAGGCCAGTCTCCCTCAAGCGCTCCCTCCTCCTCAACTGCCTTGTCTAGAAAGATTGTCTCCTGCAGTTCGGCAGTTGCTACCGCTGGCCGGGAAGGTGTAGATTCCGCTTTCCCTCTGCGCACGCGCGGCTCCCGGCACAAAATTCTCTTGAATCGAACTTATTTGCATACGGGCGCGCGCACGTCGCGGGCTGGGAGGGGGAGAAGGCCCGGCGACCGCGCGCGCTCTCGAGGCCTCTATTGTCCTTTTAAGGGGAGAAGCTCCGCGGCGCGGGAAACGCCGCGGCCAGAGGGAAACGGGGGCGGGGACTGCTTACTACGGCGGACGTCACATAAACAAACGCCCCCCCCGCCGCACCCCGGCTGGAGGCCGCGGCGGAGAGGGAGTGGCGAGGTGAGAAAGGGAAAGGTTAGCAACCGAGGGGAAGGCTGCACTGCGTGGCGTGCTTTCCACCCCCGCAGTTCCTAGGGGTACCATCGAGCGCTGAAAAATTGTTCTGAAAGCTGCTTTTGCAAAATTCTCACACCTGTGCCCACTTTCAGTGACAGAGGAGGTGGTCTTGTAAGCACCCAGACTGAATTTATACTAATCCCACGTTTCCTAAATTTTGTTTGAAGTCGGGTTTTTGAAGGTTAAAAAAAAATCCTCTGGGACCAGCAAAGGTTTAGTTTTCGTGCAGTTGTAATGAGTCGTTTAATAAAGTCCCATTTTAACACCCTATCCATTCACTAACTCCTACTTGCCCTTCTCAAATAGTAGCCTAACCCATAACAATCCAATTTTTTTCTCCACTTCGGCCTTAAGATTTCAAGTCTCTCGGAATTGAATGGTTGTTAATTTCCGTGGGAACAGTGCCACTTTCTTTAAAAGACTAGGCAATGGAAAGCCAATAATCTAGGGAGGTGCATACCTCCTCTAGCAGCTTGTAAAGGGTGTTCCACTCACCCGGAAATAATTCCACTAACTGGTGGTCTAGGGAATTGAAAAAGTAACGAATGATGTGCAGACTTTTCCGTGTGGAATATGTAATAATTCAACAATCTAAGCGCTTTCTAGACTCATGAAGAAAAAAACTGAAGTAACTCTTCTCAGACTGATAAAAAGAAAATGAAAACCGAATGATTATGATAAACCTTTATCCCAAGGACACACTTAACACCAACAGGCAGAGACTGGGATTTAATGATAGAAGGTGGGAAGAGAGGAAGGATGTTTTTCCCAGAAACTTGATATTAGTCCCAAGCTACAAAAGTGTGAAAATCAACCATAAAACTTAATCATCTGCTGACAAGTTTCGCTGCTTTCACTGCAGTGTCAACAATACAGATTTAAATAGTTATTTCTGCCCGTGGGTGGTGGCTCACGCCTGTAATCCAGCATTTTGGGAGAATGAGGCGGGTGGATCACCTGAGGTCAGGAGTTCAAGACCAGTCTGGCCAACACGGTGAAACTCCGTCTCTACTAAAAATACAAAAATTAGCCAGGCATGGTAGCACATGCCTGTAACCTCAGCTACTCAGGAGGCTGAGGCAGGAGAATTGCTTAAACCAGGAGGCAGAGGCTGCAGTGAGCCAAGATGCACCACTGCACTCCAGCCTGAGCGGCAGAGTGAGACCCCGTCTCAAAAAAAAAAAAAAGTTACTTCTGAAATGTTAATTTAATTGAACAGGCAATTCCTAGTACATACAGTATAAACCCACTTCTGAACTCCTCAACTAATACTTTTTTTTCTTTAGGTTCTGTAACATACTATTCGTGTACTGTATATGAAAACCATATTATAAATACCTGATGGCAGGCACCTGTAATCCCAACTATTCCTGAGGCTGAGGCAGAGGCAGAAGAACCTCTTGAACCCAGGAGGCAGAGGTTGCATTGAGCCTAGGTCATGCCACTGGACTCCAGCCTGGGCCACAGAGCAAGACCCCGTCTCAAAAAAAAAAGAAAGAAAGAAAAGAAAAAACCAGAAACTCTCATTAAAATATGAGCTCCTTAAAGACAGGGATTTTATCTCTTTCTTACCCATTGTTGTATTCCAGTGCCTGAAACAGTCCATAGCAGATAACATATACTGAATTTTTTGTTATAAGATAATAAATCAATGGACATCCTGCATACATTAGTTGGCTAGGAAAAAAAATTTTTTAATATAATAAATGGCCAGGAGCAGTGCCTCATGCCTGTAATCCCAGCACTTTGAGAGGCTGAGGTGGGCGGATCACATGAGGTCAGGAGTTCGAGACCAGCCTGACCAATATGGTGAAACCCCGTCTCTACTAAATATACAAAAATTATCTGGGCGTGGTTGCGCATGCCTGTAATCCCAGCTACCCGGGAGGCTGAGGCAGAAGAATTGCTTGAACCCGGTATGCGGAGGTTACAGTGAGCCAAGATCAGGCCACTGCATGCCAGCCTGGATGACAGAGCGAGACTCTGTCTCAAAATATATATATATATATACATATATATATATAGTAACACAGGAATGGAATAATAAACTCAAATGTGCAAGCAATGCAGGAATTAAAATACTTTGGATAAACTGTTCAGATAAGAAAGAACCTGGAAGCTGCAGAACTACTGAGTTAACATAGCAAGACTTCCTCTGCTCTCAAAGTACAGATCAAGAAGTAACTTGGTAAGTTTTATAGGAAGAATAGCTTAAAATTTCTTTTTTAAAAATTTTTTTCATAATTTTTAAATTTTTCTTTGATAATCCTATTGCAATAAACAAAATTCTTAAAGAGAAATCTGAATTCCATAGTCTTTTTTTAAAGCAACTATCTGCTATTTTTCAACAACCAGGTGCATTCCAAGGGTTCTTTTGTTCATTTTGTTGCTTGAACATGTCATTACAGATGGCCCTACCCAGGCCAATAGCTCATGTATGGGCTACTTTTAAATACTACTACCTAAATTGCCCAAGTGAATTTTTCAACCTGATACATGAAAGAAAAGAAGTAATTTATAATATATCAATTTGAATTGCAAGAGATTGAATTACATCATGCTAGGAAAATATCTGAGTTTTCTTCTCCCCAGCTCCCGCTCTTGTTGCCCAGGCTGGAGTGCAATGGTGCGATCTCGGCTCACTGCAACCCCCACCTCCCAGGTTCAAGGGATTCTCCTGCCTCAGCCTCCCAAGTAGCTGGGATTACAGGCATGTGCCACCACACTCGGCTAATTTTGTATTTTTAGTAGAGACAGGGTTTCTCCATGTTGGTCAGGCTGGTCTCAAACTCCCAACCTCAGGTGATTCACCCACCTCGGCCTCCCAAAGTGCTGGGATTACAGGCATGAGCCACGCACCCAGCCCTGAGTATTTTTTAATAACTACAATGCTATGTTGAACTCATAAGGAGTTCTCAAATATTTTGAAATTGAAAAGTAACTATTTTGTTTATAATGTATGTCTCACTGTAGAATTATCCCTAATGCTTGACTTTTCATTCCTTTAGCAAATATTTAATGACGATAACTATGTGCCAGATAGTGAAATCATTTCAGAACTCAAGGGGCTCAAGCCTCTCTCATTCATTTCTATATAATCCTATTTTATTTGTTCTTTCCCCCTTCCCCCAGATGGACTTTGCTCTTATTGCCCAGGCTGGAGTGCAATGGGGCGATCTCCGCTCACTGCAACCTCCACCTCCTGGGTTGAAGCGATTCTCCTGCCTCAGCCTCTGGAGTAGCTGGGATTACAGGCACCTGCTAACACACCCAACTAATTTTTTGTATTTTTACTAGAGATGGGGTTTCATCATGTTGGCCAAGCTGGTCTCAAACTCCTGACCTCAGGTGGTCCACCCACCTCGGCCTCCCAAAGTGCTGGGGTGACAGGCATGAGCCACCACATCCAGCTTGCTCCTTTTTCTTCTGCAGAATGTGTTGCCTTCTTTTGAGATTTATTGTCAGCATCTTTAGAATTTAATATTCTTGGAATAGAGGATAAATTATATATAAAGGATTGTAAAAGAGGACAAATCTTGCTTGGTTATGAAGGATGTTGCTAGCAATTTAGTCATGTTTATAATGACAAACTAATGATTGTTTTTAAAATAAAGGCAGATACCCTCAGCAAAGGCTGGTACCAACCACATGAAAACATGTTTGCCGAGCCCAGGAAAGAGCTGATTATTATTATTAAGTATAGTGTTGGTTCCTCTTTTTCTCACACCAAAACGAGTACAATGTTTTATTAATTTGTTTAAATATATTTGAAGTTCAAATAGCAGTGGTCGGAGCAAGTCAGATAAGCTTACAATATAAGATATAGCCAGGATTATGCCATCTAAGTTACCCCGATCCTCCAACAAGTGTCAACAGCTGCAAGAAGAAGTTATTTATTCCTTAATCAAAATTAACTTTTCAATTTTCTGGACATAAAAGCTTAAAGAACTATCAAAAACTTATTCTTAGAGTATCCTGAATTTAGAGCGATTGTAAGTTTTATAACAGTATCTTATGACATTTGAATAGCATGCTTTTATTTTTTACTTATTTATTTATTAAGATGGAGTTTCGCTCTTGTTGCCCAGGCTGGAGTGCAAAGGCATGATCTCAGCTCACTGCAACCTCTGCCTCTAAGGTTCAAGCGATTCTTCTGCCTCAGCCTCCTGAGTAGCTGGGATTACAGGCACCACCACCATGCCTAGCTAATTTTTTTTTTTTTTTTTTTTTTTTTTTGAGATGGAGTTTCGCTCTTATTACCCAGGCTGGAGTGCAATGGCGCGATCTCGGCTCACTGCAACCTCCGCCTCCTGGGTTCAGGCAATTCTCCTGCCTCAGCCTCCTGAGTAGCTGGGATTACAGGCACGTGCCACCATGCCCAGCTAATTTTTTGTATATTTAGTAGAGACGGGGTTTCACCATGTTGACCAGGATGGTCTCGATTCTCTTGACCTCGTGATCCACCCACCTCGGCCTCCCAAAGTGCTGGGATTACAGGCGTGAGCCACCGCGCCCGGCTCTAATTTTTGTATTTTTAGTAGAGACGGGGTTTCACCATGTTGTCCAGGCTGGTCTCAAACTCCTGGCCTCAGGTGACCTGCCTGCCTCGGCCTCCCAAATTGCTGGGATTACAGGCGTGAGCCACCATGCCCGGCCAGCATGCTTTTAAAAAATACAAGTACCAGTAACAAAAATAGTTTTTCATTAAGAACATTGAAAAACTAGAATGAGGCCAGACATGGTGGCTCATGACTATAATCCCAGCACTTTGGAAGACCAAGGCAGGTGGATCACCTGAGGTCAGTAGTTCAAGACCAGCCTGACTAACATGGTGAAACCACATCTCTAATAAAAATACAAAAATTGGCCAGAGTGTGGTGGCAGGCACCTGTAATTCCAGCTACTCGGGAGCCTGAGGCAGGAGAATCACTTGAACCCAGGAGGCAGAGGTTGCAGTAAGCCAAGTTCACCACTGCGCTCCAGCCTGGGCTACAGAGCAAGACTCCATCTCGGAAAAAAAAAAAAAAAAAGGAAGAAAAGAAAAAGAAAAACTAGAATGAGTTCACAGGAGAGTGAATCAGGACGATGAAGAAAGATGAAAACCACAGCATGAAAGCAATAATAGAAGGAAGGCTGTGTTTCGATTGAGCAAGATGGCAATCTTTGACTATCTGAAGGATTATCCTTAGTAGAGAGATGGACTTGTTGTTTTATCCTTTGGAACAAAATTAATCTTGAAAATCAAAAGAATGAGGCTGGGCGCAGTGGCTCACACCTGTAATCCCAGCACTTTGAGAGGCTGAGGCGGGTGGATCACGAGATCAGGAGATCAAGACCATCCTAGCCAACATGGTGAAACCTGTCTCTACTAAAAAGTACAAAAATTAGCTGGGCGTGGTGGCATGTACCTGTAATCTCATCTATTCAGGAGGCTGAGACAGGAGAATCGCTTGAACCAGGGAGTTGGAGGTTGCTGTGAGCTGAGATCACAGCATTGCACTCCAGCCTGGGCGACAGAGCGAGACTCCATCCCAAAAAAAAAAGAAACTCAAAATGATGCTAAACATGATAAAAATTTTCCACGATGGCTCAAAATACTTCCAAAGGCAATTCTTCATCACTAAGCAAACAAATAAAACCAAGATCATCCTTTTAAAAATTCATTCAATGAATTGCATTACTTACAATATGAAGCTAGCTAACCTCTCTAAACTCCTGTTGAATTTTATGCATCTTTGATTGCATGGAATAAACTAGTGGTACCCTCAATAATGCTTCAAGGTCGGCCGGGCATGGTGGCTCATGCCTGTAATCCTAGCACTTTGGGAGGCTGAGGCGAGTGGATCATGAGGTCATGAGTTCAAGACCAACCTGGCCAACATGGTGAAACCCCATCTCTACTAAAAATACAGAAATTAGCCACCTGTAATCTCAGCTACTTGGGAGGCTGAGGCAGGAGAATTGCTTGAACCCAGGAGGCAGAGACTGCACTGAGCTGAGATCATGCCACTGCACTGCAGCCTGAGTGACAGAGTGAAACTCAGTCTCAAAAATAACAATAATAATAATAATAATGCCTCAAAGTCATGAGGCATTTACATCACTGTGGCTACAAACATTAGGGATGTCTTTTTGGAGAGTATGGCATTTGAGCTTAGACATGAATTCATTCATTGATTCATTCAACACATACTTACTGAGTATATACTACATATCAGGCTTGGACAATAAAATGATGACTAATGCAGTGGATTATGTGAGGCAGACATGCCAGGTAACCACATAAATATAATTATGAAAGTCTGAGAAATAAAAGAAAACAAAGTAAGTACCAGGGACTTAACCATGCATGGCAAGGGGATCAGATCTAATCTGGAGGTAAGAGAAGGCCTCTTTGAGGAAGAGACACTGAGATATTAGTAGGACTCAGTGGAGAAGTGGGAGAGAGGGAAAGAGTTTTGAACCAGTGGCAACTTCAGGAACAACAATGGGTGTTAGAAAAAGACATGACTAAGAAAAAGTGTCTGACTAAATAACAGTCAGAATAATAGATTGCATGTGAGTCTTGTTTGAGGGAAAAGATGATGTCAGGTATTGGAGGCAGAGGAAAAACCAGGATTTAAACCCTGTGAATTTGAAAGTTACATCGGAGTTGGAAGTAATTGCATGCCAAAAGCATACCTCAGAGACAAACTCCTATAATTAGTTACCATTGGTTTAATCAACGTTATGTTTCTTCTGCCAAAATTTAGTTTTCTAAATGTCAGTGAGAAGTTGATCCCCCCCCACTACCCCCAGGCTAGGTGCAGTGTCACAGGCCTGTAATCTCTACATTTTGGGAGGCCAAAGAAGGAGGATCACTTGAGCCCAGAGGTTTGAGGCTGCAGTGAGCTATGACAGCACCACTACACTTCAGCCTGGGTGACAGAGTGAGACTGTCTCTAAAAAAAAAGAAGAAGAAGTTGATTCCTCAGACATAGAGTTCACATCCTGGAAGAACCACTGTTCTAATTATTTAAGTCATTACTAAAGGCAAGCATGCTACATCATCAACAGATGATGAACAAGTGAATGAGTAGACACATAGCAGTCAAAGAAACACACTGCATTGCCATTTCTAAAAGCTTTGATGATAAAATGTTGAGGAATCTAGAATTATTTATTTATTTATTTATTTATTTTTAGAGACAGCATCTCACTGTGTCGCCCAGGCTGGACTGACGTGGCACAATTATAGCTCACTAACCTCCAATTCCTGGGCTCAAGTGGTCCTTCTGACTCAGCCTCCAGAGTAGCTGGGACTAAAGGCATACACCACCATACCCACCTAATTATTATTATTATTTTTTGTACAGATGGGGGTCTTGCTATATTGCCCAGGCTGGTTTCGAACTCAAGCAACCCTCCCAGCCCAGCCTCCCAAAGTCTTAGGATTACAAGTGTGAGCTACCATGCCTGGCCAGGAGAACTTAATATATTGCTGACAGTTAAATTTAAAAACTTTTTAGCCGGGCATGGTGGCTCACACCTGTAATGCCAGCACTTTGGGAGGCCAAGGCAGGCAGATCACTAGAGTCCAGGCATTCAAGACCAGCCTGTGCAACATGACGAAATGCCATCTCTACAAAAAAATCCAAAAATCAGCTGGTGTGGTGACACATGCCTGTAGTCCCAGCCACTAGGGAGGCTGTGGTGAGAAGAGGATGGCTTGAGCCCATGAGTGCAAGGCCAGCTTGGACAATATGGTGAGACCCCATCTCAAAAAATACCATATAGTTAAAGCCAAAGAAGCCAAAGAAGTCAAACAAACAAAAAACAATTGCAAGATAAAGGGATTTCTTTGTTGTTGTCTGAGACAGAGTCTTGCTCTGTTGCCCAGGCTGGAGTACAGTGGCATGATCCCAGCCCACTGCAGCCTCTGCTTCCCAGGGTCAAGTGACCCTCCCACGTCAGCCTCTGGAGTAGCTGGGACTACAGGCGTGTGCCACCATGCCAGGCTAATTTTTGTATTTTTTGTAGAGACAGGTTTTCGCCATGCTGGCCAGGCTGGTCCTGAAATCCTGGGGCTCAAGCAATCCTCCCACCTCGGCCTCCCAAAGTGCTGGGATTACAGGCATGAACTACCGCACCAGGCTCAATAATTTCTTAATATCAGTAAAGTATAAGTGATAATAGTTTACCCAAAAGAATATAAATGGAAATAAGCATATAAGAAGATACTGAACTTTATTCATAATAGCTTTATAATAATAAAATTGTTTCTAAACTTTATAACTTAATGTATTATTTTAATGTAAATTGAATTCACCACTTTTTAAATGATGGAATACTTATAAAATGGAATTCTACACTGCTGTTACAAAGAATAAGTCTGTTTTATATATACTGATATAGAAAGATAGTAACAATATATTAAGTGGATAAAAAGCAATTTGCAGGCCAGACTTGTGGCTCATGCCTGTAATCCCAGCACTTTGGGAGGCCAAGGTGGGTGGATTGTTCAAGCCCAGGAGTTCGAGACCAGCCTGGGCAACATGGTGAAACCCCATTTCTACAAAAAAAATTTAAAAATTAAAAATTAGTTGGGTGTGGTGGCACATGCCCATAGTCTCAGCTATTTGGGAGGCCAAAGTGGGAGGATCTCTTGAGCGTGGGAGGTGGAGGTTGCAGTGAGCTATCATTGCACCACTGTACTCTATCCAGCCTGGAGGACAGAATGAGATCCTGTCTCAAAAAAATAAAAGCAATTTGCAGAACAGTAGGTAAAGTGTGATTTCATTTGAGGGGCAAAAAGGAATATATAAGTAATATAATATATACATACATACAGGTAATATATGTACACATGCATATATATTGTGTTTGCACATAATAAGTGATTGCAGGGAGAAGGCATATCAGTGTTAATCACAGTTGCTTCTGAGCATAGATGCAAGAAAGAAAGTGGGAAGGAGTTACTTTTATTTCATCTAATTTTACCCACTTTGGGGTTTTTATTGTTTTTGTATTTATTTATTTATTTATTTATTTTTGAGACAGTGTCCCACTCTGTTGCCCAGGCTGGAGTGCAGTGGTGCGATCTCAGGTCACTGCAACCTTTGCCTCCTGGGTTCAAGTGATTCTTCCGTCTCAGCCTCCCAAGTAGCTGGGATTACAGGTGCGTGCCACCACATCCAGCTACTTTTTGTATTTTTAGTAGAGACAGGGGTTTCACCATGTTGGTCAGGCTGGTCTGAAACTCCTGACCTCAGGTGATCCACCCGCCTTGGTCTCCCAAAGTGCTAGGATTACAGGCATGAGCCACTGCACCCAGTCAGTAATATAAAATATTTTAAGGTAGAAAAAAAACACTATTAAAACACATGTAGGCTGAATGTGTAATCCCTGCACCTGAGGAGGCAGAGGCAGGAGGATTGCTTGAGGCCATGAGTTCGAGACCACCCCAGCCAACATAGTGAGACCTTGTCTCTATTAATTTAAACATACACATATACACACACACAGAGAGAGAGAGCAAGCACATTAGGAAAACGAACAACAGTATTTTTTTAAAAAAGCTTTCTGTCTGTAATCCCAGCACTTTGGGAGGCCGAGGCGGGTGGGTCACGAGGTCAAGAGATCGAGACCATGCTGGTCAACATGGTGAAACCCCGTCTCTACCAAAAATAAAAAAATTAGCTGGGCATGGTGGCGTGTGCCTGTAATCCCAGCTACTCAGGAGGCTGAGGCAGGAGAATTGCCTGAACCCAGGAGGCGGAGGTTGCAGTGAGCCGAGATCGCGCCATTGCACTCCAGCCTGGGTAATAAGAGCGAAACTCCATCTCAAAAAAAAAAAAAAAAAGCTTTCTGTATTACTTTAACAAATGAATTACTGAGGTAACTGTTGGCTTCTTGAACCCGGGATTCACATCTGGTTTGGCTTTAAAGCTTCCAAAGTATCTTGTACAGTACCTGCTCATGTAAATAGTACCTACTTAAATAAATAAATTTACAGCCAAGGAGTCTATAAACGCTCTTCTTTCCTCCACCTGGAACTCTCTTCCCCCTCATCTTTGAATGTTTAATCCTACCCATCCTTCAAGGCCCTACTCAAATACCAGCTTACGTCCAGTAATGGTCCTGCATTGATTGCCAGCTCCGGATCCAGCATTACTCTGCACACCCACATATCTTAGCTTCCTTTACAATAATCTTCACAATAATCCTGACATAGATGCTGGTCTTTCTCATTTACATATGAAAAAATGGGCCTTCACAGTTGTGAAGCTTATTCAGTATCACGTGTCACAGATTATTGATGGAGGTGAGATAAGAAACTCCACCTCCTGACCTGGTTCATTCTGAATTTATTCTACTTTACTCCATGGACTTTGCCCTAATCTCTCTCTTCCTCTCAACTCTTCTAACACTTGGTCAGTGCCTCTTAAAGCACATATTAGTTCCTACTTTATGTTTCATTTATCTGTGTATAGTCTCACATCTCTATATGAGAATGAGAGCTGACTCTAACCATTGCAATCCGTAGATGGCATAAAAATCACCTGTGAACTTTTAAAAAACATTTATGCCACAGACTGAAGGAATCAGAATTTCTATAGTTGGTGCCTAGCTATCTGCATATTTTTAAACCTGAGTAGTTGATTCTGATGCACACCAAGGGCTTAGGACAGCTAGCTTCATCCAAGTTTGATTCATCTTTGAATTTCCATAGTGCCTTCAAATAGCAAATGCCAGGTGGCGCACAGTGGCTCACGTCTGTAATCCCAACACTTTGGGAGGCCGAGGCAGGTGGATCCCTTGAGCTCAGGAGTTCCAAACCAGCCTGGGCAACATGGTAAAACCTCATCTCCATAAAAGTACAAAAATCAGCCGGGCGTGGTGGTGCACACCTGTAGTTCCAGGTACTTGGGGGACTGAGGCAGAAATATTGCTTGAGCCCAGGGGGTCAAGCAGTGAGCTGTGATGGCATTACTGCACTCCAGCATGGGTGACAGAGCAGTACCCTGTCTCAAAAAAATAAAAAAGAAAAGGCTGGGTGCTGTGGCTCACGTCTGAAATCCCAGGATTTTGGAAGGCCTTGATGGGCACATCACGAGGTCAGGATATTAAGACCATCCTGGCCAACATAGTGAAACCCCATCTCTACTAAAATACAAAAAAAAAAAAAAAAAAAGAAATCAGCCAGGTGTGGTGGCACATGCCTGTAGTCCCATCTACTTGGGAGGCTGAGGCAGGGGAATCGCTTGAACCCGGGAGGTGGAGGTTGCAGTGAGCCTAGATCAAGCCACTGCACTCCAACCTAGCGACAGAGTGATACTGCATCTAAAAAAAAAGAAAGAAAGAAGGAAAGAAGGAAAGGAAGAAAGGAAGGAAGGAAAGAAGGAAGGAAGGAAAGAGAAAAAGCGATACCTAATAAGTATTTGTTTTATGACCCATAATCATTAATTACTTTTGTAAATCCAAATATGAAATCAGAGCTTTCTTTACTGGAAGAAAGGTCTATGTGTTTGGGTAATGGAGATGCTATGTGTTTAAGCAATGGAGGGGCCAGTGGATAAACTGTAAGGATTAAAGGTGCCACAGAGCTGTGCTCAAACACATCTGAGATGTTAACACAGAAACAGCCATAAGGAATGAGGAGACTGAGCTTATCAGGTCATCCCTTAGGCTAGCAGCTGCCCTTTCAAGATGTCTCTGAGCTTTCTCAAGATGTCTCTGAGCTTTCTTTCTTTTTTTTTTTTTTTAAAAAAAGCTTTCTGTCTGTAATCCCAGGGTCATGCCTTGTCATCCAGGCTGGAGTGCAGTGGTTCAATCATGGCTCACTGCAACCTCTGCTTCCCAGGCTCAAGAGATCCTCTGACCTTAGCCTTCCAAGTAGATGGGACTATAAGCATCATGCACCACCATGTTCAGCTACTTTTTAAATTCTTTTGTACAGATGGGGTCTTGCTATATTGCCCAGACTGGTCTTGAACTCCTGGGCTCAAGAGACCAGCCTACCTCGGCCTCCCGAAGTACTGGAGTTACAGGCATGAGCCTCCACACCCAGCCTGGCCTTGCTTTTTCTTGAAGGTTACCCTAATTTTCTTACTTTTTTTCTCCTTTATCCTTTTTTTTCTAATAAACATTGAGACAGCCTTCAAAGTTACCCCAATTTTATCCAGATTACATCTGCTTAAAAATTGTATGATATATTGGAAGGATAAAGAGTTTGCCTTGGCTCCCCCAAATTCTCTCTAACTTGTAAGATAGCAAAACAGGACTAGATCCTACTGGCAGTGCTTTGAGAAAGAATGAATTGATATGGGACAGGGAAGGAGACTTAAGGGGACCACGGCTGGAATGTGGTCAAACGGGACGGACCACATATGCACCATAAAGGCTGATATTCCTACTCTAAGGATTTGCCTATTCAAGGAACGATTTTTGGTGATATATCTGCCTAGTAGCCAAATACTCTTATGATAAGAACAAAAATCCGTGTGTGTGTGTGTGTGTGTGTGTTTGTGTGTGTAAGATTAGCTGATGCTTCACTCTTCTCAATCTTTTGTAATACATATTATCATAAGAAATCTCACTGGATCACTTAATAGGGTTGAAACAAACGAAAAATATAAGTAAATAAAAAGAAACAAAAACAAAGAAAAGAAATCTCATTGGAAATCTCACTGGAGATTTTTGCATAGATTTGATCTGTAATGGACTGCTCTTATTACATATGGATTATAGAGCTGACCCATAGTTAGTAAAGTATATGCTTTTATTTTTTTGAGACAGTTTCACTTTTTTTGTCCAGGCTGGAGTATAGTGGCGCGATCTTGGCTCCACTGCAACCTCCACCTCCTGAGTTCAAGAGATTCTCCTGTCTCAGCCTCCTGAGTAGCTGGGATTGCAGGTGCCTGCCACTATGCCTGGCTAATTTTTGGTATTTTTAGTAGAGATGGGTTTTCACCATGTTGTGCAGGCTGGTCTCAACCTCCTGAGGTGATCTGTCTGCCTCAGCCTCCCAAAGTGCTGAGATTACAGGCATGAGCCACCACGCCCCGCCAATGTCATTAATTAATATCTTTGTGCACATACTCTGCTATACGATAAGGATATACAGTATTATAAAATATACTTTCTAGACTGGGTTTGGTGGCTCATGCCTATAATCCCAGCACTTTGGGAGGCCACAGCAGAAGGCCATGTTTGAGAGCAGCCTGGGCAACACAGACTGTCTCTACAAAAAATTTTAAAAATTATCAGGGCATAATGGCACAGGTCTTTAGTCCTAGCTACTTAGGAGGCTGAGATGAGAGGACCCCCGCCTTGAGCCCACAACACAGAAGTTGTAGTGAGCTGTGATTGTGCCACTGCATTTCATCCTGGGTGACAGAGCCAGACCTTGTATCTTAAAAAATAATAGAGTAAAATACACTTCCTATCCTTAATGGGCTTCCAGGTCCAAGAAGGAGACATAACAGTTACATAAAAAGTAAATATCAGCAGCGGCGGCTCGTGCCTGTAGTCCCAGAACTTTGGGAGGTTGAGGTGGGCAGATCACGTAAGGCTGAGAGTTCAAGACCAGCCTGGCCAATGTGGAGAAACCCCGTCTCTACTAAAAATACAAAAATTAGCCAGGTGTGCTGGCACATGCCTGTAATTCCAGCTACTCATGAGGGTGAGGCAGGAGAATCACTTGAACCTGGAGGCAGAGGTTGCAGTGAGCTGAGATTACACCACTGCACTCCAGCCTGGGTGACAGAGAGAGACTCTGTTTAAAAAAAAAAAAAGTAAATACCCAAGTACCTAGAATAAAATAATACAAATTCTGTTTCATATGAAGTATAGTCACCATTATTTCAGTATGAGCTCAGAGGGTCCATCCCTTAAGGAACATGTAGGGAAACTGGACAGGTGACAGATAATTTCAGCAAACATAAAAAAGTATGTATAAGGTGGCCGGGCACCTGTAATAAATAAATAAAGTGGCTCATGCCTGTAATCCCAGCACATTGGGAGGCTGAGGTGGGCGGATCACCTGAGGTTGGGAGTTCAAGACCAGCCTGACCAACATGGAGATACCCCATCTCTACTAAAAATACAAAATTAGCCAGGTGTGGTGGTGCATGCCTATAATCCCAACTACTCAGGAGGCTGAGGCAGAAGAATTGCTTGAACCCAGGAGATGGAGGTTGTGGTGAGCTGAGATGGTGCCATGGTACTCCAGCCTGGGCAACAAGAGTGAAACTCTGCCAAGGAAGGAAGGAAAGAAGGGAGGGAGGAAGGAAGAAAGAAAGAAAGAGTATGCATAAGGTAGTAAGGAAGCACAGAGCTGGAGTACTTGGGCCAGCTGGTATTCAGAGGTTTGGAGAAAGTGCTGCTTGAGTGGATCTGGAAGGATGAACATGAAATTTTCAGGTGAACAAACATGGGCAGGGTTTTCTAGGTTGCAGGAACAAGGTCTGGAGTGGAAAGGTGTTTAAAAAGCATGCCATTGTTCAAGAAACACGCAGATTTATTACAGTGTCAAGTGCATGATTGGATTTGTGGAGGATGAGTCTGGTCAGGTCATGCAGGGCCTGTAAGCCATGTTACAGAACTTGGACTTAAGCTGTAGGCAGAGAAAGCTGTTAAAAGCATTTAAGAAGAGGATTGACGTGATTAGATTCATGTGTGTAAGTAATGCTAGATGCATATAGAGGACAGACAAAAAAATAAGACTGGAGGCAAGCAGATTCCTTAAAATTGTATTCCTATAGTTTTGTCAAAATACTATTGAGGGCCGTAACTGGATAAGGAGAAAGAGGACAGACCTAGGAAACTGAGGCAGATTTTTAAGAAGGGAAAAGAAGAAGGACTTGGTTATTGACTAAATGTATATGAAGGATGGCAAGAGATCTAATTTCCATGGTTCTAATTTTGTTTTTGATTGTTTGTTGGCTGGGTTTTATTTGTTTGTGTTTAGACAGCGTCTTGCTCTGTCGCTCTGGGCTAATGTTTTCTATGTAGAGACAGGATCTCACTATGTTGCCCAGGCCAGTTCCTAACTCCTGGCTTCCAGTGATCCTTCCACTTCCCATATTTCTAATTTTGATGGTGGTCACACGAACTAAGTTTGAGAAACTAGGAAATAAACAGGTTTAGGGAGGAAAATGATCAGATCTGATTTGGGGAAGGGAATGAGAGAGAAGAGAAGCTAGAGAGGAATGAAAGATCAGGGAAAGTTTTTTGTTTGTGTGTTTGTTATGTTTTAGTGTGTGAGTAACTTGAACATGTTCATAGGCTTAGACATAGGGTTGTATTCCATTCTGTATGGTAGGAACTTAGTAAATATTTGTTGAGAAAATGGAAAGATTGTGAGGCCAAGGCAGGTGGATCATTTGAGGTCAGTAGTTCAAGACCAGCCAGCCAACATGGTGAAACCCATCTCTACTAAAAATACGAAAATTAGCCAGGCGGTAGTGGCGCACACCTGTAATCCCAGCTACTCAGGAGGCTGAGGCAGGAGAATCGCTTAAACCGGGAGGAGGAGGTTGCGGTGAGCCGAGATCAAGTCACTACACTCCAGCCTGGGTGACAGAGTGAGACCCTGACTCAAAAAAAAAAAAAAAAAAGAGGCCAGGCACAGTGGCTCACACCTGTAATCCCAGCACTTTGGGAGGTCGAAGCAGGTAGATCACCTGAGGTCAGGAGTTCGAGACCAGCCTGGCCAACATGGTGAAACCCTATCTCTACTAAAAATACAAAAAATAGCCAGTGTGTGGTGGCACATGCTTGTAGTCCCGGCCACTCCAGAGGCTGAGGCAGGTGAATCGCTTGAACCCAGGAGGCAGAGTTTGCAGTGAGCCGAGATCGTGCCACTACACTCCAGCCTGGGTGGCAGAGCAAGACTCCATCTAAAAAAAAAAGGGAAAGGGTTGAGAGGAAGAAATTCAAGATAAAGAGGGTATGACTGAAAAAGCCAGGTCCTGGGAAAACCATCTGTGGCTGTGTCTTAGTCTATTCCGGCTGCTATAACAAAATACTGTAAAATACTGAGTGGTTTATAAACAACAGACATGTATGGCTCACAGTGCTGGGGGCTGGGAAGTCCTAGATCAGAGTGCCAGCTTTGTTGGGTTCTGCTGAATGCTCTCTTCTGGACTGTAGACTTCAGACTTCCTGCCGCGCCCTCACATAGTAGAAGGGTCTAGCTAGCTCTCTTGAGCCTCTTTTACACGGGTGCTAATCACAGTCATCTTGATACCGTCACCTTGAGGATCAGGATTTCAACACATAAATTTGGGGAGCACATAAACATTCAGATCAGAGCAAGCAGAATTAGGAGCAAAGGTGGATGACTTGGTCTTGGTCTTGAGCAATAGAAGAATATTTCAGGGGCACAGTGGCTCATGCCTATAATCCCAGCACTTTGGGAGGCTGAGGCGGGCAGATCACTTGAGGTCAGGAGTTTGAGACCAGCCTGGCTAACATTGTGAAACCCCATCTCTACTAAGAATATAAAAATTAGTCACGTGTGGTGACATGCACCTGTAGTCACAGCCACTCAAGAGGCTGAAACAGGAGAATTGCTTAAACCCAGGAGGCGGAGGTTGCAGTGAGACCAGACCGTGCCCTGCACTACTCCAGCCTGGGAAACAGAGAGTGAGACTCTGTCTCACAAAAAAAAAAAAAAAAAGAGTACTGCGATGTGTGCCTTTTGGGGTTTTTCAAAGAAACAGAGCCAATAGGAATGTGTGTATATATATATGTATATATACACACTCTTGTTATATATGTATACTACATATAGATTAAGCAATTGTAGGGGCTAACAAGCTGAGATTTGTAGGGCAGGCCAGCAGGCTGCAAGCTTAGAACTTGGGCAGGAAGCAACACCGCAGTCTTGAGGCAGAATGGAAACCTCAGTTTTTGCTCTTAAAGTCTTTTTTTTTCTTTTTGAGACGGAGTGCAATGGCATGATCTCAGTTCACTGTAACCTCTGCCTCCCTGCTCCAAGCAATTCTCCTGCCTCAGCCTCCTGAGTACCTGGGACTACAGGCACGTGCCATCATGCCTAGCTAATGTTTGTTTGTTTGTTTATTTGTTTTGAGATAGAGTCTTGTTCTGTGGCCCAGGCTGGAGTGCAGTGGTACAATCTCAGCTCACTGCAACCTCCGCCTCCCGGTTCAAGCAATTCTCCTGCCTCAGCCTCCCAAGTAGAGTAGCTGGGAATACAGGCACACACCACCACACCCAGCTAATTTTTGTATTTTTAGTAGAGATAGGGTTTCACCATGTTGGCCAGGGTGGTCTCCAACTCCTGACCTCACGCTATCCATCCACCTCAGTCTCCCAAAGTGCTAGGATTACAGGCGTGAGCCACGATGCCTGGCCACTCTTAAAGTCTTTTGTGGGGACTCACGTAGAACCCAGAGTTGGTATAAAGATTATTTTAAGCTGAAGACATTTGAGATTCAACAGACCAGGAAAAAAGACTTCTCTGAGCTACACTTATCTGACTAAAAACAACAACTTCTGGGAAATAAGGCTGCCATCAATTCCTATTGAGGGCACATCTACTCCTAGAAGGAAACCTACCCCAAATTGAATAAAACTTACCCCAAATTGCTTCTGCAGGGGAGTTATAGCCCTGAAGCAGATGGAAAGACCACTTATACCTGTATAAGGAAACATTATCATAAACTTTCTTTTTTTTTGAAACAGAGTCTCACTCTGTCGCCCAGGCTGGAGCACAGTGGCATGATCTCGGCTCACTGCAACCCCCGCCTCCTGGGTTCAAGTGATTCTCCTGCCTCAGTCTCTGGAGTAGCTGAGACTATAGGCACCTGCCACCACGCCCAGCTAATTTTTTTTTTTTTTTTTTAAGATGGAGTTTTGCTCCTGTTGACCGGGCTGGAGTGCAATGGTGCAATCTTGTGTCACCACAATCTCCACCTCCTAGGTTCAAGTGATTCTCCTGCCTCAGCCTTCTGAGTAGCTGGGATTACAGGCATGCGCTACCACACCCAGCTAAGTTTTTGTATTTTTAGTAGAGACAGGGTTTCTTCATGTTGGTCAGGCTGGTCTCAAACTCCTGACCTGAGGTGAGACGCCCACCTCGGTCTCCCAAAGTGCTGGGATTGCAGGTGTGAGCCACCGCGTCTGGCCCAATTTTTGTATTTTTAGTAGAGATGGGGTTTCACCATGTTGGCCAGGCTGGTCTCAAACTCCTGATTTCAAGTGATCTGTCCACCTCAGCCTCCCAATGTGCCGGGATTACAGGTGTGAGCCACCACACCTGGCCCATTATCACAAGCTTTCTTATCTCCTGTTTGTTCTCCTGAAAACCCATTCATCTTCCAAAATTGTCATTTGTTTTCCTGCAGGTGCCTTTTTCTCCTTCCCCTTCACCAATTAAGATGGCATATAAGCCCCAAATTCTAGCCAGCCCTTTAAATTATTCATCACGGAATTCTCACATTTGTGTATACCTTGCACACGTGAGTATGAACTGTTTTTTTTGTTGTTTGTTTTTTGATTTTCTCCTATTAAAGTATCTTTTGTGAGTTTAATTTACAGGCTTTAGCTACTGAATCTAAGAAGTTGAGAGGTTTTTTCTCTCCTACACTCTCAATTGGTTGGATGAGGCCCATTCACATTACTGAAGATAGTTTCCTTTACTTAACTTCAACTGATTTTATAGACATTAACCACATCTAAAGATTACCTTCACAGCAACACCTAGATTAGTGCTTCATTGAAAACATTACTAGGCCGGGCTCAGTGGCTCATGCCTGTAATCCCAGCACTTTGGGAGGCTGAGGCAGGCCGATCACCTGAGGTCTGGAGTTCGAGACCAGCCTGACCAAAGTGGAGGAAACCCCGTCTCTACTAAAAATACAAAATTACCCAGGCATGGTGGTGCATGCCTATAATCCCAGCTACTCAGGAGGCTGAGGCAGGAGAATCACTTGAACCCAGGAGGTGGAGGTTGCTGTGAGCTGAGATCGTGTCATTGCACTCCAGCCTGGGCAACAAGAGCAAAACTTTGACTCAAAAAAAAAAAGAACAACAACAACAACAAAATTACTGCCTGGGTGTGGTGATTCATTCCTGTAATCCCAGCACTCTGGGAGGCAGAGGAGGACGGAACACTTGAGGTCAGGAGTTCGAGACCAGCCTGGCAAACATGGTGAAACCCTGTCTCTACTAAAAATACAAAAATTAGCTGGGTGTGGTGGTGGCTGCCTGTAATCTCAGCTACTCAGGAGGCTGAAGCAGGAGAAACACTTGAACCCAGGAGGCGGAGGTTGCGGTGAGCCAAGATTGTGCCACTGTACTCCAGCCTGGGCGACAGAGCAAGACTCCATCTTTTTTTTTTTTTTTTTTTTTTTTGAGACGGAGTTTTGCTGTTGTTACCCAGACTGGAGTGCAATGGAACGATCTCGGCTCACCGCAACCTCCCCCTCCTGGGTTCAAGAAATTCTCCTGCCTCAGCCTCCCGAGTAGCTGGGACTACAGGAGCGTGCCACTCTGCCCAGCTAATTTTTGTATTTTTAGTAGAGACGGGGTTTCACCGTGTTGACCAGGATGGTGTCGATCTCTTGACCTTGTGATCCACCCACCTTGGCCTCCCAAAGTGCTGGGATTATAGGCATGAGCCACCGCGCCCAGCCCGACTCCATCTTTAAAAAAAAAAAAATTAGCCAGTCGTGGTGGTGCACACATGTAATCCCAGCTACTTGGGAGGCTGAGGTAAGAGGACCACCTGAGCCCAGAAGGTTGAGGCTACAGTGAGCCATGACTGCACCACTGCCCTCTAGTCTGGGTGACAGAGTAAGACCATGTCTCAACAACAACAACAACAACAACAAAAAAGGATGTTCAAGGTTTTTAGGCTTGGAGGCGTGTTTTCCAACTATCCATCCACATTCTTGCCTTGTCCTACCCTTAACAATTACACATGTATTTCTAACAACTAGTTGGGGTTAGAGATGCAATGTGTGGCTATGTAAGGAAGGTCTGCATGGGGATCACCAATGACCTTGGCCCTATACATGCAGTGCTTCAGATAAAAGTAATCCCAGTGGAAGTAGTGCCCTGTCTGTAACAGACAGAGCGGTCTGTTGACCAAGAAAGGAATAATCGGTCATTAACAAGAGTAGAAAAAGAGAGCAAGAAATGATATGAGAAATTTTTCTGAAACATGAGAGATTTGCCACCTTCCTCTGGGCAGGTACATGCTGACTGATTAATGCACTTGCTTCAATCAATTGACATTTAAGCAATTAGCGTAGCCATCAGCACAGGTTTACAAGCTTTCTCCATTCGACATAAGAGTTATTTATCTGGGTTAGTGTTTTCTTGAGTTTTGTTTCTATTTTCAGGTTTGGATTTTTTTCTAAGCAACGAGTGGATACAACCTGTAAATTATAAGCTTGGCATTTTGGCAGCTGTGATCACGAAAACCTGAAGCATGAAGATTAAAAACCCCGCCTGGCCTGGAAGCACTTCGCTTACTCTGTTAGACTGGTAACTTGTTGCCAACAGAAACTTAAAAAGAAGCACTTTCTGCAATTAGTGTGGTAACTACCATTAATGGCTTTGTTTTCTCCAGACAAGCCAACAGCACTGGCAGTAGTCTTTAGTCTCAGTGAACTAGTTCTGAGAAATGAAAAGCAAGGGAAAGAGAATAGCACCCAGCAGCAAATCCAGCTTTTTGGTCCTCCAAGGTGAATTATAACCTAGAACTTAGAAGCCGACATGACAGACTTTATTTAATGTGTCAGAAATGACCGGTGACACAAGCTTTGTAACCTCCAGTCCAAATCTCATTAAACACCAGACCACTTTCCACAGCCCCTGGGGCACCAAGCTTCAGGGATGCCCACAGCTCCCCAGCTTTCCAGATGGTGGAGCTTCATCCTCTCCCAAAAGACTTCCCTTTGATTCCTCATGGCTCAAGGGGTCTGTAACCCACTTTCCTACATGCAGCTGCAGAACTACAGCTAAGGTAGGACTAAGGGAGGGGGAAATGCATGTTCACCATTGGGCTCTGGTACCAAGGACGTTATCTACTTTATCTCTTTACCTCACACAATCCCTGTAAATTAAGCATTATTATTATCATCCTCATTTTCTCACTGAGCAAAATGAGCTTGAGAGAAATGAAGCAACACACTGCCCGTCTCACAGCTAGTAAGTGCTGGAAATGGGCGCCTGCCCAGCTCCTTTTGAATTCAAACATGGCAGGCTTCATCAGTCTGCATTATGAACCAGGATTTTACCTACTTAGTTGATACCAGATAATTTCCCGAGAAAGGGTGGCCTCTTCTCAGCTTATCTGTCACTGAGTGTATGTGGAGGGTCCGATGGCTTAACTACACAATGACATTTCCCAAGACATTTTTTACTTAGTGCAGACAAGGGAGTATCAACCTGGGCTTTCATCTCCTTGGTGTGGTAAGACACCGACAGGCCATTTAATAAGCGTAGTGCTGCAGTTGGGGGGTGCCAGTAGGCACAGCAGCCTCGGAGGAGAGGAGGTCCTGGCTCACAGGTCCTGAGTTCCCAGATAGCGCGATGAGCTGCCAGTTCCCTTCCAGCACCAGCAGTAATGCACCCAGGGCAACGTGGCTTTACGCTTATCCAGGGGATTTCACACCCATGGTCTCATTTAAATTTCAAACACCATACACAGAAAATAAGGTTGCAAGGAAACGTTCTTTTCTTCTTTTTTTTTTTGAGACGAAGTTTCGCTCTTGTTACCCAGGCTGGAGTGCAATGGCGCCATCTCGGCTCACCGCAACCTCCGCCTCCTGGGTTCAGGCAATTCTCCTGCCTCAGCCTCCTGAGTAGCTGGGATTACAGGCACGTGCCACCATGCCCAGCTAATTTTTTGTATTAGTAGAGACAGGGTTTCACCATGTTGACCAGGATGGTCTTGATCTCTTGACCTTGTGATCCACCCGCCTCGGCCTCCCAAAGTGCTGGGATTACAGGCTTGAGCCACTGCGCCCGGCCCTTTTCTTCCTTTCTTTTTGAGATGAAGTCTCATTCTGTCGCCCAGGCTGGAGTGCAATGGCACAATTTCAGCTCACTGCAACCTCTGCCTCCCAGAAACAAGCGATTCTCCTGCCTTGGCCTCCGAAATAGCTGCGATTACAGGCGCCCGTCACCATGCCGGCTAATTTTTGTATTTTTAGTAGAGACAGGGTTTCACCAAGTTATCCAGGCTGGTCTCGAACTCCTGACTTCAGGTGATCCACCCACCTTGGTATCCAAAGTGCTGGGGGATTACAGGCGTGAGACACTGTGTCTGGTTGGAAACTTTTATTCTACCTTTCACTCTGTGCTAGAACCAGAAGAGCCATTCTATCAGCCTGTTCCTGGCTAATTGCAGTTAATAAATGCATAATGCTAGTTTGAGCGTCCACAGGAACCAGACTGTTTCTTAGTCTCACTTAAACTTGTGAGGACTTGAGCTGAATAATCTGAAGTGACAGTTGATCTATGAAAGATTCCCAAATGATGAATTCAAAGCACTCACTCACAAGTGCCATTCAGAGATGGTGGTACCCCCACCACTCCACTGAGGAAGCTCTTTATATGGCCATCAGAAGCACTTTGTTGGCCAAATCCAGTAAAAAGTTTTCTGTTTATTTATTTATTTATATATATTTATATTTTATATTTTTATTTTTGAGACAGTCTCACTCTGTCGCCCAGGCTGGAGTGCAATGCTGTGATCTCTGCTCACTGCAACTTCCACCTCCTGGGTTCAAACAATTCTCCTGCCTCAGCCTCCTGAGTAGCTGGGATTACAGGCACGCACCACCATGCCCGGCTAATTTCTGTATTTTTAGTAGAGACGGGGTTTCACCATGTTGATCAGGCTGGTCTCGAACTCCTGACCTCGTGATCCGCCCACCTCAGCCTCCCAAAGTTCTGGGATTACAGACGTGAGCCTCCACACTTGACCCTATTTATTTATGTTTTTTGACAAGATCTTGCTCTGTCGCCCAGGCTGGAGTGCAGTGGCACAATCATGGCTGATGGCAGCCTCAACCTCTCAGACTCAAGTCAACTTCCCACCTCAGCCTCCTGAGTAGCTGGGACTGCAGGTATAAGTCACCACACTTGGCTAATTTTTTGTAGACATGGGGTTTCACTGTGTTGACCAAGCTGGCCTCAAATTCCTGGGCTCAAGCATCTCTCCCATCTTGGTCTCCCAAAGTACTGGGATTACAGGCATGAGATACCACACCCAGCCCAATAAACATTTTTCAGTCTTCATCGTACTGGAGGTTAGCAATTCACACATGTGACCAGTGGCTCCTTATACCACTCTTCTTGGTACCTCTGACACTGTACTCCCTTGGATTTTCTGCCACCTGTCTGGCTGTACCTCTTTCGTTTTCTTTGTTAACTTATTGGCTGGTACCCAACAACTAAATATAATGAGTTCCTCCGATGTCAGTCCCTGCGTCCTCTTCTTTTCTCATTGTATACTTTCTGCTTGGGGCAGTCTCATCCCTTCCTTTTGGATTTTTCCAGTGATTCACAGATTTATACCACCAATCTAGTTTTTTCATATGTCGAGATACATATATCCAACCGGCATTTAATGTCTCCACTTGGAAGTCCTACAGGCATCTTACACCCGACATGTCAAAACTGAAGCCAGCCTTTGATCTTCATTGCCCTCGTCCTTGCAGCATCCTTCATTATTTCTCCACTCAGCTAATGGTACCACCAACTCCCAAAAGCACAAGCCAGTAACCTGAAGCCATCCTTGATAACTCCCTCTGTCACTTACTACATTCACACCACGTCTAGTGTCAAAGGTTCTATCTCCACCATGTCTCAAATCCATACTTCTCTGATATCACCTGCTCCAGACTAGCATCTTCTCTCCCCTAACCTATCGCCTATAACCTCCTAACCGGTCTCTTCTCTTTTGTCCTTCTTCCATTAATTCTCTTTTTTAAAGGTAATTTAGAGCATGAATTAAAATTCTTCAGTAGCTTTCCAATGCACTAGGGCAGAATCTAGAATCCTTACTTAGGCCGTTGCCTCTCTCTCTCTCTCTCTCTCTCTCTCTCTCTCTCTCTCTCTCCTCTTTCTTTCTTGTTGAGATGGAGCTTCACTCTTGTTGCCCAGGCTGGAGTGCAATGGCACGATCTTGGCTCCCTGCAACATCTGCCTCCCCAGGTTCAAGCGATTCTCCTGCCTCAGCCTACCTAGTAGCTGGGATTACAGGTGCTCACCACCACGCCCAGCTAATTTTTTGTATTTTTTAGTAGAGATGGGGTTTCAATATGTTGGCCAGGCTGGTCTCAAACCCCTGACCTCAGGCAGTCCACCCGTCTCAGCCTCCCAAAGTGCTTGGATTACAGGCGTGAGTACTGCGCCTGGTTTAGGCTCTTTTCAAGCCATTCTTTTCTCTCCCTAACCATGCTTCAGCCACACTTCTTCATTTATAGCCAAGCTCTTTCTGACCACAGGGCTTTTGCATACACTGTTTCCTTTGCCTGGAATTCTCTTCCCTCCTCCTGCCTTGCCTTGCCCTTCTCCTTCCCCATACACTAGTCGCCTGGCTAACTTCTATTTACCTTCAAGCCTCCATATTCTCCTCTCAGAGCTTTTCTTAACCTTCCAATCTAAAATAGGTTCAGCTGGGTATGGTGGCTCGTGCCTGTAAACTGAGCACCTTGAGAGGCTGAGGTGGAAGGATCACTTGAGGCCAGGAGTTCCAGATCAGTCTGCATTACACAGCAAGACCCCAACTCTAATAAAAAATAAAATAGGGGCCAGGCACCGCGGTTCACGCCTGTAATCCCAACACTTTGGGAGGCCGAGGCAGGTGGATCACGAGGTCAAGAGATCGAGACCATCCTGGTCAACACGGTGAAACCCCATCTCTACTAAAAATACAAAAAATTAGCTGGGCGTGGTGGCACATGCCTGTAATCCCAGCTACTCAGGAGGCTGAGGCAGGAGAATTGCCTGAACCCAGGAGGCGGAGGTTGCGGTGAGCCGAGATCGCGCCATTGCACTCCAGCCTGGGTAACAAGAGCGAAACTCCGTCTCAAAAAAAAATAAAAATAAAAAAATAAAATAAAATAGGTTCCTCCTTATCCTTCTTTCTTATAACTTTTCATTCATAATGTTTACTACAGTTTGGAATTATAATTGTACATTGATTGGTATATTAATTTGTTCAACATCTTTTTTCCCCATAGACTGAAAGGTCCCTGGGAGGACAAATCACATGTCTTTTGTGTACTGCATATGCCCACCCACACTTCCCAAAGTGCCTGCGACATAACAGACCTTTAATAATTGTTGAATGATGAATAAATTAACATCCTCCTGATAGACATACTTGATGGTGAAACTAGACATCAGAGCCGGATGCTGGTAAATATAAGTCAGTTACATAGTTTGGCTTTGTCCCCACCCAAATCTCATCTTGAACTGTGGTTCCCATAATCCCTCACATATCATGGGAAGGACCAGTGGGAGGTGATTGAATCACAGGGACACTTACCCTCATGCTGTTCTTGTGATAGTGAGTGAGTTGTTTTCCCCGGCTTTGCTCTGCACTTCTCCTTGCCGCAGCTGTGTGAAGAAGGACATGTTTGCTTCCCCTTTTGTCATGATTGTAAGTTTGCTGAGGCCTCCCCAGCCATACTGGAACTGAGTCAATTATACCTCTTTCCTTTATAAATTACCCAGTCTTGAGTATGTCTTTATCACCAACGTGAGAATGGACTAATATGGTCAGCTTGTGTAGATCCCCCTTGCTGGGATTCTAGGCTCACCAACCAGCTTTTTGATAATATGCATTTTCATTTCTAATTTAAATAGCCTCAGGTCCCATGGAGGCTTTAATTGAGCTTTAACACCCAAATTCCTGATTTATTGGCTCCCCTAGAGAGCCACACGCCTCAGCCCCTGAAGGATCCCCAACTACTTCTCAGGGTCCACTTCTTCTCCGAGCCCTCTGCTCTTCTGGAAGGATGTTGTCTGTCCCCAGGGGCTCTCCTCAGGGCTTTCCCAAATGCTCAAGCCCTCAAGGATCCACTTAATGCTCTGTCCCTTTCATCCGCACTATGCTACAGATTTCTTCAAGGACCCTTTTTGTTCCAAAAACTCAACTCAAACTAGTTGAGCACAAAGGAGACCTTGTTAATTCTCATAACCCTGGAAGAGACAGAGCCAAACCTTGAGGAAAGCTGGAAGCGAGAATCTCTGTTATCTGGCTCTTGCCCTCTGCTCATCTCAGCAATTCTCTTCCTGTTGACTTCATCTTCTCTTTTTTCAGACAACTTCTCTCCATGTATTTGGGGACGTAGCTGTAGCTTCCCTCAGATTTTTCTAAATAGACCTGGTGGAGGAAGGCTCTTTCTCATCTGGGATGTGGCACATGGGACTTCATGCCCAAGTCCGACATCCCAGACAGGAAAGAGCCTTCCTCCATCAGATCTATTTAGACAAATTTGAGGGAAGGTCATTCATTGACCAGTCACAGGGACAGTTTGGGTTACATTTCAGCCCTATGTGGCCAAGGGTGGGGACTCACAGGTCTGGAATGGTGAGGAAGGGAGGAGGGAGGTACAATACCAGAAAAAGGGAAAAGATATGAGGCAGTGTTAGCAGATGCCCACCACACTATCATTTATGCAGAAATGATGAGGTTGCCTTTATGAGTTGAATTGTGTCCCCAAAAAACATATGTTTAGGCCAGGTGTGGTGGCTCACACCTGTAATCCCAGCACTTTGGGAGGCCAAGGCAAGAAGGTGATTTGAGTCCAGAAGTTTGAGATCAGCCTGGGCAACATGGTGAGATCCCGTCTCTACAAAAAATTTTAAAATTAGCTGGGTATGGTGGCAGGAGCCCATTGTCCCAGCTACTCGGTAGGCTGAGGAGGGAGGATCACTTGAGCCTGGAAGGTCAAGACTGCAGTGAGCCATGATTTTACCACTGCACTGTAGCCTGGGTAATAGACTGAGACCTTGCCTCAAGAAAAAAAAAAGAAAGAAAAAAGAAAAAAAAAAAGGTATGAGCAGGCATGGTGGCTCATCTCTGTAATCCCAGCACTTTGGGAGGCCAAGGCAGGCAGATCACAAGGATATGAGTTCGAGACCAGCCTGGACAACATGGTGAAATCCCATCTCTACTAAAAATACAAAAATTAGCCAGCCATGATGGCAGGCACCTGTAATCCCAGCTACTCCGGAGGCTGAGGCAGGAGAATCCTTGAACCCAGGAGGCAGAGATTACAGTGAGCCGAGATCACACCACTGCACTCCAGCCTGGGCAACAGAGAGAGACTCCGTCTCAAAAAATAAAAATAAAAATAAAGATATGTTCACTTCACTGCTAATTAATTTAAGATTCTGAATCTGCAAAGGCAAAGGCCAACCTTCCTGAGCCTGTCTGGAGGTGTCTAACAGAAAGGTAGATGACATCTGTCTCCATGACATCACCTTGTTCCTTTTCATGGATAAAATGGATTCAGGGGCTGGGCAAGGTGGCTTATGCCTGTAATCCCAGCTACTAGGGAGGCTGAGGCACAAGAATTGCTTGAACCCAGGAGGCAGAGGTTGCAGGGAGCTGAGATGGTACCACTGCACTCCAGCCTGGGAGACAGAGCGAGACTCTGTCTCAAAAATAAAAAGAATAATGAAATGGGCTGAGCCTGGTAGCTAACGCCTGTAATCCCAGCACATTGGGATTACAGGCAGGCTGAGGCAGGCCGATCATGAGGTCAGGATTTCGAGACCAGCCTGGCCAATATGGCAAAACCTCATCTCTACTAAAAATACAAAAATTAGTCAGGCCTGGTGTTGCATGCCTGTAATCCCAGCTACTTGGGAGGCTGAGGCAGGAGAATCTCTTGAACCCGGGATGCAGAGGTTGCAGTGAGCCAAGATTGTGCCACTGCACTCCAGCCTGGGCAACAAGAGCAAAACTCCATCTCAAAATAAATAAATACATAAAATAAAACAAAATAAAATAAAATGGATTCAGATCATAACACTCTTTCCTGCCATGGACCCTCCTCTAATTGAGGATTAGAACTATACATGGCTGTTTTCCCACTTTATCCCTCATGGCTGCTGTAATTTTTATTTTATCTTTATTTTTATCCTACAGAAACACTCCCAACAGATTAACTCTACGATTATGTAGTTGTGGCTTCAAATGCCCAAGAATACTTGTCCTTGGGTATAATTTTTTGTACCCTTAAGTAGTTATGATTGTCTGTTTGTGTGCATGGATGCCTTGCTTCAAATGAGGTGCTTTTACAATGTGATAACCTTGTGCCATATGTTGGGCAAATATCTTGGCCATAATTCACAAGCAACTGACACATTAATAGATTCTCTGCCCGTTCTCATTGTGGAGATTCTGTGTTAGTGGCCTTTGTCTACCATGGAACTGACAGAGGGGCAGGATTAGCTCACTGACGCTCGGAACACAAGTGACGAGGGATTTCATGAAAACAAAGCCAAACAAACGAGGCAGCTTCCACGGGCACCTGGCTGAATAAATTAAACTTGATTGAATCCTCTATTATAACGACGACAGAAAAGGAGGTAAAATACGCCTTTCCTAATGAGTTTCTTTACAGTCATTTACTATTTAAAACTTGCTATTCCAGGAAAGCTGCAATCGCGTAAGACTGCTTTGACTGGGTCTTGAAGACTCTACAAAATCTCTGGGCTCACAGAAGCATTTTGCATAGTTATTGGACAATGTTGCTTCAAAGCCAAGCTAGCAAGGGAACCCTACACTCTCTTCCTCTTGGCCTGCCCTAGGTACTGAGTGGTCACAGGAAGATGAGCTCAAAGCAGGAGAAACTAAATGTGCCAAGCAGGGAAAAGACTGAATCAAAGTAACAGTCTTAAAAGGACTATAAAATAGGAACAACATAGGTGCAGCTTTTACATGAAAGAAGAAGAAACAGCACCGAGATTTACTAATAAGCTTGGCATAAAGAAACACTGCTGGCCAGGCACGGTGGTTCACACCTATATTCACAACACTTTGGGAGGTTGAAGCAGGAGGATCACTTGAGGCCAGGAGTTTGAGACCAGCCTATCACTACTTAAAATGTAAACATTTAGCTGGGCATGGTGGTGTGCTCCTGTAGTCCCAGCTACTGGGGAGGCTGAGGTGGGAGGACTTGAGCCCTGGAAGTCAAGGCTGCAGTGAGTTAAGATCCTGCCACTGCACTCTAACCTGGGCGACAGCAAGACTCCCATCTCTAAGGAAAAAAATAGAAACACTTCCATCATTGAACTTAACATTATCTATGGGTCTTTAATTTGCCATGAATTTTCATTACCAGTCAGCATGAGGTACCCAAATGCAAAACTACAAAGGAAAAAATACTTTTCACTTTGTAAAAATGAATGCACACAGCATTACAAGAGTGCCCTTTGAGGGCTGGGCATGGTGGCTCACTCCTGCAATCCTAGCACTTTGGGAGACCAAGGCAGGTGGATCATGAGGTCAGGAGTTCGAGATCAGCCTGGCCAGCATGGCGAAACCCCATCTCTACTAAAAATACAAAAATTAGCCAGGCATGGGGGTGTGTGCCTGTAGTCCCAGCTACTCCGGAGGCTGAGGCAGGAGAATCACTTGAATCCGGGAGGCGGAGGTTGCAGTGAGCTGAGATCACACCACTGCACTCCAGCCTGGGCCACAGAGCAAGTTTCCATCTCAAAAAAAAAAAAAAAGAGTGCCCTTTGGAAAGGTGAGTGTCTACGCAGTGTGAGTTTAATGGAGTCACATTTGTTTAAATAGAAATTCCCCTCAATCTGTCATTACACTCTCTTCCCACTGTGAACATCCACCAATGGTCTGTCGTTTGAAATATACAAAGGCAGCAGTGTCGGGCCCAGCAAAAAAGAGTTGAAGTATACTGGGATTAAACTGTTACCGAGGAGTTAAATGGGTAACTGAGGTTAGTGTTCCCCCATTAGTACCTTGTAGTTGAGCAGAGAATTAGCTACTCACCTTCATGTAGGATTGATGTTTGATTTCTTTGTGGGATCGAAGGGCCCACCCCTAACAGGAAGTGACCAAGGGTCATATAGAGTAGAATAAACAAAGCATGTGAAACAGCATGAGAGGCACAGAGAGGCAATGTGTGCGGTGAGAACACTTACTGAACATATTACAGAAAATTATTATTACTGCCACTTCCTAAGCTGTAAACTTTTCCAATAAATTTTTTTTTCTTTCTTTTTTTTTTAAGATGGGGTTTCACCATGTTGGTCAGTCTGGTCTTGAACTCCCGACCTCAAGTGATCTGCCCTCCTTGGCCTCCAAAATGCTTGGATTACAGGCATGAGCCACCACGCCCGGCCTACTTTTCCAATAAATTAACTGAGTTTTATGAGCCTCAGCGTCCTCATCTATAAAACTAGGGTCAACAAAGCACTGCCTTGAGATGGTTGTGGAAGCTAAATACAAAATATAATTATTGAGCTATTTTGCCATTGAAAGTAATGGCAAAATCTACGATTACTTTTGTACCAACCTAAAAATATAAACATGAGCATACAAGACCTGGAATGCATTTTAAAATGTGTACTGCCAAAGCTGGGCACAGTGGTGTGCGCCTGTAGTCCCACTTACTTGGAAGGCTGAGGTGGGAGGACCACAGGAGCCCAGGAGTTCTGGGCAGCAGTGAGCTGTGACTGCGATTGTGAGTAGCCACTGCACTCCAGCCGGGAAATCCTCCAAACGATAATCAACATGAAACAAACTTGCTACCCACTCTCTTTCAGGATAAGCCATAACAGTGAAGGGGAACAAGTTAAGGAGGACAATTAAGTGCCTAAGGAAGGTTCTGGAGTGTGGACAAAGGTGGAGATGGTTCCTTTAACTGATTAATAAAAAACCTTCTTTGTGCCATTATTATAAACAGTACAAAACCTCAACTAGGGCTTTTGGCAAACTTTTTTTTTTTTTTCCTGAGATGGAATCTCCCTCCATCACCCAGGAGCAAGACTGGTCCAATCTCGGCTCACTGCAATCTCCATCTTCCAGGTTCAAGCAATTCTCCTATCTCAGTCTTCTGAGTAGCTGGGATTACAGGTACGCGCCACTATGCCCAGCTAATTTTTGTATTTTTAGTAGAAATGGGTTTTCGCCATGTTGGCCAGGCTGGTTTTGAACTTCTGACTTCAAGTGATCTGCCTACTTCGGCCTCCCAAAGTGATGGGATTACAGGCGTGAGCCACCGTGCCCAGCCTTGGCAAACTTTTGTGAAGGATCAGATAGTACAAAAATATATACATATAGGCCAGGCACAGTGGCTCACACCTGTAATCCCAGCACTTTGGGAGGCCGAGGCGGGTGGATCACGAGGTCAAGAGATCAAGACCATCCTGGTCAACATGGTGAAATCCCGTCTCTACTAAAAATATAGTAATTAGCTGGGCATGGTGGCCCATGCCTGTAGTCCCAGCTACTCGGGAGGCTGAGGCAGGAGAATTGCTTGAACCCGGGAGGCAGAGGTTGCAGTGAGTTGAGATCACGCCATTGCACTCCAGCCTGGGCAACAAGAGCAAAACTCCGTCTCAAAAAAACATATATATGTATACATTTATATACACACATATATATACATATAGAAATATATTTATATACTTACATTTATATACAAATTTATATACAAATTTTTTTTTGGAGACAGAGTCTCGCTTTATCAACCAGTCTGTAGTGCAGTGGCACAATCTTGGTTCACTGCAACCTCCAACTCCCGGGGCCTCAGCCTCCCAAGTAGCTGGGATTACAGGTGCCTGCTGCTGAGCCAGGCTACTTTTTTTTGTTGTTGTTGTATTTTTAGTAGAGATGGAGTTTCACCACCTTGGCCAAGCTGGTCTTGAAATCCTGACCTCAGGTAATCTGCCCACCTCAGCCTCCCAAAGTGCTGGGATTACAGGCGTGAGCCACTGGGTCCAGCTATATATATATTTTTTGAGATGGAGTCTCACGCTATTACCCAGGCTGGAGTGCAGTGGTGCAATCTTGGCTCACTGCAACCTCCACCTCCTAGGTTCAAGCTATTCTCCTGCCTCAGCCTCCCCAGTAGCTGGGATTACAGGTGCCCGCCACCACACCCAGCTAATTTTTGTATAGTAGCAGAGACAGAGTTTTCACTATGTTGGTCAGGCTGGTCTCAAACTCCTGACCTCAAATGATCTGCCTGCCTCAGCCTCCCAAAGTGCTGGGATTGCAGGCATGAGTCACCGTGCCCAGCCTAGATAGTAAATATTTTAAACTTTTCAGTAAATATTTTTACTCACTATTGCAACTACTCATGCCAGCAGCCATTGTAGCAAAAAAGCATTCATAGGCAATATATAATGCATGAGTATGGAAGTGCCCCAATAAATTTTTTTTTTTCATTTGGAGACGATCTTGCTGCATCTCCCAGGCTGGAGTGCAGTGCTGTGATCATGGCTCACTGCAGCCTTGACCTCCTGGGCTCAAGCAATCCTCCTGCCTCAGGCCCCAGAGTAGCTGGGACTACAGGCTACACCAGCACACTCCACTAAATTTTGTATTTTCAGTAAAGACAGGGTTTAGCCATGTTGCCCAGTCTGGTCTGGAGATCCTGGGCTCAAGCAATCCACCCACCTCCCAAAGTGCTGGTATTACAGGCATGAGCCGCCGTGTCCAGCCATTTTTTTTTTTCTTTTGAGACAGGATCTTGCTCTGTTTCTCATGCTGGAATGGAGTGGCACAATCACAGTTCACTGTAGCCTCGACATTCCAGGCTCAAGTAATCCACTTCAGCCTCCAGAGTAGCTGGGACCACAGTCATGCCCACTATGCCTGGCTAATGTAGAGATAGGGTCTCGCCATGTTGCCAAGGCTGGACTTGAACTCCTGGGCTGAAGCAATTCTCCTGCCTCAGGCTCCTGAAGTGCTGGGATCACAGGTGTGAGCCACTGCACCCTGCCTTCAATAAAACTTAGTAAATACTAGCAGTTACTTCCCCAAGCATTGAAAACTATTCTACAACACGTTTTAAGGATGGCATAACAATCCATATAGATTTTTGTGATTGATTTAACAAAGTCTCTAATGTTGGACATTTGGTTTATCCTTATTTGCTCACCTCAACAGGTGCTCATACTTATTTTGTGGAAATCATTTTCAAAGTGGGGATAAAAGAAAAATTGCTCATAGGCCGTTTACCCAGAGATTATCACTGCCCTCCTCATTATTATGTATGTTTTTTTGAGGCTTATGATTACCTTTATTATTTATTTATATTATGTATATTTTTTGGGACAGAGTCTTGGTCTGTCGTCACCCAGGCTGACGTGCAATGGCAATGGCACGATCTCAGCTCACTGCAACCTCCACCTCCCGGGTTCAAGTGATTCTCCTGCCTCAGCCTCCCGAGTAGCTGGCATTATAGGCATGTGCCACAACACCCAGCTAATTTTTGTATTTTTAGTAGAGACAGGCTTTCCCATGTTTGCCAGGATATATTATTACCTTTAAATAAAGCTGGGGTTACACCATACATCCTATTTTGTAACCTGAATTTTCATTTATCACAATGATGAAAGTCTCCATCTCTGAGATCCTAAACTTAAAATTATTGATCTCTGACTTCTATTATTCTAGTTTAACTTCTGCCTTCTCACTGTCTCACATCTACTCCCATAAGGGAGGCTGCACTTACCATCTGGTCCTCTTGCATTATATTTCTTACTATAAAACTACAAATTGGCACCTGGTTGCACATCAGTCTCTTAGGAGTTTGGTTACTGTAAGCTCTCACTGTGAGCCTGAGTGATCACCTCAACTGTCCTAGCAAAATAGGGGGGTTGGGGCCATCCAAAGCTGAGGATTTGGGCATTATGACCTAAATAAAGTAACACAATACTGTCTGAGCAACGAGTCAAACCCAACCAGCCTTCTTCTCTGTCAAATTTATTTTTTATTTTTTTGAGACGGAGTATCACTCCATCACCCAAGCTGGGGTGCAGTGGTGTGATCTCGGCTCACTGCAACCTCTGCCTCCTGGGTTCAAGAGATTGTCCTGCCTTAGCCTCCTGAGTAGCTGGGACTACAGGCACATGCCACCACGCTCAACTAATTTTTGTATTTTTAGTAGAGACGGGGTTTTACCATATGGGACAGACTGGTCTTGAACTCCTGACCTCGTGATCCACCTGCCTCGGGCTCCTAAAGTGCTGGGATTGTAGGCATGAGCCACCACACCTGGCCTCTGTGACAACTTTGTTTTGCCTCTTTAAGTGCCATGGCAATTATTGTAAATGATAACTGGTATTTATCTTTTTTTTTTTTTTTTTTTTTAGATGGAGTCTCGCTCTGTCACCCAGGCTGGAATGTAATGGCACAATTGGCTCACTACAACCTTCGCCTCCCGGGTTCGAGCGATTTTCCTGCCTCAGCCTCCAGAGTAGCAGGGATTACAGGTGCCTGCAACCATGCCCAGATAATTTTTGTATTTTTAGTAGAAACAGGGTTTCACCAGGTTGGCCAGGCTGGTCTCGAACTCCTGACCTTAGGTGATCCACCCGAATCGGTCTCCCAAAGTGCTGGGATTTCAGGCGTGAGTCACTGCACCCGTTGGTATTTATCATTTTAAATGGCAAACAACTCTAAATGGCTCTGGTGGAGGGCAAGTTCAGACATGGTTGCTGGAAACTGGCTGAGAGTAGAAGCCCCTTTGGAGTGTTCTTTGAAGTGCTGGCTTTAGTTATACAAAATGCTAAATTGCCTCTCCCACTGTCAAAATAGCCTTTCATACCTCTTCCTGTTTATGTTATCAAGGAGTTAGTATGTAGACTTCAGAACTCAGTTTTGATCTGCTCTTGATTAAACCTTGGTTTATAGAACTATGGTAGTTTTTCACATCGTTGAGAAAAAGTTGAACTATTGTAACAATGGATTTTCTATGTATATAGACGCTCCTACAGTTGGTTTATTTTATTTTATTTTATTTTATTTTATTTTATTTTATTTTATACAGATTCTTGCTTTTTCTCTCAGGCTGGAGTGATCTCGGCTCACTGCAACCTCCACCTCCCTGTACAAGCCCAAATGTGGCCCTTTGTCAACTAGACCTCAAAGTCTTTGCTTTATATGCGTATTTCCAATAAAAAATTACAAGGATTGTTAAAAGTCCTTATTTATTTATTATTTATTTATTTATTTATTTATTTTTAGAGACAGAGTCTCGCTCTGTTGCCCAGGTCGGAGTTCAGTGGTGCAATCATAGCTTAGTGCAGCCTCCAACTCATGAGCTCAAGTGATCCTCCCACTTCAGCCTCCAGAGAAGCTGGAACTACATGTGTATGCCACCATGCCTCAGTCTCCCAAGTAGCTGGGATTATAGGCACCTGCCACCATGGTAATTTCTGTTATTTTTTTATTTTTTTATTTTTTTGAGACGGAGTTTCGCTCTTGATACCCAGGCTGGAGCGCAATGGCGCGATCTCGGCTCACCGCAATCTCCGCCTCCTGGGTTTAGGCAATTCTCCTGCCTCAGCCTCCTGAGTAGCTGGGATTACAGGCACGCGCCACCGTGCCCAGCTAATTTTTTGTATTAGTAGAGACGGGGTTTCACCATGTTGACCAGGATGGTCTCGATCTCTTGACCTCGTGATCCACCCGCCTCAGCCTCCCAAAGTGCTGGGATTACAGGCTTGAGCCACCGCGCCCGGCCTTCTGTTATTTTTTTTGAGACAGAGTCTTGCTCTGTTGCCCAGGCTGGAGTGCAATGGCGCGATCTGGCTCACTGCAACCTCCACCTCCTGGGTTCAAGCGATTCTCCTGCCTCAGCCTCCCAATTAGCTGGGATTACCCTGCCCCCACGCTCAGCTAATTTTTGTATTTTTAATAGAGATGGAGTTTCACTGTGTTGGGCAGGCTGGTCTCCAACTCCTGACCTCATGATCTGCCTGCCTCGGCCTCCCAAAGTGCAGGGATTACAGGCGTGAGCCACTGAATTTCTGTATTTTTTAGTAGAGACAAGGTTTCACCATGTTGCCCAAGGGTGATCTCCAACTTCTGACCTCAAGTGATCTATCTTCCCTGGTCTCCCAAAGTGCTGGGATTACAGGCGTGAACCACCACACCAAACTTTGATATAAATTTCTAAAAATCTCAACATAATGTGTTTGGCTCCCATTATTATGCTCAGAGTCAGGCACTAGCACATACTAGACCATCAGCTTGACTGATTTGAAAAGACCAGTGAAATCCATGATTTGCCACCCATCCTCTGTGTCTACTCTGGCCAATAAAAAGAAACTTGGATGCACTTAATTTATGAAGACAAGCATTTGTTTATCTGGAAGCTGAATGATAAATGTGAATCTGATGCCACTGTACCCCTGTGGATAACGGCAGGCTGGGTGTAGCATGTTAGCCATCATATTCTGTGTACTCCTTGTGACATGGGCACTTCCCTTCCATCTCAGCGAGGCCAAAGCAGAGGCACAGAAACCTGAACACAAACATGAAAAACACCTTACCACCTGGGAGTCAGGGGCAGGTTTGGGCACATCCGTTCCTCTGGCATTTGAGCAGCTGTTTTCCACCAACATTAACTCAGCACAGCAGGGGTAAATCAGATTAAAAACCAATAAAAGAGTAGTCTCTTCATCCCACCCTCAACCTCTTCCTACTTCACCAAAATCCAATAAAACACTGACTGCGGCCCTTTCTCAACTAGACCTCAAAAATCTTCTTTGCTTTATATGCATATTTCCAATAAAAAATTACAAGGATTGTTAAAAGGATTCCTTTTATTTTTACTTATGTATTTATTTATTTTTAGAGACAGGGTATCGCTCTGTTGCCCAGGCTGGAGTTGAGTGGTGCAATCATAGCTCAGTGCAGCCTTTAACTCTTGAGCTCAGGTGATCCTCCCACTTCAACCTCCAGAGAAGCTGGGACTACAGGTACATGCCACCATGCCAGGCTAATAAAAGAATTAAAAAACCAAAAGAGGTTTTTTAAGAGTTTTGTTGGCGGCCACGGTGGCTCATGTCTGTAATCCTAGCACTTTGGGGGGCCAATGCAGGTGGATCACCTGAGGTCAGGAGTTCCAGACCAGCCTGACCAACATGGAGAAACCCCGTCTCTACTAAAAATACAAAATTGGCCCAGTGTGGTGGTGCATGCCTGTAATCCCAGCTACTCAGGAGGCTGAAGCAGGCGAATTGCTTGAATCCGGGAGTCGGAGGTTGCAGTGAGCCAAGATCGCACCATTGCACTCCAGCCTGGGCAACAAGAGTGAAACTCCCCCTCAAAAAAAAAAAAAAGAAAGCCAGGCGCAGTGTCATGCCTGTAATCCCAGCACTTTGGGAGGCCGAGGTGGGCAGATCATCTGAGGTCAGGAGTTCAAGACCAGCCTGACCAATGTGGAAAAACCCTGTCTCTACTAAAAATACAAAAATTCGCTGGATTACATTTATTGATTTGCATATGTTATATGTTGAACCAGCCTTGCATCCCAGAGATGAAGCCGACTTGATTTTGATGGGTAAGCTTTTTGATGTGCTGCTGGATTCAGTTTGCCAGTATTTTATTGTGGATTTTCACATTGATGTTTATCAGGAATATTGGCCTGAAATTTTCTTTTTTAGTTGTCTCTCTGCCAGGCTTTGGTATCAGGATGATGTTGGCCTCATAAAATGAGTTAGGGAGAATTACCTCTTTTTCTACTTCTTTTTAGCCGGGTGTGGTGGCACATGCCTGTAATCCTAGCTACTCAGGAGGCCGAGGCAGGAGAATTGCTTGAACCCGGGAGGCAGAGGTTGCAGTGAGTCAAGATCAAGCCATTGCACCGCAGCCTGGGCAACAAGAATGAAACGCTGTCTCAAAACAAAAACAAAAACAAACAAAAAAAGAGTTTTGTTGAGTCAGGGTCTTGCTATGTTGCCCAGGCTGGTCTCAAACTCCTAGCTTCAAGCAATCCTCCTGCCTCAGCCTCCCAAAGGGTTGGTATTCCAGGCGTGAGCCACCATGCCTGGCCTTAAAGTCCTTTTAAAATACAAGACAAGAAACATTTGGCTGGGTTTGGCGGCTCACACCTGTTATTTCAGCACTTTGAGAGGCCAAGGTGGGTGGATCACCTGAGATCAGGGGCTTGAGACTAGCCTGGTCAACATAGTGAAACTTTGTCTCTACCAAAAATACAAAAATTAGCCAGGGGTGGTGGCAGGTGCCTGTAATCCCAGCTACTCAGGAGGCTGAGGCAGGAGAATCACTTGAACCTGGGAGGCGGAGGTTGCAGTAAGCCAGGATCGCACCAATGCACTCCAGCCTGGGCGACAGAGTGAGACTTGGTCTCAAAAAAAAAAAAAAAAAGATTTACTGAACATCTAGTACATACCATGCAGTGTAATGTGTGTGGTTTTATTTATCTCAGCATAAACCTGGGAAGCGGTCTATTAGCAGACACAGAGGACAAGGCATAGGATGATCAGCTAACACACCCAGGGCCAAATATCATCAATAGCAGAATTCAAATTAAAGCCACCCTCCAAGCCAAGTCCTTCCCATTATCACACTAGTGCATGTCTACAGCACAGTTGATGGGCATAACCCTTCTTAGCAACAGCGAGCAGCTGAGCAGAAAGTAATTGTGGGAGACAGAGGCAAGAGGAAAACTGCTGAGAATGCTGACGAGTAGGTGGAGAGAACAGAAGCACACACCATAGGGTGCAATCTTAGTGAGCTTTGTTTTCCCTCAATGGAGGTACGTTCAGACCCAGGCGTGTCTCATTCATTCCCCCTGCTGGGGCACCGCAGACTTGACGGCTTGGACTCAGGAGTTGGAGAGGACATGGGGGAAGTTGCTTTCCCGGTGGTGAGGACCCTGGCCACCGTGTGTGTGTAGCAAGCACAGGGTAGCAGAAGGATCAGCATGGGGACATGGTGCAATGGTGTACCGAGGGACAGGAGAGTGAACCAGAACCACAGGACTGAGCTCCACTGGTTCCCAGGGAGGTGCCGGTGGGGGTGGGGGCGCCTCCTGGAAGCCAGACGCAGCGCCCAGGGGCAGTGTGACGAGGTCTTCCTCAGATCTCAGGGTTTGGGCACGGATAGTGGGTGACCTGTGTGCTGGCTCTCCAGAAACTGAAAGCAGCAAGAAACACTTGGGCTCTGTTTTCAGTTGTTTTGTTTTGTTTTGTTTTTGTAGGCACTCACTGGTTGGCTGGAAATAAAGGTGGAAGAACTGGGCAGTTCAAAGGCAGGGATGGCTTCCCCCACCCCCACCTCACCCACCCCATCCCCTTTCATTCAGAAAAGCCACAAAATCGTGGCCCCAGGGTGTGTGTGAAAGAAGCAAGGAGTGACTCCGCCCAGCTCCTCTGGAGCAGAGGGAGGCTGTGGGCCTGGTGTCTTTGTGCATGCATGCCTGTGTGTGCCTGTGTGTGCGTGCTTGCTGGGGTGCTCAAGGGTGGGGGGAGCTTGCTGAGCAGACCAAGGAGATGGAGGGAGGTGGAGGAAGGTGGCTGCCATAGAGCTCTGGCTCTGGCTGACCTGAGCCTCTTTCTGAAGCTGCAGCTGCACTTTGGGGCCAGGCACTGTTGACACTATGGGTGTAAACGTGTAGCCAACAGCAGAATAGAGACTCAGAGTCTTGAGAAAGAAAGTGGTGACTTCCTCCTTTTTCTTCCTTCTTTCCCCTGCAGAGCCTGCCATGTAGGGGCAGAGGCATGGACAAGCCGTCATTATAATACTAACAGCAAGGGGCTGGGCATGACACGTGGAAACACCATTGGCTCTAGAACTCAGGGCATTTGGTATGGTGGCAGGCAGGGGTCCAGAGGTAGTATTTGTTATCTATTGCTGTGTAACGAATTAGCTTAAAGTACAGCAGCTTAAGAGAAGAAATGTTTATTATCTCAGTTTCTTTGGGTCAGAAATATGGGTGTGGCTTAGCTGGGTGCTTTCTGGTGAAGGTGTTTTCATGAGGTTGCAGTTGTGCCACCAGCTGGGGCTGCCATCTCATCTGAAGGCTCAACAGTGGGGGACCGGAGTCCAAGCTCCCTCACTTGGTCACCAGCAGGATTCAGTTCCTTGACAGCTGTTGTCTAGAGGCCCCCCTCTTTCCCTCCTTACAGGCCCTTCTCACAGGGCAGTTCATGACATGGCAGCTGACTTTCTGCAGAGGATCCAAGTGAGAAAGAGCCCTTAGAAAGAAGGGACAGTCTTTATATAACCTAATTTCAGAAGTGACATCCCATCCCTTCTGCAAGGTTCTATTATTCAAAATTGCATCAGTAAATCCAGCTCACTCAAGGGAAAAGGATTACTAGGAGGCAGGGGTCACTGGGGGCCATTCTAGAGGCTGCCTGTCACAGTATCCAAGCTGAGACCTGCAGAATGAGAGGAGTTCACCAGGCAGGGGGGCAGGAGGGAGTTGGGGGACGGCAGGTGCAGTGAACTGCAGCTGTAACTCAGTAGGGCTGCACAGAGAGCACTGCCTGGGGTGGGGCCGTGCAGTGGAGAGGCCAGCAGGGCCCAGAACTTGTACAGTCTTTTAAGCCGGGTTTGCAAGGGTGGACTTTATCCTGTAAACATGAGGAGCCTAAAGTTGGAGGCTAACAGTTAAGATCTGGCTTTAGAATGATTACATTGCAGGCCCAGTGCAGTGGCTCATGCCTGTAATCCCAGCACTTTGGGAGGCTGAGGCGAGCAGATCATCTGAGGTCAGGAGTTTGAGACCAGCCTGGTGAAACTCTGGCTCTTCTAAAAATACAAAAAAATTATCTGGGTGTGGTGGCAGTAGAGGCTGAGGCAGGTGAATTGTTTTAACCCGAGAGTTGGAGGAGGTTGAGACTGTATCAGAAGGAAGGAAGGAAAGGAAGGAAGGAAGGAGGGAGGAAGGGAGCGAGGGAAAGAGGGAAGGAAGGAAGGAAGGGTGGGCGGGTGGGCTTATGTCTATCTTCCTCCTCTAGAACATAAGCTCAATGAGGGCAGGGATTCTTGGTTTGTAGTCTCTGGTATCCCCAGTGTTTAGCACAGTGGCTCTAGATGAATGACTAGGACACCCCCAGGTTTCTGGCTTGAGTAACTGGGTGGAGCTATTCTCTAAGCTATGAGGCACAGAGGGCAAACATGGACAGGAACCTAATATCTGAGAAATACTGAATTTGAGGTGCTTTGTGGGATATCCAAGAATAAATGCTTAGTAGGCAGTTGACATGTGGGGATCTGGAAAGCCTCTCAGAGAAATGGTGAGAGATGCAGACTTGAGGATCCAGCACCCAGACGCCAATTATGGGAGTAGTAAACATGGCCCTGGGACGTTTTCCCGGAGTTTCTAGGACACCTTACGCAGCAACAGTGCTTGCTTTGAAAGAGAGTAAAGGAAGAAAGTCTTGCCAATTGTCATTCACAAAAGAAAGCCTAAAGTATGTTGCCAGAGAGGAGAGGAGAAAGCCAGGAATCACAAAGGCCAGAAGAGAAATTTGGGTACTGTAAGAACAGCACAGTAGGTTAGGGAAGGACTGAAAGGAGCCCAGTGAGTTGAAGCCCACTGTGGGTGGGGAGGAAGGAGAAAAGGAATGTCTTCCAGAAATGCAAAGTATTACTTAACATTATTTTATTTTATTTATTTTTAGATGAAGTTTCGCTCTGTTGCCCAGGCTGGAGTGCAGCATGATCTGGGCTCACTGCAACCTCCGCCTCCCAGGTTCAAGTAATTCTTCTGCCTCAGCCTCCTGAGTAGCTGGGATTACAGGCACCCACCACCACGCCTGACTCATTTTTGTATTTTTAGTAGAGACCAGGTTTCACCATGTTGGCCAGGCTGGTCTCAAACTCCTGACCTCGAGTGTTCCGTCCTCCTCTGCCTCCCAAAGTGCTGAGATTACAGGCATGAGCCACCATGCCCGATGTATTATTTTATTTTGAGACAGGATCTCGCTCTGTTGCTCAGGCTGAAGTGCAGTGATGCAATCATGGCTCACTGCAACCTCCACTTCCTGATTCTCAAGCAATCCTCCCACCCCAGCCTCCCAGAGTGCTGGGATTACAGGTGTGAGCCATCACACCTGGCCTCCATTACTTAAATTTTTTTTTAAATTAGCTAGGGGCAGTGGCTCACACCTGTAATCCCAACACTTTGGGAGGCCGAGGCGGGTGGATCACCTGCAGTCAGGAGTTTGAGAGCAGATTGGCCAACATAGTGAAACCCGTCTCTACTAAAAATACAAAAATTAACTGGGCATGGTAGCGGGCTCCTGTAATCCTAGCTACTGGGGAGGCTGAGGCTGGAGAATCGCTTGAACCCAGGAGATGGAGGTTGCAGTGGGCTGAGATGGTGCCATTGCACTCCAGAGTAACAGAGTGAAACTCCGCCTCAAAAAAAAAAAATTAAAATTATCACTTCCAAACACCATTAAAAAACAAAGTGCCTGCTTTGGCAGCATATATACTAAAATTGGAAAAGTAACAAAGAAGATTAACACAGCCCCTGCACAAAGATAACAGGCAAATTCATCAAACAAACATTCCTTTTTTTAAGGCTGGAGTACAGTGGCTTCATCTCAGCTTACTGCAACCTCCACCTCCCAGGCTCAATGGATTCTCCTGCCTCAGCCTCTGGAGTAGCGGGGACTATAGGCATGTGCCACTGTGCCCAGCTAATTTTTTAATTTTTGGTAGAGACAAGGTTTCACTATGTTGCCAGGCTGGTTTCGAACTTCTGAGCTCAAGCGATCCACCCACCTCAGCCTCCCAAAGTGCTGTGATTACAGGCGTGAGTCACCATGCCCAACCTCATATTTTTTACATTAATTTTGAAAAAAACAAACATACAAAATATAGATAAGCATTTAGATCACAACTTCCCCAGACTGGTCTTTGTTGCAGCAATTTGGGAATCACCTGGGTGGTTTTTTTTTTTCTTTTTTTGAGATGGAGTCTCGCTCTGTTGCCCAGGCTGGAGTGCAGTGAAGTGATCTTGGTTGGCTCACTGTAACCTCCACCTCCTGGATTCAAGCGATTCTCCTGCCTCAGTCTCCCGAGTAGCTAGAACTACAGGCGCATGCCACCATGCCCAGCTAATTTTTTGCATTTTTTTTTTTTTTTTTTTTTTTTTTTTTTTTTTTTGAGACGGAGTTTCGCTCGTTACCCAGGCTGGAGTGCAATGGCGCGATCTCGGCTCACCGCAATCTCCGCCTCCTGGGTTCAGGCAATTCTCCTGCCTCAGCCTCCTGAGTAGCTGAGATTACAGGCACGCGCCACCATGCCCAGCTAATTTTTTGTATTAGTAGAGACGGGGTTTCACCATGTTGACCAGGATGGTCTCGATCTCTTGACCTCGTGATCCACCCGCCTCGGCCTCCCAAAGTGCTGGGATTACAGGCTTGAGCCACCGCGCCCGGCCCCAATTTTTTGCATTTTTAGTAGAGACGGAGTTTCACTGTGTTAACCAAGATGGTCTCCATATCTTGACCTCGTGATCTGTCCGCCTCAGCCTCCCAAAGTGCTGGGATTATAGGGGTGAGCCACTGTGCCCCACCAGCCTGGGCAGTTTTTGAAAACACAGATTCTGGGTTTGCCCCAGTTCCATGAAATTCACCTCTCCAGGGTGAAGCAGGATAAACTATTTTTTTAATGTGCCATGAGACTTTGAAGTGTGACAAGCTTTTTAAAAATTTTGGGTTTTCTGCTTTTATTATTATTATTATTTTTTTTTTTGAGACGGAGTTTCGCTCTTGTTACCCAGGCTGGAGTGCAATGGTGCGATCTCAGCTCACCGCAACCTCCGCCTCCTGGGTTCAGGCAATTCTCCTGCCTCAGCCTCCTGAGTAGCTGGGATTACAGGCACAAAAAATAAAATTTTTTGTATTTTTAGTAGAGATGGGGTTTCACCATGTTGACCAGGATGGTCTTGATCACTTGACCTTGTGATCCACCCGCCTCGGCCTCCCAAAGTGCTGGGATTACAGGCGTGAGCCACCGGGCCCGGCCCACTTTTATTATTTTTAACTGATACATAATAATTGTATATATTTATTCGGTACAGTATGAGATTTTGATATAGGCATACAATGTAATGATCTAATCAGGGTAATTAACATATCCATCACTTCAAAGGATTTTGACATCACTCATTTAAACCTCTAAGAAATAATGATTTTTGCCGGCTCACGCCTGTGGTCCCAGCACTTTGGGAGGTCGAGGCGGGCAGATCACCTGAGGTCGGGAGTTCAAGACCAGCCTGACCAAGATGGAGAAACCCCGTTATCTACTAAAAATACAAAATTAGCCAGGCATGGTGAGGCATGCCTCTAACTCGGGAGGCTGAGGCAAGAGAATTGCTTGAACCTGGGAGGCGGAAGTTGCGGTGAGAGGAGATCTCACTACTGTACTCCAGCCTGGGCAACAAGGGCGAAACTCCGTCTCAAAAAAAAAAAAAAAAAAAAAAAATACTGATTTTTATTTGACTTTAAGCCCTTTTAGAAGAAATAAAACGGTACAAAATATTTCATAGATTGCTGTTAGAAGCCGATTGTTAAATTTAAGACTTTAACAGGAAATTTAAAACAATCAAAATAAACTCTCCACAAAGTTTTTAAAAAAAAAACTATAAAATACATCCTGTAGGTTTATTATCAAGAAAATGCTGATGACTATAATTAGGACTATACATTTAGTTGAGAGTGAGAGCTAGATTAGTAAATAAAATTGTCCATAAACATTTGTAAATCAGTTATCCTCCTGGGTTCTTTTACAAAGCACCCAGTGCTTAAGTGAAGAGCAGAGACAGCTCCTGGCTCTGGAGGGGGGCGAAGTCTTCGCTGTTCCAAGGAAAGTTCCCAGCTGACCATTGCCCTCTTCTCTTGGAAAGCGCCACAGCTACCTTCTCACCACTCCTAGAGCAATTTTCCAGCCTGAGGTGCACAACTGCTTCCATGTCCTCGCTATTCTTGTTTGTCCCTGGCAGTTCACTTTGATTCTCAAAAGTCCATTAAAAACCCCTTCCATGGCCGGGCGCGGTGGCTCAAGCCTGTAATCCCAGCACTTTGGGAGGCCGAGGTGGGTGGATCACGAGGTCAAGAGATCGAGATCATCCTGGTCAACATGGTGAAACCCCATCTCTACTAAAAATACAAAAAATTAGCTGGGCATGGTGGCGCGTGCCTGTAATCCCAGCTACTCAGGAGGCTGAGGCATGAGAATTGCCTGAACCCAGGAGGCGGAGGTTGCGGTGAGCCGAGATCACACCATTGCACTCCAGCCTGGATAACAAGAGCGAAACTCCGTCTCAAAAAAAAAAAAAAAAAAAAAAAACCCCTTCCAGGTCCTCGGGGATCTCTGGCCATGTAAGCTCTGCAACCAACAGTAGCCTTTCTAGTACAAAGTTTCTAGAGCTTTCCACAGCCTCTAGCTCAGTCTCTCCCTCTCCAGTCTGGCCACAGACCCCCAGGGACCTATCTGCCATCTCTTGGAAATTTCTTTCTAAATTCCCCACTCCCCGTCCTGCCTTTCCAGGACTTGGAGTTGCAATAGTTTGCCCAGTTCCCCTTTTCCTTGTAGTCTTTAAAAGATAAGTCCACAGGTTTTTCATTTGTTTGTAAGATTTACTCTCCATCAGGAAATGAAAATAAACATAGGGAAGCTGATAAGTCACAGCTCCCCAACCCCAGCCCTTGCTCTGAGAAAGCCTCTAGCAAGGCTCAGATGCTTCCATCTTAAGGTTAAATCACACCAAACAATAGACACCCTTTGGTTTCACCTCAGTGGGAGGAATGTGCCTAGTGCCATGGGTCTCCTGCCCCACACAGGATTTCTCTGGACTCCTTAGAGTGTTTCTTCAAAACGAGTTCAATCTCGATCTGATTAGTCCCCAAAGAGATGCAAATCAAATGAGATGCGATTTTTGTTCTATCAAGAGGGCACAAAAATAAAAAAATAAAAAATGAAGCCTGATAATAGCCTGTTTGGGCCAGCTTGCCGGGAAGCGGACTCATTTTTATACTGCTGGAGGAGTTCAGCATTAAGAGCCTTAAATTCATTCATCCTCTTCAACCCAGTAATCCCACTTCTAGGAAAATATCCTAAGGAAATAATCTAGAGATGCATCAAGAATTTATGAACAAGAGATACTCACTGCAGAGCCATCACTGAGAAGAACCAGAGAGGGCTTACATGCCACTCAGGTGGGGCCTGGCTCTGCAAATCTTCATCTATCTCTCTGATGGAACGGGGTGCATCCAGTCATGCAGTCATCCGTGCCACAAGTAGTTATTCAGTACCTACTCTGCGTTAGGTAAACAATGCAGAGTACTGTTAACTTGGCTGGGTAAACAGGTTAAGTTATCAGCCCCCAGGAAGACACAGTCACTAAAATCCATGATCTCCTAAAGTAAAACAATTTAAAATTGTTCACATTATTTGTGTGTGTGTGTGGGGGGCATTTTATCGCCCTTCACCTCTCATTCCCCCCTCCCCCGCCACTGCCTCAAGCAGTTGCCAAATTCAAATAATTTTTCCTTCAACGCCTCTCCAGTCTGTGACCTCTCCTTTTCTTTCAAAAGCAAATCCTAAGGCTGGGAGGTAACCCGATCACCGAGAAAGAACACCGACCTGGAAATCTTCGGATTGGTTTCTGGTTCCAGGAAGTTGCGCGACTTTGGGCAAATCACGTCACCTCTGGGAGTGTTTCTAATCAGAATAAAGGGCTGGACCAATCTTCCAGATCCTTTGAATCCAATCATTTTGGCCTTATGACGGAACCGTCTGTAGATGAGGGCATTTGAACCCCAGTTAAAGGGAGGGGTACAGCGAAGCCCCTGAAGATCTGAGACGCTTTTCCTGGACATTTAAAAGGCAAAGGGCTGTCTAGAGTGCAAGTATAAGACAGACAGACAGGCCCTGTCCCAGGCAGCTCCCTGCACTCTGCTTTTCTTTCCAGCAGACCCCAAGCTCACAGCCAGCTTTAGCAAGCAGGCCTGTCATCCTTTCAGGTGCAATGTAACATCAAGAAGCAGCAGCTGACAATTACTGGGTGCTACTAGGAGCAGGCGATTTGCAGTTCCCTCCCTTTCACACAAAAGTATGAGGTCTGTTTTACTATTCTCATTCTAAAGGCAAAATGGAGGCTCACAGAGGTTACAGAACTTATGGGAAGTGACAGAGCTATTTGCCACCTTTATACTGGCCCGTCTTCCTCTTTTTCTCAAAGGGTGGGGAGGGGGAGCAGCCTCCGGTGTTACCACCTTTTCCTGCGGCAGAAAACAGAAGTGTAGGTCATTATGGTAGTACAAGTTTATTACCAACTGGGAAACAGAGATGAGATGACTCACAAGCATGTAGGTTAGCAGGGCTGCAGAAGTTTATAAATGATCTTAGAATCTCCTGCAGCCCCATTCTTTCATTTGGTAACTGACCTCCTCCCTGCCCTCATCCTCATAGCACCCTTCCCCCATTAGGGTGAAGGGTCGGCTCTGAAAATGCAGTCAGGAAGGAACAATGAAAGTCCTCTCTCCGCCTGGGAGAAACACAATTTGCATCTCAGATGAGCTCAGATTGGTGACACCTCCTTTGGACTCTGATCCTTGCAGTGAATATCTGCTCTGGGAATTTCCTGTGACCTGTTAAGGTTTGCTGCGCCAAAGGAATAAGGAATCTTTGACATTTATGTCCATTTAACTCAGGAATGTAAAAAAGCAGGTTAGAGTTCTATGGGCACCCCAAAATTGTACATAAAAGTGTGTGTGCACATAGGTGCGTTTTCCTGGGGATGGTTGTTCATAGCTTTCCTTAGATTGTTAAAGGAATTTATAGCTACCCAAGGTTAAAAACTACCGTGAGGAGTGTGATAAAGGAGGAACAGTGGTGCAAATCCTGTGGGAGGGGGAATGACTTAACAAACCCAGAGGTGAGGGTGGGAGGGAAATATTCAGGTGAGACTCAATCTAGAGGTAGGATTTTTTTTTTTTCAGAGGTAACTTTTTTTGTGTTCTGTGTGTCAGGCATTGCTTTAAAATATATGAGGCCAAGTGCAGTGGCTCACGCCTGTAATCCCAGCACTTTGGGAGACCAAGGTGGGTGGATCACTTGAGGTCAGGAGTTCGAGACCAGCCTGGCCAACATGGTGAAGCCCCGACTCAACTAAAAGTAGAGAAATTAGCCAGGCGTGGTGGCACGCCGTAGTGCAGCTACTCGGGTGGCTGAGGAATGAGAATCTCTTGAACCTGGGAGGCGGAGGTTGCAGTGAGACCAGACTGTGCTACTGCACTCCAGCCTGGGCAACAGAGAAGACTCTGCTTCAAAAAATAAAAATAAAAAATAAACTAAAATATATGAGAATTAGGTAATTCTTTTTCTTTTTTTCTTGAGATGGAGTCTTGCTCTTTTGCCCAGGCTGGAGTGCAATGGCGCTATCTTGACTCACTGCAACCTCTGCCTCCCAGGTTCAAGTGATTCTCCTGCCTCAGCCTCCCAAGTAATTGGGATTACAGGCGCACACCACCACACCCAGCTGATTTTTTGTATTTTTAGTAGAGACGAGGTCACCATGTTGGCCAATCTGGTCTCAAATTTCTGACCTCAAGTGATCCACCCACCTCAGATCACAGGTGTGACCCACTGTGTCCAGTCTTTTGTGGGCTTTTTGACATCCTTTTATTTTTTTCTTTGGTAAAGTGTGTATTCAAATCATTTGCCCTTTTTTTGTTGTTGGGCTGTTTATCTTATTATTGAATTGTGAGGGTTCATTCTATACTTTGAATGCAAGTTCTTTGTCAGATATGTGTGTTGCTAATATTCTCTACCAGTCTGTGGCTTATCTTTGCATTCTCCTAAATTTCTTTCAAAGAGCATACATTCTGACATAAGAGTACTTAGTCCTGGGCCTGGCAGATTTATTTCATTCAGGACCCAAGGCCTCTGCTGCAAACATGTTCCACCAGATCCTTGGTCAGAATAAGCAGCATATGAGCTTGATAACTGTTACGGTCATAATGTTTGTATCCCATCAAAATTCGTCCGTTGAAACCTAATCTCCAATGTGATAGTATTAAGATCGGGCCGGGCCGGGCGCGGTGGCTCACGCCTGTAATCCAAGCACTTTGGAGGCCAAGGCAGGCGGATCACCTGAGGTCGGGAGATCAAGACCAGCCTGACCAACATGGTGAAACCCTGTCTTTAAAAAAAAAAAAAAAGATAGGGGCCGTTTGGGAGGTGACGAATTGGCTTAGTGCCCTTATAAAAGAGGGCCAAAGGAGCTTTACCCCTTTCACCATGTGCGTGCACAGGGGAAGGCACCATCTGTGAGGAATAGGCTCTCAGCGGATATTAGCACCTTGTTCTCGGACTTCCCAGCCACCACAACTATGAGACGTAAATGCTGTTTATTGTTTATAAGTCACCCCCGCCAGCATGTGTTTTGTTTTTTTTTTGGATATAGGGTCTTGCTCTGTCACCCAGGCTGGAATGCAGTGGCATGATCATGGCTCATTGCAGCTTCAACCTCCTGAGCTCAAACAATGCTCCCACCTCAGCTTCCTGAGTATCTGGGGCAACAGGTGTGAACCACCATGCCTGGCTAATTTTTTGATTATTTGTAGAAAAGGGGTCTCCCTATGTTTTCCAGGCTAGTATTTTCTTATCAAAGCCTGAAAGGACAAAGACACTGTCCATCTTTTTTTTTTTTTTTTTTCTTTTTGAGACGGAGTTTCGCTCTTGTTACCCAGGCTGGAGTGCGCAATGGTGCGATGTCGGCTCACCGCAACCTCCACCTCCTGGGTTCAGGCAATTCTCCTACCTCAGCCTCCTGAGTAGCTGGGATTACAGGCACGCGCCACCATGCCCAGCTAATTTTTTGTATTAGTAGAGACGGGGTTTCACCATGTTTACCAGGATGGTCTCGATCTCTTGACCTCGTGATCCACCCACCTCGGCCTCCCAAAGTGCTGGGATTACAGGCTTGAGCCACTGCGCCCGGCGCCTTTTTTTTTTTTTTTTTTTTTTTTTTGCTCTCTGTCTCCAGGCTGCAGTGCAGTGGCATGGTTCAAGTGCCTCCCAGGTTTAAGTGATTCTCCTGCCTCAGCCTCCTGAGTAGCTGGGATTACAGGCATGTGCCACTACACTCGGCTAATTTTTGTATTTTTAGTAGAGACAGGGTTTCACCATGTTGGCCAGGCTGGTCTCAAACTCCTGACCTCAGGTGGTCTACCCGCCTTGGCCTCTCAAAGTGCTGGGATTACAGGCGTGAGCCACCATGTCCGGCTATTATTATTTATTATCTAACTACTATATGTATTACTTATGTTTATTATGTAACTCCTCTACTGGAATATAAACTCCATGAGAGCAGGAGCAGGAATTTAATGTGTATTTTTAAAATGCTGTATGCCCATAACCTAAAGTAATGCTTAACATATAGTAGGGTTCGTATCCGAGTCACAGCACCAAAAAAACAAACAAAACAAAAATACCATGTAGTAGGAAACCAATCCATGTTCACTGTGGAATCAATCAGTCTTCGCCTTCTATTTTTACTATGGACCAAAATGCTAATTATTTTCAGATTACATACTGATTATGAATTGAAAATATATTTGCCTAGTCTGTAGCTTGTGGCCTTCTCCTTTTTATTTTTTATTTATTTATTTTTTTGTTGTTGTTGAGACAGAGTTTCACTCTTGTTACCCAGGCTGGAGTGCAATGGCACGATCTCGGCTCACCGCAACCTCCACCTCCTGGGTTCAGGCAATTCTCCTGCCTCAGCTTCCTGAGTAGCTGGGATTATAGGCACGAGCCACCATGCCCAGCTAATTTTTTGTATTTTTAGTAGAGACGGGGTTTCACCATGTTGACCAGGATGGTCTTGATCTCTTGACCTCGTGATCCACCCGCCTCGGCCTCCCAAAGTGCTGGGATTACAGGCGTGAGCCACCGCGCCCGGCCTGGCCTTCTCCTTTTTAATGATATATTTTGATGACCAGAAATTCTTATTTTTTATATAGTAAATTTTTTTCTACAGCAAAGCAACTGTGAACATAGTCAAATTTATCACACTTATCCTTCATAATTTAAATGTCTTGCTTAAGAAAACTTTCCCAAGTTAGTAAGTGTATTTCATATTTTCTACTAAAAATTATGTTTTACCTTTCATATTTAGGTTAAGACACTAAGAACTGATTTTTTTTGTATGGTGTGAGGTAGGGTTCAAATTTCCACCCCTTACCCAGGAGGCTCTATTATTCTAATAATGGTTTTGGTTTGATCTCTCTGCTTTCTTAAGTCTCTTATCCTATGAAACGCCATCAAGATTCTACAACAATGAAGCAAAACAAAGTATCAATCCCACAGTTTTATTTGTAAAGAACAAAGCATGAAAAGTCATATTTAAATGTACTCCCAAACCTGAAAAACCCACGTCAGTTTGTCTGATATGTATGTTAAAGTGCTTAATATCACAATACTCTTTTAAATTTTATATTATGTTCAGATGAGAAAAAAATCCAGTTCTGATGCATTTTGTTAACAATACAAAGAAAAACAATATAATTTAAATGCAGAAATGCTAATTTAAAAAAAAGATACACAGGGTACATTTATACATGGTTCAAGTGTAACACAGAGCATTCTTTCTGTATGTTTCACACCCTCCTTTGATTGACAAACAGGAACTCCTTACTATACCACTCTACTGTTGACAAGATTTGGTGTTTAGAATAAAGATTGGATTCACACACAAGTACATTTAGGTAATTGGAACAAGCATGATTTCCTCCTACATAACCCAAGGATACCCTGGATCCCTTTGAATGAGGAAAAATTTTATTTTAGTTTTTTTTTTCCCCCCTTCTAGCTTGATGTGATATATCTCTGAAGCCAATCTTTGTCTTGTCCTTGAGAGGGCAAATAGCTCTAATCAGATTTTGGAGATGAAGTTCTCCTCAGATTCTTTTGATGACACTACATCAGCAACCTCTTCAAAAAGCTTAGAATTCAGTTAATTCAAGGGATTTATACAGGTATTTTAATAGGAATAAAGGACCTAGTAGTTTATTATCCTTTTCTGTCTCCTATTTATGCTAAACAGTAATGTAATAAATATTATATAAGAAACAGAGACTTCAAAAGACATGGATGACTTGGAAATAGGATTCACTTTATAAAAGTAGAGAAGTGCTCAAGACTCTCAATCAGTGAAGGTGTGTTAATACTGAAATATAAATAAAGTTCAGATTGTCTTTTCAACATAGTGAAAAGGATAGACTAGTTTCTGTAAACCTCACAGAAAATATTCACAGTTCACTAAATGAAATATCTACCAAAAAATCACAATTTTTAGCAGAAAGAAGATATTTCATTATGAAGAGCTATACTCCTAATGTTGTGAAATAAGTATTTCCCTGGAAATCTGAGGTCCTTGTCTGTCACCTGTTTCAAAATACCTTAGAGATATCAACATATACTATACATAAGCTGTTGTATTGTCTTGAACCTCTCTTTTTTACTTACATTTTCATATAACAGTGTTTTATTGCCAAAAAGGGAAATATGAGCAATTCAGTATTCCCCATATCATTCATATAGTGTGATAGAAATTCATTAAAATAATTTTTTAAAATGCCATGTGAAGGTAAATACCATAGGATTACAAAAGGTACAAGAATGTGTGAAACACTTAAATTTTAGAGGGAAATCCACACTTCTGCAAGGTTTAAGTTTCTCATATCAAATTCTCATTCCCAGTGGAAAACAGGGTGGGGAGGGTTGGGAGGCTTTTGTAGCCAGTAGCCTGCTTTTTCCCCACATAGGACTCCACTTTATACTACTTCACACTGACTCGCAGTCATTTTTAAGGCATATGACTCCCGACCAGGGCACAGATCTCACACATACTTCCAACATCAGTGTAATGCCACTGTGTCATAAAGGTCGAGATTAGGGGTTTCAGGACATATGAAAAACGTCGGGAAAATAAATTTTTCAAGAGGTAATATTTTTGGCAATTTAATTTTAAAACAACTTCTTCACCAGCTATTACTATGCAAAAAATACTCATTATGGTCCCAGGCATTTAATTTATTTGGAGGAAAAAAAATTAAATATTGATTTTTTATTTAAACTTTGAGATGTGATCCTAAAGCAATATATTAATTTTTAAAAATTACTACAGCAGAAAAGATGCCTCTATGTGGGTATGGTCCTTCCAAAAGTCAGCTTAAAAGTGTAAGCATTTATTCTAAGCATTCTGCTACTACTGTTGTGCTCAAAATTTTGGTATGACTTAGAGACAGTTATAAGATACATAAAAACTAAGTCCTGCCGGGCGCAGTGGCTCACGCCTATAATCCTAGCACTTTGGGAGGCCGAGGTGGGTGGATCACCTGAGGTCAGGAGTTCAAGACCAGCCTGGCAATCATGGTGAAACCCCATCTTTAAAAAAACAAAAAAACTAAGTTCTTTGTTTTGTTTTTTTGAGATGGGGTTTCCCTATGTTACCCAGGCTGGACTCAAACTCCTGGGTTTAAGCAATCCTCCTGCCTTGGCCTCCCAAGCAGCTGGGATTACAGGTGTATACTGCCATGCCCAACATGTCTTATTTCTTTATAACTGCATTTCTTATGTAACCCCAATCTCAGCTTAAGCATCCTTTTTATTGATCAAACTTCGATCCTAAGAACTATTTCCAAGTTAAATTTATCGTTAAAGGCCAAGATTGACCACCATCGGGAATACTAAAAAGAATGGGGATACTGGCCATTCAAGCAGCTCACAAGAGGGCCCCACATGTTTACAGCACGGGCTGTATCAACAGAATAAGTACATGGGCTCACAAGGTGACTAAGGGGCCCATCATCCAAGAGGATGCGTCAGTTCTGATGTGTTTTTTTAATCAGTCATTTCACTATCATAGTAATATTACATAAAGCATGAAGATGACACTTTAAGTCTAACTTTTTTGGGGGTATTACTTTTTAAAGTAATGGTTTTATTCATAGGCCCCCAATCCAACTTTGCTCCCAGTTTTTTTTTTTTTTTTTGAGACAGACTCTTGTCCTTGTTGCCCAGGCTGGAGAGCAGTGGCACAATCTTGGCTCACTGCAACCTTCACCTCCTGCGTTAAACGATTCTCCTGCCTCAGCCTCCCAAGTAGCTGGAACTACAGGCACCTGCACTATACTCAGCTAATTTTTGTGTGTGGGTTTTTTTTTTTTTTTTAAGTAGAGACGTGGTTTCACCATGTTGGCCAGCCTGGTCTCAAACTCCTGACCTCAGATGATCCACTCGCCTCAGCCTCCCAAAATGCTGGGATTATGGGCATGAGCCACCGGGCCCAACTTGCTCCCAGTTTTTACAAGATGTTAATTCCCAATAATTTGAGAGCAATGTGTTAATATGAGTATTAATTCTTCTAAATAAATATTCATCCTTATTTCTTACTTGTATAGGTGGATGAATAAAGATCCAACAGTATAATAGAAAGACTATTAGTAAGAATGCCTGGAAGGTCAGTCTCATGCAGCCTGGTGAAATAAAACAAACAAACATAAATTCTAGAGCTTGTGTTGTCAGAGACCAGCTGTGGGGTAAGGGTAAGATTTAATCTCTCTAATCCTTAAGTGTTCCCATCTACAAAGTGAGAAGGCTGGACAAGGTGTGTCAGTACTAGCACACTAACCTAAGTTGTCCCCCTGGTTGCCTAGACCTGTCAGAAGCATGGCCTTACGAAGATACAAGCATGAAATCCTGGGTTGGACCCCGCTATCGTCTCTGATCACTAAACTCAGTAGGAGCCCAGTGCAAAACAGGTTTTGGGTATCTCCCACAATAGACTTCCCATGTCCCTGGAAGAGCTGTACCATTATAGACACACTTTAGCTTCAGGCAAACAAATTTCTAGTCTACCCAGAACCATCTTCTTAAACTATTTCTACGGGTTTTTAAATACAGCTGTCAACTCTCCTTTTCCTCAAGTATGAAGTCACATGTTAAAAGGGGCTTCCCTGACTGAATACAGTGTTTGATAAAGGGAGTGAGGCACTTGTTTCATTAGTTTCTTCCTCCAGGAAATAAGATTAACAACACAGCTGGTGAAAGCACAGCACCCTCAGATTGCACAGGATACTGACACCATGGCTTTGCTTTTCAGCCACATCTGGGAATAAAACTCAGAGCTTTGCTGAGGCAATTTTGCTGCTAAAAATGTACAAATGCCTAATTAGAGTTACAGGACCTACCAGAAGATGAGGACTTAAAGTAACTAGCTAATACAACATTCACTTAAGTTCTTTATAAACTATCAAACTGTAAAGTTACTCACAACTTTTGGTCTTTCAAAATTGTTGCCACCTCTTGTTTGCTTCAATTTTGTCAGCCTGTGCTGCCAGTGGCTTTTAGCTTCTCTGAGCCAGTTGTTTTACATTATTACTCCCCTTCCTACAAAGGAACGTAAAGCTTGCCCTTAAACACCCAGAAAGGGTTCATTCTCTCTCTCCTTCTGTTATTTGCATTATCATGGTCAACAAATGCTTTCACAAAAACATTCCAAGCCACACAGAGCCCTCCTCCTCCTTAGACATTCCTTCCATTACCCGAGGGGGGATGGGCCCTGGAGAGGTGGATGATTAGACCCTAACAAAGACAAGACTCGAGGTTATCCTTAAGAGGTAGACCACTGCAGAGTTTAGATGGCCAAATTAAAAGTACAGAATCAAATTGCTGTTTGCAGTTCTTATGACTCTGAGTCTGCTAACACTGAAATTCACATCAAAGTACCTCAAATAACAAGAATAAAAATGTCAAGAATGAAGTTAGGCTAATCTTTCCAAAGTGTAAAGAAGTTATAATCCCACAATTGAACACACTTCTCAGGGCTTTGTATGTTCTCTTTCCAGTTCAGCCAAGCTCCTGGGGTCTAGTGTTTAAAATGCTTTAATTATATCATCTTGTGCGGACTGAAAGATTTTTCCAAAAGACTGGAAAAGTGACTAACGATTCAAATGCATACAACAGTTTGTAACTTAAAAGATATGAGTGAAGACTACTGGTACAGTAGTTAAAGCTATGTGCATTCACAATACAAAGGATCAGACTCCAAGATGGATGGCTACTACGTAACAATGCATTCTGGGTTTCTTTGTGATACCTGGAAAAAAAAAAGCCCGACTGGGTTGCACTATATTTACATGTTTACTGGCTTCTTCCTGGCTAGCACCACTCTTCCCCCCAACCCCGAACATTTTTAAGCTACTTATTTTAAGTCACAGGAATATTCAATCTAAGAAAAGCATCTTATTAGAGTAATATAATTTCTTAAAGAAGATAGCATATTTACACACATCTAACACATGAAAATACTCTATTTTATACTAAATTCCAGGTTCAAATGAACTACAATACAACATTTTGCCTTGTCTGTAGAGTGAGGATTGTTCCAAATGGGGTATAAGTTGGACTGTCCCCCACAGTAACTCACTACTGTCAGACAAGTCTAAATCAGTCCCCTAGTTGGGGAAGGAGCAGGGTTTGGACTGAAAGTTTCTAGCCAGTTTGGTTACACATCCACACCTTTGATGAGTGATCCTTCTAGGACTATGGTGAAGTCCTGAATGGTCTGCAGAATTCGGATAAGGGAGTTGACAGTCATGCGGTCTCGCAGGAGAGCGCTCTCTTCATACATTCGAGTGATGGCAGGACACTCAGCTAACAATGGAATCCACTGTGGGAGCAGGCGATCCCTACAGACCCAAACAGAAACAATTCCTGAGCACTGCTGGCCTCGCTGCAGAACAAGGAACACAGTGGAGCTTTCAAATGGGAAGGTGTGGGGCCGGATGGTACAAAATCTAGCCAAGCAAAGAAGTCAGGAGAGAGGAAATCAAAGCCAAGAAGTTGAATATTTACTGGCAAAAAGACAGTGATGAGACAGTGTAAAGCTAAAGGGAAAACCCATGAAGTTCTTAAAGTACATTAGCAAGTCTATGCACATTAAAGACATTCTCTATTCTGATTCTACCACCACCTTCAGAAAGAGGCAGAGTGTCATTTTCTATGTCTTTTTTTTTTTTTTTAATAGGAGTGTTACTCTGTGGCAAGGCATGTCACAGCATACTGACCTTTTGGAAGAAAGACTACACTAAACTGCAGGGATTTGCTTTTTTTTTTTTTAATTATTAACTTACACAACATAACAGGGTGAGGAACAAAATCAAAGCAGAAAAACATTAAGTAGATTTTATAAACCAGAAGAGAGTTTGCATTGGTCTAATAAATCAGAAGAGTACAGAGATAAAAGGAGATAAAGATCATGCTCAAAAGAAACTTTAAAAGCACAACTAAAATTGGGCTCCTTTTATGAAGAAGAAATACAGAACTTAGTTGTGTAAACCAGCTGTTTTAGGAGGATAAAACCTCACATCTTCAATGTTTCCTGATCAAACCTGACATTAGTAACCCATTGCTAAGTTCCAAAGACATCCTTATTGAGCATCCCCAACTAGGTTGTCTACAGTCTCAAGTTGAGGCCCTTAAGGTTTAAGAAAAAACAAATAATACATGGGTAACTTAAAAAAAGAAATCTAAAGGTTTGTGTGTTTCAATTCCTACAATTCTGAGAGCTGTTTTAAAAGTTACAGATTGTATTGCTCCTGTGCGTCATTTTCAAAAAATAAAGCGGTAGGAAATAGTCTTAAAGAGAAAATTGTATTTATATAGAAAGAATCCCAAAATGTTATTGAATGTAAATATAGGGGTATGCATACACTATATAAGGTCTACATAGTAAATATGCACGGTGTATGTGTCTAATTATCTAGTAACCTCCCTATTACCTACCTATCTTTGGAGCCAGTATAGAGTCTGGAGAGCTTGGGCTCTGAAGTGGGACTGGGGGTGAACTGGCTCTGTCTCATTTTTGCTGTGTGACCTTGGGAAAGTCTGCTAACTTATGTGTGCCTCATCTATTTTCTCATCTTGAAAATGAGAAAATCTCCTGTCTGGGCCCCTATTGGGAGGTATCCCCCAGTCAGGATACAAAAAAAAAAAAAAAAAGAAAATGAGAAAATCGGTTGCTAACTCATGCAGTGGTAGTGGTGAATTAAAGAAACCTGAGGGGAGGAGGCAGAGGTTGCAGTGAGCTGAGACCACACCACTGTACTCCAGCCTGGTTAACAGAGTGAGACCCTGTCTCAAAATAAAAAGTAAAAAGAAAGAAACCCAAAGGAGAGCTTTGGAAGAGGCGTGATCTGGTATAACTCTTTCTGGATCCTGGTTCAACATGTAGCAAAAATAGGGAAAATAAAAAACTGGTTTTGTACCTTGTTCCAAGGCAAACTAAAATCTGGAATTTGCCATCCTTCCCAATGTTCCTGGGTGCAGTATTAATAGCATTTACATAGTGGCAGAAGGTTTTGCAGGATGATTTCTGAATAAGGACATCATCTTCATTATCTAGAATCTGGTCAGTTGTTTCAAAATAAGCAACCACTTTCTCTGAGGAAAAAAGTCAGAATTATATCACAATGTATGTCAACACTTCATACACAGAAAGATTCATCACTTAATTTATTATGGAAACACTAATGATGCTTTGCATACAGCCAGTCCTGAAGCCTGTAACACTACTTTGTCATTGATTTCAGAGGTCTATGTTTCATAGTAGAACAATAAATATGCTCCTAGGAATTTATTTTCTAATCTAGACTGCATTCCAGAAGAGTGGAACGTTTACTCCCTTTAAAGTACCTTCACAAAACAGAAACTGGCAAAAAAGAAAAATAACATCTTCTGTTAAGACTGGAACCTTCTAGGAGTAACCAGCAATGATACGGTAGCCATTGAGATAATACCCGCTGTGTTCTAGTTACAGAATGACTGGCTAACACTTTTCAACAAGATCCTTGAAATGTACCTGAATAAATATCTGACGAAGACAGATATATGTATACACATATGAGAAGCAGAAGCAATAAGATTCTAGGCATTCCAGAAGAAAAAAAAAATCACTCCTGTGGGTCTAGCTCTGTCAACTTTCCTTTTTTTGTCTATTCTTTTTTTTTTTTTTTTTTTTTTTTTTTGAGTCGGAGTTTCGCTCGTTACCCAGGCTGGAGTGCAATGGCGTGATCTCGGCTCACTGCAACCTCCGCCTCCTGGGTTCAGGCAATTCTCCTGCCTCAGCCTCCCGAGTAGCTGGGACTACAGGCGCGTGCCACCATGCCCAGCTAATTTTTTTTGTATTTTTAGTAGGGACGGGATTTCACCATGTTGACCAGGATGGTCTAAGATCTCTTGACCTCGTGATCCACCTGCCTCGGCCTCCCAAAGTGCTGGGATTATAGGCGTGAGCCACCGTGCCCAGCCCTTTTTTTATGTCTATTCTAAGTTAGATGAAATGAACTACTTCATCTAGGCCTTATTTAGAAAACACAAAATGATTAATTGCCCTTTTAAAGAAATTAGGAATTCTAGAAGAGCTGCATACCAAAAGAAAGATTACAAAACTTAGCAAGCTAGAGCAGAAACACCCCAAAAGAGCTTTCTGTGATGATGAAAATGTTCTCTACATTTTCTACAAGGTCCATTTGGTAGCTACATATGGCTACTGAGCACTTGAAATGTGGTCAGTGTTATTAAGAAAATGTAATTTACATTTGATTTAAATTAAATACATTTAAATTTAAATAGTGACATGTGGCTAATGATTACTGTACTGTTCAACACAGAGCTAGAGGAATCATTTTATAAAAATTGGCCAGGCACAGTGGCTCACACCTGTAATCCCAGCACCTTGGGAGGCCAAGGTGGGTGGGATCACTTGAGGACAGAGTTCGGGGCCAGCGTGGCCAACATGGTGAAACTCTGTCTCTACTAAAAATACAAAAATTAGCCAGGTGTGGTGGCAGGCACCTGTAATCCCAGTTCCTCAGTGGCTAAGGCAGGAGAATCACTTGAACCCAGGAGGCAGAGGTTGCAGTGAACTGAGATGGGGCCACTGCACTCCAGCCTGGTTGGCAGAGTAAGACTCCATGTCAAACAAACAAACAAACAAAAAAGTTCTATCATCTCACTCCTTAGCTCAAAGCCCTCCAACAGCTTCCAACTTCATTCAGGATAAAGGCCCTACACAACCTGGCACTGGCACTAAACACCTCCTCCCCCAATCTCATACTAAACACCTCCTCCCCCAATCTCATACTTATCTCTCTCTCTCTCTCTCTCTCTCTGTGTTCCAGTCACACTGGTCTTGGGGTTCCATGGAAACACTTCCGCCTTGGGGCTTAGCACCGGCAGTGCTGTCAATATAGAGTCCCTCCTCCCAGATACCTACATGGCTCACTTCCTTACCTACATGAAGTCTGTGCTCCAGTGTACCTTGACATTCAGTAGAGTCTAAAACCACCCCATTTAAAAGACCACTCCCCACTTTATTTCCTCTTATACTGCTCTATTTCTTTCCAGATATTCTGATCTGCCATATGAATTACATATTTGTTATATTTTTGTATATCGTTTCCCACACTGACCCGAGTATAAGTTTGCCAACCACAGGGATTTCTGTTTTGTTTACTAATGTGTATCCTGAGCAACTCAAATAATGTTTGGAATATTGTGCATATTACAATTTGTTGAGTGAATGAAAAACAAAGATAGCATTTATTTGATATTTATTTATTATTATTATATATACTTTTTGAGACAGGGTCTCACTCTGTTGCTCAGGTTGGACTGTAGTGGCTTGATCATACCTGATTGCAGCCTTCACCTCCTGGGCTCAAGCAATGCTCCTGCCTCAGCCTCCTAGGTAGCTAAGACCACAGTTGTGTGCTCCCACACGCAGCTAATTTAACATTTATTTAAAAAATATATACCCTTATCACTAACCCTTAATTCATTCAGATTCCTGGGTCTTTGAGTTTCCTAAGAAAGGCTTCAGTGACCTTAAAGTAACATACATCTGCTTTATTTACCTATGAAGTCCCAGATGAAGACATTCTTGTGAAAGATGCGGGCAGATTTGAATCCATGGTGAAAAACTTGTTCAAGGGCTGCAAACAGGCCATTTTCTCCACACAGCAATACGGTGAGGCTTCCTCTCTGTGGGGTATAACACACAGTGCCAAATAAAAATCTCCTGCATCTGTGTCTAAGAAAAACACTAGAGAAGCAAGTGCTGAAGGTAGCTATATGAAGCATGAAGCATGTTTTTACAGCTACCAGAAAACTTACAAATGAAAATTCAAGCACCCCATATTGCCTCATGTATCACATATAAATGCATCTTTAAAAGTCACACTATACTATGTTTCATAGCCCATAAATACCTCTTTTTCAGGTTTGTGAAAATGTTTCACAATATTGTTCACAGCTTCTCCAATTCCTTCTTGGATCTGCCCAGCATTGGGTTCTGTAAAATAACAAACAGTGGCTGCATTCTCATGGGAGAGAAATAAACCAAACTTCTATGGGACATCAACTGTGTCCACCTAGGCAGGAAATATGTCACCAAAGCAGGCTGGCTTTGTCAGGGGCTCCACAGAACTTGCCTCTGGCCAGTTTGGCCAAGTGCAAAGCATCCTGGCATAATGGAAAATAATCCAAGAGATCCCTAGATTCAAATCCCAGCATTACCATCTGCAATCTGTAACCCAAGCCTAGTGTCTAACTTCCTCTGAGTTTGAGTTTCCTCAACTGAATATAGGGAAAATACATGCCTCACTGGGAAAACTGATAATTTATAGGAGTAAATAACCTAGCATGGTACTTGTCACAAAATGGAAGCAAGCACCCAAGTATGAGAAGCAAGATTGGGAAGTCCTAACGTCACTCCTCAAATGTTCCCTTATGCTACCTACCTCCGAGCCCATTAGTGGGCATAGACTAAGGCTTGAGGAGCTCTGGATAGCTAACCTGGAGTTTGAAGATTTGCTGTTGTGTTGGGGGAAGATGCCAGGTACCCTGTGGCATCTGGGCCTGAAGCCCAGAACTCCCTCCCTCCCTGGCTAGTCAACCTGTTTCAGCACTGCTTCCTTCTGTCAGCCAGTACTTGCTCTTCTAGGCCACTTTCCTGAGGGATAGGTTGGTGGGCTGCTTGAATGGGACCTAAATCACTTTTGTCCACCAAATCCAAAGATTTTAAAAAAGTGTGGTAAACATTTCAGAAGTAGGTAACAAGAGAAAAGGCATATAGTTCGGATTTTCTTGTAGTTCTAATTTACTTATCACAATATAAAAGAAAAACTATACATCCTCACACTTAAGTATCTCTGAATTCATACTGCTCAAGGATTTCTTGCATAAACACTTCTTTCAGTAAAATTCAAGTAAGTTTTTTCTACACTAATGCATAAAAACTGTTAAAATGAAAACCTCCTACAATTGAAGTACTGATACCCTAGCCTCTAGTTCCTAGTAATTTCTTTACCCAGTATTTTTTTGTTTGTTTTGTTTTGTTTTGTTTTTCACTTTGATCTTTCTCTGAGTTTCTTTCTTTTGGACATCAAGTCTATTTTGAAAGCTGTCATCCATTCCAAAAGAGCTCTGATCGGTATTATTTGAAAACTGATTAAAAACTTTCAGTTATCTGAATACGATCTTACATATAACATACTGTGAGAAAATACCCTATTATCCATCCTGAGTCTTGGATCATTTAGACTTTTTTGCTTATAGAGTGAGAAAAGAAAGTTGGAGGATAAAGGCCTGTTAAATAATACCCCTGTGAAATTGGACTGATTCAGATGGTATAATAATTTGGATGAATGGAGCTTAAACCTACTTTTAAATTTTAAATCAGCATAATTAAAATTTACCATATAATAAAAGTCACCAATTTTGATGAGCTCTGACAAATGGATAGTCATGTAATGACCACCACAATCATGATACAGAACATTTCCATCTTCCCCAAAAGTCACCCTGCAGTCTTTTCAGTCAGTTACCTTCCTTAGCTCCTAACTCCTGACAACCACTGATCTGCTTCCTATTATTATAATGCTTTTCTAGAATTTAATATAAACAGAATATATAATATGCAATCTTTTGTTTCTGGTTTCTTTCATTTAGCATGCTTTTGCAAGTCATCCATGTTGTTAGATGTATCAACAGTTGATTTTAATATATCTCATTGGATAGATATCTGATATCTGTATCAGACACAGACTGCTTTAATAAACTAAGGACATATTAGGTACCTTTATTATTCTACTTGTGGTTATTAACTATAGCTAAAATAAAGCCCCATTCACTGATAAACTTCTGTAACTTTTCCCTAAATACTGCCTCTATTCATGTTTTGTGGCTGCTTTAATAGACTCACAAAACTTGGTGGTTTAAGTGACAGAAATATATTTTCTTGCAGTCTGGGGGCCAGAAGTCAAAATTTAGTTATCACTGGGCAAAAGGAAAAAAAATCTAAGTGTCAGCAGGGCTAAATTCCCTTCAAATTCTAGGGGAAAATTCTTTCCTTGCCTCTTTCAGCTTCTGGTGGCTGTTGGTATTCCTTGTTTTTTGTTTTTTATTTTTTTAAGAGACAGAGTCTCACTCTGTTGCCCAGGCTGGAGTACAGCGGCACAATATCAGCTCACTGTAACCTCCACCTCCCAGGTTCAAGTGATTCTCCTGTCTAAGCCTCCTGAGTAGCTGGGATTACAGACGCCCACCACCATGCCCAGCTAATTTTTGTATATTTAGTAGAGACAGGGTTTTGACATGTTGGTTGGCTAGTCTTGGACTCCTGACCTCAGGTGGTCCACCTGCCTCAGCCTCCCAGAGTGCTGGGATTACAGGCATGAGCCACTGTGCCTGGCCAGCATTCCTTTTTTTTAAGACAGAGTTGTGCTTGCTTTGGCAGCACATACACTAAAAAATTGGAACCATACAGAGAAGATTATTAGCATGGCCCCTGCGCAAGGATGACACGCAAATTCGTGAAGCGTTCCATATTTTTCTCCATACTTGAATATGGAGTGTATGCACAGGGCAAGGAAATAACATTGTACTTCATAAACACTGTATTGTAAGTGGAAAATGCAATGTCTTAAATAAAACTACTTAAAATTGGCACCAAAAAAAAAAAAAAACCAAAACAACAAAAAAACAAAGACAGACTCACTCTGTCACCCAGGCTGGAATGCAGTGGCACGAGCTTGCTTCACTGCAACCTTTACCCCCTGGGTTCAAGTGATTCTCATGCCTCAGCCTTCCGAGTAGCTGTGATTACAGGCATGCACCACACACCTGGTTAATTTCTGTGTTTTTAGCAGAGACGAGGTTTTGCTATGTTGGCCAGGTTGGGCTCGAACTCCTGACCTCAAGTGATCTGCCCACCTTGGCCTCCCAAAGTGTTGGGAAAGAATACATGTGACTGCATGTAGGGCCCATGTAGGTAATTCAGAACAATCTCCTTATTTCAAGATCCCTATATCACATCTGCAAATATTCTTTTTCCAACTAAGGCAACATTTACAGATTCTAGAGATTAGAATTTTATATTCTTGGGAGACATTATTCAGTCTACTGAAGCCCACATTAGTATAAATTAGAATTTTCCTATATTACTAAAAATGGTATGTGAACATAGTATAATATTAATAAAATTCACTACTGGCTGGGCGCAGTGGCTCACGCCTGAAATCCCAGCACTTTGGGAGGCCGAAGCGGGCAAATCACCTGAGGACAGGAGTTTGAGACCAGACTGACCAATGTGGAGAAACCCCATCTCTACTAAAAATACAAAATTAGTTGGGTGTGGTGACACATGCCTGTAATCCCAGCTACTCTGGAGGCTGAGGAAGGAAAATGCCTGAATCAAAAATGTTTCAGTGAGCCAAGATCATGCCATTGCACGCCAGCCTGGGCAACAAGAGCAAAACTCCATCTCAAAAAAAAAAAAAGAGACACTGGAAAGCTAGATAACTAGATATGGCTATCTGGGAATACTGTAATATATAACTATTATTATTTCTCCTTTAAGTTTCAGGCAAGGCCAGGTGTGGTGGCACATGCCTGTAATGCCAGCACTTTGGGAGGCTGAAGCGGGCAGATCACTTGAGCTGAGAAGTTCAAGACCAGCCTGGGCAACATGGCGAATGCCAGTCTATAAAAATAATATAAAAATTGGCCAAGTGTGATTTTGTGTGACTGTATTCCCAGCTACTTGGAAGGCTGAGGTGGGAGGATCATTTGAACCTGGGAGGCAGAGGCTGCAGTGAGCTGAGACTGTGCCACTGCATTCTAGCCTGGGTAACAGAGTAAAACCCTGACTCAAAACAAAAGTGTCAGGCAAAATATTTACTCATATTTCCACAGCTAAATAAAAACATAGCATGTACGTTTTTTAAAAATTAGATTTTAGAGCACGGTGGCTCACGACTATAATCCCAGTACTTTGGAGGCTGAGGCGAGCAGATCACCTGAGATCAAGAGTTTGAATCCAGCCTGGCCAACATGGCAAAACCCCGTCTCTACTAAAAATACAAAAAAATTATCCGGGCGTGGTAGTGGGATCCTGTAGTCCCAGCTACTTGGGAAGCTGAGGCACAAGAATGGCTTGAAGTCAGGTGGCAGAGGTTGCAGTGAGCTGAGATTAGGCCACGCACTTCATCCTGGGTGACAGAGCAAGACTCCATCTCAAAAAAAAATGAATAAAAAAAAAATTAGATTTCCACATCTAAACTCTTCTGGCTTTGGAATATTTATGAATCTTCCTCAACTTTTTTCTTTTTAAAATCTCCTCACTTCATTTATTAATACAACTGTTTTCTGTCAAATGGTCACATGAGGCCTACATGATATGAAGCACGTCAGAAGATTTTAAACTACTTACTGTTGTTTTTTCCTGTCAGTGAAGTGATGCTCAATCTCCTAGCTGTGGTGGGTGACTTCTGCTGGGGTGGAGTCCGACACTGCTTTACTAGATCTTCATCTGATGCTGATGTCATCAATTCTCCAATTAGAATTCTTTCCAGGCTCCCATCATCAATGCCTTTCCCCAGCCACCGTCCACATGGGAATCTGGTAGGATAGAAAAAAGTTTTTTGCGTTTTTTGAGACAGGGTTCTCATTCAGCCCTCTGAGTAGCTGGGACTACAGGTGTGCACCATCAAACCAAGCTAATCTTTGTGTTTTTTGTAGACAGAGGGTCTCACTATATTGCCCAGGCTGGTCTTGAACTCCTGGCCTCAAGTGATCCTTCCATCTCAGTCTCCCAAAGTGTGGGGATTACAGGAGCCACTGCACCCCGTCAGAATATTTTCAAACTAGAAATTAATGTGGGAGTTAAGGCAAAGAAGAAAAGAGGACAATGTTTCCATAGAGTAGTGTTGGCTGTGACTGAGATCTTTTCCTCCTACTAAAATTATTTTAGGCTTCTTTTTTCTGAGAGTTACACTAATCTTTTCAACACTTGTGGACTAAGCAATAGCAGCAAACATCTGTTGTTTTAAGAAGTTTTTTGAGGCCGGGTGTGGTGGCTCATGCCTGTAATCCCAGCACTTTGGAAGGCTGAGGCAGGTGGATCACTTGACATTAGGAGTTTGAGACCAGCCTGGCCAACATGGCAAAATCCCATCTCTACTAAAAATACAACAATTAGCGGGGTGTGATGGTAGAGGCCTGTAATCCCAGCTACTCGGGAAGCTGAGGCATGAGAATTTCTTGAACTTGGGAGGCCTAGGTTACAGTGAGCTGAGATCATGCCACTGCACTCCAGCCTAGGCAACAAGAGAGAAACACTGTCTCATAAAAAAAAAAAAGTTTTTTGGGGGGCAATTTTTTATGACTTAAACAAAAATAATCCCTCCCCCTAACAAAACCCCTAAAGTTCAGAAGGCAAGTGGAAGAGTTGAAACAATTCTTAAACCTTTTCTCATCTGAAGAATCTTAAAGAATTCTGAGTTCCCAAGGCCATTTACTTACCTGTACGTATGTCCTGTGATTTCATTTCTGACCATGACACAATCCACTAGCCATTTGGCTAACAGTCCTGAGTTATCATGACCAATCTGAACAGTGGTCAGCTTCCCCAAGTTCTGGCACTGTAAGGACAGGACCTTAGGTTATTTAGTACCCAATTCTTCCTGTTACATCTCAGCTTTACAGGTACTTTGGTTCCGTCTAATTTAACAACTGCAGAGACCAACCCTACATAATGTATTCAGCTATCCACTAGAGAAATATATTCACATGTATTCCTTGTTCTCAGGGAGCTCCCACATAATGAGATGGGAGACATATGGACATTACCAAATGAGGGGGACTGTACACAGTGCTAGATTAGGGATGTAAAAAGTGCTAGAAGAATGCTGGGGAGGGAACAGTTACTTCTACTTGGGGAACCCAGAAACATGACTGAGACAGTGACTTGTGCCTTGAAGGATGAGAATTTTAAAAAACAGGAGGCCGGGCACAGTGGCTCATGCCTGTAATCCCAGCACTCTGGGAGGCTGAGGCGGGTGGATCACGAGGTCAAGAGATCGAGACCGAGACCATCCCAGTCAACATGGTGAAACTCCGTCTCTATTAAAAATACAAAAATTGCCCGGCGCGGTGGCCCACGCCTATAATCCCAGCACTTTGGGAGGCCGAGGCAGGTGGATCATGAGGTCAAGAGATTGAGACCATCCTGGTCAACATGGTGAAACCCCGTCTCTACTAAAAATACAAAAAATTAGCTGGGCATGGTGGCGCATGCCTGTAATCCCAGCTACTCAGGAGGCTGAGGCAGGAGAATTTGCCTGAACCCAGGAGGTGGAGGTTGTGGTGAGCCAAGATGGCGCCATTGCACTCCAGCCTGGGTAACAAGAGTGAAACTCTGTCTCAAAAAAAAAAAAAAAAAAAAAAAAAAAAAACAAAAATTAGCTGGGCATGGTGGCGCACGCCTGTAGTCCCAGCTACTCGGCAGGCGAATTGCTTGAACCCAGGAGGCGGAGGTTGCGGTGAGCCGAGATCACACCATTGCACTCCAGCCTGGGTAATAAGAACGAAACTCCGCCTCAAAAAAAAAAGAAAACAGGAAAAAGATGCTGTTTTGATTAGTTACAGAGAGGTCAAGAAAACAATTATAGATTTTAAAAAGCACTGACACTGATATTTTTCTTTTTAAAAAAAATTTTTGTGGGTACATAGTAGGTATATATATTTATAGGGTACATGAGATGTTGGTATTTTTCTGTTCCAATAAGATACTCAGGCAGAACTGACCTCAGACCACATATACCAGAAGTCTTTGAAGCTATTTTTTGAAAGGCATAGTTATCAGTAAGTTATCTTCACTGGCCCTTTGTAGACAAGTACAAAATAAAGCAATGATAATGGGAATAGTGAAAATAAACACTAATTAAATTGTGACTTCTAAAACCTGATAACGAAAAGATCACTGACCCCAACTATGTGTTGGATGAGAACATCAGGATTATAAGTTCTTCTTATTGGTTAATTTAAAATTTTTGTGGGTACCTAGCAAATGTGTATATTTATGGATTGAGGTTTGATATAGGCATGCAATGCCTAATAATTACATCAGGGTAAATGGGGTATCTGTCACCTCAAACATTTATCTTTTGTGTGACAATCCAATTCTATTCTTTTAGTTATTTTAAAATGTACAATTAAGTTATTTTTGACTATAGTCACCCTGTTGTGTTAGCAAATACTAGGTCTTATTCACTCTATTTTTTGTATGAATTAGAGCTATGAATTCTTAAAGCACTTTATTCTTTGTATGTCAGTGAGAAGGCATCCCCATGCTCTAGCTCAGGGATGATGGCATCTTGAATTACTTGTGCAGCAGAGATGGAAAGAAGTAGGTAGACATGAGAGAGACAGCTTAGAAATAGCAATGACGAGGCTGGGCGTGGTGGCTCACGCCTGTAATCCCAGCACTTTGGGAGGCCGAGGCGGGTGGATCACGAGGTCAAGAGATCGAGAACCTCGTCTCTACTAAAAATACAAAAAATCAGCTGGGCATGGTGGCGCGTGCCTGTAATCCCAGCTACTCAGGAGGCTGAGGCAGGAGAATTGCTTGAACCCAGGAGGCGGAGGTTGCGGTGAGCCGAGATCGCGCCATTGCACTCCAGCCTGGGTAACAAGAGCGAAACTCTGTCTCAAAAAAAAAAAAAAAAGAAATAGCAATGACGAGATTTTTAATGTAGTTCCATTATTGGTAGATGAAGAAAAGCCAAGGGTTTTAATATTTTATATACATATGGCTGTGAGTCAACTGCATGGATAAGGCCAAACTGGGCTCCTGGGGGGCATCATGACTCCAAGTGGAAACTGCTATTCTGAGACCCCAAGAAACATGCGAATGGGACATTCACTTAGTACCATTTCCTTCCTCAAACGCAACAGTTATTTGTCCTCTTCCTCCACCAAGATCAACCTGTGTGTAGGCTCCAACACATGGAACTACCTCACCAAGTAAAACCTGAAAATTGACTACAATATCAAAACGTTGTTTTTTGTTTTGTTTTTGAGACAAGGTCTCACTCTGTCACCCAAGCTGGAGTGCAGTGGCACAAACTTGGCTCACTGCACCTTCTGTCTCCTGGGCTCAAGTGACCTCAGCCTTGCAAGTAAGTAGGTGGACTACAGGTGCATGCCACCATGCCTGGCTAATTTTTGTATTTTTTGTAGAGACTGGGTCTCACCAGGTTGCCCAGGCTAGTCTCGAACTCCTGGGCTCAAGCAATCCACTCGCCTTGGCCTCCCTAAGTGTTGAGATTATAGGCATGAGTAACTGCACTCGGCCAAAAGGCATTTTTATAAACTCACTCTATAAATGTCACCATCTGTTCTAAAATCTATAAGCTCATGCTTGAACCCGGGAGGGAGAGGTTACAATGAGTGAAGATCATACCACTCCACTCCAGCCTGAGCGACAGAGCAAGACTCTGTCTCAAAATAAATATATAAACAATAAATAAAATAAAATAAATAAAATCCATAAGCATGAATATCAACTCTCCTGTCCTTTTGCCAAAAGATGACCAGGTTTGGGCAGAAAGCATTTTACAGTAGGGAGGAGAACCACTGTGGAGAAAACATTTATTTGAATATTTCTTGCTTGCTAGGATCTGTGCTAGGCCCTGAAAATAATGGGAGAGGACCTGGTAAAGCCCCAAAGTACACTATTACGAGTGAAAAATAGAGCTTCACAATGAAAATACAAAATAAATTAGTATATGCTGCTTAGGCATATAATCACAAAAATGATCCTGCATGCTTTGAGTGCTCCATTTTATTTGATTCAAGGAAAAATGAAAAAGCCAGACAGAATCCATCAGTAAAACTACACATGATACTTTCTGCTAGAAAAGGTGTTAGCTGAACCTACCTCAAAAGTCATTTCAAGGAGGTTTTTGGGAATCTGCATTACTCCAGTGTCTCCTAGTTCTCCTGATACACAGATCCAGGGGTTTGATGTGATGATTGCATTGCTTAGCTTTTTGATTGGGATGATCACCGACCTATATGGAATCACTGAAAGAAAAACACAGAAATTAATAAAAAGCTGGAATAAAATTATCCTTATGACAAAACATACATTAAGAACTGTGTTGGATTTCACTGATAATTTGCTTTTTATGATCTATTAAGATGTACTTACATGAAAAGTTGAGATCATAAAGTTTCAGTCTGGAAAGATGAGATCTAGTTTGTAAACCAGAAGTTTCAATACTTGTAGCAGTGGTTTTCACAGCATGTATATAATCACGTATGTATGGTGCATATATCACCACTAAATGTATGAACAATCTCAAGCATTAGTACCAGAATACCTAAAGATATAAACATTGACTGTGCATATTGTTTTAATTGCTTACATTTTCTTCAAAATTAATTTTGTACCAAAATCGAGTAGAAATGAACATGATTACTTATACAATTTTATATAAAAAGAGGGGTGGATGACTTCTTGGTGCTGAGTTTCTTGGGCAATGCTTTAAAGCACTGGACTTCAGAACTTTCCCATCCCAAGTTTACAGAACAATATGCAAAACCCACAAATAATAACAAATGGAACTTCCACTCTGGACATACCATGAAGTCTATAAACCACAACTTGGAAAGCTATTAAGATGACTCATGTGCAAGAGGAGCCTGGGGAAAGAGTCAAGATGGGGAAACAGATCTGTGTGAAACCTTTTCCTTCTGAAGGCTCTTCCACAGGCACACCACTAGATGTCACTGTCCTATCATTGTGCTTTACTCAAATGCGGAAGCACAAAAGGTTAGTTATCAGGCTTGTCCTCCCTTCTCTTTTTTTTTTGATGTGGAGTCTCTCTCCTGTCGCCCAGGACGGAGTGCAGTGGCACAATCTCAGCTCACTGCAACCTCTGCTTCCTCGGTTCAAGCGATTCTCCTGCCTCAGCCTCCTGAGTAGCTGGGATTACAGGCACCTGCCACCACGCCCAGCTAATTTTCATACTTTTAGTAGAGACGGGGTTTCACCAGGTTGGCCAGGCTGCTCTTGAACTCCTGACCTCAGGTAATCTGCCTGCCTCGGCCTCCCAAAGTGTTGGGATTACAGCCATGAGCCACTGTGCCCGGCCCTCCCTTCTTTTTTAAAAAAATGGGGACAGGGCCGGGCACAGCGGCTCAGGTCTGTAATCCCAGCACTTTGGGAGGTGGAGGCAGGTGGATCACTTAATGTCAGGATTTTGAGACCAGCCTGGTCAACATGGTGAAACCCTATCTTTACTAAAAATTCAAACAAAAACCAGCCAGGTGTAGGGTATGCACATGTAATCCCAGCTACTTGGGAGGCTGAGGCAGGAGAATCGCTTGAACCCAGGACATAGAGGCTGCACTGAGCTGCAATCGCACTATTGCACTCTAGCCTGGGCAAAAGATGAGACTCCTGTCTTAAAAAAAGAATGGGGCCAAGGCCAGGTGTGGGGGGCTCAAGTCTATAATCCTACCTAGCACTCTGGGAGACTGAGGTGGGTGGTCACTTGCACTCAGGAGTTCAAGACCAACCTGGACAACAAAGTGTGAACTTGTCTCTATAAAAAAATTAAAAAAAATAATTAGCCAGGTGTGGTGGTGTACACCTATAGTCCCAGCTACTCAGGAGGCTGAGGAGGGGGGATCCCTTGAGGCAGGGTGGTCAAGGATGCAGTGAACTCTGATCCCACCACTGCACTCCAGCTTGGACAACAGAGTAAGACCCTGTCTCAAAATAAAAAGGAAAGAGATGGTTTAAGCACATAGCATTTTTGTCCATCACAGCTATACGTTTCTAGTTTTTTGTTTTCTAGAGACAGCATCTAGCTCTGTTGTCCAGTCTGAAGTGTGGCAGCCCAATCAGAGTTTACTGAAGCCCTGACCTCCTGAGCTCAAGTGATCCTCCCACCCCAGCCTCCCCAGTAGCTAGGACTACAGGTGCACGCTACTACACCTGGCTAACTTTATTTATTTATTTAGAGATGTCGAGTTTCATTCTTGTTGCCCAGGCTGGAGTGCAGTGGAATGATCTCGGCTCACTACAACCCCTGCCTCTTGGATTCAAGCGATTCTCCAGCCTCAGCCTCCTGAGTAGCTAGGATTACAGACACCCACCACCTTGCCCAGCTAATTTTTGTATTTTTAGTAGAGAAGTGGTTTTCCCATGTTGGCCAGGTTGGTCTTGAACTCCTGACCTCAGGCGATCCACCTCCCTCAACCTCCCAAAGTGCTGGGATTACAGGCGTGAGTCACCAAGCCCAGCCCCTAGCTAATTTTTCTTTAAACCTTTTTTTTTTTTTTGTTAGATGAAGTCTCGAGTGCAGTGGCACAATCTCGGCTCACTGCGACCTCTTCCTCCTGGGTCCAAGCGATGCTCCTGCCTAAACCTCCCGAGTAGCTGGGACCACAGGTGTGTGCCAATATGCCAGGCTAATTTTTTGTATTTTTAGTAGAGGCGGGGTTTCACGGTGTTAGCCAGGATGGTCTTGATCTCCTGACCTCGTGATCTGCCCACCTCAGCCTCCCAAAGTGCTGGGATTACAGGCGTGAGCCACTGTGCCCGGCCAAACTTTTTTTTTTTTCTGAGACACAGTCTCGCTCTGTCACCCAGGCTGGAGTACACTGCTGTGATTTTGGCTCACTGTAACTTCTGCCTCTGGGGTTCAAGCAATTCTCCTACCTCAGCCTCCCAAGTAGCTGGGACTACAGGTGCATGCTGCCACACTAGGCTAATTTCTTATTTTAGTAGTGACGGGGTTTCACCGTGTTGCCCAGGCTGGTCTAGAACTCCTGAGCTCAGGCAATCCACCCACCTCAGCCTCCCAAAGTGCTAGGATTATAGGCGTGAGCCACTGTGCCCAGCCCTAGCTAACTTTTTAATTGTTCTTTTGTGGAGACAGGGTCTTACTATGTTGCCCAGGCTGGTCTTGAACTGGACTCAAGCGATCCTCTCACCTTGGACTCTCAAAGTGCTGAGATTCCAGGCATGAGTCACTGCATCTGGCCTGTTTTATAATATAAAAAAATTGTTTGAGACAGGGTCTCACTCTGTCACCCAGGCTAGAGTGCAGTGGCACTATCTCAGCTCACTGCAACCTCCATCTCCTGGGTTCAAGTGATCCTCTCACCTCAGCCTCCTGAGTAGCTGAGACCACAGGTGTGCACCACTATGCCCAGCTATTTTTTTTTTTTGTAGTTATAGTAGAGACAGGGTTTTGCCATGTTGCCCTGGCTGGTCTTGAACTCCTAAGCTCAAGAGAGGCCCGCCTTGGCCTCCCAAAGTGTTAAGATTACAGGCATGAGCCACCTGCCATGTATGTATGTATGTATTTCTTTGATGGAGTCTCACTCTATCGCCCAGACTGGAATGCAGTGGTGCAACCTCTGCTGCCCAGGTTCAAGTGATTCGCCTGCCTCAGCCTCCTGAGTAGCTGGGATTATGGGCATGCGCCACCACGCCTGGCTAATTTTATATTTTTAGTAGACACAGGGTTTCACCATGTTGGTCAGGCTGGTTTCAAACTCCTGACCTCAGGTGATCCACCCACCTCGGCCTCCGAAAGTGCTGGGATTACAGGCATGAACCATTGTGCCCAGCCTTATATATTTTTTGAGACGGAGTTTTGCTCTGATGCCCAGGCTGGGGTGCAGCGGGGCGATTTCGGCTCACTGCAACCTCTGCCTCCCAGGTTCAAGTGAGTCTCCTGCCTCAGCCTCTGGAGTAGCTTGGATTACAGGCATGCACCAACTATGCCCAGCTAATTTTTGTACTTTTAGTAGAGACAGCGTTTCTCCATGGTGGCCAGGCTGGTCTCAACCATCTGACTTCAGGTGATCTGCTGCCTCTGCCTCCCAAAGTGCTGAGATTACAGGCATGAGCTACCATGCCCAGTCTGGTTTTCTTTTTAAAGTAGGGTAGAATCAATATTTTTTGTTGGTATCCTTGGTATTTCTTCTCATTTGATCATAAGAGGGGGTGTTTGAAGCCCTCCTTGAAAGACTACACATCGGTGAAAAACATTTATTGAAGGTGCCTAGATACAGCCTCACAGTATGAGCTCATGGTTCAGTGCACTCTTAGATGAGGAAAGTGCATCAGATAAATGGTTCATTTCCTTAATTTTACATAAATGGCTTTCTTTATGTTAGGTGAATAGTCTCCCTTCGTGTCCCTTTATTTTGGCTTTAGGATAGGAAAATGTCAGAGAAAAGGCCATACTTTTATGGTTTAGTAATCATCAGAATCAAATGGGTTTTGAAACTGAAAGCAGAAGAGGTTAGCGTAAGACTGTATTAAGTGCCAGAGGCTCCTCTCATTTCTTGCATTGATAGAATAACAAAACCTTCAGAAAAAGGCATGTTTAGGGTCAGCAGTTCTGTGGCTGCAAAAGGCCCACAGATGCACAACAGTGATTTCATAGTTTAAGTATGGAAAAGCAATATGATTAAATTTAAAATTTTCTTTCATGAAGAATTCCTCAAATTGAAAGAGTCACTCAGATGAAGAGAAATCTACAGATATAAGGAGGATCTTAAGAATCCTAACAACCTCTACTACTATTTCTTCTTATTTATTTAGAGACAGACTCTCACCCTGTCACCCAGGCTGGAGTGCGACGGCGCGATCTTGACTCACTGCCACCTCTGCCTCCCAGGTTCAAGTGATTCTCCTACATCAGCCTCCAGAACAGCTCGGACTATAGGCACGCACCACCACTTTCGGCTACTTTTTGTGTTTTTTGGTAGAGATGATTTTTCACCATATTGGCCAGGTCAGTCCCAAATTCCTGACTTCCTATGATCCACCCACCTTGGCCCTTCCCAAAGTGCTGGAATTACAGGCATGAGCCACTGCACCTGGCCTCTTTGATTTTAAAACTGTATATAACTACTTAGTTTCTTGTACCTGCAGTAACCTAATCAACAAATAGTAACTTGGCAGGATTACAGGCTAGTCTAATCCCCATTCCAATTCTCTTTTCCTTTGCCATTACCAGAGACTGGAAAGCTAAAACCTACACAATTCTGGCCAGTGAAATGTTAGTGATATTTACTGAGATTTTTTGGAAAATTATGTCTTTCTAGCTCAGATTCTGCCCCTCCCTGGCACTCCTTCCTGCTGGAAGGTATGCTGAGAACAGCCATGCTGAGAACAGCCATGCTGAAACCATGAGGTAACTAGCACACACGGGGCAAGTCTAAGGGAGAAGGGACAATGAGCCTGGGTCAGTGACAGCACTGCCTACTGCCTACCTTAAGACCTTTATTATGTAAGTGAAATTACTAAGCTGTTTCAACCATAGGTTTTCAAGTTTCTGATACCTGCCACTAAATGCAATCCCTAATTGATACAAGTAAAAATTCTCCAAAGTAGGAAAGAGGACCCAGTGCAAATAAGAATTAGCAATGAAGGAAAGAATAAATGCTATAATTTGGCTTTCTATAAAAAAATACATCTCTTGGCCAGGTGCCGTGGCTCACGCCTATAATCCTAGCACTTTGGGAGGCCTAGGTGGGTGGATCACCTGAGCTCAGGAGTTTGAGACCAGCCTGGCCAACATGGTGAAACCCTAAAATACAAAAATTAGCCGGGCATGGTGACACATACCTGTAATCCCAGCTACTTGGGAGGCTGAGGCAGAAGAATTGTTTGAACCCAGGAGTGGGTTGCAGTAAGCCGAGGTCACGCCACTGCACCCCAGCCTGGGCAACAGCGCCAGACACTGTCTCAAAAACAAACAAAACAACAACAAAAAATCTCCAGGTCAGGAGTAGTGGCTCATGCCTGTAATCCCAGCACTTTGGGAGGCTGAGGCAGGTGGATCACTTGAGGTCAGGAGTTTGAGACAAGCCTGGCCAATATGGTGAAACCCCGTCTCTACTAAAAATACAAAAATTAGCCAGGTGTGGTGGGGTGTGCCTGTAATTCCAGCTACTTAGGAGGCTGAGGCAGGAGAATCACTTGAACCCGGGAGGTGGAGGCTGTGGTGAGCCAAGATCATGCCACTGCACTCCAGCGCCTGGGTGACAGTGAGACTCGGTCTCAAAAAAAAAAAAAAAACAAAAAAACCCAAAAAACTCCAATCAGCATTTCCTTCCAAAGTTGAATGATGTCTAATTATATGTTTATTATTATCATATACAGATACTTTGAATTTATGTGTTTTAGTTAAGATATTGGAATATACATTTATAAAACATTCCTTTTCACATATATTGTAGGTAACATTTCCTATCAAAGACTGAGTTTCTTGGGAAGCAATCTCTGAGTCAGAAATTAGCATGCACAGTGCTGCTCCTGGGATCAACGTGTGAGAAGAAGAGCAGGATTGGTTAAGCAAGATGTTAAGCTTTGAGGCAGTCTCAATGAAGTCCTCATCTGACCCCCATGGTGAACTCTGGGACAGCCCCTTTGTTCAGTCATGGGATGCTAGCTGGCCCTGGCAGAAGGGATCATCTCTAGTGAGGTACTTTTCTTTAGTAAGGCATTCTCCACAGCCTGACAGCCAAGAGTTTCCTGTAGCACTCCTAGCATTTGGGGAATATCCTTTATTCCTAAACAGAGATCTGGGGGTATGTCACAGTGTCACATGTACTAAGGCATATCTTGCGTTTAAAAATATAAATGCTTTTATTCCATTAGTCACCTCAGTAACCCCTCACTTAACAGTCAATTCTCTAGACTTACTGATAGTAGTGAACACACTGGTGAAGCAGAAATAGTCCACAGCATTGAGAGAAAGAAGGTGGTAGAGAAACTGCTCTCTTTCTTCTTCACAACGTAGAAAAGCATATCGCTTATAAAGCTTCCTAGGAAAGGGTACGACAAGCACAAGACAGTAGTGTCAAAGAAAAAAAAAAGACAGCAGTATCATGTATTTCTCATGCTTTTCATCATGTCGTTCTGTTTTTCAGATGGAGCTTCTCTCTTGCTGCCCATGCTAGAGTGCAATGGCATGATCTCAGTTCACTGCAACCTCTGTCTCCCAGGTTTAAGCAATTCTCCTGTCCCACCATCCTGAATAGCAGGGATTATAGGCATGTGCCACCACACCCAGCTAAGTTTTGTATTTTTAGTAGAGAAGGGGTTTCATCATGTTGGCCAGGCTGATCTTGAACTCCTGACCTCAGGTGATCCACCTGCCTCAGCCTCCCAAAGTGCTAAGATTACAGGCATAAGCCACTGCGCCCGGCCATCTTTTTTTGTCTTTTGTTTTTTTTCCATTATGTCTTCTTTTTTCTAAGATGAGGTCTTGCTATATTGCCCAGGCTGGCCTTGAACTCTTGGACTCAAGTGATCTTCCTGTCTCAGTCTTGCAAAGTGTTGGGGGATTACAGACATGAGCCACTGACCTGGACCCCATTATGCCTTGGCTAAAAATAAATAGCTCTTCTTAGCCAAATACCTTTAATCTTGAAAGAACAGGTAATTTGGCTCAGCATAGTGGCTCATGCCTATAATCTCAGCACTTTGGGAAGCAGAGGCAGGTGGATCACCTGAGGTCGGGAGTTCGAGACTAGCCTGACCAACATGGAGAAACACTGTCTCTACTAAAAATACAAAATTAGCCAGGTGTGGTAGCGCATGCCTGTAATCCCAGCTACTTGGGAGGCTGAGGCAGGAGAATCGCTTGAATCCGGTAGGCGGAGGTTTCAGCGAGCTGAGATTGCACCATTGCACTCTAGCCTGGGCAACAAGAGTGAAACTCCATTTAAAAAAAAGAAAAAGAATAGGCAATTCATAAAAACGGACAGTTAACATAACACTTTCAATTTAACTAGTAATTAAAGAAAAAAATGCATCTATTTTAGTAATTAAAGAAAAAAATGCATATATTTTATCTATCAAACTAATAAAGACTTAAAAGTGATGACCAGTGTTGACAAGGAAGAAATGAATGCCATTCTTACAGCTGGTGGGACTGAAAATTTCAGGAAAGCAATTCAGGTAACACTTATTTTAAACCAATCGTATCCCTTGACTCGTCAATTTTACTTTTAGAACTCAGTCCTAAAGATATAGATGAAATGGGGCAAAGATTTCATTAAACACTTAAAGTCTATTAGTGTCCCCCCCACCTTTTTTTTTTTTGAGATGAAGTCTTGCTCTTTCACCCAGGCTGGAGTGCAGTGATGCAGTAACAGCTCAAGCTCACTGCAGCCTTGACCTCCTGGGCTTGAGTGAGCCTCTCATCTCAGTCTCCCAAGCTGCTGGGACCACAGGTGCATGCTACCACGCCAGCTAATTTTTTATTTTTAGTAGAGATGGAGTCTCACAATTATTGTCCAGGCTGGTCTTGAACTCCTAGGCTCAAGGTGTTCCTCTCACCTTGGCCTCTCAAAGTGCTGGCATTACAGGAGCCACCATGCCCAGCCTAGTGTCATTTTAAAGACAGGGAAAAGAGAGATACAGGAAAGTTAAGTATCTTGTCCAAGGCCATTCAAACAGTAAATAGGGAAGGCAATATTCAAACACAGGCATTTGGACCTCAGAGTTTAAACTCTTTTGATACAGTGAAATGTTTATGGTACACTGTTAATCTAATAAAAAGGATGATATTGAATTGCAAATATAGTATATCTTAATAAGAGAACATGCATAGCAGAAATGTATAGAAGAAAATGTGAAATACTCGGTATTATTCTTTATATAGCAGGATTATAAGTGATTATCATTTTCCTCTTTGCACTTTGGCCTCTATAGGCATAAATAACTTTTTTTTTTTTGAGATGGAGTTTCACTCTTGTTGCCCAGACTGGAGTGCAATGCCGTGATCTCGGCTCACTGCAACCTCTTGCCTCCTGGGTTCAAGCAAGTCTGCTGCCTCAGTCTCCCAAGTAGCTGGGATTACAGGCATGTGCCCCACGCCCAGCTAATTTTGTATTTTTAGTAGAGACAGTGTTTCTCCATGTTGGTCAAGCTGGTCTCGAACTCCTGACGTCAGGTGATCTGCCCGCCTCGGCCTCCCAAAGGGTTGGGATTACAGGCATGAGCCACTGTGCCTGGCCTTTATTTTTTGTTGCGATGGAGTCTCGCTCTGTTGCCCGGCCTGGAGTGCAGTGGCGTGATCTCAGCTCACTGCAACCTTGAACTCCCTGGTTCAAGCGATTCTCCTGCCTCAGCCTCCTAAGTAGCTGGGATTACAGGCATGTGCCACCATGCCCAACTAATTTTTGTATTTTTAGTAGAGACGGGATTTCACCATGTTGGCCAGGATGGTCTTGATCTCCTGATCTCGTGATCTGCCCGTCTCAGCCTCCCAAAGTGCTGGGATTACACACATGAGCCACCAAGCCTGGCCAATAATTTTTATAATTGGAAAAAACCCCAAACATACAAAAAACAAAAAAATGCTAGTTTTAAGAAAATAAGATCAGGTTTACAGGCTGTATGTGACACTTCATTGTTTATCAAACCTACTCTTTGGACATTAAGACTCATCTGAAAATGCTCCAGGGGGTATGTAATCCAAGTGTGATATGTACAAATGCAAAATTACAAAAAGCATTGGGTTACCATGATGAGACTCTAATAGATGTCATGTTTGAGGTCTTTGGTGAATTCTCTGCATAACTTTGCTCCTGAGAAGTCAAAGTCCTTAGCCTTCAAGTTAGCACTAATGTAAATAAGGGCAATATATTTCATCTAAGACAGCGTCTTCTTTTTCTTTCTGAGACAGGGCCTCGTTCTGTTGCCCAGGCTGGATTGCAGTGGCACAATCTTGGCTCACTGCAACCTCCACCTCCCGGGCTCAAGTGATTCTCATGCCTCAGCCTCCCAAGTAGCTAGGATTATAGGCATGTGCTACTACACCCAGCTAATTTTTTTATTTTTTGTAGAGACGGGGTTTCACCATGTTGGCCAGGCTGATCTCAAACTCCTGACCTCAAGTGATCTGCCTACCTTGGCCTCCCAAAGTGTTGGGATTACAGGTGTGAGCCATTGCGCCTGACCTTGAAAAGTGTTTCTTGATAGAGTAAATAGAAGCAATTAAAACAGTTAACAATTAGCTGACAAGTACTTCACTGGTTTCCTGGCTCTAAACCAGTAGTCCCCAACCTTTCTGGCACCAGGGACTGGTTTCATGGAAGATAATTTTTCCATGGCTGTTGCAGGGGCCAGGGATGGGGAGGTGGATTCAGAATAAAATTGTTTCACCTCAGATCAGGCATTAGAGTTGTGCTCCTTTGATAATCTAATGCCGTTGATCTGACAGGAGGTGGAGCTTAGGTGGTAATGCTAGCTTGCCCTCAGCTCATCTCCTGCTGTGCGGCCCTGGTTCCTAATAGGCCACTGAGCAGTACTGGTCCATAGCCCAAGGGTTGGGAACCCTTGCCCTAAACTACTGAATGCAAGGCTCTCAGAAGAAGCCCTTTACTGGGACCTCCTCATAGTACTTTTTTTTTTTTTTTTTTAAACTCCAGGTTTTGTCTGTATTTTTTTCACAATATGTTTATGTAAATTCAAACTATCTTTTGGATGTTACCATCAGCTTGTGTAAACTAGCTAGCTTTTTGCCTGATTCTAGCAGAGCAATCTGGCTTTTTTTTTTTTTTTTTTTTTTGAGACAGAATCTCGTGCTGTAGCCCATACTGGAGTGCAGTGATGTGATTTTGGCTCACTGCAACCACTGCCTCCCAAGTTCAAGTGATTCCCCTGCCTCAGCCTCCTGAATAGCCAGGACTACAGGCGTGCGTCACCACACCCTGCTAATTTTTGTATTTTTAGTAGAGACAGAGTTTTATCATGTTGGCCAGGCTGGTCTCAAACTCCTGACTTCAGGTCATCTGCCTGCCTTGGCCTCCCAAAGTGCTGGGATTTTTTGAGACAGGGGTATTGCTCTATTGCCCAGGCTGGAGTGCAGTGGAACAATCCTGGTTCACTGCAACCTGTGCCTCCCGGGCTCAAGCAATCCTCCTACCTCAGCCTCCCAAGTAGCTAGGACTATAGGCACACAGCACCACACCTGACTAATGTTTGTATTTTTTGAAGATACAGGGTTTCACCATGTTACCCAGGCTGGTCTTGAACTCTTGGACTCAAGTGATTTGCCCACCTTGGCCTCCCAAAATGTTAGTATTACAGGCAACGGCCACCACACCCAACTGCAATCTGGCCTTTGGCTGTTAAATTTGGTGTGTCCTCCCCAAAATAATCAAGTATTACATCAAGACAGAATTTTTAAAGCACGTGCCTGTTAGATAAAGAAGAATGCATGTGCACAGGAAACAGCACTTCATACTGAAGAAGCCACTTTGTCAGTTTATGTAACTTGCTTTGTATGCACACAGGTATGCATACAAAAATGTAACAAATGTATCAAATTTGAAACAGAAATGTATCACAGATGGTATCTTACTTGGTGAGTGGCTGGTTAGAAAGCAACTGCTTAAGATGCTGGGACAAGAGCTTCTTTTCTAGAGACAGTCTTATCCATGCCCGAGCTCGTCCAACATCAGTCTTGATCTCACTCATGTTCTGAATATGCCTAAAGAATAGTGGCAACATCAAAGATACAGATCTTAAGGATAACCCTGACTAGAAAAGAAGAGTGAACAGTACTGGACACAGAAAGGATTCTTTTATACTTAAAGGAAGCAATGGATAATATACAATTGATGTTAATTAAATTTTTGAAGGTTCCATCTGAATCATGAAGTTAGTCTCACATCATAATTGACATTACAATACAAGCACACAGACAATGTTGTAAGATAAAGCATTTAACACCCATTCACTCTTTCAGGCTTTATTATGTCCTTGTAGCAGACTCACAGATACCTGTAAACAAGCATTTGGTTATTCCTGATTCTCAAAAAAAAGTAATAAAACAGGGTGAATACTCAAGTTTCTTTTCAAAATAATTGTTCTATAGCACAACTGAATATCAGCCACAACTTTAATCCACTGAATTACTTTTCAAGTTGCACTGGACAATATATGGAAAATAAGAAATCTTACTTTCTATAGCATTAGAGAAAATAAGCTAGACTGCATTGATAATCTTTAATTGGTTAATTATTTTTAAATATTTTTGAAATACAAGGTCTTGCTATGTTGCCCAGGTTGGTATCAATCTCTTGGTCTCAAGTGATCCTCTGTCCTCAGCCTCCCAAAGTGCATGACTCACTGCACTCAGATCTTATGACACTGCTTTAAACCCATACATTGTAAGAGTTGACTAAGTATTGTACCTAAAATATTTAAATGAAAAAAGTCTCTGCATTCCTCATTCAATAAATCTGTTAGATATGGTGATGTCTTGTAAAGATTTCTTAACAGTAATTCCAAGTCATGATTCTCAGATCTGTATCTGCTTCAAACTAAGTCTACCTGATTGCAACTGTTCTGCCACACATCCTGCCATTATTTGCACATTTTTTTTGTATCAGTGGGTAGTAGGTATTTAAGGGAGTTTTAAAAACTGAACAAAAGAAGCTATGAAACAGTTTAGGGTGGGCACGATGGCTCACGTCTGTAATCTCAGCACTTTGGGAGGCCGAGGCAGGAGAATCACTTGAGCCCAGGAATTCAAGACCAGCCTGGGCAACATAAGACTCCATCTCTACTAAAAATAAAAAAAAATTAGCTGGGCGTGATGGCAGGTACCTGTAATCCCAGCTACTTGGGAGGCTGAGGCAGAAGGATTGCTTGACCCTAGGAATTGAAGCTGCAGTGAGTGGTGATTGCATCACTGAACTCCAGCCTGGGTGACAAAGCAAGACCCTGTCTCAAAATTAAAATTAAAAAAAAAGTTTAGAGATGCTTTAACTCAGCTGCATTTTCCATTTGGATTTAATGTCAGGAAAGAATACAATGGTATAAAAATAAAATAAGCAAAATCATAAAAAATGCTTCCTTCAGAATAATACATAAGCAAAAAATACACAGACATAATTATTTGAGCAATTTAGTTAAAAGCCACAAAATATTTCAAAGTTATCAGCATGTGCTAACACATGTATTAATAACAAATACCTCATGTCCTGGATAAGAGAGACCCTGAGTGTTGGCAACATAACTCCTGAGTCAGATTTTCTTCTTTCTGGTCCGAGGGCAACTATGTAGAAAAATATCAGCAACATATTAGAAAAGTAACAAAAAATATACATAGTTCATACTAAATACTTTGAAATTGTTTTGATAAGAACAAATTTTAAAAACATTTAAATTTTAAATTTTAAAATTTCTAGTTTTAAAAATTTAAACTTCAGGGCATACACCAATGCATTTTTTTTCTTTTTTTTTTTTTGAGATGCGTCTTGCTCTGTTGCTCAGGCTGGAGTGTAGTGGTGCGATCTCGGCTCACTGCAATCTCTGCCTCCCAAGTTCAAGCCATTCTACTGCCTCAGCCTCCCAAGTAGCTGGGATTACAGGTGTGCGCCACCACACCTGGCTAATTTTTAAAAATTTTTAGTAGAGACGGGGTTTCACCATGTTGGCCAGGCTGGTCTCAGACACTTCATCTCAGGTGATTTGCCCGCCTCAGCTTCCCAAAGTGCTGGGATTACAGGCATGAGTCACTGCACCTGACCTCATTTCTATTTTTTTTAACAGAAAAAAGTGGCAGAGGAGATGGACACTAGAGAATCCTTTTAAACTTGATCTGGATCTTCATAAATATAGTTACAGCCAGGGACAGCAGCACCTTGACATTCTGATTACAGGAGCTCCAGGGCAATGTAGTAAACTAATGTTCCTAGCTGTCTGATTAAATACATTTTAAACACTAGATTTCTAACAATAAACATCACATTTAGGGTAGTGTTGCCTTCTAGAGGCAGTGAGGGAAAAGGAATTAAGGATGAATAAAAGGGTCTTTAAGACCAGCACAGTGGTTCATGCCTGTAATTCCAGCACTTTGGGAGGCCAAGGTGGGCAGATCACCTGAGGTCAGGAGTTTGAGAGCAGCCAGACCAATATGGAGAAACACTGTTTCTACTAAAAAAACAAAATTAGCTGGGCATGGTGGCTCATGCCTGTAATCCCAGCACTTTGGGATGCTGAGGCAGGTGGATCACTTGAGGTCAGAAGTTTGAGACCAGCCTGGCCAACACGGCAAAACCCTGTCTCTACTAAAAATATAAAAATTAGCTAGGCATGGTGGTTAGCACCTGTAATCCCAGGAACTTGGGAGGCTGAGGCAGGAGAACTGCTTGAACTCGGGAGGCAGAGGTTGCAGTGAGCCAAGATTGCACCACTATACTCCAGCCTGGGTGACAAAAGCAAGACTCCATCTCAAAAAAATAAAATTACTTTTTTACAAAACATTTCTGAATGTGCAAAGTAATTCATATTTTTGAAAAGGTTCCGAAATGACTGATTCAATATAAAGCATTTTATCTCAATTAGCTTCCCACAGTTACTTCTACTTTTCGTGAAATAAATGGTTATTTTACATAAAGAAAAGCAGGCTCCCTGTGTTGTTGTGAAAAATACATAGCAGGTAGAATACTTAGCTTAAGAAACCCTACATAATTCTAATTAGCTAAAAATTAAGATACTTCTAACATGTTATGTCATCTATAAATTGAAGAAGAGCTTTGACTCCTGAAATTTTTGAGACATATGTACATATTTTTTCCCTGAAAAATCATTAATGCTGCTTATAAAACTTTTTTTTTTTTTTAAATGGAGTCTTGCTCTGTCGCCCAGGCTGGAGTGTAGTGGCACCATCTCACCTCACTGCAACCTCTGCCTCCGGGGTTCAATTGATTATCCTGCCTAAGCCTAACGAGTAGCTGGGACTACAGGCATGTGCCACCATGCCTGGCTAATTTTTGTATTTTTAGTAGAGATGGGGTTTCACCATGTTGGCCAGGCAGGTCTCAAGCTCCTGACCTCAAGTGATCTGCCCGCCCTGGCCTCCCAAAGTAGTGGGATTACAGGTGTGACCCACTACACCCGGCATAAAGCTTTTAAGAAAAAAAATATTCTAATGCTAGAGAGAGTAATGTATACTTGCAGGGTTGTTCACAATTCATTGGGGGTTTTCACAGGATACCTTACTTGATCAGCATGACAGTTTCAGCCTAGCTAATTTTATTTTCCCTATTTTATAGATGAGGAAGCAGGAGATCAGAAAGGGCAAATGATTTTTTCCAAGGTCTCACAGTTAGTAAGTAATACTGCTCCTTCTACTTTATCCCATTATTAGCAAAAGGAGTAAATTTTAGCTTGAGAGAGAAAGAGATCAAGACAAGGCCGTACAGTATTGCGTCTTCTCATAGTCCAATGCTGCCAGTTCTTTATCAATGATCTCATACCTGGTGATTCTGCAAGGTGCTCTTGTTTCTCTTCTCTGTCCTGAAATTGAATTAAATGTGACCACAAAGCTGACTTCCCCTGAAAGGACAAGGTGTGTAAACATTTCATTTTATAAGAAACAATTCATCAAAAAATAATTTCTCATCCAAATCATTCATATTCCAATAGCCATTTAGAAGTTTGGTGACCCAAGCTCACCCATTCCTAGCTGTGTAACATTCTGAGCATCTTCTGCATGTATTATAAAGGTCATCCTTTGCCTCACTGAAAAGACTGGCAAGAGCCTGGGGAAGGGAAGCAGCTAAGCAAAGGGGTAGCATGGGAGGCAAGAAGATTTCTGATGTCAGCTTAGTTGTTACTTAGTTGTATGTAATTAGGGCTGTCTACAGTGGCTACATTTGTAACCATGGAATTAAAATGCTCTAGCAGAACAGAATGTACTTGTGTACATCTATATGTAAAATACGTTTGGATATATGAAGTGGTAATGAGAGAAAAAAATCGATGTGAGAGGAGAAAGAGAAAAAGGGAGGCAGAAATATGCACACATCAGGGAAAAAAAACACACAATAGGAGACTAGAGAGACAAAAGCAAAGAGATCATTTGAATTTTTTCACCCTGAATTATTAGAGAACTTAAAATGGTAAGGAACTGTTAATTCTGGTTACTAGAGTTTTTTCCTGGACAGTGACAAAAGCAAACATTTAATGGAACTTACTAGGGATACAGCCTCTGCAATGAATGTGCTATTTTATCCTTTCCTGCTTAGCAGGAAAGATCCCCAAATCACCTCCTGCTCATGGGTTATATTTTCTTTTTCTGAAATTAAAATGCCTGTGGCACTTTTCTAGTCCTCTTGTGACAAAATAATCTATTTTTTTTTTAATGACATATTTTTCTTCTTGTTACATTTCTTCACAGGGCTCTTAACTGGCCATGTCACCAGGACCTCATAAACTGTTACCTGCTTGACCTGCAAGCCATGGCTCCATATCCTCTCCAGCAGGTCACAGAGGCTGGCGATCAAGGTATTCTCCTCCAGGCCAGTGATGTTTGCTTCTCCATGGCCAAGTTCCACCGCTTCGTGTCCCATCTTCTCTACCAACATGCGTTTTGTCTAAGAATATCACGTGCAGTCATAAGGCACTCCAGCAGTGAAATCAAAACCAAAAAGTCAATTACTGAAGTAGGAGACTTGGCTTCCCTTCATAATACTTCTATTTGCAGATTTGTAATCACCTTGGATGACAAGTCTTAATCTCTGTGGTCAACTAACTGGAGTAACATAATTTATATGTTACTATTTTGTCAGAGAAATGGAGTGTGACTAAAGAGAAAATAAGGTAATATTTATAAGGCATCCCCATGTTAAAAAGATGCTTATGTACAACAATTGTCAAATTATTAACTTCTGTGACATAGGGGAATTACAGCAGACCTAGAAAGTGTGCTGTCAGGGCTGGGTGCGGTGGCTCACTCCTGTAATCCCAGCACTTTAGGAGGCTGAGGCGGGTGGATCACCTGAGATAGGAGTTTGAGACCAGCCTGGCCAACATGGTGAAACCCTATCTCTACTAAAAATACAAAAAGTAGCCGGGCAGTAGTGGTGTGTGCCTATAATCCCAGCTACTTGGGAGGCTAAAGCAGGAGAATCCCTTGAACCTAGGAGGTGGAGGTTGCAGTGAGCTGAGATCACACCACTGCACTCCAGCCTGCTGGGTGATAAAGTGAGACTCTGTCTCAAAAACAAACAAAAAGAAAATGTACTATGAGAACATGGAACCCCATCCTGCCACCACAACCTGCCCTATCACTGCCCCAGCATCTTAGCATACTAAAGATTCTTGCATTTAGTTTGACTGCACTTAGGTTAAAAACCACAATAAAAATGGGCAGCTCTAAAGTTTTTGAGAACTCTAATTTGTGAATGAACCAGGACTTTCCTTCTCTTTTCCTTTTTTATCTTTTCTTTGTTCATCGAGCATGCACCAAAAAATGGAAAGAAAATGGAAATCAGTTTCATGTAAGTTAATTTGCATCAGTCTTAGTAGTTTTTATAAAACGCAAGAACGAGAATCTAGCTCTTTTAGGTGAGAACTTTAATTCACCACTATATACTGATGCTGAAAACAGTGCATTTATTGAATATGCAGAAAAGGTACTCAATGACTGTCAAATCAATAAAATTATTAGTTAAAATGATGTTTTAAGTTTTGTCAATTTGTACTGCTACCTCCAATAAACAAAGATATCTGAGAGGAGACTGTTGTGCAATATATACAAACCTACAACTCAGCTAAGGTCTTTCTCCTTATGGGAACACAAACCATGTATAGACACAAATAAGGTTATACACACGTACATACACAGAAACAAAAGTGTTGTCTTTCACATAAGATGACAACATTCCTGATGCAATTACGAGCAGTTTAAGACATCTCATGTTGGAGAGGAGGACAGCAATGTCTGAAAAGATGAGGAAGATGGCACAAGGCTCTCATGTCATTGATTCTGCGGGCAGTAGAGAACCCATGGAGGTTCAACGCCCAAGTAAAGAGCACATGAGGTAAATGCCACAGTACAAGTTTTCTTCTAGCAAAATTCCATGCTTAAATGGGGGTTAACCCAGTTCATCTTAGCCTCACACATGGTGTAAACATGAACGCACCACTGTCTGGCATCAGTGAATAATACATACCTTCATTCTACATTCTTTTAATAAGCCTTCTACGAATTTCCAGTTGGTCTGTGCAATCACTGCAGGAGAGAGGTCTGACAGTTTGGGCTGCCTCAGGTTTTTTCCTAAACTTCGTGCCTCTTGCATATATTTCTAAAAATTAAGGAGTATTTTTAATGCATAAACATTAGCTATTCTTCTAATCTTCTTAACCTTATACAAACAAGTGCAGAGACAAACAAAATGCAAAAAAGTCCGTAAGTGTATGTGCATAACAACAATTAAAGTTTTAGTGCACCAAAAGATAGAGGACACTCATATGCCACCCCAAAACAACTGTTAACTCCTGTGAGAAGTAAAGTGACAGAAACCCATTGGGTTAAAACTCATTCAAAGTGAGATAACATTTCATTTCGTTTAGTCTTTTTATTGGGAATACAAAAGGTTGTGATCGTCAGGATTGTGGTTGAGACAAAAAAATTTCGGTGTCTGGATTACAAATCCGAGGTTCTGCAGGAGCCCAGTGGTTCTCAGATTACTAGTTTCCTCCACTCCTTTCCCCATATAGCAAGAGACTTAACATACCTCTAGTCTCCTGGGAAGTGCTCTCCAATCTAACCCTTTGCTCTATAATCAAGTCACAACAGTAAAATCAGGAGCTCTAGAATCTGGTTGTAATTAATTTTATGACTCAGGCATATCAACTAATGTTTGTGCATCTTAGCTTGTTAAATGGGCATAAAACACGCCCACCTACCTCCCAAAAAGGCTATATAATCACTCCGAAAAGCACGATGTGCTCCAAATGAAGGAGGCCTCTTTCTGTGATGTTTTTGCTAAAGCCCTAACTTATCTGGTTGTATAATCAAGAGAAAGTGGAATTACAGTGTTACTTTTGGGGTTTATGGTAACTCTAAGGTATCACAGAAACTTAATCAAATGCTCTTGAGTTTTGGAGTTAGTGAATTTCTATTAAAATCACTACATGTGATTAGTGCAAGATATATGCTCTCTTTTCTTTCTATGCTGCCTATAAAAGTTCATCCAAAGGCTAGGAGGTGGCTCATGCCTATAATCTCAGCACTTTGAGAGGCCAAGGTGGGTGGATCACCAGAGGTCAGGAGTTGGATACCAGCCTGGCCAACAAGGTGAAAACCCATCTCTACTAAAAATACATAAATTAGCCAGGCATGGTGGTGGATGTCTGTAGTCCCAGCTACTTGGGAGGGTGATGAAGAATAATCACTTGAACCTGGGAGGTGGAGGTTGCAGTGAGTGGAGATAGCATCACTGCACTCCAGCCCAGACAACAGAGTGAGACTCCATCTCAAAAAAAAAAAATGTTCATCCAGATACCTTATGTTTACATCAGGATCACAGGGCAGAATTTTCTAAAATGTCCAAGTGTCTTAGGACCATATTTAGAAAATAACTGCTCTACATTATATAGTAAAACTAGCAGTTTATTGGCCGGTGAGGGGAGGCAGTGGGGAGACAGAGACTGCAAGCCAGCACATCCTCCCACAGGCACATATGTGAAATCTATCCTTACTATATTCAGAGAACTTGATATTATAAAAGAAGATGTGTAAAATCCTTTGCATTCTTTAAAAAAGAGAATTTGTACATGTAATATATTTCTCCTTTGGAAGAAAAGTAATCTGTCAAGTCTGGTACAAATAAAAAAAAAAATCCCACTGATTAGGGATTCAACTGATCAGTTTACCTGCTACTTCCCAACCTTTGTGATAAAAGGCAAAATTAACGAAATAATGTTTTTTTCCAGTCCAATCATTTTAACAGTTGTCTCTAATTCTCAGTTTTCCCTTCTTTCTTTGACCCTCTTAAAAACGTTTGACGCAGAAAAAGTACACATAAATGGTATGGGAACTAAATGTCTGCAGAGTTTATTTTATTTTTAAAATCTATCGACCATTACCAGCAGAGAAGCCCAATGTAATAAGGTCTATGTAAACAGTCTGAAGGTTAGTTAGCTGTTTTTTGTTTTTGTTATTTTTTTCTTGAGACAGAGTCTTGCTCTGTTGCCCAGGCTGAAATGCAGTGCCTTGGTCTTGGCTCACTGCAACCTCTGCCTCCCGGATAAAAAAGCAATTTTCCTGCCTCAGCCTCCAGAGTAACTGAGATTACACGTGCCCGCCACCACACCCGGTTAATTTTTGTATTTTTAGTAGAGATGAGGTTTCGCTATGTTGTCCAGGCTGGTCTTAAACTCCTGACCTCAAGTGATCCACCTATCTCAGCCTACCAAAGTGTCGGGATTACAGGCGTGGGCCATCGCTTTTTCTTTCTTTCTAAGACAGAGTCTCGGTTTGTTGCCCCGCTGGAGTGCAGTGGTGCAATCGTGGCTCACTGTAACCTCCACCTACCGGGTTCAAGTGATTCTTCTGCCTCAGCCTCCCAAGTAGCTGGGATTACAGGCAGGTGCTATAACACCTGGCTAATTTTTGTATTCTTAGTAGAGATGGGGTTTCACCATGTTGGCCAGGCTGGTCTCGAACTCCCGACCTCAAATGATCCTCCTGCCTCAGCCTCCCAAAGTGTGGGATTACAGGTGTGAGCCACTGCCCAGCCTGAATACCGTTTTTGTTTGGTTTTTGGTTTTTTGAGACAGAGTCTCACTCTGCTGCCCAGGCTGGAGTTCAGTGGTGTGATCTTGGCTCACTGCAGCCTCTGCTTCCAACAGAGTCTTGCTCTGTTGCCCAGGCTGGAGTGCAATGGCATGATCTTGGATCACTGCAGCCTCCGCCTCCCAGGTTCATGCAATTCTCCTGCCTCAGCCTCCTGAGTAGCTGGGACTACAGGCGCATGCCACCATACTCGACTAATTTTTGTATTTTCAGTAGAGATGGGGTTTCACCATGTTGGCCAGGCTGGTCTCGAACTCCTGTTCTTAAGTGATCTGCCTGCCTTGGACTCCCAAGTGCAGAGAATAAAAGTGTGAGCCACTGTGCCTGGCCCCTGAATACTTTTAAAAGTCAATTATTGGGTTAAAAATTAAGGACTGTCTGTTGGGCACGGTGCCTCACGCCTGTAATCCCAGCACTTTGGGAGGCCAAGGTGGGCGGATCATGAGGTCAAGAGACTGAGACCATCCTGGCCAACATGGTGAAACCCTGTCTCTACTAAAAATACACACAAAGAATTAGCCGGGCTTGGGGGGCACACACCTGTAGTCCCAGCTACTCAGGAAGCTGAGGCAGGAGGATCACTTGAACTCAGGAGGCGGAGGTTGCAGTGAGCTGAGATGGCGCCGAGATCGCACCACTGTACTCCAGCCTGGAGAGAGCAAGACTCTGTCTCAACACACAAACAAACAAATTAAGCCCTGTTTAAAGTTTATGTCCTGTTTTATATAAATGAAAACAAGTTAGATGGCGGTTCTCTTTTGAGTGACCAATTTACTGAGCTCCTAGCACATATGTGGCAGGTACAGTTATTAGCCAACAGCGGATTCCACAGAGCCATGTGCAAAGTCTTCTTCTGAGCATCTCTGCTGGAGCCACAGAACTAGCAACATTCTATGGACATGAACAGAAAAGATACCAGGGGCGGCAAATGGCCTCTCTTCACAAAAAGAAGGGAGGCTGTCTCTGCAAGTTGCAAAAACAGAGCAAGTGTCTTTAAAATAAACAAATGATGATAAAAATATCATCTGCAGGCCGGGCGCAGTGGCTCACGCCTATAATCCCAGCACTTTGGGAGGCTGAGGCAGGTGGATCACGAGGTCAAGAGATCGAGACCATCCTGGTCAACGTGGTGAAACCTGGTCTCTACTAAAAATACAAAAATTAGCTGGGCATGGTGGCGCACGCCTGTAGTCCCAGCTACTCGGGAGGCTGAGGCAGAAGAATTGCTTGAACCCAGGAGGCGGAGGTTGTGGTGAGCCGAGATCGTGCCATTGCACTCCAGCCTGGGTGACAAGAGCGAAACTCCGTCTCAAAAAAAAAAAATCATCTGGAGGAAAAAATATATTTCAAGATGAAAAATATACAAGAGACACCTTTCAGAAGAAATGCTTTTATAATAAAGTCTAGAAGTAACCCCAGATTTCTTCTGCGATTACTACTGTGTTCTTTATTTCCGCTGAAGACAAACACAACAAACTACTAGGAACTACCTATGAAAATATTTCCTATTATTTGGCCAGGCAAGGTGGCTCACGCCTGTAATCCCAGCACTTTGGGAGGCCGATGTGGGCAAATCACCTGAGGTTGGGAGTTCGAGATCAGCCCGACCAACATGGAGAAATCTCGTCTCTACTAAAAACACAAAATTAGCTGGGCAGGGTGGTGCATGCCTGTAATCCTAGCTACTCCGGAGGCTGAGGCAGGAGTATCGCTTGGACCAGGGAGGTAGAGGTTGCGATGAGCCAAGATTGCATCACTGCACTCCAACCTGGGCAACAAGAGCAAAACTCTGTCTCAAAAAAAGAAAAAGAGAAAGAAAATACATCTATCCTATTACTCAATAAACACCAAACTAACTGCTCTTTAATACAGGCTCTCCCAGAATTTTCTAATAAACACCCTAGCCCTTTACCTGGTGTTCAACTTGTGAAGAGAACACTGTTGTAAAATGAAGTAGATTTAAGCTAATATGGGGGGAAAATACAAGCAAGATTTCTAAGTTACTTGTGGCCTCAAGTGGCCTCAAGTGAAATGCGGTTAATGCAAGCTGGCATGCAAGGTAAATGGAAAGAATATTGGCCTAGAAGTTACGATTCCTGGGCTATAGGCCCAGCTCTGTCTTTGTGTGTTTTTAACTCTGGGCAAATCTCTTGGACTTCAATTAATCATGTCAAATTGGACGAGATGACCTTAAAGATTCCTCTTGGCACTGAGATTCTATGTTGATGACTGAATTTTCTGACCACATAAAATACACACCAGGAAGGGGAAGTTAAAATTCTGTGGAGATAAGAAGTCCAGCAAAAGAAAGGCTATTTGAAGTTGAATCACATCTGTACTTCTAGAAAACACTTAAATAAAGGGGAGTTTGTATATTTAATATATTTTCCCTTTTGAAGTAAAGCAATTTGCTATCCGGCACCAAAAAAAATCCCACTGATTAGAGATCCGAATGATTAGTTTTACATGTCAGCAGCATAGAATTACTTATATTAGCACACAGAAACACAGAAAGGGACTAAACACAACAGGAAGCAGGAAGCAAAATGGGGAGTGTGAGTTCACATCACAAGGTCATGTGAGGCATTCTAGAGCTATATGCACTCACACATGTGTAACATTCAAGTAACACCAAAGACAAGATTGGGGGAACATCTGGTAAAGTACTTTGAGGCAAAGAACATACCAGGCAGCACTCAGAGAAGGATTTTTTAGGAAGTCGTGCAGGAGGAGGTGGACCCTGATCCCACTCCCAGAATGCCATGGAGTTCTGACAGACCAAAAGTTCCCCGGAAGGCTAAGAGGATGGAGAAGTGCCAATGACAGAAAAGCAAAAAAGAAAAGGAAAGGGAGAAAGAGACAAGCAGAACAAGCATGCATATGATAAAATCACAGCAAAAGAGAGGGGGGAGAAGAAAATACAGTAGCAAAAAATAAAAACAAGACTACACAGATGATGCTTCAGTTCTTAATAAAATGTTTAAAATTATACGTGTATGAACACAAAAACAACAGATGTTTGGGATGTTTTCTGCTTTATTTCTATAAATTTGATTCTAGAAAACAATTAACATGTCTTCTGACTACATTTTTCTTTTGATCATAAGAAATAGGCTGGGTGTGGTAGCTCACATCCATAATCCCAATATTTTGGGAGGCTGAAGCAGGAGCATCACTTGAGCCCAGGAGCTCGAGACCAGCCTGGGCAACATAGCAAAACACGAGAAATATATATATATGTATTTTAATTGTGGCAGATTTCAAAAAGAAAAAAAAATCAAAACTTACTTGTAATTATTCAACTGTATAATTATGGTTTTATTTACAAAGAGTATAAGTATAAGGATCTAAAAATAATTTCAAAACACTTTCAAAAATACAAAGTAGATTTAGATATTCAAGAAAAAAAATGGTGCCAGCAAGCAGAGAACAAAGCATAGGCAAGTACATCACATTACTTATTATAATTAAATTATGCTTGAAACTTACAAATGTCTACACTTCTCCAGTAGACAATTTTTCTCCCTATAGGAGACATAGTAAGTAAAAATTTATCCTAAACTTGATCTTTACTTGATGTAATACACAGAGACTTGTTTTAGAGCTTTATTTTAGATGTCTTGAAATTACAAAAATGGGCCAGGCGTGGTGGCTCGCACCTGTAATCCCAGCACTTTGAGAAGCCAAGGCAGGCAGACCACAAGGTCAAGAGATCAAGACCATCCTGGCCAACATGGTGAAATCCTGTCTCTACTGAAAACACAAAAATTAGCTGGGTGTGGTGGTGGGGGCCTGTAATCCCAGCTACTAGGGAGGCTGAGGCTGGAAAATCACTTGAACCCGAGAGCCGGAGGTTGCAGTGAGCCCGGATTGCACCACTGCACTGCAGCCTGGCAACAGAGTGAGATCCAATCTCAAAAAAAAAATTACAAAAATGGAAAAAAGGGTGTTTCTGCTATACGTCTGTACAAAAGGATTCATATTTTAAACTATAAGTAAACAGTTTTTTTAAAAGAATATTAAGAATCTACACAATGACATCTGCTGGAAGGAATAAGCCTAGTTCATGGTGCTTTCTTTAAGGCACCCTAGGAAGGCAGACCACATACCTCCCTCAAGTCGTTGTCCAGCCCAACATGCTCAGAATGCTGGCGAAGGCGTTCTTTCCTGCGCTGTGCAGTGGCACTCCGATTTACCCAGCGACTGAAACAACCAAATTATTTAAAAATGTGTTCCTTATCTTTAAAATAGAAATAATTAACCATTCAACACAAAAGGCTGACATACACATTTTAAAATCAATTCTTTAAAAAATAGCAGCTCTGTTAAGATATAATTAAAATACCATACTGTGCACTCATTTAAAGCATACAACCCAATGGTTTTTAGTATCTTTCCAGATATGTGCTGTCATCACCACAATCAGTACTTTTGAAAAACGAGGTCAGGCCAGGTGTGGTAGCTCATGCCTGCAATCCCAGCACTTTGGAAGGCCGAGGCGGGTAGCAGGTCAAGAGATAGAGACCATCCTAGCCAACATGGTGAAACCCTGTCTCTACAAAAAATACAAAAAATTAGCTGGGCATGGTGGTGCACACCTGTAGTCCCAGCTACTCAGGAGGCTGAGGCAGGAGAATCACTTGAACCCTGGAGCCGGAGGCTGCAGTGAGCTGAGACTGCACCACTGTACTCTAGCCTGGTGACAGATCAAGACTCCGTTTCAAAAAAAGATGTAAAAAAAGGCACAGTATCAATACTTATATACACAACAAGTAAAATATTAACCAAGTTAGTCCTTGATTATATTAAGATACATAATAGGAATGCCTTAACTTGCTCAAAGTAAATACTATGAATATTTTTTAATACAAAGGAGAATATTCTCAAAATCCTTAATATAGAATTACTTAATTCTAGTGTCAAGTTTCCAACTTTTCAAGGAAAGATTTCTATCAAACTTGGCTGGGTGCAATGATTACACCTGTAATCCTGGTACTGTGGCCTGATCACTTGAGGCCAGGAGTTTGAGACCAGCCTAGGCAACATAGTAAGACTCTGTCTCTACAAAAAAAACTTAAAAAGTAGCCTCCTTAGCTACCTGGGAGGCTGAAGTGGGAAGATAATTTGAGCCCAGGAGTTTGGGGCTGCAGTGTGCCATGACCCCTGAATTCCAGCCTGGATAACACTGATATCTCATTTCAAGAAAAATAAAAAGATTCAAACTCACAAGGGTGAATCCTCATCTGTAAAGTCTAAGGGTTGCACTCAAAGACCACTGTGATTCCTTTGCTCTAAAATTTCATGGTTGTGCTTCTGTGAAGTGACAGCTTATGTTTATCAGTTGTTTTATAAAATATTTATAATATAAGCTCAGTATCAAAACATGCAGGACAAATGAGTTTAAAATCTGAGCTCTTTTCCATGGCCTATAAAACTCAAAATATAAACAGACTTCTGTTTTGTTCCCTCTGATCTTATATCACTTTTCCCCTAATATTATGTTCTAGTATAGTAAGCTCCATTGTTTCTAAATGATTAATAAAATCAGTGCTAGTTCTATGATAATCTTCTCTGCTACTGAACTGCTGGTATTGAAACTGCCTTTCAGATGAGACCAGGTGCATTCAAGGTGGTATGGTCAAAGATGTAAGTTGCCTTCCAGCTCAAATACCTTTGTTTTTAGTTAATAATGATTCAACTCATATGCCCTAGACCCAGACCTGCCCTAGGTGATATGGTGGGCTTAAAAATATATAATGTTTCCCTTATTCAAAGGTCCTTTTGTGGCCAGCCTAGCTACCTACAGGTTCCAGCTTAGTGTATACAACTCAACCAGCCAGTGATTATCATCTTTAATCACTCCTTTCTATCATCTTTATTCAGTGAAGAATTTGGAACCTGGCTCAGTTTTCTTCTCTGCTATGGGAAGTACAAAGACTATATAGATAACTTAGTCTTAAAATTCTGGTGTCGTCCAAAATGCAACTTAACCTCCAGTCCACTTTATCTGCAACCAGGACATCACACTAAATCAAGTAGTCATCCAGAACTCCTCTACCTCAGAAATCCTGAACTCCACCATCTTAGGCACTGACCCCCTCTCCATTACATTAGCTCTTCCGTGCCTTGACTCTCACTTAAGACCCCTTGTGCTTTTTAGTAGAGACAGGGTTTCACTATGTTGGCCAGACTGGTCTCAAACTCCTCACCTCAGGTGATCTGCTCGCCTTGGTCTCCCAAAGTGTTGGGATTACATCACTCTGCCCAGCCCTAAAAATTCTCTTGATGAAGCCACTGAAACCCCTAACTGCCAAGTCCAATGGCTATTATTCAATCCTTAGCTTACTCAAACCCTCTTCTATATTTAGTACTACTGATCACTCTACTTTAAAGCCCCTGCAATTTTCAACCTCAGTGTTTCCAATGGGATAAGCTCTCTCACCTCTGAGCCTTTGTCCATGAAGTTTTCTCCCAACTTTCATTCACCTTTCAAATAGATTAGAGGGCACTTTTTCCAGAGTGTTCCATGACTCTTCCAAATCTAAGTTAGCTACCTGTTCTGTACACCTCAATTATAGTATCTATCACAGAATTTTATACTCATCTCCATTTTCTATAAAATCTCCTGTAGAAGGGCCAGTATCTTGTCTGTCAGTCATCTTACCGGCAAAGTCTACTGTATCACCTGCCCCTTCTATAACTACAATTAAGTAAACAGAGATGCAGTCTAACATGTAGGTTTACAGATATTCATCACAGCATATATACATATATATATATGTAATAACAAACTGTATTTCCTTTATCCTAAGACTCACATTTTAGCTTTTAAATGTTCTTGGAATCAGGATGTATCTTTTAGTCTATATGCATGTTTAGTATATAATTTTTCCCAAAAGCCTTTAAGTTAATTGCAGACCTTTCTTTTTTTTTTTTTTTTGAGATGGGGTTTCACTCTTGTCATCCAGGATGGAGTGCAATGGCGCAATCTCGGCTCTCTGCAACCTTCACCTTCTGGTTCAAGTGATTCTCCTGTCTCAGCCTCCCAAGTAGCTGGGATTACGGGAATGAGGCACCACGCCAGGCCCCAGATTTTTTTTTTTTTGTGTGTGTGTGTGTGTGTGTTTTTGTTCGTTATTTTGGCTTTTTTTTTTTTTTGTGAGATTTTTCAATTAGCAGTAGAATCAAGTAATATACTCAAAACAACCTAAATGATCAAGAGTAGAGGGTACTATACAATGAAATCTCATGTAGTCACTAAAAAATTCAAATTTCTAAAAATAAATAAGATATGAGAGTACTCATAATACAGTAACGAAAAAAGGTATAACATTCTATAAACAATATTCTAATTTTGTTTCAAAAATAAGGTGTGTGCACTCCTGTTCTCCTGCTCCCCCATCCTTGCTAAGTAAGAGCATAATATCACATTTTAACATTCCATGGTGATGGCATTCTGAGTGATTAAAAATTAACCCCAGCACTTTCTAACATTCCAAATTATTTCTGAGACAGGGTCTCACTCTGTCATCCAGGCTAGAGTGCAGGGGCACAATCTCGGCTGACTGCAACCTTTGCTGCCCAGGTTCAAGTGATTCTCCTGCCTTAGCCTCCTGAGTAGCTGGGATTACAGGCTCCTGCCACAGTGCCTGGCTAATTTTTGTATTTTCAGTAGTGATGGAGTTTCACCATCTTGGCCAGGCTGGTCTTAAACTCCTGACCTCGTGATCCACCCGCTCAACCTCCCAAAGTGCTGGGATTACAGGTGTGAGCCACCCTGCCCAGCCAATATTCCAGATTTTTAAAGAGCAAACACTGTATCAACCTATTTTTAAATTTTTCTCAGCTCTTACCTATCATCCTCATGAACTGTATTCATTGCACTATCCTAAGAATTTTTTTTTGGAGACGGAGTATCACTTTGTCACCCAGGCTGGAGTAGAGTGGCTGCAACCTCTGTCTCCTTGGTCCAAGCGATTTTCATGCCTCAGCCTCCCGAGGAACTGGGATTACAGGTTTGCACCACCACGCCAAACTAATTTCTGCATTTTTAGTAGAGACAGGGCTTCACCATGTTGGCCAGGCTGGTCTCAAACTCCTGGCCTAAAATGATCCACTGCCCTCAGCCTCCCAAAATGCTAGGATTACAAGTGTGAGCCACCATGCCCAGCTGAATATACTCTTGAGTGCATCCTGGACAGCACGGAGCTAGATATAATTTTTTAAATTACCACTTTTGCCACTCAGAAAAAGTCATATTACATTACTGAAAACAATTTATTATTTTTATTAATAAAGAATCCAATTTGGAAAAAGCTTAACATGAGAATACAGCTTCTTTTGTTGCTTTAAAAATATTTTACAGCTGGGCATGTGGCTCAAATAATCCCAGCACACTAGGAGGCTGTGGCAGGAGGATCACTGAGTCCAGGAGTTCAAGACTACCCTGGGTAACATTGGGAGATCCTGTCTCTACAAAACAAAGAAAGTTAGCTGAGCATGGTGGCATGTGCCTGTGGTCCCAGCTACTTGGGAGGCTGAGGCAGGAGGATCACTTGTAGCTGAGAGGTTGAGGATGCAGTGAACTGTGATCGCACCACTGCACTCCAGCCTGGGCAACAGAATGGGACCCTGTCTCTAAAAAAAGAAAAAGAAAAAAAAGTTTATATATGCCTTTCTATCAAGCTTTTGAAAAATCTTATTTCAGTCAACTATTTAGAGGAACACTGGACGATGATTATACAGTGGTATCAAGGAAGGTAGCCCCTTTTAAAATAAATTCTTAAGAAAAGGAATAGGTTTATATCAGGGAAAAATGTGCAAAGATCTAGTTACAGGTCTTTAAAGTGGAATCCTTGGAAATGTCTCCAAAGCAAAAGATCAATGTAACATTGTAAAAAGGATACACAAAGAATCTGGGGTGACTGAAAACAATGATCCATAAAAATCACATTAAGATGTGAAACAGAATATAAACGCAAGCTGAAGAACTTTAAAGGGGAAGCATAGAATATAAATAACAAACAAAATGTACAAGGACCTAGGTGGATATGGAGGCCTTGAAAATAGGCCTGTAGCAAAAAAGGTTAGTATAACACAAAAGTTTGCTCAGGGATTTTAAAAATTAGGGTTAATGGGCAAGGTGGTCCAAATAACTAGTAAAAACATGAAACAATATAAATACTAACTAATGAATTTATATAATAAATGAAAGGAAGGTGCAAAAATATAAATGGCATAAAATTGTGCTCTTGGCAGGCAGAAAAAGATAAACTTAAATATAACTAGCTCTTACTATATGCTCGGTGGGACAAAATGGCCTACTTAATTTTATTGTCAAAACAGGGAAATGAGCACTGCTTAAGAAAATTACTATGAAGTCCATACATTCCTGATCTTGTTAAGTAATTAATTCATTCTCTGCATTATTAAATTTTATTTACTGAGCGTAATTTCACCAATGATGACCACGACTGCTGAAATACTAAAGACTGTTTATTCGCTTCTGTGTTGTAAACAGCATATAAAGTTCTCCTTAACAGTTGATCTACCATTTACACAGGCATGGTTATAAATCCATTTACCCTGCAATGAGTTCTGAGATCTTTTCTCTTGACTATAACCTACCTGAAAATGTAATGACCGAGGCTTAGTGTGGAAATGGGAAACTGGAAGGATTATATATAAGGCAAAAGCAAGAAAATAAGGCTATAAGATATCAAAATTAAACTCTTCCCTCCTAAATACTCCCTACTTTTCTTCCCCACTTTTTCTTCATAACTCTTATCATCTGACATATTATTTGACATATTAAGTTCCTTTTTTTGCTTATTTGCACTTGAAAGCAGAGATTTTTGTTGCTTTGTTCATTAATAAACTCCTAGTGACTAGGACAGTCCTCACATATAGTAGGAGTTCCATAAATATTTGCCAAATGAATGAATGAACAATCTAATGCCATCAAAAGGAAACAAAAACTGTTAAACTAAGTCTATCCAGATTAATGTGATTCAAACAATTAGGATACTTCACAAATAAAATGAAAAATAAACTGATGGCTAATCTGTTCTGATGGAAAATTATCTTAATTCTCATCTACTACTGAAAAACAGAATATTGTATCTAGTACCATAATCTGGAAAGTTTGAACCCTCACAACCATCAATATCTATTAAGACATTTTTTTCTTTCCTTTTATTTTCTTTTTTTTTAATAAAGATGAGGTCTCTCTATGTTGCCTCTGCTGGAGGTTATTCACAGGCACAATCATTGTACATCGCGGACTCTAACTCCTGGTCTTAAGGAATACTTCCTCCTCAGCCTCCCAGTAGCTAGTACTAGGGAGTGCCACCACACCTGGCTTCTTAGCACATTTTTTAAGTTCAGTGTTTATAAAAGCATGACCAGCCCTTCACTGGAGGGTGAAACCCTGCAAACTAAGGTAAGTACAATAAAAATGTCAGTCATTAGTTATTCATTTCTGTCTTGTAAGCAACATATCAAATCCTCTTAAACAACTTTCCTTCCCAAGACTTTAGTATAAAGATTTGCATTTTCTCTTAAGAGGAGAAAACTTCATTCTGAATATGTAATTTTTCCATATTTCTAGTGAACCATTCTCTAGTACTGTCTTCATTAAAGTTAAGACAGCCTTTTAAATGAAAGGTCAATCAAATGAAGGGTTTTTTGTTTTTGTTTTGGAAGAGGGTCTTCGCAAGGTCGACCAGGCTGGAGTGCAGTGATGCGATCACATCATGGCTCACTGCAGCCTATACCTCTCAGGTTCAAGTTATCCTCCCACCTGAGCCTCACCAGTAGCTGGGACTATAGTCGCATGCCAGAATGCCTGGCTCTGCCTCCCAAGCTCAAGCGATTCTCATGCCTTAGCCTCCCAAGTAGCTGGTATTACAAACATGCAACCACCACACCCAGATAATTTTTGTATTTTTAGTAGAGACGGGGTTTCGCCATGTAGGCCAGGCTGGTCTTAAACTCCTGGCCTCAAGTGATCCCCTCACTTAGGCCTCCCAAGGCTCTGGGATTATAGGCATAAGCCACCACGCTTGGCCTAATTTAAAAAAAAAATTTTGTAGGGGCTTGGCTTGGTGGCGCATGCCTGTAATCTCAGCGCTTTGGGAGGCCAAGGACGTCAGGTGCCTTGAACCTCGAAGTTTGAGACCAGCGTGGGCAACAAGGCAAAATCCTGTCTCTACAAAAAAACAAAAAATTAGCTAGGCATAGTGGCATGTGCCTTTAGTTCCAGCTATTGGGAGGTTGAGGCGGGAGGATCACCTGAGCCTGGGGAGGTCAAGGCTGTAGTGAACCAGATTGGGCCACAGCACTCTAGCCTGGGCAACAGAGACCTTGTCTCAAAAAAATATGCTTTTTTTTTTTTTGTAGAGACAAGGTCTTCCTATGTTGCCCAGGCTGGTCTCAAGCTCCTGGGCTCAAGTGATCCTTCTGCCTCGTATTCCTAAAGTGCTGGGATTACAGGCATGAACCACTGTGCCTGACCCAAGGTTTTTTTTGAGACAGGGTCTGGCTTTGTTGCCCAGGCTAGAGAACAGTGGTGATCATAGGTCACCGTAACCTCCAACTCCTGGGCTCAAGTGATCCTCCCATCTCAGCCTCCTGAGTAGCTAGGGATACAGGCATGTGCCACCACACCCAGCTCCAAATGAAGTTGTTGTTTTTAATCTACAATTCTTTTTAATAGTATTTTTATTTTTGAGACAGGGCATCACTCTGTCTCCCAGTCTGAAATGCAATAGTGCAATCATGGCTCACTGTAGCCTCAACCTCCCGGGGCTCAAGTGATCCTCCCACCTCAGTCTCCTGAGTAGCTGGGACTATGGTGCACACCACCATGCCCAGATAACTTTTGTATTTTTTTTGTAGAGATGGGGTTTGGCCACATTGGCCAGGCTGGTCTTCAACTCTTGGGCTCAAGCGATCTGTCTGCCTCAGCCTCCCAAAGTGCTGGGATTACAAGTGTAAGCCACCATACCTTGCCACAATTCTTTTACTTTACTATTTGGTGCTCCTTTTTTTAAAGTATTTAAAAGGATACTGGTACTAAAATTTTCTCTTCAAAAATTTTTCTCTTTAGCTCTTCAAGAGAGAAGATGGAGCCTAAGAAGATAACTTGCTACCCAAAGTACTACCCTGTCTTCTCTGCAAGCACTCCTCTTAACAGAGCCCAGTTTAAGGCAGAGGTGAGACATCTGATGGCTCTTTCACCTGGAAAGATCTCATTAGATTAGTGTGACAGGGTGTTGCTAAGCTCTCATGTTCTCCTAAAGCTGGAAACGGCAAGGAAGGATCATTCTCTAGAAGCCTCGAAGGCAGCATGGTCATGCCAATTCCTTGATTTCAAATTTTTAGCTCCCAGAATTGTGGAGGAATAATTTCTGTTGTTTTAAGCAACTGAGTTTATGGTTCTTTGTTACAGCAGCCCTAGGAAACTAATACAGATGATAAAGGTCTAACTTTTCTAAATTCCATTAGATAGTATTAGCATTATATTTAAATTGCCATTTAAAGTGTGGTTTTTCCAAGTGTACTTTGCTTGAAAAAGAAAAAAAAAATCTAGTCTTTGGATTTTTTTTTTTTTTTTTTTTTTTTTTGAGACGGAGTTTCGCTCGTTACCCAGGCTGGAGTGCAATGGCGCGATCTCGGCTCACCGCAACCTCCGCCTCCTGGGTTCAGGCAATTCTCCTGCCTCAGCCTCCTGAGTAGCTGGGATTACAGGCACGCGCCACCGTGCCCAGCTAATTTTTTGTATTAGTAGAGACGGGGTTTCACCATGTTGACCAGGATGGTCTCGATCTCTTGACCTCGTGATCCACCCGCCTCGGCCTCCCAAAGTGCTGGGATTACAGGCTTGAGCCACCGCGCCCGGCCTGGATTTTTTTTTAAATGATGAATTTAAAGGTCAAGTACTCACAGAAATGTCAGTCCATAATTCAAATGCATTAATGTGGTTTTGAAAAAATTAATTAGGTAGATGTTTAATAGTTAAGCATTGTCCATTTGAGTTGCAGAACATCCCACCCTTCATTCATTCCTTCAACCAACTACTCAAGTGAAGAACATGCTTACTTGTTATTGGTTGGTCCTGTTGCCAAGACATCGGACTGTAACTTTGGAAAGAACCCCTGCTCATATTTGCCTTGACCAATTTTCATATCAAGTAGATGTGGGTGGATTGCAGTGTGATCCATTTTCATCAGTCTCTGCTCAATTGACTGGGCTACAAATCAAATTTATAATAAATTAGAGACATTTCATTGCTAGCCCTTCGAAAATAATGCTTCTTCCACTCATGCACCTACAGAGAACCCAATCACTCTGACATTCTGAAATTGTGTGTGTGTGTGTGTGTGTGTGTGTGTTGAGATAGAGTTTTGCTCTTGTTGCCCAAGCTGGAGTGCAATGGCACAATCTCAGCTTACTGCAACTTCTGCCTCCCAGGTTCAAGTGATTCTCCTGCCTCAGCCTCCCATGTAGCTGGGATTGCAGGCATGCACCACCAGGTCCGGCCAATTTTGTATTTTTAGTAGAGATAAGGTTTCATCAAGTTGGTCAGGCTCGTCTCGAACTCCTGACCTCAGGTGATCCATACTCTACAGCCTCCCAAAGTGCTGGGATTATAGGCAAGAGCCACTGTGCCCGGCCTCGAAATAAATATTTTCAAAGGCTCTTCAGAAATTAGTATAATATAAATATAAAAAGGTTAACTTCAACTAAATATTGGATGATTAATTTTCATGGTATTTTTCTGCCTTTGTCAAAATCAGGGCCGTGAGATTGAAAAACATACAATTTTGTATTGAAACAGTCCCTTAAGTGAGAAATTGAATATTCTTACACAAAAATAAGGTTCTAAGTACAACATTAAAGAAAATGATAGCAAATAAAATGTTTTCCTTGAGTTGAAATACAAGGTAAAGGGAAGGAAGAAGCAAGCACAATGGCCTTATTAACTTTATTTCTTTGTGCAAAGACCTATTAAATATTCATGGTTCTCCATCTGTAAAAACAAGGAACTGTGTGAAGTTTATTACCTCACTTTTAGCAGCAGTCACATTCTCATTAGTAGGAGTCATTTAGGAGTGTTTATTAGATTGAGTGGGTAATACAGCAAGAAGTCAAATAAGCAGGCATTTAGAAAATGTCCAGAGGATAAGAAACTGGCCTTTTGAAGAATAAAATAGGTCAGTGTTAAGATAGGATTACTCAACATTTCTATTTTAAAACCACTAAGAGTCAGGGATATTGGAAGATGTCTCAAAGACCCAAGAAACAGTGATCTATTTCTCAGGTAAACAAACAAACAAAACTTGATCTTAAACATCTTAATCAAGTGAATTGATAAGAGAAATTATATTTTAGAAGCAAGACTAGGTCTCCGATCCTCTGCCTAGAAATTACTTAAAAGGGGAGAACAAGCAGTAATGGTAGTTGCGTGATAAACAGAACACACTGTGGGAGCTACTAATCTTGTGACTTAAGAACAAAGTGCCTTTGTAAATACTTTACAGAATCAGCTTATGTTGCCCCTTTTCCTTTTTTTTTTTTTAGATGGAATCTAGCTCTGTTACCCAGGCTGGAGTGCAATGGCGTAATCTTGGCTCACTGCAATCTCCACCTCCAGGGTTCAAACAATTCTTCTGTCTCAGCCTCCCGAGAAGCTGGGATTATGGGCACCCATCACCATGCCAAGCTAATTTTTATATTTTTAGTAGAGACGGGGTTTCACCATGTTAGCCAGGATGGTCTTGAACTTCTGACCTCAGGTGATCCACCCACCTGGACCTCCCCAAAGTGCTGGGATTATAGGCGTTAGCCATTGTGTCTGACCACAATGGTATATTTTCAAGAGTATTATATAATTTCTTTGATGACAGCATGAGTACCAAACTCTCTGAGAGGCTAAAAGAAAAATCTATTTCAATTGAAAAGATTTTCTGGAAGCACACAATTAAGGTATTGGTGCTTAGTTCCATCTAAAAAAATTCCATCAGGAAGGGAGAAATGAAATTTTCACAAGGCATTATGCTATTCACATGGCTATTAAGGCACTGGAAGTCCTTTTATTCTCTAAATAAGGATAGACAATTTCATTTATTCTACTTCCTCAATCTCCAAAACCACATAGGTAATTGCCACTTCCTGAAGGGGCTCCAAGGATCTACCCTGATAGTGGGAATACAACAGGGTGATGTTTCTATAGTTACATAAAAGACATCATTCACATACTTCTCCCTTACATATGCTAAAGCTTCAGCATCATCATTCCTGACTTTGATCTATTTAAGTAAAGTGGGAAAGGCAAACAAGCAAGACAGGCAGATCAAGGAAGCTCCACATTTGCTGCCTCTTTTTTCTCCAGAGGAAAAGTTGCTGTCAAATAACTCCAGCATTTGAAGAGAAAGAAATAAAAGGGAGAGACAGTCAGGTCATAGGTATCTGTTTATCTGGCAAAGAACAGGTTAGAAACCAGGCATAAATGTTTAAAATAACTGTCGACTAGTAAATTTTACATAGTTCTTTCTTGAATGAAAAGCTAACATGATGTTAAGACTTCACGTGCCAGAAATCAGTCAGATCTGAATTCAAACCATGGCTCGACCAATCACTAGCTATGCAACCACAGGCAAGTTACTTAACCTCTCAGTTTTCTCAACTGTAAAATGAGGACAGTCATAAAACAATATATAAATGTGTTCCAGCCCAGACATGATGGTTCATGCCTGTAATGCTAGCACTTTGGGAGGCCTAGGTGGGTGTTTTGTTTGAGCTCAGGAGTTCGAGACCAGCCTGGGCAATGTGGTGAAACCCTGTCTCTACTAAAAATACAGAAAACTAGCCGGGTGTGGTGATGTGTGTCTGTGGTCCCAGCTACTTGGGAGGCTGTGCTGGGAGGATCACTTGAACCCAGGAGGCAGAGGTTGCAGTGAGCTGAGATGGCACCACTGCACTCCAGCCTGGGTGACAAGAGCGAGATTCTGTTTCAAAAAAAAGAAGAGTGCCGGGCCAGGCACAGTGGCTCACGTCTGTAATCCTAGCACTTTGAGAAACTGAAGCAGGTAGATCGCTTGAGCCCAGGAGTTCAAAACCAACCAAGATAAGATAATAACCTGGGCAAATGGTGAAACCCTGTCTCTACAAAAAATATAAAAACTTAGCTGGGGGTGGTGGCATGTCCCTGTAGTACCAGTTCTCCCAAAGGCTGCAGTAGGAAGATCACCTGAGCCTGAGTGGTTGAGGCTGCAGTGAGCCATGATGGCACCATTGCACTCCAGCCTGAGACCTTGTCTCAAAAAAAAAAAAAAAATTCATCAACAACTCCTGGCATGATGACTGACATAGTGCATACTGTAAATGTTGGTTATTAATATGATATTTAATGGACTATATTATATTGCCAGACAAGACTGGCTAAGACTCAGATTTACTTACTTTTTTTTTTTTTTTGAGACAGAGTCTCGCTCTGTTGCCCAGGCTGGAGTGCAATGGTGCCATCTTGGCTCACTGCAACCTCTGACTCCGGGGTTCAAGTGGATTCTCCCATCTCAGCCCTCCTAGGAGGTGGGATTACAGGCACATGCCACGATGCCCGGCTAATTTTTGTATTTGTAGTAGAGATGAGGTTTTGCCATGTTGGCCAGGCTGGTCTCGAACTCCTGATCTCAAGTGATCTGCCCACCTCAGCCTTCCAAAGTGCAGGGATTACAGGTGTGAGCCATCATGCCTGGCCTGACTCAGATTTAATTTCAATAAATGAAGTGATTATAATTAATGGCACTACTAAAGCAAAGACTTTTATTATGTAAATTAAGCAGGACTTAAGATTTACTGTTTTAAATGAAAAGTTATCCCTTCTTGGATATAAAGAAGAGGTGAGAAGTAAAAAGGAAACATAACTAGCAAGACATAAATTAATATTTTTTCCATTTAGGCAATAAAGAGAATAAAACAAAATTCAGTCTGGACACGGTGGCTCACGCCTGTAATCCCAGCACTTTGGGAAGCCGAGGAGGGCAGATCACCTGAGGTCAGGAGTTCAATACCAGCATGGCCCACATGGTGAAACCCCGTCTCTACTAAAAATACAAAATACAAAATTAGCTGGGCGTGGAAGCATGTGCCTGTAATCTCAGCTACTTGGGAGACAGAGGCAGAAAAATCGTTTGAACCCAGAAGGTAGTGAGCCGAGATTATGCCACTGCACTCCAGTCTGGGCAACAGAGTGAGATCCGTCTCAAAAACAAAAACAAAAATCATAGCAACCTGCCAGTCATACTTGATTCAATTTATTACGTTTTTCCTCTTCTGATAAGGGAAGAGGAATGTCAAGTAGGAATGGGACTCACAGAAACAGAAAGAAAAATTTACAAAGCATTTCTTGATATAATACCAGGATTAGCCATGAAGTCTAAAACTGAAAATTAATTTTGTTGTACATAAGGCCAACAATTTGTGGAAAAAGAACGATCATGGATTTTAATTTAATTTAAAAGGCATGGCAAATGTACCTGCTTCTTTTAAAGTGTTGCATTTCTGATATATAGATGTCCGCAAGGTAGGTGCCCTTACATTATACAGCCTTATCTTATCAATCCGAGAGTCAAAGACCCGAAGCAAAGGATCTTTCTCTTCCCACTGAGACATAATTTTATTATCAATAAAGGTGGCAAACATCTGTGTTTCAATGAAGCGTGAAAGAAATGGCAGGTAAGGCTCAGGCTGGTCAGACAGAAAGGAAGCCTGTAATGAGATAATTAGGAAATTATTAGTGCAAAGAGACCACCTCAACACTATATGTTAAGCCTAAAAATTGTTAACTCAGGACATTCTTTTTAGTCTTCTAAAACTGACACTTGAAATTCAAAAATTCTTAAAAATCCACTTTTCTTTCCATTTTCCTAAATTCAGAGAATGTAGGTCACTCAGGTCTCTAGCACTGATCTTAACTTACAAAATTGATTTACATTCTGATCCTTACGACCATTATGTAGAAGAGAGGGCATCATTAATGAAGATAGATAAGTTGCTATACGATTGTCAAGCATCCACTTCACTTGCAGTTAAAAATTTTTATCCCTTTCCCCAGTAAGCTATAATTTCTTGTTCTCTATTCCTAGCCTATGCAATATACATTCAAGCCATAAGGTAGTGAGATCATTAACCGATACAATAAACACATCAGCATTTTTCTTAAAAAAAAAAAAAAGGACATGAAATTTATGCTTATGGGTGAAATTCTTTTGTTGTTCTTCAAGGGAATGCTTTTCTAGACTGTTAGAAACCGATAGATTAGTGTTAAGCCAAGGTCAAATTCCATCCACACTTGTGCTGACACAAGAGTCTCAGCCTTAACAACTAAAAAAGGCACTGCCTGGAAGCTGGGCATGGTTGTGCCCACCTACAGTCCCAGCCACTAGGGAGGCTGAAGTGGGAGGACTCTGTGAGCCCAGGAGCTTGAGGTCAGCCTAAAGAAATATAGTGAGATACCATTTCCAAAAAACAAACAAAAAAACCAAAGCATTGCCTGAAAAGCCATCAGAAGCAAGCCTTTGGAGAACATGCACAGTAAGTTGTACACCTTTCCTGTTACTAGCCTGTCTGATGCATGGGATGGTTCAGTACATCATAATCAGTTCCTAATTAAAAGTTTTAACTTTTTTTCTGTTGTTCTTCATGTCCATTGTGTACAGGAATTCTAGATTCAAAGCAGTACTAGCTAAAATTTGGAAGTAAATTCCTATTTTGGTTGCTGGGTTGGTTTTTATTTTTGTATGGCAGAAGCCAGAAGGGGAAAGATGAAAGGGTAAGTTCTGACATAAGGTGACTTTTAAAAATACTCATCAGCTTCTTGCTAGCATGTGTATTTTTCATTCTGAAATTTAGGAGGTCTTTTTAAAATTTCCTCATGGAATTCCACTTACTCACTTTAAGTAGTTCTATAGTTCAGGTATATATACGTAAATCCAAATAACCACAGAAACAGTCACAGTAGTCTCTAGAAATCAGTTCACCTCCACCAATAAATATCGATTTTACTTTTTATAGATCAAATGGCCATTTTAAAAAAAATCTGGATTTTGACGTTCAGACCCTCACAGACTATAAAATTTGAGGTCAGCAAAGATGTGGCTTGTAGAACTAATATGTCCTGCAAATTTTCCTAGTGAAAGATAATTATAAGCCTTCTGGAATCCAACAGAAAAGTTTCATTTCTTTAGGGGTTATATAAAAAGAATTTCATTTATAGTTTGAGGCTACATAAAGATTAAGAAGGAAGGAAGGATCAGGGCTTGATTTAGGTAAGAATTTGAATTGCCCCAAGGATAAACCTAGGATATACACAGATTAGTTCTAAGCTAGATAAGAAAAAGTATGGAAAATGGTTGATTCATGAGAAAGGAACCTAAGGGCAGGAACACACTTAAAGAAGCAAAGAGTTGTTAATATTAAACAAGTTTTCTCAAACACAAAGGGCATCAGGATGCTTTTGTAGTTCATAAATGTAGTGATTGGCTTTTCATGCTCATGTGTGAGGTGTGCCTTTATCAAACTTTGTTACCATGTTGGCATATTACCTGTCTGATGGGAAAAACAAAGCACATCAGAACATAACTGTTCAACATACATTATCCTCCAACAGAAAAAATATCTGATGAAGTAAAAAAATTATCTTTTATTTATTTATTTTTTTGAGACAGGGTTTCACTCTCTTGCCCAAACTGGAGTGCAGTGGAATCATCTTCCCTCACTACAGCCTCAACTTCCCAGGCTCAAGTGATCCCCCTCAGCCTCCAGAGTCATTGCGACCACAAATGCACAACACCACACCTGGCTAATTTTAAAATTTTTTGTAGAGATGAGTTCTCGCTATGTTGCCTAGGCTGGTCTCAGACTCTTGGCCTCAAATGATCCTCCAGCCTCAGCCTCCTAGTGTTGGGATTATGAGTGTGAGCCACCATGCCCAGCCACTATGTACCTTTATGCAAAATTTTAATTATTTCCAAAAATTCTCCACTGTTGTAGATAAGCTTCTTGGAATGTATCAGCCCCTTCAGAAGGCCTTTCATGACACAAAGATGCCACTTAGTGAAATCCACGATACATTTTAATAGCAGTATTGTACCTCGGCAATCACAGAGGCAGAGAACCAAACTGTACCCTGGTAACCTAAAAAAGTTAATATATAATCCTAAGTGCATCTGTCTGGAAAAAAAAATCTACGAGATAGGTGAAAAAAACCTGGCAGAAGAATCCAGAACTCCTCACAGGACAATGGAAAGCTGATATCATTTTCTATCTTCCCTTACCAAAATCTTTGGAACCATTTTATACTTACAGTCATAAGATCTAATTTAGTCACTTTTTCTCCTTTGATCTTAGAATGAGATAGAGAAATCTGGCTTCTGAAACTAAACTGTTACATTTACATGGACAAGTTGTGACTTCCTGATAGGATAAAGACTAAATATGTATAGATTTATTCAAAAAGGAGTAGGCTTATCTAACTAGACTTGATCATAAAATAAGAGCAAATAAAACCATTATAAGGTCAAAGAGTATTAATGGATTTGGAAAACCTGCAAAATCTAAGCGTTTTTCTATAATTTTTTGTTTTTGTTTTTGAGACGGAGTCTCACTCTGTTGCCCAGGATGGAATGCAGTGGTGCCATCTCAGCTCACTGCAAACTCTGCCTCCCCGGTTCAAGTGATTCTCCTGCCTCAGCCTCCTGAGTAGCTGGGTCTACAGGTGTATACCACCATGCCCGACTAATTTTTTGTATTTTTAGTAGAGATGGGGTTTGACCACATTGGCCAGGCTGGTCTTGAACTCTGGACCTCGTGATCCACCTGCCTCAGACTCCTCAAGTGCTGGGATTACAGGCATGAGCCACCGCACCTGGCCTGAGTTTCTATAATTTAAGTATCTTCAAGGTAAAGAAAAATTTAAAATGAGATTACAGGTAATTTAACACACAATTTAATGACCAGCTCAATGAGCTGGCTGATTTGCCTTCTTGTAAAATTATTTTATCTAATGCAAAAATGCTTGGTAAAGGAAAGTTCTTAATGGGATGTAGGACAAAACGTCTACATTTAAAAAAGGTTAACAAAAGAAATAATATATGGGTAAGCATAGGCACAAAAGAAAAAAAAATTTTTAAATCAGTAATAAAGGCACTAATAACCACAAAAAGGAAAACTATGGTTCTTTTTACTTTGTCAAAGTTCTGCATCTGTTCCCGGTTGGTCAGCCAAGATTCCATGTCCTGGGCAGTCTGAATGACAAATGCTTCATAATCTGCAAACATCTGTGTAAAGCGGTTAGCAAAGACCTCTCGGAGCTGTACATTGAGCTGGTAGTCCCTTAGTTCTGCCTCTTCACACTGCAGTTTTAAATCCTTGTCTTTTTCACCCAGAGAAGCAGAGAGGTCCATTTTTTCCACAGCCACACCAGTCCGCTTGGCCAGAGCCTGCAAGCGGGCTATGGTTTCATTGCCCTTTAGTAACTCATACATGCTGATGTTATTAGTGGAGACATTGCCATTCTTTTTGTCATTGACCAAGTCTTTCAGAACCAGATTCTTCAGTTTGCTGGTACTCTCACTGCAATGTAGGCTGCCCTCAGGAGGGATCCCAAACTGAAGAAGAACCTCAGAGAGTTCTTGGATAAAATCCACTTTATTGGGGAACTGTGGAAATTCTTCAGGCAACTCAATAAAATGGTTGTCAATGTCCACAAAACATAAATTAGCCTGAAAGAGAAAAATGAAATACAAAGGTTTAAAATAAAGGAATTCTATGTTCTAAAATATTCTTGTCAGCCAGCCATGGTGGCTCACACCTATAATTCCAGCACTCTGGGAGGCGAAAGCAAAAGGATCGCTTGAGCCTAGGAGTTTGAGACAAGACTGGGAAACATGGCAAGACCTCGTTTCCACAAAAAGAAAAAACAAAAAAATCTTTCCAACTATTACAAACAAAAGCATAGATTATGATGCCTTTTATGTTGATCTTCACAAGGTTTAGAATTTCTTACTCTTTAAAAATAACCTCCTTTTCCATCAATGTCCCCTATGTGAGTATTTTTATACCATACTTAATATATATGATAATTTTTTCTGGGTCTCAGCAATATATTATAATCTGATACGATTTTCTAACGTTTGGCATCCATTAGGCATTCCCATGAGGGTTTGGGTGCCCAGACTCCTAAGACCTTACAATTAAATAATATTAGGTAAAGTGCTCACTTGAACTTTCTTTGCCACTCCACTGCTCTAAGATCTGTAATTTAGAATTGACAATAATCATTAAAAATCAGCAGCTATAGTATCTCCCAATAGGATGAAAGTGGTAACATTAATCCAATTCACAGATAATCCACAAATTTTCACTTTACTCAAAATTTACTAAACCTCCTAGAGCAAAATCATTTCAGAACTCATTATACCTAATGCAGGAGGCAAAGAGAGGTAGTAGAGGCAAGTGCATATATAACTACAAATGATTAACCTCTGAATAATCAGAAGTTTACTCAAGATATTTTGAGTTGAGAAAAAGAGGTGACAAAAATCAGAAGAAATTTTTTTTTTGAGTTTGCTTACACTCTACATTTGGAATTTATTTTGAATAAATATTTTTCAAATAGATGCAGAAAATTCAAGAGGCCAAGCATATGCATAAAGTTCTGATTATCCCTCAGGTATCTGTAGATTCCAAATTGTATTTTATACCTTCACTGTCAATATTCTCTTAATCAGAACAAGGTTGTTAAAAGAAGGCTGTGCTTCTAGACTGGGGTGCAGGATGCCAAAAGTGTAGCCTATCACATACAAACAACATTGGGCCAGGCGCAGTGGCTCACGCCTGTAATCCCAGCACTTTGGGAGGCTGAGGGGCGGATCACGAGGTCAAGAGATTGAGACCATCCTGGCCAACACAGTGAAACCCCGTCTCTACTAAAATATAAAAATTAGCTGGGCATGGTGGTGCACGTCTGTAGTCCCAGCTACTCGGGAGGCTGAGGCAGGAGAATTGCTTGAACCTGGGAGGTGGAGGTTGCAGTGAGCTGATATCGCACCACTGCATTCCAGCCTGGTGCCTGGTGCCTGGTGACAGTGAAACTCTGTCACAAAAAAAAAAAAAAATTGATTACATTAATGGTTGAACACAAGGCATGGGGTGGAAGTCAATAAACAAAATAAGAAGCTTCACCCTGTGTTTCTCCCTGGCTTTCCCACCCCCAGGTCACCAAGGGGAAAATTCATACTGTTCTTTGATCCTAGATGGCAAAGTAAGGGGAAAGGGGAAAGCAAACAGTTGGGTATTGTTTTTCTCTTGGTCTTTGCTCTTCATGTTAGAAACCAATTAGCAAGCAGCACAGTGAAATTCTAAACTAAGTTCAATAAAAACTCAAAATGAGGCCTGGCATGGTGGCTCACGCCTGTAATTCCATCACTTTGGGAGGCTGAGGTGGGCAGATGACTTGAGGTCAGGAGTTTGAGACCAGCATGGACACCATGGTAAAACCCCATCTCTACTATAAAAATTAGCTGGGCATGGTGGCATGTGCCTATAATCCCAGCTACTTGGGAAGCTGAGGCAGGAGAATCACTTGAACCCAGAAGGCAGAGGTTGCAGTGAGCCAAGATTGTGCCACTGCACTCCAGTCTAGGCAAAACAGAGCAAGACTCTGTCGAAAAAAAAAAAAAAAAAAATCAAGATTTCTCTCCATTCAAAGCCAAATGATCAGCAATGACTCCTAAAGTCTGATGTAATCTTTGAATCCAGCCTTTTCATTTTGCAGATGAAGAAACCAAGGCCCAAGAAGTTAGGTGACTTCCTGGCACCTGTTCCAAATGTGCACCTTCAAACAGACTGGTGGTTTATGGCCTTTCCCCACTATTTTTCCTCACCTCCAATGTCAGTAGTTTTCTAAATAAATTAAGAACTGAAATGTCACATCTTGCTGAAGACAGTAGTACTGCCTACACCATTCTTTACATTGAAAGGCTTAAATGGAGAAAGTAGGTCACATAATTCCAATGGATGATTCAGTATCTTTAAAATGGAAGAAAAAATTTACTAAGTTGCTAATCTAAATGTTAACCAGCAACCTCCCACCACTTAGATTTTGTACTATCCCCTTCATTAATGCCTTCCTACTACCTTTTTCTATCCCTCTCCTCCTCCTATGAAAAGGGAAAATGATACATTTTCTGAAATTTGAAAGCTTATTATGCTCATGAAATCACTGCTGAGCCGAAAGTGTGCTACAAGGTAGGAGTTCCAACACCACAGCTACTGGCCTGTCTTCATGATCCAATAAAAGTCTCCTAGGTCTGCTTAAGAGGGCCCAAGCTGGGGCTTTGATTATCACAAAGTAGAACAGGAAATACAAACTGTGTTATGAAAACGTATTGAAGAAAACCAAAAAGCCCTTTCTCTAAAACAAACAAGAACTCTCCATTCTGATACATCGCTTCTCACTTTTAACACCATTAAATTAAAAAAATTTTTCAGAAGAGCTCAGTAAGTATTACCTGATAAAAATTTATTTAACACCTCAATCTGACATCGTTTTAGGACTAAATATTTCTACTGATCAACACTGCTCACAAGCCTTCATGGTATGTAACTACTTCCTATTAAAAACAAAAAAAGTTAATAAATACATCAAAACAACAACAACAACAAAAGTGGGCCAGGTGTGGTGACTCATGCATGTAATCTCAGCACTTTGGGAGGCTGAGGTGGGAGAATCACCAGGTCAGGAGTTCGAGACCAGCCTGGCCAACATGGTGAAACCCGTCTGTACTAAAAATACAAAAAATTAGCTGGACGTAGTGGCAGGTACCTGTAATCCCAGCTATTTGGGAGGCTGAGGTAGGAGGATTGCTTGAACCCAGGAGGCAGAGGTTGCAGTGAGACAAGATCATGCCACTGCACTCCAGCTTGGGTGACAGAGTGAGACTTTGTATCAAAAACAACAGCAACAACAACAACAAAAGTGGCCAGGTGCAGCGATTCATGCCTGTAATCCCAGCACTTTGGGAGGCTGAGGCGGGTGGATCATTTGAGGTCAGGAGTTCAAGACCAGCCTGGTCAACATGGTGAAACCCCATCTCTAGTGAAAAATACAAAAATTAACTTGACATCGTGGCATGCACCTGTAATCCCAGTTTCTCAGGAAGGTCAGTCAAGAGAGTCGCTTGAAACTGGGAGGCAGAGGTTGCAGTGAGCTGAGATGGTGCCATTGCACTCTAGCCTGGGCCACAGAGTGAGATGCCGTCTTCTTAATCATCTCTTCTGTCATGAAACCTTCCTAAACCCTTACCCTAAAGGCATTCTGATCTCCTCTGTATCTTCTCCGTTCACTCATTCCTTACTAACTCACTTTTTAACCTGTTATTGGTATTTGTAAATGACTTTTGAAGAGCAGAAATCACCTCTTATTTTACTTGATGTCTCCCACTATATTCTACACAAATAGCGTATGAGACAACTGCTCGGCAAATCCAAGAATAAGTTCTGAGGAGATGGTCATTTGGGGGAACCTTAAAACTGTAGGCAAGTGCAGGAAGTATCCACAAATAAGAGACTAATGCAGCTCTCTGCATGTTTAATAAGTGATCTCACTTCTCAGTATCTGAAGTCAAGCCAGCTTGAGGATAAGCCAGAGAGAGGAGAGCATTTAAAATATTCCCTCTGGGCCAGATGCTATGGATCATGCTAGTAATCTTTGGGAGGCCAAGGCTGGAGGATCACTTCAGTCCAAGAGTTCAAGACCAGCCTGGGCAATGTAGAGACTCCATCTCCATAAATAATAATAAATAGCTGGTGGTGTGTGCCTCTCATACCAGCTACTCATGAGGCTGAGGTGGGAGGATCTCCTGAGCTCAGGAGGTCAAGGCTGCAGTGAGCTGTGCCCACTGCATTCCTGCCTGGGTGACAGTGAGACCCTGTCTCAAAAATTAAATAAACTATTCCCTCAGAATCTTAGGGCAAGATACGACAAAAACAAAGTTGCAAAAGCAGCTCCGTTTCAGTTTTTCTCTTAACTTTTTGTCCACCAGTTACTGTGAAGATGAGCAAGAATAGTAGAAAGTGAAGTGTACTCCATGCAATTAATCTTCAGTGCCTTCCTTCCACCCTCACTCGCTCTACCCTACTCCCTAAAAATCAGTATTACAAATGGCTACTGATGCCTATCACTTTTAAATCATGGGGATAGCTAGTGGGTGATTAATTTATAAATCTATGTAGTTACATTAGTTAGCTAGCAACTAAAATCATACTTTCTTAAAATAATCATTTTGTAAACTTGTCATTTTTGTAACTATGTTTAGAAGACTTATATCACTATTTTTAGCCATTATTTCAGCATTTTCAGGAAAAGATGGAGGGAAGTATTACTAGTGAGTATATTTAAGGCATTTTTTAAATGACTATTTCTATATCCACTTCCTCCCCAAAATTATGTGAAGCAGATTATTTCATCTCATTGTAAAATAATGCCAGAACAAAGTGATAGACTGTTAGCCTTTCCTTATAAAACAATGATGCCCTGATTTATAGTTTCTACACAGAAGCACTGCTATTTCCACAGCTAATTCAGGTTATTTCGTATTATTCTACTCTATGAACAGATGGGTATGTGTATTTATTAAACAGTGTTGATCTCTTGAATGAAAAATTAGAAAATCACAGACATTACTGTAAGAGCTTTCAGAATCCCTAAATTTGTTCATCTTTAGTGTATACATACAGGCATAGCGATAGAAAGGTTTTCCAACTATAGATATATCAAGGTGACATTTAAAAATCTCTCAACAATTGTTACAAAAATGGAAAGACAATATATAATCTTATAAAAATAGTACACGATTAATGTATAAAATAGATCAGATACTCAACAAGAAACTAAAACGTCCTTAAGTCTTCAAAACCAAATGTATTTGACTAGTCTATTTCTTTTTCCTTGAAAATTTAAAGGATTAACTTCTTTAAGCAGACAATATACTAGATTAATCAAAGAGAAAACAAGAAAATTCAAGGAATAGAGAATAGAGGTAAAACAGACAAGAAAAAGATGCACAAGCCCAAAAAGAACAAGTCTGTATATGCATCTTATGTGATCTGAATCAAACTATTTTTCTTTGAGCAAAAATGTTCATTTTTGTGGGGAAATATTCACTAGAATAAAAGTAAGCAGATGATTATGAGAACTATTACAGGATATAATGGCTGTGGCTTAGTGTGTTAAATTCACTTACTAAAATGAAAATCTCGATGGAAAATAAGACAAATAAAGGTGAATCTCGGCATGAGATTTTATTAAGAAAGGTACAAATTAAATAGCTAGTGATATAAAGTAATTAATCATCTTATGTTTTTTAAAAGGCTGTGTGGCACACTCTCATCCGTGTTTCATTTCAAAGGCTTTACACAGTAATCCTCAGTACCACTAACAATAGGTAAAAATTAGATTCAAACTGCTTTCAATAATTCTTGTTTATTTATTTATTATTTTTTTTTAAAGGTATAATAACATCTATACACCATTATAATATCATATGAAGTAGTTTCACTGCCTTTAAACTTTTATTTTTATCTTTTGAGACAGGGCCTCACTCTGCTGCCCAGGCTGGAGTGCAGTGGTGTGATCTCAGCTCACTGCAGCCTCTACCTCCTGAGCTCAAGAGATCCTCCCACCTCAGCCTCCCGAGTAGCTGGGACTACAGTGTATGCCACCACACCTGGTTAGTTTTGTATTTTTTTTTTTAAGGGGTTTAGGTAACTATATTCCATATATTTTCTAGTCAAAATGATATTATGAAGAATCAAAGTTGTATTGAAGTACTCACAGCAATATTTTAAATAATGACATTGCTCTAAGTCAATAATCTTTATATCTGAATATATAGGCATTATATTAAAAATCTTTAGTTGTGAATTGAGTAATCACTGAAGATTTGAAATAGCTGAGGTTCAGACTTGCAAGGAGAAATTTCTTTTTTTTTTTTTGGAAGATAGAAAGAAAAAAAGAATGAAGAAGAGGAAGAAAAAGGAAGAGAAAGAGAGAGAGAGAATGGGAGTATTGCTTTCTTGCCCAGGCTAGAATGCAGTTTAGTAATGGGTATTGAAAACCTCTTTTATACCAATAATTATACTTAATGATGTAGATGGGAAGGAATAAGGGAAGAAAATAACAAGCAGCCAACCAATATTTCATTTAAATCTATGAAATGCTATACGATTACTGAGGAGTGATTTACTTCCAATTATGTAGTCACTTTTGGAATAGGTGTGAGGTGGTAATGTACGTTTTGTGTATTTGAAGTGGAGAGTTCTATAAATGTTTATTAAGTTTACTTGTTCCGGGTCTGAGTTCAAGTCCTGGATGTCCTTGTTAATTTTCTGTCTGGTTGATCTATAGAATCATTAGCTCTTCTTGTTACATTCATCCTTTTGCCATTATGTAATGTCCTTCTTTGCCTCTTTTGATCTTTGTTGCTTTAAAGTCTACTTTATCAGAGGTGAGAATTGCATCTCCTGCTTTTTGTTTATTTGTTTATTTTTACTCTCTGGTTGGTTGGTAAATCTTCCTCCTTCTCTTTGTTTTGAGTCTTTGTGTATCGTTGCATGTGAGATGGGTCTGGATGCAGCATACCGATGGGTTTTGGCTTTTTATCCAATTAGAATATATATAAGTTTAATACTGGAATTTGATGCTAGCTGGCTGTTTTGCACATTAGTTAGTGTAAATTTTTCATTGTGTTAATGTTCTTTTATTTTTGATATATTTTTGGAAAGGCTGATATTGGTTGTTCCTTTATATGTATAGTGCTTCTTTCAGAAGCTCTTGTAAAGCAGGCCTGGTGGTGGTGAACTCTCTAAGTACTTGTTTGTTCGCAAAAGATTTAATTTTTCCTTCGCTCATAAAGCTTAGTTTGGCTGGATAGGAAATTCTGGGTTGAAAGTTCTTTTCTTTAACGATGTTAAATATTGGTCCCCACTCTTTTCTGACTTGTAGGGTTTCTGCTGAGAGATCTGCTGTAAGTCTGATAGGTTTCCCTTTATGGGTAACCTGACCTTTCTCTCTGGCTGCCCTTAGTATTTTCTCCTTCATTTCAACCCTAATAAATCTGGCGATTATGTGCCTTGGGGTTGGTCTTCTTGAAGAATATCTTTGTGGTGTTCTCTGTATTATCTGGAGTTGAATATTACCCTGCCTTGCCAGGTTGGGAAAGTTTTCCTGAATGATATCCTGAAGAGTATTTTCCAACTTGGATTCATTCTCTTCGTCACATTCAGGTACACCTATCAAACGTAAATTAGGTCTTTTCACATAGTCCCATATTTCCTGGAGACTTTGCTCATTCCTTTTCATCCTTTTTTCTCCAATCTTGTCTTCTCATTTCATTTCACTGAGCTGGTCCTCGACTTCTGATATCCTTTCTTCTGCTTGATCAATTCGACTGTTTAAACTTGTGCAAGCTTTGCGAAGTTCTCGTGTTGTGTTTTTCAGCTCCATCAATTCACTTATATTCCTCTCTAAATTGTCCATTCTCGTTAACATTTCGTCAAACCTTTTTTCAAGGTTCTTAGTTTCTTTGCATTGGGTTAGAACAAGTTCTTTTAATTCACTGAAGTTTCTTATCACCTACCTTTTGAAACCTGCTTCTGTTATTGGAACACACTCGTTCTCCATTAAGCCTTGTTCCGTTACTGATGAGGAACTGTGATCCCCTGTAGAGGGAGAGGCATTCTGATTTTGAGTATTCTCTGCCTTTTTAGGCTGGTTTCTTCCCTTCATTATATATTTATCCGTCTGTTGTCTTTGTAATTACCGACTTTCTAACTAGGTCTCTGAGCAGACGTCCAACTTGTTGATTCCCAGCGCCGAAAGCTGAGCAATCCACTGCGCCAGCCTAAACAGTGGTGTTAAGATTGATGGTGCTTTTCTGCCCGGGAATCTCCAGACTCTGCACCAAGAACTGCTGCGCTAAGGCACCAGCAAAACCGCCACGCCGGCCACAAGAGTCGCCCTGGCGACCCGTGGGGCTCCTCAGCTGGGAATCTCTTGGTCCATGAGCAACAAATATTCGTCTGAAAGTGTGGCGTCCTCTCGTTCTCTGCGCTTTCACTGGGAGCTACGAGCCCGAGCTGCTAGTGATCAGCCATCTTGGATCTCTCTCTATTTATTTTTGAGAAAGAGTCTCACTTTGTCACCCAGGCTGGAGTGCAGTGGCGTGATCTCAGCTCACTGCAACCTACGTCTCCATGGTTCAAGCGATTCTCCTGCCTCAGCCTCCAGAGTGCCACCACGCCTGGCTAATTTTTTGTATTTTTAGTAGAGACGGGGTTTCACCATGTTAGCCAGGATGGTCTCCATCTCCTGGCCTCATGATCCACCCACCTCAGCCTCTCAAAGTGCTGGGATTATAGGCATGAGCCACCAAGCCCGGCCTATTTTTTAAAAACAACATTTGAAAGAGCAACACTCAGAAAGTATAATAACCTTAAGGTGGCATAAAAGCTAGGTGTTAGAATTTTTATTTCAACTATCAAGCCAAGTTGATATTTAGAGCAGGTTGATAAATGGCCTTGTATCAGAAAACAGAGAATACCGAAGTACTGGATATTTCCATTATCCCTAGTTTGCTGCAATATGTTACTTTTCATTTGATAGGGTCCAAAATCAAATTCATCTTAATTGATACAATGATTTTAAAGGATGTTAAAACCTAGGCTGTATTGTTTAAAAACAAAAATTATAACATGAATGAAGAAAAAAATAATATGTTACTAGAATAATAAAGCAATGAGATCATGCTACCACTGCTCCATCTTCACAAATTTATAATTGTAAAAATCGGCCGCTGTCTTGTTCCGAACCAGGTTTAGTTAACGACTATGTGGTAGTCATCATAAGGAGTCACAACCTGCATTTTATAGCTCAGGCTCTCCCCTAGGCTTACTTGGAGAGTTAGGAGAGTCAAAGAGACAGATATAATTTGGACAAAGACAATGTGATCTAACAAAAGTCACCCTGACCTAAATCAGCAAACAGCAAATGTTTCATCATTCATTGTAGTTTTACCTCTTGAGGAAGTTCTAGTTTAGATCGGTCAGTTCCTTCTTTTGACTGAAGGCCCATCAGATAAGGAACAGGAGCATCAAGAAAATGTAGCAGAGAAGCAGGTAGGATGGGCACATAAACATGTTGCCATTGAAATGGGAACAAAAGTGTGGTGATTCCTTCTGCCACAGTCATCAGGCGTTGATAATCTGCACAGAACAAAGAAAAAGGGAGGGAAAGAGTAAAAATAAAAACGTAACTTCATTAAGCTGGAAAATGTGGATTTTAAGAAAAAAAATCTGTGTTAAAAGTAGATGTTTCTTTGTGATCATGCAGAAAATAGGTCAGTTCTATTTCACTATAATTAAAGAATTAAATGGTTTCATTTGAATAGTTTTAAGGGGGTGTGGGTAGGTGGGAAACATCATCACACTCTTTGCTTCTTAAAATCATAGGTATGCGAACTTATATCCTCTATAAGTGTGGAGGAATCAAGAACTAATAAAACTGCTCCTGGCATTTATCCCACTAAAAATGTACAAGATACAGTGTAACATTATTATTATTATTTTTGAGATGGAGTCTCACTTTGTTGCCCAGGCTGGAGTGCAATAGGGCAATCTCAGCTCACTGCAACCTCTGCATCTCGGGTTCAATTGATTCTCCTGCCTCAGTCTCCCAAGTAGCTGGGATTATAGATGCCCACCACCACAACAGGCTAATTTTTATATTTTTAGTAGAGATGGGGTTTCTCCATGTTGGCCTGGCTGATCTCGAACTCTTGGCCTCAAGCGATCCACCCACCTCAGCCTCCCAAAGTGCTGGGATTACAGGCGTGAGCCAACGCGCCCAGCCAGTGTAACATTATTAATCACTTTTTTATACATGCATACTCACACAATCCCCAATTCAGAGGCATTTTTCTTTTTTTTTTTGAGACAGAGTCTCCCCCTGTCACACATGCTGGAGTGCAGTGGCACAATCTTGGCTCACTGCAACCTCCTTCAGAAGCTTTTTTCTTGTACAGTATATATGATCATGGCTATAGCTTTTGGTTAGCTGATTTATTATATTTATTTCAGCCTTTATTTTGGGAGTACAAGAAGTCAAACAGATACATGCATTCACAGTCACGGTTCCTATGTCTAACCCCTAACCACAAAACTATCATATCTGGGTATTCTCGAGTTAACAGAAAATTAAGGATTGGTGTTTTTGTTTTGTTTATAAGAACTAAATAATTTATCAAAATTGAAAGCTGCCCACAATAAAGTGGCCTTTTAAACCACGCTGTAAAGGCTACTTTATACTTACATATGTCCATAATTCCTATTTAAAGTTTGGAAGTAGACATGTTTTAGAATTCAGATTTTTTAATTTAGAAAAGCAATATGGTGCATATACCACATACATATACCACATATCTAGGGCAGTATCCTATAATCATATACATTAATATTTCTGCAGCAAACCATACGTGTCCCAGTAGGACAGATAATCAAAGAATATGAATAGGGTCGCTTTGGTTCAAGTTTGGTTTTGCTGATGAATGAGTTACAAAAAAAAGTTTGGTTTTCAGAATTTTTTGGATTTGAGAATTGAAGATAATGGATTGTGGGCTTGTAATAATCCTTGGATAAAACACATTGTGAACAAATACAGTAAAATCTTTGTGAGAAAGACTTTAGGGGAGTCTTTTTGATTCACATCAACTCAAAAAACACCTGACCAAGCATAAACAGGATGTCTTCCATTTAATTTTTTTTCTTGTGTCATAATTTTAAATGACTACCTTTTTGGTAACAAATCATCAGTTATCCACAGCCCAAGTTTACTTAAAATTTTCCTTATTTGATTCATAAAGATTCAAATTTTAGGTAAAAACCTGTTTACAAGAATAACTTCTAAAACAAACACCAGGTGGCCTCAGAGGTAGGGGTCAGTCCTATGAGCACAAAGAACTAACCTAATTACCTCAAGTGGACACACACATTTTATCAGCTGAGGCCCACAGAAGCAGCTAGGCTGAGATAGCTGGTTCTGTCTGTGTAGGTGAGGCAGGTAGTAGAGGAGATCAGACAATCAGTTCCTGCCACTCTGCTAGGATAATCAGGCAGATGTTTGAACTGCAGGCAATATGGGTTTTTATCCCAGGGGCGGGCGTGGGTAAGGATGAAAAGTTGACCTGAAACCCCTGAAGTTTGCTGGATGTAGGTGTAGAAACTGTGCCCTAATCAGAACTAACTTAAGTACTGCCCTAATCAGAACTAACTTAAGTACTGCACTATCACAGAACTCCACTACGGCACGTGGCCCTAGTGCTGCCTCTCCTCTCTGTGGGTTTCCTAAAGACAGAGTGGTGTCCATTTTCTCTGATTTTATCCATAGAAGCACAGGGCCTAATCACAGCCAGTGCTGACTAAAATTTACTGATACTACTTAATGTTACATTTTTTTTTTTCCTCCTAAGTTCAACAGAATCCTAACAAAACACAAAAAAGGCAAGCCAGGTGCAGTGGTTCATGCCTGTAATCCCAGCACTTTGAGAGGCCGAGGTGGGTGGATTACCTGAGGTCAGGAGCCTGGTCACCATGATGAAACCCCATCTCTACTAAAACTACAAAAATCAGCTGGGCATGGTGGCAGTCACCTGTAATTCCAGCTACTTGGGAGACTGAGGCAGGAGAATCGCTTGAACTGGGAGGTGGAGGCTACAGTGAGCTGAGATCACACCACTACACTCTAGCCTGGGCAAAAGAGCGAGACTTCGGCTCAAAAAAAAAAAAAAAGCCAAGCACAGTGGCACAGCGGCTCACACCTGTAATCTTAGCACTTTGGGAGGCCGAGGTGGGTGAATCACCTGAGGCCAGGAGTTCAAGACCAGTCTACCCATCACGGCAAAACCCTGTCTCTAGTAAAAATACAAAAATTAAGCATAGTGGCACATGCCTGTAATCCCATCTACTTGGGAGGCTGAGGCACGAGAATCCCTTGAACAGAGGAGGCAGAAGTTGCAATGAGCTGAGATCGCACCACTGCACTCCAGGCCTGGGTGACAGAGCGAGACTCTATCTCAAAAAACAAACAAAAAAACCCAAAAACAAAAACCCACCAGGAGTAGGAAGAGACAGTTATTTATAGTTATATACTATGAAGACCAAATCCAGAGAAATCTCCTTAGATTCTACTCTGTGGCCATCCATTTCAACCAAGGATTGGGGCCTTTGTTATTCTTATAACTTCAGTATTTACCACAGTATCTGGCATATAAAAGAGGCTAAAATGTTATTGTTGAATGAATAGATGAGAGGGATAAGAATGTATATAATTCTGCTAGATATCTATTACTTAAAAAGACATGCGTAGATTTTACTCCATCCATGTGTTGTGGGTGTTCCATGTCTATTCTTCTCTCCAGTTCTGCATTATCTTCAAGATTGGTTGAAGTACCATACACTTTTTTTTTTTTTTTTTTTTTTGAGATGGAGTTTTCACTCTTGTTGCCCAGGCTGAAGTGCAATGACACGATCTTGGCTCACTACAACCTCCACCTCCTGGGTTCAAGCAATTCTCCTGCCTCACTCAGCCTCCCGAGTACCTGGGATTACAGGCACATGCCACCATACCTGGGTAATTTTTTTTTTTTTTTTTTTTTGTAGAGATGGGGTTCCACCATGTTGGCCAGGCTGGTCTCAAACTCCTGACCTCAGGTGATCTGCGTGTCTCAGCCTGCCGAAGTGGTGAGATTATAGGTGTGAGCCACCATGCCCAGCCCACACACTTTTTAATAATACAATTACTCAGCAGAAACAAGACAATTCTTTTTAATTGAATCACGAAATAAAAGGCTGAGTTTTCTTCTTTTAGCATTTTTTTAAACTGAAATATTTTAGGAAAGTCTTTTTATAATTGATACTCAAAGTGATGAATGTATAAGTTATTTTAATATTTAAGACAGTCCTCAGTTCAGCATGGCACATGAGGCTCTTCATGATTTGGCCCCTGTCTGCCTCATTCCTTACCACCACTCCATATGCAGTAAGACCATCTGTTTGCAGTCCATGTTTTCACAGGCCCTGTGCCCCTTGTATATCTTCTTTCTCTGCCCAGAATGTCCCTTCCTCTTGTACTGCCTGGGTAGGTTCCACTTTTTCCTCAGGAAATTGCTTCTTTGGAAAGCCTTCCCTAACACTTCTTAGCACCAGAGTACTATCTACGTGCTTCAACAATACCCTATCTTTATTTCCATCACAAGAATTATTCATCTCACTAAAATGATTATAATTCTATCATAATTCTCTCTTTAGGGTCTCTCTTCCCTAATAAACCATCATCTCCTGCAGAGCAATATCTGAAATTTTTAATTTATTTTTGGAGACAGGGTCTCATTCTTTCATCCAGGCTGGAGTGCAGTGGTGCCATCTAGACTCACTGCAGCCTCTGCCTCCCAAGTTCAAGCCATTCTCGTACCTCAGACTCCCGAATAGCTGGGATTACAGCCGTGCACCACCATGTTCGGCTAATTTTTCATGCTTTTTTTTTGAAGAAACAGGGTTTCACCATGTTGGCCAGGCTGGTCTTGAACTCCTGACTTCAAGTGATCTGCCTGCCTCAGGCTCCCAAAGTGCTGGGATTATAAGCATGAGCCACCGTGCCTGGACATACATCTGTATTTTTAATCTCAGAATTGTTAACATTCAACATATGTCCTACTACATGGTGAGTAGCCAGTAAATGTCCTTTGATAAATTAATATGTTAACATCTAAGGCATGTAAAATGAAATAAAAGTAGATATTAAAAATTTATGCTTGACTATGTTATACAATAAAAACATACTGTCAAAAATTTGCTAAGTAGTGGCTCTGGTACAGATCCCAAGGTGGCAATGGCCTCTGCTGCCTCAGTACCTGTCATGCTGTCCACTAGCAGCACTGTGGAGAGTAAGGTCAGCCCTTCAAGGGCAGCAGAGGGGTCTGGGTCTGGAGCTGTACTGGCAGCACAGGAACCACAGTGGTGAAGACCAGGAGCTGTGTCTAGCAAGGTTTATGCATTGCCAAGCACTGCCAATGGAGATGTGAAGCTGGTGGTATCCACTGTGTCTCTGGTGGACTTACTGATGCAGCTGGAGGATTATACACTTACGATCCTGGATGCTGTGACTGATTTTTTATTTTTATTTTTATTTTTGAGAGGGAATCTCGCTCTATTGCCCAGGCTAGAGTGCAGTGGCATGAACCTGGCTCACTGTAACCTCTGCCTCCTGGGTTTAAGTGGTTCTCCTGTCTCAGCCTCCCCAGCAGCTGGGATTATAGGCACACACTACCATGCCTGGCTAATTTTTGTATTTTTTTTTGTTGTTGTTGAGTAAAATATTTATTTCTTCTGAAACCTCATACCTGCAAATCATTATTTTTTCTGTGTCTGCATAATGTCATCTTCATTTAATGCTTTTCCCCAACCCAAGTCCCAAGAAATGTCAAAAATGTAGGTTACTTTTGTTATGGTCTCAGAAGTCCTTCCTGAAAACACCAGTTCACAGTAATCGTTCTCTTCTTTAAAAATATTTAGAACTTACTATTTTTTCAAAAACATTTTTGCATGACAGTAGATGACTTTTCTGTTTTTTGTTCTCTCTACCAAAAATGTTCATGGTCTTCTATAAGGGAATGTTATGCTTTTCATCCCACATGGAAAATACTGTGGATTGAATTTGTCCCCTACATTTTATGTATTGGAAACTTAATCCCTAAATTCATGTTGATGATATTTGGAGGTGAGGCCTTTAGGAGATGATTAGACCCTGAGGGCTCTTCCCCATGAATGGATTAGGCCATTATCATGGAATTGAGTTAGTTATAAAAGGCAGGAGGTTGGCCCCCATTTTCTCTCTGTCTCTTGCGCTCACATCCATCTTTCCTCCTTCTGCCATAGGATGATGCTCATGAGGTGACGGGTCCATGCTCTTGGACTTTTAGCCTCAGGAACTGTGCACCAAATAACAATTCTATTCTTCCTAAGTTACTCAGTTGGTGATACTTTGCCTGTTGATTTCCCATTTGTAAGCAATTCAAAGTCCACTGCACAATGACAACTATACCCCAGAACAAGTAGACCAATTATTTATGTTAAGCATTTCAAAGGCAAAGTTTCATTATTTAAAAATTAATTTAGCTGGGTACAGTGGTTTATGCCTGTATTTCCAGCAACTTGAAGTTAGATGAGAAGATTGCTTGAGGGCAGGAGTTCGAGGTTGCAAGGAGCTGTGATGACTTCAGCCTGGGTGTCAAGAGTGAGACTATCTCAACCAAGTCCTCAGTCTCTGCGGGAGCAAGGGGTATTCTAATCCTGAAGAGAATGGCTCCAGTTCCAGGGGCTGTCTAGTTCTGAATGGCTGGGAAGGCCTCAGGAAGCTTACAATCATGGCAGAAGGACCTTCTTTACATGGTGGCAGGAAACAGAGAGTAATTTTTGTATTTTTGTAGAGACGGGGTTTCACCATGTTGGCCAGGCTAGTCTCAAACTCCTGACCTCAAGTAATCCACCCACCTCAGGCCTCCCAAAGTGCAGGGATTACAGGCGTGAGCCACAGGCCTGGCCCAATATGACTGAGTATTATCTGAATTATGTTGGCTTTGAGGCCTCAGACACATGCATAATTTGGCTTATTGCCCTAGTTTCACAGAAATTCATCTCAGGTATTGCCAACAATGACCTATGGCATTAGAAAATAAAAGGCACAGACCCTGGCAGCTTCTGAAGCAAAAGCGAAGTCTCTAATCATGGAATACTTGACCCTTGTCCTCAGTATGACATCAATGTGAAGCCACCACACCACCTGAGTCACCCAACCTAAACATGTTTGTCTGTAATAAGCTTCATAGTGACCAAAAAATGTCAAAGAAAGGGCTAAGTATAGATTAAATGCAGGTAAAAAGAGAATAAAGTAGGAGACAGATGTGGACAAATTACCCAGAATGCAGTACAGAGACACATAGAAAATGAGGCTGAAGCAGGGCGCCATGGCTCATGCCTGTAATCCCAGCAGAATGGGATTACAGGGACTTCAGGAAGCCAAGGAGGGCAGATCACGAGGTCAAGAGATTGAGACCATCCCGGCCAACGTGGTGAAACCTTGTCTCTACTAAAAATACAAAAATTAGTTGGGCGTGGTGGTATGCACCTGTGGTCCCAGCTACTCAGGAGGCTGAGGCAGGAGAATCACTTGAACCTGGGAGGCGGAGGTTGCAGTGAACCAAGATTGTACCACTGCAATCCACCTTGGTGACAGAGCAAGACTCTGTCTCAAAAAAAAAAGAAAAGAAAACGGGGTTGAGAGATACAGAAGACTGAGCAAGACAGATTAACATGTTTCATTAGAGTTTCAGGAGGACTAGAAAAAGATACATGAAAGCAATATTTACAAAGATAGTTGAGAATTTTCCAAAATGCTAAAGGACATTAATCCTTAGATTTCAGGAAATACAATGAATCAAAAGCATAACAAATAAACAAAGCCTCATCCAGATAAATCAGTCAAAATACTGGACACCAAAGACAGAAAATCTTAACCATAACCAGAGTTGAAATGACAGATTTCTGGCTACTGAATGATAATGGCAGTGACTGATAGCTGAATTCTCAACAGCAACACAGAAAACCAGAATATGATAGAACATTATCCTCAGAGTACTAAGAGAAAAAAATAAAAACTTTTAACAAAGCATTTAACATCCAATGAACTATTTTTCATAAACAAGGACAAAACAAAATCTAATAGAGAAAGCTATCTCAGGAAAGGAACTTCTAAGAACACAAGTTAGGAAGAAGATTGATCCCAGAAGAAATCTCTAAGACATGAATATGTGAATTTTCAAAAAATAATAATTGAGGCTGGGTGAGGTGGCTCACACCTATAATCTCAGCACTTTGGGAGGCTGAGGCAGAGGACTGCTTGAGCCCAGGAATTCATGACCAGCCTGGACAAGATAGTGACACCCCCATCTCTACAAAAGAAAAAGAAAAAAATTAGCCCAGCATGGTGGCATGTGCCTGTGGTCCCAGCTATCAGGAGGTTGAAGCAGGAGGATCACTTGAGCCCAGGAGTTCAAGGGTGCAATGAGCTATGGTCACACTACTGTACTCCAGCCCTAGGCAACAGAGTAAGACCTTGTTTTGAAGAAAAAAAAATAATGTCACTATGAGTAAATTTAAATAAAACCAGGTGTATAGAATAAAAATGTTTAATTTGAGGGATTATTAAAACTGAACAATCATAACAAGTAAGCCACAATGGGCATGACTGGAGTTAAAGCATTTTATAGTATCTGTAAAGATTCTGTTTAACACAAGACTTACTGTTCATGCTAAAATCTCAAAATTTAACATTAAGAGCATATAACATCTAAACTAAACAGAAAAAACTGCAATGAGAAAAAAATTTAAATAAATTCAAAACATAAAAAAAAGAGAGACAGAAAAGCAAGACAAATGGCCAAAAAATGAAAATTTAAAAATTCTTAGGACTAGCCAGGTATGGTGGCTCATTCCCAGCACTTTGGGAGGCCAAGGTGAGAGGATTGCTTGAGCCCAGGAGTTCAAGACCAACCTGGGCAACACAGAGACCCCATCTCAACAAAAGAATTAAAAATTAGCCAGGTGTGGTGGCATGCACCTATAGTCCCAGCTACTAGGGAGGCTGAAGTGGGAGGATCACTTGAGCCTGGGAAGCTGAGGCTGCAGTGAGCTGTGATCACACCACTGCATTCCAGTCTGGGTGATGGAGCAAGACCCTGTCTCAAAAAAAAAATTTTGTTTTTAATTCAATGATAATGAAAATATCAGATATTAAGACTTGTGGGATGCACCTAAAACAGGACTCAAGTGCTTAAGATGCTGATATTGGTGGGTGGGTGGGGAGAAAGGTTTAATGAGCCCAAAGAAAGTAGTAAAAAGAACTGAATAATAAAAACAAAACCAGAAATTAATAAAACAGAAAACAAAGGTACAATAGAGGATACCAATGAAGGTAAAAGCTGATTCTTTTTAAAAAGAATAACAGGGCTGGGCACAGTGGCTCATGCCTGTGATCTCAGCATTTTGGGAGGCCAAGGTGGGAGGATTGCTTGAGTCCAGGAGTTTGAGACTAGTATGGGCAACACAGTGAGACCCTGTCATTACAAAAAGTAACAATAATTAGCCATGCATGGTGGCACGCATCACGCTACTGCACTCCAGGATGGGCAACAGGGTGAGACCCTATCTCAAAAAAACCAAACAAACAAAATGGAGTAATTGACAAACTTCAGGTAAAAATAATTGGGGAAAAAACACACAAACAGTATTAGAAATGAAGAGGACGACAAAACAGATATAACAGGGGTCAACAAAATAAGGAAATATTAAGATTTTTTGCTAATAAGTTGAAAGCTTAAAAGTATTCTTAGAAAAAATAGCAATGAACAAAAATGTATTCAAAGAAAGAAATAGAGGCAGCTGGATGCAGTGTCTCAGGCCTATAATCCCAGCACTTTGGAAGGTCGAGGCAGGTGGATGAATCGAGGTCAGGAGTTCGAGACCAGACCGGCCAACATTGTGAAAACTGTCTCTACTAAAAATACAAAAATTAGCTGGGTGTGGTGGCATGCGCCTGTAATCCCAGTTACTCAGGAGGCTGAAGCAAGAGAATCACCTGAACCTAGAGGCATAGGTTACAGTGAGCTGAGAATATGCCAGTGCACTCCAGCCTGGGTGACAAAGCCAGACTCCATCTCAAAAAGAAAAAAAAAAAAAAGAAGAAATAGAGGAGCTTCTGGACTGGCAAATACATTAAGGCACTGGGTAAGTCCAAGGAAAGCATAGCAGCTCTGCAACTGCCCCTAAACTTTTTACACATCTCTTCCATTTGGCTGTTCCTGAGTTGTATCCTTTATAATAAACCAGTTAGCAGTAAGTAAAGTGCTGTCTTGAGTTCTGCGACTCATTCTAGGAATTTCTAGAACTTGGGGGGTTGAGGATGGTGTTGGGGAACCCCTGAATTTATAGTCAGCCAAGAAAAAACATATGTGGTCTGGTGCTATGGTTTGGACATGGTTTATTAGGCCCCAGTGTTGGAGGTGAGGCCTGGTGGGAGGTGTTTGGGTCCTGGGGTGGATCTCTCACAAATGGCTTGGTGCCATTCTCATGGTTGTGAGTAGTTTTCATTCTTATTTTCCATGAATACTGGTTGTTGAAAAGAGTCTGGCATCTCCCTCCTCTCTCTTGCTTCCTGCCTCTTAGCAGGTGATTCTGGCTTCCCTACACCCCCTACCATTGAGTACATGCTTCCCAAGGCCCTCATCAGAAGCAGATGCTAGCACATGTACAGAACCTTGAGCCCAATAAACCTCTTTTCTTTTTCCTTTGAGACAGGGTCTCGCTCTGTCAGAGGCTGTAGTGCAGTGACATGACGGCTCACTGCAGCTTCTAATTCCTGGGGTCAGATGATCCTCTACCTCAGTCTTCCGGATAGCTGGGACTACAGGCATACGCCACCAAGCCTGGCTAATTTTTTAATTTTTTGTAGAAGATGGGGTTTCACCATGTTATCTAGGCTAGTCTTGAAATCTAGGGCTCAAGAGATCTGCCTGTCTCAGCCTCCTAGAGTGCCGGGATTACAGGTGTAAGCCACTGCACCAGGCCAAACTTCTTTTCATTATAAATTAACCAGCCTCAGGTATTATTTTATAGTAACACAAATAAACCAAGACACCTGATACCTCATTTGTGGCTGGCATCAGAAGTGAGGACAGTCTTGTGAGATTGAACTCTTAAACCTGTGGAGTCTGACATTCAGTTAGAAATGAATTGAACTGTTGGGCATCCAGTTGGTATCAGAAATTGACAGGTGTTGGGGAGAAAAGACCCTCTCACTCGGTGTCAGAAAAAGGATTTGTTAGAACAGCCCAGTCTCATGGAAACCTGTGGTTTGGGAAGAGGGACAATGAGAGGGTAGGGAATTAGAAAGCTTTAATTCCTGCGTGGTCACTAATGGTATGGAGCAGCAGCTGTGCTGGGATCATTTATTAAAGGTAAAAGTAACCAGTGGAATTTAGAGATGAATCCACTTCCCAGGGAGTGGGGTTCACTGAAATATAAAATATAAAATCCCTTGGTTATTGTTCTATGTAAAAGCTAAAATGAAATTTAAAAGAGCATCAGACCTCAATGCTGGACCAAGGTCGGATTTCTGCTGGTCCGAGTCTGACAACTCACCTCAAAGCCACTCCCTACAGAAAAAATTATGTGGAAACCGGCTGGGCATTTCCACACCAACACCCTCAGGTATTCTGTAGTTTCCTGGTTTTGTCATTCCCCCATGTGGACTACCTTTTTGGTGACCAGAGATCTCAGAGGCATTCTTTGTTGTTTCCACATAATTTTATTGCGTTTGAGAAGGAGTCTCGCTCAGTCTCATTCTGCCTGTCTCAGCCTCCTAAAGGATTGAGATTACAGGCGTGAGCCACCATACCAGGCCACAGGCAGGTGGAGACGTAGTTTCACCATGTTGGCCAGGCTAGTCTTGAACTCCTGGTCTCAATAGAAACTAGGTATCGTGTGAAGTTGTCTCATTTTATAGAAGAGTATCGTGTATCTCCTGAAAAATCTCTACTAGAGTAACTAATTTAGAAGCAGTATCTTTATTTTTAAATGCTACAGAGTGGAAGAACATGCTTTAGTTCACACAGGGCCCACAGCTCACTATGGAACAATCACAGACGGCAATATGTGATCTAGATTCAGTCAGAAATGAACTGAACTATTTTATCCAGTCCTTGAGGGAATTCCCAGCCTGAAGGACTGGATAAAAGCTACTCAAAGTCTGTTTACCCTGAGAAGGGAGACTGTCCAATTCTCCCTACAAATTCCAAGGGGAACACCCCAGATGAAGAAGCTACTATGCTTTGCATAAAAGCCACATGGGACTTATGACAATCGGGATATTCACCCACTGAATATGTCCCTTACCCAGGGCAAATGCTGCAGTGAGGGAGGCTCCTTTTATGTGGGCACTTCATTTAACTTTACTGCTGCAAAATCTAACAGTATGAGAAGCCTTATTGAATTTGCTATCTCCGCTTCCTCTCATCTTACAGATGCTAATAAAAACATTAATAGTGAGTCAAAGGACTCATTCCAGCAGGGTGAAAATTTTTAAGTGTCTATTAACAAATGGGATGAATAAAACAGACGATGAGATGAAAACAAAAGTCTTTTTTTCTTTTTGAGATGGGAGTCTTGCCCTGTCTCCCAGGCTGGAGTGCAGTGGAGCGACCTCAGCTCACTGCAACCTCCAGCTTCTAGGTTCAAGCGATTCTCCTGTCTCAGCCTCCGGAGTAGTTGGGATTACAGGTGCACACCACCATGCCCAGTTAATTTTTGTATTTTCAGTAGAGGCAGGGTTTCCCTATGTTGGCCAGGCTGGTCTCAAACTCTTGATCTCAGGTGATCCACCCATCTCAGCCTCCCAGAACGCTGGGATTACAGATGTGAGCCACAGCGCCTGGCCTGAAACGAAAGTCTTAATATAGCATTACTGAAGGTTGCAAGGACTATAAAGACCCTCAGATGGTTTCCCAACATGAAAGGGCCCAAACAAATCTGCTCTATTTGCCCCAGTATAGAGAAATTTAAGCTGTAAGAAGGCAAAGATTGTAATTAGAAACATGATCTGGAATTGCTTGGGGATATAGTAAGGCAAGCTAATCAAGATAAAGACAAAAGGGCCAGGACACCTTGCTAAACACGCAAAACCTATTGTACAGGAGTGGGTCGAATAATAAAGGGGCAAAGAAGAGAAGCTTCTGGGACTCATTTAAGAGCCTTTATATACTGTTGCACCAAAATCTTCTAGTAAAGGTTTTTTTCTTAATTTTTTTAGTTATGGTCTCATTCTGTTACCCAGGCTGGAGTACAATGACGCAATCTCAGGTCACTGAAACCTCCACCTCCCAGGCTCAAGAGATCTTCACACTTCAGCCCCTGTAGCGGCTGACACTACAGGTATGCACCACTATGCCTGGCTAATTTTTATATTTTAGTAGAGATGGTGTTTTGACATGTTGCCCAAGCTGGTCTCTAACTCCTGGGTTCAAGTGATCCTCCTGCCTCAACCTCCCAAAGTGTTAGGATTACAGGCATGAGCCACTGCCTCAACACAGTGGCTTACAGTCTTAATGCAGACTAAAATTAGAATGATAATATATTAAAGTGTTAAGGCTGACACAGTATTAAGGAGGAAGTTTGAATGAAATTGGAATGTTTAAACAGACTTTACCAAAATGTTATGTGGGAATGGATTTTTTTTTTTTTTTTCTACCTTTTGTATTTTACAGAATTTATTCAGGGCTCCTTTCTTGTACTCTACTTTTCTTTTTTAATTGCATTTTAGGTTTGGGGGTACTTGTGAAGAACATGCAAGATTGTTGCATAGGTACACATATGGCAGTGTGATTTGCTGCCTTCCTCCCCTTCACCTATATCTGGCATTTCTCCCCATGCTCTCTCTCCCCAGCTCCCCACCCCCGCTGTCCCTCCCCTAGTTCCCCCTGAACAGACCCCAGTGTGTGATGCTCCCCTCCCTGTGTCCATGTGTTCTCATTGTTCAACACCCACCTATGAGTGAGAACATGCAGTGTTTGATTTTCTGTTCTTGTGTCAGTTTGCTGAGAATGATGGTTTCCAGGTGCATCCACGTCCCTACAAAGGACATGAACTCATCGTTTTTGATGGCTGCATAATATTCCATGGTGTATATGTGCCACATTTTCCCTGTCCAGTCTATCATCGATGGGCATTTGGGTTGGTTCCAGGTCTTCGCTATTGTAAACTGTGCTGCAATGAACATTGGTGTGCATGTGTCCTTTTGGTAGAACGATTTATAATCCTTTGGATACATACTCAGTAATGGGATTGCTGGGTCAAATGGAATTTCTATTTCTAGGTCCTTGAGGAATTGCCACACTGTCTTCCACAATGGTTGAACTAATTTACACTCCCACCAACAGTGTAAAAGTGTTCCTATTTCTCCACATCCTCTCCAGCATCTGTTGTCTCCAGATTTTTTAATGATTGCCATTCTAACTGGCGTGAGATGGTATCTCAATGTAGTTTTGATTTGCATTTCTCTAATGACCAGTGATGATGAGCATTTTTTTCATATGTCTGTTGGTCTCATATATGTCTTATTTTGTAAAGTGTCTGTTCACATCCTTTGCCCACTTTTGAATGGGCTTGTTTTTTTCTTGTAAATCTGTTTTAGTTCTTTGTAGATTCTGGGTATCAGCCCTTTGTCAGATGGGTAGACTGCAAAAATTTTTTCCCATTCTGTTGGTTGCGGATTCACTCTAATGACTGTTTCTTTTGCCGTGCAGAAGCTGTGGAGTTTGATTAGTCCCATTTGTCTATTTTGGCTTCTGTTGCCAAAGCTTTTGGTGTTTTGGTCATGAAGTCCTTGCCTACACCTATGTCCTGAATGGTTTTGCCTAGGTTTTCTTCTAGGGTTTTTATGGTGTTAGGTCTTATGTTTAAGTCTTTTATCCATCTGGAGTTAATTTTAGTGTAAGCTGTCAGGAAGGGGTCGAGTTTCTGCTTTCTGCACATGGCTGGCCAGTTTTCCCAACACCATTTATAAAACAGGGAATCCTTTCCCCATTGCTTGTTTTTCTCAGGTTTGTCAAAGATCGGATGGTTGTAGATGTGTTGTGTTGCCTCCGACGCCTCTGTTCTGTTCCATTGGTCTATATTTCTGCTTTGGTACCAGTACCATGCTGTTTTGATTACTGTAGCCTTGTAGCATAGTTTGAAGTCTGGTAGTGTGATGCCTCCCGCTTTGTTCTTTTTGCTTAGAATTGACTTGGCTATGCGGGTTCTCTTTTGGTTCCATATGAAGTTTAAGGTGGATTTTTCCAGTTCTGTGAAGAAGGTCATTGGTAGCTTGATGGGGATAGCATTGAATCTGTAAATTACTTTGGGCATTATGGCCATTTTCACAATGTTGATTCTTCCTAACCATCAACATGGAATGTTTCTCCATCTGTTTGTGTCCTCTTTTATTTCGTTGAGCAGTGGTTTTTAGTTCTCCTTGAAGAGGTCCTTTACGTTCCTTGTTGTTGTATTCCTAGGTATTTTATTCTCTTTGTAGCAACTGTGAATGGCAGTTTGTTCTTGATTTGGCTCTCTTTAAGTCTGTTATTGGTGTATAGGAATGCTTGTGATTTTTGCACATTGATTTTGTATCCTGAGACTTTGCTGAAGTTGCTTATCAGTTTCAGGAGATTTTGGGCTGAGACGATAAGGTCTTCTAGATATACAATCATATGGTCTGCAAATAGAGACAATTTGACTTCCTCCTTTCCTGTTTGAATACCCTTTATTTCTTTTTCTGCCTGATTGCTCTGGCTAGAACTTCCAATACAATATTGAATAGGAGTGGTGAGAGACGGCATCCTTGTCTAGTGCCAGATTTCAAAGGGAATGCTTACAGTTTTTGCCCATTCAGTATGATATTGGCTGTTGGTTTGTCGTAAATAGCTTTTATTTTGAGATACGTTCCGTCACTACCTAGTTTATTGAGGGTTTTTAGCATAAAGGGCTGTTGAATTTTGTCAAAGGCCTTTTCTGCATCAATTGAGATAATCATGTGGTTTTTGTCTTTGGTTCTGTTTATATGGTAAATTACATTTATAGACTTGCATATGTTGAACCAGCCTTGCATCCCAGGATGAATCCTTCTTGATCATGGTGGATAAGCTTTTTGATGTGCTGTTGCAATCGGTTTCCCAATATTTTATTGAAGATTTTTGCATCTATGTTCATCATGGATATTGGCCTGAAGTTTTCTTTTCTTGCTGAGTCTCTGCCGGGTTTTGGTATCAGGATGATGTTGGTCTCATCAAATGATTTGGGAAGGATTCCCTCTTTTTGGATTATTTGGAATAGTTTCAGAAGGAATGGTACCAGTTCCTCTTTGTATGTCTGGTAGAATTCACCTGTGAACCCATCTGGACCTGGGCTTTTTTTGGGTGGTAGGCTCTTAATTGCTGCCTCGACTTCAGACCTTGTTATTGTCTATTCAGTGTTTCGACTTCCTCCTGGTTTAGGCTTGGGAGGATGCAACTGTCCAGGAATTTATCCATTTCTTCCAGGTTTACTAGTTTATGTGCATAGAGTTGTTTGTAATAATCTCTGATGATGGTTTGTATTTCTGTGGAATCTGTGGTGATATCCCCTTTATCGTTTTTTATTGCATCTATTTGATTATTCTCTCTTTTCTTTTTTATTAATCTGGCTAGTGGTCTATTTTGTTGATCTTTTCAAAAAACCAGCTCCTGGATTTATTGATTTTTTGAAGGGTTTTTTGTGTCTCTATCTCCTTCAGTTCTGCTCTGATCTTAAGTTATTTCTTGTCTTCTGCTAGGTTTTGAGTTTTTTTGATCTTGCTCCTCTAGCTCTTTCAACTTTGACGATAGGGTGTCAATTTTAGATCTCTCCTTGCTTCACATGTGGGCATTTATTGCTATACATTTTCCTCTAGAGACTGCTTTAAATGTGTCCCAGAGATTCTGGTATGTTGTGTCTTCGTTCTCGTTGGTTTTGAAGAATGTCTTTATTTCTGCCTTCATTTCATTGTTTATCCAGTCAACATTCAAAGCCAGTTGTTCAGTTTCCATGAAGCTGTGCGGTTCTGAGTTAGTTTATGAATTCTGAGTTCTAATTTGATTGCACTGTGGTCTGAGAGACTGTTTGCTATGATTTCCATTCTTTTGCATTTGCTGAGGAGTGATTTACTTCCAACTATGTGGTCAATTTTAGAGTAGATGCGATGTGGTGCTAAGAAGAATTTATATTCTGTGGATTTGGGGTGGAGAGTTCTGTAAATGTCTATAAGGTTTGCTTGGTCCAGGTCTGAGTTCAAGTCCTGGATATCCTTGTTAATTTTCTGTCTCATTGATCTAATATTGACAATGGGGTGTTAAAGTCTCCCACTATTATTGTGTGGGAGTCTAAGTCTCTTTGTAAGTCATTAAGAACTTGCCTTATGTATCTGGGTGCTCCTGTATTGGGTGCATATATATTTAGGATCGTTAGCTCTTCTTGTTGATTGATCCGTTATGTAATGTCCTTCTTTGTCTCTTTTGATCTTTGCTGGTTTGAAGTCTATTTTATCAGAGATGAGAATTGCAACTCCTGCTTTGTTTTTGCTCTCCATTTGCTTGGTAAATCTTCCTCCATCCCTTTATTTTGAGCCCTTGTGTAACCTTGCATGTGAGATGGGTTTCCTGGATACAGCACACCAATGGGTTTTGGCTTTTTATCCAATTTGCCAGTCTGTGTCTTTTGATTGGGGCATTTAGCCCATTTACATTTAGGGTTAATATTATTATGTGTGAATTTGATCCTGCCATTTTGATGCTAGCTGGCTGTTTTGCCCATTAGTTGATGCAGTTTCTTCATTGTGTTGATGCTCTTTACCATGTGGTATGTTTTTGGAGTGGCTGGTACTGGTTGTTCCTTTCTATGTGTAGTGCCTCTTTCAGGAGCTCTTGTAAAGCAGGCCTGGTGGTGATGAAATCTGAGTACTTGCTTGTTCACAAAGGATTTTATTTTTCCTTCACTTATGAAGCTTCGTTTGGCCAGATATGAAATTCTGGGCTGAAAGTTCTTTTCTTTAAGGATGCTGAATATTGGCCCCACTCTCTTCTGGCTTGTAGGGTTTCTGCTGAGAGATCTGCTGTGAGTCTGATGGGCTTCGCTTTGTGGGTAACCCGACCTTTCTCTCTGGCTGCCCTTAGCATTTTCTCCTTCATTTCAACCCTGGTGAATCTGACGATTATGTGCCTTGGGGTTGCTCTTCTTGAGGAACATCTTTGTGGTGTTCTCTGTATTTCCTGGACTTGAATATTGGCCTGCCTTGCTGGGTTGGGGAAGGTTTCCTGGATAATACCCTGAAGAGTATTTTCCGGCTTGGATTCATTCTCTCCATCACATTCAGGTACACCTACCAAACATAGATTAGGTCTTTTCACATATTCTCATATTTCTTGGAGACGTTGTTCATTCCTTTTTACCCTTTTTCCTCTAATCTTGCCTTCTCGTTTTATTTCATTCGGTTGATCTTCGACCTCTGATATCCTTTCTTCTGCTTGGTCAATTCGGCTGTTGAAACTTGTGTATGCTTCACAAAGTTCTCGTGGTGTTTTTCAGCTCCATCAATTCACTTATATTCCTCTCTAAGTTATTTATTCTTGTTAGCATTTTATCAAATCTTTTTTCAAGGTTCTTAGTTTCTTTGCATTGGGTTAGAACATGTTGTTTTAGCTTACAGAAGTTTCTTATTACTCACCTTCTGAAGCCTGATTCTGTCAATTCATCACACTCATTCTCCATCCAGCCTTGTTCCCTTGCTGGTGAGTTGTGATCCCTTGTAGGAGGAGAGGCATTCTGGTTTCGGGTGTTTTCATCCTTTTTGCGCTGGTTTCTTCTCATCTTTGTGGATTTATCCACCTGTCATCTTTGTAGTTACTGACTTTCAGATTGGGTCTCTGAGTGGACGTCCAGTTTGTTGATGATGAAGTTTCTTCTTTCTTTTTGTTAGTTTTCCTTCTAACAGTCTGGCTCCCCCTGCTGTAGGACTACTGGAGGTCCACTCCAGACTCTGCTTGCCTGGGGATCACCTGTAGCAGCTGCAAACAGTAAGGGTTGCTGCCAGTTTCTTCTTCTGCTATCTTTGTCCCAGAAGGATACCCACCAGATGTCAGTCTGAGCTCTCCTTTATGAGGTGACTCTTTGGATATATGGGGGTCAGGGAGCTGCGTGAGACAGTCTGTCCTTTATAGGAGCTCAAGTGCTTAACTGTGAGCTCCGTTATTCATTCATAGCTGCTGGGCAGGTACGTTTAAGTCTGCTGCAGCAGAACTGATAAACCCCCCCGCCTTTTTTTCCCCCAGGTGCTCTGTCCCAGGGAGTCAGGGTTTTATTTACGAGTTTCTGTTGTGCTGCTGCCTTTTTTCAGGGCTGCCCTGCACAGCAAGGAGGCAGCCTAGTCACTGTCTGCCGGCAGAGGCTTTGCTGAGCTGCTGTGGGCTCCGCCCAGCTGCCGTGTGAACTTCCCTGCAGTCCTGTTTATACTGGTGTAGTTAGAACTGCCTTGGCAATGGCAGCCCACCTCTATAATGGTAGACTCTCTCTGTAATGGCGGGCTGCCTCAGCAATGGCAAACCACCTCTGTAGTGGTGGACTGCCTCAGTAATGGCGGACGACCCTTCCCCACAGAGCTGAACCATCCTGGGTTCAGCTGTGCTTGTTGTGAAACTCTCAATCCAGAGCATTTCTGATTGTTGTTTTTTTGTCGGGGTGGGACCAGCCAAGCCTGATCACCTGGCTCCCTGCTTCAGAGCCTTTTTTTTTTTTTTTTTAGTTGAACGGTCGACTGTCTCCCAGGTGTTCTAGTTGCCTGTTGAAAAGGCGCTGGGATCTGTGTGATTTCCCATGCAGTGACCCACCGCGCTGGCCGAAACAGCCGAATTCATTGCACTTTTTTGCCCGGGAATCTCCTGGCCTGGCTCCCTGTTTCAGTCCACTTTTTAATCAGATGAATGGGCAACCCTGTCTCCCAGGAGCTCCAATTGCCAGCTAAAACAGCACCTGGACCCGTGTATTTTGTATGGAGAACTGCCACACCGGCCAAAACAGCCGTGCCGGCCAAACCAGCCGCACTGGCGACCCATGGGGCTCCTCCACCTGGGAATCTGCTGGTCTGTGGGCAATAAAAATCCTTCTGGAAATGCAGCGTCCACTCACCCTCCAGGCTTTCGCTGGGAGCTGCAGTCCTGAGCTGCTCCTAATGGGCCATCTTGGATCCCTCTGGGAATGGATCTTATGATTGACTGTTTCACCCCATTTCCCTACCTAGTACAGTAAAACAGAGGGTACAGTATTGGACATGCTAAATGGGAATGAATAAAGATTGCCTGAGCGCACACAGTAGAGAACAGAGAAGCTGAAGCACTGGTACAGGCAAATTCTCTGTATGTGGAGTGTGGGCTGGAATTTGTCAAAAACCTGTGAGTGCCTCCCAGTGACAACTATCAGGGTGCTGGACTAGGGAATTTCCATTTTAGGGGCAATTACTAAGTTTGCTATTGGATATTAAAAGTGCCCCTGTGACTGAAGGACATACAATAATGTTGAAACTTGAAATACCCATGGTATCTAGGGGGATTTTTGGAAAAACGTTCTAATGGGAGAGGACAGTGCCCAAAAGAGTTCCCTAATGACAAAGAAATGGTTTATACTGGATCTTGTTACCAGAGGAATGCAAGGAGATTCTCACATGTAGGGAGCCTCTTTTTCCCTAGGACTGACTTTGGAACTGTAGAAGAAGCTCCTGCATTTAATTGCCACTTGGACAATGCCCTAAAAACATCTCTCAATTGATCAACAAAGTATTGCTTGGTTTACGGATGGCAGTTCCAAGGAGAACTATCATGTCCACTTGAGCATACCTAGCCATCTGTGATGAGAAAGCTCCCAACTTTTTAAAGAAAACTTCAACTAGCTTCCACTTTCTGACAAGGTTTAATTCAAATATAACTCATAAGGGGAATGAAAAGGACAGAGAGAAGGCAAAGGAGCACCGCAAAGGCACAAAGGCATGCAGTGTGGTGTGGGCGGTGGGTACTGGTTTATTTCCACTATGAAGAACCAAAGGAGGTAAGCAAGGCCCAAAAAATGTTCCTTAGACTTTAATTATTGGTATTGAAAGTCAGAAACTGGTCTTTAAATCCCCCTATCTTTTATTCTTCCACTAGTTCTTTGAAAAGAGAATCATACTCTGATCTTCATACTGTGCTGCTCCAGGTATTTCCTGATTGCAGAACAAAGTGCCCCTTTCTGATCTGGGGTCCTAGAAAAGTGCCTTCACTTCCTGGGCACATTTTCTCTACTTAGAATTTCTAGCTAGTTATCACTGCAAAGTGACAGTGATACATACACTTCCTAAATAACAGATTGAATTGGTTTAAATGGGCTATGGATCAGAATTTCAAATCAGTCCAGAAGGACATTTTCATCACTGAAATCCATCTACTTTGATTCACTTTGGGTTTTCATGGTAATTCTTCAGCACATGCAATGCTTTGAAATCTATGGCATACCTTTATCAGTGAGTAAGAAATGAAGTATCGCGTGTTATTAAAACTCCCTTAACACAGGAAAAGTAAGAAGGGCACCCAAGTACAAATTAACTTATTTCATTCATTTAAATAAAATATTTTTCTCTAATAGAAAAGACATTGTCAATTATTAAAATCTAGATTTACACAGAGCTTTCATTTTATACTCTACAATTATTCTGCATGACATCTTTAAAATAGACCTGCAGAATGAGTTAATCATTTAAAAATAAATATTGAAACAGATAAGAAGAGGTTGAGTGCAGTGCCCAATACAGTTAACACAGTCGTAAGTATCTGAAAAAAGACTGATCCAAACCCAATTTTTAGTAGTACTACATTACTTACTGGCTGTATCATTTTGGACAGATTACTTAGTTTACCTGAGCCTCAATCTCCTCCTCAACAAAAAATGGAGAACAGTACTAACTCACTGTTGAGAGGATTAAATGTAGGGAAAAGATCCAAAACATACAACACATTTTTGTAGCACAATTCCTAACACAGAGTGATTTTAGTGAATGGTTATAAATTTACTGTATGGCACTTTTTTTGGGTATGACACTTTACATTTAAAAAAAAATCTAGCTCTATAATTTCAGGATGAACTCCTGTTCTCAGCATACAAATTACAAAAAAATACTCAGTGTATAAAACCATATCCATAAATGCTTATTCTTCATTTGAATAAATTGTTAGATATTAATGAACTAAAACTCCTGAACAAACTCCATAAAACCAAATGGGACCAGCTAAGCAGTGGCTCACACCTGTAAACCCTGCACTTTGGGAAGCTGAGGCAGGAGGATCGCTTGAGCCCAGGAGTTTCAGACCAGCCTGGGCAGTGCAGTAAGACTTCATCTCTACTAAAAATAGAAAACATTCATCAGGTGTGGTAGTGCATGCCTGTAGTCCCAGCTACTCAGGAGGCTGAGGGGCGAATGAGCCCTGGAGTTTGAGGTTGCAGTGAGCTACGATCACGCCACTGCATTCCACCCTGGGTACCAGAGTGAGACCCTGTCTCAAAACAAACAAACAAAAAAAAGCAGAAACAGGAGAGCTCAGGACAGACCACAAACAGTGAGACATAAAGTGCTATTTAAAAGAGGAAGTGTGGAATGGACGCGGTGGCTCACACCTGTAACCCCAGCACTTTGGGAGGCTGAGGCAGGCAGATCACCTGAGGTCAGAAGTTTGAAACCAGCCTGGTCAACAGGGCAAAACCTCATCTCTACTAAAAATACAAAAAAAATTAGTCGGGCATGGTGGTGTGCACCTGTAGTCCTTGGTACTCGGGAGGCTGAGGCACAAGAATCGCTAGAACCCAGGAGCGGAGGTTGCACCACTGCACTCCATCCAGCCTGGGTGACAGAGCGAGACTCCGTCTCAATTAAAAAATAAAAATAAAAAATAAAAGAAGAAGTGTGATAATGGAAGGTTTTGGGTTTTTTCAGTTTTTTGGTTTTTGCCTTCTAAAAAAAGCATGGTACCCAATGTAAAAGAACATTTATTAGGTTCTCAACTCTGGAATAAATAAAGTCTTGGCTATATAATTTTAAAAAGTTTTACGTTAAGGCCGGGCACGGTGGCTCACGCCCGTAATCCCAGCACTTTGGGAGGCTGAGGTGGGCGGATCATGAGGTCAGGAGTTCGAGACCAGCCTGGCTAATATGGTGAAACCCGTCTTTACTAAAAATACAAAAATTAACTGGGCATGGTGGTGCATGCCTATAGTCCCAGCTACTTGGGAGGCTGAGGCAGAAGAATCACTTGAACCCAGAAGGCAGAGGTTGCAGTGAGCCAAGATCTTGCCACTGCACTCCAGCCTGGGCGACAAAGTGAGACTTCGTCTCAAAAAAAAAAAAAAAGTTTTATATTAAATGTAGTATGTTGAACCTTCACAACTTAGAGATAAGTATAATTTATAGAAGATTATATGGGACTAATAAAACTAATTATTATAATAGCTATCATTTAGTCAGTGTCAATTATACCCTAAGTATTTGGTATTATTTTAATCATCATAATAAATCAGTGAGAAAGGAGAAAAGAAAACAACCCAACTATTATCCCTATAGGGATAAGGCAACTGTCACACAGGATTACCTAACTCACCCATAGGTATAGTTAATAAATGACAGAGTAGATATTTGAACCCACAATTGTTATGATTTCAAAAACCAATACTCTAAACCAGGCATGGTGGTATGTGCCTGTAGTCTCAACTACTCAGGAGGCTGAGGTGAAAGGTATGAGCCAAGGAGTCTGAGGTTGTAGTGTGCCACGATTGTGCCTGTGAATAGCCACCATACTCCATCCTGGGCAACACAGTGTGACCCCATCTAAAGGCAAAAAACAAAGAACCGGCCACCCCCAATATTCTTTCTAACCCAAATTGCTTCTCTGGGTAAAACATAAATAAATTGAACTTTAAGATTCAAGAAAATGGCCTTTAAGATTTCTTCTAAGTCTAGAATATAAAGTTCTTTTTTTCGGCCGAGAGCAGTGGCTCATGCCTGTAATCCCAGCACTTTGGGAGGCCAAGGCAGGTGGATCACAAGGTCAGGAGTTTGAGACCAGCCTGGCCAACATGGTGAAACCCCGTCTCTACGAAAAATACAAAAATGAGCTGGGTGTGGTGGTGGGGGCTTGTAATCCCAGCTACTTGGGAGGCTGAGGCAGAAGAATCGTTTGAATCCGGTAAGAAGAGGCTGCAGTGAGCTGAGATCATGCCATTACACTCCAGCCTGAGTAACAGGGCGAGACTCTTGTCTTGAAAAAAAAAAAGTTCTTTTTCTAATGGCCTAAAACACCTGAGGGTATTAAGCTCCAAGTCTCTGCCCCTTCTATCAATTCTCTAATCCCTACCCCATTCAGGGGAAAAAAAGGAGGAAAGAAGACAGAATTACTTAAAATAAATTTTTTCAGATACAAAAAGGTGATCCGTAAGTAATGATGGAAGGAGTGACTCCTCAGCTTCTGCTGGTGGGAAGGTTCATGCTGAACATTTAGCAGGTGCTGCCTCTAAAGAGAACAGTCACTACACTTATGACAGGGATTTTGCTCTCAGTAGTTCAGAGGCAAAATGAACTACAGTCTGGGACAAAAGGTGTGAAATCTCTCACTGGAGTCATCACAAATTTACCAAGTCAAGAATTCCATATAAAGTGTTTCGGCCTTCACTTGTAGATCATGAAAAATATGATGGAGATCCGCAGAATACCCATAAACTGCATATTGTTACCACAATAAAAAAAATACAAAAAGGTGCCCATGTTGGGAAAAAAATTTAATACAGATGCTCAGATTAGAAAACACACATACCCCTCAAGTTCACAAGCATATCTCTTCAGTGAATGCAAAACTGACAGTGGTTAAACAGTCGGTAAGAATCAAGCCCCTGAAGCTGCCACAAGGACTTCTGAATGAGGAGGACATGTCTAAGCTCTGCCTCCAGAGCACTGGGGAATTAATGCAGTAGCACAGTGGCATCTGCAATCTGTGGAGCAGAAAGCAATTAAGTCCTAATGCCTGAGGAGCTTCAGATTTAAAAATGGAAATTGTTTTTTTATTTAAAAATGATGAGAAAGTGTTTCATTAAAATATATTTTAAATATATTTTTAAAAAAAAGAAAGTGGGAGAAAGTAGAAAGTAAAGAATTTAGATTGGTCATTAGAGAATAAATTCCTGACAACAAAAATTGAGACATGGAACACATTATCAAAGAACATTATGTTGGATAAACTGAAGAAAATACAACCTTGCGAACGGCTGTCAACACAAATAGTGTCAACATACACACAAGATGGGGAAGTACAAATATAGTCTACTTGGCTCAGCCCCACTTATAATTTAAAATAGAAAAATAAAAAAAGGAAAGTGGTAAAATAAGCTTGACGGCACCAGTCAGGGGATTGCTCTACAATTCTGCCAGCTTAAATACAAGTTAGCAAAATGCTAACCCTAGCCGAGTGCAGTGCTTCATGCCTGTAATGCCAGCACTTTGGGAGGCCAAAGTGGGAGAATCACTTGAGCCCAGGATTTTGAGACCAGCCAAGGCAACACAGTGTGAGTTCATCACTACAAAATATAAAAAATGAGCCAGGTGTGGTGGCATGTTCCTACAGTACCAGCTACTCAGAAGGGTGAGGTGGGAAGACAGCTTGAGCATGGGATATTGAGGTTGCAGTGACCCGTGACTGCACTACTGCTCTCCAGCCTGGGTGACAGAGTAAGACCTTGTCTAAAAAAAAAGCTAATCCAAATATCTGTATAACATTTTTCAAAGAATCTATCAATGCACAGGTACTATTTTATAATTTCCTTCAATTCACTATGCATTAAGACACAGCATCTCTATTTTCTCTATACATTCATATTCATATGAGAACTAGTATCCTAGTCTAGACTCAACACTGGTCATCATGAATGTACTGGTAAGATAAAATCCATAGCTTGTTAGTTTCTTAAATATGTGTTGGGAGAACTCTGAATGAAAGATACCACAAAGATAACTTCCTTCTGAGATTAAAAACAAAAACAAAAAACCACACACACACATACGCAACTCTGGCAGAACTGTTAGACCTGGGAAAGTCATCTGTCTCATGCCTGCTCACCTTTTCTCTCACTCAGATGAAATGCTCCCACAGGCAAAGATCCAAAGTTGATTGCCTCAGGAAGCTGCAGAGTCAACATTTTCATTTACCCCTTTTCAATATTTGTTGAGTTTTGATGTGAACTTTTACTAATCCATAAAGAATGGGAAGTCTACACATTTCTGGTAGTAACAGAATTCTCTTACTCTCATTATGAAAAAGAAATATTTTTTCCTTTTTTTTTTTGAGACAGATTCTCACTCTGTTGCCCAGGCTGGAGTGCAGTGGCACGATCTTAGCTCACTGCAACTTCCGCCTCCTGGGTTCAAGTGATTATCCTGCCTCAGCCTCCTGAGTAGCTGGGACTACAGGTACATGCCACCACACCTGGGTAACTTTTTGTATTCTTAGTAGAGACGGGGTTTCACCATGTTAGCCAGGATGGTCTCTATCTCCTGACCTCATGATCTGCCCACCTCAGCCTCCCAAAGTGCTGGGATTACAGGTATAAGCCATCGCACCTACCCAAAATAATGTTTTCTTAATGACAATTATATATTATCAGGAAAAAAGGGCTATTTCCATTAAGAAATAAACATACCCAAATCAGCCAAGTTAACACTTGTGTTCCTTCCTATTTCTCTCTGCAGTCACTAACTGCCACCTCAAAGAGAAACAGCACAGTCTCATCTCAGCCTTTGGTCCCATCATACCTGCTTCCTTTATACAAAACAGAAAAGACTGTGATCATTATTTATTTGGTCCTAGTAATATATCCCATGGAAACACAGTAGTTGGGAGCATAAGTATTTGTTTTTGGAAAATGTAAAATCCAAGGAAGACCTACCTTGTGAGTAGAGAAGGATTTGCATCTCTAAAAGAACACAGGTAAACACCTGCACCAGGTTCTCTAATCCCAGGAGTTCAAATGCTTCCCGAAGCGGGTAATCAGAGAGGGGGAGCTCACTGGGCCCTGGCCTCTGGCAGACGACAGGTTCATAAACACCATAAAATTTCAGTGACCTCCCTGGAGGTGGAAGGGGTACTTCATAAAGAATATTATGGATATAGCTTTCAAGTGGCAAGGGTGGTGGCTGCTGCGAGGTAACAGCCTTGTAAAGCTGGATAAGGAATTTCTTGCAGGCCTGCATGAATGGTAATGGTGTGATCAAGCATATACTTTTTGAAACATACAGGGTGTCTCTGCTGATATCATAGGAGTTGTATCGCTGGAGTTTCAAAAGGGAAGTTGTGTCTCCTTCATCAAGACTACTTGCCAATGAGTCCATGCTGCAGGAAGATGAAGCATACACGCTGCTGTAATGCTCAGCGTTGTGCATCTGGTAGAGTGTCTGCATTGCTGTGCAAATTTGCTTACTTGTAACTTCTTCATAAAAAGTGAGAACAAAACCATAGGTGCGAGAACCATCTTCCCTGGTAATTATAAATGAGTGAAACTGGGGGTCTTTATTGTCAGTTTGTGTCCTGAAAGATAGCCCTTTAGGCATGCACAACTGCAAGAAAGAAAAAAAAAAAGCATCAGAATGCAGTACACAAATAACTTCAAGCCAGAAACAAATGTTGTTTTTTAACACAACAGGATTCAAAAAGACAGGTTTTATCCAGATTTAACAGTGGCAATAGCCTTAAATTAGAAATACATTGTAAGTTCCTCATATACATGTAAATAAAATTATTCTTAAAAAGAATATATACAAGGGAAAAACTTCTGTGTGATATTACATGCAGGAAGCTTTACTAAGAACAAGATAATCACTGATTTAGTCCCAGAGTAAACCTCTAACTAAGGCTGTGGCCTTCAGCAAGCTATGTAACTTCTGTGAGCTCAGTTCCTGTATCTATAATAGCTGCTACATCAATGACTTGAAGATAGAGTATACAAAAGCACTTCACAAATATTTAATACTTAAGTACTATTTTTGTATTAATGATGAAAATGTTTCAGGAGAGCAGAGAAATAGGAAAAGGCTCATTTAGTAAGTTAAACAAGGAATAATAAAAACACTATCATCTTTGCTATTTTTAATAGTATGTTATTTTATCCAAGAAAAAGAATCTTCAGAAATTGAAAGCTTTTTGATCTACTAAAGCAGAAGTACAGAAACAAGGCATTTTAGATTACTTCTAGTAAAGACCATGCTCTAGTTCTTGGGAACTACCCAGGATTGAGTCAAACTTGGGAACAAAATTACTCGGAGGAACTAAAGATGCTATATTTAAGATACTTAAAATGCACAGAAAATTAGAATGGATTCTTTAAAGCATTTTAAATAACTGAAATGAAATTACAGAAAAGTTGAAACATACTAAGGAAAACAGAACTTGTAATTCAACCATCCTAATAATCATTATTCATATTTAGATATTTCTACTTTTATATTGTAATATGCTTTTTACAAAGAAATAATTTAACCATATATTACTTTCTAGTTTTTTCCATATTTAATAACTGATATGTTACAAAATTTAGACTGTCTCCCACATCCCCACATTATCAAGAAAACACAATTCCTTCCTTCCTTTATTCAAACCATCAAAAAACATGTATTAAGTGCCTTTTATGAGAGGGGATCTGTGATACAACGGTGGGAAGGACAGATATGGCCCATGCTCCTATGGTGTTTCCAGTCCAGTGAGGATAACAGATGAGTTTTAAAAATCATAAACTATAAAGTAAAGGAAGTGCTATGATAGGGTAAATAAGGGTTGCTATGGGAAAAATACATAATAGTAGGAAGATACACATTAGAAAAGAGGGAGCAATCAGGAAAAAATGAAGCCCAGACTAAAACCTCAGGATGAGTAAATGTCTTAGTAGATAAAGATTCTAGTCAGAGAGGACAACATGTGCAAAAGCCCAGAAAAGTTTGAGGAACTGAAACAGGTCAGTATGGGTGGGGCACAGAATGCAAGGTGGGTGGACGTAAGAGAAAGCAAGATAAATCATTAGGGGTTAGCCCATCAAGGGCCTTGGTAGGCTATGTTAGAACTGTGAGGAGGACAATGGGAAACCTCTAAAGGGTTTTTAGGAGAGGAACAGAATTAGATGTGCCTCTTAACACATCCATCTTGGAACACTGAAGGGAGTGGTTTTCAAAGGGGTTCCAAGGAGGTAGCAGGAATGTCCCAGGGCCTTGGAAAGGGGTGAGAGGCTAGAGGAGGAAGCTGAGACGGCCAGTGTACTTCCTTCCCCTATGCACATTCCACTTCCATTTATTTTGTAGAGTAGAATTCTTTCAGTGTTAAGATTTCTGGGTTCCCACTGCTTAAAAACAAAATCTTGATGGTGGCCTAAGATTAACGCAACAAAACTGTCATTAAGCATGAAGGCAGGTGGGCGTACTAACTGTTCCTCACAGCCATTTCAGATTGTGGTCCTTCCGTTCTCCCTAAAAACTCTTGGCTTTGAAACTCATGTCATGATTGTGCCACCACATTTTGGGTTTCTTTTCTATCCAAGTTCATTTCTGGAGCAACTTCTTCCATGATTTTAAATATACTCTGTTAACTCCCAAATCTATAATCTCATGAATCTGACTCTTAAAAGAAACTACTTGACAATCCCATCAAGATGTGAAATAGGCAATTCAAACCTACCACGTCCCAAACTGAAGTTCTGATTTCTTCCTCCAAATCTGTTTCTCCTTTTATCAGTCTTTTCTGTAATTCCATCCATCTCATTTGCCCAAGACAAAAACCTTGGAGTCATCTTTAACTTCTTCCTCTCTTTCTCACTTACCCCATTATCCAATCCATCAGCAAATATTACCAATTCTATCTTCAAAAATATATGCAGAAATCAATTGCTGCTGCTGCTGCTTTTTTATTTCTTTCTTTTTAGAGATGGGGTCTTGCTCTATCACTTAGGATGAACTATAGTGGTACAATCACAGTTTACTGGAGCCTCAAACTCCTGGGTAAAAGCAATCCTCCCACTTCAGCCTCCTGAATCAGAAAGTAATTGCTTCAATCTTTACTCTTACCATTCTAATCTAAGCCACCCTTTTCTCTTGTCCGGATATAACAGCCAATCTCTCTGCTTCTGCCCTTGTCCCCCATAATCTATTTCCCATATAACAGCCAAAGCATCCTCAAAAAATATATTACAACTTGTTACTCTTCCCAAAATTCTCCAATGGACTCTCATCTCACTAAAATTCTCCAAGGGACTCTCATCTCACTAAAAGCTGATGTCTTTATAATGGCCTATAAGGAAGCCCTGCATGACTCAGCCCCCAGCAACCTCTCTGCCTTCATCTTGTACTCTCTAACTTGCCCACTCTGCTCCAGCAACAATGGCACATTACTGTTCTACGAACACACCCCGAATTCTCCCATCAAAATCTGCTCTTATCTTTCCCAGCAACTCTCTTCCCCTTGGCATCCACATGACTCATTCCTTGTGGCAGATATAGCTCCAATAACATTTCTACTTCCATACACTCATCCAAACCTTGACACTCCCACATTAAGAAGTGGAGCCCACTCTCCTTGAACCTGGGTGGGCTGCTAAGAGTGCCTATACCAGGGTCTGGAAAACTTTTTCTATAAAGAGACAGATAAGTATTTTAGGATCTGGAGGTCATACAGTCTTTGTAATTACTCCACTCTACATTGTATTAGATGAGTGCAAAAGTAATTATGGTTTCTGCATTGTTGGAATTTGCCATTTGGTATTGGAATACATTCTTAAATAAATGTGATTATGTTAGATATCTCCCTGCCCCACCGCTGAGATGGAGTTTTGCTTTGTCACCCAGGCTGGAGTACAGTGGCATGATCTCAGCTCACTGCAAGCTCCGCCTCCTGGGCTCAAGCAATTCTCATACCTCAGCCTCCCGAGTAGCTAGGACTACAGGCGTGCACCACCATGCCCAACTAATTTTGTATTTTTAGTAGAGACAAGGTTTCACCATGTTGGTCAGGCTGGTCTCAAACTCCTGACCTCAAGTGATCCGCCCACCTCAGCCTTCCAAAGGGCTGAGGGATTACAGGTGTGAGCAACCGCACCTGGCCTCAAGCGATTTTCTTATTCCAGTTCAAAATGAGTCATAAAACAGTGGAGACAATCACAACATCAACAATGCATGTCCCTGCTAACTAACACACAATGCAGTGGTGGTTCAAGAAGTTTTGCAAAGGAGATGAGAGCCTTGGAGATGAGGAACATTAGTGGCCGGCTGTTGGAAGTTGACAACGACCAACCGAAGGCAATCACAGAAGCAGATCCTCTTAAAACTACCTAAGAGGTTGCCGAAGAACTCAATGTCAACCATTCTATGGTCATTCGGCATTTGAAGCAAAATGGAAAGGAGGAAAAACTCCCTAAGTGGGTGCCTCATGAGCTGAGTGAAAATTTAAAAAATCATCATTTTCAGCCAGGCACAGTGGCTCACACCTGTAATCCCAGCACTTTGGGAGGCCGAGGTGGGCAGATTGCCTAAGCTCAGGAATTTGAAATCAGCCTGGGCAACATGGTGAAACCCCATCTCTACTAAAATAGAAAAAACTAGCTGGGCATGACTGCGTGCACCTGTAGACCCAGCTACTCGGGAGGCTGAGACAGGAGAATTGCTTAAACCAGGGAGGTAGAGGTTGCAGTGAGCCCAGATAGTGCCACTGCACTCCAGCCTGAGTGACACAGCGATACTCTGTCTCAGAAAAAAAAACAAAAATCATCACCATTTTGAAGTGTCATCTTCTCTTATTCTACACAGCAACAACGAACCATTTCTCAATCGAATTGTGATGTGCGACAAAAAGTGGATTTCATATGACAACCGGCAATGACCAGCTTAGTGGTTAAACCAAGAAGAAGCTCCAAAGTACTTCCCACAGCCAAACTTGCTGACCAAAAAAAAGGTCATGGTGACTGGTAGTCTGGTGCCAGTTTGATCCAATACAGCTTTCTGAATTCCGGCAAAACCATTACATCTGAGAAGTATGCTCAGTAAATCAATGAGATGCACCAAAAACTGCAGAGCCTGGAGTGGGGACTGGTCAACAGAAAAAGCCCAATTCTTTTTCACAACAATGCCCGACCACACATCGCACAAAAAATGCTTCAAAAGTTCAACAAATTGGGCTACAAAGTTTTGCCTTATCCACCATGTTCTCCTGACCTCTTGCCAACTAACTACCACTTCTTGAAGCATCTCGAAAACTTTTTGCAGGGAAAACGCTTCCACAACCAGCAGGATGCAGAAAATGCTTTCCAAGAGTTCATCAAATCCCAAAGCACTGATTTTTTTTATGTTACAGGGATAAACAAACTTTTTCTTGCTGGTAAAAATGTGTTGATTGAATGGTTCCTACTTTGATTAATAAAGATGTGTTTGAGCCCAGTTATGATTTAAAATTCAGTCCCAAACTGCAATTACTTTTGCACCAACCTGAAAACACAAAGGTATGGCTTTGTTCCAACACAATTTTATTTGTAAAAACAGGCAGTTGGATGGATTTAGCCTGGGGGCCACATATGCCCACCCCTGGCCTAGTCAAGTAAAATGCAACAGCAGTGACAAGTGACGTAGTGACTTCTGAGCAGAGGATAAAAATGGCAATAAAGCTTCCACCTCCTCCCTCCCTCCCTCTCTCCCTCTCTCTTTCTCTCTCCTCTCTCTCTCGTAACCTGGTAACACACTCTGGGAGTCCTGAGGCAACATATAGAAAATTTAGCTAGTCTGAAGCTGCCTGACCAGTGAGACCAAATGGAAAAACCACACAGAGACAGAAGGAAGCCCAGCTATATGCCTGGTCCAGGAGACAGGCCTATGAGTGGGTGAGCTTTTAGATGACTTCAGTCTTCAGACTTTGAAGCTCCCAAACTGACATCAAGTAGAACACAGGCGCTGCCAACCAAAAGCTACCTACATTGCAGATATACATATGCTACCTATATATACACTGGGTGTGCTACCTACATATACATATCTGCAATGTAGGTAGCACACCCGGCTAAGTAATGTTTTTGTTGCTTTAAATCAAGGGTCAGCACACAACACCCCCGCTATGGGTTTAAATGTACGTGTACCTCCAAAATTCATATGCTGGAACATCACTTCAGGGTGACTGTATTAAAAGGTGGGGCCTTTTGGGAAGTGATTAAGTCATGCAGGTTCTGCCCTCCTGAAAGGATTAGTCCCTTATAAAAGATAAAAGGTTGAAGGAGCAGCACCCTAGTGCCTTTTCTCTGCTTCCATCCTTTCTGCCATGTGAGGAGACAGCATTTGTCCTCTCTGGAGGACACAATGACAAAGCACCATTTTAGAAGCAGAGACTAGGCCATCATTAGACCCTAAACCTACAGACACTTTGATCTTGTACTTTCAGTCTCTAGAACTCTAAGAAATAAATTCCTATTCCTTGTAAGTTACTCAGTCTGAAGTATTTTATTTTAGCAGGAGAAACAGACTTAGAAAAACCCTTAGGTCAAATACAATCTGCCACCTGATTTGTAAATAAAGGTTTACTGGGACTCAGTCACATCCATCCATTTATGCACTGTCTATGGATGCCTTCACACTACAACAGAGCTGGCTGACTGTGGCAGAAACTGTATGCCTACAATACCTCAAGTACTTACTATCTGGTTCTTCGTGAAAAAAATTGCCAATCTCTATTTTAAGCCATTAAGTGACAGGGGGATGGATTGTCATGCAGCGGTAATCAAAACACTCCCTTACTTCCCTTAAGTCTCTGCATAAATACTACCACAGAGAGGTCATTTACCTTTTCATAAAAAAATAGCGTTCTCTTCATCTTTTGCATGACATAAAATGTTATTCCTCTAAAAAAATATTTATTGTGGAGAAGCAATTAAAGTCTTGCACCACTGTAAGCATATGTACATTATATAAAAATACACATTACTAGTATTGGATAATTCTGTTTGATCTCTAGATTGCCAGCTACTCAAGGAGTAGTACTATATTTCAACAGCTTTAAACATTCAAGAGAACTGTAATGAAATAATATACCACTTGGGGCCATAACAGATGGTGATTGACAACAAGGGTAAAAAGAAAAAACTGTGAGGCTCAGTCACTAGAGCACCAGTCAAAATGTCTTCATATTTCATAACACTGAATATGCAAAGGACTAAGGCAGATTTACTCAATTCTTTTACATTAATTAAATTACTATGTATATTTGGACAGAATGAGATACAGACTTAGGTAAAACCTATGAATACCTCAATTTGGTAGGGGGTAAAAAACGCTTATTCTCAGTCTTTCTTAGGAATAATTGTATAAACAAAGGCTATGACAGAATCTCCATAATTCTACCTTCAAATTAAGGCTGATTTCATCATAACAAGTTAATGAGCTGCACTGCTAATAGCATGAATAAAAACTCATTTGGCCAGATGCAGTGGCTCATGCCTATAATCCCAGCACTTTGGGAGGCTGAGACAGGTGGATTGCCTGAGCTCAGGAGTTCAACACCAGCCTGGGCAACATGACAAAACCCCATCTCTACTAAAAATACAAAAAATTAGTTGGGTGTGGTAGTGCACACCTGTAGTCCCAGCTACTTGGAAGTCAGCCTTCCAAGTACAAGAATCACTTGAACCTGGGAGGCAGAGGTTGCCGTGAGCCAAGACTGTGCCACTGCACTCTAGCCTAGATGACAGAGTAAGACTCTGTCTCCAACAAACAAACAAACTCAAAAACCTCATTTGACATATTTATTGTAGTCAATAAAGATTATACAAAAGATGATTTGAATTATTCTTGCTCCAGGCTAAACTCAAACTTTTTTAGCACAGTGCAAGGAATATAACAATTGGTTGAATGAATAAATGAATGAACAAGAAAACAAAAACAACAACTGGGGGTAAAAGACCAGGCTTAGTTAATCTCTTGATCTCCTCTGTAATTCTTTTTTTTTTGTTGAGACGGAGTCTCACTCTGTCACCCAGTCTGGAGTACAGTGGTGTGATCTCAGCTCACTGCAATCTCCACCTCCTGGGTTCATTCAATCAATTCCCTTGCCTCAGCCTCTCAAGTAGCTGGGATTACAAGTGCGCATGATTATAGGTATGCACACCTGGCTAATTTATTTATTTATTTATTTATTGTATTTTTAGTAGAGACAAGGTTTTACCATGTTGGCCAGGCTGGTCTTGAACTTTTGACCTCAAGTGACCTGCTCGCCTCAGCCTCCCAAAGTGTTGGGATTACGGGCATGAGCCACAGCACCTGGCCTTCCGTTTGTAATTCTTTTTCCATCAAGTAGGCAATACAGAAACATAGTGGCTTCCAAAGTCGACATAAAGATTTAATTTAATTGATAGGCATTTCTGTCACCCTAAATCACAAAATCACAGCTCAACTGCTGTTGAACAGCTGCCAAATATTCCCTTAAGGGTTTGTAGCTTTTTTTTTTTTTTTTTTTGAGACGGAGTTTCGCTCTTGTTACCCAGGCTGGAGTGCAATGGCGCGATCTCGGCTCACCGCAATCTCCGCCTCCTGGGTTCAGGCAATTCTCCTGCCTCACTCTCCTGAGTAGCTGGGATTACAGGCACGAGCCACCATGCCCAGCTAATTTTTTGTATTTTTAGTAGAGATGGGGTTTCACCATGTTGACCAGGATGGTCTCAATCTCTTGACCTTGTGATCCACCCGCCTTGGCCTCCCAAAGTGCTGGGATTACAGGCGTGAGCCACTGCGCCCGGCCCTGGGTTTGTAGCTTTCTTGAGCACACATTCAACATTTACAGAAAAAGCTTGCCAAAAGTTGTGCTCAAAGTGAAGAATGGCTTTCTATGCCACAGACAATAGATGTAAGAATTTTTCCTAAATGCTCTTCCTACAAATCAAAGAAAGTAAGAATTATATTTCTAATCTGGAAACCAGAACTGCAAAATGCTATTATTTTTCTGTTTTTAAAAGATATACAGTATTGTTGTATATCAGGAACTACAAGATACTTTCTCAGAAAACCTGAGTTACATCAGAATTGTTAAATTGTCAGGAACTGCAAGAAATCTCAGAAAATCTGAAATATATATCTCAGAAATTCTGAAATATAAATCAAGATTTGTTTATCATGGTATTAGACATCTCTAATTAACCCATAACATTGCTATCTACTAACAATAACCCCTCGCGATCCCACAATAAAACAACTAAAAATCAGAGGTGTCACTGATGATCAGATTACTACCAGTAACCAGATTACTTTAGCCAAAGTAGGCTTACAATGACATGTGTGAACTTTCCCAGTTTGAATGAGCAAATGTTCTTAAATTTCTCTGGACCATTTCAGACAGTTTGGCTAGAATTTTAAAGCTCCTCTTTCCACGTTCTGTTGTTCTGTGACTTCCATGGCCTCTCCCTCATTACGCAAATACATTGTTATGCACTGCATAATAATGTTCTGGTCAACAACGGACTGCATATAGGACGATGGTTGGAGCAACAGGTTATACCATATGGCTTAGAAGTAGAGGTGGCTGTATCACCTAGGTCTGTGTATGTATATATACTCTATGATGTTGGCACAACAATAAAATCACCTAACAACACATTCCTCAGAATATCTCCCTCCCTTCCTCCCTCCCTTCCTTGTCTCCCTTCTTCTATAAACACTTATTTTGTCCCATGTTTTGCCTTAGATATTGATAACTCAAAAGACAAAGATAAAAATCCTTTCCACCTGGCACAGTGGCATGTATGTGCCTGTAGTCCCAGCTACTTGGGAGGCTGAGGCTGGAGGATCTCGAGTCCAGGAGTTCTGCGCGCTATGCCGATCGGATGTCTGCACTAAGTTCAGCATCAATATGGTGACCTCCCAGGAGCAGGGGACCGCCAGGTTGCCTAAGGCGGGGTGAACTGGCCCAGGTCAGAAACGGAGCAGGTCAAAACTCCCGTGCTGATTAGTAGTGGGATCACGCCTGTGAATAGCCACTGTACTCCAGCCTGGGCAACATGGCGAGACTCCATCTTTTAAAAAAAAAAATCCTAGTCTAGTAGGAAAGACAGACACAGAAATCAACGTTTAAAAAAATGTGATCAGTGCTACTATGGACTCTGTTCAAGATATTGTAAGAAAAGAAAAGAGGGTAACTCCTCCTGCTTAAGAGATGGTTTTGCAGTAGAGGCCACACCTAGTCAAGGACAGAAAGAGAAGTATTGTAAGCAAGTAAGTATCACTTCATTTATTCAATGATTTGAGCATCGACTTTGCGCAAAGCTAGGGATGCAGCAGTGAATTAGAAAAACTGTTCCTGTCCTCGTGGTGCTTACATTATAGCAGGAGATACACAGTTGACTACTAGCTACGTAACGGTTATTTCATTACAACTGAGATAGGTGAAACAAAAAGGTACAAGGTACTAAGAGAACCTAAGGTGACCTGACTGAGTGCTGATAAGATGGTAGAAAGCTGATGGTCAGGAGCAGCTTCTCTGTATAAATGGTTACAGTGAAATCTAGGAAGAGTAAGAATTCACTAGGTGAAGCGAGAGGTGGAAGAGCCTTCCAGAGAGACTAAACAGCAGAAACAGAAGCTATAGTATGAGGAATGAAATGGACAGGAGCAGAAGGCCAATTAGACAGTTACTAAAGAAGTCCAGGTAAGAGATCTTGATGGTTTGCATCAAGGTGAGTATATGGAAACAGAGAGAAATAGACAGATAAAAGATTATATATGAGAAAGGGTAAGTGAGAACTTTCAGTGTGATGTGTACATTGTTGGACTAGGCAACTAGGTGGATGGCTGTACCATTCACTGACAAAGATTGGTGGGAAGAATAATGAATTCTGTTTTGGATAGGTTGCATTTGAGATGCCAGTGAAATATTCTAGCTGCAATGTTAAGGAAACGGCGGGGGGTGGGAGCAGAAGGGTCCCTCAGCAATGGTCCTCCAGCAATGAGAGCCCCATTCCTATAATTTACTGTGAGATACAGCTAGGCGCAGTGGATCACACCTGTAATCCTAGCACTCTGGGAGGAGGCCAAAGTGGGTGGATCGCTTGCATCCAGGAGTTCAAGACTAGCCTAGGCAACACGGCCAAACCTCGACTCTACAAAAAGTATCAAAATTAGCTGGGCGTCGTGGCGCGCACCTGTAGTCTCAGCTACTTGGGGGACTGATGTGGGAGGATCACTAGTACACGGGAGGTTGAAGCTGCAGTGAGCCAAGATTGTACCATTGTACTCCAGCCTGGGCATCAGAGCCAGAACCTGTCTCAAGAAAAAAAAAATTTTTTTATTGTGAAATATGAACCTAAACTTGGCTCAAAATGAGGACTTACTTTCATTCTAATGTCAAACCTATGAAAGTAATTTGGGGTTATCCATCTCAAATACAAGTAATTGCGAAGTCTACAAAAAGGATATATAGCCCTTTTCCTTTTAATCTTACAAGATAAGCATCTGAATAGGTTTGTTCAGCCAACCTTTTACCGTTTACTCTTTGCTCTTCGTGCCACTGTATCCTTCTTTGTGATCAAAGTAAACAGCAAACTGTAAAGAGCTTTATAATAGTTACTACTCTTTAGTTACTTAAAATATCATATTGATGATGTTTCATTTAGGACAGACATAAAATAGAATCCTTATATTTTCATACAGTTTGCTTAAAAGTTATTAACCATGTTTTCTTCCTATGAATTCTTGGGTACAATACAGGCTTAAGGATCTATCAACTAGAAAAACTTAAGATCTAACAACTAGAATATTACATAAATAGTCATGGATGCCAATAAGCAGATTACCTCAAAGAGATGTGAAAGTAGGGTGGGCGACCTTCAGCTCTGTTTGCAATACTTTATTTCATTTAAAATGAAATGCAGACCAGGAACAGTAGCTCACGGAGGCCGAGGCAGGCACTTGAGGCCAGGAGTTTGAAACCAGCCTGGCCAACATAAGGATACCCTGTCTCTAATAAAAATACAAAGATCAGCCAGGCGTGGTGGTATGCGCCTATAATCCCAGCTACTTGAGAGGCTGAAGCATGAGAATCACTTGAACCCAGGAGGCAGAGGGTGTAAGTGAGCTAGGATTACACCACTGCACTGCCGGGGTGACAGAGTGAGTCTGTCTCAAATATATGACTGTTTATTGCATTGTTTTTTCTGTTCTGCCATATTCACATTTTTTCCATAAAAATCTCTCAGTCAGCAACTGAAGGGGGAAAAAAACTAATTCAGGAATTATTTCACCTGTCACTTGTATTTATTTCCTATTTTATTTGCACTGCACTCATACACATGAAACATACATAGTTCACTGCTTTGGGTACTTAATTTATGTATGAAATTAATGACCTTTTATTCAAAGCATCACTGTTGTTTGTTAGAGGAATGACTAATATTACAGAAGGTGATGACTCACTGCAGAGGGATTTTTGCTAAAGGCAAGACAAAGCTTTATACCTTTAGGTGGGAATAAATTACAGCTTCATACAAATACACTTACCAGTAAATCAAAGAGGAAATTAAAGGCAGTAAATCTATGACCTGAATGCAAACTACTTTAATGGGATGCTTTTCAGAGATTTTCCAGGAGTACAAGCAAATCCCTTTAGAGTTTCAGCAATAAAAAAATGCTATGTGGTGCTTAACTATCAAAACACAGCCTTTGCAATTATTCTTCAGGGGGAAACTTTTGCTGCTTACATAAAACAACCTCAGGGGCAAGGAGTAAAGAAAATATCAAAGACAGATCAAGGAAGCTGATAATTACTTTTAAAGATTAATGTTTTACAGATAGAAGCAAAAGCTATCACGGATATATCACTATTAATTCATTCAAATGATTAGAAGAAAAAAAAACACATCAAGTGTGGCATTTTGTTCCAAATGACTGTGGATTCATATAGTTAGAACATACTTGTTCCCAGGCCCCAGTGATCCTCCCACCTCAGCCTCCAGAGTAGCTGGGACCACAGGCATGTGCCACCACACCCAGCTACTTGTTTTTTTCTTTGTAGAGACAGGGTCTCCCTATGTTGCTCAGGCTAGAACCTCATTTTGAATACCATTCTGATTTCTCACAGAATATGTTATATTTTTAAATATCTTACTAATTTAAGAAGATGAAGTATTATGATCTATTCACATTCTTATCCAGCTTTCCACTACTTGATTTAAACACTCTTTTCCTAAATGCCTTTCTGTTAATTTGCTGCATAAGCAGCTCATAAGTTATTTTTTTGTCACTGCTGTTTGACTATTTTAGTCAGATGCTTGTCTGGACTCTTCTAAGTCTTATAAAGATAACTAACAGTTATGTTCTACTTAATATCTTTTAGTAGTCTTCACCAAAGATGATGCTAGGTATCTACAATAGTAACTTCCAGCAAAATGGCATCCTGATTATTTTAGTATTGGGTAACAGTTTAGGAAAACTACTGTACTCTGTAAAGAATCAAATTCAAAGTGCCAAGTGCTTTAGGCATTTGTCCTTAGAAAAAGCACCATGCTATCCCCTCCCTTGAGTGAGTCTAGGCTGGAAAGAGTTTACTGTGATACAGAAATACCACAAAGGGTCCAGCGTGACCCATAACACTTCTGGTGCAGATCAAAACTAAGTTACATAGTTTTTCTTTTAGGGAGGCAGCATGGCAGATGAAAAAAAAAGTGAACTAGAGAGTAAAAATGATCTGGATTTAACTTCTGAGCCTTACTGCCTAACTTTGGGCAAGTTACTCAACCTTTGAAAATATGAGAATTCTCACTGGGTACATGTAAACATGCATGTGAAAATAACATGTATAAAATAAACCTAGCAGGTATCTACTGAATATTAATTTCCTTTGTTAGATTATCAGGTTATAGCCGGGTGCGGTGCCTCACGCCTGTAATCCCAGCACTCTGGGAGGCAGAGGCGGACAGTTCACGACGTCAAGAGATTGAGACCATCCTGGCCAACATGGTGAAACCCCGACTTTACTAAAAGTACAAAAAATTAGCCAAGTGTGGTGGTGCGTGCCTGTTGTACCTGCTACTCGGGAGGCCGAGGCAAGAGAATTGCTTGAAATCGGAAAACGGAAGTTGCAGTGAGCCGGGATTGCACCACTGCACTCCAGCCTGGCAACAGAGCAAGACTCTTGTCTAAAAAAAAAAAAAAAAAAAAAATTATCAGGTTATAATGGAGTCTTTTAACACTATCTTTAAAATACTCAAAAAGCGGCCGAGTACGGTGGCTCATGCCTGTAATCCCAGTGCTTTGGGAGGCTGAGGCAGGTGGATCACTTGAGATCAGAAGTACAAGACCAGACTGGCCAACAAAGCAAAACCTCACCTCTACTAAAAATGCAAAAATTAGCCAGGTATGGTGGCATGTGCTCATAATCCCAGCCCTTTGGGACATTGAAGGAAGGTAGATCACTTGAGGCCAGGAGTTCGAGATCAGCATGGCCAACATGGTGAAACTCTGTCTCTACTAAAAATACAAAAGATTAGCTGAGAGTGGTGGTGTGAGCCTGTAATTCCAGCTACTTGGGAGGCTGAGGCAGGAGAATCACTTGAATCCAGGAGGTGGAGGTTGCAGCAAGCCAAGATTGTGCCACTGCACTCCAGCCTGAGCAACAAAGTGAGACTCTGTCTCAAAAATAAGAAACAAAACAAAACAACTCAAAAAAAGCAATGGGTATCACAGTGTCTCAGTTCACCTTTAATCATTTCTGTATCTTTTTCTTTATTTTTTCCATTCTTACGTATATACTCAATTCATTTCTGTATCTATCATGCCTGGTTATCTCCTTACTTTGGGACCCTGTGAATTATATAATCACATAGTTTATGGACATCTAAAATATTATTCAGGCTTCTAAGAAGGGCCCTTCCCAAATAATCTGAAAACTATGACCTACTTTATTTCTAAGAACCTCTCAAGGAGACTGACTCTCTATCTTCTATTTATCTACCTACCTACCTACCTATCTACCTACCTATTTTTGAGATAGGGTCTTGCTATGGTGCCCACACTGGTCTCTGTCTGTCTGTCTGTCTATCTGTCTGATCTATCTATCTATCTATCTATTAATCTATCTACCTACCTACCTATCTATTAATCATCTACCTACCTACCTACCTATATCTATCTATTAATCATCTATCTACCTATCTATCTATTAATCATCTGTCTACCCATCTATCTATCTATTAATCATCTATCCACCTACCTACCTATACCTACCCACCTATTTTGAGACAGGGTCTTGCTATGGTGCCCATGCTGGTCTCAAACTCCTGGGCTCAAGCAATCACACTGCCTCAACCTCCTGAGTAGCTGGGATTATAGAAGCACACCATCATGCAGGGATAAAAGAGAAACTTAATCAGCTCTGGTAACTCATTATGAGGCAGAATAGGGTCTGGAGGCAGGGGACCTAAGGCCGATTCAGGCTGACTTTCTAGAACTAAATCAAAAGGAAAACCCCAACTTTCAACGCCCAAGTAGCAGAAGGACCAGTGGCTACTCCCTTTGTAACCCCCACCACCCTTTTTCTGCATGGCAGATGCAAAATTGAAAGTACCTCTGATTGGTCCCCTCCCACAACCAATCAGGATGGTTGCGGGCCAAGTCTTCATTTGCATAGGAGTATAACTTTGTAACTTCACTTCATCCTCTCAAATGTTTGCACAGGGTATAACTTTGCTTCAGCCTCTGATTGGTATCCTCCCACAACCAATCAGACTGATCGTGGGCCATTACTTCATTTATATAAAGTGTACACCAAGTAACCAATGGAAAACCTCTAGAGGGTATTTAAGCCCCAGAAAATTCTATAATGGGCTCTTGAGCTACTCGTTTGGGCCTGCTCCCACCCTGTGGATTGTACCTTCATTTTAAATAAATCTCACTTTTGTTGCTTCATTCTTTCTTTGCTTTGTATGCATGTTTTGTCCAATTCTTTGTTCAAGATGCCAAGAACCTGGACACCCTCCACCAGTAACAATCATAAAAAATTCAGATTCCTACTACATCAAATGACGCAATTAAGTTTCTTTTTATCTTTACATTGTCTGCAAAGATGACAAATTACAGGCCTACCATACAACATTCCTTGAAATATAAAAACTGTAATCAGGCTCTTTCCATCAGGCTCCTCTCAGGCCAATAAAGTAACATCACTGTTTATCAAAGCTTCTATGTATTAATATAAACACACAACACAGTTTAATAGTAGCAAACTAAAATTAGCTTTTAGGGTCTACTGTATAAACTTATTAGCTATGGAAACCCTGGGAAAGTAACTTGCTTCTCTGAGCTTCAGCTTCCACATCTATAAAATGAGGTCAGTATCACATTTCTTATAAAATCACTTAAAGAAAAAATTAAATGAAATAAGGTAGACATTCAAAATACAGTCACTACCTTCATCTTAATAAAGTAAAAACAAGGCTAAAGAGAAAATGAGGGGAAATAAAACACATACCATGTTTACCGCATCTTGATCAAAAGGGTTCCATTCTATATTCTGAGGATAGTGGGCAAGAACTTTGGATTTGAATGTTCTTCTCAAAGGACTCTGGTCAAAATTTTCACCTACAACAAATAATTAATACATAGTTAATATACAGGACTGTTTCAAAGCATGTCATAATTTTATATTTATTTTATAGAACTACTGACTGATAATGTTGAGATCTGATTCAATTTCTACCTCTAACCATCTAAGTTGTAAAATCCCAATGGACAACTAAAAAACTGTTAACAGGTCAGCATTTAAAACTTTATAATCTGAATTTTAAAATCCTGGCTACTCAATTGATACTAAAAATCAAGATATGGTAATATAATCATTACTATACCCTAATTATTGTTCACATTTCAATGTGTGGTAATAAAAAACTATATGAAAACATTTATTTCAGTAAAGAAACATCTTGTATTAAAACTAATCATACATCTTATGATCCTGAAATTTTATACACACTTAGACCCATGCTGCAGTGCTCCAAGGAGGCAATTTTGCTTGAGTTTCCATGGAAATCTCTGAGAAATGTGATTGCATATCCAGGTTCTTAAGTAACAAAATTAACAGAATTAGAAACATCACTGATGAGTCAACCTGTTTAGTAGACAGAACACATTAAACACACTAACCTTTTAAAAATAAATGAGCTATCCTAAGTCAAATTCATTATCTGGCAAAATTCTGGAAAGATAAAAGTAGGCTACATTTTAATCATATATAAGAAAATTCAGGCCAGGCACAGTAGCTCACGCCTGTAATCCCAGCACTTTGAGAGGCTGATGCAGGAGGATTGCTTGAGCCCAGGAGTTTGAAACCAGCCTGGGCAACATGGTGAGACCCCGTTCTTGTTTTTTTGTTTTTTAATTTATAAATTTTTAAAAAAGTAAAAAAAATGAGAATTCAGTAATAGCTATCAGGTGTTTGGGTTTTTTTTAACCTCCTCAACCAAAGTAATTCCCTTAAGACTATTGGTTTCATGAAATATTTTAATGTAGATGGATCTTAAATTCCCAATGTCAAGAATTTGGGATCAAGGAACCAGAAAACCTTGAAACAATTTCATTGTGTCCTGTTTTCCTACTTTTAAAGTTCTAATTAAGTGCAAAATACTAGCTGTTACAGCAGAAGATAAATGTCACTTACCAGTATTTATACAATTAAAAATATCACAAAGCAATTTGATCTATGAGTTATTTTAAACTTCTAGTTAAACTCAGTTTCCATTTTGGGTAAAAAATATGAAAAGAAACAACTCTGACTGCAAAACAGATCACAGGAGGAGGGAAAAGTCACACTAAAAAATCTTGCTGTAGACTGCAATATAAAATACACAGGAACGTTTTTGAACAAGGACACATAATTTAAATATATTTGCTAAGGCAACTAAACTACTATTTCTAATTGAAGTCCTTGGTTAATGATCATTATTTTCTTTAGATTCCTCTGACTTATTTAGGCAAACATTTCATCTCTGTATTTTTCTTCTCCATACTTTCATCTTCTAAGAGTTGAGAGCATTCATTTCTAGAAGAGAAACTGTCAAAGACATCCCTAAGGAAAGTTTATCAATTTTTGCACCATGCTTCTAGAGTGTGTAAGCATCAAAAAGTCAACAGAGGAATGTGAAACTGTCTATGAGAGTCAATGTGGCTGAAGAACAGATTCAGGGCTTAGAACTGATTTCAGGAAGAGTCAATGATATTTTTAAGCTGATGCTAGATTTTTCTGTAAACACTAAGAAAGTTTAAATTATTCACTTCTTCATTTAAACAAAAGTTACTTGGCCAGACATGGTGGTTCATGACTGTAATGAGGCCGAGGTGGGCAAATCCCTTGAGCCCAGGAATTTGAGACCAGCCTGGGCAACATAGTGAAACTCTATCTCTACTTTAATAAATATTATTTAATTTTAAAAAGTTACTTTTCATTTCACTTTAGAGAAAAATCAAAATTCCTCCCAGTTCTAAAAGTCTATGCTGCTGACTGTGTACTGACACAGCAACAGAGTATCCTCATGATATACAGCCATCAAGAAACTCTCTCCTGGTCAGGCACAGTGGCTCACACCTGTAATTCCAGCATTTTGGGAGGTCGAGACGGGCAGATCACGAGGTCAGGAGTTCAAAACCAGCATGGCCAACAAGATGAAATCCCATCTCTACTAAAAATACAAAAATTAGCCCAGCGTGGTGGCAGGTGCCTGTCAATTCCAGCTACTCAGGAGGATGAGGCAGGAGAATCACGTGAACCCATAAGGTGGATGTTGCAGTAAGTCGAGACTATGCTACTGCACTCCAGTCTGGGTGACACAGCAAGACTCCGTCTCAAAAGCAAAAAAAAAAAAAAACCAAAACCCTCTCCTTCACCTACCTTCTAACACCAAAAATACTTGCTTTTATTATCCATAAATGTAAATAAAATATGAAACACTGCAGGAGCAGAAGAAACAAGATATAACCAATCATGTAACTCCTTGTAACACTTACCTTTTAACTCAGTTCTGCCTGTGTATAGTTAAAATAACATCTTCATTCACGTATCAAGTTATTAATGGGACAGGAGATACATCAGAAAGGTCATTAAAGTGCCATTCTCAATATAATTGTTCTGTTAACTAAGGAACATTGCACCTTCTTGAGGCACAAAGAATCAGTGAGAAGGAAACCACCTCCAGAAAGAAATAATTTTACAAAAACAAAAAAGCCACAAAATAGTAACATAAATCTAACAAAAGAAAAGCAAAACCACCACCATCACCGCTTATTAGACTGCTTAAAAAAGGGATAACAAGAAAGATCACTGTTATATATACACCGCTGTCTTGGCAAATATGATTTGGAAGAATATTAGGGGAAGAACCAACTATTTAGAAATTCTGATATCGCTATTAAGAATTTAGGCCAGGCACGGTGGCTCATGCCTGTAATCCCTGCACTTTGGGAGGCCGAGGCGGGTGGATCACGAGGTCAAGAGATTGAGACCATCCTGGTCAACGTGGTGAAACCCCGTCTCTACTAAAAATACAAAAAATTAGCTGGGCATGGTGGCGCATGCCTGTAATCCCAGCTACTCAGGAGGCTGAGGCAGGAGAACTGCCTGAACCCAGGAGGCGGAGGTTGCGGTGAGCTGAGATAGCGCCATTGCACTCCAGCCTGGGTAACAAGAGCGAAACTAAAAAAAAGAGCGTCTCAAAAAAAAAAAAAAAAGAAGAATTTAGAAATGGGCCAGGCATGGTGGCTCACGCCTGTAATCTCAGCACATTGGGAGGCTGAGGGAGGTGGATCACTTGAGGTCAGGAGTTCAAGACCAGCCTGCCCAATGTGGCGAAATCCTGTCTCCACTAAAAATACAAAAATTAGCCAAGCATGGTGGCATGCACCTGTCATACTCAGGAGGTGGAAGAAGGAGAACCTGTTGAACCCAGGAGGCGGAGGTTGCAGTGAGCCAAGATCATGCCACTGCACTCCAGACTAGTTGAGAATCTATCTCATAAAAAACAAAACAAAAAAAATTAGAAATGAGTGGATGTAGCTATTCCTCCTAGTACCAGTCAAAAGAAGAGAATCTTGGTGATGACTTTTGGAGATGAGAGATGGAGGAACAACCCGTACTTCTCATTTTAAACACATGTTTTATAAATCTCTAACTTAGAATTTACTGCTGGGAAAAAAAACGGGAGAATAACCAAATCTAAGAAGTTGGATTCCCAGGAAATGAAAATTACATAAGCATCCTGTACTTAAAATTTGCTTTTTAAATACTATCTTGAAACAAACAAGGACTATAAATTTGTACAACTGCTACATACATATCAACTTAACTCCCAACTAATACTGCCAAACAACCTCCTACTAAATTGAAGCTGCAATTAATCCTTTCCTCCTAAAAAGCAGGAAATATCTGCCAAGAGAGCTTAAAGACTACTGAAAACGTGTTTTCAAGGTTGAAGCAAAAGAGGTCTTTATGAAAATTAAGATGTAGATGAGAGAAGAGAAACAAAATAACATCTATAAGTTTGATCAAGCAAAACTGAATAAAGAAACATTTATAATGGGCTTGGGGTCAATTAAAATAATGATTTATAACAGCCCATCCTTGTTTTAAATTTTATTTTTACCTGAAGTCGTATTTGCAGCATCTTGGCTCTTGCCATGACGATCTGCTTCTAGCCATTGGTACAAAACTACATAATGTAACAGAAACAAAAAAGCTTTATGAACAAATAAACAAAAACAAACAAAAAGCAAAAATGACTTTGAAGAATGGAAAATGAGATTAAATAATTAACCAAAAGCAATTAAACAGGAGACATTAACATCAGAGTGTAGCTTAACACCAATGGAATGCAGTTGATAAGGGATTAGTAATGAAAGCAAAGAGAATAGGCAATTTTAACAAAATAAGTGAAATGCTATTAAATATCTGTAACAGTTTTTTGCATGGGAAATAGCACACATATTCTCTTCTTAATGCTTACTTAAAGAGGAGTATTAGGAGAAAGCTAACGTTTCTATAGTCAGATATAATACAAGTTGAGTATCCCTTATCCAAAATGCTTAGGACCAAGAAGGGTTTTGGATTTCTATTTGTTTCAGATTTTGAAATATTTGCCAAGAGAGCTTAAAGACTCCTATATTTACAGGTTGAGAATCCTTAATTACAAAATCAGAATACTGGTACTCAAAATTTCAAATTTTGGAGCATTATGGATCTCAGATTTTTGGATTAGGAAATCCTAATCCTAAAGCCTCCTTTAGGCTCAACCTAAAAAGTATGACAGTAAGACTAAATGACCAATTTTAAAAATTACATCCTGGCCAGGCATGTTGGCTCACACCAGTAATCCCAGCACTTTGAGAGGCTAAGGCAGGTGGATTGCTTGAGGTCAGGCGTTCGAGACCAGCCTGACCAACATGGTGAAACCTCGTCTCTACTAAAAATACGAAAATTAACTGGGTGTGGTGGTGGGTGCCCATAATCCCAGCTACTTGAGAAGCCGAGGCAGGAAAACTGCTTGAACCCAGGAGACGGAGGTTGCAGTGAGCTGAGATCGTGCCACTGCACTCCAGCCTGGGTGACAAAGTAAGACTGCCTCAAAAAAAGAAAAAATACTACATCCCAACCACTGCATACTGATTAGAATGGCTGAAGTCCCAAAAGCTGACTATATCAAATATTGACACAGATATGAAGTAATAGTAATTCTCACTCATTGCTGATGAGAATGCAAAATGGTATGGCCACTTTGGAAGAGAGTTTGGCAAACCATTATAAGGTTTAACAGTCTTATCACAAATTCCATAACTCCAGTCTAATCATGAGAAAAACATGAAATTCCAAGGAGTGACCTGTAATATATCTGATAAGTATTCATCAAAACTATCAAGGACAATAAAAACAATGAAAGTCTGAGATTCTGTCATTGCCAAAAGGAGCCTAAGTAGACATGCCAACTTATGTGGATAGGATACCTCAACAAAAAAAAAGACTGATACGGTTTGGCTGTGTCTTCAAATCTCATCTTGAATTGTAGTTCCCATATTCCCCACATGTCATGGGAGGGACCCAGTAAGAAGTAATTCAATCTTGGGGGCGGTTACCTCCATGCTGTTCTTGGGATATGAAGTTCTCACAAAATCTCATGGTTTTATAAGGGGCTTTCCTCCACTTCACTCTGCACTTCTCCTCGCTACCACCATGTGAAAAAGAACGTGTTTGCTTCCCCTTCTACCACTATTGTAAGTTTCCTAAGGCCTTCCCAGCCCTGTGGAACTGTGAGTCAATTCAATCTCTTTCCTTTATAAATTGCCCAGTCTTGGGTATGTTTTTATTAGCAACATGAGAACAGACTAATATAAAAACATTAATTAAAAACTGAAGAAATCTAAACAGAGACTGGGCGTGGTGGCTCAGGCCTGTAATCCCCGCACTTTGGGAGGCCGAGGTGGGTGGATCACCTGAGGTCAGGAGTTCAGAATCAGCCTGGCCAACATGGCAAAACCCTGTGTCTACTAAAAATACAAAATTAGTCAGGCATGGTGGTGCATGCCTATAGTCCCAGCTACTTGGGAGGCTGAGGCAGGAGAACAGACTGAACCTTGGAGGAGGAGGTTGCAGTAAGCCGAGATAGCATCATTGCACTCCAGTCTGGGTGACAAGAGTGAAACTCCATCTCAAAAAAAAAAAAAAAAAAGAAAGAAATTTAAATAGACTGTAGACTTTAGTTAGCAATAATGTATCAATAGTTATTCATTAGTTATAACTAATGTACCATACTACTATAAGAGGTTAATGATAGGGGAAATTATGTGTGTGTGTTGGTGGGGGAAGGGGAGGGAATGGAAACTCTATTCTCAATTTTTCTGTCAATCTAAAACTGGTCTAGAAAAACTATTATATTTTAGAAATTACATTCCAATGTTTAAGGTAAAAACACCAGTATATATTATATCCAATCTTATAAGTAATCTACCTTTTATAAATCATGTTTATCAATGCAAACATAAGCTGAAATTTGCTTTATACGGAGATGCCACTTAATTAATGATATTCCTAAGCATAATTATGAAGTGTCAATTCTTGGAGGAAAGTTTGCTACTATAAAGACACAGGCTAATAATAAATTCACAATAGAGCTCTGTAACTTAGCAGCTTTGAAGGGTGTTAAAACCTCTGAATGTCTTTTATAGGTTACTCAGATGTCTACAACTTTCAGACATCTTTAAAAAGATGTCAGTCTTTAGTTTAAATAGTCAAATAATGATAATGTAGGATACCAATGGCCAAGAGAGCTTGCTATCCACACCCCAAGGTTTGATGATCCAAGGAGAGCAACAAACACTAAGCTTCTATGCTGGGGGGCTACTTACCCACAGATACTGTGAGAGTTGGATATCCCAAACAAGGTTTATAGAAACTTTTCACGCTCTGCCCGCAACAAAAACAACACCAAAAGGCTGAGAAAGCTGCCTACACACTCCTGGAGTAATAAAGGAATCGATTTATTACAAATATCTAAGAGAACTCTGAAATCATCAGAGTAGTTACTTAGATCTCTGAGGGACAGCCAGGGCTGAGAACTGACATTCATGGTCATGGATAGAGCTCCGAGCAGACAAACATCCAATGTGCAAAGTCCTTGGTTGAGGGTGCCCCAGTGAGCACAGAGGTCAGCACCCTCCTCCAGAGATTGCACACTTCTGGGAGGCAAACAACTGTTAAAATTGGGACTAGCATGAAAGAATACCAAAAGTAGACTTCAATCATTAAATATATACTACGGGTATTTCTCTTCTCTTTAGTTTACAGGGATAACAGCTACTCATTAGAGGATGGGAGAGGGGAATTATACCATGACACAAAAATCTCCCCATTAGGAAATGCAAGCATGAACTTTACAACTGATACTGAAGGCTGGGTGCAGTGGCTCATGCCCATAATCCCAGCCCTTTGGGAGGCTGAGGTGGGCAGATAGCTTGTGCTCAGGAGTTTGAGACCAGCCTAGGCAACATGGTAAAACCCTATCTCTACAAAAAATATAAAAATTAGCTGGGCATAGTGGCAAACGTCTGTAGTCCCAGCTACTCAGGAGGCTGAGGTGGGAGGATGGCTTGAACCTGAGAGATGGAGGTTACAGTGAGCTGTGATCCACTCCAGCCTGAGCAATAGGGCCAAACTCTGCCTCAAGACAAAAACAATTGGCACTGAAAATCACTTCCACAAAATGAGATGCAAAGTCAGGCAACAAATCCATTAACTGGTCTAACAGTATCGTCTAGCTCCTATCTTAAGGCTGTATTTTCCCCCGATTAATGGGGACACTCTTGGCTATGTTCAGATTATCACTAGGAATATTTACCAATAGTTCCAATTACTTCATATAGCCCTAGTTTCTGGTTTTATCAGAGGTTTATCATGTTTGCTTTCATGTCTCATTGATAAAATCATAGTCTGTTTCTGACCACAGACTTTGTTCACAAAACAAAGCTAAGTCTCATACTATTTCCCTCTCTTCCTGTCCTGACAGGCAACCCCAGGAGCCTAGAAATTATAAACAAAATAATTAATAAAATGAGACATGAAAGCTATTCCAGGTAAATTTAACCAGTTATATAGAGAACTACACATAAGCAAAAATAATTTTAATAGATTTACATATTCAAATGTATCACCCTTGCCTCTAGATTACTAAAGTCCAATTAACTTCAGTTTAAATAATTCAAAGAATTTCCAGTGAAATAAATGCACTAGATTCAGGAATGCTATAATGTGAATCACCATTTATATAAAGTTTAGACTTTAAAGTCTACTTTATAGGACATATATTTAAAAAGATAATGTATAATTAAAAAGCAAGTGTGACTAATTTTTTAACTTAACATACTAGAATGTACATGGGAAGCTCTGAAAATACTGAACTCCCAAAATTTCTCAATCTCCATAAAATACATGAAATATAGTATAAAGGGTCTGCTACTATGAACGTACATGATGTTAGAATGCCAAGAACACATCTCTCTTCACTGTGGAAACACGAGATCTGGCCTTCCAGTTGCTTCATGCTTCCTCTCAATTGGCAATGGAAGTAGGGACCCCATCCCAGCTCAAAGCTACTGGGAGAGATTTCTATAGCATGTTTGTGGGGTTGCAAGCGAAGAGGAAATTTTGAGACTTATGAATCTTGGTGCTGTTTTTCAGCCCAATCATCACTGTTAAATATTTCTTCCCTCACTCTCCTCCCCAAACCTTCCCACTAGGAAGGCCCCAGTAAGTTCCCTCCCTCACTACCCACTTCCATCATAGCCTGTTTCTGACCAGAGACTTTCTCCACAAAACAATGGTAAGTCTCACACTATTCCCCACTCTTCCGGTCCTAACAGGTAACCTCAGGAGCCTAGAAGTTTTAAAGAAAATCTGCTGGGTGGGGGTCAAATGACTAGTTCTTGCCAATGAAATGTGGGCAGCAATAATGTCATTTCCAGGTCAAGGCACACAATCTATCTTTCCTCTGCCATCTATCAGCTAAATGCAAAAGAGGCCTTAAAAGATGGGAAGTTCCCAAAGTGGAAGAAAGTTAGGTCACTAAATGTCTCTGTGAAGTAGAGCCCCTCCCACCTTGGCCTACATTACACTAAATGTGAATGAGAAAAACTTTTATTGCCTCATGCCATTAAAGTATTATGGGGTTGTTACTAACAACAGTTAGCTATTTATGTGTTTATTAGCCTGAGTTTTTATTTGTGTTAGTTTTGACCTTCTGACTACAATACTAACCCCTGACTATACTGTAGCTTCTGTCGGCAACTCTCTACATTGCTTGTTACATGTTTAAATATACAAGTACAGTTCTCCAAATATAGGACAGAATTTCCCCCCACTTTTTTGAGACAGAGTCTTGCTCTGTCACCCAGGCTGGAATGTAATGTTGCAATCTTGGCTCACTGCAACCTCTGCCTCCTGGGTTCAAGCAATTCTCCTGCCTCAGCCTACCGAGTAGCTGGGACTACAGGGGCACCACCATGACCAGCTAATTTTTGTATTTTTAGTAGAGACAGGGTTTCACTATGTTGGTCAGGCTGGTCTCAAACTCCTGACCTCAGATGATCTGTCCACCTCAGTCTCCCAAAGTGCTGAAATTACAGGCATGAGCCACCATGCCCACCCCAGAATTTGCCCATTTTTAATGCATGTTCTCCATCTTTCATAGAAAAAGCCATATATCCTACTAAGCTATTTATGAAGACCATAGGTTCTAGCCCATGACAAGCCTGTTATCCTTTCTAAACACATAACCGCCAAATCCAGTCAGCAAACTTGAAGGTCTAGGGTGATGGTCATGAAAGGAATCCAACAAAAGAACCTTAGAGGGGTCTCTGCAAATCCACTGACCCCACAGATGAATATTCAACAATACAGAAACTTAAATCCTGGTAATATTCAAGTTTATTTTAATTAAGTGGTTTTTTTGTTTGTTTTTTGTTGTTAATTTCTGTTTTTGAGACAGGGTCTCATTCTGTTGTCCAGGCTGGAGTTCAGTGGCACGATCACGGCTTACTGCGGCCTGGACCTCTTAGGTTCATGTGATCCTCCCACCTCAGCCTCCCACATGGCTGAGACTACAGGCATATACCCTCATGCCTGGCTAATTTTTAAAACATTTTTGTAGAGGCAGGATTTTGCCATGTTGCCCATACTGGTCTTAAACCCCTGGGCTCAAGTGATCTGCCCGCCTCAGCCTCCCAAAGTGCTGGGATTACAGGCATGAGCCACCTCGCCTAGCCTTAATTAAGATTTTAATAAGAGTACATCAACATTAATCCAGTAAGCTTTGAGTTTTTAAGAGATTCACCATATCTTTCCTCTTGATTACATCAAAATTAAAGAGCTGTGTTATATTTAGCTAACATTAACCATACTTCCTCTTTTTAATTAATTTTTTTAAAGAGTAGTCATGTGAAGCAGTGGAAGTGGAGAAGGAACAAAGAAATCCGTAACTGAACTGTGATCAATTAGTTATAAATGCCACTGCACTTGGACCAGCCTAAATACGCTTTCTAATAATTACTAAAATGTATTCACTGAAAACCAAGAGCTCACAGCATTATTCTGTTTCAATCTCAACTGAGTGTACTGCAATCTGATTCTCTCATTAGCCACCCAAAGTTAGCACAGACACCAAAAGTTAAAAGATATGCTCCCAAATAAGAGTGCCCTTATTTCAGACACCAGCCACACTTTGGAAGTCCCAGGCAACCTGCACTTCTAACAGGCTGGCTATAAATTTGAGGGTTTCCACAAGCCCCTCAGATATGCTAAATTCACTACAACTTGCAGAACTCAGGGAAGTGCTATATTTACAATCACAGTTTTCTTACAAAGGACACAAATCAAAAGGACCAATAAAATGAAGAGATACATAGGGTTAGATCAAAGAAAGAATGCAGATTTTCCATGCCCTCTTCTTGTGGAAGAAGGGGATGTCACCTACTTCCCCACATCCCCTGCATATACGTCAATATGTACACCAAGCAGGAATTTCCACTAAGTTTCAGTGTCCAGAGTTTTTACTGGCTTTGCTACATATGCATGACTGATTATGTCACTGGCTGCATGACTAAGCTGAATCTCCAACTCCTTTCCCTCTCAGAGGCCAGATTGGTTCAGAGTTCCAACCATGGTTGGTCCTTTCGGAGACAGCTCCTATCCTGAAGCTGTCCAGAGGCCCATCATTAGTTACCTGATTAGCATAACATTCCTGTCACTCAGGAAATTCCAAGAGTTTGAGAAGTTCAGGAAACATGGTAAAAAATCAGACAAATTCTTATTTTTTTAAGACACAGACTGCAGTGCAGTAGTGCAATCAGCTGAGCCACCCCGAACTCCTGCCTCAGCCTTCCTGGTAGCTAGGACTACAGGGGCATGCCACCATGCCCAGATGAATTTTTATTTTTATTTTTCATGGAGGCAGAAAAAGAAAAATGTCTCTTGGCCTTGATCTCCTGGCCTCAAGTGATCCTGCATGGGCCTCCCAAAGCACTGGGATTAAAAGCATTTGTCACTGCACCTGGCCAAATTATTATACAACAGTTTTAGGTGCTGTGCAGCCTACCACCAATCAAAGAACATGACAGTACATTATTTACTTGCAAAAACAACCTCAGCAATGAATTCAAGATCTAGAGTTCTCTGATAATAAGGAATAAACAAAGTCTTTGATCCTAGCCCATGTTTGCCATACTACTAATAAAATTTAAAGAAAAAAAACTTTAAAAAGTAATTTAAGTATTGTAACTGCTAACATGAAACTCTAAGAGGAAAGAGTTCCAATAACTTTTAGATTAATAAATGTCATGTGTTTGCCAGTGCTTAGTAAATAGTTTTTATTCTGAAGAACATCTAAGTGATTTTCAAATAATAACTATAGCCAAGAAAACAAGGTTCTAGTTCTGGCTGAACATGCTGGTCTAGCAGTCTAGCGCGAATCACAATGTCTTGTAGCAAGGGTTTTCTCTTATATAAAACACATTATTTTCTCACTAAATCAAAAACATATTATTAATTACTCTTAAGTATCTACCTTCTACGGAAATTATTTATCCAACGTATTTCTGAGAAAATATATTATTATCCATGTCACAGTTTATTATACAATATAAAACAAATCTTTCCCTGTTACTAAAGAACATATTCTTTGCTAAAGAGACACTAAGAGAGACACTACCTTTTGCCTTCAGCAACAAAAGAAAGTAACTTAACATTAAAAAACTTACGGCTGACAAGTAACGTATGGAGCAACACTGCTAAGATGATTCAAACAAACTTTCCCGCTGCATACCTCAAAGAAGCAGTCATTTGGTCAGAGGTAAAGCAGACCTTTCCCTCCACTGCCATTAACTACTTTTGCTGCCAAAACACATCGTCACCAAAAAAAATTTTATAAGAAGTCAAAAACACAAGGAACTCAGTTAAGTTTACATAGGGATATCAAGTGACTTACACAAAAATACCACTTTCTTCCTCCTACATTAGTAATCAAGGAAGTTCTCTAAAAGAAAGATATAAATTACAAGGTAGAGAAGAGGGTAAATTTGTTTTACTAATGTAAAACATCACAGTAGTAAATGCAGTCTATTAGCTGGGCGTGCTGGTGGGCGCCTATAATCCCAGCTACTCGGGAAGCTGAGGCAGGAGAATCGCTTGAACTCGGGAGGCAGAGGTTGCAGTGAGCCGAGACTGCACCACTGCACTCCAGCATGGGTGACAGAGCGAGACTCCATCTTAAAAAAAAAAAAAAAAAGTAAATGCAGTCTATTAGTAAATAGACCATCCTGTTTCGTGGTCTATGAAATTATTCTAACATAAGCAAATTGAGCTAAATATGTTAGAAACAAGACTCAGTGGGAAAGAGAATCTTTCTATAAGAATCAAACAGAAGTCCCATTATTCTAACAATTAACTGAAGTTGCTGGTATCTTAACATGTTCAGTTGATGTGATTTTTGCTAAGCAGAAAAGGTTATCTAAGTCTCTCTGCATTAGTGTGTGGCGTTTCATCTAAAGGCTTTCAAAGCCCTCCTCTACTATGTTTGGTGTTAGAAGCTCCAGATCTTAATATAGTATTGAGGTTCTGCACAGACTGAAAATCACACGTCACATACATCAGGAGGAGAACAGTGACCTATATGATGACTAAGACTCTCCCAGTTCTATAAGAGCCTGTGATTCTCAAAGCTACTATCTAACATACTTTTTTGAAATAGAAAGAAAAAAAGTCTAGTCACTTTGGCAGGGTGAGGTCTGAGCCATTTTAACCAGTTTCTGAAGTTTTCAAAATTAACATAAAACAACCAAAAAGAAAAAAAGTGAGATGAAGGGATCAGAATTTTCCTCTTCTCCATGGGAAAAACAAACTCTTCCTGCATCAGAAAAACATAAAAAGAAAATCCTCAAGATGATCCCCAGCCCTGAGTTTCAATTCATGATTTTTACTATCCACAAAGAATCTCAGCTTGCTGTCTCAGACTCAGCAGCCTCAACATCCATGTTTCCACAACTGAGCTCATTTTTCCCCTTAAAGCTTTTCCTCTGTTGACAGTGCCACAATTCATGTAGCCATCTAAGCATTATTATCCACTTATTCATCCCTACAGAGGAGTTAATTTGGCCAGGTGTGGCGGTTCACACCTATAATCCCAACACTTTGGGAGGCCGAGGCATTCTAAGGGGACAGACCCATAGTTTTGTATGCCTATAGATGTAGTTACTTGGGAGGCTAAGGCAGGAGGACCACTTGAGCCCAGGAGTTAGAGATTACAGTGAGCTATGATTGCGCCATTGAATTGCAGCCTAGGTGACAGAGTCAAGACCCTATCTCAAAATAAATAAATAAAAATAATTAAAAAATACATATTATTGTTTTAAGTGGCTAAATTTTGAGACGGCTTATTATGCAACAATAAATAACTGGAAAAACATAGTGAACAAAATGACCAAAAAAATCCTTGCTCTCACAGTTTACATTCTAAGAGGAGGCAGACAATAAGTATAATAAATTATATAGCATGTTGGAAGATGAAAAGTGCAATGGAAAGTTAGAAAAGAATAAAGTAAGGAAAGCCGGCAGTACAAAGCACAAGTTGCAGTATAAGGTAGGGTGATCAAGTTGGTCCTCCTTGAGAAAGTGATGTTTGAACAAACTTGAAGGAGACAGAGAATTAATCTTATCTCCTTGGGAAAAATCAACGTGAACTAAGATACCAGTCTCACAAATTCAGTCCCTGCCCAGTAAAGTCCAGATTCCTGAGATGGCATTTGAGGACCACCATGATCTTGCTGGACCTACTTTTCCCCTTTAATTTCTGAGACTCCTGCATTTGAGCCATGACAAATGACATGCAGTTCCCTTGTAAGTATGATGTCCTATGGGTCCTTGCTAGACTTCTTGTGTCTGAAACATCTTCTCACCTGTAATAATTTTCTGTTGCCCCAAGTTATTATGACCTTAGCAGCTTAACACACCCAAAATGTGAAAATTATTTCACATTTTCCATGATACAGAACTCTGGCACAGCATGGCTCAGCTGATTCCTTTACTCTCCAATTCTGACAATACGGAAACCATCCTGTTGACAGGGCTGCATTCCTTTCTGAAGGCTCTGAAAAAGAATCCACTCTTTTTTTTTTTTTTTTTGGGACAGGGTCTCGCTTTGTCGCCCAGGCTGGAGTGCAGTGGCGCGATCTTAGCTCCCTGCAACCTCTGCCTCCCGGGTTCAAGCAATTTTCCTGCCTCACCCTCCTGGGTAGCTGGGACTACAGGTGCCCGCCACCACGCCCAGCTAAAGAATTCACTTTCAGGCCAGGCGTGGTGACTCATGCCTGTAATCCCAGCACTTTGGGAAGCCAAGGTAGGTGGATCACCTGAGGTCAGGAGTTTGAGACCAGCCTGACCAACATGGAGAAACCCCGTCTCTACTAAAAATACAAAATTAGCCATTCGTGGTGATGTATGCCTGTAATCCCAGCTACTTGGGAGGCTGAAACAGGAGAATCACTTGAACCCAAGAGGCGGAGATTGCAGTGAGCCACGATCCCACCACTGCACTCCAGCCTGGGCAACAAGAGTGAAAACTCCATCTAAAAATAAAAATAAAAATAAATCCACTTTCAAGCACACTGAGGTTATTGGAGGAATTCAGTTCCTTGTGGTTGTAGAGCTAAGGTCCCTGTTTCCTTGTATACTGTCAGCCAGCTGTTCTTAGCACCTAAGATCTCTTTGGTCCTTGCATGTGGCACCCAACATGTCAAATCAAACCATCTTGTACTTGAAATCTCTCTAATTACTTCTCTATCTCTTCTGCAGCAGTTGAGTTTTTCTGCTTTTAAGGACTTGTGATTATACTGGACACACCTGGATAATTCAAGAAACTCTCCTTATTTTAGGGTCAGCTAATTAGTAATCTTAATTAAATCTGTAAAATTCCTTAACACCAGATCCTAGACTGTTCTTTGACTGAATACCCAGAAGACAAGAATGCTTGGGAATATTTTTAGAATTCTGCCTATCACACCCCTCCTGTCTTGTCTGCCTATTAGACTTCTACACATCTTTAAGAATTCTACTCAGGGCTAGAGGTGGTGGCTCATGCCTGTAATCCTAATACTTTGGGAGGTCGAGGTGGGGGGAATCACTTTAGCCCAGGAGTTTGAGACCAGCCTGGCCAAACACAGGGAGACCCCATCTCTGAAAAAAAAAATTTTTTTTATTAGCCAGGCATGGTGGTTATGTGCCTGTAGTCCCAGCTACTCAGGAAGCTGAGGCAGGACCTCTTGAGCCCTGGAGTTTGAGGAAGCAGTGAGCTGTGACCATACCACTGCACTCCAACCTGGGTGACAGAGGGAGATCCTGTCTCAAAAAAAAAAAAAAGATTCTACTCAGAAAAGACCTCCTGGGGAAATCTTTCTTGACCTGTCCAGAAGAAAGGAGTTTCTTTTATAACACTACAAAATCTATAAATTAGAACAGATTTTTATGATCCAATATTCTAAAAATTCCATGAGCTTAATTTTTTTTAAATTGCATTTTAGGTTTTGGGGTACATGTGAAGAACATGCAAGATTGTTTCACAGGTACACACATGGCAGTGTGATTTGCTGCCTTCCTCCCCATCACCTATATCTGGCATTTCTCCCCATGCTATCTCTCCCCAACTCCCCACCCCCCCGCTGTCCCTCCCCTATTTCCCCCCCAACAGACCCCAGTGTGTGATGCTCCCCTCCCTGTGTCCATGCGTTCTCATTGTTCAACACCCACCTATGAGTGAGAACATGCAGTGTTTGATTTATTGTACACTGTACTAAACACGTATTAACTGATGTGTTAAAATAGAGATTTTTCTCAACAGTAAAATTCAAGATAATGCATTTCTCTTCCTTTCTTGGTTATCTTATAATACGTGAATATGATGTCTCTCTCTTTTTTTTAAATGGAGATAGCACTGTGAAATTCTTGGAACTTTGTTCTCATAACTGCTATGGCATATTGCTGTCTGCTTACCATATTACATTAATGCTATTAAATTCTATCTTCCCCTTTAGAAATTAAACTCTTCAAAATATTATTCACCCTTACATCCTCAACACCTACTTAATATTGTGCCTAGCAGTAAAAATGTTTGTTGAGTAAATGGATAGATGAATAAAAGTTGTACTCTTAGGTCTGAATTATGTACTCCAAAATTTTTAAGACAATTAAAATATTAATAGCTTTGAAAATGATTCATTTCAAAGCCCTGACTATATAAACTAAAATATAATTTAAGAAATAAAAACAGCCCCTCCACTGCCCTTTTTTTTTTTGACATAGGGTCTTTCTCTGTGATCCAGGTAGGCATGGGGTGGTACAACCACGGTTCACTGTAGCTTGGACCTCATGGGCTCAAGCAACCATCCCACTTCAGCCTCCTGAGTAGCTGGGACTACAGGCACACACGACCACACCACCTGGCTAACCTTTTCTTTTTTTCTTTTTTTTTTTTTTTTGAGACGGAGTTTCACTCTTGTTACCCAGGCTGGAGTGCAATGGCGCTATCTCGGCTCACCGCAACCTCCGCCTCCTGGGTTCTGGCAATTCTCCTGCCTCAGCCTCCTGAGTAGCTGGGATTACAGGCACGCGCCACCATGCCCAGCTAATTTTTTGTATTTTTAGTAGAGACGGGGTTTCACCATGTTGACCGGGATGGTCTCGATCTCTTGACCTCGTGATCCACCCGCCTCGGCCTCCCAAAGTGCTGGGATTACAGGCGTGAATTGTTATGTTGCCCAGGCTGGTCTCAAACTCCTGGGCTCAAGGCATCCTCCCACATGGCCTTTCAAAGTACTGGGATTAGAGGCATGAGCCACTGTACTCAGCCCATTTTCTTTAGAACATTTTATTCCTTTAATAATTTGTGTTAACTTGTAAATTAAAATCTGATACCTACCTTATTTCAAATATAAGGATATTATTATTGTACTGTATGTCCATCATGGTGTTACATAATCAACATTTTATTAACCTTTGCTTTAAATTCTGGATTTCACAGTTTTCTTTTTTCTTCAGCTTTGCATTGGTCAAACTCATTTCATTGTTTTAAGAAACTTTCTAAAACGTAAATTTAATTTTTAGAATAGTTTTAGATTTAAGGGAAAATAGTAGAGTTCCCATATACCCTAAAACCAGTTTTTCCTAATAGTAACATCCTACCTAAGTATGGTATATTTATTATTAATGATCAGTATTTGGTCCATTATTAGTGAAACTCTAAACTTCATCTAGATTTTCTGAGTTTTTACCTAAGATCCTTTCTGTGTTCAAGAATCTCATCCAAAATACCACATTACATTTAGCAGTCAAGCCTCCCTGAGTTCCTCTTGGCTGTGACAATTTCTCAGATTTTCCTTGTTTTAGATGACCTTGATATTTTTAAGTAATATTGGTCAGGTATTTTGTAGAAGGTCCCTCAACTGGGATTTGTCTGATGTTTTTCTCACAATTACACTGAGTTTATAGGTTTGGGGCAGGAAGACCACACAGGTAAAGTGCCATTTTCATCACATAATATCAATGGTTCATACCGTCAATGTGGGTCAGGCATGGTGGCTCATGCCAGTGATCCCAACACTTTGGGAGGCTGAGGTGGGCAAATCATGAGGTCAGGAGTTCGAGACCAGCCTGGCCAATATGGTGAAACCCCATCTCTACTAAAAATACAAAAAATTAGCTGTGCGTAGTGGCAGGCGCCTGTAATCCCAGCTACTCAGGAAGTTGAGGCAGGAGAATCACTTGAACCTAGGAGGCAGAGGTTGCAGTGAGCTGAGATTGTGCCACTGCACTCTAGCCTGGGTGGCTGATGTTAACCTTGATCACTTGGTTAAGATAGTGTTTTTCAGGTTTCTCCACAGTAAAGTTCTTTATTCTCTCCTTTTCTATATTGCAATCTTCAGATGGAAGTCACTCTACCCAGCCTACATTTTAGGAATAGAGAGTTACACTTCACCTCTTGGGGGTTAAGTATGTATCTACCTCAATTTTTCAGAATTCTTCTGTAAAGGAGATTTGTCTCTAATTTATCTATTCATTTAATTTACATTAGTATGGACTCACGCATATTTATTTTATATTTTGAGTCATGACAGACTTTTAATTTTCTACTCAGTATGTTCCAGTTTTGGCCATTAACAACTCTTTCATTTGCCTCCTATGCACCTTTGATGCACCCCCATCTATGTGTTGTGGGGCTTCTTTGTTCTGTTTTGGGTTTTTGAACACTTCCTTAATTGCCAGCAGTATAAGGCTCACCTTATGTATTTCTTGCCCCATTTCTAGAAATCGGCCACTTCTCCAAGGACCCCATGCTCCCTTAATTGGAAAATGGTATTAGAAATGAAGATCTCTAGGGTATCATAGCTTGTAAGACCCTCAGGGGATAACTACTTTTTTTAAGAGACAGGGTCTCACTCTGTTACCCAGGCTGGGGTGCAGTGGCACAATCATTGCTCATGGTAACCTTCAACTCCTGGGCTGAATCAATCCTCCTGTCTCAGCCTCCCAAGTAGCTAGGATTATAGGCATGTGCCGCCACATCTGGCTAACCATTTTTTAAATTTTTTTGTAGAGACGGAGGGTTGCTGTGTTGCCCAGGCTGGTTTCAAACTCCTGAACTCAAGCTATCCTCCCACATCAGCCTCCCAAAGTGCTGTGATTACAAGTATGAGCCACCACACCAAGCCAGGATAACCTATTTTTATTTCTTACCTAAATATTCAGAAGAAGGGGAAGGTTGGTAATACCAGTTTACAAATAAAATGTTTAAATCTTTTACAACAATAAGAGCAATAGGCTGTATCATATAGTCAAGGTCTGTAGTAGGCTATGCTATCCAATTTTGTATAAGTACAATATGTTGCACAATAACAAAATCTCTTAATAGTGCCTTTTTCAGAATGTATCCTCATCATCAGGCATACAAGAATAAACGAATAATTATGAACATGGGCTAACTGAAAGAACACAGGAATACTACTGACTTTGTATAAAAATTTTTACCTTGCTTGTACAAATTCTAGAATAATGGTTTTGTAGGACTATGAAGGTTTTTAATAAGAATTTAAGGCTGGGCGCAGGGACTCATGCCTGTAATCACAACACTGTTGGAGGCCAAGGTGGGTGGATCATTTGACATCAGAAGTTCAAGAGCAGCCTGGCCAAGATGGTAAAAACCCATCTCCACTAAAAACACGAAACATTAGCCAGGCATGGTGGCGCATGCCTGTAATCCCAGCTACTCGGGAGACTGAGGCAGGAGAAATCACTTGAACCTGATTCAGGGAGGTGGAGATTGCAGTGAGCTGAGATTGCACCATAGCACTCCAGCCTGGGTGACAGAGTGAGACTCTGTCTAAAAAAAAATTTAAGATTTGTGACACTGGGTGCAGTGTGCAGTGGCTCATGTCTGTAATCTCAACACTTTGGGAGGCTGAAGTGGGATGGTCACTTTGGACCAGCCTGGGCAACATAGCAAGACCTTTTCTCTACAAAAAAAAAAAAAATTCTTAAATAAGTCAGGCATGGTGGTGTACACCTGCAGTCTTAGCTACTCAAGAGACTGAAGTGATAGGATCAGTTGAGCCCAGGAGTTCAGGGCTCTAGTGAGCTATGACAGCGCCACTGTACTCCAGCCTGGGCAACAGAGTGAGACCCTGTCTCTAAAACGAAACAGAATTTAAGATTTGCAGTGTGTGCTTGCAGTCCCAACTATTTGGAAGGCTAAGGTGGGAGGACTGCATGAGCCCAAGAGTTCAAGGCTGCCGGGAGCTATGATTGTGCCACTGTACTTGAGCTTGGGTGACAGAGTGAGACCCCATCTCTAAATATATATACAAACACTTTTTAAAATTGCGATTATAATTATACCGAAATTATAAATTTGAATTATCATTATTATTATTATTGTAGCAGTATTTGATTCTTTCACCATACGACACAGAAATAGCTAAAAAATAACTAGGGAAACTACACTATTTAATTTTGTGTTCCTGTAAGACCATTCCACATACTTACAATTTTGCAGATACATATGGTGGGTAGATTTTATTGCCATAAATGTTTATTAAGTTGTACTTTTGTGAGGATAATACAGTATGTCAATTCCTTTCAGGATGAGTTCTAAACAACTTTCCATTTTGTATGAACAAAAAAAGCAATGAACTTGAACTTTGTTCAATTATATACAATCAATCAGTAGAAAAACTGTTACATGTAAATGCTTTTTGCACTAAGATTACACTCATCTATTCACTAGCAACACAGTAGTATTACTGGTATAAATAGACTACTCGAAATTCTGTACTGCCAACCAACAAATACATTGAATCTTGCTACAAGCTTAGCCAAGCATATTAGGAATATGGAAAATTTATCAGTAGTGGTTCTTCCCTCAGCACTTATAGAAGAAATTCTTGAAAAGGCAAAAATTCAACTGTTAGAGAGAATTATAGCACAATAGAGAGGCTTTATAGCATATGTTAAAATAATTTAAATATATGCATTAAAACCTACTCTTTCAGAAAAATTTGATTACACTTACTTTTCACGTAGATGTATGGGTATGAAAACTATGTTATCCCTTGTTTCTTGTGCTGAACTTGCTCCTTTTGATAATTACTAAAGTATGTCATTTATTTATTTTCATTTTCTCTAACGATGTACAGGATATTCTCTGTGTCAGTATATCTCACACCTAAAAAAATTAAGCATGGGTGCACACAGTGGCTCGAGTCTGTTATCTCAGCACTTTGGGAGTGGGCAGATCACTTGAGCCCAGGAGTCTGAGACCAGCCTGGGCAACAGGGCAAAACCCTGTCTCCACAAAAAATATAAAAATTAGCCAGGTGTGGTGGTGCGCGTCTATAGTCCCAGACAGCTACTTGGGAGGCTAAGCTGGAAAAAGCACCTGAATCTGGGGATGGTGAGGCTGCAGTAAGCTGTGATCATGCCACTGCTCTGCAGCCTTGGCAACAAGAGTGAGATCCTGTCTCAAAAAAACAAAAAACCACACACATTAAGCTATGAAGAAACCTTGGCTCGTTGTTTATTTTTTCCACTTCTTCATCATATTTGAGCTTTCATCACTGATGACCATAGTCATTTTTCTGTTCTTTGGTTGCAGAACAATATACTATTTATGTGCTCCTTAAAGACTGATATGATAACTGCCTGCCATTAATACCTACCTTTTTCAAGAGCTGACCATCTGATCTATGAATTATTTATTTCCTTTGTCTCTTGTGCTGCTCAATTTTAATGCAATTTATTTTCCTATCTGTAATTTAAAAATATTTCAGGCTGGGTACTGTGCTAATGCTTCTAATCCCAGCACTTTGGGAGGCTGAGGTGGGAGGGTTGCTTCAGCCTAGGAGGTTGAGGCTTCATTGAGTCCTGTTTGTGCCACTGCACAGCCTGGGCAACAGAGTGAGACTGTTCCAAAAAATTAAAAAATTTCAAGCATACAGAGAAGTAAAACAGAAATAAGGAACACTTTGTGTAGATGTCCTCCTCTTAAATTCAACAAATGTTAACACTTTGCTATATTCGTTTCACAACTTTTTAAAACAGAAATATGAATCTTAAATTCAGCTGGAAACAAAACAGTGATAAAACTTTAGATGAATAAAAATTCCCTTTGTGTGCCTCATGAACCCTTCAAACCTGGAACTCAAAACATCAGCCTTCATTCTGCACATTCATGTGTTTCAGGACTGTTTCTTCCTACATGTATAAACTACCCCACTACAACCCGCAGTGATTCCTTTTTTCTCTAAGCCCTACCCACTTGATTATCTAATATAGGCAAATGTGTTTTTTTTTCTGTAAGAATTTCCTCTACCCTGAGCTTAAAGTAGACTATGAGTAGTTAGCACTCTGATCACACATTGCTCTATGCCCTAATTCTGTATTGGCTGTTTGTTGCCTTTGTCTTGAGACTTAAGGTGAAAACCATCTTAGCTGAGGTGAAGGGCAGTGAAAAGTATAGCACAGTACTGAATGAGTAGTGCATAGAAATATGAATTGATAAAATAAAGGATCTCTCCATAACTATACAAGCTTCAGTTAAATTAACAGCTGTAGCCTTAGTTTTACTAATGATTGTATTTGGATGGTAGTCTGTAAAAGAATTCATCTTACATAGGAACAATGTTATAAGGTGATTAAGTATCCTCATTTCCCAGCCCTAAACTAGTAAGTGTGCTTTTAATGATCCAAGACTCGGATCCTGGAAGGTCAGAGAGGAGAGAGTGACAGAGATCAAGTTCAGAAGTCCTTGAATCTGGAGTTGATGAAGGGCTGGGGAGTGAAGCACAGGGGTTCTGGGAGTCTAAGAAGTCAAATGACACTTTGGGGATTATCAGTCACTGAGTTCATCCTTTATCTGACTTTCTGCTTCACTCTTACCTCTATTTCCCCTATCCCTTCCTATAACTCTTGTGACGTGCAGCTATATACTCTGCCTTTGCAGGTGGATGAGAAAGTGGGGACTCCTTCCCTCAGCTCACCCTTGCATTGCTGGAATAAAAACCCTGAGTTCCCAAAGGCAGATCTGTGGCCATACTCTGCAATGAGAGCAGTGCAAAGTGGAGAGCTAGGGAAAGAGAGCATTGTAAACCGAAGCTCTGGAAGTCAGAAGCCTCTCATGTTCAGCTTCTCTGGTTACATAGCTCATTTTTCCTCCTGCAAGTCCCACTATCAGAAACTGCTCTATGAACACATAAAACTTGATTCCAATATTTTAGGAAATAACACTATACAAACAAATAATTCAAAAAATGTTAGACGAATTATCTTTAAGAGCCTGCATAGTCCCTCTCTCATTATTTACCTTAGGAGAACACAGATGCTCAGTGACATGGTTTGCCTAACGTGAGAATTAAACACAGAGCTGAGGCTTGAATTAGAATCTCCAGAAACCCAGTCTCAAAGATGGTGTCCTCCCCTATTAAATGTCCACCTCTGTACCCTTGTGCCAGAACCAGGGTACATATTCAATACAAACGGGCCAACTGACTTTTCTAAATGTAATCTGTGAGCTTTAAAGCGCTATTCAAATACATCTTCATTAAGACAGCAAGCAACTATTTTCAAGCAGCCTTTAATCAAGCTTTTAGTACAGTATATTACCTTCCCTTCTCAAACTAACTTAAAATCACCTTAATTCCACACTGACTGCATCATACTCAACAGCACAGCTAATTTTCTGGATTTTTAAAATCTTTTGCCTCATGCTGTGCTAATTTAACCTCATCTTGGTAAACAAGAAAATGGTCCTTGTTTGACAGATTCTAGCTGCAGCAACTGCAGCTGGCCAGTATGCAAACCAATTTTGTTCATTCTTTATCCTGGCGGGGAGCCCTGCCCTAGAATTGTTTTAGGGCTAATCAGCATTAAACCTGCCTCAGAAAGCTTGCTGAAAGCAGCCCCAGAGCAAGACCACAGCAATAAGGCTCTTCAGGAAAGGGATGAAGACAAATGCAGCAGCTGTGCTGCCTATAAATCTATGGGAAGAGTTTTGTTCATGAGAGTAAAAGTAGGGCCTAGCTTCTCTTCCATGCTTTAACACTTCTCCTGTGGCAATGACTTGGAAAGGAGATATAGAAGAAAAAAGACGCACCAAATTTGCTCATTTCTTTCTTTCTGGGTGCTTGGTGACTAGCCAGAAATGTTACTAACTTCAGATGATAGCAAATGGTAAAGAAATTAAATTTGCATCCTTTGCTACTCTCTGAAGTTGAAAATACTGCATGACTTATCTTTGGATATCCTTGTGTGTTAGCATGATTTTCTATAGGATGAACCTGAAGTATAAGAAACAGGTGTGCCTAACAATGCCCTGAGTAGATATAAACAACTCTGTCTAAAAACTCTGTTAATGGATAAATTCCTCAACAACAAATGATCAAATATTGAAGTGGTTTTCTTTCTATTCACCTGCTGAATTCAGTCTACACCTTTCAGTGTATCACATTAATTTTACATTAGAATTTGAATGACAATAAATTGTAAGCAGTGAATCTTCCAACGCCCTTAGCTAGATATACATTGTTAAATAACTTTCACAAGTACTAACCAAAGAAGGCCATTAGGTTTCCCTAAATACCATCAGATCTGTGGGGCTCACACAGAAGCCAAAAAAGGACAGTCCATTTTTGTCTGATCACAGTAATTCTTGAACATATGGTTGCTTTCTGTGTGTCTGCTCACTTAACTCTCATTAAATGACTACTAAGTCAGTAACTGCAACAGATAAGAATGTGCAGATTGAGTTTTTTTATAACAGCTTTATTGAGCTATACTGCACATACCTTAACACTCACCCTTTTAAAGTATACAATTCAGTGGTTTTAGTATATTTATAGAGTTGTGCAAGCATCACTACTATCTAATTTCAGAACATTTTCATCATCCCAAAAAGAAACCTTGCACCCATTAGCAGACAGACTTTTTGATATGGCAGCCATCCCTGTTTGCTAGGTGTGTTTGTTACCTGTGCAGACATTTCTTGGCCTGTGTCAACTGGAGCATGGCAAAAAATGTTTATAGTGTTTAGACAATAAATGAAAACTCTCATAAAATGTTTTTCAAATAAGCTTCTTCTCTAATCCAATCTTGTCCATGTACCGGCTTGGAGACTTTCATTGTAGAAATAATTTATCTGCAAAAGAGTTAATAAACACTATCCAACTTAACAGATTTCAAAATGAACTGTAATAACATCTACAAAAATCAGTTTTCTGTAGATATTCTGTGTTGAGGTATTCACTAATAAAATAAACTATAGGGTCCTATAGAACTTTTTAACCTTGTTTCCAAAATATGGGAAAAGAATTTTGCATTATTACAGTTTCTAGACACTTATAATGAACTAGTTTTTAATCATATGCAGCCCATCTCTAGCCAGCACAGAAGTTAAACAGCTAGCACAGAAACCAGGCAGATAAACTGAACTGAAACAAACTCAGCGAATAAAACAAAAGAAAGATAATGTGACCCATATATCTAATTTAAATTTTTCTAGTAGCTACATTCAAAAATTAGTAAAAAGAAACAGGAAAAATGCATTATAATGATAAATTTGATTCAATTTCTGTATCCAAAATATTGCTTCAACATGTAATAAATATACAAAAAATTTAGTGAGATATTAAGTCTTTGAAATCCAATGAGTATTTTACATCTACAGCACATCTCATTTTGAATTAGTCAAGTTTCAAATACTCAAGTCACACGTGGCTAAGTGGCTCCCATATCAAGCAGCACAGCCTTAGATCAATAAAGTTAGTTTTTCTTTCAATTCATCATAAGGGATTGCCTGAATAGAAAGATACCAAGGGAAGTAACACTAATTTAATAAAATAGGTGTCAAAAACAATCGAAAAGGTTTTATCAATGTTATGTATACCAAGTTTGGAGATAAGGCATTAGAATTCCACTACACATTCTGTGGGGTGTGCAGATGTTAGACACTCACTTTAATACAAAAAAAACCTGTTTTTTAATATTTAGAGACAGGGTCTCACTAAGCTGCCCTGGCTGCACTCAAACTCCCAGGCTCAAGTGATCCACCTGCCTCAGCCTCGAGAGTAGCTTGGGAATATAAGCACACACCACTGCACCTGGCTATTCTATCAATACTTATTTTTATAGACTGAACTGTACAGGGTTAAGTAAAATAACAGAAAATCAGTGACTGTATTTCAATTAAATTTAAGAAACAGTTTCATTTTCATTAGTCTTTCCTAACAAAATATACCTACATAAAACAGAAATGTGTGGGTTTTTTTTTTTTTCAGTGGCTTTTTTCTACTCCTGTATATCTGTTGTCAGTAAAGACTACCACCATCCATCCAAACCATTAAACTGTTGAAAGATTCTGGCTTCCTCCTGCTTTCCCTAGCCCATTTAAGTAACTGCCTGTGTTGCTAAGTTCCTCTTCATCCCCATGCCTTAGTTTAGGTACACATCATCTCTTGTCCAGATTACTTCAGTAGACTCCATACTATTGCCAAAATCATCTTCTTTTTTTTTGAGACAGAGTTTTGCTCTTGTTACCCAGGCTGGAATGCAATGGCGCGATCTCGGCTCACCGCAACCTCCGCCTCCTGGGTTCAGGCAATTCTCCTGCCTCAGCCTCCTGAGTAGCTGGGATTACAGGCACGCGCCACCATGCCCAGCTAATTTTTTGTATTTTTAGTAGAGACAGGGTTTCACCATGTTGACCAGGATGGTCTCGATCTCTTGACCTCGTGATCCACCAGCCTCAGCCTCCCAAAGTGCTGGGATTACAGGCTTGAGCCACCGCGCCCGGCTCAAAATCATCTTCTTAATACACTAATCTGATCATTCCAATCCCCTGCATAAAATTTTTCAGTGGCTCTTTATGGCTAGATAAAAATTCCTTAGCTTGTAATATAAATTTATATTTGGCCCCTGGCTACCTCTTCAGTTCTATTTACTACCCTTCCTCTTCTCTTCCATGTTAGCTATAGTAAATTATTTGCTGTCATATCTTCACCCCTTTCTGATTTTACAAATGTTTTCTCTCAGTTTAAGACATCCTTCCCTCAATCCTTGCCCATTTAGCAAACATCTGCTCCTAGTGCAGTGTTATATTCTCAGTGAAACTTTCCCCATCTCCCACTAGGAAAAGCTAGATGGACACCTCTAAACTCCAATTTATAGCGTCTATCACTTCGTGCAGTAGAAAAGGCTAAACTGACACATTTTGCATTGACAAGTGATTTCATCCACATCAAGTAAGGTTAGTGACCATCACCAAAGAGGAAATCCCAGACCTCCTAGGGACTGCTAAGAAATTAATATTTCAAAGGCTATGTAAATGTAGAACAAAAAGCTTTCAATTTAGTCTAATGGGTATCTGTTTTTCATCCATATTTAGAAATAAGTTGCTGCCTGAGGAAAATTAGATTTTTATCCATTCAAATAAAATAGCAGATAAGTTGAGTTTTTAAAAAAAATGCCCAGAGATCTGTATTATTTAGCTACTTCCTCTTTAGTAGATGGTCATTTCACCTTCCTACGCAAACACATGAGAATTTGCACCAACTCTCACTAGCCCAGGCAAAACTCCAAGCATTTTATTTAGCTTACACTACAATTATTTTTAAAAAAGTGATAGGTAAACAAGATTTAGGCACTTGAACTCACACACACACAGACACACAAAGTCTTTTCCTGATCTTCACCTTAGAGGTTTCCACAAAGAATCCACTAAAAATACAAAAATCTCCACTAAAAATACAAAAATTAGCCAGATGAGGTGGCGGGCACCTGTAATCCCAGCGGCTTGGGAGGCTGAGGCAGGAGAATCACTTGAACCCTGGAGGCGGAGGTTGCAGAGAGCCAAGATGATGCCATTTCACTCCAGCCTGGGTGACAAGAGCGAAACTCTGTCTCAAAAAAATGAAAGATGGACTGTGGTGATGGATATACAATTACAGAAATTTACTAAAATACTTAGTTGTATGTTTACATTGGGATATTTTATATCATGTACAGTATAATTTCAATAAAATTATTAAGAATAAAAACAAAAAATATAGAAATAAATTTGACAAGGAATGTAAAACACTTATAAAAAAGAAAATTAATATGATTTCTCTCCTTCTTAAAAAAAAAAAAAAAAAAGGCTAAACTGAGAGTCAGTTACCTTTGGAAATTTCTTAGGAAGGCATGGCCATATCAGGAACTAAAATTTGCTGTACTCTGCAGTCCTAAATTCATGTACCTCCCTTTGAAAGTTGGGCTGATCCCAATTTCGTAAGTGAGGGAAGTATCAGAGGTTGTAACTACATCAACATTTTAAAATTACTAAAATTGCTATTATTATTGTTATTATTTTGAGACAAGGTCTGGCTCTATCACCTTGGCTGGAGTGCAGTGGCACGATCTCAGCTCACTGCAACCTCCACTTCCTGGGCTCAAGCCATCCTCCCCAGTTCAGTCTCCCAAGTAGTAGGAGTACAGGCGCGCAGCACCACCATGCCTGGCTAATTTTGTATTTTTTGTAGAGATGAGGTTTCACCATGTTACCCTGGCTGATCTCGTTACTCGTGAGCTCAAGCAACACATCCGCCCTGGCCTCCCAAACTGCTGGGATTACAGGCGAGCCACTGTACACAGCCTTTTTTAATCTTTAAATCTCCAATAACTTACTGCATTTGTTCAGTTCTTACCTCACTCCAGTAAAGTATCCATGACAAAAACATCTAAATACCTTTCCTTTTTTAGGCAGAAGGGAGAGGGGCTTACATGCAGGCTTTGACTTCCAGTTTTATTGAGGGTGGCTTTACCCCTTAGAACAACTTCTGTGTTGTTCTCAGATCTGGAGTCGTGCTGTGAAACTCCCAAGCCTCGGGTTATAAGGGACCAATTTGGGAGACTCCCTGAGAATGTCAGCATCCCTAGAATAGGAGGAAAAGTGAGATAAATTTGCCTTTATTGTTGTTTTTGTTTTTTTGAGAAAAAGTCTCGCTCTGTCGCCCTGGCTGGAGTGCAGTGTACGATCTCAGCTCACTGCTGCCTCCGCCTCACAGGTTCAAGCAATCATACTGCCTGAACTGCCCAAGAAACTGAGATTACAGGCATGTACCACCACACCTGGCTAATTTTTGTATTTTTAGTTGTATTTTTAGTAGAAATGGGATTTTTCTGTGTTGGCCAGGCTGGTCTCAAACTCCTGGCCTCAAGTGATCCGCCTGCCTTGGCCTCCCAAAGTGTTGGGATTACAGGTGTGAGCCACCACACCTGGCCTATTCTTGCAATTTTGGAAGATTTAGGGGGCTGGCAGGAGGTAAGAACTGAGATTGTTTAGGCCATCCTGTTGCTGACACAACCTTGGCATTTAAGTGGGAATGCAGTGGCCTAAGTGTAAGGCAACATATCTCTCATACCATTCCACCAAAAAAAAAAAAGTCATTTCTGAGTGAATGTCTGGCCATCTTACTGGCATCTTATTAGTCTGTTTTGACATAGTTTTACTGTTCATTAGCCTTAAAATAAGCTTTACCTCAAAAAAAAAAAAAAAGAGTTGTACAACACTGAATGTATTAAATGCCATTAAATTGTACACTTCAGAATGGTTAGCTTTATGTTATAGGAATTTTGCCTCAATTTTTAAAAATGAAAAAGAGTATATGACAAGAAAGATTACTACAGGATTACCAAAGCCATTATATTTTCCCTTATTTGTATGGACATGACACGCTGGTTCTATAATGTTGCCCAGGAATAGATCTTGAATCCTAAGACTGCTGTGATGGGGCCACGAGAGAAGAGATTATAATGTCAGAATACTTAGCTCCTAGGATGTGATTAAGCTTATTGTGTTCATCACTAAAGTGGTATCATAGCATTCTTTCTACCATATTAAAGGAAATGAATCCTAATTAACATCTGTAATAGCTCAGTGGGCCTCTTTGTCTTTTAAGTGAAAACTACTGAGTCTTTTTTTTGTTTTGGGATCATGTCATAGAAACACTGGTGGTACAATTCAAGTGGTGAGGAATCAATTAACACATGGAATAAAAAAACAGTTGAAAAGACACTTAGTAGTAAACACAGGGATAATTAATGCATTATCATATTTTTAATGAATTTACTTTTTATTAGGAAACTGTAAGAGGTCTATTTCTCTCCTCTTCAATCTGGTCTTGCCTTGTGACCAGGAATATGGCAGAAACCTCACTGTGACAGTCCTAGGTCCAGCCCTTAAGAGAGTCCTGGAAGCTCTTGTTTTTATCTTAGAATTCATTTAAGAAGCCTGGTCGGTCGGGCACGGTGGCTCACGCCTATAATCCCAGCACTTTGGGAGGCCGAGGCTGGTGGATCATGAGGTCAAGACATCGAGACCATCCTGGTCAAAATGGTGAAACCCCGTCTCTACTAAACATACAAAAAATTGGCCGAGCATGGTGGCGCATGCCTGTAGTCCCAGCTACTCGGGAGGCTGAGGCAGGAGAATTGCTTGAACCCAGGAGGCGGAGATTGCAGTGAGCTGAGATCGCGCCATTGCACTCCAGCCTTGGTAACGAGAGCGAAATTCCGTCTCAAAAGAAAAAAAAAAAAGAAGAAGTCTGGTCGGGCTGGGCGTGGTGGCTCATACCTGTAATCCCAGAACTTTGGGAGGCCAAGGCAGGTGAATCACCTGAGGTCAGGAGTTCAAGACCAATTTGGCCAATGTGGTGAAACTCTGTCTCGACCAGAAATACAAAAATTAGCTGGGTGTGATGGCATGCACCTGTAATCTCAGCTACTTGGGAGGCTGAGGCAGGAAAATTGCTTGTACATGGGAGGCAGGGGTTGCAGTGAGCCAAGATCATGCCATTGCACTCCAGCCTGGGTGACAGAGTGAGACTCCATCTAAAAAAAAAATAGAAGTCTGGGCAAACCTAATAATAAGAATGACATGCAGAAGTGGGGAGAAGCCTGCCTGGGCTCCGGACATTACAGTCACCCAAGTCAAATGACAGAAAATATTCTGAAAATCCAGCCACGTTAGTTACTCCAGCTGACACCACGTGAAGTAGAATGTCATGTGAATTAGCATTTGATAAGTCAGAATTTTAAGAAATAGTATCTTACTGGTGATTTAAGCCACTGTTTGGGGTAGTCAGTTAAACCTCAATAGATAACTGATATATCCCACATATATCTTAACCAATTTTCTTATAGAACCATAAATTTAGAACTAGAACTGTATCTCTGCTAGTAATAAACTGACCATTACTTTGATCCCCAAAGAATCTTTTTTCTTTTGAGACGGAGTCTTGCTCTGTCACCCAGGCCAGAGTGCAGTGGCACAATCTTAGCTCACTGCAACCTCTGCCACTCCAGTTCAAGTGATTCTCCTGTCTCAGCCTCCCAAGTAGCTGGGATTACAGGCACCCACCACCACGCCCAGGTAATTTTGTATTTTTAATAGAGATGTGGTTTCACCATGTTGGCCAGGATGGCCTTGAACTCCTGACCTCAGGTGATCCATCTGCCTTGGCCTCCCCAAGTGCTGGGATTACAGGCATGAGCCACCGTGCCCGGCTGAATCTTTCTAAAAAACCACTAAATTGAGCATTTTTATAACTTTGAAAACCAAAAGTCTTTATATCTGACAAAGAATATATCATCAGGATATTTAAATAATTCCTATAAATCAATAATAAAAATAAAAACCAACCCATTTGTTTAAAAATGGATGAAAAATCTGAACAAAAGAGTAAAAATGATATGTACAGATAGCCAATAAACAAATGAAAAGGTGTACAACATCATTAGTCATTAGGTAAAATACAAATTAAAACTAATGAGACATACCTCACATCCTAGAATGATCAAATACTATAATGATCAAAATTTAAAAGACTCATAATACTAATACCAAATGTTGATGAGGATACAGACCAACTGAAACTCATATATTGTTAGCAGAAGTACAAAATGGTACAACCATTTTAAAAAACTGTTGGACAGTTTCTTATAAAAGTTAAACATGTATCTATCCATATACTTATAATTCTACACCTAGGAAGGGACATATCTACAAAAACATTTGTACAGGAACAGCAACATTATTTACAATTGGAAAAAAACTGGCAGCCTGGCAAAATGGTGAAACCCTATCTCTATCAAAAAATACAAAAATTACCTGGGCAGTAGTCCCAGCTACTTTGGAGGCTGAGGCACAAGAATCACTTGAACCCAGGAGGTGGAGCTTGCAGTGAGCTGAGATCATACCACTGCACTCCAGCCTGGGCAACAGAATGATACTCTATCTCAAAACAAAACAAAACAAAACAAAACAAAAATACTGGAAACAATCCAAATGTCCATCAATAGGCAAACAGATATGCAAATTGTGGTATGTTCATTCAACAGAACTCAGCAATAAAAAGGAATAAACTACTCAGGCAACAACATGGATGAATCTTAAGAGATGAGATTCATTTTCTTGAGCCAAAGCAGCAAGACAAAATATTACATATGAAGTTCAAGAACTAATCTGTGGTAACCATTGTTCTCAATGGTTGCTTGGGTGGGGAGGGGTACTGGCTGGACAGGGAAGGAAGAAAATCTATAGGGTGATGAAATTGTATCTGGATGTTGACTACATAAGTATACACACTTGTCATAATTCTTTGAACTGTATGCTTCAGAGAGTTTCACTGTGAGATTTATACCTCAAATTTTTAAAAGCCTTTATATGTCATCATTTTTTTTTACTTCTAATGGGTTTGCAGATTAAAACATGGTGTGAAATATGGCTTTAAGAATTTAAAAAAAAAGTATCTGAAGAAAAGAGAGGAAGTACACAAGCAAGTTTTCTGGAAGACAGAGAAAAATTATTTTTTATGGCTATGTATCCTAAGTTTATGGTAAATGAATAAAACATTAAGCCCTGAGGACACAACAGGAATAAAATGACAAGGTAGTTTAATATCCTTGACATTCAAACCAAAATATTTTTTGGTATATGAAATTTTTGTAAAACAAAAAATAATTGCTCATATGAATAACTGGGCTTTTAAGAACTCAGATTTTTGAGCCTTTTAATGAATATTTATAGACTAGCTTATATGAATAAGTGCGGTGAGAGATATGAGGCAGAAAAGATCCCCAAAACAAGACTTCTATGGTACTATCTCATAGAACTTACTCAATATAATATGCAGATTAATCACATATGCAGGAATGTAATAAATACCACATTCAGCAAATTCAACAGTTATTCTTTTTTTTTTTTTTTTTTTTTAATGAAGTCTCTGTCGCCCACGCTGGCGTAAAGTAGCATCGGCTCACTGCAACCTCCACCTCTCGGGTTCAAGCCATTCTCCTGCCTCAGCATCCCAAGTACCTGGGATTACAGGCATGTATCACCACACTCAGCTAACTTTTGTATTTTTATCAGAGTCAGGGTTTCACCATGTTGACCAGGCTGGTCTCAAACTCTTAGACAATTGGGATTTTTCTGAATATATATGATTTATCAAATGCTAATACACCATGATTTCTGGACTACAAGAGTATCACTTTAAAAACATTGTTTTACTGCAATAAGATATAGTACCTGCTTTCCACCAAACTTGCAAACTGGATGTAGAGATTTTAAAAATCATGTATATTTCTTCTTAAAGTCAGAAGACCTATACAACTTTTATGACAAATGACTGATAAAAGAATATCAGTACCCTGGGAGACAGAAGCAAGAGATTACTGTTTACAGGGCCTAGATTAGGGCGAATTTACAATCTGTCTAAACCCAATCTCACATCTCATTTAAAAAATTCATTTTCTTTACATTACTAAATCATTTACCTTCTTTCTACTATAGTGATCTCATGAATACATCTCCACCTCCCGTGTTTTTTAAGTAATAATCTTGATAATTAGGGGGAAAAAAAAAATCTTGGGCCCTGCAACAATGGCTCATATGTATAATCCCAGCACTATGGGAGGCTGAGGTGGGCAGATCGCTTACACCCAGAAGTTTGAGACAGGCCTAGGCAACATGGCAAAAACCCATCTCTGCAAAAAATACAAAAATCAGTTGGGCATGGTAGTGCATGCTTGTAATCCCAGCTACTTGGAAGGCTGAGGTGAGAGAATCACCTGAGCCTGGCTGGGGTGGTAGAGGCTGAACTGAGCTGTGATCATGCCACTGCACTCCAGCCTGGTTAACAGAGTGAGACCCTATCTTAAAACAAAAAACAAAACCCTTAAGATACATTCTGTATTCTTACCACTTCTATTCTCCTAGTTCTATTTCTGCTTTATTTTTATTTTTTATTTTTTGGAGAAAGGGTCTCACTCTTTCACCCAGGCTGCAGGGCAATGGCATGATCACAGCTCACCGTAGCCTCAAACTCCTAGCTCAAGCGATCCTTCCACCTCAGCCTCTCAAGTAGCTGGGACCACAGGTGTCCACCACCACACCCAGCTAACTTTTTTTATTTTTATTTTTTGCAGAGACAGGGTCTCCCTATGTTTCTCAGGTTAGTCTCAAACTCCTGAGCACAAGAGATTCTCCGGAGTTAGTCTCCCAAACTGCTGGGCTATTCCTACTCTCTACAGCTACTGAGGACCACATTTTCTTCTGATAACCAGGTCTCAAATTTTCAAAACTGGTTGATATATTCACTAATTTATTCTTCTAAGGAAGCACATCCTATCCATTTTACCATTTCTCAAGAAATTGTAAAGATGCTTCAACATGCTATTCTCCAATCCCCCAAATTCAGTAATTAAAAAAAAAAAATCATTAAGCCTACTGTCTGCCAGGCATTAATACTCTATATTATAGCACTAAATATATAGCAGTAAATAAAACAGACACAGTCTCTGTCTCATACAACGCATGTTTTGGGAGATGTACTCCATTTAATCAATGTGCATCTTAAAATCTGTTACCCCAATTCAGCACAATATAAATGTATATAATTATTCTGAACACAACACACGACTAATGCAACCTAGGAGTCACACTAAACTTTTATTTTTGTCAGCCTAGTCATATTATTGATTTATACTGAGCCTGTAGTCAATTAATTCATTTTTAAATCCAATATATAACTATATGCCAAGTATATAGCAGGAACTAGAATAAAACAAGAGAATATACTATTGCCCTCAAAGACTATGAAATTCCACAAGGAAGACAAACAAGTAAACAATCAGAATAGTAAAATAAGTTTTCTAAAAGAGGGATCTACAGTGTGATGACTGAACACAGAAGAATAATATTTAACCTGGAATATATAGAAAGTTTCCTAACCAATCCCCTACCAACGACACGGACTGAACAACTGCTTTGTTTCCCTTATAATATATAACGGCTGGTGTCCAGAGGATCAAATGTTCATGGCCAGTGCACTTCTGCTTCCTCTACTTGAATTTGCTTACCAAGAGCCACTCCCAACCTGTTTAAGCAGTTGTCTATGATACTGAATTCATAACTTAGCCAAGGTGGGGTTTTTTAAGAAAGACCACAAAATATTAGTCAGTAAATCCTTATTCAAAGTGATGCAGGGCTCACAAATCCCACCTCCTACTCCAAAAAGAAAAATCCCTGGTTGTTTTATCAAAACAAAAGGTTGATAAAAACACATACATGTGGTAAGAAAGTATGTTTAAAATATGCACGTGACCTTTTCTTTATAGTTCATAGGCTTTTCATTAGTTGGTATGAACTATAGTGGAAAAATGGACTTCCACTGCAACAGTCTCAGAAGAGAGAAACAAGAATGCCAGGGGGAAATCCAGGTTACTGTTGTGTGAGGGATAAAATGATTAAAACATGTCTAGGGCTGTGCGGTGGCTCGTGTCTGTAATCCTAGCACTTTGGGAGGCCAAGGAGGGAGAATCACTTGAGGCCAGGAATCCAAGACCAGCCTGAGCAACACAGTTAAACCCAGTCTCTACTAAAAATACAAAGATTAGCTGGGTGTGGTGGGTGGTGTGCACTTATAGTCCCAGCTGCTTGAGGGTCTGAGGAAGGAGAATCGCTTGAACGGGGAGGCAGAGGCTGCAATGAGCCGAGATTGCACCACTACACTCCAGCCTGGGCAACAGAGTGAGACTCTGTCTTAAAAAATAAATAAAATTGAAAATAAAGAAATAAAACATGTCTAAAAAGATGGAAGCTGAAAAGGGCTATGACCCAATCCAATAAAATCATCAATAGCACAAACAAAGTAAACCCGGATTTGTGTACCAAATGCTAAAAGGCTGGGATAAAGGCAGGCTTTAAGGCAGGGTTTTTTGTTTTTTGTTTCTTTTGAAACAGAGTCTTGCTCTGTTGCCCAGGCTGGAGTGCAGTGGAGCAATCTCGGCTCACTGCAACCTCTGGGTTCAAGTGATTCTGCTGCCTCAGCCTACGTGTTCCTACTCCCCCCAAACCCTTCACATCTGTAGCTGGGACTACAGGCATGGACTACCACGCTGGCTAGTTTTTGTATTTTTAGTAGAGACAGAGTTTCACCATGTTGGCCAGGCTGGTCTCAAACTCCTGACCTCAAGTAATAAACCTGACTTGGCCTCTCAAAGTGCTGGCATGTGCCACCACGCCGGTCTACAAGACAGGTTTTTACTGGTACAAAATCATCCTCACTAGAAAATAAGTTCTATGAAAAGCAAGGACTTTGTCTCTTTTTGCTCACTGATCTGCCCCTCTCGTTAACATGGCCTAGAAGGCCTGGAATAAATAAAGGCCCTCAATAATTATTTAAAGGTTGAATGAATCAATTGAATAAGCTAGCCATGATACTCTGGGACATTTACAAAAGAAAGAATATCTTTGAAATTTAAGCAAAAAAAAGAAAGAAAGAAAAGGGAAAAAATAACAAAAAAGAAAAAAAAAGATATTTCAGCAAGGTAAGCTTAAAGCAGAAGACAGTGTTACTTGACACATCAACTTAGAGACCCAGTTTTCTATAGTCCTCTCCTAACTCTCATCATCTGAGAGCCCTACTCTCTCTTTTACTGATTCTCTCACCATTTCTCAGGCCTTTGTCCCTCCCTGTTCTCTTGTTCCCTTCCATTCCCCTTTCTTCATCTACTAAAATTATATGCCTCAAGAGAACATATACAAATGACCAACAGGCATGTGAAAAGATGCAACATCATTAGTCATGAGGGAAATACAAATTGAAACCACAATGAGATACCACTTCATACCTACTGGCACGGCTAAAATAGAAAAAAAGACATTAACACATGTTGGCTAGGATGTAAAGAAATGGAACCCTCATTAATTGTTGGTGGGAATGTAAAATAGTAACTACTTTGAAAAATAGTCTGCTAATTCTTCAAGTGGTTAAACATAGTATATACCCAACATTATTAACATGTGTCTGTCCATGCAAAAATCTGAACATTCATAGCAGCATTATTCATAACAGCCAAAAAGTAGAAACAACCTAAATGTCCATCAACTGATGAATTAAAAACTAAAATATACTTCTACAAAATAGAGTATCTGGCAATAAACAGGAATGAAGTACTGATAGATGCTATAATGTGGATGAATCTTGAAAATATTATGCAAAGAAGTCAGACACATATTGTACAATTCTATATAGAATATCCAGAATAGGCAAATTTACAGAGATATAAAGAATATTTGTTGTCAGGAGCGGAGTGAAGGGGCAAATGGGGAGTTAACACAGGTATGGTGTTTCTTTTGGGGCTGATGAAGATGTTCTAAAATTTATTGTGGTGATGGTTGCATAACTCTGAGAATATATGCATAAGCAATTGAATTGTTTGCTTTAAATGGTACATTTGATATGTATATGTTAATAATATCTCAATAAAGCTGCTTTAAAAAATTCTATGAGGTCAGGCATGGTGGCTCACACTATAATCCCAGCACTTTGGGAGGCTGAGATGGGTGGATTGACTTAAGCTCAGGAGCTCAAGACCAGCCTGGGCAGCATGAAGAAACTTCTCTACAGAAAAATACAAAAATTAGCCAGGTATAGTAGCAAGTGCCTGTGGTCACAGCTACTCCAGAGGCTGAGGTGGGAGAATCACTTAAGCCCAGGAGGCAGAGGTTGCACCACTGCATTCCAGCCTGGGCAGTGGAAGTGAAACCTGACTCAAATAAATTTTTTAAAAAATACTATGAACACTTTAAGGGCAGGTTTAAATGTGATCTTCTCCCTAGTTCTCACCTCGCCCAGTTAACATTAATAATTTCCTCTGTGCTATCAAACCAGTTGTTATTATAGTCTGTTAGCTATATACTACCTATATTAGAGCTAGTAAAAAACTCATTTAAATTTCTTTACATTCCCCTTCACAAGGAGGAGTCCGATACAGTGCATTACACAGTCAGGTACCTAACACATCTTTATTCTACTACAGAAATAATTACATTTACCCATTAAAAAGTCACAAACAGTTAATGGTTATGCTAGGATTCATCCCTTCAAATGACATGAACAGGATTGGGAAGCTCTCGTGGCAGAAGAGAAGAGACTAGATAAACTCTGCATGTGACCCAGAAAATATGTCAAATCCTATGATCTTGTCTAAACTTCAACAATGCCCTGTGGATACGTATTCTAGTGCTCCTAAGTTTTATAACCTTTCTTTCCCTTAGAAATATTCACATGATGTGAATGCTGAGGCATGAACGACTGAGTGACTGAATAAATGAATCAAATATTCACCTGAGCAAATAATGCACAAGAATCTTTTAACAAGTGGTCTCTGCACAGATTACGGGAGACTAATGAGACACAAGTAAATGTAATGTAGTAGCCTGGCTTGGACAGTCGAACAGAAAAAGGGTATTAGTGGAAAAATTCGTGAAATCCGAATGAAGCCTGGAGTTTAGTTAATAGTATTATTCCCATGTTAATTTCTTAGTTTTGATAAATGTACCACTGTTATGTGAAATGTTAACAACATTTGGAGAAAACTGGGTGAAGGGTAGACAGGAATTCTACACCATCTTTGGAACTCTTCTGCAAATCCAAAGTTATTTCAAAATACAGTTGTGACTCTACTGTGAATTAAGGCAAAGAAGCATATATTCATCTAAACTATTTTCATCTAAAACTTCCCAGTCCTTTTCATTTTGTTCATATTCATCCATCCAGCAAATTATTTTGTGCCTGCTATGAACATACCATCGTGGGATGACTCTGGGAACAAAACAAAAATTCCTGTCACCATAGTGCTTAAAGTTCAGTAGGGAAAGCAGGCAATATACAATAAACATAATAAATAAGTTACACAGTATGAGAGAGGGTGATATGGAAAAACACAACAGTAAAGCAGCAGTGAGGAATCAGCAGTGGGAAGCGGGTGGCGAATCTAATTTTAAAAATAGTCATCTGGAAAGGACTCACTGATACAGGGACATTTAAGCAGACATGAAGGAGGTAGGACAGTGAGCCAAAAGATACATGCGGTCCAAGAGCTTTCCAGGCAACCAGAACAGCTAAACCAAAGGTCCTGAGACAAGAGCATGCTCAGATTCTCTGGGAAATAGCAAGACAAAAGCAATATAATGAGTGAGAGGGAGAGAAAGCTCCAGAGGTTATGGATGGCCAGATCACATGAGGGCTCTGGCTTTTCCTCTGAACAAATGGGGAAGCCACTGGAGACTTCTAAAGAGAGAAATGATGTGCTTTGACTTAATGCTTTGAAAGAATCACTCTGGCAGTTGTATTAGTAATATGCTTTATGCAACATCACCTATATGGTATTCTTGCCAAAAAATGTTTAATGTTAATCTAATTATGAGAAAACAATCAGGTAATTCCACAATGTGGGATAGTCTACAAGACAATATTCCTAGACTCTTTAAATTAAAAGCAGTCAGTGCCATGAAAAACAAAGAAGGTGAGGGGGATTATTTTAGATTAACAATGGCGTAACACCAAACACAATCAACAACCTTGATTGAAATCCTTAATAGGGGAATGTATTAATTTCCAATGGCTGCTGCAACAAATGACCTCACACAATATGGTTTGAAACTTATTCTTTTAAGGTTCTGGAGGACAGATTCAGAAATCAGTATTACTGCTCTGAAATCAAGGTGTCAGCAAGGCCGAACTCCCTTCAGAGGGTCTAGGGGAAAATCCATTTCTTGTTTCTTCCAAGTTCTGGTTGCTATGGGCATTCTTTGGCTTACAGCCACAAAACTCCAAACTCTGTCTCTATCTTCATATCACTTCCTCCTGTGTGTGTCAATCTCCCTTTGCCACTCTCTCAAAGGGTATATATGATAGCATTTAGAGCCAGCCAGGATAATCTCCCCACCTCATGATCCTGAATCACACCTGTAAAAACATTTTTTTCCAAATAATGTAATAGTTAGGTTCCAGGGATTAGGATCTGACATTTAATCTGCCTAACAGGTAAGAGTATCATCTCTGACCAAGGTGGTAGCAGTGGAGATAGTGAGATGTATTTGAATTCTGGATATATTTTGAAGGGTGAGGTAACAATACTAATAGACTAAACATGGAGTATGAGAGAAGGAATAAAGAAAGGGTGCAAGTCTTTCGAGAGACTGCACTGCCAACTGAGAAGGAAAAAATTACATTTCCAAAAAAAAACAGGAATCCAGTTGTGAACATACTGATTTTGAGATGCCAATTCAAATTGGATATGTTAAGACAGCAGTATGGATTTCAGGACACATGTCTGCACTACAGAGGTAGATTCAGGACTCATCTGTAAAGTGCTGATATTGAATCATATTAAAGTCATGAGGGTTGGGCATGGTGGTGGCTCATGCCTATAATCCCAGCACTTTGGGAGGCCGAGGCAGGCAGATCACCTGGGGTCAGGAGTTCAAGACCACCCTGGCCAACATGGCGAAACCACATCTCTACTAAAAAACACAAAAATCAGCTGGGTGTGGTGGCAGGTGCCTGTAATCCCAGCTACTCAGGAGGCTAAGGCAGGGAGAACTGCTTGAACCTGGGAGATGGAGGTTGCAGTGAGCTGAGATCGCGCCATTGTACTCCAGCCTGAGCAATAGAGCGAGACTGCCTCAAAAAAAAAAAAAAAAAAAACATGAGATATTCGATAACATAACCAAGGGAGAAAATGATGACAGCAATCTATAAAATCACAAGATACCTGACAGGGCAGAAAAAAACTACAGAAAATTTTATAACCTCAGTCATCCTAAAACTGGATGGACCCAGCGGTTCTTTAAAAAAAACTGAATCCAAAGGATTCTACAGCACTAAAAGTTCCTGGAAGATTTTCTGGTTCTCCTCAACTTAAAAATGTATGCAGCTAGTCAAATGGCAGGTCCAGAATCCCTGATATAGGAAACTTAGAACCAACAATCCACAAAAGCATTCCAAGTCCTACCAAAAATAATTCAAAAGCCATCACTCAAGAAAACATCCTTTAGGCCAGGTGCAGTGGCTCACACCTCACTTTGGGAGGCCAAAGTGGGTGAATCACTTGAGCCCACGAGTTTGAAACCAGACTGGGCAACATGGTGAAACCGCATCTCTACCAAAAATACAAAAATTGGCCAGCCTCATAACCCAGTCTCAAAAAAATAAAATTTAAAAATAAAATTATTTTTAAAAAGAAAAAGAAAACATCCATTAAAAAAATGCCTAACACAAATCACTTTTTATTAAGAATGATTTTTAATTAAAAAATCAGTTTTTATTAAGAATCTCTTAAATTTTTAAAACATAGAGTAATAAAAACTGCTATAATTGCCATACAAATAGCCATTGCTTTAAATTCTGCATTCTCCCAAAAATCCACTTAGCACAAATGTGATTTTTTTTGTTTTATTACTGCTTTTAGATGGAGGATCTAGAAACTTGGTGTTATACAAATTAAACACTATATTAAATCAATTTTAATAAAACCGAATAGAACTGGACATGTTAACTAAATGAAAATATACTAGTAATATATCTAAAGAGGATCAACACTTTTTAAAAACAATACATGTGGCCAGATATGGTAGCTCAAACCTGTAATCTCAGAACTCTGGGAGGCCAAATGGGCGGATCCGGAGTTCAAGAGCAGCCTGGCCAATATGGTGAAACCCCTCTCTACTAAAAGCACAAAAATTAGCTGGGCATGGTGGCACATGACTGTAGGCTCAGCTACTTGGGAGGCTGAGGCAGGAGAATGGCTTAAACCCGGGAGGCGAAGGTTGCAGTGAGCCAAGATCATGCCAGTGCACCCCAGCCTGGGTGACAGAGCGAGACTCCGCTCCCCCTCCAAAAAATAAAAACAATATATGAATAAGTTTCAGAATTATTTGTGAAAAGTGAAACACTGTATACAATATTTTGAATATGTAAACATTTTTCTAGAAAGAAAGTTCAAAACATTTTATTATAGTTTCAGTGGGATTCATTATTCCAACATAGTTTAAAACTCTCAGGTTTAAATTAACATTGCTAAAGGCCTAAAAATGAAAATAAACCATAGCTGAATATGTCAGAATTGAAAAAATATTAAATTTCAAAAATAGGATACTGATCTTCACACTCTAAAAGTAATTAAACTAGGCCAGGCGTGGTGGCTCATGCCTGTAATCCCAGTACTTTGGGAGGCTGAGGCAAGCGGATTACCTGAGGTCAGGAGTTCGAAACCAGCTTGGCCAGCCTGTTGAAACCCTGTCTCTACTAAAAATAACAAAAATTAGCCAGGTACGGTGGCACATGCCTGTAATCCCAGCTACTCGGAAGGCTGAGGCAGGAGAATTGCTTGAGCCTGGAAGCCTGGGAAACGCAGGTTGCAGTGAGCCAAGATGTTGCCACTGTACTCCAGCCTGGCCAACAGAGTGAGACTCTGTCTCAATAATAATAATAGTAATAATTACACTAAAGAAAGAAGGGAAATTTGGCAAGTTAAAGCCATGTTCAGACATAATAAAAATTATTTAATGAAAAGAGTCTCCAAAGAATTTCCTTAACAAAATAAGTACATTTACTTCTGAAAGCTTTAAGCCTTAAAGGAACCCAAGCCTGGAATCTCAAGTTTAAGTTGCTGCTACCAAAGATGCCAGTGAAGTAATCAGCTAAAGTTTTCCTGTTTCTAGTAATCAGCCAAGATATATCTCTTATTTTACTCTAGGGATCTAAAAAGGGCTTTTAAATTATAATAAGAGTAGGTAAAATTGAGAAAGGTCCTAAACACAAAACGGAAGCAGAAACAAGCTAAGTAATTCTTTTCAACACAGTTCAGTTTATACAGTGTTCAAAGAAATTCATGCTTTCCTGAATTAAAGGTTTTTTTTTTTTAAGATGGGGTTTCACCATGTTTGCCAGGCTGGTCTCAAACTCCTGACCTCAGGTGATCTGCCCACCTTGGCCTCCCAAAGTGCTAGGATTACAGGCGTGAGCCACTACACCCAGTCTAAAAAGTTGACTCAAAGTCTCTTTGGTTCTACACACATTACCTAACACATATTCTTACTATGAGTTAATAACTATTCTTAGAATTAACTTGTTTTGTTTTGTTTTTCTTTTTACTTTGAGACAGAGTCTCGCTCTGTTGCCCAGGCTGGAGTGCAATGGCGCAGTCTTGGCTCACTGCAACCTCTGCCTCCTGGGTTCAAGCTATTGTCTTGCCTCAGCCTCCTGAGTAACTGGAATTATAGGCATATGCCATCACGCCCCCACTAATTTTTGTATTTTTAGTAGAGACAGTGTTTTACCATGTGGCCAAGTTGGTCTTGAACTCCTGACCTCAAGGGATCTGCCTCAGCCTCCCAAAGTGCTGGGATTACAGGCATGAACCATCGTACCCGGCCAGCACTAACTTGTATTAGCTCATTTAATCCACATATACTATGGTAAACTTTTTGAACTCCTTGCACCGACAATAAGTACTATAGGTTTACTTTGGGGTTTGATTCAGAAGTTACTTCCATAAGAAAAGCCTTTAAAGTCCTGATTCCTGGCATCATGCTATTGTGGCTATAGTCAACCTACAATTACATTCCTTCCAGAATGAATTGAAGAATCCATTAAGTTCAAAATTCACTTAAATACTAATGGACCCTGCAACTGCCTTGATCTCTCCAGCAGAAATTGAGCTTATATCTCCATTCTATTCACTGTAACAGAAAAGCTGGAACTGGCCTAAAAGTAAAATCAGAATAGAAAAATACTTATAGGCTACTTATCTGGAGACAAAAGGTCTTCTGCCAGATCTTACAGAGAATTATTTCACTTACTCAGGTAATGTTTATGGAGCCATTCACTATGCTGTGTACTGGAAATATAATAGAGGATTTAAAAAAATACAACAGGGGACAAAAAATAACAAAGGCCTGCTTTTATGGAATTTCCAGTTTGGTGAGAAGACTGACCTTAATCAAAGGATCGCAATTATGACTATGTGGCTATAAAGTGAGATAATTCTCTGAAGGAAAGAAACACAGTTTACTTAATGTTGATTAAAATAAAGGAGTGGAGGAGTGGCATGGAGTACTCTGGAATGTGAGAGACTTCACTGAGTGACAGATGCCTGAACTAGGACTTAAAGAATAATTAGTCACTAATTAGGCAAAGACTGGAAGGATAGGGGGAGTAGGTAGGAAGCATTCCAAAATCAATATAAGCCCAATGTGTCTGGAGGGGAAAAATACAGGGAAAGAGGTGAGGTTTAAGACAAGAGGTTAGGCAGGGCTTGCTAACACGTTTAGGTTCATAGATCTCAATATAACAGCAATGGAAAATCATTGAGGTGGTTTTAAGTGGTGAAGAAATCAGGCAGAGAGGTAGAAATATTCTCATTTTAAAAGATCATTCTGGCTTCACTATGGAGAACAGATGGGAGAATGGTCAGGATAGACCTGCAAGAAAATTAGTAAGTTATATAGCAGTGAAATAGGGAGGTGGGAAAATGATGGAGAGAAGCAAGTAGATTTGAGACCGATATAGGATAAAACTGATGGCAAGTTATTGAGGATAAAATCAGCTATGGGGGATGGGAAAGAATGAGCTATTCAGAAAACTTCTAGGTTTCTGGCTTTAGCAACTAGTGAGATGACTGTGGTACTAACTTGTTCAAAAAGAGAAGACTAGAAGAGGATCTGGTTTGAAATGAAAGACATGTTCCATCTCAGATATGTTGATAAGTATTTCACTGGCTGATTATTTTGTACAATGACAGAAAAGGTTACTGTGGGACCAGAAGACCTAGGATCAAGTTCTGGGTTCAGCCGTTACAACTAGGACTCTGACTTTAACAAGTCACTATTTGTAGGCATCAATTTTCTGAGGCTTATTTCATTGACTTGGACTACATCACCTGCAGTTCTTTCCAAGGTTTGGAGACTAAGAGATTCCGCAAGTCACTGGATAATCATCCTTTTGATGTGATTAAAGAAACCAAATGTAAATAAGCTCACATTAAATATTGTGAGCTTTTAAATATTGTTATCAAATATTGATATTTAATAACAATATTAAATTTAATATTTAATTTAATATTGTTAAAATATTTAATAATATTAAAAGCATTCATATTTTAACAATATTTAATATTTAATTTATAATTAAATATAATTAAATATCGGCTCACTGCAACCTCCACCTCCCGGGTTCTAATGATTCTGATGCCTCAGCCTCCCAAGTAGCTGGGATTACAGGCACGCACCACGATGTCCAGCTTTTTTTGGGGGAGATTTTTAGTAGAGACAAGATTTCACCATGTTGGCCAGGTTGGTCTTGAACTCCTGACCTCAAGTGATCTACCTGCCTCTACTTCCCAAAGCTGTGTCAACTTTTAAAGTCTAGGCAAGTTAAAATTATTTCTGATAAAAATCAAAAGCTCCACAAAAATCATTAATGATATATCCAAACACTTTTCAAATACATTTTGATATCAAGTCAGGCATTTCACTTGAAAGAACATAATAACTACCACTGAATTTTTTTAAGACGTTTTAAGTCAACTTTGCCTTATGGGAATATTTTACATCTTACACAAAGGAAGTACTGGTACTTAGACACTTAAAATTACTAGAATCATTAAGACTGAGGCGAAGAATTTGTATAGCTATCCACCATTACAAAGAGGTAGTGATAGATACTTATTCTACTGGGAATATCAAATGCCAAGCAGATTTAACCTAAAGAAGGCTATCTCAAAGCATTTAATAATCAAATTATCAAAGGTCAAGGATAAAGAAAGAATCCTGAAGGCAGCAACAGAAAAGAAACAAATAATATGCAACAGAACTCCAACACATTTGGCAGCAGACTTTTCAGTGGAATCCTTACAGGCTAGGAGAGAGTTGCATGACATATTTAAAGTGCTGAAGGAAAAAAGCTTTTACTCCAGAATAATGTATCTGGCTAAAATATACTTCAAACAGAGAAATAAAGACTTTCCCAGACAAACAAACACTGAGGGATTTCATCAACACCAGACTTATCCTACAAGAAATGCTAACAGGTGTACTTCAATCAGAAAGAAAAGGACATTAATGAGCATTAAGAAATTATCTCAAGGGACAAAACTCACTGGTAACAGTAATTATACAGAGAAACACAGAGTAACACTGTAACTGTGGTGTGTAAATTATTCTTAAGTAGACTAAAAGATGAACAAATCAAAAGTACAACAACTTTTCAAGACACAGATAATAAGATAAATAAAAACAACAAAAAGTTAAAAAGGAGGGGGTTAAACATGTAAAGTTTTTATTAGTTTTCTTTTTGCTTGTTTGTTTATGCAAACAGTGTTATTAGTGTAAAATAATAGGTTATAAGATAGTATTTGCAAACCTCATGGTAACTTCAAATAAAAAAACATACAACAGATACACCAAAAACAAAAAAAAAGAAATTAAAATCATACCACCAGAGAAGACCACCTTCAATAAAAGGAAGATAAGAAGGAAGGAAGGAAGAAAAGATGGAAGAAAAGACCCACAAAAAAACCAGAAAACAAGTAACAAAGTGGAAGGACTAAGCCCTTACTCATCAATAATAACACTGAAGTAAACAGACTAAACTCTCCATTAAACGACATAGAGTGGGCAGGGTGCGGTGGCTCATGCCTGTAATCCCAGCACTTTGGGAGGTGGACGGGGGTGGATCACCTGAGGTCAGGAGTTAAGAGACCAGCCTGGCCAACACGGTGAAACTCTGTCTCTACTAAAAAATACAAAAAATTAGCTGGGCGTGGTGGCCCGCGCCTGTAGTTCCAGCTACTCGGGAGAATGGCTTGAACCCGGGAGATGGAGGTTGCAGTGAGCCGAGATCGCGCCACTACACTCCAGCTCGGCGCCAGGTGACAGAGTGAGATTCTGTCTCAAAAAAAAATTAGCCAGGTGTGGTGGCACATACCTGTAGTCCCAGCTACTTGGAAGGCTAAGGCAAGAGAATCGCTTGAACCCAGGAGATGGAGGTTGCAGCGAGCCAAGATTGTGCTATAGCACTCCAGCCTGGGCAAGAGTGAGACTATGTCTCAAAAAAAAAAAAAAAAAAAAAAAAAAAAAAAGACATAGAGTAGCTGAAGGGATTTAAAAAAGAAAAAGAAGACTCTGATTGGCTGCCTACAAGAAGCATACTTCACCTACAAAGACACACATAGACTGAAAATAAAGGGATGGAAAAAGATATTCCATGATAATGGAAATCAAAAAAGACCAGGAGTAGCTATACATATATCAGACAAAATAGATTTCAAGACAAAAACTGTTAAGAGACAAAGGTCACTATATAATGATAAAGGGGTCAATTCAGCAAGAATATAACAATTGTAATTGCATATGCACCCAACACTGGAGTACCCAGATATATAAAGCAAATATTGTTACAGCTAAAGAGAGAGATAGACCCCAATATAATAATAGCTGGAAACTTCAACATTCCATTTTCAGCATTGGACAGCTCTTCCAGAGAGAAAAATCAATAAACATCAGATTTAATCTGTACTACAGACCAAATGGACCTAATAGATATATGCATAACATTTCATCCCAAAGCTTCAGAGTACACATTCTTTTCCTCAGCACATGGATTATTCTCAAGGATGGACCATATGTCACAAAACAAGTCTTAAAACATTCAAAAAAACTGAAATAATACCAAGCATCTTCTCTGACCACAATGGACTAAAACTAGAAATCAGTAACAAATGGAATTATTGAAAATTTTCTTGAAATAAATGATAATGGAAACACAGCATACAAAAATCTATGGGATACAACAAAAGCAGTACTAAGAGGCAAGTTTATAGCTGTAAGTCCCTACATTTAAAAAAAAAAAAAAAAAACTCAAATAAACAACCATTTAATGATGCATGCTAAAGAACTAGAAAAGCAAGAGCAAACCAAATGCCAAATTAGTAGAAGAAATAATAAAGATCAGGGTGGGTGCGGTGGCTCACATCTGTACCCCAGCACTTTGGGAGGCTGAGGCAGGTGGATCACTTGACATCAGGAGTTCAAGACCAGCTGACAACTTGATGAAATCCCATCTCTACTAAAAATACAAAAAGTTAGCCAGGCATGGTGGTGTGCAACCATAATCTCAGTTACTCAGGAGGCTGAGGCAGGAAGATAGCTTGAACCTGGGAGGTGGAGGTTGCAGTCAGCCAAGATTGTGCCACTGCACTCCAGGCTGGGCAACAAAGCGAGACTTTGTCTCAAAATACAAAACAAAACAAAACAAAAATTAAGATCAGACCAGAAATAAATGAAACTGAAATTTAAAAAAATATAAAATTTCAATGAAACAAAAGGTTTTTTTTATTTTTAAAAAATAAAATAGACAAACTGCTAGATAGACTAAGAAAAAGAGAAGACACAACTAAGTAAAATCAGAGATTAAGAAGGAAACATTCAACTGATACCACAGAAATTCAAAGGATCATTAGTTGCTGCTATGACCAACTATATGCCAATAAATGAGAAAATCCAGAGAAAATGGATAAACTCCTAGATACATACAACCTACCAAGATTGAACCAAGAAGAAATCCAAAACCTGAACAAACCAATAACAAGCGACAACATCAAAGCCATAATAAATCTCCCAGCAAAGAAAAACCTGGGACCTGATGGCTTCACTACAGAAGTCAAACAAACATTTAAAGAAGAATCAATACCAATCTTACTCAAACTATTCTGAAAAACAGAGGAGGAAATAATTCCAAACTCACTCTATGAGGCCTGTATACCAAAATCAAAGACATATTACCTATAAAAAAAAAACTATAGGCTAATATCACTGATGAATATTGATGCAAAAATCCTCAATGAAATACTAGCAAACCAAATTCAACAACACATTAAAAAGCTCTTTCATCACGACTAAATAGAATTCATCACAGGGATGCAAGGATAGTTCAACATATGCAAATCAATCTGATACATCATCATATCAACAAAATGAAGGACAAAAACCATACGATCATTTCAATGGATGCTGAAAAAGCACTTGATAAAATTCAACATCCCTTCACAATAAAAACCTACAAAAAACTGGGTTCAGAAGAAACATATCCCAACATAATTAAAAGACTCTCAACTAGTATCATACTGTTGAGGAAAAAAGAAGCCTTTCTTCTAAGATCTGGACCACAACAAGGATGTCCACTTTCACCACTGTTATTCAATGCAGTACTAGAAGTCCTAGCTGGAGCAATCAGACAAGAGAAAGATATAAAGGGCATCCAAATTGGAAAGGAAGGAGTCAAGTTATCTTTGTTTGCAGATGATATGATCTCATATTTGGAAAAACCTAAAGACTCCACCAGAAAGCTATTAGAACTGATACATATTCAGTAAAGTTACAGGATACAAAATCAACCTACAAAAATCTAGCATTTCTATATGCCAACACCAAACAATCTGAAAAAGAAATCAAGAAAGTAATCCCATTTACAATAGCTACAAATAAAATTAAATACTGGTGAAAAATTTCATGTTTAAGAAAGGAGCAAAAAAAAAAAAAATTAAATACCTAGAAATTAACCAAAGACGAAAGATCTCTACGATGAAAACTAAAACACTGAAGCAAGAAACTGAAGAGGACACAAAAAACTGGAAAGATATTCCATATTCATGGACTGGAAAACTCAATACTGTTAAAATGTCCATTCTTCCCAAAGCAATCTACAGATTTCATGCAATCCCTATCAAAATACCAATAACGTTCCTCAAAAAAGTAGAAAAAGCAATCCTAGGTCACATGTGGTGACTCATGCCTATAATCCCAGTGTTTTGGGAAGCCAAGACAGGCAGATCACTTGATGTCAGGAGTTTGTGACCAGCCTGGCCAACATGGTAAGACCCCGTTCTCTACTAAAAATATAAAAATTAGCCAGATGAGGTGACAGGTGCCTGTAATTCCAGTTACTCTGGAGGCTGAGGCACGAGAATCGCTTGAACCTGGGAGGCAGAGGTTGCAGTGAGCTGAGATTGTGCCACTGCACTCCAGCCTGGGCAACAGAGCAAGACTGTCTCAAAAAGAGAACAAGAGGGGGAAAAAAGAAAACTCCTAAAATTTACATGAAACCACAAAAGACCCAGAATAGTCAAAGCTATCTTAAGGAAAAAGAACAAAACAAGGAATTCCATCACCTGACTTCCAATTATACTACAGTTATAGTAACCAAAACGGCATGATACTGGTATAAAAACAGACACATAGACCAGTGGAACAGAATAAAGAACACAGAAATAAATCCATACATCTACAGTGAACTCACTTTAGACAAAGGTCCCAAGAACATACAATGGGGAAAGGATAATCTCTTCAATCAATGGTGCTGGGAAAACTGAGTATCTTTATGCAGAAGAATAAAGCCTAAACTCCTATCTCTTGCCATATAAAAAAAAATCAAATGAAAATGTATTTAAAAACTTAAATCTAAGACCTCAAACTATGAAACTTAAAGAAAATACTGGGGAACCTCTCCAGAACACTGGAGAGGACAAGGATTTCTTGAGTAATATACCCCACAAGCACAAACGGACAAATAGGATCACATCAAGTTAAAAACCTTCTGCATAGCAAAGGAAACAATCAACAAGACAAGAGACAATCACAGAATGGGATAAAATATTTGCAAACTACCCATCTGGCAAAGGATTAATACCCCAAATATACAAGGAGCTCACACAACTCTACAGGAAAAAAAAAATCTAATAATCCAATCAGAAACGGCAAAAAGATCTGAATAGATATTTCTCAGAAGAAGATACACAAATCGCAAACAGGTATATGAAAAGCTGCTCATCAGAGAAAATGCAAATCAAAACTACAATGAGATATAATCTCATCCCAGTCAAAATGCCTTTTATCCAGACAGGCAATAACTAATGCTGCCAAGGATGTGGAGAAAGGGGAATCCTTGTAGATGGTTAGTGGGAATGTAAATTAGAACAGTTTGAGGTTCCTCAACAACTAAAAATAGAGCTATCATATGATCCAGGGATCCCACTCCTAGGTATACACCCAAAATAAAGGAAATCAGTATATCAAAGTAATGTCTACACTTCCATGTTTATTACAGCACTATTCACAATAGCCAAGATTTGGAAGCAACCTAAGTGTCTGTCAACAGATGAGTGGATAAAGAAAATGTGGTACTTATACATAATTCAGCCATAAAAAGAATGAGATCCTATCGTTTGCAACATCATGGATGGAACTGGAAGTCATTATGTTAAATGAAATAAGCCAGACACAGAAAGACAAACTTCACGTGTTTTCACTTATTTGTGGAAACTAAAAATTAAAACAATTGAACTCATGAACATAGAAAGCAGAAGGATAGTTACTAGAGGCTGAAAAGGGTAGGAGGTAGGATTGGGGGGAGTGGGGATGTTAATGGGTACACAGAAAAAGAATGAATAAGACCTAGTATTTGCTAGCACAACAGGTGACTCATAGTAAAAAAACACTGTACATTTAAAAATAATTAAGAATATACAGGACAAAAATGAGTATTGGATAACTAAAGCAAAAAATAAAAAAGTAAAAAATAAGAATATAACTGGATTGTTTGTAACACAAAGGATAAATGCTGAGGGGATGGATAACTCAACTATCATGATGTGATTATTACGCATTGCATGCCTTTATAAAAATATCTCATGTGACCCATAAATACATACATCTGCTATGTATCCACAAAAATTAACAACTAAAAAAAAACCGGATTGGGCACGGTGGCTCATGCCTGTAATCCCAATACTTTGAGAGGCCAAGGTGGGCGGATTCTTTGAGCCCAGGAGTTCAAGACCAGCATGGGCAACATACCAAAACTCCACCTCTACAAAAAAATATAAAAATTAGCTGGGTGTGGTGGCATGCACCTGTAGTCCCAGCAACTCAGGAAGCTGAGGTGGGAGAGTGGCTTGAGCCTGGGAGGCGGAAGCTGCAGGGAGCCAAGATAGCGCCACTATACTCCAGCCTGGGCGACAAAGCCAGACCCCGTCTCAAATAAATAAATAGTATTGGAAAAAAAACTTTGTTGTGAGACAAAAGAGTTTTTTTTGTAGACAACACTTATATCTCTACAAAAAATACAAAAATTAGCCACGCATGGTAGCCCACGCCTATAGTCCCAACTACTTGGGAGGCTCAGTAGGCTAAAGCAGGAGGATCCCTTGACTCTAGGAAGTTGAGGCTATAGTGAGCATTGATCAGACCACTGCACTCCAACCTGGAAGACAAAGTGAGACTTTGTCTCAAAAAACAAGACAGATTTAATACCAACTGGTTCATAAATATGCAAAACTGCTATGTAAAGTTTCCATACATTTTGTAACAGAAAATGTTAGGAGTAAGATGATATATGTGGTATCACTCCTCACACTCCAAGTCATTAAGCTTGCTTCTTTCACAGTACCTACTACTAACATCCAACTTTTTATAAAAGTAATTTATGCTCCTTGTTTGTTAGCACAGATATCTTTTCAAAGTTTTTATAAGGTGAGTGGCTTATAAAATTTTATCTGAAAAAAAAAAAAAAAAACCCACTAGACTATTATGGAGGTTTAAGATCAAACATACTTGGCCAAGAGTGGTGGCTCATGTTTGTAATCCCAGCACTCTGGGAGGCTGAGGTGGGTGGATCACCTGAGGTCAGGAGTTCAAGACCAGCCTGGCCAACATGGCAAAACCCCATCTCTACTAAAAATACAAAAATTAGCCAGGCATGGTGGCATGCACCTGTAGTCCCAGCTACTCGGGAGGCTGAGGCAAGAGAATCGCTTGAACCCGGGAGGTGGAGGTTGCAGTGAGCCAAGATCACACACTGCACTCCAGCCTGGATGACAGAGTGAGACTGTGTCCCTCCACCACCAAAAGGTGAGAAATAAAAGGTTAGTCCTATTAGAAATTCTGTCATAATGTTATGACAATCAACAAAAGTATAATAGCAGCAGCAGAATAAACAAGTTGCTAGGAAAACAGAGAAAGCCCACGGACACCACTATATGTAAGTATTTAGCATGTAATAAAAGGAAAATCAGAAAACAGTAAGAAAGGGAATGTTTATTCAATAAACAGGGACTGGAATATGTGGCTGGTTTTTGAAAAATAATCTACTCAGATCCTTACCCTACAGCAAAATAAATTCCAAGTATATCACACTTCTATCAACTCTCCGTAAGATACAAACAATATATAAAAAGTAATTTAAATTTACTAAATATGGCCAGCACAATGGCTCACACTTGTAATCCCAGCACTTTGGGAGACCGAGGCAGGCAAATCACTTGAGGTCAGGAGTTTGAGATCAGCTTGGCCAACATGGTGAAACCCTATCTGTACCAAAAGTACAAAAATTAGTCAGGCGTGGTGGTGCAGGCCTGTAATCCCAGCTATTCAGGAGGCCGAGGCACAAGAATCGTTTGAACTTGGGAGGCAGAGGTTGCAGTGAGCTAAGATTGGGCCACTGAATTCCAGCCTGGGCAACAGAGCAAGATCCATCTCAAACTAAATAAACCAACAAATTAATTTACTAAATATGTAATAAGTAACTTTAATAGACATTAAAATATATATTTTAAAAGTCAACTCATAAAAATATTTTAGAAGATATTATCAATAACTACCACATTTTAAATTTTTTTTAGTTTTTGAGACAGGGTGATTCTGTTGCCCATGCTGCAGTCCAGTAGCACAATCACGGCTCACTGAAGCCTCACCCTCCAGGGCTCAAGCAATCCTCCTGCCTCAGTCTTCCAAGTAAATGAAACTGCAGGCATTTGCCTCCACATCCAGCTAATTATTATTATTATTATTATTATTATTTGTAGAAACAGGGCCTCCTTACATTGCCCAGGATGGTATTGAGGTCCTGGGCTCAAGTGATCCTCCCACCTCAGCCCTGCAAAGTGTTGGGATTAGAAGTGTGAGCCACCATGCCCAGTCAATAACTATCAAATCTGTGAATATGAATAGAGTGAAAATAAAATTACAATGAAAGAAAAAGGAAAGTATTAATTCAACTACAAAAAGATTTAAATCTCCTGTGCATCAAAAGGAAAACCACCAAAAGTGGAAAGGCAAGGAATAAACTAATGAAAATATCTACAGGTTTAGGTAATCAGACATTGTGGCCTCCTGATACAATGCACAATGAATTACATAAAACCACTAATAAAATATTCATTCTTCCCCCAAAAAATGTTGAACCTGAATTAAAACTTTAGAGGAAAGCTTTTAAAAAATCCAGGTGACAGAGAAACAAGTTAACCACCAAGAAACAGGCAATAAACAAAAAATCCAAAATATGGGACATTCTACAGGGAAAGTAACCCAGTTTCTTCAAAAAAATCAAAAGTATAAAAACAAAAGGAAGGAGAATCAGTTTCTAGACAATCTCTCCCACCACAGATACACAAAAGCTTCTGAGTCCATTCATAATAAACTAAAAAGTCCTCATCAAAGCCTACGTCCTTGGGATTTTATTCTGTGAAAAAGAATCCAAAAAGCTGAAAAATTCGCATACAAAAAGATGATGCTCAACATGTTTTTTCATTTCCTTTCCTATTTATTTATCTATTTTTATTTCTTTTTCCAACTTTTATTTTAGATACAGCGGGGCACATGTACAGGTTTGCTACCTGGGTATATTGTATAATGCTGAGGTTTGGGGTACAAATGATCCCACATCACCCAAGTATTGAAAAGAATACTCAATAGTCTTTCAACCCTTCTCCCCACTCCTTTCTCCCCCATCTAGTAGTCTCCAGTTTCTGTTGTTGCCATCTTTATATCTATGAGTACCCAATGTTTAGTTCCCACTTCTAAGTGTGAGCATGTGGTATTTTACAACGTGAATTTTAACAGTGAACAAAATCACTGTTTTAATGACAAAAGAATGTTAAGCAAATTAAGGCATACCAAGAATGTAATATTATACAGACTCTAAAATGTTTATAGTAATGAAAAGGATATGTAATAATGAAAATTGCATATTTTAAATGTTTAGTGAAAAATCAGAATAAAAGGATATATGGACCAGGTGTGGTGGCTCACACCTGTAATCCCAGCACTTTGGGAGGCTGAGGCAGGCAGGTTGCTTGAGCCCAAGAGTTTGACACCAGCCTGGGCAACATGGCAAAACCCATGTCTACAAAACAAAAATCAGCCAGGTATGGTAGTACATGCCTGTAGTTCCAGCTACTCAAGAGGCTAAGATCGCTTGAAGCAGAGGTTTCATTGAGCCAAGATCACAACACTGCACTCCAGTATGGGCAACTGAGTAAGACACTGTCTCAAAAAAAAGTGGTGGTGGAATATATAAGGTAAGAAGAAAACCTACACAAAAGCACATTAAAAATAGAAAGGAAATACACTGAAATATTAATACTGTATGGCTAGTGCTTGCACTTTCAAGTTATTTTATTTTTTCTTTGCTTTCTAGTTTTAATAACCAGGCATAAGGCCGGGCATGGTGGCTCACGCCTGTAATCCCAGCACTTTGGGAGGCCGAGGCGGGCGGATCACGAGGTCAAGAGATCGAGAATAACCAGGCATATTCTGTGATTTTAAAAATTCTTTCTCAAATTAGAAACTATATATATGCTATATATATGACTCACAAACTAACAAATCTAGGTAAGCTGATTTTATGTTACAGCATATTTGTTTTTCCGATTTCAAAATGTTATTTATTAAGCAGGGTGTCATTCTATAACCATTTTCTAAACATTTCCCCAAATCCTTACCAAAACAAAGCTCTCTTAAATTCTTTCTCCATTATACTTCTTTTCAACTCCTCCCTGAGTAACACATATTTAGTGGGAATAAAGTTTTTATTTCAGCTGCGGGCGGTGGCTCACGCCTGTAATCCCAGCACTTTGGGAGGCTGAGACGGGAGGATCACTTGAGGTCAGGAGTTCAAGACCAACCTGACCAACATGGTAAAACCCCGTCTCTACTAAAAATACAAAAATTAGCCAGGCGTGGGGGCACTCGCCTGTAATCCCAGCTCCTCAGGAGGCTGAGGTGGGAGAATCGGTTGAACTCAGGAGGCAGAGGTTGTAGTGAGCTGAGATAGCGCCAAGGCACTCTAGCCTGGGTGACAGAGCAAGACTCCATCTCAAAAGAATATAAAATTACTCTGTATTTAAAAGCAACATTATAACTTCACATCTAAAAGACCCATGGAGGAGTGAAAAACATTTGTTGAAAGTGTACTTTCTGTATACTAAAAATTTTAAGTTTCTTTGTTCCACAAAAACATGGTACTATTTGTTTGATACATTCGACAACAGCAACCAAAATTTATTTTTGAGTTTATAGTCTGCAACAAAAAATACAACACTAACATTCAAGTTTAATTGGCACAGACACATCCGCTATGTTGAACAAAAACAAAGACTCACACGTGGAGAATGACAGTTCTGAGTTTTTCTCTTTCTAGCAAATATGCTTCATTAGCAATTATGCTTTTTTACTATAGAGCTTCTCTGGGGTCGCTGCCATGTTACCTCTTATCAGAAAAGTTAACACTGAGGAACCTGTGCTTGTGTGCAATCTCAGCAGATTTGCACTTATTGTTGTGTTATTTTTTTTAATGCACATTTCTAAACATATACCTAAGGCCAGAGAGAACAAAGGAAAAGTATAATGAACTCCCATGTACTCACTACCGAGCTTCAACAATTATCAGTGGTTTACTATTCTTGTTTTATCTACTCCCCTCCCAATTTTTTAAGACAGGGAGCTGGCCTTGAATATTTTAAAACAAATCTTAAACATAATTAGATGAAAATTTCTGGCCAGCAAACTAAAAAGGTGTTGCTGTTGAGACGGAGCCTCGCTGTCACCCAGGCAGGAATGCAGTGGCACGACCTTGGCTCACTACAACCTCCACCTCCCGAGTTCAAGTGATTCTCCTGCCTCAGCCTCCTGAGGCAGATGCGCACCACCACACCTGACTAATTTTTGTATTTTTAGTAGAGATGCGGTTTCACCATACTGGTCAGGCTGGTCTTGAATTCCTGACCTCATGATCCGCCTGCCTCAGCCTCCCAAAGTGCTGGGATGACAGGTGTGAGCCACTGTGCCTGGGCTCAAACTAAAAAGTTTTCTTTTTCTTTTTTTTTGAGACAGAGTTTCACTCTTGTTGTTCAGGCTGGAGCGCAATGGCGCATCTTGGCTCACTGCTACCTCCACCTCCCAAGTTCAAGTGATTCTCCTATCTCAGCCTCCCAATTAGCTGGGATTACAGGCACCCACCCCCATGCGCAGTTAAATTTTTGTGTTTTTAGTAGAGGTGGGGTTTTACCATGTTGGCCAGGCTGGTCTCAAACTCCTGACCTCAGGTGATCCACCCACCTCAGCTTCCCAAAGTACTGGGATTACAGGAGTGAGCCACCGCGCCCAGCCTCTAAAAAGTTTTAAAGGCACTTGTCTTCTTTCACTTAAAACTTAAGATATTAAAAATATTAAGATATTAAACAACATCTAATATAGTTCAAATTAGAATCCAGCTGGGCACAGTGACACATACGTGTAATCCCAGTGCTTTGGGAGGCTAAGGCAAGAGGATCACTTGAGCCTAGAAGTTTGAGACCAGCCTAGGCAATAAAGTAAAACCCCACCTCTACAAAAAAAATTTTTTAAATTAGCCAGACATACATAAGCAGAATATGTATTTAAAAAGAGAAAAAGAAAAAAAAAGAATTAAAAAAGAAAAAGAAAAAATTGGCCAGACATGGTGGCGTATACCTGCAGCCCCACTATTTGGAAGGCTGAGGTATAGGATCACCTGAGCCCAGGAGATCAAGGCCACAGTGAGCTGTGATCATTCTACTGCACAGCAGCTTGGGCAACACCTGTCTCAAAAAATAAGGGAGTTAAGCAACTCTCTCACCAGTAGAACCCAGAGTAACTGATTCTAAGACCAGGTTCTTTTCCTCACAAGACATACTGTCACTTTAAAAATCAGATTACATCACAAGACCTCTTGGACTTCTGAACCTAGCTCAATTAACAAGTAAATGTTTAGATCATACTCGTTTTGTCAAATAACAAGAAGAATAAATAAATGAATTTCCTGTATAACTTTTCTTATAATTCATGAGAATCTGATATTTTCTCAAATGTTGTGTTATATACTACAGCAGAATCTGTAAATTAATCAAAGCTCTTCCTCCTTTGGGTAAAAGGACAGACCTTTCAGCAAGTGTGCCTTCAAGGAAGCCAATTTAATTAATTAATGGCTATATATTTTTCTAAGGTCAGAATTACAGTCCCCATATGCAGAGAATGTATTATTGGGTACAGCCAAAAACTGACCCTTTTAACTTAGAATCAATAAACACAGTACTAACGGCCAACTTTTTTTTTTTTTTTTTTTCCTCCTCTAGAGACTGGGTCTTGCTTTGTCAACACAGGCTGAAGTGCAAAGTGGCACCATCATAGCTCACAGCAGCCTTGAACTCCTGAGCTCAAGTAATCCTCCTGCCATAGCCTCTTGAAAGCAGGTGGGGCTATAGGCAAGTGATACTGCACCTGGCTAATTCTTTTAAAATTCTTGTAGAGACATGAAGTCTTACTTTGTTGCATACGCTGTTTTTTGAACTCCTGGCCTCAGCTGATCCTCCCTAGTTGATCTCCCAAAGTGCTGGGATTACAGGCATGAGCCACCATGCCTTGCCAAGTTAATTTTTATATTTTGACTTTCTTAGTAAGAAAGTTCAGAAATAAGAGATAAAATGTATCATCTGCCCCTATCAGCAACGATAACCAAGTCTTCTTGTTACTGTAAAAAGGCACTTTTTCCTTAATTCTAAGGAATCCTGATTTTTAAAAAAAATTGTGCACAAAACTTATGATTACAATTTTTAAAATTATTCTGAGCCAAATATTATTTTAATTATAATATCTATATAGCCCTAATTTTCTATTCTTTAGAAAATTATTACTTTCTTTGGTCCTATGAGTTTCCATAAAAGGCCATTCTTTTTTTTTTTTAATGTGACTATTTCTTTTTTTTTTTAATTTTTAAGTTCCAGGGTACAGAATGCAGGATGTGCAGGTATAGGTAAACGTGTGCCATGGTGGTTTCCTGCACCTATCAACCTATCAACCTATCACCTAGGTATTAAGCCCAGCATGTATTAGCTGTATTTTTCCTAATGCTCTCTCCCGCTACCCCAACCCCCAACAGACCCCAGTGTGTGCTGTTCCCCTCCCTGTGTCCTTGTGTTCTCATTGTTCAGCTCCCACTTGTAAGTGAGAACATGTGGTGTTTCGCATTCTGTTCCTGTGTTAGTTTGCTGAGGATAATGGCTTCCAGATCCATCCATGTCCCGGCAAAGGACATGATCTCATTCCTTTTTTATGGCTGCACAGTATTCCACGGTGCCACATTTTCTTTATTTAGTCTATCACTGATGGGCATTTGGGTTGATTCCATGTCTTTGCTATTGGCAGATAGTGCTTTAATGAACATACACATGCATGTATCTTTGTAATAGAATTATTTATATTCCTTTGGGTATATACCCAGTAATGGGACTGTTGGGTCAAATGGTATTTCTGGTTCTAGATCTCTGAGGAATCCTAACAGGCCATTCTTAACTTTCAAAAGAGAACTTTATGACATCTGGGAATCTCAGAGGCTCTGCAGAACAATATAAAGAAACCTAATGTTTGCTAGGCTTAAGGTCCGAAGTTCAAGACCAGTCTGGGCAACACAGCAAGACCCTATCTCTATTCTATTTAAAATAAAAAATAAAAATAAAAAACAAGAAAAGAAACCCATTATTTACATAATAAAGTGATTCTAGGTATTTCAGTGAGGTCTGTTTTCTTAAGAAAATATAGAGTGAAATGTAAAAATACTGCCAAACTGATGGTATTCCTTTAAGAATACTACCAGATAAGTAAATTGGCAATATGCATTAAAAAAAGAAATATGCAGCCAGGTGCGGTGGCTCACGCCTGTAATCCCAGCACTTTGGGAGGCCGAGGTGGGTGGACCTGAGGTCAGGAGTTCAAGACCAGCCTGGCCAACATGGTGAAACTCCATTTAAAAAAAAAAAAAAAGAAAAAGAAATATGAATGCTTCTTGACCCAGCAGTTTCCTTAGAAATGTGACCTAAAGGAATTATTAAAAATGTGTGCAAAGATTTTTCCACTAGGACATTCTCCTCAATGCTGCTTTTAATAACAAAAAATTTGGCCAGGCACGGTGGCTCACACCTGTAATCCCAGCACTTTGGGAGGCTAAGGCAGGTGGATCATGAGGTCAAGAGATCGAGATCATCCTGGCCACCACGGTGAAACGCTGCCGCTACTTAAAATACAAAAATTAGCTGGGCATGGTGGCATGGGCCTGCAGTTCCAGCTACTTGTGAGCCTGAGGCAGAAGAATCACCTGAACCTGGAAGGCGGAGGTTGCAGTGAGCAGAGATTGCATCACTGCACTTCAGCCTGGTGACAGAGCGAGACTATTATCTGAAAAAAAAAAAAAAAAAAAAAAAATCAAAACAACCTCAGAATCTATAGTAAGAAAATCTGTAAATAAGGATGTATCTGTAAATAAAGATGTAAAGTATATGGCGTTCTAGATAATGTAGTTCTAAAATGGAATTATCTCCACAATATATTATTGGGTTTAAAAAGGTTAAGACAGCATCTATAATGATTTTACTACATATGATTATTTATTCATTTTTTTTTAAAGACAGAGTCTTGCCCAGTTGCCCAGGTTGGAGTGTAGTGGCACAATCTCAGCTCACTGCAACCTCCGCCTGCAGGGTTCAAGCCATTCTCCTGCCTCAGCCTCCAGAGTAGCTGGGATTACAGATGTGTGCCACCATGCCCGACAAATTTTTTGTATTTTTTGGTAGAGATGGCGTTTTACCGTGTTAGCCAGGATGGTCTCAATCTCCTGACCTCATGATCCTCCCACCTTGGCCTCCCAAAGTGTTGGTATTACAGATGTGAGCCACCATCGTGCCTGGCCACATATGATTATCAAGATATTAAATATAAATATTAAAATCAAACAATATATATTAAAGTTGCACATACAGGCATAAAGAGTAGAGAGAGATATAATGGCTACTAAATGTATCAGTAGTTATCTATAAACAGCTGAGTTGCTGTTCATTTTTACTTTCTTTATATTTTCCTGTACTGCCTAAATTTTCTATAAAATTATGTATATCTTTATAATCAGTTTTAAAATACAGTTTATTCATATTCATTTTTTTTCTTTTTTCTTTTAAGATAGGGTCTTGCTCTGTCACCCAGGCTGGAGTGCAGTGGCATGCTCATGGCTCCCTGTAGCCTCAACCTCCTGGGCTCAACTGATCCTCCCATCTCATCTTCCCAAGTAGCTGGGACTACAGGCATGTGCCACTACACTAGGCTAATTTTTGTATTTGTTGTAGAGACAGGGTTTCACCATGTTGCCCAGGGTGATCGCAAACTTTTTGTTTTAAAGGCAAAAAGTATAAGTACAAATTCAAGGCATAAAGTGAATAGAAAGTTTAGCAATTTAAAAAAAAATCCTACTGACTACCATCCTTTAGGTGTTTTAGAGAGTAGGGAAAAAAAGGAGAGAGATAAAATAAGGACTGAAAAGTAGAAACAATATGAAACCTATTAAAACAAGAGAACCTGGGGAGTGCCAGTGGCAAGAAAATGAAACAAAAAAAACAGAATGCTCACCACTTTAGCTACATCAAAAACGGTGCGGGCAGGAAGCTGCTCTTAGGTATCCCAACCCCTTAGCCACATATGGTGATGCACGCCTGCAGTCCCAGCTACTTGGGAGGCTGAGGCGAGAGCACTGTTTAACCCCAGTAGTTCCAGGCTACAGGAAGCTAAGATCCCATCACTGCACTAAAAAGCTTGGGCAACAGAGATCCTGTCTCTTAAAAAAAAAAGAAAGAAAGAAAAAGTCTACCAACCCCAAACAAAAGCAATTGCATGGACCTCACTTAGGAGTTCACTATCTTGATAACAGCGCTAGAGATACTCAGACACTGAGCCCATTCTAAAATAATGTAAAGGTATATCAAAGACCAGAGAGTTCTATTGTTCTTTTCAGCAATTCCTCATAGACAGTGTTCTTAATTTCCTCATACATATATGAATCAGAACCCTGACCCTGCCATAACCCCTTTTGTTTTCTTTTTCCTGGGCTTGGAACAAGAGGCAACTGCCCTGGTGACTATCCACAATGACATCAGTTCTCAGTTGTTCCATGAAAAATTATAGTGCAATTAAAAGAACAGCAAAACAAGAGAAATGGTTCTCAGCTCTTTGATCTACAGAAATATGTAGACCTCCAAGGTTCAAAAGAAAAATTTTTCTAGAACTCCCAAACTCTAGGCATAAGATCCAAATAACTCCATTTCTAGCCTTTTAGTTTGTGCCCAGGTATCACAAACTTATTTACAAAGTTTATTCTGACCTATGCAAATAAAATTGGGTATTTTATTAAAACTTCTCTGAATCCATTACTCCGTGAATAAAAGATAAAAAATATTCAATAAAAGATAAAAAATATCCATATAATGGATAAACATTTTACACAACACTGAATCAATTCCCTTTCACTTCTCTCCTCCTAAAGGACTGGCTTAATGACAGCAGTAGAACCCAAACATGAATCAATCTCATGACTAAGAATTAACTACACATCCATTTAACAAAGGAAAGTTTATTTTGGCATTTGAAATTCTGTGGTTCTTCAGGAATATAGCCAGATAATTGGTTTTTATTAATGAATGGAACTAACATAATTTCATCTACTCTCCAGGAGATGAGATTTTTTTTTTTAATTCAGAAGGTTTTATGAGATACAGTCTAATAGTATGAAAAAAATCAAAGCCCATGTCTGTTTTAGTTAACAAGGAAAACAGTGATTTAAATGCTGCAAATAAACTCTTCTTAAGATGACATGGGCATTGTGCTCCCAGCGGTCCACAGCATTTACATATAAAAATCGAAGTTTCTCCTCTCCAGGAGATGAAATGGTGTTAGTTGCATTCATTAATAAAAAAAGACTCTTAACTGCCATCTATTCAGCACTCTTGAAGCATTATCTTTTCGTAATAAGAAAACTGGCTGAAAGAAAAGAAAATATACTTGTCCCTTCAAATATAGGTCATACAATCAAATACACCTTAATTCATTGGTAAATATGTCACTTGGAACATAAATTCTGACCCCAGAAGAAAAATGAAAAGCAAGCTTTCTATCATCCTAGTATTAATAGAATATCCTTACTATAGAGTAAGGGAAAATAGTCTTTGGTCTACTTTAGCTGAAACTGTACAGTAGAGGAAATGATGAACTCATGGCAAATTAGGGTACCCTCCTTAAGTTATTTTTCCTCAAAAAATCAAACTCAAAGACAAGCTTAAAAATTGGAGGCTGGCGTGGTGGCTCATGCCTGCAATCCCAGCACTTTGGGAGGCCAAAATGGGCGAATCATGAGGTCAAGAGATCGAGACCATCCTGGCCAACATGGTGAAACCCCGTCTCTACTAAAAATACAAAAAAAAATAGGTGGGCATGGTGGTGCGTGCCTGTAGTACCAGCTACTCGGGAGGCTGAGGCAGGAGAATTACTTGAAACCAGAAAACGGAAGTTGCAGTGAGAGGGATCGCGCCACTGCACTACAGCCTGGCTATAGAGCAAGACTCTGTCTTAAACAAAACAAAACAAAACAAAAAAACTGGAAACACAGAATGAAAGAATAGAGGAGGACACTGTCTTCTATGCTATATTATAGTCCAGAATTAGTTAATCTAATTCAAGTATCTGCAAGGATTTTACATCAACTAGACCAGGTATTTATCATTCATTACCATGTACTGCTTAAGCATGTAAAGTAGCTGTGACACAAATATTTTGGAGTTATCTCCAGACAAAGAGCAAAAACACAAGAAAAATGTTAAAATTATGTTCAACAGCTGATTTTCAGAATTTACACTATTAATATATTATATAAATATATAATAATATAAATTATATATTGTCTACATTTTATTTCACTGTTCAGCTTAATGAAAGTATAATGGAAATGTAAGAATCTGACAGCACTTATAAATATCTGTTTAGCAATTACACACTGGAAGTTTAATCATGGAATTAAGACCTTCAGTAAAATAGTAAAAGAAGAAATTTAAAAAAAGAGAAACAATAGTAAAAGAGACAGAATCAAGGCATTAATCCATGAAGAAAAGGGTCAGCTGTGTGTTCTTTCTGACCTTGAGTCTATTACCACTTGGAAATTTTTTAAGAATTTTACAAGGGGAAAAAAAAGGGAAGAAAAAAGAGATACTCTTAGTTCTGCTGCTGCCTTCCTTTTTTACTGTTCTATTCTCCATATCTTTAAAAAATACTTAGTAATTTTTCCCCCACAATGTTGTAAATGTGCTTACTGACACAATCTTACAATTAGAGCATCCATGAACTATCGTTGGCCCTATTCCTCTTATCTACCCACATTCTCTCCCTTGGTGATCTTATCTAAACTCAAGGATTTAAACATACTGCCTCCATAATGTATAATTCCAGCTCAGTCTTTTCTCTTAACTCCAGACTCAAGTCTAACTGCCTACTTGATCAGAACATCTTATAGGCGTCTCAAACTCAGAACGTCTAAAAATGAATTCCTGAGCTATGCCAACCCTCCTCCAACCTATGCAACCCATAGTGTTCTCCAGTTAAGTTGATGGTAATTCCATTTTTCTTCAACTTGCTGAGGTTTAAAACCTTTAGAGTCATCTTTGATTCATCCCCTTTCTCTTACACCCCACCTTCTGGTAACAAAATCCTATTGTTTCAATCTTCCGAATACATCCAGAAATTGACTACATCTCACTACCTCCACTGCTACTACGTGGTCTGAGCCACCATTATCTCTTAAATTACTGTAGGCTTCCCAACAGATCTTCCTGTTTCTACCCTTGAACCTCCCCACATACAGACACAATTTAGTCTTAATAGAGCTAGCTGCCAGAATGATCCTTTTAAAACTAAGTCAGAGATCTCTCTACCCAGTACAAATCAGGCAATGGCTCCCCCAGCTGTCTTAAGAGTAAAAACTAACATCCTTGCAACAACATAAGGCCTTTCATGATGGGGCCTCCTGTGGCCTCCCCTTCTATTATCTGTTCCTCTGGTTCACTCCTCCAGGCTCCTTAGGGTAGATACCTATCCCAAATATCTACTTGGCTAACTCCCTTACTTTCTTAAGTCTTTGTTCAAAGATCACTTCTCAGTGAGGGCTACCCTGCACTTGCCTTGTTTAATATTGCAACCAGCTCCTTTAGCACCAAAAAGAGAGGGTAATAAACTATGCTTAGTGAACCCATCTCACCTAGCAGAGACCGTGGAAGAAAGTACTGAGATCAGAGGGAGTATTCTCATGAGGAAATGGAACAGGAGATTAGTTGGAACCTTTGTCAAGATCTCAACTATGTTCAGGGATTTAAGGGAACTCTACATGTAAGGGATAAAGAAAAGAGGAGATCAGTTACCAAAACAGATCTATACTCAGGCTCTGTCCGAGTCACAGATACACAGCTGCACCATACTCATGTAAGCATCTCAAGGGGGAAAAGCCCACATTGAAAGCACAGCAAAACATCTCCTTATCCACACATCACAAAAGAGAAACAGCAAGAAAATATATCCCAGATCATGCAAAGCATATGCAAATAAATTTAAAAATAATTTCTTAGGCCAAGCATAATTCCAGCTACTTGAGAGGATAAGGAGAAACGATCACCTGAGCCCGAAAGTTTGAGACTAGCCTGGGCAACATAGTGAGACTCTGTCTCAAAAATAACAACAACAACAACAACAACAATAATTTATGCTCCACATGCCTGAAACTGTCTCTAGAAAAAGGGGCTTACTTGAGACTTGATGCTTACATTAAATATATATATAGATATGTATATGTCTGATTAGCCAACATCTAACCACCTCAATTTATAGGAAAAAGGACTCCTAAAGTCCTATGCTCAAACCTCTTCAGCATAACATAAAGTGACAAATAGAAAAACTTGCCATTTCCAGGGATAAAAAAATCAATAATTTATTAAAACATGTATTAAGCACCTACTATTTGCCAAACCTGTGACAGGATCCAGTATGGGCTCAAGAGTGCAGAAACTACAGTCAAAATGAGGTATAAATATCAAACACATGAGCATTGTTCCTTTTGTAATAGATTTGTCAATCATGTTGACAATAGCTATATATTCTGGAACTTTCCCCTTAAGTTTAAGCCACATCATTCATTCAACAAAGTTGCAGTGGGCATCTATTAAGTGCAAACCCTGTAGTAGATGCTGAGGGATTACAAATATAAATAATAGGTTACATTAGTTGGGTACTTCCCATGTACCTCAGACTCTGTACATTACCTCATTCATCAACTCAGCAACTTTATAAATTAAATATTTCCCTGTTTTAGAGATAACTATTATGCTTAACTATTTCCCTCAAGCAGCTTTAAGTCTAGAAGTCAGAAAGATATGCTTAGAAATCATATTAATACTATCCGGCCAGCCCTACCTCATTACCACCCAACAGTCTAATAAAAATGGCAATTTATGCACCCACAGGTAAAGAGCACACACATTTTATACTACAGAATTGCTTTCTTTCTTCTTTTTTTTTTTTTTTTTTTTAATATTTTCAGTCTCCATAGAGACTGAAATTGCCAAATTTTTGGCATTGGTCAAAAATTGCCAATGCCGACTATATTTCAAGTCATCATGGCAGGGTATTGGGAAAAGTTTTCAATCAGCAATAATAGTGCCTTGGATAAACCTCATTGGCTACAATACTGCCACTGTGCAAAGCTCAGAATTGCTTTCTAAAGGATACATTTAAGATAAATAAATAGCTTGTAGTTGTATATAATCTGTGTAATGATAGCAGTTTTGTAAGAAAAATAAAATGAAAGGAAATAATAGATAATGAAAGCAACTAATGACTAATTTCTAGCTTCTTCCTTTCTACTCTAAAAGAGCTGCTCTGTAATAACTTTACATCAGTGACAAGACTTCTAATTCTGTCCAACTCATTTCTTCCTGACACATGGGAACAAAATCAGGTGACTTGTACAAAATGAAACACTATTTTAAGTATTTATCTAGCAACTGCTTTGTGTGTGTGTGTGTGTGTGTGTGTTTGCAAATTCTAAAATTCTAAATACTTACATAGATAAGGCTTCTTCTACCCCTAAGTCAACTTCCTGCGCATTAACTGCACCTAGCTTGGTGAGACAGATGGAGAGCCTGCAAGGTCTACTAACTTTTTGTTTAAAAGGTGGCAAATGAGTTCTACTGACCATCAAAGTTAGCTAGGTTTCTGGGACGCAATGACCCTGGGGCCACGTTTTTTTCACCTTTCAAGGCCAAGGCAGACAATGGAGACAAAGCTAAAAGAAGAGAAGCCAAAGGAAGATTAGACTTAAACATGAAAATCCGTATCATACAAATTTATAACACAAATAGCCCATCTTTTTCAACACTGCCATCACAGTGTTCATCTAACAAAAATGTAAAGACTGATTCTACTCTTTCTAAAATCTGTATCTACCACTCAACTAGGTAAAATCTCAGTGTTTTTTTTTTGTTTGTTTGTTTTTTTAATGAACTCCAACTGCTACCTCCTTTGGGGTTAAAAACAGAAACAAAAACTGAGGATTCCATTTCTGTGTAAAGCAGAGAGTTAATGTAAGAAGATCATACTTTAACTGTGAAGACAAAGTGGCAAAGTTTCTTTTTAAAATGGAAGTAGGAATACCTAAGTGAACTAAAACTACTATTCAATACAAAGAGCAGTCGTATGTACTTTGAGGAGTTTGTAAGACCAATTTTCAGAAACATTTTTGAATCCTAGATAAGCCTAATATCAATGAACTGAAGATAATTTAATTTTTAAAAATAAAAGGATTATTTATTACTTCTCTTGATCTACATCCTAAACAATTTCAAGAGATCTCTTGGAAACTAATAAGAAACATGTAAATATCTTTTGCAAATAAAAAAATTTAACTTTTAATCATATGTTCTCTAAATAAAAAAATTTTCTTTAATGAAAATGGGCCAGTTGCAGTGGCTCACGTCTGTAATCCCAACACTTTGGGAGGCTGAGGTGAGTGGATCACCTGAAAGTCAGGAGTTTGAGACCAGCCTGGCCAATGTGGCAAAACGCCATCTCTACTAAAAATATAAAAATTAGCTGGGCATGGTAGCACATGACTGTAATTCCAGCTACTAGGGAGGCTGAGGCAGGAGAACTGCTTGAACCCGGGGGAAAGAGGTTGCAATGAGCCAAGATCACGCCACTGCACTCTAGCCTGGGCGACAGAACAAGATTCCATCTTAGAAAAAAAAAAAAGAAAGAAAAAGAAAATGAATGTTACTGTTTAATGAGAATAGATTCATAATTCAGACATAATTATATATATATATACATATATATATATATATATATAAAAAGCATAATAAAATTTAGTGATTACTTTAGCCATTATTTATAAGTGAATCTGAGTATCCACAAACTCTACCTTGAGGGTCTACTCTTTATTGATTATATCCTCAGCAACAAGAAACAAAACAAGGGCAACCCACTGCAACTCCAGATTGGCTGTCAGAAAATGAGAGTATGTGAGGATCTAGTGCAAACAAGGTAGGAGCTGTTAGAGCCCATGAATATTTCAGAAGAATAATGAAAAAGTGTGCCAGATGGGTTCACTTGCAGCTGGCTAACAACAAAATTTCTGATCAAAGCCAATGCGTCCTTACATAATTTATCAAGCACGTTTCAGTTCCCTTCCACTACCACCCTTCTCTTTTCATTCTTTTTTTTCCTTTTTTTGAGACAAGGTTTGGCTTTGTCACCCAGTCTGGAGTACAGTGGCGTGATCTTGGCTCATTACAACCTCTGTCCCCTGGGCTCAAGCAACCTCTAATTCTCAGGCTCAAGTGATTCTCCCACTTCAGCCTCCAGAGTAGCTGGGACTACAGGTAGGCACCACCTGCCTCAGCTTATTTTTGTATTTTTTTAGAGACAGGGTTTTGCCATGTTGCCCACACTGGTCTCACATTCCTAGCCTCAAGCGATCCTTCCACTTCCGCCTCCAGCGATCCTTCCACTTCTGCCTCCCTAACTGCTAAGGTTACAGGTGTGAGCCACCACAACCAGCCTATGCCATACTGCAGTTCTAAAGATAATAGTAGACTGTATTATTTCCTTCAGTGGAGATGGCATCAAAATCCTGCACAGTACTATTCCTTTAGTATACTCTACTTAGAACCACTGCTGAAGATCATAGATCCTAACAGATTTAAGCAGTGTGGCAGTGAGCCTCAAGATGACTCTCAATGATCCTTGGTTCCTGGTATTCACAAACTTGTCAATTCAACTACTACATATATTAAAGGATTAGGCTGGGCACAGTGGCTCATGGCTGTAATCCCAACACTTCTGGAAGCCAAGGCAGGTGGCTCACTTGAGACCAGCCTGGTCAACATGACAAAACTCTGTCTCTACAAAAATAAAACTAAAAATAAAGGGCCGGACGCGGTAGCTCATGCCTGTAATCCCAGCACATTGGGAGGCCGAGGTGGGTGGATCATGAGGTCAAGAGATGGAGACCACCCTGACCAACATGCTGAAACCCCGTCTTTACTAAAAAATACAAAAAAAAAAAATTAGCCGGGCATGGCGGTGCATGCCTGTAGTCCCAGCTACTCAGGAGGCTGAGGCAGGAGAATTGCTTGAAACTGGAAAACGGAAGTTGCTGTAAGCTGGGATGGCGCCATTGTACTCCAGCCTGGCTGATAGAGACTCTGTCTCAAAGAATAAATAAATAAATAAAACTAGCCAGGCGTGCAGGCACAAACCTGTACTCACAACTACTTGGGAGACTAGGGTAGAAAGATCACTTAAGCCCAGGAGGCAGAGGTTGCAGTGAGCTGAGATCATGCCACTGCACTGTGACAGAGCATGACTGTCTAAAAAAAGAAAGAGAAAAGGGAAAAGAGAAGAGAGTGAAAAGAAAGGAATATATTGAGTCCTTTTACGCTTATGTTGTTAAGTCCTGTTAAGCAATTTATACATCTTCCTTATGTGGATGCCTCTGGTCACTTACATGTAGATAATCTACTCCTAAAACAGGACATGCAAACAACAGACTTTGTAATTTTCATGCATTAAAGGCCCAAAGTTGGTCCTCTTTTCATTTAGAATGTGATTTAGGTTAACACATTATAGGTTACTAATGTTCCTTTTAAGTATATAAATGCCTTGCTTTGTTTCAGATTAAAAAGGTGGGCGCTTTCACGCATGAGAATGATTAAGTTTCTCTGAGACTGTTCTCTATATAGTTAAAGGGGCCTGGATTTGGACCCAGAAGAATCTGTGTTACGGTTCTGATTCTGCCACTAGCAGTGCAAACTTAGGCAAAGCATTTTGGGAGGCTAAGGCAGGTGGATTGCTTGAACTCAGGAGTTCAACACCAGTCTAGGCAACATGGCAAAGCCCCGTCTCTACAAAAAAAAAAACAAAAATTAGCTTGGCAAGGTGGCGTGCACCTGTAGTCCCAACTACTTGGGAGACTAGGGTGAAAGGATTGCTTGAGCCCAGAAGGCGGAGATTACAGTGAGCTGAGATCACACCACTGCACTCCAGTCTGGGTGACAGAAGTGAAACCCTGTCTCGAAAAAATGATTTCAAGTCATGGTGGTGCACACCTGTAGTTCCAGCTAATCAAGAGGCTGAGGCAAGAGGACTGCCTGATACCAGGAGTCTGAGGCTACACAGTGTGCTGTAATCATGTCTATGAATAGCCACTTCATTCTAGCCAGGGAAACACAGTGAGAACCTGTCTCTTGAAAACCTGTCTCTTAAAAACAAAACTGTGTGTGTGTGTATGTGTGTGTGTGTGTGTGTGTAACTCAAGCAATACTTTTATTAAGAGATTAAAGGGCAATAACATGGTAAAACAGAAATATATATCAAACTTAAGTGTATATTCCAAGATAGAACATGTCATAGCAGGGCCCAGTAGCTCATGCTTATAATCCCAGCACTTTGGGAGGCAGAGGTGAAAGGATCACTTGAGGCCAGGAGTTCAAGACCAGCCCAGGCCACATAGCAAGACCAGCCTGGGCCACATAGTGAGACCAGGTCTCTACAATAATTTTTATAATTTTTTTAAAGAAAAAATATCTAAAGAAGAGTTCCAGGAATACATTAAATTTCATCATCAAACTGCCCAAGGTTGAATCCAATCAATGATGATGATGAAAATGTGGCTAATATGAATTGTGTAATTATCCTGCCAGGCTACATAGTAAGCACTATACAAGCATTATCAACCAATAGCAGGCAGTTCAACATCAGATTGTTCTATACAGCTCATCGGTAAACAATCTTCTACGGTAGTACCAGATGACTGGAACATTAGCTGGGCGCAGTGGAGGGCACGTGTTGTACCAGTTACTTGGAAAGCTAAGCCAGAGGAACTGCTTGAGCCTGGGAGGCAGAGTTTAGAATCCAGTGCAAGCACTTGCAGACATTCAAACTGGTAAGCTATACAAATTCCACAATGTTAAAGAACACACAGCTTACTATGGCATGCACATTCCTATTGCAATGCCTTATTTCCAAATAAAAATAATTTCTTTTAGAGAGTCCATCTCTATTTGTTATTTAGGTTGACAAACGCAACATACAATAAAGTTGCCAAATTCATTAGCTGGGCGTCGTGGCATGTGCCTGTAGTCCCAGCTATTTGGAAGGCTGAGGTGGGAGGATTACTTGAGCCAAGGAGGTTGAGGCTGCAGTGAGCTGTGATTGTACCACTGCACTCCAGCCTGTATGCCAGAGCAAGACCTTGTCTCAAAAAAAAAAAAAAAAATTGTCAAATTCAATTTACTTCTGCATCCTATCTTTTATATCCATCCCCCATCTTCTTTACTCCCACCACTCCTATTCTGTTTCAGACCCTTACCCTCTAATTTGTCTTACAGAACAGCCTCCTAATTGGTTTCCCTACTTCAAATCTCATCCCAGTTTAATTCCATTTCTATATCCTTCATCTAGAGTGATATTCCTAAGGCTACAGTTTTGAGCAAGCCATTCCTTTGTTCAAAACCTTTCAAGGTGGTGCACACCTGCAGTCCCAAATACTTAGGAGGCTGAGGTGGGAGAACTGCTTGAGCCCAAGAGATCAAGGCTGCAGTGAGCTATGATCTCACCACTGCACTCCAGCCTAGGCAACAGAGCAAGATTCCACCTCTTTAAAAAACAACAACAACAAAACACCTTTCAGTGGTTTTTTTTGGTGGGGGGGAGTGGGGGTGGGTTGCTTTGTTTCGTTGTTTTGTAAAGACAGAGTCTTGTTTTGTTGACCAGGCTAGTCATGAAGTCCTGGGCTCAAACCAAGCCATTCTCCTGCCCTCAGCCTTCCAAAGTACTGGGATTACAAGTGTGAGCCACCAGAACCCGCCTCTGTCTTTCAGAGGGCCCTCTTTATAAGTCTGGCATTCAACTAGTAGAGAATACGTTGAGTATTCCCAATCCAGAAATCTGAAATGCTTCAAAATCTGAAATTTTTTGACTGCCAATATGACACCACAAGTGGAAAATTCCACACCTGAACTCATGTGATGGGTATACAAAATCATTTAAAATACTGTATAAATTACCTTCAGGCTACATGAATAAGGTATACATGAAATGTAAGTAAATTTCATGTTTAGACTTAGGTCCCATCCTTAAGAAATCTCATTATGTATATCCAAATATTCCAAAATCTAAAAAACATAAAAATCCTAAATACTTCTGGTCTCAAATATTTTGGATGAGGGGTATTTAACCTGTATTGGGAATGCTTCCCAGCAGCCACTTCCATCCCTCTTCTACTGTGAACCAGCTATGTAGTTTTCTTCCCAAATTAGTCTTAGCAATCAGTTTAATCCCATTTTACCTGCCACACTGATTTGTTCAAGGACAAGCCACAGCAAAGACATGTATTTTTGTTTTGCGATGGGAGTGAAGACTATACACACATACATGCCACCACACCCAGCTATGTACCTCTTTTTTTTTGAGATGGGGGTCTTACTGTGTCACCCAGGCTGGAGTGCAGTGGTGAGATCTTGGCTCACTGCAACCTCTGCCTCCCGGGCTCAGGCCATCCTCCTACCTCACCCTACCCAGTAGCTGGGACCACAGGCACATACTACCACACCCAGCTAATTTCCTGTATTTTTGGTAGAATCAAGGTTTCACCATGCTGCTCAGGCTGGTCTCGAACTCCTAAGCTCAAGTAATTCACCTGCCTCCCAAAGTGCTGGGGATTATAGGTGTAAGCCACCACGCCCAGCCTACATACCTCTTTTATGTGTGTAACATATACATCTGGCTCTGGAAAAAAAAAAGTACGAGCAGCAAGCTGGGCATAAATAGCTTATATTACTTTGTGACTGTGTTATATTCTCCAAAAATATCTTAAAGAGCCAATGCCAGCCAGGAGCAGTGGCTCAGGCCTGTAATCCTAGCACTTTGGAAGTCGGAGGCAGGCGGATCACTTGAGGTCAGGAGTTCAACACCAGCCTGGCCAACGTGGTGAACTCTGTCTCTACTAAAAATACCAAAAAAATTAGCCGAATGTGGTGGTACACACCTGTGATAGCAGTTACTCAGGAGGCTGAGGCAGTAGGATCGCTTGAGCCCAGGAGGCAGAAGTTGCAGTGAGCCATGACTGTGTCACTGCACTCCAGCCTGAGCAACACAGTGAGACTCTTCTCAAAAAAATAACAAGAGCCAATGCCAGTCACAGTACTTAGGAACAACTAATTCATCTCAATTCAACTTATCCTAAAAAATAACTAAAAAACACCAAGAGAAAAAAAATTTTAAGTAAAAAAAATTTTTGAAACGGAGTTTCATCCTGTCAGACCCAGACTAGAGTGTAGTGGTGTGACCTCAGCTCACTGCAACCTCCACCTCCCAGGTTCAAACAATTCTCCTGCCTCAGCCTCCTGAGTAGCTTGGACTACAGGTGTGTGCCATGACACCTGGCTAAGTTTTGTATTTTTAGTAGAGACAGGGTTTCACCATGTTGGGGAGGCTGGTCTTGAACTCCCAACCTCAGGTAATCTACCCACCTCAGCCTCCCAAAGTGCTGGGATTACAGGTGTGAGCCAAGGCACCAAACCAATATATATATATATTTTTTAATATTTTTCCTTTTTAGGAGTTTGGTTTCATTTACTCAAAAAAAATTTAGTAACTGTTTTGGCACTGTCATTACTGACAAAAATCATATTCATTTCCAGTAAATTGATAGGTTTAAAGAAAATGAGAAATGCACACCTGTCCTTGCAGAAGCTCTTCCAATTACTGTTAACTGTCCCTTCTTTGGTATCTTAAGGTCTTTCGTTTGGTTGGTTGGTTGGTTTAAACATCTGAAACTCATAGGTAGGTTTTGGCAGGAAAGTCATTTACAGAAAGGGTCAGAAATGTTATCTTCCTTATAGCAACACAAACTGAAAATTTTAAAAGCACCAACAGCCAAAACATAGTAAGACAATCAAAAGATTGACCCTATAATTACTCTGCTGCATGGAAAAGGAAACTGCAGGCATTCTCTGCTGCAAGTGCCAGCATTGATCACGAATTGTTTACATAGCCCTTACTATGGGAGACCGGAAGGGAGCTGTGAAGGACAAGTGTCAGATCTGCTGCTGCTTCAAGACTCAGCCTTTCTGAAATCTCATTCTTTCTAAGCAACCTGAAGGAAGACAACCAGATTTTCCATCAGAGGTTTCTTATACCATATAAACATGGTTCCATTCTAACTGACAACAAATAAATTGGATCAGTAAGATAGAGATCAAGAGTTTATCTTATTTGTCACTGAGTTGCCTCAGTGACAACTAGCTAGCTAGCTTCTTCCTGTCTTCCCATCTTGTCACTAGTGTTTTCCCCTTTCTAAAATAGAAAAAAATATATAATACATTATTTTAACGTTAAGCAACTGAGATTCAAAGCTACTCTATTTATTTATTTATTTATTTTTGAGAGGAGTTTCACTCTGGTTGCCCAGGCTGGGGTGCAACGGCACTATCTCAGCTCACTGCAACCTCCACCTCCCAGGTTCAAGCAATTCTCCTGCCTCAGCCTCCTGAGTAGCTGGGATTACAGATGCCTGCCACTACACCCGGCTATTTTTTTATATTTTTAGTAGAGACGGGGTTTCACCATGTTGGCCAGGCTCATCTCAAATTCCTGACTTGACGTGATCCACCCGCCTCTGGCCTCCCAAAGTGCTGGGATTACATGTGCAAGCCACCACACCCAGCCACTACTCTTTCTTTTCTCATTTCACTTTAATTACTGATTGTAGAAAGGATTTGGGGTTTTTTTTTAAAGCGTTGCAAAAACTATGGATTTAATTTCTATCTCTCAAAGTAAACACCTGAAGTAGAAAACTCTAATCCATTAACTTTCTTTTTTAGAAAAACAATTTAAAAACCACAATTTTATTTTTTATTTTTTATTTTTCAGATGGAGTTTCACTCCTGTCACCCAGGCTGGAGTACAATAGTGCGTTCTGGGCTCACCACAACCTCTATCTCTCGGGTTCAAGTGATTCTCCTGCCTCAGCCTCCCTAGTAGCTGGAATTACAGGTACCCATCACCATGCCTGGCTAATTTTTTGTATTTTTAGTAGAGATGGGGTTTCACTATGTTGGCCAGGCTGATCTTGAACTCCCAACCTCAGGTGATCCACCCACCTCAACCTCCAAAAGTGCTGGGATTACAGGCGTCAGCCACCACGCCTGGCCAAAAGCCACAATTTTTTTTTTTTTTAATTTTTTATTTAAAGATGGGGTTTCTCCATGATGGCCAAGCTGGTTTTGAACTCCTGACCTCAGGTGATCCACTCACCTCGGCCTCCCAAAGTGCTAGAATTACAGGCGTGAACCACCACACCCGGCCCTAAGCCACAATTTTTTAAAAGCACATATTGCCAGGCCAGGCATGGTGGCTCACACCTGTAATTCCAGCACTTTGGAAGGCTGAGGAGAACGGATCACCTGAGGTCGGGAGTTCAAGACCAGCCTGACCAACACGGAGAAACCCCGTCTCTACTAAAACTACGAAATCAGCCAGGCATGGTGGCACATGCCTGCTATCCCACCTACTCTGGAGGCTGAGGCAGGAGAATCGCTTGAACCCGGGAGGTGGAGGTTTCGGTGAGCACATACTGCCTTTTATTATTTCAAACCAATCATTTTATTTATCCTCACTCATTGTGAGTAGTAAACCAAAGTCCTACAGCTTCACTACTATAAATTTTTCTGATGGTGTGTAAAACAGACATTTCTTAGAAAGTCCTATTAAAAATGTCTGAAACAGAGCAAATGCTTAGTTTTCTGGATAATCTTGAAGACAGGATATAAAATAACAAAATATAAAATCCCTAAGCCCTTATTTTTGTCACTAATTTTACTCTTTCTCAAAAAAACTCACGAGTTATTAACACGTAGCCAATGAAATTAGTCTCCTTTACTCTGTCTTGTTTCTCTTCCTACTCTATTTTAGGCGTCTGAAAAAGTATTTAAAAGGTGTTATCTAATAAGTGCTTTACTATAAGAAAGTTAAAGCACTGATTCTCTCTGAAAACAATCTCCTGCTCTTGTATGACAGCCTCTGAATCCAGATTTTAACTTCTCATACCTACAGGGACAAGAAGTGAAGAATAAGCAGTTGAATCTCTCTTGGACTTCCTTATCCTAGAGAGCTCTAGTCGTTAGCCTCTCCTAAAATAAGCAATTTTAGAAAATACAATTAAATAGATTTTTGGGAAAGGAAAGCATTAAGGAAGAAAAAGACTTTTTAAAGAAAAAATATTTACAAAACTCATGCCAATTAAATCTGAGTGTTCTCTTCAATTCTAAGAGTATCTTCTAAAGAAGCTTAAAGCTTTATATGTTGTGTAAGGAAACCTGATCGGACTGGAGAAAAGCTCAAAGGCCTATCCATAATCTCTTCACAAAGGGACAGGGTCGAAAGGCAGAGGTCAGGGAACAGGGTACAAAATAGTTCCCACACTTGAGAGAAAACTGAATCCCATTAGTTCAGAGACATTAAAAAAATATTCAATTGTGTTTACTAAAAAAATACGACAATTTATACTTTAAGTCCCTAAGGCAAATTTGAATATTATGAAATAATGTACTTTTAAGAGTAAAAAATTTAAGAAGTTACTTCTTTCTTCTACATTTGGAAAAAAAAAACACCAATCTAACTCACACACATAACCAGTGCTTCAGCTGTCCCTCAAAGACTGATGTTCAGAAAAAAGCTGTCACCTGATCTATTCAACAGAGTTCAGTAAGTCACTGAAATAAATACTGAATGTACATAATGTTAACAGACATTTCATATTGGGCCTCTGCCCTATAATCAATCAACAAGGTATGTCTACGTCATGGCCTTATGTTCACATTGAGAAAAATTTAAATTTTTACTCCTGCTTAGAGATTTCATTCCAGGTAAAAGTAAATGTAATTTTGTTCAATGTTCATGAGGTAGGCTCAACACTTGGGCAGGAGACTCTTATAATGACTCCATGACTCTCCAACGGGCAATTAAATCTGCAGAAGCTCTGGGGTCTAGGGTATTTGCTGGCTTTCCCTCTATCATTTCTCTTATTCTAACCACAGATTTTGTGTTCTAAGTGGCAGAGAGGATGAAAGAGGTATCAATGAGATAAGTTAAGGAGAATTTTGGCCAGGCACCGTGGTACACACCATTAGTCCCAGTGCTATCTCAGGAGGCTGGGGCAGGAAGATCCCTTGAGCCAAGGAGACTGAAATTGTAATGAGCTATGATGGCCTGTTAATAGCCACTGTGCTCCAGCCTGGGCAACATAGGGAGACTCAGTTTCTTTTATTTAAAAAAAAAAAAAAAAAAAAAAAAAAAAGGCATAGTGACTCATGTCTGAAATCCCAACAGTGGGAGGCCAAGGTGGAAGGACCATTTGAGTCAAGGACCATTCGAGACCAGCCTGCACAACATAGTGGGATCCTGTCTCTACCTAAAGTAAAAAAAAAAAAATTAGCCAGGTGTGGTGGCATGTGCCTGTGGTCCCGATTACTTGGAAGGCTGAGGCAAGAGAACCACTGGAGAACAGGTCGAGGCTGCAGTGAGCCATGATCGCGCCACCATACTCCAGCGTGGGTGAGAGAGTGAGACCCTGTCTCTAAAAAATAATAATGATAAAAATGTAAAAGGGAGGCAGCCAGGCGTGGTGGCTCATGCCTGTAATTCCAGCACTTTGGGAGGCTCAGGCAGGTGGATCTCTTTAAGTCAGGAGTTCGAGACAAGCCCAGGCAACATGGCGAAACCTTGTCTCTACTAAAAATACAAAAGTTAGCTGGGTGTGGTGGTGCGCGCCTGCAGTCCCAGCTACTCAGGAGGTTGAGGCAGAAGAATCACTTGAACCTGGGAGATGTAGGTTGCAGTGAGCCAAGACTGCGCCACTGCACTCTAGCCTGGGTGACAGAGCAAGACTGTCTCAAAATTAAAACTAAAAAAAAAAAAAAGGGAGATGGAGGGGGAATTTTGGAATCACCAGTATGGTTCTTAAGTTTTTGTTTTCTACCAACTTCTACCCTCTCCATACACTCAGTACTTTATTTCCCTATTGGCCCCATCCACCAGAGACAAGATGATTTACAAGTGGTTAACAGTAAATCAGTCCTGTCAGTCCTTCACTATGAAGAATATACCAGATTTTACATTCTGGTACACACAGTTTTCATGTATTTAATTAAAATCGGATTGTAGCTAGAGCTGCCAATGGAAAAAAGAAGTCACTGCCAGACAGGAGTGAGAACAATCAAACAAAATAACCTATTTTTGCATAATCACCTTAAGAGTACCAATGCCTGTGTTTTAATAAACTGAAATCATAGTCATCATAGTCATTGTTCTAGGGAACAATGGCACGAAACAAGTGATGTCCAGTACGAAAGTTCATTTCCCTGGAGCTGAGCCAGAATATTTTGAAATCCTGACAAAAGTTTATTTATTAAGAAAAAGCATACACCTGAGACAGGAGATAGGAAACAGTTTTAAACAATCTGTTATCTTGTTACCCCAGCCATTTAAATTTCCTTAAAAGTTACGGTTAAAGTTGAGGATAACTTATCCTAAAAATAAAAAACACTGTGGTTCTAAAAGTAAATCATATATAAGCTTTAAACTTATAACCAGCCATAAATTCCTACTGCTCAATATATTCTTATTAAAGTTTGTATCTCATTCTCATGGAATTCCAATTGATATGTTGGTGCTGATTCTTGTGACAAAGGAGGATTTCTACATCAGGGGATTGTGCCTACCCACTATCCCTCAAAAACAATTTACATCTCTGCCCAGAGAAAACAATTCCTTTTTGCTATTTCAGTCCTCATCTACAGCAATAAAAATTGATGTAAATTTAATATCCAGAAAGAATATCATTAGCCTAGCAGACTGTCCATGTTTTCTCAAAGGACCACAAGAGAAGGAACAAGAAGAAAACTGAAGGGATACTGGAAATAAAAGATACTAAACCTGAAAAGGTGTGAGATAAAAGAAATTTCCCAGTTTCAGGCTGGGTGTGGTGGCTCACACCTGTAATTTCAGCACTTTGGGAGGCCAGGCAGGAGGATCGCTTGAGTCCAGGAGTTTGAGATGGCCTGGGCAACACAATGAGACCTCATGTCTACAAAAAATTTCAAAATTAACCAGGAACATAGCAGGGCATGGTGGCGCATGCCTGTAATCCCAGCTACGCAGGAGGCTAAGGCACAAGAATTACTTGAACAAGAAAAGAGGCGGCGGAGGTTGGAGCGAGCCAAGATCATGCCATGTGCACTCCAGCCTGGGCGATAGAGTGAGACTGTCTCAAAAAAAAAAAAAAAAAAAAAAGTTAACCAGGCATACATACCTGTAGTCCCAGTGACTCAAGAGGCTGAAGTGAAAGGACTGCTTGAGCCTAGGAGGTTGAGGTTACAGTGAGTTATGACTGTGCCACTGTACTCCAGCCCATGTGACAGAGCAAGACTCTGTTCCCCGCAAAAAAGAAGAATGAGGCCAGACACAGTGACTCACGCCTGTCATCCCAGCATTTAAGAGGCCAAGGGGGTGGATCATTTGAGGTCAGAAGTTTCAGACCAGCATAGCCAACAAGGTCAAACTCCGTCTCTACTAAAAAATACAAAAATTAGCCAAGTGTGGTGGCGGGCACCTGTAATCCCAGCTAATCAGGAGGCTGAGACAGGAGAAATGCTTGAACCTGGGAGACAGACGTTGCAGTAAGCCGTGATCATGCCACTGCACTCCAGCCTAGGAGACAGAGAGACATACCATCTCAAAAAAAAAAATAATAATAATGAAAGAAAGAAAAAGACAAAAGAGAGAAAGAAAAGAAAAGCTTCTGCTAGAAATGAAGGTTAACTGGAGGATTCAGACAGACATGTGAAAGAGTTTTTTCAAGCCAGGCATGGTGGCTCACACCTGTAATTCCAGCACTTCTGTAGGCTGAGGAGGGAGGATTACTTGAAGCCAGGAGTTTGAGACCAGCCTGAGCAATGAAGCAAGAACCCATCTCTACAAAAAAAAATTGTTTTAATTAGCTGGGCATGGTGGTGCACAGCTGTGGTCTCAGCTTCTCAGGAGGTTGAGGCAGGAGGATCACTAGAGCCCAGGAGTTTGGGAGATCAAGCCTGCAGTGAGCTATGATCACATCACTGCATTCCAGTCTGGGCAGCAGAGTGAGACCTTATTTCTTAAAAAAAAAAAAAAATTTCTCTATAAAGTTTTACATGATGACACAAGAACTTTTTTGTCAAAAGAATATTTATTCTTCTACAGGTTTTTATCAAAAAGGGACAACCAAAAGAGCAATAGGAGGTGGCGTCATGAGGACCAAGATGAAAATAAGGGTGATCTTTTAAGAAGGGGTTAGAGAAAAAAGTACAAAAGTCTGGTCTATGAGCAATCTTGTGCCAAGCTGTACTGAGGAATTAAGATTATCAGAAATTTACTTAATTTACATTATCACTTCTACACCAACACTTTCTCAAACCATAGGATAATTTCCTGTTTAAATAAATGACAAAGTATGTTGTACCAGAAAACGAGAAGAGAAGGGAGGTGCAAGAAAATATAGTCTGCAAAGCAGAAACCTGGATTCTCCAGGCATGGACAGGAAAAAATTAAGCAAAATTAAGTGGATTTTCATCAGAAGGTCTCTGGGAATCTATAAATATAAATTTAAATTTAAAAATACTTAAACTTAAAACTACCTTTAAACTAGGTTTTACAGTTTAAATTCCACTAACTATATTTAAGGATTCAGCAGTTCAGTCTTCACAGCAGGGCTGAATGAAAAAATTCTACAGGGTCGGGCGTGATGGCTTAAGCCTGTAATCCTAAGCAGTTTAGGATGTCGAGCCTGGCTGACAGCTTGAGCGCTGGAAGCTTGGGCAGCATGGTGAAACTCTGTCTCTACAAAAAAATACAAAAATTAGCCAGGCACCGTAGCACACACCTGTAGTCCCAACTACTTACGGGACTGAGGCAGGAGGATTGCCTAAACACGGAAAGTGGAGACTGCAGTGAGCCAAGATCGTGCCACTGCACTCCAGTCTGGGGGACAAAGTGGGACCCTGTCTCAAAAAAAAAAAAAAAAAAAAAAAAAAAAAAAGATTCTACAACCCTAACATTATTAACTCTATCACATTTTTGTTTATTTGTTTTTAGCACACATCACCTTTTGGATTATTTTTTATTATAATCTATAAATGCTCTTTCCAAAATACTGTCACACTGTATAATTGAGAAAAGTATCTAGAAACAATCCAGATCAGCAAAGGTGTTGAGAAATGTACTCCCATGGTGTCCTCAGATACTGCACAAGATAGTTCACAAGTCTAGAGGAAAGCAAAGCAAACAGACTACTTCTGCAGTGATATTTCTAAAAGGCTTTATGAATATGTGGAAACTATTCATAGTTCATCAGTAACAGTAGCTTACCCATAGCACAAACTAGATTTCCCATTATGCATGGGGCTACGCACAATTACTGGTTTGATGCATATAATGCCACCTCTCTCCCACCCAATAAAAGCACACAGGAATGGAACTAAGTGAAAATGATTCATTAGAGGGAAGACCTTGAATCCATTCCATTTATTTTAAAATCCATACCATAATCTCAGTATGTCTACTATTGTTAATAATTACTTGTGACCTAGCTCATGAATGGTAGGCCCATTGACGTGTCACCACCCAGCAGTTGAGGACGGCTGATCTGAAGGACTCAGAGAGGTGGCAGAGCAAAAAGAAAAAGCGCTCCTTTGCAGCCAGACAGCCTGGGATGGAATCCGAGCTACCGGCTTTCCTATCTTTGGGCAACTCACTCAATGCTGCCCTTCTCATCTATCAAACAAGAAAAGTAATACTTTCAAGTTATTGTGAGAATTAGTGTTTATAAATCACCAACCACAGTTTACGCCTCATAAATATTAGCCATTTTCATAGTTTCAAAGTATAAAGGTGACTTCCTGGGATTACTTCTGACTTACTAATGCTAGCACATATCTTTGAAAGTCATTTAAATAAAGCATTATTTCAAAATTAGCTTTCTGCACAAGTGATGTACATAAGTTTTTAACAGAAAAATAAAAAGTAACCCAAGAAACCCATGTTAGTAAAAATAATTACAATATTTAATTTTGAATAAAGTTAGTGAAGTCATGGATTCTTGGGGAAGATTCAGAAATCTGAGAAAGCCAATCCTCCATGCTCTTCTATCCTCAGGATGTGCTGTCTCAGCAGCAGGTAAAATACTAACACTTTCATTCCTAGAATTCTCAGTTCTTACCTCTTCATTCTCAGCCAGCCTTCCTGGCATTTTATTTGAAAAGTAATGTAGGCCAGGTGCAATGGCTCATGCCTGTAATCCCAGCACTTTAGGTAGCCAAGGTGAGTGGATCTCCTGAGGTCAGGAGGTTGAGGCCAGCCTGGCCAACATGGTGAAACCCTGTCTCTACTAAAAATACAAAAATTAACCCGGAGTGGTGGTGGGCACCTGTAGTCCCAGCTACTCAGGAGGCTAAGGCAGGAGACTTGCCTGAACCCGGGAGTCGGAGATTGCAGTGAACCAAGATTGCACCCCAGCCTGGTGACCCTGTAAGGCTGATGCGGGTGGATCACATGAGGCCAGAAGTTCGAGATCAGCCTGGGCAACGTGACAAAATCCCATCTCTACTAAAAATATAAAAATTAGCTGGGAGTGGAGGCAGGTGCCTGTAGTCCCAGCTACTTGGGAGGACGAGGCAGGAGAATTGCTTGAACCCAGGAGGTTCAGGTTGCAGTAAGCCAAGATCACAGCACTGCACTCCAGCTGTTTTTTTTTTTTTTTTTTTTGAGACAGAACAAGATTCTGTCAGAAGAGACAAGACAAGATGGAAATAGGAAAGGAAAGGAAAAGGAAAAGAAAGGGGAAAGGGAAGTAAAAAGCAAAGGAAAGAGGAAAGGAGAGAGGAGGGTGGAGGGGAGAGGAAAAGAAAAGGAAAGGAAAAGGGAAAAGAGAAAGGAAAGGAAAGGAAGAAAGGAAAAAGGAAGGGAGGAAGGGAGGGAGGGAGGAAGAGAGGAAGGGAGGAAGGGAAGGAGGGAGGGAGGGAGGAAGCGGGAGGGAGGGAAAGAAAAGTAACAGGGAAAAAACAGTTTTGTACCAAAAATTTTTGAAATCTCTGGCCAAGAGGACCTCTTACATGATGCCATCTTAAAAAGTCAAGCCTTAGGTGGAACAGTGCATTGTAAAGCACAATAGAAGATTATAAACAGGAAAAAAAACCATAAAGGATTAAACTTTATAAAAACAAAGAGAACTGTCCTGGCTGACTGTGCCCAAAGCTGAAGGAAAAGGCTAATACATTTTATAGATGAAAGAAATTTTATTAGCTCTTCACAAAGCTGTTATATACCTTTTTAAAATAAATTAATCATTTATCCCTTCTCTTGCTTTTTCATCAATCTCAAGCTTCTCATTTTTAAGAAAATTCTAGCTTTCATTTTAGGGTTTTTATTTTATTCTATTCTATTTTAGAGACAGGGTCTCCCTCTGTCACCCAGGCTCGAGGGCAGTAGTATGATCTCAGCTCACTGCAACCTTGGCATCTTGGGTTCAAGCGACTCTAGTGTCTCAGCCTCCCAAGTAACTGCGATTACAGGCAAGCGCAACCACGCCCAGCTAATTTTTGTATAGAGACGGAGTTCCACCATATTGGTGAGCATGGTACAAACTCCTGACTTCAAGTGATCCACCCGTCTTGGCCACCCAAAGTGCTAGAATTATGGGAGTGAGCCACCGCGCCTGGCCCATTTTAGGGTTTTTTAAACCCACACATAGACCAGGCACAGTGGCTCACTCCTGTAATCCCAGCACTTTGAGAGGCCAAGATGGGTGGATCCCTCGAGCCCAGGAGTTTAAGACCACCCTGGGCAACATAGAGACACCCCATCTCTATAAAAAAAAATTTAAAAATTAGTCAGGCATAGTGGTGCAGACCTTTAGTCCCAGCTACTTGGCAGGCTGTGGTAGGTGGATCACTTGAGCTGGGAGGCTGAGGCTGCAGTAACCTGTGATCACAGTACTGCCCTCCAGCCTGAGCTATAGAGCAAGACCCTGTCTCACTCTTGTTATAAATAAATAAATATAGGGCCGGGCGCGGTGGCTCAAGCCTGTAATCCCAGCACTTTGGGAGGCCGAGGCGGGTGGATCACGAGGTCAAGAGATCGAGACCATCCTGGTCAACATGGTGAAACCCCGTCTCTACTAATACAAAAAATTAGCTGGGCACGGTGGCGCGTGCCTGTAATCCCAGCTACTCAGGAGGCTGAGGCAGGAGAATTGCCTGAACCCAGGAGGCGGAGGTTGCGGTGAGCCGAGATCGTGCCATTGCACTCCAGCCTGGGTATCAAGAGCGAAACTCCGCCTCAAAAAAAAAAAATAAATAAAAATAAAAAATATATATATAATATTTATTTGTTATAAACAAATATTTAAAAGTTTGAACCTTATTATAAACATAAAAGTTATTAGAGAATTTTAAGTAGAAAAAATTATTCTAAGATCTCACTATTATTTGGGAGCTGCCAGTATCATCCATATTACAGTAATAATCTAGAAATTAATACGTTAATTTCAAACAGGAACCCTCGGGTCCTTAAAGTCCATGTAGATAATAATTGGGAGTCCATTAATTGACACTAACATTTCAAAATGCTTATTAAAAATTGTAGCTTTCCTGGAAAGGGAACTGTATACAATAATTGATTTTCTCCCTTTCCTGGTGGCTGATTTTGTAATTACTTAATCAGTCCTCATATGGTATAGTTATCCCTCAGTATCTGTGGGGCACTGGTCCCAAGACTCCCAGGATGCTCCAACCCCTTACATAAAATGGTATAGTATATACAGATAACATATGTACATTTTCCCATACACTTTAAATAATCTCAGGTTACTTATAATACTTAATACGATGCAAATTCTATGTAAATGGTTGTTTGCTGTATTGTTTAGGGAAAAATGGCAAGAATAAAAAACTGTACATGTTCAGTACAAATGCAACTACTGTTGACAGTTTTTATTTTTTGGAACACTGTATTTTCAATTCAATGTGGTTTAATCCACAGATAGGGAACCCTTGGACATGGAGGGCTGACTATAAATGTGGTATGTACTAGTCCTCTTGTTCTATGACATTTAGGACTAATTTTCTTTTGGTAAATTAAGTTTTTTTACTCAGAAACAATGTCAGACCCCAACAGCGGTAGCTGAGAAATCATTAATCTCATTTAACCCTTTTCAAGACAGATGAGAACACTGATGCCTACAGCTGTCAAAGTGACAAGCCAGGTCCAAAATCTCAGCTTCTGACTACTGTACCAACAGCTATGGTTTCACAAGCATTCATATATTTCTTTTAAAAGCTATAAACTCACCTAATGACAAAGTATTTATGCTAAGAAATTATAAAACCCAGTAAGAAAAGCAAAGACGTTTTTAAAAAGTTGAAAGTGGCATATTTCACAGTAAAAGCCTTTATTTACATAGTAACACCTTATCTTTATAAATATTTATTGACAAAAGCAAAAATATCGTCAAATATATACTCTTCTAACTCTCTGACAAATGAAGAAATGCATGCAAACGAAATTACTTGCGCTGACCAAAGAAGAAACAAACTAGGTCAGGTCATAAAGGCCTGCCCAGTCGTTTCCCCTTTAATATCTTTCCCATATAGAGGAATAATAAGATACTTTCATTTGACAATAAGGTTACCCATTTAGGAGCTGTATACTGGTAGATTTTACAATCTGTATAACACAGCATATGTTACTAGAGACAGCAAATGTAGTGGTTATGGGTATAGATGAATTATGTCAGACAGACCTTCAATCCAGGTTTCTTAATTATATGAACCGGAGTAGAGTACTTAAATTCTCTAGACTCAGTTTCCTCATGTGTACAAAAGGGAAAACAATGCCTATTTCCTAAGGTTGTTGTATGGACTGAATGAGGTAACGCCTATAAAGAATTTAGCACAGTGGCTGGGCACAGTGGCTCACACCTGTAATCCCAGCACTTTGGGAGGTCAAGGTGGGAGGATCACCTGAGATCAGGAGTTCAAGACCAGCCTGGTCAACATGGTGAAACCCCGTCTCTACCAGAAAATACAAAAATTAGCCAGGCATGGTGGTGTGCACCTGTAGTCCCAGCTACTTGGGAGGCTGAGGCACGAGAATCACTTAAACTCGGGAGGTGGAGGTTGCAATAAGCAGAGATCACGCCACTGTACTCCAGCCAGACTCTGTCTCAAAAACACAAAAACAAAAACCAACAAGAATTTAGCACAGTGTCTGGTATGTGGAAAGCACTATATCAATGCTATTTTACTATTACTATTTCATCATAGATTCTTACAGAATAGTGGCCATGACTTATGTATGTACTCCATAATCTGACACACTGTAAGTATTTAACATTAAATTATCCAAAATATAGTAGCTAGTTATGCTTTTATCAAAAACAAAATTTACATCATTATTAAACAAAATGCTAAGGATCAGGCATATGGCACATGTTTCCTAAAGCATCCTGTATAGGAACCATCTCTACTCTTCAGTAAATTATAGAAAAGGAAAATGTTTTCTTCTGTACGGAGCTTTATGGAAATCATGACTAACAATGCACTGTATTCTAGATATTTACTTTTATTACTTTGAGAGTATCTGTGACCAACAGCGGAAATACAAGCAAAAGGATGTGCACAGGAATTTTAGGACAGCTTGTCTTAACATCTCAGCAGCAGCGACAACCTGATTTCCTCCAACCCCCTTTCTCTCTCCCTGTCCCCTTTTCTTTCCCTTTCTCTCCTCCCTGAAAGACACTATGTCTCACCCTCTTGCCCTCTCTTGTCTTCCCAGTTCTCTATGCTGGTGTGTCTTGCTTTAAAAATGGGCTGTATGCTTGAGCCTTGGAGTTATCACAGAGAATTTATTTTCACTCACATTTGGGCCAATTTCAGTATCAAGAGTTTTATTTCCAGTATATTTCCAAAATTAAGTGATCATTATACTATAGTGTCTTAGTCTGTTTTTGTGTTGCTATAAAGAAATACGTGAGGCTAGGCAGTCTATAAAGAAATGGCTCAGCTGGGCATGCTGGCTCACCACCTGTAATCCCAGCACTTTGGGTGGCCAAGAGGGGCGGACTGCTTGAGCACAGGAGTTTGAGATCAGCCTGGACAACATGGCAAAATCCCATTTCTACAAAAAATACAAAAATTTGCTGAGCATGGTAGCACATGCTTGTGGTCCCAGGTACTAGGGAAACTGAGGTAAAGGACTGCTTGAGCCCAAGGAGATCAAGGCTGCAATGAGCCAAGATTGTATCACTGCACTCCAGCCTGGGTAACAGAGACCTTATCTCAAAAAAAAAAAAAAAAAAAAAGAAAAGAAATAGTTTGTGGTTCTACACAAGAGACATGGTGCCAGCATCTGCCTCTGGTAAGGGCTTCAGGCTGCTTCCACTCCACAGATTAGAGATCACATAGTGAGAGAGAGGAATGAAAAGGGTAGGGGAGTGGTGCTAGACTCTTTTTAACAACTAGCTTCGTGGGAACTCATAGAGGGAGAACTCACTGCCTCCAGGAGGGTACCAAGCCATTAACGAGGGATCTGCCCCCATAACCCAAATATCTCCCAATAGACCCCACTTCACACATTAGAAATCAAATTTCAATGTGAGGTCTGGGGACAAACAGCCAATCCAGCACACAGCAACTACACCTGGAATCTTCTTTGGCCTCATTAAAATGAAGGCTGATCCTTGTACTACTACTCCTTCCCCAGCCCCCCAGCTACCCGGCCAGACCTTCCAAACTACCAAGAATCTATTGTAAGCCAAGGATGTCAACAAAGCTAACAACTGACACAGTACCAATGGTATTTGGATCAGGGCAGCTTCTATCCCACCCTAAGCCTATACACCTGGCCACTGCTTTTAAAAGACAGACTTCAGCACAGTCTTGACTATGACATTCAGTCTGGAATTAGGGCAGTTTTGAAATGCTTGTTGAATAAGTCAAGCTCATCTTTTTTCTGAGCTTAAAAAATAGAATAACTATGGGGAGTAGTGGACAGGAACCACCAGGCACTAGTCAGGTGTCTACTGCTGACCAAATGTGACCTGAGGGGGCCCTTAATCTCTGAGCCTCAGTTTTTTTCACTGTAAATATGTCTAAGGTCCCTTCAAGAACGAATGTGACATGATATTCTGTCATTCTTGACTAAATTTTATTATACTTACTTGAATTCAGATCATGGTCTCCATCTCTATGCTCTTTTGAAAACCATACCCAACACAACCAAAGCTAAAAATAGCTAGAGAGACACACTAAGGAAAAGATCTAAACAAAATTCTATGGCAGAGATCTCATCCATCAGACTTCAACAATTATGAGCAGGATTGAATCCAGGCTACCAAGGGAACACTTTTAAAATACTGTGGGCCAGGCGTGGTGGCTCACACCTGTAATCCCAGCACGTTGAGAGGCTGAGGCTGGTGGATCACCTGAGGTCAGGAATTCAAGACTAGCCTGGCCAACATGGTGAAACCCCATCTCTACTAAAAATACAAAAATTAGCCTGGCGTGGAGGCGTGGACTTGTAGGCCCAGCTACTCGGGAGGCTGAGGCAGGAGAATAGCTTGAAACCAGGAAGCGGAGGTTTCAGTGAGCCAAGATTACGCCACTGCACTCCAGCCTGGGTGACAGAGTGAGATTCCATCTCAAAAAAAAAAAAAAAAGGACAAGAAAAAAAAGAATATTCTGGTCATCACATAATTTGTAGACTCGTATGTAAACTTATCTTCATTCCCTCATTAAACACTGTGTACTGTATATAAGACACTATGAAACAAAGTCCCTTCTCTCTTGGAGGGCTTGTATATTTATGTTACTTAATAAAGCCCTCATCATGTCCTTCATTTTCCCATTGCTCAAAAGATTCGCTGCTGTAAATTTAAGCCATGTGTATTCCTACAGCCAGGTCTTAAAGGAAAGAAGAGCTATAAAATGAGATTTCAGGCCAGGCACAGTGGCTCATGCCTGTAAATCCCAACACTTTGGGAGGCCGAGGCAGGCAGACTGCCTGAGCTCTAGAGTTTGTGATCAGCATGGGCAACACGGTGAAACCCAATCTCTACTAAAATACAAAAAATCAGCCAAGTGTGGCGGCATGCACATGTAGTCCCAGCTACTTCGGAGGCTGAGGCAGAACTGCTTGAACCCAGGAGGCAGAGGTTGCAGTGAGCCGAGATTGTACCACTGCACTCCAGCCTGGGCAACAGAACGAGACTCCGTCTCAAAAAAAAATAAAATAAATAAAATAAGATTTCAAAATGATGTCTGCCTTCCCTGATGTCAACTAATTGCATGATTTACCTCTATTTATACCTCCTTTCTTCTACATGCAACAAAGAATCCTGCTTTGAAACCTTTTCCTTAGGATCTTTAATATTTAAAGGAAATTTTAACATTTCTCCTTTAACACTTAAAGGATGCTTTGCTTATGGACAAAGTGCATTTTAAAAATATACAGTGAGTAGGAGAAACACAACAACTAAGATGTGGTACAGAAAAGACAACAGGTAAATATATCAGAATATACAGGTAGACATCACCATAAAGTTTCTAAGTCCTCCATTTTAAAATATATTTTAAAGTATATATTTAGATTATTTTCAGCTATTAAGGGATCTACATATTTGAGGTGCAAAAAGGATTTTCCATTGCTGTTTAAGCTGGGTTTTACTAGGAATGTCTAAAAACCATTTGAAGCCTTAATAACTTTTATTATAAGGTCTTAGTCTATTTAACTGTTACTGTCTTTGATTTCAATGTCCTACCACCTGCAGAGTGTGAATTCTAGGAACATGCGTATGTTAAGAAAGTCTGAAGCAACTAGTAGAATGTACGTTTAATAAAAGTCAATTAAGACCTTCTACAGGCAGGGTGACAACTTGCTAAGAAACTGTGATAAAGACAGATCAGCTCCAACAAAGCAAAACAGAAACTTAACTATCATTAACTTTGAAATTAATGCCGCAAGACAGAAACTACCTTCTGGCTAATTTGCCTAACAGTTTCATGATCCACAAATGTTTCTCTACAGAAATAGTCAAGAAAATTCTTAGTAGAGAACATGATACCACATTCTCCTGTTTTCCTGCCACATCACTATCCATACTCCTCAATCTCCTAGGCTGTCTCCTCATCCTCCCCACCTATATATGCTAGAATGACCCCAGTGCTCAATCACTGAGTGTCCTCCTCTCTTTTCTATCTACACTCAACCCTTAAGTGATTTCATCTAATTTCATGGCTTTAAATTTATACCTACAGTGCAGATCTTCCCGAGAGATGTCTTGTCTATGTGACATCTCCATATGAATGTCTAATGGACACATCAAACTTAGTATGTCCAAATCTGAACTGAACCCCAGCCTGATTCTCCATCAGTCTTCCTATTTCAGGAGAGAAACTTACAGTTGTTCAGTCCAAAAATCTTGGAGTCATCTTTGATCACTTTCTTTGAACCATATTCATAGAATTCCTAAATATCCATACAAGTTATCAGCAAATATTGTTGGCTCTACCTTCAACATCTATCTAGAATAGTCCTTCCTGACACTTCACCAAGCCAACAGCATCTCTTACCTTAAATACTTTTTTTTTTTTTTTTTCAGACAGTCTCCCTCTATTACCCAGGCTGGAGTGCAGTGGGGTGATCTCAGCTTACTGCAACCTCCACCTCCTGGATTCAAGTGACTTTCCTGCTTCAGCCTTCGAGTAACTGTGGTGGCACGTGCCACCATACCCGGCTAATTTTTGTATTTTTAGTAGAGATGATATTTCACCATGTTGGCCAGGCACTGGTCTTGGACTCCTGACCTCAAGTGATCCACCTGCCTCAGCCTTCCAAAGTGCTAGGATTACAAGTGTGAGCCACCGCGCCCAGCCCCTCACCTCAAATACTAAAAGAGTTCCCTAACTTGTCTCTTGTCTCTACCCCTCCCCTTTTATAGTCTACCCAACATGTCAGGCACAATAGCTTTTAGAAGGTACATCAGATCTTGTCATTACTCTGCCCAAAACCTTCCAGTGCTTTCCCATCTCAGAGTTAAAAGCCTAACTACTGCATGAGGCCCTATACAATCTCTTCTGCCCTTTCTCTTTGATCTTACCTACTACTCTCCCTCTCCCTCAGCTCCAGCCATACTGGACTCCTTGCTGTTACCAGCACAAACTAGGGACTGTCCCACTCAGGGTGTTTGTACCTGCAATTTTTTCAGGGGTGGAAAAAAAGAATGTGTTTTGTCACCTGCTGTCACAGCCTGCAATGCTGTGTCCCTAGGTGATCCATTTGGCCTACTTCCTCACCTCCTTCAAGGCTCTGTTCAAATGCCACCCTCTCTGTGAGGCCTTCCCTAACCATCTTATTTAAAATCACAACCCCACCATCCCACCACTCTGCTGGCATGTCCCTAAATCCACTCCCCTACTTTATTTTTCCTCATAGCACTTATTAACATCTGGAGACCTATATACAGTAGGCACTCTACGTGGAATCTGCATCCACAGATTCAACCAAGCACAGATTGAAAATGTAGTTAGGCCTACAATGGTTGTATCTGTACTGAACATGTACAGACTTTTTTCTTGTCATTATTTCCTAAACAATACAGTATAACAACTATTTACATAACATTACAATGTAATAGGTATTATAAGTAATCTAGAGATGACAAAATATACAGGAAAATGTTCATACGTTATATACAAATACAACACTATTTTATTATAAGAGACTTGAGCATCCGAGGATTTTGGTGTGGGGGACACTCTAAAATCCATCCCCCATGGATACGAGGGGATAATTGTATTTTCATTATCTGTTTACACTAGAACGTAGAAATCCCATGATGGCAGGGATTTCTGACTGCTTTCTTCACAGCTGTCCCCAGTGCCTAAAAAACAGACTACAGATAGACACTTTCAAAACTATTTGTTGGATGAATGATACTGAAATACTACCAGGCAAAATACATTATTACCTGAATACATTAAATATTGTGAGAAGCAGAAATCCCAATCACCCACATTCACACAGTTTTGCAAAAAGAGATATCATAGTTTGTTTCTTAAAAATGCATTATAATCTAATTTTTGCTTTTGTTAACGTTATTCGCACTGTGCCTAAAGAGTCCTAGGTCACACCTAAAAGGTACTGTTTTAGCTTCAGTAGGCAAACGGAGAAGAAAAAATACAGGCTTTTTTCCTTTCATCAGTCATCACTGACAGAAGGCCTCCAAGTGACCCTGGTGCCACAAATGTTCAGGATGTTTAGGGAATAAAGGAGTCTAAAAAATAAGAATATTCCTTCACCAATCTCAAGAGAGGAATCTCTCCAAATCTTTCTGCAGACTTTTTCTTCATATCCTTTAACAAAGCCATTCTTAACATGTACATGAAATCTTAGTTGAAGGAACAATGTAATTACATAATTACACATACAGAAAAACCTGGTACCCTATTCTCTCCAAAATTTTAACTAAAACTAGACTTACAATTTTTGTTGAAAATGTTTTGTGTTTCTACCTCCAAAGAATATGAAAAAAAAAATGTTTTGCTGTGAAGCTAAGAAAAAGCTAAGACGTGGGTTGGTGGGGACTGTTATTTTAAGGCTTAACAGTTTTGTTTACTATTGTTTATTATCTAATGTATTCTTCCCAGCTCCCCCCACCCCCACCAAAGGGAAAGTGAAAAATTCACGTTGGTGCAATCAATAAGAAATTATTGGTCCAAAGGAAGATGTTCTGAAAGGCTATGACCTAAGTCTTCTTAGCACTGACACAAAGTTGAGGCAGTAGATGTCACTTGTCTCACCCATTTAACGACAACAACAAATCAAGATTCAGATCCCGCGGAGGGAGGCAGAAAAGAACAGGCGTGAAAAATGAAATCAGTGGTTTCTCCCCGGCCTGCTCCCGACACTGCGCACTCCACCGCCCCCCGCCCCGCATCGCCCTTTAACGGCCCCTTTTCCTGGCGTCCTTTCCCCAGCATAGCCCCGCACTGCGCCATCAAACGAGTCAAGAGAAGGGACCCGTGCCCCTCTGGGAAAACCAGTCACTAACACACGGTGCACCCAACTGAGTTTAAACTCGAGAACAGTGTAGGCAGTGTCAACATAGCGCGGTGCTAGGTCCCGAGCGTCCAAAGGTCCCCGCCACCTCCCCAGACGCGACCAAATCCACAAGATTCTAAAAGGTGACTTGGCCGGCATCGCAGAGCCGGAGGCGGCGCAGAGGAAAGAGTCCAGAATGAAGTCCGACCGGCCCCAGCCAGCCCCGCGCTCGCTCGCACCGCCACCGGCGACTCCGCGGATGCTAACCGCAGCTGGAGCCGAGTCGGGTCCGACTCCCCCTCCCCCGAAGAAGCCCAAGAGCGGCGTCACGTGCGGGGCCGAAACTTCGCGGCCGGGGTGGGGAGGCAGGCGGGTGGGAGGCAGGCGCCGCGGCCGGGGGGCAGCCCGCACGCCCGGTGAGTCGTCACAGGCCGCCTCCGCGTGCGGCTACGGGCGAAGGGGCCGTGCCCTTGGGGCCACCCCCGCGCCAGTTATTAATAACCCAGGGCCCGGAGGCGAAAGCCCCGGGTGGGCGCAGCCGCACAGCCCGCATGCGGAATAAATAACAATGTCATTAAATCGCGCCCGAGCGCCCGTTCGGCCAGAGAGCGACGGGGGGCGCCGCCGGGAGCTGACTTTGTCTGGAGCCCGCACGCCGCCTCCCGCGCGTCCCCCGCGCCCCTGAGGGGACCCCGCGCCGCCGCAGCCCTGGCCTTACCCGCCAGCTCGTCAGGCTCCAGCCCGCTGTCCGCGTCGATCCCGCACAGCACGAAGTAGTGCGCGAAGCGGCAGGCGGCCGGGGAGGAGCCCGAGCCCGAGCCCGGGCCGGGCGTCGCGCCGCTCCCGCTCATCCCGGCCGCGCTGCTGCAGTGGCCGCCGCCGCCGCCGCCCGAAAAGGCTTTCTGTGGAGGCTGCCGCCACCGCTCCGGCTGCAGTCTCTGCTCCCGCCCTAGGGCGACACCGGCGCGCCCATGGCCGCGCAGCTGCCGCTCACCGCCGCAGCCTACCTCCTTGCTCCGAGCGGGGGAAGCGGCCGCGGGCTCGTGCGCGGCGGGTCCAGAGCCCCACCGGGTGGGGGAGGGGCGCCGGGGGAGTGTCGGCCTGAGAGGCCCGCGCCGCCGCAGCTGCACTCGCTAGCTGAGAGCCGCCGCGTCTGGCGCCCGCAGGTCAGCTGAGCGGCTCTCGGGCTGTGGGAGCGCAGGGCGGGCGGGGGCGCCGAGGCTCGGCGCGTGCGACGGCTAGGGGTGGGGGGCGCGCTCGCGAGGCCCGGGGACGCGCGCTTCTGCCGTGAGCGCGCACCCAGCGGGCGTGGAGGCCAATCCTGGCGCGGGGCCGCCTTCGGGGCCGCCTTCGTGCCCTCCCGCCCCGACTGCGGCTTCGAGGGCGATCCAGCACACACCCCTTCCTCGCCCTGGCCAGCCGATAAGAGGGCTAGCCTCAGTCTGGGGGGACAGTCTTCTAAAGGGGATGTCACCCATCCTAATTTTTCTTAATGCAGCTTTGGGGAAGGTGAACAGCCGCTCTGAGATCATTTCGCATAACGGTCTGAACCATCGTCTTTTAAACTGTGACCTGTGTCGGGGGTGCCTGTCTCACTTAAGGCCCTTCTTTCCCCCAGCCCTCGCCCCATTTACAGGCCATCCTTCCTCAGTGACTTGGTGACAAGTCAACGGTGAGGGGAAAAAACACAACACAACTCAATAGCCACAAAGCCTTGAGACTTCTAGAAGGATTACAGTCAGCAACCCCCGCCTTCTGTCATTTATCCTGACATTTTCCAGGTCAGTGTAAATAGCCAAGGCGCTCCAGTTCCGCAGCCCTGGGCTCATCCGATGTTATCGGCTCTCCCCACTGGTGTATAATCGGAGGCTAACGCAACAGGAATTAGACCCTGAACTCTGCTCCTCAGAAGGGCACAGCTTTCTTGCCCTGGTTAGTTCTGTTTTTTTTTTTTTTTTTTTGCTTCTTTGGAAGGAGGTCGACAACCCGTTCTTTTTTTTTGAAGGAAAACTGGCTGGGCTCAGTGGCTCACACCTGTAATCCCAACACTTTGGGAGAGCCCAGGTGGGAAGATCACATGAGATCAGGAGTTCAAGACCAGCCTGGGCAATATACGGAGACTCTGCCTCCATCTAAGTAAATATAAAATTAATTAATTTAATTTTTTTTTTTTTTTTGGTGGGGGGACGGAGTCTCGCTCTGTCACCAGGCTGGAGGGCAGCGGCGCAATCTCAGCTTGCTGCAACCTCCCCCTCCTGGGTTCAAGTGATTCTCCTGTCTCGGCCTCCCACGTAGCTGGGATTACAGATCCGCACCACCACGCCCAGCTAATTTTTGTATTTTTAGTAGAGATGGGGTTTCACCATGCTGGCCAGGATGGTCTCGATCTCCTGACCTCGTGATCCACCTGCCTCTGCCTCCGCCTCCCAAAGTGCTGGGATTACAGGCGTGAGCCACTGCACCCGGCCTAAAAAAATGTTTTTGAGAGACAGGGCCTCACTATATTGCCCAGGCTGCTCTGAAACTCCTGGGCTCAAGCAATCCTCCTGCTTTGGTTTTCCAAAGTGCTAGGATTATAGGCATGAGCCAGTGCTCCGGCCATGTAAGTAAAAATAAAACTTAAAAAATAGAAAACTGAATCCAGTTCATCTCCACATGGTCACCCCTTCTACACCACTCCCTGGTTTCTTCTTTGGGGATCTGAGGTATCTACCACTGGTAATATACACAAGCAAACCTTCCAGAGAGGTTGTCTAAGAGAACCTCAATTATTTGACTGAATAATGTTCTTCCTGGAAGATACATGTACATGCATACCATCATTTAATGTCTCTTGTGTCTTCACTTTCTCTTATTCTTCAGTTTTGAAATAAAAGAGGCTGGCCGCGGTGGCTCAGGCCTGTAATCCCAGCACTTTTAGAGACCAGGGTAGAAGGAGCACTTGAGTCCAGGAATTCAAGACCAGCCTGGGCAACATAGTGAGACCTTGTCTCTATTAAAAATAAAATGAAGCCGGGTGCAGTGGCTCAAGCCTGTAATCCCAGCACTTTGGGACACCAAGGTGAGAGAATCGGTTGAGGTCAGGAGTTCGAGACCAGCCTGGCCTAGTTTTTAGTGAAACTCCATCTCTACTAAAAAATAAATAAATAATTTTTAATTACTCAATAAAATAAAATAATAAAATATAAGAAGAATCAGGAAATCAGGGTGAGCCACAATCTGAATGATTGACCTTTCACTCCTATTGCACCCTGTACTTCTTCAAAACACTTGTAATGGCTTTTCAAGCTAATCAAACAAACACAGTAAAAAACCGATTTACTGTTTGCACTAGCCAAAACACATGTTATTTAAAAAATTTTTTTTTGAACAGTAACTGATTTATGAGCTTGTAAGCCCCACATTAATATTTTTAAGGTGAAAGCAAAAAAAAAACCTAAAAAAAGAGGAAAAAAAAACAAAAAAAAATATTTTTGAGGTGAAAAAAATTGAATCCCTAACAAACAATGCATGCAATTAAATATACTAATCTCATAAAAATAGAATTCCTAAACTCTTTTCTAAAGCTTTTAAGAGAATAGTCACACATTATAAAATTAAACACTGATTTGAAAATATCCATATACTTTTCTAATTATCACTTCAGGATGACACTGTGTAAGTATATTCTGCATTAAGCTACAATGAAACCAAGTAGAAAAGATACTCGTGAATTAGCTATGTATCATTGTATGCAGATTGTCCTCTAAAATAATGACATAAATTAGCTAAGGGAACAAAAATCTGAGCAATGATCTGCTGTCTCCAAAGGACTCACTGGTAAAGCCTCAAATGGATGGCATGGCATGCTTGGGATAGCTGAGCCCTGCCATGGTCTGGAAAAGTGGAGGAATGAGAGATTGACAGCACTGCTAAGCTGGTGGCAAATGGTGACTCTGACTACTGGTAAAATGTGGCTGGAGTGTAGTGGTGAAGAATGGTGTTGACAAGGATTGTCATAGCATCAGAAGAGGAAAATAACCTCTCCCCTCCTTAACACGATTTAAATATTTTGGAGGGTCCACTCTCCCTCACCATATTGCTACTTCTCAATCCCTTACAGCCTTCTTTTTTTGGGAGTGGGCAGGTCACTCACCCAGGCTGGAGAGCAGTGGCACAATCTCAGCTCACTGCAGCCTGCACCTCCCTGGCTCAAGCGAACCTCCCACCTCAGCCTCCTGAATAGCTGGGATCACCACCCACAGGCATGTGCCACCACACCCAGCTAGTTTTTTGTATTTTTCATAGAGACAGGGTTTTACCCTGTTGCCCAGGCTGGTCTCAAACCCCTGGGCTCAAGCAATACACCTGCCTCAGTCTTCCAAAATGCTGGGATTACAGGTATGAGCCACCTTAGAACCCCCTTTTACCCCTTGTTGTTGTTAACCACTTTTTACTTACTACCTATAAGACAATCTGCTTAATGTTACTCTAGCTTTAATTTCCTTATTTGTCCAGTGGGGATCAAAATTAAGTTATTGTAAAGTTTGAAGGCAATTCTACATATAGAGTGCTTAGCACAGTCCCTAGCACACAGAAAGTATTCAATATATTTAAGTCATTGTTTCTGTGTGCCAAGCACTGAGCTAAACATTTTAACATACTATATCTCATTATTTTGATTTTTTTTTTTTTTTTTGAGACAGTGTATCTCTCTGTTGCTCAGGCTGGAGTGCAGTGGTGTGATTTTTTTGAAAGTAGTAACAGGTACATAGGTAACCAAAGTATAGAGCTTCTTTGGTGAATCTTCATCCTCATTACGTTTTCTGGACAACTGCACAGGGATGCAGGATGGGACATTTCTTAATCCTTTTGTCCAGACAGCATTGTTGGGCCTCATATCAATGCACACATCTGTAGTTCCCATGTCTTTCATGGCAAATTTCCAGATCTTGTTGAATACCCAAGGGGCACACTTCTTGAAGCCAACTCCATGAATGCCCTTGTGAATGTTGATGGTATATGCTCAGGTCACCAGCTTGTTGATGGTAGAACTGTAATTCTTCTCGCCACCCTTCTTTGCGGGAGGCATTCCGAGGGGCCCAAGTTGGAAAGGAAGAGTGTGAGGGATTGTGGGAAAAGGTCAGTGATGCAATTATAGCTCACTGCAGCCTCCATCTTCCAGACTCACGTGATCTTCTCACCTCAGCCACCATAGAAGCTGCAACGACAGGCACATACCACCATGCCTGGCTAATTATTTATTTTATTTTATGTTTTGAGACAAGGTCTCACTCTGCCACCTAGGCTGGAGTGCAGTGGCACAATCACGGCTCACTGGAGCCTCCACTTCCTGGGCTCAAACAGTCCTCCCACCTGTCAGCCAGTACCCCCACCTGAGTACCAGAACCACAAGCATAAGCTACCATACTAGACTAATGTTTGTATTTTTTGTAAAGTCAGGATTTCACCATGTTGGGCAGGCTGGTCTCGAACTCCTAGGCTCAAGTGATCTGCCGGCCTTGGCCTCCTAAACTGCTGGGATTACAGGCGTGAGCCACCATGCCCAGCCAATTTTTTTATTTTTATTTTTATTTTTAGTAGAGTTGGGGTCTCCATACATTGCCCAGGCTAGTCTCGAATTCCTAAACCCAAATGATCCTCCTGCCTTGGACTCCCAAAGTGCTGAGATTACAGGCATGAGCTACCGCGCCCAGTCATGAAAATCAGTCCAAGAGGACCAGCACTTCTTGCGTAGCACTTTAGAATACAACAGGTCATGATCACTTATAATCGGATAGGGCCAATGGAGATATGCAGACCCTAGTTCCAGGCCCACTCAGTGAGTGTGATAAATACTGAGACAGGCATGGAGGTTGGGGTCACTGAGCCTGTGCTGTGTTGATAAGAGAAGTTCAATGTGGCAGTCAAACTTTGCATCCAGATTGGGCCACAATCTCTAGATGGCGTCTACACAGTCAGCAAAAGGGGCCCTAAGATTTAGTTGTTGCAAATGGTGACAGAAAGGAGCATCCAAGTCACCTAGCATTCAAAAGTCCAAGGAAGTAAGGCCGGGCACGGTGGCTCACACCTGTAATCCCAGCACTTTGGAAGGCTGAGGCAGGTGGATCACCTGAGATCAGGAGTTTGAGACCAGCCTGGCCAACATGGCAAAATCCCATCTCTACTAAAAATACAATAATTAGCCCGGCATGGTGGCACATACCTGTAACCCCAGCTACTCGTCTGAGATAGGAGAATTGCTTGAATCCAGGAGGTAGAGGTTGCAGTGAACTGAGATTGCGCCACTGCACTCCAGCTTGGGAGATAGAGTGAGACTCTGTCTCCAAAAATTAAATAAAATAAAAATTCCAGGCCGGTGTGGTGGCTCATGCCTGTAATCCAGCACTTTGGGAAACCAAGGCAGGCAGACAACCTGAGGTCAACAGTTCGAGACTAGCATGACCAACATGGAGAAACCCCATCTCTACTAAAAATACAAAATTAGCCAGGCATGATGGCACATGCCTGTAATCCCAGCTACTTGGGAGGCTGAGGCAGGAGAATCGCTTGAACCCGGGAAGTGGAGGTTGCAGTGAGCTGAGATCGCGCCATTGCACTCTGGCCTGGGCAATGAGAGTGAAACTTTGTCTCAAAAAAATGATAATAATAATAAAATAAAATTCCAGGCAAGCAGCCTCAGAAAGTCTATCAAGGAGTCACAGGTTCTCCAGTTGGAATAAGAAGTCAAGAGGATATAGTGGGTTGAATTGTGTCCCCAAAAAGTTGTGTCCAAGTCCTAATCTCTGGCACCTGACCTGTGAATGTGATCTTATTCAGAAATAAAACCTTTGCAGATGTAATTGAGGATTTCATCTTGAGATCCTTAATGCAGTGCGATTATAGTTGAGCGGGCCCTAAACCCAATGACTGGTGTCCTTATAAGAAAAGGGAGATTTGAAATATTGAGACACACAGGTGGGGAAGATCATGTGAAGACAGAGACAGAGCTTGGAATGTTGTTGCCACAAGCTAAGGAGTGCCAAGTGTTGCCAGCAAACGCCAGAAGGTAGGAGAGAGGGAGGGAATGGACTCTTCCTGGAGACCTCCAGAAGGAATCAGCCCTCCTGACACCTTGGTTTTAGCTTTGTGGCATCTAAAACTGTGAGAAAATTAATTTCTGTTCTTTAAACCACCAAGTTTGTGGTAACTGGTTGCAGCAGCCCTAGTAAATTAATACAGAGGGGAACCTGCAAGGGCCCAGTCTGAAAAAGGAACTGGAGACCTAGGTAGGTTACCAGCATGGAACCCAAGATACTAGGATGAGGGCTCCTGGAGAGAGACACTCACATGTAAGGTAGAAGCTCGATTCTAATGACCTAGGCACAATGACAAAGTCTAAATTAAAAAGGCATGGACAGGACTCGGTAAAAGGTCTAGATTTGAAGCAGAAAATGGGGCAGAGATAGGCCTAAAAATCAACATCAAGTGTCTTCATCTACGAGAAGGCAAAGCTCTAAAGAGACCAGAAGCTGAAACAGGGTAGTGTTTTGTTTGTTGTTGTTGTTGTTGTTTAAATAGAGATTAAGTCTCGCTGTATTGCCCAGGCTGGTCTCAAACTTGTGGGCTCGAGCAGTCCTACCACCTGAGCCTCCCGAAGTGCTGGGAATACAGGTGTGAGCCGCCACACCCAGCAGGTTATAAAAGGTCAATCAACAACTTCCTCTTTTTTCCCTAAGATTGGAACCAATTGAGAAATAAGATATACGATGCCAACAGATGGAGAGCAAGCTCTATTATTAAATATAGCCTCTGTTAATGCAAAAGCTGGCTGGGCGTGGTGGCGGACATTGTGGTAAGCAGAGATAGTACCACTGCACTCCAGCCTGGGCGACAGAACAAGACTCCCTCTCACAAAAGCTAAAGCTGATCTGAAGAAACAGTGGCTCTGTGAGCATATCTGTGGCTGAGAAGATTTGCTACATTACTTTCCATCCCTCCAATCTTCTCTTCCCGCTGACCAAACCCTAACTCAGGCCACAGAAGGGGATATTTGAATATGCAGAGCATCTACATTTAGTTCAGTATTCCTGTCCCATGTAAGCCCCAGGTGGAAAGAAAATAGAAGACTCATCAATGCTTGCTGCCTTTAATTAGATTAGCACCATCCAATGGAGAAATAAAGCCCATGACTACTTTGCTAACCCAGCAGGCAGGAGAGGGGTGAAATAGGGGCCAACGGTGTTATTTTAGAAGTCCCTCTATATGGAAACGTGAGGCAAGAGGAAAGAAAGGTCTTCCCTAATAGGTGGCTGTTTAATCAGAATCCATCCCCTCCTCCTTCACTGTGTAGTGTTCATGTTGTTCAGATGGGATTGGGCTTACACCTAGCTCTAGGCTAGTCTTTGTGAACCTGTGCTCCTTGTAAGAGTTACTGACTCAGGGATGAACAGTTATCCTAAGCTGGTCTAATTAGGATGAGGTTCAGAACTTTTGTTTCATAGTTGGAGAGAGGAACATCCTCTTCTCACCTTGGGTGTAAATAGGATATATACAGTCACTAAATTACTGGTAGCCTTAAAAGGAAAGCCAGGACAAGGATGAAGCCAATATACAGAATGGAGCAGAGCCAAGGATATCACTGAAAAGTAGATTATATTATGAACTCTGGCTCAAATCATAGAGTAAGCCTACTCAATATCTGGAATTTGTCAGTAAATATGAGCCACTGCATTCCTTTTATTGTTTCAACCAATTTGAGCTATTTTCTTTAACTTGCTACCAGAAGTTTACTCTCAAAATAAGGGAATGGTTTCTAAGATCCCTTCCAGTTAAAAAAAAAAAATTATAAATCTAAAAGAAAAGAAATATATAATTCCATGTTCTAGAAAAAGTCCCAGAACTCTCTCTTTTTCTTTTTTATACAGTCTTGCTCCCTTGCCTCAGCTGCAGTGGTGTGATCTCGGCTCTCTGCAATCTTCGCCTCCCAGGTTCAAGCGATTCTTCCACCTCAGCCTCCCGAGTAGCTGGGACCACAGGCGCGTGCCACCACGCCTGGCTAATTTTTGCATTTTTAGTAGAGACGGGATTTCACCATGTTGGCCAGGGTGGTCTTGATCTCTTAACCTTGTGATCCGCCCGCCTCGGCCTCCCAAAATGCTGGGATTACAGGCATGAGCCACTGCGCCCGGCCACAAACTATCTCTTCTTAAGGATGTGACAGTGATCTGCACTAGACTTCAGGCAGCTAAGGTAGGCTCTCCTGGAAATCAGTCCATAAGATGAGGAAGAAATTTTAGCAGCCTTCTGCAGAAGAAGGTATTTTCCTGGGTTGGCTAGATTCCTTGTCATCAAACCGAAATCAAGAGTTTATGAATAGGAATTTAAATGCAGATTTTTTGTCAAAATTTAGAATACTCATACCCTCTGATTCATTAATTCTGCCTCTCAAAATTTCTCCTACAGAAATATGCAAGTAAAGAATATGTGTACAACAACATCCCTTGAAACATTGCTCATTATATTTAAAAAGTGGAAACAATCTTATTTCTACCAATAGGAAATGGGAAGTAGTTAGCTGGGTGTGGTGACTCACATCTGTAATCCCAGCACTTTAGGAAGCTGGAGGTTCCTTTGAGCCCAGGAGTTCAAGACCAGTCTGGGCAACATGATGAAACTCTGCCTCTATTAAAAATAAAAAGTAAAAAATATTTTTAAATTGTTTAAATTATTATTCCTTTAAGAAAGGAAGTGGTTAAATAGATTCTGGTATATCTATACAATGCATGCTAAGAATGAGGTTGCAATGATGGAAAACAATATCTAATATATGGCTGAATATAAAAGGCAAGAAAAATGGCTGGGTGTGGTGGCGCACACCTGTAATCCCAGCACTTTGGGAGGCTGAGGTGGGTGGATCACTTGAGGTCAGGAGTTCAAGACCAGCCTGGCCAACATGGTGAAACTTCATCTCTACTAAAAATACAAAAAAATTCTCTGGGCTTAGTGGTGCATGCCTATAGTTCCAGATACTCTGGAGGCTGAGGCAGGAGAATCACTTGAATCCAGGAGGTGGAGGTTGCAGTGAGCCGAGATCATGCACTGCACTCCAACCTGGGCAACAGAGTGGGAGTCCAGCTCAAAAAAACAAATTGCAAGAAAATAAAAATGCATAGTTCCTATTTTTGTGTTAAAAATAAACTGTATATGTGTTTGTGCATGAAAACATCTGAACAGCTTCTACTTGTTATTTTTCATATTTCTATATTCTTAAAAACTGACGACAGACATCTGTATCTTTTTGTAATTCAAAACCTTTCTTTTTTAAATCTGTGTGTATTTCTGTGAGAAAAGATGATCATATATAAGAATCATGGCTATTCTTATATAAATCACTCAAATTGGTAACTATTAGAATGACTTATTGAGATTAATTCAAATAACTATACATATATGCATATATGTACATACATGCATGAGCATTCATTAATTACACAACAATTCTTATAATGCCTATTATATACCAAGGATATATCAATGAATAAAATCCTAGAGATATATAATGCTGCACATATATAGATTCAAAATAGTCTGAAGAGTATAAATAACTATGAATATTGAAAGGATTAGTGAGGTGTGATGGTATGTGCCTAAAACCCCAGCTACTTGGGAGGCTGAGATGGGAGGATTGCTTGAGCTGTGGAGTTGCAGGTTTAAGTGAGCTATGATCGCACCACTGCACTCCAGCCTGAATGACAGAGCAGAGACCTTGTTTCTAAAAAAAAAAAATAAAAAAGAGAAATGAAACAAAGTATGCATAATTTTCAATCATCAAAAAAATTTAATTTGGCTACTCAGTGATGAACTTGATTTGATGTTACAAATTTGTAATCTTTCTCAATTCCATCTAAAAACCTTAAGGTTGAAAACACTCCATTGGGTAGCCAACTGAATAAAACTATCAGTTTTGATCTGAGTATATTTTGGATCCAGCATCTTTAAACCCTGGCCACATGCCCGACATTGAACCTGAGTTCTCTGTTCCAGACTTCACATGCAATTGCGCTCTTGCTCTCTCTCTCTGTCTTTTTGAAATGGAGTCTCACTTTGTCATCCAGGCTGGAGTGCAGGGGTGCAATCTCAGCTCACTGCAACTTCCACCTACCAGGCTCAAGTGATTCTCCTGCCTTAGCCTCCCTCGTAGCTAGGATTATGGGTGCCTGCCACCACGCCCTGCTACATACAATTTCTCGTCTTTTTTTTTTTTTTTTTTTTTGAGACAAGGTCTCGCTCCATCATCCAGGCTAGAGTGCAGTGGTGCTATCATGGCTCACTGCAGCCTCCACCTCCCAGGTTCAAGTGATCCTCCCACTCAGCCTCCCGAGTAGCTGGATCACAGGCATGTGCCAGCAAACCCAGCTAATTTTTGTGTTTTGTTTGTTTGTTTTTTTATAGAGACTGAGTTTTACCATGTTGCTCAGGCTGGTCTCAAACTCCTGACTCAAGTGATCTGCCTGCCTCAGCCTCATAAAGTGTTGGGATTACAGGCATGAGCTATGGAGGCTGGCCTTCACATACAATTTCTAACACCTCTTTTAAATCACATAAATCTCACTCATCTATTCTTTTCCACTTTGAATTCATAGGCACTTATAACTGGTCCCACACATTTAGTATTGAAATATTATTCCAGGTATATTAATTGTTTTAGTCTGTTTGGGCTGCTATGACAAAATGCCATAAACTGAGTGACTTATAAACAACAGAAATTTATTTACTGTAGTCTGGAGGCTGGGTAGTCCAAGGTGCCAGCAAATTCATTGTCTGATGAAGCCAGTTTTCTGGATGATAAATGACACCTTCTTACTGTGTCCTCACATGGTGAAAGAAAAGAGCTAGCTCTCTTGGGATCTCTTTTATAAAGGCACTAATCCCATTGATAATGTCCTCGCCTTCATGACCTAATCATCTCCCAAAGGCCCTACCTCCTAACACCTCACATTGGGGGTTAGGATTGCAACATGTGCATTTAGGGAAGACACAAACATTCAGACAATAGCATTAATCCTTTCTTCTTCCTTGTGCAGCTAAGAGCTTCCGGAGGTGGGGAGCTGTTTTCTCTCTCACATTCACACATCATACAGTTTATACTTTCAGAAAATTGATTGACTAAATTCATCCCTCAGCCTCCCAAACAAAGATAGTATATCTACTCTAAAAATAGAACACAGATCCTCCGTGTTTTTTAGTCATAATCAATATGACTGTTCATAAGGCAGTTATTTTAAGTTTAGCAGTATAGCCATAATCCCATCATTCAATTAGGTTTGAAATCTTAGAAACGTCAGGATGTTTATTTGCCTTAGCTCCCTTCTAAGCAAACATCATCCTCCAAGCCTATATCCCCCTCCACAGGCATCATTTATAGGAAACAATGTTAGCTTACATAATAGTTTTTGGAAAATGTTTTGGAAAGTACCAATTCTGTTTTAGGAAAACTATGGACTCTGCCTCCTCTCTCTTAAGAATTCTTCTCCTGTGACTATTTCCTTTAACTTCAGACTCAAACAATGATTAAAGATGGCAAGTAAAATGCCAGGAGAAAAGCCTATTTAATTGTACTGTTGGAATAATTGCTCCTGACTTCTAGCTTGCCCGTTGTAATTTTGGGGGGAAGGAAAAAAAATTAATATCAGACTCCAACAATCTCCAAATGAGTCAAAATTATAATCTGGTGAGTGCCTATTTAAAGTAACAGGATCCAAGGCAACATAAGAGGCTTAATTTTGGCTATGCATGTTATTACTTAAGAGTAGGAGAGAGCATTATCTAGTAGTGAAAAGCCAGGAGCATGAATCAACCACTTTAGATTTATACTCCCCTTTAGAGTTTGAGATGGATAAAATAACTTTATATCCCTGTGTTTAGCTTTTCTATCCTTAATATATAAGCAAACTCTCTATCACTTGGCAAAATTGTTGTCTATCTAAGCAGAAAAAAACGTCAAGCTCCTCAAACAGGTTGATTAGTAAATAAATGGCCCAACACAAAAGGGTGATCTCAGTTTTTAATTTTTTTTATTTTTTAAATTGACAGATAAAATTGTATGTATTTACTGTGTATGACATGTTTTGAAGTACCTATACATGGTATAATGACTAAATCTAGCTAACATATGCATTATGTCTAATCTCAATTTAAATTGAAGCAATCATATTTTTTTTTCTTTTTTTTTTTTTTGAGATGAAGTCTCCCTCTGTCACCCAGGCTGGAGTGCAGTGACGAGATCTTGGCTCACTGCAACCTCCACCTCCTGGGTTCAAATGATTCTCCTGCCTCAGCCTCCCCAAGTAGCTGGGACTACAGGCACATGCCACCATGTCCAGCTAATTTTTTTGTATTTTTAGTAGAGATGAGGTTTCATCATGTTGGCCAGGCTGGTCTTGAACTCTTGACCTCAGGTAATCTGCCCGATTCAGCCTCCCAAAGTGCTGGGATTACAGGCATGAGCCACCACGCCTGGACATATTTTTCTTTTTCTATATTCAATTTTAAAGAATACATTAAGTAGAGACAGGGTCTCACCATGTTGTCCAGGCTGATCTCAAACTCCTGGGCTCAGGCAATCCTCCTGCCTCTGCCTCCCAAAGTGCTGGAATTATAGACAGCCACTGCACCTGGCCCATATTTTTCAAAAGTGAAATTTTGCAGGCACCTGTAGTTCCAGCTACTCAGGAGGCTTAGGTGGGAGGATTCCTTGAGTCCAGGAGTTCAAATCCAGCCTGACAACATAGCAAAACCCCATCTCACAAAGAAAAAAAAGGCCGGGCACAGTGGCTCACACCTGTAATTTCAGCACTTTGGGAGGCCGAGGTGGGCGGATCACCTGAGGTCAGGATTTCAAGACCACCCTAGCCAACGTGGTGAAACCTGTCTCTACTAAAAATACAAAAATTAGCTGGGCATGGTGGTGGGTGCCTATGATCCCAGCTACTTGGGAGGCTGAGGCAGGAGAATCACTTGAACCTGGGAGGTGGAGGGTGCAGTGAGCTGAGATCGCGCCATTGCACTCCAGCCTGCAACAGGAGTGAAACTCCGTCTCAAAAAAATGTGATTTTCTTCACATTTTCTTTTACTTAGCTTACTTTATTGCAAGAATATAGTATATAACACATATAACATACAAAATATGTGTTAATTGACTGTTTATGTTATCCATAAGGCTTATGCTCTACCATAGGTTATTAGTAGTTAAGTTTAAGGGGAGTCAAAAGTTAAATGCAAATTTTCTGCTTGAGGAAAGGTCAGTGCCCCTAACCCCTATGTTGAATGTTCAAGAGTCAACTGTAATTCAAGCTACACATTTTAATTTTTTTTCTTATACTAGTAAATACCAGACTGAGAGGACTGAAGGTTTAACACATTTCAAACATCTTTGCTTGGTCTCCTTAGCTTTTACAACCATTACTAAATGTATGGTTCTTTGTGATTAAATTATTATTATATATGTGATATGAAATAGACTACTGAACTGGGCATGGTTTCTTATGCCTGTAATCCCAGCAACTCAAGAGGCTGAAGCCAGAGGATCACTTGGGGCCAGGAGTTTGAGACCAGCCTGGGGCAACATAGTGAGAACCCATCTCAACAACAAAAAAAATACAAAATCTAGCCAGGTTTGGTGGCATGTGCCTGTAGTCCCAGCTACTTGGAAGGCTGAGATGGGAGGGTTGCTGGAGCCTGGAAGGTCAAGGCTGCAGTGAGCAATGATTATGCCACTGCACTCTAGCCTAGGGGGTCAGAGTAAGACTTTTTCTCAAAAAAAAAAATAAATAAATAAAAATACATAAAAATGAAAAATAGAGGTGAATAGAGAAAATAATAGGCAACTCTCAGACATACATTTTGAAATTCTAAGTTATTAAGAACATAAAATTCAAAAAAAAAAAGAACATGAAATTCAAGCTTAGAATGCCCACTTAAGCCTTTTTATAAATTCCCTTTCTACGAACCCATTATAGTTATCTTTAAACTGAAGTCATTATAATTACCAGTGAAAAGAGTGAAGAATATCTTACTTAGGGATATATACTATATAAGGTATGGCTAGAAATTTTAAAATATGGTGGAGCTACCTTTTCAACATTGTAGGGTAAAAAGTGAGTTCTGGAGACACCTCTAAGATAACATATGGCCAGATTATAATAAAGAAATAAGACAATAACAGAATTTAAAATGTTTAACTTTCAAAAAGTTACTGAAAAATGGAAAGCTTATAAAGTTAATATGTGAATGTAGGCACTAAAATATTGTCTGTCTTGTAATGTATTTTAAAATATTATCACTGGCTACAGTGTAGCTACACAAACATAGCAATTAATGTGACAGCAGTTGAGTGTTGAGGCCAAATTAAAGGGAATTATTTATTCTTGTTGCTAAGATTGGAAGTGTATAGGAGGCACCCAGAAGCTACTATAAAAGAGGTTATGGTTAAGTACACACTATTTTTTATATTCATCTTGAAATGTACAATTTCACAGAAGTCTTTCAAGAAAAGCAACCATAAAGCAAGCGAAAGAGAAAACAATTGCAATCTTGTGTCTGTTTTTGAACAAACCTCAAATAACTATTGAGATTTTTTCTTAAACTTTTTGTTATAGAAATTTCCAAATACACACAAAATAGGAAGAACAGAATAATGAGGCCCCTTGTATCTATTACCCAGATTCAACATTTATCAACATCTGGCCAATCTATTTCATTTACAACCCCACTGCTCTCAGCTCCTGCACACTAGATTATTTAAAAGCAACTGTTGGTCAGGACGTGGTGGCTCATGCCTGTAATCCCATCACTTGAGGTCAAGAGTTGGAGACCACCCTGGCCAATATGGTGAAACCCTGTCTCTACTAAAAATACAAAAATTCATGAGGCGTGGTGGTGTATGCCTATAATCCTGGGAGGCTGAGGCAGGAGAATTGCTTGAACCCAGGAGGTGGAGATTGCAGTGAGCCGACATTGCGCCACTGCACTACAGCCTGGGTAACAGTGCGAGACTCCATCGTAAAAAAGAAAGAAAGAAAGAAAGAAAGAAAGAAAGAAAGAAAGAAAGAAAGAAAGAAAGAAAGAAAGGAAAAGAAATTACAAAATTTAAAATTGAAATAGAAAAATAAATTTAAAAATCAACTGTCAGGCCAGCATGGTGGCTCATACCTATAATCCCAGCACTTTGGGAGGCCAAGGCGGGCAGATTACTTGAAGTCAGGAGTTTGAGACCAGCTTGGCCAACATGGTGAAACCCTATTTCTACTAAAAATACAAAAATTAGCCAGGCATGGTGGCAGGTGCCTGTAATGGCAGCTACTGGGAGGCTGAGGCAGGAGAATCGCTTGTACCTGGGAGACAGAGCTTGCAGTGAGCCCAGATGGTGCCACTGCATGCCAGCCTGGGCAACAGAGCAAGACTGTGTCTTGAAAAAAAAGAAAAAAAAAAATGAAAAGCAAAACAAAACAAAAAAACCCAACTGTCAGCTATCACATCAGGTCATTCTACCAGAAAATACTGTAGTATCTATATCTAAGAGTTAAGACTGTTTTTGTTTTTTAAAGCACAATCAGAATTCCAGTGTCACATCTAGAAAATATGAACCCCTTAATATCACATAATATACAGTCAGTAATATTAAAAGTCTTACTGGTCAGGAATGGTGGGTCATGCATGTAATCCCAGCACTTTGGGAGGCCTAGGTGGGAGGATCACTTGAGCCTAGGAGTTCAAGACCAGCCTGGGTGACCCCATCTCTACAAAAAGTATTTAAATAAAAATTTTAAAAAGTCTTACTTCTAGTCACATAGCTTAGATAATACTTAGTAGTAATATAAAATGTTTTCAGGTTGAACTACATAGGAATCTAAATTTTTGACATTTTTGACTTAGGAGAAACTTAGGTCAAATCCTGCACTGTGTTGGGTCCAGTTGCTTTTCAAAGTAGTAATATAAAATGTTTTCAGGTTGAACTACATAGGAATCTAAATTTTTGACATTTTTGACTTAGGAGAAACTTAGGTCAAATCCTGCACTGTGTTGGGTCCAGTTGCTTTTAGCCAGCTTGGCCCACACCCTGTTTTTCATGGTCTTATCAGTCCCCAGTTTATGCAGCTACTTCAACAGTTTCCTTTGCTAGTCATGTGAAACTGCTGCCTGGAATTTTCTATTCTCTTTGGACCACACTGTGTTATTCCTATCTCAAGAGAAACCAAGAGAGAGAGAGAGCCAAATTCCCAAACAGGTCAGTTAATCTTGAAGAGTCACAACAATGAAGTTCCCTCTGCTTTAATCTTTTTACACACAAAAAAAGTAGCCCCAAGAAACTTGATGTTAACTAATCAGTTATTTTTCTATTGGTCTGTCTCCTTGTCTCGCCTTACAAGAAAAGTCACTTTGAAACAATGGATGTACTCTTTGCTTCTTTTTTTTTTTTTTCTGATATAGAGTCTTGGTGTCATCCAGGCTGGAGTGTAGTGGTGCCATCTCGGTTCACTGCAACCTTCACCTCATGGCCTCCACAGTGATCCTCCCACCTCAGCCTCCTGAGTAGCTGGAATTACAGGCATGGGCCACCACACTGGGCTAATTTTTGTAGTTTTTAGTAGAGATGGGGTTTCAGCATGTTGCCTAGGCTGGTCTTAAACTCCTGACCTCAAGTGATCTACCCTCCTGGGCCTCCCAAAGTGCTGAGATTACAGGCGTGAGCCACTGCACCCAACTTGCTTCTTTCTTCATTCCTTCTTGCTCTGTAAAGCCAATGCCTTCTGCTCAGCTCCTGATTCTGTCTTGTGGAACAAAGTGTTACCTCTTTCTAGAATTGCAAATAAAGCCAATTGAGACTTTTTTTTTTTTTTTTTGAGGCAGAGTCACACTCTGTCACCCAGGCTGTAGTGCAGTGGTGCAATCTTGGCTCACTGCAACCTCTGCCTCCTGGGTTCAAGAGATTCTTCCACCTCAGCCTGCCAAGTAGCTTGAACTACAGGCACACACCACCACACCTGGCTAATTTTTGTAGGCCAGGCTGGTATTGAACTCCTGACCTCAAGTGATTCACCTGCCTTAGTCTCCCCGAGTGCTGAGATTACAGGCGTGAGCCACCACGCCTGGCCCAATTGAGATCTTTAAACTAAATTTGTAACTTTGTCTTTTGACAATTCTAAGAATATCAGTAATTTTTTGGGCAACCAGTAGGTAGCCCCTTCCATTTTTTTAACTTCCCAAAAGGCAACTGAACCAAATCAAAATAATTTACCAGGATGTAATCTAAACACTTCCCTCATTCAGGTTTTCCCCAGTTATTAACCATATTAACACAATTAGTGGTTATGCTAACTCATGATATATATTTTCCAATTGTTTTGTAGCCAGGCATGGTGGCGAGCATCTGTAATCCCAGCTACTCAGGAGGCTGAGGCAGGAGAATCGCTTGAACCTGGGAGGCAGAGGTTGTAGTGAGCCGAGATCATGCCACTGCACTCCAGCCTGGATGACAAAGCAAGACTTGGCCTTGAAAAAAAAAATTGTTTTTGCAATTATTTAATCAGACTTTCTTAAGACTTTGATCTTTATGCACTTTTACCTTCCTTAATAGCTCTTCAAAAGAGGCCTTGAAAAAAATGCAATGACTGGCAAGTTAAGGCAATACTGGAAAGTAATGACTGTTCAAAGGTTGGGTTTCAACCACGGCTATGAGTGTCACAGTCCCAGGAAGGCGGGTTGAATTCAGGGCCACTCTAGGAATTTTGCTTGCAGTTTCATAAGCATAGACTATTCCAGACTCCACATCCTCTTTGCCTACAAACAGTGAGTCCCAAGGCAAACAGAAGGCTGTGAAGAGGGAGACCAGAATTAATCTAGCTCTTGTCAGAGTATTCTAGGATAAATTCCCAGGCCAAACTGCCACTGACAATTTTAGAAACCCTGGATTGGATAAATTCATTATGATAAAGATTAAAATATTACCTTATGTTTACATGTTGTAGGAGCTTTTTAAAGGGTTTTCCGTCTTATGAATAGTCTCAGCAATATTGAAAGACTAATACAAGCTGGGCATGGTGGCTCATGCCTATGATTCCAGCACTTTGGGAGGTCAAGGTGGGTGGATCGCCTGAGGTCAGGAGTTCAAGACCAGCCTGGCCAACATAATGAAACCCCCTCTCTACTAAAACTACAAAAAAAATTAGCTGGGTGTCGTGGTGGGCGCCTGTAATCCCAGCTACTTGGGAGGCTGAGGCAGGAGAATGGCTTGAACCTGGGAGGCGGAGGTTGCAGTGAACTGAGATCACACCATTGCACTCCAGCATGGGCAACAAGAGTGAAACTTTATCTCAAAAAAAAAAAAAGACCAATATACTAATAGTAATTATTGCTTCCATGCTAATCGGCATTCTGAAGATAAGGGGTCGAAACAGGTTATTAATTATTAATAAGAGTATCTGTGGCTCCTCTAAGCTGGAAGTTCCTCTGAGTCTGAGTGAATTAGAGAGTAATCCGTGTCCCCTTTGCCTTCCCTGAGCTTAGTACATGTACCTAAGTATTGAGCACTGACCATTAAAATTGTAATTCTCTTTTCTTCTAATTTTTATTTTTTGTGATGCTATAACAATAAAGGAGAAAAATCTAAGGTATACATAATCACGTACTTTACCACCTCGATGCAATCATCTTCATTTCTACTTATTTCCCTTCAGACTTTGTCCAGTTGCATCCAGGCTTTTACATAATTATCATCACAGTGCATGTGCTTCTTCGTTTTACTTTTTCTCCTTTTATAGCAACTTGCTTCATAATCTTCTTAATCACTATAGCTTCATATTCCTGTCAGTTGGTATGTGACAATTTACTTAGCTATTTATCTATCAGGAGACATGTAGGCTTTTTCCAAATTTTTTCCCTACAAATTTGAGATGAATTTTTCTGTTCTCACATCTTCCTTGGATTATTTCTACATAATACATTTCTAAGGATAATAAGATTATAGGTTGTAGTCAGGCATGGTGGCTTATGCCTGTATTCCCAGCACTTTGGGAGGCCAAAGTGGGTGGATCACCTGAAGTCAGGAGTTAGAGACCAGCCTGGCCAACATGGCAAAACCTTGTCTCTACTAAAAATATGAAAATTAGCCAGGTGTGGTGGTGCATGCCTATAGTCTCAGCTACTCGGGAGACTGAGGCAGGAGAATTGCTTGAATCTGGGAAGCGGAGGTTGCAGTGAGCTGAGATCGCACCACTGCACTCCAGCCTGGGCAACAGAGCAAATCCCTGTCTTAAAAAAAAAAAAAAAAAAAAAAAATTATAGCTGTGGCAGATTGTATGTTGCAAAAGCAGCCACAACAATATCTTCCTGATCCCAGTGCTTTTCTGCAATGTGATCTTGCCACTCCCCTTTGAACCTAGTCCCTATGACTGCTTTGACCAATAGAATATGGCAATAGTGACATCATGCCTTTTCAGGTGCAGCCCTTGATTGGCCAGGTAACATCTACTTTCCACTTTGGGGAAGTACAACTATTCTGAGACCCACCATGCTATGAGAAGTCCAAGCCACATGACGAGGCCCTGGGGGCTGTGGTGCTAGGTATAGAACAAGAAAAGCTCTGGAGCATTTGAGAGATTGTGAGAAAAAAGAGCACACACCTGTGAAGGGTATGTTCCAGATCTCACTACCCGGCAGAAAGCCAGGCAGACAAACTGTCTAGCAGAGCCCTTCCCAAATTTCACACTCACAAAACTCCATGCAGAACAAGTGGTTATATAGGTTGAGCATCCTTATTATCTGAAAATTCAAAATCCTAAATACTCCCAAATTCAAGACTTTGTGAGTGTTGACATGGTGCCACAAGGCAAAAATTCCACATATGAGCTCCTCTGATGAGTTGAAGTTTAAACAAAGGCTGACAGCACACAGTTTACTTAGCATTCCCAGAGGAAAAAAGACCCTCCCAAACCCCTTCAGCTGTGATACATCTTTTCTGCACCTGTTCAGATTCCCCCGTACAAGCACATCCACAAAGTGTAATAAAATGAAAACTTTGTTTCATGCACAAAATTATTTAAGATATTATGTGGACTGGGCATGGTGGCTCACACCTGTAATCCCAATACTTTGGGAGGCTGAAGTGGGCAGATAGCTTGAGCCCAGGAGTTTGAAACCAGCCTAGGCAACATAGCAAAACACTGTTTGTACCCAAAAAAAAAAAAAAAAAAAAAAAAAAAAAATTGTCTGGGCACAGTGGTTCATGCCTGTAATCCCAGCACTTTGAGAGGCTGAAGTGGACGAATCATTTGAGGCCAGGAGTTCAAGACCAGCCTGGCCAACATGGTGAAACCCCATCTCTACTGAAAAAAACAAAAATCAGCTGGACGTAGTGCTGCGAGCTTTAATCCCAGCTACTTGGGAGGCTGAGGCACAAGAATGGCTTGAATCTGGGAGGCAGAGGTTGCACTGAGCTGAGATGGTGCCACTGCACTCCAGCCTGGGCAACAGAGTGAGACCCTGTCTCAATTGAAAAAAATACAAAAATTAGCTGGGCAGGGTGGCTCGTCGTGTCTTTAGTCCTGGCTACTTGGGAGGCTGAGGTGGGAGGATCACTCAAACTTGGAAAGTCAAGGTTGCAGTGAGATGAGATTGTGCCCTTGCACTGCAACTGGAGTGACAAAGCAAGAACCTATCTCAAAATAAATAAATAAATGATAAAAAATAAAAATAAAATAAACCCACCTTCAGTCTATGTGCATAAGGTGTATATGAAACATAAATGAATTTCATGTTTAGACCTGGGCTCCATTCCCAACTGATCTCCTTATAGATATGCAAGTATTCCAAAATCTAAACAGTTCTGGTCCCAAACATTTTGCATTAGGGATAGTCAACTTGTATTAAGCTGTCAAGTTTGTCAGTACCTACCAAATATATAGGTATTTGAAACACAAGCCAAAAGATACATTTTCTTTTCCCACACACTGGCAAGAGTTTCTAACAGGATTGATCCTGTTTATACAATTTGCAGTGCCCTTAACGAGTCTGGCTTTTCAGGGTGCAAGCCTTAGAAGACTATTCTCTGCACTGATTCTGAGTTTCTTCATTTAAGGTGCCAAAGTGTCCAAATTTTTAGAGGGGATTTAAATTTTGCCTCTTTTCTGAGTAGGTAACGCCTAACTTTGGAAGCCCTCCATTAATTTTCTTATCTTCACCAGCTCTAGTTTTCTTCCTTCTTGTTCTCCCTACTTCTCTCTCATCTTCTGCTCTGCTCATCTTCAAACAAAAGTAAATGCTACTCCAAGTAGTAATGCTACTTGGGGGCGGGGTTGCTCTCACCTGTAATCCCAGCACTTTGGGAAGCCAAGGAAGGCAGATCATCCGAGGTTAGGAGTTTGAGACTAGCCTGTCCAACATGGTGAAACCCCATCTCTACTAAAAATGCAAAAATAAATTTAGCTGAGTGTGGTAATGGATGCCTGTAATCCCAGCTATTTGGGAGGCTGAGGCAGGAGAATCGTTTGAACCTGGGAGGCAGAGGTTGCAGTGAGCTGAGATCGCACCACTGCAGTCCAGCCTGGGTGACAGAGCAAGACTCCATCTCAAAAAAAAAAAAAAGTAATAGCTACTGGTGGGACATGGTGACTCATGCCTGTAATCCAGCTTTCTGGGAGGCAGAGGCAGGGGTATCACTTGAGCTCAAGAGTTCGAGTGAGCTATGATTGCTCCACTGCACTCCAGCTTGAGCAACAGAATGGACCCCATGTCAAATAAATAAATAAAAGTGCCACAAAGAGTATAAAATAATTATTGTAATCACAATAATACCTACCATTTATCTACCTTAATTTTTTTTTTTTTTGAGACAGTTTTGCTCATGTTGCCCAGGCTGGAGTGCAGTGGCACAATCTCATCTCACTGCAAACTCTGCCTCCCTGGTTCAAGTGATTCTCCTGCCTCAGCCTCCTGAACAGTTGGGATTACAGGTGCTCACCACCACACCTGGCTAATTTTTGTATTTTTAGTAGAGACGGGGTTTCTCCATGTTGGCCAGGCTGGTTTTGAACACCTGACCTCAGGTCATCCACCGGCCTCGGCCTCCCAAAGTGCTGAGATTACAGCCATGAGCCACTATGCCCAGTCTACCTTAAATTTAAACACATGAAGTTTTTTTTAATTCACTTGAAGAAAGGAACCAAGAAGACCTGAAGTATGTGTGTATAACTTCGTGGTACATTAAAGATAAACAAATGCTAGATTCACTAATTCATTCAACAAACTTTTTGAGGAAGGGCATGGTGGCTCAAGCCTGTAATCCCAGCACTTTGGGAGGTAGGAGGATCGCTTGAGGCCAGAAGTTGGAAAGAAGCCTGGGCAACAGAGTCAGACCCCATCTCTACAAAAAAAAAAACCAGACAACGACAAAAACAAAAACCTTTTGAACACCCATTATGTGTTAAGCATATTGATTCTCTCGGGCAGGACTCTGAGTATGCAGTGTAGAAAACTAACTCAAATTGGATTAAGGCAAATGCAAATTTATTGGCTCATGGAATTGAGGACCAGTTTCAGGACAGACCTGAGTCGGGGCTCAACAACGTGAAGGAGAAATGGATCTTTCTGTTTCTTGGCTGACTGCTTTTCTGTGTGCTGGTTCGTTTCTCAGGCTCTGAGTAGTTGGTTGAAGGAGCAGCTCCCGACTCACAGCTTCTGAGGTTCAAGTTCAATGAGAGAGGGCGAGAGAGAAATTGTTCTAGGGAGCTGCAGCAAGACCTAGAATCCAATGAGTGGACCATCTTAATCTGGTGCCCATTTCTAAACCAGTCCCAGTGGCCAGGGGTATAAGCATGCTCTGATTGGCTTAGGCTTGGACACAAGTTCCACCTCTAGAGCTGAGTTGGCTTTATCTGGCGTACGGGGACTGAAAGTGGGGAACAAAAGTCTCCCCAGAGCAAAATAGGAGTACTCTAAGATGCGGTTGCAAATCAACACATCCCAGATACCTCCTTTCAATTCCTATTCATGAGTTCTCGGCAGACATAAATGTTAAGATTAGCAGATAACAACCTTCTTTGACTAATACTCTGTCCACACCCACTCCCCTATTTAACCAGTTCGTCCCCTGTAAGAATCTTTATCCTCACGGTTCACATGGTGTATCAGTCTGTTCTCACGCTGCTAATAAGGACATTCTCGAGACTGGGTAATTTATAAAAGAAAGAAGTTTAATCGACTCACAGTTCCATGTGACTGGGGAGGCCTCATAATCATGGTAGAAGGTGAATGAGGAGCAAAGTCATGTCTTACATGGTGGCAGGCAAGAGAGCTTGTGCGGGGGACCTCCCCTTTATAAAACCATCAGATCTTGTGAGACGTATTCACTACCACAAGAACAGTATGCGGGAAACCGCCCTCATGATTCAATTATCTCCACCTGGCCCTGAGATCTGGGTGGGGACACACCATATTACATGGACAAACCATATCACATGGCTATGGAGCCCTTTCAAGGTACTGGGTACATGGATATTTGTAATGTTTTGTTGCTTCTCTTTTGAGGTGCCACAAAATACCCTTCTCCACTTGGAGACTCAGGCTTCAGGAAAAAGAAGAAGACCAACAGATGAGAAGTGAGTTTTCTTCCACTTCTAGGAAAATACATAATTAGAACCTTCCAAGATGTAAGGAAAAAGGGCCAGATTTAGATTTCCAAATGTGGAGTGACAAGTATTTTACAAAATGAGGGAGTTGGATTAGATAACTCACTAAAGTCCCTCCTAGTTATCAAAGGATTCTGTGATTCACATCCTTTCTTTTAGAACAGCAGTGTTTGTTTTGGTTTAAATAAGGGAAGAGGGCATGGGCTCCTGAAGTGGCAGGGAGGAGGGGAAGAGATGGAGCAGGGCAGGGAGGGGCGAGTGGGGACTGTGAGACAAATATCACCCATTTCCCAGTTTTAGTCGTCAGGCGGCTGCTCTTCACTCCCCACTTGGATTTCGAGCATTTTCACAAATCTTCAGAATTAGTTCAAATCATCAACTTGTACTTGGGTAGCTTTATTCCCTTGGCTCTTGAAAGGGAAAGTAAATCAAAGCTTGTCTGCTCAGAACCCGGCAGGAGCATTTAATAAAGATGTCCGGCCGGGTGCAGTGGCTCACGCCTGTAATCCCAGCACTTTGGGAGGCAGATGCAGGTGGATCACTTGAAGTCAGGAGTTCAAGACCAGCCTGGCCAACAGGGTGAAACCCCGTCTCTACTAAAACTACAAAATATAGCCAGGCATTGTGGCAGGCACCTGTAATCCCAGCTAGGAGGCTGAGGCAGGAGAATCGCTTGAACCTGGGAGGCAGCGGTTGCAGTGAGTCCAGATCCTGCCACTGTACTCCAGCCTGGGTGACAAGAGCAAGACTCCGTCTCAAAAAAAAAAAAATGTTCATTCCGTGGTGGAGGCAGGCTTGAGGATTCTGTGGTAGTCCCTCAGGATCTACTTCAATTCCAGGCTGGCTTCCAGGAAATGCTGTAAGTGGTAAGAATGACAAGATTTGCCAGCTCTGTTGCAGAATGCTTTAGTGACCCTCAAGTGAAGTCATTGCAGAACAAAAGGCTGTAAAAGGAGAGAAAAGAATGAGGGGAGAGATGTTATAGGTGCAAACTGGCATAGAAAGCCCTGCAGCGCAAGCAAGCAACACGTTTGAATTCTCCCAAGAGAGGCAGAGAAAGCAACACAGGAAAACATTTAGACATCCACAGAGGCAGGGAGAACCTGAAGCGGAAGTCTGTCAGTGAGCAGCATTTCAATGCTCAGCCAGAACACCAGGAGAGAGCTGCGGGCCCTCAGTAGCTACTGAACCAATATGGGTTGAAGTGAAGTCTGGTTTCAGCATTTGTGCTGATGTTGCCTCATTTTATGTTTTTGTTTGTTTGTTTTTTGAGATGGAGTTTCGCTCTTATCACCCAGGCTGGAATGCAATGGTGCGATCTTGGCTCACTGCAACCTCCGCCCCCCTGGATTCAAGAGATTCTCCTGCCTCAGCCTCCCAAGTAGCTGGGATTATAGACACATACCACCATGCCCAGCTAATTTTGTATTTTCAGTAGAGACCAGGTTTTGCCATGTTGGCCAGGCTGGTCTAGGACTCCCGACTTCAGGTGATCCACTGCCTCGGCCTCCCAAAGCACTGGTATTACAGGCATGAGCCACCACACCCGACCCATTTTATGTTTTATTTCTCATTGATCACTTGCAGGTTAGAGAGTCACACAAGCTACAGTCCCAAGCACCTATGTTCCAAACGGTGCAGCTTGCCAGGGGAGTCACAAGTAAATACGCCCCTTTCCCCAGATTCCTCTTCCACACAGTCCTGCCCCTCTATGTAAGGACCCAGAAGTGCCTCAGGTCGTGTTAAAGCCTACAGTTAACTCTTTCATCTGAAATACAACAATTTGAGAAATAGGAAACGTGTGATTTGTAACCTGACAAAGTTGAACTTTACTTGAGCTTTGTGGTAAACAGTGAAGGTTAAGAAATCCCCCACCCTGGGCTGGGCCCGATGGCTCATGCCTGTAATCCCAGCACTTTGGGAGGCCGAGGCAGGCAGATCATGCTGTCAGGAGTTCAAGACCAGCCTGACCAACATAGTGAAACCCCGTCTCTACTAAAAATACAAAAATTAGCTGGACATAGTGGCATGCACCTGTAATCCCAGCTACACCAGAGGCTGAGGCAGGAGAATCGCTTAAATCTGGGAGGTGGAGGTTGCAATGAGCTGAGATTGTGCCAGTGCACTCCAGCCTGGGTGACAGAGCAAGACTCCATCTCAAAAAAAAAAAAAAAAAAAATTCCCCACCCTTTATGTTCTACACGTTCTACAAAAGGGCTTACTGCAAAGACCTGCCCTGCCCCCCTTCCAGATTTCACTTCAGTAAGACTCACAGATGTTCTTCTTGTTTACCTATGTTAAGACCAGACACAGACCCTCAAAATTTCCTTCCTTTACCTCACAGATGATTAGCTGAACTGCTTGTCCTCACTGAAGAACCAGAGCAAAACTCTTGTTACAGGAACTTTGGTTAGGCCTCTCTCCTTCATCTGGGCCTCAGAACTTTCTTTACCCTTAGCCTGAGCCCCTTCAGAGAACAGGGTGGCTTTGGGGCCAAACATTCCAATTTGCTCGATTTGTTTCTCTTTCATCTGCTTCCCACATCTAGCTCATCCTAGGCTTGTTTCCTCCTACTGTAGAGACACCCTTTGCTAACCTTTGAGGTGCTTACAGACCTTCCAATCCCAGCATTCCCCACTGCAAGAATTCCCGTTTCTCTATTGCAAGAGTACCCCTGCAACACCCTGGCAATAATTCTTTCAAATAAAGGTCTCTACTTTACCAAGTCCAGAATTTGTTTTTTTGTTGAGATGCAGTCTTGCTCTGTCGCCAGGTTGGAGTGCAGAGGTGCAATCTCGGCTCACTGCAACCTCCGCCTCCTGGGTTCAAGTGATTCCCCTGCCTTAGCCTTCCGAGTAGCTGAGATTACAGGCATGCACCACCACGCCCGGCTAACTTTTTGAATTTTAGTAGAGTTGGAATTTCACCATGTTGGCCAGGATGGTCTCGATCTCCTAACCTCATGATCTGCCCACCTCGGCCTCCCAGCGTACTGGGATTACAGGCGTGAGCCACTGCGCCCAGCCAGTTTTTTTAATTTGACAAACCAGAAACAGAAGACAACCCATCAGCTCCTCTTCTGAGCTCCTTCTAGCACTAGAAATTTCACAGAAACTGCATATTGTTTGATTCCTGGGCCCCCTGGGTGGGTTTCCAGAGTGCACTGTGGCTTGCCAAGAGAATGTGACCTCTGACAAAACGATGCTCTGGGTAGAGAGCCTGTTAAATGCTTATCATGTGCTAGGTACTATTTTATGTGTTTTATGTTTGTTATCACATTTAATTTTTCCAATTTCTGTAAGAGGAAAGTACTATTTTTAGCCCTGTCTTGCAAGAGAGGAAACAGAGGCTCTCAGCTAAATAACTTACTCAAGGTCACACAGCCAGTGAGTGACAGAGCTGGGATGCAAGTGCAGGTCAGTCTGAGGCCATGCGTGGGTTTGTAATCACCATGCCACGGGTTTTCCTGAGAGGCGGCTTCTTGGAAATGCTCCTTTCAGTGTCTGGTATCTCTGGATAGAAACATGTGAAAAAGAAACTGTCAGCCGGGATTTAGCCAAGCACCCACAGCCAAAGCATGGTGTCCACCTGCCGAACACTGAAGGAAACCAAAATATTTCTCCCCAAAATATTGAGCATTGTTAGCTAAAGACACTAAACCGCAGGGGACCGCTCTGCCTCAGCCTCTGGGTGCCTGATGACAGGGCGCAAATCCTTCCTTACTGGAGACGGCACTTGCTTTTTGGCCCCGAGAAGGCACCAGCAGGCACCAGTGGAATCTGGGAACAGATTTACTCTCTTCCCACATGTATTAGTGATTCTCTTACAAGGACAGATCTAATAGGGGAGAAAGAGAGAGAGAGTGTGTGTGTGTGAGAGAGAGAGAGAGAAAGGGGAGTTTATTAAGTATTAACTTACACAATTACAGAGTCCCACAATAGGCTGTCTGCAAGCTGAGGAACAAGGAGAGCCCGTCCAAGTCCCAAAACTGGACTTGGAGTCTGATGTTCCAGAGCAGGAAGCATCCAGCACAGAAGAAAGATGTAGGTTGGGAAGCTAAGCTTGTCTCACCTCTTCATGTTTTTCTGCCTGCTTTATATTCGCTGGCAGCTGATTAGATGGTGCCCACCAGATTAAAGGTGAATCTGCCTTCCCCAGCCCAGATTCAAATGTTAATCTCCTTTGGCAACACCCTCACAGACACACCCAGGATCAATACTTTGTATCCTTCAATTCAATCAAGTTGACAGTCAGTATTAACCATCACACCAGATTTTCCCACCTCTTAAAAGACTGAACTGCTCTTTTGTCTTGTCACTATGCAGGATTTATGGCTCTTTGTTAAACTACGATTTAAGCAAACCTCCTAAGCCACTGCCTTGAAAGAGAAATATTTTTGAACCGAAGCCTCTCCCGTGAGATAGGTATAGCATGCATTAATACATTTCTGCTTGTTTTTATTTTATTAATCTAGCTTTTTTTTTTTTTGAGATGGAGTCTTGCTTTGTCTGTTGCCCAGGCTGGAGTGCAATGGCGTGATCTCAGCTCACTGCAACCTCCGCCTCCCAGGTTCAAGCAATTCTCCTGCCTCAGCCTCCCGAGTAGCTGGGACTACAGGCATGCGCCACCATGCCCGGCGAATTTTTTGCATTTAGTAGACATGGGATTTCACTATGTTGGTCGGGTTGATCTCAGACTCCTGACATCAGGTGATCCACCAGCCTCAGCCTCCCAAAATGCTGGGATTACAGGCGTGAGCCACCGCGCCCGGCCTCTTTCTTCTTCACGCTCCCAACTCCCCCACTGCAACTCCCATTCTACGGAGAAAAGGTTCTCTCCTTTGGGCTAATGTTTTACCATACCAATTTCCCAGCCGGGAAAGCTCAAGCCCAGGCAGGTCCCTGTGGCTTTACATATACCTGAAAGTGGCGAGATAGGTCAGCACAGATCCTGTTCCTACCATTAGGTTCTGAATGGGAAAGGGAACTCCAGAAGCATCTCCACCAAAGCTCTTCTTTCCAAAGTTTACTTCTGTGTTGCTTAGGCCCTGAAGGTGAAGGGTAAAATTGTCCAGACAATTAAATTATTGTTCTTCAGGAGGCTGAAGTGGGAGGATAGCCTGAGTCCAGGAAGTCGAGGCTGCCATGAACTAGGATCACGCCATTGCACTCCAGCCTGGGCGACAGAGCAAGACTCTTTCTCTTAAAAAAAAAAAAGGAAAAAAGGGGGCCGGGAGCGGTGGCTCAAGCCTGTAATCCCAGCACTTTGGGAGGCCGAGGCGGGTGGATCATGAGGTCAAGAGATCGAGACCATCCTGGTCAACATGGTGAAACCCCGTCTCTACTAAAAATACAAAAAAAAATTAGCTGGGCATAGTGGCGCGTGCCTGTAATCCCAACTACTCAGGAGGCTGAGACGGGAGAATTGCCTGAACCCAGGAGGCGGAGGTTGTGGTGAGCCGAGATCGTGCCATTGCACTCCAGCCTGGGTAACAAGAGCGAAACCCCGTCTCAAAAAAAAAAAAAAGGAATGAGATTATGTCCTTTGCAGGGACATGGATGGAGTTGGAAGCCGTTATCCTCAACAAACTAACACAGGAACAGAAAACCAAACACTGTATATTCTCACTTATAAGTGAAAGCTAAATGATGAGAACGTATGAACACATAGGGGAAACAACACACTGGGGCCTGTCGGGGGTGGGAGGAGGGAGAGCATCAGGGAGAGTAGCTAATGGATGCTAGGCTTCATATCCAGGTGATGCGGTGATCTGTGCAGGAAAGCACCATGGCATACGTTTACACATTTACCTATGTAACAAACCTGCACATCCTGCCCATGTACCCCAGAACTCAAAATAAAATGTGGAGAAAAAAAGGCTGGGCACGGTGGCTCACACCTGTAATCCCAACACTTTGGGAGGCTGAGGCAGGCAGATCACTTGAGGTCAGGAGTTTGAGACCAGCCTGGCCAACATGGTGAAACCCCATCTTTACTAAAAATATAAAAATTAGCCAGGGGTGGTGGCGGGTACCTGTAGTCCTAGCTACTTTGGAGGCTGAGGTAGGAGAGTTGCTTGAACCCCTGAGGTGGAGGCTGCAGTGAGCCAAGATTGTGCCACTGCACTCCAGCCTGGGTGACAGACAGAGCAAGACTCTGTCTCAAAAAAAAAATCAAAAACAAATACCATCAAATTGGTGGTTAGGGCTTCAACAGAGAAATTTTGAAGGGACACAATTTAGTCCATAGCAAGTAGAACAGTGGTTTTTTTTTTTTAATTTTTATTTTTAATTGACATGTAATAATTATATATATTTATAGTGTACAAATGTGATGTTTTGATACATGTATACATTGTGTAATAACAAAATCAGGGTAATTAGTAAATCCATCACCTCAAACATGAATTTTTTTGTGGTAGGAACATACAAAATCCTCTCTTCTAGCTATTTTGAGATATACAATACCTTATTGTTGGCTACAGCCACCCTATTGCACAATGGAATGCCAGAATTTATTCTTTCTTGTTAATTATAACTTAAAAAGTTTATTTTTGGCCGGGAGCGCTGGTTCATGCCTGTAGCACTTTGGGAGGCTGAGGCAGGGGGACTGCCTGAGGTCAGAAGCTCGAGAACAGCCTGGCCAACACTACGAAACCCCGTCTCTACTAAAAATACAAAAAAATTAGCCAGGCATGGTGGCAGGTGCCTGTAATCCCAGCTACTCTGAGTCTGAGGCAGGAGAATCACTTGAACCTGGGTGGCAGAGGGTGGCAGTGAGCCAAGATCACACCACTGCACTCCAGTCTGGGTGACATAGCGAGACTTTGTCTCAATAAAAAGAAAAAAAAAGTGTATTTTTGTTGTAACTTTTTTTTATTATTTCTAGAGGTATGTGCTGTGTAACAATTCAAGACTGTGGCCCAGATGAAATATTGATAGCAGCACATGTCTGGAACTTCTTTGGTCACATGAATGCATAATAAATATATGAAATAGAAACTCAAATCTACATAGTGTGACTACAGCAGACTAAAGGCAATAACCAGGCCGGGTGTGGTGGCTCACACCTGTAATCCCAGCACTTTAGGAGGCCAAGACCAGCAGATTGCTTGAGCTCAGGAGTTCCAGACCAGCCTGGGCAACATGGCAAAACTCCATCTCTACAAAAATACAAAAATTAGCTAGGTGTGCACCTATAATGCCAGCTACTGGGGAGGCTGAGGTGGGAGGGAGGTAGAGACTACAGTGAGCAGAGATTGTGACACTGCACTCCAGCCTGGGTGACAGAGTGAGACCATGTCTCAAAAAAAAAAAAAGAGGGCCGGGTGCGGGCTCACACCTGTGATCCCAGCACTTTGGGAAGCCAAGGCGGGCGGATCACGAGGTCAAGAGATCGAGACCATCCTGGCCAACATGGTGAAACCCCGTCTCTACTAAAAATACAAAAATTAGTTGGGCGTAGTGGTGCGTGCCTGTAGTCCCAGATACTGGGGAGGCTGAGGCAGGAGAATTACTTGAATCAGGGAGGCAGAGTTGGCCAGTGAGCTAAGATGGTGCCACTGTACTACAGCCTAGAGACAGATCAAGACTCTGTCTCAAAAAAAAAAACCATAATAATAATAACTACGCTTACAGCAATATGGTAATGAAAATAGATGTCATTGTTACATACTTTAGCTTCTATTATGATTATTTGACATGAGATTTCCTTTCCTCTCCCCTCCCCTCCCCTTCCCTTCCCTCTCTTCTCCTTTCCTTTTCTTTGCTTTTTTTGGAGATGGGGTCTCACTCTTGCCCAGGCTGGAGTGCAATGGCGCAATCTTAGCTCACTGTAACCTCTGCCTCCCTGGCTCAAGTGATCCCCTTGCCTCAGCCTCCTGAGTAGCTGGGACTATAGGCGTCCAGTACCACATTCAGTGATTTTTTTTTTCTGTGGTTTTTGTAGACAGGGTTTTGTCATGTTCCCTATACTGGAGATTTCTTTTCTTTTCTTTTTTTTCCAAGGGGGAAAAAAAAGTCTCACTCTGTCACCTAGGGTGAAAAGTGCAGTGGCACGATCTCGGCTCACTTCAACCTCCACCCCCCAAGCGATTCTCCTGCCTCAGCCTCCTGAGTAGCTGGGATTACAGGTGTGTGCCACCACACCTGGCTAATTTTTGTACTTTTAATAGAGACGGGTTTCACCATGTTGACCAGGCTGATCTCAAACTCCTGACCTCAGGTGATCTGCCCGCCTCGGCTTCCCAAAATGTTGGGATTACAGGTGTGAGCCACAGCGCCTGGTCTTTTTGATCTTAAGATAGAGAAAATAAGGCCAGGTGCAGTGGCTCATGCCTGTAATCCCAGCACTCTGGGAGGCTGAGATGGGCATATCACCTGAGGTCAGGAGTTCGAGACCAGCCTGACCAACATGGAGAAACCCCATCTCTACTAAAATTACAAAATTAGCCAGGTATGGTGGCACATGCCTTAATCCCAGCTACTCAGGAGGCTGAGGCAGGAGAATCGGTTGAACTCAGGAGGCAGGAGGCAGAGGTTTCAGTGAGTCGAGATTGCATCATCGCACTCCAGCCTGGGCAACAAAAGCAAAAGTCTCTCTCTCAAAAAAAAAAAAAATATATATATATATATATATAGAAAAAATAACATCTGCCATCTTCTTAGCATCTTAGAGAGGTCATGAGATTCACATAATATCTAAAGTATCTTATCTTAATATATATATTTGTGATTATAAATATATATTTGTTTGTTTGTTTTAAGATGGAGTCTTGCTCTGTTGCCCAGGTTGGGGTGAAATGGCACAATCTCAGCTCACTGCAACCTCTGCCTCCCAGGTTCAAGCGATTCTTCCGCCTCAGCCTCCTGAGTAGCTGGGACCACAGGCACATACCACCACGCCCAGTGAATTTTTTTATATTTTTAGGAGTGACTGGGTTTCACTATGTTGTCTCAAACTCCTGGCCTCAAGTGATCCACCCACATCAGCCTCCCAAAGTGCTGGGATTACAGGTGTGATCTCTCATTTCTGAATCACAAAGATTAATATCTGCTGAAAACTTGGAAACATTGCCCTAGTTTAATGCTCTCTGTTGTGTATGGGAGGATTAAGGTTTTGCAGCCGCAGAGAAGCACAGCTCTACAAGCAGGTGTAGGTTGTAATTATAACATGGGCTCAAATCTAAAGGTGGGAGTGGTGGGGTAGGGGTGGTAGGGTCAGTACTCTTCCGTCTATGGAGGGTGGTCTATAATTAGAATATTCTCCCAGGTTAAGAGATATTCCAGGAAATCAGCCAAGCACAGTGGCTCATGCCTATAACCCTAGCACTTCGGGATCCTGAAGCTAGAGGATCACTGGAGCGCAGAAGTTTGAGACCAGCCTGGGCAACATACTGAGACCCCTGTCTCTTAAAAAAAAAATGAAAGAAAAAAACTATTGCAAGAAATCTTATATAGATTAAAATGCTTATGTAGATTAAAATGTTTTTAATGTCATCAGAATATAAAAGTTTTATTTCTTTTTTTTATCTGAATAAATCAGAATTTCTTTTTTTTTTGCATTTTAGGTTTTGGGGTACATGTGAAGAACCTCTAAGATTGTTGCATAAGTACACATATGGCAGTGTGGTTTGCTGCCTTCCTTCCCATCACCTATATACTTATATCTGGCATTTCTCCCCCTGTTATCCCTCCCCAACTTCCCGCCCCCTGCTGTCCCTCCCCTATTTCCCCCCCCCACACAGACGCCAGTGTGTGATACTCCCCTCCCTGTGTCGATGTGTTCTCATTGTTCAATATTCGCCTATGAAAAGTTTTATTTTGTTTCTTCTTGTCATTAGGAATTTTATACAATTCAACAAGTTGAAGTTTAAGTGGAAAAATTAAATGGATATTTACAGCAAGTTATTTATTTATTTTTAAGTAGTGAGGGGATCTCACTATGTTGTCCAGGCTGGCCTTGAACTCCTGGGCTCAAGCAATTCTCTCACCTTGGCCTCCCAAAGTGCTGGGATTACAGGCATGAGCCATGGCACCAATCCAAGAAAGTTATTTGACTTTCTTGGTTGGCTAACTGATGACTAATGATCGTGGCAGATTCTATGTGATAATTTTAGGTATTGGTCAAACTATTTCATTTTTTCATATGAAAGAAAACTACATTTCCCAGTCCTCCCTTGCATAAAGCACCTCTCATAGTCTCTCAGGCTGGCCTTCTCTTCATCTGCACGGCTGAAAATAAAGGTCCCAAGAGGGCAGACACACAGGATGGGAGAAGCTCTGATCCCTGAATTTGCTGCTTAGAGAAAAGTTGCTCTGGGCCGGGTGCGGTGGCTCACGCCTGTAATCCCAGGATTTTGGGAGGCCAAGGCAGGCAGATCAGGAGTTTGAGACCAGCCTGACCAACATGGTGAAACCACGTCTCTAAAAAATAATAATAATAATAAAAAAATAAGCTCTCCTCCCACCACCCAAGATGCCAAAAGGAAAGGAGGCTAAGGGGAAGAAGGTGGCTCTGGCCCCTGCTGTCATGAAGAAGCAGGAGGCTAAGAAAGTGGTGAATTCCCTGTTTGAGAAAAGGCCTAAGAATTTTGGCATTGGACAGGACATCCAGCCCAAAAGAGACCTCACCCGCTTTGTGAAATGGCCCCGCTATATCAGGTTGCAGCGGCAGAGAGCCATCCTCTATAAGCGGCTGAAAGTGCCTCCTGCAATTAACCAGTTCACCCAGGCCCTGGACCGCCAAACAGATACTCAGCTGCTTAAGCTGGCCCACAAGTACAGACCAGAGACAAAGCAAGAGAAGAAGCAGAGGCTGCTGGCCCAGGCGAGAAGAAAGCGGCTGTCAAAGGGGACGTCCCCACTAAGAGACCACCTGTCCTTCGAGCAGGAGTTAACACCGTCACCACCTTGGTGGAGAACAAGAAAGCTCAGCTGGTGGTGATTGCACAGGACGTGGATCCCATCAAGCTGGCTGTCTTCTTGCCTGCCCTGTGTTGTAAAATGGGAGTCCCTTACTGTATTATCAAGGGGAAAGCAAGACTGGGACATCTAGTCCACAGGAAGACCTGCACCACTGTCGCCTTCACACAGGTTAACTCGAAAGACAAAGGCGCTTTGGCGAAGCTGATGGAAGCTATCAGGACCAATTACAACGATAGATACGATGAGATCCGCCGTCACTGGGGAGGCAATGTCCTGGGTCCCAAGTCTGTGACTTGCATCACCAAGCTCGAAAAGGCAAAGGCTAAAGAACTTGCCACTAAACTGGGTTAAATGTACACTGTTGAGTTTTCTGTACATAAAAATAATTAAAACAATACAAATTTTCCTTCAAATAAATAAGAGAAGAGTTGCTCTGGTGAACCCTCTGACCAGGAACGTCAGCATAAATGAGAACCAAACCTTCATAGCACTAAGGCACTGAGCATTCAGGGTTGGGTTGCTACCCCAGCCTAGTTTATCCTGTCCGTATACCATGCTGCGTCTTCCTTACTCTTCACTGTCATGGAGAACCACATCCACCTGGGGAGGAACGCCATGTGACATATACAGAGAGGCAGGTGAGTGACTGCCAAATGAGGCAGTCATTCATACTGTGGTGCATCTGAGGCACTACCAGAGGGCATCTCCACACTTGGAGATGGACTCACTAAGACATCAGCCAATAAAGCCCACGTTTAGTAGATTCCACTGTCATCTGTTAAAATAACCTCAGTGACCCAAGAGCTCTTGTCATGAAACCATATGCCTCCGCCACACCCTTGTGCCGAATCTGCTCATTATGACTGAATGAATGGCAATGTATTGTTCATTGTGCAACGATCTGCTGGGAGTGTGGCAGCGTAGGACGCCATCGCTGTGCACAGCACCAAAGAAGAGAGAAAAAGAAAACCAAAGCAAAAAGCAAAATCAAAACCCAGATTGTCAGCAAGAGGAAATATGCTGAAAGGGAAAAGCCAACTGTTTGACAGCATCAGTGCAAGAGAAGAGGGCCCTGCGGCCACGATGTAGACACACTGTGTTCTCATGGGCGCAGAGCCACGGGAATCGCGTGGGACTGAATGGCAGCCGCCTTATTTTAATCAATTTAATTAATTAATTTATTTATTTATTTGGAACAGAGTCTCGCTCTTGCTGCCCAGGCTGGAGCGCAATGGTGTGATCTCGGCTCACCACAATCTTCCCCTCCCGGGTTCAAGCGATTCTCCTGCCTCAGCTTCCTGAGTAGCTGGGATTACAGGCGCCCACCACCACACCTGGCTAATTTTTGTATTTTTAGTAGAGACAGGGTTTCGCTATGTTCACCAGGCTAATTTCGAACCCCTGACCTCAGGTGATCCACCCACCTCAGCCTCCCAAAGTGCTGGGATTGCGGTGTGAGCCACCACGCCCAGCCTTTTAAACCTATTTTTAAAATAAACATATTTCTTACAGTTCTGGAGGTTTGAAAGTCCAGAGTTGTTGGGCCAAATCTGGTGAGGGCCTCTACCGCAGCATAACATGGCAGAGGGCATCAAAGGGCAAGAGGCCATTTTCTTGACTGAGAGTTTGATTTAGTCTAGAATCTGACCCCATCTTGACATAAATACCACTGGCTCAGATAAATATTAAGTGCAACAGTTTATCTAATTTAGCTATTTATTTTGTTTATTGAGAGGGGTTTCATCATTGCCCATGCTGGTCTTGAACTCCTGGACTCAAGCGATCCTCCCACTTTGGCCTCCCAAAGTGCTGGTATCATAGGCTTGAACCACTGCATCAGCTAGTTTATCTAATTTAAAGACATCAAAATCTAAAGTCAGATTCTTACTTAGATTTGGTGTTTCAGACTTCAAAGAGATGAGATGTCTCCAGATAAAAACTACTAGGTGGCTCACGCCTGTAATCCCACACTTTGGGAGACCGACATGGATGGATTGCTTGAGCTCAGGAGTTCAAGACCAGGCTGGGCAACAGAGCAAAACCCTGTCTCTACAAAAAAAAAAAAAAAAAAAAAAAAAAAAAAAAAAAAATAGCTGGGCATGATGGCGCATGCCTCTAGTCTCAGCTACTCGGGAGGCTGAGGTGGGAGGATTACTTGAGTCTGGGAGGCAGAGGCTACAGTGAGCTATGATGGTGCCAGTGTACCCCAGCCTGGGTGAGAAAGTCCCTATCTCAAAAAACCAAAACAAAACCAAAAAACTATTGGGGCCACGTCAGAACTGAAAGAGTTCTGCAGGCCCTTCAGAGAAAGGAGAAATGAGAGTCAATTAACCTCAAGACCACATTTAAAAGCATTTTCCTCTTTAGTATAGTGGTGTACTGAAAAAAAAAAAAAAAAGCATTTATACAAGGTATGTTAGTGAAATAGCAAAAACCTAATTATATCCTAAATGTCTCTCCCTCTCTAGGTTACAAATAGTAAATTGCAAAAGACCTATTGAATGAACGCATTAAACAGCAGGTTGCTTTTTACTTCTCAAACCACACTAAAAATGCCTCTCTTGCATGTATAGGTCCCAGATCCAGACAGTTATGAACTGATGGTGCCCCCTAGTGGCCAACGTGGGATCCACCCGGCCTGGCATGCTTCCTGGCTTTGTACCAGCTATGCCTTTACTCTTTGCTTGATTGGTTGGTTGGTTGGTTGGTTGGTTGGCTGGTTGGATGGTTGGTTGGTTGGTTTGTTGAGACAGAGTCTTGCTCTGTCGCCCAGACTGGAGTGCAGGGGCGATTTCGGCTCACTGCAACCTCCGTCTCCCAGATTCAAGCAATTCTCCTGCATCAGTCTCCTGAGTAGCTGAGATTACGGGCACCTGCCACCATGCCAGGCTGATTTTTGTATTTTTTGTAGAGACAGGGGTTTCACCATGCTGCCCAGGCTGGTCTTGAAGTCCTGACTTCAAGTGATTCACCCGCCTCAGGTTCCCAAAATGCTGAGATTACAGGGAGCCACGGTGCCTGGCCAGACCATGCCTTTACTCTTGTACATATGCACAGTATTTCTGAAAATCAAGTGAAAAAGTTGGATTTATATACTCTATGTGAATTGACATGTTATGGGGATTTCCATTTCCAGAGAATTAAAATGGATACAAATTCTTAATTTTATTTTTTTGACTGAGTCTCACTCTGTCACCCAGGCTGAAGTGCAGCGGCACAATCTCGGCTCACTGCAACCTCTGCCTCCCAGGTTCAAGAGATTCTCCTGCCTCAGCCTCCCAAGTAGCTGGGAATATAGGCATGTGCCACCACATCTGGCTTTTTAGTAGAGATGAGGTTTCCACGCCAGGCTGGTCTCGAACTCCTGACCTCGGGTGATCCGCCCACCTTGGATCCCAAAGTACTGGGTATTCCTTCTTCATGTAGCTGAAAAACAAGGAACAGCCCTGCGTGTCCTTATTCAATAGTTAGGGGACATTCCACAGCTGGTGGCTCTTTTTCTTTTTTTTTTTTCTGAGACAGAGTCTTGCCCTATCACCAGGCTGGAGTGCAGTGGCACAATCTCAGCTCACTGAAACCTCTGCCTCCCAGGTTCAAGCCATTCTCCTGCCTCAGCCTCCCGAGTAGCTGGGATTACAGGTTCCCACCACCACGCCTGGTTAATTTTTGTATTTTTAGTAGAGATGGGGTTTCACTATTTTGGCCAGGATGCTCTTGATCTCTTGACCTCACAATCTCCCTGCCTTGGCCTCCCAACGTACTAGGATTACAGGCATGAGCCACCACGCCCAGCCTGGTGGCTTATTTTTCTAAGCCATAGGATCCTGTGGCCATGGGATGGCCAGGATGTCTCAGGGCCACTGCAGCTACTGGCTTCTTAGATGAAGCCACTAAACGAACACGGAACCACCACCTGGAAGTGTTGACCCCGCATCACATTCAGGGGGTCTTAGAGGCTGAAGGACATCAGAGGATGACAGGAGGCTGCTTATCAAAATATGAAGCATTACTGTTGGATACTCCAAACATAACTCTTAAAATATGTCAGACTTTAAACCCTGCAACTCCAATGTTGCTTGAATACTGGGGTTGAAAGAAAAGAAAAGAAAAAAAGCCAGAACCAAAAAAACCCTGCAACTTATTTGCCAGAATCCACAGACCCTTTAAATCACTCCTGTGTATGAGTTATAGAACAAGTTTATTCTGGCAGACCAGATTTAAAAGATGAACCTATACATGGGAGCAGCTTTATGCATCAAGGAACCAGAAAGGCTGGATATGCTACTGTCAGTCAATGTGAGATAATCGAGGCACAAGCCTTATTAACTTCTACTTTGTCTCAAAAGGCAGAACTAGTGGCCCTCACCAGGACCCTGCAATTACGGAAGGATTTAAAGCTGAAAATGTACATTGCCTAAAAACATGCATTTTTAGTGCTCCATGCCCTGCTATCTGAAAGGAACAAGGGCTTCTGAATACCAAGGGCTCTCCCATAAAGCATATTTAGTCAAACCTAAGCCTGCTAGATGCTATTCTTCTATCAAGAGAAGTAGCTGTAATTCATCACGGGGGCATCAAAAGGGAAACTCTAATACAACAAAAAGAAATTCTTTTTCAGGTGCAGCAGCCAAGGCTGCGGCATTAAAGGAACCAGCAGAACCTATAGGCAGGTTGATACCCACTGCCCCAGTAATAGCAGAACCAGAACATGCTAAAGAAGAACAAGAATACAAAATTACCCGGGTGTGGTGGCACATGCCTATACTCCTAGCTACTCGGGAGGCTGAGGCAGGAGAATTGCTTGAACCTGGGAGGTGGAGGGTGCAGTGAGCCGAGATCACGCCGCCGCACTCCAGCCTGGGCAACAAGAGTGAAACTACGAGGAATGAAGCAAAAAGAAGAAAGAAGGAGAAGAAGAAGGAGAAGAAGAAGAAGAAGGGGAGGGAGAGGAGGGGGAGGGGGAGGAGGAGGAGAAGAGAAAGAAAAGGAGGGAGATAGCGGGGAGGACAGGGAGAAGGGGAAGGAAGAATGGGCTGAAAGCATGGTTTGGCTCAAGATCCTTCCAGCAGGTGAGTTAATGATAATGATAGGTCATTCATACCAGGTGCAGATCCATGGAAAATAGTCAAATGCATGCATGATTCTACTCACCTGGGGAGAGATTCATTGTGTCTATTGATGTCTCACCTATTTATACGCAAAAGTCTTATTAAGACAAACAAGTGACTCGGGCTTAGGAGATTTGTACCTGAAATAGTCCAGGTAATCAATCTTTGCCCTCACCTCTAGTCAAACCTGTCCAATATAGAGGAACTTGTCCTGGTGAAGACTGGCAACTAGATTTTACTCAAATGCCTTCCTGTTGGGGCTTCAAATAGTTGTTAGTATTTGGTGGTACTTTTACTGGTTGGGACTGAGGATTTTCCAGCTGGGTCTGAAAAGGCCCTAGAGGTCTCCAAATGCCTGCTAAAGAAATCATCCTGGCTGGGCACAGTGGCTTATGCCTGTAATCCCAACACTTTGGGAGGCTGAGGCAGGAGGATCACTTGAGGTTAGGAGTTCAAGACCAGCCTGGCTAATATGGTGAAACATTGTCTATACCAAAAGTACAAAAATTAGCCAGGCATGGTGGCACGCACCTGTAGTCCCAGCTACTTGGGAGGCTTAGGCAGGAGAATCACTTGAACTCAGAAGATTGTGCCATTGCACTCTATCCATTGCACTAGGCATCACAGTGAGATTCCGTCTCAAAAATAAATAAATAAATAAAAAAGAAATCATCCTAGGTTTAGGTTGTCTGAGACTCTCCAAAATGATGATAGCCCCTCCTTTACTGCAGCCATAACCCAGTACACATCTTTAGCTCCAAGAATTAAATATTGTCTTCATTCTGCATGGACACCCCAATCCTTTGGCAAAGTAGAGAGAGCTAATCAAACTGTAAAAAGGAAAGAGAAGAAAAAAACTGTAAAAAGGACTATGTCAGGTAATGTCACAGTCACAGTCATGGCTTTCCCTCTACTGTAGCCTTATTGCCGGTTTGAGCCAACCCAAAGACAGATTTACAGCTAAGTCCTTTCCAATTAATGTATGGTAGGCTTGTTTTTGTTTTTGAGATGGAGTTTTACTCTGTCGCCCAGGCTGGAGTGCAGTGGTGCGATCATGGCTCACTGCAACCTCTGCCTCCCAGGTTCAAGTGATTCTTCTGCCTCAGCTTCCCAAGCAGCTGGGACTACAGGCCTGCATCACCATGCCCAGCTAATTTTTGTACTTTTAGTAGAGATGGGATTTCACTATGTTAGCTAAGCTAGTTTGAACTCCTGACCTCAGGTGACCCACCCTCCTCGGCCTCCCAGAGTGCTAGGATTATAGGCGTGAGTTACTGCGTCCAGCAGGAGGCCTTCTTGACTGCAGATTTTCTAATAGGTAAAAAGAGCCACCAATTGCAAATATATATATATATAACATTTTTTTAAAAAATTTGAGACAGAGTCTTGCTCTGTTGCCAGGCTGGAGTGCAGTGGCACAATCTCAGCTCGCTGCAACCTCCACCTCCTGGGTTCAAGCGATTCCCCTGCCTCAGCCTCCTGAGCGGCTGGGACTACAGGTGTGTGCCACCACGCCCAGCTAGTTTTTTGTATTTTAGTAGAGACGGGGTTTCATCATGTTAGCCAGGATGGTCTTTATATCCTAACCTCATGATCCACCCGCCTCGGCCTCCCAAAGTGCTGGGATTACAGGCGTGAGCCACTGCACCCAGCACAAATATGTATTATTAATTTGGGACAGGTACAAAAGCACTTTGTGAATATGAATATGCAGTTGGGTACACTTACCCAGAATTAAACCTATCTCTCACGGAGCTACATCCCACAGGCATCTCACACAGGGACCACTGTTCTGGAATACTCCTGTGAGCCAATAGAGGATCAACAGCTTCTCTTCAGGCTGGGCACGGTGGCTCACGCCTGCAATCCCAGCACTTTGGGAGGCTGAGGCGGGCGGATCACCTGAGGTCAGGAGTTAGAGACCAGCCTGGCCAACATAGCTAAACACTGTCTCTACTAAAACTACACAAATTAGCTGGTGTGGTGGCACACACCTGTAATCCCAGCTACTTGGGAGGCTGAGACAGGAGAATCACTTGAACCTGGGAGGCAGAGGTTGCAGTGAGCCAAGATCACGCACTATACTGTAGCCTGGACAACAAGAGTGAGACTCCATCTAAAAACAAAAACCAAAAACAGCTTCTCTTCAAGAAAAAGCCATCCAGTGAATGGGTACCACTCACAAAATGAAGTTACTGGTCTTCATATTCAGCTTGCTTTACTATAGAGTTGAAATTAATTTGCTTGGAGATGGGGCACAAACTCTCCCCCTGCAAAACCAGACAAATAGTTGGGCAAGCCGTGAGTTTCCTCTTTCATCAACCTCAGGCTTACTTTGGCATATTCAGTACGCTGATTTAAGCCTTTGGAGCCATTTCTATTTTCCAATGTACCAAAAAGACACCAGTCATTGTTCCTTTTCTTTCTATTCTGAAACTAAGAAATGCCTTTTTCAGTTAATCCACAAACAATTGATTAACAGCCCTACTTTAGGCTATACCATATATAATGAGCTTAGATGGTTAACAGGTACCCAAATTCAAGTGGCAGGCAAAGTACACTGATGCCTTGAGAGACATGGAAACAGCAGCCTTCAGGCTGAAATACAGAACGTGGGATGGCTGCCACCCAAACAACACAAGCAAACCCTCCCCTTAACTGATCAGATGTGGACTGGGTGCTCATTCCGCTCCTTGGGGATGGTTATGGGCACGTGAGTCTCACAGTTGGCTGTATCCATCTTACAGTTGAACTGAACGATACACTTGGGGCTGTCCTTATCTCCCAGGTATCCTCACACATCCAGATTTCCTCCCCTCCAAGTGGGAACAGTGACGGCCTGTCACAAAAGTGCTCTTCTTGGTGGTTTTATTCTATGGCTGTCTTCTCTTCTCAAGCAGTGACTACAGATGTTCAATTACAAGTGGAAGCGCTGGCACGAGGTGCAGTGGCTCACGCCTGTAATCCCAGCACTTTGGGTGGCTGAGGCGGGTGGATCATGAGGTCAGGAGATCGAGACCATCCTAGCTAACACGGTGAAACCCTGTTTCTACTAAACATACAAAAAATTAGCCGGATGTGGTGGTGTGTGCCTGTAGTCCCAGCTGCTCAGGAGGCTGAGGCAGGAGAATGGTTTGAATTCGGGAGCCAGAGGTTGCAGAGAGCCAAGATCACGCCACTGCACTCCAGCCTAGGTGACAGAGCGAGACTCCATCTCCAAACAAAAACAAAAACAAAAACAAACAAACAAAAAACAAGCAGAAGTCCTGGCCAAGCTTTTATTTATTTATTTTTGAAAGGGAGTCCCACTCCGTCACCCAGGTTGAAAAGCAGTGCTGCCTGGTACCATCTCGGCTCACTGCAAACTCCACCTCTCAGGTTAGCCTCAGCCTCCTGAGTCACTGGGACAACAGGTGTGCACCACCATGCCTGGCCAATTTTTGATTTTTTTTTAGTAGAGACGGGTTTTCACCATGTTGATCAGGCCAGGTTGGTCTCGAACTCCTGAACTCAAATAATCCACCTACCTCAGCCTCCCAAAGTGCTGGGATTATAGATGTGAGCCACCAGACCCAGCCCACTGTAGCTTTTAATAATACTCATCAGGCTGTCACCCTTCTGACAGAAGAGACTCACCAAATAAGAAAAAATGGCTCTACAAAACTGTATGGCTAGCCGGGCATGATGGCTCATGCCTGTAATCCCAGCACTTTGGGAGGCCAAGACAGGCAGATCACCTGAGGTCGGGAGTTCAAGACCAGCCTGATCAACACGGAGAAACCTCGTCTCTACTAAAAATACAAAAATTAGCCAGGTGTGGTGGCATGCACCTGTAGTCCCAGCCACTCTGGAGGCTGAGGCAGGAGAATCGCTTAAACCCAGGAGGCGGAGGTTGTAGTGAGCTGAGATTGTGCCACTGCGCTCCAGCCTGGGAGACAGAGCAAGACTCCATCTCAAAAAAAAAAAAAAAAAAAAAAACTGTATGTCTTTAGACATTATAACTGCAGCCCAAAGAGGAACTTTTGCCTTGATCAAAACTGAATGCTGTGTTTATATTCCTGCATATTCCCATAATGTATCCCAGGCTATGAGTTCCTTGGAAACTCACATTACGGCATCGATTCTCTGTCTCAAGACCTCATAATGGCCTGGTTTTGTTAGCTAACCAGTACCTGGAAATACTTATTATTATAAGTTGCTGGGCTTTTTACTTCTGTTGTACTTGTGTGGGGTTGCAAGATAAAATAGCTCAGTGACTTATTTGCCCATCTATTTACTAATTTCATATTTTACCTTTATAGAAACTGTTGGGACATTGCTCAGGCAAGGAACCACCTGGCTCCCTGAGGACGCTCACTGCATGCTTTCATGAAAGGACTGGTCCCAGCAATCGATGCTCACTATCAGCAGGAAGAAGTTACAGAAGAATGACCTTCGCCCTTCTCCCCTCTTAAAATTAAGGGTTCTCTTAACTGGTGCGCCCGTAATCCCAGCTGCCTAGGAGGCTGAGGCACGAGAATCACTTGAGCCTAGGAGGCAGAGGTTGCAGTGAACCGAGATCGCACCACTGCACTCTAGCTTGGGTGGCAGAGCGAGACCCTGTCTGAAAAACACAAACAAAACAAAACAAAAAGATTAAGGGTTCCCTCATAAGTAGCGGGGGAAATGTTAGTGAAGCAGGAGCCTAGGAGGGCAAGAGTAGCGCCATTTTAAGCTCAGCTCCATCTTGAGAACTAGCAAAGCACATTCTTTGCCAGTCACGACCCACAGTCATGGGCTGCTTACAGTGGAGGAGACAGCCTGAAGATACCTGCAAGGACACACTCCTACAACAGCTGAGAGTCCAGATGTCCATACCCATAACAATCTCTGCTTTCAAGATAATAGTTATGCTTTGATGTCTCCACACACTAGAATGTCAAGGCCAGTTTTCTTTAAATCAATAGTCATACATTCTGTCATGCTGTCTGCTCACCCGCACACAGACACAGCTTAGCTTAGCCTTTACATAGACAAGATCTCCATAGAAAGAAAACAAACAACAAAGCTGAGGCATTCCTCTTCTTGCTTTTTGAGGATGCCCTACTCTAATAGAGTCGTTTCTGATAACGTTGCTTCTTTCACTGCACTCTGTGACTCATTTTGAAGTCCCTCCTGCTCTAGACCCAAGAACCCTCTCTTGAGGTCTGGATGGAGAGCTTTTTCTGGTAGCACAATCACTGAAGGTATAAAGGTTGGGGTTGCTGGGAATATTTTATATTTCCTCTTGAAGACTCTCCATCCTGCCCTTATTTCTTAAAGCTGAGTTAATTCCATTGCAGATAATTTATTTCTCCCTCCTGTATACACATATTCCTTTTGTCCTCTTCTGTCGCTTTTAAGACCGTGTGGAGGTGCAAAATCACTTCTAAGCAATGGCTGGGGGAAAACAAGCCATGTAAGTCCCAGGGTGAAATAAGACTTTCTAAAAAATACTTGAGCCTCAACCTCTAAAATCTTTCAAGCATCCAGATGTTTCTTTTCATCTTGTCACAAATCGTTATATTCCTCTTCCTCCTGGTAAAATCTACCCTGTTTTTCTTAAATTACCAACTTTCAAGGTAGATAAAACGCTGCTGGTTCTCTTTTTATCAGTGTGCTGTTTTATTTTTGGTTATTACAATAGAATGGTCTTCAATTTGTCTTTAAACTGAAAACATGCCAGTCTCAAGTGATAACATGGCTTAGAGAGCCTTTTGTTTGAGATCCTGGAAACCAAGTGTCATCTATTACAATGTTTCTGTGCAGGGACATATTCCAACTCCCGAAATAACCAAGAGATGAGCCCAGTTTATAAAAATCTTGGTTGTTTTGACTCATGCAGAGACACAATATTTGTTGGTAGTTTAAATAATAATAATAATTATTAATATTGATAGAAAGTTTTCTATGTTCCAGGCCTTGCTTTAAGAAGCTTATAGGCATTGACTCATTTAATCCTCACCACAACCTATGAAGTAGGTACTTCTTGTTCTCTGATTTTTACATTTTATTTTGTTTCGTACTTTTAATAGAGATGGGGTTTTGCCATGTTGCCCAGGCTGGTCTCAAACTCTTAAGCTCAAGCAATACACCTACCGTGGTCTCCCAAAGTGCTGGAATTACAGGTGTGGGCCACTGCGCCCAGCCTCGTTCTCTCATCTTACAGACAAATTCACTGAAGCCCAGGGAGGTTAAGGCACTTAATTAAGCTCACAGAGCTAGTAAGTGGTGGAATAGTTTGAGTTTAGAGCCTCTATGCTCTGCACTTTTACAGAATTCATTTTGTAACATAAGGCTTATTTTGAGTGTCATTTGACATATTTTGAAACTACTCAGATTCATATTAAAACTCCATGAAGGTAGGACCCAAGTCTTACTCATTTTTGTTTCTCCCACAGTACCTCCCCCTAATAGATTATTATTATTATTATTATTTTAGATGGAGGGTCTCACTCTGTCGCCCAGGCTGGAGTGCAGTGGTGCAATCTCAGCTCACTGCAACCTCCACCTCCTGGGTTCAAGCAAGTCTCCTGCCTCAGCCTCCTGAGTAGCTGGGACTATAGGCACACACCATCAAGCAGGGCTAGTTTTTGTATTTTTTTTTTTAGTAGGGAGGGGATTTCACCATGTTGGCTAGGCTGGTCTCGAATGCCTGACCTCAAGTGATTCCCCCACCTTGGCCTCCCAAAGTGCTGGGATTATAGGCGTGAGCCTCGGCACCTGGCTCCCTAGCGGGTTCTTGATAGCTGTGACAATGGAGCTAGCTGGGGATCCTTTCCTCCGATGGTCATTATGCACCATAGACAAGGTTTCTGTGTTCTCAGTATGTGCCAGGGAACATGCTTCAGCAAATGTGGAAAATGCCAGAGCCATAAATGGTTTTCGTGGTTGATTTTTTATTCTATTTTTTGAGACAGGGTCTTCCTCTGTCACCCAGGCTGGAATGTGATGGCGTGATCATGGCTCACTGCAGCCTCACCTGCCTAGGCCCAAGTGAACCTCTTACCTCAGCCCCCTGAGTGGCTGGGATTGCAGGTGTGCTCCACCACGCTCGGCTAATTTTTGTTTTTGTTTTTTTTTTTTTTGTAGAGATGAGGTTTCACTATGTTACCCAGGCTAACTCCTGGCTCAAGCAATCTTCCCACCTCTGCTTCCCAAAGTGCAGAGATAATAGGCATGCACCACCATGCCTGTCCTAGAGCCATACATGTTGGTTTATGGGTGAAGAGCTGAAGGGTGGCTTGGAGCTCTGGCATAAATGATGTCCTTTTAGTCGTCAGGGCTGACTGGGAGGGAAACAACCCTGCAACCCGTAGTGGTCGTTGGCCTGATCAAAGAGCACCTTGTACTTGAGGTACCCTCTTTGTTCTGGCCCCAGCCAATCACCAGCATCCTTCACACATTTGTCCTAAAATCTTAAATTTCACTTACCTATTGCTGCAAATACAGCAGTGCCAGGGGACACTGTCTATGCTGTGAATGCTTGTTGAAGTAGCCTGTATCAGTCAGGATTCTTCAGAAAACAAAACCTATAGGTTGTACCTACATATATATAACCTGTGTGTGTATAACCTTTATATATATATATATAAATAAAGAGAGAGAGAGAGAGAGTTAGGAGGAATCTACAGGTTGTATGTGTGTGTATATATATATATATAGAGAGAGAGAGAGAGAGAGAGGAGGAATTGGTTCACATGATGATGGAAGCTGACAAGTCCCAGGATCTGCAGGGTGAATCAGGATACAGGAAGCTCGGGAGAGCCCGAACTGCGTAGTTCCAGCCCAAAGGCCCACGGGCTCAAGACCCACTCTAATCCAGCCACCTCCGCCTCCCAAAGTGTTGGTATTAGAGGCATGAGTCACTGCGCCTGGCCGACTGCCTTCCTTTAGCAGAAAGAGAAAATAACCCTTATTTCCAGAGACTGGGAATTGATGCTACAATGGACCTGTACAGATAAACTTACTAAACAAACACGTATCTTTCACTAGCTTTGCACTTCATTGATAGAGGAATTTAGAAGAAATCACTCAGGCAGCTAGTAAGGGTATGGGAGTCCTCGGTAAGGCTTTTAGTTTTCATGAAAAGCAGCTCCATATCATTTTCTAACAAAGAGCATTCTGTAAAGTCAAGCTGCAGACATAGACAAGCAAGCTGTGAGCTTGTTTGTGAATGCCGGCAGAAACTAGGGACTAGACATGTTCAAGGTGGAGGCTCCATCTTCCCTTCTCTGTCAACCACAAGTTCTATAAGCAGCAGACAAGATGGCGCTGATCAACAGGAAAGCCTATTTCCATAAGATTAGGGTGGGGTGACCAGCTTTCCCTTGCGCACTATGTAAATGTCATACCTGACGGAGCCAATCGGTGAGCCCTATGTAAATCAGACACCGCCTCCTCAGTCCTGACTGTACATTTTGGTGCACCCACTGCCTGCTGGTCTTTTCCAATTGGAAACCCCTTTCTCTATAGAGAAAGCTGTTTCTCTTTCTCTTCTGCCTATTAAACCTCCCCTCCTAAACTTCTCGTGTGTGTCCATGTCGTAAATTTTTGTGGCGCATGAAGACAAACCCCCGGTTTATACCCCAGACACTGTAGCGGCTTCATCACCATGTATCTCCTGGTGATTCTCCCACGATTTACTGCCTCCAGTCCAAATCCCTTTGTCTTATCATTTCTTCATAAATTTATCATTTCTCTGTCTAAAAGGTATAAAAGCTTTCTGTCCTGGCTATTTTCTTCAGGTGTTCACCCCTTTCATCTTGTGAGAGTCTCCGTGTACATGTAAAAATTAGTAACACTTGTATACTGTTAATCTGATTTATGTCCATCTAATTCTTAAACTCAGGCTTAGAAGATCCCAAGAGAGTAGAGGAGAATTTATCCTCCCATCAACAATAACCCAGACTAGAGATGTTGGTGATTCGTATTAGAGGGAAGCAATGCGGGTGGTGAACAGTGGTCAGATTCTGCACACACAGTATTTTGGATTTGCTGGTGGATTCGTTGTGGAGTGTGCACGTGTGTGCGAGAGAGATAGATTGAGAGAGAATGTGTTACAGATTATACCAAATCTTTCTTAAACTTTAAGCCTGAACTGTTTATTACCGGTGGTAAGTATTCCATCATATCTTACAACTAAAGAAGTGTGCCAGTGTGTATAACATTGTGGGTGAGAATCTTTGCTCTTTATACATAACTCTGTTTAAGTTTCAGTTTTGTTTTTGCTTTTACCATTTTAGCTCAGAAACACTTGTCTGATGTTAAGATAAATTATAAGTAGATGGCACCACAGCCTTAGTTGGCTGAAGATTTCTGGGTTTTGCAGGGAGTGAGCATTCCCATTTGTAGCCAACTGGTCTTCTAGTGTCTGTTGTCAGATTTTTAGGTGTGACTGAGTGACCTGTGCTTAAAAGTTTGCCTGGTTGCTGAGGGAGCAACAAGTGCAAACTGCAGATAAGGAACTGAAAAAAGGTAACACAAATTTACAGACACAGTGCTATGGATTTGTTGGTAGGACAGTTTGGTAGAGAGAAGCTGGAAGGAAGCTGAAGCGCCTGAAAACCCAAAACTGCAAACTTCCTTCAAAAGTCTAGGGAGAGGCCAGGTGTGGTGGCTCAGGCCTGTAATTCCAGCACTTTGTGAAGCCGAAGTGGGTTACATCACTTGAGGCCATGAGTTCAAGACCAGGCTGGCCAACATGATGAAACCCCATCTCTACTAAAAATGCAAAACTTAGCTGAGCATGGTGGCACATGCCTGTAATCCCAGCTACTTAAAAGGCTGAGACAGGAGAATCTCTTGAACCTGGGAGGCAGAGGTTACAGTGAGCTTACACCACTGCACTCCAGCCTGGGCAACAGAGTCAGTAAGGCACTGTCTCAAAAAAAAAAAAAAAAAAAAAAAAAAAAATCTAGGGAGAGGCACATTCTCGACAGAGGAAAATCACACTTGCTTGGGTACAATTTATCTGTTGTTTGCATCTCAAGGCCAATTTATAAAACGGAACTGTTATCAGACATACATTTACAAATTTATTTATTTATTTATTTGAGATGGAGTCTCACTCTGTCACCCAGGATGGAGTACAGTAGTGTGATCTTGGCTTGTTGGAACCTCTGCCTCCCGGGTTCAAGTGATTCTCCTGCCTTAGCCTCCTGAGTAGCTGGGATTACAGGCGCCCACCACCATGCCTGGCTAATTTTTCTATTTTTAGTAGAGATGGGGTTTCATCATGTTGGCTAGGTTAGTCTTGAACTCCTGACCTCAGGTGACCCACCTGCCTCAGCCTCCCAAAGTGCTGGGATTACAGGCGTGAGCCACCGCACCCGGCCTACAAATTTATTTAGAACATATATGTACATTTACAAATTATGTTGAATTTATAAAATTATCCTCCCAAATGGCAAGATATTTTATTTTTTCTTCATCATTCCAGATAATTCCATTAGCTTTACTGTCCTCCCAACCCTGAGAAAATATACAGATAATGAAGCTTCTATTTTGTTGTTTTTTTTAAAGACTGAGTCTCGCTCTGTCACCCAGGCTGGAGTGCAGTGGTACAATCTCAGCTCACTGCAACCTCCACCTCCACCTCCTCGGTTTGTTCCCAAATCCAAGCTGGTCCAGCTGCATTTTCTCAAGGTCCAATAATGAGAAGCAGACAAACTAGGAAGGAAGGGAATTTATGGCTGTAAGCAGATACAGGGAGCAGGCCGGAGATAATTCCGCTAGACCAACTCAAAGTGTTACAGTTTTCTTAGTGCTTATGTAGGTTGGGATTATGTGCCTATATGCAGTATAGCATTCGCCTAAGTCTGTTGGTAACTAATTTTGTTTCAACTACATCAGAGGCAAATAATGCTTGCTAAGTTCGATTAAAAGGGCCCCACTACCTTCAAGCCCTATCTACTGTGGTACTGAAGTGATTATTCCTTTTATTTTTTTTTTGAGACAGAGTCTTGCTCCATCACCAGGCGCTAGGCTGGAGCACAGTGGCGCGACCTCGGCTCACTGCAATCTCTGCCTCCTGGGTTCAAGCAATTCTCCTGCCTCAGCCTCCCGAGTAGCTGGGACTACAGGCGTGTGTCACCATGCCCAGCTAATTTTTGTATTTTTAGTAGAGATGGGGTTTCACCATGTTGGCCAGGATGGTCCCGATCTCTTGACCTCATGATCTGCCCACTTTGGCCTCCCAAAGTGTTGGGATTATAGGCCTGACCCACCGCGCCCGGCCTGAAGTGATTATTTCTATCTTACCTCCTTTACAGTTTGGTCCGGAGAGCTGCCTTAGACTCTCCAATGAACTATTCAAACAGCTGCCTCTGTTACCTTGTCTCATCTCAGATTTTGTCAACCTGAGACAGGTCCTGGCACTAGGAATATAAGACTATCTCTGTTTTTTTCTTTTCTTTCTTTCTTTCTTTTTTTTTTTTTTTTGAGACGGAGTCTTGCTCTGTTGCCCAGTCTGGAGTGCAGTGGCACAATCTTGGCTCACTACAAACTCTTCCTCCTGGGTTCAAGTGATTCTCCTGCCTCAGCCTCCCAAGTAGCTGGGACTACAGGCACGTGCCACCATGCCTGGCTAGTTTTTGTATTTTTAGTAGAGATGGGGTTTTACTATGTTGGCCAGGCTGGTCTCAAACTCCTGACTTTGTGATTGTGAGGTTGACCAAAAGGATGGAGAGGCAGACCCAGGGTCAGGTTTAGCACGTTTATTTCAACCTGCCAGGCTGGCTGCCTCACCATAGGCAGTGAAAGGAGCAGCCTGGCTTACAGACTATGGGGGTTATATAGGGAGTTTGCAGGTAGCAGGTGCTATTCTAAGAAAAACCACCTCTTGGTTCTTAAGTGCTAACATCCTGCTTAATTGGGTCACCATCCTGGGTTCAAGAGCCAAGTGCAACTGCATCCAGGAACCCAGGTGCCCTGTTTGCAAGGCATGAGGCTGTTTTTGCTGTGAGCTCAGCTCAGCAGGGGAAAATGGGGGGGGTCTATGGGCTTCCTTGCTGTGACCCTAACAATGATTCACCCACCTCAGCCTCCCAAAGTGTTGGGATTACAGGTGTGAGCCACCACACTCAGCCTAAAACTGTCTCTGTTATTTTGTTTGCTCCAGGTTAGGAAGAAGTTCATGCAAGGCTCCTACTGACCATGTGTTTCATGTCTAGCTCTGCTGTCTGGGCACCGATTTCCCTAGGTTTAACTATTTGCTCAATGTTAAGGCAGCTCTGTGGAATTTGTCTGTGTAGCTCAGGTGCTATGCAGGCCTGTCTTTGTGATTGTCAGGGAAGAATTGGCCTGCCACAGGTTCAAGCAATTCTCCTGCCTTAGCCTCCCAAGTAGCTGGGATTACAGGCATGCACCACTACACCTGGCTAAATTTTGTATTTTTAGTAGAGACGGGGTTTCGCCATGTTGGTCAGGCTGGTCTTGAACTCCTGACCTAAGATGATCTGTCCACCTCAACCTCCCAAAGTGTTGGGATCATAGGCATGAGCCACCATGCCTGACCTCCTATTTCTTCTTTTTTTTTTGACATGGAGTCTCACTCTGTCACCAGGTTGGAGTGCAGTGGCATGATCTTGGCTCACTGCAACCTCAGCCTCCTGGGTTCAAGTGATTCTCCTGCCTCAGCCTCCCGAGTAGCTGGAACTACAGGCGCATGCCACCACACCTGGCTAATTTTTTTATTTTTAGTAGAGAGGGGGTTTCACCATGTTGGCCAGGATGGTGTTGATCTCCTGACCTTGTGATCTGCCTGCCTCGGCCTCCCAAAGTGCTGGGATTACAGGCATGAGCCAGGTTTGAGCCACTGTGCCTGGCCTGAGACATAATTTGAATAGATACTTTATCAGAGAAGATATATGAATGGCAAATAAGCACATGAAAAAATGATCAAACATTGTTAGTCATTGAGGGAAACACAAATTGAAACCCTAATGTGATGCCACTTTATGCCTACTAGGATGGGTGTAATAAAGAAGACAGGCTGGATGCAGTGGCTCACACCTGTAATCCCAGCATGTTGGGAGGCTAAGGCAGGCACATCACCTGAGGTCAGGAGTTTGAGACCAGCCTGGGTAACATGGTGAAACCTATCTCTACTAAAACTACAAAAAATTAGCTGGGTATGGTGGTAAGTGCCTATAATCCCAGCTACTTGGGAGGCTGAGGTGGGAGAATCGCTTGAACCCGGAGGCAGAGGTTGAAGTGAGCCAAGATCACACTGCTGCACTCCATCCTGGGTGATAGAGTGAAACTCCATCTCAAAAAATAAAAGTAAAAAAGAAAAGAAAACAGACAATAGCAAGTGTTGGCTAGGATGTGAAGCAGTTGGAAATCTCATACAACGATGATGGAAATGTAAAATGACACAACCATTTTATTTATTTATTTATTTATTTATTTTTCTGAGACGGAGTCTTACTCTGTTGTCCAGGCTGGAGTGCAGTTGCACGATCTTGGCTTACTACAACCTCTGTCTCCTGGGTTCAAGTGAATAATTGGGATTACAGGCACCCGCAACCATGCCCAACTAATTTTTGTAGTTTTAGTAGAGACAGGGTTTCATCATGTTGGCCAGGCTGTTCTCGAACTCCTGACCTCAAGTGATCCTCCCACCTTACCCTCCTAAAGTGTTAGGATTATAGGCGTGAGCCACGGTGCCTGGCCGGCACAACCATTTTAGAAGAAGTTTGCAGTTAATCATACACTTACTATATGATCTAGCCATTGCACTCCTAGGTATTTATGCAAAGGAAAGAAAGCATAAGTCTATACAAACACTTGTACACAAATGTTCAAAAACAGCTTTATTTGTAATAGCAAAAGAAAGAACTCAAATGTCCATCAACAGGTACATGGCTTAACAAGTTTAAACATACAATGAAACACTACTTAGCAATATAAAGGAGGAAATTATTGATGCAGAAAACATGGATGAATCAAAATAATTACTAGTGAAAGAAATAAGACAAAAACAGTATAAACTGTATACAATTGCATGCATATGAAACTCTAGAAAAAACAAAGTAATCTATAGTGACAGAAATCCAAGAATGGTTGAGGCAGAAGGGGGAAGGACTGGCTGGGTGCCATGACTCATGCCTGTAATCCCAGCACTTCGGGAGGCCAAGGCGGGTGGATCACTTGAGGTCAGGAGTTCGAGACCAGCCTGGCTAACATGGTGAAACCCTGTCTCTGCTACAAATACAAAATTAGCCAGGTGTGATAGTGCACACCTGTAATCTCAGCTACTTGGGAGGCTGAGGTAGTGTGCTATAGCTGGCCTAGAGCCAGAACCTGAGCGACGCCATTTTATAAGACAAAGCTGTGTCTCCAAAAATGAGTTGTAACAACTGCCCCATTCTCCTTGCAATAACTGCTGACTTTGGCTTCTGTAAATAAAACTGCTAGTTTGCTCTGAAAATTGCCCACTAGGTAAAGCTGTTTACCTTTTCTTATCAGTAACTGCCAGAATTGCTGGCCTTTGCTTATCAGAATAAGCGGCCCAAGCTAATTTCATCTTGGCTCCTGTGACTTGTAATAAGTAAATAAGATCTGTTATTTCCACCACTACCCAGACAATGTGTAAACTAACATTTATCTTGACTTCTGTAAACCACTTAGGTAGCAATCGGAGTGAAAATAAGTCCCCTAGCCCTTGGAATGTCCGGAGGCCCCCACCCCCATCCCTGCCCAGAAGGTGATTTATGGAATCCCCTGGCCCTCAGAATGTCTGAATCCCTTCAGCCCCACCCCCACCCCACACCTTCCCCCGAGATGGTTTACGGGCATAAAAGGTCCTGTCGCCCTCCCTACCGCTGGCCGCGGGTTAGAGAGACGTGAGTCCTCCGTGGTTGCCGGCAATAAAGGCCCTGCAATTTGGCATACTTTTGTTTTGGTGAATTATTTTAATCTCGCATTTCAATACAGCAGTAGGAGAATTGCTTGAACAGGGGAGAAGGTTGTAGTGAGCCAAGATCGTGCCACTGCACTCTAGCCTGGGTGACAGAGCTAGATTCTGTTGAATAAAAAAAAAAGAAGAAGGAAAAAGAAAAAAAGACGGGGGAAGAACTGGAGGGAATTCCACAGCAGCACTGAATATGTTCACTATCTTGATTTTGGTGATGGTTTCATAGGTGTATACTGTAAAGGAACATAAAAAATCTCAAAATCCCCAAACTCATTATGCCAAAGGGAAATTTAAGCCTGGTTACTTCAAAACCTTGTGTCAAAGTGCTATACATTAGCCAGATCCCTACAAAAGGAAAAGGTCTCAGGTATCTCCAGATGACTGCCCTCACAAATTGCTCATAAAAAAATTCTTTCCTGGCTCCTAAACCTTTCAAGATGTATAATAAATCTTTCCAGAAACAAGGACATGTCAACTGTCACTTTAAGTCTGCAACTTAAGTCTAATTCCTTGACCAGAAACCTAAAGTCTGGTAAAATTCACACTGAGGATGTCAATTATAAGCTTTATCTTCCCAAGTGCAAAACAAAGGCAAGATGAGATCAATTATTCTTCTCCCTATCCTGAGAAGTCTGCATAATGAATTCTTCCTTTACTCTCTATTTTTGAATGTTTGCCTTGGCTCATGTATAGCATGGATTTACTGGGCACCAATTAAAATCTCACAGGAATATCATCATTTGCCTCACTGCCTATCTCCCTTCTCTGTATGCCTTTTCTCTTAAAGAGATGTGTAAATACCAAGTCTCTTGAAACCTCTCCCAAGGAGCACAGGCCATAGACTCACGTTTCTGTGACTCAGGGATTTCCTGGGCACACCTTCAAGCTCTGGCTCAGTACACCTGGATTGATTGAGACTCTTGCCTCAGTCTCTCATTTGCATTGACAACACAGATGTCAGGACATTAGATTGCATTCTGTAAACATGCAAAATTGCCAATGTGAAACTGTCAAATATACCTCAATAAAGCCGTTAAAATTAAATTTTAAAAATCACATACTGATATGTAATGTTTGTTATTTTACTCATTTATTTGCCTTTTCTTTCATTTAACAAGAGTTTATTGAGTGTCTAACTGTTGTGCCGGAGGCTGAAAGAGGAATGAGATGGTCTGCTTTCAAGTCTAAGTGGTGCCAGTTCTCCTTGATATTCTTGTTGAACATGCCCATAGGAAGCTAAGAATATAGGAAGATTAGTGTGTAGGTTGGTGTGTTGGGGAAAGACTTCAGAGGACCTTCACCTTGAGCTGAGTTTTGAAGGATGAGGAGGTGTTTTGGACAGTGAGGAGCGGTTGTGGGTGGGAGGCAGTGGCAGCTTTCCATCTTCAACAAGGCCTAGGGATGAGAGAGCAAAGTGCTGTAGGAGGAAAAGAGGCAGGATAGGTTAAGTTGGGACTGATCAGCAAAGGCCTGGAAAGCTGTGGTCAGGAATCCAGCTCTACCGCTGAAGGTCTGGGGAGCTAGAGCAGGTTTTAAGCAAGGGAGAACACATTCAGATAGCCTGGTGATTTAACAGCACAGGCCAGTCGAGTTGAGCAAGAGAAACCATCTTGCCCTTAGGTTGGCTATCATTATGGTTAAACAAGTTTATTTAATTAGTTTCCAAGTCATGCTAAGAGCTCATCCTTAATCATTTTCAGATGTTCCAATTCTTTCCGTCCCTGCTGCAGTTACCTTAGTTCTGCCTCCATTATTGTTTGCTTAGATTACCCTAATATCCCCCAATGGCGGTTTCCTTGTCTTCAGTCTTGCCTCCCTCTAAACTCTTTGCTACCTGCAGCATAAAACATTTTTCTAAAATTCAAGCCTGATCTTCTCACCTTTAACTGAAAGCCTGATCAACACCATCTCTGTATTTCCAATAATGATCATCACTGTAATAGCACACTTAGCAAGCATTTACTATATGCCAGGAACTCTGCTAAACACCATGTGCTTTTATTTTATTAAATCTTCCCAAAACATTATTATTATCATCACTAGTTTATAGATGAAGAAACTGATTATTAGGAAGGTTTAGTAATGTGTCTAAGATTATATAGCTAATAAGTGTAATTGAATAACTTGTCAAAAACCAAAAAACCCTTAAAGACAAAGTTGGGTAGGGAATATAATTTTTTTTTTTTTTTGAGATGGAGTCTAGCTCTGTTGCCCAGGCTGGAGTGCAGTGGCACTATCTCGGCTCACTGCAACCTCTGCCTCTCGGGTTTAAGCGATTCTTGTGCCTCAGCCTCCTGAGTAGCTGGGATTACTGGCACCTGCCACCACGCCCAGCTAATTTTTGTATTTTTAGTAGAGACAGGGTTTCACTGTGTTGGCCAGGCTGGTCTCAAACTCCTGACTTCATGATCTGCCTGCCTCGGCCTCCCAAAGTGCTGAAATTACAGGCATGAGCCACCACCCAACCGGGAATATTTGCAAGAGGGACTAATTATTAGAGAACTGGCTTTTTAAACAAAAATATAGGCCAAGTATTTGAAGTAAAAATCACAAGGATAGACAACAGCTCAAATTGTTATCAGTTACCAAGGCTGCTTGGATGTATGTGGGTCAATTTTGTTAAAATCTAGATGGTCCTTTCTATTAAAAAAGTTACAACACATCAACACCAAACAACAGAAAAGAAAATCCGTATGTCCCTGTTTTTCATGGTACATCTGGGACTATAGGAAGCATAGGCCTTTTCTAGACTATGGAATCTAAGTTTCAAGAAAAAATCATTGGCTGGGCGCAGTGGCTCACGCCTGTAATCCCAGCACTTTGGGAGGCTGAGGAGGGTGGATCACGAGGTCAGGAGTTCAAGACCAGCCTGGCCAACATAGTGAAACCCCATCTGTACTAAAAATACAAAAAAATTTAGCCAGGTGTGGCAGGCGCCTGTAGTCCCAGCTACTTGGGAGGCTGAGGCAGGAGAATCGCTTGAACCCTGGAGGCAGAGGTTGCCGTGAGCTGAGATCATGCCACTGAATTCCAGCCTGGACAACAAAGTGAGACTCTGTCTCAAAAAAAAAAAAAAGAAAAAGGAAAAGAAAAACAACAACAAAAAAAATAATTTAAGCTGCAATATAAAGAATAGTCTTAAGGGAGGCAGAATAGACCAGTTATAGGAACCCAGACAAGCCATCATAATGCCAAACTAAGGCAATGGCAGGAGGAGTGGAAAGAACTGGACCAGTTTTAAAAAGATTATGGAACAGGAAAGGTATGCTGCAGTCCCTTCAGCCAAATTGCAAGTTTTGAATAAAGAGTTATCCAAACATTATCAAATGCATCCTCAGTGATGACTAACTACCAAGCTTTTTACTAGAAACCCTCTTTACAAAAGAGGGTTCTCTCTGGTTAGAACACAGAAGCTGGTTAAAAACAATATTTCTTAGGCAAATTGATCTTGAACATGTATCAAGGTTCACTGCCAGCAGGAGAATCGGAGAGTGTGTGATAATGAAAAGTTATTATAGTTGAGAAAACAAGAGTTTACATCAGCAACTAAGAAAAAAGCAGCTCATAAGTGGATGAATGTGTCATAAACACATTATATATGAGTTATCATGTAGGAAATCTAAAGCAGAATACTGTGAAATGAAAGGTGTGTAGCTTATCAACAATAATATAGCAAATATGCCACTCAACTAAGAAGGAAATGATGAGTCGGCACCTGGGGCTGTTGACTGGAATAATGAAGTTTCCTTTTCTTATAGTAGTTCCTCAAGATTCCAGTTTACATGGAAAGACAGAAAGTTGTTACACCCGTCTCAGGAACAGAACACCCAAGCAACAAATTCTAATTTTGAATAGGCAGGTGCCAGTGCATTTCTCAAACTGCAGACTAAGATGCAGAAACACGATTTTCCTGTTTTAAAATTTTGGACCACTTTTCCCCCTCTAGCACTCCAGAGCAGGTTTTAATTGTTGTCAGGTGAGATGGTGAGTTAACTTTGAGTGTTGAGGGGACAGTGGGATGTGAGTCCAGTTGAAAGGTGGATATATATAGATCCAGACTCGAGTGATTTAGGTTGCAAATAAATTGATAGTGCATTTATGAAAATCATTAGAAAAGAAAGGACATTCATTATGATTTAATCGCAGTTGAATGTAAGCAGCACAAAGGGCTTATACTTATTTTTTTTTTTAATATGCTGTGTCTCTTTTGTTCACTCTATGCCTGGTTCCTGGAAGTGCGACTGGCACATAGTAGGTGTTGCATGCATACCTAGTTTCAGAATGAGTTTTTTAGAAATCAAAATTCGCCAAACGTGCACATGGATTTAATGTTCCCTTTTTTTCCAGGCGAGGTCAGGGCGCCCTTCGGTTTCGCGCTTCTGCCCCTTTAAGAAAGTGGAGGAGAAAGAAAGCGCTGCTGGGAAAGAGGGCGGGGCCACGAAGTGCCGCTGTCCGCCCCGTCCTCGCCCGGGCTACCGCCCTCTGCTAGCGCCTGGTTCGTTTTTGGGAGCGGGACCCCGAAAATGTAAAGAATGCGTGGGCAGAGTCTCCAGGGCGAGTGACAGGCGAGCCCTGTTCTTTACTTCCGAGGGCGGTGTCAGCAAAGCTAGGTAAGGAGACAGGCAGGACGGTGCCTGCCCCTTTAAGATCGACTCTACCCCGCCTCTGGAGGAAAATAACGCCGTCGTCTGCACTTTCTGGAACGTAAACCTTTTCATCCCGCTCCTTCTCATTAACAGAAATACCAAGTGGCCACCATAGTCACATACTTCATAACCCATGCCTCATTGGTGCTGGAGCGGGAGAGGGAAGCGCTGGTCTAAATGACATGGGGTCCAAATCCAAAATAATCTCATACTTGCTCTGGGTTACTTTGAAACCTTAGGCTGTGTTGTGTGATTCAAGGGACAACCTGGTACTGCTGAACAGAATTAGTCTAATGGGATACCAGGCCCAGAGAGACCCCTGCGATCCCAGGACATTGATGTGGGGTAACTAACCCGAAAGTCTCTGCTGAGTTCACAAGCTATGACCTGATGTACATTTTGGCCTGCCCTATTTTGATCCTTGAATGAGTTGCTGATGTTTAAACGCAGAAGCTGGCCAGGTGTGGTGGCTCGCGCCTGTAATCCCAGCACTTTGGGAGGCCTAGGTGGGCGGATCACTTGAGGTCAGGAGTTCCAGACCTGTCTGGCCAACATGAGGGAACTTCGTCTCTACTAAAAACACAAAAATTAGCTGGGCGTGGTGGCACGTGCCTGTAATCCCACTACTCGGGAGGCTGAGATAGGAAAATCGCTTGAACCAGGGAGGTAGTGAGCCGAGATCAGGCCACTGCACTCCAATCTGGGCGACAGAGACTCTGTCTCAAAAAAAAAAAAAGAAAAAGGAAACCAACTTGTCAATATCTACATTTTTTTTGATGATTTTGAGAAATTGGAGGATCCAGCAGCATGTTCCTGCCCGGCCCTTTTGAACTGTTTGAAAACAGTCTCCAGCTTGCCACAGCCCTTCTGTTATTTTACAGCCTACATCACTCATTTATGATGTCCAGCCCCTTGTAGGCATTTGGATTTTTGACCCTATTCTAAATACTTCAGTGGATTTAAGACAATTTAAAACATGTATACAGAAGAGATCCGAGGTCCCCAAACAACGGGGTGTATAGTTGTGTTAAGTTGCTGTTTCTCATTGTCATTTATTCTTATCCAGGTGTTTTTCTATATATATATATATATATATATATATATATATATATATATATAATTATTATTTTTTAAATAAGTCTTAGTGATCTATTGCACGGGTGTTTTTCTATTGGATCAAATCTTTTCGGTTTAGGCTTTGTAAAATTGAACTATCAGATACTTTTACAAAAAGAGATTTAGGAGTTGATGTTCTTTTATGATATGATAATCTTTAATGAAATAGTGTAGTCTAAAAATACAAAATGAGCCGGATGTGTTAGCGGTCGCCTGTATTTGCAGCTACTCGGGAGGCTGAGGCAGGAGAATCCCTTGAGCCTCGGAGGTAGAGGTTGCAGTGAACCAAGATCATGCCATTGCACTCCAGCCTGGGCAACAAGAACGATACTCTGTCTCAAAAAAAAAAGATTGGATTTTCCCAAATTGATGCAACAAAGCTTTCATCTGAAATGAACTTGCACATGTGAATCATCAGATACAGAGCTTATACTGTAATATTTTCTTATTATATAATAGGTTCTAGAAATGTTGCTCTTCCTCAGAATTTTCAGGTTTTTTGTTTTTTGTTTTTTTACAGAGAGCAAGAGATTCCACTTGAGATCAGGGTGGGAGACAGACCCTTGTTCATTCTCCATGAGAAGCAGCCATTATCAACAGAACATTGACGGAACCTCGTTTGACAAAAGGACTGATGGCTCTGAGTCTAGGTTGGAAAGCACCCAGGAGCCGCTGTGGTCTCCTCCTCCAGGCTGTGCGAAACAGTGGTCTTCTCTTGTTTCCCTGTGGCCAGTGTCCCTGGAGAGGAGCTGGAAGCTTTTTGGACCCTGAAAAAAAGGCTTTCCTGGAGGAGAACACTGAAGTCACCAGCAGTGGCAGCCTCACCCCTGAAATCCAGTTGCGGCTTTTGACCCCCAGATGCAAATTCTGGTGGGAGAGAGCTGACCTGTGGCCCCACAGTGATCCTTACTGGGCAATCTACTGGCCAGGAGGCCAAGCCCTATCTAGGTACTACCCTATCGAAATGGGAACCTTTAAGGCTGCTACAGATCTTTGCCCTTTTCAGTCCCCTCTAACTCCAGCCCCTACAAAAAAAACAGAGCAACACTGGGCATGGTGGCTCATGTCTGTAGTCTCAGTACTTTGGGAGGCTAAGACTGGAGGATTGCTTGAGCCCAAAAGGTTGAGGCTGCAGTAAGCTGTGATCCTGCCACTGCACTCCTACCTGGCCTATCTCAAAAACAAAACAAAACAGAAACCAAAAAGTCTTCTTGTTTTCTTCTTTATTTCTTTCTTTCTATTTTTTTTTTTTTGGCAGAGACAGGATCTTGATATGTTGCCCAGGCTGATCTTAAACTCCTAGCCTCCTCAGCCAACCCCAATTCCTGGTATTACAGGCGTGAGCCACTGAGCCTGGCCTTATTTTCTTATGTATAGCAGTTTAGCCATAATTTTTGGTTGCTTTGTTACATAATTTCCCCTTGTAACCCGAGCCCATCAAGGTATTTTCCCAAGTAGCTATCTCCCCAAGAGAAATCCTAAAGTCAGCTGTCAAGAGCCTGGATAGCTATAAGTGATCCAGAAGTCTCACCTGTTATGAGCTTCACGGTTCATAGTGCATGACTATTGCAGAGTTCCTAGATGGAACCTAAACACCCAGTCCTTCAGTTCTCCTTTAATTCAGTGAATGTCGCTCCATCAACCTCACATTCCTTCCAGAGTTGCTTCTTTTCCCATAGAATAGTAGCTGTGAGTGAGTGGGCTGCTCAAAGATCCCTCTTCTATTGGGTGCAGTGCCTGTTATCCCAGTGCTTTAGGAAGCCAGTGCAGGAGGGCAGCTTGAAGTCAAGAGTTCAAGACCAGCCTAGGCAACATGGTGATACCTCTATCTCTACAAAAAACCTTTTTTTTTAAATTAGCCAGTTGTGTCTTGTGCCTGTAATCTTAGCAACTCAGGAGGCTGAGGTGTGAGGATCACATGAGCCTATGATTTCTAGGTTACAGTGGGCTATGATTGCGCCATTGCACTCCAACCTGGGCAATAGAGCAAGACCCTATCACCATTTTTAAAAGAAGAGGCTGGATGCGGTGGCTCACGCCTGTAATCCCAGTACTTTGGGAGGCCAAGGTGGGCGGATCACCTGAGGTTGGGAGTTCAAGACCAGCCTGACCAACATGGGAAACCCTGTCTCTACTAAAAATACAAAAATTAGCCAGGCATGGTGGCGCATGCCTGTAATCCCAGGTACTGGAGGCTGAGGCAGGAGAATCACTTGAACCCGGGAGGCAGAGGTTGCGGTGAGCCAAGATCATGCCATTGCACTCCAGCCTGGGCAACAACAGCAAGACTCCGTCTCAAAAAAAAAAGAGAGAGAGAAAAAGAGATCCCTATTCTCCAGAGGCGTATGGAAAACTTGGGCCAACTTTGGACTTGAATCTGTATTTTAAGCCCGCCTCCCTGCCTTCTAACTCTCCATATTGCAGAGGTCTTAGGGCATTTTCTGGCATAGCCACACTATATTTTTTACTGAAACACAGTTGATGAAATAAAGGCAAGACCTTTTAGCATTTTGATCTGGTCTTTGTTGTAGGATTGGTAAATGATTTCATCTGTTTATACCCTGGGGTTATAAAGCTGTGAAACAAAAAATGTGATAAGGACTTCTGCTTCACAGGAATGGTATAGCCTACATAATTAGTGTTAGATGTAGTTTTATTTATTTTTTTATATGTAGTTTTAAAATAAGTATATAAATGCAAACAGAGCTTTTTGGGGGGAAATTCCAAGAACTGGAAAGCTTTCCAGTTGGTACAAAATAATGCCAATTTTCTGATTGTAATGTTACTAGACATTCAAGCTTTATTTAGTTACATCCTGTTTTTAGGATGCAGACATCTTGATGTCTATCTATTAAAGTGACTGTTTATCAACTTGAAATAAAATCAACTTGTTTAAGAGACAGTTAGATGTCATAAATTGGTGACCCATAGGTGTGTTTTTTTTTGGCCTGTACTTGTAAACTTCAAAAAAATTAGTTGCTGATATTTAAAACTGGAGAGATTTCATGTAAAAATCGACTTAGCTTTGAAAAACAGGGATACCTGGTAAGCAGGGATCCTGCGTGGCAACCGTGAGCTGAAGACAGGTAGCAGCTATTTATTTATTTATTTAGAGACAGAGTTTTTGCTCTTGTCACCCAGGCTGGAGTGCAATGGCATGATCTCAGCTCACTGCAATCTCCACCTCGTGGGTTCAAGCAACTCTCCTGCCTCAGCCTCCTGAGTAGCTGGGACTATAGGCACCCACCACCATGCCCAGCTAATTTTTGTATTTTTTATTTTTTAAAAAATTTTTGAGATGGAGGCTTGCTCTGTCACCCAGGCTGGAGCACAGTGGCATGATACCGGCTAACTGCAACCTCCGCCTCCTGGGTTCAAGTGATTCTCCTGCCTCAGCCTCCTGAGTAACAGGACTACAGGTGGATGCCACCATGCCTGGCTAATTTTTGTATTTTTAGTAGAGATGGGGTTTTGCCATGTTGGCCAGGCTGGTCTCAAATTCCTGACCTCAAGTGATCCGCCTGCCTTGGCCTCCTGAAGTTCTGGGATTATAGCCGTGAGCCACCGTGCCCAGCCTACAAATTTTTTTTTTTTTAATCGACTTGAATAGCATGATTAGTCAGTTGTGTGGTACTATGCTTCACACCTGCTGAAGAGAAAGACCAAATGACTAGGTTCTTTCTTCTGCCACCTCTGCCCAGCTCTGGAGATGGACTTTTTGTGTCACTCTAGTCAGACCAAACTTGCCAAGGTTGGACCAAGTTCTTCTGCTAAGTTCCACTATTTCTTTTGTCAAGTCAACCTAAAGACATCTGTTTTCTTTCCTTTTCCTTCTTTTCCTTTCCTTTTCTTTTTTTAGATACCTCTTACCTTTTCTCATCTCTCTGAGACATGTTTCTCCTTTCTTTTTAATTTAGGTATCTTTTGGATAATCCTGATGTTGTCAGAGGAAAATCTGTATTAGATCTTGGGAGTGGATGTGGAGCTACAGCTATTGCTGCGAAGATGAGTGGGGCATCAAGGATCTTGGCCAATGACATAGACCCTAGTAAGGATGCATATTTTAAAATATTTAAGGCTCATCTTTTTTTTTTCCCCTCCAGGATAAATGTGTACACGTGCTTAGTGTGGTAGTTTATCGCTACATGTATTTTGTGATCGGACCGTGTGAATCTGTATGCACTGGGACATTATCTGTAGGAATCCTCTCAGGTCTGAGTTGATGGTGCATTTTACCCAAGATGATTTATGTCTGCCAGACATCCTGGAGGGAGCACTTATTTTAATGTATTGGCTAGGAATTTCCTGAAATATGTAAATGGTGTTTATTTGGCTGGGCATGGTGGCTCACACCTGTAATCCCAGCGCTTTCGGTGGCTGAGGTAGGCGGATCACGAGGTCAGGAGTTCGAGACCAGCCTGACCAACATAGTGAAACCCCATCTCTATGAAAAATACAAAAATTACCTGAGCATGGTGGTGCGCACCTGTAATCCCAGCTACTTGGGAGGCTGAGGTAGGAGAATCGCTTGAACCCGGGAGGCAGAGGTTGCAGTGAGCCAAGATCGCACCACTGCACTCTAACCTGGGTGACAGAGCAAGACTCCGTCTCAAAAAAAAAAAAAAAAAAAAAGGGAAATAGTGTTTATTTAGCCCCAAACCCACGTGAGTATTGGCCTGTCTTCAAGGGTGATTTTTATTCCATTAGAATCCAGGTTGAGACAAGTAAGTTTTTATTTGATCTGATTTTCTTCTGGTCTACCCTTTCACTGAGGATATAGACCTTGGAAACCTTTATTTTGTAGAGGGGTCTCAGTTCTAATTTATTGCCAGGCTCAATCAAGCCCAAGGCTTGTTTCCCTGTCCACAGTGAAAAACCAAAATCTAAAATTGAGCCATCTTATGATTCTAGATTTCAGACATCCTAGAATTCTAGCATTCACATGTCTTACAATTCTATAATTCACACATCTTATGATTCTGAAATTCAGATATCTAACATTCCAGAATTTAGCCATTCTATGATTCTATAATTCAGATAGACAAGGATTCTAGAATTCGGCCATCTTATGGTTCTAGGATACAGATATTTGTATCATTTTGGAATTCAGACATTTTACGATTCTGGAATTCAGACATCCTATCTTCCAGAATTCAGATAGTTTATGATTCTAGAATTCAGACAGGCCAGGATTCTAGAATTCAGCCATCTTACAATTCTAGAATTCAGACATCCTAGAATTCAGATGTGTTACAATTATAGAATTCAGATATTTTATGATTTTGGAATTCAGACATCCTGACATTCCAGAATTCAGCCATCCTATGATTCTAGAATTCGGAAACATTTATAACTGTAGAATGCCGATGTATTAGGATTCTGGATGTCAGACATCTTAACTTCCTGATAGCAGACATGTTATGATTTTAGAATTCAGACATACTAGGATTCTAGAATTCAGCCATATTCCGATTCTAGAATACAGACATTTTACGATTCTGGAATTCAGATACCCTAACTTCCGGAATTTAGACGTTTTATGATTCTAGAATTCAGACATGCCAGGATTCTAGAATTCAGGCATCTTATGATACTGTAGTTCAGAAATATTTAAGATTCTAGAATTCAAGCACCTAGATTCTAGAATTCAGACATTCTATGATTCTAGAATTCAGACATTTGACGATTCTAGATTTCAGACGTACGTGGATTCCAAAATTCACCCTTCTGACGATTCTAGAATTCAGACATCCTAGAATTCTAGAATTCAGATGTCTTACAATTCTAGAATTCAGACTTCTTCTGTTTCTGAAATTCAGACATCTAACATTCCAGAATTCAGACATATTACGATCACACAATTCAGATACAGAAGGATGGTACAATTTAGCCGTCTTATGATTCTAGAATTCAGACATTTTTACAACTGTAGAATTCAGACATTTTATGATTCTGGAATTCAGACAGCCAAACTTCCAGAATTCTGAGAATTTAGAATTTTAGAATTCAGACACACTGGGATTCGAGAATTCAGCCATTTACAATTCTGGAATTCAGACATCCTGGAATTCATACGTCTTATACTTCTACAATTCAGAAATTTTATTATTCTGAAATTCAGACATCCTAATTTCAGGAATTCACACATTTTATGATGCTAGTGTTCAGACAAACTAGGATTCTAGAATTGAGCCATCTTATGATTCTAGATTTCAGACACCCTAGAATTCTAGCATTCACATATCTAACAATTCTATAATTCACACACACACACACACACACACACACACACACACACCAAAATCTCTTGGTGAATGAGATCAGCAAATGTTCCTAAAATCCTAGCATTTCTAGATGTTTTAGATTGTTTTGTTTTCAGGATATCCAGTCATATATTTGGAATTGTGGTACAGCTTTTGGCATAAACTTTACACTTCTTTACTTTAAAAAACAACTTTCAACAAAAAGGGAGAAAAATATATTGTTAGCAAATTTTCTAAATTATTTAATCAGGGAATTATAACAGCACAATTCATTTTGTGCTTTTATTTTTAAGTTGCAGGAATGGCTATTACACTAAATTGTGAATTGAACCAACTGAATCCTCTTCCTATTTTAATCCAAAACATTTTGAATTTGGAACAAGATAAGTGGGACCTTATTGTTCTTGGCGATATGTTTTATGATGCAAACCTTGCAGATAGTCTTCATCAGTGGCTGAAGAATTGCTTCTGGACCTATGGAACTCGAATACTGATTGGTGACCCTGGGCGGCCCCAATTCAGTGGACACAGCATTCAGCACCACCTGCACGAAGTGGTAGAATATTCACTTCCGGAGCCTACAAGGCAGGAAAACAATGGACTGACAACAAGCACAGTGTGGGATTTTCAGCCTTGAGTTGTCGAAGTGCTCCCAAGTGTGAATATAGTAATGTTTGGATTTGACCCTAAAAGTTTTCTCTATAGGAGATACTCTCCAGTTTAATGAATGTAATTCTTGTTAAATGGCAAATCTTGTTTCTAAATATGAAGGTTTAGAGTTTAGTCTACTTTTGTCATGTAACTGGTTCTGCATTTCTATGCATGCCAATTATACACATTTCTATCTGCAATTTTTTCTATTTTAACTGCTGAAGGAATATGATTATACAGTGCCATACTCATTGGTGGCAGCATTTAAGTAATGGAGAGGAATTAGACATTGTAGCCAAATCTATTTCTATAGTTGAGGGCAGCTGTGATGTAACTTTGAATTAAACAAAACAAAACATAGAAGAATACTATATATGTATTTTTTCTTTTTTTAGAGACGGAGTCTCACTTTGCTCCCAGGCTGGAATGCAGTGGCTGTTGAGAGGCTTAATCATTGGGCACTGCAGCCTTGAACTCTGGGCTTTTTTTTTTTTTTTGAGATGGAGTCTCACTCTGTTGCCCAGGCTAGAATGCAATGGTGCCATCTCAGCTCACTGCAGCCTCCGCCTCCCAGGTTCAAGTGTTTGTCCTGTTTTAGCCTCCGGAGTAGCTGGAATTACAGGCGCGTGCCACCATGCCTGGCTAATTTTTGTATTTTTAGTAGAGACAGGGTTTTCGAGAGGCAGAGGTTGCAGTGAGCCAAGATCGCGCCACTGCGCTCCAGCCTGGGCAACAGAGACGTCTCAAAAAAAAAAAAAAAAAAAAAGAGAGAGAGACAGGGTTTCACCATGTTGGCCAGGCTGTTCTCGAACTCCTGACCTCAGGTGATCCACCCACCTTGGCCTTCCAAAGTGCTAGGATTACATGTGTGCACCACCACACCTGGCCTGCCAATGTTTATTTCTATCACTTCCTTTTGATTTTTTCTTATAGCTTCTATCTCTGCTTACGTCAGCCGTCATTCTTGCATGTTGTATGCTTTTCCTATTAGAGCCTTTGCATGTTAATCAGTTATTTTACATTTGTGATCTGATAATTCTAAAATCTCTGCCATATCTGAGTCTGGTTCTGATGCTTGTTTTGTCTTTTCAGATATTTTGTCTTGTAGCATGCCTTGTAATTTTTTGTTGATAGCTGGACATGATGTATTGGATAAAAGAAACAGCCAAACTAAGGTAATGTTAGGTTTTAAAATCTGGGTAGGGCTACTGTTTGCTGTAGTGTAGGTGTTACAGGCTAAATTTTCCTTGCTATAGTGTCCTTGCTATTATCTCCTTTGTTATCTTTGAGTTTCCTTAGAGATTCCTTCTTCTTTCTTTTTTTTTTTTGAGACGGAGTTTCGCTCTTGTTACCCAGACTGGAGTGCAATGGCGCGATCTCGGCTCACTGCAACCTCCACCTCCTGGGTTCAGGCAATTCTCCTGCCTCAGCCTCCTGAGTAGCTGGGATTACAGGCATGCGCCACCATGCCCAGCTAATTTTTTGTATTTTTAGTAGAGACGGGGTTTCACCATGTTGACCAGGATGGTCTCGATCTCTTGACCTCGTGATCCACCCGCCTCGGCCTCCCAAAGTGCTGGGATTACAGGTATGAGCCACTGCGCCCGGCCGAGATTCCTTCTTATGTAGAGTCTGAGGCTTGTAGTTTTTTCACCTGTAATTCCCTGTTATTATACAGTAGCCTAATTGATATAATAAGGTATGGGAGAAGGTATGTTTTATAGTCCTGTGATTAAGTCTCAGTCAGTTAAGTCAGCCTGCGCCCCTGCTATGACCTTCACAAGTGCTTTCAGCTTTTTTTTTTTTTTTTTTTTGGTCCGTTTGGTGAGACAGGAAGGCTAGAGGCAGCTGGAGTTGGGTACTTCCTTTCCCCTAGATCAGCAGGGCTCTGGTAAAATAGTTTCCCTTGAGAGCTGGCTTTTGTTAAGGAGAATTGAACACTTGGGCATACTGCAAAATGGTTACTTTCCCCATCCTCGTACCAGAAGTAAGAGGGGATTTTTCTCTGATCCTCACCTGAGAACCCGGTAGGTATTCTGGAGGTAAAACTATAAAAGTGTGGTGTCTCCCCTACGAGTGGGCCCACTGGAGTTTGTTTGTTTTAATTTAACAAAGTTTAATTGAGCAAAGAAAAATCTGTGAATTGGGCAGCTCCCAAAAGCAGAATAGGTTCAGAGTAACTGCAGGGTTGCCACACATGGTTAGATAACATTTATGGACAGACCCCTGGAGCTTTTGATTCTTTTTTTTTTTTTGAGATGAAGTTTCACTTTTGTCGTCCAGGCTGGAGTGCAATGGCATGATCTTGGCTCACTGCAAACTTTGCCTCCTGGGTTCAAGTGATTCTCCTGCCTCAGCCTCCCAGGTAACTGGGATTACAGGCACCTGCCACCATGCCCAGTTAATTTTTGCATTTTTAGTAAAGACAGGGTTTTGCCATGTTGGCCAGGCTGGTTTTGAACTACTGACCTCAGGTGATCCACCCACCTGAGTCTCCCAAAGTGCTGGGATTACAGGCGTGAGCTACTGCGTGGGGCTGGAGCTTTTGATTCTTAAGTCCATCCACACGGAGCCTCCAGCAACTCAGGAATTACAGCATAAATGTTCCTACTGGTACTGGCTCCAGCAACAGGCTTCTGCTCCCTGTAAGCTGTGGTTCTTTGTATTTGTCTTTCTAATTTGTGAGGCATTTTCTCTTTAACCTTAATTCTCTAATGGGTCTAAGTGTTGCTGATTTTTCAGTTTATTCAGCTTTTTTCTTACTGTGAGGATGGGAGTGAAGACTTCCAATTTCTTTTTTTTTTTTTTTTTTTGAGATGAGGGTCTCACTCTGTCACCCAGGCTGAAGTACAATGGTGTGACCTTGGCTCACTGCAATCTCCACCTCCCAGGTTCAAGTGATTCTCCTGCCTCAGCCTCCCGAGTAGCTGGGATTATAGGCATGTGTCACCACCCCCGGCTAACTTTTTGTATTTTTAGTACAGATGGGGTTTCACCATGTTGGCCAGGTTGGTCTTGAACTCCTGACAGGTGATCCACCCACCTCAGCCTCCCAAAGTCCTGGGATTAGAGACATGAGCCACCACGCCCGGCTCCAATTTCTTTATATTAGAAAATATAAATCAGACTAGAGACTGGAAATGGTGTTTTTTTTGGGTGGTGTTGGTTTTTTTGTTTTTGTTTTTAGACAGGGTCTTGCTCTCTCATCCAGACTGGAGTTCAGTGATGTGACCATGGCTCACTGCAGCCTTGATCTTCCAGGCTCAGGGAACCCTCCTTCCTCAGCCTCCTGAGTAGCTAGGACTGCAGGCATGCACCACCATGATGCCTGGCTAGTTTTTTTATTTTGTATGTTTTATAGAGATGGAGTCTTGCTACATTGGCCAGGCTGGGTATTACTGGGTGTTTCTTTCTTTCCTCCTTTATTTTTCTGTATTTACTTATTCAGTGAATAGTTGAGTGTTTATTATCTACCAGGCACTGTTCTAGGCACTGGAGATATGGGGATATAACAATGAAAAAACAAGATAAATATTTTGTCCTTATGAAATTTATATTCTTGAGTGGGGAGACATAAGGAACAAATAAAACAGGCATCAGATGGTGATAGGTAGCAAGGAGAAAAAGAGGTAAGGGTGATAGGGAATACTGGGTACTGAATGGGGTACAGATATTTTAAACAGAGTGGTGAGAAATAGCTAATACAACTAGCAATATAAAGAAGGAAGAAGATCAAACTAAAAACCGTTTTAGGAAGATAAATCCTTCATAGATCCGAAGAAGCTCACAACTTAGATGTCGAAACTAGTTTCTGCAAAAAGGGGAAAATGCAATTGACTTGGTTAAATATTCAGTTTAAATTTTATTGAATTTGTCTTTAGAAAAGTTTCATAGATAGAACAGGCCTTACCCATTTTGCACATATATACATATGTGCCACCTTTGCAGTGGCAACATATATATCCACACTGTACACATCTCACATTTATAAAGTAATAGTAAGGATAAGAAATGGAGTTGAATAAGTACCCCCCAAACATACACAAGAAAGTTAGCATACTTTCCCTGTTTTTCACTACATCAGAGGCAAAATAAGAAATCTTTTAAGAAAAATCCCAAGACAGGCTCATGGCAAAATGAATATGCTAAACTTGGAGGTTAGTTTAAGCATAGTATGTGTCAGGTAATTTTGTGATTACCAAAGAGTTTTCACTTGAAAACTAAGACCTTTGCTGTTTATTTCACAATGTGAAATCAGTAGAACCTGAGGATACAAATCTCTGCAGTGATATTCTGTATTTACTCATTTTTACACATTTTTGAGTGCAATTTTGCTAGGGAAGAAACGCTTACAGATGAATAAAATGTAATTGGGAAGAGCAGCCATAAAAATCAATGAAATAAGTAGCCGGGCAAGAGTCTCTGCAATACTAATATGCTGAATGGCTAACAAGTTACTTCATTTTGGCAAAACAAATAATACCTAAATTCTTCTTGAAGAATTAACAGGCCTGATATTCAGGTTGGCTTTTGGCAAATGGGCATTTAAATACTCCAGAAAGGTAAGAGCCAGAAAACAGGAAGGTAAACTATGCTTTTAGAAATACTTTTACTTAGATTCTCCCAAGGTTTATACATACAGGTAAATTTCTCTTATAACAATAGCTCAAATACCTACATAGGAGAAGGAAATCTCAAGGGAAAACTGTTAATTTTAAACTTTGTTATTTAAGAAACAAAATCCAACACCCTCCCTCCCCCTAAAATAGATCAGAGTTCATGCTAGGATTATGGTTTCAAAAGTAATAATTCATCCAACAGATATTGAATAATAGCACTATTAAGACGTTTAAGAATAAAGCACAAACCATGTATATACAAAGACTTTAATTCTCTGAGTTATAACTTAAGGACAATGAAATAATTAAAATTATTGTTAAATTAAGTAGAATGCAAATCTCTATAGATGGTTTCCTGGGAAAGTGTTTTTGATAAGCTTTCCTAGTGTTGATCATCTTCAAAAAAGCATCAATAAACAGTCCATGTCACCTGCTTTAGTTTGTTTGGGCCTACTAATTGTTCCAACACTTCTCGTGAATGATCTATAAAAGAAAACAATGAAACTATATTAATTCACAATAATAAAAAATGTTTAATGTTTCCTCATGTCTAACTGGAGGTGATGTTAACTATTATACAATTATTTAGAGGATTAAAGGAAGTGATTTATAAAGCACAGTATACAACTAATTCACTAATAATTAGTTAATGGTAGCCCTCACTATTATTAGGTATAGTGCACCTATCATGGTAATGGTAATACTTGTTTAAAAAAAAAAAAACAGGCATTTGTTGTTTTCTCTGTAATTTCATCATAATTTCACCAACCAGAGTAATGGTGTAATTTCACCATTAACCTGTGTTAATGGTTAATAACCTTTTTCAGGGTCTTAGCCAGAAATGGATGATTCACTGAAGTGAGGTGGCTGAACAGGATTTAATGAAGGGAATATTTACCAAAACAGTGAGCAGGATTAAAGAAAGCCAGTAGGGATGTTAAACCACCTTGGGAAGCTGCAACACATCCAGAGTTAGAGGAGGTAGCAGTGACCAGAATGTGACGAGTTGACCAGTAGTTGAACATCTTTCCATGTCTGTATAATACTATTATAAAGCATGATTTTAAATAGATAACCATTATATAAATATACTCCTGGCTAAGATGGCAAAACCCTGTCTCTAGTAAAAATACAAAAAAAGTTAGCCAGACATGGTGGTGGGTGCCTGTAATCCCAGCTACTTGGGAGGCTGAGGTAGGCGAATCGCTTGAATTTAGGAGGCAGAGGTTGCAGTGAGCTGAGATGGTGCCACTGCACTCCAGCCTGGACGACAGAGCAAGACTCAGTCTTAAAAAAAAAGAAAAGAAAAAAGAAACACCATTTGACAAGAACCAATCCATTCCACCAACTAAGAATAGAAGAGAACTTCCTCAACCTGATAAAGGGCATCTGTGAAAAAACCATAGCTGGCAGGGTGCAGTGGCTCATGCCTACAATCCCAACACTTTGGGAGGCCATGGTGAGAGTATCACTTGAGCCCAGGAGTTCAAGACCAGCCTGGGAAATAGAGTGAGACCTTGTCTCTGCAAAAGAAATTTAAAAATAAAGTGTAGTGGCACATGCCTGTAGTCCCAACTACTCTGGAGGCTGAGGTAGGAGGATCTGCTTGAGCCTGTGAGGCAGAGATTGCAGGGAGTGTGTTTACGCCACTGCACTCCAGCCTGAGTAACAGATCAAGGCCCTGTCTCAAAAACAAACAAGAAAAACCTATAGCTAATATCATACTTAACAGTGAAAAATTAAATGTTTTTTTCCTAGGATCAAGACAAGACAAGGATGTTCACTTTTTTTTTTTTTTGAGACAGAGTCTCACTCTTGTCCAGGCTGGAGTGCAATGGTGTGACCTTGGCTCACTGCAACCTCTGCTTCCCAGGTTCAAGTGATTCTCCTGCCTCAGCCTCCTGAGGAGCTGGGATTATAGGCACCTGCCACCACACCCAGCTAATTTTTTGTATTTTTAGTGGAGACAGGGTTTCACCATGTTGGCCAGGCTGGTCTCAAACTCCTGACCTCAGGAGTTCGAGACCTGATTCACCTGCCTTGTCCTCCTAAACTGCTGGGATTACAGGCACAAGCCACTGTCCCCAGCCAGGATGTCCACTCTTGCCATTTCTATCCAACATTGTACCAGAGGTTCTAGCCATGCCATGGAAATTAGGCAAGAAAAAGAAATAAAAGGCATTCAGGTTGGAAGGAAGAAGTAAAACTATTTGTAGATGATATTATATTGTACATACAATATCCCAAGGAATTCACTAAAAAAATAGAATAAATGAGTTCAGCAAGGTACAAGAACAATATATAAAAATCAAATGTATTTCTATACAAGAACAATTAATAATCCAAAAATGATATAGAAAATAACTCCACTGATGTTACCATCAAAAAGAACAGAATACTTAGGAATAAATTGAATGAAAGTGAAAAACCTTTACTCTGAAAACCATATGACATTATTGAAAGAAATTAAAGATCTAAATAAACAGAGACATCCATGTTCATAGATCAGAAGACTTAGTATTAATAAGGTAACAACGTTTCCCAAATTACCTACAGATTCAATGTAATTCATATCAAAATACAAGCTGGTTTTTTATTTTTTGCAGAAACCAATAAGATGGGGCCTAGCAGGGTAGCTGACGCCTGCAATCTGAGCACTTTGGGAGGCCACCGCAGGCAGATCGCTCGAGCTTAGGAGTTAGAGACCAGCCTGGGCAACATGGTGAAACCCCATCTCTACTAAAAATACAAAAATTAGCCAGGAGTGGTGGTGCACACCTGTTGTCCCAGCTACTTGGAGGACCAAGGTGGGACAGTCGCTTGAACCCTGGAGGTCAAGGCTGCAGTGAGCCGAGGTGGTGCCACTGCACTCCAGTCTGGGTGACAGAGACCCTGTCTCAACAACAACAACAAAAATAAATTGATGATTCCAATATTTGTATGAGAATTGGAGGGACCCAGAACACTCCAATGCAATTTTGAAAAAGAACAAAATTAGAGACATACATTTCCCAATTTCATTTTAGCTTGTGTTTCTATGATTATTTTGGCATTTTTCAAGTTGTGAATGTTATCAAACATTATATATAAATATTTATCTTCTGTCTACATTTGTTACTCTTCTGTGGGAATTCACTATTGCACATTATAGGAAGATGCTTTTCCCTCCAGTAGTAAGCATGTAACATTTGAATGTAATTTAAAATTTTTGATGCTAGATGGCAGTATTATATTACAGTCTCCTTAGGCAGCTTCTTCCCATGAAGATAGAGTATTTAGGACTGTGGGTTTAAATAGTAGGAATATTCAATGCCTTTATTATGCTTCAGGGAAAACTATGGGGTTGCTAAGTATTTCATAATCCCTTGGCAGAATATTTTATAGAAACATATACTATGCAGACTGAAAAAGAGCTAATGGGTCACTTATGCTAATCACATGACTGATGCTTGATGGCACCTCCTATCTGTTTCCCTATCCTAGTAACAGTTAAGCCACTTTACACCAAAGGCTCAGGAAAGAATTATAGATTGTGGTTCAGATTACTTAGGTTTTACTTCCAATTCTATCAACTATTTCTAAGATGTGGGGCAAACCACTTAAATCAATTGTATCTCTGTTCCCTTCTCTTTAAAATGAAGGAGTTGTATAGATGACCCTGTTGGGGCTCAGAAAACGATTCCCCAAAGTGTGGCACTTTGGCATGCTAAGTACTTTGAACTAAAGGACATTGGAAGGCCTCAGAATCAGCCTCAAAACCAAGGTCTTTGACCTTTTCCTGCCTTCCTATCTCTTACCCTTTATTCTCCCCAGGTGAGTCACAGAAACCAGGATTCCTCTTCCCCCAGGTGGGTCAGAGAGACTTGAACCCTTTTCCCCAAAGTAAGCCATAAAACCTAAAAATATTACTCTAAACTTCCCCAGCCTTTCTACCTAGGAGGTGGCCATAAAGAAATTCTCTGATCTATCCTTGTTGGATAGGAGGTCAGAGGGGCCCCACCCTGTACCCTGATTCCAGAGGGGCCCCACCCTGTACCCTGGAAAAAGGAATGCCACAAAGTAAGGCCAAGAAGAATCTGAACAAACAGGCCTTGCAGGGTTTCTCCACTCTGTTATTATTAGCTCATTCTCTTCTCCAATCACATTTCTAAATGGCTGTTCATGCTTCATAAGCATAAAAACAAGCAGTTTTTCCTAGGTGTTTGGTTCTTCATTTCTGAAGTCTCCTATAAATCTTTGACTAAATAAACCTGCTATGACTTTCTCTTATTAACCTGCCTTTTCCTATAGGACTGTCAGCCTTGACCCTTATGATGGGTGAGGAAAGGTATTAAACCTTTCTGCCTCCCAACCTCTAAGCAACTGTTGACCACCTCTGTAAAAATCTATGACAATATAGATGACAAGATAAATGTATCTTTCAAAGATACATGAATCTTTGAAAGATTCATGGCAGGAGCATTTGGAGCACCAAGAATAAGAAGAAACTATGGGAAATACAAACTATTAACAAAGTATTTTTTTTTTTCAAATGTTCAAGGAAAATGTAATTTACAGTTTGTTTGTTTGTTTGAGACGGAGTCTCGCTCTGTCGCCCAGGCTGTAGTGCAGTGGTGCAGTCTCAGCTCACTGCAACCTCCACCTCCTGGGTTCAAGCAATTCTCCTGCCTCAGCCTCCTGAGTAGCCAAGATTACAGGAGCGTGCCACCATGCCCGACTAATTTTTGTATTTTTAGTAGAGACAGGGTTTCATCATGTTGGTCAGGCTGGTCTCGGACTCCTGACCTTGTGATTTGCCCGCCTCGGCCTCCAAAGTGCTGGGATTACAGGTGTAAGCCACCATGCCCGGCCCAATTTAGATGTTATTATAGAACACACCGTGAAAAAAGTATGGCTTGAGCATATTTTTACAAATGATGATCAAAGTCCTAATGCTTCATTACAGTGATCTGGCAAAAAGTTATGTCATGTAGGATCAGGAATGAATGAATGAATGAATGAATGATGAGAAAACAATATAGAATTAAGACAACTATGAAATAAAAAAAATGAGTTATCACTTTAAGCAAAGAATCAACTTTAATTAAAGGGAAACCCTGAAGCAAACCACTTGGGTCTTAAAATACTGTTTTGGGGCCAGGCGTGGTGGCTCACACCTGTAATCCCAGCACTTTGGGAGGCTGAAGTGGGTAGATCGCTTGAGCCCAGGAGTTTGAGACCAGTCCGACCAACATGGTGAAACCCTGTCTCTATTTCTAAATAAATAAATAAAATTTAAAAATACTGTTTTTGGCTCTTTGTTGTAAATCTTAATGTTTATATTATCCAGAATCTAAGTAAAGAACTTGCCTTTAATTAGGTTGAAACAAATCCTCAGATATGACTAAAATTCAAGTCAACTAAATTGAAAGTGGCAGATTTCCTGATGGATTTTCCTGCCTCTCAGTGTAAAACATAAGGACTCTCTAACTGCTTTATTGCCCTTCTAAAATCCTCCATGTCTTTGAATACTGTGAAACATGCTTAATTACGAGAAACAGAAAAGCATGTCTGTTGTAGGAGATTACAAAGGTATGTAAGTTGAACTTACTGCCAATCATTGCAGACATAATTGAATTAAAACGATTTAGTAAGTTTAAAAACTATTTTCATGCTGTTATGACATCTATAAAACTATAATTTTCATATTTCAAATAGCAGCTTAGTTTTTATCTCTTCTGCAGAAACCAGCTCAGAGTGCTTCTAACAGTTTCAAGTCTTAATTGATAATGTGAAGTTACATTTTAGTCTGACTAATGTTAAGAAATTTTATAAATACTTAGAAACATAGTAGAGAAGATAGGTTAATTCAGGAGATCTGATGGGAAATGACAGTGAGCACTGCTAATTTAATTTGGGAGTCAGGTTGTTTTGAGGGTAACAATATTATAATTGCACATGCATATGCAAGTATAGTAAATACTTTCTATAGAGTATAAATGTTATTGTTTTAAATATTCATATGTGAGCAATCATGAATATATAAGTAAGAAGAATCATGTTATATAAAGTGTCATGAAGAAAGAAAGGACCATCAAACAGAAAAAAAAAACCCCACAAACACAACAAGCATTTATCTTCCTTGGAAAAAGAAGAAATTAAAAATCAAATGTAAGGTGAATATGTTAGCCCACTTTACTTCCATTCAATAATGTTAGCAAAAATACATCATTATAGAAGATTTAGGGGTATTGATGGGAAAGTGGGAGAAGTAGGAATGATCTAGATAGTTAAAATTTCTTCAGCTTTTTTCTCTTTAGAGAAACTTTATTAATAAAAGCCATTTTATATGAACTACTTAAAAAAATTTATTTTTTTATGTGACGACTCAAGGTTGAATATATTGTATGAACTCTTGCATTATTATGTTTATTTTTTTAAATATTTGAGATGGAGTTTCGCTCTTGTTGCCCAAGCTGGAGTGCAGTGGCACAATTTCAGCTCACTACAATCTCTGCCTCCCTGGTTCAAGCCATTCTCCTGCCTCAGCCTCCCAAGTAGCTGGGTTACAGGCATGCACCATCACACCCGGCTGATTTTTGTATTTTTTGTAGAGACAGGGTTTCACCATATTGGCTAGGCTGGTCTTGTAGTCCTAATCTCAGGTTATCTACCTGCCTTGGCCTCCCATAGTGCTGGGATTACAGGCATGAGCCACCACGCCCAGCCTCTTGCATTATTATTAATATTAGATCTCTCAATGTTATGATAATTGGCCAATATGCACATGGGAAAGTTGAGATCCATAAGAGTTAAGTGATGCATTCGATGTTTTGGAGAGATGGCAATGGATGGGGTCAGTGCTCATTTTGCTATATCTTAAGATTTTAGTTTTAACTTAGCACTATTATTGTTTTTTTAGAGACCGAGTCTCAGTTAATGTTGTGCAGCCTTGTTTCAAACTCCTGGGGCCTCAAGTGATCCTCCCACCTCAGCCTCCTGAGTAGCTGGGACTACAGGTGTGCACCACCATGCCCAGCTAATTTACAATTTTTTTTTAATAGATGCAGGGTTTCACTATGTTGCCCAGGTTGGTGTCGAATTCCTGGGTTCAAGCAATCCACCCACCTCAGCTTCCCAAAGTGCTGGGATTACAGGCGTGAGCCACCGCACCCTACCACAAATGACATTTTAATATCTCACTTTCTTATTCTGTGAAATCAGGGATCAGAAAAATAATACAAATGGAGTTGGCTAGGTCAATTAAAAAAGTGTTCCATGCTAGAAATTCGGAAATGCTTGGATAAACAAAGTTAAACAGTTTCTTATCTACAGTATTTCTCAGAGGTTTTGACAAATTAACATTCATAATAGTGGCATGTTGCACTTCACAAACTTTTGGACATATAAACACTTTTTATTTTATGTTATGCCATACTATGTAACTGTAGTTAATCTGAAGCATTTCAGGGCAGAACAAAGAAAAAGAATGTGACCACAAGGTGGCAGTGGGACACAACAAGCTCTTTTTGGACAGCGCTTTGACAGGTTTGCATGCAGGGAAGTCCCTCACAGCATGAAAGCTGCCAAAGGCAACAACAGTGTAGGGCAGCCACTACTCAGAAGTGGGAGGGTAAGAGAATTCCTGGACGACTAGAGAGAAGGGTGTATGTGTCATGATGTTGTTTAGCAGAAAGATGGGGGGATCTCTGGGTTAGAGAGCTCCAAAGGACAGCAGTGGGTTGGGGTCTTTTATACGCCAGGGTTTTAATCTTATATATGGGTAGTAGATGTTGAGTGTAGTTTGCAGGGTATGTAAAGCAGGTGGGCTCTAGATGGCTAACAGTTTGCTTATTTAGGCTATACTTAAACAATTGGATGCGTAAAAGTTGGATTTGGTGCTGAGGGGCTTTTGAGCTAACAGTCCTGGTTGCTGTGAAGAAGTAAACAACACAGGGCCCCAAAGGTCATTTTTAGATCATTTATGTAATAGTAACACCTAGTCTAGCATTTACCAACTGTGATCCAAAAATATTTTTATTCTATTCCAAATATTTTGAACTCCTGCCATTTCTATGTCTACTTTCACCACTTCTGGCAGCTACATGAAAATATAAGAAGTGATTTGGAAGGGATATGCTATTCTTTTCTTTTTTTTGAGACAGAGTCTCACCCTGTCACTCAGGATGGAGTGCAGTGGCACAGTCTTGGCTAACTGCAACCTCTGCCTCTCAAGCTCAAGTGATCCTCCTGCCTCAGCCACCAGAGTAGCTGGGATTACAGATATGTGTCACCGTGCCCAGCTAATTTTTGTATTTTTAGTAGAGAGTAGGTTTTGCCATGTTGGCCAGGCTGGTCTCAAACTCCTGACCTCAAGTGATCTACCTGCCTTAGCCTCCCGAAGTGTGGGGCTACAGGCGTGAGCTAACATGCCTGGACAGAAAAGGATATGCTATTCTTGCTGCAAATCCTGAAGTTGACTGATAATTTTTCTTTACCATAAAGCAGTGGTTCCCAAAGTATGATCTGCATTTTTTTTTTTTTTTTTGAGACAGAGTCTCCCTCTGTCACCAGGCTGGAGTGCAGTGGCACGATACCAGCTCACTGCAACTTCTGTTTTCTGGTTTCAAGCAATTCTCCTGTCTCAGCCTCCCGAGTAGCTGGGACAACAGGCACGCACCACCAGGCCCAGCTAATTTTTTGTACTTTACTTTAGTAGAGATGGGGTTTAACCATGTTGGCCAGGATGGTCTTGATCTCTTGACCTTGTGATCTGTCCGCCTCAGCCTCCCAAAGTGCTGGGATTACAGGCATGAGCCACTGCGTCCAGCCTGATCTGCATATTCTATAGTCTGAGACCCTTTCAGGGATGTGAACTGAACTAGTCACTTTTCTCATGGAACATCATTTTTACTTTTTAAAAGAATGACTGATACGGTTTGGCTGTGTCACCACCCAAATCTCATCTTGAACTGTAGCTATCACAATTCCCACATGTTGTGAGAGGGACCCGGTGGAAGGTAATTGAATCATGGGGGCAAGTCTTTCCTGTGCTGTTCTTGTGATAGCAAATTAGTCTCATGAGATCTGATGGTTTTAGAAGGGGAAACCCCTTTCACTTGGCTCTCATTCTCACTTGTCTGCCGCCACGTAAGACGTGCCTTTTGCCTTCAGCCATGATTGTGAGGCTTTCCCAGCCATGTGGAACTGAGTCTATTAAACCTCTTTTTCTTTATAAATTACCCAGTCTCGGGTACGTCTGTATCAGCAGGGTGAAAACAGACTAATACAATGACTGGCAGTGTAAGGTTATTCTTATTTGAGTACTTGGCAGAGTATTTTATGAAAATGGGAGAAATGAGGCTGTCATTTCAAAGAAAAAAAATGACAAGGATTTGTTATCAGTGATAAAACTTTAGCTTTCAAGTGAATTTTGGAAGCCTTGTAGCTGCCACTGTGATCTTGAAAGCTATCCAGGTCCTTTCTAATGACATCAGTCATGATATTAACAATTGATTTTTGTTTTGGATAATGAAATATGTCCAAACTGCCAATGCATGATGTTACAAAATCATGCATGGGTAAAGATCAACTCAAAATTCAAGACAGACTAGTGGATCATAACACAAATGTATGAAAAGTTCATTGATATGTTTTTGACTTCCACATTGCAATAATCCTTAAGCAATTACCATGAACTGAGTTTTGGGGTATCAAAGAAAAGTATCCACAATGATCTGAAAAGTGATGATCTGAATGAAAATATATCTCTTTTCTAGGTAATAGATTTATAATTTTTAAAAAATGTCTTAAAAATTTATCTGTTTTAATAGAAATTTTAATTTAACGATTATACAATACATAAACAAAAACTCTTTGGGATCCTGTAAATGGGTCCTGGGGCCGATTTGAAAAATACTACCAGAAAGTATTATTTCAACTATTGAAACCTACAAATGGTTAAGTATTTTCTCATCACCAATATAAAAATATGAAGTAAAACCAATAGAATTGCTCTGAAACATAAGGAGAAATACAAAATCTAAGGTGCTTCTTCAGTGAATTACATTTATATCATATATCTTTTAGATTTTTATAATTGTAATTAAATTTTGTTTTCTATAATTTTTTGTTGTTGTTCAGATGGAGTTGCCCTCTGTTGCCCAGGCTGGAGTGCAGTGGTGCAATCGCAGCTCACTGCCACCTCTGCCTTCCAGGTTCAAGTGATTCTGCCTCAGCCTCCCAAGGAGCTGGGATTACAGGCGCCTGCCACCACACCCAGCTAATTTTTGTACTTTTAGTAGAGACAGGGTTTCACCATGTTGCCAGGCTGGTCTTGAACTCCTCACCTCAAATGATCCACCCACCTCAGCCTCCCAAAGTGCTGGGATTACAGGCATGAGTCACTGTGCATGACCTATAATGGTATTTTAATTTGCATGTTGAACAAGGATGGCTCTTAAGGTACAACATTAACAGCAACTCTACTTTTTCTCCCTTGGTCCCTCTAAAGCTGTTCATTGAAGAATTATTCTTCCCCTGCTCCTGAATGAAAATTTAGTTAATACTATGACTTTCTAATTGTTTCCATTATATATGCTAAATCACATTTTAAGTTGCAAAATATAGACTCTCTTTGTTGAGATCCCACCCATCGCACCATGCACCCATCCTTCTATAATGGCTCTCCCTCCCACTATGCCCAGTCTGGCTGGTGGGAAACACGTACACATCCTCAAATTCTGGGAATTTAGGCTGATAATGAAGCAGTGGCAAACCTCTTCACTTCTGTCTGAGCAGCTGATCTCTGCCCACTCCCAACTGCAGAGGACACATGTAACAGGCCCTCTGCCACCCTCTCGTGGGGCTCTAGGTGAAAGGTGAAGCAGCAGCATGAATTTAGTTCTCAATATTTCTTTTGAAAAGCTGCAGCTCTGCCATTTCTTTCACTTTAGAATTTTATATCTACTGAGTCTTGCTAACTTAATTGCAATTTCAATTATAGAATAATATAATTTTAATTTTATAATAAAGAATTAATTATACCTATTTATGAGTATATATTATATGTATAATACTGTACTATATATGAAAGACAGACAAATACTTACATGGCATAATCCTGTCCTTTAGAAGTTTACAGATTACACTTTCCTGGTTTCTGTAATCAAACCAACTAGGCATTTATCTTAAATCCATGATCTGTTAACATATCTTTGGTTACTAGTGATCTCCGTAATGACATAATTTATCTCAAAAGACTCCTTGGTTTGAAAATCTGATTAACCACTCCAGTATATTTTCTAGACTTGAAAATTGGTATGTAGGCCGGGCATGGTAGCACACACTTGTAATCCCAGCACTTTGGAGACCGAGGTGAGTGGATCACCTGAGGTCAGGAGTTCAAGTTCAGCCTGGCCAACATGGTGAAACTCCATCTCTATTAAATATGCAAAAATTATCTGGGCATGGTGGTGCATGCCTGTAATCCCAGCTACTCTGGAGGCTGAGGCAGGAGAAGGGCTTGAACCTGGGAGGTGGAGGTTGCAGAGAGCTGAGATTGTGCCACTGCACTCTAGCCTGGGTGACAAAGTGAGACTCTGCCTCAAAAAACAAATAAAAAAGAAAATCGGTATTTGTTCCTTACCTCTACAGATGCTTTTCAACTTATGATGGGGTTATACCCTGATAAGGTTATAAGTCAAAAATATACAAAATCGAAAATGGATTCAATATACCTAACTTACCAAACAACATAGCTTAGCCTAGCCTACTTTAAACATGCTCAGAACACTTAAATTAGCCTAGAGTTGGCCAAAATTATCTGACACAAAGCCTATTTTATAATAAGTGTTAACAATCTCATGTAATCTATTGAATACTATACTGAAATAGATTCTCGAAGTATGGCTTTACTGAATGCATACAGCTTTTGCACCACTGTAAAGTCAAAAAACTGTAAATTGATCATTGTAAGTCAGGGATCATCTGTGTTCTGACGGCCACCACACCTGGCCAATTAATTTTTAATAGTTTAAAAATAATTCACATGATATAAAATTCAAAAGATACAAAAGGGTATACAATGACAGTGTTCCTACTCTCATCCCTTTACAACTTTCTGTGGAGTTAACCACTGTTAACAGTTTCTTTTTTTTTTTTTTGACACAGGGTCTCACTCTGTCACCCAGACTGGAGTGCAGTGGCGTGATCATGGCTCACTGCAGCGTCGACCTCCCAGGCTCAAGTGATCCACCCACCTTAGCCTCCCCAGGTGCTGGGATTACAGGCATAAGCTACTGCACCCAGCCACCAGTGTCTAATGTGTCCTTGCTAGCTCTAGTTTCTTAAGAAATGTGTTTGCATAAAGTAAGATATAATCTTCACTACAGATGTCACTGATACCCAAATACAATCTATGGTTACAGCCTCAGTTAAGGTTAGCAATCTAAAAATAAAAGTGAGAAGTTGTCAAAGGGACTTCCTAAAAATAAAAGAGAAGTTGTCAAAGGAACTTCCTAAAACTGAAAGAGAAGTTGTCAAAGGAACTTCCAGGATAATAACTTAACCTACAGAATAATCGTTTAGACTGGCTGGGCTCGGTGGCTCACGCCTGTAATCCCAGCACTTTGCGAGGCTGAGGCTGGTGGATCACAAGGTCAGGAGTTCAAAACCAGCCTGGCCAATATAATGAAACCCCATCTCTACTAAAAATACAAAAATTAACTGGACATGGTGGTGCAGGCCTGTAGTCTCAGCTACTTGAGAGGCTGAGGTAGGAGTATCACTTTAACCTGGGAGGCAGAGGTTACAGTGAGCCGAGATTATGCCTCTGCCCTCCAGCCAGGGTGACAGAGCAAGACTCCATCTCAAAAAAAAAAAAAAAAATTGTTTAGACTGTAATTAAAGAAATGAGCTGGAATTAAAGAAATGACTGGGCATAACTACTGATTTACAAGTGAGATCCAGTTTATATTATGGTATGAGATCTATTATAGGGGTAATCTGAAAGGGTGAGGCACCATGGTTTCTGCAGTAGGAGGATATATACCATGGCTCTTATACAGGCTAAATGGCCTATTGCTACTTCGTTCTCCTTCAGTGAAGAGCCGCATTAGCCTAAGAGTCCAAATTATTCTGATCTTAATGTCTACAGTTTGGTAACAGTTAAGAAGTCATTTAGTGTATCTGATAGATGTAATATTGTAAATTTGAAATTTTCTTATTGTTTATATAGAGCATCATGTTCAATATCATGAACACAACCATTGCTCCCATCATCATCCTCTTCATAGCTAACATTTATTGAGCACCAGTCACCACCACCACCTTCATTATCATTATCATGACTAACATTTTTTTTAAGAGACAGAGTTTCACCATGTTGATCTCCTGACCCTCGTGATCCACCCACCTCGGACTCCCAAAGTGATTACAGGCGTGAGCCACCGTGCCCAGCCTTATCATGACTAACATTTAGTGAGCTCTTACTATGTGCGAGGCCACCATACAAAGAATTCACAGATAATCATGACCAAGTCTATGAGGTAGGTACATTCGTTATGCCTGTTTTACAGATGAGGAAACTGAATAATGAAATGGGTTAAGTAATATACTCAAGGTCACACAGTTAGTAAAAGATGAAGCCAGGATTTGAACCCAAGCAGTCTATCGCACTAACCTGTTATCAAGGGGCATCCATGGAAGAGTAATATACGTATCTGAGGACAGTAAGTAAGGACAGCTTCAACAGCCCCATCAGTCAGATTTACACAATGTCCCATATGAATCTCCTATGCAAAAATAAAGAAAATAAAGTCTAATGAAAACATAGATCTATAATAACAATATGAACAATTTTGAGAAACCCTCTGATACAAAAAGTACCAAATATCTACTTACAAGAAAAACTATATAGAAAAGACCAGTATAAGTCTGAAGTAATTTGGAAGGAGCACCCTAAAAGTTAAATGCCCAACCATTTTATAAAGTAATGTGTAATATCTATTAAAGCTGGAGATGAGTATGCCCCAGAACCCAGCAATTCCAATTATTAATATATGCTATAGAGAATCTCTTCTACATGTGCACAAGGAAACAATTTATAAATATGGCCTTTGCAGTATAAATTGTAATAGTAAAAAAATGGAGAACAGGAAAATCAATGGTTTATAAATAGAATAGAATAAGAGAAAATAGCTACAATGAAAAATACTTGTATTAATAGATATAAATCTCAAACATATTAGCTCAGACCCTTTGGAAAACAGTATGGTAGTATCTTATAAAACTAAACATGTATTTGCTATATGACCCAGCAATTTCACTCCTAGGCATTTACCCAAGAAAAATGAAATATATGTCTACACAGAGGCTTGTATGCAAACATCTGTAGCAGTATTTATAACAGTCCAAAATTGGAGCAACCCAAATGTCCATCAAATGATACAATTATTATTATTTTTTAATTTCCATAGGTTTTTAGGGAACAGGTAGTATTTGGTTACATGTTTAAGTTCTTTAGTGTTCATTTGTAGATTTTGGTGTACCCATCAACTAAGCAATATACGCTGAACCCTATTTTTAGTCTTTTACCCCTCACCCTCTTCCTGTCCTTTCCCCCTGAATCCCCAGAGTCTATGGTGTCATTCTTATGCCTTTGCAACCTCATAGTTTAGCTCCTACTTATGAGTGAGAATATATGATGTTTGGTTTTCCATTCCTGAGTAACTTCACTTAGAAGAATAGTCTCCAATCCCATCCAGGTTGCTGTGAATGCCATTAATTCATTCCTTCTTATGGCTGAGTAGTATTTTATTGTATGTATATATATATATCACAGTTTCTTTATCCATTTGTTGATTGATGGGTATTTGGGTTGGTTCCATATTTTTGCAATTGCAAATTGTGCTGCTATAAACATGTGTGTGCAAGTATCTTTTTCATATAATGACTTCTTTTGCTCTGGGTAGATACCCAGTAGTGGGATTGCTGGATCAAACGGTAGTTCTACTTTTAGTTCTTTAAGGAATCTCCACACTGTTTTCCACAGTGGTTGTACTAGTTTACATTCCCACCAGCAGTGTAGAAGTGTTCCCTCTTCACCGCATTCATACCAACATCTATTATTTTTTTCTTTTTTTTTTGAGACAGAGTCTCTGTCATCTAGGCCTGAATGCAGTGGTGTGATCTTGGCTCACTGCAACTTCCACCTCCTGGGTTCAAGCGATTCTCCTGCCTCAGCCTCCCAAGTAGCTGGGATTACAGGTGCATGCCACCACGCTCAGCTAATTTTCATATTTTTAGTAGAGTTGGGGTTTCACCATGTTGGCCAGGCTGGTCTTAAACTCCTGACCTTAGGTGATCCACTCATCTCGGCCTCCCAAAGTGCTGGGATTACAGGCATGAGCCACCATGCATGGCCTGATTTTTTTATTATGGCCATTCTTGCAGGAGTAAGGTGGTATCACATTGTGGTTTTGGTTTGCATTTCTGCAATCATTAGTGATATTGAACATTTTGTCATTTTTTTGGCCATTTGTACATATTTTTTTGAGAATTGTCTATTCATGTCCTTAGCCTACTTTTTGATGGGACTGTTTGCTTTTTTCTTGCTAACTTGTTTGAGTTTGTTCTAGATTCTGGGTATCAGTCCTTTGTCAGATGTATACATTGTGAGGATTTTCTCCCACTCTGTGGGTTATCTGTTTACTCTGCCGACTGTTCCTTTTGCTGTGCAAAAGCTCTTTAGTTTAATTAAGTCCCAGCTATTTATTTTTGCATCGAATGGTAAAATTATAAATAAATTGTAGCATATCCATGCTATGGAATACTACTTAGCAATAAAAAGGAATGAAATATTAACATATGCAACAACATGGATCAATCTTGCAAACATTATGCTTAGTGAAAGAAGTAAAAGAAAGAAATAAAAACCAAAATACTATATTATATTTTGCAGAATTCCATTTATATAAAATTGAATTTATATACAATTGTAGAAAAGGCAAAACAATGACAAAGTAAATCAGTGGTTGCCAAAGAGAGGGTCACAGAAGGGGATCAACTGCAAAGGACAAGAGACCAAAAAAAAAAAAAAGAAAAGAAAACCACAGAGAAAACAGAAAACTTTTTAGGGTGATGAAAATGTTCTATATATCAATTGTGGTAGTGGTTATATGGCTGTATAACATTTGCCAAAATTTATCTAATTATACACATAAAATGAATGAATTTTCTTGTATGTAAATTATACCTCAATTACACCTGAAAATTTTCAGAAAACGTAATTCTGAATAACACAAGTTGTAAAGGGACATATATAATATGAAACTATATAAAACAATGCTATATCTTATTTATGGATTTATACATAATAGAAAAAGGATCCATTTCTGTCTCAGCAAGGTCCACAGGAAAAAAAGAAAGAAAAAGTATCCAAACATGCAAGAAGAGATACATAATCATATTTAGGATAGTGGCTACCTTTGAAGGCAGAAAGGGAGAATAATGGAGTGGGGCTTTAGATGTAACTTTATTTTATTTTATTTTAGATGAAGTTTCATTCTTATTGCCCAAGTTGGAGTGCAATGGCACAGTCTCTGCTCACTGCAACCTCCGCCTACTGGGTTCAAGAGATTCTTCTGCCTCAGCCTCCAGAAACCAAAATCCTGGGAAAGAAGACTTCTTAATATATTTAGAAATAGGTTACAAGTGCATTAGTCATCCAATTCAAAGGATGTACACAAATTCGAAATCTCTTTTAGACCAGGTGTGGTGGCTCACACCTGTAATCCCAGCACTTTGGGAGGCTGAGGCAGGAGGATCACCTGAGGTCAGGGGTTTGTGACAAGCCTGGCCAACATGGTGAAACCCTGTCTCTACTAAATATACAAAATTAGCTGGTGGCACACGTCTGTAGTCCCAGCTACTTGGGAGGCTGAGGCACGAGAATTGCTTGAACCTGGGAGGTGGAGGTTGCAGTGAGCAGAAATTGTGCCACTGCACTCTAGCCTGGGCAACACTGCAAGACTCTGTCTCAAAAAAAAAAAAAAATCTTTTTAAATGATCATACAATGTGGCTATTGAAAAATAGAATGACAGGATGACAAGAGAATTAGTACTCCTGGTAGAAATATCAGTCAGACCTGAAATCCTATTATAAATTTAGACTAATAAATATTTACAATCTTCATCCATAATAAGATGATTCTTAAATCTGTTAGAAGCTAAAGCTTCTGCCAAAAAAGACATTTTACTAGAAGTAAAATGAGTTTTTACTTTAAAACACCTTTATTTTATTTCCTTACTTAACAGCTTTTATTTACTCTGGTAATAAAGAGATAGAAACCCCCTCCCCCAAAAAAGTCCATAAAATACTTAACTGATAAAGCATTGGTTATCTGCTAGGTTTTAGAAATAATTTCTGAGAATATAAAAATCTAATCACCACTATCTTAAAAATTATTTTAAAATTACCTCTAATTTCTTGGCACAAGGTCCACTAACAAGCGCAATCACACCACTGTCAGATACCTAAGCAAAGGGGAAAAGAAACACAGCCCATGAGAGCAGACAATGGAAATAGAATTTTTAAAAATGTATTACTTATTTAGATATAGTCTCATTGCTTCCCATTCATCAAACATGTTTTAGCCATATATACCTTCCACCCTTGTTACTTGAGAGGAATGTGCCAAAATATATTGCAATTACTTAACCATAAAAGCATGAAATAGTCAATAATTTCAACAAAACCAAAATGAACTAATTATTATACGTTCTTATTAGTCATGAAAATACATTTGGCAAACACATTTGGCCTATATGTCATTTACCTGAGTAGCTGAAAAGTCAACACACTGCAAAAACGGGCAGTTTTTTCCTAATGCATGTAAGGACACATCAGTAATACTTAAGCAGCCACCTAAATCGATGATCTTTAACAGCTGGCAATTGAGTGCAAGAGCAACGACTCCTTCATCAGTGAGATTGCAGCATCGTTTCAATGAAGCTTCATGTAGGTATGAACAAGATGAAGCCACAGCTTTTATTCCTGAGGGAAAATATATCTTAATACAAACCCAATATTGGGAAAAAAAAGGTCTATAGAGGGGAAAAAAGGTAAAGATTCACTAATTCATCTAATAGTGACATTGAACAATGAAGTCTGTCTAGCTATAAAAAACTATGCTTTGCACAAACTGATAGGAGAGTGCCTGGTAAATTTAATCTAATGATTAATTCTTTTGTAATACAGCATCAAAGAAACCTTAACAAAATATGAACTGGTCATTTCTTGTTCCACTATACCAGGCAAAATATTTAAAATATAGACATATGCATCCATGATTTCTTTAATCTTTATTTTTTAGTTATTTGAGACAGAGTCTCCCCATGTCACCCAGGCTGGAGTAGCGGTGCAATCTTGACTCATTTCAACCTCTACCTCCCAGGCTCAAGGTATTCTCCCGCCTCAGTCTCCCAAGTAGCTAGGACTACAGGGTACACCAGCATACCTGGCTAATTTTTGTATTTTTTGTAGAGACGCGTTGTGGGTGGGAGGCAGTTCACCATGCTGGCCAGGCTGGCCGAACTCCTCAGCTCAAGTAGTCCACCAGCCTCCCAGCTAAAAAAGTGCTGGGATTACTGGTAGAAGCCACCTAGCCTGGCCCATGTTTATGTTAAATATGTTTAAAATACAAGGTAATGACTTACCCAGTGTCTTTCTTAACATTGAGCACTGATTATAAGCAAGAATTCTAACTTGGATTATTTTCTTAGTCTGAATGTTTTTACTGATAAATATAATTTGTATTTCTTTGACATCTTCATACTCTGTTTTGATGTATTTTCTCCCTTACTCCACAATTTTACCAGATAGTGAATAGTAATCTACCAATGTACTCAGTATTAATAAACATACCTTCTGAAGTTACGGAAGCTCGATTCCCTTTTGAACAATTTAAATTTAATTTCTTTAGTTTTCTACAGGTAGACAGGTGCAGGAGAGCAGCATCTGATATGTCGCAGCTCCGTAGGTCTAGAGTTTGGACTTCAGGATGTAAAATCTGTAACAAATAAGTGATTTTGAAAAATTATTTCTTTTAAAAATTTTATCATTATTATTATTGTTATTTTGAGACAGTCTCTCACTCTGTCGCCACACTGGAGTGCAGTGATGCGATCATGGCTCATGGCAACCTCGACTAGTTCAAGAAATTCTCCTGCCTCAGCCTCCCGAGTAGCTGGGACTACAGGTGCACACCACCACGCCCAGCTAATTTTTGCAGTTTTAGTAGGCGGGGCCTCACTATGTTGGCCAGGATGGTCTCCATCTCTTGACCTCGTGATCTGCCCATCTCGGCCTCCCAACCCAAACTCTTGGGATTACAGGCGTGAGCCACCGCAGCTAGCCGATTATTTCTTTCTATAAATACATTTATTCCACATTCAGTGTTTTGGTGGTCATAACAGACAAGTGGCTGATGTAAAATACAGCAAAGAATACAGAAGCATATCCATGTAGAGACAGACACATAAAGCAGGAGAAAACCAAGTCGACATCCAGCTGGAGGTGCAGCTTTCACTGCTAGCAAAGTCCTTATTGGGACAAAAAGCACTGTTGAGATGGCTTATTCAGGGAAAGGATCCACAGACCTGAGAAGCTTAACCAATGTGACAGTGAGTAATAATCTTCTGGTAGCTGCTCTCATTAGAGACTCTCCCTATGAGCCTCTGGGCTTAGGAAGTATGAGTCTTTAATCACTTGCGTACCAAGTGCTTACAGAGCACTAGAATTGCTTATCTAGAACATTTGCCTTCTGTGAGATATGGCAAGGATTTCTCTTCAAACAGCCTGCTCAACCTTTTATTCAATTCCCAGTACCTCCCCCTACTTTCTTCTTTTCTTCTTTGCCCAGACCTGCCACAACACCATGGAGTTATCAGCACCAGCTCACATTCCTACACTTATTTAAAAAAAGACTGAGTCTCTAGTCCACCACAGACAACCCCTTCCACCTTTCCCCTCTCTCCCATCATGGGTCCACCTTATCTAAAGTAGTTTAAATGTTTAGCCAATTTGGTCTAGTGTAGATTGTGCAGTCCGACCCCAGCCAATGGGGAAAGGACACAGAGACAAGAGTCGCATTGGAAATAAAAGCTTCTACTCGCCTTTATTTGGGGTGCTCTCGTGGCCAGCCTTACAGGAGGCATCCTGGTACACAGAAGTAAATTTACTTTACTGAAAAATCCTTTGTCTGAGTACTCACTTTTCCTTACAACTCCAAGCTTTATTTCTAACATATATCATTATTTTTGGGATCTAATACAAACAATCCCAGAATTATTGGGTGTTTTCTTGAGGTCGACAAATAATAGATTAATTCCTAAGCATTTTGAGTTCTTTCCTAGGAGTATTTTTCTGTTCTTTATTTTTTTCCAAAATAGAAATGGCTTTACCTTTCTGAAAATAAAAATAATGTATTATTATTGTAAAACATTCAGACAATAAGCCAGGCGTGGTGGCTCATGCCTGTAATCCCAGCACTTTGGGAGGTGGAGGCTGAGGCTGGTGGATCATGTGATATCTGGAATTTGAGACCAGCCTGGCCAAAGTGGTGAAGCCCCATGTCTACTAAAAATACAAAAAAAAAAAAAAAAGCTAGGTGTGGTGGCACACACCTGTAATTCCAGCTACTCAGGAGGCTGAGGCAGGAGAATTGCTTGAATCCAGGAGGCGGAGGTTGAAGTGAGCTGAGACTGTGCCACTGCACTCCAGCCTGGGCAACAGAGCCAGACTCTGTCTCAGAAAAACAAAAACTAAACCAAGAACAAACAAAAAACATTCAGACAATATAGAATAACTATAATAAATTATAATAATGATTTATATTTATTAAGTGCTTACCAAGAAGGGTACTAAGTGTCATCATATATATTATGTTATTTAATATTCTCTCTCTCTCTTCTCCCCTAAGGGGTTGGTCATTGTCATTTTACAAATAGGAAATTGAGACCCTGAGAGCTAGTAGCCTACATAAAGAACATAGCCAAAAGGAGCAGAAGTAGGATTGGAACCCAGGTCCTTTCAATTCCAAAGCCTATATTTTTAACCTCTATAACTAAAATTACCCATAATACCAATACCCAGAGATAAAATTATATTAGTTTTTTAAAAATTTTAGATTCAGGGATACCTGTGCAGGTTACATGGATATACTGCATGATGCTAAAGTTTAGCTTCAATTGAACCCATCATCCAAACAGTGAACAAGTACCTGACAGGTAGGTTTTCAACCCTTGCTTCCCTCCCTCCTTCCTCCCTTTTGAAGTCCTCAGTGTGTATTGCTTCCATCTTTATGTCTGTGTGCACCCAATGATTAGCTCCCACTTATAAGTGAAAGCATGTGGTATTTGGTTTTCTGTGTCTGCATTAATTCACTTTGGATAATGGCCTTCAGCTGCATCCATGTTGCTGTAAAGGACATGATTTTGTGGCTGCATATATTCATTTTGATGTTTTTTTGAGTTTAAAAAACCCTTTGAAGAACAACAGGATCAGATCACATATAAGATGAGCCCTTTTTTTATAAAATCAATAGATTGTGGTTGCATACTATTCCATTTTCTGCAAGTACCGTAACTTATTAAATGCACTGGCAAACACTTGAGTTGAACATTTAGGTTGTTTTATGGAGGCAACGTTGTGCTATGATTAAGAACATGTGCTCTGTGGGCAGACTGCCCAAGCTGGAACCCTATGATTGTGATCAAGCTCAGTTTTCTCTCTGTGCTTCACTAGCCTTATTATTAAAACAGATGATATGTTGTGAGAAATAAAGGTGTCTTGCTTATAACATACGCTATACAAAACTATGCTTATTATTACAAATGATATTATAATGACTATGCCTGTGTACTTTTCTATTATCGTCCTGAGATTTCTACAGGAAGTAAACTGTTGAGTTAATAATTAAGCAAATCTGTAGAACTTTTGACAGTTAATGCCACTGTCCTTCTAAAAGGTTATTTTGAAATCAATTTACACTCTCACTAGCAGGAGATAAAAGTGACAGTTTCTCCACATTATTGCTAACATTGGGTTTTGGGTTTTTTCTTAAGTCTCTGCCAAATTGAAAGGCAAACTGTCACACTGATGACTAGTGAGGTTAAATATCCTTTGATATGTTATTGGAGATTTGTATTTTTTCCTCTGAGTATTTCCTGATTCTTCTGGTTTTTTATTTGGTTGTTTTGTTTTTCTTATTGGTTTGAAGGAATTCTTTATATTGTCAAGATAAAAAAGCCCTTAGATTTTCATAGATATTGTAAATATTTTTCCAAGTTTTTGACTTTGTTTCTTTTTTCTTCTTGCCATAAGGAAATCTGTATTTTTATGTAATCAAATCCATCCATCTCTTTTTTTCTTGGTTTCCAACTTTGGTATCCTGTTTAAAAAGGCCTTCTCCATTCAGAGAGTATAAAAAGATTTGATTTAGGAAATACTTCAAAAACAGTCATCCAAAGATGTGTGTAACTTTGTAACAGATGTTGTATCTAGCTTTTTGAATAATGTCATAAGCAGGACTCTCGTTAAGGGTAGAGACTAGAGGGAGAATATCCAGAAAAATCATGTCTTGTTTTTCTAGCTCATTCACTCTCTTTACTTCTCCTTTTTATTCAGCTAAAATAAGCTTTCAAAAATGGTAAGGATTGCCATCAAACAAAAACCTAAGTCATTGAAGTATAAGCTAAAGGGATAGAAAGAAATGAGGATGGTGGAAAAGTGAAGAAAACCACCATTTTTCCACAGAGTCATAATGATTAATCTATGAGTCACACATAACATTACATACTTCAACAGAACCATCAACAATAAGAACCTGAGATATGATTCTACTTCCACAGAGCCAAGCAAACTACACCACTAAGATGTCTATGTTCAAATGCAAGCTAACATGAAGAAAATAAAGCATTATAATAAAGGTATATCAGGTTAATGCAGAAGAAATGTTAGGGACAGGTTGACGTGCAATTCCAATGTAAAGTCACAGGGCTAGTCACATGCTCTACCATGTGGGCTGGGGCAGTGGCTCACACTTGTAATCCCAGATCTTTGGGAGGTCAAAGTGGGCGGATTGCTTGAGTCCAGAAGTTTGAGACCAGCCTGGGCAACATGGTGAAACTCTGTATCTACAAAAAATACAAAAATTATTTGGGTGAAGTGGTGGGCACCTGTAGTCCTAGGTACTCAGGAGGTGGGAGGATCACCTGAGCCCAGGAGGTTGGGGCTGCGGTGAGCTGTGATTATGCCACTGCACTCTAGCCTGGGTGACAGAGATCCTGTCTCAAATAAACAAACAAACACCACAGAAAAACATATGCTGGAGTGCTATCATCAGAGCTTACTTACTTTGATTACGGGCATTAGGTAGAAGGTAAGGTGAAGTCAGAGAAATTGTGGAGTCCTAATTATGGAAAAGCAGTCAGGCTGGCAGGACCAGGGTAATAAAAACATAAAGCAGATAAGCTATAGGTCTGCCTTTCTTTGTGGCCCAGAACATATAGCCCTCCTGTGCAGACAACGTATGTAATTTACAAACTTCTTGCTTATCACCAAATGATTTATCATCAAACACCTCGGCTGCCAGAAGGATGCAAGTTAGCTCCCTGCTACCTTGGTGTTGTCAATCAGCCCAAGTTCCATTCTATATAATCCCCAGCAAGCCTTTGTCTCCTGGCAGTTGGCTCCTCTCTTGCTGGCTCTGCCCGTTGCTCCCTTGCAATGTATTTTCATATTTTCTCTAACAAATCTGCCTTTCTTTACCTATAACTGTCTTGGTAAATTATTTTCCCACCATCCCACCAGCCCGGATAGTTGTCATTCACCCTTAATAGCAATTAGCAGTTCTAGTCTCTGCAGACTAGATGGTGATGACTGCAGAGTGGTGATGGCTGCAAACCCGAAGACAATATTTAAATATAAGTAGTGTAGAAATTGCTAACTAGCATTTTCAGTTTTTGAAACACAAATACCAAAAATACAAAAGATAACACAGAAGTAATAGCAAAGGAAATTATCTACTCTGTTATTTAATAACCTTTAAAAATCAGGAGCTGAAGGTTAAGCCCTAATCTGAGGGGCTGTTTAGCAGAAGGAAGAGTGATTAACTGTCTTTTCCTGGTGCTTGGGGTTCTCTGCCTTGAAGCTCATCCCTCCAGCCCCTCTCCAGGCCTCCACCCGCTATGTCAGCTCAGTAGGGCTAATACAGTCTTGTTTGTAAATAAAAAGAGGAAGCAGATAAGCTACAGGTCTGCCTTTCTTTATGGCCCAGAACATATAGCCCTCCATGAAGCACCAAAGGAGGATCTGGCCTCCTTTACTCTTGCCACTACCAGAGAGTCTACACAGATATGCTCACAGGACAGAACAAGACACCTAGAGAGTATCACTATTTCAAAAGAAAAACAAAGATTACTGATTCCATCAGGAGCAGAGGATTTAGAACACAGGGGCTAAAGGTATTAATAAGCATAATAGTATGCTAAAATAAATAAGAAAAGACTAACAAGATAAAACAAGAAACCATAAAATGGTAAATTGGAAATACTAAATATGAAAAATATAGCAGTTGAAAAAAGAACAGTATAAATGAGAAGAGTGATAGATTTCTTTTTTTTTTTTTTAAGACAGAGTTTTGCTCTTGTTGCCCAGGCTGGTGTGCAATGGCACAATTTTGGCTCTTACAACCTCTGCCTCCCGGGTTCAAGTGATTCTCCTGCCTCAGCCTCCTGAGTAGCTGGGATTACAGGCATGCACCACCACACCCGCCTAATTTTGTATTTTTTTTTTTTTTTAATAGCAGCAGGATTTCTCCATGTTGGTCAGGCTGGTCTCAAATTCCCAAAGTGCTGAGATTACTGGCGTGAGCCACTGCTTGAGAACAGTGATTTTTAACTACTGGTCATTATTTATGAATGGATTACAAAATCAGTTTAGCAGGCTGTGATCAACATTTTTTAAATAAAATAAGACTAAGTAGAAAAAAATAAAATAGAAAAGACCAAATGTACTGCACATTATACTGTTACACATAAGTGTGGTTTATGTACTAGAGTCACAATGTAACATATATTTCTTATGTGAGTCTTGACCAAAAAGTTTTAAAACTTTTTGAAAACATGGAGGTCAAGGGTACAGGTACCATGAAAACAAGTGTGCATGGAAGGCTAATGGGAGCTGACCAGAGCAACATCATTTACTTCCTGAACGTCATTCTGCAGCTGCTTGACCGTAGAATGTACTTGCTGATGCTGCAGATGAAATTGCTGCTACTTATGAAAAGACTATGATACGCTGATGACTGAACTTTTTCCAAACCCCTGAATCAAGGACTTCTGCCTAGAAACCCTTATTCTAACTAATGAATTGTTTGATAGCCCTTTCCCACCTTTTTCTTTAAAAGACCTCATATATCTCTTAGGACATGTGAATTAAGTAGTTAGGGCATGATTTCAGATGCCTCTGGAGTCTGTGTTCCTTGAATTGCAATTCTGAAACCACCAATAAACCTTTTTGCTTGGATTTTCAGTCTCCATGAGTGTGGCTGACATGAGAAAAGTGACTGAGACAATGGTGGAAGGAGACATTTTAGGAACTGTTACAAGTGGACATTTTGGTTATCTGGAGGGAATAAAACAAACTCTGGGCCGGGCGCTGTGGCTCATGCCTGTAATCCTAGCACTTTGGGAGGCCGAGGTGGGTGGATCACCTGAGGTCAGGAGTTCAAGACCAGCCTGGCCATCATGGTGAAACCCCATCTTTAAAAAAAAAAAAAAAAAGGGGGCCAGGCGGGTGGCTCACGCCTGTAATCCCAGCACTTTGGGAGGCCGAGGCGGGTGGATCATTTGAGCTCAGGAGTTTGAGACTAGTCTGGTCAACATGATGAAACACTGTCTCTACAAAAAATGCAAAAATTAGCCAGGCATGGTGGTGCACACCTATAGTCCCAACTACTCAGGAGGCTGAAGAGGAATCACTTAAGCCCAGGTAATGGAGGTTGCACTAAGCTGAGATTCTACCATTGTACTCTAGCCTGGGCAACGGAGCAAGATCTTGTAACAAAAAAAAAAAAATTAAAAATGATTGCCAGTCTCACCATATACCATTGTTCCAAAAATCTAAAACCATATCTAAACAGAAAATATAATACCCTTGCTTTACAGTTAATCATACTCTTACCTCGCTTATATTTGAATCTGTTATCCGCCCCTGCATGCTCATTATTTTAATCAGTCTATCTTTTATGTTGGGAGGCAAAGGTTTAATGTCTGTGATATATCTGGAAATATTCTTCATGAAGCACCAAAGGCATCTGAAATACAAATACAATACAGTAAATCACATTGGGCCTGCACTGATTCCTAACATTTGTCTTAATGCTATTTGTTAGCATTTAGCCCTTTCATACAAGTGTACTTTTTGGCCGTGTGTGGTAGCTCACACCTATAATCCCAACACTTTGGAGGCCCAGGCAGGAGGATCGCTTGAGCTCATGAGTTTAAGACCAGCCTGGGCAACATGGTGAAAGCCTGTCTCTACAAAAGGAAATAAAAAAATAAGCTGGGCATGGTGGTGTGGGCCTGTAGTCCCAGACACTTGGGAGGCTGAGGAGGATAACTTGGGCCCAGAAGGTTGAGACTGCAGTGAGCTGTGATTGTGCCACTACACTCCAGCCTGGGCAACAGAGCAAGAACCTGTCTCAAAAAAAGTATATTCATCTTACATTAATACTATATTTAAAACTCTAGCTCTGTAAGCTTCAAAAACCTAGTCTGCATTAAATTATGGACAAGATGCTCTTCCTCTACATTTTTTTTATGCATACCTCATGTACCAAAATGCATTTTAAATGACCAACAAGAGTGTTTTTCCTAAGTTTCTAATTCCTAAGACACATATTCCTAAATAAGCATTATACTGGGACCCACTAATTGAAAAGTTTTATCTGTTAATCCAGCAAACTTGTTTTCACTATTTTTCTTGAAAATTACGTGGATAATGAAATCACTAGAGAAAGAACCATAACCACAAAGATTCTGCAAATAATACAAATCACAGAGATATCAAACTTAGTGCCGGCATTATACATACAGAGAGGAGAGTTATCAGGCAACAACAACTAAGAATCTTGTGACCAACATATCTATCTGTGGACTGAAATTCAACCATCTGAAAAACCCATACTTCAAACAAACAAAAATCTTATTAATTTCTGTGTACAAATGTCCCCACATATACAAAATTTTACATTCATGAATGACTGTGATCTTATACCTGTAATTAATTTTTTTTTTTTTTTTAGACTGAGTCTTACTCTGTTGCCCAGGCTGGAGTGCAGTGGCGAGATCTTGGCTCAATGCAACCTCCGCCTCCTGGGTTCAAGCAATTCTCCTGCCTCAGCCTCCCAAGTAGCTGGGACTACAGGTGTATACCACTACACCCGGCTAATTTTTGTATTTTCAGTAGAGACAGGGCTTTACCATGTTGGCCAGGATGGTCTTGATCTCTTGACCTTGTGATCCGCCTGCCTTGGCTTCTCAAAGAGCTGGGATTACCCGCATGAGCCTCCATGCCCAGCCACCTGTGATTAATTTTTTAGTGCAATTTTAATTTTTACTTTTGGTTGCCTACACAGTTTCCTCTCTTATTCTTCCCCCTCCATTAGTTTAGCTCTCCACACCAATGTAGCATATATTCTTTCTTATTTTTCTCTGTGCTTGTACACACACACACACACACACACACACACACACACACTCTTAAAGGCTTGTGTGGGGGAGGGGTCATTGTCTCCTAAAATGGCACCACCGTACACTTACTTTTCTATACCATCTTTCATTCAATATCTAATGAAATCCCTTCAAAGCATTAAGCACAGTTCTGATGCTCCTTGAATGGCCACATCATATTTCACAGTATGGATCATCTAATTAGTGACCCCCATGCCGACAAGCATTACCACTATTTCTAGGATATATTGTCAGGTTATTTTTCAGAAAGTCTGGAAAACACTTTATATTTCTATTGGTAGTGTTAGAAGGCTCCTTTTCCTCTACATCCTTCCAGCAATAGGTATTGCGGCTAGTTTTATTGACTTATTTTATGTTTACTTTTATTTATTCATTCATTTTTTTCTGTTACTTTCTTATCTCCATTTCCCACTCCCATTCCTCACCATTCTAGGAAACCATTCTAATGTTTAATAGGTATCTTTTCATTTTATATTTCCTTTAACACGTTTGTTGTATGCATGCTTTCTGATTTGTATACATGGGACTTGTCATAGATTTGTTGCTTTTCACTCAGCACTATGTTTTCAGGATCACCTACTCTTAACTGTTGGAAAGCCTAACAGGTAAAAATGGTGTCTCACTATTACTTTAACTTGTGTTTCTCTAACTACTAGTAAACTTAACATCCTTTCATGAGCTTGCTGGCTATCTGGGTTTTTATTTTTTTATTTTTATTTTTGAGACGGAGTCTTGCTCTTGTCACCCAGGATGGAGTGCAATGGCATGATTTCGGCTCCCTGCACCCTCCACCTCCAGGGTTCAAGCAATTCTCCTGCCTCAGCCTCCCGAGTAGCTAGGATTACAGGCACCTGCCACCAGGTCCAGCTAATTTTTGTATTTTTAGTAGAGTAGGGGTTTTGCCATGTTGGCCAGGCTGGTCTTGAACTCCTTACCTCGTGATCTGCCTGCCTCAGCCTCCTAAAGTGCTGGAATTACAGGCATGAGCCACTGTGCCCGGCCCTGGATATGCTTTTCTTTCTTTCTTTTTTTTAAATTTATTTTGTTAACTACACTGCATTACTGGATATGCTTTTCTATAAAGTCTATACATATCCTTTGCCTGTTTTATTTTAAAACTGATGCATAATAGATGTACATATTTTCAGGGTACATGTGATAATTTGACATGTTCATATGTATAAAGATCAAATCAGGGTAACTGGGTTATGCATCACCTTAGATATTTATCTTTCATTTATGCTAGGAACATTCAAATTATTCTCTTGTAACTTTTTTGAAGTATAAAATAGATTATCATTAACTATAGTCACCCTACTGATCTATGGAACACTACTATTTCTTTTATCTGTGTATTTATACCCATTAATTAACCTCTCTCTATGCCCCCATTCCCTACCCTTCCCAGCCTCTGTTAACCACCCATTCTACTCGCTGTCTTCATGATATCCACTTTTTTTTAGCTCCCAAATATGAATGAGAACATGTGACATTTTTCTTATTGTGTTTGGCTTACTTCACTTAACATAATGAACTCTAGTTCCATCCATGTTGCTGCATGTGACAGAATTCATTTCTTCCCTCCCTACTTTCCTTGTTTCCTTCCCTTCCTTCCTCCCTCTTTCTCTCCCAAGATGGGGTCTTGCTCAGTTGCCTAGGTTGGGGTGCAATGGTGCAGTCACAGCTCACCACAGCTCACTGCAGTCTTAACTTCCTGGGCTCAAAAGATCCTTCTGCCTCAGCCTCTAGAGGCATGCTTACCACACTTGAGTAAGATTTCATTATTATTTTATTTTATCTTATTTTACTTTTTTCGAGACGAAGTCTTGCACTGTCACTCAGGCTGGAGTGCAGTGGTGCAAGCTCAGCTCACTGCAACCTCTGCTTCCCGGGTTCAAGTGATTCTCCTGCCTTAGCCTCCTGAGTAGCTGGGATTACAGGCACACGCCACCACACCCAGCTAATTATTGTATTCTTAGTAGAGATGGGCTTTCGCTACTTTGTCCAGGCTGGTCTCGAACTCTTGACCTCGTGATCTGCCCACCTTGGCCTCCCAAAGTGCTAGGAATACAGATGTGAGCCACTGCGACTAGTGGAATTCATTATTTTTTTAGTGGCTGAATAATATTCCATTGTGTATATGTACTATACCACATTTTCTTTGTTCATTCATCCACTGATTCCATATTTTGGTTATTACAAATAGTGCTGCAATAAACATGAGAGTGCAGATATCTCTTCTATGTATTTACTTCTTTTCTTTTGGACATTTACCCAGTAGTGAAATTGCTGAATTATACAGTAGTTCCATTTTTAGTTTTTTGAGGACCATTTTGTTATTTTTTGACAAATATGTAAGAGCTCTTTGTTGTGGCCAAATACATGCTTTATATATTCAGAGAATGTATACTATCTACATGAGAGATGTAATGTTCTATCTGTGTCTTATATATATGTGTGTATATAAGTATCTCTCTCCACATATGTGTATGTGTTTGCCTATAAATATGTTTGGTGTATATGTTTATTTACAGCATTATCTAATTCTACTATATTCTCATTTTTCTACTAAATATGTGTAATTTCTATTTATGATATTTGTAATTTAAAATCAAGTTTTCCTTTCATTTCTGCAAGTTTTTGCTTATTCTTGTTTTATAATAAAAATTTCAAAAATACAGAAATATAAAATAGGATGATATACATCTATGTACCCCAAACCTAGAATTTTACTACCCTTTTATCATATTTTTGTCAGATATCTCAAGACAAAACATTTCTGATTAAGGCCAAGCATGGTGGCTTATGCCTGTAATCCCAGCACTTTGGGAGGCTGAGGCAGGAGGCTCACTTGAGCCCAGGAGTTCAAGACCAGCCTGGGCAACATGGCAAAACCCTGTCTCTACAAATAATAGAAAAATTAGCTGGGTGTGGTGGTGTGAACTTGTAGTCCCAGCTACCTGGTGGGGTTGGGGGGCTGCTGAGGTGGGAGGATCATTTAAGCCCAGGAGGTTGAGGCTGCAGTGAGCTATGGCTGCACCACTGCACTCCAGCCTGGATGACAGAGCTAGACCTTGTCTCAAAAAAAAAATTTTTTTTTCAGATAAAATTAAAGCCTCTTTTATATACTTGCCTGGTTTACTCTATGTATCTCTCTTTGTAGAGACAATTACTACCATTAAGTTTTAAAAATAGTTCCTGTCCATAATTTTATTATACTTTTAATACTTATATTTATCTATAAATAAATTATTTTTTAAAAATATAAAGTTCCCTTAAATCATTTCACAGGAGTTGCTACAGCAGCATGGAAAGTTATTTTAGTATTATGATTCTCTCAAAGCTGTACTATGAGTGGGAGGTAAAGAAAACAGGCCAAAAAAAGGTTTCAATTCTCAAATTATCAATTCTATAGCAGGAAAGTATTAGAACACACCCCCACCTGTAACATAATGCAAGCAAACCACTAAATATCTCCAAGAGGAAGCTTAAGATTCCCTCTAAACTCTTCTCTAGAAACACAATTTGTGCCTTTAAAATTTTTATTTATTTATTTATCTTGAGACAGGGTCTCACTCTGTTGCCCAGGCTGGAGTGTAGTGGTATAATCACAGCTCATTGCAGCCTCAATCTCCAAGGCTCAAGTGATCCTCTTACCTCAGCCTCCCAAATAGTTGGGTTACAGGCATGAACCACCACAATCAGCTAATTTTTTGTATTTCTTGTAGAGATGGGGTCTCTATATGTTGTCCAGGCTGGTCTTGAACTCCTGGGCTCAAATGAGCCTCCTGCCTTGGCCTCCCAAGCTGCTGGGATTACAGGCATGAGCCCTGTGCTCAGCCTTAATCTGCCTTTTAAACAGTAACACAGAACAAAAAAAGATTGTTTGCAAATAAACATTTGAAAGAATATAGCAACAGCTGATCAGGGTTGAGGCATTGAAACAAAGCAATGATTGCAGAACAAGACAATATAAACAACTCTGGAGCAAGAAACTCAAAAGCAGAGACTTTGCAGTAGTGTGTGTGCTGGTTATTTCCATTGACCTAAAGGCTCTACCTGAAAAAAATATAAACTAGGAGGGTCTTGATAACTTATTACCTGAATAGAAAGAAGTCAGTCACTGCCACCAACAACACTGTGCAATTTTATTAACCATTCAAGTCCAGTAGCATCTGGTAAAATTAGGACGGAATTGGGATTTAAAAATGAACAAATATTCAGTATCTCACAGTTCAAAAGAAGCCACTACATACTCTTTTTCACAAAATGTTTCACAAAGCCAATACAGTACTAGCCATTAACCCAGTATACCAAGTGTACTGAAGTAGTAAAGATGCAACAAGAAAAATAGCTACGTGAGAAAGACCAAGACTTTAGAAAGAGTAAAACTCTTTTAGTTTCTTCCCTTTAGCTCTTAAAACAACATCATATAGTCTGAATCTACCTATCTAGTCTTATGTCAGCTAGAATGTTTGTTAGGAGCAAAAAATAAAATGACACTGGCTATAGTCTGGACATTCAGGAAGAAGAGCAGGGAGAAAGTCAGTTCTCAGAACAAATTAGCTTCAGTCTCATCAGCAGGATCTCTGGATTCTTTGCTCTTCCGCATTTCTTCAATGTGCTTATCTTTCTCTGCAAACACTCCAGTGTGGTAGTCATTTGCGACTTCCTGTTATCTTTATTAGCTTCCATTTTGTGGGTCAGCTTCTCTTCTGTTTTAGTGAAGCTGTTCTTTTTATTTATTTATTTATTTTATTTCTGAAGCACTTCTTTCTCCTGCTTTCAATTTTCAGCAAGCTCCTTCAAGATCTCAGCTTTGCAGGGCTTGTGCCTTTTTTCTGAAGCTTCTAATTTATTCTCAATTTCCTCCAGCGAAATATCTTTCCTCTTTGGAGGGGAACTCTGGGATAGATTATTTTGACTGGGGTCTGAGAATCAGCTCAAAAGCCTGGCCTGAGACACACTTCTTCAGTGTTTTCACCTGGATATCAGAAGAAGCCACGGTGAATAAAAGACAAGAGGCTGGGACGGGCGCAGTGGCTCACGCCTGTAATCCCAGCACTCTGGGAGGCCGAGGTAGGCGGATCACCTGAGGTCAGGAGTTTGAGACCAGCCTGACCAACATGGAGAAACCCCATCTCTACTAAAAATACAAAGTTAGCTGGGCATGGTGGTGCATGCCTGTAATCCCAGCTACTTAGATGGCTGAGGCAGGAGAATTGCCTGCACCCAGGAGGTGGAGATGGTGGTGATCTGAGGTCGTGCCATTGCACTCCAGCTTGAGCAATGACAGCAAAACGCCATCTCAAAAAAAAAAAAAAAAAAAAAGACAAGAGACTGGCAGTGTATTCTACAAAATCCACTGGGATAAGGAAAACCCTGCTCGGTCCGAGCCACCTGACCATACTCCGAGCTGTTTTATTTATTTATAAAATTTAAGAGTAGTATATTAAGTCTCCTAACATGACTAAATTTGACTAAACTACATGACAGGTTTCCTTTTCATAAGACTGTGGTGTTAGTTGCAAATTCATGGTCACATTTTCTTGTGGAATATTCCTTTTATCATTAAGTATGTCTCTATCCGTATTCATGGTTTTTACTTTACGGACTATTCTGTTTGGTTTCAGTATTGCTCCATCATTTTTCCTTGGTTTCTTTTGCTCAACATTATGTTTGTGAAATTCATCTGCATTTTTGCAGGTAGCTATAGAGTCTTCATTTCCATTTTCACTGATGTATCATATTCTGTTTACCAATTTATTCTACAGTGACTATACAGTTAGGTTGCTTGTAACTCTTTTACTATTACAAATAATATGAATATGAATATTCTTAGACATGTCTTTTGGTACACACGTATCTGTTTCTGAGTATGTATGAGCGGGAACTGCTGGCTCATAGAGCAGACATATGTTTAGCTTAATTCCAGTTTTCCAAAGTGGTTGTGCCCAATCACAATCCTACCATTGGTGAATGAGCATTCCTGTGGTCTGTATCCTTGCCAACATTTGGCATTGTTAGTCTTTTAAATTTTAGCCATTTTAGTGAATGTATAATAGCAATGCAATGTGGCTTTAAATTGCAATCTCTGATTAATATGAGTACACATTCATCTTTTTATTGTCTAGTTGGATATCTTCTTTTGTGGAGTATCTACTCAAGGATTTTGCCCTCTTTCATTTTGGGTTATGTTTCTTACTGATATATAGGAATTCATGTTATATTCTGGATATAAACCTTCTGTTTGTTATATCTGTTGCAAATATATTCCCCCATTCTGTGGATTGCCTTTCCACTTTCTTAATCATGTCTTTTGCTGAAGAGTACATTCTAATATAGTCCAAATTATCAGTGTTTTCCTATACGGCAAGTGATTTTTTGTCCTGTTTATAAACTTTCCCTGTCCTAAGTTCATGAAGATATTCTCCTATGTTTTCTTCTAGAAGAATTCATTAAGTTATTGTTTCACTTTTACTTTTTGACTTACAAACCACCAGGAATTGATTTTTTAAAATAATTTTTATTTTACTTTAAGTTCTTGGATATCTACCTAGGTATTAAGCCCCACATGCATTAGCTATTTGTCCCGATGCTATCCCTTTTCTCACTCCCCCCACCACAGGCCTCAGTGTGTGTTGTTCCCTTCCCTGTGTCCATGTGTTCTCATTGTTCAGATCCCACTTATGAGAACATGCTGTGTTTGGTTTTCTGTTCCTCTGTTAGTTTGCTGAGGATGATGTCTTCCAGCTTCATCCATGTCCCTGCAAAGGACATGATTTCATTTCTTTTTATGGCCGCATAGTATTCCATGGGGTATATGTACCACATTTTCTTTATCCAGTCTATCATTGATGGGCATTGGGGTGGGTTCCATGTCTTTGATATTGTGAATAGTGCTGCAATAAACATGTGTATGCAATAAACAAACATTCATTATAATAGAATGATTTATATTCCTTTGGGTATAAACCCAGTAATGGGATTGCTGGATCAAATGGTATTTCTGGATAAACACATTCTTTATGAAGAAAGATTAAAAAAATTATTCTCTAGTATCAAGGTACTTTAAACTTGTTTTAATTCAAGACTCTACCATGGTACCTTCTAATCTGTCTACATACTGTCTAATTTAACTCAAAAGAGGCAGTATCAGAAACTGGGATTTCTTTGTAACTAAGATTTATAGCTATCTTTTTTAAAATTTAAGTTCTGAGATACATATGCAGAATGTTCAGGTTTGTTACATTATATATGTACCATGGTGGTATGCTGCCCCTATCAACCCGTTATCTAGGTTTTAAGCCCTGCATGCATTAGGTATTTGTCCTATGCTCTCCCTCCCCTTGCCCCTTGGTGTGTGATGTTCCCCTCCTGTGTCCATGTGTTCTCATTGTTCAACCTGAATTTGAATGTTGGCCTGTCTTGCTAGTTTAAGGAAGTTCTCCTGGATAATACCCTGAAGTGCATTTTCCAACTTGGTTCCATTCTCTCTGTCACTTTCAGGTACACCAATCAATCACAGGTTTGGTCTTTTCACATAGTCCCATATTTCTTGGAGGCTTTGTTTGTTCCTTTTCATTCTTTTTTCTCTAATCTTGTCTTCACACCTTATTTCAGTAAATTGATCTTCAATCTCTGCTATCCTTTCTTCCGCTTGATAGATTTGGCTATTGATAACTTGTATATGCTTCATGAAGTTCTCATGCTGTGTTTTTCAGCTCCAGCAGGTCATTTATATTCTTCTCTAAACTGGTTATTCTAGTTAGCAGTTCCTGTAACCTTTTACCAAGGTTCTTAGCTTCCTTGCATTGGGTTAGAACATGCTCCTTTAGCTCAGAGGATTTGTTATTACCCACCTTCTAAAGCCTACTTCTGTCAATTTGTCAAACTCATTCTCTGTCCAGTTTTGTGCCCTTGCTAGAGAGGAGTTGTGATCATTTGGAGAAGTGGCATTCTGGTTTTTGGAATTTTCAGCATTTTTGCACTGGTTTTTCCTCACCTTTGTGGATTTATCTATTTTTGATCTTTGAGGCTGATGACCTTTGGATGGGGTTTCTGTGTGGGGGCTCTTTTTGTTGATGTTGATGGTATTATTGCTTTCTCTTTGTTAGTTTTTTTTCTAACAGTCGGGCCCCTCTTCTGCAGGTCTGCTGCAGTTTGCTGGAGGTCCACTCCAGAACCTGTTTGCCTGGGTATCACCAGTTGAGCCTGCAGAAAAGCAAAGACTGCTGCCTGCTCCTTCCTTCCTCAGGAAGCACTGTTCCAGAAGGGCACTGGCCTGATGTCGGCCAGAGCTCTCCTGTATGAGATTTCTGTTAACCCCTTTTGGGAGGTCTCTCCCAGTCAGGAGGCATGAGGGTCAGGGACCCACTTGAGAAGGGAGTCTGTCCTTTAGGAGAGCTTGAGGGCTGTGCTGGGAGAATCCTCCTTGTCAGGATCAGCTGCTCTCTTCAGAGCTGGCAGGCAGGAATGATTAAATCCGCTGAAGCTGTGCCCACAGCCACCCCTTCCCCCAGGTGCTCTGTCCCAGGGAGATGGGAGTTTTATCCATAAGCCCCTAACCGGGGCTGCTGCCTTTCTTTTAGAGATGACCTACCCAGTGAGGAGCAATCTAGAGAGGCAGTCTGCCACAGCCTCTTTGCTGTGCTTTGGTGAGTTCCACCCAGTCTGAACTTCCCAGCCTCCTTGGTACTTTGAGGGGAAAACCGCCTACTCAAGCCTCAGTAATGGTGGACGCACCTCCCCTCACCAAGCTTAGTCATCCCAGGTCAACTTCAGACTGCTGTGCTGGCAGCGAGAATTTCAAGTCAGTGGTTTTTAGCTTGTTGGGCTCCATGGGAGTGGGAGCCACTGAGCATCTCGAGACCACTTGGCTCCCTGGCTTCAGCCCCCTCTCCAGGGGAGTGAATGGTTCTGTCTCACTGGGGCTCCAGGTGCCACTCAGTTGGAAAAGCAGAAATCACATGCCTTCTGCATTGGTCTCGCTGGGAGCTGCAGACTGGAGCTGTTCCTATTCGGCCATCTTGCCAGATCTTCTATAGTTATAGTTCCACATGGCCAGGGAGGCCTCAGAATCATGGCGGGAGGCGTAAGGCACTTCTTCCATGGCAATGGCAAGAGAAAATGAGGAAGCAGGAATTGATTTTTGTGAATGTCAAGAATTACGAAGCGTTTGTGATTGTACCCTACTTACAAGCATACAAGTTAACCTATTGCTATTTCATGAATGCTGGCAGAAAACATGAGATTCCTGGACCAGAGTAAAAGGACTTTATTACTTATGACAAGAGGAGTAGTTGGGGCTTCGTGTTTGTGTTGGTTCTTCCATGCTCTGCAAGTCTCATGGGCATGATGTTGGTGGGCCTAGATAAATGCTTGCTGTCATGAGCTGAATGTTTGTGTACCACTCAAATTCATATGTTGAAATCCTATCTCCAATGTAATAGGGCCTTTAGGGGGTAATTAGGTCATGAGAATGGAGCAATCATGAATGGACTTAATTCCCTTTAAAAAAAGACCCCAGAAAGTTCTTTAGCTCTCTTTCTACCACGTAAAGATACAATGAAAAGTTTCCAGATTGCAACCCAGAAGAGGGCCTTCCCATGAACCCAACCATGCTGGTACCCCTATCTTGAATTTTCAGACTCCAGAACGATAAGAAATAAAATTCTGTTGTTTATATGCCATTGGGACTATGGTACTTTGTTAGAGTAGCCTGAGCTGACTAAGACATTTGCCTATGTAGCGGGTTCAGTTACAAGACAGGAACCCTGTGCTTGGGAAATGTGCTGCTTTTATAGGAATCTGAAGCAAGTCTGCTCTTTGTTCATGGGGAGACGGTACTTCTTCGTTCAAGCTTGCTTGCTACAAGTACGACCTTGAGAAATGGCCAAGGTAGACAGCAATCAGAGTCTTGCATTTTTGTGGGGTTTTGTTTTTCTTTTAACTGATAACCAGAGAGACAGAAGGGCCTTGCATTTTTCTACAAAGCCAGCAGAATGGGCAGATCCATGGAAAATTCCTCTCCCAATAACCCACTCCAGCCTGTTCTTGGCTGAGCTCAAATACTTACATGTAAGTATGACACCTTGCCAGTTACTCTAATTAATTTGACCAACAGAAGCTGAAATCAAATCTGTTCAATCTGTCTCTCAAAGCATTTCATTAAGGCTACATCAACAGTACTCTAAGCAGCAGGTTAAGGCCAACCTGCAATAATGACTTCAATGATTACCCCAGGGTACCAGATCCAGTTAACTGTGAATAAGCATGAGAGAATGGGGGGGAACAAGTAGGTCTTATTTTAGACAGAAGTGGTCAAAGTCCAGCATATGGTCCATCAAAACATGCAAGGGAATTTAGACTATTTCAATGACATTTTTCTTTTTCTTTTTGAGACAGAGTTTCACTTTGTTGCCCAGGCTAGAGTGCGATGGCACGATCTTGGCTCACTGCAACCTCCACCTCCCAGATTCAAGCAATTCTTCTGCCTCAGCCTCCTGAGTAACTGGGACTACAGGCATATGCCACTACACCCAGCTAATTTTTCATATTTTTAGTAGAGACAGGGTTTCACCATATTGGCCAGGCTGGTCTCGAACTCCTGACCTCGTGATCTGCCCACCTAGCCTCCCAAAGTGCTCCCCAAAGTACAGGCATGAGCCACCATGCCCCGCCAACATTTTTCTTTCCTGAGCCTGCTAATTTAAGCAAAAAAAATTCTGTGTTATTTTAATCCATATTCTTCCCTTAAGGATAATTGGTTCTGCTATTGATTTTAATTATTTCCAACATATTTATTTTAAAATACCTTTCAAATTGTTCTATTATCTGTAGTTCCTAAAGTGTAAATTCTATTTGTTACTGAGTCTTTTTCATGTAATTTTTTTCCATGCAAATTTTTTAATTTTTGACTGTTACTAAGCCAATATGCCATGTATTTTTTCTTTAGTTGCTTCTCCTTTTTATGTCATCTTTAAGAAACCACTGTCAGATCTAAAGTTGCATAATCTTTCCTCTGTTTGCACAACTCTGTAGTGTCTCTCTGCATCCATATTTCCTTTTTTTTTTTTTGAGACTGAGTTTCACTCTTGTTACCCAGGCTGGAGTGCAATGGTGCGATCTCGGCTCACCGCAACCTTCGCCTCCTGGGTTCAAGCAATTCTTCTGCGTCAGCCTCCCGAGTAGCTGGGACTACAGGCGCATGCCACCACGCCCAGCTAATTTTTTGTATTTTTAGTAGAGACAGGGTTTCACCATGTTGACCAGGATGGTCTCCATCTCTTGACCTCGTGATCCACCCGCCTCACCCTCCCAAAGTGCTGGGATTATAGGCATGAGCCACCACACCCGGCCCATATGTCCTCTTTTTATAAAGTCAGACTGGATTAGAGCCCACCCTAATGGCCTCATTTTAACTTAATCACATCTTTAAATTACATCTCTGTAAATACAATCATAATCTGAGGTGGGATTTAACATTTCAACATATGAATTTTGAGGGAACACAATTCAGCCCATATCAGATGGCAACAATTTGTAAATTGATCCACAGATTTAACAAAATTCTGTCAGAATCCCAGGGGGCTTTTTGCAGAAATTACAAGCTGAACCTAAAATTCATATGGAAATGCGGTAGTCCTAGAATAAACAGTCAAACACAATCTTGAAAAGAAGAACAATGTTTGAGGACTGATACATCTCTATTTCAAAACTTGCTACAGAGGTACAATAATGAAGACAACGTGGTGCTAGCATAAGAATACACACATATATCAATGGAATAAAATTGAGAATTTAGAAATAAACTCTCACATTTATGATCAATTGGTTTTCAACAAGGATGCCAAATAATTCAGTGGGGAAATAACAGTCTTTGCAACAAATGGTTCTGGAATAACTAGATCTCCACATTCAAAAGAATGAAGCTTGAGCCCCACCTGATTTCATATACAAAATTTAACTCAAAACTCTAAGTGGGCCTAAGTGTAAGAGCTAAAACTATGAAAGTCTTAGTCTATGAGAGTCTTTCATCTACATTATCTAATTTATTGCTATAGAGTTGTTCATAGTATGTCCTATAAGACAATTATCAGTACTTTTTTTTTTTTGAGACGGAGTTTTGCTTTTGTTGCCCAGGCTGCAGTACAATGGTACGATCTCGGCTCACCGCAACCTCTACCTCCCAGGTTCAAGCAGTTCTCCTACCTCAACCTAGTAGCTGGGATTATAGGCATGCACCATCACACCCAGCTAATTTTTTGTATTTTTAGTAGAAACGGAGTTTCTACATGTTAGTCAGGCTGGTCCCGAACTCCCGACCTCAGTTGATCCACCCACCTTGGTCCCCCAAAGTGGTGGGATTACAGATGTGAGCCAGCATGCCCCACCCATCAGTCCTTTTATTTATAAGGTTGCCAGTAATGTTTCCTCTTTCATTACTGATTTGGTAATTTGAGTGCTCTCATTTTCTGGGCAATTTAGCTAAATGCCAATTTTGTTGATCTTTTCAAAGAATCAAGTTTTGGTTTTGTTGATTTCCTTTATTGTTTCTCTGTTCTCTAGTTTACTAGTTTCTGCTCTAATATTTATTATTTCCTTCGTTCTGCTTGCTTTGGGTTTAGTTTGCTCTTCTTTTTCTATTTTCTTGAGGTCAAAGAATAGCTTATATATTTCAGATTCTTCTTCTCTTCTTCTTCCCTCTTCCTCTTCCTTCTTCTTCTTCCTCTTCCTCTTATTCCTCATCCTCTTCTTCCTCTGTTTTCCTTATCATCCTCTTCCTCCTTCTCCTTCTGAGACAGCATCTCTCTCTGACACCCAGGCTGGAGTGCAGTGGTGCATTAATCACAGCTCACTATAACCTCAGACTCCTGGGCTCAAGTGATCCTTCCACTTCAGCTTCCCAAGTAGCTGGGACTACAGGTGTGCACCACCACACCTGGATCATCTTAAAAAAATTTCTTCTAGAGACAGGGTCTCACTATGTTGCCCAGGTTGGTCTTGAACTCCTGGGCTCAAGCAATTCTCCTGCTTCAGCTTCCCCAAGTGTTGGGGTTACAGGTATGAAACACTGTACCTGGCCCTTATTTTTTAATATAAGCATTTACCATCTACAAATTTCCCTCTAGTGCTAATTTATTTATTTTTATTTATCTATTTTTTTTTATAAAGATAGCTGGGTTTCACCATGTTGGTCAGGCTGGTCTTGAACTCCCGACCTCAGGTGATCCACCCACCTTGGCCTCCAAAGTGCTTGGATAACAGGTGTGAGCCACCATGCCCGGCCTAGTACTAATTTAACTACACACATCTGATAAGTTTTAGTATGTTGTTCTTCATTTTCATTCATCTCAAAAGCATTTTATAGTATCCCTTGTGCTTTATTCCTTATCCTCTGGTTATTAAAGAGCATATTATTTAATTACCACATATTTGTGAGTCTTTCAAATTTCTTTGCTATTGATACCTAATTTAGTTCTATTGTGATCTGAAAACATACACTGTATGCTTACCATCATTTTTAACTTACTGAGTCCTGTTCTATGGTATAACAGAGAACATATATTCTACTGATATTGGGTGGACCATCCTAGAGATCTCTGTTTGGATTAGTTTTTAGTAATACTCAAGTATTATAATTCTTTATAGGCCTTTTGTCTGGTTGTTCTATCCATTATGGAAAGTGAGGTGTCAAAGTCTTCACATTATTGCTGAATTGTCTATTTCTCTCTTCATTTCTGTCAGGTTTTGCTTCATGGATTTTGGTGCTCTGTTGTTAGGTAAATGTATGTTCATAATTGTTACATCTTCCTGATGGATTAATCCTTTTATCACTTAAAAATCTCTTTTGGCCAGGCACAGTGGCTCACACCTGTAATCCCAGTATTTTGGGAGGCTGAGGTGGGTGGATTACCTGAGCTCAGAAGTTAGAGACCAACCTGGGCAACATGGCGAAACCCCATCTCTACCAAAAATACAAAAAATTAGCTGGGTGTAGTGGCATGTGTCTGTGGTCCCAGATACTTGGGAGAGGCTGACCTGGGAGGATTGCTTAAGCCTGGGAGGTAGAGGGTGCAGTGAACCTAGATGGCACCACTGCACTCCAACCTGGGTGACAGAGTGAGATGCCATCTTAAAAAAAAAAAAAAAAAAACCCTCTTTTTATATCTACGAATCTTGTTTTGTTTGAATATATAGTTTGTCTGATATTGGTATATTCACTCCAGTTTTGTTACAGTTGCTGTTTGCATAAAATATCCTTTTCCATCCTTTTACTTTCCACCTATATGTACCTTAGAATCTAAAGTGGGTCTCCTACCAGTCTGGCCAACATGGTGAAACCTGTCTCTACTAAAAATACAAAAATTAGCCAGATGTAGTGGTGCAGTCCTATAATCCCAGCTACTCAGGGGGCTGAGGCATGACAATCACTTGAACTCAGGAGGTGGAGGTTGCAGTGAGTAGATATCGTGCCACTGAACCCCAGCCTGAATGACAGAGTAATACCCTGTCTAAAAAAAAAAAAAAAAAAAAAGTGTGTCTCCTGTACTCAGCACATGGCTGGATCTTGTTCTTTTTTTCTTTTTGGACAGGGTTCTCACTCTGTCGCCCATGCTGGAGTGTAATGGCGTGATCTCCGCTTACTGCAACAGCTGACTTGCAGCTTCAAGCAATTCTCCATGTAACTGGCCATGCCTGGCTAATTTTTGTACTTTTAGTAGAGACAGGGTTTCACCATGTTGTCAGACTGGTCTCAAACTCTTGACCTCAGGTGATCTACCTGCTTTTGCCTCCCAAAATGCTGGGATTACAGGCATGAGCCACTGCACTCAGACTGGATCTTGTACTTTTTTTTTTTTTTTTTTCCTTAAAAATCCTACCTCTCAACACTGTTGGATCTTGTTCTTTTTATCCAGACTGACAGTCTCTGCCTTTCAATTAGATTGTTTAATTCATTCACATTTAATGTTGTTAGTGTTACCAATAGATTTACATGTTGTTTTATTTTTTGTTTGTTCCATATCTTTTTGTTCTTCTATTTTTTCTTTACTGCTTTTCTTACATTAAGTGATTTTTTTCTAATATCTTATTTAATTCTCTTAATAGTTTCACTACATATTTATTTCCTTAGTGGTTGCTCTAGGAGTTATCATATACATCTTATCACAATCAACTTCAGATTTATCCTAGCTTCATTCAAGGGAAATACAGAAATGTTACTTCAATACAGTTCTATTCCATCCTCTTTTGTGTGTGTGTGTGCTATGATTAATAAACATACCACATTTTTTGCATTCTCATGTTACAAACTCAGCCAATATAGTGGTGTAACTATTACTTTATATAGTTTTATCTCTTTTAAAGAAGCTAGGCCAAGTGCAGTGGCTCACACCTATAATCCCAGCACTTTGGAGGCCAAGGTGGGAATATCTCTTGAGTCCAGGAGTTTGAGACCAACCTGTAACAAGCAAATTGTAATTCCCAATGTTGGAGGAGGGGCCTGGGAGGAGGTGATTGGATCATGAGGGTAGACATCCCCCTTATTGTTCTTGTGATAGTGAGTCAGTTCTCACAAGATCTGCTGGTTTAAAAGTATGTAGCACCTCCCACTTCGGTCTTTTCCTCCTGTTCCAGCCATATATGACGGGCCTGCTTCCTGAGGCCTCCCTAGCCATGTTTCCTGTACAGCCTATGGAAATGTGAGCCAATTAATCCTCTTTTCTTTATAAATTACCCTGTCTCAGGTAGTTCTTTATAGTAATGACATAATGAACTAATACAGTGAGTTATCGTATTCTTGATTGAGGTTTTACTTTCAGTGATTTTTTTTTTTTTGAGACAGAGTCTTGCTCTGTGGCCCAGGCTGGAGTGCAGTCAATCTCAGCTCACCGCAACCTCTGCCTCCTGGGTTCAAGTGATTATTGTGCCTCAGCCTCCCAAGTAGCTGGGATCATAGGCCAGTGCCACCAACCCTGGTTAATATTTGTATTTTTAGTAGAGATGAGGTTTCACCATGTTGGCCAGGCTGGTTTCAAACTCCTGGCCTCAGGTGACCCGCCATCCTCGGCTTCCCAAAGTGCTGGGATTACAGGCGTGAGCCACCGTGTTCGGCCACTTCCAGCAATTTGAATATGTCATCCCACTACCTTCTGACTGCCATTATTTCTGATAAAAATTCCACTATTAATCTTACCAGGGTTACCTTACACATTTCTCTTGCTGCTTTCAAGATTTTCTCTTTATCTTTGGCTTCAGGATTTTTACTATAGTTCTCTGTGTGAATCACTTTGCATTTATACTACTTGAAATTAATCAGTCTTCTTTGATGTGTAGGTTAATGTTTCTCATTAAATTCGGAAAGTTTCTTAGCAATTATTTCTTCAATTTTTTTTTTTTCAGACAGTCTTGCTCTCTCACCCAGCTGGAGTGCAATGGTGCAATGTCGGCTCACTGCAACCTCTGCCTCCCAGATTCAAGCAATTCTCCTGCCTCAGCCTCCCGAGTAGCTGGGATTAAAGATGCCTGCCACCACGCCTTGCTAATTTTTTTGTATTTTTAGTAGAGACAGAGTTTTTCCATGTTGGCCAGGTTGGTCTTGAACTCCTGACCTCGGGTGATCCACTGGCCTCGGCCTCCCAAAGTGCTGGGATTACAGGCACGAGCCACTGTGTCCAGCCTCTTCAAATATTTTTTCTGCTTCTTTCTATCTCTTGTTCTGCTATTCCCATTATACATACGTTAACATGTTTAACAGTGTCCCATGATCCTCTGAGTTTCTGTTCAGCTTTCTTCATCCTATTTTCTCTTTGTTCTTTAAATTGCATATCCTCTATCAATTTATCTTCAAGTTCATTAATTCTTTCTCCTGCCAGTTCAAATCTACTGTTGAATCCCTCTAGTGATTTTTTAAAATTTCAGTTATTTTACTTTTCAATTCTAGAAATTTCATTTGCTTCTCTTTCTTTCTTTTTTTTTTTTTAAGACAGAGTTTTGCTCTTGTTGCCCAGGCTGGAGTGCAATGGCACGATCTTGGGTCACTGCAATCCCCACCTCCTGGGTTCAAACGATTCTCCTGCCTTAGCCTCCCAAGTAGCTGGGATTACAGGCATGTGCCACCACGCCTGGCTAATTTTGTATTTTTAGTAGGGTTTCTCCATGTTGGTCAGGCTGGTCTTGAACTCCCGACCTCAGGTGATCCACCCACCTCAGCCTCCCACAGTACTGGGATTACAGGTATGAGCCACCACAACCAGCCTGCTTCTCTTCCTTTATAAATAATTTCTCTTTATTGGTATCATCTATTTGATGAAACACTGTCAACATACACTGCTTTACTTTTTTCTTTAAAAAATTGAGATGAAAGTCAGATAATATGAAATTAATCATTTTACAGTGTGCACTTCAGTGGGATTCTGTACATTTACAATGTTGTGCAACCACCACCTGTATCTAGTTCCAAAACGTTTTCACCAGCCCAAGAGAAAACTTATCCCTATTAAGAAGTCAGTCCCAGCTGGGTGCAGTGGCTTGCACCTGTAATCCCAGTACTTTGGGAGGCCAAGGTAGGCAGATCACCTGAGGTCAGGAGTTCGAGACCAGCCTGATCAAACTGGTGAAAGCTTGTCTCTACTAAAAATACAAAATTAGCCAGGTGTGATGGCGAGCACCTGTAATCCCAGCTACTCGGAAAGCTGAGGCAGGAGAATCACTTGAAACAGAGAGGCAGAGGTTGCAGTGAGCTGAGATCACGCCACTGCACTCTGGCCTGGGCAACAAGAGTGAGACTCTGTCTCCCATCCAAAAAAAAAAAAAAAAAATGAAGTCAGTCCCCATTCCTCCTTTTTCTCACAAATACCAATTATGGGTTGTAATACCTCAGAACTACTAATTTGCTTCCTGTCACTATTGATTTATCTGGATTTATACAATATGCAGCCTCTGTGTCTGGCTTTCTCCAATTAATGTCATGTTTTCAAGGCTCATGCACATTGTACAGTATTTCATTCCTTTTTACAGCAGAGTAACATTCAACTATGGAAATAAAACACATTTTGTTTATTGATTCATCGACTGATGGACATCTGTGTGGGTTTTCTCACCTTTTGGCTAATGTGAAGAATGCTATGAACATTCATGTATAAGTATTTGAGTACCCAGTTTCAATTCGATTGAGTATATACTTAGCAGTAGAATTGTAGTAATTTTGTGTTTAACTTTTTGAGGAACCATCAAACTAATTTCCCCATTACATCTTTTAAGCATGTCTTCCTTTAGTTCTTTGAACACCTTTAAATGGCTTCTTTGCTGAGTCTAGTATCTGGGGCCTCTCAAAGGCAGTTTCTGTTGCCTGCTTTTCCTCCATGCTTGGGTAACATATTTTCTTTCTTTGCTTGTCTTATAATTTTTTGTTGAAAATGAAACAGTTTAGATACTATAGTGTAGCACCTGTGGACACTGATCTCTGGGACATGTTGTTACTTGTTTATTTGTTTAGTGACTTGGCCTGATTATTTTAGTGAAGTCTATTTCCCTCACTGAATGCAACCTCTGATTTTGCTCCTCAGTCACTCTGTCACTGTCATGCTGCAATGACACTGGTTTTAGTAGAACTCTTTTTTTTACTCTTTCTCTAATTACTCTTGTTAACTTTCTGTTGGTACCACATCCAGGGGCCAGCTTCCACTCATTGGTGATTGATTGCGCTACTATTTTTGACAATGTGTGGGATAGAAATTGCTCCACAATCATATTCAATTCACTTGTACTCCTCTGCAGGGGTAGTTTTTGAGGGGAGTGTTTGAGTTTTTTTCCTGCCCCCGAGCAGGCTCTTAGATGTTTCCTTCCCTGGTTCTCTCTGGTAAACCAGCTGACCTATGGCATAGGTTTCAAATGAAGCTACCAGTTTCTCTTTAACTGCTTAAATGCCAAAATCTGCACTGTCTTTGAGAGTGCCCTTAGGCTTGAATTTCCCCATACTATACTTCAAATAGGGTCAGTATCTTAGGGAGAGCTTTGGGACTTTTTGCTTCGTGGCCTGCCACTCCCCCGGAAAAATCTCTGAGTTACAGTATCAGAGCTGAGAACAAGGACAATGATGTACCTTTTTTTGAGTGACACTGTACTTTAGGAGCAGGGTGCTGGGCAGTAGCCTCTGGCCTTCTTGAATTGCTGCTTCTGGAACAGAATTTTTGCTCCACAAATGAGCTGTGATGAGGGAGATTGGGACCCAGTATTCCCATCATGCCATGCTTAGATAAAACTTCTGCCCTATGAGTGGAGGTGGCATAAAAGCAATAATCCTCCAACCTCTTGGCCATACTCACTCAGAATTTAGTGTCTGCATTAGCATCTGGGATAGGGAGAGAAGAGAAATGCTGGCAGCCTTCCCCTCTCAAGATTATGAAGCCACTGACAGAAAGCTGGAGGGAGGGGTAGCCTCATGATCTTGGCCAGCCTCCCTGGAATGGAGCTTCCAGTTAAGCTGAACTGGGGGCAGGCAGTGGAGGGAGGGAGCAGATTGTCATTCAAATGCTACAGACTTTTATTGTTCCTATAAAGTTGTAATAGATTTAATAAATGTTTCTTCTTTTCTATATATCCTAAGGAGAATTTCCAAAGACTTTAAATGGTTGTTTTGCTTTATATTTTCAAAGGTTATGCTTATTTCACTGGGAGGAGGTCTATGGGGGTGCCTCACACTGCCATCCAATAAACCTTTTTAAACTATCATCAATCTTTTCATCCATTTACAAACAACTGACCAAGCATGGTGGCTCACACCTGTAATCCCAACACTTTGGGAGGCTGAGGCAGGCAGATCATCTGAGGTCAGGAGTTCAAGACCCACCTGGGTGAAACCACATCTCTACTAAAAATATAAAATATTAGCCGGGCGTGGTGGCAGGCACCTGTAATTCCAGCTACTCAGGAGGAAAATCACTTGAACCCAGGAGGAGGAGGTTGCAGTGAGCTGAGATTGTGCCATTGCACTCCAGCCTGGGTGACAGAGAGAGACTCTGTCTCAAAAAACAAACAAACAAATAAACAAAAAAAATCTGGGGCTGGATGTGGTGGCTCACACCTATAATCCCAGCACTGTGAGAGGCCAAGGTGGAAAGATCACTTGTACCCAGCAGTTCAAGACCCACCTGGGCAATAAAGTAAGACTCTGTCTCTATAAAAAAAAAAATTATGTATAAAAAGTTGTCCTACCCTAGTAGTCCTAGCTACTCAAGAGGCTGAGGGTAGAGGATCACTTGAGCCTGGAAGTTCTAGGCTGCTATTAGCTGTGATTATATCACTACACTCTAGCCTGGTCAACAGATCCTATCTCAAAACCAGCAAACATCTTGATCCCATTAATAAGAAATGCCATGACTCCTCTTCTTTCAAATATATACTGTCTCTTTTCAAATGAATTGGTCATTTTAAGTGTGCTTACTTTTGAGTACCAGGTCTTTCCATCCTAATGGGTTCCAAAACAATTTTGGGGGTGGAGGTGGGTATGGAGTTAATATTCATGTATTTAAAAAAATATAAAATTGTTGAAATGTATTAAAAATTGAGGTGAGGTAGTTTCCCAACCCATGGCTGGTGGCCACTCCCTTTGTGTCTTTCTGGGTATGCCAAGAATGTAAGGCCCTAACTGCTCTTTATTTGGGCCATTTTTAAGAAGGTTGCGTTTGCAGTGAGCAATTTTGAGAGATGGAGTATTGTTTCCCCTCAAGAGGGCAAGTTTGCTTACTACTTGCCATAAAACAGTACATTTCCCAAGTGCACTACTTCTGTCCTATAACATACACACAGCATGTGTAGACATCCATCCATCTATCCTCTATGTTGCCCTGTAAAATGTGGGGTAAAGGAGAACTGAAGCAATCATGCTAATGCTCATGTTGCTTGTGCTATGAGCTATGAGTAACAAAGTCCTTTGTCTTTAACCCAGGAATCTTGTGTCTTCTTTCAAAATTCATGAAACAAAGTAACTGTCTAGGACAGGTGTGGTGGTTCACACCTGTAATCCCAGCACTTTGGGAGGCCAAGGTGAGTGGAGTACCTGAAGTCAGGAGTTCAAGATAAGCCTGGCCAACAAGGTGAAATCCCATCTCTACTAAAAATACAAAAATATTAGCCGGGTTTGGTGCCGGGTGCCTGTAATCCCAGCTACTCAGGAGGTTGAGGCAGGAGAATTGCTTGAACCCAGGAGGCAGAGGTTGCAGTGATCCGAGATCACACCACAGCACTACAGCCTGGGCAACAGAGTGAGACTCCGTCTCAAAAAGAACAAAAAACAAAAACAAAAAAACAAGTAACTGTCTAACCTCTTAGCATATATGTAATGTAAAATCAAATCAAATCCTAGTTTGGCAATAAAAATTAAACGCTGACAGAGACATGGCGTTACGGAAAAGGAAGGACAAAGATCTTGTGGACCAGGTTTCGGGGTATGAGAAGATTCCCTAAGATCTGGTAGTGAATGCTCTCACTCAGGTGGTGGGTGAAGGAATAAGGGTCCCCCACTGACCTACCTGTTCATGAGGCTGAATGATTAGAAGTAGAATTGAAATAAGCCACCTGAGTGGTGTTTTGATTGTTATTCACTGTCCTCCATTGGAGAGGAGGAAGGAATGTTATTATGACAATTGAGTATCAAGCCCTGTGGCTCCAGTTAAGAGGCAATATGACTGTGGTTTGCCAAGCAATTAATTCCTACTGCTGAAATAAGTGGTATCAATAATGAGGACCCTTCGATTTGGTAGACTAAAAATGTTAAAAGTTTATTTGGTTGAGCCACAGGTAAGCAGTCTCTCAAAGCAAAAGTAAATGTGGAGTCTTACCTAACAGTGCAAAGCCAGCTGCTTATATATCTGGCTCCCGCCACAGTCTGATTTGATTGGTGAGGATGATGGGGTGCTGGGCATACAAGTGGCCAAAATTATGAAGGACTGTGGAGTAAAATGTAGTGGTTTCCACTGGGGAACAAAGAAAAGGACCTCTGGGCCTGGATGCTCAGTGGGAGGTACCCAGGGGAGGAACCTGGGTATCTGATGCTCAGGCATCAATACTGGGGTGGCATCAATATAGGAGTAGGCAACAAGGGAGAAATATCATCCTCACCACCCTCAGCATTCCCTGTGAGCCAGCCTCCCTGCCACTTTGCATTCCCCACACTTCCAGCTGGTGAACAGCAGTCTCCTGTCGGCTGTTGCTATAATTCATAACTTGGGCACACATTAAGCTCCTTGGTCTTTGATCCCTTAGGGGAAAAAGGCAACCAAATGCAACTGATGGAGTCTGGGTAAAGTCCTCAGTGGGGAAGAGAGGCTAAAGTGACACTGTAGGTGGAGCCTACAAAGTTTGCCAACATCTGTCTTAGTCAACAAACAACAGTCCTTGGTCAAGGCATATTATATTTTTACTGACTCTTGGACTGTTGACAATGTCACCTGGTCTGCCACCTGGAAGAATACAAACTAGTGGATTACAGACACTCCTCTTTAGGACTGTGAACTGTGAAAACAAATCACAGCTGACAATCAGACAGATGTCTGGGGTAATGGCTCATTCTCTAATGGAATGGACTGCAATGATGCTGCTAATCAAGTATGTACCACCCAGACTGCTGCCACTGCTGCCAGGATCAGCAGCCTGCACACAGCAACAACACACTGCACATAGCAACATCTGCCATCATGGCCTGGCAACAAAGTAAAGATTACATGTGACTACCATTGCATGCTGGTCTTGTGCTTCCTTTCAAAAGTCAGTCTGTTTTGACTCATAATGAAATCAACTGTATTGCATAGGGTGTGGTCCCTGTTTTGACTCATAATGAAATCGACTGTATTGCATAGGGTGTGGTCCCTCTTTTGACAAGTTGACTATATCAGGCCTTTCTCTCTCTCTCTCTCTCTCTCTTACACACACACACACACACACACACACACACACACACACACACAGAGTCTCTCTCTCTCTCTCTCTCCACCCCACCCCCCCAACCCCTGGGGCTATTGTTAACATGTTACAGTTGTTGACTTTTTTTGGGTTATGGTTTCATTGTTTCAGTTCAGTCAACCATGTTTTTGTTTTTCCAGACCACTAGGTAAAATGGACTTTTAAAAAATCCACTGAAAGACATTTCTGACTCTAACTTCTTCACACTCTCCTGGTCCATGAGTCTCATTTCTTGTTTCTTAGTAAGGTATTTTGGTCACCAAAAAATGTATGCTGAAAGGGTTCATAGTCTCCTGGCTACCTCCTAAATAATGATCAGCATGAAAAGGAGAGGGTTCACTAGACTTAGTCTGAAATTCTGGGATTCTACTCTGACAACGCCTGGGCATGATGCAGCTTTCTTTCTCCAAACAGCGACTCCAAACCAGGCTGGTTGGTAAAAGGGAACTTAGGAAATTCAAACTTAATTCTGGTTTAGCCACCTGGATTCTCTTGTTGGACTGAAACCTAGATCAGGGGTCAGCAAACTATAACCTGTGGGACAAACCTGGTCAGCTGCTGGTTTTCAGAAATCAAGTTTTACTGGAACACAGCCTTTGACACACACACACACACACACACACACACACCCCACCCCTGGGGGCTACTGTTAATGTATTACAGTTGTTGACATTTTTTCAGGTTTCATTGTTGAAAAATTTTTATATTTCATTGTTCCAGTCTGATCAACCAACTCCAACCACACTGATCAAAGTGTGTTATGCTTTTGGCTTTCCAGATCACTTTCACTCTGACAATAATGTCTTTTACTGCAAAGGTTGCTCAACATGAGCCAATAGTCAAGGTAGTCAACGTATATTTCACACCCCTTATCATGGTCAGGCTGCTGCCATTTCTTTCTGTGTTGTCTGTGGCTGCTTGTGTTCTACAATGGCAGAGCTGAGTAACTGTGTCAGAGGATGTGTAGCCCACAAAGCTGAAAATATTACTATCCAGCCCTTCACAGAAAGTTTACAAACTCCTGCCCTACATAACGAAGATAACTACCACTTGGTTGAGGACACTGCTCACCAAGTACCCCTATAGTGACCCACGCCAGTCAAGGTGGGAAACAAGGTAAGTCTGTACAAACTTTGTAAAAATGCCCTTGTTCCTCTTGCACATGACCTCTGTGAAGAGGGGATAATTAGAGAAAAGTAAAGCATTTGAAGTGACTGATAATCACTCCTGTTATATAGCAGACCCCCCTTATCCATGGGAAATACGTACTAAGACTCCCAGTGGGTGCCTGAAATCATGGATAGTACTGAATCCTAAATCCCATATATACCCTGCATTTACCATGCATACATACCTATAGTAAAGTTTAATTTATAAATTAGGCACAGTAAGAGATGAACAACAACAATAATAAAATGGAAGAGTTACAACAATATCTACAGGGATTGGGTGGAAAAATAAAAAATATATGTAACAATACACCAGCATTACTACTCTTGTGCTCTGGTGCAATTATTAAGTAATATCAGGATTTTGTGAACACAAGAGCCCTACGACAATAGCTCTGATAACCGAGAAAGCTACTTAACAGACAGCATGGACATGCTGAACGAAGGCAGAATTCATGTCCTGGGCAGACAGGGCAGGATGGCATGAGATTTCATCATGCTACTCAGAATGGTGGACAATTTAAAATGTATGAATTGTTTCTTTCTAGAATTTTCCATTGAACATATATTTTTTTACCATGGTTGAATGCACGTACCTGAAACTGCCAAAACAAAATGGCAGATAAGGAGAGACTACCTTACTTTGCTTCATGCGGATTTCAGGTATATTTCAATATGTTATCTTTTTCCCACAACATGGCTCTCTGCCCCTCACCGCCACCCTCTTCTTTCAGTCTTTTTCATCTTAGCCCTTTAGTATTCTCTTCTCTGAGCTCAGTAGTACAGGCTGTACCATGTGTTTCCCAAAGTAAATGGTTTCCTCTTTCTGCTCCAGTTCCCTCCAGCTGCAATTAGCAGGGAGTTGGGACAGAAACAAATCAAATAGTTCTTAAAATTCTGGGAAGATTATTCAGTGGCCACAAAGCCCATTCAGAAAGCCTGCTGGTCAAGCAAAGTTATTAAATTTGTCAAATCATGTATTAAATTTACTATGGCAAGGGAGATCACCTTGACAGGGTTTGGTAATGTTTCAATAAGGGAAAGTTAGGCAAGAGTATACATAAAGTTCTGGGATATAAACTCCACCAGTTTAAGTGGGTATTTCTCCTTCCAAGGTGGAGAAGGGGTAAGGATTAGGCAAAGTTTGTGACTTAGTAGTTTAAAACTGATGGATACAAGAAATAAGCCCTGATGAGCAATCTGTCCAGATAAACATGTTTGCCCTAAAAATAAAAATGTTTGTCCTGATAGCTGTTTATTTAGATAAACTGATTTGCAAAAATTACCTAGAGCAAAAAATTATGTTGACATAAGTGGTGTTGATTCTCAGGCCCAACAGTTTGCATGGACAGTCTCATTTCTCAAAATAAGTCAGCTAAAATTTAAAATCTTTAAAAGCTGTAAAACAATCAAGGAGACGGGTAGATATCCCATCCAATATTAGTTGCTCTATGTTTTATAGTTAAAAGAAACAACCTATTAGTATTTGGCCAATTCATTATATGGTGAATTGATCTAACAAAGAAAAGAGTTTGGCAACATGGATTGCTTCTAATGTAAGTGTTACATTAAATTTTGTCCTTGACTTTCTGTTTTTCTCTCTATAGCCACTCCTTTAAACTAAACCACAACTTCCTAACATCTACAAAGTTTTACACCTAATCTTAGTTTCAATCCTTGATCTTTCATTTTATTTATTTATTTATTTAGAGATGGAGTCTCACTCTGTCACCCAGGCTGGAGTGCAGTAGCTCCATCTTGGCTCACTGCAGCCTCTGCCTCCCTGGTTCAAGCAATTCTCCTGCCTCAACCTCCCAAGTAGCTGGGAATACAGGCGTGCACCACCACACCTGGCTAATTTTTTGTGTATTTTTGGTAGAGACAGGGTTTCATCATGTTGGCCAGGCTGGTCTCAAACTCTTGACCTCAACTGATTCGCCTGCCTCGGTCTCACAAAGTACTGGGATTACAGGCATGAGCCGCTGTGCCTGGCCTAATCCTTGATCTCTCTTTCAGATTCAAAATTATATTCTAACTGTCTGCTTGACATTTCTACTGGATATTCTGATTCATTTTCCCCGTAAGACATTTCTTCCACCATCATAGTCTAATCATCATTCTACCTGTCAACAAAGCTAAAAACTAAAAGAGTAACTTCTAATTCTTCTCTTTCCTTGGTCTCTCTATTCAAAACTATTCATATCCTAGATCCAAAGGATTCTCTAAGGCAGTGTTAATCAAAGTGCTGGTCAGTGAGGAGATAAGGAGTTTATGGAAAAACATAAACCAAGCACTATTTCCCTCATGGAGAAAGCCTCATCAGCTGGATGAAATGGTGCACTTAGTGACACAGTTAATTACTAGTCTGGCTCAAGCTTCTTACTCTGTTACAAACTAGAAATAGCTTGCTGACCAACTGCCAGCCTCAGACCGTACCTTGTCCCAAAAGGGTACAAAATTTGGTTCTAAGGGCAAATATGGACCTTTACATAGGACCACAGCTCTATTCCAGCTCCATGCCACCCTAGCATGACACTGAAGATCATGTGGTCATCCCTTTGCCTTGCCTGCAAGTTGTGAAAAATTTTTCTTAACATTGTTAGTCTGTTTCTTCTTTTTTCACTGAGCACTGTTTTAAAGTTCCATCCATGTGAATCTACCCTTTGCTTTCTTTCATTTTTTAATTTATTTAATTTTTATTTATTTATTTTTGAGACCAAGTTGTGAGACTGGCTGTTTTATTTTTGGTAGAGACATGGTTTTGCCATGTTGCCTAGGCTAGTCTCGAACTCCCAGCCTCAAGCAATCCACCGTCCTGAGCCTCCCAAAGTGTTGTGATTACAGATGTGAGCCACCATGCCTGGCCTACCCTTTGCTTTTCTAACAGCTGCATAATATTCCATGGTACCTCGCCTCTTCCCGCTCCTTGCCACCAGAAACAATTCTGTAAAGAACATCTTCACATGTCTCCTGGTTTAGGCTTTCCACCCCTTAAGATTTTCTAACACTTAGGAAGTGTCTCCCTGTTTCCAACTTCTGCCTAATTCAAATCTCACTTTGATAGCTAAAACCTTTGATAGCTAGCTCCCCATGACTAAAAGAGGAAATGCTCTTACTTCATCCTGGTCCCTAAGATTCTACTCCCAATTATTTGGCTTTATGTCTCACTACTATGCTATTCATATTGTATCTTCCATTCACATTGGAGTGCTACTTTTTGGTCTTATCTCATTTTTCTAACTTTCCTGCCTGTCAAAACTTTACTCTTTTTATTTCACTCTCTCGGATGCATTTCCTCTCATTTGCAACTGTCAGATACTATCAATCTTCAAAAATAACCCCCTTTACAAAGCTTTCTCCTATTCTTTTCCTCATTAGAAATTTCAAAGTTTGTTACTCTCTCATTTATGATATTATTCTATATATATTATAGTTATTTATTTATTTATTATTTTTTTGAGACAGTCTCGCTCTGTTGCCTACGCTGGAGTCCAGTGGTGCAATCTCGGCTCACTGTAACCTCTGCCTCCTGGGTTCAGGCGATTCTCCTGCCTCAGCCTCCTGAGTAGCTGGGATTACAGGCATGCACCACCACACCCAGCTAATTTTCTATTTTTAGTAGAGACCAGGTTTTGCCATATTGACTAAGCTGGTCTCCAACTCTCCTGACCTCAAGTGATCCACCTGCCTAGGCCTCCCAAGTTTCTGGGGTTACAGGAGTGAGCCACCATGCCTGGCCATATTATAGTTATTTATCTATTTTGAGACAAAGTCTTACTCTGTCACTCAGGCTGAAGTGGTGCAATCTGCCTCACTGCAGCTTGACCTCCGGGGTTCAAGCCATTCTCCCACTTCAGCCTCCCAAGTAGCTGGAATTCCAGGTGATCGCCACCACGCCTGGCTAATTTTTGTATTTTTTAGTAGAGACACAGTTCACCATGTCGGCCAGGTTGGTCTCGAACTCCTAGTTGGTCTTGAATTCCTGACCTCAGGTGATCCACCCACCTCAGCCTCCCAAAGTGCTAGGATTAGAGGCAGGAGCCAAAACGCCTGGCCAGCAACCATTCTTTTAGTGATGGAAATAAAATCCCATTTGGATCAGGTGTACAATTTATGCCAAGAACTGAAGCAAGATCTTCTCAGGACTACCTAAGTCTGAATCTACACAAGATCAGTCATCTACATCACAGCCAACTGATTCCTGTTTTATGAAAAATGGCTGTGGACTGCGGGCCAGGAGTTTATGAAATATAATGTGAAATATCAGATTCTATTGTTTTAGAAAGCCTTCAGTAGATTAAGGAGATTGTTCTCCTTATCCTTAAGATGTCTATTTTTTACATGACTGAAAATTGCCCTTGTAACTTCCATTTCCAGTACAGTTTCTGGTAGGAAATAGCAATAACACTTAGTGGTGTTTATCATTTGCTGGGCATCCTTATAAGGGTTTTACATGGGTTAAATTTATCCCTCAGGACAACTCCATGAGATGGGTGCTATTATCACATTAATTTTATAAATAAAGAACTTAGGCACAGAGAGAGGTTACGTTCGTTACCTGTCCATGGTCACGTGGCTGGTGAATGGCGGGGGGGCAGGGGGGGGCTGAACCCAGCAATCTCAGCCAGGGATCCGTACTCTCAACCACTTTCCTACGCTTATCCCAGGGTCTCTCAATGTTTATCCCCGTTACAGAGGTGGAATTCTGCTGGAAGCTTTTGACAGCCTCATCTAGTGTTGTGTTTTGTTCTACCAAGGCTTTTAGCTGCTGAGACAGGCCACTGCCAGGAACAGCCAGGGCGCCGAGCTGTCAAGGCTGACTGAAGAATGGACACTCATCGCGCAGCGCGCAGGGCACAGGGCGGAGGGGCAAGCCCGCCCGGCGACCCACTTTGCACAATTGTCCTCAGCCAGGAAATGACAGATCGGGAACCCAGGCACAGAAACACGCGTGGGGCCTCTTCAGAGATCGGGAAGGGTAGGTGGGAAAGGGGCGGGGAGGAAGAGAGGAAGAGCAGCGCAGGGCCTGGCCGTTTGGAGGAGATGCCCGGGCGGTGCGAGGGGAGGCGGGACAGGGTAGACTCACAGATCCAGGAGCTGACTGACCCGCCGTGGGCGAGGCATCGCTGCACCGTCTGGAGCCTCTTCCGCGGTCCCAAGGCCTACAGAACCCAGCCAGGGACCGTCCGCCAACTCCCGCCCCCTGCGCGACGCGTAGGTTTTATGACGTCACACGGATTTTTTCGGTGACAGGGGCGTGGCCGCGCTTCAGACTCCACAAGGAAAGAAGAGAGCTCCCTTTAGGGCGGAGCCACTGAGAGCTGCGCGGAAGAGGCTGGGTGTGATAAAATATACAGAGGCCCTAAGCTCGGGTGCGGCCCGACGGGAGTTGTAGTTCTTTCACCTCACTGGCTTCCGCCCGGGTTAGGCTGCAGGAAGTTTCTCAGCAGTTCATCCGAGCACGGAACCCTGCCGCGACGCCACGAGCCGAGAACGCTCCTGTGGCGAAGGGAGCGTCGAGAGGTTGCAGCTCTTACTAAAAGTTTGAGGTGGACGCTAGGCCATACCGTTGGCGATGCACACCGGAAACCCGCTCGGATACGGACTCAGTTAACATCAAATGGAGCGTTTTAGAGGATCTGCGTTTACTGAGCACTTTCTAGGAAGCGTCCACTGAGCTACGTGCTTTCTGTGCCTTAGTTCAACAATTAACCATATTTTTAAAAAATTAACCATATTCATTATAATCCGGTTAAGTCAGAATTACTTAGCCTGTTTTACAGATGAGGACATTGCGTACCAAAAGGTAACCTCGCTAAGAATTTCGTCATCAAGGAGGAGGGAACCAGTATCCAAATTAGGAAGGATCCTAAAGAAAGGGCACCTTTCCCCAGGTGGAATTTTCTCTTTGGTTCTGCTGCAGAGTACTTGCTGCTTTTTAGTGTTTTTGTTTTATTCTTTGTAGATTAATCTGTTGTTTATATGCTGGGTTTCTTTTTTAAGCTCCTTGAAAGTTGGAACCCACTCCTGTTCGCCTGTGCTGGATGCTGCGCATTCAATCAACATGCATTTATTAAGCGCTGAATGAGGGCCAGGGATCGTGCTGGGTGCTAAGGATTGAGTGGCGAACACTTGCATCAGACAAGTAAAGGGTAATTAGAATAACTGTTAAATGCTTAGATGGGGTTAGTTCTATAGAAGCACCCATGGTTGGGGGGTACAGATCAGAGAGAAAAGGGTGGTCTGCAGATTGTTTGGGATGGTTGCAATGGAGAGTGATCGAGTGAGTGTAGGGTAGGGGTTACCGACTTTTTCCATGAAGTGCTCTGAAAGTTGCGGATTCTAGGAGAAACTATTGTCAAACCTAGACAAATTGGAGCCCAGAGACCATAAAGGAGGGGAACTTATGCACGTATGTCTGAGATAAGAACTGTACAAGGCCGGACGCCTGTAATCCCAGCGCTTTGGGAGGCCGAGGCAGGCGAATCACGAGGTCAGGAGAGTTCGAGACCAGCCTGGCTAACATGGTGAAACCCTATCTCTACTAAAAATAAAAATAAAAATAATAGCGGGGCGTGGTGGCAGGCTCCTGTAGTCCCAGCTACTGAGGCAGCTGAGGCAGGAGAATCGCTTGAACCCAGGAGGCAGAGGTTGCAGTGAGCCGAGATGGCGCCACTGCACTCCAGCCTGGGCGACAATGACAGAGCAAGACTCCATCTCAAAAAAAAAAATTGTCTCAAGGACTTAAAAACATAAACTAAAAAACACACAACAATTTCTTCATGTCTTTCATGCATTTCATGTTTTGCACAACTAGCTCATTTTGCAAATATGCACACATTTCTATGGCACCATTTATTGCTAAACTGCAGCAATTCAGATAAGCTACTGTCAAAAGGATGTTTGGCCCAGCAGCAGCACCTCCATCAGTGAACGAACTCCAGTTCTTTCTTTGAGCCTCAAGAACCAATGACCTTTGTTTCCAAGACGTTTATGTGAACTTCTTTCCTTCACCAGTAAAATCTTGCCCCTATTCTTCCCTTCTGCAGACCAGTGGCTTGCATAGCTATACATCTTGGATTATAATTCTTTTTGCTTACTCCAAAAGAAACTCAGTATCTTTGGAGAAACCCTTCTCTTGTCTTTTAGCTTCACAGTGCCAAACAATAAATATTTTAGGTTTTGTGGGTCATGCTGCTTGGTCACAGCTATTCAACTTGTAGCTTAAAATCAGCCATAGACAGTATGAATAGGTGGGGCTGTGTTCCAATAAAACCTTATCCTAAACACTGAAGTTTGAATTTTATGTAATTTTCAACTGTCATGAAATACTCATCTTTTGATCTTTTTCAGCCACTGAAAAATGTAAAAGCCATCCTTAAGTTGTTGTACAAATACAGGCAGTGGACTGGATTTGACCGTTGAGCCATTTGCCCATGTGCCCTCCCCTGATCTAGAAAGCTAAGATGCAGCCTGATGGCCTAAATGTTAAACAGTTTAGGCTTTTTCTATAGAACTTTGGGCAGTCATTGATGGGTTTTAAGCAAAGATAGGGCATGCATAGGAAAGATGTGTTTTAGAAAGATAACAATAGCTGTTATATGGTAAATGGACAGTTCACAGGTGGAGGCTGGGTGAACAGATAGAATACTTTTTTTTTGGAGATAGAGTCTTGCTCCGTCTTCTAGGCTGGAGTGCAGTGGAGTGATCTCGGCTCACTGCAACCTCTGCCTCCTGGGATCAAGTGATTCTCCTGCCTCAGCCTCCTGAGTAGCAGGGACTTCAAGCGATTCTTCTTCCTCAGCTTCCTGAGTAGCTGGGACTACAGGCGTGCATCACCATGACAGGCTAATTTTTGTATTGTTAGTAGAGTCAGGGTTTGACTCTGTTGGCCAGACTGGTCTCAAACTCCTGACCTCAGGTGATCCGCCTGCCTCAACCCCTCAAAGTTCCTGAGATTACAGGCATAAGCCAGTGCACCTGGCCCAGATAGGAGACTTTTGTTGATAGCTTAAACTGAAGTAATAGCAGTGGAATGGACAGATTCAAGAGGCGATGGAGGCTGGGCATGGTGGCTCGTGCCTGTAATCCCAGGAACTTTGGGAGGCTGAGGCAAGTGGATCACCTGAAGTCAGGAGTTCGAGACCAGCCTGGCCAACATGGTGAAATCCTGTCTCTACTAAAAATACAAAATTAGCTGGGCGTGGTGGTGTGTGTCTGTAATTCCAGCTACTTGGGAGTCTGAGGCAGGAGAATCACTTGAACCTGGGAGGCAGAGGTTGCAGTGAGCCGAGACCAGGCCACTGCACTACCTCCGGGATGTATGTGTGTGTGTGTGTGTGTGTGTGTGTGTGTGTGTGTGTGTGTGTGTGTGATAGAGTCTTGCTCTAAAATATTTATTGTTTGTCACTGTGAAGCTAAAAGACAACAGAGAAGGGTTTCTCCAAAGATGTTGAGTTTCTTTTGGAGTAAGCAAAAAGAATTATAATCCAAGATGTATAGCTATGCAAGCCACTGGTCAAGAGTAGGGGCAAGATTTTACTGGTAAAGGAAAGAAGTTCACATAAACGTCTTGGAGTCACATAAGAGTCTTGCTCTGTCTCTCTCTCTCTCTCTCTCTCACACACACACACACACACACACACACAGGAGGTAATGGAGGTGGAATTTATAGGGTTTAAAGGTTGATTGGGATGGGGTTGGGAGTAAGGGAAAGTGAAGAGTTGACGCTAAATTCTAGACTTTGGGTTTGGCGAATTTGGTGGCTCATGGTAGTGCCATCTATTGAAATGAGAGGATTAGAGAGGTTTTTATTATTATTATTATTAAGAGGGGAGAGGTTATTTAAATTTTGGACATGTGGATTTTGAGATGTGTCTATGAAACTACAGGCTTGGAGCTATAGTTCTGGAAATGGTGCTGGTTTGATTTTAAAGAAGAGATTGAATAGCAGTGATAAGACTGTACAGGTATTTACTCATGGATACAGTAATTTTTTGGACAAATACTCAGCTGCTCTGGAGCCAATTAGACCTCGGAAGACCTTAACAGAGCAGATTAGGGCGGGACCTCATGGTGCTTTCTTCTGTTATAACCAAGTGAGTTAGATGGAAAGGACCACACTCTGAGTTTGAATCATGAGTCCTTTATTGCTGGCAACCGAGAGTCAGCTCAACGCTCAAAATCTCTCCGTCCCGAGGAAGGGGCTTGATTTCCCTTTATACCTTGATTTAGGTAGGGGAGGGGGAGCCTAGCTGAAGCAGAATTTTATAGAAGCAGAATACACAGGTTAGGGGAGGAGGCTCCTATGATTGTTGATTAACTAAGGAGGGTATACACAAGTGGTTCCCATGATTGCTGGTTACCAAGGGGGGGCATTCGGTACTTTCCATATAATTAATCAAGGGGTGTTCACAATAGCAAGAGGGCTTGTTAAGCAGGATATGTTTACAATGGTTATATGTTTCTATGGTTCTAAGTACAACATGACACAGCACTGTGTGACCCAGATACGCACTAAAAGGAGAAATGGCAGGAGGGGTGAGGCAGAGATTAAGTTGGAGTCTGTCTGGCTTTCAGTAAGATGGAGTCTGTTAGGCTAACACAGGATAGGTTAGCACACTATCTGTTGAGTGCCATATAGCTGTCCATATAGGTCTTTCCAGCGAGCACTGATTCTTCAAGACCAGGAAAGTGCAGATCACTGCACCAGTCTTATGACGTGTTCAGTGTTTGGGTTCCCATGTGCTTCCAGAGAGTCAAAGGAAGTTGTCACAACTGCTTTTATTCTTTTCTTTTTAAAAAATTACATAGTGAAGTAAAATAACCAAATTATTTCTAGCCAATGTATTATAAATGTCCATGCTGAGTAAGCCCGCATGATATCATAGTCCTCAGGACTGTTTGTTTTTTTTTACAATTATTTCCTGCAGATTTTAGCACCTTTGGTATCTCCAAGCCTGCCTCCCAGATGCTTAGCATAACTGTATCAAGAATTTCTTATTTTGGGTCTCCTGCCATAGATGAGATAGATCTGATGTACACCTTGCCATACTTGTTTAATTCCTTCCTGGTTTTATAGCAGCCACATGGTTTGGGGAACTGACTCCATCTTCAGAGGTGGGCCCAGAATAAAGCTAATCAGTGACTACTCTGGTGATTGATTCAGGGATTACTGAGCCTAAAGCAACCAAGAAATTATGATATAGTCAACCCCCCCCCGCCCCCATATCCACAGGCTCTGCATCTGTAGATTTAACCAGCCATAGAGAAAACTATTCAAGTAAAAAAAAAAAAATCAATAAATGTGAATTTAAAAACCAATACAGTATAATAACTGTTTACCTTGTATTAGGTATTACAAGTAATCTAGAGATGTTTAAAGTATGGCCAGGTGTGGTGGCTCCGTTCACGCCTGTAATCCCAGCACTTTGGGAGGCTAAGCTGGGTGGATCACCTGAGATCAGGAGTTCATGACTGTAAGGTTTAAATGAAGCAATCAAGGTTCGAATGAGGCAACTGAGGCCAGTTATTGAAATAAAGAAATTTAATCGGCTCCTGGGTGAGGTTCTGCCGTCCAACAGGAGGGGCCAGAGAAGTCGCCCTTGACTCCTCTTGGGCGTGGGGTTTTATAGGGAGTGGAGGCGTTCTGATTGGTTGTGGGGAAGCAGGATGTGGATGGGGTCAGCTGCTATTGGCAGGTAGGCGGGATTTCCAGTGAGCGGGCCGCCCACGGGGAATGGGACCTGGACGGGGCAAAATGCTATTGGGCAGGTTCTGGTGGGGCTTCTTTTAAATTTTGGTGGGGTTCTTCAATGGTTGGCTAGCTGCTGAGTGCAGAGGCTAGTGTCGAGTGCAGATTTGCGTGCTGAGTTCAGAAGTGGGCGTGGAGTGGTGATGTGGTTTCTAGGCGTGGAGAGGGGTGGGCGTGTCCGAGCTCCCGGCGAGGCGACCGGCCTTACAATGACCAGGCTATCCAACATAGTGAAACTCCGTTTCTAATAAAAATACAAAAACTAGCTGGGCGTGGTGGCAGGCACCGGTAGTCCCAGCTACTCAGGAGGCTGAGGCACAAGAATCACTTGAATCTGGGAGGCGGAGGTCACAGTGAGCCGAGGTGGCATCATTGCACTCCAGCCTGGGCGACAAGAGCAAAACTCCATCTCAAGAAATTAAAAATTAAAAACATAATAAAGTATATGAAGGCTGTGCATAGGTTATACATGAATATTACACCATCTTATATAAGAAACTTGAATATGTGTGAACTTTGGTATCCGTGGGGGTCCTGGAACAAATCTTCCACAGATACTGAGGGAAAACTGTATTCCCTCGGCCACAGGGATTGGTTCAAATATAGGCATGGGGGAAAGTACTTGTTTGGGGTCAACAACAAGAAGAAAACATTTTGCTGGAAATTTCTGGGAAAGCTTTCCCAATCTTACAACAATGCTTTGTGAAGCAACACTCTCTCTCTCATTGCCAGGTTGAAGTTAGAGGAAGGCAGAGTATGAGAATATAGAAGAAAAACTATGGTCCTTATTGAACATGCCTGAGCATCATCCTTCCTCTTACATAACTCAAGTCAGTTCCTTCTCTTGTTGATAAAATCAGTGGAGTTGAGTTTTCTGTTTGTTGCTGCTCAAAACACCCTAACAGCTACATATTTGTAGCAGGAATCACCAGTATATAGGTGAAAATTGAAGGTATAGGAATGGATGAGATCACCTGACAGATATGTGTAGAGAACAACAACAACAAAACGTCCTCCGAGGCCAGTCGAGGTGGCTCACGCCTGTAATCCCAGCACTGTGTGAGGCCAAGACAGATGGATTACAAGGACAGGAGTTCAAGACAAGCCTGGCCAAGATGGTGAAACCCCATCTCTACTAAAAATACAAAAATGAGCCAGGTGTGGTGGCACATGCCTGTAATCCCAGCTACTTGGGTGGCTGAGGCAGGAGAATTGCTTGAACCCAGGAGGCAGAGGTTACAGTGAGCCCAGATCTCACCACTGCACTCCAGCCTGGGCAACAAGAGTGAGACTCTGTCTCAGGAGAAAAAAAAAGGTCCTCCAAGAGAGTGAGCATTTGCTGACTGGCAATTGACACAGAGCAAGCAGCTAAAGAGGTGGGAAAAAACAGGATGTGGGGTGCTACTGAAGATAAACAATTGATGAGATTGCCACTTGCTATAGAAAGGTCAAATAAGGGAAGACTTGCAATTGATTTAACAATAAGAAAGTCATTAATGGTCATTGAAGTGGTGGTGGAGGAGGATGCAGTCTGATTTTAATGAGAGGAATGACTGGGAATGAGGAAGTGAACACGTAAGAAACTCAGCTCTCAGTCACTCAAAAACTTATTGAGGCCAGACAAGGTGGCTCATGCCTGTAGTCCCAGCCACGTGGGAGGCTGAGGTTGGAAGATTGCTTGAGCCTGAGAGATTGAACCTGCAGTGAGCTATGATCACACCACTGCGCTCCAGCTTGGGCAACAGAGCAGACCTTGTCTCTAAAAACAAAAGCAAAACCTAAATGAAATGAATGCTGCTTCTGTTCAGACTCCTACTGAGAAAAGTATTGCTCAAGGGTATAGATGTACTTCAAAGTAGGTAGCATGGGACAGCTGAGAATTATTGTTTATAGAGCTTTCAGGTATCAAACATGGTAAATATAGGTTGGTGCAAAAGTTAATTGTGGACTTTGTCATTACTTTTAAATGGCAAAAAATAAAAAAACTCGATTACTTTTGCACCAACCTAATACATGATCTCATAAGCATCAAACACATCTGTGGCATCATGCTATTTTATAGAGGAAGGTGAGAGCTTTCTCAAATAAAAAGGTCTGTCAGATTCCAAAGATGCTTTTTCTACTCTATTTGGGTACCCAGGAGAAGTCAATGTTGCATCCAAAACCAGCAATATAATTTGTTTTTTAAACAAATGATGAAGAATTTCATGGTGGTGATAGCAGAGCGCTAAACCCAGAGTGGGACCCGTGTGACTGCACATTTTACCCACCCATGAAGCCAGCCCTGGGTGCGCCCAACTTCAGGACTCCCCCCGACAATCCATTCAGGAACCCTTGGTCAAAATAAAGTTCAGAGACAATATAAGTACAGAGAGACATTTTTACTTGCAGTTCAAGAAAATCAGGCTTTGAGAGAGTGGCTCGCTAAATAGATAGAATAAGAGGAATTTATAGCTCAGATGAAATGGCAGATATTTATAGCTCAGATATGGCAGCTCATTCCGATTGGACAAGAACAAGATGTTCCTGGTTTTTGGTTAAGAAAACAGGATGTTCTTGTTTTTGTGCCTTATCTCTGGAGGCAAAGCTTTTAGGATTTCCCCTTAGTCCAGGCTTTTAGGAGGTTCCTGCTATTCATGGTTTATCTTGGAATGCAAGGTTATTGGGAATGAAAGTCTTTTCTAGTGTATCATAAGTGATTTGTTGGCAGGGCTAGGCTAAGGGCAAGATATTTCCCCTTTCTCCTGTTTGCTGTGCCCACTTTAATATTGTTTCCTCTACCTCAGAACCTCCTCCACTTCCTGTGATGGCTACCATATAAAGTAAACGTTATGATACATTGTTGCTCTGGGTTGGTTATATAAAAATAATTAACAAAATTACTTTTCTCAAATCATGCTGTTAATTCATAATATAATATATGAGCGGTATGTGGCCCCTTGTTTTAAAGTATAATAAATATATATAAAATGATTAAATGTATCTTATTTATACAAATGTGTGCATTCACTCGAACAGAACGGAGCTAAGCCAGGTGACCCCCTACTTTATTACCCTACCATGTATAGGTTATTTTCAAATAGGAGCGCTCTTAACTCTCAGTGTCCTTTGAGAAAATAACATGTGCTCTTTTTATTTCGTTTCTTTTCATAGCTTGTTTTATAATATCACACTCTAAATTGGAAATAACAGCGCCCATGCGCATGGACTGTTATACATTGTTAACATTTCCCATTGGCTACAAACATTTGCTTTAATTTGTTTCTAGGTCATAGATCTGTGACTTTCAAATTCTCAGGAGTCTGAGGCATATGATGAATGACTCAGGATCCAAGCAGGTTAAGAGTTGGGCAAGTTCAAACAGGAGAAGCAAGGAGATGCTAATAAAGGAGCTGTTCCCAAAGGTGTGGACAGAGTTAGGGCAGAGCAAGGGTAAGTGCAGTTCCAGACGGTAGAGCTACAATAGCAGGAAGCCCTTACCTCTTCTAGTCCTGGAGGACAAAACCAACACCTTGCCAGAATGACCACAGGTGAAGCCACCTGAAAGGAACTGTGACCTTTGAATCTGTAACCACCCAAGGGGTTCACCTTGCCCCTGGCCTAGAGAGAACTGATTCATCAAAACAGGAGAACTGCAATAGAGAAAGAGTAATTCACACAGAGCCAGCTGTGTGGGAGACAGAAGTTTTATTATTACTCAAATCAGCCTCCCCAAGCATTTGGGGAGCAGAGTTTTGTTTTTGTTTCAGTTTTTAGATGGAGTCTTGCTCTGTCACCCAGGCTGGAGTGTAGTCATGCTATCTTGGCTCACTGCAACTCCAGCCATCTGGGTTCAAGTGATTCTCCTGCCTCAGCCTCCCAAGTAGCTGAGATTGCAGGCATGCACCACCACACCTGGCTAATTTTGTATTTTTAGTAGAGACAGGTTTCACTATGTTGGTCAGGCTGATCTCAAACTGACCTCAGGTGATCCACCCACCTCAGCCTCCCAGAGTGTTGATATTACAGGCGTGAACCACTGTACCTGGCCAGGAGCATAATTTTTAAGGACAAATTAGTGGGTGGGGGGAAGCCAGTGAGCTGGGAGTGCTGATTGGTCAGGTCAGAAATGAAATTATAGGGAGTCAAAGAACTGAGTCAGTTCCTGGGTAGGGGCCACAAGATCAGATGAGCCAGTTTATCTATCTGGGTGGTGCCAGATAATCCATCAAGTTCAGGGTCTGCAAAATATCTCAAGCACTGAGATACGTGAAGAAAATCTGGAAGCCTCTAGTTGCATGACTCTTAAACCATAATTTCTAATCTTAACAGCTAATATTAGTCCTACAAAGGCAATCTTGTCCTCAGGCAAGAAGGAGGTCTGCTTTGGGAAAGGGTCCTATCATCTTCGTTTTAAACTATAAACTAAGTTTCTCCCAAAGTTGGTTCACCTTATGGCCAGGAATGAATAAGGACAACTTGGAAATTAGAAGCAAGATGGAGTAGATTAAGTTAGATCTCTTTCACTGTCTCAGTCATAATTTTGCAAAAGTGGTTTCAGTTTGATACAGCAAGCTAGCTAGCCTGTGGTGATCCAGCCAGAAGCTACAGGAATACTCTTCAAGTTCCATTCCTTTTTTTTTTTTTTCCTTGCATCTCATGTTTTAGCACTTCAGATCAAGTTCCATTCTTCATCCCACTTTTGATGTCCTGCTGTTGCCTGTCATTGCTTCAGCCAACCAGGAGTTAGAGGTCAAAGCATCCCCATTTATGCTGTTGATAAAAGTCAGCTTCTCAGAGCCCAGAATAGAGAAGGAGAGAAATTAGAAAATATGTAACTCATCAACAGATTACTGATTTTTTGATAAAGTGATTAAATATCAAATACATTTTGAAAAGTAATAAGAATAGCTTCATCTGAGCCAACATAATTATTATAGTTTCATAACAGTGAGAGGGATGACAATTGTGGTCTTTCACTAAGATGCTGAGAGCCAGTGCAATGACAGCTTAAACTACTGTCTTTTTTTAAATTAGCTTCACTTGTTATTTTCATTTTTAGTAAGTTATATAATTCCTAACTCACAGTTACTGGTCATTTGCAATGGAATCAAATGCTTGGTATTTCTGTCAGATAATCAGACTTTGAAACTCCATTACTTACATTCATTCAAACCAATACTTAATACCTGTACCAATCAGTACATGAATATGTCCTCTAGGAGCTTACTCTCTGGTGTGAGAGATAGAAAAGCACACACTCAAAACAGTATATGGAGATACGAGATATAAAGAACAAGATGGGAAGGAGGGATTGAGAGAGAGATACACGGAGAGATTTACTTTTGCTCAGGTAGTCAGGAAAGGCTTCTCTGAGGCTGTGACACTTTTGCTGAGATCTGAGGATTAAAAAGGAGACAGCTATGCAGAGATTTAGAGAGAGGGAAGAGAAAGACACCAAAGTAAAAATATGCTTGATATCATTTGAAGGACAGGAGGTCAGTGTGGCTGAATGGAGCAGGGAGTAGGAGGAAATGAAATTGGCTGAGCCTGGGGCCAAATCAGGTAAAACCTTGATGATCAAAAAACTTCTTTTGACTGGGCATGGTGGCTCATACCTGTAATCCCAGCACTTTGGGAGGCCAAGGCGGGCAGATACTTGAGGTCAGGAGTTTGAGACCAGCCTGGCCAATATGGTGAAACCCCTTCTCTACTAAAAATACAGAAATTAGCCTGGCATGGTGGTGGGTGCTTGTAATCCCAGCTACTCAGAAGGCTGAGACACAAGAATCTCTTGAATCTCAGAGGCGGAGATTGCAGAGAGCCGAGATGGTGCCACTGCCCTCCAGCCTGGGCAACAGAGCCAGACTGTCTCTAAAAAAAAAAAAAAAAAAAAAAAAAAAAAAAAAAAAAGACAAAATCCCAAACAAACTGTCTTTGAGTCAGGTTGCTCATGCTTATAGTCATGGCTGAGGTGGGAGGATCCCTGGGGCCCAGGAGTTTGAGGCTGCTGTGAGTTATGATCATGCAGCCTAGGCATCAGAGTGAGTAAGACTCTCTTTTTCTTTTTTTTTTTTCTTCCTGAAGTCTTTGACAGAGTAGAGAAACACCCTATCTCTAAAAAAAATTACCACAACAAAAAACCAAACTGCCTTTGATGCATGACGGCTATGAAGAAGCAACGCGCGCGCGTGCGCGCACACACACACTCTGACTTTGAATCTTATTGAAAATGACAGTATTGAAGTTTTAAAGAAGAGGAATAATACCCATGTAGGACACGTGAGTCCCCAAACTATGGCTTACCCTGGGGAGGTCCTTGACTTTGCCCAGGAAAGAATTCAAGGGTGAGCTGATAGTAGAAAACAGCTTTATTTACTTATTTATTTATTTTGAGACATGGTCTCACTCTGTCACCCAGGCTGGAATGCAGTGGCATGATCTCAGTTCACTGTAGCCTCTGCCTCCCAAGTTCTGTAGCAGGAGCAGCTGCAGGAAACAGATCTCTTGAACACCAAATAAAGGAGGGAAGAGTTTATTCGGCCGGGAGATCAAGCAGTAATTTGTCAAAAGCCCAGCTCATTTAACAAAGGAAGGTTCTGCCTTTATATAGGCTTATACTTTAGATGTTACACGTGGAAGAATCTTAGGTTTATAGCTTTAGGAATCACATATGAAAGGGTTCTGGTTTACAGTTTTAGGACTCACATGTGAAAAGGTCTCTGTTTACAGTTTCAGGAATCACATATGAAAGGGTTCTGGTTTACAGTTTTAGGACACACATGTGAAAAGGTCTCTGGTTTGATCTTGTTTTAAGTAAAAATAGTGTCTTCCAGAGAGTTTCCCCAAGACAAAGCGTGTTATTTTCAGGAAGGAGATTCAGGAGGCACCAGCTGGCCTGTTCTCTCTTCTGTTGAGCTGCACTGTGGATGACAGAGGGGGAGGGAATCCCAGATGCCTGGGTCTCCTTCCTCAGTTCCAGCAATACTCCTGCTCCAGCCTCTTGAGTAGCTGGGATTACAGGTACCTACCACCATGCCTGGCTAATTTTTGTATTTTTAGTAGAGACAGGGTTTTACCATGTTGGCCAGGCTGGTCTCAAACTCCTGACCTCAAGTGATCCACCCACCTTGGCTTCCCAAAGTGCTGGGATTACAGGTGTGAGCCACCGTGCCCAGCTGGAAAACAGTGTTTCTGATGTGGCAGTGTGACAGCTCCATGACTCTTCCTGTAGAGCGGAGCTACCTCATAGGCAGTGTATTGAGAGCAGCAGCTCAGAGGCAGTTGTGCAGTCATATTTAATTACATGCAAATTAAGGGGCAGGTAATTCAGAATTTTCTAGAAAAGGGATGGTAATTTCCAGGCCATTGATATGGAAAGTGGTGGTAACTTCTAGGTGTTGCCGTAGCAATGGTAAACTGTCGTGTCACTGGTGGGAGTGTCTTATGGAGAAGTGCTTTCTATGCCTCTTCCCTGCTTCAGCCAGTCTTCAATCTGGTCCGGAATTGAGTCCCACCTCCTACCTCAATACCATTTGGGCTGTAGTGTGAAGAATGGAGGGGGCTTTGGGGAGTGAATCACAGCATGTTTTAAATAGGTTAGAGCCTGGTGGTAGCTTCCACAAAGGCTATGCCTCTCCTTAGCTCCCTCTAGAATCTTTAGCTTCCGCATAAGGTGGAAAGCCCTTCGGGGACCAAGAAGGAGGTGATGGTGGTGGCAAGCAGCATTGCATTTGCAGGACCTCTGGGCCTGGCTCTGTTGCCTTCAATCTTGCATTGCTGTGATGACAGTGATAGCACTTGATATCTTAACATCACAGTCTCTTAAATCTCAGAACCATTGAGCCTGCATGTCACTGAGTTTGGTTTCTGACTTCAGCTTCTGAATCCTTATATTGGCCTAAAATGAGTCATTGACTCCTTAGTAATTCTATTTTTTCACCTGTAATATGGGGATAGTAATATAATGCCTTATCCAAAGCACATGTGGACAGGCGATTCTCAGAATTCAAAATTTTCAATATTTTAGAAAGCTATCATGGTACATATTACCAGATATTATGAGACACCCCATTTTGAGTTGGGTTTTCAGCCACACACACGTATTCTACTTAAAAATCAATTACATCACCCTCTTTTACTTTTCTCTTAGCAATTAACATTCTGTCATATCTTGTTTGTTTGTTGCTTGTCTCCATCAATTAGAATGTAAGTTCCTTGAAATCGGGGACCTTTCTTTTGTTTGCCATGGTGCCTGAAACACCTAAAACAGTACCTGATACCTGGTCAGTAGCCAATAATTACTAATTGAAAATGAATAAATGAACAAAGCTTTGATTTGTCTCTTTCCAATCTTTACCTCCTTGCCTCAATCCTTCAATGAGTTTCTGGGCTCAGTCTTCAAAATGTACTCAAATTTGACCACTGCTGAACATCTCTGGGGCTGTCAACTGGATGAAAGTGTCATCTGACTCTCCTGTTCGTCTGGCAAACTCTTCACTCCTCTTCCCATTTATTCATTGATTCCACATTTATTGAGGTGCACGCAGGGTGCTAGGCATGAACACAGTCTAGTGGGGGAGGTGGGAGAGGGACACTGATACAGATCCTTACTGCATAAGAAATGAGGAATGCAGGCAGGGCATGGTGGCTCACGTCTGTAATCCCAGCACTGTGGAAGGCCGATGGGGGTGAATCATTTGAGGTCAGGAGTTCCAGACCAAGCTGGGCAACATGCTGAGACCCTGTCTCTATTAAAAATACAAAAATTAACCGGGAGTGGTGGTATGTGCCTGTAATTCCAGCTACTCAGGAGGCTGAGGCAGGAGTATTGCTGGAACTTGGGAGGCAGAGGTTGCAGTGAGCTGAGATCGTGCCATTGCACTCCAGCCTGCGCAATAAAGCGAGACTCCATCTCAAAAAAAAAAAAAAAGAAATGGGAACTGCAGAGGTGGGTGTGGTGGTCTGGACAGGTGGAGGCCTGCAGCCCCCACTCCAATTGCACAGAAGACTAGGCCAGAGACAAGGAGCCACTCCTCTCTGCTCTGTGCTGTGGTAGAGATAGGGGTTAGGATTAGGGTGTGAGGGCTTCTTCTGTGTATATAGCAGAGCCCAGGCAAACCCTTGCATCTGTTCTTCCCCTCAAATGATATTTTAAAAAACAAACAAGCCCAGTCCAGAGTGAGAACATCTTGTCCTGCCTCTTTTCTCATACGTTTAGGTGGGAGTGACCTTCCAGCCCCATTTGACAGCAGAGAACCTAAGGTTAGGCAAGGAGAAACCATTTCCCTGGTTGTGCACCTCTTCAGGACCAAGGCCGCAGACAAACTGTGTGCCATTCACTCAGGAGCAATTCTTATTGCAGCTCACTGAGCACCCAGTCCAGAGCCTCCTCCAGAACAGGAGCTGAACCCGCTTTTTGAGAGCTTCTCTGAGGGGCCCTCCTATTAAAAATGGGGAAACTGAGGCCCAGAGAAGGGAAGTGACTTGCAAGGAATAACAGAGCAGTCAGAGAGACCTGCCCCAGGACTTCTAATTCTAATCACAACAACAGCTATTGTTTATTGAGCCCTTACTGTGTGCTGAATCTTGTTCCAAGCCTTTACAGATAGTGTCTTGTTCCATCCCCCAGCAACTCTGTGGCTATATACTAAAAGCCCACAGTCCCTTATCTGCAATTTGGAAGCCCAAAGACTCTGAAGCCAAAGAGTCTTCCTGTAATTTGCTGCCCAGACTCTTCCGTGTGAAGAGTGGATAAACGTGGAATCAATGAACAAATGGGAAGGGGAGTGAGGAATTTACCAGGTGAAGCAGAAGAGTGAAGTTACTTAAATTATTTATTTTTTGTTTGTTTGAGATGGAGTCTCGCTCTGTCACCGAGATTGGAATGCAATGGAGCGATCTCGGCTCACTGCAACCTCCGCCTCCCAGATTCAAGAGATTCTCCTGCCTCAGCCTCCTGAGTAGCTGGGATTAGAGGCACCCACCACCATGCCCAGCTAATTTTTGTATTTTTAGTAGAGAAGAGGTTTCACCATGTTGGCCCAGCTGGTCTCAAATTCCTGACCTCAGGTGATCTGCCCACCTTGGCCTCCCAAGGTGCTGGGCTTAAAGGCGTGAGCCACCTCACCCAGCCTATTTATATTTTTTAATAATTTTTTATTGATAAATTTTTAAAATTAGGGGGAAAAGATGTGCATAGCCATACCTTCATTAGCATTTCATTGTTTTGTAACAATACACCTCTACCGTGGATCGGGAGTCTGATCGTGCTTGACTGGGTCCTCCACTTACCGTCTCACAAGGCTACAATCAAGCTGCACCAACAGCTGCGGTCTCACCCGGGGTTTAGATGGGGAAGGACTCACTTCCAAGTTCACTCATGTTCATGGCAGAATTCAGTTCCTTGAGGTCATAGGACTGAGGGCTTCAGGGTTTTTTGTTGGCTGTTGGCCGGAGGCTACCCTCAGCAATGAGAGACTGCCCATATTTCTTGCCATGCAGAGTCCTGTAATGTGGCTATCTGCATCCTCAAAGCCAAACTGGGGAAGGGCGAGAAAGATGGGTGCTACCATCTTACATGACCTAGTCATGTACACACAATCACATACATCCCATCATCTCTATGGCTTCTTTCAGTTAGAAGCAAGACACAGATCCTGACCACACTAAGGGGAAAGGATCACATAAGGAGAGACAGGAATCATGGGGCCAACTAAGAGCCTCTCCACCGCAAAGCTTTCCAATGCAGAAATATTACTGTGTTTGGTTGTGTCCTAGAAAAAAGTAAGATTTTTATCTCACATGAAAAGTCAGAATGCTAACCTGGGCACTAAAACCCCATCTCTACAAAAAAAAAAAAAAAAAGAAAATTATCCAGCTGTGGAGGCACATGCCTGTGGTCCCAGCAACTTAGGAGGCTGAGGTGGGAGGATGGCTTAAGCCTGGGGGTGTCAAAGCTGCAGTGAGGCAAGATTGTGCTGCTGTACTCCAGTGGATAACAGAGTGAGATCCTGTCTCAAAAAAAAAAAAAAGAAAGAAAGAAAGAAAAAGAGAGAAGGAAGGGAGGGAGGGAGGGAGGAATGTAGTTTTCCCAGGCTTCAAGATGCTCAGCATGTGTGGCCTTCAATAGACTTGCAGCCAGGATTAGGTGGGATTTTTGCCTAATCTGAAAGGCTTCTTCTTATTCTATTTATTATAACTTTTTGTAGAGATAGGGTCTTACTGTATTCCCCAGGCTGGTCTTGAAATCCTGGCCTTAAGTGATTCTCCTGCCTCAGCCTCCCAGAGTGTTGGGATTACAGGTGTGAGCCACCGCACCCAGCTTATAAGGCTTCTTCTATACTTAATAATTCTCCTTATGTGTGACATCTGGTCTACTACTTAACCTGGTGATTTTCCACTGGATATAAGCCTTAGCAATAGATGTTACCCAATTTTCTCTTCCCCTTTTATGGTTGAGGTTATTTTTGTTGTATTTTTTTTCCTGATTTTGCACAACTGCAAGAAAACATTTTATCAGAGCTAGGTTATGCACATTGCAGCTGGGCCTTTCAACTTCCTGCGGAAGTGCAGAAGTGCAACTGAGCATTCACTAAGAACTGGCACTTGTCCAAAGCTTCGCGAAAGAGGGAGTGCAAATCTGTCTCACACACATAATTGAGGAAGGAAAAGAAAGCCAATGTTGCTGCAGCTTAGGGAAGGAGATAAAGACAGAGAGGTCGGCAGAGACTAGATCACATAGGGCCTTGAGAATCATAGAGATTTAGTTACAGCTAAGTGCAATTGGGAGGATGTTGGAGGGTTGTTCTAAACAAGGACATGACAGGATCTTATGTGCATTTTTAATAGATTAATTTTGGGGAAAATATATGTAACACAAGTAACTGAAGAGGATGTATACCTAGATTTTAAAAGGTACTACAAATCAATATGATAAAACACACACACACACACACACACACACACACATCCCATAATTGGAAAATCGGCAAAACACTTAAGCAAGAACTTCCTCAAAAAAAGGAAATCTAAATGGTCAGTAGATACATGAAAAAATGTTCTGTCTTGCTAATCAACCAGGGAAATACATATTCAAACTTCCACATGTTAAAACTTGTGCGAAAGCCAGGTGCAGTAACAGATGCCTATAATCCCAACTACTCTAGAGACTGAGGCAGGAGGATTGCCTCAGTCCAGGAGTTGAACCTATGGTGCAATATGATTGCGCCTGTGAATAGCTACTGCACTTCAGCTTGGACAACATAGCAAGACTCCATCTGCAAAAAACTCACAAAAAAGCTGTACAAGCCACTAGGTTGGTAAAAGTAGGAAAAATAATTTGACACTATCAAGGAACTTCGACAATACCAATGGAAATTCACCCTTTGGTAGTTAGATTCTCTTGTTAAACTGGTTATAACCATTTTGGAAAAGAAAGGATGTGCATCTTCAAGTTTGTTAGACAGTCCAATGTCTACATCTTCCTAGGTATGTATTTTAGAGAAACTCTTGCACGTGAGTGCCAGGAAGCATATATCAGAGTGTTTATTGTAGCACTAATAATAATCAAAAACACCCCAAAGTCCATTAAGGAGTATAATAAATTATGATATTGATTACAATAGGTGAAATTCTATACAGAGCTACAGCTGTATGCATGAGGACAGATTAAGCTCACAAACATTACATGGAGCTAAAAAGAAGCAAGTCACACAGAAAAAAAAAACAGTGAAATTTCATTTTTATATCTTAAAGATGGGTAAAACCTATGTTGTTTAGGTTGTAATATTGGTGATATTGCTTATGGATATGATAAGTATGAGATAAAATTAAAGCAAGAGAATGATCACACACACACAAATACGTGCACACAAAGAACTACATTTATCTTTGCAGAAAGGGAGGAAATGTGAGGAGGAAGAGGTCTTGTGATGTCCTGAAAGTGTTCCGTTTCTATAAAGCACAAAAATGTTTAATTTTGTTGAAGTCCACCTATCTATTTTTTTTCTTTTGATTGCTTGTGCTTTGGATGTCATATTTAAGAATTCCATGCTAAATCCATGAACACAAAAATTTACACCTATGATTTCTTTGAAGAGTTTTATAGTTTTAGCCCTTACATTTAAATCTTTGGTACATTTTGAGTTAATTTTTGTATATGGTGTGAGGTAGGGTGCCCAACATTATTGTATTCCAGTTCTGAACCTGTGTGTTTGGATACATGGATATTTACTTTATAATATATTTTATAGACTCTTATGTATGTATATTTTATAGATTGAAAAGTATAAGAGACAAAGCCTTTGGGTACTGTTTAGAGTATCCTGTCTGTGGAGAATAAGTTGTGAAACAAAGAGAAAATCAGAAAGACCATTTGGGATGTTTCATGGGTTTCTGGCTAAAGTAACAGTATGGATGGTGGTGACATTAACTAAGACAGCAATGAATGCAAAAAGAGCAAGTTTTGCGGGGAGACACAAAATTACCTCTAGGATATGTTAAATTTGAGAAGCATTTTAAACATCCAAGAGAAGAAGTCAAAATGCAATTGGAGCCTGGTGTGGTGGAACATGAATGTAATCCCAGCTACTCAGGCTTAGGTAGGAGGATTACTTGATCCCAGGAGTTTGAGACCAGCCTGGAGGGCAAAATAGTGAGACCCCACCTCCACAAAAAATTTAAAAATTAGCCAGATGTGGTGGCATGCACCTGTAGTCTCAGCTATTCTTAGGAGGCTGAGGCAGGAGGATTACTCGAGTCCAGGAGTTCAAGACTGCAGCACGCTACAATCACACCTGTGAATAGCCACTGCACTCCAGCCTGGACAATGTAATGAGACCTCATCTATAATAATAATAATAATAATAAAGCAAATGATATATGAATTTGGAATTCAGGGAAGAAAACAGGGCTCTAGATATTTGGGAATCTGTAACATGCTTGTCATAAAGCTATGGGATTGATTGAGATTAAATAAGGAAAGAGTGTACACAGAAAACAGAAGAGCATCAAGGACCCAGCTCTAGAGAATCCTAATATTTATAAGATGAGGAGAAAAAAAGAGGTAGATATTAAGCAAGGAGATTCAGAAGAAGCAGCCAGTGATAACGTGGCTAAACAGTGTGGCTCCAGGAAAACTTCCAGAAGAAAGTGTTTCAAAAAGAAAGTAATGGTCAACTACTACTGAGAAATTAACTGTAATTTGGACAGAGAACTAATCATTAGATTTGGCAAGATAAAGATGGTTGGCAAGCTTGATAGGGGATGTTTTATGGCAGATGGCAAGTGTGGGTGGCTTCATCCAGTTCTGAACAGGATATTTGCTAGCATGCACACAGACAGTAATTCCTCTTTCATAATGAATGCTATTGATGTTACACAATGTCAGTTGAGTCACTTGACAATGTAATTTGCCAGTAGCAGTGTGTTTTGCTTTCTCTCTGAGCATATTTTCAATAATTTCACATCAGGTTTTTACAAACCTTTTGACAGCAGTGAGAACTATTTTAGGATATAAGAAGTGAAAATCTGATGGATAGCTGTAGTTTTGGCCTCTTTCTGACGTCAGCGAAAGAATTATTTATTTTTTTACTCTGTTGTTTTGTTCTAGAAATGGAAAATTTAATTGGTTTACCAGAGCGTAGCGTTTTGTTAGAAATCAAAATGAAAGCATCATTAACTTCATGCCAAACTTGACAAACTTACTTAGAAGATAAACATGGTATGAAAAAAAAGAGTGGCTGGATTGCTCATTTTCAGATACCCACTTTCACATTTCTATTCATACTTTTCTTTTTTACTTGTTTCTATAAAATTATCATATTCACCTATTCCTCAACTAAAATAGGGCTCTTATTAATATATATATATTTTTTGAGATGGAGTCTAACTCTGTTGCCCAGGCTGGAGTGCAGTGGCGCAATCTTGGCTCACTGCAACCTCCGCCTCCAGGGTTCAGGCAAATTATTCTGCCTCAGCCTCCTGAATAGCTGGGACTACAGGTGCGTGTCACCATGCACGGCTAATTTTTTTGTGTTTTTCACCATCTTGGCCAGGCTGGTCTCGAACTCCTGACCTCGTGATCTGCCTGCCTCGGCCTCCCAAAGTGCTGGGATTACAGGCATGAGCCACCACACCCGGCCGTTAATTTCTTTTATATGTATGACATTCTGAACTTTAATATTCACATTACGATTTTTTTTAAATTTTTTTGAGATGGAGTTTCACTCTTGTTGCCCACGCTGGAGTACAATGGCATGATCTAGGCTCACCACCACCTTCGCCTCCTGGATTCAAGCGATTCTCCTGCCTCAGCCTCCTGAGTAGATGGCATTATAGGCATGTACCACCACACCTGGCTAATTTTGTATTTTTAGTAGAGATGGGGTTTCTCCATGTTGGTCAGGCTGGTCTGGAATTTCTGACTTCAAGTGATGTGCCCGTCTTGGCCTCCAAAAGTGCTGGGATTACAGGCGTGAGCCACTGAGCCCAGCCCACATTATGATTTTCATCGCTATGTTTTGGTTTAGTGAAACACTTTCAAAGTCCTCAATGACATTTATTTATTTACTTACTTATTTTTTGAGGCAAAGTCTCACTTTGTTGCCAGGCTGGAGTGCAGTGGCGCAATCTCGGCTGACTGCAATCTCTGCCTCCCCTGCCTCAGCCTCCCAAGTAGCTGGGACTATAGGTGTGCACCACCACGCCTGGCTAATTTTTTGTATTGTAGTAGAAATGGGGTTTCCCCACGTTGGCCAGGATAGTCTCAATCTCCTGACCTCATGATCCGCCTGCCTCGGCCTCCCAAAGTGTTGGGATTACAGGCGTGAGCCACTGCACCTGGCCAATAACATTTTTTTAAACATAGGAGATGTAAGTCCACACTGGTAACCACATGAAAAATCAAAGTGTTGTGAATATATATATATATTTTATTTTATTTTATTTTATTTTTGAAAGAAAGAAAGAAAAAGAATAAAGAAGAGGAGGAAAAAGGAAGAGAAAGAGAGAGAGAGAATGGGAGTATTGCTTTCTAGCCCAGGCTAGAATGCAGTTTAGTAATGGGTATTGAAAACCTCTTTTATACCAATAATTATACTTGATGTAAACAGGAAGGAATAAGGGAAGAAAATAACAAACGAGCAGCCAACCAATATTTCATTTAAACCTATGAAATGCTATGCGATTACTGAGGAGTGATTTACTTCCAATTATGTAGTCACTTATGGAATAGGTGTGAGGTGGTAATGTATGTTTTATGTATTTGAAGTGGAGAGTTCTATAAATGTTTATTAAATTTACTTGTTCTGGGTCTGAGTTCAAGTCCTGGATGTCCTTGTTAATTTTCTGTCTCGTTGATCTATAGAATCGTTAGCTCTTCTTGTTACATTGATCCTTTTGCCATTATGTAATGTCCTTCTTTGCCTCTTTTGCTCTTTGTTGCTTTAAAGTCTACTTTATCAGAGGCGAGAATTGCATCTCCTGCTTTTGTTTATTTGTTTATTTTTACTCTCTGGTTGGTTGATAAATCTTCCTCCTTCTCTTTGTTTTGAGTCTTTGTGTATCGTTGCATGTGAGATGGGTCTGGATGCAGCATACCAATGGGTTTTGGCTTTTTATCTGATTAGAATATATATAACTTTAATACTGGCATTTGATGCTAGCTGGCTGTTTTGCCCATTAGTTAGTGTAAATTTTTCGTTGTGTTAATGTTCTTTTCTTTTTGATATATTTTTGGAAAGGCTGATATTGGTTGTTCCTTTATATGTATAGTGCTTCTTTCAGAAGCTCTTGTAAAGCAGGCCTGGTGGTGGTGAACTCTCTAAGTACTTGTTTGTTCACAAAGGATTTAATTTTACCTTTGAGTATAAAGCTTAGTTTGGCTGGATAGGAAATTCTGGGTTGAAAGTTCTTTTCTTTAACGATGTTAAATATTGGTCCCCACTCTTTTCTGGCTTGTAGGGTTTCTGCTGAGAGATCTGCTGTAAGTCCGATAGGTTTCCCTTTATGGGTAACCTGACCTTTCTCTCTGGCTGCCCTTAGTATTTTCTCCTTCATTTCAACCCTAATAAATCTGGCAATTATGTGCCTTGGGGTTGGTCTTCTTGAAGAATATCTTTGTGGTGTTCTCTGTATTACCTGGAGTTGAATATTACCCTGCCTTGCCAGGTTGGGAAATTTTTCCTGAATGATATCCTGAAGAGTATTTTCCAACTTGGATTCATTCCCTTCATCACATTCAGGTACACCTATCAAACGTAAATTAGGTCTTTTCACATAGTCCCATATTTCCTGGAGACTTTGCTCATTCCTTTTCATCCTTTTTTCTCCAATCTTGTCTTCTCATTTCATTTCACTGAGCTGGTTCTCGACTTCTAATATCCTTTCTTCTACTTGATCAATTTGACTGTTTAAACTTGTGCAAGCTTTGCGAAGTTCTCGTGTTGTGTTTTTCAGCTCCATCAATTCACTTATATTCCTCTCTAAATTGTCCATTCTCATTAACATTTTGTCAAACCTTTTTTCAAGGTTCTTAGTTTCTTTGCATTGGGTTAGAACAAGTTCTTTCAATTCATAGAAGTTTCTTATCACCCACGTTTTGAAACCTGCTTCTGTTATTAGAACACACTCGTAATCTATTAAGCCTTGTTCCGTTACTGGAGGAATTGCGATCCCCTGTAGAGGGACAGGCATTCTGATTTTGAGTATTCTCTGCCTTTTTACGCTGATTTCTTCCCTTCATTATATATTTATCCATCTGTTGTCTTTGTTATTACCGTCTTTCTAACTAGGTTTCTGAGCAGACGTCCAACTTGTTGATTCCCAGAGCTGAAATGTGAGCAATCCACTGCGCCGGCCAAAACAGCGGTGTTAAGATTGATGGTGCTTTTCTGCCTGGGAATCTCCGGACTCTGCACCAAAAACTGGCGCGCTAAGGCACCAGTAAAACCGCCGCGCCAGCCACAAGAGTCGCCCTGGCGACACGTGGGGCTCCTCTGCTGGGAATCTCCTGGTCCGTGAGCAACAAATGTTCGTCTGAAAGTGTGGCATCCTCTCGTTCTCTGCGCTTTCACTGGCAACTACGAGCCTGAGCTGCTAGTGATCAGCCATCTTGGATCTCTCGCTCATGAATATATATATACTTTAAAGACGGGGTTTCACCGTGTTGGTCAGGTTGGTCTTGAACTCCCGACCTCAGGTGATCTGCCCACCTTGGCCTCCAAAGTACTTGGATTACAGGCGTGAGCCACCACACCCAGCCTGTGAAAATATTTTAAACCAAGATGAGTTTTACCTGGTAAATTAATGTTAGTGGAGACATATTGCCAAACACAATTTTTCAAGTACTTGTATTTTCAAAATGCAAATATACTTTAAAGCTATAGTACTTTGAAATATGTTATCTTCAAAAATGACATTATCACTAAGAATGTAGAAGGCCTTAAGATTTGAATGTGGTAGTTCAACGTTAGTGTTTTTCATTTTTGTAGGGGAAATCACTCAAAAGTAACAAGCAGAATTGTAACCACCTGACTGGTTCTAGCCCACTGCACCAGATAAAACCAAAACACTGAGCCAGCAGGAGTTGCAGCAGAGAAAGAGTTTAATTATTGCAAGGCAATAGAGTGAGGAGGATGGGATATATTTCCCAAATCCATCTTGCCAAGAATTCAGAGGCTAGATGGTTTTTTTGTTTATTTGTTTGGTTGGTTGGTTTTTTGTTTTTTTTTTGAGATGGAGTCTCACACTGTCGCCCAGGCTGTAGTGCAGTGGCGCGATCTCAGCTCACTGCAATCTCGGCCTCCTGGGTTCAAGCAATTCTCCTGCCTCAGCCTCCCGAGTATCTGGGACTACAGGCGTGCACTACCACGCCCAGCTAATTTTTTTGTATTTTTAGTAGAGATGGAGTTTCACAGGCATAAGCCACCACGCCCAGCCAAGGCTAGAGTTTTTAATGATGATTTGGCAGGCTGGGCATTAGGAAATGGATGTTGTGGATTGGCTGGGGATGAAATCATAGGAGTGTTGAAACCGTCTTCATGTGCTGAGTCATTTCCTGCAGGGGAGTGGTCAGAGGACCAGTTGAGTGAGTTTCTTTGTTGCTGTCACAGGTCACTGTTCAAGCTGGTGTCAGTTGATTCATCTGAAGGCAAAGTCTGAAAAATATCTCAGAGATCAGTCTCAGGTTTCACAGTAGTGCTTGTGACTGCCTGTTACATAACTCTTAAACAATAAGCAATTGTAGAAAAGCAATGATGGGCTATCATTTATGCCTAGAGTTTATCATTATGCCTAGAGCTTAACAGAAAAGTATGTGCAAGGTGAGCTCCCCAGTGATTGAAACTGCTTGCACTCCTCAGCTGATCCAACTTCTGGAGGATACCAAGGAGGTCTGCATTACTTAAGGATCATTGTTTCTTTAAAAAACACGTTCATCAGCCGGGCGTGGTGGCTCATGCCTGTAATCCTAGCACTTTGGGAGGCCGAGGTGGGAGGATCACCTGAGGTCAGGAGTTCAAGACCAGCCTTGCCATCATGGTGAAACCCCATCTTTTAAATTAAAAAAAAAAAAAAAAACACATTCATCAATCTGTGGGCATCTCACCTGGGGGCTAGGATAGGAAGATAATTATTAGTGACTATTACTTATTGAAAAGACTATGTGGCCAGGCTCGGTGACTCATGGCTATAATCCTAGCACTTTGGGAAGCTGGGCAGGTGGATTGCTTGAGTTTAGGAAGTCAAGATCAGCCTGGGCAACATGGTGAAACTCCATCTCTACCAAAAATACCAAAATTATCTGGGTGTGGTGGCATGTGCCTGTAGTCCCAGCTACTTGGGAAGCTGAGGTGTAAGGATGATTTGAGACCAGGAGGCAGAGGTTGCAGTAAGCCGAGATTACGCCACTGCACTCTAGCCTGGGTGACAGAGCCATTCCAGTCTTAAAAGAAAAAAAAGGACTATGTGCAAGTAATCATGCCTGGTAGGTGAAAATGTCAAAGGGAAAGAAATTAAATATAACAAACATCTTATGATTTAGCTGTGCCTCTATTTTAACAAAATTTAGGCCTCTCTAAATTACAAAGTAAGTGGAATGATTGGGTGTGGGAGGGCATTAGGGGTGCAGATTTTAGAAATATTTTATTAGATTTAAGGTTTGGGATTAGATTAGATGAGGGGGCAATAAATGATTACAAGGGAGAATGACTGGATCAGGGAACAGATAATTAAGTTGTAGGTAGTTCTCTTTGGAATTAAATGATCCTTGGAGAGAGTCAGTCATTATCTTGAAAAAGGGTCTGTTCAAGTGTGGTTACTTTTTTTATCTTACAGGTATTATCAAAACACCCAGGATTCAATCTAGGTCCTGCTGCTCCCCTCACAGAAAGCCAATCATTAGGACAATTAGTATTGACCAGGCACCATGGCTCACGCCTGTAATCCTAGCCATTTGGGAGGCTGAGGCGGGTGGATCGTGAGGTCAGGAGTTCAAGACCAGCCTGGCCAACATGGCGAAACCTCCGTCTCTACTAAAGATACACAAAGTTAGCCGAGCCTGGTGGTGCATGCCTGTAATCCTAGCTACTCGAGAGGCTGAGGCTGGAGAATTGCTTGAACCCGGGAGGTGGAGGTTGCAGTGACCCAAGATCATGCCGTCGCACTCCAGCCCAGGTGACAGGGAGAGACTTAGTCTCAGGAAAAAAAAAAGACAATGAGTATTGTCAGGGAAGAAGGCTTTAATACAGTGCTACAGCAGAGGAGATGGGAGATCAGTCCCCAATCCATCTCCCTGACTGACTACTGACTGACTACAATTTGGGATTTGAGATTTCCTTAGAGGGAAGAAATGTAACCGTGTGTGGAAAAACAGGAATTTTAGGGAGGGGTAAGGAAGAGAAGGTGGTCAATGGGAAGCAGGCAATCATGATTGGTGAGGGGTCTGGCTCTCACTGTCCAGATGTGATGATCTAGTAAGTTTCAGCTCCTTGATACTGTCTGGGAGGACTGATAGTTCCTTTCCTGAGAAAGCAACTCAGATAAGACAAATGTAACTTTCTCAAGTTTTAAGACTAGGAAGATAAATTTCTGTGTTTATTCAAAGGAACCATAAATATCAATTCTACAGGACAATTGGCCAGGTTTCCCAGGGAAGGGAAGAAAACTATTTTCCTTGGTGGGTCTGGATCTTAGGCAGGTAAAGGAACTTCAGCTTCTTTGGGAGAGCTGCTGAGGTGTGAGTAGATCACAGAGACCTTGAGACTTCTTAATTCAGCATGTAAAAATGCCATATTTTGGGGTATTGGTTTCTGAGCCTCAATTTTATGGACAGGAATGAAAACCAACCTTATCTGGAGGAAACTTTCCAAGTTTGGTACAGAGGACTCCCACAGATTATGATCAAGCCATGAATTCACAAACAGGATTACCAAACACACAAGAAGGCAATCACCATGAGAGTCAGAAGAAACAGCCAAGTGTGGTGGCTCACGCCTGTAATCCCAACACTTTGGGAGGCCGAGGCGGGCGGATCACCTGAGGTCAGGAGTTCGAGACCAGCCTGGTCAACAAGGTGAAACCCTGTCTCTAAAATAAATAAATAAATAAATAAATAAATAAATAAATAAAAAGAGAGTCAGCAGAAACAACAGATTTAGATTTCTCAAATATTTCAAGTATTAGAATTATAATTACCTATATAAGACATCAAACAGCTGTGTATGAAGTATTTAAAGAAATAAAGTATATAATTTAAAAAGTGAACCTTCAACTAGAAATAGGAATGAACAGAAACATTTTGGAAACAATCCAAAAAGAACCTGGAATTAAAAATATAATGGGTTGGCTTACACCTGTAATCCCAGCACATTGGGAGGCCGAGGAGTGTGAATGCTTTGAGATCAGGAGTTTAAGACCAGCCCAGGCAACATGGCAAAACCCCATCTTTACTGAAAATACAAAAATTAGCCGGACATGGTAGCACATGCCTGTAATTCTGAAAAGGGAAATTAAATAATATCAATAATAGTAAAAACAAAACCTAGTAATTTGTAGTTGCTATATAATAAAGTTTACTGTGTTGTGTTCAATATAAGACCTAACCCCCAGCTCTACTTGAAATTAACTAATTCCCTGTAAAATCTACCTTATGTATTCTCCCCACTTTCTCAGCAAAGTTCCCAGGCATCTCAAGATTCCTGTTTTTCTTGCAGACCAGCTGCAAGGTCACAGGGCAAGATAACACCAAAAGAATGTGCAATATGTTTCTCAAAATGCTATTTTACAAATTAATTAACTGTTCTTTGTTCTGGCTTCTGTAAACCTGTTAGCTGCTACGTCATCCTGGATGTATAAAAAGTCAAGACCGCTGGGCGCGGTGGCTCATACCTGTAATCCCAGCACTTTGGGAGGCCGAGGCGGGTGGATCACGAGGTCAAGAGATCGAGACCATCCTGGTCAACATGGTGAAACCCCGTCTCTACTAAAAATACAAAAAATTAGTTGGGCATGGTGGCGCATGCCTGTAATCCCAGCTACTCGGGAGGCTGAGGCGGGAGAATTGCCTGAACCCAGGAGGCAGAGGTTGCGGTGAGCCAAGATCATGCCATTGCACTCCAACCTGGGTAACAAGAGCAAAACTCTGTCTCAAAAAAAAAAAAAAAAAAAAAAGTCAAGACCTTTCTTTGTTAGGTGCTCAGCCTTGGGATGCAAGTCTGCTGATCCAGTGGCCACCTTAATAAAATCCTCCTGTTTCACTTATTGGTCTCTCCTGTCTCCTGAATATTCTGTAACATTTTCACCACTTTGGGAGGCTGAAGTGTAGATCATTTGAGGTCCAGAGTTTGAGACCAGCCTGGCCAACGTGGTGAAATCTCATCTCTACTAAAAAGACAAAAACTAGTCAGATGTGGCAGTGTGTGCCTATAATCTTAGCTGCTTGGGAGGCTGAGGCAGGAGAATCACTTGAACCCAAAAGGTGGAGGTTGCAGTGAGTCGAGATCGAGCCATTGCACCCCAGCCTGGGCCACAGAGTGAGACTTCATCTCAAAAAAAAAAAAAAAAAAAAAAATTGGGGTCAGGGCGATGGGGAGATGGTGATAAGAACTCAGTGGAAGAATGAACTAGCAGATGAGATAACTGAAGTGAGAATCTGTGAAACAGAAAATAAATCTAGATAACTGATCCAGAATGAGCAGGGAGAAACAAGGAAATGGAAAATATGAAAAAAAGGTTAAAAGATATGTAAGATAGGATGAGAATGAGACAGGATTGTTCCCTTAACCTTGACCCACTTCATGGGCAAGAACTGGAGTGACTCGTTTCACTCAGCCTGCAGTCCATGGATGGCTAAGTGTTAATAGCTCAGGGTGACAGCCTTCTGTACCTGCCTTTCTTGATACTCAAGTTCTTATTCAGTGTCCAGGAAGAATCAGGTCACTAGAACTTTTTGAAGAGTAGTATATATGGGGAATTTTATTGGGTGATAAAAGTGGCTCTCAGCAGGATGGGGAATTGGAAAGGGGATAGGGTGGGAAGAAAGTGGTCCTTCCCTGAAGCCATACCACCTGAAGTTAGCTGCATCTATCTATAGTATCTCATGCTCAGCTGCATGTATTCCTGATGCTCAGCAGCTTGTATCCCCACCACTTGCATTAGCTGCTGGAGTTGCTCTTTTTCTTCCTTTTTTTCTGCCAGCAGATCTGGTATTTATGGGCACAGGATGCGGGGGGAGGGGTAGGCCAAAAAGCAATCATTCAGGTCAGTTGCTTTCACTTAGGACTGAGATTCCAGGCTTGAGAGTGGAGTTTAGCCAGGAGCCCAGGAATGAAATATTGATACATGCTACAACACAGATAAGCCTTGAAAACATCATACTTACCCCATTGCTACTAAAAGTACAAAAAATTAGCCTGTCATGGTGGCGGGTGCCTGTAATCCCAGCTACTTGGGAGGCTGAGGGAGGAGAATCGCTTGAATCCAGGAGGTGGAGGTTGTGGTGAGCTGAGATTGCACCATTGCACTCCAGCCTGGGCAACAAGAGTGACTCCATCTCAAAACAAAAACAAAAACAAAAACAAGTACAGACAACCTTCTCTAGTACCAAGGCAATACAACTAAGTCAATAATATAAGGAGGAAACCAAAGCCCCTACATATTTAGAAATAAAATATCTTGAGTTAAATAGCTCTTAGGCCCAAGAGAAAAATCCAAATGAAATTGCAGACTATCTAAAAAGTAATGATAATAAAAATATTGCATATTAGACTCTATATGATACTGCTGAAGCAATTGTTCAGAGAAAATATTGTATTTTAAATATCTTTATTACAAGTTATGAACAATGAAATAAATTTCTGAAATTCTTTTCTACACCTATCTTAAAGAATATTATATCAAATTACTGTAATCACCTGTTGGGCTCTTCCTGCCCATTGCACAGACAAAAATCAATTTACTGAGACCTCAGCATTGCAGTAGATAAAAAGTTTGACACAAGGCCAGGCACACAGAAGATGGTGTTACTCCTCAAGTCAGTTTTCTTGAAGGCTCAGAGGTTTGGATTTTTAATGGACAATTTGGTGGGCAGGGAGCTAGGGAATGGGTGCTGCTGATTGGCTGGGGATGAATCACAGGGGTGTGGAAAACAATCCTTGCATGCTTAGTCCACTTCTGAGTGGAGCCACAGGACCAGCTGAGTCATGAGTCATGAGTCCTGATGGAGTCAGTCTAAAAAAATCTCAAATTTCAGAAAGAAAATGAGGGATTGTAGCAATAAGGGATTGAAGAAAGTTTGCCTACATTTTAGCAGAACTCAGGCCCCTCCCATAATCCTAAACTTATGGCCTTTCATTATTTTTACAAAGGCAGTTTCAGCCCCTAAGTGGGGAGGGAATTCATTTTAGGGAAGGGTTATTATCATCTTTGCTTCGAAGTTAAACTTTTTTTTTTTAGATGTAGTCTGGCTCTGTCGCTCCTGAACTGGAGTGCAGTGGTGCAGTCTTGGCTCACTGCAACCCCTGCCTCTAGAGTTCAAGCGATTCTCCTGCCTCAGCCTCCCAAGTAGCTGGGATTACAGGCACACACCACTGCACTTGGCTAATTTTTTGTATTTTTAGTAGAGATGGGGTTTCACCATGTTGGCCAGACTGGTCTTGAATTCCTGACCTCAGGTGATCTGCCTGCTTCGGCCTCCCAAAATGCTGGGATTGCAGAATGAGCCACCATGCCTGGCCCAAAGTTAAAGTATTAACAACTACATTCCTTCCAAAGTTAGCTTGGTCTATGCCCAGGAATGACCAAGAACAGGTTGGAAGGGAGAAGCAAGATGGAGTCAACTATATCAAATTTCTCTTACTGTTATAAATTTGCAAGGGCAGCTTCATTACAAATGCAGAACTTAGTAATAAAGTCATATTAAGAAACAAAGCAAACAATTTGGTTGGGTGTGGTGGCTGATGCCTATAATTCCAGCACTTTGGGAAGCCGAGGCAGGTGAATCACTTGAGCCCAGGAGTTTGAGAGCAGCCTGGGTGACATGGCAAAACACTGTCTCTACAAAAAAAATACAAAAAATTAGTCTGGTGTGGTGGCGAGCACAAGTAGAACCAGCTACTCGGAAGGCTAAGGTGGGAGAATCACTTGAGCCTGGGAAGTTGAGGCAGCAGTGAGCCATGATTACATCACTGCACTCCAGCTTAGGTGACAGAGCAAGACCCTGTCTCAAAAAAAAAAAATAGGAGCTGGGCACGGTGGCTCACGCCTGTAATCCTAGCACTTTGGGAGGCCAAGGTGGGTGGATCACCTGAGGTCAGGAGTTCAAGACCAGCCTGATCAACATGGTGAAACCCCATCTTTTAAAAATAAAAAAATTTAAAAAAAAAGGAAGAAACAAAGCAAAAAATAAATACTTTATATGCCACAATGACAGGTATATTGACCTGGATTTGTTTAAAGTAACTAGGGATTGTACTGTGGGATTTCAAAAACCTGCTGCATATATAAAATATTTACACTATTTAATAAGTAAAACTCACTAGCAGCAAAATTGTCTAAAAATCAGTGGAGTTCTAGGAATCAAAGTATCTCTTGTGGTGTCAAAGCAAAAATGCAAGTCTAGACCTTAACAAGGCAAGACTTCATCAAAGGAGGCTATGACAACAGGAAGACACTCAAAGCCTAAGCTAGAAACATCTCAGGGAAGGGGTGTGTGAGCAGAAACTGTGGAAATGGCAGCTGTGGAAAGAGAAAGGGGAGAATTCAATTTGCCAGGGGAAGTCTTGACCTTAATGAACTGGGTCAAAAAAAAAAAAAAAAAGGAAGAACAAGGCAGCAAATTTTAGTTGGTGGATAGGTATATGGAGTGGGGTTTGGGTCTTGCAAACAAGTTACGATGCAGAAAGTTTGCATAAAGTTCAGGGCCTAGCTGTCCTTGTCAAAGCAGACTGAAGTTACATGAAGCACTAAGTTTAGGTGCACTGGCTATCAGTGCACACTTAAATGGTTTTGTTTTTTAAGCAGATATAAATTGCATATATTCTAAGTCATGTTGACACAAACATATCCTAGAATCTGGCTCTACAAATATTCAAACTAGGTCACATCCACAGGTGAACAAATCAAAAACCAGCTGGAAAACTTCACTGTATTACTTAAGAGAATAGGCCAGGTGCAGTGGCTCACGGCTATAATCCCAGCACTTTAGGAGGCCAAGGTGGGTGAATCACTTGAGATTAGGAGTTTGAAATCAGCCTGGCCAACATGGTGAAACCTTGTCTCTACTAAAAAAACAAAAATTAGCTGGGCATGGTGGCGGGCACCTGTAATCCTAGTTACTCACGAGGCTGAGGCAGGAGAATTGCTTGTAACTGGGAGACGAAGATTGCAGTGACCCAAGATCACGCCACTGCACTCCAGAGCAAGACTCCGCCTCAAAAAAGGGAAGGGAAGGGAGAAGGGAAAGGAAAAGGGAAGGGACAAGGGAAGGGGAGGGGAGGGGAAGATGAGGGGAAGGGGAAGGGGAAAAGGAAGGGGAAGAGGGAAGCGGGAAGGGAAGGGAGAGAGAGAAAACAAATGTAGGCATCCAAATGAATGAAGTTAAAGACCAGCAAAACAAAGCTAAGAAAGCAAAGAGATTGAAAAGATGAAAATAGAAACTACTTAATTAGAAAAAAAAGTAGAATTAAATATGTAATCCAAGACAAAAACATTTTAATTATGAAAAAAACCACATAATTAATAAAGGCAGAAAAGGCCTTCAACAAAATTCAGCAGCCCTTCATGCTAAAAACTCTCAATAAACTAGGTATTGATTGAACATATCTCAAAATAGTAAGAGCTATTTATGACAAACCCACAGCCAATATTATATGGAATGGGCAAAAACTGGAAGCATTGCCTTTGAAAACTGGCATGAGACAAGGGTGCCTTCTCTCACCACTCCTATTCAACATAGTATTGGAAGTTCTGGCCAGGGCAATCAGGCAAGAGAAAGAAATAAAGTGTATTCAATTAGGAAAAGAGAAAGTTGGATCATCTCTGTTTGCAGATGACATGATTGTATATTTAGAAAGCCCCATCATCTCAGCCCCAAATCTCCTTAAGCTGATAAGCAACTTCAGCAAAGTGTCCGGGTACAAAATCAATGTGCAAAATCACAAGCATTCCTATACACCAATAACAAACAGCAAAACATGAGTGAACTCTCATTCACAATTGCTACAAAGAGAATAAAATATCTAGGAATACAATTTATAAGGGATGTGAAAGACCTCTTCAAGGAGAACTACAAACCACTGCTCAAGAAAATAAGAGAGGACGCGAACAGATGGAAAAACATTCCATGCTCATGGATAGGAAGAATCAATATCGTGAAAATGGCCATACTGCCCAAAGTAATTTACAGATTCAATGCTATCCCCATCAAGCTACCATTGACTTTCTTCACAGAGATTGGAAAAAAAAAACTAGTTTAAATCTCATATGGAACCAAAAAAGAGCCCATATAGCCAAAACAATCCTAAGCAAAAAGAACAACACTGGAGGCATCATACTACCTGACTTCAAACTATACTACAATGCTACATTAACAAAAACAGCATGGTACTGGTACCAAAACAGATATACAGACCAATGGAACAGAACAGATGCCTCAGAAATAAAACTACAGATCTACACCCATCTGATCTTTGACAAACCTGACAAAAGCAAGCAATGGAGAAAGGATTCCCTATTTAATAAATGGTGTTGGGAAAACTGGCTAGCCATATGGAGAAAGCTGAAACTGGATCTCTTCCTTACACCTTATACAAAAATTAACTCAAGATGGATTAAAGACTCAAACGTAAGACTTAAAACCATAAAAACCCTAGAAGAAAACCTAGGCAATACCATTCAGGACATAGGCATGGGCAAGGACTTCATGACTAAAATACCAAAAGCAATGGCTACAAAAGCCAAAATTGACAAAGGATCTAATTAAACTAGAGCTTCTGCACAGCAAAAGAAACTATCATCAGAGTGAATGGGCAACTTATAGAATGGGAGAAAATTTTTGCAATCTATCCATCTGACAAAGGACTAACATTAGAATCTACAATCTACAAAGAACTTAAACAAATTTACAAGAGAAAAACAACCCCATCAAAAAGTGGGTGAAGGATATGAACAGACAATTCTCTAAAGAAGACATTTATGCAGCCAACAAACATGAAAAAAAGCTCATCATCACTAGTCATTAGAGAAGTGCAAATCAAAACCACAATGAGATACCATCTCACACCAGTCAGAATGGTGATCACTAAAAATTTAGCAAACAGATGCTGAAGAGGATGTGGATAAATAGAAATGCTTTTACGCTGTTGGTGGGAGTGTAAATTAGTTCAACCATTGTGGAAGACAGTGTGCAATTCCTCAAGGATCTAGAACTAGAAATACTATTTGACGCAGCAATTCCGTTACTGGGTATATTCCCAAAGGATTATAAATCACTCTACTATAAAAACACATGCACACATATGTTTACTGTGGCACTGTTCACAATAGCAAAGACTTGGAACCAACCCAAATGCCCATCAATGATAGAATACATAAAGAAAATGTGGTATATATACACCATGGAAAACTATGCAGTCATAAAAAAGGATGAGTTCATGTCCTTTGTAAGGACATGGATGAAGCTGGAAACCATCATTCTCAGCAAACTAACACAATAACAGAAAACCAAACCCTGCATGTTCTCACTCATAAGTGGGAGTTGAACAATGAGAACACATGGACACAGGGAGGGGAACATCACACACCTGGGCCTGTCAGGGGGGCTAGGGGAGGAATAGCATTAGGAGAAATACCTGATGTAGATGATGGGTTAATGGGTGCAGCAAACCACTATGGCACGTTTATACCTATGTAACAAACCTGCAGGTTCTGCACATGTACCCCAGAACTTAGTATAATTTAAAAAATAAAAAAAAAAGAAGAGGATCTGGAACAAAAATGAGCAATCAATAAATGCAGCCTTTCCTAAAAAAAATTTGCAAGTTATAAATCTGGTAAAGAGCTTGTATCTAGAATATATACAAAACTCTAACAGCTGAACAGTAAAAGAAAATCCAACTAAAAAATTGACAAAGGATTTTTCTTTCTTTTTTGAGATGGAGTCTTGCTCTGTCACCCAGGCTGGAGTGCAGTGGCTCACTGCGACCTCTGCCTCCTGGGTTCAAGCGATTCTCCTGCCTCAGCCTCCTGAGTAGCTAGGAGTACAGGCTCTCGCCACCACGCCCAGCTAATTTATTATGTTGTATTTTTAGTAGAGATGGGTTTCACCCACGTTGGCCAGGCTGGTTTCAAACTCCTGATCTCAAGTGATATGCCTGCCTCAGCCTCCTGAAGTGCTAGGATTACAGACGTGAACCATCTGCAGACCAAGACAAAGAATTTGAATAGGCATTTCTTCAAAGAAGACATACAAATGACCAATAGGCATATGAAAAGATGCTCAATCAAATCGTTAGGGAAATACAAATCAAAACTATGAAATACTACCTCATACCTGCTATGATGGCTACGATATATTTTTTTAACTATTAATTTTTTTTTTTTTTTGAGATGGAGTCTCACCCTGTGCCCAGGCTGGAGTGCAGTGGTGTGATCCAATCTCCGCTCACTGCAACCTCCACCTTGCAGATTCAAGCAATTCTCGTGCCTCAGCCTCCTGAAGAGCTGGGACTACAGGCATGTGCCACCACACCCAGCAATTTTTTGTATTTTTAATAGAGACAGGGTTTCACCATGTTGGCCAGTCTGCTCTCAAACTCCCAACCTCAAGTGATCTACCCGCCTTAGCTTCCCAGTGTGCTGGGATTACAGGCATGAGTCACTGGGCCCAACCATTTAATAATTTTTTAAAACGATTACAGGTGTTGATGAGGTTGTGGAGAAATAGGAACCCATGGAGACTGTTGGTAGAAATATGAAATGGTAGTAAAATACAGTTTGGGAATTCCTTTAAAAGTTAAACTTAGAGTTGCTAATATGATGAGCAATTTCACTCCATGGTATATACCTTAGAGAATTGAAAACATATGCTCATATAAGATGGCAAAAACATGGAAACAACCGAAATGTTCATCAACTGATGAATGGATAAACAAAACGTGGCATATCCATACAATTGAATATTATTTAGTCATAAAAAGGAATGAAGTACTGAAAGATGCTACAACATAGATGAATCTCAAAAACATTGTGTTGGCCTGTCTCACACCTGTAATCCCAGCACTTTGGGAGGCCAAGGAGGGTGGATCACAAGGTCAGGAGTTCAAGACCAGTCTAGCCAATGTGGTGAAACCCTGTCCTACGAAAAACTACAAAAATTAGCCGGGTGTGGTGGGTCATGCCTGTAATCCCAGCACTTTAGGAGGCCGAGGAGGGTGAATCACAAGGTCAGGAGTTCGAGACCAGTCTAGCCAATATGGTGAAACCTTGTCCCACTACTTGGGAAGCTGAGGCAGGAGAATCGCTGGAACTGGGAGGCAGATGTTGCAGTGAGCCGAGATCATGCCACTGCACTCCAGCCTGGGTGACAGGGTGAGACTCAGTCTCAAAAAAAACAAAAAACATTGTGCTAACTGAAAGAAGCTATATACAAAAAGCTTCCCTGGCCAGACGCGGTGGCTCACACCTGTAATCCTAGCACTTTGGGAGGCCGAAGTGGGCAGATCACAAGGTCAAGAGATCGAGACCATCCTGGCCAACATGGTGAAACCCCATCTCTACTAAAAATACAAAAATTAGCCGGGCGTGATGGCACGCGCCTGTGGTCCCAGCTACTCGGAAGGCTGAGGCGGAAGAATGGCTTGAACCCAGGAGGCAGAGGTTGCAGTGAGCCGAGATTGTGCCACTCCAGCCTGGCGACAGAGCAAGACTCTGTCTCAAAAAAAAATTTTTTTAAAGCTTCCCTTTTATAGGAAATGTCCAAAATAGGCAAATCCACAGAGACAAACAATAGACTAGTGGCTGGCTGCCAGTGCTTGGGGGAAGGAAGGATGGGAGTGGCAAATAATGGCTATGGAATTTCACTTTGGGATTATAATAATGTTCTGAAATTAGTGGTGATGGTTGTACAATCTTGTGAATATACTAAAAATTATTGACTTACACACTTTAAAATGGTGAATTTTATTGTGTTTGAATTACATCTCAAAAATATGGTTAAGTTTTAAGTATATTATAACAGAATTAAACTCCCAAAAAAGGGAAAAAAATAATTTTATAGGGAAAGGTGTGTGGTAATTTTATAAATTACTTCTAGATGATATGATTATATACATGGAAAAACATAAAATTTTACAGATCATAAGAGAATTCAGGCGGACTAGCATGAAAATAACAGCCAGAATCAATCATTTTCATATATACAAACAATAAGCAGTTCAAAAACATCTATTTACAATAGCAACAAGAAAAGAATTTCTGGGAATAATCTAACAAGAAATGTGCAAAATCTAAGCAAAGAAAACTTTAAACTCACTACTAAAGGAAAAAAAGCAGCCAGGCGTGGTGGCTCACACCTGTAATCTCAACACTTTGGGAGGGCAACGTGGTCAGCTCAGGAGTTCAGGACCAGGCTGGGCAACATGGTAAAACTCTGTCTCTACAAAAAATTTAAAAATTAGCTGGGCGTTAGTGGCTTGAGCCTTTAGTCCCAGCTACTTGGGAGGCTGAGGTGGAAGGATGGCTTAGGCCAGAAAGCAGATGTTGCAGTAAGCCAAGACTTCACCACTGCTCTCCAGTCTGGGCAACACAGCCAGAATGTCTCAAAAAAAGAGGTTGAACAAACGAAAAGATGTAACTTGACCTAAGATAAGATGCCTCAACATGGTAAAACTTCAATTCTTTCTAAATTAATTTATAAAACTCCCCTCCCAAATCCTAAGGATTAAAAAAAGAGAGAGAGGCTGATTTTAAAGTTCATACAGAAAAAGATAAAAAGTCAAAATACATTTGATGAAGAAGGGAAGTGACAGAAAACTAGTCAAAACAAAGAGGAAAGCCTAAATTGACATTTGTACAGTTATTTATTAAGACCTTCTTTGTAATAAAGAAAACAATCCTTGTATCCATTCAGGAATTCTCAGGCCAGGCATGGTGGCTCACTCCTGTAATCCCAGCACTTTGGGAAGCCGGGGCGGGTGGATCACGATGTCAAGAGATCAAGACCATCCTGGCCAACATGGTGAAACCCTGTCTCTACTAAAAATACAAAAATTAGCCAGGAGTGGTGGCATGTGCCTGTAGCCCCAGCTACTTGGGAGGCTGAGGCAGGGGAATCACTTGGACCGGGGAGGCGGAGATTGCAGTGAGCCAAGATTGTGCCACTGCACTCCAGCCTGGCAACAGAGCACGACTCCATCTCAGGAAAAAAAAAAAAAAAAAAGAATTCTCTGCAATGGAGTGATCTTGGTTCCCTGCAGCCTCCACCTTCTGGTTCAAGCGATTCTCCTGCCTCTGCCTCCCAAGCAGCTGGGATTACAGGTGCATGCCACACGCCTGGCGAGAAGGGTTAATAGCAATGACATCTGTTGGATGGGATTGCTAGGAAGGAGACAAGGGGAAGACTTTTACTTCTTTAAATATTTCAAATATAAAGATGGCACAATCATGAAGGACTTTATTCATTTTAGCATTTTTGTTTTCCAAATAAAAACATAGGGGAAAAATCAAGAGTTTCAAAACAATAAATAAAGTTATTTCTTCACATAATTAAAACAAATTATCATATATCACTTTTCTACCTCCCTTCATGGAATAGTACAAAACTTGGTACTCTGCTTTTATCTGCTAGATAGTCTGTATTTGCCTTGACCCTTGTTAAATGAAGTCTATCTTTGTTTAAGAAAAATGTACAGTATATCAAAGGATGAGACTGCCACCCCAAAGCTAGACTGATCAGTCTTGTTGAACAAAGAAAATGCAGGGTTTATGGGAAGGGTTTGTTTTGGAAAGTATTGGTTACTGAGGCAGGAGTAGTTTGGGAAATCAGTCATAAAAGCGTGGGTTACAAAAGTTACAAAAGTTCATTTTCTGTTACCTAGATGTGTTTGCTGAAGCAGCTATCACTGATCAATTATAACAGGTTTAAAACCAGCATTGGTGTTTAGTTGTTAGCATGGTATAAGAATTTCAGTCTTGGCCAGGTGCAGCGGCTCACACCTGTAATCCCAGCACTTTGGGAGGCCGAGGCAGGCAGATCACTGAGGTCAGGAATTGGAGACCATCATGGCCAACATGGTGAAACCCCATGTCTACAAAAAATAGCGTGTAGTGCATGCCTGTAGTCCCAGCTACTCAGGAGGCTGAAGCAGGAGAATCGCTTGAACCCAGGAGGAGGAGGTTGCAGTGAGCCCAGATTGTGCCACTGCGCTCCAGCCTGGGTGACAGAGGGAGACTCTGTCTAAAGACAAAAAGGCCGGGCACTGTGGCTCACGCCTGTAATCCCAGCACTTTGGGAGGCCGAGGCAGCTGGATCATGAAGTCAAGAGATTGAGATCCTTCTGGCCAACATGGTGAAACCTGTCTCTACTAAAAATTCAAAAATTAGCTGGGCATGGTGGCGTGCGCCTGTAGTCTCAGCTATTTGGGAGGCTGAGGCAGGAGAATCACTTGAATTGGGAGGCGGTGGTTGCGGTGAGCCGAGATCGTGCCATTGCACTCCCCCCTAGGTAACAAGAGCGAAACTCCATCTCAAAAAAAAAAAAAAATATATATATATATATATATATATCCGTTAGGATTACATTTGACTGCTTAAATAAGTAAGTGATCTCTTTGTCTCCTATAGCAGGAAATCTGGGAACGGGAAGCCCAAGGCTGATTGCGACGGCCTCAACAATGCCATCAAGGAAACTGACCCTTATGTCCTGCTCACTACCATGCTTAGCAATGACTGTTTAGCCTTAGGCATCCTCATGGGTTCCAGGCAGGAAGAAAGAAATGGAAGGGGCAGTACTAGCAAAATTCAGCTTACATTTTGTTAGCCAGAATTGAGTCATGGGACCAGCCCTAGCTACAAGGAAATCTGAGAAGGGAAGTTTTTGGCTTTCCTCCTTCTGTAAAGAAGGGAGGAAAATTGAAATAAGAGTTGCCATGTGTGTACCTATACAACAATCTTGTATGTTCTTCACATGTACCCCAAAACCTAAAATGCAATAAAAAAAAAAAGATACTCATAAGTAGAATCAGTGACAGTTGCAGCTATAAACAAAATCTTCCAAGTATGGACTAAGCCAGGCATGGTGGCTCACACCTGTAATCCCAGCACTTTGGGAGGCCAAGGCGTGTGGATCACTTGAGGTCAGGAGTTCGAGACCAGCCTGGCCAACATGGCAGAACCTCAACTATCAATAGAGAGACAGAAGTCCATATTAAAACCAGAGGCATTAAGGTGAACTGAAAATGACTCATTGGATTAAGAAGCAGAAGAGGTAAGGTGTGTTTTATGACTTTAGGCAAATCAACCTAAGAGACAGTTTTATCTTCTGCAGGGTTTTAGGAAAGTCACAAATTAATGTACTTGAAGAAGTATTCAATACAGTAGTAGTATTACCAAATCCTAAAGTTCTTATTGTAGAAAATCTCTGAAATATTACCTGCCTACGTAAATACCAACCCTTGAGCAATGCAGACAAGCTGATTATCCTTTCTGTTTGAATTAAGTGTCCACAGTTTTGTACCTCTTCAATAAAAAAAAAAAAAAGAGTTGGAATGACCACTAGGTGAGCTAACCTACAGAACTGACTACAAGTAAGTGATTGAGCAAACAACTTTAATAATCCAATTATTGAAGAGCAGGACTCAAGTATAGGAATTTAGTGGACTAATTGCCTTCTGCATTACTCAATATCTGTTGGTCCCAAGATCAAAATTTTTAAAAAAAGGCTCACAAGTCACAATACGTTCCCCATACCTGTTTACTTAGCTTTAAAAAGTACACAGTAAGGCCAGGCACAGTGCCTCACACCTGTAATTCCAGCACTTTGGGAGGCCAAGGTGGGTGGATCACCTGAGGTCAGGAGTTCAAGACCAGCCTGACCAACATGGAGAAATCCCATCTCTACTAAAAATACAACATAATAAATTAGCTGAGCATAGTGGCAGGAGCCTGCAATCAGAGCTACTCAGGAGGCTGAGGCAGAGGAATTGCTTGAACCCAGGAGGCGGAGGTTGCGGTGAGCCAAGATCACACCATTGTACTCCATTGCCTGGGCAACAAGAGCAAATCTCCGTCTCAAAAAAAAAAAAAAGAAAGAAAAAGAAAAAAAAAGGTACAGAGTAAACAATGCAAAGGCTAAACTGCAGAAGTCTTCTGGTGTCTGGCAATGATGGGTGCAGCTTCCATGCCCCTCCGCCACACAGTATGCTCAGTTGCAAGAGGTGAAATTGAAGCAGGTGCACAAGACTTGACCTCTGGGCAGCTACCCTTTCCATTCTCTACCTATGTGTAGTCTATGCTTATTGCATAGTCTCTGGGAGTAAATGCTAAATCACATGGCTGCGAGGACAGCTGCAACTCATCAATCAGGGGTTTCACAATGAATGCTTCTGTAAGCCAGGGGCAATCTGACCTGCTAACATTCCAAGTTTATCTTGTATCAATACATTCTGGGGAGCAGAGTGACAAAAAGGTAAATCTAAGGTCATATCCCCAGGGTCCCTGGGTCTGAGGCAAGAGTTTAGAAAAGCCAAAAGTTCTTTCCTTGGTGGGCTAATAAATAGTATCTTTCTTCCTCTTGAATTCAGAATCGATTGAGAGAAATACAGGAATCAGATAGGTGAGTTTCAAAATATCACCTTGGGTCAGGTGCGGTGGCTCACGCCTGTAATCCCAGCACTTTGGGAGGCCAAGGTGGGTGGATCATCTGAGGTCAGGAGTTTGAGATGAGCCTGGCCAATATGGTGAAACCCTATCTCTACTAAAAATACAAAAATTAGGTGGGTATGGTGGTGGGCACCTGTAGTCCCAGTTCAGGAGGCTAAGGCAGGGGAATCGCTTGGACCTCAGAGGTGGTGGTTGCAGTGAGCCAAGATCACGCCACTGCACTCCAGTCTGGGCGACAGAGTGAGACTCCGTCCCAAAACAAACAAACAAACAAACAAACAAACAAAACAAAATATCACCTTAATAAAGTCATCTGGAAGATGTGGCCAAGTGGGTATGCTCACACTCTCCACAGACATCCTCACCTGGTTGCTGGCACAGCTGAACAACACAGGTTTCCCAGCAAAGGCAGGTCATAGGAAAGAGATCCACTCTCTGTAACACACGGGTCTAGAAAGGTTGAGGAAGAGCTGAGCTCAGTCTGTCCTTCCCAACTCAAATGTCTGACTGCTCACTCCTATTTCCATAGGGAGGGGTGAATGAGGAGCAGGCAGATACTCAGTGATTCTTAGCCAATCTTACGGTTCCCGTCTTCCTTCCCTTCCTTCCCTTCTTTCCGTCCCCTCTCTTTCTCTCTTCTTTCTTTTTTTTCAGAGTCTCCAACCCAGGTTGGAGTGCAGTGGTATGATTACAGATCACTGCAGCCTCAACCTTTTGGACTCAAGGAATGTTCCCACCTCAGCCTCCTGAGTAGCTGGAACTACAGGTGCACACCACCATGCCTGGCTAATTTTTTATTTTTTATAGAGACGGGGGTCACCTTATGTTGTCCAGGCTTGTCTTGAACTTCTAGGCTCAAGCAATCCTCCTGCCTCAGCTTCCCAAAGCATTGGGATTACAGATGTGAGCCACCGCACCTGGGCCTGAGTTTTTAATAAACCAAATAATTAATGTACCATCTGACTGTATTAGAACCTGAAACACATTTTCTGGCTATGGATTCCCAAGCGGAGCAGGAGTCCTGACCAGTTCATTGATTCCCTGCACTGGCTCTGGCAGAAAGCCACGAAATTCATTGTATTAGATCTCCCCTCAGGCACTTGAAGATATGATCTTCGGATTTCTTTTCAATATTCCAGGGGAAGGGGCCCTACTTGTTTCCAAGATACTGACTTCTCATGCTAATAGCGATGCTCCTATAGACATTATATTGTATCCCAGAACTTTTGAAATCTGTGGTTCCACCTAAAATTTTATCTGGTGAATTGTCAGTTCCTGCCTAGGTGCCAACCGGTACAGCAGTGAGTGTTCATCTTACTTAGACTTCAGAGCCATGTAATGGATGAGCATGCGCCCAAGCTCCCCTTCCACCACTCTGCTTGCTGGCATGTGAGCTTGCTCTCCTCTACAGGGTCCTGGATCTTCTTTCTCACTGGCTACTAGTATGTAATGGCTTTTGCTCTGTGCTGTTGTAAAATCACCTTGTTGGCCTTCTGTGTCTAGGAAGAATCACAGTCACTACCCTAAAGAACTCAGAGCCTCAGTTTGTAGAAGGCCTGTCGTTAAACATAAAATGAATTTTGAACCATTGAGAAGACTTTCTGCTTCTCTTGAGCCAGTGGTTGAACTTACATTCTTGGACAACCTGCTGGTGACGGAGACCCTCTGTTAAATGCTGACCTAATGTAGACTGTTGAAGCAGCAGTGTTTACTACTAGCATTGAAAACTTCATTGGAATTGTTCTCAGCTCTGAAATGCACCATCAACGAGCAGTAGGAAGCCCAGTGGAGACAGGACTGTATGTGTGTTCCTTCTGAATGTTAATATTGGGAAGTCTGTGCGATCTCCAAGAATTTGATGGTCTTTTAAAACTAAAGAAGGCTGGGGAAGCTACTCGGGAGGCTGAGGCAGGAGAATCACTTGAACCCAGGAGGCAGAGGTTGCAGTGAGCCGAGATCGCACCATTGCACTCCAGCCTGGGCAACAAGAGTGAGACTCCATCTCAAAAAAAAAAAAAAAAAAAAGAAGGCTGGGGAGCCACTGTGGCTCAGGCCAGTTGTCCTGGCACTGGAGGAGGTGAGGCTGCACATTCGAGGCCAGCCTGGGCAACATTAAAAAAAAAAAAAAAAAAAAAACCCTCTCATTCATTAAAAAAAAAAACTAAACTAAAGAAGGCTGGACACAGTGGCTCATGCCTGTAATCCCAGCATTTTGGGAGACTGAGGCAAGAGGATTGCTTGAGTTCAGGAGTTTGAGACTGGGCTGGGAAACATGGCAAAACCCTGTCTCTGCAAAAAAATATAAAAATTAACTGGGAATGGTGGCTCATACCTGTGGCCCCAGCTATTCAGGAGGCTGAGGGAGGAGGATTGCTTGAGCCCAGAAGGTGGAGGCTGCAGTGAGCCAAGATTGTGCCACTGCACTCCAGCCTGGGCAACAGAGCAAGAATCTGTCTTTAAAAAAAAGAAAAAAAATTAAAACTAAAGAAAAAGGGCTGGGCATGGTGGCTCATGCCTGTAATCTCAGCACTTTGGGAGGCCAAGAGTTTGAAACCAGCCTAGGCAACATGGCAAAACTCCACCTCTACCAAAAATACAAAAAGAAAAATTAGCTCATAAAAATGGCTGGGCATGGTGGCTTATGCCTGTCATCCTAGCACTTAGAGAGACCAAGGCAGGAGGATTGCTTGAGGCCAGTAGTTAGAGACTTGCATGGGTAACATAGTGAGACCCCATCTGTTGTTGTTGTTGTTTTTTTTTTTTTGGAGATGGACTCTCGCTCTGTCACCCAGGCTGGAGTGCAGTGGTGGGATCTCGGCTCACTGCAACCTTTGTCTCCTGAGTTCAAGTGATTCTCCTGAGAGTGCCACCACTCTCAACTAATTTTTGTATTTTTAGTAGAGATAGTGTTTCACCATGTTGGCTAAGCTGGTCTCAAACTCCTGACCTCAGAGGATCTGCCCACCTCGGCCTCCCAAAGTGCTGGGATTATAGGTATGAGCCAATGTGCCTGGCTCCCATCTGTATTTTCAAAAAAATAAAATATAAAACAAACAAAAAAGTAAAGAAAAAAAGGTTTGTGGGTAATTTTAGATTTATTTTGTGGATTTTCACTGGGTAAGAATGGAATGTTAGAAATATATGTTTATGGTAAAGCTTACCTCAAAGGATCTCATATTATTTGTTTGTTTGAGTCAGGGTCTTGCTATGTTGCCCAGGCTGATCTTGAACTCCTGGGCTCAAGAGATCCTCCCAACTCAGCCTCCTGAGTAGCTGGGATTACAGGTGTGCACCACAGCACTCAGCTTTAGATCTCATATTATTTGGGTAGCTGGACGGTGATGATTCTACTTCTCCCTCTTTTCCCCCAGTAAATGGAAATAAATGACAGTATTGTATTATATTGTATTTATTCATTTGAGGTAGAGTTTTGCTCTGTTGCCCAGACTGGAGTGCAGTGGGGTGAACACAGCTCACTGCAGCCTCAACCTTCTGGGTGCAAGTGATCCTCCTATCTCAGCCTCTAGAGTAGCTGGAACCATAGGCATGTGCCACCATCCCTGGCTAATCCAATAATTTTTTTTTATATAGAGAGACAGGATCTCGCTATGTTTCCCAGGCTGGTCTCAAATTCCTGGGCTCAAGCTTTAGCCTCCCAAAGTGCTAGGATTATAGGGGTGAGCCACTGTGTCTGACTCTATTTTAAATAAATAAATAAATGAAACTAAAACACAATTGGAACTTTATTTTCTTTTTGATGACCCTTCATAGCACCTCAATTTTTCATGGCATGCCTCTTGCTTGGCTTACATCATAGACTTTCTGGCATAATAGGCCAGGCGCGGTGGCTCATGCCTGTAATTCCAGCAGTTTGGGAGGTCGAGGCAAGTGGATCACCTGAAGTCAGGAGCTCGAGACCAGCCTGGCCAACATGGTGAAATCCATCTCTACTAAAAATACAGAAATTAGCCAGGTGTGGTGGCAGGTGCCAGTAATCCTAGTTACTCAGGAAGCTGAGGCAGGAGAATCGCCTGAACCCAGTGGGAGAGGCGGAGGTTGCAGTGGGCCGAGATTGCACCATTGCACTCCAGCCTAGGCAAAAGGGTGAAACTCCATCTCAAAAAAAAAAAAAATTCTGGCATAATCTCAGAAGATCTGGCTGGGAGTGATGGCTCACTCCTGTAATCCCAGCACTTTGGGAGGCTGAGGCAGGCAAATCACTTGAGGTCAGGAATTTGAGACCAGCCTGACCAACATGGTGAAACAATGTCTTGCCGGGCACTGTGGCTCACGCCTGTAATCCCAGCTCTTAGGGAGGCAGAGGCGGGAGGATAGCTTGAGCCCAGGAGTTTGAGACCTGCCTGGGCAATATGATGAGACCCCGTTCTCCACAAAAAGGAAAAAAACAAAAAGACAAAAACAAAAAACAAACCGAAAAAAAGTCCCAAAAAAAGGGAGACTCTGCCTCAAAAAAAAGAGAAAATCTCAGAAGATTCTTAGAAATTTCTTACCACTGGTAAAAGAACTTCAGCTGAGTTAAATTTAAAGGAGTTTAATTGAGCAATGAACAAAATTTGCAAATAGGGCAACCCCCAGAATCACAGCAGATTCATAGAGAATCTGGCACATTCACGTGGTGGAAGAAGATTTACAGACAGCAAAAGGAAACTGACGTACAGAAAACAAAAGTGAAGTACAGAAACAACTGGATTGGTTACAGCTTGGCATTTGCCTTATTTGAACACGGTTCAAACAGTTGGCTACATTTGATTGGCCAAAACTCAGTGATTGGCAAAGGTGTGGGCTATGGCTGGTTTAGTCCTCCACTTGTTACAGTTCGTGATGTACAGAAAAACCTTTAGGTCAAACTTAAATATGTGAGAAGGCAACTTTAGGCTAAACTTGATTTAAATCCACCTTGTCCCAGTTCTGGTTTCCAAATTATCTTCTCTAGCTCAGAAGTATAGTGATTATCCATCACTTTTTCCAGCATTAACGCCCTCAAATCTCTTACTCTTCTGTTTCACTTGTGCTATAATCATCCAGATGACAACAGAACTAGCTAAAGAACATACATTAGGTGTCACATCTGACAAATACAGATTCTGCTATTTGATCTGCTGTGGACATATTTGCTCATCTTTGCTTACCGTTATCCAGCCTCCTTTCTTTGGCAAAACCATCTTAACCTGCACAATGCTGTATTCCAGTCTTGGAGGCAGCTCCTCAACTAAGAATATGACTTTGGCTAAGGCAGACAGTGTCTCCCCACCATTTGCTCTCTCAGAATTGGACTCTGGGGTGGAGTGATCCAAAGATACTAAGGAATATACAGGCAGCTATATCCTAAAGAATCCGTCTATTCGTTTTTACTACGGAGGCCTGTGAAATGCTTTGGTTTTGTTCTTTACATATTGGTTCATTAACCTCCCTCTTTGTTTTGGCCCTCTTGTTTCCACATATTTTTCCTATGAAATGCCTTTTATCTTGTGATAAAAGTGATTTTCTGTTGTTTGCAACCACGAAACCCTAACTAGCAGTGGCAGCTTGTATTAGTGACTTAAATTCTGCAAAATCAGGAAAATTATATTTACATATTTAGATGTCAGGAGGATTAAATGTGAAAACAAATTAAAGGGTCTGAAGCCGGGCACGGTGGCTCACACCTGTAATCCCAGCACTTTGGGAGGCTGAGGTGGGAGGATCACCTGAGGTCAGGAGTTTGAGACCAGCCTGACCAATATGGTGAACCCTATCTTTAAAAAAAAAAAAGGGTCTGGAATGCAATAGCCACAATAAATCCATGCCCTCTAAACTCAGGTGAACCTCCAGAATAGCTTAGCAGTCTTTTCATTTGATCTGAGCCATCTGCTTCTCCAAATCCCCTCAGCAGGTTTTACAAACATTTACGATTTTCTCCGGGCTGCCCACTCTATCTCTACCTCAATCTCAACAGCCTGTCTGGAATGTTGCAGGAGAATATCAAGGAGATAGAGATACCATGTTTGCAGAATCTCAGAAGTCTTTTACGATCTTGTGATTCATGCCAGGGTCATGATTTCTGAAACTCAGTTTGCAAGAACGTACTTTTGAAAAAACACATTAGGACATTGATTAGAATCTCCTTATCAATACCTGCATCCTATAATCAGTGCTTTGCAATACTCAGAGTGGCACAGTGGAGTGAGTGAGGTTATAATCAGTGCTGCTGCTGAAATTATTCCTTACAATTTGATAATGTTGGACTTGAAGGTCACATCTGGTTTACATAATAACTTACCATCTTACTGTGGGTTCTGGTATGCCTAAGAAGGCAGTACTCTCCAGTCTTTGTTTAAACAACTCTAGGATCAGAATGTTCCTGGTTTGACCTGGTACCAGAGATATTGTCTGAAATTTTGTGTTCTTTTCAATTAATCATTCAAACATCGAGATTACATGCAGCTACAAAAAAAGTATGTATGTCTTAATTATGAAAGCATTCTCAACATACCAAACTACAAACATGCCAGCATAAAGCAACACCAGCCATAAATTTCTGCAATCTCAATATATAATAAACTCTATATAAAAATATAGAATCTCAATATAAAATACATTATAAATATATAATAAACAGCACTATGAGATGAAGGAGTGTTGATCAACTTGAAAAGATAGTTTTGGGGTATCCAGAACCAAAGCCTCTGGCCTTTCTCATTGATTTCCTCCTTTATGTATTTTTTCTTTTTACCCTCTTTCTTTCCCTTCCTTCCTCCCTGCCTTTATAAAGTTACCTAAACAATCTAGGACTAGCATTAAGTTTGTTAGACATGGCATTTTCTTAGTACAAATATTTCAATTTTTCTTTCTGTTTAGAAATTAATTTTATTATATTTATTTTTAAATTTATTTATTTATTTATTTGAGATGGAGTCTTACTCTATTGCCTAGGCTGGAGTGTAGTGGCACAATCTCGGCTCACTGCAACTTCCACCTACTGGATTCAAGCTATTCTCCTGCCTCAGCTTCCCGAGTAATTGGGATTACAAGTGTGAGCCAGGCTTTTTGTATTTTTAGCAGAGATGGGGTTTCACCATGTTGGCCAGGCTGGTCTTGAACTCCTGACCTCAAGTGATCCACCCGCCTTGGGTTCCCAAAGTGCTGGGATTGCAGGCGTGAACCACCACAACTGGCCCCTGAAAATTTTTAATGTTTAAAAACTCACGTTTCCAGCAGAACATGGTGGCACACGCCTGTAGTCCCAGCTCTTTGGCTGGCTGAGGCTGGTGGATTGCTTGAGCCCAGGAGCTTGATACCAACATGGGCAATACAGTGAGACCTTGCCTCTATAGTTGAAAGAAAGAAAAAAAGAAAGAGAAGGAAAAGGAAGAAAGGAAGAAAGGAAGAAAGGGAGGGAGGGAGGGAGAGAGGAAGGAAGGGAAAACTCACGTTTCCTTGGATGAAATGTGTGTTTCTTCTTGTGGTCCCTGACCAGTTTTAAACTTTAGAACTGTGGCACTACTAACTGGCTTCTAGGCGACCTCTCCCACTAGATGGGTTTGAAGTACAGAAATGATTTCATCAGTCTTAGAATGGAGGCTCCATAGAGTCAAGCATGTGGAGAAGTTCTGAGTGTTCAACCTCAATGCCAAGCATTTCACTGGTGAAAATAAGGTTCATAGTTTGAATAAGAGGCAACATCTATTCACCTGACATCAGGTTTTGTTCCTGAGGAAAGGTACATATTGATATTGGAGTGCTAGGAAGGGAAGAGTGTGGTCCCTTTAAATAATACAGAATGGGGGAAGGGAAGTGTTGGGTAGAGAAAGGCTCCACCCCCACGGACCTAGGTGAGGACAGACATTTCCTGCCCACATGTTGCATTTCCCAAGACCACCCTGGCCTGCCACACCCCCATCCTGGAACTATAAAAACTGAAGACCCTAGCAGGCAGGTAGACAGAAGTGGCTGGACATTACAAAGAATGCATTGGCGGAAAGAGGTGCAAGTGGCTGGTCAAGAGGAGCACACCAACAGGTACCAGCACACCCCAAGCCACCAATCGGTAAGCGGGTTGAGGTGAAGTTTGACCAGGGCAGTTGGAGGAGAGCCTGGGCCCCCGAGTGGCCCAACTCCAGGGAAAGACCATCTCCTTTCTGGTTCCCCCATCAGCTGAGAACTACTTCTACTCAGTAAAACTTTGCACTCATTCTCCAAGCCCTCATGTGATCCGATTCTTCCCGTACACCAATACAAGAACCCAGGATACAGAAAGTCCTCTGTCCTTGCAACAGGGTAGAGGGTCTAATTGAGCTGGTTAACACAAGATGGCAAACTAAGAGCAGCCTGTAATACATACCCACTGGGGTTTCAGGAGCTGTAAACATTCACCCCTAGACGCTGCCGTGGGGTCGGAGCCCCACAGTCTGCAGGGCTACATGCTGAGCATCGGGACACTGAATAAGTGAGCCACACCCCGATCGCACGCCCTGCCAGGGGGACAAGGGAACCTTTCCTGTTTCAATATCCACTTGCAAGTGAGAGTTCTGATATTGTATATGCATAAGGAGGCTGCTGCTGCATGTGGCTTGTGATTGGACATTATGATGTTATTTCATAATAATATTTAGTGCATAATTACTGCATTATATGCAAATGTTGTATTGCATCATGAACTCTTGCTGACAGCACGGTTACATCATAGAAATGTGCGAACAACAGCTACAGGATGTAGAGCCAGTGTCTATCTGTGCTAGAGACGCCCTGGGGAACACAGCTCTTAGAACTTGGTTTCATAACATTGGCTTAGGAGAAATTTAGGTCTGAAATCTAGAGCATTCCAGGGAGGAGTTGGTCTTGAGCAATTTGTGTAGGAGTGGATTTGGTAAGGTTCTGAGTCTTGGAATAGGCACCACGAAGCACCTGAAGAGGTGCCAGCAGACCGGAGTTGATTATGAGGCTAGGTGCAGCTCTTTTATATTTTCTGCATAAACTGATAATTAGGGTGAGCCTTCTGCTTTTATGTTGAGCTAAAAGTATAAATAATGGTTTGGTGGACATATCAGTGGCTTCCTCTGCAAAAAAAAGGGAAGCTTTTGCTATTTACACATTCCATCATGCCTTTGCTCTAGAGATTGGTACAAACAGATGCAACTTGTTTTGGAGTTAAAGTTCCCTGTGCAATACTTTTAAAAAATATTTGTTCGCTTAGGCCAGGCACAGAGGTTCATGCCTGTAGTCCCAGCACTTTGGGAGGCCGAGGTGGGTAGATCATGAGGTCAGGAGATCAAGACCATCCTGGCTAACATGGTGAAACCCCATCTCTACTAATACAAAAAATTAGCCAGGCTGGTGGCAGGCACCTGTGGTCCCAGCTGCTCAAGAGGCTGAGGCAGGAGTATCACTTGAAGCCAGGAGGCAGACCAGAGTTGATGATGAGGCTGGGTGCAGCTCTTCCTTTTATATTTTCTGAATAAACTGGTAATTAGCATGAGCCTTCTGCTTTTATGTTGAGCTAAAAGTATAAACAATGGTTGCTGTGAGCCAAGATTGTGATACTGCACACAGCCAGGGTGACAGAGCAAGACTCTGTCATATATATATATATATCTTTGTTCCTTTACTTATTTGTAGAGGTGGGGTCTCCCTCTTGCCCAGGTTGGTCTGGAACTCCTGGCCTGAAGTGATCCTCCCACTTCAGCCTCCAAAAGTATTAGGATTATAGGGATGAGCCACCACATCTGGCCTGGACTACTGTTAATAAAAAATGTTTCTATTCCCAATCAAAAGCTCCCAGAAGTAATCAATCCTCTTAAATAGAGTCAATATAACTATCAGTTGGGAAACCTGTGGGACTGTCAGACTCTTGAGCAAGGAGTTGGATATAATAATGGAACTAGGCTGGGTGCGGTCACTCACACCTATAATCCCAGCACTTTAGGAGGCCAAGGCAGGTGGATCACCTGAGGTTGGGAGATCAAGACCATCTTGGCTAACACAGTGAAACCCCATCTTTACGAAAAATACAAAAAATTAGCCAGCATGGTGGCACATGCTTTGTAATCCTAGCTACTTGGGAGGCTGAGACAGGTGAATCGCTTCAACCCAGAAGGTGGAGACTGCGGTGAGCCAAGATTGCGCCATTGCACTCCAGCCTGGGGAACAAGAGCGAAACTGCGTCTCAAAATAAAAACAATAATAATGGAACTAAAAAAAGAGGAAAAAATCTGGGAATTGAGATTTGTAAGTCATCAGCATACAGATGGCAGCTAAGGGCAATGACACAGAAAAAGTTAGAAAGGGAGAGTGTTTAGAATAAGAAAAAAGAGGCCGGGCATGGTGGCTCACGCCTGTAATCCAAGCGCTTTGGAGGCCAAAGTGGGCGGATCACTTGAGGTCAGGAGTTCAAGACCAGCCTGACCAACATGGTGAAACCCTGTCTTTATATATATATAAAAAAAAGAGATGAGGACTAAACTATGAAAAATACCAACATTTATAGAGAGCTAAAGGAAGAAGGCCAGCAGCGGATAAAAGCCAGGGAAGACTGTTATCACACTAGTCAAGGCAAAAGAGTCAAGGAAAACAAGATGGTATAGAGTGAAACCTCAGAATATAGTTACAGAGTATCCGGAACCAAGATGGGGAAGAACTAGTCAAGCGGAAGTAGTCAAACAGTAAGAGCAAGTGGGTAACAAATGCAGCAAAGTTCCTGAAGAGATGGGAGAAGATCATAAAGAATACAACGGAAGTCTGGTAGTCAGCCTCCAAGATGGCCCCCAGTCATCCTTTCTCCTGGTAGTCATGCCCTTTTGTCAGCCCCTCCCACAATGGTCTGAGTGACTGATTAAATATGGCAGAAATGACATTGTGTCATTTTGGAGGTTAGGTTATAAAATCTACTGTGGCTTCTGTCTTGGTGACATTCACTTGCTTTCTCTCTCATCCCTGATTATTTGCTCTGGGGGAAGCCAGCTGCTATCTGTGGAGAAGCAGATATGGTGAGGAAGTAAGGCTTCTTGCCAACAACCATGTGAGGGAGCTTGGAAGGGAATCTCCCAGCTCAGTTAAGTCTTCAGACAATGGCAGCCCTGACTGACATCTGACTGTGAACATCAGGAGAGACACTCTGAGCCAGAACCACTCTGCCATGTTGCTCCCAGATTCCTCACATCCGAAATGGTGTGCGATAACAGATTGTTTTTGTTTTTTGTTTTTTGTTTTTGTTTTGACACAGAGTCTCGCTCTGTCACCCAGCCTGGAGTGCAGTGGCACAATCTTGGCTCACTGCTCACCTCCCGGGTTCAAGCAATTCTCCTGCCTTAGCCTCCTGAGTAGATGGGATTACAGGCACATGCCACTGTGCCTGGCTAATATTTTTTTGTAATTTTTAGTAGAGATGGGATTTCAGCATCTTGACCAGACTGGTCTTGAACTCCTGACCTCATGATCCACCTACCTCGGCCTCCCAAAGTGCTGGGATTACAGGTGTGAGTCACTGTGCCTGGCCGATGTTTGTTGTGTTAAGCCATGAAGTCTGGGTAATTTGTTACATAGAAATAGATAATACAGGAGGGATTGGCTTTGAACAGGAGGGTAGACTGCTTCCTCTGAGAAGTTACCATGTATGGTCATTTTTGTAAAATCTTGTTCTTCAAGTTTACCCTTTATTGCTTAGGTTTGGTATCTTAAAACATTTCAACTTTAAGTTATGACTAGACCAAAGCCATTTTTATTGCTCATCAAAAAAATATTTTAGGCTGGATGTAGTGGCTCATGTCTAAAATCCAAGCACTTAGGGAGACTGAGATGGAAGGATTGCTTGAGGCCAGGAGTTCAAGACCAGTCTGGGTAACGTAGTGAAACTCTCTCTATTTGGAGTTTATATATATTCTCTCTCTATTTGGAGAGAGAAAGATATATATTTAAATATATATCTTTAAATAAATATGTTTATATGAATGTATATATTTATTTATAAATATATATATATAAAGTTAGAATTTCCTACTTTTTGTAATATCCTACTCAAATTTGGCTATAATACCTCTTAGCTCATATCCATTTAATCATTCATTTGATAAATATTTATTGTATGTGACATTAGTATTAACTTATACAAAGCAATGTTGCTTTTAAAGTGATTGGTAGGGTGATAAATGAGCTATTTTCTAGTATATCCAAGTTGTCTAGTAATAAGAGTTTACTGAACAAAGAAGTATGGGTAATAGCATAAAAGTATAAACAAGTACCCAAACGGTATACTGGCAGAATAAAATTATATATATAAAAAACCCAAGCATGTGTGAAGAACAGTGTGAGATTGTATCCAACCAAAATTATATTCAAAGTAAAAATCATATGTGCATGACGAACTGTAGAGCGTGAGTTAAAACAAATGAATACCCCATCACAGAACAATGAGAAATTCCTGCAGCAAGTGGGCGTAACTGCCAAACGGGATAACATCAAAGAAGTATGAAGGGAAAACTAATTTTGAGGATGTAACCATGTGGAACTGAAGCTGATTCTTCAAGTTCTACTTCTACAGGAATTGTGCTCCTGTAATTTAACCATTTATGATAAGTATAAGATTTTCACACAGAAAAAATTACTATACTGTTGGATGTGAACTAAGACATCAAACTCGTAAAATTTTCTATCATTTTCTTTATTTATCTCAGACCTTTACTCTTATATTGTTTTGAGGAAGGACTTGTGTGCAAATCATGGTACAAAGTTTAAAATACCAAATGCACTTTAAGGAAATTAGAGTTGTTAGCTACCTTCTGTTATCCTTTGTTGTATTTTGGGTTTCACTGGGTGCTGGAGCCGCTATACCACAGTGATAGTCTGGGGCTTGGCCAGGTCATGGGGCTGGGCAAAGGTGGTGAGGAAATGAACAGATCCAGCTGTCAGCATACCAAGGAGGTCCAATCCTGTGGCCCAGGCACAGCCCTCATGGTTTTTAATTCATCGTCTGTGAGAAAAATTATGCTACTTGAAAGACCTTGACTTCAATTCTGGCTTTACCATTTGATAACTCTGTGGTGATACTGATCAAGAGACTTTACCTCTGTGAGCCTCAATGTCTTCTCCGCAAAATAGAGCTGAAAAAAATCTCCTATAATTACAGCTTGTTTTTCTTCTTAAAAGTCAAATAAGCCTGGTATCAAATATGTATGAAGCCATTTTTAAAAACTTTAAAGTCCTATAAACAATTTTTTTTTTTTTAAGACACAGTCTCACTCTGTCACCCAGGCTGGAGTGCAGTGGTACGATCTTGGCTCACTGCAACCTCCACCTCCGAAGTTCAAGTGATTCTCATGTCTCAGCCTCCTGAGTAGCTGGGATTACATGTGCCACCACACCCAGCTAATTTTTATATTTTAGTAGAGATGGGGTTTTACCATGTTAGCCTGGCTGGTCTCCAACTCCTGATCTCAGATGATCCACCCACCTTGGCCTCTCAAAGTGCTGGGATTACAGGTGTGAGCCACCACGCCCAGCCTTAAACAGAATAATACTGTTATCATTCCTTTTTGCTTGAATCTTTATGTTCTTGGAAAAAGCTCAGATAGGCTTTAAACTGTGAACACAACTTGGTAAGGGCTATAGCTAATTCTTAAAAAACAAACAAAAAAACCCCCATCTTTTCTGAAAATCATTAAAACAATTGAAGTTAGTTTTTAAATAACAACAAATCCCTAAACAAATATATATCACTAGGCAACATTAAATCTTTATCTCCTTGAGATTATAAGGGCTTTCTATCTAGTACACAAGAAAAGGACCCATTTCTCTAGCACCAAAAAGCCAAGCCTGTTAGCACTTACTATCGCAAATGGTTACCACAAAAACAAAATAATACAGGTTAAATTTATGGCTTATGTAAAAGTCAAGCCTCTAGGATCTTTAAAAGTATTTTTTCTATTTTTAAATATAACACATTCACTGTAGAAATTTTGGAAACTTAGTACAAGTATAAAGAACAAAATTATTATAACTTAGAATCCCATTGCTCATAGATAACATTGTTACTGTTTTTGCATAGTTTTTTTCCCCAATTTTTGTCTTCCTCTTGTCTGCTTTTTTTCCCACATATTTTTTATTATGAACAGTACCATAGCATTACATCAGGTTTTTTTTCTTTTACTTTTCTTTCTTTTTTTTTTTTTTTGAGATGGCGTCTCACTCTGTCGCCCAGGCTGGAGTGCAGTGGTGCAGTCTCTGCTCACTGCAGCCTCTGCCTCCCAGGTTCAAGTGATTCTCCTGCCTCAGCCTCCCCAGTAGCTAGGATTACAGGTGCCTGCCACCACGCCCAGCTAATTTTTGTATTTTTAGTAGAGACAGAGTTTCGCCATGTTGGTCAGGCTGGTCTCGAACTCTTGACCTCAAGTGATCCATCTGCCTCGGCCTCCCAAAGTGCTTGAGCCACCGTGCCTGGCCAGCATTACATAAGCTTTCAAAACATGATTTTTACTATCATATTCTAAAAAGATTATTTTTTAATCTGAAATTATTTCTAGGGTAAATATTTTTCTTCCAGGTATTTTCCTAAGAACCCAAGTTCAAAACCTTGCATTACTCTGGTCTCCCCTTCTTTTTTATTTTTCTTATGAGAAATCAAGTCTGAATTGATTTGATTCAGAATTAAACCTGAATCTGATCACTAAATTCTATTAATTCTTCTCTTTCTATATCTGTCCACATGGCTCTGGGCCAGGCCCCTGTTTCCTCAGCTCAGATTATTGAAGTCCTTTTCTGATTTATTTATTTCATTGTAGTCTCTTTTCTCTATGGTATCTATTTTACATATCTCTTTGCATCATGACCCTGCTCAAAAACACTGACTGCCTCTACCTTATATAGCAGAGGTCCCAAACTTGAGCTCCAAGGCTGAACATAGTCTACAAATTGCCGGGCGTGGTGGCTCGTGCCTGTAATCCTAGCACTTTGGGAGGCTGAGGTAGGTGGATCACCTGAGGTCAGGAGTTCAAGAACAGCCTGGCCATCTTGGTGAAATCCCATCTTAAAAAAAAAAAAAAAAACATAGTCTACAAATTTGTTTTATTACAACTCCACAGTGCTCTGACCATTATTTTAAAATTTGCTGGAATCCTTTCAGTGGTCCATATGTTTCACTGATCTGTGTTACCTGCCTGGCCTCTAGGCTTCCAGGTATGGCTGAGTAGACTTTGCATTTTATAACTCCAGAGGGCACTGTGCACATAACATCTAAAGTTGTGTAGTGCACAACCTATACGATCCACACAACTCTACTTGGTGGCCCTACAGAAGCCTATGGACGTTTAGTGTAAACTCTAGTCTGTAAAACTACTATCATGTCTAGCCCTGCCCACCTTATCGATTAATCATCCTGTACCATAGTCTGGAAAAGGCTGACATTCCTAAAAGCTTTGCACTCTAAGATAAGCCATGATGAGAACCAGAAATATTTGGAAAGCCTTGCATTCCAAGATAACCCATAAAGTTATTATTTAGGCAAAGACAGAAACATTTGGTTTTTCTTTTATCCAAACCACCCCAAAGTTATCCAATCAGAGTAACAATCAGCTATCTCCTGACCTTTTTGGGGTTTTTGTTTGTTTATTTGTTTTTGTTTTTTTTTGTTTTTTTGGAGTCAAGCTCTTATGCCCAGGCTGGAGTGCAATGCCGCGATTTCGGCTCACTGCAGCCTCCACCTCCGGGGTTCAAGTGATTCTCCTGCCTCAGCCTCCCGAGTAGCTGGGATTACAGGTGCCCACGACCACGCCCAGCTAACTTTTGTATTTTTAGTAGAGACAGGGTTCCACAATATTGGCCAGGCTGGTCTTGAACTCGTGACATCAAATTATCCACCTGCCTCAGCCTCCCAAAGTGCTGGGATTACAGGCGTGAGCCACTGGGCCTGGCCACAAAGTATCTCTTTTGTCAGGTGAGTTTTTAAGTATTAGAAATATGCGATGAAGTGAGCTGGGCTTGGTGGCTCAGCCTATAATCCTAGCACTTTGGGAGGCTGAGGTGGACGGATCACTTAAGGTCAGGAGTTCAAGACCAGCCTGGCCAACATGGTGAAACCCCATCTCTACTAAAACTACAAAAATTAGCCGAGTGTGGTGGTGCACGCCTGTAGTCCCAGCTACTCAGGAGGCTGAGGCAGGAGAATCGCTTCAACCCAGGAGGCAGACGTTGCAATAAGCCCACATTGCACTACTGCACTCTAGCCTGGGCAACAGACAGAGTAAGACTTTGTCTCCCAAAATAAATAAATAAAAATTAAAGAAAAACTATTGGATTGGTCATTGATACTTTCCGCATCTAAAGAAATGTATCTTGTTTTCAAAAGGGCAAAAAAAGGAGGGTTTCCTCCCCCAGGTTAAAATATAGTAAAATCTGAGTAATTCATAACAAATAAAGCACTTTCACACTACCATAAATCTCCACACGGTGTTCCAATCTGTTGAGTGCCTGAATCCAATGACAGCTTTGGCAGTCCCCTTCCTTCATAAACTCTGTGCAGACCCTCTACCTCACCCCAGATGCCTTTTGGAGTTTTCATTCTTTATTATAAAAAATAGTTTCTCAAACTTTTATATGCAGTGTAAAGAAAATCCATACCCTTACTACTGCACTAGGGGCACAGGGTGGGGAAGAGACTCAACGAATACTGGCCGGGTGCAGTGGCTCACGCCTGTGATCCAAGCACTTTGGGAGGCCAAGGTGGGTGGGTCACAAGGTCAAGAGATCAAGACCATCCTGGCCAACATGGTGAAACCCTGTCTCTTCTAAAAATACAAAAATTAGCTGTGCATGGTGGTGCAAGCCTGTAGCCTGAGCTACTTGGGAGGCTGAGGTGGGAAAATCCACTTGAATCCCAGAAGGTGGAGGCTGCAGTGAGCCAAGATCACACCACTGCACTCCAGCCTGATGACAGCGAAACTCCATCTCAAGTAATAAGAGCTACTGTTTGCTGAACACCTATGTAACTCAGTACATTCCATCCTCAGAAACCACCCTTATAAACTGTTATCCTCATTTTACAGATGAGGAAAAGGAGGCGGAAGAGTCAACTAATCTAAGAGACCTTTAAGTCCTAGCATTTTCCACGTGGACCATTTTCCCCTGCAGGTCCCCTTTGCCTGCAGTTCTTCCTTCCATCTCTTCCTGTGCAGGATCTTAGCCCCTAACTGTTCCTCCCGTCCAGGCTGATAAATCCAACCTGCTCAAACAGTGGCTGCTCATCTGCAACAATGATTCCTCCTTCGTTCTTTTATTTTTTTCTTTTTAATTTTTAATGACCAAAACAAAGCATCTAAAAGCTCAGCTTCTAGAAGAACCACTTGTTCCTGCCTATATGGTATCGCTCTTCAAACTTGACCTCGGCCTCCTGCCAGGCCTTGGGTTTAAGAGCAGGATCTCTGAAGACATCCTTATTGCTAACAGTTCTGTCCAAGGGGATATCCACAGAGTACCTTGTGGGCATCAGATGATTGTAGTTATAAACTTTCAGAAAAGACTTGATCTTTGACCTCTTGGCAATCTTCTTCTTGCCCATGGCAACTGTCACTTTGCGGGGATTGTGGTCAATTCCAGCCACCAGAGCATGGGTGTAGGGGCGATCTGAGGTGCCATCATCAATGTTTTTCACGATAATGGCTTTGTGTCCAGAGTAGCATCCAGCCAGAACAAGCACCACCTTCCCCGCTTTCATGAACTTGCCCATTTTGGCAGCAACTACTCAGGCCTACAGCAAAAAGGGCTCCACCCTCTTTCAAGAATCTCTTTGACCAACTTTTCCCCAAACTAGCAGCATTCTGGCTGACAGTCCCTTCTCCCACTCCAGCTAAAGTTTAATAAAAATTCTTTCCATTTCCTCCCCCAAGACAGGCCATTTTTTAGCTCTTTCTCAGGCCTTTTTTTTTTTTTTTTTTTTGAGATGGATTCTTCCTCTGTTGCCCAGGCTGGAGTGCAGTGGCACCATCTCTGCTCATTCCAACCTCTGCCTCCTGGGTTCAAGCGATTCTCCTGCCTCAGCCTTCTGAGTAGCTGGAACTACAGGTGTGTACCACCACACCTCACTAATTTTTTGTATTTTTAGTAGAGACGGGGTTTCACCATGTTAGCCAGGATGGTCTCTATCTCCCGCCTTGGACTCCCAAAGTGCTTGGATTACAGGTGTGAGCCACCAAGCCCAGCCAGGCCTGACATTTTGAATAAAGTCTATGCTAATGGTGCTCTGGCTGATTTTTTTTTCCACATTAATTTTCCCAAAGCCACACACCTTCACACACACTGAAGAGATTCAGAGCCTGTCTTCACTGCTGTACTATACTGGTAGTTTGCAACTTTAAAAGTCACTGGTGGAATTGTTTGCAATGGGAAGCATCCTTTCTCATAGAAGTGATTGCATGGTCTGAAGCCAGTCTTTTCCGTTGTTATAATCATCCTGAAGCTGCCATAACTGGAGGAAACAAGGCAGTAATGAAATAAAAGATTGGATTTGAGTGAATGAAAGAAACCGTTTCGGTAGAGTGACCATATTGAAGCAGGAGCAGCTGCAAACAAAACTCTCCAACACTGAACGGGGAGGTAGTAATTTATTCGGCCGGAGCCTGCAGCAGGTGAAAATACCTTAACTGGAGCTCCTCGACAAAGAAAATCCTTGCCCTTTTAAAGGCTTACAATTCTAGAAATTACACGTGAAAAGGTCTTGATTCATGAAGTAGGCGTGGAGTACGTGACTAGGTGGGGGTTTGATCGTGTTTAAGCAAAAACAATGCCTTCCAGAAAGATTCCTCTATACCATGCCTGCGATCTACAGGAGTGTAATTAAGGGTGGCGGCTGGTCTGCCAGCCTTTACTTCTATTGAAATGCAATGTAGAAGTCTAGGGGAAAGGAGTCTCAGAAGCTTAAGAGGATTAAGGGTCTCCTTCCTCAATATAATTTACTATCCAACTAGGATACTCTGGAGAGTGAAAAGGTGCTATTAATAATTACACCAGGAAGCCCGGATACGGTGACTCACACCTATAATCCCAACATTTTGGGAGGCTGAGGTGGGCAGATTACAAGGTCAGGAGTTCAAGACCAGACTGGCCAACATGGTGAAACCTTGTCTCTACTAAAAATACAAAAATTAGCTGGGCATGGTGGTGGGCACTTGTAATCCCAGCTACTCGGGAGACTGAGGCAGGAGAATAGCTTGAAACCCGAAGGTAGAGGTTGCAGTGAGCTGAGATCACACCACTGCACTCCAGCCTGGGCAACAAGAGCAAAAACTCTGCCTAAAAGAAAAAAAAAATTACACCAGGATGATAGGCATAAACTGAGGCTATCCTGGACACATCAGGACATATGTTCACTCTAGGTTTAGGTCACAGCAGAATGGTTTTGAGCAATTCACCCTAACCTCCTTGAGCCTCAATTTCTTTCTTTCTTTCTTTTCTTTTTTGAGACAGGATTTTATTCTGTGACTCACACTATCGTGCAGTGGTGTGATCTGGGCTCACTGCAGCCTCAAACTCCTGGGCTCAAGCAATCCTCCTGTGTCGGGGTTCACTCAGGGTAGTGGCCAAAAATATTACAGGAAAAACATTAGAGATAGCTTTAGGGAATAGTCACAAACATTTTTGGAAGGCCAAAGCTTACATAGCTTGTAATGATTGAGTGTGTTGAAGGCCACCGGCTCTTACCCTAAGGCATTAGGACAGTAGAGTAAATACTAGAAATTGTAAAAGAAGTTTATCCAGATAAGTCTGTTTACCCCCACCTCCACCAGCAAAAACCTTTTCTTAACTGCCTTCTACTCAGGGCATCGGCAGAAGTTAATTACTCCCTGATGGTGTCTATCTAAAGACCCTTGCCCTTTGGTATACTAAATAAAAGCCTGGAGTAGGGGCTGCTAGAGGCTGGCATTCTTTTTTGCTGAGTTGTGCTCAAGCCTAGCAGCCTCAGGCAACAGTGAGAGATAGACAGATGAGGCTGTGTGTACGGAGGGTTGGCACTTTAGGAAAGGAGCTGTGATATGGATCTGGTAGTTCATACAGGAAAGAGACAAACATTCCCCTCTCTCCTCCTCAAAGGAGAGAGAAAAAGCTTTGCTCCCTAAGGTAAAACCAATTTTCCTTAGGAACAAAAGGGAAAGGATTTTGTGAATTCTTACCTTTTGGAATGTAAATATCTATCTCAGCTGGGAAGATAAAACCAGCCTCTTTGAGGGTTTTCTCCACTTTTATTATACAAGTTCATAGAGAGAAAGTCCTCTACATTCTTTTGGAGGTCTTTCTAGGGAGAAGGGGAAGTTCCCTATCCTGGAATGTAAGGCTCTGACTCCAGGTAAGGTAAGAGAAGTTTTGGCCGGGTGCGGTGGCTCAAGCCTGTAATCCTAGCACTTTGGGAGGCCAAGGTGGGTGGATCACCTGAGGTCAGGAGTTCAAGACCAGCCTGGCCATCATGGTGAAACCCCATTTAAAAAAAAAAAAAAAAGATAAGAGAAGTTTTATTATCCTTTACGTGGAAGCCAATGGCTCCATAATGAAGGTTGTAGAGAACAAATATTTAAGGGGGAAATGAAAGCAAGCATTCTCATTTTCATGTAGATCAATATCTGGTTTAAGAGGCTGAGGTTTTGCAGGAACACTGAGTAATACAGGGAAAATGTATTTCCCACAGACTACAGTGCAAAACTTCAGATAAGATTTGTCAGATAGATAAGATTTGTCTTCAGTTACACATGGACATCCCTTCTGCCTCCTTCCCTTCCATTTAGAGCACCTTTTCTTTGACCTTTGGTCCTCTCATGGGACTCTACTCTGTCACTTCTATTTTGGGGTATGGATCCCCTTCCCAAAAGACTCTCTGTTACAATATTGCTTTTCCCAAATTTTAAATCCTACACTTTTAGAGTAGCTTATCTCAGCTGGTTGTTAGAAGGAAAGCAAACTAAGTCAAAATTAGTAATCAATGAGTTATTAGCTTTTATTATTGCAGGAGATTTTTTTTTAAGAGTACCAATACTTGTTACATGGGTGGGGAGATACTGTAAAAATAAAGTGAGGCGAACAAAAAGGTTTGTGAAAGCATACTTGTAAGTCATGAAATACCATATAAATGAAAGTAGATGTGTGTAATAATTCTAAATCAAAAATAAAATTCTAAGCACTCCCCACCCCTACCTCCCCCATCCCCACCCCTACCTCCCCCATCCCCACCCCCACCCCCGCAAACATCTGAATGGACTTTCTCCTGGCCAGGGCACTTTTAAAATTTAACCTGAAAGACTGGTTCAGGCCATGATGGAAAGTGAGGGTCAAACATGCCTTATGATACCTCTCTGGCATTAACATCAACACAGATTTAAGTCTGATAAGAAACATTGTACAGCCTATTCTCTCTGAAGCCCACTATCTGAAGGCCTCCTCTGCAAATCAGAACTTTGGTCTCCATCATCTTTCATCTTAACCCAGAACTTTCCTTTCTATTCATCCCAGGTCTTTAGATAAACTCAACCACTTGTCAACCAGAAAATGTTTAAATCTACCTACAGCCTGGCAGCCTCTCCTCTAACCCCCTTCTTGTTTTCTTGCCTTTCTGAACTGAACCAATGTATTTCCTAAATATATCTGATGGAAGTCTCATGTCTCCCTAACATGTATAAAACAAAGCTGCCCCTCAATCACCTTGGGCACACGTACGTTCTCAGGATTTCCTGAGGGCTATGTCACGGGCCATGATCGCTCGTATTTGGCTCAGAATAAATCTCTTCAAGTATTTTACAGAGTTTGAGTCTTTTCATCGACATAATTACTCCCTTAGACCTGGGAAGGAGAAGACACTTATGACAATAGATTTTAATACGTATTATGTTGACTTCTTGTGCTTTAGTGCATAGGTCTTCATTTTCCTGCCTCTGTTTCATGGCCACAAGGTAGCTGCTGTACCGACAGACTCACATTTACATTCCTGGCAGAAAGAGGAATATAAAGTAAAGGATGAAGAAGGCACAAAAGCATTCTTATCTTTTTTTATTCTGAAAAGGACACTACCCCTAGAGACGCCACCTTCATCTTATTGCTAAGAGCAGCGTCCCATGACCAGTCCAAGTGCAAACAAGGATGGAAAAATGAGTTTTTAAATTGAACCCATGGCTATTTCAAACAAAAGCAGGGCTCTATTATGAAAAATGATGTGTGGGGGTGTGTGGGGGTGTAAAGGGGGATTTTTTTAAATAGACAACTAATAGTGTTAGCTCCATCCAGCAATTTTACCTCCAGGAATTTATCCTATAGTAATATTTGAGGACTCAGTGCTGATTTATTTTATCTTGTCCAAATTCCTATATAAGGAGTCTGGGGAGTCATGTCCTACAAACCTTCAATTCTCATCAGATGGGTTTTATTTAACCCTGTATATTGCGACTTACTTTCCAATCTGACTGTGGCATAACAAGGAAGAAAATCAAAATATTTTACCCCAAAACATGTTTCTTTGCCATATCTTGAATTGGCCCTGCAAAGCCGTCCCTGTGGGAAAAATCCACATTCTTGCCCCTTAGTTTTCCTTCCTTTCCAGATCCAGGAGATAATCAGCTAAGAGCCAGGTACCCTTTTATGTCCAGTAAGAAACATTTTACAACCTGCTGTCTCTGAAGTCTGCTATTTGAGAGCTTGCACTGCACAATAAAACTCTATCTCCACAATCCTTTATCTTAACCTGAACATTTTCTTTCCATCGATCCCAGGTCTTGAGATAAACTCAACCAACTGTCAACCAGAAAGTGTTTAAATGGACCTATACCCTGGAAGCCCCTGCTTTGAGTTGTCCTGCCTTTCTGAACCAAACCAATGTATTTCTTAAATGTATTTGATTGACATCTCATGCCTCCCTAAAATGTATAAAACCAAGCTGCACCCAGACCACCTTGGGCACATGGTCTCAGGACCTCCTGAGGGCTGTGTCACGGGCCATGGTCACTCATATTTGTCTCAGAATAAATCTCTTCAAATGTTTTACAGTTTGAATCTTTTCATCAAGATACTTGTTAGGCACGTCACTCATGTAAAGAGACCACCAGGCAGGCTTTGTGTGGGCAACCAGGCCGTTTTATTTTGGCTTGGGTGCAAGTAGGCCAAGTCCGAGGAAGAAGTTAGGCAAGGGGAGTAGGAAGGGGGTCTGGCTAAATAGGTTGGGGCAAATGGTTGGTTAAACGTGGTAATCTGTTTTAGCAAGGGGAAGGGTGTCACAGGATGCATGGTCACAAGGGTAGGGGTTATCCATTACAAACATGAATGGTCATAACGGTGGGGGTTATCAGTTGCAAGTAGAGGGGAGGGTGCGGCAAATTATAGTTACAGGGATGGGTGTCCTGAGAAACTCAATGTCCAGGGGAAAGTTTTCACTAGGCTGAGCAGAAACAATGGTTGTATATTGCAGGGGGAGAGCAATCAGTTGACGCAGAAACAAGTTGTTTCACTTCTGTTTGTTGCCATCTGGTTATTTCAGACCTTCTGGCTCCTGGGGACCATCCAGAGGTGCACGTGCAGGTCACCAAGGCTATGATGGCCAGGCTTGGACTTGGAGGCCTGACAATATTCATGGTGGCAGAACCTGCTGGTGTCCCCACCTCAATCCCTGGAGATCCTTGCTACCATTTTGTTGTGCCCATTCCCCTAGGAGCTGGGTGCTGCTGGTAATGGTTTGTACCTACAACCCTGGGGAATTGGACTTGGATGATTAGAGCCACCTGGATGTGAGGTTCATGGGAGTTGTGTGCTGCTTTAGCCAGTGACTGTGACGGGGTATTAATGTGATCCCTTGCCTAAGGGCGGACTGATTCTGCTTGCAGTTCATGCTTCAGGGCTCCCTGTAGGAACAGGCTGAGCCTAGACTTTTCCTGAAATTATTCTTGCTTTCCTTCTTCCCCTCCCCTGGCCTGCTTCCCTCCCTCACTGTCTTAAATTTCTACCTAGACTACTTTCCTAATAAATCATTTGCCTACAAAGTTCCATCAGTCTCAGCTTCTAGGGAAACAGACTGAAGATACTCACACATGCACAAAATGATACATACAAGATTATCCAGTGCTTCATTATTCGTAAAAGACTGTTAACAAGCAAATATTCATCACTAGGCTACTGGTTAAATAAAGTACAACTTCCCCAGGAAAGAAACTAGAGGTTCAGGAACAGGGTGAAAAGTGAACTTTCAGTGTACTTTTAGTGCTTTCTGGTTTTTTTTTGAGACAGAGTCTTGCTCTGTCGCCCAGGCTGTAGTGCAGTGGTACCATCTCAGCTCACCGCAACCTCCACTTCCTGCATTCAAGTGATTCTCATGCCTCAGCTTCCTGAGTAGCTAGGATTACAGGTGTGTGTCATTACACCCAGCTAATTTTTATATTTTTAGTAGAGATAGGGTTTCACCATGTTGGCCAGGCTGGTCTCGACCTCCTGACTTCAGGTGATCCTCCCACCTTAGTCCCCCAAAGTGTTGGGATTACAGGCGTGAGCCACTGTGCCCAGCCTCTTTCTGAATTTTGACCATTTGGATGTACTGCATATTAAAAAAATAATAATGTTAAAATTAATTAAGGCTGGGCACAGTGGCTTACACCTGTAATCCTAGCACTTTGGGAGGCTGAAATAGGTGGCTCACTTATGCCCAGGAGTTTGAGACCAGACTGGGAAACATGGTGAAACCCCATCTCTACAAAAAGTAAAAAAATTATCTGGGTTTCTGCCAATCATATTTATAGAGGAAAAAAAAATCCAGGCATGGTTGTGCACGCCTGTATTCCCAGCTACTTGGGTGGCTGAGGTGGGAGGATCACTTGAGCCTGGGAGGTTGAGGCTGCAGTGAGATATGATTGCACTCCAGCCTAGACGACAGTGAGATCCTGTTTCCAAAAAATTAATTAATAAAAAAGTCCACTAAACAAGTAAATTTGATACTTAAGTGAAAACCTTAAAGGTAAGTACCTAAACACTCTATTAAATGATGTGAAACCAAAGGCCCCTAATGCTATGACCAAAGTCTGAAGCTCTCTATGAGATGCCAGACACTCAATAGTACACTTTTTCTGAAAATATATAAGACTTAGCCAGTCAGAATTATGATGTAATAATTCATTGGTAATGTGGGGAACTCAATAAGTGTCTCAAAGTTTTGCTCTTTTTTTTTTTTTGAGATGGAGTTTCACTCTTGTTGCCCAGGCTGGAGTGCAGTGGCATAATCTTGACTCACTGCAACCTCTGCCTTCCAGTTTCAACCTATTCTCCAGCCTCAGCCTCCCAAGTAGCTGGGATTACAGATGCGTGCCACCAAGCCTGGCTAATTTTTGTATTTTTAGCAGAGACGGGGTTTCACCATGTTGGCCACGCTTGTCTCGAACTTCTGACCTCATGATCTGCCCACCTTGGCCTCCCAAAGTGCTGGGATTACAGGTGCGACCCACAGCACCTGGCCTCAAAATTTTGCTTTTTAAAAATGACTAGAAAATAGTAATAACAAAACTATTATGTATGGAGGGATGAGTCTCTGGCTTATCACTCTTCCCTTTTATGTCTACATTTCTCAGTCATCTACACTCCCTGTCACCTTGTACTTATTCCTCTGACACTGCAGACTAGCTTCATCCTCTCCCACAGAATGACTCTTTCCAAGGTAATTAATGACCCCTTTGCCTCTCCATCCAGTGGTTGCTTCTCTATCCTCATCTTCCTTAACTCTCAGCAGCATTATGTGGCATGATGCTCTCCTGGTGTTCTGCCTGCGTCTCTGCTCCTTTCCTCTTAGTCTCCTTTGTCAGTTTATGCCCTTCTGCCAGACTTTTGGGTTTGTTTTGTTTTGTTTGTTTTTTTACATAGGGTTTCACTCTTAGTCCAGGCTGGAATGCAATGGCAAGACATGATCTTGGCTCACTGCAACCTCCACCTCCCAGGGTCAAGTGATTCTCCTGTCTCAGCCTCTCCAGTAGCTGGGATGCCCAGCTAATTTTTGTATTTTTTTTCTTTCTGGAGACAGGGTCTCACTCTATCCCCCAGGCTGGATTGCAGTATGAGATCTCCGCTCACTGCAACTTCCACCTCGCAGGTTCAAGTGATTCTCCGGCCTCAGCCTCCTGAGTAGCTGGGATTACAGGTGTGTGCCACCATGCCTGGCTAATTTTTTATTTTTGAGGTGGAGTCTTGCTCTGTTGCCCAGCCTGGAGTGCAGTGGCACAATCTCGGCTCACTGTAACCTCCACCTCTTGGGTTCAAGATATTCTCCTGCCTCAGCCTCCCGAGTAGCATATTGGCCAGGCTGGTCTCAAGCTCCAGGCCTCAAGTGATCTACTCAACTCCACCCCCAAGTACTGGGATTACAGGTGTGAGCTACTGCACCTTGCTGGTTCCTCTTCTCTTTTGTGTATAATGGAGTTGGGGTGCGGTAGTATGGAGAAAAGACTGACTTGGCTAGATTTATTATTTTATCAAAGAATCTGTGAGTCTTTTCTAGGTAAAATTAACAACTAGCAAGGGATTCTAGCAGCATGTAATTTCAAAATATTCTAGTATGCTTGTAAAATAAACTGTTCACAATACATAATGGTGAAACCCTGTCTCTACTAAAAATACAAAAATTAGCTGGGCGTGGTGGCAAAAGCCTGTAGTCCCAGCTACTCAGGAGGCTGAGGCAGGAAAATTGCCTGAACCCGGGAGGCAGAGGTTGCAGTGAACCAAGATTTTGCCACTGCACTCCAGCCTGGGTGACAAGAGTGAAACTCTGTCTAAAAAAAGAGAAAAAAAGAAAATAACATCAATGGCTGGGCGTGGTGGCTCATGCCGGTAATTCCAGCACTTTGGGAGGCTCAGGTGAGCGGAGAATTTGAGGTCAGAAGTTCAAGACCAGCATGACCAACATGATGAAACCACATCTCTACTAAAAATAAAAAAAAATAATAATAAAATTTCCCAGGCATGGTGGTGCACACCTGTAATTCCAGCTACTCAGGAGGCTGAGGCAGGAAAATCTCTTGAACCAGGAAGGCGGATATTGCAGCAGGTGGAAATCGTGCCACTGCATTCCAGCCTGGGTGACAGAGTGAGACTTCATCTCAAAAAAAATTCAAAAAAATAAAAAATAGGCTGGGCATGGTGGCTCATGCCTGTAATCCCAGCACTTTGGGAGGCCAAGGCGGGCAGATCACAAGGTCAAGAGATCAAGACCATCCTGGCCAACATGGTGAAACCCCATCTCTACTAAAATACAAGAATTAGCTGGGCTTGGTGGCTCTAGCCTGTAGTCTCAGCTACTTGGGAGGCTGAGGCAGGAGAATTGCTTGAACCCAAGAGGCAGAGGTTGCAGTGAGCTGAGATCAGGCCACTGCACTCCAGCCTGCCACCTGGCAACAGAGCGAGACTCTGTCTCAAAAGATAAATAAATAAATAATTAAAAATAACATCTTCACTGAGATACAGGTATACTTCAGAGATATACCTGTATATCAGGAATATCAGGTTTTGTTATATCAGGTTTTGTTCCAGACCGCTGCAGTAAAGTGAATATTGTGATAAAGCAAGTCACACACATTTTTTGGTTTCCCAGTGTATATGAAAGTTATGTTTACCCTATATTGTAACATACTAGGTGTGCAATAACATTATGTCATAAACATACAACATAAATATGTTAATTCTAAAGTACTTTATTGCTAAAAAAGTACTAACGATCATCTGAGCCTTAAGTGAGTTGTCATCATGTTTTTGCTGGTGGAGGGTCTTGCCTCAACATGGATGGCTTCTGACTGATCTGAGTTGTGGTTGCTGAAGGCTGGGGTTGGTGTGGCAACTTCTTCAAATACGACAATAAAGTTTGCTGCATTGATGGACTCATTTTTAAAATATTTTATTTCAATAGTTCTTGGGGAACAGGTGGTTTTGATTACATGCATACTTTCTTTAGTGGTGATTTCTGAGATTTTGGTGCAGCTATCACCTGAGCATTGTACAGGGTGCCCAATGTGTAGTCTTCTGTCCCTCACTCCCCTCCACCTTTTCCCTGAGTCTCCAAAGTCCAAATTCCATTGTAATATTCTAATGCCTCTGTATCCTCATAGCTTAGCTCCCACTTATAAGTGAGAACATCCAATACTTGGTTTTTCATTCCTAAGTTACTTCACTTACAATAATGGCCTCCAGCTCCGTCCAAGTTGCTGCAAATGCCATTATTTTGTTTCTTTTTATGGCTGAGTAGTATTCCATGGTGTACATACACCACATTTTCTTTATTCAGTCGTTAGTTGATGAGCACTTAGGTTGGTTCCATATCTTTGCAATTGTGATTTGTGCTGCTGTAACTATGTGCATACAGGTGTCTTTTTCATATAATGACTTCTTTTCCTTTGGGTAGATACCCAGTAGTGGGATTGCTAGATGGAATGGTAGTTCTACTTTTAGTTCCTTAAGGAATCTCCATACTGTTTTCCATAGTGGTTGTACTAGTTTACATTCCCACCAGCAGTGTAAACGTGTTCCCTTTTCCCCACATCCATGCCCACATCTATTAGTTTTTGATTTTTAAATTATGGCCATTCTTGCAGGAGTAAGAATGGTATCTCATTGGGGTTTTAATTTGCATTTCCCTAGTAATTGGTGATGCTAAGCATTTTTTCATATGGTTGTTGGCCATTTGTATATTTCTTTTGATAACTGTCTATTCATGTCTTTTCCCTCTTTTAGATGAGGTTATTTGTTTTTTTCTTGCTGATTTGTTTGAGTTACTTGTAGAGTCTCAATTCGAGTCCTTTGTTGGATGCATAGTTTGGGAATATTTTCTCCCACTCTATGGATTGTCTGTTTACTCTGCTAATTATTTCTTTTGCTGTGCAGAGCTTTTTTTTAATTAGGTCTCATCTATTTATTTTTGTTTTTGTTGCATTTGCTTTTGGGTTCTTGGTCATGAACTCTTTGCCTAAGCCAACATCTAGAAGAGTTTTTCCGATGTTATCTTCTAGCATTTTTATGGTTTCAGGTCTTAGATTTACATCTTTAATCCATCTTGAGTTGATTTTTGTGTAAGGTGAGAGATGAGGATTCAGTTTCATTCTTCCACATGTGGCTTGCCAATTATATCAGCACTATTTGTTGAATAGGGTGTGCTTTCCCCACTTTATGTTTTTGTTTGCTTTGTTGAAGATCAATTGGCTGTAAGTATTTGGCTTTATTTCTGGGTTCTCTATTCTGTTCCATTGGTCTTATGTTCCTATCTTCATGCCAGTGCCATGCTGCTTTGGTAACCACAGCCTTGTAGTATAGCTTGAAGTTGGGTAATGTGATCCCTCCAGATTTATTCTTTTTATGTAGTATTGCTTCAGCTACGCAGGCTCTTTTTTGGTTCTATATGAATTTTAGGATTTTTTTTTCTAGTTCTGTGAAGAATGATGATGGTATTTTTGATGGCAATTTCACTGAATCTGTAGATTGCTTTTGGCAGTATTTTCATTTTCACAATATTGATTCTACTCATCCATGAGCATGGGATGTGTTTCTGTTTGTTTGTGTCATCTGTGATTTCTTTCAGCAGTGTTTTGTAGTTTTCCTTGCAGAGGTCTTTCACCTGCTTTGGTAAGTATATTCCTAAGAGAGTATATGTGTGTGTGTGTGTGTGTGTGTGTGTGTGTGTGTGTTTCAGCAACGTTGTAAAAGGTATTGAGTTCCTGATTTGATTCTCAGCTTAGTTGCTGTTGGTGTATAGCAGTGCTACTGATTTGTGTACAGTGATTTTGTATTCTGAAACTTTACTGAACAGGGACAGTTTGACTTCCTCTTTACTGATTTGGATGACCCTTTTTTCTTTCTCTCATCTGATTACTCTGGCTAGGACATCCAGTACTATGTTGAATAGAAGTAATAAAAGTGGGCATCCTTGTTTTGTTCCAGTTCTCAGGGGGAATGCTTTCAACTTTTCCCCATTCAGTATAATGCTGGCTCTGGTGAATATTTCCTTTCACAAAAGATTTCTCTGTAGGATGTGATGCTGTTTGATAGCATTTTACTTATAGTAGAACTTCCTTCAAAATTGGAATAAATCCATTTAAAGCTGCTTTATCAAACACATTTATGGATTATTCTAAATCCTTGATTGTCATTTCAGCAATGTCCACAGCATTTTCACCAGGAATAGATTCCCTCGCAAAAAACCACTTTCTTTGCTCATCCATAAAAAGTAACCCTTCATCCATTAATAATTTTTATCATGTGATTGGAGCAAGTCAGTCACATCTTTAGGCTCCACTTACAATTCCAGTTCTCTTGCTATTTCCACTACAATTCAATTCCACTACATCTTCAATTACTTCCTCTACTGAATTCTTGAACTCCTCAAATCATCCATGAGGATTAAAATCAACTTCTTCCAAACTCCAGTTCATGTTGGTATTTTGACCTACTTACATGAATCAAAGATGTTCTTAATGGGACCTAGAACGGTGAATCCTTTCCAAAAGGTTTTCAGTCCACTTTGTCTGAATTCATCAGAGGAATCACTACCTACAGCAGCTATTGCCTTACAAAATGTATCTCTTAAATAAGAAGGCTTGCAAGTAAGAATTGCCCCTTAATTCATGGGCTGCCAAGTGGATATGTTAGGAGGCATGAAAACAACATTAACCTTCTTGTACATCTCCATCAGAGCTCTTGTGTGACCAGGAGCATTGTCCATGAGCAGTAATATTTTGAAAGGAAGCTTTTTTTTTTTTTTTTTTTAGCAGTAGTTCTCAACAGGGGGATTAAAATATTCGGTAAATTGGCCAGGTGTGGTGGTTCATGGCTGTAATCCCAGCACTTTGGGAGGTTGAGGCAGGTGGATTGTTTGAGCTCAGGAGTTTGAGATCAGCCTGGGAAACATGGTGAAACCCTGACTCTACCAAAAATACAAAAAACTGGCCAGGTGTGATGGTGTGCCCCTGTAGTCCCAGCTACTCAGGTGGCTGAGGTGGGAGGATCACTTGAGCCCAGGAAGGAGATGCTGCAGTGAGCCAAGATCATGCCACTGCACTCCAGCCTGCATGACAGAGTAAGATCCTGCCTAAAAAAATAAATAAATAAATAATTCAGTAAATCATGCTGTAAACAGATGTGCTGTCATCCACACTTTATTGCTACAATTATCGAGCAAATAGAGTAGATGTAACATAATTCTTTTTCTTTTTTTTTTTTTTTGAGATGGAGTCTCTGTTAGCCAGGCTGGAGTGCAGTGGCGCAATCTCGGCTCACTGCATCCTCTGCCTCCTGGGTTCAAGCAATTCCCCTGCCTCACTTCAACCTCCCTAGTAGCTGGGATTATAAGTGCATGCCACCACATCTGGCTAATTTTTATATTTTTAGTAGAGAAAGGATCTCACCGTGTTGACTAGGCTGCTCTCGAACTCCTGACCTCAAATGATCTGACCGCCTCAGCCTCCCAAAGTGCTGGGATTGTAGGCATGAGGCACCATGCCTGGCCCAATTTAGCATAATACATAAGAGCTCTAGGATTTTCAGAATGGTCAATGAGCATTGACTTCAACTTAAAGTCATTGGTTGCATTAATCCCTAACAAGAGTCAGCCTGGGCCAGGCACAGTGGCTCACACCTGTAATCCCAGCACTCAGAGAGGCCAAGGAAGGTTGGTTACTTGAGATCAGGAGTTTGAGACCAACTTGGCCAAGATGGTGAAACCCCATCTTTACTAGAAATACAAAAATTAGCTAGGTGTGGTGGCACATGCCTGTGGTTCCAGCCACTCAGGAGGCTGAGGCATTAGAATCGCTTGAACCTGGGAGGTGGAGGTTGCAGTGAGCCAAGATCATACCACTGCACTCCAGCCTGGGCGACAGAACCAGACTGTCTCAAATAAAAAAAAAAGTCAGCCTGTCCTTTTTTCTTTTTCTTTTTGACTCATTGTGACCTCCTGGGCTCAAGCAATTCTCCCATCTCAGCCTCCCGAGTAGCTGAAACTACTGGCAGCAGAATTATAACCTCATTGTAAATTAGCTGGGCTACCACACCCAGCTGATTTATTTATTTTTTGTAGAGAGGGGATCTCACCATGTTGCCCAGAGTGTTCTTGACCTCTTGGCCTCAAACAGTTCTGCCTCCTCCTCCCAAAGCATTGGGATCACAGGCATGAGCCACCATGTTGGGCCTCAGCCTGTCCTTTGATGCTTTGAAGCCAGGCATTAACTTTTCCTCTCAAGCTATGAAAGTCCTTAATAGCTTCTCTGCAAGGTTTCTTCTATAAGTCTGTTTTATCTACATTGAAAATCTGCTGTTTAGTGTAGCCTCCTTCATCAATTATCTTAGCTAGATCACCAGGATAACTTCCTGCAGCTTCTACATCAGCACTTGCTGCTTCTCCTTGCACTTCTATGTTATGAAGACAGCTTTTCTATTTTTTCTTTATATATATATATACTTCATTGCATTTTAGGTTCTGGGGTACATGTGAAGAACATGCAGGATTGTTGCGTAGGTATATACATGGCAATGTGGTATTTTTTCTTTAAAGACAGGCTGTAGCTTTGTCAGCAGGAGGTAGCTTTGTCACCCAGGCTGGTGCGATCCCATCTCACTATAACCTCAAACTCTTGGGCTCAAGTGATTCCTCCCCACCCCTAACCCCGCCATCCCCCAACCCCATCCCCTTGTCAGCCTCCAGATTAGCTAGGACTACAGGCACCCACCACCATGCCTGTCTAATTTTTTTTTTTTTTTTTGAGATGGAGTTTCACTGTTGTTACCCAGGCTGGAGTGCAATGTCGTGATCTCTGCTCACTGCACCCTCCGCCTCCTGGGTTCAAGCAATTCTCCTGCCTCAGCCTCCTGAGTAGCTGGGAATACAGGCACGCACCAGCATGCCCAGCTAATTTTTGTATTTTTAGTAGAGTCAGGGTTTCACCATATTGACCAGGATGGTCTCGATCTCTTGACCTTGTGATCCACCTGCCTCAGCCTCCCAAAGTGCTGGGATTATAGGCGTGAGCCACCGTGCCCGGCCGGCTAATTTTTAAAAGTTTGTTGTGGTATTTTTGAGACAGGCTCTCACTCTGTCACCCAGGCTGGCATGCAGTGGTGCAATCATGGCTCACTGCAGCCTTGACCTCCCAGGACTCAGGCAGTCTCCCACCTTAGCCTCAGAGGCAGCTGGGACAACAAGCACACACCACCACTCCTGGCTACTACTTTTCTGATTTTTTGTAGAGATGAGTTCTCGATATGTTGCCCAGGCTAGCCTCAATCGGTCCTCCCACCTCGGCCTCTCAAAGTCCTGGGATTACAGGGGTGAGCCACCATACCAGCAGAAGACAGCTTTCTTCTTTAAACCTTGTGAATCAATCTCTGCTAGCTTCAAACTTTCCTGCAGCTTCTCCAATTCTCTCAGCCGTCATAGAATTGCTGAAAGTTAGGGCCTTGCTCTCATTTAGACTTTCATGTAAGGGAATGTTGCTGCTGGTCTATTCTATCTAGACCACTCAAACTTTCTTCCTGTCAGGAATAAGGCTGTTTTTCTTTCTTATCATTTGTGTTTACTGGAGTAGCACTTTTAATTTCCTTTCAGAACCTTTTCTTGGCATTAAGAACTTGAGTATTTGATGCAAAAGGTCTAGCTTTTGGCTTATCTCACTAAGCTTAATTATTTTTGGCTTTTCTTTTTTTTTTTTTTTTTTAGTAGAGATGGGGTCTTGCTAGGCTGGTCTCAAACTCCAGGGCTCAAGCAATCCTCAAGTCTCAACCTTCCAAAGTATTGGGATTACAGATGTAAGCCACTGTGCCTGGCCCACTCGAACACTTAGAGGCCATTGTAGAGTTATTAGGTTAAATTTAAATTAGGTTGACCCCATGTTATTATTGTTGCTGTGTCTCAGGGAATAGAGAGGCCCAAGGAGAGGGACAGAGTTGGGGGAATGGCCAGAAAGTGGAGCAGACAGAACACACATATATTTATTCATTAAATTCGCCCTTTTATTATGGGCATGGTTTGTGATGTCCCAAGAAATTTACCATAGTAACACTGAAGAGCACTGATCGTAGATCACCATGACAGACATAACAATGAAAAGTCTGAAATATTGTGAGATTTACCAAAATGTGACATAGGACATGAAGTGAGCATATGCTGCTGGAAGCATGGTGCTGTTTAATTTGCTTGATGCAGGGTTCCCACAGACTTTCAATTTGTAAAAGTACAATATGGGCCAGCTAGCTGCAAAATCTCGGCTCACTGCAACCTCCGCCTCTCTGGTTCAAGTGATTCTCCTGCCTCAGCCTCCCAAGTAGCCTGGACTACCGGCACACATCACCATGCCCAGCTAATTTTTTGTATTTTTAGTAGAGATGGTATTTCACTGTGTTAGCCAGGATGATCTCAATCTCCTGACCTCGTGATCCACCTCCCTCAGCCTCCCAAAGTGCTAGGGTTACAGGTGTAAGCCACTGTGCTCTAATATAGAGATTTTTTTGACCTCCTGGGTTAAGTATACTCAGTATTTTTTCATGCTATTTTAAAGTATTTTTTATGCTATTGTAAATGAAATTATCTTCTTAATTTCTTAATCAAATAATGCATCGTTAGTGCCACAATAAGCCACACCTAGCTTTTTTCTTTTGGTAGAGACAGGGTCTCTCCATGCTGTCCAGGCTTGTCTCAAACTTCTGACCTCAAGCCATCCTCGAGCCCCAGCCTCCCAAAGTGCTGAGATTACAGGCTTGAGCCTCCGTGCCCGGGCCCCACCACCGCTTTCTAAGAGCTGCTTGTGTGCAGGACTACCCTGGATGGGCCAAACCACCTTGTTCGAGCTGAATACCTCCAATCTTCCCCTCTTCTTGACGGTCCAGCACACACACCTGCAAGCTCATGTTCTGATTATAATAAACATCAAGACCAGCCTTAGGAAAGACCAAAAGGTGAATGCAGGAAAGGTGCTGTGGACTGGGTGATATGCCTGGTCGGAGCATTTTTGGTGCCAGCTGCTTCCTCTTGTTTCCTTCCCCCAGCACCAGCCTGGCACTGGAGTCACTATCTCTCTGGAGGTTTCAAAAGCCTTTTTTTTTTTTCTAGAAGTGTTTGCCCTTTGTATTCTTTGAATGAAAACATTACATGGGCAGGGACTGTGCTTTATTTCTTAATTGAGGACTTATATTTTACATCTTATGTCACCGAGTAGAAACACAGCAGATGACCTGGCCTTTCACATTTCTGTCTTCAGTTCCATAAATCCTATTATTCTTAAACTAAGAGAGTCACCTGGTCACTCTAGGACAGGACAGATACCTCAGTTTATTAACAATTTTTTCCTAACTCTTCTTAATTCTTTCTTGTTAAGTCAGAGACTGAAGAGTCTGAGATTTTCTTTTCTTTTCTTTTCTTTTTTTTTTAGACAGTAGCCTAGGCTGAAGTGTTGAAGTGCAATGGCGCGATCTCAGCTCTCCGCAATCTCTGCCTCCCGGGTTCAAGTAATTCTCCTGCCTCAGCCTCCCGAGTAGCTGGGACTACAGGTGCACACCACCACACCCAGCTAATTTTTGTGTTTTTAGTAGAGACAGGGTTTCACCATATTGGCCAGGCTGATCTTGAACTCCTGACCTTATAATCCGCCCGCCTTGGCCTCCGAAAGTGCTGGGATTACAGGCATGAGCCACCGTGCCCAGCCTAAGATTTTCTGCTACTTGCAAGCTAACAAGTTACCCTGCCACAATTATTATTATTATTATTATTTTTGAGATGGAGTCTCACTCTGTCGCCTCAGGCTGGAGGCATTGCACTCAGATTGGAGTGCAGTGGTGCGATCTTGGCTCACTACAATCTCCACCTTCCGGGTTCAAGTGATTCTCCTGCCTCAGCCTCCAGAGAAGCTGTGATTACAGGTGCCTGCCACCATGCCTGGCTAATGTTTTGTATTTTTAGTAGAGACAGGGTTTCCCCATGTTGGACAGGCTGGTTTCAAACTCGACCTCAGGTGATCCACCTGCCTGGGCCTTCCAAAGTGCTGAGATCACAGGCATAAGCCACTGCACCCGGCCGACAAATTTTTATATAGATTGTGTCAGAAAACAAGAGACCTCTGAGTCAGAGACAAAGACATATACTCACAGCAAAAGCAGCAGCCAAGGTGAGTTCAGAGCTTGAGTTCCCTGAGTCCCAATTCCCATAAGGCGGCAACAGGGAGGGCCAGATGGTACTTACAGATCCCTTCAGGTGCAATACAGGAGGCAGAGTCTGAGTTTACGAGGGTCACACTTTGCATAGGGCTGCAGGGAAATCTGCCCATCCTCACTTCCAGAGAAAAATATTCTACACTGGAATGTGAGCACGTATTTCTGGGGCAAGACGCCTCTTGGTGAAAGTTACCGTTTTGATCTTTATTTATCTAGGAATGCAAATACATTTGCTTCAGGGGCAGTCCCTGTCTTTATCTCTCCAAGGCTGCCTGCTTGCACCAGGCATTCCTAGAAAGATAATCCTGGCGCACAAGAGCAAAACATGCTCAAAGAGTCACAGACTCAACGTCTCTGAAGTTGTTTTGGTCCCTTAAACTTCGATTTTTGGACATTTCCCTTCACTTTCCTTTTAAAAATCTCATCCTTTCCAACAATTTCAATTGTGAGAATTTCCAAATCAAGCGTTCAATATCAAAACACTGTGTGTGACAAACTTAAAGTTTTGAATCAGACTATGTCAGCAGAAAGCACGATTATTGATGATGTATAGGACAGCAATCTTGAACTAAAGAAGAAGGTGGGACAGCCCCAAATCTCTCACAAATTATTATTGTTATTTTTGGCATGCCTCTGCTGGCAGGAAACGGTTTATTTTAAAGATGACCTATTACATTAGGTATTTGTATTGAATGTTACCTTATGTGTTGAAAGGGAGTGAAGAGAGAATATATATGTCATTTGTCATGCATGGATAACATCGATGTAAGTGTAACGAAAATACCAATGTAAGATTTGGTGCGCCAACCTAATAGCATGAGCATGATTGATAGGTTGGTCCAGTAGTTTGGCTTATTGTTCAGTGAATATCCACTCCCCTCTCCCTTCTACCTTGGGGAGATTACACTTCTTAGGCCTGGCTCTGCGACTTGCTTTAGCCAATGGAATACTAATGGAATAGAGAGGAGAGAGAGAGACTTTGAATATGCTTGACTTGGCTCTTGGTTTGACATGGCTCTCCTAGTCCTGCCATTTTTCATAAGAACCACATGTCCCACCAGCACTGCTGCTTCAGCCTGGGCCCCAGAAAAAGACTCAGGAAACAGGAGTACAACCTGAACCTCAGAGCCCAGGCATCTGAGCCCCAGTTTGAGGCATAATTATCGGCTGACCTGCTGACCTGCCAGTAAGAAAAATAAATTCTTAAATTAGCTGGGCATGGTGGCGCATGCTGTAATCCCAGCTACTCGGGAGGCTGAGACAGGAGAATTGCTTGAACTGAGGAGGCAGAGGCTGCAGTGAGCTGAGATCATATCACTACACTCCAGCCTGGGTGACAGAGTAAGACTCCTTCTTAAAAAATAAAAAAAGAAAATCAAATTCTTCTTGTAAGCCACTTGGTTTTGATATGTGTGTATGTTTTTTTTTAATAGAGTGTTATTGGCCGAATGCCGTGGCTCACACCTGTAATCCCAGTGCTTTGGGAGGCTGAGGCGGGCAGATCACTAGGTCAAGAGATCGAGACCATCCTGGCCAACATGGTAAAACCCCATCTCTACTATAAAAATATATATATTTACAAAAAATAGCTAGGTGTGGTGGTGCATGCCTGTAGTCCCAGCTACTGGGGAGGCTAAGGCAGGAGAATTGCTTGAACCCAGGAGGTGAAGATTGCAGTGAGCCGAGATCATAGCTACTGCCCTCCAACCTGACAACAGAGTGAGACTTTGTCTCAAAGAACATTATTGTGGCATTAGCTGACTCATAGAGTTAGGATGAATATTCTTTGATAGTTTTTGCATTTTGAACCATGTGAATGCACTATTTATTCAAAAAAGATTTAATGTATCTTGTCAAGCCCATATGCCAAAATGACTCAGGATATAGATACAGGTAATTCTTAAATTACATGAATGGCTTCTCTCTACCTTTCCCACTTTTATATCGTGGATCCAAGATGACAGTAGTGAAGGAACAAGCATGGAAAAGATATTTTTAAATTACCCTAGCAATATCTTCAAAATTCTGAGGAAACTTAATTTCTGACATAAAATTCTGTACCTAGCTGAAATATCAATGCAATGGGAAGGCAGAACAAAGCTATCTTCATGGTTTGCCCAAGTTAATGCTACAGGATGAATTTAAGACTTTTAAGCTGGGTGCAACGGCTCATGACTTTAATCCCAGCACTTTGGGAGGCTGAGGCGGGTGGATCACCTGAGGTCAAGAGTTTGAGACCAGCCTGGCTAACATGATGAAAACCTGTCTCTACTAAAAGTACAAAAATTAGCCAGGCATGGTGGCAGGAGCCTTTAATCCCAGCTCCTTGGGAGGCTGAGGCAGGAGAATTGCTTGAACTTGGGAGGTGGAAGTTGCAGTGAGCTGAGATTGCACCATTGCACTCCAGCCTGGGCAACAAGATTGAAACTCCATCTCAAAAAAAAAAAAGACTTTTTAGTGGGGAGCTTGGAGGGAAGGATTCAAAAGGACATTTGCCCCTTCATACCTATGAGCATGGCTCTCAAAAAATAAAACAAAATAACAGGCATTGGTGAAGAAGTAGAGAAACTGCTGTATATTAATAATGGGAATGTAAAATGGTGCAGCCACCACAGCAAACAGTTTGGTATTTCTTCAAAAAGCTAAAAACATAGAATTATGATCCATGAAGAAGAATACACCTACAGGAATTAAAAGCAGGGACTTGGCTACATACTGGGAAGCCACTGTCATTGCAGCATTATTCATAGTAGCCAAAAGATGGAGACAACCCAAATGACCATCAACAAATAAATGGATAAACACAATGTAGTATATACAGAAAATGGACTATGTTATTCAGCCATTTAAAAGAATGAAGTGCTGATACATGCTAAATGTGGATGAACCTTGAAAACATTATGCCAGACACAAAAAGACAAATATATGATTCCATTTATATGAAATATCTAGAATGGACAAATTCTGAAAGACTGAAAGTGTCAGAGGCATTGGAACCAGAGCAATTCCATCTTCAACAGAGGCTGGGTAAAATAAGGCTGAGACATACTGGGTGGCATTCCCAGATGGTTAAGGTATTCTAAGTCATAGGATAAGATGGGAGTCCTGTACAAGATACAGGTTATAAAGACCTTGCTGATAAAACAGGTTGCAGTAAAGAAACCAGCTAAAACCCACATAAACCAAGATGGTGACAAGAGTGACCTCTGGTTGTCCTCACTGCTGCACTCCCACTGGCACCATGACAGTTTCTGAACGCCCTGGCAATGTCAGGAAGTTATCCTATATGGTCTAAAAAGGGGAGGCATGAATAATCCACCCTTTGTTTAGCCTATCATCAAGAAATAACCATAAAAATAGGCAACCAGCAGCCCTCAGTGCTGCTCTGTCTGTGGAGTAGCCATTTTCTGATTCCTTTACTTTCTTAATAAACTTGCTTTCACTTTACTCTATGAACTTGCCCTGAATTCTTTCTTGTGTAAGATCGAAGACCCCTCTCTGGAGGTCTGGATTGGGACCCCTTTCTGATAACGTCTTTCTGGAGACCCAGATGGGACTACAGTGTGGAGACTCCCAACCCAAAGGCTAACTTTGGGTAAGCTGTAGGGTCTGGTAACATCTTTCTCATGAACCACAAAAGGGACAATACCAAAAATACCTCTTGACCCAAAGGAAATAGACTGCAGCACTAATTGGCCAACTTTGGGTAACTAGGGTACCCAAGTAAAGATAGGATTGGGTTAGAGGTACAACATAGGGGAGTTAGTCCCTCCTGAAACAGAGTGGATTAGAGACCCCTCTTAATAAAAGGCAAGAACACTTAACTGATGTTGGGTTACAGGCCCAGATTAGGAGAGTTATCCCTTCTAAGATTTAGGGAGTTAGAGGCCTCTCTCAGGAAAGTCTTTCTTGGCTAAGAATGGGTTTGACACTACAGGATATTAACTGCGATTCTCTTTCAAATAATCTGCCTTGCACTCTTTGCTGATGGCTGTGGGTGACAGGACTAGGCATGAACAGGATCATGGGACATGAGGAACTTTTTCTTCCATAAAAGGGGAAACCTGAGAGCTAATGGGACTGCTGAAAAAGATCCCTTCACAGCTGACAAGTGGCGGCCTGAACTTTTGATTCAGTGTTACTGCAATGGGTGGGTCTTTCTCTGACCTCCCTGAGATCTTCACCTTCCCCATCCTGTCACAGGCAAGGCTTTTCTCTCTCTCCTTTCCCATTCTTATTTTTTATATTACTCAGGGTGACCATCTTGCCCAGAGATCACAAGTTAAAACTCCCGATCAGAGGTTGGATTAATGATGATGGGACCCAACCAGGGACAAGTTTAAGCCTTGCCAGTTTGATATTGGGTGCTAAGCAGAGTGGCAGGTCATAAACTGCTTCTTTGACTTTTAAAAAGTGTTCAATTTTATTATTTATTTATTTATTTATTTATTTTTGAGATGGAGTTTTGCACTTTTGCCCAGGCTGGAGTGCAGCTCACTGCAACCTCCATCTTCCAGGTTTAAGCAATTCTCCTGCCTCAGCCTCCCAAGTAGCTGGGATTAAAGGCCTGTGCTGCCACACCCAGCTAATTTTTGCATTTTTAGTACAAATAGGGTTGGACCACATTGTTCAGGCTGGTTTAGAACTCCTGGATAACTTGGTCTTGACCTCAAGTTATCCGTCACCCTTGGCCTCCCAAAGTGCTGGGATTACAGGCCCAAGCCACCACACCCAGCCTCCATTTATTTTAAAGCATTAAATTCTAGATAAGGCCTGGGGACATGTGGCATTAGCTATGCCCCCTAGCTATGCAAAGAAGGTTATAAAGAAAAAAGATTTTATGTAACAAAGGATCTTGTATGGCAAAGTCTTGTCCTAAAGTATAATGACTGGTTGTTTGACAAGAGGAATGTTTAGGGCAAGTTAGAAAGTCCAAGCATGTTATTTCATTTAAGTCATAAAAAATTATTAAATATAATTTATGCAAAAATGCTGCATAATTTAAAGGTAATTAGTCCTCCTAAATGCATCATAAAATGCCACTATAACATGTAACTGTACAACTTGCCTGCTTTACAGCTAGGTAAGGCCTGGGACACGTAAAGTTAAACAATAAAAAAAAAAAATCAGACCTTATCTGCACTTCTGTCTGCTGTCCTAGGCTCCATACCTAATTAAAACCCTGGACTTACCAAGGTTTTCACCAAGAGTTAACAGTGTAACATGTACTTGTGACTACCAAATAAAAAGTTTTACATGAAAGGTATGTAAGAAAAGTAAATTTTGGTTTTAGTAAAAACTTATAAAAAGGCATGGGAATGTAAACTTTTTTGCCTAAAGGGTTAAAGGATTGTTTTAAGTGAAATAGGAAAATTGTAAAGGTTTAAACAAGTTGTAAAGGTTTTATAAAAAATTTTTTTAAAAATCTGTGTGTGAATATATTGGCTAAGTTAAAGGGGTATTACTCAGTTTTTCTGTAAACTAAACATTTAAATAAAAGCACAACAGGAGTCTCACTCTGTCATCCATGCTGGAGTGCAGTGGCCTAATCTCAGCTCACTGGAACCTCCACCTTCTCAGTTCAAGCAATTGTCCTGCCTCAGCTTCCCGAATAGCTGAGACTACAGGCATGTGCCACCAGCCCGGCTAATTTTTGTATTTATAGTAGAGACAGGGTTCCACCATGTTAGCCAGCATGGTCTCGATCACATGACCTTGTGATCTGCCCACTTTGGCCTGCAAAGTGCTGGGATTACAGGGGTGAGCCACTGCTCCTGGCCAATAGGTTTTTCTTAAAGCAAAAACCTGCTTATAATCTGCTCTAACAAAAATTGTAAAGGGTTATAAAAGAGGTTTATTAAAATATTACCTTATGGTGAAACTGATTAAAATTAAATACATTTGCTTATAAGGTTTTATTAAAAATGGGTTTAACAGTAATAGTACACTAATGTAGGGGCACAGTGGCTCACGCCTTTAATCCCAGCACTTTGGGAGGTCAAGGAGGGTGGATTACCTAATGTTGGGAGTTCAACACTGTTAGGGTCACAGCAAGGGAAACCCGTAAGACCTCTGCTCCATTCTCCCCTGATAAGCCAAGCTCATAACAAAAACAGCCTCAAGACTTACAAACAGGGCACCTAGGTTCCAGGATGTGGTTGCACCTGGCTCTCAAACCCATGATGCTGACCTAATTAAGCAGAATGTCAGCCCCTGAGAACCAAGAAAAACCAAGGTTTTTCTTAGAATAGCACCCAGCTACCTGCAAACCCCCATATAACCCCTATAGTCTGTAAGCCAGGCTGCTCCCTTCACTGCCTATGGTGAGGCAGCCAGCCTGGCAGGTTGAAATAAACTTGCTAAACCTGACCCTGGGTCTGCCTCTCCATCCTTTCAGTCAACCTTACAGAGACCAGCCTGACCAACATAGAGAAATCCTAGCTCTACTAAAAATACAAAAATTAGCCGGGCGTGGTGGCACATGCCTGCAATTTCAGCTACTCAGGAGGCTGAGGCAGGAGAATCACTTGAGCCTGGGAGGTGGAGGTTGTGGTGAGCCGAGATCATGCCATCACACTCCAGCCTGGGCAACAAGAGAGAAACTCTGTCTCAAAAAAAAAAAAAAAAAAAAAAAAAACAGTAATAGTACACTAATATAAAAGTGACATTTTCTTATTTTTATAAAAATCATAAAATAGTGTTTAGTTTTCTTCAGGCTATATTTGTATAAATATGTTATTAATATGTGTTCCAAAATTATGGGAAAATCCTATAATTCTAATATAACTTTGTGTATATTATTAATTATAATTGTTACATAAAATCATTGTGTGCCACAGAAGTAACCAAATTTCATTGTCAGTTGTTTTTAACTGTGGCTGTCCTAAGACATTTTGTCATCACAGACACTTGTTGTCTGTTTAATCCTCTTTAAAAAATTGTTAATAATCAGCTATAGGACTCTAACAGGTGCTCTTAAATTCAGGTTTCTAATAACTTTGAACATTGTAATATTAAAATAGAGGAAAAAACTTTCAGGATTCATGGAAAGCTTAAATGTTCATAAATATCAAACAGGAGTTAACTGCATGGACTAAACTAATAGAAGCTATTTACTGCTTTTAACAATTAAGTAAAGCATACTCCTGTAAACAAAATGTGGAGTATATTTGTTTCTCTCTACTTTATTTCTCCAAAATATGGAAACTATTTGTAAGTATTCTTAATTTATGGTAATATACTTATTTGCCTAAGAGCAATAAAAATCCATTTTCTTTTGTAACAGGACACAACTGGAAAAAATGGTTATTTTACCAAGGCTTTAACTAGAATGGTGTGTTATCCTTTAAGGAATTAAACTTACAGAGCTAATAAAAGTTCCTTGGGAAGGCCAGGCACAGTGGCTCATGCCTGTAATCCCAGCACTTTGAGAAGCCAAGGCGGGTAGATCATGAGGTCAGAAGTTCAAGACCAACCTGGCCAAGATGGTGAAACCCCATATCTACTAAAAACACAAAAATTAGCTGGGCACAGTAGCAGGTGCCTGTAGTCCCAGCTACTTGGGAGGCAGAGGCAGGAAAATTGCTTGAATCCGGGCAGCAGAGGTTGCAGTGAGCCAAGATCATGCCACTGCACTCCAGTCTGGGCAGTAGAGTACAACTCTGTCTCAAAAAAAAGAAAAAAGTTCCTTGGGAGAACTGGCCTCATACCTTGCCTACACAGTCCCTGTACAGGGTTTCTGACGTATGGTAAGTAAAGAATGTCACTTTCTTGTTTCCGAGACAAGAGTCTTGCTCTTGTTGTCCCAGGCTGGAGTGCAATGGCACGATCTTGACTCACTGCAACATCCGCCTCCTGGGTTTAAGCGATTCTCCTGCCTCAGCCTCCTGAGTAGCTGGCATTACAGGCACCTGCCACCACTTCCGGCTAATTTGTATTTTTAGTAGAGATGGGGATTCACTATGTTGATCAGGCTAGTCTCAAACTCCTGACCTCAGGCAATCCACCTGCCTCAGCCTCCCAAAGTGCTGGGATTACAGGCATGAGCCACCACAGCCAGCCAAGAATGTCACTTTCTAACAGGCCCAGGAGCCTCAAGTTATCTTGGAACCTCAAGAGGAGAGAAATGTACCCAACTCATAGGTATTTAAGGATATAAACCCATGGCAGGGCTTGGCTCTAAAAAAAACCTAAGATTCCTTCTATGAAACAGAGTTCCATCGAAGCCAATTTACAAAAAGCTTATGTGAAAAATAATTATTCTTGCTACACTTTATACAAATAATCAGGCCAAGTACAATAAAGCAAGTTGGTCTTACCATAATTTGTCTTTAGTAAAAAATGGGAAACTGGAGTTTCAAGAACTATGGTACACTTGTTATTAAATTATATTCTCATCATTGTTTGTAAATTTTTTTTCCTGCAAGTTAAACTGACTCTGCTTATTCCTGTAAATCAGCCAGTAATCTCTTACTGCTGCTCAGAAGAAACAAGAGAGATGGGTCATGTAAAAGTCTGAATCGATATCTAATCCTGGGCATGTACTGGAATCACCTAGCAACACCATATCAGCTTGGTTCTAACAGTTACCCAGCTCGTGGAAAACCTTCTAACTTAGTTAACTTGGGATAATTTTGCTTATGATGCTTTACTGTTGTGAAATATATTGCTGTTGTACTCTTTGTATAGCAGTGCAAAATAAGCTTACTCAATGTTTTCTTAAACACTTATTAATCTTCCAAATATCACCTTTTGTCAGAACTCAAAAGTTATAAATGGCCCTAGACATACCAATGCTTTCTAAGCTCCTCTCTACCCTAAACACAAAGACCCTAATAGGCAGGAATATCATCGCCCCTATTCAGCATAAAGAAGTTATGGAAAATGGATTTTTGTCCATCTGCAACCCTTAGGATTACAGGTTTCTTTTATAAAAGGAAGCTGGGAAATGTCAGATGCATTGGAACCAGAGCAACTCCATCTTGGATAGGGGCTGGGTAAAATAAAGCTGAGACCTACTGGGTGGCATTCCCAGATGGTTAAGTCATTCTAAGTCATAGGATGAGGGGCCGGGCACAGTGGCTCACACCTGTAATCCCAGCACTTTGGGAGGCCAAGGCAGGTGGACCACGAGGTCAAGAGATCGAGACCACCCTGGTCAACATGGTGAAACCCCGTCTCTACTAAAAATACAAAAAATTAGCTGGGCATGGTGGCACGTGCCTGTAATCCCAGCTACTCAGAAGGCTGAGGCAGGAGAATTGCCTGAACCCAGGAGGCGGAGGTTGCGGTGAGCCGAGATCGCGCCATTGCACTCCAGCCTGGGTAACAAGAGCGAAACTCCGTCTCAAAAAAAACAACGATATCTGCTATCATGCTAGCTCTCAGACATTACCCAGTCCTACTCTTCCAGCTCCCCATTTATATCCAAGCTCCTCCTACTGATATACACCCACTACAGGGCACTGCTTATAGGAGGAGAAACCTCCAGGACTCCAGGAAGGATGTATTTCTAAATATCAGTGTTGGCCATTGAGGAAGTGGATGACTCTGATGATGGAGTAATGCATCTTTCGCAAGTTAGATGTTTCCCAATTCTTTGCTTTCAACAAAATTGAAAGAGATCTAAAAAGTTGACACATCAAATTTCATTAAAAATCAGCTTTTGGCCCAGCGCAGCGGCTCACGCCTGTAATCCCAGCACTTGGGGAGGCCGAGGCAGGTGGATCAAGAGGTCAACAAATCGAGACCATCCTGGCCAACATGGTGAAACCCAGTCTCTACTAAAAATACAAAAATTAGCTGGGTGTGGTGGAGTGTGCCTGTAGTCCCAGCTACTCGGGAGCTGAGGCAGGAGAATTGCTTGAACCCAGGAGGCGGAGGTTGCAGTGAGCCGAGATTGCGCCACTGCACTCCAGCCTGGTGTCTAGTGACAGACCAAGACTCTGTCTCAAAAAAAAAAAAAAATCAGCTTTTGATAATCAATAACTATGTGGCTTTTGGCATATACTTCAGAAAGAATTCAAGTAATTGAATGTAATCACTATAATAACACCCCTTCTATTTCTTTCTACCTATTTATGCTACAAGGAGTCAAATAAAAACAAATCCATACTTAGATAAATAAAGACCTTTTTCAGAAAGACTCAAGTAATGGCGGTGGCGGGATAAAGCTATTGCGAAAGAAAGAACACTCCACTGGAGCAAACAAGGTTAGAAGGAACAGAGTATGCGGAAATGGAATCAGAGAGTGGCACATCGGACAGTTTTTCTTTGCAGTCAGCCAATTCTGGAAGGGTCATTAAGGAGGCTGCTCCACATTCCAATGCTTGTTTAAACTCAAGGGTAGGCCAAAGTTCAGGGGCCTGAGGGGAAAAGAGAAGCCCAACTAGAGATTGGTCAAGTCAGATTAGCAGGTATTTTGTCCAGAATGGTCAGTGCAAATAGTTAAGCTAATCATTTATGAGGCAAAGTAATGGGAATTTGGAGAGACTGTGTTGTCCTTTCTAAACAAGAGGGTCGTCATCCATCGGTCTTATCTAACTCATATAGGGAAGGGTGGATTTTGCAGTAAGCCATTTCCAGGACCACAAAAAGAGTGGAGGGATTTTTAAATTATTGCTGTTTTCCAGAAGTATGATGCTCAGGTAAAGTTCAACATTGCCAAAGTTTTTTTGTTTTTTTGTTTTTGAGATGGAGTTTTGCTCTTGTTGCTCAAGCTAGAGTGCAGTGGTGCGATCTCAGCTCACTGCAATCTCTGCCTCCCAGGTTAAAGTAATTCTCCTGCCTCAGGCTCCCAAGGAGCTGGGATTACAGGTATCCGCCACCACACCCAGCTAATTTTTTGTATTTTTAGTAGAGATGGGGTTTCACCATGTTGGCCAGGCTGATCTCAAACTCCTGACCTCAGGTGATCCACCTGCTTCAGCCTCCCAAAGTGCTAGGATTACAGGCGTGAGCCACCATGCCCCACTGCTAAAGGTTTACATGGATTTGATGCTGAACCCTGTGTACTTCATTAAAAAGTCATGAGCATCAATACAACATCCATTTCACTAAGATAAATATTTCCAGTAATGTTTAACTTCCATATTAGAGTACCCATTAACTCAGCTATTCATGTTAAGTTCAGGAATGTCAGAAGGACTCCTTAGATACAATTTGTTTCCATAATATAGCTGCTCATTCCATGCAAACTGCTTCATTCTGCAGAATCCACAATTACAGTTTTGCCATCCTGAGTGTTTTATCTAAGGATCCAGGATCACAAGGATTTCTTAAGCAGTTGGTATCTTTTTTTTTTTCAAACAGACTCTTGCTCTGTCACCAGGCTGAAGTGCAGTGGCACAATCTCAGCTCACAGCAACCTCCGCCTCCCAGGTTCAAGCAATTCTCCTGCTTCAGCCTCCAGAGTAGCTGGGATTACAGGTGGCAACCACCATGCCCAGCTAATTTTTGTAATTCTTGGTAGAGACAGGGTTTCACCATTGTTGAGAAATACTAAGTGTATGATTGCCGAGAAATGCTGAGTGTATGATAAAATATGTTGTTTGCTAAGAAGAACTATAGCAAGGAAAACCTAGCCACCACCCCGCACCCAGTAGAAAAACTACTTGGGGCATTCTAAAGTGGCAGGACAATATATAAATATCATACACCGGTGAAAACAATACTTTTAGCATGGGACATCTGACCCTGCCCCCGTGGCTCCCTCATGGAGAATACCTTTTAGTTTGTTTGTAGTCAGTGGTAAACAGGCACCAGCTGCCTACTTGGTTTTTTGTGTGTGTGTGTTATGAGAAAATACCAAACATCTGTTGGTTAATAATCATGAACTCTTCAGAGAGAATAACTCATTGGTCAGAGTCTGCTCGAGGCCCTCAGCCCAAAATGCTGTCAGCCTCTGAGGCTCTCAGCTCAGAAGGCTATTGGCCCCCCAGATAGACCCACCTTGTTGTTCTATCTGGATGTCTGTTTCTCAGTTCCTTCAGCACTGCCTGGGTGGGGGTCTCTACCACCAAGCTGGTCTTGGTACACCACGTTGGCCAGGATGGTCTCCATCTCTTAATCTGCCCATCTCAGCCTTCTGAAGTGCTGGGATTACAGGCATGAGCCAACACACCCAGCCAGTTGCTGATATTTTTCAACAAAATGATCCAACTTCTTTATACTGTAATGCTGCTCCTCTGTAATGCCTTGCATGCCCCTGTTGGGATCTTGGCTAGTTTGATTAGTGAGGGATCTCAGTGTGATTTAACTGTGCTGTCCTTCCATGTCCCTTACAGGTACTAGGGCAGCTATGAAGATCAGATTTTGCTAGGCTTAGAGCTCTTGGCTTTTCCTTGCCCTTCTCTGTTTCAATGCTTTCATTTCCAACAAAGCCATAAGAAACAACCATGGGATAGTATTTCTAGCTTTTCCCTGCTCCTCTTGCTTCTCTTCTTTAAGCGAGATCTGCTATCATGCTAGCTCTCAGATGTTACCCATTAAATCAGTTCTTAATCAGATCAATGTTTTTTAAATTTCACTGATAAGATCAATTCTTGGATGGAGCCATAAAATGTTAGCCATATCAAACAGCATGATGGTGGTTGAACAATATTTCAGGCGTCAAAATTATTGGTTCCCTGTTCATCTTCTTACAACATAAGGGTTTTGTCTCTGTGGAGTCAGAGGTCTCTGTATCAACTGCCACTTTATTTTTAATTTTATTTTTCTTTTTCATCCCTCCCAAAGCATCAGACTCAGTCACCACTTTTGATACAAATCTGGATTAATGGAAAGACTAACAAAACAACACAGTTTCTTTTTTCTTTCTTTTTCTTTCTCTTTTCTTGTGAGACGGAGTTTCACTCTTGTTGTCCAGGCTGGAGTGCAATGGTGCGATCTCGGCTCACTGCAAAAAACCTCCGCCCCCTGGGTTCAATCAATTTTCCTGCCTCAGTCTCCCAAGTAGCTAGTATTACAGGTGCCCGCCACCATACCCAGCTAATTTTGTATTTTTAGTAGAGACAGGGTTTTGCCATGTTAGCCAGGCTGGTCTTGATCTCCTGACCTAAGGTGATCTACCTGCCTCAGCCTCCCAAAGTGCTGGGATTACAGGCATGAGCCACCACGCCTGGCTCAGAACAACACACTTTCAACACCAGTTTACTTATCTTATTCAAAGGTAGTTCAGCATGCAAGCAAGCACTGCTTTGAGCAAAAGGCCTTGCAATATCCCAGGCACAGCTTCCAAGACTTGTCATTTCATGGGTCATGTTCAGTTACAAGGGATGAAGGTAAAGCAAGATGGACCACCTTGGTACTGGGAAGCTCTTCAACTATCTGCTCTTTGACTTTATATGATATACCCTATTAGTCATATCGTTCCTCGAGGTGTGTGTAACTTGATAAATAACATTCTTTGGGGGAAGCTGTACCACATCAATGAAAGATTATACAACAAATAGCCTGAACAACCAGATACACTTCAGGCAGAAAAAGGATAGTCCACACAACATTCTACATTTACCTTAACTTAGTACATTTTGAGAACTAATTTCTCAAGAAAGTAAATTCAGGGTCAGCTTCCCAGGTGTCCCTGGACCTGGAACAAGAGTTTCAATTCTCTGAGAATTGTTTTTCTTACAATGTTTAAGAATTATTTTTTTAAAGTACATTTACTTTTTGTGATTGTTTGTTTACTACTACTAACTGTGGTCATTTAATCCAGAGGAAACACTGAACACTTAGAACTTTCAGATCACAGGAAATAAAAATAATTTAAAATAATTTCAATTCATAGACATATTTTTGCTCCAAGAAATATGATGATAATAAGACTTTTGAACAGACATTAAAAAAAAATTTTGTGGGGAAAAGGAATGAAAAATGTTTTCAGAGATAAAAGATATTATATAAAATGTCTATTAAAGAAGAGTCATTTTCTCTCATTTGATGAATGACAGAATATACCAAAAATCCTATGCTATTTAGATTCCAGTAGATACACTTTAAAAAGTAATATAACTTTGGTCGGGCACGGTGGCTCACGCCTGTAATCCCAGCACTTTGGGAGGCCGAGGCGGGTGGATGACGAGGTCAAGAGATCGAGACCATCCTGGTCAACATGGTGAAACCCTGTCTCTACTAAAAATACAAAAAATTAGCTGGGCATGGTGGCGCGTGCCTGTAATCCCAGCTACTTAGGAGGCTGAGGCAGGAGAGTTGCCTGAACCCAGGAGGCGGAGGTTGCGGTGAGCCGAGATCGCGCCATTGCACTCCAGCCTGAGTAACAAGAGCGAAACTCCGTCTCAAAAAAAAAAAAAAAAAGTAATATAACTTCTACTTTTATTATTTATTTATTTTGAGACAGAGTCTCACTCTGTCGCCCAGGCTGGAGTGCAGTGGCACGATCTTGGCTCACTGCAACCTCTGCTTCCTGGGTTCAAGTGATTCTCCTGCCTCAGCCTCCTGAGTAGCTGGGATTACAGGTGTGCACTACCACGCTTGGCTAATTTTTTGTATCTTTAGTAGAGACGGGCTTCTCCATGTTGGCCAGGCTGGTCTCGAAGTCCTGACCTCGTGATCTGCTCACCTTGACCTCCCAAAGTACTGGGATTATAGGTGTAAGCCACTGCTCCTGGTCAAAGAAAAGTAATATAACTTCTATTTTTAAAGATCAATATTTACACTATGCCTGAAATTATGCTCTTTGAAACAAGTTAGAAGCAGGTAAGGAAGTATATGCCTTTTTGAAATTATTTTAGGTGTACTGAGAAAAAGTTAAGATTAACAGATGAAAGGGATGACTGAATTATGTAAAATTCTTTGACCATCTGAGGATTCTTTTGGTACTCTTTTAATCTAGCCACAGCCCTTAGATCTATCCTCACCATAGGACACACACATTTTTCTCCAATTACTTTAGGGGCTACTACTGTATGTCAAAGATCATGTCACTTGATTTTATCTTTTCATTGCAACACTATTCACAACTTCTCACTTTATAAAAAACACAAGGTCAGTCAGGTAGATGGGATGACCATTCTTAGTTTTTCATACTCTGTATCCACATTTTACCTTTATACACTTTGCCATGTGACTTTGCAGTTCTCCCCACTAGGGAAGGAATGTACTTCCTGTGAGTGAGTTGAAGGAGCAATGTGACAGTTCTTGCTTCAAGAGATGATAATTTCCTATATGTTCCTGTGATTTCTTTTTTTTTTTTGAGATGGAGCCTTGCTCTGTCATCCAAGCTGGAGTGCAGTAGTGCCATCTCAGCTCACTGTAACCTCTGCCTCCTGAATTCTCCTGCCTCAGCCTTCCGAGTAGCTGGGATTACAGACTCGTGCCACCATGCTGGGCTGATTTTTGTATTTTTAGTAGAAACGGGGTTTCACCCTGTTGGTCAGACTGGTCTTGAACTCTTGATCTCATGATTCGCCCACCTCAGCCTCGCAAAGTGCTGGGATTACAGGCATGAGCCACTGCACCTGGCCACTCCTGTGATTTTGTTTTTACAAAAATTTGTGAGTTTTTCCTTTGAGTGAAAAAACTAGTGATATTTGAATAATGACTAAAGAATAGTATTGTATGAATGTTAATTTCCTGGTTGTGATCGCTATACTGTGATTGTGTAAGATGTTAACACTAGGGAATGCTGCGTAAAAGACATACAAGAACTCTGTACTATTTTGGAAACATTGTGGTAAGTCTAAAATTATTTCAAAACAAAAAGTTTAAAGGACATGCCCCAGGCAGCTGCTGGTCCAAAGAACTGAGGAAACATGTTGAACAGTCCTGAACCCAAGTAGAAGCCTGGAGCCACACTCAGGCAACCTGTAGCCTAAAGCAAGGTTGCTCCAGCTCATGCAAAGATTCATGAACTTGTTGTTCTAAGTCTAATATATAAGGAGATGTGTTATGAAGCATTATTGTGGTAATAACTGACTGTATTAGTCCATTCTCACACTGCTACAAATAACTGCCTGAGTCTTGGTAGTTTAAAGGAAAGAGGATTAATTGACTCACAGTTCCGCAGGGCTGGGGAGGCCTCAGGAAACTTACAATCACGGTGGAAGGAGAAGCAAAAACTTCCTTCTTCACATGGCAGCAGCAAGGAGAAGTGCTGAGCAAAAGGGAGAAAAAGCCCCTTATAAAACCATCAGATTTCATGAGAACTCACTATCATGAGAACAGCATGGGGGAACCACCCCCATGATTCAATTACCTTCCACTGGGTCCCTCCCAGGAAACATTATGGGATTATGGGAATTATAATTCAAGATGAAATTTGGGTGGGGACACAGCAAAATCATATCACTGATGAATATAATGGGGTTGAAATATCTTGTCTTTAATGTGTTCGTGCACATATGTGCCTGTATGTCTGTATGCCCATGAATTTTAATCCAGCACTTCTTTATTCATACATTAGAGTGACAAAGGTCCTCCATAATTTATGAGTTTTTCTTTGAGAATGAAATGAGAGACTTAATAACTTCATTAATTCATAGATACCTCCTCAACTAAGTGATCAGAGTTAATATCACCAGTAATGAGATATATCAACATAATGTAGTCCCTTACATAATAATGCAACAAGAAGCGGGGCAACATACCTTCAGTGGAATTCTTGCCAAAAATGCATAGCCTCAATCTAATTATGAGAAAATATCAGACACACCAAATTCAGCTACTCTCTGTAAAATAACTAATCAGCAATCCTCAAAAGTATTAAGGTCATGAAAGGCAAAGAAAGACTGAGAAACTGTCATAGATTGGAATAGACTAAGAAGACATGATGGCTTAAAGAAATGTAGGATCCTGGATTAGACCTTGGACTGAAGAAAGAACATTAGTGGGAAAACTGGCAATGTTTCAATAATGGCTGAAGAATAGTATTTAACAATGTTAATTTCCCGGTTTTGATAATTGTCCTATGATTGCGTAAGGTGTTAACACTAGAGGAAGCTGGGTAAAAGATATTACAGGAACTCTACTATTTTGGAAACTTTGTGCTAAGTCTAAAATTATTTCAAAATGAAAAGATTTTTTTAAAAAAATCAGGAATGAAGCCATTTATCTTTAGTGTAATACATTTTAAGGACTCTTTAGGGTTTCCATTTAGGATAGTATTTGCCAGACTTCATGCAATTAAATCAAAATCTCTGAGGTGGGAGCAAGGCATCAGTATTTTTTTTAAAGCCCTTTAGGTGATCCCAATTGCAGCCAAGTTTAATAACTTGAAGTATAGACAATAACCATCAAATGTACACCAATGTACCCACCACCCAGTTTAAAAAAAATCCAGTTTTGTTTATTTGCCCAACTGAGGTGTCATGGCAAGAAATATCTAGTTTTAAGCAATACACAGGGGACCCTTCTCTGATTCTGCCTGCAAATTTCTCCAACCTGATTTTAGTTTTCCTCATTCTCTAATCAAGTTTAATTTAATCATAGTTTAATTGAATATGCATGTATCCTTAAAACATGTAGTTTTATTTTACATGTTTAACTTAATATGAATGAAGCCATATTATAAATATATTTTTGGCAGCTAGCTTTTTTCTTACTCAACATTATGTCTATAAAATGTATAGATTTTAATTCATTTGGCTGTAGTTTATTTTCATTGCTTTCAGTATATGATTATATTGTTATAGTCCATTCTACCTGAGAACATAAAGACTGTTTCTAGTTTTTTGTTATGATACATAATATAGCTTTGAACATTCTTGTTTGCCTCCTTGTGCCCACATGTAAGAGTTTCTCCAGAACACATGCCCAGTAAATGGAATTTCTGAGTCATAGGGCACATCCATCTCAGTATTTCTAGATAATGCCAAATTGGTTTCCAAAATCAATACACCAATTTGGAGTCCCATCAGCAGTGTGTGAGATTGCTTATTGATCCACATCCTTGCCATCTCTTGATTGTGTCAGACTTAACTCTTTTTTTTTGCAATATGGTGGGTATAAAATTATCTTGTTATGGTTTGAATTTGCCTTTCCCTGTTAAGTAGTGAGACTGCGCTTCTGTTCGTGTTTCTGCGGGCTGTATACTCATGACATGTCTGTATGTGCTTTTCTTCCACTTTTCTCATAGGTTGTTTGGTATTTCTTTTTTTTTTTTTTTTTTGAGATGGAGTCTCACTCTGTCGCTAGGCTGGAGTGCAGTGGTGCGATCTTAGCTCACTGCAACCTCCACCTACCAGGTGTAAGTGATTTTCCTGCCTCAGCCTCCCAAACAGCTGGGACTACAGGCATGCGCGGCCATGCCCAGCTAATTTTTTTTTTTTATTATTTTAGTAGAGACGGGGCTTCACCATGTTGGCCAGGATGATCTTGATCTCTTGACCTCGTGATCTGCCCGCCTCAGCCTCCCAAAGTGCTGGGATTACAGGCCTGAGCCACTGCGCCCGGCAGTATTTCTTTTGTTAATTTTTTTTCTTTGAGACAGAATCTCGCCATGTTGCCCAGCCTAGAGTGCAGGGGTGATCTCAGTTCACTGCATCCTCCATCTCCCGGGATCAAGTGATTCTTGTGCCCCAGCCTCCTGAGTACCCGAGATTACAGGCCCGTGCCAGCACATCCAGCTAAATTTTATATTTTTTTAGTGGGGACTGGGTTTCACCATCTTGGCCAGACTGGTCTCCAACTCCCAACCTCAAATTATCTGCCTGCCTCGGCCACCCAAAGTGCTGAGATTACAGGTGTGAGCCACTGTGCCTCGCCGAGTTGCTTAGTATTTCTTCCTTGTAGAAAGAAGTTAGTTATAATTTTCTGAATTCTAATTCTTTGTCAATTATGTGCCAAATATCTTCTCCTACTTTGTAGCTTGTATATTCATTTTCATTGTGGTATATTTTGATGGCCAGAAGTTCTTAAAATTTTTTTTTCCTGAGACGGAGTCTTGCTCTGTTGCCCAGGCTAGGGTGCAGTGGCATAATCTTGGCTCACTACAACCTCCGCCTCCCAGGTTCAAGCAATTCTTCTGCCTCAGCCTCCCCAGTAGCTGGATTACAGGTGCCTGCCACTACGCCGAGCTAATTTTTTTTTTTTTTTTTTTAAGATAGGGTTTCACCATGATGGTCAGGCTGGTCTTGAGCTCCTGACCTCAGGTGATCCACCCACCTTGGCCTCCCAAAGTGCTAGGATTACAGGCATGAGCCACCGCGCCCGGCATTTTTGTATTCTTAGTAGAGATGGGGTTTCACCATGTTGGCCAGGATGGTCTCGAATTCTTGACCTCGTGATCCACCCGCCTTGGCCTCCCAAAGTGCCGGAATTACAGGCATGAGCCACTGCGCTTACTGCGCTTGCCCCAGAAGTTCTTAATTTTAATGTAATAGAATTTATCAGTCTTTCTCTTTATATGATTTTCTTCTTTTTCCTGTTTTAAATGGTGGACTAGTAAAACTTGGAAGTATATTATTTTAAATATTCTGATCAATACATAAGAATACATAATACAAAAAAGTGAAACAACTGGTGTATATATATTGGACAAGAAAAGATAAAATAGGCTGGGTGCAGTGGCTCACGCCTGTAATTCCAGTACTTTAGGAGGCCAAGGCAGGCAGATCATGAGGTTAGGAGATCAAGACCATCCTGGATAACATGGTGAAACCCTGTCTCTACTAAAAATACAGAATTTAGCCAGGCGTGGTGGCACATGCCTGTAGTCCCAGCTACTCGGGAGGCTGAGGGAGGAGAATCACTTGAACCTGGGAGGTGAAGGTTGCAGTGACCCAACATCATGCCACTGCACTCCAGCCTGCACTGCAGAGCGAAACTCTGTTTAAAAAAAAAAAAAAAAAAAAGAGTCAGTTCCGGTCCGGCAGAGAACGCAGAGACGCAAAGCGCTAGGAGCTCCCCCTGGGCCCTCCAGGCCCTCTGGCCCCGGGCTGGCGGGTGAGCAGGGGGTTACCGGGACAGGCCATGCCCTCTGCCCTTCAGACACCGGAGGCCTCCGCTGTGGCTGCCCATTGGCCTGGCCAGGCTCAGGCCTTGAAGCCGTGGTGAACCTCTCTACCCCACCCTACTTAGGTGATTGATGGTGGCGGTGGCTTCTCCCAGCCAGTACCCCAGCCTGGACCCTGCTGGCCACTGGGTATCCTGGCCCAAGTGTGCCGGGCCTTGACAGAGCCCCAGCTGAGCTGCCCGGATGCAATGCCTTTGGGTGGCGGCGGAAGGGGCGGACCAGGAAACATGGCGGCCGCTTGAATGCTGCGCAGCAGAGGACATTAGGTCATAGAGGGCCTGGAAAGGCGGCCTAAGGATGCAGGAAGGCTCGGCTGCCTCTTTAGGCCACGGAGCCGTGCAGATCCAGGTCCTCAGTGACCACTCTGTCCCCACTGGGGGAGACCTACCTAGTCCTGACGACATCAGACAAAGGCCTTAACAGGTCTGGGAGGTGAGCGAAGTTCTGGTGGAACGGTTAGCGGCCATCGGGCTGTTAGTCTTCATTCTACCAGACCTTGCTATCGGAAGAGAGAAACGGTAGAATGACAAGCCACGTTTGGCCCGTTGGAAATGCCCACCACCCTCTGGGAAGATTTACTGGCCGTTTATGGAAGGCCTGTGTATATAATATGAAAAAACTGCTCTCAACTCCACCCCAACCTTTTAATAGAAAACATTTGTCACATCTAGCCCTTCTAGATGTAAAGAGGTTGCCGACGTATGTTAAAGTAGAGTTAGGAAACCACACATCTTGTAAATTCTCATTTGTTTAAAAGAAATCATAGAAAACACATGTCTTCGGGAGATGACTTTTGGAAATGGAGTTGTTAGATGGCCTCTGGAAGCGATATATCCATGTTTGTTCAGTGGGTTAGATGATGTGGAGCTGGAAGACCTGAGAAGGAGGAGAAGGTTCTATGCTAGACTGGTCATATTTAGAAGACATTTTCATATTCTAGCATTGTTTTGTGTGCATTTTATTCTTCATTACCGTATACATAGTTGACAATGCTAAACTTTTTTGAAACATCTGTTTTTAGATGTTCTGAAGTGCCTGATGTTAAAATTAGAGGTAGTAAAATCACATTTTGTAAATATTTTGTTATAATTTGTAGGAAATGTGTTTTTGGGGGAATGGCCAAATCACCTGTTGAGTAATACTCACTATGTGTGCAGTGGTTCAGGGGAGGAGGCAGGAAGGGGAGGCGCCGAGAGTTCTATGCCACCCTGCTTACAGCAAGGCAAGGTGAATTATTATCTCTGTGCATTTTGTTTTACTTACCTGTGCATATAGTGTACATAAAGGACAAATGAGTCCTAACTTTAACAGCATCTGGTCTTTCTAGATGTTAAAGAGTTGCCAGTGTATGACACAATTAGAGTTAGTAACCTAATGTTTTGTACATTTTGTTTTACAAGTCTAGGAAAGATTGTCTTCTGAAAATTTGAGCATTCTTGCCCACTGGGTTGATGGAGATGGGAAGGGTTCTAGGCCAGAATGTTCACATTTGGAAGGCTCTTTCAAATTATAACTGTTGTTACATGTTTGCAGTTTATTCAAGACTGCTGTGTACATAGTGGACAAATTAACTCCTTACTTGAAACATCTAGTCTATCTAGGTGTTTAGAAGTGCCCAATGTATGTTAAATGTAGAGGTAGCAAAATACCACTTTGTAAATATCTTTTTACTAAAATTCATAGGAAATACTTTTGGAAATTGAATTGTGAAGCCATCTTTGTGAGCAGTATAGTGCTGTCTATACTCATTCAATGGTTTAGAGGAGGTGGGAGGGAAGAAATTGCAAATGGTAATATTCTAGTGTGTTCACACTTGGACATTTCAGACACTGTTTTTCTGTAGGTTTTGTGCATTTTCTTTTGCTCTGCATATAGTGTATATAATGGACAATGAGTCCTAATTTTTCAACATCTAGTCTCTAGATGTTAAAGAGGTTGCCAGTATATGACAAAGTAGTTAGTAAAGTCAGTATATTTTGTACCCTTTGTGATAAAATTCATAGGAAAACTTGTCTTCGGTAAACGACTTTTGCATTGGAATTTGTTCAGTAATCGCTCTAAGCATTACACGTGCCTGGACTTGTCCACGTGGATTGAAGGCAGAGAAGAAAGAGAAGAGGGAATGATTCAAGGCCAAAATGGTCACATTTAGAAGATACCTCAGATGATAACCATTGTTATGTGTGTGCAATTTTAGTTAACAGTGCTGTGTACATGGTGAACAAGTTATATGAAATATCTAGTCTTTCTAGATATTTGGAAGTGCTTGGTGTATTTAAAAGTAGTAGTAGAATAACACTTTTTGTAAATAGCTTTTAAAAAGTGATGGGAAATGCTGTTGGGAAGTGGAATTGTGGAACCACCTGGCAGGTGGGAGGGAAGAAGTTGCAAAAGGTGTTTTGCCATTGTTTATTAGAAAATTTCAGCTTAATCCATTGCCTATATGTTACATGCATTTCATTTAACTTTGCTATACTGTATATATTTTGTGTATACTGGACAAATGAGTCCCAATTTTATAATATCTAGTCTCTAGATATTAAAGAGGTTGCCAATGTATGACAGAAGTAGAGTTAGTAAACTAACACATCCTGTACACTTTGTTAAAATTCACAGAAAGGCTGTCTTCTGAGAAAGACTTTCGGAAGTGAAGTAACATCAGCTCTAAGTGACACATGTGCCTGTATCCACCAGGTTGGTGGTGGTGAAGAGTTGGAAGGAATAAAGAGTTCTAGACCAGAATGTTCCTACTTAGAAGACACTTTCAGATATAAGCATTGTTACATGTGTGTAGTATATTCAACACTACTGTGTATATAGTGGACAAACTTAAGTCCTAATTTGAAACATCTAGTCTTTCTAGATGTTTAGAAGTGCACAAAGTATGTTAAAAGTAGAGGTAGTAAATAACAAACACATTTTGTAGCTGTCTTTTCGATAATACCATCTTTTGGAAATTGATCAATTCTCTGAGCAGTACATTACGGTATCTTTGCAGGTTCAGGGAGAAGGAGGAGCATAAAGGGCTTTCCACCAGTGTGTTTATGATGAGGCACATTGATCATTGTCCCTTATGTCTGCATTTTCATTAACCGTGCTGTGTATATAGTGTATATAAGCGGACATAAGTGTAAGGTAGATTGCCGAGTCAAAATAAGGAAACTGAGGCCAGTGTGAGAAAATGAGAATCCAATTTATTCAGCTCTCAGGCGAGGTTCTGTGGTCCGGGAAGGGGCCAGAGAAGTCGCACTGGGCTTCTCAGGGCATGGGGTTTTATAGGGAGTGGAGATAGTTGATTGGTCATTAGGGAAACAAAGAGCAGACAGTTTCATTGGTGAGGGGGGGTTGATTGATCATTAGGGAAACAGAGCAGACAGTTTCATTGGTCAGGGGAAGTCAAGGTGCCCATGGGGCAAGCTGCCATTGGTAGCCAGGCGGGGCTACTGGTGGGTTGACCGGCTGGGGAGGTCAATGTTAAGCTGCCATTGGACAAATCTTTGGTGGGCTTTTTAAATTTTGAAGGGGTCGAGTGAGGAATGCAGGAGTGGGTGTGTGGAGCCTGCATGGAGAGGCCAGATAGGAGTGGGTGTGGGGAGCCAGCATAGAGAGGCCTGATAGGAGTGGGTGTGGGGAGCCAGCAAGGAGAGGACTGATAGGAGTGGGTGTGGGGAGCCTGCATGGAGAGGCCAGATAGGAGTGGGTGTGGGGAGCCAGCATAGAGAGGCCTGATAGGAGTGGGTGTGGGGAGCCAGCATTGAGAGGCCTGATAGGAGTGGGTGTGGGGAGCCAGCATGGAGAGGCCTGATAGGAGTAATGTGTCTGGAATGATGACTTCATTATCCAGCCCGGGGAGAGATAAGTGTGTCCATTTGGCTCCTGGCGAGGCAGCCGGCCTTACATTAAGAGTCCTAATTTACATCTGGTCGATGTTAAAGAGGTTGCCAGTGTATGACAGAAGTAGAGTTAGTAAATTTAATACACTGAGTATGCTTTGTGTTAAAAATCATAGGAAAGACTTCTTACAAACAGAAGCGAAATTGTTAAAATCCCCCCTAAGCTGTCCATGGAGTTGGTAGAGGTTGGGAAGGGAGGTAGGTTCTCGGCCAGAATGTTCCTATTTAGAAGACACTCAAATTACAGTCTGTGTTATGTATACATTTATTCAATGCTACTGTGTATATAATGGAAAACTTCAGTTGGAAATATCTAGTCTTTCTAGGTGTTTAAAAGTGCACAACATAGGTTAAAATTATAGGGCTAAAGTAACACCCCGCTAAGCATTTGTTTTCATTACTTCCTTAGGAGTGGTTGGTTGCATTTGGGAATGGAATTGTTAAAATTTGATGCTTAGGAGCCTATGCTGACTATTCATTGGGTGGTGATGCATAGGGGAGGAAGAGGTATGCAGGGAGAAGGGTTCTGTGCCCCTGAGATTACTTCAGCTGGTCTAACCATTGTTCGCTATGTGCATTTTACTTAATATTATGTATTAAAGGATAAACAAGTCAATGCTCAGAGTATGTTAAAAATCGATATAGTAAATCAGTCCCTTTATGAATGTCTTTTTGTTAGTTTTTAAGAAGTCCTGTCTTCTGGGAGTGACCTTTATTATTAGTCCACCTTTTGGAGTCAGACATCCTATACTTAGTCACTGGGGATGGTGGAAGAGGGAGAAGACAGGGTGAAGGGAAGGGCTCTTTGCTAGTATCTCCATATCTAGAAGATGGTTTTAGATGATAACCACAGGTCTATATAAGTGCTTTTAGTAAAGTGCCTGTGTTTATTGTGGACAATTTCATTATTTTGCAACATCTAAGCTTTATGAATGTCTGGGGTGACATAGAGCTAGTGAATTAGCCAATTTGTAAATACCTTTGTTGTAATTGATAGAAAAGATGCATCTTGGACATGGAATTGTAAACCACCTTTGAGCAGTATATATCAGGACTTGTTCATTAGTTGGCAGCAAGGGGCAGAAGGAACTATAAAGGGAGAGATATATGCAGATGTGTCCATATTTACATTTTGATGATAGCCATTAACGTATGCATCTCTTGTGGCTGTACTATAGGAATGTATTAAATAATTCAATGGAAATATACCTTGCTAATATTTTAATGGTATAGCTCTGCTAATGAGCTCTCTTAGAAGCATTATACTTAGTGTATTCTGTTGCTATATGCTTCATTTTAAATAGAGCATTAAGGGAATGCAGGATTTAAATAGGAACTCTGCCAATGCTTTTATCTAAAGGCGTGTTGCCATTTTTGTCTTTATGAAATTTTTATCCCAAGAAAGACAGGATTACATTTTTTTTTAACAGACTGAGTTGGTGTAGTGTATTTTTGGTTATCAAAATGCTCATATAGCTTTAGGATTTTGAATTGGTAAATATTCATGATGTGTGAAAAATCATGATACATACTATACAATCTCAGTCCCGTAAAATTGGATGTTGTGCCTGCAGATGCACCAGACCTAGAAGAATATGTCAAACTATAAACTGCTTGTGACTGTGACTTTGTTCTTTGCTTCTCGTGTTTTTCAGTTTCCTCTATTGTATTTTTTAAAAGTAAAAGTTATTTTAAAAACATGTATTAAGCCCTCGTTGCTTGTAGAATAAAGTTAGCATACTCCACAGAAAGGAAAAAAAAAAGAGAGAGAAAAGAAATGTAAGTCCTTGGCTGTACCCCTCCCCTAACCTTGATTTCCAACTAAAGTTTAAGTCTTAAGAGCAGAGATTAGAACTAATAAATAAGTTTAGCAAGGTTGCAAGATACAAGATCAATACACAAAAATCAATCATGTTTCTACACACTTGCAGTGAATAGTTCCAGAAATAAAATTAATAAAACAGTTTCATTTGTAATAGTATCAGTAAGAATACATTATTTAGGAATAACTTTAACAAAAGAAATGCAAAACTTCTACTCCCCAAACTGCAAACCATCCTTGAAAGAAACTAAAAAAATCCAAATAAGTGGAAAAACACGCCATGTTCATGGATTGGGAGACAATACTGTTAAGGTAGCAATACTTGGCCAGGCACAGTGTTGCACGTCTGTAATCCCAGCACTTTGAGAGGCTGAGGCAGGATGATCACTTGAGCCCAGGAGTTCAAGACCAGCCTGGGTGACATAGGGAGACCCCATCTCTACAAAAACTTTAAGAATTAGCCCAGCCAGGCACAGGGGCTCATGCTTGTAATCCCAGCACTTTGGGAGGCCAAGGTGGGTAGATTACCTGAGGTCAGGAGTTCAAGACCTGCTTGGCCAACATGGTGAAAACCCGTCTCTCCTAGAAATACAAAAATTAGGCTGACATGGTGGCACATGCATGTAGTCCCAGCTACTCAGGAGGCTGAGGCACAAGAATCACTTGAACCCGGGAGGCAGAGGTTGTAGTGAGCTGAGATCACACCACTGCATTCCAGCCTGGGTGACTGAGCAAGACTCTGTCTCAAAAACAAGATAAACAAAAAAAAAGCAGCACTCTTCCAAATTGATCTACAGATTTACAGATTTGAAGATTTGATCAGAATGCCAACTGAGTTCCTTATAGAAATTGACAAACTGATCCAAAATTCGTATGGAATTGCAAGGGACCTAGAATAGTCAAAACAATCAAGAAGTACAAAGTTGGATAACTCACACTTTCCAATGTAAAAACTTAATGAGGGCCAGGAACCGTGGCTCACACCTGTAATCTCAGCACTTTGGGAGGCCGCGGCAGGCAGATCACCTGAGGTCATGAGTCCGAGACCAGCCTGGCCAACGTGGTGAAACCCCGTCTCTACTAAAAATACAAAAATTAGCCAGGCATTGTGGTGGGTGCTATAATCTCAGCTACTCGGGAGGCTGAGGCAAGAGAATCGCTTGAACCCAGGAGGTGAAGGTTGCAGTGAACTGAGATAACACCACTGCACTCCAGCCTGGGTGACAGAGTGGGACTCTGTCTCAATAAATAAATAAATAAATGAAAAGCTATAATACTCAAACCTGTGCGGTAGTAGTCTAAGAATTGTCATATAGATCAATTAAATAGAACTGAGGGTCCAGAAGTAAACCCACATGTTTATGATCAACATTTTTCTTTTTTTGAGATGGAGTCTTGCTCTGTTGCCCAGGCTGGAGTGCAGTGGCACAATCTTGGCTCACTGCCACCTCCACTTCCCAGGTTCAAGCAATTCTCCTGCCTCAGCCTCCAGTGTAGCTAGGATTACAGGTGCCTGCCACTATGGCCAACTAATTTTTTTTTTTTTTTTTTTAGTAGAGACAGAGTTCACCATCTTGGCCAGGCTGGTCTCGATCCCCTGACCTCATGATCCACCCACCTCAGCATCCCAAAGTGCTGGGATTACAGGTGTGAGCCACTGTGCCCGGCCACGGTCAACATTTTTAACAAGAGTGCCAAAAGCTTCAAATGAGGAAAGATCTCCTGATTGGCTACAAGTAGACATTGCCCTTATTTGCACATGGAAAGTCCCTAGTTAGGAGTCAATTGACAGTTTCTGATTGGTTAGATCTCTAGTTTTGTTTTATTATTTACATTGGGCCTCAGTTTGCTCATATAGGAACCCAAAAAGCTGGGACCATCTCAGCCTAATGACCTCCCAGTTAAAATGTTTTATTTTGTTTTGTTTTGAGATGGAGTCTCCCACTGTCACTCAGGCTGGAGTGCAGTGGCCTGATCTCGTTTCACTGCAACCTCCACCTCCCAAGTTCAAGAGATTCTCCTGCCTCAACCTCCCCATTAGCTGGGATTACAGGTGTGTGCCACCATGCCCAGCTAATTTTTGTATTTTTAGTAGAGATGGGGTTTTGCCTTGTTGGTCAGGCTGGTCTTGACCTCCTGACCTCAGGTGATCCACCCACCTCAGCCTCCCAAAATGCTGGGATTACAGGCATGAGACATCATGCCTGGCCCCCAGTTAAAACGTTTTTAACTGGCAGTATTAATATTGTTCCATTTCACAGCTGAAGAAACTGACTTAGGCTATGTAACTTAAGATGAAACAGCTGTAAAGGGTGAAGCTGGGATGCAAACCCAGCCACTGACTACAGAGCTGTGCTCATCCTTTAGACTATACGGCACTCAACTCACGTCAACTTTTAAATGTGTTGTCTTTCTTTTAGAGCAAATTTTGCAATGAATACATTCTTGTAAAAGCATTTAACTTTACATAAGTGTTTAAAGGACCTCCCCAACCTTTTTTTTTTTTTTTTTTTTTTTTTGAGGCAGGGTCTTACTTTGTCACCCAGGCTGGAGTATAGTGGTATGATCATGATTCACTGTAGACTTGAGCTCCTGGGTGCAAGTGATCCTCCTGCCTCAGCCTCCCAAGTAGTTGGGAGGTGCATGCTACCATGCCTGGCTAATTGTTTTTGTACAGACGGGGTTTTGCCATATTGCCCAGGCTGGTCTTGAACTCATGAACTAAAAGCGTTCCATTTGCTTCAGACTCCTAATAGTGCTGGGATTGCCTGCATGAGCCACTGCACCTGGCCACCCCCCAAACCTTTGCACAGGGCGAACACTTTGTTATATATTCTTCCAGATTTTACATTTTAGGGAGAAATTGGTGCTTCCATTGAAAACTGCATTTTATAGAGTACATCCTTCCTGGTTATCTGATTCTAGGAAAGTTACTTTATGACTCTACAGGTTTGCTAGCAATGCAAACTAATTAATACTATTATTGATAACAAGATACAAGAATTAATGTAAAATAATTCTTATCTATATATAGGACAATGGTCTGTTGGGGGAGGCCAACCCACCTGCCCCACCCCAAGCTAGTTTGCTTTCTTTTGCACAATCCTTTCTACCTTTCTTTACTCCACATAAATTTCTTCTTTGACTAATTTGAACAGGTTATAACACCCACCTGGTTTTCTCATTTAATTAATTTGTTAAGAAAAAAATCGAGAGAGATCCAAGATGGCTGATCACTAGCAGCTCGGGCTCATAGCTCCCAGTGAAAGCGTAGAGAAAGAGAGGACGCCACACTTTCAGATGAATTTTTGTTGCTCACAGACCAAGAGATTCCCAGCGGAGGAGCCCCACGGGTCGCCAGGGCAACTCTTGTGGCCGGTGCGGCGGTTTTGCTGGTGCCTCAGCGTGGCAGTTCTTGGTGCAGAGTCCGGAGATTCCCAGGCAGAAAAGCACCATCAATCTTAATACCGCTGTTTTGGCCAGCGCAGTGGATTGCTCAGATTTCGGCACTGGGAATCAACAAGTTGGACGTCCGCTCAGAGACCTAGTTAGAAAGTCGGTAATTACAAAGACGACAGACGGATACATATATAATGAAGGGAAGAAACTAGCCTAAAAAGGCAGAGAATACTCAAAATCAGAATGCCTCTCCCTCTACAGGGTATCACAATTCCTCATCAGTAATGGAACAAGGCTTAATGGAGAACGAGTGTGTTCCAATAACAGAAGCAGGCTTCAAAACGTGGGTGATAAGAAACTTCCGTGAATTAAAAGAACTTGTTCTAACTCAATGCAAAGAAACTAAGAACCTTGAAAAAAGGTTTGATGAAATGTTAACGAGAATGGACAATTTAGAGAGGAATATAAGTGAATTGATGGAGCTGAAAAACACAACACGAGAACTTCGCGAAGTATGCACAAGTTTAAACAGTCGAATTGGTCAAGCAGAAGAAAGGGTATCAGATGTCGAGGACCAGCTTAGTGAAATGAAATGAGAAGACAAGATTGGAGAAAAAAGGATAAAAAGGAGTGAGCAAAGTCTCCAGGAAATATGGGACTATGTGAAAAGACCTAATTTACATTTGATAGGTGTACCTGAATGTGACGAAGAGAATGAATCCAAGTTGGAAAATACTCTTCAGGATATCATTCAGGAAAACTTTCCCAACCTAGCAAGGCAGGGTAATATTCAACTCTAGGTAATACAGAGAACACCACAAAGATATTCTTCAAGAAGACCAACCCCAAGGCACATAATCGCCAGAATTATTAGGGTTGAAATGAAGGAGAAAATACTAAGGGCAGCCAGAGAAAGGTCAGGTTACCCATAAAGGGAAACCTATCAGACTTACAGCAGATCTCTCAGCAGAAACCCTACAAGCCAGAAAAGAGTGGGGACCAATATTTAACATCCTTAAAGAAAAGAACTTTCAACCCAGAATTTCATATCCAGCCAAACTAAGCTTTACAAGTGAAGGAAAAATTAAATCTTTTGCAAACAAACAAGTACTTAGAGATTTCACCACCACCAGGCCTGCTTTACAGGAGCTTCTGAAAGAAGCACTATACATATAAAGGAACAACCAATATCAGCCTTTCCAAAAATATATCAAAAAGCAAAGAGCATTAACACAATGAAAAATTTACATCAACTAATGGGCAAAACAGCCAGCTAGCATCAAATGGCAGTATTAAACTTATATATATTCTAATTGGATAAAAAGTCAAAACCCATCGGTATGCTGCATCCAGACCCATCTCACATGCAACGATACACAAAGACTCAAAACAAAGAGAAGGAGGATTTACCAACCAGAGAGTAAAAATAAACAAATAAATAAAAAGCAAGAGATGCAATTCTCGCCTCTGAAAAAGTAGACTTTAAAGCAACAAAGATCAAAAGAGGCAAAGAAGGACATTACATAATGGCAAAAGGATCACTGTAACAAGAAGAGCTAACGATTCTATAGATCAACGAGACAGAAAATTAACAAGGACATCCAGGACTTGAACTCAGACCCGGAACAAGTAAACTTAATAAACATTTATAGAACTCTCCACTTCAAATACACAAAACATACATTCTTATCAGTACCACATCACACCTAGTCTAAAAATGACTACATAATTGGAAGTAAATCACTCCTCAATAATTGCATAGCATTTCATAGGTTTAAATGAAATATTGGTTGGCTGCTTGTTTGTTATTTTCTTCCCTTATTCCTTCCTGTCTACATCATTAAGTATAATTATTGGTATAAAAGAGGTTTTCAATACCCATTACTAAACTGGTTTCTAGCCTGGGCAAGAAAGCAATACTCCCATTCTCTCTCTTTCTCTTCGTTTTTCTTCTTCTTCTTCATTCTTTTTTTTCTTTCTTTGTTTAAAAAAAAAAGAAAAAGAAAAAAATCTTTAGTATCTGACAAGATACAGCTATACATATAGCTATGATTCCGTCATTATGGCTTTCTTATATCACTGCCTATTAGTCCCCTCCAGCCACCAGACCAAACTGATTATTTATGGGTTTGCTTGCTTTGGTTTTGTTTTCTAGGTGGCTATCTCTTAGGAACCCCAGTAATTTGGACACACACACACAGGCAAGGTCAGTCAGAGAGATCCCTGGCACGTTGATTTGGCCATTTGCCCAGGAGCAGCTGGTAGCAATCCTTGTGTTCCAGCATTAGAATTTCTCCTCTCGGGTTAGGATCTCTGAGAATACAGGAAAGAACAAAACAACAAAAGCAGGCAGGAGGCCTGTTTTGGGAGGCTGAAGGAGGCGGATCACCTGAGGTCTGGAGTTCGAGACCAGCCTGACCAACATAGAGAAACCCTGTCTCTACTAAAAATACAAAATTAGCCAGGCATGGTGGTGCATGCCTGTAATCCCAGCTACTTGGGAGGCTGAGGCAGGAGAATCGCTTGAACCTGGGAGGTGGAGGTTTCAGTGAGCCAAGATCCTGCCACTGCACTCCAGCCTAGGCAACAAGAGCAAAACTCCGTTTCAGTTAAAAAACAAACAAAAAACGAGGAGTTTCTCCTAGTCTCTCACTAACCATCAACATAGAAGACTCCTGTGACCTCTGATCACCAAACTGTGGGGAGGGTTCTTCTCACCTGCAACTAATCAGTCAATCCTCACCAGTTGGGTGTCTTCTAAATCAACTCACTTCTGACACTGTCCACCTGGAGATAGCATCAGATTCCACAGGTTGAGGGCTCAATTCCCAAGACTGCCCCATTTTCCATTCAGATGCCAATCGCAAGCCCCAGGTTGTTTTACCTGTCTGCTGACTGACCAGGCTATACATTGGGTTTCCCACAATCTCCTCCTTGGGTTTGATTAATTTGCTACAGCAGCTCACAAAACTCAGAAGAACACTTAACCTTTTCTGGTTTGTTATAAAGGATATTATGAAGAATAGCAATGAACACCAGATGAAGAAATGCATAGGGCATGGGGTGAGGAAAGGGGCATGGAGCTTCCAGGCCCTCTCTGGATGGACCATCCTCCAAGAATCTCCACGTGTTCAGCTGTCCAAAAGCTCTCTGAACCCTGACTTCTGGGGTTCTTATGGAGTTTTTGTTACATACGCATGATTGACTAAACCATTGGCTATTGTTGATCAACTTAACCTTCAGCCCCTGTCCCCTCCCAGGAGGTTGAGGAGTAGGGCTAAAAGTTCCAACCAGGCAGGGTGTGGTGGCTCACGCCTATAATCCCAGCACTTTGGGAGGCTGAGGCAGGCGGATCATGAGGTCAGAAGATCGAGTCCACCCAGGCCAACATGGTGAAACCCCGTCTCTACTAAAATACAAAATATTAGCCAAGTGTGGTGGTACGCACCTGTAGTCCCAGCTACTTAGGAGGCTGAGACAGGATAATCGCTTGAACCCGAGAGGCAGAGGTTGCAGTGAGCCGAGATCGTGCCACTGCACTCCAGCCTGGCAAAAGAATGAGACTCTTTCTCAAAAAAAGAAAAAGAAGTTCCAACCAATGAATCCTACCTTAGTCTTTCAGATGACCAGCCCTCCTCCTGAAGCCCAGTGGCTGCCAGCCATAAGCCAGTTTATTAGCACACAAAAAGACATTTCTAACTTTGGAGATTTCATAGATTGTAGGAGTTCTTGTGGCAGGAAACAGGACAGAGACTAAATACATATTTCATGATATCACAGTCTCTAATTCCCTTATTCAGCCTCTCCTTCCCATAAGATTGTCAAGCCTCTCCAGAACACAGACTGTGCAATATTAACCATTCCTTCTACTGTCCCATTACCTAGCCCTGTCTTAGATACTCCTATTTCTGGGACAATTTTGCTTGAAGGCATATCTGTTGAAGAGAGTTCTTAATGCTAGGTCTTTTTTTTTTTTTTTTGAGACAAAGCCTCATTCTGTCGCCCAGGCTGGAGTGCAGTAGTGCCATCTTGGCTCACTGCAACCTTTGCCTCCTGGGTCCAAGTGATTCTTCTGCCTCAGTCTCCTGTGCAGCTGGGATTATAGGCATGTGCTACCATGCCCAGCTAATTTTTGTATTTTTAGTAGAGACAGGGTTTCACCATGTTGGCCAGGCTGTTCTCGAACTTCTGACCTCAAGTGATCTGCCCGCCCTAACCTCCCAAAGTGCTGGGATTACATGTGTGAGCCACCATGCCCGGCCAATGCTAGATCTTTGCAGCGGGTCTCGTATCGCTCCATATACACTGAGGTGCACTTGTTGCCAGAGACCAAAAACTATTTACTGAGCAGGCTTTCACCCCCAGTGCCCACTTGGCTGGGTCTATTTCCAATTCATTTAGTTTCTGGGGGTGATGGAAAGGAGATGGGAGGGTAGAGCAAGAGAAACAAGAAGAGCTAGCCAAGAAGATAGAAAATAATGATTTCAAATACATCCTGGAGATGGTGATAGTGTGAAGATGTGCATATGTAGGGGCAAGGATTTATGAAAAAAACTCTGTTCTTCTGCTCAGTTTTGCTATGAACCTAACATTGCTCTGTATCTATTTCAAAAAGTTTTAATTTTATTTTATTTTATTTTTTTCAGACAGAGTCTCAACTCTGTCACAAAGGCTTAAGAGGAGAGGCTTAATAGACAAAAGAAAAAGAGAATAGCTCTCTCTCCTGCAGAGAGAGAGGGGTGCCCGAGTGGGTCTTCCAGTCCCATGGTGATGGCTTGAGGAGGCAGTGTCTGATTTACACAGAGCCCAAAGATTGGTTGAACCAGGTGTGACATTTACATAGCTCACAAAGAAGCTGGCCACTCCACCTTAATCTTCTATTATGCAAATGGTTTTTTACCAGGACAGAGCTGTGTTGCCTGCTCCTTACTGCACACATGATTGACAAAGAAAAGGGAAGATGGAGCCGCCATGTTGAACATGCATAACCCCCACATTCCCTTTTCCTATCGGCACAGCTGCCGGCATTCACCCGTGCAAGCCTCCAGCTTGCTTATCTATGTCTGCAGCTCAATTTTACAGGCTGACTTTTGTTCGAAAATAAATTATTTGGGGGCTGCTTTTCATTAAAAGGAAAACCTTACTTTATTACCCTCACAGTCTGCCTAAATAATTTCTTTTTAACTCCTATATCAACAGCCTCCCAAGTAGCTGAAAAGACAGAGTTTCACCATGTTGCACAGGCTGGTCTCGAACTTCTGAGTTCAAAGTGATCTGCCTGCTTTGGCCTTCCAAAGCGCCAGGATTACAGGCATGAGCCACCATGCCTGGCCTTCAAAAGGTTAATCTAAATCTAATTATATATACATATATATATATATATCAATCACAGAAGGAGAAGCAGAAGGGTCAGATAAGTGAGAACCAGGGCTTTGAATATCAGAAAAACCAGGAAGAGAAAACATGTCAAGTACAGAGGGATCAAACTCTCAAATGCCGTAGGAAGATCTGAGAGCAATGAGAGAAAGCCATGAGATTTGTTAATTAGAATACCATTGTGAGGTTCAAATGATGAATCTCAATAGGGTGGTGAATGTAAAGGCTAGACTACAGGAGGTTATGGGGCAAGGAGGTAGAGAGAAGGAGAATAGTATTTTATACTGCTTTTGAGATGTTTAATGAAGGAAAAAAAGGAAATAGAAAAGCAATTTAAAGGATAGTGTCCTACAAATGAATTCTTCAAGTGAATTGAAGAGTAGCAAAACCTGCCACCTCCAAACATGCCACTTTGGCATACTGATTATTTTGAGATGAAGACAATTGAAAGGAAGTGAAATGGGAGAGTTCCCTGATTCTCCCTGAAGGACGTGCAACAGGGGTGTGGCTCATCTGTTCAGTTGCCCCACTGCTCAAACCCCTTGTGAGACAGGGAGCATGCAGATGGGCAGGTGCAGAGGCTGGGGTGAGCATTCCGGGGTCTGGCCCCGCTGTAGGTCTAGGAGTGTATGCCTGCAACCCCAGTGTTACAAAGCTCTTTCAGCTTGGCCACCCAAAGACAGCTTGAATGTTAACCAGTTAAAAGGACATGTTGCCTTTTCACAAGGGCAGAGGACCAGCGTGATAGCTTGCTGTATCCTAAGCTCTTGTTCAGCGTCCCAGAAAACTCAGGTCACACACGGACTCGAAGGATGAATGCAAGGTTTTATTGAGTGGTGGAGGTGGCTTTCTTTTTGCAATCTTGGCTCACTGCAACCTCCGCCTCCTGGGTTCAAGAGATTCTCCTACCTCAGCCTCCTGAGTAGCTGGGACTACAGGCGTGCGCTACGACACCCAGCTAATTTTTGTATTTTTAGTAGAGACGGGGTTTCACCATGTTGACCAGGATGATCTCTTGACTTTGTGATCCACCCCCCTCAGGCTCCCAAAATGTTGGGATTACAGATATGAGCCACCGTGCCCTGCAGATGGAGGTGACTTTCAGCAGGATGGATGGAGAGCCAGACGTGGTGGCGGGTGGGGGGGATGGTGGATGGAATGGGAAGGTGATCTTCCCCTGGAGTCAGGTCTCCTAGCAGCTGGACTCCTCTCCTACCACCCCCAGCTAGACTCTTAGCATCCAGATGTCCCTCCTCTTCTGTTTCTCTGCCGTGCTGTTCCACCGTCCATGTGCTGGTCTCCTCCTCTCCTCACCTGCTGCTCTGCTGTGGAGCTCGGGGTTTGTGGTTTATATAGGGGCAGGATAGGGGTGTGGTGGGCCAAAAGCCAACTCCTTTGGCATGAAAACAGGAATGCCTGTCCTCATTTAGGACCGCAGGCCTTTAGACTTGAGTAAGGGGCCTTGGCCAGGGATCCACCCGCTTCTACCCAGTATTTCCCTGTCTACTGTCCGTATCAGAAGCAGATACAAGAAAAGTTCTCTGACTGCCCTCCATATTTGTCTAAAAGCAGGACATAATTTTTTTTTTTTTTGGCACAGGGTCTCACAGTCACCCAAACTGGAGTGCAGTGGTACAAACGTGGCTCCCAGCAGCCTCAACCTCCTGGGCTCAAGCAATCCTCCTGCCTCTGCCTCCCACAGTGCTGGGATTACAGGCATGAGTCACCACCACCAGCCAGGATAAATTTTTAAAGGTGTCTGCCCTTCCCTTTCTGCCAGGAAGGACCAAAGTTAATCACTGGAGACAACCATAGATCCTGATCCACTCAGAGATGACACCAGAGGAACCTACCTTTCAAACGTCGTTAGCCAGCTCTTATCATCTGTTAGTTCCCCCATAGAAACATGTTTACTTTCCCACAATTTATTGCCCTAGAAACTTAAAACCCTTTTCCTTTGACTTGTCATTTCTCTACAAATGTGTTGTTCTTTCTTATGGACCTAGAAAAAACAGGCATGGTTTAAACATCAAATAATTTCTTCGAGCCAAACGTGAGTGACTGCAGCCTGAAAACACTTCCAACTTACCTTGAGAAATGCTCCAGAGATCAAAAGAGAGGCTCAGGCTTTAAAAGAAAAAGAGATGAATCAGGAAAGGGAGTGACTACAGAAGTTTTTTGCTAGGTCTGGGGCTTTGGGGAGGTGGGTTTCCCATTTGCAAAACGGAACCTGACATTTCCAAGTTCCTTTAAATCTTTAAGAAGCGCAGGAGATGCTGGGTGGATGGGAGCACTCTCATCATGCAGATAAACAGGCCTGGTGCCAGCAGGGTGGTTGGAAAGGCAGGCACTAGAGTACCAGGTACCGGGTGAGTGAAAGCAGAGCGTGGACTGCCAAGGGAAGGGGAGGAGAGAGCAAAGCAGTTGCAATCTCTCCAGCTGCTCCTTCACTCACCACCTCAGCCCAGGGCCTAGAAAGGAGAAGAACTTAATGACCTCCTCGGGCTGAGACCAGATGCTGGAGGTGGACAGTGGGTCACATGCCTTCTTGAAGTCAAGTGGCTCCTCCCCTGCCCACCAGATCCCAAAAGGGCCTGTTGGACCAAGGCCTCTGGTGACAGCTACATGAAAAGGAGGAGACACCAAGATTGAGCTTGCTTTATAAGTGACATGGCAGACTGGGCTGCGCTGGAGGGGTGGGATGAAGATTCAGACTATACTTTTCAAGGGGCCAAGGGCTTGGGATCCACATAGGCCTCCCAGACCATCAAATATCAACTCCATCAGTACCACAAGACAATGGGAGATGAGGTAGGGAGGGCGTGAGAATATGGGGAGAGGGTGAGGAGGTGGTAGGAAGAAGAAAGGAAGGAAGAGGTGAGGAAAGGCAAGGAGGAAAGGGAAGGGGGAAAAAAGTTGTTTTTCAACTCTTATGATCAGTGTGATCATATCTAAAGCAGTCTTGGAGTCAGGAGATGGGTCGTAATTGTTTAAAAGGTGGCCTGTGCTTGGGGACTTCCCAGCTCAGCAGGAAGCAGTCACAGATGTTTTGGCAGTTATTCAGCCAGGAAGCTGTGACCTCTAGTATTCTCTGCTTAAGACAGGCATGAGGTGGTAGGGCGCAGTGGCTCACGCCTGTAATCCTAGCACTTTGGGAGATGGAGGCCGCCGGGAGATTGCTTGAGCCTAGGAGTTCTAAACCAGCCTAGGCAACATAGTAGGGCCTTGTCTCTATAAATAATTAAATAAATAATTTAAAATTTTTTTAAAAAAAGAGAGGCCTGAGGTTCAAACTGAAATGGCCTGCCAACTCCATTTTACGTGCTTTGAATAACCCTTCACTCTTTCCCTTCATCATTTTGTTAAGATGCTGAATAAGCACAAGTTCTAGCCACCCCTTTGAGTTACTCATCACTGAGTGCTCCCACGTGTATACAGGCAGCACATGTTAATAAGCTTTTTCTCTTGTTAATCTCTCTTTTGTCAGTCTAATTTACAGGACCCAGTCAATAAATCTAAGATGGGTAGAAGGAAAAACAATTTTTCCCCTCCTAGGCAGAACCTCTTGGGCACAGTGAGTCTTGGGTTCTTTGCCACATATCTCAGTGGCCAGTGCGGCGGTGGTGAGTGGTGTGGAGAGATTCCAGGAAGCAGCCATTTCCCTGTCCTGTGTGTTTCCTGTTTCTGTCTAATGCTACACATAGTCCATGGTTTCAGTACATTGTATGTGTTTGATCGCCAATCCCTACAATTGCATCCTATCTAAAATATCCATTTTTGTTCCTGGAACCAACCCCAGGTCTGGCTGCATTTTCTTGAGCCCAATAACAAGAAGCTGACAAACTAGAGAAGAAGGGAATTTATTGCTGTAACCAGATACTAGGAGTAGGCTGGAGACAATTCCACTAGACCAACTCAAAGTATTAACAGTTTTCTTAGTGCTTACATAGGTTGGGGTTATGTGCCTATGTGCAGTATAGCATTCGCTTAAGTTTATTGGTAACTAATTTTGTTTCAACTAGAAGGTAAGAGGCAAAAAATGCTTGCTAAGTCCAATTAAGCTGTGAGGGCCCCAGTACCTTTAAGGCCTGTCTACTGTGGTACCGGAGTGATTATTTCTATCTTACCTCCTTTACAGCTTGGTCCGGAGAGCTGCCTTAGACTCTCCAATAAATCTATTCACCCAGCTGCCTCTGTTGCCTTGACTCGTCTCAGATTTCGTTGACCCGAGATGGGTCCTGGCACTAGGAATGTAAGACTGTCTCTCTGATTTTGTTTGCTCCAGGTTAGGGAGAAGCCCATGCAAGGCTCCTACTGACCATATGTTTCATTTTCAGCTTTGCTGTCTGTGCACCAATTTCCCTGGTTTAACTATTTGCTCAATGTTAAGGCAGCTCTGTGGAAATTTGTCTGTGTAACTGGGGTGCTATGCAGGCCTGTCTGTGTGACTGTCTTGAGGTCTGTCTGTGTGATTGTCAGGAGAACTGGCCTGCCACATTTTCAACATAGTTCTCTTCTTGAGGAGAAAATAAGCATTCAGTCTTCAGTTCCTGGAGCAGCAGTCAAGGAAGCTGAAAACAGGAAGTTCCTTTCTAGGCGTTAACTCTAGCCACTGTGGTAGATGGTCCAGAAGATGACCATTACTCATTCCTTTCCTCCCTGAATGTGCATACCGTTCCAGTCACTAGGGGTGGAGTCTGTTTCCTTCCCTTGAATTCCATCTGGTCTTGTGACTTCCCTTGACTAATGCATAGAATGAGGTGGAAATAGAAGGGACTCACAACCCACCATATAGCAATGATTCTTTTTTTTTTTTTTTTGAGACGGAGTTTCACTCTTGTTACCCAGGCTGGAGTGCAATGGCGCGATCTCAGCTCACCGGCAACCTCCACCTCCTGGGTTCAGGCAATTCTCCTGCCTCAGCCTCCGGAGTAGCTGGGATTACAGGCACACACCACCATGCCCAGCTAATTTTTTGTATTTTTAGTAGAGACGGGGTTTCACCATGTTGACCAGGATGGTCTCGATCTCTTGACCTCGTGATCCACCCACCCTGGCCTCCCAAAGTGCTGGGATTACAGGCGTGAGCCACTGCGCCCGGCCAGCAATGATTCTTTTAAGACATTCAAGTTATAGATGCAGAAAGAAGCCTCTTCTGAGCTTCCCTTATCTGACTATATGCAGGGCCTTTGGGGAATGAAGCTGCCATAAATCCCCTCTCTGGGGGAGCTTCCAGCCAAGGAGACTGACTGTTAGCACCTGAATGAGAAATTGCATAAACAAACATTATCATAAATGTAATACCTGCCATGTGTTTCCCTAAAAGCGCATTTGTATTTCCCATAGAAGCCCTATCTTTCCTGCTCCTTCTCCCTATTAAGTTGATATATATATATCCTTACCCCTAGGTCTTCAGCAAGCTCCTTCTTTTGAATGCTTTCCTACGTATGAATATAAAGCATGTTTTTTTCCCTCTAGTTAATCTGTCTAATGGCAGGAAATTTGCAGGCCCACATCCCCTGCCCCCGACCATCACTTGAACCTAAGCTATGAACAGAAAGGTCTTACTCCCAACACAGCTGTGTTTTATGTGCCTGTTAAAGACTTAGCTTTTCAGGGGTCTGGAAGCTTCCAGTTTTGTTTCAGAAAGCTAGATCTATGCTGTAAAAAAGCTCATCCAAGACAACTAAAAGAGAAGAGACCACATGGAGAGAGAAAAGCCACATGGAGGACCACTGAGGCTCCGTGCATGTGAGTGATGCCTTTTTGGACCTTTGAGCCAGTCAACAAATAAATAAAACCAACACTGTGAAGTGGCAAACAAAAGAAAATGCATTTTAATCAGGGTCTCAGGAATTGCAATTTGGGAGCCACAGATGTAGCAAATAGGAAAATCACGTTCCATCTTGGTGAGATTAGGGAGAGGCTTATAAGGGCTACTGTGAGTTTACACATCTGGAAGGTTTTAGCACAGGTCATGATGGATGATGGCTGGTTAACAATTTAGGACATCTTTGATGATCAATCTACTTCAGCATAGCTGTCTCTGTAAAAAAAAAAAGCTAGTCTCTGCAAAATGTTTAAAGAGGTTTATTCCGAGCCCATGTGAGTGACCATGGCCCAGGGAACAGTCTAAAAGAGGTCCTGAGAAAGCATGCCAGATGCGGTTGTGAAGCAGGAGTGGCCATGGGAAAGAGACCTCTTGAACACCAAACTGGGAAGGAAGGGATGATTTATTCAGCCAGGAGCAAGGTGGCATAGCTGCCTAACAGCCAAGCTCATCTAACAAAGGAAATCTCTGCCTTTATAAAGGCTCACAACTCTAGATATTACACTTGAAAAGGTCTTGGGTTTACAGCTCTAGAATTTACATGTGAAAGGGTCTTGGGCCGTGGAGTAGGGTGGGATACAGTGACTTAGGTGGGGTTTGATGGTATTTAAGTAAAAACAATGCCTTCTGGAAAGATTCCTCCACGCCATGCCTGCAATCTATAGGAGGGTGATTAAAGGTGCCGAAGGGTCTGCCAGCCTTTACTTCCCCTATTGAAATGCAACGTGGAAGTCAAGGGAGAGGTGGTCTTAAATGCTTAAGGGTGATTAAGGGTCTCCTTCCTCAGTTGGATTACAGCTTAGTTTTATACATTGTAGGGAGACAGAAGTTACAGGCAAAGACAAATCAATACATCTAAGTCATACATTGGTTTGGCCAGGAAAAATGGAACATCTCAAGGAAGGAGCATTACAGGTCAAAAGTAGATTCAAAGATTTTCTGATTTGGAATTGGTCAAAAGAGTTAAGCTAAATGTAAGGTTGGCCACGTCGTGGAGAGTTCGGACACGCCTCCTCCCCTCGCCGGGAGCTCAGACACGCCTTCCTCCCCTCGCCGGGAGCTCGGACATGCCCCCTCCCCTCGCCGGGAGCTCAGACACGCCTCCTTCCATCCGGGTCCCACTCCCCTCCATTTTGTCCCACCCACCTTGGCCACAGCCAATCGGATGCCTCCACTCCCTATAAAACCCCGTGCCTGAGAGGCGTCCGTGCGACTTCTCCGGCCCTTCCTGTCCGGACCGCAGAACCTCGTCCGGGAGCCTGAATAAATTCCCTTGCATTGGATTATTTGTGTGCTGGCCTCAGTTTCTTCGTTTCGTCCTCGGTGAAAACAGACCTTACAGATGGCGAGCCAGCCAGGAGGGAGTTGTAAGACCCCTCCCCGGGGAAACTGACTCCTCCACGCAGAGCCGGACCCGGAAGCTGCTGTTTGTTACACCACAAGGTAAGACTTCTGGTACCCACTACCTCACCTGCTGCTTTCAGGGAGTCCCTGTCAGGAAACCGCTGCGCAGCGTCAGGGATTCGCACCGCCGTGGGGTCCGTGACCCCCGGCTTCCCTACTGCGGGGTCCGTGACCCCCAGCTTCCCTCCCCACGGGTCCGTGACCCCGGCAGGCCTCCCACCGCGAGTCCATGGCTCCGGCTTCCCTCCCTTCCTTCCCCACGGGTCCATGACCCCAGGAGGCCTCCCGCCGTGAGTCCGTGAGGACTCCGGCTTCCTTCCCCACGAGTCCGTGACTCCAGTTTAGGACCTGAGTGTAAGAGGAGACGTCCCTACACTCTTGTTCTCTCTCTCCCCGTGAGGGGTATATTTAGGGTCAGGAATTTGAGGGAGACGTCCCCACTTTCCTGAACCCTCACCAGCAACCGAGGTGTGGGTACTCAGAAGCCCTGTTTAAGCAGCCCTGCCTCACGGCAGAGCCAAACCCCCGGCTCATACCAAATTTGTTGTTGTAAATTAGCCCATTTGGCATAAAAGGCTCCCGTTTTCTAAAAAAAACTGTATTTTCGGTCTTTTTTTTTCTTTTTCTGTCTCTCTTAGCTTTCTCTCTTTCTCCCTTTCAAAATGGTGGCTGTACCACGCCCTTAAGATGGTGGCCACTTTACACTTTTAACTTTATCCTGTGCCTCGCCCTTAAGGTGGTGGCTGCCTTATACTTATAGTCTTATCCTATGCCACGCCCTTAGGTGGTGGCTGCCTAACACTTTTAGTCCTATCCTGTGCCTCGCCCTTAAGGTGGTGGCCGCCTTATACTTTTAGTCTTATCCTGTGCCACGCCCTTAAGATAGTGGCCGCTTTACACTTTTAATTCTATCCTGTGCCTCGCCCTTAAGGTGGTGGCCACCTTATCCTGTGCCACGCCCTTAGGTGGTGGCTGCCTAACACTTTTAGTCCTATCCTGTGCCTCACCCTTAAGGTGGTGGCCGCCTTATACTTTTAGTCTTATCCTGTGCCACGCCCTTAGGTGGTGGCCGCCTTACACTTTTAGTCTTATCCTGTGCCTCGCCCTCAAGACACTTTTAATTCTATCCTTCTTTTTTTTCTGCCTAATTCCAATGCAAGTGAGTGAGTGAGTTTATGTGTAGTCCCACAGCGTAACAGCTGCGGGGCTTGTGTGGGCCTCAACCCGCGGTTCCACAGGGACGTGACCAGGAAAGCATCAGCCTGGCCTCCCATCTGGGGGGCACCCACCCTTTGTTTGTCAGTCTTGCATGTAGTACTGTGTTTATTGTAGCCATGTGGCACATAGCCCTGGCCATGTCTTTTCTTGGTTTTTGCCTAATTATGATTATTATAAACGTGCAGGCTTTCTGGTATCTTCGTTCCCAACCCAACCTCTGTTCCTCTTGCACCACCACCAAGGTACTTCTAGCCAAAGAAACCTCCTTTCTGCCCTTAGCCCCTCCACCTTCCTCTTCTTTTTCTGACCCTAATGCGCCTGAGGAGCTCTCCTTTCCACTGGCCCGACCCAATGATCCTCCACCTTATGATAAACCTCAAACCCCTTCAGCTCCTCCACCTCCTGATTACAACCTGGCCTCACCTGTTAGTGCTCACACCCGCTCACGTGGTGCTCCCAACGACAAGGCCTCCCTCCTTTGCCCCCTCCGTGAGGTGGCCGGAGCAGAGGGCATTGTCCGAGTGCATGTTCCCTTCTCCCTCTCTGACCTATCGGCCATTGAGAAACGCCTAGGTTCCTTTTCCACCAACCCTACTGCTTACACCAAGGAATTCCGTTACCTTACTCAGGCATATGATTTAACCTGGCATGACACGTTTGTCATCCTATCCTCCACCCTCACCCCAGACGAGCGTGACCGGATTTTTACAGCAGCCCGGGAACACGCTAATCAGGAACATCTTACTGATAACCAGATGCCAGTAGGTGCAGCAGCGGTCCCAGAGGCCGACCCTAATTGGGACTATCAGGACGGTCGAGATGGCCGCCGCCGCCGAGACCAGATGCTACGGTGCCTCCTGGCGGGCATGCAAAATGCAGCTCAAAAGGTAGTCAATTACGATAAGTTAAGGGAAATAACTCAGGGACCTGATGAAAACCCAGCCGTCTTCCTTGACCGCTTAACTAATGCTATGATCCTCCATACACGGCTGGATCCGGCCTCCTCAGTAGGAGCTACGGTCCTAGCCACCCACTTTATCTCCCAGTCGGCGGCTGATATAAGGAGGAAACTTAAAAAAGCTGAGGAGGGCCCCCAGACTCCCATGAGAGACCTGGTAAACATGGCATTTAAAGTTTTTAATGGCCGAGAGGATAAGGCTGAGGCCACCCGACAGGCCCACTTAAGGCAGGAGGTTGGCCTCCAAACCCAAGCTCTTGTAGCAGCCCTGAGGCCGGCAGCACACCGAACATCTGGTGAGGGAGGTCCAGTGAAACGCTTCCGAAATGTTTTAAGGGTCCCACCCGGGTCCTGTTATAAATGTGGTCGAGAAGGACATTGGGCCCGGGAGTGCCCCTGTCCTCGACCAACCCCTGGACCTTGCCCAGATTGCAAACGAACTGGACACTGGAAGGTTGATTGCCCGTCCCGGACCAAAGGCCCACTCCCTGCACCTCTATGTGGAGAGCAGGCCGGTCTGCAGGAGGCAGTCCCTTCACCTGAATTTCTTGGCCTTCTGGATGACTGATGCAGCCCAGACTCGAGGACCCCCATCACCCTTGCCGAGTCCAGGGTAAAGCTACAGGTAGCGGGTAAGTCCTTTTATACCTTCCTACTCAGGGCCTAGCATACCTTCCCAGGTCTTGGTCATGGGAGTTGATGGAAGGCTTTTCCTATTCCAACCAAACCCCTCTCCTAACCTGTCTCCTCAAGGGACACCCCTTCTCTCACTCCTTTTTCTACCTCCTAACCTTTGTAGATACATTTTCAGGTTGGATTGAAGCCTTCCCTACCTCTCGTGAAACAGCAGATACGGTAGCATCCATTCTTATTCAAGAGATCATCCCCCGCTTTGGCCTACCTGCCACCATCCAGTCAGACAACGGTCCAGCATTCATAGCCCAGGTAGTCCAGCTGGTCGTCAAGTCTCTCAACATCTCCTGGAAACTACACATCCCCTACCACCCTCAGTCATCGGCCAGCCCCTACTATGCCTGGCAATTCTACTTGCAGGAATCCTGGAAACAAGGCCCCACCACTAGAACCCAATACAGCACTACCAGCTTGTATGTGAGAAGTTGGACGTGTCCGACTCTTCAGTCGAGGTGCCAGCCGACTGACCTGTCCCCCTTACTTCGCCCCTATTCAGCAGGAAGTAGTCAGAAAGAGCGGCGCCCTCTATCTATCATCAAAAGGTCGGAATGTAAGGTTGGCCACGTCGTGGAGAGTTCGGACACGCCTCCTCCCCTCGCCGGGAGCTCAGACACGCCTTCCTCCCCTCGCCGGGAGCTCGGACATGCCCCCTCCCCTCGCCGGGAGCTCAGACACGCCTCCTTCCATCCGGGTCCCACTCCCCTCCATTTTGTCCCACCCACCTTGGCCACAGCCAATCGGATGCCTCCACTCCCTATAAAACCCCGTGCCTGAGAGGCGTCCGTGCGACTTCTCCGGCCCTTCCTGTCCGGACCGCAGAACCTCGTCCGGGAGCCTGAATAAATTCCCTTGCATTGGATTATTTGCGTGCTGGCCTCAGTTTCTTCGTTTCGTCCTCGGTGAAAACAGACCTTACACTAAAGACTTAAAGTCAGTAGAAAGAACTGCTTGGGTGGAGATAAGAGGGAGGCTGTGGAAACCAAGGTTTTAGTTACGTAGATGAAGCCTCCAGGTAGCAGGCTTCAGAGAGAATAGATGGTAAATGTGTCTTTTGGAATTTAACAGATGTCAGACTCTTAGTTAATCTCTACTGGATCTGGAAAAAGCCTAGCTGCATTAACAAAGATCCTCTACAGATGCAGAATTTCTTCCACAAAAGATAGCTGTGGCCAGGCGCAGTGGCTCACACCTGTAATCCCAGCACTTTGGAAGGCCAAGGCAGATGGATCATTTGATCTCAGGAGTTTGAGACCAGCCTACCAACATGGTGAAACCCTGTTTCTACTAAAAATACCAAAAATTAGCTGGGTGTGGTGGCACATGCCTGTAATCCCAGCACTTTGGAAGGCCAAGGTGGGCAAATCACAAGGTCAAGAGATCAAGACCATCCTGGCTAACATGGTGAAACTTTGTCTCTACTAAAACTACAAAAATTAGCTGGGCATGGTTGCATGCACCTGTAGTCCCAGCTACTCGGGAGGCCTGAGGCAGGAGAATTGCTTGAACCTGGAAGGCGGAGGTTGCAGTGAGCCGAGATCACACCCCTGCACTCCAGCCTGGTGAAAAGAAAAAGAAAAAGAAGAAAGAAAGAGACAGAGGAGAGAAAGACATTTTGGGGTAAGATATTTTAATTTTCTTCAAGGTCAGCTATCTGTCATGTGATGTTATACCAGAGTCAGGCTGGAATTTGGTATCTTATTACTAAAGAGTCTGTTTTGTCAGTCTTATGATCTCTATTTTAATGTTAATGCTGGTCCCTTGTACCTAAACTTTAAAGGGGAGGGAGTATAATGAGGCACGTCTAACCCTTCCTTCCCATCGTGGCCTGGAATTTCATTTTTCAGCTTGGTCTGGGTCCCGTTGGCCTAGACAGCAGTCTGTTCAATTGGTTGAGGGCTTAGGATATAATGTTTGATTTACACTCGTGAAGTTGGTGATCAGGCAAAGCATAAACAGTTCAAATCAAATGCAGCTGGTTTTACAATTTGGCCTGGTTCCAGTCAAATTTTATCTGGATATCCAGCTCTTCATGCCTTCTCAACTCAACAGTTAGATGCCTCCAACAGAACCATCTCCACTTTGGCTTTTCTTGTCAGAAGCCCAGCCTGTCACTGAAGCCATCATAGTGAGTGACCATGGCTGTCACCATATGAACCAAAAGAACCATCCAGTCAAGCCCTGCCTAATGTCCAGACCTACAGGAACAGGAGCAGTTTGGAGTGGTTTATTATCTAGCAATAGATAAGGGAAGTAGCTACAAAGATCACTTTAGCATGATTTGCAGGCGAAGTGCTCTCTCCTCAGAATTTGTAAGATTCTTCCAAAGAGCAGCTGTAGAGCTGTAAGTATCCAATCCAAACCCACGGGAGAAAAGATAAAACTCTTGACAAGTTGCTGTGGAAAATAGCAGTTCATGTTATCTCTGCCTTCCTGTGAACTTGCAAATGAACTAGCCCTCAAATGGAGCTCTGGATGCAACAAACCATCCCAGATGAACCCCTAAAGATTCCCGATAGCTTTATATCTTTTAAACCAAATAAATCTTAGATTCTACAGTGTAATGGGGTTTTGTTTTGTTTTGTTTTGTTTTGTTTTGAGATGGAGTTTTGATCTTGTTGCACAGGTTGGAGTGCAATGGCATGATCTCGGCTCCCTGCAACTTCTGCCTCCCAGGTTCAAGTGATTCTCCTGCCTCAGCCTCCTGAGTAGCTGGGACTACAGGCACATGCCACCACACCCAGCAAACTTTTTGTATTTTTAGTAGAGACAAGGTTTCACCATTTGGCCAGGCTGATCTCAAACTCAGGTGATCCACCTGCCTCGGCCTCCCAAAGTGCTGGGATTACAGGCGTGAGCCACCGCGCCTGGCTGGGTGTATTTTTTTAAACTCAAACTGTACATACTGTTTGGCATCTTGCTTTCTTCACTTAACAATATCTTGCCTATCTTTCCACATATATAAATCTACCTCATTCCTTTAATTCATTGTATAGTATTTCATTTTATGAATCACCAGTCAATAAATACCTACCTAGATTGATTCTACGCATTTGCCCTTAAAAACAATGCTTCACTGAGTATCCTTGTGCTGAGGTATTTGCATGCAGATGCTGACATAGCTAAGAATGTAGGAAAAATTATTACAAATAAAATGATTGGGCCAGGTGAGGTGGCTCACACCTGTAATCCCCACACTTTGGGAAGCTGAAACGGGAGGATTGCTTGAGGCTAGAAGTTTGAGGCCAGCCTAGGAAACAAAGTGAGACATTGTCTCTACAAAAAATAAACAAAATTAGCCAGGCATGATGGTGTGCACCTGTAGTCCCATCTACTCAGGAGGCTGGAATGGGAGGATCACTTGAGCCTGGGAGGCCAAGGCTCCAGTGAGCCATGATTGTGCCACAGCATTCCAGCCTGGGTGACAAAGAGATACCCTGTTTCAACAAACAAACAAAACCTGCTAAATCAAAGAGTCTATTAGTTAGAGTCCAGTTTGACAAAAGAAAACAAAAAACACTCCAGGCCACTTTCAATAGAGGAAATTCAATATGGGCAGCTTTTCTTTTTTTTTTTTTTAAAGATGAGGTTTCACCATGTTGGTCAGGCTGGTCCTGAACTCCCGACCTCAGGTGATCTGCCCACCTTGGCCTCCAAAGTGCTTGGATTACAAGCATGAGCCACCATGCCCGGCCTCTTATGGGCAGCTTTAAAACTGGTAGAAGAGTCTGAAGGGCAAATTAATAGGCAACTCAAAGATCAGCAACAATGCCTGTGCTCACACCTGTAATCCCAGCACTTTGAGAGGCCAAGGTGGGCAATCAACCTGAGATCGGGAGTTCAAGACCAGCCTGACCAACATGGTGAAACCTCATTTCTATTAAAAATATAAAATTAGCCGGGCATGGTGGCACATGCCTGTAATCCCAGCTACCTAGGAGGCTGAGGCAGGAGAATCGCTTGAACTCAGGAGGCAGAGGTTGCAGTGAGCTGAGATTGTGCAATTGCACTCCAGCCTGGGCAACAGGAGCAAAAACCTGTCTCAAAAAAAAAAAAAAAAGATCAGAAACAACATAAAACCACCAGGGGCTAGAGAGACAAATTGAGGAGTTGGTATGACCAGAGGCTAGAAGCTGGGTGGGAAGGACGGTCTTGCTTGGTGAAAGCTGGGTCATATATGAGACAGATGCAGCCACTGCTGGGAAGGCCCTCAGAAGCAGAAAGAGGAAAAAAATATGCTGGCTCTCCCATTCAATTATTCAAAGCTCAAACTGTACATGCAATTATTCACCCTTCAATCTTCTGCCAAGACTCTTCATTGGTTGATTCTAATGAAAGCCAGTTGGCAAGGGGCCTGGGAACTGTAGTTTGCAGGGCTCAGCCCCTGTAGGACAGAGTGGAACAGAAGGGTGGCAGAAGGGCAGAAAGCAAACAGTTAATGATTGATGCAAAGAATATTATGTTTTACATTTTGAAATACTATGCAGCCATGCAAAAGAATGAGTTCATTCATTTTCTTTGCAGGGACACAGATAAGGCTGGAAACTATCATTCTCAGCAAACTAACACAGGAACAGAAAACCAAACACTGCATGTCCTCACTCATAAGTGGGAGTTGAACAATGAGAACACATGGACACAGGGAAGGGAACATCACACATGGGGGCCAGTCAGTGGGGTGGGGGGAAAGGGGAGGGAGAGCATTAGGACAAATACCTAATTCATTCGGGACTTAAAACCTAGATGACGGGTTGATGGGTGCAGCAAACCACCATGACACATGTATACCTATGTAACAAACCTGCACAGTTTGCACATGTACCCCAGAACTTAAAGTATAATAATTTTTAAAAATTGCCAAATTGCCCACCAATGCAGCTACAAAGATTTATAGTTCCAAGTATGTCTATTTTCCAGCAAATTCCCCAGCACCATGGAATTTATCCATCTAAGTTAAAATGGTATTCTGCTATTTTAATTTACATTTTCTTAATTATGAATGCAGTTCTCATTTGTTAATATGCCATTAAGATTTATTTTGTTTAATATTTAATATTTTATTTAACAGTTATTTTTCTATTAACAGTAGGTTTATATCTTTCTCAATTTTCTTTTCAAAAATTTTTTCCCCCAAAGCAGATGAATGTCAGTAGAATGCCAATTTTCCTATTGAGTTGTTGGACTTACTACTTATAAGAAATATAAGGCTGGGCGTGGTGGCTCACACCTGTAATCCCAACACTTTGGGAGGCTGAGGTGGGTGGATCACCTGAGGTCAGGAGTTTGAGACCAGCCTAACATGGTGAAACCCCGTCTCTACTTAAAAAAATAAAGTACAAAATTAGCTGGGCATAGTGGTGGGCACCTGGAATCCCAGCTATTAGGGAGGCTGAGGCAAGAGAATCACTTGAACCCGGGAGGTGGAGGTTGCATTGAGCCAAGATTGCACCATTACACTCCAGCCTGGGCAACAAGAGTGAAACTCCATCTCAAAAAAAAAAAAAGAAAGAAAGAAATATATGTGCCAGGTGGGGCAGAGTGGCTCAAGCCAGTAATCCTAGCACTTTGGGAGGCCAAGGCAGGCAGATGACCTGAGGTCAGGAGTTTGAGACCAGCCTGCCCAACATGTTGAAACCCGTCTCTACTGAAAATACAAAAAATTAGCCTGGCATGGTAGCAGGCACCTGTAATTCCAGCTACTTGGGAGGCTAAGGCAGGTGAATCACTTGAACCTGGGAAGCGGAGGTTGCAGGGAACCTTGAGCCACTGCACTCAAGCCTGGGCAAGAAGAGGGAAACTCCACCTCAAAAAAAAAAAGAAAAGAAAAGAAATACATGTGCCAATTTAAGTGTTGCGAATATTTTTCCCCAGAATATTTTCTGCTTTTTAACATTTTAGTTGCATGTTTTACTATGCTGGGTTTTTGTTTGTTTGTTTTTGTTGTTGTTGTTTTTGAGACAGAGCCTCGCTCTGCCGCCCAGGCTGGAGTGTGGAGTGCAGTGGCATGATCTCAGCTCACTGCAATCTCCGCCTCCCAAGTAGCTGGGATTACAGGCACCTGCCACTACGCCCAGCTAATTTTTTGTATTCTTAGTAGAGGCAGGGTTTCACCATGTTGGCCAAGCTGGTCTCAAACTCCTGACCCCATGATTCACCCACCTCAGCCTCTCAAAGTGCTGGGATTACAGGCATGAGCCACTGTGCCGGGCTGCTGTTTTTAATTTTTATGTAGCTGTAACATAAATCTTTTTTTTCTTCTGTATCCTCTGGATTAAAGATTTTGTCTTTCGCTTATAAAGGCCTTTTCCTCAAGATTACACAAATATGGGAATGGAAGAATATTATTAAATTTTCTTCTATGTTTTCTCTGCTCTAGCCAAAGACTATCATGATGACTAGCACTTTGGGTCTCTTTATTCTCCCAGGTTAAAATCTGTTTGGTTTGAGAATATTCTCTTGTACATCCTGCATTCTGTCCTCATTAACCTCCAAAGGGATTTCTTAATTAACCAGAGAAACCCTTTTTCTCCCATCTGAGATATACAATGTAGTTAACTTGGAAACTCTGACAAGTCTCCTTTTCTATCTCTGAGCATCTCCTCTGCCTTGTCCTCTCTTGTAGGCTATCAACTAGTCTAAGTTTCTATTCTAGGATGTGGATTGTAATGAAGAAGGCCTTGAATTAAAAGGGAGTTGGAGACAATATTGTAATATGACTAGAGGCTCAGTTCTCCAATACATGCAAAAGTTTTCTTCTCTGCAGTAGAGTAGAGATGGTGCCACAATGATTTCACAATTCTAGCTGGTACTATGAGGTTCATAAAGACATGGTCCACAAATGCAGGAACCATGCGTTATGTTTAACTGTTGTATTCCTGGCATTTTGCATGGTACTTGGTGCAGCAATGATCCTCAAAAAATATTTACTGATTTTAAGATTCTTTAAGTCAGAATGATTTGTGTCTTCTCAAACATATCTGGATCCCAAGAATCCTGGAAAAAGTGTTTCTATACTGATGTGGTGTGATTAGGTCTTGAAGTATACATTTGCTTATATTTGATGTATACCTTTGTGCTATGCTCTCTTAATGATCCCCTAAAAGCTCCTTTCCCCATACCCCAGGCCACAATGTTACAGAAAAAAAGTTCAAAAATTGCTAACTTGACCATGACTTGAAAGGATTAAGATGCATGCTTACAAACCAGTTTCTTAAACCAGTTCCTTAATTCACAAAGACTAGATATAATACAGCTGACAATAGGGAGGAGACCGAAGGACAGGCAGCTTGATTGCAGGGGAAAGTAAAAGGAAATAGAGACTTGGAATGAAGAAGAAAGGAGAAAAAGATCTTTTTTTATTGTTATTTTTTTTGTCCTTCGGGCTCTGGGGTACCTGTGCACATCCTGCATCCTGCAGGATTGTTTCACAGGTACATACATGCCATGGTGGTTTGATGTCTCCATCCCCTCCACGCACCCCCACCCTCCATCACCTACATCAGGCATTTCTCCCAGTGTTATCCCTCCCCATAGTCCCCGCCCCCTGCTGTCCCTCCCCTCCCCCCCCACCTAGCCCAGTGAGTGTTGTTCCCTTCCCTGTACCCAAGTGTTCTCATTGTTCGTCACCTGCCTGTGAGTGAAAACGTGGTGTTTGGTTTTCTGTTCTTGTGTCAGTTTGCTGAGAATGATGGTTTCTAGATTCATCCATGTCTCTACAAAGGACACTGTAAGGCTGGTTGCATCACCGGGAGCTCACGCACACCCCCCCTTCCCTTGCCAGGAGCTCAGCTGCTCCCCCCTCCCTCGCCGGGAGCTCAGACGCTCCCCCCTTCCCTCGCAGGGAGCTCGGACGCTCCCCCCTCCCTTGCCGGGAGTTCAGACATACCCCCTTCCCTCGCTGGGAGCTTGGACACACCTCCTTCCCTTGCCGGGAGTTCAGACACCCCCCCACCGGAGCCCGGGAATAAAAGCCCCACCAGGACCTACCCGATAGCATTTTGTCCCATCTGGACCCCACTCCCTGCCTGCCATTTTGTTCCATCTGGGCCCCACTCCCCGCCATTTTGCCCCACTCACCTTGAGCACAACCAATCAAACACCTCCACTCCCTATAAAACCCCACATCTAAGTGGAGTCTGCGCGACTTCTCTGGCCCCTCCTGTCGGGCCGCAGAACCTCGTCCAGGAGCCTGAATAAATCCCTTCACATTGACTCTTCTTGTGCTGGCCTCAGTTTCTTTCCTTTTAAACTCAGCGAGAACAGACCTTACATATGGTACTGAAACCCAGGAGGAGTTGTAAGACCCCTCCTGGGGGAAACTGACTCCTCCACACAGAGCCGGACCGGGGAGCTGCCGTTTCACCACAAGGTAAGACTTCTGTTGCCCACCACCCCACTAGCTGTTCTCGTGATCCCTGTCCAAAACCGCTACCCACGGGACTTGAGTCCGGGACTCCAGCCGTGGGTCCAGGACTCTGGCTGCCTGCGGTGGGTCTGGGGCCCCAGCTTAGGACCTGAGTATAAGAGGAGACGTCCCTACACTCTTGTTCTCTCCCCCGTGAGGGGTGTTTTAGGGTCAGGAATTTGAGGGAGATGTCCCCACTTTCCTGAACCCTCACCAGTGACTGAGGTGTGGGTATTCAGAAGCCCCGTTCAAGCAGCCCTGCCTCACAGCAGAGCCAAACCCCCTGGCTTATACCAAATTCTCTATTTTAAACTAGCCCATTGGCATAAAAGCCTCCCGTTAACTTAAGAAACTGTATTTTCAGTTTCTCTTTCTGTTTCTCTCTCTTTTTTTTTCCTCTTTTCTTCTCTCTCTCCCTCTCAAAATGGTGGCCGTACCTTGCCCTTAAGATGGCAGCCACTTCCTGCTCTTAGCTCTCTCTTTCTCTCCCATCTAAGATGGCGGCTGTGCCTCGCCCTTAAGATGGTGGCCACTTTCTCTCTCTCTTTCTAATTCCGATGCGAGTGAGTGAGTGAGTTTATGTGTAGTCCCACGGCCTAACAGCTACGGGGCTTGTGTGGGCCTCAACCTGCGGTTCCACGGGGACGTGGCTGGGAAGCCATCAGACTGGTCTCCCATCTGGGGGGCACCCACCCTCTGTCCATCAGTCTTGTAACCTTTAATTTACCCATGTGGCAGATAGCCCTAGCCCTGTCTCTTTTTGTTTTCTTCTGGATAATAATCATTGTAACTGTGCAGGCTTTCTGGTATCTTCATTCCCGACCCACCCTCTGTTCCTCTTGCACCACCACCCAGATGCTCCCAGCCAAAGAAACCTCCTCTTCACCCTTAGCCTCTCCACCCTCCTCCTCTTCCTTTTCTGACCCCGATGCATTTGAGGAACTCTCTTCTCCACTGGCCCAACCCAATAATCCTCTGCCTTATGATAGACCTCAACCCCCTTCAGCTCCTCCACCTCCTAATTCCAACCTGGCCTCTCCTGTTAGTGCACACACCTGCTCACACTGTGCTCCTAATGATGAAAACTCCCTCCTTTGCCCCCTCTGCAAGGTGGCCGGAATAAAGAGTATTGTCCGAGTGCACGTTCCCTTCTCCCTCTGCAATCTATCCATCCTCACCCCAAATGAGCAGGACTGGGTTTTTACAGCAGCCAGAGCTCTTGTAGCAGCCCTGAGGCTGGCAGCCCACTGAACATCCGGTGGGGGAGGTCCATCAAAACCCTTCCAAAAGGCTCCAAGGGCCTGGTCCAGGGCCTGTTTCAGATGTGGTCGAGAGAGACATTGGGCCCAGGAGTGCCCCTGTCCTAGTCCACCTCCTGGACCTTGCCCAAACTGCAAGCAGACTGGACACTGGAAGGTTGATTGCCCGTCCCAGACCAAAGACCCACTCCCCGCACCTCTATGTGGGGAGCAGGCTGGTCTGCAGGAGGCAGTCCCTTCACCTGAATCTCTTGGCTTTCTGAATGACTGATGCAGCCCGGACCCGAGGACCCCCATCACCCTTGCCGAGCCCAGGGCAATGCTGCAGGTAGTGGGTAAGTCCATTTCCTTCTTGGTGAACACGGGGGCTACCTACTCTGTATTACCTTCCTACTCAGCACCTAGCATACCTTCCCAGGTCTCAGTCCTTCTTTACCATTCATCTACACTTTGAGTCTTACTTTCTCTTTAAAAATCCTTCAGTCAGCCTTCATCCCATTTCTCTACTCAACTCGGCTACTTTGTTTCCTTTTCCATCCCATTCCCCCTCCCCAGCCCATTCCTGTCCTAAACTAATGGATACATTTGTTACACCTCGGGAGGGCCTGTCTAACCTTCCTCTCTACCCCAGACCTCACCTTTTCACCTCCAAGAGAATACTTTTGGTGTAATGGGACCCTAACCAAGGTTATAAGTGCCTCTCTCCCCTCTCCCTGTGTGCCTGTTACTCTAGTCTCGTGGTTGGAGGTATATGATCAAGCTGAACTCCTATCTCTCCTTACGCTTCCCTCTGCTCCCCGAAACAAATGAGCAGAGGGAATAGTTGTTGGTCTCTCTCTAGCATCCTCTCTAGCAGCAGCCGGACTCGGGAGCGGTGCTCTAGGGTACAGTGTCACTTCAGCCGCCCAACTGGAAGAAAAGCTCCATGTGGCCATTGAAGCATCAGCCACCTCTCTGGCCTCCCTCCAGTGACAAATCACGTCACTGGCCCAGGTTCCTACAAGCTCTTATGCAAGAAATTGGATGAGTGGCTGTTAACCAAATGCTGCTTCATCCCTTCATCCAATTCTCAGTCAAGGCACCAGCCAACTGACCAGTCCCCCTTACTCCACCCCTATTCAGCAGGAAGTAGTCAGGAAGAGCAGTGCCCTCTATCATCATAAGGTCGGAATGTAAGGCTGGTTGCGTTGCCGGGAGCTTGCGCACACCCCCCCCTTCCCTCGCCGGGAGCTCGGACGCTCCCCCTTCCCTTGCCGGGAGCGCAGACGCTCCCCCCTTCCCTCGTCGGGAGCTCAGACACTCCCCGCTTCCCTCGCCGGGAGCTCGGACATACCTCCTTCCCTCGCCAGAAGCTCGGACACACCCCCTTCCCCTTGCTGGGAGCTCAGACACACACACCCCCACCGGGAACCTGGACAAAAGCCCCACCAGGACCTACCCGATAGCATTTTGTCCCATCCGGCCCCCACTCTTCGCCTACCATTTTGTCCCATCCGGGCCCCACTCCCTGCCTGCCATTTTGTTCCATCCGGGCCCCACTCCCCACCATTTTGCCCCACTCACCTCGAGCACAACCAATCAAACGCCTCCACTCCCTATAAAACCCCACGTCTAAGAGGAATCCACGTGACTTTACCAGCCCCTCCTGTCGGGCCTCAGAACCTCGTCTGGGAGCCTGAATAAATCCCTTCGCATTGACTCTTCTTGTGCTGGCCTCAGTTTCTTTCCTTTTAAACTCGGCGAGAACAGACCTTACAGACACTAACTCATTTTTTTATGGCTGCATAGTATTCCATGGTGTATATATGCCACATTTTCCTTGTCCAGTCTATCATTGATGGGCATTTGGGTTGATTCCAGGTCTTTGCTATCGTAAACAGCACTGCAAGGAATATATGTGTGCATGTGTCTTTATCATAGAATGATTTATAATCCTTTGGGTATATACTGTATACCCAGTAATGGGATTGCTGGGTCAAATGGAATTTCTATTTCTAGATCCTTGAGGAATCGCCACACTGTCTTCCATAATGGTTGAACTAATTTACACTTACACCAACAGTGTAAAAGTGTTCCTTGAAAGGAGAAAAAGATCTTACATCACGAAGGCTAAATGATACAGGAAGTTTTTCACACACCCCTACAATCCGAGGACAACCTCCATCCTACCTTTGTAGACATTTAAAGTCACCCTGCCTTGATGAGAAGGAACTCAGATGCCTTGGGTTGAAACTGGCCCAATTGTCTGATAGAACTGATGTTTGTGGTTTCCTTTGAGAAAGAAACTGAAAGAAAACTGACACTCCCAGTCTTGAAACTTGAGAAAGTTACATTGAGTTCCTTCCTCATGAAGCCAATCATCAGATCTCCCAGATACTATCAAGAACAGCAGCAGGTTGGGCGCGGTGGCTCACGCCTGTAATCCCAGCACTTTGGGAGGCCGAGGCGGGTGGATCACGAGGTCAAGAGATCGAGACCATCCTGGTCAACATGGTGAAACCCCATCTCTACTAAAAATACAAAAAATTAGCTGGGCACGGTGGCACGTGCCTGTAATCCCAGCTACTCAGGAGGCTGAGGCAGGAGAATTTCCTGAACCCAGGAGGCGGAGGTTGTGGTGAGCCGAGATCGCGCCATTGTACTCCAGCCTGAGTAACAAGAGCAAAACTCCATCTCAAAAAAAAAAAAAAGAACAGCAGCAACAGAGTTTTATAAGAATGCTCAAGTCTTCTTACTATTGCCTCTGTAATGCTTGGGTGTAGGGAACGTCCTCCTGGCTCTTCCAGGGATGAGTGTGTTTCAGAGTGGCAGGGCAGGCTGTTCATAACAGATTCATGCCATCATTCTTGGGTCTTTGGGCTTTTACACTCCTTCTTCTACACTATGCCAGAGACATTCAGGCATCTCAAGTCCGAATAGGTAGTAAACTGGGCCCTGGATTCTATTAGTTGACTTAGTAGAACATCCATGTTTCTGCTAGGCATTTGAAAGAATACTAGGCCAGGCATAGTGGCTCACGCCTGTAGTCCCAGCACTTTGGGAGGCTGAGGTGGGCAGATCACGAGGTCCCGAGTTCAAGGCCAGCCTGACCAAAATGGTGAAACCCCATCTCTACTAAAAATACAAAAATTCTTATAAAACTCTGTTGCTGCTGAAACTTACCAGATCACTGCATCTGGACAATAAGGAGCCAGACCCCTCACCCCTCATGATTGCCTAAGTGACCACCCTGCTTTCTGTTGGCCAACTCCTTTCCCTTACCCCTCTCTAATTCTTGTTTTCTCAAAGATGGTTACATTTCTTTTTTGTTCTACAAACTCTTAATTTTAATCAGTCAGGGAGATGGATTTGGGACTGACCTAGAACTGATATCCCATCTCTTCAGCTGCAGCACCCAACTAAAGCCTTCTTCCCTGGCCATACCCACTGTCTCAGTGATCAAGAAGTGGGACCTAGCCGGGTGCGGTGGCTCACGCCTGTAATCCCAGCACTTTGAGAGGCCGAGGCGGGTGGATTACCTGAGGTCAGGAGTTCAAAACCAGTCTGACCAACATGGTGAAACCCCGTCTCAATAAAATATTAAAAAAAAAAAAAAAGAAGCAGGACCTAGACAGAACCCTTGGCATTTTGGTAACAGGGTGAATAAATGGATGTCCAAGGAAAACCTCTTCACCTTAAATAAAGGGCAGATGAACAGCAAGTGTTAGGATGGTGCCAATGAACACATGTTGGGTTGTTTCTACGTTTTGACTGTTATGAACAATGCTGTTATGAACATTGTATACAAGTTTTTGTATCAACATATTTTCTGTACTTTTGACTATATATCTAGGAATGCAGCTAGTAGGTCATATGGTAACTATGTGTAACCCTTTGCAGGTGTAACTCCCATTGGGCTTGAAGAAAGACAGAAAAGAAAACAAAGAGAAAGAAAGAAAAGAAGAAGGAAGGAGGGAGGGAAGGAAGGAAGGCAGGCAGGCAGGCAAGGAGGCAGGGAGGCAACCCTTTGAAGAACTTCCAGAACAAAAGCAGATATATCATTTTATATTCTCTCTCTCCTCTGTCACTCTTTCTCTTTTTTGGGGGGGGTGGTGGGGAGAGACAGGGTCTTGCTGTGTCACCTAGGCTGGAGGTCAATGGTGTGATCATGGCTCACTGCAGCCTTGACTTCCCAGGCTTAAGCAATCCTCCCACCTCAGCATCCCTATTAGCTGAAACTACAGGCATGCACCACCATGCCTGGGTAATTTTTTATGTTTTGTAGAGACAGATTCTTGTCTTGTTGCTCAGAATGGTCTTGAACTTCTGGGCTCAAGCAGTCCTACTGCTTTGACTTCCCAAAGTGCTGGGGTTACACATAATATCTCTATTTAAATGTGCAATATTTCCTACTAGAAATTCACTGATAACAATATTTGGCACTCCAGAAGTGGTCCCAAGAAATATTCCCTCAAAATGGGATCTGGGGTTAGGCTGCTAATGTATTTCACGAACAATAGCTAGCCCCTTTGCTGGAGGAGAGTACAACACTGATAATCCACAGAATATAGTGCCATCATGATTACAAAAATTCTGAATGGTACCATGGATGGCATGCGAATTGAAGGCCAGGCACTGGGAAATCAATTCACTATGGCATTTAGTGATTGTGGTGACAATAGTAATTATAAAGATTTGCAGGCTAGTGACTATTTCTGATGGCTTTAGGAAGAATAAAAGAAAAATTATAGGACTTGGATGCTTGATTCAGAAACCGAGTAGAAGATTAGAAAGATTCCATAGCAGCTTTGAAGTTGCAGGGTCAATGTTGCTGAACATCAAGGGCAGGGGCTGAATTTAGTATAACACAGCTGTAAGAAAACTGACATTCAACACCATCAGGATCTCTTTTGTAAAAGCAAAGGCACTTGTGGGTAAGAAACAGACCCTGAGATATAGAATGGGCTCATTTTGACAGACATAAACGAGGCTGAGAACTTTAAGACCTTTAGGCCAGGTGCAGTGGCTTATGCCTGTAATCCCAGCACTTTGTGAGGTCGGGGCGGGCAGACCACTTGAGCTCAGGAGTCGAAGCCGGTGTAGGCAACGTGGCAAAACCTGTTGCTACAAAAAAATACAAAAATTAGGTGGGTGTGGTGGTACACACCTGTGGTCCCAGCTCCTCTGGAGGCTGAGGTGGGAAGACTTCTTAAGCCTGGGAGACAGGGGTTGCAGTGAGCAGAGATCAGGCCACTGCACTCCAGCACCTGGGCAACAAAGCAAGATCATGTCTCAAAAAAAGAAAAAAAGAGCTTTAATACCTACCCACCTCAACCCTTAAAATCTTTTTCCTGACAAAGGACAGATCCTCTTTGCTGTCTGAGGACACCAGTCTTCCTCTGCACAAAATTTAACGACTGGATCTTGGGCAGTAGCTTTGCAAGGTCAATCCCCTCTACCATCTTTCATCTTTTCTAGTCCCAGATCAGAGTTAGACCCATCATAAATGTCTTAGTTTGCTAAGGCTACTGTATCAAAGTCCCACAAGCTGAGCAGCTTAAACAATGAAAATGTATTGTCCCATGACTCTGGAGGCCAGAAGTCCGAGACCCAGGTATCGGCAGCGTTGGTTCCTTCTGAGGGCTTCAGGGGAAACTCTGTTTCTTGCCTTTTGTACTAACTTCTGGTGGTTTGCTGGCATTGTCTGGTGTTTCTTGGCTTGTAGAAACATCACCTAAATCTCTGCCTTCATCTTTGCCTGGCGTTCTCCCTGACTGCATGTCTGTATGTAAATAGCCCCCTTTTATAAGGACACCAAGTCATATTAGATGAAAGCCCTAATGACCTCATTTTGACTTGATTATATCTAGAAAGACCATATCTCCACATAAGGCCACATTTTGAGGTACTGGGGGTTCAGACTTCAACTTACAAAATTTTCAGGACAATTCAACTCATGACAATAAGCCAGACAGGGAAATACAAAACATTACTGAGGGCTGGGCGAGGTGGCTCACTCCTGTAATCCCAGCACTTTGGGAGGCAGGTTGATCACCTGAGGTCAGGAGTTCAAGACTAACTGGCCACCATGGTGAAATCCTGTCTCTACTAAAAATACAAAAATTAGCCAGGCGTGGTGGCAGAAACCTATAATCCCAGCTACCCGAGAGGCTGAGACACAAGAATTGCTTGAATCCAGGAGGCAGAGGTTGCAATGAGCCGAGATTGTGCCATTGCACTCCAGGTTGGGCGACAAGAGTGAAACTCTGTCTCAAAAAAAAAAAAAAAAACCCTATATGTGAAAAATGTTGCAAGATATCAGCAGTATGTTGGCAGGAATCTAGGGAACATGTAAAATGTGTTAGGGCAGTGATGAGAAGTATAAGATTTGATCAGTTTGGTGCCCTCCTCTGGGAATCAGAATTTAGTGTTCTTTCTTTTTCTTTTTCTTTTCTTTTCTTTTTTTTTTTTTTTTTTTTTGAGATGGAGTCTTACTCTGTCACCCAGGCTAGAGTGCAGTGGCACAACCTTGGCTCACTGCAACCTCCGCCTCCTGGGTTCAAGTGATTCTCTTGCCTCAGCCTCCTGAGCAGCTGGGATAACAGGTGTGCACCACCATGCCCAGCTAATTTTTATATTTTTAGTAGATACGGGGTTTTACCACGTTGGGCAGGCTGGCCTCGAACTCCTGAACTCTTGATCTGCCCACCTCAGCCTCCCAAAGTGCTGGGATTACAGGCATGAGCCACTATGCCTGGCCTAGTATTCTTTCAAATGCCTAGAAGAAACATGGATGTTCTACTAAGTCAACTAATAGAATCCAGGGTCCAGTTTACTACCTATTCGGACTTGAGATGCCTGAATGTCTCTGGCATAGTGTAGAAGAAGGAGTGTAAAAGCCCAAAGACCCAAGAATGATGGCATGAATCTGTTATGAACAGCCTGCCCTGCCACTCTGAAACACACTCATCCCTGGAAGAGCCAGGAGGACGTTCCCTACACCCAAGCATTACAGAGGCAATAGTAAGAAGACTTGAGCATTCTTATAAAACTCTGTTGCTGCTGTTCTTTGCCAGCAGGAGATGGTGGCAAAGGATATTGCCATGGAATTGAATTTCCTGATCTCAACTGGAATAAAGGGATCCAGGAGTGGTAGAGGCCAGTGGCAATCCTTAGCTTTCAGTGACAAGGTGTCTTAGTCAATTTGGGTTTAGTCAGTCAGAATACTATAGATGGGTACTTAAATCATGAACATTTGTTCTCAAGTTCTGGAGACTGGAAGTCCTTAGATGAGGGTGCCAGCATGGCTGGATCGTGGTGAGGGCTTGCCTCCTGGTTCACAGATAACTGTATCCTCACATGAGGATACAGCGGAGAGTTCTCTTTCTCTTCTTTTTATTTTATTTTATTTTGAGACAGAGTCTCACTCTGTGGCCAGGCACCAAGCTGGAGTGCAGTGGTGCGATCTCGGCTCACTGCAACCTCTGTCTCCCAGGTTCCAGTGATTCTCCTGCCTCAGCCTCCCGAGTAGCTGGGATTACAGGCGCGTGCCACCATGCCCAGCTAATTTTTGTATTTTTAGTAGAGATGGGGTTTCACCATGTTGGCCAGGATGGTCTCAATCTCTTGACCTCGTGATCCACCGCCTCGGCCTCTCAAAGTGCTGGGATTACAGGCATGAGGCACCTTGCCTGGCCCCTTTCTCTTCTTTAATAACACTAATTCTATAGCAGGAGCTCCACCCTCATGAGCTCATCTAAACCTAATTATTTCCCAAAGACCCCACTTCCTAATACCGTTGGGGTTAGGGTTTCAACTTACGAATTTTGGGGGAATACAAATCGCATAACACAAGGTGAGTACAATTACCAGAGTAACCCACAGGGATAAGGTGTGTATGATCATGTGATAGAATATTGTTTGCTAGGAAAAAAAAAAAAGAATAAAAAAAAAAAGAAAAAGAAAAAAAAAAGGTGTGTATGATCAGAGGGTATGACCTCTCAGGATATGTAACATCGTGTAATCAGTCATAAAACCGTAGGAATTAAATACAAGGGTAGCCGAAAAGTACTTCTTAACATATCCAGGCAGTCATTCTAGGTCTAGTGGGAAGAAACCTAGTTTAAGACACTGTAGTCGGAATTCACATACTCTTAGCCAGTTTCTTGAACTAAGCTAGTTCACAGACTTGGAGTCCCAAAGGACACTGCAATGTGACCACAGGTGTGTTTTGTGGATCTTCAGTGAAACATTCCCCAGAAACAAATAAGGCTATTTCTCAGTGTGACTATAAACTGGAGAAAGTAAATATTTTTTTTGCGGGGGTTGAGGGGGGAGTTAATTGATTTTGGCGCTGAACTGTTGCTAATCCATGGAGACACAAAATAAACAAAATAATAAGAAATGAAACAAACACAACAACAGCAAAAATCCAGCTGGGTGTGGTGGCTCACTCTTGTAATCCCAGCACTTTGGGAGGCTGAGGCGGGCAGATCACGAGGCCAAGAGTTCGAGACCAGCCTGGCCAATATACTGAAACCCTGTCTCTACTAAAAATACAAAAATTAGCCAGGCGTGGTGTCAGGCACCTGTAATCCCAGTTACTTGGGAGGCTGAGGCAGGAGAATCACTTAAACCTGGGAGGCAGAGGTTGCAGTGAGCTGAGATTGCACCACTGAACTCCAGCCTGGGCAACAGAGCAAGATTCCCTCTCAAAAAATAAATAAGGTAAACAAATAATAAAGGTACGCCTTATGTATCAATTTTTTCTTATTTTATTTTTGTATGTGTGAACATAAACACAATACAAATTTAAAATATATACATAATTATTTGTGGAAAATGAGATCTATAGTGAGGGAAAAGCAAAGTTGTTTTTTTTCTCTCATTTTTTTTTTTTAATCTGTGCTTGGACTAGCAAGCAAAGTTATGCAATAAGAAGAAGTAACCAAAAAGTGATTTTTGAGGAAGATTGCAAATTTTCTTAAGTAATTTAAAAAATTCACAATTTCCTGAGCTTTAACAGCATTCAGGAAGCATTAAGAACAAGGATGTGGCCTGGTGTGGTGGCTCACACCTGTAATCCCAGCACTTTGGGAGGCCGAGGTGGGTGGATCACGAGGTCAAGAGATCAAGACCATTCTGGCCAACATGGTGAAACCTCATCTCTACTAAAAATATAAAAAATTAGCTGGGTATGGTGGCACACACCTATAGTCCCAGCTACTCAGGAGGCTGAGGCAGGAGAATCACTTGAACCCAGGAGTCGGAGGTTGCAGTGAGCCGAGACCACGCCATTGCACTCCAGCCTGGCGATGAAGCGAGACTCCATCTCAAAAACAAAAACAAAACTAAGCAAAAAAAGAAGAAGGATGTGGTTAGGTGTCTATTGGTTTGTCAGAAAGACGTAACACGAAAACAGCTGGCATTAAAAGATAGGTAGCAGCTTTCATGAGAATTTACCAGCCTGGTATTTCTTCACATTGTTGTTTCAGAGGTAGTTTGAAAATAGTCAGAAAGGAAGATCATTCCAAATTCCTGAGGACTTTCCAGCAAGTGTTGAGTGTATTATATAAAGTGATAACAAAGAGGATTATGTGGATGCATAACCCAGGGGCGACACATTCCATTTTGGCCATGAACTGCTTAACAGAGTCACTGAATCTGTTCATTTGCTGAACAAATCTTATTTCAGCAAATGGCAAAACAAGATTTGTTCAGCACATTTCATTTGAGTGCTCACATAGCAAACACTGGGCACTTCTCTTGGTGCTATCACCTTAAGCTGTGTGCCTTGGGGAGAGGTACTCAATTTCTCATTCCCGCCATTTCCTTGTGCACAAAATGGCAGATAACAAAGGTGTTGTGATGATTAATTGAGATACTGTATACAATATTCTTGGTACAATGCCCAGCACATGGTGAGCCTTCAAGAAATGCTATCTACTCGTATTATGTGCAATGCACTATGGAGAGGGCTGAAAATGACACGCCTGGCATGAGTTATAGTTTAATCCTATGCTGCACTTACTCTAGGATTCAGTTATGTGTTGCCTGTTAGTTGAACTAGTGGCCAGAGGTCAGAGGAAAATAAGAACCTCCTGAAAATATCTTCCCTTATTCTAGAGGAAAATGGAGTTAAGAAGAAAAGGTTTAACTCAAGGAGAGGGCACTGAGTTAGAATGGAGGGAACAAATATCTACTAATCAGAATACTCTACTAGCCACAGTCTCTGACCTTCAGGCAATTAAAATTGTAAAGTTAAAGATTACTTAAAATTTGCTGGGCGTGGTGGCTCACATGTGTAATCCCAGCACTTGGAAGGCTGAGGCAGGTGGATCACAAGGTTAGGAGATTGAGACCATCCTGGCTTATGCAGCGAAACCGCATCTCTACTAAAAATACAGAAAAAAAAATTAGCTGGCATTGGGGTATGCCTGTAGTCCCAGCTACTTGGGAGGCTGAGGCAGGAAAATTGCTTGAACCCAGGAGGCAGAGGATGCAGTGAGCCAAGATCATGCCACTGCACTCCAGCCTAGGTGACAGAGTAAGACGCCATCTCAAAAAAAAAAAAATTTACTTGGAAACTTAAAAGTGCACCATTAAGTAACTCCTGGGACCAAGCAGATCTTATGAGAAAAATTAAGAAATATTTGCACTTCATCAGCTAAAAGATGAAAAAATAATTTTAAAACATTTTAAGAAATACTTAAATTGGGCTGGGTGCAGTGGCTCACGCCTGTAATCCCAACACTTTGGGAGGCCAAGGTGGGCAGATCACAAGGTCAAGAGATCGAAACCATCTTGGCCAACACAGTGAAACCCTGTCTCTACTAAAAATACAAAAATTAGCTAAGCATGGTGGCAGGTGCCTGTGGTCCCAGCTTCTTGGGAGGCTGAGGCAGGAGAATCTCTTGAACCCAGGAGGTGGAGGTTGCAATGAGCCAAGATGGCACCACTGCACTTCAGCCTGGTGACAGATCAAGACTCCATCTTAAAAAAAAAAAAAAAGTAGAGCTGGGCACGGTGGCTCAAGCCTGTAATCCCAGCACTTTGGGAGCCCGAGGCAGGTGGATCACGAGGTCAAGAGATCGAGACCATCCTGGTCAACATGGTGAAACCCTGTCTCTACTAATACAAAAAATTAGCTGGGCATGGTGGCACCTGCCTGTAATCCCAGCTACTCAGGAGGCTGAGGCAGGAAAATTGCCTGAACCCAGGAGGCGGAGGTTGCGGTGAGCCGAGATTGCGCCATTGCACTCCAGCCTGGGTAACAAGAGCGAAACTCCGTCTCAAAAAAAAAAAAAAAAGGTATGTAGCACCTGGCCCCTCTCTCTATTCCTCTTGCTCTGGCCCTGTAAGACATGCCTGCTTCTCCTTTGCCTTCCGGCATGACTGAAAGTTTCCTGAGGCCTCCCCAGCATGCTTCCTGTATACAGCCTGTGGAACTGTGAGCCAATTAAACTTTTTCTCCTTATAAATTACCAGTTTCAGGCATTTCTTTATAGCAGTGGGAGAATGGACTAATATAATGAAAATACTAAATATCAGGCTGGGTGTGGTGGCTCATGCCTATAATCTCAGCATTTTGGGAACCTGAGCTGGGAAGATCACTTGAGGCCAGGAGTTCAAGACCAGCTTGGGCAATAGAGTGAGACTTCATCACTGCAAAAAATTTTTAAATTAGCTAGATGTGGTAGCAAGCATTGTAGTCTCAGCTACTTTGGAGGCTGAGGCAGGCAGGCAGGAGGAGCCCTTGAACCCATGAATTCGAGATTACAGTGAGTATGAAAGTACCACTGCACTCCAGCCTGGGCAACACAGCAAGACCCTGTCACACACAAAAAAGATAGTTTTTAAAAATGAACATAAGTTATAAACTAATACAAACATTCAACATGTGTACACACAGACACAAACACACACACACACACACACACACACACACACACACTTGGCCCTCAGTATTTGTGGGCTCCATATCCACAACCAACCACAGATAAAAAAATATTTGGAAAATAAAATTTCCACCCTGAGCTTCTGGACCTCAGCCCCAGCCCCAAGGGTGCTCTAGGAGCCACATGGTTTGAAGGGAGTGCAGGGAGCTACCAGAGACAGAATAAAAGAGACTGAATCAATGACAGCCACTTATTTCGAGAAATTATGTGTCATTGATGACTATGCCAAAACATTTTGTATTAGAATTAGCAATGGTATGGATTACCCCAAATGGACACTTTGCTCATAGGTGATGCTATTAAAATAATTTCTGGGTTAAGCTCCACCTACTTATTACTAGGCAAACCCCTTGGCTTAAAGGACGAAAAAGTGCAGATTTATCAAATAGCCTGAAGAAAATATAATTCAGAATATTGGTGAAAGTATTCTTTACCTGTAGTTGGAGAAAATAAGAGATGCTCTAATGTGAAAATCTCAAATGACAGAACCAAGGCCAGATATAAAGAGGAAAACTGGGCCAGGAAGTGTTTTACTCCTGTAATCCCTGCACTTTGGGAGGCTAAGGCAGGAGGATCACTTGAGGCTGGAATTCAAGACCAGCCTGGGCAACATAGCCAGACCTCCCTCCCACAACCTATTTAAAAAAAAAACAACAACTTTTTTTTTTAAAAAAAGAAGGAAACTGAAGAGGAAGATGTTGAATGTGAAAATGATCTCATCTAGCCTGTCAGCCAGAAAATCTGGTTAAAGTACTGGATTTTGATATCAGTGAAAATTTAAGAGAAATAAAAGAATTACCTCCAATTGCTTTTTATGGTTTATAGGGATAGGAACTATTTAAGATGACATTCCTATTACAGGCCAAATAAGCACTTTTCAGGCACACTTGGCTTCAGTAGTTTGTCCTAACTAGGTGAGAATAATTCTTGTCAAATAGTTTGAGAATAAGAAAATCTCAGCCAGTATGGGCCTGACAAAAATAAAAAGAAAAATAGAAAAAAAAAAATGGGAGGCTGAGGCTAGCGGATCACGAGGTCAAGAGATAGAGACCATACTGGCCAACATGGTGAAACCCCATCTCTACTAAAAATACAAAAATTAGCTGGGCATGGTGGCGCAGGCCTATAGTCCCAGCTACTCAGGAGGCTGAGGCAGGAGAATTGCTTGAACCTGGGAGGCGGAGGCTGAAGTGAGCCTAGATCGCGCCATTGCACTCCGGCCTGGAGCCTGGTGACGGAACGAGACTCTCAAAAAGAAAAGAAAAGAAAAGAAAATAGCTCACGTCACCCCCAACACCCTATGCCTATGTTGTAACCGAGCGAGTTAGAGAGAAAGCGCCACAACGAGATTGAATCAGGAGTCCTTTACTGCCAGTGACCGAGAGACAACTAATGCTCAAAATTCTCTCGGCCCTGAAGAAGGGGCTTGATTCTTTTTTTATACCTTGCTTAAAGGAGGGGAGAGGGAGGCTAGCTGAAACAATTTTTTTTTTTTTACAGAAGCAGAGTAAGCAGAAGTTAAAAGATAAGCGGTGCTGGGGCTTGGGGGCTCCCGTGCTATCATCAGTAGGCACATTCCTAGGTGGAGATGGTACAGCTTGAAGCGGTACCTTATCAGTAAGTACATTCCTGAGTGCCCTTGAGTACAGCTTGACCTAGCTATGCACTCAAGGGAAGGGGATAGCAGAATGTGGTGGGGAGAGGCTAAGATGGAGCCAGTTAGGCTAACACAGGGTAGGTTAGCACACCTACAGATATATTGCAAAGATAAACAGACCTTCCTGCAGGGCCAAGAGGATAATGGGGAGACAGCAGCTGGTGGATATCTTTATCTGATGGAGATTTTAAATGTGAGAAATGCCATGGTGATCGGGTCACGCTGATACAAAGAGATTTTGTCTATAACGATATACGCATTCCATAGGTTTTTTTTGTTTTTTGTTTTGTTTTGCTTTGAGACAGAGTCTCGCTCTGTCACCAGGTGCCAGGCGGGAGTGCAGTGGCACGATCTCGGCTCACTGCAACCTCTGCCTCCCGGGTTCAAGCAATTTTCCTTCCTCAATCTCCCGAGTAGCTGGGATTACAGGCACGTGCCACCATGCCCAGCTAATTTTTTTTATTTTTTAGTAGAGACAGGGTTTCACCATGTTGGCCAGAATGGTCTCAATCTCTTGACCTCATGATCCTTCTGCCTCGGCCTCCCAAAGTGCTGGGATTATAGGCGTGAGCCACCACGCCTGGCCAATTCCATAGTTTTAAAGAATAAGTAAACCAGTTCAGCATGGACACCAACATTATCTTTTCTTCTTTGGTTATATTATCTGACAAAAATAGAGAACTTATATTCAGTGTGTTTTGTGCTTATTTGGGAGAACTGATTTGTTTGTTTTTGTTTTTGAGACAGTCACACTCTGTTGCCCAGGCTGGAGTGCAGTGGCGCGATCTTGATCTCAGCTCACTGCAACCTCCGCCTGCCGGGGTTCAAGTGATTCTCCTGCCTCAGACTCCCGAGTAGCTGGGATTACAGGTGGGCCCCACCACGCCCAGCTAATTTTTGTATTTTTAGTAGAGATGGGGTTTCACTCTGTTAGCTAGGATGCTATTGATCTCCTGATCTCATGATCTGCCCACCTCGGCCTCCCAAAATGCTGGGATTACAGGTGTAAGCCACCACGCCTGGCCTGTTTTTGTTTTTTTGAGATAGTGTCTCACTCTGTCACCCAAGCCAGAGTGCAATGGCACAATCTCGGCTCACTGCAACCTCCACCTCCCCGGTTCAAGCAGTCCTTCTGTCTCAGCCTCCCGAGTAGCTGGGACTACAGGCACCTGTCATCATACCTAGTTAACTTTTTGTATTTTTAGTAGAGATGGCATTTCACCATGTTGCCCAGGCTGGTCTCAAATTCCTGAACTCAGGTGATCCACCTGCCTCAGCCTCCCAAAATGCTGGGATTATAGGCATGACCCACTGTGCCCAGCCCTGCCTGGCCCTTTTACTGCTTTTTATGGCTTATTGACATAGGAGCTTGTATTAGTTTCATGCTGATAAGAGCACGCTCAAGACTGGGTAATTTATAAAGAAGAGAAGTTTAATTGACTCACAGTTCAGCATGGCTGAGGAGGCCTTAGGAAACTTAGGATCATAGTGGAAGGGAAACCAAACATGTTCTTCACAGGGTGGCAGGAAGGAGAAGAATGGGAGTCAAGCAAAGGGGTAAGCTCCTTATAAAACCATGAGATTTCATGAGAACTTACTATCACAACAATAGCATTGGGGAAACTGCCGCTGTGATTCAATTACATCCCACCAGGTCCCTTACACAACATGTGGGGACTATGGGAACTAAAATTCAAGATGAGATTTGGGTCAGAACACAGCCAAACCATATCATTCTGCCCCTGGCCCCTCCCAGATCTCCTGTCCTCACATTTCAAAACACAATCATGCCCTTCTAACAGTCCCCCAAAGTCTTAACTAATTCCAGCATTAACTCAAAAGTCTCATCTGAGACAAGGCAAGTGTCATCCACCTAGGAGCCTTTAAAATCAAAAGCAAGGGCCAGGCGTGGTGGCTCATGCCTGTAATCTCAGCACTTTGGGAGGCCAAGGCGGGTGGATCACCTGAGGTTAGGAATTCAAGACCAGCCTAGCCAACATGGTGAAACCCTGTCTTAAAAAAAAAAAATCAGGCCAGGCACGGTGGCTCATGCCTGTAATCCCAGCACTTTGGGAGGCCGAGGCGGGTGGATCACAAGGTCAAGAGATCGAGACCATCCTGGTCAACATAGTGAAATCCCGTCTCTACTAAAAATACAAAAAATTAGCTGGGCATGGTGGCGCGTGCCTGTAATCCCAGCTACACAGGAGGCTGAGGCAGGAGAATTGCCTGAACCCAGGAGGAGGAGGTTGTGGTGAGCTGAGATCGCCATTGGACTCCAGCCTGGGTAATGAGAGTGAAACTCCGTCTCAAAAAAAAAAAAAAAAAATCAAAAGCAAGTTAGTTACTTCCCAGATATAATGGGGGTACAGGCATACACCCTCTCCAATGGGAGAAATTGGCCAAAATAAAGCAGCTACTGGCCCCATGCAAGTCCAAAATTCAATAGGGCAGTCATTAAACCTAAAAGTTCCAAAATGATTGCCTTTGACTCCATGTCTCACATCCAGGTCATGCTGATGCCAGAGGTGGGCTACCACAGCCTTAGGCAGCCATGACTCTGTGACTTTTCAGGGTACAGTCTCATTCCTGACTGCTTTCATGGACTGGTGTTGAGTTTCTGCAGCTTTTCCAGGGGTACAGTGCAAGCTGTCAGTGGATATAGCATTCTGGAATCTGGAGGATAGTGGCTCTCTTTTCACAGCTCCACCAGGCAGTGTCCCAGTGGGGACTCTGTGTGGGGTTGCCAACCCCACATTTTCCTGTTGCACTGCCCTAGCAAAGTTCTCCATTAGGGCTCTACCCCTGCAGCAAACTTCTGCCTGGACATCCAGGCATTTCCATACATCCTCTGAAATATAGGAAGAGGTTCTCCAACCTCAATTTTTGACTTCTGGGCACCTGCAGGCCCAATACCACATGTAAGCTGCCAAAGCTTGGAACTTGCACCCTCTGAAGCAATGACTCAAGCTGTAGGTTGGCCCTTTTAATCAGCTGGAGCTGAAGCAGCTGGGATGCAAGATTCCACGTTCTGAGGCTGCAAAGAGATGGGGGGAGCTGGGCCCAGCCCACAGAACCATATTTCCTTCCTAGACCTCCAGGCCTGTGATGGGAGGGGCTGTCGTGAAGGTCTCTGACATGCCCTCAAGACATTTTCCCTATTGTCTTGGTGATTAACATTTGGCTCCTTGTTACTTATGCAAATTTCTGCACCAGGCTTGAATTTCTCTCCAGAAAATGGGATTTTCTTTTCTATTTCATTGTCAGGCTGCAAATTTTCCAAACTTTCATGCTCTGCTTCCTCTTGCATACTATGCCACTGAGAAATTTCTTCCACCAGATACCCTAAATGATCTCTCCCAAATTCAAAGTTCCACAGATCTCTAGGGCAGTGCCAAAATGCCACCAGTCTCTGCATAGCAAGACTGACCTTTACTCCATTTCCCAACAATTTTCTCATATCCATCTGAAACCACCACAGCCTAGACTTCAGTGTCCACATCACTCTTAGCATTTTTGTCACAGCCATTCAACAAGTTTCTAGGAAGTTCCAACCTTTCTCACATTTTCCTATCTTCTGAGCATTCCAGGTCTCCAAGAAGTTCCAAACTTTCCCATATTTTCCAGTCTTCTGCTGAGCCCTCAAGACTGTTCCAACCTCTGCCTGTTACCCAGTTCCAAAGTCGCTTCAACATTTTTGAGTATCCTTATTGCAGCATCCCACTCTTTGCATTACCAATTTACTGTATTAGTCCATTCTCATGCTGCTATAAGAATATACCCAGCCGGGCGCGGTGGCTTACGCCTGTAATCCCAGCACTTTGGGAGGCCGAGGTGGGCGGATCATGAGGTCAAGAGATCAAGACCATCCTGGCCAACATGGTGAAACCCCGTCTCTACTAAAAATACAAAAAAATTAGCTGGGTGTGGTGGCGTGCGCCTGTAGTCCCAGCCACTCGGGAGGCTGAGGCAGGAGAATTGCTTGAACCCGGGAGGCAGAGGTTGCAGTGAGCTGAGGTCGCACCATTGCACTCCAGCCTGGCACCTGGTGAAGGAGCAAGACTCTGTCTCAAAAAAAAAAAAAAAAAAAAGAATATACCCAAGACTGGGTAATTTATAAAGGAAAGAAGTTTAATTGACTCATAGGTCAGTATGGCCTGGGGAGGCCTCAGGAAACTTGCAATCATGGCAGAAAGAGAAGCAAACACATTGTTCTTCATAGAGCGGTAGGAAGGAGAAGAATGGGAGTCCAGTAAAGGGGCAAGCCCCTTATAAAACCATCAGATTTTGTGAGAAACTACTCCCTATCACAGCAATAGCATGGGAAGAAACATTGCCGTGATTCAATTACATCCCACTAAGTCCCTCACATGACATGCGGGGACTATGGGAATTAAAATTCAAGACGAGATTTGGGTGGGGACACAGCCAAACCATATGAGAGCTTATTTAAGATTGATCTTGAAGAGTTTCTTCTTGTGCTTTTAGTTCATACATATGTGACCTTTCATTTTATAGTGTTCACTGAGTAGTGGATTAAGTGAAAGTCCAGAGGTAGACATCTGCAATTATGTACTGAGGTGATAATTCACCTAACGTATTTGTTGGCATAAGTGTTATGTCTCAATTTCTCTTCTAAATTGGTGATTGTAAATTTTCAAAAAGTTATTTTCTAATCTTTGTCTTTCTTAATTATTGTGATGTAAAGCAACAAATATGGAGTGTCAGTAGCCTCCTTCCATGCTGAAATTTTTAAAACTTCACAAAGTTCCAAAAAGCAAAACTTGAATTTGCCACACACTGAGTACTACATCAAATCCACATAAATAATGTATATGCACTGTATTTGGTATTTCAAGAAATCAACAGATGATATAAAGCACATGGGAGGGTGTGTATACATTATATGCAAATACTATGCCATTATATAAGAGGCTTGAGCATCTGAGGATCTTAGTATCCACAGAAGGTCCTAGAATCAATATGCTGTGGATACTTAGGGACAACTGTCATGTTCAACAAAACATATATTGATTATTATCTACAATGTGTTAGCAGTATTAGAGATTGATGGTGCTGGGGCTAAAAAGCTCTTGCATTCATGAAATTTATATTCTTGTAGATATGCAGCTCATCAAAGTAGAAAACACAAATAGCCAATAAACGTATGAAAAGATTCTCAAGGTCATTGATTATCAAGGAATGTAAATCAGAGCAGCAATTTGATACAGTTTTAAACCCATCATACTACCAAAAATTCTTAAGTGGGACAATACTAAATTTGAAGAAAATTTTGAAGCAACAAGAACTCTTATATATGTGGGTCAAGACAGCCAGGGTGAGACCTATATTAATTATAGTTAAATAATTATAAGCTTGCTTGGCTCAGAGTACACTGAAGTTTATACACCAAACTAAACTATATTATTGGTGCAGTTAATTAGAAATCAAGCCACAACAGGAGGCCTAAGGTAACGACCATCCAAGAGCACAGTAACACCGGGGAACACCTCGGGGTGGCTGCAGAGCAGGGAATACTGCTCTGGTCCCACGAATGCCTTCTCAACATGGAGACTGCATGAGGGTCTCCTAAAGAGGGCTTATGAAAAGATCTCTGAGAAGGGAGGTGACCTCTGCTCACAAGATCTGGGAGGGTCTTTGCAGATGGGAGCTGGCAAGGAAGGGAAAAGCCTAGCAGGGCAGAGATCATGGAAAGCCTCAGGCTCTGCCTAGATTCTGGGACTATGGAGTGATTTTAATTGCTCTGTGTCCTCAATGCTCCGGAGATAAAAGCCCCTCGATGCACTGCGTGTGGTCAGACCAGGTTGCTCCTCATCCACTATACTTCTGATGCAGCTGCACCCTGATAACAATCGTGATAAGCTCAGAGTACTAGTTTAGCACATCTTAGAAGGATCTCAAGTGCTCTCCGCCCCCCTACCCCACTATCTTACCTGCCCCTTCACCCTCCTCTTCCACGCCCGTAAGATCAATGAGATTATGCATATAATAAACGTGTTTGGAGACCAGAGCTCGGGGCCAGCGCGGTTCCTATGCTTGCGTTGGTCTCCTGGACCCATGCTGTAAATTCTACTCTTGTGTCTCTGTCTTTATTTCCTTTTCTTAATCCCTCGTCACCACCGGGACTAAGGGCACCCACGTACGGGGTTGGGGCTGGGACCCAACAATATACCATGGGGAAAGGATGAAAGGGATGGTAAATTGCTAAAGCAATATTGAAAGACATATAGTAAATTTGAAGATGCACTTGCCCTATATCTGCACTTTCATCTCTCAGTGTACAATCTTCATCCAAAATAAAAAGCTGTGATAGGCTGGGCATAGTGGTTCACAGCTGTAATCCTAGCACTTGGGAAGCTGAGGCAGGCAGATCGCTTGAGGACAGGAGTTTAAGACTGACCTGAGCAAGATGGTGAAACCCTGTCTCTACTAAAAATACAAAAATTAGCCAGGCATGGTAGCTGGTACCTGTAATCCCAGTTACTTAGGAGGCTGAGGCAGAGAATTGCTTGAACCTGAAAGGTGGATGTTGCAGTGAGCCGAGATCATGTCACTGCACTCCAACCTGGGCAATAAAGCGAGACTCTGTCTCAAAAAAAAAAAAAAAAAAAAAACCTGTGATAGACTAACTATAGAGAATGCAAGTATAGAATGATACAGTTTATATCAAGATATCAAGTAAAAACCATGCAAAACAATTCTATATGTTGCTTACACATACATATGTATAATATAAACTACATAATAAAATACATAATGAAATGCAAATACGTAATGAAATTATTGAACACCAAATTCAGGGTAGGACATAATTCTAGAAAAGAAAGTAGAAAGGCAAATAAACTGATTATTTAAATGCATTGGCAATCTTTTTTTTTTTTTTTAACTAGATAGTGGCTATTCGTGTATTTGGTGAGCTATTCTTTACATATTTTTTTGCAAGTCTTAAATATTGGAGGAAAAAATATTAGGAATAACCTAAATCTAATCAAGATCAATAGGAGGTAATCTCAGAAAAGCATGACTGGAATGTCATTGTAGCTAAAAAGCAGAGATCTATGAATGGTATTGAAACCACTTCTGCAAAATTATGACAGTAAGAGAAATCTGATATAGTTGACTCCATCTTGCTTTTGACTTCCAAACTGTCTCTGTTCATTCCTGGGCATAGCCTAAGCTAACTTTGGGATGAATTTTTTTGATAGTTTAACCTTAAAGCAAGAACAATAATAACTGTTCCCAAAACTAAATCACTTTTGTAAAACTAATGAATGTTCACAAGGATAGGACTATGAGAGAGGCCTGAACTCTGCTAAGATGTAGGTGTAGTTTCTACAATCCCTTCCTGCTGGGGAGTCAGGTGGCCTGAGGTCACAAGATTCGTAACTTCCTCAGTTGGTCCTATAGATAGCCTCACTATTGCAGAACTAAGATTTTTTTTTGAGATTTTTTTTCAGGCTGACTTCACCTGGACTCGTGACTCATGACTCAAGTGGTCCTGTGGCCCCCATACAGAGGTGGACACAGCTCACAATTTTCCACACCCCTATGATTTCATGCTCTACCAATCAGCAGCATCCCTTCCCTGGTACCCTGGCCACCAAACTATCCTTGAAAAATCCTAACCTCCAAGCTTTTGGGGAGACTAATTTGAGTGATAACTCCATTCTCTGCATGGCAGACCTCATGTCAATTAAACTCCTTTTTTTTTTTTTCTTTTTTTGAGAGAGTCTCACACTGTCACCCAGGCTGTAGTGCAGTGGCTTGATCTCCGCTCACTGCAATCTCCATCCTCTGGGTTCAAGCAATTCTCCCACCTCAGCCTTCCAAGTAGCTAGGACTATAGGCATGAGCCACCACACTCAGCTAATTTTTTTCTTTTTGTATTTTTAGTAGAGATGGGGTTTCACCTTGTTGGACAGGATGGTCCAGACCTCCTGACCTCGGGATCCACCCGCCTTGGCCTCCCAAAGTGCTGGGATTACAGGTATGAGCCACCACGCCCGGCCCCAATTAAACTCTTTCGTCATGCAATGCTGCAGTCTCAGTGAATTGATTTTGTATGTGCATCAGTCAGGAAGAATCCATTGGGTAATTATATTGTTTCATTCTCTCTACAAAAGGAATGTGTTTAACAATCTTGAGATGATCAACAGGGCATCTGTAAAAGGGAAACTGGCCAGGCACAGTAGCTCACGCCTGCAATCCCAGCACTTTGGGAGGCTGAGGTGGGCAGATCGCTTGAGCCCAGGCGTTTGAGACCAGCCTGGGCAACATGGTGAAACCCTATCTCTACAAAAAATAGAGATGTAGTCCCAGCAACTCGGGAGGCTGAGGTAGGAGGACCATTTGAGACTGGGAGGTTGAGACGTTGAGGCTGCAGTGAGCCCAGATCATGCCATTGAACTCCAGCCTGGGTGACTTGAGGGAGATCCTGTCTCAAAAAAAAAAAAAAAAAAAAATGCCGAAGATTAAGACATTCTCAATGACTCGGTAAAGTATGCAAAGCACACAAGGGAGCAGATTCTATATCTCTTTGACATGATCAGTAGCCAGATAATGTGCTTTCAGAGTAACATCTGGCATGCTCATGCATAGTGATATTTATCAATGTGAATGAACAAATATAGAAGTAGAAATCTCTAAGTGTAGATCATACACATCCTAAGGCCTAGGATTATGTACCAGTCATCCATCAGTATTCAAGAGGGAGTGGTTCCAGGACCTTCCTACACTCAGTACCAATAGCAACGGATACTCAAGTCCCTTTTATTAGAATGTAGCATTTGCATACAACCTACACACATCCTCCCACATACTTTTTTTTTTTTTGAGTCGGAGTCTCATTCTGTCACTCAGGCTGGAGTGCAGTTGCACGATCTCAGCTCACTACAACCTCCACCTCTCAGGTTCGAGCGATTCTCATGCCTCAGTCTCTTGAGTAGCTGGGAACTACAGGTGCCCACCACTACACCTGGCTAATTTTTGTATTTTTGGTAGAGACAAGGTTTCACCATGTTGGCCAGGCTGGTCTTGAACTCCTGACCTCAGGTGATATACCTGCCTTGGCCTCCCAAAGTGCTGGGATTACAGGCTTCAGCCACCATGCCCAGCCCCTCCCACATAGTTTAAATAATTCCTAGATTACTTATAATACCTAATGCAATGCAAATGCTATGTAAATAGTTGTTATACTTTATTATCTTTTATTTGTATTATTTTTATTGTTTTATCGTTATTTTTATTGAATTTTTTTCTGAATAGTTTTGATCTGTGGTTGGTTGAATCCGAGAAAGCAGAACTCTCAGATACAAAAAGCCAACTGTTTTATTCATCTTTGTATCGTCAGCACACAGCACAAAGATCGACACATAATGGATCGACACATAATTCTTTTTTTTTGGTTGGTGGGGGTTGGAGTCTTGCTCTTGTCGCCCAGGCTGGAGTGCAGTGGCACGATCTCCACTCACTGCAAACTCCACCTACTGGTTCAAGTGGTTCTCCCACCTCAGCCTCCCAAGTAGCTGGGACTACAGGCACATGCCACCACGCCCAGCTAATTTTTTGTATTATTAGTAGAGATAGGGTTTCACTGTGTTAGCCAGGACAGTCTTGATGTCCTGACCTTGCGATCTACCCACCTCAGCCTCCCGAAGTGCTGGGATTACAGGCGTGAGCCACGTTGCCCTGCCTGGACACTAATTCTTTAATGAAAGAATGAATGCATTAAAATATTGAGTTTGAAGTTCAATCAACTTTGGATATATTTAACATTGTAATTTCTATAACTAGTTTTATTTTTATTGAGATGGGATCTCATTCTGTCGCCCAGGCTAGACTGCAGTGGCACAATCATAGCTGACTGCAGCCTCCATCTCCTGGGTTCAGGCAGTCCTCCTACCTCAGCTTCCTGAGTAGCTAGGACCACAAGCATGTGCCACCACTCCTGGCTAAGTTCTTAATTGTTATTTTTGTAGAGACAACGTCTCACTTTGTTGCCTGATGTCTCAAACTCCTGGCCTCTGAATGATCCTCTTGCCTCAGCCTCCCAAAGTGCTGGGATTACAGGTGTGAGCCACCACACCCAGCCTTCATTTCTAAACTAAGGACCAGACCTTGGAATGCATAATGCTGCCAAAATAGTGTGAGAAGTCTGGACAAAGCAGCTTGTCCTCAATAGGTGAAGGCAAAAGTTCACTCCTTTCTCTCATCTCCCTCATCTGTTCCTTCTCTTACTCTCTCCTCTGTCTTCCTTTCCTCTTACCCCCTCAACCCCAGTGCATTCTTGAGACACTTTTGATTTGCAATTCAGACAATACCGAGGAGAATTTTGAACAGGAAACTGCTGCATTTATTTGATGAACAATTCATTGATTTCATTTTGCTTATGAAAAACACACTTGGCCTGGTGCAGTGGCTAACGCCTATTATCCCAGCACTTTAGGAGGCCGAGGCAGGCAGTCGCTTGCAACCAGGAGTTGGAGAACCAGCCTGAGCAACTTGGCCAAACCCCGTCTCTACAGAAAAATTGAAAAATTAGCTGGATGTGGTGGCAGGTGCCTGTAGTCTCAACCACTCGGGAGGCTGAGGTGGAGAATCGCTTGAACACAGGAGGTGGAGGCTGCAGTGAGCTGAGATCACACCATTGCACTCCAGCCTGGGTGACAGAGCGAGACTGTCTCAAAAAAAAAAGAAATTACCCAACAAATTAATGGCCCTACAATAAACTCAGAAATACAAGAGCTCTCCATATACTCCAAACTTCCAATCAGCTGCTTTTTGGTTTTTTTTTTTTGAGATGGAGTCTCACTCTGTCACCCAGGCTGGAGTGCGGTGGCACGATCTCGGCTCACTGCAACCTCCATCTCTGGGGTTCAAGCAATTCTCACTCCTAAGCCTCCCAAGTATCTGGGATTACAGGCACCCACCACCATGCCTAGCTAATTTTTTGTATTATTAGCAGAGATGGGGTTTCACCATTTTGGTCAAGCTAATCTCGAACTCCTGACCTCAAGTGATCTTCCCGCCTCGGCCTCCCAAAGTGCTGGGATTACAGGCGTGAGCCACCATGTCAGGCCCCAGTTAGCTTTTTTAGTCCTTCACTCTTCATGGTGAGTAAGAAAACAAAGATTACCAGAACTCTAAAGAAAGTTTCTATCATGCAAGATAAAGACCACACAAGCAGAGATAACACCTTGGAGAAACAGAATACTATGTGGATGAAAGAAAACTAATTCATGGTCATTCACAGCTTCTCATGAAAGACCAGGCGCGGTAGCTCACACCTGTAATCCCAGCACTTTGGGAGGCCAAGGCGGGAAGATCACTTGAGGTCAGAAGTTCGAGATTAGCCTGACCAAAATCATGAAACTCTGTCTCTACTGAAAATACAAAAATTAGTGGAGCTTGGTGTTGCATGCCTGTTATCACAGCTACTCTGGAGGCTGAGGCTGGAGAATCGCTTAAGTTGGAGGTTGCAGTGAGCCAAGATCACACCACTGCACTTCAGCAGCCTGGGCGACAAAGTGAGATGCTGTCTCAAAAAAAAAAAAAAAAAAAAAAAAGCTTCTCATAAAAGAGCAGCAAAGAAATCTGTTACGGTTAAAACATAGAACAAACAAATGCAATAAAGAGCAAGTTTAGTTTACTAGAAATGTGCCAGGCAAGGGAGGTAGTGACCAAATGAAGTCAGTCAAATAGACACCGAGTAGCTTTAGCATTTGAGTTTTATAAAGTTTCGTAGGGGAGGAGTTAGCTGAAGGATGCTTTTAGGGCGGGGATAACAAGAGTGGGGGAGGGGCAAGAAGGAAGGGTAGGGTTAGGGCAGGAAAGAATTGGTCAAAATTTGCAAAGTTGAGTCACTGACTGTGTTGATAGGCTAGGCAAGCCTGTCGGTGAAAAAGTCTGTGGTTTTATGTTTCCTGAACACCTGGGTCCAAGCTGAGCTATAGCTGAGATATTTTATCTGTCTTGCAAATTGTGGTTTTTGTGCTGTTTTGCAGGTTGTGGTCTGTAGTTTTCCATTTCTCAGTCTTGAGAAAGATAAGAAAAGATACTGCATTCTTAAAAACAAGATGCTATTTTATAAAAAGAGGAACATTAAAAGAACAAAGAAGAGGTTTTAGTGTAAGGCCGGTGCCTCCTTGGGAGCCGAATGGACATGCCCTTCTCTCTCCGTGCCTGAAAACTACATCATCATACTGAGCACATTGCTCAGCATTTGCCCTCTCCACGCAGGCTCCCCTTGCCCATGTCCGCATTCCAATCTCAGCCCTGCACCTGCCATAAATTTTGAAAAGGCCTGCCAAGAGCCTGCCCTATGGTAGCTCCCCCGTACATCCTCGGCCAGCCCCTCGTCCGTGCTCAATCCCTTCATACCCAATGGAAATGCCCCCGCTTTGTTCACCTCGCCCGTCCCCAGTCTTTTAACACCCAATAGAACTACCTTGTCTTTGTTTCCCCCGCAGTCAATCAGCCACTTCTACTCCCTATAAAACCCCACGCCCCAAGAAGAGAAGCGCGACTTCTCTGGCCCCTTCTCGGACCATAGAACCTCGCCCGGGAGCCGAATAAATTGGCTTTTAATTTCCTCACTCCGGTCTCTGTTTCCTCATTGAGCTCGGCGGAAAGTCCAACATTTGGTGCCGAAACCCTCTGCGAGACCAGGAGCCTTCCGCCCCGAGGTAAGGCTTCTATTACCCACAACTTTTCCCGCTGGCTGCTCCTCGGACTCCCTGCTCGAAAACGTGGCCGCGTCAGGGACTCCCCCTCCCCTCGTTTACCGCGGGCCCCGCAGCCCCGGTCTCGTCTCGTTTCAAAGACTTAAGTGTGCTGGAGACGTCCGTACACTTTTGTCTTTCTCCCCGTAAGGGGTCACTCAGGAGCAGAGTTCTTCGGGAGACGTCCCGTGGATCCTGTATCCTCTCGTGCTCGTCGGTGTTCGGTGGGACGGCTCGGGACGCTGATCCGCCCTACCGATCATCTCCGCAGCGGCGGCGGTTTGGGTAATTAGGAGCCCTTTAAACCTCTGGGTCTCAAACTTCAACTCGCTCTTTGGCGAGCCGGCTCCCGCTTCCGTACTTTTCCTTTCTCCTGCTCTTGAGTGAGTGTCTGTGTGACTGAGTTTATGTGTAGTCCCACAGCCTAACAGCTACGGGGCTTGTGTGGGCCTCCTCTTTCAAACTGCCCCCAACCCCCCTCCTCCTCCTCCTCTTTCAAGCTGCTCCCAACCCCCTCCTCCTCCTCCTCTTTCAACCTGCTCCCAGCTCCTCCCCCTCCTCCTTCTCTTCCAAGTTATCCCCAACTGGCCCCTCCTCCTCCTCCTCTTTCAAGTGACTCTCAACCGCCCCCTCCTCCTTCTCTTCCAAGTTATCCCCAACTGGCTCCTCCTCCTCCTCCTCTTTCAAGTAACTCTCAATCGCCCCCTCCTCCTTCTCTTCCAAGTTATCCCCAACTTGCCCCTCCTCCTCCTCCTCCTCTTTTAAATTATTCCCAACCCCCTTCTGCGCCTCCTCCACTGTGTTCTGACATGGCCTCTCCTGTTAGTGCCCATACTCGCTCACGCAGTGCTCCCAGCGCCAGAAGCTCCCTTCTTTGTCCTCTCCGCGAGGTGGCTGGAGCAGAGGGCGTTGTTCGAGTGCACGTTCCCTTCTCTCTTACTGATCTGTCCACCATTGAGAAATGCTTAGGGTCATTCTCTGCTGACCCTACTACTTATATCAAGGAATTTCGTTATCTCACTCAGGCATATGACCTAACCTGGCATGACACTTATGTAATCCTGTCCTCTACCCTCACACCTGATGAGCGCAACCGCATCCTTGAGGCAGCCAGGGCACACGCTGATCAGGTACATCTCACTGATCCTCAAATGCCCGTGGGTGTGGTTGCAGTCCCTGAGGCAGATCCAAACTGGAACTATCAAACTGGTCAGAACGGCCGCCACCGCCGAGACCAGATGCTGCAGTGCCTCCTGCTGGGCGTGCAGAATGCATCCCAAAAGATAGTTAATTATGATAAATTGCGGGAGATTACCCAGGGTCCGACTGAAAACCCAGCTGCCTTCCTTAACCGACTCACTAATGCTATGGCCCTCCATACTCGGGTAGACCCTGACTCCGTGGCAGGGGCTACCCTCCTGGCGGCCCATTTTATTTCACAGTCAGCACCAGACATAAGAAAGAAACTGAAAAAGGCGGAGGAGGGCCCCCAAACTCCCATAAGGGACCTGGTGAACATGGCATTTAAAGTCTTTAATGGCCGAGAGGAAAAGGCTGAGGCCATCCGCCAGGCCCATTTACAGCAACAGGTGAGCCTCCAAACCCAAGCTCTTGTAGCAGCCCTAAGACCAGCAGCTTACCAAGCGTCTGGCGTAGGGGGCTCATTAAGACCCCCCCAAAGGGGTCCCTCGAGACCTGCCCAGACTGCTTCGAAGATCCCGCCCGGGCCCTGCTTCAAATGCAGTCAGGAGGGGCACTAGGCCTAACTGTGCCCCCGTCCAGGTCCAGCCCCTGGACCCTGTCGTATCTGCAAACAGACTAAACACTAGAAGGTAGACTGCCCGTTCCGGACTACAGGCTCACCCCCTGCATCTCCATGTGAGGGGCAGGCCAGTCCAAAGAATGCAGTCCCTTCATTTAAACTCCTCGGCCTCATGGACAATTGATGCAGCCCAGACTCGAGGACCTCCATCACCCTTGCCAAGCCTATGAAAATGCTGCAAGTAGCGGGTAAGTCCATTTTCTTCTTAATGGACATGGGAGTTGCCTGTTCTGTATTGCCTTCCTACTCAGGGCCTAGTATACCTTCCCAGGTTTCAGTTATGGGAATTAACGGAGAGCCTTCCTACCCTAATCATACTCATCCTTTAGCCTGTGTCCTCCAAAAACACCCCTTTTCTCAGTCTTTTCTAATCATACCCTCATGCTCAGTTCCCCTATTAGGATGAGATATTTTCCAAACTGTGGGGGCCACTCTCCAACTTACTGGCCCCCATACTCAAACCTATCACCCACTCGCCTCCTACTGCCCCTCCTAACCAACCCTATGCCTGGGCTCAACCCCTTGTCTCAACCCCCTATCCCTCCTAATGTGCTGATCTAACCTCTTGCCCCCTGCAGCCTAGTCTCCTCTTGCAGTACGTGGATGACCTGCTGCTTTACAGCCCTTCCCTCTCCAGGTCACGGCAGCATACTGCCACTCTCCTTAATTTCCTTAAGTCTAGGGGATATCGGGTTTCCCCCTCCAAAGCTCAGCTGTCGGTCACCTCGGTAATCTATTTAGGTGTTCATTTAACTCCCCAAACTAAAGGCTTAACTACTGACCGTCGGAAGGCACTACTTGCACTGCAGCCCCCGGAAACGGCTGACGAAATCCTCTCCTTTCTAGGATTTGTGGGTTTTTTCCGTCACTGGATTCCTAACTTCGCCACTTTGGCTAAGCCCTTATATGCGGCAGCCAAAGACACTCCCACGGGACCTCTCTCCCATCCAGGGGCTGTGAAGAAAGCCTTTAAAATTCTGCAGGCTGCCCTGTCCACGGCACCTCCTCTTCAATTGCCAGATCTTACACGTCCTTTCCATTTGTTCACTGATGAAAAACAGGGAACAGCAGTGGGGGTCTTAACCCAACCTCTAGGCCCCATCTATCGTCCTGTAGCCTATTTGTCTAAACAGCTCGATCCCACTGTCAGAGGATGGCAGCCGTGCCTGCGAGCCCTAGGAGCGGCAACAGAGCTGACCAAAGAATCCCTAAAGCTTACTTTAGGCCAGCCCATCTCAGTGTTCTCTCCTCATCGACTTACTGAACTTCTCTCTCATAAATCCCTCATGCATCTAGGACCCTCCCGTTTACAGGAGTTTCATCTACTCTTCATTGAAAATCCTTCAGTAAGCCTCCATCACACCTCCCCCCTTAATCCGGCTACTTTGCTTCCTCTCCCATCTCACTCTCCCTCCCCAGCCCACTCCTGTCCTGAACTCATAAACACATTTGCCAAACCCAGAGAAGGCCTAACCGACCTTCCTCTACCTAACCCAGACCTCACTCTATATGTAGATGGGAGTTCCATAACAACAGCTGAGGGACAGCGAAGAGCAGCTTACGCAGTAGTTACAGATTCAGCTACTCTCGAGGCTGGCCAACTTCCTGATGGAACCACCTCGCAGAAAGCAGAACTCGTTGCCTTAACCCGAGCTCTCACGCTTGCACAGGGAAAGCGAGTGAATATTTATACTGATTCAAAGTATGCTTTCCTTATTACCCATTGCCATTCTGCCCTCTGGAAAGAACGGGGATTCCTCACTACAAAGGGATCTCCCATAGTAAATGCTACTCAAATCTCTAATCTCCTGAAGGCCCTACTGCTGCCCAAGGATGTTGCTGTCACTCATTGTCGAGGGCACCAGCCCCAGCAAGATGCTGTTTCCCGGGGCAATGCAAGGGCAGATGCAGCAGCTAAATCCTTAACTAATATCGGACCAGCCCCGACTCCAGTTCTTTTCCTTGCCACAGCTACACCGCCAGTTTACTCACCCTCAGAAAAACAGGCCCTCATATTAAAAGGGGGAAATGAGTCAGACCAGGGCTGCATTTTCCTGGATAACAAAATCGCCCTTCCTCGGGCACAGGCCTCAAAGATAATTGCTGAAATACATCGATCCTTGCATATAGGACCCAAGGCGTTATATCGCTTTGTACAGCCCCTTTTTTCCCTACCGGGCTTGCAACAGACAATAGAGCAAGTATACAAAGCATGTGCCACTTGCTCTAAAGTCTCCTCTCAGGGTGGCTTAAAGCCACAGTTCCCTACTCACCAGATGCGGGGCAAATTACCAGCCCAAGACTAGCAAATTAATTTTACCCATATGCCCTCTCATGGCAAGCCTTTTTTGGTTTCTCACAATCTCCCAGCACAACCACCCCCTCTGGCTTCTTACCTCCCCTACCTCTCTCTTCTCCGTCACTTACTCAGGGAACACGCAGACCGCACTCTTCCTGTAGTTCCAGGACTGGAGGACTCCCATCCTGCAGTACCTCTCCAGCCAGGTGACAGCGTCCTCCTCCGGGAACTCAAACCGGGGTCTCTGCAGCCCAGGTGGTCAGGACCCCACATCGTTGTCCTAACTACCCCAACTGCCGCCAAACTTTTAGGCCACAACCCTTGGTACCATGTGTCCCGCCTCAAATTGGCCCCTGAGGATCGTCAATGGAGGTCTGAAACCTTGGGCCCCACTCGCCTACGCCTCACACGGGGCCCTTGCTCGTTATCCTCTGACCCTCCAAACCTTTCTCATCACAGTCATTCTAGTCCTTCCCCTTAACGCCAGTCCTTACTATGTCTGGCGGTTCTACCTTCAAGAGTCCTGGGCAGATGGCCCCACCACTAAAACTCATTACCTCGCCCAAGCAGACTGCCAACCCGCGGGGTGTCAGTCAGCTATAAAGTTCGAATTCCCACAATCCAAGTCCAACACTATTAGGAGTTCTAAAGATGCCTTTGCCCTCTGTTTCCTATATCAGCAAACCCAGGACCGCTGTCGTTTATGGAATCAAACCTATGGTGGGTGCCCGTACGCTAACTGTGTCATACACAAGCCCTTTCATACTGAAGGTGCCCCACCAAGTGATATGCTCCTTTTAGACAACCAAGGTAAAGTGTCTCTTATTATCCGTGACCCCTGGAACATCCGCTGGGAAAAGGGCACTATAGGCAAAATATACTTCTGGTTTCAAAATAGCCACCCCAGTGGTACGTGGCTAATATATCGAGTCTATACCCGCACTCTGCCCATAGAAATAGACCGACTTAACTCATTGAGCAACACCATCCGACAAAATGAAGCCACCTTAACTGACCAAATCAAACCCTCGAGTAACACTCCCCAGCCTTTCTCATGGATAACACTAGTACAACAAGGTGCTAACATGTTGAGCTTAACTGAAGCCGATAACTTCACAAATTGTTCTCTATGTGCATCTCTTAACCAACCCCCCCCTAGCTGCAGTTCCCCTCCGGACCGGATTCAACCTGTCACGAACGCCCACAGGACCTGACACCACCTTAACAGGAATCCCATTATTCAAAATACATTCCCACTCTCTCTCTCTATGTTATGGAATAGCTAATAACCCCAGCCTCAAGTGCAACACCACAGTAAATGTAAAATCTTCCCTTTATGTGCCCCCAGGAGAATACTTTTGGTATAATGAAACCCTAACCAAAGTTATCAAAACATCCTTCACGTTCCCCTGTGTGCCCGTCACCCTAGTCCCACAGTTAGAAGTGTATGGGCAAGCTGAGTTCCTATCCCTCATCGTACCCTCCCCTAATCACCAGAACAAACGAGCAGTCTTCCTCCCAATAGTAATAGGCCTCTCTTTAGCAACCTCTCTGGCAGCAGCTGGGATAGGAAGTGGAGCTATGGGTTACAGTGTCACTTCGGCCGCTCAGCTGGAGGACAAGCTCCGGGTGGCCATTGAAGTATCGGCCGCCTCTCTGGCATCTCTCCAGCGACAGATAACGTCACTGGCTCAGGTAACTCTCCAAAACCGGCGGGCCCTAGACCTGTAAACGGCAGAAAAAGGGGGTACCTGTCTGTTTCTCCAGGAACAGTGTTGCTATTACATCAACGAAACAGGCCTAGTAGAAGAAAATGTCAATACTCTCCACCGCCTCCAGGAAGACCTCCGAAGGAAACAGAATGTACAAGTCTCTTTCTTTAACTGGTGGCAATCTCCCATATTTACCTGGCTGGCTCCCGTTGTAATTCCCTTAATCATAGTTTGTCTTTTACTAATGTTAGCCCCGTTCTTTCTCAGGTTTTTTCAAGCACGCATAAGGGAAATTTCCAGGGTAGCCGTAAACCAGATGTTACTTCACCCCTATGTCCGAATCCCGACTGAGGCACCAGCCAACTGACCCCCCCACATCGCCCCTGTTCAGCAGGAAGTAGCCAGAAAAGAAGCGACGTCCTATATCATCAAAAAGGTCGGAATGTAAGGCCGGTGCCTCCTTGGGAGCCGAATGGACATGCCCTTCTCTCTCCGTGCCTGAAAACTACATCATCATACTGAGCACATTGCTCAGCATTTGCCCTCTCCACGCAGGCTCCCCTTGCCCATGTCCGCATTCCAATCTCAGCCCTGCACCTGCCATAAATTTTGAAAAGGCCTGCCAAGAGCCTGCCCTATGGTAGCTCCCCCGTACATCCTCGGCCAGCCCCTCGTCCGTGCTCAATCCCTTCATACCCAATGGAAATGCCCCCGCTTTGTTCACCTCGCCCGTCCCCAGTCTTTTAACACCCAATAGAACTACCTTGTCTTTGTTTCCCCCGTAGTCAATCAGCCACTTCTACTCCCTATAAAACCCCACGCCCCAAGAAGAGAAGCGCGACTTCTCTGGCCCCTTCTCGGACCATAGAACCTCGCCCGGGAGCCGAATAAATTGGCTTTTAATTTCCTCACTCCGGTCTCTGTTTCCTCATTGAGCTCGGCGGAAAGTCCAACATTTAGAAGTTAAAGACATGATAAGAAATGAAAATTTTAGTGAAGAATTGAAAGATAAAATTGAGGAAATTACACAGAAAGTGTAGCAAAAAGACAAGGAGATAGGAAACGAGAGAAAAAAGGTAAGAAAATCTATGAAATCTATGAAGTTCAGCAGCCAAATAATAGAATTTCTAGGAAGAGAAAAACAGAGGGGAAGAAATCAACAATGAAATAGTTCAGGCCGGGTGTGGTGGCTCACACCTGTAATCCTAATACTTTGGGAGGCCGAGGCAGACGGGACGGATTGCCTGAGCTCAGGAGTTCTAGATCAGCCTGGGCAACATGGTGAAACATTGTCTCTACTAAAATACAAAAATTAGCCGGGCATGGTGGTGTGCACCTGTAGTCCCAGCTACTCAGGAGGCTAAGGCAGGAGAATCACTTGAACGCAGGAGGCGGAGGTTGCAGTGAGCCAAGATAGCACCACTGCATCCTGCCTGGGTGACAGAGCGAGACTCCATCTCCAAAAAAAGAAGAAATAGTTCAAGAAACACACTCAGAACAGAAGACCAAATTGAGACAGTCCATCATAATAGATCAAAATTGTCCCACACCAAAGCAAATGATTGTGAAATGTAAAATATCTAAGACAAAGAGGAGATTCTCAGACTTCCAAAAGGGGCAGGAGGGTGGCACAAAAGGGTGGAACAGGAGTCAGAATTGCTTTGAATTTCTCAACAGCAACACAGGAATAAGAAAAGGAACAAACTAAAAGAGGAGGCTATGATTTTCTTCTCTTCCTGGACACAGAAGGTTGTCCTCCCTACCTACTGGCTGCCCTCGGGGGAACCCATTGCGCAGGATGACAGCCAGTGTTAAAATCATCAGTGAGCTGAATGGAAAAAACATTCAAGATGTCATTGCCCAGGGTATCAGCAAGCTGCCAGTGTGCTGTCCCATGGGGCCGTGGCCTTCTCTGCTGCCCCGGCTCTGTAGCTTCTGCTGCTGGCCCTGCCCTTACTACGAAGGAGAAGCAACAAGAGAAGAAGGAGTCCCAAGAGTTACATGATGACGGGGGATTTGAATTCCTGCTCCGGTGCTGATGCCCCTGGAAAGAAAGAAAGAAAGGAGGAACGTAGGGAGAGAGGGAATGAGAAGCGGAGCGGGGGAGGGGAGGGGAGGGAAAGGGAAGGGAAGGGAATAGAGAAAACAGGAGATACACAAAGTGATGGTAAAGGAAAATCACAGGATCAGAAACAGCAAGTGTAGAAAGCAACTGATCCAGATTGGGAGAGATGTAACTCAAAAGACAGGCATTTGGGGATTTGTTTTCCACCGTTTAAAAAGACAAAGCCATTCTTAGCCCATGGGTCATGGCCTAAGAAAAACAAAAATAGGCTGCAGGTCAGTTTGCTGACCCCTGATCTAGTCAATAAAAAAGAAAGCTTGAACTGACACTAGTTTCTGGAAAGAAAGAAGGAAGGAAGAAGGGAAGGAGGCAGGAAGGAGAAAAAAGAAGAAAGCGTCTGGGCTGGGTGGCTTACCCCTATAATCCCAGCACTTCAAAAGGCCAAGGCGGGTGGATAACTTGAGGTCAGGGGTTTGAGACCAGCCTGGGCCACATGGTGAAACCCCATCTCCACTAAAAATACAAAAATTAGCCAGGCATGTTAGTGCACACCTGTAGTCTCAGCTACTTGGGAGGCTGAGGCAGGAGAATCACTTGAACCTGGAAGTCAGAGGTTGCAGTAAGCCTGGATGGTACCACTGCACTCCAGACTGGGTGACAGCGAGACTTCATCTCAAAAAAAAAAAAAGGACAGAAAGAACAAGGGAACAAAGGAAAGAAAGAGATGAGGTATGTTGTACCTGAGTGAGTCAAGGAATGTGCCACACTCTGAGATTGAATTATGAGTCCTTTATTATGCTGGCGACCAAGAGGTGGCTAATGCCCAAAATTCTCTCGGCCCCTAAGAAAAAGTTAGGTGATCTGTTATACCCTAATTTTAAAAGGAAGGGAGAATCTAGCTGAAGCAAATTTTTCACAAAAGCAGAGTAAGCAAAAAGTTAAAAGATAAACTAGTATGTGAGAAATAAAACAGTGCCAGGTGTGAGGGATAAAGTTGTCATAAAATACATACAACTTATAGATAATGGGGGCTCTGGGCGCTTGACAGCACCTGCATTCCCAGGCTCTGCTGGTACCACTTAACTCGGCCTCTTATCAACAAATGTATTCCTGGAGGTGCCCAATGGCAGCCCGCCCCAGCTACATACTATAGTTATGTACTTAATGGTGGGAAAATAACTGAAATGAAGAAGCTAAGATGGAGTCTGTCCGGCTCGAGAAGCTAACGTAAAGCCTGAACAGCTCTTAGTCTGAGGAAGAGTGAGTTAGTTTTAGCTGGCAAAAAGCAGGTTATCACAGTAGGAGGTGTGACTCTGGTATTGGTAAAGAGATAGGGGAGTGGTCAAAGGCATTTCCCTACATCATACTGTAAAGGCAATTCTGGGTGAGACCACAGAAATGACAGGTTAATCCAATTCTAAACTGAGTAATCTCATGATAGAGCCTCTGCATAAATCCAGAATACCTAGTTACACTGTAGTCTCCCTGGCCAAACTGCAAAAGCTTTTGCTGCTTTGGGTCTTCCTGATTGTGATCCCTGTCATCAGGGTTTCCACAGCACTCAACTCATTCTCCAAGTGTTGACTCCAGTATTCTTCAGGATACATCATCAGTCATCTTCCCTCTGCCTTCACATGGTGCTTGGCACTGTGACGCTTGGCACAATGTTAAGTGCCTTGTAGGAAATAAGAAAAAAGTTTCCTCTTCAAAGCTTTCCTCCTAGTTCATTATGAATAAATAACAGTTTCTTCAAAGGTTGATTAAAGCTTTTTAAAGTAATCTTAAAGTAGCTGTTAGTCATAATAAAGAAACAAGTGCATCCTGTGTTCTTAGCTCTTCCACTTTAACCCAGATATTTGCCCTGACATGCCTGGACAAGCCCAGGCAAGTCTTAGGTCAGCTTATTTCCCTTCCTTATTTGGAAATGTTATCGCTTCTCTAAGCATTCCTCGAGTTACTTCCTCTTTTCCTTTGTTCTCCTCTGCCTTTACCACTTTAGAAAATTTCCAAGTTTTTCACGCCTATAATCCCAGCACTTTGGGAGGCTGAGGCGGGCAGATCACGAGGTCAAGAGATCGAGACAATCCTGGCTAACATGGTGAAACCCCCCCGTCTCTACTAAAAAATACAAAAATTAGATGGGCATGGTGGCGCGCGCCTGTAGTCCCAGCTACTCAGGAGGCTGAGGCAGGAGACTGCTTGAACCCGGGAGGCAGAGGTTGCATTGAGCTGAGATTGCGCCACTGCACTCCAGCCTGGTGCCTGGCGACGGAGTAAGACTCTGTCACCAAAAAAAAAAAAAAAAAAAAGAAAGAAAAGAAAATTTCCAAGTTTTTAGCCAATAGAATGTGAGGGCCCATTCTGGCCAATGGAAACTGGACACAGCAGTAGGATGATTGCGTCAGGTTATGAAAGTTGTAAATATCCCTGTCTCCCTTGTTCAGGTGTACTCTCATGGCAAGACTGCTGGTGAGTTGCACCCTTCCTGCAGGCAGTAAACTAGCCTTACTGAGTGATCCATTGTCTCGGTGTGGATTTTTCCAGATGTCATAAACCTGTTTCCAACATGCCTTGACACACATTGCTACTCCCTAAATAAGACTTACTTCAAGTGAATATACATTAGCTATCTACTGGAAAATGAAGAAGAGTAAGACAGCAACCATTCCTTCCCTTTAAGAATGCCCTTCAAGAACAAGGATTTTCTCCATATAACAAGAACATGATTGCAAATTAGCTTCACAAAAGAGTAATTTGTCAGAGCTCTAATCTCCACTGGCCTCTCCAAAAAGCCACAAATGAAATAGCCTTTGATATAGACTATAAATTGCAAATATCAGTAGAAGCTTCCTTAGAAGCTATCTTGATGATGGACACTGACTTTTTTGTTTATATTTATTTATGTTATTTTCATTGCATTATGTGACAAAATATTTCACATTAATCTAACCATCAGTCGGCTTTCTATCACTATATGCAATAATTGCCTTTTTCTAAAATTTTATAAACGTGGAATGATATAGTATAATCTTTTGTGTCTGGCTCCTTGTATTTAGCATAATTATCTTATCTTTTCTTTTCTTTTTTTTTTTTTTTTGAGACAGAGTTTCGCTCTTGTTGCCCAGGCTGGAGTACAATGACCCGATCTAGGTACACTGCAACCTCTGCAGATGAACCTCTGTACTCTCAACCCTCTGCATCTGTTTCTTGCCTGTCCAAACCCTCCACCCTTTTGGCCCCTCCTGCCCCCAGCCTTTAGCCCCATACTCGGCCCCTCCTCCTTCTCCACTTGTTACCCATTCAAAAACTACAACCAATCAAACCACCTCTGCCATTCTCCCTCTCCAGGAAGTGACTGGAGCTGAAAGGCATTGCTCTCGTTCATGTCCGTTTCTCCATGTCTGACTTGTCACAGATCAAACAGCACCTGGGATCTTTCTCTGAGAATCCATTCAAAATTATTACAGGGAATTCCCAAACATAACCCAATCCTTTAATTAACTTGATATGACATTTATATAAGTCTAACCTCCACCCTTACCCCTGATGAAAAAGAGCACATCTGGCGTTCAGCTGAAACACATGCAGATGAACTCCATAACCAAGCCCCATACAAAATCCAGTGGCCAGTGATGCAGTCACCCATAGAGACCCAGACTGGACTTACCAACAGGAAGACAATGGCATCAGGTGATGAGACCACATGATTACCTGTCTTCTTGTGGGCATGGACAAAAATGTCCATAAGGTAGTTAATTATGAAAAACTCAGAGAAGGCCAGGCATGGTTGTTCATGCCTGTAATCCCAGCACTTTGGGAGGGCAAGGCAGGCAGATCGTGAGGTCAGGAGATCAAGACCATCCTGGCTAACACAGTGAAACCCCGTCTCTACTAAATATACAGAAACTTAGCCAGGCATGGTGTCATGCGCCTGTAGTCCTAGATATTTGGGAGGCTGAAGCAGGAGAATCACTTGAACCTGGGAGACAGAGGTTGCAGTGAGCTGATATCGAGCCACTGCATTCCAGCCTGGATGACACAGCGAGATTCAATCTCAAAAAAAATAAATAAATAAACAAACAAAAACCCCAGGCCCTTAGACTGTTAGCCCAACCCATGGGAGATTCCCTCCAACCAGTGGCATATTTTTCAAAACAACTAGACCCCATTTACAAAAGCTGGCCCCCTTTGCTCTTGTTTCCCCTCTTCTACATACCATCCGCCATTTCATTTGGGAATATGCTGACAAATAGCAATGCACTATCATTATTAAACACCTCTCACCATCAAACTAACTGAATCGACTGTTACGTATCACCTGATGCAAATGGAACATTTCCTCAACTGGCTCATTTTCCAGCCTCTCTCCCTCAACCAATGCCTCTGGTCTAATTTGTGCTGTCCCTAGTGGCCCCCTTTATCCATGGCTCAATATCAGTGGTGAAACATCTGATCTCATTAAATATATAAAGAATAACTCTTCCTAGCTGGGCGCAGTGCCTCATACCTGTAATCCCAGAACTTTGGAAAGCCAAGACAGGCAGATCACAAGGTCAGGAGTTTGAGACCCACCTGGCCAACATAGTGAAACCCCATCTTTACTAAAATACAAAAATTAGCCAGGCATGGTGATGCGCACCTGTAGTCCCAACTACTCAGGAGGCTGAGGCAGGAGAATTGCTTGAACTCAGGAGGCAGAGGTTTTGATGAGCTGAGATCACACCACTGTACTCCAGCCTGGGAAACAGAGAGAGACTCCGTCTCAAAAGATTTAAAAAAAAAGAAAAAAAATGAAAATCTCTTCCAATTAATCTATGCATTCTGTGAAATACAAAGGAATTCTTAACCACATTTATACATACACACATATATGATTGATCGATCAATCGATAGATAGAGTGAAAAGAAATCCAAAATGGAGATGACTATGTCAGAGGTCGCTAAAAAGGAGTCTAAGGGCATAAGGAGTTGGGCCCCAGTCATGTGTACACCTAGAAGGAATTTGACCTTTTTGAACTGGGCCAAACTGAAAATGTCTTGAAGAAGCAGCTGAATTTGATTTGAACTATTTACACAGGGTCTAATCACCAACCTCCTGAGAAGACAGCTGTGCTGAATTAAGCGGATCATTGCCTAGAGACATGTAAGCTGTCAATCAATCATTGTCAATCATGGATTGTGCTAAATTTTTCCATCTGTGTAATCTTGCAGGAAGCCTTTATAAGCCCCTGCCCAGTCTTGTATGGATGGAACAGATTTGTGTCTTCAAAATTGCAAGTCATGAAAGACCCTGATTAAAATACCTTTCTTTTTTTTTTGAGACAGCGTCTCTTGCTCTGTCACTTAGGCTGGAGTGCAGTGACACAATCTCAGCTCATTGCAACCTTCACCTCCCAGGCTCAAGCAATCCTCCCACCTCAGCCTCCCAAGCTGGGATTACAGTCATGAACCATCATGCTCAGTTAATTTCATTTTTTATAGAGATAAGGTCTTACTATGTTACCCAGACTGGTCTCAAACTCCTGGGCTCAAGTAATCCTCCCACCTAAGCCTCCCCAAATATTGAAATCCCAGGCATGAGCCATCATGCTGGGCTAAAATATCTTCTGTTTTGTTTGCTGATCCACAGCATTGGTTTTATTTCTTATTAGTTTCTATCACATGGTGTCAGAAGTGGGATACAGAGCAGTTCCCTCTTGATCTCTGGTGCCACCTTGGACCCAAGCAAAGGTACCTGCAGGAACCTCTTGCAATCCATTGACTCTTGACAGCCCTGGAATTCATTAGGTGAGTCCTCTTGTGTTCCAAACCTCCTGAGATGGTTGAGGTTCAGGCCTGTTTTCAGGTGTTTTCTGTTGCCAGCTTTGATTACAAGGATTGCTTCATTGTTTTGGAGAGTATCTAAGATAAGATCCTATGAGGGAAAGAAAAAAATTATATTTTCTCCCTACAATCTGACAACTGAAATGGGACCAATAGAAATACACTCCACTCACTCCAAGACCTATGAATGGAATCCTGGGAGAACTTGCAGAAGCCAATAGAAATAGGTAGGATTTCTTACCGAAGTCAGTTTCTCCCAGACTTTTTTTTTCTTTTATTAATTTTTTAACCATTAGATCTCCTAAGATCTCCCACACTTCTATCTGTGGTATCTGGTCAAGAGAGGAAGGTAAAAAAATTCTGTTTCTTCTTTTCCACGTTCAGTTTGGCAGGAAAAAACATTTACAAATAAAGAAAAATCAATTAGTTTTTGAACTGTGACTCTTATAGCTCGACTTCAGGTACTATTGGTTATTGCTCTTTTTTTTTTTTTTTCCTAACAAGATGGGGTTTCACCATGTTGGTCAGGCTGGTCTTGAACTCCCGACCTCAAGTGATCTACCCGCCTTGGCCTCCCAAAGTGCTGGGATTACAGGCATGAGCCACCGCGCCTGGCCGAGGGTCTTTACTTTCTTAGGCTATCTTTGGAAGAAACATCAGATCTTGAGGGGAACTGCATATTTGCACCCTCTTCAGGCATAATTTATGCATCTGATTATACGCCATAAAAAGGTTTACAGGTTTTGAGTCCCAGTTAGAGGTATACCTTTGGAACTTTTTTGTTTTGTTTTGTTTGAGACAGGGTCTCTGTTGCTCAGGCTGGAGTGCAGTGGCACAATTATAGCTCACTATAGTCTCGACATCCCAGGCTCAAGTGATTCTCCCACCTCAGCCTCCCAAGTAGCTGGGACTTACACAGGCATGTGCCACCATGCCTGGCTAATTTTTTTAAAATTTTTTTGTGGAAATGAAATTCTCACTATATTGCCTATGCTGGTCTCAGACTCTTTGACACAAGTGATCCTCCAGCCTTGGCCTCCCAAAGTGCTAGGACTATAGGCATGAGCAAATGCACCTGGCCAACCTTTGGAAATTTGGACTGTTATAACTAAAACTTTTTTTTCTGGAGAGTTCTCTTTTAACACCCTCAGAAAATTCTTTAAATGTTCAAATTGCCTGCTCAACTTTGCTGCAGGATTTACAAAAGTCACTCCGGTATTTTCCAGGCCTTTCTCAGTCCTTTGAAGATGTAAACCTTACCATGTTTTTGAAATGTTAGCATTCAGGGAATTAACTAAGCAGCATTCCAGCTGAGATTGGATTTGAAACAGAGCTAAAGTTCTCTGGACGGACCAAACCATTCCTTTCCTCAGGGGATATGTTTAGCTTAGAAGAGAACATTTGTAAGAATTGGTTTGATTACTTGTTTTGAATTTTTGGTGTGACTCTTGAGGTTTTGGGGTGCCCATTTGTAATTCTTTCCACCTCCGAGGGCAGCTTTTGCTTTCCTCTTTTAGCGACGGTCTCTTCTCATCTTCCGTCTGCAGGGCACACATACCGGAAGCTCTGCCTTTGTGGAAGGTCAGGCAGACAGTCAGCTGAAAAGCTGAGACCATAGAGAATATGGTGAACAACTGTGGGTTGCACCCCGGTTGTCGCTAGGGAAACTTTCTCTAAGCTGTCCTTGGGAGAGGTCCGGATCTTGTAAGGGCTGCTAACTTTTGCTCCCTCTTTGAGAAACTTGGTTAAAATCAACTTTTAATGAAGGGCTTGGTTTAAAAGGGCATCTTGGTTTTGGTCTCATGTGTGTTTATTTGTGTTGGTTTTGTCATTTGTTCAGGTATACCTTTGATTTTAAAATATGGTTTATATTTTAAATATGATGAAAACTTTTTGTTGCTTTGGTCAGCCTTCTCTCCTAAGCTAAATGGAACCATATACTCACAAGAAAGTTTATTAAAACATTTCAAAGACAACAGCTTTTTTTTTTTTTTTTTTTTTTAAAGACCGGGTTTCACAATGTTGGTCATGCTGGTCTTGAACTCCAGATCTCGGATGATCCGCCCACCTTGGCCTCCAAAGTGCTTGGATTACAGGCGTGAGCCACTACACCTGGCTGACAACAGCTTTAAATAGTGATTTTCTAGCACTGGGCATGGTGGCTCTTGCGTATAATCTCAGCACTTTGGGAGGCTGAGGCGGGCTGATCACTTCAGGCTAGGAATTTGAGACCAGCCTGGTCAACATAATGAAATCCCATCTCTACTAAAAACACAAAAATTAGCCAGGCATTGTGGCATGTGCCGGCAGTCCCAGCTACTTAGAAGGCTGAGATACAAGAATCACTTGAGCCTGGGAGCAGAGGTTGCAGTGATCTGAGATCGAGCCACTGCACTCCAGCCTGGGTGACAGAGTTGTCTTGGGAAAAACAAACAAATAAATAAAATAGTGATTATTCTAGACCTTTAATAGGCAAATATACCCCCATCCCTGAAAAAAATCAAACAAACACAGAAAACAAAAACAAAAAAAACTACTTCTTGGTGCAAATTTCAGAAAGGAAGCCAATAGACAGGAATGTTTGCTATTTGTCTGTCTAAAACCTGGCAAAAAGGTTTTTTTAAGAGCTCTATAGTCAAAAGTCAACTTTTGACTTTTAGAGCACAAGACTCCCTTGAACCTGGGAGGCAGAGGTTGCAGTGAGCCGAGATCATGCCACTGCACTCCAGCCGGGGGTGACAGAGTGAGACTCTATCTCAAATAAACAGAGTCAATAGTATATAAGCCTAAACTCAAATTTAATAATTAATGTCTTAGCATTATATCTTAATTGGAAATGACCTAGATATTTAATAAGTATCCATAATTTAATTTAGCTTAGCAAAACTCTAAGGGTAACCATTTTTATTACTATATGTTAGGTAAATATCATAAAAGTAAGAAACTTAAATGCATGCATATTTTGCTGACAACTCAGGAGACATAGTTGTTTTTATTAAACCAACATTATTAAACTAGTCTTGTCTACCAAAAGATTCACTAAAGTCACGTAAACTTAAAAAATATTTCAACTTATTTATGAGCACTCATTTATTTTTAGTTAATTTGGTACCATGTAGACAATATACAAACATATGTATAGACATATAAATACATACAGATATAACATATATCATACACATACCCCCACACCCATATACTCACATGAAATTTGACCTGTTTGAATTGGACCAAATCACAAATATACTAAAGAAGCAGCTGGATTTGATGTGAATTGTTTACAGTGGGCCTGATCACAAATCTCCTGAGAAGACAGCTGTGCCAAATTAGGCCATTCATCACCTAGAGACATCTAAGCTGTCAATCAGCCATTGTCAATCATAGACTGTGCTAAAATTTTCTACTGGTATAAACTTGCCGGGAATCTTTATAAGCCTCTTCCCAGCCTTGTCTGGACAGAACATGATTTAGCTGCTTGCTAGATTTGTGTCTCTCAAATTGCAATTTATAAAAGATCTCAATTAAAATATCTTCTCTTGTATGCTGCTCTGTGGTGTGGGTTTTGCTTCTTACTAGTTGCCAATAGATACACATGGGCATGCACAAAAACTGATTCTATATTTATCTAGAATGAATTATTCAATAAATAATATTGTGACAACCGAGTAGCCATCTGGAAAATGAGAGTTAAACTCCTTCAGCTTACCTTCCAATTCTAGGTGGATCAAAGATGTAAACATTTTGGAAAATTGTAAATCCATAATGAAAACAAGGAAAAGATGTACATCCTCTTCCCAAGCATGGTAATGTCTTAAGCAGGCATTACATAAAACAGGAATTGCAAATAGCAAATAAACAGTTAAAGCTGTTATCCCCCAAAGTGACAAGTAAAGCCACAAAGTTATCTGTGGGTTTTTTTTGTTTTGTTTTGTTTTGTATTTTGAGAGAGTCTCACACTGTTGCCCAGGCTGGAGTGTAGTGGCCATTGCACTCCAGCCTGGTGACAGAGTGAGACTCCATCTCAAAATAATAATAATAAATAATTATTATTATTGTTATATATATTATTAGATATATTCAATATATTATATATATTATTATATTCAAGAATGTCAATTTTAATTTTGTCAAAGCCCAAATATAGAAACAAGTCAACTATGATCCAACTCAAATAGAATATCCATATGGTGATACCCAAGAAACTAGAATATTAGTTGCCTCTGGAGAAGCAAACTGGATGGCTCAGATGCAAAATTGGGAGTGTGATTAATTTTTCCTTTTATTCTTTTGACCATGCCTGGGTTCTACCAGTTAAAAGGAATATAATTTTTTAATAAGAACATGAAGGGTTGGCTGGGTGCAGTAGCTCACACTTCTAATCCCAGCACTTTGGGAGGCCGAGGTGGGCAGATCATGAGGTCAGGAGTTTGAGACCAACCTGTCCAGTATGGTGAAACCCCATTTCTACTAAAAAATACAAAAATTAGCCAGGTGTGGTGGCACACACTTGTAGTCCCAGCTACTTGGGAGACTGAGGCAGGAGAATCGCTTGAACCCAGGAGGCGGAGGTTGCAGTGAGCGGAGATCATGCCAGTGAACTCCAGTCTGGGTGGCAGAGTGAGACTGTGTCAAAACAAAACAAAACAAAACAAAACAAACCCGCAAAGAACAAGAACAGTTGATTAGTATAAATCACATATTTTGAGTATAGGAATAAATGTGGGAGATATGCTATCCCATCTATCAAAATATAAAGCTATCAAAACATTGTTGGCAGGGCGTGGTGGCACATGCCTACAATCCCAGCACTTTGGGAGGTTTGGGAGGTTGGCTTGAGCAACATAATGAGACTCTGTCTTAAAAAAAGAAGAAAAAGAAAACATTGTCATATTAAAGCAGTGACAAATTGGCCACTGAAAGAGAATAAGGTCCAGAAATAGACTCAAGTGCATATATATACTACACAGCAACCTAAAGTTTCATTTCAAATTGTGGGGAAAGATGAACTATTTAACAGGTGCTGTTTGATCACCAGTGGTCAATGAAAAAGGAAAAAAATAATAAAAATAAAAACAGGTGCTGTTTTGTTTGTTTTCAAGAAAAATAAAAGTCCTTACAACACATCAAATAATAAATACTTTTGGTGGCAGGCAGGGGGATTTAAAAATTTAAAGCTAAACAAAGGTATAAAGCTAACAGAAAAAACATTTCAGAAAATACTTTCATAACTTCCTGAGACAGTATGTGTGTATAAGTATATATCTTAAATATGTATACCGTATGTATATATAAAGAAAATGTGTACCAATTCCGTAAAGTGGTAAATGATCATTGCTTGACTTTTGATACCATGCCAGAGCATTTTCTAAGTCCACTTGCCCAAATGTCACACTCTTAAGAAATGATCAGTATCCATATGGAATTGGTTCTAGGATCCACCCTTGGATACCAAAATCCACGGATGCTTAAGACTCTTACATAAAATGACATAGTGTTTGTGTATAACCTACTCACATCCTCCCATACACTTTAAATCACCTAAATCACCTCTAGATTACTATACCTAATGCAATGAAAATGCTATGTAAATGGTTGTAATACTGTATTGTTTAGGGAATAGTGACAAGAAAAACAGTCTGTACGTGTTCAGTACAGATGCAATCATTCTTTTTTTTTTTTTTTTTTTTTTTTTTTTTAAGAGACAGGGTATCACTCTGTCACCCAGGCTGGAGTACAGTGGTACAATCATAGCTCACTGCAGCCTCAAACTCCTGGGCTCAAGCAGTCCTCCCACCTCAGCTTTCTGAGTAGCTGGGACTACAGGTCCACACCACAGTGCTCGGCCTCTTTTTTTGTTTCTTTTGTGTGTGTGTGGTTTTTTTTTTTTTTTGAGACAGAGTTTTGTTCCTATTGCCCAGGCTAGGGGGCAATGATGCAATCTTGCCTTCTCAGCTCACTTCAACCTCTGCCTCCTGGGTTCAAGCGATTCTCCTGCCTCAGCCTCCTGAGTAGCTGGGATTACAGGCATGCACCACCACACCCAGCTAATTTCTGTATTTTTAGTAGAGATGGAGTTTCACCATGTTGGTCAAGCTGGTCTCAAACTCCTGACCTCAGATGATCTGCTCACCTTGGTCTCTCAAAGTGCTGGGATTACAGGTGTGAGCCAGGTGCTGGCCTCTTTTTTTTTTTTTTTTTTCTGAGACAGAGTCTTGCTCTGTAGCCCAGGCTGGAGTGCAATGGCCTAATCTCGGCTCACTGCAATCTCTGCCTCCCGGGTTCAGGTGATTCTCCTGCCTCAGCCTCCTGAGTAGCTGGGACTACAGGCACACGCCACCATACCCAGCTAATTTCTGTATTTTTAGTAGAGATGGGGTTTCACCATGTTGGTCAGGCTGGTCTTGAACTCCTCATCTCATGATCCACCCACCTCAGCCTCCCAAAGTGCTGGGATTACAGGCATGAGCCACCATGGTTGGCCTCAGCTGATTTACCTATTTGGACAACATTCCTTTTTATCCTAAACATTGTCAGAGAGGAAAAATTTTCCTCTGCCCTCTTATGTTTGGTAATTGGAGGCCTCCAAATTAAACTAACAAAAGACATACTAACAGGAGAAAAGGCACACCGTTTTTATTAACATTTGCATGCAGAAGAGTTCTCAGGAAAGAAGCACTTAGACTTGGGGTTTTATGTACCTTTTTAACAAAGGAAAGAGGGTTTGGGCTTCAAGGAACAAATTATGGGGCACTGACTAGGAAATGTATGGGGGCATTAATGGAAGATAAGGGCTATTTTAGAAAGCTCTGTTTAAGCAAACTCGTCTTAGAGTTAATTCCCATGTTTGATAAGAATCACTCTTCTCTCCCTAGTACTGGGTGGGTGGAGAGGAACCTTCCTCAATGCTAAATTTATGCCCTGCTTTTAGGATCTGTCACCCAGGCCAGAGTGCAGTGGCATGATCATAACTCCCTGCAGCTTCGACCTCCAGGGCTCCAGTTATCCTTCTGCCTTAGGCTTCTGAGTAGCTGGGACCTCAGGTGAGCACCACCACACTCAGCTAATTAAAAAAAAATTTTTTTAGTAGAGGCCAGGCAAGGTGGCTCACGCCTGTAATCCCAGCACTTTGTGAGGCCAAGGCAGGTGAATCACTTGCAGTCAGGAGTTCGAGACCAGCCTGGCCAACATGGTGAAACCCCATCTCTACTAAAAATACAAAAAATTAGCCGGATGTGGTGGCATGCGCCTGTAATCCCAGCTACTCAGGAGGCTGAGGCAGGAGAATCACTTGAACCTGGGAGGTGGAGGTTGCAGTGAGCCGACATTGCACCATTGCTCTCCAGTCTGGGCAACAAGAGTGAAACTCAGTCTCAAAAAAAAATTTTTTTAGTAGAGATGTTCCCAGACCAAACTGGGTCTGGCTGTATGTTCTCACGGCCCAATAACGAGATGCAGATGGACGGGGAATGAAGGGAGTTTATTTCTGTAACCGGATACAGAGAGAAGGTTGGAGATAATTCGCCAGACCAACTCAAGGTGTTACAATTCTTCCCATGCTTATATATGTTTGGACTATATGCCTTCATGCAGTATCACATTCGCCTCAATTTATAAGTAATTTTTCTCCAACTAGAAGGTCAGAGGCCAAAAATGTCCTCTAAATCTACCTAATCCATGAGAGTCCTGATAGCAGAGTGATTAAGAAATGTCTCCTAAATTTACTTAAGGAGGATCCTAGCACCAGAGTGATTACTTCTATTTTATCTTACCTATGGTTTGGTCCTAAGAGTTGCTCCAGACACTCCCCTGCAAAATAAGTCTATTCAAGGACTGTTTCGGTTACCTTGACTCGCCCCAGACGTCAACCTGAAACAGATCCTGGTACAAGGAATATAAGGCTGTCTCCATTATCTTGACTTGCTCCAGGTTTCAGGGAAGCCTGTGCAAGGCACTTACTGAACATATGTTTCATTTCTGGTTCTGATGTCCAGGCATTGATTTTCCCTAGACTTAATTGTTAGCCCAGTGTTAAGGCAAGCACTGTGGAAGTTTGTCTATGTAACTGGAGTGCTATGGAGCCCTGTTTGTGTGACCATCAGGGAGAATTGGCCTGCCACAGAGATGAGGTCTCATTATGTTGCCCAGGTTGGTCTGGAGCTCCTGGGCTCGAGTGATCCTCCCTCATTGGCCTCCCCAAGTGCTTGAATTACAGACATGAGTCACCACTCCCAGCCACCTGCATCTTCTGACTCTCAATTGCCTTCAGCTCAAAATTTTCCTGTGACAATATGTCATATTTTGGGGTGGCATATTCAGATTCCCTTCAAACAAAGATGAATAAAGTCAAAACACCTATGGGTAAACATTTCTCATTCTGAAGGCACCAGGTAAAGATTATGCTCTTTGGGGAGACAAGTTGGAAACTGTCATTGCAAAATTATAACTGAGAAAATTATGACAGCAAAAGAGATCTGATCTAACCAACTCCATCTTGCTGCAAGCTGTCCACATTGACTTGACTCTTGGGTATAGGCAGAACTCAGGGAGGAACTCAGTTTATAGTTTAACTTTCCCAAAACAAACCACCTTCCTGCCTGGAGACTAGACTGCCTTTGTAGGACTGAAAAATCAGCCACAGTATTAGAAATTATGGTTTAGGAGTTATGCAGCTGGAGGCTTCAAGATTCTGACTGTCCCCAAATTTCTCCTGGGGATAACATCACTATTGTAAAACCTAAGAATAGTGCTTGAGATATTTTGCAGACCCTACACTTAATGGATCAGCTGGCACCACCCAGGTCGATAAACTGGCTCATCTAATCTTGTGGCCTCCCACTCAGGACCTGACTCAAGCAAAAGGACAGCTTCAACTACCTATGATTTCATCTCTGACCCAACCAATCAGCACTCCCAACTCACTGGCTTCCCCACCCACCAAATTATCCTTAAAAACTCTTATCACGAATATTTAAATGCTTGTGGAGACTGATTTGAGTAATAATAAAACTCTGATCTTCCATACAGTGAGGTCTTCATGCATAACTCTCGGGCTGGGCGCCGTGGCTCATGCCTGTAATCTCAGCACTTTGGGAGGCCGAGGCAGGTGGATTGCTTGAGCTTAAGAGCCCAGGCAACATGGTGAAACCCCATCTCTACTAAAAATACAAAAATTAGCGGGGCGTGGTGGTGTGCACCTGTGGTTCCAGCTACTCAGGAGGCTTGCCTGGGAGGATCGCTTGAAACTGGGAGACAGAGGTTGCAATGAGTCGAGATCACGCCACTGCACTCCAGCCTGGGTGACAGAGTGAGACCCTGTCTGTCTAGACAGCGAGGAAGGTGAACCCATTGGGTGGTTACAAGATGCCACAGAGTTTATAAAGTTTCTCTTGACTGCCCAGCTTCCCATAGTCTAGCAATATGCCCTCGGGAAAATGTATTCATCTCTTTGAGCTCAGTGTCTTCACCTGTACAGTGGAGTTCTGGTGAAGATCAAGTGAGATAAGACACACTTAGCAAAATGCCTGACACATGGCAAAAATTTTGTATTCCTCTTCAGATGTTTATTTCGTAATTGTAGTGACACCTACTGAGGAAATGTGTTCTCTTTCTGGTCCACAAGGGGCATAGTTTTAAGGGCAAGGATTTCCCAGAGCCATGTCCTCCTCCCATCTCTCTCCATCCAGGAGATTTAATGGTTTATGTTTAAATTTCACGGGTTCGGGAATAAACTAAGATTCAATCACTTCAGCGGAAGTTCTAAGGAACTCCTTTGATTGGCCTGGGGTCTTATAGAAGGTGGGGGTTCCTCCCAGGTTAAAAGTCTCCTTCTTCCACACCCCTTTGGACACCATGTTTGGGTCCCCTTCCACGAATACTCCCTTCGTGGAAGCCATCTTTCTCTCTCCTGGATTTTCCCTCTGGGGTCCCCTTCCACACTCTCTCATAGAAGCCTGTCTTCCCCTCCTAAACTCCGTCTCTCTCTCTCTCTCTATTCCCTTCCACTCAGGATGGAAGCTGCTTTCCTCTCCTGGATTACATCTGTCTGGATTCTCTCACTCAGTGTGAGAGTTAGCTGCTTCTTTCTCTCTCCTCCTGTTTCTCTCTCTCTAAATCACTTTCTACAAACACTTTTGAATCTGGCATTTACTGCGCACTGCGCCGTGGTCCCCTCTCTCATTCTTGAGAGGGCAGGAGACCAAGAACCTCGAGAAACATACTCTCAGGGGAGCTGAGGACACCCTGAACCCCTGAACCCCAATATTACACAGAGTTTGACCAGGGAAACAGAAACACTCACTATGAGAAACAGTAAGGTCTATGGTAGAGATTATAGAGAGTTTATCATAGGGATTAGAGTTTAGGTAACTGTGGGAGCTGGTGGAGAGATCTACACAAGGCTGTCGCCTTTGGGTTGTGTAGGGCCTGAAGTCACCCAGGCTGGCAGTCAGGAGGGCTGGATGTAAAGCAGGGAAGAGCAAGACCTGGAATCCATAAGGATAGACTAGAAACCACAAGGACAAGCAATGACATTGGATGACCTGCAGGAGAAACTGGTGCCCTTTGCCACAGAACCACCCAAGCACCTGGCCCAGGACTAAGAAAAGCTGAAGGAGGAGATATGGCAGGAACTTGAGGAACCGTGGATACTACCGTGTAGGGAAAACTCTCCCTAACCATGTTTCTCTACTCTTACACCACAACAGTCCATGCAGAAGACTTCTGTGGCCATGTGTGTGGGGATTTTTTTTCCCCACATACCAAGCAGTGAAGATCATGTGGATGCCCTCTAATTCTGACACTATCTACCTGGAGATAGTGGAGATAGTGTCAGATGCTACAGGTTGAGGGCTCAGTACCCAAGACTGACTCCCCCACACTCACATAGCAGTCACGAGTCTGCACCTTTGGAACTTCTGACCAACTGGCTTCAAGTTGAGTTTCCCATTACCCCATCTTTGGGTTCAATTAATTTGCTGGAGTGACTCACAGAACGCAGGGAAACCCTTAACTGATGTTTACTTTTTTTTTTTTTAATTTTATAAAAACATTTAAATTTTTTAAAATGGCAATAATTGTGCCTCGGATAAACCTCATTGGCTATGATACTGCCACTACACAAAGCTATTGTTTTGTTTTGTTTTGTTTTTTGAGACAGTTTCACTCTTGTTGCCCAGGCTGGAGTACAATGGCCTGATCTCGGCTCACCGCAACCTCCACCTCCCAGGTTCAAGTGATTCTCCTGCCTCAACCTCTTGAGTACCTGGGACTACAGTCATGCACCAACATGCCTGGCTAATTTTGTATTTTTTTTTAGTAGGGACAGGGTTTCTCCATGTTGGTCAGTCAAGAAGAAAGGAAAGAAAAGGCTAGGTGCAGTGGCTCTTGCCTCTAATCCTAGCACTTTGGGAGGCCAAGGCCGGTGGATCTTTATGAGCTCAGGAGTTCAAGATCAGCCTGGGTAACCCAGTGAAACCTCATCTATACAAAAAATACAAAAATTAGCTGGGCAGGGCAGCATGCATTATGGTCCCAGCTACTCGGGAGGCTGAGGTGGGAGGATTGCTTGAACCCGAGAGGCAGGGAGACAGAGGTTGCAAGGAGTGAAGACCATGTCATGCCACTGCACTCCAGCCTGGGAGACAGAGCAAGACCCTGTCTTAAAAAAAAAAAAAGGCCGGATGCAGTGGCTCACACCTGTAATCCCAGCACTTTGGGAGGCAAAGGCAGGTAGATCATGAGGTCAGGAGATGGAGACCATCCTGGCTAACACGGTGAAACCCTGTCTCTACTAAAAACACAAAAATTTAGCTGGGTGTGGTGCCACATGCCTGTAATCCCAGCTACTTGGGAGGCTGAGGCAGGAGAATCATTTGAACCAGGGAGTCAGAGGTTGCAGTGAGCCGAGATCGCACCACTGCACTCTAGCCTGGCGACAAAGTGAGACTTCATCTCAAAATAAATAAATAAATAAATAAATAAATAAATAAATAAATAAATAAAAAGGAAAGAGAGAAAGAAAAAAGAGGTAGCTGACTTGTCCTTTCCTATCTGTTACAATCCATAAAAATTCCTTTGAGGAGGATGCCTTCTTTGTACCAGGGTGAGAAAATAACCCCTATCTCCAGAGACTGGGAACTGATGCTCCAACAGGCCTGTATAAATAAACAGACTAAAGTAACCCTTATCTTCCACTGGCTTTACACTTCTCCATAAATCTCCTAGTGACTGCCCTGGAATTTACTGCTCCAGCCCAGATCGCTTTGCCTTGTCATTTTTTCACAAATCTATCATTCTTCATCTGAAAAGTAAAAAATCTTCCTACTTTTTTCATTTCTTTGAGTCTTCACTGTCTTGTGAGGGTCTCCATGTACATGTAAAAATTAATAAAATGTGTACGCTCTTCCCTTGTTAATGTCTGTGTCAATTTGATTTCTGGACCCAGCCGAAAGTCCTACTTAAGAACTAAGATGAGTAGGGGTAACTGTTAGGCTCTCCTACAGTAGTTCAGAAAACAACAAGTACAGTGGCGGTGCCGATAGTCCTAACTACTGGGGATGCTGAGGTGAAGGATCACTTGAGCCCTGGAGTTTGAGGTTGTAGGGAGCTATGATTGCATCACTTACTCCAGCCTGGGCAGCACAGCCAGACCCTGACTCTTAGAAAAAAATTTTTTTTTGCCTCAAAAGGTGTAATTTTGCATGAATAAGATATCACACTAAATAGAGATTTGTTCAAAGTAAAAACTGTCAAACTTTTGTGCAGATTTGGCCTGAGGGATGGTTGGATCCAAGCAAATCTCAGTGGGTTGTGACAGCATATACAGCTTGATAGCTTCCTTGATTCTCACATAGCGCCCATCCACAGACAGCTTCTTTTTTTTTTTTTTTGAGATTGAGTTTCACTCTTGTCACCCAGATTGGAGTGTAGTGGCTCAATCTCGGCTCACTGCAACCTCAGCCTCCTAATTTCAAGCAATTCTCCTGCCTCAGACTCCTGAGTAGCAGCCACCCAAGTAGCTGGGATTATAGGTGCCCGCCACCACACCCAGCTAATTTTTGTATTTTTAGTACAGACAGGGTTGTGCCATGTTGGCCAAGATGGTCTCGAACTCCTAACTTCAGGTGATCCACCCTCCTTGGCCTCCAAAAGTGCTGGGATTACAGGCGTGAGCCACCGCGCCCGGCCGCAGAGATTATTTTTAATGGAAGTATACCCCACAGGGTGGAAGCCAGCTGGAGCGAGCAGCTCATGAACATTGGTTACAGCATTTTCTGGGGTTTAAATACCCTCTAGAGGTTTCCCATTGGTTCACTCTATGCAAATGAAGTAGGGGATCGTGACCAGTCTGATCAGTTGTGGGAGGGGACCAATCAGAGGTACTCTCATTTTCCAGCTGCCACTCAGCAACTGCCACGCAGAAAAAGGACAGGTTGAAAAGGGAGTAGTCGCTGATACCAGTCAGCATGAATCGGCTTTAGGTTCCCAGCTTCCACATCCTGTTCTCCTGCCTCATTTCTACCCTGAGAGACATGATCCCCATACATCTTTATGGGAGGCAGAGAGACTGGTGGTCTTTCTTCTATAACTGCTTCATGCTGACTTGGGGTGCACTCCCTACCTATTGGGGATCATAGAACTCTTGCCCTGCTCTGTCCAGTAGAGACAGAGTAGTTTTTGTTTTGTTTAGAGATGGAGTCTCACTCTGTCGCCCAGGCTGCAGTGCAGTGGTGCAATTTCCATTCACTGCAACCTCTGCCTCCCAGGTTAAAACAATTCTTCTGCCTCAGCCTCCGGAGTAGCTGCGACTACAAGCACATGCCACCACACCCGGCTAATGTCTGTATTTTTAGTACAGACAGGGTTTCACCATGTTGGCCAGAATGGTCTTGATCTCCTGACCTCGTAATCCACCTGCCTCGGCCTCCCAAAGAGCTGGGATTACAGGCATGAACCACTGAACCCCGCCAACAGAGTACTTTCTTGATGGCCAAAGGTGCTGTCTTCATTTGGAACTGGCTGGAAACCCTGTCACATGATCATCTGAAGCTTGATGGTCTCTAGGAAAGAGGAAATGAATTTGGCTAAAAGATTTAATGGAAATTTCAGGGGGTGAATATGTATGCTGTCAGGAATGTTTGTTATAGGAATGGATTAAAGCATTCTGTTTAATTACTACAAAGGAAGTGATTCTAACCATTTGAAAGATAGAAAATAATCTGCAAAAGTAAAATAAAATAAAAACGTGGCTACTATTCTGCAGCCTATAGTGACTCTTCATCAAAAACACCAAGGAATTAATTCAAGAAAGATGTTCAGGAAAAGAAAAGTAAAAGAAAGCAAAAACACCAAGGAAAGCTGGTAGGCCTTTCCTTCTCTTTTGGCTGCCTTCTAAAAGGTGCTTCAGAGCTTCCACAGGTCCACAGCTGTAGTGGCTAATGGGAACTTCCCGTTCCAGGTCTGGGGCTTTAGGTATCACACTCGATCATTGAAAGATGTATCCAATGATCTAATCCCGGGACTTTGACCACAGAAGGTGTGGCCAGTACCACTGAAAATGGTACCTTCCATTTGGGTTGCAATTGTTGAGCAGACAATCCCTCTTCGCGTGTTTTAACATGTACCTTATCTCCTGGCCTGATTTTGGGTTGCTGGTTAGTTCCCAGTATGGGAAGCCATTGAGTTGCAAACTTTTGTAAAGCCTGCTGAAAGTGACAGGTTAGCCAGGTATTTTACTAAACTGGCTGTTTCTCGATCAGTAATTAGATCATTAGTTAAGAATGGCCTTCCATATATCATATGGTATGGGCTTATATTAATTTCTGCTCTAAGGGTATAACAGATCCTCAAGAGGGCTACAGGCAGTAAGCTGACCCAAGTTTCTAATGTTTCCTCACATAGCTTAGCTAACACTCATTTTAGAGTTTGGTTAGCCCTTTCTACTTTCCTGGAGGATTGAGGACTTCATGAGGAATGTAAATAGTATTTGATTCTGTGATGGTTAATATTGAGTGTCGAGGTGACTGAAGGATGCAAAGTATTGTTCCTGGATGTGTCTGTGAGGGTGTTACCAAAGGAGATTAACATTCTAGTCACTGGACTGGAAAAGGCAGACCCACCCTCAATCTGGGTGGGCACCATCGCGGCCAGAATAAAAGCAGGCAGAAGAATGTGGAGGGATTAGACTGGCTTAGTCTCCCAGTTTACATCTTTCTACCATGCTGGATGCTTCCTGTCCTTGAACACTGGACTCCAACCAAGTTCTTCAGCTTTGGGACTCGGACTGGCTTCCTTGCTCCTCAGCTTGTAGACAGACTATTGTGGGACCTCACCTTGTGATCGTGTGAGTCAATACTCCTTAATAAACTCCCCTATATATACACATCTACCCTATTAGTTCTGTCCCTCTAGAGAACTCTAATACAAATTTTCAGAGCCTTAGCAACCCGTTGAGTTATTTGGGAGATAAAGGGCTGGCCATTATCACTTTGAAGATTCTGAGGTAACCCAAACAGAGGGATTATTTCTTTTAAGAGAACCGTTATAACCTCATTAGCCTTCTCTGTTCTGGTAGGGTAAGAAACTTGTATTCTGGCCAGGCACGATGGCTCACACCTGTAATCCCAGCACTTTGGAAGGCTGAGACAGGCAGATCACATGAGGTCAGGAGATTGAGACCATCCTGGCCAACATGGTGAAACCCTGTCTTTACTTAAAAAAAAAAAAAAAATACAAAAATTAGCTGGGTGTTGTGGTGCATGCCTCTAATCCCAGCTACTTGGGAAGCTGATGCAGGAGAACGGCTTGAACCCAGGAGGCGGAGATAGCAGTGAGCCAAGTTTGCACCACTGCACTCCAGCCTGGTGACAGAGCAAGACTCCGTGGCAAAAAAAAACAACCTTGTATCCTCTACAAGCTTCATATGGGTGAAGTCTAATTGCCAGTCTTCCCCTGGGTAAGTTTCTCTCCTCTGGACTAGTTCAATTAGAGGAGGCATTTTGTTTCCTGGGTTAAGTGCACCCAGTGAGCAGACTTGACAGACCTTCTAAGTTAGGCCCAATGTTAAGCATGGCCAGGGAGGCATCTGTCCCCGCAAGGAAGGAGTCATGCAGGGTTTTTACAGTTCTCCACTGGGCTGTTTGAAGCTTTTCATCCCATATACCACCAGGATCCTTTTGTCCCCCACTCCTTTAGTAACTGTACCTCCTGCAGTGTGTATTCAGGTTCTACTGGGGAACTGTAGAAAGGAAGCAGTACTAGGATCTGTTGGGATTGCACCCTGAGGGCGCAGCTTTGAGTTCTCTATCAGCCTTTCTGTTTCTTTGTGCTATAGGGGTTAAGTTCCCTTAATGCTCCCTACAGTGGATTATAGCCATGGCCTTTGGCAGGTGTATTGTTTCTAATAACTGAAGAATGTCACGCCCATGCTTTATAGGGGAGTGTTTGCTAGTTAGTAGTAGTCCCTTCTCGTTCCAGATTGTAGCATGAGCATGAACCACGAGGAATGCATGTTTTGAATCTGTATAGATGTTAAGCTTTTTCATTTATCCCAACATTAATGCTCCAGTAAGAGCAATGATTTCAGCCTTTTGTACTGATTGTGCCAGGGGGCAGTGGCTGGGCCTCAATGATGGTGTTGCAATCACTATTGCATATCTAGCTCTGCACTCCCAATCTGACACAAAACTACTGCCATCTATGAACCAGTCATCCTCAGAATCTGGAATTTTTTTTTAGACAGAGTCTTGCTCTGTCACCAGGCTGGAGTGCAGTTGCACGATCTCAGCTCACTGCAACCTCCAACTCCCTGGTTCAAGTGATTCTCCTGCCTCAGCTTCCTGAGTAGCTGGGGAATACAGGCATGCGCCACCACACCCAGGTAATTTTTGTATTTTTAGTAGAGACAGAGTTTCACCATGTTGGCCAGGAAGGTCTCCATCTCCTGACCTGGTGATCCACCTGCCTCTACCTCCCAAAGTGCTGGGATTACAGGTGTGAGCCACCGTGCCTGGCCCTCAGGCTGATCTTTTTAATCGGGTCAGCTAACATATGTGTATATGATGACCTGCTCACAGGAATGACCAGTTATTGGGCCTGTGAGCAGCAATGAAGCTGGATTCAAGGTGTTACAGGTTTTAGAGGTTATAACTGGATTATCTAAGAGAATGACCTGGTATTTGGTTAACCTTTCTCCTGTCATCCAGATATGTCCCTTTATGTCTTTTGTTTTCTTTTGAGACAGAATCTTGCTCTGTTACCCAGGCTGGAGTGCAGTGGTGCAATCTCAGCTCACTGCAACCTCTGTCTCCTGGGTTTAAGAGATTCTCTTGCCTCAAGCCTCCCGAGTAGCTTGGATTATAGGCACCCACTACCATGCCCAGCTAACTTTTGTACTTTTAGTAGAGATGGGGTTTTACCATGTTGTCCAGGCTGGTCTTGAACTCCTGACATCAGGTGATCCACCCGCCTCCACCTCCCAAAGTGCTGGGATTACAGGTATGAGCCACTGCACCCAGTTGTGTCCCTTTATCTCTAAAACTGACTTTACCACCAGATATGGGTGGCTCACTCTTATAATCCCAGCACTTTTGGAAGGCTGAGGTAGTGGATCACCCGAGATCGAGACTTCAAGACCAGCCTGACCAATATGGAGAAACCCTACAAAATTAGCCAGGTGTGGTGGCGTATGCCTGTAATCCCTGTGGGAGGCTGAGGCAGGAGAATCGCTTGAACCCAGGAGGCGGAGACTTCGGTGAGCCAGTATCGCACCATTCCACTCCAGCCTGGGCAACAAGAGCAAAACTCCACCTCAAAAAAAAAAAAAAGATGACTTCACCTGATGGGGGATTAGAACTTCCAGCGGTTGGCTCAGGGCGATTTTAGTGGCTTCCTCCACTAACGTAGCAGTGGCTACTATTGCCTGCAGGTAACTTTGCCACCCTGAGGCCACTTCATCCAATTTCTTTGAAAAGTAGGCCGTTGGTCTGGGTTCTGATCCTAATTTCTGGACTAGCACTCCCACAGCTATGCCCGTCTTCTCCGCTACATATAAGGAGAAGGACTTAGTTAGGTCTGGGATGCCAAGAGTAGGAGCCTGGGTAGGGTCTGTTTTAGCTTGGTGGAGGCTTCTCTGATTTCTGGGGCCCATTCTATTAGCTCATTTTCAGGTGTACCACCACGCCCAGCTAAGTTTTGAATTTTTAGTAGAGACGAGGTTTTACCATATTGGCCAGGCTGGTCTCGAACTCCTCACCTCAGGTGATCCACTTGCCTCGGCCTCCCAAAGGGCTAGGATTACAGGTGTGAGCCACAATGCCTGGCTGGGTATTATTTTCGACTGGGAAAATAGCTGAGGTCTTGAAGCTGTATTTTGACTGGCACTCCTGTTTTAGCCTTCCCCGGTTTCCCAGTGTACCATGCTAGCAGGTTAGCCTGTTTATTAATATGGTCCCGGACGTTGTGTTTTTGACTTAGCAATTTCACAAGGTGATGCTTAAATTGTAGTAGTGTCCCTGTTTTAATCATAATATCTCTTCTCAACAAGAGGACTGGGCAGCTTGGTACTACTAGAAATTCCGGTTGGAAGATTTGATTCTCAAATTGACAAATCAAAGGAGGAGTAAGGAATCTTGTTTGTAGCTTTCCTTCCATTCTCATAATGCTCGTGGACTAGAAGGAAAGTTTTCCTGCACAAGAATTAAGGACAGACTAATTTGCCCCTGTATCGAAAAGAAACTGAATCTGGGTGCCCATGACGTCCAGAGTTACCCAGGGTTCCTCAGCAGTAATTACAATGTTCCTGGACAGGAGCATTGAGGAAGACCCCAGGGCCCTTCAGTCTTTATCTAATTCCTCCGTTTGTACTGCTAGAGTTTTGACTGACTGAGTCCCTTGGTGGGAGCAGGGGCAGTCAATCCTCCAGTACTAGGGGTCATAACTAGTGCCCTCACATTGTCAGCAAGGGTCTGTTTTTTGAGACTCTGTCTCGAAAAAAAAAAAAAATGCTAACTATTGAATACCTGGAAACTTTTAACCATTCATTGTAAGATGCCAAACATGGATTATCTTATTTGCATTCAAAGTTCACCAGAACAGCCACTAAAGTTCTAGAATGTCCTAGTAAAATTCTGCCACAGCATCTAATGTTTAATTCTATTTGCTCCACAACATTGAGCTCATATTCAAATAATAAGAACAAAGAGGGCCAGGCGCGGTGGCTCATGCCTGTAATTCAAGAACTTTGGAGGCCAAGGCAGGTGGATCACCTGAGATTGGGAGTTCAAGACCAGCCTGACCAACATGGTGAAACCCCGTCTTTAAAAGAAAAAAAAAAAAAAAAAGAACAAAGAAGACATAAATACACAGGCCCTGAAAATCTCTTGGAACTATGAGCCCAGGTCATCTGCAAGAACCCTGAGTAGTAAAAACACAAATCACATCAAGAGGCTTATACCAAGGACAATAGAGATAATAAAGGCTTAAGTGAGGCCAGGCACGGTGGCTCACACCTGTAATCCCAGCACTTTGGAAGGCTGAGGTGGGCAGATCACCTGAGGCCAGGAGTTCAAGACCAGCCTGGCCAACATAGTGAGATGCTGTCTTTACTAAAAATGCAACAATTAGCTGGGAGTGATCACCCACACCTGTAGTCCCAGCTACTCAGGAGACTGAGGTAGGAGAATTGCTTGAACCTGGGAGGTGGAGGTTGCAGTGAGCTGAGATTGTGCCAGCGCACTCCAGCCTGGGCAACAGAGTGAGACGCCATCTCAAAAAAAAAAAAAAGGCTTACGTGGGTGAAGCACAGTGGCTCACACTTATAATCAATAGCATTTTGAGAGGCTAAGGTGGGTGGATCACCTAAGCCCAGGAGTTCAAGACCAACCTGGGCAACATGGTGAAACCACACCTCTACAAAAAAATACAAGAAGGTGTGCTGGCACATGCCTGTAGTCCCGGCTACCCTGGAGGGTGAGGTGGGAGGATGAGGCTGCAGTGAGCCATAATTTTACTACTGCACTCCAACCTGGCAACAGAGTGAGACCTCATCTCAAAAAAAAAAAATTGCTGAGGTGATTATACAAAGTTGAGAGAGGGTTGGAAGCAGGGCTTATTCAGCTGAGCAGTCCCTGTGACTTGTATAGGAGAAATAAAAACATCTCAGGACCCGCAAACTTGTTATGCCAAAGGGAAAGTTACGCCCAGAGACTGAGTCATGCAGCACTGCTATCTTGTTCCCAAATAGATATTACTTTACACCCTGGTGTCAAAGCATCACACATTACCCAGACCCTCACAGAAAGGCAGCACACTTTGTATATCTCCAGATGATGGTCCTCACAAATATTTCCTAAGTAAACTCTTTGCTGGCCTCAAAACCTTTCAAGATGTACATCTTCCCATAAAGCAAGAACATGTCCATTGTAACTTTAGGTCTGCCATCTAAGTCTAGCTCCTAAAACTAAAGTTTATTAGAGTCACAATGATAATGTCAATTACAAGCTTATCTTCCCAGGTGCAGAACAAATCGCTCCTCCACCTACCCTGAGACGTCTGCATAACTGATTCTTCCTCTACTCCATTTTTCTCTGAATATTCACCTTATCTTACATAAAATGTAGATTTACTTAGCTCTAATTAATTAATAGCCCCACAAAAGTATAACCTCACTGCCCTACCCCGCTCCTTCCCACATGTCTTCTCCCGTTTAAACGAATGTGTAAATACTGTATTAGTCCATTTTCACATTTCTATAAAGAACTGCCCGAGACTGGGTAATTTATAAAGACAAGAGGTTTTAATTGACTCAGTTCCACATGACTGGGGACTGCCTAAGGAAACTTATAATCATGGCAGAAGAAGACGGAGAAGCAAGGAATCTTCTTCACTAGGTGGCAGGAAGGAGAGGTGCTGAGCAAAGCGGGAAGAGTCCCTTATAAAACCATCAGCTCTCAGGGGAACTCACTATCACCAGAACAGCCTGAGGGAAACCACCCCCGTAACCTCCACCTGGTCTCTCCCTTAATGCATGGGGATTATAGGAATTATCATTCAAGATGAGATTTGAGTGGGGAGACAGAGCCTCCTATTAAACTTCTTTTTTTTTTGAGACAGAGTCTTGCTCTGTCACCCAGGCTAGTGTGCAGTGGCACAATCTCGGCTCACTGTAACCTCCACCTCCCGGGTTCAAGTGATTCTCCTGCCTCAGCCTCCAGAATAGCTGGGATTACAGGCATGTATCACCATGCCCAGCTAATTTCTGTATTAAAAATAGTAGAGAAGGGGTTTTGCCATGTTGGCCAGGCTGGTCTCGAACTCCTACCTCAGGTGATCCTCCTGCCTCTGCCTCCCAACTGCTGAGATTACTGGCATGAGCCACCATGCCCGGCTTTAGAAACCAGTTTAGAGAGCACAGGCCACAGACATTTCTGTGACTCATAGTTTTCCTGGGTGAGCCCTCAGGCTCTGGCCCAACAAGGCTCAATTGATTGACACTCTGGCCTCGGTCTCTCATTTGAGGCTAAGAGACTGGAGGGTACATGCCAAGGGATCACAGGCATATCCTGTTGTCCATCATACAAGCCCAGGCTGAGAAGAAGAGGGTTCAGTCCTGAATCAAACTGAGGCACCACACTTTTAGAAAATGGACCAGAACACTGTTAGTATAAACCTTTATCGGAGAATGCTGGGTCTGCTACGGCTTCAGATGAACACTCTAACTTGTGAAAGGATGCAACCTTAGCAGGAAGGGTCTGTTAAAGGTTAGCTTGTTACTGGAGGAGTTGGTCAAAGATGGCTCCTTGGAAAAGAGGGAAATTGTTTTTGTGGATTGGTAGCCATTGTTTGATCAAGAGGTATGGGGGACAGTAGGTAGGGGGTAAGGTCATGTGCAAGAAGGGATGAGGAGGACCAGCTGGGGCTGCTGGCTGAGGGACAAGGACATGAGAGGACCAGTGTGGAATTTTTTTTTTTTGAGACAGGGTCTCGCTCTATTGCCCAGGCTGGAGTGCAGTGGCACAATCATAGCACACTACAGCCTCAACCTCCCAGGCTCAAGCAATCCTCCTGCCTCATCCACCCAAGTAGCTCCTTATGAGAATCTAATGCCTGTTGATCTGCAGTGGAACAATTTCATACCCAAACTATCCTCCACCTCACCCCACCCCCTACCCCAATCCATGGAAAAACTGGTGTCTTCCACAAAACTGGTCCTTGGTGCCAAAAAGGTTGAGGACTATTGTCCTACCTCATTCTGGACTTCAAATTAATATGGAAATTTTGCCCAGGATTTTGTCAGCACGTTGTCAGCAACCGTCCCTATTTTTGAAACTGACCCTGTTTTTGTTAGTAACTGCCTATTTCTGCTTCTGTGCCTCAGCTTACTGCTTACTAACTGGAAAACCTTAAGAGAAACTGCCTCCTTGTCTAAAAAAGTCCTGAGTTACTTCCCCTGCCCCTTCACCTATAAAAACTATGTACTTTTCTTAGCCGGGATCCAGACTTTTGGGTGTGAACCCTTCTGGGCCCGCCGGCGTAATAAAGTGAGTTTCTTCCATCCCCTGAGTGCCGCTTGGGTTTCTTGTCAGGTGAGATTTTCCAGAACAATATAAGCTATCTCTTTCATATCCAGAGCTTTGATCAACTTTTAAAATAAACTTACTTCTCTCTCAGTAGTAGCCTAGGGAGGGCTGTAGTGGGTGGGTATAGTGGGTGGAGCCCATCTGAAGCTTTGTCAGTTTCTCAGACTCCCCTGCTGCTGCATCTGCAGGGTGGTAGAGAGCTCTTCCTTGCTCATCTTTCAGTATCTAGTTTTCTTCTGTTTTGTTCTTTGAACATTCCCTTGGGCAGGGGTATAGCCTGGAGTTTGTTATATTAGTTTTCTAATGCTGTCCAAACAAATTACCACAAATGTAGCTGCTTAAACAACCCCTTCCTATCTTCTCACAGTTCTGTGGGTCAGAATAAAACTGACCCAATTGTCTTATAGATAATTATTTTGGAAAAACATAGAAATTGACACTTCTGGTCTTAAAACTTGAAACTTACATTTGTTTTATCTGAGTTCCTTCCTCAGGAAACTGACCCACTAGGCCACTCAAAGAAAGTATCGGGCCAGGCGTGGTGGCTCATGCCTGTAATCCCAACACTTTGGGAGGCCAAGGTGGACAGATCACTTGAGGTTAGGAGTTCCAGACTAGCCTGGACAACATGGTGAAACCCTGGTCTCTACTAAAAATACAAAAATTAGCCAGGTGTGGTGGCATATGCCTGTAATCTCAGCTACTCCAGAGGTTGAGGCATGGGAATTGCTTGAACCTGCAAGGCGGAGGTTGCAAAAAAAAAAACGTATAGAACCAACTCACCAGATCATGGCATGCAAACAAGGAGATGCCAGACCTCTCATTCATCATGATTGCTTCTTACCATTCCCTAGTTCCTGTTTTTCTACACATTGTTACATTTTTTCCCTGCCATATAAACCTCTAATTTTATTTGGTCAGGGAGAGAGAGATTTTAGACTGATCTCCCATCTCCTCTGCTGCAGCACCAATTAGAGCCTTCTTCCTTGGCAACAATCATTGTGTCAGTGATTGGTTTTCTGTGTGGAGAGCAGCAGGACCTAGATCGAACTCCTGGTGTTTCAGTAACAAGAAGGCTAGGTACAATGGAGCTCAAGCAGGTTCTCTGCATAGGATCTCACAAGGCTGAAATCAAGGTGTTCACTGAGTTGCCTTGCTTTCTGAAGGATCTGGGGGAAGAGTTCATCTCCAAGCTCATTCAGATTGTGGGCAGAATTTATTTTCTTCTCAAGCTTTCTGTGTGGCCCCTTCCATATCCAAGCTAGCAACAGTGGGTGGAGCCCACCTCAAGCTTTGAATTACTCAGACATCCCCCTCTGCTGCATCTCTCTGACCTCATCTCCTCCCTTTCTCTTCTGCTTTAAAGGCTCCTGTGATTACACAGGGCCCACCCAGATAATCCAGGATAATCACCTTAATTTAAAGTCAGATGATTGGCAACCTTAGTTATATCTGCACAGTCCCCTTTGGATGCAGGTAACATAGGTATGGAGTAACACCAGGAAGTAAAGGTCACAGGAGCAAAAATTCTACCTACTACATCCATGATAGAATTCAGGAATACCATAAGCTTGGATGGCAAAACAAATACCTCTTTATATTTTTACAAACATTTACTGAAATGCGCCATTTCTTCCAATTATCAATGTTGGCAACAAACCCACAGTAATAATGACAGTACCAATATTAATCTTGTCACCATAAAAATCACAGGCATCACCCAGGTGCGGTGGGTCACGCCTATAATCCCAGCATTTTGGGAGGCCAAGGCGGGCGGATCACCTGATGTCCGGAGTTTGAGACCAGCCTGACCAACATGGAGAAACCCCGTCTCTACTAAAAATACAAAATTAGCCAGGCATGGTGGTGCATGCCTGTAATCCCAGCTACAAGAGAGGCTGAGGCAGGAGAATCACTTGAACCCAGGAAGCAGAGGTTGCAGTGAGCTGAGATCGTGCCACTGTACTCCAGCCTGGCCACAGAGCGAGACTCTGTCCCCCCCAAAAAAATTCACAGGCATCCTCATTTATATCAGAGTTAATGCAGATAATGCTGAAATATCATTTATGTTCATCACTTTCAAAATCACAGCTATTGGGCCGGGCACGGTGGCTCACGCCTGTAATCCCAGCACTTTGGAAGGCCGAGGTGGGCAGATCACGAGGTCAGGAGATCGAGACCATCCTGGCCAACATGGTGAAACCCCGTCTCTAAAACAAAACAAAACAAAACAAAACAAAATCACAGCTATTATTTGATCAGCTACTAGATCTTAGTAATTGTGTTAATGAAGATGCATATTACCATGTCACATATTTGGTTTTTTAAAATATTTGATAACGTTCATTTTGAATTAATCTCCTTTGTAATCTCACGTATTTTATTTTATGCATTCAAAAGATTATTCTGGCTAGGCACAGTGACTCACACCTGTAATCCCAGCACTTTGGGAGGCCAAGGCGGGATATCACTTGAGGGCAGGAGTTTGTGACCAACCTGGCCAACATGGAGAAACCCCGTCTCTACTAAAAATACAAAAAATAGCCGGGCATAGTAGCCCACGCCTGTAATCCCAGCTACTTGGGAGGCTGAGGCACAAGAATCATTTGACCGGGAGGTGGAGGTTGCAGTGAGCCGAGATCATGCCACTGCACTCCAGCCTGGGTGACACAGTGAGACTCCGTCTCAAAAAAACAAAACAAAACAAAACAAAAGGAGTATTCTAAGGTGTCCATGGGCTCCACCAAACTACCAAAGAGGTTTGTAGCCAAAAAAACAGAGATGAGTTCCTGCCCTCAGGAGTTATCTTTTTCTTTTTTTTGCATGGTTGAAATTAAGTTACTCCCATTTCTACATTCCAATCCAAGTGAATGTAAGAAGAGTTTCAGGGTAAGCCATTCCCTTAGGCAGAAATTGCATGTAACATTTCTGCTTATATGTCATAGTGAGAAGTGAAACTTCACGACATCTAGTTGCAAGAGAGACTTGGGAGGATGTAATCTCTACTTACATTCTAACTGACTATATACCAAGTGACTTTGTACCCAGCTAACTATTATTAACAAGAAGGTGAAACAAACAAACAAAAAAGAAAGGGAGGCCCAGTGCAGTGGCTCACGCTTGTAATCCCCTTTGGGAGACTGAGGTGAGCAGATCACCTGAGGTCAGGAATTCGAGACCAGCATGGACAACATGGTGAAACCCCATCTTTACTAAATATACAAAAATTAGCCAGGTGTAGTGGTGCAGTCCTGTAGTCCCAGCTACTTGGGAGGCTGAGGCAGGAGAATTGCTTGAAGCCAGGAGGCGGAGGTTGCAGTGAGCCAAGATCATGCCACTGCATTCCAGCCTGGATGACAGAGATTTTGTCGTTAAAAAAAAAAAAGAAGAGGAAGCAGATTATAAGGAGCAATCATGAAAAGAACTAATGACCTTATTTACAACTTAAATGAATAATGGGTATTTTTTTGCAAACCAACATAATTTTTACTATAGATGTTAGTGATATCATTAAAACATCATTTTATAAAACATGTTTTATAAGTTAAAGAGTTAGTTAATCAGGAGTCTGAGACAAAAGAATCGCTTGAACCTGGGAGGCAGAGTTTGCAGTGAGCCAATTTCATGCCACTGCACTCTAGCCTGGGCAACAAAGAGAGAAACTCTGTTTCAAAAAAAAAAAAAAAGAGTTAATAAGCCTTAAGGCTAAGAATTATGCTCATGAAAGATTGAGATAGCATCTAAGAGAGCCTTTGTTTTTGAATACTGGAAAACACAGGGAGAGGATTTGTAATTTATGAAAGGAAGCATAGTATGGAGCAATCTAATCTATGAGGGGAATCTTTCCCAAGCCTGACCAGTTGACAAGGCTTTTTGGCACAGTAGGTTGTAAATCTCTTAAAGAAAAGACAGTGTAAAGCTTGGCTCTTAAGTAAACTTTTAGGTCCGTAAGATTGCATTCTCCCTTTGTAAGTTCCTTGCTGGTGACATTCAAGACTACTCTATTAATGAATACCACTTGTACTTTAAGACTGCGCAAAGATCAAACGCTTTTGGAAAAATCAGACAACCTTTACTTACCTAACAGAGACAGGATAAAATCAGCACAAGTACAGACAAGGATACGTGGCAGAGAGATCAGTCACTTTATCCCAAGTAGAGTGAGTTGTAGCTTCCTGGGCATTAAGTCCCGTTGGACACATAGCCTTCCTCAGGCTGTATATGAGTAGGGTCTCTATCAGACTTTCTGGCAACCAGATTCCCTCTCTTTGTTTCTTTTGTTTCGCTTGCTGACCTGTGTGGCTAGGTGCTAGAAAACCCCTTATCTGAGCCAAGTGTGCCCTGCTTTGTTCAGGAACTGCTCCAGGTGAAGTATATGTATTAATTCATGTAACTATCTCAAAAATCCAATGAGGTAAGTATTACAGTTATCTCCATTTTACAGATGAGAAAATGAAGCAAAAAAATGAAGTGATTTTCCCACAAAGTTGTATCACTAGGGAACTGCAGAACCAAGATTCAAACCTTGAGGCATACTTAGGGCACTGAACAGGTTTGAGCCAAAGGGCCACCAGATGGCCAGAGTCGGGCCACCAGATGGCCAGAGTCGGGTCCCAAACCAACCATAGAGGGAGACACACTGGAGGCACTGGGGTATAAGGGACCATTGCTAGAGGAGCAAGCCCTTACTAAGGCAGCAGAGCGTGGACTAGATGTAGGAATATATACTGTATAGGATTATATATAGGCTCTTACGTAGGGAGGAGGTGGTATATACCATAAAAGAATATATATAAACTATATATATTCCTATACGGTATATGGTTAGTCTTTCAAATAAAATCATTATGCAACTTGGAAGAAAGATGACTTATGCTCAAAGAGATGATGTAAAGAGCTTCCAGCTTGAGATAAGTGATTTTTTAAAAAGAAATGGCATGTCTGTATTCTGTACACATACCAGGAGATACTAAAGATCATTTTTAAAAAGGAGGACTGGCTGGGCACAGTCGCTCATGCCTGTAACTCCAGAAGTTTGGGAGACCAAGGTGGACGGATTGCTTGAGTGCAGGAGTTCAAAAAAATAGAAAAATTAGCTGGGTGTAGTGGTGCATGCTGGGGGCCTGAGGTGTGAGAATCGCCTAGGCCCAGGAGGTCAAGGCCACAGTGAGCCGAGATCACGCCACTGTAAATAAAAAAACGTGAAAAGGACTGTTTGAAACTTCTATTATTTTTAAGTACAGAACTTCAAGCTTCACAGATATTACAGAACAAGAAACATTAAAATTCTCAATTAGATAAAAAGAGTGAAATTTATCAGGAAGTTCAAGTTCTATGTGATAACCTTGGTGTACCCAAGTCAACAACTTCCAACATTCCAGTTATGCTAAACCAACTGGAATCAAAGATGAGAGACAGGAGGGGTGCAGTGGCTCATGCCTATAATCCCAGCACCTTGTGAGGTGGGGACAGGAGGATCTCTTAAGCCCAGGAGTTTGAGACCAATTTGGGCAACACAGCAAGATCCCATCTTATTTCAAATTTTAAAAATTAAAAAAGCTTTTTTTTTTTTAAGGTGGAAGATATTCTTTCAAAAGTCCAGAAAAATTATGTGGGAAAACCACTCTGCCGAAAATCAAATTTGACACAAGCAGAACAACTAGAAAGAGTCAATGATGCTCTTTCCTGTGAACATAAGTGCTTCCTACGAGTGTTAATGAAACAATTAGAAGGGGCAGTACAGTCCTTTGGATGGTGTGATACAGCAAAAGTAAGAATAGATGACACAGCAAGAATTTACTTGTGTTATGCTTTGTCACCTAAGACAGCAATTACAATAGTGCATCTACTTGCTGCTCATGAAGATCTATCCAAGATCACTAGGGCAAACAGTGGAGCCAGCTGGAACAAGACAGCATGTGCCATCAATAAGGGGCTAATGGGAAGAGTGCCTGCCTGACAGGGGAGGCTGGCTGAATGAAATTGAACCACCACCTTCTGAAATGCCCCCTTGGCAAAAGAGACAAGAAGGCAGTGGTGAAAGGGGTGGTTGTGGTAGTGGTGGAGATGGAGGTGGTAGAAGAGGCTGTGGGGGTGGAGGTGGAAGAGGTGGCTGGGGGTGGAGGAGGATGGGGAAATGGTGGGAAAGAGGGAGGAGGTAGTGAGGAGGAGGTGGGGTGGAGTTGGTAGAGGAGGTTTCCAAGGCAGAGGAGATGATGGTGGGAGGGGAGATTATGGTGGAAGAGATTATGGAGATCCATATGGAGGAGGTGGTGATGGTGGTGGATACAGGAGATACTGAAGACTACAAAAATTAAAAACCAAAACCAACAAGCTTCAAGGGCAAAGGAGTAGTCTGCCCTCTTGTATCGCAAGCACTCACTAACCACTATTGTATCTGAGCGAGTTAGAAGGAAAGCATCGGCCGGGCGCGGTGGCTCAAGCCTGTAATCCCAGCACTTTGGGAGGCCGAGGTGGGTGGATCACGAGGTCAAGAGATCGAGACCATCCTGGTCAACATGGTGAAACCCCGTCTCTACTAATACAAAAAATTAGCTGGGCATGGTGGCGCGTGCCTGTAATCCCAGCTACTCAGGAGGCTGAGGCAGGAGAATTGCCTGAACCCAGGAGGCAGAGGTTGCGGTGAGCCGAGATCGCGCCATTGCACTCCAGCCTGGGTAACAAGAGCGAAACTCCGTTTCAAAAAAAAAAAAAGGAAAGCATCACATATCACATCTGTGTTCCAACTGTGAGTCCTTTATTGCTGGCCACCAAGAGTCAGCTCACACTCAAAATCTCTCAGTCCCGATGAAGGGGTGAAATTTCCTTTTATATGTTGCTCAGGGTAAGGGGGGCAAAGTGGAATTTTACAAAAGCAGAATAAGCAAGTTAGGGGAGGAGGCTCCCGTGATTGTTGATTAACTAAGGAGGGTATACACAAGCAGTTCTCATGATTGCTGGTTACTAAGGGGGGCGGAGTTTGGTACTTTCCATATAATCAACCAAGGGGATATTCACAATAGCAAGTGGGCTTGTCAAGCAACGGTTATATCTTTCTATAGTTCTAAGCACAACATGACCCAGCACCGTGAAACTCAGGTATGCACTCAAGAGAGGAATGGCAGGGGGAGAAGCCAAGATGGAGCCAGTCAGGCTAACCTCTAAGATGGAGTTGGTTTGGTTCACCTCACCACCTCTGCCCTTTCTCATCCATTAATCATTCAGACAAGATTTCCTTGTTTACCTCCTCCTATAAAAATGTGAAGTCTCTTTCCTTCTTCTTTGAGGAGATTCCTCTGCATTAATGGATGATGTCCTTACTGCAATAGCGTGAAAAAAAAAGTCTCCTTATGCAGTTTAGCAATTTTCAACGCTTGACATCAGTGACTCCATCTTGGGCTATTGACTCCATGCTCAGCTGCTGCTAAACTTTGAGACCCACAAAGAAATTGTGAAAATTATTTCCTTCAAAACAACCATTTTCTCAACAACACACAGCCCAAGAAAACTGGTCCCAATATTTTTTTCCAAGACAGGGTATTACTCTGTCACCTAGGCTGAAGTTCAGGGGCTCAATCTTGGCTCACTGCAACCTTCGCCTCCCAAGCTTAAGTGATCCTCCCACCTCAGCCTCCCAAGTAGCTAGGACTACAGGTGCATGCCACCACTCCTGGCTAATTATTTTTGCTTTTTGTATAATATTTTTTGTAGAGATGGGGTTCACCATCTTGGCCAGTCTGGTCTCGAACTGCTGGTCTCAAGTGATCTGCCCTCCTCAGCCTCCCAAAGTACTGGGATTACAGGCATAAGCCACCATGCCTGACTCCCAGTCTTTTTTGTGTGTGAGACAGAGTCTCTCTGTGGCCCATACTGGAGTACAGTGGTGCAATCTCGGCTCACTGCAACCTCCGCCTCCCAGGTTCAAGCCATTATCCTGCCTCAGCCTCCCCAGTAGCTGGAAATTACAGGCACCTACCACCGTGACTGGCTAATTTTTGTTTTTTTATTTTTTATTTTTATTTTGGCAATTTAAATTTTTTTAGTAGAGACAGGGTTTCACCATGTTGAGCAGGCTGGTCTTGAACTCATGACTTAAAGTGATTCACCCACCTCGGCCTCCCAAAGTGCTGGGATTACAGGCCTGAGCCACCACACCTGGCCCCAGAATATTCTTAAAGATTGGGGGTGACCAAGCATGGTGGCTCAGGCTGGTAATCCCAGCACCTTGGGAGGCCGAGGCGGGCGGATCACGAGGTCAGCAGATCAAGACCATCCTGGTCAACATGGTGAAACCCTGTCTCTACTAAAAACAAAAAAATTAGCAGGATGTGGTGGCGCCCGCCTGTAGTCCCAGCTACTCGGAAGACTGATGCAGGAGAATTGCTTGAACCCAAGAGGCGGAGATTGCAGTGAGCCGAGACCGTGCCACTGCACTATAGCCTGGGCGACGGTGCGAGACTCCATCTCAAAAAAAAAAAAAATTTCTGTATATAGTTTGTTTTGTACCCTTCTAATGATTAAAGACTTCTTTGTTTAATCTACTAATGAAATAATCTGACAATTTATGTAACAAATAAATTCCTATAAACATAAGCTCCCCTGCCCCTCTCCGGTGGCACAATCTCTGATTTGCTATCCTGGCTGCAACTTTCATTGCTGAGTAAACGCTTACGTAAACCTTAATAATGAGATTCTAGCAATGTGAATAAATATTGGGTTATTTGGGTGCAAAGTTTGACGATGACTTGGTAGGACACAGACTCCAAATGATGGGGGTCAGTGCTTCGAAATGGAGAAGTTTTAGGGTCGTTTATATAGGCAAGGTCTGGGAAGCTTAACAGGATGTCAACATTTTCCATAGATTAACGCATAGTTAAAGCAATTTGATTGGTTTTCGGCAGTGTTTGTTTTTGGGAAGGGTCTATTTAACATTCCACATTAAGGATGTAGTAGTCAAGGGGTGTTTTATCTTATTCAAGGCGCATTTTATCTCAAATGCCATCTGGTTTGAGCTGGGAACAAGAAAATAAGGGAGTTAATCCATAACAAAAGGTCGGCAATTAAGAGGTCGTGCTTCGTGATCCGGTCTCCAAAGTCAGCCTTCCTCAGGGACTTTCAGAATCCCCAAATAGACTATCCACTTTCTTTCACACTTATTTGCATCTGACCTGTTGAGTCCTCCTTTTTTTCTTTTTCTTTTTATTAAGGGTTAACAATCTCTTGAGCGCACGATGACTTTCTTCCATGCGCTTTACAGAAAAAAATTGGTCCTGAGGCCAGCAGCAACAGTACGTCTCAGGAACTTGTTAGAAATGCAAATTTTCAGCCCCACCCCAAATCTACTGAGTCAGCAGTTTTGCAGGTGCTTCTCAATCCCTCTTTAACATGCCCTCTGGGTGATTCAGGTGCACGTGAAAGATAGAAGATCTCTGCGCGAGATAACCGCGCCGAGCAGGTAAAAGCGCTCTGCAAGCTCGGGTGCTATCAGCGGGCCGCTCCTCTGGGTGGCACTAGGACCGCGGCGGCCCGGCCCTCGCAGCCAACCGCCTCCGGCGCGAGGCGGAGCCCAGCTGCTCCTGGATCCCGGGCCTGGCTCCTCGACCCGCCCCTGGAGGCGGACCCCACTTGACTTAAACTCTGGGGCCCGGGAGGCTGCCGGTTTTCTCCCTGCTCGGCGGGGTGGTCCTCTCTCCTGGTCGGTAAGTGTGAGGCGAGCACCCCGAAGTCTCCTCTTCGCCTTCTGGGACCCGGGCGGGGTGGGGGCCTGGAGCCCGAGGCGCTCGCGGTTGGGGCCGGCGCGCGGCGCAGAGCGCTTTTGTTCTGCAGCGAGGACGCAGTCGCGGGCGGCCCCGGAAGCCGGGCCTCGGGCCCCGCCGGCTCGCGCACCCGGCCGTTAGCAGCCCAGAGCTGGGCCGGGCTGCCGCGCCCGCTTCTGCCCGCCGCGCCGGGGCCAGCCTTGGGCCTCCGCGGACGCCGAGCCTTGCTCCGGAGGGCGGGCCTCGCTGGCTGTTTTCCCTTATTGCCTGGCTCTGCGCGGTAGAGGTCGCGAGTGGCGGGGGCGAAGACGCGTTTTGTTGAACTGCGAAGTGGTTGGTTAGACGGGTGGGTGTGAGAGCTGCTTATGTTTTTATGTCTTTCCTGTCGCTGGAGTGAAAAATATATATATTTGTTTTGCTATTTCCGAGCGTTCTCCTCCCCGACCCCCTTAAGTCGAAGCCTCCTGGATGGGAATTGCTCTACTCGCATCTCCAAGTGATCCGCGAACGCTTCTGTGCCGGAGATGCTTTCTGTTCCTCAGCAAGAGTTCCTTCAGGCATTTTTAAATGCACAAACGCATACCCATCTTAGGTGTTCTCGAGGGACACGGATTCCCTAAGCAAACATCCTTAGGGTCCGGAGTTTGGCAGCAAACTTTCGGGGAATCATTTCCGTGAAAACAATTTATTTGTAGTACATCCAGTGCAGACCGTCTTAAGACAGGGATGTGTATGAGCTTGAGGCTCATTTTCATTTTGCGGGGAGGGGAGTCGGGTGCATTTCAATAGGCGGGTCTCAGAGCTTGTTTGGGGATTTTTTTCTGCTAAATGTGTTAGCTTTAATCATGTTTCACTGTCATGTATGTTAAGGTTTTAGCTCTTTTCCCTCTGTGCAGTCTGATTTTTTCTGTTTAATACCAATCCAATAAAGACAACTGCAGAGAGAAAGTGTTGTTTTGAAATGATAATACAATAGCGGACCTAGAGGAGCGCACATAAATTCTAACGTAAGTGAATGGTATTTTCAGGCCAGACCTAGTTTCTATTTCTGTGACTTAGGACACTTAATAAGAATTCAGTAAACTTAGCATGCTTTCAGTGCAGCCTTAAAAGAAACAGTTTTGCACAGCAATGTCATATCAGTAAACACATTAGCGTATATTCTTAATTATAAAACGTTTCTTGCTGTCCCTAGGACCAAAGAAGTAAATACAGGGTGGAGGGAGACTGACATGTTTGGCGGGAAATGGGAACGAACATACACAGTAATTAAAGAGCAAAGTTGTGCTTAAGGGTAAGTATGTCACCTCTAAGAAACCCACCCTGATTTAACCAGGCAGTTACGCTCAACTATGGAGTAGTTTTATGGAATAAAATTTTATGTAACAAAATTACCAGCTCGGTGAATCCACATTGGTTAAAGATTAAACTGTGGGACAATGGATTTGACGACAAAGCTTGAGAAGAAATTATGTTGTTGGCATGGTGCTGAGAAATCAGTTGTTAATCTTAGCAAAATAAGGAAGAGGTCTGTGGTAAGGTAGTTGTGGTGGAAGTTACCGGGCAGAGGTCTGCTTCTGTCTGTGCTGTGTTTTTTAATTTGATTGTTTTTATTTATTACTGTTTGTGGCACATAGGGGAATGTGGCTCAGAGCACCACTCTGGAAGGATGCTTCGGTACAGCCAAAGTGGTCGTGTTCCGGGCTTTCATCCTGTAACCACAAAATGTGTTAGGAAGTCTCACCTCATGACTTAAGACCATGGTCCCTGTAACACTGCTTTGGTTCAGATCTTGGCTGTAGCACTCAGCGCCCAGTATCTGTACGATCTTGGGAAAATAAACCTCTGTTTTCTCATCTATAAAATGGGGACAGGCACTTCTGTCATGGGATTATTGTGGTAGAGTTACATGAGTTTCATGCATATCACACTTACACAGCTTCTGACACATGTTAAGCACCCAATAAATGTTAGCTATTGTCATGTGAGAGGAAATAGGTTTGTGGCCTGGGACGTGTAACACTGGCTTAGCACACATTCAGTTGGTTCATTTAAGCTCTAAATTCATGAGCTTTCTGTTGTTAAGCCCATCAGTGTAGAACTTAGATTCTCTTTTTTGTAGGTCCTGTTTTGTTAGGAAGTACTGTCACTACTGGTCCACATCTGGATTTACATGCAGGCTTGTTTGAAATAAAAAATGCCTCCACTAAATTCCTAGGCAGGGCAAACTTGCCCTGAAGCTTCATTCTTAAACATTATCTCTTTGATTGTACAGGAATCTCTCTTCCTTTCTAGATGATCAGTGTCTTGGACATAGTTGGAGCTCAAATGCTTAGGGAATTGATTTAATGTGTTTAAAACATATTTATAGGCCAGAGGTGGTGGCTCACCTATAATGCCAGCACTTTAAGAGGCTGAGGCAAGCAGATAGCTTGAGGCCAAGAGTTCCAGACCAGCCCTGGCCTCAAGTTGGCCAACATGGCGAAACCCCGTCTATACTAAAAACACAAAATTAATTCAGACATGATGTTGCATGCCTGTAATACCAGCTACTCCGGTGGCTGAACCTGGGAGGCAGAGGTTGTAGTGACCTGAAGTCACACCACTGCACTGCAGCCTGGGTAACAGAGCAAGACTCTGTCTCAAAAAAAAAAAAAAAAGGTATTTATAAAGATAAATTTCAAGAATCTTTGTTTCGTCTAATCAGCCCTCCTTACCTCCCCCATTGGAGGCACACTGTTATGTAAAGTAGACAGGGAGTGTATTCCTTTTGAGATAAGTCCAGGAGAACAATTGACTAGCCCTGGCTATAGATATGCAAGTTAACATTGACTTTCAAAGAAGGTGGTGAAGGAAGAATCTTGGACTTTGAGGAATTCTAACTGCTTTGTTGGGTGGCAACTAGGCAGTACTTCTACTATTCCTAATACCTTAAGTGTACTTGTAAATGAAGAGCAAAGTTGGAGGCTGTAGAGGTAAATATCTCAAGTGAGATCGAAGGTATGCATTTCATGCTCCTGGGTTCATGACTGCGAAGATTTCATGACAGTAACTCTTGATGTATCAAATTATAAGGTTTCATTTGTAAATAAAGCCTTATGATTAAAATGATAGTGTATCAAGTTGTATTGTCCCATTAGGTTTTAAGAAACAGAAACCATAAGAGAATTATTTTTCAAGCCCCAAAGGATAATTCATTAGATTATTAGTTCATGGAACAGGGCTGGGTACAGCAGCTCATGCCTGTAATCCCAGCACTTAGGGAGGCCAGGGTGGGTGGATCACCTGAGGTCAGGAGTTGGAGACCAGTCTAGCTAGCTGGGCATGGTAGCGAGTGCCTGTAATCCTAGCTACTTGTGAGGACAAGGTTGCAATGAGCGGAGATTGAGCCACTGTACTCTAGCTCGGGTGACAGAATGAGACTGTCTCAGAAAATAAAGTTCATGGAGAGGCATCTTTGGGTTTTGATGGCTCCAGTATCTAAATCTGAATGTTTTAAAGGTTTGGGACACTGTATCTTTGAGCTCTGCTGTTCTCTGCCTTGGTTCTCAGGTAGATCATCCCTCCACTGGGCACCCCTGACATGTCCAGATACATATGCAAGCAGCTTCAGGTTGTTCAGAACATGCCTTTTGTAACTACAGTTAAGAGATACAATCAATAAACCATTTATACACCCATTTACACCCAGTGTACAGTGGTTTTTAGTATATTCAGAGTTGTGCAACTATCACCACTATCAATTTAAGAACATTATATTGACACCCGGAATATCTCCATACTCAATAGTGGTAACTCCCCATTTTCTTCAGCACACCCTTCCATAGGCAGCCATTAATCTACTTATGTAGGTTTGCATGAACATTTCATGTAATTTAAGTCATAATATGTGGTATTCTGTGGTTTTTCACCAGCATGTTTTCAAGGCTTATTTATTAACATATATGTTACTTCGTTTCTATTGTCAAATATTCCATTATGTGGATGTGCCACTTTTGCTTATTCTTCCGTTAACAGATCTTTGACATGTTTTCACTCTGACTCCTATGAATAGTGCAGCTTATGATCATTCATACTGTTAATGTAGACATGTGTTTTTAATTCTTTTGGATAACTACTTAGGAGTGGAATTTGTTGGTTATGATAACTGTTTAACATTTTGAGGAACTGCCAGACTATTATGCAAAGTAGCTGGGATTACTATTTTATTTTTATTTCTCATTTAACTTTTGTTTTACGTTTGGGGGTGCTTGTGTAGGTTTATTATATAGGTAAAGTTGTGTCATGGGGGTTTCTTGCACAGATTATTTCATCACCCAGGTGTGTTTTCATATCCTCTCCCACCTTTCACCATCCTATAGGCCCCAGTATGTTGTTCCCCTCTGAGTGTCCACGTGTTCTCATCATTTAGCTCCCACTTATATGTGAAAGCATGCAATATTCAGTTTCCTGTGTTCGTTTGCTAAGGATGAAGTCCTCCAGCTCTAAGGTCCTACAAAGGACATGGTCTCTTTCTTTTTTCATGGCTGCATTGTATTCCCGAGTGTATGGGTACCATATTTTCTTTATCCAGTTTATCATTGATAGGCATTTAGGTTGATTCCGTGTCTTTGCTATTGTGAATAGAGATGCACCATTTTATACAGCAATGTTTGAGAGTTCTAATTTGTCTACATCCATCGACACTTAACTTTCATAGCACCTGAAGTGGTAGCTCATTGTGGTTGTGACTTGCATTTTCCTTATAATTAATGATGTTAAGCATCTTTTTATGTGCATATCGATTTCTTTGGAGAAGTGTCTATTCAAAACCTTTGACCTTAAATTTGTGTTGTTTTTGGATTGTCAAGTTGTAAGTTTTTAATATATCCTGGATTATTCTCATTCCTTACTGGTGACCATAAATGTGAAGGTTTACTTCTGGGTTCTAAGTTCTATTGCATAGATCAATGCCTGTCCTGTGTCAGTACTATATGGTCTTGTTTACTGTAGTTTTATCGTTTTGTTTTTTGTTACTGTTTTTAAGAGAGTCTCACACCCTGCTGCCCAGGCTGAAGTGCAGTGGTGTGATGTTGGCTCACTGCAGCCTCCACCTCCTGGGTTCAAGCAATAATTTTGTCTCAGCCTGCAAAGTAGCTGGGATTGCAAACACACGCCTGTTTTGCTCTTGTGGCCCAAACTGGAGTGCAGTGGCGTGATCACAGCTCAATGCAACCTCCGCCTCCCAGGTTCAAGTGATTCTCCTACCTCAGCTTCCTGAGTAGCTGGGATTACGGGCATGCACCACCACACCCGGCTAATTTTTGGTATTTTTAGTAGAGGCAGGGTTTCTTCATGTTGGTTAGGCTGGTCTTGAACTCTTGACCCCACGTGATCTACCTGCCTCGGCCTCCCAAACTGCTGAGATTACAGGCGTGAGCCACCGGGCCCAGCCGTCTACTACTCCCTTTTTAATCCCTCCTTTTTCTACCTGGCAGTTAGTGAGTGGAAAATGAAAGTGCCCTGATTGGTCCGCTCCTCTAACCAATCGGACTGGTGGCTGGTCGCTACTTCATTTGCATAGAGCGAACCAATGGGAAACCTCTAGAGGGTATTTAAACCCCAGGACATTCTGTAACTGGCTGGTGCTATGGCTCACGCCTATAATACCAGCACTTTGGGAAGCTGAGGTGGGCGGATCACGAGATCAGTTGGAGACCAGTCTGGTCAACAGTGAAAACCCGTCTCTACTAAAAATACAAAAAATTAGTCGGGTGTGATGGTGTGCGCCTGTAATCTCAGCTACTCGGGAGGCTGAGGCAGGAGAATTGCGTGAATCCAGGAGGCGGAGGTTGCAGTGAACCAAGATTGTGCCACTTGGTTCCAGCCTGGCAGCCCAGGCGACAGTGCAAGACTCTGTCTCAAAAAAAAAAAAAAGAAAATTCTGTAACTGATGCTCTTGAGCCGCTTGCTGCACACGTGCCCCCTCTGTGGAGTGTACTCTCCTTTAAAATAAATCACTGCTTTGGCTACTTTGTTTGTGTGTTTTGCCCAGTTCTTTGTTCAGGATGCCAAGAACCTGGACAACTACCTTCAACCACATGCTTTCGAGGAACTCATTTGTTCCACTGAGGGCATTTTGTCCATCTCCAGTGGCAGAAAATTGGCTTACTCCTATTGTAAGAAGCAATACTTGTATGTCGAATACAGTTTTTGCCTCAACACAATATTGTCCTTTTTTTTGTTTGTTTGTTTGTTTTGTTTTTTTTGAGACAGAGTCTTACTCCGTTGCCAGGCTCTGGAGTGCAGTGGCGTGATCTCGGCTCACTGCAGTCTCTGCCTCCCAGATTCAAGCAATTCTCCTGCCTCAGCCTCCCGAGTAGCTGGGATTACAGGTGTGTGCCACCACGCCCAGCTAATTTTTGTATTTTTAGTAGAGACGAGGTTTCACCATGTTGGCCAGGATGGTCTCCGTCTCTTGAGCTCATGATCCGCCCACCTTGGCCTCCCAAAGTGCTGGGATTACAGGCGTGAGCCACCGCGCCCGGCCTCAACACAATATTGTCTTATGATTTGTACCTGCCTGACCCACACTGATGTGTCACGCATACTTGGGGGTATTTGTCAGATCTTTTCAGATATTAAAGACCACCATACCTCTAGTACATGGTGCATCCAATCTTTTGGCTTCCCTAGGCCACTTTGGAAGAATTGTCTTGGGCCACACATAAAATACACTAACACTAGATGATGAGCTTAAAAGAAATTGCAAAAAAAACTCAGATGTTTTAAGAATGTTTATGAATTTGTGTTGGGCCTCATTCAAAGCTGTCTTGGGTTGCATGCGGCCCGTGGGCTGTGGATTGGACAAGCTTTCTCTAGTAGATAATGTTTCCTTGAGGTGGGTACCCAGAGGGCTCCAAAACAAATTACTTGGCAGAATTCTGGGAAGGATAACTGGTTTCTGTTGTCTGTAATTCCATTTTAGGGAATAATACAACTAGAAAACATCGTCTGAAATTTGTCTCTGTTGTCTCTGCTCTGAAGGCACAAGGTAGTGTCAGCATTCTAGCCTGAATGATGATTGTTTCATTGGTCTGAACTTCCTGCTGGCCAGTCAAGATATATGTGATTTCCAGAACTTCATGTTCTATCTGTGTTAATGAGTCAGAAAAAGTAGAACAATTTATTTCTCCTTTTTTTTTTTTTTTAAACGAAGAAAGCCCTGTGGCTCTCATTGGTGAAGCTTGGTGTGGTATTTGGGATATATTTAGATGGCTTGGCTCTGCAATGGGAACCTTGTGGTGTGTCCTCCACAATAGGTGTGATCATCCTGCTGGGAGTCACAATTACAGACCCTTTTAATCCAATGTTGCCTAAAACAAAATACAGTGGATCAGGATATCTGATTGGATGGCCTGTGCTTCTGAATAGAGTTTGTAGTTGGATACATGAAAGACGAGAAGGCAGAGTTGTAGGTAAACAGCTTGACCTTGGTGCCCTGATGACTTGCTCTTCTCACAGACCATGCAGGCAAAGCTTAAGCTTAGTCACAGGCTGACCCATATTCTGGCAAGACACCCTGCAGGTCCTCCATGAACAAAGTGAGAGAAAAACAGCCCTGTGAGTAACAGTCACAAAGCTGTTTCTCATCTGCCTCCTTAGTTTCAGTTGAGCCTAGGACTTTACCACCTTGGGGGCTATGGTTGCAGGCTATAAAATGGCCACAGTTTGGTGTTCTCATCTGGCTTGGTGTCATTCTGTGAGACTGGGGATACTGATCTTGATTTTGCTGTTGAACCTAGTAATATATGAATCCATTTGTCCTTTTGCAGACTGCGTTTATAGAAGCGTAGGGAACTGTTCTGCGCCTTCTCACCACTGTGCTGCAGAGGGAGGATTGCGAGTCTTTGTTAATTTGTTGTGATATTTAAATGAGATAAAGTATATGAAGCATTCCACAGAGTTCTTTACATGTAGTAGATTTTCAAATATTAGTTGTTTATATTAGTACAAATGTACCTCAGCTTATGATGGAGTTATATCTTGATAACCCATATTAAGTAGAAAATATCATAAGTCAAAAATGGTGGGAGTTTTTTTGTTTGATTTTAGGGTTTTTTTTCTTACTGAGACAGAGTCTCGGTCTGTCACCCAGGCTGGAGTGCAATGACGCGATCTCGGCTCACTGCAACCTCTGCTTCCCGGGTTGAAATGATTCTCCTGCCTCAGCCTATCCAGTAGCTGAGATTACAGGTGTGCGACACCATGACCGGCTGATTTTTGTATCTTTAGTAGAGATGGGGTTTCAACATGTTGGTCAGGCTGGTGTTGAACTCCTGACACCCAGCTGGTGTGTCCACTGAAGAACTGATTGCTTGTTACTTGGGGTGAAACACCCACACATCTGGTGTCAGAAGTGTGAGAAATTCTCAGAATTGTTTATATTAAAATATTTTTTAAATTATTACATTTACCTCTAATGTTTTACATTTTGTTTTTGTCTGTCTTTATTCCTTTCTTATTCCTTAGTGGGATTTATTTTGCATAATGAGTATTTTCTAATGTAGCATTTCAATTTCTTTATTTTTAATTTCCTTAATGATATTTTCACTGCATATTTTTTATTTAATGGAAGCACAAATTCTTTTTATTTATTTTTATGTAGCACAGATTCTTTTTAAAAATAATTTTTTAAATATCAGTGATGTGGCCTGGTAGAGATCTTAGATGGGGCAAGAATTTATTTTCACAGAGAAATTATAATGATGAACCATGGAAACCTTGTCTGTGGTAATCTGCATTAGAATATATTCTCAAAAGTTCTAAGAATACAAAAAAGAAAACAACAACAATAAAAAGTTCTAAGAATACATTATATCCAAAAGTAGATTCTGCAGTCCTAGAGACTGCAGCTGAACCTCGAACAACGTGAGTTTGAACCACGTGGATCCACTTACATATGGATTTTTTTTTTTTTTAGAAATAGTCTTGCTCTGTCCCCCAGGCTGGAGTGCAGTGGTACAATCTTGGATCACTGCAACCTCTGCCTCCTGGGTTCAACCAATTCTCTGCCTCAGCCTCCCAAGTAGTGGGGATTACAGGTACCCGCCACCACGACCAGCTAATTTTTGTATTTTTAGTAGAAACAGGGTTTCACCATCTTGGCCAGGCTGTTCTTGAACTCCTGACCTTGTGAGCCACCCTCCTTAGCCTCCCGAATTGGGATTACAGGCATGAGCCACCGCGCCCAGCCCACGTTTAACTTTTGACTCCCCAAAACTTAAGCACTAATAGCCTACTGTTTAGTGGAAGCCTTACCAATAATACAAACAATTAATATATACATATTTTGTAGGTTACATGTAGTATATACTGTATTTTTAGAATAAGCTAGAGAAAAGGAAATTTTATTAAGAAAATCACAAGAGAATATATTTACTATTCATCAAGTGGAAATGGATAATCATAAAGGTCTTTATCCTCATCACATTTATCTTGAGTAGGCAGAGGAGGAGGAAGAGGGGGGAGTTGGTCTACCTTGTCTCCAGGGTGGCAGAGACAAAAGAAAATCCACAGATAAGTGGACCCACACACTTCAAAGCCATGTTCAAGGATCAACTGTAGTGTCTCTTATACAGTGTCTAATTAAGCTTCATGCTTTTTTTTTTTTTTTTCGAGATGGTGTCTCTGTCACCCAGGCTGGAGTGCAGTGGCACAATCTTGGCTCACTGCAACCTCCGTCTCTCAGGTTCAAGCCATTCTCCTGCCTCAGACTCCTCAGTAGATGGGATTACAGGTGCATACCACCATGCCCAGCTCACTTTTGTATTTTTAGTAGAGACAAGGTTTCACCATGTTGATCAGGCTGGTCTCAAAGTCCTGACCTCATGATCTGCCTGCCTTGACCTCCCAAAGTGCTGGGATTATAGACGTGAGCCACCGAGCCCAGCCTCATGCTTATTTTTTGTTGAGTTGTCTACATTTTTATTTTTATTTTTTATTTATTTATTTTTTTTTTTTGAGACGGAGTTTCGCTTTCGTTACCCAGGCTGGAGTGCAATGGCGCGATCTCGGCTCACCGCAACCTCCGCCTCCTGGGTTCAGGCAATTCTCCTGCCTCAGCCTCCTGAGTAGCTGGGATTACAGGCACGTGCCACCGTGCCCAGCTAATTTTTTTTTTTTTTGTATTAGTAGAGACGGGGTTTCATAATGTTGACCTGGATGGTCTTGATCTCTCGGCCTCCCAAAGTGCTGGGATTACAGGCTTGAGCCACCGCACCGGGCCTACATTTTTATTTTTAAGAAATTCCCTATATAGGCTGGATATGAGTTCTTTGGTATGTATTGCAAGTGTAATGTTCTATTTCGTGACTCCTTTTTTACTTCCTTATTGGTGTTTTTTATAAACTGGTGATTAATTTTTATGCAATTTATTTTATGGACCTTTTCATTGTGCCCTGTTTTACAAACCTTCGCCTATCCCAAGGTCATAAAGATATACTCTTGTATTGTTTCTAGAAACTTTTTTTTTTCTCCTGAGATGGAGTCTTGCTTCATCGCTGAGGCTCTGGAGTGCAGTGGTGCGATCTTGGCTCATTGCAACCTCCCCCTCCTGGGTTCAAGAGATTCTCCTGCCTCAGCCTCACAAGTAGCTGGGATTACAGGCGTGTGCCACCATGTTCAGGTAATTTTTGCATTTTTAGTAGAGACAGGCTTTCACTATGTTGGTCAGGTTGGTTTCAAACTCCTGACCTCAGGTGGTTTGCCCATCTTGGCCTCTCAAAGTGCTGGGATTTACAGAAGTGAGCCACCACGCCTGGCCTGTTTCTAGAAACTTTAAAATGATAATCTACATGGGATTGATTTGTGTGTATGTCTCTGGATGTGTAATTGGATAAGGCTTATTTTCATTTCGTGGCATATGGATAACCAATTGACCTAGCTTTATGTATTGAAAAGAACTTTTTCCTAACTTTGTCATAAAACAGATATCTTTTATATATAAAAGTACATGTCTTTGCTATTCATGCTTGTTTTGCATTGCCATGGAAAGTTTATAATCAAGCTTGTAAATTTACACCAAGAAAATCCACTGGGATGTTTACTGGAATTGCATTGACTCTTTATTATTATTATTTTGAGACGGAGTCTTGCTCTGTTGCTCAGGCTGGAGTGCAGTGGCACGATCTCGGCTCATGGCATCCTCCGCCACCTAGGTTCACACAATTCCCCTGCCTCAGCCTCCTGAGCAGCTGGGATTACAGACATGCACCACCACGCCCAGCTAATTTTTTTGTGTTTTTAGTAGAGAAGGGGTTTCACCATGTTGGCCAGGATGGTCTCAATCTCTTGACTTCGTGATCTGCCCACCTCAGCCTCCCAAAGTGCTGGGATTACAGGTATGAGCCACCGTACCTGGCCCTTTTTTTTTTTTTTTTTTTTTTTGTGAGACAGAGTCTCACTCTGTCACCCAAGCTGGAGTGCAGTGGTGCCATCTCAGCTCTCTGCAGCCTCTTCCTCCTAGGTTCAAGTGATTCTCATTCCTCAGCCTCCTGAGTAGCTGGGATTATAGGCGCCCGCCACCATGTTCAGCTAATTTTTTTGCATTTTTAGTAAAGACAGGGATTTGCTATGTTGGCCAGGCTGATCTCACTCCTGGCTTCAAATGATCCACCTGCCTTGGCCTCCCAAAGTGCTGGGATTACAGATGTGAGCCTCTGCGCTGGCCTTATGATGCGTTTGTTATTGTAGTTACTTTGATTTCCAAATAACAAACTTTGTATTCCTAAAATAAGCAGTTTGGTTCTCATGTATTATCCCTCTCATCAGTTCATTTAGGTTGCCAACATTCTGTTTATAAAAGCAAAACTTAAGCAAACCAAATTTTTATCGGTAGAGGACAGGTTAAATGGTGGTCTGAGAAAATGCTTTTCTCTGCTCTCACAATACTTCTGACACCAGATGTGTCGGATTTTTTCCCCCAACTGACCAGTTCTCCAGATACCAACTGGGTGGCTTGTGATATGATTCAATTCTGACACTGTCTACCTGACGTTACCATAACAGATACCACAAGTTAAAGGGCTCAGTCCTACAAGACTGCCCCTACTTGAAGGCATTCATAAATCTAGTCTTGTATTTCTGACCACCTGGATATAAAGCAAACAAAGTATGCTTTCTCTGAGGTCACTGCCTTCCCAGTACTTCAATGTGTTCACCAACCCCGAAGCTCATCGAATCTCATTGTTCACAAGGTGTTTTGTTTGTTTGTTTTGTTTTGTTTTGAGATGGAGTCTTACTCTGCTGTCCAGGCTGGAGTGCTGTGGCATGATCTTGGCTCACTGCAACCTCCACCTCCCAGGTTCAAGCTATTCTCCTGCCTCAGCCTCCCAAGTAGCTGGGACTACAGGCGCCTGCCACCACGCCCAGCTAATTTTTGTATTTTTAGTAAAGACGGGGTTTCACCATGTTGGCCAGGATGGTCTCGATCTCTTGATCTCTTGATCTCGTGATCCGCCTGCCTCGGCCTCCCAAAGTGCTGGGATTACAGGCATGAGGCACCTCACCCAGAGAGGGTTTTTTTTTGTTTTTTTTTTTTTAATTCTTATTCTGTCACCCAGGCTGGAGTTGAGTGGCGCCGTCATGACTCACTGCAGCCTCAACTCGCAGGCTCAGGTGATCCTCCCACCCTGCCTTCTGTTTTCTGAGTAGGTGGCTGGGCCATGGGCATGCACTACCATGGTGGGCTAATTTTATTTTTATAATTTTCAGTAGAGATAGGGTTTCACTATGTTTCCCAGACTGGTCTTGAACTCCTGGCCTTAAGAGATCCTCCCACTTCAGCCTTACAGAGTGCTGGGATTACAGGCATGAGCCACTGCATCCAGCCAAGAGTTTTTATAGAGTGCAGTCTCCAGCTTCCCCTACCACTTTATGGAGATCAGTGGTTAGAACTAAAAGTTCCAACCCTTTAACACTTGGTGTTCTTGGTGACCATCAGCTCTATCCTGAGGCTATCTAGGAGCTCTCACCTTAAGTCATCGCAATAGCATAGACTCAGGTGTGCATACACAGGGCTTTCATTATGAATAACAAAAGATACTCCTGACAGTCAAGAAATTCCAAGGGTTTTAGGTGCTTTGTGTGAGGAACCAGTGACAAAGACCAAATACAGTTCTTAGTATACCACAGGTAATACAGGATGAAAGTAGAATGCTTTGCAGACCATGAGGTAGATGGGAGGTGTATATATAATATACTGGATCAAATAGATGAAAAACAGGCAATTGCAGACGATGTGTTTGGGAGGATTCCATTTGTTTTAAAAGAAGTTTTATTTTTGAATTAATGCTTGCTTATGCCAGAAATTTTCTTGAGAGCAGTGGTGTAATCTCGGCTCACTACATCCTTCACCTCCCAGGTTCAAGTGATTCTCGTGCATTAGCCTCCTGAGTAGCTTGGATTACAGGTGTGCATCACCATACCCACCTCATTTGTTGTATTTTTAGTAAAGATGGGATTTTGCCATGTTAGCCAGGCTGGTCTCAAACTCCTGACCTCAGGTTATCTACCTGCCTCAGCCTCCCAAAGTGCTGGGATTACAGGCATGAGCCACTGCACCCAGCCTTATGCCAGAAATTTACTGAGTTCAGTAAGGTAACCTTGAATAGTGCTGGGGAGTTTAATGTTGTGTTAACCATATGTTTGAGATTTTTTTTAATTGTCATCTTAGCTTTTTTTTTAAAATACAGTTAGCATGGATTACTTAGAATAGAGAGTCTGTTAAAATAAGTAAAAGTAGAAGGTGATTGGAATTGAAATGTAACAAAAAGCTAGCTGTTAATTGTGTAGAGTGAATTTCTGTTAAACACTTTAGAAATTTCATTGACACTTGCCTTGTTGTATCCTCTATTGCTCTTTCTCTTCCCAAATTAACGATGAGGCTGCTCTGAAGTTTCAGTAATTAGGATGGATAGTCAGCTACTGATTTTTTTAGAGGTTCTATCTAGGCAAAACAGCATTTTAATAAAAGATTTTTGTTTCTTACAGATTCCTGACATTCAAACAACTGACTTGTAACTGACTTGGAATACATTGCTACTGTATCAAACCGACAATGAACTGGAATGCAAAACCAAAGAGTGCTACATTACCACCACTGTATCCGAAAAGCCAGCCACCTTTTTTGCAGCAGTCTGTAATAAACCAAGTTACCACAACATCTCCAGGTTCTTTCAGCTATCCTGGAAGTAACCAAGAAGCATGCATGTATCCCAGTAATTCAAATCCAATTTCACAGCCACTGCTAAATATCCAGAATTATCCTCAACAGATCTCTGTTTCTGATATGCATAATGGGACAGTTGTGGCCTCACATACTTCAGTAGAAAGAATAACATATGCAAATGTTAATGGACCCAAACAGCTAACTCAAAATTTGCAAATGTCTTCAGGAGCTACACAAAACGTATGGTCGAACTCAGCAATGAGGAATCCTGTGCATTCTCCTATTGGGGCAACTGGGTCTCATCAAACTCATTTTGGAACTAACGCATCCAATATGCCTGCACTGCAGAGTCAATTGGTAACATCAGATACCTATTCTGTGCATATGCAAATGATCCCTTCTAATTCTACACGACTTCCTGTGACTTACCAAGGAAACCAGGGACTTAACCAGTCTTTTTCAGAGCAGCAGGTTGATTGGACACAACACTGTATGTCTAAGGGACTGACTTACCCTGATTACAGACCACCTCCAAAGCTATACCGTTACTCACCACAAAGCTTTTTACAAGATCCTGCCATTCAGAAAGGAAACTTTACTACATCGTTACAAGTTAAAAGTAGTCAGCTTCCAAATTCTGTACTAACTTTATTGTCAAAGCAGACTGCAGCTGTACCATCACAGCAGTATGCCATGCAAACTGACAGAAGACCTCCTCCTCCTTACAACTGTAGATATGGAAGCCAGCCTTTGCAAAGTACTCAGTGTATTACTAAACACTTGTCTTTGGAAATTCCTCCAAGTGGAGAAATGCACTCATCTGAAATGAGGACCAGCTTTCAACAGCAGTGGCAAAACCCTAATGAAAGTATTAGCACAATTGGAAATTTCTCTAACTTGAAAGTAAATACCAGCAGCAAACAACCTTTTAATGATCCCATTAGATCTTCTGTGGATGGTGTTCAGACTCTTGCTCAAAATAATGAAGAGAAAAGAAAGGATTCTTGTAATCCAACTTCAAATCAAGTACTGGACACAAGTGTTACAAAAGAAAAGCTAGTAAGGGATATTAAAACATTAATAGAAATAAAACAGAAGTTTTCAGAACTTGCAAGGAAAATTAAAATCAATAAAGATCTTTTGATGGCAGCAGGTTGTATTAAAATGACTAATACCTCTTACAGTGAACCAGCTCAGAATTCTGAATTGTCTCTGAAACAAACTGCCAAAATCCAGTCTGCACCACAGATAACTCCAGTAACGTCAGAGAATGCAGATAGACAACCACCTACAGTAGTGAAATCTACGGAAACAAGTAAGACTCATTGTACGTTGAATTCTGACATTCAGAAAATCAATTGCAGAAGGTTTAACCAAGTTAATTCTGTTGTTTTACCAAATCCTGTCTATTCTGAAAAGCAGCCAATGCCAGACCAGACTCATGATGTGAAAGTTCTCACTTCAAAGACATCAGCTGTTGAGATGACCCAGGCAATATTGGGTACTCAGCTTTCATCAGAAAATGTTAGCAAAGTTGAGCAAAATTCAGCAGTTTGTGAAACAATTTCTGTTCCCAAGTCCGTGTCCACTGAGGAATGTACATCAGACATTCAAAATAAAAATGCACTACTTATCAGTTTGCTTTTACAGGCAGGTAAGACTCGGAAGACACTATTAAAAGATGCTAGTCAAACTATTCAGGATTCTAAACCAGACAGTTGTGAAATGAACCCAAGTACCCAAAAGACTGGTAACCAACTAAATTTGAAGACCATGGAAACTCCAAGTATTTCTAATGTAAGTGGTGGGATTTCGGACAACTCTTTTTGCAGTGAACAAGAATCCTCAGTAAAAGGAATGCCTGCTAAAAGTGACAGTAGCTGTTCCATGGAAGTGCTAGCAACCTGTCTTTCTCTTTGGAAAAAGCAACCTTCAGAAACTACAAAAGAAAAGCAGTGTGATAAACTCAGAACAAACACAACAGCAGCTGAAATTTCAAAGCCTGCTAGCATCCACTTTAAGAGTCCTTGTTCAGTTGTGGGAAATTCAAATTCTCAGAATAAAATAAGTAATCCCTCACCGCAAACAACTTTGTCAGTGGTAGCGCACAATTACGAGTCTTCAGGCATAAATACAACAAAGGGAACAGAACTCCAGATTGCCGTAGTCTCACCGTTAATTCTCTCAGATGTCAAAACATTATCTATCAAAGGAGTAACACCTGCAGCATTACCTGAAACAGTGTATCCAGTTATTAAAGAAGGCAGTGTTTGTAGTTTACAAAATCAGTTGGCAGAAAATGCAAAGACAGCTGCTGCTTTGAAAGTTGATGTTAGTGGACCAGTAGCAAGTACTGCAGTATCAACCAAGATTTTCCCACTAACTGAGAAGGAAAAGCAGAATGACTCAACTAACGGGAATTCAGAAGGCACACTTAATGTCAGTCAAGGAAAGCATAACAAATTAGAGTCAGCTATCCATTCTCCTATGAGTGATCAGCAAACCTCACAGGAATCAAGGGATAGTACTATTGTGAGTAGTGATGTACTACAGATTGACAGTATATGTTCTCTGGTTGAAGGTGATACCTCTTACAATTCCCAAATTGCAAAGATATTCAGCTCTCTTTCTTTGAAAGTGGTTGAGCCACAGAAACCATCTCTACCCAATCAGCAAGGGATTGGTAGCAGAGAACCAGAAAAACAATCAGATGACACCACTGAAAATAAAGACTTTGGTTTTCAAAAAGATAAACCTGTACAGTGCACAGATGTTTCACATAAAATATGTGATCAGCCAGAGTCAGAGCCACCCTTAGAGACATCTTTTAATAATCTTGAAGTAAACAAAGGAATTCTGGAGGAAAGTAGTTTGGAGCATGCCACTGAAGAAAGCACAGCTAACGATATGTGTTCATCAGCTTCTATTCAGGAGGATATTTACCCCCAGGAAACTGATGTATCCAGCAATTACACTGCCCAAGGTCCTGCAAGAAATGAAATTCACAGTGATAAGGCACCTGTCTTATACCTACATGACCAGCTGTCAGAACTTTTAAAAGAGTTTCCTTATGGCATTGAGGCTGTTAATACATGTGATGGTTCTGTGGGCCAGCAAACAACATACCCGACCTCAGAAGATCAAACTGCTGATAAAACCAGTTGTGACTCCAAAGACCCAGAGGATCAAATACAAATTACAATGTTAAGCTCAGAGCAAATGAAAGAAATATTTACTGAACAGGATGATCAGCCCTGTGTGGTAGACAAGTTGGAAGAACCTGAGAAAGAAAAGCCCATCACAGAAGTAGGTAGCCATTGTGACCTGCAGGAACCTGCAGGAGGAGAAAGTCATGATTCTGTGATACTGGACTCAGAGAAAGATGACATCCACTGCTGTGCGTTGGGTTGGCTCTCCGTGATTTATGAAGGAGTACCCCAGTGTCGGTGTGATTCCATCAAGAACTCAACTTCAGAGGAAGAGAAAGGAAAAGACCAGTGTTCTCCTTTGGAGACCAACAGTTGTAAACAAGGAGAGAGAACCTCTGATAGAGCTGTCCCTGTTGTTGAATCTAAGATCCTTCTAAATAATCCAAAGACTCCTCCTACTCCTCCAGATGGGGAAAGTCATTTTCCTGAAATACAATACGATAATATAAAAGATGCATCCAAAACAAAACATAAAAGCATACCAAGAATGGAACAAGAATTAACTGCTGGTCGGTTTTCATCTAAATGTGATAAACTAGATGATCCCTTGCAAAATCACGCACACAAAAAACTGAGGTTTCATGAGGTAACCTTTCACTCCAGTAATAAAACGACAGCATCTTATGAACAAGCTTCTCAAGAAACCCAACAGAAGAAACATATAACACAGCACTCACGCCCACTAAAAGCAAAAACAGCTTTTTTGTCAAACAAAGATCTATATAAGAAGCATAGTTCCTTGGGACAGTCGTCGCCAGAAAAGATGAAATTCAAACCAGATGGCTTCAAACAAAAACATTTGGAAAAAAGGAAGTTAGACCAAGGGAACATATTAGATATGGAAGTAAAGAGGAAGAAACATGATAAACAAGAACAGAATGAAAGTTTGGGAGCTATGTTCAAATTAGGTGAGTCTTCGTCAAACCCAAAGGAGAGGGCCGTTGTTAAGGAAAAGATAGTATCAAATACTAAGTCTTTAGACACAAAAGCTAGTTCATCTAAATTTAGAATTCCAATTCCTAAGGAGTATTTACAAAGGCAGAAGCGTAAAGAAGCTGTGAGTAATAAAGCATCGAAAATCTGTGTGAAAAATGTACCATGTGATTCTGAACACATGAGACCCAGTAAATTTCTACAGGTCGGAAGTTGTGGGAAATCGAATGAGAGACACAGCAGCAGTGTACAGACATCTAAAGAATCATTAAATGGCTTGACAAGCCATGGTAAAAACCTCAAAATCCACCATTCTGAGGAGTCTAAAACATACAATATTTTAAAGAATGTTAAAGAAAAAGTTGATAGAAAGCAGTCTGACAAAATATCTATTGACCAGACTAAATTAGACAAGAAATTAACCAGTATAAGCAATGAAGCTCAATTCAGCCAAATGCCTCCCCAAGTAAAGGATCAAAAGAAATTATATCTGAATAGAGTTGCGTTTAAATGCACTGAACGTGAAAGCATTTGTCTCACCAGATTAGACAGTTCACCCAGGAAACTTCATAAAGATAAAGAGAAGAGACAGGAAAATAGACATAAGGTCTTTTTATCAGCAAAAGGTAACACAAATAAATCAAACATGCTGGAGTTTAAATTATGTCCAGATATCTTACTAAAGAATGCAAACTCTGTGGAAGAACAGAAGGATGTAATGCCTCATCCCAGGAAGGAGCAAGCCTGCGTGCAAGGTCCAGTATGATTTTCTTGGTGGTGTCTACAACATTGTAAAGAGCCATAGGTCAATATTTGGGCTAGCACCTCTTATGTTGTCTGGGCTGCTGGGAAAGACTTAAATGTGTTATGCCCACTACCTAGTATTTGTTTTGCCTGGTAAACCTATGTTTTATTGGGGAATATTTGTTTTGTGTTTATTGCCACCTTATTGTAAGTTGTAGGAAATTGGTAGTCATGACAAGCTATATAAAACTTGCCAAATAGAAGTATTTCAGTTAGTACCAAAAAGGCTGTACTGTGAAAAACATTTCCACATTCCTTGTGGGAATGTCAGAAAAGTGTCAAGTAGCCAGTGTTGTAAAGTCTTGGTTTTGTTAATTTTCCTTTAGACTTGTAATTTGAAAGACCTGTGAACTTGAAATTTTGTTCTAAATATTAGAGGATATGTAATTATTAATAATGAAGTCTTTTTGTTCATATGGAAATGGGTCTACTAATTGTCATCTTTGAAACAGTTGATGACTGTTATCACTATAGTTAAAATGGTAACATCTAGCCTACTCAGAAGCTGGAAGGACCATGAAGGTAGTATTGTCCAGTGTTACAGTTTAAAATCTGTAGAGCAAAGCTGGCAGCTTATGAATATTAGGTACCTAATGGTAGACTTCTCAATGTAGTGCAGGAAGGAGGGAGAAAATTGATATCTAGTTATTTGTGGTACTAAGGGAACATTTAGAGGTTGTGGATATTATATGTAAAGTATTGTGCTAAGAAACTCAAGACTGGAAAACTTAAGGATTTGAATGGAAATTGGAGTCTTTGCTTTTCTGACTATGTTTGTTGGAGTTCATAAAACAATAGCATAAATAAGATACGTTTTCCTGGAAAAGAATATAGGGATATACTCATTTGGTAAAAAATTGGTGCTTTCAATAGGTTCTTTCATTTGGGTCCTTAGAATTTGAGGTGTGGATGTCATCAGAACATGGGAAGTGGGTGGGGGCAATGTAACTTTCTATCACATGTGTCCTTAAATATCTTGAGATGTGTTAACCTGTTCAGCTCAGGTGAGGGGAACATAATTACATAGTAAGGATAAACTCATTTTTTAATGATGAAATAAGCATTTCAAATAGGGGAAATTATTTTTCCAGTCCTTTTTATTGAGTTGTGTTACATATGGTTATATTGAGTGCCTTCCAAAATCTGTTTTCAGCTTACATGATTTTCCTTTGTTGTAGTACTAAAGGAGATGATTAGCAATATCTAGAGTTCTGAAAATGAATATTTAAATAGTTTCAGGAATAAAAAGTACAAAAGAAGACTGGTTAAAATGTGTTACTATGAAGAAAAAAACACAGAAAAACAGCCAAGAAAAAGGTAAAGTATTTTTAAGTCTTGTTTCTACTTATCTGCCTATCTGGTATATGAAAGTTGGATTATGATTATGATATGATTGTAAAGTATGATTTTATTCTTTTTTTTTTTTTGAGATAGAGTTTGCTGCAGTGGCATGATCTTGGCTCACTGCAACCTCTGCCTCCTGGGTTCAACCAATTCTTCTGCCTCAGTCTTCCCCAAGTAGCTGGGACTACAGGTACACACCACCACGCCCAGCTAATTTTTGTATTTTTAATAGAGACAAGGTTTCACCAAACTAGCCACAGTGGTCTCAATCTCTTGACCTTATGATCTGCCTGCCTTGGCCTCCCAAAGTGCCGGGATTACAAGTGTGAACCACCGTGCCCAGCCCCATGTTCTTTTTTTCAGTCATTCAATGTTTGTGTTTGAGTGGTAGGAGGACATTTTCCTGTTGTCATGCTGTGGGACTTAATTTTCTTTCAACAGGAAAATAATTCTCATCACAATAGGTTAGATAAGATTTTTATATATTTTACCTGTATAGTTCCAGACAGCAAATACTTTAGGTTTTCTGGGTCATAAAGTGTATGTCCTGACTACTCAGCTTTGAGTCTATTGTTTCAAGGAAGTGGCTGCAGATAGCATGTAGATGAGTATCAGCTGTGTTCTGATTACCTTTTTTTTTTTTAAAGACAGAGTCTCACTATCACCCAGGCTGGAGTGCAGTGGCATGATCTTGCTTCACTGCAACCTTCGCCTCCCGAATTCAAGTGATTCTTCTCTGTCAGCCTCTCATAGCTGGGACTACAAGTGCACACCACCATACCCAGCTAAATTTTTTGTATTTTTAGTGGAGACAGGGTTTCACCATGTTGGCCAGGCTAAACTCCTGGCATCAGGTGGTCCACATGTCTCCGCCTTCCAAAGTGCTGGGATTACAGACATGAGCCACCACGCCTGGCCTCTATTTAAACTTTATCTACCAAAATAGGCAGCAGGCTGGACTGTTTGCCAGCCCCTGAATTCGATTATTCACATGTAAATTTCATTAAACCTCAATACAATTTAGGCAAGGATATTCCCATTTTATTGATAAGAGGTGTGACATCATTTGACTTACGTTTCATTGCTAGTTACTGAATAGGGACTGGAACCTGGTCCCCTCTCTTCAAAGTCCATTAAGTAAGGTTGAGGTATAGTCAGCCCTCCATATCTGTGTGTTCTGTATCTGTAGATTCAAACAACTGTGGATTGAAAATATTTGGGGAAAAAAAATAAAAATAGAAACTTAAAAGACAATACAGTATAACAACTGTTTACATAGGATTTACGTTGTATTTGGTATTAAAAGTAATCCTGAAATGATTTAAGGTATGTAGGGGGTATGCTTTAGATTAGGTAAAAATACTATGCCATTATATAAGGGACTTAAGCATCCCCAGATTTTGGTATCTATTTGGGTGGCTGCTGCAGAGGTGTCCTGGAATCAGTCCCTCTTCAATACCGAGGGATGACTGTATTTTAATAATGAGAGACTGATCCTAGCTGGGAAGGGATTTGGGCTGAGGACCAACTAAAGAAGCTAGAGTTTTGAGTTAGTTTAGTTTTGAGATGCTCTGTTGCCCATGCTGGAGTACAGTGGCATGGTCTCAGCTGACTGCAGCCTCTGCCTCCTGGGTTCCAGTGATTCTCCTGCCTCAGCCTCCTGAGTAGCTAGAACTACAAGTGCACTACCACGCCTGGCTAGTTCTTGTATTTTTAGTAGAGACAGGTTTCTTTCACTGTGTTGACCAGGCTGGTCCCAAACTCCTGAACTCATGTGATCCCCCCACCTCGGCCTCCCAAAGTGCTAGATTACAGGTGTGAGCCACCGCATCCAGCCAAGTATTTGATAGTTAATACAGTGAAAGTACCTTGTTTTAGGGGTTTGCTTTGAGAATTAAAAGCTAGAGCTCAAAAGTTTTGCCTTAGTTTTGGTTTATTAAATAGGCAAAGGGGTTCAGAGCCTCAAAAATGGAGAGCAGCAGAATTTCACTAAGAGAAAGAAGCACATCTTATAAAAGGAATTGACAAAGGTTGTGAAGAGAACTTCAAACAAATACATAGAATCAGGCATGTAAAAATTGAGCAGAGGCCGGGCGAAGTGGCTGGCTCATGCCTGTAATCCTAGGACTTTGGGAGGCCGAGACAGGTGGATTGCCTGAGGCCAGGAGTTCGAGACCACCCTGGCCAACATGGTGAAATTCTGTCTCTACTAAAAATAGAAGAATTAGCTGGGTTGTGATGGCACACCTATAATCCCAGCTACTCAGGAGACTGAGACAGGAGAATCACTTGAACCCAGGAGGCAGAGGTTCCAGTGAACTGAGATTGAATCTCTGTACTCCAGCCTGGGTGACAGAGCAAGACTCCATCTGAAAAAAAAAAAATTGAGTCAGATAGCATTGAAACATGCATATGCAAAAAAACTTGAATCGATCCAGAAGTATACTCTTAATTAGAACAGGACAAATAACCTAAAGAGTGAATGAAGAGCAGTGAGAGGCCTGAGAGTGGAAAAAAGTGCCCCTTGGGTTGGAAGGGAGAAAGATAAAAATGAGAAAGATACAAATGGGCATGGAGATTGGGGTAAGAAAAAAGCTCCATGGAAACAGGAGAGACATGATCATTATCTCAAAGAGGAAGCAAGAGGCATGTTTGAAATCTGAAGCTGAAAACACTCAAAAGTCAGATACACAGGATTGACCAGAGACGCTCAGAGATAAGCATGAGCTAAATGACATGTGCAGATAGCACAGCAGGATGAGCAATGCATGGCAAATGTGAGGTCAAAATACTCAATCATGGTGAAAGAAAAACACAAGCCAGGTCACCAGTACAGTAAGGTGAAGCTGAGTGAGACTAGCCAAGAGATGAGTCATACATCTCTGTCATAGCATGACAAAACACAAGTAGGTGAGACCTAAGGGAGAAGAAAGAAAACCTCAGGTGGTGATATACAGGCAATTTTATTTACTTACCTTTTTTTTTTTTTTTAATTTTTTAGGTCTTGCTCTGTTGCCCAGGCTGGAGTGCAGTGGAGCGATTTCAGCTCACTGCAGCATCCACTTCTGGGGTTCAAGCGATTCTCCTGCCTTGGCGTCAGCCTCCTAAGTAGCACAAGCCACCACACCTGGCTGATTTTTGTATTTTTAGTAGAGACAGGGTTTCACCATGTTGTCCAGGCTGGTCTTGAACTCCTGACCTCAGACGATCTGCCCACCTTGGCCCGCCAAAGTGCTGGGATTATGGGCTTGAGCCACTGTGCCCAGCTACATGGGCATTTTTAGAAGCCTATGAGGGGTGAATGAAGCTGGCTCTGGAGAAGGGATCTCTGGGGAATAGTGAATTACACACCTCAGACAAAGAGGCTAGAGAACTGTGAACCAACTGTAAAGTGAGAGAAAAATGCTGCGGTCTCCCAGATGGCTATAAAAGAAACTTACCTGGCCTCGTGTGGGGCCCATGTGCATCATCCCAGCACTTGGGAGGCCAAGGCCAGAGGATGGCTTGAGCCCAGGAGTTTGAGACAAGCTTGGGCAACATCAGGAGACCCCTTCTCTACAAAGAACTTTTTTTTTGTTTGTTTATTTTTGAGACAGTCTCACTCTTATCGCCAAGTGCCAGGCTGGAGTGCAGTGGTGCGATCTCGACTCACTGCAACCTCCCCCTCCCGGGTAGCTGGGACTACAGGTGCATGCCACCATGCCCAGCTAATTTTTTTTTTTTTTTGTATTTTTAGTGGAGATAGGGTTTCACCATGTTGGCCAGGATGGTCTTGATCTCTTGACCTCATGATCCACCGGGCAGGCCACAAAGAACTTTCTAAAAAATTAGCCAGGTGTAGGGGAGTGCACCTGTACTCCCAGCTACTTGGCAGACCTGAGGAAAGAAGATCACTTAAGCCCACAAGTTGAGGCTGCATTAAGCCCTGATGGCAGCACTGCACTCCAGCCTGGGCAACAGAGCCAAGACCCTGTCTCAAAAAAAAAAAACACAGGAAAAACAAACACCTAAATTCGGTAGCAAAGTTTACAGCATGTTTGAAGTCCTAAGCTAGGGTAAAGAGATGAAGAGGAAATGACAAGAATTTCTTGGAAAGCAACTTAGAGATTATCTTAGGCTTCAGTGTTACTAATTCTTAAAGAAAGCAAACAAAGAAGTAGAATTTGCAGCAGATATAAAGAACTAACAGGACAGAATACTCCACACACTCAGGTAGAAAAAGACAACCAGGACCCCATTACTCAGAAGGAATTAGCTACAGAGGAATGAAATGTACAGATAGTCCCTGACTTCAGTGGTTTGACTAAGGATTTCTTGACTATGATGGTATGAAAGTGATACACATTAAGTAGAAAGTTATTTCGAGTACGCATACAGCAATTCTGTTTTCATTTTCACTATAGTATTAAATAAATCAGGCCAGACATGGTGGCTCATGCCTGTAATCCCAGCACTTTGGGAGGTTGAGGTGGGTGGATCAAGAGATCAAGGCAATCCTGGCCAACATGGTGAAAACCCCATCTCTACTAAAAGTATAAAAATTAGATGAGCGTGGTGGCACATGCCTGTAGTTCCAGCTACTCAGGAGGCTGGGGCAGGAGAATTGCTTGAACCTGGGAGGCAGAAGTTGCAGTGAGCTGAGATCAGGCCACTATACTACAGCCTGGCAACAGAGCAAGACTCCATCTCAAAACATTGTAATCACATGAGACATTGAACACTTTTTTGTTTTGTTTTGTTTTGTTTTGTTTTTCAAAACAGGCTTTGTATTAGATTTTGCCCAATTGTAGGCTAATGTAAGTGTTCTGAGTGTGTTTAAGGTAGGCTAGGCTAGGCTATGATATTTAGTAGGTTACGTGTTTTAAATATATTTTTGGCCCAACATGGTAGCTTACGCCTGTAATCGCAGTACTTTGAGAGGCCAAGGCAGGTAGATCACCTGAGGTCAGGAGTTTGAGACCAGCCTAGCCAACATAGTGAAATGCGCAGTCTCTACTAAAAAGGCAAAAATTAGCCAGGCATGGTGGCGGGTGCCTATAATCTCAGCTACTCAGGAGGCTGAGGCAGGAGAATTGCTCGGAACCTGGAAGGTGGAGGTTGCAGTGAGCCGAGATCGCACCATTACACTCCAGCCTGGGCTAACAACAGCAAGACTCAGTCAATAAATAAATATATATCTATATCTATATATATTTTTTTCTTGAGATAGTCTCACTCTGTTGCCCAGGCTGGAGTGCAGTGGCACAACATCAGCTCACTGCAGCCTCCAGCTAATTTTTGTGCTTTTAGTAGAAGCAGGGTTTCACCATGTTGGCCAGGCTGGTCTCTAACTGGCTTCATGTGATCCACCCTCCTTGGCCTCCAGAGTGCTGGGATTACAGGCATGAACCATTACACCTAGCCTTAACATATTTTCAGTAGGTGATGGGTCATTATAAAGAGAGGATACTGAAGTTAATGTAATACTGAAGTGGTCTAAAAAAACAGGAAAGTATGGACATGGTACCAAAATATGAAAACTATCCTTTTCATGTACTGTTGGGAACAGACTCATACTTGTATTCTTTGTTTTTTTTTGTTTTTCTTTGAGACGGAGTGTCGCTTTTGTTGCCCAGGCTGGAGTGCAATGGTGCGATCTCAGCTCAGCGCAACCTTCACCTCCCAAACAAATGATTCTCCTGCCTCAGCCTTCCGAGTAGCTGAGATTATAGGCATGTGCCACCGTGCCTGGCTAATTTTGTATTTTTATTAGAGATGGAGTTTCTCCATGTTGGCCAGGCTGGTCTCGAACTCCCGACTTCAGGTGATCCGCCCACCTCGGCTTCCCAAAGTGCTAGGATTACAGGCGTGAGCCACAGGTCCTGGCCTACTTGTACTCTTTATATTGCTAGTTTAGATAGCTGTTTAAAAGGTCACGTTAATGTTTTTTGCAATGATATATTTTATTTAGCCAAGAGTAAGGTAGAGCAGAACAGCCCAAGGGAATTGAGGATGGGGCAAGGAAGTGAGATTACAAAACAGCTCCCAAAAGAAAGGCAGGTTGTCATGTGCCTATAACTTACAACTCGATGGGTGAAGAGCTACAGTTCTCAAACTTTTGCTCAACTCCTTGCCTTAATTTTTTATCCCACAAATAGATATTTTTTCAGTTTTGATTATGTATCGACCACAGCTAACATTAAGGTAAGTAAACTTTGTTTCTTTTAGATAATGTTAATTCAAGACACTCGAAGAGAAGCTTCAGTGCAGATGGATTTGAGATGCTACAAAACCCTGTAAAAGATTCAAAAGCAGTATTCGAAACCTACAAACAGAGGTTCCTGGAGAAGAGAAGCAGAAGCCTTGGTAGCAGTCCTGTAAAATAATTGTAAGACATGGTTTTGTAGTTGCCACTGGGAAATTTCTTTCCTTTTCAGTTCAGAATATTTTGCTGTAACTAATCAGAAATGCCGTAATAAAAGTTTGGTTCCCACTTTCTTTGTATTTCATTGAAAGTGCTTAATGAAAACAGCTTGAGAACTTTGGGTAGGCATATGTAAGAAATGGATGTTATTCATCGGGGAAACTGTAAGGTATTTGAATGTCTACTTTATTGAACCAGGTTTACCATTATTTAAAAAGGTATGCTTATACAAATAGATTGGAAATCCTGTCCGTCCTGAGGGAGGACTGTTCCTCAGTTAAGGACTTGTTTATTTAAATGGGACTGTAAATATGTTTTGGTTTCTAAGCTGTATTAGCAAAACTTATTTTTCAGAAATGCCCACTGTGATGTGAATGTCAAAGTATATTCTTAAGTATTTTATAACGAATCGTAAACTTTTTTTTTCCAGAAGTCTTATTTTATACTTGTGAAACTAAACATGATTTTTGGACAATGTTTAAACATTACTTTTCATACTTTAAATAAACATTTATTTTTTAAAAAACTAATTTGCAATCTTCACAGCTCAGTTTCTTGTTGGCTTCTTACCTTTAAGGACCCATTTTGGAATGTGCTTTCAAAAGCTGAAATGTCACAGCTTATTAGCAGTGACAGTAGGTGTTTTTAGATTGCGTTCAGATGAGAACACAAAAATTTACGAGGTTCAGGAAATTGCAAGAAAGTGTGGAAGTCAAGATATAACTATTTCTAGTTTTACTTTATGACTGCTAGAAGAGGGTCAGTTTTTTTTCTGAGACAGGATCTCACTCTTTTCTAGGCTGGAGTAATGTTATGATCATGGATCACTATAATCGCTGCTCCTGGGTTTAAACAATCCTCCTAGCTCTGCCTCCTAAGTAGCTGGGACTACAGTGTGCTACTATACCTGGCTAATTAAAAATGTATGATTTAATTTGCTAATCTTTATATTGTTCCAATTTTAGTATGTGTGCTGCCAAAGTGAGCACATAATTTAAATATATATATATATATTTTTGGAGACATGAGATTTCACCATGTTGTCCAGAATGGTCTTGAACTCCTGGGCTCAAGCAATACCTCCCAAAGTACTGGGATTACAGATGTGAGCTACCACATCCAGAGCATGTTGGTTATTTTATAAAATCTTAATGCTGGCCAGATGCAGTGGCTAGCACTTTGGGAGGCCGAGGCGGGTGGATCACGAGGTCGGAAGATCAAAACCATCCTGGCCAACATAGTGAAACCCAGTCTCTACTAAAAATACAAAAATTATCTAGGCATGATGGCACATGCCTGTAATCCCAGCTACTTGGGAGGCTGAGGCAGGAGAGTTGCTTGAACTAGGGAGTCAGAGGTTGCGGTGAGCCTAGAATGTGCTGCTGCACTCCAGCCTTGCAATAGAGCAAGACTCCGTCTCAAAAAAATCTTGCTATGTCTATAATTTTCATTTAATAAACTATGTACAAGGTAGACCAATGGATTTTCATGAAACAGTGCAATTTCTTGTGCTTTTAGCTTTCATACTACAGCCAACCTTTAGGAAACACCTACAGTCATACATTATTTAATGACAGTAATATGTTCTGAGAAATGCATCTCTAGGTGATCTTGGTTTGTTTGTTGAAATGGAGTCTCACTCTTTAGCCCAGGCTGGAGTGCAGTAGCACGATCTCCATTCACTGCAGCCTCTACCTCTTGGGCTCAAGCAGTTCTCCTGCTTTAGCCTCCCAGGTAGCTGGGATTACAGGCACATAGCATCATGCCTTGCTAATTTTTGTATTTTTAGTAGAGATGGGGTTTACCATGTTAGGCTGGCCTCGAACTCCTCACCTCAGGTAATCCGCCCTTCTCAGCCTGCCAAAGTGCTGGGATTGCAGGTGTGAGCCACTGCACCTGGCCTACTTCATTTTTTAGATAGTAAAAATTTATAAATATTATGCCTAAATAAGAGATCGGTTCACCTCAGGCGATCTCTACCTGCCTTGGCTTCCTAAAGTACTGGGATTACAGGTGTGAGACACTGTGCCTGGCCAGTTTTGTTCTTGTGTGACTATCCTAGAATGTACTAGGTTTGTGTAAACCTAGTTGAATATCCTAAATCTAAAATCCAGGGCTGTTGTGGTCTGTGAGAATGGCACATATGCCGGGGAATGCGTGGAAGAAAAGAATGACAGATAGCTGGGGTCTGGAGGACTGACAAGGCGATGTCCCAGTCAGCAGTTTATTTTGTGCACAGGGTCTCATTATATACTTTTCAGCCCGCAACAGCTGACGTCAAATCACTACAACAAAGGGGAACAGAACATTGCAAGCCTGGGGATCAAGATAAAACTAGTACATAAAGATTGATCCAAAAAATCATAAAACAAACAGATGACCTTTTCTATTTACAGGAATAAGATAACATTTTGCAACAGTCAAAGCAAGTGATAAATCTTGAGGACAACAATTTCAAATGGCATGCAAATAGTCACAAGCTTCAGTGAATACTTGGTAAACAAAGTGATAAAACTAGCCCAGTACAGGAACTTCAAGAAACACAATGTCTAGTAAAACCGCACAGCCTTCACCCAGCCATAGTGTTAGGTCAGTGAACCAGAAATAGACTTTTGCAATATCAAACTCCTTTCAGTTCCTTCTTTCCCTTAGCTCGACTGCTTCCAGGAGGGAGAAACCTGTCTGGACTCAAACTCCATTATGGCGGAGACACTTAGGGGTCTCTATGCTGGAGTGATCCCCACACAGGGCTGGGCATGGTGGCTCACACCCATAAGCCCAGCACTTTGGGAGACCAAGGCAGCCAGATCACCTGAGATCAGGAGTTTGAGACAGCATGACCAAAATGGTGAAACCCCTTCTAAAAAATACAAAATTAGCTGGGTGTAGTGGCAGGTACCTGTAATCCCAGCTCTTGGGAGGCTGATGCAGTAGAATTGCTTGAACCCAGGAGGCAGAGGTTGCAGTGAGCCGAGATCATGCCATTGCACTCCAACCTGGGCAACAAGAGTGAAACTCTGTCTCAAAAAAAAAAAAAACAAAGTGTTCCAAAATCTGAAACTTTATAAATGCCAATGTGACACTCAAAATGCTTGTTTGAGCATTTTGGATTTTGCATCTTGGTATTAGGGATGCCTAGGTGGTGAGTATAATGCAAATATTCCAAGATCAAAAAATAGCTGAAATGTTTTCGGTCCCAAGCATCTCTAATAAGGTGTAGTTAACTTAGATGTCCTACTGCATGCCTAATCTGTATGGTATGCATTATTGCTCACAGGCCACAAATGTGGACATCATGTTGCTGTACTGAATGTTATAGGAAATTATAACAGTATTTGTGTCTCTAAACAGAAAAGGTATTGTAAAGATGCAGTATAAAAAATAAATAGTGCCAGGCACAGTGGCTCATGCCTGTCATGCCAGCACTTTGGGAGGCCAAGCTTGGGTGGATCACCTGAAATCAGGAGTTTGAGACCAGCCTGGCCAATATGGTGAAACCTGGGCTCTACTAAAAATAAAAAAATTAGCTGGGTGTGGTGGTGCATACCTATAATCCTAGCTACTTGGGAGGCAGAGGTTGCAGTGAGCTGACATTGCATCTCTGCACTCTAGTCTGGGCAGCAAGAACAAAACTCCATATGAATGAATGAATGATGTACCTGCTTTGGGCACTTGAACATGAACCAGGAATGCAACTTGGAGGATGAAGTTTTTTGCAAGTCAGTGAATTGCTCTGAGTAAGTGAATGTGAAGGCCCAGGTCATTACTGTATACTACTGTCAACTTTATGAACACTGTACACTTAGGTTGCACTAAATTTATTTTTATTCTGAAATGAAGTCTCACTCTGTCACCCAGCTTAGAATACAGTGCAGCAATCACAGCTTGCTGAAACCTCCACCTCCCATTTTCAAGCTATCCTCCTATATCTCAGCCTCCCAAGTAGCTGGGACCACAGGCACGAGGCAGCATGCCTGTAACTAAATTTATTCTTTAAAACTTCACGAGAGAGATCCAAGATGGCTGATCACTAGCAGCTCGGGCACGTAGCTCCCAGTGAAAGCACAGAGAACGAGAGGACGCCACACTTTCAGACGAATATTTGTAGCTCACGGACCAGGAGATTCCCAGCGGAGGAGCTCCACGGGTCGCCAGAGCGACTCTTGTGGCCAGTGCAGCGGTTTTGCTGCCGCCTTAAAGCGGCAGTTCTTGGTGCAGAGTCCAGAGATTCCTGGGCAGAAAGGCACCATCAACCTTAACACCGCTGTTTTGGCCGGCACAGTGGATTGCTCAGATTTCGGCACAGGGAATCAACAATTTGGACGTCCGCTCAGAGACCTAGTTAGAAAGTCGGTAATTACAAAGACGACAGATGGATAAATATATAATCAAGGGAAGAAAGCAGCCTAAAAAGGCAGAGAATACTCAAAATCAGAATGCCTCTCCCTCTACAGGGGATCGCAATTCCTCATCAGTAACGGAACAAGGCTTAATGGAGAACGAGTGTGTTCCAATAACAGAAGCAGGTTTCAAAATGTGGGCGATGAGAAACTTCTGTGAATTAAAAGAACTTGTTCTAACCCAATGCAAAGAAACTAAGAACCTTAAAAAAAGGTTTGACGAAATGCTAACGAGAATGGACAATTTAGAGAGGAATACAAGTGAATTGATGGAGCTGAAAAGCACAACACGAGAACTTCGCGAAGCATGCACAAGCTTAAACAGTCGAATTGATCAAGCAGAAGAAAGGATATCAGAAGTCGAGGACCAGCTCAGTGAAATGAAACGAGAAGACAAGATTGGAGAAAAAAGGATAAAAAGGAATGAGCAAAGTCTCCAGGAAATATGGGACTATGTGAAAAGACCTAATCTACGTTTGATAGGTGTACCTGAATGTGATGAAGAGAATGAATTCAAGTTGGAAAATACTCTTCAGGATATCATACATGAAAACTTTCCCAACCTAGCAAGGCAAGGTAATATTCAACTCCAGGTAATACAGAGAACACCACAAAGATATTCTTCAAGAAGACCAACCCCAAGGCACATAATTGCCAGATTTATTAGGGTTGAAATGAAGGAGAAAATACTAAGGGCAGCCAGAGAGAAAGGTCAGGTTACCCACAAAGGGAAATCTGTCAGACTCACAGCAGATCTCTCAGCAGAAACCCTACAAGCCAGAAAAGAGTGGGGACCAATATTTAACATCCTTAAAGAAAAGAACTTTCAACCCAGAATTTCCTATCCAGCCAAACTAAGCTTTATGAGCGAAGGAAAAATTAAATCTTTTGCAAACAAACAAGTACTTAGAGAGTTCACCACCACCAGGCCTGCTTTACAAGAGCTTCTGAAAGAAGCACTATACATATAAAGGAACAACCAATATCAGCCTTTCCAAAAATATATCAAAAAGCAAAGAACATTAATACAATGAAAAATTTACATCAACTAATGGGCAAAACAGCCAGCTAGCATCAAACGCCAGTATTAAACTTATATATACTGCAATTGGATAAAAAGCCAAAACCCATCAGTATGCTGCATCCAGACCCATCTTACATGCAACAATACACAAAGACTCAAAGAGAAGGAGGAAGATTTACCAACCAGAGAGTAAAAATAAACAAATAAACAAAAAGCAGGAGATGCAATTCTCGCCTCTGATAAAGTAGACTTTAAAGCAACAAAGATCAAAAGAGGCAAAGAAGGACATTACATAATGGCAAAAGGATCAATGCAACAAGAATAGCTAACGATTCTATAGATCAATGAGATAGAAAATTAACAAGGATATGCAGGACTTGAACTCAGACCCGGAACAACTAAACTTAATAAACATTTATAGAACTCTCCACTTCAAATACACAAAACATACATTACCACCTCATACCTATTCCAAAAGTGACTATATAATTGGAAGTAAATCACTCCTCAGTAATCGCATAACATTTCATAGGTTTAAATGAAATATTGGTTGGCTGTTTGTTTGTTATCTTCTTCCCTTATTCCTTCTTGACTACATTATTAAGTATAATTATCAGTATACAAGAGGTTTTCAATACCCATTACTAAATTGCATTTTAGCCTGGGCAAGAAAGCAATACTCCCATTCTCTCTCCCTCTTTCTTTTCCTTTTTCCTCCTCCCCATTCTCTCTCTCTCTTTCTCTTCCTTTTTCCTCCTCCCCATTCTCTCTCTCTTTTTAAAAAAAAAAAAACTTCAATAGATCTTAGCTTATGGTAACTATATGAACTTTTTAAATATTTAACTTAATTTTTAATTTTATTCATTTTGAGACAGGGTTATGAGACCTTTTTAACTCTTAATAACATAGCTTAAAACAGAAGCATGTCATAGAACTGTACAAAGTTTTGTTTTTTTTTTTGAGACCAAGTCTTGCTCTGTCACCCAGGCTGGAGTGCACTGGTGTGATCTTGGCTCACTGCAACCTCCGCCTCCTGGGTTCAAAGAATTCTCCTGTCTCAGCCTCCCGAGTAGCTGGGATTACAGGCACCTGCCACCATGCCCGCTAATTTTTGTATTTTTAGTAGAGATAGGGTTTCACCATGTTGGCCAGGCTGGCCTTGAACTCCCAACCTCAGGTGGTCCACCCGCCTCAGCCTCCAAAGTGCTGGGATTACAAAGGTGTGAGCCACCGTGCTCAGCCTGTACAAAATTTTCCTAAAGGCCCATGAAAGCAGACATTCCCCATTCATGTGCTAGGCATTTAATGTTAGCTTTTCCCTGTCTGCACTATGCCGGTTTGTAGAGATATACATGTGAATGAACCTCAGCCTCCTGAGTAGCTGAGACAGCGCACCCACCACCAGGGCCAACTCTGTATTCCGATCATAAATCTTTCAAACTCTAGGACATGGACCAATAACATTTAGTATACTTCGCTGTAGGTACTTTAAGCTTAGATATTTGCCTTCGAATATTCTACTTTTTTTTTTTAATAAAATATAAATGTCGGCCAGGCACAGTGGCTCATGCCTATAATCCCAGCACTTTGGGAGGCCGAGGCGGGTGGATCATGAGGTCAAGAGATCGAGACCATCCTGGTTAACATGGTGAAACCCCGTCTCTACTAAAAATACAAAAACTAGCTGGGTGTGGTGGCGTGCACCTGTAGTCCCAGCTACTCAGGAGGCTGAGGCAGGAGAATTGCTTGAACCCGGGAGGTGGAGGTTGCAGTGAGCCGAGATCATGCCACTGCACTCCAGCCTGGTGCCTGGCGACAGAGTGAGACTCTGTCTCAAAAGAAAAAAAAAATATATATATATATAATATATATATAATGTCTAGTGATTCTTTTATAGTTGTTGGTTTTATATTTTGGAGACAAGTTCTTGCTCTGCCACCCAGACTCAAATGCAACCGTGAGGTCACAGCTCACTGCAGCCTTGACCTGGGCTCAAGTGATCCTCCCACTTCAGCCCCTTGAGTAGCTGGGACCGCAAGCGTGCACCACCACCCTTGGATAATTTTTTATTTTTTGGAGCAATGAGGTCTTCCTGTGTTGCTCTCAGTCTGGTCTCTAACTCTTGGGCTCAAGCAGCCTTCCCACGTCAGTTTCCCAAAGTGCTAGATTACAGGCATGAGCCACCGTGCCTCTCCATATCTGGCTTTCTGTTATAATAGAGTGGATTTTGTCATTTTGATACCCCACACAACATTGGTCCATTTCTTTGATGATATTATGCCAATTGGATCTGATAAGCAGAAAATAATAAACATCCTACAAGACTTAAAACACATGCATGACAGAGGATGGGAAGGAAACCTTGAATAATTCATGACCACATCCGTGAAATTTTTATGGTTTGATTGTAGTCTTGTGTATATTGTACCATCTACCACAAAGTAAGAGGTATGTTTGATGGAGCTTTGTGAAGTTTGGAGGGATTATACACCACCTATGGACATGCCACCCTAAGCAGTTTATCGTGAGGCCTCAAGCAAGCAAAGGCTTCACAGCACCACCAGGCTGTGGTGCAAGCTGCCCTGCCCCTCAGGCCTAATGGCCCAGCAGGCCCAATGGTACAGTAAATTTCTACTCTGTATGAAACCTTGATTTTAGAAGAATCCTAGTAAACCCCCATGACCATGTCCTCTTTTCTGACAAGTACGTTCTATAACACAAATTGTATAACCTGAGATGTTAATGAATTTGATGTCTGATTTCCAAAACTATAAAATTTGACTCGTGCAGCAGCATTTCATTGTTAAATGAAAATAGTATATATAGTATATATAAAACTAACATATGCCAGGCGCAGTGGCTCACACCTGTAATCCCAGCACTTTGGGAGGCTGAGGCAGGCGGATCACGACGTCAGGAGTTCGAGACCAGCCTGACCAACGTGGTGAAACCCCATCTCTACTAAAAATACAAAAATTAACCGAGTGTGGTGGCACACTCCTGTAATCCCAGCTACTCAGGAGGCTGAGGCAAGCGAATTGCTTGAACCCGGGAGGCAGAGGTTGCAGTGAGCCAAGATAGTGCCACTGCACTCCAGCCTGGGTGACAGAGCAAGTCTCAAAAAATAAAAATAGGCTGGGCGTGGTGACTCATGCATGTAATCCCAGCACTTTGGGAGGCCGAGGCGGGTGGATCACCTGAGGTCAGGAGTTTGACACCAGCCTAGCCAACATGGTGAAAACCCATCTCTATTAAAAAAATAATAAAAAAGACTCGCCCAAGCAGGTCCTGAGGGCACAATTAAAACACAAGTAGCTTGCTTAGGATTCCATAACACCACTTTCTTCTGCTTCTCTGGCTTTCCCTCATTCCACACATAAGGCTTCATGAGAGTTAAGATAGAAATGGGAGGTCCTGGTATATGAATTGATCTGCACAGTAAGCTGACTCCAACCAGAAGTATTACATAGCCTCACTTAGAGATGCCCCTAAAAGACAATTATAAAGCCAGCCTCATTATATCTTGCTACCAGAAGCAGATGAGAATAATTCTTTTAAGTAGCTTTAAAATCCCAGCTACTTAGGAGGCTGAAGTGGGAGGATCACTTGGGCATAGGAGCTTGAGACCAGCCTGGACAACATAGCAAGACACTGCCTCAATAAAAAAAAAATAGCTTTTGAGTTATCTATACTGTGATATAATATACTACAGCCTTTACAAGAGCAAATTCTGGGGCATGATTAAATGAAAAGCAAAGATAGTACTTTGTAGCATCTGCAACCTGGCATAGTGCAGACAGGCAAAAAACAACAGTAAATAACTACTGGAACATATATGTAGACAATGCCCTGTCTGGCATCTACTGCACAGTAGGCTCTCAACAGATGTGTAAGAGATCTAGCCATATGGATGTCTGCCTTTTTCGCAGCCACCCTGGTTCTTAATAGGCCCATTTATCAAGTGCCATGGCAACAGGAAAGGAGGTCTGCATGGACTTCCCCTCACTAAGGCATATCTGCCCATGCACCAAGAGTCAAGGCTGTGCTGGGCCCCTGATTGAGCACACCATTCTCCAGGGAACCAATGAGCCACGTGGTGGTAGATTGATACGTTGGACCCTTTCTACACAGAAACAGAAGCAGTTTGTCCCTTTGGGAATAAAGACATATTCCAAATATGAATTTGCCTGCCAGAATGGTCTTGCTGGCACTAAGCAGAGGCCTTTTTCATTGCCATGATACCGCATACAAATCACTAAGCAACTTGTCTACAGTTGAAGGACACAATGAGGTAGAATTACACTGATGCCATTTACTAGCATTACCACAAGCCCCAACAACCCAGAAGCATCGGACTTGACAAAATGGCAGAATGCCTGCCAACAGCTTAGTTACTACATTAGCTGGAGAAAAGTACCCTGCAGGATTAGAAGGCTGTCTTACAGGATGAATATTTGACTTAAGCTAGTAGCTAGTATTTGGCGACATCTCCCTCATAGCCAAATACTGCATGAATCAAAGAACCAAAGGGTGAAGGTTTGGAATGGTGACTTTCACTTTTTCCCTTTTTATTTTAATTTATTTGCTTGAGACAGAGTTGCTGTGGCGCCCAGGCTGGTGTGCAGTGGTGTGAGCACAGCTTACTGTAACCTCTACCTCCCAGGCTCAAGTGATCCTCCCACCTCAGCCTCCTGAGTAGCTGGAACTACAAACACATGCCACCACACCCAGCTTATTTTTGTAGTTTTAGTAGAGAAGGGATCTCACTATGTTGCCCAGGCTGGTCTCCTACTTCTAGGCTCAAGGAATCCACCTGCCTTGGCCTCCCAAAGTGCTGGGATTACACGTGTGAGCCACTGCAACTGGCCAACATTTTCCCTTAACAACAACAACAAAAAAGAATTGAAATGTAATTCAGACATGTAAGTTCAGTGATTTTTTTTAGTATATTTATAAACTTGTACAACCATCAACACTATTTAATTTCAGCACATTGTCACCACCTCCAAAAGAAACTCCATATCCATTAGCAGTTCACTCTGCATTCCCAGCACCTGACAACCACTAAGCTACTTCCTGTCTCTATCAATTTACATATTCTGAACATTTTAAAAATAAAATCATGTAATATGTGACCTTTTGCATCTGGCTCTTTTCATTTAGCATAATGTTTTCTTTCTTTTTTTTTTTTTTGAGATGGAGTTTCGCTTTTCTTGCCCAGGCTGGAGTGCAATGGCAGGATCTCGGCTCACTGCAACCTCCCCAACACCCCTCCCACTCCGCTGGGTTCACGTGATTGTCCTGCCTCAGCCTCCCAAGTAGCTGAGATTACAGGCTCCAGCCACCATGCCAGGCTAATTTTTTGTACTTTTAGTAGAGATGAAGTAAGCATAATGTTTTCAAGGCTTATCTGTGTTGTAGCATGTATCAATATTTCATTCCTTTTGGCCGGGCATGGTGACTCACACCTATAATCCCAGCACTTTGGGAGGCCGAGGTGGGTGGATCACCTGAAGTCAGGAGTTCAACACCAGCCTGGCCAACATGATGAAACCCTGTCTCTACTAAAAATACAAAAATTAGACGGGTGTGGCAGCAGATTCCTGTAATCTTAGCTACTCAAGAGGCTGAAGCAGAAGAGTCGCTTGAACCCCAGAGGCGGAGGTTGCAGTGAGCCAAGATAGCACCACTGAACTCCAGCCTGGGCTACAGAGTGAAGCTCTGTCTCAAAATAAATAAATAAAAATGAGGCCAGGCATGGTGGCTCACACCTGTAATCCAAGCAATTTGGACGCCAAGGTGGGCAGATCACCTGAGGTTGGGAGTTCAAGACCCGCCTGACCAACATAGTGAAACCCCGTCTTTAAAAAAAATAAATAAATAAAAATAATCTTTTGTTACACTGATTTTTCTCAACTATATTTCATTGATCTCAGTTAAGTGGATTTAAAAAGGAGAATTTTTCTTGGTGAGGTGTCTCACGCCTGTAATCCCAACATTTTGGGAGGCCGAGGTGAGTTGATCACCTGAGGTCAGCATGTCAAGACCAGCCTGCCAACATGGTGAAACCCCGTCTCTACTAAAAATACAAAAATTAGCCGAGTGCGATGGCAGTTGCCTGTAGTCCCAGCTACTAGGGAGGCTGAGGGAGGAAAATCGCTTGAACCCAGGAGGCAGAGGTTACAGTGAGAGATCTCGCCACCGGACTCCAGCCTGGGCAACAGAGTGAGACTCCCTCTCAAAAAAAATTTTTTTTTGAAAAGAAACTGGAATTTGAGCCTACTGGCCCTAATTCTTTGTTCCAGGAAATTTCTGTCCAGGAAGATAAGACTCTTGTTTTTGTGTTTTTGGTTTTTTCTCATGTAACAAGAGCCTAGTTTTAGCTGAAAATAAGACTCTACCTTGTAAAATGATTGCCAATTAATTTCTCTGAGTAGATCATCTGCAGAAACAACTCTCCCATTAAGATAACAGGTTTGGCAACCTGGACAGCGAGTTTGCCTGTCTGACAACGGTTTGCTTATCAAAAGTTGCTTCAAATTTTTCATTTTGCTGTTATAAAATTGGTCCAATTCCAATGAAGTCCCTACCTTGAAAGATTATTTTTTTGAGACAGAATCTTGCTCCGATGCCCAGGCTGGAGTGCAGTGGTGAGATCTTGGCTCACTGCAACCTCTGCTTCCCAGGTTCAAGTGATTCTCGTGCCTCAGCCTACCGAGTAGCTGGGACAACAGGTGTACACTACCATGCCTCGCTTATTTTTGTATTTTTAGTAGAGATGGGGTTTTACCATGTTAGCCAGGCTGATCTTGAACTCCTGAGCTCAAGCAATCCACCCCACTTAGCCTCCCAAAGTGCTGGGATTATAGGTGTGATCTACCACACCAGGCCAGAAGGATCTTTTTTTTTTTTTTTTGAGACGGAGTCTTGCTCTGTCGCCAGGCTGGAGTGTAGTGGCGCAATCTCGGCTCACTGCAACTTCTGCCTCCCAGGTTCAAGGCAATTCTCCTGCCTTAGCCTCCCATGTAGCTGGGACTATAGGTGTGTGCCACCACACCCAGCTAATTTTTGTATTTTTTAGTAGAGACGGGGTTTCACCATGTTGGCCAGGATGGTCTTGATCTCTTGACTTCATGATCCACCCGTCTCGGCCTCCCAAAGTGCTGGGATTACAGGCATGAGCCACTGCGCCCAGCCCAGAAGGATCTTCTGAAAACCAACATGCAATCTGGGCACAGTGACTCACACCTATAATCCCAGCCCTTTGGGAGGCCAAGGCAGGCAAATCACATGAGATCAGGAGTTTGAGACTAGCCTGACCAATATGGTAAAACCCCATCTCCACTAAAAATACAAAAATTATTTGGGAGACTAAGGCAGGGGAATCACTTGAACTCAGGAGGCAGAGGTTGCAGTGAGCCGAGATCATGCCACTGCATTCCAGCTTGGGTTGCAGAGTAAGACTCCATCTCAAAAAAAAAAAAAAAAATTAGGACTCGTGTCTTTTAAATGAAGAAGCTGGGCAATTAGTTTTTCCCCTGCTTTACATCTATAATATGCCTAGTTACTCTAACAATATACGAATCCACAGAAAATACAATGTGGTTGGGTTTGTTACTTTGATTCTTCACAAGGCAGTTCAGAGTGATGTCTTTAGAATATAAATATGATGCCAACCCTCTGCCTAAAACCTTCAATAGTTTTTCCTTTTTCTGAAGGTAATTTCAACAATTTTCTTTTCTTTCTTTCTTTTTTATTTATTTATTTATTTTTGAGATGAAGTCTCTGTTGCCCAGGCTGGAGTGCAGTGGTGCCATCTCAGCCAATCTCAGCTCGCTGCAACTTCCACTTCCCAGGTTCAAGCGATTCTCCTGCCTCAGCCTCCTGAGTAGCTGGGATTACAAGCATGCACCACCATGCCCAGCTAATTTCTGTATTTTTAGTAGAGATAGGGTTTCACCATGTTGGTCAGGCTGGTCTCAAACTCCTAACCTCATGATCCACCCACCTCGGGCTCCCAAAGTACTGGGATTACAGGTGTGAGCCACCGTGCCCAGCCAACAGCTTTCATACTGTTAAAATTAAAAGGCACCTCTCCTCTGGCTCCTGACAACGTCCATTTCCTTTTTTTTTTTCTCTTTGAGATGGAATCTCGCTGTGACCCAGGCTACAGTGTGGTTGTGCTATCTCGGCTCACTGCAACCTTCGCCTCCCAGGTTCAAGCGATTCTCCTGCCTCAGCCTCCCAAGTAGCTCAGACTACAGGCACCCCTACCAGGCTCAGCTAATTTTTTTTTTTTTTTTTAATATTTAGTAGAGATGCATTTCACATGTGACCAGGCTGGTCTCAAACTCTTGACCTCAGGTGATCCACCCGCCTCAGCCTTCCAAAGTGCTGGGATTATAGGCATGAACCACTGAGACTGGCCAGATGACTGAATTTCTTTAGACTTTTTTTTTTTTAAAACAGAGATGGGAGTCTCACTATGTTGCCCAAGCTGGACTTGAACTCCTGGGCTCAAGCTTTCCTCTTGCCACAGCCTCCCAAAGTGCTGAGATTACAGGAGTGAGCTACCACCTAGATGACTGAATTTCTAAAACTCGCTTTTAATTCAGTTCTTTTCCTCATAATTGTCCTCCCAATATGGAAAAGCATGTTAAAATACAACTTACTCCTTTGCTATGCTGAGGACCTCCTGATGGGCAAGTTTTAACACACATTTTTAGAAGGCTTAGCTGTAACTACATTTAATTAGAATGACTTGTAGGAGTCTCACTTTTCTGGCCCTCTCATATCAGATCAAATTCCAAAACCCGCGCCAGGTGAGGTGGCTCACACTTGTAATCAAGGCACTTTGGGAGGCCAAGTTGGGCAGATCATGAGGTCTAAAGATCCAGACCATCCTGGCCAACATGGTGAAACCCTGTCTCTACCAAAAATACAAAAATTAGCTGGCAATGGTGGCAAGTGCCTGTAGTCCCAGTGTGGGAGGCTGGGCAGGAGAATCACTTGAACTAGGCAGGTGGAGGTTGCAGTGAGCTGAGACTGCGCCACTGCACTCCAGCCTGGGCAACAGAGGGAGATTCCATCTAAAAAAAAAAAAAAAAATTGGCTGGGCGCGGTGGCTCACGCCTGTAATCCCAGCACTTTGAGAGGCCAAGGCGGGTGGATCACGAGGTCAAGAGATCGAGACCATCCTGGTCAACATGGTGAAACCCCGTCTCTACCAAAAATACAAAAAATTAGCTGGGCATGGTGGTGTGCGCCTGTAGTCCCAGCTACTCGGGAGGCTGAGGCAGGAGAATTGCTTGAACCCAGGAGGCAGAGGTTGCGGTGAGCCGAGATCGCGCCATTGCACTCCAGCCTGGGTAACAAGAGTGAAACTCCGTCTCAAAAAAAAAAAAAAAAAAAAAAAAAATTCCAAAAGCCAGGCCAGGCATGGTGGCTCATGCCTATAATCCCAGCACTTTGAGTGGCCCAGGTGAGTGGATCACCTGAGGTCAGGAGTTTGAGACCAGCCTGGACAATATGGTCAAACCTCATCTCTATTAAAAACACAAAAAATTAGCCGGGCATGGTGGCAGGCACCTATAATCCCAGTTACTTGGGAGGTGGAGGCAGAAGAATTGCTTGAACCCGGGAAGCAGAGGTTGCAGAGAGCTGAGATTGCACCATTGTACTCCAGCCTGGGCAACAAAGGAAGACTCCATCTCAAAAAAATAAATAAATAAATAAAAATAAATCACAAAAGCTCTTGTGGACAAAAGGATTCCTCCCCAGTTTCGGCTTGTTTGCTGTCTTGGCTTATCTCTGTTGCTGACCTGCTATACTAACCACTGCCCTCCGGTTGTCATATGCCTGTTGGTGATAGTGTCCTGGCACTTGATCAATAAAGCACCTTCAGGAGGCTGTTGAGGCTTATCGGTCTCAGCCTGTTGCTGCCACAACTCCCTGGACTAGGACTCAGCCAACCAGAATTTAAGCTTCTGCAACATCTAGAAGTGTACGTTCTTTTCGTTCACTTTCTTCACCTATTAAAAAAACAAGAAGAGCTTCACTCTACAATATTTAAAGTTTGTTTTATCATCTAATTCCAAAAGGATGAGGCCTTCACAAGATGATGTTGAAAGTTCAAAAGAAATTAAAAATCATCTAAAATCCCATGCATTAGCAGTAACAATGATTAATATGTGGCTATATTTCAAATAGCTTGTGTCTAGGGTCCTTCCAAAGCTCTAAGTTTCTTCTTCTGGATGCAGTGGACATTTGTGTAAGTTTATTTCACTTCAGTTATACTGACCTTTTTTTGGAGCCCTCAAGTCTTCTTCTTCTTCTTCTTCTTTTTTTTTAGAAGCAAGGTCTCACTATGTTGCCCAGGCTGGTCTTGAACTCCTGAGCTCAAAGAATCCTCCTGCCACAGCCTCCCAAAGTGCTAGGATTACAGGTGTGAGCCACTGCATCCAGCCCTCAAATGTTCTTAGCAGACTTTATGTCGAGACTGTTGCACACACTGTTTTGTCTCTCTGGAACAAACAATGTCTGCCTAGATAACTACATAGACACTCCATACAGGCCCCCAGATGTCATTTTTCAGAGATACCTTCCCTGGTCACCTGATAGAAACTACACCAGCATCCTTGGGGCTGATTTATTTTTTTCTCACAGTGTCTAACACAATCCTCCACTCTATCATAGGCTTATTTGTTTGTCGTTCTCGCCTACTAGAATTTAAATCTCTGAGGACAGGAACTTTGGTTTTTTCCAAGCGCCTATTTTTTATTTTTATTTTTTGACAAAAACAAGCCCCAGAGCTGCTAGGGGGCTGCCTTCTCCGTTTGCAGAGGAAGTGCTTGACCCTGCAGAGCAGCCAGGTCGAAAAAAGTTTTGAGCCCTAAAATCATGAGAAAACAGGACAGAGAGGTGTTCTGAGCCAGTTCCAGATTTTGCCAACTGTTAGAGGAACTCTAGAATCTTTATGGCGTAAAATGCCAGAAAGAAAATTCTGCCTTGAAAGAATGGCTAATCACTTACTATAATGATCCAGCCTTTTAGAAGGATGCAAAATGGAATATCTGAAGAAGAGGGAAGAATCCAGAAGAACTGGAATTCCTACAACGAAAAGGCTACAGAAGCTTCCCACAAACATGTATGAAACAGTCAACTAACATTCAGGACCTCTCATACTCATGGAAGTCATTTCTAGTATAAATCCCCTTTAGATAATGGACTCAAGAATGTGTGTTTCCTTTATCTTAATTATGGAAATACTAAGTTTTTTTTTTTTTTTTTTGAGATGGGGTTTCACCACATTGGACATGCTGGTCTCAAACTCCTGACCTCAGGTGATCCGCCCACCTTGGCCTCCCAAAGTGCTAGGATTACAGGCATGAGCCACCACGCCCAGCCGGAAATACTAATTTTATGTGAAATAAAGATTTTTCTTATTTCAAAAAATATAATAAAGCACGGCCATAAGTGCTTTACAAATAGAAACTGATTTTTGTCCTCATAATAACCCTCTGAGGTAGGTACTATTATTATTCCCCTTTAACAGATGAGGAAGTGGAGGCACAGAAAGGTAAACCCCATTGTCCAAGGTTAGGCAGCTAGTAAGGGCAGACCATGTATTTGAACTCAGACTGATTCCAGAGCTTGTACTATTTATTTATTTATTTATTTATTTATTTATTTATTTATTTGAGACACAGCCTCACTCTGCTGCCCAGGCTGGAGTGCAGTGGTGCGATCTTGGCTCACTGCAACCTCTGCCTCCTGGGTTCAAGCAATTCTCCTGCCTCAGCCTCCTGAGTAGCTGGGACTACAGGCACATACCACCATGCCCAACTAATTTTTTGTATTTTTAGTAGAAACAGGGTTTCACCATGTTGGCCAGGCTGGTCTCAAACTCCTGACCTCAGGTGATCCACCCACCTCGGCCTCCCAAAGTGCTGAGATTACAGGCATAAGCCACCACGCCCGGCCTAATAATAATAATTTTAAATAAAAGACATCTTTTGCCTGGGGTGCACCCTATAATGGTCAAGAGGAAAGCACCTTCACTCTCTAAGGAGTAAGGCCCTTAAGGAGAAGGCACTTCACTGGGAAAGCTGGGAGGTGGGGGCTTACAGCAGAGAAGCAGGAGGAAGGAAGAAAGAACAAATAACCCGGCTCACAGAAAGCCAAGAGTTTTGGCTGCTGCAGTCCCCGGTATTATCTTGCTCCTGGTGTTAGCTTGCTCCCGGTTCCACAGCATCAACAACAGAGAAAAAAATGTAAACACCCAACCAAATATTTGCACCTTTTGGATGATTTCCCACTTTTAGAAAACGAAGAACATTTGGTTGTTTACAGTCCCCATCCATTTATCTGTTCCCTTCCTTCCAATTTTTTGCTAAGACAGTGGGACCCCTGGCTGGAGAGCAGTATTCTCTTATAGCTTGATTTTGTTTACCCCCGAGGCCAAGGACAATATTATCTATGTTCTTAAAGGCAGAAGATAGAAATAAAATCTAAATAACTTGTCCTTGAGCCTGACCTAAAGCCTGGGCAGTGGAACAGAATTCAGGGTAAGGAGCCTGGATGAGCCTGACCTAAAGCCTGGGCAGTGGAACAGAATTCAGGGTAAGGAGCCTGGAGAGGATGGAGTAAGTTTATTCAAATTAATAAATGCTAAATCAGAATATATTTTAAAAATTTAGGCAGCTGATTTACCTGCTCACCCTGTCTTTGGAATGTTTTAGAGTGGTGTTAATGAACAATCTTATTGGCACAATCTAGGACTCTTCTTGATTTAATTGCATAAAATTGAAAAGAATTTAAAGAGGCCGGGCATGGTGGCTCACGGCTGTAATCCAAACACTTCGGAGGCCAAGGTGGGTGGATCACCTGAGGTCGGGAGTTCAAGACCAGCTTGCCCAACATGGTGAAACCTCATCTCCTAAAAAAAAAAAAAAAAACAAGGAAAAGTATTTAAAGATACTTTCTCATGTGATTTCATGCCTTTTCCTTACACTTATGCCTATGTGTTGTGAAACATTGTATTGCATTACATAATACAATTCTCGCAACAAGCATTTATTATCCTATTTTAGATGAAGACACTGAGACCAAGAAAGGTTACATAATTTGCCCAGGCTAGGCGTGGTGGCTGACACCTGTAATCTTAGCACTGTGGGAGGCTAAAGCCGGTGCATCTCTTGAGGACAGGAGTTCGAGTCCAGCCTGGCCAGCATGGTGAAACTCTGTCTCTACTAAAAATACAAAATACAAAAATTAGCTGGGCATGGTGGCCTGCACCTGTAATCCCAGTTACTTGGGAGGCTAAGCCAGGAGAATTTCTTGAACCTGGGATGTGGATGTTGCAGTGAGCAGAGATCATACCACTGCACTCCAGCCTGAGCAGCAGAGCAAGACTCTGACTCAAAAAATAAATAAATAAAAATAATAAATAAGCCCGGTGCGGTGGCTCACGCCTGTAATCCCAGCACTTTGGGAGGCCGAGATGGGCGGGCGGATTACCTGATGTCAGGATTTCGAGACCAGCCTGACCAACATGGTGAAATCCCTGTCTTACTAAAAATACAATAATTAGCTAGGTGTGGTGGCATGCACCTGTGGTCCCAGCTACTAGGGAGGCTGAGGCGGGAAAATCGCTTGAACCCAGGAGGTGGAGGTTGCAGTGAGCCGAGATTGTGTCACTGCACTCCAGCCTGGTGCCTGCCAACAGAGCGAGACTCTGTCTCAAAAAAAAAAAAAAAAAAAAGCCGGGCGCGGTGGCTCACGCCTGTAATCCCAGCACTTTGGGAGGCCGAGGAGGGTGGATCACGAGGTCAAGAGATCGAGACCATCCTGGTCAACATGGTGAAACCCCGTCTCTACTAAAAATACAAAAAATTAGATGGGCATGGTGGCGCGTGCCTGTAATCCCAGCTACTCAGGAGGCTGAGGCAGGAGAATTGCCTGAACCCAGGAGGCGGAGGTTGCGGTGAGCCGAGATCGCGCCATTGCACTCCAGCCTGGGTAACAAGAGCGAAACTCCGTCTCAAAAAAAAAAAAAAAAAAAAAAAAAAAATAGATGAATGATTGTGAATCATATCTCAATAAAGCTGTTAAAAAAAGGTTTTTGGCTGGGCTCAGTGGCTCACACCTGTAATCCTAGCACTTTTGGTGGCTGAGGTGGGAAAGTTGCTTGAGCCAGAAATTTAAGACCAAATAAAACAATAACAGCAACAAAAACAAAACAAAACCCAGTGGTGCCCAAGTGCCTGTAGTCTCAGTGACTTGGGAGGCTGAGGTGGGAGGATCACTTGAGCCCAGAAGATGGAGACTGCAGTGAGCTGTGAGGGCACCACTGCCCTCCAGCCTGGATGACACAGTGACATCCTGTCTCCAAGAGAAAAAAATTTTTTATAATTTAGATAATTGTTAGTAAGAGTGAAATGACACTTGTCAGTGTTAACTGTCAAATCTGAAAGACCAGAAAATAAAACTGGCCGCCCCCATGTATCCCCAAGTGTGTAATACAAGGTATTACACTTGTAACACAAGGTGCCCTGTATTTGGTTTTTTTTTTTTTTTGAGACAGAGTCTTGCTCTGTCGCCAGGCTGGAGTGCAGTGGTGCAATCTCAGCTCACTGCAACCTCCACCTCCTGGGTTCAAGCGATTCTCCCGCCTCAGCCTCCCTAGTAGCTGGGACCACAGGTGCGCGCCACCACGCCCAGCTAATTTTTGTATTTTTAGTAGAGATGGGGTTTCATCATGTTGACCAGGATGGTCTCGATCTCTTGACCTCCTGATCCGCCCGCCTCGGCCTCCCAAAGTGCTGGGATTACAAGCGTGAGCCACCGCCCTGGCCCTGTATTTGCATATTAAAAGATTAGGCTGGGAGGGTCAATTTTTCTCAGGCTCCGTGAATGACATGCGTAGTTAAACCAATCCCCTGAGCCCTATGCAAATAAGACACCGCCTCCTCCAGCCACTGTATATATATCTAGCCAGTATTTCTGGCAGGTGGAGTTCCCTCTCTCAGCTTTGGACACTCCCTAGTCTCTGTACAGGGGAGCTTCTTCCTTCTCCCTTCCTTCTTGCCCCTTCTTGCCTATTAAACTCTCTGCTCCTTAAAACCACTCCACGTGTGTCTATGTTGTTTTATCTAAACCAGCAGGAGGACCAAGAACCCTGGTGTTCCTCCAGTTAGTGGAGTCCTATTGTTACCCAGGAATTTCACCTGACAAGAAACCCAAACGCACTCAGGAACGCAGTTTATTATTACACCCGGCGGGCACAGATAGGTTCGTACCCAAAAGTCTGGACCCCAGCCTGAGTCAGTACACAGCTTTTATAGGTTAGGGGCAAGGGAAGTAACTCAAGGTTTTAGGCAACGTGGCAGTTTTGCAGGGGGCTTTCTGGCTAGTAAACAGGAAGCAGGTGAGCAGAAGCACAAAAGCAGACAAGGTAGCTGAGGCAGCTAATTCAGACACTCAGGAAATTTTCTTAACAGGCCTTTCACACAGGCCTTCCATCTCACTATCACTGGTAGATAGGGGCACTATCATTTTTGATGCTTACATTTCAGAGAGATCTCAAGTCCTTGAGAAAGACATTCCTGGGTTATAAAAATTTACAAGAGGCTTTTAGAAAGATTTATATGTATCTCATAGGGGCAGAAGGGATTTACAATGACAAATTCTCTAAAATGCTTTTTTAAAAAGGGAGAGAATAGTCTCTTCCCTCATTTTTTCTTTTTTCTTTTGTTTGTTTAGATGCTTATATTAAGAGACAGGACTTTGCTATTGTAAACCAGAAAGTATCTGAGACAGGTCTCAATCTTAATTTTGCCGTAAACCAGAAAGTATCTGAGACAGGTCTCAATCAACTTAATTTTGCCAAGGTTAAGGATGTGCTTCTGACATAGCTTCAGGAGGTCCTAATGATATGTGCCCAAGGTGGTCAGGGTACAGATTGCTTTTACACATTTTAGGGAGACATGAGACATTAGTATGTGTAAGATGTGCATTGACTTATTCTGGTAAGGCGGGAAAACTTGAGGCAAGGGCTTCCAGGTCACACATAGGTAAGAGACAAAAAGTTGCATTCTTTTGAATCCTTTATCTTCCTCCACTGAATACACAAGTTAGGCTGACTCAGTGAATCTACATTTTTACATAAACAATAGGGCAGGGGAAGCAATCAGACATGGATTTGTCTCAGGTGAGCCTCAGAGGGATGACTTTGAGTTCTGTCTGTCCTTTGTCCACAAGGAATTTCCTTGTGGGCAAATTGTGAGGAAGTTATGTAGCTTTTTATCTTTTTGTTATTATTATTTTTGAGACGAGTCTTGCTCTGTCGCCCAGGCTGGAGTACAATGACACAAAATCTCCGCACTTTGGGAGGGCGAAACGAGCAGATCGCTTGAGCTCAAGAGTTCAAGCCGGTCGCAGTGGCTCACACCTGTAATCCCAGCACTTGGCTGAGGCAGGAGAATTGCTTGAACCTGGGAGGCAGAGATTGCAGTGAGCTGAGATTGCACCATTGCACTCCAACTTGGGTGACAGGGCGAGACTCTGTCTCAAAAAAAAAAAAAAAAAAAAAAAAATAGTTCGAGACCAGCTGGGCAACATGTCTAAACCCCATCTCTACAAAAAATAAAAAAATTAGCTGGGCATAGTCCCAGCTATTCTAGAGGCTGAGGTGGGAGGATCACTTGAGCCAGGGAGGTAGAGTTTGCAATGAGCCGAAATCTTATCACTGTACTCCAGCCTGGGTGACAGAGACCCTGTCTCAAAAAAAGAAAAAAAAAAAGCTTAAAATCTCTTTTTTATCCTCTCAACTTCAATCTCGCTTACTTCTTCCTTCAAAGCCACCACTATCCTGAACTTGGTGCCCTTCCTTCCAATTGTGGTTGTTATTTTGCTTTGTTGTGTTATTGCCTATTGGAATATGGAAATATCTTTCTTTTGTAACAACAAATATGGAATACAAACGTTGTAACTTCTTTTTTGCCCATCCTGGATTAAAAAGAGGATCATAGATGAAATGTCTTGCAAACAGGACAAAATCTCTCGGGGTCTAAAATGCACTTTGCCCAGGGTCTTGCCTTGTAATGATAAAGAAGGTTGACTCTCCCTTAGTGATCCATACAAAGAAATGTGGTCAGCTGCAAGATCAAGCTTCAGTGGGCTCCTGAGTCACATGAAAATCCATCCACCACAAGCCTCTGTGCTTCAGAAGCTAGAAAGTCATTCTACCGCAGGGCACAACGTATGTAAATAGTACCAGGAGGAATATGCGCACCAGGAGGAATATGCGCAACAGGGGTTACCCATAGAGGGTCTTGACTACGAGTTGTCCAGGTCCTTGGCGTTTTGAACAAAGAATTGAACAAAATGCGCAAAGTAGTAGAGGAACGAAACGCAGGCATGAAGCAGCAAAAGCAGGAATTTATTTAAGCAAGAAAGCACTTAGAAGGGTGGGAGTGGGCCTGAGCAAGTAGCTCAAGGGCGCAGTTAGAAAGTTTTCTGGGCTTTAAGTACCCCATCTGAGGTTCTTATCTGGATGAAGGATTTGAGCTGTGGCAAATTAAAGGCTGAGGTGAACTGGTGCCCTATGTAGATAAAAGGATGGTCACTGCTTCTCTGGGGCCAATCGAAGGCACTCTCCCTTTTCATCCCAGCACTTTGGGAGGCTAAGGCAGGTGGATCACTTGAGCTTAGGAGTTCAAGACCTGCCTGGCTAACATGATGAAAATCTGTCTCTACTAAAAATATGAAAAAATTAGCTGGACATGGTGGCACACAATTGTAATCCCAGCCACCCAGCAGGCTGAAGCAGGAGAATTGTTTGAACCTGGTAGGCCAGAGGTTGCAGTAAGCCAAGATTTGCCACTGCACTCCAGTCTGGGTGACAGAGTGAGACTTCCTCTCAAAAAAAAAAAAAAAAAAGATAAAAATGTGTTATTTGTAAATTAACTGGGTGCGGTGGCTTGGGCCTGTAGTCGCAGCTACTCAGGAGGCTGAGGTGGGAGAATCGCTTGAGCCAAGGAGGCAGAGGTTGCAGTGAGCCCAGATTGTGCCATTGCACTCCAGCCTGGGTGCCATGTTAGAAACAAGAGTTTGGAGTTGTAAAGAAAACGAGCACTTAGACAAGAGGTTTTTCAGCAAGACAAATTTATTTTTGTAGAAGGGTGTGGCTCGCACTTTTAGTCGTTGTGAGAGCACACTGAACAAAGGAGTTATTTTTAACGTAGTTGTTTTTTTTTTTTTTTTTTTTTTGAGACAGACTCTTGCTCTGTTGCCAGGTGGCAGGCTGGAGTGCAGTGGCCTGATCTCAGCTCACTGCAACCTCTGCCTCTTGGGTTCAAGCAGTTCTCCTGCCTCAGCCTCCCAAGTAGCTGGGACTAAGGCGCACACCACCACGCCCAGCTAATTTTTGTATTTTTAGTAGAGACGGGGTTTCAGCATGTTGGCCAGGATGGTCTCTCTTGACCTTGTGATCCACCCGCCTTGGCCTCCCAAAGTGCTGGGATTACAGGCATGAGCCACCGCGCCCTACCGTATTTTTTTTTTTATTGGCTGGGGTTGGACTGTATAATTTTTTTCGTCTTGCTCTCTCACCCCGGCTGGAGTGCAGTGATGCGATCTTGACTCACTGCAACCTCCACCTCCCAGGTTCAAGTGATTCTGCTGCCTCAGCTTCCTGAGTAGGTGGGATTACAGGCGCGCACCACCACGCTCAGCTAATTTTTATTTTTAGTAGAGACAGGGTTTCACCATGTTGGTCAGGCCGGTCTCCAACGCCTGACCTTGTGATCCGCCCGCCTCCGCCTCCCAAAGTAATGGGATTACAGGCGTGAGCCATCGTGCCCGGCCTGGAGTTGATCTTGAGTGTCTAAAACTTAAACTTTTAAAAATAAGATAATAAAACGAAAGCTTTGAAGGCTGAAGCAGAGAATGGGATGAGTAATGGCGGGGCGGGGTTTGGGTTGATTTACAACCTTACAACTTATGACCAGGAAGTTGAGTTTGAAGAGGAATTTAGTGGTATGAGGCATGTTTGGGCTTGTGAGGACATGGCAAAGGTGGGAAGGGTAGTCACGGAAGAGCCGTTTTGGCTGATAGGGGCACTTTACAGTAGAGCAGGTCGTTTAGGAGAAGGGACAAGAAGTTGATTTTGAGAACAAAGAACAAGGAAGTTAAAAGTTAAAGTTTTGAAGAGGAAGTTACATCATGGTATTTGACAACTCCCCTTTTTGATTTTTTTAATTAAAAAAATTTAACATTATTTTTGTTTTGTTTTTTAAAAAAAACTTACTTGAATAAGACGGAGGAAAATTGAAGAAGGTTTTGCTGAGAGTTGTTTTAATAAGTTTTCGTACAAATTTTTCGACACAAGGTATGATAAAACATTTTATAAAAATAAGTATATTTATTATAATGGCAAAGGAAGTGAGGACTGAGGACTTGTTTTATTTGTTGAATTTTTTAAATTAAATTAGTAAAGGGATTGTTTATTACATTTTTAGTTAACTTATTGGATAAAGTAGCAGTAAGACTTTGTAGTGTTTTTGTTATGGTTTTTTTGGGAGTAGTATTATTAGGGATAAAAGTATAACTGAATTTTAATTATAACAGACTTTGTGTTTTGATTTGCCATTGTTTTAATTTGGTGGGGTGTGTTTATCACTAAGGTTTTTCAAAAGTTAGTTTTTTGGTTTGTTTTTTAGTTAACAAGGCAGTAGCCTCGATAGATTGAATATATCTGGGTCACTTACAGGATACTGGGTCTAAAACTTTTGATAGAAAGGCTACAGGTTGTAAGCGGCCCCCTTGTTTTTAAGTAAGTACCCCTAAAGCTACCCTCTTGTTTGTGTTAATGAAAAGGTGAAATGGTTTTTTTAGGGAAGGCAGGGGTAAGACAGGGGCAGTGATGGGTAAGTGTTTTTTTTTTTTTTTTTGAGACTGAGTTTCGCTCTTGTTACCCAGGCTAGAGTGCAATGGCGCGATCTCGGCTCACCGCAACCTCCGCCTCCTGGGTTCAGGCAATTCTCCTGCCTCAGCCTCCTGAGTAGCTGGGATTACAGGCACGCACCACCATGCCCAGCTAATTTTTTTGTATTTTTAGTAGAGACAGGGTTCAACTTGATGGATTTTTTTAGACGTCTACAGGAGAGGGTTAGGTTTTCTCTGGGATAAGTTTTAGGTATAGAGGTTTTGTTTTAGGGCATCTGAGTTAATCTATAATTGGCAATATCTAATTAATCTTACACTTTTTTTGCGTTTTTAATTTTAGGCAAAGGTAAGGACACATTTTTTGACCCGTTTAGGCTTTATCTTTTCTTTGTTTTTATTTATTAAGTGTTTTAAATATCTTATTTTATGTTTTATATGTTGGAGGTTTTTTTGAAACTTGTAATTTTTTTTTGTAGAAAGTTAAGAAGGTGGTTGCTGGGCGCGGTGGCTCACGCCTGTAATCCCAGCACTCTGGGAGGCCGAGGCGGGTGGATCACTTGAGGTCAGGAGTTCGAAACCAGCCTGTCCAACATGGCGAAACCCCGTCTTAAAAAAAAAAAAAAAAAAAGAAAGTTAAATAGGTGGATGCAAAAGTCTGTTGCTTGTTTTGTTATTTTTTGAGACCAGAGTCTCACTCTGTCGCCCAGGCTGGGGTGCAGTGGCGCTATCTCGGCTCACTGCAACCTCCACCTCCCGGGCTCAAGACTCTCCTGCCTCAGCCTCCTGAGTAGCTGGGATTACAGGCACGCGCCACCGTGCCCAGCTAATTTTTTGTATTAGTAGAGACGGGGTTTCACCATGTTGACCAGGATGGTTTCGATCTGTTGACCTCGTGATCCACCCGCCTCAGCCTCCCAAAGTGCTGGGATTACAGGCTTGAGCCACCGCGCCCGGCCTTAAGTTCCTTTTAATAGGTTAGTTTTTGTCTTAGGGATTAGTAGAAGTTTAATGTGAGTTAATTGATTTTTGTATTTGACCTTTGTATCTTTTAATATTTTTGTTTTGATTTTTTTTTGAGACAAAAGGTTTGAGGAGCAGGGGACATTAGGTAGAAGAGAACAAACATAGGAATGAGTTGTTTTTGAATGTATTAAAAAGATTATAACTTTATGTTTAGATTTCATCTTTCAATTTATTAAGGGCTCTTGGTGCGAATCCAGATAAAAAGAGCAGAGCTCCTTTTTTTTTTAAAGGTCATAAGTAGAGTGATTTTTTTTTTTTGTTTGGGACATTTCTTCTTAAAATGACTTTTTTTTAAAATATTTGAAACATTGGCCGGGCGTGGTGGCTCACGTCTGTAATCCTAGCAGTTTGGGAGGCCGAGGTGGGTGGATCACCTGAGGTCAGGAGTTCGAAACCAGCCTGGCTATCATGGTGAAACCCATCTTTAAAAAAAAAAAAGAAAAGTGTGTGGAACTTTGTTGGATAATGGAGGTAGTATCTGAGGCTCTTATTTTTTGGGGTTTTCTTTGTTACAATATGAATAACATAATTTTTTGTTTTTTTGTTTTAATTTTTTTACACATATTTTTTGAGCTTTTCTTCTTCTTCTTCTTCTTCTTCTTCTTCTTCTTATTATTTTTTTCCAAGACGGGGTTTCATCATGTTGGTCAGGCTGGTCTTGAACTCCCGACCTCAGGTGATCTGCCCACCTTGGCCTCCAAAGTGCTTGGATTACAGGTGTGAGCCACCACGCCCAGCCGAGCTTTTCTTAATAGCTCTTTAATGGTCTGATTTCTAAAATTTTTTATCTTTTGTAATTTTTTAGTAAAATTTGGCCAACTGTTTGTAACAAAATATACCTTTAGCATTTTTTGTCTAAGAGGATCTTTTAAATCTAGACTTGTATATTTTTTTATTTGTTTTTTCAGTCTATTTAAGAATTTTACAGGCCCTTCATCTTTTTTTTGTTGTATATTAAATGTTTGGGAAGTATTTTGGGCTTGGAGTATTGATTTTTGAATGTTTTTAATATTTTTTTTGAGATTTTAAATTTGTTTTGGTGTACTGTATTGTTACTATTTATTTGATTGAAGGTTTGGGCTGGAGATGTTTGGTCTGTTGTAGGAATGTTTTGGCCAGGAGGATGTTTATGTTTTTAGACTATAACAGTGGTCCTGTGGATTGTGTCCCTCTCTTTTCCTGAAAAGAGGATGCCTAGGATAGACATTAACTTGGCCCAAGTATATAATTGGGGTCTTAAAATTAGTCAATTTTATCTGTTACTTTATAGGGATTGTCTAAGAGTGGATTGAAGTTCTTATTTTGTTTTTAATTTTGGAAACTCTGAGTTGGTTAATGGGCATTTATGAAGCCAATGTCTTCTTCCTTCTAGAAGCACCTCCCTTAAGGGGAAGAGAGTTGGAGTTGATTTTTTTTGAGGTAGAGGAAAAAGGGAAGTTTTGAATTTTTTTTTTTTTTTATGTTGGAGTCTTTTTTTGGAGAGGGCATTTGGGCTGGTAATGAATTAGCTCATGGGATGGCAATTTTTGAGAATCAGAGTTATAAAAGGGAGAACAACGGGAGAAGGGGAAGGATCTGGGGCATTTTTTTTTTTTTTTTTAAAGACAAGGTTTCACCATGTTGGTCAGACTGGTCTTGAACTCCCGACCTCAGGTGATCCGCCTGCCTTGGCCTCCAAAGTGCTTGGATTACAGGCGTGAGTCACCATGCCTGGCCCTCTGGGGCATTTTTCTGAGGGAGAAGAGGGATGATGTGTTGGGTGTAGGAAGGTGGTTTAAGGGGTCTTATGTATTAGGATCTTTGGGCATGGGAGCTAATTTGTCTGAGTTTTTTTTTTTTTTTTTTTTTGAGACGGAGTTTCGCTCTTGTTACCCAGGCTGGAGTGCAATGGCGCGATCTCGGCTCACCGCAACCTCCGCCTCCTGGGTTCAGGCAATTCTCCTGCCTCAACCTCTTGAGTAGCTGGGATTACAGGCACGCGCCACCATGCCCAGCTAATTTTTTGTATTTTTAGTAGAGACGGGGTTTCACCATTTTGACCAGGATGCTCTCGATCTCTTGACCTCGTGATCCACCCGCCTCAGCCTCCCAAAGTGCTGGGATTACAGGCTTGAGCCACCGCGCCCGGCTGAGTTTTTTTTTTTTTAGGGGTGCTAGATTGAGTTTTTCCCTGGTTGTCTTTAAGGGAAGAAGAAGGACAGTTCTCTGTCTCTAACAAAGAGCATAGTTTATTTTTATTTATTTATTTATTTATTTTAATTTTTTTTTTTGAGACCGAGTTTCGCTCTTGTTACCCAGGCTGGAGTGCAATGGCGTGATCTCGGCTCACCGCAACCTCCGCCTTCTGGGTTCAGGCAATTCTCCTGCCTCAGCCTCCTGAGTAGCTGGGACTACAGGCACGTGCCACAATGCCCAGCTAATTTTTTGTATTTTTAGTAGAGACGGGGTTTCACCATGTTGACCAGGATGGTCTCGATCTCTTGACCTCGTGATCCACCCGCCTCGGCCTTCCAAAGTGCTGGGATTACAGGCGTGAGCCACCGCACCCGGCCTTATTTATTTATTTTTAAAAGATGGTGTTTCACCTTGATGACCAGGCTGGTCTTGAACTCCTGACCTCAGGTGATCCACCCACCTTGGCCTCTCAAAGTGCTTACAGGCGTGAGCCACTGCACCTGGCTGACCATAGTTTATTTATTTATCTATTTGTGAGAAAGTGGACTTTAATCATTTACACATTGAATTAAAAGTTGACATACCCAATCTTCATTGGACTTAAACTTTGGCCAGAAAACTGAGGGTTTGATGATGGATTCCTGAGTCTAAATAAAATAACAATACTTTTATCATTTGTTGCTTTTCTTTGTGTTTGATTCTCTCATTTTTAGCATGAGACTTACGGGACTATCAGGGGAATGTTATTGTTGTCAGTTTTATCTTTTGTATCCCCTTCCTTATTTGGGGTATTTTTTTTTCTTGGAGAAAGTGTCTGGGGCTCAACAATAGAGATTTTTTGCACCCTCCAGAGGCTCAACCCCTCGTTTTAGGGATTTTTCGCCTGTTCTTTATCTAGAGGCTCAACCCCTTTTACTGGAGGTTTCTCACACTCTTTAGTTTTTGTTTTGTTTTTCTCTGGCTGCTATTTTGTAGGAATTTTAGGTCCCTCTTAGTATTGGTGGGTTGGTATAAATCCCACTACAGGAAAATGCCTTAAGCCGTATGAGGTGACCACGGAACCGCAGATCTGGACACCACACTCACATCGCACTCAATTGTGCATCTTATTTACACACTTTTAACCTCTAAGATATCTCAACCACCAACAAAATACTTTGTTGCCCCCTTGACTTTTTTTTTTTTTTTTGAGTCAGAGTTTTGCTCTTGTTACCCAGGCTGGAGTGCAATGGCGCAATCTCGGCTCACCGCAACCTCCGCCTCCTGGGTTCAATCAATTCTCCTGCCTCAGCCTCCTGAGTAGCTGGGATTACAGGCGCGCGCCACCATGGCCAACTAATTTTTTGTATTTTTAGTAGAGACGGGGTTTCACCATGTTGACCAGGATGGTCTCGATCTCTTGACCTCGTGATCCACCCACCTCGGCCTCCCAAAGTGCTGGGATTACAGGCATGAGTCACTGTGCCCGGCCCGACTTTTTTTTTTTTTACCTTGGTCTGTGTATAGAGTTATTTGGTCACCACAGTACGTGAGATCTTTTTTGTCTGAGTTGTTGAGAGTCTGGGTTTATTTGTCATGCTTTGGGAGGTCTTGATCCCTCATCCCTGAGGCCACTGCAAGGAGGCAGTGGGACGCATCTCACGAGAGGTGGTTGGGGATCTCTCCCCAGAGGAGAACGTCAATCCTGGATGAGCCCCCCCAGTTGTTAGAAACGAGAGCTCAGAGTCACAAAGAACACAAGCACTCAGACAAAAGTTTTTTCAGCAAGGCAAATTTATTTTTGTAGAAGGGTGTTGCTCACACTTTTGGAAATTGTGAGAACACACTGAACAAAGGACAAAAGAAGTTTTTATTTTTAATGTAGTTTTTGTTTTTGAGTCTTTTTTTTAATTGGCTGGATTTGGAGTGTACAATTTAAGTTGATCTTGAGTGGCTAAAACTTAAACTTTTAAAAATAAGGTAATAAAATGAAAATTTTGAAGGCCAAAGGAGAGAAGGAGATGAGTAATGGGGGCGGGGGATTGGGTTGATTTACAACCTTACAACTTATGACCGGGAAGTTGAGTTTGAAGAGGAACTTAGTGGTCTGAGGCATGTTTGGGCTTGTGAGGACACGGCAAAGGTGGGAAAAGTAGTCACAGAAGAGCCGTTTTGGCTGATAGGGGCAGGTCACAGTAGAGCAGGTAGCTTAGGAGAAGAGACAAGGAAGTTGATGTTGAGAACAAAGAACAAGGAAGTTACAAGTTAAACCTTTGAAGAGGAGCTTACTGCATCACATATCTGACAATGGGAGTGAAACCTAGTCTTAAAAATAAATAGGCCGGGCATGGTGGCTCACACCTGTAATCCCAGCACTTTGGGAGGCCGAGGCAGGTGGGTCATTTGAGGTCAGGAGTTCGAGACCAGCCTGGACAACATGGTGAAACCCTGTCTCTACTAAAAAAATACAAAAATTAGCTGCGTGTGCTAGTGAGAGCCTATAATCTCAGCTACTCAGAAGCCTCAGGCAGGAGAATCGCTTGAGTCTGAGAGGCAGAGATTGCAGTGAGCTAAGATCACGCCACTGCACTCCAGTCTGGGCAAGAGAGTGAGGGACCCTGTCTCAAATAAGTAAATAAGTAAATAAATAAATAAATAGGCCCAGTGAGGTGGCTAGTGCCTATAATCCCACCACTTTTGGAGGCCAATGTGGGTCGATCGCTTGAGGTCAGGAGGAGACCAGCCTGGCCAAAATGGTGAAACACAGTCTCTACTAAAAGTACAAAAAAAAAAAAATGAGCTGGGCACGGTGGTAGACACCTGTAATCTCAGCTACTCAGGAGGCTGAGGCAGGAGAATCGCTTGAACCCAGGAGGAGGAAGTTGCTGTGAGCCAAGATCATGCCACTGCACTCTAGCCTGGGCTATAGAGTAAGACTTTGTCTCAAAAATAAATAAATAAATATATAAATAAATAAGTAAATAATTGTATTTATTGTTGCTATTTTTGGGGTTAAAGGTATTTTTGGCTGGTTGTGGTGGTTCACACCTGTAATCCCAGCACATTGGGAGGACAAGGTGGGTAGATTTCTTGAGGCCAGGAGTTCAAGATCAACCTGGGCAACATAGTGAACCCTGATCTCTACTAAAGATAAGATAGGCTGATGCAGTGGCCCACGCCTGTAATCCCAGCACTTTGGGAGGTTGAGGTGGGTGGATCTTGAGGCCAGGAGTTCAAGACAAGCCTGGCCAACATAGTGAAACCCCATCTCTACTAAAAATACAAAAAATTAGCTGGGCATGGTGGCAGGCGCCTGTAATCCCAGCCGCTCAGGAGGCTGAGGCAGGAGAATCTGGGAGGTCGAGGTTGCAGCAGCCTGGGTGACAATGCGAGACTGCCACTCAAAAAAAAAAAAAAAAAAAAAAAAAAAGAGGCCGGGCGCGGTGGCTCAAGCCTGTAATCCTAGCACTTTGGGAGGCCGAGGCGGGTGGATCACGAGGTCAAGAGATCGAGACCATCCTGGTCAACATGGTGAAACCCCGTCTCTACTAAAAAAATACAAAAATTAGCTGGGCATGGTGGTGCGTGCCTGTAATCCCAGCTACTCAGGAGGCTGAGGCAGGAGAATTGCCTGAACTCAGGAGGCGGAGGTTGCGGTGAGCCAAGATCGCGCCATTGCACTCCAGCCTGGGTAACGAGCGAAACTCCATCTCAAAAAAAAAAAAAAAAAAAAAAAAAGATAAAATAATTAGCTGGATGTGGTGTCGTGAACTTGTAGTCCTAACTGCTCAGGGTGCTGAGGTGGGAGGATCCCTTGTGCCCAGAAGGTGGATGTTGCAGTGAGTCATGATTGCACCACTGCAGTCCAGCCTGGGTGACAGAGCCAGACCGTTTCAGAATAAATAGACGGGCGTGATGGCTCACACCTGTAATCCCAGCACTTTAGGAGGCCGAGGCAGGCAGATCACCTGAAGTCAGGAGTTCGAGATCAGGCTGGTTAACATAGTGACACCCCATCTCTACTAAAAATACAAAAATTGGCAGGGTATGTTGGTGGATACCTGTAATCCCAGCTACTTGGGAGGCTGAGGCAGGAGGATCACTTGAACCCAGGAGGTGGAGGTTGCAGTGAGCTGAGATGGCACCACCGCACTCCAGGCTGAGTGACAGAGCCAGACTCCATCTCAAAAAAATAAATAAAAGAAATAAAAGAAAGAAAAGTATTTTAAATTTTTAGTTTTAATTTGTAATACAGTAAATATAGATAAATATTAACTATAAATGAAAGTATATTGGAGTCCCCAATAATTTTAGTTTGTTTTTTGAGACACAGTTTTGCTCTGTCACCCAGGCTGTCATGCAGTGACTTGATGTTGGCTCACTGCAACCTTTGCCTTTTGGGCTGAAGCAATCCTCCCACTGCAGCCTCCCAAGTAGCTGGACCACAGGTGCATACCACCACCCTCGGCTAATTTTTGTATTTTTTGTAGAGACAGGGTTTTACCATGTTACCCAGGCTGGTCTCAAACTCCTGATCTCAAGCTCTTTGGCCTCCCAAAGTGTCAGAATCACAGGTGTGAGCCACTGTACCTGGCCTAATAATTTTAAATATAAATTGTGTCTTGTGTTCTGAGCCCAATACAATTGAGAACTTCTACTAAAACATTTGCTTTTGGCTAGGCATGGTGGCTCATGCCTGTAATCCCATCACTTTGGGAGGCCAAGGCGGGTGGATCACCTGAGTTGAGGAGTTCGAGACCAGCCTGGTCAGCATGGTGAAACCCCATCTCTACTAAAAAAGATACAAAAATTAGACATTTGTAATCCCAGCTACTAGGGAAGCTGAAGCGGGAGAGTCCCTTGAACCCAAAAGGCGGAGGTTGCAGTGACCTGAGCTTGTGCCATTGTGCTCCACCCTGGGCAACAAATGAGCAAAACTCTGTCTCAAAAAAAAAAAAAATGCCCTTTTGTTTCTAGTATTACTATTTCACTAATGGCACAATACTTCCCCCTCAACCATAAATGATAGATTTTCTGTCACGTTTTCTTCCATTCCAAATAAAGCCATTGGTCTCCTCCATCACAGTATTTTCTTGCTAATTCTGTCTTTAATCATTTGCATTGTAATCTTTTACCTCTATTTTTATATTAATTCAAAAGCCTTAAATAATTGCATGGAGTAATACAAGAAAATGCTTGTTCATGAACCACATACAGTCATTTTTGAAATTGTAAATGGCATTAACAATTTTTCCTCTTTTCTTCTGTTTAAAATAACTTGGGTACTCTCTTTTCTTTATGTTTGCCAAGCATATATATTAGTGAAAACCTATACGGGAAGTGGCAATTTGGTTTCCTCTTCTTCCTGTAGTTGTTAGTTGAATACCGTGATTCGGGTTATTTCTAATTCTGGCACTGTATTCTGTTGGGTTCCCACAGACGCACACCCTGAGAAAGGATTTGAAAGCAAGTATTAATAATTCACTGGGAGGCGATCTCAAGAAACAATGGTGGAGGAATGCCGAAGCGAAATAAGGATGGAAGGGAAAGGCAGTTGAGAAAACAGTGAGATATCAAGCCAGCTGCTACCATGAGCAACTGTAGCTTCATCTTGCCATGGAACTCTGGGAATCAGTGTAGAGAGTATGCCCCAGAGTTACCCCCAGGACAAGTGAGGAGGCTGGTTATGAACTGCCGGGGGAGTGTTACAGTTCAGGCTGCCAGAGAAAACCTTGCCATGGGAATCAGCCAGGCATACACTCCAGCGTCAGGAGTATGGATGGAGACGCTGACCATGGCAGCCACAAACACAACGCAAGGCTTTTCATCATCAACTCTATTGTTTTATGTGCTTTGAAAGATTTAGATAACTGGGGCTGGGTGCGGTGGCTCACGCCTATAATCTCAGCACTTTGGGAGGCTGAGGTGGGTGGATCACCTGAGGTCGGGAGTTTGAGATCATCCTGACCAACATGGAGAAACCCCGTCTCTACTAAAAATACAAAATTAGTTGGGCATGGTGGTGTATGCCTGTAATCCCAGCTACTCGGGAGGCTGAGGCAGGAGAATTGCTTGAACCTGGGAGGCGGAGGTTGCGGTGAGCCGAGATCGAACCATTGCATTCCAGCCTGGGCAACAAGAGTGAAACTCCGTCTCAAAAAAGAAAGAAAGAAAGACTTAGATAACTGGCATCAACTTATTTATTGGAGAAGAATTGAAGAGTGAGACCATTTAGGAGGCTTGAGATGGTCCAGGTGGCAGCTTAGACTTGATTGTATGGAAATAAAGACCACCTATAGGAGAACAAATAAAGGCTATCAATTCAGAGCTTACGATAGCAAGAGAGAGAGCCACCATCAAGTGCATTTGGTAAAACCTCAAAGTCAAGCAGAGGACTGCGAAAACTTGATAGTGGAAAAAGCAAAAAGTTTCAGGTCTGCCCTGATGGGAGGCTGTGGCCTGGGGAAGCAGCAGCCTGCTAACTAGAGGTGGTGCGTCCTATGGGATTGGTTAGGGTTGTGCATTTGGCTTTCTCTTGTTGGTCCTAAATTGGAAGTGGGGACAGAAATCAGAGAAGCTGGCAATTATTTGAGACAGGGTCTCACTCTATTACCCTGGCTGGCGTTGCAGCGGCACGATCGTGGCTCATAGCATCCTCAGCCTCCTGGGCTCAAGCAGTCCTCCCACCTCAACTCCTAAGTCACCGGGACTACAGGCATGTGCCACCATGCCCGACTAATTTTATTTTTAATTTTTTGTAGAGACAAGATGTCACTGTGTTGCCCAGGTTGGTCTCTGTTGGGAGCCCTCCCGTGTGAAAACTTGCAAGGCGAGTTTCACAAGACTGGTGGTTGAGCCCGATGCAGGGCCTCCAGGAAGAAGGAACTCGAGATGAAAGGAGTTGGGGATCTAACAGGAGAATCTGGTAAATAGATAATCAGACGGCCATGCAGTCATGAGGAACAAGGTCTTGCAAAAACATGTGATAAGCACGGAATGTTTATGGGTTCCCAAGGTTAGTCATTATTCCTTTAACGACCACCTATTGTATATCTGACATTTACATTGTGCACAGCATGTGATTTATCTTCTTGTTTTCTTCTCTTAATGACGTAAACTGAATCTTAGAAAATGTATATAACTTGCACCCTTGAGAAAATAAAGTTGTTGTTGGAGTGCTGACTCCTCAACTCTCCTGACCACATCTGTCTGTCTTCACTTCTTCTCGCGCACCCCCTACTCAGGTTGGAATCCTCTTGCTGGTCGAGAGTTCCTGGCAGGTCTCAGTCTCCTGGGGTCAAGAAATCCTCCTGCCTCAGCCTCCTAAAATGCTTCAGCCTCCTAAAATGCTCGTGACAGGCAAAGCTGGCAGCTATCAGAGCATACTTGAAACCTTCTCTTTTTCCACTATAAAAAGTTCTCACTCCTCTGCCTGCCTTTGAGTCTTTGCCAAAACACAAGTGACTGTGGCTGATGCTCTTGCTGCAGCAGGCTCTGGATAAAGTCTTTGCTTGTTCTCATTCGGTTGGTCTTTGTTTATTTCCATAGATCAAACCATTTTTACTTGCATCCTCTTGCTTCTGTCATATACTTGCTTTGTGCCAGCCATTTGAAACTTCTCACTTTCCTTCAGATCAGCTTACCAGTCCCTAAAATGTGCGAGCTGCCTGCGCTGTTCATGTTGTATGTCTGCTCCTTCTAGTAAACTCTGTTACTGCTTCTCCAGCTGAAGGAACAAATCCTACTCACTTTACACCAAAGCCCAGCTCAAGTATCACCTCATCTGAGAGGCATTTCCTAACTCTTCCAGGGAGAATTAATTGAGCCCCACTTCTGAGATCCTATTACACTTTCCTTATGCTGGTAGCATAACCCTATTGCAGTCATAGTTTTCAGCCAGTGTCTGCGTCGCCTGAGGAAATGTAAACTCCTTTGAGGTAGGGTGCCTTTATATTGCTCTTAACTCTTAGAAAACGTTCAGTAAATGTGAAATGAAGTAGAAAAAAGTCATTACTCTCAAAATTCATTTTTGCTATATTCTATACAACCAGAGGTAAAGGGGAAGATTGATGGTGGTGTCTAATTTTACTGACTAAACAGTCTTTTGTTGTTTGTTTTTGTTTTGAGACACCCAGGCTGGAGTGCAGTGGCGCAATCTCGGCTCACTTCAGCCTCTGCCTCCTGGGTTCAAACAATTCTCCTGCCTCAGTCTCCTGAGTAACTAAGACTACAGGCGTGTGCTACCACCCCTGCTAATTTGTTTTTGTTTTTGTTTTTGTTTTTTTGAGATGGAGTTTCACTCTTGTTGCCCAGGCTGGAGTGATCCACCAGCCCCAGCTTCCCAAAATGCTGGGATTACGTGTGTGAGCCACCACACCTGGCTGAGTTTTGGGTTTCAAATGCCAAACTTGGGACAGCTGAAGGCTCCTCAGGTGATATGGACAATCAATAATACTGATTGGTAGGGGATGGAACTAAGATCTCAAAGCCTGGCAGGCAATATCTAAGACATTTAGCATCAACTGACTTCCTTCTTCCTTCCCTTCAGGTAACTATTAGGGATTTCCTAGGCCAGTTCTCTAAGAAACACACCTTATATTATGACCAGGACACAGACACACCTACAGACAACTGAATTAATACTTAGCCTTACACCATTGCACTGCTTTCTTTTCTTTTTTTTAGAGATAAGGTCTCACTCTGTCGCCCAGGCTGGAGCGTAGTGGTGAAATCATAGCTCACTGCAACCTCGAACTCCTGGGCTCAAGAAATCCTCTCTCCTCAGCCTTCTAAAGAGCTAGAACCACAGGTGCACACCACCATGCCCAGCTATTTTCAAACATTTTTATGGAGACAGGGTCTCAATATGTTGCCCAGGCTGGTTTCAAACCCCTGGGCTCAAACAATCCTCCCACCTCGGCCCCCAAATTATTGGGGTTTCAGGCCTAGGCCACTGCGTCCAGGCTTGTTATTTTCTATCCTATTGTTTTGTTTGCTTATCATTCTTGTCTTCCAACAGCAGTTTTTAAAAACTGTCTTGGGGTAGAGGGAGTATGGCTAACAGCTCTTTTTCTTAAATCTGCGCTGTGGATCTTTGAGCCAGATGTCTGTTATTCACTCCCAAGCCTCCTAGGCAATCCGCCAATGAGATCGTCCTGCTGTTAGTCTTTGAGTTAATGGCCAGTCAGCCCTGGGTCTTAGTGGGTGGGAGTAGAAGTGCGGGCATGCAGAGAGAAAGCTCATTAAACATGGCTTTGCCCTGCCAGAGAGGTTGTTCTTTAAAAAGAAGTTTGGGTCTGTAATTAAAAAAAAAACAATTAGACAATTTAGAAATGTAGTCATCTCCTGCTTAACATCAGTAATCTATTACTGAAAATTGGTTGTTCTGCATGAAAATGCTAAAACCAGCCTATTTCTTATTTTATTTTAAACAAGGAAAATTATACTATGTCAACCCCAAACCCTCAAACAATTTCTTAAAAGGTTAACTAAAGCATGGTCAGGTACCTAAATATAATTCTTATAAAACGAAACATCTGGTCAGTTGTGAAATGTTTAAAACATTGCTTCTTGATTGCCAAATAATTAATATAGTCAGTAACAAATAGGGGCTTTTGTGCTGTAGAAGGCTCAAGACCAAGACAGGCTCATGCTTCCCTTCAGGCGGCTTCCTTCTGACTCTAGACCCCTGACCACCCTCTTAGAGCATTTGCTTTAGAAAACTTGTAAATTTTCTCTCTGCATCTTCGAGATGCCAGGTTTTTTTTGTTGTTGTTTAGGTGGTTATTTTATCTTTAGTCGATGCATAATCTTTCAGAAAGCCTTGTCAGTTTTACAACCCAGGAAAGTCGTTCTCCAGGACCTGGGAACTATTTCTTTGAAATGCAATCAGCAGGACACAATATCCTTATCTCTGTTTCTGTGGGAGGGCAGCAGGAGACTGATTCCCAGTTGCCTGTCTCCAAATTTCAAGATGTCATGCTCTAAGTTAGAAAACTAACTCTTGTCACAAAGCTAGGATACATTCATTTTTCCTTTTTATTGATTTCTGAACAACAGAAATTTATTTCTCACACTTCTGAAGGCTGCGTGTCCGAGAGCAGGGTCCCAGCACAGTCAGGTTCTGGTGAGGGTGCTTTTCCAGTGGCAGATGCCCAGGTCTGGCCGTATCTCCCAGGGGAGGAGGGCAGAGGCTATTATTCCTTTGGAGAAAGCCAACTAGCAAATACACAATGGAATTTTAGTTAGCCTTTCAAAGGAAGGAATTTCTGCCATTTGCAACAACGCAGATGAACCTGGAGGACTATGCTAAATGAAAAAGGTCAGGCAGGGAAGGACACGTGCTGCAGGAGCTCACATAAACATGGAATCTAAGCTCATAGAAGCAGAAAATAGAATGGTGGTTACCAGGGGCTGGGAGGGAGGAGATGGGGAGATGTCAAACGAGTACCATGTTTCAGTTAGACGGGAGGAATGCCTTTTGGAGATCGATTACACAGGATGAGAACTATAGTTAATGTATTGTATATTCCAAAATTGCTAAGTGAATGCATTTTAAATGTTCTTCCTACCAAGAAAATGATGAGTATTGGCTGGGTGCGGTGGCTTATACCTGTTATCCCAGAGTTTTGGGAAGCTAAGGCAGAAGGATCACTTGAGGGCAGGAATTCAAGGCCAGCCTAGGCAACATAGTAAGACCCTGTCTCTATAAAAAATAAAAAAACGGCTGGGTGAGGTGGCTCATGCCTGTAATCCCAGCACTTTGGGAGGCCCCCCCGAAGTGCTGGGATTACAGGCATGAGCCACCAATTCCAACTTGAGGTTGGGAGTTTGAGACCAGCCTGACCAACATGAAGAAACCCCGTCTCTACTAAAAATACAAAATTAGCCAGGCATGGTGTCACATGCCTGTAGTCCCAGCTACTCAGGAGGCTGAGGCAAGAGAATCGCTGGAACCCAGGAGGTGGAGGTTGCAGTGAGCTGAGATCTCGCCACTGCACTCCAGCCTGGGCAACAAGAGCAAAACTCCATCTCAAAAAATAAATAACAATAAAAAAATTAGCCAGACATGGTGGTGTACCTGTAGTCTTAGCTATTCAGGAGGCTGAGGTGTGAGGATGTCTTGAGCCCAGGCGTTCAAAGTTATGGTAAGCTGTGATGGCGCCCCTGCACTCCAGTCTGGGCAACAGAGTAAAAACTTGTCTCTTTCAAAAAAAAAAAAAAGATGAGTATTGAGGTAATGGATACGTTAATTAGCTTGATTTAGTAATTTCACATTGCATACACATATATAACATCACACTGTACCCCGTAAAGACATGAAATTATAAGAAGCCAATGGCAAACACAGATGGCCTGTGACTTCCCTTGTGTCCTTCAGTACTAGTTCACCCAGTCCTTTAAAAAAACTGCCCCTTCTGATCAGCAGTTTGGTTCAGACTGACTTCTGGCTCCCCTCCCCTACTGCAGCTTAACTTTGCCTGAAGTTTCAACGTTGTTCAGTGCAGTTTTTGCTTCGACACCACCGGTGGTCCTGTGTTGCCCCCGTTTTGTTTTGTTTCATTTTGGTTTTTGTCTTTTGTTTTTTTTTTTTTTTGGTAGAGATGGGGCCTTGCTTTGTTGTCCAGGCTGGTCTTGAACTCCTGGCTGCAAGTGCTCCTCCTGCCTCAGCATCCCATGGCGCTGGGATTACAGGCCTGTTGCACCCCTTTTGTTATTGTTGTTTGTTTGTTTGTTATTTTTTAGTTGTTTTTTTTTCTAAGTGTCTTGCTCTGTTGCCCAGGCTGGAGCACAGTGGCATGATCATGGCTCACTGCAGCCTCTACCTCCCAGCTCAACCAACCCTACAGCTTCAGCCTCCTGAGTAGCTGGGACTACAGGCATGTACCACCCTGTCTGGCTAGTTTTTTTGTATTTTTTGTAGAGACAGGATTTCACTTTGCTTCCTAGGTTGGTCTTGAACTCTTTTGCTCAATCCATCCAACCACCTCTGCCTCCCAAAGTGCTGGGATTACAGGCATGAGTCACTATACCCAGGCTTAATTTTTGTATTCTTTGTAGAGACAGCGTCTCACTATGTTGCTCAGGCTGACTTTAAACACCTGAGTTCAAGCGATCCTCTGGCCTCAGCCTCCCAAAATGCTAGGATTCTAGGCATGAGCCACTGCGTCCAGCCCCTTTTGTTGATAGCTCCACAATTTTCCAAAACCTTCACAGGGACTCTGTATTAGTTTTCTAGAGTTGCCATAACAAAGCACCGCAACCTGGGTGGCTTAAAAAAACAGAAATGTATTCTCTCACAGTTCTGGAAGTCAGAAGTCCAAGATCAAGGTCTTGGCAGGGCCATGCTGTTTCTAAAGGCTCCAGGGAAGAATCTATTCCATGCCTTACTTTTAGCTTCTGATGTTGCCAGTAAGTGCTTGTTGGTATAGCACTTTAATTGCTGTCTCTGTTGCCACATGGCATTCTTCCTGGGTCTGTTTCTGTGTCTCTGCTTCTCATAAGGACAGCTGTCATATTGGATTGAGTCCATACTACTTAATATAGTTTGGATATTTGTCCCCTCCAAATTTCATGTTGAAATGTGACCCCCAGTGTTGAAGGTGGAGCCTAGTAGGAGATGTTTGGATCATGGGGACGGATCCCTCATGAATGGCCTGGTGCCCTCCCCACAGTAATGAGTGAGTTCTTGCTCTACTAGTTAATGTGCAGTCTGATGGTTAAAATCTCTCGTCATGTGACACACTGACTCTCCTTGCCTTCTACCGTGATTGGAAGCTTCCTGAGGCCTCTCCAGAAGCAGACGCTGGTACCTTGCTTCTTGTACAATCTGTAGAACTGTGAGGCAATTAAACTTCTTTTCTTTTCCTTTTTTAAAATTTTTTATTTTTATTTATTATTTTTGAGATGGAGTCTTGCTCTGTTGGCCAGGCTGGAGTGCAGTGGCGCGATCTCGGCTCACTGCAACCTCCTCCTCCGAGGTTTAATCAGTACTCCTGCCTCAGCCTCCCTAGTAGCTGGAATTACAGGCGCCCATCACCACACCCAGCTAATTTTTGCATTTTTAGTAGAGAAGGGGTTTCACCATGCTAGCCAGGCTGGTCTCAAACTCCTGACCTCATGATCCGCCCGCCTCAGCCTCCCAAAGTTCTGGGCTTATAGGCGTGAGCCACCTCGCCTAGCCACTAAACTTCTTTTCTTTGTAAATTACCCAACCTCAGGTATTCCTTTATAGCAATGCAAAATGGACCAATATAGTACTTGAGTATGACCTCATCCTAACTTAATTTTTTTTTTTTTTGACATGGAGTCTCCCTCTGTCACCTATGCTGGAGTGCCGTGGCAAAATCTTGGCTAACTGAAACCTCCACCTCCTGGGTTCAAGCAATTCCCCTGCCTCAGCCTCTCAAATAGCTAGGATTACAGACATGTGCCACCACCCCCGGCTAATTTTTTTGTACTTTTAGTAGAGATGGGTTTTCACTATGTTGGGCAGACTGGTCTCAAACTCCTGACCTCAGGGGATCCGCCTGCCTTGGCTTCCCAAAGTGCTGGGATTACAGGTGTGAGCCACCATGCATGCCTGATTATCACTGCTTTCCAGAGGTGCAGTGTCTCAGATAAAGATCAACACTGCTCAGTGGTCAGGAGGAAGAAAGACCTGTGTGCCACTGAGCGCAGGCTGTAACTTCCTGCCTTTAGTTATTCTCAGTTACTTTTAGAAGTGGTTTATTTATCTTTGCAAAATGAATCTGACAGTCATGGGGTGCCGCTGCCACCGGGTGGCGGGGCCCACTTAGTGACTGTCAAACTTCAGCCTTGAAAGTATATCGCAGGCCGGGCGCGGTGGCTCATGCCTGTAATCCCAGCACTTTGGGAGGCCGAAGCAGGTGGATCACAAGGTCAAGAGATCGAGACCATCCTGGTCAACATGGTGAAATCCCGTCTCTACTGAAAATACAAAAAATTAGCTGGGCACGGTGGCGCCTGCCTGTAGTCCCAGCTACTCAGGAGGCTGAGGCAGGAGAATTGCCTGAACCCAGGAGGTGGAGGTTGCGGTGAGCCGAGATCGCGCCATTGCACTCCAGCCTGGGTAACAAGAGCGAAACTCCGTCTCAAAAAAAAGAAAAAGAAAAAGAAAGTATATCGCTACTAAAGATAAAATAGGCTGACGCAGTGGCTCACACCTGTAATCCCAGCACTTTGGAAGGCAGAGGTGGACAGATCATGAGTTCAGGAGTTCAAGACCCGCCTGACCAACTTAGTGAACCCCCCGTCTCTACTAAAAATACAAAAGTTAGCCGGGCATGGTGGCATGAGCCTGTAATCCCAGCTCCTCAGGAGGCTGAAGCAGAATTGCTTGATCCTGGGAGGCAGAGGTTGCAGTGAGCCAATATCGCACCACTGCCCTCCAGCCTGGGCAACAGAGTGAGACTCTGTCTCAAACAAAAGAAAAGATATCCTTTTGTCAGACTCCAGTGGGCTATGCAAGAAATCCAGGGAATGGCAGGGCGCAGTGGCTCACGCTTGTAATCCCAGCACTTTGGGAGGCTGAGGTGGGTGATCACCTGAGGTCAGGAGTTCAAGACCAGCCTGACCAATGTGGTGAAACCCCTAGTCTCCACTAAAAATACAAAAATTAGCTGGGTGCGGTGGCACGTACCTGTAATCCCAGCTACTTGGGAGGGTGAGGCAGGAGAATTGCCTCAGCCCGGTGGGGCAGAGGTTGCAGTGAGCTGAGACTGCGCCATTGCACTCCAACCTGGGCAACAGAGGGAGACTCTATCTCAAAAAAAGAAAGAAAGAAAGAAATCCAGAGAATGTGCAAGTTAAACTACTGAGATACAGGAAGGCCACACCAGAGTTTCTACTCCATTTTAATTTTATTTTAAAAAGCAAGAATTTCAACTTTACTGACATTGATTATACAGTTTGTATTGAATTCGTCACTCTGAATCTATGTCACCATTATGTGTCATCCTCTCAGGGAAGGACAGAAGCATCACATTGTGGTGACTTTCCTCCCTGAACCCCTGCAGAGTACAGCATATTACAGGTTAGGAGTGACTGGTTAAAGGCAGATGGAATGATCTAGTTTCAACTAAACCTATCCTTACACAACAGAGAAGTGGCTTGAAAAGACTCCTACAGAGAAACTGCTGGTTTTCAAGATAACTCTAATAGTGCATGTGCCAGCAAACAAGTAACTGTTTGACGGCACCGACATCTATTCCTACAGGCATAGAAACCCTTTGTCTACTATTTGACAAGAAAAGACAACAAAAATCTAACATAGTTTATTAGAAGTTGGTCAAAACATTCAAAATGACTAACGCTGTTTGAAATATGGATTTATTTTATTGTTAGTATAAGCCTCACCCTAATTGTTGTGTATGAAGAGGTTTCATCAGACATCTGTTCTGGTTATTACAGCCACGTATCAACCAAAATTTGAAATAAACTGAATTTAGGACCACTTCTTGGCCAGGAACAGTGGCTCATGCCTGTAATCCCAGCAACTGGAGAGGCTGAGGCAGGTGAATCACCTGAGGTCAGGAGTTTGAGACCAGCCTGGCTAACATAGTGAAACCCCGTCTCTACTAAAAATACAAAAATTAGCTGGACATGTGGCACATGCCTATAATCCCAGCTACTCGGGAGGCTGAGGTGGGAGAATAGCTTCAACCTGGGAGGTGGAGGTTGCAGGGAGCTGAGATCATGCCACTGCACTCCAGCCTGGGCAACAGAGTAAGACAAGAACCAGTTATTTACATCAAGGGTCCCCAAACCCTGTTAGGAACTGAGCCACACAGCAGGAGGTGAGCAGCAGGCAAGCGAGCATTACTGTCCTGAGCTCTGCCTCCTGTCACATCAGTGGTGGCGCTAGATTGTCATAGGAGCATGAACCCTATTGAAGCATAGGAGCTCCTAGATTGTCATAGGAGCATGAACTGTGCATGTGTGGGATCTCGTTTGCACATTCTTTATAAGAATCTAATGCCCTATGTTACATATAGTGAACCCCAAGTTTCTCTTTGAATAATCAGTATGTCAATATGTTCAGCTCTCTTACTCTTTAATTCTCTATTTTAAAGTTTAACTTCCTTGGCTGGGCATGGTGGCTCACGCTTGTAATCCCAGCACTTTGGGAGGCTGAGGCAGGCGTATCATCTGAGATCGGGAGTTTGAGACCAGCCTGACCAAAATGGAGAAACCCCATCTCTACTAAAAGTACAAAATGAGCTGGGTGTGGTGGTGCATGCCTATAATCCCAGCTACTCAGGAGGCTAAGACAGGAGAATCTCTTGAACCCAAGAGGGGGAGATTGTGGTGAACCAAGATTGTGCCATTGCACTCTAGCCTGGGAAACAAGAGTGAAACTCCATCTCAAAACAAACAAACAAAAAAGAATTTAACTTCCTTGTAGTTTCATTAAACAACCTTTTCCACCAGTTCTAATCAGTAGTTCACATCTGCTCCCTGGTCCCCTGCCCCATCCTGACTCATCCTGGTCATCCACTCTGATCACCTGCTCCGGTTACCTGCTCCAGTCACCTGCTTTGACCCCGGCTTACCTGCTCTGACCTGCCATAACTGTCCTTCCTGCCAAACTACCCACCTGGCCACTCCAGCTCATACCCCTGCTCCCTTTAAAATAGCCAATCGGAATTAGACTAGACTGTGCGATCTAACCCTAGCCAATAGGGGAACGACACAGCAGCGGGGGCAACCTCCGTCAGGGATTAAATACCCCTTTCCCTCCTTGTCCAGGCATGTGCTCACCATTGTTCCATCTGTGAGCCACACTCTTCTATAGAAGTAAATTGCCTTGATGAGGAAATTTATATTAGAATGCTACTTCTTTTATAGCATTGAAAATTCTACTTATAACACTGATTATTTGAGGTGGAACAGTTTCATCCTGAAACCATCCCCACCCCACCACCAGTCCATGGAAAAGCTGTCTTCCAGGAAACCAGTCACTGGTGCCAAAAAGGTCAGAGACCACTGCTTTACATTACTATTTCATAGTGTTGAACCAGCCTTTCAAAATGAGTGAAATGCAGAACGTACACTGGTCCTCTTCCCATGATATGGGGAAGACCTGGGACTAGAGTCTATGTTTTTGTACTTATGAGACATGTTAAAGTATAGTTTTCAAGAAGGTAACAATGTGGCTCTCTGGCAAATATATGACAAAATGTGTCAAAGATTGTACTTAGCTCACCCATTCATGACGGAACCAGTAAAGAAACAGTGACCAATTCAAAGAGCATTTGAAAAACAACATTTCTTTCTTCTTTTTCTTTCTTTTTTTTTTTGAGACAAAATTTCACTCTTGTTGCCCAGGCTTGTTTCCCAATGCAATGGCACGATCTCTGCTCACCACAACCTCCACCTCCCGGGTTCAAGTGATTCTCCTGCCTCAGCCTCCCAAGTAGCTAGGATTGCAGACATGTGCCACCGTGCACAACTACCTTCGTATTTTTAGTAGAGACAGGGTTTTTCCATGTTGGTCAGGCTGGTCTCGAACTCCAGACCTCAGGTGATCCACCTGCCTCAGCCTCCCAAAGTGCTGGGAATACAAAATACAAAAATACAAAAATTATTTGGGCATGATGGGGCATGCCTATAATCCCACCTACTCAGGAGGCTGAGGCAGGAAAATCACTTGAACCTAGGAGGTGGAAGGTTGCAGTGAGCCAAGATCACACCACTGCACTCCAGCCTGGGCAACAGAGCAAGACTCCATCTCAAAAAAAATAAATAAATAAAAAAGAAGTATAGCATACGCAGTTATGTAAAGTCCATAATACTTTATAATGGTAATAAAAGTCTATGTTACTGATGGACTTATTCTATTCTTTGTTATTTTAGAGTAGACTCCTACTTATTAAAAAGACGTTAACTGCAATAGCCTGGCAGGTCTTTTAGGTGTTCCAGAAGGCCCTGTTATCATAGTAGATGACGGAGCCCTGCATGTTATTGTCCCTGGAGACCTTCTAGTGGGACAAGACGTGGAGGCGGAAGACAGCGATATTGACGATTCTGACTATAAGTAGGCCTTGACTAATGTGTGTGGTTGCATCTTAGTTTCGAACAAAAAAAGTTGAAAAAATGTAAAAAAGCATATAGATTAAGGATATATAGAAAGGAAATATTTCTGTACCACCATACAATGTGTTTGTGTTTGAAGCTAAGTGTTATTACGAAAGAGCCAAAAGCTTTTAAAAATTGAAAAATTTATTAAGTAAAAAACTATGATAAGCTAAGCTTTATTACTTAAGAAAATGTTTCGCAGCCTGGGCAACATAGTGAGACCCTGTCTCTACAAAAAACATAACAAATTAGCTGGGTGTGTTGGCTGATGTCAGTGGACCCAGTAACTTGGGAGGCTGAGGCAAGGGGACTGCTTGAGCCCTGGAGGTCGAGGCTGCGGTGAGCCATGATCACACCACTGCACGCCAGCCTAGGAGACAGAGTGAGACCTCATACCAAAAAATTAATAAATGTTTAAGAATAAATGTCCCGGCTGCACGCGGTGGCTCACGCCTGTAATCCCAGCACTTTGGGAGGCCAAGGCGGGTGGATCACGAGGTCAAGAGATCGAGACCATCCTGGTCAACATGGTGAAACCCCGTCTCTACTAAAAATACAAAAAATTAGCTGGGCACGGTGGCGCGTGCCTGTAATCCCAGCTACTCAGGAGGCTGAGGCAGGAGAATTGCCTGAACCCAGGAGGAGGAGGTTGCCGTGGCTGAGATTGCGCCATTGCACTCCAGCCTGGGTAACAAGAGCAAAACTCCATCTCAAAAAAACCAAAAAAAAAACAAACAAACAAAAACAAAAAAAAGAATAAATGTCCCACCTGGGCAACATGGTAAAACCTCATCTCTACAAAAAAATTTAAAAACTAGCCGGGGATGGTGGCAGGCTTCTGTGATCCCAGCTATTCAGGAGGCTGAAGTGGGAGGATCTCTTGAGCCCAGGGAGGTCAAGGCTGCAGTGATCTGTGATTGCACCACTGCACTCCAGCCAGGTGAGAGCTAGACCCTGTCTCAAAAATAAAATAAAATAAAATAATACATAAATAATAAATGCAGTGTAGCCTAAGTGTCCAGTGTTCTTTTTTTTTTGAGACGGAGTTTTGCTGTTGTTACCCAGACTGGAGTGCAGTGGCGCGATCTCGGCTCACCGCAACCTCCGCCTCCTGGGTTCAAGCAATTCTCCTGCCTCAGCCTCCTGAGTAGCTGGGACTACAGGCACGTGCCACCATGCCCAGCTAATTTTTGTATTTTTAGTAGAGACGGGGTTTCACCATGTTGACCAGGATAGTCTCGATCTCTTGACCTCGTAATCCACCCACCTCGGCCTCCCAAAGTGCTGGGATTATAGGCGTGAGCCACCGTGCCTGGCCGGTGTCCAGTGTTCTAATCTACAGGCATGCATTGTAATGTTGTAAGCTTTCACAGTCACTCACTACTCACTCAGGACTCACCCAGAAAACTTCCAGTGCTGCAAGCTCCATTCATGGCAAGTGCCTGATAAACTACAGGTCACTTTTGGCTGGCCGGCCTTCCTTCCTTCCTTCTTCCTTCCTCCCTCCCTTCTTCCCTTCCTCTCTTTCGTTCTTTCTCTCTTTCCTTTCTTTCTTGATGGAGACTCGCTCTGTCGCCCAGGCTGGAGTGCAGTGGCATGATCTCGGCTCACTGCAACCTCTGCCTCCCAGGCAAAAGCGATTCTGCTGCCTCAGCCTCCTGAGTAGCTGGGATTATAGGCATGTGCCACCACACTGGGCTACAGTTTACTTTAAAGTAAACAGGCTTCTAAATTAACCGCCTGGGGGAGGGCTTGTGATTCACGCAGACATCCTGTCCCTGAGTAAAGAATCCTATTTTGAGCCAACCTCTTGACACTGAAGAGGACTCTGACTCACTTTCAAATCAAATGTCGGTATTTTAGCCTTTAACTGCAATCTGTAGCCAATGATTGTAACCTCTGTATTGTATCCTCCAATGAAAAGGATGGTTCTGCTGTCAAGAGTCCTCCTCCCTTCTTCTAAACTTTCCCATGAAAGCCTTCCAACTTGTAGCGGACTCCAAAACACTCCCAACTTTTTTAGCCTGTCTTCCCAGGTTGACCATAAATACAGCCTAGGTGTGTGGTGGGCCAGACCACCTAGATTTGTGTAAGCGTGGCAGGCCCATTTTCCCTGACAGTCATACCGACAGATTTCCACAGAGCTGCCTTAACATTGAGGAAATAGTTAAACCAGGGAAATCGGTGCCCAGACAGCAAAGCTGAAAATGAAACATATGGTCAGTAGGAGCCTTGCATGGGCTTCTCCCTAACCTGGAGCAAACAAAATCACAGAGACAGTCTTACATTCCTAGTGCCAGGACCTGTCTTGGGTCAACGAAATCTCAGATGAGTCAAGGCAACAGAGGCAGCTGGGTGAATAGATTCATTGGAGAGTCTAAGGCAGCTCCCCAGACCAAGCGTGAAGGAGGTAAGATAGAAATAATCACTCCGGTACCACAGTAGACAGGCCTTGAAGATACTGGGGCCCTCACAGCCTAACCTGACTTAGCAAGCATTTTTGCCTCTGACCTTCTAGTTGAAACAAAATTAATTACCAACTTAGACTTAGGCAAATCCTATACTGCATGTAGGCACATAACCCCAACCTATATAATCATTAAGAAAATTGGCTGGGTGTGGTGGTACACACCTGTAATCCCAGCACTTTGAGAGGCCAAGGCGGGTGGATCACAAGGTCAAGAGATCGAGACCATCCTGGCCAACATGGTGAAACCCTGTCTCTACTAAAAATACAAAAATTAGCTGGGCGTGGTGGCTGAGGCAGGAGAATTGCTTAAACCTGGGAGGTGGAGGTTGCAGTAAGCTGAGATCGCACCACTGCACTCCTGCCTGATGACAAAGCAAGACTCCATCTCAAAAAAAGAAAAAAAAGAAAAGAAAATTGTAACACCTTGAGTTTATCTAGTGGAATTATCTCCGGCCTGCTCCTTGTATCAGGTTACAGCCATAAATTCCCTTCTTTCCTAGTTTTTCTGCTTCTCATTATCAGGCCTTGAGAAAACGTAGCTGGACCCAACTTGGTACCGGGAACATAAAACATAGGTATACTTTATGACGTTCACACAATTTGGCTTCCAATAAACCTTTGTTTTTTGTTTGTTTTTGAGACAGAGTCTTGCTCTGTTGCTCAGGCTGGAGTGCCGTGGCGCAATCTCAGCTCACTGCAACCTCTGCTTCCTGGGCTCAAGAGATTTCTCGCACCTCAGCCTCCCAAGTAGCTGGGATTACAGGTGTGCACCACCATGCCCAGCTAATTTTTGTAGTTTTAATAGGGATGGGTTTTGCCATGTTGGCTAGGCTGGTCTTGAATCCTGATCTCAAGTGGTCTGCTTGCCTCTGCCTTCCAAAGTGCTGAGATTACAGGTGTGAGCCACCGTACCCAGCCCCAATAAACCTTTCTCAAATTATTTGTGCCTCAATAGCCTTAATTTTGGTCAACATGTCCTATACATGTGTACCATTTTTTATCTTCTATACCATATTTAAATTTTTTTTTTTTTTTTTAAATAAAGACAGGGTTTTACCTTGTTGGCCAGGCTGGTCTTGAACCCCTGACCTCAAGTGATCCGCCTGCCTCAGCCTCCCAAAGTGCTGGGATTACAGGCTTGAACCACCACACCTGGCCTTCTATACTATATTTTTACAGTGCCTTCTTATGTTTAGATACACAAGTACTTGCCATTGTGTTACAGTGGCCTCCCATATTTAGTATACGAACACACCGTACAGGTTTGGAGCCTAGGAGCAATTTGCTCTTCCATATAGCCTAAGTGTATAGTGGGCTGAATCATCTAGGTCTCTGTAAGCACGCTCTATAAGGTTTACACATGGACAAAACCGCCTCATGCATTTCTCCCCGCTGTTGAGCAGTGTGTGGCCTGAATCTGTCCCACCAACAGAAGTTATTTGCATTTCTTCCAGACAGAAATCTTCAAGTGAACAAGCAGTTTCTCAAATTCTGGGACCCTTAATCAATAGTAACTAATGGGATAAACTTTACTTTACTATGGTCCTCTCTGGCTGAATCCAGCTCGTGTATTTTGTAAATGAAGTTCTGTGGGAGCCCAGTCTATCTGTGTCTTTGCTTATTGTCCATGACTGCTTTTGTGCCACAGTGGCAGCCCCGAGTACACACAGCAGAGATCCTAAAGCCCACAGATTTAGACCTGAGCTCTCAACACAGAAATCCTAAAGGTCACGGACTTAAAGCCTGAGAAATTTACTATGTGAACCTTTACAGGTAAAGTTAATTGGCCATCGCTCTAGACAACCCTATGATGATTTTTGCCATGGCATGAAAATGAAAATGTCAGAGGGATGAGAACCAGAGCAACTCCATATTGAATAGGGGCTGGGTAAAATGAGGCTCAGACCTACTGGGCTGCATTCCCAGACGGTTAAGGCATTCTAAGTCACGGGATGAGATAGGAGGTTGGCACAAAATACAGGTCTTAAAAATCTTGCTAATAAAACAGGATGCCATAAAGAAACTGACTAAAACCCACCAAAACCAAGATGGCAGCAAGAATGACCTCTGATCGTCCTCACTGCTATACTCCCACCAGCGCCATGACAGTTTACAAATGCCATGGCAAAGTCAGGAAGTTGCCCTATATGGTCTAAAAGGGGGAAGCATGAATATTCCACCCCTTGTTTAGCCTATCGTCAAAAAATAACCATAAAAATAGGCAAGCAGCTGCCCTTGGGGCTGCTCTGTCTATGGAATAGCCATTCTTCCATTCTTTCACTCTTTTACTTTCCTGATAAACTTTCACTGCCCTCTACTGACTTGCCCTGAATTCTTTCTTGTGAGAGATCCAAGAACCCTCTCTTGAGGTCTGGATCAGAACCCCTTGCCTGTAACAAAAGGATGTGCTATTTAGCTTTTTGCCTTATTTCCAAGTTTTGCACACTTTTTCTGACCGACACTTGAGAACCTTTAATATATAGTTTTTCTGTTTCCATTGTCTTCAGTTAGGCCTTCTGGTTCCAATTCTCTAAGTTTTAATTCAGCCAGTGTTTACTGAACACATACTATGTACCAGAAGCTACTGCAATGATTAGAACCTAGTCCTCACTTCCACATTTTGTGAGGAACTCAAAAGTGAGACTGCGAAGGGTTCTTCTTTTAGAGGAGAAATCTAAGACCCATCTAAGGAAGATTTCCTAGATATCTGAAGACTGGAGGCAGGGGGAGAAAGAGAAATAGGCATGTTAATAGCTGCTAGAGGGAAACGTGAATTTGCTTTGGGGACTCTGATTTTAAGAAAAGCACTTCGATGGCTCTTTTGATTGTGAAAAAGTTAAGCCAAAGTCCTATTTTAAAAAGGAGACATTTCAAGTGAGGACTCAGCTCTGATTTTTTTATCTTGCCCAAATTCCTATCTAAGGGGAGTCATGCCCTGCAAATTATAAATCCTTATCAGATGGGTTTTATTTGACCTTATATATCGTGATTTACTTTCCAATCTGACTCTGGCATAACATTACCTGATAAAGAAGAAAATCAAAATATTTGATCCCCAAACTTGTTTCTTTGCCGTATTTTGAAATGGCCCTGCAAGCCATCCTTTATGGGGGAAACTTTGCATCTGTAAAGAATCTCTATTAGCACAGCTAGATCTTTTTCTTCCAATCCGGAAGAGATTAACTGAGAGTCTGGCACCTTTTAAAGGTCTGAATAGGAAATATTTGCCATCTATTATCTCTAAGGGCAACCACTATGAGACTTCAAAAGAACCTTGGTCTCTACAATCTTTTATCTTAACCTGAACATTTCCATTAATCCCAGGTCTTTAGAAAACCAATTGTAAACCAAAAAGGTTTACATTTACCTATAGCCTGAAGCTATACCCAACCTTGCTTTGAATTGTCCTGCCTTTCTGGATCAAACCAATGTATTTCTCAAATGTATGTGATTGATGCCTCAAGCCTCCCTAAAATGTATAAAACCAAGTTGCACCCCAACCACCTGGGGCACATGGTCTCAGGACCTCCTGAGGACTGGGTCATGGGCCATGGTCACTCATATTTGGCTCAGAATTAATATCTTCAAATATATTTTACAGAATTTGACTCTTTTTGTTGACACAAGCAATGGGAAGGTAAACTGTTCTGCTCAGGATCACAAATCCTTGTCTTTTTATTGTGCCTTGTTTCATTAATAAATATGTTGTAAGACACTTTTCACTATATGCCTACTTACACAATATACAAAAATCAAGAAAATGCTTAAATTGAAGCACGCAGGAGTGGTAAAAGAAAAATAATGTATATTAAAAATAATATATATGGTTGAGTGGATTCAGTCAACTGTGGGTGAAAAATATTTGAAAAAATAATAAAACAACAAAAATGATAAAAATAAATAATACATGGGCTGGGCACGGTGGCTCAAGCCTGTGATCCCAGCACTTTGGGAGCCCATGGTGGGTAGATTACCTGAGGTTTGGAGTTCAAGACCAGCCTGACCAACATGGAGAAACCTCTTCTCTATTAAAAATACAAAATTAGCCGGGCACGGTAGTGCATGTCTGTAATCCCAGGTACTCTGGAGGCCAAGGCAGGAGAATCGCTTGAACCTGGGAGGTGGAGGTTGTGGTGAGCCAAGATTGTGCCATTGCACTTCAGCCTAGGCAACAAAAGTGAAACTCTGTCTCAATCAATCAATCAATTGATAAAATAAAAATTAAACAGTGCCTGTAATCCCAGCTACTCAGGAGGCTGAGGCAGGAGAATTGCCTGAACCTAGGAGGTGGAGGTTGCAGTGAACTGAGATCGAGCCATTGCACTCCAGCCTGGGTAACAAGAGCGAAACTCGGTCTCAAAAAAATAAAATAAAATAAAAATTAAACAATACAGCATAGCAACAGTTTACATAGCATTTTTATTGCGTTAGGTGTTATCAGTAATCTAGAGATAATTTAAAGCAGGGGTGTCCAATCTTTTGCCTTCCCTGGGCCGCATTGGAAGAAAAAGAGTTGTCTTGGGTCACACATAAAATATACTAACACTAACAATTAGCTGATGAGCTAAATACATATATATATATTCATATATATATGTATAAACTCATAATGTTTTAAGAAGGTCTACAAATTTGTGTCTTCAAAGCTGTCCTGGGCTGTGGATTGGATAAGCTCGATTTAAAGGATACAGGAGGATGCGTAAGCCATATACAAATGCTGTATCGTTTTATATTTACTTTTTTTTTTTTTTTGAGACAGAGTTTCGCTCTTGTTACCCAGGCTGGAGTGCAATGGCGCAATCTCGGCTCACCGCAACCTCCGCCTCTGGGTTCAGGCAGTTCTCCTGCCTCAGCCTCCTGAGTAGCTGGGACTAAAGGCACGCGCCACCATGTCCAGCTAATTTTTTGTATTTTTAGTAGAGACGGGGTTTCACCATGTTGACCAGGATGGTCTTGATCTCTTGACCTCGTGATCCACCCGCCTCGGCCTTCCAAAGTGCTGAGATTACAGGCGTGAGCCACCGCGCCCGGCCGATGTACCGTTTTATATAAGGGACTTGAGCATTTACAAATTTTTGGTATCCTTGGGGGCCGTGGTAACCCTGTTCGATGCTCAGAGACAACTATAGTTAACAGTCGCATCACTTGGGTCTGATAACACCCAAAAGGTAATGAATAGTGAGATGCTTGGACCTCTATGTTGAGGACTAAGCTCTGATTTTTTTCTTGCCCAAATTCCTATCTAAAGGGTCTTTTACAAACCATCAGTTCCCATCAGATGGGTTTTATTTAACCCTGTGTATCGTGAGTTACTTTCCAATCTGGCTCTGGCCATAGCAAGGAAGAAAATAAAAATATTTTACCCCAAAACATGTTTCTCTGCCATATCTTGAAATGGCCCTGCAAAGCCATCTCTTATGGGAAAAATCCACATTCTATAGAGAATCCACTTGCCCCCACTTTTTTTCCTTCCTTCCTTTCCAGATCAAGGAGATAATCAACTAAGAGCCAAGCACCATTTTAAGTCTCATAAGAAGCATTTTACAACCTGCTCTCTGAAATCTGCTGAGAGCTTCCTCTGCACAATAAAACTCTGTCTCCACAATCCTTTATCTTAACCCAAACATTTCCTTTCTATTAATCCCAGGTCTTCGATAAACTCAACCAACTGTCAACCAGAAAATGTTTAAGTTTACTTGTACCCTGGAAGCCCCTGCTTTGAATTGTCCTGCCTTTCTGAACCAAACCCATGTGTTTCTTAAATGCATTTGATTGACGTCTCATGCCTCCCTAAAATGTATAAAACCAAGCTGCACCCAGACCACCTTGGGCACATGGTCTCAGGACCTCCTGAGGGCTGTGTCACAGGCCATGGTCACTCATATTTGTCTCAGAATAAATCTCTTAAAATGTTTTAGGCCAGGCACGGTGACTGACACCTGTAATCCCAGCACTTTGGGAGGCCAAGGCAGGTGGATCATGAGATTAGGAGTTCAAGACTAGCCTGGTCAAGATGGTGAAACCCCGTCTCTACTAAAAATACAAAAATTAACCTGGCATGGTAGCTGGCGCCTGTAATTCCAGCTACTCGGGAGGCTAAGGCAGGAGAATCGCTTGAACCCAGGAGGCAGAGGTTGCAGTGAGCCAGGATCGCACCACTGCACTTCAGCCTGGGCAACAAGAGCAAGACTCCATCTCAGAAAAACAAAAAAAAGTTTTATAGGGTTTGACTTTCTTTGTCAACAGTGTTAAATACTGAGAAAGTGATGGATATAGAAAGAGTTATGGTGTATCACTGACTCAAATACCATAATCAGGCTTTCCTTCAGAGACATGACTTTCCAGAATGGTGAGTAAATAAAATCGTGAGCCAAATATTTGCAAATCTACTGATTGAATTCCTGAAAAATTCAGTGTCTAGTAAAACTATGGAAAAATATTTTGTTAACATGTAAAAGGTTTAAGCTCAGATAATTATAAACAGGTTTTTTTTTGTTTTGTTTTGTTTTTGTTTTTTTTTTTTTGAGACGGAGTTTCGCCCTTGTTACCCAGGCTGGAGTGCAATGGCGCGATCTTGGCTCACCGCAACCTCCGTCTCCTGGGTTCAAGCAATTCTCCCGCCTCAGCCTCCCGAGTAACTGGGACGACAGGCGTGTGCCACCATGCCCAGCTAATTTTTTTTTTTTTTTTGTATTTTTAGTAGAGACGGGGTTTCACCATGTTGACCAGGATGGTCTCGATCTCTTGACCTCGTGATCCACCCACCTCGGCCTCCCAAAGTGCTGGGATTATAGGCGTGAGCCACCGCGCCCGGCCATTTATAAACTGGTTTTAAACCTTTATAAATGGGTGGAGGGACACTAAAAGTTCACCTGGGCTGGAGAACAATTTTGCTTTGTCAGGCTGTTCTACACATTGTTTAGTGTCCCTGGCCTCAGCCTTGCCCATGCAAATCCCTCCATTCCTGTACATTGGTACAGAGACTTCAAAAAATTTCCAAATTGCCCTCTAGAGGGCAGTACTAGCACTGTAGAGAGTCACTGAACCAAAAAGCTCTGCTGAAGATTAAACCTGCCTTGCTTGTCCAGGCAGGGTAGGGCAGCATCATTCTGTAGTCTGGGCTAGCTGGGGGTGGGGATAAGTGGTTGGGACAAATATATATTTTTTCCTCTCTCCAGCCCCCTGGGGAAGGCTAAAATGCTGGAGACTACATACGCAAATGGCTATGGTGACACCTGACACCTTTTTTGTGTATTTTAAGTCTTCTGATCAATTTGGCATAGAAAACTGGAGTCAAAAACTCTTCCCTATAAAAATAATGGGCATATTTCTGTCTGTCTGTCTATCTATCTATCTATCTATCTATCTATCTATCTATCTATCTATCTAAGCTATATGTGTATATATGTTTATATACACTGATGTATATTTTATGTATTCACACACGATTATGATGTTATTGTTGGTACTGTATAAAAAGTGGGGGCAGGCCGGGCACGGTGGCTCACACCTGTAATCCCAGCGCTTTGGGAGATCGAGGTGGGTGGATCACGAGGCCAGGAGATTGCGATCATCCTGGCCAATTTGATGAAACCCCGTCTCTACTAAAAATACACCAATTAGCTGGACGTGGTGGCGCATGCCTGTAATCCCAGCTACTCTGAAGCCTGAGGCAGGAGAATCGCTTGAACCTGGGAGGCAGAGGTTGCAGTGAGCCAAGATCATGCCACTGCACTCCAGCATGGTGACAGAGCAAGATTCCATCTAAAACACAAAACAAAACAAAAAAAATGAAAGAAAAAAAAGAAAAGAAAAAGTGGGGTCAATCTAAATGTCCATGAACAGTAGAGTAGATTATTTACTTATTTTTATTTTTTTTAATTTTTATTTATTTTTTTATAGAGACAGGGTTTCACCATGTTAGTTGGGCTGGTTTCGAACTCCTGACTTCAGGTGATCTACCTGCCTTGGCCTCCCAAAGTGCTGGGATTACAGGTGTGAGCCACCTCGTCTGGCCTTATTTATTATTTACTATTTATTATTATTATTATCATTATTATTTTTTAAAGACTAGGTTTCACCATGTTGATCAGGCTGGTCTTGAACTCCCAACCTCAGGTGATCTGCCCGCCTTGGCCTCCAAAGTGCTTGGATTACAGGTGTGAGCCACCATGCCCGGCCTTTACTATTATTTTTGATACAGAAAAATATGTTACCCAGGCTGGAGTGCAGTTGCACAATCTTGGCTCACTGCAGCCTCCGCCTCCCACGTTCAAGCAATTCTCTTGCCTCTCAGTCTCCCAAGTAGCTGGGATTACACACTGGGCTAATTTTTGTATTTTTTGTAAAGACAGGGTTTCATTATGTTGCCCAGGCTGGTCTTGAACTCCTGGCCTCAAGTGATATGCCTGCCTCGGCCTCCCAAAATGCTGGGATTACAGGCGTGAGCCACTGCGTCTGGCATCTTCATTCATTCATTCATTCAATTATTGAGACGGAGTCTCGCTCTTGTCATCCAGGCTGGAGTGCAGTGGTGCTATCTTGGCTGACTGTAACCTCCTCCTCCCAGGTTCAAGTGATTTTCTTGCCTCAGTCTCCTGAGTAGCTGGAATTACAGACACCTGCCACCACACCCAGCTAATTTTTGTATTTTTAATAGAGACAGGGTTTCACCATGTTGGCCAGGCTGGTATTGAACTCCTGACCTTAGGTGATCCACCCGCTTCGGCCACCCAAAGTGCTGGGATTACAGGTGTGAGTCACCGAGCCTGGCCAATAATATATATTTTTAAAATAACTCTATTTTCAAAAAATAAAAAACATGAGTAGTATGCCCTTGTTTTACATTTTTGCAAATCTCCTTAATATTTGACCTAATAGAAGACAGATTCTCTAATCAGTTCTGTATTCAATATGTTGTGATATTATGTAGGTTCTAGAAAATTCCACTTTACACTCATGAGAGAATGAAAGTTCTAAAGCTAAATATAAGGCTGCTTCTCCTTAAAACCAATTTTTCCATCCAGCTGATTCCCCTCGTTGATGAGTTAAATAAACCTTTAACCTACAGTCGTGTCTGACACTTTGATATTTATGTAAGACTCATGTTTTGAAGTATTTGAACATTATGTTTTGTTTCTCAATTTTTTTATCTTGGAAAAGAAATTCAAACCTTTAGAAGAGTTGAAAGAATACTGCATTGAACACCTTTATGCCATTTTACTTAGATTCAATAACTGAATTTTTGCCATGTTTTCTTTAATTCCACACCCCCACCTCCACCATCCATTTATCTATTGTAAGGGTAGATCGCAAAAATGAGTTTCCTAGTTGCCAAGAAGGAAGGAACTCTTTCCCTCCTACCCTTCTTAGAGCATTTCTGCCAGAAAACCTAGTGGCTATAAAGCCTTTTTCTAGTCTTTTTAAAATAAAAACTTCATTTAGATGCTAAGTGCTAGGGCATTATCCTACATATCCAAATAAACTGATCTCACACAGAAAATATATAATTTATACAAAGTATTCTATTATCTAAATAGATTGTCTGTATTATTATTATTATTTTTTTAGTTGCTCTGTCACCCAGGCTGGAGTGCAGTGGCACTCTGATCTTGGCTCACTGCAACCTCCACCTCTCAGGTTTAAGCAATTCTCTGCCTCAGCCTCCCGAGTAGCTGGAATTATAGGTTCATGCCACCACGCCCAGCTAATTTTTGTATTTTTAGCAGAGACAGGGTTTCACCATCTTGGCCACCTGGTCTTGAACTCCTGACCTTCTGATCCACCCACCTCAGCCTCTCAAAGTGCTAGGATTACAGGCGTGAAAAAAAGAAAAAAGAAGTGTCTTAGTCACATTGTCTATATTCTGATTTCCTCATTAGTTCCAATAATTTCCTTTATAGCTTTTCTTTTTTTTTTTTTGCTTCAAAATCCCTTCAAAAATTACACATTGGCTGGGTGCAGGGGCTTATACCTGTAATCCCAGCACTTTGGGAGGCGAGGCAAGAGGATTCCTTGAGCCCAGGATTTTGAGACCAGCCTAGACAACATAGCAAGACTCTATATCTACTAACTAACCAACTAACCAACCAACCAACCAGGCGTGGTGGCGTGCATCTATGGTCCCAGCTGCACAGGAGGCTGAGGCAGGAGGATGTCTTGAGCCCCAGTGTTAGCTGCAGTGAACTATGATAACGCTACTGTACTGCAGTCTGGGCAACAGAGTGGGACCTATCTTAAACAGCACATTCATTTCTTAGGAATTTGAACCTTAGGTAAGAGCTTATATTTTTAGCCATTCTTCACTGAGTTACTGCTTCTTTTCTGTATATAAGGAAGAAATGGTAGGTAATAGTGTGACGTGCCAGATGCAAATCTTTGTACTTGCAAATTACTCAGTTTTACTAAGCTTCAGTAAATTGGTTAGGATGCTTCTGTTTGCCAGTAACAGAAAATCTAAAATAAAAATGACTGAAACAATTACATTTAATATTTCACATAAAAGGCTAGGCACAGAGGCTCACACCTGTAGTCCCAGCACTTGGGAGGCCAAGAGAATCACTTGAGCCCAGGAGTTCAAGACTAGCCTGGACAACATAGTGAAACCCTGTCTCTACAAACAAAAAAAAGGAATAAGACAGAGGAGAAAGAGAAGAAGAAGAAGGAGAAGGAAGGAGGTGGCTCTTGCCTGTAATCCCAGTAATTTTGAGATGCTGAAGTGGGCAGATAGCTTGAGCCCAGGAGTTCGAGACTAGCCTGGACAACATGGCAAAAACACGTTTCTACAAAAAATACAAAAATTAGCCAGGCATGGTGACACATGCCTGTAGTCCCAGCTACTCAGGAGGCTGAGGTGGGAGGATCGCCTGAGCCTGGGTGGTGGAGGTTGCAGTGAGAGGAGATTGTGCCACTGTACTCCAGCCTGGGCCACAGAGTGAGACCCTGTCTTAAAAAAAAAGAAAAAAAGAAAAAAAAAAAGTTGGCCGGGCAAGGTAGCTCATGCCTGTAATCCCAACACTTTGGGAGGCCAAGTTGGGCAGATCACAAGGTCAGGAGTTCAAGATCAGCCTGACCAACATGGTGAAACCCCGTCTCTACTAAAAATACAAAAATTAGCCAGGTGTGGTGGTGCACGCCTATAATCCCAACTACTCAGGGCTGAGGCAGGAGAATCACTTGAACCCGAGAGGCGGAGGTTGCAGTGAGCCGAGATAGCGCCCCTGGGTCACAGAGTGAGACTCCATCTCAAAAAGAAAAAAAAAAGAAAAGGCCGGGCGCGGTGGCTCCCGCCTGTAATCCTAGCACTTTGGGAGGCCAAGGCGGGTGGATCACGAGGTCAAGAGATCGAGGCCATCCTGGTCAACATGGTGAAACCCCCATCTCTACTAAAAATACAAAAAATTAGCTGGGCATGGTGGCGCGTGCCTGTAATCCCAGCTACTCAGGGGGCTGAGGCAGGAGAATTGCCTGAACCCAGGAGGCAGAGGTTGCAGTGAGCCGAGATCACGCCATTGCACTCCAGCCTGGGTAACGAGAGCGAAACTCCGTCTCAAAACAAACAAACAAACAAACAAACAAAACAGAAAATAACTTGGTGAGCACTGAGGGCGTTCTGAGCACGGGCCAATCGGTATAAAAATCTGTTCTGATCCTACCAACAGTGTGAGGCAGAAACCTAAGCTACAGAACCTGATTTACAGACCAGGAAATGAAGATTTATAAAATATCAAGAAGTAGGACAGGGATTTCAACACAGATTGTATATTTCTGGAACCTACTGACTTTACTTGTGGGTTTTTGTTTGTTTGTTGCCTTTCTTTAGTTAAAACGTCTGCTGACGGCAAGAATGAGCCGTGTGCCTTATAAAAATGAAAATGGTTAGCATGCAGAGTGGAAATCCCATCTTTGATAAATGTCTCTTGGAACCTGTTGACTTTAATTTCAAACTCTATAACCTCCCAAAGGGTATGATAGAATACTCATGCAGAATCTACGGGGATTTTTATCAGGCTGATGTGAAGGGTCATGTGTATGGGCACGGTGGTGTGCGCTGGTAATTCCAGCTACTCAGCAGGCTGAGGAGGCAGGATCCCTTAAGCCCAGGAGTTTGAGACCTGCCTGGGCAGCATAGTGAGACCCTGTTTCAAAAAACAGCCAAAAAGGACTGGGCGTGGTGGCTCACATTTGTAATCCCAGCAGTTTGAGAAGTGGATGGGGGCAGGCCACTTGAGGTCAGGAGTTCAAGACTAACCTGGTCAACATGGCAAAACGCTGTCTCTACTAAAAAGGCAAAAATTAGGAGGGTATGGTGGCATATGCCTGTAATTCTATCTACTCAGGAGGCTGAGGCAGGAGAATTGCTTGAACCCAGGAGTCGGAGGTTGCAGTGAGCTGAGATTGTGCCACACACCAGCCTGGGTGACAGAGCAAAGGGCTGTGATGAGTTGACTTGCTATGCTCTGTACTGAAAGGGGCCAAAATTTGGGCATATGACTTCTTGATGCCTGAATCTTCCAGGCACAACTGGGATAAGATTTTGACACGTGGAAAAAGTAAAGTCCTTGAATAAACTAATTTCCATGACTTGAATTTGTCACAATCTCAGTCTTGTCTACTGATATTCAAAGAACCAAACGAATGTACATTGGGGGTCCTCGTGTGCACACTGGTTTGAAAAGAGTTGCTTGTACATTTACTTCCCTCTTCATATCACCGCAGCCTTCTCAGGGAGGAGCGCTGGGCAAGTTACAAAGACACAAGTGAAAGAGATATGGAAATGGTAGAAAGAAGCCAACACAGGCATATGAAGCAGGATTAAGCATTTGAAAACGACTAGTCTGGCTCTTCTGAGGAGCAGACAGCAAGATGGGATTACACTTGAAGTGTTTTACTAGGGGAACCATTAGAGTGGAAGGAAACAAGGAGGAAGCCGGGGAAGGCTGAGAGAGCAGTCACAGTGATCAGCCTCATCAGACCCATGCAAGGCTGACCCAGAGTGAAGGAGAGTGAGAAAGGTTGAATGGAAGTGTCTCAGTCAGCCAACAGCCTAAGGATGTAGCAGCAAAGACTTGGAAGAGTTCCTGAGCCAAAATTAACAATATTCTTTTAATATCTATCATCCAATACCCATATTCAATTTTTTTTCTTTTTCTTTTTTCTTTTTTTTTTGAGACAGACTTTTGCTCCTGTCGCCCAGGCTGGAGTGCAATGGTATGATCTCGGCTCACTGCAACCTCCGCCTCCCGGGTTCAAGTGATTCTCCTGCCTCAGCCTCCTGAGTAGCTGGGATTACAGGCACCCACCATCACGCCTGGCTAATTTTTTGTATTTTTAGTAGGGATGGGGTTTCAACATGTTGGTCAGGCTGGTCTTGAACTCCTGACCTCGTGATTCATGTGCCTTGGCCTCCCAAATTGCTGAAATTACAGGCAAGAGCCACCATATGTGAATATGAATGCCAATTCATATTCAAATTTCTAAAGTGAATCCTTACTCAAAAGTTTCTAAATGTCTAAAATTATATTTATGCTGTTGGATTGCTTGAATCAGGGTACGAAGGAAACCAAGAAAAAAGTCCACTCGTTGCATCTGCTTTTGTTTTTTAAATATTTTTTAAATTTCGTTTTTGGAGAAAGGGTCTCACTCTGGGGCCCAGGCTGGAATGCTGTGCCTCAATCACAGCTCACTGCAGCCTTGAACTCCCAGGCTTAAGCAATCCTTCTGCCTCAGCCTCCTGTGTAGCTGGGACTACAGGTGTACAGCACCATGTCTAGCTAATTTAAAAATTTCATAGGCTGGGTGTGGTGGCTCACGCCTGTTAACCCACTCAGCACTTTGGGAGGCTGAGGTGTGTGGATCACGAGGTCAGGAGTTCAAGACCAGCCTGGCTAACATGGTGAAACCCTGTCTCTACTAAAAATACAAAAATTAGCCAGGCGTGGTGGTGCGTGCCTGTAATCTCAGCTACTTGGGAGGCTGAGGCAGGAGAATCACTTGAACCTGGGAGGCGGAGGTTGTAGTGAGCCAAGATTGTGCCATTGCACTCCAGCCTGGGCAATAGAGTGAGACTCTGTCTCAACAACAAAAAAAATTGTAAAGACAGGCAGCCAAAAAATACAAAAAAAATTAGCCAGGTGTGGTGGTCCATGACTGTAGTCCCAGTTACTCAAAAGGCTGAGGTGGGAGAATTGCTTGGATCCAGGCGGTGGAGGTTGCAGTGACCCAAGATCATGCCACTGCACTCCTGCCTGGGTGACAGGGAAATTCTGTCTCAAATAAAAAAAATCTGTAGACACAGGATCTTGCTGTGTTGCCTAGTGCCAGCCTGGTCTCAAACTCCTGAAATCAAACAATTCTTCTGCCTCAGCCTTTCAAAGTGCTGGATTTACGGGCCTGAGCCACTGTGCCAGGTCTCTGAATGGGATGATCACTTAACCCCAGGAGTTGGAAACCAACCTGGGCAACATAGTGAGATCTTATCTCTATAAACATTAGCTGGGTGTGGTGGCTCATGCCTGTGGTTTCCGCTACTCAGGTGGCTGAGGCAGGAGGATCACTTGAACCCAAGAGTTTGAGGCTGCAGTGAGCTATGATCGCATCACTGCGCTCCAACCTGGACGGCACAGTGAGACCTTGTCTCTGAAAAAAACATCATGTTGGGGAGGCAAGAAATTAAGACCCAAAGGAAAACGCCCGTTCATAAGTATAGAATTAGCTAATTTGTTAAGCAAAAAATTTATTTAAATTCATGTGTTCAGATAGCCCACAAGGGATTACAAAGCAACGATGTATTTTCAGCTCTATTTAATCTGGAGTTAAAGCTACAATGTGATACATCATCCTACTTTTGGTAAACAATCAGTATTCAATAAAGTTTACTTCGAGGTTCTGTTTTTATATTTCTTTCGTCAGTGCTCCCTACAGTTGTCTCTAACAGAACATCTGTGAAAAGAAAAGAAAATTTCAGATTTATTACGTCAAGAGGAAAAAATTAAGTCCCGGAAACTGAGTCACGTAATACAGCTGCTTTTCTTCTCTGGTGCATGAGCATCGCTTCCTGACCTTTGTGTTGAGATGTTATACATTAACCAGACTCCCTATGCTTTATTCAAACCTAGATTAAATCTTGTGGGAGATAGAGACTCTTTATCTACCGCTTTCTATGAAATGTTAAGCAACCACTTAGAGTGTAATCGATCATAACCAATCAGATCTCGTATCTGTTTGTTAGCCTTGTATGGAAAATGTAATTCTGTTCAGCAATCCTGTTTCTGTGTATATAAGCGACCCCCACCTTTCTCCACACTGGGGAGCACTCAGCACCATTCTTTGGTATTCCTGTTTTCCCACACAGCCACACACTTTGCAGTTGAATAAGCTATTTTTAAAATTATTTTTATAGGCCAAGTGTGGTGGCTTACACTTATATTCCCAGCACTTTGGGAGGCCAAGGCAGGCGGATCACAAGGTCAGGAGATCAAGACCATCCTAGTCAACATGGTGAAACCCAGTCTCTACTAAAAATACAAAAGTTAGTGGGGTGTGGTGGCGCATGCCTGTAGTCCCAGCTACTTGGGAGGCTGAGGCAGGAGAATCACTTGAACCAGGGAGTCGGAGGTTGCAGTGAGCCGAGATCGCACCACAGCACTCCAGCGTGGGTGACAGAGTGAGACTCTGGCTCTAAAAATAATAAATATTTTTATAGTTTTGGGGGGATACAAGTACAGTTTTGTTACATGGATATATTTTCCTAGTAGCTTTTAGTGTAGCCATCACCCAAATAATGTACATTGTACCCCTTAAGTAATTTCTGATCCTCAACATCCTCCCACCCTTTTTTTGTTTGTTTGTTTTTGAGACAGAGTCTTGCTCTGTCGCCCAGGCTGGAGTGCAGTGGTGCCATCTCAGCTCACTGCAGCCTCTACCTCCTGGGTTCAAGTGATTCTCGTGCCTCAGCCTCCTGGGGTTTTGCCATGTTGGTCTGGTTGGTTTTGAACACTTGGCCTCAAGTGATCCACCCACCTTGGCCTCCCACAGTGTTGGGATTACAGGCGTGAGCCACTTTGCCTACCCCATACCCTTCTGAGTCCCTACTGTCTATCATTCCACTCTCTATGTCCATGTGGACACAGTGTTTAGCTCCCACTTATAAGTGAGAATGTGCGGTATTTGACTTTCTGTTTCTGAGTTATTGCACTTAAATGAATGGCCTCCAGTTCCATCCATGTTGTTGCAAAAGACATGATTTTATTCTTTTTTATGGCTGAGTAGTATAACAAACTCTTAACTGGATCCTGAGCCTTTTGGTTATTTTAGGTTGACAATCTATGTGACAGTAAATTTGGTCAGTCACTTTATTCAACATCCTCAGTAAGGTTAGATTACACTGAGTTTCTACAGACTCTTAATCTATTGAGCCTACAACATTTTTGTTTATAATGCCATTGACTTGATTACAAAGCCAGGTTATTTGTCCTGCATGATGTCCTAAATTCTGGTTTTGACTAAATTCTTCCTCCTAATGTTACCTAACTTTTTCCTCTATCCTCTATTTTTTTTCTTGTAGCCTACAGGCTTGAATAGATTCAGGTTTAAGGTTTTGCTTTGTTTATGACTACTTCGTAGGTAGTGCTGTGTACTTAATATTGCCTTATATTCAAAAGCGTGTAATAGCTGGTTGTTTCACTATACTGGCTGCTAAGATGCATCAGTGGGTTCAAGTGCTGGCATCAGCCTTTTACCTAATGGTTTTATCATCTATGGATAACCAGTATTTGAGTCATTTTATTAGGCGTTACAAAATGTTGACTTTCTAATACTACATTTATTATCTGTAATTATTCTATATAGAACTCTTACCTAGTAGGGTTATTTGATTTCCAGGAAATACTGTTCATACTGGAAAGGTGATATAAAATCTCGGTCCTTTCCCCTTAGTCATCAGTTTTTGGAATAATGAGTTGGTGCACAGCAACCTTTGCTTGTATTCATTCACTGTGGTGTATTTGTTCTTTCCTCTTCTTTATTTATTTATTTATTTATTTATATTTTTTTGAGATGGAGTTTCGCTCTTGTTACCCAGGCTGGAGTGCAATGGCGCGATCTCAGCTCACCGCAACCTCCGCCTCCTGGGTTCAGGCAATTCTCCTGCCTCAGCCTCCTGAGTAGCTGGGATTACAGGCACGCGCCACCATGCCCAGCTAATTTTTTGTATTTTTAGTAGAGATGGGGTTTCACCGTGTTGACCAGGATGGTCTCGATCTCTTGACCTCGTGATCCACCCTCCTCGGCCTCCCAAAGTGCTGAGATTACAGGTGTGAGCCACCGCGCCCGGCCCTCTTTTCCCTTCTTTAAAAAATTATAACTTTTTATATATTTATATGTTTATTTATTTACTTGAGACAGAGTCTCACTCTGTCACACAGGCTGGAGTACAGTGGCATTAACACAGCTCACTAGCCTGTATCTCCTGGGCTTAATCAGTCTTTTCACCTGAGCCTCCAGAGTAATATTTTTATTTATTTTAATGAATTGAAATCATAATTCTTCTTGATGTTCAAATCACCTTATCTTTGACCAAAGGGAGCCTCTTCAAACTGGCTTATGGAATTTTTTGTTATTTGATGTGTTCCATCATTAGCCTTTGATAGTGCTTTTGCTTTCTGGTACAATAAGCTGTTCCAAGCCTATTTTTCTTCCTTGTTTTTTGTACATTTTCTGTCCTGGACTTGGATTAAGTGTGGTGCTTTTTAGTGAGAAATGGTATTGAATTTTAGCTATTCTAATGGAGGATAGTGGTATTTCATTGTGGTTTTAATTTGCATTTCTCTGATGACTAATGATTTTGAGCATCTTTCCATGTGCTGATCATCATTCATATATCTTCTTTGGTAAAAGCGTCTGGTCGCTGAGAGGTGGAGGTTGCAGTGAGCTGAGACTGCACCAATACACTCTAACCTGGGGGATAGAAAAAGACTCCATCTCCAAAAAAAAAAGAAAAATGTGTCGATTCAAATCTTTCACACATTTTAAGAAAATGTGTTGTCATTTTTTTTTCTATGGAACAGAATTTATTGGATAGTAGAATATTAGGAAAAACATAAGCTCTACTATATATAAATAAATAAATAGATAGATACACACACTATATATATAAATGAACTGTAAAGTCCATCTCAACTTCAGAAAATGTAAAGACATGTCCATCTTAGAACTGAAGAAATGAAGTGGCTGCCTTGCAAGTTTGCAAGAACATGAATGACATAATGTATAAAGTACTTAATATAAGTGTTCAAAGGGTAAGTGTCATTACTATTATCAACTATATTAATTCAACTGTTTTGAGATTTATCTAACGCACATGGTACAGACTTTAATAAAGCAGCTGACTGCAGGTTTTTTGTTTTAGTTTTTGCATTTATGCTAATGTGGAAATATGAACAGATCAGTTCTACCTTCTGTTCCCTGAAAATACCATCAGAGCTATTAGACAGTCTTGAACGGCAGTATCTAACATAAGCTTTGTGTGTTTGTGGATATGTGTTCAATAAATAACATTTAAATAATGAGGGAGCCCACTTCTAAAGACTTACCGTTCACCCAATCTACACAATATCTAGCATAGGACCAGTTCTCAAATGACGGCAAATAAGCCTAGCAGGTCTCTTCATTTGGAACAGACATTGCAATTGCACTTGAGTGATCATGTCAAGTTTTGCAGGGATTGTCCTTAGACTTATCCCATGAAGATGTAACTCGTGCTGTTTACATATTATAGCATTTTCTAGACTAGTTCAATCCGCAATGTCCTTGTGCTGAGCAGGGCTCCATTTTCTTTACCAGCAGACTATGATGAAATGATGTGGAGTTCACCTGGCTGAGAGGGAATGACTGTGCATGGGCTGGACACCCTGTGGCTTGCTCAGTACACCATACAATGGTATTTCACCTTGGTTACCAGATCGCAGCAGAAGACAGGTAACTCGTGACAATTTTTTTTTTTTACTTTTACCATTGTTTTCATAGCTATTCCTAGGGCAGTTCTAAGAGTTTGTTTATTGGGAGATTACAAATAAGTCTGAGATCAAAGTGACAGCAGGGTTGGTTTTTTCTTTTCTTTCTTTCCTTCCTTCTTTCTTTCTTTTTCTTTCTTTCTCTTTCCTTTCTTTCTTTTCTTTCTTTTTTCTGAGACAGAGTTTTGCTCTTGTTTCCCAGGTTGAGTGCAATGGTGTGATCTTGGCTCACCACAACCTCTGTCTCCCAGGTTGAAGCGACTTTCCTGCCTCAGCCTCCCAAGTAGCTGGGATTACGGGCGGGCACCACCACACCTGGCTAATTTTGTATTTTTAGTAGAGATGGGGTTTCTCCATGTTAGTCAGGCTAGTCTCGAACTCCCGACCTCAGGTGATCTGCCCACCTAGGCCTCCCAAAGAGCTGGGATTACAGGCATGAGCCACCACGCCCGGCAGGGTTGGTTTTTTTCTAAGGCCTCTCTCCTTGGCTTGGAAACGCCATTTTCTCAGTGTCTTCAGATGGTCTTTTGCTCTATACCTGTCCAAATTTCCTCTTTTTTTAAGGACACCAGTCATATAGGATTAGGGTTTTCCCTTCATTGTGACTTACTTACCTCTTTAAAGGCCCTATCTCCAAACATAGTCACATTCCAAGGTGCCGGGGGACACGGCTTCAGCACACGAATTTTGGGCAAAGGAATGGAGAGGGTTGGAAATAACACAATTCAGCCCATAACACCAGATCTGATTCCTCTCACTGGCCTCCTCAAAGAGTGAGGGTTACTGTGTGTCCTTTTTGAATTCAAATTAAACAAGCTTTTGCTCTGTCAGCCAATTCTGGGAAGCCAAGTTTGGTTTGGGCAGCCACAGTCAGGATGTCTTTTTATTATTAAGTTGTAAGAGATTTGTTTGGTTGCCTGGTTGGTTGATTTTGTTTGTTCGTTTTGAGGCAGAGTCTTGCTCTGTCACCGAGGCTGGAGTGCAGTGGTGCAATCTTGGCTCTCTGCAGCCTCCATCTCCCGGGCTCAAGCCATCTTCCTGCCTTAGCCTCCGGAGTAGCTGGGACAACAGGCACATGCCACCAAGCCCAGCTAATTTTTTTTGTATTTTTGATAGAGATGGGGTTTCATCATGTTGGCCAGGCTGATTTCAAACTCCCAAACTCAAGTGATCCACCTGCCTCAGCCTCCCAAAGTGTTGGGTATGTATTGTGACTTGTGGCTTACCTTTTAATTTTCTTAATTTTGTCTTTGAAAGAGCAGAAGTTTTGCATTTTTATCAAAATGCAACTTATCAATTATTTCTTTTATGGTTTCTGCTTTTTTATGTCCTAAGATATCTTTAACTATGGCAAGGTTGTAAATATTTCTTTTCCCTATGTTGCATGGTTTTAGCAATTATCTTTAGGTCTATGATCCACGTGGAGTTAATTTTTGTGTGCAGTGTGAAGTAGGAATTGAGGTTTACTTTTTCCAATATAGATATGCAGTTGTTAGGCTAGGCGTGGTAACGCACACCGGTAATTCCAGCACTTTGGGAGACCAAGCAGGTGAATTGCTTGATCTCAGGAGTTCAAGACTCACCTGGGCAATATGGTGAAACCCTGCCTTTACCAAAAATAGAAAAAAATTATCTGGGTGTGGTAGCATGCATCTGTAGTCCCAGCTGAGGTGGGAGGATCGCTTGAGCCCAGGAGGCAGAGGTTGTAGTGAGCCGAGATGGCCACTGGACTCCAGTCTCAGTGACAGAGCCAAACCCTGTCACAGAAAAGAAAGAGAAAGAAAGAAAGAAAGAGAGAGAAAGAGGGAGGGAAAGGAAGGAAGGAAAGAAAGAAATGAAAGAAAAGAAAAGAAAGGAGGGAGGGAAGAAGGAAAGAAAAGAAAGAAAGAGAAAAAAGACATGGAGTTGTTCCTGTACCATTTGTTAAAAAGACTGGAATGTTGATTTTAATAATGCATGTTAATTCTCTACCACCTTGGGAAATGGTGTTGGCTGAAAGTTGCATGCTTTAAGAAAGTATCTGGTGAATGGAATGAGAAGGTGGTGGTTTGCACCAGTAACTTTGCATTTCTGAAGTGTTTTTCAGTGCCTCCATTAGTATTTGTAATCGTAACTGCCTCCATTCATTGGGTTAGTAAGGCCAGCAATCAGTGGCAGGAAAGCATTTTCAGGCACAAAGTAGGTAACTCAGGTAAGGAGTGAAGCCCTTCCAAATGATTAACAGAATTACAAAAAAGGAAAAAAGAGTGAAGCCCTGGACACAGCTGTTAGAAATATAGACAGTTGGCCAGGCGCGGTGGCTCAAACCTGTAATCCCAGCACTTTGGGAAGCTGAGGCGGGCAGATCACCTGAGGTCAGGAGTTTGAGACCAGCCTGGCCAAAATGGTGAAACCCCATCTCTACTAAAAATATAAAAATTAGCCAAGCATGGTGGCGGGCGCCTGTAATCCCAGCTACTTGGGAGACTGAGACAGGAGAATCGCTTGAACCTGAGAGGCAGAGATTGCAGTAAACTGAGATTGTGCCGTTGCACTCCAGCCTGGGTGACAAGAGTAACTTTGTCTCAAAAGAAAAAAAAAAAAGAAAAAGAAGTAATGTAGACAGTTGTGTGATTGTTCTAGTATTAATAACATTTATCATCCATGCATGTTCTTGATGTATACTGATCATCAGGTGACCTATGCTGTTTACCAGAGGAATATCAGGCTCTGGAACATAACTGGTAAGAAGCAAAGGAGAAGGGGTGGGTGATATGTGGATGATGCTCCAACTGCCTTTCCCTGTTCTATAGTAACGATAGCTCTAGATGCAGCCCTTGCCCTATGTGAAAGGGTGGGAACATTCCCGGAGAGGCAGGGGTGCTGGTTTCCTGAAGCTGTCTTGGTCTCTGTGTTGGTGGTTATGCCTCTTTTTGTTTGTTTGTTTTTATTTTTGTTTTTTGAGATGGAGTCTGGCTCTGTTGCCCAGGCTGGAGTGCAGTGGCGCGATCTCGGCTCACTGCAATGTCTGCCTCCCAGGTTCAAGGGATTCTCGTGCATCAGCCTCCTAAGTAGCAGGGATTACAGGTGCACACCACCATGCCCGGCTAATTTTTGTATTTTTAGTAGAGATACGGTTTCACCATGTTGGTCAGGATGGTCTCAAACTCCTGACCTCATGATCTGCCTGCCTTGGCCTCCCAAAGTGCTTGGATTATAGATGTGAGCCACCTCACCCGGCTGGTTATGCCTCTTTAGAGGTCTCCTGGAGGCGTGTCCTCATTGAAACTTTCCCTTTAGGCCATCATACCTTGGAGGCAGGGATGGCATCTTACACATCTTTAATCCCTACATGAGACTCACATTTCTTCTCATATCAGGGGATGCTGAAGTCTTGGTAAGCTGTAGCCTTTGTCAGCAGTTATTTTTTTCTCTCACAATTATTCAGGGGAAACCAATGAACTCCATGAGGATGGGGATTATCTGCCTGCTGTTGTGTCTCCGGCACTTAGAATGGTGCTGGGCACCTAAAGAATGCTCAAGTTGTTGAAGGAATTAATATTCTCACAGTTGAGTGTCACAGCTTGGCTCCAGCCCTGCACAGTCAAGGAAAAATAAATCTGACTGGATTAGACCTCCAACATCTGGGAGGGATCTGGAACTGGTCTGCTGAAATGAGCCTAGGGGAAGGTTCAGAGGAACTTTTCCTCCTCTCCCTTTCTCACTCCACACTTCATGTGTCTGGTTTGATTGAATGGGATTCTTCTTAGGTGCCTACTATGATGTGAGTCTCACCATTAACCAAGCCCATTTGGTGATGAACCAGATTTTCTGCATAGCTCCTTTTAGCCTTCTCTTTTCTTCCCAGTGGAGTTGGCCTCAGTGCCAGGAAGCCACAGCTTTGTCCTGTGTCCTGGGTATCCCTGAGTCCACAATGGTACCATCATTTTGACAGCAAGTTTTGCCAGTACGCATAGACTTCTACGCTGAGCTTCCTGTCTATCAGAACAGATTCCTTAGCTTTGGACTTTTAAATGTTAAAACACTCTCTTCACTTTGGGAATTGCTTCTATTAGCAATATGTTTTCTTCATCCCAGCTTGTTTTTTCTAGGCTTATGTCCATCTCCCTGCCAGCTCACTGTTTAATTCCCAGCAGATCTGGAGGCTGGGGCTATGTATGGCATACGACATTTACTGTGTCCTCACGGGCACGTACTCCTGGCCCAAACTTCCCTCGGAATTTTATTTTTCCTCTCTCCTAACTTTGAGCCGTATACTTGTTCTTGCCCACCACTGAATATTCAGCTCACTTTTCTCTAAAAGATTTGGTACGCCACTCCAACAAAATATTGTATTTTTAAAATATGGGAAACAACAATAATGGAGGACCTACTATGTGTCAGGCACATGCCACGTATATTACAGACATTACCTCATTGAGTCTTCACAACAGCCCAGTGTGGTAGGTATTAGCCTCCTCCTCCACCCTTCTATTTTTTTTTTTTTTTTTTTTTTTTGAGACAGAGTCTCACTCTGTCTCCCAGGCTGGAATGCAATGGGTGATCTTGGCTCACTGCAACCTCTGCCTCTCGGGTTCAAGTGATTCTCCTGCCTCAGTCTCCCAAATAGCTGGGATTACAGGTGTGCGCCACCACACCCATCTAATTTTTTGTATTTTTAGTAGAGATGGGGTTTCACCATGTTGGCCAAGATGGTCTCGAACTCTTGTGATCTGCCCGACTTGGCCTCCCAAAGTGCTGGGATTACAGGCGTGAGTCTCGGCACCCGGCCCTCCACCCTTCTTTTATAGGTAAGCACGGTAATGTTAGAGAACTTGCCTAAGACCTCTCAGCCAGCAATTAGTGGAGCCAGTTTTCATATCCAGGTATGCTGGATTCCCAAAATGCTCTTGCAATTCAGGCAGCAGGCTTGTATTTGTCAGGGTTCTTAATTCTAAGCAAAGTAATACAATCTAGCTAATTTAAGCAGAAAGGGATTCATCTTAGTCCATTCTGTGCTGCTATAACAGAGTACCACAGACCAAGTAACTTACAAGGAATAGAAATTTATTCTCTCATAGGTCTGGAGCTGGGACATCCAAGATCAAGGCACCAGTGGTTGAGTCTCTGGTTCCATGATGATGCCTTGTTGCTGCATCCTCCAGAGAAGAGGAACACTGAGTCCTCACATGGCAGAAGTGCAGGAGAGAGAGAACATGCTCCTGCAAGCCTGTTTTATGGCAACATTAATCCATTGATGAGGGCAGAGCCCTCATGATCTACCCACCTCTCATTAGGCCCGGCCTCCCAGCACTGCTGCATTGGGAATTAAGTTTCAGCATGAATTTTAGAAGGGACGCAGACATTCAAACCACAGCATGTCACCCCTCATCCCCGCAGAATATCCTTCTCACATGCAAAATGCATTCATTTCATGCCAGTGGCCCCAAATGTCTTAACTTCTTTCATCATCTACTCAAAAGTCCAAAGTCCAGAGTGTCATCTTTCTCAGATATGGTTGAGACTCAAGGTATGATTCAACCTGAGGCAAATTTTTTTTTAGCTCATACCTGTGAAATTAAACAAGTCACATGTTTCCAAAATACAATGGAGACAGACATGGGATAGGCACTCTTATTCCAAAATTGAGAAATAGGAAAAAAGAAAGGGATAACAAGTCCCAAGTAAAAGCCCAAAACCCAACAGGGCCAACAACCCTAGATCTTAAGGCCTGAGAGCCATTGTCTTTGACTCCGTGCCCCACCATCTGGACACAATGGGTGAGGGTTGGACCCTCAAGGCTCCCAGTGCCCGTACCCCCATGGCTATTTTGGGTGTAGCTCTCATGGGTTAGAGTTGTGTCTGTGGCTCTCCCAGGCTAGTATTGCATGCTGATGGCTCTACAGTTCGGGTGTCTTGGGAGTGGCCCTGACCCATGGCTTTACTAAGCATCGCCCTATTTGGGTATCTTTGCAGTGACCCCCAATCCCACAGTTCCACTGGGTATTGCCCTAGTCAGGGCTCTCTGTGGTGGCTCTGGCCCTGTGACAAGTCCCTGCCTGGGCCCCAAGGCTCTCCAAGACATCCTTTGCATTCTGCGTGGAGGAAGCCCTGACACCACAGCTCTTGCCGTTTGTGTGCCTGCAGAATTAGCGCCATATGGAAAACATTGCTGAGGTTTATGGCTTATACTCTGGGGGATGTTGGGAGGAGACTGAGCTACACCTGGGTCCACTTGTGCCACAGCTGGCACAGCCAAGGAGTGTTGCACCGGAAAGCCAGGAGCTGAAGCTCCTGGCAGCCCTGAGCAGCAGGCCCTGAGGTCCCACAGGCGTCCCTGGCCAGATAATTTCTAAGGACACCAATTTCGGTCCCAGTCCATTCCGTACTGCTATGACCAAATACCTGAGATGGGATGATTTGTAAAAATCAGAAATTTATTTTCTCATAGTTCTGGAGGCGGCTGAGAAGTCCAAGATCAGGATTTGTTTCAGGGTATAGAGCAGCTTACAGAATTTCCAATAGTCAGGGATCAAGCTTGAATGCTGCACAGCTTGAGGAAAAACCCAATTACACCATGGACTGCCAACTCAGAGACCCCACCGCTGCTTGTGCACAGAAGCACGGGGCACCCATGACACTAGGACTTGGTCGACAGAACCTCTGCCATGGCTGCTCTCAAAGAATCACGTCTCTGCCACAGGAGCCTTTGTGCAGCTGTTTCCTCATGGGGCTTTTTTTTCACCTTCCAAGTTTCCCAAACTTGCCTGGCAGCACCTGGGTCATGTATGTAATTGCAGCTGCAAGGGGATTTAGAAAACAGAGTCCCAGCCGGGCGTGGTGGCTCATGCCTGGAATCCCAGCACTTTGGGAGGTTGAGGCAGGTGGATCACAAGGTCAGGAGCTCAAGACCAGCCTGGCCAACATGGTGAAACCCCGTGTCTACTAAAAATACAAAAAATTAGTCAGGTATGGTGGTGCGGGCCTGTAATCCCAGCTACTCAGGAGGCTGAGGCAGAAGAGTGACTTGAACCTGGGAGGCGGAGGTTGCAGTGAGCCAAGATTGCGCCACTGCACTCCAGCCTGGGTGACAGAGTGAGATTTCATCTCAAAAAAAAAAAAAGAGAGAAAAAGAAAACAGAGTTTCTAGTTTTCCAGCATTCAAAGTGTGCAGGCTGGCAAGTGAGAAGGGGCCAATAACAGGATCCGCCAAGGCCTCCTTGAGGAAGGCTCTTTCTTTTCAGAAGAGCTGCCCATTTGGTTACTACCGTAAGGCAGAGAGAGCAAATGGAGCAATTCAGCAGCAGCTCCAAAACACTGGTAGTGCTAGAAAGGCTTTGAGGTGGAATTTTGGAAATGAGGACCATGGTGAACGAATGGTGCCTTCTGTGAAATGAGAAGGAGGAAATGGGGGCTCCTTGCCATAGGTTAAGCTGTTGTTGTTGAAATTTCTTTTAGGTAGCACAGTATATAAGCTTGCATCAAACTATTCACAAACATTAGAAGCGTAAGATGGTGATTTACTTCAAGTACTTTGTTAATTTTTTCAATCTATTTTAAGTTTCCTTCTGGAGGAATATGGCCAAATGAAGCTTTCCTTGCCTTTCTTTTTTTTTCTCTGAGCCAGGGTCTTGCTCTGTGGCCCAGGCGGGAGTACAATGGCATGATCAGAGCTCACTGCAGCCTGGACCTCCCAGGCTTAGGTGATCCTCCTATTTTAGCCTCCCGAGCAGCTGGGGCTATAGGCATACACCACCACACCCGCTAATTTTTTATTTTTATTTTTTGCAGAGACAGAGTCTCCCTTTTTGCCCAGGCTTGTCACAAACTCCTGGGCTCAAGTGATCTTCTGGCCCCAACCTCCCAGTGTCAGGATTACAAGTATGAGTCACAGCACTTGGCCTCCTTCTCCTTCTACATGAGTGTATGACAAATGCTCAACCTGTGGGACATCCCTTCTTTGTTGCTGTGATCTTACAAGAGATGGTTAAATAGGTCAGGCGCACTTTGGGAGGCCAAGGCGGGTGGATTACGTGGTCAAGGGATCGAGACCACCCTGGCCAACATGGTGAAGCCCCGTCTCTACTAAAAATACAAAAATTAGCTGCGTGTGGTGGAGCGTGCCTGTAATCCCAACTATTCAGGAGGCTAAGGCAGGAGAATTGCTTGAACCCGGGAGGCGGAGGTTGCAGTGAGCCAAGATCACGCCACTACACTCTAGCCTGGTGCCAGAGTGAGACTCCAATTCCAAAAAAAAAAAAGAGAGATGTTAAATAAAGGGACTTCTAACTGGTTATGAGAAGTGTTGTTGAACTGAAAGGATGGGGAAATGCTTTCAAACAATTACCAATTTCCGCGCCTTAGTAATGGGCACATTTTAACACCTTAAGAAAAACCCCTAAGTTTCTTACTTGATTATTCTGTGCTAAATTGTTAGATTTTTTTTTTTCCCTTAAGGTCAATGTTCATTATTTTAGTACCACCAGCTGAGATGACAGTTTGTCCCATAGGCTGTCAAGGACATTGACAAGTAACAAGGATATTGCTTTTCTTGAAAGGTTCTGAAGAGCTTTTCACCCCCACTCACCAGGTACTGACAGCAGAGAATGTCAATCCACTGGTCTCTGAGTGGCAGACGGAAGGTTTCCTGCTGCTGCCAGAAACCAAATACCCTAGAGTGAAGTCCTCTCTGAATTCCACGCCTACCCTGTTCATTCATTTTCAGAGCCTGTTTTTCCTTTGACAAAGCTTCTCAGAGAGAACTGTGACAAGGTTACAAATGAACAATCTATCTGTATTTTGTAGTACAGCAATATGTCTACTCTCTGAAATCGTCAAACATAGCAGATTCTAGTCCATTTTCTTGAGATATTCATTAGTAGCTACATTACAGGTTACCAAATCCAATTTTCATTAGTGAATGTCCCCAAAGATGACATGTGCCTCTCTTTGCAAAATTGCCTGGTTTTCATAAACTTGACTATGAAGTTACTTTAAATGGAATCATGCTTTTCTTATTAACATCATCTTATAGGGATTTCATGCTCATAATACATTGGTCTCAATAGGTAAGTTAAAACACTCAAGAGGATGAAGAAAATTAAGAGAAGACTTTTGAAGGAAAAAGGGAACATCAGTAATAAAAATTTTAGCACGTTTCAGTGAACACTGACACCAAATCCAATGTTTGCTTTTTTTTAATCTTTTTTTTTTTGAGACAGGGTCTCATTCTGTCACCCAGACTGGAGTGCAGTGGTGCCAACATGGCTCACTGCGGCGATCCTTCTGTCTCAGCCTCCCAAATAGCTGGGACTATAGGCGCATGCCACCATGCTTGGCTATTTTTTGTATCTTTTTCAGTAGAGATGAAGTTTTGCCATGTTGCCCAGGCTGGTCTTGAACTCCTGGGATCAAAAGATCCGCTCACCTCAGCTTCCCAAAGTGGTATGATTACAGGCATGAACCACTGTGCCCAGCCTCTATGCATATGTTGAGAAGCTTCAATCTGAGCTCAGAGATGACCTCTGGTTAAAGTGAGGGAATTGTGTGTTTTTTTGTTTTTTGGTTTTTTTTTGAGATGCAGTCTTGCTTTGTCACCCAGGCTAGAGTGCAGTGGTGAAATCTCGGCTTATTATAACCTCCGCTTCCTGGGTTCGAGAGATTTTCCTGCCTCAGCCTCCCAGGGTAGCTGGGATTACAGGCGCCTGCCACCACACCTGGCTAATTTTTGTATTTTTAGTAGAGATGGGGTTTCACCATGTTAGCCAGGCTGATCTTGAACTCCTGACCTTAAGTGATCTGCCTACCTTGGCTTCCAAAAGTGCTGGGATTACAGGTGTGAGTCACTCTGCCCGGCTGGGACTTGGTTTATATCTAACTCTGTAGAAGCCCCAGGAAGAGCAGAGAACGCTATAAAAGACAAACTTGGGTTTGGATTCTGGCTCTTCTGGTTGAAGTATATCTTAACTTTATGAGCATCAATTTTGTCATCTCTAAAATAGGGATAATGCTTCAGAGATGTGTAGTATGAAATTGAAAAATATTGAGGCTGAGTGTGGTGGTACACTCCTCTAGTCCCAGTGACACAGGAGGCTGAGGCAGGAGGATTGATTGAGCCCAGGAGTTTGAGGCTGCAGTGAGCTATGATTGCACCACTGCATTCGAGCCTGGGCAAGAGACCCTGTCTCTAAAAAAGCAAAACTAAAAAACCTAGAAAAATATTTAATATGGGCCGGGTGTGGTGGCTCAGGCCTGTAATCCCAGCACTTTGGGAGGCCGAGGTGTGTGGATCACCTGAGGTCAGGAGTTCAAGACCAGCCTGGCCACCATGGTGAAACCCCATCTTTAAAAAAAAAAAAAAATTTAATATATACAGTTTCTGATGTACACTATCTTCTTGATAAGTACTAACTTTCTTTTTCCAGTTTCCTAAGAAACAATGCTCAGTTCTTAGTGGTTGACTAAAGTTGTAGAGGTGAAAACTTTGTTTTCATTTCCATTTAGGTCTTGTTTTTGTTTGTTTGTTGTTGTTTTGAGATTGAGTCTCGCTCTGTTGCCCAGGCTGGAGTGCAGTGGTGCAATCTTGGCTCACTGCAACCTCCGCCTCCCAGGTTCAAGCGATTCTCATGCCTCAGCCTCCAGAGTAGCTGGGATTACAGGCATGTGCCACCACATCTGGCTAATTTTTGCATTTTTAGTAGAGATGGGGTTTCACCATGTTGGTCAGGCTGGTCTCAAACTCCTGACCTCAGGTGATCAGCCTGCCTTGGCCTCCCAAAGTGCTGGGATTACAGGCATGAGCCACTGCTCCCTGCCTTAATTTTTTGTTTTTCTTTTTAATAAAGACGGAGTCTCACTATGTTGCCCAGGCTGGTCTCGAACTCCTGGGCTCAAGTGATCCTCCCACTCCGGTCTCCCAAAGTGTTGGGATTACAGGCATGAACCACCGTGCCTGGTTAACTCTTGTTTTTATAAACACTATATGCCAAGATTTGCACTTACAATGAATCTCATTATCCCACTGTATTTCTTTTCTTGTGGTAATCCCCAAAACACAACAAAATCCTACCCAGTCTCTACATATTTTTGACCAAATATTATAGGCTCTTTAAGATAGAATACAAACACTAACCAATTTGCTGTGTTTTTAAATATTACTCTTTTTTTTCTACATAAAATGTTGAAATTCATCAAAATTCTAGCACTTAAAATGCTTCCATGACTATCATTATATCCCAACTTTGTTTTTGGTCTGCATAGAAGCCACAGTGATGACTCAGTTCATTCCATGAGCCTTGAGTCTATTTGCTAAAATAGACAAGAGCTGAGCCATATTTATGTCCTTATCTAATGAACCAACAGTGCGAAAAATAACACTTTAAATCGGCTTCCTTTTTTAAGAAAGAAATACATTTAAAATACAATTTCCTTTTATATTCCTCCAAAGCCTGAGCTGTATGATTTTTTTGTGTGCTTCCTAAAAAACGTCATCTCTAGAGGTAAATGCTGAGTTTTGAAAAGTTTAGAGTTTTTGCTAAATAGACTGAAGACCTGCTTTCAAATCTAGAGTTTGATGATTAAAACAAGGTTCACCAGGTGTGGTGGCTCACACTTGTAATGCTAGCATTGTGGGAGGCTGAGAAGGGAGAATCACTTGAGCCCAGGAATTCAAGAGCAGCCTGGGAAACGTAGTAACACCCTTTATCTACAAAAAATAAACAAAATTAGCCAGGGGTGATGGTACATGAGGTTGGAGGATCACTTGAGCCTAGAAGGTCAAGGCTGCATGAGCCATGATCATACCACTGCACCTCAGCTTGGGCGACAGAGTGAGACTCTGTTTCAAAAACAAAACAAAACAAAGACAAGCTTTACTTTTTCATCTGTTTCAAAAACAAAACAAAACCAAGACAAGCTTTACTTTTTCATCATCAGTAAAGTGGAGATGATTTCGGTTTCACATTCCTGGGTTTATGTTTGCGTAAGTGAAGAGCTAAGAGCAGAAAGAAGGAGCCGTTCAAGTTCGAAAGGAGCAGAGGATGAGAATTCCTTCTTAAGCTGGTGCGGAACACTGATCTGCTCCCAAATAATACTCTGGAGGTGGCAGTATTTCCAGTGGGGATGGTCGTGGTTAGCTGTACGCTGCGCCTGGAGTGCTATGGTGTGGAACTGGAGGGAGGCCCCAGACTCACAGACACTTTCCGGACATCCTTTAACCTCTATCCAACAGGTGTAGCTGGCGGGGATCGTCTGAGTCGGTGGGAGGAGGCTCCTGAAGAGCAGCTGATTCTTGCCTTTTGCGTGACTGTGGTCTAAGGATGTGGAAGGACGACAATCTGACAATGGAACATTGTGTAAGGTATTTATTAATGCATTTTTTTCTTAATACTAGGTGTTTTGATAATGCCACTTGCTCTGTCTCTTACTGTTCTCTGTGTGGATTGGGCATGTTGCCTGACTGTTGATGACGGCCATTGGGCCTCGTTTCTTGATTAGGTGAAGCTGAATTATCAAAGGTCCGTAGCATGAAGATTTTGGTCTATTTCTACTTCTCTGTCTTCCCAGTCCAATGAATGTGGCCACTGGGAGTATGTGTCTGCTGTGCAGTCCCAAGCTTGCCCTCAGGTGAGCTGTTCTGAGGTGTAGACTGGAAGATAGGGAGTTAGCACCATCATTGAGCCAGCCTTCCTTCCTTCCTTCCTTCTTCCCTTTCTTTCTTTCTCTCTTTCTTTCTTTCTCTTTCCTTCCTTCATTTCCTCCCTTCCCTCCCCTCCTCTCCCTTCCCCTCTTTTCCTTTTTTTTTTCCTCTTTTTTGAGACGGAGTCTAGCTCTGTCACCCAGGCTGCAGTGCAGTGGCACGATCTCGGCTCACTGCAACCTCCACCTCCCGAGTTCAAGTGATTCTCCTGCCTCAGCCTCCCGAGTAGCCAGGACTACAGATGTGTGCCACCACACCCAGATAACTTTTTGTATTTTTAGTAGAGACATGATCTCACCATATTAGGCAGGATGGTCTCGATCTCCTGACCTCATGATCTGTGAGTCAAGATGGCCAGGGGCAGACCTATGTTATTTCTAGTTAAATAATTATAAGCTTGCTTTACTTATTGGACACTGAAGTTTATACCCCAAACTAAGCTATATCAAATATTCATGCAGTAAAATAGAATCACAGGAGGCCTAAGGTAAAGACCATCTGAGAGTGCTGTAAAACCGTGGAACACCGCGGGATGGTTGCGAAGCAGGAAGCTGCTTTGGTCCCATGAATGCCTTCTCAACATGGAGGCTACATGAGGGTTTCATAAAGAGGACTTGTGGAAGATCTCTGAGAAGGGAGGTGATCTCTGCTTACAAGATCTGGGGGGGTGGCTTTTGCAGATGGGAGCTTGCAAGGAAGAAAAGCCTTGCAGGGCAGACTGCCTAGGTTCTAAGGATACCGAGTAATTTTGATTGCTCTGTGTCCGAAATGCTCGGGAGATAAAAGCCCCTTGATGCATTGGGTGTGGTCAGACCCACCCTTATCCACTATGCTTCTGATACAAATGCACCTTGATAGCAACCAGAGGTAGAATTCAGTGTTCTAGGTTTGTGTAAGATTCACATCTGCGCCAGGCACTTGGTGGCTCACGCCTGTAATCCTAGCACTTTGGGAGGCCGAGGCGGGCGGATCACGAGGTGAAGAGATCGAGACCATCTTGGCCAATATGGTGAAACCCTGTCTCTAGTAAAAATACAAAAATTAGCTGGGTGTGGTGGCGTGCGCCTGTAGTCCCAGCTACTCGGGAGGCTGAGGCAGGGGAATTGCTTGAACCCGGGAGGCGGAGGTTGCAGTGAGCCGAGATCGCGCCACTGCACTCCAGCCTGGTGCCTGGCGGCGGAGCTGGACTCTGTCTCAAAAAAAAAAAAAAAAAAAAAAGAATCACATCTGCTACTGAATACTGCAGGAGACACCTCTCCCCCGGCTATCTTGCCCATATTAGTTTCAAGGACTCCCCTAGTAGTTTCAAGGCCTCCTCCATGATCACCCCCACCCCGCCCCGCCCTGCACTCCCCCACACTCCCCTACACTCCCCCACACTCCCCCACCACTCAATTAACAAGTTTGTGCATCTAATAAAAACCTGTGGAAACCAGAACTCAGGGCCAATGCAGCCCCTACATTTGCGTTGGTCCCCTAGATCCATGCTGTAAAATTCTACTCTGGTGTCTTTATTTCCTTTCTCAATCCTCGTCGCCACCGGGACTAAGGGCATCCCGAACAGGGTTGGGGCTGGTATCCAACAATGATCCGCCCGCTTCAGCTTCCCAAAGTGCTGGGATTACAGGTGTGAGCCACTGTGGGTCTTTCATACAAAGCTTCATCTTTCAAACGACCCCTTATTAGTAATAAAAACAATATTTGAACCTACATTTTCCTTATTCCTTTGTATTATTTTTCAATGGGCCCTGAACCCAGGTGGGAAGAGAGGCAAAATTAGGCCACCTGTACATATATGCATAGAGCACATGCTTATCAGCAAGCAAATACACGATAGTTCATACAACCTGCTCTTTTTTTTATTTTTGAGATGGAGTCTTGCTCTGTCACCCAAGCTGGAGTACAGTGGCATGATCTCAGCTCACTGCAACCTCCGCCTCCTGGGTTCAATTGATTTTTGTGCCTCAGCCACCTGAGTAGCTGGGACTACAGGCATGCACTACCACGCCTGGCTAATTTTTTTGGGGGAAGGGTGGGGATGGAGTCTTGCTCTGTCACCCAAGCTGGAGTACAGTGTACAGTGGCATGATCACAGTTCACTGCAACCTCCTTTCCCAGGTTCAAGTGAGTCTCCTGCCTCAGCCTCCTGAGTAGCTGGGACTACAGGCACGCACCACCACACCTGGCTAATTTTTTTATTTTTAGTAGAGATGGAGTTTCACCATGTTGGTCAGGCTGGTCTCAAATTCTTGACCTTGTGATCCACCCGGCTCAGCCTCCCAAAGTGCTGGCCCATGCCAACTTTAAAAGTCTCTGGTACTCATTAAAGAGAAAGCACTTGTAGTAGCCACCCCAAGGGTAGGCTTTCTGATTAGCATACTGGGCAGCTTCCTGAAGGTAGAGAGGAATCCCTAAGAAGGACATTTGACCCACTCACACCCACATATTGCAAAACACACAGCTTCTGCAATGGTAAAGGGCTGGCTCAATATCTTTGCAGTCCCAGTTATAATGGCTTATCAATTTTTACATGTCCGTATACAGAGGAGAAACACAGAAGCAAGTTTCTTATTTCCATATATATTTGAACTCCATATTATAAATTCAGTTGAATGATTCGAGATTGACCTATTTCCCCTCTCCTGCTCCCATCCTTTGTAATTTTTCCTAAGGCCAACTGGTGGCCATAGTTCAATTTCCCACTGTAGGTTAGGTTGACTCTAATCATTACTCTATCATTCCACAGGATTCCCCTAACTCAAATTATTCTGTGTCCTGTCTTTAAAAAAAAAAAATCACAGAATTTTGCACAGGCTTTGAACATGTTAACCCATGTCTTCAAAAATGAATGAATCTACAAGAACCCAAGCCGTGCACTGGCGAGCTCAGTGAAGACATATGAAAGTCATTCTTTTTGATCTCCAACATATTTCATTAGAGATTGCTTGCATTTGGCGGGGCGTGGTGGTTCACTCCTGTAATCCCAACACTTTGGGAGGCTGAGGTAGGGAATTCACCTGAGGTTGGGAGTTCCAGACCAGCCTAACCAATATGGTGAAACCCCGTCTGTACTAAAAGTACAAAATTAGCCAGGTGTGGTGGTGAAAGCCTATAATCCCAGCTACTCAGGAGGCTGAGGAAGGAGAATCACTTGAATCCAGGAGGCGAAGGTTGCAGTAAGCCAGGATCATGCCATTGCACTCCAGCTGGGGTGACAAGAGCGAAACTCTCCCTTAAAAAAAAATCGACTGGGCCCTGTGGCTCACACCTGTAATCCCAGAACTTCAAAGGCTGAGGTGGGCGGATCACGAGGTCAGGAGTTCGAGACCAAGTTGACCAACATAGTGAAACCCCATCTCTATTAAAAATAACAAAACAATTAGCCAGGTGTGGTGGAGCATGCCTGTAATCCCAGCTACTCTGGAGGCTGAGGCAGGAAAATCACTTGAACCTGGGAGGCAGAGGTTGCAGTGAGCCGAGATTGGGCCACTGCACTCCAGCCTCGGCAACAGAGTGAGACTCCATCTCAAAAAAAACAACCGACCAAACAAACAAACAAATAAAAAACAAACAAACAAACAAACAAACAGATTGTTTGTACCTACAATGTTCATTTTTTCAGCCTCCATCCAGAAGAGCCAAGTATGGTTTGGACCTAATATTATTATGTAAATAGCTTTAAACATAGTTTGGTGGATTAGTAATGGAGCCATCACTTGGCATCCGTTGTCCCAGGCTGTATATATATTTGGAAAGATTGCTAAGAGAGCATTCTCTTTAGGGTAAAAGGTCAAAGTAAGTGTAGCTTGACACAGACCCTTCTGGGTGACCTGAGTTTCTTCTGCCCACCTGCCTTGTTTTCCATGAGGAGTCCTTCTGAGCTCACATACCTGGCCTTATGAAAGGAAGTGGCTTTGAGCGCACCTCTACCTGTCTATAGTCAGCCACAGCTGAAGGGTGGAACAGGTCTATCATGGAGAATATTTACCATGTAACAAGATGGGTAATGAATGCATCAGTCTTGCCTTAGTCACATGTGAGATGGAGCCAGCCTCACTCACTTATGTAATCAGAATTCTGCCTATCACATGAGTGTGCACAATTGAAAGGGGCCAGGATTTCTTCATTTTTGTTTTGGGGGTGAGTCATAGAATCTCTGGTCCTGAGGTAAAAAAGTGATTTTTTTTTCTTTTGAGATGGCTTCTCGTACTGTCACCCGGCTGGAGTGCAATGGCACGATCTTGGCTCACTGCAACCTCTATCTCCCGGGTTCACGCAATTCTCCTGCCTTAGCCTCCCGAGTAGCTGGGATTACAGGCGCATACCACCTCACCCAGCTAATTATTTGTATTTTTAGTAGACACGGGGTTTCGCCATGTTGGCCAAGCTGGCCTCGAACTCCTGGCCTCATGATTCAGCCGCCTTGGCCTCCCAAAGAGCTGGGATTACAGACGTGAGCCACCGCACCTGGCCGAAAAAGTGATTTTTACAAATTAGTTGGGTATGTTGTGATATGCGTTATCCCTCATCCCACCCTGTCCACATTGCTCAACTGATTTCCTCCTTTGGGGCCCTACGTGTCCTTTACGATATCCTCCCAGAGTCTGGAAAGCCTGTCCCTCATGCCCTTGCCATTTTATGTTTTATGTAGCCGTTGCTTAAATTGTCCATTCCAATTTTTCAGTGTACTAAATGCTTTAGGAGTGATGTTCAGAAACATTTAAAAAAAAAATCACCATGTTTTAATCATGTGCTTCATTTTGCATTGTGTATGCTTTAAAATGCATTCACTGCTGGGCGCGGTGGCTCAAGCCTATAATCCCAGCACTTTGGGAGGCCGAGGCGGGTGGATCACGAGGTCAAGAGATCGAGACCGTCCTGGTCAACAAGGTGAAACCCTGTCTCTACTAAAAATACAAAAATTAGCTGGGCATGGTGGCGCGCGCCTGTAGTCCCAGCTACTCGGGAGGCTGAGGCAGGAGAATTGCTTGAACCCAGGAGGCGGCGGTTGCGGTGAGCCGAGATCGTGCCATTGCACTCCAGCCTGGGTAACAAGAGCGAAACTCCGTCTCAAAAAAAAAAAAAAAAAAAAAATGCATTCACTAGCTTGTTGCTTGATAAGTTGGGGGTCTGTTTTGGAGGGTTTCTAGTCTTTTTATGCTTTTGTGCTCTTGGTGTGACTGAGGGCAGACAAGGCTTAAACCAGAATCATTGTCAAAACCAATAAAGAAAAGCCTCCAAAAGTCTCCCAATGCAATGGAAAAAGCCCGATGGAATTGACATGCCAGTTATGCCCCAGGCTACACCCTCACAGGATGTGGCCACTGACCAAAGGGAATTGTTCCCGTGGTGTCTTTAGAGCTCACAGTGCATGGCGGGGCTTCTGCAGATCTACTCATTCTGAGGACCTGGGCCACTACCTTCAAAGTCTGTGCAGTGTATTGTTCCAGCCACCAGCACTCTCTCTTTGGGCTGTGACTGGTTGACAGTGACATGACCAAACCATTCTTTTTTTTAAAAAATTGTACTTTAAGCTCTGGGGTACATGTGCACATCTCGAAGGGTTGCTGCATAGGTACACACATGCCATGGTGGTTTGCAGTCTCCGTCCCCCAGTCGCCTACATCAGGCATTTCTCCCAGTGTTTTCCCTCCCCAGCCTCCCTGCCCCCCACTCACCCTTCCCTAGCCCCCTGCCCCCAACCTACCCCAGTGTGTGATGTTCCCCTCCCTGTGTCCATGTGTTCTCATTGTTCAATACCCGTCTATGAGTGAGAACATTCGGTGTATGGTTTTCTGTTCTTGCGTCAGTTTGCTGAGAATGATGGTTTCCAGATTCATCCATGTCCCTACAAAGGACAGGAACTCATTGTTTTTTATGGCTGCATAGTATTCCATGGTGTATATGTGCCACATTTTCTTTGTCCAGTCTATCATTGATGGGCATTTGGGTTGGTACCAGGTCTTTGCTATAGTAAACAGCGCCACAGTGAACATACATGTGCATGTGTTTTTATAGTAGAACAATTTATAATCCTTTGGGTATATACTCAGTAATGAGATTGCTGGGTCAAATGGAATTCCTATTTCTAGGTCCTTGAGGAATTGCCACACTGTCTTCCACAATGGTTGAACTAATTTACACTCCCACCAACAGTGTAAAAGTGTTCCTATTTCTCCACATCCTCTCCAGCATCTGTCTCCAGATTTTTTTTTTTAATTACATTTTAGGTTTTAGGGGTACATGTGAAGAACATGCAAGATTGTTGCATAGGTACACACATGGCAGTGTGATTTGCTACCTTCCTCCTCATCACCTATATCTGGCATTTCTCCCCATGCTATCTCTCCCCAACTCCCCATCCCCCACTGTCCCTCCCCTATTTCTCCCCGACAGACCCCAGTGTGTGATGCTCCCCTCCCTGTGTCCATGTGTTCTCATTGTTCAACACCCACCTATGAGTGAGAATATGCAGTGTTTGATTTTCTGTTCTTGTGTCAGTTTGCTGAGAATGATGGTTTCCAGGTTCATCCATGTCTCTACAAAGGACACGAACTCATCCTTTTTGATGGCTGCATAATATTCCATGGTGTATATGTGCCACACTTTCCTCGTCCAGTCTATCATCGATTTGCATTTGGGTTGGTTCCAGGTCTTTGCTATTGTAAACTGTGCTGCAATGAACATTCATGTGCATGTGTCCTTATAGTAGAACGATTTCTAATCCTTTGGATATATACCCAGTAATGGGATTGCTAGGTCAAATGGAATTTCTATTTCTAGGTCCTTGAGGAATTGCCACACTGTCTTCCACAATGGTTGAACTAATTTACACTCCCACCAACAGTGTAAAAGTTTCCTATCTCTCCACATCCTCTCCAGCATCTGTTGTCTCCAGATTTTTTAATGATCACCATTCTAACTGGTGTGAGATGGTATCTCAATGTAGTTTTGATTTGCATTTCTCTAATGACCAGTGACGATGAGCATTTTTTCATATGTTTGTTGGCCTCATGTATGTCTTCTTTTGTAAAGTGTCTGTTTATATCCTTTGCCCACTTTTGAATGGGGTTGTTTGTTTGTTTTTTTTTTCAGGCAAGCAAGTTTTATTAACCTGCCAGGCTGACCCGTAACAATCAGAGGAGGCAGCCCCGAGCTCACAAAATGAGGGATTTATATGGAGTGAGAGGGGCATAAGAGAGTTTCAGGACTGAGGTAATCTATCCACTGGTAACAGGCACAGAGATAGTTTGTCAACTTGCAGTAGACTTACAGTACATCATTCTGTGACTTTTGTGGTAGCAGTTTTTTAAAAAAGAGAAACCAGGATTTTTTACAGATAATGTGCCAAACAAGAATTTGCAAGTATGGATAACAAACATTTATTTTCCCTGTCCTCCCTCGAGCTGCCCTGATGGCTGTAATCAGGCTTTGCTTAATTGTAGCACGTCTGGCAGGCTTGACGTGGCACCTAGGTAGGAGTTCAGGAATGCAGCTGCAGAGCAATCTTGAGTCGGGGGAAGGGGTCAGCTTGTGTGGAGGGGGTTTTCTGAGGCAGCTTGTCCCTAACATGGAGGAAAGCCAGACTTAAGTCTGTAGATGGAGCCTGTGTGTTATGGAGACCAGACAGTGGAGAGGCTTTACAATAGCCTAGGGATGTCAGGGTGTTCAGGGGACAAACAGTATATTTTGGTACTCAGTATCCTCATGAAAATAGGCTGGTCTACCCAGGGTCTTTATTAGGAGAAATTAGAATACTTTTATGGCATGTACTTTACACTTATTAAATTTTTTTAAAAAAGAATAGGCTGGGTGTAGTGGCTCACGCCTGGAATCCCAGCAGTTTGGGAGGCCGAGGCAGGAGGATTGCTTGATCCCAGGAGTTCTAGACCAGCCTGGACAACATAGTGAGACCTTGTCTCTACAAAAATAAAAAATTAGCTGGGCATGGTGGCTCGCACCTGTAAACCCAGTTATTTGGGAGGCTGAGGTGGGAAAATTGCTTGAGTCTGGGAGATCGAGGTTACAGTGAGTTGTGATTGTACCACTGCACTCCAGCCTGGGTGATAGCCTGACTCAACAATAAACAAACAGACAAACAAATAAATAAAATAAAAAATAAATAAAAACAACAGAAGAAGCAAAAATGTCAAAAAAAGATAACTAAGAAATTGAGCTGGGTATGCATAAACGGTGCCAAAGCATCTAACTTCCCTCCACCAGCAATGAGAGAAAGCATTTTTTTTTTTTTTTTGAGATGAAAGTCTCACTCTATTGCCCAGGCTGGAGTGCAGTGGTGCAATCTCGGCTCATTGCAACCTCCACCTGTCAGGTTCAAACAATTCTCCTGCCTCAGCCTCCTGAGTAGCTGGGACTACTGGCACATGCCACCCTGCCAGGCTAATTTTTTTTTTTTTTTTTATTTTTAGTAGAGATGGGGTTTCATCATGTTAGCCAGAATGGTCCCGATCTCCTGACCTCATGATCTGCCTGCCTCAGCCTCCCAAAGTGTTACGATTACAGGCATGAGCTCCGTGCCCTGACAAGAGAAAGCATTTTTAAACTGAAATGATTTTAGTGGCTATGCGAATTGGTTTGACTTGGTTTAATAAAAATGATCTATGCAAGCTGGTTCCATACCCGTAGCATCAGCTGGGGTTCCATGGCAACAAAAATAATTACTCATCTGCAAACAGTCTTTGCAACAGATAAGTGATTACCATTTTAAAATTACTTTGTGATTCAAGGAATTTTATTTCCATGTAAAGGACAAAACAGTGATTATTTTTTTCTGGAACTGGTCGTGTTTTAAAAGGACAAGAGGAGATCGATTATGGGGATGTTCTTCTATAATCTGTGTTTAGATTTTAGAACTGTGTATCCATTCTCAGTTAATCAGATGACAGCTCACTCTGCAGGACTCACATGGTGGCCTGATCATTTATGTGTTCTTGGTCACCCCTTTCCTGTTCCCTCCTGTGACTCTTATTTCTTTCAGCCCCTGTACTCTGGCTCCTTCTCAGCAGATGGCTGGAGGCAGAAAATAAGAGTCCATCATCTTATTTCAGTAGATTAAAGGAAACAGAAAGCCCTCAATGGAAAAATTGCAAAAGATGGAAAGAAAGAGAAGAAATAGAAATAATAAATAAATAAATGTAGCGGTTTGAGTCAGAAGGTTCAATCTCATTAGTTACCAACAAAATGTACATTGGAAGGACAATAAGGTAATACTCCTTTTTTACCTGTCAAATTGGCAAAGAGTTTTAAAAGTAATACCATTCAGCACTGATAAAGGCACGGGAAAGCTGCAGCTCTTTTCCACTCTAACTGATATATAAATTAGTTCACAGCCTTCAAAACATTCCTACTCTTAGACCTAGTAGTAATTCTACTTGGAGTAAGTTCTGTACAAGGTTAAACTCCAGCAATAGAAGAATGATTACAATGATTTCTTTTTAATTATTATTATTATTATTATTATTGTTGTTATTTTTTGAGACACAGTCTTGCTTTTTTGCCCAGACTGGAATTCGATAGTGCAATTGTTGCTCACCACAACCTCCATCTCCTGAGTTCAAGTGATTCTTGTGCCTCAGCCTCCCGAGTAGGTGGGACTACAGGTGCGTACCATCACACTGGGCTAATTATTTATATTTTTAGTAGAGACAGGATTTTGCCATGTTGGCCAGGCTGGTCCTGAACTCCTGACCTCAGATGATCCTCCCACCTCAGCCTCCCAAAGTGTTGGAATTACAGGCATGAGCCACCGGACCTGGCCTCTTTTTAATTATTTTAAAATTTCTTTTAAGTGTTTAGCCACAAGCTAGCCACACATCTGAGGTCTTCACATGTATTTTGTCATTTAATCCTCATCAGAATTCTATGAAATAAATACGGCATTCCCTTTTTATGGAGGAGGAAGCTGAGGTACAGAAATAACTGAGGGATAGTGCATCTAATGCTAGGCTCTGAACCAGTATGCTCAACTGCCTAGTTTCAGAAGAGACTTAAGGCAGCAGGTGGAGCTGTATAAAATGCAAGATAATCTCAAGTATTTTGTAGGAGAGAGAAAAACAATTGCAAAGACAGACACAAAACAGAGCCAGGAACGAGGCCAAAAATATATATCATTTGACCTATGCACTTGCTAAGAGGACCACAAATTTGGCTAGAAGCTTTCTAGCAGCTTGTGGATAAAATGAAATCTGATCAGTTATACAATTTACAGTATCCATGAGATAAAAGCAGACCAATTACTCAGAAGAAGCCAACTATTCTTGGTAGTAAGACCAGACATAGATTTATTCTGCAGAACACAAAAGGTTCTTGTAAAAAGAGACAGTGTGTGAGCTAATGGATAATGACCTCAACGATATCTTTGTATAGACAAGATGACCACTGATATGGTTTGGCTGTGTCCCCATCCAAATCTCGTATTGAATTGTAGTTTCCATAATCCCCACATGTCACGGGAGGGACTCTGTGGGAGGTAATTGAATCGTGGGGGTGGTTACCTCCATGCTGTTCTGATAGTGAGGTCTCACGAGATCTGATGGGTTTTACAGTGGGCTTTCCCGCTTTGGCCCTGCATTTCTCCTTGCTGTTGCCATGTGAAGAAGGACGTGTATTGTAAGTTTCCTAAGTCTCCCAGCCATGCTGAACTGTGAGTCAATTAAACCCCTTTCCTTTATAAATTACCCAGTCTCAGGTATGTCTTCATTAGCAGTGTGAGCACAGACTAATACAATCACTTCCACCGGCTTGAGTCTTCCAGCTTTTCTCTTAGGGCTTATGGCTCAACATCAAAACATGGTAACAAGCAGCCAGGATACGGCTTAGGCACCTAGGTCCCTGCTGGTCAGGGGATTATAGAGTACCTGAGAGTGAGTGGACTGATAGCCTTTGATGGATGCTGTGAGAAATGAGACTGAGATTGTGCTTTTCAACAAATATCTAGAATTCATCTTTTCTATTTTGTAAGTCTCTCTCTCTCTTTTTTTTTTTTTTTTTCTGAGACAGGGTTTTGGTCTTTCACTCAGGCTGGAGTGTGGTGGTGTGATCTTGGCTCTCTGCAGCCTTGATCTTCCCAGGCTTAGGTGATACTCCTACCTCACCCTACTGGATAGCTGAGACTACAGGCACATTCCAAGACACCTGGCTAATTTTGTATTTTTTGTAGAGATGGGGTTTTGCCATGTTGCCCAGGCTGGTCTCGAACTCCTGGGCTCAAGCTATCTGCCTGCCTTGGTCTCCCAAAGTACTGGGACTACAGGCGTGAGCCACTGTGCTCAGCCCATTTTGTCAGTCTTATATGTATTAAAGACCATTATATTAGAGATAGGAATGGTGAAAAAATATTATAATATGAAATCATCAATTATATATCTATTAAACATGGCATTTAGGAAGTCTTTTGATAATATGAAAATGTTCTTAAACTATAATATTAAATAAAGCAGAATACAAAACTATATGTAATATTTAATCTCAACAATGTTTAAAATATGAATGGAGATGCAGTGAGCTGAGATGGCGCCACTACACTCCAGTCTGGGTGACAGCAAGACTCTGTCTCAAAATAAATTTATATATGGAGTAAGATATGAATCTTTAGTTTTTCTTGATATAGAAACTTATTTTTTTCTTTTACTTACTGAATAGAAAGATGAAAGGCAATTTCTGGATGGGTTGGAATATCTTCGAAAGAGGCCCCAGTTTTCAGTTGCTAATTGCTTGGGTCCTAGGTATGACTGATCAAGTGGAAAGAAGAAGAAAACAGGTTTTGATTTGATTTGATTGGGAAGCAGGCGTGTATATGAGGAGGCCTAAAGACCATGTGGGGGAAAAAACTGGGGAGAAAGGTAGCAATGTGCAGGATTTCCAGAGGGCCCTTTAAAAACCTCAAAAGCTAATCCCTGAATTTGTCTATGAGAGACAGGGCCCAGAGCTAGGAGATTTCTGTCCCCAGGAGAGGTTTTGGAGCTGACTCCTCATTCCCCGTTAGACAGGCCTTCACCTGAATGACAGCCTGCCTATTCCCAGCACCCCAGGGTCTACCCCAGTCTCTTCTCAAAGAGATATGGAGAGGGCCTTGCTCCTTACTGCATTTGCATTAAACTGACAATTGCCTCACCAGAAGACTCTGTTGGGTTCCTCATTCATTACCCTGTATGAGCATCCTCTGTAACCATGCCCTAGGACATCAGTATGAAAAAATGGGGCTGGTGAGGGGAAACTATCTTTAAGGGGAAGAGGCTGAACTAATAAACTTGAGGTTTTTTTTTTTTTTTTTTGAGGCAGAGTGTCACTCTGTCACCCAGGCTCGAGTGCAGTGGCATGATCTTGGCTTATTGCAACCTTTGCCTCCTGGGTTCAAGCTATCCTCCTGCTTCAGCCTCCTGAGTAGCTGGGATTACAGGTATGCGCCACCATGTCTGGCTACTTTTTGTGTTTTTAGTAGAGACAGGGTTTCATCATGTTGATCAGGCTGGTCTCAAACTCCTGGCCTCAAGATCCACCTGCCTCAGCCTCCCAAAGTGCTGGGATTGTAGGTGTGAGCCATTGCACTCAGCCGAGATTATTTTAATAGCATGCGCACACGCACGAACACACACACACACACACACACACGTATACTGCAAGAACTACACCTTCAAGAATCTCACCTTCCCCTTTTCCCTGCTGCTCCTTAAATATGGGTGTTGCCCCCAATTCCTTCTCAGTCCTTCTTTCTTTTCTTTCTAGGTCCTCTCCTTGGGCTATTTCAACTTCCATACAAATTCTGATATGCATTAAATCTAAAATCTCCATTATGAGTCTCCTTAAATCACAGTCTAAGGATATCCAGAACAGAGTTTCCACACCAAAGGCACGTCTAGTTTCTCATCTACAAGCTTTTTATCTTTGGCTCTGTTTTTGTTTTTTATCCTGGAACTCCTTGACAAATATTATTCCATTATCAGAAGGAAGGTCCTGGGAACAGTAAAGAAATGAGCACTTGTGCTAAGTATTTTACAGGCATATATCTTCATTTAATCCTCATAACCAATCTATGTAGTAGGCATAATCATTCCTTATTAGCAGATGAGGAAACCAAGACTTTGAGCAGGTAATTTGTGTAAGATCAAACAGCTTGGAAAACCTTAGGATGACTAAGGTTTAAAGTCAAGTCTGTCTATTTTTCTAAGAAAAGAAGATTGATGCTTTCCTGTTAGGGAATCAGTTTCTTATCCCCAGGCTGTGGAATCCTGTGCTAACCAGGAAATAACTAATGCTTCTCACAGGACATGTTATGAGATATATGAAATGTTTTCTATGTCACAATAGCTTATTTCTTTTTCTGAGATGGAGTCTTGCTCTGTTGCCCAGACTGGAGTGCAGTGGTGCAATCTTGGCTCACTGCAACCTCCATCTCCTGGGTTCAAACGATTCTCCTGCCTCGGCCTCCCAAGTAGCTGGAATTACAGGCATGCACCAGCATGTTCAGCTAATTTTTGTATGTTTTTTTTTTCTTTTGAGATGGAGTCTTACTCTGTCACCCTGGTTGGAGTGCAGTGGCATGATCTCAGCTCACTGCAATCTCCGCCTCCCAGGTTCAAGCGAGTAGCTGAGATTACAGTTGTGTACCAACTGAGTAGAGATTACAGTTGCGTACCACCATGCCCAACCTCCTGAGTAGCTGAGATTACAGTTGCATACCACCATGCCCAGCTAAATTTTATATTTTTAGTGGAGATGGGGCTTCACTATGTTGGCTGGTCTCAAGGCTGGTCTCAAACTCCTAACCTTGTGATCTGCCCACCTTTACCTCCCAAAGTACTGGGATTACAGGCATAGCCACCGCGCCTAGCCTAACTTTTGTATTTTTCGTAGAGACAGGGTTTTACCATGTTGGCCAGGCTGGTCTCAAACTCCTGACCTTAAATGATCTGCCTACTTTGGCCTCCCAAAGTGCCACAATAGCCTATTTACCTAAGTTTTATTTTAGAATCTTGAGTAAAAGCTGTGACCTTCTAGCTTCATTTGCTCTTTGACATTACCTGAAACCTCAGCCTGTTTGGCAAGTTATATTACAGGATTCACATTTCCTGATTTCAAAATTACTACAAAGCAGTGGTAAAAAGACATTGTGGTAATGCCATAAATAGCACGATGGTTTGAATGTTTATGTCCCCTCCAGAATCCATATTGGAACTTATTCCCCAATGCATCACTTAAGAGGTGAGGCCTTTAGGGGGTGATTTGGGCATGAGGGTTCTGCCCTCATGGATGGGATTAGTGCTTTAAAAAAGGGCCACGGGGAACTAGGCTAGGCCCTTTTTTTTGCACTTCCGCTCTTCCACCACGTGAGGACACAGCAGGAAGGTACCACCTTGGAGGCAGAGAGCAGCCCTCGGCAGACACCAACTCTGCTGGCACCTTGATCTTGTACCTCCCAGTCTCTAGAACTGTGGAGAAATACATTTCTGCTCTTTATTAATTACCCTGTCTCATGCATTTTGTTATAGCCATCTGAATGGACTAAGATAGATGGACATGTAGACCAATGGAATAGATTTGAGAGTCTAGAAATAAACCCATATGTCTGTGGTCAAGGGACTTTTGACAAGGGTATCAAAATCATTCAGTGGGGAAAGAATAGCCTTTTAACAAATGATGCTGGGACAAAAAGATAGCCACCTGCAAAGGATGACATTGAACTGTCACCTCACACAATTTAAAGAAATTAATTAAAAATGAACCAGAGACCTAAATGTAAGAGCTGAAACTAAAACAATTTAAAAATAAATCATAGATCTAAATCTTTTCAGCTTCAGAGTTAGCAATGATATGATGCCAAAAGCTCAAACATAAGAAAAAAATAAATTGGACTTAATCAAAATTTAAAACTTTCATTTTTAAAAGATCACTTTATTTATTTATTTACTTTTTTTTTTTTTTTTGAGACAGAGTCTCACTCGCCCAGGCTGGAGTGCAGTGGTATGATCTTGGCTCATTTTCAGGTTCAAGCAATTCTCCTACCTCAGCCTCCCAAGTAGCTGGGATTACAGACATGCACCATCACGTCCTGCTAATTTTTGTATTTTTAGTAGAGACCATGTTGGCCAGGCTGATCTCGAACTCGCCTCAAGTGATCCGCCTGCCTCAGCCTCCCAAAGTGCTGTGATTATAGGCATGAGCTACTGTGCCCAGCTAAAGGACCACTTTAAAGATGTAAAAGGACAACCCCCAGGATGAGAGAAAATCATTCCAAATCAAATATCTGATAAGGGGTTTCTATCTACAATATACAAATAACCCATACATTCAATAATAAAATGATAACTAACTCAATTAAAAAATAGACAAAGGATCTGGATAGGCATTTTCCCAACAAAGATATACGAATGGCCAAGAAACACATAAAAAAATCCTCAACATAATTAGCCATCGTGGAACTGCAAATCAAAATCGCAACAGGATATGCTACTTTACATCTACTAGGGTGGCTGGGCTCAAAAATTCAGATGAAACCACGGTCATCAAGGATGTGGAGAAATCAGACCCCACATACACTGGTGCTGGGAATGTGAAATGGTTCAGCCACTTTGGAGAACAATCCAGAAGTCCTTCCAAAATGTGAAACTTTGAGTTACCACATGACTCAGCAATTTCACTTCCAGGTATGCCCAAAAGAATTGGAAACGTATGTTCACAATAAAACTTGTACATGATGTTTATAATGTATTATTCATAATAGCCAAAAGATGGAAACAACCCAAGTGCCCACAAACTGATGAATGGATACAAAGGTGGTATATCTACACAGTGCAATATTATTTAGTCATCAAAAGGAAAGTAGTATGTATGATACATGCTACAACATAGATATATTTTGAAAACATTATGTTAAGAAAGAAGCCAGCCTCAAAAGACTACATATTATATGATTTCATTTATATGAAATACCAAGATTTAGGGAAAGCTATAGAGACAGAAAATAGTTCAGTATTTCCTTAGGACTGGGCTAATGGGGTGGAGGATGGGGGATGGGATAGACGGATGACAGCAAAAGGGTACAGGTGATTAAAGTGAACAAGGGCTGCCACTGAGAGGGCTGCTCTCTGAGCAGCTTGGAGATGAAGTCCTGGCCCCAGAAGGCACTGGTGTGGAAGTCACACATCTCCCTTGAGGGTGCATCTGGAGGTCTCAGTATGTAAAGGGCAGATTTCCCACCAGCCATTCACAGCAGAGTGCCCCAGTTCCTGGCAGATCCACCTTCACACTGTATGTTCTCCCTGCCAGCATTTCTGGGGGCATGGAGTTTTCTGCTTAGGCTGTCTCCACATCTTAAATTTATTTTTTATTTTTTATTTTTTGAGATGGAATCTTGCTCTATTGCCCAGGCAGGAGTGCAGTGGCACAATCTCGGTTCACTGTAGCCACTGCTTTCCAGGTTCAAGCAATTTCTCCTCCCTCAGCCTCCTGAGTAGCTGTGACTACAGGCATGCACCATCACACCCGGCTAATTTTTGCATTTTTAGTAGAGACAGGGTTTTAACATGTTGGCCAGGCTAGTCCCGAACTCTTGACCTCAGGTGATCTGCCCACCTTGGCCTCCCAAAGTTCTGGGATTATAGGGGCTCAGCCTACATCTTAAATTTCTATTCATGCTGCAGTCCACTACAACTTGGTATCTGCCTTCTCTGTTCCACACAAATAAATCTCATCAAGAGCACCCACCTCCACGCTGCCAAATCCAGTGACATTTTGTGTTCTTATTGTACTTGGCTGTGATCTCTTGTTGGACTGACTAGGTCCTTATTCCCTCACTCCTCATACCCTCTTTTCTCTTTTGTTACCTTTCAAATGTAGCTCTCCTGATTTCCCCCCCACCTAGTCCCGCTGAACTCTCTTTGCCAGCTTTTCTTCTCTCATTCAATCTTTAATAGGGGTACCTCAGGGCTAGATCCTAGACCCCTTTCTCTTCTTTATTTACATCTTTCCCTGGATAATCTTATCCATTTTCCATGAACTTCAATACCATCAAATGCTAATGATTTTCAAAGGAAAGTCATCATACCACCCAAGAAGTCTCTTCTTAATTTCGGTCTTACATCAAATTGTTGACTTAACATTTCTAGTCAAATGTCTCAAAAGTGGCCAGGCGCGGTGGCTTATGTCTGTAATCCCAGCACTTTGGGAGGCCAAGGTGGGCAGGAGGTCAGGAGTTCGAGATCAGCATGGCCAACATGACGAAAGCCATCTCTATTAAAAATACAAAAATTAGCCAGGTGTGGTGGCACATGCCTGTAGTCCCAGGTACTTGGGAGGCTGAGGCAGGAGAATGGCTTGAACCCGGAGGCAGAGGTTGCAGTGAATTGACATCGTGTCACTGTACTCCAGCTTGGGCAATAGAGAGAGACTCCATCTCAAAACAAAACAAAACAAAAATGTTTCAAAAGTGTTTTAAGCCTAGTATGTTCAAAACAGAATTCTTGATTTCTTGAAACTGTTCCAGCTAACTAAATGGCAACCCATCTTCCCAAGTCAGAAAATTAGAATTTATGATTCCTTTTTTCTCTCTGTCCCACATTCAATCTTCAACAAGGTCTTAAAAATTCTACACTCCCATTCCATTCCTTCCTCAATATAAATCTCTCTCTCTCCTTTTCCGTGCAGCTATCGCCTCAGTCTAGGCCACCATTTTCTTTCTCCTGGAAAACTGCAACAGCTTCCTAACTAGGAACTCTACTTCTATCTTTTGATATCTTCTCGCTTTTTTGTGTGTGCAGTAGAAAAATTTTAATTAAAAATTTTTTTTTTTTTTTTTTTTTTTTTTGAGACGGAGTCTCGCTCTTGTTACCCAGGCTGGAGTGCAATGGCGCGATCTCGGCTCACCGCAACCTCCGCCTCCTGGGTTCAGGCAATTCTCCTGCCTCAGCCTCCTGAGTAGCTGGGATTACAGGCACGCGCCACCGTGCCCAGCTAATTTTTTTGTATTAATAGAGACGGGGTTTCACAATGTTGACCAGGATGGTCTTGATCTCTCGACCTCGTGATCCACCCGCCTCGGCCTCCCAAAGTGCTGGGATTAAATTTTTTTTGTAGAGACAGGGTTTCACCACGTTGTTCAGGCTGGTCTCGAACTCCTGGACTCAATTAGCCCACATTGGCCTCCCAAAGCGCTCTGAGATTACAGGCCTGAGCCACTGTGGCCAGCCAACGACATTCTTAAAATACAAATAGAATGATTTCATTTCCTGACTAAAGAATCATCAAGGGCCTCCCACTCCCCTGAGAATAAAACCCCAATTCTTCATTCTGACTTGCAAGGCAAGTATAATCTCCGCCTAGCTCTCTGATGTTGCCTGACTTTTTGATGTAGTCTTAGGCCATCTCCCTTCAGCTTATTAATCCTAAGCCTCTTTGTCCTTTCTTTTTTTTTTTTTTTTGGTTTGCTTTTGAGACAGCGCCTTGCTTTGTTACCCAGGCTGGAGTGCAGTGGCACAATCATGGCTCACTGCAGCCTTGACTGCCAGGCTCATGGGATCCTCCCATCTCAGCCTCCCAAGTAGCTGGTACTACAGGTATGCGACACCACGCCCGATGGATTAAAAAACATTTTTTTTTAAGTAGAGATAGGGTCTCAGTATATTGCCCAGGCTGGTCTCGAACTCCTTCTCCCACCTTGGCCTCCCAAAGTGCTGGGATTACAGGTGTGAGCCACTGCACCCAGCAGCCTCTCTGATTTTTATTCTTTGCATTCACCAAGCTCTTTTCTGCCTTTGGTTTTTACACATGTCATTTCTTTTTCCTGAAAAGCTTCTCCCCCACATTTTGTATCTCCAACTCCTTTCTGTTCCTTAGATAATAAAATGAATATCACTTCTTCAGAGAGATCTCCACTGATTATCTTTTTTTCTCCTTTCTACCTAAATTTTATTCTTTTTTTAAAAAACTTATAAAAAGCACATATACACTGCTTATTAGGTGTGTGATATTATTCTATTCACAACAACCTCATAATTAGATTATCTTATTATCTCCTCTTTAGATATGAGGCAACTGAAAAACACACAGCTGGCAAGTGACAAAGTTGGATCAGACTGAAGTGGACTAGCTTGTGCTTTTTTTTTTTTTAGGTGAGTCTTTCTTTGTCACCACACTGGAGCTCAGTGGCACAATCATAGTTCATTGCAGCCTTAATCTCTTGGGTTCAAGCTATCATCCTGCCTCAGCCTCCTAAGCAGTGGGGACCACAGGCATGTACTACGATGCCCAGCTAATACTTTTTAGTTTTTTGTAGCCATAAGGTCTTGCTATGTTGCCCAGGCTGGTCTTCAACTCCTGGGCTCAAGTGACCCTCCTGCCTTAGCCTCCCAAAGTGCTAGGATTACCAGTATGAGCCACCACACCCAGCCTAGGAATGCTTTAATAAATTATTTTCTATATGCCTGTCATTGATACATATGTAATACATATGGCATATACAAAAAAAGAGGGAAATGTAACTATGCAGTACTGGAACAGCATGGTGCATAGAAAAATAAATTTGGCTGGGCATGGTGGCTCACATCTGTAATCCCAGAACTTTAGAAGGTTGAGGTGGGAGGATCCCTTGATCCCAGGATTTCAAGACCAGCCTGGGCAACATAGGCAGATCCCATCTCTACAAAAATTTAAAAAGTTTTGGATGCCAGCCACCCAGGAAAAAAAAAAAGTTAGCTGGGTGTAGTGGCACACATCTGTAGTCCCAGCTACTTGGGAAGCTGAGGTGGGAGGATGGCCTGAGCCCAGGAGGTTGAGGCTGCAGAGAGTCATGATCACACCACTGCACTCCAGCCTAAGTGATGGAGACCCTGTCTCAGAAAAAAAAAAGAAAATAAGTTTATCCTTCTTTATGTTAAATACTGACATATAAAGGATCAAAGTTCAACTAAGCAACATCTTAAAGTGTGAGAATAGTGTGCAAGACATGCCTGAAATCAGAAATGACAAGTGACAAAAGTGTGTCAATCAGATAAATGGGGCAGGATAGCGTAGAGGGGCTGGGCCACCATGGAAACTTAGAAAAAAGGAAAGTCACAGAGGCAAACTCTGTTCTTAGTTTGATCCAAAGGAGAGGGAAGCGCAGGCAATCTAGTCCAAGTCTTAGCATCCCTTTGGAAGGACTATGCTTACAGTTTGTGGAGTGAGGCATGGCCAGGGGCTTCCTGGGAAGGAGGCAGGTTAGCTACCTGCAATTCCAGATTCCATCTCTTTTCTCTTCAGCAGTTCATCATCATTCATAAACGTGTCAGAGGTTAGATGTCACAGGAGCATGCAGGAGGGGCTTCCCACCTGGAGTGTGAGATAAGGAAACATAGGTTGGATGTTGTAGTCATTACCATCCGCTTCTCTACAAGGCTGGAATTTATGGTGGCTGCATATTTGGAATGTTTTCTCCTTTTATTTATTTATTTTTAGATCAGACAATCACAAGAGATAGTCTTTTGTTTTATTTTTAGATCAGACACTCACAAGAGAATATTCTGTTGTGATCACTGGTGTTTAGAAGGAACCTTGTCTGGTTTGTGAAGCAATGAACGGAAAGCACAGTCTGTTAGTGGAAACTTTGGAAGGGCACTGTCATTTGCTTTTCCTCCCACACCATCTACAATTGTCATTTTATTTATTTATTTATTTATTTATTTATTTATTTTGAGGTGGAGTCTCTGTCGCTCAGGCTGGAGTGAAGTCGTGCCATCTCAGCTCACTGCAGCCTCTATTTCCTGGGTTCAAGGGATTCTCCGGCCTCAGCCTACCAAGTAGTGGGATCACAGGCATGCACCACCACGCCTGGCTAATTTCGATATTTTTAGTAGAGACCGGATTTCACGATGTTGGCCAGGCTAGTCTGGAACTCCTGACCTCGAATTAGCCACTCACCTCGGCCTCCCAAAGTGCTGGGATTACAGGTGTAAGCCACCAAATCCAGCCAAAAATTGTCTTTTTTTCTTTACCAGTTACACAATGATGGGATAGTTGGGTCCTGCTTTCTAACTTGGAAAACGCATGTGTGTTGAACACCTGGCCACTGAGAAACAGCTCTGAAATAGGTGCCATGCAGAAGAAGAGAGGGAAGGAACTGGAAAGACCCACTGATATGTGGGTCTCATAGCCTCCCGTTACACAGAAATTACTCCTTTTCTCTCCTATTGCGTTCTTTCCTCTTGATTCTCATCCCTTCTCCACTATTTCCTCCACTCTTACTTTGCTTTCATCTCCTTTTGTAACCGTTCATCAACACTTTTCATATAGATTAATGTGGTTATCTTACAAGCATGTAACATTTAGCTGCTGGGTTTGTATGAGTAATGAGTGAAGATGAAGCCAACATAATGATCCCGTTTAGTGCTCCAGAGTTATGATTCCAGAGTGGCCTGACTTTGGACGAATCACCCCATCTCCTTTGCCTTTCTTTCACCCCCTGCAAACAGGATAATGGCTCCTACCTCAAAGCATTGTTAGGATTGGAGAGAACACATGTTACATACTTAGGAGAATGCTTGGCACTGGTCTCAAGAACCCCTAGCTCTTATTGTTTAAAAAATGCTTATTGTAGGGCATTGTTGGTATCTTATACAGGGAATTTTGTGCAGTTTTCCTTTATTGAAGACAGAGTAAGGTGTTTTGATGGAAACTATTGGGGCAAGATATACAGTAGCTAGCTAGAGGTTTTCTGGTTGCATGCATTACGGAGATTTTTTTTTTTTTTTTTTTTTTTTCTGAATGGATAGCGCTCTTGTGATACACTGGGAGAGGGCGAGCAATATCTCAACGGACTGTCCTGAGAGGATGGTAAGGTTATTTGGTGAGAGTGCTAGGTGGCCCAGGCCAGACTCGGGAGAGGCAGGGAGAAAGGGGGACGACGGAGGAGGGCGCCTTGAGGTGCGTGTTGAAGGCTTTGGAAACCCAGCGTTCTTTTGGGTGTAGGTGTCCCAGAAAGCCTTCTGTGCGCCCAGGGGACGAGGACGATGCGCGGGCCGCCACCGCGGTAGTTTTGTTTGCTTTTCTCGGAAGAAGGCGTTCCAGGCAGTTTCCTGAGCTTCGGCCCTGGACGTAGCAAGAGAGCCCACGCGTCCACGCCGTTCGCGGGGTCTTTCACCGCCACCGGGACAAAGCTCTGGAAGGAGCTCCCGCCCCCGCTAGCCGGGCAGGGCGGAGGCTCCTCCGCCGCGCGCGCCCCAGCGCTTCCCCTTCCCTGGCCCATCGCCTGTGCCTCCGCCTGGCGCGCCTCGCGGTGCAGCGGGCGGTGGCCCCGCGCGCCCGGCGGGAGGCGCCTCGGGATGTTTCCGTCTGGTCCTTCCCTCCTCCCCCCGCGCTGACTCCATCCGCTCCCCGCCCCCTGCTCGGAGCCGCCGCCACGCGGGAAGGGAGGGAGCCGGCCCCGAGACTGCATCATTCCGCACCGGCTGCTGCAGGGCCAGAGGGAGCAGGTGGAGCGAGCGAGCGAGCGAGCCGCGAGCCGGACGGAGCGCGCCAGACCCAGGGCGAGACTGCAGTGACGCGGCCCGGGAGACATGGCGGCCGGGCGTCTCTGAATAAGCAGAATCCGGAGCCCCTCGCCGCCCCCGGCCGCCGCAGCCCGGGCCATGCCGCACGGCTGCTAACCGCACGCAGGGGCCGGCCCCGAGGACACAAGCGGCGGCCGCTGCCGCCTCGCCCCTGACCCTCTGTTCTCCATGTTGCATTTCTCGTCAGTTTCTCGGGCGGTGTAGCTGCGGCTGCCACAAGAGCCGGCAGGGCATCGCGCTGCTCATTCATCCAGCTGCACTTTCTTTTCCATTTCCACCCCTCCCTCTCCATTTCCTTCTCCCTTTCCCCGCCAGCTTTGCATTTCTCTCCCTCACCCCGTCACCCTCTCCTGCATTCATCCACCGGGGCTATGGCCGCAGAAGAGGTATTGCAGACGGTGGACCATTATAAGACTGAGATAGAGAGGCTGACCAAGGAGCTCACGGAGACCACCCACGAGAAGATCCAGGCTGCCGAGTACGGGCTGGTGGTGCTGGAGGAGAAGCTGACCCTCAAACAGCAGTATGACGAGCTGGAGGCTGAGTACGACAGCCTCAAACAGGAGCTGGAGCAGCTCAAAGAGGTGAGTTGCCTGTCACCTCTCCCCTTCCTGGCCCTCACTTCCCCCACCCGCAAGGCCAACTCATCATGATCAAGAAGTCATAAAGGATGTGATTGACAGGACTGTTTCTTCGTCCAGGGTCCTTTGTTGGTAAGAGAAGATTGAAAGCATCCATTGTTTTCTCCCCCAAGAGAAAAATTGCCAAAGAAGTGAATCTATAAGCTGGAATTTGGGAGGCAATGCTGTTTGGCCTGCGGGGGAGGGAGATTCATAAGAGTCTTCAAGTCTCAGCACTCTAAGGCGACATTCAAGTGGGTTGGAATGTATAAATCAAACTTCTCAAAACCGCTGTTATCTCAAACCCAGGTTTCAGCGACAGTCCCTTAGTCCACAAAAGTGATGAGGTTTATGCTTGAGGACCCAAAATTTCAGGATATAGACTGTATGGGTGTAGCTCAGCTTTTCTCACTCCTTGGTGAGAGAGGGAACTCCTCACCAATTCCATTTGACAAAGGCTGGGCAATCTTCATTCTGCTTGGCTTTAGTCATTCTTGTTATTAGGCAGCAGGAGAAAAACAATTTTGCTGGGTGATCCCACTGCCTCGATTTCACCTCGGAGTGAGGCTGGGCCATGCCCAAGTCTTATGAGGTCACCCTGACTAGAAAAAATTGAACTCACCTACAAATAGTCTGAGAGAGTGGTGTATATCAAATACGTGGGTAGTGCATTTCAAATGAGGCTCTTCTGGTTGAAATGATATATTTATAAAACCAGACTATCACAAATAGGTGATGTATGATGTCTATCTTTAGTTTTTTGGTATTTGGCTTCTTTTAAAAGCTGTCTGATGTATGGGAGAAAACAATGAACGTGCTTTGATTTCCTGTCAAGCACTCTTAAGAACATACATGTTGTTTAAGTAACTCGGTCTGTTTTTATCTGATTCTTGAGGCACTATGGGTAGCAAGTAACCAGTTATAAATTTAAAAGTAATATATGCTGCTTTTCTATGTGTCAAGTCCTTATTTTAGGTGGATATTGACATATAAATGTTAATTATCAGTTGGCATATAATATCAAAAATCTATTATGAGTTTGCTTTTTCTTGGGAGGGGTCTTAGGCTGTTACAGTTAAAAGATGTGATTTATAGTATATTGAATCAACTTGCCTTCTAATTTAGTATGTAATATGGTAAGCATTTATACTTTTAGATGTCATATTTTTCTTTGGATGCCTGTCTACCAAAAAATAAATGTACTACTTATGATTAAAAATCCCAGCTAGGAATCTAATCTTTGTGTGTGTCGGGCTGTAAATTTCTAATTCATGTCTTATTTACCATGTACCTGTCTGGTCTTAACAACAGCTGAACTTGTTTATATTTTCCAACTTAGATTAGGCTGACATGTTTAAATGCCATGATGCTAAACCTCGTGAAGTGAGGAAGCAGGATGGTGACTGTAGTTCTCAGAGATGTCTTGATATTGTCTATACCTATCAGCACTGCTTTGCCAAGACAGGAAAGTGCAAACCAGATAGTGGCAAGCCATCACCTTCTTGATAAAGGAGATGGACTTAATTGAATGAAATGTCCCTGTTACTGACCTTCCTGCTTGATTTGAGCAATCCTTCTAGGGATATTTCTGTCATTGCACTTACCTTGCATAGCAAACCTTGATGCAATTGTGTTTTGCCTTTGCTATAATATGAGCTTTGTATCCAAAGTCTTTAACACAAAAGCTAGCACACAGTGGGCATGAAAAATTTATGAAAGAATCAATTTGTACAAGAGGAAGGCACACTTTTATTAAGCATTCACTAGTCAATATTGGTTAGTGTTAGAGAAATACTAAGGAAATTAGGATATATAGGAAGTGACATATTAATAAAACTACATGTATTAGTTTCACCAGCAGTAATGAGAAAAAAGAAAAAATGTCTTGTAGGAATAATGTAACTGTGATTTCTTAATGCAGAATAATGCAAATACCAATTAAATTTTTCTCTAAATATTGTAATGTATATTTTGTTCTGTATAGCAGGAGGTTAATATAGATTTATCAGCATTATTATTACTAAATGATTCTTGTTCATATATTCAGTAGCATTTAGCATAAATGAAATTCAATTTAAGGTTCCTAAAAACTGGTTTATATATATTTATATTATAGTTGATTACTTGATAGTGAGGCCTATTATTTTTATTCTTTAAGCATGGGATATACTTTAGTTGGAAATATTACTTAAATGAGTTAAATCAGTTTCAAGTAATATTTCTTGTGTGAAAAGTAAATCTAAAATAATTGTGCTAACTGAAGTGTTCCAACAGTAATATCATATAGAAGTCAGTTTTGAAAAATATATTTTGTGAGTGTTTTGATTTTTCAAAAGGAAGTTTTGCTCATTATCAGGTATATATAGTAAATAATGTTGCATTATATCATAAAGCCTAGCATAAAAGAAATCTTTGGCTTATTTCTAGGCTCTTTCAACAAATGTGACTTATTTAAAAATAATTAGACCGGTTTATGGGAATATCAACAGAAAACTATTTTATTTATTTAATTTTTTTGAGACAGAGTTTTGTTCTTGTTGCCCAAGCTGGAGTGCAATGGCATGATCTTGGCTCACTGCAACCTCCGTCTCCTGGGTTCAAGTGATTCCCCTGCCTCCTGAGTAGCTGGGATTACAGGCGTGCGCCACCACGCCCAGCTTATTTTTTTGTATTTTTAGTAGAAATGGGGTTTCACCACGTTAGCCAGGCTGGTCTTGAACTCCTGACCTCAGGTGATCTACCCGCCTCAGCCTCCCAAAGTGCTGGGATTACTGTATTAAGTCCAAGTTGGACATTGGTAACTTGCAGCGTAGCAACGTGGCTCAGTCTTTGCAGGTCATTTTGTTTTCCAGAGTCAGCACCCACCAATGTTGCTACCTTACTTCCCAGGCTAGGTACTACTGTGACAATTATGTGAGGGGGCAGTGTTGCCTGCAGATGTGCAAAATCAAGAAGATGAAATTCATTAACTTTTTAAAATCCTAGTTACTTCTTCTCTATCAACCCAATTGTTTTTTGACCTGGCCTGATGTCACTTAGTGCTCTGCATGGACTGCTATAATTCAGCTCACAAAAGAACACACTTGAAAGAATAGTACTAAGGATTTGAAAAAAGGATGACTTCTAACATCATCAGAATGTTCTCCTTTTCATGATGCTTTGGGCAGCTGGACAGAGCAGTACCATCCACTAGAATACTTGAGTCTGGTTTTGTGATTTCACAAGTAACACTTGCTCTTCAGTGACCTGAGGGGCACCCATGCCCAGTCATGTTCAGGGCCTGGCTGATTATATGTTTGGGATGTGCGTAAATCAGCACTGTGCGCCTGTCACCCAGGCCAGAATAGTGTTTGAAGAAGAGTCACAGCTCTAAAATAACCTGAACACTAAAAATATACATATATAAAAATACCCTAGATCTTAAACTTAAGAGTTTTTTTTTTAACTTAAAAATGGTTGAAATTTAGAATGTTGTAAAGTTGAAAAAGAGCCCCTTTAGAAAGGAATGATTCAGCATTACTGGTGGCATTTTAAAAAGGAAATGTGTCTGTGAGACAGCTTTAGAAAAGTTTTGCAGCTTGGATACAGTAGACTATGCACTAATGAGCTTCAACCCATTTTCTTGCTCATTTTGTCAACCCTGACACCAAGGATACTTACCAGCTGCTGAAGAAGCACTTTTTGGACATTGGGAGGCTTTTCCTTTTGGAGCCAGCTCTATGCTTTTTCAGGGTTATAGTTAAGTCATTTAACACATAAATATGTACTTATACAGTTTTAGAGCTTGTCACATTGGTGACCTGATGAATGCCATTTAAATTACCTAGATTCATCTTTAAGCAGAATTAATTTTTTTCCCCTCAGATGCTTGGAAAGATTGTTAGTTTCTTCTATATTTGTAAGTTCTAAATCACGAAATCATATGGTAAGAAAAACCCCAGATTTCCTTTCCAATCTATGAATAAACATAAAGAGAAAGTTAATACTTAATTGATCTACCTTAACTATGATTTCAACTTCTCTCATTTTTTTAAAATTTACATTTACCATCAAATTAATTTTAAAATCTCAAATATATTAAGATCTGCTTTTGGAAGCTTTTTACAAACAACCTTAACAAACGAACAATCACTTTCAATCACATCTCTTTTTTTCTGGACCCAGTTGCTCTAATTTGCACTATCCCTTCTTTTTTTTTTGAGACGGAGTTTCGCTCTTGTTGCCCAGGCTGGAGTGCAATGGCATGATCTCGGCTCACCTCAACCTCTGCCTCCCGGGTTCAAGCAATTCTCCTGCCTCAGCCTCTGGGTAGCTGGGATTACATGTGCCTGCCACCATACCTGGCTAATTTTGTATTTTTCGTAGAGACGGGGTTTCTCCATGTTGGCCATGCTGGTCTCGAACTCCTGACCTCAGGTGATCTGCCTGCCTCAGCCTCCCAAAGTGCTGGGATTACAGGAGCCACTGCGCCTGGCCCCTTCTTTTAATTTCAAATCAAGATTTCATCTCTGATGAAGTTATTTCTCAGATATAACTTAGCAAGAATTTATCATCTTTCATCACATTCCCTATGTTTATGTTAACATGTATAACAGCCATGGTTTGAAGATTTCTTCAGAACTTTTTGCTTGCAAATATTTTGCCCTATCATCCCCTTACATATACTTGTACTCATGGATATTGCTTTCCAAATTTGAAAATATGATAATTACTTGCATGTTGAACTATACATAAAGGACTTACCCGCACATAAGATTCCACCTGTAATTATGGCTTTTGAAAGAGAGAAGGCTGTGAAGGGCTGTATCATCTTAGTATTAAATAATTCATTATGCTAAAGGAGAATGCAGGTGAAGTCGAGTGGCAGGAGACTCAATTGGGAAATGGCCTGTCTTGGGGATGTGGAGCCATTGAAAATAAATGAAACAGTCACTGTGTTTAATCTTACCAATCTTCAAAACAATTCAGAGGGCTTATTGCTCATTTTTACTGATAAGCAGATAATAAAAGGAATAAATCGTTGACTTAGGTACAAGGCTCCATTTAGGACTAGGTTCTTTGCAAGCCTTGCCTCTAATTCATGCAGCAATCCTTACACAAGGTAGGTGTTGCTTGCATTATACAGAAGAGGAAACTGGATCTTAGAGAGGTTTAGGGCTCTTCCCAGGGCAACAAAACTAAGCGATGAAACTTGGAAGAAGCCCACTTTCTTTTCTGTGCATCATACTGCCTTAGAGTGTGAAACATCTCTGCCAAGTCTACAAGTGCAATATAGAAGGTTGTGGTGATGGTCGTAGTGGGTGGATTGAGGCTGTGCAGTGGGACAGGCGTGACAGTCGGGGTCGTGAGGAGGGGGCACATCTGAGAGCTATTTAGGAGGTGGGGTGAATAGGCACTGGGTATTACTGTATGTGCAAAGTGAAGGAGAGAGTGGAGTTGAGAACCTTCTCAGGCTGGATAGGAGATGGTTCTATTTACAAAGGAAGGTATTATGGGCAGAGCAGTTTTAGAGAGTGAAATTGATGCTCAAGTTGTATGAGTTTTTGTTGTTTTTGACACAGGGTCTTTCTCTGTCACCCATGCTGGAGTACAGTGGTGTTGTCACGGCTCACTGCAACCTCAACCATCCTGGCTCAAGTGATGCTCGCACCTCAGCCTCCCAAGGAGCTGGGACTACAGACATATGCCACCATGCCAGGCTAATTTTTTATTTTTATTTTTTGGGACTGAGTCTTGCTCTGTTGCCCCGGCTGGAGTGCAGTGGCATGATCTCAGCACTGCAACCTTTGCCTCTTGGGTTCAAGTGATTCTCCTGCCTCAGCCTCCCAAGTAACTGGGACTAAGGAGCATGCCACCATGCTTGGAGAATTTTTTTTTTTTTTGAGACGGAGTCTTACTCTGTCACCTAGGCTGGAGTGCAGTGGCCTGATTTCAGCTCACTGCAACCTCCACCTCCCGGGTTCAAGGGATTCTCCTGCCTCAGCCTCCCAAGTAGCTGGGATTACAGGTGCCCACCACCACATCTGGCTAATTTTTGTGCTTTTCTTCTTTTTTTTTTTTTTTTTGAGACAGAGTCTTGGTCTGTTGTCCAGGTTGGAGTGCAGTGGCTTGATCTCAGCTCACTGCTACCTCCGCCTCCTGGGTCCAAGCAATTCTCCTACCTCAGCCACCCATAGCTGGGATTACAGGCGTGCGCCACCACGCCTGGCTAATTTTTGTATTTTTTTTATTAGAGACGGGGTTTCACCATGTAGACCAGGATGATCTCAATCTTCTGACCTTGTGATCCACCTGTTTCAGCCTCTCAAAGTGCTGGGATTACAAGCGTGAGCCACCACGCCTGACCTAATTTTTGTACTTTTAGTAGAGAGAGGATTTCACCATGCTGCCCAGGCTGGTCTCGAATTCCTGAGCTCAAGCACTCTGCCTGCCTTGCCCTCCCAAAGTGTTGGGATTACAGACATGAGCCACCGTGACCAGCTACATAAGCCCTTTTAATTCATGTTTTCTTTGCTGGGGAAGCATACATTGCATGATAGATTCAGATACTCAACTTTCTTTCTTTTTTTTCTTTTTTGAGATGGGGTCTCATATTGTCTCCTAGGCTGGAGTGCAGTGGTGTGATCTCGGCTTACTGCAGCCTTGACCTTCCGGGCTCAAGCAGTCTTCGTGCCTCAGCCCCCAAGTAGCTGGGATTACAGGCGTGTGCCACCATGCCTGACTAATTTTTGCTTATTTTTTTTGTAGCGATGGGGTTTCGGCATGTGGGCCGGGTTGGTCTAGAACTCTTGAGCTCAAACAATCTGCCTACCTTGGCCTCCCAAAGTGCTAGGATTACAGGTTAACCCTCAATTTAATAAAAAAATTAATTTGTGCAATTGGTTGTTATTTTATTCAAGCTTAATTTCTAGAATATGGTAAACAATAATGTTTTCATTAGTTAATTTGGTTACTTTCTGAATTAGGAGAAATGCAAACAAATGATGGGGAAAGAAGCTGACTGGGCATAGTGGGTTCTAAGAAGGAAGCGTAAGTGGCATATTAGCCCTTATTCACCCTTTAGGGTTATGGGGGCCGGGAGCAACACTGCTCACTGTTCACTGACTAATCTTTCTTAATCTTGCTTAACCTTTATTGAAGATGCATTAGCATTTTTAATTTAAGTGGGTTTTTTTTCTCTTTTCTTCTTTTGGTGGGGAATGTGGGGGATGCGGGGGTCTCACTATATTGACCAGGCTGGTCTTGAACTCCTGGCCTCAAGCGATTCTCCCTCCTTGGCCTCCCAAAGTGCTGGGATTACATGATCCATTGCATACAACCTTTTCTATTTTTCATTTCAAGAGTTTGCTTTTTAAGAATACAATTGTTTAATTATGACAGTTTTAATTGCAGTACTCCAAGCTAGATAAAAGCATATACAAATTAATAGTTTTCCCTTCTTCGCCCCCAATTCTGTCTCTGTTGTTAACGCTTTGCTGAGTATTCTTCTGTACTTGTTTTAAATGTCTTTAAACATATAGGCAGGGTTTTTTTTTTTTTTTTTTTTTGCTGTTTTTCTTCTTTGTTTTTGTAAAAACAGGATCTTGCAACCTGGTGTTTTAAATTTAGTAGTATGTCCTTTTAAAAGGCAGGTATTTCTGAGACAAAGATGCATTTTTAAAGTACTGGTGAACTGTGAAGAAAATGAGAGGGTTTAGGGAAGAAAACCAGAGAAGCTTAGAGAGTTTGGGTGACCCTGGGGATGTGGGAAGGTGGTACAGGTGGTACCCTGAGGGTAGCACGGGTGGTAAGTGAAAGAGAAAAAGGTGTATAGGTTTGTGTAAAAGGAACTGAGAGAATTTGGTTGCCCCATAGCAGACCCATGTAGTGATACCAGGCGAAAAGATGGACAGTATCCTGGGTGAATTAGCAGTGATTTTGATTCCTTGTCTTCTTGGCTGCTGATGGAGATACGTGTATCAGCATAATACCTGGCTGATTTCCATGGCCAGCAAGAGCCAGTCCTGCAGTGTGATCACATCCTGTCCATTCTGGGTGTTGGTGGCAAGCCAGGATGATTCAGGCAGTTGGGCTTTATTATGTTATCCCTTCTTTGCCCTCTGAAAGCTGAGTTTTGAAATAGTTGGAATCTTATTCAACATCTCAGATTCAGCATGTGGTACAGGAAGTGGAGAGAAAAGGGTATAAAAGAGGAAAATGTTCAGTGAAGGTGTTCTTATTACAATGGAGGGGAATATGAAAGTGGAAATTGATACCTTTTCCTCTTGGGATTTAATTATGTCTGTAAAATTAAGGTGTTGCAATACATAACTTCTATGATTTTTTACTAGCTCTAAATCTCTGAGATGGCTGTGTTTTAGAGCTACCTATTTTGCATATTTATCTGCCTGTCCTTTACTTTTCAAATTCACTCAATATTTTTTCCAAAGTACTGAATAATTTTGCCTCGTTGCAGTAATTTTCACCTAGCCTTCAGGGATCTTCCATCAACTGTTTTCTGTATTTTTTCTCCTTTCCTTTTCTACTCTGGTCACTCAGTTCTAGCCAAGATAATCCACCTTATTTTGGCACTTGTGCTATGCCCGCCTCCCCATATATATATATTTTGAGATGGGATCTCACTCTGTCACCCTGGCTGAAGTGTAGTGGTGCAATTACGACTCACTGCAGCCTTGACCTCCCAGGTTTGAGTGATCCTCCCACCTCAGCCTCCAGAGTAGCTGGGACCACGGGTGCACACTACCATGCTGGTTATCTTTATCTATATTTATATGTATATGTATATCTATATATATTTTTGTGCCTGTTTTTGTTTTTACTGGAGGTACAGGTGGCCCAACTAATTTTTAGAAATCATTATTTGCAAAGATGAGGTTTCGCTATGTTGTCCAGGCTGGTCTCGAACTTATGGGCTCAAGCGATGCTCCTACCTCAGCCTCCCAAAGTGTTGGGATTTTAGGCATGAACTGCTGTGCCTGGCCCTCTAAATTTTTTTTTTTAAACCACTTCATAGTTCTCTTTTTCTTTGAACACTTGGCCCAAATGCACTTTTCTTCTGGATTCATATTACTTTTCTAATCCCACCTATTATGTTATAGAACTGATACATTAGGTTTATTTTTATTGACACATTTGTACTTGGCTTCAGCAGAACAAGGCCCTGTGGGTCACTGGGGGCCATATTTTGGATCAAATGAAATCACTTTCTGACAAGGATAGTTGTCCATGAATGGAATGAGGCAGCCTTTTAGGAAGTAATGAATTCCTTATCACCAAAAAGGAGAAGCTAGTCAGCCACTTGCTGAGAATACACTATAGGGGGTTCATCCTTAAGAAGAGGTATATCTAGGCGCGGCGTGGTGGCTCACGCCTGTAATCCCAGCACTTTGGGAGGCTGAAGTGGGCAGATCATGAGGTCAGGAGTTTGAGACCAGCCTGGCCAACATGGTGAAATCCCGTCTCTACTAAAGATACAAAAAATTAGCTGGGCATGGTGGTGCATGCCTATAATCCCATCTACTCGGAAGGCTGAGGCAGGAGAATTGCTTGAACCCTGTAGGGTGGAAGCTGTAGTGAGCTGAGATTTCGCCATTGTACTCCAGCCTGGGCAACAAGAGCAAAACTCCATCTCAAAAAAAAAAAAAAAAAGAGGTTTATCTAGAATGATCTCTAAGGTTCCTTCTTATTCTGATTTTTTTTGATTTTTATCATTCCAGATGTTTAAAATAATTTCATATGTTTATGTTTTTTATGCTCCTTTTCCCACCACTAGAGCACAGTGTTTCCAACACGGTTAAAATTTTTTGCTTTAATATTTGGCATTTCTTTCTTTGTTTTCTTTTTTTTTTTTTTGAGACAACATCTTGCTCTGTTTCCCAAGCTGTAGTGCAGTGGTGTGATCTCGGCTCACTACAACGTCAGCCTCCCGGGTTCAAGCAATTCTCCTGCCTCAGCCTCCCGAGTAGCTGGGACTACGTATACACCACCACGCCCAGCTAATTTTTGCATTTTTAGTAGAGACGAGGTTTCTCCCCGTTGGCCAGGCTGGTGTCGAATTCCTGGCCTCAGGTGATCTGCGTGACTTGGCCTCCCAAAGTGCTGGGATTACAGGTGTGAGCCACTGCCCCCGGCCTAATGTTTGGCATTCACACTATTTGATGACTGTAAACATTTGGAGTATTTTCAGAATGTCTCAGAACTTTATTTTCATTTATGTTTTTGCTTTATTTTCAGAAGAAAACTGATGGGTAATATAAAGCTTTAAGATAAGTGTATCTCTAAATTTGGAGAACTTTCAGTGAAACTGTACATTTTGAACCTACATGGTTGTATTCGGGGAAGTCTACAGCCTCCAGAATCTTCCTTTTCACACACATGATTTTATATTTTGTCGTTTACGCCTAGTCCAGTATTTTAGAATCTGCATTGTCAATAGTCAGCCCCCAGTATCTGTGGGTTCAGTATTCTTGAATTCTGCATCCTTGGATTCAACCAATGTTGGATTGAAAATATTTGGAAAAAAATTGCATCTGTACTGAACATGCACAGGCTTTTGTTGGTCATTGTTACCCGAATAATTCAGTATAACTGCTATTTACATGGCATTTACATCATATTAGGTATTATAAGTAATCTAGAGATGATTTAATGTATACTGGAGGATGTGTATAGGTTATATGCAAATACTACACTATTTTATCTCAGGGACTTGAGCATCTGTAAATTTTGGTATCTGCAGGGGGGTGTCCTGGAATCTCCCCACCCTTACCCATACTGAAGGATGACTGTATTTATGTTATATACCACTCCAAGATTTTCTTTCTGCCTTAGATTGCCCATTACCTCTTCATCTGTTTCATTTATTCATTCAAAAATTTGTATTGAGTGGCTACTGTGTCAGGCATGGTGCCACTTGCTGGAGATACAGTGTTGAACAAGACAGACGCGATGGAGCTGCCTGTGTGGAGCTTATGTTTCAGACTGGGAAGAGAGTCAGCGAACATCCACACATATTTCAGTTGTGAGGGGTGCCATGAGGGAAGAGACAGACTGGCTGGGGAAAGTGTGATCAGGCAGTCTTCCCCAGGAGGTGAGACTGGAGCCCAGACCTGCATGATGACAAGAAGTCGGTCATGTGGAGACTGGGGAATATGATTTTTAAGAAGAGGACAAGTGCCAAGATCTGCGAACTCTGTTGTAGTTGTTAGGGGAAATGATGGGTTACCGTGCTCTGTAAAAACGACCATTCATTTGAAATATGACTATTCTGTAATATAGTGTATTGCCTATTGGATTTTTCTAACGAAGTATTGGGTCTCAACATTGGAATTGTTTGAGCAGAGCCTAGATATCTCCCTGAGGTTTTCTCTGAGAAGAGGTGGGTGGGAACCAGTGACTTTCGATACAGACTGTACATTAGGAACCCGGGTGAACTATAAAATGACTGCTGCCTGGATCCCACACCAGGAGAGTTAAATCACTCGTTGGAAGTGGAGCCTGGCTTCAGCATGTGAATCCCAGTCCCCTTAGAGTTGCAGCCAGAACCTCTCTTCTATATTTCCAGCTTGAGGACTAAATGACCCCATGGGCGTAGAAGTGTTCAGTAAGAAAATCTGGGTCCAGATGCAGTGGCTCATGCCTGTAATCCCAGCACTTTGGGAGGCCAGGAGTTCGAGACCAGCCGTGACCAACATGGTGAAAACCCATCTCTATTAAAAATATGAAAATTAGCTGGGCATGCTGGCATGCACCTATAGTCCCAGCTACTTGGGAGGCTGAGGCATGAGAATTGCTTGAACCTGGGAGGCAGAGGTTGCAGTGAGTTGAGATCATGCCACTGCACTCTAGCCTGGGTGACAGAGCAAGACGCTGTCTCAAAAAAGAAAAACAAAAACTGGGAAGTTATGAGCTAATATATAAACTTTCATTGCACAGTCTTTTAAAGTTTGTTGTTTCTACTTTCTGAAAATGAAAACATTAAATCCTTTCCGAAAACCAGAAATATCAAAAACTTAACTGCATTAGAGAGATGTCTGTTAAATTTGAGTGCATTTAGTTTTCTATTCTTGAGGACTGTTTCAAGTTTCTTTTAAAAGTTGTCTCTTATTGTGTCTAGTTTATTTTATTTTCTTTGCAGTTTTTTTATGCCAACTTTACACATTTGTAAATAGAATATTGAAAAAGAATTTTTTTGAGTGATCGATCTCTAACTTCTGGGTGACTTTCAATTGTTCTTTTGGTTGTACATCTTTACTGTTTTCCAGCATTTTAAGGAGTAAAAGCACTACTCTAAAATGTCACATTTAACTGCTATGTTTCTGTCTTTAAATTTAGAATTGAAAATGAGAACCTGCTTACATTTATGGGAACAATAACAATATATATGCAATAACAGCAATTTCCTTAAGAATGTTTTGTTGTGGTTTGGCGTGGGTCTGTAATAGAAGGTTCAGAATGATGGGTCTTTGTTTTTCTCTTGCATACTGCAGAGTAATGTGGAATCAAATGCCACTGTTGAAGAGCCCTTAGTCATCAATTTTTGAAATTGAAAAAGGTTTATATTGTAACAAGGATGGGCCTTTTTGATAAGCCCTACTGATTGCTACTTTCCAGATGGTTTTAGGAGATATTTTGAAGTTGACTTTGTGTGAGGTAACTAGATGGAAACAGGATGAATTTAATCTTGCACATGACTTCTTTTGTTGAGCTGGAGATACTGTTATCTTGCAGATTATCTTGTTGGCATGCATGACAATTTTTTTTTTGTCCTATAAATTACAAACTGTCTTTCTTTCTGCTAAGGTTGGTGTACTTTGATTCTTAAAGCTCCAAATCTCAAGAAAATATAATTAGGATGGAAAATCAACCATTAGAGAGAGAGAGAAAAAAAAAAGAAAAAATAGAATGCACTCCAAACCAATTATAAATAGCTTTTGAATTGCTGGCTCCATAGATAATTTTAAAAAATTGATACCAGCTCTTAATTAATGTTGGCATTAAAAACTAATGGTAGCCGGGCACAGTGCGTCACGCCTGTAGTCCCAGCATTTTGGGAGGCCGAGGCAGTTGGATCACTTGAGGTCAGGAGTTCGAGACCAGTCTGGCCAACATGGTGAAACCCCGTCTCTACTAAAAATACAAAAATTAGTTGGATGTGGTGGCGCGTGCCTGTAATGCCAGCTACTTGGGAGGCTGAGGCAGGAGAATCTCTTACAATTGTGCCACTGCACTCCAGCCTGGGCGACAGAGTGAGACTCCATCTCAAACAAACAAACAAATAAACAAAAACTAACTATGGTTAATGATCTAGTGATCTGAACAACAGAAGATCTCAGTTTGTCAATTTTTTTTTTTTTTGAAACAGGGTCTTAATCTCTTGCCCAGGCTGGAGTACAGTGGTTGTGATCTCAGCTCATTGCAGCCTTGACTTCCCAGGTTCAAGTGATCCTCTCACCTCAGCCTCCCGTTGGGACTACAGGCATGAGTCACCATGCCCAGCTACTTTTTTGTATTTGTTGTAGAAACAGTGTCTCACAATGTTGTGCAGATTCGTCTTGGACTCAAGCATCTAACTGCCTTGGCCTCCAAAAGTGCTGGGATTACAGGCATGAACCACTGTACCCGGCCTCAGTTGGTCGATATTTTACGATAATTTAGAACTAGAATCCTTTCTTAAGAGCATTCTCAGATCTTCTACCTTAATTTCTGTAGTTATTTCCAGTCATGTTTTATAATCAAGTGCTAGTTTTCACTGTGGCCAAATAAGTGATATATTTTTGTAAATCATATTAAAGTGCTTGAGACAGTCCAAGCAATTATTTGCTAAAATTTAGATCAGGGTCTCAAAACTACAATTACATTTTTAGATAATGGTCACAGTAAGTCTTTTCATGAAAAAAGCAATGAAGAAAGCTCTAGACCGATGAGATTTTAGTCATCATTAATCAATGCCAAGTGAAAAAATTTTAAGATGCATTTAAATTTGTGATGCCAGTGTGATTCAGAAATTTGGAAAATGAATTTCAAAGTAAATGCTGTGAGCAGATAGGTCATTGCGTAAACATAACTTCATTCCTACAGTAGTGATTCAGTGTGAGATTTTGGTGTTGAGAATGAATGAGGTAGATAGCACGTTAGATGGTCCAAAATGCTATGGCGGGGAAAATCCCTGGGGACAGGAAGATGGCGTGTGAGGTGGAGGAAGGTTATGATTTTCAGTAGAGTGGTCAGAGAGAGCCTCATTGAGAAGACACACTAAGGAGGCCATGTGGCTGGAGGGGACTGAACTAGGGGGTGAACAGTAGGTGAGACCAGAGAGGGGGTCACGTGATATAGCAGCTTCAACATTATCAGGACTTTGGCTTTTGCTCTGAGTGAGATGGGGAACTTGCAGAGAGCTTTGAGGAAAAAAGTCACAATGTTCTGCAATTTTTTCCCCCTGCATTGAAATAAACTCTGCATACATTCAAGCAAGACTAAGACCCCCTTCAGGGAAAAGGAGTTTTCATTAACTCAGTATCCCATGAGGTAAATGGCATTCTCTTTCTTCCCACCATAGCAAGTGTTTAATAGATGATTATGGTATTGCACTTATTTAGGCTGGGAAAAAAATAAAGATGAAGTTATTAAGACAGCCAGTTCTGGTCAGGCGCAGTGACTCACACCTGTAATCCCAGCAGTTTGGGAGCCCAAGACGGGTAGATTACCTGAGGTTAGGAGTTTGAGACCAGCCTGGCCAACGTGGTGAAACTCCGTCTCTATTAAAAATATTAAAAATGTGCTCGGTTTGGCAGCACATATACTAAAATTGGAATGATACAGAGAAGATTAGCATGGCGCCTGTGCAAGGATGACATGCAAATTCGTGAAGCATTCCAAATTAAAAAAAAAAAATTATATATATATATATATAAAATTAGTCGGGGATGGTGGCGCATGCCTGTAATCCCAGCTACTTGGAGGCTGAGGCAGGAGAATTGCTTGAACCGGGGAGTTGGAGGTTGCAGTGAGTCAAGATCGCACCACTACATTCCATCATGGGCGACAGAGCAAGACTCCGTTTCAAAAAAAAAAAAGACGGCCAGTTATTTGAAAAGAGGTTGGAATAGAGCACTTGCTTTAAAAATAACCATTTGTTTGCCTAGATTAAACCCATTTACTCAAGACACTGAGCTGACTTGCCTGGTTCCTTGTACCTGAATCTTTACCTAACTGTCTTGTCCTTTCTGTCCTTTATTCTCCATAATATGAGCCATCCCGTAGACCCTAGTCAAAGGGGATGTAAAGATAGTCTCCACATTGTATTACTAAGGAGACATAAAGATAGTCTCAATATTATATTACTAGTTCTGTGCTACAGTTTTCACTCAGGTTCCTGAGACACTGGAATTAATGCCTGTTATTCATTTATTCATGTATTAAATCTTTAGAGAGCATGATCTATATGCCAGGCATTATGCAGGCTATACACAAATGAGGAAGACATAATATTTATTTTTAAGTTACGTATTTCTTGTTGGAGGCAACAGAGATAAACGGAACATGCGTCACCATACCCAGCTGATTATTGTATTTTTAGTAGAGACGGGGTTTCACCATATTGGCCAGGCTTGTCTCAAACTCCTGACCTCAAGAACATGGTTTTTTGAGTTAAGACCAGACTATGTTTGAATCCCTTTAGCGGGACTCCATGTTTGGGTCCTCTTTCACGAACACTCCCTTCATGGAAGCCATCATTCTCTCTCCTGGATTTCCCCTCTGGGGTCCCCTTCCACACTCTCTCGTAGAAGCCTGTCTTCCCCTCCTAAACTCCATCTCTCTATTCCCTTCCACACAGTGTGGAAGCTGCTTTCCTCTCCTGGATTCCATCTTTCTGGATTCTGTCACTCAGTGTGAGAGTTAGCTGTTTCGTTCTCTCTCCTTCTCCTGTTTCTCTCTCTCTTTAAATAAATAAATAAGGCCGGGCGCGGTGGCTCAAGCCTGTAATCCCAGCACTTTGGGAGGCCGAGGTGGGTGGATCACGAGGTCAAGAGATCGAGACCATCCTGGTCAACATGGTGAAACCCCGTCTCTACTAATACAGAAAATTAGCTGGGCATGGTGGCGCGTGCCTGTAATCCCAGCTACTCAGGAGGCTGAGGCAGGAGAATTGCCTGAACCCAGGAGGCGGAGGTTGCGGTGAGCCGAGATCGCGCCATTGCACTCCAGCCTGGGTAACAAGAGCGAAACTCCATCTCAAAAAAAAAATAAAAAAATAAAAAAATAAAAAAATAAAAAAATAAATAAATAAATCCCTTTAGCAGCTATGTGATCTTAGGCCAATACTTGAAATGATGTGAATGTTGGTTTACTCCTCAGTAAAATGGAGAACGATAATAACTGTAAGTGGCAAGGAAAAACGCATGTGAAGGATTTAATACAGTACCTGACATATGACAGCACTTGATAAGCGATGGATGTGATGGTGATAATAATAATAATAATAATAATAGTAATAATAATGAAATAATAATGTGTTGGCTGTGCTTGATAGGAGTGGAGGGTTGCAAACTCAGCTTGAATCGGAGAAAACTCCCTGATGAGGCAACATTTGAGGGGGTTTTGAAGAATGAGTAGGGATTTTCTAGGGAGAGAAGAGGGGCAAAGTCGCTCAGGAAGATGAAACAGCCTGTAGAGGAGGGAAGGCTGTAGAGATTGTTGCCCGTCAGTGTCTGTGTTGTTGCAGTAGGTGGTAGATGGAATGGGGAGGGGAGGTGAGCCTGGAGAGATGATTTGGGGCCAGATGGTGAAAGCCGCATGATGGGGCTTGTCAGTTTCTGCTAGCCAAGGCCTCAGCATCTGACTGTATGTAACAGAGTTGGCTGCAGGAAGGCCTTGCCTTTGAGAGCCAGGTCTGGAGTACCTCTAACTAACAAAGGGTCTGGGAGGATTTCCTGCTCCCATGCCCTCCTTAGTGTGTTTTAGAGTCTGTTTGAACCTTCCGGGCTCCTGTGAATCAGAGTGGCAGCTCCTCAGTTGAACTTCTGTTGTGACCAGGTTGCCTAATTGGCTTTGGTTTGGGCACCCACTGTCCTTCCACGTGGTTGTATAGATGCTGCTCCGATGACTCTGATCTCTCACAGACCCCTCTGATTCTTGACTCTTGGCTTTGGGAGCCCCTAACGCCCTGCAGTCTTGACTTAGCTACTAATGGTTGATCAGACCCTTGGATGTTGAGCTCTTTGCATACTAGACTTGAATGTTCCCTTGCCCATTTGATTTGTATTAATTAGGATTCGTTGGCTGTTTCCCTGCTCTTGTCTTTTCTCTCTGTTGCTGCTGATTCAAGTTTAACCTCTGTTTTCCTTCTCCTCTGGGAAGTTTCCCTTATGCCTCTTGAACAGTGTCAAGAGCACTTAAGGAGCTCAAACTTTATACTGTATATCATGAGAAAAGCATTGAAAGTTTCAAAGCAGGAGAGTGACATAATTAGCTTTATGTTTTAAAACGGATTTTTGACTTTAGATTCTGGCAGTACAGTGGTCCTGTGGTCTGAGACCTCTGACTAACCTTCCTGGTGGCAACAATTAAAAATGTTGAGTGAAATAAAAAACTAGCCCTTACGTTGAATGAATGAAATGATTACTTGGTAAGGATGCTCAGAGGCTAAAACTGAATTAAGCAAGAGCTCTTAGAAGTAAGCAGTGCATTGGCTGGGTGCATTGGCTCAGTCTGTAATCCCAACATTTTGGGAGGCCGAGGTGGGCGGATAGCTTGAGCTCAGAAATTTGAGTCCAGCCTGGGCAACATGGCAAGACTCCATCTCTACAAAAAAAAAAAATGTAAAAATTAGGCAGGCATGGTGGCACACAGCTGTAGTCCTAGCTACCTGGGAGCCTGAGGTGGGAGAATCACTTAAACCCAGGAGGAAGAGGTTGCAGTTAGCTGAGATCACACCACTGCACTCCAGCCTGGGCAACAGAGCGAGACTCCATCTCAAAAAAAAAAAAAAAAAAAAGTAAGCAATGTGTCATATCTGATTTTTCTCCCTGAATGCATTTGTGGAATCAGTATTGGTTAAAAATTGAGCATTAGTTTTCTGGCCACTTGGAGTAGAGAAAATAGGAGATAAAGCCTAGAATATCTTCAGATTTGGGCCCCAGAGGACTCTACAACCATTGTGGAGGGAACTGGACGTGGTGGGAAAAATTGTATACCCCTTCTCAGACTTCATACCCCACCAATGGGCTCTCACCACAGTTTGCAGGCTGTTCACACTGAGTGTGTGTGTAGAAGGGGAAATCTTAAGGTTAGAATGAGAGTGAACGCAGGCTGGTCACGCCTGCAGCTGTCTTTGAAGACGCTATCATGTTGGGCTAGGAATAGTTACCATAGATAGTATTCTAAAAAAAAAATAGGAGCTGGCCGGATGTGGTGGCTCATATCTGTACTCTTAGCACTTTGGGAGGCCGGGGTGGGTGGATCACTTGAGGCCAGGAGTTCAAGACTAGCCTGGCCAACATGGTGAAACCCCATCTTTACTAAAAATACAAAAATTAGCTTGGCATGGAGTACAAGTCTGTAATCCCAGCTACTTGGGAGGCTGAAGCAGAAGAATCGCTTGAACCCGGGAGGTGAAGGTTGCAGTGAGCTGAGATCACGCCACTGTACTCCAGCCTAGGTGACAGAGTGAGACTCTGCCTAAAAAAAAAAAAAAAAAAAAAAAAAAGCCAGGCTTGGTGGCTCACGCCTGTAATCCCAGCACTTTGGGAGGCCGAGATGGGTGGATCACGATGTCAGGAGTTCAAGACCAGCCTGGCCAACATGGTGAAACCCCGTCTTAAATTTAAAAAAAAAAAAAAAAAGAGCCTGCAGTAAATAAAATTGCCAAAATATAAACATAATATACAAGGAACAGGCACCAGGCACCATTGGCTCCACATCCTCGTCATCACTTGGAATTGTCAACTTTAGAATGTGTGCCTCACTGGTAGATGTGACAGTGTACCTACCTCCTTATGGCTTTAGTTTGCATTTTTTGTGGCTCTTATGAGGTCATGCCTCTTCAGTATTTACGGGCATTTATGACTGTCCTTCACTGAAATGCATTTCATGTCTTTCCTCATTTTACCATTGAATTGTTTACATTTTTCTTACTGATTTGTAAGAGTATACATCTATACCCGTATTCCATATACTAAGCCTTTTTAGTTATTTAGATGTGTTGGAAATATCTTTTCATAGCCTGTGGCTCATCTTTTCACTCTTCCTTTGGTGTCCTTTGATGAAGAGAAGTTTATAATTTTAATTTAATTGATTTGTCACTCTTTTGTGTTTATAGGTTGTGTTTTTCTATTCTTAAGAAATTCTTTCCATGAAATCATTAAAAACATTCACCTATATTGTCTTCTGAATATCTTATGGTTTGCCTTTTTTTTGAGATGGAGTCTCGCCTTGGCTGGAGTGCAGTGGCGCAATCTTGGCTCACTGCAACCTCCACCTCCTGGGTTCAAGCGATTCTCCTGCCTCAGCTTTCCAGGTAGCTGGGACTACAGGTACACGCCACCATGGCTGACAAATTTTTTGTATTTTTAGTAGAGATGGGGTTTCACCATATTGGCCAGGCTGGTCTCGAACTCCTGACCTCGTGATCTGCCCCAGTTTGCCTTTTATATTTAAATCTTTAATTCTCCCTGGAATTGATTTGTGCATTTGGTGTGAGGTAGAAATCTAATTTAAATTTTTTCCCATGATTCTGCCCCACCCCCCCAATAAAATTAGATAGCCAATGATCTCAGTACCAGTGGTTACTGGGCAGTCGATCTTTCCTGCACTAATTTTCAATGTCTGTATTGTTATAAATCAAGTATTTGTATATGCATGGGTCTATTTTTGGACTATTCTGTTACATTGGTTTGTTGGCCTATTCTTGTGCAAATACCACACAGCCTCACTCTTAACCATTTTAAGTTCTTGGTAACTGATGGAATATTCTTCCTATTTTGTTCTTCCCAGGAGTCACTGGCTTTGGAAACCTTCCTTGCCGTCATAGGCTTTTTGCTTTGGAAAGCTCTCAACATTTACAAGGAAGCAATGAATGTGAACGAAGGCAGATCACACAGTTTATTTCCATTTCCCCAATAAGCATTAAGGAGGATGATGTTGAGGGTCTGGTTGTGGTTGTCTTAGACTTTGCACGTGTTTTTATAAGCAGAGCAGACAAGCTCCAACAAGGGAACTCAGTGATCTAATTAGATGTTACTAGAAATCTTATGGGGCTGTGATCTTATTCTTTTGTTTTTGAGATGGAGTTTCGCTCTTACCGCCCAGGTCGGAGTGCAATGACTGGTTTCGGCTCACTGCAACTTCCTCCTCCTGGGCTCAAGAGATTCTCCTGCCTCAGCCTCCCAGGTGACTGAGATTACAGGTGCCTGCCACCATGCCCTGCTATTTTTTTTTTTTTTTTTGTATTTTTTAGTACAGACAGGATTTCACCATGTTGGACAGTCTGGTCTTGAACTCCTGGTCTCAGGTGATACACCTGCCTTGGCCTCCTAAAGTGCTGGGATTATAGCCATGAGCCATCGTGCCTGGCCTGATCTAATTCTTAAGAAGTCACTTTGGAGAAAAATATTATTTAAGGGCTTTTCATAAAGTATTCAAAAAGGTACAAGTTCTAATCTAACACTGCCATTTGTGGTTTTTGAGCAAGCATATTCACATTTCTACTTAAGCATCTGAAATATTGCCTCTATCTCTGGAAAAATTCTTCCCTTGGTTATTTTTCTCTTGTCACTGGAAGAATACATGCCTGCACTCATTCTCTATCCACTTAAGGTCTCTTTAGGTATAAATAACCTCATGATCACATAAAAGTTAAAGCTTTAATGGAAAAGACTCAGATGAAATATACCTAAGTAGGAATTAATTGCTTTTTATCACTTTACATTATTTCATTTTTAGTATTATGAAAAATATAATTGTTCCTTTTTTTACTTAAAAAATTCAGTGTAATTTGTGCTCAGTTTTAGACCAATAATTTTTCCCATATGTTTATAGTTTAATTGTATTTTCAAGCCAAAATACTTGAGTTTTTTTCTATCATAATATTGTCAATATGAGAAATGTACTTTTAGTTTAAAATACCTTTTAAAACTGTTTTTTTTTTGTTTTTTTGAGACAGGGTATTGTTCTGTTGCCCAGGCTGGAATGCAAGGGCACGATCTTGGCTTACTCAACGTCCCAGGCTCAAGCAACCCTCCCGCCTCAGCCTTCCAACTAATTTTTTTTTTTGAGAGGGAGTCTCACTCTGTCACCCAGGCTAAAGTGCAGTGGCATGATCTTGGTTCACTGCAACCTCTGCCTCTCGGGTTCAAGCAATTCTTCTGCCTTAGCCTCCCAAGCTGGGACTATAGGCATGTACCACCATGCCCAGCTAATTTTTATATTTTTAGTAGAGATGAGGGTTTCATCATGGGTTGGCCAGGTTGGTCTTGAACTCCTGACCTCAGGTGATCTGCCCAGCTCGCCCTCCCAAAGTGCTGGGATTATAGGCGTGAGTCACTGTGCCCGGCACCTCCTCAACATTTAAATAAAATCATATTTTAAAATTGAGATGTAAGCCTACACTTCCCCCTTATCACCTATCTCTAAGCTTACTGCCTAGACCTGGTTTGAACTTTTGATTTAGTACTTTCAAACTGTGATTTTATTTTAATAATTATTTTTCTGTTGCAGTATATTTCAACTCTTCTTGGTCTTGAAAAGATTTGTGAGTCTTTTTGACAAAAGGTGGTGGTAATTCTCGATTTCGCTGGATCCAGTAAAGGGGGCTGCTCTCTTATCAGCTGATTATTGCCCCCAGAAGCAGTCCTACCATGGCTTTTTTGGTCAGTTAATCAAAATTTACGCATTTGCTCTGAGGCTTACAAAAATACTGTGTTCATAAAAAGCCCTCCTTCACAGTTTGTGAAACAGTTGCATGGTGATTTGGGATATTTTAAGTTTACCATCACCTCCCTGTCCTCTGCAAAAATAAAAGTTGTGGAATGCAAAAACAACTCTGTTGCATTAAAAGGAAAACTTGGTGTAGGAAAAAGTAACTAGGAATGATGGCTAGGTGACACTGTACTCCCAAACTGAAGATCTAAAAAAATTCCTGATCGTAAATAAGAAAAATTATATAGACATCCATTGCATACCTGATGACTGAAACTTGTTATGGCCCAGGCATTTGCACCCAAACGGTGCCAGGGTACAAAGTTCCTGCCCTCAGCGGGTTGACACACTAGTAGGGGAGAAAGACAACAAAAGCTTAAGCAAGTCAGTATGTAATTTTACATGGTGATAGGTGCTAAACAGTAAATAAAGCAAGGAGGAGGAATAACAAGACTGGCGAGGGTGCTGGCTGGGGTGGCTATTTGAGAAACGAGGGCCAGACATGGCCTTTCAGAGGAGATGGTGTTGGAGCTGAATCCCAAGTGGTCAGAAGAAGCGAGGCGGGGAAAGATTTCCATTTCCGGGTCAAAAGTAGCAGCAAGTGTAAAGATCGTGTGATGGGAATGAACCGGGTGTTTGTGAACATGGCATGTTGGGTGCTGTGAGCCTTTGTGGCGTGGAACTGCACTGTGGGACTGTGTGGCTTAATACAGGACAGTTGGCATCCCTAGTCACTCTAATTACAAAAACATAGTCACACATTCTAGACACCTGCTCTCTGCCCCCACCCCAAGGGGGCAGTACTGCCTTCAACCAGGACCCCAAAAGACTCCAGTGTGGTGGTTGTTGGGAAGGGGGAATATGAGAAGGCAGTGGAGGGAGTGGTCAGCAAGCAGGTTCTTTGAGCCCTGGCAAGAAGTCTGGATTTTACTTTAAGCTACCTGAGTGATGTAATTTCATACCTTTTTTTTTTTTTTTTTGAGATAGTGCTTTGCTCTGTTGCCCAGGCTGGAGTGCAGTGCATGATCTGGGCTCACTGCAGCCTCCGCCTCCCGGGTTCAAGTGATTCTCCTGTCTCAGCCTCCCGAGTAACTGGGGCTACAGGTGTGCACCCAGCTAATTTTTTGTATTTTTAGTAGAGACAGGGTTTCACCGTGTTAGCCAGGATGGTCTTGATCTCCTGACCTCTTGATCTGCCCGCCTTGGCCTCCCAAAGTGCTGGGATTACAGGTGTGAGCCACTGCACCTGGCTCATACATGCTTTTAAAAGATCACTCTTGTTATTCCTTGCAGACAGTGGAAGAGTGAGCCAATTTAGGAGGCTATTGCAGTAGTTCAGGTAAGAGATGATGGCGGCTTGGACTGAGTGAGAATCTACTTGAGGGTGAGAAGTGATCGGATTCAGGATGTATGTTGAAATATTTGTTAATTAATTAAATATGGGAGGCAAAAGAAGTGGAGAAATCAGGATGGCTTCTAGGTTTCTTATAAGGAGCTAAGAAGAATGCTAAGAAATCATATAAGGAAATATAAAAATGAAGAAATAAAACTTTCACACTTAAATTTAGGAGATGAAATATTGCTTATTTGAATTTGAAAATTCTTATGGATACCAATATTGATACTTTGTTTGAAAAAGAACTTTCAGATGAGTCTGCTGGCCAGGCACGGTGGCTCATGCCTGTAATCCCAGCATTTTGGGAGCCTGAAGTGGGTGGATCATTTGAGGTCAGGAGTTTGAGACCAGCCTGGCCAACTTGGTGAAACCCCATCTCTACTAAAAATACAAAAATTAGCCAGGTATGGTGGTGCACACCTGTAATCCCAGCTATTTGGGAGGTTGAGGCAGGAGAATTGCTTGAACCTGGGAGGCTGGCGGAGGTTGCAGTGAGCCAAGATTGCACCACTGCACTCCAGCCTGGGCGACAGAGCAAGACTCCATCTCAGAAAAAAAAAAAAGATGAGTCTGCCAAAACATTTCTCATTTGGAAGGGATTCATGACTTTGCCAGAAAAACAAGCAGCATCCTATAGTTATAATGCTCTATGATGTAATTTACTGGACTTAAGTTGGCTACATTTCATGATGCATATTAAGTGTGAAACCATATTTCTTAGTTTCTGTTATGAAGTTAAAATGTTAAGTCATTCTTATTCTTATAAAGTCAAACGAACTAGCCACGTATACTCTTAACATTCTGTGAAACCAACTTCATCGAGTTACTGAAATGGATGCCAGTACTTTTTAAACCAGAGTTAAAATAATTATTTATAGGAAGCAGTTGTGCACTCTAGATTAGGAACATGGAGACTGGAGCATAAATATATTCTTGAGCTAGAATTAAAGTAAAACATGTGACGATGGAAAATATCAGCTCTCCTGGCCCCTGCCACGGAGCTTGGTAAGCCTTTGTTGACTCACTCGCGCTGCTAGATCATGCGATGGTCCCTGACGGCCAGGGAGGCGAATAGGCTAGTCCAAGTAAAAAGCTGATATGATCTTTGTCTGCATGAACAGAAACACTGTTTGTAATGTAATGATAATGCTGGCTTCTTGCTCCTGGAATATTGTGTTCTAGGTAATATGGTCCAGAGGCCAATGGGTGCAGATACAGGGATACAGAGCTCAATTTACTATTAAAAATGACCTTCTCTAATGACTAAGCCAGAGTGAAAGTGAGCAGGCCATCTGAGGAGAGAGACTTCCCTGTTGGCTCATCATGATGTTTAAGCAGAAGCCAAAAAGCTACTTAGTAGGGATGTCAAGGAAGTGAGTCAGGTGTTTTCAGCACCATGACTCCGTCATTGTGCCTCTCTCCTTAATACCTCAGAATTAGAATAAAGTCTTGATAACTGTAGTTGCACAGTCCTGTGGTTCATTTTGCAATGACCGCTTGGTTGTTAAACTCTCTAAGTGAAACACCATAGCAATGGGACCAATGCCGGCAAGCCTGGCCACCTTTGGTCTACAGCAGATATTGTGAACTGGTATCCCGTGGCCACAGTCAGCCCTGGTGATTTATAAACATTTTGATTTAGGGATCTGCTTTTTTCAAGGAGAATCATATAAACTGGATTTCAGGCCAGTCTCAAAAAACTGGAAGATTTTACAGAGCCTTGGGCCCACATTTCTGTGTGGTATCAGAGGGTGGAGCTGAATGAGTCCTCCTCTCCCCTCTCCCCTCTTCACTCTCTTTCCCCAATTTTTTATTTTTATTTTTAGAAATGGAGTCTTGCTCTGTTGCACAGGCTAGAGTGCAGTGGTGCGGTCTCGGCTCACTGCAACCTCTGCTTCCCAGGTTCAAATGATTCTCCTGCCTCAGCCTCCTGAGTAGTTGGGATTACAGTTGCATACCACCATGTGCATTTTGTATTTTTAGTAGAGACATGGTTTTGCCATGTTGTCCAGGTTGGTCTTGAACTCCTTGCTTCAGGTGATCCACCCACCTCGACCTCCCAAAGTGCTGGGATGAACCACCACATTTTTTTTTTTTTTTTTTGAGACAGGGTCTTGCTCTGTCACCCAGGCTGGAGTGCAGTGAGATGAATACAGCCCACTGCAGCCTAGACCTGCTGTGTTTAAGTCATCCTCACATCTCAGCTTCCTGAGTCCCTAGGACTACAGTTGTGTGTCACCACACCTGGCTAATTTTTAAGATTTTTGTAGAGACAACACTTTGCTATATTGTCTGGCCTGATCTTAAATTCCTGGACTCAAGCGATCTTCTGCCTTGACCTCCCAAAGTGCTGGGATTACAGTCATGAATCACTGCACCTTCACCTTTCTTTTCTTTTTTTTTTTTTAAGATGGAGTTTCACCATGTTGATCAGGCTGGTCTTGAACTCCTGACCTCAGGTGATCCGCCCATCTTGGCCTCCAAAGTGCTTGGATTACAGGCATGAGCCACCACGCCCGGCCACCTTATCTTTTAGAAAGAGCATGAATCTCTAATTCACCAGAGTCCCCACCATTCCATCTCATTCCCATTATCTCACTGTCTGTTCTTTCCTCATTTACATCATCTGTCACTTATCTGTTGACATGTGAGTTTTGACTTTTGATTGAGATGCTGACATTCTTCCTGCCCTTCTAGGAAAGGAAAGTAAAGGAGGAAGGAAAGTAGAGAGGGAGAAAGGAGAAGCGTGAAGGAGGATCATAGTGCAGTACAAAAACCCCGGACTTGCGTTCTCAGCGCTGCCTCTTCTGTCTTGGAGTCTATTTCTTCATCTAACAAACAGTAAAGGACTGATGCTTATTTTTGTGTTAGATCATATATACAGGAGTACCTGGCATATGACTTGTCCAAAGTACACATTCTTTAGCTGGTGCCCCTCCATGTTCCCCTGTAAAGGCTGCGGCAACTATATTGTTCCACTCTTTTGCTGTTTTGCGATTGTTGATTTTCAGGTCTGTTTTCTCCACCAGAATCTGTTTGTCTTATTCAACTTTGTATCACCAAGCACCTACGTGGCATTTTTCTTTTTCAAAGGTAGGGACCGTGGCTTTCTTTTTCCTTTTATGTTATTTTTTTTATTTTTATTTTTGAGATAGATAGAATCTTGCTCTGTCGCCAGGCTGGAGTGCAGTGGCACGACATCAGCTCACTGCAACCTCCACCTCCCTGATTCAAGTGATTCTCTTCTCCTACCTCAGCCTACTGAGTAGCTGGGACTGCAGGCGTGTGCCACCATGCCCAGCTAATTTTTGTATTTTTAGTAGAGACAGGGTTTCACCATGTTGGCCAGGATGGTCTTGATCTCCTGACCTCACGATCTGCCCACCTCAGCTTCCCAAAGTGCAAGAATTACAGGCGTGAACTGCTGTGCCTGGCCCGGCTTCCTCTTCCTTTATTGGTCACTGTGTAGATGCCATGCAGTTCTGAACGTTACACTGTTAAATAGTTACTTAACAACTGACCAGGACTAAGGCTCTGGTGTAGAGCTCCAAATCAGAAGCAAAAAGGAATGGTGCTGGGTCGGGGTGTATTTTTCTAACTTTACCCAAACCCAGAAAATGAGGATCGTGAGCCCCTTCATGGGACAAATGCAGGGATGGGGCCCGTGGAGCTAACCCTTTAGTGCCTCTGGATGCATAATTCTCTGGGTAAGGGAACCAGTCAGGGGCTGCAGGGAACAGCCAGCCAGGTCCAGACATGGGCGAACATAATTGGAAGGAGGATAGGAAATGGACAGGTCCTGTCCAGTGTAGATAAAATGACAAAGAGCGGCTAAGGCAGGTTCAGGGCAGAGGAGAGGCTGGGGGATCAGTATTGTAGTGATGCAGGAGTCCTGTCCTGAGTGGCTGCTCAGGGTATTGACATGCCATTTTGATAAGTACATGAATTAATGAGTGAATTTCAAGAGTTAGGAGAGAGAGACTAGAGAGAAAAGAGAGATGACTGGGCATCTCTTCCCTTCTGCAGATCCTCAGTCTTCTAGTCTCATCTCTCTAGAAGGATATCCACCCATACTCACTGATGTTTGTGCCAGAGTTAAACATTCTTAAGAAATTAAGAAGGTGATTCTGCACCTATGCAACAATCTTGCATGTTCTTCGCATGTACCCCAAAACCTAAAATGCAATTAAAAAAAAAAAAAGAAGTTGATTCTTTGCCAACCATATTCCAGTTCTTTATTTAAGAGCTATATTATCAGCTTTGTTTATGGCTCCAGAAATAGCTTTTAATACCCAGAGCTAAAACACTGTTTTGGTTTAGCATGACTCTAGTTTTCACTGAATATTTAGTATTTTTAAGTTAGGTGGTTTATTTTTTATTTATTTATTTTTTTGAGGGAGGGTCTCGCTCTGTTGCCCAGACTGGATTATAGTGGTGTGATTTTGGCTCACTGTGGCATCCACTGCCCAGATTCAAGAATTCTTGTGCCTCATTCACCTGAGTAGCTGGGATTACAGGTGTGCGCTGTCACACCTGGCTAATTTTTGTATTTTTAGTAGAGACAAGGTTTTGCCATGATGGCCAGGCTGGTCTTGAACTCCTGGCCTCAAGTGATTGGCTCGCCTCAGCCTCTCAAAGTGCTGGGATTACAGCCGTGAGCTACCGTACGCAGCCTAAAATTAATTGTTTTTATAAGCAACTTATTTTGCTTTTGTGACCCAAAGTAGTACTCTTAGATATTTAGTGTAGTAATTTATTACTCAGATATATAACTTTTTACAAAGAGAATCTTAGCAGAAAAGAACAAGGTAACGTATTGTGGGGCGTATGTTCTGAAGGAGCACCTGACCTTCTAACACCATGTAAAGCTTTTAGCATTTAGTGTCATCATGTATAACCAATGTTACTTTTGCTGCTGTATCATAATGATATTTAGTCATATCAGTTTGATTAAATGCTTCCTTTGTGTGGTTCCCAGCAGCATGGCTGTAGAAAGTATTCTTAAATTTATCAGGAAACCTGAGTTTCAATTCTGATTCTCTATTTACTGGAGGCCAAATATATAAACTTTGTTTTTGTTTTTGTTTTTTTTTGAGACAGAGACTCCTTCTGTCACCCAGGCTGGAGTGCAGTGGCGTGATCTCATCTCACTGCAACCTCTGTCTCCCAGGTTCAAGAGATTCTCTTGCCTCAGCCTTCTGAGTAGCTGGGATTACAGGCACGACACTCCCAGTTTATTTTTTGTGTTTTTAGTAGAGATGGGGTTTTGCCACATTGGCCAAGCTGGTCTTGGACTCCTGAGCTTAGGCAACCGGCCTGGCTTGGCCTCCCAAAGTGCTGGAATTACTGGCCTGAGGCATTGCCTGTGGCCAAATATATAAAGTTTAAAAATAGCTCTCTTGTGTTCGTTACCTACCACATACTGGGTATTGTGCTAAATATTTAATATGCCAGATAGCATATGCCTCATTAGCCTATAAAGTAGAGGCTTTTATTATTATTTTCGCTTACATAGATGAGAAAATTGTGGCACAGATAAATTAGTTTGTCTAGTGATGGAACCCAAATTTCATTCAGGCAGTGTGACTTCAAAACTTGTATTGCTAGAAGTTCTCTACGTGCTTTACATATGTTAACTCATTCAGACTCACCAGGCTGTGCATTTTTAGTTCATAGAGTTGTTAAGAGTATTAAATAGAAATATGTATGTGTATGTATTTATATATGTATGTATGCAGGTGGTCCCTGACTTCACGATGGTTCATCTTAATGATTTTTTGACTTTCCAATGGTGTGAAAGTGCCACGCTTTCAATAGAAACCATATTTTGGGTGCCTATCCATCTATTGTGTTTTTCACTTTCAATACACTACTCAACAAATGACATGAGCTATTCAACACTTTCTTCTAAATAGGCTTTGTGTTAGGTAATTTTTGCCCAAATGTAGGCTAATGTAAGTGTTTTGAGCATGTTTCAGGTAGGTGAGGCTAAGTAAGCTATATTTGATAGGTTAGGCATAGTATTAAATGTATATTTGACTTATTTTTCAACTTATGATGGGTTTATTAGGACATACCTCTCGTCATCAGTTGAGGAGCATCTGTATATGTACGTATGTGTGTGTATAGATAGATAGATAGATAGATAGATAGATAGATATACATTCTATGCAAAGGGAATTGTGAGTTAATTCTAAATTGCTTCGGTAGCATTATTGTACATTCTTACATGAGGTTGAAGAATTTTGTGATTTTGATTTATTTATATCCTTTAAAGTGACCGGGAAGGTAGAGTTTGCATGCAGAAAATTTACATATATATTAATTCCATAAAACAATATGACAGTAAGAGCTTAGTCCTTCTTTATAACTTTGTAGTTAAATTTTTATTTTCTTTAAATATTTTTGCAAGATAGAATTTACTCAGTGCTGTTATTTAGCAACGGTGTGTATGACTTCACAATTTGGGGGGCTGTCTGTTTTGTGCTCTAAGCCATGGGGCTGCTATGGTGACTGCTTTAGAAACTTTCAAATACCTTTGCTGTTGAACAGGTTTCAGTGCCTTATTCCTGTCTATAAGGCCAGGTTTCTTACATGAACTCACTCTGTTTCTGTAAATTTACCCCTGAGAATTTTCAAGGCAGTACTTTCATGGCCTCTCCTCTAGTTTTGTGTGTGTGTGTGTGTGTCTGTGTGCAGGATGATGAAAAAGTCACAAGCCCTTAAATTAAATCAGAGTTTAATCCATGTCTCTGAACTAGATAAGCTGCTTTAGACCTTTTCCTTATCCCTTACACGTCGCTCAGTAAATACTTGCTGATTGACTTTCAAATTCAGATTACTTTTACACTAGCATATGGTGAGCACAGAGTTTTTGTTTTGTTTTGTTTTGTTTTTTTCTTTGAGAGGGAGTCTTGCTCTGTCACCAGGCTGGAGTGCAGTAGTGCGATCTTGGCCCACTGCAACCCTCCACCTCCTGGGTTCAAGCGATTCTCATGCCTCAGCCTCCTGAGGAGCTGGGATTACAGGCATATGGCACCACGCCCAGCTAATTTTTGTATTTTTAGTAAAGACAGGGTTTCACCATCACCAGGATGGTCTCAATCTCCTGACTGTGTGATCTGCCCGCCTCTGCCTCCCAAAGTGCTGGGATTACAAGGCGTGAGCCACCGCTCCTGGCCTGGGCACACAGTTTTAAAAAAATACTGGCAGCAGAAAACTTGTTGGCATGTTTCAGTTTTCAGAGTTTTCTAGAAGGTCTTATACCAGCCGAGAAGCAGCACAGCCATCTGTCCATCTACCTAGGGTGGATCTCAGCAGCTCTCTGTTCAGCGGCTCCTGCCTTTGTAGTAGATTTCCTTACTGTGCTGTAATTAAGTCAGCCGGCAGGAGTTCCTGTATGGAGGAGGCCTCTCCCTGCTGGAGAAGTCCCACTGCCTTTGTGTTACCTGCCATGTTATTGTGGAGTGGATAATTTTTTTTTCCTGCATGGGTCTTGATTTAACAGCAGGATCCTCTGGGCTTCTTCCAAGAAGCACCATGTTTCCCTGAAAATAAATGGCCTACGAATTATTTCTCGAGATTATGAAAGTCTATTAGATGAAAGCTTTCCTTTTTCTCATGTTCAAAACAATGCTAAATGCTTATAATTATACTCCCAAAGAATTACTTCTTTCACTGGCTTCCTTTGCTCTGGCAAAAGTGGATATTTTTCCATGGCAGATAAATTTTATAAAAATGTAATATTTTAGAAAATGCCTAAATGTCAAGAATACAACATCTAGTTCTTACTTGGGCAGCACATATACTAAAATTGGAATGTTACAGACAAGATTAACCTGGCCCCTGTGTAAGGATGACACATAAATACCTGAAGCATTCCGTATTTTTTTGTTTTGTTTTTAGACGGAGTCTCGCTCTGTCACCCAAACTGGAGTGCAGTGGTGCGATCTTGGCTCACTGCAACCTCCGCCTGCCAGGTTCAAGTGATTCTCCGTCTGTCTCCCAAGTAGCCAGTACTACAGGCATGCTCTACCACAGCCAGCTAATTTTTGTATTTTTAGTACAGATGGGGTTTCACCATGTTGACCAGGATGGTCTCAATCTCCTGACCTTGTAATCCACCTGCCTTAGCCTCCCAAAGTGCTGGGATTAAGGCGTGAGCCACTGCGTCCAGCCGCATTCCATATTTTTATGTTGCTCAAAGGGTACAAAGTTTTAATTAGACAGGAAGAATAAGTTTTTGAGATCTATTGCACAGCAGGTGACTACAGTAAATAATATAATGTATATTTCAAAATCGCTAAGAGAGTAGATTTTTAATGTTCCCACCACATATAAAGTATGTAAGGTAATACATGTTAATTGGCTTAATTTAATCATTCCATAATGTATACACATATCAGAACATCACATTATACCCTATAATATATACAATTATTGTGAATTAAAAATAAAACAAAAAAATACAATATTTTTATAAGCATCTTACTATGGTCTAATAAAAGAAAGGCTATAAATAAGACTGTTATAACTGGATTTGAATATCCTTAAAATTTTGTTTGTTTTTGAGACAGGGTCTCACTCTGTTGCCCAGGCTGAAGTGCAGTAGTGTGATCATAGCTCACTGCAGCTTTGACCTCCCCAGGGTCAGGTGATCCTCCTGCCTCAGCCTCCTGAGTAGCTGGGACTATAGGTGTGCACCACCACACCTGGCTAATTTTTGTATATTTTTTTTAGGGATGGGGTTTCATTATGTTGCCCAGTTTGGTCTCGAACTCCTGAGCTCAAGTGATCTGCCCGCCTCGGCCTCCCAAAATGCTGGGATTACAGGCATAAGCCATGCCCAGCCAAAAACATTTTTTTCTTTTCTTTTCTTTTGTGAGACAGATGTCTCGCTATGTTACCCAGATTAGACTCAACCCCTGGGCTTAAGAAAGTGTCCTGCCTCAGCCTTTTTTTTTTTTTTGCATTTTAGGTTTTGGGGTACATGTGAAAAACATGCAAGATTGTTGCATAGGTGCATACGTGGCAGTGTGATTTGCTGCCTTCCTCCCCTTCACCTATATGTGGCATTTCTCCCCATGCTATCTCTCCCCAACTCCCCACCCCCCGCTGTCCCCCCCACTCCCCCTCAACAGACCCCAGTGTATAGTGCTCCCCTCCCTGTGTCCATGTGTTCCCATTGTTCAACACCCGTCTATGAGTGAGAACATGCGATGTTTGGTTTTGTGTTCTTGTGTCAGTTTGCAGAGAATGATGGTTTCCAGGTTCATACATGTCCCTACAAAGGACGCGAACTCATCCTTTTTGATGGCTGCATAATATTCCATGGTGTATATGTGCCACATTTTTCCTGTCCACTCTATCATCGATGGGCATTTGGGTTGGTTCCAGGTCTTTGCTATTGTAAACTGTGCTGCAGTGAACATTCGTGTGCATGTGTCCTTATAGTAGAACGATTTAGTAGCTGGGACTATAGGTGTGCACCACTGCACCTGGATATTCTTCTTTTTTTCATTCTCTCCTTTAGAGATGCTTGTGTTACCCCTCCAGCCAAACCTCCCTCTGCACATCTGTTTCCTTCTTTTTTCATCCTTCTCTCCTCCAGATGGTCTGCTTATCTGTCTGGTACCCGTCTCCATGGTAAGCGTACCTCCCTGCATCTTAATCTCTTCCTGGAATGTTCTTTCCATCTCTTTAACCTCAGTTTAGTTGTCCTCCCCGAAGTCTTGTGAGGAAGATATGCTTATTTTCTCCTGCACCCCATAAATCTACGGATCCAGAGAGAAAGAGTGGTGTATTCTTTTTTCTTTCCCTATTGTAACCTCTAAACCATTATTCTGCTTTGCCTCTACTTTTCCCGAGCATTCTCGCCTCTACTCTATTTGACTGAATAATTCAGTGAGAAAGAATAGGTTCTAGGAAAAAGCTAAGATAGGAGTCACAAGGGGGGAATTTATCAGCAAGTATTTTTGTGGTATGATGATTTTACTTTTTGTATTTTTTTTTCTTGAGACGGAGTTTTGCTCCTGTCGCCCAGGCTGGAGTGCAATGGTGCAATCTTGGCTCCCTGCAACCTTTGCCTCCCGGGTTCAAGCGATTCTCCTGCCTCAGCCTCCCGAGTAGCTGTGATTATAGGCATGCACCACCACGCCTGGCTAATTTTGTTTTGTATTTTTAGTCAAGACGGGATTTCTCCATGTTGGTTAGGCTGGTCTCAAACTGCTGACTTCAGGTGATCCGCCCATCTCAGCCTCCCAAAGTATTGGGATTATAGGCGTGAGCCACCACACCTGGCCAATTTTACTTTTTTATGTAAACTCATAACTGAATTCAAGCTCTTGATTCTGATTACAAGGCTGGGTTCAATGTAACTCTGAGAATGATGACATAAGTTATAGGTAATTAATATGAGAATAGAAATATTATTATCCCGTTGGTAAGATGCGTAATTTATCATGAAATCTGGTAAATCAAGTCAAAATAGTCCCCGGTTTTCCAAGAAGCATTTCATAGTGTTTTCATTTTTTGTTGGAAATCTTCCCAGACCTGACCTTTTGAAGTCTGCTATTGCTCTGAGGATGTGTTCATAGGAGAAACATATGATCAGGAATGTAAATTATGAAAAATCCTGGAATTTACTTGTAATCTCAAGTGTTACTGGCTTGTGCACACAAGGAATGAAAGTCTACTGCCTTCTTTTTTCTTTTCTTTTTACTTATTTATTTATTTTGAGATGGAGTTTTGCTCTTGCTGTCCAGGCTGGAGTACAGTGGTGTGATCTCGGCACACTGCAACCTCCGCCTCCTGGATTCAAGTGATTCTCCTGCCTCAGCCTCCTGCGTAGCTGGGATTACAGGTGTGCGCCACCACGCCCTGCTAATTTTTGTATTTTTAGTATAGGCAGTGTTTCACCATGTTGGCCAGTCTGGTCTCGAACTCATAACCTTAGGTGATCCACCCGTGTCAACCTCCCAAAATGCTGGGATTACAGGCGTGAGCCACGGCACCTGGCCAACTGTTTTCTTTTAAAAAATGTCCTTGCTTACTGAATGTGTAAAGTAAGGTAAAATAGTGTAGCATGCTTTACTACTTAAACATTAAAAAATTTATTTTTTTTTTGAGACAGAGTCTTACTCTGTTGCCCTGGCTGGAGTGCAATGGCATGATCTCAGCTCACTGCAACCTCCACCTCCCTGGTTCAAGTGATTCTCCTGCCTCAGCCTCTCAAGTAGTTGGGATTACAGGCATCCACCACCATGCCCGGCTAATTTTTGTATTTTTAGTAGAGACAGGGTTTTGCCATGTTGGTCAGGCTGGTCTTGAACTCCTGACCTCAGGTGATCCGCCTGCCTCGGCCTCCCAAAGTGTTGGGATTACAGGTGTGAGCCACGTCACCCTGCTTAAATATTTTAAATTATTAATATGTTTAAAAAAAGATTTTTCACATCGTGTAACCATTTAGAATGTCGGTCAGATTGTTTTCGGGATGTGTGTTCTTTGCCTTCCTGACAAAGGGTATGTGAAAGCCTCCATTGAGGGAAGTGCCATAGTGTGAGAGAATCTTTTTTTTTCTATGCACACTGTATTTGATACTATGTTTATAGTAACTGTGTCTGCAGACAAAAAGCACTGGTTTTAGTTTCTTCAGGTAAATAAAATGTTACTTGCAGCTCCTCATTTTCAGTGTTCCTATTTACAGACATTGTGTGTGTAGTTTTGACATTTAAGGAAGCAGAGCTAAAAAAAACCAGTAACTTTATCAACAACATATACATCAGAGGAAATGTGGTGACTTAAATTCTGTGATTGGAAACTCAAGAGTTTTTTAGTGTACTTGAAATCTTCTGTAGAACGTACATGTTTGCATGACCCAGAAAGGAAAGCACATTGGAGGACTTTGCACTGGTTCACATCCAATTCTGTAAAATTCTCACAAAGTCAGGCATCTGTTAACCCTTCGAGGGCATACAGGTTCAGAACCATGTTTTCTATTTTGCGTCTTTCCCTTTGGCTGAGCGGTTACCTTTTCTGAGCCCTTGGCTTGCTTTCTGTGAACATAAGGCTCTCCATCTGCCCCTTTAAAGTGGAGATTTATAATTCAAAGAAGACAGCGTTTCGATGTTGCACTCCTGTCTTACAAGATATCAACTTCAAGTTAAGAAAATGAAATTATTCAAGGGCTTGTTAATCTGGTTTATGGCTTATTCAAAATTTATATTTCTGATTTTTTTTTTGGTTCTGATGTCTGCCTGTGACTAATTTGGGTTTTTGTTATTAAGCTAAGATTGTATGGAAAATATGGCAAAAACAAAATTCTGTAAATCTGATTTAGAGGCCCTTCTTTTGGACACACTTTTTTTTTTTTTTTTAGATGGAGCTTTGCTCTGTTGCCCAGGCTGAAGTACAGTGGTGCAATCTTGGCTCACTGCACCCTCCGCCTCCTGGGTTCAAGTGATTCTCCTGTCTCAGCCTCCTGAGAAGCTGGGACTACAAGCACCCACCACCGTGGCTGGCTAATTTTTGTATTTTTAGTAGAGGTGGGGTTTCACCATGTTGGCCAGGCTGGTCTCGAGTTCCTAACCTCAAGTGATCCATCTGCCTCAGCTTCCGAAGTGCTGGGATTATAGGTGTGAGCCACTGTGCCCCACCTGGACACCCTTTTTGAACAGCACCTACCACAATATCCTGAAGCCAGTGGTTTCCTAGCTTTTTTGTTCCCCATTTATTGTAAGCTTCTTGAGTCTTGGTGATTCTTGTTTCATTTGTTTTTGTGTCTCCCCAGAGCCTAGCACACAGTAAGTAGGTGATGAACAGAAGTTTATCAGATGTATGGGCTCAGTCATAGTCTGTTTTTTTAAATAAAAGGTATAAATCTTGTCAATGTTTTACAATTGCTGAACAAAAGAGGAGATAATGGACTCCTTTCAAATAGGAAGGAAAAATTAGGGAGAGAAAAGAAGGATTGGTTGAAACTCTTTTGAAGTATGTCAACATAAAATTATATTTATAGCCAGGCATGGTGGCTCATGCCTGTAAGTCATGCACTTTGGGAGGCCAAGGCAGGAGGATCACTTGAGGTCAGGAGTTTGAGACCAGCCAGGCTAACATGGTGAAACCCTATCTCAACTAAAAATACAAAAATCAGCCAGGCATGGTGGCAGGCACCTATAATCCCAACTACTTGGAAGGCTGAGGCAGAATTGCTTGAACCTGGGAGGCGGAGGTTGCAGTGAGCTAAGATTGTGCTACTGTACTTCTAGCCTAGGCAAAAGAGTGAGACTCTGTCTCAAAAAAAAAGAAAAAAGGATTCTCTCTCTCTCTCTCTCTCTCTCTTTCTCTGTCTCTCTCTCTCTCTCTCTATCTGTATCTAGATCCCAGCACTTTGGGAGGCCATGGTGGGCAGATCACCTGAGGTCAGGAGTTTAAGACCAGTCTGGCCAACATGGCAAAACCCCGTCTCTATTACAAAATACAAAAATTAGCAGGGCATGGTGGCGGGTGCCTATAGTTCCAGCTACTCAGGAGGCCGAGGCAGGAGAATCACTTAAACTTGGGAGGCAAAGGTTGCAGTGAGCTGAGATCATGCCACTGTACTGCAACCTGGGCGACAGAGTGAGACTCCATTTCAAAAAAAAAAAAAAAAACACACCATATTTGAGGGCTTCATTAGTTTTTCTAAGCCTTAAAAAATTTTTCAGCATTAAGATTATTCTCTCATGAAGCACTCAAAATATGGACAGCCTTTCTTATTTTCTTTTCTTCAATTGTTAACACTAGACATAATTAGACAGCATCTGTGTGATGCTGCCAGATCGTTGTCTGGGACTTTTGGTGTTGTTGGAGCCATCATCCCTTGTGGACTTTATGAAACCTGCATGCAGCACAATTTGAACGTCATTGTGCCTTCAATTTGCATTGCCTTTGCTGTGTTCACAATGGCACTCCACGAGGCTTAACTATGGAGACACTGATGCTACAAGCTGTTAAATAGTCCTCTCTACTCAACCTATTCTCCTATCCTGCTTTTCTTTTCCTCATAGCACTTATTACCTCCTCATTATATTTTTTGTTTGCCTTTTGTCTATCTCCTGCCATTCTTTTACCAGACCATCTAGCCTTATATTCTGTGTAACCTTTCTGAAGAACATCTTGTGTGGAATATACCATATACACAGAAAAAGTACACAAACATGAATGTACAGTTTAACCAATAATATAAAGCTGCTATTCATGTAGCCACCACCCAGATGAAGGAAATAGAATATCATCAGCACCACACAGTCTCCATTTGTGCCCTTCTCCATCGTAGCTTTCTCTGTCCCAGACAGCATTGTCCACAACTTGTCATAATAATTTGCTTGAGTTTTTAAATAGTTTTGTCACACATAATTTAGTTTTTGTCTGTTTTTTGAACTTTACATGAATGAAATAATATTGTCTATATTATTTCATGCTTTATTTCTTTTATTTGACATTTGTTTTGTGTGTGAGATTCTCCAGGTTGTTGTACACAATGCTAGTTATTTGATTTTGTTTTGGTGTGGTATCCCATTGTATGATTGTACCACAGTTTATCCATGTTTTGGTTGATGGGTTTTGACTTGCTTTCATTGTCTGGGCTATTATGAACAGTGCTGCTTTGCACCTGTTGTACATACAGCCTGGTGAACATGTTCAGGAATTTCTATGAACGTGATCACAGTGGTGTGGAATTGCCTATCTTAAACCTTACTGTATTTTCCAAAGTGATCATACCAATTTATTTACCTTCCAGCAGTGTATGAGAATTCTCTATCCTCACCATCATTAGATATTGTCAGATTTTAAAGTTTGACTGAACTGGTGGGTGTATAATGGTAGTTATACCTATGGTAGTTATAATTTGCATTTCCCTAGTTACTAATAAGGTTGAGCAATTTTTCATATTTTTATTTCAGTTTCTTAATTTATGAAATGTCTGTTTAAGTCTTTAGCCATTTCAAATATTATCTATCTTTTCAAAATGATCTGTAGGAGCTCTTTGCATAATATATATTCTGGCCCCTAGTCCTTTATTATTTGTATGTGTTGCAAATATTTTCATCTATGTAGTTGACTCTTTTTATGGTGTCCTTTGACAAAATTCTCAACTTAATGTACTTAATGTAATTGAATGTATTAATTTTCTCTTTGTTATGTATTTTTGTGTCTTTAAGAAATTTTTTCCTATGTAGGGGAGAAAGACAAAAATTGTTTTTCATAATTAGTTCTTTAACCCTTCATAACCTTAAAGGTATATATGTTATTGTGACCATCTTTGAAGCTACAGTAGTTGAGTTACATATATAGAGGCTTGAGTTCTTAAATTATTCTTTCCAAGGTGCATATTAGGATATCACAATAGGACAGTGGGGACAGTGGCTTTTTTGCTAATAAAATCTAAGATTTCTGCTTTTCTCCTCATGAGAAATGTCTTTGCTTAAATTGTAATGAATGTACAAGAGGCATAAATCCACAGTGGGTACGAATGTCAAATATTATGGCTTAAACCAGCAAAATATACCTTCTTAGCTACAAAATGTTTTGTCAAATAGCCCCTGGCATCATCTGGGCTACATGAAGAATCACCAGGAAATATGATACAGTAAAACGGTTCCACTTACAGTAACAGCACTTAGTAATTGCTTTCATTAATCCGGGCAGGTTAATATTCTATCTACTTGCATAACAATGTCAAAAAATCCATTATCTACTGAAACCTTTTATATAGCAAGTTAAGCTCTTGTTTCTTTCATAAAGATTAAGATTCAAATATTAATCCAAACTACTCAGAATCACTTTCTCTTCCTCACTTTTCTGATACCCCCACTGGAGAGTGACTGATCAGTGCATTATCTGTCACCTCAGAGCTCAGAGTGCCCCTCTTTTCTATTCAAATACAAAGTCATTCATTTACTTTGATGGAAGGACAAATACCAGTGGCATTTGTATGGGTGGGGGCAAGTGCTGTTGTCTCTTATCTAGGGAAGAGTTGGTTCTTTTCTTATGGTTGAATAATACACTTAGGCATAGAGAGAGACCTGAGTGTCTTGAAAGCAACATTCTTTAATTTGTGTCAATATCTTAATCAGCACCCTTATGCATATCTTATCTTGGCATATTTTAGCACTTTGTGTTAGACTTCTACATGTTGTGGTCTTTGCTTCTGATAAGGGACAGAATAAAGGACGAAAAAAGAAGTAAAAGAGCCATAATGTTAAGTACATCCATTCAGTGCCCACAGCCGTACATCACTGAAGTCATGAGGAAGGCTCTCTGACATGAGATAATGATGTGGATGTGACTCCTGACCTTGTGATCTGCCCACCTAGGCCTCCCAAATCTCTGGGATTACAGGCATGAGCCACCGCACCCAGCCAATATTGGAGATTTTTTTAAAAAAAGTATTTTGAGCAGATGAAGCTAAAGAGCTAAAGGGAACTATGGTCAGGTGGAGGTGCTGGGTAGGTAGGTGCAAATACACTTTTGAATCTCAGGATGACTAATGAGAAGGCAGGAAAACAAACAATGAGGAACTATTAATATGTGTTATGCTCTGCTTATGCGTTTTGTTTGGTTTCAAATCATTGTATTTAAGTAGTTCTTAAAGTCACAAGAGTGAATGAGCTTAAGTCAAGAAGAAGGAAAAGAGGTACAGATGGATACCTGGGGAGTGCCGGGGGCTCAGAACAGGCAGAGGAAGGGCACCTACTGCCAGAGCCCACCTCAGAGCAGGCAGAGGAAGGGCACCCAGTGCCAGAGCCCACAAAGAGAGCCCTGAGAGCAGTGACAAGGAGGATTAGAGAATGGTGCATGGAAACCAGCATGGAAGCTTTCTTATTCCTCCTGCTCCTCCTCCCCTCCCTCCCTCCCTCCTTCTCTCCCTCCCTCCCTTCCTTCCTTTTCCTCTTCCTCCTCCTCCTCCTCCTTTTCCTTCCCCTTCTTCCTTCTCTACCCACTCTTTTTTTCTTCCTCCCTCCTTCCACCTTCCTCCTCCTCCTCCTCTTTTTTTTTTTGAGACAGTCTTGCTCTGTCACCCAGGTTGGAGTACAGTAGTGTGATCATAGCTCACTGCAGCCTCAACCTCCCCAGGCTCAGGTGATCCTCCCACCTCAGCCTCCCCAGCAGCTAAGACCATAGGTGTGAGCCACCATGCCCAGCTAATGTTTTAATTTTTGTAGAGATGGGACCTCCCTATGTTGCCCAGGCTAATCTCAAACTCAAGTGATCCTCTTGCCTCAGCTTCCCAAAGTGCTGGGATTACATATATGAGCCAGTGTGCTGGGCTGTGGGAAGCTTTCAAGAACTAGACAGACCAGTGCTGCCAGACAGGGCAAGTAAGATTAGGACTGGAAAGCAGCTAGATTGAGAGACTCATAGGAACAAGAACAGAGAATTCTGAATTCTCAAATCCACAGCACTCATTTCACTGAAGGCTCAGTCAGGTGGTGGTGGTGGGTTTTTCCCTTAGCTATCATTCTGGATATTTGATTAATTATTAGACCATTATATTTCCTTCTTGTTAAGATTTACTAAGAAGCATTTTTATGCTATTGAAGGTTAAATGGTCTGTGATTATAAAATCATTCATTATTTACCTCACTGCTCACTCAATTTTTAAAAAAACATCTTCAAGGCTCCTCTCTTCAGAGTTTCTATGTTGATAATTTTAAAACTTTTTCAAGTTTTCTAGAAACAAGAATAAGTACACAATGATTTAATGTGGGCAGTAAATACGGTTATGGATAGTGAAATGTCTTCTGTGAACTTGAAAATAAGGAATAAAATAGACACTTAAAGGTCAGAGTAGAAAAGGAAACTCAAAGAGACAGAATGGCTCCAGGGCAGCCAGATTTAACTGTATAGTACTCTTAAGAGAAATATTCATATCTGTAGCTATACTGCAGTGGCTCAGCTGCTGTGGCGCACACCTAAAATCCCAGCATTTTGGGAGGCTGAGGCGGGAGGATTGCTTGAGCCCAGGAGTTTGAGAGCAGCCCTGGTGATGTAGGGATCTCTCCTCATCTCTACAAAAAATAAGAAAAATTATTCAGATGTGGTGGTGCACACCTGTGGTCGGTCCCAGCTGCTTGGGAGGCTGAGGTGGGAGGATCGCTTGAGTCTGGGAGGTTGAAGCTGCAGTGAGCCATGATCACACCAGTCTGAGTGACAGAGTGAGACCTTGTCTCCCAAGAAAACAAACAAAATAAAGAGACTGCAATAATCAGAGGGGAGGTTGTTTAAAAAGGGAAGCAGAAAAAAAAAGAATCTGAGAAGCAGATACTGGCCATATTCACCGAGGTGCTGAGTAGATGTGGGCACCCTGCCTGGCTCCGTCGTGGTCATTTCTGACAGGCCTGTGTCGTAGAGACAGACACACTAGGTTTTCAGGGCCTGATGCAATTACATTCGAATTAGGCAAATCTCATACTGATTCTGATTCCATATTCCCTGCAACAGGCACTAGGTTCTCTGGCTTGCTGAAAAGCCTGCCTTTGAGCAGAGAATGTGATTTTCCCACTGTCCTTCTCTGACCTTTCAGCAGTTATACAATTCTGATTGTAAAATAAATGTCTATTCTGGTTTTGTGCGTCAGTCTCCTGTGCGTTTAATTCACATGCAAGTGCATCCTCGAGCCTGAATGAGCCTGGAATAGAATACAGTTTCCCAGCCTGTGAATCATGACCTGAATCATGTCAAACTCACCAAGTTATGCTTGCTTTTAAGGTCACTTGGCAGACAGGCAGGTAGGAGCTTTTCTGGCGAATCATCCCTGTATGATCATGCAGTTTTCCACTGGGAACTTTTACAGGTTGCTGCTATTTTAATAAAAATGATAGAATATAATGTTGCTGGGCACAGTGGCTCAATGCCTGTAATCCCAGCACTTTAGGAGGCTGAGGCGGGAGAATCACTTGAGGTCAGGAGTTTGAGACAAGCCTGGCCAACACAGTGAAACCCTGTCTCTACTAAAAATACAAAAATTAGTCAGATGTGGTAGTCACACCATAGTCCCAGCTACTCAGGAGACTGAGGCACAAGAATCACTTGAACCCAGGAGGTAGAGGTTGCAGTGAGCTGAGATCGTGTCACTGCACTCCACCCTGGTTGACGAAGTGAGGCTCTGTCTCAAAAAAAAAAAAAAAAAGAAAAAAAAGTAGAGTTCTGTAATTATAAAAATGTGATGTAGGCATTCTTTAATATGCAATGAATAACTGGTCATTTGTAAGCATTTCATCTGTTGTTCCTGGACTGCACTGGGTCTCCTTGTGCTGAACTGCATGGGACAGGCCATTTCCATACAATCTCATCCTCTGAATAAGGAACCATGATGCACCTAAACACATACTAAATATAGATCTTGGGTAGTATTGGAGTCAGTGCAGGTCATCGATGAAAAGATTTTCTCTGTGATGATGGAGGGGGTATGTACGTTCTTGCATGTTATACATAATAATTCATAAACTTCATAAATTAGTACATAAGTTGCACAACTTAATAATCTAACCCACCTTTTATATGTTTTCATATATATTATGGGGGAAACCATATTTGATTGAAGTCAAGAAATGTACATTGCTTCATGTTGTAAAATTTGTATGCTTTGACAGAGGAGCATTGCCAGAAAATGATCTGAAATGTAGAACAATAAAGTTGTGCTATAAATGTCTTAGGTGAACCAAGAGAAAGATTAGTGTCAAGAGTTAAAAAAATGCAAGCCAAGAATTAAGGCAAAACAATGACCCTATCTGACTAAGGAGAATTCTGGTCATGTGATCCTAAGAAGAAAGAGTAACTGACAGTTCTAGAGTCTGGGAAGTCCAAATCAAGGCATCAGCAGATTCAGTGTCTGGTGGGGGCCTGCTTTCTGCTTCACAGATGGCGCCTTCTTGTGACAGCCTCACAAGTTTGTGAAAAGGAACAAACAGGCTCCCTCAAGCCTTTTTTGTAAGTCCACTAATCCCATTCATGAGGGCAGAGCCCCTACTTGTCATACTGTTGTATTCGTTCGTTCTCATGCTGCTAGTAAAGACATATCCAAGACTGGGTAATTTATAAAGAAAAAGAAGTTTAATGGACTCACAGTTCCAGGTGACTGGGGAGGCCTCACAGCCAGGGCAGTAGGTGAAGGAAGACCAAAGGCACGTCTTACATGGCAGCAGGCAAGAGGACATGTCCAGGGGAACTCCCCTTTACAAAACCATCAGAGCACTTACTCACTGTCATGAGAATGGCATGGGAAAGACCTGGCCCCGTGATTCAATTCGCTTCCAGTGGGTCCCTCCGACAACACATGGAAATTATGGGAGCTACAATTCAAGATGAGATTTGAGTGGGGACACAGCCAAACTGTATCAACTATCATATCTGTTAATACTATCACATTGGGTGTTAGGTTCCAACATGCAAATTTTGGGGGGACATGAACATTTAGACAGTAGCAATGCTGGTCCATCATTTTGGTCCATCTGAAGGTTTTATCTAGGCCGGGGAAAGTGTATATTTTCTGCTTGACCTTGAAAATTTAGCATGGGCTTTCTTTGTATAAACATGAAGATCCTAGGAGAAGCCCAATCAATTTTAGAGAGGCAGGTGGATGAAGATAGGGATTAAAAGAATTGGGCTTGGTTGAGCAGAGAGACTGATGATTTGAAAGGACACCTAGATAAAACATTTCTTTTTAGCTTTACAAATGCACTGCTTGTTAACGTCTATGAATTCATGTACTTGCATTTCCATGCTATAGGCAGGTAACTTCCAGGGCTGCTGTGTTGCACAAGTTTGGGGAGTAGGGATGGAAATACCTTCAGAGTTATGCAGTGCAGACCTGCACAACCTGACTCCGGGACCTTGAGTCAGTCCATGACAGTTGTGAGTGTATGATACTCTGATATCTCACAAAAAGTACATAAGGCAGGCATGGTAGCGTGTGCCTGTAGTCCCAATTACTTGGGAAGCTGAGGCAGGAGAATTGCTTGAACCCAGGAGGCAGAAGTTGCGGTTAGCTGAGATTGTGCCACTGCACTCCAGTCTGGGCAACAGAGCAAGAATCCATCTCAAAAAAAAAAAAAAAAAAAAGACTTTTTTGATGTCCAAGAATACTGAGACTTATATGATTAGAAATTTCTATACAAAGCTGGAAACAGTGGAGCAGTTTCCCACATAGAGGCACAGGTTTCCAGTTCCCCTAGAGGCCCTCATACAGAGCTGCAGCTGCCTGTGATGGATCCTGCACAGATTCTGCCAGTAGACAGTCACTTTCCTTCTTTCTTGGCAGTCTTGTGCCCTGAAAGCCCTTCTGATGGCCCTGGAGCCGCTGGCTGCATGCCTCCCTGATGACCAGGTGCAACTTGTTAATTACTTGTATGCAATATAATTATTGGATTATGGTACAGTTTTAGCTAAGCCATTTACATTTTTCATTCTTATTCATTTGGAGACATGCATGTGTCAACCCAAGTACCATAAATTGCACAGTATTTATTGCAGGACTATAGATACATTGAAGGTTGTGTTTTCAGGTATCCCTAGCTTATAAGTATACATTATGTTGATTTCACATTGAGTGACTACCAAACACACTTGGTCAGATCCTCCCTCTGGGAGTTGAAGAGACATAGAAGGAAAGGGACAGAAATGCCAGGGGTGACAACAGAGACAGCAGAAGGAAGAGGAGCCGGGACTGAGAACGACTGAGTCAGAGTACACTGAGGCACACGAGCAATACCCGCTTGGAGTCTGTGGTTGTAGGCCATCCCTACCTCTGCCTGCACATCTGCTTCTTTCTTCCTACCCTCAGTTTCCCTTTTTCCTCTTCCCTGTGGCCATGGTGGAAGATGGAGGCTTCACAGTTCCTGAGACTAGATGTCTTCAGTTCGAGCTGTCAGCAGAGACTTATTTTTGTTGTTTGTTTTTGTTTTTTGAGACAGAGTCTCACTATGTCGACCAGGCTGGAGTGCAGTGGTGTGATCTCGGCTCACTACAACCTCCGCCTCCTGTGTTCAAGTGATTCTCCTGCCTCAGCCTCCCAAGCAGCTGGGACTACAGGCACATGGTACCATGCCTGGCTTATTTTTGTATTTTTAGTAGAGATGGGGTTTTGCCATGTTGGCCAGGCTGGTGTTGAACACCTGACCTTAGGTGATCCACCTGCCTCAGCCTCCCAAAGTGGTGGGATTACAGGCAGAGACTAGGTTTTTTTACTTTCTTTTTTGAAACAGTCTTGCTCTGTCACGTAGGCTGGGGTGCAAGTGGCATAATCATAGCTCACCTTACCCTTGAATTCCTGGGCTCAAGTGATCCTCCCGTCTTAGCCTCCCAAGTACCTAGGGCTACAGGTGCAGGCCACGATGCTCAGCTAATTTTCTTGCCATGATACTCAGGCTAGTTTTGAATTCCTGGCTTTAAGTGATCCTCCTGCCTCAGCTTTCCAGAGTGTTAATTACAGGCATGAGCCAATGCACCTGGCTGAGACTGTTATTTTCAAGTTTCAATTCTACCTGCCAGGGATAGAGAAATCGACCAGGGACCAGGTATTTGCTTCTGGTCCATTCTGCTATAACCAGGAAGACATTTGTGTATATAAACGTGGCTGCCGAGGCCCAACCCTGAAAACATAGAGATTTGAGCAACATTAAAATAAATTCTTTTATTTATGGAGTTATTTCTATAGGCATATGTCATAACCTTTATTTCTCTTTTTAAGAAATCAAGTCACTTAATATAATAATAATGCAGTCAAAGAAGCACACAGCCACGTAAGGCTGAATTTGATTTCTTATCCAATACCTGGATCTGAGAAAAGAATTTTCAGTTACATTCCAGAAACTTCAGTAGCAAAACTGCTCTTTTTTTCCCCCAACTTTTACTTTAGATTCAGAGGGTACATGTGCAGCTTTGTTACTGATGTGTATTGTGTCATGTTGAGGTTTTGGGTACGAATGACCCCATCACCCAGGTACTAAGCATAGTACTCAATAGTTAGTTTTCAACCCTTGCTCTCCTCTCTCCCTCTTACCTCTAGGCGTCCCTAGTGCTTAGTGTTGACATCTTTACGTTCGTGAGTACCTGATGTGTAGCTCCCACTTATAAGTGAGAACATATGGTATTTGTTTTTCTTTTCCTGCGTTAATTTGCTTAGAATAATGGCCTCCAGCTGCATCTATGTTGCTGCAAAGGACAGGATTTTGATTTTTTTTATGGCTATGTAGTATTCCATGGTGTTTATGTACCACATTTTCTTTATCCAAGCCACTGTTGATGGGAACCTGAATTGATTCTATGTCTTTGCTATTGTGAATCACGCTGCAATAAACATGTGAGTGCCCTTGTCTTTCTTTTTGGTATTAATAGAATGATTTGTTTTCTTTTGGATATATACCTAAAATCTTTCTTGTAAAGTGAGTCAACAAGGCCCACCTGGCAGAAGAGGCAACCCAAGAACATTAAATCAGTTAAGATGGAGAACAAGGCGGGTGGATCACTGGAGCTCACGAGTTCAAGACCAGCCTGGGAAACATGACGAAACCTCATCTCTAAAAAAAAATACAAAATTAGCTGGACATGGTGGTGTGCTCCTGTAGTCTCAACTACTTAGGAGGCTGAGTTGGGAGGCAGGCTTAGCCTGGGAGGTGGAGGTTGCATTAAGCCAAGATTGTGCCACTGCACTCCAGCCTGGGTGATAGAGCCAGACCTTGTCTAAAACAAACAAACAAACAAACAAACAAATGGATGTTTATTAGCCTCCAAAGCTTGAAATCAGGGGTTGGAATCAAGGCTAACGAACTGTGGTCCAGTCACCATCACTGACTGCTTGGGGTCACCATGTGAACATTGCTTATTATTGTATATTCCTGGGAGAATCCCAGGGATGAGCTTTTATAAAATTGCAGAAGGGAAGGGGACTCTCACCTTGGAGAGAATTAAGCTTGTCACGCAGTTGCCTAACAAGATTTATTGCTGTACAAAACAGACAGACAAACGAAAGACTCACCCAACTCTAAGATTTTTTTGATGGACTTCTCCAAGTTCATTATGATAAAGTCAATATTATTATTTTTTCAGTGGTCAATATTCTGGGCCTAACCCTTTTTTATTACTTTATATACATGCTCTGGGCTCCATAGACTCTCTGGAGTGACCAGAAGGTCTTGAAAAATAAAGGCAAGGTCTATTAGAGAGCTGTTCTGGATGATTCTGCTATGTGCTCTTGGTTAAGAATCACTGCTCTGCTTTTCTTCGCAGTCCCTCTTACTCATCACTGTAAGATCGGTTCCCGAAACACCACTTCAACTCCCACTTTTGTCAACAGCCTCCTCTTTACAGGCAGTCAAACTCCTTAGTCTGGCTCGTAGCACTCACCATTACTCTGGTGAGTCCTGAACCCTGAACAGTCAGTGTCACCTTATCTGTCACGTTCATACTCATTTTTATGACTTTGCAGGTCTTGCTGAAAGTTCTTCCTTAACTTGCCTTAGGAACCATCTTTTCCACCCAGCATTCCCAATGAATGTAGCTCATGGTGTTCTTTCCTTCCCAAATTCCTGCACTCTTATCTCTACTGCTTATAACCCAATACTTGATTATATATTGTCTTGTATAAATGAAGTATTTTCTATCAAAGTAGATATTCCTTTTCTTTTTTTTTTTTTGAGTCACAGTCTTGCTTTTTTGCCCAGGCTGGAGTGCAGTGGCATGATCTTGACTCACTGCAACCCCCACCTCCTGGGTTCAAATGATTCTCCTGCTTCAACCTGCTGAGTAGCTGAGCTTACAGGAGCGTGCCACCACATCTGGCTAATTTTTTTTTTTTTTTTTTTTTTGTATTTTTAGTGGAGGTGAGGTTTCACCATATTGGTCAGGCTGGTCTTGAACTCTTGACTTTGTGATCCACCCACCTTGGCCTCCCAAAATGCTGAGATTATAGGTGTGAGCCACCCTGCCTGGCCAGTAGATGTTCATTTTCTTAGGAGGAGGAATGTCTTTGGTATCCTGTACAAAATCTAGCATAGCTTGCTATGCAAAGTCACCTTAATCATACACTAAATGGTATATTTACTGATGGGTTGTGGATAAACCTCTTGCTTCATCCTGTGTCCAATTAAAATGATCCCACGTCAGGTTTTCCTCTGATGCAAATGTTTTACCCCACATTGTTTCTGTAATTAGGCAGAAAAATAAGCATCTGTGAAGTCAACCTTTTTGTTTTTCTTACTCTGAAATGTTGCTTTTTTTATTTTCAGTAAGTTGTGGTTTTAAAAAAAATCCAGTTTTTTGAATGACATTTATTATTTTTTCAGTTAATAAACATATTTTAAAGTTTTTAAATCCGCATTGTAGATAAGGCCCTAGAAACAAGTGTAGACTTTGTCCACAGCTGTACTCCATCGGCCACTGACAGTCTCATTGGTTATTTCAACGGCACAAGCAATCATTTACACTTGTTATTACCCAGGGGCATTTCAAACTGTTACTGAAATGCATCCATCCCTGGAGTAGCCATCTGTGAATGGTAATGCCATAAGGTAGAGAGACTAAATCTAATTGATATGCAAACAGGAGAATTTCAGCTGTCCAGCTATGGAGATTAAAATTCAGCCTTTAGTAGGCTGAGGATTTCAGCTACATTTTAAAAATCATGATATCTATCTAGTTCAGACACTCATCTTGTAGGATTCTCACAGATTAAATCATATCCCTCATCATTGAGATAAGAACATCTCAAAGTCAAAAATACATGTTTATTCCAAAACAAAACACTACAGAGAAAGGAAATTTCTTGTAAAATAAAGAGATCGCTTTTGTTGCTATGTAATAGCAAAGCAGCACTACGTTTCCTTGGTTTTTACACTTGCTTCTGTCCCAAAATCCCTGAGAGAAAAAAAGGGAAAATAAAAAAGAAAATGCTTTCATATTTTGGTTGCATTAAAGCATTAAAAACATTGGGAGCAACATTTGTTAAGATATTAAGATAAAGATATATTTACTTACATCAAGTGGTTTTATAAAAGTGATTTATAATCTTTTAAAGTTATCTCCCCCTTTCTTATGACATGTAAACCCAAAAGGGTCATTTAAATTAGCTGTCAGCCAAGATGTACTAGGCCTTTCCAGTGATCCTAGCCCACCTAGAAATATCTAGCAATTCTGCAGACCAGCACATACTTCACAAAAGATGTTGCATGGTGATTTATAGGTTTGTATCGACACAGAACACTTTTACAATGGAGTGAGGTCTTGAAATAGCCCTGCTGTTGCTGCCCATTGAGAGATAAGTATTCTCCTGAGGTCTGCCCCAGCGGCTGGAAGTGAAGCAGCAGCTCTTGTCAGTCTGTGACAGAAGTGGATTATCAGACATTTGTAGAGACAACAGCAGAATCAGGCCTTTTCGCAATAAAATTGCACACTTAAATATGATTGCTCCTCCAGCGTTTCGTATGCAGTGTCAAGGCACGCTGCAGTTCAGGCAGCAGGCAAACAGCTCTGAATGGCAGGACAAACACACCTCTGTGTGTGAGGTGCCTGCACTTGTCTTGCTTTGCCAGGGAGGACACAATGCCACTTTCTCTGCTCCTCAGCATAGCTCAGTCCATCTCCCGAGATGAATTAATAAAGCGATGTAGCCGAGGGCAGCCTTAGTTGGGGCTGAGGTTCCCAGCTGTCACATTACTAAAATCTCAGGATGTGCTTACAGTAATTGAAGGAAAGCACATTAAGGTTATATTGGCTGTGAATGAGGCACTCTGGGAGATCGCCATGAATAGCATTTTGGGAACTATTTGGACTGGAAACCAAGATCATTTCCCCTAAAATTCCAACATTTGTTTTTTGGTCTTCTGGGCTCTAGGTACTTACTATGCTTTGCTGAGTTAACTGGCTGTCAGGATTACATTTTGAAATAGTGCCGTGATGGCATCCGTAAACTTGGTATCATTATTATTTCTTTTTTTTTTTTTTGAGATAGAGTCTTGCTGTGTCACCCAGGCTGGAGTGCAGTGGCATGATCTCGGCTCATTGCAACCTCCGCCTTCTGGTTCAAGTGATTCTCCTGCCTCAACCTCTGGAATAGCTGGGTCTACAGGCATCCACCGCCACACCCAGCTAATTTTTGTTTTTAGTAGAGACTGGGTTTCACCATATTGGCCAGGCTGGTCTTGAACTCCTGACCTTGTGATCTGCTGGCCTTGGTCTCCCAAAGTGCTGGGATTACAGGCGTGAGCCACCGTGCCCGTCCTATGCTTGGTATTATTTACCCCACGCAGGAGATGTGTATATTGCAGAACACTCATATTTAGATCAACCAAGAGAACTGCTTCGACCAATCCTAGAAGCAGTCAGGGCTTCATTTTATATTCTTCATATGTTATTTGAAAGTTACTCATGGTCAAGAAACATTCCAACTGTTTGAATTCTCCTCTCCAAACAGGGAAAATTCTGTAAAATTGTTTTTCATATATGTATATGTATAACACACATGTACATTTTATAACACACATATATACATACAAGCATATGCTAAATGAATTAGTAAATATACAAAACTTTGAACTGTTGCCTGGGATATAATTACTGGCGTGTATGTGCTTGTTACTATTTTTCTAAATCAAAGGTCTGGTTTTCATAGGGTTAAAACATAATAAAATTGGATGTTAATTGGTACAAGTTTTGAAAATATTTGATATTGAATCAGCAGACAAAATTCTCTAGAAATCCCTCTTGTCTATTATAATAAGTCCAGAGTTTTATTTTCAGAGATAAGTACTTGATCCCTACTTTTGAGTGTCAATATGAATTTCATTTTCTAATGCATATGTCTTTTAATACTCCCCTTTATTATACATGTAGATGTTAATGAAGAATCCAGTCCCATTTGTACAAATGCCAAGGAGTTTACCATCTTTGAAGGGATGAGATATTGGTAGAGCAAAGCACGTGTATTGTTATAATTACTTTTGTATAGTTTGTATTAACAGATTTTCAGACACATTCCTAAAGATTCTGGGGGCGCTGGAGCAAGTGGGAAAACAGAGGTCCACACACTCTACGTGTAAATAGTAAAAGTTATCAATCCAGGGTGCTCTCCACTCTTTCTCCTTCTTCTGTAAGCTACCAAGATTCCTGGGTGCCCAGGGGTACCTGTTGGATGGTTGCAGGGACCACCTAACCCCAGATCTCCTTGCCACCATTTCCTTCCTCCTCTCGGCATGACAGCGTGTTTCCTACTTTTCCTTTTCTTCCCCTTTTTCTTCTGTCTGTCTTTGGCCAAAGCTTAGTGAATTTTGCCTTAGAGATCTACTTTTAACCTATTCCCATGTTTTAAATGTTTCTGAATGCTCTCTGCAACGTGCTGATGGTTGGAGGTGGTACTACAGTTTCCTGGTTAAGGTGTGGTCTTTGGAATTTGACTGCCTGTTTTAGGTCCTGGCTCCCCACTACTAGCTGTGTGACCTTGGGCAAATTCCTTAACTTCTCTGTGGCTCAGTTTCCAGATGTAAAATGAAAATTAAAAAAAAAATAGCAACACCTTAAAGTTTTCTTAAGAATTACATGAGGCTGGGCTCAGAGGCTCACACCTGTAATACCAGCACTTTGGGAGGCTGAGACAGGAGGATCAGTTGAGCACAGGAGTTTTGTTTTTGTTTTTGTTTTGTTTCTTTTTGAAATAGAGTTTCCCTCTTGTTGTCCAGGCTGGAGTGCAGTGGGGCAGACTTGGCTCACTGCAACCTCTGCCTCCCGGGTTCAAGCGATTCTGCTGCCTCAGCTTCCCAAGTAGCTGGGAGTACAGGCACCCACCACCATGCCCAGCTAATTTTTATATTTTTTACTTAGATATAGGGTGTCACCATTTTGGCCAGGCTGGTCTCAAACTCCTGACCTCAGGTGATCTGCCTGCCTTGGCCTCCCAAAGTGCTGAGATTACAGGCTTAACCCACCATGCCCGGCCCAAGCCCAGGAGTTGAGACCATCCTGGGCAACATAGTGAGACCCTTCCTGTATAAAAAAGAAAAACTAAAAAAAATTTAAAAATTAAATAATTTACTATGTGGAAAGAATACCTCTGGTATATAGTAAACACTCAACAAATATTAGCATTCTTTTTCTTTGAACTCTGAAGGCGGCAGACTGCTCTCTGTTCCTATGTGGAGAGAAGCCCATGTACTTTGTGGACAGTCATCTGTGATTCTCACGAATGGCTTAGCTTCCTTCTTTTGTGGCTTTCACACTGTACAGAGCTCTGTTAGAGCCTCTGCTGCATCCTGCAGTGTGAAGTTTACATTCCCATCCCGCCATCTCCCTTGGTTTCAAAGGCAGAAACTGTGTTCTTTGGTTTTGTTTTCCTAGCGCCTTGCACAGTGCTTGCCACTCTTGATTAAGCATGCTTAAGAAATACTTGTTGAATGAGTACGTGAAAGAAGGGGGCCAATAACTTGTATGGTTATTTGTATGCCATCAAACTTTTTTTTTTGAGATGGAGTCTTGCTCTGTATCCCAGGCTGGAGTGCAGTGGTGTGATCTCGGCTCAGTGCAACCTCCACTTCCTGGGTTCAAGCAATTCTCCTGCCTCAGCCTCCCGAGTAGCTGGGATTATAGTCGCCTGCCATCATGCCCAGCTAATTTTTGTATTTTTAGTAGAGATGGGGTTTCACCACATTTGCCAGACTGGTCTCAAACTCCTGACCTCAGATGATCCGCCTGCCTTGGACTCCCAAAATGCTGGGATTACAGGCATGAGCCACTGTGCCCGGCCCATCAAACATGTTTATCAGTTTCCTAGCATATAAATAGCTGCCAATATGTGTATTTTTTTGAGATGCTGTGTGGAGAGAGTAGGGGACACAGAATCTGCTCTTCAGGCATGCTGACAGCAAAAAGTGACTGGTAGTAGGCCAGGAGGAATGGAAGAGAGAAATACTATAAAAAGCATTGTGGTCTGGGGCTGTTTAAGGCAGACACAATAACACTGCACATCCCAGGACCCTTTTCGGGCGTCACTGTAACATCGTGGTACAAGAACTGTGTCCTCTCAGTCCTGTTCAGCTTCAGCCACTACTATCCTTTATCTATTAATGCAGCGTCAACCACTTGGTCCCAAAGGAAAGTTCTGGCGAGGAGTGTGCAGAGAGAATCAGTTCACCAGCAGGTGCGATTCCCAAATTGTTTGGCTGCCAGAGACCCGGTATTTGGTGTCTCCGTCATTACTGGGTATTTGTGTCCCCAAGCCAGAGTTATCATGTTGACCATCCTCCTGAACTGGGGCTCTAGTTGAAATCCCACCTGTTTACCTGGTGCCTTGACTTTCTTCTCCGCTTATCTTGCCATCCCCTTCCTAGAGGGGAAAGAAAGCAATTAATATCTACCTGTAGTTTGGGTTCTCCTTCAAGAGGAGTTACAAAATGCCTGCCTGGGACACAGAACTTTCCTTGTTTAGGATGGATTGGGCCTGACAGCCTGAGGTTTGAATCCAGTCTCCACCATTTCCTAGTTAATATTCACTCTCAGCAAATATTTAACTCTCTTATGCCTCAGATTTCTCACCCACAGTATAGGGATAATAATACCCTGTTTTTGTGCCCTTAGATAATGCATATGGCATCTAACACATACTTAGCACGTGTTTTACTCTGGCACATATTTAGTATTCAGCAAATGGTAGCTGCTACCCCTCCCACAGCTATGTCCCAGCTACAGAATAGCTCACTCTGGATATTGTTCCCTTCTGGAACCAAGCCCACCTTTGCCAGGCAGCCTCAGCTAATGTTGAGAAAAGGTTTTATCTTTAAAATGTGAAGCCATCGTTAGCTAAGCTAGCTTAAAAATTCTGTTGTATACTTTAGAAATATTTCCACAAATATGGTTCAAATAAGTGTAACCACCTAGAGAGGCAATGCTTATTTATCTTGAAAATGGAAGTGCCTCACTTTTTTTTTAAATTGAGCCTCAATACAGTCTGGAAATCAGGTGGAAAGTGTGAGTTTTTCAGTATCAAGTGTGGTTAATAAGAGCGAACTGATTCAAATTGCTTTTAATCCTTATCATCTGGTATGAAAATCTGAATCATCTTGAAATACAGTGGTGCCTCTTAAACTTGCTTTTGTCTTATATTCATTCATTCGTTCATTCATGTAGCAATTTAGGGTTTATTATATACAATGTACTAAGGTGAGTAGAGATTCCTACTTGTAACTGTCGAAACATTTTTTATTAAGTTTCAGGTATTATATATAAACATACAGATATACACATGTGTTTTCTTTTTTCCCCTCTTACTAAAACTTAAAAACACATGAAGGTAGATAATATTTCAATTGTACTTAAGCACTATCTAAATTTGCTTTATGTGCAGCAAGACTATGATATAACCTTGACAATATCTAACTTTATTAGAAAAACACATTTATAGAGAATAGATGAACTTGATGGCCCTATGAGCAGTATCGTTACCTTAGTCTGGAAACCTTAATGACACTATCATATCTGATATTGCCTATAGCATCCTCAGATCCAGAAAGAAAACTGATATAAATGTCTTTATGTCTTGAGACTCACCCAAATGCAATCTTTTAACATGGCTTACTGAGCCCCCCACATGGTAAAAGATCTGAGCCTGGAAACACTCCTTGTCAAATCATTGCGCATCATAGTGCTGGGTAGCAGTCTTTCCAGGCTGAGAGATGTCATGCCGTATAACAAATGAAAAGGAGCGGACACCAGAAAGAACATTAGTGAAATCAATATGATTCAACCAGAGACACAGACTCCATTAATGGTATGTCAATATGACCAATTATTTCCACAGCACTGACATCATGACTGCATTTTTTTTCCTTCATCTTCAGGAGAGAATGGTTTTACTTACCATAATTGTTGAATTATAGCCATTGGCAGAGAAAGTCTTGGATGTTTTACATTGTCATCGTTACTGCTTTCAATCTGTCTTTATTTGATACCTAAACTCCTGATTGTAACTTGCCTTAGTTTGAAGGTTAAGATCAATACATTGGACTAAACATTCAGTAAATTGTGAATTCTAGAAATTCCTGATGGTATCCACTGCCCAGGGAATAAGATGAAGTGGAAGCAGGCAGAACTTGAAGAGCAATCAGAGATTGTAACTATAATCAGAATTGAATTCGTATAATTATTTTGTTACTTTCTGCTTCCTCAACTAGATTGTAAGCTCCTTAAGTGCAGGAAAGTGTATATTTTACTTGTCATTGTATTTGTCATTCTATGCCATGTCTGTCACTTGGCATAGAAGGTACTGGATGGATATTTTTTGAATAATTTTCTAACTTTCCATGAATTTTTGTTCAATTTTTTCATATTGGGAAGCTGCCAGTTTTAGAGTTATACTAACACTACAATAATAATAATAATAATAATAATAATAATAATAATAAGCTGCCAAGATTAGGAAACTGCAGATACTTTTGCTATTTCCAGAGCCAGCAAATGAATGCCTCTTACTATACCCTTCAGCATACATGAAGTAAGGGAATGGACACTGCAACTTCTGGTAGCACCATCACAGAGAAGGGAAGTACCTGCGTGACATTCTTGATGGCAGCAGCAGCCATCCCTCAGTCTCACGTCCCCCTTGGGATTCCACAGGCATGTGTCTGATTGGTGGATTCTAAACCACTCTCAGAAATGTAGCTGCAAAGGAGTCTGGAATATGCAGGTTTCGGTATTTCAGCCTCTGCTGGAAAGATGGCTCATCAGAAAGAAGTTGGAATGGATGTTGAATGCCAGTCTACTGTATCTATTCTACTTCCTTAAAGCTTACATTCCATTAATGGTCTTTGGAAGACTGTAATATAGGTGAAGATTTTTCAGTGCCACAAAATAACTGACATGGATAGGTGACATGGGGTAGTGATTACACGTGGGCTCCAAAGTCATGCTGTCTGAGTCAAATCCTTTTCCACCTCGATGGGAGTCTATTTCCGTATTTATAAAATGGGCATCATCTTTCTTCAAGATATGGCTTTGAGGAAAAAATGAGATAAACATTGTGATATGCTTAGTACAGTGCCTGGCTAATGGTAATTCATCAATAGAGGTTAGCTATTGTATTTCCAACCCTTACTATTCAAATTTTTGTTTTCCTGGTAGGAAATGGAGATTCTTTAATTAAAAATTAAAATTTGAGGTTAGGTACGGTGGCTCATGCCTCTAAACCCAGCATTTTGGCAGGCCAAAGCAGGAGGATTGCTTGAGCTCAGGAGTTTGAGACCTACCTGGGCAACATAACAAGACCTTGCTCTACTAAAAATAAAAAAATTTAGCCAGGCTAGCTGGTGTATGCCTGTGGTCCTAGGTATTCAGGAGGCTAAAGCAGGGGGATTGCTTGAGCTTGGGAGGTGGAGGCTGCAGTGAGCTATGATTGTTGCCACTGCACTCCAGCCTGGGAGACAAAGTGAGACTCTGTCTTAAAAAAATAAAAAATAAAAAATTTGAAATTTCATAGTTTTAAATTATGGTTTTAACATATTTAGTTGAAAAAGATTTGTCCAAAGCCTCATGAATAATCTCTTCCACATGTGGAATGATAATGCAGGGATCTTGAGTTCTGAGCATTGTTCCAGTATTTCTACTTGCTTTTTATTAGCTCCACACCTAAGCAACCCCAAACTGAGAATGATTTCCATTATAATAGATTTTCATATAATGGATTTTATGGTTTAATTCTTCCTACCTCCTTTTCATTAATTTATGCAGCAGTTGAGGGTTTATTATGTACTAGGTACTGAGATGGATATGTTTTATTTGAATGATAAATTCTTATTTCTTTAATAATATTTTTATTATAAGATTAATACATGTTTATTATTAATAATTTGACAATAAAGAAGTATATAGAGAATAACATTAAATTACCTATAATCAGGCCGGGCGCGGTGGCTCACCTCTGTAATCCCAGCACTTTGGGAGACCGAGGCGGGTGGATCACGAGGTCAAGAGATCGAGACCATCTGGTCAACATGGTGAAACCCCGTCTCTACTAAAAATACAAAAAATTAGCTGGGCATGGTGGCGCGTGCCTGTAATCCCAGCTACTCAGGAGGCTGAGGCAGGAAGAATTGCCTGAACCCAGGAGGCGGAGGTTGCAGTGAGCCGAGATTGCGCCATTGCACTCCAGCCTGGGTAACAAGAGTGAAATTCTGTCTCAAAATAAATAAATAAATAAATGAATAAATAACCTATAATCATACTACACAGCGATAACTGTTGGTAGCAATAACTGTTGGTAACCAAGTGATACCTTCCTCTGTTTTTTTTTCCTGCATATCCTGACTTTTTAGGAAGACAGTATATATTCAGTTTGGTATCCTGCTTGTTCACTCAAGACTATTATGAGCATGTTTCTGTGCCATTAAATATTCTTGGAGAACATTGTAATGGCTTGATAATCTTTAATTATTTGAAATATACAAATATAAAAATTGCTGTTTCCAGTTTTCCAGTATGATAGTCATGTCTTTGGAACATAGATTCTGGTGCTCACCAAATATTCCATGTGGCCCTTTCTATTTCCTACCTTCCCATTTTGTTGAGTTAGAGTCATGAAACTGGTATTGAGTCGGTGGCCCATGAACAGAATTCGGTAGTACTACTTCCAGGCCAATGCTCAGAACTCAGGACCTCTGCGTTATCATTCCACATGTGTAAGAGATGTTCATGAAGCTTTGGCCTAGTCTTTTTCAACGAAATATGCTAAAACCATAATTTAAAACCATGAAATGTCGAATTTTATTCTTTTCTTTTCTTTTTTTTTGAGACAGAGTCTCACTTCTTTGCCCCGTCTGGAGTGCAGTGGTGCGATCTTGGCTCACTGCAACCTCCACCTCCCGAGTTCAAGCAGTTCTCCTGCCTCAGCCTTTCAAGTAGTTGGGATTACAGGCACTTGCCAGCACACCTGGCTAATTTTTGTAATTTTAGTAGAGATGGGTTTCACCATGTTGGCCAGGCTAGTCTTGAACTCCTAACCTCAAGTGATCTGCCTGCCTCAGCCTCCCAAAGTGCTGGTATTACAGACTTGAGCCACCACGCTTGGCTTATTTTCATTTTTTTAAGACAGAGTCTCACTTTGTCTCTGAGACTGCAGTTAAGTGGCACAATCATAGCTCACTGCAGCCTCCACCTCCTGTGTGTTTCCTTTCTTCCCTTCTTCTCTTAGTGAAATGAACTTGTAAGTGGCATATGCCAGATGGCACAGCTATAAGTTGGAGGAGGAACCACCAGTCTTCTTTCAGCTTCACCTGAGTGAGAAATAGACAGATATTGAGTTAAATCATTGAAACTTACGGATTTGTCTATTGTAGCAGCTTATGTTAATTATCCTGATAATGTATAGAATGTATCTTGTTTACCAATGGTATTAATCTACTGTTATATTTTTTAAAGAATCTTTGCAGTTTTCATTGCCATGCTATTGTGCCCCAGTTCTCATTAGTGCACTTAACAATCAGTTCTTTTCGTCCTGTAAACTGAAAATAAATCAGAGTATATGGTTTGAAAGTGAAAAACTAAAGAAAGTTTACTACGCAATCCTACCTTTGTCTCTTTTCTCTTGTTTATACCACTGCATGGAGAAAAGTAAATGGATTGGGATTATTCCCTGCTAGTAAATGAAACTTTATGGTATTTGTGATAGAGGCAACTAGGGTACTTAGAGAAAGCCAAATAGAACACGTCCTCCGTATCTTTTCCTTAATTGTGAGGGTCAAAGGGGGGCACATTGCAGTCTGGATTCAGAAATCCCTTCTAACAGCACATAGATAGTTAAAGAGAAAGATTGTTCTTCAAGGGCCTCTAAGGACGAAAGTGAATCCATTAACGCTCTAGGAAGCAATGTGACTACTGGAAGAAAAACATTCAAGAGGTAAAATGGATTTTAGAAGGTCACAGGAGCCAGTTGTCAGTGTTTGCACTCTTCATCAAAATTATTTTTAATGAGCTCCCTGACAACTGCACATCCTGACAGCATAGGTGAAGTGGCTCATTTGGGGTCATGCCCATGTCTGATACTGTCCTAATTAGCTGACACTGCCCTGCTTTTGCTGAAGCACAGGGAGGTCTCTCGAGAAAGATCCATGATAAATCGGACAAAGTATTCTTTGAGAGCCTGAGGTTCACATGAGAGCTCAGAGGAATTATAATAAAGATGGATTAGGAAAAGGAAATTATTAGGAGGAGAAAGACTAGAGTTCCTATAAGAAATATTTGAAAAGAGATTCCAGGATTTACTGGACAGGTTTGTTTAAAAGTATTTGAGTTGATGCTCTGTCAAAACTCATTTATCAAGAGGATTTGGTTTGAGGCAACCAAACCTTGCTTCAAACTCATGTGCAACTCAGCTGGTTTGAAGATGTGCAAGGATTCATCTGTTCAAAAGCCAAACATGATAAAACAATGCAGAACACCTCAAACCATAGAGAAGTGCCTGTGGAATTGTTCAGGAGCCCTAAAGGGGCTCATTCTAAGTGGAAAATTATTGTTAGTCTTTATTGAGTTGTTTCTGTGAGTTATGAAAAAGGCTTATCTCAGTGAGCAGACCATGCTGATCATACTATGAAGTAGACGTTGTAGAGATTTTATTAAACTTCAGTACTTCTCAGTCTGGAGCTGTTTTACTCCTTCTCCCTGGAACATTTGGCAATGTCTAGAGACATCTTTTTTTTTTGAAATGGAGTCTCACTCTGTCACCCAGGCTGGAGTGCAATGGCGCGTTCTTGACCCAGTGCAACCTCAGCATCCCGGGTTCAAGCGATTCTCTTGCCTCAGCCTTCTGGGATGGTGAAACCCCATCTTTACAAAAAATATAAAAATTAGCCAGTTGTGGTAGCAAAGTAGCTGGGATTACAGCCATCTGCTACCACGACTGGCTAATTTTTGTATTTTTTGTAAAGATGGGGTTTCATCATTTTGGTCAGGCTGGTCTCGAACTCCTGACCTCAGGTGATCGACTTGCCTCGGCCTCCCAAAGTGTTGGAATTACTTTGGTGAGCTACTGCACCAGGCTATCTGGAGACATTTTTGATTGCCACAACTGAATGATGCTTCTGGCATCTAGTGGGTAGAAGCCAGAGGTGCTGCTAACTAACCTCCATTGCAGAGGACCGCCAACAGCAAAGCCTCATCCAACCTCAAATGTCAGTAGTGCCCAGGCTGAGAAAGCCTGAGTTAAAGTAAACTTGAGAGAACCTGTATTTAAATGAAAAATGGGATAAGAGTAAGGGAGAATAAAGCTGTCCACATTTGTAAGCCTCTGCCAAGCACAGTGCCTGCTGTGGGGTTATAGACAGGTGCCTGCCTCACTGAGGTCACAACATTGGTAATCCCTGTACCGTATGTAGTCCCAAATTGGAATCCTTGACTGAAGGCAAGTTCTCGACCTCTCTAAGCCTCAGTTACAAAAAAGAGGGCATAATAATGGCTCTTGCCTTGTAGGTTTTAGTGAAAATTGAATAAGAAAACATCAGTAAGGATGTGGCATGGTGCCTGACAATCTTTAAATGCCCAAAGAGTGGTAGCTAGTATCAACATAGAAATAAATTTGAAAAGATATACACAAAATGTTTGCATTGGTCATCTTTGGGTAATGGGTTTTAACTTTGTTTCCTAGATCGTATTTTAAAATTTTTCCACCGCGACATGTATCGCTTTTATGATAAGAACATAATAAACCTGTTTTAAGTTGATTCAGGAAGCTTCTGATTCTGTATCATAAATTCTAAATGTTCTCTTCTATTTTCTAGAGTCAACTTTATATTATCTGGGTCATGAAATAATCATATATTTTCAGCCACTATGTAACTCATGAGTTGTGTAGAATGCTGTGGCTTTCTGTTATTAGAATGAAATGAAAAAGGAAAATAAAATGCTTATCAATATTCTGAGATAGCAAAAGCAATGATTCATTTATGATAGATTGGAGAGTAGATGATAGGATTTGTCTTTTGTTTTTTGAGACAGAGTTTTGCTGTTACTGCCCAGGCTGGAGTACAATGGCACAATCTCGGCTCACTGCAACCTCCACCTCCCGGGTTCAAGTGATTCCTCTGCCTCAGCCTCCCAAGTAGCTAGGATTACAGGCTTATGCCACCAGTCCTGGCTAATTTTGTATTTTTAGTAGAGACAGGATTTCTCCATGTTGGTCAGGCTGGTCTCGAACTCCTGACCTCTGGTGATCCACCTGCCTTGGCCTCCCAAAGTGCTGGGATTTCAGGCATGAGCCACTGTACCTGGCCTGATGATAGGATTTGTTTTTGCTGAATTTATTCATACATATTCATGTTTTGCCTAGACTTTAAAATTGTTTTTCTTTCTATGAGCACATAGAAATAACTGGGAAGTGGCTGAAAATCGATCCTGTTTTGTTTTTGTTTTTTTTTTAGATGGAGTCTCTGTCCTTCACCCAGGCTAGAGTGTAGTGTTAACATCTCAGCTCACTGCAACCTCTGCCTCCTGGGTTCAAGTGATTCTCCTGCCTCAGTCTCCCAAGAAGCTGGGATTACAGGCGCACGCCACCATGTCTGGCTAATTTTTGTATTTGTTGGTCAGGCTAGTTTGGAACCCCTGACCTCAGGTGATCTGCCTGCTTTGGCCTCCCAAAGTGCTGAGATTACAGGCATGAGTTGCCACACCTGGCCTGTCTTTCTTATTTGACAGGGATTTCCCTATTGCTGGGTGCTATGTGATTGAGGGAAACTCAGAAACAGCTTTGTGTTGTGGTCCAGAGCACGGATTCTGGAGCCAGGCTTCCTTGTACCAAATCTCAGCCCTGCCACTTACTAGCTTTTTGTTATTACTAGCTTTTTGTTAACTTCCTTGTTATTACCTTCCTCATCTTTGAAAAAGGAATAATGTCCTCAATAAGGTAACATGAAGGTTAAAAGGAGATGGCCTCTGTGTGTGTGTGTGTGTGTGTGTGTGCATACCAGTGAATTTCATCCCTAAACAAAGCCTGGCTCAAAGTTGGCCCTATATAAGTGCTTGCTACTATTATTCAAAGTTCGATACATTTTAAAATTTCTATTTTTCAATCTTTTGCAAAGAAGTAAAACACAACCTTGATAAAGATAATTTTGGTAGACATTCTCTGACATGTAAACTGCTTGTGTAAACTGGGAAATATCAGACTGCTCTAAATTAACTAGTTTTATATTAATTTGTTCAGTTACATTGGATTGTGTTCTATGTTTTTGTTTTGTTTTGTTGAGGTGGGTGGATCATTTACGTCAGGAGTTCGAGACCAGCTTGGCAAAGCTAGTGAAACCCCGTCTCTACTAAAAATACAAAAAATTAGCTGGGTGTGGTGGCGCATGCCTGTAATCCCAGCTACTTGGGAGGCTGAGGCAGGAGAATCGCTTGAACCCGGGAGATGGAGGTTGCATGAGCCGAGATTGCGCCTTTGCACTCTAGTCAGGGCAACAAGAGTGAAACTTTGTCTCAAAAAATCAAACAAAAAATACCCAAAATGGATCGTTGAGAAAAACCTTTGCTCTGTGCCCATCTCTTGTGAGGAGATGGGACAGCCTTGCCCCTGCGTGGACCCTGCTCAGGAGCTTTTGTTTCTGCAGAGTTTAAGGATCTGGGTTTAATGAGCACTCCAGGCTCTGATGGGGAATTGTACCTGGAACTGTTAATTATCTCATAGAAAGATCAATGGAAAATTATTTTCAAGAAAAATAATAGATAAAATGTACTTACTCTGATACTCAGCACAACAAATATTTATTGAACTGTTGAATCTTTTCTGGGTATTTGAAGTTTTATTTTCAGACTAGTGGCTTTTGTATTAGGCCGCAGGAGAATTCAGTTCTCCTTCTGAGACCTTCTGAGGAGAGGAGAGAGTGGAAGGAGGGGGAAGAAGCAGCTTGGCCTGGACCCATTTTTTCCTTTTTTTTTTTAATTTTAGTAGAGACGAGCTCTTGCTATATTGCCCACGCTGGTCTGAGACTCCTGGGCTTAAGCGATCCTCCCTCCTCGGCCTCCCAAAGTGTTGGAATTACAGGTGTGAGCCACTGTGCCCAGCCTGGACCCATTTTATATACTAGACTTTTCTAGAAGGTTTGCTTTGGAGACAAGTTTTTTCTGCTAACCACACTTTGAAAAATTATTTCTGTAGAAAAATGACATACTATCCTTGAATTGCTTAGGTCGCAGGACAGGTTTCATTAGGAAGTTCTACCCATGTGGCTTTAGTTTCCAAAAATATACTTTATTTTTTTGAGACAGGGTCTCACTGTGTTGCCCAGGCTGGTCTCTAACTCCTAAGCTCAATGATCATCCTGCCTCAGCCTCGGCCTCCCAAAGTGCTGGGATTACAGGCATGAGCCACTGCACCTGGCCCCAAAGATACACTTTTACCAAATTGTGTTTCAAAGTTATGCTTTTAAATTATATTTAAAGCTCATGTAAGAACAGGCTTAGCTGTGGCACTGTAGAGGTGAGAATGTGGAGTTGACATGACATGGGTCCTTTTCACACCTGTTCCCCACACAGGGTGGCAATAAAACCTGTCTCTGAGTTTAATCCTAAGAAAAACCTTGTTTCGCCCAGGCACAATGACTCATGACTGTAATCCCAGCACTTTGGGAGGCTGAGGTGGGTGGATCATGAGGTCAGGAGTTTGAGACCATTCTGGCCACCATGGTGAAACCCCATCTCTACTAAAACTACAAAAATTAGCTGGGTGTGGTGGCGTGCACCTGTAGTCCTAGCTACTCAGGAGGCTGAGGCAGTAGAATCACTTGAACCTGCGAGATGGAGGTCACAGTGAGCCAAGATTGTGCCACTGCACTTCAGCCTGGGTGACGGAGTGAGACTTCTCAAAAAAAAAAAAAAGAAAAACCTTGTTTCACTAGCAAATAATTCCCTTCTCTGAGAAGGCAAATTAAATAATTATTTTATTTCCAACTTTCTCTTAGACATCCTGAAATTCTGAGCTCAGATTTACGCTCTGAAAAAGAAAATATAACTGCTAGAGTCACAGAAATGGTATTGACTTTTTGGATTGGAATATTTGTTTTTCTCTGTTCCTTACCTATTTCTCCTTATTTTTCTTTCTTCCTTTCCATTTTATTTTGTATGCCTCTTTGTAAGCTGCCTCAAATGCTTTTTGGAATGAGACAGGATATGCATTCAATAAATAAAATATGTCTAAACCACTTATGAACAAAACCTTCTTGGGCTGGAGCCTAAACATTACTTATATAAAAAGTAAATTATAAGAGCCTTTAGAAGGCTCCCCACCTTCTACAAGAATAGTATTTGGTCATTTCTCTGCATTGTACTCCACTCTTTAAAGGTTACAGAGTTGTAGTTAGTGTATTAGAAGGCTCATGGATCTAGACTCTGTGTCCTCAGCAGGTGAAGTCTTACTAATGCAATGCCACCTTGTGGATTGTAGAGTTCTTACTTGGGCTGGCATAATTTTGTCTTACCAGTTTGAGGAGAGATTAGTGGAGCATTGAATTGCAGAGTTTGAAGTGGCATTAGCAATCATCTGGTCCAGTGATTCTCAACCAGGGAGACATTTGGTCATGTCTGGAGATACTTTTGGTCACAACTGGGGTAGGTGCTACTGGCATCTGGGGATGGAGGTCACGAATCCTGCCAAGAACCCCACAATGCACAGGGCAGCCCCCACACCAGCATGTTGCTACTGCTGAGGTTGAAAAGCCCTGATCTAGCCAGTCCTATCATTTTTCAGACTCCAGGGAGTGTAACTGACCTGAACTTCAAATATTAAATTTAATATATAATTGCCCAAGTTCATTTTTTTTGGGATGGAGTCTTGCTCTGTCGCCAGGCTGGAGTGCAGTGGCGTGATCTCAGCTCACTGCAGCCTCTGCCTCCTGGGTTCAAGTGATTCTCCTGCCTCAGCATCCTGAGTAGCTGGGATTACAGGTGTGTGCCACCATGTCCATGTAATTTTTGTATTTTTAGTTGAGACGGGGTTTCACCATGTTGGCCAGGATGGTCTTGATCTCGTGACCTTGTGATCTGCCCACCTTGGCCTCCCAAAGTGCTGGGATTACAGGCATGAGCCACCGCACCCGGCCATGAGTGCTTTTTCTGTTTTGGTGATTTGTGTATTATGTTTTAAAAATTATAAACCAGGTGAGGCACAGTGGCTCACACCTGTAATCTCAGCACTTTGGGAGACTGAGGTGGGCTGATCACTTGAGGTCAGGAGCTGGAGACCAGCCTGGCCAACATGGTGAAACCCTGTCTCTACTAAAAAGAGAAAAATTAACCGGGTGCGATGGCATGTACCTGTAATCCCAGCTACTTTGGAGGCTGCGGCAGGAGAATTGCTTGAACCCAGGAGGCGGAGGTTGCCCTGAGCCAAGTTCGTGCCACTCACTGCACTTTAGCCTGGGCAACAAAGCAAGACTCCATTTCAAAAAAAAAAAATTAGAAGCTAAAACTGCTGACATTGAGCATTAGACAGTAAGATAGATTTTCCTTCCTTGTTTCTTTGCATCAATTTTCTCTGCCTGTCCTTTCCTTCCTTTTATGTTTGCTTCTACTCAGGACCGGGCACGAATGCACACATTGCCAGCTGGCTTGTATCTACCTATATGTGGTAAGCCTAGAATGATCAGTTATCCAAAGAGGAGGGAATCAGTGCTAGTGGAGGTTGTGGGTTGTGGTTAACTGTGGCCCTCAAGTAGCTGAATCTTTTGTGACAGGGACTGGCTGGTTTGGTTTTATACCAGATACTGGTTATATAGAGATGAAAAGACAGGATTCCTTTACTCAAAGGAACCTTACCTTAGAGTCTTGCAGGGAAGTTGATTTGCAGGCAAGCTGCTTTGTCCTCTTACTCTAAAATCACACTTGAATCTCTGATCTTACCACTTTGATGCTGAAGAAAAAGCCCTCCAGAGAAAAGGTAGTAAGAGATCCAGAGTCCAGAACCTTCTCCCAAGGCTTCAAGTAGATCTGGCTGAATTCACCTTGTTCTCTCTTGCCTGCTGTTCTCTATCGGTCATTGACACAGCTTTAGATGTTTGAAAGGAGTGGAAAGCTCCCAAGACTAAGGCCCTCTTATCTCACTCCTGACATGCACCTATAGGGGAGTCCAGAGTGTTTAGTCCTCCAAGGTTTTTTTTTTTTTTTTTTTTTTTTTGAGACAGAATCTCGCTCTGTCACCCAGGCTGGATTGCAATGGCGTGGTCTTGGCTCACTGCAACCCCCACCCCCTGGGTTCAAGCGATTCTCCTGTGTCAGCCTCCCAAGTAGTTGGGATTGCAGGTACCTGCCACCATGCTGGGCTAATTTTTTTGTATTTTTAGTAGAGACAGGGTTTCACTATGTTGGCCAGGCTGATTTTGAACACCTAACCTCATGATCCACCTGCCTAGGCCTCCCAAAGTGTTGGGATTACAGGTGTGAGCCGTTGCACCCAGCCATAGTCCTCCAAGGCTTTTATGAATGGTCAGTGTTACTCTCAGAAGATGCTGACCTGGGTAGGACCGGTTGTTCATCCATTCCTTTGTGTGCTTACCATGTGCCAGGCACAGTTCCAGAACTGGAGATCCACTGCTAAATAAGACCAATAAGGTCTTTGCTCTAAAGGTGCTTCCATGCTAGACATTAGTTATATTAATTTCTACTCCAGTTTATGCCCTAGGCTAAGCTATCCTCTATTCTCTTTCTCATCTTTAACTAGGCATTGTTCAGTTGTTAAACCAGCATCACCAGGTTGACAGCATAACCCAACTAATACCAACAATATAAAGTGCCTGAGTTCACCACTCTGCTCAGCTCCCAGTTGGCCACCTAGGAGTTCTGATCTGTTCAGGCAGAGTTTTAATCGACCACCAGGCATTGCCCGACTCCTAGAAACTAGTGTTCACCTGGATTCCTTAAAGCGATGCCTTGCTGACTGACCTGATTAGGTAACAGTATTCATTGCCGAGTAGCTGAGATAAATATGGTGTTCACTTATTTCTCAGCTATCTATGAGAGCTGTAGCTTGCATAATCATTCCGATAAATGTTCTCTAAAAAGGAAAAATTAACGGCTAGATTCATGTTCACCTAATTTTAACATCATTAGAATTTTGCTTCTAATTTCAGTAGCTCAAAGACAGATAAAACACCCGAAGGCAGCAGTTCTTCACTTTAAACCCAATACTGTTCAACTTTCTAGAAATTATTATTCACTTACTTTACTTTGATTTTCATCTCTGAAAAAGTTTTCAGACTTATATATAGTTGCCAAATGTGTTCATCAAACATTTCTCTAAGAAATGTGTGTATTTTTAGAATTCAGTCAACATTTTTTGGATAAATGAATGTGAACTCTTTAGGAACTGCTTATTCCATAAATGGTCTCTTACTAAGATTTCCAGAAACGATTTTCATATTAAAACACAAACAAAACAACACACCACTCTGCTGCTTCCCACAGAGTTCTGACATAGCTTTTACATAATGATCTTGAACATATAATCTTGTTTATGACAGAAATAAAAAGCCATCACATTTTGGTTTTGGAGAGTTCATTGTTTTCTCTATGAATTCATAGGAGTTATTTGTCTATTATGAATATTATCACTTTGTCTTGAAAATAGCTTTTCCTTCTATATTCTTTCTCTGTAGGCTTTATATATCTTTTGTCTTACAAAAATGTAAGATGTCTACAGAGTCAGATGTATCTATTTTTTCCTTTTTAGTGTCTTTATTTTTTGTGTTACACAAAACATCTGCCAGTTGTTAAGTTATATAAATATTCTTAAATTTCTTCTAAAGTTTTAATATTGTATTTTCTAGCTAAAGTGTAATCCACTGAGCCAGGCATAGTGACATACACCTGTAGCCCCAACCAGCTGGGAGGCAGAGGTGGGAGGATCGCTTGAGCGCAGGAGTTTGAAGCTGCAGTGCACAGTGATTTCACTACCGCACTCCAGCGTGGGCCGCAGAGTGGAACCCCAGCTCCAAAAAAAAAGAGAGAAAAAAGTGAAATCCATTGGAATTGCTCCTTGTTTTCTTCCAGTTAAACAACTAAGACTATTCCACTGGATGCATAAACCGCATTTTGTGTATCTGTTCATTCGTTTTTGGACACGCAGGTTGTTTCCGCTTTTTGGTTATTATGAGTAATGCTCCAGTGAACTGCACCAGTAAGTCTCTGTGTGAACTCGTGTTTTCATTTCTTTTCAGTACGTACTTAGGAGTGGAATTGGTGGTTCATTTTATGGTTTTTGAGAAATTGTCAAAATTGTCAAAAGCCACACCATTCTGTATTTCTAGCAGTAATGTATGAGGGTTCCTATTCCTCCTTTCTTAACATTTCTCCCAGTTTATTGATGTATGATTGAGGTATCATTTACATTGAGGTATAACTTACCTGTGATCAAATGCTCAGATCTTAAGTGTACGATTCAGTTATTTTTGGTCACATGTTTACATACATGTATACAACCACTGCGTCAATCAAGATACAAAACGTTTCCATCACTCTAGAAAGTCCCTTGTTCCTTGCCCTCTGATTTCTATCATTCTGTCATACTGTTTTGATTTCATCATTGTAGATTAGCATTTGTTCTAGAATTGTATATAAACCAAATCATACAATATGTATCGTTTTGTGTTGGCTTCTTTCATTCTGTGTAAGGGGCTTGAGTTTCATCAGTGTTACTGTGTTTATCTCAGTAGTTTGTTCCTTTTTACTGCAGAGAGCACTCCAGTGTGTGAATGTGCCACATTTTTGTTTATCCATTTACCTGTTGATGGACATTTGAGTCATTTTCATTTATAGTTATTAGGAACAAAGGTACTATTTAACATTTATATACCGGTCATTATGTGGACATGATTTCATTTTTCTTGTGTGAATACCTAAGAGTGTAATTGCTGGGTCATAGGGTAGTTATATGTTACCTACCTGCTGTTTTTTATCTAGTATTAATTCACTTTACAAAATTCCTTAAGAATTATAGTTTCTTGGCTGGGCACAGTGGCTCATGCCTGTAATCTCAAAATTTTGGGAGGCTGAGGCAGGCACATCCCTTGAGGCCAGGAGTTCAAGACCAGCCTGGCCAACATGGTGAAACCCCGTCTCTACTAAAAATACAAAAATTAGTTGGGATTGGTTGTGTGCACCTGTAATTCCAGCTACTTGGGAGGCTAAGGCATGAGAATCTCTTGAACCTGGGAGCTAGAGATTGCAGTGACCCAAGATCACACCATTGCACTCCAGCCTGGATGACAGAGCTAGACTCTGTCTCAAAAAAAAAAAAACCTACAGTTTCTAAAATATCATGTCTTTGATTTTCTAAATTATTGTACAATGTGCTGATATGTATAATTTTGAGTTAGATCTTTATCTGTTAATCCGGAGGAGTTTCTGGGCCTTTTTAAATTTTTTTTGAGACAGAGTCTTGCTCTGTCACCAGGCTGGAGTGCAGTGGCACGATCTTGGCTCACTGCAACCTCTGCCTCCCGGGTTCAAGCGATTCCCCTGCCTTAGCCTCCTAAGTAGCTGGGATTACAGGCACCCACCACGATGCCCAGTTAATTTTTTGTATTTTAGTAGAGACAGGGTTTCACCATATTGGCCAGGCTGGTCTCAATCTCTTGACCTTGTGATCTGCCTGCCTCCGCCTCCCAAAGTGCTGGGATTACAGGCGTAAGCCACTGCGCCCAGCCTTTTTTTTTTTTTTTTTTAATGAAGTAAGCAAGTTGCCCAGAAATGTATATAGTATAATTCAAATTTTGTAAGACAAACAGTAACATGTATGTATATGTTCCCAATTCTATAGGCAAAGGAAAAGATGTGAAAGATGTTCACTGGGATGCTAATCTTGGTTTCGTGGCTGGAGGAGTGGAGGTGGTTAAGGGGAGGTGTAGAGGGTTGAGTTTAAAAAACAAAATGGAAACAAGGATAAAGAAAACACATTATTGAAAAGAAAATGATTTAATAGAATATAAATATTTATATGAAATACTTATTGTAAAAACTTTATGGTGATAAAAATATTGGAACCAGCCCAAAGATTAGCTTACTGAAACTATTTGCAGCTGTTAAAAATAGTGATATACGTGTGTTTAGCATGTGTTTAGAATGTATACTAAATTCAAATTCTCGTTGCAAAACAGTATGCATATTATGGTCCTGACTATTTTGTGCTAATATGATTGTGATTATGGGCATTTTTCTTTACTTTTTAAAATCTTATGGGGGAAAGGAGCAGAAGTTATTTCTAGAAGTATGAATCACTAGTGAAACCCTGTCTCTACTAAAAATGCAAAAAGTAGCTGGACATAGTAGCATGTGCCTGTAGTCACAGCTACTCGGGAGGCTGAGGCAGAAGAATCGCTTGAACCCGGGAGGTGGAGATTGCAGTGAGCAGAGATCCCGCCACTGCACTCCAGCCTGGTGACAGAGGGAGACTCTGTCTCAAAAAAAAAAAAAAGTATGAATCACTAAAACACAGTAATATTCCTTATCCTTTTCTTGGGATAGCTGTAATTATATAAGATTTAGTCATATCTTTAATTAGATGGTAGGCTGATTGAGGGTAGGGATTCCTCAAGGTTCTATGTGTCACTTTCAGAGCTCAGAATAATTCTGACTCATTCATAACATGAAGTGATCACCGTTGAACACAGTCCATAGGAAAGTAAGAGCACAGCACTAAAGAGATCCAGGTATGAGAAAGAAGAGCAGCCCTGGTCAGAGGATTCTCCGCTTGACATCAATTCTCCACTTGATTGAAGTGGAGAGTACTTTCTCTTTTTTTTTTTTGAGACAGAGTCTCGCTCTGTTGCTAGGCTGGAGTGCAGTGGTGTGATCTCGGCTCAGGCAACCTCTGCCTTCCGGGTTCAAGCGATTCTCCTGCCTCAGCCTCCTGAGTAGCTGGGACCACAGGTGTGTGCCACAACGCCCAGCTAATTTTTGTATTTTTTTTTTTTTTTTAGTAGAGACGGGGTTTCACCATATTGGCCAGGATGGTCTCGATCTTTTGAACTTGAGATCCACCCTCCGCACCTGGCCTATAGAATACTTTCACCAGAGCCTGCTCTTCAGTTAAGTGGGCTCGGTGCTTACCTATTGCAGCTGAACAGCCTTGGCCCCAGTTCTTGCTGGGACTTAAGCTACAGTTTCAGGGAAAAGGCAAAAAGCCAAGATAGGGCAGGCATGGTATGAAAGGGGACTGGCCTGTTGGCTAGGTCAGCAAATTTGTTCGTGATTTACAGAACTAAGCTCAGGATTTGACTTGGTTAGAATTTGATTGCCTTTCATTTGATTCAAGTTGGAGCCGCTGCTCCGGGCTATTCTATCTGGTAGATGGTCAGTAGTAGCAGGGATCTCATGACTTAGCAGTATTAAAATCTCAGGCAGGTGGCTGCTTGTTGGGCTGAGCAGCCTCTAAATGTGTGCAAAAGCCTGGCGGCTGGCTGGGTTGGTAAAAATGGCAGCCGTCCCGTATGCTGACATGGGGAGTTACTCTGCACCGCTGCAGCCTGTCCTGGCGCACTGCGGGCCGGGCATCTTTTCTTGGTGGAGGATGTCACTCAGTTTGGCACTGTGAGCTGTGATATGTAAGGCTCTTGCGTCACATTTGTATTTAAGGAGTTCACACCTCATTTTAGGGAAAATACCTGTTCCTTGGTTAAAACAGCGTCACACTTTTAACAGAGAGCAGCCACCTTTCCCCACAGATGGTAGGACAGGTTTTGAACATACAGAGTATTCACCGAATAGAGCATTGTCTATTTCATCGTTCTTTAAAGACCACTGAAATGTAAATCAGTGTGTAAGAAGATATCCTTTAAGGGGGGTTATTGCACATGGGGGAAGGAATGCTGCTTTGTATTTATCTGTGTGAAGTAATCTGCCTGTGCATTTGAAGGAACAGCAGGCCCCTCCGCAAGTGATGAAGCAGTTCTGTGGAGAAGCCCATTTACACCAGTTTACGGATGCCATTCCACCAGAAATAATTCCAAGAATATACTTATATTTTAAATAAATGATAAAATCAATTTCTAGATGAAGTGTACATTACAAAGGAGAAACTTTGTATTACTGATTTATGTATTAATCCATATTAACTAAAGTTGAACCTGACCTCAAAATATTGATCGCTTCTTAAAATAGACAAAAACACTTTGAGTTAAATTGTTTTTCTTTCTATTTGTGCTAGCCAGTGCTTAAAGTCTAATGATGTGATAATTGAATAGTAAGGGAATCTAAATCTCTACTTTCTTGATTTCCAGTGTGCTAACTTTACTAAAACTGTGGGAATAAATAAGCAAAATATTTTTTATAGCAATAATAAGGATTTTTAAAAATTATGTGACGATTGTATATTAGACTGAAGTAATTAATACCTTTGTGGTAGGGGTCGGGCGCAGTGGCTCATGCCTGTAATCTCAGTACTTTGGGAGGCCGAGACAGGCAGATCACTTGAGGTCAGGCGTTTGAGACCAGCCTGGCCAACAGGCCAGTGGAGTGGAGGACGTCACTCCGTCTTACTAAAAATACAGGGTGAAGCCCCACCTTACTAAAAGTACAAAAATTAGCTGGGCATGGTGGCATGCACTTATAATCCCAGTTACTTAGGAGGCTGAAGCAGGAGAATTGCTTGAACCCAGGAGGCGGAGGTTCCAGTGAGCTGACATCACACCACTGCACTCCAGCCTGGGCAACAAAGCAAGACTCCATCTCAAAAAAGAAAAAAAATCTTTGTCATGGGATAAAGAGGATTTAAGGTGAAAGATTTCTCCTCACACTAGGTAAAGAAGCAAAGCCCTGCTTATTCACAGCCTGAGCCGAGACTTGAATTTATTTTTTAGACTTTCATTTTCTGCCTTTATGAAGTGGCAAAGCCAGTTAAGTATAGATGTGGCCTTCTATGTCCCTGAGCTTCTTGGTCCAGTAATCAGCTCTGCGACTCCTCTCAAAGAATCCAGAGGATTTCCTGCCTAGACCTTGAAGTCACCTCCCCACTACGTATTTCCCAGCTCTGCTTTTCTACCTCCTCAGGGTGAATGTCTTCTTGAATGTTCTCTGGAAGAGCCTCAGCTGCACTTAACGTTGCATCTAAAGGGGGACTCAGAGGCCTTAAAATAGGCATCGGATACACATTCTATTTATGATTCTGGGATTAAGCCTATTTCTTGGTGTTTCCTAGGGTCAAATTTTTTATTTCTGAACTTTATCAGGTTTCCAAAGATACCTTCCCTTGGCTGTGTTCATTGTCTTCTTCAAAGGATTTCCTCGGCAAAGCTACCTTCATCTTTACTGGAAGAGCATGGCTCCCTTAAAGAGTCTAAAATTAAGCCTTTTCCTTTAGTAACCTCTAGCTCTGATCTTGCCAGGTTACATTTTTCTTCTAACCTTCTTTTTTCCTAATCCTTACTCACTAGTTCAGAAATGTTATTCTGCCTTCCAGACATCACGCTTTGTAAACATTTTATTAATAATAAAAGCTAGCATTTATGGGATACTGATTTTGTACTGTGTATTATCTCATTTAACCCAATGATGATGTTATTAATTAAGGAGCATTTGTTTTCTTAGATTTGCAACATCAGTCACTCCTCACCCATCTGTATCCCAGCTTTTTTTTCCTCTTTTTTTGAGATGGAGTGTTGCTCTATTACCCAGGCTGGAGTGCAGTGGTGGGATCTCAGCTCACTGCAACCTCCGCCTCCCAGGTTCAAGCAATTTTCCTGCCTCAGCCTCCTGAGTAGCTGGGACTACAGAGGCATGCCACCACATGCGGCTATTTTTTTGTATTTTTGGTAGAGACAGGGTTTCACCGTGTTAGCCAGGATGGTCTCGATCTCCTGACCTTGTGATTTGCCCCCGCCTTGGCCTCCCAAAGTGCTGGGATTACAGCATGAGCCACTGTGCCTGGCCTGTATCCCAGCTTTTAACAGTTTGTTACTGCTCTCATCTATCATATTCTCCTGTGGACACCAAAATTTTAAAAACAATTTTACTGTATCTTTAGAGGAGTTTTAGGAGAGAGTAAAAATACATATATTTATTTTTCAATCCATCTTCACTTAGAAATTGAAATGTTACTTTTTACAGTGGAACCAGAAATTAAGAATGTTTTTGTCATTTGGAGACATGCATAAAAATACCAAAGAGGTGCTTATAAAAAATTCCACTTTTTACTATAAATTTGTCATATTTAATGCCATAGTGTATTGTAGTTCTGGCTACAAAATGAAAACTTTTTTTTTAAACTTGATTTTTTTTCTCTAACATTTGAAGTCATTAAAAGTTGCTATCGGGAGCCTTTCATTTTATGTATATAAATGCAATAAAACAGCTGACTATCTTATGCTCTATATGAAGGATTATATTTAATTGCATTTTCAAATTCAGCTAAGCTAGTGATTCTATCAGAAAATATTATTTCTCTCTCACTGGCTTTTGAAACCTAATTAGAATTTCTGAGCAACTGTTGCTTATAATTGGAATTTACTTATTATAATTTTAACAGAGAAAAACACTGGCCTATGTAATTTTAGTGCAATTAAATTTTTCTCCTTATGCCTATGTGTACCTCATCAATTCAGCAAAAGCAAAACCTGATCTAGAAGTCCCTGTGCAGCAGATTGCAGGGAAAGAAGTAGTCGGCTGATTTGTCCGGGCTGTAAAACCGTGGTGTCTGGCAGGATTGTGATAGTAATTGCTCTAAGATGCATTCTGTTTACAAAGACCAATGTTGCAGCTGCTTTTAATTAGCTGCTAGAAATGAAAAATTTTCAGGGTACACTTGTTAGATCTACCTGAATTTATTCCATTGCAAATAAAGCAGAATTTAAAGAATATCAATATAAAACAGTAAACTGCTCATTGTAAACCAATTTCAGAAAGGTAATGGTAAATATCTGAATGTATCCTTTTGGTTTTATGGGCAGCAGAAAAACCTGGTTTCCTATGTCATAGATCATTGCATTCTGTATTGTATTATTTTCCTTTTTTTTTTCTGGACAGAGTCTTGCTCTGTTGCCCAGACTGGAGTGCAGTGGTGCGATCTCAGCTCACTGCAACCTCTGCCAACCAGGTATAGGCAATTCTTCTGCCTTAGCCTCCCTAGTAGCTAGGATTGCAGGTATGCGTCATCATGCCCACGTAATTTTTGTGTTTTTAGTAGAGGTGAACTTTCACCATGTTGGCCAGGCTGGTCTCGAACTCCTGACCTCAAGTGATCAACCTGCCTTGGCCTCCCATAGTACTGGGATTATAGGCATGAGCCACCATCCCTGGCTGTTTTTTAATTTTTTTTAATATGTAAATTTCTGCCTTGAGAAAAGGATCTTTGCATTCCCTATTGTCTGGCATTGTGCATAATAAATATATACTAACAAATACAAAATGGTAGTATTTTTATGTATAAAAGTATGAGAAATTGGGAAAATCCAAGGGTTAGAAATAAAATTAAAAGCATCGTTACAATTTATCATGAAGTTTGTTGAAAAGTACAGAGCTTTGTCCAGTGGGTTAGAAAATTTGTATTTCTTTTTTCTTTTTTTGTAAGGGATAGTGTCTTGCTGTGTAGACCAGGCTGGAGTGCAGTGGTGTGATCACAGATGACTGCAGCCTTGAACTTCTAGACTTGATAATCCTTGCACCTCAGCCTCCAGATTAGCTGGAACTACAGGTGTGCACCAGTGCGCCCAGCTAATTTTTTTTTATTTTGTAAATGTTTTGTAGAGACGGAGTCTGGCTTTGTTGCCCAGGCTGGTCTCAAACTGCTGGCTTCAAGGTCTCCTCCCACCTTGGCGTCCCAAATGCTGGGATGACAGGCATGAGCCACCACACCTGCTCTTAGGTTTCTTCATTTTATTTCTCTGTGTTTCTGCAGGTCTTTAGGCCATATTACTAATAGTTTTTAAAGAGCAATATTGATTTTTGTAGTTGCATGGCAGACACAGCTGACACCATAACTTAAGCATACTCTGAGAATGACCTTGCATGGCAGATGTACCTGACAGCAAAATTTAAGCCTAACCTGAGAATGACCCTGTAGTCTAAGAAGAATGTGTGTTCAGAGTTCCCAGCTAGTAAATCCAGGAGTGGCCAATTGGGAGAGTCATTCCTTATCTGTGAGTAACATCTGAACCCTCAGCCCATCCTGTGGAATGCAGGCCATGTAGGGGATTGAGGCCCTTTGTTTTGGGTTAGATGGAGGTTGCTAGGGGGAGGGTACCAAGCAAAAATGCCGTATAAACTGCATGCTTTTTACAAGCAGTTGCCGTTCTCTGCCAGTCACTGGACCACCCTGTATGTAAATCCTCTCAAACCCTGTCTCAGTGACTAGCTCCAGGTCTCTTCTTTGACCTCTCGGACATGGCGCCATCCATGTTGAAGTCATTAGAGTGTGGCATGGCAGCGGTCAGGACTGTTGAAGAAGGCTGAGAATTTAGGGTACTGTGAAGTGTTTAATCTTCTATCTTGGTATCTAATTTATTGTCTCTCAAGGAAAAAACATATTTGTTGATTTGATTTCATGCTAACACAGATGTTTTTTGCTACTGTACGACCTTGAATAGTCAGGCATTGACCAAACGGATATATGGCAAATAATTGTTTTCTATCCTTAGTGAAGCCCTAATGAGAATTTGCTTAGAGTGACAGCAAAGGAACTTAAAGTCTTCAGGAAAGCCAAGTGAGGATGGTAGGACTCCTTTTGCCTGAAACTTTGGAAAAAGGTAGATGAATTACAGCTAAGTCATCTTTCAGCTTTGCTTTCTTGATCTTCATCCAAAGTTTATGACACCTAAATTCTCTTCAACTCATAAAAATGTGTCTTATGGTTTAATAGAAAAGCTATAAGCACATGTCAAAATTAGTTCTTGTTAGCTATATGTTTACAGAACCAATTTTGTGGTTTTCAATATGATTTGTTCAATTGCAGAAGGTTATTTATAAACAGTTGGTAGGAACGTGTTATACGTGTAAGCTGTGGATGGATGTCTCTTCACTCTTTTATGTGCCTGGACCAATAGTACCACAGACCGTGGGAGCATAACCACCCCACAAGAACAACACCTCGCCATAGCCTTCACCATTTGATAGGGGAAGCAGAGACTCTGCCATCTTCAAGCCACTGGTAGAGTCCCTTCCACATGACCTGGGAGAAATTTCACAAGCAGAGAAGTCCAAGTTAAAGGTTATACCTAATTTAAATTACTACTTTTGTCATATTCTCTACCACTCACAGGAATGTTTCATTGTTAATCACAAATCATAAGCAACTTATACTCTTGATTGTTTCAAAAGAGCCATATCCACTGCTATGGTTTGAAACCATATTAGTCAGCTTAGGTTAAGTTATGCAGTGCTAACAAATAAACCCCAAAATTCCAGTGGCTTACAACAGTATAGATTTATCTTTTATGCTATACATCCATTGCAGGTAACTAAGACACTGTTCGATGTCATGCTAAGATGTGGGCTGAAGGAACGGCCCCTCCCTGAGGCTTTGCTAGTGTTTTAGTAGACAGAAAAAGATCACAGTGGGGACACTCACAGTGGTTCTTAAAGCTTCAGCTTCACAGTGGCACATGTCATGGCACTCACTTCATAAACTAAGTCGGAGGGCCATTCTGGGGAGGGGCCGTCCTGCAGGAGAGGCACTCCCAATCAGACAGCCACTCCTAGCATCAGTGAGGCAGGAATCTATAGTCCGTTCATGCCGAGGGATGGTGAATCCAACACAGTCACGTAACAAATTATCATCTGTTTGTGTGATGAGGTCTGGATGAAGGCCCACTTCAGTAGCAAAGACAGTGCTCTCTGCTTACCACGTCATTTCATCTTCTTCCTGGGTTTATAGGAAGATGGCCTTCTCAACCCCTTTGGATCTGTGTGGGGCCAGGAGACTAAACACAGCCAGTGGATTATGAGAAAGAATGACATGTGGCACTTCCAGACCCGGCTTGCAAACATCTGGAAAAAAAATCACTCTTCCCCCACCTCCTTGAGCCTGTCTCTCCAAACCACTACTTAGAGGCAGTGTTTCCAGGGGAACCTCACCTGACCAGATACATCTGCTGTGAACATGGTTAGAACAAACAAAACTTTTTTCATGTTAAAACACTTGAGAGTCTGTGGCTCTTCACTACTGGCTTACCCTATGCTGACCTTGCTTTGTGGTTTATTTAATGATGCACATTTACTAGAGTGATGTACGTTCAATAGTGAGGTGGCCAAATACAACATGCCCCTAAAACACTGCTGAAAGTACACAGCTGTTTCTTTCTTTCTTTCTTTCTTTCTTTTTTTTTTTGAGGTGGAGTCTCACTCTGTGGCCCAGGCTGGAGTGCCGTGGGGCAATCTCAGCTCATAAAGGCACATGCCACCATGCCCAGCTAGTTTTTGTATTTTTAGAAGAGACAGGGTTTCACCATGTTGGCCAGGATGGTCTCGATCTGCTGACCTTGTGATCTGCCCAACTCAGCCTCCCAAAGTGCTAGAATTACAGGCGTGAGCTACCACACCCGGCCTACACAGTCATTTCTACTGTAAAAATATAAATATGTAAATGAAGAACTGATTTTTGAATTTCGGTTTAATTTAAATTTAAGTGGTCACGTGTTGCTAGTGCCCACCATACTGGACCGTAGAACCTTAAGCAGTAGGAAGCTTTTTGCTCTGTGATGTATTATAAATCTTTCCACTATGTCAGCAATCTAAACATAAAACAAACATGTCTAAATTTCACACTTTCTAGATGATGAAGAGTCATAAAATGAACAGAAAGTCTTTATTTGATGTTTCAGAGGGACAGTTTTGACATTAGAGTGCTGGTCAAAGTTCTTTATTATTTTGTATTTGTTTCCAAATATGGAGTGCAGAAAAACAAATGGTGAAATGGACATTTTTGCTAAAGTATAATTGTGGTCTTTAATGATGTAAAATAAAAGACCATATTCATTTCTGAATTTTTTTCATTGTGAAATATGCGAGATGTGAGTTGACAACTTTGCAAATGTCATGCCTCTGCTTAAATCTCTGCATTATATTTATGGAGATGTTTGAGATCCTGGAAACCATTTAGAGGTGTTATAAAAGACTTTCTTTCTTGAAGTCCAAAAGACTATTTCAAAATAGGAGCTGAGTGATGTAATGGAAAGAACACTGGATTAGGAGCCAGAATATCTGGGTTGTGTTGCCTCCTCTCTCCCTAACTGACTCTGAAATTGGGCAGGTGCTTTGAACTCTCTGGGTCTCAGTTTCTTCTATGGTGAGTTTATGGGCTTAGATTAATCGCCTTCCTCTAAAATTCCATGGTTCAATTTAGGTCAGGTCTTTTCTCCTTACCTATTTGTTATTCACACATGGAATGTGAGGTATTGTTGTGTTGGGGTTCAGGGCTTCAGGGGAGCCCTCACTTCCCCTGAGAGGATGTTTCTTCAGGTTTTTGGTCTATCACTACCCAAGAATGGGAGAGGAGACCACGGCGCAGTGCGCAGTAAATGCCAGACTCAAAAGTGTTTGTAGAAAGTGATTTATTTAGGTAGAGAGAGAAACAGGAGAATGAGAGAGAAAGAAACAGCTAACTCCCACACTGAGTGAGAGAATCCAGACAGATGGAATCCAGGAGAGGAAAGCAGCTTCCACACTGTGTGGAAGGGAATAGAGAGATGGAGTTCAGGAGGGGAAGACAGGCTTCCACGAGAGAGTGTGGAAGGGGACTCCAGAGGGGAAATCCAGGAGAGAGAAAGATGGCTTCCACGAAGGGACTGTTCATGGAAGGGACCCAAACATGGAGTCAAAGGGGTGTGGAAGAAGGTGACTTTTAACCTGGGAGGAACCCCCACCTTCTCTAAAACCAATGGCCAATGAAGGGAGTTCTTTAGAACTTCCGCTGGAGTGACTGACTTTTGATTCTTCCTGTGGGCGAAAATTAAAACAGAGACCATTAAATCTCCCGGATAGAGAGAGATGGAAGTGGGGCATGGCGCTGGGAAGTTCTTGCCCTTAAAACTACGCCTCCTTGTGGACTCGGAAAGAGAACACATTCCCTCAGTATGAGCCCACCCATATCAATATAACTTAACTCTTTGTTCTAAGAAATTCATGCTCAGGAAGATAAGACAGTAAATTAATAAATAAATTCACTATTTGCTTTAGGGAAGTCTTGCAAATCAATTTATCAGGACAAACAGTTTGCTCATCTGGGCAAACAGTTTTCTTATTCAAACAATATATTGCTCACCTGGGCAAACAGTGTGACAAGTTTGTGGAAGAATGGCACTATGCATTGTCGTTTTGAAAATGAATCTATGGGTCATGCACAATGGTTCACACCTGTAATCCCAGCACTTTGGGAGGCTGAGGCGGGCGGATCACAAAGTCAGGAGTTTGAGACCAGCCTGACCAACAGGGGAGGGATAGCATTAGGAGAAATACCTAATGTCGATGATGGGGTGATGGATGCAACAAAACACCATGGCACATGTATACCTATGTAACAAACCTGCACGATCTGCACATGTACCCCAGAACTTAAAGTATAATAATAATAAAAGGATACACAACATACCAAAAGTTACAGGATGCAGCAAAAGCAACTCTAAAGAAAGTTTAGAGCGATAAATGCCTACATTCAGAAGGAAGAAAGATCTTAAATAAACAACCCAATTTCACACCTCAAGAAACTAGAAAAAGAACAAACTAAGCCCAAAGTCAGCAGAAGGAAGGAGAGAGGCTATACCTGTCACAGACAGTAATTCTTCTGATGGATCTGGGCAAAGTTAATTGAAAACCCTCTGGAAATGAGTCACCATTTTAGATGCTATTACAAACATTTGTGGTTCATGGAAGGAGGTCAAACTATCAATATGAACAGGAGTTTGGAAGCAGTTGATTCCAACCCTCATGGATGATTTTGAGAGGTTCAAGACTTCAGTGGAGGAAGGAACTACAGATGTAGTGGAAATAGCAAGAGAGCTAGACTTAGAAGTGAAGCCTGAAGATGTGACTGAATTGCTGTGATCTTAGGATAAAATTTGAATGGATGAGTACTTGTTTCTTATGGATGAACAAAAAAAGTGGTTTCTGAAAGATGGAATCTATTCCTGGTGAAGGTGTGTGAACATTGTTGAAATGACAACAAAAGATTTAGAATATTTCACAAAGTTAGTTGATAACCAGTGGCAGAGTTTGGGAGGATTGACTCCAATTTTGAAAAACGTTCTCCTGTGGGTAAAATGCTGCCAGACAGCATTGCCCACTACAGCGAAATCTTTCATGAAAGGAACAGTCAATCAATGCATTATACTTGTCTTATTTTAAGAAATTGCCACAGCCACCCCAACCTTTAGCAACCACCAACCTGATCAGTCAGCAGGCATCAGTAATGAGACAAGACCTTCCATCAGCAAAAAACATTATGACTCAATGAAGACTTAGATGATTGCTATCATTTTTTAGCAATAAAGTATTTTAAAGGTTTGTGCATTATTGTTTTAGAGATAATGGTATTACACACTTACTAGACTACAGTATTGTGTAAACATAACTTTCATATGTACTGGGAAACTGAAAAATGGATATGACTTGTTTTATTGTGGTATTTGCTCTCTTGTGGTGGTTTGGAACTGAACGTGCAGTGTATTAGAGGTATACCTGTTTACAACTAATACCAAAGAAATAGAATCCTAGGAGACTACTGTGAATAATTAAATACCTACAAATTGCATAACCTGGAAGAAATGGATCAATTCCTAGAAACATACAACCTACAAAGACTGAATCATGAAAAATATAAAATACGAACAGACCAAATAAGTAAGGAGATTAAATCAGTAATCGAAAACCTCCAACAAAGAAAAACCCCCAATCAGATGGCGTCTTTGGTGAGTTCCACTATGCCTTTAAATAAAAATTTAACACCAATCCTTCTCAAACTCTCCCAAGAAATTCAAGAGGAGGGAACACTTCCAAATTCATTTTATTAGCCCTGCAACACCCTCATACCAAAGCCGGAGAAGGACAATACAAGAAAATTCCAGACCAATATCACTGTATCACTGATGAACATAGATTTAAAAGTTCACAACAAAATACTAGCAAACCTAATTCAACAGCACACTAAAAACATCATACACCATAATAAATAAAATGTATCTTTGAGATGGAAGGAAGGTTCAAATATATGCAAATTAGTAAATGTGAGATACCACATTAACAGACTGAGGGATAAAAATCATGATCATCTCAATAGATGCAGAAAAAGTATTTCACAAAATTCAACATCCTTTCATGATAAAAACTATTAACAAATGAGGTTTAGAAAGAATATACCTCAAAATAATAAATGCTCACAACTAACATCATACTCAATGGTGAAAAGGTAAAAGCTTTTCTTCTAAAACCAAGAACAAGAGAAGGATGACTGCACTCACCACTTCTGTTATACATAATACTAGAAGTCCTAGCTAGAGCAATTAGGCAAGAAAAAGAAATGAAAGGCATCCAAATTAGGGAGAAGCTAAATAGTTTCTATTTGCAGATGTCATGGTCTTATAAAAGAACCCTAAAGATTCCACAATTAGAACTAATAAATAAATTCAGTAAAGTTGCAAGATACAAAATTATCATACAAATGTTAGTTGCATTTCTGTATACTGACAACTATCCAGAAATTAAGAAAACAATTCTATTTATAATAGCATCAAAAAGAATAAAATGCTTAGGAATAAAATTAACCAAGGATGTGAAAGATCTGTACATTGAAAACTGTAAAATGTTAATGAAAGAAATTGAAGGCTGAGGCAGAAGGATTGCCTGATTTCACGAGTTTGAGGTTGCAGTAAGTCATGATTATGCCACTACACTGCAGCCTGTGCAACAGAGTGAGAAAAAAAAGAAATTGAAGAAGACAGAAATAAATGGAAAGGCATCCTCTGTTCAAATAATGGAATAATTAATATTGTTAAAATGCCCATACTATGAAACCAATATACAGATTCAATATAATGTCTATCAAAATTTTAGTGCCATTTTTCACAGATATAAGAAAAACAATCCTACGATTTGTATGGACTCACAAAAGAGCCCAAGTAGCCAAAGCAATCTTGAGAAAGAAGGATAAAGCTGGAGGCACCTCTTCCTGGTTTCAAACTACATTACAAAGCTATAGTAATTAAAACAGTATGGAAGTGGCCTAGAAACAGCCACTAGGACCACTGGAACAGAATAGAAAGACTAGAAATTAACCCAAACATATATGGTCAACTAATCTTTGACGAGGGTGCCAAGAATACACAAAGGGAAAAAGATCATTTCTTCAATAAATAGTGTTGGGAAAACTGGATATCCATATGCAAAAGATTGAAATTAGACCCTTGATTTACAACATATACAACAATTAACTTCAATTGAATTAAAGACAATTAAATGTGAGATCTGATATCATAAAACTCTTGGAAGAAAACATGAGCAAAAAGCTTGACATTGGTCTTGGCAATGACTTTTTTGGCTATGACAACAAAAGCAAAGGCAACAAATGCAAAAATAACAAAATGGGGCTACATTAAACTAAAACACTTCTGCACATCAAAGGCAACAATCAACAGAATTAAAAGGCAGCCTACAGAATGGGAGAAAATATTTGAAAGCCATATGTTTGATAAGGAGTTCATATCCAAAATATATAAGGAATTCACATAAAGGATTTCACACAACTCATTAACAAGAAAACAAAAAGCCCAGTTAAAAAACTGGCAAAGGACTTGAATGGATATTTTCCCAAAGAAGATATACAAATGGCTGACAGGCATGTGAAAAGCTGGCCAGCATCATTAATCGTGAGAGAAATGCAAGTCAAAACCACCATAAGATACCACTTTGCACCTGTTACAATGGTATCAAAACGACAAGAGATAGTAAGTGTTGGTGAGGGTATGGGGAAAAGAGAATCTATGTATATTGTTGGTGAAAGTATCAATCAGTACAGCCATTATCAAAAAACAGTATGGAGGTTCTTCAAAAAGTTAAAAATAGAGCTACCATATCCAGCCAACCCACTTCTCGGATGAAATGAAATCTGTCTCAAAGAGACATCTGCACCCCATGTTCATAACCGCACTATTCACAATAGCCAAGATATGGAAACAGCCTAAGTATCTGTCAGCCAAAGAATGAATAAAGAAAATGTGATGTGTATACACAATGGAATATTATTTAGCCATAAAGAAGAAGGAAATCCTGCCCTCTGCAATAACAGGAATGAACCTGGAGGACATGATGGTAAGTAAAATAAGCCAAACACAGCATGACAAATATTGTTTTGTCTGCTTATATGTGGAATCTAAAAAAGTGTAGAATGGTGGTTGCCAGGGAATGTGGGCGAGGGATTAGGGGAGGTATTAGTCAAAGTGTACAAACTTTTGGTTTTAAGATGAGTAAGTTCAGTGGATCTAATGTTCAACATGGTGAATATAGTTAATAATGCTGTGTTTACTTAAAATTAGATAAGAAGATAGATTTTAAGTGTCATCCCTGCAGTAACACACAAAGAAATAACTCTGGGTATCGATGGATATGTTGGTTAATTTGACTGTGGTAATCAGTACACAGTATATGTATATCAAATCATCATGATGTACCCCTTGCATATGTGCAACTTCTATCTGTTAAATAAGCATTTTAACATTTTACAAAAGATGTTTTCAAGCCATACTTATTTATCTTGAGAAAAGCCATCAGTCATTCAAAGCAAAGCATCCTTTCCTTTTCAAGATTTTTTTTTGTTTTTTTTTTTTTTTTGAGAAAGAGTCTCAGGCTGGAGTGCAGTGGCACAATCTCAGCTCACTGGAACCTCTGCCTCCCAGGTTCAAGCGATTCTTGTGCCTCAGCCTCCCGAGTAGCGGGGATTACAGGTGTGTGCCACCATCCCCAGCTGATTTTTGTATTTTTGATAGAGACGGAGTTTCACCATGTTGGCCAGGCTGGTCTCAAACTCCCGACCTCAAGTGATCTGCCCACCTCGGCCTCCCAAAGTTCTGGGATTACAGGCGTGAGCCACTGCACCCAGCCTCAAGATTTTACTTATATTTTAAATGTCTGCATCTTGCATTTCAATTCTTATTCTCCCTAGAAGCTAAAAGTATTGACAGGGTTATGGGTTGGGGTAGAAATATTTGGGCCAGTGGAAGAAAGATAAATTCATATAGTTTGAAGAAAAGAATCTGCTTATGAATATCAATTTATTATAATTAGGCCCAAAGAAAGAAACCAAAAGTCTTAAAATTTTCTTAGTGATAAAGTGGAGGAAATAACTGATGAAGTAATTTTGGCTCTTTGCTAGGGATGTTTCATATCAAGGAGGGAAAACAATTTCCTTGACAACCAACTAGTATGTATAGCTTAAGGTTATGACTGTATTCCACAAGAAATAGATTATACTTCTGAAGTCTGCAAATCTGAAGATAACTTGTTACAAAATAGCTAGGACTTTTTTTTTTTTTTTTTGAGACGGAGTTTCGCTCTTGTTACACAGGCTGGAGTGCAATGGCGCGATCTCGGCTCACTGCAACCTCCGCCTCTTGGGTTCAGGCAATTCTCCTGCCTCAGCCTCCTGAGTAGCTGGGATTACAGGCACGTGCCACCATGCCCAGCTAATTTTTTTGTATTAGTAGAGACGGGGTTTCACCATGTTGACCAGGATGGTCTCGATCTCTTGACCTCGTGATCCACCCGCCTTGGCCTCCCAAAGTGCTGGGATTACAGGCTTGAGCCACCGCGCCAGGCCTAGCTAGGACATTTTTACAATGATATGATACAGATCAGCAATAAGACAGACAGAAAGGGGGCTTCACCCAGGAAGAGTTAGGATTTATAGTCCCCGTATGCCCAAGTTTTACATATTGTGAACTTTGTTAACTTTCACTGTCATCAACAAGCTGTGAGTGACTCTCCAGCACAAAGCTTTGAGTAACAAGCATGCATATATTAAAAAAAAAAACTATACTGTTGATTCGGGGGAGAGCACCACATACCCTTAAAGTTTTTACAGCACAGACTTTTTAGTAATTCTTCTTATGAGGGGATGATTATGGGAATTATATATATATATATACACACACACACACACACATATATATGTGTGTATATATACACACACACACATATATATGTATATATGCTCCAAAAATATTGCCAAAAATAATGAAGAACCTGAAAGTCCTCCATGGTCAGAGTTAAGGTCAGGGTCAGGGATGAATGTTGCATTAGTTGGTAATAAAAAGCAGCCATTGTGCAGTTTGACAGGCCTGTGTGAATATCCTGCTTTGTAGCTGAGTGTTCTTGCTTGTTGATCTGCTTCCCCACCACCACACTTTTTTTTTTAACTGGTGGTTGAGAGGTGCCTCCAAGCCTACTTATTTCATTTACCACTTCCTCGTTAGTTTTTTGGGCTTCTTAAAATGGCCCCCCGCTCTCATGGCTTCTGGCTGTTTGTAAACGAGAACTGTGCACCTTTCTCCTCCCCTGGTCAAGGACGTTGCTAAACCTATCATCCTCAATTGGAAGCTCCTTCCACTTCCTTTTTGCCGGTTCACTATCAGTCATTTCCTGAGACTGACATCACAGAAGACTCATTACATTTAAGCCCTGGTTTCATCAATTACTGGACCTGTTGTCATTCTAGACAGGGTTCTTAACTTTAATTTTCCATGACCTTTTTTCCCTTTGACATCCCAGACCGAGCTGTTGACTTTTGCATTTACTGCTCATTTCTACCTTTATTAATATTCCATTTTCCCCTGTTGATAGTATATGCTGTGAACCCCAGGAGAAGTCAACATTACTATGCTCTTGGGTAGAACCGAGAGAGATAAAGACATGAATTTGAGGCCATTGTGGCATGAGTTGCAGAGAGGCATAAATGCGAGGCAGAAAATAAGTTATGAGTGAGAATACAACTTATGAATAGCTCTTGTAAATTCCTGTTAACAAAAAGATATTGAGGATAGGGCCAGGCACAGTGGCTTGTGTTTGTAATCCCAGCACTTTGTGAGGCTGAGGCAGGTCGATCACTCGAGGTCAAGAGTTCGAGACCATCCTGGCTAACATGGTGAAACCCTGTCTTTACTAAAAATACAAAAATTAGCTGGGTGTGGTGTTGTGTACGGTAATCCCAGCTACTCAGGATGCTGAGGCAGGAGAATCGCTCGAACCCGGGAAGTGGAGGTTGCAGTGAGCCGAGATCACATCACTCCACTCCAACCTGGGTGACAGAGTGACACTCCGTCTCAAAAAAAAAAAAAAAAGATATTCAGGATAATTAGAGTTGAAAAATTATATAAGGCATCACTTAGGATTAGGATTCAATCACATTTTATAGAAAACTCAAATGAGAGTTGCTTAAACATGAAAGAAATTCAGAGGTAAGTAGTTCAGGGCTTGTACAGCAAGTCTGTGGTCACAGGGTCCCAGGTTCCTTCTCACATTCTTTTCTCCCATCCTTGGTGCTGGCCGACCTGCCAAACGTCTTCCTGTGACCACAAGATGCTTCTGGTATTCCCGTACCAAACTGAGGATCGGCTGCTATTTCTCATGGCCCAATAAAGAGATGCAGGTGAACTGCGGAGGAAGAGAGTTTTTATTTCTGTAACTGGTTATAGGGAGAAGGCCTGGAAATTATTGACAGACCAACTCAAAATTACAGTTTTCCAGAGCTTGTATACTTTCTAAGCTATGTCTACGTATGTGTGCATTTATCAAAAGACATAGTGATTAATTTCTTTTCATCTGTAACTAAGGTCTGAGTCCTGAAGACCTTCCTCTGCAGCTTCAGTGAATTTACTTAATCTAAATGGATCCAGGTGCTGGGGTGATTACCCTTATCTTGTCTCCTGCAAAATCAAGGAGGTTTGGGGAGCTCCTTCAGACTTCCAATAAACTTGTTTGTGGAGGCCTGGGGAGTTTCTTCAGACCCACAATAAAACTTGTTTAATCCTAAATGGGTCCTGTTAAGAATTCCTTCATTATTTTGTCATGCTTTAAAGCCCAGGAAAGGCCTAGACAAAACTCTTGGTGGGCTTTTGTTACATTCCAGCCTTTGTATAAGGGCACTGGCCTTTTTAGCTTTTAATATTTAACTTAACCACTCAGTCAGTACCGAAACAGTTGTTACGGAGGCCTGCATTAGTGAGACCTGGCCTGCCACACTGGTGCTCCAGCTATTATGTCCACGTTCCAAGGTGAAGAAAGTAGAATGGCAAAAGTACGTACATCTCAGCTGAATCAGTTTGCTTTGAAGAGTTTCCCTGGCTTCCGGCTACTTAACTTCTGCTTACATTTCCTTTAACACTTCTAGACACCAAGGAGGTTGGGAGAGCTTTAGGCTGAGGATGTTGTCATCCCAAGTAACACTTTTTTTTTTTTTTGAGACGGAGTCTTGCTGTGTCCCCAGGCTAGAGTGCGGTGGTGTGGTCTTGGCTCACTACAACCTCCACCTCCCGGGTTCAAGCAATTCCCCTGCCTCAGCCTCCTGAGTAGCTGGGACTGAGCCGCCACCCCTGGCCAATTTTTTGTATTTTAGTAGAGATGGGGTTTCATCATGTTAGCCAGAATGGTCTCGATCTCTTGACCTCAACCTCCCAAAATGCTGGGATTATAGGCATGAGCCACCATGCCTGGCCCCCCAAATAGCACATTTCTAAGTCAGAAAGTGGGAAGACTTGATATTGTGTAGGCAACTCACAGTCCCTTCCACCATAGTGGACCAGGACAGAGATAGCTGGATGATGGTTTTGCTATAGTTGAGCCTAAACAATCTTGTGGATCCCTCTGCTAAAGCTACTTTTGTATTTTCTAACTTTCTCTAAGTTTAGAGCAAAAGTTTTGTATTATTTTATGAATGTTTCTTTTTTTTATTGTATTTTAGGTTATGGGGTACATGTGAAGAACATGCAAGATTGTTGCATAGGTACACACGTGGCAGTGTGATTTGCTGCCTTCCTCCCCTTCACCTATATCGGGCATTTCTCCCCATGCTATCTCTCCCCCACTCCCCACCCCCCGCTGTCCCCTCCCCTATTTCCCCCCAACAGACCTCAGTGTGTAGTGCTCCCCTCCCTGTGTCCATGTGTTCTCAGGCTCATCGTTTCTGGTGTTTTGCTGCAATTCTGCAGTAGATAGTATGGTATATTTGGTGGACAGTTTTGGGGCCACCAGGCTTTGAATAGCAGCGTTGCTACTTAGAAGCTGACAGGTTACTGAACCTTATATGCATCCATAGGGAATAATGTTATTATTATTTTTTTAATTTTTTAATTTTTGAGATGGAGTCTAGCTCTGTCGCCAGGCTGGAGTGCAGTGGTGCGATCTCAGCTCAGTGCAACCTCTGCCTCCCGGCTGCAAGCGATTCTCCTGTCTCAGCTTCCTGAGTAACTGGGACTACAGGTGTGCAGCACCACACCCAGCTAATTTTTGTACTTTTAGTAGAGACAGGGTTTCACCATGTTGGCCAGGATGGTCTCGATCTGTTGACCTCGTGACCCACCTACCTTAGCCTCCCAAAGTGCTGGGATTACAGGCGTGAGCCACCCTGCCCAGTGGGAATAATGTTATTATAAATAATGATTTTACTGAACTTTATATGCAACATAGGGAATAATGTTATTATAAATAATGATTTTTGGATTGAGGCAGTTTTTTAAAGAATTCAAGTGAAAGATCACATTACTTTACATGAGGACCAGAAGGCACATTCAAAAGATATGGTTGATTCACTTTGTTAACCGATAAAATCATAAGTGTCCAAATAAGGAACAAAGGAAACAATATGTCCAAGAAACACTTTTTTCTTTCTTAATTAATACCAAATGCCCCTTGATCTGTTTCCTATATTCTAGTCACAACTGAATTTTAAGAAAGTCGAGGTCATGTTGGTAACTCCATGTCAATACTACTTTTTGCTAATACCTGCAAGATCAGGAATGGTCCCTCATTACTTTCATCTTGGCTTTCAGAAGAGCCTATTGTGATTTTTCTTCTGAAACAGTATGAAATAACCTTTTTCCTGAAAGAAAAATCTCCTTTCTATGGTTCTTTCTTCTGAAACAAGGCTGTCCTTCTCTAAGCCTCCAGCTAGAATAATTTCCTCTGAGATACTCTTATCTAGGAGGATTGTGGTGAGGTCACAATGCCTCAGCTGATTTCAGTTAATTTTCTTGCACTGAATCAAATGAATGTCTTAACAAGTTGTCCTTTAAAAGGATAGATGTGTTTTTATACAAAACTTGCATCTAAATGAAACCACCAGACTTCTTCATACAATATAATGAAGCCTTGGTATTCCAGGGATTTGCCACCTAAGTGCATAGGCACTCAATAAAATTGGAGGGAAGGAGGATGGTGGAAAGAAAGAAAGGGGGAGCAGGGAAGATTAGGGGGGAAATAATTTTTTCTTCCTGGGGATAGGTTTCACTTTTAATTGGGAAAAAGAAAGTGAAATTTATTACTTTCAAGCTTGAGGACCCAGAATATAACTTATGATGATTTATGTTTTCTTCACGTTTTAATGATAAAGACACTCATTGGCCAAGACCCAGAAAAAATAGTTTACCTATAGTTTATACGTATTTGTTTTTTTAAAAAATCACAGAATCTATGGAAAATCTGGAGAATTTATTTCTGGTTATAATTCTCAGAAAATATGTGCATTTAAGTTTTGCTTCTGAATAGACATATTCTGCTAAGCAAGCAGTCTCTCTTAGATTGCTTGCTGAGCACATATGCTTTCCTTATGCTGATTCTTGAAGTCTTCATATTTGGTTGGTGGCTTTAGTTATAAGAGACTAGCTTTTAACATAGCCAGAAGAAGCAGATGTGAACCACCAGAAATAACACTGATCATATACAGTACTTATAAGACAGTGGTTGCCCAACGTTTTTGATCCCAAGATTTCTTGACATTTATCACTGCCAACTAAAAGAGAAAGTAGGAACCTGGGGAGGACTTAGAGAGAGGAAGCATGGGCAGCTGCCAGCCTGGGCAGACGGAAGAAGATCAGATCCTAGTTTGAGACTCAAACCCTGGTGAGTAAGAACAAGTGTTCAGGATTTCAAGGGGCCCAGTAGGCAATTGTGAGAAAAAATTTTGAAGTCCTGAACTTGCCCAAATTATAGGAGTAGGTGAGAAAAGGTAATCCAAGGGGTAATTTTTTTCTGCTTTTTGGTATTACCCATAGTTTCTTTAACAATTATATATATTACTTAAATAAAGGAAAAAACTCTAGGTTTTATATATTCCTGACTAAATGTTGGCGTCAATATGAATTTGCTCCTTTTGTACAAAGTACATTGTTTTCATTTATAGATTGCCATTAGGATACCTTGGCAATGACATCCAGTTATGGTGCAGATATTTCAAAGTTTATTTGTTTGTTTATTATTTTTTTGGAGACAGAGTCTTGCTCTGTTGCCCAGGCTGGAGTGCAGTGGTGTGATCTTGGCTCACTACAGCCTTAGCCTTCTTGGTTCAAGCAATCCTCCAACCTTAGCCTCCCAGGTAGCTGGAACTACAGGCGTGCACCACGATGCCTGGCTAATTTTTGTATTTTTTGTAGAGATGGGGTCTCAACCATGTTGCCCAGGCTGGTCTTGAACTTCTGGGCTCAAGAGATCCGCCCACCTCAGCCTCCCCAAATGCTGGGATTACAGGCATGAGCCACCATATCTGGCCCAAAGTTTAAATAACTGAATGAATAAGGTTTAGATGATGCCAGGTGCCCCTTTTTGCTCTGGGGAACTGGCTCCTACTTAGATAGCTTATGACCATTAGTGGGACATTATAGGATAGCCTAGAAGCAGAAACACTCACGTCAATGTGATTTATGGCTAAGTTGGCACTCGACCTCAGTGAGATAGGAGGGGTGATACATTAAATGGTGCATGGGACATTGATTATTCATTCAGAAAATAATTGAAATGGATCTGTACTTCATTTCGTACACAAAAATCAATTTCAGATAGATTAAGGGACTTAAATTATAAAAGGCAAAACTTTTAAACTTTTGGAAATAGTACAGGAAAATAGCTTTATGACCTTGGAGGAGGGAAGGATTTCTTAAACGAAACACAAATAGTGTTAGCTATAAGACAAAGGTTTGGTTTGCCTTAAAATCAAGGAAAGCCATCTTAAAATCAAGGAAATCGAGGCGAGTGGATCATGAGGTCAGGAGATCAAGATCATCCTAGCCAATATGGTGAAACCCATCTCTACTCAGGAGGCTGAGGCAGGCGAATCACTTGAACCCAGGAGTCAGAGGCTACAGTGAGCTGAGATTGCGCCACTGTACTCCAGCCTGGGCGACAGAGCGAGAACTGTCTCAGAAAAAAAATCAAGGAAATTACTTCATCAAAAGACATTGCTAAAAGAGTAGGAGAGAAAAACCACACACTGGGAGAAAATATGTGCCATATATTTTTATGGCCATCACTCCTGACAGTAACAACTGAAGCATACCCTGAGAATGACCCTCTGGTCTAAGAATGTGTGTTTGGAGTTCTCAGCTGAGGAACCTGGGAGGGGCCAATCCCGAGATTCATTCCTTATCTATGAGGAACATCTGAACTCCCGGCCCATTTTGGATTAAAGGAAGGTTGCCAGATGAAGGTTGCAGGAGGTGAGCGAAGCAAAAATGCTATATAAACTGCATGCTGTTTATAAATGGTAGTGATTCTCCCATCCAGCCTGCCACACTGGACTGCCACGTAGGTAAGTCCCCTTGAGAAGCCTTATATTTCATTTGCTGGCTCTGGGTCTCTTCTTTGGCCTCTGGAACCTGGTACTATCCCTATCAAAGTCAATAGGGGTCCAGCACAATAACATGTAACTGACAAATAATTAGGAAACAGAAACCTGTCTTTTAGAACGTGGGCCTTCTCTTCACCAAAAGCACTGTAAAATGAGTTAAGAAGCAAGCCATAAGTACTTGAGGAATATACTTGCCATATATGCAACTGACAAATTAATAAAGGAAAAAAGTACTCTGCAGAAAAATGAACTAAAGCTTTGAGTAGAAACTACACAGAAGTGGAAATGTGAGGCTGGGCATGGTGGCTCACACCTGTAATCTCAACACTTTGGGAGGCCTAGACAGGTGGATTGCTTGAGCCCAAGAGTTTGAGACTAGCTTGAGCAACTTGGCAAAACCCCATCTCTACAAAAAATACAAAAATTAGCCGGGTGTGGTGGCAGGAACCTGTGGTCCCAGCTACTTGGGAGACTGAGGTGGGAGGATTGCCTGAGCCTGGGAGGTAGAGGTTGCAGTGAGCTAGAATCATGCCATTGCACTCCAACCTGGACAACGAGCAAGACCCTGTCTTAAAAAAAAAAAAAAAGTGGAAATAGGAATGGTCAATAAAAATGTGAAACTACTTAACTTCATTAGTAGTCAGGGGAATGCAAATAAGCACCAGGTGATACTATTTTACACTCTCCAGGGTAGCCAAAACTTTAAAGTCTAAAAAACCAACCATAAGGATATAGAGTCACAAACAGAAACCTTTAGACACTGCTGATGGCATTTGAATTATTACAGCCACTTTGGAGAACTCTGCAGCCTTGTCAGGAAGTTGAAGCTGTGTGTAATCTACAACACTGCCCACACCCCGGAGCAGTGCTCCTCAAGCCTACCATCATATATTAGCATCCCTAAATGAGCGTGTTGGAAATACTTACACCTGGCCCTTTCCCCAGACCTGTGGTTCCCAAATGGTATGCCAAGATGCCCTGGGGAACCACAGCAAACTCACAGAAGAACATGGGATATCTTGAATATTCAAGGAGAACACAGTGATACCTGGCATCTGTTGAACACTGTGAATTACTAGCTCAGGATAGTTCAGTTTAGTCTCAATGGTAACCCATGCATCATCCCTTTCTATTATGCAAAGCTGGGTTTTCAGTGGTTGCTGTAACTAAAAGCAGATACCATGAAAATCAGTGTGGAAGAGGTAAGAAGGGTGGTAGACTCCAATATGATTCCAAAGTTTGAGAAATTGTATAGTGCCCAAAACAAATGCACACATTCCGTTAATAAGTAATTGAGGTTACTTAAGAATGAAATAAAACTTTTTCTTTCTTTTTTTTTTTTGAATTTTTCTTTCTTTTAATGAAAATGTGGCTAAAACATTTCCCACAAACACAAGCTTGACCATTAAAAAAAAAAAAAGGCAAAAACTACAATTACTTTTGCACCAATGTATAATATTTTGGAAAAGGATAAAGGCAGATGACAACAGAAAAAATAGGCAAATTCAACTTCATTAAAATGTAAAATTTTTGTGCTCCAAAGGTCTCTATCAAGAAAATGAAAGGCAGCCCACAGAATGGGAGAAAATATGTACAAATCATATATCTGATAAGGGACTTATATCCAGAATATATAAATAACTCTTTTTTTCCCCAGCCTTGACTATTACTGGCTGTGTGATTTTATAAATAAATAAATAAAATATATATTTTATTGCATTTCGGGTTTTGGGGTACATGTGAAGAACATGCAGGATTGTTGCATAGGTACATACATGGCAATGTGGTTTGCTGCATCCCCATCACCTATATCTGGCATTTCTCCCCAGGTTATCCCTCCCCAACTCCCTACCCCCCACTGTTTCTCCCCTAGTCCCCTCCCACAGACCTCAGTGCGTGATGCTCCCCTCCCTGTGTCCGTGTGTACTCATTATTCAGCACCCGCCTATAAGTGAGAACATGTGGTGTTTGATTTTCTGTTCTTGTGTCAGTGGGCTGAGAGTGACGGTTTCCAGGTTCATCCGTGTCCCTATAAAGGACACGAACTCATTTTTTATGGCTGCATAGTATTCCATGGTGTATATGTGCCACATTTTCCCTGTCCAGTCTATCATTGATGGGCATTTGGGTTGGTTCCAGGTCTTTGCTATGATAAACTGTGCTGCAATGAACATTCGTATGCATGAGTCCTTATAGTAGAATGATTCATAATCCTTTGGATATATACCCAGTAATGGGATTGCTGGGTCAAATGGAATTTCTATTTCTAGGTCCTTGAGGAATCGCCACACTGTCTTCCACAATGGTTGAACTAATTTACACTCCCACCAACAGTGTAAAAGTGTTCCTATTTCTCCACATCCTCTCCAGCATCTGTTGTCTCCAGATTTTTTAATGATCGCCATTCTATCTGGCGTGAGATGGTATGTCAATGTAGTTTTGATTTGCATTTCTCTAATGACAAGTGATGATGAGCATTTTTTCATATGTTTGTTGGCCTCATGTATGTCTTCTTTTGAAAAGTGTCTGTTCATATCCTTTGTCCACCTTTGAATGGGTTTGTTTTTTTCTTGTAAATCTGTTTTAGTTCTTTATAGATGGGTAGATTGCAAAAATTCTTCCCCATTCTGTTGGTTGCTGGTTCACTCTAATGATTGTTTCTTTTGCTGTGCAGAAGCTCTGGAGTTTAATTAGATCCCATGTGTCTTATTTTGGCTTTTGTTGCCAATGCTTTTGGTGTTTTAGTCATGAAGTCCTTGCCTATGCCTATGTCCTGAATGGTTTTGCCTAGGTTTTCTTCTAAGGTTTTTATGGTGTTAGGTCTTATGTTTAAGTCTTTTATCCATCTGGAGTTAATTTTAGTGTAAGGTGTCAGGAAGGGGTCCAGTTTCTGCTTTCTGCACATGGCTAGCCAGTTTTCCCAACACCATTTATTAAACAAGGAATCCTTTCCCCATTGCTTGTTTTTGTGAGGGTTGTCAAAGATCAGATGGTTGTAGATGTGTGGTGTTGCTTCCGAGGCCTCTGTTCTGTTCCATTGGTCTATATCTCTGTTTTGGTACCAGTACCATGCTGTTTTGATTACTTTAGCCTTGTAGTATAGTGTGAAGTCAGCGTGATGCCTCCAGGTTTATTCTTTTTGCTTAGAATTGACTTGGCTCTGCGGGCTCTCTTTTGGTTCCATATGAAGTTTAAGGTGGTTTTTTCCAGTTCTGTGAAGATCGTCATTGGTAGCTTGATGTGGGATAGCACTGAATCTATAAATTACTTTGGGCAGTATGGCCATTTTCACGATATTGATTCTTCCTAACTATGAGCATGGAATGTTTCTCCATCTGTTTGTGTCCTCTCTTATTTTGTTGAACAGTGGTTTGTAGTTCTCCTTGAAGAGGTCCTTTACATCCTTTGTTAGTTTATTCCTAGGTATTTTATTCTCTTTGAAGCAATTGTAAATGGCAGTTCGTTCCTGATTTGGCTGTCTTTAAGTCTGTTATTGGTGTATAGGAATGCTTGTGATTTTTGCACATTGATTTTGTATCCTGAGACTTTGCTGAAGTTGCTTATCAGTTTAAGGAAATTTTGGACTGAGATGATAGGGTCTTCTAAATATATAATCATGTCATCTGCAAATAGAGACAATTTGACTTCCTCCTTTCCTAATTGAATATCCTTTATTTATTTTTCTTGCCTGATTGTTCTGGCTAGAACTTCCAGTACTATATTGAATAGGAGTGGTGAGAGAGGGCATCCTTGTCTAGTGCCAGATTTCAAAGGGAATGCTTCCAGTTTTTGCCCATTCAGTATGATATTGGCTGTTGGTTTGTCGTAAATAGCTTTTATTATTTTGGGATACATTCCTAGTTCATTCAGAGTTTTTAGCATAAAGGGCTGTTGAATTTTATGGAATGCCTTCTCTGCATCTATTGAGATAATCATATATGGTTTTTGTCTTTGGTTCTGTTTATGTGGTGAATTATGTTTATAGACTTCCTATGTTGAACCAGCCTTGCATTCCTGGGATGAAGGCTACTTGATGGTGATGGATAAGCTTTTTGATGTGCTGTTGCAATCGATTTGCCAGTATTTTATTGAAGATTTTTGCATCTACATTCATCATGGATATTGGCCTGAAGTTTTCTTTTCTTGTTGAGTCTCTGCTGGGTTTTGGTATCCGGATGATGTTGGTCTCATAAAATGATTTGGGGAGGATTCCCTCTTTTTGGATTGTTTGGACTAGTTTCATAAGGAGTGGTACCAGCTCCTCTTTGTATGTCTGGTAGAATTCAGCTGAGAACCCATCTGGACCTGGGCTTTTTTTGGTTGGTAAGCTATTAATTGCTGCCTCAACTTCAGCCCTTGTTATTGGTCTATTCAAGGTTTTGACTTCTTCCTGGTTTAGGCTTGGGAGGATGCAAGTGTCCAGGAATTTATCCATTTCTTCCAGGTTTACTGGTTTATGTACATAGAGTTGTTTGTAGTAATGTCTGATGATGGTTTGTATTTCTGTGGAATCTGTGGTGATATCCCCTTTATTGTTTTTTATTGCATCTATTTGATTGTTCTCACTTTTCTTTTTTATTAATCTGGCTAGTGGTCTGTCTGTTTTATTTATCTTTTCAAAAAAGCAGCTCCTGTATTTATTGATTTTTTGAAGGTTTTTTTGTGCCTCTATCTTCTTCAGTTCTGCTCTGATCTTAGTTATTTCTTGTCTTCTGCTAGCTTTTGAGTTTTTTTGATCTTGCTCCTCTAGCTCTTTCAATTTTGATGATAGGGTGTCGATTTTAGATCTCTCCTTGCTTCTCATGTGGGCATTTATTGCTATATATTTTACTCCAGACACTGCTTTAAATGTGTCCCAGAGATTCTGGTATGTTGTGTCTTCGTTCTCGTTGGTTTCGAAGAACATCTGTATTTCTGCCTTCATTTCATTGTTTATCCAGTCAACATTCAAGAGCCAGTTGTTCAGTTTCCATGAAGTTGTGCGGTTCTGAGTTTCTGAATTCTGAGTTCTAATTTGATTGCACTGTGGTCTGAGAGACTGTTTGTTATGATTTCCATTCTTTTGCATTCGCTGAGGAGTGATTTATTCCAAGTATGTGGTCAGTTTTAGAGTAGGTGTGATGTGGTGCTGAGAAGAATGTATATTCTGTGGATTTGGGGTGGAGGCTTCTGTAAATGTCTATTAGGTCTGCTTGGTCCAGGTTTGAGTTCAAGTCCTGGATATCTTTGTTAATTTTCTGTCTGGTTGATCTGTCTGATATTGACAGTGGAGTGTTAAAGTCTCCCACTATTATTGTGTGGGAGTCTAAGTCTCTTTGTAGGTCATTAAGAACTTGCTTTATGTATCTGGGTGCTCCTGTATTGGGCACGTATATATTTAGGGTGGTTAGCCCTTCTTGTTGCATTGTTCTTTTTACCATTATGTAATGCCCTTGTCTCTTTTGATCTTTGTTGGTTTAAAGTCTAATTTATCAGAGACTAGGATTGCAATGCTGCGTTTTTTTGTTTTTTTGTTTTTCTCTCCATTTGCTTGTTAGATCTTCCTCCATCCCTTTATTTTGAGCCTATGTGTATCCTTGCACGTGAGATGGGTTTCCTGGATACAGCACACCGATGGGTTTGACTTTTTATCCAATTTGCCAGTCTGTGTCTTTTAATTGGGGCATTTAGCCCATTTACATTTAAGGTTAACATTGTTATGTGTGAATTTGATCCTGCCATTTTGATACCAGCTGGTTGTTTTGCCCATTAGTTGACACAGTTTCTTCATTGTGTCAATGCTCTTTACCATTTGGTATGTTTTTTGGAGTGGCTGGTACTGGTTATTCATTTCTGTGTTTGGTGTTTCTTTCAGGAGCTCTTGTAAAGCAGGGCTGGTGGTGATGAAATCTCTGAGCATTTGCTTGTTTGTAAAGGATTTTATTTCTCTTTCACTTATGAAACAGTTTGACTGGATATGAAATTCTGTGTTGAAAGTTCTTTTCTTTAAGGATGTTGAATATTGGCCCCCACTATCTTCTGGCTTGTAGGGTTTCTGCCGAGAGATCTGCTGTGAGTCTGATGGGCTTCTCTTTGTCAGCAGCCTGACCTTTCTTTCTGGCTGCCCTTAGCATTTTTTCCTTCATTTCAACCCTGGTGAACTGACAATTAAGTGCCTTGGGGTTGCTCTTTTTGAGGAATATCTTTGTGGTGTTCCTGTATTTCCTGGACTTGAATGTTGGCCTGCCTTGCTAGGTTGGGGAAGTTCTCCTGGATAATATCCTGAGGAGTGTTTTCCAGCTTGGATTCATTGTCTCCATCACATTCAGGTACACCTATCAAATGTAGATTAGGTCTTTTCACATAATCCCATATTTCTTGGAGGCTTTGTTTATTTCTTTTTACTCTTTTTTCTCTAATCTCACCTTCTTGTTTTATTTCATTGAGTTGATCTTCAATCTCTGATAACCTTTCTTCTGCTTGGTCAGTTCGGCTACTGAAACTTGTATATGCTTCGCGAAGTTCTTGTGTTGTGTTTTTCAGCTCCATCAATTCAGTTTTATTCCTCTCCAAGCTGTTTATTCTCATTAGCATTTTGTCAAATTTTTTTTAAAGTTCTTAGTTTCTTTGCATTGAGTTAGAACATGATCTTTTAGCTCGGAGAAGTTTGTTATTATTCACCTTCTGAAGCCTGTTTCTGTCAATTCATCAGACTCATTCTCCATCCAGCTTTGTTCCTTTGCTGTGAGGAGTTGTGATCCTCTGGAGGAGGAGAGGCATTCTGGTTTTGGGTATTTTCATCCTTTTTGCGCTGATTTCTTCCCATCTTTGTGGATTTATCCACTTGTGGTCTTTGTGGTTGATGACTTTCAGATGCAGTCTCTGAGTGGACGTCCTTTATGTTGCTGATGAAGTTATTTCTTTCTGTTCCTTAGTTTTCCTTTTAACAGTTAGGCCCCCCTACTGTAGGACTACTGGAGGTCCACTCCAGACCCTGCTTGTCTGGGGATCACCTGCAGCGGCTGTAGAACAGTAAGGGTTGCTGCCAGTTTCTTCCTCTGTTATCTTCATCCCAGAAGGATACCCACCAGATGTCAGCCTGAGTTCTCCTTTATGAGGTGTCTCTTTGGTTATAGGGGGAGTTGGGGAGCTGCTTGAGGAGACAGTCTGTCTCTTATAGGAGCTCAAGTGCTGAGCTGTGAGCTCTGTTGTTCTGTTCAGAGCTACTGGGTAGGTATGTTTAAGTCTGCTGCAGCGGAACTCATAACCTTCTTTTTTTCCCCAGGTGCTCTGTCCTGGGAAGGTGGGGCTTTATTTCTAAGTTCCTGTCATTCTGCTGCCTTAGTTTTCAGAGATGCCCTGCCCAGCGAGGAGGTAGCCTAGTCACAGTCTGCCAGCAGAGGTGTTGCTGAGCTGCCGTGGGCTCTGCCCAGCTGCTGTGTGAACTTCCTTGCAGTTTTGTTTATAGGGGTATAGTTACAACTGCCTCGGTAATGGCGGTCTGCCTCGGTAATGGCGGACTGTCTCTGTAATGGCAGATGCCCCTCCCCCGACAGAGCTGGACCATCCCGGGTCCAGCTGTGTTTGCTGTGAAACTCTCAATCCAGAGCGTGTCAGATTGCTGGTCTTTGTGGGGGTGGGACCAGCCGAGCCAGATCACCTGGCTCCTTGTTTCAGCCCCTTTTTTTCAGTTGAGCAGGCGACTCTGTCTCCCAGGCGTTCCAGTCACCAGTTGAAACAGTGCCTGGATTTGTGTGAGTTTTTGTGTGGAGACCTGCTGCGCCAGCTGAAACAGCCACACTGGAGAGTTGTGGTGCTTTTCCACCCGGGAATCTCCTGGTCTGTGGGCAGTAAAAATTCATTTGGAAATGTGATCACTCACCCTTTCTGTTTTCCCTGGGAACTGCAATCCAGAGCTGTTACTATTCGGCCATCTTGGATCTATAATTTGAAATAAAACTTTTTCTTTCATATTTTCATACTCATTTTTCAAACAGCTGCTGCTTTGTTAGGATATAAAGACTTGTTAAGTTTTTTGGACCTTGACCTAACTACTTAAATGTTATTGTTAGGAATTTGTTCTAGGGGTGCATAGAACCCTGAAAAAAATTGTTTCACCTAGTAGTGTCCCTTGAACCAAGAATATTTGGGAATCAGTTTCCCAAATTAGTTAACTCAGAATATTTGGAGATGGAGTCTCTATGTTTTTAAAAAGCTCCCCAAGGGATTCTAATGGGTTCCTACGGTTGAGAACTACTGCTTGAGAAACTCTTACACATGTGACTTAGGATAATGCTACTCAGATTGTACCTGGGGGCCAGCACTGGTTTGCAAATTATTTCCTACAGATCTGCAGCAAGATAAGTAGTTTATTTTAATCATACTTTTAGTGAATAATGGTATAGTTTTTGTAACCTTTTGTCTTCTGATTAAATTTATTGAAATATAATTTTATTTCAAATTTAATAATGGAAAAATTTAGGCTTGTATTTTGTGCTTTTTTTCTCATATTTTTAAAATGTGATTTTACAGCTTTACTGATTTATGACTGACATATAATTAATCACATATTTAAGGAGTACAATTTGATCAATTTTGACATATGTATATACATGTGAAATCAAGTTAATGAACATATCCATCACTCTCTATTTTCTCGCCGCTTTGTAATCTTTCCCATTTGCAACCCCCACATCCCTTCATAATCCTCCACCCCTGTTCCCGAGCAGTGCAACCACTGATCTGCCTATTGTTGCTATAGATTATAGAATTTCATATAAATGGAATTTTACTGAATGTACTCTTGTTTTTGTCTGGCTTCTTTTACTTAGCATAATATTTTGCAATTCAGCCATGTTGTTGCATATATCAATAGTTCACTCCTTTTTATTGCCAATTAGTATTCCATTGTGTGGATGTGCCACAACTTGGTTTTTTATTCATTTGATGGATATTTGAATTGTTTGTATTTGGTTGCCATGAACATTTGTGTATAAATCTTTATATGATCACATGCTTATGTTTGTCTGGGATAAATAAATACCTAGGAGTGGAATGGTTGGACCGCATGGTAGGAATATGCATATAGTAATTTATTTTTATTGTATTTCACAAATAAAAAGCATTATCCCACCATAGATTAGAAATAAAACTCTTTCAGGCTGGGCACAGTGGCTCATGCTTGTAATCCTAGCACTTTGGTAGGCCAAGGCGGGCAGATCACCTGAGATCGGGAGTTCAAAATCAGCTCAGCCTCAGAGGCAGAGGTTGCAGTGAGCTGAGATCACGCCAGTGCACTCTAGCCTGGGAGACAGAGTGAGACTCCATCTCAACAAAAAAAGAAAGAAAACTCTTTCTTCAGCAAATGTATTTTGAAAAGTACTAGCCCAAGTGGTATGCACAAGAGTGTTTATGGCTACATTGTTTGTAATAGCAAAAGACTGGAAATAACCCAATTATCCATTGTCAGGAATATGGATTATTAATATGAAGTATATATCCAGTAGACTACTTTATAACAATGAAAACTACATTGTTATGAATGTAGAAAATGAATGAATGAATATACAGAATAAATGAATAAACAATTAAAAGTTGAATTCCAAAAGCAAATTGCAAAAGAATGCATATGGAAGGATTTCATCATATGAATTTTACAACGGTATTTAATGAAAATATTAAACAGCATTTTATTTATAGAAACATATATATATGGGGGGGAGAGAGAGAGAGTAAACAATAAAGAAAATGGTGATACAAAACGCAGCATAGTGTTTAGTTGGGGAATGGCTGAGGGTACAATGAGAGAGATAGGACCAAGAAAGAACAGACAGAGGCCTTTGAGGCTAATGGGTCTTGATCCCTTTCTTAAACTACAGGAATTCATTTTAGTGTTACAGTTTGTGCTCATATTTTATCACAAATTTGTGCATGTTCAATATGTAGCCACAAAATACAGAAAAAACCCTCTAAACAGTTGAAAAGGGAGTTTATTAAACAAATAGAGGTACCAATTACAAACCATCAGGGTTAGAAAAAAAATCTAGGCTTTAAGTAAATATATATCTAAATAATAGGCTATTGGTTATCACCTTAGAAAAAACCCAGGGTATTACACCAGGTTATCATAGAATATTTAGTTAAGAAGTATAGAAAATATGATATGCTACTCATTTGAATGATACTCAGTGTCATGTAATGCGATGAGTAGGGAGCTGCTCTCATAATGAGGTGAATGGCCACCTGCATCTTGGATGAGTCTGAGGAAAGCCTTTACACCAGAGGAAGCAACAGCCTGCCAGTGTTCAATCTGAGACTTTCCAAGGTCGGAAGAGAAGAAGATTGGGACTGATATTTAACAAGCGTTTACTGTGTCCAAGGTATTTTGGTCCGAATTTTATATCTTTTATCTGATACGCTTTCCTTTTAGGGCTAGGCTATTCTTACCTTTAAAGTAGATGTTATTCTCATTTTACACATGAGGTAACTGAAACATAGAACTTAAAAACCTTGCCAAATATTTCAGAGGAGGCAGATTTAAACCCAGATGCATTTGCATTAAATCCCCAATGCATTTGATTCCAAAGCACGTCGTCTTTCTGCTAATAATAGCCAGCAGTCATTGAATACTTACTATATATGTACCAAGGTCTGTTTTAAGTGCTACACTGATTTTCTCTTTTAAGCCCCGTGGCAGTATGAGAAAGAAGCTATTATTATTCCCATTTTACAGATGACAAAATGGAGTCACGGGATGTTATGTAATTTGCCCAGTGCCACACAGTAAGTGGCAGAGTTGTGAGTACATCTGCCCTTTCAAGGATCAGGCTTGAGTCAGGGGGACCTCATGTCTCTGGTTAACTTTTTAGCCATATGTGTCATGGAAACTGGTTTCTCCTGGGTGGGTACTTCTGGGTTGCCTGGCCTCCCATGAGCTCTTCTTTTCTAATTAAATCTACTCGCTAAGACTCTTTGCTGCTGGAATATGTAGCAGTAGTTTGAGAGACACTTCTCAATCAGCTCTAACATGTTTAGTTAGGTTCCTGCTATATTTTTGTGCTTCATCAGATCCTTTGGGCTCAGTGTTTTCGTTTTTTCTCTCTCTCTCTCTTTTTTTTTTTTTTGAGATGGAATCTCACTCTGTTGTCCAGGCTGCAGTGCAGTGGTGCAATCTTGGCTCACTGCAACCTCTACCTCCTCAGTTCAGGTGATTTTCCTGCCTCGGCCTCCAGAGTAGCTGTGATTACAAGCGCCCGCCATCACATGGGTTAATTTTTGTGTTTTTAGTAGAGATGGGGTTTCACCATGTTGGCCAGGTGGACTTCAGGTGATCCAACCGCCTTGGCTTCCCAAACTGCTGGAATTACAAGCGTGAGCCACCACGCCCAGCCTGGGCTCAGTGTTTTTCATGAAGTAAGGATGAATCCTTAGAAGAGCTTTCAGGCCGGGCGCGGTGGCTCACGCCTGTAATCTCAGCACTTTGGGAGGCCGAGGCGGGTGGATCACGAGGTCAAGAGATCGAGACCATCCTGGTCAACATGATGAAACCCCGTCTCTACTAAAAATACAAAAAATTAGCTGGGCATGGTGGTGCGTGCCTGTAATCCCAGCTACTCAGGAGGCTGAGGCAGGAGAATTGCCTGAACCCAGGAGGCGGAGGTTGTGGTGAGCCGAGATCGCGCCGTTGCACTCCAGCCTGGGTAACAAGAGCGAAACTCCGTCTCAAAAAAAAAAAAAAAAGAAGAGCTTTCAGACCTCTTAAACTCTTAAATTCCATGCTTTAATAAGGATTTTTATTAATACTTCATTTAAAACTAATTAAGCATCATTTTAACCATTTGATGTGATTATAACTCATATGCTTTCTACTCCAAAAATATCTGAGGTAGAAGAAACCAATACAATGGGATAAATACAATAAAAATGCAGAGCAATGTAGAGAAAACAGAGATAGTTATACCAAAACCTTAAGGTATTTTCATTATTGCTGTTGAGCATTTAATGCTGAATTTCCTGGCATCTGAAGCAACAGAAAGGTAATTGGTCAGATAATTTTTGTTTTATGTTCAAAGAAAGTATACTAGTTCATTGGGGAGGATAGGGTATCCTGTCAGGCCACTAGCCAACCCTTTTCTTCCTACAAGTAAAATTATGCCTGAATATCCTCTGGAGCACTCAGATCTTAAAGTTCTTTAGAAGAGACTTGAAGGAACTGCCAGTGATCTTCAAAGAGGCGCCATGGCAGTGCTGTAATTCTTGCTTAGTAACACTTACATTTAAGCTTTCTTCTCTGGGGCAAAGGCCAGGTTCTAGGTCACTCCCTTACTTTGTTCCAGTCTCTGTCCAAAGGTCACCTCTTCCCTGACTGCCCTTTCTATGTGAGGTTTCCACTGAATGCACCTGGGGTGCCCTCTATCCCTGTCCAACATAGTAGTCACTAGCCGTATATGACAATTAAAATTAATTAAATGATATAAAATAAAAAATTCAGTACTTTGGTCATACCAGCCATATTTCAAAAGCTCAGTAGCCACGTGTGGCTGCTGAGGTGGACAGATCACGAGGTCAGGAGTTCGAGACCAGCCTGATCAATATGGTGAAACCCTGTCGCTACTAAAAATACAAATATTAGTTGGGCCTGGTGGCGCGCACCTGTGATCCCAGTTACTCAGGAGGCTGAGGCAGGAGAAGCGTTTGAACCCAGAAGGTGAAGGTTGCAGTGAGCCAAGATCATGCCACTGTACTCCAGCCTGGGTGATGGAGTGAGACTCCATCTCAAAATAAATACATAAATAAAAATAATAATGACCATATTGGACAACACAGATACATCATCATAGAAAGTTCCACTGGGCACTGCTAGCCTATGCTCTTATCTTGTCTTCCATTTTCTTCTAAGACCTTTTTCAACATTATGCTATGCCATGTACCTATTGATTTGTTTATGTTCCACTAGAATGTATGCTCTGGATAACCAAGTTTTTTGTTTTCCCAGAACATAGCTGAATCCTCAGTGCCTAAAGCAGTGCCTGACATAGTACAGTGCTTTGTAAATACTTGTTGAGTGAATGAACAATGAATGAATGAATTTTGGTTTTTTTTGCAGTTTCAAATCAAAAGTCTAATGTCCTTGGGTGACCTAGTACACGTTCTGCCAATTTTCAAGATAAAAGAATGAAAATTCTTGACCAAAGTTAAATATACTAACCAAACTTTTATTTCTTTTTTGAGGAATAATGGGTATGAAAATTCTGTTTATCAGTCAACATATCCTGATTATGAACACATAAAATATCAATTTTCTTTGCATTAAGAAGCCATGTAAGTAGTAGGAGAAAACAAAGTACTTATTACATAGCTAACTGGACTTACGGTCACATCTCATTTAAAGCAAATTTGGTTCATGCAATGGAATATACTAAAAGTGATATTGTGCAATTGTAGTTACAGACATGACAAGAAATCATAATACATTCTAAAAGCATATAGAAAATGTCAGTTTACTTAAACTTACTTTAAACAAAAATTAAATGATTGCAGTACCTAAGAGGAATTTGCAATCCAAACAAAATATAACTAGAAGCATGACTACCCTCTAGTAGATTGAAGCTAGTGTTGTGATTTCAGCCAAAGATGCAGCTTCAGTAACCTTGAAAAAGATTGTTTCCCTTCTGTCAGGCCCGGCTTTGTCAGGAGATACTCAGAAGGTGATGGAGGAAGGAGGTACCTGGTGAAGCCAGAGAAGTCTGGTAAATCAACTTTAACAAGTAGCCAGATGATAGATGTCAGTTGGGTGTCATACCCAATTCTAGTTGCTGACAATTAGAAATTAGATAAAATAGGAGTGTTTTCTCCTTCACCCTCCCTTTCTTAAAAGCAGCCATTTTCTGAGTAGTGTTAGTTCTTAGGTCTCAGGGGATTTGCAAATGCAGATCATGAGACACCTCTAGCTTGTGCAGGATTGGTGTTATTTTGCTATTTCAAATGAAAAACATGATGGTTAGTGTCCTTGGATGACCTCGTATGCTTGTATTGTTTTTCATATCAGGTCCAGTGAAGGGCCAAGTTCTTCATAAATATGGCTAATTTTGGAAACCCATATGTTCGGCTAAGGTTTCTGAACTGCAATAAGTATGAATGGAGGATTTATCAACATTTGGATATTTGCAATTTCATTTCTTGATTATTTTTTGAAAATCTATTCTGGGTTTATATCTGAAATTTTTATCTCCTTTGGTGCTAGATCCAGAGTACAGTTTTTGAAAACTTTAAATCAAGGGTAGAACAATAAATTCACTTGCTCTTAAGACCTTAGGGGTTGTTGACTGGGCATTGTGGCTCACGCTTGTAATCCTAGCACTTTGGGAGGCTGAGGTGGGCGGATCACGAGGTCAGGAGATCGCGACCAGCCTGGCCAATACGGTGAAACCCTGTCTCTACTAAAAATATAAAAATTAGCTGGGCGTGGTGGCAGGTGCCTGTAATCCTAGCCACTTGGGAGGCTGAGGCAGGAGAATTTCTTGAACCTGGGAGGTGGAGGTTGCAGTGAGCTGAGATTGTGCCACTGCACTCCAGGCTGGGTGACAGAGCTAGAATCCATCTAAAAAAAAAAAAATTACAAACCAAGAGAGCATTGCCTATGTGCTGTGAAAAAGACAAGAGCCACAGAATGGCCAAATCTGTTGCTTTTACTCAGGCAGAGTGAAGAAAACTCTGGCCCTGTGACAGACATTTCGTTTTCTGTACATAGAAGTGGGGAAATAGTTGTGGAAAAAGAAAAAAAAAAAGCCAGCTGGGGTTCTTGACACACAGTTCATGCTAATTTTAAATTGTACTAATACTTGACTATATAATGAGGGATCATTTGCAGGGTGATGATCTGTTGGAGACCAGCAGGACACCCTGGGGAGAGGGAGAGAGGCTTCCAGAACCTTCCCCTTCAGAGGCCTTTTAATAGGTACTGAATTCAGAAATGACCTCACAGAATCTGATCATTATTGATGCAAGAACAAAGTCAACATCATCTGCAAAGATAATTTTTCTCATCAAACTATGACTGCCTATGCTTATTACCACATCTGGAAATCTGACTACTTAAATAAGAATTTCTGTCAAGAGACTGAACAAACCACGCACCAGGAGTATTCTACTCTGTATGTACAGATGGACATCGATCCTGGAATATTTCTTTCTCATCGATGCTTAGGGACCATCTTTTGATTTTGATCCACGTCAAGATTCTAAGGTAGTTTAACTAAGACGTGGCTTTTCAGTGTTGTTTTTTTCAAAAAATTTCTGTTTCTGTGAGTGTAATGTAGGGAGGAGTACCAGATTGTTTTTATAAGTTGTTTCTTATAATGATTAACACATCTTTTCTGCCTTAAGGTTTATAACAAATGTGAAGCTAAGTTTCACAGGTTAATTTCAGCCTAATCTTTTCGTGGATGATAGCATAGTCCAGAAGCAATATGCTGTGATATTTTATTTTATCTTATTTTATTTTTGAGACAGAGCCTTGCTCTGTTGCCCAGGCTGGAGTGTAGTTGTGTGATCTTGGCTCACTGCAACCTCCGCCTCCCAGATTCAAATAATTTTCCTGCCTCCACCACCCAAGTAGCTGGGATTACAGGCATGCACAAGCATGCCCAACTAATTTTTGTATTTTAATAGAGATGGGGTTTTGCCATGTTGGCCAGGCTGGTCTTAAACACCTGGCCTCAAGGGGTCCACCCGCCTCGACCTCCCAGAGTGCTGGGATTGCTGGCATGAGCCACTACACTTGACCTGTTACGACATTTTAAATTTCAAAATGTAATAAAATCACAACTTATGCCAGAAAGCCACAGTACTTCTCATTGAATATAGTATCTTCTTGGTGTTCATATCCTTATGTTCTTACGTTAACTCTATGTGCCAGTATTTTACCAAATCTATCAACTCTTTTAAGGCAGAGACTACATTTATTTACTTTTTAACTTTTTGTTTGAAATAACTTTAGAGTTAGAAAAAAGTTGCCCAAAAATACTACACTGATTGTCATGTACCCTTGATGTAGCTTCCCCAGATGTTACCATCTTACATAACCATAGCACAGCAAGGGAAACAGAAATTGACATTGATACAGTAGCATCACTGACTAACCTAAACTTATTTCAGTTTGCCAATTGTCCTACTAGTGTCCCTTTTAAGGTCCAGGATCCAACCTAGAATCCCATACAACACTTAATTGTCACATGTTGTTAGTCATCTAGTCCAGAGGCGTCTTTCTATAATTTTTGCAACTTAGTACTTTTTTTTTTTTTTGAGATGGAGTCTTTCTCTGTCGCCCAGGCTGGAGTGCAATGGTGTGATCTCGGCTCACTGCAACCTCTCCCGCCCAGATTCCCAGATTCAAGTGATTCTTCTGCCTCAGCTTCCCAAGTAGCTGTGATTATAGGTGCACACCACCACACCCAGCTAATTTTTTTTTTTGTATTTTTGGTAGAGACAGGGTTCACCATGTTGGCCAGGCTGGTCTCAATCGCCTGACCTTGTGATCCGCCTGCCTTGACCTCCCAAAGTGCTGGGATAACAGGCATGAGCCACTGCGCTCAGCCTTACGTATCCCCATCATTTTTTTTTAAAGCATTTGTAACTCTTTGGCATCACAAGATGTGTCAGGGTTATTTTGCTCCAGCCCTTGAATCAGTCACTTCTCCAAAGACCCTAGTTCTTTTTATTGGAGATTGGTATTTAGAAACAGAATCTGGATGCTTGATCTGCTCATTGCCACTGGTATGTCATTGCTTCTAGGCCCTCCCAGCTTACAGTGCTGGGAAATAATGTGTATGTATATACACATACGTGAACATGTTTCTCCCTCACGCTCCATGTCTATATACCTATGAATATTTATCTACCTGTTAAAAACAATAAGTTTATCCTGATACTTCCACTTACAACTCAATATCACAGTTTTCTTTTAAATACCTCTTTCTCCTTACTTGTGGCTTTTTCTCCAACAGTTAGAAACCAGGCATTCATTATCTACAATATATTTACTTATTTGCTCAACTCTAGTACATATGTAAAGAAGTTTCAGAATTGTGATCCCATAATCCCTATGAGAAATAAGTTTACCAACAAGATTATATAGCGTTCAGGTACAGTCCTTTTTGTCTTTTGTCTTAAGGTATATAATAAAAGTACTGGTTTCCAAAACTAGGTTAGATATTTTCTTTCTTGCCTCTTTCATGGTGACTGTTGTTTTTCGTTTTGTAATATACTAGGTTTTTTTGTTACTGTTCGTGTTCCATTCTGGGTTCCCCCAACACCTAGAGGTTGGTTTTAATATTTATTTGGGGGATGTGAAACATGACTATAGTTTTAAGAGTCAGAACTCTGTGAAAAGGGGCCGGGCACAGTGGCTCAAGCCTGTAATTCCAGTACTTTGGGAGGCCGAGATGGTTGGATCACTTGAGGTCAGGAGTTTGAGACCAGCCTGGCTAACGTGGTGAAACCTCTTCTCTACTAAAAGGACAAAAAGTAGCTGGGCGTGGTGGCAGGTGCCTGTAATCCCAGCTACATGGGAGGCTGAAGCAGGAGAATCACCTGAACACAGGAGGCGGAGGTTGCAATGAGCTGAGATCGCACCACTGCACTCTATTGTGGGCGACAGATCTAGACTCTGTCTAAAAAAGAAAAAGGAGCTATGTGAAAAGGCATTTCAGAAAAGTGTCATTCCTCCACATCCTTCTGTCTCCCATTCATTTCAGTCTCGCATTCTTCCCACCCTTTTCCCACCCACCCTGTAAGTAACCAGGTCAATTAGTTTCTGCTTTTTCTCCTATATTTCTTTTTGCCCAAATAAACAGACACATATATGTTTTCTTATATGGAGATGATATTCAGTGTCTGTTTTTGTGGTACTGGGCAATTTGAATGCTGTTTGGTAATTTTAACTCTTAAGGATACTGTTTATAATTGGTCTGTCCTTACTGCCAGTGTATTAGAAAGCACACTAAATGATTGGGGTGTTTTTTTTTTTTGTAAAATATTTGTGAGATTTTTTTTTTTTTGAGATGGGGTTTCGTTCTGTAACCTTGGCTGGAGATTTTTAAAAAAATGAAGTTGACAGGCCAGGTGCAGTGGTTCATGCCTGTAATCCCAGCACTTTGGGATGCCGAGGTGGGCAGATCACGAGGTCAAGAGGTTGAGACCATCCTGGCCAACATGTTGAAACCCTGTCTCTACTAAAAATACAAAAAATTTGCTGGGTGTGGTGGCGCATGCCTGTAATCTCAGCTACTCGGGAGGCTGAGGCAGGAGAATCACTTGAACCCGGGAGGCGGAGGTTGCAGTGAGCTGAAATCACGCCATTGTTTAGGGAGCCAGCCCTACATCACCTGTGGGTACCCCGAGTTCGGTGGGACAAAGGAATGAGAAAAAGACAGATTAAGAGAGAAAGTAACCAGGGGACCATCACTTTATTACTTTGGAGAAGACAGTGAAGGCCCTGAACTCTGATCATCAACACTCTTTACTGGTTACATTCAATTCGATCTACAGAGTAGGGGTGGAGTGATGGTGGGGAGAGGGTGATGGTGGAGTGAATCAGTGAGCTGGAACTGGTGTGTCATTCTAAAGATTGATAACAGTGGTGGTTTGGGAGTTTCACAAAACAAGAACGTGGTTATTTTTAACTTATTATTTATGTGCAGCTGGTGGAACTTGGGCCTTACAAAGAGCCTACAGGTCTGGTGACATCATAGTGCTACGAAGGGATTTTACATCCTTGAGCATAATGTTTGTGGTAACAGAGCCCAGGTCACCCTGCACCAGAACATGAGGCATGAAGAGGCCTTTCTCTTCAGAGGCCTTCTGTGGCCCTCCGCAGTTTGTTGTTCCTTGTTTATATGTTACTCATAACCAATTTATGTAGGCACTCTGTAAGTCCTTTCTCCTTTGCAGCTTTTCCCAACACATGCACTCCAGCCTGGCGACAGAGCGAGACTCCGTCTCAAATAAATAAATAAATAAATAAAATGAAGATGACATGAATTTTGATGGGCTTATTAACACTGAACTATTTCTTGATAAGAGTTGTCTAAAAAAATGAGAATATAAAGCAAGCAACAATTTTTTCAAGTTTTCTTTAATGCATTACAGATTTTTTTCGCAAGATAGTTTAAAGTTTTCTTTTTATTAAGTGAACTGAATTATTTCAGGCTTCAATGAGAGCTGCTAGACTGTTATATTTTGGGGGTCTCGCAGAGTAGCTTTTCGTACACATATAAGCAGGAGTAAACATTTTCCCGAGTGTTTTAATAGGGCTTTGATGCATTTCATTGTGCACTCTTTTTCTTTCCACGTACTCTGCAGGCGTTTGGGCAGTCCTTCTCCATCCACCGGAAGGTTGCTGAGGATGGGGAGACTCGGGAGGAAACACTTCTGCAGGAGTCAGCATCGAAGGAGGCTTACTATCTGGGGAAGATCTTGGAGATGCAGAATGAGCTGAAACAGAGCCGGGCTGTGGTCACTAATGTACAGGCAGAAAATGAGAGGCTCACTGCGGTCGTGCAGGATCTGAAGGAGGTAAACAAACAAATTCCCTGTGAGAGACTTGTGAGAAGGAGAAATAGCGTTCTCTCCATAGCAGAGGGAATAACACTTTTGCTTTAATCAGAGGAGCTGTGTTAAGCATGAAACACATATTACTGAGCTAGCAACTTTTCTGTCTTTTTTAGTGAAATGACAGCTTGTTCTGAGATGAGCTTTTCTCTCTTCTGTTGTTTCTTGAGAGTTAAGTTTTGTATGTATTGTGGACTTGGGAATTGGCCTTACTATTTCTTCAAAGGTGTTTAAAAAATACAGTGACCTTAGCACTTCCTCCCTGCATTACCTGGTTTAATACAATGTGGAGAACGATTGGCTGTAATGCTATGTATCAGCACTAAATCCACCTGACAGTGGTGTTGGCTCCGGATGCGGCTCACTGGGAATGACAGCCCAGGCGCGTGTCCTGAGGAGTCTTCGAGTCTGGTGATGCAGATCCCCAGACTATTTTTCTGGTTATAGAGAAGGCAGCAAATTATAGCTGGTATGAATTAGGTCAGGGAGTCTTTCTTGGTCTATGAGTGTCCACCGAACTCACTATTCCTTTTTAGCTTTTCCAAGGCAGCATTGCCTGCCAGTCATTTTCAGACTGGCAGTCATTCTTTAGTGGAGGGGTGAGGTTGGAAACAGAGACAGCCAAAAGTAGCTTCATCCATCAAACTCCTGTAAGAGCATTTTTGGAAACTATATTCAATCATTCACTCCATATTTTGATATGAAAGTAGAAGAGATCCAGATGGCCTGTAACTCCTATACCAATGCGGTGGTGATTGACAGGTCCACAGCCAAATGGGCTCACTAGTTGAGCATTTTAGTAATAGAAATACGTAGGATGAAAATATTCTTCAATATTGTAAAATATAAGAGAAGCAATCCACATTTGAAATATGGGACATATGGCCGGGCGCGGTGGATCACGTCTGTAATCCCAGCACTTTGGGAGGCCGAGGCAGGCGGATCATGAAGTCAAGAGATCAAGACCATCCTGGTCAACATGGTGAAACCCCGTCTCTACTAAAAATACAAAAATTAGCTGGGCATGGTGGCGCACACCTGTAGTCCCAGCTACTTGGGAGGCTGAGGTGGAAGGATCACTTGAACCCGGGAGGCGGAGTTTGCAGTGAGCTGAGACTGTGCCACTGCGTTCCAGCCTGGCGACAGAGCAAGACTCTGTCTCCAAAAAAAAAAAAAAAAGAAAGAAATATGGGACATATAACAAATAGGGTTTTATTATTATAAGATATAAGTTGTCCAGAATTTATTGGAATCTTCTAGATAATTTACATTTACACATGTCCATATTACAATGAACTAATGAATACTGACAGCAAGGTTTCTTATTTACTTATCTCATTATCTTTGGATATGCCCAAATATAGCAACATGACTTGAGAAGACAGAGAGAAAGGATCTAATCAATTGGAAGTTAGTATTAAATGCTAAGAAAAACATAAGACAGTTTTCAGGATACCGGGGCCTCCTCATTTCCCTCTAGTGCGAACAACTGTTAAAAACACAGCTGCTTGGCCGTGCGCAGTGGCTCACGCCTGTAATCCCAGCACTTTGGGAGGCTGAGGTGGGTGGATCACGAGGTCAAGAGATTGAGACCATCTTGGCCAACATGGTGAAACTCAGTCTCTACTAAATAATTACAAAAAAATTAGCCAGGCATGGTGGTGCGTGCCTATAGTCCCAGCTACTCTGGAAGCTGAGGCAGGAGAATTGCTTGAACCTGGGAGGTGGAGGTTGCAGTGAGCCGAGATCACGCCACTGCACTCCAGCTTGGCAACAGAGTGAGACTCTGTCTCAACAAAAAAAAGCACAGCTGCTCTCTAGTTCCTTCTTTCTTTTTGAGACAAGGTGTCACTCTGTTGCCCAAGCTGGAGTGCAGTGTCAGAATCCAGCATCCACTGCACAAGTGGACAAAGGGTCATGTGGAGCCAAAGCCCACCATCCTGGTTATTAAACAAGGCACCAAACATTTGTAGGGAGCAACCTCAGCAGCCATGAGCAGCAGGGTCATGTGCAAGTTGGCAGAGAGGGCGTGGCATGGGCAACGTGAGGACCGTGTGCACACACATGCAGGTGGTTTGTGGAGAAGAACGTGACTAATTATTCAGTGAGTTGAACAGTCTTGATGGCCGGTTGAATGGTTCCTCTGAAAGCTGCAATCCCCATTGTGTGTAGCAGCTGCAGCTGAGCCAAGAACAGCCAAGGTTGAGGATGGGGCAGGGAATCCACAGATGCTTTTTTGTCTGAGTCAAGGCAGTGATGATTGATGGAGCATCCTCACTTACACAGCCACGCTTGAGGGCAGTTCCAGAGAGTAGATTTATGATGAGTAGCAGAAGCTAATTAATTAAGCATGAAGTTACGAGTTAGGAATGAACTGAGGCAGCAAAAGAAAAAAAATTTGAGGAGCCTTTCATTCAGTTCAGTTCTCCAACTTTAAGGAGCATCTGAATCACCTGGAGAGCTCATCAGACCATGAACACTGGGCCCCTCTCCGAGAGATTTTGATTTAGTAGATGGACGTAGGACCCAGTAATTTGCATTTAAAACAAGTTCCCAGGTGATGTGGGGGCTGCTGCTCTGGAAACCACATTTTAAGAACCACTAATTTAGATTTTTTGGCCTGCCCAGAGCTGAGGAAGGCTTACCACTGGGGCATTGCTATAAGCACCATGATCTCCTGAATAAAGCACTTGGTTGTGACCCTTCAATTTTTATGCATTTTCAATAGTTGATTTGAAGTAAGAGACTAACCTATTAATAGCCTATTAATGTGTTTATTCAGATTGGTCAGGTAACTAAAAGAAAAAAAGGTTGCGTGTCTTTGTGTTCTATGTGTGCCAACGATGTATTTGTTAATGCTCTTTCTGATGGAGTGAAAGCTGGTGATATTACTATAACCTTGAGTTTTTTTTGTTTTTAATCCAGTAGATGGTTTATTTTGATGTACCTAAGAGAATTATTATTAATATTTAGAGCTAACATAAAAGAATAGGAATAAATTCTATTTTTTGGTGTATTGATAGAGTTTTACTGGTTGGTATTAATTGAAATCTCAGACTTGATTTCCTTGCAGGCTCAATTTTATTTTTTATATTGTCTTCATTAACTGATGCACAGTGATCGAAAGAGTGATCATGTAGCTTAGAAGAATTATGACATGATGGACCGTGAGAAATATACAAGGATAACCAACCCAAAATATAGTAAATGATCAGTTTGACGGAGGCTATGTGTTTAATAACTTAATGGGATCATTTTTCTTTACTGAAAGGACTCATTTCCTGTTTCAGTAGGATTGTTGGTCCTAGCAAAGATGTGTGTTTGCGCATATATGATGGATGCAGTGTGAAAATTTACCCGTGTGTGTGTGTGTGTGCGTGTGTACAATGTCAAATTCTCTTCCATAAATAGTAGTTATAGGATAGTATGGTAGAAAATGGAAAAATTGCTGAATTAGATATTAGAAAATCAATATTCTCTTCAGCTCTACTGAAAGTTTTAATATTAAATTCATAGTATTTGTAAAATTTATATTAAGATTATATTAATATATAGCAAATACATAATAAACATAGGTAATTATCGTTAGTAACATTCTGCATACTCCAAAAACACCACTGAAGATACAGCTAATTATGTAGATCTATATTCTTAGGTTAAAGAAACATGAGATAAATATCTCTTTGGATCACTTGAGGTCAGGTGTTTGAGACCAGCCTGGCCAACATGGTGAAACCCCATCTCTACTAAAAATAAAAAAATTAGCTGGGTGTGGTGATGGGTGCCTGTAATCCCAGCTACTCAGGAGGCTGAGGCAGGAGAATCGTTTGAACCCGAGAGGCAGAGGTTGCAGTCAGCTGAGATCACTCCACTGCACTTCAGCCTGAGTAACAGAAAGAGTCTGTCTTTAAAAAAAAAACAAAAGAATTTAAGAGAGACCTTGCTTTCTGGATTAAGCCTTGGCTGGTTTGATCTTCTATCCAGAGCTTCCTTCATGTCAGAAATGAGGCTGTTTGACTTTGCTTATCATTCATGTGTCAGTGGAATAGCGCTTTTAATTTTCTTCAAGAATTTTTTCTTTGCATTCATAATTTGACTACCTTAACTAACTTAACTTGGCTAATTTGGCATATGCTTAATCATTTCTTCCTTTCCTTGGAAGTATGATTCTTTCACTAGGACACTTTGAGGCCACCGTAGTGTTATTAACTGGCCTGATTTCAGTATTGTTTTCTGTCAGGGAATAGGAGGCCCGAGTGGAAAGGGATGGGGAATGGCCGGTCAGTGGAGCAGTCAGAACGCAGACGTTTATGGATTAAGATTGCTGATTTATATTGGTGTGGTTCATGTCAGTATAATAGATAAAACAGTAATGAAAAACTTTGAAATATTGCAAGAATTACCAAAATGTGACACCGACACACAAAGTGAGCACATGCTGTTGGAAAAATGGAGCCAATAGACATGCTCAATGCAGAGTTGTCACAAGCCTTCAGTTTGTATAAAAAACAACAACAGCAACAACAAAAAAAGCTACAGAGCTCAATAAAACTCATCACAGTAAAATAAGATATGCCTGTATTTGATGCCTAGGAGATTTGGTAATAGTGTGGAATTAGAAATCAGGAACTCTGAGTTCAGGTCCTAGCTCAGCCATTTTACCAGCTGTGTGATTAAACTTCTCATTTCCTATATACACTAACTATATACTAACACTTGTCGTACACCTCATGACTTTTCATGAGGATAAAATGAGATGTTTCTCATTAAAGTGCCTTAGAAGAAATAGAGAACTTTGGCTAGACGCAGCGGCTCACACCTGTAATCCCAGCACTTTGGGAGGCCGAGGCAGGCGGATCACCTGAGGTCAGGAGTTCAAGCCCAGCCTGACCAACATGGTGAAACCTTGTCTTTACTAAAAATCCGAAAAAATTAGCCAGGCATGGTGGCAGGCACCTGTAATCCCAGCTACTCGGGAGGCTGAGGCAGGAGAATTGCTTGAACCTGGGAGGCAAAGGTTCAGTGAGCCAAGATTGCACCCAGCCCAGGCGACAGTATGAGACTTGGTCTCAAAAAAAAGAAAGAAAGAAATAGAGGAATTTTAAATGGTATTTACTGTTTGAAAGTTTGATTATCAAACTTATTCACACATAGGAAAACAGAAGATCAACTGGGGCAGCATGGGAAGCTCCAGCACCATCGACAATAGCAAGAAGTCATGGTTGACATCCTGACACCAAAAGAGGAAATGGAACACATATTTACAAGCCAGTAGATTGAAAGAGGAGAGCCATCTGGGTGTCTTCCTGTCAGTATAAACACCCTTTCATATCTGACTAGTCCATGAAAGAATCCTTGCATTATTACCTAGTACAGCATTGGATGTTCTTGCCAATGACCAGAATCGTAGGGAAAAGATTGAATTATTTAATGTATCCAGTAGGGAAAAGATTGAATTATTCAATGTATCCAGTGAAAACCAAAGTGTTTCTTCCAGTCTTTGATGTTTCTGGCTGGATAATTGGTCACTGGGAGCTGTGGTTACACAGGGCTGAGTGAAGCTGACGTTGCTGTGAAGGCGTGGCTTGGCTGTAGCTGGGAAGTTGTCTGTTTCCTGGCCCATCCCTATCTCTTTCCTCCTCTCAAAACTTGTTGGGAATGGACCTCATACCTCTCTGGAATGATTCGGTACATCAAACGGTGAAGAACTGTCATTGGTTTTAACTGATTTACGTAACTGATAATAATAACATAGCTAACATTTATTGTGGTCACCATATGCCAGGTACGAAGCTTAGCACTTTACTACATTCATTATTGCATTTAATTCTTTCAACAAACTTGCAGCGCATATGCGATTCCACGGGAGAGAGCTATATTTCTTTTGGTTGAAAAGTTTTTTGCAACACTTGCTGAGCTACAGTAAACAAATATGTCTATTAATGTTATTGGGAATTTGAGAGCCAAGTCTAGCAAAATATAGACAATTAATTCATTTTTGAATAATTGCAATTTGATTGTGCTTTTGGGGAAAATAAGATAAAATGGGTTTGTTTATAGGGATTACTGTGCAATTTAGGCTCATAGAGTTTGTGTGTGTGTATATACAGTTCTATGAATTTTTATTTTATTTTATTGAGATGGAGTCTTGCTCTGTCACTGAAGCTGGAGTGTAGGGGCGCGATCTTGGCTCACTGCAACATCCGTCTCCCAGGTTCAAGCAATTCTCCTGCCTCAGCCTCCTAAGTAGCTAGGATTATAGGTATGCACTACCACACGCAGCTAATTTTTGTATTTTAGTAGAGATGGGGTTTCATTATGTTGGCCAGGCTCGTCTTGAACCCCTGACCTCAAGTGATCAGCCTCCTAAAGCGTTGGGGTTACAAATGTGAGCCACCGTGCCTGACCAGTTCTATGAATTTTAACTCATAAGTAGGTTCATATTGCCACAACCCCTATTCGGAGGCAGACCAGTTTCACCACCTCAAAAGCTCCCTTGGTCACTGCTGCTCCTTGTAGTCAGAGCCTCTCCCACCTCAGCCTCTGATAACCAATCATCTATTGTCCATCACTATGTAAGCGGAATAAAACAGTATGCAACCTTTTGAGATTGGGCCCTTTCTCTCAGCATAAAGCCTTTGGGATTCATGTAAGCTGTTACATGAGTCAACAGTTTGTTCCTTTTTATTGCTGAGTGTTATTCTACTGTATAGATATATTGTGGTTACATTCATCAGTTCACCTACTGAAGAACATTTGAGTTATTTTCAGATTATGGTAATTATGACTAGAGCTTCTATAAGCATTCATGTACACTTAGTTTTTGTGACTTTTCATTTTTCTAGAATAAATACTTAGGAGAGTGGTAAGTGCATGGTTAACTTTTCCAGAACAGCTGGACCATTTTGCTCTCCCACTAGCAATGTGTAAAAGTTCCTGTTGCCTTGGGAGGCCAAGGCGGGTGGATCACGAGGTCAAGAGATCGAGACCATCCTGGTCAACATGGTGAAACCCCGTCTCTACTAAAAATACAAAAAATTAGCTGGGCATGGTGGCGCATGCCTGTTATCCCAGCTACTCAGGAGGCTGAGGCAGGAGAATTGCCTGAACCCAGGAGGCGGAGGTTGCGGTGAGCCGAGATTGCGCCATTGCACTCCAGCCTGGGTAACAAGAGCGAAACTCCGTCTCAAAAAAAAAAAAAAAAGTTCCTGTTGCCCCTATTCTTGCCAGTCCCTGGTATTAACAGTAGTTTGTTTGTTTTTTGAGATGGAGTTTTACTCTTGTTGCCCAGGCTGGAGTGCAACGGTGTGATCTTGGCTCACTGCAGCCTCTACCTCCCAGGTTCAAGCAATTCTCCTGTTTCCGCCTCCCAAGTAGCTGGGATTACAGGCACCCGCCACCACGCCCAGCTAATTTTTTGCATTTTTAGTAGAGACGAGGTTTCACCATGTTGACCAGGCTAGTCTCAAACTCCCGGCCTCAGGTGATATGCCTGCCTCAGCCTCCCCAAATGCTGAGATTACAGGCGTGAGCCACTGCTCCCAACCTTAACAGTATTTCTTAAATTTTAGCAACTCTAATTGGTGTGTAATGGTATCTCATTACGGTTTTAATTTGCATTTCTCTAATGACTGAGAATGACATCTTTCATGTGCTTGTTTGCCTTCCATATATTCTCTTTGGTATAATGTCTTTTCAAGACTTTTGCCCATTTTTAATTGGGTTGTTTCTTTTCCTATGGTAAGGTTTTTTTTTGTTGTTTGGTTTGGTTTTGGTTTTTTTTTTTTTTTTTTTTTTTTGAGACGGAGTCTCTCTGTCGCCCACGCTGGAATGCAATGGCATAATCTCAGTGCACTGCCAACATCCACTTCCTGTGTTCAAGCGATTCTCTTGTCTCAGCCTACCAAGTAGCTGGGACCTCAGGTGCACCACCACCACGCCTGACTAATTTTTGTATTTTTAGTAGAGATAGAGTTTCACCATGTTGATCAGGCTGGTCTCGAAATCCTGACCTCAGGTGATCCACCCATCTCGGCTTCCCAAAGTGCTGGGATTATAGCTGTGAGCCACTGCACCCAACCTATTTTTTAATTTTAAATTAATATGTTAACTGGATTTTTGTCAAAAAATTAGAGAATTCTCTTTAAGTAACCATCTCCTCACTTCACACTTAGCCTGGGAAAAATGAAAGCAAGTATTAGTGCATCCAGGGAGCGTATCACCAACCATGCATAAAGCTTAAAGGGAGGGGACAGGCTGAGTGGCCAGTAGGCCATGGTCATCCCACAGGACCAGGCCAGGCCCCAGGCATCAGGGACTCTTCTCCCAGCCCACCTGGTGGCCCTCAAATTCCATGATGGGACAGACATTTCTCCTGTCCCAGCTGAGAAGATGGGAGGGAGAGGAGAAAAGGCAAAGGAAAGAAATCCCAGAAACCCTAGCAGGGAAGCAGAGGGACTTCCTCCCCAGCTGCAGTTGCTCCTGACACCACTCAACCCCTGGAGCTCTTCAAGGACAGGGAAGGCCAGTATGCCTGGGGCTGGAGCCTGGCTGGGAAGGGAATGTGGGCTCGAAGTTTCTGGATGGTGGCCTTCCACAGCTAGGCACAGACCAGGGGAGAGCATGTGAGGAGGGCCTGGGGAGGTCCTGGGGAAGATACACAGCTCAGGAGGTTGAGTGTAAAGAGGCTGCCAGACCGGGGAGATGGCTGAAGAGCCTCCTCCATGTGAAGCTCCTAGAGCAAAAACAGAACAAGGGGGACACCCATGCCCTGGAGGAGAGCCCTAAAGATGGTAATGGAGCACAGCTGAGCATCGCCCTGGATTCTGAGCTAGTGTGGGAAGCTGGGGGGGGCACCTCTCCCGAGGCCAGGGGCCCTTCCCTTCCTTCATTGCCAGTTGCTAGTAATTTAACAATCAGACTTGGAGGAGGAGCAAGGCCCTCCATTGCCTCCTGTAGCCTCCAATGCTGACCCAATGGGAGGGGTAGGAAAGGGCAATGAGGGTGTGAAACAGGGAGGTGGGAGGGCTCTAATGGGTCTTCTTATTTTCGGAGGGGGTGCTGTAATAGTGTAGTGGCAGAGGCTGGTTCCTGGGAATGTAGGTGTTGTGTGGGTTACCCGGCATTGGCAGCTACTTTTGCAGCTCTGGCTTTGGTTGCCAGAGCAGAGGGGCCTATAGGGCCACTGACCAGAGGTTCCATGAGCTCAGATAGGGCAGTGGCAGGGATTGCAGTTATCCCATAGCTCCATCTGCCATGGGAGGTCTTGGATAGAACTCAGAAGGGATCTGTGGATTGGGGCAGCCAGGAGGGCAAAGGTACATTCCATTGACGACTGGCGGAGCAAAGACATAGGCTCTGCTGGGTATGTAAGAGTAGTAATAGGCTCCATTGGGAGCCCTGCCCCTGGAGGCTTGAAATGCTACCTGGAGCATTCATTGTCCAGACTGCTGTAAGGTGAACTTGTATGAAGCCCAGCCTTCCAGCCCTCTCCTGCTTCACCCTTCACTGTTCCTTTGAAGTAGTTTGCAGCAAACAGGCTAGTTGATCTCACAGTCCTCCATCAGGTGAAAGGCATCGCAAAGGCCTTCATGGAGTTCTTCTTCTTGAGTAGAAAGATGACCGGTAAGGGGTAAGGCAGACGGTGCCTCTCTTGGTCCCTTTGAAGGACTCTGGCACATGCTTCATGTCATTGAACATCAGTTCCACATGGACACAGGACATGAGGATGCTCTTGGTGTTGTTGATGCTCACTCGGCCACCCTGGGAGTGATTCCTGTTGAGCGCCATGGTCTCTTGGAAAGGGGTCCCAATATCGATCAGGGCCTTGAGTTCGTTTTTGCATGAAGGATTGGTTTAGATTGAGGTTCCTTTTTGTGGCGTACAAATGTCCAATTGTCCATTTGTTGGAAAGATGTACTCTTTCTCCACTGAATTGCCTTTACACTTTTGTCAGAATTTCTTGGCCATGTTTGTGTGGGTCTGTTTATAGAATCTGTATTCTGCTCTGTTGATCTGGTGCCTATCCTTTCACCAGTACACACTGTCATGAAGTCAGAGAGGTAACAGGAAGCCAGATCGTGTAGGGCCTTGTAGACCATTGAAAGGATTTTGGCTTTTATCTTAAGTGAAATGAGAAGCTATGGGAAGGTGTTGGGCAAAGGAGTACCCTGACTTTATTGAGGCAAGGATAGGAATGTGAGGTACTACAGTCATCCAGATATGCAGAAATGGTGGTTTGGGCCAGGATGATGGACAGAAGTGGTAAAAAGTAGTTATATTCTGAATAATTTTTGAGAGTGACCCCAACGGGATTTTCTAATGGGTTGAATGTAGAGAATGAAAGATAAGTATCAGAAAAGATAACTCTCATCTAAGATTTTAGCTTGACCAACATGAAAAATGGAGTTAAGATGGGAAAAGCTTCAAATGAAGCACATTTTAGGAAGGAAGGCCAGAAGTTCGGTTTTGAACATGTTAAATTTTACGTTTCTATTAGAGCTTCAACTGTGGATGTTGAGTGAATAGTGGGTGATAAGGGCCAAGAGTTTGGGAGAGAGGTCTGGGAATGGAGGTATAAATTTTGGATCCAGGCCAGGCGTAGTGGCTCTCACCTGGAATCCCAGCACTTTGGGAACCTGAGGAGGGTGGATTACTTGAGACCAGGAGTTGGTGACCAGCCTGGCTAACATGATGAAACCTTGTCTCTACTAAAAATGCAAAAAATTAGCCAGGTATGGTGGTGTGCACTTGTAATCCCAGCCACTCGGAAGGCTGAGGCAAAGGAATCGCTTGAACCCGGGAGGCGGAGGTTGCAGTAAGCCAAGATCATGCCACTGCACTCCAGCCTGGGTGGCAGAGCAAGACTCCATCTCAAAAAAAAATGTTTGGATCCATCAGTAGATAGATGTCATGTAAGGCTGTGGCATTGGTGGAATCACCAAGGGTAGATGTGTAGAGAGAAAAGGGCAAGCACTGAGGCCTGGGTCACTGCAGCATTGAGACACTGGGGACAAAAAAGGAAACGGTAAAGGGCACTAAAAAATAGTAGTGAGTTAGAGAGAAAGCACAGAATAGTTTCTGAAAGCCAAATAAGGAAATGGTATCCAGGAAGGAAGTGATCAACAGTGCGGATGCTGCTAATGGGTCAGACGGGATGAGGACATATATTGACCACTGGGTTAAGCAACAGCGGATCATTGGTCATCTCAGTGAAAGAAGCTTCCATAGAGTGTTTGGAGAAGAAGCCTGAGGAGAGTCGGTTTAAGAGAGGATAAAAGGAGAGGAATTGCAGACAGAGAATAGAAGCGTTTTTTGTGGAGTCTGTTTGCAAATAGGACCAAAGAAATGAGGAGGTAGCTAGGGGAGGAAGTGGGCTCAGCTACAAGTTGTTGTGTTTTGTTCCTTTTTAAGATGGAAGAAATAGCATTTGTGAATGCGAATGGCCATGACCCCATAATGTGGGAAATTTGAATGATATAAGAAGAAAAGAGAAGAAAGCCTAGAGCAAGTGATTTCCTTGAGTGAAGGAGAAAGGGGTGGAATCTAGTACAAAAATGGAGGGATTGCCCTTAGACAGGAACTACAAAATTTAATCTATGGTAATGCTTGGAAAAGCAGAATATGTGGATGCAGATGCCAGCACAAGGGTGTGTGAATAAAGTGAGTCCTCTTCTGTCTGTTTACATGTCCTCAGTGCAGTGGAAGCAAGGTCGGCAGCTGCCAGGGAAGGAAGGGAAGGGGATTTGAAGGGAGAAAAGTGGGAGATAATCACCTGGAGAGTGAACCATGGGAGTCATGGGAGTGAGTACTGCCGTAGGAGAAAAGATCCCTCATGCCTGTAGTCCTAGTACATTAGGAGGCTGAGGTGGGAGGATCACTTAAGCCCAGGAGGTTGGGGCTGCAGTGAGCCAAGGTTGCGCCACTGCCCTCCAGTCTAGGCAACAGAATGAGACCCTGTTTCTAAATAAATAAATAAGCAAATAAATAAGTAGGAATTCAGGAATTGAGATCATCTCTGTGGGTATTGAGAATGCCAGGAATGAAGACCAGAAATTCTAGAGATGATGGCAATGCGAAATGAAGGGGAATGAGTTGGTGTTTGGTAGGTAACGGTAACAGTGCTGGATAGCGGATGATATAATTTGATGACATCAGGTTTAAAGCACAGCAGTTTTAGAGAGGAGAGAGGGAGAGTGCTCTGAAAGCAGCCATGTGGAGCAAAAGGGGCATCTGTCTCACCTTCAGGCCAACTGGTGTGGGAGTGAAATAGTCAGCACTTCAGAGGGTTGCAGGGAAACAGTGTCCCCAAGAGAGAGTCAGGTTTCTGTTAAAGGCAGGTGCATTATGCACATCTGTGAAATTATCATGATGACTGCTGTAATCTCATATGCTCATAGAGCCAGTGAATATTGATTGATCATAAACTGCATGCATTATTTTAAGGAGCATGGACATTTAATTTCTCTTTTTAAGGACTGGGAATATTTTTTCTATGATTTGGAAAGTGATGTTATTATATTTGTCAATGAGAAATAATACAATAGCTTTTTCATAGTTTACAAAATGATATCAGTTGCTCTTTATTAAAAAATAACTTTAGCCTTTTATGGTTATTTTGGGGAGATAATAAAGATAGACATCTCCATAATCCCAAATATTTGGGAGAAAACTTCAAAAATTAAAGCGTATTTAGGCTGAGCATGGTGACTCGTGCCTGTGATCCCAGCACTTTGGGAGGCCAAAGTGGACAGGTCACTTGAACCCAGGAGTTTGGGACCATCCTGGGCAATGTGGCAAAACCCTGTCTCTACAAAAAAAATACGAAAAACTACAGGCGTGTGCATGTGGTCCCAGCTACTCAGGAGGTTGAGTCTGCAGTGAGCTGTGATCACACCACTGCACTCCAGCCTGGATGACAGAGCAAGACCCTGCCCCCACCCCCTCCTCAAAAAAAAAAAGCATATTTATATATTCCCGGGATCCAAATGTTGGACATCATTTGGACACAGCTTCAAAATGGTACCAATTCTTTTAATTTATGACTGTTTTATTTCTGCATTAGAAAATGAGAAGGGGCCAAAACTTCTGGCCTGATATGACAGTGACATCAACTTCTTGTGTAATAGCCTGTCATTAAGCCAGTGCCAAATGGAAAATTAAATGGGAAATGGCAGAGAGCATTGCCCAGGACATACTGTAGAAATAGCAACTCTGGCACTGACATAGGTTTTAAAAAAATTATGTTTTAAAAGTAATCTTGCTGGGAGGCCAAGGCGGGCATATATATCACCTGAGGTCAGGAGTTCCAGACCAGCCTGGCCAACATGGTGAAACCCTCTCTCTACTAAAAATACAAAAATTGGCTGGGTGTGGTGTGGAGCTACTCTGGAAGCTGAGACAGGAGAATCGTTTGAACCCAGGAGGAGGAGGTTGCAGTGAGCTGAGATTGTGCCATTGTACTCCCCCGCTGGGTGACAGAGTGAGACTCTGTCAAGAAAAAAAAAAAAGTAATCTTACAGTCCCCTTTATTGTTTTTCAAAGTCATTACATTTTTTATCTGTTATTGTTCACCATTTAAAAATAAGCAGGGGAAGGCAGCCTACTTTTTAAAATGTGGAACAGGTATGGTGTACTTAGCATATATATAAGGATTTCTGTCCTCTCTCTTTCCTCCCTCCCCTTCCACTTTTCCTCCTTCCTCCTCCTTCCTTCCCTCCCTCCCTCCCTCCCTCCCCTTTTGTATCTTGTGAATAGGGTCAAACACCAGTTTTCTACTTCTTGGACCATAAGAATAAAGATCTGTGCACAATCCATTTTGTACATATTGATTCTTGGACTAAAAATAGCTCGATTTGGTTTCAAACCTTTTCTCCCACCCTAAGTTCAGGTTTTGTTCCCTGTGCAGCTTGGTAGGTGGGGAAGTAATGCATAGTCAGCATTTCATCTGGGATGCTTAGTGGACAGTTTTCATCTTTTTTTTTTTTTACATCTTGACCTCTATTTCCAAAAAACATCCCGGTTGGCAGGTCTAGCCTGATTAAGATTCCGTTCAGGCATTTAATTCTCCTAAGGGAATTTACAGCTTAATCTAACAATCAAGGATACCAGAATCTACTCAGGACTTAATTTCTTGAAGGTTATAGGAAATGTATACTCGAGCAACCTAATGAATGGGCTTAGTGATATTGTAATGAATTTTTATATATAGCTCAAATTACACTTTTTAATGCATCTCCAACAAAGGTATTTTTAAAAACAAATATTGTAGACTGAAGTGTATTAGCTGTGTTAGTAGATCTAAATTTAACTTTCAATTTGAATTAAAGTAGAACACTGTGCATCTCATAAGAAAGGTTATACATTGATTACCTTGTTAGCCAGCTTTCATATCACCTTTCATGACACAGTTGATGTTCAGGAACATCAAAACTTATTTAGAAATAGTTTTCTGATATGGTTTTGGTTTCACTAAGACAACTATTTAAAAAGCAGAATTTTAACTAAACAGCATGTGTTTGTTTTTAATTTTTTTTTGGAGTCAGAGTCTCCTCACTCTGTTGCCCAGGCTGGAGTGCAGTGGCATGTTTTGGCTCGCTGCAACCTCCACTACCTGAGTGGAGGTTGCTGAAGCAATCCTCCTGCCTCAGCCTCCTGAGTAGCTGGGACTACAGTCATGTGCCAGCACACCTGGATAATTTTTGTATTATTTGTAGAGATGGGGTCTACAATTTTTTGTAGAGACCAGGCTGGTCTCAAACTCTTGGGCTCATTCAGTCTGCCCGCCTCAGCCTCCCAAAGTGCTGGGATTTACAGGTGTGATCCACTGTTGCCAGGCTAAACATCTCTTCTGAGGCTATCACAATATATACTATTCTCACAGCCTACAGTAGATTATAGACATCTAGAATATAAAAATGTATTTCCTGATCGGCTTGGCACATAATATATTCCTACAGTTGTTTGAAAACATATATATTAACAGAGTGACAATATTTACAGGCAGAATTACTTTTGTGTCTTATTGTAACTTACACGAGAGTGTGTCTAAGAATGGGGTAGAGATTTGTCTGTAAAAAGAGGTGGCCCACAAGCTTTCTTGGATAGTTAACTCAGTAGTGAGAATGAAGGACATAAAATAACCCATCAGGATAACACCTCCTCTCTGGCCTTCAACAATTAATGATAAACTGGGCCTGGAGAGGAATAAAAAGCTTGTATCATCTTTGAATCAGTCTTTCCTTGACAGTGCCTTCCAATGAAATGATGTTCATAAACTTTTTTTCATTATCATCTCTGAAAAGAGCCTTCTTGGATACTTATTTTTCCTAGTCGCCACAAAATTAAACACAGGCACACTGCATCTTGCTGTGCTTTGCTTTCTGCTCTTGGCAGATAATTGTGTTTTTTTACAAAGTGAAGGCTTGTGGCACCCCTACATTGAGCAAGTCTACTGGGACCATTTTTTCTCAACAGCATATGCTCCTTTTACATCTGTGTCACGTTTTGGTAATTCTTACAATATTTCAAACTTTTTCATTATTATTAGATCTGTTAATGGTGAACTGTGATCACTGTCTTTGGTGTTACTGTTGTAATTGTTTGGGGATGGCATGAACTACATTCATATAACTTAACTGAGGCCGGGTGCAGTGGCTCAGGCCTGTAATCCCAGCCCTTTGGGAGGCCGAGGCAGGCAGATAACAAGGTCAGGAGTTCAGGACCAGCCTGGCCAACATAGTGAAACCCCATCTCTACTAAAAATACAAAAAGAATTAGCTAGGCATGGTGGCAGGTACCTGTAGTCCCAGCTACTTGGAAGGCTGAGGCAGGAGAATCACTTGAACCCAAGAGGCAGAAGTTGCAGTGAGCTGAGAACACACCACTGCACTCCAGCCTGGGCGACAGGAGTGAAACTCCATCTCAAAAAAAAAAAAAAAAAAGAATTGATAATCAATAAATTTTGCATGTGTTCTGAGTGCTCCACCCACTGGGTATTTCCCATCTCTCTCTTCCTTCTCAGACTTCCCTATTCCATGAGACACAACAATACTGAAATTAGGCCAACTAATAACCCTACAGTGGCTTCCTAGTGTTCAAGAGAAAGGAAGAGGTGCATATCTCTCACTTTAAATCAAAACATAGAACGCTTGTAATCCCAGCACTTTGGGAGGCCGAGGCGGGTTGATCACGAGGTCAAGAGATCGAGACCATCCTGGTCAACATGGTGAAACCCTGTCTCTACTAAAAATACAAAAAATTAGCTGGGCATGGTGGCGCGTGCCTGTAGTCCCAGCTACTCAGGAGGCTGAGGCAGGAGAATTGCCTGAACCCAGGAGGCGGAGGTTGTGGTGAGCCAAGATCACGCCATTGCACTCCAGCCTGGGTAACAAGAGTGAAACTCCGTCTCCAAAACAACAACAACAACAACAAAAAACCATAGAAATGATTATGCTTAGTGAGGAAGACATGTTGAAAGCCTAGATAAGTCAAAAGCTAGGCCTCTTGTGCCAAACAGCCAAATTGTGAACGCAAAGGAAAAGTTCTTGAAGGAAATAAAAAGTACTATTCCAGTGAACACACAAATGATAAGAAGATGAAACAGCCTCATTGCTGATATGCAGAAAATTTGAGTGGTCTAGATAGAAGATCAAACAAGACATAACATTCCTTTAAGCCAAAGCCTAATTCAGGGCAAGGCCCTTACTCTCCTCAATTCTCTGAAGGTTGAAAAAAGTGAGGAACCTGCAGAAGAAAAGCTTGAAGCCAATAGGGGTTGGTCATGAAGTTTAAGGAAGGACACCATCTTCATAACACAAAAGGGCAAGTAAGCAGCAAGTGCTGATGGAGAAGCTGCAGCAAGTTATCAAGAAGATCTAGCTGATCATTGGTGAAGGTGGCTTCACCAAATAACAGATTTTCAAATGTAGATAAAACAATTTTATATTGGAAGAAGTTGCCTTCAGGCTAGGACTTTCATAGCTGGAGAGGAGAAGTCAATGCTTCAGAGCTTCAAGGGACAGGCTTTTGTCCCTTGGGCTCTTGTTAGGGACTAATGCAGCTTGTGACTTTGAATTGAAGGCATACTCATTGAACTTTCTGAAAATCCTAAGGCCCTTAAGAATGATGCTAAATGTACTCTACCTGTACTCTATTAATGAAATAACAAAGCCTGAATGACAGCGTATCTGTTTATAGAGTGGTTTACCAAACTTTTAAAGCCTGCTGTTCAGACCTACCACTCAGAAAAAAAGATTCCTTTCAAAATATTACTGCTCATTGACAGTGTACCTGGTCACCCAAGAGCTCTGATGGTATAAGGAGATGAATGTTGTTTTCATACCTGCTAACACAACATCCATTGGGCAGCCCATGGGTCTAGGAGTCATTTTGACTTTGAAGTCTTATTTTATATAAGAGATACATTTTATGGCCGGGTGCAGTGGCTCACACCTGTAATCCCAGCACTTTGGGGGGCCAAGGTGGGCGGATCACGAGGTCAAGAGATCAAGACCCTCCTGGCCAAGATGGTGAAACCCCGTCTTTACTAAAAATATAAAAATTAGCTGGGTGTGGTGGTGCATGTTTGTAGTCCCAGCTACTTGGGAGGCTGAGGCAGGAGAATTGCTTGAACCTGGGAGGCAGAGGTTTCAGTGAGCTGAGACGTACCATTGCACTGCAGCTTGGCAACAGAGCGAGACTCTGTCTCAATAAAAAAAAGAAAAAAGAAAGAAATAAAAGAAATACATTTTGTAAGTATATAACTGCTATAGATAGTGATTCCTCTGATGGACCTGGGCAAAGTCTATTGAAAACCTTCTGGAAAGGATTTGCCATTCTAGATACCATTAAGAACATTCATGATTCATGGGAGGAGATCAAACTATCAACATGAACAGGAGTTTGGAAGAAGTTGATTCCAAACCTCATGGTGACTTTGAGGGCTTTAAGACTTCAGTAGAGCGGGCTGGGCATAGTGGGCCTATAATTCCAGCACTTTGGAAAGGTGAGGCGAGTGGATCATGAGCACAGAGTTTGAGACCAGCCTGGGCAATATAACAAGACCCTGTCTCTTAAAAAAAAATTTTTTTAAGGACTTCAGTAGAGGAAGTACTCATAAATATGGTGGAAATAGCAAGAGAGCTGTTATTGAGAGTGAAGCTTAAAGATGTGACTGAATTGCTATAATCTCATGATAAAACTTGAATGGATGAGGAGTTGCTTCTTATGGGTGAGCAAAGGAATTGATTTCTTGAGAGGGAATGTATTCCTGGAGAAGACACTGTGAACATAAAGCAGGGGCAGGGTTTGAGAGGATCAACTGCAGTTTTGAAAAAAGTTCTACTGTGAGTAAAATGCTGTCTAACAGCATTGCATGCTTCAGAGAAATCTTTCTTCACAAAAGGAACAATCAGTGCGCCAAAGTTAATTGTCTTATTTTAAGAAATTGTTGACCAGGCGCGGTGGCTCATACCTGTAATCTCAGCACTTTGGGAGGCCAAGGTGGGAGGATCACCTGAAGTCAGGCGGTTGAGACCAGCCTGGCTAATATGGTGAAACCCCATTTCTACTAAAATTACAAAAAATTAGCCAGGTGTGGTGGTGCGTGCCTGTAATCCCAGCTATTCGGGTGGCTGAGGCAGGAGAATCGCTTGAACCTAGGAGGCAGAGATTGCAGTGAGCTAAGATTGTGCCATTGCACTCCAGCTTGGGCAACAAGAGTGAAACATTATCCCCCCAAAAAAAAGAAAGAAAAGAAATTGTCAGCTGGGCGTGGTGGTATACACCTGTAATCCCAGCACTTTGGGAGGCTGATGTGGGTGAATTACCTGAGGTCAGGAGTTCGAGACCACCCTGACCAACATGGAGAAACCCTGTCTCTACTAAAAATACAAAATTATCTGAGTGTGGTGGCGCATCCTTGTAATCCCAGCTACTTGGGAGGCTGAGGCAGGAGAACTTGAATCTGGGAGGTGGAGGTTGCGGTGAGCTGAGATAGTGCCATTGCACTTCAGCCTAGGTAACAAGAGTGAAACTTTCTCAAAAAAAAAGAAAGAGAAAAGAAATTGTTACAATCACCTTGCAATCTTTAGCAACCACCATTCTGATCAGTCAGCAGCTATCCACACTGAGGCAAGACCTTCCACCAGCAAAAAGATTATATGACTCAGTGATGGCTCAGATGATCATTAGCATTTTTTTTTTCTAACACTCAAGTGTTTTGTTTTTGTTTTTGTTTTTTTGAGATGGAGTTTCACTCCTGTTGCCCAGGCTGGAGTGCAATGACGCAATCTTGGCTCACTGCAACCTCCGTCTCCCGAGATCAAGCGATTCTCCTGCCTCAGCCTCCTGAGTAGTTGGGATTACAGGCATGTGCCACCATGCCTGGCTAGTTTTGTATTTTTAGTAGAGATAGGGTTTCTCTATGTTGGTCAGGCTGGACTCAAACTCCTGACCTCAGGTGATCCACCTGTCTCAGCTTCCCAAAGTGCTGGGATTACAGACAGGAGCCACTGCATCTGGCCCACTCAAGAGTTTTTTAATTAAGGTATGTACTTGTTTTATATGGTATTGTACACTTAATAGACTACAGTATAATGTAAACATAACTTTTCTATGCACTAGGAAATAAAAAATTCATGTGACTCACTTTATTGAGATACTTGCTTTGTTGCAGTGGTCTGGAACCAAACCTGTAATATCTCCAAGACATGCCTTTACTGAAGAGTGAGATTTTGTTAGAGTTTAAACTTGGAAAGACTACAAACCACTGTAATAACTTAAGCATTTTTTTGATTCCCCAAAGACCAATTTCTACCCCTTTTGAAGCCATACTAATGTTCTATGGCTGCTATAACAAAGTATTATGAATTTTGTGGCTTAAAACAACACGAACTTATTCTTTTATAGTCCTAGAGGCCAGAAATGCAGTTCGCTGGGCTAATGTCAAGGTGTAGGGCCAAACCCCCTAGGGAGGCACTAGAGAAGCAGGCATTTCTTCTTCCAGCTTCCAGACTTGCATTCTGTGTATTCACTGACTCGTGCCTGCTTCCTCCATCTTTCAAAACCAGCCTCCTTGCAGCGTCTTGTCACGTTGCCTTTTTCTTCTGTCAAGTCTCCCTCTGGCTGCCTCTCATGAGGACACTGTGATTACACTTAGGGTCTACCTTGCTAATCCCGGATAATCTCTCCATCTCAAAATCCTTAATTTAATCCATCTGCGAAGCTTGTGTTACCATGTAAGGTAAGATTCACAGGTTCCCAGGATTAGGAACTGGATATCTCTGGGGACCAATACTTAGCCACTCCTGACCCATTAAAAATGCATGTTCTACACCAGGAGGGAAGAAAGAAAACAAGAAAGAAGAGTAAAAGATAGTAAATGTGTAACTTTGGCTTCTAATCTTTATTATATCTCATTAGAACAAAGACAGAAGATATATTTAAAATTAATAGGATTCCAGAGAGTAGAGTTGATGTTCACCTCATTGTGATATACTCACCCATTCATTTATTTTGCATTACCCTTTCTGCCTGGGACCAGTCAGCAGAGGAGGGCAGTGAGTCACTCCAAGGTCAGACAGTATTATTACCCTCTTATTGTGATGGGCAAATCCACCATTAAGCTTCAGATTGAGAGAAATACCATTGAGTTGGCAAATGCTTTCGATGTGTACGTGCAGAGTCATATGTAACTACAATTTTCCAGACAGTGGCAAAGAGAAATGGAAACTCTCTGCTGTATTTTAATTGGTTGCAAAATGTTTCCTTTAGAAATTACTGTTATGTACCTTCTCCGTGCAGATGCTTTGCCAAACACTGCCGGACATAGCTGCATGTGTAAGCCCATGGCTGCCTTTATTAGACTATTCAGGGGGATAAAATGAATATACAGTTTATTCTAATACTAGAAGGCATTTCTATCCCGGTGGACTGCACTGTTCAGGATAGTGGCCTGAATCAGGGCAGAAAACCCCTCTGGACATCCTCCAAGTACACAGCCTGATTAGTGCCCTCTGGGAAGCATGGAGGCAGACACTACTTGGCTCTCCAGCCTAAGGGAAGTCTAATTAAAGATTTAAAGCCAGGTTCTTCTCTGTGTATGGTTATGCATGTCCTAGATGGCCTTGAAATTGATCCATTCTCCATTAGCAATCTGTGAGTTGGACTTCTGTCTGAAATGAGCAGAGGTCAGAGCTATGAAGGTTGAACTCAACAAGAATTCTTATAAAGTGTAACTAGAGTTACTGCTCTGCTCTAACTGCTTTTGGAGACACACTCTCCCCAATATATCCCATCATATCACAGACTGAAAACAGTCTACTGTCCCTTATTCTTGGCCAGATAGGACTGGGGCACCTGAATTTTTTTTGTGTAACTAGATTTCCAGGAAATTGTATTGAAGCCTAGCAGTATAGCATTTCATGTTGTATAAAGAAGGTGCACAAGGCCGGACATGGTAACACACACCTGTAATCCTAGAACCTTGGGAGGCTGAGACAGCTGAATCACTTGAGCTCAGGAGTTCAAGACTAGCCTGGACAACATGGTAAGACCCTGTCTCTCAAAAGAAAAAAAGTATCTGGCCACGGTGGTGTGCAACTTTAGTCCCACTACTCAAGAGGCTGAAGTGGGAGGATCACCTGAGCCTGGGGAGGTCAAGGCTGCAGTGAACCATGATTGCACCACTGCACTCCAGCCTAGGGTATCAGATTGAGACCCTGTCCCCCCCCAAAAAAAAAATGCTAAGCATGCTGGCTCACACCTGTAATCCCAGCACTTTGGGAGGCTGAGGTGGGTGGATCGCTTGAGGTCAGGAGTTTGAGACCAGCCTGGACAACATTGTGAAAACCCATCTCTACTAAAATAACAAAGAAATGAGCTGGGCATGGTGGCAGGCTCCTGTAATCCCAGCTACTCAGGAGATTGAGGCAGGAGAATTGCCTGAACCCAGGAGGCGGATATTGCAGTGAGCCAAGATTGTACCAAAATGAATGGAAATGAATGCATTTGCAAAATCTGCACTTAGCTCTAAAAGCAAAATCCAAAGCTTCTAACTTCAATTATTTGCAAAATTTTGGGTAATAAACTTGTAAGAAATTGTATTAAATTGTATTTAATACAATTTTTCTTTTGTGCATCTTTTTTTTTTTTTTTTTTTTTTTTTTTTTTCCGAAATAAAGTTTCACTCTGTTGTCCAGGCTGGAGTGCAGTGGCGCAATCTCAGCTCACTGCAACCTCCACCTCCTGGGTTCAAGTGATTCTCCTGCCTCAGCCTCCTGAGTAGCTGGGATTACAGGCATGTGCCACCACACCCAGCTATTTTTTTTTTTGTATTTTTAGTAGACATGGGGTTTCACTATGTTGGTCAGGCTGGTCTCAAACTCCTGACCTCAAGTGATCTGCCTTCCTCAGCCTCCCAAAGTGCTGGGATTATAGGCATAAGCCACCATATCTGGCCATTTCTCTATTAATTTCTAAGGTCAGTGAGGGTAGAGATATGGTGTATCTCATTCATCAGTATATCCTAGCACAGAGCTTGGCATATAATAAATACCCAGAAAAAAAATGAACAAATGAGAATTTTCACCATTTTCATTAATTTGTGGAATAACATATGTAAATTAATCATAAATTTTAAGGAAAAATTTGTATTTCATCAGTTTTACACATTTATATATTAGGTTTTAATGTTTCTACTACTTGTGTGTGCCAAAATAAATATTGATTTTTCTTAATCCTTTTCTATGAGTAGAAATCCTTTCCACTGGTTTGTTGTTTCCCTTTTGATTTTATTTTATTTTTGACACACTGAAGGTTTAGTGTCCTTGTTTTTAAATATACTAATTATTTCTTATGAGATTCCTTAGAGTGACCTTTAAGCAGAGAATGTCTTTCTCTCTCTTCTTCCCTTCAGTCTTCTCAAAACTACAAAAATATAATGCTCATTTCTATCTGTTTTGTGGCCTTTTTACTTTCAATGTGTTCATTTACATGAGATTTAGTTTGATGTGTGGAACAGCAAGAGAGTTTAAGTTAACAGTCTTTCTCTGGTTGGGTGCAGTGGCTCACACCTGTAATCCCAGCACTTTGGGAGGCCGAGGCGGGTGGATCACTTGAGGTCAGGAGTTCAAGACCAGCCTGATCAACATGGAAAAACCCCATCTCTACTAAAAATACAAAAAAAATTAGCCAGGCGTGGTGGCACATGCCTGTAATCCCAGCTACTCCAGAGGCTGAGGCAGGAGAATCACATGAACCCAGGAGGCAGAGGTTGTGGCAAACCGAGATCGTGCCATTGCACTCCAGCCTGGGCTAAAAGAGTGAAACTCCATCTAAAAAAAAAAAAATCTTCCCCTAAATGGCTAAATGTCCCAATGCCATTTACAGTATAGTACTCATCCTGTAATAAGGATATTACATTCTTATCCGTATTATTTCTTATTCAAACTTACCAGTGGCATTTAAGAAATCAGTTATTTATAGGTAAGAAGAATCATTCTTTATCAGCTGTTCCAAAATTAAAATAATTGTCTTTCATAGATATTTTCTGAAATGGAATATGGAAAATAATTATTTTTACAATGAGACTAGGAAAAAAATCAACACTATTTCTTTTGTATAGAGAGCCAATAATATCTGTGCCTAAAAATTTCCAGTCTAATTTTTTGTCTGCTAATAGGTGCTCAGTATGACAGAGCTCTTCTTAAGGACCATTTGACCCATGTCTCTCTTTGCCCTTCCCTTACGAAAATAAGATGACCCCTTCAACCAATCAGATCATCACAGCAGAGTTTTCATCATTTTTAATGGAATGTCAGCCTTGCCACCTGCTTGCCTGGTATCCAACACATACAATCTCTCTTCAGTCTGCAACTCACAGTACTGGGGCTGTCATCAAAGAGAGTTACCTCCAATTGCCTACTTGTTACTCTATTCCTATCAAAAACCCAGCTGACAGCATATGCAAGGGACATAGCCCAAGTGACATCAATCCATCAGTCTCCATTTTTTAAGTCTTAGCTTTCTCTTGACATAGGCTATTTTTTTAAAATGCAAACTCTTCTGAGCCATATAATGTGATGTTTTAAAATATGGCCTCTAAATTCAAAGACCTGGGCTCTCAAGCAGGCCCCACCACTTATTTTCAATGGAATTTTGTCTGAATCTTATAATCTTTCCAAGCCTCAGTTTTTTCATCTGTATAATAGGGATAAAAAGAATAGTAAACAAATACATGTAGTTCTTTTGAATATCTAGTAGTATTTTAAAAATCAGATAACTAGAACTATGTAACGCTATGTACTTTCTTTTTTACTTGTTTGCTGGATATCAAAGAGATTAGTTTAAAGCTCAATTTTGGTGACTACTTTAGGCCTGGTCAGGATATCTGCTGTTATTTGGAACACAAGCTGTTTGCCCAGGTCTAAGATCAATTGATTTTCCTAAAGCAGTGAATTGAATATAATCCAAATCATCTGCAGGAACAAAGGAGGCCATATAGCTTAGCAGTTAAGGCGTGGATCTGAAGTCAAACAGACGGGTTTGAATCATAGTCCTGAACAAATTACGTGCCTCTCTCTGCCTCAGTTTCTTCATCTGTTACATGAACATAATATTGCAATATAGTGTTACTTTGAAGATTAAATGAGATAATGCAAAGCTCTTAGTTACTAGGATAAGTGCTCAATTAACCATAATTTCAGAAAATAGGATGAGCGCAGCACAGTGACTCACTCCTGTAATCCCAGCACTTTGGGAGACCAAGGTGGGTGGATTGCCTGAGGTCAAGAGTTTGAGACCAGCCTGGCCAACATGGTGAAACCCTGTCTCTACTAAAAATACAAAAATTAGCCAAGTGTGGTGCCTGTAATCCCAGCTACTTGGGAGGCTGAGGTAGGAGAATCGCTTGAACCCAGGAAGTGGAGGTTGCAGTGAGCTGAGATCGTGCCACTGCACTCCAGCCTGGGTGACAGAGTGAGACTTTGTTTCAACAAAGAAAAAGAAAGAAAAAAGGATGAAATCACAACTTGGAGCAAAGAAAGCCAAAGGCATATTTAAAGATGTGAATATTGGGTTAAAACAAGTTTTAACATCTGGAAAGAAAAAGCATCCATCAACTTTTCTTATCAAGAAACATGAATTATAGCCAGGTCCAGTGGTCTGTGCTTACAGTCCCAGTTACTTGGGAGGCTGAGACAGGAGGATCACTTGAACCTGAGAGTGTGAGAACAGCGTGGGTAACATTGTGAGAACCCATCTGAAAAAAAAAAAAAAGAGGCTGGGCACAGTGGTTCACACTTATAATCCCAGCACTTTGGGAGGCCAAGGTGGGAGGATTGCTTGAGGCCAGTAATTCAAGACCAGGCTGGACAACATAGTAGGGCTCCAGCTCTACAAAAAATTTAAAAATTAGCCAGGCATGGTATTGCATGCCTTTAGTCTCAGCTACTTTGGAGGCTAAGGCAGGAGGAACGTGTGAGTCTGGGAGGTCAAGGCTGTAGTGAGCTGTGATCATGTAAATGCACTCTAGTCTGGGTACAGAGTGAGACCTTGTCTCAAAAAAAAATCGTCTTTACAGTTACTTGATTATTTGTAGCTTTTCAGTGTTTGTTGTTTTTATAAATTTCCTTGTCCCACTTTCTGCATTCATCAAATACTCATTGAGCACTGTCTTTTTGCTAGAGACCACTGGAGGCACGGGAGATACAGCAAAAAACAAGACAAAACCCTTGCTCTCATGAAACTTACATTCAGATGTGGGAGATGGGTGTAAACATAATACTATGCTGTCATGTTGTAAAATGAGACCCCTCATTGAGTGGGTTGGTTTGATGATGGGGTGTATGACTTCGAGGGTTCTGTTTTGATCATGTTTAGCTCAAGATGCCTGTTTTGGCCAGGCCGTGGCTCACACCTGTAATCTAGAAGTTTGGGAGGCTGAGGCGGGTGGATCCCTTGAGTCCAGGAGTTTGAGACCAGCCTGGCAACACAAAACCTCATTTATACAAAAAATACAAAAATTAGCTGGGTATGGTGGTATGTGCCTGTAGTTCCAGCTACTAGGGAGGCTGAAGTGGGAGGGTTACTTGAGACCAAGAGGTCAAGGTTAGTAAGCTGTGAGTGTGCCACTGCACTCCAGCCTGGGTGACAGAGTGAGACCCTGTCTCAAAAAAAAAAAAAAAGATACCTATTAGACCTCCAAGTGGTGAAGACAAGCAGGTAATTGGATACATAAGTCTGAGCTCAGGGTAGAGGCTGAGCTAGATAAAGAAATTTGGGAGTCATCAGTGAATAGATGACATTTTAAGCCATGGGCTCAGAGGAGATCACCTAAGGAATGACAAGAAGACATCTGAGGATCCAGCCTCAGACACTCTAGTGTACAGAAGCAGGTAGAGAAAAGGAGAAACCATTGAAGACGATCTCTGTTGGGTTGGGTGCAGTGGCTGACGCCTGTAGTTCCAGCACTTTGGAAGGCCGAGGTGGGCAGATCACTCGAGGTCAGGAGTTCAAGACCAGTCTGGCCAACATGGAGAAACCCCATCTCCACTAAAAATACAAAAATTAGCCAGGCATGGTGGCACACCCTCACTTCACTCTAGCCAGTAGTCTCAGCTACTCAGGAGGCTGAGTCAGGAAAATTGCTTGAACCATGAGGCAGAGGTTGCAGTGAGATGAGATTGTGCCACTGCACTCCAGCCTGGGTGATAGAGCGAGACTCTGTCTTTAAAAAAAAAGGCCGATGCAGTGGCTCATGCCTGTAATCCCAGGACTTTGAGAGGCCGAGGCAGGTGGATCACTTGAGGTCAGGAGTTCAAGACCAGCCTGACCAATATGTTGAAACCCCATCTCTACTAAAAATACAAAAATTAGCCAGGTGTGGTGGTATGCCCCTGTAATCCCAGGTATTGGGAGGCTGAGGCAGGAGAATCACTTGACCTTGGGAGGTGGAGGTTGCAGTGCGCCGAGATCACGCCATTGCATTCCAACCTGGGAGATAGAGCGAGACTCCTTCTCAAAAAAACCAAAAACGAAAACAGAAAACAACAACAACAACAAGAAGACCTCTGTCTTCTAGAGCAGCCACTTAGAATCCTAGAGAAAAATGTGTTTCCAAAAGGAAGAATGCAGAACTGTGTGAGTAAAATGAAGCTAAGGATTAATTACTGGATTTGGCAAGATGGAGGTTGCTGATGACTTCACAGGAGAGTTTCCCTGAGGTGGTGGGAACCAAGTTCTGATGAGAGTAGGCTGAAGAGCAAATGTGGGGAAACAGATGGCAAGAATCAAGAGTTCATATGAGGATTTTGCTGTGAAAGGCAGCAGAGGGATAGGGTACCATTATTTTCATTTTGTTTTGTAGTTTATGTTAATGGGAGATGTATATTTGTAAACTGATGACCCTTAAAGAAGGAGAAATTGATGAAGGAGAGAGGTGGGAGGGATAATTGCAAAAGTGAAGTCCTTGAGCAGTGAGATCTGCTTTCTTATTATGCATATAGATTAAACCTTAAAATGTAAAACAGACTCTTTTGCTGATTTTAAGAACTCTAAGTTAGAAGAGGGTGTGGAGAACTGGGAAGCTGGGGAGCATAGGATGCAGGATTTTTGCTCCTTAGATCGGCTAGGTCCGGGTTCTTGTCTCACAACCAGGAAGAATTAGGCATGTGGACACCGGAGGGCAAGTGGAGTAGAATTTATTAAGCGAAAGGAAAGCTCTCAGCAAAGAGAGGGGTCTGGAAAAGCAGGTTGTTGGTTGCCCCCTTCACAGTTGAATACCATCCTTGAGGCACAAATTCCTGGCAGCTCCACCTCGTCCTTCCAGTACACATGTGGGCTCTTAGTCTGAACTGCTCCATATTGATGTATTTCCCTTACTATACATCTGTTAAGGAACGGAATTTTCCACTGCAGGCATGTTTAGGCAAGCCCCCTGTGCAAGTTTCCTTATCTGCAGAAAATATCCAGTGTAAGCACTTATGGGGCGGCTTGGAGGTTCTCCAGGGACCCTTCCCTTACTGTCTGCCTAAAGCAAGCTGGCTAACTCCTTACACCTGTGTATTATACAGCACCAGTCTTAAGGGAAAGAAATCTCAGGTGGGTAGGGTAGAGTATAGCAACAGCTGGCAAGAAAAAAAAGGATATGAAGAAACCAACTCCGTGGTGCCCTAGGGAACAGATATGGAATGGAAAAGTGAGGCTGGGGCTTAACTTACAAGAAGCTCAAGGTGTACAGGGTTTACAACAGAATGTGTTCTTATGTATGAGTTATTTGAAATAGCTTTATTATACCACTGTACTGTCATTAACAATGGGTAAATCTACTTCAAAGTAATTTATTAGTTTGTCCTGGAATGTGTCTTTTCTTGTCTCTTTTCCCCCTCACGTAGAATATAAACAAGAGAGAAAAGAACTCCTGATTTGATTTTCATGGAGAAAAGTGAACAGATCATTATGGCTGTGAGGGGAGGATTTCTGTGCTTCCTAGGTGTCCTGACAACATTCACATGGAGCCTAAGTTAAAATGCTCTGGGTTTGGGAGTGTCTTCCTGGAGATCACTAAGGGCCTCAGGAGTCCTGCATATGGACTTTTCTTTTCTTTCTTTCTCTCTTTCTCTCTCTCTTTCTCTCTTTCTCTCCCTCCTTCCTTCCTTTTCTCCCTCCCTCCTTCCCTCCCTCCTTTCTTCCCTTCTTCCCTCCTTTTTTCCCTCCCTCCTTTCTTTCTCCCTTCCCTCCCCTCCCCCCTCCCCTCCCCTCCCCTTTCCTTTCCATTTTAAAATTTATTTGGTTAATTAGCAGCAGTATGCCAAAGTTGTTCCATTATTATATTTTGTTCATTCTTATGTGCAAGTGTCTTCCAATATGATTTGATAATGCCAACAATTTGCAGGTGATTTTATTGCAGCATGAGTTGGGCTCCCAGGAATGCTGAAGCACAGGTCCTAGAACAGAGGCTTGAAAAGGAAATAAAAGGAATTTGATAATGGGTGCTTCCGAGGTTGGCATACCAGACCATTTTGGTTAGTGACCCATTCCTTGAGCTCAAATAGGAGACGATAGAAAGGATGTTGGGAAAGCCTGTGTGGTGGAGAGACTGAACTGTTGGAATGAAAAGACAAGAAACATATCGTTATGTTAATTCCACCACCCTATATCTGCTATGCTGAAATGACTGCTAAAACTAAAGCTTGTCCTACACTATGTTAATCACAAAGAAATTCTGTTTAGACATTGAGTTAAACTTTCTCAACTGTATTGAGTACAGGAATAAGTGGTTGAGATGGGGCATTCTGCTGTTAGGCTGTTTCTGTTCCAATCTGAGTCTCCTCATGTATTAGCTGTGTGGACCTTGGGCAGGTAACTCCTTTGTGCCTCGAAGGAGTTGGAGGAATGGAGATGATGATAATACCTACCTCAGTGGGATTGTTGTGAGGATAAAATGTGATGAATAGAAAATAGAATGATGCCTGGGATACATACTGTTCATTAAACATTGTATGTTTTTATTATTATTGCACTGTATATAATAGGATGGCTATCTGGAACACATCATGTAATTTGCAATGCACATGTATCATTCAGTTAATTTAAAGAGAGAGTGAGGCGACAGTGGCGGCAGACATTGAATGCTCAGAGAGGAAAAATGAGACAGGTTCTATCTTGTTTTATTTTCGCCTCTCATTAGGTATCCACCTACTTTTCAGATTTGTGTTATTTTAATCTTTATTACATACAGACATATTCTCAGTAAATTTAGCCCACCATATGGAAGTATAAGGATGAAGCCAGGCGCAGTGGCTCATGCCTATAATCCTAGCACTTTGGGAGGCCAAGGTGGGTGGATCACTTGAGCCTACCTGATGATGCCTTGATTTTTAACCCAGCGAGATGCATTTTAAGTTAAAGTTAAGTTCAAGACCAACCTAGACAACATGGATAAATCCTGTCTCTACCAAAAATAAAAAAGTTAGCCAGGTGTGGTGGCCTGTGCCTGTAGTCCCAGCTACATGGGAGCCTGAGGTGGGAGGATCGCCTTAGCCCAAGGAGGTCAAGGCTACAGTGAGCCATGATCATGCCTTCACTTCACTCTAGCCAGGGTGACAGAGTGAGAACCTGTATCCAAAAAAAAGAAGTATAAGGATGAAATCATAAGCTTCGGTCCTAGTTCTTTTGAGTGAGTGAGAACCTATATAAAATTTTCTCCTTTTGGAATTTTACTTTTCTAATGTTTACCTCATTATTTTTTGACTGTAATAGAAAATTATCCTTAAAGTTATTGTCATTACAAAGGGAATTGTACTTCTTTAAAGTGCCGATTAAAAATATCTTCTTGTTGTTCTTATATATATTTTTAAGTTATATATGCATATGTTAAAATATTTAAGTAAATTGGGAATGATATAAAAATGAAATCTTCCTCCACACTACCTCAACCTCCAGTCCCACTCTGTAGAAGTAAGTACTTAAATTAGTTTGCTGTGACAAATTACCACAAACTTTGTAGCTTAAAGCAACACAAATCCATCTCGTGGGTGTGTAGTTTAGTGATCTGAAATGCATCTCACTGGGTTAAAAATCAAGGCATCAGCAGGACAGTTTCTTCCTGGAGGCTCTAGGGAAGAATTTTTTCCTTGCCCTTCCCACGTTCTGGACCCCACTGTTAATACTCATATATTGTTTCAGAAATATTTAATGCTCCTTGATTTGTAACATTTAGTTGTATATTATCTAGAACTCTCCATTCTTTTATATACAGCTACATACTGCTCTACTGTATGAATACACCATAAATTATGTGGCCAGTCCCCTGTCTTAGTGGAGTCTTGGTTTATTTTCTGGTTTTTATTTTTGTAAATTATGTCTTGAAGAATATCTTTATAATTTTATATTTATGCATTTTGGCAAACTTGGGATAAGTTTCATGGGATAAGTTGTTTATGGTGTAATTTCCAGGTAAATCAGGATGTACATTTACACTTTTGATATTTCTTTTTAAATTGCCTTCCCAAAAGACATCTATTATCTTTCCCTCCAATGATGAGTAAGAGTTCATATTTCCACACAGTTCTGGGGGACTCGGGAGTTTGTTGTTTTACAAAAGTTTTTAAACTTTACCACTACTATGTAACTATATATATATACACATATATATATATATAGTTAAAACATAAAAGTTTTAACATATATATAAGAAGTTTAACATATATACATATGTTATATATTATATATGTTAAAACATATAATATATATGTTGTATATGTTAAAAAGAGAACCTATATGTTATATATATTTAACACATGTATAACATATGTTATATATGTTTAAAAGAACACATATATGTTTATATATTTAACATATATAAAATATGTTGTAGATGTTAAGTGTATAACATATGTTTAAAAGAGAAGTTTATAATATATACATTATATATGTTAAAAAGAACATATTTAACATATATAAATATACATGTTATATATGTTAAAAAGAGAAGTTTACATATATATTTTAAACTTTACTACTACTATTAAATATATATACTACTATTATATAACTATAGTTTTAACTATATATAGTTAATTTCTAGTTTTAACTATATATATAGTTAATTTCTAGTTTTAACATATATGTTAAACTTTACCACTACTATATAACTATATAATGTATATGTATACTATATAACTATATATAATATATACCATATAACTATATATATAGTAGTAGTCAAGTTTAAAATACATATATATGTGTGTTAAAACTTCTCTTTTTACTTTGTTTCACTTTAGTTATAGATTTGCCATGTTTGGAGGTTTTAGATGGGCCTAGCTAACCAATTTCCCCAGAAGCAACTTCCCTTCAGTCTGATTCACATCAAAGATGTGACTGAAGGAAGCACCATCTGATGTTCAAGCAGTTTATTTTAGCAGTGTTCTTACAAGTCAGATAGCGGGAGCAGGTGGGCAGCATGGGCCAGATTCAAGCAGAGGTCAGATGACCAACCACCTGTCCAGGAGGGTCTCCCTCTGGAGACTCTTCTCAGAGCTTGGGAGATTCTTCCCCTTTCTTACACCTGCATTTAGTTCAGTCAGTTACCAGGAGTTTCTTTCATAAGAGGAGGTTAAGCTAGTCTTATAAGGGTAAGCTTTGTTAAAGGTTTACAAGAGTTGCATCCGTGATGAGGTGGCCTTATGTCCTGGAAATTCCTGGGCCAGGGCTGGAAATCCCCAGGCCAGGTGGCCTCACATTGCTAAGTGGCACATTGTATCAGCCCTGTGAGAGCTTGTGCATGCTTTATAGCTACCATTAATCTTGTAGCCATGATATGTCTCCTATAGGATACTACACAATTGGTTTTAGCATCTTACTATGTTGTTTAATTGTTTTTTTGTTTTTTTGTTTTTGTTTTTGTTTTTTGAGACAGGGTCTTACTCTGTCATCCAGGCTGGAGTGCAGTGGCATGATCAAGGCTCTTTGCAACCTCTGCCTCCTTGTTTCAAGTGGAAGGCAGAGGATCCTCCCATCTCAGCCTCCTGAGTAGCTGGGACTACAGGTGCACACCACCACACCCAGCTAATTTTTGTATTTCTTGTAGAGACTGGGTTTTGCTGTGTTGCCCAGGCTGGTCTTGAACTCCTGGGTTCAAGAAATCAACCTGCCTTGGCCTCCCAAAGTGTTGGGACTACAAGTGTGAACCACCACGTCCAGCCAGCATCTTACTATGTTTATTGGCCATTTGGATTCCTTTTTCTTTGAATTACTGCTTGTTAATATATTTGCCCTTTTTTCTGTTACATTATTGATAATTCCAGGAATTATGATAGTTGTTATGCAAGATGCAGACTTGAGGAGAACCTGGTTCCTGCTTTCAAAATGCTTACTTTCTAAATCTGAATTCATTGTTTGACGTTTTTTTTTTTTGAGACAGAGTCTTGTTCTGTCACCCAGACTGGAGTACAGTGGCACGATCTTGGCTCACTGCAACCTCTGACTCCTGGATTCAAGCAATTCTCTGCCTCAGCCTCCCAAGTAGCTGGGATTACAAGCACTTACCACAACGCCTGGCTAATTTTTGTATTTTTAGTAGAAACGGGGTTTCACCATCTTGGCCAGGCTGGTCTGGAACTCCTGACCTCATGATCCACCCGCCTCAGCCTCCCAAAGTTCTGGGATTACAGGTGTGAGCCACTGCACCCAGCCTCATTGTTTGACTTTAATGCCCCACTGGACTTGTCTATCAGAATTTTCCATTTTCCATTTCAAAAGTACTCAAAATGTACAAATTTAATTTGATGATAAGAGCTCAAGAAGGACTGTGGATTCTTATTTTATTGTTTTTATAGTAAAAGTGATCAGACTGTTTCTTCTTTTGAGAACAAAAAGAAAGCAGAAGTAAATATTAAGCTTCCAATTAATGTTTATTCATCCCAACTAGTAAGTAAATAATGACAAATAATTCCTTAGTCACTCTCTAGCACATTTCTGTTTTATTTTTAACATTTTTCACTATGTGAGATTTCCTAGATTTATTTTCTGTTTCCCTCTAACTGCAATATAAGCTCCTTGTGGACAGGAACCACACCTGTCATATTCATTGCTGAATCCCACCTGCCATAATCACTGCCATAGCCCCCCTTCCATATTCACTGCCATATCCCACTTGCCACATTCACTGCCGTATCCCACCTGCCATATTCACTGCCAAAGCCCCCCTTCCATATTCACTGCCATATCCCATCTGCCATATTCACTGCCGAACCCCACCTGCCATATTCACTGCCATAGCCCCCCTTCCATATTCACTGCCATATCCCACTTGCCACATTCACTGCTGTATCCCACCTGCCATATTCACTGCCAAAGCCCCCCTTCCATATTCACTGCCATATCCCATCTGCCATATTCACTGCCAAACCCCACCTGCCATATTCACTGCCATAGCCCACCTTCCATATCCACTGCCATATCCCACCTGCCATATTCACTGCCATAGTCCCCCTTCCATATTCAGTGCTGTATCCCACCTGTCATATTCACTGCTGAACCCTGCCTGCCATATTCACTGCCATAGCCCACCTTCCACATCCACTGCTGTATCCCACCTGCCATATCCACTGCTGTATCCCACCTGTCATATTCACTGATAAATCCCACCTGCCATATTCACTGCCATAGCCCACTTGCCATAACCACTGCTGATCCCACCTGTCATATTCACTGATGAATGCTTTCTGTCATATTCATTGCCATAGCCCACCTTCCATATCCACTGTCGTAGCCCACCTACCATATTCACTGCTGTATCCCACCTGTCATATTCACTGCCATGTCCCACCTGTCATATTCACTGCCGTGTCCCACCTGTCATATTCACTGCCATGTCCCACCTGCTATATTCACTGCTATATCCCACCTGCCATATTCACTCCTATATCTCACTTGTCATATTCACTGCTGATTCCTACCTGTCATATTCACTGCTATATCCCACCTGCCATATTCACTCCTATATCCCACGTGCCATATTCACTGCCAATTCCCACCTGTCATATTCACTGCTATATCCCACCTGCCATATTCACTCCTATATCTCACCTGTCATATTCACTGCCAATTCCCACCTGTCATATTCACTGCTATATCCCACCTGCCATATTCACTCCTATATCCCACCTGTCATATTCACTGCTATATCCCACCTGCCATATTCACTCCTATATCCCACGTGCCATATTCACTGCCGATTCCCACCTGTCATATTCACTGCTATATCCCACCTGCCATATTAACTCCTATATCCCACCTGTCATATTCACCGCTGTGTCCCACCTGCCATATTCACTGCTATATCCCACCTGTCATATTCACTGCTGTGTCCCACCCGCCATATTCACTGCTATGTCCCACCTGCCATATTCACTGCTATATCCCACCTGCCGTATTCACTGCCAGATCCCACCTGTCATATTCACTGCTGAATCCCACTTGTCATATTCACTGATGGATCCCACCTGTCATATTCACTTCCATGTCCCACCTGCCATATTCACTGCTATATCCCACCTGTCATATTCTATATCCCACCTGTCATATTCACTGCTGAATCCCACTTGTCATATTCACTGATGGATCCCACCTGTCATATTCACTTCCATGTCCCACCTGCCATATTCACTGCTATATCCCACCTGTCATATTCTATTTCCCACCTGTCATATTCACTGCTATATCCCACCTGTCATATTCATTGCTATATCCCACCTGTAATATTCACCGCCATACCCTACCTGTTATATTCACTGCTATAGCCTACCTGTCATATTCATTGCTATATCCCACCTACCATATTCACTGCTGTATCCCACCTGCCTGCCATATTCACTGCTGTATCCCACCTGCCATATTCACTGCTGTATCCCACCTGCCATATTCACTGCTGTATCCCAAGCTTCCAGAGTAGGCTCCGGCATTCGTAGATGCTCAGTGAATATTTGCTGAATAAACAAAACAGGAAATTTAAATATCTTAACAGCTACCATGTTTTGACATAATCATTTGTAACATCTATTTAGAAATCCGTAGGCAGCACAAGCACATAAATAAAACACTGACCTTCCTCAAGATCTTTCCTTTTCTGTTCAGCATGCTATATTAAGAGCAGCACATTTGTGTGTGCCACTGTGTCATTCAATTGGGACAGTTGCATCATCTACCCTTTGCTGAATTGAGCCTTTGAATTAGATGAAGGAAATTTGGGCCCAGTCTTCTGGAATTTAGTGAATACTATTATCTAGTTTCCCTCCGGTGCAATTAGAAGGGAGCAATGAAGCAATATATAACCTTGCTTAAAAAGCAATTTATTTTACTTTTCTCCTTAATTAGTCTGTTTTGTTCTCCCTGAGCTTGGGAGGCATTTTTCTCCCAAAGCAGAAGCATTAAGTAAGATGCATTCAGTGTTTTGATGAGATTCATTGATTCTTCTTCAGACCAGATCTTGGCCACTGTATTAGTCTGCTTGAGCTGCCATAACAAAATATCATAGACCAGGTGGCCTGAACAACAGAAATTGATTTCTCACAGTCCTGGAGTCTGGGAGGTCCAAGATCAAGGTCTTTGATGATTTGGTTCCTGCTGAGGGCCTTCTTCCTGCTTATTACAGCCATCTTCTTGCTGCACCATCACATGACTTTTCCTCTGTGCTTGCATGGAGAGAAAGATAGAGAACAAGACAGATTTGCTGATGTTTCTTCATATAAAGGCACTGATTCCATCAGACCAGTGATCCCATCATCCCCTAGCCTCATGGCCTCATCTAATCCCAATTACTTCCCAAAGGCCCTATCTCCAATTACCATCACATTGGGAATTAGGACTTCAACATAGAATTTTGGGGAAACTCAAACATTCAGTTCATAACAGCCACTGTGTGTGTGTGCCAGTCATCTGGACAGAGTTTGAAAAAGCCCTATCCATGCCAAAATCTTGTCTCTTTAAGATAGTAGAGGCGTAACTGCTAATGTGAACCTTTAAAAATGCTCATTTATTCTATAGATATTCCTTGTTTATGCCATATTACTCACTGGCTTAAAAATCTTCTAATGTGAGGCATGGAACTTGGAGAAAGCCCCCAATTTTTTACTGTGTTCTGCAAGGCCGTGATTAGGCACCTGCTTACCTCTCACACTGCTCCAGCCACCCTGGCCTGCCTGCTGCTGTTTCCCTTAGGGCCTTTGCTCTGACTATCCAGTCTTCTTGCAGTGCTTTGCCCCAGATGGCTGGCTCATTCTCATCATTCAGGTCTCAGCTAAGTGTCCTCTCTCATAGGACATCCCTGACACCCAATCAGAATTACTACTCCCTTGGCCGGCTGGCCTGTGCCAGATGCTTTTGCTGGATATGAAGACAAAGATCAGTAGTGCAGTCAGGCATATTAAAATATTACCCTTAATAAATGTTGGCTTGTGTGTCTGAGTTATTAATAATAGAGCATGTATTAAACACTCTTTGCAAGGCACTATGCTAAGTCTTTGCCATTATTATTATTAGTGTTATTTTATTTTTTATTCTTTTAAAGACCAGGGTCTCACTCTGTGGCCCAGGCTGGAGTGCAGTGATGCAATCATAGCTCCCTGCAACCTTGACCTCCCAGGCTCAAGCAGCCCTTCTGTCTCAGCCTCCTGAATAGGCAGGACTACAGCCATGCACCACTATGCCCAGCTTATTTTTTTATTTTTTTGAGACAAGGGTTTTGCCGTGTTGCCGAGGCTGGCCTTGAACTTCTGGCTTCAAGAAGTCCTCTGGCCTTGACCTTCCAAAATGCTGAGATTGCAGGTGTGAGCCACCACACCCAGCCCTTTGCCATTATTTATCTAATTTAACCCTCACAGATATCCTCTGATATATATGTGGTTATCATCCCCACTTTGGGTCAGATCATAAAACCGAACCTTAAGGAGGTCACCTTACCTGCCAAAGGCCACACACAGGAAAGTGATAGAGCTGGGATTTACCCAGTTTCATTGAACTTCAGGTTTTAAAGCCAGAAAGTTTTCTTTTTTACAAAATGATAAAGAAAAATGAACAGGACAAAGTTTTTTTATTTTGAAAAATTGAACAAATAAGAAGGAAAATTGTAAAGGAGACAGTGATGACTAATGAAGATAAAGCTGTTTGTCAATCATCAGATTCCTCTGCTGTGGGGAGGGTGAGGACCTTTTTTTATTCTGGTTTCTTCTCTGGCTTTAAAGAACCTTCATTTTTCCAGTGTCCAGCTTGTTTACAGTAAGCACACTGGTTCCTTTGTAGGGGAGTCTGCTCACCTTTCTGGCTTTTCTGGCAGGGGTTTGGAGTCCTCTGGCTGGTGCTCTGTGATGGAAGCTCTTCCTTTTTGGTTCCCTGGAGGGCAGCCACTATAATTTTTGCCTGTCTTTCTCCAGCCCTGTCAGTTGCCCTGTCAGCGGCTTGAGCTGCCTGCTTTTGTTTTTCAACTTCTTGGATTGTCAGAAACTTTCTGGGCTACTTCTAAAAGCTGAGTAATGTTCATTCCAGCAAAACTCTCCAATTTTTGTAACTTTCTCCGAATGTCAGGAGCTGCCTGGGACACAAATGCCAAATTTATAGTGTGGCTATTTTCAGGAGCTGCTGGATCAAACAGGGTGTAAATTTGATAGGCCTCCTGGAGGTGCTCTGAGAATGCTCTGGGTGACTCATCAGCCCTCTGAACAACTTCAGTGGTCTCAGACAAGTTCATAGGTTTCCTGGAGGCTTCTTTAATACCTGCAAGGAGATACCAGTGGAAATCTTCCAAAGCCCTCCTTCCCTGCAAGGTGTTAGGGTCCCACTCAGGTCGGGTAGAAAGAAAAGCCTCCTCAAGGAAGTCTTGGGCTTCCTCCTTAGGCTTCCCTTCTGAGCTAAGGAAATGCTTTCTGGCTTCCCTTCGAATTCAGTCCCTCTCTTCAGAGGTGAAAAGGGTAAGAAGGAGTTGCTGGCAGTCGTCCCAGGTGGGCCTATGAGTCTGGAGCACAGACTCGATCAGTGCAGTTAGGACCTAGGGCTTCTCAGAAAATGGTTGCTGGCAGTCTGACAAGTTTTAAGCAGAAATATTAAACCCAGCACAGACAGAAATATTCACTAGCTCAGGGCCTGGAGAATCAGCAAGGTGGGAGTATTATAACCAGAAGAAGTAGGAATAAGGTTGTAGCCAATGCTTTTTGCCACATAGGGTTTCCTTAAGCTTTGAGTTATGGGGAGAAGGCTAACGACCTGGGGAGGCTCTTTACACTGCTGCCTGGGACTGGGGCGCTCTGGAGAGGCCAGCCAGAACCAAGCGCCAGGCTGCCACCCTCCCTGGTTCCCTGCAGGCTTGGGCTGTACCTCACCCCTCCCCACTGTTTTCTCCAGGCTGGCTGCGGCTTGCTATGCAGCTGAGCTGCAGGTTGTCCCAGTTCCCGGTTCCCGGGGCTGGGCAGTTCCCAGCCGGCAAGGAGCGAAAGGCCCTGGGGGCAGTGCTCACCTGCTCTGCCCCACAGGCTCCTGCAGAAAAAAACCTACACTTTTAAATTCCAGCCAGCCACTCCACTGCTCTGGTATTCTTAAAGAGACAGGACAGAATGAGACGTTTGGGGCAGAGGATGGGAATGGGGAGGATAAAGGACCACACGAAGTTTCCTGAGAATTAGAGATCAACCACAGGGGAGCATAATATGAATTCAGAAGAATTAGAGTGTTACGGGTATAGGTTTCTCTACACAGTGCCCTGTTTAAGGGCACTGGGAAAGTTGTGGGGTGACAGAAAAGGTGGGAAAGGAGGTCTGCAGGATGGCTATTTTGAATCCACCACTGTTCTGAGAAAAAAGAGAGCTGCACCCAGTCGTTGGAGTGTGGGGTATGACAATCCAGACGCCAACAATCTTTGTGGTACCACAACTTACAGACTGGTGAATGTTTTTTACAACTTTCCCCATAATAACAGCTGATCTGTGTTTGACAGAAAAGGCAGGACTGGCATGGCTAGCCCAACCAGCAAATGAGGGATTTTACCTCCTCAGATAGGAAGTCTGTACTGAGTACCTTAAAGAAGTTTTCCCCTGGCCGCCTTGGGCAGTAGCGGTGGCAAGACGTACAGTCTTAAGCAGACACCAAACAGAACAATAGTCACTGGGACATACAAACAATTATGACAGTTTTGACAAACAGAAAGAGTCCTTTGTTGGGATCAGCCAGATGCCCTCCTGGCCACTCCCCTAATGGAGACGTTGGGCTCCTCTTGGCATCAGCAGATTGGTATAAATCCCCGGTTAGGATGGAGCTGAGCTCGCTGCCATTAGTCTTATGAGGTAGCCACGGAAACGCAGGTAAAGGCCCTCTCAGGCTCCATAGCTTTCGCCATGGAGCCACAAATTGGATCCTCGGAGATAGGCCTCAGAGGTCCCCACTCACTCACACTTGTATGCACACAAACATTCAGACAGAACCGAGACACGAGACAAACAAGGGAGGGGGGTCCTGTATTGGGATCAGTCAGATGTCCTCCTGGCCGCTTCCCTGACGGAGACGTTGGGCTCCTCTTGGCATCGGCAGATTGGTATAAACCCCTGATTAGGATGGAGCTGAGCTCACTGCCATTAGCCTTATGAGGTAGCCATGAACATGCAGGTAAAGGCCCTCTCAGGCTCCGTAGCTTTCATTGTAGAGCCACAAATTGAAATTTCAAGGGCAGGCCCTTGAACTCCCCATTCTCTCACAATTCACTCACCATTTACACAGAGTTTATTGAACTTTTTATACCTGTTTTAAGATAGAGGCCGCTCTAAATTGAACGAGAGAGAGAGAGAGAGAGAGAAACCAGAGATACTCACTAACAGAAACCGAGACTCTGCCTTACAGCATACTGGAGTGCTGGCAGAGCTAACAGAAACCAGTACTCTGTCCTCCAGCATCCTGGAGTGCTGACAGAGTCAAGAGGGAAGGCCCTCGTCAGGACCACTTCCCTCCCAGAGACAGACAGTCAGATCTGACTTACCTTCCCCGGACCAGAGCCAGAGGACTCAGGAACCGAATTTGGTGGGCACACTGGTGGTCAATCTGTTCCCCTCCAGACAGTGGTGGGCTACAGGGCCCTGAAACGTCTCAGGGGGCGCCTCCCCTATAGACTGCTGTTCATCCGGAGAAGGCCAGAATGAGTCCGGTCACACCCGGTGACGACAAAATATCTCGCTGGGGCCTCCAAAATGTTGTACCCGAGCGAGTCAAGGAATGCGCCACACTGTGAGATTGAATTATGAGTCCTTTATTATGACGGGGACCAAGAGATGGCTAACGCCCACAATTCTCTTGGCCCCGAGAAAGAGTTAAGGCACTTCTTATACCTTAGTTTGAAAAGGGAGGGGGGAACCAGCTGAAGCAATTTTTCACAGAAGCAGAGTAAGCAAAAAGTTAAAAGATAAACCAGTACATGAGAATTAAACAGTACCAGGTGCAAGGGATAAAGCTATCATAAAAAGACATACAACTTATAGATATGGGGGCTCTGGGTACTCAACAGCACCTGCATTCCCAGGCTCTGCTGGTACCACTTAACTCAGCCTCTTATCAGCAGATGCATTCCTGGATGTGCCCAGTGGCATCCTGCCCCAGCTATATAGCACAGTTACATACTTAATGGTGGGAAAATAACTAAAATGAAGAAGCTAAGATGGAGTCTGAACAGCTCTCAGTCTGAGAAAGAGAGAGTCAGTTTTAGCTGGAGAAAAGCAGGTTATCACAGTACATACACTAAACTTTTTTTGTTTGGTTTTGTTGAACTAGTTGCCCACATTTCCAAATTATGACTTTTCACAAAGATGCAGATTTCTGACTTTTCTTGGAAATCCTAAGCTGTGGCAAGAATCATTTGGAACTGAGTTGTACCTGCCCTTTGGGTGGGATGTGCACGCCCTCGTTTTCCATGACTATCATCTGCCTGCCTTCTCTGCAGCAGTGCCTTTCAAACATTTTTTACATAGCTTACAATAAACAATACATTTTACGTTGCTACCCAGGACTCACATGCTTGCATATGTGTGTGTTTGCATTCATATATAGGTATAGATATGCATGTACATATATACACTCCAAAGCAAAATACATCCATGAAACAATGCTTACTATTACTCTTTGCAATTGTCTGTTCTATTCTATCCTACTGTATTCTAGTATATATATATTTTAATGATGGCATCCACTCCTTAAATTGATTTCACAAACCACTTCTGGGTCATAGCTCATAAGTTGAAAACATCGTTGTCTATCATGTTACTTGTCTGTTTCTCCTCTAAATGCTATTGGTTAGTTTTCTAAGCTAGATTCCTGTCTAAGCCCTTCAGGGTTTCCAGGACAATTCACTGTGTGGGTGAGCAGCATCTGCCTCTCTTCACTTAAACCTGGGCAATTACTGGTTTTGCCCAAGGGTCTTAAAATTTAAACTGCTTGATATCTGGCAGTTTCCCTGCCGACTTTTCCGTTATCTGATTTTCTATTTCAATAAAAATAGCCTTTTAGGCAAATATGCTACTGATTCAGAAAATCCATTTCCTGGCTGGGCTGGGAAATTAAAGGGCAAATGAAAGTGAGTCCTGGCTGGGCGTGGTGACTCAAGCCTGTAATCTCAGCACTTTGGGAGGCAGAGGCGGCCGGATCACTTGAGGTTAGAAGTTAGAGACCAGCCTGGCCAACATGGTGAAACCCCATCTCTACTAAAAGTACAAGTATTAGCCAGGCATAGTGGCCCCTACCTGTAATCCCAACTACTCGGGAGGCTGAGGTTGTGCCACTGCACTCCAGGCGGCAGAGCGAGATTCCGTCTCAAAAAAAATAAGGAAAGTGAGTCCTGTTGTACAGGAAGAAGAGTTCTCAGATGATGATGATGGTGCATGGGGACTTTACTGAAGGAGGCCCCAGCTCATGGTTTCCACAGGATTGATTCCTCCATCTCATGAATCATTAAACAAATACTTATGGATGACCCATGTGCCAGACCCTGTGCTAGGGAACTCATCCAAAACTTATAAAAATTCTCCTAGGCTGGGCATGGTGGCTCACGCCTGTAATCCCAGCACTTTGGGAGGCTGAGGCAGGCAGATAACCAGGTCAGGAGTTCGAGAGCAGCCTGACCAACATGGTGAAACCCTGACTGTACTAAAAATAGAAAAATTAGCTGGGCATTGGAGGCTGAGGCAGGAGAATCACTTGAACCTGGGAGGCGGATGTTACACAGTGAGCCAAGAATGTGCCACTGCATTCCAGCCTGGGTGACAGAGCAAGACTCCATCTAAAAAAAAGACCGGGCACAGTGGCTCACACCCGTAATCCCAGCACTTTGGGAGGCCAAGGCAGGCGAATCACAAGGTCAAGAGACTGAGGCCATCCTGGCCAACATGGTGAAACCTCATCTCTACTAAAAGAATACAAAAATTAGCTGGGTGTGGTGGCATGGACCTGTAGTTCCAGCTACTCGGGAGGCTGAGGCAGGAGAATTGCTTGAACCCGGGAGGCGGAGGTTGCAGTGAGCTGAGATCGTTCCACTGTACTCCAGCCTGGCGCCTGGTGAGACAGCGAGACTGTGTCTCAAAAAAAAAAAGTATGGGTAGTAATTATCATTTTCTGTGTTTTATCTCTTCTTATTTCTTTCTCTCTCTCTCTCTTTTTTTTTTTTTGAGATGGAGTTTCGCCCTCTTGCCCAGGCTGGAGTGCATTGGTGTGATCTCAGCTCACTGCAACCTCTACCTCCCAGGTTCAAGCAGTTCTCCTGCCTCAGCCTCTGAAGTATCTGGGATTACAGACATTTGCTACCACTCCCGGCTAATTGTTTTGTATTTTTAGCAGAGACGGGGTTCACCATGTTTGCCAGGCTGGTTTCGAACGCCTGACCTCCCAAAGTGCTAGGATTACAGGTGTGAGCTATTGTACCTGGCCTATCCTCCTATTTCTTCTTTTCTTCCATTGACCCAGATATTCGTTGATTGTCCCAGGGCAGTTCTGGCTTGGTGCTTGTTGGTCACTTGGATGTGCCCTTCTGCTCCGATCTTTGTGGGCTCTCACTGGTGTTTGTATGCGTGTAGGATGGATGTGTGCGTCGCGTTGTAGGGAGAGTGTATGGGGATGTGAAGACAGGAAATGAAAGTCTGCCAGCCACTAAGACACAAGCAGCACTGCTATAAACCCCAGTGGGAAAAGGTAACATTATAGAGAAGGAAAACTGTGTTGTCATGTTTTCATGGAATTCAGTGAATTGCGTTTGGAGGACCGGTGCCATTTTGATGCTGGAGGATTCCAGCACCTTTGTGGTGGTGTTTCCTGGAAGAGATCCTACTACTCAAGTGGTGTTGGCACCAGTGTACCCAGCAAAATCAGGCAGCAAGGCTGGTGGAACTCGGCAGAAAGGGGGCTCACTGGGGCCATCAGAGACAGTAGTGAGGCCTCTTCGTGCCAGTTAGGGGGCAGCAGAAACCCAAAAGTGGATTTTACTGGAAAGTGGGGGGCAGGAGAGGAAGGAAATGGCTAATGCCTTGACTGGCCATGTTTGTAAGTCCAGGAGAACAACTCATGGGGGCTCTCAGAAATGACTGTGGGGGTGAAGCGAGTGCATACTTGGGTACAGACGTTACAGTACCCGACAGGGGCAAGACCAGTAATATATGGGTTGTTGCTATTAAATGTGACCCCAATTTAAGTCCTAGGCTTATGTAACAAGGTTATTTATGCTTGTTATATGCTTTTTGTGTGTTACCTATAAATGTCCTTAAGCTCTTACCACAGTGCAAATGCAGCTCCTTACTAGGAATCCATGAGCAAGCACTGTCTTCAAACCCTCCCTGTTGCCTTGACATTGGCTTTTTGTTTTTTTCTTAATTCTGTCTCTTTTTCTGGCCACTCTGCTCTTGATCTCCTATGTCTACATCTGAGCCTGAAATTGGAGAGTCCTGCGCCCCTTGGCTACTCTATAATCTGAGTCTTCTACTTCCTGCTTTTCATACTCGTCTCCCACTTCCTTCTCCATCCCAGCAAGTCCCTCCCTGATGGGTCTTCACCATCCATTCCTTTCAGACACCTGCTGCCCTTCATGTTAGCAAAATGACACAAAATAATAATAGATTGTATAGTAGCCCCCAAAAGATCCACTGCACAGTTCCACACATACTAAACCTTGGGCCCTCAGAATGTGACTTATTTGGAATAAGGGTCTTGGCCAGTGTGATTAAGTTAAAGATCTAGAGATGAGTCCATCTCCTGGATTACAGTGAGTATCCTTATAAGAGACAGTAAAGAAGAAGGTGGCCATGTGAAGACCGAGGCAGAGATTGTTCTGCTGCCTCAAGCCAAGGAATGCCAGGGGCCACCAGAAGCAGGAAAAGGCAAGGAAGGAGCCTCCCCTAGAGGCTTCTGAGGGTGCCTGGCCCTGCCAGCACCTTAATTTCAAATGCCTGTCCTCTAGAACTGTGAGGAAACAAATTCTGCTGTTGAAACCACCAAATTTAGGCTGGGAGTGATGGCTCATGCCTGTAATCCCAGCACTTTGAAAGGCTGAGGCGGGCGTGTGACTTGAGCTCAGGAGTTTGATACAAAAATTAGCCGGGTGTGGTGGCGCATACTTGTAATCCCAGCTACTGGGGAGGGAGGATCACCGGATCCCAGGAAGCGGAGGCTGTAGTGAGCTATGATCTGGCCACCGCATTCCAACCTGGACAACAGAGTGAGACCCTGTCTCAAAAGCAAACAAAAAAGCCACTAAGTTTATGGTAATTTGTAACAGCAGCCCCAGGACACAGAGACAAAGGGAGACCATATAGCACCAAAGGACTTTGATTTCACGATTGGAGAACATTTTAAAATAAGAAAAGTATTCCAGAAAAGAATGTGAGAACATGTCTCAAGTATTAACAAATAGAAGAATTGCATCCTAAATAATTATTTGCAACATAACATAGAGCCAGTGCTTACCCGGTAATAAAGTACTCCAATAAAGTACTCCAAAAGCTAATTCATAAGCAAACTGAGACTAGAATGCATATTTTTCCTGCAGGAGTCATGTGATATATCATAGATGTTTTCAAATATTAGTCTGTAATGATCATTTTAATGTTAATCGTATGCAGACTCTAATTTTCTTGAAGCGAGGGATTGTTCCATACGTATTTAAATCTTGCTGCCTAGCAGAGTGCTTTGCGTGGGTAGAGCATCCAACAAATGCTTGATGAGTGGTTCATTTAAAACTTTTTCTAATTCTTTTTACCACAGGAAAACATCTGCAAGTAGAGTCGTTCATTTTTTAAAGTGCCATACACTGATATTTAATAGCAGCTGTTTTCGAGTCAGATTGCAAGGCTTCAAATCCTGGCTCTGCCACTTACCGAATGCAAATCATTAAGCAAATTTACATAATCTCTGTGTACTTCAATTTATTTATCTATAAAATTATGATAATAACACCTATCTCAGGCCGGGCATGGTGACTCAAGCCTGTAATCCCAGCACTTTGGGAGGCTGAGGCGGGTGAATCACGTGAGGTCAGGAGTTCAAGAGCAGCCTGACCAACATGAGGAAACCCTGTCTCTATAAAAATAAATAAACAAATAAATAATAATAATAATACCTATCTCATAATGCTGTTGTGAGGAGTAAATGAATTATTATGTGTTAAATACTTAGAACATTACTTGCATGTAAGGATTCAGTAAATCTTAAATATTGTTATTAGTGCTTAAGTACACCTCCTCAACTAAATTACAAACTCTGAGGAAGAGGCAATGTCCTATCCTTTTTAAAATCCCAGCATCTACACAATTTCTTGCATATTGTATGCACTCAATGAGTGTTTGTGGAACTACTAAAGGGAATGAATGAATGGTTATATGTTTACAATATCTTCTCCATAAAAAATATGTATAGAATTGATAACATTCTAGCATTTGTTACACTAAAAAGTGTTTTCAGAAATTAAATAGATTTTGTTTTTAAGACAGAGTCTTGCTCTGTTGCCTAGGCTGGAGTACTGTGGCATGATCTCGGCTCACTGCAATCTCTGCTTCCCGAGTTCAAGCAATTCTCCTGCCTCAGCCTCCCGAGTAGCTGGGACTACAAGCACCCACCACCATGTGTGGCTAATTTTTGTATTTTTAGTAGAGTTGGGGTTTCAACATGTTGACCAGGCTGGTCTCAAACTCCTAACCTCAAGCAGTCCACCCACCTCGACCTCCCAAAGTCCTGGGATTATAGGTGTGAGCCACCACACCTGGCCTAAATAGAATTTCTAAGATGTCAGCAAAAAGGAAATCATTACCAGTGGTGAAATTCTTTACTATATTTTAGCCCCTAGTAGGCAGAGACCTTGTCCTGTGTTTCTTTGTAATGCCTGCCTTTTGCATGATGTTTTGCACAGAATAGGCATGTGTGGTCTTGTACACAGAAAGGGCTTGAGCAAATCCTTATGCAGATTCCTGGAGTTATTTTTCTGTGCTGGTGTATCCTTTCCAGAATTCTACCCTGCAACTTCCACCTGCCTCAGCTTCCTGAACTCAGAGCCCCATCTCCTTACCTCCACTATGGCTCTGGGGTCTCTGGGTTCCCCTTCTTGCACCTGGAATTTATACATTGCCTCCAAGCAGAAGGCCCAGGGGTTCCTCATGCTCATCGCATCTGTTTCTCTTCCAACAGAGATTAATTAGTCTTACAAGGCCGCTTGCTCAGTCTGAAAACAGCTGTTTCATATATTCCATTCAGGTTTCTAATTGCTCACAATAAAAAGCTAAGTCCTTTCTTATTTCATTGTGGCTAGAAGCTGTTCAATGTGAATGTCTTGGTTAAAGAAGAAAAATATATAAGGTAACTATAAACTAAGACTTTCACATTCATTCAGTTGATTCTTTTGTTAAGAATTACAGGGCTGGGCATGATGGCTCACTCCTGTAATCACAGCACTTTGGGAGGCCGAGGCAGGGGGATCCCTTGAGGCCAAGTGTTTAAGATCGGCCTGGGAAACATAGTGAGACCCCGTTTCTAAAAAAAAAAAAAAAGAAAAAGAAAAAGGTAAAAATTAGCCAAGCAGTGTTTCAGTGTCTTATGCCTATAGTCTCAGCTACTTGGGAAGCTAAGGCAGGACAGTCGATCCGTTGAGCACAGGAGTTCAAGGTTACAGTGAGCTACAATCCTGCCACTGCACTCAGCCTAGGTGACACAGCGAGATCTTGTAAGAAAGAAAAGGAAGGAAGGAAGGGAAGGAGGGAGGGAGGAAAAGGAAAGGAAAGGAAAAATTACAGTATAATCCTTCTGTGTTGAAGAGCTTCTGCTGGACAAATTTTCAGTCTCGGTCAGCAGTTTAATTCAAGAACAGACTCCTCTGTCTTCCCTTGCAGCTTAAGTCAATTAGAATAGAGAAGAGAATTCTAAAGTAGAAAGAATGTACACTGTTCTCTGCCCCAATCACACATCTGTCTCACAGCTTGTTAGGCAGCATGATGTGTGTCATCTCTCTCCATTTATTTGTGCATCCATTTTTATATTCATAGTCTATAGAGACTTTCATTGCTTTTCGCAAATTAGTTTAAACTTTTAATGATATCTACAGATTTCCTCATCTAAGCACAGACATGATTTCTATTTAGGTCATTTCTGTGCAGTCAGTCATTTCCTCTTCCTAAGTCTAGGGCATAGCCCTTTAGTTCTATCATACATAAACTATCTGTTTTTTTTTTTTTTTTTTTTTTTTTTTTTTTTGAGACGGAATTTCGCTCTTGTTACCCAGGCTGGAGTGCAATGGCGCGATCTCGGCTCACCGCAACCTCCGCCTCCTGGGTTCAGGCAATTCTCCTGCCTCAGCCTCCTGAGTAGCTGGGATTACAGGCACGCGCCACCATGCCCAGCTAACTTTTTGTATTTTTAGTAGAGACGGGGTTTCACCTTGTTGACCAGGATGGTCTCGATCTCTTGACCTCGTGATCCACCCGCCTCGGCCTCCCAAAGTGCTGGGATTACAGGCGTGAGCCACTGCGCCCGGCAACTATCTGTTTTAATAGAAACCTGCCGTAATGGTGGGAGGAGGGAGACAGAGTCATTTCATCAGAAGGATACATTGTATTTACTGGAGAATTTTCTTGTCATAGAAGCACACTTAAAATTCTTTTTCTTGAAAATTTCAAATTTTACCAAAATGTGGCAGTTGTCAATTATGTAACAGGGGGTTTCCTTTTCAATATAGTGACTATCAGTAATAGTGGTGGAAATATAACAGGCCACATTCTAAAAATTCATTTTCTCTTTAATTAGGACCTGACTCTTGGAAGCTCCTTCAGGTGAGCTGCCACAACAGCACTCAAACCACATCATCTAAAAGATATTGTGGGAAAATGCATGGTCTGAGATGGAATTTAGAATGAGCTTCAGCACTTTGGGAGGCTGAGGCAGTGACTCACTTGAGGTTAGGAGTTTGAGACCAGCCTGGCCAACACAGTAAAACCCTGAATCTACCAAAAATATAAAATGTTAGCCAGGCATGGTGGTGCATGCCTGTAATCCCAGCTACTCAGGAGCCTGAGGCAGGAGAATCACTTGAACTCAGGAGGTGGAGGCTGCAGTGAGACAAGATCACGTCACTGTACTCAAGCCTGAGCAACAGAGCAAGACTCTGTCTCAAAAAAAAAAAAAAAAAAAAAAAAATTAATGAATAATACCTCAGTCACTTTTTAGTAAGAAACCATTCCTTCTTGTGGGAATTAGAGCCTTGGCCCAGAACCCTGGCTCTGAGGTTTAAATTCTGTTATGACAGCCCCCAGTACACTCATGGTTTCATGGTGCCAGCACAGGAGTGGCTGATGACAGAGGCTGACATGTCATGTACCTCATTCTGTGAATTTCATTTTTTTTAGTGTCTCTTCCTTGGTGAATGCTCTCTGATAGGTGTTACCATGCAATACAAAGATCACATGCCTGATGCTGCCATGTGCCCATCCGTTTGCCTCTTTCCTAGACATCCTTTCTCCTTCTGGATCCCTACATATGTGCACAGTGTATATAAAGAATTATAATTAAATAAACTACATAATTTGCTTAGTGATTAGGTCTCTTTTAAACTTTTAAACTATTTCTTGTGAGTTCAAGAAAGCAGAGATCTTTGTAGTTTTTTTGTTTTGTATTGTAATCACTACTGTATCCCTAGTACTTATAATAGTGTGTGGCAGATCATAAGTACTCAATAAATAGTTCCTGGGTGAATACATACTAAATATAAATCTTTGTCAATTATTATATGTGTGAGAAATATCTACTCCTAGTTGGAGGCTTGTTTTTTCATTTACTTTATTGTAAGTGATGTTTGAATGAACAGAAATAAGTATGGAATTTTAAATTTATCAATCCTTACCTCTATAGTAAGCTATGTTTGTTTCTTATTTAAGAAATTCTCTGCTGCAAAGTGATAAATACATTCTGGTGTATTTTCTTCTAGCCTGTCTTTTCCCCACTGATCTGCAATGACATTTTTGTTGTTAATTAACTTTTACTATCAGTCTTTCTGTTTCTAGGCTATTTTGTTTCATTGTCTGTTTATCCTTTTTTAAAAAATTGTTTTCGAGACAAGGACTAACTCTGTGGCTCAGGTTGTAGTGCAGTGGCACAGTCATGGCTCACTGCACTCTCTATCTCCTGGGCTCAAGTGATCTATCACAACTTTCTGAGTCATTGGGACTACAGGCGTGGACCATGACTTCTGGCTAATCAAAAACATTTTTTTGAAGAGACGGTGTCTTACTATGTAGCCCAGGCTGGCCTCAAACTTCTGGCCTTCCTCCCACCTCAGTCTCCCAAAGCATTGGGATTACAGGTGTGAGCCACTGCAACTGGCCTATCCTATTTATTTTTATTCATCACTATTTATTTTTAATTGCTGGACAGTTTGACAAGTCCGGTTGGAGCTACTTATGCATCAAATCCCATTTGTAAGGGTTGTTTGTCTTGTTCAAAGGACAGTGGGTGCAGCCAATGTCAACAGAAGTTGTTATTCTTCCTTCAAAGAGAAGGGATGCACCAGGATGGAGAGTGCCTGCATTCCTGCCCATCCGGGTACTGTGGACACTGAGCCCCAGATATGAACAGATGTGCAACTTCTCTCGGAGAAAACAAAATAAAAAATACATCATTGGTCCATGTTCAGCTGCTCATCATAAAAAAGAAACACATCATTGGATAAGCAACTTCATTCAAAAGTCAGTGCCGCAGCAAGCAAGAAATTAGAAGCTTATTAAAATAAGAAGGAATTTTGATCTGGGCACCATGGCTGACACCTGTAATCCCAGCACTTTGGAAGGCGGAGGTGGGTGGATCACTTGAGGTCAGGAATTCAAGACCAGATTGGCCAACATGGTGAAACCCTGTCTCTACTAAAAATACAAAAATTAGCCAGGCGTGATGGCACATGCCAGTAATCCCAGCTACCTAGGAGGTGGAGGCAGGAAAATCGCTTGAACCCAGGAGACAGAGGTTGCAGTCAGCCAAGATCACACCACTGCACTCCAGCCTGGGCAACAGAGTGAGACTCCATCACAAAAAAAAATAAATAAATAAAATAAAAATAAAATGAGATGGAATTTTGGCCCATTGACAAAAAATTAATAATTATTATTGTATCTAATTGCTGGGCATTGAAGAGCTAATAAGCCAGCCTACTTAAGAGCATCTATTTTCTGGCTGAGCTTCAGCTGTTGCAAGTGGATTTTTCTTATTCGGACTACCGGTTGTTAAACTGTAGTGTGAATCAGAAGAGTTTGTTAATACAGATTGCTGAAGTGTTTGATTTGTAGGCCTGAGGTGGGACTGAGAATGTACTTTTTACCAAGTTCCCATGTGATGTTGATGCTGCTGGTTCTGGGACCACATTTTGAGAACCGTTGATGTTTCTTTAATGTAAATTACTTTCTTACATTGTGAAAACTTAGAGCATATTCTTCCTCAGGCCTAAGTACTATATAGGAACTATTGAGTACTTTAACAGTAATTCTCCATGTGGAAAAAAAGCATTTTCCCTTAGTCTGTACTTATGACTTTCAAATTTGCTTTTATCCAAAATCAAGAGAATTAGAGAAATGATTTTAGTAAAAAATTACTAAAATCAAAAAGATAGGTAAGTATTTAAGGAATCATTGTAGTATTCCTAACAGTTTTATAGATGAAATTTTAAATTCTCTGGGTTATAACTTGCTTTCTGATGCCATTATCAACCTGATGGCTGACACTGGTCTATCACCCATTAGGGATAGATGCTAAAATTGTTGGCTTTCAGTTTTTAAAATACGGCTTAATTTTATGTTTGCTTAAAATTGGTTTGTTTTAGGCTGGTCATATCTTGGGCCCCACACATGTGTTCATTCACAATTGCGATTGATCCAAAATATCTTATCAGGCAAAGCATGGTGGCTCACACCTGTAATCCCAGCACTTTGGAAGGCCGAGGCGGATGGAGCATGTGAGGTCAAGAGTTCAAGACCAGCCTGGCCAACATAGCGAAACCATATCTCTACTAAAAGTAAAAAAAATTAGCCAGGCTTGGTGGCATCCACCTGTAGTCCCAGCTATTTGGGAGGCTGAGGCAGGAGAATTGCTTGAACCAGGAGGCGGAGGTTTCAGTGAGCCGAGATGGTGCCACTGCACTCCAGCCTGAGCAACAGAGCCAGACTCCCTCTTAAAAATATATATTATTTTGTTTTATATTCTCTATTTGTTAATGAGAGTGACTAAAATAATGAAGAAAACATTTTAATATGGTATATGAATAGTAATAAAATAATATGTATCTCCAAAATCTGAATCTAATGCTACTATATTTGTATTATAGCTGATTCTTTACAAAAAGCAGTCTTGGCTTACTAGAAATTAACATTTTAAAAGTTGATCAGTTTCATTCTTTCTGGAGAATGTTAGCTTTACTGAAAGTATAAAAGTTTCATTGTTGTAGACAGCAGGTCCTAATAAAAACAAGAAAAATAAGAAAAAGTTTGTTACAGGTAGAACTGAATAAGTGAGGTACCACTGAAGAATTAAAGATATCTCACACATTGATTAATTGAATGCTGGATAAGAACTTGTTTTATCTCATTATTCAACTCACTAAAATGTTAAAGTAAAACAAAAAGGCAGTTATTGCAAGTTTTTACGTAAAACTGTAAGATTTTTTAAAAAGTAAAACACCACCTCATTCACACTGAGTTCATTTGGCTGGTATTGATTCTGAATATATATTTTATAATATTTCTTTGGCCTTGACCTGCAAACGAAACACAGACATTTTCTCAATTAGTCATTTTCAGGTTTATTGCCTAAGATGCTAATTGAAATTCAGGGCAGGGAAAAATACGTCATTGGCCTTTGTATATCTTTGAAAGGCCTTCTAATGGGACCCTGCTCAGTATAAAAGCTTCTCTTCTCTGCAAACTGAAAGGGACCCTGTGTGTGAAGTGTGTTCAGTGGGGTCTTCAAGGAACAACATAGAGAGCAGCCGCTGGCCAGCCGGAAGCCACCATGTGCTGTCCTCAACAGAACAGCTCCAGGCTGCATGAGCCCCGGGCAATTAGGCACCAAAAGAAGATGCTCACACTTTCCAAAATTCTTTCCCAGGGCTGGGGGAAGGGAGCCAGACTTGGAGCCCCTATGTGCAACTCAGTCTCCAAGGAAAGAAAGCATGTTCTCATCCTCCAGACACTCCATTTTCTCCCTGAATTAGTGTCCTTTCTTTGAACCAGATGAGACTTCACTCAGATCTGGAGGCTCTGGCCCCTTAGTTCTGTTTCCACAGTGCTTCCAGTCCTCTCCCCACTTTGGAGGCCCCCAAAATGAGAAGCTTATCTCTTTGATTTTGTGAAAGAAAATGCATAGATTGTCTGTTTGGGGCTTCTGAAAGTTGTGAGGGCCTGAGGAAGGTGAGTGAGTGGGGAGTGACAGAGCATGACCTTAATTACTGATCTTTTGTTATAGATTAACTTCCTTCCTATTTTATTGTTCCTGGCTCAGACCAGATAGCGCCTGAGATAAAACATTCCTTAATGTGGAACGTTAAATACTCCCTTCCCAAGAAGAAACACTGCCTAAAAGCAGTCAGATGGCTGTGACTGTCCTCTGACCTTCTATGGAAAGTGCCGTTGTCCTGTTAAGCTTCCCCAGACCTTGCCTGTGTACACAACCCTCAAACCTCTCTGCTTCAGAGTACTAACCCCATCTTTTTGGAGTCCTCCTGGGTGACCATCCTCAAACTTTGTGCACAAAGAAACTCAGTATTTTAATCCTGTTGCCTGGATCTCAATTTAAAGTTGGTAATTTTCAAAGAACTCTTCATTTTCTCTTTGCATATTTTATTGTTTCCTTTCCATCCATTTTTCTTTTACTTACTTCCTGAAGCCAAGAGTCAGTATCAAGGTGTCTTAGTGAAAGGACCTCATACTTAGGAGTTCCTGGGTCAAAACCTCTATCTCTCATTTCTTAGCTCTATGACCTAACCCCAGTTTTCTTAATCTCTCTGGGCCTCAGTTTGTCCATTATTATAGTAAAATATGTACTCCAATTTACTTTTATTTAACTACTTATTGCCATATTTAATTCCCAACCACAAATATTACATATTAGTTGTGTATTGTTAAATCATAATGTTCTCTTACTATCTCTATTATGCCTGAGAAATGTCTTTCCTGTGTATAAATCATACACACGTTGCTCCTGGACCAAACCAAGGGTCGAGCTGCTGTTTCTTTGCCCCAGTAATGGGATGCAGATGAACTGGGGAGGCAGAGAGTTTTTATTTTTGCAACTGGTTACAGGGAGAAGGCCTGAAAATTATTGTCAGACCAACTCAAAATTACAAAGTTTTCCAGAGCTTATATACCTTCTAAGCTATATGTGTAAGTGTGCATTCATCTAAAGACATAGTGATTAACTTCTTTTAATCTATAACTAAGGTCTGAGTCCTGAAGACCTTCCTCTGGAGCCTCAGTAAATTTACTTAATCTAAATGGGTCCAGGTTCTGGGTTGATTACCCGTATCTTGTCTCCTGCTAAATCAGAGAGGTTTGGGGAGCTCCTTCAGACCCCTAATAAACTTATTCGTGGAGATCTGGGGAATTTCTTCAGACCAGCAATAAAACTTGTTTAATCCAGTCTGGCCAACATGGTGAAACCCCATCCCGACTAAAAATACAAAAAAATTAGCCAGGCATGGTGGCATGCGCCTGTAATCCCAGCTACTCAGGAGGCTGAGGCAGGGGAATTGCTTGAACTTGGGAGGTGGAGGTTGCAGTGAGCCGAGATCACACCTCTGCACTCCAGCCTGGGCAACAGAGTGAGACTCCATCTCAAAAATAAAAAAATAAAATTAATAAAAAGAAAACTTGTTTAATCCTAAATGGTTCCTGTTAAGAATTCATTCATTATTTTGTCATGCTTTAAAGCCCAGGAAAGGCCTAGGCAAAACTCTTGGTGGGCTTTTGTTACATTCTAGCCTTTGTATAAGGGCACTGGCCTTTTTAACTTTTAAAATTTAACTTAACCACTCAATCAGTACTGAAACCGTTGTTATGGAGGCCTGCATTAGTGAGACCTGGCCTGCCACAATGTGATTAAGGAAACTTATTAAAACATTTTTCTAAATCGAGATTTTCCATTTCAATGGCCTTGTAATTGATTGAAAAGTTTATTTTGAATCTCGTGGTCTTGTAGGCTCTTGTGGAGGGTTTAAATTGGAAGATAAGTAATGACAGTAAAACAGTTGTTATGTTAGTATAAAAGAATAAACCCCCCAGGACTTTATTTGGTTTTAAAAGTCTATCTGCAAAGATATAGTTTATAGAAAAATATTTAATTCAAATGTTTCTCATTGCTCTGGAGTGTGTGAAGAAGAGGCCTGAGAATATTCTGTTAGGAAGGCAGAAACTTTCAGATGCAGTTCCCTTGCTTGACACCTCTGTTTCACTTTTGGCTGATTTGTGTAGTCTGACTTCTGCTCACTGACAGGCTCAGCGTCATGAGTGTGCAAGACGTAAGGGAGGTGGGACCTTGTCCTTTCAGTGCCGTCTTCCTGGGTGGCTGCCAGAATTCACCATTATTGCATTCTACTCTCATAGCCTCAATTTCTGTTTTTGTTTGCTTTTACTGAAGTTGGAGTTGTGACACGGAGTCAGATCATTGAAAAGACTCACAGGATTCCAAAGGGCATACTCATAGAGTATAAACTGGCGGATAAAGTACAGCAGGAGAAAGCAAGCAGCGGCAGATACAGCGGGGACTGAGACTTAGGCTCACTGGGGGTGCTCTGTGTTCAGGTGCGAACCACCAAGATACATGCATGATACCTGTTTTCAGGGAAGCCAAAATACAAGTGTACAGAGAAGCCTTTATACCCCCGTCACATTGCTAAAACTGGATGATGAAAGCAGGTACCAAGCCATTTATAAATGTCAGTAATAATGACCAGCACATCATAGAGGGTGGCTCAAGGCAATTTCAGACATTAAATAACATAGTAGAAATCACTAGCTAGTCCATTTCATCCGGGTTCTTGTCACACAACCGGAAAAGATTAGGCTCGCGGACACATAGAAGAGTGAGGAACAGAATTTATTGGACAAAAAGGAAAAAGAGCTCTCAGCAAAGCGAGAGGGAGTCTTGCCAACAGGCCCTTCACCTCACAGATTGAACACCAGGCCACCCCACAGAAACTGAAGAGGCCAGGCTCCTCCCCCTGAACAAGCGTAAACTTCTTGTGGCTCCACCCCCTTCCTCCAGTGAGCAGGTGGGCATTATTCAGAGAGAATCAGCTGAGAAAGGGCAGGCTTCATCCCTGACCAGAAGTCTGGTTTTCCAGACTTCAGGCTGTTTTAGGCTTGAAGGCAGAGTTTCGTAGGGGACCTTGGTAAGGAGAGTTCTTTTTGATACTTTAATATAGATTGTAAGAGGCAGAAAGAAAAAAATTGATCACATTTAACATATAGTTACTTTAAAAAAACACATCCTAGAGTTTTCTAGACTTGTAATATAGAAAATCTGAGTGGCAGCCAACTTAAGACAGATAATGCCTCGAAGTCTGTAACTTTAATAAGCACATCAGAACTGAAATTCTATAGTAGTTACCCTATAGTATTCACATGCATGGAATACTGAAAGCCTTCATACAGGAAAGATTCTGGAAACCATATTTTGATAGTCAGGGTCACAGATATTGCTCTGTTTCAGTAACAGGGTTTCTACTTATGAAAGTTATTTAAAAGGCAAGAGTATTCAAAATGTGAACAACTATTACTACCATTAGCTCCAGAATCAGTTCTGAAGAATTTCTTGGAAGTCATCTTGAAAATAATAAAACAATACATTTTCAGAAATCCACTAAATCATAATCTGAAGCCACTTTACTGAGGTATTTATATTTATATGAATTTGTTATTTTACACAGAATGAGAAACTATGACCTAAAGACAGAGGTAACAATAATCTGATTAGCATTAGCCATCCCGTTCCAACAACAGATCACTCTAATAAGCCGTTTTTAGAAGCAGCAAAGCATAGTGCTTAAGAACATGTTCTAGAGCTAGACAGTCTGGGTTTGACTCCTGATGCCACTTTTTATTCTAAAACTTTGGGCAAATTGTTACATAACCTACCCATGCCTCAATTGGCCTAGCTATAAAATGGGACTAATAATGGTGTCCAACTCATAGGATTGCTATGTAGGCTAAAAGGTCAAAAGAGTTTTCTATTTCTAAAACAATGTGCTTGTAATAGTCTTGGCACATTGTAAACATTGTGTAAGTGCTTATTAAACAAACAAATTTGTGCTTGTAAATGAAGATTGCCATATGAGATACAGATTCTGGTGATCTATATGTTTATCATTAGATATATGATATATACACACACACTCTATTTCAGTCCCTTGAGAGATTAACGTTTAGTCCCTTGATTTGCAAATCAGGTTGTAAATTATATGTATAGAATACCTTTGCAGTGATTAGTTCATTATAAAATTATGCTAACTATGTTGGTTTTCATTTAGGAATAAGCTGACTCTATAAATAAAGTTTGAAAATAAGTAAGGTATAAAAGAATTCTGGAAGGATATACAAAATACTAGGAACAGTGGTTTGGGAGTGAGGATGAGAAGTAGACTAATGTGGGACAGGATGGGAGTGATATTTTTTTTAACTCACCATCTATATTTTTATAATTTCTAGGTCTGGCATCAGTATCTTCTCATCCTAACTTGTTTGTCTGATGAGTTAGTCATAGCTGCATGCTGTTAGTTTTTTCGAAGACTCTTCAAACGGCTGCTGATACTAAAGAAAGTTCTGAAGGAGCACTCTCCAGTGTAGGCTTTTAACTGACTTTTAAAAAACTGCCTCTTTTTTTTTTTTTTTTAATATTTCAGCTTTTATTTTAGATATAAGGGGTACATGTGTAAGATTGTTACATGAGTATATTGGACCCAGGTAGTGAGCATAGTAACCAATAGGTAAAAAGCGACCTCTTAATCAAGAGGGTAGCTCATTACTATTTACGAAGTGTTTTTAAACATTCTTTTCCATTTTTTCTGACAACTCTGGAGTTGAGCAGAAAAGATTTTTCCCCTACTTTTAGAAGAAAACGGCCCGATGCAGTGGCTCATGCCAGTAATCCCAACACTTTGGGAGGCTGAGGCAGGTGGATCACCTGAGGTCAGGAGTTTGAGACCAGTCTGGCCAACATGGTGAAACCCTGTCTCTACTAAAAATACAAAAATTAGCCAGGTGTGGTGGCAGGTGCCTATAATCCTAGCTAGTTGGGAGGCTGAGGCAGGAGAATCACTTGAACCCAGGAGGTGGAGGTTGCAGTGAGCTGAGATTGCACCATTGCACTCCAGTGTGGGGGACAAGAGTGAGACCTCGTCTCAGAAAAAGAAAAGTAAGAAAACTGACAGTCCCCTCTACCTCCCCCGCTCCCCCCAAAAAAAACCTGACAGTCCCAGAAATGTTTTGGTGTAAGTCAATACATGAACTCAGGTCCATGTCTAGAACTGTTTACCACCCACCCCTTCATAAAACAGTAGCTGTGGCCAGGCACGGTGGCCCACGCCTGTAATCACAGCACTTTAGGAGACCGAGGTGGGTGGATCACTTGAGGCCGGGAGTTCAAGACCAGCCTGGCCAAACTGGTGAAACCCCATCTCTACTAAAATTACAAAAATTAGTTGGGCATGGTGGCATGCGCCTGTAATCCCAGCTACTTGGGAGGCTGAGGCAAGAGAATCACTTGAACCAGGGAAGCAGGGGTTGCACTAAGCCAAGATCACACCACTGCACTCCAACCTGTGCGACAGAGCAAGACTCCGTCTTAAAAACAAAACCAAAAACAAACAGTAACAGTTACTTCTCTGAAGCCATTATTTTTTATCCTGTTACATATATTGAAGACTTCATTTGGGTAACTGTATTCATGAGTATCTTAAGCTTTCTTTTTCATTACCAATAGTTGGACTAACCTTTATTTTCTGGATGCTAAAGGTGTTTTATAGCAACAAAAACAAACAGCTAAGTCAGTCCGTCCAGGTACCCTGTTAAAGCTTCAAAGACTTTGAAGTAGGATCAGAATGATCTCTACTATGTACACATTCCTAAAGAATAAACACAAACAAAAATGATATAACTGATAACTTTCAGTCCCTGGAAGGATTAACTTTTAGTCCCTTGATTTGCAAATCAAGTTGTAAATTATATTAATTTGTAATAAAGTTGTAAAACTTTCTACACCTTTCCTCTCCCCTTTCTTCCTACCCACCTTTCTTCTTACCTGTTTCAATACTTTTCCTTCCAGATGATGCTCATGTAGTGTTTTGCTATTTTGAATACCTTCTCCTTTCTCATCCCTATATTTTTTCACTGAGTATAATTCCATTTTAACACATTACCTTAATGCATAACATTATCTCTGTTTTTGCTTACTTCTTTCGCTTTCACAGCACCTCTTCTCAATAAAAGTCTATATATAGTGTGTTCCCATGGTAATGAGAACTAAAATTACTTATAATCAGTGGTTTTTATATTGTTGCTGCTGCTTATCTCTTGGGTTAGGCCACTCTTTATTAGCCAGGTCACAGTTTAGTCTATGAAGTTGAGATGAAACGGTATTTGCCAGAGATTGAACTACTTCTGGAATATTTGTGAATCCAAACTTCACCATTATTGCACCATCTAGATTTCACATCTGTTTAGTGTATTACCCATATTTCCTTTTTCCATATATGAATTATTTTATTGCAATAATTGTGGTATCAAGGCAGCATGTATATTCATAGCTATAAGAAGATATTATTAGAGAAGAAAACTGTCATGGCATCATTCACTATGGTGCTTTGCATTTTTAAATTTCAAAAAGAGAAAGAAAAATTAAGCTAGTAAGTAAGAGATAACCAACCTACTTTGGGAAATGATCAATGGTTTCCTGATTTCAGAGTGGATTATAGAAAAGAGAAAAGATTGTAGTATTTTATATCTGCAAAAGCTTATTCCAAAGCAAATCAGTAAATGCAGGTTACAATACCCAGGTCACAAAGTCACATTTTTATTAATAAAAAATAACTTGCAGCCCATTGAATGAACTTTAAATGGTCATGCTACCTTGTGAAACAGAGTATCGCATTACTGGATCTGCTGTGTGCTGGACAAAGGCCAGTACAGTGCAGTGCTTTGCTGATAGAGTGTCGAATAGATTTTGTGCTGCATTAAAGCTGTCTATAGACTTCAAAAAACAAAGGTTATATCAGCATTAACCAAACTGTTTAAAATCTTACAGTTTCAAAGGACCACATGTTACAGGATTCCATTTATATGAAATTTCCAAAATAGGCGCATTTATAAAGATAGAAAATAGACTAGTGGTTGACTGTCGTTTGCAGGGATGGAAGCATTGCAGGGTCGGGTCAGCGGCCTTAGCTAAAAGATACGGAATTTATTTTCTAGGTGATAGAAATGTTCTAAATTAATGTCAGTGATAGTCACAACTGTGTGACAATATTAAAAATCATTGAATTGTACACTTTAAATGAGAGAATTGTAAATATATTAATTATAGCTCGGTAAAGTGATACCAAAGAAAGATCTGCCCCAAAAAGCTTTTGTGTAAAAATACATGTTCCACCCAATTAAAACGCAGTGTTAATATTTATTCATCTGTTTTATTACTTAAAATAATATGTGTTCTTTTACTATGCTTTTGCACAAAGAAGAAAAAACTATGAATCACAATATAAGAAGACAAGTCATTTATGATTTATTTTGCACCATTTATTTCAACTGTTTAAAATAAAAGGGCAGATTTTATGTTGCTGTCAAGGTTTTGCTTATGATAAATGTTTGAAGTGAAGCCCTGAAATGTGAACTGGTTGTGAGATGGGCTCTCCTTGGCTTCTAATGGAGGCAGGTATCCCATGGGACACACGCTTGTATTGCTTCAAATTCAATGTAGGAAAGTTAACCCTTCACGGTGCCACTTTCTTCAGAGCAAGGTTTGCATATGATTTAAAGTGAAAATTGCCAGGCCCTGTGGCTCACGCCTGTAATCCCAACACTGGGTGGCTGAGGCAGGTGGATCACCTGAGGTCAGGAGTTGGAGACCAGCCTGACCAATGTGGTGAAACCCCACCTCTACTAAAAATACAAAATTAGCCAGGCATGGTGCACATGCCTGTAATCCCAGCTACTCGGGAGGCTGAGGCAGGAGAATCACTTGAATCCAGCGGGGTGGAGGTTGCAGTGAGCTGAGATCATGCCATTGCACTCCAGCTTGGGCAACAAGAGTGAAACTCTGTCTCAAAATAAATAAATAAAAATAAAGTGAAAATTATGCAGTATGAGTTTCACTGTAGTTTTACTACTCTTGTATAGAGGAAGAAAAATTTCTCCTCTTCCTTCTTACAATCTCTGGCTAGGCCTGAGAATTAAACTCACATAAGGCAGATAAACAGAAGAAAAGCACACACTTTTTATTATAATTTTACATGCACATGAAAGTCCTCACAAAACAATGAAGACCCAAAGAAGTGACCAGAAGTAGAAAACTTATATATCTTTTAGACAAAGAAATGTTACATTTGTGAAGAAGTGATAAGGCAAAGCAGTTTGGGTGAGAGGCAGTAAATTGTGAGGAAGTCACTAAAAGTATAGAGGGGGAAGTGAATGGAAGATAAGGGATATTTAGTAAGTTTGTACAGATCTATTTCAGAGTCAATTCCAAGTCGCTGGTGATACAGATGTTCTTTTCTTCCTGATACAGGGAGGGCACCATTCTCCTGGAAATTTTTATCGTGTGTTTTTAAGTAGAAAGCGGGAGGTCAAAAGTCTTTCTTGCAGCTGCTATTTCTCCATTGCTTTCAGCTGTAAATAATCAATATGCCAAAGTGGTATATTTTGGAGTGGCATGTCCTGAACTTCTTCACTTGTTTACTCACTCATTGCTAATCAGGACCTGATCCGTTTTTTACAGCCATCCACTCCTATGCTTTTTATCTTATGCCATTATTTAAATCTGATGTTGCATTCGGTTCTCTACAGTTGGAAGGGGTCTAGGCTAGGCTACCTCTGGATTGTTCAAAATGCTTTATTAAAAGGGAGAAAGTCTTGAGGTCAAATCAGTTTAGCAAATGGTGTGTACCATATCTTGCTCTTACAAAGTCTCAGTGCACACTAGCATATTAAAGGTTCTGAGAAATCTAGAAGAAAAAAAGTATGTAACTTTATTTAACCTAATAGTTCCCAAACTTCATTTATTTATTTATTTGAGATGGAGTCTCACTCTGTTGCCCAGGCTGGAGTGCAGTGGCATGATCTTGGTTTACTGCAACCTCTGCCTCCCCTGTGCCACCACCTCCAGCTAATTTTTGTATTTTTAGTAGAGATGGGGTTTTACTATATTGACAGGGCTGGTCTTGAACCACTGACCTCATGATCCGCCCGCCTGGGCCTCCCAAAGTGCTGGGATTACAGGCATGAGCCACTGCGCCCAGCCTACCCAAACTTATTTTTTAGTGATTCCTAGAAACACTCCATAGAACTATCCTCTGCAGAACATACTATGGGAAATGGGGTTCTGGAGTCATAAGTATCTCCTCCTTTATGACCTTATTACTCTTTCCCAGTTCTGACAGATCTTTTTATATTTCTTTTTTTTTTCTTGCTGAACATGTTTGTTTTAAGCCACAATTCAAAGTTGCTACATTTACTTTTTCCTGGTTATTGCCCAGTTGTTAAGTTTGGATTGCACTGGGAAGATGCTGATTATATGGTGCTCTGAATACCTTGCGTTCTTCGCCAGTAACTCTCCTAAAGATTTGTGATGCACACACAACTGCCCAGCAGGGAATTGGGCTTGCCTTCTTGCAATTTTGGAAGACAGTCCTTCTGCGTCCATCTGTTTGTTATTGGCTGGCACCATAGAGATGTGTTTCTCTGTCCCTCATTAATTGTAACCAACCTTAAGAGAGATAAGTTGGTCTGGGCATGGTGGCTTGTGCCTGTAATCCCAGCACTTTGGGAGGCCGAGGTGGATGGATCACCTGAGGTCAGGAGTTCGAGACCAGCCTGGCCAACATGGCGAAACCATGTATCTACTAAAAATACAAAAATTAGCTGGGCATGGTGGTGCCTGCCTGTAGTCCTAGCTACTCAGGAGGCTGAGGAAGGAGAACCCGGGAGGCAGAGGTCACAGTGAGCCAAGATCACGCCATTGCACTCCAGCCTGGGCAACAAGAGTAAAATTCCGTCTCAGAAAAAAAAAAAAAAAAAAAAAAAGAGAGAGAAGGAATGTATATACCTTACAGTGGATAAGGCATGTATATATTAGGCATGTATATACCTTACAGTGGATAAGTTTGTCAGATCCTTTTCTTAGTGCATATTTATAGAGATAGAATAAATTATAAATACACATGGAATGGATGTCACCAATAAGGGTTTTTAAACACTGGAGAATGAATGGATGTCACCAATAAGGGTTTTTAAACACTGGAGAATGAATGGATGTCACCAATAAGGGTTTTTAAACACTGGAGAGAATTTTACATGGGGCCTGCTTTGTAGATATCCTTTTCTTTTTTCAATCTATGAACTGAAATATGTGAAATAGATCTGTACCCTCCTCTTTTGGCTGCCCAGCTAAATTCATCCCAACAACACTTCCCAGCTGTCTTCAGGTCACCACCAATCCAATCCAGGCTGGAAGTGATGAGGCTGAGCTGTGGAATACAAGGACCATGCGTGGGGTGCTCTTCTGGGTCCTAGGGATAAGTGATAAACTGTTACTGAAAATGGGCTGTCATGGCTCTTAGATCTAGTGGGGAAAGATACCAATAAATAAACATACAAAGAAATCAAATCTTGATAAACACTTCAGATCATTAAAACCAGATTATGTGAGTGTGACCAAGTGGTGCTGTAGATGGAATGGTCTTGGAAAGCTGCTTTCGGAGATGACAGTTAGGTTGAGATCCTAGTGAAGAATGTCAATAAGGAGAAAGAAATCCAGGCAGAAGAGACAGCTGCTGCAGAAACTCTAGAGTAAGACCCAGCTTGAGGTCTTCCTTTTTCATTTTTATTTTTTGAGATAGGGTCTCACTCTGTCACCCAGGCTAAAGTACAGTGGCATGATCTCACTACAGCCTCCACCTTCTGGGCTCAAGTGATCCTCCCACTTCAGCCTCCCAAGTAGCTGGGACTATAGGCACACACCACCATGCCTGGATAATTTTTGTATTTTTTGTAGAGTCAGAGTCTCATCATGTTGCCCAGGCTGCACCTTGAGGTCTTTAAATAACCAACAGAAGGCCATGGAGGGGAGCAAAGTGGATGAGGGATGAGTGGGAAAAAGATACCTCCTGAGCTCTTTCAGGGAGGTCAGGGCAAGTTGCATAGGGTTTTGTCAACCCTGACGTGGATTTGAGAATCATCAGCACACAAGTAGGTATCTAAAGCTGGAGGTCTGAATGAAGTTGCCTTTGGGAAGTGAGGAAGCAGCAAAATGAGGGGCTTGGTACAGACCTGGAAGGCTCAACCTTTCAAGATTGAGCAGAGAAGAGGGGACTGCAAAGAAGCAGCCAGGCAGGTGAGAGTTCAGATGTCTGGGAAGCCATGGGGGAAAGTGTTTCCAAAAGTGGCACATTGCTGGTGAAGAAGCCCAGTAAGAGGAGGACACAGAAGTGGCCACCGAATCCAGTGACAATGTGCAAGTTGTTGATGACTTTTACAAGACCAGGTTCAGTGTTCTTTGGGAGGATTGAGGAGGAATGTCATTTAAGAATGAACAATCTGGCTCATGCCTATAATCCCAGCACTTTGAGAGGCCGAGATGGGTAGATCACAAGGTCAGGAGTTCAAGACCAGCCTGGCCAAGATGGTGAACCCTGTCTCTACTAAAAATACAAAAATTAGCTGGGCATAGTGGCGGGCACCTGTAATCCCAGCTACTCAGGAGGCTGAGGCAGAGAATTGTTTGAACCCAGGAGGCGGAGGTTGCAGTGAGCCGAGATCACACCTCTGCACTCCAGCGTGGGTGACAGAGCGAGACTCCATCTCAAAAAAAAAAAAAAAAAAAAGAATGGAAGATCATGACCATAGAAGTGTAAGGTTAAGATTTGTTTAAGATGGGACTTACTGTCTTTAAACTATATGCAGTAGAATGGAAGCAATTAATGAAAATGAAGGTGGGGATAGGAGCCATATCTCGTTGGATTTTCCTTCCCTCCTTAAGGAAATGTGAGGCATGGTTTTCAGAGAGGAAACAGGGACTGATTGTAGGAAGAGAGAGAAGTAAATAACTTGCTATACTGTGTAAATGTAATATAACCACTAGACAGTATTTATAGCCTATTAGAATTTGAGAGATTCTGGACTTCTTGGTTTTTTTAAATCAATCACTCATATCACTGATTTTGACCAAGTTTAGTTAATAGCAAAGTCAGGATTTGAACCCGGGATGTCTTGTTCAGAGTCTGGCACTTTACCACTCCACTCCACTATCTCTCCATGAGTTAAAGCTGAAACCAGTCCCCAGTCAGCATAGATTTATCTTTTCTCCAGTTCTCCTCAGCTAAGAGCATGCATAGAGAAGGAAGAGAGTTAGGTTTTATAACCAGGAGAGACAGATGAGACAGAATTAAATGTGTTTGCAAATCAGTAAGTGTACAGTGATGGCGACATCAAAGAAGTGAAGAACCCGGTATTGTAGATAATGAGCAAACTGGGGATGAAAGGATAGGAAACGCCGATGAGGTGGAAGAGTGAGTGGCTCGATTGGAAGAACTGGAGAGCCTGATGTGGAAGAATCAGAGGCGCAGTTACTGGTGATAACATGACAGATGATATGCATGTGAGTGGCTCATGTGGGTACAGGAGCAGATCACCTGCATTGAGAAGGTTGAGGATTGAGAAGTCAGGACCTTCTCCCATGGATCTGACATCCTGGGGTCTCATCCTTCTTATTTTCTACAAAAGAGAAACTCAGAGCCTGTGCCCCTGGAATCCTCAAATAAAGCATGTTCTTGTCCCAAGATAGGGAGAGTAGGGGCCGTGCAGGCAACAGTGTCATTAAGCTCACTGGGACTAAAGTGGGTCACCCCTTTCCTTCCCTTCCCTGCTATCCCTCTACCCTGAAACTTTTCTTAACTACTGAGGGCCAGGCCCTCTTGGCCTCAGCACAGAAATTCCTGTGGGGTGGGGGGCAAGGAGAACTGTTGTCCACTCCTCTCTGCAACAAAAGAAGAGTTAATTTTTGGCCAAATGAATGAAAATGGATATTAGGGTCTTGGACTGCCAGAACTCCCTGGTGGTGGCACTCCCTGGGAGAGAAGTGAGAAGGCCTGTTCCCACCCCCCAACTCCTCCCCTCTCTCTAGCTTTCTCTACCTGGACCAGACCAGCTGTCCTCCTTCCTCTCTTCTTGGATCCAGAAATTCCTGGTTTCACTAACAAAATTAACACTACTTATAATTACTCAATAGGATACACCGTTAACTCTCACATTCACTTTGTTATAAAATTTCTTTTTCTATAACAACTCTAGGTATGTTTATTGTTAATAGGCCATTGTTCCTTACTCTTTGTTTTCTTATATTATCACATCAGTCAGCGACCAAATCCTGTTCATTCTAACTGAGATGTTCCAGGATCTGTCCCCTCCGCAGCATTCCCCGTGTCTTCTCTCATGTTGGGCCATCAGAGCAGCTTAGTTGGTTCTCTTTGACCTTTCTTGCTAAAGTCCACCCTCACAACTCTCAACAGAGTCACCTGGCAAAACATAGGTCTGGTTATGTGACTGCTTTGCTTAAAGGTCTTTGATGGTTCCCCAGATTCCTTTGTTTAACATAGAATTTCTTGCAGAATCTCTCTCAAGTTACTTTGCTCCAACCACACCTGACTGCACCGTTCCCTAAACCACAGCCTAGTTAAGAACTTTAAAGATTCCAGGCACTGACTATGTATTGGTTCCCCCCACTACTTCAGGAGTTCACAACACTAGACTAACAACATTTTATTTTACAAAATGGCTCTGAACTTACACATATGTGGAAAATAACTAGCTGCTTTCCAGATTTTTCTGAGTTTCTGTCTTCTTTTTTTCTTTTGATCAGTGTTCCAGGTTCTCTGGGGCTGTAGGGAATTGCTCAGTCTGACTGGAGAATTTTAGCATTGCCTTCAACACAAATACAAGGCTACTTCTGTTTGAAGGTTTATCTCTGGCTGGAAAATATGTCCTCCTCTTTCTCCATTTAGTTAACCTTTACTTTGCCTTCAAGGTTCTAATCAAATGTAACTTCCTTTATAAAGCGTTCCGGGCTCACCCAGGGGTAATCAATCAATTGCTTAGGATTTTGCATGTGAACTTTTGTTTGTGTTACCATCAATTACCTATGGTAACACAAACAGAAGTGAGCTATTATTAATATCTTATGTGACAATGGCTATAATTAATTTATAAAAGACAAAGAGCATTGTAACTGGAAGGCAGAATTATTTTTAATATAGGACTCTGTGGTGACAGGTTTTCATCTGTATTTTTTCTTCTTGCCAATAGTGAAGGGAATTTATGATTCTTATATAAATCTTTTTAATATTAATTAAAATACACTATAAAAGTGGTGCTATACTCAGGTGCAATGCAAATAATGAGGTGAGTCTATCGCTGCCATCTCAAGCGGCTCCCCTCCAGGAGCTGGGACTCAGCTCCCTGGAGGTGAAAAGCTAAAACATTTCCCTGTTGTGCCATTTTCTCCCCTTTTCTCTCATGCATTGTTTTTCTTACTCTGATTATTCTTGATGGGAGTTTTTAGCAGAGCTCAGCACCATCTTATCCCAGGAAGAAAAAAAAATATATGAGATAAATGTATGAGAAGTGGTGCAAAAAACAACAGTTGCAATCTTTTAAATTTATTGTGGAATTAAAGAACATGTCCCTAGAATATAATCACTGGCAATTCAAAAAGCAAGGATTTTTAGCAAAATAAATAAGACCAGTTTTCTTCCTCTGGGGCTTGTGTCTGTTTATCTCAGTGAGTCTTTTGCTCCAACCACACTAAACTGCACTCAAGTCTTGCAGCCCAAGCTCTTCCTTTTCCTTAATTAGCATCAGGAGTTTTCATTAGTTATTTTACGAGTTGTTAGTGATCCTCATTAGCTTTGCTGGGGTCTTAAATTTTCTTGACATTTACTATTTCATTGCATAAGATTTTATGGTTAGGCTGGGTGAGGTGGCTCACACCTATAATCCCAGCACTTTGGGAGGCCGAGGCAGGTGGATTGCTTGAGGTCAGGAGTTTGAGACCAGCCTGGCCAACATGGTGAAACCTCGTCTCTATTTAAAAAAAAAAAAAAAAAAAAAATTTATGGTTAATTCCTAGAGTATATAAGCCAGATTATTGGCCATTGTTATTTTTTACATTGTATATATTCCTATTTCAGAATTTCTTGTATCTTTTTTTTAGAAGACAAAATGTTTTATTTTAAAACATTGAAAAAACATTGAATTGAATGTCCATTATATAACCAGGAATGTTAAATATATGAAATCTGTAAATCTCTAAAATGTGGTTAGCACTTCCAGAGCTAAATGTTGCAAATTATCCTACTTTTTTCTCTAATATCAACAGTACCCGATGTTATGAAAAATAACAAAAAGACCTTACTAATTATCCAATCAAAGTCATCTTTGGGTAAATTTATATCCACACAAGGTAAAGTTTTGTCCAAGATGTTCCTGATACATGAAGCTTCCACTTGAATTTCAGAAATGGAACAAAAGTATCTTCCTTTTTTGCCTGTGAATGTTTGAGTATTGCTGTATTGTTGGCTTATATCCACTACAGATACTGGTTCTAGGCCAGCCCAAGGGTCTTCAAGCATTGAAGCCTTGAAATAATTTTCCAACTCATTAGACATTCTTTTTTTTCTAACACGCCCTGATCCAAATGGTGTAGATGTCCTTGGAGAACCCTGGGGGTGGGTCTGCTGTTGCTCTGGGGAGTAGCCGAATTGCTGCTGGGATCCCGCGGGGGACCTGGAGTAGGAGCCAGGGTAGCCCCGAACTGGCCCCCCGGGAAGCTGACGCCGTGTCGCGGAGAGTGGCCGCTCCTGTAGGGCCTAGACTGGGGCCCGTATGGCGGCGTGTGGTGCGGACTCCCGTACCCGTCTCGAGGGGAGGGCAACCGTGGTACCCCGGAAGCTGCTTCCGCTACCCCAACCTCCTCCACCCGGACCAGGGTAAGGAGGAGTCGGGGGCCGAAAATGCTGTCGCTGCATATCAGGAGCAGAAGCCGAAGACCTCACTGCAGCGTTCTCCCACCGGAACTGTATCCAATTTCTTGTGTCTTAACATTTTTCTTTACAATTTTATGTAAATGGCATCCAGTTCATTGGACTTCCTGATATCTTTATACATATTAAATAAGAGAAAAATAAGTAAATATACGTATCACTTGCTCAGTTGATAGATTTTTCAAGAAAGAAAAAAATTAAGATAAAATTTCTACAAAAAAAGATTTTAATGAAATACTCTACTACTATTTCTCATTCCACACTTATTCCGCACTATGCTCCAAGTATTGTCCAAGGAACAGAAGGCAGAAACCAAGTAAGATGACAATATATTGGAGAAGAATGATTAAGTCATTTCAGAGATTTAGGTGTATTTTATTTCCAAGTGCATTGTTCCCATTTTGTGCCTCCTTCTCAGATAACACAACATAAGAAGCTGTCATCTATGTAATAATATTTTTTGTGTGTGATTAACCACTTGTGTACCTGTTTTATTATTCACTCCGTGGTCATCCGGGCCTAAAATGTGCCAGGTGTTAGGGACATAGGATAACAAGACAGAAAAGGATCATTATATTCAGATGCAAAAGAAAATGTAATAAATATAAAATGTACAAAAAGTAAGTAGCCAGTTTCAAATAATAATCAGTGTCATTCTGTCAACACTTATTTTCTGAGTACATACTCTATACTAAATACTGGTCTATAAATTAACTCTGATGGGAGAGTGGAGTGGGAGGGGAATTATTTTATATTAGTTGCTCAGGGAAGGTTTCTCTGAGGAGGTGACATTTGAACTGAAACCTAAATAACAAGTAAAAGTAGAAGAGGTTTTCAGCTGAGGTTCTGGGAGTCTGTAGATAGATTTCAGGAGGCCTATAAACTTGGATGGGAAAAATAATTACATCTTTGTTTTCACTAAACTCAGACTGAAATTTATCATTTTCTTCTATTTGAATGTAGACAACAAACTTCACTAGTACTAGTAGCACTTGTTACTTTGTTACCACTAGAAAGTGTAGTTTTTTAAATGATATTTCAGTTTTCACAGGTGTCTTGAAATGTTATCATTGCTTTGAAATTATGAGATTTCTTAGACTGACACTAGATCTGCTTCTAATTGTGTTAGTAAAGAAGCACATGTGTTACTGTGTTGATTATGTATTACTGGGCAAGAGTGACCTACAGTTTGGGAGCTTTAAACAATAACCTATGATTCTGTTGGTCGACAATTTGGGCTGTGCTCAGCTGGGTGGTTCTTAAGGACTTGCCAGGATTGCTCATGTGGCAGCAGTCATCTGACAGTCCCACTGGGCCAGATAGTCCAAGATGGCCTTCCTCCCATGCCCAGCAGCTGGTGGTAACTGCAGACTGGGCCGCATGGCTCCAACAGGTTACCCTGGGGCTCTTCACATAGTCACAGTGTTACAAGACAGCAGGAGCATGAGCTGCAAAGCCCCTTGAGGCTCAGACTCAAAACTCCCCAGAATGTCCACTGTCTTCTAATGGGCCAAAGCAAATCCAAAGCCCAGCTCAGTCAGTTTGAGAGGAAAGTCCATGGGTTGTGACTTTAGGGAAGTGTGATTAATTGGGGGCCATTACTATACTTATCTGTCAACTACTAAGTCCTAATTTTTTTTTTCCTGAGACAGGATCTCACTCTGTTGCCCTGTCTGGAGTGTAGTGGCATGATCATGACTCACTGCAGCCTTGACCTTTGGGGCTCAAGCAATCCTCCCACTTCACTCCCTGAGTAGCTGAGACTACCAGTGTGTACCACCATACCTGGCTAATTTTTTGCATGTTCTTTTTTTGTACAAAATAATCTTCTGGATGGGGTTCACCATGTTGTCCAGGCTGGTCTCGAACTCCTAAGCTCAAGTGATCCTCCGGTCTCAGCCTCCCAAAGTGCGGGGGTTACAGGCATGAACCACTGTGCCCAGCTTATGTCATAATTTTAAAAATTATTGTAATAAGTTGGCTGGGTTTGGTGACTCACGCTTGTAATCCCAGCACTTTGGGAGCCCAAGGCAGGTGGATCACTTGAGGTCAGGAGTTCAAGACCAGCCTGGCCAACATGACGAAATCCCTTCTCTACTGAAAATACGAAAATTAGCAGGTGTAGTGTCGGGCACCTGTAATTCCAGCTCCTTGGGAGGCTGAGGCACAAGAATCACTTGAACCTGGGAGGTGGAGGTTTCAGTGAGCTGAAGTTGTGCCACTAGACTCCAGCCTGGGCGACAGAGCAAGACTCTTTAAAAAAAAAAATTATATATATATATTTATATTTATATAATAATTATATATAATTATATATTTATATATATTTATATTTATATAATAATTATATATATATAATTTTAACATGATTGATGTTTTTTGTAATTTTGTCCTTTATACTTTTTAAAATATTATTTTGAGAAGAGTTTCCTAGGCTTCAGCACGTTGTCAAAGAGGGTCACGGCACAATATAAGGTTAAGAGCCCCTGATCTGAAGGTGAGGAGTTCTGAAAAGAGGAGTAAAGAAGCCTCAAGGCAGAAGCAAGCCAGTACGTCCAATGAGATGGAGGAGCAGAAGGACAGTTCCTGTGGCCAGAGCCAAAGATTGAGGGGCAACATGGTTGGAGACAGAGGCAAGGCCAGATCATGTGACTTCTTTGAAAACTTTTAAAACTTGCAGAGGGACCTCTGCTTGCCCACTGCACCACACCCACAGAGTATGAAAAGTAGGTATTGGCCAGGCGCGGTGGCTCACACCTGTAATCCCAGCACTTTGGGAGGCCAAGGTGGGTGGATCACCTGAGGTCAGGAGTTTGAGACCAGCCTGACCAACATGGAGAAACCCCGTCTCTACTAAAAATACAAAATTAGCCAGGCGTGGGGTGCTTGCCTGTAATCCCAGCTACTTGGGAGTCTGAGGCAGGAGAATTGCTTGAACACAGGAGGCAGAGGTTTCAGTGAGCCAAGATCACGCCATTGCACTCCAGCCTGGGCAACAGAAGCGGAACTCCATCTAAAAAAAAAAAAAAGAAAGAGAGAGAGAGAGAGAGAAAGAAAAGTAGGTATTACATGTGAATTGTATTTTGTGATTTTTTTTTTTTGTCATTGCTAACTTTTTTCAGTTATCTTGGCAGAAATAAGAAAACTCTGCTATTCCGTATACCTTTTGTGATATCAGAGTCTGTTGTCTATAAAGGATGCTTGAGCAATAGCTTTCTAGAGCTGGGAAAACCACATTTCAACAGGATTATATACCAGTATTTACTATTTTATAAATCCACCCATATTTGCTTAAAATCATCTCCTTTAGAGAGGCAAGAAACAAAAGCCCATTTTTTTTTTTTTTTTTTTTTAGTTTTTAGGAAACTCATAGAAGCCATTGGTGTGGTTCTTTGAAGTTGGCAAACTCTGTTTTCAGAAGACTTCTATGTTGACACTTGTGACCTAGAGAACAGAATTGCTTTAAGAGGTCAGCATTGATAAAAACTGAGGGAAGCTGAAAAGGGAGGATTAGGCTAAAGTCAGTTGTTGGAGTAGGCATAGGTGAATTACTGGTGAATTACTAAAGTGTTGAAGAAATGACTGTTGGAGTTACCAGTTTATTATAATGAGAGCTAAAGTGAGAAATGCCAGCCAGCCTAGAAGCATTCTGACTAACAAGGAGCTCAAACCCCTTATATATAAACCTGTGAAAACAAGTTTCCAGAACAACCAATTAGTTTGTATAGCTTCAGTATTGATGATTGCATTCCATAGATTACATTAAATTGATGAAGTCTGTACATCTCCAGGGAACTCCTTACAAGCTAGCCAGTGAGCTTTTATGATGGTAAGATACAGAATGGATAAAAATCTGCCAAAAAAGCTTTGGCCCTGCCCAAATTAGGATCTATTTTCATATTATCACCAGGTCAAACGTCTTGCAAACTGTCCTAGCTTTCATCTTATCAGACTGCAATTCATAACAATGAGGTGTCAAAGACTTTTTCCTTAACCACACTTCAGTGCTTCTCTGCTAATGTCTCTTTTCGACCAAGCTTCAACCTTGCTCCACCCCCAGCTTTGGCCTGCCCAGCCTAGCCTTAGCAAGGAATTCTGCTAAGTCATCCCCCAACCCTAGATATCTAATTACCCTTGATATTTGATCAAGTTCTTCATCCTCCACCTTTTTGATGTCTAAGTCCTTGCACTGCCTTTAGCAAGAGTCCTGTTAGGCCAGCTTGGCAAGAATTTCCTTGCCCTTGATGTGTCCTTTTAGCAATTTCCCATCCTTTGACCTGCTCATGCTGTTCTTGGTTATAAATCTTCACTTGTTCTTGCTGTTTCAGAGTTGAGCCCCTTCTTTTTCCCCTCCAATTGCAGTGGTCTTGAATGAAGTCTTCCTTACCGTTTTAACAAGTGGCAGAATAATTTTTTTAACATACTTTCATACCACAATCAACAGCCCCTTATCCTCCCCAAAACTCTGAGCTAACATCACTATTTAGAACTGCATCAATGATTTCGGAGCTGAATTTTTCATTTTACATGAAAGATTATGTGTTTATAATTTGTTGCTTTCACATAAGCATAAACAGAACCAGGAAGAGCTGTACTCAGGGGTCAAGTCAGAAGAAAAATATCACCATATTCAAACAGGAAACTGAACAGGCTCTGAAAACTAAGGCAAAAGGAGTTATTGTTAACATATGTAGACTATGAGCCGGGTGTGGTGGCTCACGCTTATAATCCCAGCACTTTGGGAGGCCATGGCAGGATTGCTTGAGCCTGCACATTTGAGACTAGCTTGGGTAACATGGTAAGACTCCATCTCTACAAAAAATTTAAAAATTAGTTAGGTGTGGTGGTATGTACCTATAGTCCAAGCCACTCAGGAGACTGAGGTGGGAGGATCACTTAAGGCTGGGAGGTCAGCCAGGTGCGGTGGCTCATGCCTGTAATCCCAGCACGTTGAGAGGCCAAGACAGGCAGATCACAAGGTCAGGAGTTTGAGACCAGCCTGGTCAACATAGTGAAACCCAGTCTCTACTAAAAATACAAAAATTATCTGGGTATGGTGGCGCACGCCTCTAATCCCAGCTACTTGGGAGGCTGAGGCAGGAGAATCACTTAAACCCGGGAGGCAGAGGTTGTGGTGAGCCAAGATTACGCCACTGCACTCCAGCCTGGGCAACAGAGCGAGACTCTGTTCCCCCGCCAAACGCTGAAAAAAAAAAAAACAGTCTGGGAGGCCAAGGCTACAGTGAGCTATGATTAAGACACCAGACTCCCACCTTGGCAACAGAGTAAGACCTTGCCTCTACAATTTTTTTTTTTTTTTTTTTTTGGTGCAAGTCTGGGCACAGTGGCTCACACGTGTAATCCCAGCTTTTGGGGGCCAAGGCAGAGGGATCCCTCTCAGGAGTTTGAGACCAGCCTGGGCAACATGATGAAACACATCTCAACAAAAAATACAAAAATTAGTCAGGTGTGATGGTGTGTACACCTCTAGTCCCAGCTACTTAGGAGGCTGAGGTGAGAGAATCTCTTTAGCCTGGGAGTTCAAGGCTGCAGTGAGCCATGATCATGCCACCACACTGTCGCCTGGGTGATAGAGTGAGACCAAGTCTTAAAAAACAAAAATCTGTAGAATGTGAAGCAAGATGAGAGACATTTGAAAGCATACATAGGAAAATCAGGTGTTCTCCTAGAGCTGGCTCTCTGTTGGGACAGAGACCTTTAAAATGTTTCTAGTGCTTGCAGATGTCACCCTACCCTCCTGCAAAGATAAGAGTGCATTTACTTCTGTCACCGTGGATTAGCTTTGCACATGTATTCTTTTCTTAGGGCTGCTGTAACAAAGTACTACAAACTGGGTGGCTTTAAAACAACAGAAATTTATCGTCTCACAGTTCTGGAGGCCAGAAGTCAGACATCATGGTGTCAGCAGGGCCATCTCCCTCTGGCAGCTCTAGGGAAGGACCTTTCCTTGCCTCTTCCTGGCTTCTGGTGTTTGCTGGCAATCCTCAGTGTTCCCTGGCTGGTAGATGGATCACTTCAGGCTTCGCCTCCATGGTCACATGGCCATCTTTTCCCTGCATTTCTTCACATAGTCTCCACCCCACACGCGGAGGTGTGTGTCAGTTTCTGTGTGGCTGAATTTCCCCTTTTTATAAGGACACCAGTCCTATCAGATTGGGCCTATTGTAATGACTTCATTTTAATTTTTATGTTTATAAAGACCCTGGGAGTTAGGACTTCACCATGTCTTTTTTGGGAGACAATTGAACCTACAGAGCATGTTTTTGAACTTTACGTGCAGAATCACACTGTATGTAGTCTTTTGCATCTGGCTTATTTCAGTCAGTATATTACTAGATTCATCCATGTTGCAAGTAGCAGTTTCTATTCATTGTCAGTCCTACCTACCAGTATATCAAGACTCTGCAGATTATGGTGCGAAGTCCGAATGCATCATAACTGATTTTTTTCCCACATGGATATCTAGGTATTACATAAGAAAATGTGGTTTTTGGTTTCTATGGTACTTTTTTCCATATTTCTCTTTGTTTGAATAGGAAACAAATCTAATTAAACCTTAATTGAAAGAAAACTTTTATATCCCTTCTTTCCATGACTATGAATATGTTACCTGTATAAATGTTTATATCTATGATGTGGTCACTATACATTTTGAACCAAAACATAGCTTATAGTTGTCACATGAGTTTATGGAAAAAGTTAAATATTTTACTTAATTGATTTATTTCTATCCTATAACTTTGCACATAAGACCTGATAATACAAGCTTGTTGTTTAAAAAAAAAATTGATATGATCCGGAAGGATATAAAATCAAAGTAATAGTCTCTTCTGGATATTCTTACAAAGTTTTTTTTTTTTTTTTTTTTGAGACAGACTCTTACTCTGTCGCCCAGGCCGGAATGCAGTAGCATGATCTTGGCTCACTGCAACCTCCACCTTCTGGGTTCAAGCAATTCTCCTGTCTCAGCTTCCCGAGTAGCTGGGATTACAACTGTGCATGTGTATGTGTGTGTCCCCTGTATTTCCAACACACCTGGGATCCTAATATGCATACTAATCTATAACTTGCTTTTTACATTTAACAATATATTATGACTACATTTCCGTTTTAGTACAATAAAATTTCTCCTTATTCTTTTTTTCTCCTTTGAGATGGAATCTTGGTCTGTCGCCCAGGCTGGATGGAGTGCAGTAGTGTGATCTTGGCTCACTGCAACCTCCGAATCCCAGGTTCAAGCAATTCTCCTGCCTCAGCCTCCTGAGTAGCTAGGATTATGGATGCCTGCCACCATGCCTGATTAATTTTTTTTAAATTTTTTTATTTTTAGTAGAGACAGGGTTTCACCATGTTGGCCAGGTTGATCTCCAACTCCTGATCTCAGGTGATCCACTTGCTTTGGCCTGTCAAAGTGCTGGGATTACAGACATGAGCCACTGTGCCCAGCCTTTCTCATTTTTAAAAATAATTTTATACTGTTCCATTCAATGGATGCATGATAATGTGTTCTCCAAATAGTGAATATTTAGACTATTTCCAATTCTTTGTGGAAGAATACGTGGATTTATTTCTCTTTTTATTTACTTCAATGAAAACATTCGAGAATGATTTTTCGATGTTGAATTGCTGGGTCATATGTATGTGCTTTTAAGTTGTTGACAGATATCACGAAATTGCCATTCAAAAAAGGCAGTAGCAATTTACACCCCATGAGGTGTTTTTATTATTAACTACCAGGACTTTACACTTTGTAAAATCTACAATAAGAGAGTTATGTATTGATTGTTTCCTCTGTTGTTTCAGAACAATGAGATGGTGGAGCTACAGAGAATACGGATGAAGGATGAAATCCGAGAATATAAGTTCCGGGAGGCCCGACTCCTTCAGGACTATACTGAATTGGAAGAAGAAAATATCACATTGCAGAAACTAGTGTCCACATTGAAGCAGAACCAGGTAAGGCTTAAGAAATTTTTTGAGTTATACTGAAGACGGATCTACATCTTCTGACCACTAGGGTTAAATCTCTTTACTTCTCAGGAAGGAGCTTGTCCAAATTTGTTGTTAGTCTTTAATCTTCTCTCTATAATATTTATGTACTGAAATGTCCCAACTCTCCTATTTTAGCTAAAATATAGAAAGAAAAAATACACCTGTAAGTAGTATAGTGTACAGTAAAGCTTTATTAAATAAGAAAAAGTATTTTAGTTTTTATTTTAGCTTTGCACTCATTTATTTCATTTGTCAAATGTATCGTAACAAATTTAACTTGACTACTTCTTATTAAAAGCCAGGGTCTTAGCTGGGTGTGATGGTGTATGCCTGTAATCCCAGCTACTTGGGAGGCTGAGGCAGGAGAATTGCTTGAATCTGGGAGGTGTAGGTAGCAGTGAGCCCAGATCGAGCCACTGCACTCCAGCCTGGGTGACAGAGTGAGACTCTATCTCAAAAAAAAAAAGTGGCCAGGTGCAGTGGCTCATGCCTGTAATCCTGGCGCTTTGGGAGGCCGAGGTGAGCGGATCATGAGGCCAGGAGATCGAGACCATCCTGGCCATGGTGAAACCCTGTCTCTACTAAAAATACAAAAAATTGGCCAGGCATGGTGGCATGCGCCTATAGCCCCAGCTACTCAGGAGGCTGAGGCAGGGGAATTGCTTGAATCCAGGAGGTGGAGGTTGCAGTGAACCGAGATCGTGCCACTGCACTCCAGCCTGGCGAAAGCGCAAGACTCCATCTCAAAAAAAAAAAAAAAAGCCTGGGTCTGTAAGCTTGTCTTTGAGCTTAGGGTCTCCTTACAATCACTTGTCTCTTACTCTCTTAAAATTTTTTCTATAAATTGCTTTCAAATCATAGAGGGTAATGGATTATGAAGTATAAATCAAGAAGAGCAAAATTATAAGAAAAAGAGGCTGGGCGTGGCAGCTCACGCCTATAATCCCAGCACTTTGGGAGTCTGAGGCGAGTAGATCGCCTGAGGTCAGGAGTTCAAGACCAGCCTGGCCAACATGGTGAAACCCTGTTTTTACTAAAAATGCAAAAATTAGCCAGGCATGTTGATGGGCACCTGTAATCCCAGTTACTCAGGAGGCTGAGGCAGGAGAATCACTGGAACCCGGGAGGCATAGGTTAAAGTGAGCCGAGATCACTTCAAGGTGCTTCCTTAGCGACACCTCTATTCTTGTCTAAATGCTGTTGTCACCTCTCAGTTCAGATCAACAGCCTATGCGCCAGGCACTGTGCTTGGCTGAACAGACACAAGAATCCATAGGGCATGATTCTTGTTCTCTGTAAACTTAGAAGCCAGGCCAGATGTATGCTTTTACTTTACTCCCTTCCTGAATAGGTATCTATTTCCAAATTATTTGGACATAATAGATAGATAGATAGATAGATAGATAGATAGATAGATAGATAGATGACTGATTGATACATAGATAGATATAATTTTTTGTTTGTTGTTTTTTTTTTTGAGATGGAGTCTTGCTCTGTCTCCAAGCTAGAATGCAGTGGCGTGATCTCAGCTCACTGCAACCTCCACTGCCCGGGTTCAAGCGATTCCCCTGCCTCAACCTCCCAAGTAGCTGGTACTACAGGCGCACACCACCACGCCGGCTAATTTTTTGTATTTTAGTAGAGACGGGGTTTCACCATGTTGGCCAGGATAGTCTCGATCACCTGACCTCGTGATCTGCCCACCTCAGATTCCCAAAGTGCTGGGATTACAGGCATGAACTGCCACACCCGGCCGGTAGATATAATGTTTTGATAGATAAAAAAGTGTTAAAAGGGGAAAGAAAAAAATCCAGAAGAGAAAAATCCATGTAGTGACACAATTAAAATTTGATTAAAAAAAAAATTTTTTTTTTTTGAGATAGAGTGTCACTCTATTGCCCAGGCTGGAGTGCAGTGGCGCCATCTCAGCTCACTGCAACCTCCACCTCCCGGTTGAAGCAGTTCTCTTGCCTCAGCCTCCCGAGTAGCTGGGATTGCAGGCACGAACCACCACACCCAGCTAATTTTTGTATTTTCAGTAAAGACAGGGTTGTACCATGTTGACCAAGCTGGTCTTGAACTCCTGAGCTCAAGTCATCCGCCTGCCTCAGCCTTCCAAAGCTGCTGGATTACAAGCATGAGCCATAGTGCCCGGCTGAAATTTGATTTTTGATCATTGCCACTTCTCTCAGATTTGGAGTGGTGGGGGGAAGGCAGGTGGGGGACAGTTTCAGTCCAACAAAAAAGGGCTACTGGGGTATCTGCATGTGTTTCTGCCTCATTCCTTCTCCTGTAAGCACTGAATCCCCGTATGTGTGCTGAGGGCAGGCCATTCCAGGGGCTCCCAGGTCTTGATTTGACTGGGATAAATGAACTCACAGTGGAGAAATGCAGACTTAGAAAAATATATTTGTAAAGATGCTTCTCGAATATTTTTTTAAATAAGAAGGGTATTTTTTTGTGTGGTACTTTTTTTGGTTATTGATGAAGCACATAGAGGATTTGAAACAAATTTACTTGAAGTGCAGCTATTTAAAGTGGCCCTTCCTTCCCGATTCCTTCAGTCCTCGCTGCTCTCTAGAGCATGGTGGGAGCATGACCAACAGTGTCCCTGGTGAGCCTTCCATGACCGCATGTGTAGACCGACGGACTCAGGAGGTTAATGAAGGCCAATATTAGATACTCTTGAAAGACTGCCAAGGTATTCCTTGAGCGTTCATTAACCCAGTTGCCGTTTCTGGGAGAATTTGTACTGTAACTCCTGTTGTGAGTTTCCCCATGCCTTTCTCCCAGTAAATGAAACGTGGAATCCAGTGGTTAACTCAGAAGATTTTTAAAAAGGCGGGGGGACTTATACATCTTTTATTTCCAACATGCCATATGCTAATTTTCCCAATTAAGTATCTAATTAATTCATTCAAAATCATTTTCTGCACAGAGCACCATTCTGGTTTATTCCCTGAAATTGGGGGAACTGAAATGCCACAAGTCTCTCCCAGCTAAGAAAATGCTGTGTTTGTTTCCAGTAGTAATTGACCTTTATTTACAGATGCTAGCATCTATCATAAACTCTTTGTAATCAATAAGGTTTTTTGGTTTGGGGTTTTTTTTAAGAGACAGGGTCTTACTCTGTTGCCCAGGCTGGAGTGCAGTGGCTCAATCTCGGCTCACTGCAACCTCCACCTCCTGGTCTCGTGGCTCGACCTCCTGAGTAGCTGGGATTACAGGCATGTGCCACCGTGCCCAGCTAATTTTTGTATTTTTAGTAGAGACAGGGTTTTGCCATGTTTGCCAAGCTGGTGTCAAGTGATTCGCCCCCCGCCCTTGGCCTCCCAAAATGCTGGGTTTACAGGCATGAGCCACCATGCCTGGCCCTAATTAATGAAGTACTAAGTACAATATTGTATGTACAAATGCCACAGAGTTTTTAAAAGAGGTGACAATGAGTAGCATTCAGTCACAAAATTGGGCTGTGTTACTTTGTACTGAAATTCTCCGTATATTGTAGAGTCCTTCAGCCTGGTTTAATGTTTCTCTGAACAGCAAAGCTACTACCATTTTAAAATGCCTAGTTCAAAGAATTTTCCCTTCTGAAGCATTATTTTTCTTTTAACTATTGATTATTTTCTAAGTACAGTGTAATTATTGTTTAAACAACACCTCTAACTTTCTATATAGGGTCTGTTTATTCATTTGTTTCCATTCCATCTCCTTCCATTAACATATAGCACCCACAGTAGAGCCTGATCCATAGTAGACATTAAATAAAACACTTGTTGAAAGAATTAAAAACTGGCCAGGCACAGTGGCTCATGCCTGTAATCCCAGCACTTTGGGAGACTGAGGAGGATCACTTGAGTCCAAAAGTTTGAGACCAACCTGGGCAACATAGGGAGACCTTCTCTCTACCAAAAAATAAAATAAAATAAAATAACCAAGTATGATGATGCACACCTTTGGTCCCAGCCACTTGGGAGGCCGAGATGGGAGGATTGCTTGAGCCTGGGAGGTTGAGGCTGCAGTGAGCCATGATCACACTTTTGTACTCCAGCCTGAGCAATAGAGACCCTATCTCAGAAAAAAAAGAAAAGGAACAATTCAATCATACTTCTATTATGAAACACTTCCTCGTATGTCAGGTAATATATAAGAATGTCATAAGGTAAGGCTGGGCACAGTGGCTCATGCCTGTAATCCCAGCACTTTGGAAGGCCGAGGCAGGCAGATCATGAGGTCAGGGGTTTGAGACCAGCCTGGCCAACACAGTGAAACCTCATCTCTACTAAAAATACAAAAATTAGCTGGGCATGGTGACAGGCGTCTGTAATCCTAGCTACTTGGGAGATTGAGGCAGGAGAATTGCTTGAACCCAGGAGGTGGAGGTTGCAGTGAGCTGAGATCATGCCACTGTACTCTCCAGTCTGGGCAACAGAGCTGCTAGACTCTGTCTCAAAAAAAATATATATATATATGTATATATATATATATATCTCATAAGGTAATATCATAAAAGACCTAGGAAATGTATTCAACTCAGTTTTATTTCATTTAACCAGTATTTCAGGGGTAGCTGTCTATGAGATCATGTACTTTTTAAAGACAAAAGATACAGTCACTGGCTCAAAGAGCTTCTAGTCCCAATAAGGACTCCTAGCAATTTGTGTAAATGAATATATTAAAGCCACATGTTAGGTTTGGCAACACAGGGATAGATTAAGATCTTTAAAGTTCCTAAACTCTGAAAGGATTATGATATCTATCCTTGACAACCATGTAGCTAAAAATAAAGTTATTAAACAATGAAGTTGCTATAAGGAATCCTAATAAAGTACTTATTTTTCCTATGGTGACTGCTTTGATGTTGTCTTTAAAATATCAAGCACCAGTTTGTAAGCACCTTCTTGTTTTGTTTCTTGCTTCTTCTGCTTTGCTGGGGCGCTAGTCATATGGTGCAGTCTTAAAACAACAGCACAGAAAGGAGTGATGAGTTATCCTCAGTGGGCACCAAAGACTTCACAGTTAGGATGAGATTCTTAATGTAGGCCTTTAAAGAGGAATAAGAGTTTTCCAGATGACAGCCTTTTCCCGGGCAGAGAAACATGAAACAGCTGGGCAAATAGCAGGATCTTGTACCACATTTGAGTGAGTGGTGTGAGTGAAGCTGCCCAGGCAGAAAGAGATCAGGGCCGGCCGTAGTGGCTCACACCTGTAATCCCAACACCTTGGGAGGCTGAGTCACAAGGATCACTTGAGGAGTTTCAGACCAGCTTGGGCAACATAGTGAGACCTTGTCCAGGAGGCTGGCTTGAGTCCAGGAATTGAGACTGCAATGAGCCATAATTGTGCCACTGATCTCCGGCCTGGGTGACAGAGTAAGACTCTGCCTCAAAAAAAAAAAAAAAAAAAAAAAAAAAAATCAGGTCTTATGGGAAGTCTAGGCCATCAATTGAATAAATACTACTGAATTTAAAATTCTACAATGTACACTAAATATCTTCAGGTCAAGCCCGGAGTTAGCAAACTTTTTCTGTAAAGGGCCAGATAGTAATTATTTTAGGTTTTGCAGGCCACATGATCTCTCTTGCAACTACCCAGCTCTGCTGTGATATAAGCAGCCATAGACAATATGTAAACAAATAAATGTGAGCATGTTCCAATAAAACTTTATGCACAAAAATAGGTGGTGGGCTGGATTTTCTCCAGAGGCCATACTATTATTTGACAACCTCCGGTCTAGGCCATCAGTTTAACAAAGATTACAGCATAACAGGTCTACAGTGCAAACTAAAGTAATGTCTGCAAATATAAGCTTATCACATAATCTGGGGTAGTCAGAGGGTTGGTTGAAATACTAGGAAAGGTTGGCAAGAGGTGTCCCAGGTTGTCCAGGGAAAGAAAAGGGAAGGATCAGGAGGAGGATGACTTTAGAGTATTTAAGCAGGCCTGGAAGAAACCATGACACAAGGAAGCACACTGTGTCTGAAGCAATGTCCAAGTTGCCTTTCTCATAAGCACACTGAGGGCAACCCTTGCTTCTCCTTTCACAAGCGGGTAAAGGCCCTGCTGATTTCCATACTCCTTAATCCTAGGTCATCTGCAGAGCAGTAAATCATGGTGAGTGTGCTTTTATGGGAAGTCTAGGCCATCAATTGAATAAATATTCAATTCTTCCTTCAATATTATTCTTCCCTTCCTTCACACTTCATCCTCAGTTTCCCTGCCAACAATTGAGATTTCTATAATCTCCAATGAAATGAACCTTTCATTTCACTACCAGAGATAAAGTGAAAAATGTGCTGCTTTTGCTTGAGGTAACAACCCAGTTGAAATGCAGTCAGTCAGCAAGTATAAAGGAAAGCTGGCCAGATCCTTTAGTGTTGCTAGGTGGGAAAGGTTGAAGAGAGTCACAGGGCAGGAGCAGCAAACTCAAATGACCACAAATAGCTTATAGATAGCATTAAGTATAAGATGTAAAGAAAAAGTAGAGGCCGAGTACAGTGGCTCATGCCTGTAATCCCAGCACTTCATTCAGAAGGCTGAGGTGGAAGGATTGTTTCAGTCTAGGAGTGTGAGATTAGCCTGGGCAACATAGCAAAACCTTGTCTCTACAAAAGAAAGAAAGAAAGAAAAGAAAAAAACCCAAGTGTGGGGGTATGTGCGTGTAATCCTAGCTACCCAGGAGGCTGAAGTTGGAGGAGTGATTGAGCCTGGGAGGTCAAGGCTGTATTGAGCTGTGATCAGGCCACTGCACTCCAGCCTGGGCAACAGAGAAGGACCCAGTCTCAGACAAACAAGCAAACAAAAAACCAAAAGAAAAAGTAGATGCAAAAGGAACAGCCAGTGCTCACTTACAGGTGATTTTTGTCCTCTGTGGAAGTAGACACAGTGTTGCCTGAATTTTTGATTTTTTAAAAAAAGAAGTTAGAAGTTTTTAAAATGTTTGTGAAGTCATCAGATTTCTACATACTGACAATCCATTCCAAAAGTTTTATAATGTGTTACAGCCCAAAGAAAGCACATCCAGTCGGTGGGCATCACTTGTGATCTCTGCTCTAAAGCATTTGATCTCTGAATTAGTGGAAGGGACACGGGAGTGCACACCTGCCTGGGGAGTCCACTAGAATACAGAATACAAACACAGGGGCACATGTCTTTGAGCAGGTAGCTGATAGCCAGGGGCTGTCAAGTTATTATGTGTCCCAGACCAAGTAATAACTTCTTGGACTTTTGAAAAGTATATTTCATTTCCATGCCATCGTGTTTGTAACATGCTGTTTACAGTGCTCAGTTATCATTTTCCCAAAAGTGCAATTTTCCTCTCATGAAGCACTCATAATCTTATGTAGTTGATATGTAACCCAGAAATTTCTACTTGATTAGAAGACAGTTATTGATAGTGTGCCATGGATAGATTTGTTAATTTCTTGTTATAGTTATTCAAATGCATATTCATGGTAGAGTAATTAGCACTTTCTAGTTATTGTAAATAATGGACATTAGGCCTGGCGTGGTGGCTCATGCCTGTAATCCCAGCCCTTTGGGAGCCCGAGATGGGCAGATCACAAGGTCAGGAGATGGAGACCATCCTGGCTAACATAGTGAAACTCCGTCTCTACCAAAAAATACAAAAAATTAGCCAGGCATGGTGGCATGCACCTGTAGTCCTAGCTACTCGGGAGGCTGAAGCAGGAGAATCACTTGAACCCGGGAGACGGAGATTGAAGTGAGCCGAGATCGCACCACTGCATTCCAGCCTGGGAGACAGAGCGAGACTCCATCTCAAAAAAAAAAAGAATGGACATTAAAGATAATGGTCTCCAATTTTGACTCTTCTGAGCAATTCTATCAGGGACATGTTGAAATTCCAATGACCTTTTTTTTTTTTCTTCTTTTTTTGGCTTAGAGGCATCTTTTGTGCATAATGTTTTTTTTTGTTTTTTTTTTGTTTTTTCTCAAGACAGGGCCTCACGCTGCCACCCAGGTTGGAGTGCAGTGACACCATCAATGACACCATCAGGGCTCACAGCAGCCTTGACCTCCCCAGGCTCAAGTGATCCTCCCACCTCATCCTCCCAAGTAGCTGAAACTATGGGTGCATGCTACCACACCTAGCTAATTTTCTTATCTTTTGTAGAGATGGGGTTTCGTTATGTTGTCCAAACTGGTCTCGAACTCCTGGGCTCAAGCAATTCACCTGCCTTGGCCTCCCAAAGTGCTGAGATTACAGGCATGAGCCCCCGTGCCTGGCTCTTATAATGCATTGCACACACCACAGTGTAGTGAGCTCATTCTTTCTTTTTTTATTTATTATTTTTTAAAATTTATTATTATTTTTAAAGATGGGGTTTCATCATGTTGGCCAGGATGGTCTCGATCTCCTGACCTTGTGATCCGCCCTCCTCCTCCTCCTCCTCGTGATCCTCCTTGGCCTCCCAAAGTGCTGGGATTACAGGCGTGAGCCACCGTGCCCAGCGTGAACACATTCTTTCACTGAAATAACACTATCCATATTCACATATACATACAACTAGCATTGTTGGAAGCATCTGCTATACATTGTCTTTACGAGTTGCATTCCATTAAAGCACCACAGTGTTCCAATGACCAGTGAGTGCTGGTTTATTATCAGTTTTCACTGTTCCCTTCTCACAATTTTTACCTGGGCCCAGTGCTGCCCAGAGTAAAGGCTACATTCTTCACTCCTCCTGGCAGCCAAATGTCATAAGACTAGTACCAACCAATGGTATGTAACAAGTGATGTGGGTAACTTTTAATGTTCTTAAAGGGAGAGAGTGTGCCCCTTATTTCATCCCACTGCTTGGAACATGATCAAATGGCAAGCCACCTTACATAGTATGGTCTAGACTAGAAGGCCATGCAACAACACAAAAAGAGCTTGGCTCCTGGATGACCTCATGGAGCAGAGGTTTCCTACCAGCCCTTGACTGTCTACCTCCATACTATTACATAAGAGAAAAGCTTCTCTCTTGACTGAGTCACTCTTGGGATCAGCCTACATCCCAACTAAATCTATACCCTAACCTTTGCGGGACAAACCATTGCATTGAGATTATATAAAGGGAGGTGGGGGAAAGAGAAATACATGATGATGTACTGGTCAGTATTCCCTGTTCTTCAGTTTTTAAAATATGGTTTGTTTGTTCATTTTGAGATGGAGTCTTGCTCTGCCGCCCAGGCTGGAATGCAATGGTGCGATCTCAGCTCACTGCAACCATCACCTCCCGGATTCAAGGCATTTTCCTGCCTCAGCCTCCAAGTAGCTGGGACTACAGTTATGCGCCACCACTTCTGGCTAATTTTTGTATTTTGAGTAGAGATGGGGTTTCACAATGTTGGCCAGGCTGGTCTTGAACCCCGGCATCAGGTGCCGCCTTAGCCTCCCAAAGTGCTGGGATTACAGCCATGAGCCACTGCGCTTTGCCTAAAATATGTTTTAAAATTCAAGTTCAGACTAATATATATGCTAAAATAAATATGAAACTAAGCACATAGTTTATTTTAGCATCTGATAGCATGATGACTTTATTTTACTTTTTCTAGTTTATTTTTTCATTCCCTGTGGTTCTTTATTCAGCAAATGCACATTAAACAGCAGAATTGGGCTTTAAACACCATGAAGGAACACTGACGCACTATGAGGAGCAATGAGGTGGATAAAAAAGTACTTCCTTTCTCTAAGAAGATTACAGTGTACTTGCGGAGATAAAATGTTTATTAAAAGGTGGCATGTGATAAATGCCATGGAAAAGATCCCAAGGAGGTATGTCGGCTCAGAGGAGACATCCCTGCCACCCTTGGGCCTTCATGACCAAGAGGTTGTTTGAGCAGGTTTATTTTGGTTGCAATTCAGAAGAATATTACCTCAATAACAATATATGGCCAGGTGCAGTGGCTGACACATATAATTCTAGCACTTTGGGAGGCCAAGGCTGGAGGATTGCTTGAGCCCAGGAGTTCAAGAACAGCCTGGGCAATATAGTGAGACCTGTCTCTACAAAAAATTTTTTTAAAAAATAGCCAGGTGTGATGGCATATGCCAGTGCTCCTAGCTGCTTGAAGGGCTGAAGTGGGAGGATCCCTTGAGCCTGGGAGGTTGAGGCTGCAGTGAGCCATGATCATATCACTGTACCCCAGAGTGATAGAACCACAGGGCAATAGAACGAGACCCTGTATCCACACAAACAAAGGGACAGACAAACAAAAGCACTGTAGGTATTTTTTGTTACTGGATAGTTTATATAACTGTTCTTCCAGATTCTATCTATCCTTTAAGCACATAACAATGATCTTTGCATTTTCATCTTACTCTCATTTTACTGAGATTATGTTTTTATTATGATCATTTAACAGATTTATCTCTGGGTATAAAAATGTCCTCATTATTAATAAGGAAACAAAGTGATGGTGATGATATAATCTTTTCTTAGATTGCAAATAGTCTCATAGTTATAAAAAATATTCCCTATTTATTAGGCAAACAGTGCCCCCTTTTGACCACTAGATCCTATAAAAGAAATCCTAAGACAGGAGACACTTTTCATCTCTGCTAAAAATTAAATTATATATAGATTTATTATATCTAATTATATGTCATATTTGTTATAGCACTATAATACCTAATTATGTATTTTATATATAGTATAATTTCTAAAGAAACCATCCTATATAAGACTGTACTGTGTGCTTTTTATTATTTATTTTGTAGATTCATGTTGTATTTTTTTTAATGATTAGGTCCACTAGAGTGTTTAATGGCAGTTTTGTAAGATCCAAATTTTAGTTTTATGAATCTTCTTTATCCCGTCTGATTCAGGTTGAATACGAAGGCTTAAAGCATGAGATTAAGCGATTTGAGGAGGAGACAGTACTGCTGAACAGCCAGCTGGAAGATGCCATCCGATTGAAAGAGATTGCTGAGCACCAACTGGAAGAAGCCCTCGAGACTTTGAAAAATGAAAGAGAGCAAAAGAACAACCTGCGGAAGGAGCTCTCCCAGTACATCAGCCTCAACGATAACCATATCAGCATCTCAGTAGATGGACTCAAATTTGCCGAGGATGGGAGTGAACCAAACAATGATGACAAAATGAACGGGCATATCCATGGGCCTCTTGTGAAACTGAATGGAGACTATCGGACTCCCACCTTAAGGAAAGGAGAGTCTCTGAACCCTGTCTCTGACTTATTCAGTGAGCTGAACATTTCAGAAATACAGAAATTGAAGCAGCAGCTTATGCAGGTAAGAACTTTGTTTCGGGCCTCTAGAGTGAATTTCTTGTAGATTGCATGTAGCATGTTGTGGGACTTCTGATTCTCGATTCTGGTGTTTCACTTCCAGATTTCTTTTCTTTTTTTTTTCTTTCTTGAGATGGAGTCTTGCTCTGTTGCCCAGGCTGGAGTGCAGTGGCATGATCTCAGCTTTCCACAACCTCTGCCTCCAGGGTTCAAGTGATTCTCTTGCCTCAGCCTCCAGAATAGCTAGGACTACAGGTGCATGCCATCATGCCTGGCTCATTTTTTGTACTTTAGTGGAGACAGGTTTCACCATGTTAGCCAGTTTGGTTTCGATCTCCTGACTTTGTTATCCATCCACCTTGGCCTCCCAAAGGGCTGGGATTACAACTGTAAGCCACTGCGCCTGGCCCCAGATTTCTTTTCTAAATATTGCTTCTTCAATTAGAAACTTTGAAAGTGCAGTATTTTAGAAAGACATGACAGAAGGGGTGTTGAAGAGAGATGCAATCTCTTATTTTCATCACTTCAAGAAATGAATTTCTTAGAGTCACAAATTAAGTTCCAGTGAAGTCTGAGAAAAGACAGAGCCTTGGGTAGGGCGCAGTGGCTCACACTTGTAATCCCAGCACTTTGGGAGGCCGAGGTAGGCGGATGACCTGAGACCAGCCTGACCACCATGGAGAAACCCCGTCTCTACTAAAAATACAAAAAAAATAGGAGTGGTGGCACACTCCTATAATCCCAGCTACTCTGGAGGCTGAGGCAGGAGAATTGCTTCAACCCGGGAGGCAGAGAGTACAGTGAGCTGAGATCATGCCATTGCACTCCAGCCTGAGCAAAAAGAGCAAAACTCTGCCTAAAAAAAAAAAAAGAAAAGAAAAGAAAAAAGACAGCGCCTTAATGCATTTCCGATTAACAAAAGAATTCAAAAGCTTTATAAACAAGTAAAATGATGAAAACCATGCAGCTTTTCATCACAAGCAACTGTGTATATAGCTTCCAGATTTATGGTTACTGTTAGGCACATCACTCTCTTAAAGAGACCCCCCAGGCAGGCTTTGTTTGGGCAATGAGGCCATTTTATTTCGCACTTGGGTGCAAGTAGGCCAAGTCTGAAAAAGGAGTTAGGCAAGGGGGGTAGGAAGGGGGACTGGTTAAATAGGTTAGGGCAAATGGTCAGTTAAAGATGATAATCTATTTTAGGGAGGGGGAGGATATCACAGGATGCATGGTCACAAGGGTAGGGGTCATCTGTTACAAACAGGCATGGTCATAACGATGAGGGTTATCTGTTGCAAGCAGAGGGGAGGGTGAGGTAAATTACATAGTCACAGGGCTAGAGGTCTTGAGAAACCTAATGTTTAGGGGGGAAATTTTCTCAAGGCTGAGCAGGAACAATGGTTGAAGGTTGCAGGGGGAGAGCAATCAGTTGAGTCAGAAGCTAGTTGTTTCACTCCTCTTTGTGGCCATCTGGTTACTTTCTGGCTCCTGGAGACCATCTAAAGGTGTACGTGTGTGCCACCAAGACTATGATGGCCAGGCTTGGACTTGGAGGCCTGACAGTTACATTTCACAAGAATACTTTAAAAGACATAAAGAACTTCCTATGTACAAATTATCCAGGATACCATATAATTAAAAATAAAGAACAGGTATAATCTAAAACTAAAGGATTCTTACTGCAACATGAGTTAAGCCTTAAAGTTTTAGCATCTTCAAATCAAATGCCTTGTGAAGAGTCCCAGCCTTTAATCTTATTTCTTGTGAAATAGCTTTCTAGTTTAGAGTCTTGCCTTCCTGCCACACCTAATGGAAATGTTAAGGAACAGCAGCATCACCATCACCTGGGGGCTTATTTGTACAAATTGTTGAGCTCCGTGTAGATCTACTGAACTAGAAATCTGGTTTAACAAGCTTGTTAAGTGATTAAATTTGAGGCTTAAGCTTCAATCTCAATCTTATCCCTCCAAGGTTCTTCATGTATAGCTGATAATTAGAGATTGTTAAGCCTCTGGCAGTCATCTGCCTCCACAGAAATGATAACTGGAAAAGTGAAATTAGCAGAAATAAGTAAGAGAATAGAGAGCCAGTGATGTTGATTTGTTAACAGGTTTATTGTTAATACAACATCAAGACTTAACATATCATGCACTTTCCTTGCCCAGTGCTTTTGGCTGCTTAAAAAAGAATTGTTCTCACAATATTTAATTTGAATCAAGAGGGCATGACCCCTCGAAGAAAATGATTTTTTTTTTTGGAGTCTTGCTCTGTCACCCAGGCTGGAATGCAGTGGTGCAATCTTGGCTCACTGCAACCTCTGCCTTCCGGGTTCAAGCAATTCTCTGTCTCAGCCTCCCAAGTAGCTGGGATTACAGGTGCCTGCCACCATGCCTGGCTAATTTTTGTATTTTTAGTAGAGATGGGATTTCACCATCTTGGCCAGGCTGGTCTTGAACTCCTGTCTTTTAATCCACCTACCTTGGCCTCCCAAAGAGCTGGAGCCACCGCACCCAGCCGAAAATGAATTTTATATAGACTTTCACCTGACCACAAAGTCCAGTTCTGTGTAGGTACTTCTTTTCTATGTCTTTTTGCTCAGTTTACACTAAATGGCTAGGTTGATTGAAACAGATAACATGTACTTGTGAAAAAGTTTTACATGACAGATATATTCATAAGAATTTGTGTCCCCCAGATTGAATAGCATTAAATACAAATTATATCAGGGTTTTTTTTTAATTCTCTTGGTGATGGATTTGAGATAAAACGTTAGTGGGTTCAGGCTTTTTGTTTCTTTTTATTTTGGTGGCAGTGCAGAAGATATTAGGAAAAGAGGCTTCTATGCAAAAAACAGCACAACAGTTTTCAACCAGGTCATCTATTGGCTGAAAGCTCAGAGCTGTGCTCAGATTTAATTCTAAATGTGATCTGAATTGGGTAATACAAAAGTCTAAAAAGATGAAAAGTTCAGTGAAAAGAATGGTGGAAAACAAGTAAGTTCTTAGCAGTAGAGTGGCTCTTATGCGTTCTCAATAGACTGTTGTTTGTGTTTGGGGTGGGACAGTTTCTCATTGCCAGAGAATGTTTTCTTCCTTCAGAAGGTTTAGCATCTCTGATCCCAACTCAGGAGAAGCTGGTTACATTTCCTTAGTTGAAGTGATGACCAGAAATGCCCCATGTATTTCAAATGCTCTGAGGGTCAGCCACTAGTTGACAATCATTCTTAGAGGACAGCACTTTACTCTCCTATGGACTGGGATACGTAATACCTTCCTCGTTCGAGTGTCACAAAGGTTTATCAGTTACATGCAGAGTGGTGAGAACAGGGACTAGCTCACAGTAAATGCTCAATAGTTATGAACTGTTATTATTTCAACTCCATTGGTCCTTTAATTTATTAGGCATTCACTTTATAATAATTTAGATAATTATTATTAACTATTCTTTTTAGGCTATTAGCTCAAGGATAATCATCTCAAACGGGACTGATGTGGATACTGGTAGGAATATAGAAAAATAACAGTTAAGTCTCATGATGCAAGAATGTGTGAAAAAGGATTTTCATTTAGTAAAACGTCAGAGTGAGAAAAAATTTGCTGGACAAACCCTCCCTCAATCTGCCAGAGAGCTGTGGCCCTTCAAATCTTTCATCAGCACTTAACTGATGTTGACAGTTTGCAAAGATGTAGAGGAGCGCAGGTCTGTCCTTATATCCCAAAGTTTGCTCTAGATTTAGTTGTGAAAACCAGGTTCAGCACAGGAAGGGCTTTGCAGTTTCCAGTCTCATATTAACAACCCTAACTGTAATTTTTTAAAGATAGAATATCCATTTATCTTCTTGTAATCAGCATTTTTAAAAAAGCATCAGCTTTTCCATGCCTTCTCATGAATTATTTCTTTGTAATACAGTTTTTTCCTTAGCCACACATCCCTTTGGGTTTAATTTATGTAAATAAACACATTACAAAAATATTACAAGATACATGGCCTAGAATTTATTGTAATTGGCTTTGACGTTAATAAGGAATAAAAATAATATGGCAATTCTGATCAATGAGAGTACTACTATGCACCTGAAGCATATATATATCAGTACCATTGTGAAGGAGAATCTGCCGCAGACCTCTTGGACACCGAACTAGGAAGGAAGAGGTGTTTTATTATTATTATTATTATTATGGTCGGGAGCCAGGCAACATATTTGTCTAACAACCAAGCTCGCTCAACAAAGAGAAGCTCTGCTTTTCTGTAGGCTTACACTCTGGATATTACACATAAAATGGTCTTAGGTTTACAGCCTTAGAATTTACAAGTGAAAGGGTCTTGGGTTTACAGTTTTAGAAATTACAAGTGAAAGGGTCTTGGGTTTACAGCCTTAGAAATTACAAGTGAAAGGGTCTTGGGTTTACAGTTTTAGAAATTACAAGTGAAAGGCTCTTGGTCGATGGAGGAGTGGGTGGGGGTTTGATCTTGTTTAAGCAAAAACAGTGTCTTCCAGAGAGATTCCTCCACACCACACCTGCTATCTTATAGGAAGGTGATTTAGGAGGCGCCAGTTGGCCAGCCTTTTCGTCTATTGAAATGCAGTGTGGAGGTCAAGGAGGAGGTAGTCTTAGATGCTTCAGTCTCCTTCCTCACCCATTCTGGAAATTCTGAAGAGGAACCAATTAAATGTACTTTAAGTAGAGCTATCTGGAATGCTTGGGGCCAGGTGTGTTTTAAAAATTAAAGTTTCAGATTGTAAAAAGGTAATATGCCGTATATGCCATATATATTGTGATATCTCCATTGGGATCAGTTGCAGCATCCCGTGATCAAATAATATTAACATTTCTGTAGTGAAATGTGAGTATTCACACTAAGAATAAAGTGAGGACCATTAAAGGCCTCACACTAGTGAGGTACAGATTGGCTGCCCTGGGAGTTTAGGACTGTCTGAATATTGCCACCAAGCCAGTCATGACAAAACTTGATCTTGAGCCTTCTGGATTTTGCAGTTGTGGGTGTCATAGGAATAGCACCGTCCTGTTGGGCAGCTGTCAGTTTTGTGCAACTCAGCTTATAGTGTCAGCATACTTGGGACGTGACAGTTCGTAGTTCCCTTATCTCTTAGGATTTCTCCTGGCCTGGATCCAAAACACTGCATGGGAGAGAAGGCCGAGTGTCTCTAAATCCAACAGCTGCGCTTTGCTAACAGCTCGTGACAGCGCAGTGGGGCGCAGGCAAGCCTGTAACACCCTGAACCAGGCAATGTGCAGCGTTTCAGGGTTTTTTTTCCTTTTGATCAAGAAGACCTTTGGTATCTTTGTGATATCTTCACAAAGACATCAGCGTAAGTTTAAGAGATCTATACTACAACATGACTGTAGTTAATAACAATGTATTATATTGAAAATAACTAAAAGAGTAGATTTTAAGTGCTCTCAGTGTTGTAGAACCCTCAAATGTAGGTCCGAGTGCTGGATGGGCAGTCAGCCAAATACTGACACACCAATGTTTAGGAGCAGAGAAAGGTGTATGCAGTTTGGCCAAAAATGAGATTGTGGGAGAGACAATTTGTCAAATCTGACCTGCCTTTGAACATAACTGGGGGCTTTTGTGAGTAAGGCAAGCATGCAGGAGGTGAAATCCCCCAATGATCAAAGTTGTTTGCATCCCTCAGCTCATTCAAACTCAAGGAGGTCTGTATGACCTAAGGGTTGTTCTTCCAAAGGAAAACAAGTTCATTAATCTTACGGGCAGCCTCTAGGGGTTAGCATGTAAAGTTAATCAATTATTAGTGGCTGCCGGCTACCGAATGGCTACGTGCAAGCAGTCATGCATGGAGGAAGAAAAGGACAAAGAGAAAGGAAAATAAGTAAAACAAACATTTAATGATTTTGATAATATAGGCTCAGTTACACCACCACAAACATGGTAAGTATGTGAGGTCATGCATGTCATAATTAGCTCAATTTCCACTTGCCTACATATTTCAAATCATGTTGTATATGATAAATATGTACAATTTTTGTTAGTTAAAATAAATACATTAATTTTTTTTTTTTTAAAGAACTCCTTAGAAAACAGCATACCTAGGCCATACCCTTTTGGCCTTTTTTTCTCTTACAAGGCTCCATTTATGCACATGAATTATGTTTTCCTATCCATAGATATTTATTTAACCTGGTTTCAGGAAAAAAAAAAAATGCCTCTGTCGATGAAGAGAGTCAAACTCTGTAGAATATTTTAAGAGATTTATCCTGAGCCAAATATTACTCACCATATCCTGTGACACAGCCCTCAGGAGGTCCTGAGAACATGTGCCCAAGGTGGTCTGGGTACAGCTTGGTTTTATATATTTTAGGGAAGCATGAGACGTCAATCACATAAATTTAAGAAATACACTGGGCTGGGCACAATGGCTCAGGCCTGTAATCCCAGCACTTTGGGAAGCTGAGGCAGGCAGATCATGAGGTCAAGAGATCCGAATCATCCTGGCCAACAAGGTGAAACCCCATCTCTACTAAAAAAAAAATGCAAAATTAGCTGGGCGTGTGTCATGCGCCTATAGTTCCAGCTACTCGGGAGGCTGAGACAGGAGAATCCCTTGAATCTGGGAGGCGGAAGTTGCAGTGAGCCGAGATAGTGCCACTGCACTCCAGCCTGGTGACAGAGTGAGACTCCATTTCAAAAAAAAAAAAGAAAAAGAAATACACTGGTTGGTTCAGAAAAGTGGGACAACTCAAAGCGGGGGGCTTCCAGGGTATAGGTAAATTTAAACATTTTCTGGTGGACAATTGGTTGAGTTTATCTAAGACCTGGGATCAATAGAAAGGAAATGTTCGGGTTAAGATAAAGGACTGTGGAGACCCGAGTTTTATTGTGCAAGGGAAGCTCTCAGATAGCAGACTTCAGAGAGAGCAGGTTGTAAAATGTTTATTATTGAACTTAAAAGGGTGCCTGGGTCTTAGTTGCTTATCTCCTGGATCTGGAAAGGAAGGAAGGAAAACAAAGGGGAAAAGGGGATTCTCTGTAGAATGTGGATTTTTCCCACAAGAGACTTTGCAGGGCCATTTCAAGGAATGGCAAGGAAAAATATTTTGGAGGTAAAACATTTTTATTTTCTTCCTTTGCCTAAGTCAGATTGAAAAGTAAGTCTCAATATACAGGGTTAAATAAAACCCATTCGATGAGAATTTATAGTTTGTAGGGCATGACTCCCAGACCCCTTAGATAGGAATTTGAGCAAGATAAAAAAAAAAAACAAAAAAACAGTTTAGTTCTCACCTCTGCCTTGGTTATCAGGAATGTTGCAGGAGTTGTTTTGCTTCTCTGAGGCTCATTCAAAAGGGGAAGGTAATAAGTTAGCCCCACCACTAGTCTCTGCCTAGCCTTTGTTGAAACTATGGAAAAAAAAAAATCATGTCTCCTTCTTCAAGCCGTCATACTGCCATCTGCTGGGAAATGGTAATAACAAGTATAAAAAATGATAGCTACTACAATTTAAATAGCGCCTTCTGGAGTTGTTTGCATACAACCTGCAGACTTCTGCTTTGAAACCCTGGTGATAATGCCATGCCTCCTCTGTAGAATTGTGAGGACCAAATGGGATGGTAAATATGAAACTGTGTGTAAGTTTATAAATTATTATTGTTCTGGAAACTGCCATCAGGTTTCGAGATGCCAAGAAGGTCCCCACTATCACTTTGTATAAACAGTCAATACATAAATTATAAAAAGTATGGGAAAAGGCAAGTGATGGTAAGCCTGTATCTAAAATTAGGGAGAGCTTTTTCCCACAACAAATTAGAGTGAATACTTTACTGAACTGTATGTCTTCCTAGGTGATGGAATAAATTACAGGAATAATTTAAATTTAGCTAATCATGCTAAGTTTTACCTAACACAGAAACATATATGCAAAAAATATAGTAAGAAAACATATTCAATTAACCTCAGAGTCTATAAACTTGGCAATAGTCCTTGATAGTGAATAGCTCAATTAGTGTCATCCTTTATTCATGAGAGAAGCTTTTCAGAGTATTATTGAATAAATTATTTTGGTTTTTTGGTGCCCTCAAGACCTCATTATTTCAAATAGGTTGTAATTGACATTTTCCAGTGACAGTCAAATATCTTAATTAGTTTTATTAGAATGAAAATAAGTAGTTCCTGTCTGGAAAAACTAACTAAATTACTTAATCTATTTAAAGGAGTCCTGTATACTTGTGCTGAAATATCTGTCTTTGATAAACAGCCTCTAACTTTACATCTGCATAGAGTCAAACTCTTTGGATTTTTTTTCAGTATCACACTGGATATATAATTTCACATGTAGTATGAGAAAACAGTAATGTTTTTGTAAAACTAAAATTAATATATTTTGTTTCATCCTCATGTTGTTCCTCAGCATGTGAAAGAAATAGATTCATATTATGTTTTGATCCACTCTATTAAAGGCAATTTTAATTTTTTCTGTAATGATTGATGGTAAGTGGTGATGATAATTTGTTATATGTCCCATAAGAGTTCTAAGCAATTTTTATATATTTGCTTAATTGGTTGCTGCTTATAACAACTGTATGGGGTAGATAGTATTATTATCTTCATATTATAGATAGGTAAATTGAGGCACGGCTGTGTTATGTCATCAGTTCAAGGTCAAAAATCAAGTAAGTGGAGCTGCTACACGGAGAGAGTCAAACAAGCCAAATATTATCTCTGCTTAAAGATTCACAGAATATTTATGGGATGACATTAATTAAAACAAGATTGGTCAGTTCTTAGGTTTTGAAACTTAAAGTGACAAATATAATTATTTCCTAGTACAAAGTTGACAGCTTAAATGGTTAAGCTATTACAGATTTTATAGTCGAGATTACCTTTACAACTGTAGCTAGGCACAGTAGCTCATGCCTGTAATCCCAGCACTTTGGGAGGCCAAGGCAGGAAGATAGCTTGAGGTCAGCAGTTTGAGACCAGCCTGGGCCACATGGTAAAACCCTATCTCTACAAAACATACCAAAAATAAATTAGCTGAGCACGGAGGTGTGTGCCTATAGTCCCAGCTACTAGGGGGAGTTGAGGTGGGACGATTGCTTCAGCCTGGGAGGTCAAGGCTGCAGTGAGCCATGACCATGACACTGCACTCCAGCCTAGGTGAAAGAGCATGACTCTTTCTCAATAAATAAATAAAATAAAAATAAATGGAATCCATACAATGTGTGTTCTTTTGTGACTGGCTTCTTTCACTTAGCACATTTTCAAGGTTTGTCCATGCTGTAATATATCGGTACTTCATTTTCATTTCTTTTTATTGTCAAATAATACTCCATGATGTAGAGATTTACCACATTTCATGTCACCATTCATCTGCTGATGGGCATTTGGAGTTGTTTCTACTTTTTTAGCTATTATCAACAAACCTGCTATGAACATTTGTGTTCAAGTTTTTGTGTGCACATATGTTTTAATTCTCAGGGGGAGTTAATTCTAGAGGTGGAAATGCTGGGTCATATGGTAATTCTATGTTTTACCTTCTGAGAAACTCAATGGTACAAATTGAGTGTACCATTTTATATCCCCACCAACAGTGTATGAGGGTTCCGATTTCTCCACATTCTCACTAACACTTGTTATTATGTGCCTTTTCAATCATAGCCATCCTGATGTATGTGAAGTGGTATTTCATTATCATCTTGACTTGCATTTCCTTGATGGCTATGATGTTGAGCATATTTTCATATGCTTATTGGCTCCTGGTATATCTTCTGTGGAAAAATGTCTATTCAGATTATTTTTTGACAGGATTGTCTTTTTTTTTCTGAGTTGTAAGAGTTCTTTACCAATTTAGATACAAATCCCTTATAAAGGTAATTTATGATTTGCAAATGTTTTCTCCCATCCTATGGGTTGTCTTTTCACTTTCTTAATGGGGCCCTTTGATGTACAAAGGAGTTTTTTTTTTTTATTTTTAAGAGATTGGGTCTCACTGTGTTGCCCAGGCTGGAGTGCAGTGGCTGTTCATAGGTACAATCATAGCACACTGCAGCCTCAAACTCCTGGACTTTCCTGGACTCAGGCAGTCCTCCCACTTTAGCCTTCTGAGTGGCTGGTTCTACAGGTGCATGCCACTGTGCCTAGCTAAAAAACTTTTTAATCTTGATGTGTCTAGTTTATTTTTTTTTTCTTTTGTTGTTTGTGCTTTTGGTGTCATACAAAACCATTGCCTAATCTAAGGTCATGAACATTCATGGCTAGGTTTTCTTCTAAGGGTTTTATAGTTTATCTCTTATATTTAGGTCTTTGATCCATTTTGATTTAATTTTTGAATACGATGTTAGGAAGAGATCAACATTACTATTTTACATGTGGGCATCCAGTTTTCCGAGCACCGTTTGTTGAAAAGACTATTCTGTTCCTTCCCCCCACTGAATTATCTTTGCACCCTTGTCCAAAATTAATTGGCCATAGACGTATGGGCTTATTTCTAAACTTTCAATTCTATTCCATTGATTTATATGTCTGTTCTTATGCCAATACTATAGTATCTTGATTATAGTTTTTTTGCAGTTATTTTTGAAATAGGAAAGTTTACTAGCTCTTTTTCAAGAAATTTTTTCAGGACTATTTTGGCTATTCTAGGTCCTTTGCATTTCCATATAAATTTTAAGACCATCTTGTCAGTTTTTGGCAAAGAATCCAGCTGAAAGTTTGTCAGAGTTTGCATTGAATATGTAAATCAATTTAGGAACTATTGCCATCTTAACACTCAGTTTTGGGCCAGACGTGGTGGCACATGCCTGTAATCCCAGCACTTTGGGAGGCTGAGGCGGGTGGATCACTTGAGGTCAGGAGTTTGAGACCAGTCTGGCCAACATGGTGAAACCCTATCTCTACTAAAAATACAAAAATTAGCCAGGTGTGATGATGCATACCTGTAATTCCAGCTACTTGGGAGGCTAAAGCAGGAGAATCGCTTGAACCCAGGAGGCAGAGGTTGCAGTAAGCCGAGATCACACCACTGCACTCCAGCCTGGGTGACAGAGTGAGACTTGGTCTCAAAAAAAAAAAAAAAAATTCCGCTTTTGCCCCAAAAACAGAGACTGTTTATCCCTTCATTTAGGTCTTCTTTAAATTCTTTCAACATACTTTATAATTTTCAGAGTACAGATTGTCCTTAACTCATGACGGTTCAACTAAACTTTTCAATTTAACAATACTATGAAAGCAATGCATACTTAGTAGAAACCATGCTTTGAGTACCTACACAACTGTTCTGTTTTTCCTTTTCAGTACAGTATTGAATAAATTACATGAGTACCTATACAACTATTCTATTTTTCATTTTCAGTACAGTATTGAATAAATTACATGAGATATTCAACCTTTTATTATAAAATAGGCTTTGACAGGGGCTGGGCGTGGTGGCTCACACCTATAATCCCAGCACTTTAGGAGGCCAAAATCTGAGGTTGGGAGTTCGAGACCAGCCTGGCCAACAAGGTGAAACCCCCCCATCTCTACTAAAACTATAAAAATTAGCTGGGCGTGGTGGTGTATGCCTGTAATACCAGCTACTTGGGAGGCTGAGGCAGGAGAATTGCTTGAACCTGGGAGGTGGAGGTTGAAGTGAGCTGGAATTGTGCCACTGCACTCCAGCCTGGGAAACAGAGTAAGAACCTGTCTCAAAAAAAAAAAAAAAGACTTTGAGTTAGATGATTTTGCCCAACTGTAGGCTAACATAATTGTTCTGGACACTTTTAAGGTAGGCTAGACTAAGCTATAATGTTTGGTGGGTTATGTGTATTAAACGCATTTTAGACTTATGGTATTTTCTTTTTTTGAAAGGAAGTCTCACTCTGTTGCCAAGCCTAGAGTGCAGTGGTGGGTGCAGTCCCGGCTCCCTGCAACCTCTGTCTCCCAGGTTCAACTGATACTTATGCCTCAGCCTCCCAAGTAGCTGGGACTACAGGTGTGTATCACCACACCCAGCTATTTTTTTATTTTTAAAATATTTTTAGTAGAGACAGGGTTTTCCCACATCAGCCAGGATGGTCTTGAACTCTTGACCTCAGGTGATCCCCTGCCTCGGCCTCCCAAAGTGCTGGGAGCCACCCCCCTGCCATACTTATGATATTTTCAATTGACAGTGGGTTTATTGAGATGCAACCCCATCACAAGTTGAGGGGCATCTGTATACATGTTGCACTTCTTTTCTTAAATTTATTCCTAAATATTTTTTATAGTACTATAAAAGCAATTGTTTTATTAATTTTATTTTTGATTGTTCATTGCTAATATATAGAAATACAATTGATGTTCATATATTGATCTTGTATCCTGCAACCTTGCTATAGTTGTTTGTTATTCCTAATAGTTGTTTTTTAGTGGATTCTTTAATGTGTTGAGATGATCATATGGTTTTCATCAAGTATTCTGTTAGTTTGGTATATTATATTATTGACTCTTGGATGTTAAATCAGCATTGTGTTCCTATGATAAATTGCCTTTGGTTATGTTGCTGGATTCAGTTTGCTAGTGTTTTGTTCAGGCTTTTGTGTTTGTATTCACAAGTGATCTTGGTCTTTAGTTTTCTTTTCTTATAATATGTTTCTCTAGGGGAGGGGGTTGTTTTTTAGGTTTTTTTCTTTTTTGAGACAGATTCTTGCTCTGTTTCCCGGGCTGGAGTGCAGTGATGTGATCTCAGCTTACTGCAACCTCCGCCTCCCAACTTCAAGCAATTCTCCTACCTCAACCTCCCAAGTGGCTGGGATTACAGGTGCCTACCATCACATCTGGCTAATTTTTGTATTTTTAGTAGAGATGGGGTTTTCACCATGTTGACCAGGCTGGTCTCGAACTCCTGACCTCAAGTGATCCCCTCCTTCCTTGGCCTTCCAAAGTGCTGTTTCTCTCGTTTTGGTATCAGAGTAATACTGGTCTCATATAAGAGTTGGGAAGGGCCTTCTTCCTCCATCTTTTTGAGTCTTCATCCAGTTGACTGACTTTTGTGTATTAGTGTGCATGAGAGAATTTTCTTTTCACCACACACTCTAAAATATATACTTTTTTTAAAACAACTGATAAATTCCCTCATATAGAGTTTCTTTGTTCTATCTTGATCTTTTTTCATAGAATTCTCTTTTGTTGGGACACAGACATGTATTATCAGAGTTGCTTCTCTTCAAGCAGAGAAAAATTATTTATGAGTTCTGTTTGTACATATTGATGCTATGTATACTGTTACAAGAATCACATGATCATTCAAGTGTCACACTGAGAGTCAAAAGACTTGACTGGGCAGGGTGCCTCTCACCTGTAATCCCAGCACTTGGGAAGGCCAAGTTGGCAGGATTGCATAAGGCCAGAAATTCAAGATCAGCCTGAGCAACATAGAGAGACTCCATCTCTATTTATAAAAAGTCTCTAAGGCTGGGTGCCTGTAATGCGAGCACTTTGGGAGACCAAGTCAGGCAGATCACCTGAAATCAGGAGTTCGAGACCAGCCTGGCCAACATGGTGAAACATCATCTCTACTAAAAATACAAAAATTACCTGGGCATGATGTTGTGTGCCTGTAATCCCAGCTACTTGGGAGGCTGAGGCAGGAGAATTGTTTGAACCCGGGAGGCGGAGGTTGCAGTGAGTCAAGATCACACCACTACGCTCTAGTCTGGGCGACAGAGTGAGACTCCATGTCAAAAAGAAAATAAAAAATGAAAGGTAAACACTCACTGAAGTTAAAAATAATTTCTATGGGATATAGTAACAACAATAATATTAGTTAACATATGTTGTATAGTTACACTAGACTAAACAATTTACAAATACTGCAGTCAGGTTTTCTGGCAAGACAACCAGCTCTACTGTGAAAAAATAAAATCCCCAGTTTCAGAAGTGCTGTTTCTCAACTATTCTCAGTCACCACAGAAGATTATAATAAACTCCTCAACTCTCTGTTTGATAAATTCTTTACAAATGGAAATTAAAATAGTAATACTTAAAATGTATAGTAATTTTAAGCTTTAAAGTGCTTTGCATTTTATTCATTCAAAGCACTAAATCTGAAACAGTCTAAGCATCTGCTCTTTGAAATCCAAATACAGTTTAAGGTATGCTAAGCCTCAATACCTGAGTGAAAATATACTGTTGGGGTTTTACAAAATTAACTGTATTTTAGTAATTTTTTTGTCAGGTCAAACTTAATTATCTGGGAGAAATATATATAGATAGATATGATATATTTATATGTATATGGTATTAAAATATACTTATATATGTGTGTAATATATATGTAATTTGGATACAATTCCCTATTCAATTGATTTCAGCAGAAATGTATTAAGTATGGAAGTAGTACTGTATAGCAGCGGTCCCAAACCTTTTTGGCACCAGTGACCCATTTCATGAAAGAGACAGTTTTTCCACAGATGGGGTGTGGGTGGTCGGGGGGCATTAGATTCTCATAAGGGTCATGCAACCTAGATCCCTGGAGTGTGCAGTTCACAATAGGGTTTGCACTCTTATGAGAATCTGAGGCTGCCACTCATCCAGCAGGGGGCAGAGCTGAGGCGGTCATGTTTGCTCGCCTGCCACTCACCTCCTGCTGTGTGGCCTGGTTCCTAACGCCACAAACCGGTACTGGTCAGCGGCCCGGGGGTTGGGGACCCCTGTTATATGGGGAGGATACACACATGCAGGAGACAGTGTTCTATTTGATATTTTCAGGAGATGCTATCATGAAGACCTTTTTAGGGTTAGGAAAATGTTTATATTAAATGTGAACTGGCAGAGTCAAAATTGAAGACTATTCTAAAGGCATTGCCTTATTCATCATAAGACTTCTGCTGCTAAAACAAGCTTCAGACACATTCAGTACATTTTGTTTTGATCCAATATTTATTTGATCCAGAGGCTTTTCCTTTTGAAGGGTCTTTTGGAAGCAACCTTATCTGTAATCATGTGTACTAATCAAATAATGTTTACACTTTCCAATGCAAATTTCCTTAATTTTCTTTTTCTTTTTTTTTTCTTTGAGACAGAGTCTCGCTCTGCCAACTAGGCTGGAGTGCGGTGTCACGATCTCGGCTCACTGCAACCTCCACTTCCCGGGTTCAAGCAATTCTTCTGCCTCAGCCTTGAGTAGCTGAGACTACAGGTGCAAGCCACCATGCCCAGCTAGTTTTTGTATTTTTAGTAGTAGAGATAGGGTTTCACCATATTGGCCAGGCTGGTCTCAAACTCCTGACCCCATGATCTGTCCGCCTTGGCCATTTCTGGGGATTTTTTTTTTTTTAGAGGCAGGGCTTCACTATGTTGCCTCAGCTCCTGGGCCCAAATGATCCTCCTGCCTCGGCCTCTGGAGTAGCTAGGACTACGGGCACAACCCACTGCACCTGGCTCCATTTATGTTTTTTTTTCAAATTTCACTTCCAACATTGTCACTCTTTGTTTCTTTACTGCACTTTCTTTCTTGTTTTAATCATTTTTGTAAAACATCACATGGATTTATCACTAGGAGACAAAACAAGGCAGCTACGTCCTTAGCTGTCTGTGAGTGAACTGAGTAACAGATATGTAGTAACCAATCACTGGCTGACTTTGAATGAAGTGGTGTCATTGGCCACTGGTCATGATGTTATGTAGTGATTTTATAGACTGAAGAGCTATCAGCGAAGATTGTGCATTATGCATTGCTCACAATCAATATATTTGGTCATTGAAATTTGAACCATGGTTTGGGGAGTAGCTGGTGTTTTAACTAAAGCTTAGTAACTGAAACTTGTGCATACTAGAACCTTGCCAAGAGAGGACTACCATGATAGTTAAATGAGGGGCATCAGGTTCCACAAAGGATTATAAAAATACTACTCTACTGTATTATTCATTTACATATATACATGTATATCCTAAAGTAATAAGCTAGTTTTAAAATATTAACCATACTTAATGATTAATATTTATTATATTATAATTATAATAATTTTACTGGCCACCTAGGGATTTAGAAGAGTTCAGAGGGATTTAATGTATGATCCAGAAAGTTTGAAAGTTTGAATTAATACCTTCCTTTAGATCTAAAGACATGGGCTGGGCACGGTGGCTCACACCTGTAATCCCAGCACTTTTGGAGGCCAAGGTGGGCGAATCACTAGGTCAGGAGATCGAGACCATCCTGGCCATGGTGAAACCCAAACCCCATCTCTACTAAAATACAAAAAATCAGCTGGGCATGGTGGTGCGCGCCTATAGTCCCAGCTACTCAGGAGGCTGAGGCAGGGGAATCGCCTGAACCTGGGAGACAGAGGCTGCGGTGAGCCGAGATCGTGGCACTGCACTCCAGCCTGGTGACAGAGCAAGGCTGTGTCTCAAAAAAAAAAAAAAATTTACACTGCAATTTCTTATATGTAGTGATGTTATGTAGTGATTTTATGTACACTGCAATTTCATATATACCTATGTTTAATGAGACGGTATTTTTGGACACCTGAGTGTTTTTCATCACATAGTAGTACCATCTATATAAATGTATCACATTATTTAAATTAATTACTAATATTTCAACTTCCTATTTTGGACTGAAGGAATTGAATTGATTTATAAATTGTTCTTTTAGCCCTAAAATTCTGTATGTATTCTCTGACTTTTATATTAAAAACTATTAAAGCTGGGCACGGTGACTGATGTCTGTAATCCCAGTGCTTTGGGAGGCTGAGGCAGGGAGATAGCATGAGCCTAGGAGTTCAAGACCAGCATGGATAACATAGCAAGACCCTATCTCTACACACACACAAAATTAGCCAGGTCCACACCTGGCACGCGCCTGTGGTCCCAGCTACTCAGGACACTGAGGTGGAAGGATCACTTGAGCCTGGGAGGCAGAGGCTACAGTAAGCCATGATTGTGCCACTGCACTCCACTCCAGTGTGGGTGACAGAGTGAGACCGTGTCTTAAAAAAAGATAAAAACTATCAAATGTAGTGCATGTTTATTTTGGGGACCAAATGCTTATTTTTAAGGGGGTGGTTAAAGTACTTAGCATTATTTAGTAAGTTAAAGCCTTAGGTTTTAAACCTGATTTGGAGTTGAGCTCTGGGAAGGAAAGGATGATTGATTCATAGGCACCCTGCCACAGTCATGTACGATTTGAAAAGCAGATGTACTCTAAGGCTATCAAAATAAAAATAACACCAAGTACTATGCTTATCTGTTAAAGTCATGTTGTTTTCTGCAAGGTGTTAAAAATGAAAATAAGATTGTTCTAATAACATTGAAGTTTCATGAGTGTATGTGTATGATACAAACGAGATTGATGGGTAACTACTTGCAGTATAATTTTTTTAGAATTATATACTTTTAGATTGATTTACCAGACTGCTGAAATAAAAAACACTCCAGTTTAACTTGAAATAATGGGAACGTTGGGTCTGCTGCAGTGATTTTAAGTGTATACATGCCCAACTGTGAATGGACTAAGTTCATCATTGGCGTTGCATTGAAGTCATTCAGAGACTCTCTTTTGTCATTGCAGGTAGAGCGGGAAAAGGCCATTCTTTTGGCCAACCTACAGGAGTCACAGACACAGCTGGAACACACCAAGGGGGCACTGACGGAGCAGCATGAGCGGGTGCACCGGCTCACAGAGCACGTCAATGCCATGAGGGGCCTGCAAAGCAGCAAGGAGCTCAAGGCCGAACTGGACGGGGAGAAGGGCCGGGACTCAGGGGAGGAGGCCCATGACTATGAGGTGGACATCAATGGCTTAGAGATCCTTGAATGCAAGTACAGGGTGGCAGTAACTGAGGTGATTGATCTGAAAGCAGAAATTAAGGCCTTAAAGGAGAAATATAATAAATCTGTAGAAAACTACACTGATGAGAAGGCCAAGTATGAGAGTAAAATCCAGATGTATGATGAGCAGGTGACAAACCTTGAGAAAACCACCAAGGAGAGTGGTGAGAAGATGGCCCACATGGAGAAGGAGTTGCAAAAGATGACCAGCATAGCCAACGAAAATCACAATACCCTTAATACAGCCCAGGATGAGTTAGTGACATTCAGTGAGGAGTTAGCTCAGCTTTACCACCACGTGTGTCTGTGTAATAATGAAACTCCCAACAGGGTCATGCTGGATTACTATAGGCAGAGCAGAGTCACCCGCAGTGGCAGCCTGAAAGGGCCTGATGATCCCAGAGGACTTTTGTCCCCACGATTAGCCAGGCGGGGTGTGTCATCCCCGGTAGAAACAAGGACCTCATCTGAACCAGTTGCAAAGGAAAACACAGACGCCAGCAAAGAACCAAGCCCAACTAAGACCCCCACAGTCTCTCCTGTTATTACTGCCCCACCGTCATCTCCAGTATTGGATACAAGTGACATCCGCAAAGAGCCAATGAATATCTACAACCTTAATGCCATAATCCGGGACCAAATCAAGCATCTGCAGAAAGCTGTGGACCGGTCCTTGCAACTGTCTCGCCAAAGAGCAGCAGCTCGGGAGCTAGCCCCCATGATTGATAAAGACAAGGAAGCCTTAATGGAAGAGATCCTCAAGCTCAAGTCCCTGCTGAGCACCAAACGGGAGCAGATCGCTACATTGAGGGCGGTGCTGAAAGCCAACAAGCAGGTAATCTCATTCTACTGGTGAAAGCATGCTAATTCATTCCCTATTATTGAGTATCCAGTATCATCAAGATGACAGTTCAGATTCTTGGTCAGTGGAGAAATAAAACTATGTGCCAGTGCCAGATCAGAATGTCATAATAATTATTATGTTTAAATGAGTGAGTGGCTGAAATATCCATGCCCAGCTAGGTAGAGGCAGAGGTGAGGAAGCTAAAGCAGGAACATAGAGGACCTAGATGCCTTTCTGCAGATAGAGAAAGGCAGTTTAGGCGGTGCTAGGCTGAAGCCTGGCAGTGAGTGACTGTGGAAACAGGAGATGGAGCTTGGCAGAATAAGCTGACAAGGCAGGTTACACCAGCTAGGGAGATACAGCAAGAAAGACAGACACCCTGAAGGCAGCTGGAGCAAACAGAAGGAAATCTGGGTGCAGACTGTGAAGAAGGTCTGATGGTCAATAACTGGAACCCAGCTGTGGACCTAGAGGTTCAGATTCAAGACTCAGTTTCTAGGGGTATAGCAAGATTATTATTTATGTTTTTATTATTATTGTTTTGAGACAGTCTCGCTATGTTGCCCAGGCTGGAGTGCAGTGGCGCCATCTCGGCTCACTGCCACCTCCACCTCCTGGGTTCAAGCGATTCTCCTGCCTCAGCCTCCCAAGTAGCAGGGATTACAGGCGCGTGCTGCCATGCCTGGATAATTTTTTCTATTTTCAGTAGAGACGGGATTTCGCCATATTGTCTAGGCTGGTCTTGAACTCCTGACCTCAAGTGATCCGCCTGCCTCAGCCCCCAAAGTGTTGGGATTACAGGCGTGAGCCACCGCACCCTGCTACGTATAGCAAGATTAAAAGGAGTGTTTTGTTTTTCATCCCAAACTTAGAGAAACAAAAGTGCTAAATAAATGAGCAAATCAGGGATGAAGGGCAAGACAGCTGTGAGGAACTGAGTGAGTGAAGAAACAAAGCCAGGCAGATCGTTACCGACAAATTAAATAGTTTGGGGCCACTGAAGCAAGCAAATGAGAGAGAAAGAGAGACAGAGTGAGAGATATTATGAGAATGAACTCTACCTGTGCTGGTGACTGCATATGTGAAATTTAGGTTCATTTGGGATGTTAACTCAGCTGGGTCAGAGCTTAAGTAATAGGGAGCTTTTTCCTAGCTATTTATCTTGTCCTTCTGGACAAGTAGTAATCTTACAACATGAACCTGCCTAATTCCCAGCTCTCTGTGATGACTGAATTTGTTTTCCACCCTTGAGTTTTACCTGGGTGGGAGTGCTGCCAGATACAGGCAGGAAAATTCTTTCCACATTTGTTTAGTTTATATTTGGGAAAGGTGCTTAGTAAATGTTGGTGTTGATAAAGAGAAGCAACAAAGCACCAAATGCCTTCTTGCAAATGCAAGCAGTGCCAGTGAATGCTAGGTCATGGGAGCTCTTGCTCTTTGGAGAATGAGGGTTAATTTCAGATTCAGAGTGCCTTCTCCATTTGCCATCATCTGGGGGAAACCACACCCTTATTACATCATCTACAGTGCAGCTTTAGCGTCCTCATCTTTAGTGCCCATAAATCTGTTCATATAATTGACATCTATACCATAAGCCTATAATATTGTTTGCACTATTAACATGTTTTATATAAACCTAAGGGCAAAATATGACTTTACTTTTTCTTGCCACTTTAGAGAAATAGAAAAGGTGGCTAGGCGAGGTGACTCACGCCTGTAATCCCAGCACTTTGGGAGGCCGAGGCGGTCAGGAGTTCAAGATCAACCTGGCCAATATGGTGAAACCACATCTCTACTAAAAATATGAAAATCAGCCGGGCGTGGCAGCACACATCTGTAGTCCCAGCTACTCGGGAGGCAGAGACAGGAGAATCGCTTGAACCCAGGAGGCAGAGGTTGCAGTGGGCAGAGACCGCGCCATTGCATTCCAGCCTGGGTGACAGCGAGACTCCATCTCAAAAAAAAAAAAGAGAGAGAAATAGAAAAGATTAGAGTGAATGAAGAATTTGTGAGATATTCAGAGTGGTCATAAATAACCAATGCCATATTAGATAAGGCTTACACAACCTTTATCAAGGACATGCTATCCTGGGGCATTCTTGGTCAACCCATCAGATAACTCCTCTGACTTCTTCCTTTTTTTTTTTTTAAATATATATTTTTCCCCCTCCCACCTGACTTCTTCCTAAAGAACCTTTAGAAAGGTTCCTAACAACCTTTAGAAACCTAGATCTATAAAAATGTCAAGATGCTTAACTGAAATATAGATAAGGACACTTGGCCAACCAACAGAGACTAATTTGTGAACAGGCATTCATTGATTACGTATTTTCTGGGAGGCGGTAAGTAGGGATGCAAAAATAAATGATGTAATATAGTAGGAGTTCCACAGTTGCCTATAGCTGTTTACAAGATAGGACTTACCAAGCACTTTAGAGTGATGTAAACAGTACCACAGGAATTAAGAACAGAAGAAGGCATTCCTAGCTGAAGTTTTCTTTTCACAGTGCTTTGTGGTACAGGTTGAGTATCCCTTTTTCAAAATGTTCAGGACCAGAAATGTTTCAGATTTTGGATTTTGGACATTTGCATATATACATAATGTGATATCTTGGGGATGGGATCCAAGTCCAATCATGAAATTGACTTATGTTTCATTTATTCCTATATACATAGCCTGCAGATAATTTTATACAATATTTTAAATAATTTTATGGCTGAAACAAAGTTTTGACTGTGACTCATTACATGAGGTCAGTGTAGAATTTTGTGGCATCATGTCAGCCCTCAAAAGGTTTTAGATTTTGAAGCATTTTGGATTTTGGATTAAGGATGCTCAGCCTGTACCATTTGCATTACATTAGAGTTCCAGCCTATATGGGCTCAGTGAATTAAATGAATTTGGTCTACATGTTCATGATGTTGGGCCTGTTGCTGTGATGCTTATGTGTCGTAAATAGCTTCAAGTATTAACAGATGACATTCACTATATTTAGACATTGTGGAATGTTCATTTTTAAGGTTGAGGTGAGAATTCTGGGGTATAAGGGGAAAAAAGGAAATCTCCCTGTTTTAAAATAGGCATTCTACTATACAGCCATAAGAAAGAATGAGATCATGTCATTTGCAGTGACATGGTTGGAGCTGAGGCCATTATCTTTAGCAAACTAATGCAGGAACAGAACACCAGATACCACATGTTCTCACTTATTAGTGGGAGCTAAATGACGAGGACACATGGACCACATAGAGGGGAACAACACACACTGGTTCCTATTGGAGGTTGAAGGGTGAGAGGAAGGAGAGGATCAGGAAAAATAGTAAATGAATACTGGGCTTAATACCTGGGTGAAGAAATAACTGGTACAGCAAACCCCCATGACACACATTTACCTATCTAACAAACTGCACATCCTGCACATGTACCTCTGAACTTAAAAAAATAAATAAAATGGCATTCTGTAGTCTCTATGAATCTTCTCATTTACTTAAGGATTTTTTCATAGGCACAGTGCCTTCTGATGCAGTTTTTAAGGTTGAGGTGAGAATTCTGGGGTATAAGGGGAAAAAAGGAAATCTCCCTGTTTTAAAATAGGCATTCTACTATACAGCCATGAGAAAGAATGAGATCATGTCATTTGCAGGGACATGGTTGGAGCTGGAGGCCATAATCCTTAGCAAACTAATGCAGGAACAGAAAACCAGTTACCGCATGTTCTGGTGCACATATATACATAGCCTGAAGGTAATAACATAAGCATTTACTGACTTCATCAGAAGGCATGTATGCCTTCTGATGAAGTCAGTAAATGCTTATGAAGCACCATCCATCTAGCACTGTGCTAGATGCTGAAGATTCAAAGTAGACTAACACATAGTCCCTGCCTTCCAGAAGACTCAGCCTCCTGGGAATGTCAGGATAGAAACACAATTATAGTTCAACATTACATGTGCTGTAATCCAAGTTATGAGAACAATTTAGAGGAAGCAACTAAGGTTTCCTAGAGGAGCGAAAAAGACTTCACAGAAGCAATTATACCTTAGTTTGTTCTTAAAGGATAAGGAGTTGTTTTCCAGAGAAGGAGGAAATAATTCCAGACAGAACAGTAGTAGAGAGGCTTAGGAGTGACAGAATAGAATGATATATTCCGGGAATGCTCACAAAGGTCTATGTGGCTGGAAATAAGACTTTTTTATTTAGAAAGTCAACTTTGGAATGTATGGAGAATGCGCTGAATGCAGACCTCAGCAAATCCAATGGGTTATGGTTACTTAAAAATTATTTAATTCTGGAAAAGCTTTGCATAGTCTATGGACAAATGAATCTACAAACAAAACTGAGGCTTTGGGGTATTTGTCACAAATAGTAAATGAATATGTATTTCTATTTCACATCTAGCTCTTCTGTTATTCCCCTCTTTATTCCCTTTAGATACTGACCATGGGACTCTATGCTTACAAATTTGTTACATCTACATTTTCACAACTTAAACGTAATTTTCTGTTCTAAATGAATATGTGTCTAAGCTTTCTAAACACTAAACACCTGCCATTTTTCCCCAGGTCAATTTCTGCAGTCTGGATAATTTTCTGAATCTGTAATATTTCTGAAGATTCCTCCAAGTATTAATACTACAGAACATACAGAAGTATTTTATGAATAAAGTCTCATTTTAATCTGAATTCAAATTCAATCAAAACTCATAAGAAACTACATCGGAATCAAAACAGTAACAAAGTACCCTATCCCAACATTGGTTTAATAAAGAAAGAATTTATTTCTATAGATGTTGGCACTTTACATATCAAGATTTGAAACTGTCTATTTCAAGCACAAAAAGAAACGTTAAAAACCAGGATAGTCTTCCAGGGAAATCCCATTAGTAATGGATTTTTGTACAAGTAATAGGGTTTTTCATTAGTATGGGATATTTGTATGGACTCTCAAAAGTTATTTCCAGTTTGTAAAAATAATGTGTTTCCAGTTTGGCTTCAATATGCAAACTGTGTGCTGTGCATCAAACTGGCGGTCCCTAAGTATACACTGATTTTATGCATTGATTCAGTGTGTGTGTGTGTGTGTGTGTGTGTGTGTGTTTTATTTTACTTGCTACTGTGTGCCAGGCTAGCTCTTGATTTGAAATTCCAAGAACTTCAGACATGCTCGAATCCCAGATTCAAACAAATGGTTTTAACTCATTCAACATTTTGTAACTCCTACTTTTATGGAGACTTTTAAACAACTATATTTGACTATAATTCATTGTTTGGACAAATTGTATGCAAATTAGAAAGCAGTTATTTATTACTTCTTTCTCTTAAACATATAATAACATGGATTTATAGTTTATCATATATTCATATTATAAATTACAATGGTATACGTCTTTTATTCTGTGTTTTGGGCCCACTGAGCACAGGTGACAAAATTTGAATTCTAACATACTCCAATTTGATGATTCCAACTGAAGCTGTGCTTCTTTTCTAACTTCTTAGTAAAGTTTTTCTTGTATAAAGTTTCATTTTGGCTCCCTTCTTGTCCTTAAATCCCATACCTTCAGCAATCTGCGTTAAATATTTATTAAACTACTGTCATTCTCTTAGCTCCTGATACTGACTCTGGCTCACAGCTGACCTCTAGGGCAATTTAACCACATTATAAATTCACAGCACATTTGACATTAAAGAAAAACTTCCTGTGTCCCAAGTGCATACCTATGTGTATATGATTTAAATCAATTTCACTTTCCTTTTATAAAATAACATAATAGGCCCAGCATGAAACAATCTGTATGATGGATTTTCCTGATATGAAAATTGTAAGCAGTGTGATTTTTCTGCTTTAGACAGCTGAGGTGGCGCTAGCTAATCTCAAGAACAAATATGAAAATGAAAAAGCAATGGTGACTGAAACCATGACGAAGCTTAGAAATGAACTGAAGGCTTTGAAAGAAGATGCTGCGACCTTCTCATCCCTGAGAGCAATGTTTGCAACAAGGTAACAGTATTTTCTTCCTAAGACTGGGTGTGGTACCTGGGGAAAAGCCTTTAAAGTTCACAGCCCTGTCTTTGTGCATGCTGAGTGTATTTGGTGTATAGTCTAAGATGGTAAAGTGTGAAGAAAATATGTGGAATTCCACTCTGATGTATCCAAAGTCAAACCTTCTGTGCTGTTTTCCAGAGTCCCCTACTGTACACTCTGGATCCAGAAATTCTATTACATAAAAATATTTTTAAGTAAGGTAATATTAATAGACTGTTAGTGGAACTTATGCACCCCAAAGAAATAGACTCTCCCTCCAAATAAAAAGCTTTCAATAAGGAAAAAAAAAACAATTTCCTAGAATAACTAAATATTATATTATCACCCCTGAAATACAGTTCTGTGATGGAAGTACATGAAAGTATAGAAAACTGCCTTATCCTTAGTACTGTGTGAGAAGATACCGTCATAATGAATACATAGTTAATAATAATACATAGTTAATAGTCATCATACTAACTAATTACTTATAATATATATGTATTTTTTTGAGACAGAGTCTTACTCTGTCACCCAGGCTGGAGGGCAATGGCATGATCCTGGCTCACTGCAACTGCCACCTCCCAGGTTCAAGCAATTCTCCTGCCTCAGCCTCCCAGAGATACACTCTTGTTGCCCAGGCTGGAGTGCAATGGTGCGATCTCGACTCACTGCAACCTCCACCTCCCGGGTTCAAGTGATTCTCATGCCTCAGCCTCCTGAGTAGCTGGGATTACAGGTGTGTGCCACCATGCCCAGCTAATTTTTTTATTTTTGGTAGATACGAGGTTTCACCATGTTGCCTAGGCTGATCTCGAACTCCTAACCTCAGGTGATCCGCCCACCTTGGCCTCCCAAAGTGCTGAGATTACAGATGTAAGCCACCACACTGGCCTATATTTTGTTTTTAAACATGAAGTGATTGTTAAGAATGTGTTTGATGTGAAGTTTTCAGAATCTTGGGATTTTCAATATGCTGTTGAAATACACTTTTTGTTGTCACAATGCAGTGTCAAGAAAATCCACCTTTTTTTTTTTTGAGATAGGGTTTCGCTCTGTTGCCCAGGCTGAATGCAATGGTGTCATCTCGGTTCACTGCAGCCTGGACATCCTGGGCTCAAGCAATCCTCCCACCTCAGTCTCCCAAATAGCTGGATCTGCAGGCTTGCACCACCACACCTGCTAATTTTTGTGTTTTTTTGTGGAGGCAGGGTCTTGCCATATTGCCCAGGCTGGTCTCAAACTCCTGGGCTCAAAAAATCCAAAAGTCCTGAGATTATGGGTGTGCACCACCATGCCTGACCAAACCTTACCAATTACATATCTTGTATGATGCAAACTTGGTGCAAAATTCCCAAATAATTACTAAGGCTTTACTTGCCGACTTGGTAAATGATTTACATGTAGCTGATACAAGTGTTAAAAATGAAACAGAAATCTCTTGAACTTTGAAGGAGTCCCCCAGAATCTGTCCATCTTTCTTTGTGTGTTAGGAGAGTACAGGCTTAAGCCGAGACCTTGTGATTGAATCTCCTGGAGACGGTGAGAAGGCTGAGTGCCCGAGAGACCGCAGGGGTGCAGAGGAACTGGAGGGAACTGACTTCTGGGTCTCAGGGCATGGCAGTGTTTGGGAATAGAATGTATTTACCTCTGGCCACTATGGTGGACAGGATAGAGAATAGGAATGGGGCACAATGTCCCCCTCTTTGATGAAAGAATCAGGATTATATTTGGAATCAAGAAAACATAAATTTCCTCTTTGAGAAGGAAATTTTTAAAAATGTCAAAAACATTTCAAGTCTGAATCTGATTTATATAAGAATTATTATTATCCCCTGGCCAGGCGCGGTGGTTCATGCCTATAATCCCAGCACTTTGGGAGGCTGAGACAGGTGGATCACCTGAGGTCAGGAGTTCAAGACCAGCCTGGCCAACATGGTGAAACCCCATCTCTACTAAAAATACAAAAATTAGCAGGACGTGGTGGCATGCACCTGTAATCCAGCTACTTAGGAGACTGAGGCAGGAGAATCGCTTGAACCTGGGAAGTGGAGATTGCAGTGAGCCAAGATCACATCACTGTACTCTGGCCTGGGTGACAGAGTAAGACTCCATCTCAAATAATAATAATAGCAATAAATAATTATTATCCCCAAATTGTCCATTTTCACAGACTTTTTTCTGGCATGAACAATAATTTGTTATTCATGTTTTAGTGGGTAAATAAACTCAGGAAAAAAAAAACTCAGAATGAGCTTTTTCCCCACACCATGTCTCCCTTCCAAATGTATATATGCTCAGGTTTTGCCATTGCTAAGGAAAAAAGAACACTGAGCTTACCTTCGTTTTTTGGCACAAGTATGAAACCTGAATAAAGATGTTTCAGTCTTGTGCAAATGTTGGTTTTTGCAGGGTTTTTTGTTTTTTGACAACTCATTGCTCTATCATCTGGTTGAGAAATCACTGAAAATATTCAGTTTTCTAATTCAGGCAAATTAGTCAAATTGACAAGAGCAACAGCTGCAATCGATACTAAATTAAACTAAAATGTATAAATATAGATAAGGAATATTTTCTTTATAGACATTATTCTTTTAGATACTACAGGCATAGCCTATAATAAGCTTGTCACACTCCTCTAAAGAATACGATGTTATACAGTAAAAAGAGCTACCATAAGACATTTCAGGTACTGTGGACATTGTGTGAGACTTGACTGTTTTTCTGATGTTACACAGCAGCCCCACAATAACTCTGTCCCTGGGGTTTAAGTTGTTGTCCATTAAGACTGTTTCCATATGGGCTGGGTGCAGTGGCTGATACCTGTACTCCCAGCACTTTGGGAGAACGAGGCAGGAAGATCACTTGAGGCCAGGAGTTTAAGACCAGCCTGGGTAACATAGTGAGACCCTGTCTCTTTAAAAAATAATAATGGCCAGGCACGGTGACTCACACCAGTAATCCCAGCACTTTGGGAGGCCTCGGAGAGCAGATCACCTGAGGTCAGGAGTTTGAGACCAGTCTGGCCAACGTGGTGAAACCTCATCTCTACTAAAAATATGAAAATTAGCCAGGCACAATGGCGGGCACCTATAATCCCAGCTACTCAGGATGCTGAGGCAGGAAAATTGCTTGAACCCGGAAGCCAGAGGTTGCAGTGAGCCAAGATCACACCACTGCAATCCAGCCTGAGTGACAGAGCAAGACTCTGTCTCAAAAATAAATAATAATAATAATAATTGGCTGGGCATGGTGGTTTACACCTGTAATCCTAACACCTTGGGATTACAGGTGTAAAAAGCTGAGGTGGGGGGATCACTTGAGGTCAGCAGTTCAAGACCAGCCTGGCCAACATGGTGAAACCCTGTCTCTACTAAAAAAAATACAAAAATTAGCCAGGTGTGGTGGTGCACTCCTGTAATCCTACCTACTCGGTAGACTGAGTCATGAGAATCACTTGAACCTCGGAGGCGGAGGTTGCAGTGAGCCGAAATCACGCCACCGTACTCCAGCCTGGGTGATAGAGCAAGACTCAGTCTCAAAAAACAAAGCAACAACAAAAATAATAAAAATAAAATTTTAAACATCCCATATATATTTCATTATATGGATGAAAATACATTCCAATTTTCTGCTATTATATGTTATCTACATTCTTTTGCTAGACCTTTAAACCAGTCTTCTAAATTTCTAAATTTCAGTCAAATTTATTACTTTTCAACTTAAGTCCCAAATTCAGTTTCACCAAGATTTTCCCCTGACCAACTTCCCTGTTTTGGTTCCAGATGTGATGAATATGTCACCCAGTTGGACGAGATGCAGAGACAGTTAGCAGCTGCAGAGGATGAGAAGAAGACTCTAAACACTTTGTTACGAATGGCTATCCAGCAAAAACTCGCCCTGACCCAGAGGCTGGAGGACTTAGAGTTTGACCATGAGCAGTCCCGACGCAGCAAAGGCAAACTTGGAAAGAGCAAGATCGGCAGCCCTAAAGTAAGTGGGGAGGCATCAGTCACCGTGCCCACCGTAGACACTTACCTCCTGCATAGTCAGGGCCCACAGACACCCAACATTCGGGTCAGCAGTGGCACTCAGAGGAAAAGGTATGCATGCAGCGATCTTCATGGTACGATGCAGTGGCCAGATTTTAGTTAACTGCAAAATGAATGTGCTCTTGTTGTGGAGGATGGAGGAGGGGAAGGAAAAGAAAAAATGGGAGCTGGCCTATAAATGGGCCTTGCTAACATGAGTCTTTCCAGATCAAAACCTTTTTGATAACTGTGTTTATGTAGTCCTTTCTAACCCCCTGCCCAACCTCTCCTCTTGATTAATCATAATATAATTTTCAAGTGTCTGTTAATATTTTTGCTACTCTTTGTATACATAAATATGCCTCTCCCTTACCTCCAACCTAAGAATTGGTAGATAAAGTTAGATATTAAGAACGAAGCTGTGTTCTACCTGGGTTCTAATTTTCAAAGTCATTGTACCTTTGGAAATGGTGCTGTTTATCAGCTTCTCTTTAATGGGGCAAGGATGTGAATCTCTTAGGGAAACTTTTGTCCATTTGACCAAAACTGATGATGGACTGAAAGTGGGTGTCTATATTTAGATTAAATGGGATGGAATATACATAGTGCTTTTCTTGAAAGCAGGTTTTTGAGCTTTTTCGTTTGGCATGGGAATATTGCCCAGAGAAACCACTTGTAAGGTTTTTAGGGGCTTGGTTTTGTGACCTTTTTCCAGAGTCCTGGCTGTTGAGTTACTTACCCTGTATTTTCAATTAATGGTAACATTTTTGTTTTAGGAGCTTTCGTTAATGACTCAAATAATATATTTTCTATTTGCGGTTGAAACTGACTAACTGTAATAAATCTCTTTTCCAGTATCCAGAGCAGTTTCCAAATAGGGTTGTATCCTGATGTGGAAACTTAAAAAAAAAAAAATAGCAAAACTCTTGATTTACATATTAAAAAAATTAAATGCCGGTATAAATAATGTTGTCACTGGTGAGGCATTGAAAGGTAATTAAAGTAAAACTTTTTTGTTTCCTATATGTATTTTTCTTGGATCTCCTGCAAGACAATTTTCACCTTCCCTTTGTGATCAGAGCCGTCCCAGGACTTCAGGGGCTTCCTACCTACAGAATTTATTAAGAGTTCCCCCTGATCCCACCTCCACAGAATCATTTCTTCTGAAGGGCCCCCCTTCCATGAGTGAATTCATCCAAGGGCACCGGCTCAGCAAGGAAAAAAGGTTAACCGTGGCTCCACCAGGTAAACATTTTTTCCTTGGGTGCATGTGATGCAAATGATTAGTTGAATAGACTCTCCCCTTCCTTCCAGTCACTCAGGCCCCCCAACCTCAGAGTCTACCTTTCGTGATGTGTAAATTCCTACAATTGGCCAGGCGCGGTGGCTCATGTCTGTAATCCCAGCACTTTGGGAGGCCGAGGTGGGCAGATCACGAGGTCAGGAGTTTGAGATAAGCCTGGCCAACAAGGTAAAACCCCGTCTCTACTAAAAATATAAAAAATTAGCCAGGCGCGGTGGTGTGCGCTTGTAATCCCAGCTACTTGGGAGGCTGAAGCAGAAGAATCACTTGAACCCAGGAGGCAGAGATTGCAGTGAGCCAAGATTGCGCCACTGCACTCCAGCCTGGGTGACAGAGCGAGACTCTGTCTCAAAAACAAAACAAAACAAAAAAATAAATAAATTCCTACAATTCAAGTAAAAACTACCTTATACTTAGCGTCCTGTTTCCTCCTTCACTCACGTTCCTTAGAATGACGGACTTCTATTTAACAGCCAAAGATGGAAAATGGGAGTTGGAAGGAATGGGATAGGTAAAGGGAAATTAGCAACAAGCACAACGCACACACACACTTGGATCTTATTTGCAGTTTGGTAGCTCATGGCAATTCCATCTTGGTCATATTTGGCCAGTTCTCTCTTATCATTTTCAATGTAATTTCCTTAAAGGGAGCCATATGTATGACAAGGCTTTGGGATTGATTTCCTTTTGTAGTGACTCAGAACGTCTCCTCAATCATTATATTGAGAATAAAAGTAAAACCTATGATTTTGCCCCTCAAGAACATTTAGGTCTTAGTAGAATGTTCTTGTAGATTGCAAACCCCCATTGGTTTATGCTGACCAACATGCTCACACTTGACCTTAGCTTCACTATTTTGCATTTTTCTTTCTTTCTTCCTTTTTACTTGTTCTATGAAGAGGCCTAAATTGAAAATGGGGCATATGGCAAATAAAGAAAATGTGACTTCTTGCAAAAAAAAATCATCCTTTTAAGGAATCCCTGCATGTGAGTACAGGGCAGAAGTGGCAAAGAAGCCCATAAACCAACATAAGCCCATAAACCAAAATAAGGGCAGCTGTTATTTGACTATTGCAGGACAATCAAAAATAAAACTAATTCAAGTTAGTTATCGACAGTTAAAAATTGAAGAGATTTCACATGAGCATCAATATTTCTGGCCTCTTTTGGAAGATTCTGAACATCTGGCAGCCCTGGGTCTGCATTCATGCATGTCAACACCTGTGGAGCTCTGTAGGGGTGGCTGCTGTTAGGGCAAGCTTTGTACTTTGCCACAGTCCCCACTCCTCCTTATGACTTATTCCCAGCCTGCCGTCCTCATTTCTATTCTCTCCTGGCCCCTCCTGTAGTCTTTGAGTTTACCACTGTTGCCATAGAATTATTTTTTCGTTTTACCTTAATTCCTTTTTGCAAACCTCAGCCTTTGGATCTCTAATACTTTCCGTATCTGATTCATGGAATCAGCCTCCTGATTGGGATTAAAAGATGTGGTATAGAAACTGATGGTGCATTCCACGTTCTAAAGGTGTTTGAGGAAATTGGTAGTGATAATGAGTTGAAATGGTGTAATAGCCAAAATATACACCTAAAAAAAAAGTAACAACTGCTTGGTGTTTTTAATTTCGTAACTGATTTCCTATTGTTTTGGACCTCCTTGGAAGGTACCTTGAAGTATTCTGTGAATCACCAAAGTGGTAACGATTTATCAGGATACCTAACTCGGATAATACCCACAAAAGTCTTCTTTTTAGTGTTCCAAATGGATTTAGTAGCATTTGGAACTTAGAAAAGAAATTGGTATGATTAAGAAATAACTCCTATTGCCATTTAATTAAAAGGATAACATCTCAATAAGGTTAAAAATTAATAATAAATGTTAACAATAACTTTTCATTTTTGTGTGACTGGTTTTTGTTTACATGAATATATATTTTATATTGTCATCATTATATTGTTTAAGCCATGAACATTATATCACAAGCTTTTCCATGTTGCTGTCTAGTCTTGTTTTTCTTTGTTAAAGTTATTGTATCATAGATTTTGTTTCAGATGCTGTTACCGCATTAATCACTACTTCACCTCTTGTCCACCGAGGTCGTTTTTCATTATTTGTTGTATTGTAGAGCACTGCTGGGAATATTCTCATGCATTCAACTTCTCATCTGTTACATTTTTCTCAAGCATGAGATCACTCCATTAAAAGTTGAACTTCTTTATGTTTTTTGCTCCATTCTGATGTTGCTGTCAAGAAGGGTATATCAACGTACTAAAAGCCCATAAAACACTTTCCCGTTTTCCCGCATTGGGAATCTTTCTACTACTTTATACACACTGTACACTTCTTACAACTCTAAAGTCAGTTAGCATACATAAATGAGAGTACCAGTATATTGTCTTAAATGCTTTAGTTTTGAATAACCAGAAAATACCACTGACCTTAGAAATGATTACTATGTATGAGATTAGAGGCCTGGTGTAGTGGTTCACACCTGTAATCTCAGCACTTTGGGAGGCTGAGGCAGGCGAATCGCTTGTGCTCAGGAGTTTTAGACCAGCCTGGGCAACATGGCAAAACCCCATCTCTACAAAAAATACAAAAGTTAGGCAGGTGTGGTAGTGTACGCCTATAGTCCCAGATACTCAGGAGGCTAAGGTGAGATCCCTTGAGCTGAGGAGGTGGAGGTTTCAGTGAACCGAGATCACACCACTGCACTCCAGCCTGGGAGACAGAGTGAGACACTGTCTCAAAAAAAAAAAAAAATTAGAGATATAAGGAATGTGGAATTCAGAATCATCACCAGACCAGAAGATCATACTAATGACAGTTTAACATATTGATAACCTTAATAATGATCACCATTTATTAAAAGTTAAAATAATAAAAGCAGAAAGGAAGTAAAGCTGTTATTATAGCCTTGGGAATTTTTAATTATATATCATGGAACCAACCAGATTAATGCTTAATAAATTCTTCTCAAATCAATTTCAGCAATATTTTCTAAAAGGTCCTAGTTAAATGAATTGCTGTAGAAAGTGACTGATCATCCACACCAAATAAATTGTAGCTTCTACAGATATCTGCATTATTACCAAAATACGTTATTTTTCCTTGGCTGAACTATATATGATAAGACATATCAAAGATTCTTTATGATGCTCTTACTATATAAAATGTTTTCATTAAGCCAAGAAAGAGAAAATATGCCATATATGACCACTTATGTTCTATGTTATAACTATTATAAACTAATGGGAAATAATAGATTTTATTAGTATTTTTTAACCATCAGTTTAATTAACCATTATTAAATTTGTTAGCTAGGAACAGTATCTATTAATCATTTTAAAAGGACAATTATCTATTAATTTATCAGAATGTTTTTGATAAGCATTGTTTTCTAAAATATATTCTTAGTACATCTTTTTAGGTGATTTTTAATTATTCTAATAAGCAGATATGGGCTTTATTTTTCTGTTGAGGACCATTGAAGCAATTATCTCAACTAAAAATGAAATTAGTTTAATTTGTTTTTAATCCTTTGGTTGAGAAATTGAGAGAAATATGTCTCACTTAAAAATTTAAGACACAGAACATGGCCGGGCATGGTGGCTTACGCCTGTAATTCCAGCACTTTGGGAGGCTGAGGCAGGCGGATCACCTGAGACCAGCCTGACCAACATGGAGAAACCCTGTCTCTATTAAAAACAAACAAACAAACAAAAAAGACACAGAACATAGAATGCTATTTATTCTATATAAGAGATAACTTTCAAATAGATTTCAATTCTGTGAGATGGTGGACAGAAAACCTCATCTCCTTAAATGCACGATTTTTCAATTCTAGAGAATCCAACTATAGGGCGGGGCATTGATTTTTCAATGTTAGTAGAATGTTTTATACTAATTGATTAATGCAGTATACTGATTGATTTGCTGCATTAGAACAACCTTTTAAGGGAAAAATCTGGCTTTTCCCTCTGGCTGGCTCAGCTTCTGCAACCTCAGTCCTTGCAATTCCAGTGCTTCTGGCCCTGGTTTGCTTGATTTTGTTGTTCTTGACTTTATCCTTATCCTGGCACACAGATTCCAGTGTCCTTCCACAGGTTCATCTTAGTTTTCACAGTTTCAGTCACCAACTGATCTGAGAAGTGCCTACCAGCTTTGATGACCTTGACTCAAAAGGGACCCTGTTGTCATCCAGGAGTTTGTAATTAGGCAGCAAATTGTATGTCTTCACAAAATTATTGTCTATTTTTTAGCCAGCATTTTATCTTGACCCCTTAACTACCTACCTATATCCTTCTCCCCCTCCTCCTTCTCCTCCTCACCATCTTCTTCGTCATCATCTTACCATTTAATCAATAATTACAATCAATCTGTCAGAATATGTAAAAGGAATCCATGTAATTCACAGGCAGGAGTTGTTATTTCTGTAGTAAAGACCTGACTGCAGCATTTGCACAAGATAAATAGGAAATGGCAAACCTGGGGAAGCAAGTTTGAACTCAGTCTGGAAGTCATAGCCTAAGCAGCTTGCTCTTCATATTGCCTTTTCCATGTTGGGCTTTTCCTCTTAGATGTCTTGCTTCCCCCTATCATTTCAGTCTCCTCCCTCCCTCTGTTCCTACCTCCTTCCATCCCTCTCTCACTCTCTTTCTCTGACACAGTCACTCAGCTAGTTTAAGAGAATGGTATTATTTTGAAGTCTAAAAATGTTTCTGTGATACTTTAGATTTTACTGATTTTTAAAGCAACTCACAGACGTGTGTTAGCCTTAGATACATAATCACTCCTTGAGCTATGTAGTCAACAAGACACATCGACATAATAGTAAAAACTGCCTTTATGTTTCACTGCATTCAAGCAAGTAGATATTTGATGTTCAAAGCCTGTGTTCTTAAGCATGTACCAAAATCACATTTATTTGATTAACCCATTTACTCATTCACCAGAATTTAACAAAATTTAGTGAATACCTACTGTGTGTCAGGCACTTTTCTTGGCTCTTGATATACAATGATATTCAAATAAACTCAGAGTCTGGTAGGGGAGGTAAGAGACAAATATGTACTGATGTTAATAGATATTCCTGGAATAAATAAAGGCATTAGGGCGAGGCTGGCCATGAAAGGTGACTATACCATAACAGGCAGACGGTAGCAGCGCAGGTGTGGGTCATTATAGGAAAGGAGGTCAACTTGTCCCAGTGCAGTGAGCTCAGGCTACAGCCTGGTGCAGGACTTGGAAGTAATAGAAAGCGAGGCTGGAAAGGTAGGCAGGGACCTGAAGACAGACAGCCAGGTTAGTGAGAGCAGACCTTACCAATGGCATAGCTGAACAGTTTTAAGAATAGGATAGGTTTTCATTTTATAAAATCACCCTGATGACACGGTGGAGAATGGATCAGATGTGGATAACACCTAAGATAAAGAAGCAGGTACAGAGACTCATAAAATATGCAGATGAGAGGTGGTGGAGACCAGAATCAAAACTGTGAGGAAGAGGACTGTTTAACTGTGTCCCAAGTTACAATTCAACTACAACTATGTATTTCATCAGCCAGCATGTCCTGTGCACACACGACCTGCTCTTACTGCTTTCCATGTTCTGTATCTGGAAGGAGCTCAAGTCAATGCTGTTTGAAGTTAATTCCTGAACTAATGGGCTCAGTATTTTGTACTTTATAAATTATATTTTTTCCTACAGAGGTTTTTCTATTTATGTGTGTTCCATGTCCCCATATCACTATACTTTCTTTTTCCACAGGATTCAATCCTTGAACTGGTAGGAGTGAAGAGTAGTCTGTTGAAACCTGTAATCTTTTTTTTTTTTTTTTTGAGACAGAGTCTTGATCTGTCACCCAGGCTGGAGTGCAGTGGCATGATCATGACTCACTGCAACCTCTGCCTCCCAGGTTCAAGTGATTCTCCCTGTCTCAGCCTCCCACGTAGCAGGGATTACAGGCATCTGCTAGTACGACTGGCTAATTTTTATATTTTTAGTAGAGCTGGGATTTCACCATGTTGGCCAGGCTGGTCTCGAGCTCCTGACCTCAGGTGATCCAAAGTGCTGGGATTACAGGTGTGAGCCACCACACCCAGCGGAAGCCTGTAATCTTTTAGGTTTGTATTTTCTTTGAACATAGTTTCCACAGAATTATTTCCTGTAGGGGAAGCCTGGGCACTTCTTGATGTCAGAACATGTTGTCTTTAGTTTGGAATCTACCAAAACAAAAGTTAATTCAAAAATGTTAATTCCTGTCACCCCAGCACTTCAGGAGGCCAAGGCAGGAGGATTGCTTGAGCCCAGGAGTCCGAGACTGGTCTGGGAAACATAGCGAGACCTCATCTCTACAAAAAATTTAAAAATTAGCTGGGTGTGCTGGCGTGCACCCATAGTCCCAGCTGCTTAGGAGTCTAAGGCAGGAAGATTGCTTGCGCCTGGAAGGTTGAGGCTGTAGTGAGCCACTGCACTCCAGCAAGTGACAAAGGGAGACCCTGTCTCAAAAAAAAATAAAAAATTTATTAATTCACAAAATTGTCAAACACATTTTGAGAAATACATTTTTATATTTGCTGTATATTTTTCAATAGGTAATGGTTCAAACATTTTTAAGTACACAGGGTATACAATAGATAGATTTCTGCTATAACTCTGCCCACCCAACCTTTTGTATTTTTCCAGAAACATTCTATGCATATATTAGGAAAAGCATATAAATATATACACATGTACAAACAAATATGCATTTTGTATATGTATTAATACCATTGGCACGATCACAAGTGTTGTTATGCTTGCTGTTTTTTTTTCACTTGATGTATATATGTTCTTCTTTCCTATCAATTCATCTTTTTGTTTCTTTTTAATCAGAAGAAGTTATGAAGGGGAAGGAAGGCATGCTTGAACTCTTTAAGAAAGCTTTGAATATTTCTGTGTGTACAATAGAAATATTTCTTGCCAAATGATAAAATGACCGCTACAAGAATGTTTCTATTCAGAATTATTCAATAGAAATATGATATTAACCACATATGTAAATTTAAATTCTCGAGGTGTCATGTTAGAAAAAGTAAAAAGAAGCCAGGCACCATGGCTTACACCTATAATCCCAGCACTTAGTGGGGCCAAAACAGGAGGATCACTTGAGCCCAGGGGTTCAAGACCAGCCTGGGCAACATGGGTGTCTCTACAAAAAAATAAAAAGGTTATCCAGGCATGGTGGCGTGCTTCTGTAGTTTCAGCTACTCAGGATGCTGAGATGGGAGGATCACTTGAGCCCAGGAGATTGAGGCTGCAGTGAACCATGATCTTGCAACTGCACTCGGGCTGGGTGACAGAACAAGACCCTGTTTCAAAAAATAGAACAAAAAGAAACAGGTGAACTTAATTTTAGTAATAGATTTTAATTGACACAATATATCCATAATGTTATCATTTCAACATGCAATTCATATGCGGCTAACACCTATAATTCCACTTTGGGAGGCTGAGGTGGGTGGATTCCTTGAGGCCAAGAGTTCAAGACCAGCCTGGGCAACATGGAGAAACACCGTCTCTACAAAAACTAAAAAATTAGCCAGGCATGGTGATACATGGCTGTAGTTCCAGCTACTCAGGAGGCTGAGATGGGAGGATCACTTGAGCCTAGGAAGCAGAGGTCGCAGTGAGCCAGGATTGCGCTAGTTCTCTCCTGATTGAGTGACAAAGTGAGACCCTGTCCAAAAAAAAAAAAAATTATATATATATACACACACACACACACTGTTCTGTTTTTCTTATTCAGCCTTTGGAATTCAGCATTATGCACTTACAGCATATCTTGATTTGAACTAGCCACATTTCAAATGCTCACCAGCCACATTTGGCGAAGGGCTACTGTGCTGGACGGTACAGTTCTAGAACTAGTTTTAACTAGATAGAATTTCCACATAGAAATCTAAATTTGAATAACAACTGATTTTAAAATAAAATTTAAGAGGGCATGTATTCTGTTGTCCTTTTTTTTTTTTTTCGAGTTCAAACAATTTTTTCTTGAATTCAAGCAATTCTCCTGCCTCAGCCTCCCAAGTAGCTGGGATTAAAGGCACTCACCACCACGTCCAGCTAGTTTTTATATTTTTGGTAGAGACGGGGTTTCACCATTTGTCCAGGCTGGTCTCAAACTCCTGACCTCAAGTGATCTGCCCACCTCAGCCTCCCAAAGTGCTAAGATTACAGGCGTGAGCCACTACGCCTGGCCCATTTTTCTTTTAAACTGAAATATTGGACCAAAGTGCTGTTTTGCTGATTCTGCTTTGTCTTTGATTGGTGACAATGCTTTTTAAAATAGATATATATTAGATGTTTGTACCTGTATACCCTTTTCATATATCTCTTATTTGTTACTAGATCTCCTGTCGGTATAAGAACTTAATTACTTAGGTGTATTCTAACAAAACATATTCCTTAAACATTCTTAAAACAGTATAATCACTTATTTTTTTAATTGATGTAATCAAGTTGTGAAAGCTCATGTTTCTTATTTTAAGCAGAGAATGCCTTTAAAAGGTTTAAAATGCACCTGCCAGATTTAAATAGCAGAATTTATTGACACCATATATAGACTGAAAACACATCAAAGTCTTTCAAGGTTAGTTTCATGTGTCTTCCTTCTTCCCAGAATAAGAGAAAGATAAAGATAATATTGAGTAAACCATTCCATGCCACAAATCGGACCCACTCAACAAATAATGCAGTAATTAGTAGAACATCTGATGACCATGGTCCTATTCATGTTTTTATTTTTATTTTTGTTTTTGTTTACTATTCTCTCCTCTGTCAGGTATTCCTGTCCAGAAATTACATTTCCCTAAAAGATTTCATATCAAAACCTGAGCATTGTAAGCAAAATAAGCTATGATGAAAGGATGAAACTTTTTTTTTTTTGAGACAGAGTCTTACTCTGTCACCAGGCTGCTGTGCAGTGGCTCAATCTCAGCTCACTGCAACCTCCACCTCCTGGGTTCAAGGGATTCTCCTACCTTAGCCTCCTGAGTAGCTGGGACTACAGGCACATTCCACCACACCCAGCTAATTTTTATATTTTTAGTAGCGATGGGGTTTCACCATGTTGGCCAGGATGGTCTCGATCTCTTGACCTCGTGATCCTCCCACCTTAGCCTCCCAAAGTGCTGGGATTACAGGCGTGAGCCACCGCACCAGGCCAAAGGATGAAACTTTTTAATTACTGAAGAGATCAATGTGAAAATAAACTCCATAGCAAGAACATGCATATTGTATTAGATCATACTTTTCAATTCATATTGACTATTTTAGCATCATTATGTAATTTTAAAGTCTTTTAGATTTTGTTAAAATTTTACTAAATCCATGGAAATTGAAAGTTCCTTATTTAAATCCTTAGGAGAAAAACTACAATTTTTCTGTAATGTATTCATGAAGTTAAATAATAAGTACTTATTTGATATTCTTTTGTTACATATTTAAGAGCAAGAGTAATTAGTTCATACTTATGTTCACCTAAGTCCACCCATAAGTGCTGAAGATAGAGGCCTCCAGAAGGTGGCTGTGTCCAGAGGAGTAACAGGGAGGAACAGGTAGGCTGAGACATACGTGAGGCCCAGAACATTCCAGGCAATAACTACCTGCCTCTCCTGACTCTGCCCAAACCCTAAATGATGCTTTCTAGCTCATTAAAAAAATATCAGCAGCAGATATACAAGCTGAAAAGACATTTCTAGGGTTCGTTTCTAGATCACAGATTCTGCTTCAGACTCACTGAAGTGACCAGCCTCTACCCAGTAATAACAAACTAGTCTAAATGCAGAATAAAATAATTATACATTTTAATCTCACCACCTGCTATCTGTGTGTGCTCTCTACCCTCAAGATAGAGAATAGCCTTTATTCCACCAACTGGCGATCACTAGCCTACAACACCAAATCCACAGTTTCTTTGGTATTCTTTGTTTCAGGGAGTTGGGTGCTGTATCAGTCTACCTGTAATATTGCCTTGCCTTCATATCCCAAAGCCCTGCAGGCAAAGAAGAGTTCTTGTGGGCAACGAGGGCCCTTTGTTGTATTCCAGAGGAAGAGCGCCGTCAGTGTCTTCTATGCTGTACTCATACATATTTAATCCAATCTGCTGGCACTAGTCTATTATCTTCTACTATTTGCCCCCACTGTAACTACATAGCAACCTCTATTAAACAAACTCTCTGATTGTAAGGCATTATCTGAGATGGCATATCTAAACTCTATCTTGCAAAGGGACGTTTCCTATCTGCAAAGAATAATAAGAAAACATATTAAGAGAAAGTCACAATAGGTACCCAGGGAAGCCAATCTCTAGGTTAACCAGCTATTTCCCTGTCCATCTCTTCTCATAAATGTAAAAGGAGAGCCTACTGGAGAAATCCTGGAAGGGCATCTCCCAGCTCTAAGACTTTCTGATGCTTTGAATTCAAGTTATTCTGTCCATGACTAGGTCTGGAGCTCATTGTGTAAAATCTATGCTTCTAAATAAATGTTAAAGGCTTGGTGAGGTGGCTCACTCCTGTAATCCCAGCTCTTTAGCTGAGGCAGGTGGATCACGAGGTCAAGAGATTGAGACTATCCTGGCCAACATGGTGAAACCCCATCTCTACTAAAAATACAAAAATTAGCTGGATGTGGTGGCGTACACCTGTAATCCCAGCTACTCGAGAGGCTAAAGCAGGAGAATCACTTGAACCCAGGAGACAGAGGTTGCAGTGAGCCGAGATCGCACCACTGCACTCTAACCTGGGTGACAGAGCGAGACTCCATCTTGAAAAATAATAATAAAAATAAATTAAAAACATTTTTTTAAATGTTATGAAATCTCAGCACCATATAGTAGTATAGTTCCCGAGAAAAAAGATTTTTTTTCCTAAGAAAAGGAAAATTCCCATTATCTAATACATAAACCAAACTTTTTTGATGATTTAAAGTGACTGTGTTATGAGCTGAGTAGACAAGGCAGGAAGGAGCAGCAATGTTCCTGAGCGCTTGCTGAATTCTGGCAACATGCCAACACTTCGATCTCTCTGTCAAAATGGGTGGGATTTGATACCTAAAAGTATACTGATATTGTTACATGGAATATGGAAGCTACTGATTTAATTTGGAGATGTTCGTCAACCTGACAGGCACCTAAACTCCTCTTAGGCATTGTAAACGGTTAGGAAAATGGACCTTTCTACACACTAAATTTGGCTTCAGTGGCTCTCCTGAACTCTGAGGGAGTTGGGCAGGGGCAGCCTGAGCTCCGGCTGTGAGCATAGCTCAAGTGATGTGTACTTACCATGTTCATGGAAGGCCCAGGCTTGCCACTTCTATTCCTTTGTTTTCAATGATGTAGTGAGCTAGGCGCGGTGGCTTATGCCTATAATCCCAGCACTTTGGGAGGCCAAGGTGGGTGGATCTCTTGAGCCCAGGAGTTCGAGACAAGCCTGGGCAACTTGGTGAAACCCTGTTACTACAAAAAAATACAAAAACTAACCAGGCATGATGGTATGTGCCTGTAGTTCCAGGAGGTAGAGACTGCAGTGAGCTGTCATTGCACCACTACACTCTAGCCTGGGTGACAGTGCCTAAATAAATAGAAAGAAAGAAAGAGAGACAGAGAGAGAGAGAAGAAGAAGGAAGGAAGGAAAGAAAGGAAGGAAGGAAAGAAAAAGGAAGGCAGAGAAAGAAAAAAAAGAAAAGGAAGGAGGCAGGGAGGGAGGAAGGAAGGAAGGAAGGAAATAGGTCAAAAGAAAGAGAGAAAAGAAAGAGGAAAGAAGGAAGGAAGGAAGAAAATAGGCTGGGCGCAGTGGCTCATGCCTGTAATCCCAGCACTTTGGGAGGCTGAGGCGGGTAGATCGCCTGAGGTCAGGAGTTCAAGACCAGCCTGACCAACATGGTGAAACCCCGTCTCTACTAAAAACACAAAAATTAGTCAGATGTGGTGGTAGGCGCCTATAATCCCAGCTACTCAGGAGGCTGAGGCAGGAGAATCGCTTGAACCTGAGAGATGGAGGTTGCGGTGAGCTGAGATCGTGCCATTGCACTCCAACCTGGGCAACAAGAGCGAAACTCCATCTCATAAATAAATAAATAAATAAGAGGCCAGGTGTGGTGGCTGACGCCTGTAATCCCAGCACTTTGGGAGGCCAAGGCAGGCAGATCACGAGGTCAAGAGATTGAGACCATCCTGGCCAACATAATGAAACCGCGTCTCTACTAAAAATACAGAAAAAGTTAGCTGGACATGGTGGTGCACACCTGTAGTCCCAGCTACTCAGGAGGCTGAGGCAGGAGAATCGCTTGAGCCGGGGAGGCGGAGGTTGCAGTGAGCCGAGATTTTGCAAGACTCCGTCTCAAAAAAAAGTGTGAAGTCGTAAAGGTGCCATAGAACCACTAAATTCATTGTTGCTTAATTGTCACCTGTTAGCCAAAAATAGTCATTGATATACTCTCCATATCACAAATTTAAAATTTTGTGAACCGTACATGCAATAGTCAAGTTTATTTTTACTTTAGTCATTACTGGATCCCAGAGATTTTCTTTTCTTTTTTGGCATATGGATTATTTATGTCACTTCAGTGTGCCCAGTCCACAGATGAGGGACCACTTCTGGAGCTGGCCCTTTTGTGTGATTGAATTAGTCACTGAATATTCTCAAGACTAGATTAGATCGTTACTCTTAAAATAATTACTTAAAAAAAAAACTTCTATAACTTGAAATTTTTATAGCCAGGCACAGTGGCTCACGCCTGTAATCCCAACGCTTTGGGAGGCCAAGGCGGGTGGATCGCTTGAGGTCAGGAGTTTGAGCTCAGTCTGGCCAAAATGGTGAAACCCCACCTCTACTAAATACAAAAATCAGCCAGATGTAGTGGTGCATGCTTGTAATCCCAGCTACTCAGGAGGCTGAGACAGGGAGAATTGCTTGAATCTGGGAGGCGGAGGCTGCAGTGAGCTGAGGTGGCAGCACTGCATTTCAGCCTGGGCAACAAAGCAAGACTCCATCTCAAAAAAAAAGAAAAAGAAAAATTTGCATTTAAGACTTATATGAAAATACATACATTTATTTTGCAGAATAATGATCCAGGGGAGAACTGTCATTTTAACTAAAATTATTCTTGGCCGGACACAGTAGCTCATGCCTGTAATCCCAGCACTTTGGGAGGCCAAGGTGGGTGGATCATGAGGTCAGAAGTTCAGTCAAGATCAGCCTGGCCAACATGGTGAAACCCTGTCTCTACTAAAAATACAAAAATTAGCTGGGCATGGTGGCGCGTAATCCCTGTAATCCCAGCTACCCTTGGAAGCTGAGGCAGGAGAATTGCTTGAACTGTTTCCTGGGAGGCGGAGGTTGCAGTGAGCCGAGATCACGCCACTGCACTCCAGCCTGAGCCACAGAGCGAGACTCTATCTCAAAAAAAAAAAAAAAAAAAAAGTTATCGTTAGTGGATATAAAAGTTGGTGACCTTTTCTTAGTTGAAGGAGACACATTTTCCTCATCTTAAGAACTTTTTTGCTGCTCTCATGCTGGTCATCGTGCATTCTTTTGCTGTAAACTGAGCCTTGCCTCCCAGTTCTTCATTGCACTTCAGATTGTGTCTTACTACAAAGAGAAATTTAGTCTGTGATCAGTTTGGATCATAAGAACTGAAATTGTACATTTAGAATAGAAGCCAGGCATGTGATGTACACCTGTGGGCCCAGCTACTCAGGAGGCTGAGGTGGGAGGATCACTTGAGCCTGGGAGTTAGAGGCTCTAGTGAGCTGAGATCATGCCACTGCATTCCAGCCTGGATGACAGAACAAGACCCTGTCTCTAAAACGTAAAAAGAAGAAAAGAGGCCGGGCGCGGTGGCTCAAGCCTGTAATCCCAGCACTTTGGGAGGCCGAGGCGGGTGGATCACGAGGTCAAGAGATCGAGACCATCCTGGTCAACATGGTGAAACCCCGTCTCTACTAATACAAAAAATTAGCTGGGCATGGTGGCGCGTGCCTGTAATCCCAGCTACTCAGGAGGCTGAGGCAGGAGAATTGCCTGAACCCAGGAGGCGGAGATTGCGGTGAGCCGAGATCGCGCCATTGCGCTCCAGCCTGGGTATCAAGAGCGAAACTCCGTCTCAAAAAAAAAAAAAAAAAAAAGAAGAAAAGAAAGAAATTTAAAGTAGGAAGGGCTGCCATTTACTTCTGGCCAAGCTTCACCTCTAATCATGAGATACTTTAAAACACTAGCTCTGAGGTCCTTTACTCTGAGTAGGTATTTATGGAATAAGCCATTATGTAATGACATTAGAATCAGTTAAACATAAATTTTTTTCTCTTTTTATGCACTACTTGACATGAAAAGCAAAAAGAGGTAAGTTGGCTATAAACCTGTAGGTGAACCTTATTTTTCTTAATGGATTTATTCCTGAGTGGCTTTGCTTCAATTAAATTTCTATGAATCAAATACTTTTACATTAGGAAGATTGTCATTGGAAGTTCTTATTCTTTTCTTTGAAAATGAATAAGCGTCTTCTGTAAACTTAGATTTTCAAGCTATCTAATATTTAAACATTTGCTTTTCCTTTAACCAAGTCACACTTATGGTTTAATTTGCTTGTGAAGACATAGGGCATTTTGAAACACTTGGCTTAGTTTTGAGATAACTGAATTGTTTCTTTCACCAAAAATGTGAATTACATGTTATAAGTATTTTCTATTTTCTTAAAAATGAAAAAAGAAAAACCCAAGAAAAACTGACATTGGTGAAAGTCTATAATTTTCAGATCCATCAATTTTTCAGATCCATCGATTTACAGAAGAAGATGCCCTGAACCTCTCAGAATATTTTCTAGTGTGATTTTTTTTAAATGATTAAAAGAAATGAAGAAAATATTAAACAAGAAGATCAAACACATTTCATTGAGTGGTGTCTCATACATTTTTCTTGTTTGGGATCTATTTTATAATTGGTCATTTTACTGGATTCTTGGTTGTAGTTTAACTTATTTCTCTTTTGTTTCCTTTTGATGATGTATCAGTTCTGACATTTCAAAGGTGCAGCTGGTCCTCATTAGATATGTGCTGTTATTGACTTTGCTTAACAAGAACAGACCATCGTACCACCATGAGTTAACTGTGCCAGCTGACTTTGCTCTTGAGAAGGTCATTTCTAAACAAAACATTATTTTTTGAAAGGTTTTTAATTGGTGTAAGAATCTGGCAGCAAAATGTACTTTTACCTCTTGGTGCCACTGTGTTTAATTACCCTTTCCCCCTTATCCTCCATGTCTTTCCTGCCATAGGCTGTTGACAACACACATGCTCACGGTTTAATTGTAAGTTGTTCAGAAACAAAAAGCTGACTGTACTGCAGGGCATTTTTATATTTCTCTTTTGCAAGATTGGAAATAAAAATAGATTTTTGTATGAATATTGCTTTGTTTAATCAGCAAGTCATCTGACATTCATCAGGACAGCAAATGGAAAGACGGGTGAAAGGTTTTGTCAAATCTATAACCACTGAAAAGTCTAGAAATGCTCCCTCTCTACTTAGCAAGGCATGCTCTGATTCTACATTGTCAAAGACAACTTTAATGCTTGCCATTGAAGTGTGATGAACTATATGCAGTTGTCATTTATGTGAGGAAGAGCCAGATACTTTTTAAGATTTGTCACCAGGTCTTATTTTTGCATTGTCTATATTGAACTTTTTTGATGTGTTTCAACAATTTCTTCTTTTGGTTCTCTGGAAGTTTTTAACGAAGAATGATTGTTTCTGACTATCAAGAGTGAACGTTCTAATGGGATTTGCTGTGTTAAAGACTGATGTAAATTTGTCTGAAGTGTCTGGTAATATAAATTAGCAGGTTACGCCCCTGAGAAATCAGAAATGCACTATCATCTGTGGATACTTTCAGAATAACTAATGTTTTAACAGGGGATATAATATGTTCGGTGAAAAGAGATGAGATAGCCAACTCTATGTGTTTGATTATAAAATGCTGAAAGTGGTTCACAGCTCTCTGTTTTTATTCGTGTCAGTGTGCCATTAAATTCATCATTAGATTTTTGAAAATAGTTCTTTTCCTAGCTCCTGTTAGTATTTATGTAAATGTTTCTATCTCATGCTCTTCTTTTATGTATTTCTTATTTCTTAAGTTTTTTCTTATTTCTAAATTCTCTGTATGTGCATTTTTCAGTTTATTTGTTTAGGAATTCATAGGACTTTTTAAATGTTCAAGTTGTTACTACAAGGAGAATGTATTTTGATGCTTCTTTCCATTAACTTTTCTGTTAATTCACTAACATTATTAATCATTTTGTAGATTTAGTGAGGAATAACTTGTTAATGTTATTTGGCACATCTTAAATGACGGCAATTTAAAAATTATTTTCAAGATTGATATAATAAGGTCTTACAGTTAACAAAGAAGAATAATTGATCATCTGATAACACTAAATTAACTTTAAAATCTTTACCAGATAATATTTCTCCTTTCTTATTCCTTTTGTTAGAAAGATGTTATAATGACAGGAATGTCTAAATTGTAAACTCTTCCTTCAAGTGAATTAATTAAACAATGACATTAATTATATTAATAAAGATATAAATCCGGGAGCCACAGTGGCTCAGGCCAGTTGTCATGGCGCTGGAGGAGGCAAGGCTATGCGTTCGAGGCCAGCCTGGGCAACATAAGCACCTCTCAATTCATTTAAAAAAAAAGAAAAGAAAGAAAGAAATCCAAGATTCTTTTAAGGGAGGTGGAGTCCGTACTTTAGCAAATATTTTGCACTCACATGCAAATTCCCTAGCAAACTGTTGTGGGGAAATGAAGAATTATAAGGCATGGTCCTGCCTGCTCTCAAGGAACTTCATAGTATGGCTGGGGAGGATAGACATAGTGCAAGGAAAGCAGTGCTCTAGGGTTCTACAAGAAATGCCAAAGCAAGCCGGGCGCAGTGGCTCACGCCTGTAATCCCAGCGCTTTGGGAGGCTAAGGCAAGCAGATTGCTTGAAGTCAGGAGTTCAAGACCAGCCTGGGCAACATGGTGAAACTCCATCTCTACTAAAAATACAAAAATTAGCCAGGCAGGTTGGCATGTGCCTGTAAATCCCAGCTACTTGAGGGACTGAGGCATGAGAATTGCTTGAACCTGGGAAGAGAAAATTGCAGTGAGCCGAGATATGGAGATCGTACCACTGTACTCCAGCCTAGACGACACAGCAAGACTGTCTCAAAAAAAAAAAAGAAAGAAAGAAAGCCTGAAGGAGATGAGAGAAGTGCTAAAGGAGTGCTAAAGCAGACACCTCCTTTTGGGGCGGCCAGAAATAATGACTGAAATTTGACTTTGCATATTCTGACAGACGAGAGCATTTCTGATGAGTATAATGATAGGAGGAACAGCTTGTTGAAATGAATTCCTCCTCTGATCCATTTTGCCCTTTCTTATTTCATTGTTATTAATAGCATTGAATTTGTTTCTTGAAGCTGAAAACCTTAAGGGCATTGGAGTCCTCCCTTTCCTTTGCCTGTCATGTCTAATTGATGGACTCTGGGCTGCATGCTTTCACAAACGTTCTCTCACCCTATCTTCACATGAACCCTGCAAGACTGGTATTTAATGTTCTCACTTGACCGATAGAAAAACTGTGGCTCAGAACAGTTAAGTCACTTCTTTAGTGTCCCTAGCTACTGATTGTTGGAGCTGGAATCTAACAGAGAGACAGAGGTCTTTCTGATGGACTCTAAATTTCATGCTGAAATGGAGGAGAGCTGAGGAGCACAGAGGAGAGAGAATAGAAAATAAAGAGGGCCGGGCATGGTGGCTCATGCCTGTAATCCCAGCACTTTGGGAGGCCGAGGCGAGTGGATCATTTGAGCCCAGGAGTTCAAAACCAGCCTTCGCAACATGGCAAAACCCTGTCTCCACAAAAAAGTTTAACAAATAATAATAATAAGCTGGGCATGGTGGCGCTGGGGAGGCTGAGGTGGGAGGATCCGCCTGAACCCAGGCGGCAGAGGTTGCAGTGAGCCGAGAGCACACCACAGCACCCCAGTCTGGGTGACAGAGTAAGACTCTACCTCAAGAAAAAAAAAAAAGAAAACAAAAGAAAGAGGAAAGCTCAGAGAGGCCACAGGAAATGGCTGCAGAAGCATCATTGGCAAACGCAAGGAAATTATTGTGATGTCCCCTCTCTTAACACCCCAGTACATCTACTAGTAAGTGTGTTAGTAACTGATTATGGAGAGCATATTTGTGCTATTACCAGAATTCCTGGGCGTGGGAGTCTTTTATAACTGCAACTTTTCTATCTCCACGTCAGGGCACAGTATATAGACATTTATATTTTCTACTAACATACTCCTCAAATTTCACATTCAGTCGTCAGTTTAGTTTTCTCCAGTACCACTGTTTTGACCACTTTCACACTTCCCTCTACAGTGCTTTTGCTGAGAAGGGAGTCTGCTAAAATCCAAATGCAAATTTTCCTTCTTAATTTGTGCTTCCTGCTTTTCATGTATATCTTTTTTTTGCTTTGAGTTTCCTTAAATTAAAACCTTTTTTTGTTTGTTTTGTTTTGTTTGAGATAGAGTCTTGCCCTTGTTGCCCAGGCTGGAGTGCAATGGCACAATCTTGGCTCACTGCAACCTCCGCCTCCCAGGTTCAAGCGATACTCCTGGCTCAGCCTCCCAAGTAGCTGGGATTACAGGCATATATCACCCCACCCAGCTAATTATATATTTTTAGCAGAGACAGAGTTTCTCCTTGTTGGTCAGGCTGGTCTCAAACTCCCAGCCTCAGGTGATCCACCCACCTTGGCCTCCCAAAGTTCTGGGATTACAGGTGTGAGCCACTGCACCCGGCTGAATTAAAACTTTTTTTTTTTGACACAGAGTCTCGCTGTGTCACCCAGGCTGGAATGCAGTGGTGTGATCTTGGCTCCCTGCAACCTCCGACTTCCGGGTTCAAGTGATTCTTCTGCCTCCAACTAATTTTTGTATTTTTAGTAGAGACAGGGTTTCTCCATGTTGGTCAGGCCGGACTTGAACTCCTGACCTCATGATCCACCCACCTAAGCCTCCCAAAGTGCTGGGATTACCAGCATGAGCCACTGCACCCAGCCCAAATTAAAACTTTTCAATTCAACTCTTGGATTGCTTAGTTTTGAATAATTTGAAAGAATTTGGACTGTTCTTGGTTTATTTGGACTGAAGAAGTACTCTTGGCAGAGTAAGAAGGAGCACTAACTGCTTCTAATTTGGAACAAGTATCAAAGGCTGTATTAGGCTGCTGGGGCTTCCATCACAAATGACCACAGACTGGATGCCTTAAACAACAGAAGTTTATTTTCTCACAGTTCTGGAGGCTCGAAGTTCAAGATCAAGGTGTCCGCAGATCTCTTTTCTCCTGAGGTCTCCCGCCTTGGATTGCAGAGGCCACCTTTTGACTGTCCTCCCATGATCTTTCCTCAGTGCGCTACATCCCTGGTGTCTCTCTGTATGTATTAATCCTCTCTTCTTTACAAGGACACCAATCAGATTGGATTAGGGCCAACTCTAACAGTGTCACTTTATTTTAGTCACCTCTTTTAAAGGTCCCGTCTTCAAATACAGTTGCATTCTAAGGTTCTGAGAGTTAGGGCTTCAATATATGAATTTGGGGGGACACAATTTAGTCTATAACATCATGGGCCATTCTACTGAAAGGGCATGGGGTCAACAGTCAGAAATCTGGGGACAAGCTCTCACTCTGCCACTCTCTCCGTGGGCCCTAAGAAAATCACTTAATCCTTCTGATCCTCAGTGTTCTAATCTGTAAAATGGGGATTATGACTACCAATCTCAGTTGAGTTTTTTTTTCTGGTTTTTTTCTTTCCATTTTTTTTTCCTCCCGTGTTCAAGTGATTCCCGTGTCTCAGCTTTACCAGTAGCTGGGACTATAGGCACACATCACCACACCTGGCTAATTTTTGATTTTGTTTGTTCATTTTAATGGATTCTCATGCCTCAGCTTCCCGCCATTATAGGCGTGGGGCATTGTGCCCGGCCTCTGTAAGACTTTTACAATGAACAAAAGCTTTTTAGTGCCTAGAGAACTCATTTGAGGCCAGGTGCAGTGCCTCATGCCTGTAATACCAGCATTTTGGGAAAATGAGGTGGCTAGATAGCTTCAGTTCCGGAGTTCAGGACCAGCCTGGCCAATGTGGTGAAACCTTGCTGCTACTAAAATAACGAAAATGGTCAGGCATGGTGGCTCCTGCCTGGCATCCCAACACTTTGGGAGGCTGAGGCAGGTGGATCACCTGAGGTTAGGAGTGCGAGACCAGCCTGGCCAACGTGCTGAAACCCTGTCTCTACTAAAAATACAAAAATTAGCCGGGTGTGGTGGCACACACCTGTGATTCCAGCTACGTGGGAGGCTGAGGCAGGAGAATTGCTTGAACCTGGCAGACGGATGTTGCAGTGCACTTCAGCCTGGGTGACAGAACGAGACTCCATTTCAAAAAAAAAAAAAAAAAGGCCGGGCGCAGTGGCTCACGCCTGTAATCCTGACACATTGGGAGGCTGAGGCAGGCAGATCACCTGAGGTCGAGAGTTGGAGACCAGCCTGACCAACATGGAGAAACCCTGTCTCTGCTAAAAATACAAAATCAGCAGGGCATGGTGGTGCATGACTGTAATTCCAGCTACTTGGGAGGCTGAGGCAGGAGAATTGCTTGAACCTGGGAGGTGGAGGTTGCAGTGAGCCGAGATCATGCCGTTGCACTCCATCCCGGGCAACAAGAGCAAAACTGCGTCTCAAAAACAAACAAACAAAAATAAGCTATGCATAGTGGTGTGTGCCTGTAGTCCCAGATACTTGGGAGGCTGAGTCAGGAGAATCTCTTGAACCTGGGAAGCGGAGGTTGCAGTGAGCCAAGATTGCACCACTGCACTCCAGCCTGGTGACAGACGGAGACTCCATTAAAAAAAAAAAAAGTCATACAGAAACTGGCCTTGCATAAACTGAGTTTCTCATTTCTAAATAAAAATAAAATATGCCAGGTGCAGTGGTGGACACCTGTAATCCCAGCACTTTGGGAGGCTGAGGCAGGTGGATCACCTGAGGTCAGGAGTTTGAGACCAAACTGGCCAACATAGTAAAACCCCATCTCTACTAAAAATACAAAAAAAAAAAAAAAAATTAGCTGGATGTAGTGGCACACACCTATAATCCCAGCTACTAGGGAGGCTGAGGCAGGAGAATCACTTGAACCTGGGAGGCAAAGGGTGCAGTGAACTGAGATGGCAACATTGTACTCCAGCCTGGGCAACAAGAGTGAAACTCTGCCAATAAATGTGTCTCAGTTTTTACAAAGATTCAGGAGCTTTTTCACACAAATTTATATACAGCTCTTTTTATAAGTATTACATATTACCATTATTTCTCATCCTTTCTTCTACATTTCTTCTGCCTGCTCTTCCTTTTTTGTCATTGCCTAAAATCCCAATTAATGAATAGTTTGGAAGAACATGGCCAGCTTTGCAGAAAGAAGAAAGATATCCTTTTCCCTCCCATAAGGACTAAAAGAGGATGCCTCTGTACTTTCATCACTAACTATGGAGTGTTAATTTTAGGACAGCCTATAGCTCTCTGTCAGTTTCCTACAGTTTTCAAAATTAAATGTTCTTGCTTTTCTACTGTTAATCATCTGTCCTTATTGAAAGATCTTTAATGAATATTGACTGTTTATTCCAAGTTTATAAGGTTTTTGGTCTAAAGTGGTTGTCTTAGTCCATTTTCTGTTGCTTATAATGAATACTTGAAATTGGGTGATTTATAAAGAAAAAGAATTTGTCATTTGCAGTTCTGGAGGCTGAGAAGTCCGAGGTCAAGGTGAACATACGGTGAGAGCCTTCTTGCTGGTGGGGACTGCAGAGTCCCAAAGGGCATCACATGGCAAGGGGGCTAAACATGCTAAGTCGGGTCTGTCTTCCTCTTATAAAGCCACGAATTCCACTCCCATCGTAACCCCTGAATCCATTAACCCATTAATCCACTAATTCATGAATGGCTTTGTCCATTCATGAGGGCGGATCCTTATGAGCCAATCACATCTTAAAAGGTTCTACCTCTCAATACTGCCACATTGGAGATGCAGTGTCAACATGAATTTTGGAGGAGATATTCAAACCATAGCAGTGGTATCTAGTAGAAAGTAGTAGCAGTGTTCTATTACAGCAGTTGTTCAAAAGCTTTTATTAAACCTTTTTTTATAAGCTGTCTTGGAAAGAGTACACCAGGTTAGCAGAGATAATAACTAAGAGTCTCAGCGAGAGGCACGTGTGTTCCTTATATGATCAACTTCCATTTCTCCTGCCTATTTTTAAGAATTATAGGCGGGGCGCGGTGGCTCATACCTGTAATCCCAGCACTTTGGGAGGCTGAGGCAGGAGGATAACCTGAGGTTGGGAGTTTGAGAACAGCCTGGCCAACATGGAGAAAGCCCATCTCTACTAAAAATACAAAATTAGCCAGATGTGGTGGCACATGCCTGTAATCCCAGCTATTCGGGAGGCTGAGGCAGGAGAATTGCTTGAACCTGGGAGACAGAGGTTACTGTGAGCCGAGATCACACCACTGCACTCTAGCCTGGGCGACAGGAGAAAAACTCCATTTCAAAAAAAAAAAAAAAAAAGAATATGAGTATATGAATGACCCATTTTAAAAACAGGAAAGGAAAAGAAGGAAGCACACAACCTTCTTTTTTTTCTCACTTTTCTTGTTGAAGGAAAGATATGAAAGATAGAGGAAGAGGTATCCATGGAGAAAAAGAGTATTTAAGTAAGAGGATTAATATCTACATATCTCAGAAGAAGAAATGTAGAAATACAGTTGTATACAGTGGAAAAGAAAGAATTTTGTTGGTTATTAGACCAACAAACTTAAGCCTCATCCTCAGCAAATTTCTGGAACTGGATGAATTACAAATTGCTCTCTGTATGATGGGAATTGTTAAAAGCCAGCATGAGTTCATCAAGAATGACTTAAACTAGGCTACCTACATTCTCTATCTCATAAGACCAGGGAAAAGGTGAAATAATGTGTCTGAACTTAAGCAAGCAACTAACCAGGCATTTAAAAAAAATATTCTTGAGACAAATAGAGAAATCAATTCTAGATGATAATCATATAATTGTGTAGACTCATAACTAATTAGATGATGTGTGCAAAGGGTCCAAATACAGTGACTTATATTTATGAAATATGGTCTCCATTTAGCCTGACCTTATTGTTAGTTGCTAGTCTTACATAAAGCTATCATGATCATGATTCTAACATTTTCTGATTTGAGAGAAATAAATGCTAAAATGACAGAATAGGATCCAAAATATTCATCAGATAGGAAGAGGTGAAATACGTCATATTTACTTTAAACATAAAGTTTAAATGGATATGAAATATCGTGCTGGAATTCCAAGCACTATAAGATGGAGAAAGGATAACTTGGTAGCACTATCTGTAAACAAAGCCAGCTCAATGGAAATAGCAGTGTGATGTGGCTGCCCAAAAATGCCATGAGCTTTTGCTGTTTTAATAGGAGTAGGATGTCTCAGATGAGACAATACGGTGCCATTGTGCTCTTCACTGGGCTTATCTTATCACACATGACTTCCTTTCTTATCTTATTTTTAGAAGGATGTGCACAAACTGGAACCAGGTCAGAGAGCAAGGAGAAGATTGAGGGAAATTGACATCATGTCTTAGAAGGAAGAAATGGGGTTGGGGCTGGTGGCTCACATCTGTAATCCCAGCACTTTGGAAGGCTGAGGCAGTTGGATCATTTGAGGCCAGGAGTTCAAAGACCAGTCTGGCCAACATGGTGAAAACCTGTCTGTACTAAAAATACAAAAATTAGCCAGCCATGGCAGCCCACACCTATAATCCCAGCTACTCGGGAAGCTGAAGCACAAGAATCGCTTGAACCCGGGAGTCGGAGGTTGCAGTGAGCCAAGATCATGTAACTTCACTCCAGCCTGGGCAACAGAGCAAGACTCCATCTCAAAAAAAAAAAGGAAGAACGTGGATACTTGACCTCAGGAGAATTCAGAAGACAGAGATTGTTTTCATGGGAACATGTGGAACACCCAGAGGTGTTTATGGTCATGCGGGAAAGAGGTGTGCTGTGGAAAATACGATCTTATGAAAAAGTGGGGATGCATTAGTTCTCAAGTCAGGATAACGAGGTGGGGGCATGCGATGCTACAGGAGACTGTTTGCCACAAAGACCTGCTTCTGTGCCTGTCCCAGAGCACTTGGACCCCAGAGAATCCAACTCTGCAGCCTCACTACTCATCCTGGCTGGGTTTGGTCTCCACAGATGGGCTTTCACCCACATGGTGCTCACCAATGCCCACTACTGCCATCTGGGCCGGATGTGGAGCCAAAACATGGAAGTGTTCCATGTCTGCTATGTGAGCTGCTCCCTCCCATCCCAATCAGCCACCAGTGGGCTCCTGGACTCCCTAAGGCATTGACTTTTAGAAAATTGGTTAGTTGGGTCAGGCATGGTGGCTCACGTCTGTAATCCCAACACTTTGGGAGGTCGAGGTGGGCAAATCACCTGAAGTCAGGAGTTCGAAACCAACGTGGCCAACATGGCAAAACCCCGTCTCTACTAAAAATATAAAAATTAGCTGGGCATGGCTGTGCATACCTGTAATCCCAGCTACTTGGGAGGCTGAAGCAGGAGAATTGCTTGAACCTGGGAGGCAGTGGTTGCAGTGAGCTGAGATCGCACCATTGCACTCCAGCCTGGACAACAAGAGTGAAACTCTGTCTCAAAAAAAAAGAAAAGAAAATTGGTTAGTTTTCCAAATTGCATCGAAAATTTTATAAATAATAGAAGCCCAAGAGAAAGCCACACAGCAAAACTTTCTCTCCTTGCCAATGAAATGTATTATTTTCAGCCACCTCTTTTTAAAAACTGAATATTATCTTCGTTCCTGTACCCTTCATTTTGTTTTGTGTTTTTGAGAGCGCTGGTTGCCTTAAAATCAGTATCTCAAATCTCTGGTGAAGTTTCTTCTGTCTCTTTGGGACCCTGATATTTTCTAGAGGTAGCTGGTGTCAATTTGAGAAGCATCCAGAAAAGGGAATAGAAAATAGGCCTTAGCATTAGGAAATCTAAATTTAAGTCCTTGTTCTTCTGCTTCCTAACTGTGACCTTGGGCAAATTAATACACATGGTGGTCTTGGATTAATCAGTGGAGGCTTGTAGAGCACCTACTCTGATGCCACATCCTGTGTTTGTTTCTGGCAGGAGAGATTATAAAAGGAGGTTAAAGAAAAAAAAATAGTCTCAAAAATATCTGAGACTGATATACTCCCATATTATCAAAAACACTTATTTTCCTTAGTTAGGAATAGTGTAAGCCTGTAGTCCCAGCTATTTTGGAGGCTGAAGTGGGAGCACCACATAAGTCCAGGAGTTCAAGGCCAGGCTGGGCAAATAGAAAGACGCTGTGTCTTAAAACAGAGAACAAATGTAAAGTTTATAGGATAAACTGATTCAGCAAATATTTTCCTCTTGTTTCTCCCATTCTTTTCTATCTTCCTTTCTACTTGAGGCCCTTGTTTATGGAGGAATTTCATACAAGGGTGCTCTTCTTGTGCCTATCAAGACAGACCTATAGATGCTTTGAGCTATGATATTCCATATTCATCCCTGCCCTTGAGGCATTAATAATCTCTTGAGCCGGGCGCAGTGGTACACACTTGTAGTGCCATCTACTCAGGAGATCGAGGCAGGAGGATTGCTTGAACTCACTGCACTACAGCCTGGGTGACATAGCAAGACCTGTCTCTAAAAAAGATTACATAAGTAATCTCTTGAGCATGCTATGACATTTCTCAAGCCTGTGGCCTTATCATATAAACTTACAGCATTTTCTAATTCCATTCTGATCATTTCAAATAAACTTTAATTTTATGATAAAATATCTTACTACTGTTACTAAAGACCATAAAAAGTTTGTAGTTACGAAGAAGTTATTTGACTAACTTACTTTGTTAGATGTCAGCCTAGATAGTACAACCTCCAGGAAGCATTCCCTGACCGCTTAGATTTAGTTAAGTTTGGTTAGTTAGATTTAGTTATGTTTGATTAGTTATATTTAATCTAATTTAATTAAGTTAACTTTTGCTGTGAGGTCCTGTAACACCCTACACTTTCCCTATCACGAGGCAATACAGTGACACATCGGCAAGTTCAGCTCAGCCTTTGGATCATACAGTCCTGGATTCAAATTGCACATCTGCCTCCTAGTGGAGTTTGTCAAGTTACTTAACCTAAGTTCCCCTTTCCTTATTTGTAAAGTGAGATTAATACAACAGGGCTATAGAAGAGCAGGGATATTAAGTGCCTACACAGTGCCTGACACATCGTAAGCAATAAATAAGTACTAGATGCTGTCATCACCATCTCCATCACCATCATCATCATGACACTTCATTGTAGTTGCTTATTGAATATGCTTATCTTCCTCGATGAAGCAGGGACCGCATTTTCTCCATTCACCTTTCTCCCCCTGCTGCCTAACACAGTTTCTGACACAAAATAGGAGCTTAGTAACTTGATTGTTGAATGCTTGAGACAAATCCTGGTGGCCAAATGACAGCAATGGCTTTGTGGGTTCTACAAGGCCTGCTCTTTCGTGCGCATAGTTGTCATCTTTTATGCCCCCGAAGCAATGAGATTTGGCCTAGTTCCTTCAAGAGTGAGCCTAGCAGAACAGATCCTAGGTGGAGCAGGGGAGATCACTTAGAGCTTGCAGCATCTCAGAGCTACAAGGGACTTCCTCAGCCTCACAGCCTACCTCCTTCATTTTACAAAGTACATGCTGAGACACATCCGTGGCTCAACCAGGCTACAAATGACACAACTGGAGGACTGTAGACCTGAGAAGAGGGATTTAGAAGACAATCGAGTCAGAGCAATGTAGCTATATTATAGTTTCATTTTTTAAGTCTATCACCATTTTATCTATGGAATTTGTTTTTTAAGGATAAGTAGCTAAGTGTTTATGAATAATAAATGCAAAATAACAATAATTAGTTTGGCTAGGAGCAGTGGCTCACATCTGCAATCCCCACACTTTGAGAGGCCAAGGCAGGAGGACTGCTTGAGGCCAGGAGTTCAAGACTAGCCTAGGTAAAATAGTGAGACCCTGTCTCTACAAAAATTTAAAAAATTAGCATGGTGTGATGGTATGTGCCTGTAGTCCCAGCTACTCAAGAGGCTGAGGCAGGAGGATCATTTGAGCCCAGGAGTTGGATGCTGAAGTGAGCTATGATAGCCACTGCACTCCAACCTAGGTGACAGCATGACATCCTGTCTCAAAAAATAAATAGGCTGAGCGCAGTGGCTCACATCTGTGATCCCAGCACTCTTGGAAGCCAAGGTGGGTGGAGCACCTGAGGTCAGGAGTTCAAGACCAGCCTGGCTAACATGGGGAACCCCCATCTCTACTAAAAATACAAAAAAATTAGCTGGACATGGTGGTGTACACTTGTAATCCCAGCTACTTGGGAGGCTGAGGCAGGAGACTCACTTGAACCCAGGAGACAGAGCTTGCAGTAAGCCGAGGTCGTGCCACTGCACTCCAGCCTGGTACCTGGTGAAGGAGTGAGACTCTGTCTCAAAAAAAAAAAAAAAAAAAAAAAAAATATATATATATATATATATATTAGCCAGAGGTGCTTCTAAAGAAGGAAAAAGTGATATTCACTAAAAATGTGAAAAATGTCTACCACCTAGCTAGCATTTCATTAGGGGAGTACATTGCAATTCTGATCACCTGCTTTCTGAATTTTGTCATAAATTATATTTTGAATGAATAATAACCTGTGACTGTATTGGCAAATAAAAAAGTCAAAAATATGAGATATTTTTTAAAGATGTAAGCCATTTTAATGCTAACTCAATTTAGTTACTCTAATTCTAAGGATCTCAATTCCGCAGACTCCAGTACTCTGCTTTAAAAGAGTTTTATTTATAGCTCCCTAGCAATGTAAGACTCAAGGAATCCAGAGTGGTTTTTACATCCATTGCATTTACCTAAACACACCATCGGAGGGCAGTATACACTTGGTTAACTTAAAAACTGCCTGTCTGGTGGCCTTATCAAAATAGTTGTCCGAGTTAGTCTAAGACATTCCTAAATTACCACTCAGATAGGCAGGAAAGGTGTTGGAAAAGACAAAAGGAGCAAAGATTTTGAGAAGACAAAGGAATGCATCCCTTAAGACTCTGAGTTTCTACAAAAGGGAATCGAGCTAATCATGCTGCAAAATGGGAAAACAGTTAAAAAACAGAGGGATTTCCTAATTATTTGTTACATTTGAAAGACTTTCATTGAATATAATCATCTGAACACCAGCTACCAAACAAAAATAAGATCACCTCATTCCTATTAATATGCGCTAATTAATAAGATGGCAACAAAGACCACTATATAAAAGGGTCCCTTTGGTAATGTTTTCTTGAGTGAATGAAAATCGAGCCTGCCTTATATTGTATTCTACTTTGCATCACAAACAGTTGTAGTGTATTTCTGGAAAAGCGCCAGTAGTTTCTTTGAATGTTGAATTCTGGAGTTATATAGGCAGACTTTTTTGTAACAGAATATATTGACTTTAAAACAGATGATATTTGGCCAGGCCTGGTGGCTCACGCCTGTAATCATAGCACTTTGGGAGGCCGAGACAGGTGGATCACTTGAGATCAGGAGTTAAAAACCAGCCTGGCCAATATAGTAAAACCCTGTCTCTGCTAAAAATACAAAAATTGGTCGGGTGTGGTGGTACGCATCTGTAATCCCAGCTACTCAGAAGGCTGAGGCAGGAGAATTGCTCGAATCTGGGAGGCGGAGTTTGCAGTGAGCCAAGATCACGCCACTGCACTCAAGCCTGGGTGACAGAGTGAGACTCCATCTCAAAAAAAAAAAAAAAAAAAAAGGTGATACTTAAATACAAGATTTTTTTTTTCTTTCCTTTTTTCCCCCCCACTGCATTCCTAGAGGATAAATTCAAGACTTTAAATGTAAAAATCAGTAGAGCCTCGTTAAGCCTGTAAATCCAGAATTTGTGATAATTTGGATTAAATATTACTTACATAACATATAAGGAGGCCGGGTGCGATGACTCATGTCTGTAATCCCAGCACTTTGGGAGGCTGAGGTGGGTGGATCACCTGAGGTCAGGAGTTCCGGACCAGCCTGACCAACATGGTGAAACCCCACCTAATTTTGTAAAAATACAAAATTAGCTGGGCATGGTGGCTCATGGCTGTAATCCCAGCTCCTCCGGAGGCTGAGACAGGAGAATCACTTGAACCCAGGAGGTGGAGGTTGCAGCGACCGAAGTTCACGCCATTGCACTCCGGCCTGGGCAACAAGAGCAAAACTCTATCTCAAACAAACACTTATAAGGAAAGGGGTTTGCTAAGCAAATACATAGTATAATCAGTTGTCAAGAGGAAATGCTTCAATTAAGAATAATTTTTAAGTTTAATTCTATTTTTAAATTGTTTACAAAAATCTTTTTGGAGAAAGATGCTGTATGCATTTCTAACCAGCTTCTTGCATGATTCTAACATAGTCACCTGGTACCAGTAAACAAAGCACTCTGATTTTTTAGACCACCAGGCACTACTTTCTTGGAGTAGATGATTAACCCAGCTAAAGCTTGATTTTTACTAGCTAACACTTTGTTAACCTAGTGTGTTATACTGTGTGATTTTAAAATAGCAAAAGCAAAATAAAGTGTAGTTGTCATTCAGGTTAGCTTTCTAGTCCAAGTCACTAACAATCTACTATGTAATAGACATTCTAAGATTTCTACCAACAGTTCTATTTTCAATATATAAAATCAATTTTCAGAAAACTGCAAGGATGATTTCCTTGTTCAATTAAGATTCTACTAATCATGGAAAAGATTATACTGCACACTTTCTCAAGGTACCTATGGGATTGACAATATGTCCATGTGTCTGACAGTAAAGTCAGTTATCTGAATACATTCCATTTTGGAATAGCAGATCTAAGTGCTAAGCAAGTAACTACCACCACGTTCAAGTTTAGAAATGGAAGATCTTTCATTATATTAATAGACCCTTTATTTTTAGACATAACAAAATACCAAAGACAAATGGCCACATATGTCCTAATGTACTTGAGAAATCTTGCTATGAATGCTGTGTCACTAATTTTTAATACTTAAAAAAAAAAAAATGCCTGTCTTTTCTATTGGCATCATTCAAGAAGAAAAAAAAAGTTGAATCAGAATGTTTTTGTGTGAATGCACATTCCTCACTAAATCTCAGGCAGCTGCTTTAGTCACTGTTACTAACGCCTTGCTCTGTCATCTCTTTGTATACATGTCTAATTTATCAGTTTCTTGTAGATTGTCAGCAGCCTGCTGCCTCCGTACCGCCACAGTGCTCACAACTAGCCGGGAGGCAAGACTGCCCAACTGTCAGGTAAATTCAGATGTCCTTTCCCTTCCCACCCAGCTGCATGCCTGATCCATGGACCCTGGCTCCCCTTTCCAACACCTGAACTGCATGCCTGATCCATAGACCCTGGCTCCCCTTTCCAACACCTGAACTGCCTAAGCATCATCACATTTTGCTATATTTTATTTCAAATGTGGGCTACATAGACACACATTGGATACCTGCAGTCCCTGTGTTCCCAGCGGGAATTCAAGAGAGCTGGGGTTTATTTTGCTGGCCACCAGCTGGTAGACTACAGGCTGCCTTCAGCCCCTTTGTCTGCATAAATACTTGGATTAGTCCACTGTTTCAGTCCTTTCCAAAAAATAAAAGCTGGAATTGTTCTGATGTTTGACCTACCTTTCATTTTCTTTTGTCTTTAAAGTATATTTCTTTTCCTATGAAATCCAAGGGACACTGATATACTAATTGACCTGATTTGATTCCTATACATTATATGTATTAAAACATCACTATGTACTCCATGAATATGTACAATTATTACTTGTCAACTTAAAAAAGTAAAATCCCTGGCCAAGCATGGTGGCCCACGCCTGTAACCTCAGCACTTTGGGAGGCCAAGGCAGGTGGATCACTAGGTAAGGAGTTTAAGACCAGCCTGGCCAACATAGTGAAACCCTGTGTCTATAAAATACAAAAAACTTAGCCAGGCAGGGTGGCATGTGCCTGTAGTCCCAGCAACTTGGGAGGCTAAGGCAGGAGAATCGCTTGAACCTGGGAGGCGGAAGGTATGGTGAGCCAAGACCACACCACTGCACTCCAGCCTGGGCAACAGAGCAAGACTCCATCTCAAAAAATAAAAATAAAAATAAAATTAAAAATCCCCACTACTCAGGAAGCTGAGGTAGGAGGATTAATCAATTGAGCCTAGGAGTTCAAGGCTGCATCGAGCTATGATCACAACACTGCAGCCTGCCGGGTAAGACCCTGTTGCTAAGAAACAAAGCAAAACAAAAACCACAGTAAAATAAAATAAAAAATCTTTAAATAGGCCGGGCGTGATGGCTCACACCTGTAATCCCAGCACTTTGGGAGGCTGAGGCAGAGGGATTACCTGAAGTCAGGAGTTTGAGACCAGCCTGAGCGACATGGTGAAACCCCATCTCTACTAAAAATACAAAAATTAGCTAGGTATGGTGGCTCATGCCTGTAATCCCAGCTACTCGGGAGGCTGAGGCAGGAGAATCACTTGAACCCAGGAGGCGGAGGTTGCAGTGAGTCGAGATCACACCACTGCACTCCAGCTTAGGTGACAGAGAGATCCATCTAAAAACAATTTTTAAAAATTAAAAAAATATATATCTCAGGCAAGCAGGAAGAATATAAAGAATTAGATATAAAGGCAGGGTACAGTGGCTCATGCCTGTAATCTTAGCACTTTGGGAGGCTGAGGCAGGAGGATTGCTTGAGTCCATGAGCTTGACGTTACAGTGGGTAAAATCACGCCACTGCACTCCAGCCTGGGGGACAGAGCAAGACCCTGTCTCTAGATAGATAGATAGACAGATAGACAGACAGACAGACAGACAGACAGATAGGAACAGCTGTATAAAAGTGTTTCTGTTCTCTGTCCACTCAGTAGCCTTGGTAAAACTGAATTTGAAAGGTGGAGAAAAACATTGTAGTCAGCATTCAAAAGAGAATATTGCTCTGACAGTGACCTTTATGTGAGATTACTTGAATTATTGTAAAAGCAGGTTTGCACAGTCCCTGAACACTGAACTGGAGAGTTTGCTGACAATTCCAATTCCAAAGGAAAGCTTTTTGAATCAGTCATGAATTGCCCTCCATCCTGGTGAACCTCCACACATCACCTCAGCGTTCCATCAGGACCTCACCTTCATCCTGGAGTGCTTCATCTCCAGTCACCTGGCCTCTGATGGTGTCGGACTTTACTAGTCTGGCTGTGGTTTTCATCATCTGCCCAGTGTTCTCTCCTTATCACAGCTGTTGCCCTTCTACCAGGGGAAGGCTGCTTTTGAGCGGGGGCAGGTCCAAACACTTTCCACATGTGTCTGAGAAGTAGCTGTCAGAAGCAGGCTACACGTAGTCAGGGGTCAGAGCCAGGGGAGCTGAAGTGCCATAAGTGTGGAAGCACAGTGGCAGCCGAAGCCCAAAAGTCACATGGTCTCAGAGCCAGTTGTGCAGCTAGCTGTATCAGTTGACCATTGAGTTAGCACAGAAAGGTACATTATTGGCTGGGTATGGTGGCTCATGCCTGTGATCCCAGCACTTTGGGAGGCTAAGGCGGGAGGATGGCTTGAACCCAGAAGTTCGAGACCAGCTTGGGCAACACAGGGAGACCACCCTCCAACTTCTACAAAAAAATATTTTAAAAATTAGCCAGGTGTAGTGGTACATGCCTGTATTCCCAGCTATTCAGGAAGCTAAGGTGGGAGGATCGCTTGAGCTCAGGAGGTCAAGGCTGCAGCAAGCTGTGATTACAAAATAAAAAATTAAGTAAATAAATAGAAAAATACATTATAAAATAGATTGCTAGCCAGCAGCTTCCAATTAGTGTCTTTTTTTTTTTTTTTTTTTGAGACAGAGTCTTGCTCTGTCACCCAGGCTAGAGTGCAGTGACGTGATCTCTGCTCCCTGCAACCTCCACCTCCCGAGTTCAAGCAATTCTCCTGCCTCAGCCTCCTAAGTAGCTGGAACTATAGGCGCACACCACCACACCCAGCTAATTTTTATATTTTTAATAGAGATGGAGTTTCACCATGCTGGCCAGGCTGGTGTTGAAATCTGGACCTCATGATCTCCTTGCCTCAGCCTCCCAAAGTGCTAGGATTACAGGTGTGAGCCACCACTCCTGGCCTCCAATTAATGTCTTTTAGTTGATTGTTCCCACCAACTTCAGCAACAGGGCTTTAAGAAAGGTTCTTCACTAACATACTAATGCCATTTTACAACAGCACTAATTTCCATTAGAAATAATAATATAGGCCGGGCGCAGTGGCTCACGCCTGTAATCCCAGCACTTTGGGAGGCCGAGGCGAGTGGATCACAAGGTCAAGAGATCGAGACCATCCTGGTCAACATGGTGAAACCCCGTCTCTACTAAAAATACAAAAAAATTAGCTGGGCACGGTGGCACGGCCTGTAATCCCAGCTACTCAGGAGGCTGAGGCAGGAGAATTGCCTGAACCCAGGAGGTGGAGGTTGCAGTGAGTCGAGATCACGCCATTGCACTCCAGCCTGGGTAACAAGAGTGAAACTCTGTCTTAAAAAAAAAAAAAAAGAAAAAAGAAATAATAATATAATAATTATAGATTTATCTCAATTATGTAAGCAAGTGAATATAAATATTCAGACTCATTTCAGTGGGATTCTGCATGTGTAGTGGTTAAGAACATGGGCTTGCCAGGCATGGTGGCTCATGCTTGTAATCCCAGCACTTTGGGAAGCCAAGGCAGGTGTATCACCTGAGGTCAGGAGTTCAAAACCAGCCTGGACAATATGGTGAAACCTCATCTCTACTAAAAATACAAAATTAGCCCAGCATGGTGGCACATGCCTACAGTCTGAGCTATTTGGAAGGCTGAGGCAGAAGAATCACTTGAACCCAGGAAGCAGAAGTTGCAGGGAGCCAAGATCGCACCACTGCACTCCAGTAAGAATGAAACTTCGTCTCAAGATATAAAAATTTAAAAATTTAAATAAAAAAGAACATGTGCTCTTCACCTGCAGTCCAGTCTCTACCAGGCAACCCAGCCCTTACCCAGGGTCTGGGTCAGTGCTGGGCACATGACCGCTGTGCACTAAACATCGATTATACCTGAATGAGTGAATGAGCTCTGGAATCAGATTGCTTGGGTTGGAGCCCACCTCTAATAGCCACTAATTGTTTAATTTTGGAAAATTTCTTTTGCTGACTGAGATTCCGTTTCTTCACTTGTAAAGTTCAGATTACAATAGCTATTGGGGGAATTCAGCAAGGTACACACCTGGCTTCGAGTGTCTGCTCAGTATCTGTTATCAATACCTCTTTTAGTATCTTACCATTCCTCAAGACAAAGATCTGCAGTTTTTTTAACCTCTCTAATTTGCTTGAAGAAAGTGTAGAGAGGGCTACTGTTTTGTTGGCTTGTTTGTTTCAGAGACTGGGTCTGGCTATGTTGCCCAAACTGGACTTGAACCCTGGGCTCAAGCAATCCTCCTACCTCAGAAGACTACTGATTTACGTGTTTTCATTAAGTAGGAAATGGAAAGGTTGGCAGGAAATTTTGTTTAACTTTTTTTTTTTCACCTTGCTTGTTTTTGGAGAACCAGTTTAACTAAACAGTTAGGTAGCCTAGTTCCATCTGTTCTGAGATTAATGAATTTAGGTTGCTTACTACCACCACAGGTATGATTCACTTTAAAGAAAAGCAGTTTAATGAATTACAAATGTATCCAGCTTCTCAAATGTTTCCAGTTTCTACCCACATGAATACAGCCTGGTCTAGAGCCCAGTTCTACTGTTCCCCCCATTGTGGTCTACATAAACAAATGATTAAATGCATATAGATCTGAAAAGACTCTCCTTTTTGAAGTTGCCAGGATGATGACTGACTCTCTTCCCACTCAGACCATTGCCTAATGGGTCAACATTAATACATTCATTGCCCTTTTTACTCCTTCCTGGCAGAAAAGTTAACACATAGCTAACATTCGAATTCTTAGTATGAACCAGACAAGGGTACAGTTTTTTACACATATTAATCATTACAACCTCCCATAAGGTAAGCACAGTTTTATACCCATTTTTGATTGTTTTTGTTTCTTTGGTTTAGTTTTTTTGGGTTTTTATTTGTTTGTTTTTTGTTATTTCAGAGAGGGTCTCCCTCTGTTGTCCAGGCTGGAGCGCAGTGGCATTATCTTGGCTCGCTGCAGCCTCCCTCCTGGGTTCAAGCCATTCTCCTGCCTGAGCCACCCAAGTAGCTGGGATTACAGGTTTATGCCACCACACCTAGCTAATGTTTGTGTTTTTAGTAGAGACAGGGTTTCACCATGTTTGCCAGACTGCTCTTGATCTAATGACCTCCAGTGATTCGCCTACCTCAGCCTCCCAAAGTGCTGGGGTTATAGGCTTGAGCCACCGCACCTGGCCTTACATCCATTTTTATATGACAAAATCAAGGTTTGGGAAGGTAAGATGACTTGTTCAAGGTCACATATCCTGAACACAACTGAGCCCATGACTCCTACGTACTACCATAGGAGGCTACACTGCAGAGGAGAGATCTATTTCAGTTACACTGCAAGGAGCAAAGTGAGAGCATGTAAATCACCCATAATGACTCTTTCCCCCTCAAACTGAAAAGGAATGTTTGTTTAATGAGAAATAGAGAGCCAGGCCTGAAATCCCAGCACTTTGGGAGGCCAAGGCGGATGGATCATGAGCTCAGGAGATCGAGACCATCCTGGCCAACATTGTGAAACCCTGTCTCCAAAAAAAAAAGAAGTTTTGTAATTAAAAAAATACATACAAAAATTAGCCAGGCATGGTGGGGGGCACCTACAAAAATTAGCCAAGCATGGTGGGGGGCACCTGTAGTCCCAGCTACTCAGGAGGCTGCGGTGGGAGGATCGTTGGAGCCCAGGAGTTCAAGGCAGCAGTGAGCTGAGATTGCACCACTGCACTCCAGCCTGGCTGACAGAAGAGGACCCTGTCTTTACAAAAAAGAAAAAAGTTCCCAGAAGACTGAGACCCTAGAATTAAAAAATAAAAATAAAAATAAAATGAAAAAAAGTAGCACTTTTCCATGTATACTTTTTACAGGCTGATTCCATTGTACAGTTAAAGTATGAAAATTGTTTATAGATAATAGATATTATAATATGAAAGGAATGCCCAAGATATGTAGCCTTTGATCTAATATTGAAATATATAGAGTTGTTTGATATTTAGCACTTCTTCCCTTCTATCAAGTAGTTTTCTACTTGGGGGAAAAAAAGAAACTTCCTGAAGATGTGTCCAATTTTATATCTTTTTTTTTTTTTTTTTTTTAAAGATGGGGTTTCACCATGATGGCCAGACTGGTCCTGAACTCCTGACCTCAGGTGATCCACCCACCTTGGCCTCCCAAAGTGCTAGGATTACAGGCGTGAGCCATAGCGCCCAGCCCCAATTTTATATCTTAGTAACAGTTTCCTAAAACTGCTGTTTACAACATGATCTACCTACGAAAAGTAAACTCAGTGGTAAATATTGAATAACAAGTGGACTCTTGAAAATATTTAGCAATCACAACTGAAACTGAATTTATTCTATGCCTTAAATGATTATAATTTATCAAATATTCACATCCAAGAATGTGTGTCTTGCAGATTAATTTACACATAACATACACCATGTGATTGCATTTTATCCATATTTAAAATATTAATACTATAAAATATAACTCACTTTAAGAAATCTGTCTAAAGGAATGAAAAAAATTTTAAATCATCACAAATGATGTAATGTCAAAGTGTGAAGCAAAGTGAGTTGTAACCCATATATATATTTTTTGAGACCCAGTCTTGCTCTATCACCGGCTGGAGTAATCTCGGCTCACTGCAACCTCTGCCTCCTGGGTTCAAGTGATTCTTCCGCCTCAGCCTCCCAAGTAGCTGGGACCACGGGCACATGCCACTACACCCGGCTAATTTTTGCATTTTTAGTAGAGACGGGGTTTCACCATGTTGGCCAGGATGGTCTCCATCTCTTGACCTCATGATCCGCCCACCTCGGCCTCCCAAAGTGCTGGGATTACAGGCGTGAGCCACCGCGCCTGGCCATTGTAACCCATATTTAAGCTATTGCTACATACTTCAGCTGGTCAAGCAGAAATATTTGTCTTCTTTTATTAAAGTGAGTATTGGATTACACAAGGTCTTCAAAAACATGTCTTTCTTGGTCAGACATGGCAGCTCACGTCTGTAATCCCAGCATTTTGGGAAGCTGAGGCAGGCTGATCACTTGAGGTCAGGAGTTGGAGACCAGCCTGGGCAACATGGCAAAACGCTGTCTCTACTAAAAATACAAAAATTAGCCAGGTGTGGTGGTGCGGGCCTGTAATCCCAGCTACTCAGGAGGCTGAGGCACTAGAATTACTTGAATCCAGGAGGCAGAGGTTGCAATGAGCCAAGATCGAGGCACTGCACTACAGCCTGGGTGACAGAGTGAGATTCAGCTTTAAAAAAAAGAAAAAAAAAAGAGAGGAAAAAACCCAACCCCGTATCTTTCTTTTTATTTTATTTTATTTTTATTTTTTTTGAGACAGAGTCTCACTCTGTCTCCTAGGCTGGAGTGCAATGGTGTGATCTCAGCTCACTGCAACCTCCACCTCCTGGGTTCAAGTGATTCTCCTGTCTCAGCCTCCCAAGTAGCTGGGATTATAGGCTGCCACCACCATGTGTGGCTATTTTTTTGTATTTTTAGTAGAGACGAGGTTTCACCATGTTGGCCAGGCTGGTCTCAACTCCTGACCTCAAGTGATCCGCCCGCCTCGGCCTCCCAAAGTGCTAGGGTACAGGCATGAGCTACCACGCCCAGCCATCTTTCTTGTATAATGTTACCATTCTGCATTATTTGCCATAAATCACATTGCATAATATGTTTAGTTCCCTAAAAAGAAATTAGTTCTCGACCAGGTGCAGTGGCTCATGCCTGTAATCCAAGCACTTTGGAGGCCAAGGTGGGCAGATCACCTGAGGTCGGGAGTTCAAGACCAGCCTGACCAACATGGTGAAACCACATCTTTTTTTTTTTTTTTTTTTTTTAAAGAAATTAGGTCTCGTGCTCACTTCGGCAGCACATATAGTAAAATTGGAACGATACAGAGATTAACATGACCCCCTGCACGAGGATGACACACAAATTAGTGAAGCGTTCCATATGAAAATAAAGTAGGCTGGTCGCGGTGGCTTGCGTCTGTAATCCCAGCACTTTGGGAGGCCAAGATGGGTGGATCACCTGAGGTCGGGAGTTTGAGACCAGCCTGACCAACATGGTGAAATCCTGTCTCTACTAAAAACACAAAAATTAGCTGGGCGTGGTGGCGCACGCCTGTAATCCCAGCTACTCAGGAGGCTGAGGCAGGAGAATCACTTGAACCTGGGAGGCAGAGGTTGCAGTGAGCCGAGATCATGCCATTGTACTCCAGCCTGGGTAACAGGAGCAAAACTCTGTCTCAGAAAAAATAATAATAATAATAAAATAAAGTAAAAAGAAATAAAACATATTAAAAAAGAAAGAAGAAATTCATTCTAAGTCATGCAGATTTATAGAAAGAAACTGTCAGTTCTATGGGAAAGTCTGACCTGCTGTTTCCCGGGGCCAGCAAACTCTGCTTGGAGGGTCAAAGGTGAATCTTGCCATACATTATTTTCTGTTTTCTTTTTAAAAGATTGTCTTATTTTCTAATTTACAAAGGAGGCTGGGCATGGTGGCTCACACGTGTAATCCCAGCACTTTGGGAGGCCGAGGTGGGCAGATCACTTGAGGTCAGGAGGTCGAGACCAGCCTGACCAACATGGTGAAACTCTGTCACTACTAAAAATACAAAAACTTAGCTGCGTGTGGTGGTGCACACCTGTAATCCCAGCTACTCAGGAGGCTAAGGCAGGAGAATTGCTTGAACCCAGAAGGTGGAGGTTGCAGTAAGCCAAAATTGTATCACTGTACTCCTGCCTGGGGGACAGAACAAGACTCCATATCAAAACATTTACAAATGAAACTGTGCACTGTTTTCTTAGGCGTTTTGTTGAAGCTCCAGTTCTCCCATGTTTACCTACCACATTTTAAAAATAGGTAGGAAAGGCCTGGTGCGGTGGCTCACACCTGTAATCCCAGCACTTTGGTAGGCCGAGGCAGGTGAATCACGAGGTCAAGAGTTTGAGACCAGCATGGCCAATATGGTGAAACCCTGTCTCTACTAAAAGTACAAAAATTAGCCGGGCATGGTAGCACATGCCTGTAGTCCCAGCTACTTGAGAGACTGAGGCAGAAGAATCTCTTGAACCTGGGAGGCGGAGGTTGCAGTGAGCCGAGATTGTACCACTGCACTCCAAGCCTGGGTAGCAGAGTGAGACTCCATCTCAAAAAATAAAAATAAAATATAAAAATAGGTAGGAAAAATTAATTTTATCACTGATTGTCTTAACCAGTACAGAACAGGAAATCTTCTTTTAAATTAAATTTACAGCAGTTCAAAGAGTTTGGGAAGTAAGAATAACCTCAAGCCAATCAGATATTTTACATAATTACAATTTTGTATTAAAATATAAGAGATATAGATAAAGGATGATTTCAGTACCAAAGACAAAAATTATATGTTTAGGCTGGATGCAGTGGTTCATGCCTGTAATCCCAACACTTTGGGAGGCTGAGGAGGGTGGATCCCAAGGTAAAGAGATAGAGACCATCCTGGCCAACATGGTGAAACCCTGTCTCTACTAAAAATACAAAAATTAGCTGGATGTAGTGACGCATGTCTGTAGTCCCATCTACTTGGGAGGCTGAGGCAGGAGAATCACTTGAACCCAGGAGGCAGAAGTTGCAGTGAGCCGACATCGAGCCACTGTACTCCAGCCTGGCGACAGAGTGAGACTCTGTCCAAAAAAAAAAAAAAAAATTTAATACTAATTTTAATGACTCCAACAATAATATTAGCTTTATAAAGGTATGCTTAAATAATAATGATCCTTGAATTGTTCTCTCAAACATCACTCCTGGCAGAAATGAATTATATATAGTACTGACTTTCATAGTTTAAGGGAAAATAACAGTTTTAGAAAAATACTCATCTTTTCTTAAAAAAAAAAAAAAATCCCCATGTTGTGATTCCCCCACTGCTAGTCACATTTTAAAAGGCCCAAACCCAAATGTGTTTTGTCATTTTACCCTAGGAAACTCAATGATTTTGCTTCTTTATTCTTCAAGATTTTCATCCAGGCATTGATAGGCCTGAGCACAACTTCGTTTAAACTAGAGGCTATCATAAGCGGTGGTTTGGGAAGCTACATTATATACTTAACAAATGTGAAATGTTAGGCTAGGTGCAGTGGCTCACGCCTGTAATTCCAACACTTTGGGAGGCCAAGGTGGGTGGATCACCTGAGGTCAGGAGTTTCAGACTAGTCTGGCCAACATGGCAAAACCCCATCGCTACTAAAAATACAAAAATTGGTTGGGCATGGTGGTACATGCCTATAATCCCAGCGACTTGGGAGGCTGAGGCAGGAGAATAGTTTGAACTCAGGAGGCAGAGGTTGCAGTGAGCCGAGATGGAGCCACTGCACTCCAGCCTGGGCAACACAGTGAGACTCCATCTCAAAAAAAATAAGTGAAATATAAAACTTTTTTATACCTCCAAGCTCAAGCAGGCAGGGGGAATCCTTAGAGCAAATTAGACTTCCACAGGCAAATTATTTATCCTAGTGAATCTAGATCTACCAGATAACTATAGAATTCTCCAAAGCCTTGGTCAACCTACCATCACCATCAGTATCACTGGGAGCTCATTGAAAATGTAGAATCTCAGGTCCCACCCCACATCTAATGAATCCAAATCTGCCCTTTATACTGTGAGACCCCCAGGTAATTTGAATGCATATTAAAGTTTGAAAAGAACTGATCTCATGAAACCTTATAGCTAACGCAGAGACCTGGGAGAACAAGACTGCAAAAATCGAAAAGAATGTCTGTAAAATGCTGGAGGCAAGAAAATAAAGAAAAAAATAAAAGAGTGACTTTGGGGGAAGAGTTCATATATCATTTCCTTACTACATTTCATTTTTCTTTTTTATGCCTTGCTTTGAAAAGCCACCATTATCTTGGCATGCTTTAGATGGAAACCATTTACTGTGCAAGATTTCTGTTCATGTTCTTAAATAACCCCTACCACTGTGCCTGGCCCTTTGAAATGTGTTTCTTGCTGACATGCTTGTTTCTCCTTTCCAGTCCTGACACAGCTCTCCCTGAGGAGCAGCCACATTCCAGCTCCCAGTGTGCCCCTCTCCACTGTCTCTCCAAGCCTCCCCACCCCTAGTCTTCATCTCCTGTGGACGGACATCTGGGGAGGAAGTTTTGTAGCCACACACAGGATACTGCCCAAGATCCAGCGGGTGTTTTCTTCTTGGCCGTTAGATGTACAATTGGATTACTGTCCATTGTTTGGGAAGACGAGAGAAAGTTAAGAAGAAGAACACGAAGCACAGACCCTGATGTGATAAAACATTTTATGGTTTCTCTGAGTCTCAGATAAACTTCTGCCATTAAATGGCTACAGTTTATTTAAATTAAAAAAAAAAAAAAGAAACAGGAGACATGTCTCAGATGGCTGGCTTTACCTCGATAGCATAAGAGAGACCTAAGATGTGTAAAATACATATATTATAATATCATCTTTCCTCACACTCCAAATTCAGCTAGGGAAGTTGATTCCAATATTTTTGTCATTGATATTTATTTTGTACTTTATTTGCTACATGATTTATGTCTATAAAAATAATTTCTCTGAGGTGAATTTAATTCATTTATTTTCAGATATTTGCTTAACTAAGTATGAGTTTGAATTTAGTTTGAAATCTGGAATTGACCAGACTGTGGTCATTTTTCTTTCACAAAATGATAAATGAGGTGCATCAGAATGTTAACAGTAACTGTATTTTGCTGCTAGCTGGTATTGTTTATGCACTTATTTTCTAATCATTAACTGCTGGGTTTTGCTTTTGTACTTTTAACTAGAGTTCTTCACTGGACATTACTAAGTAAATCTAAGAAAGAGACTACGTTATGATTTATTGACTTATTCAAGTTTTGATGGCATCTTTAATTTTATTTTTTCATTGCAGTTGAGTAGATGTTCTGGTGCTGCTCCTTTGTATGTGTGTATGTGTGTGACAACGTTAAAGAAGGATCTATAACTTGAAGGGGAAAAAACATGGTGTGTTTATTTAATGACCAGAATTTCTATTACTTCTCCCAAAATCAGGGTCCTACTATGAGTCTTTCCTGATAAAAGGTATCAAGTACAAATGAGAAAATATATACATACCTAGATGCAAGATAGCCTTTGATTAATTAATTTACCTAGAGTGTGTTCAAAGTTTGATTAAAGTTGTATGTTTTGTTGTTTTTAGGTTTTTTCAAAACAAATCTTCCTTGCCAAAAAAAAAGATAATAAACCTTAGCTCATTGTCTACTTTTGACAAACACTCAGGTGCCTACAAACATTCTATTATCTTGAGATAATACATGTTCCTAGTTCATTTACAGATTCTGCTGGGTAACTCTTATGACTTGATTTAAGGCAGTGGATTTTCATAGCAAAATTTATTTTGCACATAATCTGACAAACAAGGAAAACAGTTAACAGACCTGAAAGGTCTAATACTCTTGGGCTCCTTAATCATCAAGTAAGTGCTGCCCACACAACTGCTCCTAGCCCTGATTCCATGTCTTTGTCAGGTAGCCTTAACTTATTTAAAACCATAAGGGTTTGACCTTTTCATGTCGAGACATCTGCAACTTCTCTTCAACACAAAAATGACCCTCACTGTTAACACAAAGGACAGTTACCAGTGTAGGGCATTGAGAAAAGAGATCCAGGAGCCACTCAGCTCATTGAGTGGACATGGGTTGCACAGAAATGGAGTGGTCCATCAGAGACCCACTGGCAAGTCGTAAAGCACATTGCAGGAGCTTTCGTCAGTCATATCAGCCTATTAAGTAGTGGTTGCTATTACCAAAGCAACCAGGACGTTTTGTGTTCTTTATATGAGTGCTGTTTTCCACAGTGTCACTTATTATGCAATGGGGAGTAAAGAGTTTGAAATCTTCACCAAAATAGGGATTCAGGTGAAAGTACAGAAACAGAAACAAAATAATTCTACATGAAGTCCTAACCACAGCAGCCTGACTTTAAGTGCTATAGCACTTAAAGCAGGGACAGTTTTAGCTGTGTATTTTGAAAAAGTTGTGTGATCTACAAATAAAAATCACTTTTGTTGTTACTTTTGGTCCCCAGGAGAAATGGGAGTCCTTTTCAGAGAGCATGGGAGACACATGAGTCAATTGCAGTCCTCTTGTCTGCCTCTGAGGGTGAAATGAGAGTGTGAAGCACTTTGGGAGGTGGCCAGGCACACAGCTAGGCTCAGGGCAGAGCAGAGCTGCTGTCCTAGTGGTGTGGACCCAGTCATCATGAGCCATGTCTGAAAGAATTAATCACATTTCATATGCAAGCATGCTCTCTGTTTGACTGTGCTGTTGTTTTTAATGAGAGCATCATTGACAATGCTTTCACCTGATAGCCCTGCCTAATTGTGTTCTATGTAATAATGCATGGGCTTGAGGAGGAGGCAGGGTTGGGGGAGAAGGCGGGAGAATGGACATGTGAATTAGGGAAAAGTGTCTCTTCCTTTGGAGCATGGATGGGTTCAAAGCCCTCCTCATACTACTAAGTATTTGGCTGGACACTACCAGTTGTGTGTCTAGACTGTGTGTGTGTGTGTGTGTGTGTGTGTGTGTGTGTGTGTGTGTGTGTGTTTCTGTGTCTGTCTCCAGGGCTGAGCAGCACCTCCTTCTTCCTCTGGTTGCATGTTACTCAGAACCTTGGATAACCCTCAGCCCTCCTAAAAACACAATACATGTATGTTCTAAGGAATTTATCTTGATGATTGGTGAGAGAGTGGTGATTTAAACCAGCTCATTTCCCATTTACCACTGAGGCCAGCTCACCTTTGCTGAAGAGGGTTCTTGACTCTTACTTTGTAGCAGGAACTCCTAAGTTAATCAAGCCTTTTCAAGAGTTTCAGGCTGAAAGTCAAGATCTCTCAGGTTAAACTCAATGTTAAAATTTTAACTGGGCAAATTCTCATTAGAGACAAAGGGCCAAAGATGGTGCTGATGGAACCTAATGTCTTTTAATGTTGATTTCAATCCAGTAAAGCCCTTGTGAAGCCATTGAACTGTAAAATTGGGCCTTGGGGAGACAGTGCACCCTCTGAAATTAGAGGTCAGGAGATTTGGATTTGATTTCCAGCCATCTGCCAGTCATTCAGCCACTCGCTTTCAAGTGACAAGCCTTAGTTGAGTCACTTTCTGTCTGTTTCTCGAGTTTTGCACAGGGATTTATGTATGCCTTAAGGCCCACTGGGAAATGATCCCTTTTTCAGCTCAGTGCCTGGTTTGTTGAGTATACTTGTCAATCTGGACTTTAATATACCTATGATTTTGGATTAACTCTATTACCTCTGCTAGAAATTAACACAGAAAATTCCAGTTGATTGACAAGAATGAGAATCAGTTCTAAAGAATTTAAATATAACCGAATCCTGTATTACTAAAAGAATGCTCAACTCAAGTGGACACAGATCACTCATTCTAACTTCATCAGCTATAGCACTTAGAGACAACTTTTTCAAAATACACAGCTAAAACTGTCCCTGCTTCAAGTGCTAATAGCACTTGAAGCAGGGACAGTTTTAGCTGTGTATTTTGAAAAAGTTATGCGCTCTATAAATAAAAAGCTACTTTTGTTGTTACTTTTGGTCCCCAGGAGAATTGGGAGTCCTTTTCAGAGAGCACAGGAGACACGAGTCCTTTGCAGTCCTCTTGTCGGCCTCTGAGGGTGAAATGAAGAAAATCTATGCAAAACCATTCAGGACATAGGCGTAGGCAAGGACTTCATGACCAAAACACCAAAAGCATTGGCAACAAAAGCCAAAATATTCAAATGGGACCTAATCAAACTCCACAGCTTCTGCATGGCAAAAGAAACAGTCATTAGAGTGAATCGGCAAGCAACAGAATGGGAAAAAATTTTTTGCAGTTTACCCATCTGACAAAGGGCTGATATCCAGAATTTACAAAAAACTAAAACAGATTTACAAGAAAAAAACAAGCCCAGTCAAAAGTGGGCAGAGGATATGAACAGACACCTTACAAAAGAAGACATACATGAGGCCAACAAGGATATGAAAAAATGCTCATTGTCACTGGTCATTAGAGAAATGCAAATCAAAACTATATTGAGATACCATCTCACGCCAGTTAGAACAGCGATCATTAAAAAATCTGGAGACAACAGATGCTGGAGAGGATGTGGAGAAATAGGAACACTTTTACACTGTTGGTGGGAGTGTAAATTAGTTCAACCACTGTGGAAGACAGTGTGGCAATTCCTCAAGGACCTAGAAATAGCAATTCCATTTGACCTAGCAATCCCATTACTGGGTATATATCCAAAGGGCTATAAATCATTCTACTATAAAGACACATGCACATGTATGTTCATTGCAGCACAGTTTACGATAGCAAAGACCTGGAACCAACCCAAATACCCATCGATGATAGACTGGACAGGGAAAATGTGGCACATATACACCATGGAATATTATGCAGCCATTAAAAAGGATGAGTTCATGTCCTTTATAGGGACATGGATGAACCTGGAAACCATCATTCTCAGCAAACTGACACAAAAACACAAAATCAAACACCACATGTTCTCACTCATATGTGGGTGTCGAACAATGAGAACACATGGACACAGGGGGAGCACTGTACACTGGGGTCTGTTGGGGAGAAATAGGGGAGGGACAGCAGGGGGTAGGGAGGTGGGGAGAGATGGCATGGGGAGAAATGCCAGATATAGGTGAAGGGGAGGAAGGTAGCAAATCACACTGCCATGTGTGTACCTATGCAACAATCTTGCATGTTCTTCACATGTACTCCAAAACTTAAAATATAATTAAAAAAAAGAGAGAGTACCAGTAGAGTGTGTATATATTTTCATAACAGAGTAGAAATAGAGTTGTATATTTTTTATAAGAGAGTATTTGGAGAATATTTTTATTTTGTATAACAAATTACAAACAGAGTTTGTATATTTTTTATAACAGAGGAGTATAAATAGAGTTTGCATACATTTATAAAAGAGTAAAAGTAGAGTGTGTACATTTTGTATAACAGAGTACAAATAGAGTTTTCATATTTTTTATGAGTACAAATAGAGTGTATATATTTTTTATAACAGAGTAGAAATAGAGTTTGGATATTTTTAATGAGTAGAATTAGAGTGTGAATATTTTTTATAACAGAGTACAAATAGAGTTTGTATATTTTATATAACAGAGTATTTTCAGAGTTTTTATGTTTTGTATGAAAGAGTACAAACAGCATTTGTATATTTTTTATAACAGAGTAAAAGTAGAGTTTGCATACTTTTTATAACAGTAAAAATAGAGCATGTATATTTTTTCAAACAGAGTATTTTGAGAGTTTTTACATTTTGTATTACAGAGTACAGAGTATATATATATTTTATAACAGAGTACAAATTGAGTTTGTATATATTTTTAAAACAGAGTATTTTGAGAGTTTGTATTTTTTTATAAGAGAGTACAAATAGTTTGCATATTTTTTATAACAGTGTACAAATACAGTGTGTATAATTTTTATAAGAGAGTACAAATAGAATTTGCATATTTTTTATAAGAGAGTACAAGTAGAGTGTGTATATTTTTTATAACGGTGCAAATAGAGTTTGCATATTTTTTGTAACAGAGTATTTTGAGAGTTTTTTTTTTTTTTGAGTCTGATCTTATTTATTTGTTACTCAAAAAATCTTATTTCTGACTGGATTCAGACTTAGAAGTAGAAGCTCGCAGAGACGAAAGTCTGCGTCTCTTCACAATTTGTTCCTGACGTTTCTCTTTAGCCTCCTTCATTCTCTTGGCCAAAAGTTTAGCATATTCTGCAGCCTCTTCCTTGTTTTTCTTAGTACGCTGCTTCTTCAGAGCAATACGCCGTCGTTTGTGCTGCAGGACATGTGGAGTAACAAGACGCTGAATCTTGGGTGCTTTGGTCCTAGGTTTCTTACCTTCTTTGTTTAAGGGCTTTCTTACAACATACTGGTGGACATCATCTTCTTTAGAGAGATTGAAAAGTTTGCAGATTCTGCTAGCTCTTTTGGGCCCCAGGCGATGAGGCACGCTGGTATCAGTTAGTCCAGGAATATCCTTCTCTCCTTTTTTTACAATAACCAAGTTGAGAACGCTCAGATTAGCATCCACGATGCAACCACAAACTGATTTTTTCTTTCTTTCTCCAGTTCTCCTTGGTCTGTAACAGGAATGCCCCTTACTCAGTAGCAGGCAGACACGGCCATGGGTCAAGACACCCTGCTTTATGGGGAAACCTTGTTTGTCGTTCCCACCACTGATTCAGACCACATAACCCTTCCATTCTTCACCCAGAGCGTCAGCAGCAACTTCTGTCACCATACGCTTCTCATAAAAAGTACGAAGTTTGCGTTCATCGTCCACTTCAATGAGTTTCTGGCACCCAGTGGCCGGGAAGGAGATGTTCAGCTTCATCTTGAAGCAGCTATACACCTTCCAGGTGCCACGGAAAAGAGGCGAGAGTTTTTATATTTTGTATAATAGAGTCAAAATAGAATATTTATATTTTTTATAACAGAGTACAAAAGGAGCTTTTATATTTTTTTATAACAGTATTTTCAGAAATTGTATATTTTTTATAACAGGATACAGAGTTTGCATATTTTTTATAAGAGAATACAAGTAGAGTGTGTATGTTTTTTATAACGGTATATTTAGAGTTTGCATATTTTTATAAGAGAGTACATATAGAGTGTTTGCATTTTTTATAACAGACTACAGATAGAGTTTGCATATTTTTATAACAGTTCAAATAGAATGTGTATATTTTTTATAACAGAGTACAAATAGAGTTTGCATATTTGTTATTAGAGAGTACAAATGGAGTGTGTATATTTTTTGTAACAGAGTATTTTGAGAGTTTGTGTATTTTTTATAACAGTACAAATAGAGTTTGCATATTTTTTATAACAGAGTACAAATATTTTTTATAACAGTTTTTTGAGAGTTAGTATGTTTTTTATATCAGAGTACAAATAGGGTTGGTATATTTTTTATAACAGTACAAATAGAGTTTGTATAATTTTATGAGAGTACAAATAGAGTGTATATATTTTTAATAATAGAGGAAAAATAAACTTTGTATATTTTTTATAACAGAGTATATTGAGAGTTTTTATATTTTGTGTATCAGAGTAAAAACAGAGTTTGCGTATTTTTTATAACAGAGTACAAATAGAGTTTTTATATTTTTTATTACAGAGTATTTTGAGAGTTTGTATATTTTGTATAATAGAGTACAAAAAGAGTTTGCATATTTTTTATAATAGAGTACAAATAGAGTGTGTATATTTTTAATATCAGAGTACAAATAGAGTTTGCATATTTTTTATGAGAGTAGAAATAGAGTCTGTATGTTTTTATAACAGAATACAAATAGAGTTCATATATTTTTTATAACAGCATATTTTGAGAGTTTTTATAATTTGTATAACAGAGTACAAACAAAGTTTGTATATTTTTATATCACAGTACAAATAGAGTTTGCATAATTTTTTAAGAGAGTACAAATAGAATGTGTACATTGTTTATTGCAGAGTAAAAATAGAGCTTGTATATGTTTTATAATAGAGTATTTTGAGAGCTTTTACATTTTTGTATAACAGAGTACAGTGTTTGTATGTATTTTATAACAGAGTATAAGAGTGCATATTTTTTACTAGAGAGTACAAATAGAATGTGTATATTTTTTATGACAGAGTACAAATAGGGATTCTATATTTTTTATAAGAGGATATTTTTAGAGTTTTTACATTTTGTATAACAGAGTACAAACAGAGTTTGCTTGTTTTTTATAAGATAGTAAAAATAGTGTGTGTATATCCTTTAATAACAGAGTACAAATACAGTTTGCATATTTTTTATAAGGGAGTAAAAATAGAGTGTGTATATTTTTTATAAAAGACTATAGAGTTTGCATATTTTTTATAGCAGAGTACAAATCGAGTTTGCATATTTTTTATAAGAGCATACAAATAGAGTTTGTATATTTTTATAACAGTACAATTACAGTTCATATATTTTTTATAACAGAGTACAAATAGAGTTTGTATATATTTTATAACAGAGTACCAATAGAGTTTGTATGTTTTTTACAACAGAGTACAAATATAGATTGTTTATTTTTTATAACAGAGTACAAATAGAGTTTGTATTTACAAATACACAAATATACAAAAACACAAATATACAAATAGTGTTTATTTTTCTAACAGAGTACAAATCGAGTTTGCATATTTTTTATAACAGAGTAAAAGTAGTGTTTATGTATTTTTTACAACAGTAGAAATGTAGTTTTTATATTTTTATAACAGTACAAATAGAATTTGCATAATTTTTATAACAGAGTACAAATAGAGTTTGTATATTTTTTATAACAGAGTATTTTGAGAGTGTGTATATTTTTTATATCAGAGTACAAATATAATTTGTATGTTTTTTATAACAGAGTACAAGTAGAGTTTGTATGTTTTTTATAACAGAGTACAAGTAGAGTTTGTATTTTTTTATAACAGAGTACAAATAGAGTTTGTCTATTTTTTATAACAGAGTACAAATAGAGTTTATTTTTTATAACAGAGTATTTTTGAGAGTTTGTATATTTCCTACAACAGAGTACAAATAGTGTGTGTATTTTTTATAACAGTGTACAAATAGAGTTTATATATTTTTATAACAGTGTAATGTTTGAGTTTGTATGTTTTTTATAATAGAGTACAAATAGGGGTTGTATATTTTTTTATAATAGAGTACAAATAGAGTTTGTATATTTTTTTATAACTGGAGCTGGTGCTCCTGCTGTTCAAATCTGAGTGTTGTAGATTTGGAACTGTGGGGAGGAGCTCGTGTGTCCTCTCAAGCCTGAGAGTTGTTGAGCTGGAGATTTAGGAAGGAGCTGGTGCAGGTGTTGTAGTTTGAGGGTCATGGAGTTGGAACCTGGTGAGGAGCATGCAGTTTAAGTTTGATGGTTGTGGAGCTGGAGACCGGGGAGGAGCCAGTGATACCACTGTATAAGTCTGAGGGTCATGGAGCTGCTGGCCCCGGGGAGGAGCTAGTGCTACAGTTGAAGTTTGAGGTTCATGGAGCTGGAGACCCGGTGAGTAGCTGGTGCTGCTGTTCTAATTTGAGGGTCAGAGAGACCTGGGGAGGGGCTTGTAATGCCTGCCAAGTCTCAGAGTCATTGAGCTGTAGATCCAGGGAGGAGCTGGTGCTGCTGTTATAGCTTGAGGCTTGTGGAGCTGGAAACCCAGGGAGGAGCTGGTGCTGCTGTTCTAATTCCAGGGTCAGAGAGACATGGGGAGGGGCTCATGATGCCTTTCAAGTCTGAGAGTCATTGAGCTGGAGATCCAGGGAGGAGCTGGTGCTGCTGTTGTAGTTTCAGAAATGTGAATATGGAGACCCGGGGTGGAGTTGGTACTGCTGTTGCAGTTTGAGGATTGTGAATCTGGAGACCTGGGAGGACCCAGGAAGGAGATGGTGTTGCAGTTGAAGTTTGATGGTTGTGGAGCTGGACATCTAGGGAGGAGCTGGTGCTGCTATTTAAGTCTGAGAGTCGTGGAACTAAACATGGGTGGATACCTAGGAAGGAGCTGGTGCACCTACTGTGGTTGAGGATTGTGGAGCTGGAGACCGGGGAGGAGCTGGTGCTGCTGTTCTAGTTTTAGGATTGTGGAACAGAGAGTTTGTACATTTCTTACAACAGAGTACAAATAGAGTTTGTATATTCTTTATAACAGAGTACAATTAGAGTTTGTATTTTTTTATAAGAGAGTACAAATACAGGGTTTATATTTTTTGTAACAGTGTATATTGAGAGTTCACATATTTTTGATTACAGAGAACAAAAAGAGATTGTATATTTTTTATAACAGAGTACAAACGAGTTTTATATATTTTAAAACAGAGTACAAATATAGTTTGTCTCTTTTTCTATCACAGAGTACAAATAGAGTTTATATATTTCTTATAGCAGAGTATTTTGAGAGTTTGTATATATTTCATAACACTATTTTGAGAATTTGTATATTTTTTATAACAGAGTACAAATAGAGTTTTTATATTTTTTATAACAGAGTACAGAGTTTGTATATTTTTTATAACAGAGTACAAATAGAGTTTTCATTTTTTTTGTAGGCAAATATTTTTTTTATTGCATTTTAGGTTTTGGGGTACATGTGAAAAACATGCAAGATTGTTGCATAGGTGCATATGTGGCAGTGTGATTTCCTGCCTTCCTCCCCTTCACCTATATGTGACATTTCTCCTCATGCTATCTCTCCCCAACTCCCCACCCACAGCTGTCCCCCCCACCCCCCCAAAAGACCCCAGTGTATAGTGCTCCCCTCCCTGTGTTCGTGTGGTCCCATGGTTCAACATCCATCTATGAGTGAGAACATGCAGTGCTTTGATTTTGTGTTCTTGTGTCAGTTTGCTGAGAATGATGGTTTCCAGGTTCATCCATGTCCCTACAAAGGACACGAAATCATTTTTGATGGCTGCATAATATTCCATGGTGTATATGTGCCACATTTTCCCTGTCCAGTCTATTGTCGATGGGCATTTGGGTTGGTTCCAAGTCTTTGCTATTGTAAACTGTGCTGCAATGAACATTCGTGTGCATGTGTCCTTATAGTAGAATGATTTATATTTTTTTGGATATATACCCAGTAATGGGATTGCTGGGTCAAATGGAATTTCTATTTCTAGGTCCTTGAGGAATTGCCACACTGTCTTCCACAATGGTTGAATTAATTTACACTCCCTCCAACAGTGTAAAAGTGTTCCTATTTCTCCACATCCTCTCCAGCATCTGTTGTCTCCAGATTTTTTAATGATCGCTGTTCTAACTGGCGTGAGATGGTATCTCAATGTAGTTTTCATTTGCATTTCTCTAATGACCAGTGATGAGCATTTTTTCATATGCTTGTTGGCCTCATGTATGTCTTCTTTTGTAAAGTATCTGTTCATATCCTTTGCCCACTTTTGAATGGGCTTGTTTGCTTTTTCTTGTAAACCTGTTTTAGTTCGTTGTAAATTCTGGATATAAGCCCTTTGTCAGATGGGTAGGCTGCAAAAATTATTTCCCATTCTGTTGGTTGCTGATTCACTATAATGACTGTTTCTTTTGCCGTGTAGAAGCTGTGGAGTTTGATTAGGTCCCATGTGTCTATTTTGGCTTTTGTTGCCAATGCTTTTGGTGTTTTGGCCATGAAGTCCTTGCCTACACCTATGCCCTGAATGGTTTTGCCTAGGTTTTCTTCTAGGGTTTTTATGGTGTTAGGTCTTATGTTTAAGTCTTTAATCCATCTGGAGTTAATTTTAGTGTAAGGTGTCAGGAAGGGGTCGAGTTTCTGCTTTCTGCATATGGCTAGCCAGTTTTCCCAACACCACTTATTAAACAGGGAATCCTTTCCCCATTGCTAGTTTTTATCAGATTTGTCAAAGATCGGATGGTTGTAGATATGTTGTGTTGCCTCTGAGGCCGCTGTTCTGTTCCATTGGTCTATATCTCTGTTTTGGTACCAGTACCATGCTGTTTTGATTACTGTAGCCTTGTAGTATAGTTTGATGTCCAGAAGTGTGATGCCTCCCACTTTGTTCTTTTTGCTTAGAATTGGCTTGGCTATGGGGGCTCTCTTTTGGTTCCATGTGAAGTTTAAGGTGTTTTTTTCCAGTTCTGTGAAGAAGGTCATTGGTAGCTTGATGGGGATAGCGTTGAATCTGTAAATTACTTTGGGCAGTATGGCCATTTTCACCATATTGATTTTTCCTAACCATGAACATGCAATGTTTCTCCATCTGTTTGTGTCCTCTCTTATTTCGTTGAGCAGTGGTTTGTAGTTCTCCTTGAAGAGGTCCTTTACGTTCCTTGTTAGTTGTATTCCTAGGTATTTTATTCTCTTTGTAGCAATTGTGAATGGCAGTTCATTCTTAATTTGGTTCTCTTTAAGTCTGTTATTGGTGTATAGGAAAGCTTGTGATTTTTGCACATTGATTTTGTATCCTGAGACTGTGCTGAAGTTGCTTATCAGTTTCAGGAGATTTTGGGCTGAGATGATGGGGTCTTCTAGATATACAATCATGTCGTCTTCAAATAGAGACAATTTGACTTTCTCCTTTCCTAATTGAATACCCTTTATTTCTTTTTCTTGCCTGATTGCTCTGGCTAGAACTTCCAGTACTATATTGAATAGGAGTGGTGAGAGAGGGCATCCTTGTCTAGTGCCCGATTTCAAAGGGAATGCTTCCAGTTTTTGCCCATTCAGTATGATATTGTCTGTCGGTTTCTCATAAATAGCTTTTATTATTTTGAGATACGTCCTGTCTATACCTAGTTTATTGAGAGGTTTTAGCATAAAGGGCTGCTGAATTTTGTCGAAGGCCTTCTCTGCATCAATTGAGATAATCATGTGGTTTTTGTCTTTGGTTCTGTTTATGTGGTGAATTACATTTATAGACTTGCGTATATTGAACCAGCCTTGCATCCCCGGGATGAATCCTACTTGATCATGGTGGATAAACTTTTTTATATGCTGTTGCAATCGGCTTACCAGTATTTTATTGAAGATTTTTGCATCTATGTTCATCATGGATATTGGCCTGTAGTTTTCTTTTTTTGTTGAGTCTCTGCCGGCTTTTGGTATTAGGATGATGTTGGTCTCATAAAATGATTTGGGAAGGATTCCCTCTTTTTGGATTATTTGGAATAGTTTCAGTAGGAATGGTACCAGTTCCTCTTTGTATGTCTGGTAGAATTTGGCTATGAACCCATCTGGACCTGGGCTTTTTTTGGGTGGTAGGCTCTTAATTGCTGCCTCGACTTCAGACCTTGTTATTGGTCTATTCAGGGTTTCAACTTCTTCCTGGTTTAGGCTTGGGAGGAGGCAAGTGTCCAGGAATTTATCCATTTCTTTCAGGTTTTCTAGTTTATGTGCATAGAGTTGTTTGTAATAATCTCTGATGATGGTTTGAATTTCTGTGGAATCTGTGGTGATATCCCCTTTATCATTTTTTATTGCATCTATTTGGTTATTCTCTCTTTTCTTTTTTATTAATCTGGCTAGTGGTCTATTTTGTTGATCTTTTCGAAAAATCAGCTCCTGGATTTATTGATTTTTTGTAGGGTTTTTCGTGTCTCTATCTCCTTCAATTCTGCTTCGATCTTAGTTATTTCTTGTCTTCTACTAGGTTTTGAGTTTTTTTTGATCTTGCTCCTCTAGCTCTTTCAATTTTGATGATAGGGTGTCAATTTTAGATCTCTCCTTTCTTCTCATGTGTGCACTTAATGCTATATATTTTCCTCTAGAGACTGCTTTAAATGTGTCCCAGAGATTCTGGTATGTGGTGTCTTCGTTCTCGTTGGTTTCGAAGAACATCTTTATTTCTGCCTTCATTTCATTGTTTATCCAGTCAACATTCAGGAGAAAGTTGTTCATTTTCCATGAGGCTGTGCGGTTCTGGGTTGGCTTCTGAATTCTGAGTTCTAACTTGATTTCACTGTGGTCTGAGAGACTGTTTGTTATGGTTTCCGTTCTTTTGCATTTGTTGAGGAGTGATTTACTTCCAATTATGTGGTCAATTTTAGAGTAGGTGTGATGTGGTGCTGAGAAGAATGTATATTCTGTGGATTTGGGGTGGAGAGTTCTGTAAATGTCTATTAGGCTTGCTTGTTCCAGGTCTGAGTTCAAATCCTGGATATCCTTGTTAATTTTCTGTCTCGTTGATCTGTCTAATATTGACAATGGTGTGTTGAAGTCTCCCACTATTATTGTTTGGGAGTCTAGGTCTCTTTGTAAGTCTTTAAGAACTTGCCTTATGTATCTGGATGCTCCTGTATTAGGTGCATATATATTTAGGATCGCTAGCTCTTCTTGTTGCATTGATCCTTTTACCATTATGTAATGTCCTTCTTTGTCTCTTTTGATCTTTGTTGCTTTAAAGTCTATTTTATCAGAGATGAGAATTGCAACTCCTGCTTTTTTTTGCTCTCCATTTGCTTGGTAAATCTTCCTCCATCTCTTTATTTTGAGCCTTTGTGTATCCTTGCATGTGAGGTGGGTTTCGTGGATACAGCACACTGATGGGTTTTGGCTTTTTATCCAATTTGCCAGTCTGTGTCTTTTGATTGGGGCATTTAGTCCGTTTACATTTAGGGTTAATATTGTTAAGTGTGAATTCAGTCCTGTCATTTTGATGCTAGCTGGCTGTTTTGCCCATTGGTTGCTGCAGATTCATAATTGTGCTGATGCTCTTTACCATTTCGTGTGTTTTTGGAGTGGCTGGTACTGGTTGTTCTTTTCTATGTGTAGTGCCTCCTTCAGGAGCTCTTGTAAAGCTGGTCTGGTGGTGATGAAATCTCTGAGTACTTGCTTGTTCTCAAAGGATTTTATTTTTTCTTCACTTATGAAGCTTAATTTGGCTGGATATGAAATTCTGGGTTGAAAGTTCTTTTCTTTAAGGATGTTGAATATCGGCCCCCACTCTCTTCTGGCCTGTAGGGTTTCTGCTGAGAGATCTGCTGTGAGTCTGATGGGCTTCCCTTTATGGGTAACCCAACCTTTCTCTCTGGCTGCCCTTAGTATTTTCTCCTTCATTTTGACCCTGGTGAATCTGATGATTATATGCCTTGGGGTTGCTCTTCTAGAGGAATATCTTTGTGGTGTTCTCTGTATTTCCTGGACTTGAATATTGGCCTGCCTTGCTAGGTTGGGGAAGTTTTCCTGGATAATATCCTGAAGAGTATTTTCCAGCTTGGATACATTCTCTTCGTCACATTCAGGTACACCTATCAAACGTAGATTATGTCTTTTCACATAGTCCCATAATTCTTGTTGACTTTTTCATTCCTTTTTACCCTGCTTTCTCTAATCTTGCCTTCTCGTTTTATTTCATTCAGTTGATCTTCAACCTCTGATATCCTTTCTTCTGCTTGGTCAATTCAGCTGTTGAAACTTGTGCATGCTTCACGAAGTTCTCGTGTTGTGTTTTTCAGCTCCATCAATTCACTCATATTCCTCTCTAAGTTGTCCATCCTTGTTAGCATTTCGTCAAGTCTTTTTTCAAGGTTCTTAGTTTCTTTGCATTGGGTTAGAACATGTTCTTTTAGCTCACAAAGTTTCTTATTATCCATTTTCTGAAAGCTGATTCTGTCATTTCATCACACTCATTCTCCATCCACTCTTGTTCCCTTGCTGGTGAGGAGTTGCACTCCCTTGTAGGAGGAGAGGTGTTCTGGTTTTGGGTGTTTTCATCCTTTTTGTGCTGGTTTCTTCCCATCTTTGTGGATTTATCCACCTATCGACTTTGTAGTTGCTGTCTTTCTGGTTTTGGTAATTTTAAGTCTGCGGCAGCTGAACTCATAAACCCCCTTTTCTTCCCCCAGGTGTTCTGTCCCAGGGAGTTATGGCTTTATGATTTCCTGCTGTCTTGCTATTGTTTTCCCTGCCCACAAGGTGGCAGCCTAGTCACACTCAGCCTGCAGAGGCTTCGCTGAGATGCTGTGGGCTCCGCCCAGCTTCCTTGTGAACTTCCCTGCAGTCCTGTTTATATGGGTGTAGTTAGAACTGCTTCCGCTATGTTGGCCCGCCCCTGTAGTGATGGAGTCTCTGTAGTGGCGGATTACCTTGGTTACGGCAAATTGCCCTGGGAACTGCAGGGTGTTTCCCAGTGGTGGATGCCCCTCCCTCCCTGAGCTGGACCATCCCGGGTTCAGCCATGCTTCCCGTGGCGCCCTCTTTGCCCGGGAATCTCTTGGCTTGACTCCCTGCCTCAGCTCCCCTTGCTGGCCCAGAGGGGACCCAGTCTTGTTCACTCTGCACAAGGAGCCGCTGTCCCCTGCCCCAGGTGTTGGCCGAGCGGCCGCTCCATTCCAACCAGCAGCGCTGGCAACCCGTGGAGCTCCTCCGTCTGTGAATCTCCTGGTCCATGGGCAGTAAAAATCTGCTGCCCTGTGAGCCACTGCGTCAGCCGAAGCAGCGGCTCTGAGATTCGTGGTGCGCCCTTGCCCAGGAATCTCCTGGCTTGACTTCCTGCTTCAGCTCCCCTTGCTGGTTCAGAGGGGACTCAGTCTTTCTCACTCTGCTCAACGAGCCGCTGCCCCCCGCCCCAGGGCGTAGGCCGAGCGGCCACGCCGGTCAGACCAGCGGCGCTGGCGACCTGTGGGGCTCCTCCTCCTGTGAATCTCCTGGTCTGTGGGCAGTAAAAATACGTCTGGAAATGTGGCGTCCACTCACCCTCTGCGCCTTCTCTCGGAGCTGCAATCCCGACTTCCTCCTAATCGGCCATCTTCAACATTTGGTATTTTTTTTTCTTAAATATTTTGTTGGCTTTACCAGTGAAGCCATCTGGACATAGAATTTTCTTTGTGAGAAGATTTTAAATACAAATTTATTTTCTTTAATTAAGTGCAATTTAAGTTTGCTGCTACTTTAGTAAATTTTTGGTTGTATATGTCATTTAAAATCTTGTCTATTTTTCTAAACTGTTTAATTCATTGAAATAAAATAGTCCATAACATTCTTTTATAGTTTTAAAAATCTGTATTTTCTATAGTGACAGCACCTCTTTTATTCAAGATACTTAAAATTTATGTCTTTTCTTGATCAGTTTGGCTAGAAGCTTCTCAATTGTAATTTCAAACAGCTAGTTTTTGGTTTAATTGATTTTCTTTTTTTATTTTTGTGTCAGTGGTATTCACTGATCTTTATCAATTAAAGATTGATTTTAATTTAGTCTTCTTTTTATGCTTTCTTCATGAGGATGCTGGGGTCACTGACTGAGAACTTTCTTCCTTTCTAATACTAGTGTTTAGTGTTACACATTTTTCTGTTAATAATGCTTTGGTTGCATTCCATAACATTTACATGTGATGCTTTAATTTTGAATCAATTTAAAACATTTTCTACTTTCCTTTTTGATTTCTTCTTTGGACTATGAATTATTCAGAAGTGTGTTATTTAGTTTCTAAATGGGAGATGTTTTAGAGATCTTTCTGTTACTGATTTCTGATTTAATGCCATTATGATTGTATGAATTTACTTCTTTTAAATTTATGGAGACATTTTATAGCTCAGAAAATACGGTCTATATTGGTAAATGTTAGAATATGTATTCTGCTGCTGTTAAGTGTTCTCTGAATGTCACTGAGATCAACTGGGTTAATAGAATTTCTCTATCTTAGATCACACTTTTCTTCTTTATTTCCTTGAGTCATAAATATCTTATTAATTTCTGTTATCCTGGAAAGAATGTTTAACATTTCATAGAAAGATAAGTAAAATATTTTTTTAACAAAAGTTAAGTACAGCTGACCTATTTACTTGTTACCTGTTGTCCCCACATTAAATCTCATAAGGAAATAATAGACTTCTTTTTGTTAGTTTGTTCTAAAATATAAAACAAAATTGAATATTTATGAGCTATCATTTGACTGAAGCAACTTTTATTAACAGAGCTCATTTAGAAAGATCAAAACACCTGTACCTCCAGGGTCAGTTAATATATCCAGGAAAAAGTGAAGAATATATATTTAAGATTTGGCATGTGTTTTATATTTTAACTCTGAAACATTGTTTCTTGTATTAGCACTTGGCACACAGTGGGTAGATAATAAATATTTTTAAATGAATTCATAAATCAAGGATAAGTTATCTCTTGGTTTACAATTTACCAGAGCCAAATTGTGAAAAAAAATCCACCAGAATTATATCCAAAGGGAGTATACATTCCTGTCTTAATGCATCTCTGTAATAGGAATTTTGGATAACAGTGTTAATAAAGCATGCTCTACGCCCTCAAGATGCCCGCAGTCAAGTAGAGATAACGAGGTGCTGCCTCTGTTTAAGCACCTAAACACTTACAAGTTATAACAAATCCCATTTCTTCTAAATGCTCTTAATAGAAGAGCTAAATAAAACCCTAGAGTTTTCCGTACACTTTATTTTGCGTGAAAGTTGATACCTAAAAAAGTATCTCAACGTGCTCAACTTAGTAAAAGCCCACGCCAAGAGGACTCTCCTCTCAGTCATTATATTTCTCTAGCTCCCCTTTGCCTCTTTTAAGTAGTTCAATGCAGCATCAAGCAAAACTTATACCCTAATATCCTATACATGTTTTCAAATAAAAATTGATTTTTAATTAGTCACCTAACTCAATTGTTTACAACTTTTCCTTTAAATAGTCATGTAAAGTTTGATGAAAATACCCTTTTAATTAATCATGAATTTAAGTTTGATTTCAAAATATGAATGTTTGTTTGTAATTTTTTTGAGCTCCAGATTAGCCTCTTAATAAATTTCCTGTAACTCTACTTCTAGATGAAAACTTTTTTTCATAGACTTTCTCCCAGTCTTTTTGAGCCAGCAAGAGGCTTCTAAGGTCATGATAAGGATGTAAAACCCACACTCCGAAACCCTGCTCACGGTAGGTTCTTCTTAGGTCTATAACATCTCTGTTATAAACTGGTCGTTTTGTTTCTGCTTGAAAGAAAGCATAAAATTTGAATGCATTCATTCAAATGTGAAACATTGACTCTAAATTTCCATTTAATCCTTGATTTTATGTTATTGAACATTATATTGATATTTTTAGAGCAGGTAAGGTTGTCTCTCATAACATATGAAAAATAAACTGCCTCACAAAGCAATGCCTTCAAAGTTTGTTTCTGCAGTAGAGTTTAAATCCTTTATGGACTGAATACTAAGGTGGTGGGGTGGGGAGAAGTGTCTCTCTCTCTCTCTTTTGCGTGTGTGTGTGAGACAGAGTTTCACTCTTGTTGCCTATGCTGGAGTGCAATGGTGCGATCTCAGCTCACCTCACTGTATGCCTTTTGGGTTCAAGTGATTCTCCTGCCTCAGCCTCCCACATAGCTGGGATTACAGGCATGCACCACCACACCCAGCTAATTTTGTATGTTTAGTAGAGGCAAGGTTTCACCATGTTGGTTAGGCTGGTCTCAAACTCCTGACCTCAGGTGATCCACCCACCTCGGCCTTCCAAGGTACTGGGATTACAGGCCTGAGACACTGCACCTGGCCGAAGTGGCTCTCTTTTTAAGAAAAAATATACTTCATTTTATTTAATGACAGCTATGTAAATGGTTGTTTTGACTTTGTCTTTGAGATTTAGGAAACTCAATGAAAATCTTAAGTACTCTAGTGTAATAACCATTTATTGCAGCTTCCTAATAAAATTAACTCCTGCCTATGTCTAACCCTGCTCCAGAATTCCACGTTTATTTGGCTTTCATCTTACTGTTTCAGATTTATTTTGACTCTGCTGTTTCTCTGTATTTTCGTGAAAGCTGTCTTCAAATCTTTCTTTTCTTTTTTTTTTGAGATGGAGTTTCGCCTTGTTACCCAGGCTGGAGTGCAATGGTGCGATCTTGGCTCACCGCAACCTCTGCCTCCTGGGTTCAGGCAATTCTCCTGCCTCAGCCTCCTGAGTAGCTGGGATTACAGGCACGCGCCACCATGCCCAGCTAATTTTTTGTATTTTTAGTAGAGACGGGGTTTCACCATGTTGACCAGGATGGTCTCGATCTCTTGACCTCGTGATCCACCTGCCTCAGCCTCCCAAAGTGCTAGGATTACAGGCGTGAGCCACCGCGCCCGGCCCAAATCTTTCATATATATAGGAAGTATACAATTTTTAGAGAATAATTTTATGCTACAAAGATCAAACTTAGAACATTCATGAAAAAACTCAAGGGGAATGTTACATAAGCACTATGGAGTTCACACAGAGGACAACCACTAAGATGAACACACAGAATTCTATTCTAAAAATCAAAGGCTCACAGGCTTTGTATGTGATCTGTATCTGTATCCCTGCTGTATTATAAGTGGCCTGAAGGAAAAGACTGTGTTGCATTGTTTGTATTGTCCTTACATACACAAGAATTATAACCAAAAGTGTCTAGAAGTTCTTTCTTCTCTCTTGATTGCTTTCTGAATAATGTTTTTAAATTTAGAAACAGAGACATGCATTAAATGTCTTTTTCCTACTTAAGCAGAGGAAATGGACAATTAAACCTATGTCTTTAAGGGAAAATGTCATTAGCTCAGCATATATTCATTGAACACTATTTCCTGCACGGTGGTATAAATGCGAGTCTTTTCTTACTTCACTGTGCTCCAAATGTAAATAAAGTCCATAGTTGGAAATGCCTTTTTTTAAAAACAAAAAATTGATAATTCTGTTCCTAATGTGTTATTCCGGGCTTGTTCTTCTTTTTAAATTCTCCAGTGGAAGGGGTGTTTTCCTTCTCCTTTCGAGTAGAATCAGTCCTCGCTCCCAGTGCCCATCTGCTTGTTTATACTGTTTTACCTAATGGAGAGATTGTCGCAAACCTTGACAAGTTTGAGGTTGAAAACTGTTTTGCCAACAAGGTGGGTTGTTTTGTTTAAGACTAGTCCTTTTATTCTTCTCCCATTGTGATGTGTGGGAAAGAAAGAAATAAGACAAATAGACACACAGTGCTCCTCAAACATTCCTCCCAACTACCTCTAATGGCAGAGTGATGTCATACTGAGAAGTCTAGTGCTGACATCTGAAACAGGCCACCACAAACACAACTTTTAAATCTCTTGTTTTGTTATAAAATTCATATGGATTTCAAAATCAAGTAATATATAAACCTTTAATAGTTTTAATTTTTTAATGTTTTGTTACTAATATTTTTGGATGAGTGTGGTGACTCATGCCTGTAATCCCAGCACTTTGGGAGCACAAGGTGGGCAGATCATGAGGTCAGGAGTTTGAGTCTAGCCTGGCCAACATGGTGAAACTCTGTCTCTAACGAAAAATACAAAGAAATTAGCTGGGCATACTGGCACGCACCTGTAATCCCAGCTACTCAAGAAGCTGAGACAGGAGAATAGCTGAACCTGGGAGGCAGAGGTTGCAGTGAGCCAAGATCACACCACCGCACTCTAGCCTGGGCAACAAAGCAAGGCTCCATCTCCAAAAAATAAAAATAAAATTAAAAAATAATGATAGCCTAAAATTTTAACATACGTTCAAGTGGCATCTTTTTTATTTAAGGAATTCAAAGCTGCCATGTGAAGCTCTCTGAGATATAAGTATGCTTTATTCCAACAGAATTTGGTGCTGTTTATCTGATTTTCACTCCTCTAGCAGCATAATCATAACATTAGCAATCAGATAAGAGCTGCCTAGTTCAGATGCCTGTTTTCAAATATACCTGGAAGGATTTTTTTTTTTTTCAAAAAAATTGTTTTTACAAAATAATTTGCCAAAATACTTCAGAATAGTGGCAAGTAACACACTCTGGTTAAGCATTTACAATAAAGATTTACTTTTAATCCAAGTTTTCAGAAAAAGTAATTGAGAGCCGGACATACTTGCATTAAATAACAAAAATATAAATATATGAATGTCATAAAATCACACTATTTTGGAATGCTAAAGGACCCTGGGAAATTCCAATCCAATTTCCTCACTTTACAAAACAGGGACTAAGAACCAAATAAGGTTATTTACTCATCAAGATCACACAGGTACGTAATTAACAAAGGCTATGCAAAGAAAATCAAAGGCAGAATATTTTCTGTATTTTTTTCTGTTCATATTTTGAGATCACATCTCTTCATTTACCTGTAAGGTAAAAAAACATAGCTGGCCAATGCTTAAATCAAGTAATATTATTAAAGACAACATTTAAGGTTATAATGCAGATCTCATGTGTGGACACGTCATTTTTTAATAATGTAAATAGTAGATTCAAATGCACTTAAAGTCAGTCAATCCACTTGTGTTTCTTAATTTTGCTGACCTTTGAATTGCCACTGAAATAGCATAATACTGTGCTATTATCTTCCAAGAATTATTTTAGATCTATTTTGTTTTTTCTATATATAATATTGTGATTTTTATAACACATGAGCACACATTGAAATCTGTCAGTAATATATTTTCTAATACTGGTATTCACTGAAGTTCCAAGTATGCTTATAGGTAGGACTTGAATCCATTGCTCCTAGTCACATAAACAAGTTTTACTTCCTTTTTCCTTTTTATTCTTGAATTAAATACTAAATAGCTTTCCTTTACATAGTTATCATTTTAGTACGATGATTGGAAATTAAATATTAGCACAAATTACTCATCAGTTTCAAGGCATACAGCTTTATTTTGCCATTAACCCCAATGTTTGAAGTTAGCAGGGCTTTTTAAAACTGGGGCTTCTAGCATTTCATTGACTTACACTAAAATCGTTGCCTCCCTTCCTCAATCACCCAGTTAATTTTAACCTTGACCTCCCACAGCTGTACTGCTTTACTCAGTCCACAAAAAAAAAATCGCTGATTCCACCCTCTCTGCCTCTTAGGAAGCAATACTGGAGAGGAAAAACAAAACCCATTCCTTTAAGAAAGATTCCGCCTCCTCTCTTATAAGCAAGCACCTAATGAATGGTCATTGTGGAGTCTACTAAGTCAAACACTTTACTACTCAGCATTGGGAGAAGCTGCCGCCGCCGCCGCAGCAATTTAAATCTCTCTCTTCTGGACCTTCCAGAAACGTAAATCGGGTGGTAGAAGGACGGAAAGAACACTTCTTAGTTTATTAACTAGCTGTTTCATCATTGAACATTTATTTATGGTTTGTTTCTTTCTGTCGTGTATCACAACCCCCACTGACAACTATGCTCAAGAGTCCCACAGTTTCCCAAATACTCTGAGATAAAATAGCAAATAATATTTATCTGTGACTAATACTGAAGAAGAGGGAAGATGGAAACAGGTGGACTCTAGACAACTGGGGGCATCTGAATAGGGGTTTTAGACGCAGACATCTGAGACAATTAAAAGAAACAGAAAAAAGAGGAAAGGACCACAGGAATGAGTGGAGTGTAGACATTCAGGAAAAGCCATATCTTCTGATAAAACATAAACAAAACAGAGTTTACTAAGACTGTAAAGAACGACCTCCAATATGCAACCCTTCAATTTAAAATAACAAGAAACAAGCAAAAAATGCTCTCTTGTAATAAAGCCATAAGGAGAGCTCTGTGTATGCATACATAGACACAGATACTGTTTCATGGAGAAAAAAAGGAGAAGGAAACATCTAAGTCTAAGATACTCAGTTTTATGGAGGCAAAAAAAGTGATTAAGGAGTATTAGAGTATACCAGACAATATTTAGCAATAAGAATCAGAAATGGGTTTGAATTCCAAATCCTATTCACACACTAGCTCAATGAACTTCACCCTCTATGACTTTTTGTAAATAGCTCTCCTCATTATGTGTAATTCTCAAATTTATAAATAGCTCTCCTGATTATGTGTAATTTTCATGATGTGCCTATGAACTATATATAAAATAATAGTGAAAGTACAGTACAAATTCAAGCAATTATTTAGTCTCAAGATTGGATTGCCACTATGCTTTAACAATTATTTTTTTTCAGTCCATAGGATTAGATATTTTTAGCAACTCAAAAATCCATAAGTCACATTTGTGTCCACATCAAGAATATCAAGTCGGCTCAAGAAGAGGTAAGGGCGCAATTTATTTGTCTGACAGAATAGAAGAAAAATGGTGCTTTATTGGGTTGGTTTAAGATAAAAAGCTATTTTTCTTTTTCTTTTTTTTTTTAATTTTGAAAAGTATTTACTTAGTTTAAATAAATTAATTGCAAATAAAAATCAAGCTACAATATATAGCCTGAATAGAAATGACTAGAACAAATACAACACAGGACTTGATTTCCTTGCATTAGTCACAAAGCATGTGACAATATCAATTGCATTTCTTTGAAAAAGGGGTAACAGCAGTTACTGATACATCACAACAAATAAACTTATAATACAAGTTTCCTGACATGCATTTCCTGAGTGAACCCAAATGATCATTTTTAAAAACAAGGAAATTTCAACAGTTGAAGTAAAATAAAATAGTTCATGGCTTCTAAGCGACAAGTTTTGTTTTTTTTGAAAACCAAAAGAAAATTCAGAACAGTGTTGTAATAGGATAAAGTAAAACTATGCTACCATATATAAAACTTTGCTACAGTCAATTAAGTATTATACAACTTTTCAAACTAAAGGAAAACAAATCAAAATATTAAAAAAAGACTGTCTAATCTAAAAGTGTACTGGTTTCTACAAGTGTCAAAAAAAGATTTGATGTAGTGCAACTGTCTATACTTGTGGTGCCTTTGAAAAAAGGGTGGGAAGGAGGGGAGAGAAGAAACTTATTTTTCTTCCAGAAGCAAAGGACATACTGGAATTAGAGAACAAACAGACTATGCAGTGGTCACCACACTGCAGTCATTGGTGCTCAGCTGCATCTGCCAAGCAAACATTTACGTGAGTCTCACTGTGGCAATCCCTTAGGATTCAAACCCAGAGTTAAGGCTGGTCTGCTAAAAGGGGGCACTATTGTCATTCAACCCTTTAGATCTCTAGATTTCCTAATGCCTGAATAAAGCCAAATACAGAATAATTACTTAAGCATTTCTTTTTCTAAAAGCAAATCATGTCACTCTCCTTTCTTGCTAATTTATACTTTTTCTTATGGGAAGAACTTTTTTCTGGAAACAGTGAACAGATGAACCACAGTTTATATCCAAAAAATAAACTTGCCAAATGCTGCTGATACTACAAACAGATTAGTTATCATGGGAGAAAAATAGATAATCTAGATTAAATTGCATATTCAAAGGAGCATATAAAATGTTTCTTAGCATTAAGTTTTTGTTACGTACTACGCTTGAGAGAAACATTAAGAAAAAGTCTTTCCTGATTATCTTCAATGTGGTTAAAAACAAACACCTTTCACTCAATGGTAATTAATATGAATTTGGTCTTACAAATTACTAAGTATTCTAATTTACCAAATTATTTAGACTGGGGTGGGGAGAGAGGCTCTCTGGCCCTTCTTCCTAACTTTGCAAATCCTTAAACTAGGTGCTCACTAAGCTACCATTCACACCAAGGGTGTGCCACCATCGTTGCCATGCTACTCTATCAAGAACATTCTAAGGTATTTTCTATAATAAAGATAAATAGAAAAAAGTTAATATACATGTTGCTGTATTTTGCAGTGTTTGCAACAAACTGTAAACTAACATAGTTTGAACCAACAGTACCCTCAGTTATACAAAACAATTTCAGCACTGAGAATGGGTGATTCAAAAACACTAAAAGGAAGGCATCAAATTAGACTATGTCTTTTTCTCCTCAAACTATATTTTCAAAACTCAGAATTCAGAAGACTGGGGCTTTCAGAAATTCCTTTGCTTGAGTTTCCCATATTTTTGCTCAGAAATTGCTACTATTTATTATAAATGTTTAAAAAAATTCTTCGGGCCGGGCACGGTGGCTCACGACTGTAATCCCAGCACTTTGGGAGACCGAGGCAGGTGGATCACAAGGCCAAGAGATCGAGACCATCCTGGTCAACATGGTGAAACCCCATCTCTACTAAAAATACAAAAAATTAGCTGGGCATGGTGGCGCGTGCCTGTAATCCCAGCTACTCAGGAGGCTGAGGCAAGAGAATTGCCTGAACCCAGGAGGCAGAGGTTGTGGTGAGCCAAGATCGCGCCATTGCACTCCAGCCTGGGTAACAAGAGCGAAACTCCGTCTCAAAAAAAAAAAAAAAAAAAAAAAAAATTCTTCATCTTAATGCAAATGACCAGAGCAGAAAAACTGTGATGTGAACAAGTTTGAAAACCCAACTCACTTAGCTTATAAATTTATAATGTAGTCTTGGAGGACAATGGTCTGTTAGTCTAGAGGTCCTTGAAAAATAAGTCTGATGTAGCCTTGTTCACCAGCCTACTGATGTGCACAAAAGGGACAGGCTGCATGAAAAGTATGAGTACCTGAGGAAGAGGGATCTGGGACCAATAGGCAGTTGTCTTTTCTGAGCACACTTGCCCACACGGGCTAAACGCATGGGTTGGAGGGCTAGCGTCCACATAAAATCCAGCTTCACATCCAAGCCGCAGAGGAACATAGGGACCGACAGACCTACACATAGGACATTCACGATCTTTTCCGTCATGTTCTTCTTTGTTTCCCCAGTTACGATAGCCATGTACATGGCCGCAGTTTAGATATACCCATGGTTGTTTTTCATCTACAACATCTTTCCTCTTCATACTAGGAAATGCTAGTGTGTTGAACCCTACAGGGCACTGAGGTCGTGCTGCATTGATTTCCTGTCTTAAAGCTTCTAAATGCTTCACTGTAGGAGTGTGGGAAAGGCCTTCTGCAGTACGCCATAGCAATGTTGCACCACAGAGCCGGATTAACGAGCCATCTTGTGACTGATTGGTTTCAATTTCCATCATTTTTCCTCTCTGCTGAGCTGATCTGGTTTCACGCAGGCTAAATACATTTCCACACACTGATATTTCTCTCCATATTCCAGGCTTGGCGTCTTCTGTGAACCCATTGCGTGGATGCATTACAAGAACGCCATTAGTGGTCAAGCCATCCATCTGCCCATCTGATGTCTTCCATTTGGCAGCCTTTTCTGCAAGAAAGATGTTTTTTGATGAGTCAAATCCTGCAGCATAAGTCCATGCTGTAAAGGGAGGATTCCGTTCACATGTTATTCTATAGGCAAATCTTGATATAGTGTTTTGTACTGACTGTGTATCAGAATTACTTTGACTTCCAGGAACTGTGTCAGTTACTACAAAATCAATGGGGCTTTCAGTTGACCGGCCAATCTGAAACATATCAGTGTTGCTGTCATGAGTATATTCAACCACCACAGTTTGGGCCCGAGATAAAGTATGTGATATGCTATGCTGGTCCTTGTTGCTTACTGCCTTTGCAGCCTGAGGAATACAAGCAACATGCACAGTGCTGGGCTTCACCTCATTTGCCTTAGGTCTTTTAAACAAAGCAAACCTGCTTTTCCTCCTTCCTCTATCGCTGTTTGGGAGCGACCCATTATACCCTAAGACAATGAGTTCCCCATATTTTACTGGTGCTTTAGATGGATGATTTTCTTGATCAGGAGAAAACATGAGCTTGGCTGTCTTTCTCAAATCTTTGTTCACTGGTCAGGAGCTTTGGGACACCTTTTGCATTATTTCCGGACAATTGCTGGTGGCCGGGATCCCAGCGCGGTCCCCGAGACCCGAGGCGAAAGGGTGAAGTGCCATGCGCGGGGGAGCGCGAGCAGACAGCCCGTCGTTCCGCTGCTGCCCTCCGCGCCAGCCGGCCGAGGCCTGAGGGGAAGTTGACCGCAGAGCCGAGCGCTGAGGAGCCGCGGACGCAGGGAGAGGTGTGGGGGCTGCTTTGCAGTGCGCTCCCTGAGGGCTGGGGACTAATTCGACTGCGCCGCTCGGCTGGCGCTGTTGCTGCTGGTGGAGGCGGCGGCGGCGACCCCCGACGGTCCGTCCGCCTCACACCGCCTCTGGGTCACTGACACACACTCTCAGGGAGGGGAGGGGACTAGCCGGAAGGCGGGGACTGACGGAGGTGGTGTCGCTGAGCCGAGTGGGCTCTTGGGAATTGTAGTTCCCCGGCTGAAGAAAAAAGGGATGCATTGTTGTCCAGCACCCGACCAGGCTCGCTGTTTTTCTAAGTATTGAATCTTGAGACTGCAGCAATTTCTTGGTAAGTTAACCTCAAATAATATTTTTTCCTCAAATATAGGATTTTAAGCAATTATTGTTATTTTCTCTTTGACATCAATATCAACTACCTTTTTGTTTTTGCCTTTAATAGTCTTGACATTTTAGATCTTCCTTATCTATGGTGGATTCAATACCTGAATTACTCAGAATTAGATTAAATTGCAGTAACAGACAAACTCCTACATCTCAGTGGGTAAGCATATGATAGTTTTATTTTTGCTCATAGAAAATCTACTTGTAAGCTCAGACACTCTCCAGAACAGTTCCCTGGCAAACAGTGAATCAGAGAGAAACAGTTGCTTTACTATGGTGACTCTGCCATCACCAATGTGGCTTTCAGGGTCATACCCATGGGGAAGGAGGTTGCATGTGACTCTTACAGCCAGGAGCAGGAACGGTATACATCACTTCTGCCCATGTTCCTGCTTTAAATGCAGAGCAGGCTGAGAAATGGGAAGGCCCATGTGGATATTAACGGTCTCTCTCATACCTTCTTATGGAAATTGAAGTGATTTTTGTAACATTGAACAAAAGAGAGTAATTCAACTTTTGGCAGATACTCTACTACTGCATAGTCTCTTAGTGTGTTTCAAGTATACCTGGAAATGAGGAAAAGCGGAAAAGGGCCTAACTTTCAAAATTCTTTTCTACTGTCATCAGGCCTAGAGAAATTTTTCTCTGCATGCTTGAATGTCTACTAAATTTACTTTTTAATAAAAAAATGAGGATGGCAGTAAAAAGTGTTAAAAAAAAAAAGTAAACACATTTTAATACAGCAGATTCATTGGCTGGGAAGGCAAGGAGTAATGTTCTAGTTGAAAACAAAGGAGTCATTAAAGATATTTCCTTACCAGAAAAAAAAATCCTAGAGAATAAATTTTTATTACCCCCATGAAGCACCCTTCCACCTTTGTGTATATTTTGATGTAGTCCTTTCCTGGGAATGCCTTCCCATTCGCCTCTGCTTCCCATGCATCAATGATCACCTTAGGCTCTGCTTTGGTAAAGTCTTTTCCAGCCTATCTAAAGTTGATTGTCTTTTCATTCTTGACTCCCATTGTCTAAACCACATACTTTACCTTATCCTCTTGCTTATTGTTTATGTCTCCATATTCATTCAATGTTGAAACAAACAAAAAATCATTCCCGGAATCATCTTGGTTAGCTAATATCCATTCCTCTTGTTTTATTCTCACTGCAAATGGAAGAGATGTGACCATAATTTCAGTGTAAGAGCAATATTTGGTGTATTAAATTACTCTTTATTCTGCCCTTCACCAGTTGAATAACCATCTTAGAGAGAGCTACATTTGCTTTTTTAAATCAACTTTTATTTTAGATTCAGGAGGTATGTGTACAGTTCATTTATTTTTATTTATAAAGAACAATATATTTAGCTCTAGATTCTATTTGAAGAAAAAATAGGGTTAGCCTTTCTGTAGGAAAGTGAACAAAATAACAAACTGGAAGGTTAAATTGTTCCAATAATAAACATTCCCCAAGCATATGACCTTGTTCCACTTGAGAAATAAGGCAACTATAAGAAATTGATGATAAAAATGAGGTTCACACTGGGGCCTGTGTGTTGTCTTTCGGGATCAGAACCAGAAATTATGTACCAAACGTTCAGTGAAGAACCTCAGAGAGTGCAAGTGGAAGAGAGAGTCCGGAAGTACTTCCCTGAGACCTGGATCTGGAATTTGGTGGTAGTTGAGTAAGTTGTGTGTTGCCTGGAATTTAGTTTAGGAGAGGGTTTGAATCCTTGTGTATGGCTGACGGTATCCTTGATTCCTGATCCTTTTAGTTCTGCTCTGCTCTTTTCTGGTAAATATTGAGGTGTACAGTTGGTTTATCTCATAATAAACAGTGATAATTTTTTTCCTAATTTGGTCTACAGATAACTAAAATAGTAGAAATAGGATGCTACCATCCCTCTTAAATAAAGGAAAGGGAAGGGGAGGGGAGGGAGATTGAAAGAAAGAAAAGGAAGACAAGAATATAAGAAAGGAGAAAGGAAGAAAGTGAGGGAGGGAGGAAGGGAAACACCTAAAGACCTCACTAGGAGCACCAACACTTAGATCAGGTTTCGCATTTACCAAACTAATTACTGAGTTGTCATGTTCCAGGATCAGCCATAGTTTGTGTTAAAAAAAAAAAAAAAAAAGACTTGCTCACAGTCCTCTTCTCTGCTCCTTCACTAGCTCAGCAGGTGGAAGTGAGCTGGTGATGCAGGTCCCTGACACCATCACGGAGTGGAAGGCCAGCACATTCTGCTTGTCTGGAACCACAGGGCTTGGCCTCTCTCCTACTGTGTCTCTTCAAGTCTTCCAGCCTTTCTTCCTAGAACTCACCCTCCCTTATTCTGTGGTGCGAGGAGAAGCCTTCACACTCAAAGCCACTGTGTTTAACTACTTGGCCTTTTGCATTAGGGTAAGGGCACTTCTCTGGAAGTGAATGAGAATAGAAGATAGTCACCTTTCATTACCAGGTCTCCTAGGTAACCCAGGAAATCAGAACTGCATGTGATATATCTTAATTTTGGAACAGACCTGATGCTAAGAGCAAAGGTACCTGACAGGTCCAAGGTGGTAAGGTTATATTCATTCAGGCTCCTATATCTGTGTATTCCTAAATTCAGACATTATGTCCACCTGATTGCTTCATGTTTTTCACTCTGACTAAAGAAAACATCTCTTTCTTCCGTTTGCACAAGGCTAAACCCTAAACACTTATCCTAATTCCTGTCAGTTTTTCAGTTTTCCTATTTCAAACACCTAAACGACAAGGTGTCCGGTAGAGTTGACCATGTTTGCTCAGCTTCTCAGTGCCTTTGGACTGACAGATATTGTCCATCCCAGCGTCTTCCCCAGTGTTGACCCTGTTCCATGTCTCTTCACAAACTTGTGGTTGAGTGTGGGGAACAGGTCATTGCGCAGCTGGAGGTCTCTTCCGCTTTCCTGGCTGTCCCAGTAGAGAAAAAGAATGAAGAACCTCACTGTGTCTGTAAAAACGGATGGAAAACCGTGTCCTGGACTGTGACCCCAAAGTCACTGGGTGAGTAGTAACGCTATTAGCAAATTCCACTTCATGTGCTGAGATGATTTGTTTTCTGCACTGACCCCAATACATGCTTTTTCTCCTCCTTTAATACTAATCAAGAGGAAGCCAACCCTTGGATACATTGATAAAACTTAAAAAGAAGAAACTGTTCAATATAGAATCACCATTTAACTCCTTTAGAACTTTATTCCCCAGGAAAGGTGAATTTCACAGCTACCGCAGAAGCCGTGCATTTTCAGGAAATGTGTGACAATCAGGTGACTGACGTCCCAAAACATGCACCAAAGGACACTGTAGTCAAGCCGTTACTAGTTGAGGTACGTGAGTTTACTCTCTGTGAGTCTCAGAGGCCTTATGACTGCATATGGCATTATCTAATATGCATCTGACAGTAACATTTCATTCCCAAGAATGTGGGTAGATCTACAGTCCAATTTTTCACCAACATTTTCTCCTTTGCTTTCAAGTGTTTAATTTTTCTCCTGTACATTCAGTATCACTTTACTTTTTTATTTTTGTTGTCAACATAAAGCCTGAAGGAATAGCCAAGGAGGAAACTTTCAACACGCTGCTCTGTGCATTGGGTAAGTGTAATAAATAGAGAACATTTTCATATTAAGTAACTTGCCAGAGTATATAGTTGTGGAATTTCTTTTGGGGACATGCTTTTCCCTGAGAGAGAGAAAAAAACTCTTACCCTCCTCCAAATCTAAGGACATTTGATGAAAACCATTGTCCTGATGAAAATCACTTGGAATGAGGCTGAATTTTCTTAGGGGAATAAACAGAGAGTGCTTTCTAGGATAAAGTATTATTATCAAATTTTAAGAATAAAGAAATGAGCATACAGACTATGAAAGACTTGCTTAGAAGCTGAAAAGCTCTTGCCTAATAATAAGGACTAAGGCTGTTGACCTCAGGACATGGTTCTTTGTAATACATCTCTGTTTCTCAAATGTTTTCCTAAACCATGTGCAAAATACTGAAATATCTGTGTGACATTAGTATGACTTATTATTCAATTAACAGTTTAAATGTACTCATGTTTTTACTTAAGTTATTTTAAAAGGAACTCCAGGTCACTAACTTGTATAGAAAACTAATATGTTACTAATATTATTAACATAACAATATAAAAATTACCACTATATTGAAAGAGAAGGGGAAAAGCTAACACTTTGTAAAAATTTATTTAAGAGGTCATTAAAAATTCAACTCTGTGACATTTTCAATCATCTTGTGGATAGGGACCAGTCTGCAGATCTCTCTTCTCTACATGAGGAGCCCTGGGTAAAACCATCTAGTCAATGGCTTTAATAACAACTGTGTATTAGTGTCTAAAATTTACAACTGTGATTCCCACCTTTTTCCTGAACTCAGACTCACGTATTCAACTGCACACTCCTCTCCATTTACAGGCTTGTAGGTCTCATAGGCATATCAAAATTAGCAAGTTTAAAACTGAGTGTCTGCTCGTCCTCACAAACCGGCTCCTCCCTCAATTTCCTTCATCTCAGATGATGAAAAGTCCATTCTTCTACTTTGGGGGGAGAAACCTTCAGAGTTCTTCTTTATTGTGTTTTTTCGCTTATACTCCCTACCCAATCCATGCACAAATCTAGTCCATTCTGCCTTCAAATTGTATCCAGAATCTACCCACTCCTCTCCATCTCTGCTACTCTAATCCTTTCACTTGTAGGCTCTCAATAGCTTTCTAACTGGTCTACTGATCATCTCTTCTTATTCTCCTTCAGCAAGAGGGATCCTTTAAAGCATGTGTCAGATCATGTCCCTCCTCTTCTCCACCCTTTCAAAAATCTTCCTTATCCCCCAAAGTTGAAGTTTTAATGCCACTTAGAAACCCTTGCTACTCCCTGACTTCACATCTTCCTAATCTCTCCTTTGCTCACCCCGTGCCAGCCACACTGACCTCCTTCTTCCTGTTGGAATACAACCAGCATGCTTCATTCTCTGGAGTCCTTTTACTTTTTGTTCCTTTTTCCTGGAAGTATCTTCTCCCAGGTTTCAGTAAATCTGGGCTCCCTGACTTACTTAGAGTCTCTGCTCATATAGGAATTTTTATCAATGAGATTTTCCATAGGGAGCTCCTTCCCACATCCTGCACTTCCTGACCTGCCTTGTTTTACTAGCTCACCATAGAAATATTTACCCTGCTTTAATTTTCTCTAAAACACTTACCAACATCTAGCATACTAAATATACTCTTGCTTCTTCATCTTACTCCTCCCCTAAAAACGAAATCTCCAGGAGGCCAGGAAATTTGTTTTGAAAGTTTCAGTATCATTGTACTTAAAACAGAACCTGGTACATAGCATATACTGAATACAAATGAATGGAAGGAGTGTAATTCTCGAAAAGCACTAACAGTAGTAGGAATTAATATAAATCGTGAAGAGAAGGCAATACATATACCATAAGTATCTGCCTAGAAGAAAAGCCATAGAAATTTAGCACAAATGTATATGATGAATATGAACTTCACTGAAAGATGAATCATGGCTTTACGGGAAACTTGGATTGCTTCAAATACATTATATGATAACTGAGCCAGACGTGGTGGCTCACACCTGTAATTCCAGCACGTTGGGAGATGGAGGTGGACAAATCACTTTAGGCCAGAAGTTCAAGACCAGCTGGGCCAACCCCCTCTACAAAAAATGCGAAAATTAGCCAGGCATGGTAGTACATACCTGTAATCCCAGATACTCAGGTGACTGAGGCACAAGAATCATCCCGGGAAGCAGAGGTTGCAGTGAGATCATGGCACTATACTTCAGCCTAGGTGACAGAGTGAGACTCTGTCTTGAAAAAAAAAAAAAAAAAGCCCAGGCATGGTGGCTCACGCCTGTAATCCCAGCACTTTGGGAGGCCAAGGCGGGTGGATCACGAGGTCAGGAGTTCAAGACCAGCCTGACCAACAGGGTGAAATCTCGTCTCCACTAATAATACAAAAATTAGCTGGGCATGGTGGCACACGCCTGTAATCCCAGCTACTCAGGAGGCTGAGGCAGGAGAATTGCCTGAACCTGGAAGGCGGAGGTTGCAATGAGCCAAGATCGTGCCACTGCACTCCAGCCTGGGCGACAGAGTGAGACTTCATCTCAAAAAAAAAAAAAAAACAAGATGACGTTATATAATGACCAAGGAAAATAAAAGGTTGGATCTAGATGATGGAGAGGAAAAGGATTCATGACAAAAATAGAACATTTCTTTCATTTTCCCCTCCTTTACATGTGTTTGTCTTTCATTAGATATTGGAGTATCTGAAAAGGTGTCACTGAATGTTCCTTCAAATGTGGTTGAAGGATCTCCCAGGGCAACATATTCAGTTTTGGGTGAGTCTTTCAGCCCGAGGGAAGCAGCTGTCTAGCTCTATAATTCTAGTGCATGGGCCCCACCAACCATGATTCATGAGGTCTCTGACAATAGGCACTGAATTGAGAGAAAACACTAAGCTAGGGATTATACTATGTTACAGTTGGAAAGGGGGTTGAATAGATATTGTTCTACATATTATGCCTTGAAATACTCTAGAAGGAAAGGGTCACCTCTCTGGGCCCTCATCTTCAAGCAATTTACTAGGTGGTAATGCTTCGTAGTCAATTTGAAAACAGTTGTGATTGAGTTTTACCAGGCACGTGGAGCATGAGGAAAGATAGATCACCTACCATTCAGTTTCTTCCCTGCTTTCTCCATCCTTGAATCATCTACTTTATTTTCTCACCTTTTGTTTTCCTCCATATTTCTTGTTTTTTCACTTTTAAAGTCTTCTTGTCCTTCCCCATATAGGTCATTTGGCCTCTCAGTCAGCTAACAATCTGTTTTCCTAGCCCAGTACCAACCATCTCTGATTTCTTTACAACTTTTATTCCACAGGTGATATACTAGGCTCTGTGGTACAAAACCTTCAGAACCTTCTCCAGATGCCCTATGGTTGTGGAGAGCAGAATATGGTCCTTTTTGTTCCCAACATTTATGTTCTGAACTATCTGAGTACAACACGACAGCTGACAGAGGAGATCAAGGCCAAAGCCATCAACTACCTCATCAGTGGTGAGAGATTACCTCAAAAGGAAGAGCCTTAGTTAATCTCTTAGACATTTTATGGTGAACTAAAATCAACATCTCTTTCATTAAGATTGATAGCCATTGTTGTGAATTTCAATAAAATGTCTCAATATACAAGTAGAAAATGCAAGCCTGTGGTTGGGGGCTGGGAGAAATTTTAATTAAATATTAGTTACCCTGTTATTCCTAACAGCACTGAGAAAAAAAGCTTAATAATCCTCCAATGTCTTTGCCATTTTAGTAAATCTGTGAACACTTCCTCTTCAGGGTACCAAAGGCAATTGAATTATAAGCACATAGATGGTTCCTACAGCACCTTTGGGGCCCATGATGGTAGCAGTGAGGGAAACACTTGGTAAGATTATTCTTTCCCTGTGCTCTCTCTAGATCCATGACATTCCAGGATTCTAGAAATAGCTACTCTCTAATATCTGGAGTTTTTGTGGAAAATTGTTAGTCTTTAAATAACACATGTGCTGTATGTATCATTCCTGTTGGGTAATCTCAGCATGACGTCTCTGAAAGCTTACCTGCTGTGATAACACAGCTGAAAGTGGTGAAATAAAGATCTTCTAAATGGAAATATAAGGCAGAAAATGTCATTCTATAAAATAACAGAGGAAGAAGCTTCCACACTCTGCATTAAAGAAGGAGAGAAGGGAGAGGACAGAAGGAGGTTGTTAAACAGGAAAATCAGAACTGGTCATTCTGGAAATGCAGTTTTGATGGTGGGGAGGCTTGGAGGCTCCGACAAATGATCCATAACAAAAAATTTAAAAAGCATCAACTCAGAGAAACCAATAAAGTTGAGAGGTAATAAAAGATATTGAGATGTTTGCTGGACTAGAGTATATTCAGCTCTTATATACTATTTCCCCATCAATTCCTGCCAGTGATCTTCTCTGCTTAATTGTGAAGAACAGTGTCTGGAGGTAGTAGACAAAGTCAGCTGTGGAAATGAGGTGGTCCTCATGTCTGCGTCTCTGTTTTGCTGGACAGGCTCACTGCATTTGTGCTCAAGTCCTTTGCTCAAGCCCGATCGTACATCTTTGTGGATGACTCACACCTCAGGGATGCCTTCATGTGGCTCTCAGAGAGACAAAAGGAAAATGGCTGTTTCCAACGCTCTGGATCACTGCTGAACAACGCTATTATGGTGATGCCTTCTCTATTTCTGTTCTGGTCCCTGAAGATAGTGATATGTGGGAGGAAATGATGTCTGAATTGAGTCCTCCAGTCTTAGTGACATAGATTTCAGGAAGAATGGTGGACTCTAAATCTGCTGCAATCTAGCAGTACCTTAGTAGTTTTATATTAAATGAAAACAGTGTTCAAAAGAACTCCAAAGCCGAACACATTATAAAAAGTGAGGCCCGGGCACGGTGGCTCAAGTCTGTAATCCCAGCACTTTGGGAGGCTGAGGCGGGCAGATCACGAGGTCAAGAGATCGAGACCATCCTGGCCAACATGGTGAAACCCTGTCTCTACTAAAAATACAAAAATTAGCTGGGCATGGTGGTGTGCACCTGTAGTCTCAGCTACTCAGGAGGCTAAGGCAGGAGAATTGCTTGAACTCAGGAGGCAGAGATTGCAGTGAGCCAAGATTATGCCACTGCACTCCAGCCTGGTGCCTGCTGACAGAGTAAGACTCTGTTTCAAAAAAAAAAAAAAAAGTGAGAATTTTAGGATAGAGGAGGAAGAGGAGAAAATCAACATTCTAGCACAAGACACGAAACCATCTAGTGAAGATGTCAAAGGGAAAGGAAGTTTTAGCAGATGCTGCCTCATGACTGTTGAAGTGTTTGAGTCTCTCTGCCTCTGATCCCTACAGGGTGGGGTGGACGATGAGGTGACACTCTCTGCCTACATCACTATTGCTCTGCTGGAGATGAGAGACTGCCTGCCATGGTATGTTCACACACACCCCCTGTACCACCTTCACACATGTAAAGAGCAAAATTATGATATGATGGATCCCTGAGGCAAATTAATTGTGATTTTTATGGAATTTAATTTTGGCATATTTCACTGGAATGTAAAGGACCAGATCCTTTTGGAAGCAGCAGAGGAAACTCCTCTCTGGTCAGAACTGTGAGGTTACACAGGCACATTAGGGTTTTTAATCTACACTTAGCCTGGGGAAGCTCATTCACCTGGTTCTGCTATTTTACAACAGCCTTTCATCTTCTTCATAGAGCCCAAGGGTCGGTAGGGCCCTGTTCTGCCTTGAAACGGCCTGGAGATCCACCTCAGAGGCCCAAGGAAGTCTTGTCTATACCAAAGCATTATTGGCCTATGCCTTTGCCCTAGCAGGAAACCAGGTCAAGCGAAGAGAGCTGCTTGAATCATTAAACAGAGAGGCCGTGAAAGAAGGTAAGAGCTGCTACTGCAAAGTTTACTTCTAACAACCACCAGTGACCAGAAGAAGGGAGGATACCTCTACTGAGCTCAGGCCCATCATGCTACCTTAATTTAGTGACAGTGAGAATAATTATCATTGATCTAAGACTGGAATTCTTTAGATAGCATGGATCATTTTAGTAATCTACACAGTATAGACTCTATACAGTCCCAGCTTCTAATATCACATACATGTAACAGACACACAGGCTCAATGTTATTCTCTGGAACTTTACTTTCTTGATAAAGATTTATTTGATGGTGACTAATGCTTTCACTTCATTAAAATGAAAGGTCAATTTATTAGGTGAACTATAATTATAATCATCACTCATGGATTAGATTTTTGAAACCATTCTTTAAGCTAAAAATTGTACCTTTTTCCATGTCAAAGAGGATTCGATCCACTGGCAACATCCTGGGAAACTTCAGGAAGCTGAGACACTCTATTCTCAATTCCGGGCTCCCTCTGTGGAAGTGGAGATGGCATCTTATGTGCTCCTTGCCTATGTTACTGTCCAGCCTGCCCCATCTTCAGAGGACCTGTCGGTGGCATCACGTATTGTGAAGTGGATTACCAAGCAGCAAAACCCCCACGGGGGCTTCTCCTCCACTCAGGTCTGTGGGAAGACTCTAGAAGGAAACATAAATTTATTAACAAATATGAAGACATAAGCATCTCCTGGGAGTTGAATAATGGAATAGTTCATATTTCTAATTCACACTTTCTCCATCCCTCCTTTGGCAGACAAGTTTCAGTCTTACTATCTTATAAATGGATTACTGCTCTGTCCTCTTTATATTCCCTCCTCTCTTAACTCTCTAGTGGACCCCCAGCCACGCAGGTAGGTTTGTCTTGACAAAGCAATGTCTTCATGGGATTACTTCCCTTAGAAAATAAATCTTCTTTTTCACCCAAAGCCTAAAATTATCTAGTATTTTATACAAAATATTTTCTCTCCCCGGTAAACACGAGTGCACCAACCTGATGAGGCGGATCCCTTTGCTTTTTCCAGAATTGGCTCACTGCAGTTTACATGACTTCGCATAGAGCTTTCCCCACCCTGATGCCTCTCTTCTGTCTACATAAACCCTGCTCATTATTCAGAGATAATCCTATTTCTCACCTTCTTCAGTCTTCTCTTACTGTTCTAATCCATATTTTCTTCTCTCTTTTCTGAACTTTTATAACAAATATTGTTACATAAATGTATAAATTATTGAAATAGCCTGGGCTTGTGTCAAATATCTGAGTCTTATCTCCATATGTATATTGTAAACTAGCTGAATGATGTATAAATCTAGCTGAATGATATAAAAACTAGCTGAACTTTGTATAAATTTACCTTCAAAGTACCTAGAATAGTTTGTCATTACTAACCAGATTGAACTGAATTGAAATCGAGTTAGTCGACTGTGTTTGTGACTAAATAATTCTGAAAAATAACAGTGTGGTTGTGGTTTACATCCAGTGTGGGTTTGTTACTTTCCTCACCTGTGATTTCTATACCTATTATTTTTTCAGGACACAGTGGTGGCTCTTCAAGCCCTCTCCAAATATGGAACAGCAACTTTCGCCAACAGTGAGAAAGCAGCTTTGGTTACTGTCAAAGGTTACTTTAGAGAAGTCTTCTCTAAAGACTTCCAAGTGGATGATGCCAACTGCCTGCTGCTGCAGAAGATCCAGTTGCCAAAGGTTCCAGGGGAGTACACCACAACCGTGTCAGGGTCAGGGTGTGTGTACCTCCAGGTGAGACTCTGGGATTTAGGATATGCTGCAAATGGGAGAGAAAGTCTCAAGAGTTATATTTGAATTTCAGAACAAGAAAAAGAAATGTGTGTTAAAGGAAGGTATGAATCATCTGGAACAGATTATGAGACAATTTGAATGTAAAAAATGAAGGATTTTTTTCATTTGTTTTAGACATCCCTGAGATATAACATCTTACCCAAGAAAAAAGACAACCCTTCGCTCTGCAGGTTAATACTCTCCCCACGAATTGTGATGGAGCGGATGCTCGTAGAAAGTTCCAGATTCACATCAACATTAGGTAACTCCTAGATCATGACCAGACCTTTTGCATCAACCTAATAGAATATGGAGAAATTGATTTTCTTATGTGGGGAAACTCCACTAAGCCACACATAATGAATATGGAATTCTTGCAGTGTTTATTAACAAGAAAATTTTCTGGAAAAGCCTTCACATTAAGAATATGATATTACAATATCTGATGAGTGTGAGCTTAAAGTGATGGTTTTTCCAAACAACCATAACAGAAACAGATACAGCAGATGTAGTAACTTAGTGTTAGAAATAAAAGGTAAAGAGTTTGTCTTGAATGAATCCAAAAAAATTTTGTTTGAATCCCTCATTCCTATGCTTTGATTTTATAGTTATACTGGGGACCGACCCAGCTCCAACATGGTCATTGTTGATGTGAAGATGGTATCAGGCTTCATTCCTATAAAACAATCAGTTAAACAGATAATCCCTGGATCCCTTGCAAATAGTAAAGTCATGATAAATGCTGGCATTTATCGTTGTCAGTTTGACTTTATTGATGGACATTTCAAGAGGTGTTTTCCCTCAAAATTTCTTCTGTAGTAGGCATCTCTATCATTTTAATAGGGTGTCTTGGTTATATGGTGTCAAGTATAGGGCATAAGTCAGAAACACGATAAATAATGTTCCAACAGGCCCAAGACACCTAGTTATGTGGAATGGTATTGAATTATTTTCCAGATATATATAAGAAGAGAAAAGGATATATGTGTGTATACATGCATATATATATCACATATGTATCTGCATATATACTTATAGCATATATAGAGAATAAAAGTTAGATAAGTATTACTATTGTTATTATCATTATTATTCTTGAAGAAATAAAAATTATCTGTTTGGATGTCCGAGAAGCTGTTTAGATCATGAATACCTGAAAACTGCTGCCAGTATAAAATTTTCTCATTCCATATTTCTGGCTTATCCTCTTGATCAACAGCTCCAGACACAGCCCCAGATTCAGAGGACTGAAGTGAGCACCAACCATGTCCTAATCTACTTTCAAAAGGTAAGACTTTCTGTGACTCTGCTAGATCTGGAATAACACCTAGAAGTTCTAACAAACCATAACAGATTCCAAATAGTGCTGTTCACATATACAAGTGAGAGAGGACAAAGTGGCTATAAAAAGAAATGAAGCGTGGACTGTCAACAGGCTTGATTTATTGCATTTGGCTGTCCACGAAATTGTCTCTTTTGTCCTTTTTTTATCTATCATTGAGTATGTTATGCAGATTCCAGAATTCTGCTTTCTTTTCATAGGTTTTGGTACAGATGTATAGCATAACTACAGGGTTTGATAATATCTTATGAAGAGAGGACAGTAACTAACAACTAAGTTAATCTTTGATTCCAATTGTTTTCCTGTCTCTCCAGCTAACCAATCAAAACTGACATTTACACCATGGAATATTATGCAGCCATCAAAAACGATGAGTTTGCGTCCTTTGTAGGGACATGGATGAACCTGGAAACCATCATTCTCAGCAAACTGACACAAGAACACAAAATCAAACACCGCATGTTCTCACTCATAGGAGGGTGTTGAACAATGGGAACACATGGACACAGGGAGGGGAGCACTATACACTGGGGTCTGTTGGGGGGAGTGGGGGGGACAGCGGAGGGGGTGGGGAGTTGGGGAGGGATAGCATGGGGAGAAATACCAGATATAGGTGAAGGGGAGGAAGGCAGCAAATCACACTGCCATGTATGCACCTATGCAACAACCTTGCATGTTTTTCACATGTACCCCAAAACCTAAAATGCAATAAAAAAAAAAAAAAACTGGCATTTTTCCTCCTTGGTGGAACAAGATATCCAAGTGAAGAATTTAAAACCAGCTATGGTAAAAACCTATGATTATTATGAGACAGGTGAGTGAGATTCAGACATGCTGAGCTTTGAAATGAAAAAACAAACAAACTACTAACCTAGTAAAGGATTACCTTAACTAATGCAAAACTTCACAATCTTTCACTGGGGAAAAAAGTGAGTTTGTGGGCACTGGATAATCATGTTCTTGTATATTAACCTCTCATGTCTGCTGCAAACAAGTCTTAGGGTCATTCTTATGAATTGACCATAAGGCAATGAGAGGGTCCATTCTATCTAAAGTTCCCTATAAAGTTGTTTGTCCTGGGCTGAATTATTCCAAAGAGATAAGAAGAGTACAATAACTGAAAAAACATGTCTCAGTGTTGATGTGCGACATGAGATCTAAAATTAAATCTGTTTTTGACTTGTGCTTCGATTAGGCTCACAAAATTTGGGGAACTTTGTAATATATCAGGAAATATTTTCATTTACTCATGGCTTTGAGCTAGAAAATTACCAGCATTGTAGCGCGATGGTAGTGCTAAAACTTTTCTTCTTTCATTAAGGAAAGGTTCAGAGAGGAAGGTGCAATTCCATTGAGAAAAACGCAGCTGTGAAAAGGCAGTATCTACAGAGTCCTGTAACTACACTCAGGCACACCACCTGCGCACCTGCCTCTCAATTCTGTTCCCAAGCCAGATTTTCTCTAGTTTCCTCCCACCAATCCCAAACAGCTTAATAGAGAAGTCATTTTTATTGACTCTATAGTGAGGCTTTCTACTTTCTTTCTTAGCTTACAGTTTATTTACAATTCACATCTCAGGTGCGTATGCCTGAATGTCTTCACTCTTTCTGTCCAACAATTTCTGTGTTTCAGATGAATTCACCTTTGAAGAATACAATGCCCCTTGCAGTGCTGGTAAAGTATAAATGGTTCAATGTAACTCCAGTTGAAAGAAACTAAATAAGCGTTTCAGTTAAACAGTAAAGTCTAATCCCAACTTCAAAATAAATAAGCATCTCAATTCTCTGCATACAGCTGCTTCTTGTGATGAATGTATTATTTCCAAATCCTAAAATGCCCTGATGTACCATATATAAATTGAACTATATCAAATGTATTATAGAATTTCTCAGAAAAAAAAAATGCAAGTTAAATAGAATTACTGGTGTCTTGGGTGACTTGTTTGAAGATGAATCCAAGAATTTGCCACATATAAAAACTAAATTATCTAATATGTAGTTTCCATTCTATACCCAGTGGTGATAAATGCATCACCAATAGCCTTTCTAGGATATTTCTAAGTGTACATTAGTTAGAGTCAAGAAATTTGTCACTGTAATTATGCATATAGCACAGCATGAAAGGTGCGATCTATAAGACCTTCTTTAGGCTGATTGACAGTGTTCATCTTTGACACAGAATTTGCCATGAAACCTTTGCTTCTTTATTTTTAAATATGAAAAAACAGAGAACATCCCTATCATTAAAAGTTACTAAGTTCAAATATTTATAACTGAAATATAAAGAATTATTCTTAAATAGGTCACAGAATTTCCCTAATATTTCTCCCTTTTCTTTTACTATTTAGAATCTCAACAAGCAAATGCTTGAAAACAGGAACTTATGGACCTCATCAGATGAACTTCTTCAGAAATGAAGAACAGACTTACCGAGAGAGGACAGTAAGAGAAAGAAGGGAAGATCATTGGAAATATATAAAATTTGTATGTTGAATAAATTTATGGCATTTATAACTCTAGCTTTTCTTTTGTTCTTTATCAATATCATATTCCCTTTCTTGAATATGTATCTATTCTCCATAGCATTTATTAAATAGCAAAAAAGCTATACAAAGAGGTACACTCAAAAACGCTACAGATGAATTAAAGTGGAAATCAGGAAAATGTCAATTAACCCACAAAAAGGAAAAAGAAAATGGTTTTTCCAAACATTGGAAACAACTATAAGTCCATGATAGATGAACAGTTTGGAAGTCTGTGGCTCATCCTTACAACTAGTTCTGCTGGACAGTGAAGAGGAACAGACGACTGACATACACAACGACTTGAGTGCGTCTCAGAAGTGTTAGGCTGCATGGGGAAAAAAAAGCCATCTCAAAAGGTCACAGTCTGTATGATTTCTTTTATGGGTGTGACTGTAAGTGGGTAGCATTAAAGAGTTTTTGTGGTTATGAAATGCTGCATGTGTGGAAGCAAAATCCTGCTTCCAATTTTTGGATTTAATTCCATCTCAAATTATTTTCTTGTTTATTGGGTGGTGAGTAAGTGAGCATTTAAACTGACTTTTTTTCCATGTGGCTTTCTAATGGTCCTATTAACACTGATTAACCAATTCAATCTTTTCCTGCTAATAAACCATGCCCCTGGGCCAGGTGCGGTGGCTCACGCCTGTAATCTCAGCACTTTGGGAGGCTGAGGCGGGTGGATCATGAGGTCAAGAGATAGAGACTATCCTGGCCAACATGGTGAAACCCCATCTCTACTAAAAATACAAAAATTAGCTGGGTGTGGTGGTGTGTGCCTGTAGTCCCAGCTACTCAGGAGGCTGAGTCAGGAGAATTGCTTGAAGCAGAGAGGTGGAGGTTGCAGTGAGCCGAGATCGTGCCACTGAACTGCAGCCTGGTGCCTGGCGACATAGTGAGACTCTGTCTCAAAGATAAATAAATAAATAAAATAAACCATGCCTCCTTTATCACATAATAAATTATCATATATACTAAGGCTAGTTTCTGAATGGTCTATTCTTTCATAAGGATTAAAATATTTGAATTACTGTAGCTTAATAAAAGGTTTTAATAACTGCTATAGCTGATGTATTTTCATTTATCTGTTTTCACTTTTTCTTTGTATTACTGATTTGTGTCCCGACCAAATCTCATTTTGAATTGTAATCCCCAGAATTGGAAGTGGGGTCTGGTGGGAGGTGATTAGATCATGGGGGTGAATCCTTCATTGATGGTTTAGCACCATCCCCTTGCTGTTGTTCTCATGATAGAGTTCTGCCAGTTCTGGTTATGTAAAAGTGTGTAGCACCTCCCGCACACCTTGCTCATCATGTTAGAAGCCTGGCTCCCTTTCAGCCTTCTGCCATGATTGTAAGTTTCCTGAGGCCTCTCCTCTCAAGAATCCTAGCAGAGGCCAGCATCATGCTTCCTGTACAGCCTGCAGAACTGTGAGCCAGTGAAACCTCTTTTCTTGATAAATCACCCAATCTCAGGTATTTCTTTATAGCGATGCAAGAATGGACTAATAGAATTACTAAGATCATTATTTTTTCAAGTTAAAACTCTAGAATCTTTTAAGTTCATTATCCCCATAGTCAATTATGTCTTGTTTGGAATTTGATTGAATATATGAATGAATGTATAATTGTCCTGAGTGTCAATTTTTTTGCATTTAATCTTCCCTATTCAGAATCATTTTATATTTATTTACGCAATTTACATGAAGCAAATTCTAACTCTGACTTAATTTCTAACTTTGGACTCAACTACAAAGTTAAAGATTAGCTTCATGGACATATATTGTAGGATATGTCGAAAAAATAAATGTGTACGTGAGACAAATTAAAAGATTTTTCACAGGATAGTGAAAAACTAAAACAGTATTTCTCATTTGCTGATCGATGTCATTGGAAGGTTTTAAGCAAGAGAAGTTCTGATTTGCCTTATGAATAGTCATCTTCCAGGCAATGACAAGAAGAAGAAAGCAAGTTTTTCCTGAATCCCAGGTTCACAACCCATTTGTGCAGAGCTGAGTTCTCTTCTTCATGCTTAACGAAATGATTTAGGAGACATACATCTATTCCACATTTACACAATTCTACACTTTGAAAATGATTTATTTTACTCTCGCCCACATACTCATATCTCTTTGAAAGCCAAACCTGTATCTTAATCATATCTGTGCAGCCTGTTCACCCAACACAGTGCTGGGAAGTTGTGGGCACTCATTAAAACAAAGGAGTGATTGAACGTGTCAGTGCCTGAGTGAGCCTATTTCTGTAGGTAGAAAGTTAGAGGAGAAATGGGTAACATTCAAGTGTCAGCACACACTAGGAGGAAAAATGAGCTAGAAAAATCATTTTGACCCAAACCTGGTTTGAGTTGTTTAATGTTTCACAAACACTTTAAGGAATAAGATTTTGATATTTTTCCAAATCAAACTAATGAGAAGGAAAAACATTTGGTTATTTATTGGGACTTTCAGCAAAACTTGTTTAAAAGTACATTTCATATTCAGTGAGCTCTAAGTGGGAAATCATGGCCACTATCTTGCAAAAGAAACTGTTAACAATTATCAGAAAGGTAAATACAAATGATCTTTGTTACAGTGTCAGTTTTGCCCCCCAAAAACATATGTTGAAGTCCTAACCCCTGGTACGTGTGAATGTGACTTTACTTGGAAATAGTGTCCGTGCAGATGTAATTGAGATGTAAGTTAAGATAAAGTCATACTGGAGTAGTGTGGGTCCTTAACCCTGTAAGACTGCTGTCCTATCAGAAGAAATGATATGTGTACAGAGGAAAGGTGATGCAGACAGACACAAGGAAAACTCTGTGTGATGATGGAGGCAAACACAGGAACACCAAGGACTGCTGACAACATCAGAAGCTAAGAGAAAGGTATGGAGCAGATTCTCTCTTAGAGCGTTCAGTGGGATCATGATCCTACCAATACCTTGATTTTGCACTGCGACCCTCCAGAACCAAGAGAGAATGAATTTATGTTGTGGTAAGCCACCCACTTTGCAGTATTCTGTTATGGCAGTCCTAAAAAATTATTATAATCTCCAATTAAAATAATATCTTTTCATTCATTGGCCAAATTTACTTAGCAAATTTTTAATTGTCTTTTAAGCAGATCCAGATGGTTGAGTGGAGGAAGAATGCATGTTTTACATATTTCCACAGAGTTTAATTTCACAGTGAAAATGTCTCCTGTAACTTAAAACAAGCCAACAAATGTTAAAATCTGGCCCAGTGCAGTGGCTCACAATTATAGCCCCAGCTACTCAAGAGGCTGAGGGTAGAGGATTGCTCAAGCCCAGGAGTTGGAGACCAAGCAGGGCAACATAATGAGAACTCATCTCTATTTTAAAAAATAAATAAATAAGAAAATCTGAGATGTGAGGTTCAGTTTTCCATTTCTAGCCCTCTGTTATGCTTAGAGCTTATCTCACAAAAGACAAATCTCTGTGTTCTTAAAGTTATCCAGGAACAACTTTCTTGTTCATTTCTGTGGTAACAAGGAAAATTAAAAGATGGTTTATAATAAAAAAGCAAATCTATGCATGAATGTCTGGGTGAAGGGTTGATTTATTAATCTGTCTCACATACCCGCAAAGGGATGTTTGATTATTATTTAATGCAAAGTAGAAGCATTGTTAAAGACCTTTCATAAGAATCTTTTTTTTTTTTTGAGACTGAGTCTGGCTCCATCGCCAGGCTAGAGTGCTGTGGTGGGATCCTGGCTCACTGCAACTTCCATTTTACGGTTTCAAGCAATTCTCCTGCCTCAGCCTCCAGAGTCCTGGGACTACAGGCACGCACCACCACACCTGGCTAATTTTTTGTATTTTCAATAGAGACGGGGTTTCACCATGTTGGCCAGGATGGTCTCAATCTCTTGACCTTGTGATCCGCCCGCCTTGGCCTCCCAAAGTGCTGGGATTACAGGTGTGAGCCACCGTGCCCAGCTAAGAATTTTTAAAACATAAAAAGTCACTTAAACAGCAATAATGTGAGAAATATCTTTATGCATTTAACTTAGTCTCAGGTGCCTTGTAAAATTTAGGAATGTAAATTAATGCAATAACAAAGAATATTCAAGATACTACAGGCAAGGGTTCTGTGTGGATTCAAGTTGTTGTTGAGCAAAGTTTTGCCTAAGAAAATCTGTGCCAAGATTTAATGTGTACTTAATTAGACAGGATGAAACTTGTCATGTCCAGTAAATGATCTCTGATTACTCAAAGTCTGTTAATATATTAACAAAAGACTTTCATCATCAGTACACTTGAATAACACTTGTCCCAAAATAGTCTTTCCAGATTACTGAGCAGCTTATTGCAAAATTAAATTGTCTCTTTGTAGCATGCATAAAAAACCAAAATATTGAAAATAAAAGGGAATGCCTTTATCAAAGTGTATAAGTTAAGGAGCACTTTCCTATAAAATGTTTTATAATTCATATTGGGCTCATAGATAAGTATTATGAACTGCGGTAACTTTCTTTTTTCTTTTTTTTTTCCTGAGACAGACTTTCACTCTTGTTGCCCAGGCTGGAGTGCAGTGGTCGCAATCTCGGCTGACTGCAACTTCCACCTCCCGGGTTCAAGCAATTCTCCTGCCTCAGTGCCCTGAATAACTGGGAATGCAGGCACGTACCACCAACCTTGGCTAGTTCCATATTTTTAGTAGAGATGGTCACCATGTTGGCCAGGCTGGTCTTGAACACTTGACCTCCGGTGATCCACCGACCTTGGCCTCCCAAAGTGCTGGGATTACAGCCACTGCACCTGGCCAACCATGGTAACTTTCTGTTTTGACAAATTTTAGATAAAAACACAATTTTAAAAAGATAAAACAATGATTCTTAAGCAAATATAAAAAGAACACACATATCAAAGAAATAACCAGTAGGGTGTTATTACCAATTCAAAGAGGGTATAAAAAGCTAAGATATTTACATACAATTAAACGAACAAACAAAAGCATGTTAGGATAAGGGTGACATGTTAGGTATAAAACTGGTTAACATAAAATATGGTAAAAATCCTAGGTCTGTTCCATGGGACAGAAATTGTTTATATCCGTACTTGATAAAAGTCAACCAGTAACTTTAGTAAGTTTGGAATCTTTATGATAAACAATGAGATGAACTAAGGATATTACCCTAGATAATACTTATGTTACCCTCACTCCAAGATAGTGTTGAAAGAATGTACGATCATCATTTTACCTTATTTTTGAGTTTCTGATAATTTTTTTCAGAGTCTCCCCTCACCAAAGATTGTTCTTTTTTAACTTATATTTTAGGTTCAGAGGTACATGTGCAGGTTTGTCATATAGGTAAATTGAGTGCCATGAGGGCTTGGGGTATAATTATTTTATCACCCATGTAAAAAGCATGGTACCCAATAGAAAGTGTTTCAGTCCTCACTCTTCCGTTCTCTACCCTCAAGGAGGCCCTGGTGTCTGTTGTTCCCTTCTTTATGTCCACATGTACTCAATGTTTAGCTACCACAAAAAGTGAGAACATACAGTATTTGGTTTTCTGTTCCTGCATAAGTTTGCTTAGGATGATGGTCTCCAGCTCCATCAATTTTGCTGCAGAGGACAGGATCACATTCTTTCTTATGGTTGTATAGTATTCCATGGTGTATATGTCCCACGTTTTCTTTATCCAGTCTACCACTGATGGACATTTAGACTGATTCCATGTCTTAACTATTGTAAATAGTGCTGAAATGAACTGCATATGTGTCTTTATGGTAGAATGATTTATATGCCTTTGGGTATATACACAATAATGGGATTTCTGGGTCAGATAGTAATTCCATTTTAAGATCTTTGAGAAATCACCGCACTACTCTCCACAATAGGTGAACTAATATGCATACCCACCAGCAGTGTATAAGCATTCCTTTTTTTCCACAACATTGCCACCATCTAATAGCCATTCTGACTGGTGTGATATGGTATCTCAATGTGGTTTTGATTTGCATTTCTCTAACAATTAGTGATATTGAGCATTTTTTCATATGCTTTTTGAACACATAAATGTTTTCTTTTGAAAAGTGTCTGTTCCTGTTGTTTGCTCACATTTTTTTTTTTTTTTTTTGAGACGGAGTTTCGCTCTTGTTACCCAGGCTGGAGTGCAATGGCGCGATCTCGGCTCACCGCAACCTCCGCCTCCTGGGTTCAGGCAATTCTCCTGCCTCAGCCTCCTGTTGGCTCACATTTTTACGGTGTGTTTTGCTTCTTGCTTGTTAATTTGTCAAGGAAATTCCTTAGAGACGCTGGATATTAGGCTTTTATCAGATGCATAGTTTGCGAATATTTTCTCCCATTCTGTAGGTTGTCTGTTTACTCTGTTGAGAGTTTCTTTTGCTGTGCAGATGTTCATTTATCTAATTAGTCCCACTTGTCAATTTTTGATTTGGTTGCTATTGCTTTTGGCATCTCCATCATGAAATCTTTTCAAGGGCCTATGTTCAGAAAGGTATTTACTAGGTTGTCTTTCAGGGTTTTATAGTTTTTGGTTTTACATTTAGGTCTTTAGTCCATCTTGAGTTGCTTTTTACATATGGTGTAAGGAAGAGGTCCAGTTTCAAACTTCTGCATATGACTAGACAGTTATTCCAGCACCATTTATTGAATAGGGTCTTTTCCCCATTGCTTGCTTTTGTCAACTTTGTCAAAGATTAGATGGTTGTATGTGTGTGGCATTATTTCTGGGCTCTCCCTTTTGTTCTGTTGGTCCGTAAGTCTGTTTTTGTACCAGTACCATGCCATTTTGGTTAATGTAGCCCTGTAGTATAGTTTGAAATTCAGTAATATGATGTCTCCTGCTATGTTCTTTTTGCTTAGAATTGCCTTGGCTGTTTTTGGTTCCATTTTAAAATAGATTTTTTCTAGTTCTACGAAGAATATCATTGGTAGGTTGTTAAGAAGAGCATTGAATCTGTAAATTACTTTTGACAGTATGGCCATTTTAACAGTATTATTTCTTCCTCTTGACGAGCATAGGATGCCTTTCTACTTATTTATGTCATCTGTGATTTCTTTCAGCAGTGTTTTGTAATTCTGGTGTAGAAATTTTTTACCTCCTTCGTTAGCTATATCGCTAGGTCTTTTATTCTTTTTGTGGCAATTGGGAATGAGATTGCATTCTTGATCGGCTCTCAGCTTGGATGTTTTTGGTATATAGGAATGCAACTGATTTTTATACATTGGTTTTGTAGCCTGAAGCTTCACTAAAGTTGTTTATCAGATCAGGAGCTTTTGGACAGAGAGACGGTGTTTTCTAAATATAGAATCATAACATTTGCACACAGGGAGAGTTTAACTTCCTCTCTTCCTGTTTGGATGCCTTTTATTTCTTTCTCTTGCCTGATTGTGCTGGCTAGGAATTCCAGTACTACGTTGAATAGGAGTGGTAAGAGAAGGCATCTTTGTCTTATCCCAGTTTTAAAGAGGAATGCTACCAGCTTTTGCCCATTTAGTATGATTTTGGCTCTGAGGTTTTTATACATGGCTTTTATTATTTTGAAGTATGTTCCTTTAATGCCCAGATCTTTGTGCATTTTTAACATGAAAGTATTTTGAATTTTATTGAAAGCCTTTTCTGCATCTATTGAGGTGATCATGTGGTTTTTGTTTTTAGTTCTGAGTTCTGTTTATGTGGTGAATCACATTTATTGATTTATGCATGTCGAACCATGAATAAAACCCACTTGATAATGGTGGATTAGCTTTTCTTTTCAGAATAAGTTTATTTAATATATTTTTAAAATTATTTCTATCAGTTTTTGGTGAACAGGTGGTATTTGGTTAGATGAGTAAGTTCTTTAGTGGTGATTTGTGAGATTTTGGAGCACCCATCACGCAAGTGTTAATGGGAGAGGGTGTCCAGGTTCTTGGCATCTTGAACAAAGAATTAGACAAAATTCACTAACAAAGAAAGGAAGGAATGAAGCATTTATTGAAAATGAAAGTACACTCCATAGTGTCAGAGCGGGCCTGAGTATAGGGGCTCAAAGGCCCCATTACAGAATTTTTGGGAGTTTAAATACCCTCCACTTGGGGTATGCCCTAAGTAAATGAAGAGGATGAAATAAAGTTACAAAGTCATTTACTTGGCCTACGCCCTATGGAGAGGATATTTTCTGTTATAGCTGAAGTATGAATCAGCCTTATGTTCCCTGCCTCCAGACCCTATTTTCCAGCCTCTCAAGCAGTATACCCTGAACCCAATTTGTAGTCTTTTATCCCTCACCCACTTGCCACCCTTTCCTCACAAATCTCAAAGGTTCATTGTATCATTCTAATGCTTCTGCATCCTCATAGTTTAGCTCCTGCTTATGGGTGAGAATATACAAAGTTTCATTTTCCATTCCTGAGTTACTTCATTTAGAATAATAGTCTCCAGTCCCATCCAGGTTGCTGTGAATGCCATTAATTCATTCCTTTTTATGGCTGAATAGCATTCTGTCATATATGTATATGCCAGTTTCTTTATCCACTCATTGATTGATGGACATTTGGGCTGATTCCATATTTTTGCAATTGCAAATTGTGCTGTTATCAAAATATCATCATCATTCTTCACAGAGATAGAAAAAAAAGTCCTAAAATTCATATGTAACATAAAACGATCCCACATAGCCAAAGAAAGACTAAGCAAAAACAAAACAAAACAAAACCAAAAAACAATCTGGAGGCATCGCATTACTTGATTTCAAACTATATTATAAGGCCATAGTCATCAAAACAGTATGGCACTGGTATAAAAATAGGCATATACACTAATGGAACAGAACAGGGAACCCAGAAAGAAACCCAAATGTTTACAGCCAAGAGCTTTGACAAAGCAAATAAAAACATAAAATGGGGAAAGGACATTCTATTTAGCAAACGGTGCTGGGATAATTGGCAAGCAGTATGTAGGAGAATGAAACTGGATCCTCTCACCTTACACAAAAATTAATTCCAAGTGGATCAAGGACTTAAATCTAAGACTCAAAACCATAAAACTCTAGAAGATAACATTGGAAAAACCTTTCTAGACAATGACTTAGGCAAAGATTTCATTACCAAGAACTCAAAAGCAAATGCAATAATAATAATTTTAAAAAAGATAAATAGGTGGGACTTAATTAAACTAAAGAACTTTTACATGGCAAAAGGAACAGACGGCAGAGTAAACAGACAACCCACAGAGTGAGAGAAAATCTTCACAATCCATACATCCAACAATGAATTAGCTTTTTGATGTGCTGCTGGATTCAGTTTGCTAATATTCTGTTGAGGATTTTTGCATCTATGTATATTCAGTATATTGGCCTACAGTTTTCCTTTTTTGTTCTGTCTCTGTCAGGTTTTGGTATCAAGATAATGCTAGCCCCAGAGAATGATTTAGGGAGGAGTCCTTCCTCCTCAAATTTTGGAAGTAATTTCAGTAGGAATGGTACCATTTCTTCTTTATACATGTGGTAGAATTTGGCTGTGAATCTGTGTGGTCTTGGGCTTTTTCTGGTTGGTAGACATTTTATTACTGATTCAATATCGGAAATCATTATAGGTCTGTTCAGAGATTTAGTCTTTTCTTGGTTCAGTCTTGGGAGGTTGAATGTTTTCAGGAATTTGTCCATTTCTTGTAGGTTTTCTAGTTTGTTTTCACAGAGGTGTTCTTAGTAGTCTCTCAGGTTCTTTTGCATTTCTGTGGAGTTGGCGGTAAACTCTCATTTTTATTTCTGATTGTGCTTATTTGGATCTTCTCTCTTTTTTTCATTATTAGTCTGTCTAGTGTTCTGTCAACCTTATCTATTCTTTCAAAAACCAGCTCCTCAATTCATTGATCTTTTGTATGTTTTTTTGCATCTTAACTTCCTTCAGTCAAATTCTAATTGTGGTTATTTCATTTCTTCTGCTAGCTGTGGGGATGGTTTACTCTTATGTCTCCAGTTCCTGTAGATAGGATGCTAGGTTGTTACTTTGAGATCTTTTAACTTTTCGATGTGCATGTTTAGCATTATAAACTTCCCTCTTTACACTTCTCTAGATGTGTCTCGGAAATTCTGCTATTTTCTATCTTGTTCTTGTTCATTTTAAATAATTTCTTGATTTCTGCTTTAATTTTGTTGTTTACCCAAAAGTCATTCTGGAGCATGTTATTTAATTTCCATGTAATTGTATGGATTTGGGGGATCTTCTTAGTATTGGTTTCTATTTTTATTGCACTGTGGTCTGAAACTATGTTTAGTATGATTTTGGTTTCTCTGAATTTGCTGACCATCCTTTTATCCAATTATGTGGACAATTTCAGAGTAGTTGCTATGTGCAGAGGAGAAGAATGTATATTCTGTCGTTTGTGGGTAGGGAGTTCTGTAGATGTTTATTAGGTCCATTTGGTCGTGTCAAGTTCAGGTCCTGAATATCTGTTAGTTTTCTGCCTCAGTGATCTAATACTGTCAATGCCCTGTTGAAATCTCCCACTATTATTGTGTAGGAATCTATGTCTCTTCATAAATCTATGAGAACTTGCTTTATGTATTTGGATGCTCTTATGTTGGGTACATATATTAAGGATTGCTAGGACTTTTCGAAGTCCTCTTGTAGTGGGCTTATCATGCCTGATTAAATGAGTATTTTCAAATATTAACACACCAGGTGTACTTTAATATATTTGTATCAATGTACCCAATTATATACAGGTTAAAATGAAACCAGATTTTTATTAAATAATGTAAATAACTGTATGCCATGAAAAATAAGGAGATTTAGTAAAAGTATTCTTTTTTCTAAATTCTAAAGTAGTCCACACAAATCAGATATTTTAAAATGCTTAATTCAATCCACAGAAGTAAAATCTACTAAATTAAGAGTTAGATATTGTATAAAAAGAAAGAGAAAGGATTTTTTTCATTATCATTAAAAATACAATTAAAATAATGCCTACCATCTTCCAAAAAAGTAATCACAATTTAATTTTTCTTCTCAGGGTTTTCTTTTTTTTTTTAGTCCTAGTAATTCTTCTTTTGCTTGATCTTGTGTCAAACATTCTTTTTTAAGGATTTGCTTCTGAAATAAAAAGAATCTTGGAAGCCCTGCCTCAAGTCACTGGTACAATCTGAAATTTGACAAAGGAATAACACCTCAGAAGACTGAATTCAAGAATCCATTCTTTGAAATATCAAAGTTCTGAGTGTCTAATAGGATTCTTTCCAGATGCCTTCAGCAAGCATAAAGAAGCAGAAATCTGCTTAATAATGAGATTGATTTATTAGTATAACCAATAATGTAAGAATGGAAGGGGGCAAAACTTTCTATTGGAATACCACACATAGCTGTTTCCTAAGTGTTGGTGCAATCATTCTCTGAGATTAAGAACATATTACGTATGGTGAAGGCACTGACAAATCTCTAGTGCCTTCGTATAAAGGGTACAATTTCTGAAACATTTACACTAATAACATTTTACCTATCCAAATTTAACCTATGGAAGGCTGTTTCTTCTGATTTGATCATTCTTCTCAAGTAGCTGTTATAATGTTAATGAAGTACCTAGCAAACATAGTAAAAGACATCTTGACATTTAATCTTTTAACACCTTTATTGAGGTATATTGGATATATGAAGAACTGCACATATTTATTATGTACAGTTTGATTGGTTTGGAAATACGAAAACACTTATGATACTATCACCATAATCAATGCAGAAGACATATCCAATGTCTCCCAAAGCTTTCTTGTGTCTCTTTGTTTTTGTTTTGGTGAAACAACAATAAAGCACATTTTGAAGTACAAAATATGATATTGGTAACCACAGGCACTACATCGCACAGTAGGTATCTAGAATTTATTTATCTAACATTACTGAAACTTTATAATCATAGAATAACAATTCCTTATTTCCCCTACTCCCAAGGCCCCAAGAGCCACATTGCATCCTCTGTTTCTCCTAGTTTGTCCACTACTGATATGTCATATAAGTGGAATATTCTTGTATTTGTCCTTCTATCATTGGCTTATTTCACTTAGCATAATGTCCTCCAGGTTCATTGATGTTGCTCCAAATGGCAGGATTTCCTTATCTTTAAGGCTGAATAATATTCAGTTGCAGGTATATACCATTTTTAAAATCCATTCACGTGTACATGGATACTTGGGCTGATTCTTGGCTAATATGAGGAATGCTGCAACAATCATGGATGTGCAGATATCTTCTCAAGATGCTGATTTCAATACTTTCGAATATATACTCAGCAGTGAGATTGCTGGATTATATGGTGGTTCTATTTTTAATTTTTTGAAAAACCTCCATACGATTTTTCAGAGCTGCTTTCATTCCACCAACAGTACATAGGGGTTCTGATTTCTCCACATCTTCGCTAACATTTGCTATCTTTGTTTTTTTTTAAAGTATATTATAGCTACCTAACAAGTGTGAGGTGATACATAGTTGTAGTTTTGACTTGCATTTCCATGACAATTAATTATGCTGAATATCTTTTTATATATCTGTTGGCCATTTGTATGTATTCTTTGGAGAAATGAAATTTTGTACAGACATAGAGAAAGCAATTCTAAAATGTATGTGGAACCACAAAACACTATGACTAGCCAAAGTGATCTTGAGGAAAGAAAAGAAAGCTGGAGGTATCACAATTCCCGATTTCAAAATATATTACCAAGCTACCAGAATCAAAACAGCATGGTACTGGCATAAAGGCAAACATATAGACAAATGGAATGGAAAAAGCCCCAGAAATAACCTCATACATATAAGGTCAACTGATTTGACAAGGGTCCCAAGAATACACAATTTCCCAACACTATTTGTTGATCGTCTTATCAACAAATGGTGTTGGGAAAACTGGATATCTACATGCAAAGAAATGAAACTAGACCTTTACCTTACACCACACACAAATATCAACTCAAAGTGGATTAAAAATTAAATATAATACCTGCAATTATAAAATTACTAAAAGAAAACGGGAGAAATTTCTTGATAATGGTTTTGGCAATCATTTCTTTGACACAATACCAAAAACACAGAAAACAAAAGGAAAAAAAGAAAAAGAGAGAGAGAAGTAGAATTGCATCAATCTAAAAAGCTTTTGCATAGCAAAGAAAAAAGCTAACAAAATGAATAGGAAATCTATGAAATGAGAAGAAAAAAATTGCAAATCATATATCTGATAATGGGTTAATTTTCAAAATATATAAGGAACCCCTACAACTCAGTTGGAAAAAATCAAATAACTTGATTTTAAAATTGACTTAAAAAGTTTTTTAAGATATCATTTTTGGAAGGCAAAAGCAAGAGTTGCCACTGGTTGCTTCACTAAATAGTGTTTTATGGTCAAGAAGTAATACTCAGTTACACTTACATAAACAAAGATAAGGAAATATTTACAAATTAACATTCAAAAAGGTAACGACTGTAAAGTCAACACAAAGCAGAGAAAAATATTCTAGAGAGACATCAAATAACTGTCATCTGAACATATTGCAACAGAAGATAAGTAATAATCTCATAACCCTTGTTAAGCACTCTAAAACCAATATACCATTTAACAAAAAGAAAGTCAAATTATTTTTTGTATAAACATATTTGGCAGTAAATCTTTTATAAACCTTTAAATGAATAAACCAACTAAAATTGAGCCAAAAGTAACACTAGCCAAAAGGAAGAGTAAGGAAATCCGAAATAGCTCAATACTCATGAGTTGAAAGACTTTATCAGATTAAGATAATGATACTCCCCAAATTGATGTACAGATTCATACAATTCCATAAAAATTACAACCATCTTTTTTACAGAAATGGACAAACTGATTCTAAAATTCATTTGGATATGATAAATGTTCAGATTAGTCACAACAATATTAAAGGGGAAAAAAACAGAGTTAGAGGACTCCTTTCTGATTTTGAAATTTACCACAAAAGCAGTAGCAATCTGAAGACAGCATGATACTAGCATAAGGATAGATATAGAGATCAATGGAAGAACACTGAGAGTCAGTTTATTTTTGAGAAGGATGCCAAGAACATTTAATGGGGAAAGAATAATATTTTCAACATAAATTATGGGAAAACCAGATACCCAAACGCAAAAGAAAGATTGGAGTTGGACTCCTAACTCACATAATATACAAAAAATTAATTGATTACAAACCCAAATGTAAGAGCTAAAATAATAAAACTCCTAGAAGGAAACATAGGTATAAGTCCTTGTGACCTTGGATTAGGCAATACTTTATTAAACATGACACCAGAAGCACAATGAACCAAAAGATGTTTTAAAATGTATTTTATTAAAACCAAAAACTTGTATATGTCTCAGGACACTATCAAGTGTGAAGAGACAACTCATAGAACAGGAGTAAATATTTGAAAATTATATATCTGATAAAGATCAAAGATCCAAAATATATAAAGAACTCTTACAACTCAACAATAAAAAGATAAACAACTGAATTAAAAGACAGGCAAAGGAATTGAGCAGACATTCCTCTAACGATGATACATAAATGGTCAGTAAGCACATGAGAATATACTCAAAGTCATTACTCACTAAGAAAATGCAAATTAAAACCACAATGAGATACTTCTTTATATCCACTGTGGCTATCGTTCTAAAAATTAAATACAGAAAGAAAACAAGTGTTGCCAAAAATATGGAGAAAATGAAATGTTCGTTATGTTGCTGGTGGGAATTTAAAATGTTTCAGCCACTGTGAAAAATAGTGTGGCAGTCCTGCAAAAAGTTAAACATTGAGCTACCCATGACCCACAGATTCACTCCTGTATATATTCCCAAGAAAATTGAAAGCATATGCTCATGCAAAAACTTGTATGCAAATATTTATAGCAGAATTATTCACAATAGCTAATAAATGAGAATAACTCAGTGTCTATCAACTGATGAATGGATAAAAAATGTGGCACATCCATACATTGGAATGAATATTGTTCAGTATTTTTCACTCATATAAAGAAATGAAGAGCTATGTATGTGCTACAACATGGATGAACTTTGAAAACATCATGCTATGTGAAAGAAGCCACACACAATAGGTCACATATATTATGATTCTATTAATGTGAAATGTCCAAATAGGTAAATTCATAAAGATATAAAGTAGATTAGTGGTTGCCAGAGAATGCATGAATTAGTATTTCCACATATTGAAAATAGGAAGTGACTGCTAACATGTATGTGTCTTTTTTCTTTTTTTTTTTTTTTTTTGAAGGTGATGGAAATGTTATATAATTACATAGTGGTGATAATTACACAATACCATGAGTATACTAACAGCCACTGAATTGTAAACTGTAACGTAATGAATGTTATATAATGAGAATTTATCTCCATTTAAACATTGCAGAAAAATAGCCAGCTCTGGAAAAAATTTACTGTTTTTTTTTTTTTCAGATTCAATATTATAAATGAAGGAAATAGTTTCCCTTCCTGCAAACCTTATTGTACATTTATTTAGATTTTCTCTTTCACTGTCCCATTTCAGATTCTTGAAAAATCAGATATTTTAAGACAAAACTACTCTCTTTCCCTCGTTTGGAACACAATTATCCTATTATCTTGCATTACCATGGCCTCCACTATACATATTAGTTCTAACATTCAATGAAAGAAAATAAACTGGGAAAGATCGTTGAGTACTTTCTTTCCTATAAAATGAATCTTAGAATGGCCCTGAAATCTGGTGCCAGCTCTTCTGTGATGCACTCTGAGAGCAGCCATGGCCTCACAGGGACCTCCTGGGAGATTTCTGTTCATAATTACCATTGTAGGCTGACCTTGGTCCTACTGTGGATCTTAAAACAGCACTGTAAACTGGCTCCAGGCCCTCTCTGGGAGACATGCCCATGCATAAACCAGAGGCAGGCCTGAAGACCTTGGTCTCAGCTGTATACAGGCCCTGAAGCAACCCTGTTACTTGGTACCCATTCCTTTCACTGCAATCTGGACCACTACTGTCTGCCTAGAAACCTACCCGGTGACCCAGCAGGATCCCTCCTAAGGACTCAGAGGAAGCCACATCCATCCCCATCATGTATCTGGTAACTAGCCCACAATCTGTGGACTCTGAAGTAGACCCTCATCCCCATGCCAGACCTACTGACCAAGGTCTGGGAGGCAGTCCAATTTACCCAGGGAACAGCAGAATCCAAGCCTACTAGAGTCCCAGGTGACAGGCCTGCCAACCACAGACCTCACTGCTGACCCAGCAAAACCGTGGGACTTGGCTCTACCTCCAGTTCACCACTATTCCGGAAGAAATCCTGTCATCCTGGGAACCCAACAAGGGCATCCTGAGAAGCTTTACCTACAAAACCAGTCTATAAAGATGGGAAAAGGTGTTTGCTCCTTCAGATGCATAGACACCAATGCAGAGTTACACAGATAACGATGAACCCGCCAAACACAATACCTCCACAGGAAACTCCAGTAACTAACCCCCACCCCAAATGGAGAGCTACAGATTTCCCCCAAAAATTCAAAATCATCATCTTAAAGATGATGAGTGAGATGCAAGAAAACACAGATAGACAAATAAAATTAGAAAACAATGCACTAACAAAAGGAGAGGGTTAATAGCGAATTAGAAACCATTAAGAAAAAAAAACACAAAAAGTTTCTAAGAATAGAACTGAATATTTTAATGGAAAGCTTCAACAGCAGACTGGGTCATACAAAAGAAAAAATTAGCAACTTGAAGACAGGTCATGTAAATAGTGTAATTAAAGGAAGAAAGAAAAAAGATCAAATAACAGTGAAGAAAGTATAAGGGACCTATGGAATACCATCAAGAATACAAATACACAAATTATGGGAGTCTCAGAAGGAGAAAAGAAGGAAATGGGCAGAAAGCTTATTTAAAGGAACACTGGAAGGAAAATGTAAAAGCTAGGGAAGACCAAGTATTGGTGGCAATATGGGGATATGAAAATCCTCATGCACTACTGGTAGAATTGCAGTGTGATGTAACCATTCTGGAGAGTTATTTGTCACTATTTAGTCACTGAACTACATGCCTCTGAAACACCATTCTCACTCCTGTGTACATGTCTTGCAAGAGGATTTACCTGTCTCAAAGCGTATATGTAAAAAGATATTTATCAAAGCAGTATTTGATAATGCACGACAATAGAGACAATCTTGTTTTTATTATTAGGAGAGTGGAAACATTAAAAGTGGTAGGTGATCAGCAAAGAGAGCTATACTGCAATAAAATGCAATTAATAAGATACATACATATAAACACGGGAGGATGTTTTAAAACTAGCAAGGACCAAAAAGAGTAAGAAACAGACAAGGTCTACGTCACAATACTATTTCTGTAAAATAAAAATACATACTTAGGACTTTCCTTTCCAGTAATGATATACAAGGTAATTGAGACCAAACTTCCTACTTAAACTAAAAATGGTTGGTTACATGTATACTCACTGGAGGTATTGAAAAGCAAAGACTGTGAATAATTATGAATCCAAAGTTCAGAAGCAACATAGCAACCCAGAGGGGCAATTCTGTGTTTTGAGGGCACTTTCCCCTTAGGGTATTTAACGGCTCCAGAATATTTGGCTGAGAGATTTAGAAGCACATTTTAAAGCCTTTAGTAAATAAAATGGTAGCGTCTAGAGTCCAAGGCTCTCCAAATTGGGGCAAGGAGAGGTTCCTGATAGACCCTTCACATATAGTGTTGTGATATCAAACTGAAGGTATAATTCAAATGGTCCATAAACATATGCAAGGATGTGTAAAGTCATTAATAATGAAAATTAAGGCAAGATACTGCTTCACCCATCAGACTGACAAAAAGTAAAATGCCTAGCAAAGTAAACTGATGGTAAAGATAAAATAAACTGAAAATATCCCACACTGCAGATGGGTATTGAAATCCTTGTACCACTTTGAAGAGCAATTTACCAATATCTGGTAGATTTCAAGATATACACAATATATAGCCTATAACCCCATCTCTGCTCTATACCCTAGAGAAACTCTTGTAAATATGCTTAAGTAGACATACCATATTTGTAGCAATATTGTTTGTAATGTTGAAAAAACTATGAAGAATCTAAAATCCAGCACTAAGGGAATAGAGTAACAGGTTTCGCTACATTCATAGAGTGTCATGTAGATGGTCATTAAAATTAATAAATTATATCCTCATTATCAATGTTAATAAGTCTTAAAAACATAATAGTAACAAATTTTGCAATATGTACATACCACTTATATATATAACACAAAACACAAAATTATGCTATATGTTATTTACATAAATATGGATTAAGAACATAGAAACATATCTTGAGGAATACATGTCAATGTCCTAATCCCACAACATTGGGAGGGAAATGAGATTGAAGAGAATTACAAAGGAAACTTCAACCATATTTGTCCTGCTTTACTTCTTTTTAAGGGAGGAGGGATCTGGTAAAAACTGGAAAACCTGCTAGACAAATTCCAAAAAAGCCCTGCCATTGCCATGCTTCATTTCTTAAGAAGAAATGACCTTAAACAAATGTGGCAAGTGTTTAATTTTATTAAGGTTGGGTGCATGGGAGTTACGAGTGTTTTTATCTTGTTCTCTATATGTGTAAGTGTATATATAAAAGATTTCATAATGTAAAATAAATTATTACATTCTATGATAATGTGACAAAAGAAGCAAAGATGTGAAATAAAAACTAACAGGAAGGAATCTACTTTAAGCAGTGTGGCCAGGGATTAGCGCTCCAAAGAAGGGATGCTTAGGCTGAAATATGGAGAAACAGAAAGAAAGCTGAGTTTAAAAAAGTTTCAATCAGAGTAGTATGTAAATAGACACACCAATGTCTGCAGTCTCGGATGGCATCAAATCTGCTGGTGGTTTATCTGCAATCATCATTCTACTACAAGTTCTATAAGAGCATGGATACTGAATATCCTGTTTAACGTTGTATTTTCATCACCGAAATAGTAACACACAGTATGGTTCAAAAAAAAAATTCTCAGATGAAGTGAATGACATGGTTTAAGGGACTCAACTGTTAGAGTGCCGCTGACTGGCGGCTGGAGCTGTCGACTCATTCATCCCGTTCCGCACGCTCCAGAAGGAAGTCGGCCGTCTACCTCTCGGTCTCCAGGCCCGCGACCGTCCGCCAGCCGTCCCGAGGCCACTCCCCACCTCCGCCATAAGTGTGGACATGCCGTGCCTGGACATCCAGTGCGCGGAGCTGAGCGACGCTAGGTGGGCCGAGCTGCTCCCCCTGCTCCAGCGGTGCCAGGCGGCCAGGCTGGACGACTGCGGCCTCACAGAGGCCAGGTGCAAGGACATCAGCTCTGCACTCCAGGCCAACCCTGCGCTGACGGAGCTCAACCCGCGCAGCAATGAGCTGGGCAATGCTGGCGTGCACCGCGTGCCCCAGGCCCTGCAGAGCCCCTCCTGCAAGATCCAGAAGCTGAGCTTCCAGAGCTGCTACCTGACGGGGGCCGGCTGCGGGGTCCTGTCTGGCACACTGCGCTCCCTGCCCACCCTGCAAGAGCTGCACCTCAGCGACAACCCCTTGGGGGATGCGGGCCTGCAGCTGCTCTGCGAGGGACTCCTGGACCCCCAGTGCCGCCTGGAAAAGCTGCAGCTGGAGTACTGCAGGCTCTCATCTGCCGGCTGCGAGCCCCTGGCCTCGGCATTCAGGGCCAAGCCGGACTTCAAGGAGCTCACTGTCAGCAACAACGACATCGATGAGGCCGGCTTCTGCGCGCTGTGCCAGGGCCTGAAGGACTCCCCCTGCCAACTGGAGACGCTCAAGCTGGAGAACTGCAGTGCCACCTCGGACAACTGCAGGGACTTGTGCAGCATCTTGGCCTCCAAGGCCTCCCTATGGGAGCCGGCCCTGGGCAACAACAAGCTGGGCGATGTGGGCATCGCAGAGCTATGTCTGGAGCTGCTGCACCCCAGCTCCAGTCTCAAGACCCTGTGGATCTGGGAGTGCGGCCTCACCGCCAAGAGGTGCAGGGACCTGTGCCGTGTCCTCAGGGCCAAGGATAGCCTGAAGGAGCTCAGCTTGGCTGGCAACAAGCTTGGGGACGAGGGTGCCCGGCTGCTGTGTGAGAGTCTGCTGGAGCCTGGCTGCCAGCTGGAGTCGCTGTGGGTGAAGTCCTGCAGCCTCACAGGTGCCTGCTGCTCCCACTTCAGCTCAGTGCTGGCCCAGAATAAGTTTCTCCTGGAGGTGCAGATAAGGGACAACAGGCTGGGGGACGCAGGCGTGCAGGAGCTCTGCCAGGGCCTGGGCCAGCCCGGGTCTGTGCTGCGGTCACTCTGGCTGGGGGACTGCGACGTGAGTGACAGGATATGCGGCAGCCTCCCCGCGACCCGGTTGGCCAACCACAGCCTGCGCGAGCTAGACCTCAGCAACAACTGCCTGGGGGATGCAGGCGTCCTGCAGCTGATGGAGATCCTGCGGCAGCCGGCCTGCCTCCTGGAGCAGCTGGTCCTGTACGACATCTACTGGTCTTTGGAGATGGAGATGGAGATGGAGATGGCTGCAGGCCCTGGAGAAGGAGAAGTCATCCCTGAGGGTCATCTCCTAAGCCGCTTCCTGCCCGCCAGGCTCCTGAGACCCACTCTCCCTGGACAGCCCGGCCTCGAGGCACCCCTGGGCTCTCACCCTGCGTATCCTAGATTTGAAGAGAAACGCTGAGATCAGCTTATTTCTGCTAGTGTATTTTGGACACTTTATAATCATTAAAACACTTTCTTGGCAAAAAAAAAAAGGACACATAGGAGCAACTAAGAATCTGATCAGATCGCCACTGTGAAATAGGCAAGGGTGATCTCTGAGAACTCCTTTCTAAAATCTCTTTCATCTTTTTTCTCTTTTATCTTTCATTTATCCTCTACTCTAGAAATCCTTATTTTGTATTATTTTCTTCCTTGACCATGTACTCAATCAACTGCTAAAAAGAAAACCCAAAACCCCTATAGTTTATAGTTATAACTCACTCAATCCCAGAAATGAATCTGCAATGCCTGAGTTACTATCATGATAACATGTCACATGACATTTTTTGTCAGCGTCCTTTGTCGCCTGCTTGTAAGGATTTTGAAAGAGATGGAGAAAGGTAGGTTGAAGGTTCCTCATCAGGAGATTTGCTGTCAAAGCTCATTCTAAATGGAATATGAATTTTATCCTCCAGACATGCCTCAACAACCGTCAGAATTTAACCCTGAGAAAAATGAGGCAACCACTGAGAGTAATGACCCTTTTAGGGAATCTGTGCTCAATTCTGACTCTATTCAGAGGCGTTGGGGTGGGGCTTGTTTGCACATAGTAGCCACATAAAAGCCTGGTAAACTTGACTGGTCTCAGGGATGAGGCTGAGGGCAGAGAGTTGGGCACAACCGTGAGATTTACCCCTCACAATGGGGAAAGACAGACTTCTTCATTTACGTCTCATGCTACTTCTTCTCCTGCTTTCTGCCAATGACTCAGACCCTGCAGAACCGTAAGTCTCACTCAAGGCTCTTTCTCCCAGAGTGCATTTCAGTCTCTTCCTTACGTCTTCACTTTGCCTTCCTTTGTAAATGCAACCTTTCCACCCATTAGGATACCTTCCAAACATAAGAAATTATTTCACTTAATCCTTTGTTTATCTTTCATTTATCCCCTACTCTTGAAATCATTTTTCTACATTGGGCCAATCAGAGTCATAAATACAAGTAGTCACGAGGAAGCATGATTAGATAAAACACTAAAAGCTTAGATCCCACCTTCACAGAACTATTCTTTTGCATGGAAGGCATTGAGTATAAAGATATTCAAACTGTATAGTGAGGTGCAGCTTAACATGTATTGTAGGCTGCATGTATCCAGAAAGTATAGCTCCTTTATTTTTCAACCATGTGTAAAGTCTTCACCAACAGCCTCCAGTGGGGGATCAATGTAGGGGGGTGATAATTTTAATCCTATGCAGTTGTAAGTTGGTAAAATTCAATAACTGTAAGACTTCTTTTCCCCCTCTCCCCAGTTTCTCTTTTCCAATGTGGTCTCCATTATCTCCTGATAGAGAAAAGTGTCCGAGTCCTTGGTCTCAAAGTTCTCCGTCCTTCCTGACTACTCTCAGTCTGACTTCTTTGTACCCACTAGCATGCGCTGTTGGAGTTCAGCCATCTGGTTTCTCTCGTGTGGTCAGGACCCCATAGTCCTCTCTAACTGACTCACTCCATCTGTTTCATAACCCATAGAATTCCTACCTTCCCAATGCATCCTGCCTGCAATATTAAGGCTTTTTTTCTTTACTTCGTGCATACCCATACTGCACGTCTAGATGCCTACTGTGTCTCCTATATTCCAGATTGATACAGTGAAGTCTTCAGAGTCCCACATGGGGAAACTGATAAAGGGTTCCTCTGCCTTGTGTGTTACCCTTATTCATGTAACACAATGAGCCCTCTTCAAGTCTAAGTGCAGAAAGCAGAAATCAGGACTTCAATCCAGTAACTCTCCTGCTTTCCTCAGGCTTTTTCCTTGCACAATTTCCTGGCAATCGGAAGGGGTACATTTCTCCCCCACTATCCCTCTACCTCATCTGCAGCTATGGGTGCTACCACTTCCTGCTTCCAGAAAGCATTTGGGAATATGTGGTGGTTATTTTGCTTTCTGAGAGCAGTCTGAATGGATAAAGCCAGCGGCGTGTATTGGGTCAGAAACCTTAAGCAATTTGTGGTTTTGGACACAGTCCTATACTACATAGCACCATGTTACCACTGAAACCAATCTTTCACGTTGTGTCCACCACTGAACGAAGAACAACAAGCCTCATGCCCTACTTATCACAAGCAGAAGGGGTGGAGGGAGAAAACTTAAGCTTATTACTCCAGAATTAACCCCTGATGTGATAAATGAGAGAGATTGCCGAAGAGACCCAATAGCCGTTCTCTGCTGCCTTGGGGCAGTAAGCTTCAGAGAGATGGAGGTTTCACCAGAATAAAATGAAAAAGAGAAAATTAAAAGTTACTGGTTTAATATTTGCTAAATTTAATCCCTGCTAAAAAGGCAAAGAGAAAATTAAAAGTTACTGGTTTAATATTTGCTAAATTTAATCCCTGGTAAAAAGGCAGATATTTAAAATGCAAACATTCATGATTGAGTAATGTATTAAAATGTTTTAACTGCTCACTACCAGTGAAATCTTGGGCAAGTTTGTCAAGATGGGTTTGTTCCAATTTCAATAATTATTAAATAAATATTAACTGAACTCATATAAAACAGTTCTTTGAAATATCAAATATATGTGGAATTAATTTTGAATTGTGATACCATTTAGGCTTATAATTTATAAGAATAAAAGTAGTATTAAATAAAAAATATATATATTAAATAAAAAATATATATATGCCTTCTTCTTGGGATTAAAGAACTAATGAAAAAATTTTTGGATGGGGAGGTAAAATGTGATAAATTTTTATTGTTTATCATGTCCTTAAAAGCGCAGTGATCAGGGGATCGGAATAATTCAGATACCAGAAAACGATTAGACGAAAGGGACTAGCTGAATGAGGATGGGCAAGTTACTTAACTGCCCTCAGCATCTCTGTTAGAGAACAAAATCTTACCACGCATACAGTAAAATAATCTGAAACTTTTTAAGAGTGGCTCTAGAGATTCATGGCAGATAGTTTTGCCCAGGGACACATTAAAACACGTGTAGTAAGACTGGTGTGCTGGAGCAGACTACGTGGAGGATGAGAGAACCAAATTTGAGTTCCAGATTCCACAACTCAATTATCTTTAGATTCTCACCTCCTAGTCTCACACCTATTAATTTTGTAAAGTAACAAAACTGGGTTTCTTGTGTCAAATTGCCTGTCCAGAAAACAATTTAAAATGTAAGAGTTTATGTTGGCAATTGAAAGGTAAGGCTAGTAAAATAATATAAGAAAATAGTAGTTTCTACTTGCAAATTTACTCTAGAAATGGCTTCACCCTGCAGATGTTGCATCATTCATTAATCCTGGAATCATTAAGGCTCTGAGGAGTCACATTTTATGCATGATATACTGATTTGGCACAGGGGCAGGGATTTTATCCTTCTGTTATTTATTCAAGTTTTGGGGACTGATGAGGATCCCCTGTGATAGCTTCCATGAACATGGATTGTATCATGCATGTACCTTACAGCATTGCTGGGAAGATTAAATGGCTCAATACAAAGACTGCTTAACAATTCCCATTGTGTGGCAGATACTCAAAAACAGCAACAACAAAAACATATTCTCTTTCAGCCCATAAGAGTTCAAAGCGTGGATAGATTATATTGAGTTCAATGCTTACGGAAAGTGACCGGAAGCTATGGAGCGGAGGGCATTAGAGACAAAGGACACTCATCAATAAAGCTCAGGCAAGAATATGAGGCTTACACAAGAAACTGCATGTGCCCCTGAAAAATTGAAAACATTCAACAAGTTAAATAAAAAAGAAAAGACTTTTCAAAATCATATGTACTCATAGTACTTATGCAAACTTTTTTTTTTTAAGAGACAGAGTCTCACTCTGTCACCCAGGCTGTAGCACAGTGGTGCAATCATAGCTCACGGTAGCCTTGACCTCCTCGGCTTAAATGACCCTTCTGCCTCAGCCACCTGAGTAGCTGGGACTACAGGCATGCACCATTACATGACCACACCTGGCTCAATGTTTTATTTTTATTTTTTGTAGTGATGGGCGTCTCACGATTTTTCCCAGGCTGTTCTCAAACTCCTGGCCTCAAGTGACTCTCCTGATTCAGCCTCCCAAAGTGCTGGGATCATAGGTGTAAGCCACTGCTCTGCTGTCAGCCTGAACCCGGTTGTTTTTTTTTTTAATTAAAAAGATAACCTAGTCACCCATGTGATTCTGAAACAATAATACATTTGGACATATTAATATTAAATTATTAATGTTGATTACCCCAACAAATTGGGCATAAAGGGAAGTGATAATAAAATACAGTCTGTGTTTGTGTAGTGTGTGTGTGGGGAGTTGTGCATGTAAATAATTGACAAAGTTTTCAAACTTGTTGATAAAATATTGATTTTGACTGAGCTGTATCTGAGGAGCCTCAGAGAAACAGCAAATACTTTTTTCAGTGTTGCCGATATTAAGAAAATGATTTTGCAATATACACACGTGTTATTTCGGGTAATGGTAAATGCTTACTGAAGCTCTTTCAGTTGAATTTGTGTAAATCTAGTCATGGTGCTCATTCCAAAGTGAGGTTTATCTAGACAGATTTTAATGTAAGTCTTTTTTAAAATGAATAATCGCTCCCAATTTATTATATGTGTGGGTGTGTCTGTGTGTCCACCCACTTTTATGGCTATATATTCAAGAATTCAGAAACTTTTTAAAGTTCGAAGCTGAAGTTTAAAGAGTTGATTGCTCTTTAAAGCAAGGAATGCCTGTGAAACTGTCACCTCTTGGAAAGCACTCTCCAGTGTTTTGTGGCTCCAGATTGTGTGGCAAGGCATGACCGATGAGTAAAAGATAAAATTCTTGTGCTGATCTGTGACAGAAACACCATCGTATTGTTCTTAGTTCATTGACTTTTAGAATAAAGCTGATTGCAGCAATTCATACATATTGTTATGAAAACACACTTATGGATGAAAATGCTTACCATCATCAGTTTTTCTCTAAGCGAGGCTTCTTCCTTTCCCAGGCAGTACATGGTGCTGGTCCCCTCCCTGCTCCACACTGAGACACCTGAGAAGGGCTGTGTCATTCTGAGCCACCTGAACGAGACAGTGACTCTCAGTGCTTCATTGGAGTCTGCCAGGGGAAACAGGAGCCTCTTCACTGACCTGGTGGCGGAGAAGGACTTATTCCAATGTGTCTCCTTCACTGTGAGTGCTACAGTGCCAGCTGGCAGTCTCTGCTTGATACGTTTTATTGAGTTCTATATGTCATGGTGAGGAGTTCTGGTGTGCAATCCAGAGGAATAACTTTAAGAATGTAGTTAGGACTTCAGAAATGACTAAAAACAGTAAATTTTCAACTATTAAGGAACAAAGCATTTTTCTTTTACCAGAGTAAGGAAGAAATACATTTCTTAATTTTGTTCCTAAATAATAATCCTGTTGCCCACAAAAAATTTTGTGACTTAGAGGAGTTTTCTAGTCTTGATTGTCTCTTTAAGGATGGGGCTGGACATTGCCTAGAAATAGATCAGATGAAAATTTCATGATTAAAAAAGCTTTGCATGCAACATAATTTTTTGTGTGTGCAGGATACTCTAAGCAAACAGTTAGTACCTCTTTAAAGCTGCCTAACTTGGGATGCTCAGCTTCTATGTTCTCCCGTATTTTTTCAAAGTTGCTTCTCTCCATTCCTTCTGAATACATATATTCAGTTAAAAGGCATCTAATTTAATAACTAGAGCTCTAGGTGAACTCCATGGAGATCTGGTTTCTAATGATGGCTGCTCTTACTGATACAGTTCCTTTATCTCATGTTAATAGTTTCACTCTTGTGTCTGGAGAAATATTCATACCTTCCTGCTCCTTGCTGAAGCTGAAGGAGAGATAGGAAATAACAATGACTGAAGAATGCAGAGGGAGAAGACTGCACAGTTCCTCAGTAGTAAACACTCCTTTGCTTTTTAGCTCCCAAGGATCTCAGCCTCATCAGAGGTGGCGTTCCTTAGCATCCAGATAAAGGGGCCTACACAAGATTTCAGGAAGAGGAACACAGTTCTGGTAAAGAACACCCAAAGTTTGGTCTTTGTCCAGACAGACAAACCCATCTATAAACCAGGACAGACAGGTATGTAGGGAAATTCCACCGGTTGGGCCAACACTGAGAAGGAAGGGTCACCTGAGCCTCCAAAGTCTCCATTATCCTAGCCCCATAGCCTTCTGTCTTCTTACCCAAATTACCTGCTTTATTGTGTCTGAATCTTATTAGAGAACTACTTTTTCAGTAAGATTCCGTGTTGTCTCTGTGGATGAAAATTTTCGCCCTCAAAATGAACTGGTAAGCATCCAATATCTATAATTTGGGTAGGTGGGGGTGGCAGGTAGAGTGAGAAAACTCATCCAGAGTGAGGTAGAAAGGTACAAAAAAGCAAGGGGGTGAAAGACACTTGTTTTTGAACTTGGCTCCAGCCCCAGCACAGATTTGCAGTCTTATACAACAGAAAATTAAGGGACAACAGATGAGGAAGTTCTTTCTCTTATAACAGTAGTTAATCAGTCTGGCAATAGCAACATGTATTGCTCTGAACACACTGCATTAAGAATAATGAAGAAGCATAAAAGAGGTGCTATTCATATTCATACTTTCAATGAATTTATGATTAAAAAAGCAACAAAGAATTATACTTTTCTGAATATATAGGTATACACAATAGAATATATTATAATTTTATTATATAATCTATACACATAGTATAGCATCTATTATACACAAAGATTTTTTATGCTAATTGAATTTCGCTCTTTTCAACTCACCTTCAATATTAACGAAAAGGAACAAAGCTGCTTTTAACAGATAGAAAATAGACAATGTTAAAATTAGAAGAAATATTCTTGGTTTACTTTCAACCAAATAATTCTGGGAATTTTCTTTCTGTTAGTTTTAAATCATAATGACTTATAACTCTATTAATATTTATTTCTTAATTTATGAAAGTAATCAGTTGGTCATACTATTCACTAGGAGAATTTTAGTATCCAAATAATATTCATATTTAAAGATTCAATAATATAATTCACCCATAATAATTTTCAGGATCAATAATATCATTCACCAATAATAATTTTCAGGAAAATGGCAGCACATAATAATTGTGGAATATATTGTTTATGCTCATCCTGGAACTATTGAATAATTTCTCTGAGATTTTTTCAATTCTGTGATGTTTCTTGTTGAATTTAGCTACAGATAAGATTCTTCCTCAGTAAGGTGTTTGATCACAAGTCTGAAATTGTAGCCTTTGCTGGAATTCTAATCACATATTTTCTTTCCTTTTATCATATAGATTCCACTGATATACCTTGAGGTAAGTATCAGAAAAAGTATCTTATAAGGAAATTAGTACTTTTAGAGAGTAGGAGGTTCTGATAATATTTCAGATGGATGAACTACTCTAAAAACTTACAGATCCGAATTCCTCCTACTCCCAGTTGTCAGGTTGATTGTATTTTCTCTTTCTTCTGTATTTGTCTTTCCTGAGGCAATGCCAATTATCACCCTCAAAATCATTTGAGATGCTCAAGGACTATTGTGACTAAATGATTACTCCCCACGCTTCTTGTTTACCTTCAGAATCCAAGAAGAAATCGAGTTGCACAATGGCAGAGTCTCAAGCTAGAGGGTGGCCTCAATCAATTGTCATTTCCCCTCTCATCAGAACCCATTCAGGGCTCCTACAAGGTGGTGGTACACACAGAATCAGGTGGAAGGATAGAGCACCCCTTCACCGTGGAGGAATTTGGTATGGATTATGGAAGATGAAAAGACATGACGTTTTGATTGCTAGAGTGTGAGCTCCCTTAGATCCCTTGAATTTCCCATAGGTATGTTGAACTTGCAGTAGAGTCAAACATACCTGCTTTGAAGACTATTAGGATTAGCTAATCAGCTACTGAACTTGCTGATTTTCAGTAGCAAATTATGCTTTGCCAAGTATGAAACTTCTTGTTTCAGTGAAACCACCGTCATTTGTTAGTGTCACTGAGATCTGCTGTGCTCAAGAGGTCAGTTAGATTCTGCATGAACTGATAAACCTTACCATCTTAAAGTTGATACATTGAAAAATAAATCTAACATTCAGGGTATCATTTTGGGAAAAATTATTGATACACTGAAATTATTCGTATTTCCAATAAATGTTTACCACCTTCTTTATTCATTTTATCTCTACTAACAGTGCTTTCCAAGTTTGAGGTCGAAATTCAGCTGCCAAAGATAATCAGTATCATGGATGAAAAAGTGAACATAACAGTATGTGGAAAGTGAGTTATAATGTTTTTATGTATAATTTTATATTTTGCCTCAATTCTGAGTGGTTTTGTAGGTACAAAATTATACATTTGTTTTCCCTTTGCACTTTTGTAATATTACTCCATTGGCTTCTCTTTGTTTAATGACTTATCATTAAAATTTTCAAGTACACAAAAGAATAGAAACACCCATAATTATGATTTAATGATAAACATCTTGCCACATTGTTTTGTTATATATTTTGCTTTAACATTTTAGGATAAGTCACAAAGATCATGATATTTGCTTCTATATGCAGCAGGATGTACCTCTAAAATAGAGAGACATTTTTCCACTTACCATGATCACACTGACCAAAATTAGTTTTCCAAAACTACTTCCAAGTTTAAAGTCAAGTATCTTCAATTTTCCTAACAATTGTCTCATAAAGCTGGGTGTTCACACACTGATTTTGAATATTATGACTCCTAAGTACCTTCTTTATCCAAATGCTCTGCAGTGGAAATTTTCAATTGTGTGCAAAAATTAGCAGAGTATTAAAATATAATTTCATGTACCTATCACCTATTTTTAAAATTTGCCAGGTTCTTTTTGCCCCATTTCCTCCCCTATGTAGTTTTTAGCTCTAATACTTTAAAAAGAGCCATAGGAAGCTATAAATATCTTAAAGGTTTTAAATCTATAACCTTTTTTTAATGACATTTCACTGAAGATCATTATTTGGCCTCTAAATGTCTCGCTTGCTGAATCCGCCTGCTTGTTTCCTCATGGAACATTGAATTAATTATGCCTCAGCTTTCCTCTGGGCAACTTTAAGAGGATACATTGAATGTTTTACATTGATCTTTTGTCATAGAACAATTGTTTAATAACCAGAAATAGTGCAGTGATAGAACAAATTGTTTAATAATCTGAAATACTCTCTCCCCAGATTTTCATACTCCAGGCAATTTCACTTTCTCCTTTTCTTCATATGTGTACCATAAATACTAATCCTCTATTGAGGAAAGAGGATGAGCTGATACGATGGACCAAAAATGTGACAGGGAAGCCTAAATCTCACAGGTCACAATTACTGGGCAAAGCCAATAATTAGGATTTTATAGGAGTGATTTAAACCTAATATAAATGATCCAGTGACTGATGTCATGATTAGGAAGGGTACTAGACCCAGAATCGGCAGTGATGAGTGTGCATCCCCTACCAGAACTTACTGTTTTAACTCGGCATTCTGCTGCTTCTCTGAACCTCTATCCCTTAAGCGGTAGACAGAGGGCATGAACTTGACCCATGAGGGTCCTTTCCACTGTTGCCCTCTGTGATTACGGATTCCTCTTACAGTTCCTTTTAACCTGGAGAAGCAAAACTGATTGCCTACAAGCAGTCCCAGAGAAAGCATGCAGGGTAAAGAAATATGCCAGCCTAGATATTATATGCCAGAAACACCAAAACGCCTAGGCCTCTGCCTCATTTCAGCCTCAGAGCAATGGCCAAGCAGTTACGTGTCTAACTTGATAGTGCCCTGTTGCAGATGTCTACATCTTGGAGAGGGGTTTCAGAAAAAGCTCTTTTGATTCTCTTTTTATTTAAAGTGATTTCAGAGGCATTTGCAAAGAGAAAAGAAAACTAATGTCCCAAGCAAAATTATTGTTTATTATTCTATTACCTATCTTCTAATGAGAGAAAGAACTAATATAACACGTGCACACACATATCCCCACAAATTATTTTCTTTTTACATGCCTCATGGTGTTCCTCGGCCTCTTTTTCTCCCTTTCTCCCCTCTCTTCTCTGTGCATGTGTGTAAAAGTGCACTTGTTTTTTTGTGTGTGTGCATTTTGTGTTAATTTGCTTAGTTATTATGTACTTATTTTTATTCAGTTTGTCATCTAAATTTGCTCACATAGTATACAGAATAAGCTTTGATATTATTAAAGCAAAATAAAAAAGAATGATAGAAAATAAATAGATTAGAAGGAAGAAAACATTTTTTTAAGTGACAGAGTCTCTCACCCAGGCTGGAGTGCAGTGGAGCAATCTTAGCTCACTGTAGCCTCACACTCCTGGGCTCATGTGAATCTCCTGCCTAAACCTCCTAAGTAGCTAGGACTGCAGGTGTGTGTCACCATACCGGCTAATCTTTTTAAAAATGTTGTAGAGACTGGGTCCTGCTGTGTTACCCATGCTAGTCGGGAAATTTCAGCCTCAAGCGATCCTTCTTGGCTTCCCAAAGCATTGGGGTTGCACGCATGAGTCACTGCACCTAGACAAATGGAAAAAAAATTAATTCCAAAGAAAATGTGGTGGTACAGTGCAGTCAAGTTTCAAAGGTTTTAATGGATAATATTTCTTGAGAGAGACATTTTCCAGGCAAGTTTCTACTTAGTGGGTGCCCAGATGACAGATGTGTAGGGAACTGACTGGTAGTGGAAAATGCAAATAGCCATTCTCAATTCCCTATTTATTTCTCATATGCCAGATACACCTATGGGAAGCCTGTCCCAGGACTTGCAACTGTGAGCCTGTGTAGAAAATATTTTCCTGTTTCTTATTGTGCTATCAAGGAAATCTGTGAGGAATTCAGTCAACAGGTTAGTATGTGGTATTCTCTCTCAATGCTATCACTTTTACAAACAGTGAGACACTCCTTTTTATGAACTAGAAAGGGTATCAGGACAAGCTCGTCCCAAAATATCCGCAACCAAAAAAGGAATTTCTGTTCTTAGTCAACAAGATTCTCCTTTGGATGACTAACTTTGGAGGTTACAAAGCAGATATGAGCATTGAGTTATTGAAGGTCAATTAACATGCTTACCGAAAAAAAAAAAAAAGTTTTCTTGTCATTATAGAGAGAATAGCAGATTTAGTGACTATTGGTCTTAATCGGTATGATATTTATTAGTTTTGGTATTTTTCTCAGCTCAACAGCAATGGCTGCATCACCCAACAAGTACAAGCAAACATGCTCCAGATTAAAAATACAGGTTTTGAAATGAAGCTCCGAGTGGAAGCCAGGATCAGAGAAGAGGGAACAGGTGTGAGTACTGAATGAATATGGAAATATAACAATAAACATTAATTTACTTCCCATAACAAAATAAGGGTCATTTGTAGGAAAGAAATTTTAGAACTAAAGTAACTTCTAAAAGTACTGACTTTTTATATTTTTTAGATGTGGTAGTCACTGCAAATGGGATCAGTGAAATCACAAACGTTGCATCCAAACTCATATTCGTGAAAGTGGATTCACACTTTAGACGAGGAATCCCCTTTTTTGGACAGGTAGGATATGTTTTAATTCACAGGTAAGCAAACTGTCCAGATGCACCTAAGCCCAGGGTACAGTGTTGTAGCCTACATTTGGTTAGTATTACCAGTTAATTAATATGACCAAAACCGTGAAAGCAAGGAGAAATACTTTCCTTTCTAAATATCACTGATGAAATGTACAGACACACACTAAACTATTATGAGAATCAGAGATCTATTTTAATATGTAGCTAATAAAGATACTTAATGTAATGTGACTTAGTTATTATATCAAATTTCTTCTGTCATTCAGTTTAGAATAAATGATATTTCTGTCATGACTCAGCCAGCATCAGAAGTTTCAGAGTTTATAACATTTATGGCTTTCTGTGTCCTTTTTTCGTCTGTTATTCTCTTCAGACATAAGTAAATAAGTCTTTAATTTTAGGCATAGGTATTAAAATAGTGTGCCTTTCATGGTCATTATTATTGTATTGTTTATATGTTTAATGTATATATTTTAACAATAACAAAACAAATAAAATATTAATTTTATTCACATAAATAATTTTACCAGTTTTATAATTAGTAAATAAGACATTCAGCTAGACATAGTGGCTCATGTTTATAATCCCAGCACTTTGGGAGGCCAGGGTTGGAGATGGGGTGGGGAGGATCGCCTGAGGCCAGGAGTTCTAGCTCAGCCCTGGCAACATAGTGAGACTTTGCCTCTACAAAAAAAAAAAAAAAAATAGAGCAGGATGGTGGCATGCACCTGTAGTCCCAGCTACTTGGGAAGTTGAGGCTGGAGGATCCCTTGAGCTCAGAACTTTGATGCTGCTCTGACCTATAATGGCACCATTGCACTCCAGCCTGGGAAACAGAGAAATACCTGTTATGGAAGAAAAGAAAAGAAGAAAAGGAAAGGGGACAGGAAAAGGCAGAGAAGAAAAACAGGGAAGAAGGGAAGGGAAGAGAAGGGGAAGGATGGGGAAGGGAGGGGAGGGGAGGGCAGGACAGGGAAGGGCAGGGAAGGGAAGGGAAAGGAAGGGAAGGGAAGGGAAGGGAAAAAACTTTCTCGTGTGGGTTTTTTTAGGTGGTTTGTTGTAGGAGATAATAATAATGTTATTAACTAATGTTTATGGAATAATTATCATATACCAAATATCTTCTAATGTATTTTTATTATTTAAATTTTTTTTTAAATTGATACATCATAGTATCAGTTTGGGGGAGTACATGTGATTATTTAATACATTCAAATAATTTGTGAAGAACTAATCAGTATAATTGAGATATTCATCACCCTAAATATTTGTCCTTTTTCTGTTAAAAGTTCAAATGATTCTCTTCTGGCTATTTTTAAATCACAGCAGATTATTGAAAACTATAGTCACCCTACTCCTCTTACGTATTTTAAAATAATTATTTAATCTTCAATACTACCATATGAAGGAGGCAATATACTTTGATCCACCTCTTAATGAAGGTGGAAAACTGAAGCACAGAGAAGTTAAGTGACTTTTTTAGCTGCTAGAGTAGAGTTCAGTATGCAGTCAAGCATTCCAGCCTCCATCTATGCAAAAAGGGAAAAACAGCCAGTTTAAATTCATTTCTGTTTTTCTAACTCTAGGTGCATATTAAGTGGCATGTTGTAGTTATTAAAAGCCTCCCTGACTCTAACGGAAATACTCCAAAGTTTCATAGATAAGCTATGTAGGAATGAGGATTCAAATAGGAGGAAACATTCTGCAGTAAATATGAAGGTTTGCTGGGGTGTTTTAGGTGGGGGAGAGGTTGTTGTTCTAGTTATAGCAGCAAAAGCATTTGTTCACGTGACTTCAGTCCTCTCTGGGTGTTAACCACATCAACTGTCAAGTACTTGTCTTCTTTAGGTGCTTCTGGTGGATGGGAAAGGTGCGCCCATCCCCAATAAACTCATCTTCATCTCTGCGAATGAAGCCAATTATCACTTTAATACAACCACCAATGAACAGGGTCTTGTACAGTTTTCAATCGATACTACTAATATCTTGGCTAGTAATCTTTTTGTCACGGTAAGTATGGAAAGACAAACCTCTGAGGTCAAAAGGAAATATTAAGAACAATGACATATTCAGAAGTGAAGAAACACACAGATTGCATTTAAGAGTAAGAAATGAGAACATATCTAGCTTTGAGGTTATAAATTTGCAGATAATAGAATTTCATGAAAAATCATAAAGGCATTAGAAAGACGCTATGGGGGAGGCAGGTGGATCACAAGGTCGAGAGATCGAGACCATCCTGGCCAACATGGTGAAATCCTGTCTCTACTAAAAAAAATACAAAAATTAGCTGGGCGTGGTGGCGCGTGCCTGTAGTCCCAGCTACTTGGGAGGCTGAGGCAGGAAAATTGCTTGAACCCAGGAGGTGGAGGTGGAAGTGAGCCGAGATCATGCCACTGCACTCCAACCTGGCACCTGGCAACAGAGCGAGACTCTGTCTCAAAAAAAAAAAAAGAAAAAAAAAAGAAAAGGCACTACAGAATTGCCTTATCATTTCACTATCATTATCTGTAACATTTTATATATTATGAAAAAAATCTTATTTGATTTGGGTCTTGAACAATATCAGCTGCTTCAGTAATTCATGTAATTTGTTTTATGTTATTTTTTCCATGTGTACTTAGAAATTTTGTAAAGTGATCACACACACACACACACACAACAATACACACTGTCTAATGATGATGATGGAAACATTTCTGTAGCTAAAGAGTTTTCATGCTTGTTATCTCAGACAAGGAAGTGACAAAAGACCACAATTTATGGATTTCATGTAGATAAATAACAGAAATTATTTCTGTTTCTTAGAGTGTTCACTTGTTAATTCAGTTTAAAGATATGTAATGACGTTTAGTGTTTTCTATGTGATAGACACTTGCTCTCCCTAGGATTTAAAAGGTGAATAGTGTCCCTACACTTTCAAAGTTCCTACTTTCATAGAGTTAACAGATCTGTGAATTATTAGTATGATGTGCTTACATGCAAAAGGTTTTTTTTTTAAATAGGAACTTTATTATGAGAGCAAATAGAAGAGTCCATAACGTACGCCTAATAAATTTAGGAAAAAATAAGTGCACTCTGAAGAAAAACTAAGGAGCAGTTACCACAAGGGAAATGGATAGAATTGTGTGCTAAACAATATATGCAAGGCTTAAAGTTTCAGAAACCACATAGGTCTCAAAGATTGGAAGTCACAATAATGACAAGAGGCATAAATGCTAATTTACTAAGGATTACTATAAACAATTTTGAAGCCCTTAAGGTAATAGAATGTTATATTAATATAAAACCTAATTTTAAACAAGCCAATTTATGAGGTAATTCTAATACCTGAAAAATCCCATTTCCGCTTGTTGGAGTTATTTATCATTCTCACTGGGACGTCATCTTTCTTCTAGTTCTGAGGGGCAGAAGGAAAATGTCAAAGTAGTAATGAGTTAGCAGAATCAGGGCAAAAGAGAGAAATTTATGGATGATTTCCTTTTCTTTGAATGTTGGGAGGCTGAAAATTCATTTATTTCACTGTCAACCAGTATGAGGGAGAGCTGTAGTGTATTTTAGAGTGGAAGACACAGTTTTAACTATCCATTTTGGTGAGAAGCTAAGGCGAAGAATCTCAAGACAATATTCTTACTTTGTTTTTGTGTTTGCTCAGGTTTCCACTGAGCATCCCAGCTTTTGTTTCCCCTATTCATGGATAGCAGAAGTCCACCAGCATGCTCAGCACACTGCAAGTCATGTTTTCTCCTTAAGTGGGAGTTACGTTGACCTGGAGCCTGTGGCTGGTACTCTGCCCTGCGGCCACACACAGACTATCAGGGCACACTATATGCTGAAGAGACAGGCCATGGGAGAGCTGTCGGAGTTGAGTTTCCATTACCTGGTAAGAATGAAGCCATGGAATACAATTGCAGCTTGTCAGTAGGCAAAAGTGATCAATAGGCTCAGGAACGTCAATAAACTACTTGCACACAGCCATGTTGCATTCTTGTTGTGCGTCCTTCATTTTGTGAGTTTTCACGAGGTTGATTCTCTCCAGCAGAGACTTGACAACTGAAAGTGAGTCATGTGGGGATAGGATGCTGAGATCTGTGTCCAGCTCAAGAAAAGTTCTTTACCGTTTTTCATTTCAGATCATGGCTAAAGGAGGCATAGTCAGATCTGGAACCCACACTCTGCCTGTGGAGTCAGGAGACAGTGAGTATCCTCAGGTTCATCTCTCCTTGCTTCCCTCACACATCCTTACCCTTCCCTCAGTGACAGTTCACCAATGGGGAAATCATTTCTATCACTTCTTCACAACAAGGAGGACACCCAGGAAAATACTCTTCTTGTGACTCTTTGGCATTTTAAAATTCAACACTCAACAGATAAATTTTGTTTTCTACTCCGTATCAGTCACTCTGCTAAAGCACACTATTTTTTTCACTTTAGCTTGTTTCTTCTAACAGTAAAATTAAAATCTTTTTAAAATCTAAGCTTCCTTCTATTCATCTCCACCCCTAATAAAATGTACATTGATTATGTTAATATTGCAGAGAAGAGCAGAGTAATTATCATGGGAAATGGGAGGGAAGAAAGGTGCTAGATTTTTTTTTTTTTCTGTGCCAGACCATGAGTACTTTATACATGAAATCGGATTCCCTTCAAGAATAAAATGGGGACTAAGGAACCAAGATTGTTTTCCATTCTAAGTCAAATAATGTAGAGGTTAAACCACTGAAAAGAGAACCCATGAACATTTTTGTAATTAAGCTAAACTAAGGCAAACATTTTACCAATTTTCACTGCACCCCTGAGCTAAACTTAATAACCATTAGATTTGCTCCATGCCTAATATTTTCTCTTTTTGTGTTTTCTCTTCCTGCTAAGCTGGAAAAACAAAATATCCATTTTTAATTTTTATTTTTCAATTTTGAAAATTGAAACAATTTTGAGAAGTTTGAAATATACAAGCTATTAATCAGTACTCTAATAATTAATGATTATTTTAATTAAGCATTAAAGACTGCTGCCAGTCTTTAATGAATATTGGTTTTTCCTACTACTAGTGTAGAGACATTTAGATATGGAGACTGGACCCCAATGTATACATTGTTCCCCTCAATTCTTGTTGAATAATTTTCTTCTAATACTGCTATATGTATCACGTTCACAGCAATAATCGAAGGTTTTAAAATATTTATTTTTTTCTTTTCTAATATTTCAACTTGAATTTTCTTCATAAAAGGAAGAGCCTGTGTAACAATCTCTATATAGTAAAATGAGGAATAGTTACTTAATTATTTACTTTGTGAAGATGCCACAACATTTTATTGAAAGTAACTGAGTCAATCAGAAAAAATTTCTCTATATAGCTAATTACATCAATTGTTTCATCAAAAAACAATGTTAACCACATATTTTAATACTTATTAATTACTGACTTACTTTCCACAGAAGAATTGTTGAAAGCCCCTACACCTCTAAGATACGAGAAAGAATTTTGTTCACAATTTGCCTAAATTCATATTTTTAAAACTTTTCAAATTGTCCAAGTTGAGCTTCCTCATATTGTTTTCTTTTTACACTATTCTTCATACTATCCAAATTATTATTCCTGAACTATTTGTCTGTTTAATTGCCAGAGTTCAGATTTTAAATAATGAAGCCTTCTCAAATTTTACTATTTATTTTTATTTTTATTTTTAATCTTTTATTTTAGGTTTGTAGGATACATATGCAGGTTTGTCATATAGGTAAACTCGTGTCACAGGGATTGTTCAGATTATTTCATTACCCAGGTTCTAAGCCTAGTACTCAGTAGTTATTTTTTCTGATCTTCTTCTTCCACCCGCCCTCCATCCTCCAGTAGGCCTCAGTGTCTTCTGCTCTCCCTCCTCCCACCTTCCACCCTCAGATACGCCCCACTGTGTGTTGTTCTCCTCTTTGTAGCCATATATTCTCATCATTTAGCTCCCACTTATAACTGAGACTGTGCAGTATTTGGTTTTCTGTTCCTGCATTATTTTGCTAAGAGTAATAGCTTCTAGCTCCATCTATGTTCCTGCAAAGGCCATGATAGTGTACTTTTTATGGCTGCATAGTTCCATGGTGTATATGTACCACATTTTCTTTATCCGGTCTTCCACTGATGGGCATTTATGTTGATTCCATGTCTTTGCTATTGTGAATAGGGTTGCAATGAACGTAAGTGTGCATGTGTCTTTATGACAGAACAATTTCTATTCTTTGGGAATATACTCAGTACCAAAATTCTTGACTCGAATGATAGTTCTGTTTTTAGCTCTTTGAGGAATTGCCACACTGCTTTCCACACTGGCTGAACTAATTTACACTCCCACCAGCAGTGTATAAGCATTCCCTTTTCTCCACAACCTTGCCAATATCTATTATTTTTTGACTTTTAATGATAGCCATTCTGACTGATGTGAGATGATATCTCATTGAGGTTTTGATTTGCATTTCTCTAATATTCAGTCGTATTTAGCTTTTTTCATTTGCTTGTTGGCCATATGTATATCTTCTTTTGAAAAGTGTTTATTCATGTCATTTGCCCACTTTTTAATGTGGTGGTTTGTTTTTTCCTTGCAAATTTGTTTAAATTTCATAGATGGTGGATACTAGACCTTTATCGGATGCATAGTTTGCAAGAGTTTTCTCTCATTCTCTAAGTTGTCTGTTTACTCTATGGATAGTTTCTTTGGCTGTGCAAAAGAAGCTCATTAGGTTAATTAGATACCATTTGCCAATTTCTGCTTTTGTTGCAATTGCTTTAAGCCTTTTCTTCATGAAATTGTCTCAGTTCCTATGTCCAGAATGGTATTGTCTAGGTTGTTTTCCAGAGTTTGTATACTTTTTGGGTTTACATTTCAGTCTTTAACCCATCTTGCGTTGATTTTTGTATATTGTATAAGGAAGGGGTCCAGTGTCAATCTTCTGCCTATGGCTAACCAGTTATCTCAGCATCATTTATTGAATAGGGAGTCCTTTCTTTATGTTTCTCAGCTTTCTTGAAGATCAGATGGTTGTAGGTGTGCAGTATTATTTCTGGTCTCTGTATTCTGTCCCATTGATCTGTGTGTCTGTTTTTGTACCAGTACCATGATGTTTTGGTAACTGTAGCCCTTTAGTTTAGTTTGAAGTTGGGTAGCATGATGCATCCTCCTTTGTTCTTTTTGCTTAGGATTGCCTAGGCTATTTGGTCTTTTTGTTAGTTCTATATGAATTTTAAAATAGTTTTTTCTAGGTCTGTGAAGGATGCCATTGGTCATTTGATAGGAATAGTGTTGAAACTATATGTTGCTTTGGGCAGTATGACCATTTTCATGATACTTATTCTTCCTATCCATGAGTATGGAATATTTTTCCATTCGTTTGTGTCATCTCTGATTTCTTTGAGCAGTGTTTTATAATTCTCATTATAGAGATCTTTTGCCTCCCTGGTTAGCTGTATTTCTAAGTATTTTATTCTTTGTGTGACAGTTGTGAATGGAATTGTATTCCTGATTTGGCTGTTGGCTTGGCTGTTGTTGGTACAGGAATGCTAGTAATTTTTGTACATGATTTTGTATCCTGAAATTTTGCTAACGTCATTTCTCAGCTTAAGGAGCTTTGGGGCCGAGACTATAGTGTTTTCTAGATACAGAATCATGTCATCTGCAAACACAGATAGTTTGACTTCATTTCTTCCTATTTGGATGCTCTTTATTTCTTTGTCTTGCCTGATTGTTCTGGCCAGGACTTCCAATACTGTGTTGAATAGGAACGGTGAAAGAGGACATCCTTGTCTTGTGCCAGTTTTTAAGGAGAATGCTTCCAGCTTTTGCCCATTCAGTATGATGTTGACTGCGAGATTGTCATAAACGGCTCTAATTATTTTGAGATAAGTTCTTTCAATATCCAGTTTATTGGGAGTTTTTTAACATGAAGAGGTGTTGAATTTTACTGAAATCCTTTTCTGCATCTGTTGAGGTAAGCATCAGTTTTTGTCTATAGTTCTGTTTCTATGATGAATCTTTATTGATTTGCATATGTTGAATCAACCTTGCATCCCAGGGATGAAGTCTACTTGATCATGGTGGATAAGCTTTTTGAAGTGCTGCTGGATTTGGTTTGCAAATATCTTGTTGAGGATTTTTGCATCAGAGTTCATCAAGGATGTTTGGTCAGACTATTTTTTATGTGAATCCCACTTCTCCTCATTGGGGGGGACCCCACAACCTGGGACTCCAGCTGCCACCACCCCACCCCCATCAGGGTTTTCAGGCTGGTAGCAACTCAACATTTCCCTGAGACAGACCTCAGAGAAGGAGAGGCTGGCTGCCATTTTTTCTCTCTTGCAGGCTCCATTGCTGTAACTTTCAGGCTCTGAAGAGCAAGTAGGAATTAGGGTGTGGCATGGATTCCCTGCACAGCACAGCTGACCCACTAGTTCTTTTAGTTGTGATGTAAGGTTGTTAATTTGAGATCTTTCTAACTTTTTGATGTGAATGTTTAGTGCTATAAGTTTCCCTCTTAACACTGCCTTAGCTGTGTCCCAGAAATCCTGGTATAGTGTATGTTTTTTCTCATTAGTTTCAAAGAACTTCCTGATTTCTGCCTAAATTTTATTATTTGCCCAAACATCATGCAGGAGCAGGTTGTTTAATTTCTATGTAATTATATGGTTTTGAGAGATTTTCTTCATATTGTATTCTATTTTAATCATATGGTGGTCCAAGAGTGTGGATTGTATGATTTCATTTTTCTTAATTTGCTGAGGATTGTTTTATGTCTGATTGTGTGATCGATTTTAGAGTAGTGCCATGTGCAGTTGAGAAGAATGTATGTGTTGTTGTTTTGGGGTGGATAGTTCTGTAGATGTCTATCAGATCCATTTTGATCCAGTGTTGAGCTAAGATCCTAAATGTCTTTGTTAATTTTCTGCCATGATGGTCTGTCTAATACTGCCAGTGGAGTGTGGAAGTTTCTCAGTATTATTGTGTGGGAGTCTAAGTATCTTTGAATGTCTCTAAGAACTTGTTTTATGAATCTGGGAGCTCCTGTGTTGGGTGCATATAGATTTTGTTTAGTTAGGTCTTCTTGTTGAATGAAACCCTTTACCATTATGCAATTCCCTTCTTTGTCTTTTTTTTTTGTGTGTGTGCTTTCTTGGTTTAAAGTCTGTTTTGTTTGAAATTAGTCTTGCAATCCCTGCTTTTTTCTAATTTCCATTTGCTTGGCAGGTTTTTCTCCTTCCCTTTATCTTGAGCCTATGGGTGTCATTGCATGTGAGATTGGTCTCTTAAAGACAGCATACCACTGGGTCTTGCTTCTTCCTCCAGCTTGCCACTGTGCCTCTTGAGGCATTTAGTCTGTTTACATTTGAGGTTAATATTGAGATGTGTGAATTTGAAACTGTCATCACATTGTTAGCTGTCAACTTGTTTGTGTAGTTGCTCTATAGTGTTACTGATCTGTGTACTTCGGTGTGTTTTTGTAGTGGCTGGTAATAGTCTCTCCATTTTATATTTAGTGCCTCTTTCTAGAGCTCTTGTAAGATGGGTTCAGTGGTAACAAATTCCTTCAGCATTTGCTTGTCTGAGAAGGATCTTATTTCTCCTTCACTTATGAAGTTTAGTTTAGCTAGATATGAAATTCTTGGTTGAAATTTCTTTTCTTTAAGAATATTGGCTGGGCATGGTGGCTCATGCCTGTAATCCCAGCACTTTGGGTGGTTGAGGTGGGCAGATCACGAGGTCAGGAGATAGAGACCATCCTGGCCAACATGATGAAACTCCATCTCTACCACTAATACAAAAATTAACTGGGTGTGGTGGTGTGCACCTGTACTCCCAGCTACTCAGGGGACTAAAGGAGAACTACTTGAACCCGGGAGGTAGAAGTTACAGTGAGCCGAGATCTTGCCACAGCACTCCAGCCTGGTGACAAAGAGTGAGACTCCGTCTCAAAAAAAAAAAAAAAGGCTCCCAATATTTTATGACTTGTAAGGTGTCTGCTAATAGCTGCACTGTTAATCTGATGAACTTCCCTTTGTAGGTGACTTGTTCTTTCTCTCTGGCTGCCTTTAACACTTTTTTTCTTTCATTTCAAATGTGGTGAATGTGATGATTACGTGTCTTAGGGATGACCTTCTTGTGAAGTATATTTTGAGGTTCTCTATATTTCCTGAATTCAAATTTGCCCTCTCTAGTTAGGAGGGGAATTTTCATGGATGATATCCTAAAATATGTTTTCCAAGTTGCTTTCATTCTGCTCATCTCTTTCAGGGACACCAAGATTAGATTCAGTCTTTTTACATACATAATCCCACATTTCTCAGAGATTTTGTTCATTCCTTTTCATTCTTTTTTCTTTATTCTGCCTGACTGTTGTATTTCAGAAAGTCAATCTTGTAGCTCTGGGATTCTTTCCTCAACTTGATCCATTCTGCTGTTAATACTTGTGATTGCATTATGAAATTCTTGTAGAATGTTATTCAGCTCTATCAGGTTGATTATATTCTTTTCTGTCCTGACTATTGTGTCTGTCAGCTCCTGCATCATTTTACTGTGATTCTTAGCTTCTTAGATTGGGTTTCAACATTCTCCTGACTCGCAATGATCTTCATTCCTATCCACATTCTGAATTATATTTCTGTCATTTCAGCCATCTCAGCCCAGTTAAGAACCCTTGCTGGAGAACTGGTGTGATCATTTGGAGGAAAGAAGATGCTCTAGCTTTTTGAGTTGTCAGAGTTCTTGTGCTGGTTATTTCTCATCTTTGTGACCTGATGTTTCTGCAGTCTTAGAAAGTGCTGTTGTCGGCTGGGCGCAGTGGCCCATGCCTGTAATCCCAGCACTTTGGGAGGTCGAGGTGGGCAGATCACCTGCGGTCGGGAGTTCAAGACCAGCCTGACCAACATGGATAAACCCCATCTCTACTAAAAATACAAAATTAGCCAGGGGTGGTGGTTCATGCCTGTAATCCCAGCTACTTGGGAGCCTAAGGCAGGAGAATCACTTGAATCTGGGAGGCAGAGGTTGTGGTGAGCCGAAATTGTACCATTGCACTCCAGCATGGGCGACAGAGCAAAACTCTGTCTTAAAAAAAAAAAGAAAAAAGAAATTGCTGTTGTTTCAATTTTTTCCTTTTATCTTATTTGATGACTTTGGGGGTTTGATTGTGGTATAAGGTGGGTTCAGTTAACTGACTTTGTTACCAGAAGATTCATGGGCAGTAGGGACAGAGAGGGGCAAGGCTTAGCTCAGGACTCGTGGATTGCATGCTGTAACTGTGGGAAACTGGTATCTGGCTCCAACTTTGTTCTCTGGCTCCAACTTTGTTCTCTGGCTCCTTGAGGTTAGGAACCTGCTGCACTGAAGGGGCCAAGGTACTCCCAGACTATTGATCACAACCACTCCCATGGATGACGTCAGCCAAAGCACTTTGCAGGACAGTGGCAGTGGGATCAATCCTCATTCACATGTACCAGCAGCAGAGGCAGTGGCAGAGTGGTGGAGTACAGGCTCATCAGCTATGGCAGGGTGCTAGCAGGTGCCAGCTTGCTGGCCTTTGTGCAGGCATTCACAGCAGTGGTCATGGCAGTATGGCTCAGGGGATTTGGGGATCCCCACCAGCAACTGTGCATGCATTTGCATTGATGGTGGTGTTAGCACGGGGGTGGGGCGCTGGTGGGTGCAGGACTATATGAATCTTTTGTGTGCATTCACACTGGCAGCAGTGTCTGCACATGGCTAGGGGTGGGTCTCTGCGTTTTGTGCCTAGTTTTGCATTGGCAGGCACAGTGCAGGGGCAGAGTCCTGGCAGGGGTGGGGTTGGTGAACTTAGTGCCTGCCAATGCTCTGACATCAGTGGTGGTGTGATGGGGTAGGGAGGGATGGAGTGTACTCAGGCTGCCAGCAGTGGCAAGGCAGGGTGCATGCACACACATGTGCTGGAAATTTTTATTATTAAAAGCTTTAATTTCCTACCACTATTCTTTGCAATAAAGTCACCATATTTTTTTCTATTTTTATGACATTTCAATCTACCCCACCTTCCATGTTGAACTTAAGACACAGTGATAGAAGGGCTTCCTTCCTTTTAGAAAAGGAACTTATTTCCTTTTTTGAGGTTTGCGCTAAATCTTGATCTGTCCAACTCAATAGAAATATGAATGGCATGACACAGCCTTAATGATATTTTAAAGTTCCTTTCTTTTCAAACTTAGAGTTTTGAAGTATAAATACATAGTGATATAAAATAATAAGTAATGTTAGGCTAACATAAAATTTACATAAAGTTGGAAAAATTCCATATTCTACATAAAGTTAAAACAGTTTTTAATTGAGAACCACCCATCTCAGGGCTTTAATATCATCATTTTTAAAAAGGAAATTTTGTCCGTGCACAGTGGCTGCTGCCTGTAATCGCAGCACTTTGGGAGAATTGCTTGAACTCAGGAGTTTGGGACCAGCCTGGGATACATAGCAAGACCCTATCTCTACAAAAATATATAAAAAATTAGCCAAACATGCTGTTGTGCACCTGTAATCCCAGCTACTGGGGAGGCTGAGGCAGTACAATCACGTGAACCCAGAAGTTTGAGACTGCAGTGAGCTATGATTGCACCACTGCATTCCAGCCTGGACAACAGAGCAAGACCCTGTCTCAAAAAAATTGCATTTATTTAACATGTACAACATAACATTATGGGACACATATAGATAGTAAAATGGCTACTATAGTGATGCAAAATAACATGGCCGTCATCTCACCTACTTACTCATTTGTGTTTGTGGCAAGAACAGCTAAAATGTACTCATTTAGCAGAAATCTAAAATATACTACCATTTTATTAGCTACAGTCTTCATGTTGTGTATTAGATAGCTAGCCTTGTTCATCCTGATATTATATTACACTGTGTAAAATATTTCTGAGGATATTAGACTTAATTTCTAACACATATGGTCAAGAAAAAATAAAATCAATTATAGTTCTTCTACAGTTATAATTGTCTTTGTGCTACATTACTATTTTGAGTTTCAACGATGTCTAGAGACTTTGTTACCGTATGTATTGTCTAACTGCACCAAGAATAAGTTACTGGAAAACAACTTGGAAGCACAGAAATTTAAAGCAATATAGCTGGGAATCTGGGACAGGAGGGATGTCGAGGAAAGGAAGACGTGGAACCAACACCAGATGGTATCTGTCTTCTCTCTATGTACCAACATCCCAGAACCTTTGCTGTCATTAAGTCTCTCGTGGTTGTATAATTACCATTATTCTACTAAATGTGGGCCATCTACTCAAGTCACCAGTGGACTGTTCAGAAAATGGAACTTTTGTTGTTATCCTTTTGTAACTACCTGATGGCCCTTTAGCCTGCTTTAAAGTGTAATGTATTTTCTGAAGTGTTTTCTGGTACCATTTAATACTTCCAGTAGAAATATACTAATGTACTTATAAGAGTTTAACACTGCAATGAAAACTCTAAAAATTAAATATTCTTTTAGGACGTTCAACTAGTATGAACTTTTTTTTTTTTTTACATACAGTGCTTTTAAAAGTCATATATTATAAAATAAACTCACTATATCTTACAAATTATACCTCTATATTTAAATTGAGAATCACCTCTAGTCTGAAATGTAAATAAAATATTGTCACATATATATGCATAAAATTTGGAGCTACTGATATTTAATTGATTAAGGCAACAGCTAAGTGGAATATCAGATTTTAAAAATATGAGTGAAAGGAACTTTGTTAACTTATGCTACAAGTGAAGTTCTGAAGGGATACATTGGCCTACTAATTTCACCAAATGACTAAATGCACATAAAGAGACTAAGCCATTGAATGAATGGACACAGTCTAAACTGGGTAAGACCAAGGAATAGTGTCCTGACTTATCACCATTTTGTCTCACTCTCTCCATGTTCCAGTGAAAGGCAGTTTTGTCTTATCCTTCCCTGTGGAGTCAGACGTTGCTCCCATTGCACGAATGTTCATCTTTGCCATTTTACCAGTTGGAGAAGTTGTTGGAGACTCTGAAAATTTTGAGATTGAAAACTGTCTAGCCAACAAGGTGAGTGATTTAACATAAAATTCAAAGAACACAAATAAATGATACTGTAATCTAGATACTGCCATCTATTTCACCCCAGAGAAAACTGAGGTCAGAAAAGTAAAATGAGTTGCCCAACAGTTCCCAACAAGTTTATGTAAGACCCACATTTCTAGGCATCTAGAAGCTACCAAATAAAATACAATCAGTGTTGTGTTCATGATGGTCTTCTCTGCTGATTCAATTGTGTGAGTACGTAAAATGCTAAGACTCAGAAGTTCCCAAATCCTGAAGAATAAGTACAAATACCTAGAATTACCTTATCATGTATCAGAGATAAAGATGGCCAGTGGGGCACGGTGACTCACGCCTGTAATCCCAGCACTTTGGGAAGCTGAGGAGGGTGGATCACGAGGTCAGGAGTTTGAGACAACTCTGGCCAACATGGAGAAGCCCCGTCTCTACTAAAAATACAAAAAAGAGTTGGGTGTGGTGGCACACACCTGTAATCCCAGCTACTCAGGAGGCTAAGGCAGGATAATCTCTTGAACCCAGGGGTGGAGGTTGCAGTGTGCCAAGATCATGCCATTGCACTCTGGCCTGGGTGACAGAGCAAGACTCCGTCACAAAACAAAACAAAACAAAACAAAACAAAACAAAACAAAACAAAACAAAAGATGGCCATCTAAAAGTTAAACAAGGTATCTATCCTTATTCTGCCTCAGTTGTCTCCATAGGACAAGACTAAGCTACTAAGAAGCCTTTGCAATATAGTGAAGGAAAGATGTAAAAACAGATTTCTAACTGAAATTAACAACATAGTCACATCAACTGAATATAAGGATGACTTAGGAAATGCAGGTGATTGCAAGATCACAGAAGTAGGGAAAACACTGGTTGACTTTTCCTTCATTTTCCACAGGTGGACTTGAGCTTCAGCCCAGCACAAAGTCTCCCAGCCTCACACGCCCACCTGCGAGTGGCAGCTGCTCCGCAGTCTCTCTGTGCCCTTCGTGCTGTGGACCAAAGTGTGCTGCTCATGAAGCCTGAGGCTGAACTCTCCACATCCTCAGTGAGTTTCCAGCAGCCTCAGGGACCAGGAAGGGCCATTCCAGGGGCTCAGAGCAAGAAGCCTCTATTGAGAGTAAAATGTAGCTGTAAAAATACTTACCATTTGTCTAGTCCTTGATAGTTTCTCATGCTGTCTTGTAGGTTTTCTCACTTAATCTGCCCAACATTCTGGAGAGTATTAGTCCCAGTTTAAGATGAGAAAGTGGATTCAGAATAGTTGAAAGATTTGTTCAAGACTGAGTGACACAAGCTGAGATGTGATTCTGAAACTCTGCCTGCAAGTTTCGATTCCTTCTATGATACAACTTCTATTTCTATAAAGAATCAAATCTCAACCTCAGTAATTAATGTCTTACAATAATCTTAATGAAACTACATTTTGTTAAGATTCCACACTTATGTGATGGTCATGTTTAAAACAGTGAGTAAATTAATGTGTTGCCAAAGTATTTGATAATTTGGACCCTGTCTCAGGGAATCACTTTTGGTCACTGGAGTAGGTAAGCTTGTTCTAAAATTAATACCTGCAAACATAAGGGAAGTCATGTACCTTTAACGCATCTAACTATTTATGTCTCGAGAGTTGTTGGGATCTGTGAAAGTGATAATAAGTGATTCGAAAATTATTTTCTATTTTTTAAAAAAAGACCTACTACACCTTTGTTAGCAATCTTGATTCACAGACTAAAATTTTAATTCTCTGCTATTTACTACAGTTATATTAATTCATGGGGTAACATCTGGCATGTCATGATGATTTATTTATTTTATTATTTCAAGCTTACTACATGCCGGATCTGTTGTAGAAGCTGAGGAAACAGAAGGAAACATACCACAGTACTTGCCCTTATAGAGGGTCAATTAAACACAGGCTGTAGGTGACTCAGCAAAATAAAAGGTGAACATTGGCTAATAATTGCCATTTGGAGAAAATATCTAATATGGCATTTTTGAAGAACAATTATCAGAAGGAAGGGAAAAGCTCAGAACCTACTTGTCTAACCTATTTAAAACTAGATTACTCATATTTGAATTTTTTTAATATAATACAAGAAAAAATGAGGTTGTTATGATTTGATCATTGACAAAAAGTTAAGATAAATTTTATAGCTTTAACTGCCTCATGAATCATCATTTAAAAAGGTCAATCAACTTATCTGTTTGGTAGGAATTATTGCTTTTCAATGTTGGTTGACAAATTAGTAATATGAAAGTTTCTTTTGTTTGTTCTAGTTTCTACTTCACGTCTATTAAAATTTTAAACTCTGAGATAGGCTTGGCGCGGTAGCTCATGCCTGTAATCCCACCACTTTGGGAGGCCGAGGCGTGTGAATCACAAGGTCAGGAATTCAAGACCACACTGACCAAGATGGTGAAACCCGTCTCTACTAAAAATACAAAAATTAGCCAGCTGTAGAGGCGGGTGCCTGTAATCCCAGCTACTCAGGAGGCTGAGGCAGGAGTATCGCTGGAACCTGGGTGGCAGAGGTTGCAGTGAGCTGAGATAGCACCACTGCACTCCAGCCTGGGCAATAAAGTGAGACCCTCATGTCAAAAATAATAATAACCATGAGATAACTATAGCCGAGACCCCTGTCCTATTTTTACTTATCAAAATCAACATTCTTGAGGTTGGAGCATACCCACTAGTGCCCCCTTATCTGCAGGGGTGTGTCCCAAGACCTCCAGTGGATGTCTGAAACTGAGGATAGCACTGAACCCAATGCCATCAACCAGAACACATTCTGTTCCTGTCTTCCACCCACAAATTTAATGCCTTTTCCATCTTAACAAAGCACTTATCGCATGCTGTAGCCATAATTTTTGTAGTTCGAGATGTGACAGCAAAACTAACATGAATTTCTTTTTCCTTCTTCACAATTTCATGGATAGAAGATTCCTTCTTGCCATAGATCTTAGCAACCTCAGCATACATTTTCTTTTCTTTCCTCATCAAGTGGAGAACTTTCACCTTTTCTCGTAAAGGAAGTACTTTCCGGTTTCTCTCTCACCTCTGAACTGCCAGCATCAGTACTCTGGTCCAATGGGGCCATTATAAAGTAAAATCAGAGTGACTCGATACTGTGACACTGTGATACTGTGACAGTCAATCTCATAACTGAGGAGACTAAGTGACTAAAGGGCAGGGGGTGACTACAGTGTGGATCCACCGGAAAAAGGGAGAATTCACATCCTGAGCAGGATGAAGCAGGATGGTGGGAGATTTCATCGTGCTGCTCAGAATGGCAGCAATTTAAAACTTTTGTGAATTGTTTATTTCTGAATTTTCCATTTAGTATTTTTGGATCACAGTTGACCACAGATGGTGGAAATCTTGGAAACCAAAACTGCAGATCGGGGGGACTCCTATAATCAAAGTTTTTCTCAATCTTGATTTGTATTTTATTAATAGGTCAAAATATCTCCTCGTAGCATAATAACTATTATGCAAGAGACAATGACCATGTTTCTGTATTTTAGTTAGAGAAAACAACTTCAAGAAGATAACCTGAAACAAGAAAACTTTCTGAGTGCATTGTTTGGAAACATGCCTGATGTTTTTACACTCCGTATTGATGACAGTCTATTCTAAGCTATTAATTTCAGCATGGAGTAAAGGAGTTTAGTCTACCTCTCAACAGTTCACATCCGTCTTATTCTGTTCAGTCATATACATTTAATAGTTGCTTCAGTCAGGGTTGGTGAACTTTGAATGTTGTGGAGGTAGGAAGGAATTATGAACATAATGAGATTTTAGATGATAAAGTTATAAAAACCTTTAAGCTTGGTTGCTTTGAATAACAACAGAAATCATTAGTTCACCCTATATGAATAATACATGTTCATTTACATACCTGTTTAATTCTACTCAAAAACAAAGGCAAATAAAGAAGTAGAAAGGGTTTTGTGTTAGCTGTCCACTGCTGCTTAACAATTTTCTTCAAAACCTAGTGGCTTGAAACAATCAACATTTCTTATCACATGCAGCTTCTGTGAGTCAGGAATTCAGAGCAGCTTAGCTAGGTGGGTCTAGCTTGTCATCTGCAGTGACTGTGATTAGCATGGTGGCCAGAGCTGCAGTCACCTGACAGCTTGGAAGATCTGCTTCCAAGACAGGTTTCTTGAACACTATTGTCAGGAGGCCTCAGTTCCTCACCACAAAGACGTCCTAGGGCTGCTGGTGTCCTGATTCTCCAGAGCATGTGATCCGAGAGAGCTAATGTGTTCTGAGAGTGCTAAAGTTGTAATATCTTCTATCACCTAAGCTTCAAAGTCATGTCTCCTCATTTCCACAATATCCCATTGGCTATAGCAGTCTACCTTATTCATTGTGGCACGAATAATGTTAGGGCATGAATATCAGGAGGCAGAGATTGTTGTGAGCAATTTTGGAAGCTGTCTCCACAGCCTGACCTTTGACTCCCAGAAATTTATGAGCTCCCACATGTAAAATATACTCGATCCTCTCTCTGAGGTCCCTAATACTCTCATTATAAAATAGTAACAGCTCACAGGCTAAAGATCATTTAAATCAGGTCCAAGTACAGATAATGCCCCTCAGATGTGATTCCTCAGGTACAATACCTCTAGATACAAAGGCATTGAACTAACATGTACTCAAGTTATTTGGCCTTACACACTCAACATACAATGATAGAAATGGTATAGAATAATCACTATTGACACTCCTGTTCAAAAAGGGGGAAACCAGAGGCCCTCAAGAGTTATTGGTCCATAGCTACTCTGAGATCAAGCCAGGCAAATGGAAGTTCTCTGATTCAGACTCGATCTTACATCAGTCCAGGGATAAATATTCAGGCTCTGGCCCTGCCCTGTGGATTCTTGATTCTGTTGAGTCTTCTTTTTTCCATAAAAAGTACCCTGCATTTGCAACTGCATAGACATTGGTCTATCCAATATACATGATATAAGTTCACTTATGTGACTATGTGATTCCTTTATTTTTATTTTGAATATGGACTACATTTTATTTATTTATTTATTTCTTCAACTTTTATTTTAACTTCAGAGGTACAACAAACACATCTGGGCATTAAGCCAAGCATCTATTAGCTATTCTTCTTGATGCTCTCCCTCCCCACACCCTGCCCTCTGACAGGCCCTAGTAAGTGGTGTTCTCCCCATATGTTCTCATCATTCAGCTCCCACTGATAAGTGAGAACATGCAGTGTTTGGTTTTCTGTTCCTGTGTTAGCTTGCTGAGGATAATGGTTTTCAGCTCTATCCATGTCCCTGCAAAGGACATGAACTCATTCCTTTTTATGGCTGCATAGTAATCCATTGTGTATATGTATCACATTTTCTTTATCTAGTCCACCACTGATGGGCATTTAGATAGATTCCATGTCTTTGCTATCATGAATAGTGCTGCAGTGAACATATGCATACATGTATCTTTACAACAGAATGATTTATATTCCTTTGGGTATACACCCAGTAATGCGATTGCTGAGTCAAATGGTATTTTTGCCTCTAGGTCTTTGAAGAATTACCACACTTTCTTCCACAATAGTTGAACTAATTTATACTCCAACCAACATTAAAAAAGCATTCCTTTTTCTCCACAACCTCACCAGAATCTGTTGTTTTTTAACTTTTTAATAATAGCCATTCTGATTGGTGTGAGATGGTATCTCATTGTGGTTTTGATTCACGTTTCTCTAATGAGAAATTAGAGAAATAATGATGCTGAGGTTTTTTTTCATACATTTGTTGGCTATATATATATGTCTTATTTTGAGAAGTGTCTGTTCGTGTCCTTTGCCAACCTTTAGATGAGATCTTACTTCTTGTAAATTTGTTTAAGTTCCTTGTAGACTCTGGATATTAGGCCTTTCTCAGGTGGATAGATTGTGAAAATTTTCTCTCATTCTTTAAGTTGTCTGTTCACTCTGATGATAGTTTCTTTTGCTGTGCAGAGCTCTTTAATTAGATCCCATTTGTAAATTTTTGCTTGTTTCAGTTGCTTTTGGCATTTTCACCATGAAATCTTTGCCTTTGCCTATCTCCTGAATAGTGTTGCCTGGATTTTCTTCCAGGGTCTTTATAGTTTTGGGTTTCACATTTAAGTCTTTAATTCATCTTAAGTTAATTTTTGTATATGGTGTAACGAAGGGGTCTTGTTTCAATTTTCTGCATATGGCTAGCCAGCACTCCCAGCATCACATATTGAATAGGGAGTCCTTTCCCCATTGCTTGGTTTTGTCAAGTTTGTTAAAGATCAGATGGTTGTAGGTGTGCGGTTTTATTTCTGAGTTCTCTATTCTGTACCATGGAGGTATGTGACTGTTCTTTTACCAGTATCATCCTGTTTTGGTTACTGTAGCCTTGTAGTAGAGTTTGAAGTCAGGTAACATGATGCTTCCAGCTTTGTTCTTCTTGCTTAGAATTGTCTTGGCTATTCAGGCTCATTTTGGTTTGATATGAATTTTAAAACAGACTTTTCTGATTCTGTGAAGAATGTTAATGGTAGTTTAATGAAAATAGCATTCAATCTAAAGATACTTTAGGCTGCATGGCCATTGTCATTACATTGATTCTTCTTACCCATGAGCATGGAACGTTTCTCCATTTGTTTGTGCCTCTCTGATTTCCTTGAGCAGTGGTTTGTAATTCTCTTGAAGAGGTCCTTCACTTCCCTTGTTAGCTGTATTTGTAGGTATTGTGTTGTTTTGGAGCAATTGTGAATGGGAGTTTATTCATGATTTGGATCTCTGCTTGCCTGTTGTCGGTGTATAGGAATGCTTGTGATTTTTGCACATTGATTTCGTATCCTGAGACTTTGCTAAGTTGCTTATCAGCTTTAGAATCTTTTAGGGTTAAGATAATAAGGTTTTCTAGATATAAAATCATGTCATCTGCAGATAAAGATAATTTGACTTTCTCTCTTCTCTGTTCGAATACATTGTGTTTCTTTCTCTTCCCTGTTTGCCCTGGCCAGAAATTCCACTTCCATGTTGAATGGGTGTGGTGAGAGAGGGCATCCCTCTCTTTTGCTGGTTTTCAAGGGAAATGCTCCCAGCTTTTGCCCGTTCGGTATGATATTGGCTGTGTGTTTGTCATATATGGCTCTTATGAGGTATGTTCCTTCAATACATAGTTTATTGAGAGTTTTTAACAAAAAGCGATGTTGAATTTCATCAAAGGTCTTTTCTGCATCTATTGAGAAATCGCGATTTTTGTCTTTAGTTCTGTTTATGTAATGAATTGCATTTATTGATTTGTGTATGTTGAGCCAAGCTTGCATCCCAGGGATGAAGCCTACTTGGTTGTGATAGATAAGCTTTTGCTGTGTTGCTGGATTTGATTTGCAAGTATTTTGTTGAGGATGTTTGCATTGAAGCTCATCAGGGATATTGGCCTGAAGCTTTCTTTTTTTGTTGTGTCTCTGCCAGGTTTTGGTATCAAGATGATGGTGGTCTTGTAAGTTAGGGGGAGTCCTTCCTTTTCAATTTTTGGAATAGTTTTAGTAGAAATGGTACCAGCTCTTCTTTCTACCTCTGGTAGAATTCAGCTGTGAATCCATTCAGTCCTGGGCTATTTTTGGTTGGTAGATTATTTATTACTGCCTCAATTTCAGAACTTGTTATTGGTCTATTCAAAGATTCAATTTCTTCCTGGTTCAGTCTTGAGAGGGTGTATGTGTCTAGTAATTTATTAATTTCTTCTAGATTTTCTAGTCTATGTATGCAGAGGTGTTTATAGTATTCTCTGATAGTTGCTTGCATTCCTGTGAGTTCAGTGGTGATATCCTCCTATCATTTCTGATTGTGTCTACTTGATTCTTCTCTTTTTTTACTTCTTTATTAGTTCAGCTAGCAGTCTATTTTATTTTATTTTTCAAAAAAGGGGCTCCTGGATTCATCAGGATTTTTTTTTTTGAGGTTTTTTTATGTCTCTATCTCCTTCAGTTCCGCTCTGATATTTGTTATTTCTTGTCTTCTGCTAGCTTTGGGTTTGTTTGCTCTTGGTTCTCTAGTTCTCTTAGTTGAGATGTTAGGTTATTGATTTGAGATCTTTCTGGCTTTCTGATGCAGGCATTTAGTGCTATCAATTTCCCACTTAACACTGTTTTAGCTGCATCCAGAGATTCCCGTACATTGTCTCTTTGTTCTCATTAGTTTCAAGTAAAACTTCTTGATTTCTGCCTTAATTTCATTGTTTACTCAAGAGTCATTCAGGGGAGCTGGGCGCGGTGGCTCACGCCTGTAATCCCAGCACTTTGGAAGGCGGAGGCGGGTGGATCACGAGGTCAAGAGATCGAGACCATCCTGGTCAACATGGTGAAACCCCGTCTCTACTAAAAGTACAAAAAGTTAGCTGGGCACGGTGGCGCGTGCCTGTAATCCCAGCTACTCAGGAGGCTGAGACAGGAGAATTGCCTGAACCCAGGAGGCGGAGGTTGCGGTGAGCTGAGATCGCGCCATTGCACTCCAGCCTGGGTAACAAGAGCGAAACTCCGTCTCAAAAAAAAAAAAGAGTCATTCAGAAGTAGGTTATTCAATTTCCATGTAGTTGTGTGGTTTTGAGTGAATTTCTTAATCTCAAATTCTAATTTGATTGCACTGTCGTCAGAAAGACTGCTATAATTTCAGATCTTTTACATTTGCTGAGGAGTGTTTTACTTCCAATTATGTGATCAATTTTTGAGTAAATGCCATGTGGCAATGAGAAGAATGTATATTCTGTTGAATTTGGGTGGAGACGTGTAGATACGTATCACGTCCACTTGACTCAGGGCTGAGTTCAGGTCCTAAATATCTTTGTTAATTTTCTGTCTTAATCATCTGTCTAATATTGTCAGTGGGGTGCTCAAGTCTCCCACTATTATTGTGTAGGAGTCTAAGTCTCTTTGTAGGTATCTAAGCACTTGCTTTATGAATCTGGGTGCTTCTGTACTGGGTGCATATATATTTAGAATAATTAGCTCTTCTTGTTGAACTGAACCCTTTACCATTATTTAATACCTTTCTTTGTTTGTTTGATCTTTGTTTAAAGTCTGTTTTGTCGGAAAATGGCATTGCTTTTTTCTGTTTTCCATTTGCTTCGTACATTTTTTCTCCGTCTCTTTATTTTGAGCCTGTATCTGTCCTTGCACATGAGATGGGTCTTTTAAAGACAGCATGCTGATGGGTCTTGGCTTTTATCCAGCTTGCCATTCTGTGTCTTTTAACTGGGGCATTTAGCCGATTTACATTTAAGGTTAGTATATTTACATGTGAACTTGATTTGATGCTTTTTGGCAGACTTGTTTATGTGGTTACTTCATCGTGTTCTGGTCTGTGTACTTCAGTGTGTTTTGCAGTGGCCAGTAATGGTCTTTCTTTTCCATATTTAGTGCTTTCTTCAGGAGTCTTGCAAGGCTGGCCTTGTAGTGATAAATTTCCTAAGCATTCGCTTGTTTGAAAAGCGTCTCATTTCTCCTTTGCTTATGAAGCTTAGTTTGGCCAGGTATAAAATTCTGGGTTAGAAATTATTTTCCTTAAAACTGTTGAATATTGATCATAGCTGCTACACCGGAAGGATGGCGGTGCAAGAGCAAAGAAAAAAATCTCTTTGGTTCCAGGAAATCTTCTTAAAAAGAAGAAGGCTTATCAAGCCCTGAAAGCCACTCAGGCAAAGCAGGCACTTTTGGCAAAGAAGGAGCAGAGGAAAGGAAAAGGGCCCAGGTTTCAGTGACTGGATCATTCCTACATGATTCCTGGTGGCAGACACGTGACAAGGTGCATGTCAGATGACTAGAAGTTAAGCCTCATGCCTCCAAATTGCCAGGTAAACATGTCTTTGTCATATGCATAGAAAAAATTGATGGTGTCAGTTTACTGGTGCAGAGATCCATTGCAAGACTTCACCTAAAGAAAATTTTTAGTGATGTCTTTGTAAAAGTCACCCCCCAGAACCTAAAAATGCTGCAAATAGTGGAACCTTATGTGACCTGGGGATTTCCAAATCTGAAGTCTGTTCAGGAGCTCATTTCGAAACATGGACAAGCCAAGGTCAAGAATAAGACCATCCCTCTGACAGACAACACAGTGATGGAGGAGCACCTGGGGCAGTTTGGTGTCATTTTCTTGGAAGACCTCATTCATGAAACTGCCTTCCCTGGGAAGCATTTCCAGGAGATCTCATGGGTCTTGCACCCTTTCCACCTCTCAGTGGCCCATCATGCTACTAAAAATAGAGTGGGCTTCCTCAAGGAGATGGGGACACCTGGCTATCAGGCTGAACACATCAATCAGCTCAAGCTGAACTAGACCCAGGTGCCAAACTGTAATAAATTTTTATCAATGAAGTGGAAGCATGTGTTTTTGGGTTTTGGAGAATTTGTATTAAGTATCTTTGAAGATTATTTCCTGCTTCATCTTCAAAAACTGGAAAGGAAGGGTCAAAGAAAAGACAGTAGCTGGCCAGGTGTGGTGGCTCATGTCTGTAATCCCAGTACTTTGGGAGGCTGAGGAAGGCGGACCACTTAAGGTGGGGAGTTTGAGATCAGCCTGACCAGCATGGTGAAACCTCATCTCTACTAAAAATACAAAAATTAGTGGGGTATGGTGGCCCATGCCTGTAATCTCAGCTATTGGGGAGGCTGAGGCAGGAGAATCGCTTGAACCCAGGAGGCAGAGGTTGTGGTGAGCCAAGATTGCACCATTGCACTCTAGCCTGGGCAACAAGAGTGAAACTCTGTCTCAAAAGAAAAAACAGTAGCTTATGTTCATAGCAAGCACCTCTCATCACAGTCTAGTCCCAAGGAAAAATTCCGGCGTTTTCTACATTGGCTACTGCCTTGTCTGAAATCAGCACATTCCACGGAGGAAGGAGTCCTACTTTGCTGCATCTCCTATCCTAGGGTTTAATGTTAGTAATTGAGTAACTCTAGCATTTGTACAAGGCTCCCTAAGACTCCTGCAGCAGTGGACAAGCCCAGGGACATAACTGAATCTGGAGATTCCTGGGGCCTTGTTGTGAAAAAGACTTGAAATATACATAGGAGGAAAGGTACAAAAATAAATGTTCACTTGTCTCTGCAAAAAAAAAAAAAAAAAAAAAAAAAAGATTCCTCAATATTGGTCCCCAATTTCTTCTGGCTTGTATGTTTTTGGCTGAGATAGCCACTGTTAGTATGATGTGTTTCCTTTTGTGGGCCACCTAGCCTGTCTCTCTGGCTGCTCTTAACATGTTTTCTTCCTTTTGACCCTGGAGGACCTGACAATTTTCTCTTCGGGTTGATCTTACTGGCCTGGCCTGTCTTGCTAGGTTGGGGAAGTTCTCCTGGATGATATCCTGAAGTATGTTTTCCAACTTGGTTCCATTCTCCCTGTCTCTTTCAAGGACGCCAATCAATCATAGGTTTGGTCTTTTTACATAACCTCATATTTCTCAGAAGTTTTGTTCATTTCTTTTCATACTTTTTTCTCTTTCTTGTCTGCCTGTCTTATTTCAGGTAGATAATCTTCAAGCTCTGAGATTCTTTCCTCCTCTTGGTCTATCCTGCTATTGATACTTGTGATTGCATTGTGAAGTTCCTGCAATGTGGTTTTCAGCTCCATCACGTTGATTATCTTCCTTTCTAAATTGGCTATTCTGGCTACCAGCTCCTGTATTGTTTTATCATGAATCTTAGCTTCTTTTCATTGGGTTACAATATACTCCATTAGCTCGGCAAAGTTCATTATTATCCACCTTATGAATCCTACTTCTGTCAATTCAACCATCTTAGTGTCAGCTCAGTTCTGCGCCCTTGCTGGAGAGGTATTGCAGTCATTTGGAAGAGACGAGGCACTCTGGCATTTTGAGTTTTAAGTGTTTTTGAATTAATTCCTTCTCATCTTTGTGAGTTTATCTACCTTTAATCCTTGAGGTTGCTGCCGTTCGAATTATATTTTTGTGGGGTCCTTTTTGTTGATGTTGTTGTTTTCTGTTTGTTTGTTTTTCTTTTAACAGTCAGGCCACTCTATCATAGGGCTGCTGTGGTTTGCTGGGGGTCCATTGCAGACCCCAGTTGCCTTGGTTTCTCCCATACCTGGAGGTATCACCAGCAAAGGCCATGAAGCATCAAAGATGGCAGCCTGTGCCTTTCTCTGGAAGCCCCATCCCACGGGGGTACTAACCTGTTCCTGGCCCACATGCAACTGTTGGAGGTGGCTGGGGACCCTCACTGGGAGGTCTCACCCAGTCAGAAAAAATGGGATCAGGGACCTGTTCAAAGAAGCAGTCTGGCTGCTTTGTGATAGAGCAGGTGTGCTGCATTGGGTGGGACCCTTCCTTGTCTGGACCACCTGTATTCTCCAAAGCCAGCAGGTTGGAGTGGCAGAGTCAACCAAACTGCAGAGATAGCAGACACCCCTGCCCTCCAGGAGCTCCATCCCAGGGAGAGATCAAAGCTCTGTCTGTAGAACCCCGGCTGGAGTACCTGAAGCCCCTATGGAGAGGTCCCACTCAGTGGGGAGGAATGGATCAGGGTCCCACTTAAAGAAGCAGCCTGATCACAATCTGGCAAGGCAGCTGTACTGCATTGTGGGGGACCCTTCCACATCCAGATCATGTGTATGTTCCTAGCCTGCAGGCTGGAGTGGCTGAGTCCTCAGAACAACAGAGATGGCAGCCACCTCTCCTGCCAGGAACTCAGATCCATCTCAGGTGGACTCCAACCCACTGCCATTGGCTGGCTGGGATTCCAAGACTGTGGGTCTTAACTTGTGAGGTGCTGTGGAAGTGGGGTCCACAGGATGATGCTCTTTGGCTTCCTGAATTCAGCCTCCTTCCTAGGGATCTGTACAAACAGATTTCCTGCTTTTCCGCAGATCCCGGGGCTGGAGTATGTAAAACTCCTGGGTCTCTGTGTGCCTGAGCAACTGCTCTGCCAAGACTCCACATAGCTCTGTGTATCAGACCCAAGGCCCTGGTGGCATGGGCTCACAAGGGTATCTCCTGATCACGGGTTGCAAAGATCCATGGAAGAAGTGTGACTTCCCAGGCAAGGTCGCACAATCACCCACTACTTCCCTTGGCTGGCAATGGGGATTCCTTCCATTGCCCTCCCCCACCTCCACCTCCACCCCCGCTGCTTTTCTTTGTTCTCTGTGGGTCAACTTGCTTGTCTAGTCAGTCTCATTGTGAGAACCTGAATATTTCAATTGAAGGTGCTGAATTTACTCACCCCTTTTCATGCTACTTCATAAGTGCTGCAGACGGCAGCTGCTTCTAATCGGCTGTCTATATGATTTCCTATCTGAGAATAAGCCTGAGTAGACATAGATATTTAACAGGTGGCAATCATAATGTGTAGCTAAATTCCTCGGGGCATTAAGTATTAAACACAGGTGTAAGTCGTATCTTTTTCTATATTTTTATAGTCTATTTTTACCTCTAGATTTACAATGAAGTTTTAATTAATCCTTCATAACTTAAGATTTTATTAATTCTTGGAAACATTTTTCCAAGTAGATTTTATTTCTTTATAACAAAACAACACTGTTAAATATAAGCAAAATCTTCAACTTATCTCTAAGGTGCCAGCTACATGAACGTACTCTAGAAAAGATTGCTGATTATTATTATATTTCTCTCAGTTCCTTCTATTTCAAAAGCAAAGTAAGAGTTCTGCCTTTGATCTCCCCACTGCTACAGGTATATAATCTGCTAACTGTGAAGGATCTCACCAGTTTTCCTGACAATGTGAACCAGCAGGAGGAAGAACACGAACCCTGCCCCAACCCTTTCATCTTTCGTTATGGGGCCTTCTATGTTCCCTTATCAAGTAATAATGAAGCAGATATTTATAGCTTCCTCAAGGTAAAATTCTCCCTACTTCTTAACATGCTGGCTTGTGATTTTTTGAATGTTAATAAAACTCTGTATCTATGCATAATTTTAATAATTATTTAGACTTGCCTCTTCATTTTTCAGTGAAGAAAAATGAAGCCCATAAAAAGGTTAAAGTCTCTGTCAGGATCAGGCAAAAACTCAGTTTGTCAGTCAGAGCTAGATCTAACCTCTGTCTATTCATCCAGATACTTTTTAGTTATGTGTAGGGGGTTTTTTGCAAAGTAAACAATAGCAAATAAAGAATACAATCTTAGTAGTTCATAAGTGTAGTCATTTCACTACTCTAGATTTACCATCGGGTGTTTTGCCATAGAGTTAATATAAGGCTACTGGAATTACATAAGGCAGTTCCTAAGGATAATATGTTTTATCTATTCTAATCAAGCTTACAAGTTGATGGAATAATCATTTTTTCCAGGAGATGGGATTAAAGGTGTTCACTAACTCAAAAATCCGAAAACGAAAGTCATGTTCAGTCACCCCCATTGCACCTGTAGGAAGAATGAGTCAAGGATACTATGGAGGTATAATAGCAATTTGTTTTTAATTTTATTTCATGTCCAATAATATTACTATGCCAAAAATGTAAAATGAGATAATGTAGCCCTATTTCCATTTTATACGCAGAGAGAAACCAAGATGCAAATTAGTTGTTTCTTGGTAACTTAGCTGGTGAAAACCAAAACTGATCAGAGATTTTTTTTAGATACATCAGATATTTCAGAGCACAAAATCAGATAAAATACAAGATTCTGATGTACCATAGGAGAAGGAAAATGCTTACAATGGAAGAAGAGAATAATTCTGATTATGGAAACAGGAAAGATATTCATAGGAATCCTGTATTTTAAAAAACATAAAGAAGAACAAAATACTTCACTGGTGACAAGAAACAATGTGAACATCCAGAAATATCTCCCAATCTGTGGCCAAAACCGTTACTCAAATAGAGCAGACGTTTTCAAGACCCTTGAACTTATTAAAACATCTGAAACGTCTGTCCCATCACCAGATCTACTTACACTTGAACACTCTCCAGCCTTGCCTCATCCCTCTCTCCTGATTCCACTCCCCTTTTCTCCAAAATATTCCGATGTCCATCTGCTAACAAAATGTATATGCCTTGAGCTTGGACTGGAAATCAGACGTCCTATAATGTGAAGTGGGTGTCTCACATCTCCTCTCTAAGCCTCAAATCCTTCATTAATAAATTGAAGGACTTTGACTAATGGTTCTTCAAGACCTTGGAAAATGCCCAACAAGATAACTAAATACAATGTACCAAAGCAAATTAAGAACTTTTGATTGTTTAAATAGCATTTCTATGTTCCTTGGCATTGGGATTACATTTAAGATTAATATCCATCTTTAAATGAGCTTTATTATAAAGAAAATGACACCTGTTTAAGGGCCATGGACTGTTTATCTCTAAGTATACATTCAGCGATAGCACACATTTCTAAAAATATCTCAAAAATGGCAAATATGATTTTTGTCATGTATCAAAGATGTTATACAAATAATGAGAATAGAGCACAAGGGAAAGGAAAATAGCCAAGAGACTTAAATAGAACAAACATCAAGCTTCAACCATGGAAGTTAGGCATGAAGGAAATGTTCTGGAATTTATTAAAAATGGATTTGGGATCGTATAATAACACTCAGAAAAAAAAGAGCTTCTAAAATGTGTGATGAATACACCACGGAGACTGAAATTAGTAGAGATAAATGAGTCAGGGATATGAGGAAATGAAAGAGCTAAGAAAACTAAAATATCTTGTGATATTTCTTGAAAATAAGTTCAAGGAAAATAGCCACTTCCATGACTATTTGGGAAGCCGTCATACACCCTGAAGGTGTTTGATGGTATAGAACAGTATATATGAGGCCGGGCACGGTGGCACACACCTGTGGTTTCAGCACTTTGGGAGGCCGTGGTGGGTGGATCACAAGGTCAGGAGATCAAGACCATCCTGGCCAACATGGTGAAACCAATGTCTACTAAAAATACAAAAATTAGCTGGGCATGGTGACAAAAGCCTGTAGTCCCAGCTGCTCCAGAAGTTGAGACAAGAGAGTTGCTTGAACCCAGGAGGCGGAGGTTGTAGTGAGCCAAGATTGCGCCACTGCACTGCAGCCTGGCGACAGAGCGAGATAATGTCTCAAAAAAGAAAAAAAAAGAACAGTACATATGAAGATATGAAGAAGATAAATTCAGTAGTGTTGGTAGGGCCTAAAAGAGAGGAAGAGTGAAAGATATTAAACTGAACAAGGAACTAAAATTATGCTAGACAATGAAAGACATGACTAGTACCTGAAACTATAAAAATTAAGAAGTTACAAATTTAAATTCATGTGTTCAATATTTACTGACCTAGTTTCTGTTTATATAACAATAAGAACAAAAATCTTCAACAATATGAAGGTTATGTTCTAATAGGCAGCGAGACAATATTGTATGGCTCACTATAAGGTCATAAATACTGTATAGGAAAATTCAAGTAGGGAAGGGATTTTGAGACTGAAGGGAGTTGCAAATTTAAATGAGGGGGTCAGTAAAGATCTTACCAAGAGAGTGAAATCTGAGCAAACATTTGAAGGAAGACAGCAAGCCATATGACTCTCTGGAGTAAGAGTATTATAGTCATAGGAAACAATATCAATAACAGAAAATGCTTATGGAGTGCTTTCTATGCTCCAGGAGATAGATAACAGGGAGATAGGTAGATGATTGATAGACCGATAGATAGTTATAGACAGATGATTTTAGATAGATTTCCTTAATTCTTGTAGTAACCTTATAAGGTGGATATTCTTATCACTATTTTACATATAGAAAAACTGAGACCCAGAAAGGTTAAATAACTCAGCCACTAAGATGTCATAGCCAATAAAATGTGGCATGGGGTAGATTCAAGTCAGGGAGTTTGATTCCACATCCCACGTTCATAACCTCCTCACTAGTCTATCTCTCAAAGGCTTTGAGGTGAAAGCATGCTTGAAATGTTCTAGGCAGAGAAAGAAAACCAGTGTGGTTGAAACAGAGTGAATGAAGTGTGAGCAGTTGGAGAGAGAGATCAGAGCAATACTTGAGGCTGCATTGTATGGGGCTTGTAGGTCATAGTAAGGACTTGACTCTTTTTTTTTTTTTGAGACAGAGTCTCACTCCATCATCAGGTGCCAGGCTGGAGTGCAGTGGTGCTACCTCGACTCACTGCAACCTCTGCCTCCCAGGTTCAAGCAATTCTCCTGCCTCAGCCTCATGAGCAGCTGGGACTACAGGCATGCGCCACCATGCCCAGCTAATTTTTGTATTTTTTAGTAGAGATGGGATTTCACCTTATTGACCAGGATGGTCTCGATCTCTTGGCCTCGTGATCCACCCGCCTCGGCCTCCCAAAGTGCTGGGATTATAGGCATGAGCCACCGCACCCAGCCATTCCTTCTTTCTTGATGTACTCTCATTTTTCTATTTTTCCTTCTTTTCTTCTTCAGACAGTCTTTCACTCTGTCACCCAGGCTTAAGTGTAATGGTGCAATCACGGTTCACTGCACCCTTGACCTCCCCAGGCTCAGGTGATTCTCCCACCTCTTCCTCCCAAAGTAGCTGGGGCCACAGGCACGCACCACCATGCCCGGCTATTTTTTTTGTACTTTTTGTAGAGACAGAGTTTCACCATGTTACCTAGGCTATAAGACCCCATCTCTACCAAAAATTAAATAGCCAAACCTGGTTGTACACACCTGAGGTCCCAACTATTCAGGAGGCTGAGGTGGGAGAATCACTTGAACCTGGGAGGTGGGGGTTGTAGTGAGCTAAGATCCTGCCATTGCACTCCAGCCTGGGTAAAAAGGGTGAAATTCTGTCTCAAAAAAAAAAAGGAAATTGAGGCTACAGTGAGCCATGATTACACCACTGCACTCCAGCATGGGTGACAAAGCAAGATCCTGTCTCTAAAATAACAGAGCCAGGACGAGGTGAAGGATGGCTCCAAGACAAGAGTTTGACACTCATGTGGGTAACAGAGAGAGCATAGACGGGCATAGTCATGCATGCCTGTAAGACGAGCTACTCAGGAGGCTGAGGTAAGAGGATCACTTGAACCCAGGCGGTGGAGGTTGCAGTGAGCTCTGATCATGCCACTGCACTCCAGCCAGGGTGACAGAGCCAGACCCTGTCTCAAAACAAAAACAAAAACAAAAAAACAGGAAGTGGCCTGGGGTGTGCCACGTGTAGGCTTGGAGAAGAGGATCAGGAAGACCAAGAAGGAGTGGCCAATGAGGAAAGCTGTATCTTAGAAGTAAGGGGCTGCGTGCAGTGGCTCATGCCTGTAATCCCAGCACTTTGGAAGGCTGAGGCAGGTGGATCACAAGGTCAGGAGTTCAAGACCAGCCTGGCCAACATGGTAAAACCCTGTCTCTACTAAAAATATATTAGCCAGGCATGGTGGTGGGCTCCTGTAATCCCAGCTACTCTGGAAGCTAAGGCAGGAGAATCACTTGAAACTGGAAGACAGAGCTTGCAGTGACCCAAGATCCTGCCACTGCACTCCAGGCTGGGCAACAAGAGTGAAATTCTAGGCCGGGTGCGGTGGCTCACGCCTGTAATCCCAGCACTTTGGGAAGCCAAGGCGGGCGGATCACGAGGTCAAGAGATTGAGACCATCCTGGCCAACATGGTGAAGCCCCATGTCTAAAAAAAAAAAAAAAAAGTGAAATTCTGTCTCAAGGAAAAAAAAAATGTAAGAGATAGAAGTAGGCTTGGAAAGGTGGCTCACTTCTGTAACCTTAGCACTTTGAGAGGCAGAGGCAGGGGGATCACTTGAGGCCAGGGGTTCGAGAGCAGCCTGGGCAGCATAGTGAGACTGTCTCTAGAAATTTTTTTTTTCTTTTTTTTTTTTTTGAGACGGAGTCTTGCTCTGTTGCCAGGCTGGAGTGCAGTGGCACAGTCTCGGCTCACTGCAACTTCCACCTCCTGGATTCGAGCGATTCTTCTGCCTCAGGCTCCCGAGTAGCTGGGACCACAGGCGTGTGTCACTACGCCCGGCTAATTTTTGTATTTTTTTTTTTTTTTTTTTTTTTTTTGAGACGGAGTTTCACTCTTGTTACCCAGACTGGAGTGCAATGGTGCGATCTCGGCTCACCGCAACCTCCGCCTCCTGGGTTCAGGCAATTCTCCTGCCTCAGCCTCCCGAGTAGCTGGGATTACAGGCAAGCGCCACAATGCCCAGCTAATTTTTTGTATTTTTAGTAGAAACGGGGTTTCACCATGTTGACCAGGATGGTCTCGATCTCTTGACCTCGTGATCCACCTGCCTCAGCCTCCCAAAATGCTGGGATTATAGGCGTGAGCCACCGCGCCCGGCTTGACTTTTATACTGTGAGTGAAATAAGGAGCTTTTCAGAAGAAGAGTGTCATGATCTAATATGTGTCTCAATCACACTAGATTCTAAATTAAAAGAAAATTTTCAGGGTTTTTTTGTTTTAATTGTTGTTGTTTGCCTGAAGGTATTAAAGGTCAAAAAAGTATTATGAAGCTAGGTTGAGCAGCCCTTTTTAAGTTTTAACAGAACAGTTAATTGAAAGTATTTTGGGATCAGCAGCAAAGCAGAGTATGAGTGGCTTAGTCCAGAGTTCAACACATTTTCATGAAGTCAAATGGAAAAAAGAAGCAAGAAAAACAATTAAGATTTTTGTCCTGGGAAACCGATGTAAAGGCATTTACTGTAGAGTTTATTAGTTGTGGGATGCAGAAGAATAAAACTGAAATACAGAGACTATGAAAGGACACATGGAAAGTCAAGCTGACAGTAAGAGTAAGAAGGATATAGCCATCTGCCACTGGATGCCATGGCTTGTTAACTGCAGTAACTTGAGGAGGTGAAGGGCCCTTGACACCTTCAGGAGAAAATGGAAAATAGTTCATTTGGGTGCATCCTCCTTTTAGATATTTCAATATTTAAGATAACAGTGAAGACAGTGTAAGACAGAACATCGGTGAGAAATCAGAGTCAAATATAGAAATCGTTCTTTCACAAGGTATTTCTGAAATATCACATGGGGTACATGGAGGGAGATCTTAACTCAAATTCAATTATTAAGCATGATTTCAGGCACAACATGGACAAAATTGCCTTCATGTCCAGCTCTCTGTCCTGTCAAGTCAGTAAATGATTTCTTTGTCTCAACCATACAGCTATTCCTAATGGAAATATCTGTTTTGACATCTGAATTATTTATTTCAGATGTCAAAAAATAAATAGAATAAAATCTAATGCCCTCATCTTATTACCCAGAGAATAACATTTTGCAAACTTCCATATAGTACACAGAATTTAAATCATTAAATTCTGTTCACTCCACTGGTAATTCCATTTTCAGTATAGCCACCACTCGCAATGCCTAAAGAGCATTTTACAATTCCTCAGTTTCTCTAAGAATGAAGGAATATTGTCTCAACTTCAAAACCGGCCCTTCCCCGCAAAACCTATAAAACTGTCTCCAAGTGATCTTGTTTTCCCAGTTTCCATTCACATCAAATTATGCTATGTCTGGGATACATAGAATTTCCACCTCTGACAAAGACTCCTCCCTGTTCAGAGAATGAGGGATCACAAAGTATTCCCCAAGTTCTACAACTTCTACAAGACTCTTAGGACAGTCTGAGCAGAAAAACTGAAAATTTGTTCTCCAAAGTCACACATGTGCACCATGAAATTAATGCATGTTTTTCCCTAACTAGACAATTTTCTCTTTCTTTAGTAGCTTCAGGAATGGCAGCGATGCCATATTCTCCTCAATTTGATGCACATAATATGATACCCGTAAGTAATGAACAAAGTTTAGGGCCAGTCCCTGAAACGGTGCGAAGTTATTTTCCTGAGACTTGGATCTGGGAGTTGGTGGCAGTGGAGTAAGTGAATTGACTTTCCTCCATTGGCTGGAGGGGAGGGGATGTGGTTCCTCCAACATTTTCAATTCTAAGATAATCTTTCTGAAAAGTTCTGGATAATTATCTTAATCTCTTACTTTTTAGGATATACCTAAGTTAAATTCTGCAACAGTATAAGCTTATTAATGTAATTGTCTCAGTGCTGAGCAATTCTAAAATAATTATTCCTGATGCTGTCAAATAGTAGACATGGGAGCTATAAGTAACCAATTCTATATGTACTATTTAATGTCATTCAGGGAGCCTTCTGTAAATATCAGGGCTGGAGCAGGCACATAAACAAATCAGGCTATGTTAATCCAAGGGTCTAACTGTTGGTCATGATTCTTAAAAATGCTTATTTGTGGGATTATGCAATAGCGGGGGAAGTTAAAGATCAAAATGAATCACAATTCAAACGTTTGTATTCAAAGTACAGACATGTGGGATGTGACTACTTGTTGATAAGGGGGAGAGGTACCATTTAGTGCCTTTTATTCTCCCGACTCAGATCCCAGGACATAATCTAGTGTTCACAGGCATGCAAACACCTATATACCCTTAAGTGGATTCAGTTTTTGACATTAGTTTAAGCGGATTGATTTTCACTTGTGAAAAGTGGCTCACATTTATTATTTCTATTCTTCAATTACCCACCTCCCCAGCTCATCAGGTGAGGCTGAGGTAGAAGTAACAGTCCCTGACACCATCACCAAGTGGAAGGCAGGGGCCTTCTGCCTGTCCGAAGACGCTGGACTTGGTATCTCTCCCACTGCCTCTCTCCGAGCCTTCCAGCCCTTCTTTGTGGCGCTCACAATGCCCTACTCTGTGATCCGTGGAGAGATCTTCACACTCAAGGCCACTGTGCTAAACTACCTTCCCAAATGCATCCGGGTAAGGAAAATAAGGGTGAACAGACAGAGTGGATAGAACAAAAGATTCCTTTGATCAGCCACCTACTAATTCTGTTCCCGAGACTAAGGATAATTCAGAGAATTATGTGCTAGCACTGTGAATAATTAGTGCTAAGCAAAGCAAGACATGATCAGAGACATACTACGGTGATATATGTGCTATGGGTGCTTAAACCATGGCTCTCTAAGCCACACCTTGCTTTTTTATTTCTTAGCACTTGCAGAATCCTTTGCCGCAATTAGATTTTATGCCAGGAACATTCTTGAAGCTGACACACAACTCAGCTTCCTCAGTTCCGTGAGTGTCATTCTCTAAGCCCGCATCTGAAAATCTCCACAATATATCATTTTAGTTTATCTTATAGCACTTATCTCTTTGTAAATTACTTAGTAGTGGTTGTGTATAGATCATCTTTCTTTCTTTCTCTTTTTTTGAGATGGGGTCTCACTCTGTATCCCAGGTTGGAGTGCAAAGGCACGATCTTGGCTTACTGAAACCTCTGCCTCCCAGGTCCTGGTTCAAGCAATTCTCCTACCTCAGCCTCCTATAGACCATCTTTCTTATAACACAGTATCCTCAAGATTGGGAGCCTCTCATCCATCATTCCCAGTGTTCTATGCCTCCCATGGGGTAGACATGTAATATATGTTATAAGAAATAGGAGAAGGGAGGAAGGAAGAAACAGTAAGGAAATCTACATAGCAGCAGATAGTACTCCCTAGGGCGATGTACAACCACTGCTTTTCCCTTTCCTGCACCACTGCCACGTCTGCACACTTCCCCAGCCTACCCTAATGCAAATGCCAAATCCTCCTAATACATAACCAACCTTGATTTGTATAACTGCCATTTCCATGCTTCTTAAAGCATGGATGAATCTATGTGACACACATTTTTCCTACAAATCCCAATTTACTGCAGCATCCCACACTTGGCCCCAATTCTACGTGTTCGTGTCTTCCCATATTCTGATCATTTCTGTCTCTGCCTCACATGGGGTGACAGGTCAGTGTGCAGCTGAAAGCCTCTCCGGCCTTCCTAGCTTCCCAAAATACAAAGGAAGAAGAATCCTATTGTATCTGTGGAAATGAGAGGCAAACCTTGTCTTGGACGGTGACTCCTAAAACTCTGGGTGAGTGACAGTACCCCAAAGGGCCTATCAATCAAAAAGGATGGTGGCTATCTGAGCACTTTTTTCATCATATTCTGCTTTACTTGCCGTGGATATAATTCTGTAAAGTTACATTTTATTCCTATTTCTATCCACAGTGACCTCCTCCCACTATTCTTACCCAGGCTAGTCCCCGTAATCACTGCTCCTGGATGTTGGCTACTCACTGTACACTAACCTTGTTGGGTTTTTTATTAGCTTTATTTTCTATTCTGGCCAATTGTAAATTTAAAGTGTACCCCTTAAAGGTGATTGGACTATCAAGATGGATACTCATGTTTTCAATATTCCTTGTTGTAGGGAATGTGAACTTCTCAGTGAGTGCAGAGGCAATGCAGTCCCTAGAACTCTGTGGAAATGAGGTTGCTGAGGTCCCTGAAATTAAAAGAAAAGACACAGTCATCAAAACCTTGTTGGTGGAGGTAACATATTTTGGGGACTCCCTAATGACTGTAAGATTAAAACACTGAGTGGTCACTCTTGAGACCATTCAATTTTGCTCACACAATACATCCTGTAAGACTAATGGAATTTCCCATCCTAAAAGCCCTGCAGCAGACACTGCCAGCTATTGTAAATATTTTTTCACTAATTATTTTTGTGCAACTTCCTGATCTCCACCTCTCTCCTAAGATTCATGTATCTCTCTTACCTATTACCTTTGATTCACTGCCCTTACTATCTCTTTGCATTTTCTCTCTACCAACCTCCCTGGTTCTTCAATGTTTATGGATTTCTATAACAAGAGAATGTTATGTTGTCACTTATAAGTGAGAGCTGAATGATGCAAACACATGGATACATGGAGGGGAGCAACACATACTGGGGTCTGTCTGAGGGTGGGAGTGGGAGGAGGGAGACCATCAGTAAGAATAGCTAATGGGTGCTGGGCTTAAAACCTAGGTGATGAGACGATCTGTCCAACAAACCACAATGGCACACGTTTACCTGTGTATCAAACCTGCACGTCCTGCACACGTCCCCTTGAGCCTAAAATAAAAGTTGGAAAGATGAGCTAAAAATAAAAGTTGGAAAGATAAAAAGCAGGATGCTAAACATCATTCATGAAAACCCTACCCATCAAAGAAAGGAATCTATGGTGGTTCTCTTCTCACTGGGATGTTTATATTTTTTTGCTCCTTCTGTTTCTTTTCATCCAAGGCTGAAGGTATTGAGAAAGAAAAGACTTTCAATTCCATGACCTGTGCATCAGGTAAGAGTCCCTCCTCATAATCATAGTGAGATCAAAGCCACACAGGGGTATAAACTTCAAGTTACAATGCACATTTATAGATATTATCTCCCAGTTGTCAGAGTGTTCCATTAAGGGCAGTGTAATACTAAATATTTCTTTTTTCTTTTTTTTTTGAGATGGAGTTTCGCTCTTGTTACCCAGGCTGGAGCGCAATGTCGCAATCTCGACTCACCGCAACCTCCGTCTCCTGGGTTCAGGCAATTCTTCTGCCTCAGCCTCCTGAGTAGCTGGGATTACAGGCACACGCCACCATGTCCAGCTAATTTTTTGTATTTTTAGTAGAGACGGGGTTTCACCATGTTGACCAGGATGGTCTCAATCTTTTGACCTCGTGATCCACCCGCCCCGGGCTCCCAAAGTGCTGGGAATACAGGCGTGATACTAAATATTTCTTTAGATAGGTTTTACAAATAAAGACATTGAGGCCAAGAGAGCAAGTTAATGTGGCTCAGGTGGTACAGAAAGGACTAATACCTGGGCTTTCTTGGTTCACATGTAGCTCTTTTACCTGGATAGCCCAGTGACCGCTCACCGACAAGCCCAGCTGCAGAAGCTTCGAGTGTCCCAGGATGAGGTAGAAAGAGAGCAGGGTTAGCCAGGCACAGTGGCTCACAGCTGTAATCCCGCACTTTGGGAGGCTGAGGCAGAAGGATCACTTGAGGTCAGGAGTTTGAGACAAGCCTAGCTGACATGGTGAAACCCTGTCTCTACTAAAACAAAAATTAGCCAGGTGTGGTGGCGGGCACCGTAGTCACAGCTACTTTGGGGGCTGAGGCATGAGAATCCCTTGAACCCCCTGAGGCAGAGGTTGCAGTGAGCTGAGATCATGCCACTTCACTCCAGCCTGGGTGAAAGAGTGAGACTGTCAAAAAAAAAACAATGAAAGAGAGCAGGGTCATGATAAGTTTGAACCCCAACAGATAGTCTCTAAAACAGCTGCTGATGAAACAGGCATTTTCTACCCTTCTCACTAAAAATTGTGTGTTGTCCATGTCAGAAAATAACTTACATTTGACTTCATCATATCATTAAGAACCAGTTGTAGCTTTTATACATTACTGCTACATTATTATTTCTAGATCCAGAGTGTATACAACACTGTATTTATCATTTGAGAAGGGCTAATTTAAGATATGTTCATATTATCTGTTTATAAACATGGGAATTCATTCAAATATTATGTAGAGTAAGGGAGCCAGTAATTTGTATTATTATGGGCATAAGTCTTAATTTTGCTTCAATAAAGTAGAGAATGATAGTTCCCCACCAGGTCCTAGACTTCTTTTAGAAAGCTACTGAGCACAGCAATGCAACACACAGTTAAATGAGAAGAGGAAGGACTCTGGAAGTCACAGAGTACCAAAAGAAATTAGACTATTAAAAGTAATTTCATCATTAAGTCAAATTCTTATTCCTTGCATCCAGAGTTCTTCAAGGAGATATTATAGTATTACTGCTAACTGTAATAATAAAATAACCACAATAATAATAATTGCTCACTTTCATTGAAATTTAATAGGTTGCAAATACTGTTCTAATGTTTTACATGTATTTTTTCATCAAATCATCACAGTTTACCCAAGGTCGCAAAGCAGGGCCAGTACTATATACAGGCAGCGTGGCTCTGAGGCTCTCACTACATTATAATCAGTAAATTATGTTGTAATCATAGATGTCCTTCTTTAACATGTGCTGTCTGTTTCTAAAGGTGCTGAGGTGTCTGAGCAGCTGTCCTTGAAGCTCCCATCAAATGTGGTCAAAGAATCTGCCAGAGCCTCTTTCTCAGTTCTGGGTGAGTCACCTTGCATGTAGTAACCTGGACCAAAAGAATTGCCACTGCACATCTCATCTATGTGTTTGTATTTGAATCATCAAGTTCTCGATAGCTGTTATTCTTATTAGGATCCTGGAAGTCATACTCTATGTGTAGAACTTTTCTCATCTGAATGATAGAGCATGTGACTCTGAATATAAAAGCCATTTTTAAAATAATGTTGGCTACTTAGGAACTGAAATTATTCTGACGTATAATCTTTCACATTCCCCAGGTGACATACTAGGTTCTGCTATGCAAAATATACAAAATCTCCTCCAGATGCCCTATGGCTGCGGAGAACAGAACATGGTCCTATTTGCTCCTAACATCTATGTCTTGAGCTATCTGAATGAAACCCAGCAGCTGACAGAGGATATCAAGGCCAAGGCCATTGGCTATCTCATCAGTGGTAAGTGAGACAGAGAAAAATTTATTTTGTTACTCTAATGAAACTTTTCCCAATTAGGCTTCAGTTATATCATCAAATATTAACCCATGATGATAATTTTTATGAAAACAGCAATCTTCCCACACTCTCATATGATGTTATGTTTTGATATATCCATAACATCCACAAAACTACGGCAGATCACAGGAGGTCATAAAATGTCCACAGCTCCTGGATGCATCAGCCCGCACATATGGATAGCCTGTCTTTAATGCTTCATGAACCATCTGAAGCCTTCTATTTCAGGTTACCAGAGACAGCTGAACTACAAACACCAAGATGGCTCCTACAGCACCTTTGGGGAACAATATGGCTGGAACCAGGGCAACACGTGGTAAGAAAGAAAATCTATTCTGAGTTTCAACTATGAGTTAAAAACATGCACATAATCAGCTGCCTTAGTCCATTTTCTGTTGCTTATAACAGAATACCTGAAACTAGGTAGTTTATACAGAAAAGAAATTTATTTCTTACAGCTATGAAGGCTAAGTCCAAAGTCAAGGGCCTGCATCTAGTTGAGAGTCTTTTTGCTGGTGTGGATTCTGAAGAGTCCCAAGATGATGCAGGGCATCACATGGCGAGAGGATTGAATGTGCTCACTCGGGTCTCTCCTCTTCTTTTATTTTCTTTACTTTACTTTTAGAGACTGGGCTAGCATCTCCTCCTCTTCTTATGAAGCCACCAGTCCCATTCTCATGACAGCCTTTTTGTCTAGGAATGAATTCCATTCATGAGGGCAGAACTCTCATGATCCAGTCACCTCTTAAAGGCTCCACCTCTCAATGCTATCACATTGGGGATTAAGTTTTAACATGAGTTTTCGTGGAGAAACCATTTCTAAACCATAATGTTACCCTATTTGATTCTTGTAGCTACCCAGTGAAGTGAGAGTTATTAGCTTCATTTTACAGAGGAGAAAACTAATATTCAGTGTGGATAAATAAATGTGTCAAGAGCAAACATCTAAGAAGTAGCAAAATTACTTTGAGGTTGACTTTTTTAATCCAATGTACCCAGACTCTCTTCCTTCTCATGTTGCTATGGGGATATTATAAGTTTGTAACTTGCCCCCTTAAATTGTTGTTCAGCACTAAGAGGTGTTAGAAAAATGCTAGAAAAACTACAATCATCACTGACAGAGCATACGTTACTACCTCCAGATGATATCCTTTCTCTCTGTGTGTGTGTGTGTGTGTGTGTGTGTGTGTGTGTGTGTGTGTGTAGTCTTACCACACAGGCAAACACAGGAAAGAAAAATGGAGGGGCAGGATGATGGAGGGAAATGGTTACTAAAGCTGGACATTAGAAGTCAGCTCATTAAAGTAGGGTTAAAACTACAGGAAGTAAGCTTAGACATCTATGAAAAAAAATAAATGCATAAAGCCTAAAATGTGAAAGCAAATGTCTTAGTTAACAACCAAGAAAACTAGAAGGAACCTGAATCTCTAAAGTGGCATAGAAATGCCTTAGGAAGCAAGGACAAGTTGGTAATGGATTGAACAACATGTGGCAGCAAAAAAGAAAAAAGTCTCCAAACTCTCGGTAATAGCCAATTGACTTTCTTGGGGGTGCACTGTGATGGGGGGTCCAGGTGTGCAAAAGAGAGCAGTAAGATGCTGAATGAGAACAGCCTCAGCACTGTGTTTTTCCTCCCCCTAAGGCTCACGGCTTTTGTACTGAAGACTTTTGCCCAGGCTCGAACCTACATCTTCATTGATGAAGCACACATCACCCAATCTCTCACATGGCTCTCCCAGATGCAGAAGGACAATGGCTGTTTCAGGAGCTCTGGGTCACTGTTCAACAATGCCATAAAGGTGAACTGTTCCATGAACTTCTGAGCCTATGACACATCAATGTAGCATCCCCCAAGGGTGAGGGGAGGAAGGAGGCACAGGAAATTGCAAAGATGAAGTCCTGGATGATGTGGGACGGCATCAGGGAAAGAGTATTAAACCATCTATAGAGAAGGAAGAAATTGGGCCAGATGCAGTGGCTCACACCTAGAATCACAACATTTTGGGAGGCCAAAGCAGGTGAACCACTTGAGCCCAGGAGTTCAAGACTAGCCTGGGCAACATAGCAACACCCAGTCTCTACAAAAAAAAAAAAAAAAAAAATTTTTTTTACAAAATTAGCCAGGCATGGTAGTGTGTGCCTGTAGTTGTAGCTACTTGAGAAGGTGAGGCAAGAGAATTGCTTGAGGCTGCCGTGAGGTGAAATAGTGCCACTGCACTCCAGCCTGAGCTACAGAGCAAGACCTTGTCTCAAAAAAAAAAAAAAAGTAAAAGAAAAAGAGAGAGAGAAGGAGGGGGAGAAATTGTATACTTTGAATGGGGGCATTACCTTACCTGATAGAAACAGATACTGAAAATTTGTTTCCATCAAACAACAGAAGAGAATGTACTAACACTTGGCATTGGAATTAATCAAATCAATGTTGTATTCACAGGGAGGAGTAGAAGATGAAGTGACCCTCTCCGCCTATGTTACTATTGCCCTTCTGGAGATTCCTCTCCCAGTCACTGTAGGTACCAGCTCAGTCCCATTCCCTACCATGAAAACTGTAGACCTACTGTCTGGAATGCCACCCTGTTAAGGGCTGAGTCTCAAGTCTCCTTTGGTTCAATGATGAGGCATTTCTCAGACTGATAAGCTCTTTGGTTTATGCATTAAGAGGGATTTACACTTGGTCAGTAATCCCCTTAGACTATGTATCAGAACTGATCCTAAAAACAGGTTCTCTAGTCTTATTCTTTGGGATTGAACTATAAAGTGAAGTGATTGAAAATACTTTTCTATTTAAATTTAACGAATGTCTAGCTGTCTGCCTATCTGTTTGAAATCCATTAATAACATCTGACTGTCAATATCCAGCTCTGGGTTTGCTCTGGCCTCTATTCACCCTGGTTTGACACAACCGTCTTTTTGCCTTTACAGCACCCTATTGTTCGCAATGCCCTGTTCTGCCTGGAGTCGGCCTGGAATGTAGCAAAGGAGGGGACCCACGGGAGCCACGTCTACACCAAGGCATTGCTGGCCTATGCTTTTTCCCTCGTGGGAAACCAAAATCGGCGTAGAGAAATCCTGAACTCACTTGATGAGGAAGCTGTGAAAGAAGGTGAGAGCACTTATAAGTGGGAGCTGAACAAAGAGAACACATAGACACAGGCAGAGGAACAACACACTCTGGGGCCTGTCAGGGAAATGTGGGGAGGGAGAGCATCAGATAAATAGCTAATGCATGTGGGACCTAATAACTAGGTGATGGCTTGATAGATGCAGCAACCCTCATGGCACACATTTACCTATGTAACAAACCTGCACTTCCTGCACATGTATCCCAGAACTTAAAATAAAATAAAATAAAATTTAAAAAAGAAATAAATAAAAAGTAAAAGTTAAAAAAAGTGTGTAAAAATAAAGAAGGTGAGAGCAAACAGCAAATGGCATCAAATTTCCCTCTCCACTTACACTGATTCTACAAAAAGGGGAGAAATATATTCCTGCTGAAATACATGAGCTTCATCTGTAATTCTTTAGCCAAGTCATACATTATGAGATCAGAACACCTCTTACAAATCTATCTTCTCTGGGACTGCATAGGTTATACAGAATAGAATATAATTATAATGCTGCAGATAAATTGCAGAATTTTATTTCTACTTGCTAAAACCAATATAATAGACAAATATATCAATTTTCTCATGATTTCTGCCCACTTACTTGAATAAAAAGAGGTACGACAGCTTTTCCACACTCCCCCGCAACTCCCTACCCAACGCCATCCTGGCTGCACCATGCTCCCTTCATGCTCCGCGCTCCTGCTAAGCTAGTGCTGCCGTAGTCTCTTTTCAGCTATCATCACAATTATCTACCAGGATCTCATCAGTCACACTGGAATGTTCTGACATTTACAAGATCCGGAGATGGAGGAAGGACGGCCTGGAGGTGGAGGGGAAGATGGTCAGTAGGACAGAGGGTGACATTGATGACTCGCTTATTGGTGGACATGCCTCCACTGGAGTTTCCTAAGGCAAAGATACTGGAAACAGAGTAATCACTGGTGTTGATATTGTCATGAGCAATCACTTGCAGGAAACAGCTTCATGAAAGAAGCCTACAAGAAGTACATCAAAGCTGACATAAAGTCAAAGGCAAACTTGAACAGAGACCAGAAAGAGTAAAACCTTTTATGACAGAAGCTACAGAGCAAATCAAGCACACTCTTGCTAATCTCAGAAACTACCAGTTCTTCACTTGATCTTAGCCAAAAGGCTGAGAAGTGATAAAAACTACCAGTTCTTTATTAGTGAAAACATGAACCTACATGGCGTGGCGCCTCTGCTGGACTACCGTGAGGATGGTGTGACTCCTTAGATGATTTTCCATGGTTTAGAAATGGAAAAGTGTCAACAAATTTGGCAGCTACTTTGGATGTATCACCTATCATTCGTAACTGGATTCTGCTTGTCATCCACACAGCACCAGGACTTAGACAAGTGGGACTGATGTCATCTTCAGATCTTCATTTATTTTGACCATGATTTATTTGGAGTGGAGGCACTGTTTTTAAAGAAAAAATGTCATATAGGTTGTCTAAAAATAAAATGCATTCCAACTCATTTGAAAGAGCGTCTTTTAGTTTAGTATATATTTAAACTCAGTCCATTTTGTGGTGTTGCTAGAGAAACTGGAGTCTGGTTGTAGACCACTGCTAGAAACAATATGGCTATCGAGATAATTTCTACAGTGGAAACTATGTCTGAGACTGGAGCACAAAAAAATCAAGAATCAAAAGTTTTAATTCTGAGTTGAATTAACAGGAAAGAACATGCTTATAGCAGTGCCAATATTTGAAGTGGAGCCTTAAATATTTTATCACCTACAATGGAAGTAGTTAACTCTGGAAGAGATTACCAAAAGAATAAAAAGGGACTGATTCAATTGGAGAGAAAAGAAAAGAAAGAAAAGAGATACAAAAGAAGAAAGAAAATGCAATAAAATTTTCAAAGTATTTTTATCTCTATTTACCAGAGAGAGAGGCTCACAAAAGTCATCTGAGATCAATGGGTAGGTTTTATACTCTAGTCTATACTGCAGTTCTCAGGAAATATCACAAACAATAAAAGAACTCTCTCTACCACTTTTCTCTTCTATCAGTCCAACTAAAATAACATTTGAGAGATTGGTGTGTCTGCTCTATGCTTCTTCCTCCGTCAACCTACCCTACCTTCATCCAACAGAACTAAATCAAGTTTGGCATAGAAGTATGTCAGTGGGTTTTAGGAGTTTTAGTGGATTTTATCATAGAGAAGACCTTGCTTCTCCTGTATTATTTCCATATATTATGAATGTGCATTCTCTTATTTACCAGTTGCAATTGCTTATTTACCAGTTACAATTATCTGCTTTTTCTCACCCTTAAGACAACCTCATCCATTGGGAGCGCCCTCAAAAACCCAAGGCAGCAGTGGGGCATTTTTATCAACCCCAGGCTCCCTCTGCTGAGGTGGAGATGACGTCCTATGTGCTCCTCGCTCACCTCTCGGCCCAGCCAGCCCCCACATCACAGGACCTGACCACTGCAACGAACATTGTGAAGTGGATCATGAAGCAGCAGAACTCTCAGGGCGGTTTCTCCTCCACCCAGGTCAGTGGTTCCCAAAGAGTCTTCTGCTCCAAGTTCACTTGGCAATTGGAAGACTTAAAAATAAAACAGTTACAGGAAAACAGAAGGCAATTATTAAAAGATAGAAGAATTATTAAGGAATATTTGAGGACCATGGGAATTTAAAGGAAAGACTTAAGACATCCCTCACAACAATGTTCACTAAGCCCTATGTTAGTGTATCAACAACGTGGAGACTTACAAGCATCTTTACCCTCTAAAGCTTTGCTGTGGTCAATGGACACATTCTAGACCAGAGCTTTTCAGCATCAACACTATTGATATTTGAAGCCAGATCATCATTGTAAAGGAGCTATCCTCCACATTATAAGATGTTCAATAGCGTCCCTGGCCCCTCCCACTTAGATGCCAGTAGCACCCCACTTCCAGTTGAAACAAGAAAAAATTTCCTCCAGTTGGGAATCAGCATTCCAGACATCTTCAGAATCTAACAAGAAATCCTCTAAGATGATTCCTCCCAAAAAATGTGATTAAAAGGACAGTGACTAAGTAAAGTTCACAGTGATATTTTTATGATTGAGAAGTTCCATTTCAACTACTACAAGTAACTCTGCCTCGTCACTCCTTTCTACTCTCCCTGAGAGTGCTCTTCTTACTTTCCATTTAGGTTGATTTTTTTTTAATCTGAAGCTCTTGAAAATATATTTTTCTAGCATAATTCTAAAAATATTTTATCAAGAGTATAAATGATTGTATTAAACATCCAGAGATGTTTAATCATTTATACTCTCTGGCTCTTCCCTCCTATATGTCTTCTTTCAACATTAGGATCTACATAGTGAAACTTTTGTTTTACAGAGAGATTAGCTGGGGGAAGTAAAAACAAGCTAGATGAAAAGAAAAATGAACTCAAGAAAGAGCAACTTGACTCATACCATTCTTATTATGAACAGTAACTTTTTTTGCATATGATGACATTTATTAAACTTCTTATGTTCTTATATATATATATATACACATATATGTATATATAATTGCACTTTAGGTTTTGAGGTACATGTGCAGAACATGCAGGATTGTTGCATAGGTACATACATGGCAAGATGGTTTCTTCCCTCCATCCCTCCGTCACCTATATCTGGCATTTCACCCCATGTTATCCCTCCCCAACCTCCCTAACCCCTGCTGTCCCTCCCCTATTCCCCTCAACAGACCCCAGTGTGTGATGCTCCCCTCCCTGTGTCCATGTGTTCTCATTATTCAACACACACCTATGAGTGAGAACATGCGGTATTTGATTTTCTGTTCTTGTGTCAGTTTGCTGAGAATGATGGTTTCCAGATCATCCATGTCCCTACAAGGGACATGAAGTCATCGTTTTTTATGACTGCATAGTATTCCATGGTGTATATGTGCCACATTTTCCTTGTCCAATCTATCATCAATGGGCATTTGGGTTGGTTCCAGGTCTTTGCCATTGTAAACAGTACTTCAGTGAACATACATGCGCATGTGTCTTTATAATAGAAGGATTTATAATCCTTTGGATATACACCCAGTGATGGGATTGCTGGGTCAAATGGAATTTCTGTCTTTAGGTCCTAGAGGAATTGCCACACTGTCTTCCATGATGGTTGAACTAATTTACACTCCCACCAACGGTGTAAAAGTGTTCCTATTTCTCCACATCCTCTCCAGCATCTGTTGTCTCCAGATTTTTTAATGATTGCCATTCTAACTGGAGTGAGATGCTATCTCAATATGGTTTTGATTTGCATTTCTCTAATGACCAGTGATGATGAGCAGTTTTTTTTATATGTTTGCTGGCCCCATATATGTCTTCTTTTGAAAAGTGTCTGTTTACGTCCTTCACCCACTTTTGAATGGGTTGGTTTGTTTGTTTCTTGTAAACCTGTTTTATTTCTTCTTAGATTCTGGATATTAGCCCTTTGTCAGAGGGGTAGATTGCAAAAATTTTTTCCCATTCTGTTGGTGCTGGTTCACTCTACTGATTGTTTCTTTTGCTGAACAGAAGCTCTGCAGTTTAATTGGATCCCATTTGTCTATTTTGGCTTTTTTTGCCAATGCATTTGGTGCTTTAGTCATGAAGTCCTTGCCTACGCCTATGTCCTAAATGGCTTTACCTAGGTTTCCTTCTAGGGTTTTTATGGTATTAGGTCTTGTGTTTAAATCCTTAATCCATCTGGAGTTTATTTTAGTGTAGGGTGTCAGGAAGGGGTCCAGTTTCTGCTTTCTGCATATGGCTAGACAGTTTTCTTTACACCATTTATTAAACAGGGAATCCTTTCCCCATTGTTTGCTTTTGTCAGGTTTGGTCAAAGATCAGGTAGTTGTAGATGTGTATCATTGCCTCCAAGGCCTCTGTTCCATTGGTCTATATCTCTGTTTTGGTATCAGTACCATGCTGTTTTGATTATTGTAGCCTTGTAGTATAATTTGAAGTCAGGTAGCATGATGCCTCCAGCTTTGTTCTTTTTGCTTAGAATTGTCTTGGCTATGCAGGCTCCCTTTTGGTTCCATATGAAGTTTAAGGTGTTTTTTTTTTCAGTTCTGTGAAGAGGGTCTTAGGTAGCTTGATGGGGATAGCATTGAAGCTATAAATTACTTTGAGCAATATGGCCATTTTCACAATATTGATTCTTCCTAACCATGAGCATGAAATATTTTTCCATCTGTTTGTGTCCTCTGTTATTTCCTTGAGCAGTGGTTTGTAGTTCTCCTTGAAGAGGTCCTTTACATCCTTTGTTAGTTGTATTCCTAGTATTTTATTCTCTTTGTAGCAATTGTGAATGGCATTTTGTTCTTGATTTGGCTCTCCTTAAGTCTGTTATTGATGTATAGGAATGCTTGTGATTTTTGCACATTGATTTTCTATCCTGAGACTGCTGAAGTTGCTTAGCAGTTAAAGGAGATTTTGGGCTGAGATGGTGGGGTCTTCTAAATATACAATCACGTCATCTGCAAGTAGAGACAATTTGACTTCCTCCTTTCATAATTGAATACTCTTTATTTCTTTTTCTCGCCTGATTGCTCTGGCTAGAACTTCCAATACTATATTGAATAGGAGTGGTGAGAGAGGGCATCCTTGTCTAGTGCCAGATTTCAAAGGGAATGCTTCCAGTTTTTGCCCATTCAGTATGATATTGGCTGTGGGTCTGTCATAAATAGCTTTTATTATTTTGTGATACATTCTGTCGATACCTAGTTTATTGACAGTTTTTAGCATGAAGTGCTGTTGAATTTTGTCAAAGGCCTTCTCTGCATCTATTGAGATAATCATGTGGTTTTTGTCTTTGGTTCTGTTTATGTCATGGATTACGTTTGTAGACTTGTGTATGTTGAACCAGCCTTGCATCCCCAGGATGAAGCCTACCTGATACTGATGGATAAGCTTTTTGATGTGCTGTTGCAATTGGTTTGCCAGTATTTTATTGAAGATTTTTGCATCTATGTTCATCATGGATAATGGCCTGAAGTTTTCTTTTTTTGTTGAGTCTCTGCCCAGTTTTGGTACCAGGATGATGTTGGTCTCATAAAATGATTTGGGAAGGATTCCCTCTTTTTGGATTATTTGGAATAGTTTCAGAAAGAGTGGTACCAGCTCCTCTTTGTATGACTGGTAGAATTCGGCTGTGAACCCATCTGGACCTGGGGTTTTTTTGGTTGGTAGGCTGTTAATTGCTGCCTCAAATTCAGCCCTTGTTATTGGTCTCTTCAGGATTTCAGCTTCTTCCTGGCTTAGGCATGTGAGGGTGCAAGTGTCCAGGAATTTATCCATTTCTTCCAAGTTTACTGGTTTATGTGCATAGAGTTGTTTGTAGTAATCTCTGATGGTAGCTTTTATTTCTGTGGACTCGGTGGTGATATCCCGTTTATCATTTTTTATTGCATCTCTTTGATTCTTCTGTCTTTTCTTTTTTATTAATCTGGCTAGCAGTCTGTCTATTTTGTTGATCTTTTCAAAAAACCAGCTCCTGGATTTATTGATTTTTTGAAGGGATTTTTCTGTCTCTATCTCCTTCAGTTCTGCTCTGATCTTGGTTATTTCTTGTCTTGAATAACCAGAATAATCTTGGTTATTTCTGCTAGCTTTTGAGTTTTTTTAATCTTGCTCCTCTAGGTCTTTAAATTTTGTTGATAGATTGTGGATTTTAGATCTTTCCTTGCTTCTCATGCGGGCATTTATTGCTATAAATTTTCCCCTAGACACTGCTTTAAATGTGTCTGAGATTCTGGTATGTTTTGTCTTCATTCTCATTGGTTTCGAAGAACATCTTTATTTCTGCCTTCATTTCACTGTTTATCCTGTCAGCATGCAAGAGCCAGTTGTTCAGTTTCCATGAAGTTGTGTGGTTCTGAGTTAGTTTATGAATTCTGAGTTCTAACTTGATTGCACTGTGTTCTGGGAGACTGTTTGTTATGATTTCCATTCTTTTGCATTTGCTAAGGAGTGATTTACTTCTAATTATGTGGTCAATTTTAGAGTAGGTGTGATGCGGTGCTGAGAAGAACGTATATTTTGTGGATTTGGGGTGGAGAGTTCTGTAGATGTCTATTAGGTTTGCTTGGTCCAGGTCTGAGTTCAAGTCCTGGATATCCTTGTTAATTTTCTGTCTTGTTGATCTGTCTAATAGTGACAGTGGAGTGTTAAAGTCTCCCACTATTATTGTGTGGGAGTCTAAGTCTCTTTGTAGGTCATTAAGAACTTGCTTTATGTACCTGGGTGCTCCTGTATTGGGTGGGTATATATTTAGAATCGTTAGCTCTTCTTGTCGCATTGATCCTTTTACCATTATGTAATGCCCTTCTTTGTCTCTTTAGATCTTTGTTGGTTTAAAGTCTATTTTATCAGAGACTAGGATTGCCAACTCCTGCTTTTTTTTTTAACTCTCCATTTTCTTGGTAAATCTTCCTCCATCCCTTTATTTTGAGCCTATGTGTATCCTTGCTTGTGAGATGGGATTCCTGGATACAGCACATGGATGGGTTTTGACTTTTTATCCAATTTGCCAGTCTGTATCTTTTGTTTGGGGCATTTATCCCATTTACATTTAAGGTTAATATTGTTATGTGTGAATTTGATCCTGCCATTTTGATGCTAGCTTGTTGTTTTCCCCATTAGTTGACGCAGTTTCTTTGTTGTGTCAATGCTCTTTACCATTTGGTACATTCTTGGAGTGGTTGGTACTGGTTATGAACAGTAAATTTTTATCATTCTTCCATCTAATTGTTCATCAATCATCTACTTTAAAAGGGTCACTATTTTTGTCTTAACTTCTTAGTTTTAGATCTAATCTTTGAAGGATATATCGAAGAAGACTGTAGATGAAAATAAATTGTGAAATTGATAAACATTAGTAGCCTTTTATTTCATTTGGAGAAACTATAGCACAATTTTGATAATGCCTGAAAGGCAGAGAAAAAGGAAGAGCAATTAGTGAAAATCTACTTCAGGGGTGAAAAACCAGCATTCCTCATGGTGGTTAACACAGACTTTGGGGGAAATTCCTAGGTGCCAAAAACTTACTCTTTGGGGCGGTTGTCCAATCATCTCTTCCAGGACACAGTGGTGGCTCTCCATGCCCTGTCCAGGTATGGAGCCGCCACTTTCACCAGAACTGAGAAAACTGCACAAGTCACCGTTAAGGATTCACGGACCTTTTCCACAAATTTCCAAGTAGACAACGACAACCTCCTGTTACTGCAGCAGACCTCATTGCCAGAGCTGCCTGGAGAATATGTGATAACAGTAACTGGGGAAAGATGTGTATATCTTCAGGTGAGGCTCCAAGGTTATATGGGGGAGAGCCAACTACAAACTTACCAAATGAAATGAAAGCTCTTCTCCTTACTTCCTAGGAAAGTAATGGACAAATCTGGGGATGTTAAATAATGAGGAAGTCAGTGGTCCCAGAAAAAGAGAGAAACTGATAGTGTCTCTGTGGTTTCACAGACATCCATGAAATACAATATTCTTCCAGAGAAAGAGGACTCTCCATTTGCGTTGAAAGTGCAGACTGTGCCTCAAACTTGTGATGGACACAAAGCCCACACCAGCTTTGAGATCTCACTGGCCATCAGGTAAGATGTTCTGACCTAATCAACTGGTCTTTGACCCAAGAACAACTTGGAACTAACAGATTTTTTTTTTTTTTGAGATGGAGTTTCACTCTTGTCGCCTAGGCTGGAGTGCAGTGGTGCAATCTGGGCTCACTGTAACCTCCGCATCCCAAGTTGAAGAGATTCTCCAGCCTCAGCCTATAGAGTAGCTGGGATTACAGGAGCCTGCCACCGTGCCCAACTAATTTTTAAAATATTTTTATTAGAGACAGGGTTTCACCATGTTGACCAGGCTGGTCTCGAACTCCAGATCTTATGCAATCCTTCCACCTCGGCCTCCCAAGGTGCTGGAATTACAGGCATGAGCCACTGCACCCAGCCAGAACTAACAGAAACTAATAGTCCATTTGGAAGCCATGTTATTAGATTAATATAATTTAGAATTGATATATCTATAAATGAATTTAGCCTTTTATCATTATGACATGATCCTTTCTCTACTAAAAATATAAAAGTAATATATACTAAAGAACAAATGAACCATATAGATGAGGTGTCCAAAAACCATAGATATCTTTAAAATGCCAGTTAGCAAGATTCACTACCAAAGATTTTCATTTGATAGTTTTGGAGTGATGCTTAAACAGCTGATTATAGTCATGTGGCCAATGTCAATGTTGCACATGTCCAGGGGACACAGATCTTTGCAGAATATTGTTAGGGACAACATCTTAAAGACAGACAGGTTTAAGGTGACTCTTGAAAGTGAAAATCTGGCTTTCTTTCACATAAGAAATCCTAACTTCTTTTTTCTTTGACACTACAGTTACACAGGAAACCGTCCTGCTTCCAATATGGTGATTGTTGATGTAAAGATGGTATCTGGATTTATTCCCCTAAAGCCAACAGTAAAAATGGTAGGTGTATTTTAATCCTAACAGACCTCATACAAAACGATGTTCTGTATCTCCAAACTAAGACCATACCAATATCAAAGCCATGTCAACATTACTCTGCCTCAAAAAAATATTTTCCTCAAACCCAGGAAGTAAATGAACTATTTCTTCGGCACTAAGCTAAGGGACATATGTGATACCAGATAAATGCACAAGGAGTCCCTATCCTTCAGCCATTCGTAGTTTAGTTAGGAATTTAAAGCCATGGGCACAAAAAAATTAAACAACCCAAGAGAGATATGGTTTAAGAACCATACTGATTGATACGCACTAAAAATTTGTGAAGGAAAAAAAATCAATGTGAACTAGAAGTATCAAAGATGCCAGAGGGTCTAATATGTTACTTGGATATTGAAGAATAGTGGAACTCCTTACCTGAAAACAGTTAGCTTTCTTCTCTTCAGAGAATGGCTATTTGTCCCTTATTACAATCTGCTCTAGGTCTCACAGCATTCTCACATATGTTCTCTAACTTTTTGAGTTTTCCAATTCTCTTCAGCTTGAAAGATCGAGTTCTGTGAGCCGGACAGAAGTGAGCAACAATCATGTCCTCATTTATGTGGAACAGGTGAGGGCTCTGACATCCTGGCTGAGACTACATATAGGTCATCTCTCTAACTGAGTCTCTTTACTAAAATAGTAAATAATCAATATAAGGAAAACACTCATGACCCTCCAGAAAGTTTCTTTATGCCAAGAAAAGAAGAGGGGAAATCTCCTTTGAACTCCATGTAATGTTCTGTTATATTTTAATTATGTTAAAATTGGAATATGAGTATTTCCACAAAATTTAAAGTGTGAAATCAATAGAACAAAAGGTTTGCCAGTATTCCTCTTGTTTTAAAGACCCTCCCTGACAATATGAATAAATATTAAATTTAACATGAAAATAGGACAAAAGGTTTATTATGCATTCCTGTTATTTTAAAGACCACCCTCACAAAATGAATAAATATGACCCCAGTGATTGACTAATAATAATGTTAACATTCCAATATGTCACCACATAAAATAAAATGTGGATTTCATGAATATCTTCAAATATTACCATAAAACAAAGAAAATGTGTTATGTATCCAAACAGAAAGAATGCTTTGTCATTTTAATCACAGATTATATGAAACCACGTTTCTCCAGCTTAGAACATGTTCATGTGGGCCCAGAGAGTTAATCTCATAACAGGAGACTACAAAAGAATATGGTTGTCTCAGTTGCTTAGAAGAAAATCTGTAAAAATTTGTTCACTGTAAAGAGTTCCCGAGGATGCATTATAAAACCTGACATCCACAAATGTCTGCTCACCTAGAGACACTGGTGAAAAAGAGTCAAAGAACAATAAAGAATACGTTTTTCTTGTGGGAGAAAGAAGGAGGCTTTCTAGGTTCTTGATTACTCCCACTTTTCCTTTTAGGTGACAAATCAGACACTAAGTTTCTCCTTCACGGTTCTGCAAGACGTCCCCGTAAGAGACCTGAAGCCAGCAATTGTTAAAGTCTATGATTACTACGAGACAGGTGAGTGAGAGAAAAATGAGACAGTTAATCTTAACCAGAGCCAAGAAGCGAATCGTGTTGTGACAGTTGATCCTGTTCTTAGCCCACTTAGTCAACAGTAATGTTTTGTTTCTTTCCTGCAAGATGTACACTATAAAAATAACTTAATAAACAAATTTATCAATTGTGTTTTTTGAGTCAGAAACTGAAGAATTTAAAAAGAATGATAATATATAGTCATGGCCCCCAAGTAGTTTAGAGACATAGGTAACATAATACAGATTAAAAGATTATGTAACAAGGAAAGACGATTCGTGACAAATGAGTATTAGCGAGCTAAGCAATAAGTTTGAGACGCAAAACAGCACAGAAGGCTCGTGCTTCAGAAGAACAAACAGGAAGAAAGACCTGATTTGGATCCTGGAGGGAGAATACAATTTTTGGGGTCTGCAGAAGTAGGAAAAGTGTTTCAAGCTGAAACAATAATCTTAGAAAAGGAATTAAGGGAGCAAACTGAACAAAGTGAATAGAAGCAGAGAGGTGATGGAAGGAAGAACTACAGATTAATGCCATTATGATAACTTTCCAAGAACTTATTTTTTTAAATGTGTAGTTCATTAAAGAATACATAGCATAATTCAATTTATAAATTATCTAAAAACACATAAAATGAAATAAAATTTAGGAATGCATACAAACTTGGGTAAAAATACACAACAAAATAAAGGAATGGTGGCAAACATAAAATTCAAAATACTAGTTACCTTAGCGGGTGGGGTGGCATGTGAAGGGGTCAGGCAGAGACACTTGAAGAACTTCAGAGGTTTGGATAGTAGTCTCTTTCTTTTCTTTTTTTTTTTTTTTTGAGACAGAGTCTCACTCCATCACCAGGTGCCAGGCTGGAGTACGTGGCACAATCTCGGCTCACTGCAACCTCAGACTCCCAGGTTCAGGCAATTCTCCTGCCTCAGCCTCCTGAGTAGCTGGGACTACGGGTGCACGCCACCATGCCCAGCTAATTTTTTGTGTGTTTTTAGTAGAGACGGGGTTTCACCATGTTGACCAGGATGGTCTTGATCTCTTGACCTCGTGATCTGCCCACCTCAGCCTCTCAAAGTGCTGGGATTACAGGTGTGAGCCACCGCGCCTGGCCTCTTTCTTTTTTTTTAATTATACTTTAAGTTCTCGGTACATGTGCAGAACATGCAGGTTTGTTACATAGGTATACATAGGCCATGGTGGTTTGCTGCACCCATCAACCCTTCATCTACATTAGGTATTTCTCCTAATGCTAGCCCTCCCCTAGCCCCTAAACCCACAGACAGGCCCTGGTGTGTGATGTTCCCCTCCCTGTGTCCATGTGTTCTCATTGTTCAACTCCCACTTATGAATGAGAACATGTGGTGTTTGGTTTTCTGTTCTTGTGTTAGTTTGCTAAGAATTATAGTTTCCAGCTTCATCCATGTCCCTGCAAAGGACATGAACTCATCCTTTTTTATGACTGCATAGTATTCCATGGTGTATATGTGCCACATTTTCTTTATCCAGTCTGTCATTGATGGGCATTTGGGTTGGTTCTAAGTCTTTGAAATTGTGAACACTGCTGTAATAAACATATGTGTGCATGTGTCTTTATAGTAGAATGATTTATAATCCTTTGAATATTATAAATACACAAAAGTGCTGTAATGAATGTACATGTGCATGTATGTTTATCTTTATAATATAATGATTTATATCCTTTTGTGTATATACTCAGTAATGGGATTGCTGGGTCAAATGGTATTTCTAGTTCTAGATCAAATTCCCCAAGTATTTAAAATTTGAACAGCTGCTGTCTGAGCAGGCTTCAATCTCCATCTCCATTCTCGGGGAATGAGAATATAAATATGTTAATGATTCTGTTTCATTCTGGTCTATTTACATGGAGTTTTGACAATTTTGATAGGGCGTGCTTCTCTCCAGTAGTAAAGTGACTAGATTGACTTACCATGGTCCCTAGTTCATAGATCTTTTGTTTCTTCCTTCACCCAACGTTTCTTTCAGATGAGTCTGTGGTTGCTGAGTATATCGCCCCCTGCAGCACAGGTAAGAGATCACAGCTTATGACCAGTACTAGACCCCGTTAACCCGCTCTCCACTTCTTATTGTCTATGGCTGCCTTTGCGAGCTGATTAGTCATGACAGGTCACATGGCATATAAACCTAAAATATTTACCCTCTGGCCTTTCACGGACAAAGTTTGCTGACCCTGCACTAGCTCGCTCTGCTGCCCAAATTTAACTGAATGCTCCCCAGGAGACCCTGCAACCTCATGTTTTTCTTCTCTCCACAGATACAGAGCATGGAAATGTTTGAGGACCACAGAGGCTGTATATTTTGCTGGATTCTCCGTCCTATACATTTCCTTAGAAGGAATGGAGTTGTTTGTCTCTATAAAATAGACACTAAAAAGGCTTGCTGAATAAATAAGTATTTCTGGCCAAACTATTATTTGTTGCATCATTCATTCATCAGTCATTAATAACATGTTCACAAGATGAGTTATGTTGCTTCAAATAATATAAAGAATACAGTTGTGCAACACATCTGCTTGTATTCCAAATGTGCAAATAAAGTCAAATCAAGGATAATTTTAAATAACTTAAGTTCTAAGAGACATTAGAAAAAAATGTGCTCTTTGGTCTAGGAAGCTTTCATTTAGGAGCTAAAGGCAAAGTATGTAATATTGATTAATAATTAGGAAGGCATAAATATTTCGTGAGAAAGAATATCCTAAGCAAAAGCATCAAAACTTGATTTGACAAGAAGCCAAAATGATTGGAGTAAATGTAGAATATGTTGGAAAGAGGTAGCATTGTACAGTGGCTAAATTCTAGACCCTAGAGCCTAACTGCCTAGGTTTGAATCCTGACTCCATCCCTGCCTCACCAACTAAGTCACTAGGGCAGTTTTTTTTTTCCACTATCCTTTTCCCATGTGAGGGTTTCTTTTTTTTTCTTCAATGTTTCTTTTAAATTCCAGGGTACCTGTGTAGAATATGCAAGTTTGTTACATAGGTAAACGTGTGCCCTAATGATTTGCTGCACAGATCAACCCATCACCTAAGTATTAAGCCCAGGATCCATTAGCTGTTCTTCCTGATGCTCTCCCTCACCCCACACTCCCTTACAGGTGGCAGTATGTGTTGTTCCCCATCATGTGTCCATGTGTTCTCACTTATAAGTGAGAACATGTGACATTTGGTTTTCTATTCCTGCGTTAGTCTGCTGAGGATAATGGCTTCCAATTCCATACATGTCCCTGCACAGGATATTCTTTTATTCCTTTTTATGGCTGCATGATATTCCTTGGTGTGTATGTACCATGTTTTCTTTATACAGCCTATCATTGATAGACATTTTGTTTGATTCCCTGTCTTTGCTATTGTGAATGGTGCTGCAATGAACATACATGTGCATGTATGTTTATATCTTTATAATAGACTGATTTATACACTATTGTGAATATACCCAGTAATGGGATTGCTGGGTCAAATGGTATTTCTGCCTCTAAATCTTTGAGGAATTGTCACACTATCTTCCACAATGATTTAACTAATTTACACTCCCATAACAGAGTAAAAGCAATCCTTTTTCTCTGCAACTTCACCAGCATTTGTTGTTTCTTGACTTTTTAATAATCACCATTCTGGCTAGCATGAGATGGTATCTCATTGTTATTTTGATTTGTATTTCTCTAATGATCAGTGATGTTGAGCTTTTTTTCTTATGTTTGTTGGCCGCATGGATGTCTTCTTTTGAGTTTGTATCCATTGTAGGGCAGTTGTTTAACCTCATTGCTTCAGCTTCCTCATTTAGATGAAAATAACAACAGATTCTATTACTGAAATACCATGGGTCCAGTCTAGGTCCTGCTGCTTGCTGCACAGAGAGCCAATCACTGAGACAAGTATTGCCAAGGAACAAGTCTTTAATTGGGTGCTGCACCTGAGGTGATGAGAGTTCAGTTCCAAATCCATCTCCCTGCCCAACTAAATCCAGGGGATTATATAGCAGGGAAGAAATGTAACAATCTGTAAGAAAACAGGAACTATGGAAAGGCAAGGAAGCAATCATGATGAATGAGGGATCCAATGTCTCTGTCTGGATGTGGTAATCTGGTGAGTTTCAGTTCTTTTATACTTTTTGTTTTAAGTGACCTAAAAGTCCTTTCTTGAAGAAGGAAGTCAAATAAGACAAATATAAGTTTCAAGTTTTAAGACAAGACAGGTCAATTTCTATGTTTATCCAAAAGAACAGTCTATGGGACTATTGGGTCGGTTTCAATTCTACCTCAAATTATTATTTATGAGAATGTGCCATTCTCCTGGAAGAAGGAAACAAGAAATAACTGAATCAAGCAATGGCTCAATGCTTCTGCTCAAATGAGTTGTACGTCAGTTTCACTTATATTCTATTGGCTAAAGCAAGTCAGATGACCAAGCCTGGCTTTAATGCTTTACTAGTAAGGTTGATGGTGGGGTGCTGTGACTTTCCCCACAGGCAGGCACACAAGCCACATGGCAATGTGCAGAACTACATAGTTCCCTTACAGGGACAACAGTAGATAATTAAGAAAAAGAATATTGATTCCACACTAGAGTGAAACATAAATACAACTTAATCTCACAAGCTTTTTTTTAATAGTTCACCTAGGCTGGCGTGGTGGCTCCCACCTGTAATCCCAGCACTTTGGGAGGCCGAGTCGGGTGGATCATGAGATCAGGAGTTTAAGACCAGCCTGGACAACATAGTGAAACCCTGTCTCTATCAAAAATACAAAAAATTAGACAGGCATGGTGGCAGGCACCTGTAATCCCAGCAGGAGAATCACTTGAACCAGGGGGGCGAAGGTTACAGTGAGCCAAGAACCAACCATTGCACTCCAGCACGGGTGACAGTGTGAGACTCCGTCTCAAAAAAAAAAAAGTTCATCTATGACACCCTCATTTGAAAGGGTGCTTTTATCCTATATTAAATTCCCACATGTTTTATGGGGCTTTAAAGAGTTTCTAGTCTGTTTCTTTGCTCTCTCTGTGTATTCATATATCACCTTATTTTAATTGTTAGAACTTTATAATATGTTTTAATATCTCATAGGGTTAGTTCCTCATTATTGCTCTTATTTTTCTGATTTTTATTAACTATGTCTTTGTTATTTTCTCATATGAACTTTAGAATCAACTTCGTTATTTTTTTTAAAAAAGTTGGAATCTCATCAAATGTGTTCATTAACATAGGGAGTATTGTCAGCTTTTTGAGGTTGAGTTCTCTTATCGAAGAACAGGTTGTATTTATTTTAATTGTCATTTTCAAGTCTCTTTATGTGTGTTTCAGTATTTTAAAGTTTTTTCTATGTAGGACACATATATATGTGTGTGTGTGTGTGTGTATATATATATATATATCTTAGTTCCAAATATCTTACTGTATACTAACAACATATATATGACATTTTGTTATATAAACTAATCATATATAAAAAGGTTTGCTATGGAATTCTCTTTTTTTTAAGATATAATTTATATACCATAAAATGCACAAATGTTAATGGCAAAGCTTGATCAATTTTTACTTATGGCTAAATCCTATAGAATATTTTCAGAATCAATCCATTGTACTTGGTTACCTTGCAACGTTAGATCACTAATGAGTGCAAGAAAGGCTATAGTTTTGTAATATTATGCCATGTTATTTCTCCTTGTTACAGTGAAAGCAACATTTTATTGCAGCTTTTTATATTCCACATAAAAGCTAAATTCCAAAATTACCATTTTGCAGCTCATAATGAAATAATAGATTGAAGCCTTGCACACCAACGGTTCCTAACTTTACAAAAAGTGAAATAATCAGATACTCGGGGTATCTTGATAAGTGAATAAAATACTGTCTATGAGATTGAAAAAAAATGTCAAAAAAATCAAAACTAATTCTGAAAACATTTTTTATATTTTAAAAACTCATTTTCCAGCTAATTTTATCTATTAATTTTCAAAAAACACAGAGTTTTTCTCTATGTTTTCTCAAGCCTAGCTTTATCTATTAATTTTCAGAAAACACAGAGTTCAAAGGAACATATTTAATTATATAATGGGGATGTAATCTGCAAAATTTGTACATGAAGGAAAACATTCCAAATTCTCCCATAAATACATTATCTCAGAGAAAACTTATAAGTTAAAAAGAGATTTAAAAGACAAGCACAAAGTATAAACCTAAATTGGATCTTGATTCAAACAACATACAAACAAATCATGACATTTAATAAGCAATTAGAAATTTGTAGTGGCTGAATATTTGAATACTTATGATATGAAAATATTTTCACTATATGTTTATATATAATGATAATATTGTGTTTTTGTTTGAAAGAAATCCTTATCTTTTAGAAACATATGCTCAAATACTTAAGGATTTTGCTTCCAAATGATAGTAGGAAAGGTGAAGTGGTGAAATGTAGATGGCAATATGGATGGGATGTAGAAAGGGCGAAATTGTACGTGGGTTAACAGATATTGGGGATGCACATTGTGGATATATTTTAGTATTATAGTATGGTGAGTATGTCTGGATTCATTATGCTGTCTTGTCTAATTTTGTTTTGTTTGAAATTCTTTGTCATAGAAACTTTAAAATTAAAAGTGAATAATAATGAAAGTCACAAAACTATTTAGACTGAAAAATAATTAAAACATTAAATATCAAAATACCTGGGTTGGGTCAGGGATAGTGGCTCATGCCTATAATCTCAGCTACGCAGGAAGCTGAGGCAGGAAGATAGCTTGAGCCAGGAGTTTGAGGTCTTGGTGAACTACAATTACGCCACTGCCCTACATCCTAGGTGACAGAGCAAGATGCTGTCTCTAAAAAGGAAAAAAAAAATGTGAAGTTGTTTAAAGTAAAATTTAAAATTTCATTTACTAAAACTAGACTGCATGAATTGACCATCAAGAAAAAAATTAAAAATAGATGACATGAACTTAAAAAAAGCTGGAAAATGAATTTTTAAAATATAAAAAATGTTTACAGAAGTGATTATGGAGAACAGAAACCAAAAAATTGGAAGTCAAAGAAATGACAGACTCAAGAAACAAAAAGTTAATATCCTAAAAGTTTAATAATTAATAAAGATTATTAAAGAAATAAAAATTAAAATAAAGATTAGTTGATAATAAATTTGGAAACCTAGCTGCAAAGGATGATATTCTAGAAATACAAAAATTATAGAAATGATCCACATCAACTTAAAGGTATCTTGAAAAATTAAGTCAATTAATGACCATAAAGAAATTGAATCATTAGTAATAAGCACTTTCATTTGCAAAAGATTGTATCACAAAAATATTTTACAAAGCTTTACCAAGCTTTCAAGAAAGTGATAATTCCTACCTTAAATACACTATTTAGTGAATAGAAAGAGTACATATACAAATAAGAATTTTAAGAGTTTATTATTACTAGAGGTACAGAAAATAAAACTAAATATCAAGCTCAATTAAGAACACAAAGGTATAATCCAAAAATCTTGACAGTTTATTTTCAATTGTGTATTGAACTATCAACATATTTAATCTTTTTTCTTTTTCTTTTTTTTGATTTTTAAAATTTTAAGCACTCTGAAGGAAAACATATTTAATCTTGTCCTAGCTGCAATAACAATAAACTCCAAAAACTCAGTGATTCATCACAGTAACCCAAGCAAATGAATGCTTTGTTACCTTTAATGTGTCACTTCCAAAACATGTTCTTCCAGGAGGCAATGAAAGAAAGAGTGTGAAGAAGCCCTTGGGAGGATTTAATGTGTCAAACCCGGATGTGATGTATATCACACTTACTTATATTCCCTTAGCCATAACACAGTGAAAGGATTACATCCTCTACATGTATAGCCAAGAGATTAGGAAAAGAGATTTGATGCCGAGCTAGTCAGTCTTTGCTATAAACCAAGTATGTATGTGAGTGTGTGTGTCTGTGGAACTATGTGTTCCTTTTATTGATCTAAAAGTTAATAGTTTAAAACAAAAATGTATTCATTCCCTTTCTTGGTTCTGTTGATTGGGTTAGCCCTACCAGGGAAGTGCTTGCCTTGGGTCTCTCATGCAGTTGCAGCCAGATGTTGACTAGGGCTTCAATGCTTTGCAGATTCAACTGGACTAGCCTCCAAGACAGCTCCTCATACAGCAGTCAATGCTGTAGTCAATGGTGCAGTCAATGCTAGCTATCACCTGGGGATGTCAACAAAGTTGCCTGCAAGTGGCCTCTCCCTGTGATTTAGATTCTCACAAAATGGCAGCAGGATTCTAAGAGGGTGTGTCTGAAGTACAGGCATTGCCGGGGACCAAGGAAGAAACTGAAAGACCTCTTAGCCTAACTTTGAAAGTCAGACATTATCACTTCCATCATATACCTCTTATCCAGTGCAATTCACAAGGCAAGCCCAAATTTAAGGGGAGGAGACTACACAAGGGCATGAATAAGAGGAGGCACAGTTCATTGGGGAACAATCTTCAGCGACTAGATACCATAATCTTCCTCTGGGGCCCCAGTGATTTGCACTTCTCCTATGTGCAAAATACACTCATGCATAATACCTTCCAATATTTGATGTCTTGTTACAGTATTGCACCATTCTCAGGCTTGAAGTCTAGGATTTTATCATCTAAATTATGTCCAAGTACAGATGAGGTCCCTGGAGTTCATCTTCCTTGAGTGCAGTCTCTGATGCATAGTTTCTCTCAATCTGAAGACCTGTAGAATAAAGAGATGAGTCATCTGCTACCGCACAGCTAGGAGCAGTCATAGGAAAACTGTGACAGACATTCCTGTTTAAAAGGGGATTACTGGTCCACAGCCATTCTGAAATATAGCCAGGCACATGTCACTAGCTCTGCCACTAAGGCTCAGTCCTGCTTCCTCAGAGTAGTTCTCTGCTGGTCTGGGTTTATTGTACATGCTAATCAATCCTTTCTTTTCCGTCAAAATGGACATATTTTAGTTGAGAAGTGTTCTCAGCCTTTTGCCTGTCTGGGGCTCTAAAATCTCTTTTCATTTTGAATTGTCTCTATCTTTTGAAGTCCAGTCTGGCAATGTTTCTACTAATACAATTCTCTTAAAAATTCATGAGTTTCCTATGAACCGCAATGAGATTTACTCCCTAAGACAAAAGCAACACCCACAAATCTCTCCAACAAAGACCCTTCTCTAGCTTAGGACATGTGTGAGGCTGCTGTGAATAGGATTATTAGGATTTCTGTTGTCTAGCAAATATGATCTAAGAGACATAGCCTTAAATTTCTTACAAGTCATTTTTATACCTGAGAAAACCTGCTAGACATAGCTTACATAGTTCTCAATCTTAATGCAGGGTGTTGCAATTAAAATTTTAACTTTTTTCTGAGGTTACATATATTGTCCTGCCAAAAACACATGTAAATAAATATGATAATTTAGTATATGATAAAATTAACATCCCAAAACAATGAGTAAAGTATGGACCTTCAAAAAACAAAAAGAAAAGATTATGTTGGTACAGACAAGTATTCATCTGTAAAACAATAAAATGTGATACATTTCTCAGACCATACAGAAAGATTCAAAATTTACCAAATACTTAAGTGTTAAAAAAAGAAGCTATAAAAGAAGAAAACATGAGAGATTTATAAATTTGGAGTGGGGAGGACATTTTGAGCCAAATTTCAAAATCCAGAAGGCATCATATAAAAGACTGATATATTCAACATATTTAAAACAAAATCTTCAGTGGAGTAAAAAAAAACAACAAACAATAAAAAATATTGCCATACACAATTTCAAAAACAAAGGACAAACTTGGAAACAAAATACCTGCATTTACAAATCACATCACTGAAATGCATATAAAAGAGAGAGAGAATCTAGAAATTTAGTGAAAGATGTGAACAAACAGCTCATAAAGAGTCAGAGAAGGAAACATGTAAATGGCCCTTAAGTTATGAAACCATGCTCACCTTTATTTGTCAAAAGAGATAGGCAAACTAAGGTCAATTTGTGGCATTATTTTTCACATATTTGATTGTCAGAAATCCAAAAATGTGGTGATACCTTGAAGGCAACACTTTCGGTTAACTCAGCACTCATACAATGCTAGTTCTAAAAAAGTTAAATATGTACAGCTTCTATGGAGAGTAATATGTCAATGTCAATCAAAATTCAAAAAAATGCATACACTCATTAAGTCAGAAATTCCACTTACGGGAAATTTTTCCATAGATATTTTTGCATACAAGTGAAATACCATATGACCAAAATTGTTCATTTTAGAAGTATTATAGTCGGTCAGGGACTGGCTAAATTATGGTTTCTCAAAGCAATAAAATAATGTGCAACTGCAAAAAAAATAAAATAAAATGAAAAAACTATGGGCTGAAAATTCTTCCAAATATAGTTAACTAAAAATAAAAGATGTTTAATAATGTATAATGTATTCTGGCCTTTGTATTGAAAAATAAAAATATATACACACACATATGCACATAAATTATATTAATTTATATCTAGAAACTCGTAAAGTGTGCAAGAAGTTACTGATGGTTTGGAATAGAGAGAAAGAGTGGAAATTGGGTCACTGTAGGAAGGTACAGATACCATATAATTTTCTATATTTTTTGAATATATTAACACTTTTTCTCTCTTAAAAAATTAAACTTAAAAATACCGCAGAATTATTCTATTTGTGGTAACAACCACAGTGAAACTTATTTGGATTAAATTTTATTTTTTGATTATATAAAAGTAGCTGAATGAAAATTTCTGTTTTATATACAAACACTCTGAATGATTTATTTAAGGCTTATAGATTAGAATACTCAGATGAAAGCATAACGTAGTTCCATAGATTTATCATCTGTATATATTTTATTCTTTATTCTGTTAGATACCAGAACATCTTTTAGAATTATTCAATTAATTTATAGTGATTTTATCAAGAAAATAAAGAATAAGAGACAGTGGATAGAGACAATACATTTGTAGAGATTTGCTCTAAAAGGGAACCAAAAATTGGGATTGTAGCTCAGGGGAGATACGGATGAAGGCAAGGATGCTAGAAACTGCTAACTATCCTCCAGTATATATTCTACCCTGTTTTTCTTTTCAGTATCAGAACTTTTTGAGTTTTAGTGCATGACCACTAAGCCTCCGAAGCAGCATCATTGTCTGGAGTAAATACCTGGGTTCGTCCTCTCCCACCAAGAGGATTAAGGACACGAGCACACGTGAGAGTGGTAAGAATTGGAAAGTTGAACAGGCAGAAGAAAGGAGAGGGAAGAGCAGCTCTCTCTCTCTTGCAAGTGAGAGGCAGCCGAAGAATAAAGAGTGGCGGACAGCAGTAGATTTTACAGGCAGGCTTGAGGAGGCAGTGTCTGATTCACATAGGGCCCGCACATTGGTTTGACCACGTGTGATGCTTACATAGTGTGTGGAAAAGGCTGGCTGCCCCACCTGAATCTTGTTATACAAAAGGCTTTCTACTTGGCCAGTGTCATCTTGCCTGCTCCTTACTATACACATGACTGGCAAAGAGAATGGAAGATGTAGCTGCCATTTTCATCATGCTTAGCCACAAGTGGCCTATTGGCACAGCTGCCGGCATTCAGCTTGCTTGTCAATGTCCGCAGCCCCATTTTACAGGCTGCTCTGTGCTGGAAAAGAAAATGATTTAGGGGCTGCTTTTTATTAAAAGGAAAACCTTACTGAGAACCCCTGTATCCTCACTATCTACCTAAGTAATTTCCTCTTAACTCCTATATCACCACAAACACCATTTCCTCACTTTCCTTACAATCAGTTTTGACCAACAGAGTAGAGTGACACCAAGATTTTAGCAGAAGAGATGCGCTCAACTTTCAGATCCTCTCTTTAAAGATAAAGCCTCTTGCCCTGCACTGCATACCCACCTCTCCCACTTCCTTCCTATCCACTCTATCCAGGCTTCTGTCTGGAAAATAGAGCAGCCACTTTGGACCCGGAAGCAGAAGTCATGTGTTGCAGATGATAAGTGGGCACATTGTTTCCTCAGATTACCTCATTTTCAGAGCTGCCCCACCACCTCTAGACTATTTTGGGTATGAAGAATTAACTTCTATCTTATTTACACTATAAGAAAGATTGTGAAATAATGCAATCTATTACATGATGTTCATGCATGGATGACAATGATCCAGTACAGAGAAATGAATTGATAATAAGATATTATGAGAGAGAGGAATAGAGTTAATGACTAAAGAAATGGGACAGGCCCAGGGATTGCCTTAAATAGGAGGTGAAAGAGTCTGTCCATGAATCCATCGTAACACAAGGGAGGGCTTAATACACAGGTAGTATAGACCCAAGAAATTTAGTTGCAAAGCTTGCATAGAAAGTTAAACTTTTTAAAATTTCTCTTCTATTTACATTGTATTTATATCCTCCAGTAGTTATAAACCACCATGGCACATGTATACCTATGTAACAAACCTGCACATTCTGCACATGTATCCCGGAACTTAAAATAAAATTATAAAAAAAAATCAGTTGTGTCCCTCTTTCCTTTATTTCCTAGACAATTCAGTCCAAAAATCACTCAATGGAGGCAGGCAAGGTAGGTGTCACGATGAGTTGAGTCATGGCATTCTAAAATGGGTGTCTAAGACCAACAAGGGTGAGGAGAACGTCTACCAAAGGAGGGTGGCCTTGCTTAAGCTCTCAGAGCTAGAGTAGGGTGGGGATGGAATTTTCATGAAGAGGCAGTCTGTGTGCAGGATATCAGAAGCTAAGTGGAGTATGTGTTTGTGTGTGTGTGTGTGTGTGTGTGTGTGTGTATGCATGTGCATATGTGTGGACATACATAAACTATGTGGCTCTACTTGCTAGAGATCCTGAGACCAGTGATAACCAAAGTATATATATATATATATTTTTTTATTTTTGAAGAAGTGCTGATTCTAGTTTCAGGGCAGGAAAATTACAAGATGAGCCAAAATATCCTGGACCAGAAAATAAAGAAGTGCTCAAAGAATAATGATAAAATGTCAAAGGAACACAGAAGGTAGATTGAAGGGACTTCTGGCTGCGTCTGGGATAATTTGAGCATAAAAAGAAATAGCAAAAGTAACAGATAATTACCCATTGGATAAAAGGAAACCAAGACTCCATGCTGGAATTAATAAATTAAAATTTTGATGAGAGAAAGTATATTTATACAGCCTGATACTGCCTCCCATAAAATATTTATTAATTATCAAGGAAAAAATAACTTCATAGGCCAGAAACTTGGCACATATGACCTTAATAGGGTAACCAAGTTTAACATCACCAGAAATTGAATAAATTGAAACTGCCATTACCAAGGCAGTCTGCCATTATCGAGGCAATCCACCATTACTGAGCCAGTCCCCCATTATTGAGGCAGTCCACCATTACTGAGGCAGACCACCATTACCGAAGCAATTCTAACTATACCTCTGTAAACAAAACTGCAAGGAAGTTCACACAGCAGCTGGGTAGAGCCCATGGCAGCTCAGCAACACCTCTTCTGGCAGACTGTGACTAGGCTACCTCCTTGCTGTGCAGGGCAGCTCTGAAAAAAGGCAACAGCCCATCAGGAACTTATAAATAAAGCCCCATCTTCCAAGGACAGAGCACCTGTGGAAAAAGGCAGTTATGAGTTCCACTGCAGCAGATTTAAACATACCTGCCCAGCAGCTCTGAATGGAGCAATGGAGCTCCCAGCTCAGCACTTGAGCTCCTATAAGGGACAGACTGTCTCCACAAGCAGCTCCCTCACCCCATATATCCAAAGAGACACCTCATAAAGGAGAGATCAGGCTGACATCTGGCAGGTATCCTTCTGGGACAAAGATAACAGAAGAAGAAACCAGCAGCAACCCTTACTGTTCTGCAGCCACCACAAGTGATCCCCAGACAAGCAGGATCTGGAGTGGACCTCCAGCAGTCCTACAACAGAGGGGCCTGACTGTTAGAAGGAAAACTAAGAAACAGAAAGAAATAACTTCATCATCAACAAAAAGGACATCACCTGAGAGACCCCAGGGAAAAAGTCACCAACTACAAAGACCACAGGTAGATAAATCTACAAAAATGGGAAGAAACCAAAGCAAAAATGATGAAAACACCCAAAACCAGAATGCCTCTTCTCCTCCAAGGGATCACAACTCCTCACCAGCAAGGGAACAAGGCTGGATGGAGAATGAGTCTGATGAATTGACAGAAACAGGCTTGAGAAGGTGGGTAATAACAAGCTTCTCTAAGCTAAAAAAACTTGTTCCAACTCAATGCAAAGAAACTAAGAACCTTGAAAAAAGGTTTGACAAAATGCTAACGAGAATGGACAACTTAGAGAGGAATATAAGTGAATCGATGGAGCTGAAAAACACAACACGAGAACTTCACGAAGCAAACACAAGTTTCAATACCTGAATTGACCAAGCAGAAGAAAGGATATCAAAGATTGAAGACCAACTTAATGAAATAAAATGAGAAGGCAAGATTAGAGAAAAAAGAGTGAAAAGAAATGAACAAATCCTCCAAGAATTATGGTATTATGTGAAAAGACCTAATCTACGTTTGATAGGTGTACCTGAATGTGACGGAGAGAATGAATCCAGGCTGGAAAACACTCTTCAGCATATTATCCAGGAGAACCTCCCCAACCTAGCAAGGCAGGTCAATGTTCAAGTCCAGGAAATACAGAGAACACCACAAAGATATTCTTCAAGAAGAGCAACCCCAAGGCACATAATCCTCAGATTCACCAGGGTTGAAATGAAGGAGAAAATGCTAAGGGCAGCCAGAGAGAAAGGTTGGGTCACCCACAGAGGAAAGCCCATCAGACTCACAGCACATCTCTTGGCAGAAACCATACAAACCGTAAGACAGTAGGGGCCAATATTCAACAACCTTAAATAAAAGAACTTTCAACCTAGAATTTAATATCCAGCCAAACTAAGCTTCATAAGCGAAGGAGAAATAAAATCCTTTATAAACAAGCAATTGCTGAGAGATTTTGTCACCACCATATCTGTCTTGCAAGAGCTCCTGAAAGAAGCACTAAACATAGAAAGTAACAACCAGTACAAGCCACTCCAAAAATGTACCAAATGGTAAAGAGCATCAACACAATGACAAACTGTATCAACTAATGGGCAAAACAACCAGCTACCATCAAAATGGCAGGATCAAATTCACACATAACAATATTAACCTTTAATGTAAATGGGCTAAATGCCCCCATCTAAAGATACAGACTGGCAAATTGAATAAAAAGTCAAAACCCATCAGTGTACTGTATTCAGAAAACCCATCTCATGTGGAAGGACACACATAGGCTCAAAATAAAGGAATGGAGGAAGATTAACCAAGAAAATGGAGAGTAAAAGAAAGCAGGAGTTGCAATCCTAGTCTCTGACAGTATAGTCTTTAAACCAGCAAAGATCAAAAGAGACAAAGAAGGGCATTACATAATGGTAAAAGGATCAATGCAACAAGAAGAGCTAATGATTCTAAATATATATGCACCCAATACAGGAGCACCCAGATACATAAAGCAAGTTCTTAATGATATACAAAGAGACTTAGACTCCCACACAATAATATTGGGAGACTTTAACACTCCACTGTCAATATTAGACAGATCAACCAGACAGAAAATTAACAAGGATATCTAGGACTTGAATTCAGACCTGGAACAAGCAAACCTAATAGACATTTACAGAACTCTCCACCCCAAATCCACAGAATATACATTCTTCTAAGCACCACATCACACCTACTCTAAAATCGACCACATAATTGGAAGTAAATCACTCCTCAGCAAATGCAAAAGAACAGAAATCATAACAAACAGTCTCTAGACCACAGTGCAATCAAATTAGAACTCAGGATTAAGAAACTAACTCAGAACAGCACAGCTGCATGGAAACTGAATAACTGGCTCTTGAATGTTGACTGGATAAACAACGAAATGAAGGCAGAAATAAAGATGTTCTTTGAAACCAACAATAACAAACACACAACATACCAGAATCTCTGGGACACATTTAAAGCAGTGTCTAGAGGGAAATTCATAGCAATAAATGCCCACATGAGAAGCAAGAACACACATAGGCTGAAAGTGAAGGGATGAGGAAGATATCCCATGCAAATGGTAATCAAAAAAGAGTAGGTGGCAGAGCAGGAGCATCACCGCCCTGGACAAGCACTGCCATTTCGAAGTTCCCCTTAATCAAAAACAGCCCCCAAAGGGCATCAGCCTAATGGCTAATGTCAGCCTGACCATAAACCACAAATGACATCTCTGACCAGAAACATTCCAACATGAAGATAAACCCCTCCCCTACCAGAGACATGCCAGCCTCATAATAACCTCTCCTCTGGCTGAAGAGATGTCAGCCCCAAGATAACCTCCCCTCCTACCAGAGACATTCCAACCTGCAATAAACTTTTCCTCCACACAGAAACATTCCAAGCCTATGATAAGCTCCCCTGCTCTAAAACCCTTAAATAATCTTAGTCTGTCAGAAAGAGTGGTCCTGACTGAAATTGGCCAGAAGCCCCTTTCATGTTCATTCTCCAAAACAAACCTATCTTTGACTGTTGAGCTGCTTTCTGTGTTTCTTTCCTATTTCTTTAACTCTTACATTTGGTGCCAAAAGCTGGGACCGGTGTTGGGGATAGAGGCTCTCTTGCAACCCAGAAAGCAGTGAGCAGCAGCAGCTCATCCCACAAGATCCTGTGAGTCTCTGGCCACTCACCCTATCTTGCCTCTTACTTCACTTTTCAAGTGATTTGCATGAGCAGGACAACTAACCTGAAGGGAACTGTAAGGCTCCAGCTGGGGCTACTCTCCAGTGGGCTTTCAAAACCTTCAGGTCTCAGGAATCCACTTCTGACCACCCACAACAGGCATTTTGCTCTCTAACCCTTGTCCCCTCCTCTTCCCTCATTCTCCCTTCTCTCTCTGTCTCTCTCTGTCTCTGTCTCTCTCTCTCTCTCTCCCTCATTTGGCTTCAGTCCAAGAGGTTCTTTGCCAATTCCAACTGGAACATCTAACATTGGGCACTAATCCAGCCAACTGGTAAGATCTGCCTTCCCCTGGCTTTCTCGTGGTATCCAGGAAATTCAGGTCTGGGTCTGCTGTCCCAATCCTCAGAGGACTAGTGGGACTAGGCTAGAAGAAATCTTAGGAATTCCCAGTTTCTTCTCAACTTAATTGTCCTCTTTAGAAAGAGGATTCTGGGTCTCTGTCTTCTGTCTGGTGACACCTAGAACAAAAACAGGCACCCTTGGCCTCCTCTCATCAGTCCATATGAGTGCCCAACAATCCCACGTTCCTACATCCTCTCCACTGGACTGTCTCCCTCACAACCTTGTCAACGCGGTTTTCGGGAAGCATAAAGGCAAAGCATTTGGTTTTTTATTGCAACACGGCCTGTCCTCAATACAAATTAGATAATGACAGCTGATGACCAGAAAATGAAACCTTTAACTTTCAAATTCTCAGGGACCTTAACAGCTGTATAACCAGGAAAGGCAAATAGCAAGAGGTTCTTGCCTGAATATTCAGGCTTTCTTCTACCTTGGATCCTGACCCTCCATGTGTCAAGCTTGCACTCCTCATGAAATCCTTCTTAATGAAAACCCTCCCCAGGTTTCTTCTTCTTCTGAAACTCCTTCCTTCTAAACCCCTTCCTCTGAAACCCCTTTGGACCCTACTGATGATCACCCTCTGTATCCTCATCCACCTGCATCTACTTCTTGCTTGTCTGAATGCAAGCAAGAAGTGGCCATCCCAGTGGCCCCTCCTGCCCCCAAGCCTTCAGCCCCAAACCCCACTCCTCCTCCTTCTCTACCTGTTACCCATTCAAAAACTACTCCAACAAGTCAAACCACCTCTGCCATTCTCTCTCTCCAGGAAGTGGCTGGGGTTGAAGGTATTGCTGGTGTTCATGTCCCTTTCTCCATGTCTGATTTGTCACAGATTAAACAGCACCTTGGATCTTTCTCTGAAAATCCCTCTCATTATCACAGGGCATTCCTGTACATAACCCAATCCTTTAATTTAACTTGGCATGATATTTATATAATTCTAACTTCCATCCTCACCTCTGATGAAGAAGAGTGCTTAGCATAATTAAAATTGATACCCAAGCTATGAGTATATTCAAAAGGCCTTTATGGTTTTCTCTTCATAAATCTTGTTTTCCTGGAAAAGGTTTTTTTCCAGTCAACAGAATTACTTTTCTCCACTCTGTCTTGACACTCTTGGTGCAGGTATGAAAGACCCTAGAATGGCTTCTAGTGGCCTGGGACTCCTTGGGAAAACAGAAAAGGTGCCACAAATCCTCACCCAAAGGCCAATAATCCAATTGGAAAACTAGGGGAAAAAAATCTTGTAACTACTGGACTTTCTTCTGGTTGTCTGTGTGGCTATACATGTGTTAGGTGTGCAATGTCTATTTAAAAAGCTCTAATTACTGGCCTAAGAAAAATAAGTTCTTAAATATTTTGGGGGAAAAGTAAAAGCTGTGGGACTGTTCAGTTCATGTGACTTTAATCTTTAAAATTTAGTGGTACAGTAAAATCAGAAAAGTCTTAAGAGTTTCCAGCATACATTTTTGTTGGCATTTATTAATCCAGCAATTTCATACTTATCTCTGCCAAATACTGCAAGGTGTCAAAATTTGGCATAGAGGCTACAAAACTATAACTCAGCCCAAACAGAATAATCTTTGCTTGTGTAATTTTTTAATAAATGAAACACTAATATTGGTTTAATAAAGATAGCTTCATCTTGAACTATTTAGTGAAATACCCTAACTTCTAATCTTGTGGCCTTAGGCAGTCTAGTCCACAGACATGAAGGAAGTTTGTTTTGGGAAAGGACTGGTATCATCTTTGATACTAAAGAAAAGAGAATTTATATAAAAAAATCATATATGGTAAATATTTTTCCTAAAGTAAATTAACTGGTTGTTTAAAGAGAGGAATGTTTACAACAAGCCAGAAATTTGAGACATGTCAGAGATTATCCATGTAAATTGTGAAAAAAATTTTAAAAGGAAATTTATGGAAGAAATGTACAATTTAAAAGTGATTAGGGGCCGGGCACGGTGGCTCACGCCTGTAATCCCAGCACTTTGGGAGGCTGAGGCGGGTGGATCATGAGGTCAAGAGATCGAGACCATCCTGGTCAACATGGTGAAACCCCGTCTCTACTAAAAATACAAAAAATTAGCTGGGCACGGTGGTGCGTGCCTGTAATCCCAGCTACTCAGGAGGCTGAAGCAGGAGAATTGCCTTAATCCAGGAGGCAGAGGTTGCGGTGAGCCGAGATCGCACCATTGCACTCCAGCCTGGGTAACAAGAGTGAAACTCCATCTCAAAAAAAAAAAAAAGTGATTAGGCCTCCTGAGCACTTTATAAAATGCCACTATAACTCCTATCTGTACAACCTGCCTGCTTTCCAGCTAAGTAGGATGTAGGACATGTAGAGTTGAATGCTGGAGTAAGACCTTATCTGAACTTCTGTCTGGGTCCTAGGCTCTACACCTAGTGCATAGTTAAAATTCCAAAATTACCAAAAAAAGTAAAGGTTACTAAAAGTTAACAGTGTAACATGTATAAGGCTATTGAAAAAAACAGTTTACATATGCTTCTGATAAAAATATTATAAGGAATCATGAGAATGTGGATTTTTACCTAAATTAAAAGTTTGAAGAATTGTTTTATGTTGAATAAAATAAAAATTAAGGTTTAAACAAGTTTTGAAAGGTTAATCATAAAGGAAATTCTGTGTGTAAACATATTGACTAAAGTTGAAGGAGTATCATCCAGTTTTTCTGTAAATTGAGCATTAAAATGAAAGCACAATAGGTTTCTCTTAAAGCACTAACCTGCTGTTTAACAAAAATTATACAGAGCTAAAAAGGGTCTATAGAAATTTTACCTTATGGTCAAAAATTAAAATTGGGTAAATGTGTCTACAAGGCTTTGTTAAAAATTGAGTTTAACATTAATAGCACACTAATAGAAAGGTAAAATTTGGCTCATTTGGTATAAAATCATACAGAAAGCATTGTCAAATATAAAATGGTGTTTGGCTTTCTTTGGGCTATATTTGTATAAATATGTTATTGGCATGTCTTCCAAAGTTATGGGAGACTCCCATAATTCCGATATATCTTAGCATACATTATCAATAATAATTATAATTGTCATATTAAAATTCTTGTGTGCCACCAAGGTAACAGATATTCTTGTCAATTATAACTTTAACTACGGCTACCCCAAAATGTTTTGTCATCCATAAGCAATTGTTGGCTTGCTTTTGATCCTCTAGAGACTGAAGTAAACTTTCTGACTTTTTGGATATGTTAAAGTTATGGCAGTATAGTTATTTGCATAAGTGCAATAAGAATTTCTTTTCTTTTGTAACAGAACACAATTTGAAAAACTGGTTATTTCACCAAGGCTTTGACTGAAATGGTATGCTCTCCTTTAAGGAATCAAACTTGACTTATGGAGTCAATAAAGCCCTTGGAAAACTGGCCTCATATTTTATGTACACAGTCCCTATACAGGGTTTTTGATCCTTGATCAGTAAAGAATGTCACTTTCTGACAGGCCAGGAACCCCAAGTTGTCTTGGAACCTCAAGACAAGAGGAATTCACCCAATTTGTAGGTATTTAATGATACAATTCCATGGCTGGGCTTAGTTTTTTTTTTTTTTTTTTTTTTTTTTGAGACAGAATCTTGCCCTGTCACCCAGGCTGAAGTGCAGTGGCCTGATCTCGACTCACTGCAACCTCTGCCTCCCAGATTCAAGCAATTCTCCTGTTCTCCTGCCTTAGCCTCCCGAGTAGCTAAAGCTATAGGTGCCCACCACCACACCCAGCTAATTTTTGTATTTTTAGTAAGGGGTTTCACCATATCGGCCAGGCTGATCTCGAACTCCTGACCTTCTGATCCACCCTCCTTGGCCTCCCAAAGTGCTGGGGTTACAGGGGTGAGCCACCACGCCCAGCCTGAGCTCAGCTTTAAAAGATCTTATCCTTCTGTGGAACAAAATTCCATCAATGCCAATTTAAAAGGCCTATATAGTAAATAATTATCTTTGCAGCACTCTATGCAAATAATTAAACCAAATATAATAAAGCAAACCAGTCCTACCATGATTTATTTTTTATAATGGCTACTAGCAGAAAATAACACACAGACTTTCCAAACATGCACCTCTGCCTGCAATTAGGTGAGGAATGTTGCTTCTGTCTCAACCAATCGAACCTAGTAAGAAATGCTGCTAAACAACTTAAAGAAAGGGCCAAAAAGCTAAGGGTATACTAAAACAACCAAATGGATTCTTGGTTTGGGAGCAAAACCATAGCATGGGTCATCCCATTCCTGGGCCCTCTCCTACTAATATGCCTAGTACTAATGTTCTTACCCTGCCTAATTAATCTTTTTCAAAGACTTTTAACTGACAGAATGATGGCCATTTCACAGACAACTGCCCCAAAGAACATTAGCCTAATGTCTAATGTCAGCATGACCATAAACCACAAATGACATATCTGACCAGAAACATTGCAACACAAAGATAAACCCCTCCCTGACCAGAGACATTCCCACCCTGAGATAACCTACCCTCCAGCCAGAGAGATGTCAACCCCAAGATAACCTCCCCTCTGACCAGTTACATTCCAACCCTACAATAAACTTCTCCTCCACACAGAAACATTCCAAGCCTGTGATAAGCTCTCTAGCCCTAAAACCCTTAAATATGCTTATTCTGTTAGAGAGAGTAGTCCTGACCAAAATTGGCCAGAAGCCCCTCTCAGGTTTATTCTCCAAAATAAACCTGTCTTTGACTGTTGCGTCGCTTTTCATGTTTCCTCTTTCTTTAACTCTTAACAGTAGGAGTGGCTATATTTATATCAGATAAAATAGACTTTGAGTTAAAAACTGTTACAAGAGACAAAAAGGGACATTTTATAATGATGAAAGTGTCAATTCAACAGGAATATATAGCAATTACAATTATATGTGCATCCAACAGTAGAGCACCTAAATATATAAAGCAAACATTGGCAAAACAGAAAAGAGAAATAGACAGTAATAAAATAATGGTAGGAGACTTCAATACTATTTTCAATAATGGACACATCAGACAGGAAAATCCATATGAAAACAGCAGACTTGAATAACACAATAGACCAAATGGACCAAACAGATATATACAGAATATTCCACCCAACAGCAGCTGAATACATACTCTTCTCATGTGCACTCAGATCTTTGTCCAGGACAGATTATATATTAAGTCATAAAATTAGTTGTAACAAATTTAGTAAGATTGACATTATACCAAGTGTCTTTTCTGAGCACAATGAAATTAAACTATAAATCAATAACAGAAGGAAGACTGGAAAAATTAAAAATACATATATATTAAACAATAGACTCTTGAACAGTCATTGAGTGAAACAAGGAATCAAAAATGAATTTAAAATGCCTCAAGACAAATGAAAACAAAAATAAAAAACATTGAAATTATGGTATTCAGCAAAAGCACTATTAAGAAGGAAGTTTACTGCGATAAATAACTACATTAGCAAAGAACAAAGATCTCAAATAATCAACCCAAATGTATACTTCAAGAGGCTAGAAAAAGAAAAAACAAAGTTCAAAATTAGCAGAGAGAAAGAAATAACAAAAAGTAGACAAGAAATAAATACAAAAAAAAATCAAAGATCCTAAGCAGACTTTTTGAAAAAATAATTGACAAATCCTTATCTAGACTAAAAAAAAAAAAAAAAAGAAAGAAATGAAAGAAGAGACATTATAACTACTCTTTTAGAAATAAAAAGGATCATAAGTGAACAAATATGTCAACTAATCAAATAACCTAGAAGAAATGGGTAAATTCCTAAACATATAAAATATGCCAAAAATAACAATAAAGAAAGTCTGAACAGACCTATCATTAGTATGAAGATCGAATGAATAATAAAAATCCTTTTAACAAATAAAAACCCAGGATCAGATAACTTCACAAGTAGATTCTACTACACATTTTTTTTTTTAAAGGGCCAATCTGTCTCAAATACTTCCAAAAAGTGAGGGAAAACTTCCAAATTCATTTTATAATGCCAGTAGCACTCTGCTACCAAAGCCAGCCAAGGACTCTGCAAAAAAAGAAAAAATGACAGGCCAATATCTATGATGAATATAGAGGCAAAAATCTTCAAAAAATATTAGAAACTAGAATCCCACAGCACATTAAAGGGATCATACATCATGACCAAGTGGTATTTATTTCTGGGATGCAAGGATGGTTAAATACATATAAATTTGTACCACAATAACAGAATAAAGGGAAAAAATTATATAAATGCATGCAGAAAAAGCATTTGACAAAATTCAACATTCTTTCATGTTAAAAACACTCAAGAAACCAGAAGTAGAAGGAGCGTGTCTTAACTTAATACAGGCCATATATGAAAGGCCTAGATAATATCAGACTCAACAGAGAAAACTTGAAAACTTTTCCTTTAAGAACAGGAGCAAAGCAATGATGCTCGCTCTTGCCACTTTTATTCAATATAGTACTGGAAGACCTAACCAGAACTGTTAGATAAGAAAAATAAATTAAAGGCAACTAAATCAGAAAGGAAGAAATAAACTTTTTCTGTTTGCTGATGCCATTACCTTACATATCAAAAATCCCAAAGACTCCATTTTAAAAAACTGTTAAAACTAATACACAAATTCAGTAAGATTGCAAGCTACAAAATTAACATACAAAAATCAGTGGCATTTCTATACACTAGCAATAAACTCTGAAAAGGAAATTAAGACAACAATCCCATTTACAATAGGACAAAAAGAATTAAATATTTAAGGAAAAACTTTTCCAAGGAAGTGAAATACTTGTATCTGGAAACTACAAAACATTAACGAAAAAAATTAAGACATAATTAAATAAAAATATATACCATGTTCATTGATTAGAAGACTTACTCTTGTTAAAATAGCCATAATATTGAAAGCAATCTACAGATTCAATGCAACCCCTATCAAAATCACATTGGTATTATTTACAAAAGTAGAAAAGGCAATTCTAAAATTTATAGGGAATGACTGAAGGCCACAAATAACAAAATCAATCTTGAGAAAGAAGAAGACACCTTGAGGACTCACACTTCCTAATTTCAAAATTTAGTATAAAACTACAATAATCAAAAGAGTATGGCCCTGGCATAAAGAAAGATATAGACCAATGACATAGAATAGAGATCCCAGGAATAAATTCATACATAAAAGGTCAACTAGTCTTTGGCAAGGGTACCAAGAATACACTATGGGGAAAGGATAGTCTCTTCAACAAATGGTGTTGCGAAAACTGCATATCCATAAGCAAGACAGTAACACTGGATGTTTATTTTATACCTTACACAAAAATTAACTCAAAGTGGATTAAAGACATAAAACTGAGGCCTGATACTGTAAAACTGATAAAAGAAAAAATTAAAGAAATGCTTTATGGCCTTGGTCTTCACAATGATTTCTTGACTATGACACCAAAATCGCAGACAACAAAAACAAAAATAAACAAGTTGAACTATGTCAAACTAGAAAGCTTTTGCAAACCAGAGGAATAATCAACTGTGAAAAGACAACAAACAGAATGATAGAAAATACGTGCAAACCATGTATCCGACAAGGGGTTGCTATCCAAAACATATAAGCAACTCCTACAATTCAACTCAATGGCAAAAAAACTAATAACATGACTTTAAAATGGGCAAGGATATGAGTAGACATCTCTCAAAAAAAAAAAAAACATACAAATGGCCTATAAATATAAGGAAAAAATGTTCAATGCCACTAATCAGGGAAATGCAAATCAAAACCACAATGAGATATCACTTCACACATGTCAGGATGCCTATTATCAAATAAAAGACAACAAGTGTTGGCAAAGATGTACAAAAACTGGAATCTTTGCACACTGTTGGCGCTAATGCAAAATGGTGCAACTGCTATGGAAACGTGGTGTATATATTCATGTATATTTGTATATATGTATGTACATGTGTGTATATACATGCATACATATATACACACATATATAGGCATACGCACATGCACAATGGAACACTACCTTTTTAATGCCAAATAAAAGAAAAATTTCTCATCCCAAATACAGAAATCTGTACAACTTTGCCACAGTCAATATACATGAACTGTACAAATTTATACCCATTCATAATTTACCAAATAAAAGATGATTAACAAAGTTCACAAAATAGATGAAAATACTTTTACCCAGGAAAGTTACAAACCAAACCTCCACTTTCTACAACTGAAGTAAATAGAGATGTAGAGGTGTGTGGGCATCAGTTTGATGTTCTCTTAAGAGGTCTGGATGATAGCCTCCGTCTTGAGACTGGACTCAGGCAGTCAAGGTGGGAAATGACAGAGAGATTGGAAATGGCGTTCTTCCCCAAAAACCATGAATTCTGTAGTCCCCTGTGTAATTCTGCCATGATACTTATTGAGACCAAGACAGGTAAAGTCTAACTAGGGAAGAAAGAGTTCTATAGACTTTGTTCCAATTCTACCAAGGTTGATATCGAGGGCAGGGTTCTTGCCAGCAGCATTAAACCCAACAATCGATACTTCCTAGAACAATCTCTACCTTTGATTTCTGCAAAATAGCACTTTTTTGTTTTTCTTCCGAGACCCCTCCTTCACAGACCTGTTTCTGGATATCTTCTTCTTTATTAGACCTCTAAATGTTGAAATTCCTCTCCATTTATATCTATGCTGCTTGTTCCTTGCACTCTACATGTTCTTCAGTCATTTCTACAACTTTTAATATCATGTGTAGATAACTCCCAGATTGCTACTTTCACTGTGATTCTCTTGCCTCACACTGTTCCCCTCTTTGGTGATGATGTGTCAGCACATTGGCCCTCTTTCTAATCTTGAATATTTTATTTCTGTCTGGGGAGTTTAGCACATGCTTCCCTCTGCCTGTAATGCAGCATAACTTGCCCTCTCCCTTTTTGCAAGGATAAATTCCCAGCTTAAATGCCATATCATAAGAGAGGTCTTCCCTAAACTCGCAATCTATACTGGATGCTCGGAGAGAGAAGAAACATTTTTTCTTTCATATCATTTATCATCATATAGAATTACTTTACTTATTTGTTTATATACTTTGATCTGTATCCTTCCACAGGAATGTAAAATTCCCAATGGCAGGAACGTGTGGTTTTTGTTAACCACAGAACAGTATCTGATACAAAATATGCATTAAAATACTTGCAAACTGACTAAATAATATCCATCTTCTCCACTTGACTATTTTACTTGCCACACCATCCCCAGTACCTAATTCAGAGCCTGGTTCATTGACAACCCTTAAATATTGACTGAAGCCAATTAATCAATTTTTTTATTTAACTTCCGAACTCTGTGCCCAGCTCCCTACTGAGTAGCTTCACTGGATATCTCAAAAGAATCTCAAATTCAATATATTTCAGACTCTATCTCCTAGTTTCCCTATGTGTTATTAGCAAGACCATCCAGCACTTGCCCTAGTAGGGAATCTACAATCATCTTTTACTTATCTCTAAAATGGAAAAAAAAACAAAACTGTACACCTTTTTCATAAAGTTTTGAGTGCACTAAATGAAATAAGTAAAGTGCCTATCACAATGCCTGGCATATAGTATCTATAAATATTAGTTTAGCTATACCAGTTTTCATTAATTCAAAGAGGCATATCTTTTCACATCCCAGAAATTAAGATAGTTTTGTGATCAGTAGTGTTTCATAATTGGAAACACATCTAATTAATCATTAATCAGCTGGAAATTTTTTCTTTAAATACTTTATTAGAAAATTGTGTCCTTTACATCAATGGTGCTTCAGATGTGATAATTTGCAGTAACACAACGTGCCCATACATATTAAAGTAGTAATTAAGTCACATCACGTACACTTCAAATCCGTATTTTTCTCACTCTTCCCACTGTTGTAATCTTACTTTAGTTTTCTTTCACCTGAACATTGAATTAACCCCCTGAATGGTCTTCTTGCCAACTATATTGCCCTTCTCCAATGTGTGTGTCATACTCATGCCAGAGTGATCATGTTTCTCTCATGCCTAACTCACTTCATTATCTATACAACCACCCACAGAACGGAATCCAGATTCTTCCATATGGCACACAGGACTGTGACTCTCTCTCTGTAGCCTAATCCCTAAGCCCCAGTCGAGTTGACCTCTTTCTGTACTTGCAGATTGCTTAACACCCTATGTGGTTTCATAACCCCATGTCTTTTATCACACTGACTTCTCTTGAAAATATTTTGCATCTGTCTGTGTATCAGCTGGAATCCCTCTGGCAATAAATAACAGAAAAACAACTAGCAGTTGCTTAAACAAATAGGAAAGTCCACAGGTTGGTGTTACAAGGTTGATAGAATTGCCCAATAATGCTGATGAGGACCAAGGCCCATTTTATCTTTTAGACTTCCTTTACATGCAGACCTTCATCCTCCTGCTTGTTACTTTGCTGTCTCAAGAGGATCATTTAAATATTAAATATCACATCTATTTTCCATGAAGTAAGAACAAGGAAGGACGTTCAGTGGTATGCCCACTAGAACGCTTCTTTTTAAAACAGCAAATGTTTCCCATAAGCCCTACCCAGCAGTTTTCTGCTTATATCTCATTGCCCAAACAGCGCCATAGTCACTCTGGTTTGAAGATGCCTAGAGAGAGGGATACTGTGGGTAGTTTAGCCAATGACCAGTGTCTGCCACAGTCTGCTTGGAAAATATCTTCTCATTCTTTGTGAGATTCAACTCAAGAGTTATGTCTTAGAAATTTAGAAATGTATATATACATATATATTATGTATATAAATTATAAATACATCGACATTTATACAAGCATATATAAAATACAAATATATAAATAAATATATATATAACATGTACCCTTTCATCATTAACTGAATATTTATCAAACACCTGTATGTAGTGCATACTAGGTACTGTTCTAGGCACTGGGAATACAGCAATGAACAGCATCGTTTCCTTTGTGGAATTTACATCCTGGTGTTTACCCTTTGATCTAATTATTTCCCCTCTAGTGACTTACAGACTACATCTCAAAAACAAGAATTCTCATGAACTGATAACTAGAATAACAAAAATCGATTGAATATCACTATGGGATTGATTATATATACCTAAAATTATGCAATGTAATTATTCAAAAGAGTATATTTCTCTTAATAGAGATATACTAACATGGAAAGCTCTCTCCAATATATATTTTGATTTTAAAAATTGAAGAGCAAAATGTATAGTAAACTCTCATTTTGGTGGAGGGGGACAGAGTCTCTCTCTGTTGCCCAGGCTGTAGTGCAGTGGTGTGATCTCGGCTCACTACAACCTCTGCCTTCCGAGTTCAAGCGATTCTCCTGCCTCAGCCTACCGAGTAGCTGGAACTGCAGGTGTGTGCCACCATGGCAGTTAATTTTTTATATTTTTAGTAAAGATGGGGTTTCACTATGTTAGCCAGGATGTTCTTGATCTCTTGACCTCGTGATCTGCCACCTCAGCCTCACAAAGTCCGGGTATTACAGGCATGACCAGCTCTCACTTTTAAAAGGAAAATCCATCCCCAAATTAATATGCAATCTCGAGGAATCTGAAATAGCCAAAACAACGTCAAAAAAAGAACGACAAAGGTATTAGACTCACATTTCCTGACTTCAAGGCATATTACAAAGATACATTAATCAAAAGAGTGTAGCACTGGCATAAAGACAGACAAATAAACCAATAGAATAGAATGAAGAGCCTAGAAATAAGCCTGTGTGTATATGGTCAAATGATCTTCAATGAGGGTACCAAGACCACTCATTGGGAAAATGATAGTCTCTTCAACAAATGGTGTTGGGAACACTGGATATCCACATCCAAAGAGATAAAGTTGAACCCTTATTTTACATCACCTACAAAATTTAACTTTTTTTTTTTTTTTTGAGACAGAGTTTCGCTCTTGTTACCCAGGCTGGAGTGCAATGGCGCGATCTTGGCTCACCGCAACCTCCGCCTCCTGGGTTCAGGCAATTCTCCTGCCTTAGCCTCCTGAGTAGCTGGGATTACAGGTATGTGCCACCATGCCCAGCTAATTTTTTGTATTTTTAGTAGAGACGGGGTTTCACCATGTTGACCAGGATGGTCTCGATCTCTTGACCTCGTGATCCACCCGCCTCGGCCTCCCAAAGTGCTGGGATTACAGGCATGAGCCACCGCGCCCGGCCCAAAATTTAACTTTTAATATAAGTTTTATTACTTTTAGTATAAGACATAAGCATAAGACCTAAAACTATAAAATTTCTAGAAGAAAACAGAGAGAAAAATCTCATGATATTGGGTTTGTTAATGACTTCTTAGATATGACCCCAAAACCATAAGTAACAAAAACAAAAATAGATAAATGGGACTACATCAAACTTGAAAACATTTATGCATCAAAGGATACAATCAAAAGAGTGAAGGGCAATATATAAACTGGGAAAAAATTTACAAAGAATATATTTGACAAGAAGTTACTATCCACAATATATAAAGAACTCCTACAACTCAACAATGAAAAGAATCAAATAACTAGATTTTAAAGTGTGCAAAAGATTTGACTAGATATTTCTCTAAAGAATAAATACAAATGGCTAATAAACATTGAAAAGGTGCCAAACATTACTAATCATTAGAGAAATGCAAATCAAAATCACAATGAGATATTACTTCACACCTGTGACAATGACTACTATCAAAACAAAAACCAGAAAGTAACAAGTGTTGGCAAGGATGGGGAGAAACTGGAACACTTGTGCACAGTTGGTGGGATTATAAAATGGTTTAGCTGCTATGGAAAACACTATGAAGTTTACTCAAAAAATCAAAATAGAACTACCAAATATGATCCAGGAATTTTACTTCTGGGTGTATATCCAAAAGAATTGAAAACACAGTCTTGAAGAGATATTTACGTACCACAGTCATAGCACTATTTCCAATAACCAAGAAGTAGAAACAGGTCAATGTCCAGTAATGGGAGAATGAATACATACAATGGAATATTATTCAGTCTTAAAAAGAAATGAAATTGTGATACATGCTGCAACATGGATGAAACTTGAAGACATTTTACTAAGTAAATTAAGCTAGTCACAAAACAACAAATGCTGTATTATTTCACTTATATGAGGTATCTAAGCCAAATTCATAAAAACAGAAAGAACACTGGTTACCAGGGACGGAGAGGAGGAGAAAAGGGAGTTGTTTAATAGTTATAGAGTTTCAGATTTGCAAGATAAAAAAGCTGTGGAGATCTGTTTCACAACAAGGTGAATATATCTGACACCACTAAACTGTTTAAAAATGGTTTACATTTAAAAGTGGTTAATATGGGAAAAAGAAAAATCCATACATACCTGCATGTTCATATATATTATTATATATAATATTCATAAATTGAAAATACTTGGTGAGTAGCTCACACATTACTTTATATTTTCTGCATACTTATATATTTTATCATAAGTATACATTACTTTTTATAGTCAGAAATATTTGAAAACATTGAAAAAATTACAAAATATTTCCTTCTCTGTCTCTCTTCTCAAATAGTAATGACCATTTATTTGTACTTACATAGTCATCAACAGAATTTATATTTATTATATGAAATGATAAATGTATCAACTAGTGATAATAAATAATGCTCTCAATAAAAATTTATATTTAGCACCAAATTAAGAATTTAATTTAATATAGTTCTTCACTTAATGAATATCTATTGTTATTAAATGCCTAGGATATGCCTGAGGTGCCTGTGTAGGTTTTGAATAATAAACATGGTTACTTCTTGAAACCATCTTACAATGAAGAAAGAGAAAAAGAGAAAGAGAGAAAGAAAGAGGTTATGGCTAGCTGGTAGCATTCAAAAGCAAACCACCTCATGAAACCCCATTACAAGTCAAAATAGTATAGCCCAGTTGTGTAGTACTCTGGTGGTCTCGTTTTACCATCATTAAAGCCTAAATACATAGCAAAGAGAACAGATTCCACATACTTCAAAAATGTGTAACTCCAAGTGTGAAATATCCACAGACCCAGTCACCCCACCCCAGCTTCTGCCAGAGAAAACTGGTGTGAGAACAATTAATTAATTAATTAATTAATTACATTCTTCCCCCCACCCCCTTGAGCCATAAAATTTTATTGGCAGGTCAGAATAAAAGCCAGGGGTAAGGGTCCCTCCCTTCCCATTCCCTACCCAGGGTCTTCCCTCCGAAGGAGGGCAGAAGCCCAGGAGCCTGCCACTCAGCGGACCTTGCAGGTGGGCAGGTTCCCGTAGGGATCTTTCTGGCACTCGAGCAGGATGTGGTCGGTAGTGATCTCCTGCTCAGGCCTCTGGCGGTCAGCACACACATCGCCCAGCTGGACTTCGGCACCGCTGCTCAGAGCCTGGATCCGCACCAGCTGGGCCTCAACGCATGCCTCCGTTCCCGCAGTGCGCCTTCCAATGCTGCTTTCATGCAGAGCTACGACTGCAGAGGGTGCGCCTCCGGTCTGTGACTCGAACTTGCTCATCTGGAGCTGCTCCGTGTGGCCAGCGATCTCCCGACTCAGCTCCTCAGTCTGGCTGGTGACCAGGCTTCAGCATCTTCCGCGTCTGCTCAGCCATGACCGCATACTGGCTTCACGTGTCGCCCAGGATCATGGCAAGACCGCTGCCTGGAGCAGAATCCACCTCCCCATTGACCTGGCCACCCACGGCACTGATTTCTCGTCGTCGTTCTTCTCCAGGTAGGCCAGCTCCTCCTGCAGGCCTTGGATGTGCATCTGCAGGTCAGCCCTGGCCGGGGTCAGCTCATCCAGCGCCCTGCGCAGGCCTTGATATCTGCCTCCACGCTCCTTCGCAGAGCCTGCTCCATCTCAGACTTGCTTCGGAAGTCATCTGCAGCCAGGCAGGCATTGTCAATCTGCAAGACAATCCTGGAGTTCTCAGTGGTGACACCAAGAATCTTGTCCCGCAGGTCTTCGATGGTCTTGAAGTAGTGGCTGTAATTACAAGGGGGTCAGGCCCCTGCTTCTGATCCTAGTCGCAGATCTTCACCTTCAGCTCTCCACTGGCCTCCTCCAGAGCCTGCACTTTATCCAGGTAGGAACCAAGTGGTCGTGGATGTTCTGCGTTGTGATCTTGGTGCTTGCCAGCCGCCTGTCAGACCCGCCCAGGACCCTGGCATCACTGCTGCCACAGCCCTGGAAGAGGATGAAGGTGCAAAGCCGGCAGAGGACACAGACAGGCCATGGCCCCAGAGCCCCAGTGGATGCTGGGTGCTAGGAATGCGCCCCCGACCCCAAAGTGCAGGGAGCCACTGCCCAGACCCCAAAGGACTAAGTGACCACTGACTGGCGAGAGCTGCAGGAAATTAGGGTAGGGCGGAGGAGAATGGTCCAAGGAGCTGCCATCGGCAAGAGGAATCGGAAATTTTAATTGCATTATTACCAATTATAAGAATTTTTGTGCTATGAGTGGGCCCAAAAAAGGGCAGATAAAACATGAACACCACTGGTGAGAACTTAAGAGGGACCAGGCTTCAAGCTCCCAAACTCACCATGGACTGCCATAGAATGTAAAGCATAGTCTTCATTCCCCAGAAAGCTAACCAAGCCCACCACTGGTATCCTATGAAAAGCCGTTCCCTAGCATTATTCTAGATAGAACAACCCAGATGGGAAATATGTACTCCTGGAGAGAGATGAAGGAATTCCTAGGAGGATTGGACAAACACTCTCAAAAGTTTGTTGGAAAGAAAGCAGAGAAGAGAATAATGAGGTGCTTTTATGAAGAGAGAGGAAGAAGGTGAGAACAAGAACTGAGATTAGGAGGTAAGCGTGTACGTGGCAGACCGCCTAGAAAGAACGTAATATCAAGAGCTTTTACTCATAGATGGCGGGACAAGGCATATTTACCATATCGCTTTGTATTTTCCCTCTTGTCATATAGTGTTTTCTGTAATTAATTACTCTAACCCTCTTATCAAAGTCTAATACACTCCAGCATTGTATAGTGATGATATACAGACTAAATGGACAGGTGAGTAAAAGAAAGAATTGAGGCCTCCTCACTGGTGGGAGCAGAATCCCAGACAGAGAACTATGTACAGAAGTTTCAGGCAGTGCTCAGCTGAAAGTCAAAGAGTAGACCATTGTATTCTATGGAGATGAGAACAGGGAGGGGGCACTCACACTTAAGAGAAGCTTCCAGGCTTGGAGCAGTCTGGTACTTTTAAACACATCACCGCTTTTAGTCAAGCTTTGTATAGGGGCTAGATAGCAGCGCATTGAAAGACCTGGAGTCCCTGTTTTCTTAATTTCTATGTTGGATACTTCCATATTTAGGAATCAGATGGGCATCAGGTAAGTTATGCATTCTCCTGAAAAAAATTAAGCCTCTACCAGGACTCTCACCTGGTTTAGAAAATGAGCCACAGGAGAAACGGCAAACTCAAGTTTTCCTCTCAAAAACTCCTGTGTCACGTGAAAAGCTGCTTAATGTGTCCTAAATATGAAATCTAAAGTTGTTACTGTTTTGAAATAAAGTTTCAAGAGAATATATTTTATGTAACATTCAAATGAATTATAGTAGAAACTTTAGGTATTCACTTAAGAGATTCGCCAGGTGAAATAACATTCTTCACTTCAGAAAATGAAACCAGTGCTGCGATTAATAATAATCTCTAATATTTCTACATACTTTTGCTCCTAACAGTTGAGTTATACTCTCACCCTGTATGATTGTGGTATATTCTGTTATTCCAGTTGCATTATTATAATTACAAATTTGAGGAATAAAGTACATGAACTTATAAAATACAAACATTATTTTAAAACTCAGTTTTTTAAAGTGCAATTATATATATACATATATATGCACACACACATATATACACACACACATATATATATATATATATATATATATATATAATTTCCTTCCCATATATATGTATGGGAAGGAAATTCTGGCATGTGCTACAACATAAATAAATCTTGAGGATATTATGTGAAGTCAAATAAGCCAGACACAAAAAGACAAATATTATATGATTCCAGTTCTGTAAGGAATGTAGAATAGTCAATATCACAGAGACAGAAAGTAAAATGGTGATTCCCAGGGACTGCAGGTAGATGAGCACAGAGACTTGTTTAATGGGTAGAGTTTAAATTCTGAAAGCTGGAAAGAGCTCTGGAGATGGATGGTGGTGACGGTCGCACAACAATGAGAATGTCTTTAATGCCACTGAACTGTACAAATGGTTAAGATGGTAAATTTTCGGTTACATGTATTTTACCACAATAAACAATAATAGATAAATTAAAAAAAGAACTCAGTTTTTATCTAAAAGCTAGGTTACAAGTCTTTGGAAAGAGTCCATGGAAACAAATCCCCTAAAAATGCCATTGAAGCCATTCTGCAATGTGGAATATTTCAGAATGACATGTTGCAAACAATGTGTATGTAACTTTTTGTCAACTGAAAATAATGTGACCAATAAGATTTAAAAATATATTACTAACTCAAGAATTAAAATATATTTAATGAGCTTAAGTTCATTGTATTTTCTGTATTTCTTAAACTCAAGATATTACTGGGTGCTTTGAGGTGTTGATTTTCTGGCCAGCAGCAAGTTCTTGTCCTGCATCCAGGAAGAATGAGGTACACGAACAAGTGAAAGGTGCACAGTAAGAATGAGGTACACAGGCAAGTGAAGGAAAGGACGAAGATGAGCTTTACTAAGTTTTAGAACAGCTCGGAGGAGACCCACAGTGGGTGGCTCCTCTCTGTTGGCAGGTCTTCCCAACATCTACTGCTTTCAGCAGAGAGGAGGCCCCTGGAGCGGATGCTCCTTGATCCTCTCTGCAGGGCAGTCCCAACGTTTCTGCGGGTCTCTGAAGCTCTCAGTAGAAAGGGTAGTACCTCTCTGCAGCTGGTTGTCCCATCATCTCCTGCTATTAGCAGAGAGGGCAGCTTCTCTCTGCAACTGGTCTTCGGGATGTCTCCACAGGTCTCTGAAGCTCTCAGCAGAGAGGATAGTTCCTGTCTGCAGCTGGTCATCTCACGGTCTCCTGCTATCTGCAGAGAGAGTAGCTTCTCTTTGCAACTGGTCTTCCTGTCCCTCCATCCTCTCCCTTGCTCTGCCTGAGCCCGAGGCTTTTATGGGGCTGAGGAAGGGCCTGCAGATTGATCCATGAGCTGCCATGGGCAGGCCGAAGGAGGCACCGCAGGTTCTGGGGACTGGCAGCCGAGCTCCCAACTTTCAGGTCCTCCCTGGCCTGAGGGTGGGACCTTACCAGAGACTGCCCCTTCCGTCCAGGAATCTGCCTGCCTCCCGCTGCCATTCATGGCCCTAGGGGTCAGCCCCAAGATTGGAGCGGGCTCTGGAGAGGAGAGAGGCCAGGCAGTGGGAGCACCTCTAGCCTGCAGGAACGAGGGAAAGGGAGGGTCTTCCCAGCCCTCGAGGGTGCAGGCTGCAGGCTGCAGAGATGCCTGGACCTGCGCCTCGGCGGTTGCCGCAGCTGCACCAGGGGAGCTCTCGCCCAGCCAACTGGGAAGCGGCGGGGCTCCCACTGGTCCCGGCTCCTGCCTGCTCAGTGGAGCGGTGGGCCCAGGTCTGCAGCCACGGGTGGTGGGTACTGCAGCTGCACAGGGAGGGTAGATCTTGGGTCTGCAGTCTCGGTTTGGGCACCTGCAGTGGCATCGGAGAAGCTCTGGTCCCAACTCAGAAGGGGAAGCGCTCCCACCAGCTCCACTGCAGTCAGCGTGACGGCGGCAGCAGCTGCCATCCGTGGTATCCCATCTTTGGCCAGTGGAAACCTCTCAATGCATTTCCCATTTGCCCCCAGAATCCTCTTGTCTCGAATCCTAATGTAACATCACATACATGTCTGTTACATTAGGATTAGAGACAAGTTCTGTTTAGAAATAATTCCAAGAACAGGTTTTATATTTTATTTTCACATTGAAAATCAGTCAGACCGCAAGAACAGAAAATCAAACACCGTATATTCTCACTCATAGGCGGGTGTTGAACAATGAGAACACATGGACACAGGGAGGGGAGCACTACACACTGGGGTCTTTTGCGGGGAAATAGGGGAGGGACAGCGGGGGGTGGGGAGTTGGGGAGAGATAGCATGGGGAGAAATGCCAGATATAGGTGAAGGGGAGGAAGGCAGCAAATCACACTGCCACGTGTGCACCTATGCAACAATCTTGCATGTTCTTCACACGTACCCCAAAACCTAAAATGCAATTTAAAAAATGCAATTAAAAAAAAAAAAAGAAAATCAGTCAGACTTGCTTCAGCCTCAAAGAATGTGTTTACGAAAATTAAATGAATGCTGGCAGGGAGCTGCACTTTTTCTAAACAGGAAATGGGTTAAGGGCGGCAGCAGAGTGCTTTTGACATAATCCTGCTAGTCTTTGGCAGCATGCTTTCTGTTTGGTAGGATAAGATATTCTAGGCTCATCTTGCATTTTCTGAAAGAAAAAAAATAAGCCACTGAATTAGGCACAGAGGAAATTACTATAAAGTTTAAGGGATAATGTAAAAGATCTAGGAAAATACCCTAATTGCTTCACAAACAAGGAAGAAACTGAAATTAGAAATATAGTCAATTAGTATTGCTGATGTGCTTTATGCAAAATAGTATATTAGTTCTCTCTTATCTGCAGTTTCACTTTCTGTAGTTTCAGTTACCTTTGGTCATCCAGGGTCAAAAAAATTAAATGGAAAATTCCAGAAATAAACAATTCATAATTTTTTTATTTTGAGACGGAGTTTCACTCTTCTTGCCCAGGATGGAGTGCAATGGTGCGATCTCAGCTCACCACAACTGCCTCCCAGGTTCAAGCAATTCTCCTGCCTCAGTCTCCCAAGTAGCTGGGATTACAGGCATGCACCACCCCGCCTGGCTAATTTTGTGTTCTTAGTAGAGATGGGGGTTTCTTCATGTTGGTCAGGCTGGTCTTGAACTCCCAACCTCAGGTGATCTGCCCTTCTCGGCCTCCCAAAGTGCTGGGATTACAGACTTGAGTCACCGCACCTAGCCTTTAACAATTCATAAATTTTCAATTGTGTGCCATTCAGAGTGGTGTGATGAAATCTTGACACCCAGGACATGAATCCTTCCTTTCTCCAGAGTATCCATGCTATATAGGCTGCTGTCCTCCCCCCAACCCCCAACCTAGTTACTTAGTAGCTATCTCAATATAGCTACTAAGTAGCTATATTGTGTTTATGTTCAAATAATCTTTATTTTACTTAATAATGGTCCTAAAGCTCAAGAGTAGTGATGCTGGCAGATTCTTATGATTGTTCTATTATGATTGTTCTATTTTATTTCCAGTTTTGTTACTCTCTAATTAATGTTAATTTATAAATTAAACTTCATAAAGTATATATGTATAGGAAAAATCATAGCATATATAGGGCTAGATAACATCTGTGGTTTCAGGCAGATCTTGGAACATACACCCCTCAGATAAGGGGAACTACTGTATACAAGATTAAACAAGGTCACTTAAAATTCATATATAAAATCATGTCCTAAAATATTTGTACCAATAACAAGATGTAGTCAGATTATTTTATCTCATAAAAATTAACATGTTTTACTTTGCAATAAAAGTTAAAATATGTTAGCAGTCTGTATCATTTTATTTAATTACATGGAAAAAGTTACATTATGATGTCTTATTAATAAACTGCTATTTGTAATTACTGCCAAAAGTCAAAAACCAGTTTGATACATACACCTTAAATACCATGCCTTTTTATAACCTTTTCTTTATAAATAATTTGTAATTTTACCTTCAAATTATACTGCATTACTTTAAATTAAATAATGAGAGTACATATGTATAACTTGCTTTGAAAATACATGAATTATGAAAGCTACACTATTTCAAACTTAACAGCTTTCAATAATACCTTATACAATATATTCTATAATTATTATTTTTTTTTTTTTGAGACAGAGTCTTGCTCTGTTGCCAGGCGCCAGGCTGGAGTGCAGTGGCGCAATCTTGGCTTACCGCAATCTCCATCTCCTGGGTTCAAGCAATTCTGCCTCAGCCTCCCAAGTAGCTGGGACTACAGGCGTACACCGCCATACCCAGCTAATTTTTGTATTTTTTAGTAGAGACGGGGTTTCACCATGTTGGCCAGGATGGTCTCGATCTCTTGACCTCATGATCTGCCCGCCTTGGCCTCCCAAAGTGCTGGGATTCCAGGCGTGAGCCACTGCGCCCGGCCCATAATTAATTTTTTATAAATTTTTATAATATTACTGTAAATTGTGGGTTTAGGAACCCACAATTCAACTAATAGTAAAATAATCTTTTAGCATGACAAAAGTCAAATAAATTAGAACATCTAAATCCCTTAGAACATGTCTTAGCCCGTTTATATAGTAAATATTACATAATTGCTGGCTGTCATTACTTGTTACCGTTGTAGCTATTGTTGTCAGCATCATTATCATCAACATCATCGGAGTAATTAAGTAAAGTTGACAAACAACTTCATCTTTCCTACTTTGTAATTTTAACTCCAATGTTTGCTCCTGAACTAAATAGAACTCTCTAAAATGAAAGTTCTGACACTGGAAAGTTCCACAGTGAACATGAGAGCCACAGTGAACAAAGGGGACTCTTAGGGTTAAGAGTCATGAATCAACCCTGTGCACGCACGCGCGTGCACACACACACACACACACTTATTTTTTGTTCATCAAAGGAAAAGTCATCCTGCAACGTTTCCCCCACCTGGTTTTGTATTCTAAAATAAACTGCAGATGAAGATTAAAATTTGAACACAAATATTTAATGTAGGAAAAAATGTAGGATAATACTTTTACAATTTCAGGATGCATATGCAGAAGGACTTCTTAATCAGAAAATAAACAAAGATAAAGCATAAATAGAAAGTTAAACAAAGATAAAATATAAGCAACAGAGTTCCTACAAGTGACAATGATGTTGAACATCACTAGCAATCATGAACTTGAAAAAGAAAAGACAAAATAGATCATACTCCCCTTGCAATCAGATTGGCAAAATTTTAAAAGATAAGCGCTGGGAAATTACATACACTTAAGCATTGCTAGTGAGAAGGTAAGTTGGCAGTCATTTTAGAAAGTTGATGAGAAGTATCTATATGTTTAAAATTCATATACTCTTTGACATAGCAAATTCACAGTGGGGATAGTTTCATTATACAAAAATACTTCTACATGCCCAAAAGTATATATATGTAAGGACAGCCATTGAATTCTATCGCTTGTAGTAAATTGTTTTAGTCCAAACACTAATTCCTCTGTAGCAAAACATAGGATCTAGTAAAATGGATTATGTGTGCAAATCAGTCCTCTTTAGAAACATAAAGGAGTAAGTGTGTCCTGATTAAAAAGATAGAACGCTTTCTAAACTTTTTGATAATTTTGAGAAATGATGGAAGCATATTAGAATGAAATCAACCTGAGGATGTTATGCTTGTATCTTTGTATATTCAAATATCTTTTCTCATTAAAAATCTGATAGGCCAGGTATGATGGCTCATGCCTATAATCCCAACACTTTGGGAGGCCAAGATGGGAAGATCCCTTGAGGCTAGGACTTCAAGACCAGCCTGCGCAACATAGTAGGACCCTGTCTCTGCAAAAAGCTTATGAAAAAAATAGCTGGATGTGTTGGAGTGCACCTGTAGTCTTAGCTACTCAGGAGGCTGAGATGGGAGGATCACTTGAGCCCAGGAGTTTAAGGCTGCATTGAGCTATGATCTCACCACTTCACTCCAGCCTAGGCAACAGAGCAAGACCCTATCTCTGAAAAAAAAAAAATTACATACATATATATATGTATGTATATATATATATATATATATGTTAATGAGATGGCACAAATGAGAAAAACTCTACTCTTTGATCTTTGAATTCATCTCTGTAGGCACATATTTCCCTCACTCCAGGTTTTGCCCAAGATACTTGTGCAAAGACAAAGCCAGTACACCCTCTAACAGAGTGAATATGGTTATGCTACCTACTGAGCTTTCTAATTTTGAAGGTAGTTAATATGTAACCACTTGAAATTAGCATTATCGTCAGAGTCAGGAACTGTGAGAAGCGTTTAAGTGTTCTCTTTTTTAGGACAACGTGCACTAAGTGTACAACTGGTACGATTAAGTAAATTATGTTCCATCCCTGGAAAGCCCTACAGCAATACAAGGGAAAAATGTTATTCTATTTATTTTTATTAAGACCTATCTATCTCCTAATTCTAATTTCTCTCATTTCTCGAACATCCCTTGTTTGTTCTTAATGTTATGTGTTTTCTTGTATTTTGCTACTCTTCTTTCTTTTCCATCAACTATCTTTTTCCCTTACTTTATTTTCTCTTTACTCCTTCAGCTCAGCTTTCTAGCAGTATTCGCTACATACTGCAAAACTGTATAGGACTTGTTCAAACTGTGTGCTCCCTTTCTGTCAAGAACTTGCTACTCAGGTAACCCAACTGGTGATTTTTCCTGGAAATGCTGATGAATGCTGTTCCTATAGCGAAGCCCAGAACAGATAGGAAATAGATGTCATCCTCAGTCATTAGGATTCAAACTATAAAAATTAACTTATGGCTGGGCACAGTGGCTCACGCCTGTAATCCCAGCACTTTGGGAGGCCGAGGCGGGCGGATCACGAGGTTAAGAGATCGAGACCATCCTGGCCAACAGGGTGAAACCCTGTCTCTACTAAAAAATACAAAAATTAGCTGGGCATCATGGCGCGTGCCTGTAGTCCCAGTTACTCGGGAGGCTGAGGCAGGAGAATTGCTTGAACCCGGGAGGCAGAGGTTGCAGTGAGCCGAGATTGCTCCATTGCACTCCAGCCTAGCACCTGGAGACAGAGCAAGACTCTGTCTCAAAAAAAAAAAGTTTTTTTAATTTAAAAAAATTAACTTACACTGGGATCATAATGTTAAAGCTATGTTACACCTAACATCTTGTGTGAAACTACCCCGTGAAGGTGAGACCACAGATATTATTGCCCCGCTATTGACATGAAAGCTGAGGCTCAGGGCAGTTAACTGAGTTACCCAGGACCACACAGCTCAGTTAGAAGTAGGGCTCAGGTGTCATGGCAACTAACTGGTCTAGTTATTTTTTCCCTCAAGCTCATTTTCCCTCTGATAAAGAATATGGGGCTCTGTCTTGGTAAAAGGGGATTTTTAATAACACTTTCCTCTGTATCTGTGATTATAATGAATGTGGCATTGCTCCCATTAAGGATCATTCCTCCACCCACATTCTTAACACAACTGCTGCATGCGTCCTTCAGAGACCTTCCTCTGGAATCATCCCTTCTCACTCCAAAAAGCTCAGCCTGTCCCCTGTCATTTGCACCTCCCACTCAGCATTTTTAGAAGCAGTATTTCATTCAAACTTGTTCAAGTCTATCTGCACCTAAAGAAATGTTCCTTTCACCCTGGCATCTCCATTAGGTACTGCCCTGTTGTTTTTCTCCCCTTCAGACAAACTGCAAATCTGGCTCTAGTTCCTTATATTCCCCACTCCCCTCGGCAAGCCTCTGCCCCACACCAGCACTGAAACAGCTCAGTCCAAATGTCCTTGTCCCTAAACCCAGCAGAAAAAAAAATCAATCTGTTATTTGATTGCACAGAGGCACTTGTCATGGGTAGCCAGGAATTTATCATTAACAACCTTTATAGATTATCTTTGTAATTTATGGTGAGGCAACACATGAACGCTATTAACATTAATCCCTTCTATTTTAAGTAATTAATCTTAGAAGTGCTCACTTATTTCTAGCTTCTTAAAAACAATTTAAATTATGTCATATTTTTAATCAATACATTATAAAATTATACAATCATTTATAACAATTTTTTAAATGTGTGCTGTTAACAGTGATGCTTTGGTATAAAGTCATGATCACTGTGATTTAGTAGTAATCTTCTATTGACTATTTTCTTACTAAAGCGGCCCCTGCCTTGGGACTCAGAGGCCTCACACTCTCCTGCCTGTTTTTTCCTCTCTAACTGGCCCTTCTTGCTCCGTTTGGGTACTCCTGCCCATTGCCTAGATAAGGGCATTCCCTGAAACTCTGTCTTGGGCTTTTTGTCTTTTCAACAACATCTTCTAACTGGGTATTATCAATTTCCATGGCATCAGCTTGCCCAATATACTGCTAAACACATAGTCTGTTTAAGTAGAGCAGACCTCATCAAGCTGGTGGCATTCAGTCTGCTTTTAACCAAAAATAAGGGATTTTGTACATTTTCAGTAAGCAGTTCCCAATGCAATGCTGTAATCACATTTTCACAATTGTGGCCTGGGACACTCATAGTTAAGGATACAGGTGATTGAGATAGAAATAGTGACAAAGAAAAAAGAAGGTTAGGATGTAGGTTTTAATGTGGTAACAAACAGACCTCAAAATACAAAGGCTTAACGAAGAGAATGCATTTCTCTGCCACATCAAGTCCCAACTAGAGTAGCCTTTTGATGATTCGAGGGCTTAGGCTGTGTCTTCTTTGTGGTTCTGCCTTCCTTGACACGTGGCTTCCATCTGATGGGCTACAGTGGTAGGTCTGACTACGGTCAGCATGTCCACATTCCAGCCTGGGCAAGGAAGAAAGGGGAAGCACACAACTTTACCCTTCCTTTTGAAGGTCGTGAACTGAAAATCGCATATATCACCTCCACTTGCCTTCCAATCACCAGAACATAGTCATATGCCACACTCAGGGAGAGGGTTAAGAAATAAAAGTCAACTAGATAGCCTGCACCCAGCAAAGGCTCAGGAGTTCTATTATTAAAGCAGACTTGGAGACGTGGTAACAGGAAATGACCAACAGCCTCTACTGCGTGTATATGAAACCAATGTCTCCCAAATCATTACTCTCACTTACTCTGTCTGATACACTGTATTTTTTGTTATATTCTATTTCATTTTTCAAAATCCTGATCATGCCTCACAGGTCATGATGTTATAGCCCACTTAGTTGGTGATGCCATAATCTGAAAAATATTGCTATAAGCCTGTATTATATCTAATATTGGCCACTTGAAGTATGGCTAGCCTAAATTGATCTATGTTGCAAGTATAAAATTCACACCAGCTTGTGAAAACAATTTATGAAAAAAAAGTCTTGGAGATATCAGTAATAATTTTATATTGGCTAAATGTTGAAGTAATCATATTTTGGATATACTAGATTAAATAAATACACTATTAAATTAATTTAACATTTATCTTTATGTGGTTACTAGAAAATTTAAAATTACATAGGGGGCTCACATTATATTTCTACTATATCACACTGCTCTAAGCTCAAGATTCAAATGTCAATATTGTGTGAATATCCCTCAAGCACTTTTTCACACTGTACTCCATTTTCCCAACCCTCGGCCCTTCTGTTCTCCTTCTGCTCCCACCAATCTGTGTTTCCTCTATTTCACTCACTCAGCTAAAGGCAACACAATGCACTCAGTGACCAGCCAGGAAAATGGAGAGACACATTTTCCTTTATTCCTCACATTCATATATTCACTGAGCACTATCATTACCCCTTAAATATGATGTAAATCTGCAAGCTCTTTTCAATACCACCGCAAATACCATAGTTCAAAATGCCATCAAGTTTCACTTATATTATGACACCAACCCCCATCTGGTCTTCCTGCATCCTGGATCACCTCTTTCTAGTGGCTCTTTCAAATTTCACTAAGAACAAGCTTTGCAGGAAACAAACCTGAAGTCAATCCACTGATTACTCCTCTGAATACCTTAATATTGTTGATGAGTTCCTTTCTGATTTGAAGCATCAGAAGGAGTATTTCCTCCATACCAAATAGTTTTCATTTCATGCATGCGCCGTGATTGTTCTCCCTCCCGGGACTTTGCATACGTCATTCTTTATGCTTAGAAAGCTCTTTTCATCTTTTTGCTTTTCTAGACAACCACTACTCATACTTCAAAGCTTAATTTACATTTTGCTTGCCCTCTCAATTCTTTTACAAGGTTCCAAGTCTGGGTTAGGTGCCCCTTTCATGTGCTCCTAGAGCACCCTGAACTTCTTCAATAATAACGTTTGGCTACCGTATGTTATCGCTTGTTTTTCTGTCTGTTTTTGCCCCCACAAGAATGTAAAACCTTCAAGTGCCTCTCTGTTTTTATAGTTATTTGACCACTCTATCACTACGATCCTGCATGATGTCTAGCTCCGAAGGGATAAATAAATATTGACAAAGCAACTGAATAGCTACGTGAATAGAGGGATGAATACACACATGGATGGATGGATGAAACTGTTTTTATGACTTAAAGGTTGCAGAGGAGTATCGTATTTAGAAGGCAGTAGGGAAGTTTGTACAGTCGATGATAAAGGCAATGGGGAAGTTTGGTAGGCACAGTAGGTCAAAATTTGTTTCTGAAGGCTTGTTACTTCACCTTTCTTAGTTTCACTTTCTTAAAACAGAAAATGCTTTTCTGTGATAATTCTTCCAGGGCCTGGCTCTTCATCTGCAATCCAGTAATATCCCTAATGTCAAAAACCTTCTGGTTTAGTTCACGTTACTTTCAAAGAGGACTGCTGAATTCTGAAGTGGCTTCAAACCTTTAGGGTAGGGATAGCTAATGGAGAACTTGCAGCCACACTGACTCGTAGTGAAGTATCTATTTAGAGCCTGCCCAGTGTTGCTTAAATTGTAGTCTCCCTTGCCAACTATTCACAGAAGAGATGTGAGAAGCACCATAGAAGGCATTCTGAGGAGTTGTGGGGGAGTGAGGGAGGGAAGAGGTTGAAAAGCTGATTAGCGGCTTTACAGTAAAACCCAGAGAAAGTGAGCTCTTACGGGAAACTGGTTTCAGCCCTCCAGGGATTCTATTTAGCCCGCCAGGAATTAACCTTGACTGTAAATAGGCCATCAACGACCTTTCCAGAGAATGTTCAGAGACCTCAACTTTGTTTAGAGATCTTGTGTGGGTGGAACATCCTGTTTGCACACAGAGCAGCATAAAGTCCAGTTTCTTTGCAAAGTGTTTGGGACCAGATGGATTGCAGGGAGTAGGGCACAATACAGTCTGGTCTCCTCTGGCTCCTTCTCCCTGCAACATGGGGAAGAACAAACTCCTTCACCTAAGTCTTGTCCTCCTCCTGGTCCTCCTGCCCACAGATGCCTCAGTCTCTGGAAAACCGTGAGTTCCATACAGAGAGCATGAAGCATGAACTTAGAGTCCTTCATTTATTGAAGATTTTTGTTTATATCATTTATTTTTCTTTCCTATGAAACTGCCTTCTTATCTCTAATGTTGCTTCCAGATTCTGTAAATCTGGTTTCTCTTAATCACTCTTCCTTGCTTACTCTAAATCATTCTTCCCCAACTCTACCGATCTCTGAATCTCTAACATGCAAAGCCTTCCTAAGGACTGTCAGAAACGGTTTTTTTAAAAAAGAATAATTTTTAGATTTTCATATTCGTATTCATCTACTGGAGGCCATGATATTTGTCTTTTTTACTTCCTCTTTCTTAAGGGCCCATTTTCTATTTTATAAAAACAAAGCCAAGTCTCTCCCACAACCAAACATGGAACAATGCCCTGGAGTATAAAAATCTGTAGGGTGCCAAATAAAGGAACGATTTGAAATACTGGTGTTGATATTGAAAAAGCAAGGGAGTCTAATGTCAGAAGAGAAAATCCTTTTGCAGATGAGGTGGTGATGAATTCTTTGTTTCAACAAAACTGACCGAAGAACTAAAGGAAATACCAGCTGATGAGCGATGAGAAGCAATTCTTGATAATAAGAGTACTAGGTGATTTTTAGCATGTAACGCAGAAGTTGCCAGATGGTAACAGTGAAACAGTTGTTTTACATGCCATTTACTTACTTGTAGGTGAACCATTTTTCTTAGCACTTATATCTACACAAAACAAGAACAGTATAGAATTAGTGTTAGACATTGTTTAATTCTTGCAATAAGAACTATTCATCCGTGGATACATAAATTCACTGCAGGAAAAACAGCTTATCATTCTCATTAAAGATGTGCTTCAAAAGTATTTTAATTTTGTATCTAATATGTATGAATCATACTTCGTAATGTATTTTGTTTTGGTCAGTTACATACAAGTATTTTTGAAAATAGTTCAATTAGAAGAAAATGTTTAATATTTATAAATGTATGGTCACATTCTATTTAAAAGAGGAGTTAAAGTTAAATTTATCTACCCATGTATGTTATATATATATATGTATGCATACGTATATATTATGTATATATGCAAATATATGTATACATACATTTATGTATAGGTGCTTAATAGTAAATAAGTAAGAATGATTCACAAAATATTTTGAAGTATAAAAATTCAAGAAAAACTCTATATGGCAATTAGTATGGAAATTCAAATTCAAGGAGGTAAAAACACAAAGATGTTAAATAGCAGACCGTTAAAAGAACTTTTTAATGTATTTTTACATAGCGATAGTAGGTGGTATCTTATCACTATAGTGTTTATTATTTCATGAGAAAATTGTAAAAGTATTAATTTTAAATATCATCAAAATAATATCTTTTGCTATTATTTAAAATCATGATAAAAATATGTTTCCTTGAAAATATGTAAGGAGTGCACAGTGTCCAAAAATTATTTCAGGCGTTCTGTGAGCAAAAATGTATAAAAACTACAGATTGATCTTAAATTATATATCAGGGTACTGAGAAAGTTTCTGTACTGCACATGAGTTACCAAGATCTAAAGTCAATCACTAGAGGACCATTTCTGGATGGAGCCATTGTCTAATCATGAGCTGAAAGGCAAATATTTAAAATGCAAACATCCATGATTAGGTAATGCTCTAAAACTTTATTAGTTGCTTACCACAACTGAGACTTTAAAGTGATGGCTCACTTTCTTTGAGGCTCAGATTCCATACCTTTGGAGTGGAAGTGAGTACTTACCATACAATTTTCATAGGGCTGCTGAATGTGTATATGTGTGTGTGTGTATATACATATGCATGTATACATATATTAATGTTCTATAATTCAATTAGTTTTTGTAATGTCTGCATGACTGAGAGCTTACTTTTTACAGCAATTTGAAGATAAAATAGATTTACAGCAAATGTAACTACATATTTTTATTTGAATTCAGATGTTCACAAATTGTTTCTTAAAGAGAGGCATGCCTACAAGTTTTAATCTGTTTAAGACCTACCTCAAGTAAAATGTTCACTGTCGTGGCATGTGAGAGAAAGGGGAAATCATTCTTATGCATGGCCTTCAACAGCCAAATTTCATGCTCATCAGTATGTCTTCTCTTGGTATAGAACTGATGATGATAATTATTATGATGGAAAATAGTACTGTTAATAGCAATGCCTGCCTTCCTTTACTTTCCGCTAACTGAACCATCTCATTCCCAGGCAGTATATGGTTCTGGTCCCCTCCCTGCTGCACACTGAGACCGCTGAGAAATGCTGTATCCTTATGAGCTACCTGAAGGAGACAGTGACTGTAAGTGCTTCCTTGGAGTCTGTCAGGGGAAACAGCAGCCTCTTCACTGACCTGGTGGCAGAGACGGACGTGCTCCACTGCGTCGCCTTCTCTGTGAGTGTCGCTGTTTGACTTAATATACTTGGTTCTTTTAGTCAGGGTCATAGGGATCTTGTATTATGTCAAGATGAGGCTTTGGGAGGCTGGTAAGAACTTCCAGAAGGAATCCAAATGTAGCAAACTAAGTATAGAAATTGAGAAGCAATGCATGACTCTCCAGAAGTGGGAGACAAATATTTACAGGAACACTAAAAATCAGCTTAATACTTAAATAGGAATCCTATCAGCCAGAAAGAAAAAAAAGACAGAAAATGTGACTTCTTAAAATTAAGATGGAAAAAATATTAATAAAGCAAATGAGGCCAGGGCTCAATATGAACCACCAGTGGTGGACTCACAGGAACACGTCATTCCACACTACTCCTAAGAGCAAAAATTGTAGAAATTACCCTGAGCGAAGGTGTAGTATCTCTTCAGAGTTGTCCACATGTGAGATGCTTACAGCCTAGTGTCAGTAAAATATAGGGTTTTTTTCATACCCGTAAAACATGCTTCGACCATGGCCTTTCAGCATGTAATATCAACCTGGTGAAGCTCACTGCCGTGTATAATTGAATCAAGGCGGTTTTTTCTGAGCTGTATGAAGATATGAATCTCACTTACAACCTCTCTTACTGATGTGTGTTCCTCCACCTTGTGTCCAGTCTCCCCGTTTGTAAAATGGTAGAAGTGATTCTTGTCCATGCCAACTTTCCCTGCTGAGAACAAGGGAGCGAAGTGAAGGAAGAAGGGCAAGGTCCCCAGGGAAGAGTAGAACAGGAAACAGGGGAGGAGACCTGTGGGTGCTGGATGGGGTTTCAGGATCTGTCCTATCTTTCAGGTCCCAAAGATTTCATCCAGTGAGGAAGTAATGTTCCTCACTGTCCACGTGAAAGGACCAACCCAAGAATTCAAGAAGCGGACCTCAGTCATAGTTAAGAACGTCGAGAGTCTGGTCTTTGTCCAGACAGACAAATCGATCTACAAACCAGGGCAGACAGGTATGAAGAAGCCTACAGATGGGACAACTTCAAAAAGGAAAGATCTTCTTCCATTGGGTGTTCCCCAGGCAAAGTTCCTATAATCTTGATTCCTTAAATAGCTTATCTTACCAACCTAGAGCTCTACTTTGGGTCTGGGGGCTCATGAAAAATATTTCTGTTTCAGTGAAATTCCGTGTCGTCTCTTTGGATGAAAACTTTCACCCCCTGAATGAGTTGGTGAGTTTTCTATTATCTACATAAAATGATTATCTGTATAAACAGGCTGGGAACCTGTTTTCTGTGTTGGGGGAAGACCAGGGAGAGGAAGAATCTGTTATCACTAACAGTAACTTCTGGCATTACGACAATGCAAGATCCTAATTTAAAACATCATTCCAGGTAAAGTAAGCAGGTAATTCTTTCTCTCTTGGTGCTGGTACTCAGCACCAAGCACTGATAAACTAAATTTAATCAGCTGTCACACAATTAAATTTACTTTTCAGATAGTTCTTAATTAGGATAATTAGAAAGATATATTAAATAACAGACACAGATAAACCCTCAAAAAACCTAAGTTCAAAAGACATTTTAAGTATTTAGACTCTTTCTATACATACCTACCAAAATCTTTGCTATAAAGAAAAGTCAAGGTAAGTAATTTGTTCCTTTGTGTGTGTGATAAGAAATGACTTTTTCTATTGTAATGCAGACATCAACCCAAAGTTTTCATTTTTTTCTCCCAAATCCACTTCTTCACATTTTCTTATCGCCAAAAGAGGCAAGTCTGCTCTACTAAATCTAAAGACAAAAGATTACAGAATAGTCCTTGTTTCTCTTTCTCTCATACCCACATCCACTTCACTGGAAAATCATGTTGGCTTAAAATTTATTCAGACTACTTCTTATCATCTGAACTACTGCTGCAAGCTAGTCCTAGCCAATGTCATCTCTAAATAAGATCGTTGCAATAGCCTTCAAAGTGGTCTCCCAGCTTCCACTTTCACTCCTCCATCTAAAATGAAGCTCCACATCCATCACTGTCAGCCTAACTCTCCTTTGTTTTTCTATTGGCATTTACCACCATCCTATACATATGAGTTTTTTAAAAATCTGCCCAATTCTATTATAATGTAAGCTCCATTAAATCAGATATATTGTTCTTTTGGGCATGGTTATATTCTCAATACCTAGAATGATACACAGCACATGAGAAGGTATCTAATAAACATTAGTTTCTAAAAATGAATGAACATTGATACTAGCTTCTCTATCAATGTTTATTCATTTATGAAAGTGATATTTATTAATCTAACATTTATTAATGAAATATTTCCGTTCCTCCTCGTTCTTAGAACTACCTAAGAATTCTATGACCCATCTTAATGATTATATCTGAACATATTTACTTATAGTTACCTAAGTGTTTATTTCTCAGCCTGTAAAATTGCATAGCAAAAGAATGTTCTTCACTAAGATGCTATAAGCACTTATGAAATGTTAATAAATCCATTTCTGGTAAATGGCACTGTGCATGTAGATTTGTTGCTGATGGCCTAGTAAGTTCTTACCATTATTTATTAAGTGCTTAAAATAGATTAATGAAGAGTTCTGTAAAATTTAATCTGGAATCTTTCTGTATTTCACTATAGAGGGAATTATTCCATATAAAACTTTTTAGGTTTTTTAAATTTTTTATTTTTTTTTAATTTTTGTGGGTACATAGTGGGTATATATATTTATGGGTTACATGAGATATTTTGATACAGGCATGCATATTATTATCCAATCATTATTTATATCATTATCCAATCATGGATAATGATTTCTATCATGCATTGCATGCCTGTATCAATAAATGGGATATCCATCCCTTCAAACATTTGTTCTTTGTGTTACAAACAATCCAATTATACTTTTAGCTACTTTTAAATGTATGATTAAATTATTTCTGACTATGCTCACCCTGTTGTGTTTGTAAATGAGATTTAAGAATATTTGAAAATAATTATAAACTTCCTTTCTTTCTTTTGTGTTTCAGATTCCACTAGTATACATTCAGGTAAGAAACATGAAGCATTCCATATTAGAAGGAAAGTAATACATATAGTGAAATGCTCTTACCTGAGAGGTTTTAACGATATCTCAGAAACTTGTTATTAAAGGAGAAGCCTTCCAACTCACATAGGGCTAGCTGGTTATAACTCGTCTCCTCTCCTCACCCCTTACCACTACCCAATTTGTCCTTTTTGTAGATAACTTATGAGTTTCCATAGATTTCTTTTATTATCTCTAATGCTCCAGGTGCTTTTGTAAATTATAATTCATTTATTCATAGGATCCCAAAGGAAATCGCATTGCACAATGGCAGAGTCTCGAGTTAGAGGGTGGCCTCAAGCAATTGTCTTTTCTCCTCTCATCAGAGCCCTTCCAGGGCTCCTACAAGGTGGTGGTACAGAAGGAATCTGGTGGAAGGAGAGCGCACCCCTTCACCGTGGAGGAATTTGGTATGGATCATGGAAAGTCATGGAACATTTTTCATCATATTTAAACTCCTAGGGCCTAGAATTTAAGCTCATTTAGAGTTTTTCCATTTCCCATGGGTGACATTGTGCTTGGAGTAAAACTAATTACATCTAAGCCCAATGAGAGACATCAGTGATTTGTGAATAGGACTTCACATAGCTTGGTTATTTTCTGTAGCAATATTTAATACCACCCCCCGGTAATTTAAACAGCCTTGTTTTAATGGAGTTTTCCATGATGAATTAAGCATACGGCGATCTCTCATAGTCACTCAGCTAAAATCCTCATTTGAGAGGAGGATGGATAAGAATATATTGGAGAGCAAAGCTGCCTTTTCAAAGCCCTAAAATATTATTAGGGAACTGTTACAGAGAAGCTGAAAATATGAATTCCTTCTTCAAAGTTGAAAAACAATCACCAACCTTCTTTATCACCAATCAACAGTTCTTCCCAAGTTTGAAGTGCGAGTAACAGTGCCGAAGGTAATCACCATCTTGGAAGAAGAGATGAATGTATCAGTATGTGGCCTGTGAGTTCATTTTTTTCATCTTCTCAGGGGAATTATTTAAAAGAGACTCACTATTTGGGATATTTTAGCTACTCCCTGTAGGAGCAGTGGCAACACAAAAATTTTAAGTGCTTTGACACTATCTCATCTCTAGAACGTTAGTCTCCTGTTGCTTTTCTATTTTTCCTTTTTATTTTCTTTCATGTTCTTATCAGCATTGTTCTGTCATGAGGTAAGGAACTGTTTCTAGAGAGGTTATGCTAATAGGACAGATTCTGAAAGTGACGAAACCACACACACACACACACACACACACACACACACACACACACTGGAGGAGTGGATAGTGTTGAAGGGTATTGGCTCTGCCTTAACCAAAAATGACCAAACATTATCAGGAAGATAATTAACATGTCGCTTTAGGGGAAATTCAATCATCAACAGATCATTTACCTGACCTTGCATGCTCACTGGAAAAATCACTTAGATTCAGAATTTGTAGAGATAAGCATACAACTGAAGTCTCATCTAACTCGCCAGTCTACTTAAGGCAGGTCTACATCTCTCTCTGCACTGACATTTTTACCAAGGAGACTGAACATGATCTCTCAAGACAGTCTCTTCTAACCTTGAAAACTCATGTTTCCTGGATCTAACGCTCCTATCCCTGGTGACTCACAGTAGCAGTAGCAAAAAGAGCAGGTAGGGTGAAGAAATCAGTCCTGCACAAAGATCACACATGTAATACACCTACTATTCAGTGGGCCGTTGCCCCAATTCTGTCTCACAGTAATGGCCAAGTTCCTGGTTCCTCATAACTGGTGGCCCAGTGATCGTGCAAATAGAGATACGGAGGACATTTTCAAATAGGAAAGGAGACAAATCCACTTGGAAATCCAGCCATCATCAATGACATGTTTATGACACAATCCCACTTTTGTAAAAAGTGAATAAGTAAAACTCAATATAGAGATGGCTGTACATGGGGAGAGGATGATGGAAGAGGAGACACTGTGGTACTAATGGTTTATACTCCTAGGCAGACTTGAGGGTGTTTATTTCTTCTCTTTGCTTTTGTTTTGTTTCATTTTGCTGGTATTGTTTTTTTCTTTTAAGAACAGGTTTAAGTTTTATAATAATGAAGACTTTTTAAAGATAAAACTGAAAAAAGATTAAGAAAAAAAAGAAATGAGAAAAGAAGAATGTAGTAAATTTCAGCATGTTGCAATGGTGATTTCTGTAAGAGCCATTAGTGACACTTGCATTCAACATTGTGTGAGCCCAGCAGAGAGAGAGGGAAGTACAGACGGGGAATATACTGTAGCTAAAGGGGAGATATAAATAGCTAGAAAATGGGGAGGTTCAGTGTCTGCTCTGATTCCCTTGGGAATGTTCTCACGACAGATATACATACGGGAAGCCGGTCCCAGGACATGTGACTGTGAGCGTTTGCAGAAAGTATACTGATGCTCCTGACTGCTTTAGTAAAGAGTCACAGGTTTACTGTGAGAAATTCAGTGGACAGGTAGGTCAAACACTGTTTTTTTTTCCAGGAAATAACAATAAAGGCATTGTTGAAAAGCAGTGAAGTAAATTGCAGCATAGTTCTCTTCTCAGGAAGAGAACAATCCAAAAGATAATTTCATGTTGGCTATTGTAATGTTTCCAAAAATCATGAACTTAGCACAATGGAAATTATTTATTGTGAGTGTTTCAGAATGATAGATGCTGAGCCATCCAAATCCTCCATGGGCATCAACTTCTACAAAGGAAGGAGAAAAACCATACACCTCTTAACTGTCTTAACTGGCCAGGGCATCAGTTCTGCTCTCTCTGTGAGCAAGAACCTGTCACATGGCCCCACCAAGATGCCAGAGAGTTAGCGAACACGGTCTCCATATGGGAGGCCACTTCCCAGCAACAGCTGAATGCTATAGAGGAGGAACCAGACTTTGATGAGGAGTTTTAATGGTCAAGAGCAGATGTACTGTGTGTTTCAAAATAGCAAGTGGACAGGACTTGAAATGTTTCCAACACATAGAAATGATAAATACTTGAGTTGGTAGGCACCATATATCCCGTGATGTGATTATTACATATTGTATGCATGTAACAAAATATCTCATGTGCCCCATAAATACGTACAAAAATTATGCATCCTTTGTACAAAAAAAGATTACCCCCTCAAATTTTAAGGAATTTCTATCGCATCGTATCTAAGGAATTTCACATACTAAAGAATACATCTGTCAATTATACATGAGATATTGTTGTGAAATGTAATATTTAGCTGCTGAAGAATATTTATTGTGTCCTCATCATAGAAAATGCCTATTTGATATTATCCCTCACAAATATCACACCAGGTTAACTGACCACTGATCTATTTGGTATAATATGCATTGCGTTTTTGTATTTTATTTTCTCCCCTCTTAGCTGAACAGTCACGGCTGCTTCTCTCAGCAACTAAAAACCAAGGTCTTCCAGCTGAAGAGGAAGGAGTATGAAATGAAACTTCACACTGAGGCCAAGATCCAAGAAGAAGGGACAGGTTTGTGTACTACATGGGTGTGGGTGAAAAAACAATAAGCATTGATTTTTTTTTTTAGCCAAATAATGAATAGTAAGGTGGGGATTGGGGGCAGGAGGTAATAGAATTGCAGAGACATCACCCTTTCCAAAAGGAATATAATTTTTTCTTTTTTTTCAGAGGTGGAACTGACTGGAAAGGAGACCAGTGAAATCACAAGAACCGTCACCAAACTCTCATTTGTGAAAGTGGACTCAAATTTTAGACAAGGGATTCCCTTCTTTGGGCAGGTGGAGTATTTTCTAGTTCACTCATCAACCCATGTACTGTTATGGTTTCTGCTAAAACCATGCCTGGTTAATGTTATCCTTTAATATAACCAAAGCTATGAAATATCACCAAGGCTTGATTAGCATAACCAAAGGTATAAAACTACATAAAAATAGATTTATTCCTCTGTAAATTTGTATATGAAATGTATATAATTATCCTAAAGCCTTAATAAAATTAGTAGAGCTTTTCCCCTCCTTTTGAAACAACATTGTACAAGTCACTCAATCTCCTCCTGGTTTACCAGGCAGTCTCAGGTTTTTATGACATTTTATTACAAGACTCAAAATTCATGCTGACCAGTTTTATTACCATGCTAACACTAACTTTGTATGGAAATAAGTGGGTAAGTGGTTTTAATTTTTATTTTGAAGTATTAAAGACTCAACTATAATGCTTATTTCACAGATATTATGTTTACACTATTTTTCTATAAATAACAAATATATTTTTAAAACAGTGAACATGGGGTAAAACACTGCTATTTAAGGTTCTCACATTTTTGAATTATGAATTTTCATATTATTTACCAAAAAAATCTTCTATTACAATTTTTCTCTAGTCAGCAGAGGGGTAAATGGATCTTTATGACACTAGAAGTCTAAGATGACAGTTACATGTGCTTCGATGTGTATTAACTGTGTATCATTTTCTTAATGTAACTGTTGTACGATTTCAGCTATTAAGGTTATAAAGACAGAAGCATAGACTCAACAAAGTGGAGTACATCTTAGAAGGCTTGGTTATATCATGACAGCAAAATGTATTCAACTTTCTAAAACGAAAGTGCAGTTCATTTGTAAATTTCTCAGAAAGATATTGTACTTTTTAAATATATTTTATTACTGTTAAATAACTATTTGTCATAAGACTCCAGCTAGAAGAAAATCAGAATTATGTGTCCATTCTTGTCTTTGTACATAAGCCAACATTTCACTGTCAAACTTAGATTTTGTAAGTCAGTTATGAGTACTGATGCAGGTCAGCCTATGGCTCCTCCTGTTACCAACTGTAGCTTATACTTAAAAAAGAATCACCACCTTTACAATCTGAACTGGACTACTGAACTGCCAGAAACAATACTAGCAGTAAAATGGCTTTGGGGATTTATTTAACACTGTGTGCCTCTTTTCAATTGTACATTTTTCACATGGGAAGTATGTCATAAAATCTGCCTACCTTCCAAAAAGCGGAAGATTTAGGTTGAGAAGCAGAGTCCACATCTAAGACAGCTAGAAAAACACACAGGACAATGTATTAGCAACTGCTTACTCGTGCACTTATGAGACTTCAGACACTAATCCATAGGAAGTTAATGGTCCACCCCAAAATAGGTGTTTGAGGCACAAGTAAATTTAGTTAATAGATTAAAATATTTCATTATCATATTACTCTAGTGCTCTGTGACTCTGTAAGACTTATACATAATACACAGCATTTGCAAAATATCTAGAACATATTTTTCAGGTCACTCTTGTCATTATCCCTGTCACCCTCTATCCCTTCACACTGCCCTGTTTTTCTTCTTAGAATTGATTACTGCTAAATTAGTGTATGTTATTTATATATTTATTTAGCATCTATCTCTTTCACTAGACAGTAAGCTCTGTGATGGGAGAAACTTTGTTTTTTTCACTGCTGTGTCCTCGGTGCCTGGAACCATGTTCAACATAGAGGAGGCTCTAAAAAAAAATGTGATAAAATGAGTATATTTGGTGTCCATTAGTTATTATCTATATAACTAATCCACAGCTTTTAATCTTCAGGTGCGCCTAGTAGATGGGAAAGGTGTCCCTATGCCAAATAAAGTCGTATTCATCAGAGCAAATGAAGCCAACTATCACTCCAATGCTACCACAGATGAGCATGGCCTTGTACAGTTCTCTATCAACACCACCAATGTTGTGGGTACCTCTCTTTCTGTTAGGGTAAGTTTGGAAAGAAGTTACCAATGACGTGAAGTAGCTTTGAAAACAAGGTTGCAAACTGTGAGGAAATTTCCGAATTGTGTTTAGTTCTAAGGAGAGAAAAAATCTAGCAATTAGAAACTAATTTAAGGTTAACTTTTTTAAAGTTTATGAAACACAGGCAGTATATTGTTGTGATTAAAAGTGTGGGTTAGGCCGGGCGTGGTGGCTCAAGCCTGTAATCCCAGCACTTTGGGAGGCTGAGGCAGGCGGATCACGAGGTCAAGAGATCGAGACCATTCTGGCCAACATGGTGAAACCCCGTCTCTACTAGAAATACAAAAAAATTAGCTGGGTGTGGTGGCATGTGCCTGTAGTCCCAGCTACCTGGGAAGCTGAGGCAGGAGAATTGCTTGAATCCAGGAGGTGGAGGTTGCAGTGAGCCGAGATCACACCACTGCACTCCAGCCTGGTGCCTGGTGACAGAGCGAGACTCTGCCTCAAAAAAAAAAAAAAAAAAAAAAAAAAAAAAAAAAAAAAGTACAGGTTAGACTCTAGCAGTGTTGATGATAATGTAAAATGATGCAGCCACTATGAAAAACAGTATAGTAGTTCCTGAAAAAAATTAAACATAGAGTTACCAGCTGGGCATGATGGCTCACGCCTGTAATCCCAGCACTTTGGGAGCCTGAGGCAGGCAGATCTTGAGGTCAGGAGTTCAAGGCCAGCCTGACCAACATGGTGAAACCCCATCTCTACTAAAAGTACAAAAATTATCTGGGCATGGTGGTGCATGCCTGTAATCCCAGCTACTCAGGAGGCTGAGGCAGGAGAATTGCTTGAACCCAGGAGGCGGAGATTGCAGTGAACTGAGATCACCTTACTGCACTCCAGCCTGGGCAACAGAGCAAGACTCCATCTCAGATTAAAAAAAATAGAGTACTATATGATCCAGTAATCATACTTCTAGACATATGTTCAAAAGAATTGAAAGTAGGATCTCAAAGAGATTTTTGCACGCCGATGTTTATAGCAGCACCATTCACAATAGCTGAGAGATTGAGGCTACCCAAATGTCCATCGAGGGATGAATAAACAAAATGTGGTATATTCATACAACAGAGTATATGCAGCTTGAGAAGGGAAGGAAATCCTGTCACATGCTACAGCATGAATGAACCTTGAGGACATTATGGTAAGTGAAATAAGCTACTCACAAAAAGACAAATACCATATGATTCCACTTACGTGGGGTTTCTAAACTAGTCAAAGTCACAGAAACAGTAAACAGAATGGTAGTTGCCAAGGGCTAAGAAAAGAGAGAAATGGGGAATTGCTCTAATTGGTATTCAGGTTTAGTTTTACAAGATGAAAAGTTCTGGATATCTGTTGCACAATAGATATACTTAACACTACCAAACTGTACACTAAAAAATAAAGAAGATGGTAATTTTATGTTGTGTGTGTGTGCGCGCATGTGTGTGTGTGTGTTTACAACAGTTTTTTTGAAAAGTGTGAATTCCAGAACCTGATTCAGGATAAAGTGGTTAAAAAATACTGGTTCAACCCTATATTAAGGAATTCACTAAAACGTCTATGTTTCATTTTCTTATCTGTAAAATGAATGCAATATTAACACCTAATTCTTGGGGTGGTTGTGAAGATTAAGTGAAATAATAAACATTGAAGCACTTACTAAGCCCCCTTTAACTATTAGATACTTTTACTATAAAAGCCAATTCTAACGTAATTAGCATTTAGTTTTAAAAATATATACCCCATAAATTATTGCTTTACTTTATTTTGTCTTGCTATTCTAATTTTCTTCCAATGACCTGTTCGTACCAATATCACTTGTTCAGTATAGCATGAAGTTCTCTATTCATCAAGAGAGATGTAGGCATGTCTATAGATGTATGGATATACAATATATATTCTACATATATTATATAATCATGGTAATGGAAAAGCCCTCCCTCTTTAGAGTCCTTATGTTATTATAGAGAAATAAATAATATATTTTATTTATTTAGCTTTAATAGATGGCATAAAAGCACCTCTAATAAACTCTAATAAACTCAAATTTGAATGTTTACTCATTTCAAAAAATGTCTTGAATGCTTTCTACATGCTAGGCATTGTGCTAGTCTTGACAGTGAAATGATTATTTCTACATGCTCCCTGTGGTCATATATGTGTTTTCGCTAAAACTTATATTAAGATATGAACAAAATGTTTTACTCAAGGATTCACTACTGTATTGGGAGCTGGGGATGTAAAGGAAGCCTGAAAGGAGCTAAGGAATAAGTACTACAGGGAGAAAAATTGAAAATATAACCCAAATAGGGCCACTGAGGCATAAGAATCCAGACTGCAGGAAGCATTAAAAATAATAAGCCAAGGCCAGGCACAGTGGCTCATGCCTGTAATCCCAGCACTTTGGGAGGCTGAAGTGGGTGGATTGCATGAGGCTAGGAGTTCGAGACCAGCCTGACCAACATGGTGAACCCATCTCTAAAAAATATACAAAACAATTAGCTGAGTCGTGTGGCCCACAGCTGTAGTCTCAGCGACTCAGGAGGCTGAGTGAGAGAATCAGCTGAGCCCGGGAGGCAGAGGTTGTACTGAGCTAAGATCATGCCGCTGCACTCCAGCATGAGTGACAGAGCAAAACCGTGTCTCAAAAAATAACAATCACAATCAGCCTAAGATAGCCCAGGAGAGGTAGACTTCAGCTAATTCATGAGCTCAACAATTAAACCAGTGCCTTTTACCAATGTCTTCTCAGACCCCTAAGGTTACAATATTTTATTTATTCATAATACCCATTTGAAATCCATCATAAGAGAGGCAGCTGCTTTCTGAAAGCACAGTTCTTCCATTCCTAGAGATTATTTACTCTCCTCTCCTTGAAATTTGTTTGGCTACTTTACCTGTGCAGTTAGAGACCCTGGAGCTGTAGCCAAAGCGTAAAGTAGCCAAAGAAATTTCCAGCAAGCTAATCAGATTGAAGTGTCCCTCCTTTTATGCTCTTTAGAAATATAAATCCCAATCCCAGGAGCCTCTAAGGTGTAAAGTCACAAAGCATGCCTGCATTTAAAGCGGAGAAACAAAATAAGGGGCCCTTCTCTCACTTTTCTTTGTGGAACAAAAGGTTTCTAGCTACTAGTTAAGGTAGGACAGTAAACTTATATCATTTTGTGAGAACATTAATCTTTATGACATATAATCTAAAAATAATATAATTTTTCTAATTCATTAGGTCAGATACAAGGATCGTCATCCCTGTTACAACTACCAGTGGGTGTCAGAAGAAAACGAAGAAGCACATCACACTGCTTATCTTGTGTTCTCCCCAAGCAAGAGCTTTGTCCACCTTGAGCCCATCCCTCATGAACTACCCTGTGGCCAAACTCAGAGAATCCAGGCACATTATATTCTGAAAGGAGACGTCCTGCAGGGGCTGCAGAATTTCACCTTCTATTCTGTGGTGAGAAGGGAGGTTGCTGTGGTGACTTCTCTGCAGACAAAAACTCTCTGAGGAGCAAGTAATCATGAAGCTCTTCAGATGTCATTACTTTGACTTCTTATCCATGTTCCTTTTGAAAGTTTGACTTCTCTTGAGGCTAATTATTGCCAGCAGGGACTCAATAAGACAAGTATATTGAAGTGAGACTAAAGCATGTTCTCTGTTTGGCACATTCAATTTCTTTCTATTTCCTTTTTTGCAGATAATGGCAAGGGGAGGCATTGTCCACACTGGGACTTACGGACTGCTTGTGAAGCAGGGAGACAGTGAGTATTTCCATCATCTCTGCATTGCTGCCCCATTCCGACCCATTCAGCCTTACACCACGGAAGTGTCAGGAACACTTCTTCTTTTATTTCCACAGGTTTTGGGGGGATTAGGTGGTATTTGGTCACATGAATAAATTCTTTATTGGTGATTTCTGAGATTTTGGTGCACCCATCACCAGACCAGTAAACACTATACCTAATTTATATCTTTTATTCCTCACCCCCTCCCACTCTTTCCCCTGAATCCCCAAAGTCCATTGTATCATTCTTATGATTTGCATCCTAAAAGCTTAGCTCCCACTTCCTAATAGCTTAGTTCTCACTTCCTAATAGCTTAGCTCCTACTTACGAGTGAGAACATACGATGTTTGGTTTTCCATTCCTGAGTTAGAAATATCAGAAATACTTTCAAGTAACAAGAGACCATGTCCATCTAATATCAATAAAAAGAAAGTTGAGGGAGGGAAGACAATGATTTTTTTTCTCATGCTTTATCAAATATTTGTGTTTTTTTTTTCAGCCTATTCTCTTTGGGTTATTTAAAATGTTGGTGTGGGCCAGTGTGGTAGCTAGAGCCTGTAATCCCAGTACTTTGGGAGAATAAGATGGGAGGGTCTCTTGAGGTCAGGAGTTTGAGACCAGCCTGGTCAACGTAGTGAGACCCCATCTCTATAAATGTAAATAAATAAATAAGAAAAAAAAGGAAAAAAAACAAAATGCATAAAACGTTGTGTATAATCTGTGCTTATCCCAAATTTTCAAACCGTAAATATTCTTGAATCTCTTCTCAAAATGAGAATTGTGTTAGAGAACAGGGTGGAGAAAATGTAAGGTTTCAGGATATGTTGTAGATATATACCAGGTCTTGTGCTGAGTCATTTATGTCATTTATGTTATTATAAATTTTTTCCCTTTCAAGATAGTTACGATTTATGAAGCATTAAATTGGATACTTCACCACTGAACTGGACTCTCGCCATGAGCAAATATGTCATAATATAAGCCTTTGAAGGTTGCTCCTAGTCTAGTAGACTCTAAAAGATAACTTGCTAGAAAACTCTCAGTAGTCTCTTTCATTAGCTCTTGTAGCAACACAGAAGCACCATGGCAGACTGAGGAAAATTTAATGCAATCTCTAAGGGATCTACTTAGGCTTCAAAAACTTTCTTCTGAAGGAGCATGGTGTTTCTCTTACAGAGAAAGAATCAAATATAGGCTCATAGAAGGTTAAAGAGGATGTAGCATGAATACAATGTGTTAAACTCTTTCTATTACATCTGGTAACTTCAGGTTCTATTTCCCTCTCCTAGTATGAGGCCTAGATCAAATGACAGTGAACTGGATGTCTCCATACGCTTAACTAGCATCAGAACCTTATGTAGGTGAGAAGAAGCTTAAAGCTGCTGAAAAATCAATATAGTATACCATTTATGAGAGGAGAGAGGGCTTTGATTAGGTTTTTCTAAAGCTAGAGTCCTTAGAGGTACTCATCCATTTGTTACATCTACTGTTTATTACGTCTATTGTATCTACTAATCGAAATAGTCATTAACCAGACCAGGCTCCTAATGGGTTTGTGTGACAGAGTAATTTCATATCAGCCCTGGGGAGATGTCTAACCTATGATCGCTTCCTCTCATTCCTTTGTGCCCCAGTGAAGGGTCATTTTTCCATCTCAATCCCAGTGAAGTCAGACTTTGCTCCTGTCGCTCGGTTGCTCATCTATGCTATTTTACCTACTGGGGACGTGGTCGGGGATTCTGCAAAGTATAAGGTTGAAAATTGTCTGGCCAACAAGGTGAGTGTTTTAGATCATAAAATCTTCAACATTTTAAACTAGAAGTAACTATTGTTTTTATTTGTTTTATACGTGCAGGCACTGGGGCCAAAAGGGTTAAATAAATTCCCCAGGGACATTCAGCAAGGTAGTGGTAGAGTCTCACTTGATTCCTAGTGCAAAACTCTCACACTTCCCCTAGCACATTGCCTCTTACCAGATACACAGTTCGGAGTACGTTATTCCCTTCTTCTATGATAAAATCTTGGGAAATATGTAAGCAAGTTTTTAAGACTACTAAGGAGCCAAAAGAAAAATGCAAGAGCACCTAGACCCACGCACATTCCACTACAATTAATAAGCACCTTGCCGCATATCAAAGATAAAAATGACATTTCACGATTAGTAATTTACAAGAATAATTAGAAATAATTCTAATGGCTCAAATGATTCTTGAGAATGAAAGAGAAGTGTAGGGGACAAAAAGCTTCAGGACTGACATAATTCCAACCCTCCACAAGTCAAGCAGAATGGTTATATGTTGAATGTGAGGAACGCTCAGTAAATGCGAAGGAATGCATGGGTAAGCCAGGAAATTTGCTTTTCTGACGTCTTGTTCCAATTTCACAGGTGGATTTGAGCTTCCGCCCATCACAAAGTCTCCCAGCCTCACAGGCCCATCTGCAAGTCACAGCTGCTCCTCAGTCCGTCTGCGCCCTCCGGGCTGTGGACCAAAGCGTGCTGCTCTTGAATCCTGAGTCTCAGCTCTCCACGTCCTCGGTGAGTTCCCGGCAACCTCAGGAATCAGGAACGGCCGTGCCAGGGGCTTACAGCAAGGAAAAATACCTGTCTGAGTAGGATAAGTTCAATTAAAATGTTTAGGAATTAATAGTTTTTATCTCTCTTGAGGGCTTTCATTGGTAAGGCGTTTTATATATATATAAAACTCACTTCTGCAGGTAAAAAAACAATAAAAATGCATCACTAATGCAGTATATTGAACCAAATAGAATTTTTTGAAAAGACAAAATATGATGAAAATTAACAACCAAAAAGGGACTTGTTATTCAGATATGTTAAGCTTCTTGCTCAAGAGCACACAGCAATACAAACTCAAATCTTCTGATTGTGTGAAGACATTCGTATATGCAAGGCTGGAGAGAATGCAGAGCAGATTGTGAAAACTGCTATAAGAGAGGTGCAGTTATGCAAATTAAAAGAAAGGATTAACTGAGCAATCAGAGAAGCCATTCAGAAATTATGTATTGAAATGTAAAAAGACCTTGCCCTACCCAAAGTCCTTAAAATCCCAGAGCTCCAAGCAACCAATAATAGGAGTTTTCAAACTAGTTTCAACATTTCAAAAAGTCTAACAAAAGTGATGCATGTACCTGCACTAAGACTACACAGACTAACAGAAATATCAAATTTCTGTTTTTGTAAGAATTATGGCGGGGTGCGGTGGCTGATGCCTGTAATCCCAGCACTTTGGTGGGCTGAGGTGGGCAGATCACTTGAGGTCAGGAGTTCAAGACCAGCCTGGCCAACATGGTGAAATCCCATCTCTACAAAAAATACAAAAATTAGCCAGGTGTGGTGGTGGGCACCTGTCATCCCAGCTACTCAGGAGGCTGAGGCAGGAAAATCGCTTGAACCCGGGAGGTGGAGGTTGTGTGAGCCGAGATCATGCCACTGCACTCCAGCCTGAGTGACAGAGTGAGACTCCAGTCTCAAAAAAAAAAGAAAAATTATGTCAGTTGAAATAATTGCTGCCCCAAGCTGCACATAATTTCTGAGGGAACATATATATCATCTCTGAGGAACAAAACTCAAGAAAAATGAATTACTATATAATTAACATTGATAATTGAACTCTGAAAATATGAAGCTAATAGAAGAAATAGCAAAAGGGTATGGTGAATTGGAACAACGAAAACTAGTTAACAGCATGTATTAACAGTAGTTGGCTCACATCTTCAAATGTTTAATATGAGACCAATTATGCTAACCTCGTAGTGAAGTTTTTTCTACTATCATAATTTAACAAAGAGAAATTTATATTTTTGTTTTCCTGAAATAGAAACTTATAAGAAAATATTTCTTATTGGTGTGGCCTTCTAATGGGATTTTAACTGAAAATAGAATACTTCTAAAGGAAGCATTAAGTACATTTCAACAGTAGGATCTCAAGAGGATCTGTGGGAAAATAATATAAATGTTTTACATTTTTATGACATAATTTTGTAATTCTCAAAAAGGATTTTTAAAATTATAACAACCCTGATGGGTAGATAAAACAGACAAATCTATTTATTAATAATAAAGCAGAAGTTCAGGTATTTATGAGTAGACCTGAGTTAAAACACCAGCTCTTCTCAACCTTTGATTAGTGTTTTACAGTGGCACTTTGCTGCTACTAGTGTAGGTCATTCATTCAACAGATTTAATGCCTGCTGTGTTCTAGGCATTATACTAAGTGCTAGGGATCAAGCAGTAAGCTACTGGAAAGATAAAAATTTATGTCTCATGGAACTTACATTCCCATAGATGAGACAGACAATAATTATGGAATAGGCAATTGAGAAAAATAAAGCGAGGAGAGAAAATGAGAGATGTTAAGAGACTTTGAGAAAGTGTCTAATTTCATCACACCACTCACTGTGCTCATCTGTTCTTGTCAATCAATTTTAAACTCCTACAAACATAATGCAATGTCACTATCACAATTTTTATGTCTGTCTGTCTTCTCTCCTTCAAACGGACTTAAAATCATCATGCCTAGAATTTTACAGTTAAAGTTCTATGTATCAATATGAAGATCTGGAGCATTTTGTTTCCACTGATAATACCTAAGAAAATGCCATCACAGGCCGGGCGTGGTGGCTTACACCTGTAATCCCAGCACTTTAGGAGGCCAAGGCGGATGGATCACAAGGTCAGGATATCAAGACCATCTGACTAACACGATGAAACTCTGTCTCTACTAAAAATACAAAAATTAGCCAGGCATAGTGGCACACGCCTATAGTCCCAGCTACTCAGGAGGCTGAGGCAGGAGAATCGCTTGAATTCAGGAGGCAGAGCTTGCAGTGAGCCGAGATTGTGCCACTGCACTCCAGCCTGGGTAACAAGAGCGAAACTCCGTCTCAAAAAATAAATAAATAAATAAATAAAATGCCATTGTGTTCTGTGGAGAGAGGACATGTCTGTTCATGTGCCTGTTTAGAGCAATCCATGTGTAACTTTGTTACACAGAGTCAGTTGCTTGCCACAAGATAAACACAAAACTGTCATTTCCTTCTATCATCTCAAAGCTTTGTGCAATGTCACAAATAGAACAGATCTCAATTTTTCAATTAATAAAATTTTATTTCATTCTAGTGTTGAGTCTAGTGGTGGCCTCTGAACTGCGTAATGAAGTAGTATGACCCTTGAGTACTTAGATGGAGTATTTTGTGTTTCTCCTAAAATTGTTCAACATCTTCAAAATGGAAACACTGTCAAGAAAATGACCCATATCCTCTCTTATAAATCGTCAAAGCAATGAGAGCATTCAAAGAAAGACTGATGTTCATTATTCCTGTTCTTTTCTCCTTGAACTTAAAAAAAAAATCACAAAGAAGTTTACTCTATTGTCTTTTGTATTCGTACAGGTTTATAACCTGCTCCCAGTAAAGGACCTCACTGGCTTCCCTGCGTATTTGAATGACCATGACGACGGAGACTGCATCAGTCGTCACAATGTATTTATTAATGGAATCACATATTCTCCAGTATCGAGTACAAATGAAAAGGATATGTATAGCTTCCTACAGGTAAATGCCTTATGTTGTAGATGGTCTGTTCTTAAGGTTCTTAAAATATTATACACGGAAAAGAGTCTTTATCTGAATGCCTTCATGTCATGGTTGAGGGTAATGGGATATAAAGAGGTAAGTAGTTTCTCCACTAATAGCAGATCTGCTGAAAGATACTGAACTATACTGGAACTTTTTGGAGTATTATTCGTTTTCTTTTTTCACAGAAAGTAATTTCTCTGTGATGTTTATAAATATCACATATATAAAATAATTACTGTTGAAAAAGTTTAATGAACAGAATAAAATTACCTCCTTAAGTGTATGAATATCCCTTCTACAGATGTGAACATTAAATGTTTAATATTAAGTTAACTGGATTGTTTGTCAAATTCAATGAAAAGAAGTATGTGCCTATGAATATTTTATAATATATATTTACTGATTAGATGATAATTTCCTTTGCAGGACATGGGCTTAAAGGCATTGACCAACTCAAAGATTCATAAACCCAACATATGTCCACAGCCTGAAACGCTTGCAATGTATTCACCTGAAGGTCTACGACATGTAGTTTATGGTAAACAAAGGATTAATAAATATGTATTACCTAATATATTAACCAAATTTTAAATGTTTTAAAGGTACAATGTAACAAAAATTAACACAAAAAAAGGACTTGTGAGTCATACATATTAAGGTTATTGCTCAAGGTCACATAGCAATATAAACTCAAATTCTAGTAAATGGAGACAGTTGTGTTGGGCTGAAAAGGAAAGAGAAAGTTTCCAAGCATAGGGTTAGTGTAAACAGAAATAAAAACGTTCACAAAACAGTGCTACATTCTCAATCAGTCAGGTAAAAAAGCTGTTCAGCTTCCCCAAAACATCAGCCATTGTTTATGTTGGAACCACACACATTCATCAGTGACATGAGTTACTTCTTTCATGAACTGAATAGTAATCACGCATCTATTTATAGTCCCATGTTGTCAAATCACGATTGAGGATAAGTTGAATACAGAGAAAAGAGGATCAAAATCAAGGAAAGCATTTGGGAAGAATCAGTTGGCTTTATGGAATTTACTATGACGTCTGTTGCATATTTTATGATTTATAAATTATATTGTATAATCCTTTATCAGTAAGATTTATAGTAAATTTGTGCATGAATAGGTGAGTAAAAATAGGTATTTTTTTTTCCCAGAGAGCTGGTTGTGAAATATTTACCAGCACACCTTAGTAGAAGGTGAATAGAGTGAAAGAAACTGTCATCTTCTGACAGAAAATGAAGAGTGTATTATCATTGAACTTTTCCCTCCTGTAAACTGTTTCTCAAAGCCACTGTCATAACGTCTATGTCAGTTTTTCTTTGCTCCTGCAGAGGAACACACCAATGCAAACTTGGATACCTGCCCTGTTCACGGCCCCTTGCCATAGCACTCTCCACTTAGCACGGTGGCAGCAGCCTCATAGGACGCCACAGAGTCCTTCTGCCCTACAAACAATCCAAGCGTGTCTGCCAAAGTCTCTATAGTCTCTGCTTATGCTCCTCCTCCCCCAGCTCACTCCTAGGTATTCTGATACTTCCTAATTCATCCAACCTATTTCCTCCTCAAAGAAGCTTTCCCTGATGACCCAAGTGCCCTCTCCTTGTTCCTATTTCATCAGACTATTTGATATTTTGTTGCCAAGTATGACAGTCTCTCATAAGTTTTATCTGTAGGTTTATCGTCCTGTCTTCTCTTTCACCCACCGTAGACTCAGATGTAATGCGAAGAGGCCATGCACTCATGATGCATGTTGAAGAGCCTCCTCCCACAGAGACCATAAGAAAGTACTTCCCTGAGACATGGATCTGGGATTTGGTGGTGCTGAAGTAAGTAACGTCCTGCATATGCAATATGCAAAATATCCCTCACTGTTTTTAATTCTTGGCTAGTTTTTCGGTGTTTATTGTTTTATATGTTCATGATGAATCTTTTTTGATATATATACACATACACAATAGTGGAATGATTACTACAGTCAAGCAAATTAACACATCCATCACCTCACATTGTTGCCTGTTTCTGTGAGTGTGGCAGGTGCACCTAAAATCTATCCTATTAGCCAGGTTTCAGTATCCAATACAGTATTATCACCTATAGTCCTCATGCTGTACATTAGATTTCTAAATTTATTCATCCTACATAACTTCAACTTTGTACCCTTTGTCCTGCTTCTCCCCATCCCTGCAACCCCAACCACTGTTCTACTCTCTGTTCCTACGTATTCAACTTCTTTTAGCATCCACATACCAGTGCAATCGTGCAGTGTTTGTCCTGTGCCTGGCTTATTTCACTTAGCATAATGTCCTCCAGGTTCAGCCATGTTGTCACAAATGGTAGGATCTTCTTCCACTTCAGGCTGAATGATATCGCATTATGCACAGCCACAATTTATTTATCCATTTGCCCAGACACTTAGGTTGTTTTTATTTCTTGGCAACTGTGAATAATGCTGCAATGAACACCAAAACACATACATCTCTACAAGTGGCTTATTTCATTTCCTTCAGGTGTATATACTAAAGAGGGATTTCTGGGACATATGGTAGTTTCTATTTTAAAATTTTTGAGGAATCTCCATACTGTTTTCCATAATGGCTGTGGCAATGTACATTTGCACCAAGGAGAGTGAACAGACTCCTTCCAGAGAGACTCTGGAAACAGAGATTTATCCCTGAAACAAGCCAGCGGGGCAGGTGGGGAGAAAGAGTGGGAAGGGCCATGTTCAGGCTCCTGAAGTCTTGTTTACCTGTCCTTTTCACTCCCAGATGCAGGCTGTTTAGAAGCTCAACCCTTAGATGGCAGCCAGAAAAGTGTGTAGACAAACTCCCTCCAGGGAGAGACTGGAAGCTGGGAGATTTGAGCTAGGGGTGTAGCTGCTGGCATTGTTCACAGGCCTATTTAAAACCACCTCCTTGTTCACCATGGTCTAGGGAGACTCCTGAACACAGAGCTCCATCTATTCCTGGAGCTAGGTGATTTAGGAGCCAGATCCTTAGGTAGGAGCTGTAAACATTGGGGTGCTTGATGCATAGACAAATTATTCCCAGGGGTATGTTGGAGACCTGGTTTTACCTGGGGGGCAAGCCAGGGGAAGGAGGCATGGGAAGTGCCCATACTGCCTTTCAGTCTCTCTGTAAGGTATCCCTGCCCCTTCTGTTTCCCTGTGCAGGCTAGTTAGAAACCTAACACTCAGTCAGCAACTGAGAAAGTGAGTAGACAAAGCACTTGCAGGGAGAAACTGGGAGCTGTTAGCTAATCTTTCAGTACTGAGGTACTTCTTTCAAACACATTGCTAATTTTAGGAGATGTTTAACATAAATACTTAAAGACCTAAGAAGTCTCACTAATCTAATTGCATCAGAGCTAAAAAATTTTGTGCAAATTCTAAGATTTCCAGAAAATGGGCATAAGGACCAAATATAACCAAGTACTGCACAGATTAACGCCTGTAGGAGATTCTTTATTGGTTAGCAATCCTGAGTTAAATACAGATTCAATCAGGTCCACTATACACAACAGTAGTAGAATTTAAAATTATAAAGCAGCCGTCAGTGGAATAGCATTTTAGAAAGGAGAACTTACGAACAATCTCAAATTGCATATTTAATTTATAACTATATTGTCTGTATAAGATTATGCGACAGTTCTGATATACTACAATTTAAAACAGTTGGAAGAAAAGGCCTTATATTCCCCATCTCAATCCTTGATTATACTCTCCATTATTGATATTTCTATTGAGTGCTTTTAAGTCATGACATTTCTTTCCCTAGAAAGGATGTATTTAACTACTTATTTTCTGTTCTTCACTTGCCCTCCTCCCCAGCTCGGCAGGTGAGGCTGAGGTAGAAGTAACAGTCCCTGACACCATCACCGAGTGGAAGGCAGGGGCCTTCTGCCTGTCCAAAGATGCTGGACTTGGTATCTCTCCCACTGCCTCTCTCCGAGCCTTCCAGCCCTTCTTTGTGGAGCTCACAATGCCCTATTCTGTGATCCGTGGAGAGATCTTCACACTCAAGGCCACTGTCCTAAACTACCTTCCCAAATGCATCCGGGTAAGGATCTCTTTCCTAAATTAAACACAAGGTAACAGTCAAGTAAATTAAAAGTTGCATTCCTAGGAGTACTGACAAACTCTTGTATGCAAGATATGTTCACTAGATATTCATGATTGCATAAGTTACAGATTGTGATATCTCCAGATACCAAATTGCACGATAAAGCAAGTTTCTAGCCCTTATCATAACCCTTCAAAGTTAGTGTTTGTGTGGTATGAAGAATTCTGACAGGGATGACAAAAGTCAGTACTCTATTCTCATGACAGATTCTACAAGATTTCAACCTCTACATTCTCATATATTTAACTTTCTTAGCTCCTACGTTCTCATATATTAACTTGTCATTATATTAAACCTAATGTTAAAAGTCATCTGTGAGCATCTTACCTCTGCTGAAACCATCTGTGAGCATCTTACGTCTGCTGAAACCATAACTGTTTATAAGTCTTGTATCCTCTGCTGAGAGATTCGAGGCTCGAGGTTTCAGGTCAAAGAGGTAGAGCAGCATGCCATCATTACCTTTCACTTCTTCTGGTCCTATCACATGAAAGAGCAGGTTGCTTCCAAAATAACTCAGATTTACATGTCGGATCCACTTACATGTATTTCAGGTACTTTATCTTCATTTATATCATCTTTAATGCGAGGCAACCTGAAATCTAACCAATTCCTCAAGATGCTTGACTTCAAACCCATTCGCCCTCTGTTCTCCTTCCCCCTCTACTCTCTTTCTTATGTGTGGTTTCAGGTCAGCGTGCAGCTGGAAGCTTCTCCCACCTTCCTAGCTGTCCCAGTGGAGAAGGAACAAGGGCCTCACTGCATCTGTGTGAACGGGCGGCAAACTGTGTCCTGGGCAATAACCCCAAAGTCATTAGGTGAGCAACAAACTCCAAGAGATAATTCTGTACTCAAAGATTGTACATGGCAGTGGGAACCTTATATTCAGTGCCACTTCCTTCAGGAAAAGACCACTAGATGACACAGTTTTTTTTCCTTTGTCTTTTATTCTAAGATGCCTACAAGGCTATCCCCAACATCTATCTCCACCTTGAATTCTCAATGTCGTGCAGCTCTCATTTGCATGCTTCTGTTCCTGCTTCTGTGTTTTAATAAAACAAAAGTTTACAGAGCATTGAACATTTATAAATCTTGAGTTTGGAGGCATGGAGAAAGGGAAAAATGGTATTCATTTCTATTGGCCTTTTTTTTTTTTAAAGGAAATGTGAATTTCACTGTGAGTGCAGAGGCACTAGAGTCTCAAGAGCTGTGTGGGACTGAGGTGCCTTCAGTCCCTGAATATGGAAAGAAAGATACAATCATCAAGCCCCTTTTGGTTGAAGTAAGTAAACCTAAATAATATATAGTCCATAATAATATATATGGGTAATAATAATATCTGGATATTTTATATTATTCTCATGTCTCTCTCTGTCCTATCTCTCTCTTGATTTAGTTTCTATTTTGTTGGGGATTTCTGGTTTTGTTTTTGAGACAGAGTCTTGCTCTGTCACCCAGGCTGGAGTGAAGTGGTAGAATCTCTGCTCACTGTAACCTCTGCCCCCTGGGTGCAAGCAATTCTCATGCCTCAGCCTCCTGAGTAGCTGGAATTACAGGCGTGCACCACCACGTCCAGCTAATTTTCATATTTTTAGTAGAGACAGGGTTTCACCATGTTGGCCAAGCTGGTCTCCAACTCCCGATCTCAAGTGATCTGCCCGCCTCAGTTTCCCAAAGTGCTCGGATCACAGGTGTGAACCACATGCCCAGCCTCCTCTTGATTGACTTTCTTAGTTTTTACTTCACTTGTTCATGCATCACACTGCCTCCTTCATATTGCTTATACGTACAGAATTTGCTTAGATAATGCAGTTCAAATCCTTCTCTTCACTACCCAGATATCTGTGGCCCCTCCGTCAACACACATGTTCTGAAGGTCAGTCCATTCTCACTCACTTTTCTTTTTCTTACCTAAAGCCTGAAGGACTGGAGAAGGAAACGACATTCAACTCCCTGCTTTGTCCATCAGGTAAGCGTCAACCATCATAATTTAAAAAAACGTTAAAGTCTAACATTTAAAATTCAAAGAACATTTATATGTTATTCCTATACTTTCTCTGTGATCTAAGACCTGAAGCACCATTAATGCATTTGACAAATGGGGAAAATAGTTCTTAGGAAGGCCAAGTAATTTGATTAGAAGATGGCTAGGCCTGCATTCTAAGTCTTAATCTCTTGCAGCACCTATGCAACACCAAATGACTTTCTGACTGTGTTTGGTATGGGCATAGGTAGAAAGTGGTAGAATCAAAATGAATATTCCCAAAGGGGATGTTTCCTTAAATAATTAGTAATGCAAACTGTGGACAGAAGAATTCAGGGCATTCTAACACTGAGTTTTGCATAGCCAACAGTATTTGATAATGGGATTGCTACTTCCCAAAGAAAGAGTTGTCATGGCCTTTACCATTATTGTCGTATTAATATTTGTTAGATGCCTATCCTGTACCTAATGCCCTATCAATCATTTGAGAAGGAACTGAAGAAAGTTACAGTAAAAGATGTAGTACACTAAAAAATTTGTCAGCACAATGCATTTTCATTTCAAACCAACATTGAATCAACATCATACATATGTTCATTGCCTTTCCCTGACTACCTACGCATTTCTATTCACTATGTTTTTCATGTTGCAACATATAAAATGTATTCCAAAAACATATTTTCCTTGTGGTTTAGCCTGCTACTGCATTTAAGTGAATTTGGTACCTATCATTCTTCAATCCTTTTATCATGAATTCTCCATGTCTGAATTCCTTGTTTTGATTTATTTCTTAGGTAAAAGGGCTAATTATCAAATATCTTTATTAAATTTTATTTTAATTACCAACATAATCAAATTTGCCTACCTAATTATACAAAAGTATATTCTTTAAAAAACCATAACAGAACATCATTTTAAAGGTTAATGTCACCCCCCTGAACATTTTTCAGTACTTTAATGGTCATCCATTTATCTTTAGAAATAATACGGGTAGATGCATATGTTTGTGTATGTGTTATTTACATATAAGAAACTGTGTAAGTTTCATTCTATAAGTCACTGTTTGTTTTTTACTCAGCATCCTGTCTTGGAGATTTATCTATGTTAAATTGTAGATCTAGATCTTTCCTTTTGTTTTAATCCCATATTATCAATACATCAATATAATTCTGCTTAGTATTTTAGTCTTACTCTATTGGTTTTTTCAACTATTTGCTAGTTGAAAAAAAAAAAAGTTACTTAATTATAATAATAGCCTCCTTGGTGAAGGTTGTGGTGGGCAAAAGAGCAAGATACTGTCTCAATAATAATAATAATAATAGTCTCCTTATGAACATATGCAAGTACAGCTAGGGTAGATACCAAAACGTTAACTTCCTGAGGCAGAGAGCATATGCATAGATATGCATTGTTTTATTTGTTTGTTTGGTGGTGGTGGTTCTTTAATTATATTGTAAGCTGACCATTTCTAATTGTATATATTTATAGCATACAAAGTGATGTTCTGAATTATGAATAGAATGTGAAATAATTAAATCAAGCTAACCTCAAGTACTTATTTTTGGTGGTGAGAACATTTGAAATGCTCTAAGCAAGTTTGAAACATACAATATACTATTATTAACTATTCACCATGCTGTGTGATAGATCCCAAAAAGAAAAAATGTATTCCTTCTGCCTGAGACTTTGTGTCCTTTGAACATCGTCTTCCTTTTCCTCCAGCCCCATCCTCCATAACCACCATTCTGCTCTCCGCTCCTGTGAATTTGAATGGCTTAGCTGCCACATACAAGCGAGAATATGCAATATTTGTTTTCCTGTACCTGGCTTATTTTACTTAACATAATGTCCTCCAGGTTTATTCATGCTGCCCTAAATGGCAGAATGTTCTTCTTTTTTAAAATGGAGTGCAATTCCATGTGCATATTTACTGTATTTATCTATTCATCTGTTGATGACGCTTATGATTTCATAACTAGACATCAGTAATTTGACAGGGATTACATTGAATAGGTAGATTGCTTTGGGTAGTGTGGACATTTTAACAATATTAATTCTTCCAATCCATAAACATCGTATTTTTTTCATTTATTTGTGTTCTCTTCCATTTCTTTCATCAGAGTTTTGTAATTTTCAGTGTACACTTTACCTCCTTGGTTAGATTTATTTCTACATTTTTTTCATAGCTATTATAAATGGGATTGTTCTCTTTCTTTCTTTTTTGAAAAAGAAACAGTTCATTGTCAGTGTATAGAAATACTACTGATTTTTATGTGTTGATTTTGTATCTTGCAACTTCATTCATTATTCATTGCATTCATTTATTAGTTCTTGTGGCCCTTTGGTGGAGTCTTTTGAGTTTCCAATATATAAGATGTCATCACCAACAATGAAAATTTTGCTTCTTCCTTTTCAGTTTGGATATTTTAAATTTATTTTTCATGTTTGATTGCTCTTCCTGGCACTTCCAGTACTACTTTGAAAATAAATGGTTACAGTGGGTATCCTTGTTTTGTTCCAGATCTTAAAGGAAACTCTCAATTTTTCACTGTTGGGTATGTTAGCTATAGGTTTATCACATATGGCCTTTATTGTTTTGAGGAACATTGCTTGTATATCTAATTTGGTGAGAGTTTTATCATAAAGAGCATTGGATTTTGTCAAATACTTTTCTCCATCTAATAAGATGATCGTAGGGTTTCATCATTCTGTTAATGTGATGTATCACATTTATTGATATGCATGTGTTGAACAATTTTTGCATCTCAGGGATAAATCCCACTTGACTAGGTAGATGACCCTTTTAATGTGTTGTTGAGTTTCATTTGCTAGTTTATTTTGTTTGGTTGGTTGGCTAGTTGGTTTAGTTTTTTAAGTGACGGGCTTTTGCTATGTTGCCCAGGCTGGACTTGAACTCCTGAGCTCAAGCAATTCTACCACCTCAGCCACCCACGGGTGTAATCCACCATGCTTAGCTGGTATGCTAGTATTTTCTTGAGGATTTTTGCATCTATATTCATCAAGAATATTGGCCTGTAATTCTTTTCTGTAATGTCTTTGTATGACATTGGTATCAGGGTAATGTTTGCCTCATAAAATGAGCTCGAAAGTATTCCTTCCTCTTCCATATTTTTGGCAGAATTTGAGAAGAATTGGTATTCTTTTTAAAATGATGAGTAGAACCTAGCAGTGAAGCCAACAGTCACTGGGCTTTTCTTTAATGAAAAACTTTTTATTACTGATTCAATCTCCTCACTCATTATTTGTCAGTTCAGATTTTTTTATTTCTTCATGATTCAGTCTTGGTAGTATGCATATGTCTAGGAATGTATTCATTTCTTCTAGATTATCCAATTTATTGGTGTATGCTTGTTCATAATATTCTCTTATGATCCTTTGTATTTCTGTGGTATCAGCTATAATTTCTCCTCTTTCATTTCTGATTTTATATATTTGAGGGCTTTTTCTCTTTTGTCTTTAACTAAAAGTTTTTGTCTGTCTGTAAAAAAAAAAACTCTTAGTTTCATTGATCTTTTGTATTCTTTTTCTAGTCTCTATTTGATTTATCTCTGCTCTAATCTTATTCCTTTCTTCTGCCAATTTTGGCTTAGTTTGTTCCTTTCCTACTTCTCGGAGGAGTATCATTAATATTTTTATTAGAGTTTTTTCTTCTTTTTGGTGTTTATTGTTAAGAGCTTTCCTCTTAGAATTGCTTTTGCTTTATGCTGTTTTGTTATGCTCCATTTCCATTTTCATGCATCTTTTTGGTGTGGGGGTAGAAAAGGCATACGAATTTATTAACATGCATGGGGAAGTCACATAAAGATTACCCAGTTACCCAGCATGGCACAGACGTTTATATACCCCTTTTCATAAGGAAGAGATGGAGGATGTAGACAATTCTTTTGAGGGACAGTAAATCATTAGGGAGGATGAATGGACCCAGGAGGAAAGTGAGGGGTGGAGCTTCACAGGAGCAAAAGTTGCCTTATACAGATAAAGTCCAACAGGCAAGCTCTTAAAACTGCCTTAAGAAGACCAGATGAAAAGTCTATCTGGGTGCAGTGAGGACTCCCAGTCTCTTCTCTTCTCAGATAGTTGATCTTTCCTGGTTATTTTATGAGATCCTTAGGGAGGAGGTCTTAAGACAAGTGCATTTATTTTTTATTTTTTTACCATTTAACCTTTTCTTATTGTTACACTTTAAGTTCTGGGGTACATGTGCAGATCATTTATCTTAATTTCCTTTTAAATTTCTTTATTGACCCATTGGCTGTTTGGGAGCATATTGTTTAATTTTCATATATTTGTGAATTTTTTCTAATTTCTCCTGTTATTCATTTCTAGTTTTCACAGTATTGTGGTCAGAAAAGATACTTGATATAATTTCAGTCCTCTAAAACTTGCTAAGACTTGTTTTGTGGGCTAAAATATGATCTGTCTTGGAGAATGTTTCTTGTGTGCTTGAGATGAAATGTTCTGTATGTATCATTAGGTCTATTTGGTCTAAAGTGTTAGTCAAGTCCAGCGTTTTCTTATTAATTTCCTGTCTGGATAATCTGTTCATTTTTGAAAGTGAGATGTTGAAATTCACAGATGCTGATATTATTGCATTGCAATCTATCTCTCCCTTCAAACTTTAATATTTGTTTTATATATTTAGGTGCTCCAATGTTGGGTGTGTATAAATTTACAACTGTTATATCCTTTTGATGAATTGACCCCTGTATCATTATATAATGTGCTGTTTCTTTCTCTTTGTACAGTTTTTGACTTTAAGTCTGTTTTGTTGAATATAAGTATAGCTACCCCTGCTCTCTTTCGGTCCCCATTTACCTGGAACATGTTTTTTCCTTCTCTTCACTTTCAGTTTATATGTGTCCTTAAAAATTAGATGAGTCTGTTGTAATTAGCATATGTTTGGGTCCTGTCTTTTTTTAAATTCATTCAGTCACTCTATGTCTTTGAATTGGATAATTTGGTCCATTTGCATTCAAGGTAATTATTAATTTAAAACAATGACTTGGTACTACCATTTTGTTGTTTCCTGGTTGTTTTGCTTCTTTGTTCCTCTCTTGCTTTCTTCCTCTGTGGTTTTATGGTTTTCTGTAGTGGTATGATTTGAATCTTTTTAAATTTTCATTCTGTGCTTCTATTGAAGATTTTTGCCTTGCTTTTACTCTGAAGTTTGCAGTCGATTTCAAGCGGATAACAACTTAACTTTGCATTCTGTTACTCCCCCACACACATTTTATGTCTTTGATGTCAGAGTTTACATCATTTTGTAATGTGTATTTATTGACAATTTATTTTTAGCTATGCTTGTTAATATTTTGTCTTTTAACCCTTGTGGTAGAGATAAAATTGCTTTAATACCATCATTACAGTCATAGAGTATTCTGAATATAGCTCTGTATTACTTATACCATTACATTTTGTGTATTTTTGTGTTATTAATTAGGAGCCTTTTGTTTCAGCTTAAAGAACTCCCTTCAGTAATTCCTGAAGGCAGACCTAAGGATGATGACTCCCTTAGCTTTTAATTTTCTGGGAATGTTTTATTTCTCCCTCATTTCTGAAAGACAGTTTTGCTGAATGAAGAATTCTTGATTACAAGTTGTTTTTGTTTTCCTTCAGCACTTTGAATATATTATCCCACTCTCCTTTAGCCAGCAGGGTTTCTGCTAAAAATCCATGGAAAGTTGTACTGGAATTCCTTTGTATGTGATGTGTTTCTTATCACCTTCTGCTTTCAGAATTTTTTTTTGTCTTTGATTTTTGATAGTTTATTATGTCTTAGTGAACAACTGTGATTTGAATTTAATTGGAGACCTCTATGCCCCCTGTACTTGGATGCTGGCATCTATCTCCTGATCAGGGAAGTTTTCAGCCATTATTGCTTTTTATTTTCTTGATTCTATACCCTTTTTTTTTCATTATTGCTTTAAATATGCTTTTTAGTCTTTTCTTCTTCTTCTTCTTCTTCTGGACTTTCTTTAATGCAAAGGTTTAATTTCATGATGATGTTCCATAATTTCCTTAAGCTTTCTTCATTCTTTTGTGTTTCTGCTCTTCTGCCTGGATAATTCCAAATATTCTGCCTTTGTGCTCATTGATTCTTCTGCTTGATTGAGTCTGCTGTTGAGCTTTCTATTGAATTTTTAATTTTGGCCATTGCATTTTTCATTTGGTTTATTTTTAATTGTTTCTATTTATTTTTTATTTTCATTTTACAATATCAGGTAAGTTGTGGATAATTGTTTTTTTTTTCTGTGTCAAACTTCTCACTTTGTTGGTGTATTTTTTTTTCAAATTTCATCAATTTTGTATTTATATATCCCTATAGTCCACTGAATTTCTGCAAGAGGATTATTCTGAATTCTTTGTCAGTGATTTCATAGATCTTTATTTTTATGAGGTCAATTTTTTTAGCTTTGTCAATTTCTTTTGGAGGTGTCATGATTCCTTGATTCTTCATAATCTTGTGTCCTTGCACTTTTTGTGCATTTGAGGAGAAAGCCACTTTTTCTGGCTTTTATCAGAGTTCTTTGGCAGGGATAAACCTTTGCTATTTAGGCTAGCCTATAATTTTGGAAAGACCAGTTGGTGACAACCTTTGGCAGGCAGAGTTTTCATGAGTTCTCTAGTTGGCTAGGCCACTGCCTTTGCTCTTATGTTTGGTAGGGCCACAGGCTGGACTTTGCTGTCTGGCAAGATCACACTGTTTGGTCTCTGCTATCTGGTGGGGCTGCTGGCTGGGTACTGCAATGGCCTCTGGTTAGGCCAGTCACAAGATGTATTGCCTGGCTGGATGATTCTGTTATTTGGGACCTGAAGTTAGGCAGGGTCACAATCTAGGCTGTGAGGTTAGGTGGAGTTGTTTCTTGGGATGGGCAAAAATAAATACTATGCTTCTTAGATATGAATAATAGAGGATTGCCCTCTCCCCCAACCCTTATGAGTGGAGACATGGAGTGAGGTTTTGGTTGAGTTGAGCCACCCTTTAGACTCCCAGGTCAAGCATATTTAACCCCTACACTTCTGTGAAATTCATAGAGGTGGTGTCTCCTACCAGGGTGGGGTCACTGGTGTGAGCTCTGAAGCTGGGCTTACAGACTGGCCATCTGGAAACTCAAGCTACGTTGAACTTCCCAACATGCTTCTGAAAGTGATGAGCTCAGTTTTACAGGCGGGCTGTGCAGTTGGCTGGTATCTCTGAATGGGTGCCGTAGCTGGCAGAAACACAGAAGCACTGCCAAAATCCACATGCTGGTCGCTGTGAGCGTTGTCCTTTCTTTGTTTCTAACCTGGCCCCAGGTAATCTGTCATGCCATTACTTCAGTATTCCCAATAGAGTGAGACCAGAGTAGGCTTCCTAAGAAGTGTCTCTGAATTTTTGAGAATCTTGATGTCTATTTCTGGTTCTCTTTCCTCCCTGTAGAAACTGTGACCCCAGGAGAATCCTTTCTATCTGGCATTGTGCTAACCTAAGGGAGTGAGAACAGTGACATGGTCAAAGTGAGACCATCCTACCTATCCTTCTAGTTTGGGCTTCACTCAGTTCCGTAAACAATGTAGGTGTCCCAGACTTGTTTCCAAGTACTGGGGTTTTCAAAATGGATTTTCTGATCTGCGGATAGTAGGTAGTTGGACTTTCTGTGCAGGAAGGGACGATTTTGAGACTTTAAAAATCCTCCTTTTTATTACCCAAATGCATTTATACTTTCACCAGTATACATTTCCATAGCATTACACTTGCCACCATGTGTTATCATCAAAGTTTTTAACTTTAATTTTTGCCAAAAATTTAGATTAAAAAATTTTGCTGTTGTTTTAATTTATATTTTCTTAATTACAAGCGAGGATGACCTTATTTTTGCATGTTTATTAATTGCCTTTAAATCTTTGGCCATTTGTCTTTTGAGAAGCTTTTCCTGACTCAGTTGTATGACACTAATTCTTCATCTGTTGAATATGTTGCAGATATTTTCTTTCACTTGATCATTTGTCTTTTTAATTTTGTTTATGGCATCTGTTTTTTAAATAAAAGTTTTAATATTAACTTTATGAGAAAGGGAAGATAACTTCTACATTTTTCATTTGTATATAATTCACCAAGATTAAAATGGCAATAAATGTATGTTCATCAGTAGCAATTATTTTATTTTCAGTGAGTCAAGCATTTTATTTTGCTTGGTCATTTGTCCTTTAACTTTGCTTATGGCTTTCTTTTAACAAAAATTTTACTATAAATTTTCTGAAAAAGGGATTCAGTATGAAAACAAATCCTGCACTTCTCTCGTTTTCATTTCATATAATTTACCAAGATTAAAATGGAAGCAAATGTGTGGTCATCAGTAGTAATTAATTTATTTTCAATGCATCAAATATTGTTCCTCTTCACTTCCTTACCCTCAATTTCCATAAAAATACTATCTTTACATCTGAAATTTGACTGAAGAAAGGACATAGCATGATTGGAAAATTCAGGACCTTTTGAGGATAATTTTTCTTTTACTTGTGTATACTTATAGGGCTTTACGGTTGGTGTTTTCTCCATACAACTGTTAAGTAAGGAAGTTGGGGGTGGGTACTAAATAGATCATCTTGTGATAACCATCTTGTGTCAGCCATCAGATGACAGCAACTGAATCACAACATCACCATGCTCTTACAATTTGTTGTCTTATTTGGAATGCAATTCTACATAAATTACTGAAAAGATCATTGAAGAAGAAATTCTGAAAATCACAGAAAATCAGTAGCCCATTTTTAAAATATATTTTTAAAAACTGTTATATTAAAGGAGAACAACTTTTCAGGAGGAGTTTCGGTATAAGGCATAGTCCTAGCTTCTGGGTCATAGAGCTTTTTAGAAAGATATAATGGTAAAATAATTTTCATATGCCTGATTTGTTTATTTCTCTAGGTGGTGAGGTATCTGAAGAATTATCCCTGAAACTGCCACCGAATGTGGTAGAAGAATCTGCCCGAGCTTCTGTATCAGTTTTGGGTGAGTCTCTAGCCCCTAGTAAATCTGGGCATTAACAACTTCTATTATACTATTTTGGTTTCCCGTAAATATTTACTAAAAATAATACTGTAATTTTAACTTCTTTCTTCTCTTCTTCTTTGGACTTGTTTATTGCTTTCAATCATACTTCCATCCCTAGAATTTTCACCCTTCCTAAAAGTAATTTCTGAGCTCAACTATTTCTAATTTCTAAGCTCAGCTAGTTATTTCTGCTTAATGATCTTAATAGATAATGATCTCCAAGCTTTATGACTTCCCATCTCTCCCATTCTCTAGGAGACATATTAGGCTCTGCCATGCAAAACACACAGAATCTTCTCCAGATGCCCTATGGCTGTGGAGAGCAGAATATGGTCCTCTTTGCTCCTAACATCTATGTTCTGGATTATCTAAATAAAACACAACAGCTTACTCCAGAGATCAAGTCCAAGGCCATTGGCTATCTCAACACTGGTGAGTGATTACTTGTGTAAGGGGGAAACTTGAATGTTGTTTTGATTTGATTTCCCAGTAGGTTTCAGTTACTTACCAATATCACGATACATTAGCTTAGGCCACTATGATACCTACTATGATAGTTAATTTCATGGAAACTATCCACTTTCCAACCTCCAATAAAATGTTTAGGGCTCAAAACCTCCTAATCTATGACAACAAAATTTAAGAAATGTCACAAGAGAAGCCAAGGTATTTTAGTGATTTCTCCACCCTCAGCATGCACATTAATCCGTTGTGTTTTTTCATTAATCTTCCTTTACAGGTTATCAGAGACAGTTGAACTACAAACACTCTGATGGCTCCTACAGCACCTTTGGGGAGCAACGTGGCAGGAACCAGGGCAATACCTGGTAAGGAAAGGACAATTGTTTGAGCTCCTTTTTACATGTATTACATGCCAGCACTTTTACAGGTATTACCTCAATTATATTCACAACAACACCATCAGATATGTATTATCAGACCTGTGGTTTGTTATACTAGATAAATCCACAAAGATTAGCAAGGTAACAAGAAGAAAACCTGATATCCAAATACATGTATCTTAGACCTGTTTCCAAAATTGATCCTATTAATAATGTACCAAAGTATTATTTCTGAAATGGCTATTCTTTCTTAAGTAGCTACCATAATCATGAGTTTTTAAACTCTATTGCCAATGAACATATATAACTTCTAGATAAACCATGTTAACTTCAGCTTATATTGTGTCACATTCTAAGTCATTCAGCTTGACTTAGAATGAATTAATAGGAGGAAGCAATTGAGAAGAAAACAGTAATATGAAACATTATTTTTTTAAATCCCTAAAGTAATGCAATATTAGAAGTATCACATATAAGAGCTACATGTGAGAAGATTCTGTCCTCTGAAAAAGGGAAGCTCTAAAGATAAGAGATTGAAAGCCTTACTCAAGTAACTAACAAAAAAAATAAGTAAATTCAAAGTACTTGAATGTAAATTAGTTTAACCATTGTTGAAGACAGTATGGCGATTCCTCAAGGGTCTAGAACCAGAAATACCATTTGACCTAGTCATCCCATTACTGGGTATATACCTAAAGGAGTATAAATCATTCTACTATAAAGACACATGCACACGTATGTTTATTCCAGCACTATTTACAATAACAAAGTCATGGTACCAACCCAAATGCTCATCAATGATAGAGTGGATAAAGAAAATGTGGTACATATACACCACGGAATACTATGCAGCAATAAAAAAGAATGAGATTATGTCCTTTGCAGGGACATGGATGAAGCTGGAAGCCATCATTCTCAGCAAACTAACACAGGAACAGAAAACCAAACACCACATGTTTGTACTCATTAGTGGGAGTTGAACAATGAGAACGCATGTACACAGGGAGGGGAACATCACACATCAGAGCCTGTTTAGGGGTGGGGTGTGAGGGGAGGGAACTAAGAAGATGAGTCAATAGGTGCAGCAAACCACCATGGCACACATATACCTATGTAACAAACCTGCACGTTCTGCACATGTATCCTGGAACTAAAAGAAATAATAGAATTATATATACTTAGACTCCCTGTGGCAAAGAGAGAGTTAGCAAGGAAATACTAGATCTAGCAGATTAATCAAGTAGACTAAAGATTAATCAAGGAGATAAGATCTCTAAGTACACAAGTATTTTGTTAGATGACTCACATTATAGGCAGCCTGTTGCTGTGAAGTGGTTATAAAACCATTGTAACATCATAAATATCGTGATCACTCCCTTTCTGGTCAGGCTCACAGCCTTTGTTCTGAAGACTTTTGCCCAAGCTCGAGCCTACATCTTCATCGATGAAGCACACGTTAACCAAGCTTTCACATGGCTCTCCCAGAAGCAGAAGGACAATGGTTGCTTCAGGAGCTCTGGGTCACTGCTCAACAATGCCATAAAGGTGAATCACTCTGGAGCTAGTTTGATTTGTCCATTATGATCTCTGCAAGGATGAGGAGAGGAAGTGAAAATGTGAAAATTTCTAAGGGAAAGCATCAGAGAAAAATAAAACCTGGATGGCCTCAAAAAAGAGAGGATAGAGCAAAAGTTGATTGTGATACTTTGCCCTATAGGGATGGATATGGGTAAGGATTAATTCCATGACATAGCAGAATAGAAAGAACTAATCAACAGCATTCTTGGAAGTTGAATTACTCAAATCTCCCTCTCGTATTCACAGGGAGGAGTAGAAGATGAAGTGACCCTCTCTGCCTATGTCACCATCGCCCTTCTGGAGATTCCTATCCCAGTCTCTGTAGGTACCAACTCATTCCTCTGCAGAAGGAGAGTTCTGGATGCAATGAAACTGCTGACCTGCTGTCTGAAATACTGTCCTATTAAAAGCAAAGCATCAGGTTTCCTTCTGTGCAATGCCAGTGCTGCCCAGATCTACAGAGAATTTGCTCAATCCATTAAGAAACATTTACATATTCCCCTAGGCTACTTACCACCAGCACTCAAAAAAGAATCTGAAAGATATGTCTTTTAATATGAGAATAACAGATAAAAATACTATTGTATCTATCTATAAGAATGAGGACTAGATGGGAAAATGTGTTTAAAAACTTCTGTGCTGTGATCTGTGTATTTGCCTAGGAATGCCAGCATGCCTGTTTACATAGCTTACTTCTCATCTTGTTCTGTCTTCACAGCACCATGTTGTCCGCAATGCCCTGTTTTGCCTGGAGTCAGCCTGGAAGACGGCACAAGAAGGGGCCAGTGGCAGCCATGTATACACCAAGGCACTGCTGGCCTATGCTTTTGCCCTGGCAGGTAACCAGGACAAGGGGAAGGAAGTACTCAAGTCGCTTAATGAAGAAGCTGTGAAGAAAGGTGAGAGCACACCAGAGATCCTTCTCCTGCCCTACCCTCTGTATCAAGAACCACGTGGCAAAATCCCTCCTACGTCCTGTGATCCCTGTCTTGTCTCTTCTTTTCTCTATATCATTTTGTCCATATTGCATTTTATAAAATCTGGGATTTCTTAATCAAATCAGAATCCAAAAGACAAGAAGCAGTGCAGATGCTTCTCAACTTATGTTTGCGTTGTATCCTGACAAACTCACTGTAAAGCCTGAAAAATCTTAAATGGGGCCATCATAAGTCAGGGACCATCTATATAGTGTGCTGGTAAGAAGAGCATTCTCTGGAGACTAGCTCCAAAATGTGCTACCTATGTGAGACTGGGAAAGTCATCAAATTCCTGTGTTTCAGTTCCTTTATCAGTAAGATGGGGATAATAATAGTATTAACCTCACAGAGCTGTTGTATTAAATGAATTAATACATGGAAAACAGTAGAGTACATGGCACATAGCAAATCCTATAAAAGTACTAGTTAATACTACTAACATATCAGTTCTCAATACATGCCCAACCCTTATCTGGTACATTATATGATCTTAAGCATAAGAAAATAATTATGGAAGTAACTCCTGGAATGAATTCTGCTATTTTAAGCCCATTTCACATGACCAATAATGTTGACCAATCTACTCATATTCACATAATACTTCTACATATACCATGGTCTAGATGAGGGGTTGAAGAAATAGAAAATAAAATGCAAATCATAACGTATCCATTAAAATCATCTGCCTTTTTTCTTTGACAGCCATTAATTCTTCTTAAAATGTATTGAGAAATATTTTATAATAGATATATAAAAGGGCATAAGATCTCACTAGAAAACACTGTAAAACTCTCTCATAGATTAAGAAATAGAAAATTACCAATATAGGAAAAAATAAATCCCCTGTGTATCACTACCACCCCCAGAGGCAATCATTATCCTGAATTTGTCATTACAATTCCATGGATTTCTGTATATTTTTGTTGCATATGTATCCCTAACTAATATTTGGAATCTTTACATGTGTTTCATCTTGAGAGAAACAGTATCATATTTTTGAATATTTCAGCAACTTGGTTTTTTGTTTGTTTGTCTTTTATTTTCTAAGTTCAACATCATGTTGATGAAGACTCCTATATAAGTAAGTGCAGCATCAGCTCATTGATTTTCAGTGCTGCATAATATATTACAGCCTATAAATTAGTCATAATTTACACATAGAGTTTCACCTCATGAATTTTTTAATCTTTTGCTACTAAAAGCAATGCTGCAATGAACACTCATGTGCCTGTTTCCTTGTGCATGTGTATTTCTCCGACTTATACTTTAAGAAGCATAATGACTGATCAGTGGGCTAGGCACATCTTCCCCATTGCTGAATATCGCCAAAGAGCGATTGACTTCCCACAGCAGTGTATACCGGTTCCCATTGTTTCACACCCATGTCAGCCTTTGGTATTGCAAGGATTACTGTATAATTTTTCTTTTCTTTCTTTTTTTTTAAAAAAAAGAATGAAGAAAAGGAAGAAAAAGGAAGAGAAAGAGGGAGAGAGAATGGGAGTATTGCTTTATTGCCCAGGCTAGAATGCAGTCTAAAAATGGGAATTGAAAACCTCTTTTATGCCAATAATTGTGCTTAACAATGGAGACAGGAAGGAATAAGGGAAGAAAATAAACAAGCAGCCAACCAATATTTCATTTAAACCTATGAAATGCTATGCAATTATTGAGGAGTGATTTACTTCCAATTATGTAGTCACTTTTGGAATAGGTGTGATATGGTACTGATAAGAATGTGTGTTTTGTGTATTTGAAGTGGAGAGTTCTATAAATGTTTATTAAGTTTACTTGTTCCAGGTCTGAGTTCAAGTCCTGGATATCCTTGTTAATTTTCTATCTCGTTGATCAGTCTAATATTGACAATGTGATGTTACAGTCTCCCACTATTATTGTGCGGGAGGCTAAGTCTCTTTATAATTCATTAAGAACTTGTCTTATGTATCTGGGTGCGCCTGTATTGGGTGCATGTATATTTAGGATCGTTAGTTCTTCTTGTTGCACTGATCCTTTTACCATTATGTAATGTCCTTCTTTGACTCTTTTGATCTTTGTTGCTTTAAAGTCTATTTTATCAGAGGTGAGAATTGCAACTCCTAATTTTTCAATCTAATGAGTACAAACTCTGCTATTTCATGTGATCTGTGATCCTCACAATAAATCGCTAAGGACAGGCTTTATAGGAAATGTAACAAACTCCAGCTATGATCTAATATAACATCATAAATAGGATATAGCCACACCCAATGAGACAACTGCTGTGCCATTTCTTTCTCCCACCAACCCAACTACAGCAACTATTTGAAAACATAGATAGGCGTAGGCTTCTGACTCCAGCCTCAGTATCTGCATCAGCTGGGCTGAAACACACCAAATTCAGATTTACATAGAAGGAAAACCATCTACATAGAGTTCAGGGGATTATAATGGGCATGCAGTTCTCATTTCAGCACTTGGCTTGGGTACTTTTACCTTTAATTAAATATAAACATGTAGTCACTTATAAATATCTTTTTCTCACCTTTAAGACAACTCAGTCCATTGGGAGCGTCCTCAGAAACCCAAGGCACCAGTGGGGCATTTTTACAAACCCCAGGCTCCCTCTGCTGAGGTGGAGATGACGTCCTACGTGCTCCTTGCTCTCCTCACGGCCCAGCCAGCCCCAAGCCCGGAGGACCTGACTGCTGCAACCAGCATCGTGAAGTGGATCACGAAGCAGCAGAACTCCCAGGGCGGTTTCTCCTCCACCCAGGTTGGTGATTTGCCAAAACCTTTTATTTCACCTTCAGGTAGCAAAAGGCTTCAGCGAAAAAGATACAAACACATCCGAGAAGAAAAAAACAAAGGTGACAATAACTTGAAATGAGGAAAAAGTCTGTAATATTTAAGGATATTGAGAAATAAAAGAAAACGAAAGTCAAGAGGGCCGAAAAGAAATGCTCAGAATCCCAGCACCCCATCCCTGTGTTATTATCCAGCTCCTATTTCCCATAACAACACTGCCTTCTTCAAGCGGCAGTGGAGCTCCAGCAGAATGAAGGCGATGCCTCCTGCCGTCCTCCGGGAAGCTCGAGGGTCTCTTTCAGACTGTTCAGAGGAACTCTACTCAAAACCCAACAACCTCTGCTCACAAATCTCTCCATTCTTAGGTTCCTTTTAGTTGGCATTTTTCAAAACTATACATTTTGTGCTTCCCCTATTCACTTCTTGGTTTTTTGTTTTTGTTTTTGCTTTTTTTGAGACAGAGTTTTGCTCTGTCCCCCAGGCCGGAGTGCAGTGGTGCAATCTCGGCTCACTGTGACCTCCACCTCCCGGATTCAAGTGATTCTCGTGTCTCAGCCTCCCAGGTAGCTGGAATTACAGGTGCACACCACCATGCCTGGCTAATTTTTGTATTATTAGTAGAGGCAGGGTTTCTCCATGTTGCCCAGGCTGGTCTCGAACTCATGAGCTCAGGCAATCCGCCCACCGTGGCCTCACGAAGTGCTAGGATTATAGGTGTGAGTCACTGCACCTGGCCCCCTATTTACCTCTTAATATACAAACATTTATTCGTCAGGAGCATAAAGAACTGTCTTTATTCATCCAAACTCCTAAGTCTAGCTATATAACCACGTATCTCAACAATTCGTCAATATGTACATAGCAGGAAGTTTTACCTTCAGAGAATTTAGATGTTTGCTTATATAAACTGAAACAGAAAAAAATGTGACAAAACCGCATTCCATCCTATTTCCATTGCATCTCTTATCATATGAATGAAAAAAAAACTAAGTAATTTTGTTAAAAGTTATCATTCATTTCTTAGAAACGTATTATTTGAAGGATGCCATCTAGGTTCGATATTGATGAAGATAAATACCAGCGACATTCACTGGAAACAGGAAATAGTCCAATAAAACGGGAAAGCCAAATAAAAATGTCATTAAATTCAGAAGATAATCATAATATTCACCTTTTATTGCTTTTGGAGAAACTGAAGCATGACTCTGCTCATGGCTGCAAAGAACCTTGGGTTCTCTCAGGGCACAGAGACTAAACTTTGCTTGGACGGTGGCAGATGTGACCACAGTTGTCAAGAAAGACACGCTAGCAAATGGCTGATGCCAATGACTGATTACCGTTCACATACATTTTCCACATTCCATGTCCCACATATACTTACAGAGAGAAAAGGATCAATTTTCCGATAAATAAAATAAACGTGTAGGGCATACAGTCCAAGGTAGATATGTGAATGTTACGGTTCTTTAACTATTTAAAGATTATAATCAATCTTGAAATGAGAGCTCCAATGTAAATAGTGAGGGAAGTAGGAAATCAGAGTCTCTCACAGGCGTCTTTTTGAAAAATATCTCAGCCCTCAAAGCCTTGTCATACCTAAGTGGGGACTCTCACTCATCTCTTCCAGGACACAGTGGTGGCTCTCCATGCTCTGTCCAAATATGGAGCAGCCACGTTTACCAAGACTGGGAAGGCTGCACAGGTGACTATCATCCAGTCTTCAGGGACATTTTCCAAAAATTTCCAAGTGGACAACAACAATCGCCTGTTACTGCAGCAGGTCTCATTGCCACAGCTGCCTGGGGAATACAGCATGAAAGTGACAGGAGAAGGCTGTGTCTACCTGCAGGTGAGACTCTCGGGCAGGTGAGGAAAGAGGACACACGAGGACAGCAGCTGTTCTCACTGAGAAGTCCTAACTCAGAAAACAATGGGGCAAATCAGAGAGTTAGGGAAGTTGAGAAGAATTCTGGGAAAGGGCAAAAAACTGATTTTGTCTTTGATGTTTCGTAGACATCCTTGAAATACAGTATTCTCCCAGAAAAGGAAGAGTTCCCATTTGCTTTAGAGGTGCATACTCTGCCTCAAACTTGTGATGAACCCAAAGCCCACACCAGCTTCGAAATCTCACTAAATGTGAGGTAAGAACTTCTGACTGTGTCACCTAATTCTGACAACCATCAATCTTCTTACTGGAACTCTTCTTTAAGTAAAGCAGTACAACAGTAAATATTTGTACTACATTCATTGAAAATGCAATGTATTCTCTTAAGTTGATATAATATAGTTTCTCAATGATGGGGTTTACATTGTCCATCCAAGATCTATTCTTGGGCAGCCTCATTGTTTAAAGGGTAATAATTCCGCTCAATAATAACTAAATAAGTATTACCCACTGCTTCTGATCTGAATTCCTTCTAATGTAATGCAATCCTATATTATTCTTGCTTTATTCAAGACAGAGATGAAGAATTATTGAAATGTTTGAATAGAAGGAAGCAGTGACTCTTTGGTTAGAATTCCTACTGGCAATAAATGAATCTCAGGTTACATGTGATATAATTAACTTTGGGGAAAGATACACTTACATGCTGCAGATCTGACAAAAATTATCCCTCCACAAGAATATTGTAACTTGGTTGGGGATACTATTCAGGAAAAAAATTAAGACAAACATAAGTAACAAATAACTAGTATACATAAAAAAGAACGAGATCATGACCTCTGCAGGAATATGGATGGAGCTGGAGGTCATTAGCCTTAGCAAACTAACACAGGAGCAGAAAACCAAACACTGCATGTTCTCATTTGTAAGTGGGAGCTAAATGATGGGAACACATGAACACAAAAAGAACAACAGATACTGGAGCCTACTTGAAGATGAAGGATGGTAGGATGGAGAGGAGCAGAAAAAATAACAATTGAGTACAAAATTTAGTACCCAAGTGATGAAGTAATCTGTACACCAAACCCCCATGACACGAGTTTACCTATATAACAAACCTACACATGTATGCCTGAACCTAAAAGTTAAATACACACACACACACACACACACACACACACACACGTAGATATACATATATATCAAAGCATAAGGTTTTGATATATATATCAAAATATATATACATATTTAATTTAATTTGGCATGTATGTTTGCCAAAAAATAAATTAAGCAGTCCAAGTTTCAGATGCAAATTCTCAGGGACCAGTTGCTAGGTGTTTGTAAGTGTTTTGCTGAGAGCCAATGTTTAAGTAAACACTGCAAATTACAGTTGTTTTTGTAAATAATGTAGACCGAAATTTATTATTCATAATATACGTCATTTTGTCAGCTGAAAGAAAATAAAATTAAACAAATAAATAAAATAACCAGAATAGATTAGAGGTTACAAGCAAGCCTGCACATCACTTGTAGAGCTTTCTTAAAATGCAGCTCCTCAGCCCCCATACCCTAGAAGTTCTGATTCATCAGATCTAGAGGAGGGCCTGGTCTCTGTGGCTTTAACAGGCTTCCTAAAAATTCTATACAAGCCACTTTTACAAACCACTGGGATAAGATATTTGGGAAGACTTACGTGTAACTTTTAGAGCTGTGGAATACTTAATGTGGACATAGAAGAAGAAAATATTTTAAAACACAGAAAACTCTAATTCTATCCGCCCCTGGATCCTCAGTTATACCGGGAGCCGCTCTGCCTCCAACATGGCAATCGCTGATGTGAAGATGATCTCTGGCTTCGTTCCCCTGAAGCCGACAGTGAAAATGGTAGGTTTGTCATAAGCCAAGAATGCCCTGTTTTATTTAATGTTGTATGTATTCCCAGCATAAGACAATACTAATATTAAAATACTATTAAAATCAATCTCTATTGGCTAAGTGTGGTGATTCATGCCTGTAATCCCAGCACTTTGGGAGGCTGAGGTGGGCAGATCATGAGGTCAGGAGTTCAAGACTAGCCTGGCCAACATAGTGAAACCCCGTCTCTGTTAAAAATACAAAAATTAGCTGGGCATGGTAGCACGTGGTTGTAGTCCCAGCTGCTTGGGAGGCTAAGCCAAGAGAATCATTTGAACCCAGGAGACAGAGGTTGCAGTGAGCTGAGATCGTGCCATTGCACTCCAGCCTGGATGACAGAGCGACACTTCATCTCAAAAAGAAAAAATCAGTCTCTATCAAAGCCTTATGCTTTTTCCAAGCTCAGAAATATAATCACATGTGTTTGTATGAATGCTTACCTTGTGCAGAGCACTGTGCTAGGAGCCATGACTACTAGAAAAAAAATTGGCAGCAGGTTCTTGCTTTTCAGTTTCTTCTTAGCTTAGAATTTTGCTAAGAAGATAAAACATATGAACATGAACTAGCGAAAAATATGAAAATGACTGATCGGCATAAACTATAAGGATTACAGAAGATAAAAGAAAATTATAGCAATCAAGACAGGAAAAAAATTCCTTTATGAAGCAATAGAAACTGAATTGAACTTTGAAATATGAGTAACTACTAAGCTTTGGATCCTTAGCTACCTTTTTTCAGATAAATGACTACACATTAATCATGTGTCATACTAATATTAAACCCTTCGTGTCTTTCATTTTTAATTGTATTACATTATGTCTTTGCTTACAAAAAGCATTTGAAGAATTCTCCCCCCAGGCTTATTTGGCAATACAAAATATTTTTTCTGTGAACCCCCCAGGGATTTAATCTATTTATTAACATTTGTGGTGTTTTAATTTTCTTCAGCTGGAAAGATCTAACCACGTGAGCCGGACAGAAGTCAGCAACAACCATGTCTTGATTTACCTGGATAAGGTAAGAGACAGTCCAGTCTATTTGCAAAAAAAACGTAGATAATAATCCTCTAAGGGAACATCTGGGAAGTGGGTAAATGCATTTTAGAAACATCACTTCCATGCTAGAAATTTAGGAACTCTAATGTTAACTCTAAAAGAATTTTCTCCTCTTCTTTCTTTATATTTCACTGGGGACGATGGGTAGAAATGACTTACTATAATCTTGGGATACGAATATTCCTAAAACCCCATAAGCAAGAAATCTTCACAGAATGTGTTTATTATGTTGACAAATTATTTTGATACCCAGTAATAAAAGGAGTAGCCCTTGTGATTAGTCAATTATTAGTTAATTATCAACATACCCAACAACAATATGAAAGGGAAGAGAACTGTCCATCTCCACAAGGACTTGAACCATAAAATAATAAGACTGGTTCACCAATAAACCAATCTGATTTTATAGATATGTGTGGTAGGAGAGTTTGTTCATGCATATGTTGATGGGAATTATAGTTTACAAATTTGATGAAACTTAAGCCTGGAATGATCAACCTTTTAGATTCCTCTTTGAGTCTACACACATATTCCTGCAAGACAGAGAAGTGAAACTGTACCAAATCTCTGGTACAGGTGGCTCACGCCTATAATCCCAGCACTTTGGGAGGCCGAGGCGGGTGGATCACGAGGTCAAGAGATTGAGACCATCCTGGTCAACATGGTGAAACCCCGTCTCTACTAAAAATACAAAAAAAAAAAAAAATTAGCTGGGCATGGTGGCTTGCGCCTGTAGTCCCAGCTACTCTGGAGGCTGAGGCAGGAGTATTGCTTGAACCCAGGAGGTGGAGGTTGCGGTGAGCCGAGATCGCGCCATTGCATTCCAGCCTGGGTAACAAGAGCGAAACTCCGACTCAAAAAAATTAATAAATAAATAAAATTAACACAGTTAGTCATCGAATAAAAAGTATATAACATTTACCCCCATGAACAGAGCTATGTATTGGCATTGACAGAGGTATGTGTGTTGTGTTAGTTATTTAATAAATACCGTCTCATATGAGATAACAGTAAGACAAAAAGAAAAAAAAAGTTATTTAATAAATAATCTGGAGAATTTATCATCTCCTCTGAGAGATTTCTGCACAATTTCATTAAGGACCCCATAGTGTGCTGTAAGATGATAAGGCTTTTCCCCAAAAAGCAGATGAATATTTAAACTAATTCAAAGAGAAAAGAAAGCTTCCTGAAAGGCCATTTAATTGACGTTTACTTTCCAGGTGTCAAATCAGACACTGAGCTTGTCCTTCACGGTTCTGCAAGATGTCCCAGTAAGAGATCTGAAACCAGCCATAGTGAAGGTCTATGATTACTATGAGACGGGTGAGTGAGAGTGATTTTCACATAGAAATTAAATCCCTGATCACAGAAACTCAGATTTGGGGGATGTGTTGGGGCTATTTATTACATTAAGGAATTACATTATCACTTCACTTCGTCTCCATCAAGTCTGATCGTCCTCTCTTTGTCTCTTATACATACGTTGTAGAAACAACCTGCATTATAAATGTATCAACTACTAATACAAAACACCTGTAGGATATTTAGTTCTCTTTTTGTCAGATAAATAGACTGTAGGAAAATGTGAGATTTAAGTAAGCAGAACATCTGAAGAGTCCTTCAGGAGTTTGGGGTAAAAGAAAATATGACACACGATATTTGAAAGGAGAATGCAATGCGTCAAATGAACGATGCTGATGTTTCTGATACAATACTGCTCTTCCCACAACAAACTCCTGCCTTGGCCTGTATCCCACAGGTGTTTGCTTTCTTTCTCAATTCATGTAATAATTTCTGGTTTTTTTTTTCAGATGAGTTTGCAATTGCCGAATACAATGCTCCTTGCAGCAAAGGTAAGCCACACACACTCCTTCAAAATGCAGTCAGAACTTTTTCAGCTTGTCCCCAAACCTCCTCCTTCATAAAACTCTGGCTAAATATTTGTCATAAACATCATATTGCTCACACTGCACATTATTATAGAAAAACACGTTTATTGGAGAGGACCACTGACTCTGTCAAACCTCACACAGTCCATGGGATTGCTTACGGGTAATGATTCGGAATGGATTTGGTTTCCCACTGTACTGACTGGGTTTCCGTAGGCACTGTGCTACCCAGAACTAAGGGAATACTCTCCACTCATGGAGACCAAAGTCTGTCTTAATTTTTTCTTCTTTTCAATGTCACAGATCTTGGAAATGCTTGAAGACCACAAGACTGAAAAGCGCTTTGCTGGAGTCCTGTTCTCAGAGCTCCACAGAAGAAACATGTTTTTGTATCTCCAGAGACTTGATGAATGAACGTTTTTTTCTGGTCAATGTCTTTCCATGTTTCCTGTTCATTCAATAAATATCTCTTTACATTTCCATATGATTCTCAATAGAATACAAAGATAAAACTTAAAGGAATCAAGTGCTGAGGGACTTCAGAATCCCAAAAAATGATAGAGTGATGTTGGTCTGAGTAGGCTTCATGTAAGGATTGTAGGGAAAGAAGACAGTATTGGGTTATGTACTAGGAAAGTGTAAAGTATGTTTGGTTATGGGAATACCCTATGAAAAAGCCAAAGAGTGACGGTGTCTCACTCTGTTGCCCAGGCTGGAGTGCAGTGGTGTGATCTCGGCTCACTGCAACCTATGCCACCCGTATTCAAGCAATTCTCCTGCCTCAGCCTCCCGAGTAGGTGGGACTCCAGGTGCACGCCACCATGCCCAGCTAATTTTTAGTAGAGACAAGGTTTCACTGTGTTAGCCAGGATGGTCTTGATCTCCTGACCTCATGATCCACCTGCCTTGGCCTCCCAAAGTGCTAGGATTACACGCATGAGCCACAGCACCCAGCCCAAAGAGTGAATTTTTATGACAAAATAAAAGACTGACTTCACCAGAAAAGACTTTTACGTTAAAATGAAATAGAATGAAATACAACATTGAACGGGTCATATTGGAGGCATGTTAATTGGGACTTGACCTGAATTGGGAGTTATGCGTCTTATGTTACACCAAAATCTGCCACTGATGAGAGTGATCAGTCAGTTAACCTGGGCTCTCAGATTCAATAATAGGTGAGCTAAAAATACTGAAGGGATGGTTCATGCAGAAGCAAGTTTTCTCAGAAGAAGGAATATGCATGACTCAAAGTCCAAATAGGTGTATTATATTGGAGCATCTTTCTTCTGGAACTTTGAGCCAGGATGAAAGGGCAGCTGTAAAGTCAAGGAAATACTCTGATGCAGATACCAGTTTTCACAACATCTGATTGATGTCTGATGTCTCACAACATCTCTTTAGTCTATTTAATATCTGATTTTCCTTGCAGCAAGTATTGCAACGTATATTTCCATTCTATGCAAGAGGAAGCAGAAGCTTCAGGAGTGTCTGAAGAAGTGGGAAAGGCTAAGGCAGGAGGATTGAGCCAACAGGGTCTGAAGGCAACCCTAGGAGTCCTGCTTTTCATTTGGCACAAAAATGGCAATGTTTAGTTAGGCAGAAGTTGAGCATGGATTGTGTAAACTAAGAACTAGAAAGGACTTTGAAGTTCAAGCAATCCTTAGCTCTGTCTCCAGGCTACACAAAATAAGAAATAAAAGCCATCACTTCTGTGTGGTGCTTACAGCATAGGCACACACAGATATTAACATATCAGCATTATGGGATCTTTGAGGTGTCGTTCTCCTGCCCCGACTGGTGGCACCTTTGCCTGAATTTTGCTCTGGGCCCATTGGGCTACTTCTGCCCATTCACACTTGCTACCAGCTTGGATCCTGTATCCAAGGGAGACTGAGACAGGCGTGGAGCGGAGAGGAGTGTGCTAGGGGTGTGTGAGCAAGCGTGGCCACCGTGCAGTCACACGCCAGCTGCTGCCTGGGTTGTGCAGCTCCAGGTGCCACCACGAGCTCTCTGTGAGGTGGCTGGACCAGGCACACAACAAGCAGCTTCCCTCTGGACCAGGCGCACCACAACAGCTTCCCCCAGTGGCACGGGGGAATGAAGTGACGCCAACCAGGGTCCCAAGGCGGGAGTCACAGCCCTGGTTCAGGGAGCTCCCAGGTCTGGGCTCCCTAAAGGGCTGCAACTCTTCTCTCCATGTGGGGAGCAAGGGGCATGTTGCAGCCCTGTTTGCGTTACGCTCTTTTAGCCTGGCTGTGCGGCTCTCAGTGCTTGCATCAAGCAGACAGGTGAAGAATGAGACAGATGAAGAGAAGCATTATTGAGCAATGGAACAGAGGGATGAGCAAGATGAGGAAAGAGACCCGCAGTTAGCAGCTCCTTTCCACAGCAATGGTGTCCAACCAGTGTTCAGCTTCTAGCAGAAAGAAGACCCTGGAGTGGGCGGCTTCTCTCTGCAAACAGGTCTTCCCGTTCAGTGGTCAGCTTTCAGCAGAGAGAAGGTCCTAGAACGGGTAGCTCCTCTCCACAGGCAGGTCATCCCTCGTCTTCCCGTCCTCTCTTCCAGTCTAGCTGAGTCCTGGGATTGTATGAGCCTCAGAGGAAAGGAAATGTGAGCTCATTTGGTTCATGGGAAGCCATGGATGGGCCCAGGGAACAGCACCGCAAGTTCCCGCTCTGGTCTGCAGGCTTCAGGCCCTTCCCGGCTTGAGGGTGGGGCTTCAACGGGGACCCATCCCATTCTACCCAGGAGCCTGTCTGCCTCCTGCTACCAAGCTGTTCACGCCAAGGGGTGCCTGCAGGCCAGTGCTGGGCTGTCTTCAGCCGCCTCTCAGCCTCCCTCCCATGCTTGTTGGTGCCCAAGTTCCGGAGGGGGCCGAGATGGCAGGGGCTGGCATGTCAGCACTGTCCCCGTGTGCACACTGGGCCAATCTGCAATAGCACCCAGGCTGCGCCCGACCTTGCTCTGAGATCAGAGTGGGTGCTGGCAATGGAGAGAAGCCAGGCAGCAGGAGCAGGCACCCTCGAATCTGCAGCGGGCAGGGGGCTTTCCCATGGCCCCCGAGAGGTCAGAAATGTCCACAGCCGCGGCAGGGTGGCCGCAGCTGCACCCAGGGAGCTCCTGCTCTGCCAGTTCGGAAGGAGCAGGGCTCCCGCTTGTCCCTGCTCACCTGCTCCGGAGCGTGCAGCTCCGGCGGTGCCTCCTGGCTGCCTGGGGTGGCGGGAGGGGGCGCGGGGAGGAGGGGAGTGTTCCAGGTCCTCCCTGGGCCGGGGTCGGCGTCGGGGCAGGGGTGACTGTCGCTGCAAGTTCTTCCCGTGGCTCCGGGGCTCAGGGGCAGCCCGGGACTCTCCCTTGCCTGGCTCACGGCCCTGCCCTGGGGGGCGCCTCCAGGAGCAGATCATGGGCCCTGGGGCCAGGCCGTCAGGAGCGTCAAGCTTGGCGGTCACCCCAATGCGGGGCGGACCCTGGAGACTCGCCCCTGGGGGCCCCACCCAGAGCCTCCTCCCAAGGCCCTGGAACCCGGCGCTGTCGGGGCGTGCGCGGTGGCCACAGCAACGGCCGGGTCCCCGAAGAGCGCCCCGCTCCCACTTCCCACCCCGGCCCGGGAAGCCTGGCCCCAGCTCCGCGCCCTGAGCCCAGCTCCCGCGCTCTGGGTCCGAGCACGGCACAGCCCCGGTCCCAGCTCCGCCTTGGGGACCCTCTCTGCCCGCCCCTCGGTGCCGGACTACGCTGCTCGCCCTCCAGCGGGCGCCCGAGCCCGGCCCCGTCGCGGAGGCTTCCAGGGCGGCAAGCTCGGTGGATGGGGTCTCCCGGGACTGGCCGCCTGCTCCCCACGCACAGCGGCGACTGGGGCCCAGGGTGCGGAGCGGCGGAGGCTCCCAGCCCGTCACGCGAAGATGGTGGCGGCGCAGTCGGTGCCTTGGGGTCTCAGGGCACAGGGGACGCGAGGCACAGATGTCCCATCGCTGCCCCTGCCGCTCCCGCCGCCACCCCACCCTTCCCACCCCCCAGCGCTGCAGCTAGCTTGATGGCAGCGGCAGCTCTGGACCGCCCACTGCTGGGAGGTGGAGGTTGCCTGAGCCAAGATCAGGCCATTGCACTCTAGCCTGGGCAACAAGACTCTGTCTCAAAAAAAAAAAAAAAAGAAAAGAAAAGAAAAGAACAGTTCAGAGGAGACCCACAGTGGCTAGCTCTCTGTAGATAGGCTGTCCTGACATCTGCCACCAGCAGAGGGAAGCCGTAGAGAGGGTTGCTCCTCTCTGCAGGTCTCTGAAGCTCTCTGTTGAAAAGGTAGCTCCTCTCTGCAGCTGGTCTTCCCATTGTGCCCTCTCTGCAGACAGGTCATCCTGACATCTGCTGTCAGCAGAGAGGAAGCCCTGGAGTGAGCTGCTCCTCTCTGCAGGTAGTAGTCCATCTCTGGAGGTCTCTGAGGCTCTCAGCAGAGAAGGTAGTTCCTCCCTGCAGTTGGTCTTCCCATTGAGTCCTCTCTCCATTCTCTCCATCCTCTCTTGCTCTGGCTGAGCCCAGGGCTTTTATGGACCTTGGAGGAAAGGAAGTGTGTGCTGATTGGTCCATGGGCAGCCATAGGTGTGCAGGAAGAGGCACCACAAGTCCCCACTCCAGTCAGTGGGACTGGCAGCCTGGCCCCCAGCCTTCAGGCCCTTCCTGGCCTAAAGGTGGGTCCTTACTGGGGACCTGCCCCCTTCCTCCCAGGACTGTCTGCCTCCTGCTGCCATACACGGCCCCAGGGTCAGCCCCAACCCCATTCCAATATCCAAGCCAGTGCTAGGAATGGAGAGGGGCAAGGCAGTGCAAGCAGACACCCCCGAGCCCACAGGGAGGGGAGTGTGGGAAGGACCTTCCTGGGCCCATGAGGGTGCACACTGCAGAGATGCCCAGGTCCTGCAGCAGGGGAGCTCCCGCCTCGCCAGCTTGGAAGGGGCAAGATTTCCACATGTTCCTGGATCCCGCCTGCTCCGTGGAGCGGGAAGCCCTGGTCTGCAGCTGCTGGGTGGACGGCTGCAGCTGCACCCAGAAGGGCAGATCCTGCCTGCTCCCCACACCCTCCAAGAGCACAGGGAGGCTCGGATCCTGGGCCGCAGTTTGGGCAGCTGTAGCCTCACCCAGGAGGGCGGGGATCCTGCCTGCTCCATAGAGCAGGATGCCTGGGTCTGCTGCTGAGGTCTGGGAGGCTGAGGTTTGCAGAGCTGTAGCAGCACCTCAGAAGAGGCAGGGCTCCCACTGGCTCCATGGAGTATGCAGCCCCAGCTGCAGGGAGCATGATGGTGGTAGCCACTGCCATCAATAGAAAGCTGATGAAATCTTTTAAAGACAGCACAGTGGCATAACCAGATTTAGTTTAGGATGACAACAAGGGGCAGAGCTAGTGTGAAAGGGACAGGTGGCAAGGAGATTATTACAGTAATTCTTATTTCTCATGGAAAGTTTTCCTGAAAAGTGGGCTATAAGTATATTCCACTTCTTAAAACTGTATTTCTTACCACTTAGGGAGAGTCAAAATGCTTTGCACCAATGTGACAAGTTTTAGACCCACCTGAAAGTCTACAAAGAGCTCTATTTTAAGAATTGAGTCTACTGTAGATTTCAGGTTCAGCTTCCTAAGATTTTTTTTCTGGAGTTTATTAAAATCAATAATTGGCCCTATGTGGCAAGTCAGGATCAACAATTACTGTGTTCCCAGAATAGTCATGCATCTTGATTTGAAGTGAGGAATGGGGAAGTACTATGATGAGGTTAGACACAGACTAATAGAATTCTGAAATATCCATACTGATCTGTAAGACAGATACAGCATGTACTAGATTCACACCCCAGATGCTGAGCGTTATTATTTCAAATACGTTTTTAATGTGCTTCCCCTACACTTACTTGCTCCTGTTTGGTTGGCTTAGCAGAAGCTCCAAGAGGCCCTTTTCATATGCAGTAGTAAATGAGAGCCACAGGGTGGCAGCAAAGGCTAAAAAACTTGAGTGCTGCTACTTTATTAAAAATCTTGTAAAAATAAGTAAGTTAGGCAATAGAACAGAGAAGAGAGGAGTAAAATAACCGTAGAAACCTAAAATGAGAAGCTAAAATAAGGTACTAGCACAACTCATCCTTATCTATGGGCAGAATTGATTCACAACCCTGGAAATAGCTGATTTTTAAGTTTTGTTTTCTTAGAAACAATATATTCTACAAGAAATAGCACATCGCTTTATTTTTTGTAAATAAAATATGGCTCTAAACCCCAGCTCCATTGGAAATTCATCTCAGCCATTTCGGGTCCTTCCTACCTCGTGATCAAATGCAGGATAAAGATATTGCATCCACCCCACCACCGGCATCTGTCTGTAGTCCACATGACCATTTCAGATCCACCACTCTGTGGCCACATTATCATTCTTAGGGGTAGGAGTCTTTGATCAAGAACAAGAGGCTGGGCCTGGAACCCAGCGTTCCGAGTCCTCCATGCAGACCTTCCTTCTGAAGCACTGATACTTACCCAGAGAGTACCAGAAACTTAAAGTAGGTCCCTGCTCTTAAGCGACTCACTGACCTCTCTCTGTCCAGCCTAAAAGAATCATTTTAGCCTTGGGAAAGTCCCCGTCAGCATAAACTTCTGTCTCTTAATTGACTTTCTTTCTTCTCAAAGTCTGTTTTTCTCCTGTTTAGTCTTTCAAAATCAAAAGCCAGGTAACCCTGCCCCAAAGGTTCAACTCCTTCAAGATTTTCTACATAGACAATCATGCAGTCTGTGAACAGAAACCGTTTCATTTCTTCCTTACCAGTCCGTATATCTTTTATTTTATTTTATTCTCTTATTTCATTAGCTAGGACTTCCCGGACAACGATTCCTAAGAGTAGTAAGAGCAGACATCCCCGTCTTGTTCAGGATTTGAGGGGAAAGTGTCTAGTCTCTCACCATTAAGTATAATGTTAGGTTTCGGTTTTTTGTAGATGTTCCATACACAGTTGAGTTTGCTGAGAGTTTTTATCCAGAATGTGTGTTGAATTTTGTCAAATACTTCTTCTGCATTTACTCACATGATGAAAAGTTTTTTTCTTTAGCCTGTTAGTATGATGGGTTACACATTAATTGATTTTTGAATGCTGAACTAGTCATGCGTATCTGGAATAAATCCCACTCTTTATTGCACATAGCTATTCTTACACATTGTTGAGCTCGGTTTGCTAATATTCTGTTGAGGATTTTTGGATTTTTGTTCATCAGAGATATTAATCTGTAGTTTCCTATGTCGTAATGTATTTCTCTGGTTTCGGTATTAGGGTAATGTTGTTCTCATAGAATGCGTTAGGAAGTGTTTCTTGGCTATTTGTTTTCATTTTTATTTAGTTCAACATATTTTTAAATTTCTCATAAAACTTTTTGGGCCTCTATGTCATTTAGAAGTATGTTGTTTAATCTCCAAGTATTCTAGAATTTTCTAGCTATCTTCCTGTTATTGACTTCTAATTTATTTCTGCTGTTTTCTGAGCACATACTTTGTACAATTTCTGTTCCTTTAAGTTTATTAAGGTGTGTTTTTGAACTAGGATATGACCCATCTTTAAGAATGTTCCATGTGAGCTTGAGAGAAATGTGTATTCTGCTGTCGTTGGATAAAATATCCTATAAATATCAGTTAGCAACAATTGATTGATTGTGCTGTTCAACCATAGACTTACTGGGTTTTTTTCTACTGGATCTGTCGATTACTGATAAATGGGTATTGAAGTCTCCAACTATAACAGTGGACTTACGTATTCTCCCTTGCAGTTATATCAGCTTTTGCCTCTGCATATTTAGACCTCTGTTGATAAGTATCAAAAACTCAGGATTGTAATGATTTCTTAAAGAATTGGCCCCTTTTTCCTTGCTCTAAGATGTGCTTTGTCTGAAATTAATATAGCTACTTCAGCCTCATCATTATTATTAGTGTTAACATGGCATATTTTTCTCCTTTATTTTCAATCTATCCTTGATATTTACAGTGAGTTTTTTGTAGACTACAAATAGTTGGGTCTTGTTTTCTTATCCACTCTGAAGCTCTGTCTTTTAAATTGATATATTTAGACGATTCACATTCAAATTTATCATTCATATATTTAGATTTAATCTCTACCTTATTTGAATTTTTATTCATTTCCCTTGTTCTTTGCCTTCTCAGATTTTAATTGAGAAATTTATAGTATTTCATTTTGTCTCATCTCTTAGCATATCGATTGTACTTTTTCAAAAAAAATGCCTCACTCCCATCCCTTATAACATTCTTGTCACACATTTCACATACCTATCAGTTTTATTGCTACTAATAACATTTTATTGCAACTAATCTTTTGAACAAACTGTTATCTGTTCAGTCAATTAAAAATAAGAAAAATAAAGCCAGGTGTGGAGTCTCATGCCTGTAATCCCAGTGCTTTGGGAGGCCTAGGAAGAAAAATCATTTGAGGCCAGGGATTTGAGACAGTCTGGGCAACATAGCAAGACCGCGTCTCTACAAAAATTTAAAAATTTCAGCTGAGCGCTGTGGCTCACGCCTATAATCCCAGAACTTTGGGAGCCCGAGGTGGGTGAACCACAAGGTCAGGAGTTTGAGACCAGCCTGACCAACATGGTAAAACTCCGCCTCTACTAAAAATGCAAAACTTAGCCAGGCACGTGGCACGTGCCTGTAATCCTAGCTACTCAGGAGGCTGTGGCAGGAGAATCAGTTGAACCCAGAAGGTGGAGCTTGCAGTGAGATCACGCCACTGCACTCCAGTCTGGATGACAGAGCGAGACTCTGTCTCAAAAAAAATAAATAAAAATTTAGCTGAGTATACTGGCACGTTCCTGTAGTCCCAGCTACTTAGGAAGCTGAGGTGGGAAGATCACTTGAGTCCAGGAATTTGAGGCTGCAATGACCTGTGATTGCACCACTGCGCTCCAGTCTGGGTGACAAGGTAAGACTCTGTCTCAAAATGAAAAGGAGGAGAAGGAGAAGAAGAAAAATGACTTTAAATGTTCTCCCTTTCTTTACATAGATCCAAGTTTCTGACCTATATCATTTTCCTTCTCTGTGAAGAATTTCTTTTAACATTTCTTGAAAGACAACAACTTCTCTCAATTTTCATTTTTCTGAATCTTTATTTTCCTTCATTTTTAAAGAATGATTTGGGCCAGGCGCGGTGGCTCGCGCCTGTAATCCCAGCACTTTGGGAAGCCGAGGAGGGTGGATCACAAGGTCAAGAGATCGAAACCATCCTGGTCAACATGGTGAAATCCTGTCTCTACTAAAAATACAAAAATTGGTTGGGCATGGTGGGGCACGCCTGTAATCCCAGCTACTGGGGAGGCTGAGGCAGGAGAATTGCCTGAACCCAGGAGACAGAGGTTGCGGTGAGCCGAGATCGCGTCATTGCACTCCAGCCTGGGTAACAAGAACGAAACTCCGTCTCAAAAAAAAAAAGAATGATTTACCTGAACATACAATTCTAGGTTGGTGGCTTCTTTCTTTCAATACTCTAAATATTTCACTCTACTCTCTTCTTGATTGCATGGTGTTTGAAGAGACGTCTGCTGTAATTTTCATCTCTGTTCTCTAGGGAAGGCATTCCCCTCACTCTAGCTTCTTGCTAGGTTTTCTGTTTGTCTTCGACTTTCTGCAGTTTGATTATAACATGCTTAGGTGTAGACGTCTTGGCATGTATCCTGTGTGGTGTTCTCTGAACTTCCTGGATCTACCGTTTGGTGTCTGTCAGTAATTTTGGAAAATTCTCGGTTAGTACTTCAAGTGTTCCTTTTGTTCCCTTATCTTCTTCTCCTTCTGTTATTCCCATTATGCATATATTATACCTTTCAGAATTGTTCCATTGTTCTTGGATATTCTGTTCCCCTATTCTCAACCTTTCTTCTCTTTGGCTTCCAGTTTGGGAAATTTTCCGTTCCCCTGATGTATGTTCAAGCTCACTGATTCTTTCCTCAGCCATGTCCAGACTAAAGATTAGTCCCACCAAAAACACTCTTTATTTTGTTACTGTACTTTTTATTTGTTTGTTTTTAAGTTCCGGGATACATGTGCAGGACGTGCAGGTTTGTTACGTAGCTAAACGTGTGCCACGGTGATTTGCTGCACCCATTGACCCATCACGGAGATATTTATTAAACCCAGCATTCACTAGTTTCTTTTCCTGATGCTCTCCCACCCGCCCCCCACAGGCCCCAGTGTGTGTCGTTCCCCTCTGTGTCCATGTGCTCTCATTCTTCAGCTCCCACGTATAAGTGAGAACATGCAGTGTTTGATTTTCTGCTCCAGTGTTAGTTTGTTAAGGATAATGGCTTTCAGCTCCATCCATATCCCGACAAAGGACAAGATCTTGTTTCTTTTACGGCTCCATAGTATTCCATGGTGTATATGTGCCACATTTTCTTTATCCAGTCTATCACTGATGGGCATTTGGGTTGATTCCGTGTCTTTGCTATTGCAAACAGTGCTGCAGTGAACATGTGCATGCAAGTATCTTTATAATAGAATTACTGTACTCTTATTCCTAGCTCTTCTTTCTTTCCCTTTCTTAGAGCTTAGATCTCTCTGCTGATATTTCCCATCTCCTCTTGCATATTGTCTACTTTTTCCATTAGATCCCTTAGCGTAATAATCATTATTTTAAATTTCCAACTTGTAAATTCCTAAATCTCTGTCATATCTTAATCTTGTTATAATTGCTTGACCTCTTCAAAATGTATTTTTTGCCTTTTAATGTGCTGTATAATTTTTTGTAGAAATTTGGATTACTGTATATTGGGTAAAAGAAACTGAGGTAAGTTATCATGAGGTTTTATGTTTATCTTGCTAGAAGTTCAGCTGTGTTTACTTTCTCTGTGTCTTTATTAGAGGCTAAAATTTCCTCTGTTGTTTTTGTCTTTGGGCTTCTCTAGGGACTTCTTAAATGGGATCTAAGCCTCACAGGTCAGATTACAGCAGTGGTATCTGCTCTCACCAAACTGCGCTTCTCTCTATCAGTTTTCTGGGTGGTGGTTTGCCCATGACCTCAATTCTGTGATGGATCTAAGAAAAGATGTTGACTTTCAGTGTTTCAGTTTTTTTCTTTGTTGTGAGGGTGGGAGTGGTGACTTCCAAGCTCTTTATAAGTCACGTCAGAAACCAGAAGTCCTTCAATCCTTTAAACTTCTTTCTCTGTTTCTGTTTGCATATTTTGCGCCATGCTTCTAACTTCTGTGCAGTATTCTACTAAAATAATTTGCATCCACCAAAATTTTATTCACTCCCTTAGTGACAGATATTTATGATACTTCTACTGCATACAATAGTGCTCTGAATATCCTAATACATGTCAATTTACCAAACCGTGTGATAATTTCTCTGGGTTATAAACCCAGAATTAGAATTGTTGAATAAAATTATATACTGACTTAATTTTAGTATTCAACCAGAATGGCTACACGAATCTACACTCCCTCTAGTAGTATACAAGGGGTCTCCTTTCCCTTATGTTCTTGCCAATATTTACCATTATCTAGGTTTCTAATTGTCTGTACTTCTTTTTGAAATGGAATCTCACTCTGTCACCCAGGCTGGAGTGCAGTGCTGCGATCTCGGCTCACTGCAACCTCTGCCTCCTGGATTCAAGCAGCTCTCCTGCCTCAGCCTCCCAAGTAGCTGGGACTATAGGTGCCTGCCACCACGTCTGGCTAATTTTTGTATTTTTAGTAGAGACAGTGTTTCACATGTTGGTCAGGCTAGTCACAAACTCCTGACCTCAAGTGATCCACCAGCCTCAGCCTCCCAAGGTGCTGGGATTACAGGTATGAGCCACTGTGCTAAGCCTGTTTGTACTTTTTTTGAGTAGAAATTCTTATTTCTTGATTGTTTAAACTTTTCCTTCTCTGTTGCTAGAGGAGTAAAGCATCTCTTCATACTAGCCATTGGGATTTCTTTTTCTACAGATTATCTATTCATATAATTTGTATGTGTTTCTTTTTTTTGGATTTCATCAGTTCTAAATTGTACTATGTTTACATATTAATATCCTTAACACTGAGACACATATTACAATGAATTACTATCTGTTTCATTTATCTATCACTGTATAACAAACCACCCCAAGATCTAATTGCTTAAAACAACAGTTTTATGTATTTCACATTTCATGGGTTGATGTGGCTTAGCTGGATGGTATTTCTTATGCTCTTGCCAAGATTCTCTCAGCTGGGTTTGGAGTCATGTGGAGACTCCACTGGATTCTGAGACTGCTTGTTCTCAATCTCTCTCTCTCTCTCTCTCTCTCTCTCTCTCTCTCTCTCTCTCCCCCCCTCTCTCTCTGCGTGTAGCCTCAGGACTTTGTTTTATGGTCTCTCCAACAGAGTAGCTAGACTTGTTACATGGCATTCAGAGTTCCCACGAACAAGAGCTTCAAAAACTGTAGGAAGAAGCTGCAAGGTTTCTTTGAACTGGCCACAGAAGTCATGCATTACTTCCATGACATTTGACTGGTCAAGTACATCACAAGGTCAGCTAGGATTCAAGAAGAGTGAGACAGACTCCCCCTCTTGAGGGAGGAGTAGCAAGATCACATTAAGAAAGAGCATGTAGTTGGAGATATGATTGTGGCCACCTTTGGAAACACAAATTGTCAGGAGCTGCCATTTGGCCACAAATTTCATCTCTCTCTGATATACAAAATGCACTTAGCCTCTTCCTCAAAAGTCTCATCTTATTAAGGATAAGTCTAAGATTTCATCATCTTAATCAGATGTGAATGGAGTTCTTTGGGTGAAGTTCCTTAGGTACTACTCCTTGAGTACAGAAGACAAGATAGCTCAACCTGAAGACGTTTGAAGTTAAGAAACAAGATATCGGCCAGGTGTGGTGGCTTATGCCTGTAATCCCACCACTTTGGGAGGCCAAGGTGGGTGGATCACCCGAGATCAGGAGTTCAAGACCACCCTGGCCAACATGGCGAAACCCCATCTCTACTAAAAAACACAAAAATTAGTCAGGTATGATGGTGATTGCCTGTAATCCCAGCTACTTGGGAGGCTGAGGCAGGGAGAATTGCTTGAACCCGGGAGGCAGAAGTTGCAATGAGCCAAAAGTGCACCACTGCACTCCAGCCTGGGCGACAGAGCAAGAATCCATCTCAAAAAAAAAAACAGAAAAAATAGCTGCCATGCACACAAACCCAAAAAAGATGGTGAAACAAAGAAAGGATAAAGGCATAAATATTCCTATTCAAAAGAATTGAAAGAAAGCACATAGCAGTCACTTGTCATAGCAGTTCTGTCGGGGAACACATCACCATTCCTCCATGAGGGCCCACTCCTGCACTCACCAAAGTGGTTCTCCATTCCTCTTCCCTCTCCTTTCCGGGTTCTAAGCTCTTCCTTTTAAGTTATCTTTCCTTTTCTATAAGACATTGCCCATATTTGCAGGTCAGTATCAACCTGCTTCCTGACTATAAAAGTTTGAAGACTCAGAGGCCTCTTTTTATTTTCAACTGTCTCTGTCCCTTTTGGTACAAGGTAAGATAATTCTTTTTAAAAATGTATGGACCAAAAAATTAGCCGGGCATCGTGTCAGGTGCCCATAATCTCAGCTACATGGATGGATGGCTGAGGCAGGAGAATTGCTTGAACCCAGGAGGCGGAGGTTGTAGTGAGCTGAAATAGCAAAAAAAAAAAAAAAAAAGCTATATAGACTTTTTCTCTATCAATTTATAACCCATTCCAGTAAACAAAAGCCACACTGATAAATCAGTCTAAGACAGGTCCCTCTCTACCTTGGACCGAGAATAAAAATACTGGGTAACAATGCTCTTACGTGTCTTAGAAGCCTTCTAACAGAAAAGGTCTAAGAAACTCGTCCTTAGGATTTTCAGTAGAGTTTTTACCTAGCTGAGAGAGTTTCAGGCGGCATTATCTTAAATCTTTCTGAGGTCTTAACAAAGGTCTACAGCTGTAATCTTGAAATCTTGACCCTAAGGGCATACTTTTAGTGACAGAGCCCTGAATTTGATCTTTGCTCTGATGTAATTTATTACTTTGACAGTCTTTTACTGGAAGAGAATGGAGATGAGAAACAGTTTTATTTTCACACCTAAAAAATCTGGCTAAGAAATGTGTTTTCTCTAGATCCTGGTTGAAAACTGAGCATTTACTTCAGTAGTTCATCTCCATCTTTACCTTACCACATGCAGCTAAAAGAAACCAGCTGGTACCTTCGATGTCCTAGGTGGATACTTCCTTAGCCACCTTATCACAAGCTGAGGCATTGCTGCTCTCTGACACCGTATCCAGTAAAAAATGTGCTGCTTGTCCTTCCAGGCCTTACAAAGAATTTCTTGGAGGCCCTTCCAGATTCTTCTCATCAACTGGTCCCCAAATCAGTGCCACACATTTTAGGCTTTTTTTTTAAATCATCAGCCTTTCATAGTATCAGTTTCTGGTTTTGGTGATAAATTGCAGTGTGCAAACCACTCCAAAACTTAGCAGTTTAAAGCAATTACCATTTTCTTATTTCTCCTGGATCTATGGTTGACTGGGCTAAGGTGAGTGGTCTCCCACGGGGTACCTCAAGCAGTTAGATGATAGCTAGAGCTGGAATTACCTGAAGATTTGACTATGACGCTGGGACAACCTGGTTTCTCTCACTCTCCAGACAGACTCAGGTGGTCTCTACCTAGTCTCTTGAGCGAGTAACTGCACTTGTTACAAGGCAGGTCGGGGCCCCAAGTGCAGATGTTCCAAGAGACTGTAGAAGTTTCAAGGCTTCTGTAACCTAACTCTGCAAGACACACAACACCAGCTCCACAGCACTGTATTGGTCCAGGGAGTCACAGGGCCAGACTGGACTCGAGAATAGTAAAAATAGACTCGAATTCTAAGAGAAGCATGATCAAGGACACGTGGCAAAAGATCCTGCATTTCAAACAAGTGCAGTTTATGGAAGATAAATTACATCTCTACCAGGTTTTTTGTTTTGTTTGTTTGTTTGTTTCACACTTCCGCCAGGCTGGAGTGCAGTGGTGCGATCTCGGCTCACTGCAACCTCCAGCTCCCAGGTTCAAGCGATTCTCCTGCCTCAGCCTCCCGAGTAGCTGGGATTACAGGTGCCTGCCACCACGCCCGGCTAATTTTTATATTTTTAGTAGAGACGGGGTGTGGGGATTGCTCCAGCGTAGAGACCCCTAAGTGTCTCCGCCATAATGGAGTTTGAGCCCAGACACATTTCTCCCCTCCTGGACGCAGTCGAGCTAAGGGAAAGAAGGAAGTGCAAGAAGTTTGATTTTGCAGAAGTTTATTTCTGGTTCACTGATCTAACAGTTTGGCTGGGTGAAGGCTGTGTGGTTTCACTGCACATTCTATTTCTTGAAGTTTCTGTTCTGGGCTAGTTTTTATGACTCTGTTACCAGGTACTCACTGAAGCTTGTGACTATTCATATGACATTTGAAATTGTTACCTTTAAGATTTATACCTTGGTTTGACCGTTGTAAAATGTGATCTTGTTTCTGTGTTTTTGATTATCGGATAAGTAGAAAAGGTCACCTGTTTGTTTTATGACTTCTTGATCAATCTTTATGACAGTTGATTGTATGCTTCTCCTTTTACTAGTTTTATCTTGAACCCCAGGCTTGCAATGTTGTAACTTTCCCTTCTCCTTTGTTGTAGTAACCTCACTAAGAGACTTGACGTCAGCCACTGCAGGCTAAAGGGTATATAATGAGACCCTGTGCACAAAATAAATTGCTGACTTGGTCATTCCTCGTCAGTCCTCCAGACCCCATTCTGTTCTATCTCTCTTTTCTTCCACGCACTCACTCTTCCAGGTATTGGGACCCTCTTGCTGGTCAAGAGACCCCCGGCAGACGTGCCGATCTCACGGACCACAACAACAGGGTTTCACCATGTTGGCCAGGGTGGTGTTAAACTCCTGGCCTCAGATAATCCACCCGCCTCGGCCTCCCAAAGTGCTAAGATTACAGGTGTGAGCCACCACGCCCGGCAACAAAGTTGTTTTTAAAGGGTATGTTTGATGGAAGATATGCAATTATATGCATCTCTGGATATAAGTTGCTGTCAGGTGGAGAGTGGTCAGGATTTACTTGCCATTCCATCTTCGTGCATACACTTAATTGTTTTCCCATTGACATTTGCATTGAACAACTACAGTCTTCAATGTTTCAGTCAATAAACCAGTTAATAACCAGTTGAAAAAGGAATCTAAATTCTTGTTGTTGTTTGAAGTCTTTCAGTGATAAGTTCTTCTAAGATCGAAACGTGAACATGAAGATGTGCAGATGGTTTTCAACAGTTTGGAAACAACCCCAGCGGCAGCAGTGAGGCACCTTTTACAAAATGTCCTGTGATGTCACAGACCACACTACCGTGTTTAAAAACAGAGTCTGAAAGTGATTCAGAAGAATTACACTCTAAATAAAAATAAGCTTTAGTAAAATTTAATATCAGAAATGAACATGGGAGGGAGGCACTAGACAGAAAAGCTAGCTGGCATTCCAAATATATCATTGTTATTTCACGACAGGACAGTAAATATTTAGGTTGAACAATATGAAAGTGTCATTCTTACAGAGCCAAACCATAGAATAGTGAACAACTTCCTGATCTGCAGCCTAATGGGTCCTACAGAATACTGAGGAAAGATTTCCTAACTTGGATAGCCCAACACAGAAGCACTTAAACAGAAAAATGGATAGCATTGTATTTATCTGTCAAGGTGAAGTGAGAGATGTTAAATTATATATTATTGTCCAAGAACAGAAACGGCTTAGGAACTTAGCACTATGTGAGTCTATGATGATTCTGTGCTGTATACTGAAATTGTGTATTCATGATTATGGACCACTTTAAAATGATAGCAAAATTACCACTATCCTATTTCTCTCCTACTTTTCAGAAAGTTTACTTTCCTGTAATTGGTGCCTTCTTTTTATTAAGAACACGAAGTGTTTCTCAGTCTTATCTTCGCTTGTCCTTTTCTTGACTAATTAGCCTTTTATCATTGATGGTTTCATTTTCCTTCTTTTTTTTTTCTTTTTTTTTTTCTTTTGAGACGGAGTTTTGCTCTTGTTACCCAGGCTGGAGCGCAATGGAGCAATCTCGGCTCACCGCAACCTCCGTCTCCTGGGTTCAGGCAATTCTCCTGCCTCAGCCTCCTGAGTAGCTGGGACTACAGGCACGCGCCACCACGCCCAGCTAATTTTTTGTATTTTTAGTAGAGACGGGGTTTCGCCATGTTGCCCAGGACGGTCTCGATCTGTTGACCTCGTGATCCACCCGCCTCGGCCTCCCAAGGTGTTGGGATTACAGGAGTGAGCCACCGCGCCCGGCCATTTTCCTTCTTACAGAAAGGCATCGTTTCTTTTTTCTTTCTTACTCACTGTCATTCTCGTACTGTCCACACCTAGTAATAAGATGAATGCATTACGCAGGCATTTTTGCTTATCAAATAATCTATCTTGGAAATGTACAGTAACAAAGGAAATCATTGAATGGCCACTAATGAACTATTTGTGTCTGAGTATGATAAAAAGAATGCACAAATGTTTCTAGAATCAAGGTAGCGAGAAAATGTTCTTTAGTGATTGAAGAGAAGAGACTTTACCCTTGATTGGCTACTAAACAAACAAACAAAGAATCCTGGAAGAGAATCTGTAATCTCAGCAGCCTCTGAAAAGTCACGGGACTGACTGCTTTGGCGACTGTTATTAACGGTGCAATTACTGGCATTGACCGAAAGAGGGCAGTTAAATCCTATGATGAGATAATGAGAGTAATGTGTAGTAGGACTGCTGTTGTTAAGTGGTATCATGAGGAAGAAGAAACGGAAGAAAACTTCGTGAATAGAAAAAAATGTTTTTTAAAAAAACATAAAATTATACATATGTTGGGAACAAGATCATTTTGTCAATCCTAAGTTTCTGTGTACACATATTGTTAGAAAAAAATACTTTTTAATCATTCTATTTGTAAAGTCATCAGAGAAGGAAAATGCAATCTCACCTTCTGATATTTCACATATGTAATCTAAGCTGGTTTTCTCTTCTATTCTCAGTAAAAGCAGAGAGTAGCCATCAAAAACAACAAATGAGAACAGACAAAAAGAATAGACGCGGAGGCGAAGAGATAAGCCTTGAATGTGATAACTAATGTTGTATTTAGCAATCATTTTATACATGTGACCAACTTATTGAATGAACAGAATTCATATATTACAATCAGGAAAGAGCTTTACTCTCCAACCAGAGCCTCCATACCCTTGGACAATTTATCAGGCAAATCATTTAGCTCTTCCAATAAATTCAAGCTACTTTAATAGTCTCATTTGACTATCGGAAAAAGTTTAATCCAATCTAAATCAAAATGTTATTCATATAACCAATTCATTTTTTATTTTAATTTTTTTTTTCGAGATGGAGTCTCACTCTGTTGCCCAGGCTGGTTTGCAGTCCACGATCTCGCCTCACTGCAGCCTCCGCCACCCAGGTTCAAGCGATTCTCCTACCTCAGCCTCCCAAGTAGCTGAGATTACAGGTGCCTGCCACCTATCCAGCTAATTTTTGTTTTCTTCTATATGCAGCTCTCGCAAACCAGCGGTGGGGAAGTGATGCAGCCCTCCAACCTCAGGAGATAGGGAATTCGAAGAAAAGGGAAAAGCCTTCCTCTGGTGCTACTGTTATCTGGCCATGATTTTATGTGGAAGATACCTGGGATGGTTATTTGATGTGTCAACTTTGCTGTTATTCAATCAAACACTAATCTAGATATTTACTGAAGGTATTTTGTAGATTTCATGGAAGTCCATAACCAGTTGATTTTAAGTAAGGGGAAGTATCCTAGATTATCTAGGTGAGATTGGTTCAATATCAGTTGAAAGGTCTTAAGAGTGGAATTAAGGCTTCCCTGATAAATATGAATTTCTACCTATAGACAGCAGCTTCAGCAGCTTCGGCTTCTGCTAGAGAGTCCCAGCCTGCCCTTCCTGGCAGCCTGCCTTACGTATTTTGGAATTGCCTAGCCATGAGCCAATTCCTTACAGGGTCTTGCTTGTTGCCCAGGCTGGAGTGCAGTGGCACAATCACGACTTACTGAAATCTTGAACTCCTGGGCTCAAGTGAGTCTCCAGCCTCAGCCTCCTGAATAGATAGGACTATAGGCAGGCACCACCACACCCAGCCAATTTTAAATTTTTTGTAAGAATCAGAGGGGTCCCAGTATGTTGCCCAGGCCAGTCTTGAACTCCTGGCTTCAAGCAATCCTCTTGTCTTGGCCTCCCAGAGCACTGGGATTACAGGCATGAGCCACTGCAGTAAATCTTTTTTTTTTTTTTTTTGAGATGGAGTCTCACACTGTCGCCCAAGCTGTAATGCAGTGGCGTGATCCTGTCGGCTCACTGCAATCTCTGCCTCCTGGGTTCAAGCAATTCTCCTGCCTCAGCCTCCCAAGTAGCTGGGACTACAGGCGTGTGCCACCACGCCTAGCTAATTTTTTTTTTTTTTGTATTTTTAGTAGAGATGGGGTTTTACCATGTTGGCCAGGATGGTCTCGATCTCCTGACCTTGTGAGCTGCCCACCTTGGCTTCCCACAGTGTTGGGATTACAGGTGTGAGCCACTGCACCAAGCCTGCAGTAAACCTTTTAATACAGTTATGCATCACTGAATGACAGGGATATGTTCTGATAAATGTAATCTTAAGCAACTTCGTGGTTGTACAAACGTCATAAATTGTATTTACACAAACCTAGATGGAATAGCCTACTACACACCTGGGCTATATGGTGTAGATGATTGCTCCTAGGCTACAAACCTGAACTGCATGTTACTGTAGGCAATTGTAACAAAATGACACATATTTGTGTGTCTAAATGTATCTAAACATAGAAAAGTTACCATCAAAATACAGTATAAAACATTAAAAGTGGTACACCTGTATAGGGTTCTTACCATGAATGGAGTTTGCAGGACTGGACGTCGCTCTGCGTGAGTCAGTGAGTGGTGAGTGAATGTGAAAGCCTAGGACATTATTGTAAATTACCATAGATTTTATAAACACTGTATACGTAAGCTACACTAAATTTATTTTTTAAAAATTTTTCCACAGTTTTCATAAAAGTTTACTTCATGATTGGTGGGTAGTGCATTTAAACGTTAAACACGCTTAAATAATGTGTAGGTGACTGCATGGCTGCAGCACATTGGTAACTAGATACTTAACCAATTCAACTAGAAACCAGCTAATGAGTAACTGTCTAAATATTTAAAATATAGCTCTTATTTAGATCCTTTGTTTTGATCACCTTCTTTGTGGGGAGAACCTGCTGATCACAGTGGAAATATATTAAAGCCAAATCTTCTGATATCCATTCCCAAGGTTTCTTTCAGCTGCATTAAGTCTCCAACTCCAGGATAAACCCAAGTGTTTGGCCTCCTGCATTAATGTGCTTCTTATCTAACAGAGCAGAAAGTGTAAGCTTCACAGCAGGCCTCAGAGTCTGAGTGTAAATGAAGTCTCTTCTTCCCACTCCAATTAAATTAGAGTTGTTGACTTTTGCAAAAATGGAAGCTGTGAAATGCAACCGATATTTAGCAGCAATGACAAAATGAATGCAGTTGGACCTGATGTCCAAGTAAGGTTTACCAAAGTGTCAAGATTGTCACATACCTTCTAATAAACTGAGCCTCCAAATTCTGTCCCATTATAGTTATTAGTGTGTAGCTGGAAGTCCCCCATCCGGTAACCCACTGCAGAATTATTCCCTATCAGCTTTGACTTGTCTCTGTCAGTGGTCATCTGGTACCCAGCAAGCCGGCCCTCATAACCAAAGACAGCTGAACCACAGATTTCAGGTCCAGCAAAATCAAAATTAACATCACAAGCGAGGTTTCTGGACTCCCTTTTGCAAGAGGACTTGATTTTACCACTTTCATTTCCTGTGATTGGTAAGAAGGTAGTATCAAATATTAGTTTCAAACCTTGACAAATCTGGTCCAATCGTGACTTCTGTTCCCAGAGTATTATTATCAGTGTCCCATTTTCCAGGGAAAGTCACACCATCCTCACACCATTTATATTTGGTCTCCAAGACCCCAAGAGTTTTTCCAGTGTCTGTATTAGATGAACCAGATGTTGAGAATCCCACACCCAATGCATGACTTTGTTCTTACATCCAGTTTTACCAACCCTAAACCAAATCCTTTGTTAAAAATATCTCTGGCAGCTTTGCCAAGGTTAACATATGATGAAGAAATACACATTGGCCACATGCAGGTCCACTCATAGGTCACCATGGCCGGGCCACAGTAAGAGGTGATCTGGGCCAGGCGTGGTGGCTCACACCTGTAATCCAAGCACTTTGGAGGCCAAGGTGGGTGGATCAAGACCAGCCTGACCAACATGGTGAAACCCCGTCTTAATTTAAAAAAATATAATAAAAAATAAATAAATAAAAAATAAAATAAAAAGAGGTGATCTGGTGTCTCCTAAGGAGGACCACGGGCACCACTCCACTTTCAGCTGAGGCTGGTCAGCTAGCTTGCAGTCAGGCCTCAGCTGCCATAAAGTGAAGTCTCTTTCTTCAATAATAAATTAACCTTAGCTTATTCTAACATGTTACTTTATAAACTTTGTAGTTGTTGTTAACTTTTTTTAGGTTCAGTGGGTACAAGTGCAGGCTTGTTACACGGGTAGATTGCATGTCCCTGGTGTTTGGTATACAAATGATTTCATTACCAGATACCAGCACAGTTCCCAATAGGTAGTTTTTTCAGCCTCACCCTCCTCCCAGACTCCACTCTCAATAGGTCTCAGTGTCTTTTGTTCCATTCTGCATCCCTGTATACTGAATGTCTAGCTCCCGTTTATAAGTGAGAACATGTGGTATTTGGTTCTCTGTTCCTGCATTAGTTTGCTTAGGATAATGGCCTTCAGCTCCATCCATGTTGCTGCGAAAAACATGATTTTTTATGGCTGTGTAGTATTCCATGGTGTAGATGTACCACATTTTCTTCATCCAGTTCACCACTGATGGGCATCTAGGTTGATTCCATGTCTCTGCCATTGTGAATAGTGCTGCAATGAACATGCACGTGCATGTGCCTTTTTGGTAGAGCAGTGTATATTTCCTTGGGTATACACCCAGAGATGAGATTGCTGGATTGAATGGTAGTTCTGTCTTATATTCTTTGAGAAATCTCAAAACTACTTGACTTTTTTGTATTAACACACAGCTTAAAACACAAATGTATTGTACAGCTACACAAAAATATTTTCTTTCTTTATATCCTTATTCCATAAGGTTTTTCTATTTAATTTTTTTTACTTTTTAAATATTTTTGTTAAAAACTAAGACACAGGCACATACATTAGCCTAGGCCTACACAGGGCCAGGATCATTAATATCACTGTTCTACTTCCTCATCTTGTCCCACTGGGAGGTCTTCAGGGGCAATACCGCACATGAAGCTGTCCTCTGCTGCGATAACAATGACTTGTTTTGGAAAACCTCCTGAAAGGCCTGCCTGAGACTGTTTTACAATTAACTAATTTTTTTTATAGATAAGTAGAAAGAATGTACTCTCAAATAACAGTAACAAGTATGATACCTGGGCGCGGTGGCCCAAATCTATAATCCCAGCACTTTGGGAGGCCGAGGCAGTCGGATCACCTGTGGTCAGGAGTTTGAGACCAGCCTGGTCGACGTGGTGAAATTCGGTCTCTACTAAAAATACAAAAAATTAGCCAAGCATGGTGACGTGTGCCTGTAGTCCCAGCTACTCGGGAGGCTGTGGCAGGAGAATTGCTGGAACCTGGGAGGCAGAGGTTGCAGTGAGCCAAGATCACGCCATTGCACTCCAGCCTGGGCAACTAGAGTGAAACTCCATCTCATTTAAAAAAAAAAAAAAAAAAATTAGACTTCCTCCCAAGATTGGCGTTTGGTCAATGGGGACCCACGCAGGTTCAACAGGCATATCGAGAAGTGTTATTTCTGTTCGGGGCCCATCTACCCTGGCCACGGCATGATGTTTGTCCACAACCATTGCAAGGTGTTCAGATTTTATAAATCTAAATGTCAAAAAAACTTTAAAACAAAAAAGAAAGTCACAAACTTTAAAAAGAAGAGCAATCCCCGCAAAGTTAGGTGGACCAAAGCATTCCGGAAAGCAGCTGGTAAAGAGCTTACAGTGGATAATTCATTTGAATTTGAAAAGCATAGAAATGAACCTATCAAATACCAGCGAGAGCTATGGAATAAAACTATTGATGTAATGAAGACAGTTGCAGAGATCAACCAGAAACACGAAGCTAAATTTATAATGAACACATTGAAGAAAAACAAAGAGCTACAGAAAGTTCAGGATATCAAAGAAGTCAAGCAAAACATCCATCTTATCTGAGCCCCTCTTGCAGGCAAAGGGAAGCAGTTGGAAGAGAAAATGGTACAGCAGTTGCAAGAGGATGTGGACATGGAAGATGCTTCTTAACAATCTCTGTAACCATTTCTTTTATGTACATTTGAAAATGCCCTTTGGACACTTGGAACTGCTAAGTTATTACTTTATTTTTTACATGAGGTCACTTAAATGAAAAGTGATTAAAATATATCTTTCCTCCATTGCCATCTACAAAACATCAGATACTATGGATGTTACATTGCATTTCAGTGTTAAATCTTCACTGATAGAGGTACCTACGTAAATCATGAAAATTCTGCTTATAACTATAGAAGTGAATTGTGGTTATAAAATGGTTGTGCCATTTGGATAACGGCATAGGACAGCATTTGTATAACTAATGGCAAAAATTCATGGTTAGTGATGTATAAAATAAAACATCCTTTGCAGTAAAATATTCCCTTTATTAATGTTATAGAAGGGGGGATACAACAAGGAACTAACAATTTGTATGACAGTGTCAAATATTATTTTGATTTTAGTATTTCCTGTTTTGGTTTATTTGCAACTCAGACAAGCATAATGATATTGTGTGATGAAGCCTAATTACGCTAAACTGTTTTGACCTGGTTTAACCCTTCTGATAGGTAGTTTTAAATGTTGGGGATGAGAACTGAGTAATCTTTGCCTGGAGTGACACTACACTCTAGAATTGCCACTTTGGAGAATACTCAGTTCCAACTTGTGATTCTTGGTAGAACAAACTTTATTTTTCTAGCCTACCAACGATCTAGAAGCAGAGGAATCTCAGTGCCTTTTTTATTATTATTTTTTGGGGAACAGAGTTTCTCCATGTTGGTCAGGCTGGTCTTGAACTCCCGACCTCAGGTGATCCACCCACCTCAGCCTCCCAAAGTGCTGAGATTATAGGTGTGAGCCACGAATCTCAGTGCCTTTTAAAAGTTATGTGGTTTTCTATGGCTGGGCGCGGTGGCTCACGCCTGTAATCCCAGCACTTTGGGAGGCCGAGGTGGGTGGATCACGAGGTCAAGAGAGCGAGACCATCCTAGTCAACATGGTGAAACCCCGTCTTTACTAAAAATACAAAAAATGAGTTGGGCATGGTGGTGCGTGCCTGTAATCCCAGCTACTCAGGAGGCTGAGGCAGGAGAATTGCCTGAACCCAGGAGGCAGTGGTTGCAGTGAGCTGAAATTGCGCCATTGCACTCCAGCCTGGGTAACAAGAGCGAAACTCCATCTCAAAAAAAAAATTTAAAAAAAAAGCCTCCTGTTTTTGAAAAGTAGAATTTATGGGTACAACATCTGTTCATTATTTGCACATAAAATAAAGCCATTTAAAAAGTAAAAAAAAAAAAAATTATAGTATAGTAAGTTCACAAATCAATAACAGAGGCATGTATATCATCAGGTATTATGTATCGTACATAACCATATGTGCTATAGTTTTTACACGACTGGCAATGAACTAGGTTTGTTACACCAGCATTACCACACACGAGTAATGTGTAATGTGTTGTGCTATGATGCTATGACAGCTCTGATGTCCCTAGAGATAGGATGTCACTAGGAATTTTTCACCTTATTATAATGTTATGGTATAATTACATCATATATGTGATCCATCGTTAACCAAAACATCGTGATGCAGTGCAGGACTGAATGCATCTCTTCTGCTGGTCCTGCTTCTCTGGTTGAAACATGACTGATACAGTACACAAATGCAAATTGTCTCTCATGGGATACTTCTATGGGTCTTAGGAGATCCTAAGCCGAGATGCATCCCTGCGGAATTTCTGCACTGCGTCATTCCCTTATACACGTGAGCTGCTCTCTGGAAGGCCTCTTGTGACTTTACCTTAGCCCTCGACTTCTAGTGAAGCATCCAACATGGCTTCTTTCTTGTAGGCTCTCCTCACTGATAGGGAGTCCTCTTGCATAAAGCCCTTTGCAGATGACTCAAACCCACATCTACTTCTTCTGGGATGAGGGGAGCTCATATACCCACTCACCAAATCGTGAAGCTGCACCTCGAAGCCACCCCACCTTACCCTGTCGTCAGGAGCAACTTCTGCTAGCTTCCCACCACTAAGCCTCTCTAAATAACAGTCACACAGAAGTGTCTGTATCCTCTTCAGAAGGGGACGTAGGTGAGGTTCTTTCAAACACTTTTTTGTTCCCTTTGCCATTTCAAATTTACAAGCTCCCATAGCTGAGCAAGCATACAGCCAAGGAGTAAGACTCTGTACACCTTTAGCAAGCAGTGCTCCATCTCTCCAAAGTGCCTTCTTGTTTCACCTCTCACTTGGAATCAGGGTGGGAGGGGAACTACCCCAGCAATCTTTATTTTTATTATAATCATCTCTTTCTGTTGCCCTAGCTAGAGTGCAGTGGTGTGATTGTAGCTCATTGTAGCCTCTATCTCCCAGGGTCAAGCGATCCTCTCACTTCAGCCTCCCTAGTAGCTGGGACTACAGACATGCACAAACATGCCCAGCTAATTCTTTTATTTTTTTATTTTTAGTAGAGACAATGACTTGCTGTGTTGCCCAGGCCGGTCTTGAACCCCTGAGCTCAAGCAATCTTCCCGCCTTGGCCTCTCAAAGAGCTGGGATTACAAATGTGAGCCACCACACCCAGGTCCCAGCAATCTTTTGATTCACGAATTCTTTCAAAGAATTTGTCTCTGCAATCCTGTAATCACCAGCAGGTTCTTCCTGCCCTCTACACAGGCAAAACCAATCACTGAGCTATGGCATAGCAGTAAAGAAAGAGTTTGGTTGAAGGGAGGCTAACCCATGTATTACAACCAGAGGTATCACTCAAATAAGTCTCCCTGAAGGCTCCAAGTTTAGGGGTTTTCAAGGATAGTTGGTGATCAGAGGGCTAGGGAATGGGGGATATTGATTGATTGGGGTAAAATCATTGGGGTGTGGAAAATGGTCCTCATGCACTGAGGTGGCCTTTGGATAAGGCCATAGGACTGACGGGGTCATGAGTTGCAGTTCAGGCTGGAGTCAGCTGGTCATGAGAAATGTAAAATCTGAAAAAAAAAATCTCAAAGCCCAATCTTGGGTTCTATAATAATAGATATTATCTACAGGAGTAATTGAGGAAGTTACAAATCTTGTGACCTCCAGAACAACAGCTGGTTATCATTTAACTTTACCTATATTTTACAGAATTCAGGCCCCTCTCTTAATCCTAACCTGTGGCCTTTCATTAGTTTTACAGAGGTGGTTTAGTTTTAGGAAAGGGTTATTATCATCTTTGCTGTAAGGTTAAAGTATAAATTAAATGCCTCCCAAAGTTTTTTGGCCTACACTGAGGAATCACCAAAGCCAACTTGTAGGTTACAAGCAAAATGGAGTCAACTATGTCAGACTTCTCTTCCTGTCATAACTTTGCAAAGGTGGTTTCAGTCAGTCTCTATCTTTTCCTGATTTGGGCTGTGGATAATTGTTTTTAGACCAGTTTGGAAAGTCCTGTAGGGCATGCTAAGAACCCTCTTTGGAATATAGGCTTTCTTAACGCCTAATGTTGTCAGCTTTAGATATTAGCCAAAATTCTGAGTCAACCAAAAAAAAAAAAACCTCTTTCTAATATTTTATTGTACTCATCACTGAGTAGCTTTTTGCAGCCTCAAAAAAATCAATTATTCATAGGTGAGCTTCTGTGATGATTAATTTCATGTGTCAGCTTAACTGGGCCATGAAATATCCAGATACCTGGTTAAGCATTACTTCTGCGTGTGTCTGTTCAGGTGTTTCCACTAGAGATTAGTATTTAAACTTGTGGACTGAGTAAAGCAGATGCCCAACGTGGCTGGGCATCATCCAGTTCAACAAAACTCTGAACAGAACAAAAAGACAAAGGAAGGAACAGTTTCTCTCTCTCTCTCTTTCCCTCTCTCTCTCTCTCTCTCTGTCTCGCCACCCCTGTCTCTCTCTCTGCTGACTGTTGGAGCTGGGGTACCAGTCTTCTCCTGCCCTCGGACTGTGACTTACACCATCAGCACTCCTGATTCTCGGGTCTTCAAACTTGACTGGAACTTATACCATCAGACCTCAAGTTCTCAGGAATTTGGACTTAGACTAGAATTCACACCATCAGTTCTTCTGGTTCTCAGAATTCTGGGCTCAGACTGGACTACATCATCAGCCTTCCTGAGTCTCCAGCTTACAGATACCAGACTGTGGGACTTCTCAGCTTCTAAAATCATATGAGCCAATTCCTCATGATAAATATCTTTCTATATCCCGTTGAGTCTGTTTCTATGAAGAACTCTGACTAATACAGATTTCGGTACAGAGGACTAAGCTCTGATTTTTATTTTGCCCAAATTCCTACCTAAGGGGTCTAGGGAGTCATGCCCTACAAACCATAAGTTCTCACCAGATGGGTTTTATTTGACCCTATGTATCGTGACTTACTTTTCAATCTGACTCTGGCATAACATTATGAGACAAGGAAAAAAATATTTAACCCAAAAATATATTTCCTGGCCATACCTTGAAATTGCCCTGCAAAGTCTCTTGTGGGAAAAATCCACATTCTATAGAGAATCCCCTTTCCCTTTTGCTTTCCTTCTTTTCTTTCCAGATCCAGGAGATAATCACCTAAGAGCCAGGCATCCTTTTAGGTCTGATAAGAAACATTTTACAACCTGCTCTCTCTCTGAAGTCTGCTATCTGAAAGCTTGCTCGGCACAATAAAACTTAGACTCCACAATCAACCTCAACATTTCTTTCTAACAATCCCAGGTCTTTGTTATGGGTTGAACTATGTCTCCCAAAAAAAGATAAGTTGAAGTCCTAACCTCAGGATATGACCTTATTTGGAAATAGGGTCATTGAAGCTGTAATTAGTTAAAGATGAGGTCATTCTAGATTACTCTGAGCCCCTAATCCAATATGACTGGTGTCCTTATTGGAAGATGATCTTGTGAAAAAAAGACACAGGGAAAATGCCATTTGAAGACATTTGAAGAGAGAGGATTTGAGTAATCGGTTACAATCCAAAGAACACATGGAGCTCTTGGAAGCTAGGGGAGATGAATGGAACAGATTCTCCCCCAGAAGGAACAAACCCTGCCAACACCTTGACTTTGAGCCTCTAGAACTGTCAGACAATACATTTCTGCTGTCTTTAACCACCAAGTTTATGGTACGTTGTTAGGGCAGCACTAGAAAATTAACACCAGTCAAACAAATTCAACCAATTGTCAACCAGAAAATATTTAAATTTACCTGTAGCCTGGAAGCCCCCACTTCAAATTGTCTCACCTTTTTGAACAAAGACAATGTATTTCTTTCTTTCTTTCTTTCTTTTTTTTTTTTGAGACGGAGATTGGCTCCTATTACCCAGACTGGAGTGCAATGGTGACATCTCTGCTCACCGCAATCTCTGCCTCCCGGATTCAAACAATTCTCCTGCCTCAGCCTCCCGAGTAGCTGGGATTACAGGCATATGCCACCATGCCCCACTAATTTTGTATTTTTAGTAGAGATGGGGTTTCTCAATGTTGGTCAGTCTGGTCTCGAACTCCCGACCTCAGGTGATCCGCCTGCCTCAGCCTCCCAAAGTGCTGGGATTACAGGCGTGAGCCACCATGCCCCACAAACCAATGTACTTCTTAAGTATATTTAATTGAGGTCTCATGCCTCCCTGAAATATATAAAACCAAGTTGTGCCCTGATCACCGTGGGCACCTGTTCTCAGGACCTCCTGAGGGCTGTGACATGGGACATGGTCACTCATATTTGGCTCAGAATAAATCTCTTAAAATATTTTACAGAGTTTTACTCTTTTTGTTGACAATATTTCAGCACCCAAATACATGGGGCCTCAGAGAAGACTCAGGACACTGAAAGAGTTGCCCCAAACCGGAGCTAAGATACCAGCAGGGGCCCATTGAAGCCCCACTGAGTTCAAGCTTCTCCTCCAGTGGAACTGGTAAGTCCTCCTGAGCCCCATCCCTCCCTTTGGTTGATGGTCCTTGATTTATCTCTATTGCTTTTTTTCCTAAAATTTATCTTGATTTGGTTTGTCTGTGTGCATTTGCATGAAAAACTGAACTGTTGTTTTCACAGCTAAATGAGAGACTGAGTTTTTCAGCTCCTAAGAGAAAGGGCATTTGCTCCTTTCAGCCAAAAGCCGTGGCTGGGTGGCCAGGGGCCTTGCAGGAGTGGCCGGGGGTTGATTCCTCACCATATGCAGCAGCCCTACAGGGAAATTCCAACAAATTCCCACACTCTCAGGCCATGGCAACCTAGGCCTCCACAATTTGACCATTCTCTCACTATCCCGTGCCAGGGATCCTATCTGGTGTGCTCAATGCAATCCCTGTTACACTGAAAACAGGTTACCCTATCTTATCAACCTTTACACAGATCATCTCCTCTTTGCCTTAACTGCAACCCAACCATTTCTTAAAAAATATGTCCCCTCAAAATGACGTTACTAAGTTGCAAGGAGATTGGAAGTGGTGAAAAGAGGGAAGTCAGCATTTTTGTTATTGTTATTTTCCTTGCTGACTCCAGACCATTGCTTCTTCATCATAGAAAAATGGTTCCTTTAGGCCGGGCATGGTGGCTTACACTTTTAATCCCAGCACTTTGGGAGGCCAAGGCAGGGGGATCACAAGGTCAGGAGTTTGAGACCAGTCTGGCCAACATATGAAACTCCATCTCTACTAAAAATACAAAAAATTAGCCAGGTGCACTGCGTACGCCTGTAATCCCAGCTACTCGGGAGGCCAAGGCAGGAGAATTGCATGAACCTGGGAGGCAGAGGCTGCACTGAGCCAAGATTGTGCCATTGCACTCCAGCCCAGGCCACAATGTGAGACTCTGTCTCAAAAAAAAAAAAAAAAAAAAAGTTTCCTTTAATGGATGGTGATGATGACTACATGACATGGTGAATGTAATTACTGTCACTGAATTATACACTTAAACATGGTTAAAGTGATAAACTTTTTATTATGTACACTGTATCACAATGAAAATGATAGCCCCCTGAAAAATGGCTTCTTTGAGGCCCATGCCACCTGCCCATCCCACCCACTACCCCGTCTCATCACTGTCACCTTCAAACCTTTTCTCTCCCTCTCAGTGATCCCAGATTTTGCTCAGAACTCAGTCCGTCTTCTCTCTTCCAAGTTAGATATCACGACAGCAAAAATTAATTAAAGATCAAAATGTGAAACCAAATAATTAAAGCTGGGTTAAGAGAGGACCGGGCACAGTGTCTCACGCCTGCAATCTCAGCACTTTGGGAGGCCACAGTGGATGGATCACCTGAGGTCAGGAGTTTGAGACCAGCCTGGCCAATATGGTGAAATTCTGTCTCTACTCCGTAGGCCAAGGCATGAGAATCACTTGAACCCAGGGGGAGAAGGTTGCAGTGAGCCTTGCTGCACAATAGATCTCTTGAACTTATTCTTCTCCAAGTGAAATTTTGTATCTTTTGACCAACATCTCCCCAATCCCCTCTTCTCATTTTAAGTTTTAATAAATTCAGAACTGTCATGTTTCCCCTTATTGTGGATTTTGGTATTCTACCTAGAATCACTCGCTTGGGATTTACTTGTATTTTTCCAAAATTTTTGTCTATTAAGTTTATATTTTTAATTAATTAATTAATTAGAGACAGTCTCACTCCATTGCCCAGGCTGGAGAGCAATGGCATGATCTCGGCTCACTGCAACCTCCTCCTCCTGGGTTCAAGTGATTCTCAGGCCTTGGCCTACGGAGTAGAGACAGAATTTCACCATATTGGCCAGGCTGGTCTCGAACTCCTGACCTCAGGTGATCCATCCACTGTGGCCTCCCAAAGTGCTGAGATTGCAGGCGTGAGACACTGTGCCCGGTCCTCTCTTAACCCAGCTTTAATTATTTGGTTTCACATTTTGATCTTTAATTAATTTTTGCTGTCGTGATATCTAACTTGGAAGAGAGAAGACGGACTGAGTTCTGGGCAAAATCTGGGATCACTGAGAGGGAGAGAAAAGGTTTGAAGGTGACAGTGATGAGAAGGGGTAGTGGGTGGGATGGGCAGGTGGCATGGGCCTCAAAGAAGCCATTTTTCAGGGGGCTATCATTTTCATTGTGATACAGTGTACATAATAAAAAGTTTATCACTTTAACCATGTTTAAGTGTATAATTTAGTGACAGTAATTACATTACTCCCACCTCCACCACCTCCACCACCACCACTTCAATTTTTCTTTGAAACCAGCTGCCCACTTACTTGTGAGAAAGATATTTGTTGGCATCATTAAAGAAAATCCTGAAGAACAACATCACATAAGAGATTCTTTTGAACAGTATGGAAAAATTGAAGTGATTGAAATCATGACTGACCAAGGCAGTGGCAAGAAAAGGGGCTTTGCCTTTGTAACCTTTGGCGACTGTGACTCCGTGGATAAGACTGTCATTCAGAAATACCATACTGTGAATGGCCACAGCTGTGAAGTTAGGAAAGCCCTGTCAAAGCAAAAGATGGCTAGTGCTTCATCCAGTCAAAGAGGTCGAAGTGGTTCTGGAAACTTTGGTGGTGGTCGTGGAGGTGGTTTCAGTGGGAGTGACAACTTTAGTCATGGAGAAAACTTCAGTGGTTGTGGTGGCTTTGGTGGCATCTGTGGCAGCAGTGGATATGGTGGCAGTGAAGATGGCTGTAATGGATTTGGTATTGATGGGAGCAAATTTTGGAGGTGGTGGAAGGTACAATGATTTTGGCAGTTCCAACAATCAGTCTTCAAAGTTTGGACCCATGAAGGGAGGAATCTTTGGAGGCAGAAGCTCTGGCCCCTGTGGTGGTGGTGGCCAATACTTTGCCAAACCACAAAACCAAGGTGGCTATGGTGGTTCTGGTAGCAGCAGTAGCTATGGCAGTGGCAGGAGATTTTAATTAGGAAACAAAGCTTAGCAGGAGAGGAGAGCCGGAGAAGTGACAGGGAAGGTACAGGTTGCAACAGATTTGTAAACTCAGCCAAACGCAGTGGTGGCAGAACGTAGCTGCTACAAAGAAGACATGATTTAGACAAATACTCATGTGTATGGGCAAAAAAAACCTCGAGGACTGTGTTTGTGACTAATTGTATAACAGGTTATTTTAGTTTCTGTTCTGTGGAAAGTGTAAAGCATTCCAACCAAGGGTTTTAATGTAGACTTTTTTTTGCATCCATGCTGTTGATTGCTAAATGTAATAGTCTGATCGTGATGCTGAATAAACACCTTTTTTAAAAAAAAGAAAGAAAGGAAGGAAGGAAGAAAGAAGAAAGAAAGAAAGAAAGAAAACAGATTTTAAGTGTTCTCACTCCCACACACAAATATGTGAGGTAACGCATATGTTAATTAACTCATTTGCCCATTCTACAATGTATATATATTTCAAAACAACATGTTGTACATTTTAATGTATACAATTTGTATCTATCAATTAAAAAAAAAAAACAGGCCAGGCACAGTGATGCACACCTGCGGTCCCAGCTACTCAGGAGGTTGAGGCAGGAGCATCACTTGAGCACAACAGGTTGAGGCTACAGTGAGCTATGATCATACCACAGCACTCCAGCCTGGGCAAAAAAAGTGAGTCCCTGTCTCTAAAATACACACATACACACACACACACACGCGCACACACACACAATTTTTTTAAAACGTAAAATGCATGACTAGAAAGAAAAAAAACTCATAATGTTTTAAGAAAACAAATAATATAAAACATTTGCAACACATATGACTGACAAATAAGCAGGCAGCATGTGCCTCAAAGAGTGCCAACAGATTGATGAGAAAAAAGACAGTGAAAGAACCCTGATAGAGTGAATAGCCAAAGGATATAAACATGTAACTCACAGGACACACAGATAACTCACTTACTTGAGAAGATGCTCAAAGACAGTACTAGTCTGGAAAGCACAAACAATGACAAAGCTATAACATCCCTCTTCCCCACAAAAATAGTAATAATAATAATTAGCCAGAATTCAAAACATTGAGAACACATGAGCTGAGAAGGACCTGGGACCGGCACCCTCATTTATTGCCAGTGGGGGTAAAATTGCTTCAGCCTTTTGGAAAAGTAATCCAGTGGTATCTATTAACATTTTTGATTCGGCACACGTGTTAGCTCATGATTCTCACTTTTAGGAATCTATTATAGAGAAACAGCATACATGTACAAAAACGTTCACTGCAGCGTTTTATTTCATCTCTTACACTATTACTCCCAAATCTTTCCCTCTACACGTCCCTCACTTTAGGGCCCTCATTATTTGGGTTTCTTGCCTACTTCTGGCTAACTCTCTTTCCTGACACCTTTTTTCTTCCCCTGAAATCACACTGTAACATCCTCTTCCTCCATCCTTCTTGCCATTTGATTTCTCTGTTATTACAACTAACCTTGTGTGGGCTACTGCCTAAAATCATGCAATAGTACAGGCTGAAGTCACTAAAAATGTATGACCTCCTGCCTCACCCAAGCTCGCAGGGCTACCCAGCAATGTCGTGTCTCTAGGCAGATGCCTCTCTTTCCCCTTTGTGATTATTCAAAAATTCTGCTGTCCATAGACCCCCCTTTTATTTCCTTTCTCCTTCTTAGCACATGACCTCGTATTTGATTTCACTGAGAAAATGAAGTTCACCAGGCAAGAACAGTTTACCTCCCTATCGCTTATAATAAACACATCAGAATCCTCACCCACTTTCCTTCTTCCAGGGGAAGGGGCACTCTTTCTACCCAAGGTTACTTCTTCCAGATGTCCAGTCAATAAATAAGACAATAAAAGAACCCTGATCTGGTTCATATTCATCCACTGCCTCAAGGATCTTGGTCTATATAATCTGTTGCTTCCTGTAGCTTCCCTGTGACTTCTCTGGCTCTCCTCTCCTGCTAAGCTTTGTTTCCTAATTAAAATCTCCTGCCACTGCCCTAGCCACTGCTGCTACCAGAAGTATCATTGGCTAGTTTCACATTCATCCACTGTCTCAAGGATCTTGGTCTATAAAGTGTCCTGTCTCACACTCTCACACACATTTTTTTTTTTGAGATGAAGTCTCACTCTGTCACCCAGGCTGAAGTGCAGTGGCACGATCTCGGGTCACTGCAACCTTTACCTCCCGGGTTCAAGTGATTCTCATGCCTCAGCCTCCTGAGTAGCTGGGACTACAGGCGTGTGCTACCACACCTGACTAATTTTGGTATTTTTAGTAGAGACAGGTTTTCACCATGTTGGTCAGACTGGTCTCAAACTCCCAGCCTCAAGTGATCTGCCTGCCTTGGCCTCCCAAAGTGCTGGGATTACAGGCATGAACCACCGCAGCCGGCCACACTCACATGCATTTGTAATCTCTCCTTTTCAACATTTTTTCTACCTCAAGTTACAAAACGTGCTACTGTCTTCTATCTGTATTTTAAGATATATTGACCTTACACATAACTCTACTTAGATATTATCTCTTTCCTTCCTCTCTTAACCAAACTTCAAATAGGACCATCTAATCTCATTGTTTCCACTTCCTTATCTTGTATTGTTTATCGGCCTGCTGAAATTTCACCTGTCACCACAACACCAATGAAGGATGATAGGTGTGCCCTTCATATTGCCATTTCCATTAAATAGTCTCCTCTCATTATGTTTACAACTCTTTGGCATTTGCTTCTAAAGAGTGCTCCCTCCCCCTTGAAAACCATTTTTTCTTTAGGTTTTATTAGATCATTTTTTTGCTCATTCCTCTATGCCAGGAGTTTTCTTCCCTCCTCTTGATTTTCTTTCCCTTCTCAGTGCTAATATAGAAATAAAGACTTTACTATCATCAAAACTTTGCTGTATGAGAGCATTACTAGCAAGGGAAAGATGTGTCTTATAGATGTTAAACATGAAGAATCTGAAAGACCCCCTTCTCAGTAAAAACCCCTCATTATTCTGCAGAAATGGAACCAGAATTGAAGTCATCATAATCATGAAGAGCCTGGGGTTCACCTTATCTCTGCCTTATGAGGAAATAAAGAAATAGGGAAAAAGGTTTGACAAAATGGTAATGAGAATAGACACTTTGGAGAGGAATATAGGTGAATTACTGGAGCTGAAAAACACAACACGAGAACTTCACAAAGTATGCACAAGTTTTAACAGTCGAATTGATCAAGCAGAAGAAAGGATATCAGAGTTCGAAGACCAACTTAACGGAATAAAACGAGAAGTTAAGATTAGAGAAAAAAGGATAAGAAAGAATGAGCAAAGTCTCCAAGAAATATGGGACTATGTGAAAAGACCTAATCTACGTTTGATAGGTGTACCTGAATGTGACGAAGAGAATGAATCCAAGTTGGAAAATACTCTTCAGGAGATTATTCAGGAAAACTTTCCCAACCTAGTAAGACAGGACAATATTCAACTCCAGGTAATACAGAGAACACCACAAAGATATTCCTCAAGAAGACCAACCCCAAGGCACATAATTGTCAGATTCATTAGGGTTGAAATGAAGGAGAAAATACTAAGAGCAGCCAGAGAGAAAGGTCAGGTTACCCACAAAGGGAAGCCTATCAGACTTACAGCAGATCTCTCAGCAGAAACCCTACAAGCCAGAAAAGAGTGGGGGCCAATATTCAACATCCTTAAAGAAAAGAACTTTCAACCCAGAATTTCATATCCAGCCAAACTAAGCCTCATAAGTGAAGGAAAAATAAAATCTTTTGCAAACAAGCAAGTACTTAGAGATTTCACCATCACCAGGCCTGCAGAAGCTTCTGAAAGAAGCACTATACATATTAAGGAGCAACCAGTATCAGCCTTTCCAAAAATATATCCAGCTAGCATCAAATGGCAGTATTAAACTCATATATATTATTAACTGGATAAAAACCTAAAACCCATCGGTACACTGTATCCAGACCCATCTCACATGCAACGATACACAAAGACTCAAAACAAAGGGACAGAGGAAGATTTACCAACCAAACGGAGAGCAAACATAAATAAATAAATAAAAAGCAGGAGTTGCAATTCTCACCTCTGATAAAATAGACTTTAAAGCGACAAAGATCAAAAGAGACAAAGAAGAACATTACATAATGGTAAAAGGATCAATGCAACAAGAAGAGCTAATGATCCTATATATACACATAACCAATACAGGAGCACCCAGATACGTAAGACAAGTTCTTAATGAATTATAAAGAGACTTAGCCTCCCACACAATAATAGTGGGAGACTGTAACATCATATTGTCAATATTAGACTGATCAACGAGACAGAAAATTAACAAGGATATCCAGGACTTGAACTCAAACCCGGAACAAGTAAACTTAATAAACATTTATAGAACTCTGCACTTCAAATACACAAAACATACATTCTTATCAGTACCATATCACACCTATTCCAAAAGTAAATCACTCCTCAATAATTGCATAGCATTTTATAGGTTTAAATGAAATATTGGTTGGCTGCTTGTTTGTTATTTTCTTCCGTTATTCCTTCCTGTCTCCATTGTTAAGCACAATTATTGGCATGGAAGAGATTTTCAGTTCCCATTTTTAGACTGTATTTTAGCCTGGGCAATAAAGCAATATTCCCGTTCTCTCTCCCTCTTTCTCTTCCTTTTTCTTCCTCTTCTTCTTTCTTTTTCTTTCTTTCTTCCTTTTTTTCTTCAAAAAAAAAGAAAAAAAAAAAGACTGAGATACTAATGTATCTATCTGCTTGGGATAATAATAAGAGCCAGGGTGAGATAAGTGAAATTAGAAGGATGTGATAAATATAAGTTGAATACAAGACCCCATTAGCTAATGGATTGCTGTGGAACCCAGTAGAACCTAGATATCTATCAGGATCATTTACATTGCAGGCCAAAACAAGTCAAACTCACATGGCAAATACTTGGCGAAATATCTTTCTACAAGGAGATCTTAGTCTTTTACTAAATACCAAAATATCACTAAAAGTCTATATGGTATTGGGTTTACTGTGTAAATTTACAAAAAAAAAAAAAAAGAAAGAAACAGGCACCCAAATTTATACGTTGCTGGAGAGTTTAAATTGGTGGGGCTCTCACACCAGTTAGAATGGTGATCATTAAAAAATCTGGAGACAACAGATGCTGGAGAGGATATGGAGAAATAGGAACACTTTTACAGTGTTGGTGGGAGTGTAAATTAGTTCAATCATTGTGGAAGACAGTGTGGCAATTCCTCAAGGACCTAGAAATCGAAATTCCATTTGACCCAGCAATCCCATTATTGGGTATATATCCAAAGGATTATAAATTATTCTATTATAAGGACACATGCACACATGTGTTCATTGTGGCACTGTTTACACTAGCAAAGACCTGGAACCAACCCAAAAGCCCTCAATAATAAATCGGACAGGGAAAATGTGGCACATATACACCATGGAATACTATGCAGCCATCAAAAACAATGAGTTCGTGTCCTTTGTAGGGACATGGATAAAGCTGGAAACCAGTTGGTGTCTGGGAATTAAAGAGTTAGGTTTTTATTATAGTCTGCAGTCTGGGCTTATTTGTACTCATCCTTCTTGGGAAAGCTTTTCAACCAGTCAAAGGGAACTGAGTGTTGTGATCTAAGTCTTTGGTCACTGCAGCTATATCTGCATTAGGGAGCACCACAAACCCAGTAACACTGTGACTCTTGCAGACTTATAGAAGTACCACCTTGGTGGTCTTGGGTATGATACAGGAAAACTTACTAGATTACCAGAAAAAGACTCTTGTTATCTTCTGTTACTTTACACCAAGGAAACAAAGTCGCTCTCTCCATTCTGAGCTATCTGGAGCTGGGGGAATAGTGACACAAGTACCCTTGTGGCCACCACCACTGGGAGTGCACTAGGTCAGACCTGAAGCCAGCACAGCACTGGGTCTCACCCAAGGCTTGTGGTGACCACTACCTGGCTACCACTGATGTTCCCTCAAGGTCCAAGGGCTCTTCAGTAACCTTATGGTGAATGCTGCCAGGCCTGGGTCTCCACCTTTGGAGCAATGTGCTCCTTCCCCTCTGACCCAGGACAGGTCCAGAAATGCAGTCCAGGAGCCTAGAATAGAGGACCCCAGGTGCTTACTTGGTGTTCTGCCCCACTGTAGCTAAGCTGGTACTTAAGCTGCAAGACAAAGTCCCCATTAGTCTCGGGTTAAATCTCTCCTTATCTATGTCCAATCTCCCTCTCATTTCCTCCAGCAGAAGCAGTCTCTCCCCATGGATACCATAGCTAAGAATGTGCTGAGTCACACTGGAAGCCAGCGTAGCCCTGGATCTCACCCAATACCTATGGCAAATACTGCCTGGGCACTGCTGCTGGTTAGTCAGAGCCAAAGGGCTCTTTAGTCGGCAGGTTTTGAATCCTGCCTGGACTGAGTCCTTCCTTTCAAGGCATGTTCCCTTCTGATCCAGAGTGTGTCTTAAAATGTCATCCAGAAACTAGGTCCCAGAATAGGGACCTTGGGACTCTGCGTGGTGGTGTCCTATCCTTTTGTGGCTGAGCTGTATCCTTGCAAGACAAAGTCCTCTTTATCCTCCCGTCTCTTCTCCTCAAGTGGAAGGAAGGAGTCTGTACCAGAGCTGCAAGCTCCACTGCCTGGGGTTGGAGGAGGGGTTACACAAGCACTCCCTTGGCCACCCAGCTGGTGTCTCACTAGGTCATGTTCCCTGTTGTATGCAAAATTTCAATGCTGCAAAAGAAAGAGCACTCGAATATAAATCCTCTCAGCAAAGCAGTTTACTTCTATAGAAGGGTGGAGCAATGGTGAGCGTGCACATGGACAACGGAAGGAAAGGGGTTCTTATTCCTGATGCAGGTAGCCCCTCCTGCTGTGTCGTTCCCCCATTGGCTAGGGTTAGAGCACATAGCCTAAGCTAATTCTGATTGGCTATTTTAAAGAGAGCAGCAGTATGAGCCAAAGTGGCAGGGTGAGTAGTTTGGTGGGAAGGACAGTTATGGGACAAGTCAGAGCAGGTGACTGGGATGACTCAGGTCAAAGCAGGTGACCAGGGCAGGTGACTGGAGCAGGTGACCAGAGCAGGTGACCAAAGCAGGTGACTTGGATAAGTCAGGATGAAGCAGGGGATGGGGGAACAGATGTGAACTACTGATTAGAGCTGGTGGAAAAGGTTGTTTACTAAAACTACAAGGAATTTAAATTTTAAAATGGAGGACAAAGAACTGAACATACTAACATACTGATTCTTTGTAGAGAAATTTAGAGCTCATTGTGTCCAACATTCCATCCATGTCCACCGGCTCTGAGCCCAGCATAGCACCAGGTCTTGCCCAGGAATTATGGTCCTTATGGCTTAGATTGCCTTTCAAGTTTATTTAGGACCCTAGAGTGCTTTACCCTGCAGTGGTGGGACAAGTGAAAACTCAGGTTCCCACCACTGGGAAGGGCGATTCCCCCGTGGGCTGGTCTAAACGCTTCCTCTGTGGGCACTGACTGAATTCTGTCCCATGTCGCTATCTGCTTTGACCAGGCAGCTCTCAGTTCCAATGGAAAGTCCCGTAATCACTGCACTCTTCCTCCCCGAAGCACAGACTCTCTCTCCACAACACACCTGCTGCTGGGAGATGGGGAAGGGGTGGCATTGGCAATTCAAGACTGTCTCTCCTGCCCCCTTCAGTGCCTCTTTTGTTGATATGATGTTAAAACCAGTACTGTAATTGCTTACCTGATTTTTGGTTCTTATGAAGGTGCTTTCTTGCGCAGGAAATTGTTCCATTTGTGTTCCTGCAGGGGGACAATCAGTGGAGGCTTCTTGCTCCAACTCCTCCTGTGTGTTCCTGGATTTTCTTCATTTCAATTTTGTGACTGCTCTGTTATTATCTTTAATAAATGTGTTATTCCAAACACTGAATGTTCCAGATATGTTTAATGTATAATGTTCATCAAAGGAGCCCGCTGTGCAACGTAAGTGCTAATCAAAAAACATTCGTTTCTAGTTTTACCAAACTTTATTTCACTAGGCAAGGCACAAGAATTGAGTTACTAACTGATCCCAGCCCCTAATAAATAAGTCTAAGGAATAAATAAGCAACCAGAAAGTAAACTGTTACTTCTCTTGTAACATTCTTAAGGGAGACAAAGCAGTGAAGAACTACACCCAATTCTGATGATAGGTGGATAAATCCTTATTAAAGGCCTGAACCTTAGTCACAAAGGAGGACTGCACACATCCTGCCTGCTCAGGTGAAAATTCAAGACCCAACTGTAGTTCTCCTTTTCTTATCTTTCAATAAGTAAATGAAATTGTGCACCCTGAAGTAGCCAAGCCATGGCCCACATGGAATCGCTATCATCACATCCTTAATGAAGTGAGAGTCACTACGATCACATCCATAACTAAGGGATACTTCCTGCACCAGAACCAAAGGACAGCAATCACTCGGGGACAGGAGCTTGTTTCCAGGACTTCCTTCTATGAGCATTGTATCCAGATTAACTGGCCCTTTGCCTCTTTAGAGTTAGGGTGGGTTAGGAAGGATTGGGATATACTGTTTTTCTCATCTTTAATTCCTCTAATTTATGGACAGAAACAACTGAATCAATAGTTTTCATTCTTATTTATTCATCCATTTATTTATTTAATAGTCACTGAATGTGAGCACTCTCTTAGGTATTTGGGATACAGTGGTAGATAAGATATAGTACACGTTTTTTAAAACAAAAACTATGACAGATAAAGACAAAAAGAATTATGGTCTGCTTCATTACTACACCTCTCTCCTTATGTATGTCTAAACTCTACTAAGGAGAAATAATAAAGTTTTTCTTATTTTTGAGGCATTAGTGCCTAAGATAATTTGGTGATCCAACCACATAAACTGTCTCTGTAAACTTTCCTCTATGAAAATGCCTTATCGAATTCATTGCTATCTTGAAATTAATATGCAGGTCACATAGTCACAGAATAGAAAAGATACAATTATACGTTGGTTAATTCAACCACATCTATGCATACTCAGAAAAAAAAATCAACCAAGACCTAAGTGTGAAGACCTAAGAAGGAGGAAGTACCACCTTGCCTTCACTCACTTCCCACAATTTATATTCTCACCATTAGCATTTTTTTTATTTAGAGACAGATCCTTGCTGGATCTCCCAGGTTGGAGTGCAGTGGCACAATCATAGCCCACTACAGCCTCAAACTCCTGGGCTCAAGCGATTCTCCCACCTCAGTCTCCCAAATAACTAGGACTACAGGTACACACCACCATGCCCAGCTAGGTTTACTCTTTAGAATAAAGTTTGATCTGCAAGGATCACTGTTAGGATAAAAGTATACTGCCAGGGATCGGTGATGTACTAGAGGACTAATAATGTACTTCTCTAGCACATAAGCAATAGTATATATGGGCATAGATTTTATCAGGTAAGCTCAGAATATAATATGAAAAAGATGTATTTTTTACAGATGGTTGGGCAGGGGATGAGGGTGGGAGAATGGCATTAGTTGGCATACTGAGAAATACAAAAAACAAACATCTATTTCAAAAGTTTGCTTAGATCTGGTCTTTAAATTGTTCACATACCTAAATAGTCTCCAAGAGAATCCATCAGTTAGGCATCAATCCCTAGGAGGTTGTCTTGCATGTAATGCCATATCTGAGAAAGTCCAGTATTTGCTAACCATATGCTCATGGCTTTCCCAACAGCCAGTGGACGGCTCCCTCCTTTTAGGGATACATGACAGATCCAAGGGTCAGGACGAGTGGCCATCCATCAATGTCTGACCTTCTTACACACCCACTGTAAAAGAACTTCACAGCTTGAGGCTTGAAGATCATTTTTGTTCATGGCACCGCATGTCTGCACTAAACTATTAAAAGAAATCCTGTAAGAATTCAGAAAAGTTAATCACTTAAGGCCACATGCACAGAAAAGGAGTTGAAAGGCATGAAAGGACAAAAACTGAGCAAATTCTTTTTCCCTATTCAGGTCCTAGTTCCCCCAAACAGCAGAAGAATAAAAATGGTTCATCAGCCTCTCTTTAAAATGTCATCCTTTTTGTTTCTGTCCTTACCTATTGTTCATTCCCCTCCTTGCTCCCTATTTCCTCTCCTTTTCACTCTTGCCTCTCCTTTCCATCTGCTTTTTTTTTTGAGACGGAGTTTCGCTCTTGTTACCCAGATTGGAGTACAATGGCGTGATCTCGGCTCACCGCAACCTCCGCCTCCTGGGTTCAGGCAATTCTCCTGCCTCAGCCTCCCGAGTAGCTGGGATTACAGGCACGTGCCACCACGCCCAGCTAATTTTTTGTATTTTTATTAGAGACGGGGTTTCACCATGTTGACCAGGATGGTCTCGATCTGTTGACCTCAGGATCCACCCGCCTCAGCCTCCCAAAGTGCTGGGATTACAGGCGTGAGCCACCGCGCCCGGCCCCATCTGCTCTTCTGAATCTATTCCCCAAGTAACATAATTTATCTTTCCTTTTTCCTCTCTCTCTCTCTTTTCACTCCTTTGAAGCCCCTTACCTTGAGAAGTTTAGAGGTGATCCATCTTCCCACCTCCAGCCAGAATTGTTCCTCAGTCCAATCCAGCAAAAGGCCTCACTGAGGAAACTTTTGACCAGGCTCTAAAGGAGAGGTTGAAAACCAAAAAAGGGACCTAGTGTCACAGTCAAACAATTATTCCTTTCCCCATTGGATTCCTAATACTAACTTAAGTAATTAATTAAAAGACAAGCTATCATTCTTTACACCCTCCATCATCACTACTCTGAAGGACTGAATGCTTGTGTCTTCCTAGAATCAACATTTTGAAGACGTAACACCCAGTGTGATGGTATCTGGATGTGGAGCCTTTAGGAAGTAATTACGTTTAGATGAGGCCATGAGGGTGGGGACTTCATGATGCAATCAGTGCCCTTATAAAAGGAGAAAGAGACCAGAGCGCACTCTCTGCCAAGTGACGATACAACAAGAAGGCAGCCGTGTGCAAGCAGAAGTGGGCCCCCACCAGGGGCCACAGAACCTTGATATTGGACTTTCCAGCCTCCAGAACTGAGAGAGATAAACATCTGTTGTTTAAGCCACGCAGTCTATGGTATTTTGTTACAGCAGTCCAAGCTAAGACAACTATTCACTATAAATAACTAATTTCTCATTTAACGTCTAATTCTAAAGATTAACATAGAGAGGAGCAGCATCCTGAAATTGACCTTTCTATCTGTAACTGGATTCTTATAATGTAGCAAATAAGATAATATTACATCTCTACTTTCCATTGCAATTTTCTCCTTAATTAAAGAAAAGCACCTGATGGGTATTCAGATTATCTAAAAAAAAAAAAAAAAAAAAAAAAAAAGAAGCTAAACATTTGCTGCAGAAGTGGTCATTTTTCCCATCATCATTAAATACATAAATTATGATGAAGCCTATAGCAATATTCTTGGTTTTTTCCCCCCACTAAAGTCTCATTTTCCATGTCCTCATCAATCTTGTATATGGTAAGAAAAAAACGGTTCTTAAGGGCACAGTTTAAGGTAAAGTTAAATTGGCTACACCACTTCTGTGTGCCATGTTACCCAAAAGAAGAGATAAAAGATGCTTTGATCTGCTAAGTCTGACATTCAAATGAAGAAGTTTATATCCTAAGAGAATTGTTTCTATAAATGAAATAAAATATTAAAAGATTAAAATAAAAGGTTAAAAAGATAATCCAAGGTTAATTTTGTTGTAGGATTTAATGTTGGTGTAATTAATAATTATATTTTCAATATTTTTGAATAACAGCTTAATTAGTTAAATACCTTTGGAATAAAATATGCTTTTTATCTAGAAGCTACTAAGAAAGCAATACAATTCAACTGCCTGTGCTTATTATGATAGCACCAGATGTCCCATTTTGATGTCATTTTTATTAGACTCCTAGAAGGCGGTTGCTGAAGAGTAAGAATGTATGGGCTCTGCTCTTAACTGTCTCTCTTTGCCCCCTTGGGCACTGCACCAGCACAAATAAAGAGTTGCTCTTCTAAAGTTGAGGGAGGAGCCAGCACAGCTCAAGCCTGTGATCCCAGCACTTTGGGAGGCGAAGGTGGGCAGATCACTTAAGTTGTAATTTTGTATCCTTTAACATAACTCTCCCTAACCTCCCCTTCCTCAACCCTTCCCAGCTTCTTCTATCCTCTGTTCTGAGATCAATACTTTTTTTGGTCTCGAATTCTGGACTCAAGCAATCCACCCACCTCAGCCTCCCAAAGTGCTAGGATTATAGGCATCAGCCACCGTGCCCACCAAAGTGGAATTTAAAATTTGGCTCTGCCAGATTTGTAGCCTTGGACTTATTCATTTTCTGATTTTTTTTTTTTTTTGAGACAATGTCTCACCCTGCTGCTGAAACTGAAGTGCAGTGGTGCAGTCTCGGCTCACTGCAGCTTCCACCTCCTGGGTTCAGGTGATTCTTGTGCCTCAGCCTCCCAAGAAGCTGAGATTACAGGTGTGCGACACCACACTCAGCTAATTTTTGCATTTTTAGCAGAGACGGGGTTTCACTATGTTGGCCAGGCTGGCCTCGAACTCCTGACCTCAAGCGATCCACCCATCTCAGCTTCTCAAAAGTGCTGGATGGCAGGCAGGAGCCACCACACCCAGCCAGTTCCTCTGGATTTTATTCATTCACCAACAAAATGAGGATGTTGAACTCTACTTTTTAGAATTGCTGTGATGATTAAGAAAAGGCTGGGTGTGGTTGTGGGCAACTGTAACCCCAGCTACTTGGGAGGCTGAGGCAGGAGAATCACTTGAACCCTGAAGGTGGAGCTTGCAGTGAGCCGAGATCGTGCCACTGCACTTCAGCCTAGGCAACAAGAGTGAAACTGCGTCTCAAAAAAAAAAAAAAAGAAAGAAAAAAGAATACTATACCTAAAACATCTGGCAAAAAGCAGGTGCTCAATCCATGGTAGCCTCTGTTATTATTGTACAGTTTACCGTTAGTGATCTAAGGTAGGAGGTGAACTCTACTTAAGTATCTCACTGAAAGATGACTGTGTAACAGCATGAGAGGGAAATTTTGCATAGGCCTGTAGATTCTACATATAGCAACCAAATTCTCCAGCAGCACTCTCCACCGATGGAATGCCAGTTTGAAAAACTTCAGTTTTAAGAGATCCATAGAGCTCTCATTTTTATTTTTATTTTTTGCTGTTTTGGCAGTGGCTCAGACCCCAGTATGATACTGGAAACATTGCACATACCTCAAAATAGTATGTAAATCTTGCCCTGAGAACAAAAGAATAATAACACTAGAACAAGAGACTCAGCAGGTCACATAAAAGTCAATTTGGTTCTACAGGATCTGACAAAAGCTGGAGCCAGAAAAAGAATTAAACCAGAGAATCAAGTAAGATTCCACGGGAATGTCAAAAGTAAAACTTATGACATCTAGCAGGGACTTTCCACCCTCTCCAGCACTGACTTGGCCCCAAAGAGCCTTAAGGGAAAATAAACTCAATTTGGAAATCCAGTGAATGTAACTGCTGTTTTACTCTACAATAGTCTCAGGAACCAGGGCATGTAAGGAAACAAAGGAAGGAATCCCTCTAATGATCCTGCCCTTCCTCTGAGTACCTCAGGAAACAGAAATATTGCTATTTTCTCAGATATTCTGTGCGCTTCATCTTTTCCCTCCTCTCCTCTCATGATCACATTGTGAAATTTATAGTAGCTGCTACACCACAATTTTCTGTCGCAGTGTCTTGTGCTATGACTCATAACTCCTGTTTATCAGTTTTGCCCACAATGTTTCAAGGTCATGGCTCACTTCTGCTACTGACGTTAGTCAGCTCAAATCCTCAGTCACTATATCAGAATGAGAATAGGAGTTTCTACAAGGTCCAGAAAGCAGGGCTATATTGCCAGAGGCCATAAAAGATCCCGTGTCTAATGAGTAGACCTCAATGCATTCTGCCACCTCACTTAGAGAAGGCATTAAAAAAAAACGTAAGTCACAAATGTGGAATAATTTAGAGTTTAGATTCTATGTAGAATTCCAAAGGAATAAGTGTTCCTTTGACAGAAAACAAGAATCTATGTGCCCTATATGTGTACCTATATACATAGTTGTAAAATTTAGGAACTATACGTTCTTCCCAACTGCTTTAGAGTAACTACCTCTGGGGTAAGTTAACATAGTTTAATTTTCAATAAACTGTTCTCTGTGACTAGAGTCTATCCCCAAAAAGAAAACAGAAAACAATAACATAACACAAAAATCAGTATTAAATTAGCACGAAAGATGTTATTTATGTTGACAAATTAGGATTTGATTGATATTTATACCAGGCAACCTCAGGATGTCAATTCCTTGTGTTGCCTTGAGATGGTCTAGGACCAATAGCAAGTTGTTTTCCAAGAGATTGCAGGGTGGATAGGAAGGATCTGAGGGGGCTGTAGGAAGTGGAGGCCAACACACACACACACACACACACACACACACACACACACACACACGTTTCCTTCCTTATATCCCAACTTTCTGGACATTGCAGTCTGGAACTTCCTGGATTTCAGTGAATGAAGGGAAAACATTTTTAAAGAAGGCATTTAAGACCTTGCCACAATCACTCTGTCCCCCTGATCTCTATTTTTCCCTCCCTCCCAAGTTCCACTGTATAAAAATCTGCTGCCTCTTGGTCGTTGGACCTGCATATTTCTGGACCTAAGACTTATTTTAACTATACCTTTATTTCAGGTCTAATTCCTCTCCAAAACACTCACCATCCTCCTACCTCCTCCCCCAACATACACACTTGCATGCTCTGCAAGCATCTGGGTTGCTGTAACTGAAGTTTGTTGGGTCAGGCAGCATAAGGGTAAAGAGTGGGGGAAGGAGAGGGAAGAAGGCAAAAGTAGAGGAGGAGGGAAGAAGAGGAAAGAGAACAAGAGGGAAGGGGAAGAATATAGTATCCCCCCAAATCACAGATTCCTTCTGTTCCTCAAAAGAGGATACATGATACATTTAATCAGTAGTTAAGAAAAACAAACCCCTACATTTTCTAAATGTTTGCATTTACCATTTCCTGGTTGCTCCTTATGATAAGGAGGTGTGAATCTCTGGCCAGGCAGAATTGCAGACTAGAATTCCAGTCCTTTTTCTCCACTGAGAAATAATAACAATGGTTACCATATCTCATCCAGAGGTCTGGACAGCTAGGACAGCTGGCACAAGTGGAGTAGTTGGAGCCTAGGAAAGAAGAGGACCTGGTTCACATCTTTATGGACCACTCAGTCTTGGAAATTAAATGGGAGATAAAATGGAATCTGGCAGTCCCGGGTCTTCCCTGCTCCACCACTTCTCAGATTGAGGGTAGAGAAATGTGTTCTCACAGTTCAACACCCGCCTATGAGTGAGAACATGCGGTGTTTGATTTTGTGTTCTTGTGTCAGTTTGCTGAGAATGATGGTTTCCAGGTTCATCCATGTCCCTACAAAGGACGTGAACTCATTGTTTTTGATGGCTGCATAATATTCCATGGTGTATATGTGCCACATTTTCCGGGTCTGTTGGGGGCAAATAGGGGAGGGACAGCGGGGGGTGGGGAGTTGGGGAGAGATAGCATGGGGAGAAATGCCAGATATAGGTGAAGGGGAGGAAGGCAGTAAATCACACTGCCACGTGTGTACCTATGCAACAATCTTGCATGTTCTTCACATGTACCCCAAAACCTAAAATGCAATTAAAAAATGGTAATAATAAATAAAGCACAATCCCAACAGAAAAGAAAAAGAGAGAGAAATGTGTAACAACGCATGTTCTCGATTTGAATACCTCATAATGTCCAACCCCATCATCTGCTAGTATATATTCTACTACACAAGAATGTGACTATAACTGAAGGAACAGAGCAGAAAACGTAGAACACTCTGCCTGAGAACTCTGGAGCAAGTACTGTACTTGTGCTAGAGATCTCTGTGCACATGTGATATAAACACACCAGATAACTGTGCATTTGCATGATATGTATCTGTGTACGGTCTTTGCTCAGTGTATATATTGCATAATTGCATAACGTATATTGCTTAAATCAGGCAGAATTATTCAGAATGCCCAACTGAAAATGCCAAAAAAAAAAAAAGAAAAACTAGGAAAAGCAAACTTAACCAGAATGAAAAGTTTTGTTTTTTTATTATCACAGATGTAACGGTCTCTCACCATTGAAAATTGGAAAAAAACACATATTTCGGCAAAAAGAACTAATATGTTTTTGAAGGGTTTTCTGGTAGAGAAGTATAACAGTGTTAAAGTGAAAAGTGATAGAATGCCCTGACTGAGCTCTTAAATGTGGAAGATCCGCATTCCTTTAAAATGGTCGGCTCATAGTTCTGTCAAGATGAAAGGGAACTGGCCAGGCATGGTGGCTCAGGCCTGTAAGCCCAGCACTTTGGAAGGCCAAGGCAGGTGACTCACATGAGGCCAGGAGTTCAAGACCAGCCTGGCTAACATTGTGAAACCTCATATCTATTAAAAATACAAAACAATCAGCCAGGTGTGGTGGTGCCCACCTGTAATCCCAGTTACTTGGGAGGTGAGGCATGAGAATCACTTGAACCCAGGAGGCAGAGGTGGCAGTGAGCCAAGATCGCAATACTGCATTCCAGCCTGGGTGACAGAGAGAGACACTGTCTCAAAAGCAAACAATCAAAGATGAAAGGGAATTGAATAGACTTTCAAGGTAATTCCAACCAAGATTCCAAAATTCTATTGATTTTCTACTTCAGTTTCCATGCTTACACATATTTGCATAAACTCACCATCAGCACAATTCTATAGAGAGCAAGTATGAGTCGTTATACTCCATGAGCACATGTGTAGATATATAATTGCAGAGTAGAGCATGTATCTACTCTAGATTTGGGAATTACAAAGTGGGGAAAGTAGTACTTTTCATATAAAGATTAGATAATTATTCTCTAAGAAGGCCTGGCATGCAACCAATATGAGTTCTGAAGATCAAGCTGTTAAATTGGCACCTTATAGAGGTGTGCTTTTTCCATACAACTGTGACATTGCTCAGCCTGGATTAGAAATTCCCCAATTCCCTAGGTGTTTCATTTTGTCAAAGGTCGGACTTGGATCTAAGGTAGAAACCCTGGAGCTGAACTCTTAGAATCCTAATAAATCACTTTTGCATAATCTGTCACTATCATTCCCTAAAAACACAAACCTAAGCTAGGACTCTAGACTGTAAAACAATAAACTGAGAGCCCTCTAGATCACTAGGTTTGAGGGCCTAGAAGAACTAAACTTAGAAAAATTCATTTTAGAAAATGTGAAAGCACCTCAATGGCAAGAAAAAAAAAAAAACACAGAATATGTTTAATTACATTATGACATATCTATTAATGAAAAGTTAAACCACTAATACTATAATTCACTAATATTATAATTTAATTATCACAATAAATATGGAATTAAGTAGGAAATGTTTCTGGCAACATAAAATTAAAAAGCAATATCCAAAATTATGAGTATGCTATGATCAGAACTATTTCCAGCCTTCCTTTAAAAGAAAGAAAGGTGGGGCCGGGCGCGGTGGCTCACGCCTGTAATCCCAGCACTTTGGGAGGCCGAGGTGGGTGGATCATGAGGTCAAGAGATTGAGACCATCCTGGTCAACATGGTGAAACCCTGTCTCTACTACAAATACAAAAGAAAATTAGCTGGGCATGGTGGTGTGTGCCTGTAATCCCAGCTACTCAGGAGGCTGAGGCAGGAGAATTGCCTGAACCCAGGAGGCGGAGGTTGCGGTGAGCCGAGATGGCGCCATTGCACTCCAGCCTGGGTAACGAGCGAAACTCCGTCTCAAAAAAAAAAAAAAGAAAGAAAGAAAGGTGGGAGAAATTTTGAGAGGACTTGACTGCTGCAGCTCTACTAAGAAAATATGGTCAGGTGCAGTGGCTCACACCTATAATCCTAACACTTTGGGAGGCCAAGAAGGGCAGATGGTTTGAGCCCAGGAGTTCAAGATCAGCCTGGGCAACATGGTGAAATGTCTCTACAAAAAAAAATAATAATACAAAAATTAGCCAGACATGGTGGTATGTGCCTGTGGTCCCAGCTGCTCAGGAGGCTGAGGTGGATCACTTGAGCCAGGAGGTCAAGGCCACAGTGAGCTGTGATTGCACAGTGGCACAGGATCCACTGGTATAGCAGCACACAAATCTGTCACCCACAGCCTGGGTGACAGAGGGAGAGCCTTTGAAAAACAAAAAGAAAAAAGAAAATACATGCTTACAGGAATGTGCACGGTTAAAGATGAGGAGACTATACCCAGGAAATAGCTGTATACAGATGGTGATTTATTTTGTTTGAATTATTTTGATTTTTCAAACTTCCTGCTGCGTTATATTGCTTTTATAATATAAAATGAAAGATTAATTTTGGTTTAAGTTTGCACTTACCCTGGTACAGGATCCACTGGTGTAGCAGCACACTCATAAGAACTGCAGTTAGAAGCCCCAAAGCTATTGCCACAAGGCAAGAACAAGAAGACCTGGAAGAAGAAGCTGCAACAACAGAGTCAAAGCACAATCCTGAGTCGGAAGAAAGGCTGAAAGAAAAGAGAAAGTCAGGGAAGGATGTCGCATCTGAAAGCAATTTGGCCTAGTGGGAACTGAGATCCAGGCCATAAAGACTCCTTTTCTGGATGTGTCAGGGACTTGCTCTAAAGTCTAAGGTAACCACCAACACCTGTATCAAGGAACATACTCTATTTATCAAGTTAAAGAATGCTTTTTTCCTTTGAAATTGTGGCTTACTGGGTCTGATGTGATATGACAAGACCAGAGAAATTGGATGTAAATCTACATTTTTGAATATGCTTGTTGTTTCACATGATACATTTAGGGTATGCAGCTCCTTTTGTAGTTTTTATTTTTACTATTTAAGTTTGGAAATGATGCCAAATTTTTGTATTTCTTTAATCAATGTGTTCTCTTCGGTGATATATATTGCATTATATATTGATGTGTGTATCAATATATATTGATATGTATTACATTTACACATACAAACACAAATAAGAGGGGGTGAAAACCATAGCCTTTGCATTCTCTATAGCCTCTGCAGAGAGAGCCTAAGCAGCAAAATCTTGGTGTTGTGATGTACAGAAATGGAGAAAAGTATTAAACCATATTTAAGAATAAAAAAAAAAGAAATTGTGGCTTACACTGTCTCATACTTAGGTGATGAGAATACAAATTGGTAGCTCTTTGGAGGATAATTTGGCAATATCTACTAAAGTGGCAAAGGCATTTACCCTTTGGCCTAGAAATTTCTCCTTAAGAAATTTTTCCTACAGATAGGCACACGTGCAAAAAGTCATGTTTATTCATGGCAGCAATAACTGTAGGAGGAAAAGACTGAATACAATCTAAATTCTACCAATAAAAGACCAGTCAAATATATTTTGATATATCCATAAAGTGAATATACAGCTTCTAATAAAGACTGGCTTTTTTTTTTAACTGATAAGGAATATTTTGTAAGATATATAGTCAAGACAAAGAAACATCTGCAGAACAGGGTATACAAGTATCTCTGCAAGCACACCCAAGAATCTGATAACATTGTTTGCCTCTGGAACGGAAAAAAAAGGTCACTGGAGAGAAGATAGGAAAAAGACTTTTTACCTTATTTTCTTTTGTACCTTTGGAATTTTGAACCATATAAACATTATCTATTCAACATTTAAATACATAAAATTTAAATAAAAATAATCTACATTTCAGAAGTGCTTTGTAAACTGTTGTTATTAAAAGAGCAGTAAGTTACCAAATCTTTATTTGAAAATTGAAGGTATCTCACAGTCATAGAAATTACATGTAATGAGCAAAACTCAGTAAATTAAGATGATATTGAAGTTCTAATTTTGATTCCTTTGTTTAATAGCCTTTGATTAGGAATTAAACTTGCCCATTTGGCCTTCAATTTCTTGTCTAAATTTTAGATAAATTATTCTATATATGTGGGTATCGACGGAGATTCTGAACTTCTTAAAGAAAAAAAAATTCATAATGAGAGATGCCTTCATAAAGAGAGAATACTGCATAATAAACATTTGGACTGATGAATCCAAAAACACTAGATTTCTAATAAAACTTTTAAAAATACATTGCATCACAGAAGAACATTTAATGAAATACACAAATGTTCGTTTTTGTGTTATGCTAAATTTAAAAAAGGTATCAAAGCATAATTGTATTTGTGTAACCACAAACCAATTCAAGAAAGTAAAATAAATTTTTAAAATTTTACTTTAAGTGTATATTAAAAGCCTCTAAATAGTTCCAACAAGGTTCCAATTTATCACCAGTTGTGTGTGTGACCTTGAACATATACTTTGACATATACATTACTTCTAACTTAGTATTTCTATTCCTTAGCAATTAGCACAGATATAATTCAAAAATAGGAAAAGATTACACAAATAAAGTATACTAGAATGATCTAGCAAATTAAGACAACACTCTCAAAATACATTACAAACTATAATAGTAAAACTATGTAGTAAAAAGAAAGAAAGCTTAGGGAACTACCCTAAAGAATATACCTTGTGGGAGTTTACTGCCTAAGATACAAAATCAAGATTTAATTTTGGCATTTACACTATTAACTGTCTGTCTCAGATAATGTTCTCTCAGGGCTCTACATAAAAATGGCTCTTTTGTCTTCAAATCCTCAGTCACAGAGACAATTATCTTCAGTGTTCTTGATACCTTTCTTCCCTGTCACCATTCTAGTGCAACACTGTGAGGTAAAAAAAAAAAAATCTAGATATGTAAATCAGTTTCTTTCCTGACAAAATCTTACTATTATCCACCAGAATAACTACTGGTGTCCTTCTCATTCCATAGTCAGAAAAACAGCCATACCTAGAATTTAAACAGCTGGTCCAAGGTTACTCCAAATATAACCAAAGAAAAAGTTCTCCCAACAAAGTTCCTGCTTTAGTTAGGAGCAACAAGGAATAATGGCATTGCCCTAGGTTGGGTTTCTTACACGGGATCGAAGAAGTGAATGGCTAGAAAAGAGTTTTACCTTAGACCTACCATCAGATCCTGTACCAAAAACTAACTTTTCATATTCCAACTCTGGGCTTCAAACTGAACCAAAAGTATTTCCTGAAATTATCCTCGATTTTTCTGCACCCTCTGCTTCAAACTTATTCTATTCCCCATTCATCCATAACCTACTGTCACTATTCGTCGTCTTCCATGCTATCTTGGTTAACTCACATTTTTGCTGTGGTCCGTAGTCATTCTGGGCTTGGGTTGCAGTAGACAACTCTATCATGGAATAAATAACACTGTCAGTCATCTCCAGCGATCTTTCACCTACAGTTGAGAGAGTTAAATTACAGAAGTGAGAAGGGACAGGTATCAGTGAAGAAACAGCACAATCTCTAAACTGCTAGCAGGAAACTTGACAAAAGCAGAAGTAATTTTTCAGGAAATGATTCAAATTCTGGGGCTACCTATAGAAATTAATATTTTAAGTTGTTATTTTTTTGCTCCATGACACTCTAGATGCTCATTAAATATATATAATTAAATATATTAAAAATATATTAGGTGAGATGCCATCTCACCTAATTCTGTTGAGCAAGGGAAAATTGCTCTCAAGTCCAGCAATTTCAGTTACAAAAGCTACAATAAAAGTGAGAGTGGTTACTAGCTATGAATTTATCTCAGATTTTTTTTCTCTGCTTTGTTTCCTTCTGAAAAAGTAGCTGCATGCCAAATGAGACTGATTTAGTCATTTCTTGGAACTTTTGGGCAGTGATAAGCAATAATGAAATGGACTGTTGGGTGCATATGCCTGGAATCATGGGAGAAACTGACTATTGCCTAGATACATGTTGTGAATAAGACATAACCATGCCTTCCCCAAAACATTGTCTGAATTGTGCTATCGTCTTTACCTTTCACAGTGTCAGAAATTCCATTACATTTTCTCTTTGTTGTCTTATTTTTACATGCAAAGATAACTAAAAAGAAGAGCAAAGTAAATGAATACATTCTAACATCTTAGTAATTTATTTTTAGTAGGTTAAAAGTTAATAAAATGTTAAAGTAAGGAAAATAGGGTATTAAAACTCTTAAGAATGGATAAAATCATCAAGATAGACTGTACAAGGATAAAAGAAAGAGAAGAGAAACAGGGAGTACAAATTAATAAAAACAAATATATTTCTGCTTCCAGCCATGACAAAATGGCATTAGACTTACTTTCCAATCAGAAGATTACACATGGCAAAATACACGAGGCGGCTATTTTCAGGAACACACAGGCAGCACTGTGATCCTTGAAAGAACACACAAAGGTGAGTGCTATGATCACCACAATTTTCTATCTAGAATCACTTTCTTTCTTTCTCTTTCTTTCTTTCTTTCTTCTTTTTTTTTTTTTTGAGACAGAATCTCACTCTTTTGCCCAGGCTGCAATGCAATGGCGCAATCTTGGCTCACTGCAACCTCTGCCTCCCAGGTTCAAGCGATTCTCCCTACCTCAGCCTCCTGAGTGCTGGGATTGCAGGTGCCCGCCACCACACCTAGCTAATTTTAGTATTTTTAGTAGAGGTGGGGTTTCATCATGTTGGCCAGGCTGGTCTTGAACTCCTGACCTCAGGTGATCTGGCCACCTTGGCCTCCCAAAGTGCTGGGATTACAGGCATGAGCCACTGTGGCTGGCCTCTAGGACCACTTTCTAGTACAGAGAACAAAAACGAATCCTTAACAGAACAGCAGTCTTACTAAAAGGAGTAGGCAGAGATTGGAGTTTTGAGCTGCTTAAATGACTGGAATTTGCAGGGCAGGGTAATTCACAAGAGAGGGGTACCCTGAAGACCATGTAGGAATTCCCCATATGTCTGTGGCTAAGTGCCAGGCTGCACAGAGACAGGACAAAACTCTGCAAGTCCAAGCTGAGATAGTTCCTGCAGGGCCAAGAGCTGAACAGAGAAAACAGAGGTGACGCATTGCTTAGTAGCACTAACCGAAAACAAAGCCATACTTAACATCACCGAAAAAAGCCAACAACAGTTTAGCTGCCTGTGAGAACAAATTTTCACACCCTTAAGATGAAGGCAAAACAAACAATGGAATATTAGTCTTAGAAAGGAAATCCTGTCATACTTTACAACACTGATGAACCTTGAAAACATGATACTAAGTGAAATGAACTGATCACAAAAAGACACATACTATGGGATTCCACTTAGAATATGAGGTATCTAAAGCAGTTAAACTCATAGACAAAGAAAGCAGAATGGTTTCTGACAGAAGTTTCGAGGGAAAAGCAAGTTGCTTAATGGGTACAGAGTTTCAGTTTTGCAGTGTGATTAAGTTTTGGAGATGTGGTGCACGATAATGTGAATATTCTTGTATTCCCTTGCTTGGGCTACCACAGCAAAATACCATAGACTGGGTGACTTGAACAACAGAAATTTATTTATTATCTCATCATTCCACAGACTGAAAATCTAGGATCAAGATGCCAACAGAGTTGGTGTTTGGAGAGTGCATCCCCCATGGGTTGCAGACTTCTCACTATATCCTCAAGAGGTCATTCCTCAGTGTGTGCACAAGGGGAGAAAGAGAGTGGGCTCTGCTCTCTCTTCTTAAAAGGACACTAATCCTATCAGATCAGGACCCCACCCTTATGACCTGAGTTAACCTTAATTCCTTAAAGGCTCCATCTCCAAATAGAGTCACACTGAGGATTAGGGCTTCAATACGTGAATTTAGGGGAGGCATTCGGTCCACAGTAATACTTAACACTACTAAATTGTATGCTTTAAAAATGATTAAGATCATTTAAAAAAAGGAAGGTGTATGTGTGCATTCTTGCACTGCTATAAAGAAATACCTGAGGCTGGATAATTTATAAAGAAATGAGGTTTAGTTGGCTTGGATTCTGCAGGATGTACAGGAATTATAGTGGCATCTGCTTCTGGGGAGGCCTCAGAAACTTACAGTCTTGGTGGAAGGCAAAGGGAAATGTCTTACATGACCAGAGCAGGAACAAGAGAGAGAGGGGGTAGGTGCTACATACTTTTAAACAATCAGATTGGCCAGGCGAGGTGGTTCACACCTGTAATCTCAGCATTTTGGGAGGTGGAGGCAGGTGGATCACCAGGTCAGAAGATGAGACCATCCTGGCTAACATGGTGAAACCCCATCTCTACCAAAAATACAAAAAGAAATTAGCCAAGCGTGGTGGCACGCACCTGTAGTCCCAGCTACTTGGGAGGCTGAGGCTGGAGAATTGCTTGAACCCTGGAGGTAAAGGTTGCAGTGAGCCGAGATTGTGCCACTGAACTCCAGCCTGGGCGACAGAGTGAGATTCCATCTCAAAAAAAAAAAAAAAAAAAACTAACAAGAAAAACAACAACTAGATCTCATGAGAACTCTATCAGGAGAACAGCTCTAGGAAGATGGTACTAAACCATTCATGAAAAACCATCCCCATGATCCAGTCACCTCCCACCAGGCCCCATCTCTAACACTGGAGATTACAATTATCCAAATCATATCAGAAAGCAACACAGGAATCGGGGGCTCTTTGAAGAAATAGCTAATTTAGGGCCAGGACAGGGAAAATACAAAATAAGCTTGGAGGATCTTCTAGTCTTTTAATGTTAAAAAACAAGCAAGTTTAAAAAAAAAAAGGATAGGAGCATATCAGGACACAGGAACCAACCTGGAAAAGTTCCCAGTGGAGCAATACGAACAACAAAATAAATGAAAGTACTGAATTATAACACAAAGGGAAAAAATATATAAATCCATACTGATTTAAATAAATAAATGAGTCAATAAATAGGGAAGAAGTGACAATATTCCTTACAGAAGATACCAAATAATATATGCAGATACTCCCCATTCAAGATGTGGAATTTAACTCTCCTATCTTTGAGGGTAGTCAGTGATAAGAGAGTCACTTCTAAAGAGTAAAGTATGGATAAAAGAAAACAGTAACTATTCAGTAGAGAATCTTGGCAAATACCACTTCAGCCACATGAACAGGGTTGACTACCTTTTTTTAAATGATCTTAATCATTTTTAAAGCATACAATTTAGTAGTGTTAAGTATTACTGTGGACTGAATGCCTCCCCCAGATTCGCATATTGAAGCCCTAGTCCTCAGTGTGACTGTATTTGGAGATGGAGCCTTTAAGATTCATCACCACCAGTGATGAATCTTGCTGACATCATGTACCCGCTAATATGATACAATGATAAAAGCACCTAACCACTAAGGTTTGTTCCCCAAAATCCACAACCCTGGGGTGGTATTATGATATATCTATTTATTGGTTTTCATCCATAGTTCCTGGCTCTTAACTCCTATGGTCCTCGTTATAGTCCTTTCTTATAATGTTGAGTGTGTCAGGGCTCAAGGGGAAGGCCTCTGGCCTTCTCCTGCCCTCCTTTCATCTGCCTCAAGGCAGGACTCTAATCTTCCCCTGCCTTTCTGATTGTGAGTCTTAAGTCCTTCCCCAGAGAGGGTCCTGCCCTATACTGGGGTAACAAGGGGGAGGGGCTGATGTCCTGAAGCTTCTGTCACCTTTGAAGTATATAATTCCAACCTCTGCTTTTACTGTTACATCTCTGTTTTCTGACTTTGACTGTATTGCTTCCCTCTTATAAGGACCCTCATGATTACACTGAACCCATATGAACACACCAGCATAATCTCTCCATCTCAAGATTCTTATCTTAATCCTATTTACAAAGTATCTGTCATAAAAGGTAACATATTTATAGGCTCAAGGGATTAGGATATTAACATATTTGAAGTGGGGAGATACATTTATTTAGCCTTCCACAAGTGGTCATATTAATATAAGACAAAAATAGATGAGTGTAAGGAGGTACATTTCATAATTACATGAGTCACTGACTGCATCAAGCATATATAACAACTATAAATAAGTATGCACCTAATTTTGAAATTCAAAACATATGAACATATGAAGCAAAAACTGAGTTAAAGAAAAATAAACATCTATAATCATAGCTGAATATTTTAAAAACCTTTTCTCGGTAACTGATGAAACTATTAAACAAAATTCAGTAATAGTATAAAAAAATCTCATCACCACCATCAACCACCTTGACCAAATTAAATTAACCCAATAAAATGACATTCACCAATTAAAGAATATATATTTTTATGTATAAATAAAATGTTCACAAGGATATATTACATACTCATCCATAATATATCTCAAAATATTAAAATCTTACACATATATTTTATAACCACAATGAAATCAATAACAAAGAAAAAAATCTAGATAATTCCTAAATATTTGGAAATTAAAACACACACTTTCAAAAAACCCATGGGTAAAAGAAAAAATAAGTTAAAATTTTAATATTTTAAATTAAATGATTATGAAAATAGAATATGAAAATATAAAGAACACAGCTAAAACAGTCTTAGAGTGAATACTGTAGCTTTAAATTAATAGAAAAGAAAAACAATAAATAATCCAAGTTCATACTTTATGATGGTTAAAAAAAGAAGAGCAAATTAAAACCAAAGTAAGTAGAAAACAGAATTTTAAAATGCAAAATTAATAAAATTACAAAACAAAGACTAGAAAAAATAAGAAAGCCAAAAGTTGGTTCTTTGACAAGATTAAGACTGATAAACTTCTAATAAGATTGAGCAAGAGGACTGAAACAACAAGACAGCAGACGAGGATGTACCAGTCCTTATATATCCACAAAACAACAACAATTTAACAATTATCCACTGATGAAAATAGCTCTAGGAGAGTTCTGGAGTACAATTAAAAAGCTGATGCAATTCAGTGAAGCACAAAAACTGAGGATGGTCATGCAGAAAAGTGTAGAAAGCATTTTATCTGTGTAACCCCATTGCCCAGGCAGGCACAGCTCAACACCAAGAGGAATACCATCAGCTGTGACTTCCTCACAAGGTGAAAAGGAGAGCAGAAGAACCCATGCAACCTTTGCCACTCAGGACTCTAGCAGCCATCCTCACTGCCACAAATACAACCTTAACTGCCAAGGATCCCCACAGTCTTCACAAATGCTGAAACCAGCCAATAGAGCTGCCCAGAACTCACACTGCTGCACCCCCTCCAAAACCAGGGCCTCAGTCACATCCTCTGGAACCAGGGTGAGTGTTGATTATTCACCCTAAGCCCAGCATTGCGTGGGTGCACCCACCTATCAGACCCAATGCCATGACACACCCTTTAGAATTTTAGAATTAGTTCCCATATGTGCCACACCAGTCTCCAGTCCAATGCTGACCCAGTGCACCATGCACCTCACCCAGCCACCACCCTTGCAGGCATTAAGAGATGGCTGCTCTTTCAATTGCATTGACACCATTGCAAGGCTACAAGGAACATTAAAAAAAATTTTTTTTAATGACATCACCAAAAAAATGCAATAAACTTCAAGTAACCAATCCCAAAGAAATGGAGATGTATGAATTGCCCGGCAATTCAAAGCTAAAGTATTTTAAAGAGGCTCAGTAAGCTAAAGATAACATAGACTGACAACTCAGTGATATCAAGGAAACAATATATTAACAAAACTAGAAGTTCAACAAAGAGATAGAAATCATTTTTAAAAAGGTCAGGGAGTGTGGGCATGGTGGCTCACACCTGTAATCCCAGTAATCTCAGGACTTTGGGAGACTGAAGTGGGCAGATCACCTGAAGTCAGGAGTTTGATACCGGCCTCGCCAACACAAAACACCATCTCTACTAAAAATACAAAAATTAGCCTGGCATGGTGGCACACGCCTGTGATCCCAGCTACTCAGAAGGCTGAGGCAGGTGAATTGCTTAAACCCGGGAGGTAGAGGTTGCAGTGAGCCGAGATCTCCCTACTGCACTCCAGCCTGGACAACATAGCGAAACACCAACTCAAACAAACAAACAAACAAACAGTAGTTATAGAGCTGAAGAATATATGAGTAAAATAAAAAATACAGTAGAGAGCTTCAACAGCAGACTCAATCAAACAGAAGAAAGATTCAGCAAAACTCAAACACAGGTTATTTGAAATTAACCAGTCAGAGGAGAAAAAAAAAAATGAAAAAGAAAGCCTCTAGAATTTAGGGGACATGAATGTGCAAACCAATATACACATTATAGAAGTCCCACAAGGAGAATACAGAAAGAAGCAGAAAATATATGTAACAAAATAGTAACTGAAAACTACTCATATTGAGGGAAGAACATAGACATCCAGATTCAGGAATCCTGAAAGATTCCAAGTAGGTTAAACATAAAGAAGTCTACACCTAGACACAGTGTAATTAAATTGTTAAAAGTCAAACAAAGAGAATTTTTAAAGCAGCACAAGAAAAATGACTCATCACATATAAGACTATCAGTAGATTTCTCAGCAGAAACCTTATATGCCAGGAGGATGGGATGATATATTCAAAGTACTAAAAGAAAAAACAGCCAACCAAGAATATTATATTTGGAAAAATTATCTTTTAAAAATGAAAGACAGTCCAGGCACAGTGTCTCACACCTGTAATCCCAGCAATTTGGGAGGCTGAGACAGGCAGATTACCTGAGGTTAGGAGTTCAAGGCCTGCCTGATGAACATGGCAAAACCCTGTCTCTATGAAAAATACAAAAAAAAATTAGCCAGGCATGGTAGCAGGCACCTGTAATCCCAGCTACTTGGGAGACTGAGGCAGGAGAATCATTTGAACCTGGAAGGCAGAGGTTGCAGTGAGCCGAGATAGCACAAATGCACTCCAGCCTGGGTGACACAGTGAGACTCCATCTAAATATATATGTGTGTGTTTGTGTGTGTGTGTGTGTGTGACAGAAATCATTTTTTAAAAGGGGGGGAGGATGGGCAGATATATATATGAAGGACAGGCCAGGTGAAGTGGCTCATGTCTATAATTCCAGCACTTTGGGAAGCTGAGGCAGGTGGATCACTTGAGATCAGGAGTTCAAGAGCACCCAGGCCAACATGGTGAAACCTTGTCTCTACTAAAAATACAAAAATTAGCCCAGTGTGGTGGCACATGCCTGTAGCCCCAGCTACTCAGGAGACTGAGGTGGGAGGATCATTTGAATCCAGGAGGCAGAGATTGCAGTGAGCCAAGTTTGTGCCACTGTACTCCAGACTGGGCAACAGAGTGAGACTCCACCTAGAAAGGAAGGAAGGAAGGAAGGAAGGAAGGAAGGAAGGAAGGAAGGAAAGAAGGAAGGAAGGCAGGCAGGCGGGCTCATCACATAGAAGACCATCAGTAGATTTCTTAGCAAAAGCCTCATAGACCAAGAGGAAGGGATAAAATATTCAAAGTACTGGAAGAGAAAACAGCCAACCAAGATATACCTAGAAAAATTATTGTTTAAAAATGAAGGACAGGCTAGGTGCAGTGGTTCATGTCTGCAATCCCAGGACTTTAGGAGACTGAGGCAGTAGGATCATTTGATCCCCACATCTGGGCAACATAGTGAGAACTCATCTCTACTAAAAATGTAAAAATAATTATAATATTTAAAGAAATTTTTAATGAAGGACAGATTATATTTTTCTAGATAAACAAAACTTGAGGGAGTTCCTCACCACTAGACCTGCCTTACAAGAGATACTTAAGGAAGTTCTTCAAGTTGAAACATGCTAAACAGCAACATGAAATATGCTAACTAGCAAAGTGAAAGCATAAATCTCCTGGTGAAGGTATATACACAAATACAGAATCATCTAACACTGTAATAGTGGTACATAAATTAGTTTTAATCCTAACATAAAAGTTTAAAAAAAATAAAGATTTGTTAACCAATGCACACTATAAAGAGAATGAAACTCTTAATACAAAAATTAGCTGGACATGGTGGTGCACACCTATAATACCAGCTACTCAGGTGGTTGAGGCAGGAGAATCACTTGAACCTGGGAGGCAGAGCCTGCAGTGAGCTGAGATTGTGCCACTGCACTCCAGCCTGGGCAACAAAGTGAGACCCTGTCTCAAAAGGATGAGAATGAAACTCTTAATTCAAAAACACGAAGTTAAGGCAGAGAAAGTAACACCACACAGATTTGTATGCAATTAAATTATCAACTCAAAATAGATTATTTTAACTAAAAGTTATTTTATTCCAGACTCAAAGTAACCACAAAGTGTTACAGAAAAGAATCAAAGCAATTAACTGTAAAAATCATCAAACAGAAAAAAGGTGACCAGGTGCAATGGCTCACACCTGTAATCCCAGAAACTTGGGAGGCCAAGGCAGGTGGATCGCTTGAATGCAGAAGTTAAAGACCAGCCTGACCAACATGGTGAAACCCCGTGTCTACTAAAAAAATACAAAAAAATAAGCCAGGCATGATGACACCTACCTGTAATCCCAGCTACTTAGGAAGCTGAGGCAGAAGAATCACTTGGACCCAGGAGGCAGAGGTTTCAGTGAGCCAAGATGCTGGCCATTGCACTACAGCCTAGGCAACAGGTGTGAAACTCTGTCTCAAAAAAAAAAAAGGTAAACTTTGAGTCAAAAACATTCTCTAAAGAAGATAATTTTATATTAATAAAAAGGTCAGTTCAATAGGAATACATAATAATTACAAATACATATGCACCCAATGTCAGAGAATCTAATATATAAAATAAATATTGATAGATTTTTTTTTTTGAGACGGAGTCTCACACTGTCTCTGGGCTGGAGTACAGTAGCGTAATCTCCGCTCACTGCAACCTCCGCCTCCCAGGTTCAAGAAATTCTCCTGCCTCAGTCTCCCAAGTAGCTGGGATTACAGGCGCCTGCCACCGCACCCAGCTAATTTTTTGTATTTTTAGTAGAGGCAAGGTTTCGCCATGTTGGCCAGGCTGGTCTTGAACTCCCAACCTCAAGTGATCCACCTGCCTCGGCCTCCCAAAGTTCTGGGATTACAGGCGTGAGCCACGATGCCCAGCCAATATTGATAGATTTGAAGAGAGAAATTGACAGCAATAAAATAACATTAGTAGACCTCACTACCCCCACTTTCAGTAATGAATAGAACATGTAGACAAAAAATAAATTTAAAAAAACAGTTGATTTAAACAACATGATAGACCAAACAGACCCAACAGATATATACAGAACTTTTCACCCAACAGCAGAAAAATATTCTTTTCAAGATCACAGAGAACATTCTCCAAGATAGCTCACATGTCAGGTCACAAAACAAGTTGTAACGAATGTAAAAAGATACAAATCATTCCAAATATCTACCTCTTTCAATTACAATGGAATGAAATAAAAATCAATAACTAATAAAATGAGAAGATCCACCTTTATATAGAAATTTAAAAACACATTCTTGAATAACCACTGGGTAAAAGAAGAAATCAGGCTGGGCATGGTGGGTCATGCCTGTAATCCCAGCACTTTGGGAGGCCAAGGCAACTGAGGTCAGGAGTTCAAGACCAGCTTGGGCAATATGGTGAAACTCCATCTCTACTAAAAATACAAAAATTAGCTGGCCATGGTTGTGCATCCCTATAATCCCAGCTATTTGGGAGGCTGAGGCAGGAAAATCACTTGAGCCTAGGAGGCGGAGGTTGCAGTGAGCCAAGATTGCGCCATTGCACTCCAGCCTGGGTGACAGAGCAAGATTCCATCTCAAAAAAAAAAAAAAGAAGACAAAGAAGAAATCAAAAGGAAATTTTAAAACTAATTGCAGACAAACAAAAATAACAAAAAATACTAAAATTTATAGGATTCAGTAAAAGAAATACTAAGATGAACATTTAGAGCAATAAATATCTACATTCAAAAAGAGATCTCAAATAAACAATCTAACTTCACACCTTAAGAAAACAGAATAAGAAAAACAAATTAGGCCTAATGTTAGCAAAAGGAAGGAAATAATAACGATTAGAACAAAAATAAATGAAATAAAGAAAAGAAAACAATAGAAGAAAACTGACAAAGCCGAGCTGATTTTTTGGAAAGATAAAATCAACAAACAGTCTAAGAAAAAAAGGCTGGGCTTGGTGGCTCACACCTGTAATCCCAGCACTTTGGGAGGTCGAGGTGGGCAGATCGCCTGAGGTTAGGAGTTCTAGACCAGAGTGGCCAACATGGCAAAACCCCATCTCTACTAAAATACAAAAATTAGCCAGGTGCGATGGTATATGTCTGTAGTCTCAGTTACTCAGGAGGCTGAGGTGGGAGGATTGCTCGAGCCTGGGAAGTCAAGGCTGCAGTAAGCCATGGCTGAGCCACTGCACTCCAGTCTAGGCAATAGAACAAGACCTTGTCTCAAAAGAAAAAGAAAAGAGAAAAGGAGTGAAAACACAAATAAAATAAAAAATGAATGAGGAGGAATTACAATGAATGCTTCAGAAATAGAAAGAGTCATAAGAAACACTTAAGAATAATTATATGCCAACAAATTGGATAATCTACAAGAAATGGATAAATTTCTACAAACATAAAGCCAACTGAAACTGAATTGAGAATAACTAGAAAGCCTAAAAATATCAATAATAAATTAGGAGAATAAATCAGTATTCAAAACTCTACCAATAAAGAAAAACCCAGGACTAGATGACTCAATGGATAAATTTTACAAAACATTTAAAGAAAAATTAACACCAATCTTCTTAAACTCTTCCAAAAAATAGAAGAGGTGGCTGGGTGTGGTGCCTCATGCCTGTAATCCCAGCACTTTGGGAGGCTGAGGCAGGCAGACCACTTGAGGTCAGGAGTTTGCGACGAGTCTGGCCAACATGGTGAAACTCTGTCTCTACTAAAAATAAAAAAAAAATTAGCCAGGCGTGGTGACAGGTGCCTGTGATCCCAACTACTCTGGAGGCTAAGGCAGAAGAATTGCTTGAACTCGGGAGGCAGAGTTTGCAGTGAGCCTAGATTGCACCACTGCACTCCAGCCTGGGCAACAGAGCAAGACTCTGTCTCAAAAAAAAAAAAAAAAAAAAAAAAAAAAAGAGGAAATGGCTCCTAATTCATTTTATGAGGCAAGCAACATCCTGATACCAAAGATACCACAAGAAAAGGAAACTACAGATGAATATCCTTGATAAACACAGGTGCAAAATCCTCAATAAAATACCCATAAACCAAATAACAACAGCACATTAAAAGGCTCATGCCCCATGACCAAGTGGAATTTATCCCCGGAATGTAAGAATGGTTTAATACTAGCAAATTAGTTAATATAATACACCACATTAACATAATGAAAGAAAAACCTCTTGATCATCTCAATAGATGCGGAAAAAGCATGTAACAAAACTCAACATTCATTCATAATTACCATTCTTCAAAAATGGGTATAGAGAGAACGTACCTCGATATAATAAAAACCATACAGAAAAAGCCCACAGCTAACATCCCAATCAATCCAGGAAAAAACAGAGTTTTGCCTCTAAGATCTGGTTAAAGGAAAAGATGTCATTCTTACTATTTCCATTCAACATAATACTGGATATCCTAGACAGAGCAATTAGAGAAGAAAATGAAATAAAGGCATCCAAATTTAAAAGAAAGAAGTAAAATTATATCTATTTGCAGAAGACACAATTATATAGAAAACTAAAAGACTCAATAAAAAAAGTATTAGAGCTAGTAAAGTTGCAGGTTATAAAATCAACATACTAAAATCGTTAATGTTTCTATATACAATGAACTATTTGAAAAGGAAAATTTTAAAGTAATACCATTTATAATGGCAAGAAAAATAAAATAAAATACTTAGAAATAAACTTAGCCAAAGAGTTGAATTGGAAAACTTACACGTTGAGAATTATAAAACATTAATGAAGGAAATTAAATAAGACATGGATAAATGGAAAGATATCACATGCTCACGGATTGGAAAAACTATTACTGTTAAAATGTCCATACTATGTCTTAGTCCATTCGTGCTTCTATAACAAAACACCTAAGACTGGGTAATTTTATTTGTCATGTTCTCTGGAAGTCCAAGATCAAGGTTCAATGTCTGATGAAGGCCAGTCTCTGCTTCCAAGATGGCATCTTGCTGCTATGCCCACCAGAGCGAATGAACACTTGTTCTCGTATGGGAAGAAGGCAGAAGGGCAAAAGGGGTCTACCTGGTTTCCTCCAGCCCTTTTATAAGGTCATGAATCCCAATCACGAGGGCAGAGCCTTCATGATCCAATCACCTCCTAAAGTTCCCACATCTTTTTTTGTTTGTTTGGTTTTTGAAATGGAGTCTTGCTCTGTTGCCCAGGCTGGAGTGCAGTGGCACAATCTCGGCTCACAGCAACCTAAGCCTCCCGAGTTCCACCTCCCAGGTTCAAGCGATTCTCCTGCCTCAGGCTCCTGAGTAGCTGGGATTACAAGCGTGTGCCACCATGCCCAGCTAATTTTTGTATTTTTAGTACAGACAGGGTTTCACTATATTGGTCAGGCTGGTCTCAAACTCCTGACCTCGTGATCCACCTGCCTCAGCCTCCCAAAGTGCAGGGATTACAGGTGTCAGTCACCATGCCCAGCGGTCCCACATCTTAATACTATCATATTGGCAATTAAGTTTCAACATATTAATTTGAGGGGACACATTCAAAGCACAGCACTCCCAAAGTGATCTACAGATTAAATGCAGTCTTAATCAAAGTCCCAATAGCATTCTGTTTTTTTTTGTTTTGTTTTTTTGTTTGTTTGTTTTGTTTTTTTTGAGACGGAGTCTTGCTCCGTCGCGCCCAGGCTGAAATGCAATGGCACAATCTCAGCTTACTGCAACCTCTGCCCCCTGGGTTCAAGTGACTCTCCTGCCTCAGCCTCCCAAGTAGCTCAGATTATAGGTGTGTGCCACCCATGCCCGGCTAACTTTTTAATTTTTAGTAGAGATAGGGTTTCACGTTGTTGCCCAGGCTGGTCTCAGGTTATCCGCCCATTTTGTCCTCCCAAATTGCTAGGATTACAAGCATGAGCCACTGCATCCAGCACCCAATGGCATTCTGTTTTTTGTTATTTTTTTTTGGAGACGGAGTTTCACTTGTTGCCCAGGCTAGAGTGCAATGGCGTGATCTCAGCTCACCGCAACCTCCACCTCCTGAGTTCAAGCATTTCTTCCACCTCCTGAGTAGCTGGGATTACCAGCATGCGCCACCATGCCCGGCTAATTTTGTATTTTTAGTAGAGATGGGGTTTCTCCATGTTGGTAAGGCTGGTCTCATACTCCCGACTTCAAGTGATCTGCCTGCCTGGACCTCCCAAAGTGCTGGGATTACAGGCGTAAGCCACCATTCCTGGCCCTCAATGGCATTCTTTATAGAATAGGAATAATAATCCTAAAATTTATATGGAACCACCAAAGACCCCAAATAGCCAAACTAATCTTGAGCAAGAAGAAAAAAGCTGGAAGCATCACACTTCCTGATTTCAAGATATATCAGAAAGCTACAGCAATCAAAACAGTATGATATTGACATGAAAACAGACATACAAACCAATGGATGAGAATACGGAGCCCAGTAATAAATCCATGCATTTACAGTTAAATGATCTTTGACAAGGATGACAAAAGCATAAAAAAGGCAAAGGATAGTTTCTTCAATAAATAGTGTTGGGAAAACCAGATATCTACCTGCAGAAGAATGAAACTGAACTTTATCTCATACCATATTAAAAAATTCAACTTAAAATGGATTAAAAACTTAAACATAAGGCCTGAAACTATAAAACTACTCTAAGAAAACAGGGGGGAAAGCTTCTTGACCTTGGTCTGGGCAATGAGTTTTTGGATATAACACCAAAAACACAGACAACAAAAGTAAAAATAGACAAATGATATTACATCAAACTAAAAACTTCTGCACTGCAAAGGAAACAATTGACAGAGGGAAAAGAAAATCTATAGAATGGGATAAAATATTTGTAAACCATATATCTGATAAGGGGTTAATGTCCAAAATACGTAAATGGCTGATACAAACCTTTTTTTTTTTAAACAGAGGTCAAACTATATTGACCAGGCTGTCTCAAACTACTGGCCTCAAGCGATCCTCCAACTTCAGTCTCCCAGGTAGCTGGGACTACAGCCACATGATACTGCACCTGGTTTCATACAACTTAATAGCCAAAAAAAAAAAAATATATATATATATATATATACACAGTAATTTCACTTTTGTGTATATATAGCCCATAAAAATAAAATAACTATCTCAAAAAGATAGTCAAAGGGTCTTAGTATTTCTCAAAAGAAGAAATATGAATGGCCAACAGGTTTAGGAGAAGATACTTAACATCCCTAATAGTCAAGGAAATGGAAGTCAAAACCATCATAGGATATCACTTCACACCTATTAGAATGGTTATTATTAGAAAGATAAAAAATAAGTGTTGGGGGTTGGGTGTGGTGGCTCACCCCTGTAATCCCAGCACTTTACGAGGTCAAGGCGGGCATATCACCTGAGGTCAGGGGTTCGATACCAGCCTGACCAACATGGAGGAACCCCATCTCTACTTAAAATACAAAATTAGCTGGGTATAGTGGTGCATGCCTGTAATCCCAGTTACCTGGAAGGCTGAGGTAAGAGAATCACTTGAACCTGGGAGGCAAATGTTGTGGTGAGCACAGATCACGCCACTGCACTCCAGCTTGGGCAACAGAGCAAAACTCCATCTCAGTAAAATAAAATAAGTGTTGGGGAGGATGTGTAGAAAAAGAAAACTTTGTATGCTGTTAGTGGGAATGTAAATTGGTACAGTAATTCTGAAAAACAGTATGGAGACATGACAAAAAAATTCCAAATAGAACACCATATGATCCAGCCATCCCATTTCTGGGTATATATCCAAAGGAAATGAAATAAGTATCTCAAAGAGATACCTGCACTCACCTGCTTATTGAAACACTATTCTCAATAGTTAAGATAATGCAAAATCACCTAAACATTTGTCAGATGAGTATATGTATACACAATGGAATATCATTCAGCCTTATTTGTTTTCTGAGATGGAGTTTCATTCTTGTTGCCCAGGCTGGAGTGCAAGAGTGCCATCTCAGCTCACTGCAACCTCTGCCACCTGGGTTCAAGCGATTCTCCTGCCTCAGCTTCCCCAGTAGCTAAGATTACAGGCATGTGCCATCATGCCCGAATAATTTTTTTTTTTTTTTTGTATTTTTAGTAGAGACGGGTTTTCTCCATGTTGGTCAGGCTGGTTTCGAACTCCCGACCTCAGGTGATCCTCCCACCTCAGCCTCCCAAAGTGCTGGGATTACAAGCATGAGCCACCAAGCCTGGCCTATTGAGCCTTTAAAAAGGAAATCTTGCCATTTGTGATAACATGCTGAAACTGGAGGACATTATAATAAATAAAATAAGTCAGACAAAGGAATACAAATACCGTGTAATCTCACTTATATGTGGTATTTAAAATAGTCAAATTCAGCCAAGTGTGGTGGCACACACCTGTAATCCCAACACCTTGGAAAGCCAAGGCAGGAGGATCACTTAAGCCCAGAAGTTCAAAACCAGCCTGGGCAACGTAGGGAGACCCTGTCTCTACCAAAAAAAAAAAAAAAAATTTAATTGTCTGGGTGTGGCAGCACATGCCTGTGGTACCAGCTACCCAGGAGGCTGCTGCGGGAGGATCGCTTGAGCCTGGGAAGTTAAGGCTACCGTGAGCTATGATCACACCACTGTACTCCAGCCTGGGTGACACAGCAAGACCCCATCACCATAAATAAATAAATAAATAAATAAATAAATAAATAAAATAGTCAAACTAATAGAAGCAGAGAGTAAAATGTTGGCTGCTAGAAGGTGGAGGGAGAGGGAAATGGAGAATGTTGGTTAAAAAGTACAAAGTTTCAGTTATGCAAGATGAATAAGTTCTGGAGATCTAATGTATAGCTAGGTGACTACAGTTTACAATTTGTACTGTATCCTTAAATTTTGCTAAGAAGGTAGATTTTAAGTGTCTCATTATGAAAAAAAAATGTGATGAGTATGTTAATTACCTTGATTGTAATATTTCTCAATGCACACATATATCAAAACATCAAGTCGTGTACCTTAAATATCTATGTTTTTAGTTGTCAATTATATCTCAATAATGCTGGAAAAAAGTCTCTCCTAAACTATTTGGCAAGGACAAAATAAAAATGAAAATAATGATAAATAATTTTTTTAATGTGTAAAAAAATAATTTTTTTTAAATGTGTATTATCGGTGCCTGGCCAATAACACACATTTGTAAAAGACTGATCAAGAAACAAAGAGAAAAAACAGGTCGGAAGCAGTGGCTTATGCCTAATCACAGCACTTTGGGAGGCTGAGGCGAGCAGATCACTTAAGATCAGGAGTTCGAGGCCAGCCTGGCGAACATGGTGAAATCCCGTCTCTACTAAAAATACAAAAATTAGTCAGTTATGGTGGCGTGTGCCTGTAATCCCAGCTACTTGGGAGGCTGAGGCAGGAGAATCACTTGAACCTGGGAGGCAGAGGTTGCAGTGAGCCAAGATGGAGCCGCTGCACTCCAGCCTGGGCAACAGAGCAAGACTCTGTCTCATAACAAAAGATAAATACAAACAAAAATAACAAAGAGAAAAAAACACAAATTACCAATATCAAGAATGGAGAGGATATATTCCTATAGATTTTAAAGACGTTAAAAGTATAATACGGTAATATTGTCTCTTCATGTCAATAAATTTAACAAGTTAGATTAAGTAGACAAATTCTTTTTAAAAAATACAATTTACTCTTTTCCTCCCTGGCTCTCTGAGGATAGGCCGCCATCATAAATGACACAGTAACTATCCACACTAGAAAATTCGTGACCAACTGACTACTTCAGAGGAAACAAATGGTCATTAATGTCCTTCACCCCGGCAAGGCAACAGTGCCTAAGACAGAAATTTCGGAAAAACTAGCCAAAATGTACAAGACCACACTGGATGTCATCTTCTAATTAGGATTCAGAACTCATTTTGGTGATGGCAAGACAACTGGCTTTGGCATGATTGATGAGTCCCTGAATTATGCAAAGAAAAATGAACCCAACACGGACTTGCAAGAGGTGGCTTGTGTGAGAAGAAAAAGATCTCAAGAAAGCAACGAAAGGAACGCAGGAATAGAATGAAGGAAGTTAGGGGGACTGCAAAGGCCAATGTTGGCACTGGCAAAAAGCGAGTTGGAGATTGGATCACAACCAAAGGAGTAAAGGTGCTGCAATGATGTTATCTGTGGTCATTGTGGATTTTTGACTAGAAGATTAATAAATTAAAAACTTTCAAAAAAACCCCACAATTTAACAAACTGACACACACACAAAATAAATTTTTGAATAGCTCTGTTACCACTTAAAAAAAAAAAAGGAATTGATTAATACAAATCTACCCACAAAGAAAACTTCGTGCTCAGGTGACTTCAATAGCATACCACATTAAACTTTAAGAAATAAATAAACTTCTCCTTCAAAAAATAGAAAATGTAAGTACACTCTCCCAATTTGATTTAGGAGGCCATTATGACTCTGATTACCAAACCTGACCAAAAAAATTGCAAGAAAAGAAAATTACAGACACTCCACCTTCAAGATTATAGACACAAAAATCTTTAACAAAATATCTATAAAAATATAAAAGAAAGAAATAATCATGACAAATTGCAGTTTATCCCAGAAATGTACAATGTAGGTTTAACGTTATAAAAGCAATCAATGTAGTTTGCCATATTTACATAATGAAAAAGAAAAAAGATTTAGATCATGTGAACTGAAGCAGAAAGAAGCATAAAACAATTCAACATCCATTCAGAATAAATAAGGTCTGCAAAAGAACAGAAGGAAACTTTCTCAATCTGATAATGGCTTCTACATAAAACCTACAAGTAATCTAACACACTTAAGGTGAAATATTGAATGTTATCTCAGTGGGATTAAGAACAAGGCAAGGATGTCAGATTTCAGCAACTCTGTGCAACACTGTACTAAAATCCTAGAGAAAAGCGAATAAATAAAAGATGAAAAGGAAGAGGTGGGATTTACCAGTGAAGCCATCTGGACCCAAAGTTTTCATTGTGGGAAAACTCTAACTGTAAATTCAATTTCTTCAGGGGATGGGGAATATACAGGCTATCTACATTTCCTCGAGTGACTTTGGTAGTTAGTGTCTGTCAATGAATTTGTTCTTTTCATCTAAGTCAGGGGTCAGCAAACGTTTTCTGTAAAAAGTCACATAGTAAATATTTCAGGCTTTTCTGGCAATGTGGTCTCCCATAACTACTCACTTCTGCCACTATAGTACAAAAACAGCCATAGATAAAATGTAAATAGTTGTGTCTGTGTTCCAATAAAACTTTACTCGCAAAAGAGATGGCAAGCCAAATTTGGCACACATGCCAGACTTTATCAACCGCTTACTGTCGGTTTTTGTTTGTTTGTTTGTTTTTTGAGACAAGTTCTCCCTCTGTCACCCTCGACCTCCCAGGCTCAGGCAATCCTCCCACCTCAGCCTCCAGAGTAGCTGGGACCACAGGCATGCACCCCCATACCTGGCTAACTTTGGTATTTTTTGTAGAGATGGGGTTTCACCATGTTGCCCAGTCTGGTCTCAAACTCCTGGGCTCAAGCAGTCCACTCGCCTTGGCCTCTCAAAGTGTTGAGATTACAGGCATGAGCTCCATTGTGCCCGGCCCTTATTATTCTTTTCATGGCTTGGAATCTATAGTGATTTTACCTCTGTGATTCCTGATAAATGGAAATGTGTGCCTTTCTTCTAATCAGTTTGTCAACATTTTATCAATTTTATTGATCACTTCAAAAAACTAGATCATGGCTTCATTTTCTCTGTTGTTTTTCTATTTTCTATTCCATAGATGTCTTGTGCCTCTTATTAGATTCTTCCTTTTGCCTAGTTTAAGTGTAATTTGCTCCTCTTCTTCTCATTCCTCAATGTGAAAGCTTGGATCATTGATTTGAGACTTTATTTATTTTTCTAGAATAAGCAAGCTCAATCAGAATTTCCACACTTTCAACTGCTACCATAGGCAGCTCACTGCCAAGGAGAAGCCAGTGACCTCAGAGGTGGAACACCTTCAAATCCATGACACTGGGTTCTTTCTCCACATCTCCTTTTCTTTGCCATCTCCTACACCTTGCCCCCTCAAATAACCAAACTACCTCAAAACATTGAGTGGGTCAAATGAAAGGAGACCTTAGGGAATCTCCTTTGAGCTTAGGGAATCTGAATTTTTTATAATGTGCTACAGGCAGTATTATATTTTGTCCCAGAAGGATACATGACCTTTATTATACTGGACAATAAACAAATCTGCCCTTGGCCCCAGAAGGAGACACTATTTCTGTATTCTAAGGTTGTTCATTATTCAAATATCCTTGAAAAGACAGCGTGGAACAAAAGGTCAGTTACTGTCTCTGCTTGCAAGACATGTAAAAATGTAAGTGATCCATGGAGAATTGTTTTCTACCATATTAAAGCTTTATCAGGGCTTTATATAAATTTAGTACTAATTTGAACCTGCTAGTGAGTCAAAAGTCTTCTCAGAACTTTACTGAAAACCCCATATATTGAGAACATCTTTCCACTCTGGTAGGTGAAAACACTGACTATTCCCAGCCCTGTGTGAGATCTAGGAGTTGTTCTGCCTACGCCTTTGAAGTGGTTCAGCTCAGAACTCAACCAAAGGCTTGAGAGGATTCCTCTGTAGTTACCTAGAGCTCACTCTGCAAATCTCTCTTCTCTCTGGTACTCTGACCCACAAATCTTAGCTGCCTTAGTCTTCCCACACTCCACACTCTCTCCTTCTGAAGCTCAGTGAAACTGCCAGGCTGTTTGGGGCCCCTTCCTGCACTGCACCTTAGATAGTCTCTCCATGCATTAAGCAGGGGGAATTGTGGTTCTCACCTAACTCCCCTCCTCTCAGGAATCACTGTCTTGTGTTATCTGTTGTCCAATATCAGAAAGCCATTGTTCCATATATTTCCCCCGGTTTGCCAGTTTTTTAAGATGGAAGAATAAATCCAGTCCCAGTTATACTATCATGAACAGAAGCAGAAGTCTGAAAATAGATACTAGCAGAGAAATTTATTGTCTATATGTAAAATCCTAACAAATCTAAAAAGCAACAGCCAAAATAAGTAGCAAGGTAACAGAATACAGTTACAAATACAAAAACCAATTGTGTTTCTATATACCACCAGCAAACATTCATGAAATATCTTTCACAATAACTTCATTTTTAAAACCATTAAAAAAAAGTAGTTTGAGGGGGCAGGGCCTCGCAGCCCTGCAGCCTCGTCAGGCTCAGTCCCCACCTGATTAAAAACAAATTTTTAATAAAAAGTAAATAAATAAAATAAATAAAGTACTTTGGGACAAATGTAACAAAAGACAGGTAAGTCCTCTACACTGTAAACTGTAAAACATTGCTGAAAAAAATTAAGACCTACATATATAGAGTTGTACCCTATTTGTCACAGCCCAAGGGGTTCTTCTTGCCTGCTGCCCTGAAAAAAACAATGAGAACAGCAGGTGTTGCAGCAAAGAGTTTAATAATTGCAGGGCCAGCCAAGTGAGGAGAAGGAGAGACACTTTTCAAACCCATCGCCCTCCAAGAGTTCAGAGGCTAGGGTTTTTTAACTACTATTTTGGCAGGCAGGGGGCTAGAGAAGTGAAACAACTGACTGGCTAGGAATGAAATCATAGGGGTGTCTAAAACTGTATTCATGCAGCCAAGTCATTTCCTGGGACAGGTCTCAGGACCAGGTGGCGTCTCTTGGTCTGTTGAAACGCTAAATCTGAAAAATGTCTCGAAGACCAGTTCTTTAGGTTTTACAATAGTAGTATTGCCTATAGGAGTAGTTGGAGAAGCTCTGAATCTTGCCACCCCGGATACATGACTCGGGCAGTAAGCAACTTATATAACAAAAACAAGCTAAGCAATGGCGCATCATTGTTTAACTATGCCTATTCTTTAGCAAAGTTCAAGCCCCTACCATAATTTTAACTTTGTCTTATGAATGTGGCTTCAATCTCTGAACGGAAGTGAGGTGAGTTTTCCTTGTCTCAAAGTTTAACTGTAAACTAAATTCCTCACAGTTACCTTGGCCCCCACATTAGAATGAACAAAAAAAAAAAAACAATTTAACCTCTGAGGTTAGAAGCAAGATGGACTCAACCATGTTAGACTTCTCTCATTACTTAAAGTTCTGCAAAGGTGGTTTCATATTCATTAATTATAAGACTCAACATTAAGATGTCAACTTTCCCCAAATTTATCTACAGATTCATATCAACCCCAATTGTAACCCCAGCAGAATTTTTTTTTTTTATATACAGGGTATGTCTCTGCTGCCCTGCTGGAGTGCAGTGGTACAACCACAGCTCTCTGCAGCCTTCACCTCCTGGACTCAAGTGATCCTCCTACTTTAGTCTCCCAAGTAACTGGGACCACAGGCACATGCCACCATGTTCTGCTAATTTTTAGGTTTTTTTGTAGAGACAGAGTCTCACCATGTTGTCCAAGCTGGTCTTGAACTCCTGAGCCCAAGTGATCCTCCCATCTCAGCCTCCCAAAGCACTGGGATTACAGGTGTGAGCCACTGTGCCTTACCCCAGCAGGATTTTCTAACAGAAATTGACAAATTGCCTCTAAAGTATATATGGAAATGCAAAGGACCTAGAATAGCCAAAACAATCTTGAAAAAACAAGAAAGACTTATAGTACCTTTCTTCAAGACTTAATATAAAACTAGAAGAATCAAGACAGTGTGTTATTAGCATAATAATAAACAAAGATATCAATTAAATAGATTTAAGTCCAGAAATAGAACTACATTTATACAATCGATTGTCAACAAAGCTCTGAAGTAATTAAGGGAGGAAAAAACAGTCAACAAATGTTATAGGAAGTTATTATATATCCATATGGGAAAAAAAAACCCTCAGCCCTACCTCAACCATACACAAAAATTAATTCAAAATAGATCACAGGCCAGGCACACTGGCTTATGCTTGTAATCCCAACACTTCAGGAGGCCAAGTTGGGAGGATCACTTGAGGCCAGGAGTTTGAGACCAGCCTGGGCACTATAGCAAGTCCCTGTCTCTAAAAAATTTAAAAAATAAATTACAGACGTAAACATAAAACTAGAAGGATTCTTTTTTTTTTTTTCAGGAAGAAAACAAAAAAAGACAGGGCTAGGGCTATCTGCCACATGTCAAAATTAGAGGAAAGCAAGAAATGGCCATTATCTAGAGAGAGAGAGAGAGAGAGAGAGATAAGAGAGTTAAGAAATAGGAGCAGAAACAGGAGCCAAGAATACAGCCGAATCTGGATTTACTGCTTAGCCAGTTATTGGAATCAAGAAATTTAATCAGCTCCTGGGCAAGGTTCTGCGGTCCGACAGGAGGGGCTGGAGAAGTCACCAAGGATTCTTAAAAGAAAACATAGATAGAACCCAAATGCCTACCAAAACAAGAATGGATAAGATGAGAAATACAATAGTTCCTCACCCTTATCTGCAGTTTTGCACTTTTTTTTTTTGAGACGGAGTCTCATTCTGTCACCAAGCTGGATGGAATACAGTGGTGCGATCTCCACTCACTGCAACCTCCACCTCCCGATTCAAGCAATTCTCCTACCTCAGCCTAATGAGTAGCTGGGACTACAGGTGCGCGCCACCATGCCCAGCTAATTTTTGTATTTTTAGCAGAGATGGGTTTCACCATGTTGGACAAAATGGTCTTGATCTCTTGGCCTCATGATCAACCCTCCTCAGCCTCCCAAAGTGCTGGGATTACAGGCGTGAGCCACTGCGCCTGGCCTGCAGTTTTGCTTTCTACAACTTCAGTTACCAGTGGTCAGCCAAGGTCTAAAACTACCAGATGAAAAATTCCAGAAATAAACTACTCATAAGTTTTAAATTGCATGCTGTTCTGAGTACTATGATAAATTATGCACTGTCCTGCTCCATCTCCCCTGGGACATGCATCACCCCTTCATCCAGTGGAGCCACGCTGTGGACACTCCCTGCCCATTACCATCCCTCTCAATTATCAGATTGACTGCCACAGTATTGCAGTGCAAGTAACTCTTATTTTACTTAATAATGGCCACAAAGTTCAAGAGTAGTAATGCTGGCTATGCAGATATGCCAAAGAGAAGTGAAAAGTGCTTCCTTTAAATAAAAAGGTGAAGGTTCTCGACTTACTAAAAAAAAAAAAAAAAAAAAAAAAACTGTTGCTAACATCTATGGTAAGAATAAATCCTCCATCTGTTAAATTGTGAAGAAAGGAAAAGAAATATGTGCTAGTTTTGCTGTCACAACTCAAACTGCAAAAGTTACTGCCATGGGCTATGGTAAGTGCTTAGTTAAGATGGAAAAGGCATTAAATTTGTGGGTGGAAGATACAAACAGAAACATATTCTCATTGAAGGCAACTGGGTTAGGTGCTGTCCATGCCAGGGGCCTTGGGACACGTCCCCTGAGAAAGGAAGGCTACTGTACTCATAAAATGTAATACTACCCCACCAAAACACAAAACAAAACCTACTACTGATACTTACAAATTCACAGATATTACACTGAAAGAAGTCAAACAAACAAATGCAAAAGGAACATGGTATTGACACAGGATTTTTTTATGTCGTTCCACAGCTAGAGACCTCCACAGCTGAGGCAGGGGGCGGGGAGAGACCCTGTTCAAAATTCACTCATGACTACTGGGCTGGCTCCACCCACTGGGCTTGGCAGGCTGTGCTTGGCTCGCTTGGCTCACACTACTGGCCCAGATCTCACACCTGCCAAGGGCAAGCCAGGCATGCTAGCTGCTACAGCAGGGCAGGCACCTCCAGGCACCAGCTTTATGTGAAGCTGTAGCTGGATCAGGTATACTGCAAGCAGCTTCTGCTTTGGACTCTGGCAAATGGACAAACAGAATGCAGTGGTTCCCAAAAAAACTCAGAGACATCAGCAACCATGGAACCTCAAAGGCTAGGTGTGGTGGCTCATGCCTGTAATCTCCACACTTTTGGAGGCTGAGGTGGGCATATCACTTGAGATCAGGAGTTTGAGACCAGCCTGGCCAACATGGCAAAATCCTGTCTCTACTAAAAATACAAAAAATTAGCTGGGTCTGGTGGCAGGTGCCTGTAATCCCAGCTACTTGGGAGGCTGAGCAGGAGAATCACTTGAACCCAGGAGGCAGAGATTGCAGTGGGCCATGATCTCACCACTGTACTCTAGCCTGGGTGGCAGAGCAAGACTCTGTCTGAAAAAAAAAAAGTGTGTGTGGTGGGGGTGTTACAGCTGTGGCTTAGGGAATCCCGAGGCGTGCACCCCAGAAGAATCTCAGCTCATTTCTGTTACAGTTCATTTGTTCCTACCATCCACAAGCTTCGGCAAACGGGAGCATGTCCCAACTTGTTCAGTCCTGCCAGCCTGCAGCTCCTAGGCTGGCCTGGCCCCACCATCACTTCCTGTAATATGGGGTAGCCACGTGGTGCCAGGAAAGGGCAGAATGGCTACAGCATTACAGCTTCTTTTGCACCTGCTGTTCGGCAGGTCCCGGGCTCTTGTCCCACATCCAAGAAGAATGAGGTTACACTGACAACTGCGGAGTGACCAAGGTGGAGAGAACGTTCATTGAGCGACAGAACAGCTCTCAGGGAAGAGGGGACCCAAAGGTAGGTAGTCCTACTGTGTGGCTGAGTCAGTGTGTGTGTCGGGGGGGCATGTTATGGGCTCAGAATGGGGAGTGCATTCTGATTGGTCCATAGGTGGCCTGGAAAAAGCACCATTTGATTGGCTAAAAGACATTGAGGAAATTTTCACTTGGATCTTGGATTCTACCCAGAACTGGCAACCAGGTTTGCAGCCTTCAGGCTGTCTTTGGCTTGAAGTTCGGGTTTCACCAGGGACCTGCCCCTATTTGCCTAGGAATTTGTTTACTTCCCACCACTATCAGTATCTGTCCATTTATACTAAGTTCTAAAACAGGTGAAACTAATCTACAGTTAAAAAAAATTTAAAAGACCAGGCTTGGTGGCTCATGCCTATAATCTCAGCACTTTGGGAGGCTGAGGTGGAAAGATTACTTAAGCCCAGGAATTCAAGACCAGCTTGGGCAAAATAGGAAAGCTCATCTCTACAAAAACTTAAAAAATTATCCTAGCATGGTGGCGCATGCCTGTGGTCCCCGCTACTTCACAAGATAGGGTGGGAGGACCATTTGACCCTGGAAGGCAGTTAATGCAGTGAGTCATGTTTGCACCATCACCCTCCAGCTTGAGTGATAGAGACTCTGTCTCAAAAAAAATAAAAGTGAGATTGATAGTTGCCTCTAGGAATAGGAGAAAATGATTGGAAAGGAACATGAGGAAATTTTCTTGGATGATGAAAATCTAAATCATGATTATAGGGGGGTGACAGCTATGATGCATTTGTTGAAATTAATTGAATTGTATCCTTAAGAGTTGTACATTCCATGATTTATATATTTTGCCTTAACAAGAGAAAACAGAACTTTAAACAAATATGGAACTCTTGCTAATAGGCTTGCTCTACACAATCGTATGGCTTGTATGGCTTATCAGTTATAAAACCACTTCCTGTGCTTTCTTATCTGTGAATAAATATATATATATATTGAGCATAATGGGAACTTGGTTCATTCTTGGAAATACACAATTTCCTAGCTCTGTCTGCTGAGAAGGACTGAAGCAGTGACACACAAGTAGCAACAAACACAAATCATAAACACATCTTGGTTTCTCAATACCATTTTCCACTGAAAGAACCAGGACCCCTTGGTGAAACAACTGATTCTAGGATAAGGGTAAGAGAACTAAAAGACTTTTTTTTTAATAAACATCTGAGGCACACAACAGGATATTTTGATACACATATACATAGTGAAGTGATTATTACAGTCGAGCAAATTAACAAATTTATCATCTCATGTAGTTTTCTTTTTTTTTCTTTTGGTGTTAAGAGTACTCTCCTGGCAAAGTACCAGTATACAATACAATATTAACTACAGTCCTCATGTTATCCACTAGAATTTAACTGCAACTTTGTACCTTTTGACCTACATCTTCCCACCCCTGGTAACCATCTTCCTACTCTTTTTCTGTGGTGATTTTTTTTTTAAAGATTCTACATACAACTGAGATCATTTGGTATTTTTCTTCCTGTGTGTGGCTTATTTCATTCAGCATGATGTCCTCCAGGTCCATTTATGCTGAACGCAACCAGATAAACATGGAACACCTTATGTGCCTGAAAGTAAAGAATTCCTCAAAAAATGATATGGACATGTCAGAAGGATAAAGGAGCCACCAGTAAAAGGCTCCCATTGGCTGTTCAACAGGCCCACAATCTCCAGCAGCTTCTCTGCCTCATCAGTGGGCGGGCTGCATGTTCCTGCGGTGGGAACCACACCCTCCCCTCAGAGATCTGAATCTCTGATCTTGCAGTTGGGTAAGGGAGCATTTCCTTTAAGTAACTCCTTTGTTAACACTTCTTCAGTTTAGAAGTAACGGCTCCATTTTGTAGCTGCTACTTCTGTGTAACAGAATCCTCTTTTAGTAACTGATCATCTTTTACTAGAAAACAATTCTTTAAAATTTTCCTGTTGAAATCACCAATATGGTATCTGTTTCCAAATGAACCCTGAGAGAAAAATGTATCACTTCTCTTGCATTTCTATCCAAAAAAATGCTTACTTAAATATAATCATGAGGAAATTATAGCGGCAGGAGGCAGACAAATGCCTAGGCAGATAAGGGCAGGTCCTCAGTGAAACCCCATCTTTAAGCTGAAGACAGTTTAAAGCCTGAAAGTCAAATCCAAGGACCGGAATAAGAACCTCTCTTCCCAATTGGCACATTTTTCTCTGATTGATCCCCACCTTTCACCTATTTTACATATACCTACCCTTTCCTAATTGGTTTTCTACACTGTTGTGCCCACCTTTCAGTGGTGTCTTCGTTTCAACTTTTTTTGCATACTCACAAACCAGTCAGCACAAACTTCTCATTCTGAACCCATGAAAGCCCAGACCCAGCCACATTGGGTAAGAAACCACCTGACTGCAGGGGTAGGGGACAACCTCTACCCAGGCATCCCCTCTCCACTGAGAGCTGTTCCATCACTCAATAAAATTCTTCTTCATCCTCATCCTTCAAATTGTCAGCATATCCTCATTCTTCTTGGATGCAAGACAGGAGTCCAGGAACCAGCGAACATGCAGGTACAAACTAAACATAGGCAGCGGGCTGAGTGAGGCCTGGGGGCAGGGAGGGTCACTAGCCATGGAGGGGTTCCCAGTTGGCAAAGTGACCAAGAAAAATCCTACATCAGAAAATATTAGACAAAACCAAAATGAAAGACATCTTACAAAACAAGTGGCCAGTACCTATCAAAATTTCAAAGTAAAGTAAGATCAATGACAATTATAATGTGTGAGTCTGGCTTTGTTCCTATGATTGCTGGGAAATGGGAAGTAATTATACAGAGCATCTATTGAAACACGTGATAAAATTTTGAATATAGACCATGGATCTGATAATATTGTATTAATATTGTAGTTCCTAATTTTGATAAGAGGATATCCTTGTTTGTAGGAAATACACACTGACATATTTAGAATGGCAATGGGAAGTTTATTCTCAACCTGTTCAAAATTAACTAATGTATATGGAAAGGAAAGAGATGAATTTTTTAAGTAGTGTGTGTACCAGAGTTCTTTGTACTATCCTTGCATCTTCTCTATAAATGATAAATTATATTAAAATTGAAAGTTATCAAAAACTAAAGTCCTTGAAATATGGTAAACATAATCATTTTGAAAAGCATCTGATCCAGGCCTAGTGGCTCATACCTGTAATCCCAGCACTTTAGGAGGCTGATGCAAGCAGATTATTTGAGTTTAGAAGTTTGAGAGCAGCCTGGGCAAAAATGTGAGACCCTGTCTCTACAAAAAATACAAAAATTAGCTGGGCATGGTGGCTTGCGCCTATGGCCCAGCTACTCAGGAATCTGAGGTTCTGGGTCTGTTAGTTACCTTCCTCTCTTAGGATTATACTGAACAGGAGGCATCCTTCCCATTTGATTTCAGGACAACAATCCTAGGGCTGCTTTCTAAACAAAGTGAACAATTTACGTTGTGTGAGAGAAGGGAGTGTGAATATAGGTTTATTGTGGGGATTGTGCTAGAAAATGAGGCTAGAAAAGAGGCAGGCCAGTAATGCAAATAACAACAACAACCAAATCCCTGCTCATTTCGATTTTTGCCCCAGCAAGAACCTCGAACTCAGTTCTCAGAGGTAAGCGTTTTAACACAGAGAGCACCCAGAAGGGGCACTGAGGTCTGAGAAGCAAGGAAGTGACCCAGGTTGCTTGCCTCTGGTTGGAAAGGGAAACCCACCCTACTTCCACTCTGACAGCAAACAAGTTATTCAACCTACTCAATTGCATTTCTGGCTCATTCTCCGTTTCCAACATAAAACACTTCCTCCTCTCTAGCCCAATGCTACTCTAGGCAGTGACCAAGAGGCAAGATTTCTTAAATCAAAACTTGAATTCACCAACAAACGAACATCAATTCTAGAATAGATTGTAACAGGGACTTTTGTCTTTCTTCTCTGTTGTATCCCCAAGACCTATATTATATATTATGTGGTTTTGGCACATAGTAATTGCTTGGTAAAGCTGTGTTGAATTACTTGATAAAAGCAAGTCAGTAGAAATAAATGTTCAACATTGGTGGCATTGGTTAAGTAGCAATGCATAGAACTAAATACTATGTTATTAAAAAGTTTATTTGTAAAGTTAAGGAGATGGAAAAATATTTGACATAAACATATATTTTTGAGATAGGTGCTCACTCTGTCACCCAGGCTGGAGGGCAGTGGCACAATCATAGCTCACTGTAGCCTCCAACTGCAGCAATCTTCCAGCCTCAGGCTCCCAAGCAGCTGGGGATACAGGCATGCGCCATCATGCCCAGCTAATTTTTTTTTTTTTTTTTGAGAGAAGGGGTCTTACTATGTTACCCAGGCTAGTCTTGAATTCCTGGCCTCAGGTGATCCTCCTGCCTTGGAATCCCAAAGTGCTGGAATTATAGGCATAAGCCAGTGTGAGGCTGATACATGAAATTTTTGAAAAATGGAAACAACATATATTCATTAAAGAAATACACACCCTCCTGGTGAGTTTATGTATGATTTTTGTTTTGTTTCCTGTGTTATCTGATCACAAATTACTTTCATTTTCAGAAAGAAAATAATCTTTCCATTTTATTTTTTGATTGAGGCAACATCCAACCTAGATATGATTACTACCCAGCCTGAACTGAATGTATTATTAATAAACAAAGAAACGCAGAATGGCATACAGTAGGTACAGCGTAGTGCTCCATATTTAAATACTAGCTCCATAACTTAATAGCTGTGGAATCCACGGTGTTACTCAGCTTTTATCTGCTTTAATTTACTCATCTGTAAATTTGGGATAAGATACTTCTCATAAGGTTGGTGTCAAGATCAAGTGAATTAATTATCGTTTAAAGCACTTATAAAACTGCGGGGCACCACTGAGGGATGCAGCCGTTAGCTTTTATTATTATTAGACTCAAAACACTGTAGTAGCTCTAATAAGAGAGGTAAGGATCAAAATCCACTCATCCGTATATAGCCAGTGAGGCACACATAAAAGCAACGTTAAGAGAGTAAGTGGAATGAAAACATGCTAAAGCTGGGTAGGTACAAGCCACAAGTGGGGGTCCATAGTTAATTCTGAAGAGAGTGAATCAGGAAGTTGCAGGAGCAATAATTTTTGAACAGCGTTTAAGAACGAGCAGGACTTCAACAAGCGGCTAAGAAGACACAAGGAACCCGCCAAGGATCTTAGCAAAGGCACAAAGACTACCATCGGCTTACTCGTTTCTTCCTACCTTGCAAAAGAAACCTCTGGCGAACAGAGGTGGTTGCAGAGCATGCTAATTAAGCAAAATGCCACGAGGCAGTAAGGAACGACAGAGGTAACAGTAACAGTCATAATTCACCCCAAGGTACTCAACTGGGAAAAGGAAGTACAGAGGAAAGGTGTCGTCAAGAAAGTCAGGACATAAGCCGGGCGCGGGTGCTCAGGGCTGTAATCCTAGCACTTTAGGAGCCTGAGGAGGGCGGATTGCCTGAGCTCAGGAGTTCGAGACCAGCCTGGGCAACACGGTGAAACCCCGTCTCCTATTAAAATACAAAAAAATTAGCTGGGCGTGGTGGCGGACGCCTGTAGTCCCAGCTACTCCGGAGGCTGAGGCAGGAGAATTGCTTGAACCCGGAAGGTAGAGGTTGCAGTGAGCTGAGATCGCGCCACTGCACTCCAGCCCGTGCGAAAGAGTGAGACTCCATCTCAAAAAAAAAAAAAAAAAGAAAAAAGAAAAAGAAAGCCAGGACGCACATGGCCCCGTCGCTGCACTACTCTAGTCTAGGGGCCAACAGTGGAGTAGAGACTCGAAGCTTCCACGCGGCGGAACAGCATCCCTCTCAGGCGGCGAACGGTCTAGGGAATCTTCCGGAGGAGACCTAGCGCGAGAACTACAACTCCCGCCGAGCCCGAGGGGGAGCTTCTGCGTAACTTCCGCTTCCGCCGCCCCTCGCACCCTCTTCTCTCGGACCCTACCGAGGAGCGGTCCGGCGCGTGATCCCGCGTGACCGGGGCGCGCGAGCCGAGAGGCCCTGCAGGCGGAACTCTGGGACCCCCCATTGGGAGAAAGACGAGCAGAAAAGTCGAAACTAGACAACCTCGATAGTGATTGGAACTAATGGAACGAGGGCGGAGCTAAACTCCCAGATCACTGGCCAATCAGAGTTTAAGATTATCAGGGAGACCGGGAAGGGGAAAGGGGCGAAATGGTTCTATGGTCACATGCTGCAGGGTCTGGTGGGAGGAGCGGTTGCCCAGCAGCTTCTTGGCGCTTCCTGTTTCCGGTTTCCAGAGTGGGGCACATCGAGGCGCTAGGGGCGACGCTGGCCTCTGACACTAGCTCCGGGACCGGGGTCTGCGGCCGGCTTCTAGCAGGCCCCGTCTCCCATCCCCAGACGAATATTCACCGGGGATTCTGAGCTTTGGCTGCTCCAGTTTCCCGCGACACGTGAGTGTGAGGGGCGTGGAGAAGGAGGCGGGCTGGGGTGCGCTCACACCTCAGCGTCTACGACAGGAGCCGGGATTGCAAAGTCTCCCTTGACCATGGTTCTAGCCAAAAATCTGGCCGAGGAGCCCTGACAGGTAGAATGGAGGCGGAGGCGTGAGGGTTGAGAGTCACGGAGTTCCGAAAGGTTTGAGAGAGAAAGGACTTCCAAGACCAGAGAGGGGATTTACGATATTTGGAAAGCAGGGAAAAGAAGATTCCCCAAGTATGGAGTCCGTTGGAGGTGTTCGCGGATTTATTTATAGAAGGAATTTTAGCCTGCATCACGGTGGGAGGTCAAGTAGCATCATTTGGAGAAGATAACGGCTCCAAGCAGTTCGAAAGTTGGGACACTAGACGGAGCGAGAATTTCTAGCACCCTGGGAGAAGTTTGAGGGGATGCGACTATGGTGTGGATAAGAATGGCTGATGGAGGGATTATCTTGTGTTCTCCGTTGTGGGGAGCTTCCGCTCTTGGGACATAGCCACTACTTCTCAGAAGCTCCTTCTCTCTTGAGTTCTTTCAGCTTTAGGCCTTTTAGCCAGTTGAGGCTGCTTTTCTAAAAGTGTAGGCTGCTGGAGGAAAAGGGATAAAGGCTACATCAGAAAGGAGCCAGCGGGAAGACCGTAGAAATTCCACTGGAAAATGGCCATGGCTGTCTTAACAGATGGGGAAGTTAGTATTACAGAGGCCCAGTGGTTTAAGCTGCTTCCCAGTTGCTGGCTTTGTCATTGGCCACCCTATTAAAGGAGAATTTTTAGCATTGCCAATTAAAATAGATGTGTTGTTAGAGAATAAGAAAATTGAAAGAGATTTTTCAAGGTCATAAAATCCTGCTTGTTTCCAGAGTATCTAGACAAACTCTTTTACTTTGAGAATCTAATTGTAGCATATTAAAAAGGGGCTACCCATCCCTCGCATTTCATTATTTTCCTGATTGTTGCACCCATGTTTATTAAGTTTTCCAGCAGATAGCTTTATGCCACGAATCATCTAAATTGCCCCAGTAACTTCACACACATTTAATATCTCTGTAATGTACAGCAAGTAATTTAACAAGTAATTCTGTAAAGCATCTGTTTTCTTGTCTTTGAAGTATGAAAAATTATACCTATTTTTCTGGTTCGTGAAGATTAATGAATATAATCTAGGTAAAACATTTAGCGCTTATGCTATTGAATCAAAGAGAAGCAGCTTAAATTTATAGCTAACCCTTAAGCAGGAAAGAAGAAGAGTATAAATTTATCATCCTAACTTTCTGAATAATAAGCAAATGAAAGATAGTTCAACTCAGCTAATGAGGTGTTTAACCTTTCATTCTTCCCAATTTTGTGAGATTCTTTGTTCTAATTTAGGAAAAGATATTATCAACTGTCAGTTTTTAATTAGGTCCTTGAGAGAATGTAAGGAAAATGGCAGGCTAAGTCTAGAAAAAGGAGTCTCCTATTTCTTTTTAGTGAATCAGCTGGTCAAGTTGTGTGTTGAGCAATGGGTTAACCTAGGGAAGGTGGAGTTTGAGGTCTGAGTTCTTTATTTCACCTCATTCAGTCAACTATGTGAGGAATCACTTCCCTTCACTTCTTAGTCCGGGGCGGGGGTCAAGAAACCACAGTTTTGGCTGCCTACTGTCATCTCCAAAAACTTATTATTTTCAGAGTGGAAATATACATGTAGTGGTTAAACATAGACCGTGAGTTCTGGAGCCAGACTCTCTGGCTTACTCCACTAGCTGTGTCTCAGTTTTCTTATTGGTAGAATAGCAACAATAATTGTATTTACTCATAGGGTTGTTGTGAGGATAAATTAGTTAATTAATATATGTTAAGTGCTTGGAACAGCACCTGGCCCAAGGCAGTAGTCTGTTGTTTCCTGCTGTTGTGGTTTCCATGCTTTAAATGTGTTATGAGGGCCTTGGACCTCTTGGCTAGATATATATTCTGTGGAAAATACCATAATATTACAGTAGAGAATTGATGTTTGGAGTACAGGAAGTCAAGTAGACAGTTTCCCAGCATTCGTTGCCCTAGTGAGTGTGGGAAATAGAAGGTCAGATGTTAGTTTGTTTAGGGGAATGGGATAAGTGCATTCAGGGTCAGGGTTGGAACTTCCATTTTCCAATCTTTAAACTCACTAATACTCATGAAAATTCTGCCTATTTCAAGTTTTATGTTTTAAAAATGCGGTGGAGTCAGTGGAGCAGCATGAGAAAGAACTAGAGGACTTTAAAAGAGTATTCAAACCAGGCCAGGCATGGTGGCTCACGCCTGTAATTCCAGCACTTTGGGAGACCAATGTGGGCGGATCACGAGGTCAGGAGTTGAAGACCAGCCTGGCCAATATGGTGAAACTGCGTCTCTACTAAAAATATAAAATATTAATTTATTAACATAAAGTATTAATTAAAACATAAATTAGCCTGGTGTGGTGGCATGCACCTGTAGTCCCAGCTACTCGGGGGGCTGAGGCAGGAGAATTGCTTAAACCCAGGAGGCGGAGGTTGCAGTGAGCCGAGATCACACCACAACACTCCAGCCTGGGCAACAGAGCAAGACTCTGTTTTAAAAAAAAGAGAGTATTCAAACCAAAGTCCAGACTTGCAGCATTTTATTGTTAAGTGAGAAAAGTTTAGAGGAGTTAAATCAGGAAATTTTTTGTGATACTGTTGGAATAAACAAGTAGCAGTGGCCTGACAGATCATTAACAGATACCAGAGTGAACTGTTTTGCAAGGGTAAATGAGTCCTGGGTATGAAAGTGGTAAGAGAAAAGAAAATATTAGGGGTTTTTTTGTTTTGTTTTGTTTTGTTTTATTGCCAAAACCACAAAATCCTTTGTACCAACCTAGTAAGTTTGGGATAGAGAGCTGTGTGTTTTTATTCCTAGAGCAGTATAAGCAGCAGGTGAATTGAATTTACAAAATTGTAAAGTGGCTTGGTGATTCCCACTTTGTTGTCATTGATTTGCAGTGTAGAAAGACAACTGTACTTATTGGAAGTCTAGATACCCTTGAGATTTGTGACCTATGAAGGCCGAAGAGGTTTCAGAAGACTTCATCAAGCCATCAAACAGTGAAGTGGCAAAGATGGCTCCATCCAAGCTGTCATCCTTCTTTTTCGTTCTTTCCTCATTACCCTCTTTTCAACCTTGTAGTTTGGTCTGAAAGACTCACCTATACATTCAACTAAAAGTTACATATAAATGAGTTTTCTGCTGCAGGTGCTCTTGTTACAGAAATATTAAAATGTACTGTGTTGCATATGCCAGAGAATCTTGTACTTTCTGCATAATCAAAATGCCATCCATTTATTAACATTCATATGCTTCATCTCTTTCCCCTCTCCTGATCCTACCTGCCCTCCCCAACACACACTCTCTCCCAAAAGGATGTTCCCTTTCTACAGCTCCTGGAGGACTAGACTGCTACTGCTGCTACTCCTGGCTGTGGCAGTGAGAGAATCCTGGCAGACAGAAGAAAAAACTTGCGACTTGGTAGGAGAAAAGGGTAAAGAATCAGAGAAAGAGTTGGCTCTAGTGAAGAGGTTGAAACCACTGTTTAATAAAAGGTAAATGAGAAGAACCTTAAAGAGCTTGAGAAAATATTAAAGTGTCTTCCTCTTACTGATTTTATTTCATAATGTGCTCTCTTTTATAATACAGAGCAAATTCACAGCCCAGTTTTTAGTTGCCGTGTGCAGTTTTCTCATCTTTCACAGAAGAGTAGCTGCTTCCAAGACTGGATCCAAGAGACCAGCTTGTAGAAATTTAAGCATTATTTGGTATCTACATATAGGACTTTAGAAATAGCAGATAAACATATTTAGGTCTACACATGTCATTATAAGTGTCAGGAATCTTCAGATACATAAATCTGAAGTTAGTCCCTAAGAAATGAGAGTATCCCATGAACATGGACCTTTATTCATGGGGACATGGTTACTAACAGGCATTCTAAAAATAACTAGAATATCGAGCTGTCTTGGGTGGTGTATTTTAATAATTCATCATCAGCATAATCTGTCAAGTTTATGAATATCTTACAATTAAACAAATATTCACTCAGCCATGACCTCAGATAAGTAAATCGAGCACATTGTTATATTTTGTTTTAATTAAAGGAAAGGGGTACTGTTATTCCTGAGGCTGATAGCTAGTAACTGTCCTCTTCTTTCTTCCCACTTTTCTTTACAGCTTTGAGAGCACTGTGGGCCAGGGCTCAGAAACATACATCTACATATTCAGGGTGTGCCGGGAAGCTGGCAACCACACTTCTGGGGCAGGCCTCGTGCAAATCAACAAAAGTAATGGGAAGGAGACGGTGGTAGGGAGACTCAACGAGACTCACATCTTCAATGGAAGTAAGAAAACTCCCCTTCCTACCATTGATTGACTAATTGATCCCAGGTTAATCCCTCTGACAATCCTATATGTCTTGGCCCTTTCCAGGCTCTTCAGTATATCATATGTGTGGTTCGGCACACCTGAGACTATAAAGTGCCACAGGATGCCTAATTCTACAGCTCCTTTGTAGCCACAGCTCAGGACATTTGTGCATTAAAGTGAAAAATTTATGCAAAAAGAAGACTCCAGCTAGAATTCTATAGCCTGGAGTCCTTTTATTCACCCAAATACTTTTAATGAGTTTCACACTAAACTTAAAAATATCAACCACCACCATTTTTCATGAAATTAATCAAAGTTTACCAATTAAATTTTAAGAGGTCAAACTTTTTTTTGCAAACTAGTCAGTCTACAAAACTTTACCCACTGACTTTTGTGCTATGGTGGTGATATTTCTTAAAAGTCATATTGCTGGAGGGGACTATGTAAGCACCTATGGTCCAATTCCCTCCCATACAGATAAATAACTAAATTATACAGGGTAGCTGTTTACTCCTGATAAATAATACAATTAAAAAATAACAAAAGGGTTTGGGGGTCATGTGACCAGGTTCTCCTATTTCCTAATCCTGTGACTAAAAAGTCTTATCACCTTTTGACCTTTTCTCATAGGCAAAACTAGGAGCGGAATCTTCACTTTATTCTCCTCACAATTATTGAATCAAATGATATTTTGAAAAAGAATTTTGAACACAGTAAATGCTAAAGAGAAATGCATTCCAGTCTTAAATATTAACCATTTTGAATTTATCTGAGGCTAAGCTTAAATATTAGATGGGCTTACCTCTGGTGCTCAGCAATTGTATGAAACCTCTTTTTTTGCTTTTAGCAGGTATTCAGAAAATGAATCAGTGTTAAAGTATAGATCATAATGGTTTTGCATTGTCACTTGCCTACCTTTAGTGTTGAAAATTAAGATTCTTCTTAAATGAGTATCTGATTCTTGGTTGTCTTAAGGGAACACAAGGCTTTGTATGGAAATAAGTTTTAGCTTGGCATTTCTGGTATACCGAATTTGTACTGATGAGGGTTGTTTTACTTATAACCAATTGCAATGAATTACTCAATACCACTCTGCCATACCACCCAGATCTGCCTCTGCTTTTCCCCCACCCCGTAGCTCCATTTTCCTTGTCCCTCCTCAGGTAATTGGATCATGCTGATCTATAAAGGGGGTGATGAATATGACAACCACTGTGGCAAGGAGCAGCGTCGTGCAGTGGTGATGATCTCCTGCAATCGACACACCCTAGCGGTGAGGCACCCTGGGTTGTATAAGCCTAGGGAGGAGATTGAAAGGAATGACCTGAGGTGGGGGAGAATATCCAGAGGGGACACGATACATTGGGATGGACATGAGAAAACTAGGAGCTCAGTGTCTGTGTCAGACAAGCATCGTCCATGGAAAATAGGCCGCTGAACCAGGAAAGATCAGATGTTTTTTGTGTTTTTTATTTTGTTGAATAGGAGTCAAAATATTTTACCACCTAAATGTTGTGTTATGCCATTTCATCATCAGGACAATTTTAACCCTGTGTCTGAGGAGCGAGGCAAAGTCCAAGATTGTTTCTACCTCTTTGAGATGGATAGCAGCCTGGCCTGTTCCCCAGAGATCTCTCACCTCAGCGTGGGTTCTATCTTACTTGTCACGTGAGTATGCATTCCTTTATCAGAACAGACCTTCTTTTTGTTTTTAAGGTCAGTAATTATATGGTGATAAATGAGCACAACTTGTATGTGTATATGTTATACTATAATTGATGGGGATGGCCGGGCGCGGTGGCTCACACCTGTAATCCCAGCACTTTGGGAGGCTGAGGCAGGTGGATCACAAGGTCAAGAAATCGAGACCATCCTGGTCAACATGGTGAAACCCCATCTCTACTAAAAATACAAAAAATTAGCTGGGCGTGGTGACGCGTGCCTGTAATCCCAGCTACTCAGGAGGCTGAGGCAGAATTGCCTGAACCCAGGAGGTGGAGGTTGCGGTGAGCCGAGATCGCGCCATTGCACTCCAGCCTGGGTAACAAGAGCGAAACTCCGTCTCAAAAAAAAAAATAAATTGACGGGGATGACTTTTTAAATCCTCTGGCTATAAAATAATTCTGCCAGGGCACAGTGGCTCACGCCTGTAATCCCAGCACTTTGGGAGGCCAAGGCAGGCAGATCACCTGAGGTGATGAGTTCAAGACCAGACTAATGTGGTGAAACCCTATCTCTACTAAAAATACAGTATTAGCCAGGCACAATGGCACATGCCTGTAATCCCAGCTACTTGGGAGGCTGAGTCAGTAGAATCACTTGAACCCAGGAGGTAGAGGTTGCAGTGAGCCGAGGTTGTGCCTTTGTACTCCAGCCTGGGCAACAAGAGCAAAACTCCATCTCAAAAAAAAAATTCTGACTATGCAAGTTTCTTTAAAATGAGATTTAATGTTTAGTTTCCAGTATAGATTTGCATTGGACTAGGCAATTTTTAATATTATTTCATTAGATTATTAAAACTTTTAGAGAAATGTAATCATATACTTAATGGTGATTATTCTTGGCCATAGTCAGAATCACACACTCACATTTTGTCTGGGCCTTTGCTTCCCTTGGACTAACGGCACTCTAATTGATTTTCTAAGAGTTACCAGCCTCCATTTTCATTTAACATCACTCCTTATTTTTCATTTTCAGGGAATGTAGTTTAGGAAACAGCTAACAATAAATATAGATGTTAACCTGAGTTTTACTGTTACTCGGTTCTTAACGATAGATGTCTCTTTTTATACAGGTTTGCATCACTGGTTGCTGTTTATGTTGTTGGGGGGTTCCTATACCAGCGATTGGTGGTGGGAGCCAAAGGAATGGAGCAGTTTCCCCACTTAGCCTTCTGGCAGGATCTTGGCAACCTGGTAGCAGTAAGTAACAGGGTAGCTGGGTGAATTGGTAGCCTGCACGCAAGGTTGGGTGACCAACCATCCTGGTTTGCTCACACTGAGGGGGTTCCTGGGACACAGGACATTGAGTGCTAAAACCACAAAAGTCCCAGCCAACAAGACAGTCAGTTGCTCTAGTACAAAGTAGTAAGTAGCATAGCCTCTGTTTCTGGCCTTAAGACATTGCTGAAAGAGCAACACAATGACCAGGTAGGCTCTTCTAAATCTGATTTAGCTTTTAAGTGGGCCTGGGTAGGAAGAAGGTGAGGCCTAATTAGAAGAAACTTTTACTCCTGATACCCCCAATTGAATTTAGGCTAATCATCACATCTTTTAGGTTTTCTCATTATCCCTGTAGAGAACCAATTCTTACCACATTTCTAGACCTTATGTACACTTTCTCATACTCTAAGTTGGATGCTCCAAATTATTTCCTTCTTTTTTTTCTCTACAGGATGGCTGCGACTTTGTCTGCCGTTCTAAACCTCGAAATGTGCCTGCAGCATATCGTGGTGTGGGGGATGACCAGCTGGGGGAGGAGTCAGAAGAAAGGGATGACCATTTACTACCAATGTAGATTGCACTTTTTATGTCCAGCCTCTTCCTTGGTCCCCCAAACCAAAGCTACATAGCCAGATTTCTCAAGCAGTCCCAACTCCAGTCTCTCATCTCACCCTTACTACTGCTCTTGCTTTCCAGTTTGCTTTTAATTTGCATCTTCTCACTAGTAGAACTGCCTTCCTTTTGTTCTCTATTTTCTGTTTTTTCTCTAGAGAGGTACAGTTGTGAGAGTTAAAATAGGGCCTGTGAAAACAGGCTTTTGCACTCCATTGACATTAGAAGGTACAGTAGGCATAAGGGCAGATTGATGTGACAGGCTCACTGGCCCTTTGTTTTTTAAACACATTTTCACAAGTTTTTGAGACACTGGATTTCTTTAATTAAAAAAAAAACCGCCAGAAACATTATTTATACAGGTTTGATTGCTTTCATGTTGTTATTCTGTACCCTATAGTAGTCTCCATGAGAATCTGGTATTTCTTGCTGCTTGGAACTAATTTGCAGTGATTACTTGGTTGCAGTCCAAGTACTTTCGTTTAGTCTGAGCCTGGAGATGTTCTAGACTTGCTTCTCCCACCTCTGGGATTAGGACAGGAAAAATGTGAAATTTCCCTATTACAGGATCATAAGGTACCATCACATCATTTGTGGAAATTGGGGCGACTTTATAGCTGGGACTGGGCCATGGATTGTGGTCTTATCTGTCCACATATAGCCTCTCCAGAAATCCAGTCCGTTGGAAAGGAAAATTGGAACTCTTGTGCCACAGGTGTTCCAGAAAAGGGAAGTTAGTTTACCTTCTGGTGGTGGGATCCTGATGGCTTTCTTCTCTCATTTGTAGTAAAAGCTGGTAAAGCTTTTCTTACTCCTGTTTCCCTATGCCAGTATTTCTAAACATATGTCGCACTTTCTTCACAGGCATGTGGTTTTGACCTTTTTTTCAATCTTCTGGAAAGGGAATGGAAGCAGAAGTGGGACATCGAGGGCTCTGCTGTCCTCTGCGCTGGGTGTGGAATGCTGCTGCACCTGTCCCTTCTGCTGGCTCAGGGAAGTGTCTTCTTGCCCACATTTCTGTGGGGAAAGGTTTTTAATCCTCTGATGCTTCCATCTTCCTGTTTAGGCCATGTGCCCAGAAACCTGGACTGATCTTTCTGTAATAGTGAACCCCTGGGCCTGAAGAGTAACATGGCACCACTGGACACAAAAGAGGGATGGAATCAATAGGCAGGGGGCCTTTTATAAGCCTTAGGAAAAGAAAATGGTATCTTTGGACTTTTCAATACTATTGGAGTGATTTTTTTTCTTTCTAAACAGGGGAAATAATGTTATAAAAGCATCTTTTTTGTTATTCGTTTGCATCCCTCCCCCACACCCTGGTGTTTTAAAATGAAGAAAAAAATACCACTTTTTGTACAAAAACTCTTAATGATTAAAAAACAAACAAAACACATTGGCCTAGTCATTTGTGTGAAAGTGGGCAGAGACTGGAATAGAGTAAGACAACTGAGACCAATTTTCATCCTTTTACTGAGGAAGAAAAAATAATATTTTTGTTGTATAAGGAATGGCGCCTAAGGCAGGTACTTATACTCCTGATCTCAGCCCCACACACTCTGGTTTTATACAGCTATAGGACAGAGCAGAGTTGGAACTGAAAAGTAGGGTACAAAATAACACAAAAGTTGGAGGAGAACAGTGGGATGCAGAAAGAATGACAACAGCCACATGTGTCCTGGTCAAATACTTTCAGTCCCTGCAGCATAAGAAAGATGCCAACCAAGTCTCTACACTGGCTGGAGATCCTGCCATGGATGCAGAACAAAATCTTCAATCATAAGGGAGTAAGTGACAGCAAAGAGAAAGCTCTGAGCCACAGCTACACTGGGACAAACCAGAGGGAAGAGGGGGAGTACCAGATTTTCCTACTTGTGTCACACAAGCTAGAAAAACCCTACCTCTCCCATTGGGGAGGCAACCTATATTCCACCCATTTCCTTGCCTTACCATACTACGTAATCCTCCTCTTAGAGAATTGAGACCTGGGCTAAATGCTCCACTCCAGGATAAGGCCGAGCAGTCCTAGTTCTCTAGACTGCCTCTCGTAAAGATTGGATTAAGGTAGGTAGAAATGGTGAGAATTGTAAAATAAAATAGAACCCAGAGAAAATGTCAAAGCTGCCGCCGTGTAGCACCAGCAACCAATTCTTGCACTTTTCTTCCCTGTCTCAATAATCCCCTACGAAAGGTTAGATGATTGGAACAGCTCGTATCTTCCCTGCAAAGTCTCTGCTGATACCAGGTTATAACCTGGACAGTGGGGAGTGTCTGCCTTAGGCTGGTTTGTGCAAGAGGGCCACCTTAGGTCTCCTTGAGGACATTTATCTTAGCGCAGATCTTGAGGGCAGGGCCCAGCTTGATGTTCATGGCACTCATAAGATGTTCTTCTTTAAGTAATAAAAGGGCCTGTCCGTCAATCTCCTGGGAACGAAATTCCTCCGCAATCTCTTGGCAGCCTAGAAGAAATGGTAAGAACATGTAGGTAGCACCAGATGATAGGCGGAGGGAAACTAAGTGAAACAGGTCTAGCAATGATTAGTTCCAAAGTACTTGTCCTAAATTCAGTAATACGAAGTCAGATGGCAAGCTTTAAAAGCAAAATGAAATCAGAAAGCAACTGGCTATTTTTAAAAATGGCCAGATGCAGAGGCTCACGTCTGTAATCCCGGCATTTTGGGAGACCAGAATGGGCAGATTACTTGAGAGCCCAGGAGTTCAAGACCATCCTGGACAACACGGCAAAACCTTGACTCTACAAAACATACAAAAATTAGCTGGGCATGGTGATGCATGCTTACAGTTCCAGCTATTTGGGAAGCTAAGGCAGGAGGATCATTTTGAGCCCAGGATGCAGAAGTTGCAATGTGTCAAAATTCATGCCACAGCACTCCAGCCTGGGCAACAGAGTGAGACTGTCTCAAAACAACAAAAACTAAGGTCCAAGATCAAGAAAGGAAAAGCAAGTAAATGGTTTAAACATAGAAATAACTTCAAATAGCTTGGAGACAAGGGAAGGGAGAGGACAAAAATAGAAACGTGTCTTCTTTTGTACTGGCAAAAAGATTCTTAGTGATATTTTTGTTTAAGGGCCCAGAATTCAGACAAATATCAAGAAGGGTAGGGTGATTTTCTTTTCTGGAGAAAACTCTTTGTCAAGAATAGCATATAGGCTGAGTGCAGTGGCTTATGCCTATAATCCCAGCACTTTGGGAGGCCAAGGCAAGAGGATCTCTCGAACCCAGGACTTCAAGACCGGCGTGGCCAACACAGGGAGACCCTATCTCTGTTTTTTAAAAAAAGAATAGCAAACAAGCCCTCTTTGAAGAGTGGGGCAACAATGGCCACTTAGTTTCTAATACCCTGCTCCACTGAAAAATGTTCTCCATGGGAGGTATCATAGTTAATTATACATAAAAAATATTTTATCCAAAAATTTAGTGAGAAATGTAGCTACATCGTAAGATACAGGAATCACTGTAAAATTGCTGACACTATAGAAGATAATGTCAACCCAGAAAAATGAGGAAGTTAACTTGAATAAATTATCAGGAGTAGAGTCTCTATATTAGCATTCAAACTCCTACTGCTTAAAAGTCAATTACTTTCCCTCTTATCAAGGCTCCTGTGGGATGACATAGAAAACACTCTGGGTTATGTTGAAGAGAGGGTACCTTGGAGAGAAGCAATAAACTCATACACCTCTTCTACACTCCAACGGCTGGGATTACTAGACAGGAACACAGGGTTGATGCCATGTAATTCCGGTGTAGGTGGAGCTGTATTGGGGTTCCCCAGGTCACGTTCTCCATGCCCAGCTCTTACTGATAAAGGCCCAGGAGATGTTGGAGAGAGTGCTTCATCATAACTGGAATTATCTGAACCCCGGCTAGAGTCCTCTTGACCCTATAGGGAAAATAGACGAGTGAGGTCAGGAACAACAGTGTCATAAGTTGGTTTCTCTCTCTTCGCTAACCACCTTGGGTTGGGCGTAGAGGAAAAACTATGTGAAATAAGCAGCACTTTATTTGCAAATGCCTGAAATCTACTCTCAAGTGTCTCTCAAATAGAAATCACTTCCTTGATTTTCCCCATGACCTACAATGGATCTAGATTTTCTCTACTCAAGTACAGTATAAGGATGAATGGATACATGAACCAGTAGTTAGGTAAGAGGAGTTTGGGGGTCAGAATCTCTTGGAATTTGGAGTAATGCAACCAATGTGAAACCAGAGTTCTCATCTCACACCCTCTGACCTGGGTAAACATATTGCCCTGTAGGGAAAGAAAAAAGACCCAGTTTAAAGGCATCTGGCTCTGCAACAAGCAGCTCACCCGGTGGCACTTGCCCTGAATCTTGGCACGGGCAATGTCAGAGGAGCTGCGGCGGGGCCCACGCCTGCGAACTCGAGCATAGTTGGCTTCTTGAAACTCTTTCATTTTTTTCCTCTTCAGCCGGAACTGATGGCTACAGCTCACATTGTACCTACAGGACAGGGCATATATAGGATGTCAATGGTGCTACAGAAGACTACCCTGCTCTAAATGTGAGTTGCTGTTTATGAACTGATTTGGGGAAGGGAATAAAAGCAAGGAGGGAGACATGAAATATCAGCTATGAGGTGATCCTGGGGAAGGGGTGTAACATTAGATGGAGATATCAGTGCTGAGGGCAAGGAGGGTGCCTAAAGTACCTCTTAGCGCAAGTCATGGAGCAGAACCTCTTAGAGCCACGAAATTGCTCTGCGGGGGCGTACTTCCCACAGTACTCGCACTTCAGGAGATTCGCCTTCTTATCTAACTCTAAAAAACAAGGCATGCTGGACAGTCAGCATGGGTTTCTGCTGCCCCTCAGGAAATCATTAGGCTCAGAGCTGGATTCTAAAATTATTCACAGGGTTTATTCCAAAAAACCTACACAACCTAGGTTGAGAATCCCTAAAACACAAAGTTCAAAATCTAAAACCATGAAGACTTGTCCCTTGAGAACTTTATGAAGTCTTACTAACCTAAAGACAAACTGTTTACATTTTCAATGTCTTACTAATTTTATCCTAATTCATAGTCTGAGATTTCAGATATGATTCCATTTCTGAGTAGGAGAGAGGAACTAATTATTAATGCCTAGAAAGATATAAGATCCTTCTACCACAAAGATTTCCAAAAACAGGGGTAAAATGTAAATAACAGTCCTTAAGATAGATTATAAAATCCAGAATAAGGAGAACTGGAGTTTAAGGATATAAATGTTCTATTTTAGATTATCTTTTGAAAAAAAAAATTTTTTTTGAGACAGGGTCTCACTCAGGGTCACTCAGGCTGGAGTGCTGTGGCACTATCTTGGCTCATTGCAACCTCCACCTCCCGGGCTCAAGCAATCCTCCCACCTTGGCCTCCCAAGTAGCTGGGACTACAGGCATGCACCACAATACCCAGCTAATTTTTATATTTTTTTGTAGAGACAAGGTTTTGCTATGTTGCTCAGGCTGGTCTCAAACTCCTGAGCTCAAGCAATCCTCCAAAAGTGCTGGGATTATAGGTGAGTCATCACATGCGGTCAAAAAATACATCTTTAAAGAGTAATTCCAAAGGTTACTTTAGCTGGATAAAATTCCCCTTATTTTATATAACTCCTTTTCTGTGATTCTACATACTCTGATATATAATATGGTTTCTATGTGTAGATGGACTTCACTTTATTACTTTTTTTTTTTTGAGACAGTCTTGCTCTGTCGCCCAGGCTGGAGTACAGTGGCACGATCTCAGCTCACTGCAACCTCTGCCTCCCAGGTTCAAGTGATTCTCCTGCCTCAGCCTCCCAAGTAGCTGGGACTACAGGCGCATGCCACCACACCAAGCTTATTTTTGTGTTTCAGTAGAAATGGGGTTTTACCATGTTGGCCAGGCTAGTCTTGAACTCCTGACCTCAGGTGATCCGCCCACCTCAGCCTCCCAAAGTGATGGGATTATAGGCATGAGCCACCAGCCTTATTTCTACTTCAAATAAATAGGTAACTACTATTTTATACTGAGTCCTCAAACACATCTCCATGAGCCTCCTTCCCCAAATGGGTATCTAAATAAATACTTACCGGCAGATGGGCTGTCCACTCCCAAAGAGCCACCTGACTGATTCTCAGTCAGCCCTGTCGGAAGGCCAGTCTGTAGTGGCTTTTCAGACTCCTTTAGTAACTGAGAACAACCCACCTGTCCCAGAAAATGTTAAGAGTTAAGTTAGCCTGATTCCTTTCTGCCTCTCTATAGCTTTCCTCAACATTTCCTAATCAATATTATGTCTTTACTTGGATCTCTTAATGACCAAGTCTGGTTCAGAGAGAATCACTTTCAATATGGTAATCAAGGGTAGCAACTGGTCTCTACAGAATGTTTGGAAATACAAAAAAAAAAAGTCACTGGCTTTTTTCTTCCAGATAAGCCATTGGAGAACAGGATTCTACACTGGCTACCTATTTTGTCCTCTTCCTTCCTATGGTGCTGAGAATGCACTAGGAGTCAAGACACCTCAGTTCTAGTCCTGGTTCTGCAAACCCTAGGAAAGCTCCTTAACTTCTCTATTATAATTTTATTCATTATAAAACAAACTAGTTATCTATCTAAACATTATGGTTTTAAAGGTTACTTTCTTCCTTTTTTTCTATTCTTCCTTTTCCTTTCCTTCTTTAACTGAATAGCATAATTGAATCATTCTCTAATTAAATAGTTCTGTGCCTTTTTTTTTTTGAGATGGAGTTTTGCTCTGTCACTCAGGCTGGAGTGCAGTGGCATGATGTCAGCTCACTACAACCTCCACCTCCCGAGTTCAAGTGATTCTCATGGCTCAGCCTCCAAGTAGCTGGAAGGCGCTACTCCAAGTAGCTCCAATATGCATACCACCACGCCTAGCTAAATTTTGTATTTTTAGTAGAGATGAGGATTCATCACGTTGGTCAGGCTGGTCTCAAACTCCTCCTGACCTCAGGATCCGCCTGCCTCGGCCACCCAAAGTGCTGGGATTACAAGCGTGAGCCACTGATCCTGGCCTGTACCTTTTATTTTTACTGGAGTTTGAAAAGACAAAAATCAGACTAAGTCCCTGCTTCAAAGTCCCACATTATGGCCCTGCCCTCACCGGGAAAGGTTCTGCTCCTTCCTGGATAACAAAGCCTTCAATGATGTGGGTGAGAATCTGGGGCTTCACGATGGCCTGTGGGGGTTTTGAGTCACCCATTTGTCTAGACACCATGGCTAATGTAGGAGGTGGTACTGATGGGGTGGGGGTCAAGGCTACTAGTTCACTGCTTGGGGTATTAGCATTCACATTAGCCACTGGTTCAGCTTTTTCTGAAAAACAAACACAGATTAAGGAACAGACATGAGATGACATATTGATCCATGTATTAGTTGAGCCAGCATGATCTTCCACAATAATATACGTTCACTCTTGGCAATTCACTCTGAATTCCCTGTTTTTGGATCTGTTTATTTGTCCACCAACTTCTGGCCCATTTTCTACTCAACCAGATTTATCTTTTAGCTCACTCAGAATATTTCTCTACTGTGTGCACTCCAACAGCACTTTAGAAGTCAGTTACTCACCTCCAAGACTGCTCTTGTCCTCCATGACTTGTGGGCTCTCTGCTACTGGAGATGCCTTGGCAGGAAACATTGAACCCAATGTGGAGACATCATCTCTCTCCTCCTCAGAGTCAGCCTTGCGTTTGACACCCAATGTCTGGGGTTTACCCTATATAGTGAAGGAAACAAAGATGTACAAATGAAGGATAATAAAGAACCACAATTATTACTATACTTTCTTTTTTTTTTTTTTTTTTTTTGAGACGAAGTTTCGCTCTTGTTACCCAGGCTGGAGTGCAATGGCACGATCTCAGCTCACCGCAACCTCCGCCTCCTGGGTTCAGGCAATTCTCCTGCCTCAGCCTCCCGAGTAGCTGGGATTACAGGCATGCACCACCGTGCCCAGTTAATTTTTTGTATTTTTAGTAGAGACGGGGTTTCACCATGTTGACTAGGATGGTCTCAATCTCTTGACCTCGTGATCCACCAGCCTCGGCCTCCCAAAGTGCTGGGATTACAGGCGTGAGCCACCGAATTATTACTATACTTTCAAAGAAAATTTTCTTGGTTCCAGATTTCCCAATTTGTCTACTTCCCACGGCACACTAAAATTCCTGGTCATTCCTAATAACTTTACATCAGGACAAAAGAAAATGTAACATGATTGAGTCCTGACCTAGGTCTTGAGACCCTGTATTCATGCAGACCAACCAAGAACTGCTATTTTTTTCAAAGACTGATTTGGTTAAGGCTATCTTGATCTAACAGTATTACATATCCAAAAATCCAGAATAACAACACATTTAGGAATATAAAGTTCAAGTATTATATACAATAATGTCACTCTCTTACAGAAGCAGCAGATAAACACCAGTATTAACCCTCTTAACTCTTTATTCCCCTATTAAACTAAGCTCTATTTCCACTCGGCCCCAGGTCCACTTTCATGCATAATAGTGCCCTCAAAACCATCAGACATCACTCACCGGCAAGTGCACAGACTGCATATAGAAGGCAGCAGGGACCTGGGCTACAACAGGTGAGGAGGTGGTAGCCCCACCCTTTACTACATGTGCTGTCCCCTGCACAGGAGCAAGGGTCATCCCAGAGGCCAATGTGGGAGGGCACTCCTGCAGCGCACCAGGAGCCTGGGATGAGGGCGGCGAGGCGGCCAAATGGGCCTGACCAGACTGCACTGTACCTGGCATCCCCCGGGAAGTGGGTACAGCAGCTGCCAGCTGTGCCAATCCCAAAGCCTGCGCCTGGGCTGTACCTGGCTGTCGAGTGCCTACGACTTGCACAGGGATATGGGGTGGTGGTTGCTGGGTAGCTGACATCTTAGCAGCCCCTAACTGAGGTGGCTTGAGAGGTGCTACAGGTGGTTTGGACTGGATGGGAATTGGTGGCTTAGGAGCTGCATCAGGTGGAAGGGACAAGGGTGAAGACTGAAGCATGGGCTGAACGACCAGGGTTTGGGCTTGCTGCTGAGACTGGGAAGGTGGGACCTGCTGAGTGGGTGGGACCTGTGGCGGCTGAGGGGCAGTGAGGGTTGTGGCTTGCGGCTGCTGCTGTTGCTGCTGTTGCTGCTGTTGCTGCTGCTGGGCCAACTGGAGGTGTGTGGCTGTGTGAAGGAGCTGGGACTGACGGTGCTGGAACTGCTGCTGGTGGTGGATGGCAATCTGCTGCTGGATCACCACCTGTTTCTGCTGGAGGTGGATCTGTTGCTGTTGCTGAATCAGTGAATGGGGCTGGATCTGTGTGTAGGTGGCTGTAGGAACAATCCCAGAATAGAACAAAGAGAAAAAAGAGCAGAGAATAATAATCAGTCTAAATTCAAAGTAAAATCATTTTTCCAAGATATACCTAGTTTTGGAATCATACAATGAAAACTAATTTAGCCAGTATGAAACTTGGACATCACTTCATCCATACTCTTTCCACTGAATCAGACATTACCAACTGCCACTGGTCTTAAAGACCTCAAAGAAAGAACTCCCTTGCTCAATCATTTCAAGATCTCAGCAATTTCTTGTGCCTCTTATCTTTGCCATACTTAAATATTGTATTCTTTTACTCTATACTCAGCAAAGAAGAATGGTTAGCCCCTCCTCCATTAGACTTGGAATTTCTCAAAGACTAAATCCATGTTTTATTCATTTTCACATCCCTAGAACACAGCCCAGGGCCTGACACTTCAGAAGCACTTAATATGCACTGAAAGAATAGATACCCAGAGTTAAAGATACCAATGTCTTCCCATCAGTGACTTGGATTTTACAAATCATCAGCTTAGATCACCATCTAAAAGTCTTAAGAGTCAGCACCTGTAAGCGCTGACCTAACTCAGTTTCCTCCATTGTAAACTGGGGTTGACAATCTCTACTTCTCCATATTGTACTAGATTGTCCAAAGATCAAAGCAAATCATGGTAAGAAAGGACTTTAGAAATAGAATTGCTACAGTATGTAAATACCAAGTATAGTAATAACTAATTAACTCAATTTTTTGTGAGTAAATTACCTAAATATATCAATGACTAAAGTGCTAGAAACAAAAAAAGGCAAAAATCAACATTACCAAATAAGATATACACATCTAACTACATCTAACCCGCAATCTGAAGGCAAGTATAAACTATCAGAGTCTTGCCCTGTTGCCCAGGCTGGAGTGCAGTGGTGCGATCCTGGCTCACTGCAGCCTCTGCCTCCCGGGTTCAAACTTTCTCCTGCTTCAGCCTCCCAAGTAGCTGATACTACAGGCATGCACCACCACACTCAGCTAATTTTTGTATTTTTAGTAGAGACAGGGTTTCACCATGATGGCCAGGCTGGTCTCGAACTCTGACCTCAAGTGATCCACCCACCTCGGCCACCCAAAGTGCTGGGATTACAGGTGTGAGCCACCGCACCCTGCTTCTTTGTCTAGTAGTCTTAAGTGCTCTAAGGCATTTGTACTGTATCTGCTCTACAGAGGACCAAGTAACCACATTAAACAATGAGGAAAGAACTCATCCCTTATAGTAAATGCTAAGTTACACGAAGACAGGGAATCTGCTTTTCAAAACATATCCCTAGTAATTCCTAGAACACAGTAGGCAATCCAGTAAGATAGGATGAATGAATAGGCAGTGATAAACTGAAGAACTCATGGCCTAAGAAGGTGGACATGGCAACTTGAAAGCAGACTACTGCCTGGTAGAAACAGATAAGATCTGTTTCTGTCACTTGTCCTCCGGACCCTGAACTAATATGTTCAAGGCTGATATGATTCCCATTCCTTCCACTATTTAGGGGCCAACAGAAACGGGCAGGGGGAAGGCAAAGAATATACTCTGAAACTTTCACATGAATTCTGAGAGAATAATGACATTATAAGTGACAATTTACCTGAGCTAATAAGTGTCTGGCTGGGTGCAGGTGTGGCTGTCCGTGTCAGGTTCATGCCCACATTCTGCTGACCACCACCATCTGCTTCTGCCTTCTTGGCTGCTGCACTTTCTGCCTCTGTCTGGCTGCCCTGGCTCACAGTCACTGTTTGGGCTGCAGGCAAGGGCTGCACCACTCCTGTGCCCTTCCTGGGACAGCTCCCACCACCCATTCCTGAGGAAGGCAACTGACCCAAGCCACCATGTGCCTGGCCACCTCCACCTGGACCCATGGACCCTGGGATGCTATTCCCACTGCCTCCACCAGCTTGACTAAGGTTGAGGGACTGGCTTGAGGCCCCAGAGGAAGCCTGTGCCACAGCTAGGGCCTGGCTGGAGGCCTGGGAGAGGCTAGAGACAGGGGAGGCTCCTGGAGGAATGGCCTTCTGAGTGGAGCCTTGCATTTGAGGTCCTTGGGCTGAGGCCTGTTGATTCCTTACTGCCAAGTTCTGCACCTGAAAGACAGGAAAAAACAGATTGAGAAAAGGAGGACTAGAGGCGTGAAGGTCAAAGATTCAAAAGCAGTCAAGACAGCTATTGTGTCATATTCCACAGACTACCTCAGCTTGAATCTCTGCCTTTACAAAATACTTTAAGGCCTTCCTACCTCCTAGGGAGGAACTCTGGAACCATATCTGATTTTTCAGCCACCTTCATTCATTAGCAAGTTTATCATCGTGTGGTCATTTATTCCTTCAAATTATCTCTTCAGTTATCCCTCTCCTCTCCATTCAATCATTCAGCACCTCCCAAAAACCTACTATGCTTCAGGTACTACACTGGATACTGGAAATGCAGAGGAAAGTCATAGTCTGCTCTTAATGATTACTTTCTACTAGAGAAGACAAAAAAATGATCAATTATGATACAATAATATGCATAGATATGCACCCAGTACCATAGGAGTACAGAGGAGGAAGAACAACTAAGACTGGGGAGATCAAGGAAGGGCTTCCTAAAACGAGTGAAACTGATCTGACCCTTAGTAGGTAATGGTGAAGGTGGGGGTTTAAAGATACTGGTAACAGCATTTGCAAGACCAGAACTAAAAAAGGATTATTATTTAGGCCGGGCATGGTGGCTCACGCCTGTAATCCCAACACTTTGAGAGGCCAAGGTGGACAGATTGCTTGAGCTCAGGAGTTCGAGACCAGCAACACTGCCTCTACAAAAAAACACAGAAAATTAGCCAGGCATGATGGCAAACACCTGTAGTCCCAGCTACCAGGGAGGTCAAGGTGAAAGGATCACTTGAGCCTGGGAAGCAGAGACTGCAGTGAGCTGAGATCCTGCCACTGCACTCCAGTCTGGGTAACCAAGTGAGACCCTGTCTGGGGGAAAAAAAAAGGGATATTATTTTTAAATATTATTAAAAAATTGTATAATTTCTAAAAAGGCTGTGAGCATTTTTCAAAATTATAAATACTTCATTATGTTTGGGTAAGTTATCAGGAATGGAAAGAAAATGAACCTTCGAAGGTAGGTTGTGGCTAGGGAGGAAGGAAGGTGTTGGGCCATCAAGGGCCTGGTGTGCTGAAATAGGAATCTGAACTTTAGTTTGGGAACAGCAAGTTTATCTGTCTTATTCATTGTTATATTCCAAGCACCTAGCACAGTTCCGGCACGTCAGTACTCCAAAATATGGATAAAAGGAAAGAATGATGTCCGCTTAACTGATTATAAGAAGCCAATAAAGGTTATTAATCAGAATAAACATTCGTTTATACATTTATACATTTCTGATGGAAGTATAAATCAATACACTTCCTATTTTAGAAAATACTTGTTATCATATCCTAAAGTTGAACATTCACACACCCTCCAACCCAGGAATTCCACAAGAGAAACTCTTGCCATGTACCACAGGAGGCATGTATAAGAATGTTCACAGTGGCACTATTCTTAGCAACCATGAAGTGGAATCAACCCAAAGGGCCATCTACAGAAGAGAATATTATAAACTATAGTATATTCAAACAATGGAACAGTATATAGAAACTACAATTAATAAACTACAATGACTACAACAAAACAAATGAATTGTGACAATATGTTATTAAGAAAGCACTTTCCAGAAGTATACATACAGCACAAGTACCTTATATATTTCAATGCAATTAAAATATATATATGGTGTCTGGGGTTTGCTTCAAAATATTCCATGGGTGGAGAAGGGCCTGAATGCACCGGCCATGTATCCATAATTGTTGAAGCTGGATGGTAAGTACATAGGAATTCATACTTTTTCTATTTTTGTATGTTTAAAATTTTTTATAATAAAAAGGGCTTTTTAGAAATATCGAGATGCAATAAAACTATATAAAAAGGACTCAAGGGAAGAACAGACTTAGAAATCAGAAAGCTCATTCCTATGGGCAAGGGAAGGCAATAGATCAAACTGCATACTGCTTATTACATTATTAAAAATTACTAAATAAATTTTAAAAGGCTATGATGAGAACAACTGTGAGAAAGTGTCATGACCCAAAGATTATAATTTTATCAAATTCTGTGTACCAGAAGTACAATTAAAAAATTAGTAGTAACAACATATATTTTCTTATTTTACAAAAAGAAGTTGGCTGGGTGCGGTGGCTCACGCCTGTAATCCCAGCACTTTGGGAGGCCAAGGTGGGCAGATCACAAGGTCAAGAGATCAAGACCATCCTGGCCAACATGGTGAAACCCCATCTCTACTAAAAAATACAAGGAGGCTGAGGCAGGAGAATTGCCTGAACCCAGGAGGCGGAGGTTGCGGTGAGCCGAGATCACGCCATTGCACTCCAGCCTGGGTAACGAGAGTGAAACTCCGTCTCAACAAAAAAAAAATACAAAAATTAGCTGGGCGTGGTGGCATGCGCCTGTAGTCCCAGCTACTCGGGAGGCTGAGGCAGGAGAACTGCTTGAACCCAGGAGACGAAGATTGCAGTCAGCCAAGACTCCGCTACTGCACTCCAGCCTGGCGCTTGGCGACAGAGCAAGACTCTGCCTTAAAAAAAAAAAAAAAAAAAGAAGTTAGTAAAAGTTTCCTGAGAGTAATGCAGAAAAGAATTACAAGCAGGTAAGACTGAAGTCAAGAAGACCGTTTAGAAAACTAGTACAATAGACTGGGTGCAATGGCTCACGCCTCTAATCCTAGCACTTTGGGAGGCCAAGGTGGGCAGACTACCTGAGCTCAGGAGTTCGAGACCAGTAGGGGCAACATGGTGAAACCCCGTCTTCCACTAAAAATACAAAAAATTAGCCAACATAGTGGCACACGCCTATAATCCAGCTACTCAGGAGGCTGAGCCATGAGAATTGCTTGAACACAGGAGGTAGAAGTTGCAATTAGCCAAGATCACCACATCACTGCACTCCAGCCTGAGCAACAGAGCAAGACTCTGTATCCAAAAAAAAAAAAAAAAAAAAAAACTAGCAGTAAAGAAGAGAAGAGTTGATGGCTTTTGAGAGATATTTACAAGAATCATCAGAATTGGGTGCTAGAGCACATAATATTATCTGACAATTATTAATATCTAGTTTTTCCATCAGCTTCATTTCCATAATGGCTATTTCAAACTTTCCCACTCTCTCCCTATACCTCAGACTACCTTCTCTTTCTTCTCCTACTCTTCACCTCTTAGAGAAAACAAAAACCATTATATAAGCGTTATTTCATCAGTTCCACCACCAAATCTATACATTTATCTGCATACACACCCATCACTTCCCCTTCTCCCTTCTCTTCTCCTTCCTATCAAAAGGCAATCAATCCTTCTGTGCACTCTGTATCCCATCTCCTTCTGCCATCTCAAGAAGCATATAATATCCACTGCCTCGTCTTCAACCTCTCCCTCTCCACTGGCTACCCCATCACCATGTATGACCTGCCCATTCCCCTCTCCAGTTCCACCTTCCTTTCCTAGTGCGGCTAAACTCTCAATAGCTGTTTATAGTCAATATATTCATTCCCACAAGCCATTCACACCCCTCAAACTTATACTACTTCGGATTCACCACCCCTCAAACTCAACTGAAACAGCTCTCTCCATATTAATAAAACCATCTTTCTTTCTCTCTCTACATTAGAAAGAGTATGTTCCCTGCCCACACACACACGCATGCATGCACACATGCACATCTTGTAACATCGGTTCCCCTGCCTTCATGAAACTACACAGTCCAGATTTTCCTATCTGCTGCTCTTCCTCATTCCCCTCTGTCAGCCCATTACCCTCTACCAATCTTCAACACCTTTTCCAAAGGGAGGTTCATCCTACCTCAGGGTCCCATATTAAACGTTCTTCTCTTCAATGCATACTATCACCCAAGGCAATTTTTTTTTAAGACAAAGTTTCCCTGTTGTCACCCAGGCTGGAGTGCAATGGCGTGATCTCAACTCACTGCAACCTCCGCCTCCCAGGTTCAAGCAATTCTCCTGCCCAGCCTCCCAAGTAGCTGAGATTACAGGCATGCGCCGCCCCGCCCAGCTCATTTTTGTATTTTTAGTAGAGATAGGATTTCACCACGTTGATCAGGCTGGATGGTCTTGAACTCCTGACCTGCCTCGGCCTCCCAAAGTGCTAGGATTACAGCTATGAGCCACTGTGCCCAGCTCTTTTTTTTTTTTTTTTTTTTAAGACGGAGTCTCCTCTGTTACCCAGGCTGGAGTGCAGTGGTGCAATCTCAGCTCACTGCAACTGCCACCTCCCAGATTCATGTGATTCTCCTCCCTCAGCCTCCCGAGTAGCTGGGGCAATGGGCACGCACCACCATGCCCAGCTAATTTTTTTTGTATTTTTAATACAGATGGGGTTTTACTATGTTGGCCAGGTTGGCCTCAAACTCCTGACCTCAGGTAATCCACCCACCTCGCCCTCCCAAAGTGCTGGAATTATGGGCATGAGCCACAGCACGCTGCCTCCCCACACAATTTTAAACACTGAAGAGGGTGAACTAATTTAGTAGATGAGGAATTTCAATTATCATCTATATGCCTACTACTCTCAAATGTTTATCTCCAACCCAGACCTCTCCTTTGAGCTCAAGAACCACATAATAAAACTGCAGTCTCAGTATTTCCTCACGGATGGCTCACAGGCACTTCTAAGTCTGCATGTCCAACACTGAACATCACTCTAAATACACTTCTACATTCTTCGTCTCATAAACAGCACCACCAGCCACCCCACTGCTACATCAGATCTCATATCTGGTATCTCCCTCAATACCCACATCTACTAAATTAGTTCACCCTCTTCAATGATAGATAAGTTATCCTCAAGTCTATGTATTTCTGTCCATCTCCATTGCTACTCCCCAATATAAACACCATCTTTCCTTTAACTGTTAGAACAGTTACTTTCCCTTCAGTCGCACTCACACCATATCCGTTTAGTCTCCATAGAGGAAATCACCACGGCATTTAAAAAGCAAAACAAGCTCTTTCCGCCTCAGGTCGCCGCCCCGAGAGGAGCCAACGCCATGTCTGCGCATCTGCAATGGATGGTTGCGCGGAACTGCTCCAGTTTCCTGATCAAGAGGAACAAGCAGACCTACAGCACCGAGCCCAATAACTTGAAGGCCCGCAACTCCTTCCGCTGCAATGGGCTGATTCACCGCAAGACTGTGGGCGTGGAGCCGGCAGCCGGCAGCCGACGCAAAGGTGTCGTGGTGGTCATGAAGCGGAGATCCGGCCAGCGGAAGCCTGCCACCTCATACGTGCGGACCACCATCAACAAGAATGCTCGCGCCACGCTCATCAGCATCAGACACGTGATGCGCAAGAACAAGTACCGGTTCGACCTGCGCATGGCAGCTATCCGCAGGGCCAGCGCCATCCTGCGCAGCCAGAAGCCTGTGATCGTGAAGAGGAAGCGGACTCGCCCTACCAAGAGCTCCTGAGCCCCCTGCTCCCAAAGCAATAGTCAGCTGGCCTTCTCAAAAAAATAAAAGCAAAACTAAACAAAAATATATTCAAATTTCTCCATGACACTTCCATATTTAAAATCCTTCTACAGCTTCCAATTGCTTTTTGCAAAAAGCCTAAAATCCCTAACACAGCCCCCAAGGCCCTGCAAGATAAGGTTCCTCCTACCTGTTTAGCCCCACTTTGCCAAACTAAGAATACAAGACTTTTTTTTTTTTTTTTTGAGACAGTCTCGCTCTGTTGCCAGGCTGGAGTGCAGTGGCGCAATCTTGGCTCACTGCAACCTCCGCCTCCCGGGTTCAAGTGATTCTCCTGCATCAGCCTCCCGAATAGCTGGGATTACAGGCTACCACTATGTAGCCCAGCTAATTTTTGCATTTTTAATAGGGACGGGGTTTCACCATGTTGGCCAGGATGGTCTCCATCTCCTGACCTTGTGATCCGCCGACCTTGGCCTCCCAAAGTGCTGGGATTACAGGCGTGAGCCACCACCCAGTCGAATATAAGACTTTTAATTCAAGGGCCGGGCGCAGTGGCTCACGCCTATAATCCCAGCACTTTGGGAGGCCGAGGCGGGTGGATCACGGGGTCAAGAGATCGAGACCATCCTGGTCAACATGGTGAAACCCCGTCTCTACTAAAAATACAAAAAATTAGCTGGGCACGGTGGCGCGTGCCTGTAATCCCAGCTACACAGGAGGCTGAGGCAGGAGAATTGCCTGAACCCAGGAGGCGGAGGCTGCGGTAAGTCGAGATCGCACCATTGCACTCCAGCCTGGGTAACAAGAGCGAAACTCCGCCTCAAAAAAAAAAAAAAAAAGACTTTTAATTCCTCAAACGAATCAAGTTCCTTCCCTCCTCAGGGCCTTTGGACACAATGCTCTCCTGCCTCCAACACTGTCCTTCCACATCCTTATCTGGCTAACTTCTACAGACCCCAAGTTAAATGTCACCTGCTTGACCCCATGCCAAAGCTAAATTAGATCCCTTTTTAGATTCTCAGAGTACTCAGTACTTTCTCAATTATTTCCGCATTCAGGTGATTATTAGTTAAATGTCTGGTGTTTCAATGGTCTATGATCTCCATAAATGTAGTCATCATGACTTTCTTGGGCATCCAAGGCTAAGAAATGTTTGATATATTAGCAATAGTAGTTACTTCTACACACTCACTACGTCCAGGCACTCTTCAAGCAGTTAAACATAGCAACTCATTTAGTCCGCACAACACACCCTGAGGTAGTTATATTACAATACCTATTTTACAGATTTTAAAAAATGGTGCCGGGCGTGGTGGCTCACGCCTGTAATCCCAGCACTTTGGGAGGCCGAGGCGGGCGGATCACAAGGTCAAGAGATCGAGACCATCCTGGTCAACATGGTGAAACCCCGTCTCTACTAAAAATACAAAAAATTAGCTGGGCATGGTGGCGCGTGCCTGTAATCCCAGCTACTCAGGAGGCTGAGGCAGGAGAATTGCCTGAACCCAGAAGGCGGAGGTTGCGGTGAGCTGAGATGGCGCCATTGCACTCCAACCTGGGTAACGAGCGAAACTCCATCTCAAAAAAAAAAAAAAAAAAAAAAATGGTAACCGAAAGATGTCAGATCATTTGCACAAGGTCACACGGTAAGTAGTGGAGCTAGAATCTGACCCAAACATCAAATGCATATTTTTAACTACTGCCCTCTGTTCTTCCACATATTGACACTCAAATACCTGATGAATGAATGGGTGGATAAATCAAAGAACCGGATATAGAAATGGGACCGACCTCATTCTTGGCTCCCACTGGTACCACCATAGTCTAAAATAAAGTCTTGCCTTATAGCTAGATGACCCCAAGAGTTTCTTAGCACGTTCCCTTATTTTTCTTCTTCAGAAACTGTCAGAACAGTTATTCTCCTATAGTTCTATAGTTCTTTCTAAGTACTTTCCACATCCTTTAATCTGCTGTTCAATAGCTAGCAATGGTCCCTGCAACCTATAAAGTTAACTACAACCTCCTTTACTTGTTTTTTATGCCCCACACTAGCAATGACCTCTCTTCGATCATCAGGCCTGTTGATTCTATTTAATTTATCCCTTCATCTCCAATGCCCACCACACATACTCATATTTAAATATATGACTATCTTAACGCTTGCTGTTCTCTCCTGTTTTCTTCTCACTCCAAATCAAATCCAGTCATCCTTCAAGACTCTGCTCAAGTATCCCAATAAGGCATTGCAAAGTAATGAAACCAACTCTCTTCCAAACTCATGTCACTCAAAGTTAGTACCATTTAGTTTATTTAGTTTAGCACTTTCTTTTTTTTGTTCTTTTTTTTTTTTTTTTTTGAGACAAAGTCTCACTCTGTCACCCAGGCTAGAGTGCAGTGGCACGATCTCGGCTCACTGTAACCTCTGCCTCCTGAATTCAAGCAATTCTTCTGTCTCAACCTCCGAGTAGCTGGGACTACAGGCGCACACCACCACGCCCGGCTAGTTTTTGTGTTTTTGGTAGAGATGGGGTTTCACCGTATTGGTTAGGCTGGTCCCAAACTCCTGACCTCAGGTGATCCACCCCACCTTAGCCTCCCAAAGTGTTGAGATTACAAGAGTGAGCCACCACGCCCAGCCTAGCTTAGCACTTTCATTCTCTAAGCTCTTTAAAGACCTGACTCACATTTCTTTTTTATTCCTGCAAAATTTCTTTTTTTTTTTTTTTTTTTTTTGAGACAGAGTCTCACTCTGTTACCAGACTGGAGTGCAATGTCGCGATCTGCCTCCTGGGTTCAAGCAATTCTCCTGCCTCAGCCTCCCAAGTAGCCGGGACTACAGGCGCACGCCACCACGCCCAGGTAATTTTTTTATTTTTAGTAGAGACGGGGTTTCACCATGTTAGCCAGGATGGTCTCAATCTCTTGACCTCATGATCTGCCTGCCTCAAACTCCCGAAGAGCTGGGATTATAGGTGTGATCCACTGCACTCAGCCAACCCTGCAAAATTTCTAATACAGTTATTCCTTGGTATCCACAGGGGATTAGTTCCAGGCCCATGGACATTAAAATCTGCACACATTCAAGTCCGTTTTATAAAACAGAGTAGTATTTGCATATAATCTGTGCACATAGTACATTTTTCTGTATACTTTAAATAATTTCTTAATTACTTATGATATCTAATACAATGCAAGTACTATGTAAATAGTCATACTCTGCTGTGTTTTTACTTGTATTATTTTTTATTCTTGTATTTTTTTTTTCCTCAAATATTTTCAATCTGCAGTTGGTTGAATCTGTGGATGTGGAAGCCACAGATGCACAACCTACAGGTACGGAACCCACAAACAGGGAGGGACAAAAGTGCACCTAGGAAGAACTCAACATTTTACCAGCTTACTGATAAACTAAAGGGAAGATCCTAGTTGTGTCCCATCCATAAGAAGCTAAAAATTCAGGCTCAAAAATACATGTATTTTGGGAATAAGTCACGGGAAGTAATGGTGAGGAAGACCTTTACGCGAAAAAAAGCGAACAGGAAGTGGAGACTAAAAGAGTTGAGAACTAGAGTAACTCACAAACAGAAGCCATCAAACATTCCTCCAGTAACTCAGCCAGGTCAGCTTTACATCTAACTAACAGAAGAATTCCCTCAACAATCTCTTCTCTTCTGACAGTACTGTGAGAGAATTAAGACTCCGAACAGCCGAGCATGGTGGCTCATACCTGTAATCCCAGCACTTTGGGAGAACGAGGTGGGCAGATCACCTGAGGCTGGGAGTTCAAGACCAGCCTGTTCAACATGGATAAACCCCATCTCTACTAAAAACACAAAATTAGCCGGGTGTGGTGGTGCATGCCTGTAATCCCTCCCAGCTACTCAGGAAGCTGAGGCAGAAGAATCACTTAAACCTGGAAGGTGGAGGTTGCAGTAAGCCAAAATCATGCCATTGTACTCCAGCCTGGGCAACAAGAGTGAAACTCTGTCTCAAAAACAAAACAAAACAAAAAAATGAAAAAACACTCTCCAAATAAAACTGACTCACAGAGGACTAGAAGGATGGTGGGAAAATTTATCCTATCTTGAAACTAAGACGTCCCAGATCTACAGGACTATTTTCAGGTAAATCTCCTTGTCTTTCTAACTCAAATTAACTCAAAGGTTATATGGGATTCAAGTTCTATGGTGATCAAAGGAAGGAAAAAAAAAACACACAAAAATAAGAATTCTGAAAAGTGTAATGGGGCAGAAGGGTGGACCCAGGTCGATGGTCATTCTTTTCATCCTGCCCAGTGCCCACCCATAGGTAAAGTGGTTGCCACAAACCTGATCTGCATCTGCATGAACTCCAGGAGACTGAGCAGATGGCACCTCCTGCTGGACTGCAGCCACTGCACCATTAGGCATCAGGATGAGTTGGGAGGCTAGAGGCACATTCCGACCCAGGGTTCGGTTTACCTGCAATAGGTTTCCCAGCTGTGGCTGGCAAGGAGAGGAAGAGAAAGAGCAAAGAAGACAAGAAGCAAAGAAGAGACAGAAGAGATGGAAAGGAAGGACCACAAGACAAAATAAACGGAAGATATTAAACAGCTGTGCCCCGCCCATTCCACACCAACCCAGGAGCCTCATACTCTCCACATGCGACGAGTCATCCAGAAAAAAACCTAGAATGCATAGAAAACTACAGATTGATGTCAAAGAGTCACACATCAAAGAAGTAAAGAAAATTAGGATTTTAGAACAAGTACTTATATATGGTAAGTAGGTAGGATAACACAGAATTTGTATACTTGAGCCATAGTTTTAAAGGTAGATTATATCTAACACTAATTTAGTCAAATGTTAGGCCAACATTTTCTAGCATAAGATTTTAATTTAATCTACAGGCTACCTGTGAACACGGAGCATCACTTCTAGAGTAAGTAAAGTATGGGAAGCAGATCCCAGTTTGTCTCAAGACATCTGGGTAACCATGGTTTAAAAAAATGGCTTTTGGCCGGGCACAGTGGCTCACGCCTGTATCCTAGCACTTTGGGAGGCTGAGGTGGGCAGATCACCTGAGGTCAGGAGTTCAAGACCAGCCTGGCCAACATGGTGAAACCCCGTATCTACTAAAAATATAAAAATTTGCTGGGTGTACTGGCACATGCCTGTAATCCCAGCTACCTGGGAGGCTGAGGCAGAAGAATCGCTGGAACCAGGGAGGCAGGGCTGCAGTGAGTGAGATCACGCCACTGCACTCCAGCCTGGGTGACAGAGCGAGACTCTGTTGCGCAAAAAAAAAAAATGGCTTTCACTCAAGTCTTTGCCAGGGCCAGATAATTATGCCCCTGGGGCAATGGTGACTGCATCTGTGGCTTACCCGTAGATACATCTGGGCCTGAGACTGGTTGAGGGGTGGGGAGGTGGTGTTCCCCAGTAGCACAGATTGGGTCAAGGTGGTAGCACTGGGAGAGCTCACACTCTGAGATCGGCTGATGAGCTGGGCGGCCGATGTGGTGGCCAGATTGATCTGTGTGGTATAGAAAGGAACCAAGACTAAGGATTTAGGAAAAGTAAAAGGAAATGTACATGACTGACAAATTCAGAGTCACACAGTCAAGAACAGAATTTTTCACTTTCAGGGAGTCAGGGGAAATGAATAATGTCTTCCTATCTGAAACTGTCATCCTGGCTACTTTAGGGTATTACCAAAGTGAAAAAACCCAACAGTCTCTAACCACTAGTGTTAACAGTTAAGAAGACAAAATATTGAAACAGAACAGATTTTACTTCTCTCATTGAAGAGTCCAGGAATTAGTCCCTTTATTTTGTCATCTCCTCTTCTTCCCCAGGATTTGCTTTTCTTTCTTCCTTAGACTTTCTCTTTAGAGACTCCAATATAGATTAATGTTGGTTACTTTCCCTTGTACTAATATTCTCTACTTAAGAGCAGTAACCATTGATGGCTCAAAAAACACTCTCAGATCAGCAACACAAAGTAATTTAACCCAGAGACAAAGACCCAGGCAGAGAAGCCTCTCAGTGGGAGACGCAGTACTCACCGAGGCCTGGGTAGTGGTAGTCTGCTGCTGTGTAGTGCTGGTGTTTGGGGAGCTGGCCTGCCGACTGGCAGCAATTGTGGCCTGTTAAAGGGAAAGGGAAACAAGAAATAGCAAAGACAGTGAAGGAAAAAGCCCTCAGTCTTCTAGTAATAAATCACAAGCATGAAACAGAGATTTCACATTATGAACAGAGAGATTCCACTCTAAGGTAAAAAAAGTATATTCACAAGGCCAATAATCCTCACATTACCACATATGCTAACCAGTTAGCCCCACATAACTCTCCTGGGGCAGAGAGGCAACCTGTCCTGCTCCCACTCTCTTTTAGGTAGAAAAAGATTTTTTTTTTTTGAGATGGGAGTCTTGCTCTTTCACCCAGGCTGGAGTACAGTGACGTGATCTTAGCTCACTGCAACCTCCGCTTCCCAGGTTCAAGTGATTCTCCTGCCTCTGGAGTAGCTGGGATTACAGGCATACACCACCATGTCCAGCGAATTTTTGTATTTTTAGTAGAGATGGGGTTTCACCATATTGGCCAGGCTGGTCTCAAACTCCTGACCTCAAGTAATCCACCTGCCTTGGCCTCCAAAAGTGCTGGGATTACAGGCGTGAGCCACCACGCCCAGCTGGAAAAAGATCTTTTGGTCAGGTCATATCATGAGTCAATGAAAGTCTAGTCCCAAGGCATCCAATATAAATATAATGTGAACCCCATATGTAATTTTCTACTATGAAAATTTTTAAAAAGTAAAACAGGAAAAGTTAACTTTCACAATTTACTTTATTTAACCCAATATAAAATATCACTTCAAGTGTAATTAATGTTTTTAAATTACTGATATTTTACCTTTTTTGTACTTAGTAGTCTAACTCTAAAATCTTATAAAACATCTCCATTTAGACTAGCCACATTTCAAGCACTCAATGGCAGTATGTAGCTAGTGGCTAACATATTAGACAGTGCAGGTCTAGAACATAGCCACTCTGTATCTAAAAAGTGATTCTACAGTTCTTACTGCAAGCCCAGAAGCTAAGATGCATCCATCCTCCCACAGGACAGAAGGTAGAGGAGACCGTCCGCAGCCTGGCTTAGTATAGGATGCAATATGCCCAGAAAATCTTCCCTACCCACCTGTGGTGCCTGTTCCCTCCCTCTCGGGCCAGCTGGCTGCTGACCTCTCACCTGCTGGACGGCCGCCAGGCTATGCAGCTGGGCATTACTGAGCTGCTGCTGGAGCATGAACTGGTGGAAATACTGAGCTGCATTGGGCTGCCGCTGCAGTGCCTGCAGAGCCTAGGAAAAGAGAGAGAGGATAAAATATTTAGAATGGACCACTCCTAGCTCCTATTCTATGTAAATCACTGTATTTGTGTGAAAGGTGGCCAAGGGAAGGACAGAAACCAGAAAAGATGGGAGACTGGGCTAAATTGTCAACAGCTTATTTTCCTTTATTTTTTTAGAGCAAGGTCAACTTGCTCTATTACCCAGGTTGGAGTGCAGTGGCATGATCATAGCTTACTGTAACCTCCAACTCCTAGGCTCACACAACCCTCCTGACTGCCTCAGCCTCCCAAGTAGCTAGGAATACATGTGTGCACCACCATGTCCTGCTAATTTTTAAAAAAATTTTTTTAGAGACGGGGTCTTGCTGTGTTACCCAGGCTGGCCTTGAACTCTTGGCCTAAAGAGATACTTCTGCCTCAGTAAGTCTATATAGTCCTTTAAAGACTGGAAGAAACAATTACAGTCATATACAAGAGTGGTCAGAGCAACAGGCTATACTATATAACCTAGGTGTACACTAAGTTATGTAATCTGGGTTTATGTAAGTACACTCTGACAGTCACACAACTACATATCACCTAACAATACATTTCTCAGAATGGATTCCTGTCATTAACTGAGGCATGACTGTAAATCTATGGTTTATTCTCATATGTAAGAAAAGTAAAGCAGTGCAATTTATACAAACTCTTATTTCTCCAACTGGGAGCTGGAAATACATGCCATAGCAAAGACTAGATAGCTTGAAAACAAACAAGATGTCAATTAATGTAAAGACAATAAGAAAAAAAGCTGGGCACGGTGGCATGTGCCTATCGTCCCAGCTAGTCAGGAGGATAAGATGGAAGAATCTCCTGGGTCTGGGAGTTTGAGGCTGCAGTGAGCCCTGATAGCACCACTGCACTCCAGCCTGGGTAACAGAATTAGACCTTATCTCAAAAATAATAATAATAAAATGAGAAAATGTGGAAGTATATTTTAGGTATACAGTAAAGATAATACAGCCCTAATGGGTAGGAAATAATGAAAAAATAAATAGTGGCTTCTAAAAGATTTCATCAGGTAAAATTTTCAATGAATTCAACTAATTGGCATTTTCACACATCTAAAGTACAGTGCTAATACATATTTATAAAATGAAACTAGTATTTTGATTTTAATGCTAACTGGACTTTTCTGTATTCTTATTCTTTAATAATTAGAACTATTTGCATAATATGTATAGTTATTCTAGTAACCAAAATATTTGCTAAAAGACCTCATTCCCTAACAGAATTAATAAAAACATGGAATTTGCTATTTGTTTAAAAATAAGTCTCTAAAGAGTTCCATGATACTTCTATTACTCAAGGGGATTTACAAGAATGACCAAAGATTAAAAACCTGGCAATCCAGGATGAGAAAGGGTTAGTCAGAATCTAGCTACATGAACTGAAAGGTATTTTTTAAATCCTTATTTGAAAGACTGGATTTCCCTGTTTGCTTGCCCAAACCTCTATAAACTCCTAAGAGTCTCAGAGCTGGAAGAGACCTTAGTCATCGTCTAACCCAACTCTCCCCAGTTTGTTGAAAAAGAACTGAGCACAATTATTTTCCAGCATCACTGCCTATATAAGTCAAGACTCACAGACCACGGTCCCTCAGAGCCAAGTGAGCCTCACCTGCACTGCTTGTCGTTCATATAGTGACATTTGAGCTATCTGGGGCCGAGAGCTGCCCCCTGAGCTGGAACTCCCATTGGTGGAGTTGGAGTTCTGCTCACTCTCAGTCTCCATGATAGTGGTGGTCCAGGGTCCCCAAGGCTGGTGCTCTGACTCAAGACCTAGATGGAAGCAGCAAAAGGTTAAAATTTATATCTTGATCCCAAGCTGTTATTTCATGTTACTATTCAAGAACACAGGAAATCCATAAGTTGTCTACAAGTCTTCCTCCTCTTCCATAAGCCATGATTTCTCATCTTAGAACTCCCAAATCTTTAATACACTCTTGCAACCATGTCTTCCCCATGCTACCATCTTTTGAAGCTATGCAGTCTCCGAAGAAACAACCTTTACATATTCCCTCATGGGTGTCATTAAATAAAATGGCCAGAATGTGAGATGGCACCTTACAATACCAAAGCCACCTGATATTCCCACAGCACTTTTTAACAGTTTAAAATCTTCCCACTTAAAATTTTTGGTTATCTCATTTTTGTCTGCATCTGCATTCTTATCATCCGAATGAGTCACCACTTACTGGTGAGCCACTAATTGCCTCCTTTCACTGGGCTAGGCACTTCACCTATATTTTATCTCTCATAGCAGTGCTGTAAGGTAAACACTATTATCCTGATTTTACAACTTTGAAAATGAGGTTTTCTGAGGTTAAAGAAATTGTCCTAGTAAGTATCAAGTCTTTACACAAATACATGCTTCTTCAAACCAAGCTGTGATTAAGGCAGTGTCTCTCACTATGATAGTGAGTACTCATTACCCTCATTTTATGGAGAAGGACCTTAAGATACTAACACATTTACTGAGTCATGGAAGGTCATAAAACTAGGAGGCAGAAGAGCTCACCTGCAGCCCACATAGCCCAAATAGCCGCCTGGTTCCAGCTCAGGCTACTAATAACACCTCGGGCATGTCGCTTTCCCTCCTTATACCTGTTGCCTCACTGCAAAGAAGGCTTCATACTGAATGTAATATACCATTTTAAGAAATGACTCCAAAGTATGAAACATAGAAATATACACAATGAAAATCCTCAAGAAAGTAAGATGCAACTTTTTAGTCTACTAATGTGTCAGAATTTACCCACTGGAGACTACACTTAAATTTGCAAAAAGACACATATGAAAACATTGCTAAGAACCAAGCAAAGAAACAAGAGATGAGAAGAAATATTCTTCCAAAGCAGCACTAAATGACAATAAGGTTTTTACTCATTCTTTTGTTTTTCTCTTTTGTTACGCTACACACTATTTTCTCTACTTCTGAGGCACTGGGCCACTAGAAATATCAGGTCGCCAAAATATTATTTGGCTTAAGAATATAAACATCAAACCAGAATTTCTGCTAAGGGTTGTCAACAGTTTTATTAGGGTGAATGGACTGGTCTTAAGATTGCATCCAAAACAAACAAACAAGCAAAGTAAACAAAATCAAACTGCTTGGCCTTGGCAATAAAGCTGAGGATATTTCTTATTATCATTCCCAGTATCATCCGATCACACCATTATCCCCCCCCAAATCTTTATTTTCATTTAGGACTAGAAAACGTCACTGCAAACATGTATATAACCCAAAAAGTACATAAGAAAAATCATATCAGCTTCAACTAATCTACCTTCTCCCCACATCTTTTGCCAAAATATCAAAGCACTAAACAGATACAGACCCATGAATCCTCATTATCAGCATGTGAAGAAAAAAAGTGGGTAAGGATTAGAGGCAGCACGGCATAGTTTTTATAGGTTACTGGATTTAGTTCACTGGACTCAGAGACATGAGACCCCTTTACTAGGTATAGAGACCATAATGTCTACATTCACATGTGAAAATACTTACAAACTGTATGACCCCTCGTCTCCCCCAAAACCGAATTCTTATTAATAATTTTTGTTTTGTTTTGTTTTTGGATTGTGAAACAGAAATAGAGATGTAAAGGGACCAGCTTAAAAGTCTCAATAAAATCAAAGAAAATTGCCATCAAAACCAGGATTCCTGGATCCTGGGCACATAAATGTATTCACTTGTGATCAACATTACGATTACAAGATTAAATACAAAAAAATGAAGACAACAAACAGTTTGGGCAGCACCAGGAATTAAAATTTTCAAAATTAAACTGGAAGAGATTGAGAAGCTGATCCACAGATGTCCCCAGAGTAGCTAAGCCACAGTCATCCTAAAAGGTAGCATGGAGGTGTACATGGTTTGGATAGGCGCACAGACCTACCGAAGGGAGCTAGAAAGGGACATTGAGGTGGACTTGGTATTGGGGTCGAGAGTTGGAGGAAGTATCCCTAAGCACGAAACTCTTATGTAGAAAGGATGGGACAGAGGAAGGCGGACGGGAGAAGGGGGTAGTTCAGGGAAGACTGTGCCAAAGACATGGTAGTAATCAGGGGAACAGGGAGAATAGACGCCCAGGGGTCCTCGTTCATATACAGAACCTTAATGAAAATGATGTTTCAAAGAGAAATCAAATACACCGGGGAAAGGTGGTGGATCCAGTGGTGCGCCCGGAGTGAAGTGACCCAAGTGAGCAGGGACATGTGCATACAGATAGCAACGGGAGGCTGAGGAACCCAGCGGACCACGAAAGCAGGGAGATAACTGGACAGCATGCTCGGCTGAAAGGACCAAAGTCAGAGAAGGAAAAATGAATAAGAAAACGAGCAGTCAGAGACAGCTAGGGTGACGGACGGACAGCATGAAGCGCAGCGGAATGAATAGCCAGAAGACTCGGACAGGCAGAGCCGAAGGACCGCAGAGCTCAGCGCCAAAGGTAGGCAGGGAAAGCAACTGGGGGAGGTACCTGGGGCGTTACACAGATGGAGGTGGCTGAGGAAACATCCCCGCGCAGCCAAGCCCCCAGAGGTCTTGCCCCTCCCCGGCCCTCGGTCGCCCGGTTACCTTCTCGCCTGGCTCCGCGCCCAAGTCCTTCCCGGGGGCGTCCACCTCAAGTGCCGGGGTCCCCAGTCGCCAGGCTGGGCTGGGGGCTCGCTCGGCCTCCGCGGCGGGCTCCCCTCGCCTCCTCCCCTTCCTGGAGGGGCGGGGGCGCCGAGGGCGGGGTGGGAGGTGCCCGGCGCGGCCGCCGCTCCCCGCCCCTCCCGCCGCTCCGGGTGCGGGCCCGGCCGCGGCTCAGCCAGACCTCCGGGGTTCGCTCCGGGCCTGTCACTTCCTGCCTGGCCGAGAAGGTGGGGGCCGCAGGCCGGGGGCTGCGGGCCGGGCTAGAGGAGGGGGCTGCGGGGAGGTGCTTCCGGGGCAGCCGGACCCCTCCCCCGTCCCTCCGCCTCCCCTCGGCGCCCTCCGCCCCCTCCCTCCCGCGCGTCCCTCGTTTCCTGCCGGCGCCCGTTGCCATGGCGACGCAGCTCCCGGGCCTCTGCGCTCCAGGCCCCGGGGTTTTTTCTTCTCTCGCTCTCTTTCTCCTCTTTTTTCCCCCTTCTTTCTCTCCGAGTTCTGCTCGCCGGTTGGAGGGACGAAACTAAGAAAGTGCTGGCCTCTAGTGGGGAACGCACCTCTCGGAGAAGAGAGGGAGGCGGGAGAAGGGAGGGAAGTGACGTGAGAAGGGGAGAAAGAAGGTATTTTCTGGAGCTGCTGCGAATAAGGGGTAGAAAGAAAGGATCAAAGGCAGCAACAGGCAGAGAGGGAGGAAGAGCAAAGCAACAACCCTAGAGAAGCGATAGACTGGGAAAGGAAATGAAGCACAGGAAAGGAAAACTTCGAGAATGAGAGAAAGGAGAGAGAAGGTTGATTGTTTAATCCCTCACCTCAACTCCAAGAAGGCGGGAAAGAATGCTACAGAAACAGCGAACCCATTAGGAGTTGACTTCATTTTCAAAGCAGCAACCTAATATAACTTCCTTTGGATAGCATTTAAGTTTGTCATTTCAGGAATTTGTGTGTGCTTCGATTTAAATATATACATAAGAGTTCGAATGACAAAAACGGGAAAAGGCCAGAGTATAAAGAGATGTAGAACAATGGGGCTGTTTCTGGGAACACTAAACATTTGATAGGGGAGCCTTTGTCATTGTATTTATGATATCAGTTTACCGGTTTTTAATTATTCTCTCAGTCCTTCAACATTCAATAAGTATTTATAGAGCGCCTACTATGTGCTAAACCATGGAAGCCTGGATTGCATCAGTGCACAAAACAAAACTGCCTTACTGCCTTCATTAACCTTTACAGAAGGGCTGGAGGATGCCTCGTGGATTAACAACTGGGATTGATGCTTCTTCTCTTGCTATCAGTCTTTTCCTAACCTCTGTCCCAGCCGTTATTTTCTCTTGTCAATCCACTCTTTTTCTCTCCTTTAAAAGCCCATGCATGGTTTGTTTTTAGAGGAAAAAAAAAAGTATTATCTTTGCTTATAAATTATATCCATTTCGATTTTGCTTTGAGAGAGGAATACTTGGACTTCAAGCTCTTAATTTGTGGCAGCCAGATTTAAATCGGAGAACGATCTCTGCCAGGCTTCTAGGAACTAGTCAGACAAGTACGTGCGGGAAGAAACCGGAGGGCAGCCAAAGGACTGGAAGAGCGAAGACACGGGGTTTGAGGAGGTGAAAGGGTGTGTTGCCAGGCCGTGTGATGACAGGCATTGGCTGAGGATGAATTGAAAAGATTCCGACTGGGAGAACTAGTGGTGCAAACGAGGTAAATAAAGCATTAGTTGTTTAATTCACACCTGGATTTTTGGCATGTCAAAGGAGTTAAAGCTTTCTTGCAGAAATTTAGAAATGGATGTTGAGCCTAAGCGGAATTTTCTAGCACCAATGAAAAAAAGCATCTATAGATTTTTCAGATTATGCAACATTAATGTCAAGAAACATGACTCGTGCTTCCTTGGTTTCCCTGGGAGAATGATCACTGTTAAGTGTCTAAAGAAGGTTTCTAAGCTATTCCAAGAATAAGGAATGCAGATACCAGAAGGTATGCACTTGTTTTTCAATAGCCTATGAAACTTGCATACCAGGAGGGTAGGTACATGACCATATTGCATTTCAGCCTCCTTACAAATGGAGCAGAATTACTACTACTGCGTATAGTTAACATTCTACCGCTGAAGATTTTTTTTTTGTGCTTACTGGGTCACCGGCTCCTACAGCTACTCGATAATGTTAGGGAATAAGCGATAAATATTTTGTTGCGTGCCTGTTGTAAATTTATCCTGAGAAGAATCTGTCATGGGGCATGCTATATTGACTATGGGCCGGTAGTTTAACTTTTATATGTAAAGGTGTGTGTTCCATTTGCCACAGTATTCTTTTCAAGTTCATTTTTCTCCAAGTCAGGCCAGTATTCTAAGGTCATAGGTCTAAACAGTTTCCACCAAAAAAGATTTAGTATAAAAAAAATTTATCAACAGCAAAATAATGATATAGGAAAACCTTCATAAGAAAATCATTTTCATAGACTAAATCAGCTTGAGAGCAGGCATTGAAGCGCTTATCTCGGTCTAAACAGCAAAACAATTTGTGTTCCCAGAGAACACTCAACTGACTTTTTTTTATTTTTTATTTTTCTAAACTTTCTCATTTTCATTTAATGACTCTGCTGGAATTAGTCTTTTCTTTTTCAAACAGTATGGTTCTTCTGCATGGAGGCTACATAATTTCTTTACTCTGCATAACACTGAGGGCCATTAACCTAAACAGGTGAGAAGGAAAAGCATTTAATCTGGTGTATAGAAATTGAAGCCCTCCTGCAAACTTCTCTAAATAAGGAAGGATCCTGATTTTAAAGGATGTTTGGCAGCAACTAAAGAAAACAGACTAGAAGGTAAGCTAATAAAACTCCTCATATCAACTGAACATTGCTTAAGCATTCCTCAAGCTTCTGTAAACCCAGCATTCTGCAATAAATTGTGAAGGAAGAGATGTCCTTTACCCAAAAGTGTTAGCATCATTGGCATGTGTCTAACTACAAATCATCACGTAAGAATGTGTGACCATGTTTTTGTGCAAATATGAATAGGAAGACATAGAAAAAAAAGAAAATCATGACCTTACTCTGCCCACCATCAGCTGTGGCTTGTGAACCACCATACACATCCCACCCATATCTCACTCTAATTCTGCATGCCACTTTCAGGTCTAGTTGGGAGAAAATGAAGATTGAGTGGATTTATGGGATCTTAGATATTTAAAGCAAAAAGGCAAAAAAAAAAAAAAAGAACTTTAAAACTAAGCCCCTCAGGTGGGGCACGGTGGCTCACACCTGTAATCCCAACACTTTGGGAGACCGAGGCAGGTGGATCACCTGAGGTTGGGAGTTTGAGACCAACCCGACCAACATAGAGAAACCCTGTCTTTACTAAATTAGCCAGGCATGGTGGCACATGCCTATAATCCTAGCTACTTGGGAGGCTGAGGCAGGAGAATCGCTTGAACCCAGGAGGTGGAGGTTGCGGTGAGCCGAGATTGTGCCATTGTACTCCAGCCTGAGCAACAAGAGCAAAACTCCATCTAAAAAAAAAAAACCTAAGCCCCTCAATTTTCAGTGAAGAAAATTGAAGTCTATGAAGTCTAAATGATAAATGTAGAAGAGAGATATTTCATAATCCCTAGCAAACAGCAGATGTCCAATAAATATTAGTTAACTGAATTAATTTCCTAGATTCTTGCCCTTCTCTCATAGAAAAGAATATGAAATTAAAAGATATAAAGATACCTCTCATCCCTTGCTACTAATACCTTCCATAGTTCCTTTCTTCAAGCAGAAGTTTAAAATTAACATACTAATTGGTCAGCCCAATAGTCCAATCATCATTGCCCACAAAAGATATAGATGTACCGCCACATCCTTAAGGAGCATAAGACTAACAATGACATACGCTTCATCAGTTTAGACAGTTATTATGATTTCAAATTATGCACCTTCCCTTAACTTTGGTTTGCTTTCAGTAAAACAGGGCTAACAGTTGGTAGTTGGTGTAAATAAGTGAGATGTTTATAAAGCACTTCACATGGGACCTGATGCATAGCACAAGCTATTATTAATTTTCCTTAGTAACTAATATATTTTTGTCATCACCAAATATGACTAAATTACCCTTTATGTTTTATTCAGCTTACATCACAACCTTATTAACTCACAATTTAGTTGAGTTATGCATTAATTAGTTTAGTTCATGAACTTACTATTATTTTATATGAAAAAGAGTATTCCCGGCTGAGCAGGGTGGCTCATGCCTGTAATCCAAGCACTTTGGGAGGCCGAGGCAGGTGGATCACTTGAGGTAAAGAGTTCGAGACCAGCGTGCCTAACATGGTGAAACCCCGTCTCTACAAAAATACAAAAAAAATTAGCTGGGTGTGGTGGCGCATGCCTGTAATCCCAGCTACCTGGGAGGCTGAGACAGAAAAATCTCTTGAACTCAGGAAGCAGAGGTTGCAATGAGCCTAGATTGTGCCATTGCACTCCAGCCTGGGTGACAGAGTGAGACTTCATCTCAAAAAAAAAAAAAAGAAAGAAAGAAAGAAAAAGAGTATTCCCTTCCTTGTATACTAAATTTACCTCTTTCAGGCTTAAAATGTGTCTTCTAGTCTCCTGTTTCAGGATTTAGGGAGCAAAACCATGGGGGACCAAGCACTAGGTTTATACCCTATGGGGTTGTGTGTCCTAGGGCAAGAGAGCCAGGTACCTGGGAAAAAGTCTACAGGAAAAACAATTCAGAATATACTTAGAGCCTCTGCTCATGGCTTCACATACATTATTGCATTCAACTCACTCAATAACCTTTTCTGCTAGCTGTTTTTAATCCCTAATTTACAGATGAGGAAATTAAAGCTCTAGAAGATTAGTTAAGTTGCTCAAGGTTCATAGGGGTAATAAGTAACGGAGTCAGAATTTAAATTCAGGTCTGTCCAACTTCAAAGCTCATAACTACATTACATCCTTCACAGTGTGAAAATAGAGTGCTGCAAAAGATCTGTTTAAAATGCTTAGCACATACATAAATGTTTGCACAAAGAAGCTTGGCATTTGCCATGGTAAATACCTGCAATAGAAGGCCCACTCTGCCGTTGTTAACTAGAGAAATAGCTCTAGTTATCAGTCTATAAAGACACTGTGGAGATGTCTCAGCAGAAAATAGAGATGTATATATTATTTCCCTAAATTCTCTGTTTTCTCTCTTGTCTACTGATAAACTGTAGTAAGCAGAATAATGCCCCACACCAAGGATGTCCCCCGTCTGTGAAACCTGTGAATATGTTATGCTCCATGGCAAAAAGAAATTAAAGTTGCAATTGGAATAAAGGTTGTTAATCAGTTGACCTTATAAAATAGGGAGATTATCATGGATTACCTGGGCAAACCCAGTGGAATCACAAGCGTCGAAGGAGGCAAGAAAGACAGGTTGAATGATGTGAGAAGTATTTAACCTGTCATTGCTGTCTTTGACACTGGAAGGGAGCCACACGCCATGTAATGTGGGAAGCCTTCAGAAGCCAGAAAAAGCAAGGAAATGGATCCTCCCCAGAGCTTCCAGAAAAGAACACAGCCCTGCTGCCACCTTGATTTTCACCCAGTGAGAGGCGTGTCAGACTTCTTTCTTTTCTTTCTTGTTTTATTTATTTATTTTAATTTTTATTATATTCTTTTTGAGACACAGTCTACTCTGTCACCCAGGCTGGAGTGCAGTAGAATGATGTCAGCTCACTGCTGCCTAAACCTCTCAGGTTCAAGCAATTCTCATGCCTCAGTTTCCCAAGTAGCTGGGATTATAGGCACCTGCCACCACACCCTGCCCAATTTTTTTTGTTTTTTTGTTTTTTGGGGTTTTTTTGGAGACCGAGTCTCGCTCTGTCACCCAGGCTGGGGTGCAGTGGCACAATCTTGGCTCATTGCAACCTCCACCTCCCAAGTGATTCTTCTACCTCAGCCTCCTGCCTCCCGTGTAGCTGGGACTACAGCTACACGCTGCCATACCCAGCTAATTTAGAAGAGACGGGGTTTCACCGTGTTGCCCAGACTGGTCTCAAAATCCTGAGCTCTGACAATCCGCCCTCCTGTTTTTTTTTTGTTTTGTTTGGTTTGGTTTGGTTTAGCCTGTTACCCAGGCTGGAATGCAGTGGCGCGATCTCGGCTCACCACAACCTCTGCCTCCTGGGTTCAAGCAATTCTCCTGCCTCAGCCTCCCTAGTAGCTGGGACTACAGACACGTGCCACCATGCCCGGCTAATTTTTGTATTTTTAGTAGAGACGGGGTTTCACCGTGTTGACCAGGATGGTCTCGATCTCTTGACCTCGTGATCCACCCGCCTCGGCCTCCCAAAGTGCTGGGATTATAGGCGTGGGCCACCGCGCCCAGCTTACCCTTTTTTTTTTTTTTTTGAGACAGTTTTGCTCTTGTGGCCCAGGCTGGAGTACAATGGCAATCTCGACTCATCGAAACGTCCACCTCCCAGATTCTTCTGCCTCAGCCTCCCGAGTAGCTGGGACTACAGGCATGCACCACCACACCTGGCTAATTTTGTATTTTTAGTAGAGATGGAGTTTCTCCATGTTGGTCAGGCTGGTCTCGAACTCCTGACCTCAGGTGAACCGCCTGCCTTGGCCTCCCGAAGTGCGCCCCGCCTAGGACATTTTTGTTTTTAATTTTTTCGGTGCATAGTCCCTGATCTCTATGTGCTGCACAGTGCAGAGCAAACTGGCACTTGTTTCAGGCAATTTAAACCTTCTTTTCATATGCTAAATTCTTCCTTGTGATACCCTACTGGCTAACAGACAAAAGGCTCACCAGGCATCCAGTTCTCATTACAGTCCATGGCTATTCTTATAAATCTCATAGTATGTTTTGGAGGGGAAACTTGCATTTGGTGCGCCCACCTTAGGCCAGAGACGTCTGGAACTCTAAGATTGGACCCCACAGGAGAATGCTCCCTGGGTTCTGCGAAACTTAAACTCTCCAAACAGGACGCTCTTGGCAGAGGTTCTGAGGTCTAGTATTAAACCCTTCTTAGAATTTTCTCTCGCAGACCGGGCACGGTGGCTCACACCTGTAATCCCAGCACTTTGGGAGGCCGAGGCATGTGGATCCTTTGAGGTCTGGAGTTCGAGACCAACCTGACCAACATGGTGAAACCCTGTCTCTACGAAAAATACAAAAAAAATTACCCAGGCGTGGCGGTGCATGCCTGTAGTCCCAGCTACTCAGGAGGCTGAGGCAAAATAATTGTTCAAGCCCACGAGGTGGAGGTTGCAGTGAGCCGAGATCAGGTGCTACTGCACTCCAGCCTGGGTGACAGAGCCAAACTCTGTCCTTAAAAAAAAAAAAAAAGAATTTTCTCTCACAGTTGCAATGCTGCTTGGCCCCAAAATTGTTTAGAATCTGAAATTTACTGTCTAATTGGAAAGTGGAATGGCATTGCATTTGTCCAGGCTTCTGTGCTGCTGTTCTAAGGGCAGGGGTGTGGCTGGTTTAATGTGTGATGCCCTCCTTTGGTACTGTTTGGCCCCAGAGCTTCTTGAAGTCTGGGGAGGCTGGGAGGCCTAGCCTTTAAATATCAAACTGCTGTGGAGACTGCTTTATCTGAAATTTTGATTCACAGCCTTCCTTGTATTATCTATTAGGTTGAAGCAAAACCAAAAGCTTGTACTGCTATCTTATGGCTAAGGTGACAAGGTATTGGATCTTCGTTGATGTGTGTGTATAGTGTGTATATACATGTCTAGATGTGTTTGTTTGTAGGTATACTTGTTATATGTTGTGTCTATCAAATTGGCTTAAAAGTAAAAGAGCACTTAGAAATTAAGTAAATAAGTCTAAGCAATTTTCAAGTTCATGTGACTTAAAGTGTAACTTAACCGGCTAGCTTTAAAATTATTGGTGGAATAAAAATAGAAATGCCTTCAGAATTGTCAGCATACCATTCACTACATTCCAGCCTGGGTGGCAGAGAGAGACTATCTCAAGAAAAAAAAAAAAAAAAGTCCCAAAGAGGCAGTTGGCCCTCCATATCTGCAGGTTCCACATCCATAGATTAAGCAAACCTCAGATGAAAAATATTTAGAAATAAATAAAAAATACAAATGTATAAAACTCCAATTTAGTATAACAGCAACTTACACAGCGTTTACATTGTATTAGGTATAAGTGATGATTTGAAGTATACAGGAGGGCCAGGTACAGTGACTCATGCCTATAATCCCAGCACTTTGGGAGGCCAAAGCAAGTGGATTGCTTAGGGCCAGGAGTTCAAGACCAGCCTGGCCAACTGGCAAAACCTTGTCTCTACTAAAAATATAAAAATTAGCTAGGTGTGGTGGTGCATGCCTGTAATCCTAGCTACGGGCTGAGGCACAAGAATCGCTTGAATCCAGGAGGCAGAAGTTGCAGTGAGCCAAGATCACACCACTGCACTCCAGCCTGAGTGACAGAGCAAATCTTTCTCAAGAAATAAAATAAAATAAAAAAATATTGGGCTGGGCGCGGTGGCTCATGCCTATAATCCCAGCACTTTGGGAGGCCGAGGCGAGTGGATCACGAGGTCAAGAGATCGAGACCATCCTGGTCTACATGGTGAAACCCTGTCTCTACTAACAATACAAAAAATTAACTGGTTATGGTGGTGCACGCCTGTAGTCCCAGCTACTTGGGAGGCTAAGGCAGGAGAATTGCTTGAACCCAGGAGGCGGAGGTTGCAGTGAGCCGAGATTGCGCCATTGCACTCCAGCCTAGGTAACAAGAGCGAAACTCTGTCTCAAAAAAAAAAAATTAATTAAATTAAAAAAAAACTATATGGGAGGATGTACATAGCTTATATGCTAACACTATGCCATTTTATATAAGAGACTTGAGTATCCTCAGATTTTTGTATATATGACGGGTGGCAATAGTACCAATACCCTGCAGATACCAAGGAACTATGATGTACCTTTTTACACAAAGAATTATAAATTATGGAGATGTGGCAAAACAAAGGGGCTTGGTATAATGGCACTAAATTGTGGGACAGTGACTAGGAAATATAAAGGGGTAAACCAGTGGAAGTTAAAGGTTATTTTAGTAGGACCGTTGACATAGATCTATTCCAGTGTCAATTCCCTTTCTGCGGTGATAAGAATGTTCTATTCCTCATACACAGAAGGCACGATTCTCATGGAAAATTGTACCTGTTTTTAGGTAGAAAGACAGAATCAGAGAGCTTTTCCTGCCTCAGCTGTTTCTCCTGTGCCTTCAGCTCAAATGACTATGCCAAAACAGCATATTTTGGGGTGGCATATTCTGAAGCCCTTTATTTATTTTTCAAAAAGCAGCAAGCAGCTAAACATTCTCCGCTGCCTGAAGTTTAGTCAGTTGCCAACTGCATTAGTGTGCTGGTGACAGGGAGATTCATGTCATCATAAGGCTGGACTAATCAATGAGTAAGTGCTCAGGTATCATTTTAAGTGGCAGCATTTTAGTTCTGTAAAAGTCATATTAAAATATAATTTTCAAAATGCTAGAGTCATTACTCATGCAAATATAAAGTGAATACATGTCAAAGATTTTCTACAACTTATTAATTAATGAAAGAATCTGTAAAGTATCAAAATCAGTTCAAAGTGCATTTGAGAAGCATGGGTGTTTCTAGGCAATTTAACAAAGGAATGTTAGTAAGATTGCTGGGTTGGATACAAAAATGGTTAATGTCCTGTAGGATCTTGAATGATAACCTTCAGGATTTTTCTTTCCACCACCAGACAGCAGCCAGTTGCATCTATTAGTTACTCTCTGCCTCTTCTGACTTGTGAAGTAACTGAATCAATGGGAACCAGAGACACGAGCCCAGTATTGAACTGAAATAAGACCTACCAGCCTCTTCCTTCCATTTCCAACTTTCCGAGAATATTTGTGGCAACTATAAATCTGACTAAGGAAACTGTTAGAGTTGCCAGAGTTGGAGAGAATGGATTGCCCCATCAGTGCACTCTGCCTCAGTTCTTTTCTCTTCATGACACTGGAGGTGAGTGATAAGTCGACTGCTTATCATAGACATTTGTATAGGTCTCTTGTCTGTTTGTTGACATTTTTGTGGTCACAATGGGAAAGAAAGAGAGCTAAGTAAATGTCATCCATTTCTACAGCATCTCTATGTTTTAAGATGAAGTTTTGTGGTTCGTAATATATTTCCCCTAAAGGAAATAAAATTTTAAAGAGTTAACATGAGAATTCAAAGAATCACCATTTATAAAATTAATTTTTAAATATTAAAGTGTATATCAAAAGAAAATATTTTATATGTGCCCCATATATATATATATATATATATATATATATATATATATTTTTTTTTTTTTTTTTTTTTTTTTTTCTTATTGAGACGGAGTTTCACTCTTGTTACCCAGGCTGGAGTGCAATGGCACGATCTCGGCTCACTGCAACCTCCGCCTCCTGGGTTCAAGCAATTCTCCTGCCTTAGCCTCCCAAGTAGCTGGGACTACAGGCACGCGCCACCATGCCCAGCTAATTTTTTTGTATTTTTAGTAGAGATGGGGTTTCACTGTGTTGACCAGGATGGTCTCGATCTCTTGACCTCGTGATCCACTCGCCTCGGCCTCCCAAAGTGCTGGGATTATAGGCGTGAGCCACCGTGCCCGGCTTATATTTTTAAGTTGACGTCTAAAATTTGACATCACAAATTTAAATGTTGCAAAACATATAATTTCTGGCAGATTTGTAAAAAAATGATTTTAAATTAAACATTATTCTTATAAACACATTCAGTGTAATACATGTAAAAGACAACAGCTAGAGGCTATAACCTAATGAAAAAATACATGAAAAGATATTTATTTATTTATTTGGTCATTTGTTTTGTGGGTTGGGCAGTGGTTTACTGTGTTGTCCAGGCTGGTCTTGAACTCCTGGGCTCAAGCAGTGCTCCCACCTCAAGAGTTCCAAAGTGCTGGAATTATAGTTGCGAGACACCACAGCAGCTGAAAAGGTCTTTATTTTAATCAAAGTGTTGTTTTTAACATTAAAATTTTGTCACCGGGTGCAGTGGCTCACGCTTGTAATCCTAGCACTTTGGGAGGCCAAGGCAGGTGCATCACCTGAGGTCAGGAGTTCAAGACCAGCCTGGCCAACGTGGTGAAACCCTGGCTCTACTAAAAATACAAGAAATTAGCCGGGCATGGTGGCAGGCACCTGTAGTCCCAGCTACTTGGGAGGGCTGAGGCAGGAGAATCACTTGAACCTGGGAGGCGGAGGTTGCAGCGAGCCGAGATCACGCCACTTCACTCCAGCCTGGGCAAAAGAGCAAAACTCTGTCTCAAAAAAAAAAAAAAAAATGCCATTTTTCCTCTTTGATCTAGTATTCGCATTCCATTTTTCTCACAGATTTTGTCGTGATCTATTTTATGCTTGGATTGATCGCCTTTTCCCTACAGCCTAAGGAGGGAGTGTAGCCCTGCCAACAACTTGTTTTCAGCCCAGTAAAACCAGGCTTCTGACCTCCAGCGCTAGAAACTAAACTGAAACTACATCCATAAAATATGTTTTTTAAAAAAGAAATCATGGCCGGGTGCGGTGGCTCACACCTGTAATCTAAGCACTTTCTGAGGCCGAAGTGGGCAGATCACTTGAGGTCAGGAGTTTGAGACCAACCTGACCAACATGGTGAAACCCCCTCTCTACTAAAACTACAAAAATTAGCTGAGCATGGTGGCATATGCTGGGCGTGGTGGTGCATGCCTGTAATCCCAGCTACTTGGGAGGCTGAGGCAGGAGAATCACTTGAACCAGTGAGGCAGAGTTTGCAGTGAGCAGAGATGGTGTCATTGCACTTCAGCCTGGGCAACAAGAGTGAAACTTTGTCTCAAAAAAAAAAAAAAAAAAAGAAAAGAAATAACTTGTCATCCTGAAGGTTGAAGTGTCTTGATAGTACATTCCAGACTCAGTAATCATTACAATTATTAGTGGTACATAATTAGGTGAAAACAATAATAATGTGAATTTTGATAAATTATTATTAAACAAAAAAGGCAATCCAGCTCAATTAAATGGATGTCATGTAGAAGTCTTTTTTCTTTTTTTCTTACAATTAGTTGATTGAATAGTTAGAATTTATTGCTAGAATGGGCTAGGGTTCACATCAATTATATTCCTGTCATTTTGTCTGATAGGTATAAGTGGCACACATGAATAAGTAGATAGATTGGGGTGGGTGCAGTGGCTCACAGCCTGTAATCCCAGGACTTTTGGAGGCTGAGGCAGGTGGATTGTTTGAGCCCAGGAGTTCAAGAGCAGCCTGGGGAACATGGCAAAACCTCATCTCTACAAAAAAAATACAAAGATTAGCCAGGCATGGTGGCGGGTGCCTGTAATCTCCCCTACTTGGGAGGCTGAGGCAGAAAAATAGCTTGAGCCCAGGAGTTGGAGGCTGCAGTGAGCTGTGATTGTGTCCTCACACTCTAGCCTGAGCAACAGGGCAAGATCAAAAAAAAAAAAAAAAAGAAAAGAAAGAAAAGAAAAAGTAGATAGAAAGGGAAAAGGTCTTGTTATAGTAATGTCACTGAATTTTTTTTTTTTTGAGATGGAGTTTCGCTCTTGTTACCCAGGCTGGAGTGCAATGGCACAATCTCGGCTCACCACAGCCTCCGCCTCCTGGGTTCAAGCAATTCTTCTGCCTCAGCCTCCTTAGTAGCTGGGACTACAGGCGCGTGCCACCATGCCCAGCTAATTTTTGTATTTTTAGTAGAGATGGGGTTTCACTTTGTTGACCAGGATGGTCTCGATCTCTTGACCTTGTGATCCACCCGCCTCGGCCTCCCAAAGTGCTGGGATTATAGGCTTGAGCCACCGCACCTGGCCTGAATTTGTTTTTTAACTCCTATGTCTTAGGCCAAAAGTTACATAATGATCTATCATTGAAAATTATTCATGATGATCTATTAGCTAATAACTCAAGTAGGTCATATGAAAACAAGGAATTGAAGCCACATAATTTTTCCAAAGGTTTATTATCCAGTCATTAAAGTAATTTACTCTCTCATATCAACACCAGTATTTTTATTTGTAGCTGTTTTTGAATTTTGGGGAGGTGTCCACACCCTGGGATAATGCACTTAGAGTAAGATTTGGAGGAGTACAGAAGGTAAGCCTTTCTTTTGCAAAGGTTGAGGAGGCAATTGTGAAAGAGGAGGTGAAAAAGAAGAAACAATCTGGCTGCTTCACTCTTTTCACACCCGTGGGCAGTTTTGGGAAAGTGCCTTTGGAAGTTGAGTTTATAAATTATTTTCCTTAAAATTATCCACGCCTGGCCAGGCGCGGTAGCTCATGCCTGTAATTCCCGCACTCGGAGAGACCAAGGTAGGCGGATCATTTGAGGTCAGGAATTTGAGACCAACCTGGCCAACGTGGTGAAACTCGTCTCTACCAAAAATACAAAAATTAGCCAGGCATGATGGTGAGTGCCTGTAATCCCAGCTACTTGGGAGACTGAGGCAGGAGACTCTCTTGAACCTGGGAGGTGGAGTGTGCAGTGAGCCAAGATCTTGCCACTGCACTCCAGCCTAGGAGACAGAGTGTCAAAGAAAAAAAAAAAATCCATGCCATTGTGGCAGGCTGAATAATGGTCCCCAAGTTGTCCACATCCTAATCCCATTAATGCTACTTCATGTGGCAGAAAAAACTTTGCATACATGATGAAATTAAGGATCTTGAGATGGGTGGGAGATTATCCTGGATTGTCTGCATGGGCTCAGTGTAATCACAGAGTCCTGAGGGAGGCAAGAGATCAGAGGGACACAGTATGATGTGCTGACAGAGGCGTAGGAATTTATAGATGCCCTGCTGTGGCCTTCAGAGAGTAAACAGGAGGCCGTGAGCCAAGGAAAGCAAGGAATGCAGCTCTGAAACTAGAAAAAACAGGAACAGGCCGGGCACAGTGGCTCACGCCTGTAATCCCAGCACTTTGGGAGGCTGAGGAGGGTGGATTACAAGGTCAGGAGTTCAATACCAGCCTGACCAATATGGTGAATTCCAGAGGCAGCATGGGCATGCCAGCACCCTGGCTGCTGCCCAGGAAACCTATTTTAGACTTCCAACCTCCAGAACCGTCAGGTCATACATGTGTGCTATTTAAAGCTACTAAGATTGTGGTAATGTATTACAGTAGTAACACAGTACAAGAATTTAATACTCCCATTCATCTGTTGGGAAGTCTTTTTGTACTTATGTTAATACAGACAATATGGAATTCACTGTTCTGTTTGTAATCATTTTTCCAGTTAAAAAAAAAAAAGAAAAGTCAGCCAGGCATGGTGGCTCATGCCTGTAATCCCAGCACTTTGGGAGACCGAGGTGGGCGGATCACAAGGTCAGGAGTTCAAGACCAGCCTGGCCAACATGGTGAAACCCCATCTCTTCTAAAAATACAAACAAAATTAGCCGAGTGTGATGGTGGGTACCTGTAATCCCAGCTACTCAGAAGGCTGAGGTAGGAGAATTGTTTGAACTCAGGAGGCAGAGGTTGCAGTGAGCCGAGACTGCACCACTGCATCCAGTCTGGGCAACAGAGCGAGACTCCATCTCAAAAAAAGAAAAGAAAAGTCTAGGATACCTTATTCTTTTTTTTTTTTTTTTAATAAGGTCTTGCTTTGTCACCCAGGCTGGAGTGTAGTGGCATGATCACGGCTCACTGCAACCTCACCCTCTCCATGCTCAGGTGATTCTCCTACCTCAGCCTCCCAAATAGCTGGAATTGCAGGCATGCACCACCATGCATGGTTAATTTTTGTTTTTTTTTTTTGTAGAGACAGGGTTTCATCATGTTGCCCAGGCTGGTCTCGAACTCCTGGGCTCAAGCATTTCGCCCACCTTAGCCTCCCAAAATACCGGCCCTAAAGGCGCGAGCCACTGCACCCAGCTACCTTATCCTTTCTTTCAAGTGGTCCCCACTTCCCACACATCCCAGAAGGCTCATGAGGAGAGAGTCGTTTGATCAGCACATCTGGTTTTCTTCAAGATTACAAAGTTTCTACAACCCTCGGGTCTCCTGGATATTATAAAAAATTCTGTACTGTGGGGCCCCACAAGGTGATGCACCCCTGTAATGCCAATACTTTGGGAAACTGAGGTGGAAGAAACGCTTGAGGCCAGAAGTTTGAGGCTACAGTGAGCCGTGATCACACCTGCACTCCAGCCCAGAAGACAGGGCAAGACCCTGTCTCTTAAAATAATCATAATCATAATAGTATTAATAATAATTTAGGCTGGATGCAGTGGCTCATGCCTGTAATCCCAGCAGTTTAGGAGGCTGAGGTGGGTGGATCACCTGAGGTCAGGAGTTTGATACCAGCCTAGGTGGTGAAACCCCATCTCTACTAAAACTACAAAAAATTAGTCAGGCCTGGTGGTATGTGCCTGTAATCCAGCTACTCAGGAGGCTGAGAGAGGAGAATTATTTGAACCGAGGAGGCAGAGGTTGCAGTGAGCCGAGATCACACCACTGCACTCCAGCCTGAAAAACAAAAGCGAAACTCCATCTCAAAAAATATAAAAATATTAATAATAATTTAAAAATAATTAAACTTTTTTTTTAAATTTTTTTGAGACGGAGTTTCGCTCTTGTTACCCAGGCTGCAGTGCAATGGCGCGATCTCGGCTCACCGCAACCTCCGCCTCCGGGGTTCAGGCAATTCTCCTGCCTCAGCCTCCTGAGTAGCTGGGATTACAGGCATGCGCCACCATGCCCAGCTAATTTTTTGTATTAGTAGAGACGGGGTTTCACCATGTTGACCAGGATGGTCTCGATCTCGGCTTACCGCAACCTCAGCCTCCTGGATTCAGGCAATTCTCCTGCCTCAGCCTCCTGAGTAGCTGGGATTACAGGCATGCGCCACCATGCCCAGCTAATTTTTTGTATTAGTAGAGACGGGGTTTCACCATGTTGACCAGGATGGTCTCGATCTCTTGACCTCGTGATCCACCCGCCTCGGCCTCCCAAAGTGCTGGGATTACAGGCTTGAGCCACCGCGCCCGGCCGAAAAATAATTAAACTTTTTTAAAAAAGAATTCTGCACTTTGGATCTCAGTTTCCTCATTTTTCAGTGGAAGAGACCTGATTACATGATTTCTAAGAAATTATAATTCTACCTTCCGCCAATGAAGGGCATTTCTTGAACTTTATCCAGAATGCAGGAAATGGTCTTTACTCCATCTTCTGAGAACTAAAAAAGGTACAGGGTCATCTCTCCCTAGGAGAACTAACATGAGAGGCTCTTGCCGATGAGGGACGTTAGTCACAGGATGGATTCTTATGTATTTAGGATGCTGACTTGCTCATTTGGAAATTCTATGTGTGCATTCCTATTGAAAATCTCTGGAAAGCAGACCACAAGATGTACAGAACAAGTGGCTGAACACAGAAACCAGAAAAAGGAAGAAAAGTAATCTCAGTTCCAGAGAAGGCATAGGCTATCTCCCCTGACTTGAGTGTCACTTCTGGGAATTCTTACTTCAGCCCAAAGATTAGGTTAGGTTCCCACAATATGACTGTCCTTTGTCACATTCATCCCCTCGTGAAGGGCAGGCAGCGTTGCTCTCCCTCACTAAGCTGCGAGCCTGGGAAGGGTAGGGAGTGTGGTTGTCACATTCATCCTGTCCCCAGTGCAGTGCCTGTCACTCAGTGGGTGTCCAACAGGTTCGCATTTAATGAAGGCCCCTTTGCTGGCCTTCAGATTTCAGTGCTTATGGAATCATTATTTCTGTTCCCTGCCACTCAGCCCTGCACTCTGCTTTGTGATGGAGAAGAGGAAATCAGGAATAAGAAAATGTGACCCACAGATTTTGCCAAAACCATAGTCTGTTAGATAAACTGCTAAGAGGGAAAACACTACAATACTTCAAACAGTAATTCCATTCAACACAAAATACTTAAATATACATACTTCGGGAAAGTACATCACATATTACCACAGAGCAAATGCTGTTGGATTGCCATTATTTATTATTATTTATTTATTTATTTATTTATTTTTGAGACAGAGTTTCACTCTTGTTACCCAGGCTGGAGTGCAATGGCGCGATCTCGGCTCACCGCAACCTCTGCCTCCTGGGTTCAAGCAATTCTCCTGCCTCGGCCTCCCGAGTAGCCGGGACTACAGGTGCGCACCACCACGCCCAGCTAATTTTTGTATTTTTACTAGAGATGGGGTTTCACCTTGTTGACCAGGATGGTCTCATCGATCTCTTGACCTCGTGATCCACCTGCCTCGGCCCCCCAAAGTGCTGGGATTATAGGCGTGAGCCACCGCGCCTGGCCGGATTGCCATTATTTAAGGAATATCTCATACTCAGTTTTTGGATTTCTACAACTGGTAAAGGGAAAAAGATCATATTTCTTTTCTTTTCCTTCTTTCTTTTTTTTTATTTTTGAGACAGAGTCTCGTTCTGTCACCTGGGCTGGAGTGCAGTGGCTCAGTCTCAGCTCACTGTAACCTCTGCCTCCTGGGTTCAAGAGATTCTCCTGCCTCAGCCTCCCAGGTAGCAGGGATTACAGGTGCCCACCACCATGCCAGGCTAATTTTTGTATTTTTAGTAGAGACGGGTTTTTGCCATGTTGTCCAGGCTGGTCTTGAACTCCTGACCTCAACTGTTCCACACACCTCAGCCTCCAAAAGTGCTGGGATTACAGGCACGAGCCTGGCCTAATTGTATTTTTCTTTTCTTTTTTTTTTTTTGAGACGGGGTTTCGCTCTTGTTACCCAGGCTGGAGTGCAATGGAGCTATCTCAGCTCACCGCAACCTCTGCCTCCTGGGTTCAGGCAATTCTCATGCCTCAGCCTCCGGAGTAGCTGTGATTACAGGCACGCGCCACCATGCCCAGCTAATTTTTTGTATTTTTAGTAGAGACGGGGTTTCACCATGTTGACCAGAATGGTCTCGATCTTTTGACCTCGTGATCCATCCGCCTCCCAAAGTGCTGGGATTACAGGTGTGAGCCACTGCGCCCGGCCTCAATTGTGTTGTTTTTAACACAAAGGATAAATGCTTGAAGTCATGGATATCCCATTTACCCTGGTTTGATTATTACACCTTGCATGCCTGTATCAAAATATCTCATTTATCCCATATACCTACTCCGCACTCACAAATTTTTTAAAAAATTCTTTATTTCCATAGGTTTTTGGGGCACAGGTAGTATTTGGTTACATGAGTAAGTTCTTTAGTGGTGATTTGTGAGATTTTGGTGCACCTATCACCTGAGCAGTATACACTGAACCCAATTTGTAGTTTTTTTTGTTCGTTTTTGTTTTTGAGACGGAGTTTCACTCTTGTTGCTCAGGCCGGAGTGCAATGGCGCAGTCTCGGCTCACCGCAACCTCCGCCTCCTGGGTTCAGGCAATTCTCATGCCTCAGCCTCCGGAGTAGCTGGGATTGCAGGCATGCACCACACCTGGCTAATTTTGTATTTTTAGTAGAGACGGGATTTCACCATGTTGACCAGAGTGGTCTCGAACTCCTGCCCTCAGGTGACTGCCCGCCTCAGCCTCCCAAAGTGCTGGGATTACAGGCATGAGCCACCAAACCCGGCCCCAATTTGTAGTTTTTTTAATCCCTCACCCCTTTCCGCCCTTCCCCCTGGAGTCCCCAAAGTCCATTGTATCATTCTTATGCCTTTAACTTTTTTTTAATTAAAAAGAAGTTTTAAAATAAAAGTTGCAAATAATGGTATTGTTCGTTTCAGGAATATTCAGACAGCGTATTTTAAACTGCTTAGTTTTCCAGTGCACTTTATTCGAGCTCAAAAACTTTTTGAAACCCTCACCTTGCTAAATCATGATCTGTACCCAAACTTAATAAAAGCCCTTTCCTGAAAGGCCTGCCTTAATCCAACCTAGAAACTCATAAATATCCTCCCTTTGCTGTCCCCTCTCAGATGCTGCTAGAGTTCGCAAGGCTCCCTTGCTAACGCTGTGAATAAACCCAGTTTTGCGTATCTGAGATTTCAGGTGGTATTTCAGGGCGCTAACATTTGGCAAACTAATAGTATAGGTTACATCCGAGGAGGGAACTGAGAGAAGAAATGTGGAAAGTGTCTTTTTGGACCTTTGAATTTTTACATGGGCAAGTACTGCCTATTCGAAAATAAACGCTAAAACAGAATAAAACAAAAAGTTTAAACGCAGGACACCATTGTGTAATCTCCTCTCTGACCAGAAGGTGTCGCCTTCTGGCCTAGGTACAAGCAGCCTCCACCCTTCCTGGGGCTGGGGACGCTGAAGAGAAAAGAGAAAGGCCTCAGTGAAACATCTGGGGCCTAGATTGAAACCGGAAATTTTAACTCCTGGTAAGAAGGGTCCAGAATCTCTCTTCACAATAATAGCTAATATTCATTGAACACATATTAAATGCCAATTAAGATTTTTAAAACAGGCTGGGCAGAGTGGCTCATGCCTGTAATTCCAGAACTTTGGGAGGCTGAGGCCAGTGGACCACTCAAGTCCAGGGGTTCAAGAAAAGCCTGGGCAACACGGTGAAACCCTGTTTCTATCTTTAAAAAAAAAAAAATGAAAGATTTTTTTATTTTTGACTTCCACATGCAGTCTCCATCTTGACACTTCACCAAGAACGGGCTCTAGGTGTCAAAGCATCTTCTTTCTCCTCTCCCTGCTCACTTTACAAAAGGTTACTGAAACTCTCATCCATTCCATGGTATGTTGTTGTGGGGTAAACACACACACACACACACAACCTCTTGACCACCAAAGATAATTTGAAATATTGTCACTTTGTGTAGATAAAGTACCTTAATGAAAAATCTTTTCAGAAGTCAAGATTTACAATTATTTCAATCAAATTAAAGGAGCAGCAAATCAAATTGAGTGCTAATTTTTGATGAAAGATTATTATACGGTTTTGGCATATAACTTGAAAAAGTTCACAAAATTCACTGGCATTGCTAAACCTAAATGCCTTCGATTCCTATTTATATGAATGAGATTTCTCAAATAATATGCCTAAAGAAATTAAAAATTGGAATAGAATTAATCTTGATTCGGATCCAAGATGGCTGATGATTAGCAGCTCGGGCACCTACCTCCCAGTGAAAGCGCAAAGAACGAGAGGACGCCACACTTTCAGACGAATATTAGTTGCTCACGGACCAGGAGATTCCCAGTGGAGGAGCTCCACGGGTCGCCAGGGCGACTCTTGTGGCCGGCGTGGCGGTTTTGCTGGTGCCTTAGCACGCCAGTTCTTGGTGCAGAGTCCGGAGATTCCCGGGCAGAAAAGCACCATCAATCTTAACACCGCTGTTTTGGCCGGCTCAGTGGATTGCTCAGATTTCAGCGCAGGGAATCAACAAGTTGGACGTCAGAGACCCAGTTAGAAAGTCGGTAATTATAAAGATAACAGACGGACAAATATATAATGAAGGGAAGAAACCAGCGTAAAAAGGTAGAGAATACTAAAAATCAGAATGCCTCTCCCTCTACAGGGGATTGCAATTCCTCATCAGTAACGGAACAAGGCTTAATAGATTACGAGTGTGTTCCAATAACAGAAGCAGGTTTCCAAACGTGGGTGATAAGAAACTTCTGTGAATTAAAAGAACTTGTTCTAACCCAATGCAAAGAAACTAAGAACCTTGAAAAAAGGTTTGACGAAATGTTAACGAGAATGGACAATTTAGAGAAGAATACAAGTGAATTGATGGAGCTGAAAAACACAACACGAGAACTTCGCGAAGCATGCACAAGTTTAAACAGTCGAATTGATCAAGCAGAAGGAAGGATATCAGAAGTCGAGGACCAGCTCAGTGAAATGAAACGAGAAGACAAGAATGCAGAAAAAAGGATGAAAAGGAATGAGCAAAGTCTCCAGGAAATATGGGACTATGTGAAAAGACCTAATTTACGTTTGATAGGTGTACCTGAATGTGATGAAGAGAATGAATCCAAGTTGGAAAATACTCTTCAGGATATCATTCAGGAAAATTTTCCCAACCTGGCAAGGCAGGGTAATATTCAACTCCAGGTAATACAGAGAACACCACAAAGATATTCTTCAAGAAGACCAACCCCAAGGCACATAATCGCCAGATTTATTAGGGCTGAAATGAAGGAGAAAATACTAAGGGCAGCCAGAGAGAAAGGTCAGGTTACCCATAAAGGGAAACCTATCAGACTTACAGCAGATCTCTCAGCAGAAACCCTACAAGCCAGAAAAGAGTGGGGACCAATATTTAACATCCTTAAAGAAAAGAACTTTCAACCCAGAATTTCCTATCCAGCCAAACTAAGCTTTATGAGCGAAGGAAAAATTAAATCTTTTGCGAACAAACAAGTACTTAGAGAGTTCACCACCACCAGGCCTGCTTTACAAGAGTTTCTGAAAGAAGCACTATACATATAAAGGAACAACCAATATCAGCCTTTCCAAAAATATATCAAAAAGCAAAGAACTTTAACACAATAAAAAATTTACATCAACTAATGGGCAAAACAGCCAGCTAGCATCAAACGCCGGTATTAAACTTATATATATTTTAATTGGATAAAAAAGCCAAAACCCATCGGTACGCTGCATCCGGGCCCATCTTACATGCAACAATACACAAAGACTCAGAGAGAAGGAGGAAGATTTACCAATCAAACAGAGAGTAAAAATAAACTAATAAACAAAAAGCAGGAGATGCAATTCTCGCCTCTGATAAAGTAGACTTTAAAGCAACAAAGATCAAAAAAGGCGAGGAATGACATTACATGATGGCAAAAGGATCAATGCAACAAGAAGAGCTAACGATTCTATAGATCAACGAGATAGAAAATTAACAAGGATATTCAGAACTTGAACTCAGACCCGGAACAAGTAAACTTAATAAACATTTATAGAACTCTCCACTTCAAATACACAAAACATACATTACCACCTCACACCTATTCCAAAGGTGACTATATAATTGGAAGTAAATCACTCCTCAGTAATCGCATAGCATTTCATAGGTTTAAATTAAATATTGGTTGGCTGTTTGTTTGTTATCTTCTTCCCTTATTCCTTCCTGACTACATCATTAAGTATAATTATCAGTATAAAAGAGGTTTTCAATACCCATTACTAAATTGCATTCTAGCCTGGGCAAGAAAGCAATACTCCCATTCTCTCTCCCTCTTTCTTTTCCTTCTCCCTCCTCCCCATTCTCTCTCTCTCTTTCTCTTCCTTTTTCCTCCTTCCTATTCTCTCTCTCTCTTTCTCTTTAAAAAAAAAAAAAAAAAAAAGAATTAATCTTGATTCTGGTCTCATTCTAGAAATAAGCAATTATCAGCCAGGCACGGCTACTCACGCCTGTAATCCCAGCACTTTGGGAGGCCAAGGCAGGTGGATCACTTGAGGTCAGGAGTTCAAGACCAGTCTGACCAACATGGTGAAACCCCATCTCCACTAAAAATGCAAAAATTAGACACGCATGGTGGTGCATGCTTGTAATCCCAGCTACCCAGGAGGCTGAGGCAGGAGAATTGCTTGAACCCAGGAAGCAGAGGTTGCAGTGAGCCGAGATGGCACCACTGCATTCCAGCCTAGGTGACAGAGCAAGACTCCATCTCAAAAAAAAAAAAAAAAAAAAGAAACCTTATCCCTACTAAAAATACAAAAACTAGCCAGACGTGGTGCAGGCACCTGTAGTCCCAGCTACTCAGGATGCTGAGGCAGGAGAATCACTTGAACCAGGGAGGCGAAGCTTGTAGTGAGCTGAGATCAAGCCATTGCACCTCTAGCCTGGAGGACAGAGCCAGACTGTATGTCAAAAAGAAAAGAGAGAGAGAGAGAAAGAAAGAAAGAAAGAGAGAGAGAAAAGAAAAGAAAGAAGCAATAATCATCTGTGAATGTATGCATTAATATATTATTGGATAATTGAAAAAATCCCAACCACATTCATGGCATTAGAAAATGTGTTTCTGAGGGGGCCGGGCGCGGTGGCTCACGCCTGTAATCCCAGCACTTTGGGAGGCCAAGGCAGGTGGATCACGAGGTCAAGAGATTGAGACCATCCTGGTCAACATGGTGAAACCCCGTCTCTACTGAAAATACAAAAAATTAACTGGGCATGGTGGCGCGTGCCTGTAATCACAGCTACTCAGGAGGCTGAGGCAGGAGAATTGCCTGAACCCAGGAGGCAGAGGTTGCAGTGAGCCGAGATCACGCCATTGGCACTCCAGCCTGGGTAACAAGAGTGAAACTCTGTCTGACAAAAAAAAAAAAAGAAAATGTGTTTCTGATTTTTACTTTTTATTATGTCTAATATTTATTTATTAAAATATGTGATATTTTCTGGCCAGGCGCAGTGGCTCATGCTTGTAATCCCAACACTTTGGGAGGCAAGGTGGGAGGATCATTTCAGGTCAGGAGTTTGAGACCAGCTGGCCAATGTGGTGACACCCTGTCTCTACTGAAAATACAAAAATTAGCTGGGTGTGGTGGCACGCACCTATAACCCCAACTACTGGGGAGGCTGAGGCAGGAGAATTGCTTGAACCTGGGAGGTGGAGGTTGCAGTGAGCCAAGATTGCACCACTGCACTCCAGCCTGGTGACAGAGCAAGACTGTGTATCAAAACAAAACAAATATAGTTTTTAAAAAATATTTTTTAACTTCTTATTTTTAAACTGTGTGCTGTTTTGATCCAATATGTCTAATTGTGATGTTAACTGAATCCACAAGAAGCCTTGAATATATTTGAGCCTGTAAAATAAAAATGCTTTGATATTTGAAGTTATATATGTATTTTTATGGCAGAAACTTTGATAAGATGATCAACAAAACTTTTAAGCATAAAAACATGTTAATTAAAATTCTGTGATAAAGTGGACAAAGACTAGGCATGGGGGCTCACACCAGTAATTTAGCACTTTGATAGGTTGACACGGGATGATTGCTTGAGCCTAGGCATTTGAGACCAGCCTAAGCAACATGGCAAAACCCCGTCTCTACAAAAAATACAAAAATTAGCCTGGTGTGGTGGCACACACCTGTAGTCTCAGGTACTCGGGAGGCCGAGGCAGGAGGACTGCTTGAGCCTGGGATTTTGAGGCTGCAGTGAGCTGTGATTGCACCACTGCACTCCAGCATGGGTGACAGAGATCCTGTCAAAAAAAAAAAAAGATGTTGACTGAAAATATGCAAAGGAATGTGTGCTTTTTTTTTTTTTTTCAAATGGAGTCTCACTCTATTGCCCAGGCTGGAATGCAGTGGCGAGATCTCGGCTCACTGCAACCTCTGCCGCCCGGGTTCAAGCGATTCTCTTGCCTCAGCCTCCCAAGTAGCTGGGATTACAGGCACATGCCACCATGCCCAGCTAATTTTTGTATTTTTAATAGAGACGGGATTTCACCATCTTGGCCAGGCTGGTCTTGAACTTCTTGACCTTGTGATCCACCCACCTTGGACCCCCAAAGTGTTGGGATTACAGACGTGAGCCACTGCGTCTGGACAGGAATGTGTTTTTTTTAAAAAAATTATAGGAAGTAGGCAATAAAAAATGTTTGAGTTCATATGTTTCCTGATGTTTGTGTCATAGAAAACACAATTATTAGTTCTGATTGGTCAAACCCAAATCTCTTCAGGGATGTGTTATGAACTGAATATGTTCCCCCAAATTTACATGATTTTTTTTTGTTTTATTTTTTGTTTTGTTTGAGACAGGATCTCGCTCTGTTGCCCAGGCTGGAGTGCTGCAGTGGCATGATATCTGCTCAACTTAAGCCATCCTCACACTTCAGCCCCCAAGTTTCTGGGACTACAGTTATGCACCACCACACTCCACTAAATTTTTTTGTTAATTTTTTTTTTTGTAGAGATAAGGTTTCTCTATGTTGCCCAGGCCGATCTCTAACTCCTAAGCTCAAGCAGTCCTTCTGTCTTGGCCTCCCAAAGTGCTCACAGGCATGAGTCACCACACCTGGCCTCCAAATGTATGTGTTGAAGCCATAACCCCCAATGTGACTGTATTTGGAAACAGCCTTTAAAGAGGTAATCAAGGTGAAATGAGGCCATGAGGGTGGCTAATCCAATGTGACTGATGTCTTTTTTTTTTTTTTTTTTTTTTTTGAGACAGCGTCTTGCTCTGTTGCCCAGGCTGGAGTACAGTGGCGCGATCTTGTCTCACTGCAACCTCCATTTCCCAGGTTCAAGTGATTCTCCTGCTTCAGCCTCTGAAGTAGCTGGGGCTACAGGTGCATAACACCACGCCCGGCTAATTTTTGGTACTTTTAGTGGAGACAGGGTTTCACCCTCTTAGCCAGGATGGTCTCCACCTCCTGACCTCGGGATCCTCCTGCCTCAGCCTCCCAAAATGCTGGGATTACAGGTGTGAGCCACAGTGCCCGGCCTGGACTGATGTCTTTAGAAGAGGAAGAAGAGAGTTATGAATGTGTAATCACAGGGGAAAAGCCATGTGAAGCCATCTGCAAGCCAAAGAGAGAGGCCCCAGGCAAACCTGCCAACACCTGGATCTTGAATCTGTACCCTCCAGACTGAGAAATGAATTTCTGTTGTTTAAGTCACTCCATCTTTTGTTATGACAAGTATATAGTGGTAGGGACCATAGCCCTGAGAGAAAGTCCCATGACTTATGACTATCAGGGCTATCCTTACATGATAAAGTCCTAAATTAGCAAATAGCTGCAACAAAGCTAAATATATATATATATATAGTAGAAAAGTCATTTATTTAGGGAAAGAAAGAAAAAAAGGAGAAGAGAGAAAACTTCCATGCTTCCATGAAGAGTGTGGAAGGGGACCCCAGAGGGGAAATCCCCAGAAGATAAAACAATCTCATGATTTGAGTGTCATCAACTCTATTTCAAAGAGCCAGCAGAATCACCACAGTTATGTCTTCTCTGACCATGACTGTAACCTCTCCTTAGAAGGGAAAGAATGAAATGCAGTTTTTTCCGCTTACAAAATGTGACAAAATTCTTGCCTGTCAAAAATAGATAGATACATTTGCGTATAACCTCATGCTACATTTTTCTAACATTATTTGCAAAACCCAAAATCTTTTTAGTTGTTGTCGAGATAGGGTCTCACTCTGTCACCCAGGCTGGAGTGCCGTGGTGCGCTCACAGCTCACTGCAGCCTCCACCTCCCAGGCTCAAGTGATTCTCTCACCTCAGCCCCCTGAGTAGCAGGGACCACAGGTGTGTGCCATCACGTCCAGTTAATTTTTGTATATTTTGTAGAGACAGGTCTTCTTATGCTGCCCAGGCTGGTCTCAAACTCCTGCACTCAAGTAATTCACCTGCCTCAGCATCCCAGTGTATTGGGATTATAGGCGTGAGCCACTGCATCTGGCTCGGGAACTGCTCCTCTTATAATGAAATCTTGGAACTGGTCTTCAGCTTTTCCTGCCCTCTGGCTGCAGACATTGAACATTTTTGTATCTGCCAGGAGCCCTGTGACTTCTATACTTGGCATTTAATTACTTCTTAACCACCTTCAACATATAATTATCTTTCCTGTAAACATCTGTTGGGCCTTACCAAAAACCATCCAATTCTATTGTTCTATTTGTTTGTTTGTTTTGAGACGGAGTTTTGCTCTTGTTGCCCAGGCTGGAGTGCAGTGGCGCGATCTCAGCTCACTGCAAACTCTGCCTCCCGTGTTCAAGCTATTCTCCTTCCTCAGCCTCCCAAGTGGCTGGGATTATAGGCATGCAGCACCATGCCCGGCTAATTTTGTATTTTTAGTAGAGATGGGGTTTCTCCATGTTGGTCAGGCTGGTCTCAAACTCCCGACATCAGGTAATTCACCTGCCTCTGCCTCCCCAAATGCTGGGATTACAGGCATGAGCCACCGCTCCCGGTCTTTTTTTCTTCTTCTTCTTCTTTTTTCTGAGACGGAGTCTTGCTCTGTCACCCAGGTTGGAGTACAGTGGCATGATCTTGGCTCACTGCAACTTCTGCTTCCTGGGTTCAAGCGATCCTCCTGCCTCAACCTCCCAAGTAGCTGGGACTATAGGTGAACATCTCCATGCCTGGCGAATTTTTGTAGTTTTAGTAGAGACATAGTTTCACCATGTTGGCCAGGCTTGTCTCAAACTCCTGATCTCAAGTATCTGCCTGCCTCGGCCTCCTAAAGTATTGAGATTATAGGTGTGATCACCCACAGCTGTGTGGCCATCCATTATTTTTATAAATCCTATTTTTGCTGGGTGCGGTGGCTTATACTTGTAATCTCAGCACTTTGGGAGGCCGGGGCGGATGGATCATGAGGTCAGGAGTTGAGACCAGCCTGGCCAACATGGTGAAACCCCATCTCTACTAAAAATGCAAAAAAATTAGCCAGGCATGGTGGCGCACATCTGTAGTCCCAGCTGCTCAGGAGTCTGAGGCCGGAGAATTGCTTGAACCCAGGAGGCAGAGGTTGCAGTGAACTGAGATCATGCCACTGCACTCCAGCCTGGGTGACAGAACAAGACTTTGTCTCAAAAAAATATAAATAAGTAAATAAATCCTATTTTCCCTGTATGTCCCAAACACCTGACACAATGCCCAGCCCCCTGCATTTGCTTCCACAGATATTCAGTTCAGTACCGGTAGAAATTTCAACAATGGCACTGCTAACTATGCCGGGGCTATCAAGGCTCCACCTGCCTGCAGTGATGGGGTCCTCTTCAGCAGCTGATCAGTTGATGAGTTCACTCCCAAAGCACAATTTAAGGTTGCTTTCTTAGGCCAATTCTGTCAACACTGTTACAGGTCACTTGTTCAAGAAACAGACTTTGAGATATAGATCAGCATGCAGGAAATTAGTTAACACTCTCCAGATCAACATCCATGGGGAAGTGAAAGAAGCGACTTTAGGCAGAGAGAGAAGCTGGGCTTCAACTCAGTCACGATAACTCCTGTGAGGAGCTCCAGAGCTGAGATAGTCATGCAAAGTGATCCTGAATGAGGCATGGGCAAAGCCTTTATCCTCCAGATTAGCTAGTTATTGATTATGGGCTGTCCCTGGCAATGGGGGGACAATAGCTGAGAGCAGAAGTCCAGTGGGGGCACAACTGGTAGCTGTCAGCCCTTAGCACTCCAAGGAATTGAAGGAAAAAATTCTTCTGATTGAAAGGCGGTGGTTCTGGGTGCTGCGCCACAGAGTCCACTATGCTGTCATTATTCATGGACCACACAATTGTGTACCAGGATAATTTAAAAGAACCTAAGAAAATGAGCCAGGCGCAGTGGCTCACACCTGTAATCCCAGCACTTTGGGAGGCCAAGGCGGGTGGATCACAAGGTCAGGAGATCGAGACCATCCTGGCTAACATGGTAAAACTCCGTCTCTACTAAAAATACAAAAAATTAGCAAGGCGTTGTGGCACGCGCCTGTAATCCCAGCTACTCAGGAGGCTGAGGCAGAAAAATCGCTTGAACCCGGGAGGCAGAGATTGCAGTGAGCTGAGATCGTGCCACTGCACTCCAGCCTGTACGACAAAGCGACACTCTATCTCAAAAAAAAAAAAAAAAACAAGAACCTAAGAATAAATCCAAGGCAATAAGCAAATTTAGCAAGGCTGCTGGATTCAAAGTCCAAATACAAAATAAATAGGAAATTAGATGTTATTACTGATATTGTTTATATAACATCAAAAGAACCAACTGTCTAGGAATAAATTTAATATAAGATGTGCAACACCCACTACATTGAAAACTACAAAACACTGCTGAGAGAAATTGAGGATGGACTTAATGCTTAAGGGATAGAGCATGTTCATAAATTGGAAACTTAATATTATAAAGATGTCAGTCATCTTCAACTCTATAGTTTCAAAGCAATCCTCCTAAATTCCCAGCAGGTTTTTTGAGGAAATTAACAAACTGATTTAAATTTATATGGAAATTCAAAATGCCAAGAACAGCTAGGGCTATCTTGAAGAAGAATCACAGAACTAGAGGATCACACTACCCAAAATCAAGAACTATAATAAAACTATAGTATGTGTGTGTGTGTGTGTGTGTGTGTGTGTGTGATATGGTTGCAAGGATAGGCGAAGTAAACAATAAGACAAAACAGAATCCAAAAATAAACTCCCATGTATGGCTACCTTATTTATGATAAAAGCCACATGCTGTGATGTAGTGGGGAAAGGATGCTCTTTCAATAGATGATCTGAGTCATATTAAATATTCACGTAGGAAAACAAAGTCTCTTGACCTAGCTCATACCATGTGCAAAAAGCAATTTCAGACAAAATTAAAACAAAAACAGCTTTTAGCTGGGCGCAGTGGCTCACACCTGTAATGTCAACACTTTGGGAGGCCAAGGTGGGCAGATTGCTTGAGTCCAGGAGTTCGAGACCAGTCTGGGCAACATGGCGAAACCCCAACTCTATCAAAACAACACAAAAAATTAGCAGGGTATGGTGGTATGTGCCTCCTGTGGTCCCAGCTATTCAGGAGGCATCTTTGCCCAGTGGGAAGATTGCTTGAGCTGGGGAGGCAGAAGTTGCAATGACCTGAGATTGCAGCACTGCATTCCAACCTGGGTGACAGAGTGAGACCCTGTCTCAAAACAAACAAACAAAAAAAACCAAAAAACTTTCATGTGAAAACTTAAGGAAAACATTTTTTGACCTTGAAGTAAATATTTCTCTTTATTTTTTTTTGTAGAGACAGCTGGTTTCAAACTCCTGGCCTCAAGTGATCCTCCCACCTCAGCTTCCCAAAGTGCTAGGATTACAGACATGAGCCATCACATCCAGACAAGATTCTCACTTGAATTGTATTAAAATTAAGAACTTTTGTTCACCAAAGACATTACTGAAAGAGTGAGAAGGCAACCCACAGACTGAAGAAGATATTTGCCATACTAAAGTTTGTTCTGAACTTTCTGCAAGTTTGAAAATCTCACAAAGTCCTCTTACCTAGATGTATAAAGAATTTAACAACCCAGCAATTCCATTACTGGATATATACCCAGAGGAATATAAATCATTCTACCATAAAGATACATGCAAATCTTCATTGCAGCACTATTCACAATAGCAAAGACATGGAGTCAACCTCAATGTCCATCAATGGCAGATTGGATAAAGAAAATATGGTCCATATAAACCATGGGCTACTATGCAGCCATAAAAAAGAATGAGACCAGGGCCGGGCGCGGTGGCTCAAGCCTATAATCCCAGCACTTTGGGAAGCCAAGGCAGGTGGATCACGAGGTCAAGAGATCGAGACCATCCTGGTCAATAAGGTGAAACCCCGTCTCTACTAAAAATACAAAAATTAGCTGGGCATGGTGGCGCGCGCCTGTAGTCCCAGCTACTTGGGAGGCTGAGGCAGGAGAATTGCTTGAACCCAGGAGGCAGAGGTTGCGGTGAGCCAAGATTGCACCATTGCACTCCAGCCTGGGTAAAAAGAGCGAAACTCTGTCTCAAAAAAAAAAAAGAGGCCGGGCGCGGTGGCTCAAGCCTGTAATCCCAGCACTTTGGGAGGCCGAGGCGGGTGGATCACGAGGTCGAGAGATCGAGACCATCCTGGTCAACATTGTGAAACCCCGTCTCTACTAATACAAAAAAATTAGCTGGGCACGGTGGCGTGTGCCTGTAATCCCAGCTACTCAGGAGGCTGAGGCAGGAGAATTGCCTGAACCCAGGAGGCGGAGGTTGTGGTGAGCCGAGATCGCGCCATTGCACTCCAGCCTGGGTAACAAGAGCGAGACTCCGTCTCAAAAAAAAAAAAAAAAAAAAAAAAAAGAATGCGACCATGTCTTTTGCAGGAATATGGACGGAGCTGGAGGCCATTATACTCAGCAAAACTAATGCAGCAACAGAAAACCAAATCTCACACATTCTCACTTATAAGTGGGAGCTAAATGGTAAGAACTTACTAACACAAAGGGAACAACAGACACTGGGGTCTACTTGAGATGGGATGATGGGAGGAGGAAGGGGAGCAGAAAAGATAGCTATTGGGCACTGGGCTTAATACCTGGGTGATGAAATAATCTGTCCAACAAACCCCTGTGACACTTGTTTACGTACATAACAGACATTCACATGTACCCCAAACCTAAAATAAAAGTTAAAAGAGAAAGAAAAAGTTAAAAAAAGAAAAAACATATTAAAAACAAAAAAGAATTTCAGAAGAAAGTCAACCCAGAATCATAGACAAAAGCCTTGAGCAGACCCTTTTTCATCAGAGGATATCCAGCCGCAATGACATACTGCTTCATATCCACTAGGATGACTAGAATTAAAAAACAGGGCCAGACATGATGGGTCACATCTGTGATCCCAGCACTTTGGGCCAAGGTGGGCAAATGTCTTGAGGCCAGGAGTTCAAGACCAGCCTGATGAACATGGCCAAACCCTGTCTCTAACAAAAATACAAAAATTAGCCAGGCATGGTGGTGGACGCCTGTAGTCCCAGCTATTTGGGAGGCTGAGGAAAAAGGATTGTTTGAACCCAGAGGCAGAGGTTGCAGTGAACTGAGATCATGCTACTGCACTCCAGCCTGGGTAACAGAACGAGGCTGTATCAAAAAATAAATAAATAAAACATGAAAAACAGATAGGCTGGGTGCAGTGGCTCACACCTATAATTCCAGCACTTTGGGAGGCCGAGGTGGGTGGATCACCTGAGGTCAGTAATTCCAGAACAGCCTGGCCAACATGGTGATATCCCGTCTCTCCTAAAAATACAAAAAATTAGTTGGGTGTGGTGGTACATGGCTATAATCCCAGCTATTCGGAGGCTGAGGCAGGAGGATTGCTTGAAGTTGGGAGACAGAGGTTGTAATGAGCCAAGATCATGCCACTGCACTCCAGCCTGGGTGACAGAGCAAGACTCCATCTCAAATAATAATAATAATAATAATAATAAATTTTAAAAAGTAAGACTGGGTGCAGTGGCTCACGCCTGTAATCCCAGCGCTTTGGGAGGCCAAGGTGGGCGGATCACGAGGTCAGGAGGTCTAGACAAGCCTGGCCAATGTGGTGAAACCCTGTTTCTACTAAAAAAACAAAAATTAGCTGGATGTAGTGGTGCGTGCCTGTAGTTCCAGCTACTCGGGAGGCTGAGGCAGAAGAATCGTTTGAACCCGTGAGGCAAAGGTTGCAGTGAGCCAAGATCGCACCACTGCACTCCAGCCTGGGTGACAGAGCGAGACTCTGTCTCAAAAACAAGTGTCAAAGTAGATGTGGAGGAGTCAGCTTATATACTGTGGGTGGAAATGTAAAATGGTATAGTCACTTTGGAAAACAGTCTAGCAATTCTTCCAATGATTAAACACAGAGTCACCATATGACTCAGCGGTTCCACTCCTACATTTACACCCAAGAAAAATAAGAACACACATGCACTTAAAAACTTCTACATCACTAAGTTCTAGGCTTAGTACCTGGATGATGAAATAATCTTTACATCAAACCCCCATGACACAGGTTTACATACATAACAAACCTGCACATGTACCCTGAACCTAAAATAAAAGTAAAAAAAAAAAACTTCTGCTCGGGCATGGTGGCTCATGCTTGTTAACCCAGCACTTTGGGAGGCCAAGGCGGGAGGATTGCCTTAGCTCAGGAGTTTGAGACCAGCTTGGCCAATATGGTGAAACCCCGTCTCTACCAAAAATACAAAAAAATTAGCTGGGCATGGTGGCGCACACCTGTAAGCCCAGCTACTGGAGAGGCTGAGGCAGAGGTTGCAATGGGCTGAGATCACACCACTTCACTCCAGCCTGGGTGACAGAGAGAGACCCTGTTTCCATAAAAATATTAGCCGGGCATAGTGCCTCTCACCTGTAATTCCAGCTACTTGGGAGGTTGAGGTATAAGAATCGCTTGAACTCTTGAACCTGGGAGGCAGAGGTTGCAGTAAGCCAAGATTGTACCACTGCACTCCGGTCTAGGTGACAGAGTGAGACTCTGTCTCAAAAAAAAAAAAGAATTAAAAAACTTCAATGTGCATGTTTATAGCAGCATTAAATATAATAGCAGGCCAGGCACAGTGGTTCAAGCCTGTAATGGCAGCATTTTGGGAGGCCGAGGCAGGAGATCACCCAAGGTCAGGAGCTTGAGACCAGCCTAGCCAACATTGCCTAACTCCCTCTCTACTAAAAAAACAAAAATTAGCCGGGTGTGGTGGTGCACGCCTGTAGTCCCAGCTACTCGGGAGGCTGAGGCAGAAGAATTGCTAACCTGTTGTACTCCAGCCTGGGCAACAAAGTGAGACTCCATCTCAAAAAAAAAAAAATGATAGCAAAAGGATGGAAACAATCCAAGTGTCCATCAACAGACTAATGGATAAACAAAATGTGGCATATCCACACAATTGAATATTATCTGACCATTAAAAAAATGAAATATTGGGGCCGGGCACGGTGGCTCACTCCTGTAATCCCAACACTTGGGGAGGCCAAGGCGGGTGGATCACGAGGTCAAGAGATCGAGATCATCCTGGTCAACATGGTGAAACCCCGTCTCTACTAAAAATACAAAAAAAAAATTAGCTGGGCATGGTGGCACATGCCTGTAGTCCCAGCTACTCAGGAGGCTGAGGCAGGAGAATTGCCTGAACCCAGGAGGTGGAGGTTTCGGTGAGCCGAGATTGCGCCATCGCACTCCAGCCTGGGTAACAACAGCAAAACTCTGTCTTAAAAAAAAAAAAAAAATAGAATATTCGTAGCAGTGCTATTTGTAGTAGTGTAAACCAAAAGGTATCTGAGACAGGTCTCAATCAATTTAGAAAGTTCTGTTGGCCGGGCGTGGTGGCTCACACCTGTAATGCCAGCACTTTGGCAGGCCAAGGCGGATGGATTACCTGAGGTCAGGAGTTCGAGACCAGTCTGACCAAGATGGTGAAACCCCATCTCAAAAAAAAAAAAGAAAGTTTATTAAGATTAAGGACACGCTTGTGACACAAGGACCTCCTTGGGAGGTCCTGACAACATGTGCCAAGGGTGGTCGGGACATAGTTTGGAATTAAACATTTAAGGGAGGCATGAGACATCAATCAATATATGTAAGTTGTACATTGGTTTAGTCTGGAAAGGCAGGACAACTTGAAGTGGGGAGGGGGCTTCCAGGTCTCAGGTAGGTAAGTAATAGATAGATTACTTTCTATCTCTATGAATTTTCTTATTCTTCCAGGTCATAGATAGATAGAAGCAACAGGCAAAGGCAGCAATCAGATATGCATTTGTCTCATGTAAGCAGAGGGATGCCTGTCCTTTGTCAACAAGGAATTTTCCTGTGGGTAAATTGTGAGGGAGGTATATAGCCTTCTTTCTCTCTTTCTTTCTTTCTTTCTTTCTTTCTTTCTTTCTTTCTTTCTTTCTTTCTTTCTTTTCTTTCATTCTTTCTTTTGTTCATTCTTTCCTTTCTTTCTTTCTCTTTCCCTTTCTCTTTCTCTCTCCCTCCTTTCCCTTCCCTTCCTTCCTTCCTCCCTTTCTTTTCTTTCTTTCTTTTTCATTCATTCATTCTTTCTTTCTTTTTCTCTTTCTCTTCTTTAGGAATAGAATGGGAGGCAGGTTTGCCCCACACAGTTCCCATCTCGACTTCTCCCTTTGGCCTACTGATTTTGGGGAGATTTATTTTGCTTTTACAATAGCAGCACTCAAACTACCCATCAATTGTATAATGGATAAATAAACTGAGGCATACTCATACAACGAAATACTATGTAGCAATAGAATGAATAATCTATAATTATGCACAATATTGATGAATATCACAGATACATTGTTGCATGAAATAAACCAGAAATAAAACTACAAATTTGTACATATTCCTGTTTGTTGTTGTTGTTGTTTGAGACAGAATTTCACTCTTGTCTGGAAACTTGTCTGTTTTGCCCAGGCTGGAGTACAATGGGATGATCTCGGTTCTCTGTAACCTCTGTCCCCTGGGTTCAAGCGATTCTCCTGCCTCAGTCTCCGGAGTAGCTGGAAGTACAGGCATGCGCCACCATGCCTGGCTAATTTTGTATTTTTAGTAGAGATGGGGTTTCTCCATGGTGATCAGGCTGGTCTCGAACTCCTGACCTCAGGTGATCCACCCGCCTAGTCTCTGAAAGTGCTGCAATTACAGGTGTGAGCCACTGTGCCCGGCCTACATATGCCTGTTTTTATAGGCAAAAAGTACAGGCAAATCTAATCTATGCTCTTAGAAATCAGTGTAATGGTTGCTCCTGAAGACTGTTGACCAAAACTGGCGAGTGGGCTTCAGGAATGCTGGAGGCTGGACATGGCGGCTCACGCCTGTAATCCTAACACTTTGGGAGGCTGAGGCAGGTGAATCACTCTAGCCCAGGAGTTCAAGAACAGCCTAGGCAATGTGAGACAAAACCGCCATCTCTACAAAAAAAAAAAGCAAAAGTTAGCCAGGCGTGGTGGTACGGGCCTGTAGTCCCAGCTACTCAGGAAAGTGATACAGGAAGATCACTTGACCCCTGGAGGGTTGAGGCCACAGCATGCTGTGATTGTGCCACTGCACTCCAGCCTGAGTGACAGAGTGAGATCCTGTCTCAAAAAAATTAAATAATTTTAAAAAAAGAATGTTGGAAATGTTTTGGATGCTGGTTATATGGATGTTTTCGATTTGTGAAAATTCACTGAAGTACACTTATATGTTTATTTTCTGTTTATTATACTTCAATAAAAAGGTAAAAAAAAAAAAAAAAGTAAACCATTTACTTTGGGGCCGGGTGCGGTGGCTCACGCCTATAATCCCAGCACTTTGGGAGGCAGAGGCAGGTGGATCACGAGGTCAAGAGATCGAGACCATCCTGGTCAACATGGTGAAACCCCGTCTCTACTAAAAATACAAAAAATTAGCTGGGCATGGTGGTGCACGCCTTTAGTCCCAGCTCCTCGGGAGGCTGAGGCAGGAGAATTGCCTGAACCCAGGAGGCGGAGGTTGCGGTGAGCCGAGATAGCGCCATTGCACTTCAGCCTGGGTAACAAGAACGAAACTCCGTCTCAAAAAAAAAAAACCATTTATTTTTCTCATTGGTCATCCAGGATGTCCAAGGGTGCACATCCAGGCTGAATCCATGAAGTCCTCAAGCAGCTGGGCTCCACTGGTCTCTGCCCTCTCATCTTTGGTGTATGGCTTTTTTGGTGTTGGGAGGTTTGTTTGGTTTTTTGTTTGTGACAGGGTTTGGCTCTGTCGCCCAGGCTGGAGTGCAGTGGCACAATCTCACTGCAGCATCAACCTCCCTGGCTCAAAGCGATTCTCCCAACACAACCTCCCGAGTGACTGGGACCACAAGTGCACCACCACACCCAGCTAACTTTTTATTTTTTGTAGAGACTGGGTTTTGCTATGTTGCCCAGGCTGGTCTCGAACTCCAGAGCTCAAGCGACCCTTCCATCTCGGCCTCCCAAAGTGCTGGAATTACAGGTGCGAGCCACCATGCCCGGCTTTCAGCATGTGGTTTTTACCAGCGCTGTCGCAAAATGGCTACTATTCCTCCGGGTATCTTGTCCTTGCCCCAGTAACGAGGTGGAAGAACCAAAAGCTTTTCCTTTGTGAGGCTTTGTCATTTTATTCAAGAAGGAAATACGTTCCAGGGACTTCCGGTTACTTTTTGTAGGCTGGAATTCTGTCACATGGCTAACTCTAACTGCAAGCGATTCTGAGAAGGTGCCAATTTTAGTTGGGTACGTTGCTGCTCCACATAAAATTGTACTTTTTGTCAGTGATAAAGATAATAGATAATGGGGCGTGGTGGTGGGAAGTTGGAAGCACCCAGCACAGGTCCAAGCTTCCAGAGATCTGACATTCTGATGGGGGAGGTGGCAGGGTCAACAGAAAGCGTGAACCCAGCTTGGTAAATCCTCTGCTGGAAGCACAGGTGATATAAGAGCAGAGAACTCTTAGGGAAGATTTGCCAGAGTAGGAAACACACCTTGGAGGCCATTCCTTGTAAGACTAGTGTAAGTCCTCCAGGCAGAAGAGAGAAAGGCTTTTCAAGCATGATAGAAAGCACCTTTCGTGGCCAGGTGCGGTGGCTCATGCCTGTAATCCCAGCACTTTGAGAGGCTGAGGTGGGCAGATCATGAGGTCAGGAGTTTGAGACCAGCCTGACCAACATGCCTCTATAAAACCTCAGGTCCCCTTCCTTTTCTCTGAGGTGTTATTAATTAATGAACATGCTCTTGATTGCAAAGGCCCGAATAAAACCACCTCTGTAATTGTCTGGTACATTTTGTCTTTGATATCATTAAGTCTTTCTGATTCTACCTCCTAAGCTGAGTAGCTGTTGAATGTCCCCTCCTCTCCCTCCCACCGCCTGTTCACCAGCTTTTACCTGGAGAACTATAGCAGTCTCCTAAACGGTTTCAAGGACTTCAGCTTCTTCTCCATGCCATTCTTCACATTACTGCTAGAATCATCTTTCTGAAAAGCAAGTCATTAACCAATCTGTTTGCCCAGTCTAACTTTGAGGACACACCCCCCCCACACACACATACACGCACACACACACAATTCATAAGTACGGTGAATTACTTGGGTGAATACTGTGCTTTCTCCTATCCTCTTTTTTTTTTTTTTTTTTTTTGTGAAACAAGGTCTTGCTCTGTTGCCCAGGCTGGAGTGCAGTGGTGCGATCTCTGCTCACTGCAACCTCCACCTCCCAGATTTAAGCCATTCTCATGCCTGAGCCTCCTGATTAGCTAGGATTACAGGTGCCTGCCACCACACCCAGCTAATTTTTTGTTTTTTTACCAGAGACAGGGTTTCACCATGTTGACTAGGCTTGTCTTGTACTCCTGACCTCAGGTGATCTGCCTGCCTTGGCCTCCCAAAGTGCTGGCATTACAGGCGTGAGCCACTGTGCCCAGCCTCCAATAGCTTTTTGTGCTTTCTTCTATCATTCTTTTCTGTCGCAGTATATTATGACTGTTAATCTGTTTGTTTCCTCCCTCCACAAGTCTGTCGGCGTCTTCAGGATAGAAACTTCATTTTGTTTATCTTTGTATTCCCAGACCTGGTACAATACCTGACATATAATAAATATATGTATATCGGTATTTGCTATAAGTACTATAATACCAAGTGTCACTTGAATGCTAAATGCCACCTATTCCTCACAATCACTTTACTTTTCAAATATGCACGAATGTTTGTATTTCAATGAGTTGGACAATGTACATTTTCTCATTGACATCTTATTATTCAGTGTGGTTGATAAATTTTTTTGAGACAGAGTTTTGCTCTTGTTGCTCAAGCTGGAGTGCATTGGCGCGATCTCGGCTCACTGCAACTTCCGCCTCCTGGGTTCAAGTGACTCTCCTGCCTCAGCCTCCTGAGTGGCTAGGATTACAGGTGCATGCCACCATGCCTGGCTAATTTTTTGTGTTTTCAGTACAAATGGGGTTTCACCATGTTAGCCAGGCTGGTCTGGAATTCCCGATCTTGTGATCCACACCTGCCTCAGCCTCCCAAAGTGTTGGGATTACAGGCGTGAGCCACTGTGCATGGCCAATAATATTCTTTTTATCCTATTCGAAATACAAAAGATACAGGAATAAAGAGTCTTCATAATCATTTAAGATGTATTCTGCCCACATGACTTCTTAAGTCTTGAGGATCACCATTTCTTTTCGTTCCAAAAGAAGGGATGGTCTGGTAAGTGCTGCAGACCCCACATGTACATGGGGTGGAGCTTTTAGTGAGTGGAAGGGGCTTCTGTGGCTACCTTTTTTCTTTAGAGTTTTCTCTGTTCTCTTCCTCTGCTACCCGAGAGGCAAGCCTGGGAATGACCTCCTTCGGGTATCTTCCCCCATCTTCCCTCACTATGGGAACTCCTAGAAGAACCAGGACAGACACAAGGGTCAAGGAGAAAGGGACAGAACAATTTATGCAACTGTGACCCTGGGCTTGGGGAAATATTCTCTTCGGCATACACATTCATTTATTTTTGAGACAAGGTCTCGCTCTGTTGCCCGGGTTGGAGTGTAGTGGTGCGATCTTGGTTCACTGCAACCTCTGCCTCCTGGGTTCAAACGATTCTACCACCTCAGCTTCCCCAGTAGCTGGGATTGCAGGCACACGTCACCATGCCTGGCTAATTCTTGTATTTTTGGTAGAGATGGAGTTTTGCCATGTTGCCCAGGTTGGTCTCAAAGTCAGAGCTCAAGTGAGCCATCACCTTCACCTACCAAAGGGCTGGGATTACAAGTGTGAGCCACCATGTCTGGCTTTTTTTATTTTAAGCTCAGGAGGTACATATGCAGGTTTAGATTCGGGGGTAAATTTGCAGGTTTTTTTTACGTGGGTATATTGCGTGATGCTGAGGTTTCAGCTAGTGATCCCATTGCCCAAATAGTGAACACAGTACCTGAAGGTAGGTGTCACCCCTTGCCCTCTTTCCTCCCTTCTCTCTTTTGGAATGTCCAGTGTTTATTGTCCCTATCTTTGTGTCTATGTGTACACCATGTTTAGCTCCCGCTTACAAGTGAGAACATGCAGTATTTGGTTTTCTGTTTCTGCATTAATTCATTAGGATAAGGGCTTTCAGCTGCATCCATGTTGCTGCAAAGGACATTATTACATTTTATTTATTTATTCATTCATTCATTCATTCATTCATTCATTCATTTTGAGACAGAGTTTTGCTCTTGTCGCCCAGGCTGGAGTGCAGTGGTGCGATCTCGGCTCACTGCAACCTCCACCTCCCGGGTTCAAGCGATTCTCCTGCCTCACTCTCCTGAGTAGCTGGGATTACAGGCGCCTGCCACCATGCCCAGCTAATTGTTTGTATTTTTAGTAGAGATGGGGTTTGCCACGTTGACCAGGCTGGTCTCAAACTCCTGACCTCAGGTGACCCTCCCCCGGCCGCTGCCCCAGCCTGGGCTTCCCGGAGTGCTGGGATTACAGGTGTGAGTCACCACACTGGGCTGATTGCATTCTTTTTCTATGGCTGCATAGTATTCCCTGGTATATGCATACCACATTTTCTTTATCCAGTCCACCATTGATGGACATCTAGGCTGATCTGTGTCTTTGCTATTGTGAATGGTGTTGCGATAAACGTACAAGTGCATGTTTCCTTTTGGTAGAAAGATTTATTTCCCTTTGACTATATACCCAGTAGTGAGATTGATGGGTTGAATGGTAATTCTATTTTTAATTCTTTGAGAAAACTCCAAACTGCTTTCCATAGTGGTGGAACTAATTTACATTCCCACCAACCGTATGTCAGTGTTCCCTTTTCTCTGCTACCTTGCCAACATCTATCATTTTCTGACTTTGATAAGTCATTCTAATTAGTGAGATGATGGTATCTCATTGTGGTTTTGATTTTGCATTTCTCTGATGATTAGTGATGGTGAGCATTGTTTCATATGTTTATTGGCCACTTGTACTATTCTTTTGAGAAGTGTCTGCTCATGCCCTTTGCCCACTTGTTTACTTTTATTTTTTTTATTTTTATTTTTTGAGACAGAGTCTTGCTCTGTTGCCCAGGCTAGAGTGCAGTGGCACTATCTCAGCTCACTGCAACCTCTGTCTCCCAGGTTCAAGCAATTCTCCTGCCTCAGCCTCCTGAGTCGCTGGGATTACAGGCACATGCCACCGCACCTGGCTAATTTTTGTATTTTTAGTAGAAATGGGGTTTCATCATCTTGGCCAGGCTGGTATGCCCACTTTTTAATGGGATTTTTTGTTTGTTTTTCTTGTTGATTTGTTTTCTCTTATAGATTCTGGATAGTAGTCCTTTGTTGGAGGCATAGTTTGTGAATATTTTCTCCTATTCCGTAGGCTGTTTACTCTGTTGGTAGTTTCTTTTGCTGTGCAGAAGCTCTTTGGTTTAAGTAGGTCCCATCTGTCATTTTCTGTTTTTGTATTATCTACTTATTTTCCCTGACTTTTCAGTCAGAATTTATAATCAAGGAATGAATGAAAACAATGAATCCAGTGGATACCCAGGATAAAAGGGTGTAACTGCCTAGAGAATCTTTTCTGTTAAATATCATTCATCTTACTTCTCTTACTCCTTTGCCTACAAAACTGTTTCCAAAACAAAAGCATTGCTCTGAGGACGTGTCTGCACAGTGATAGATATCGCATGTGGGGAAAGGCTGGGAGAAACATGCAGAAGAGAAACCAACAGAGATGGAGAGGGCATTCTGGCCAGCCACTTTTCCTGTAATCGATCACTGTTTGCCCTGCAGTAGCGAGCTGGATGAGCACAGCCCCATAATTAAAATTCTCTATTCTAACCTGTCCCCACATCTTTAAGATGATTCTTTGAGAAGTCTGGGTTGAAAAAGTTTAAGGAAGAAGCCACCTTGTGAGTTTTTGGGAAAGGATAATCATCATCTTTAAAAGAACTTTTGGTATCCAAAGAAATATGTATAGAACTAAAGCACAGATTTTCTTTTCCAATTTTATTTTTTTAGCCAGTTCCCAAAGACTGAAATCGCATTTTTCCATAGCCTTAAACTCCAGAAAAACATTATTATTATTATTTTATTTTGAGATAGTCTCTCTTTGTTGCCCAGGCTGGGGTGCAGTAGTGCAATCTTGGCTCACTGTAACCTCCACCTCCAGGGTTGAAGCGATTATCCTGTCTCAGCCTCCTAAGTAGCTGGGATTACAGGCACATGCCACCATATCCAGCTAATTTTTGTATTTTTAGTAGAGATGAGGTTTCACCAAGTTGGCCAGGCTGGTCTCGAACTCCTGACCTCAAGTGATCTGCCCACCTTGCACTCTCAAAGTGCTGGGATTACAGGCATGAGCCACCACGTTTGGTCTAGGAAGACATTCTTTTTTTTTTTTTTTTTGAGACAGAGTTTCGCTCTTGTTACCCAGGCTGGAGTGCAATGGCGCAATCTCGGCTCACTGCAACCTCTGCCTCCTGGGTTCAGGCAATTCTCCTGCCTCAGCCTCCTGAGTAGCTGGGATTACAGGCACGCACCACCATGCCCAGCTAATTTTTTTTTGTATTTTTAGTAGAGACAGGGTTTCACTGTGTTGACCAGGATGGTCTCGATCTCTTGATCTCGTGATCCACCCGCCTCGGCCTCCCAAAGTGCTGGGATTACAGGCGTGAGCCACTGTGCCCGGCCTGGAAGACATTCTTATCTTCCCTGGTTCACCCTCTACCACTGTCTCCTCTCTGGAGAAACAAATGGCTAAACAAAATGGCTAAATAAACTTTCTTCCCCCTATGACCTTCCCCATATAATGCCTCCTTTGTGTGATTGTTCCTATCCTATCTCCCTGTGAAGGACGTAGAAAGTGTTATAGCTGAGATTCAGATATATTCATCTGTTACCCATTTACTAGTCAAAGAAATTAAATGATTTGATTGAATGAGTTCTTCTTCAACAGACAGAAGAATGTTCCACCCTCCAGTAACGTCACAGAGGACTGAGTCTCTTTCCAGCTTCTGTCCTGAAAGGCAAACAATCAAACAAACAAAAAATAGAAGAAGACATTGTGATACCCAGAAACTCATTACATTTATAGAGTATACTTGACCTCTCTCTTCAAAAAACAAAACAAAACAAAACAAAACAAAAACCTCACAAATGCACAATTGGATTATTAATAGCGTTATCCTACAGGTGTAGAATTAGGTAACCTTTACTTTGACCTTACTATTTTCATATCACAAAGATGTATTATATAAAAATATTAGGAAAAATCAATCTAATTTCAATCTGATAGAAAAAAGTATTGTTTTAATACCAAGATTAGGTTTTTCTGATATAAACTATTTTCAAGAGTTTAGGACAGGCCAGGCACAGTGACTCACGCCTGTAATCCCAGCACTTTGGGAGGTTGAGGTAGGCGTATCACCTGAGGCCAGGAGTTTGAGACCAGCCTGGCCAACATGGTGAAACCCCATCTCTATTAAGAATACAAAAAAATTAGCTGGGTGTGGTGGCACATGCCTATGCCTATAATCCTAGCTATTCAGGAGGCTGAGGCAGAAGAATTGCTTGAACTTGGAAAGCAGAGGCTGCAGTGAGCTGAGTTCATGCCACTACACTCCAGCCTGGACAACAGAGCCAGATTCTGTTTCAAAAACAAAACAAAAAAAAAGAGTTTACGACAAAAAAAAAAAGAAGCTCACTTTCTATAAAAAATGAGCTTATGAAAGACAATAACAGGCTGAGAGTGGTGGCTCATGCCTGTAATCCCAGCACTTTGGGATGCCAAGGTGAGCAGATCACCTGAAGTCAGGAGTTCGAGACCAGCCTGGTCAACACAGTGAAACCCCATCTCTACCAAAAATACGAAAATTAGCGAGGCTAAGTTATGGTGGGCACCTATAATCCCAGCAACTGGGGAGGCTGAGGTAGGAGAATCACTAGAACCTGGGAAGTGAGCCACTCAACCTCCTCCACGGCACTCCAGCCTGGGCAAAACAGCAAGACTCTATCTCAAAAAAAAAAAAAAGGAAAAGAAAGAAAAAGAAGACAGTAACAGTAAGTCAAAAGAGGGTCCTCTTAACTTCTGCCACTCTAACCCATAACTTCACGCATTTCTCCCTGGACTTACCTCATTCACAGGGATCAGAATACTGAATTGTTGCCTGTTCATCTGTAAAATGAAATAAAACATATTATTACTTTGAGGGCCTCCTATATTCAGAGGGAAAATGGATCATAAAAGTTACGGCTTTAGCCTTTTCCATAGAATCTCTACAGGTTATGAGCATATTCAGAATTACAAGGCAGTTTCAATCACTAATATTTGCACATTGTGACAAACTATTATTCATAGTAAAAATAATAGAAAGAGAACAATGGGGCCGGCCGCGGTGGCTCACGCCTGTAATCCCAGCACTTTGGAAGGCCGAGGTGGGCAGATCATGTGGTCAAGAGATCGAGACCATCCTGGCCAACATGGTGAAACCCAGTCTCTACTAAAAATACAAAAAAAATTAGCTGGGCGTGGTGGTGTGCACCTGTAGTCCCAGCTACCCGGGAGGCTGAGGCAGGAGAATTGCTTGAACCTGGGAGGCAGAGGTTGCAGGGAGCCGAGATCGCCACCACATTCCAGTCTGGTGCCTGGTGACAGAGCGAGACTCTGTCTCAAAAAAAAGAAAGAAAGAAATAGAGCAATGGTTCATTCACATTATTCTCTTCTTGGTCGAAGGACCACATCATATAAAATGTCTCTAGTGTACAAAAGCTAAAAATGGCACACAACTGAATTAAAATGTTTTAGGAGATTAGATAATTTAATTATGTGCTACTTGGCTTGGGAAGGAGTATTTGTAAAATTGAGAGAGAAGTGACAAAGAATGAGGCAGAAGTAAGTTGGAAGATGCAGGTTATTTCTCAGCTCTCATTTCAGGCCAGCCCTCACCTGGTAGGTAGTAGTCATAGACCTTGATGGCTGCTGGTTTCAAGTTGGTGACCAACACACTTTGGCTGATGGTGAAGGTATAAATCTGAGTGTTCTTACTGAGCTGTGGGGAAGACAGATGAAATGGTACCTTAGAACTAAAATGAAAATTACACTCTGTGCAATGTGGAGTTAAAAGACCCTTGCTTTCTTCATGCAGATTTCCTCAAACTCGTCCTGAAGCGCTGGCTCACGCCTGCAATCCCAGCACTTTAGGAGGCCAAGATGGGTGGATCACAAGGTCAGGAGATCGAGACCATCCTGGCAAACACGGTGAAACACCATCTTTACTAAAAATATAAAAATTAGTGGGGCGTGGTGGCACACACAGGCAGGAGAATTGTTGGAACCCAGGAGGCAGAGGTTGCAGTGAGCTGAGATTGTGCCACAGCACTCTAGCCTGGGCGACAGATTAAGACTCCATCTCAGAAAAAAATGGCCAGGCGCAGTGGCTCATGACTGTAATCCCAGCACTTTGGGAGACGTAGATCACGAGGTCAGGAGTAGAAGACCAGTCTGACCAACATGGTGAAACCCCATCTCTACTAAAAATACAAAACTTAGTTGGGTGTGGTGGCATGCATCACTGCACTCCAGCCTGGGCGACAGAGCAAGACTCCATTTCAAAAATAAAATAAAATAAAATAAATTTAAAAATTAAAAAATTTTTAGTCTGGCACAGTGGCTCACGACTGTAATCCCAGCACTTTGGGAGGCAGAAGCAGGTGGATCACTTGAGGTCAGGAGTTGGAGACCAGCCTGGCCAACATGGAGAAACCCTGTCTCTACTAAAAATATAAAAATTAGCTGGGAATGGTGGCTGGCACCTGTAATCCCAGCTACTCACGAGGCTGAGGCAGAAGAATTGCTTGAACCTGGGAGGAGGTGGAGGTTGCAGTGAGCTGAGATGGCACCTCTGCACTCCACCTGGGCAAGAGAGAAGGAGTCCATCTAAAAATAAAAAATAAAAAATAAATAAATAAATTTTAATAGCCGGGTGCGGCGGCTCAAGCCTGTAATCCCAGCACTTTGGGAGGCCGAGGCAGGTGGATCACAAGGTCAAGAGGTCGAGACCATCCTGGTCAACATGGTGAAACCCCGTCTCTACTAATACAAAAAATTAGCTGGGCGTGGTGGCGCGTGCCTGTAATCGCAGCTACTCAGGAGGCTGAGGCAGGAGAATTGCCTGAACCCAGGAGGCGGAGGTTGCGGTGAGCCGAGATCGCGCCATTGCACGCCAGCCTGGGTAACGAGCGAAACTCCGTCTCAAAAAAAAAAAATAATAATAATAAATAAATAAATAAATAAATAAATAAATAAATAAATTTTAATTAAAAAAAAATTTCTGGGCCGGGCGCAGTGACTCATGCCTATAATCCCAGCACTTTGGGAGGCTGAGGTGGGTGGATCACAAGGTCAAGAGATTGAGACCAGCCTGGTCAACATGGTGAAACCCCATCTCTACTAAACATACAAAAATTAGCTGGGCATGGTGGCGCGTGCCTGTAGTCCCAGCTACTTGGGAGGCTGAGGCAGGAGAATTGCCTGAACCCAGGAGGCGGAGGTTGCGGTGAGCCGAGATCGCGCCATTGCACTCCAGCCTGGGTAACAAGAGCAAAACTCCGTCTCAAAAAAAAAAAAAAAAAAAAAAAAAAAAAAAAAAAAACAAATTTCTGAAACCCTCTACCTACACCTTCTGCCCTATGACAATCTTAAAGACATTGCCTGTTGCTGACTTCCTGGCTCTTTCTTCTGAGGATCCTACAGCTCTCTGGCCCTCTTGTGAACTGGTTCCCTTCGTTCATGGTCCACTCTGACCCATGGTTCCTCCACTAAATTTGTCAAAGTGGCCAAAGAAACAGACTTGCATTTTACTCCAACAGTTCTATGCCCCTTATTGGTTCGCTAATAAGCTGCTTTCCTTGAAGAACTTATTTAAAAATACTCACATCCCTGGCCTGCCCCACCAGCATTCTGTATTCCCTTATGCATTTGTTACTACTGAAAAAAAAAAAATGTGTGCGTATACACAGATACATGTGATTTTTAAAAACCTGAATATTTTTTGTCTCTTCACTAGAATATCAGCTCTATTAGGCCAGGTATCATGTCTGTTGTTTTCATTGCTACATCTCCATCACTTAGAAAAGTAACTGGCATATGTTGGTTGCTCAGTAAATATTTGTTGAAGAAATTAGTAAACGGAAAATCTAAGACAATCGTATAGGTTAATTTAATTTAATATAACAAGAAAATAAATCCCAGCCACTTGGGAGGCTGAGGTGGGAGGATCATTTGAACCCGGGAGATGGAGATTGCAGAGAGCCAATATCGGGCCACTGCACGCTAGCATAGTCAACAGAGTGAGACCCTCTCTCAAAAAAATAAATAGATAAAAGAATATTATATTATAAATTTAGATATAGAGCTATTAATGCCTAATTGGAAGAGATTTCCAAAGTTCTTCAGGCATAGTGCTTCTCAAAGTGTGGTCGAGGGACCTCCCCACCCCAGGGAGTCCTGAGATTGCATCAGAGTATCTGAGAGGTCAGAATTATTTTCAAAATGATATTAAGACATTATTTGTTTATTTTTTTCCCCTCACTCTTATTCTTTTACAAGTATACAGCAGATTGTTTTTTTCTGGGGAAAGAGATTTAAAAAATAAAAAAAGTATACAGGAAAGTTATCAGAGGCTACTTTATATGTAATACTGTATCAGTTTGAATGTAGAAGTAAATAGGAAAATTGTATTCTTTTTGATTAAGCCAGACATTAAAGCAAAAAAGCAAAACAATGTCACTATTCTTATTTTTTTTATTTTGGAAAATAGTTATTTTCATAAAATGTCATTTATATTAAGATGTAATGAGTTGTTTATCATTTTAAAATTAATTAAATATTTTAAGACTGCCTCAGTTTTAATTTCTAATATGATAAAGATCAGTAGCTAAAACCCACTTCACCAAAAGCTGTTTGAGGTACTCAGTAAATTAAGAGTATAAAGGGATCCTGAAACAAAGAATTTTTAGAATCACTGTTCTTTTCTATCATTTGGTTACCATAAAGAATTAAAGCACGGTGGCTCACGCCTGTAATCCCAGCGCTTTGGGAGGCCGAGGCGGATGGATCACGAGGTCAAGAGACCGAACATCCTGGTCAACACGGTGAAACCCCTTCTCTACTCAAAATACAGAAAATTAGCTGGGCATGGTGGCGCGTGCCTGTAATCCCAGCTACTCAGGGGGCTGAGGCAGGAGAATTGCCTGAACCCAGGAGGCGGAGGTTGCGGTGAGCCGAGATCGCACCATTGAACTCTATCTAGCCTGGGTAACAGGAGCGAAATTCCATCTCAAAAAAAAAAAAAAAAAGGAATTAAAGCAAATGACTAATATGAACCAAAAGAAAGCTGAGATAGCAGTTTTAATATCTGGCTAAATGGCATGCAAGGGAAGGGCAAAAAAAGTGTGTGTGTGTGTGTGTGCGCGCGCGCGCGCGCGCGCGCGCACAGGCACGCACATGGTGTAGGAATCTAAGGCAAAAGTATATGATATAAATATATACATGGCAGGGCACCGTAGCTCACGCCTGTAATCCCAGCACTTTGGGAGGCCAAGGTGGGCGGATCACGAGGTCAAGAGATCAAGATCATCTTGGCCAACATAGTGAAACCCCGTCTCTACTAAAATGTAAAAATTAGCTGGGCGTGGTGGCACGCGTCTGTAGTCCCAGCTACTCAGGAGTCTGAGGCAGGAGAATTGCTTGAATCTGGGAGGCGGAGGTTGCAGTGAGCTGAGATTGCGCCACTGTACTCCAGCCTGGTGCCTGGTGACAGAGCGAGACTCTGTCTCAAAAAAAATAAAAAATAAAAATAAAATAAAATAAAATAAATATCTACACATATATAGTAATGGCGAAAGGATACTATATACTAGTATAAGGAAAATTTAAGAAGATATGTTCATAGCATAGTCTCAAATATATCAGGAAACAACTGGCAGAAATATATGGATAAATTGATAAATCAAATATAATTGGAGTCCAGGTTCAGTGGCTCACGCATATAACTCCAGCACTTTGGGAGGCCAAGGCAGGCGGATCACTTGAGGTCAGGTGTTCAAGACCTGCCTGACCAACATGGTGAAATCCCATCTCTACCAAAAAATACAAAACAAACAAAAACCATCAAAACTGGATATTTTAACACACCCTTTTCAGAAATTGTTAAATCAAGCAGAAAAATAAGCAGAGTTATTAAACACATGAACAACAGAAATAGTGATCTCAGACTTCTAGATCAGAATCCAGACCCAAGAGAAAAGAAAGAGACGTTCTTTTGGAGTGCACACTGAACACTTGCAAAAACAGATCATGGATTAAGTCATGAAAGAAACTTGAGCGCATTCCAGGCAATCAAGATCATGAAGACTGTCTTCTCAGACCATAATGCAACAAAATTAGACATCAGGAATAAAAGGATGGCTTTAAAATTCATGTGTTTCCCAACAAATTAAGAAATAGTTAGGGCCGGGCGCGGTGGCTCACGCCTGTAATCCCAGCACTTTGGGAGGCCAAGGCGGGCGGATCACCTGAGAACAGGAGTTCAAGACCACCCTGGCCAACATGGTGAAACCCTGTCTTTTTTTTTTTTTTTTTTTTTTTTTGAGACGGAGTTTCGCTCTTGATACCCAGGCTGGAGCGCAATGGCGCGATCTCGGCTCACCGCAATCTCCGCCTCCTGGGTTCAGGCAATTCTCCTGCCTCAGCCTCCTGAGTAGCTGGGATTACAGGCACGCGCCACCGTGCCCAGCTAATTTTTTGTATTAGTAGAGACGGGGTTTCACCATGTTGACCAGGATGGTCTCGATCTCTTGACCTCGTGATCCACCCGCCTCGGCCTCCCAAAGTGCTGGGATTACAGGCTTGAGCCACCGCGCCCGGCCGAAACCCTGTCTTTATAAAATAAAAAGACTTTTTTTTCTTTAATAAATAAATAAATAAGTAAATAAGAAATAGTTAGAACTGATTGACAATGAAAATACCACTTGTCTGAGATTGTGGGACAGGGATGGCATGTACCTAGAGGAACATTTATAGTATAGGTTCATTAAAAAATAAGGAAGACTATAAATGTGAATAAGGTCATCCTCTGGTGAAATTGATCAAGAACACAAGGGAGAATATGCACAGAAAAGAGGAAATGAACACAGATACAATCATTAGTACTGGCTTTTAGATCATTAGACCTGATGCCTCAAAAATCTGCCAATTGGCAGATTTGGCAGGACACACTGAGGAGCAGTTCATTGCAGTCTCAGGGCATGGCGTCGTGGAAATCAGACTCCCCATGTTCCGCCCCTGCCTCAGACACTGACAGATAGTCTGACTCAGACAAGCCACTCTCTCTCCAAATCTCAGTCTCCTTATGTCTAAGGAGGGTTGCTGTAAGACTTGAATAAGTCCTGTATGAAAGCATTATAAACTTTGCAAAGTTTTAAACCGCAGCATCATGATTACAGGGTAATGACTGATAAACTAACGTGAGCTGTCTCAAAAGAAACGATACAAGACCCACACAACATAACAAAACCCTGGCTCCCTGGAAGATAGGAAACACAGTTAGTTGATTGGGTTGGTGGGTGGGCAGGGGGTTGGAAACGGATGTTACTAACAACAGTACGTTCTGATTCGGGATATTCTTGTCTGTTGGTTATATACAACAAGGATAACTTTGTTCCTTGTGTGGAGTGGAATTTCATGAAAAGGTGCATGGTAGCAATTTTTAGAACATTGTTAGTTCTTGAGAACTTCTTGTTTTGTTAAAATAAAAGGTTATATACAATGTCTAATTAATATTAACCAATATTAAAATGATACCAGTAGGTATAGAGTAATGAGGGCTTACTCTATACCACATACAGTTCTAAATATTTTTACATGTCTTAAATAATTTAGTTTTTTCTATAATTCTAAGAGGCAGATAACTACTTTGATCCCTATCCACACACATTTTGCAGCTAACTCTTTTTCTTTTCTTTTTTTTTGAGACGAAGTCTAGCTCTGTCACCCAGGCTGGAGTGCAGTGGCACGATCTTGGCTCACTCCAACCTCCGCCTCCCGGGTTCAAGTGATTCTCCTGCCTCAGGCTCCCGAGTAGCTGGGATTACAGGCACCTGTCACCATGTCCAGCTAATTTTTATATTTTTAGTAGCAATGGGGTTTCACTGTGTTGGCCACGCTGGTCTCCAACTCCTGATCTCATGACCCGCTCGCCTCCGGCTCCCAAAGTGCTGGGATTACAAGCGTAAGCCACCACACCCGGCCCTACAACTAACTTTCAACAACTTGTCCAGTTACACAGTCAATGCTAGAACCAAGATTGCAGCCCAGGCAGTCTGGCTTCAGAGCTTCTGCTATTAACCACTATAGCTGGTTATACTCTAGAGGTGCAATGCCGTTTGTGGCTATTGAGCACTTGAAATGAGGCCAGTCAGAATTGAGATGCGCTGACAGTGTAAAGTACACACTGGATTTCAAAGGTGTGGTACAGAAAAGAAAATGTAGCTATCTCATTAATACTTCTGTATATTAATTATATGATAAAATGGAGATATTTGGGGTGTATATGCTTGCATAAAATATACCATTAAATTTAATTTCATCTGTTTATCTCTGCTTATCTACTTTGAAATGTGGCTACCAGAAATTTTTAAATGATGTAAATGGCTCACATTATAGGTCTGTTGGACAGGGCTCCTCTAGAGGCACGATGGGGTGTTTTACGGTATACCAGCATCAGAACTCATGGCATGGTGTGGACTCGCTCCCAGGCCCCTCATCCCCATGTGTGTGACACCATATATACAGATTCGAAGGGAAGTCATGAAGATACATAAGCAATCCAGCTCTTTGATCTAGTTCCTGAATACCTACCTCATCCAAGTAAATGTTAAGTGTGTCAGTTCCAAATTCAACCTTCTTCACCAGGGGTTGCTGAAGAAGCTGAATAAGAAAGGGAGAAAAAAAGACACTAAGAGCTAGAGTCTTCCCTATCCCCCAGGTTAGTCTTCCAAAGCTCTGCCATGATCAAGAAAACAATATATACTGTGGAAGGGTAGGAAAAGGGAGCCAAGACTGTTACAAGTTGCATGTCATATACCTGCCGCACCCTTGCAGCCCATTTCAATAATCCAATCATGAGTTTGTGTGTGTGTGGATGTGTATATATACATATATACACACACATATATACACATGTATATATATGTATATATGTATACACATGTGTATGTGTATATGTGAAAACATGTGTGAGCCTATTATTTCCATGCACACTGCATCCCCCCCACACACACACACACATTGGGCAGAGTCTCTTGCTGAAATACTAATCTGTTGACCCACTGTATGTTGAATGTGTACTGAAAATTCTCAGTGGATTTTATAGCCAGGTTGACCTCAGATCACACGTAGGCAGTAGTGGCATATTTGGCATATACATATGTATACATGCATATATATACAGATGCCATATAGATGTATGAAAACTACTTTTCTTACATACATATACATACATATATTTCTTACAAGTGTACATACATACATGCCATGTATACACGTGTGTGTATACACACACATGCCATGATGTCCATTTTACCAGTTTTTTTTATTACAACGTTAGGTCCCCTCACAGCTAGATAAATGAAGAAAACAGAAGTAACTTACTAACTGACTGGTGCCCTCCGTGGGACTGAACCCAGATAGCATCTTCACTTCCACAATAGCCATATTGGAAGAGCTGCGGCTCCCCACGTAACTGAGACCAGGAAGAAGAAAACACATATGAGCCTATTATTTCAGTGCACACTGCATCCCCAACACACAAACACATACACACACGTGTCCCAGCTCAGCTCCCATGACCAGGTGCTCCCCCTGCCACCAACACCCCAGCTTTCCTCACCTGGTATGGATGGTGAGAGTCAAGGATCGAGGTGAAGTCAATTGCTCACATCTAGCTTTTCCCATTTCCACGCTAAGACTAAAGGTCTTCATATTTTTAGGAGGGAGAATATTGTATTTTAACACAGTCTGGTAGGAAGAAATAGATACCCAAATCAGAGTTGGAAAAAATTTTAAAGATTGTACAGTTCAAACTACTTTTCTTTTCTTTTTTCTTTGTTTTTTTAGACTAAGTTTCGCTCTTGTTGCCTAGGCTGGAGTGCAATGGCGTGATCTTGGCTCACCGCAACCTCCACCTCCTGGGTTCCAGCCATTCTCCTGCCTCAGCCCCCCAAATAGCTGGGATCACAGGCGCCTGCTACCATGCCCAGCTAATTTTAGTATTTTTAGTAGAGACGGAGTTTCACCATGTTGGCCAGGCTGGTCTCAAATTCCTGACCTCAGATGATCCGCTCGCCTCGGCCTCCCCAAGTGTTGGGATCACAGGCATGAGCCACCACGTCGGGCCCTCAAACTACTTTTCTTACACGTGAGAAAGAGAAAAGGCATAAGGGGAAGATGCCCTGAGACTCTCCTTTCCAAAGTACCCTCATTGTCATGGATCTACTTACCTGTACATAGACACAGCCCTCGCCTGAGGCCTCCAACATGTACATTCCAGGGACGTTGGGCAGAGTCTCCTGCTGAAATACCAATCTGTTTGCTGAATGTATGTTGAATGTGCGCTGGAAATTCTCAGTGGATTTTACAGACAGGCTGACATCCTCAGATGGCATGTAGGCAGTAGTGGCATATTTGGCAAGAGCTTGGAGAGCAACTACAGTATCCTGAGGGAAACAACCGAACGTATACTTACCATTTTGTGAGCCATTGGAATTAACCTTGAACGACTCTATAACCCACACATCTGGTTGTCAGTCGGCTTGGATGATGCCTTCTCTAAGTATTTAAAGAACTATACCCACCTCCTCTGGAGAAGCTGACATAGAAATCGCAGTAGCAGGCTGGGCGCGGTGGCTCAAGCCTATAATCCCAGCACTTTGGGAGGCCAAGGCGGGTGGATCACGAGGTCAAGAGATCAAGACCATCCTGGTCAACAAGGTGAAACCCCGTCTCTACTAAAAATACAAAAATTAGCTGGGCATGGTGGTGCATGCCTGTAGTCCCAGCTACTCGGGAGGCTGAGGCAGGAGAATTGCTTGAACCCAGGAGGCGGAGGTTGTGGTGAGCCGAGATCGCGCCATTGCACTCCAGCCTGGGTAACAAGAGCGAAACTCCATCTCAAAAAAAAAAAAAAAAGAAATCACAATAGCATGCTTTTACAGAAAATCACCATCAACAAGGTACTACCGAACATCCATGGGTTACTTGCTAACCTAACAAATTCATATTCAGAAATCAAACAGCTTCGGAATGAGTTATTGCTACAAGCAAGTGGATAACTGTTTGGTATATATTTTAGAGCTTCTTTATTTGGGGAGGAAACAGTAGTAACTTGATAGCCCTAAAAAGTGCAGTCTATGAAGTCATTTAACTATGTAACGATCTTCTATATCACACTTGGAAGGAGTATCAGGGACTCCAGGAAAGCCCTTCCTTGCAGGCCAGCCTCTTAGCCATTATAACATGTGATGATCTTTTTTTTTGTATTTTTTTTTTTTTTTTTTTTTTTGAGACGGAGTTTCGCTCTTGTTACCCAGACTGGAGTGCAATGGCGCGATCTCGGCTCACCGCAACCTCCGCCTCCTGGGTTCAGGCAATTCTCCTGCCTCAGCCTCCGGAGTAGCTAGGATTACAGGCATGCACCACTATGCCCAGCTAATTTTTTTTGTATTTTTTTAGTAGAGATGGGGTTTCACCATGTTGACCAGGATGGTCTCGATCTCTTGACCTTGTGATCCACCCGCCTCGGCCTCCCAAAGTGCTGGGATTATAGGCTTGAGCCACCGCGCCCGGCAGTGACGACCTTTTATTTCTCTGGGAGTGAGACAGATAAGCTGTCACTAAGTGAGCATGGTACAGTGAAGTTTGAACTGCCTCATTCTGAAAACATAATTCATATAAATTACAAGAGGAAAGAAAAACTAATGAAGTGTTCAAAATTGTCATATCTTGCTCTATATTATGAAAATTTCTACATTCTTGACACTGTGTAAAGTATCTATTACCAAAAGAACCCCTATTTCTCCATCTCACAAATGAAAAAGACAGTCTTATTTTGACATTATCACTGTTGTACAAAACAAGAAGACAGGTCACCAACCCCGGTGAAGCCGGGAACAAGTTTTAGCTGTGCAGCTTGACCATCAACAAACAATTATTGTTTATCCTTTGTGGATTGGAGCCAGGGAGGTTTTTTACTGTTTGAACATATGGAAACAATTCAAAGAAAGGGACCTCACTGTCGGCTGAAAAACCAGTGTGAGTGATATGTGATATATGACTTCTTGTGATAGCCAAGGATTTCATTGAAAAATGATTCTGGCTGGGCACAGTGGCTCACGCCTGTAATCCCAGCACTGTGGGAGGCCGAGGCAGATAATCACCTGAGGTCAGGAGTTCGAGACCAGCCTGGCCAACGTGGTGAAACCCTATCTCTACTAAAAATCACAAAAATTAGCCAGGCATGGTGGCACTTGCCTATAATCCCAGCTATTCGGGAGGCTGAGGGAGTAGAATGGCTGGAACCTGGGAGGTGGAGGTTGCAGTGAGCCGAGATCACGCCACTACACTCCAGCCTAGGGGACGGAGAGAGACTCCATCTCAAAAAAAAAAAAAGGAAAAGAAAAATGATTCTGACATATACCTGTCACTGAGAGTTCTTAACATTTCACCACTGCTTTACAAAAAGATTACTATGTATTTTAATTATTTAGGAGCGAGCAAGAAGAAAGGAGTCTTTTCTGATCTTTGGCCACGAATTTCCCTGAAACAGGGAAGCACAGTACCCTATAATTTTTTTAAATTTCAATTAAGTCATTACCATATTCAAACTTGGTGCTTTTAACATTTTTACCAAACATTCAGTCTAGAACACATTTTAATAGATTGAATTCAGCTTCCAAATTAGCTGGGACTACAGGCAAACGCCACCACACCCGGTTAATTTTATAATTTTAGTAGAGACGGGGTTTCTCCATGTTGGTCAGGTTGGTCTTGAACCCCTGACCTCAGGTGATCAGGCTGCCTCAGCCTCCCAAAGTGCTGGGATTACAGGTGTGAGCCACTGCGCCTGGCCCCAATGTTTCACACTCTACCAAAAAAGAAAATTAAGTGCATCTGATACTATGCAGGTATATATAACCCGTTATATAACCCGTTTTTATGAATATTTCTATATATTTGTCACAGGCTTTTCCTCTTTCTCTAAGACCCTGGATCGAGAGCGCAAGGAAAGTATGTTTTCCTCGAGCTCCACACAGGATCTAATCCTATCTGATAAGTGGCAGTAGGAGAGCAGGCTGTTTACCTGAGTAGAAGAGAAGCCTCCATAGGCATTGCGTTGCTTGGCCAACCAAGCCACTATGCTAGTGGCCTTGGCTATCTCCTTTTGAGTCAGGTTGGGCTTGGTGAGCTGAGCCAACAATGCATATGCTGTGAGTTCCACATCTAGAGCCGCAGGCTCAGACCAAGGGCTGGCATTCAGTGACTGAGTAGGTTTCTGGCTCCAGTGAATGGATTCTCCTATGGAAAAAGAAATGTAACTAGGATGGCCTTAGAAGGAACTGGCTTTCCCATAGTCTCTTTGTAAATGCAGCATCTTAGAGCAGAGAAAGCACCAACTGAGAATTAAATATGAGTAGAAAACAATTTCTCAGATTTAGCTGATTAATTGACCTTGATGTAAACGCAAGGATGCATGTGTGTGTGGGTGTGTAAAGCTAGAAACATCAAAAAATGTTCCTGTCTCCAGCCATTACATGAAAACCACCTTAGTTAATTTATCAGTTCTGATGCTAATGGAAGTAGGTAAATAGAAGCTTCTTATAAGAATCTCTGTGTTTGGGGGCAATTTTTTTTTTGGCTTACAGTTTTATGAATTTTTCAGCATTTATTTTATTTAATCAAAGATTTAACATTTTAAGTAGAACAAAGATGGCAGAGTATATGTAAGAATTCTAAGAAACCATGAAGAAATGCTAATGAGGCCAACAACATGAAATATGCTTAGAAGGCAGTCCAATAGAATACGAGACCAAAAGAAACCTCAGTGACAGCCAAGATGACAGATAACTGATAACCTGAAGAAACAATAAAAGAACAATGGAAATGGGAAGGGTGTAAGTTAAAGACTCATTAAACAGAATTTTAGAGATAATAAGTAACCACAGAAGGCAATCTAATTGGAAGAACGTTAACAGAAAACATGTGAGCTTGCAATACAAGATAGTGGAAAAGAGATCATCACAATAAATCAATATACAGTGGAACAGGTATTTTTAACCCATTGTCTAGGACTCATATTCTATGACTAGAGTTGTTTATAACAAGAGAAAAAGCTACCGTGAGCCCATATGAGAAGACAGTTCAGCCATGACACTCATATTAATGAAGGCTGAGACTGAACTTCTGCCTGGAAGGATAATTTTAAATATACAGCCAGATAAAAGAAAGGCAGTAATATTTTATTTACAAGATCTCTCATAACTTCAAATAGTATTCTAAATATATTTAAAGTGGTCCAGGCCGGGCACAGTGGCTCACGTTTGTAGTCTCAGCACTTTGGGAGGCCGAGAGGGGCGGATCACTTGAGGTCAGGAGTTAGAGACCAGCCTGGCCAACATAGTGAAACCCCGTCCCTACTAAAAATACAAAAATTAGCCGGATGTGGTGGCAGGTGCCCGTTATCCCAGCTACTCGGGAGGCTGAGGCAGGAGAATCACTTGCACCCGGGAGGCGGAGGTTGCAGTGAGCTGATATTGCACCATTGGACTCCAGCCTGGGCGACAGAGCAAGACTCTATCTCAAAAAATAAAAAGTTAAACAAAAATTTAAAAAATATTTAAAGCTGGGCACGGCAGCTCACGCCTGTAATCTCAGCATTTTGGGAGACCAAGGCAGGTGGATCACGAGGTCAGGAGTTTGAGACCAGCCTGGCCAAGATGGTGAAACCCTGTCTCTACTAAAGATACAAAAAATTAGCCAGGTGTGGTGGTACATGCCTGTAATCCCAGCTACTTGGGAGGCTAAGGCAGGAGAATTGCTGGAACCCGGGAGGCAGAGGTTGCAGTGAGCCGAGATCCCATCACTGTACTCCATCCTGGGAAACAGAGCAAGATTCCATCTCAAAAAAAAAAAAGAAAAAAAAAAATTGAAAGTGATCCTACATCAAAGAGCTTTCTTTCTTTCTTTTTTTTTTTTGAGATGGAGTTTCACTCTTGTTACCCAGGCTGGAGTGCAATGGCATGATCTTGGCTCACCGCAACCTCCGCCTCCTGGGTTCACGCAATACTCCTGCCTCAGCCTCCTGAGTAGCTGGGACTACAGGCACGCACCACCATGCCCAGCTAATTTTTGTATTTTTCGTAGAGACGGGGTTTCACCATGTTGACCAGGATGGTCTACGATCTCTTGACCTTGTGATCCACCCGCCTCGGCCTCCCAAAGTGCTGGGATTACAGGCGTGAGCCACCACGCCCGGCCTCATCAAAGAGCTTTCAAAGATCTCCAAAAGGGTGATTCCACAATGCCAACAGATTTTCTGACTAGCTTCCTCCATGTAGTTTCTCTTCAAGCTAAAAGTATAAAAATGCCCTTTGGGCACTTGTATGTGTTTCTCACAAACCTCCCAACAATAATTTTATGACTTAACAACTGTTACCGAAATGAACCCTAGAGTACATGTGTGGAACAGAGGATACCAAGGAGATTATAGATAACTCACAGCTTATGTTCACAATTTCAAAGAACTCTTAACAGGACCAACATACCTGAGATGATAGCCTGTTGATCTAACTGCTTAAGGAGAGTGTTTCTCATGTCCATTTCCCCAGTCAGGGAGAAAATGTAAGCCAGTAGGGCCTGTGTGTAGAGGTTGGTGGTGGAGGTGACCGAATTCCTGAGACACTGTAGACCCTGACTCACCATTGGGTCCTAAAAAGTGAAGATGAAGGCCATAACTTATAAGGCATTCCTTACAAAATGGGAAGTAATTAGGAAATAGTCTTATCCTTCTTGACCTTAAAAGGGTGACTAGGGAAAAACATGGGTGAATGTCTCTAGGAATAGGCATGAGAAGAAGGGTGTCAAGAGAAGGAGCCAAGAGAACTCACATCTACGGCCTTTCCCATCTCCAGCAATGCAGCCGTGACATATGCAGTCAAGGAAACTTCATCGTCAACACCACCCTAGAGGCAAATGGAGAAAATGAGTCAGGACAACAGGCAGCACCTACAAGAATCATGTGCAGATTGCAAAATGGCATCCCCTCTGAATGGATGAATTATTTTTAAAAAGAGAAAGTTCTCCTTTCCACAGGCTTTCTGCAGCTCCAAGCGTCCAGAACACACAAAGAGGGAACAGGCTGGACTTCAGTAACTGCACAGCTTTAAACAGCCTGCAGGTGGTAGCATGAGGACTTCAACTGAGTGGGTGTGTAAGAAACCCAAGAGAAGGAATTAGGAAGGATAATAGGCTTAAAGAAGGGAGGAATAAGGGGCTGGGCATGGTGGTTCACACCTGTACTCTCAGCATTTTGGGAGGCGGAGGCAGGTGAATTGCCTGAACTCAGAAGTTTGAGATCAACCTGGGCAACAAGGTGAAACCCCAACTCTACTAAAATACAAAAAATTAGCCAGGTGTGGCAGTGTGTGCCTGTAGTCCCAGCTACTAGGGAGGCTGACGCAGGAGAATTGCTTGAACCCGGGAGGTGGAGGTTGCAGTGAGCTGAGATCACGCCACTGCACTCCAGCCTGGGCGACAGAGCGAGACACCGTCTCAAAAAAAAAAAAAAAGGAGGGAGGAATAAGGAAAGAATCCGCCGCATCACTGCATCCGAGCCTCCTCACGTGCGGCTCCCCTCACGCAGCACAACGCCCAGCCCTTCTCTGGGGGAGATTAAGGTGAGACCTTCCCTGCTTATTGCCTTTCACAGAAATATTAAAGCAAATTTTTAAAATAACTAATGAAATTATTGTCCTCATTCTATAGATTAAAAAAAAAAAACACTTAAGATTCAAAGCTTGTGGCCAGATGTGGTGGGTCATGCGTATTATCCCAGCTTTGAGGCCAAGGTAGGTGGAGGATCACTTGAGCTCACAAGTTTGAGGCCAGCCTGGACAACATGGTAAAGCCCATCTCTACAAAACGTACAAAAATTAGCCAGCTGTGGTGGTATGTGGGAACACCTGTGGTTCCAGCTATTCAGGAAGCTGAAGTAGGAGGATCATCTGAGCCTGGGGAGGTCAAGGCTGCAGTGAGCCATGATCATGCCACTGCACTTCAGCCTGGGTGACAGAGTGAGACCCTGTCTCAAAAAAAAAAAAAAAAGTAAATAAATAAAAAGATTAAATAGCTTGCTCACAGCTACACGGCTCATCTGCAGCAGGACTAGGGTTTGAACCCAGAACATTTAACTCTGGAGCTCATGTGCCAAACCACTAAACTTGGCTACACAGAGAATGGATTTCTCAATGAACTGGACTGCTCTCATGGGAAAGAAGGAAGAGGCCAGGTGTGGTGGGTCACGCCTATAATCACAGCACTTCGGGAGGTCAAAGTGTGTTCATCACTCGAGGCCAGGGGTTCAAGACCAGCCTGGCCAACATGGTGAAACCCCATCACTACTAAAAATACAAAAATTAGTTGGGTGTGGTGGCACATGCCTATAGTCCCAGCTACTCAGGAGGCTGAGGATCACTTGAACCCAGGAGGCGGAGGTTGCAGTAAGCCGGGACTGCGCAGCAGCACTCCAGCCTGTGCAACAGAGTGAGACTCTTTCCTCAAAAAAAAAAAAGAAAGAAAAGAAGGAAGGAAGAATACCCCTGGGATCTTGTTCTAGTTAAGTCCTGTCTTGTACCTCATATTTCATACAGTGTATAAGAGAAGAAGAAGACGAAGTCTTAGGGGAGACTGATAAGATCCCACAGAGGGAGACTAATGAATCCTATAAAGAGATTGTTTTATTCAATGCTCAGGATTTATAGTCCTTGCCCTGGAATAGTAATGTAAGTGATTTCTCTAGAAAAATTTATACAAGTCTTTCTTGCCCTGATGTGTTCTGAACTGAACAAGTTATCCTGCAGGATCTACACCTCGCCCTGTGTTTGGGACAAGTAATGTGTGAGCAGAAGAGAGCAGTGCCTCTGGAGTGCAACTGCCGTGGTTCAAATCTCAGTCCTGCCACTTATTACCATGCACCTTAGGCAAGTTACTTAGTTTGCATGCCTTAGTTTCTTCACCTGTAAAATGGGATTAATAATGGCATACCAATACCTAGCTCATTGATTTGTTGTAACCACTAAATAATATCAAATAAAACAAGTGCCGAGAACAGTGCCCAGTACAGTAAACTTCTCATAAAAGACATTGGGCTGCCAACTAGTCCCTACCTTAGGAAGTGGCTTTCCCATATGGATTTGGTGACATAGTAAGAGGCCCAGAGATCTTTTAGTCCAGTAGTCTCAAATTTCAGTGTGTATCAGAATCATCCAGAGGGCTCGTTAAAACACAAATTTCAGGCCGGGCATGGTGGCTCATGCCTGTAATCCCAGCCCTTTGGGAGGCCAAGGCAGGTGGATCACCTGAGGTTGAAAGTTCGAGACCAGCTTGACCAATATGGAGAAACCCCTTCTCTACTAAAAATAGAAAATTAGCCGGGTGTGATGGTGCATGTCTGTAATCTCAGCTACTCGGGAGGCTGAGGCAGGAGAATCACTTGAACCCAGGAGGGGGAGGTTGCAGTGAGCCGAGATTGCACCACTGCACTCCAGCCTGGGCAACAAGAGTGAAATTCTGTCTCAAAAAAAAAAAAAACCCCACAAATTTCTGACCTACCCTTCCAGAGCTTCTCATTCAGTAGGTTGTGGGCTGGGAGTCAGAATTCACATTTCCAACAAGTTCCCATGTGATGCTGATGCTCCTTATCTGGGAACTATGCTTTGAGAACCATATTTCAGTTCACATTCTTTCTCTCTCTCTTTTTCTTTTTTTTTTTTTAAACAGTGTCTTACTCGGTCTCCCTGGTTGGGGTGCAGTGGCACAATCATGGCTCACTGCAGGCTCAGCCTCCTGGGCTCAAGTGATCCTCCCACTTCAACCACCCAAGTAGCTGGGACTACAGGCATGAACCAACATGCCTGGCTAACTTTTCGTATTTTTTTGTAGAGATGGGGTTTCACCATGTTGCCCAGGGTGGTCTGGAACTCCTGGGCTCAAACGATCCACCCTCCTTGGCCTCCCAAAGTGCTGGAATTACAGGCATCTGCCACCACACTCAACCTTCATCTGTATTCTTATTCTACAGACATGAAAACTGAGGCCCGGACTGGTTAAGCATTATGACCATGGTCATCCAGAGTCACGGTGGAGACCAGGAGAAAACTGACTCCCAGGCCAGCGCTCTTTCGCTTCTTCTCGGTCAGAGGTATGAGGTCCTTCCAGATTGCGGTCGGCTGCAGGCCCCTGGACAGATCCGCACCTTCATGGCTGTGTGAAGGAGTTTTCCCACGCTGGCATAGCAGCCGCTGGGAAGCTGGTTTCCTGCCATCCACTTGAGAGCATCCTGGATATTCTTGGGATCAATGAAGATGAATTTCTGAGCTTGGCCAAAGCATTTTGTGACAAAGGCTGTCAGCCTACATGGATAAAGAGGGAAATGTGGCATGAAGGGGAATTTCTAGGTGACGGTGCGATCATTTTTTTCATTTATTTGGGTGTATGCTTCCAGAAGGGTAGCTGAGGGAACATATGCCATGGCAGGCCTAGAAAAGGGAGGCATTAGGCTGGGCGCGGTGGCTCACTCCTGTAATCCCAGCACTTTGGGAGACCGAGGCGGGTGGATCACGAGGTCAAGAGATCGAGACCATCCTGGTCAAGGTGAAACCCCGTCTCTACTAAAAATACAAAAATTAGCTGGGCATGGTGGTGCGCGCCTGTAGTCCCAGCTACTCGGGAGGCTGAGGCAGGAGAATTGCTTGAACCCAGGAGACGGAGGTTGCGGTGAGCTGAGATTGTGCCATTGCACTCCAGTCTGGATAACAAGAGCGAAACTCCGTCTCAAAAAAAAAAAAAAAAAGAAAGAAAGAAAGGGTGAAATTAGCAGTATCAAAGAGGTAGAAGACTTAGTGCAAGGAGGACTGGGCTTAAGGAGAGAGGTAGTAGAATTGTTCCAGAAGGCTCAGGAATTACATGCTGAAGTACAGCTCTCATTGGGAATTGGATGATATTACCATGTGTTTCCATTTCCATCCTGCTCCCCAAAGGCACTGTAGGAGCCATTGCTGTGTTTGTACATCAGCTCCTTCTGGTACCCTGGCAAACAAAATGTGGTTTTAGATCGCAGTGACAATTTCAAAAAACACCACCGTGATTTTCAAGGATATGGACACTTCAGGGGCTGGAGTTCCCTGTCTCTTATCCGTCATAGGGCTTAGAGGAGGAGAGTGTCCAAGAAAGAAAGATTGAACCAACTTACCTATCTCCAGGAAACCCACTGCCCGAGACTTGATTTCCTCAGTCAGCAGTCCTGCCTTCTCCAAGTACTGCAAGACGTAGATAATGGGAGCGAACAAGACCATGTTCTGCTCGCCGCAGCCACTGGGCATCTGCACCAGACCATCTAGGTTCTGCAGGGCTGTGCCCATAATGTCTCCTGAATCCAAAAGGTGAGAGAGAAGGTGGCGGTAGAGAGAAGAAGGAACCCTCGAAGAGTTATCATCATTCACTCAACACACATGTATTAGCTATCATTGTTGTAAGTACGTACTATGTGCCCTGGGAAGTCAACAGTAAATCAAACTCAGTCTCTACCCTCGAAGAACTCACAGAGGAGCAAACAATTACAATACATTACAATTTTATTCATTATAAGCAATTTTATACAGTATTACAATATCATACTGGATATGTACGAGGTGCTGGAGGACAAAGAGAGGGGCATAGGCTATCTAGGAGAGTTCAGGGCATTTATTTATTTATTTATCGGAGACAGAGTTTCACTCTTGTTGCCCAGGCTGGAGTGCAATGGCGTGATCTCGGCTCACTGCAACCTCCACCTCCCAGGTTCAAGCGATTCTCCAGCATCAGTGTCCCGAGTAGCTGGGATTACAGGCATGCATCACCACGCCCAGGTAATTTTACATTTTTAGTAGAGACGGGGTTTCTCCATGTTGACCAGGCTAGTCTTGAGCTCCCGACCTCAGGTGATCTGCTCGCCTCAGCCTCCCAAAGTGCTGAGATTACAGGTATGAGCCACTGCACCCAGCCAAGGGCTTTTAAAAGGGCATGTCACTGAGCTGATGAGTGATGTGACAAAACTTATAACACTTAGGCTCAATCTCTAAGTTCCTCTACCACTGCATATGCATTCATCACCCTCCAAATCACCAAGTTTCTCTATAACACACAATCCTGACTCTCTTTTCCGAGTTGTCTACTGACCTCTTCAAATACTTACCAAGCCAGTGAGCCTGACATAAGTGACTAATTAACATCTACATTGTAGCCCATGAGCTCAATTCAAATCTATAAATGTCAACTATGCTGCAGGAACTGTACTAGGAACAAAAAAAGAAAAAGATGTGGCCCTTCCTCTTCAGGCGCCCCCAACACAGCGTGGAAGACAGACGTAGACAGGGAACTCTAATACAATAGGACAAGCGCTAGATCAGACTTATGAATAAAATAGACAGAACAGAGAAATTGTGACTGCAAAGAATCTCAGTAGTGGGTGAGGGAGTAAAGAAAGAACCTAACATTCATAGGGCTCCAAGTACATGCTAGAGGTTGTGCTGGGAACTTTGTATTGCATTTAGTCTTGACACCAGTCTGAGAGGTAGGTTATTATCACTCTTTTACAGAGAACAAAGAAAGCCCAGACCTGTTCCCTAACTCGTTCAAGGTCATGTGGCTATTAAATGACAGGTTAGATATGATTTTTTTTTTTGAGATGGATTCTTGCTCTATCACCCAGGCTGGAGTGCAGTGGCGCGATCTCTGCTCACTGTAACCTCAGTCCCCCAAGTTCAAGCGATTCTCCCGCCTCAGCCTCCTGAGTAGCTGGGATTACCGGCGCCCACCACCACACCTGGCTAATTTTGGTATTTTTAGTAGAGATGGGTTTTCACTATGTTGGCCAGGCTGATCTCGAACTCCTGACCTCAGGTGATCCGCCCGCCTCGGCCTCCCAAAGTGATGGGATTACAGGCGTGAGCCACTGCACCTGGCCCAGATACGATTTTTAAGTTCATGCTTTTCAACCCACTTTCTCTCCAAAACAGTAAGTGTGCTGCCTATTGCAAATATGGTTGTATCTTCCCTAAACGATACCCAAATTCCTCATTTTTAAAAATGGTTGCTACAAATATTTTATCGTCCTTTCACCCAATTTATAGATTACCTAAACCTAATTTCGTATCACCCTTCAGTGACCTTAACTTCTTCCTACCCTGACTCCTTTCCATTTTTAACTAGACTACAAGTCTAATCCCAGCTGTACTGTTGCCTACACTGTATTTCCCTCCTATATAAAATAAGCTCTTTTCCCTCATCACTTGTTATTAGTCACGCTCTCCAGATAGGTCCACATGTCCCGCCCCACTCCACACCTTTGCAGCCTCCACCCGCCTTTTCCTCATTGAGCCAAGAATCTGCTTACCCAGAACAGTGACATAAGCCTTGGTTGAGTCAGGAACAACGTCCGCCGGGACCTCCAGGGAGACAGATTCAGATACCACCTTTCCTGTGAGAGGCAGAGAAAAGGTGACACAATAGAAGATGGGGGATTGCAGGGGTTCTCAAGCCTAAATTGTAGAAGAACTTTCTATAATCCAAGGATTTCTATACTCAGTCCTTTCTCTGGGATGCAGAAAGCACTGGGTACTATTCATAGTGATCTTGCTGAAAATAAACTCCACAGAGAGTCATCATCGCTGCACGCTTTCTCTTCCTCCTCCTGCCTCAGTTAGTCAGCCCCTGAGGAATGGCACCCCAGCCTCTCCTATTCCTTCTTGTCTTGTGCATTCCTCCTTCTGCCTATGAAAATCTCCTGTTGCTGGGGGCGGTGGCTCATGCCTGTAATCCGAGCACTTTGGGAAGATGAGGTGGGCAGATCATGAGGTCAGGCATTCTAGACCAGCCTGGCCAATATGGTGAAACTCTATCTCTACTGAAAATATAAAAATTAGCCAGGCGTGGTGGCACACACCTGTAGTCCCAGCTACTCTGGAGGCTGAGGCAGGAGAATCGCTTGAACCCAGGAGGTAGAGGTTGCAGTGAGCTGAGATAATGCCACCGTATTCCAACCTGGGCAACAGAGCGAAACTCCATGTCAAAAAAATAATAATAAAAAATACAAAAATTAGCCAGGTGTGGGGCACATGCCTGTAGTCCCAGCTACTCTGGAGGCTGAGGCAGGAGAATCGCTTGAACCCAGGAGGTAGAGGTTGCAGTGAGCTGAGATCATGCCACCGTACTCGAGCCTGGGCAACAGAGTGAAACTCCATGTCAAAAAATATATATATAATAAAATACAAAAATTAGCTGGGCGTGGTGACATGTACCTGTAGTTCCAACTACTTAGGAGGCTCAGGCAGGAGAATCACTTGAACCTTGAACCCGGGAGATGGAGGTTGTAATGAGCTGAGATCACGCCACTGCACTCCAGCCTGGGCGACAGAGCAAGACTCCATCTCAAAAAAAAAAAAAAAAACTCCTGCCCGCAAGAGAATTCTTACCACCAGTCCTGCTCTGAGTCTACCTACCTTTTGGGCACAGCAATGAGGTGTGTGTCTTCTCCACCAGGACTCCCTCAGGCTGGCATGAAGAGAGACACGGACAGGTTAAAAACAACGAAGATGAACACCAGGCAGGAAGACACTAAAGGAGTGAGAAGGGAGGCCTCTCCCTGCGCCCCAGGGCTTCCCTCAGAACTGCAGAGAAGAGCTGCTCATTGAAGCTCAGAAGAACTCTGTGTTAACCCCAGGGTGGGCCTTTTCTGTAAAGTTCTTTCTAGGCAAGCGCTAGTGCTAAAGACACATTTAGGCAAGTTTTGTTTTGTTTTGTTTGAACGGAGTTTCGCTCTTGTTACCCAGGCTGGAGTGCAATGGCACGATCTCGGCTCACCGCAACCTCCGCCTCCTGGGTTCAGGCAATTCTCCTGCCTCAGCCTCCCGAGTAGCTGGGATTACAGGCGTGCGCCACTATGCCCAGCTAATTTTTTGTATTTTTAGTAGAGACGGGGTTTCACCATGTTGACCAGGATGGTCTTGCTCTCTTGATCTCGTGATCCACCCGTCTCGGCCTCCCAAAGTGCTGGGATTACAGGCGTGAGCCACCGCGCCCGGCCATATTTAGGCAAGTTTTAAGAGGCAAGATTGACAATGGGCTTCATGATGGGATAAAAAAAAGGCAGCTATTGATGAAGACAGACATTTTAATTAGGGAAGCTAATATTCATTGAGTGTCTACGATGTGCCAGGTTTTAGGTGCTTTCACAGGCCATGGGTGTGGGTTAGGCAAATGTTCAGGGGACCAGGCAAGGAGAAAGTTGAAGCCGCCAGGTTGGACTGGAGTACAGTTGCTGTGAGAGACTAACTCACAGCAAGATGAGATGCTCAGCACCCTCGGTTGGTTGCTATCTCTACCTCTGAAGAAAACTCACTTTGACGAGAACTGGCTTGATGAGCATGTCACTCTGGCCCTTTTGGGGAACAAACCCCTTCTGGCCGCCACAGGGTTCATTGCTGTCCAGAATCTTAGTACTAATAGTAAAGTTAACATGACCTGAGAGAAAAAGGAGAAGGGAAGGCATTAGCCCTACTGCCAGAGGTACCAGTGAGGACCATTTCCATTTGGATCAGCATTTCTGAAACTTTAATGGGGATCTCATTACAGTGCAAATTCTGCTGCCACAGACCTGGGGTGAGGCCTATATTCTGCATTTCTAATGAACTCCCAGGTGATGCCAGAGATGCTAGTCCAGTGTGGTAGGTAACCTCTAAGGGCCCCCAGAGATCCCTACACCCTGATATTTACATCCCATTGAGTGTGGGCTGGATTAAGTGACTTGCTTCTGTTAAAGAGAACAGGGCAAAAGTAATGAGGTGTTCCTTCTGAGATTAGGTTACAAAAAAGACTGCAGCTTCCATCTTGGGTGTACCCTTTTTCTTAAATTGCTTGCTCTGTGGAAGACAGCTGTCATGTGATGACGAAGACCAGCAGAGAGATTCATGTGATGAGATACCGAGTGAGGCCCTTAGCCAACAGCTGAGGCCAAGAACTGGGTCCTTCCATCTAGCAGGCTGTGAGGATCAGAGACTTTGGGATGACCTTGAACATCAATCCTCTCCTAGTCGAGTCTTCAGATGAAACCACAGCCCTGACTGACAGCTTGATAGCAACCTCATGAGATACCTTGAGCCAGAGGTACCCAGCTAAGCTGCACCCTGACTACTGACCCATATAATCTGTGTCATAATAAATGTTTGTTCTTTTAAGACATTAAGTTTTACGATAATTTGTCAAGCAGCACAGATAACTCACACATCTGAAGATCAAACTTTGAGTTGCAAGGATTTAATCTATGAGTAACTGACCTCCCATAGGGTTAGGGTGAGGATTAAATGAGTTAAAGGTGCAGTGACTCTTGCTTGTAATCCAAGTACTTTGGAAGGGTGAGGCAGGAGAATCACTTGAACCCAGGAGTTTGAGAGCAGCCTGGGCAACATAGCAAGACCCCTTCTCTGTCAATTGAATTAGCCGGGCATGGTGGTGGGGTGAGCCTATAGTCCCAGCTATTCTGGAGGCTGAGGTGAGAGGATCACTTGAGCCTGGGAGGTTGAGTCCACAGTGAGTCATGACCCCTAGACTGCACTCCAGCCTAGGTGACAGAGTAAGATCCCATCTCTAAAAAAGAAAGACCATACATTGTGGCTCATGCCTGTAATCTCAGCATTTTGGGAGGCCGAGGCAGGCGGATCGCCTGAGGTCAGGAGTTCGAGACCAGCCTGGCCAACATGGCGAAACCCCATCTCTACTAAAAATACAGAAATTAGCCAGGTGTGGTGGCACGTGACTGTAATCCCAGCTACTCGGGAGGTTGAGGCAGGAGAATTGCTTGAACCCGGGAGGTGGAGGTTGCAGTGAGCCAAAATCACGCCACTGCACTCCATCCTGGGCAACAGAGCAAGATGTCCTCTCAAAAATAAACAAATAAATATTAATTAATTAATCAATTAAATGAGTTAATATATGTAAAGCAGTTAGACTAGGGCCTGGCCCAGGAACTGTTATATTAGGTCCTTGATTAGTTACATGACCATGTCTCCCTTGTCCTGCTATAAATATTAAAAGCTCTCCCTTTCACACTCAAAATATTCCAGTTTGAATAAATTTGTTTGGTCACCTATCAAAGAGTGAGTACTGACTTATAACAGCCTTAGGAGGGAGAAAAATAGAGGTAAATAAAATGAAGAGGGAGGAGGAAGCAAAGCAGATGCGGCGGAGGAAACGATTGAGTTCTCCGTCACTGGGCTTCTGCTGCAGGCTTTCCTTGCTGGTCATCGGCTTCCCTCACCCATCTCCGGCTTCCCTCACCCGTCACTGGCTTCCCTCACCCGTCTCTGGCTTCCCTCACCCATCTCCAGCTTCTCTCTCTTACCTAATTTGACAGCCGTGATGTTCCAGTGATAGGTTTTTGCTTCATTAGCACAGAGACAACTGGAAGTCTGAGAACCTGCCCATGATTCTAGCTGGTACTCATGTGATTTATACAAGTCAGTCTGAACCTAAGGAGGATGTTTAAGAGACAAAGAGTTCAAACAAAGGAGGTAGTGCAGTGAAGCCTAGGGAAACCTGGGGGCCCAGACACAGACGTCTTGTCTCTTTCCCAGGGAAAATTGGGATGCCTCCAATTTAGAGACACACTTATGGGGGAGGTGTGATTCCAAGGCTGACACCTGATTCCTGTATCCCCAGCTCTCACCCTGATGCAGTCCTTTAGGTAATTGAAGATGGTGGCAGTAAGACGAAAGGATTCTCCACGGACTACTGAGTAGGGGAGAGTCAGGTCAACAAAGAATGGCTTGAAAACAGTTAGTCCAATAGTGGGTGAAAGCCCGAAGCCTCTTGACTGAGAAGTGCAGAAACTCATTGCCTTCCACTCAGTGATGGTGTCAGGAACTGTGACATGGACCGCCTCCTTCCCGGAGTTACTGTGAGAACACGAGGACCCACGTGAGGCAGAGGCAGTGTGGTGCAAGGAGAACATTTGGGAATTAAGCCACAAATTCGGTGGGGTGTGCTGGCTCATGCTTGTAATCCCAGCTCTTCGAGAGGCTGAGGTGAGCAGATCGCTTGAGCCCAGCAGTTTGAGGCCAGCCAAGGAAACATAACAAGATCCTATTTCTACCAAAAATTTAAAAATTAACCAGGTGTGGTGGTGCATGCCTGTAGTCCCAGTTACTTAGGAGGCTGAGGCAGGAGGATGGCTTGAGCCTAGGAGTTTGAGGCCTCAGTGAGCTATGATTGCACCACTGTACTCCAGCCTGGGTGACAGAGCAAGACTCTGTCCAAAAAAAAAAGTTGCAAATTCATCTGCAGAAGTAAAATTGTTATCGTTGCTGTGTGGGGAGAAGTAAAGAGGCAACTGAACATGTGGGTCTCAGCGTGAATCCTCCGGTGAGTGAGGCTGCACTCATATGGACGAGGGGGACTGCATGGTGAGTCATCGCTGTGCAATCACATGTGACAGACAGGCTGGTACCCTCTGAGTCTCTGAGGATGCGTGTTCTCAGGGCTTGTCAAAATAAACATGCAAGCAGTGGGCAAAAACTGATGTCAATATGTATCTTTAAATGGGTATGGATTTGCAGTGAGAATGCAGAGCCTGCACTGTGAGTGTAAGATTGTGTGTATTTGTTTTGAGTAGTCATATATGAATATATAAGAATTCAGGTGGTCTGGGTGCAGTGGCTCACACCTGTGACCCCAACACTTTCGGAGGCTAAGGCGGGTGGATCACTTGAGGCCAGAGTTCAAGACCAGCCTGGCCAACATGGCAAAACCCTGTCTCTACTAAACATTAACCAGGTGTGGTGGCAGGCACCTATAGTCCCAGCTACTTGCTACTTGGGAGGTTGAGGTACAAGAATTGCTTGAACCTAGGAGGTTGAAGGCTATAGTGAGCCAAAATTGTGCCACTGCACTCCAGCCTGGGTGACAGAACAAGCTTCTGTCTCGAAAAAAAAAAAAAAAAAGAATTCAGGGAAATAAATAAATTCCCATCAAACTTTCTTTGCTTAAGACTTAGATACATTAGGAATGCATCTGATTCTGAGTTTTCTTCTCTTTTTTTCTTTTTTTAATTTTGAGACAGAGTCTCACTCCGTCACCCACGCTGGGGTGCAGTGGTGCAACCTTGGCTCACTGCAACCTTCTGCCGCCCAGGTTTAAGCAATTCTCCTGCCTCAGCCTCCTGAGTAGCAGGGATTACAGGGATGTGCCACCATAACTGGCTAATTTTTGTTTTAGTAGAGGCGGGTTTCGGCATGTTTGTCAGGCTGGTCTCAAACTCATGACCTTGTGATCCACTTGGCCTCCCAAAGTGCTGGGATTACAGGCATGAGCCACCATGCCCAGCCTGATTCTGAGTTTTCTACAGGCTCTACATTGTAGAATCTGACTGCATTTTTTTCTTTTTTTGAGACAGGGTTTTGCTCTGTCACCCAGGCTGGAATGCAGTGATGTGATCTTGGTTCACTGCAGCCTCCACCTCCCAGACTCAAGTGATTCTTCCGCCTCAGCCTCCCAAGTAAGGCATGACTATCACCTAGCTAATTTTTAAAGTTTATTTTGTAGAGACAGAAGCTCATTATGTTGTCTAGGCTGGTCTTGAACTCCTGGCCTCAAGTGATCCTCCCTCTTCAGCCTCCCAAAGTGCCAGGATTACAGGTGTGAGCCATGCACCTGGCCCTTTACTGTACTTCTGAGTCATCACTTACCCAATAGGAAACAAATCCCAGAGCCAGGTCTCCGGGAAGTACTGGCGGACCTGAGAATCCTCTGCTCCATGTGAAGAAGATGACTCGAAAGCCTGTGGATTATCACGGTCTCCTGAAAAAACTGAGAATATGAAAACTTTAGGAAACAGAAGACTTCTGTTGTGACATAAATTGGGATGGAGGGATTACTAGAAATAAATTTAGAGAGGGGGCCAGGCGTGGTGGCTCACGCCTGTAATCCCAGCACTTTGGGAGGCCGAGGCGGGCAGATCACGAGGTCAAGAGATCGAGACCATCCTGGCCAACATGGTGAAACCCTGTCTCTACTAAAAATACAAAACTTAGCCAGGTGTGGTGGCGCGTGCCTGTGGTCCCAGCTACTCGGGAGGCTGAGGTGGAAGAATCGTTTGAACCCAGGAGGCGGAGGTTGCAATGAGCCGAGATTGCGCCACTGCACTCCAGCCTGGCGACAGAGCAAGATGCTATCTCAAAAAAAAAGAAAAAGAAAGAAAGAAATTTAGAGGGAAGCAGAGAACATCCAGTCAGAGGCAAGGAGGAAAGACCAAAGAGAAACTAACTAGTCACAAAGGCCATCGAGGGAAGTGGTAGCCAAGGAGGTTTGGCCGGGGAATGGATACATAATCTTCAGGCTTCAAAAGCTCTCCCCAGAGACAGAACCCTTGGGAAACTTCCTGCATCTGTGACTCACAACCCATTAGCATCCTCAGGCTAGACGCAAAGAGAAAATTTGCAGAGTTCCAGGACTGTTAACATCTCAGAGAATCCACAGACCACAGAGGTGGCTTACCTTTGGCCATGGGAGTGCCGTAATTTGGAGATGGGTGACTGCAATCTACTGGCTTCTTGATTTTGGCATTGGACAGTATTTTAAGGCCCACGTCCTGATAGAGACCAGAGAAGAAAGTGTTAAGGTGGTCCCTTCCCCAAATACAAGGGCTGCTGCCCAGGAATTCCACCATCAAAGAGTTGAAACAAAACATTCTTTCTTAATGAATGGTGAAACTGGGTGTTCTTACCCAAAACTCAGCCACTGAGAATGGTTGGCTTCTGTTCCAGCTAGCACGAAAGGCTTTCAGTTACACTTATTTCATCATTACATACATTTAATGCTTCTCTAAATATTATTCACTGTGTCCTTATTGTTTGACTTACACTCTGAACGTGCTGAGGGTAGGGATCATATGAGCGTGCTCAATTCAACAAAAATACAACGAGCATTATGAGGGATCAGGCATTAGAGAGAATAGAAAGATGAACAAGTCCTAGTTCATGACCTCAGGGACCTCCTGCTCAGACTTGGAATACAGCATCCCAAATCCTACTCACAGAATAGGTGCAAATTATTTTTTATAATAATGATAAGAGACCTCTGGCCTACCTTCCCTAATTTTCCCTCCTGACCTCATGGAAATCAGTGTCTAGAGACAAGAAAAAGAGGAAGACTCAGTCTGTGCTCTCTCACAGTGGTTCTCTTCAGTACAATTGGACATCTTCTTCAAGTATAAGGGCCAACAGAAGCCACCTTACACATCAGAAGCTTCTTTCAAGATTTTGTTCCTATCAGTGCCCATATGAGTCTCCTTGCTTTCTTAGATATGAATTTTCCTTTGCCCCTTCCCACCACCATCATTTCCATAAGAACAAAATGACTGGCCAGGCGCGGTGGCTCACGCCTGTAATCCCAGCACTTTGGGAGGCCGAGGCGGGTGGATCATGAGGTCAAGAGATCGAGACTATCCTGGTCAACATGGTGAAACCCTGTCTTTACTAAAAATACAAAAAATTAGCTGGGCATGGTGGCGCGTGCCTGTAATCCCAGCTACTCAGGAGGCTGAGGCAGGAGAATTGCCTGAACCCAGGAGGCGGAGGTTGCGGTGAGCCGAGATGGCGCCATTGCACTCCAGCCTGGGTAACAAGAGCGAAACTCCATCTCAAAAAAAAAAAGAACAAAATGGGTAAGAAGACCTACCTGGAAAAAGCTGAAAAGATCTGTGCCTTCTGAGAACCAGGGCCTCCAGATAGCGGAACGCTTGCTCGAATGTCCTTGGGGCACTGGGTCAATGAGGGGCTGAGGAAAGTCCCTCAGGCCAGATGCTGGACATGTATCATATTCGGCCACTTGATAGGGGTAGTGACCATACCAGAATGGAAACATCCCATAGACCTGAGATAAGAGGGGGAAAGGAAATAAAGCGTTGACATAGTGACATCAGTTGAGAAACGTCTTTTGGATTCTGGTGCTCAGTTCCCTCCTCCTGCATTATCTCTTCATTATTCTAGAATTTTTATATTTATTGTCATAATTACTTTCTCACTTTCTTTTTTTTTTTTTTTTAGATGGAGTCTTGCCCTTTCACTCAGGCTGGAGTGCAGTGGCACGATCTCAGCTCACTACAACCTCCGCCTCTGGGGTTCAAGCAATTCTCCTGCCTCAGCCTCCTGAGTAGCTGGGATTATAGGCACGTGCCACCACACTCAGGTAATTTTTCTATTTTTAGTAGAGACGAGGTTTAACCATCTTGGCCAGGCTGGTCTTGAACTCCTGACATCATGATCCACCCGCCTCGGCCTCTCAAAGTGCTGGGATTACCTTTCTTTCTTTTTAAAACTTTAACCTCTATCTCACCTATCTCTTTTCTTGTCTTTTTGTTTGAGACGGAGTCTTGTTCTGTCACCCAGGCTGGAGTACAGTGACACAATTTAGGTTCACTACAACCTCTGGCTCCAGGGTTCAAGCAATTCTCCTGCCTCAGCCTCCCAAGTACCACCATGCCTGGCTAATTTTTATATTTTTAGTAGAGACAGTGTTTCGCCATGTTGGCCGGGCTGGTCTTGAACTCCTGACCTCAGGTGATCTGCCTGCATCAGCCTCCCAAAGTTCTGGGATTATAGGCTCATTCTTTTCTTACCTCTGCCTTCATACTAACCATGCCCTTCTCTTATCCTTTCCAACTTCATTTCTACACCAGCCTTTTACCACCTTATGGTGGTGCATTATTTATTTCCCTAAGACTTTCTCTCCACTGCCTGAAACCTACCTCTTAATCGTCTTCTCCATCAACTCCCTCTTCCCACTCTGTCGGCAGACTGTTACTCACAGAACGGTTGCTCAGCTCTCTCTCTGGCCTAAGCAGTAGGACACTCTCATCCACAGCCCGGAGCGCACACAGGGATCCGGGAGCTGCCTGCAGCTGTAGCTCCACTTCTGCTCCTGGAAGCTGCTGGGAGGGGGAGAAGCCGAGGGAAACCTGGGGAAGGGAAAGGTATGAGTTTGGGATCGGGTCAGCCTCGAAAGGAGGGGAAACAACGTGATTTGGGTCATCAGCAAATATGCTCCACTACGACATCCAACCCGTTCTTTCACTTTTGCACTTCATTTCTTTGTAAAGTCCAGCTCTTTAGGACTTGTATGTCATGATAGAGTCGGGAAACGTGAGCAGTAAAAGGATAGAGAAAGTCTAGAAGACAAAAGTAGAAAGAGAACATGTGGAATAACTATATAGAACACGTGGCTTCCCAGTATCTCTCTTCTTTTTTAAAATAGAGACCAGGGTCACACCTGTAATCCCAGCACTTTGGGAGGCCAAGGCAGGTGGATCACCTGAGGTCAGGAATTCAAGACCAGCCTGGTCAACATGGTGAAATCCTGTCTCTACTGAAAATCCAAAACAAAACAAAAAAACAAATTAGCCAGGCATGGTGGTGTGTGCCTGCAATCCCAGCTACTCAGGAGGCTGAGGCAAGAGAATTGCTTGAACCTGGGAGGTGGAGGTTGCAGTGAGCTGAGATCGCACCATTGCACTCCAGCCTGGGCAACAAGAGCAAAACTCCATCTCAAAAAAAAAAAAAAAAAGACAAAAATAAAACAACAGAGTCAGGGTCTCGCTCTGCAGTCTTGAACTCCAGGGCTCAAGCGATACTCCTGTTTCAGCCTTCTGACTACCTGGGACTACAGGTGTGTATCACCACACCCTGATTTTTTTTTTCTTTTTGAGACAGAGTCTCACTCTGTCACTCAGGCTGGAGTGTAATGGCACAATCTTCGCTCACCGCAACCTCCATTTCCCGGGTTCAAGCAATTCTCCTGCCTCAGCCTCCCAAGTAGCTGGTATTGCAGGCACCGGCCACCATGCCAAGCTAATTTTTATATTTTTAGTAGAGATGGGGTTTCACCACATTGGCCAGGCTGGTCTTGAACTCCTGACCTCAGGTGATCCATCTACCTTGGCCTCCCAAAGTGCTGTACACCCAGCTAATTTTTAAATTGTTTTGTACAGACAGGATCTTGCTATGTTGTCCAGGCTGGTCTTGAACCCCTGACCTAAAGAAATCTTCCTGCCTTGGTCTCCACTGGGATTACAGGAGTGAGCCACTGTGCCCCAGCCAGCATGACTTTTTAAAAGAAAAAGTACACCGTCTCTACTAAAAATACAAAAAATTAGCTGGGCATGGTAGCGCGTGCCTGTAATCCCAGCTTCTCAGGAGGCTAAGGCAGGAGAATTGCTTGAACCCAGGAGGCAGAGGTTGCGGTGAGCCGAGATCACGCTGTTGCGCTCCAGCATGGGTAACAAGAGCGAAACTCCGTCTCAAAAAAAAAAGAAAAGAAAAAGTAGGAGAGAGATGGATTTCAACATAAACCCAAAACACTAAACACATAAATCTAATACGACATCCAATGCCAACATTATCTTCTTTCCCTGCCTGTCTCGTCCCCAACCCCAGCACACACAAGATCTTTCCCTATGCCCAACTTTTGTCTTCACCTTTCTCCGCTACCATTTTACCTGATTGTCAAAGCACATCTCGACTGAGAACTGAATTTTGTCAGCTACAACGCCTCCACTGGGGAAAATGGCATAGATCACCAGGGAAGGATCAGGGGCTAGTCTGGAAGTGAAGGTCAGTGAGAGAGAGAAGGAGCCTTTCAGTCCTGAAAGAGAAGAGGAAATACACAGGGAAATTAGAATGCTCTTTCACCTACCAACGGCATCTAACCATATGCACTTTTCATTGAGCCAGTGCGGGCATCATGGTGCAAGTTGCTTCTCATTTTTCTCTTCTCCTGTGATGACTGTTAGTGTTCCATTCCCATTGCTTCTGTGCATAAGAATTGTTTTCTGGAATTTAAAAATATCCTGTTCGCTTCCAGGAAAAGCATGCACACTCACCTTTCTTCTGAGGGTTCAGGTGTTTCTGCCCCTCCATCACCAAATTTCCTTTCCCTATTAACTAGAGAAGAAAAGAAAATAACTACACAGAAGTTATGGTAATTTCACCTTGGACCAACTGCCAGAGCATCTCTGCATCCCTCCATGAGGACAGGCTCCTTTCACAGTTCAGAGCCTGGTTCAAAACTTCACCCAGCATCCACTAGCTTGACAAATGCAGGATGCTGCCAGTGAGTCCCGGTGGCCCTTCTGCAATTGGAAGTCTGGCTGAAAACCATGCAGGTGGATGGGAGGTGTCCGGCAGCATAGAAATTGTTCCTCACAACAGATTGCTATCTGACATTTCTTGAAGATCTCCAAATTTTATTTTCTTATAATCCTTGTGACATAAAGTCAGCTAAAATCCAGCCTCACAGCTGTTTTTTAATTACCGCTTAATTTAAAATTCAGTGGAAATAATTTCATCCTAAACTATCCTGAGCCCTTCTGACACTGAACCCCCTGGAGGAGAAATCTCCTTTTCTAACTCCCCTTCCCGTCCACTCCCACTGGAAATGGAACCCAGTGATTTCGTCTGTAAGCAGGCCGTCATCTTATGCTCCTGCAGGGCTCCACGCTGGGTTCGTCGGACGCCCGCCTGGCATTAGCCATTCCATGTGGCTTGGCCTCAACTTCACTTTTCTTCTCCATCTCCCCACACCTCGGTCCTGAAGACAGAGCCCACATTATCACTTGGGTTTGTTATTTCTCACTTATCTTTTCTCTTTTCGTTGTATTAGGATGATTTTTTTTTTTTTTTTTTTTTTTTTTTTTTTTTTGCTTAATGAAGACACTGAAACCACAGAAGCTACTGCAATGATCCAGAGAGGAGAAAGTGTCTCATAGACTGAGAGGAGGATAAGGGAAGAAAGAGGCCTGGAGCCATCAAAGCTGAGGTTTCCATTCTACTTCCTGACTGTCTCCAAGGTGACCAGGAAAGCTGCTTATCCTTAGACATTGGTTTCAGGTGACCAAATTACGATTTTATTTCCCCATTGAGGCTGCTATCAATGTGAATTTTAACCCCATATCATCTATTTGATGATATTGACCAATGGAACACAGAATGAAACGTATCCTGGTCGGCCATGGTGGCTCATGCCTGTAATCCCAGCACTTTGGGCAGCTGAGGTGGGCAGATCACCTGTGGTCAGGAGTTCAAGATCAGCCTGACCAATATGGCAAAACTGCATCTCATCTAAATTAAAAAAAAAAAAAAGTATCCTGAGTTCCATGCCTTCCGCGACGCACTCTCTCCCTCCTAACCACTCACTTTTTTTTTTTTTTTTTTTGGTCCTGGCCAGCACTATTTTCTCAGTAAATTCCTCATTTTATTTTCCCACACAATTTTCCTGGGTTCCTGCTCAAAACCTTTTTTTTCCCCCAGTGTTTTCCATCCCTTACACCTATACTGGGCCATGCAGTATTCCATAGCCACATGGGAATGAATACTGAATACTTGAAATGTGCTCAGTCCAAACTGAGATATGCTTTAAGTGTAAAATACAAACTGAGTTTCAAAGACTCAGTTGAAACAAGAATGCAAAATATTTATTAAAACTTTTTATATTGATTTCATGTTAAAATGTTAATATTTTGGTGGCCAGCGATGGTGGCTTATGCCTAAGCCCAGCACTTTGGGAGTCCAAGGCAGGTGGATCACCTGAGGTCAGGAGTTCGAGACCAGCCTCGCCCACATAGTGAAACCTCATCTCTATTAAAATACAAAAATTAGCCAGGTGTGGTGGCACGTGACTGTAATCCCCAGCTACTCAGGAGGCTGAGGCAGGAGAATCACTTGAACTTGGGAGTTGGAGGTTGCAGTGAGCTGAGATCCCACCATTGCACTCCAGCCTGGGCAACAGAGTGAGACTTTGTCTCAAAAAAAAAAAAATAATAATAATAATACGTAAATAAATAAAATGTTAATATTTTGGAAATGATGGGTTAAATGAAAAATACATTTTAAATTAATGTCAATTGCTCTTTTACTTTTTTAGTGTGGCTTTAAAATGGTTTTTAATTAGATGTGCATCTGCGTTCGGATAATCCAGGTACACACTCTGGCTGACTTTTTTTATTCTCCTTCCTTCCCAGCATAGTTTTACCCATCCCCATTTCCCAGTCTCACATAGTAGGTGAAGCTGATCTCTTGGTCAGGGCTTGCATCCGCCGGGTCAATGTAATAATCCACCAGCACTTCCTGGGGCTGGCCACATTTCAAGGGGCCGCTTAGCCGGTGGATGCCAAGGAAGCTGCGGGTTGTGTTGTAGAAGGGTCGCAGGTGCAGGTAGGCATTTTGGTAGTAACGTGGCACTTGTTCCGGATTATATACTAAGTCTTCCATTTGAAACTTTCCCTGAGAGTGAATGAGAGAGAGAGAATTTTAGCATGTACTCCAACCATAGGAACCCCATGGACTTGTTATGGTTTTCAAATAGAGCACTTTTTCTCTAATCTTCACTGCCTGAGAATGGCATGTGGATATTTCACTAGAGGTCCAACCAAGGATGGATGAAGAATCCAAAGTTTTGGGCGGTAATATTTTGGTATGCAGGAGAGTGACAGAAGGGTTGAATTGTAATTACTAAGTGAGGGGAAATTGCGGGTGATGTATCTTCAGAGACGTCTCTGGGATAGATGAGCATGACTTGGATTATATTGAAATCAAAGATTATACTTCATGGATAAGAAAACTAGATACAGAAGACACAAAGATTGAATAATAATTATTTCTGGCCTGGTGCAGCGGCTCCTGCCTGTAATCAGCACTTTAGGAGGCCGAGGTGGGCGGATCACCTGAGGTCGGGAGTTCAAGACCAGCCTGGCCAACATGATGAAACACTGTCTCTAATAAAAAAAAAAAAAATACAGGCCGGGTGCGGTGGCTCACGCCTGTAATCCCAGCACTTTGGGAGGCTGAGGCGGGTGGATCACGAGGTCAAGAGATCAAGACTATCCTGGTCAACATGGTGAAACCCCGTCTCTACTAAAAATACAAAAAATTAGCTGGGCATGGTGGCACGTGCCTGTAATCCCAGCTACTCAGGAGGCTGAGGCAGGAGAATTGCCTGAACCCAGGAGGCGGAGGTTGTGGTGAGCCGAGATCGCGCCATTGCACTCCAGCCTGGGTAACAAGAGCGAAACCCCGTCTCAAAAAAAAATACAAAAATTAGCCAGGCATGGTGGTGGGTGCCTGTAATCCCAGCTACTCAGGAGACTGAGGCAAGAGAATCGCTTGAGCCTGGGAGGCGGAGGTTGCAGTGAGCTGAGATTGTTTCACCATACTCCAGCCTGAGCAACAGAGCAAGACTCCATTTATATAATAATAATAATAATATATAATATTATTATTATTTCTGAGTAATTGAATTATGCCTAAAGAAATAGTAGAATTAGCCACAAGGCAAGTAGTATGTGTTTCCTTAAAACCTGTGGTTGAATGATCTCAATAATGGCTCCAATTCTTCACACACACCCTACCCCCTCCGAGATCAACATCCTTCAGCACATAGTCTTCTAGGACCCTCTTAGTCTGACTGTGGGCCCACCGTGTGATTTGTTGTGAGTGGGATGTTAATATATGCAATGTATAGTGGCTTGGAAAAGCCCTGAACATCAGCTTTTGCACTGGCGCCTCATCACTACCGTAAGAATATATCTGGGCTAGCTGGCTCCTACATGAGAGGCATGTGGAGCACCAGCTTATGGCCAGCTGATCTGCAAATAGGCCTGGAAATTGAGATCAGCAGAGCTGCCTGACTGAATGCCCCAGATGCAGGAGCAATGAATGCTTTCTGTTGCATGATAATAAAGGTTTTAGCTGTTTGATAGGAAGCATTGTTGTGGCAGTGGAAAATTGATACTTATAAGTTATCTGGAATCTAGAGTTCTCTTGTTTGCTGTTTTTATTAAGTAATGAGGGGAGGGGAGAGGAGGGGAAGGGGAAAGAGAAAGAAAAAGACTCGATTCTGAGTCACCTTTTCTGCCCTACTCTGCCTTTACATATAGACAGGATCAGATAGAGATGGGGGTAAGTTAAAAGATGAATTCGTAGAAATGGTAGTTTTCATCTAAGTAAGGACCATTTGATTGATATTAAAAACAGAAAGAATCTAAAAAAAACTTTTTGTCAACTGGGGAGCAGAACTTGAGAGAGAGAGAGAGATGGAATTTCCAAGTGAAGGGGAGGATAGGAAACAGGGAAATTTTGAAGTTTTCCTTCAGGGAAGTCTTTCTTTCTAGGAAGCTGGTCCTCCATCCATGCTTACCTCCAGAGAAACGTCTGTCCCATTCCAACTGGATGTATCCAATGTGAAGGAAGCCAGGCCATCATTGTCAGTTACCAGAGTCTGTTTGAAGACGCGATTTGTGCCATGAATTACCAGAAACACTAGATGGTTCTTGAGGAGGGAGCCATCATGGCTCTTAACGCTTATCTAAAGGATGAAGGTCATTAGGGATTAGAATTAGGCTTGGAGTAGGCTTGAGTATGAGACAAAGTGAAATATTAGGTTGGTGCAAACTCATCGCAGTTTTTGGCATTAAAAGTGATAACAGAATTTCTAAGAATACATTTCAGAAAAGTGTCCTGAAAAAGATAAATGTGATTCAAGCATTTGAACTAGGATCTGTGAGGAACTGAAAAACAGAAGTAACAGCCTGCAGCAGAGCTAGATTTGCCCAGGGGCTAATGACGCTTTAGGGTGCTTCATTTGCACAGGCTCCTTCAAAAATTCTGCGTACTACAGCCCAGAACTCCTGGACTCAAGCGATCCTCCCACCTCAGCCTCCCGAGTAGCTGAGACTACCGGCACACGCCACCGCTTCTGGCTCTTTTTCTTAAAGAAAATCCCGTACCCTCCCAAATTGTGTAATCCTTAGGCTCTAAAAATAATTTGCATCCACCCTTGGTCTAGAGAAAAGATAACTGAGAAATAAATGCATCTCTATACGTGCAATATTATTGTGTGGACCAGTTGTACAAAAAGTAAAGAAAGATACATGTGCCCCCACACCCAGCTAAGTTTTTTATTTTTAGTACAGATGGGGTTTCATCATGCTGGCCAGGATGGTCTCGATCTCTTGACCTTGTGATCCACCTGTGTCGGCCTCCCAAAGTGCTAGGATTATAGGCGTGAGCCAATTAAAATTTAATTATTTATTTATTTTTATTTTTTTGAGATAGTCTCGCTTTGTTGCCCAGGCTGGAGTGCAGTGGCATGATCTTAGCTTACTGCAGCCTCTGCCTCTTGGTTTCAAGCAATTCTCATGCCTCAGACTCCTGAGTAGCTGGGATTACAGGTGTGTGCTACCATGCCTGGCTAATTTTTGTATTTTTAGTAGAGACAGGGTTTTGCCATGTTGGCCAGGCTGGCCTCGAACTCCTGGCCTCAAGTGATCTGCCCCCCCCCCAGCCTTCCAAAGTCCTAGGACTACAGACGTGAACCACCGCACCCTGCTGGAAATTTTTAAATCTCTAAAGAAAATTGTTTAAAGAGTTATACATGACTGTCAAGGAGAGTTATATATTAACCTTGCCTAGAGGCAGGAGACCAGGCTGGATGATTTCTCTAGAAACCCTGCAGCTCTTAAATACAAAGATTTAGACATTAGAATATGAGCCCCTGGCATTAGAAAGCACCCTAAGATTGCATTAATATTCAAAGTGCTTCTCCTGTGGGATTAGGGGCAGCACAGCATAGGTTGTGGAGAGTGTATACCCCAGAGGCGGGCTTCCTGGATTTGGTCATAGTTCCCACTTATTAGCTGTATAACCTGGGAAAAATCACTTCACCTCTGTTACTTGTCTCATTATCTGTAAAATGGGACCAATATAGTAAAGATTAAAGCAAATATGTGTAAAGTACTCAGAACAGCACTAAGTTAGCTATGTGGCTGTGGCTGCGGGAAGGAGGCAAAGTGAATGGTTATGCATTTTTTTTTTTTTTTTTTGAGACGGAGTTTCGCTCTTGTTACCCAGGCTGGAGGCAATGGCGTGATCTCAGCTCACCGCAACCTCCGCCTCCTGGGTTCAGGCAATTCTCCTGCCTCAGCCTCCTGAGTAGCTGGGATTACAGGCACGCGCCACCATGCCCAGCTAATTTTTTGTATTTTTAGTAGAGACGGGGTTTCACCATGTTGACCAGGATGGTCTCGATCTCTTGACGTCATGATCCACCCGCCTCGGCCTCCCAAAGTGCTGGGATTACAGGCGTGAGCCACCGCGCCCTGCCCGGTTATGCATTTTTTTGTCTAGGCAGAGATAAGTTTTAACATACCTTCCCACTGAAAGGGAAATTGGGGTGGTAAAAATTGTTGGTGTCTTCAAAGGTCATTGATCCCATTTCTGGAGAAATGTAGACATTCTGAGTGGCATTGGCCTCCACGCCTGCAGAGGGAAACCAGAGGTATAAATATCCAGGCACCTGACATTCTCGTCTTTGTGTTTAATGTCAAGTCTCTGAGAGAATGGTGGCAGAGGGATGAAGCTGAATGTATTTCCGGCCAAAGATCCAAACCAACTTCACCTCCCCAGTCTTTTGGAGAAGTAGGTAAGTATTTCTTATAGGAGAAGTAGGTAAGTATTTCTTATAGATGGCAAGTTGGGATCTGGCATTTCCCTGTGACTAGGAACTAGGAACAAGGTACCACCCTAACACTGAAGAGGGTAGGTCTTGAATCCTTGGAGTAGATCTGTCCTTGGACAGGCCCTTTTTCTCTTTTCTTTCCTTTTTTTTTTTTTTTTTTTGAGAGGGAGTCTCACTCTGTTTCCAGGCTAGAGTGCAGTGGCACGAACTTGGCTCACTACAACCTCCACCTCCCAGGTTCAAGCGATTATCTGGCCTCAGCCTCCCAAGTAGCTGGGACTATAGACGCGTGCCACCATGCCCAGCTAATTTTTGTATTTTTAGTAAAGACAGGGTTTCAGCACGTTGGCCAGGATGGTCGCAATCTCTTGACCTTGTGATCCGCCCGCCTCGGCCACCCAAAGTGCTGGGATTACAGGCGTGAGCCACCGCGCCCGGCCTCTTTCTCTTTTCTTAATGAGCCAAGGAGTACCCTACTTACCTGTCGCTTCTTCCACCACAGTAGCCACAATATTGATTTCATGGCTGTACGCATATCCAGTGAGGTTAAAGGTGGCCATGTCCACAGGTGCTGAAAAGCATCCTGTTTTGTCAGTCTAGTGAGGCGATCAGAGACAGAGAGCAGATGAGGAATCTAATGTCTACATCCATTTTTTTAATGTACTGTAGAAGGAAATAATTTATCTCTACACTTTAGGTTCTAATGTAGAAAAACTCTCCTATAACATGGAGTATGTACTTCCACATATGTCATCATGAAATGACTTCGAGGCTCCAAGATTTGGGAAAGGAAAAGATAAAGGACTTCAAAACCAGAAAATTGTTTCTTACAGGGGTTGAGGTGAATTTCTGGGTTCCAAGGCAGAATCTGAAAGATTCCCTGTTTTGATTTTTGTTTTTTGTTTTTGAGACGGAGTCTTGCTCTGTCGCCCAGGCTGGAGTACAATGGCACACTCTCAGCTCACGCAACCTCTGCCTCCTGGGTTCAAGTAATTCTCCTGCCTCAGCCTCCCAAATAGCTGGGATTACAGATGTGCACCACCACACCTGGCTAGTTTTTGTATTTTTAAGTGGAGACCAGGTTTCACCATGTTGGTCAAGCTGGTCTCGAACCCCTGACCTCGTGATCCACCCGCCTCAGCCTCTCAAAGTACTGGGATTACAGGCGTGAGCCACCATGCCCAGCTAAGACTCCCCGTTTAGGATAAAGATCCCTGCTTTGTTCTTTGGAACTGGGATAATAATTCTGGGAATGCTTTCTACTTTGGGTTGTTTACCACATGCCTAGATTGGAGCTTTCTCTTTAGGACATGTGGATAGGTTCTTTTGTTACATGTCATTTACTCACCTGTCCAGAAAGGTTCCTGCATTTGTCAGATAGCTGTTCCCGTTCCACCTCTCGATACCAGTAAGTATGTGCTTTCTGACACACAGATACCTGCACTGCCCCTAGCATGGGCTTTCCATAGGTGTACCTAACCAAGAAAAGCATGAGGAGTCAGAGTTGGGAAACTCCACTTGAGATCCAACTCTGTTCCCTCAAACACCACTTCTTCCTTCTCACACTCTAGCCTCTGAAAGAAAGCTCTGACAATCCAGGCCACTGCTCATGCCTATAATCCCAGCACTTTGGGAGGTCGAGGCAGGCAGATCACTTGAACCCAAGAGGCAGAGCCAAGATTGCGCCACTGCATTCCAGCCTGGGTGACAGAGCGAGACTTCATCTCAAAAAAAAAAAAAAACGTTCTTGGCAGGGCACAGTGGCTCACGTCTGTAATCCCAGCATTTTGGGAGGCCAAGGAGGGCAGATCATCTGAGGTCAGGAGTTTGAGACCAGCCTGACCAACATGGTGAAATTCCTTTTCTACTAAAAATACGAAAATTAGCCAGGCGTGGTGGTGCGTGCCTGTAATCTCAGCTACTGGGGAGGCTGAGGCAGGAGAATTGCTTGAACCTGGGAGGGAGAGGTTGCAGTGAGCCGAGATCGCGCCACCGCACTCCAGCCTGGGCGACAGAGCAAGACTCCATCTCAAAAATAAAACAAATAAATAATGTTCTTGGATAAGTCATGACTCTGAATTACATAAAATACCCCAAGTTTTGGCCCAGCTGTAATCCCTCTCCCCATGTCACTCCCTCATCATATCTCTTAATGTAGCTTTAATCTCCACCTGATCCCAAGCTTCTGCTCTTACCTACAACAGATTTTGACTAAGAAAGATTCCTGCACCGTTGATAACTCTTTGGGTTCCACCACTTCCACCTTAAACTTCGGCAGCACTGAGGAGAGTAAAAGGAGAAATGGAAAAAGAATTGGAGGAGGTCTCAGATAGGCAGTGAGCAGAGGGGTGTAAACAGTGAGAATTAAATTAATGGATCTAATGGAGGAGGCATTATTTAAGTAGAATGCTCCTGAAATTACTAGCTGGTTTAGCACTGATTCAGAAATGAATAAATAATTATTTCCCAGAGTAGATTTTTACTATACCTTTGCTGATTTTAAGATGAGATTACACCCAATACTTTGGCCTGTCCATTCCCCCACGTACCATATTCCTCCACGCTGAAAGTGCCGAAGGTCTTGTCCTCAGCCACTGCCACAGTATAGGTGCCCAGCATTGCCTCTGGCGCCAGTTGGAAGGAGAGGTCCACAATGCCTCGCTCGGGCACCACTTCCAGCCACTGTGCAATCCTGTTACTGTTTGGATCCTGTCCAGTAGAGAAAGTGCATGATGTGCCTGCCTGTTTGCTTTCCAGTGTGCACCACAGAATGCAGGCAAAGAACCCCACCCATTGTTCATGACCCCTGTGGTCCGTGTCCAGGGAGAGCAGACTGAGTCCTCTAAAGTGTTATCTCCAGTTTTAGAAAGTAGAACTTGGGTTGTCATTTACAAAGAATGTTTACTCTGTTTCTGGTCCCTATTAGGGGACAAGATTGAGGAAATTGACTGTAAGTTACCTAAAACATAAGGAAATCGATTTAATGGAAAAATGGAGGCGATATTGTGGGGAAATCACTCTTTTAGATACTTTCCTTTAAAACACTTCTCACAGGTGATTGTATTGTCAGGTACCTGTTGAGCATGTCTATGGCAAAGGCTATTACCTTAGACTAAGCGGAGTACAGAACCAAGCCTAGTTAAGTCAGCTGGGCACAGAGAAGTTAGAGGAATAGAGAGCGGTGTAGTCATTACAGAGGTTGGCGTCCTGTCTACTGAATTTAGGTGCGAGAGACCAGGAGGGCAGAGGCAAGAGAACAGGCACAGCTTAGGTGGATGTGGGTGCTCAGTGCTGGGCATGTCATGGGGCTCTGGGCCAAGATCTCAGAGTTGCTTCTGTCTTCAAGGTTTAGCCTCAAATTCTCATTCTTCCTCTTCCACAACTGACAGAGAAGAGAAAGAAACTTCCACTTACCTGTAGTTCCACCATGGAGTACTGAAAAGGAAAACCAGATAATGCGGGTTAAAGAAGGTTGATAGCAATAAGGTTGATGAAAGGAAAAGTTCACAAAGAATTCTTCCTTTCTCTCTTGCCCATTACTTCATTCTTCCCTTCTTTCTTTCTTTTTTTTTTTTTTGAGATGGAGTTTCTCTCTTGTTACCCAGGTTGGAGTGCAATGGCGTGATCTCAGCTCACCGCAACCTCCGCCTCCTGGGTTCAGGCAATTCTCCTGCCTCAGCCTCCTGAGTAGCTAGGACTACAGGCATGCACCACCATGCCCAGCTAATTTTTTGTATTTTTAGTAGAGACGGGGTTTCACCATGTTGACCAGGATGGTCTTGATCTCTTGACCTCGTGATCCACCCGCCTCGGCCTCCCAAAGTGCTGGGATTACAGGCGTGAATCAGCGCGCCAAGCCTTATTTTTCCTTTCTAAATGGCTCTTTTGTTCCCTGAAAAGAATAACAATGGGGGCAAAGACTTCTTGGGAAGGAAACAAGGCAGGAGGAGAAGAAAGGGGTGGGCAGGAATCTCAAAGGAATTGCCAGTCTCCAAAAGATTTACAGAACTGGAGGGTCAGAGCAGTCTCAGTGCCCTCTGACTGAGCTCTTGCACAACGAACATGCCCTAAAAGACGTATTAGCACCGAGGGGCTCCTCAATGTTTAAACCTCTTCTTGGTAGCCAACCATCTCCTGGCCTCTTCTTTTACTATCTGAATGCTTGAATGCTTGTGGGCAGGAACCCTACTTTCTTTTTTTTTGAAACAGATTTTCGCTCTTGTTACTGAGGCTGGAGTGCAATGGCGCGATCTCGGCTCACCACAACCTCCGCCTCCCAGGTTCAAGCGATTCTCCTGCCTCAGCCTCCTCAGTAGCTGGGATTACAGGCATGCGCCACCACACCAGGCTAATTTTGTATTTTTGTATTTTTTATTTTTTATGTTTTTTATTTAAGACGGGGTTTCACCATGTTGGTCAGGCTGGTCTTGAACTCCCGACCTCAGGTGATCCACCCACCTTGGCCTCCAAAGTGCTTGGATTACAGGCGTGAGCCACCATGCCCGGCCTTAATTTTGTATTTTTAGTAGAGATGGGGTTTCTCCATGTTAGTCAGGCTGGTCTCAAACTCCCAACCTCAGATAGATGATCCGCCCATCTCCGCCTCCCAAAGTGCTGGGATTACAGGCATGAGCCACCACGCCTGGCCAGGAACCTTTTTTTTTTTTTTTTAAGATGGGGTTTCACCATGATGGCCAGGCTGGTCTTGAACTCCTGACCTCAGGTGATCCACCCACCTCAGCCTCCCAAAGTGCTAGGATTACAGGCGTGAGTCACCACGCCCAGCTTTTTTTTTTTTTTTTTTTTTTTTGTAATAGAGATGAGGTTTCACCATCTTGGCCAGGCTGGTCTTGAACTCCTGACCTCGTGATCCACCCATCTCGGCCTCCCAAAGTGCTGGGATTACAGGCTTAAGCCACCGCGCCCGGCCTAAGAACCTTACTTTCAAGCATTGCAAATAATTATTTTAAAAATTGTTTGAAATAGTTCCACTGGAGAATCATGTATCAGCTTCTTCAAAACAGTAGCTGCTAAATGAATGCTAAAACCATTAAGTTTGTGAGGAATAGGTCACTGAGATTGAAAGCTGGAATTTAGTTATATCGGGAGAGGGGTGCAGAGAGAGTGCAAAAGTATTCAAAAGAGAAGACCAGCTTCGATCTAACTGGGAAAGAATTAAATCAATACAGTGCTTGATTTTTTGATTCTTGGGCCAAGTGCCATGTGATGCCAACCAGTGAAGAAGCTGAACCACTAAATACAAATATCAGCCTTGATATTAGGGATAATGGCAATTCTTCAAGAAAAGCCAAAAAACAAGGAGAGATAAGGATGAAGATGAGCTAGGACTTCCACAAACCTGGGCTATATAAACATCAGGAGAAGAATATCACTAAGATCGACATCGAGGGCTGGGAGCGGTGGCTCACACCTGTAATCCCAGCACTTTGGGAGGCCAAGGCGGGCAGATCACGAGGTCAAGAGTTCGAGACCAGGCTGGCCAATATGGAGAAACCTCATCTCTACTTAAAATACAAAAAATTAGCTGGGTGTGGTGGCAGGTGCCTGTAATCCCAACTGCTCAGGAGACTGAGGCAGGAGAATCGCTTGAACCCAGGAGGCGGAGATTGCAGTGAGCCGAGATTGTGCCATTGCACTCCAGCCCGGGTGACACAGTGAGATTCTGTCTCAAAAAAAAAAAAAAAAAAAAAAAGATTGATATAGATGTCCGTAAAATTCAAACAAAACAAAACAAAACAAAAACAAAAAAAACCCTTCTTTAGGCCAGACACGGTGGCTCACACCTGTAATCCCAGCATTTTGAGAGGCTGAGGCAAGCGGGTCACCTAATGTCAGGAGTTTGAGACCAGCCTGGCCAACACAGTGAAACCCCATCTCTACTGAAAATACAAAAATTAGCCAGACATGGTGGAACATGCCTGTAACCCCAGCTACTACGGAGGCTGAGGCAGGAGAATCGCTTGAACCCAGGAGGCGGAGGTTGGAGTGAGCTGAGATCCCCTCACTGCACTCCAACCTGGGCAATGCAGTGAAACTCTATCTCAAAAAAAAAAAAAGGAAAGTAGCATTTTTGACTGGAAGTTGCCTGGAGTTTCTGAATAACTGGGTGTAGCAATCAAGTTAGACAGGGGCAGTTAATATCAGGCTTACTTTACTTGTTTGGGGATAAAATATTGTGCTGTGTAAATGAAACCGCCCTTGCAAAATTAAAACTGAGGAAATTATGACAGTGAAAGAAATCAGACCTAACCTACTCAATCTTGCTTCTAAGTGGTTCTAAGAGGGGTCCACTCATAGCCCCACTACGCCCCCTGTCAGCAAGAAGAAGCCAGAGTAATCAACAGCCTTTTCCCATCTTTATAGCCCACATTTTAAGATTAAGATGTTATAAAACCCAAAGGGAGGGACTGAAGCCACCCTAGCAAAATTATAACTGAGGAAATCATGGCAAAGTGAAAGAAGTTAGACCTAACTGACTCCATCTTGCTTCTAACCCTTAAGCTGTCCTTGTTCATTCCTGGGCATACGACAAACTAACTTTGGGAAGGAATTCAGTTCATGGTTTGACTCTGAAACAAAATGGGTAATAGCCCTTTCCCAAAAAGACCCCCTTCGTGCCTGGGGACCAGTCTGCCTTTGCAGGACTAACAGATTAGATATAAAATTAGAAATTACAGTTTAGAGTCATGTAACCTCCGGCTCTAGAAGTCTGAACCTCCTCAAATTGCTCCTGGGGATAACATCACTATTGTAAAACCTAAGATCAGTGCTTGAGATATTTTGCAGACCCTGCACTTGATGGATAAGCTGACACCACCCAGACCAGTAATCTGGCTTAACCAGTTTATCCTACCCAGGAACAGAAAACAGCAAGAAAACCTCACTTTGACCCTCTATGGTTCCGTCTCCAATCAGCACTTCCTACTTCCCAAGCCCCTACTCACCACATTATCTTTAAAAGCTCTGATTTCTGAATACTCAGGGAGACTAATTTGAGTAACAATAAAACTCCAGTCTCCCACACAGCCAGCTCTGCATGAATTATTCTTTCTTCATTGCAATTCCCTTGTCTTGATAAATCGGCTCTGTCTAAGCAGTAGGCAAGGTGAACCCACTGAGCGGGTTACATAAACACAATTTTTATCCTCAGTTTCTTGGTAATATTCCTTTTGTTAATCTCAATGTTTCAACTGAATCTGGAGGGAGGGCCTGGCTAGAGAAACGGAGTGAGGAGGAAGGAGTTATTTTACAAGAGAAAGAGAGCCTACCTATGGAAATCAGAACACCTGGAAGTAATCCTGCATCCCTGGAGCAAAGGAAAGGTAACCCAACAGGGGTCGTTAATGAGATCAACCCTGAGAGTAAGTGAGTCTAAAACAGTGCTGGCTGTGGACGCATTTTGAACCTAGCATGTCCTTGTTGCAGCTGTAGAGAAAACAGTCTGTAAAGAAATAAGTACTCAGGCCAGGTGCGGTGGCTCAGGCCTGTAATCCCAGCACTTTGGGAGCCCGAAGCGAGGGAGGCTAGGAGTTCAAGACTAGCCTGGGCAACAAGTGAGACCCCTCCCTCAATCTCTACAAAAAATAAAATAATTAGGCAGGAGTGGTAGTGCACACCTATGATGCCAGCTACTGGGGAGACTGAGGTGGGAAGATCACTTGAGCCCAGGGGGCCAAAGCTTCAGTGAGCCATGACTGTGCACTGCACTCCAGCCTAGGTGACAGAATGAGACCTTGTCTTAAAATTTAAAAAAAAAGAAAAAGGTGGTGGAGGGGGTGGTAAGAAATAAATACTCAACATTATACAGTCACCTGCCAAAGAAGATCTACAAGTGATGGGAAGGAGGAGTTAAAAGGAAATCTAAATTGGGAAAGAGAGAAGCATCTAGGGCATTACTAATCAGTAAAAATAACTTCCCTGCACATAGGGAAAGGAAACAGCAGGTCTGAGAACATGAAGATGGAAAATGGAAATCATGCCTTCCCTATGTTTATCTCGAAAAGTTTCATTTGAATACATGGGCTGTGACAGACGGAAGAGGAAGGAAGCAGGGGTGTCCGGGAGGTCAGTGTCTCAGAAGCATGTAGAAATGACATGTGTTCCAACTTGAGATCACACCTATTAAAAGGCTTATGATTCTAGGGATGGGGAGTCCAAGGAAAAGCCAAGTATTCCCAAAATGTTGCTACATTTGAACCCTTGGCATAGATTTATTTAATGTTGCCTTAAGAGAAATTACCTACTTTATAAATTATTTTGCCTCATAGAAACTAGTGGAAGCAGACATTCTCCTTTATCTCTTAAAAAAAATTTTTTTTTTAAAATAAAGATGGGTTCTCACTTTGTTGCCCAGGCTGGTCTTGAACTCTTGGCTTCAAGCAATCTCTCCACCTCAGCCTCCCAAACTGTTGGGATTATGAACATGAACCACCACACTTGGCCTTACTTAGTATTTGAATTGCAAAGTCACTTGTCAGTCCTGAAGAGAAGGTCTTGAAGTTTGTGAAAACTCTTAAAAATGACAGAGGGCCGGGCGTGGTAGCTCTTGCCTGTAATCCTAGCACTTTGGGAGCCCGAGATGGGTGGATCACTTGAAGTCAGGAGTTTGAGACCAGCCTGGCCAACATGGTGAAACCCTGTCTTTACTAAAAATACAAAAATTAGCCAGGTGTGGTGGCAGGTACCTGTAATCCCAGCTACTTGGGAGGCTGAGGCAGGAGAATCGCTTGAACCCAGGAGGTGGAGGTTGTAGTAAGCCAAGGTTATGCCATTGCACACCAGCCTGGGTGACAGAGCAAGACTCTGTCTCAAAATAAATAAATAAATAAAATGACCAGGAGTGTAACCATCTCTCAGGAACCTGATGTATAGATACTAGAGCTGAGAACTGGTCACCTCTGCTTATTCCTAGGCTGATTTAGGGTAGCTCCCTGAGGCTAGTCCAGCACTTCCAGTCCCACACACAGCAGTCCCAACCCAGAGGGCCTCGCTTCGTCACACCCATGCAAGGAGGACTTCTGCCCTTGCAGAGAATCTCTTATCCTTTTCCCTATTCTCTCGCAGTCTGCACCACTCCTTTTCCTCCTCCCTACTCACCTTGTCATTCACTGGAACAAAGTTGCTGTCCAGGGTGACAATGCGGAAATACACTGGAAGGGAACAGACATCATTAGCAAAGGGGCTTTTTCCTAGCTTGATTTTTATTTATTTATTTGTTTTTTGAGATGGAGTTTCACTGTTGTTACCCAGGCTGGAGTGCAATGGCGCGATCTCGGCTCACCGCAACCTCCGCCTCCTGGGTTCAAGCAATTCTCCTGCCTCAGCCTCCCGAGTAGCTGGGATTACAGGCGTGCGCCACCATGCCCAGCTATTTTTTGTATTTTTTTAGTACAGACGGGGTTTCACCTTGTTGACCAGGATAGTCTCGATTTCTTGACCTCGTGATCCACCCGCCTCAGCCTCCCAAAGTGCTGGGATTATAGGCGTGAGCCACCGCGCCCGACCCTTTTTTTTTTTTTTTTGAGACAGAGTCTCACTCTGTCACCCAGGTTGGAGTGCAGTGGTACAACCATGGCTCACTGCAGCCTCAAACTCCTGGGCTCAAGTGATTCTCCCACCCCAGCCTCCGGAATAGCTGGGAACACTGGCAGGTGCCACCACACCCAGCTAATTTTTATATTTTTGATAGAGACGGGGTTTCACCATGTTGGCCAGGCTGGTCTCAAACTCCTGACCTCAGGTGATCCACCTGCCTCGGCCTCCCAAAGTGCTGGGATTACAGGCGTGAACCACCACGCCCGGCCTTCTGCTCAGAGTCTTTCCTCCATCCCTCTTCCTTCCTTACACATGCTCTGAGTCAGCAAAATCCCAACAGGTTCTACTTTTTCACAAAACTAACTCTGAGAGTGGGGCAAAGCCCAAACACAGACCTGGAGCTCAGGAGGCTGGGCAAGAGGTGGAACAGAATCCTCCATTGACCACCCTCCTCATCCCCATAGGAACACCAAACTGAACAACTGTCCACACAAAACAGCACCATCATAAGAACCAAAAATCAGTTGAGTGATCACAGTTCCTGGTTTGAACTTCATATCACTGCAAGAGGCGCTGAAGAGGGTAGGAAAGACACACTTGAATCACTGACACAGCCTGCCCCATCCCCCAGCAGTGACTGTGTGGTACAGAGACAGAATCTATGAACTTGAGGGAGGGGGACCACAGTGACTGTGGGACTTTGCATCAGAACGCAGTGCTGCCCAATCACAGGGGAAAGCGCCCAGGGCAGAACTCAGCCAGCGCCCGTAGAGGGAGCATTTAGACCAGCCTTAGCCAGGGGTGAATCGCCCATCCCATTGGATGGAAGCTGAGTTCCGGTTAGGCCCTGGGGCTCTGAATAGTCAGCAGTGATAGCTGGGCGGTACGTGTCAAGGGCTTTGGGTGAGACTCAGAGACATGCTGGCTTCTAGTGACTCAGCACATTCTCGGCTGTGGTGACTATGAGGAGAGACTCCTTCCACTTGAGAAAAGGAGAGGGAAGAGTCAAGGGGACTTTGTCTTGCAGCTTAGGTACCAGCTCAGCCACAGTGGGTCGAGCACCAAGCATGCCCTTGGGGTCCCCAGTTACAGGCCATGGCTCTTAGATGGCATTTCTGGACCTGCTGTTTGTCAGAGGAGAGCTCACTGCCCTGAAAAGAGAATCCCAGGCCAGGCACCACTGACCACAAGCTGACCAAGAGTCCTCAGGTCTCGAGCGAACACTGGCAGTATCCAGCCAGTACTCACTGTGGCCTGGTATAGTGGTAGCCACAGGGAGAGACTCCTCTGTCTGTGGAAAGAAGGAAGTGTGGGAAGGACTTTGTCCTGTGGCTTGGGTGCCACCTCAGCTACAGTAAAACACAACACCAGGTAGATTCCTAAGGTTTCTGACTCCAGGCCCTGGCTGGCAGATAACATCTCTAGACCTGCCCAGGGTCAAGGGGAAGTCACCACCCTGAAGGGAAGGACACAAACCTGGCTGACTTCGACATCTGCTGACTTTAGAGTTCTAGGCCCTTGAGCAAACATAGGCAGTAGCCAGGTACTAGTTACCACAGGCCTTGGGTGAGACCTGGTACAGTGCTGGCTTGTCCCAGTGGTGGTGGCCACAGGGGTGCTTGTGTCATCACTCTCTCAGCTCCAGGCAGCTCAGCACAAAGAGAGAGACTGTTTTGGAGAAAGTAAGGGAAGGGAACAATAGTCTCCACCTGGTAATGTGGAATTCTTCCAGATCTTATCCAAGACCATCAAAGAGGTACCTTTATTAGCCTTCAAGAGCCACAGAGATACTGGATATGGGGTCTCCTTAATGAAGATACACTGCAGAGTCCAAAAACTTAGATTCCAATACCCAAGTCCCTTCAAATACCTGGAAAGCCTACCCAAGAAGGACAGGTACAAAGAAGCCCAGACTGCAAAGACTACAATAAATATCTAACACTTCAATAACCAGACACCAATGAACATCCACATCAAGACCATCCTGGAAAACATTATCTCACCAAATGAATTAAATAAGGCACCAGCAACCAATCTTAAAGAAACAAAGATACATGGTCTTTCAGATCGAGAATTCAAAATCTCTGTTTTAAGGAAACTCAACAAAATTCTAGGTAACACAGAGAAGGAATTCAGAATCCTTCTAAGTAAATTCAACGAAGAGATTGAATAATATTGAAAAATCAAGCAGAGGGCCGGGCGTGGTGGCTTACGCCTGTAATCCAAACACTTTGGAGGCCAAGGCAGGCGGATCACCTGAGGTTGGGAGTTCAAGACCAGCCTGACCAACATGGTGAAACCCCCTCTGTAAAAAGAAAAAAGAAAAAAAAAAAGAAAAATCAAGCAGAAATTCTGGAGCTGGAAAAATCAATTAACATATTGACAAGTGTATTAAAATGTCTTAACAGTATAATAGATCATGTAGAAGAAAGAATTAGTGAGCTCGAAGAGAGGCTTTTTAGAAATACACAGTCAGGCTGGGTGTGGTGGCTCACACCTGTAATCCCACCACCTTGGGAGACCAGGGTGGGCAGATCACCTGAAGTCAGGAGTTTAATACCAACATGGCCAATATGGTCAAACCCTGTCTCTACTAAAAATACAAAAATTCGCCAGGCCATAGTGGCATGTGCCTGTAATCCCAGCTACTCAGGAGGCTAATGCAGGAGAATCAATTGAACCCGGGAGGCAGAGATTGCAGTGAGCTGAGATCACACCACTGTACTCCAGCCTGAGAGACAGAGGGAGACCCTGTCTCAAAAAAAAAAAAAAAAAAGACCATCATGGCCAAGATGGTGAAACCCCGTCTCTACTAAAAATACAAAAATTAGGCTGACTGTGGTGCCTCATGCCTGTAATTCCAGCACTTTGAGGGGCCGAGGTAGCTGGATCATCTGAGGTCAGGAGTTTGAAACCAGCCTGGACAATGTGGTAAAACCCCCTCTCTACTAAAATACAATAATTAGCTGGGCATGGTGGTGGATGCCTGTAATCCCAGCTACTTGGGAGGCTGGGGCAGGAGAATCACGTGAACCTAAGAGACAGAGGTTATAGTGAGCTGAGATTGTGCCACTGCGTTCCATCCTGGATGATAGAGTGAAACTCCATCTCAAAACAAACAAACAAATAAAAATACCCAGTCAAGGGAGAAAAAAGAATAAAGCATGCCCACAATATCTAAAAACATGGCCTCAAAAGGGCAAATCTAAGAGGTATTGACTTTAAAGAGGAGGGAGAGAGAGAGAATGAGATGGGAAGTTTATTCAAAGTGAAAATAACAGAGAACTTTCCAAACCTAGAGAAAGTTATTATTGTTGTTGTTATTATTATTATTATTATTTGAGACAGGCTCGCTCTGTTGCCCAGGCTGGAGTGCAATAGCGTGATCTTAGCTCACTGCAACCTCTGCCTCTCGGATTCAAGCAATTCTCCTGCCTCAGCCTCCCAAATATCTGGTATTACAGGCACCTGCCACCACGCCCAGCTAATTTTGTATTTTTAGTAGAGACTGGGTTTTGCCATGTTGGCCAGGCTGGTCTCCAACTACTCACTTCAGGTGATCTGCCTGCCTTGGCCTCCCAAACTGGGATTACAAGTGTGAGCCACCAAGCCTAGCAGAGAAAGATATCAATATTAAGTAAAAGATTATAGAGCACCAAGCAGATTTAACCCAAATAAGTCAACCTCAAAACATTTAATAATCAAACTCCCAAACATCAAGGATTAAAAAAAAAAAATCCTAAAGCAGCAAAAGGACAGGCACAGTGGCTTATGTGTGTTATACCAGCACTTTGGGAGGCCGAGGCGGGCAGATCACTTGAGGTCAGGAGTTGGAGACCAGCCTGGCCAGCATGGAGAAACTCCATCTCTAGTAAAAACACAAAATTTTCCAGGCATGGTGGTAATCCCAGCTACTCTGAAGGCTGAAGCAGAAGAATCACTGGAACCCAGAAGGCAGAGGTTGCAGTGAGCCAAGATCCCACCACTGCAATCCAGAGCCTGGGCAACAAAGGAAGACTCTGTCTCAAAAATAAAATTCAATAGCATTTCTATATGCCAACAGGGAACAATCTGAAAAAGAAATCAAGAAAGATAATCCCATTTACAATAGCTATAAATAACATAAAATACCTAGGAATAAACTTTACCAAAGAAGTGAAAGATCTCAACAATAAAAACTACAAAATATTGATGAAAAAAATTGAAGAGCAGGCCAGGCGCGGTGGCCCACGCCTATAATCCCAACACTTTGGGAGGCTGAGGCGGGTGGATCACGAGGTCAAGAGATCGAGACCATCCTGGTCAACAAGGTGAAACCCTGTCTCTACTAAAAATACAAAAATTAGCTGGGCATGGTGGCGCATGCCTGTAATCCCAGCTACTCAGGAGGCTGAGGCAGGAGAATTGCCTGAACCCAGGAGGCAGAGGTTGCAGTGAGCCGAGATTGCGCCATTGCACTCCAGTCTGGGTAACAAGAGCAAAACTCCATCTCAAAAAAAAAAAAAAAAAAGAAAAAAAAATTGAAGAGGACACACAAAAAACGAAAAGAGATTTCATGTTTTTGGATTGGAAGAATTGATATTGTTAAAATTCCATACTACCTAAGACAATCTACAGATTGAATGCAATTCCTATCAGAATACCAATGACATTCTCCACAGAAATTCTACAGCCTAAATTTTAAGATTTCTGTAAGAAACAATCCTAAAATCTATATGGAACCACAAAAGACCTAGAATAGCCAAATCTATTCTGAACAAAAAGAACAAAACTGGAGGAATCACGTTACATAACTTCAAATTATACAACAAAGCTATAGTAACCAAAACAGCATAGTATGGCATAAAAACAGATACACAGACCAATGGAGCAGAATAGAGAACTCAGAAACAAATCCACACGTCTACAGTGAACTCATTTTTGACAGAGGTGACAAGAGCATACATGGGGAAAGGACAGACTCTTCAAAAAGTCATGCTGGAAAAACTGGATATCCATATGCAGAAGAATGAAACTAGACCCCCATCTCTCTCCACATAGAAAAATGAAGTCAAAATGGATTAAAGATTTAAATATGGTCCCTTAATCTATGAAAATATTATACTATAAGAAAACCTTGGGGAAACTCTCCAGGACACTGGTCTGGGCAAAGATTTCTTGAGTAATACCCAACAAGCACAGGAAACCAAAGCAAAAATGGACAAAGGAGATCACGTCAAGTTAAAAAGCTTCTGTACAGCAAAGGAAACAACAAAGAGACAACCTACAAAATGAAAGAAAATATTTGCTAACTCCCCATCTGAAAAGGGATTAATAACCAGAATACATAGGAGCTCAAACAACTCTATAGGAAAACATCCAGTAATCAGATTAAAGAATGGGCAAAAAGATCTGAACAGACATTTCTTAAAGAAGATATACAAATGGCAAGCAGGTATATAAAAAGGGTGCTCAAGGCTGGGCGTGGTGGTTCATGCCTGTAATCCCAGCACTTTGGGAGGCCAAGGCGGGTGGATCACGAGGTCAAGAGATCGAGACCATCCTGGTCAACATGGTGAAACCCCGTCTCTACTAAAAACACAAAAAATTAGCTGGGCACAGTGGCATGTGCCTGTAATCCCAGCTACTCAGGAGGCTGAGGCAGAAGAATTGCTTGAACCCAGGAGGCAGAGGTTGCGGTGAGCCGAGATCGCGCCATTGCACTCCAGCCTGGGTAACAAGAGCGAAACTCCGTCTCAAAAAAAAAATTAAAACAATTGAACTCATGGAGACAGAGAATAGAATGATAATTTTAAGGTGTGTGGAAAAAATAAGGGAAAAGGAGAAAAATTTCTTTTAAAAAGAGAGAGAACAGAATGATGGTTACTAGTTGCTGGGAAGAGTAGTAGTGGGCAGGGTGAGAGGTGGGATTGGGAATGGTTAATGGGAACAAAAATATAGTTACATAGAATGAATAAAATCTCGGGATCTAGTAGTTTTTAGCACAACAGGGTGACTACAGTCAATAATAATTTATTGCACATTTAAAAATTACTGAGAGAGGCCGGGCGCAGTGGCTCACGTCTGTAATCCCAGCACTTTGGGAGGCCGAGGCGAGCGGATCACGAGGTCGAGATCAAGACCATCCTGGCCAACATGGTAAAACCCCGTCTCTATCAAAAATACAACAATTAGCTGGACATGGTGGCGTGCACCTGTAGTCCCAGTTACTCAGGAGACTGAGGCAGGAGAATCGCTTGAACCTAGGAGGTGGAGGTTGCAGTGAGCCGAGATCGCGCCACTGCACTCCAGCCTGGTGACAGAGGAAGATTCCATCTCAAAATAAAAAAAAAATTACTCAGAGAGTATAATTGGATTGTTTGTAATACAAGAAAATAATAAATGCTTGAGGTGATGGATACCCTGATGTGATGATCGTACATCGCATGTGTGTATCAAAATATCTTATCTACTCCATAAATATATATACACCAGCCATGTACCCACACAAATTTTAAATTAAAAAAAAAAAACCCAAACAGTTTCTCTTCAGGGCGCCTGATTTCTAAATCTCAGAATGAAGTGCCCCTATAAGGAAGAATGAACAAATACCAAAAAAACAGAAAAACAAAAAAACAGGCGCTCAAGCCAAATGCCCTCAGTGTTTTCTTAGCCATGTACAAGCAGATTGTTGTACGGCCCAGCAACTCAATTATACTTTCCAAATTCTATTCCAGTTGAAATGCGTACTTTTGTTTTAGATACACACACACAGTAGCAAACCCCACCTACTTCTCTTGTTTGCATAGCACGGCATGTATTCAACACTCATAACACTTAATCCCCTCGGATTTTCCTCTCTTCTGCACTCCTTGTTTCCTAAGCCTGCCATAAACCACAAATCCCCTCTACCCCTGTGCACCGCGGTTTCCCCCTCTTTTCATTCTAACTCCAAATAGGTGCCTCTTACCTTGCTGCCCTGGGTTGTAGATGGGTCTGTCAGTCTGTACAAAGGTGCCACTCCCCTGCCTCTGAATTAGAACCTTTTTCTTCTCCTCAAAGCTGATGCTATTTCCAACTCCGGACACCCGGATTGTGGCCACTTCTTCTGTGCCACCAGCAGGAGGTGGTACCTGGCCAAGAAAGGGGACCTCTGGGGAGGAGTAAGGGACCCGGGGAACAGAATCAGCTGCTCTCAACCCAACAGGGAGTAAAAGGAAAGAGCTGAGTTAGAAGAGGGTAGCAAGGATAGAGACATGAGACAAATTACTAGGAAAAAGAATTAACGTCAGGCAGGAACTAAAGGGAGAAATCCAAGGTCAAGAAAATTGTGGGTGAGTTATAGCCAGGAATTGAATTTAAGTTGAGAAAAGATAGGTTTAGAGGCTGTGGAAAAAGATGCCAGAAATTATACCTAAAGTTAGATTATAGTGAGCCTAGGGAGGAGTAAGGGATTCAAGATAAGGCTGAGTCTGTGCTTACGAGAAAGGAGATGCAATGTAAGTGCCTCTTCTTCAATCCAGAGTGTTCTAGCAACTTCTGGGTCTTGTCTTTGGTCTCCAGAGTAACCGTGAATTTAACATCGTAGTACCCAGGGCTCAGATCCAAACAAACCTTCTGAACGGAGGGGAAGTTAAGCTGGGCTGGTAATGTCACCAGGTAGTTTCTATTAAAGGAACAGAAAGATTTAGAGCAATAAGGAGTCATTCACTCGAGGAAAAATTAAGCACTCTCCTAAGTGCTCAGCATGTAGCAGTGAATTAGACCAAGCCCCTGCCTTCCTTATTCACCTCATTTTCTACAAGAAGCAGATAAGCAACAACTCAGTTCACAGCCTTAAACCACCACCACCAGGAGGCCCTCACCCAGAACATATGCCTAACACACCAAGGAGGAAATTAGGTCTATTTCAGAAAACAGGAGGCCAGGCGTGGTGGCTCATGCCTGTAATCCCAGCACTCTGGGAGGCCGAGGCAGGTGGATCACCTGAGGTCAGGAGTTTGAGACCAGCCTGGCCAACATGGTGAAACCCCATCTCTACCAAAAATATAAAAATCAGCTGGGCCTGGTGGCACATGCCTGGAATCCTAGCTACTTGGGAGACTGAGGCAGTAGAATCCCTTGAACCAGGGGGTCGGAGGTTGCAGTGAGCCGAAATTGCACCACTGCACTCCAGCCTGGTGACCGAGCAAGACTTCATCTCAAAAGAAAAAAAAAAAACCAAAACAAAACAAGCAAAAACAAAAACAAACAGGATACATTTTAATATTCATCTTTTTTTTTTTTTTTGTATTTTTAGTAGAGATGGGGTTTCACCATATTGGCCAGTCTGGTCTTGAACTTCTGACCTCACGATCCACCTGCCTCAGACTCCTAAAGTGCTGGGATTACAGGTGTGAACCACCATGCTTGGCCATATTTAGCTTTTTTAAAGCTTTCTCTTCATGCCTCAGCCTTCCTCTCTTGGTAAAGGATCAATGGAACCAAAGAGGAGAAAAAAGGAGGAGGAAATTAAGATAAACCAAAGTTTATCTCCCCATCTCCATATAAATGTTTGAGGAAGTTAGGCAAAGAAGCCTCTGCCCTGAAGCATTTCTGACACCAAGCACTCACCGGAGTTCTTCTGCAATGGCTGGCGATAGGGCCAACATTCCTAGAAGGAGCTGAGCCCACATCTTTGTGTGTGAGACAGATTTTCCAGGGTCAGGGGCCAGATATCTGCTCTGTGTAGCTTTATATACTAACCCCAGGTAGGGTGTGCAGCAATGACTGATGCTGTAGTCAATCACCTCCTGGCACTTTGGATTAGGTGGTGGACCAGGGCAGGGCCACTATTCACTTCTTTAAAGTTGTTTCTCCCTGGAACATTCATACTGGTTCAGCCAGTTTTGGCGGAAAACCAGAGCTGAGTATTCATAATGGTAAAACTCTTGGAACATATTTTGAACTCCTCCCTTTTTTCTGGTTTCATTCCAAATTCCTATTCTTATTTGATGTCCTTATTTTCTTTTATTATTAAATTAAGGTGTAGTTGGGAACATAGGTAGGAGAACAGTATCAATAGAAAAGCAGTAAATGTGGCCGGGCGTGGTGGCTCACGCCTGTAATCCCAGTACTTTGGGAGGCCAAAGTGGGCGGATCATGAGGTCAGGAGTTGAAGACCAGCCTGGCCAACACAGTGAAACCCATCTTTACTAAAAATACAAAAAAGAAAAATTAGCCAGGCGTGGTGGTGGGTGCCTGTAGTCCCAGCTACTTGGGAGGCTGAGACAGGAGAAAATGGAGGTTGATGGTGGAGGTTGCAGTGAACTGAGATTGCACCACTGCACTCCAGCCTGGGCAACACAGCGAGACTGTCTCAGAAAAAAAAAAAAAGAAGAAGAAGAAAAGCAATAAACTTCTATCGAATTGGGAATTTAAAAAAATTGATACTACTCAGTATTGTTGTGACTATATGGAAACAGAGACACATATAGTCCTAGAGAAAATAGAATGTGGATAACCTTTCTCATGGCAATTTTGCAATACACATCAAAGCCTTTAAGATTTGCATATTCTTTGACTCAGCAACTCCTAGTCCGGAAATGTTTCTTAATGAGGAGAAAAAGGACAGCATGCATGTATGCAAAAATGTATCTACATTGAGTTTCTTCACACTGTTCTTTCTTTTTTTCTTTTCTTTCTTTCTTTATTTTCTATTTTTATTTTTTTGAGATAGAGTCTTGCTTCGTCACTGAGGCTGGAGTGCAGTGGCATAATCTTAGCCCACTGCCACCTTGACCTCCTGGACTCAAGAGATCCTCCCACATCAGTCCTGGACCACAGGCTGGGTAGCTGAGACCACAGGTGGGCTCCAACTCTCCTGGCTAATTTTTTTGTATTTTTAATAGAAATGAGATTTCACCATGTTGCCCAGGCTAGTCTCGAACTCCTGAGTTTCAATGACCACCTCAGCCTCTCAAAGTGCTGGGATTATAGGCATGAGCCACCATACCAGGCTCACTGTGTCTTTATATTTTAGGTGACTTCTAAGTATTACGATGGTAATACTTATATTTTATACTAAAATATAAATTAGTCTAAGTGTGGTGGCTCACGCCTATAGTCCCAGCATTTTGGGAGGCAGAAGCTGGAGGATTGCTTGAGCCCAAGAGTTGGAGACCAGCCTGGGTATGAGACCCCGTCTTGTAACCACCCAATGGATTTGCCTTGCCTGCTGCCTAGACATAGCTGATTTATCAAGACAGGGGAATTGAAATAGTGAAAGAGTAATTCACACAGAGCTGGCTGCGCGGAAGACTGGAGTTTTATTGTTACTCAACTCAATCTCCTTGAGCATTCAGGGATTAGAGTTTTTAAGATAATTTGCTTGGGAAGTGGGGCGTGCTGCTTGGTCAGGTTGAAGATGGAATCATAGAGTGTCAAAGTTAGGTTTTCTTAAAGTCTTTTGTTCCTGGGTGCGATGGCAGAACTGGCTGGGCTAGATTATTGGTCTGTGTGGTGTCAACTGATCCATTGAGTTCAGCGTCTGCAAAATAACTCAATTACTGATCTTAGGTTTTACAACAGTGTTGTTATTCCCAGGAGCAATTTGGGGAGGTTCAGACTCTTGGAGCCAGAGGCTGCACAACCCGCAAACTGTAACTTCTAATCTTGTAGCTAATTTGTGAGTCCTGCAAAGACAGATTGGACCCCAGGTAAGAAGGGAGTCTTTTCAGGAAAGAGATGTTATCAATTTTGTTTCAGAGTCAAACCATGAACTGAATTTCTTCCCAAAGTTAGTTTAGCCTACACCCAGGACTAAACAAGGACAGCTTAAGGGTTAGAAGCAAGATGGAGTCAGTTAGGTCTGATTTCTTTCACTGTCACAATTTCCTCAGTTATAACTTTGCAAAGGCAGTTTCAATATATGCAAAACATTTCTTTATTTTTATTTTTATTTTTTTTCAAGACAAGTTTTCACCATGTTGGTTAAGCTGGTCTTGAACTCCCGACCTCAGGTGATCCACCTGCCTTTGTCTCCAAAGTGCTTGGATTTCAGGTGTGAGCCACCATGCCCGGCCTTTATTATATTTTTTAAATAAAAGATGGGGTTTCACCATGATGGCCAGGATGATCTTAAACTCCTGACCTCAGGTGATCCACCCACCTCGGCCTCCCAAAGTGCTAGAATTACAGGCGTGAGCCATAGTGCCCGGCCAAAACATTTCTTTAAAATTAGCTGGGTGTGGTGGTGCATGCCTGTAGTTTCAGCTACTCTGGAGGCTGAGATGGTAGGATTACTTCAGCCGAGGGGTTCAAGGCTGCAGTGAGCCATGATTACACCACTGCACTCCAGCCTGGGCAACAGTGAGATGGTGAGAACTTGTAAAACAAAATAAAATAAAATAGCGAGGATGCTCTCTGGGACCAATGACCAACCTATATCAAACCAGCTTAAATAAAAAAGTGTTCCTGGTAACTAGAATGGGTCCAAAAGGAAGAATGAGTTTATGGAACCAGAGCAACTCAAAAGACTTTATAGCCTGGGATTAGAGACTTGGTGCAGCCAGAGCTCACTCCTCCCATTCTTTCTCTCTGTGTACTTGTCTCTGATTGGTTCCTTTTCTCCTCAAGTCCCGAGGAAGATGGCAGCTGGGAGCCCTCAAGCCATATTCATTCAGCTCCATGACCCCAACTGACAAAATTTTTCACCAATGTTATAGAAATTCCTGAAAAAGGACTGTTCCTCCTTCTCTCACTGGTTCACCTTTGCATCACTCGCTGTAGCCAGGAGGGTGTGATAGGCAGGGCCTGGGTCATTCTCCCATGTAGAGGCTAGGGAAATGGGGGTACTGTGATTGGCCACCCTTTTAGAACCACATGGAGTTGGGGAGGGGAAATTATTCAAATAAATCACTACAATAGGAAATGTTTTGGTGTAAAGAGCTGGAAAAATAAAACATTAAGTCTATTACAATGTCCAATAATGAGTTTGGTTGAATAAACTTTCATGTTAATAGAAAGCAATCCTCTGCAGCCATTAAAAATAATGTTTTCATGATAAGGGGAATTATTTGCAATACGAATTTAAAGGGGTTGAGGCCAGGTTTGGTGGTTCACACCTGTAATCCCAGCACTTTGGGAGGCTGAGGTGGGTGGGTCACCCAAGGCCAGGAGTTTGAGACCAGCCTGGTCAACACGGTGAAACCCTGTCTCTACCAAAAATACAAAAATTAGCCAGGTGTGGTGGTGGGCACCTGTAATCCCAGCTACTCAGGAGGCTGAAGCAGGAGAATCAATTGAACTGGGGAGGCAGAGGCTGCATTAAGCTGAGATTGCACCTTTGCACTCCAGCCTCAGCAACCAGAGTGAAACTCCATCTCAAAAAAAAAAAAAAAAAAATCCATTTCACCTTTTTTTTTTTTTTTCCCCCCCCGAGACGGAGTTTCGCTCTTGTTACCTAGGCTGGAGTGCAATGGCGCGATCTCGGCTCACCGCAACCTCCGCCTCCTGGGTTCAGGCAATTCTCCTGCCCCAGCCTCCTGAGTAGCTGGGATTACAGGCACGCGCCACCATGCCCAGCTAATTTTTTTTTGTATTAGTAGAGACGGAGTTTCACCATGTTGACCAGGATGGTCTTGATCTCTTGACCTCGTGATCCACCCGCCTCGGCCTCCCAAAGTGCTGGGATTACAGGCTTGAGCCACCGCGCCTGGCTCATTTCACCTTTTAACTAGATTAATTCAATCCACCAAGCTAACTGCCTGAGAAGAGGTGTGTCCAGTTCTAGTCACAAATACGATTTATCTAAATCTCTCCTGTTTTACACAAGATGTTTGGCCATCAATGAAAAATTATAAATTGAATCAAAAGAAGAAGAAAACGATGACAACAACCCCCTGTCAAGATACAAAATAATCAACAGACCCAGACTCAGAGCTGACCTCCATGTTATAACTAAGAGAGAGACTTTAAAATGGCCAGGAATAATATGTTAAAAGATCTCATGAAAAAAAAAGAAAAGAAAAGGACAACAGATGTGAAGAGATGGTGTGGGTGGGGGTAGGATTTCGAAAGAAAGATGGAAGTGATTGACTTTCTGAAATACAAAAACTGATAGCCTTTATAGAAATGCTAAAAATAAGATACTCAGTATCAGGCCAGGCACAGTGGCTAAAGCCTGTGATCCCAGCACTTTGGGAGACCAAGGCAAGAAAATCACTTGAGCCCAGGAGTGGGAGAACAAGCAAGATAACAGTGAGGAGACTCTGTCTCTATAAGAAATAAAAACATTAGGCCGGGCGTGGTGGCTCACGCCTGTAATCCCAACACTTTGGGAGGCCGAGGTGGGTGGATCACGAGGTCAAGAGATCAAGACCATCCTGGTCAACATGGTGAAACCCCGTCTCTACTAAAAATACAAAAATTAGCTGGGCACGGTGGCGCGTGCCTGTAATCCTAGCTACTCAGGAGGCTGGGGCAGGAGAATTGCCTGAACCCATGAGGCGGAGGTTGCGGTGAGCCGAGATCGCGCCATTGCACTCCAGCCTGGGTAACAAGAGCGAAACTCCGTCTCAAAATAAATAAATAAATAAATAAATAGAAACATTAGCGAGGTGTGGTGACCTACACCTATAGTCCCAGCTACTCGGGAGGCTTAGATGGGAGAATGGCTTAAGCCCAGGAGGTCAAGTTTGCAGTGAACTGAGATCGCACCACTACACTCCAGCCTGGGCAACAGAGCAAAATCCTATCTCCAAAAAAAAAAAAAAAAAAAAAAAAAAAAATGCAGTATCAGAGATGAACAGCTCCTCCTTCAGGCTCATTAATAATCTTGACAATATAAATGCAGTGGAGAAAATAATCAATTGCTTTGAAGTTATGTCAATAGAAATTACTCAAACAGCTGGATGCAGTGGCTCACACCTGTAATCCCAGCACTTTGGGAGGCCAAGGCAGGCAGATCACGAGGTGAGGAGTTTGAGACCAGCCTGGCCAACATAGTGAAACCCCGTCTCTACTAAAGATACAAAAAATTAGCCCAGTGTGGTGGCGCATGCCTGTAATCCCAGCTACTCAGGAGGCGCAGGCAGGAGAATTGCTTAAACCTGGGAGGCAGAGGTTGCAGTGAGCTGAGATCACACTATTGCACTCCAGCCTGGGCAACAAGAGTAAAACTCTGTCTCAAAAAAAAGAAAAGAAAAGAAATTACCCAAACAAACACAATAAGAAAAAAGTATTAAAACAATTTGAATTACTTTTAAATAATTTGAATTTTTATAGCACCTGAACAGTGTTCAAGCTAGGTGTATTATACACTTGAACGGTATTCAAGTGCTGTAAAACAATATCGAATGGGTTAGCATACATGTTATGAGAATCTTGGAAGGAGAAGAGAAAAAGAGCAAGCAGAAGATATCTTGGAAGAGATAACGAATGAGAATTTTCCAAAAATAATGAAAGATATCAAACAACAGATTCAAGAGTTATAAACAATTTCTCCATGTTTCCCCTAATTCATACACATTAGCCACACTCATACAGGCACACACCGAACCTCTTGGTTAGGCTGTAAGACTTGTGATGGTCTCTGGATGCTCCGTTTGATTCGCACACAGGGAAAACTAGTATATTCAACTGAGTTTTAGTTCACTCTACATAAACTCCATAAACTTGTTTTTTGTTTTGTTTCGTTTTGTTTTGAGACAGGATCTCGCTCTGTCGCCCAGGCTGGAGTGCAGTGGCGTGATCTCAGCTCACTGCAACCTCCACCTCCGGGGTTCAAGAGATTCTCCTGCCTCAGCCTCCTGAGTAGCTGGGATTACAGGTGTGCGCCACCACGCCCGGCTAATTTTTGTATTTTTAGTAGAGACTGTTTCACCACGTTGACCAGGCTGGTGGAGACAGCCCAAATCATAGCCTGGCCTCAAGTGATCCGCCGTGCTGCTAAAGTGCTGGGATGCCAGGCAAAAGCCACCGTGCCCGTAGCATATCTGTTTTCCTTGGTTTCCATCAGTCTTCCTGCTGAGAGCAATCGCCCAGGTCCATGAACACCCACTCCCCTGCAGGGGGTGAGCGCCCCTCCGGCGAGACTGCTGACTCCCCTTTACCATTCTGTCAGTCAAATCCACCCACCATTGATTTTTATCTCTTCTGATCCATTTTAAAATCTATTTAAATGCAGTTATCAGCCCGATCATCTGTCTGGAATTTGGTGGGAGGAAATGTCCAGGGTTTAATAATCTCCCAAAGTTAGTCTGCATAAATCTCTATTGTTGTCATAGCACGGGGTGCATATGGGCAAAAGGGAGCCGTGTGGAGGGCTACTCTGTAAGGGGGTTAGCGTGCTTGGATTTGTTCTGGATATCAGAATCCTGACCTGAGAGTTTTAGCTTATAAATGCACCATAATGTGTTACCTCAAAGGCTTCTTAAACCTGGACCTTTATTGTAAATAATAAAAGTATTTCTGAAGTAAGAATTACATCAATTATATATTATCATCTTTGCTACATATTATCTTAGGCATAACTATATAATATAGAGAGAGACTGTGTGTGTGTGTGTGTGTGTGTGTGTGTGTGTGTTTTGTTTTGTTTTGAGACGGAGTTTCCATCTTGTTGCCCAGGCTGGAGTGCAATGGCGCAATCTCGGCTCACCGGAACCTCCACCTCCTGGGTTCAAGTGATTCTCCTGCCTCAGACTCCCAAGTAGCTGGGCTTACAGGTGCCCCCCCCCCCCACCACACCTGGCTAATTTTTTGTATTTTTAGTAGAGACAGAGTTTCACCATGTTGAGTCAGGGTGATCTGGAATTCCTGACCTCAGGTAATCTACCCGCCTCAGCCTTCCAAAGTGCCAGGATTACAGGCATGAGCCACTGCACCCTGCCTATAATATATATATATATATTTGAATTATTGTCTAAGGGTACTGACATAAATTTCCAACTTATTTCTGCCAAAAAAAATCAGCGATGACTACCAATCAGTACAGCTAAAGAAAGTGTTTTCATTCTGATGTATTTAGAATTCCTCTTTCTTTATATTACCTCATGTTTCCTCACTCATTTCTGTGTATATTTTGTTCCACACCATTCTGCTTAAGGATATTATTTTCACATTTCCAGATTACTTCTACTTTTCACAGGTAATCTTTGGTCTTACATCTGCTGTCATTTTCTTTGACTATTTTGCTTTTCCATGACGCACTTTCCAAAAAGCTATTAGCCCACTTTACTTGGTAACCTCCCAGGAGACAGTTTAGTCCTGTCTGCTAGGGGATGCTATTCTCAGCAAGTCAATTCTGCTCTCCTCACTGCAAGGGAGACCAGAGGCGAAGGGCCTGTTTCTGTTCCACGCAAGACTACTGATTTGAGGTTCTACCTCCAGAGAGCAGGGAGCTAATCAAACCAAGTCACAACATTAAGGAAAAGAAAAGAAAGAGGCCAGGCACAGTGGTTCACGCCTGTAATCGCAGCACTTTGGGAGGCCTAGGTGGGTGGATGACCTGAGGTCAGGAGGTCGAAACCAGCCTGACCAACATAGAGAAACCCCATCTCTACTAAAAATACAAAAATAGCCAGGTGTGGTGGCGCATGCCTGTAATCCCGGCTACTTGGGAGGCTGAGGCAGGAGAATCGCTTGAACCTCGGAAGTGGAGGTTGCGGTGAGCCGAGATCTGGCCATTGCACTCCAGCCTGGGCAACAAGAGTGATACTCCATCTCAAAGAAAAAAAAAGAAAGAGCAAGCCGAAGCTGGGGCCACTCCTTGCTTGCCACTGTCTCCTCCCTCCTTCTTACTAATTATAGGCCTCAGCTTGTTTCTTTTCAAATTCATTCAAGCAACTGTGCAATATACCAAAGATCAAATACGAATGCATCAGGGAAAACAAGGGTGCCACCCACCCCCACCCATGCTTAGACAGCACATGAACCAACATTTGGCTTCCTAAAGTCAGAAATGACAGAAAACAGAAAGTTCATGTTAAAAGAGGGAAAAGAGAAACATGGAGATCACATGCTCAGATTATACCTAGGGAGAAAGACTTTTTTTTTCAACAAATATTTATTGAACACTGTTATGGGCTAAATTGTATCCCCCTCAAAATTTATATGTTGGGACTTCAAGTCCCAACTCCTAGGATCTCTGAATGCAACTTGATTTGGAAATAGCCTGCCCTGTAGATTTTGAACTTGCCAGCCTCTGTAATCAAGTGAGCCAATTATAAATCTCTCAGGGTATGGGGCAGGCATATGTGCATATATGCAAACTATATACATATATATAAAATATTGTATATGTGTATATAGTTTGCCTGTTTTTTTATCTGAAGAAACCTGACTATGCAAACCTTCAGCATGTTAGATACTATAGGGACTGTATTTGCTTTTTTTGTTTGGTTTGGTTTGGTTTTTTGAGACAGAGTTTCGCTCTTGTTGCCCAGGCTGGAGTGCAGTGGCGCGATCTTGGCTCACCGCAACCTCCACCTCCCAGGTTCAAGCGATTCTCCTGCCTCATCCTCCCAAGTACCTGAGATTACAGGTACCTGCCACTTAATTTTTGTATATTTTGTAGAGACGGGGTTTTTGTAGAAATGGCTGATTTTTGTATTTTTTGTAGAGATAGGGTTTCACCGTGTTGGCAAGATGGCCTCAAACTCCTGAACTCAGGTGATCCACCCACCTTGGCCTCCCAAAGTGCTGGGATTACAGGTGTGAGTCGCTGTGCCGTCTCCAATACTATGTTGAATAGCAGTAGTGAGAGACTGCATCCTTGTCTTGTTCCAGTTCTCAGTGGGAATGCTGCTAGTTTTTGCCCATTCAGTATGATGTTGACTACCGCCTCAAACTCCTAGGCTTGAGCAATCTTCTTGTTTCAGCCTCTCAAGTAGCTGGGACTACAGGCATGCACTACATACTTTGCCAATCAGTTCTCAGCCAAAGCTCAGCAAGCTTCGGCAGATCTCAGGATTCTCTCTCTGCGCATCTCTCCTCTCTGATGCTCTGCTCTGAGATTTTTAGCTGCCCTGGCCCAATACGCCTAACTCCATTTCTTCAATTCAGTGGCACCACTAGGCTCCTGTTAGATTGTCCTCCCCTGTACTGTGACCTGGAAACTCTCCCCAGGTAGTAAGCTGTAGCAATGACAGCGATTACCTTGGTTGCTTTCTTTCTCTAAGGGATTGCTACCATGTGCTAACTTATGTCCAATATTTGAAAAACATTGTTTCATATGTCATGTGCTGTTTTTCAGCTGGCAGGGTGAATCCAGTCTCTGTTACTCCATCTTGGCCAGAAGCGGAAGTCTTTTTGCCTGTATTACTGCAGTAGCCTCCCTGCTTCCACCTGTGACTTTCCAGAGTCTGTTGCCAATATTGTAACTAAAAATGATCCTTTTAAAATGCAAATTAGATTATACTATGTCTCTGCTCAAAACTGTTCAATGTCTCTTACCTTCTTTCAGAATAAAACAACGTCTCTGCAGTCATCCCAAGGCCGTTTGTAATCTAGCCCTTCACTACCTCTCTAATCAACCATTGCTCTCTCTGCTCCATCCCTACTGGCCTCATTGCTGTTCCTCCGACAAGTCTGGCACACATCCAACTTAAGGTCTTTCATTATGTTTATTGTTTTTTGTTTGTTTGTTTGTTTGTTTTGTTTGAGATTGAATTTTGCTCTAGTTGCACAAGGTGGAGTGCAGTGGCGCAATCTCGGCTCACCACAATCTCTGCCTCCTAGGTTCAAATGATTCTCCTGCCTCAGCCTCCCAAGTAGTTGGGATCACTGGCGTGTGCCACCACACTCAGTTTTTTTTTTTTTTTTTTTTGAGACAGAGTCTTGCTCTGTTGCCAGGCGCCAGGCTGGAGTGCAGTGGCGCGATCTCGGCTCACTGCAACCTCCGTTTTCCAGTTTCAAGCAATCCTCCTGCCTCAGCCTCCCGAGTAGCTGGGACTACAGGTGCGCACCACAACGCCCAGCTAATTTTTTTATACTTTTAATAGAGATGGGGTTTCACCATGTTGGCCAGGATGGTCTCGATCTTTTGACCTCATGATCTGCCCGCCTCGGCCTCCCAAAGTGCTGGGATTACAGGCGTGAGCCACCGCGCCCAGCCTAAGTTTAGCTTTAAATAGTCTGAAAACATGATTTCAGAGGGCAAACATGTCAAACAGAAGAATTTCAGGAGTTTAGATGTGTACTTGGAAAATACTATTCCTACTAGGATATACTGAAAACTTGCTATGTGATACCATAATTTAAAAAATCTATTTGTTAAGATTTTTAATGTTGATAAAAGTATCTAATAAACTAATGGTAGAATTCTATTGCAATTTTTTATATTAATTTTTTAAATTGCAGTAAAATATATAAACATAAAACATATCACCTTGGCCGGGCGCAGTGGCTCACGCCTGCAATCCCAGCACTGGGAGGCTGAGGCGGGTGGATCACGAGGTCAAGAGATCGAGACCATCCTGGCCAACATGGTGAAACCCCGTCTCTACTAAAAATACAAAAAATTAGCTGGGCGAGGTGGCGGCGCGTGCCTGTAATCCCAGCTACTCAGGAGGCTGGGGCAGGAGAATTGCCTGAACCCAGGAGGCGGAGGTTGCGCTGAGCCGAGATCTCGCCATTGCACTCCAGCCTGGGTAACAAGAGCAAAACTCCGTATCGAAAAAAGAAAAAAAAAAATACCACCTTAACCATTTTTAAATATACGGTTCAGTAGCATGAAGTACATTTGCATTGTTGTACAACCGTAACCACCAACCAACGCTAGAATTTTTTTTTTTTTTTTGAGATGGAGTTTTGCTTTCTTGCCCAGGCTGGAATGCAGTGGTGCGGTCTCAGCTCACCACAACCTCCACCTCCTGGGTTCAAGCAACTCTCTTGCCTCAGCTTCCCGAGTAGCTGGAATCAGAGGAGCGTGCCACCATGTCTAGTTAATTTTTGTGCTTTTAGTAGAGATGGGATTTCACTATGTTGGCCAGGCTAGTCTCGAACTCCTGACCTCGTGATCCACTTGCCTTGGCCTCCCAAAGTGCCAGGATTAAAGGTGTGAACCACCGAGCCCTTTAAAAAAAAAAATATATATATATATATATATATTTTTTTTTATTGTGTTTTAGGTTTTGGAGTACATGAGAAGAACATGTAGGATTGTTGCATAGGTACATACATGGCAATGTGGTTTGCTGCCTCTGTCCCCATCACCTATATCTGACATTTCTTGCCATGTTACCCCTCCCCAACTCCCCACTCCCCACTGTCCCTCCCCTTGTTCCCCCCAACAGACCTCAGTGTGTGATGCTCCCCTCCCTGTGCCCATGTGTTCTCATTGTTCAACACCCACCTATGAGTGAGAACATGTGGTGTTTGATTTTCTGTTCTTGTGTCAGTTTGCTGAGAATGATGGTTTCCAGGTTAAACACATGAGGTCTCACTCTGTTGTCCAGACTGAAACACAGTGGCACAATCATAACTCACTGCAGCCTTGAATTCCTGGGCTTAAGTGATCCTCCTACTTCAGCCTCCTGAGTATCTGGGACTCCAAGGATGCACCACCACACCCAGCTGATTGTTTTACTTTTTACTTCCTTACTTTTTAATTTATTGTTGCTATACTTTTTTATAATTTGACTGCTATCAAACTTTATATATATAATTTGACTGCTATCAAACTCCTAGACTCAAGAGATCCTCCCACCTTAGCCTCCGGAGTAGCTGGGATTACAGGCATGAGCCACCAGATCCAGTGGCTCTAATACTTTTTTCAGTTCTTAAATTAGAAAAAAAAATTGTGCAGTAATCATTTTTTGGTAAAAGTATTTGTGTTTACCAACTTATATACTCAGTGGATTAATAAACTCCTTCATTATCCTGAAGAGATCAGTTATACAGTAAAAGTAGGAAAAAGCACAACTGAATCTCAGAGACCCTTATAATTTCTTTTTTTGTTTATTATTATTATTATTATTTTGAAATGGAGTTTCACTCTTGTTGCCCAGGCTGGAGTACAGTGGCGCGATCTCAACTCACTGCAACCTCTGCCTCCTGGGCTCAAGCGATTCTCCTGCCTCAGCCTCCCAAGTAGCTGGGATTACAGGTGCGCTCACCACCATGCCCAGCCAATTTTTGTATTTTTTAGTAGAGAGAGGGTTTCGCCATGTTGGTCGTGCTGGTCTCAAACTCCTGACCTCAGGTGATCCGCTCACCTCGGCCTCCCAAATAGCTGAGATGACAGGCGTGAGCCACAGCACCTGGCCCCGTGTAATCTCTTGTGTGTGCATTCAACCACACATCCTGTTCTATGTTTAAAGTAGAAAAGACTTACAACTTCTTAGCTTAAGAAGAAAAACGTATCCAGGACTCAGTGGTCTCTCGTAGTGTCAGATCTTGTCTTTCAACTGTATGCCTTGCTGGGAAGACTGTCTGGTAGTTCCTCCATCCTTCTATTCTGTGGTAGCTGCCAATACCAATTCTCCTGGCACTGACCAAGGTGAAGGCATTTTAGTTCCTGAATATTTATGTGTCGCCACTTTGCATAGTTTACCTTCCCTTCCAGGTTTAAGTGCATCCTACATATAACTGACACATTTAATATAGAAGGTAAGAATCAGAAGATACACAAAAATTATGCCAGGCTGATGCCTTCCTTTTCCAGATGAGGAAGCTAAAGCTCCAAAAGATGAAGCAATTTATCCAGAGATAGTCGATTAGTTGTTAGTGGCTGAGCCAGCACACCAGAATACTATTAGGCTGGTGCAAAAGTAATTCCGGTTTTTGCCATTGAAAGAAATGGCAGGCTCGGCACGGTGGCTCACACCTGTAATCCCAGCACTTCAGGAGGCCATGGCAGGTGGATCACCTGAGGTCTGGTGTTTGAGACCAGTCTGGCCAACATGGCAAAACCCCATCTCTACTAAAAGTACTGAAATTAGCTGGGCATGGTGGCTCATGCCTGTAGTCCCAGCTACTCAGGAGGCTGAAACAGGAGAATCACTTGAATCTGGGAGGTGGAGGTTGCAGTAAGCCGAGATCACACCATTGCACTGTAGCCTGGATGACAGAGCAAGACTCCATCTCAAAAAAAAAAAAGTAATGGCAAAATTAGCTCCTAATCCCGTGCTCTTCCGACTATACAATGCTACTGCACAAAGACACTTGTGTGATAGTGGGTACCATGTATTCGACATAGCTTGTAAGTTTACAAGGTAGCACAATTCTGCCTCAGTCTATATACTTTACATATATACTACATTATATATTAACTATATAAATATCAACTATATATAACTATATTATATATTAACTATATAAATATCAACTATATATAACTACATTATATATTAACTATATAAATATTAACCATTTTATATGTAACTGTGTTATATATTAGCTATATAGACATTGACTATATATTCATATATGTTAATATATTAATATATCACATTGATTATAGTATAGATTTTCTATTACTTATAGATGTGAATATTAATAATATATGATGTTATATTTATATATTTTTTATATATATTTATTTTATTCTATTTTAAGAGATAAGGTCTCACTCTGCCACCCAGGCTAGAATGCAGTGGCTCAGTATTAGCTCAATTCAGCCTTGAACTCCTGGGCCTAAGTGATGCTCCCACTTCAGCCTCCTGAGTAGCTGGGACTATAGTCAAGAACCACCACACTCAGCTAATTTTTAAATTTTTTGTAGAGATGGGGTCTCACTATGTTACCCAGGCTGGTCTTGCTACTATGGATTTTTTATAACATAACAAATAAATTATAATATATAGCATATAATATCTATATTAATATAAAAATATATTTAAATAGGCTGGGCGCCATGGCTAATGCCTGTAATCCCACCACTTTAGGAGGCCAAGGTGGGTGGATTACTTGAAGAGTTGGAGACCAGCCTGGTCAACATGATGAAACTCTATCTCTATTAAAAATATAAAAATTAGCTAGGAGAGGTGGTGCGTGCCTGTAATCCCAGCTACTCAGGAGGCTGAGGCACGAGAATCGCTTGAACCCGAGAGGCAGAGGCTGCAGTGAGCTGAGGTCGTGTCACTGCACTCCAGCCTGGGCTACAGAGCAAGACTCCATCTCAAGTAAATTAAAAAATAAATGAATAAATAAAATATATTTAAATATTTATATACAATAATCATATTAATTGTATATATTTTTACTATGAAGAAACTTGTATTAGTTTTCTATTGCTGTATAACAAATAACCACAAATATAGAGTCTTAAAACAATACAAATTTGTTATCTCATAGTCTTCATGTGTCAAGAATTTGGGTACACAACTGTTCAGGGTCTCACCGGCTGCGATCTCATCTGAGGCTCAGGTTCCTCTTCCCAATTCACCAGTGGTTGGCAGAATTCAGTTTCTTATGAATGTAGGATCGAAGGTTTCAACTCTTAGTGGTTATTTTCTGTTCCCTGCAATATGGCCCTCTCTTCTCCTCTTCATAGGTCAGATTATATCTTCAAGGAATGTCTCTGCTGCTTTAAATCTGATTTCTCCTGTCTCTGACTTCTAAATCTTCTTTTAAAGGGCTCACCTACGGCGATATCTCTTTCAATTAACTTAAAGTCAAATGATTAGACACCTTATTTATATCTGAAAAAAATCCCTCCACCTTCATGTATACTATAATCTAGTCATGGAATGATACTCCATCATATCCAAAGGTCCCATTCAAGGAAGGGGGACTTTGTGTGCCTTGTATCCCATATCGGGGGTGTGAGCTCTTTTAGAATTCTGCCTACTACAATATTTAATGAGCGATATTTTATTCATCTCAATTCCTGAGTATACAGAGCTATTCCGATCGATTTTCCTTTACCAGATTATCATAAAGCAAACTAAAATGCTTGAAATTCCCACTTTTGGAACAGTGACTAAAAACTAACAAAAAACATATTTATTTTATTATTTTTAAAATTTTGCCTTTGTTACTATGTGACAATTGGAAGATCATTTAATTTCTGTAAATGTATGTCTTAATCTTTCAAATATTATTTCGAGTAAAACCAGAGAGTATTAGGTTTCTATATTAATATTCTCCAACCATTTTTACTCCATTTATTATCTCTTGTGCTCCTTTTTGGGGGAAAACAAAACCCTGTGTCCTCTCCCCTTTAAGCTTGTGGGAAACTCATTCTAGGCGTACCAGGAGGGGCTGATGTAAGCCTAGCCAATCAGCAGACTTCACCTTCCTGGCCACAGGAGGGTGAGTTCAGGGACTGGTATGAGAGCCAACCCATGACAACCAGAGGCTCCTTCCTGGCTTACTCCTAAATCTTCTGCCAGAGCAATTTAAGGAAGATGGCTGAAGCTACTGAACTGAAATGACAGAGGTCAGGAGGGGTCAGTGATTATTTTGCTTGCTCTACAGGGGAGGGGAAAAAGCCTATCTGAAGAATGAAGCCAAACAGTAACAAGCAGAGCTAAGAAATGGAAAGAGATATAAAAGCCCTGAATCCTAGCCAGAAATGAAGTCCAGCAAACACAGATCTAATACAGATCCAAGACATGGAAAGAAATGGATTCGTAGCAACATTAACTGAGTCTCTGGATCTAGTATGCCTGTAACCATTGCAATTGTGAAAATCTAGGTCATATGAACCAGGAAGTAAATGTTCCTTTCCTCCCGCCACCACCCCTTTCTTAAATTAGTTTGAATTGAGTTTGTCACTTGCAACTAAGAGTCTTGATTAACACAATCCACGTAACTGCAAATTTCTGATCAAGGTTCCCATTTCTGTTACCAAAAAAAATTGTTTACGAGAAGCAAAATATAACCGCAGGTAGGTCTTCAGTATGAATCCAGTAATGGAAAATATACATCAATCGTCGGAGGAATGAAAAAGCACAGGGGATGCAGTCAAGAATGTGCGGGGGCTCATGCCTGCAATCCGAGCACTTTGGGAGGTCAAGGAGAGAGGATCGCTTGAGGCCATGACGGCACCACTGCACTCCAGCCTGGGCAACACAGTAAGACCGTGTCTCAAGAGGAAAATAAAATAAATAATGTACATTTTGTTTGAAACATGGAAGGACATCTTGCATCTTGGCAATTAATTACTATTAATACCTTGACTCAAAATATAAATGGCAATCCGATTTTCTTGCCGTTGCATCTGCAAAATTTCACTCTGGTTTTCTTTCTTCAACTCCACATTCCCTTAACTAAAATACACGAAGTCCTTCACTCTCTGTTTTTTCCTTCTGTGAACAGGAAGTATGCATGGGTAACAATTACTTCAAAACTTAATAACAGGCACATCTAAATCTCAATTTTTCCACCTTCGTTTTGCTTAACCGTGCTTTTATTTTTTTTTCCATAATTAATCTGCATTGCTTTTTGTGATAAGGAAAAAAGAAACCTTTAAGGAAAAAAGAAATCTCTATACTTTATCTTTCCCATGATTTTATACTAAAATTGTTATTAATGAACTTTACCTGCCATCTGGGTTGAATTGTGTTCTCCAAAAATTCATGTACACCCAGAACTTCAGAATGTGGCCTTAGTTTTTTTTCTTTGTTTACTATGCAGCCAGGAGGTGACATCCTCCATCCCCCAGTCCCAACCGCTGAGCCCACAGGGTGTTGGTGGTTAAGGGGAGCTTCTATAGACTGAGAAGAAAGTAGCACTAAGGGCTTGGCAGGTTGCCCACTCCTATCCCTGCCTCAGCTAGAGGAAGCCCAGAATCAAGGAGTCACTCCCTTCCAGGTTAGATGAGGCTAGCTGGCCTTTGGATCCCCCAGGAAGATGTGGGGCAGCAGCGGCATGAGAGGTCCTTCAATAACTCCACACCGGGGTAATATGAACTGGATTCCATGTCTGTTTCAAACGGTGCATCATCGGGTATATTTTCCTGTTTCCTGCTCTTTCAACTCCTCCAGCTTGGAGGGTTGGTGGGGCTGCTGAAGGATTTGTGACCCCAGGAATCTGAGTAAGTCAGCAGCGGGTGTCCCGGTGAGAGAGGAGAGAGGAGGCCCCCCATTCCTCAGCCTTGCACCCTCCAGATAGAAGGGAGGGTAAAAGAGATAAAATACCAAGGAACTGAGACCAGTGATCAGGTGACTTGCTGACGCCACAGGCCAGGCCACAATGAGGCCCAGAGACTGGGAAAGTAACTCCCCTCTTGATAACTAGTATATATGTTATCTATAAACCTTGAAAATGTTGCAAAGAATGTTATCCCTGCCGGCCAGAGCCCGGCACTCAGTTACGTCCTCCAGGCTTACACAACCCAGACCCCTTCCTGGAAATACCTCTGTCCACTAGCAATTTACTGCCTTTGTCCAGCTCCAGTAAGCCTACCCCTTGCCCTCCCCACGTGCGTCAAATATGAACCAATAAATCAATGAAACCAAAGACTGTGAGGTCATACGCCTAGCCTATGGGCAATGACACAGTTCTGCCTCAGTTTCTCCTTTAGAGTTGTAAGCCTATAAAAAGGGAGAGGAACTGTTCCTCCGGGAGCTCGGTACTTGGGACGTAAGTCTACCGAGACTCCACGACCGATTAAAGGTCTCTTCCTTCCTCACTCCGGTGTCTGAGTGGCTTTGTACACGGTTCTTCCTGCTACATTTCTGGTTTCCTGACTGGGAAGTGAAACTTGCTTTGGCGGATGACCGGAACTGCCTCTGAGGTGACTTTGGCCTGCCCTGCGGGGCATCCCCGCCAGGGGCTCTGGTTAGCTCAGGCAACGCGCGCGTCTGAGCGCATTTTCACTTTCTCAACGGGCCGCCTGGCCGAGGCGGGACCCTGCAGGCCCGCGGCGATCAGCGCAGCGGCTGAACACGGGGAAGGAACCGACACCAGGTGGCGTCCGCACAATGGAAACACCTAGGGTCGAGCCCGAAACCCTGCTTGACACTTTGCCCGCTCCCTCCGAGTGGAAGGGTGGCCTGATCACCCACAGAGTGCTAGTTTTGATACTTTGGGTTTTACTCGGTTTTGTTACTTTGTAAGCCAGTTCTGGCAACTCGTCCGTTTCTGTTTCTGATCTGGCTGGCGTGAGGAGTGTGTAAGTGCGAGCGAGTGTGAGGTCGAGACGGGCACTGGGTGGGGGGCTCTGGGCCGCCCTCACCGTCCGAAGCGAGTGTGCGCCTTGAACCGCGGTCCCGTAGGACGCCTCGTATGACTAAGTGGCAGACTGTGTTGGCACGCTGCACCAACCTGCAACAGGCTGCGCGAATGTGCGACCTCATTCCCTTTTCCCTTCTTGTGGTGTGAGTGGGGTTTTGTCGAGGGAGGGAGCTGGGAAACCAATCCCGGTGGGAACCATGTTGAAGAATTTCAAGAAAGGGTACAGTGGTGACTATGACACCAGAGAAATTGTGTACTCTGTGTGAAATACATTGGCCAACCTTAGGGTAGGGTGGCCAACAGAGGGCAGCTGAGACAAATCTTTGGTTTCTGAAGTGTGGCCTCAGGTTACAGGCCAGCCGGGACATCCAGACCAGTTCCCCTGTATAGATAGCTGGCTTCAACTAGTGCTGAACCCCCCTGCAGTGGTTAAGAGGAAAGGCTGCAGCAGTGCTTGTAGCAAAGGGACAGTTAGGGAAAGGAGATTCACGCTCCACTTTGCCAGAAGAAACAGAAGCCTAAGGTTCTAGTGGACCCAGAGTCAGAATAATTGGCGGGAGGAAGCAATACCTGTCCCTAGGACACCTCTGGCTCCACTAGAACCTCCCCCTATGGAGAAGAGGGGCTAGAGCCCAAGCACCAGAACAACTGCCAAGTCCCAGAACCCCCAGGCCACCCAAAAGGGAAGGGAAAGATAGCATCCCACCAGAAGAAAGCCCTCCACTGGTGGCCTGCTTACGGCCTAAACCTGGGGTACAAATGCCTTTGAGAGAGCAGCGCTACACTGGAGTGGCCGTGGAGGGACACATGAGGGAGAGACATGCATATGTGTACCAAGCCTTCACCACTCACTACTGACCTGTTTAATTGGAAACAGAACACTCCCACATACACGAAGAGGCCACAAGCCATGATCAATTTAATGCAAACTATTATCCAAACACATAACCCCACTTGGGCTGATTGCCATCAACTGCTGATGAACCTCTTCAACGCAGACGAGAGGTGAGGGGTGCTCCAGAGGGCCACCAAGTGGCTGAAGGAGAATGTCCCAAGTGATGTTCAGAATCCCCAGGAGTACGCTAAGATACATTTGCCCACCACGCATCCCCATTGGGATCCCAATGAGCGTGAGGGTAAGGAAAACATACTCCAATATAGAAAGGTCCTCATGGAGTGGCTCAAAAGATAACCAGTCTTCACAAGGTGTCGGAATTTAAGCAAGAGAAGGATGAGATCCCTGGGTGGTTCTATGAAAGGCTATGTGAGGCTTTTCAGATGTACACCCCATTCAATGTGGAGAGGCCTGAGCACCAGACAATGGTCACTGTGTCCCTGGTTATGCAAAGTGCTGAGGATATTAGGAAAAAGCTCCAGAAACAGGTTGGGTTTGTGACCGACCCTGAGTGCTGCTCAGCTGCGGGAAATAGAACATCAGGTTTTCACTGACCCAGATGTGGTGAACTGCAGACAGGCTCACAGGAAGGATAAACGGTGGGCCGAGCAGGATGCTGACTTGCTGGCCACAGCCGATGCTGACTTAATAGCTGCAGCCATGGGGAGAACCCCCCTCAAGGGATGAGGGAAGGGGGGCCCGAACAAACGGGCCCAGCCTGGGAGCCAGCCTCTACTGAGGAGCCAATGTGCCTATTGCAAGGAGATGGGACATTGGAAAAGTCAATGTCTTCAGTTAAAGAAGAGACAGGAAGGTGAGGAGTCAGGAGCTGCTGTAGAGGGAGAAGGAGCCCTATTCGACTTAGCTGAAGGAATACTGGACTAAAGGGGACTGGGCTCATTCACCCCCAAAGAGCCTATGGTCAGGATGACGGTGATGTCAGAGACATTGATTTCCTTGTCCACACGGGCGGAGCACTCAGTGGTGACCCAGCCCATAGCCCCTTTGTCCAGCAGATCAATAGGAATTGGAGCAAATGGAATTTCAGAAAAACAAGCCTTCTGTTTACCACGAACCTGCTCTGTAGGAGGCCATGAAATTATACATCAGTTCCTGTATATGCCAGACTGCCCCTTACCCTTCCTGGGGAAAGACTTGTTAAGCAAACTGACAGCTACTATTACCTTCACCGACCAGCCTTCCTTGCAGCTTAAACTACCATGAACAGTCATGGCTCTCACTGTCCTGCAGGAGGAAGGGTGGAGACTTTTCCTGACTGAACTGAGTCAGGGGCTAACCCCCACCCTGCACAAAAGGTGGCCACGTGTTTGGGTGGAGGACAACCCTCCAGGGATGGCTGTGAACCAGGCTCCAGTGGTCACTGAAGTAAAGCCAGGGGCATTGCCATGTAGACAAACACAATACCCAGTACCAAGAGAGGCCTTGGAGGAGATCCGAGCCCACCTCAGATGTTTAAAAGCCTTTGAAACCATAGTTCCTTGCCAGTCTCCTTGGAACACTCCTTTCTTACCTGTCCCCAAGCCGGGCACCAAGGACTATTGGCCAGTGCAGGACCTGCACCTGCACTGTGCAGTCATCGAGTAATGGTGACTTTGCACCCCGTGGTGCCCAGTCCTTATACATTGTTAGGACTACTGCCAGCTGAGGCCAGTTGGTTTACTTGCTTAGACTTAAAAGATGCTTTCTTCAGTATCCGGTTAGCCTCTGAGAGCCAGAAACTGTTTACCTTCCAGTGGGAAGATCTGGAGTCAGCTGTAATCACACAGTACACCTGGACTCGGCTTCCACAGGGATTTAAGGACTCCCCAACCACCTTCAGAGATGCACTGGCTCGGGAGCTCTAGGTGTTTCCCACCAAAGACCTAGGTTTTGTGATGCTTCAGTACATGGATGATCTTTTGCAGGGACACCCGGTAGCAGCCGGATGTGCCCGGGGAACTGACTCGTTGCTCAGACATCTGGAGATCTGTGGATACAAGGTCTCCAAGAAAGGCCCAGATGTGTCAACCACAGGTGTGCTCTCTGGGATTTACTCTCCAGCAGGGGCCGTGAAGCCTAGGAATAGAGAGGAAGCAGGTTATCAGTAACCTGCTGGTGCTGAAGACTCAAAGACAGGCACGAGAGTTCTTAGGGGCTGTGGGATTCTATAGGCTGTGGATTCCTAACTTTGCGGTCCTAGCAAAACCTCTGTATGAGGCCACAAAGAGGGGAGATGGAAAGCCATTTGAGTGGAGCTCAGAACAACAGGCCTTCTCTCAGTTAAAGGAAAAGTTGATGTCTGCCCCAGCTCTCGGGCTGCCAGGCTTGACAAAGCCTTTTACTTTGTATGTGTCTGAGAGGAAGAAAATGGCAGTGGGGGTCCTCACTCAGGCCATAGGCCCATGGCCCCAGCCTGTGGCCTACGTGTCCAAACAACTGGATGTAGTCTCCAAGGGATGTCCCCGGTGCCTGCGGGCGCTAGCGGCTACTGCCCTACTGACACAGGAAGCAGACAAGTTAACTCTGGGACAGAGTTTAAAGATAAAAGCCCCTCATGCTGTGGTCACAGTAATGAACACAAAAGGCCATCATTGGCTCACCAATGCCCGATTAACCAAGTATCAGGGCTTGCTGTGTGAAAATCCATGCATAACCATAGAAGTTTGCAACACCCTAAACCCAGCCACGGACCCAGTGACACATGATTGCCTAGAGGTACTGGACTCAGTCTACTCCAGTTGGCCGGGTCTGCAGGACCAGCCGTGGGCTTAGGCTGATTGGGAGCTGTAGGAGGACGGAAGCAGCTTTGTCAACCCTCTGGGGAAAGGTGAGCTGGGTATGCGGTGATTACTCTGAACTCAATCATAGAAGCAAAACTATTACCTCAAGGTGCCTCAGCACAGTGAACAGAGCTGATAGCGCTAACTCTCGCCTTCAAATTGAGTGAAGGAGTCGTGCGCGGTGGCTCACGCCTGTAATCCCAGCACTTTGGGAGGCCGAGGCGGGTGGATCATGAGGTCAAAGATCGAGACTATCCTGGTCAACATGGTGAAACCCCGTTTCTACTAAAAATACAAAAAATTTGCTGGGCGTGGTGGCGCATGCCTGTAATCCCACCTACCCAGGAGGCTGAGGCAGGAGAATTGCCTGAACCCGGGAGGCGGAGGTTGCGGTGAGCCGAGATCACACCATTGCACTCCAGCCTGGGTAACAAGAGTGAAACTCCGTCTCAAAAAAAAAAAAAAAAAAAGTAGCAGTGAGAGTCTCGAATCAGGGAATGAGAGAGGAGGCCTCCTCATTCCTTAGCCTTGCACCCTCCAGATGGAAGGGAGGGTAAAAGAGATAAAATATTGAGACCAGTGATCAGGCAACTTGCTGACACCACAGGCCAGGCCACAATGAGGCCCAGAGACTGGGAAAGTAACTCCCCTCTTGATAACTAGTACATATGTTTTCTATAAACCTTGAAAATGTTGCAAAGAATGTTATTACTGCCGGCCAGAGCCCAGCACTGAGTCACGTCCTCCAGGTTTACACAACCCAGACCCCTTCCTGGAGATACCTCTGTCCACTAGCAATTTACTGCCTTTGTCCAGCTCCAGTAAGCCTACCCCTTGCCCTCCCCAAGTGCGTCAAATATGAACCAGTAAATCAATGAAGCCAAAGACTGTGAGGTCATACGCCTAGCCTATGGGCAATGACACAGTTCTGCCTCAGTTTCTCCTTTAGAGTTGTAAGCCTATAAAAAGGGAGAGGAACTGTTCCTCCGGGAGCTCGGTACTTGGGACGTAAGTCTACCGAGACTCCACGGCGATTAAAGGTCTCTTCCTTTCTTACTCCGGTGTCTGAGTGGCTTTGTTCACAGTTCTTCCTGCTACACGGGGAATGGGCAAATTCTTGCACTGCAGCAGGAACTTTCAGTGGTAGATGATCCTGGTACCTCCTGGTGTGGAGTGCCCGCTGCATGGTGCTGTCGTAGGCTTGAAATCGTGCCGCTCTGGAACTTGGCCTGAGTGAGCGGGAGGAGCAGAAAGAGGACCAGCGGGGGTTGAGGTCGTGGGGTGCAGCAGTAGAATGGTGGCTTATCGCAGGTGTAATTTGTTAAAATGATGTCATGCTGGGTCAGGGTGGGCCCTAAATGCAATGACTGGGGTGCTTCTAAGAAGGCCATGTGAAGACACAGGCACACAGGGAAGACCAAGTAATGACAGAGGCAGAAATTGAAGTGATGCAGCTAGAGATTGGCAGGGGGTGGGGAGGGGAAGAGGGGCCGGGGCAGGAGGAGGAAGGGGCAAGGAAGGATTCTTCCTTGGAGGCTTCAGAGGGAGCATGACCCTGCCAACACCTTGATTGTGGATTTCTGGCCTCTAGAACTTTGAGAGAAGGAATTTCCATTCTTTTAAGCTATGCAGTTTGTGGTACTTTGTTGGGCCAGCCCTAGGGAACACCATATTCAATAGTTTCCCTAGTTAGAAATCTGAAAAAAGGTTTGTTTTTTTTTTGTTTTGCTTTGTTTTTACCCTCATTGATGAAAAGAGTCAAACTCTGTAAGATATTTGAAGAGATTTATTCTGAGACAAATATGAGTGATCATGGCCTGTGACACAGCCCTCAGGAGGTCCTGAGAACATGTGCCCAAGGTGACTGGGGTACAGCTTGGTTTTATATATTTTAGGGAGGCAGGAGACATCGATCAAATACAGTTAAGAAATACTTGTTTTGGCCCAGGTGTGGTGGCTCACACATATAATTTCAGCACTTTGGGAGGCCGGGGCAGGTGGATCACTTGAGGTCAGGAGTTCAAGACCAGCCTGGCCAACAAGGTGAAACCCTGTCTCTACTAAAAATACAAAAATTAGCTGAGCATGGTGGTGCACGCTTGTAGTCCCAGCTACTTGGGAGGCTCAGGAGGGAGAATTGCTTGAACCAGAGAGCAAAGTTGGCAGTGAGCTGAGATTGCGTCACTGCACTCCGGCCTGGTGACAGAGCGAGACTCCATCTCAAAAAAAAAAAACAAAAACAAATCAGAGCTTAGTCCTCATCCTCTATAAGCCTTCCTGCAAAACGTCATTCCTCTTTCCTTTTCTTACCAGTTCATTTAGTTATAAGGAACAAAACTCTCTTCAGGCTAAGAAAAGGGTGGGGACTTACTCCACAAATTGTCTATTGTCCCATGAGAATGTGGTTCCTGACACATAGGAGGCCTATTCAACCTTATTTTCTGCTCTCACCCTGTTCTAGATAAATGGAAACCCTTATGATTTTCCTAAACACATATGCTTCTTTGATCATAGTGGCTTTTTCAGCAAAATGTTCTTTTTCTTCTCTAGAAATCAGGATACACGGACACCTGTTCTGCTTTGCAGCGCTGTACTTTTTTAGCAAGACGAGTAATCTGTGTTCTTCTGAAAATACCAAAAACACCAATTTCATATAATGCAGGGTTCTTTTGAAGGCTACTTGAAAATGTATGTGAAAGCATAGGAAACAGCCTCACTTGATACTGACATAATATATTATTGTTGTAGGTCTGATCTAAGTCCTGTGCTCCTTTTTAAGATTTTGCTATATTCTTCTAAAGATATACCAATCTTCTCCCCTGAATTTTTTTTTGTTTTATTATTTAGTTTTTATTTCATAGTCATACACTTAACTCTGCAATCCAGCTAGGCATGGAAGGGAATAAGGAGCACATGGAACTCAAGGGGAACTGCAGCGAGAGCACAAAGATTCAGGATACTGCGAGCAGACGGGGTGGAGGGGCGCTCTCCCGAGCTACAGAAGGAATGATTCGGTGGTTAAGATAAAACCAGTCCAACTTTATTAATTAGAGTTGTCCACAGTCAATGGTGATCTTTTTGTTGATCTTGGCATTCCGGGGCCCAAAGCACTCCATGGCCTACACAATATTCATGCCTTCTTTCACCTTGCCAAAGACCACATGCTTGCCACCCAACTACTCCGTCTTGGCAGTGCAGATGAAAAACCGGGAACTGTTTGTGTTGGGTCCAGCATTTGCCATGGACAAGATGCCAGGACCTGTATGCTTCAGGATGAAGTTCTTGTCATCAAATTTCTCCCCGTAGATGGACTTGCCACCAGTGCCATTATGGCATGTGAAGTCACCACCCTGACACATAAACCCTGGAATAAGTCTGTGAAAGCAAGAATCCTTACAACCAAATTCTTTCTCTCCAGTGCTCAGAGCATGAACAGTTTTCTACTGTCTTTGGAATGTTGTCTGCAAACAGCTCAAAGGAAGTGTGGCCCAAGGGCTTGTCATCAACAGTGATGTCCAAGAACACGGTGGGGTTGACCATGGCCGATAGCACGGGGCTTCTGGCGGTGGCAGCATCTGCAAAGTTCCTGAATTTATTCCCACTCCCCCCACCCAAGATGAAGTCTCGCTCTGTTGCCCAGGCTGGAGTGCAGTGACACAATCTCGGCTCACTGCTTCCTCTGCCTCCTGGGTTAGCTGGGACTACAGGCATGTGCCACAACCTCCGGATAATTTTTAGTAGAGACGAGGTTTCACCGTGTTGGCCAGGCGGTCTTGAACTCCTGACCTCATTGATCCTCCTGCCTCAGACTCCAAAACTGCTGGGATTACAGGTGTGAGCCACCGCGCCCAGCCAGCCCCTGAATTTCTGTAATACTTTCATTACCGCTCAGGTTGACACCTAATTTTACACTATCTTGCAAATTTCTTTCTTTTCTTTTTTTTTTTTTTTTAGACAGGGTCTCACTCCGTCACCAGGCGTCAGGCTGGAGTGCCGTGGCGCGACCTCGGCTCACTGCAACCTCCGCCTCCTGGGTTCAAGCAATTCTCCTGCCTCAGCCTCCCGAGTAGCTGGGACTACAGGCGCACACCACCATGCCCAGCTAATTTTTTTATATTTTTAGTAGAGACAGGGTTTCACCATGTTGGCCAGGATGGTCTCGCTCTCTTGACCTCATGATTCTCCCGCCTTGGCCTCCCAAAGTGCCGGGATTACAGGCGTGAGCCACCACGCCCAGCCGCAGATTTCTTCTTAAATTGTTCATAAGTATTTTTTCCTTCTCTCCATAACCCAATGGGCTAATAAAGACAGATTGTAGAGCGAGGTGCGATGACTCATGTCTGTAATCCCAGCACTCTGGGAGCCAACACAGGCACATCACCTGAAGTCAGGAGTTTGAGACCAGCCTGGCCAACATGGTAAACCCCTGTCTCTACAAAAAATACAAAAATTAGCTGCGCGTAGTGGCAGATGCCTGTAATCCCAGCTACTCAGGAGGCTGAGGCAGGATAATCGCTTGAACCTGGGAGACGGAGGTTGCAGTGAGCCAAGATTGTGCCATTTGCACTCCAGTCTGGGCAACAAGAGCAAAACTCTGTCTCAAAAAAAAAAAAGATTGTCACTTATAGTTATGGTCCTTCAGTACAAAGGAGGGAAATTCTAGGAGAGTCATTTATTTAATACCAGTTATGTTATGTTTCACATACTACAAGGATTATTTAACTCTCTTAAAGAAAAACCTATCATTGACTTTCTTTTGCAGATATAAAAATTGGCATACAGAGAGGTTAATTTGCCCACTGTTACAGAACTAGGATGTGGCAAAGTTGAAATTTAGAATCAATTCTACCTGGACTTTGCTTACTATCAAATGTCAAATTATTAGGCTAGGGTTACTAAAGACTACTGGGCAGGTAACAGACTTGATCGGCCTTACTTAGTGCTGGACTTCATGGCAAACTTCTTTACCTGGGAAATCTGCATAGATCTGCTCTGGAGATAATATATTTATGTTATCAAGAGTTAGGTCTGTTCAACCCAGACTAGGAGCATTATATTTCATGCTCTCTGGCAGAGATGCTTTACATAAAGTGATCTAGAATTCCTCTGCTTACACATAACACTGAATATAGAAATATTTATGATCTGTGCCCAATAAATACATATTGTTTTTGACTGGCTGATCTTGGTATGTATTTTCACTTAAATGGGTTTTCCTGTAGATTTAGGAATACAGTAAAATAAAAATTGCTTTGGAAATATTGAATTGGCAGACTTTATGCTTTTGTTATTATGATCTCATACTCTAATTGTACCAAAAATGGATTTTGATTACATTCCCCAAGTGTGTGTTCAACTATTCAATTGATTTTTATTGAACTGGTGGTACAAATCACTTTTCTTTTTGGTACGTTATAGTCCCTAGATGGTAATTAGATTTGGCAATTCTTTAATCCTACTACATCCCTATGATGGTGCAAGTATCCTTCACTAGATCTAGTGTCATTCAGGTCAATCTATAACTTCTACTGGTTTGTAAAAGCAAGGCATTATTTTATGTTTTGTGGGTTTTTTGGAGATGGAGTCTTGCTATGTTGCCCAGGCTGGAGTGCAGTGGCATGATCGTGGCTCACTGCAACCTCTGCCTGCTTGGGTTCAAGCGATTCTCCTGCCTCATCCTCCTGAGTAGCTGGGATTACAGGCACCCACCACCAAGCCCAACTAATTTTTGTATTTTTAGAAGAGACGGGGTTTAGCCATGTTGGCCAGGCTGGTCTTGAACTCCTGACCTCAGGTGATCTGCCACCTCGGCCTCCCAAAGTGCTGGGATGATAGACATGAGTCACTGTGCCCGTCCTAAGGCATTATTATTGTTGTTATTATTATTATCATTATTATTATTTTGAGATGGAGTCTTGCTCTGTTGCTCAGGCTGGAGTGCAGTGGAGCGATCTCAGCTCACTGCAACCTCGGCCTCTCGGGTTCAAGTGATTCTCTTGCCTTAGCCTCCCGAGTAGCTGGGACTACAGGTGTGCACCACCACGCCCAGCTGATTTTGTATTTTTAGTAGAGACAGAATTTCATCATGTTGGCCAGGCTGGTCTCAATCTCCCGACCTCGTGATCTGCTTGCCTTGGCCTCCCAAAGTGCTGGGATTACAGGTGTGAGCCACCGTGCCCTAACTAAGGCCTTATTTTATGAACTTACGTTTTTCCTTCACCTTTTGATAATTAACCATGTGACGAAGTTTTGGCATTCACTTTGGGTATAACATCCTGAGCCTCTCTATAACTTTCTAGGCACTTTTTATTTTTTACCATTAGGATATGGATTTTCCCCACAAAGGATTACCTTTCCTCCAGCAATGCTCAATGTGTTCAAATAATTTTCAGTTGGTTATTCTAAGTAAATAGGTCAAATAGTTTATGTTCTTGTTCCCAGTCTCTCTCTCTCTCTCTTTCCCTCTCTGTCTCTCTCTCCCTCTCTCTCTCTCTCTCTCTCTCTCTCTCTCTTTTTAGATTGTGTCTTGCTGTGTTGCACAGGCTGGCCTCAAACTCCTGGGCTCAAGTGATCCTCCCACCTCAGCCTCCCAAATAGCTGGGACTACAGAAACATGCCACTGTGCCTGTCTTCCATTCTCTTTTCTTGTATTAGAATTCTGTGGCTGCATGTAAGCAAAGGAGAAAAATTGGCCAGGCATGGTTGCTTACATTTATAATCCCAGTACTTTGAGAGACCAAGGTGGGAGGATCGCTTGAGGCCAGGAGTCTGAGATCAGTCTGGGCAACATAGTGAGACCCCCATCTCTATAAAAATAAAATTTTCAAAATTAGCCAGGTGTGGTGGTGCATGCCTGTAGTTCCAGCTATTCAGGAAGCCGAGGCAGGAGGATTTCTTGAGCCCAGGAGGTTGAGACTGCAGTGAGCTATGATCACACCATTGCACTCCAGCCTGGGCAACAGAGTGAGACCCTGTCTCAAAAAATGGTGGCAGGGGAGGAGAGAGTGAGAATTTATTGGAAGAATACTGAGTTATTTCACTTAACTAAGCCAAGGAAATAAATTATGGTAGAACCAAATAATAAAATTTTATGTTGCTGTTTAAAAAATTGAGATAGCAGTATACCTGCTTGTATGACAAGATACTCAAGATGTATTTTTAAGTCACGGAACACTGTTTATATCATGATCCCACTGGGCTATATGCTTATAAATGGATATACAAAGTTTGGAAGGATATGCTAGTAAATGTTAACAGTGATCTCTCTAGGGAGTAAGGTCACCAGAATGGGAAGGGTGTCAGTGGATTTTACCTTTATTTATTCTCTTCTTGAGAAGTATTTGTACTCTGTGAGCTTTGACAGTCATAGAGGTAAGCCACCCAGACCTCCCTTAAGAAAACCTGCTAGGCTGGGTGCGGTGGTTCACACCTGTAATCCCAGCACTTTGGGAGGCTGAGGCAGGAGGATCACAAGGTCAGGAGTTCAAGAGCAGCCTGGCCAATGTGGTGAAACCTCGTCTTTGCTAAAAATACAAAAATTTGTGTGGAGGTGGGCGCCTGTAGTCCCCATTACTCGGGAGGCTGAGGCAGGAGAATCGCTTGAATTCAGGAGGCAGAGGTTGCAGTGAGCTGAGATCACGCCACTGCGCTCCAGCCTGGGAGACAGCGAGACTCTGTCTCAAAAAAAAAAAGAAAGAAAACCTGCTGTAAAATGGTGCAGCTGCTATGGAAAACAGTATGGAAGTTGCTCCAAAAATACAACTACCATATGATTCAGCAATCCCACTCTGGGTATTTATAAAAAAATAAAACTTGAAATCAGGATCTTAGATAGCTGCACTCCCATGTTCCTTTGCAGCACTATTCTTGGCCAAGAATTGGAAACAACCTAAAGTCTATTGACCAACGAATGGGTTAAAAAATGTATATACACACAATGGAATATTATTCAGCTTTAAAAAAGGAAATCCTGGAATATGCAACAACATAATAAACTTGAGGACATTATGCTAAGTAAATAAGCCAGTCCCAGAAGGATAAATACTCTATGACTCCACTTATATGAGGCATCTAAAATAATCAGACTTATAGCAGCAGAGAGCAGAATGCTGATTGCCGGGAATGGGAAGTTGTTAATCAATGGATGTAACATTTCAATTATGCCAGATGAATTCTAGAGCTCTGCTGCACAATATTGTGCCTGTAGATGACAATACTGCATTGTGCACCTAAAAATCTGTTGAGTGTAACTCATGTTAAGTGTTCTTGCCACAATAAAACAATGTTAATGCATACATAATGAAAATTATTTTTTAAATCTTGTCAAAGAAAGAGAGGGAAGGAAGGCAGACAGAAAGGAAGGCAGGCAGGCCTCTATGAGAAATGTGGTTGCCTGGTCAGTCTCCAGCTGCTGTTTTGTTTCAGGGGGTGGGGCTGGTAATGGAGTCTCGCTCTGTCACCCAGGCTGGAGTGCAGTGGCGCAATCTCGGCTCACTGCAACCTCCGCCTCCCAGGTTCAACTGATTCTCCTGCCTGGGCCTCCCAAGTAGTTGGGCTTACAGGTGCGCATCACATCTGGCTAATTTTTTTTTTTTTTTTTGAGGCAGAATCTTGCTGTTGCCCAGGCTGAAGTGCAGCGGCCTGATCTCGGCTCACTGCAACCTCCATCTCCCAGGTTCAAGTGATTCTCCTGCCTCAGCCTCCCGAGTAGCTGGGACAACAGGTGCAAGCCACCACACCCAGCTAATTTTGGTATTTTTAATAGAGATGGGGTTTTACTATGTTGGCTATGCTGGTCTCAAACTCCTGACCTCAGGTGATCTGCCTGACTTAGCCTCCCAAAGTGCTGGGATTATAGGCATGAGCTACTGTGCCTGGCCATGCCCAGTTAATGTTTTGTGTTTTTAGTAGAGATAGGGTTTCACCATGTTGGCCAGGCTGGTTTCAGACTCCTGACATCAAGTCATCTGTCTGCCTTGGCCTCCCAAAGTGCTGGATTACAGGTGTGAGCGACCGTGCCCGACCAGCTGCCGTGTTTGGATCCACCTTCCACCTCAGTTCTCACACTGAGGCCACTTTCTGGTTTACTCCCACTCAATGACTGCACGCAGTAGGAAGGAGTACTAAGTCTGAGGTACATAATACAGTCGCTGATTTAGTAAATGCATTCTTTCCCTCATCTGTCTCAGGAAAAAGACTAGAAATGGTTTGCATCCACGTGGGACAGACAATATTTACTTAGTTTTGCCCCAAGAATAATGCTTGCTCCATTGATGATAAAATGTGAATTGTAGGCTGCTATAGTTGGCATTATTTGTCCCCACCAAAATCTCATGTTGAATTCTAATCCCCAGTGCTGAACATGGGGCCTGGCCAGAGGTGTTTGGATCACAGGGGCGGATCCCTTATAGCTTGGTGCTGTCTTTCAAGTTCTCTTGAGATCTAGTCATTTAAAAGTGCATGGCATCTGCCCCCCACCTTGCTACTGCTTTCACCATGTGATGTGCCTGCTTCCCCTTTGTCTTCTGTGATGATTGGAAGTTTGCTGAGGCCTCCCCAGAAGCACATGCTGCTATGCTTCCTGTACAGCCTGCAGAACCACCAGCCAATTAAACCTCTTTCTCATAAATTATCCAGTCTCAGGTATTTCTGTATAGCAATCTAAAAAAAAAATTGGCACCAGGAGTGCAGAATTACCATAAAGATACCTGAAAATGTGGAAGTGACTTTGGAACTGGGTAACCAGGCAGAGGTTGAGTTTGGAAGGTTCAGAAAAAGACAGGAAGATGAGGAAAGGTTTGAAATTCTTCGAGACTGGATAAATGGTTGCGACCAAAATGCTGATAGTGATATGGACAGCAAGATCCAGGCTGCTGAGTCTCAGATAGAAATGAGGAAGAGTTAGAGCTTGTGTGTGTGTATATATATATATATACACACACACACATATACATATACACATATATATACATATATATATATATATATATTTTAGACAGTTTTGCTCTGTCCCTCAGGCTGGAGTACAGTGGTGCAATTTCAGCTCACTGTAACCTCCACCTCCTGGGTTCTAGTGATTCTCCTGCCTCAGCCTCCTGAGCAGCTGGGATTACAGGTGCCTGCCACCATGTCTAGCCAATTTTTGTTTTTTCCTTTTTTTAGTAGATATGGGGTTTCACCATGTTGGTCAGGCTGGTCTCGAACTCCTGACCTCAGGTGATCCACCTACCTCAGCCTCCCAAAGTGCTGGGATTATAGGCGTGAGCCACTGCGCCTGGCTAAGGAGCTTATATTTAAAAGGGAAGCAGAGCATAAAAGTTTGGAAATTTTGTAGCCTGCCCATGTGTCAAAGAAAGAAAAAGCTTTCTCAAAAGAGGAATCCAAGCAGGCTGTGGAGCAACCACCTGCTAGAGATATTTGCATAACTAAAAAGGAGCCAGTGTTAACAGTCAAGACAGAGAAAAAAGCCTTGAACACATTTCAAAGACCTATGCAGCAGCCCCTCCTATCACAGGCCCTGAGACCTAGGAGGGAAGAATGGTATCATGGGCCAGGCCCAGAGCCCCGCTGCCCTGCACAGCCTTGGGACACTGCTCCCTATACGGTGCAGCTCCAGCTCCAGCCAGGGTTCAAAGGGGCACAAGCACAGCTTAAGATACCACCTTGGAGAATACAAGTTGTAAATGGCTTTCACGGGGTGTTAAGCCTGCAGGTACAGAGTCCAAGAGTGGTGGGTTCTTGACAGCCTCTGCCTAGATTTCAGAGGATGCATAGAAAAGCCTGGGTGTTCAGCCAGAAACCTGCTACAGCAGTGGGGCCCACATACAGAACCTCTACTAGGGCGGTGCGGAGGGGAAATGTGGGATTGGAGGCCCCGCATGGAGTCCCTTCTGGGGCACTGTGGGCCACCATCCTTCAGACTTGTAGATGCATCTGCAGCTTGCACCCTGAGCCTGAAAAGGCCACAGGCACTCAACAACCTGTGAGAGCACCTGAGAGGGGTGGACCCTGCAAAGACACAGGCGAGGAGCTGCCCAAGGCCTTGGGAGTCCACCCTTGCAGCAGTGTGCCCTGGATATGGAATATGGAGTCTAAGATTTAATGACTGCCCTGCTAGGTTTTGAACTTGCATGGGCTCCGTAACCCCTTTCTTTTGGCCTATTTCTCCCATTTGGAATAAAAATGTTTACCCAATGCCCATACCCCCATTGTGTCTTCAAAGTAGTAACTTGTTTTGATTTTACAGGCTCATAGGTAGAAGGAACTCATTTCCACAAGAATTTGGATTTGAAACTTGGAACTTTTGAGTGAATGCTGGAATTAGTTAAGACTTTGGGGGACTGCTGGGATGGCATAATTGTCCTTTGTCATCTACTCTACCCAAAGGTGTAGAGTGGATCTGTGCAGTGTTAAGGAGTGTAATGAGGTTACCATGGAGTTGTGCCACTCAGGTCTCAAAACTGGATGCAAGTAACAAACCTGGCTGACAGCCTCCAGCTGCCAGTCCTCCTGATTTGTTGGAGCATTCACATGAAAACCAAACCGTTATGTTCTCCCCAGGCTGCTCCAGACTAGCAGTCAGGCCATCTCTGCCCAATCCAGAACTACTATAATAGAAACTCTGCTCTGAGTTTCCTCATCAGGCTGGCAGACTCTCAGAATAGCTGAGGTTTGAGTTCTCTCCTCTGTCTTCGTCACAGGTGTCAGAAGCGCATTGCATTCTGAAGGCCTTCCCTACCTACTGCTCCCTCTCCCTTGTATCCCTATAGGCATTTCCCTCAATGTCTCTAGCCTATCTGACTCCATCTTGGTGTCTGCCTTTTGAAGGATCCAAAGTAACACTAGCATGTATGCTTTAACAATAAATTTGTTAAATGAGAATAATCGTTTTGTTTTTTTCCAGATAGAGTCTCATTCTTGTTACCCAGGGTAGAGTGCAATGGCACAATCATGGCTCACTGCAGTGTTCAACTTCCTGGGCTCAGATGATCCTGTCACCTCAGCCTCCCGAGTAGCTGGGACCACAAGTGTCCACCACCATGCTGGGCTAATTTTTGCATTTCTGGTAGAGACCGGATTTTACCACGTTGCCCAGGCTGGTCTTGAACCTCTGGGCTCAAGTGAGCCACCCACCTCAGCCTCCCAGTGTTGACATTACAGCCATGAGCCACTGTGCCTGACTAAGGTTTTTCGAGCGATTCTCCTGCTTCAGCCTCCTGTCTGGTATTATGCCCCACCACACCTGGTTTATTTTTGTATATATACATAATTTTTAGTAGAGATGTGGTTTCACCATGCTGGTCAGGCTGGTCTCGAACTCTTGACCTCAAGTGGTCTACTCGCCTGGGCTTCCCAAAGTGCTAGATTACAAGTGTGGGTCACCATGCCCAGCACCATGTTAATTGTTTTTTTTTTTTTTTTCCCTGAGACAGAGTCTCAAAATGCCCACACCCCCATTGTGTCTGTGAAGTCGATACCTGGACCAAAGTGAACTGATACAGAATGGAGTATAGAGAAACAGCTGCTTCACACTGCATGCTATCTTATTTCCAGTGCACGGTATCTTTATTTTAGATAACAGATTGAATCAAACAGATTAGAGTTATTGCTTTCTTGTTCTGTATATTCATATTCTCCACTTGAAAAAGCACACAGTCAAATCTATCTTCATCCATTCTGTTAGTGAGGGTAGGCAAAAAAGATCCTGGTTAGTTCAAAAGAACCTAGGGGGGAAAAACACATACAACTTACTTAAATCATAGATTTTAAAACTCTCTATAACCTGAATAAAACAAAAAGAAAATAAAGACAGAAAATCAACTAAGATGACAATAAAACATTCTAAATTGATTAGACTACCAAAATCCACAACCAGCTTTGTATTATCAAAGAATTTGTCTTGGTGAGCTCAGCTAACAAAGGTATTCTCTGATTCTGACTTAGAAGACATGTAATGTTCTTACCATTAGAAAATAAAAGCTAAACCTATTACTGTTTTATAAGAGCAACCTTATTTCCCAAATTTATTTGACTCTCCTTCAGGAAAAACTATTCTAACTCCCTGGAAATTGTTCTCTCTAGTGAGTGAGCAGTCATAAGTTAATTTATAGGTCCATAATGTTTTCCACTTCATTAAGATGCTGACACCAAAACAGCCAAAAAGTTTTACCTTTTTTTAATCTGCAAGTTTTGTGACTTATTTTAGACACCTTAGTTTTGTTTTGTTTTTTTTTTTTTGTAAAGACAGGGTCTCTCGCTTTGTTACCTATCCTCCCATCTTGGCCTCCCAAAATGCTGGGATTACATACAGATAAGAGCCACAGTGCCCAGCCTTCCAGGGATTAAATTAAACTGCACTAAAGAAGTAACATGTTAAAAAAAAAAAAAAAAAATCAACCCAATTTCAGACACTGAATATTTGTAACTTAAAAAATACAATCACGAAGATGTCTCTGTACTATTACTCCTTAGCAATCCTATAATACAGACAATTGTGCTTCATTTTAGTCAGAAAAACTCTACCAAGAGAAATACTCTAAAGAAAAAAATTTCTTGTAGAACACACAAAATAAAATTATTGTGCCAATATGTCCAGACAAACAAAATTCAAGTTAAATGCTCTCTTGGGTTCTAGGTTAACTTTACAGCAAGTTACAGAAGAAAAAAATTTTTGGTTCAGATTAAAACTCAAGTTTATCACTTTCTTTCAGTTCTAAAACATTAAGATTTCTATATGTTAATCAAAATGACTGTTCTGTCACTTAGGCTTGAGTACAGTGGCGCGAACCTGGCTCACTGCAACCTCTACTTCCTGGGCTCAAATGATTCTCCTGTTCCAGCCTGCAGAGTAGCTGGGATCACAGGCACACATCACCGTGCCCAGCTAATTTTTGTATTTTTAGTAGAGTCGAGGTTTTGCCATGTTGGCCAAGGTGATCTTGAACTTCTGGCCTCAAGTGATCTGCCCACCTCGGCCTCCCAAAGTGCTGGGATTATAGGCGTGAGCTACCATCCCTGGCCACTAATCAAAATTAAGATAATACATTTAAAAAAATTTAGACACTGACCATATTAACAGAGGCAGTGTGTTCTTATGTTCCAAACTAATATGCATGATGTTTTTCAGCATTCAGCCCATTTTTAAAAATAAAGGGCTCCTCTTTTCACATGGTTAAGAAAAAGAAAACTGCACATTTAGACAATATATCAGTTATTCTAGCATCATGTTACTATACATCCTGTTATTACAAGTAAACACAATCATCTTATTTAACGATCCACTTACCCACTGCTAGCCTAAAAATCTGCAAGGAACAGGATTTTCAGAATAAAAAGATTATCTTTCTTGTAGATTGATTCATATTCCAGAATAGAAATGGAAGGTAGGTGAGGATTAATGGTATACTAGATATAAGGAATCCACTCCTCTTCTCCCTTGACCAGAAGTTAAAGCGAAAACAAAGGCCTTTTTGCATCATTTTTTAATTCAGCAAGGGATATCTTTTCAGTGTCAAACCCTATAATTACGATGTATTTATAATTACATGTTTGCTGTATACAACAAATAAATGTACATGCAAAACATGTAAACAATTCTGCACACAAACCATCTAAAACGGCCATCTACAACCTGCCTTAATATCCTTTACTTAAATAGACCCCCATCTTATCTTGGATAACCACAAGCACAAATACAACTTTCTTTGTGACACCGCAGCTCTCACTGCAGAGCACATGCTCAGTAACTATAGATTTTGAGGATGCATGGTATACAATGCAAAGAGCACTGGACTGACAATTAGGAGACGAGAATCCTAGGCCTGGCTCAGTTATCTTGGGCAAGTCACCAACTTCTCTGCACTTTAGTTTCCTTATGTACAAATTCAAGATTATATCAGATGACTAAACTTTCCAGATTACTCTAACTTCTACGGCAGGGCTCTGCAGGCTGGTAGCTCATTCTGTTATTATAGATATTAACAGGAGTCAGGACTCTCCTTCTTTAATAATTTCTTCCTCTAGATATACTGTTTTTACCATCTTTAAAAGTTGAAAACATTATCTGTGTGCTACTTTACTAGAATAAAAAACCTTCTAAGATGGTCACGTATATGCCCTAAAAACAGATTTATACCAGTTACAGTTTAACACTCATTTATAAGACTAAAACTTGATACTCTCTAATATGAAGGTCTCTAAAAACACTGACTGCTCTGCTCATTTTCTGATTTCATTAGAGACTTTAAAAAATCAAAGGTCAACTTGAAGTTAAAAGTTGTCGAAATAAGCCAGAAGTGGTGGCTCATGCCTGTAATCCCATCACTTTGGGAGGCTGAGGTAGGTGGATCACTTGAGGCCAGAAGTTAAAGACCTTTTGCCTGGCCAATGTGGCAAAACCCCATCTCCACTAAAATGACCAAAAAAAAAAAAAAAAGAAAAAAATCAGTCAGGTGTGGTGGTACACACCTGTAATCCTAACTACTCAGGAGGCCGAGGCACAAGAATCACTTGAATGCAGGAGGTGGAGGTTGCAGTGAACTGAGATCATGCCACTGCACTCTATCCAGCTTGGGTGACAGAGTGAGACCCTGTCTTTAAAAAAAAAAAAAAAAAGAATAAGAGCCATATGCCTTTCATTTCTGACCAAATGATCTTACACAGCTTGATTGCCAGAAACAATAGATACTATAGTTAAAATAAATAAGTAGTTGAGAGAATAAACAGGTCTGCATCTTATTATAAATTTAATTGAAATTTACATTCTTTAATTCTAGAGAACTTCCAAGTATTATTTAATTTCTTCTATTCAGTCTAGTCAAATTCTAATAAAGAATGCAAATGAAAAGTGGGGAGAGAGGGAGGGAGGAAGAGACAGACATACACACGCTCTTAGGAAAAACAGGCAGGCAGAGATGAAGAATTGCAACATTGGATAATTAAAATTCAGAACTGAATGTGAGAGAAAGAAGCTTACAAATAGACTCGGGTAAGGGAGAAGCACAAAGACAGGGAGAGACAGAGGAACAGGGGAAAAGTCCAACCAGATAATCAAGAGAGAAAGGTGAATGGGCAGGGTGCAACTGATGGCAGAGTGGAACATGGCACAGTGACAAGGAAATGAGTCTTGATCTAGAGACGGCCAGTTGGAAGAGATCACTCCAACCCCAATAATTTTTTTCCAATTATATTCTTTTGTTATCTCCCAAAGCGCCCACTAAAAAGGGAAGAGTCTTTTAATTTTGATTTATTTATTTTGAGATGGAGTTTTTCTCTTGTTGCCCAGGCTGAAGTGCAGTGACACGATCTTGGCTCACTGCAGCCTCTGTCTCCTGGGATCAGGATGTTCTCCTGCCTCAGCCTCCCGAGAAGCTGGGATTACAGGTGCCCGCCACCACGCCCAGCTAATTTTTGTATTTTTAGTAGAGATGGGGTTTCGCCATGTTGGCCAGGCTGGTTTTGAACTCCTGACCTCAGGTGATCCACCCACCTCCACCTGCCAAAGTGCTAGGCGTGAGCCACAGTGCCTGGCCAGAACCTTTTGTTTTTATAAAATGATTAACAATGAATATTTTATTTCTCTTACAAATCAGAAAAAATCAGACTTACTGTCAGTATAATTTTGCCATAATTAAAGGTCACATACACCAACTTACTGAGGAGAAAATCCTAATCTTATATACTATTAGTTATTATTCAAAGTAAAGAATGAGAATACACCAGTGAGGTTAAATTCAACCTCAGGCAAGAACCTACAGGCATTTATGATTACATGCCATTGTACATAATCATATAACGTATAACATTGCTATCAGACTAAAAACACACGATTAAAGATAACTTACCAATTAGAGTCAAAAATCCAGGAATCTTAGTCCTGCTTCCATTTTTGCCCCCCTTGCTTCAGTTGGTATGTCATGCTCTCTCTTCTCCTATGCAGATTTTAAGTCAGTAGCCATCAATCTGAAGAATTCCTTCCTCTGCTGCCACCTACCAGTTTAATTCTCTGCTGCAGCAGAAGGGTATATAGAAAAAATTATTGCTTACTATTTAGATTAAATAGAAAAAATTATTTTGTTTAACATGTTGTGTTTTTGCATATACACCAACTTTTTAATGTTTCTCCAAGACCTTCCCTCCAAAAATCAAAAACAAAAATCCCAATCACAGAAAATCAAACACTGTATGACTAATGTTCATCTAAGCTAGAAAGATTTACAAAAAAAGAAAGGAAGTGGAAAGATTTAGCCACTCAGCAGTTGCCATCTCAAGAAGCCATTTTCTTTTGTTTCCTTCTTTACCTAGTCCTACAATCTATGAATAAATACCATAACATAAAATTTGAAGTAGGTAGTCTACAACTCCTACAAATTTTAAGTTCAGAGACTACCCAAGGAAGTGTGGAAGATGCAGCAATGTAAAAGTTTTTTAAAGTAACTCTAGAAACTAAGGGTGTTAGGTGCTTTACCTGCTTGAGTTTTCAATGTTCTGGACTGCTTATTGCCCAAGGCTCTGAATACATTAAAACACGAACACATACGCCACCTACATTTAAAATAGGGTAGCATTTGTATGCCCATATAAGCAGTGGGTATATTTTTTGCAAAAGAGTAATAAATTCATTAAGTCCTCTAAAAAGGACTGACCATAAATGCCCACTTCCTCAAACTATACATACATAAAATAATAAGGGGAAAAAGGGAGACAGAATGACAAATATAATAGCAGTTGTAGAACTGGGGATTAACACAGCATAAATGTCTTCTGTTTGTTAAAATCCTGGGATTCTACTTTGGCTCTGCCACTTTGTTAGGACAAGGAAAAAAAACATCTTGGGATTCATTTCTATTCCCATTCTTTTTGTCATCTAGGTCTACGTTCCATATTTATTCTTTATTAGCTGTTAAGGGACAGTCTCTGGTAATGAACTACAAATAGCAGTAATGGCTTGTTTTTGTTCCGCCCTCCCACTGCCTTCATCAAGATAAAAATACGCACAGTTTTGCCAACTTAAAAGAATCAGGAAATAAAACAAACACTGACATAAGCAGCAAAGACTAGTCAACAGTGGCGTTGCAGTGACATTGCTTCTACTTTCTCATTCCTTCCCCCAGTCTCAAACCCCACCCTTTGACCTCTGTATATGGGATGAGCCTGAGCAGGAGAGTTGGTGATGTCAGGACTGCGCCGTTCCCACGGATGCTCCTAGAGGCCTGCTGTGCTGCTGGGAACTGAGGCACAGGGATGTCTGTCTGACTGAAACCTAAAACAACAACAGTTCACCCACCCCTCATGTTCCCAAACCCCACAATAGCAGCCAGGTATATATGCTATATAAGGCTCACCTAATAAGTATGAATATAGTAAAATCTAAACGCAAGATCATTCTTAACAAGTCAGTGGCATTCAAACAGGCAGTTGACCGGAGGTTGTTAAACTCTCCATGCCTTATACAATCACATAGTTTGTATACTCTAGCGTAAGTCATTCATATAAGCAAGAGAACAAGGCTCTCCTGAATAAGCCTTTTTTTTTCCCAGTATACATCACAAATTCTTGCATGAGTGCAGCTGGGACCCCTCTGTTAGTAAATTCCAATTCAACAGATAAATATCTCTGTCGTAAGATCCTTAAGGGGAATGACTGTCCTTATAAGAGTCAACTGAAGCACAGAACAGGTTAATCACTGATTACATCTCTTTATGTCTTCCTTCAGCTACAGAAATAATATTATAAGCCAAGACTTCCTGTTCACTAACTAGTGACTTGCTGGACGTACAGCCTCTTTGGATAGTACGTCTAAAGCCACAGGATGAAATTATGCAGAAGTATATCTTGAAAAGGTCCTGATTACTCTCACTAAAATTCTACCTATTAGAAAGATGATAATACCCCAAAATAACAAAAGCTCAGAGCTAAAACTTTAGGAAGGATAGGAGAAAAGAAGAAAGGGTAGGTAGACTGGGGTAAAGACAGTGGAGAGGATAGTTTAGTTTATTACCTAACAGAAAGGCTATTAAAATGGACAAGGTATATAGTCCTATCCCTAAAAATTTATGTCCTTGGTTAATGTGCTTAGCCATCTTGTACTTCAAACTGCCCTCCTATCTGTTCAAACCTGTAATTTTGAATATTTAAACCATGATTTTCTGATCATCTCAAACTGCTCACATCTCCTTGTTAGAACTAGTATCTTAGAACCGCCAAAATGATTAGTTCTGAAATCACATTCCTCCTAAAAGAACTAAAATGTTTTGTATTATCTTTGTCGTATTATTCCCTTTCACTTTTATAGTGTCACAGAAAGAGAAGCACTAAGGTAAAACGAATGCTATGTTGGGTTTTTACCATATATATAACCTAGAACCTAATTTTACCTTTCAAAACTCTAGTTTTCCATACCTGTCAACTCCTAATTGATGTCTTTATACTGTGAGCTCACTGTGTTTCGGAACACCAACCCCTGAAAAAGCTTAAGCCAGAGTAGCACAATGGAAGAAACAAATAAACCCAAAACAAAAACAAAGCCAAAAAATTCACACTCTGAAATATTTAATTATAGACATACATTCAAGAAATGGAGTCATCTAAATGGCTAAACAAAATTCCAAGAAAGTCCTGAGTATATCGCAATCAAGTCAAACATTACCCCCAAAAGCTCTTCTTTAATCATATTATTTGCTAGATACATTTATTTTTAATTGAGAATTATGACAAACTCATGGTTACTTTTTAAAGTACATAAAGAAGGAGAAGTTTTTTAAAAAAGAACGTTAGCCTAGTGTTGGAAAGAGAGGAGAAAGAGTTAAATTACCTGCAAGCAGGCTGGGCTGTGCCTGAATCCAAACCGGTGCATTTACCATTCATTATACAGCTGCATTATTGGGGGAAGGGGAGTTTAGAAGGGCAATGACCCCGAAAGTTCTCAATACTTCTCACTCATCATCAGGAAGGGGGAAGAAGGAAAGTTTTTTCTCTGGGTATTTTTTTGTTTGTTTGTATTTGTTTTTTTGGCTCCTGAAAAGGCTGGTAAAGAACAGTAACAGTGCAAGCAGTTAGAATATTTCTTTAAAAACAATGTAAAAAATGTAAAACATTAAGGATTTTCAAAGGCCAAACTTTCGTTAATATAGAAAGAATTTTCACTAGAGTTAGGCAGCCACCCCAAAACAGCATGGCAAAATGGCACTGATATAAAGGAAATAAAATGCCACACAAAAATCCAAAACAAAACTAAAAACATTTCAAATTAAACCTGGAAGACTAGAAGATTCCAACAGCAGATTTCTGTCCACTACTGAAACATTCCAAAATCCAAGCTCCAAAGGTGCCTAAATGTATTTTAAATGAAACTTTGTTTTGTTTTTTAAGAAAAAAAAGGAAAAGAAAAAAAAAGAAAGCAAGCAAGCAGTCAGTGAACCTGGTTATAAATCCTGCAATATATTACATTTTAAAAAATCCTAGTACAACAAAAACAATTCTTAAATAAAATTAAACAAACAAACAAATAAAAACAGTAGCAGCAGAGGTTACCTGTCTGAGCACCTACATTTTCTTAGGAGGGGATCGTGTCTCACCAGCCAAATAGCCCATAAACCTTCTCAAAAAAAGTGAGCCAGGAGAAAAATATAACACAAGATTTGATTTTACAATGTCTCTAAGCCCCCCAACCCCCAAACTGGGGATTCACTGAATGAAGCAAATTTGCTTCTCCATTGCTTTCTTCTTGAGAAAAAGAGATGATTTTCAAAGTCAATGCCTTCAATATCTTCTCAAAGTCTGATAATGTGCTTGATGAAAGCCAAGTCTCTTGTTGGGTTTTTCTAATGTTCCAGGGTAGTTTTCGTATTGATAACATATACAGAAAGATTTCAATGTTCATTGGAGAAAAGCCAGCAGAAATTATAGGCACCAAAAAAGAAAAAAACTATTAAAAATTAACTAGAATAGTTCATACTTATATGTTTAGATGTAAATATATAGTCCAGTTTTCATCATGGGTGACATAAATACAATCAGAAATAATTATTTTTGAAGTACAATTTAGAATTACAGTTTTAACAATATACAAAAATTTTACAATTCAGATTTTATCATGATTTCACATATTTGATAAATACATTTTATCTCTCATAATAGCAATGAAGATTATACAAAAGTTATTAAACAATTATAAAAATAAATTTAATTTTCACCTAAATATCTGCTGCTGTTTCCTTAGGGTCCTTCCAGAATGATTTGCTTTTATTCTTTACCTTAATTTTGAAGGAATTCAAGAAGATATCCACGTTTTTAAGATCTAAGATGATAACGACTGTTCTTTTCTAACATGTGAGTGTATAATCCAGAAACTGGTTGCTTAAGCTATGTTTTAATATTATGTGAATGCATAATAGATAGTGAACAAAACGAATGAACTAATTTCACATATTTCCTATAATATAGTTGGTTAATTTGGTATAAGTTAAAAGATGGCTTACTACATTTTTCCTGATGCCTTACCCCACCAACATAAACTTGAACTTTTCATCGAATAAAGAGGTTGTTTTTAAATGTATTAATCTACATACCTGTGATATATAACTATTCAAAGTGTATGTGTTATAATACACATGGCAACCAGATGGTCTCTACATGAACATATGAATGATAATTTAACTAGGCAGTTCTTTCTCCCTCATTTATTTCTCTATACCAAATAGTATGCATCCTCCACAGTATGGTCATTCAGTGAAAGAAGTACCAAGTATTTCCTTCTGTTAATGAGTCAGAGATACTAATATATGTATGTGAGCCCCCCAATTACCCTGTGCAAGATAAGTTGTTTTAAATGCAATTAGAATATCCTAAGATAAATGACAAGCTCCTTTTATGTATCCTTTTCTCTGAGGTGAAATGAGACACTGCACAGATGAGAGGTACTATTCTACTCATCAACAATCAACCTTTCACTCAATTTTAATATTATTTAATTCTATGGAAAAAACAAATTTTATTACATTCCTTTTTAAAACGGGGGAAAAACTGTACAGTAAGCATGATCAAACCTCTGTTATAGGTGGTTAATACTGATCTTTTATTATTGCCTCGAAGTCTCTCTAGTAGTGTCCAAGAAATTATGCTTAAGGTCCATCTGATGGAAAATAGCACTGGAGAGGCAAGAAAGGGCTTGGGTAAAAGCTTCAGAGGATTTGTAGGGAGATGGAACTTGCTGTTTAAAAAATTACGTTGGGCTCTGCAGCATCTCCATTTCTTAACATACCATCCAAACCCATCAGTGGGATTAGTTTTACCCATGTTTTAAAGGCTCAAATTATATGCAGTTTGGGGGCTTTTATAAATTCTGAAAGTAAAGAAATATAAAGAGTGGACAGTATTGAAGGCTTAAGAGTAGGGCTATAAGAGACTCAATACTACTAAGTAAGTCCCCAAACAAAAACATCCAACTCACCCCCAATCCCAACTCCTGTATGTAAAAAGAGAAAATGCATAGCCAGAAGCATTAAAGAAAAGCATGTAGCCTTGAATAAACCATACAATGAACAGTTTAGAAACAAAAGGAAAAGAACAAACAACATACATATACACAAAAAGGCCTAAAAAGCATCTATTCACCCTATGTTTCAAAGTGAATACCTCTACCCCAGTGAGTCTACTTATGAAAACAACTCATCCGTTTCTTAAAGTCAAAAACTGTTTCCCATCATGCTCCATTTTCTAAATTATCCTTTTTGATTAGTTGATGTAAACAAAAAGCAAAACACATACACATGCATGCGTGCACACACATACATATATACTCCCTCTAAAATGTGAAAAATGCAAATATATTAACGCTGGCATTAGAAATCACTTCAGCTTTAAACTTGGAACTCATATAGGCTCTTGATTTGTCCCAAAAAATATTTTTTCTTGTCCTTATTTAAATGCCCAACCACCAAAAGAAAAAGGGAAAAAGTAAAAGGCTTTAAATGTACACATTTCAAGTCTTGTTAACAAAAAAGGTAGCATTTTCTTCACTTTGGCCATTGTTAAAGATGCAGGCATAGAGCAGGAAATGTTAGACTAGCGTGTATTTTTTTTTAAAAAAAAAAGCAACATTAACAGAGCACATAAAAGACTAAAACACTAACAAATACAAGTCAACGCACATTTTAAACTAGTGTAATTTTATCTACATTGAATAAATGTTATTTTGTATACCGGACATTGCAATACTGTTCATTTCCATTTCATCATGCAAACATGCCAATTTTGTCATTAAGAAGCCTTTATTAAGTTATATTCACTTTGACCCTCCCACCAAATTAAGGAGGGAAAAAACAAAACACAAAAATAAGAAATCCCAGTAAAAGAGCCCCTCAAGATTTCATAAACTACAAACTAAAGCTACTAATAAGGAAATAGCAGAATTTTCAGAGCTATATAATACAAGAATTCCTGTAATTTAGGCAGATGTTTTCCTCACTGATGACAAATTTTGCAACATAATGTGAAGTTATGCTACTTGGATATATGTAGCAAAATCATTTTTCGTACAAAAACAAAAGCAAGGAACCATAAAAATAAAAGTATATCTTCCTCATGGCCTATGAGCATACAAATTTTTTTAGCAATTTAAAAGGGTAACTATGAGAGCCTAACATTTTTCTATATCCCACCTATTCTGCCTCTCTATTTGTAGGATTTGTAAATGAAAGTAACATCTTATTAGCAGAGGTCTCATCTATCTCCCACTGCCTCCAACTAATCCTACTAATTTTCTCTCATCTTCCTGAGCATCCTCCATGAACAGCATTGCAAGTTGGTTTTAAAAATAGAAAAGAAAAAAAGAAAGAAAGGTTTACAAGGGTTTTGTTGGTTAATTACCAGTGGAGTCAGTCCACCAGTAGTTTGATTTCATTGGCTAGCAGCTGGTTCATGTTGAACAGGCCCCCTGGGAGCTTGGTGAGCAGCTCTCGCTCCGTGCTTTCAGGGTCGCTGTCAACAGAGCTGGAACTTGCACTCATGTTGTCAACAGCAGTGCTGGCTGGGGGACCCAGCTCCGGCTCACTAGTCTCACTGGCCGTGGACACCACGGAGAGCAGGGACATACGCCGGGTGAGCCGGCCAGAGGGTAGAAGGGAGGCGGCATAGTCTGCTATGATACCAGCTACATCTAGATTACAAGCCTTATCAAAGGCGATGAAACCTACATTTGCATTGGCCTCACAGACGCAGAAGGAGCCGTCATCTTTCATCAACAGGTCAATGCCACACACGTCCATCCCCAGGATATTAGACACCTGGATAGCTAGCTGCTTCCCTTGTTCACTCAATGAGCACATCATCCCCACACCACCTGGCAAGAGAAACAAGACAGGAAATTAACAAAATCATAAACTTTTCAATAAAATTAAAGTTGGCCTCCAAGGCTTAGCCTCTCTTCTAAATTAATAGTGAAAACAAAGGTGCTTTTCTAGTGTAAAATTAGGACTTCTAAGTCTAGATTTTCCTTCATTAGGAATCCTCTCCCTATCCAGTCTCCCAGGAATTGATGATTTAATAATTTTTCACTATTTTTTCCAAGCCTATCTTACTTATAAGAATACAGATCAAGTATAAGGAAGTTCAGCATAAATACAATTTGACTACTTTATAGATGGCAAAAGTATTATTGATTTTTGATTTATAAAAAATAATAAAAATACATAACAGGACCAAGGATGAGGCAGAATCTGGGAAGGTGGTGACCTGAACATAGCTCTCTTCCTCTATAGCCCTCACTTCAATGTAGCTGCATTCCTAAGCCAAAAGGCTTCTGTGTCATAAGGTAGCTGGCTGGATATAAGTGAAGTTTTTGGCCTTGCCAAAAGGAAGGAAGAGAAAGGAAGCAGAACTTCATTTTCTCACTTGGAGATTAGCTTCACGAAGTTCTGAGCTAAGGACAGGAAAGCAAAGAACTTTAAGAAGAGCTTGGCTCCAAGAGCTCTGTGTATCCACAGGAGTGAGGATGACAACATTATGTGAGATTGCTTGTAGTGTTTGACCCCAGAAAAGCCAGAAGTAGCTAGACAGGTGAGGTGGATCCTCCCTACCATTGAGGCTGGAGGAATAAAAGAGTCAAGGAATCAAAAGGCTTCTTTTAGGTATCTCTATAGAACACTGGCCTGTGAATTAGATTATTCTACTTCACAGTACTTCCAAGACTGAGGCCATGCGGAATACTACAAATAACCCAAGCTGAGTGAGTCCTGATGTTAAGAATAAAACAATAATATCCATTTTGACTTTATTGAAAGAAGTAACAGCTCTTTAAGGAGATTCAAGTTCAGCACAAAAAGACTTTCTGAAGTTAAAACAAAAACATGATTACTCAACTAAAAAATACAAGAGAAACTCAGAGTACAGTTGCTTTTGAGAGTTATCTCAGAAAATCAAGTAATACGCAAAGTATAGCTAAAAATGTGAGGTGAAATCATAAAGATAAAAAATTTGGGTTGGTTGCAATGGCTTATGCCTGTAATCCCAGCACTTTGGGAGGCTGAGGCAGGAGGATCACTGGAGGTCAGGAGTTCAAGACCAACCTGGCCAACATGGTGAAACTTCATCTCTACTAAAAAATACAAACATTAGCCCAGCATGGTGGCATGCGCCTGTAGTCCCAGCTACATAGGAAGCTGAGGCATGAGAATCGTGCCACTGCACTCCAGCCTGGGAAACAGAATGAGACTCCATCTCCAAAAAAAAGAAAAAGAAAAAGAAAAGGAAAACTGGAGAACCAAAATCAGAAAAAAAATACTCCTTAAGAAGGAGAGAAACAGATTGCTGAGAGGCAATAATTAATGAAGAAATTTTCCAGAAACTGTATAAGGAAAAAATTTAGTTTGCTGACTAAAACAGCTAACTAAAATCCAGGTTAAACTGATAAGAAAAGACACAGATACATCTACAAAATTCCAATAAAATTTGAGAACTAATAAAAAAATTTATAAAGAATAAATTACCTACAAATGAAAACAATGAGAGTAGATTTGGACATTAAATTGAAACAATAAAATCTTCAAGGTGGCAGAACTGAAGCTAAACTCTTAGAAAATAAGAATTATATCTCAGACCAAATACTATTCTTCTTTCAGGAAGAAAGATGTGTGATATTCTGATCTTTATTATATTTTGGTTTTTGTAGACAGTTCCTGGCATATAACTCCCACAGCCCTTCTTATAGTCTTTTGTTATAATGCTGGGGCACTTTAGGCCTTAGAAAATAGAATCTCTCTAACCTTCCCCTGTCCTCCTTTCACCTACCCTACAGCAGGACTCTAATCTTTCATGGCCTTTCTGACTGTGGGTCCTAAGACCTCATTCCAGATGAGGACCTGCCCTATACCCTGGAGGAAGGAATGTGGCACAGACAGGCCAAGAAGAATCTGAACAGACAGGCTTGCTGGGTTTTTCCACTGAGTCTATTAGTGTTAGATCATACCCTTCTGGTACAATTACATTTTTATATGGTTATCAATTATGTCTATCCAGTTGGATATCTAAAAAGACAAGGTTCAGAAAGCTTCTGGATAGCTGGAACACACAGCATGCCTCCACACCCTTTCTCCCATGACTTGCCCTATGTATCTCTTCATCTGTATACTCTGTAATATAACTGATAACACATAGATAAACACAAGGTAAGTGTTCCCTGAGTTCTGTGAGCTGCTGTAGCAAATTAATCGAACCTAAGCAGAGGGTCACAGGAACCCTAACTTGAAGCTAGTTGGTCAGAAGTTCTGCAGGCCTGGACTTGGAACTATTGTCTGAAGGGGGTGAAGTGGGGAGTTGGGGATAATCTTGGAGACTGAGTCCTCAACCTGTGGGATCTGATGGTAACTCCAAATAGAGATATCCCCTACACGTGGTGAAGTAGGTCTTCTGTGTGAACTGTTGTCGAATGAGAGAGTAGAAAAAGCATTTTGAGTGTATTTTTTATATTAATAGAATATGTGAGAGTATCTGTGACTCTGATAGCCCACCAGGGAAAATAATCAAGAAATGATACTAACATACTAGTAAATGGCTAAGAACAGAGATCTCAAGATACGGGAAAATGAATATGAGGAGTAAACCACGGTGAGTACTTTGTAATATAGGCATAATTAATTTTAAGTAGATAAAGGAAGACTGACTGGGAATGGATAAAGTGGTATATAAGGGTTCATGAAACAGAAGAGACATAGTAAAACAAATTCCAATATAGACTTAACTAAAACTATTAGATGATTTCAGCAAAACTGGAATGTAAGGCCAATGAGATTAGGGATTTTTGCCTGTTTTGTTCACTGCTATATACAAAATACCGCTGCAACAGGACAGGCGCAGTGGCGCATGCCTGTAATCCCAGCACTTTGGGAGGCTGAGGTGAGTGGATCACCTGAGGTCAGGAGTTTGAGACCAGCCTGGCCAACAGGTTGAAACCCCATCTCTACTAAAAATACAAAAATTAGTTGGGTGTGGTGACGGGTGCCTGCAATCCCAGCTATGTGGGAGGCTGAGGCAGGAGAATCACCTGAACCCGGGAGGTGGAGGTTGCAGGGAGCTGAGATCGTGCCATTGTGACAAAAAACTTTGTCTCAGAAAAAAAAAATTACTGTTACAACAGTACTTGACACTTAGGAGGTACTCAAAACTATTTACTGAATGAATGAATGAATCAAGAAGGAAGAGTAAGAAGGAAATGAAATTGTTCTAATATTCCCATTGGCAGGGAGAGGGAACAAGTAACACCAGGGAAAAGTGAAGGTATTCTAAAGACTTCATTATTACTATGACGACACAGTGAAGTAGTAAAGAAAATATCAAGGAAAATTATATTCTCAAATAACTGTAGAGAATGTGTCTGGTTATGAGCATAAGAAAATAGAAAATAATGGAATGCAAAACCCTGGCTGATCTCCTAAATTAACTGGGTTTTGTGGCAGGAGTGAAAATAGAATGGCAACTCACAAACCAGCAAAAATTAGAGAAGAAAAAAAAGAAGGAACAATTTGATTAAATAATAAACACAAAATAAGATGGAAGGAATAAAATGAAGTATATTAGTAATTATATAAAAAATGACCAAATCTTCCATAAAAAGATGGAAACTAGTCCAATTTGAATAAAAAACAAAACTTAGCTATACACTACCTGTAGCAAACATCGGCAAAATACACTTTACTTCACAGCCTTATTTCTCTTGACTAGAGTATACATCCATATACATGTATTTTTCCTTTGTTAAATATTAATATTAAACAATCATGCTGGCCACACACCAAAAAAAACCTTAATGAAATTTAAAAAAATGTTATAGGCCACATTCTCAGACAATACTAATAATAATACAAGAAAATCAGAAGGTAATGGTAAAGGTAGCCAAAAGAATTAACTACTTTGAGGTTGCAAAATTGATCCTTTGAGTTAAAGAAATCACAAAGAAAAATGAGAACCATCGGTAAATACAAAAGAAAAATGCTTTGTATTAATACCTTCCAACACTGGGAAAGTTCTCCAGAGGAAAATGTTTAACATGAAATGTCTTTATTTTGAAACAAGAAACTAAGTGTTCCAGCCAAAGAAACTAGGAAGAGAGATATAATAAAAATAAAAAGTAAAATGAATACCACAGAAAGAGATTTTTTTTTTAATACAAAAGCTATTTTGATAACACAAAGCAGAGATTAAAAGCCGCATATGCGGGCCGGGCACGGTGGCTCACGCCTATAATCCCAGCACTTGGGGAGGCCGAGGCGGGTGGATCACGAGGTCAAGAAATCGAGACCATCTTGGTCAACATGGTGAAACCCCGTCTCTACTAAAAATACAAAAATTATCTGGGCATGGTGGCGCATGCCTGTAGTCCCAGCTACTCAGGAGGCTGAGGCAGGAGAATTGCTTGAACCCAGAAGGCGGAGGTTGCAGTGAGCCTAGATTGCGCCATTGCACTCCAGCCTGGGTAACAAGAGCGAAACTCCATCTCAAAAAAAGAAAAAAAAAAAAAAAAAAAAGCCGCATATGCAAATATCTCACGAAACTCTTTGGCAAAAAATTGGAAACGTAAAAGAAATGGATGATTTTCTAAGCAAATGATAAATTTCCAAAACCCATCCAAGAAGTGGCAAACTTTAACAGGGCAATTATTACAGAAGGGTTTCAGAAGGTGATAAAAGCTATTACTGCACAAGGAACTAGGACAAGAAAGGTTCACAGCTCAGTTTTATTTAGCTATCCTTTATTCCAATGTTACTTTACCAATACAGAATGCCCTAGGAAAAGACTGAAAACTCCCCAATACATTCAATAAAGCCAGCATAACCTTAATATCAAATGTGATAAAGTTTTTAAAAAATAATATGGGCCAATCTTACTCATAAAAATAGATGGGTTTTTTTTGGTTTTTTTTTTTGATGGAGTCTCCCTGTGTCACTCAGGCTGGAGTGCAATGGCACAATTTCGGCTCACTGCAACCTCCACCTCCCAGGTTCAAGCAATTCTCCTGCCTCAGTCTCCTGAGTAGTTGGGACTACAGGCATGTGCCATGCCTGGCTAATTTTTGTATTTTTAGTAGAGATGGGGTTTCACCATGCTGGCCAGGCTGGTCTCGAACTCTTGACCTCAGGTGATCCACCCACCTCATCCTCCCAAAGTGCTGGGATTACAGGAGTATGCCACCATGCCTGGCCTTAGATGAAAATATTCTAAAAAGAATATGAAGAAAAATTCAGTAATTTTTGAAAGAACAATAAGCTATCCAAATAAGGTTTATTCTAAAAATGCAAAGAGTATTTAAGAAAAAAAAATTATTATTATTTTTTGAGACATGGTCTGGCTCCATTACCAGGCATGAGCCACTGCACCCAGCCAAAAAATAAAAAAATTATTATTAATCTAAAATGTATCAATATAATTCATTACACCAAAAAACTAAAGGTCTTAAGGACCTTTGTTAGGATAGGTAAATAAAACTGAGTGATAAACCTGTCTGGTCCTAAATTAAAGATGCCAAGATGGCACAGGATAAAATCTGACAACCCTCCTAAAAACTCCTAATAGAGTCTCTAATGGAATCAATCTCCTTAAATATAGTATCTCAAATAGCAAAACACTAAACCTATTTCAGTGGAAATCAGAAACTAGACAGAAATCACTGCAATCCTTACTGCTTAACACTATACTGAAGGTTCTAAAGCTGGGGAGAATTTGGAAATTGTATGGTGGCATTTCTGGTTGTTTGAGATTTGGGGTGGACATACTGGCATTTAGTAGTCATTGGTCAGAAATGCTATCCAAAAGACAAAACTGCCCAATTTAAAAGTGAGCGAATATAATGAAAAGCAATACATATACAAGTAAATACAAATGACCAAATAAACGATGTAAAGATTCTCTCATCATTCATAGTGAAAAAATACAAATTAAACTAGCCATAAGATAGCATTTAATTCTCATCTGATTGGGAAAAAAAATTGTAAGTTGAAGTGCAAAAAGTTAAGGGCTTTTTAAAAAGTAATCTGGTTATTTATTTATTTAGAGACGGAGTCTCGCCCAGGCTGCAGCGCAGTGGCAGGATCTTAGCTCACTGCAACCACCACCTCCTGGTTCAAGAGATTCTCCTGCCTCAGCCTCTCGAGCAGCTGGGATTACAGGGGCTCGCCACCACGCCCGGCTAATTTTTGTATTTTTAGTAGAGACAGGGTTTCACATGTTGCTGGCTGGTCTCAAACTCCTGACCTCAAGTGATCCTCCCACCTCAGCCTCCCAAAATACTGGAATTACATACAGCATGAGCCACAGTGCCTGGCCATAAAGTTTTTTAAATATGTATTTTGTTTCAGCAATTCCAGTCTTGATGAGACTTATCAAGACAAAAGCACCAGTATATGAAACAAAGCATATTCACAAGGATGTTTATAGTATTATTGCTCACAATAGTAAAACACTGAACATAAATTGCAATTCAATTCTGACAAACAAAATAGAGGGGCTCTTGTTCTATCAGACATCTACACATAGTACCAAAGGAATAAAGACTGGTATTCACACAGAAAAAGCAGGATACAATAAACTAAGGAACCTTGCAATAGACCAATGCACATGTGGAAATTCAATACATTACAAATTAGTAATAAACAGACTATTCAGTAAGTAGTGTTTGGACAACCAGTTACTCATTTTGAAAAAAGAAAACAGGATCTCTTTCATCATGTTCAACAGCAAAATCAATTTCAGATAGATTAAAGTCCTAAACATGGTAAGCAAAACTTTTAGAAGACTGTATTCAAGAACTGAATATGACCAAAGAGTGGAAAACAATTTCTTCAATTTAAAAATAGTAGAGAATATAAAGACATAGATGAATATGCTTGACATTAAAAGTGAAAATTCCTGTCCATCAAAATCTATAATCAAAAAAAGAAGAAATATCACAGACTGGGATGAAAACACTGTACTCGGAATTCATAAAACTGACAAAATAATTTGAAGTGAGATTACATAAATTCGGCCAGGTGCAGTGGCTCACACCTATAATCCTTGCACTCTGGAAGGCTGAGATGGATGACTTGAGGCCAAGAGTTCAAAACTAGCCTGGGCAACACAGCAAGACCTCATCTTTATAAAAAATAAAATAGGCCAGTCGCAGTGGCTCATGCCTGTAATCCCAACACTTTTTTTTTTTTTTAAAAGATGGGGTTTCACCATGATGGCCAGGCTGGTCTTGAACTCCTGACCTCAGGTGATCCACCCACCTCGGCCTCCCAAAGTGCTAGGATTACAGGCGTGAGCCACAGCGCCCGGCCAACACTTTGGGAGGCCAAGGCAGGCGGATCACGAGGTCAGGAGTTCAAGACCAGACTGGCCAACATGGGGAAACCCCATCTCTACTAAAAAATAAAAAGATTAGCTTGGCATGGTGGCTTGTGCCTGTCATCCTAGCACTTTGGGATGCCAAGGCAGGTGGATCACAAGGTTACAAGTTTGAGGCCAGGATGACCAACATGGTGAAACCCTGTTTCTACTAAAAATACAAAAATTAGCCAGGTGTGGTGGCGTGTGCCTGTAATCCTAGCTACTGAGGAGGCTGAGGCAGGAAAATCGCTTGAAACCCAGGAGGCAGAGGTTGCAGTGAACCGAGATCATGCCACTGCACTCCAGCCTGGGTGACAGAGCAACACTCCATCTCAAAAAAAAAAAAAATTTATGAAGAAAAAAAGGAAAAAAAAATCTCGATTAAAAAAGGATGCAAAGGACTTGAACAGGGCAATTCATAAATGAGATACCGGAATATGCACTAAAAAAAGTGAACAGATGCATAACCTCAACAGTGAGACATAATCACATTATTTTGGCAACAGGTGCAATGTCTACTGACATTACAGGTTGGCAAGAAGGTGGCACTATAAGAGTATTCAATGAGGAGAAATTCTAAGGTAGCATACTCACTTTGGAGAATCATTTGGCAATATCTAGTAGAGTTGAAGTTATGTAATACACTATGATACAAAAATCCCACTTCTGGGTGAATGGGCTAACCCAGAAACTCTCTTGACGACGTATCTAAAGTTTTATAACAAAACAATACCTAATTTAGGAATACAGACAGAAGCACGAAAAGTACATTATAGGAAAAATAAATACCAAGTAAGCCTCACTGATCTCAAAACAAACTTTTTTTTTTTGAGACAGGGTTGTGCTGTGTCACCCAGGCAGAGTGCAGCCTCCCAAGCAGCTGGGACCTGAGGCGTGAATCACCACATCTGGCTTAATTTTTGGGGGGGGGCAGAGGTGTGGGGGGGTCTCTCTACGTTGTACAGGCTTGGTTGGTTTCAAATCCTAGCGCTCAAACTATACTCTTGCCTTAGCCTCCCAAAGTGTTGGGTGGGGGATTACAGGACTGAGCTACAACACCAGACCTCAATAACAAACTTAATGAAAAAAAGCATTACTTCTTAATATGAAACTAACTTACTTTTTAAAGTTCTTTTTGCCTAAAGTATGAAGAGTAACTATTAAATTAAATCTCAAGGTGGTAAGGTAAAGGTGACCCAGAAAGGAAAAGATGCCATTTAGCTCTTTTCCAGCTAGTCAGCATGACATGCTACAATGAAAAATTAAAATGAGACATGAAGAGCTAGTTCAAGAAAGTAGAGTCATTTCTCAAGAGCAGAAAGAAGGCTGGGCATGGTGGCCCACAGCTGGTGGTTCTCAGCACCTTGGGAGGCCGAGGTGGGATCACTTGAGGCCAGGAGTTCGGGACCAGCCTAGCCAACATGGTGAAACCCCATCGCTACTAAAAATACAAAAATTAGCCTGGCATGGGAGTGCATACCTGTAGTCTCAGCTACATGGGAGGCTGAGGCATGAGAATTGCTTGAACCTGGGAGGCAGAGGTTGCAGTGAGCTGAGATTGTACCATTGTACTCCAGCCTGGGTGGCAGAGTAAGACTCTATCTCCAAAAAAAAAAAAAAAAGTAGAAAGTAAAATTAATATAACGAATATCTTTCAAATCCTCACTATGTTCTTACTCTATCATGTATTCTGAATAAGCCACTATATTGAATTTCATGCTTATCAATACATTGGCTTTTCTTTAGTTTTACTATGTTTGTATTCCCAACACTGCACTGTTTAGTTTTGCATATATTTACATTTTATATAAATGAAATACATGTATCCTCTTTTGTGACTTGCCTCTTTAAATCAACATTATGTTTTTGAGATTCCTCCATGTGGTTACAGATCTCAGTGACTTAAGTACTGATGGCATCACCTAGGGCATGTTAGCCAGGACAAGAACATAAGATTCTTCTGGGAAGCTATTGGAGGAATTTTGTTTGTTCATTTTTGTTTTTGAGACAGGCTGGAATGCAGTGGTATGATTATGGCCCACAGCAGCCTCAGCCTCCCAGGCTCAAGCAATCTTTCTGCCTCAGCTTCCTGAGTAGCTGGGACCACAGGTGCATGCCACCATGCCCAGCTAAATTTTTTTATTTTTCTTTTTGAGACAGTCTTGCTCTGTTGCACAGACTGGAGTGCTGTGGTGCAACGTGGAGTCACTGCAGACTGTCTCCTGTTTCAAGCGATTTTCATGCCTCAGCCTCCTGAGTAGCTGGGACTATAGGCACGGGCCACTGCACCTGGCTAATTTTTATATCTTTAGTACAGACGGGGTTTCACCATGTTAGCCAGGCTACTCTTGATCTCCTGGCCTGAAGTCATCCACCCACCTTGGCCTACCAAAGTGCTGGAATTACAGGGGTGGGCCACCGAGCCTGGCCCCAGCTAATTTATTTTTGTATTTTGTAGAGACAGGGTTGCCCCTTATGTTGCCCAGGCTAGTTTTGAACCCTGAGCTCAAGATGATCCTCCTATCTCAGCCTCCCAAAGTGTTGGGATTACAGGTGTTAGCCATTATGCCCGGCCCTGTTGGAGGATTCTGAGCAAAGACTGACTTGACTTGCAAAGTAAAAGCATCTGTCATACCACTGCGGTGTTAGGAAGAGATTAGGAGGGAAGGGTAGAAGCAAGAAGACCCATTAAGGGGTTACTATATAGGTAATCCAAATGAGAGAAGATGATATTAGAAGTGAAGATGGTAAAAAATGGTCAAATTTGGATACATTCTGAGTAGAGATTTCAAGAGGTTCCTGACAATTTGAATATGAGATATAAGAGAAGAGAGGGACCAGGATGCCTCTAAGGATTTGGGTCTAAACTGGAAGAACAGAGCTGTTGTTAAGCAATAAAGAGAGGCTAGGTGTGGTGGCTCTCTTCTATAATCCCACGAGTTTAGAAGGCCAATGCAGGAGGACTGCTTGAGCCCAGTTTAAGACCAGCCTGAGTAACATAGCGAGACCCTATCTGTACAAAAAAATGTAAAAAAATTAGCCAAGTGCTGGGTGTGGTGGCTCACACCTGTAATCCCAGCACCTTGGGGGGCCAAGGCAGGCAGATTACCTGAGGTCAAGTGTTCGAGACCAGCCTGGCCAACATGGTGAAACTCTGTCTCTACTAAAAATAAAAAAAAAATTAGCTAGGTGTGGTGGCAGGTGGCCATAGCCCCAGCTACTCAGGAGGCTAAGGCAGAAGAATTGCTTGAACTCAGGAGGTGGAGATTGCAGTGAGCTGAGATTGCACCACTGCACTCCAGCCTCAGTGACACAGTAAGACTCGTCTCAAAAAAAACCAAAAAAATAAAAAATTAGCTGGGCATGGTGGCATATGCCTGTGATCTCAGCTATTTGGGAAGCTGAGGCAGGAGGATCACTTGAGCCCAGGAGGTTGAGGATGGAGTGAGTTATGATCCTGCCACTGCACTCCAGCCTGGGTGACAGGCAAGACGCCATTATTCACTCACTCATTCATTCATTCATTAACTCACACATACATACATAAAACAAAAAGGAGATAACTGTAGGTAGAATACGTTGTAAGAAGTCCAGTTTTGGAGATACTGAGTAAGCAATTCCTTATATGAGCCTGGAGTTGGAGCAGGGAAAAAAGCCTAAATTGGAGACAGAAATTTGAAAATAATAAACATAAAAATGGTATTTAAAGTCATTAGCTGTACAAGATTACCAAGAAATTGATAAAAACAGAGAAGAGAAGGATAAAAACCCAAAGCCTACGCTCTGATGTACCTGAGCAGTAAGAGATCTGAGAAAATATATATTTAAGAAAATCAAAATCAGCAATCTTGTTTGGACTAATGGGGAAAATGGATTAAGACAGCTTATAGGAATTCCGATCATATACAAAATAAGTATATCTTCAAAGAGGGAATCTCTAACTCCTGTCAGACATCCAATACATGTGTAAATTGGGTTACAAATTGAGCTTGGATGAAGACAGATTTAGTATGATTCAGTGAAATAGAATTATATTACTAGAAAAATAACTCGAGTTTAATTACATTGATGGTATGTTTAAAAATCTTATTTACCTGTAAAAGGAAATGTGTTTTTCAACTTATTAAGAAGATCTATAGTTATACACATATGAATACTCACTGGACAAGTTATAATGTTACTTTATATACTAGAAAGATACTTGCATTATTTTTACCTAATGAGCAGTTGCTTTGCATTCTCCCATCTGTTGAACAACGCAACATGGTGCCAACCACACGGCCTCCCACGACAATGACACGTACATCCCGTCCATGAGACTCCTTAACATACTTCTGAAACAGGTATGGCGCTTCGTGGCGAATAAGATGGCTTAGATCAGCCAAATGGTGCTTATCTCGAGCCAAGAAAACAGCTTTACCTATGATTTAAAAGAATAAAAATACACAGAAGTCATTAATTGTGGGCAGATGATAACTATTATCTGAATCTTCTTGTATCCCAATCCGCTCTTTCAGAACCAATTATACTTTATTTTTTTAAACAGTTATCCTTGTTAGAACTGTTTTAACAGTGAAATCATACAAAAAAATATAAAAACAAGGTAAATAATCTCCTTTTACCACTCCTCAAACTCTTTCATGACAAACTAAAATTTATTTTGATACATGTTGTGAGACAGGGGTCTAGATTTGTACTTCTCCAGGTTAGCCAGTAATGTCAACCTTATTCACTAGCAAAACTTCCTCTCTGAATTGAAACATATGTGTGATATATTACAATATATTATTACATTAGAATATAGTAATATAGCAGTATGTTACTTCAATTTATTTCTGAATTCTCAAGCCTGTTCCACTGCTCTGTTTTTGTGCCAATGGAAGTGGCTGTTTTTAATATATGGTTCTAAATTTCTCCCATAGTAGGGAAGGGAAAGGAGGGTACTAAATTTGTCACTATTGGCTGAATCTAGGAGGGCTTGTGATTGCTCAAAAAAAGATAACATAGCAGAAGTAATTCTATTATGACTTCTGAGGGTAGATCATAAAAGGTCATATAAGTTCTTTGTTCACTGTAGCATTCACTGTAGGAGGCCTGAGACTCTTGGCTGCCCTACTGGAGAAGCCAAATATAAAAAGTCAACAGTTCCAGCTGAAGTCTGATCCAGCCATCCCTGCCATAACACAAAAGTATGTCACTGTACTCAGATTTATGTACCATTTTTTTTTTTTTTTTTTTTTTTTTGAGACGGAGTTTCGCTCTTGATACCCAGGCTGGAGTGCAATGGCGCGATCTCGGCTCACCGCAACCTCCGCCTCCTGGGTTCAGGCAATTCTCCTGCCTCAGCCTCCTGAGTAGCTGGGATTACAGACACGCGCCACCGTGCCCAGCTAATTTTTTGTATTAGTAGAGACGGGGTTTCACCATGTTGACCAGGATGGTCTCGATCTCTTGACCTCGTGATCCACCCGCCTCGGCCTCCCAAAGTGCTGGGATTACAGGCTTGAGCCACCGCGCCCGGCCTATGTACCATTTTATGCCTTAAAATTCTACCTTAGGCTGGGCATGGTGGCTAATGCCTGTAATCCCAGCACTTTGGAAGACTGAGGCAAGTGAATCACCTGAGGTCAGGAGTTCAAGACCAGCCTGGCCAACATGGTGAAACCTCATCTCTACTAAAAATACACAAATACACACACACACACACACACACACACACACACACACACACACAAATTAGCTGGGTGTGGTGGAGGACACCTGTAATCCCAGCTACTTGGGAGGCTGAGGCAGGAGAACTACTTGAACCCGGGAGACAGTGGTTGTAGTGAGCCGAGATAGCACCACTGCACTATGGCCTGGGCAGCAAGAGCAAAACTCCATCTCAAACAAACAAACAAAAAAATTCTACCTTAATCCAAAGTCATTAAGATATTTTCATATGCCATCTTACAAAGTGTTATAGTTTTACCTTATTCATTTAAGACCTCAAACTACATATATTTAGATAGGATGACGGGAGTTAGTGATCTAAGATCTTATATTGTTTCTCACTGCAACCTCTGCCTCCTGGATCCAAGCAATTCTCCTGCCTCTGAGTAGCTGAGATTACAGGCATATGCCACCACGTCTGCCTAATTTTTGTATTTTTAGTATAGATGAGGTTTCACCACATTGGCCAGCTGGTCTTGAACACCTGACCTCAGGTGGTCTGCCCGCGTCAGCCTCCAAAAGTGCTGAAATTACAGGGGGTACTTACATTGCTGAGGAGGAAGATACAGACATTAACTTGAGAGTCAGTATAAGTATGTATGTTACAATCTGTAGGTAACCACTAAACAGAAATAGCTTCTAGCCAAACTGAACAACTCATAGTAGCCTTTTGTAAGCCTGAAGTATCATGCACCTAACAATTTCCCTCTAAGTATTCTTCAAAGTCACACGTATTAATAAGAATAATTTCAAAACTATGTAAGGTATCAATAACTCATACGCACCTCTATGACCCCGCGTATTCTTTACTACCATTGGGAACTCCAGTACTTCTGCTTCATCTATCATTTTAGCAAAATTTTCATGGCCACCTGGTTTGAGCAATAAAAAATTTTAAGAAAAACAGCAGAAGTATTTTGTGATCAATTTTATCTGAAAATCACTTCTATAAGATATTCTTTTCTGTCTGTAAATTTATCCTATTAAACTATCAGTGGTTAACCATTTAGGCTATGCATGCTTCTTAGTAGGCTCACCATAAGAGAAAGTATCTGGCAGAGGAACACCACGGCCAGCCAACTCTTGAAATGTCCAGAACTTATTAACGCAGTTCAGGATGGCTTGAGGTCGGTTCATCAACCGGCATCCCATCTTCTCTAGATGGCGCAAAACAGTAATGTCACTATCACTTTGCACCCACGGGGTTGGTACTCTGACTACTACAACTTGTGGGTAGGCAGTGATTAGCTCTCCATTGATCCGTAGACCTGAAATATATAAAAACAAGGCCAAAACCATTAGAGGAAAATATACAATAAAATAGAGGAACAGTAATATGCCAAAGTTTGTATCACAAAATTAAATGAACTATTTTGTTAATATTAAATTTGGATACAGATATTCCTCTGTAAGAAACAAGAAAAATTAGATAAATCTTTGCACTGGTTAAACTATAGTACCCACTAGAATGAATTACCACAAAGTCATTAAAAAGAAGGTCATAAACACGTTAAGTTCAGAGATGAACAAATGCCCAGATACATAATATTGAGTTTTTATTTTAAATAGCAAATCTGACAAAAAGTTTTATTTGTGCATACACATAAAAGATATCAAAGCGGGTGGGCAGAGTGGGTCATGTCTGTAATCCCAGTACTTTTGAGAGGCTAAGGCAGGTGGATCACAAGATCAAGAGATCGAGATCATCCTGGCCAACATGGTGAAACCTGTCTCTACTAAAAATACAAAAATTAGCTGAGCATGGTAGCAAGTGCCTGTAATCCTAGCTACTTGAGAGGCTGAGGCAGAAGAATCGCTTCAACTTGAGAGGCGGAGGCTGCAGTGAGCCAAGATCACGCCACTACACTCCTAGCCTGGCGACAGAGTGAGACTCTGTCTCAAAAAAAAAAAGGAAAACAAAAACAAATGTTTAAGTGGTTTAATGATTTAACTGGCTTCCTCTGAATGTGACTGGGTGACAAGGCAGGAAGAGGAAGGTTGAAGACGGAACGTTAATATTGCGCTCCACGCAATTCTCTATCTATATCATGTTCTATATGCTTTTTTTTAAAAAAAGTGACAACATATGTCTCTATAATGAAAAAACACAATTTTTTAAAAGAAATGTTTTGCAAACTTTTATCGAGGTACCTGCCACGACGCCCAGCTAATTTTTTTTTATTTTTAGTAGAGACAGAGTTTCACCATGTTGGCTGTGCTAGTCTCGAACCCCTGATCTCAGGAAATCTGCCTGCCTTGGCCTCCAAAGTGCTGGGATTACAGGTGTGAGCCACCATGCCCAGCACTTGGCTAATTCTTTACCCTTTTTTTTGTACAGATAGTGTCTTGCTATGTTAGTCAGGTTGGTCTCAAACTCCTGGGCTCAAGCAGTCCTCCTGTGTTGGCCTTCTAAACTCGTGGGATTATAGAAGAGAGCCACCACACCTAGCCTCTCTTTATTGCTTAACAACAGCTCTGTTCTTCCAGTTTAGACCCAAATCCTTAGAGGCATCCTGGTCCCTCTCTTCTCTTATATCTCATATTCAAATTGTCAGGAACCTCTTGAAATCTCTACTCAGAATGTATCCAAATTTGACCATTTTTTACCATCTTCACTTCTAATATCATCTTCTCTCATTTGGATTACCTATATAGTAACCCCTTAATGGGTCTTCTTGCTTCTACCCTTCCCTCCTAATCTCTTCCTAACACCGCAGTGGTATGACAGATGCTTTTACTTTGCAAGTCAAGTCAGTCTTTGCTCAGAATCCTCCAACAGGGCCGGGCATAATGGCTAACACCTGTAATCCCAACACTTTGGGAGGCTGAGATAGGAGGATCATCTTGAGCTCAGGGTTCAAAACTAGCCTGGGCAACATAAGGGGCAACCCTGTCTCTACAAAATACAAAAATAAATTAGCTGGGGCCAGGCTCGGTGGCCCACCCCTGTAATTCCAGCACTTTGGTAGGCCAAGGTGGGTGGATGACTTCAGACCAGGAGATCAAGACTAGCCTGGCTAACATGGTGAAACCCCGTCTGTACTAAAGATATAAAAATTAGCCAGGTGCAGTGGCCCATGCCTACAGTCCCAGCTACTCAGGAGGCCGAGGCATGAAAATCGCTTGAACCAGGAACAGAGGCTGCAGTGAGTCCACGTTGCATCATAGCACTCCAGTTTGTGGACAGAGCAAGACTGTCTCAAAAAGAAAAATAAAAAAATTTAGCTGGGCATGGTGGCATGCACCTGTGGTCCCAGCTGCCTCAGGAAGCTGAGACAAAAAGACTGCTTGAGCCTAGGAGGCTAAGGCTGCAGTGAGCCATAATCATACCACTGCATTCCAGCCTGTCTCAAAAACAAAAATGAACAAACAAAATTCCTCCAATAGCTCCCCAGTTTCCCAGAAGAATCTTAAGTTCTTGTCCTGGCTACCAGGCCCTAGGTGATGTCATCCCTACTTATATCTCTGAGATCTATAACCACATGGATGAATCTCAAAAACATGTTGATTTAAAAACACAAGTCACAAAAGAGACTTGTACAATGTAAATTGGCAAGAAAAAGTTCAACCATTATTACTCTGTCATTATGCTAAACTGGAAACAGCTTTTGATCTTTTTAAAAAATGGGATAAAGAAAGCAAAAAAAACCTGTTCCACTCTCCAGTGTAAACAGCCTATCTGTTGCCACCAGGAAATGGGAGTACTCTACCTAAAGCATAGTCAGACCTGCACAGTGCACTATGGAGGTATTAATGAGGATGGAAAGAAACTCAATGCCTCCTGAAACAAACACTTGATGTTATTCTAAGAAAGCAGAAGTGATCCAAGGCTGGAAAGAGGAATGTGAGCCAAAAAGGCAAAGTGACATCTCTTAGGACTCTGCCTTATGAGCTACTGATCTCTTGAGCACTCACCAAGTATCACCCGTGCCTTTGATGCAGAGCTTATAAATGGAAATAAAAGGAATGGTTTCTACTCTTAATTTCATGTTATTCAGTATACAAACGCACATAATTGTTTGAAGAACTTTACCCACAATTCCACTACTTATTGTCAAAACATGTATTCCAACTGAATGTGCTTTGTTTTCAACCCCATAGCCTCTAATGTATAAATATTATTTTAATAAATACCTTAAAACCCCAACTTACACAATTTTTCATCTAGCTTGTTAATATTGAAATTAAGATTTCAGTACAAATGTTTTACTAAGTTTCGGATCAAGTGTATAATAAAGTGCTAACATAACAATTTTAATAAGTTAACCTTAGAACAGCAATGGGGTGGGGAAGCAATCTTTGTTCCTTTTTTATTAGGATATAAAAGGTATTGTGTGTTAAAAGGTTGCTGCTGTTGTCAAGGCAGAGTGACACGGTATTAAGGACTGATTAATACCCTTATCTGAATACTGTTGTAGTATTACTATATTATAAGAGTAGAGTATTAAAAGTATTATACTCTTAATAGTAAGTACTAGTAGTGGTTTTTTCCCTCAGGAATCAAGGAACAGACAAATGCTGGTCTTTTTGCTGACATTTACTTTTATTTCATCCTCAAGTGTTCCAGATGATTTTTTAGGACTTCTGAAATCTTTTTTTTTTTTTTTTGAGACCGACTCTTGCTCTGTCACCCAGGCTGGAGTGCAGCAGCACGATCTCAGTTCATTTTAGCTCCCGCCACCTGGATTCAAACAATTCTCTTGCCTCAGCCTCCCAAGTAGCTGGGATTACATAAATACTAAATTTTGTGTTTTTTAGGAGAGACAGGGTTTCTCTACGTTGGCCAGGCTGGTCTCCAACTCCTGACCTCAGATAGTCTGACCACCCTGGTCTCCCAAAGTGCTGGGATTACAGGCATGAGCCACCGCGCCCAGCTGGATTTCTGGAATCTTTTGAAAACCTATGGTATTTTGAGAATTTTAACTAAAAGTTTCAAGTAAAGTTGCTGTTTGTAACAATTAAAAACCCACACAATCTTTGTGTCAAAAATTAAAGAACCACTCAAAGACTATGTATTAAAAGGACATAGGAGACAACCCGGAGGTGTTCCCACTAGCTAAATTTGAGATGATCTGGCCATCAAAAAAAAAAAAAAAAAAAAAAAAGAATGAACTGTAACACAGTGAGTATAAAAAGTCCATGAGTCCATAATGAATATGGAAAAACAGTAAAAAAGCCCTGTTTGGTACCTCAGGAGGGGATTATTACAGATGCTCCTCGAAGTTAAGTAGCATACTGAATGTATATCACTTTTATACCATTGTAAAGTTGAAAAGTCTTACATTAGGCCATTATAAGTCAGGGACTATATGTACATAAATCCTTATTCCCAAAACCGGTAAAGTGGGAAAATCACATGTACGTAACCTTTTTAGGAGGTACTATATAGTTCACTACCAGTAGAGAAAACTCTTTTAGAGAAGAATGTGAACTAATAAATCACTAATAGTGACACAGACCTTCATTTTGTGCCTTTTGTTTGTCTGCACTACGAAGTACATACCATCACGCTGAAGTAATTTTTTGCCTCAATTGTGTAACCTGGATATAATCAAGCCAATTTACAGAAAACTTCAGGAGGCAAACATCAAAAGGAAATGATCAAACAATTGCAGAATGTGAGCCATTTTTGCAGAAATAAACATGCAAAGGCCAGGTGTGCTGGCTCACGCCTGTAATCCCAGCTACTAGGGAGGCTGAGGCAGGAGAATCACTTGAACCCAGGAAGTGGAGGCTGCAGTGACTGCACTCCAGCCTGGGCCACACGGTAAGACTCTGTGTGCTAATGGTTTAGATTATATATTTCACCTTTTCAATTAAAGAAGCACTTTACAGCTTTTCTTTGGCAGAGCTGAACTGCCAGCATCTTTGGAGTCATTATTCCATAAAATAAGCGTGACTTGAATGAAGCACTGCAATACAGCAACAGTTTGACAGTTGATCTGATAACTGAGAGGGTTACTAAGGGACTAACAGGCAGGTAGCACATACACTGAGATGCTGGACAAAAGAATGATTCATGTCCCAGGCTAGAAAGAGTGAGACAGCATGAGCTTTCACCAGGCTACTCAGAATGGCAACAATTTAAAACTTATGTGTTATTTCGGGATTTTTCCATTTAGTATTTTCAGCCCAAGGTTGATCTCAACTGAAACCCTGAAAACTGAAACCACAGATAATGGAGGACTACTGCAGGCATTTCACATTTTATTCCTACTTGACAGCAAATATATTACCAACAGATTTAATTCAGTAGGAAGTCAATGAGTCAACATCAGTCTGACCAACTGCAAGAAGTTTAGTTTAATAACCAGAAGCAGATCTAACTAAGTTGTAAAGCTCAAGTTCTCTTCATTATTTCACACAAATTCCCCCCAAATTCCTAGCTAGTTTCCTAAGCAGCATGATAGCTAGCAAACTCCTTTTAGCAGGAATATACTGTAATGGTGAGGCTAGACCTAGAGTACCAAACACTAGAAAGCCCCTGAATTCCCTTATTTGGGTGGAATAAAGAATTTAGAGATCTGAGCCCTGTGTTCCTTCTCCTGCCTCAAACTCTCCAATGCCTTTAGAAGGCCAATCTAGCCACCTGTCCCCAAATTCCTCATATTCTTTAAACTATTCAATGGCAATAGCTACTGGTTCCCCTGAGGCTTGTACTCAACAAGCCCATGGTTTCGTATCAGCAATAAGGCTGCTTTGCTTTCTTATTATTCATGTGCTCACTGAAGTAGCACTTTTAATTTCCTTCAAGAACTTTTCCTTTGCATACACAACTTATCTAACTTTGGAGCAAGAGGCCTATCTCAGCTATTGAAATGTCTTCCTCACTAAGCTTAACCTTTTGATTTAAAGAGAAAGATGCGGCTGGGGCGGTGGCTTACGTCTGTAACCCCAGGACTTTGGGAGAGTGAAGAGGGCGAATCACTTGAGGTCAGGAGTTTGAGATCCGCCTGGCCAACATGGCGAAATCCCCATTTACCAAAAATACCAAAAAAATTCAGCCTGGCGTGGTGGCGTGCACCTGCAGTTCCAGTTACTCAGGAGGCTGAGGCAGGAGAATCACTTGAACTCAAGAGGTGGCTGCAGTGAGCTGGGATCATGCCATTGCACTCCAGCCTGGGCAACAGTGCAAGACTCTGTCCCCCTGTTGCGCCCCTCCCCCACACACAAAAAAATAAATAATAAAAATAAAAGTGAGAGATAGGTGGGCGAGGTAACCCACGTCTGTAATACTAGCACTTTGGAAGGTGGAGGTGGACGAACTGCCAGAGCTCAGGAGTTCAAGACCAGCCTAGTCAACATGGTGAAACCCTGTCTCTATTAAAAATACCAAAAATTAGCTGGGCATGGTGGTGCGCACCTGTAGTCCAAGCTACTCAGGAGGCTGAGATGCAAGAATTGCTTGAACACAGGAGGTGGAGGTTGTAGTGAGCCAAGATTGTGCCACTGCACTTCAGCTTGGAAACAGAGCAAGACTCTGTCTCAAAAAAATAAATAAAAAATAAAGTGAGAGATGTGTGAGTCTTCCTTGACCTTGAACACTTAAAGCCACTGTGGGCTTATTAACTGGCCTAATTCCAACATTGTTGTCACAGGAAATAGGAAGGCCCAAGGAGAAAGAGACAAGGGAAATGGCCAGTTCGTGGAACATTCAGAACATTTACATTTATTCAGTTTGCTCTCTTCTCTGGTTGCAGTTAGTGATGCCCATTTATAATAGTAATATCAAAGATCACTATAACAGATATAATAATGAAAATCTAAAGTATTTTGAAAATTACCAAAATGTAACAGAGACACAAAGTGAGTACATGCTGTTGGAAAAATGATGCTGATAGAGTTGCCTGACATAGGGTTGCCACAAATCTTCATTTGTAAAACATAATACCTGCAAAGGGCAATAAATTGAAGCACAAAAAAATAAGGTATGCCTGCAGCTCATAAAAATTGCTGTTCTTAAAATCAGTTTTTCAAAACCTCATTAAAGTACAAGTTCCTTCTACCTGATCAGGCCAACATGAGTGAACTCAACAACATAATTAGAAGGCACTTACAGCTCAATGCTAATTAAGCCTTCTTCCTGTAGGTAAATAAACACAACATGATGAACGTCCCCACAGTGATCTCCCAGGTATATAAAGTAAGATGGATAAAGATAGATTCCTATATGTGGTATAGGCTTCCCAGATGTTTGGAATGAAACTGTCAGTGTAAGACTAGAAAAATGCATCCACTCTAGAATTTTTGAGGCAGGGTCTCACTCTGTCACCCAGGCTGGAGTGCAGTGGTATGACCATGGCTCACTGCAGCCTTGACTTCCTAGGCTCAAGCGATCCTCCTATCTCAGTCTCCTGAGTAGCTGAGACTACAGACATGTGTCACCATGCCTGGCTTAGTTTTTAAACACTTTTTGTAGAGATGGGATCTCACTATGTTGCCAGAGCTGGTGTTGAACTCCTGGCCTCAAGTCATTCTCCTGTCTTGGACTCCCAAGGTGCTGGGATTTCAAGCATGAGCCACTGCATCCAGCCCCATTCTAGAATTTTAAAAATCCTTACCAAGGAAGAAAAGGGATCACTTCATCTAATCACAGATCATGAAAAGAGTAGTGTTCCCACCTAAGAGCTTTAGGGAGGTGTTTTTGTATTTCAAACAGAAAATGTGAGCACCAAATGAACATATTAGGCTTTGAAAACTTTATCATTAAACCTAGGCTATGTTATTATCAAACCTTAGAAGTTTAAAAATAAAAGGCTTTGCAATCTTAATGTTCTTTTCCCTCAATAGGAACTTGTAATTCAAGAAGTAATTTAAAGGTATTCAGAGAGACACGAGTCTCCTCTCTAGGTTTACAGAACCTGCCATCTTTTTACAGAAGATTTTCTACTCAACTAGCGAAATCTCCCAAAGAGTACCTTTAAGCAGAAGTCGTCAAGCATAACTTCCCAAAATGCATTTGCCATAATAGCTGGCACAAACACAATGTAAATAGGAGCATATAAAGAAAACAATTCTGACTATGAACTGCTGATCGAGCTTCCTGATTCCTAACAGAAGTATACGAAAGTATCCACGTTACAAAGTTTTTATTTGTTCTCTAGACAGTTACACCCAGGAAAAACACCACTGCTCAATAGGAACTTTGAATAACTTTTAATTTTGTTCTACTTTCTTAAGAGCCCCCAGAGAAAGAGAGGCATTTCTACTGTTTGGGGTTTTCTCTAGGTCTCAAACTAGCGCTTGCTTTGGCAAATAAACAAGTACTTGTACCAAATGTCATTCTTTTTTCTTTACTTTTAGAAACTGACATGTATTTCCCATCAACCTTATTTCCATCTTGCTTAAGAGCCTGTAGAAGAACAGCTTAAGACCACTCAATGGTTGTTCCTACCGAATCAGTGGCCTGAGTAGCAGGAGCTGCAGGCCGATCTTCTGTGCTAGGCTGAGCACTCTTGCCTGCAGTAGGGAACTGCTGAGTAGGCAATGAGGACACCTACACACCTTCAGAAGAGTCTGCAAGCTCATGTTTAGTAGCAGTGAACTGGAGCTAGAGTGGTCTACTCAACCTGAAACTCCTCCTTGGTCACAGCTTTTTCTGCAGTAGTTCTGCTTTTTTTTTTTTTTGAGACAGAATCTGGCTCTGTTGCCCAGGCTGGAGTGCAGTGGTGTGATCTCAGGTCACTACGACTTCCGCCTCCCAGGTTCAAGTGATTCTCCTGCCTCAGCTTCCTGAGTGGCTGGAATTATAGACATGTGCCACCATACCCAGCTAATTTTTTGTATTTTTAATAAAGACGGAGTTTCACCATGTTGGTCAGGCTGGTCTTGAACTCCTGACCTCAAGTGATCCGCCTGCCTCAGCCTCCCAAAGTGCTCAGATTACAGGCATGAGCTACCATGCCCAGTTTGCTCTTCTTTTTCAATCTCTTCAGAATCTCTGCAGAAGTAGAGACCAGACACAATCTACTATGAGTGTTCACAAGAGGTGGTGCCATGCATTTGCAGAACTTCCCAGGGCCAACATGCACCACATGGACCCACTGAGTGAGCTCCCTTGTTGCTGCATGGGATGCCAATGTCCACACAGTGCAGAGAATCTGTTACACAGAGTAATGGTAGGCAGGTTAACTAAGATGTCTCTGTGAGAGGTTGGTGGTCAGTCTTGGGATCAGTAACTATCAGAAGGCACAGCTCCTGGAAGGCTGCCTGGATTTGGTTAGTGAAGGTTCTAAGAGTCAAGTGGGAAGCAACAGGAGTGGCTCCAGTGGCAGCAGCAAACTTCAGGACAGCCTGCCAGCTAGCACTCCTAGAGGACATAACACTGACAGCAATACAGTTTTCAATGGCAACAATGAAAGGAGCTGTCAACAGAAGCTTCTCCCGGGTCCTCCTCAAACTGATGATGCGGATGCCATCACTTTTTCTTTTATAGATGTACTATTTCATTTCAAAGTCAAGGGTGGTGCCACCTAAGTGGGTTCCTGCTGCAAGGAACTTGAGGACATCCTCCTCCTTCATGTGCTCTTTGTTGGACATCAAGGGTTCCAGATACTGTGAAAACTTCCCTTTTAAGATGAGAAGGCCATGTGGACCCCTCCCCCTCTCTAGGTAGGGCAGAAAGGGACAGTGTCATTCTTTAGGATGGCAGTAGAAACCAAAGAATAGTAAAACGAAAAGCATTAAAATTCACATGCTTTCCCTTCTACTTTTTAAGTTAAATAGATACCATGTTTTTTATGTTAAGTATATAACAAATGTTATTAAAAGGCTCTCTGGCTGGGCATGGTGGCTCATGCCTGTAATCCCAAAACTTTGGGAGGCTGAGGAGGGTGCATCACTTGAGGTCAGGAGTTTGAGACCAGCCTGGCCAATGTGGTGAAACTCCATCTCTACTAAAATTACAAAATCAGTTGGTCATGGTGGCATGTGTCTGTAATACCAGCTACTAGGGAGGCTGAGGCCTAAGAATTGCTTGAACCTGGGAGGCAGAGGTTGTAGTAAGCCAAGACTGCGCCACTGTACTCCAGCCTGGGTGACAGAGCAAGACTCCATCTCAAAAAACAAAAACAAAAGGCTCTTCATTTTTTATAATGTCAACTTTTATTTTAGACTCAGGGGGTACACATGCAGGTTTGTTACATGGGTATATTTGCATGATGCTGAGGTCTGGTCACCCAGGGAGTGAGCATAGTACCCAATAGTTAGTTTTTCAACTCTTGCGCCCCTCCTCCTGGTTCTCCTATTGTTTTGTTTTGTTTTGTCTCCTTCCAGCAAGTTATATTTCAAGCTAAACCGGTTCTCTTTTTTTTTTTTTTTTGAGACGGAGTCTTGCTCCGTTGCCCAGTCTGGAGTGCAGTGGCACAATCTCGGCTCGCTGCAATCTCTGTCTCCCAGGTTCAAGTGATTCTTCTACCTCAGCCTCCCAAGTAGCTGGGACTACAGGTGCATGCCACCACGCTCGGCTAATTTTTGTATTTTCAGTAGAGACGGGGTTTCACTATACTGGCCAGGCTGATCTCAAACTCTAGACTTCGTGATCCCATGCACCTTGGCCTCCCAAAGTGTGCAACCGACTAATTTTTGTATTTTTTAGTGGAGATGGGATTTCACTATGTTGGCCAGGCTGGTCTTCAACGCCCACGTCAGCCTCCCAAAGTGCTGGTATTACAGGTGTGAGCTAACATGTCCGGTCCGGTTCTCTTATTTTTAAAAGTAGTTCGGTTATCACTGTTAGGTTAAACAACCATGAGAATTCTCTCACGCTAAGTGCATGTCAGTTGTAGAGAAAACAGCAAAAGGAGACATATATTCTTTAAAATATTAATATCAAGAGTAAAACATTTTCCTGGAGTTGGAGACCATTATTCTCAGTGAAGTAATTCAGGAATGGAAAATCAAACATAGTATGTTTTCACTTATAAATGGGAGCTAAGCTATGAGGAAACAAAGGCATGAGAATGATAGAAGGATGTGAGGGGGTGAGAGATAAAATATACACTAGGTACAATGTATACTGCTTGGATGATGGGTGTACCCACCTGAGAAACCACCACAAAAGAACTTACCCATGTAACCAAACATTACCTGTTCCCCAGAAACTACTGAAATAAAAATACACTGTAAAAAAGAAGTCTGTAATGACAGTCAGGGGAAAAAAAAGTATTCTAAAAGAGGGGACACAAAATAGAATGTGGTGTTATTCATCATGTTGGTATTATTATTTATTGCATCATCAAAGAATTCAAAAACTAGAAAATACAAATATGGCCAGGTGTGGTAAGCTCACGCCTGTAATCCCAACACTTTGGGAGGCCGAGGCAGGCAGAACACTTGAGGTCAAGAGTTTAAGACCAGCTTGGCCAACATGGTGAAACCCTGCCTCTACTAAAAATACAAGAATTAGCCAAATGCCGTGGTGGGCATCTGTAATCCCACTACTGGGGAGGCTAAGGCAGAAGATTTGCCTGAACCCGAGAGGCAGAGGTTGCTATGAGCTGAGACTGCACCACCACATCCCAGCCTGGGTGACAGAGTGAGACCCCGTCTGGGAAAAAAAAGAAGGAAATATAAATGCATCAGTCATTATTTCAATGTTTGTGTCCCCCAAAATGTAAGTGTTGAAATCCTAACCCTCAATGTGATGATACGAGGTAGACCCCTAATCAGTGGGATTAGTGCCTTAATAAGAAGAGACAAGAGGGCACATCTGTAATCCCAGCACTTTGGGAGGCCAAGGCAGGTGGATCACCGGAGGTCAGGAGTTCAAGACCAGCCTGGCCAACATGGTGAAACCCCATCTCTACTAAAAATACAGAAAATTAGCTGGGCATGGTGGCACATGCCTGTAATCCCAGCTACTTGGGAGGCTGAGGCAGGAGAATCGCTTAAACCTGGGAGGTGGAGGCTGCAGTGAGCCGAGATCAAGCCACTGCACTCCAACCTGGGCAACAATAGCAAAACTCTGTCTTCAAAAAAAAAACAATTAATAGTAATATTAAAATTCCTGAAACTGGCTGGGTGAAGTGGCTCATGTCTATAATCTCAGCATGTGGGGAGGCTGAGGCAGTTGGGATTGCTTGAGCCCGGGAGTTCAAGACTAGCCTAAGCAACACAGTGAGTGAACTCATCTCCACAAAAAAATAAACAAAAATTAGTTGGGCATCATGGCATACACCTATAGTCTTAGCCAGAGAGGTCAAGGCTGCAGTGAGACGGGATAGCACCACTGCACTCCAGCCTGAGCAAGACCTGTCTCAAAAAAAAAAAAAAGGAAATACACAATTTAGAATTTGTGGCACCTGCTCTAAATAGCTCAGAAAAAACAAAAAAACTACATGTAGTGGTAAAGCAAATGTGGCCAAATATTAACAAAGGGTGAAAACTAAATAAACAGTATATAGGAGCCTTTTGTATTATTTTTGTAACACCTCTATAAATTTGAAACTATTTCAAAATAAAATGTTTGTAAAAGAAAGACAAAGCTGGTAGACTTTTCATTTTAACTGCTTGGAGAAAGAAATTACCCAGCATCCCTAAATAGCACCTTATAAAAAGAAAATAATTTTCAACCACACAGCAATCTCGTAGCCTTCTAAAATTAGGTCTTATCCTTAAAATTAAAATAGAAAGAACCAACAACGGTTTTCCACTCCAAAACAAGAAAATACTACCATTTGAGGAAGAAATCTTTCTGTTGTAACAAAATTGGTTAACTTGCTGCATTGAAGAGACTGATATAGACCATAAGAAGTCTAAAATCAGTCTGGGTGCAGTGGCTCAAACCTGTAATCCCAGCACTTTGGGAGGCCAATGTGGGCGGATCACCTGAGGTCGGGAGTTCGAGACCAGCCTGACCAACATGGAGAAACTCCACCTCCACTAAAAATACTAAAATTTAGCCAAGCGTGGTGGCACATGCCTATAATCCCAGCTTCTCAGGAGGCTGAGGCAGGAGAATTGCTTGAACCCGGGAGGTGGAGGTTGTGGTGAGCCAAGATCACACCACTGCACTCCAGCCTGGGCAACAAGATCAAAACTCCAACTCAAAAAAAAAAAAAAAAAGGTCTCATTCCCTTATAATCATTTTTAATCATTAAACAAAAACAGGCAAAAAAGTTCAATGTATAAAGTTTAAAAATTTTTGCCCCAAAGCTAATTATGTATCTCATCTATTCAGCAATATTTCCTCTTATTTTAAAGTTTAATCCCTTGGTATTCACATTAAAAAAAAAAAATGTAGGCTGGGCACTGGGGCTCACGCCTATATCCTAATGCTTTGGGAGGCCAATGCTGACAGATCACCTGAGGTCAGGAGTTCCAGACCAGCCTGGCCAACATGGAGAAAGCCCATCTCAACTAAAAATACGAAAATTAGTTGGGCATGGTGGCATGTGTCTACAGTCCCAGCTACTTTGGAAGCTGAGGCAGGAGAATCACTTGAACCCAGGAGGTGGAGGATGCAGTGGGCCGAGATTCTGCCATTGCATTCCAGCCTGGACAACTGAGCGAGGCTCCATCTAAAAAAATAAAATAAAAATAAAAAAATAGAAAATAAAAAAAAAATTAGCCTGCCTTATAAATAGTAGCTTGGTAAATATTGCTGCTTGATAAGCAAGCAACAATATCCTGCAGCTGACATCATTACCAAATATTCTGCAGCTCTCTGACCAAGGAAAACAAAATTTTGTCTTTAACCTACAAACCTTCCTGTACCCGTATGAGTATTTAGGACAGTTTTTCTTACTGCCTATTAAATGTAATTTAAGAAATATAATCCAGAAGAAGCTAGAAGCAAGAAAACTACCTCAATTTTCATTTTCCCCTAAAGTGAATTTCTGATCTTTAATGTATTCTTTGCTTAGCTCACATCAAGTCTCATGAAAGGACTACAAAGAACTTCAAAGGTTTTAACCAATGGCTAACTGGAACAGAGAAGATAGAATTTAGCCCAGTGTGGTGGGGTAAATTCAGTTTACCTCTTGGCATTTATTACTTTCTTCATCTGGAAGATGCTTTTTAAGTAAATAAATATATCTATTTTTATAAAATAATTTGGAATACAAGTTAACTCCTTCCTACTTCCTGTGTTGAATTAGTTAATAAAAAGAAGCAACTAAAATAAACTTTGAGAAGTTACACAATACTATGGGCAAGTAAAACATGACAACCTCTAAACCCAACAAAAACAAAATCAATGCTTTTTACACCCATGAGTACCACTAAATGAACTCACATTCAGTCCAAACATAGCTTGATTCCTTTGATGTCATTAAATAGTGTATGATTTAATAAAATATTATTTTTCATCTACAAAACAAAGACTCATATATATGTAAAATAAAGGTAGTAAGGTGAGGGTAATAATAGGCACTAACTTCCTGCTCATAAGAACATAAACTTGGCCGGGCGTGGTGGCTCACGCCTGTAATCCCAGCACTTTGGGAGGCTGAGACGGGTGGATCACGAGGTCAAGAGATTGAGACCATCCTGGTCAACATAGTGAAACCCCGTCTCTACTAGAAATACAAAAAATTAGCTGGGCGTGGTGGCGCGTGCCTGTAATCCCAGCTACTCAGGAGGCTGAGGCAGGAGAATTGCCTGAACCCAGGAGGCGGAGGTTGCGGTGAGCCGAGCAAAACTCCGTCTCAAAAAAAAAAAAAGAAGAACATAAACTTTCTGAAAGTCAACAGGTAACCAGAACCAATATGTTTACTTTCAAAATATGTTTCAGATAAAACTAGCTCATTCTCTCTATTCTCAGCCATGTTAAAATACAAGATTACTATCTCCCATAAACAGCTTTGAACTGCTACCCTAGTTCAGAAATACCCTTGAATTGCTGACTCTGGCAATAATTAGGGCAACTTATCCTTTCTTGAAGTTCTCCTTCATTCTCCCGTATCTCGGATTTAGGCTCCTTTCTTTGCCTAAAACACAGTTCTTTTTCTCTAAAGGTTAAGTCTACTTTGCTACCACAAGGCCTAGGTAAAATGTAACTTTTCCACGAAACTTCATCATTCCTCTGCCATACCAGATAATTTCTCTGTGTTCTCCAAGCACGTTATTTGTACATCTATTATAACCACTAACACTATTTTATCGTCCTCTAGTAGACCCTATAAGCACTTGATGGGGTAAGGACAATATCCTATTCAAACACTGCAAAATAAATAAGAGTCAATATATAGTAGACACTCAGTAAGTAGTCACAGAATCTATCTAAAACAATCTATCAATCATCTATCCAGAGAAAGGGTCTCACTGTGTCACCCAGACTAGAGTGCAGTGGTCACAGTTCACTTCAGCCTCAAACTCCTGTGCTCAACCATTCCTCCTACCTCAGCCTCTCCAAGTAGCTAGGAGTACAGGTGTGCACCATCACACCCGGCTAATTTCTTATTTTTATTTTAGTTTTTGTAGCAACGGGGTCTTGCTATATTGCCCAGGCTGGTCTTGAACTCCTGGCCTCAAACTATCTTCCTACCTTGGCCTCCCAAAGTGCTGGGATTACAGGTTTCAGCCACCATGCCCAGCCCAAATCAATTTTAATTAACAAACTCTTTTCTTCACATGAATTTAAACTTCAACTTTTTCTAGTTTCTCACTTATTCAGACTTAAAGCAATTTCATGTTTTTCGTTATATTTAGGTTACTTAATAATAGAACATTCTCCTCCTCTATATCTATCCATAGCTATGGTAGTAAATAGATACTACATGACAATCTCATCTTGTAACTTTGAAATAATAGTAGTTCTGAGTTAAGATGTGGCAATGATCTGAGCAAAAGTTTTAAAATGTGAGTCTTTTTTTGCTTTAACAAGAAGTATTTGTCTACTAAATAAAATATAATAAGAAATTCAAGAACTGCTATTTCTGAACAGAATAATTCTTTGTTGTTGGGGGCTGTACTATGCATTGTGGGATATTTAGCAGCATCCTTTACCTCTATCTGTTAGCTGCCAAGAGCCACCACCTGCCCAGTTGTTTCAAACAAAACATCGATAGATATTTCTAAATCACAATTCTATAAAACTGAATAGCATACAGCCATACTAAATTGGGAGGTATATTCCCAAGAGAAACAACAATAAATGTTATCACAAAGATTTGTTTATAGCCAACTTACTCAAAGTTGCAAACTGGAAACAACTCAAACGTCCACCAGTAAGATCTACACAGTATATTGTATGAATTATACCTCAACTAAAAATTGAAGAATAAAGAATTTTGGCTGGACTGACATATAAAAACCTCCAAAATAGTAAGTCAGAAAAAGATAATATTCAGAACAATGTGTATGATTTGTGTAAAAAATTAAAGTGTGTGTGTGTGTGTGTGTGTATATCTGTTATATGCATAATGCTTCCTCCCAGAAGAATATTCAAGAAAGCAGGTGATAGGCATTATTTTCACAAAGTGACTGTATTGTAATTATGTCATTAGTACTGTTTGACTCTTAGGATATGCATATACTAGTTATTAATGTTAAAATGTCAGATTATGTGAATGCTAAGATTTTAAACACGGCCAACATGGTGAAACTTGGCCTCTACTAAAAATACAAAAATCAACTGGGCATGAAGGCATGTGCCTATAATCCCAGCTACTTGGTAGGCTAAGACAGGAGAATCACTGGAACCTGGGAGGCGGAGGTTGCAGTGAGCTGGAGATCATACCACTGCATTCCAGCCTAGGCGACATGGCAAGACTACGTCTCAAAGAAAATGAAAAACAGAAAAGGAAAGAAAGGAAGGAAAGAAAGGAAGGAAGGGCAAGCTGCATTGAAAATAGTAGAAAACTAGATGCCATTTTATTCACTCTTGCCCTACCCTTTACACAATGCAGAGCTGTCTTGATTTAGAAGACTTTAGGCAGCCCAATTCCCCACCTCAAACTGGAGAGTATAGGGCAGATCTCATTAGCAATATTCAGATCTGTCTAAGGGCTGGTCCTCTGTTTCACCTAACTAGGCTCTCAGGTTGGAAAAGCTGCAAGCCAACTACAGCCTAGCAGATACCTGGGGCAAGCTATTATAGCTCGACACATGCAATGGGCCATGTTAGGCCCTGGGACCAAGCTGGAGTGAAACCGTTTGGGAAATTAAGACATCTAAAAGCAGCCAGGGTGGCTGGGCACTGTGGCTCATGCCTGTAATCCCAGCACTTTGGGAGGCTGAGGCAGGAGGACTGCCTGAGCCGAAGAGTTCACAACCAGCCTGGGCAAGACAGCAAAAACTGTCTCTACTGAAAAATAAAACAATTAGCCTGTCGGGCATTAAAGCTCATGCCTTTAATACCAGCACTTTGGAAGGTCAGGAGATTGAGACCATCCTGACTAACACTGTGAAACCCCATCTCTACTAAAAATACAAAAATCAGCCAGGTGTGGTGGCATGTGTGTGTAGTCCCAGCTACTCAGGAGGCTGAGGCAGGAGAACGCTTGAACTCGGGAGGCGGAAGTGGCAGTGCGTCAAGATCACGTCACTGCACTCCAGCCTGGGTGACAGAGCCAGACTTCATCTCAAAAAAAAAAAAAAAAAAAAAAAAAATTAGCTGTGTGTGGTGATACATGCCTGTAGTCTCAGCTACCTGGGAGGCTAAGGTGGGAGAATCACTCGAGCCCAGGAGTTGGAGGCTGCAGTGAGCTATGATTGCAACATTGTACTTTGGCCTGGGTGACAGAGCGAAAGACCCAGTAACACACACACAAAGAACAAAAGCAAGGTCAGTCAAAACACATGCTCAAAAAAGGCCCGACAATTTCTTAAATTCTTGTGTATTATCCCAATGACTTGAATGTGCGTATTTCTCCAAAGATATACGAATGGCCAATAAGACCATGAAAAGATGCTAAAAATCACTAATCACTAGGGAAGTGCAAATCAAAACCACAATGGGCTAATACTTCTACCCATTAGAATGGCTATTATAAAACACAAGTTGACAAAGATGTGAAAAACTGAAGCCCTCCTACACTCCTAATGAGAATGCAAAAGGGATAATAAAATGTGGTAAAAACATAAAATGAACTATTAGGCCAGGCATGGTGGCTCATGCCTGAAATTCTAGTACTTTGGGAGGCTGAGGTCATACGCAGGGAAATTCTGGGCAAAAGAGGGCAGGTCCCCGGTGAGGGCCCCATCTTCAGGCTGAAAAGCCTGATGCCATGGTCCAAAGTGAGAACTTACATCCCTGTTGTCCTGCTCTAATGCTGCCTTTTCCAAAACCACCCATGGCCTGCCTTGCCCTGCTCCACCCTGCATACTGTGCCCATAAAAACCCCAGGCTCAGCCAGCAGAGAAAGGAGAAGCAGTTGGACATCTGAGACTATAGTTAGTCAGACAGAAGGAGCCTGACTTCAGAGAACAGCTTGAGAGCTCAGCCTCAGAGAGAAGTCCTGCTGGGGACAGCTGGACTCCAGGAAAAGATTACCTTCCTGCTCCATACCCTTTTCAGCTCCCCTTCCTGTCAAGAGCCACTTTCATGTGCAACAAAATACCCCACATTTACCACCTTCAATTTGTTTGTGCGACCTCATTTCTCTTGGACACTGGACAAGAATTTGGGTGCCACAAGTGTGGGTGCAAAAGGCTGTCACACTGACCCTCCACTGAGCTGTTAACTAAGCCATCTATGGATGGCAAAGCTAAAAGGGCACTGTTACACTTCCTTAGGGGCTTTAAAGATTGTGGGTACCCCACCCTACATGCTGCAGGGGGGCCAGTATGAAGGTTGCTCTTGCTGGCACCCAAAAGCACTTGCCCTGGCTCCTGCACCCGCATACCTGTGCTCTCCTTCCCATGAAGGGTGGAGCAGTAAGTAAGTGGAGTTCACCCCTGCTGGTGCCCAAGCACTCCAGTTTCCACCTACGAAGCTGTCAGGGAAATATCCTGTTTCAGAAGCAGGTGGAACATTTGAGCCTAAAAGTTCAGGACCAGCCTGGGCAACATGGCAAAACTCTGTATCTTAAAAAAAAAAAAAAAGAAAAGAAAAGAAAGAAAAACCATACACACAAAATTAGCAGAGCATGATGGCACACTACTAGGGAGTCTGAGATGAGAAACTGCTTGAGCCTGGGATGTGAAGGTTGCAGTGAGCCAAGATCATGCCACTGCACTCTAACCTGGGAAACAGTGAGACTCATAAGCAGAACTTCCAGTTTCTGTTAAGCTTACAAGACTAAGCTACTAACTTGCTGGGATTTTACTAGAACCTAACCTACCTAGGGGGAGGGAAAAACAAAACTCCAGTCCCCTCTGGACATTATGTCCCACCTAAAGGGGAATAAAAATAATTCGGATGCACTAGTTATGTTTGGAAGCAGAGGCTTACCAAAAGGCAGAGACCTAATCATAGGATGCTTCACCTTCCCCCACACCTTACCACTATACCACTAAAGGCCTATTTACTCCAGTTCCTTTTACACAGTTCCAACCTTTCAACCAAAAAATACAAGGTTTATGAAAAGGCAAAAACACAGTATGAAGAAACTAAACCAGAGTCAGAAATTAAACTAACCAAAGATAGATGTAGCAGGACTGGTAGAATTTTAAAAGACTGTGATTCATAGGCTAAGGACTTCCACAAATATAGTAGACAACATGCAAAAACTAGTGGATAATGTAAAGAGAGATACAGGAATTCTAAGAAAGGACTGGTTCTAGGATCCCCCATGGATATCAAAATGTACAACAACCTCAAGTTCCCCTAGTTGGCAAAGTAGAATCTGTTGATACCAAAAGCTGGCCCTAACTGTGGGTTTTGCATTCCACAAATGTATACATGTATTGATAAGACAAATATGTTTCATCCTGTGTTCAAAAATAATACATTTTTTTTTTAAAGACAATGTCCCACTCTGTCGCCCAGACTGGAATGCAGCCTCCATCCTCGGGGTGGAGGCAAGTGATTCTCTTGCCTTAGCCTCCCGAGTAGCTGGGATTACAAGCGCCCACCACTGTGCCTGGCTGATTTTTATATTTTTAATAGCAACAGCATTTGACCATGTTGGCCAGGCTGGTCTTGAACTCCTGACCTCAAGTGATCCCGCCTGCCTCAGCCTGCCAAAGTATTGGGATTACAGGCGTGAGCCAACACGTCCAGCCAAAAATACTAGATTTTTGATCTGCATTTGGTTGAATCTGCGAATGTTGAAATTCACAGTTGCAAAACCTATGGATAGAAAGTGCCAACTTTGGCTGGGTGGGGTGGCTCATACCTGTAATCCCAGCACTCTGGGAAGCCAAGGTGGGCAGATCACCTGAGGTCAGGAGTTCAAAACCAGCCTGGTCAACATATAGTAAAACCTCGTCTCTACTAAAAAAATACAAAAACTAGCTGGGCATGGTGGTGCATACTTGTAGTCCCAGCTACTTGGGAAGCTGAGGCAGGAGAATTGCTTGAACCCAGGAGGCAGAGATTGCAGTGATCTGAGATCTAGTCCCTGCACTCCAGCCTGGGAAACAGAGTGAGCCCCTCTCAAAAAACAAACACACACAGTACAATCACCTTGGAAGACAGTGTGGCAGTTTCTTACAAAAGTAAATATATTCTTACCATATGGTCCAGGAAAACTGTGCTACTTGGTGTGTACCAAAAGAAGCTGAAAATTTATGCCCACACATACCTGCACACAGATGTTTAAACCACCTTTATATGGCACTAAAGCCCTATCCAGCAGCCACTCCAGAGCAAGGCTCCCCTTGGCTCCCACCTTCCCTGCCCCCTTGTGGCCTCTGTTAGGGCTGGTGTGCCCTGCAGACTCAGAACACATGCAAAGGGGCCAGCTGCAGACTTGAGGCAGATGCAACTCTAGGATGACTTGAAAGTAGAGCATCCCTTGCCCTCCTGGGAAATAAAATTGTAACGAGCAGACAGTCTGCATATGGAGTTTTCAGAAATGTCTTTACCTGAATGAGAAGCCTGACTCCATCATGACCTGGGATGTCTGACACCTGTGTGTAGCAAGTAATTTTCTTCTGGATGTTAGCAAGCTGGTGAAGTAAGATGATCCAGTGCTTGCCATCTCACAGAAACAACAATTTAAATAACTACCAATGCACAGAAGTACTTTTATCAGATCTAAAGAATCAATTGAGAAATTATAGTACCTGGAGGTAGCACAGAAATAAGACAAATGCATTAAAGAGAGAAAGGACAGTGTCACATTACCCACATCACCCCTCCACTAACCGTAAGCAGGAGAATGAAGCAAGTAACAGATGTGCCTTAGATCCCAACACAAGCCCTGTATCAGTAAAACCCAGTGACAGGCAGTCCCCCATAGCACCATACCCCAGGCTGGTAACTGAGGACTTTGTTTCCAGGCAAGGACCTACAGATCCAGCTTCCAGCCCTATCCCGGTGTCAGCATTTGTAGACCCAGGTGCCAAGCCTATATCCCAAAACCTGGCCAGTCCCTACAGACTTGGGCTCAGGATCTGAGTGATGCAATTATGAAGCTAGACTCCAGGCCCAGTGCCGCAAAGGCAAGTGGCAGTTCAAACCATTCAGAGACGACACCATACAGAAATCTCTGGATGAGCTGACTATTAAAGGCTTTCTCTGCTAAAGCCACTGGACTGGAATAAGTATGCACATCAACAAATACACAAACATCAACACTTGGCCTCAGGATCATAAAAAAAAAAAAAAAAAAAAATCAGAAAAAACACCATCAAATAATAAAATACTGCAAATGTAAATGATCCTAAAGAAATAGAGATTTACAAAGTACCTAACAAAGAATTCAAAATAATCTTATTAAAGAAATTCAGTGAGTTGTAAGAGAATACACAGTACTAAACAAGATCAGGAAGAAAAAAACGAACCAAATGAGATGTTCAAAAAAGAGAATCATTTGTAAAAATCAAACGAATTCTATAGCTAGAGAAAACAAATGACTGAACTGAAAATCTCCCGAGAGTGAGCTTAAAGACGGATCATCTAAAATTACCAAGTCAGTGAAAGAGAAACAAAAAAGAATGAAAAAGACTGAAGAATGGCCAGATATGGTAGCTCACATCTATACAAACCTAGCATTTTGGGGGGTTGAGGTGGGCAGACTGCTTAAGCTCAGCCTGGGCAACATGACAAAACCCCAACTCCACAAAAACAAAACTCAGCCAGGTGTGATGGTGCGTGCCTATAGTCCTAGATACTTGGCAGGCTGAGGTAGAAAGACAACTTGAGCCAAATGGCTCTACCAAGTGGCTTCCCCATCTCTCTCTCCCTTTCCTTGGGCCTCCCTATTCCTTGTGATAACAATATTGAAATTAGGCCAGTTAATAATCCTACAGTGGCTCTAAGTGTTCAAGGACAAGGAAGAGTCACAAATCTCTCACTTTAAAATGAAAGATTAAGTTCAGTGAAGAAGGCATTTTCAAGGCCAGATGAGATGGCTCATGCCTGTAATCCCAGCACTTTGGGAGGCTGAGGCAGGTGTATCACCTGAGTTCAGGAGTTCAAGACCAGCCTGGCCAACATGGTGAAACCTCATCCCTACTAAAAATACAAAAATTAGCCAGGCGTGGTGGCAGGCGCCTGTAATCCCAGCTACTCAGTAGGCTGAAGCAGAATTGCTTGAACCGGGAGGCGGAGGTTGTGGTGAGCCAAGACAGTACCATTGTACTCCAGTCTGGGCAACAAGAATGAAACTCCATCTTAAAAAAGAAAAGAAAAGAGCTGAACAAGGAAAATATAATTCTGTTAGCCCAAGGACAGCCGTACAACAGGCAACAGCACAGCACATTATTCATTATTTTAAAACAGGCATATATTGGAGTGAATGTTTCAAAAGTTTTTAACCGATGAAGGTACTCAACAACAAAAAACCTTGGAGGATTAGACAATAAAGAGATAAAGAAGATTTGGGAGCGGCAAATATAACTAGAGCCATAATTCTGAAAGATTAATTTGACTACAGTACATTAGAAGATGAATTTAAAGTGGAAACAAATTTAGAGGTTACTCTCTAATAGTTCAGTCAACTTTGATTTCATTAGCAGTAGTAAGAACAGACATTATTTCAGATATATTACAAATAAAACAGACAAATCTTTTACAACATTATTATTTGGAAGTAAGGGAGAATGAACAAGAAAGTTGGCTTCATGATTTCTTCAAGCTTAGGCTAGGAAGAGGATACCATTAAGAGAAAAGACTAATATTGGAGCTAGAACAGATTTGTAAGGGAAGTTCAAGAGAGAAGTTTTACACACACTGACACAAACGGAGAGGCAATGAGGGAAAAAAAAAGAAAAAGAAAAACAACCTCTATACCTTCTACTCATTTACAATTATACCCTCTCGTTAACTTGACTGTGAAAACACTGCTTGCATAGATGATGTGTAACATTTTTAAAACAGCTTTGAAATATAATTCACATATTGTAAAATCATCCATTTAAAGTATAAAACTGTGGTTTTTAATATTTTCACTGTATTATACAAAATAGTCACAATTTTAGAACATTTCCCTTATCCCAATTTGTTTATATTTCTCCATTTAACTATGTGAAAGAGGCTGTTTCCTCATCTGTATAATGGTAATATTACCTCCCTCATAAGACATGAGAGTTTAATATGTGAAAAATGTAAAAAAAAAAAAACAAAAAAAACCCTCCTAGAAATGCCTGAATGTATAGGAGGTGCATCAACAAAAAGTCTCAAAACTTTAAAAATTAGATTTAACACTAGAGGGGAAAAGTACGTTTCTAAAGATTTTTAATATCAAAATGATAAAAGTTGTGTTTAATGAAGATATGAAAATGCTAGAGGGGAAAAGACAGTTTTGAAAAAGAAAGAGATACTGAGGTGGGAAGATCCCTTGAGCCTGGGAAGTTGAGGCTACAGTGAACTAAGATCACATCATTGTACTCCAGCCTGGGTGACAGAGTGAGACCCCTTCTCAAAGAAAGAAAAAAAACAAACAAAAAAAACAGAAAAGTAAGAAAAAAGCTAGAGGGCTAACTAAAGTCATTAAAATTTGAAGCCATGGAAAGCCCCACTCAGGTACCCCTTTCTCTCACAGGAGAGAGAGCTGATCTCTTTTCTCTTTCTTTTACCTATTAATTAAAATATTGGTCTTAACCTTGCTGGGCACAGTGGCTGACGCCTATAATCCCAGCACTTTGAGAGGCCAAGGCGGGTGGATCACGAGGTCAGGAGTTCAAGACCATCCTGGCTAACACGGTGAAACTCCATCTCTACTAAAAATACAAAAAATTAGTCAGGCATGGTGGCACAAGCCTGTAGTCCAGTACTCAGTAGGCTGAGGCAGGAGAATTGCTTGAACCTGGGAGGCAGAGGTTGCAGTTAGCCAAGATTGCACCACTGCACTCTAGCCTGGGCAAAAGAACAAGGCTCTGTCTTAAAAAAAAAAACAACAAAAAAAAACATGTTAAAGGTAAGGCTAGCTCAATGGGAGAAAGGTGATATTACAGAGACAGAGAAGATGAGATAACAAAACAGTTTTGACAGAAAAAAGTTAGAATGGCACAGAAATGCCACTTGAGCATAAAATGAAATTCAGTGAGTTTCTGTTTACCTAGTAAACAGAAAATGTTTACTAGGTAACTGGGAAAAATGTCAAGAGCAATGGTTTTCAACCCTAGATCCTTTTCAACCTACACACTTTTAAAAAACAGAGATGCCCGGTCGGGCGCAGTGGCTCATGCCTGTAATCCCAGCACTTTGGGAGGCTGAGACAGGTGGATCACTTGAGGTCAGGAGTTCAAGACCAGCCTGGCCAACATAGTGAAACCCCATCTCTACAAAAATACAAAAAAATTAGTCGCGCGTAATGTTGTGCACCTGTAATCCCAGCTACTCGGTAGGCTGAGGCAGAATTGCTTAAACCCGGGACGCAGAGGCTGCAGTAAGCCGAGACCATGCCAGTGCACTCCAGCCTGGGGGACAGAGCAAGACTCTGTTTCGGGGGCGGGGGGAGATGCCCATTTCTACTCCCCAAATTTTGTGTTATTACTTGTTAGCCACTAGATTTCATAAGAAACTATGGCTATAGCCTTTGGTTTTCCAAACTTCAGAAGCCTTATGGGAGTGGTGTTGAGTGAACTAACGTTTTACACTGGTATGTCTCTTCTCATGCAGACTTCAAGAACATGGCTCTCAAAACAATAGTGTCTGAGTTTCTGACTCCAATTTTAATAATAATTGTACATACACTTACACTGTGTAAAGCTGTGTAAGTTGAACAAGCATGTCATAGATAATGAGTTTTAGAGAAGATTTAGCCCTTGATTTGATCAAGGGTCTCAGTCACAGATATGAGAGGGGTACAACGTACATTCATACTCTTCATTCATAACTTACCAAAGTGATAATAACTTTACATTTATTTGTGTGATTGTTTGACTAATGTTAACCTTATCCTTTAGAATACAGGGGGACTATATCTTATTTCATATACCATACCACTATCAAGCACATAATAAATGCTTAAATAATACTTAATGAAAGAATGAAATAGACTCTATCCCAGATCCCTGGAATCTAAATAACTAGGTATTGGACCCTGTATATCAGGCAATATACACTGAAAAGAGAATTATGCTGAAAATGAAATAGTGAGCATCATCCTCATAAAGCTAGTAACTACATTCAAGAAAACAAGAGTCGGCGGGCATAGTAGCTCATGTTGTAATCTCAGTACTTTGGGAGGCCGAGGCAGGCAGATCACCTGAGTTCAGGAGTTCAAGACCAGCCTGACCAACATGGTGAAACCCTGTCTCTACTAAAAATACAAAAATTAGCTGGGTAATCCCAGCTACTCAGTAGGCTGAGGCAGGAGAACTGCTTGAACCCGGGAGGCGGAGGTCACAGTGAGCCAAGATTGTGCCACTGCACTCCAGCCTGCTTAACAAAGTAAGACCCTGTCTCAAAATAAAAGAACAGTACTTATCCATTTAAGCGAAACAACAAAGAAACATCTATGGCAACAACAGATACCAAAAGTACTGTGGATGAAATAAATAAATGTTACAAGAGGATTGAAAATAAAAGTGATGTTTTCTAAGAGATTATACTTAGTGTGATACTCAACCGATGTTAACATTTTATTAATTTAGACAAGACTCTAGATCAGTTAACTAGCCTGTGAATGAAATCTTACCATGGTAGATAAAGGTAAGACTTTATTGTGTTTTGCATAGCATTAATTCTCATAATAACTGTCTTTCTCCACTTCATTGATTAGGAAATTAAATTACAGGGCTTCAGTATAATTCTAGTCACAAAGCAAGAAGTGATCTAAGATGTATTAAATTTTTGTATCATTAAATTATGAAGTATTTTCTGAAAGCCAATCAAAAATTCCATTTATGACACCATATAATTCTCCCTGACAGAAACTACCAATTTCGCTACAGCAAGCCAGCCATAAAACTTTCAAAAGCAAAAATTTTGAGTTTCCTGAAAATCAGTTTTAAAAAAAAGTGATCACTTTTAAAGAAAGTGAAATTCACTAAAAAATTTCTGTTTTTTCAGGATATCTTCCCCTTAAGATCCTAAAACAAATACAAACTACTAAAAATACTAGAAATATTTATCACTAATTAAGTTAAATCATTAAGACACTTTTACCTATAAGAAAAACAGTATTAGTTTATATTGCATGTATAAAGTATTTTATAAAAAGGAATCACATGGATATAATTTATTATTCAAGTATTACTCAAAGAACCTCCAAAGATAACAGATTTCCTTAGGAGTACCTTATCAACAAGGTATTTTAAAACTAGAAGACAGTAAAAATGAAAGGAATTAGAGAATCAACTTCACTTTTATTTTTAAGAGACTGTGTCTTACTATGTTGCCCAGGCTGGACTCAATCAAACTTGTGGACTCAAGTGATTCTCCCACCTTAGCCTCTGGAACTTCAGGCATGGGCCTACTTTGTTTAATTGTTTGTTTTGAAAGTCATCTTTAATGTCCCTCACAACTGTTTCCTAATACAGTAAGTTAATAAATATTAGTGTTTACATTTACTTCCATAAAATATATTAGACCTTGTAATTAGAAGATACTTAGCAATGACAAGGCTAACAATTCCTGTCCTAATTTTTCCTAAAACATGCAAATTCATCATATTCTAAGTAAAAATCCAAAAGATCACTTAGTATAGACTTACCTAGGTTTCCTTGCTCAATTGTCAGCACCACCTCATCCATCACCACAGCCCTAAAGTCCAGTTCTTCCTCACAACATTTGGCCTTCAATGCTCGTAAAATCTCTTTTTGAGGATAGTCTTCCCTGATGCGACGATCTGTCAAAAACCACAACTTGGCAGCCACAGAGCTACACATCTTGATCAGCTTGTGCTTCCTTGGCTGGATTATTTCCTCTTAGATGTAACGTCTATCTAGATGGAAAAGAAAATATACATACAAGGTAAATTAAGAAATCTACTTGCTTTCTGGATCTCATACAAGTAAATGCTGTGATTATATATTAATTATACAAACAGGAAAAAACAAGTGGAGAGATACTATTTCCTTGTCTTTTTTTTTTTTTTGAGACGGAGTTTCGCTCGTTACCCAGGCTGGAGTGCAATGGCACGATCTTGGCTTACCGCAACCTCAGCCTCCTGGTTTCAGGCAATTCTCCTGCCTCAGCCTCCCGAATAGTTGGGATTACAGGCACGCGCCACCATGCCCAGCTAATTTTTTTATTTTTAGTAGAGACGGGGTTTCACCATGTTGACCAGGATGGTCTCGATCTCTTGACCTCGTGATCCACCCGCCTTGGCCTCCCAAAGTGCTGGGATTACAGGCGTGAGCCACTGCACCCAGCCGAGAGATACTATTTCTTTTTCCCTTTTATTCAAACTAAAATGTTTATACACTAGTAATATGGAAACTGACCACCTCTTCAGAAATATGATTTTTCTATTTTTCCTTGGGGAAGCTGCCACTGCAACTTAATAATTATAGCTGGTCACGTAGCACAAACTTTAAATACCATTCCCAATATTACATATTGTCTAGGAATGCAGTTTAATCTAATCACTGACTTTTTATCTCCTCCCTCAACATTCTGTTCTTGATATAAAATGAAATTCCAATCATCAATATATCTCCATCTTTCCAATCATTAGAAACTCCACTTAAGTATATTTTTGTATCTATGGCTAACTTTATATTCAATTTTCTTCCCTGGTTTTGTTATAGGTATGTAGAAAAAAAAAATAGGTAGTAGCACTTATCTTACTAAGTAAGCTTCAATGATGAGGTCATTTACATAGTAGCTTCAGCCAAAATAAATAATTGGAGAATGAGCAAAAGAGCTCTCAATAACCAAAATAAATATCCAGGTCCATTCACAAATTTCATTTATTTCAATCAGAGGACAGCATGCTCTTACTCAATGTTTTTATTCTTTCTATAAATAGAATTTTAAAAAATAAATGCAGCTTGTTTACTAAAATGCATAAAGGGACTGTTTTTTTCAGATAGTGTTGCTTCTGAGTTTGTATCATGAGCAATGTAACATTAAAAATCATCTTCCTGAGAAGCAGAAAAGTTACAAGTTTCAGAACAAGCAACAAAAAGACTTTTTTAAGTGTTACAAAAAACAAAATGTCAACTATCATTCAAGTATCATTCCAGATAATACTGCACAACTAACACAAAAGGAAAAGTCCAAGGCAAAGAGTGCAGGAAGGAAAGGCCATAGAGCAGATTCCTGTATAGAGGCAGCTGGACATGGTCCACCCTCCCAGGTACCAGCAAGAAGGGTCTGCTCCACAGTGCACACGGTTTAAAAGCAGAGCACTGCTGGGCAGGGCACCACCAGAGCCAATGGCACACATTCCCAAGCACCTTGAAATGCCAAGTCTGCCACACTTACCTACTTCTCTTTTAACCCACCTACTGCCCCATAATCTATTGCCTCGAAGGCATAAGTCTCTGTTAAGCAGGATATCTAAACTGGGTATGACAGTAACTGAGCTTACTTACATGCTAGGAAGGAACTATGCTAACTTAATGTCAGATGCTCTATGGTTAGCAGTTCTGAATATTTAATAATTTTTTATTTTTAATTATTTTTTGAGATAGAGTTTCACTCTTGTTGCCCAGGCTGTGGATATGGCATTAACTCACCTTACACATAGGAAGGAACTATGCTAACTTAATGTCAGATGCTCCACGGTTAGCAGCTCTGAATATTTAATAATTATTTATTTATTTATTTATTTGAGATGGAGTTTCACTTGTCTAGCACAGGCTGGAGGGTAATGGCATGATCTCAGCTCACTGAAACCCCTGCTTCCAGTGATTTTCCTGACTCAGCCTCCCAAGTAGCATGTGCCACAATGCCCAGCTAATTTTTCATTTTTTTTAGTAGAGACAGGGTTACGCTATGCTGGCCAGACTGGTCTTGAACTCCTGACCTTAGGTGATCTGCCCACCTCAGCCTCCCAATGTGCTGGGATTACATGCGTGAGCCACCACACTTGGCCATATTTAATGATTTTTAAAAATAAACATGTTTTATTCTTTCAAATATGTTTATTCTTTTAAATACCATACTCTCTCCAATTTTGGTCAATTTGTAAATTATAAAGTATAATATTTGTGCTAAAGTTTATAATATTTAAATGTTATTAGGCCAGGCAAGTGGCTCACGTCTTCTAATACCAGCACTTTGGAAGGCAGAAGTGGGAGGATAGATAGAGCCTAGGTGTCCAAGACCAGCCTGGACAACATGGCGAGACCCTGTCTCTATGAAAAATTAAAAAATTAGTCCGATGTGGTGGCATGTGCCTGTGGTCCCAGCTACATAGGAGGCTGAGGTGAGACCACTGGAGTGCAGGAGGCTGAGACTGCAGTGAGTTATGTTAGTGTCACTGCACTCCAGCCTAAGTGACAGACCAAGATCCTATCTCAAAATAAATAAACAAACTTATTTATTAGAAGATAAGGCCAGGCATGGTGGCTCATGCCTATAGTCTCTACTAAAAAAGAAAATAAAAAAATTAGTCGGGCATGGTGGCAGGCATCTGTAATCCCAGCTACTAGGGAGGCTGAGTCAAGAGAACTGCTTGAACCCAGGAGGTGGAGGTTGCAGTGAGCTGAGATCATGCCATTGCACTCCAGCCTGGGCAACAAGAGTGAAACTCCATCTCAAAAGAAAGAAAAAACAAGATGAGAACCAGGCTCATTAAAATGAAAAATATATAAACACTATGGCTTCCCTACAACAGGACATTTCACGCATATTACAGGCAATAAGCCTTATCCACCCTCCTCCTTGAACAGAATGTTTCTGATACACTTCTCCTATGAAACTTTTCTTGAAAAGAGATTTCCATTTTAACAGCAATATGGGAAAGGTACAGAGTAAACCTGCACTATCATCTCAACCTGATGGGACAACTTTTTCTTATGGGTTGCACTTCAGTCTCCTCCCTGTGGACAATCACAGGGAAGGCCACAGTGTGTCCCTGACCAGACACTGTATCCAAAGATACTATGCTCATTAGGAAGAGAGGTCATACCCACACAGGGCCTTCCAGGGCACTTGGGAAGGTCTCGCTCAGAAAGCAAAGCTCCACAAAAGAAAAAGTTACACCAGAAAACCTGATGTAGAATATCCTCAGCTTCCCTTGGCAAAGGAATTGTAAAAATGCCCTAAAAATGTCTGTAATCAGTAGTTATTAAAAGACTCTATCACTGACCTCCAATACTCTGAAGGTATGTCCATGCCTTGGCCTGACATTTAACTCTTGAAACTCATCCGCTGGCAGATTTTTTTTTTTTCTCTCCTGAAACAGGGTCTCACTCAGTCGCCTAGGCTGGAGTGCAGTGGTGCAATCATAGCTCACTGCAGCCTGGGCTTAGGTGATACACCTGTCTCCTCTGCCTCCCAAGCAGCTGAGATGGCAGAAGCAAATCATATCAGGCTAATTTTTTTTTTTCTTGAGAGGGAGTCTCCCTCTGTCATCCAGGCTGGAGTACAGTGGGGCAATATTGGCTCACTACAAGTTCTGTCTTCCGTGTTCAAGCGAGTCTCCTGCCTCAGCCTCCTGAGTAGGGATTACAGGTGTCTACCAACACACCTGGCTAATTTTTGTATTTTCAGTAGATATGGAGTTTCTACGTGTTGCCCAAAGTGATGGGATTACGGGTGTGAGCCAACAGGCCTGACCTCTATTTATTTATTTATTTTGGGTGGTAAAGATATAGCCTTACTATGTTACCCAGAATGATTTCAAACTCTTGGCCTCAACCAATCCTCCCACTTTGGCCTCCCAAAGTGCTGAGGCTATGATTGTGAGCCACCATGCCCTGCCAATTGATGATTAATTTCACTGCACTGTAGGTTTTCACCTGAGTGTGGCAGTTGCTGCCCCAATAGCAGTCAAAATGGAATGTTATAGTCACTAGCAACTGGAAAGTAGAAACGTTCTGCTGCTACTGATACGAGTAGTCAGAAATTACATGGGCTACAACAGTGTTTCCAATGATTCTGAAATCAGAAAATAGTAATATTCCCCTCTGAAGAGCCACAAAGCTTTCAGTCAACATGTTTTTCTAGGCCAGGCATGGTGGCTCCTACCTGTAATCCCAGAATTTTGGGAGGCCCAGGTGGGCGGATCACTTGAGGTCAGGAGTTTGAGACCAGCCTGGCCAACATGGCGAAACCCCATCTCCACTAAAAAATAAAAAAATTAGGCCGGGCGCGGGGGCTCAAGCCTGTAATCCCAGAACTTTGGGAGGCCGAGGCGGGTGGATCACGAGGTCAAGAGATGGAGACCATCCTGGTCAACATGGTGAAACCCCGTCTCTACTAATACAAAAAATTAGCTGGGCATGATGGCGCGTCCCTGTAATCCCAGCTACTGAGGAGGCTGAGGCAGGAGAATTGCCTGAACCCAGGAGGCGGAGGTTGCGGTGAGCCGAGATTGCACCATTGCACTCCAGCTTGGGTAACAAGCGAAATTCCGTCTCAAAGAATAAATAAATAAATAAATTAGGCGTGGTGGTGCATGCCTGTAATCCCAGCTACTAAGGAGGCAGAGACAGGATAATTGTTTGAACCCAGGAGGTGGAGGTTGCAGTGAGTGGAGATCACACCATTGCACTCCAGCCTGGGTGATAGAACGAAACTCCATCTCAAAAATAAATAAACAAACTGGCAGGGAGTCTCACTTTGGGAGGCTGAGGTGGGCAGATTATTTAAGGTCAGGAGTTCAAGACAAGCCTGGCTAACATGGTTAAGATCCCGTCTCTACTAAAAATACAAACAAACGAAAAACCTAGCCAAGAGTAGTGGTGCATGATGCTTGTAATCCCAACTACTCAGACGGCTGAGACAGGAGAATTGCTTGAACCTGAGAGGTCAAGGCTGCAGTGAGCCCAGATTATGCCATTGTATTCCAGCCGAGGAAACAGAGCAAGACTCCATCTCAAAACAAAACAAACAAAAGAACACATTTTTCTACATTAAACCTCTGATTACCAGGTACAGTAATCCCTCCTTACACACAGGGGATAATTCCAAGACCCCCAGTGCATGCCTGAAACTGCACCATATATATATATACACACACACACATACACACACACACACACACACACACACACACACTGTTTTCCCCTAAACATATATACCTATGATAATTTGTATATTAGGCACAGTAAGGGATTAAAAATAAAATAAAACAATTATAACAATATACTATGATAAAAGTCATATGAAAGTGGTATCTATCCCATTTTCTCAAAATATCCTATTGTACTGTGTCAGGGGGTAACTGAAACCACAGAAAGTGAAAGTAGGGAAAGTGAAACCTGTCCAGTGGCACACTCCCATTCCCACAGGAAGACATGTGGCTAGCCTTCCTTGGTGCCCAGGCAATGAAGCCTCCCCAAGGGCTGCTGCAGCAATAGCTGCTCGCCTTCTTAGGGCTGCTCCAACTGGATTCACATCTGAGATGCCAGAAACACTGGGTGAAGACTTCAGTCCCAAAGGTAGAGGCTCCAGGTGTGCCTGTCTGCTTCTGCTCCTCAATGGTTCTCGCCCAGCCTTGGGCACAGCTGTTTCCTCTTCTTAACAGAATTTTAAAACATCTACTTTTCTACTTTTCCCATCTGCTAACATCAAGAAAAAAGAAAAACAGAAAAAAAAAACAAAAATGCTGACAAGAAGTCAAAAGGATTCTAGTAAATCTAAACAGCATAGGAGCTCAAAAGTACACCAATAAAATGACAGTCCTGCTAATGATCCACAATCTGTAAGTTCAGATAATATTCACTATTTTAAAAGACAGTACAGTCCTCTATAAAATAAAATGGTTACTTTTTTCCTAGTAGTTTAAAGGAGTAAGCTTGGTTACCCAAAAAGATACCTGTATGAAAATATTCTCCAGTAGCAAAAGATAAATGCATCATTTGCAAATGTCCACATACAGATGAGTACTATATAGTATTCTCCCTCTTAGAATGTCAACTCAGGTCAACCAATCCCATCCTCTCTTTAGTTCCTCCAGTGTATCAAGAAAAACAATATATAAATATCAGATGCCAAATAAATACTACTGAAAAAAGTACCTTTTTTGAAATAAAGAGAAATTCTACCAAGAGAATTTCTTTTTGAGACAGTTTTCCCACGCAAACTTCTGGATCAGCATACCAATAAAAAACAGCCCTGAATCTTGGAATACTCAGTCAAAACTAATTGGAAATCTTAAGTGCTTCATTCATCCTCTGAAATAGGAACTAAACAGACATTTGTTTCACTACTTAAGATCTCCTAGATTTTTTCTAGGGTAGTATTTTAGAAAGTACCACTTTTTTTCTCCCAACTTTTATTTCTCATTATTAGACCAATCCTAGGAATAATTTATTTTTCTACTTTAAAAGTTTTTCAAGTCAACATTCTGGAATCTAACACTTAGTGTTCTGTTTCTTATTGGATCAAATTTCCTTAATAAACAAAGGAAAATTTCAGTGTTGAGTCAACATCTCAAAATATATTACAAATATTTAGAGTTTCCAAAAGGATGTTTCAACATATTATGTACAGAAGACAAATGAGAGCATAAAAGATTTCTATTACATCACAGAATAAGAAGAAAACAGTTAAAATGAAAGATCATTTCTCTCCCTCTCACCTTTCTTGTGAGGACCCTTCCCAAAAGTATTTATCCTAGTATAGAAAAAGCAAAAAATCACAATCTATCATCTGAAGATATTAAGGTACCTCTTACTACTAAGAAAATCCATAACATGAGCTCCAAATTCCTACTACTAAAGAAAATACATATACTAATATACAACAGAATTTCTATAGAATTCTATTGTAACATAATTTTAATAGCATTTATTCCATTTGTCAATACAGACTTGCTTTGGGAATGACCGTACATAGGATAAAAAAAATAAAGACTTGTTTTCAATATTATTCACTCTTGAATAAGAATCACAGGAGTTGAATCAGGTTTGTGGAGAAAACAAATTTGTGTCTCTTAAGAGTGTGATATTACAAAATACATATTTGATCTTCAACCCTGTTTCCTGGCATACTAGTCTGAAAATCATCAGAATCTCCAAAATGATGTCTTTCTGTATGCAAATACTGACTGATGGCTGGCAGCCTCTAGGCAGCTTTAATATGGGGGCTGGTCAACAGAAAGACCAAGGCATGATTAGAGGGTTGGAAACTTCAGTCCCATCCTCTAACCTCTGGAGAGGGTAGACAGGCTGATGGTCAAGTTGATCACCAATGGCTAACGGTTTAAATCAATCATGCCTATGTAATGAAGTCAAAAAAAAAAAAAAAAAAAAACACTGAAGAACTGGGTTCAAAAATCTTCTCGACAGCTGAACACATAGAAGATCCTGGAGGGTAACACACCCAGGAAGGGCATAGAAGCTCTGTGACCCTTTTCCACACCTTGCCCTATATATCTTTTCATCTGTATCCTTTATAATACACAGGTAAACATGTTCCCTAAGTTTTGTAAACTGCTCTAGCAAATTAATTGAACCCAAAAACAGGGTGGTGGTAACTCCAACTTAAAGTCATTTAGTGTTCTGGCTGAAGTCCAGAGGCCTGTACTGGAGCGGGGCATGGCAGGGGTTTGTTTTAGAGACTGAGCACTTAACTTGTGGGTGCACTCAACCAGGGGGATATAGTATCAGAACTGAATTAGAGGACACCTAGCTAGTGTCCAGAATCAGAAATTATTGTTGGTAAGGAGAAATCCCCATCAGTGGGTCTTCAGTCTGTGTTGACTGGTGTTGTTGAAAGAATAGGAAATAGCACATTGAATGTTTTTTCCACACTTTCTCATAAAGTTTTAGGTATGTTGCCGAGTCTCTTTTTCTGTGACTTTCCTCCTGATATCTCTCCTTCTGTACATAATCCTGAGTTTTTATTCTTAAACTCTGCTTTCCATTTTCTAGAAATGTCATCTGAATCCAGGTTTCAACTATTACTGACCTACTGACCCACTAGATACCCCTTTCTCAACTAAATTTCAGACTCTATTTCAATGAGCCTACTGGGTATCCCTGCCTAAATGCCACTCACTGTTGCCTCAGTTGGGCATGTTAAAAAAAAAAAAAAAAAAGGCCAGGCGCAGTGGCTCACACCTGTAATCCCAGCACTTTGGGAGGCCAAGGCGGGTGGATCACAAGGTCAAGAGATTGAGACCATCCTGGTCAACATGGTGAAACCCCGTCTCTACTAAAAATACAAAAAATTAGCTGGGCATGGTGGCGTGTGCCTGTAATCCCAGCTACTCAGGAGGCTGAGGCAGGAGAATTGCCTGAACCCAGGAGGTGGAGGTTGCGGTGAGCCGAGATCGCGCCATTGCACTCCAGTCTGGGTAACAAGAGTGAAACTCCGTCTCAAAAAAAAAAAAAAAAAAAAAAGAATGGGTGTGGTGGCTCATGCCTATAATCCCAGCACTTTGGGAGGCTGAGGTGGGCGGATCACCTGAGTTCAGGAGTTTGAGACTAGCCTGGCCAAAATGGTAAAACTGTCTCCATTAAAAATAAAAAAAATTAGCCGGGTGTATTGGCACACATCTGTAGTCCCAGCTACTCAGGAGGCCGAGGCAGGAGAATCTGCTGAACCTGGGAGACCAAGGTTGCAGTGAACCAAGATTATACCATTGCTCCAGCCTGGGCAGCAAGAGTGAAACTCCTTCTCATTAAAAAAAAAAACAAACAAAAAAAAGTATTAATGTATTTTTATTCACAGAAATGTTTCAGCACCTACATTCCCCATTGTGATCATTAAATTTTATATCAACCTGGTGAGGCTATGGTTCCAAGATGTTTGGGCAAACTCTAGTCTACACATTGCCGAATGTATTTTGTAGATGTGGTTAACATCTACTCATCTGACCTTAAGTAAAGGAAATTACCCTCCATAATGTGGAGCAGCCTCATCCAATTAGTTGAAGGTCTTGTTAAAAAGCAAAAACTGAGAAGGAGGAACTCTTCTTCAAGACTCAAGACTCACAGAAATCCTACCTGAGTTGCTGGCAGATTTTGAACTTACCAACTCCGCAATCATATGTGCCAATTGCTTAAAATACGTATACAATTTTATATATATATACTTATATACGTATATACACACACACACACATATATATACATATATACATCTTATTGATTCTATTTCTCTGGAGAACCCTGACTGATACACCTATCCTTATTAAGGCACTCAATTCAGAAAACTGGGCATCAGTTTTTATTTCCACCCTTCTTTCACTGTTTATACAAAGCTAATTCTATCTCCTAAATATTAATATTATCACCTGCACTTTACTCTTTTTTGTTTGTTTTGGAGATGGAGTCAAAAATCTGTTGCCCAGGCTGGAATGCAGTAGCGTGATCTTGGATCACTGTAAGCTTTGCCTCCGGGATTCAAGCAATTCTCCTGCCTCAGCCCCCCAAGTAGCTGGGAATAGCTGGGACTACCAGCGTGCGCCACCACACCTGGCTAATTTTTGTATTTTTAGTAGAGACAGGGTTTCACTATGTTGGCCAGGCTGGTCTCAAACTCCTGACCTCAAGTTATCCTTCCCTCAGCTTCCCAAAGTGCTAGGATTACAGGTGTGAGCCACCATGCCCGGCCCACTTTACTCTTATCGCCAGTATATTCAACTTATGACACCTGGACTACCATAAAAGCTTCCAAACATATCTTCTGCCCTCTGTCACTTCCAATTTTCTAAACATATATTGTTTCATGCTTCCTGTTGCTTGGAATATATACCCCAAAACACTTACCTATTTAGTAAACTCTGAGCTCAAATGGTTTTAGTTTTGGGGCTTGTGTGTTTTAGAGTTGAGCTCTTGCTCTGCACCAAGCCTGCAATGACACAATTGCAACCTCCAATCTTGGGCTCAAGTGATCCTCCCACTTCAGCCTCCCAAGTAGCTGAGACTACAGGTATGTAGCACCACATCCAATTAATATTTTCCTTTTTTCTTTCTTTAGAGGCAGGTTCTCACTATATTGCCCAGGCTGGTCTCAAACTTGTGGCCTCAGGCAAAATTCTCCCAATTCAGTCTCCCAAATAGCTGGGATTACAGGCATGAGCCATGTCCCAAGTGTTAACGCATTCATTAAGTAAGACATACTCTGGAAGAATGACTTTAGGAGTCAGGGAAAACTTAACATGTGTTAACATCTGCACCCAAGCCTGAGCCATTATCATACCATATAATTAAGGTTTAGTTTTAAAAACTAGGGTCTGCCAGTGCTATAAGATGCATTTTTAAAGTCTATGTTTTCATGTAGATGGTCATACTTTTTAAATGACACTATTTGTTATAAAGACAATTTCTCTTTTACAGGTTCAGTCATGACTGAACACATGTTCAACAAGCAAGCATGTTTAGGTGATGTGAGTTTATAAAATGCCATTTTCCTTACCAAATCAATTTTTTTTTTTTTTTTGAGACAGGGTCTCTCACTCTGTCACCAGGCTGGAGTGGAATGGCATGATTTCGGGCTCACTGTAACCTCTGCCTCCTGGGTTCAAGTGATTCTCCCATCTCAGCCTCCTCAGTAGCTGGGACCACAGGCACATACTGCCACACCTGGCTAATTTTTGGTAGAGATGGGGTTTAATCATGTTGCTCAGGCTGGTCTCAAACTCCTGACCTCAAATGATCCACCCGCCTCAGCCTCCCAAAGTGTTGGGATTACAGGCATAAGCCACCATGCCTGACCCACAAAACACTTCTATATATATTTTGTCACTTACTCTGTATACAATAACGTGAGATCACGGACTTCTATTATCCCAATTTAAAGAAAGACCAGCCCAAGATATCACGAGACTCAAGACTGGAATTAAGATTTTCTATTTCTCTATGCTTTTTTCCTACAAAGAAATCAGAACCATCAAAGCTAATTTGAAAAAAAAATAAATTCACATTTTCAGTAATTGTATGTATCAAACACAATGTGAGATGGTTTATTTTTATCATTTAATCCTCACAACCATCCCTCTGCAGTGTGTTATGGTCTTCATTTGGTAGTGACGCTGTTCTAGCAGAGAGGTTAGATAACTTGTTTAAAGTCACAATTAGAAAGTGTTAGGAGCCAGGCACAGCGACTCACACATGTGATCCTAGCACTTTGGGAGGCTGAGGCAAAAGGATTGCTTGAGTCCAGGAGTTTGAGACCAGCCTAGGCAACACAGTGGGACCTCATCTCTACAAAAAATAAGCACTTTGGGAGGCTGAGGTAGGAGGATTGCTGGAGGACAGGAGTTTAAGACTGGCCTGGGCAACATAACAAAACCCTGCCTCCAAAAAAAAAAAAAAAGTTTCTCTGTAATCCAAACAACATTTCTCTTTTTTTTTTTTTGAGAGGGAGTCTTGTTCTGTTGCCCAGGCTGGAGTCCAGTGGCTTGATCTTGGCTCACTGCAGCCTCCACCTCCTGAGTTCAAGCAATTCTTCAGCCTCAGCCTCCAGAGTAGCTAGAATTATAGGCACTCGCCACCACGCCCAGCTAATTTTCATATTTTTAGTAGAGACAAGGTTTCACCATGTTGGCCAGGCTGGTCTTGAACTCCTGGCCTCAGGTGATCCACCTGCCTCAGTCCCCCAAAGTGTTGGGATTACAGGTGTGAGCCACCGTGCCCAGCCTCCAAACATTTCTAATGATTTCACTTAATAGAAGATACTTACATCAAATTCTTTCTGGCACAAAATTTGAAAACAAAACCTAGACTTAATGCACAGTACAGTTCAAAGTCCCAAGGTTTCCCATATTAAACATGATAAACGTCTAGCCTTCTGCCTAAATTTTCTTTCCAGATATTACTTTGAAAAAGGACTTAGAAAGCTATTCATTTACTCTCAAGCCCAAGGCTTTACAGATATGGCTAACTAAATCACATTTCAAAGAAATAAACAACTGAGAACTCTAAAGCCTCAGGAAGAATTCCAAGGTTGCTATTTGGGCAAACCTTCCTGACTTTTCAAAATGCAGTTTTCTAATAAAGTATGAAAAATTCAAATACTCCCCAAAATTGTAAGTTAGAAATAGTCTGATCTTTTTTTTTTTTTGAGACAGAGTTTCGCTGTTGTTACCCAGGCTGGAGTGCAATGGCGCCATCTCAGCTCACCGCAACCTTCGCCTCCTGCGTTCAGGCAAATTCTCCTGCTTCAGCCTCCCGAGTAGCTGAGACTACAGGCATGCGCCACCATGCCCAGCTAATTTTTTGTATTTTTAGTAGAGACGGGGTTTCACCACATTGACCAGGATGGTCTCGATCTCTTGACCTCGTGATCCACCCGCCTTGGCCTCCCAAAGTGCTGGGATTATAGGCATGAACCACCGCGCCCGGCCTCATTTTTTTTTTTTTTTTTTAAAGACAGAATCTCGCACTGTCGCCCAGGCTGGAGTACAATGGTGCGATCCTGGCTCACTGAAACTTCCATCTCCCAGGTTCACACAATTCTCCTACCTTAGCCTCCTGAGTAGCTGGGATCAGGCGCTCGCCACCACGCCCAGCTAATTTTTTTTATATCCTTAGTAGAGACAGGGTTTCACCATGTTGGCCAAACTGGTCTCCAACTCCTGACCTTGTGATCCACCCGCCTCAGCCTCCCAAAGTGTTGGGATTATAGGCGTGAGCCACTGCACCAGGCTGAAATGGTCTGATCTCATACAGCAATTCTATATTCCATTTTAGAGACTGTATTTCTAAATTTAAAGAAACATGAAGAGCTAGCATCAGAAGGAAAAAAAAAGAAATGTATGAAGCTGAATACAGAATAAAAGCATTTAAGAAAGGAACAGGTCTGAATCTTTTTTGTCATAACTTGATATACTGACACTTTTGAAATAAACAGTAGTAAAATTAATCAGGCATGTAAATGTTTAAACAGATTTTTGTTTTGCCAGCTCATCAATTCACGAATTAGTATACATTCCTAAGAATCTAGCAGACTCCTCCAGATACTGCTGGGATAACTGACAGATGAAAAATACAGAGATTACCTAAATTAGTCTGTAAACTCCATGAAGACAGAACCCATAACCATTTTATTCCCTGCTGCTATCCACAGTGGGAAACATAACCTGATACGTAACACTAAGAAGGGATGGAACATATTTTAATAATCTGCTATATTAAGTTGTAAAAGAGCATTAAAAAATCATAGCTATTTTTATATTAAATATCAGGGAAATGTGTGTCCCCATAAGATCTATTTATTTTATTTTTGAGATGGAGTCTTGCTGTTTCATCCAGCCTTGAGTGCAGTGGTATGATCTAAGTTCTCTGCAATCTCAGCCTCTTGGGTTCATGCAATACCCCTGTCTCAGCCCCCTGAGTGAGATTACAGGTGCACGCCATCACACTTGGCTAATTTTTTAATTTTTAGTAAAGAAGGGGTTTTGTCATTTTAGCCAGGCTGGTCTTGAACTCCTGACTTCAAGTGATCCCCTCACCTCAGCCTCCCAAAGTGCTGGAATTATAGGCGTGGGCCACCGTGCCTGGGCTTAATAAGATCTAAATGTAGTTACCTAAATTCATATTTAACGTTTCAGGTTCTCTTTAAAAAAAAAAAAATCAGGCCTAATGCTTACTTTCCATAATGATCATATAACTGATCCAGAAATAATTAGCTTTGCTAACAAAGTTAGAAGAAAAAACAAAAACATAATTTCAGAAAGAAGAAAAAAGATATAAACAGATGGGTTCCATGCAGACCAGCCTCTAGGGGAGTAGAGCTGGCTAGCTCTGTGGCTTTTGTCCTCCAAGCCAATTTTGAGAGGGGAAAAAAACACTGGAAAAGAAAACATTAAAAATAACACCATGGCATTAGTTACCATGAAGCCAGAAAAGTCAGTACTTTTCTGCAAACCTAACACGTACACGGATACATATGGCACATAAATCTGAAATGTATTATGTACAGATACTTTTGGAGGTACTATCTTATTTCTTAACAATCCCTAATATGACAAGCAGGAAAATCCATGTAATGAGAGACAATTTCCAACATCTGTACGTAATCTCCCTAGTCAACCTCTCCTGAAACAACTGCACATTATCAGCACAGCTAACATTTAAAAACAATACTTTTTTCACTGTTCCTATCACAGTCTCCTCCTCCCTCAGATTCTAAAATAACATATTACAGTTTTCTGTTTTCTGTTTTCCAGACAGTCTCGCTCTGTTGCCCAGACTGGAGAGCAGTGGTAAAATTTCGGCTCACCGAAACCTCCGCCCCCTAGGTTCAAGCGATTCTCATGCCTCAGCCTCCTAAGTAGCTGTGACTACAGGCATGCACCACCACGCCCAGCTAATTTTACATTTTTCACAGAGATGGGGTTTTGCCATGTTGGCCAGGATGGTCTCCAACTCCTGACCTCAAGTGATCCACACACCTCGGCCTCCCAAAGTGCTGGGATTATAGGCAGGGCACCACACCTGGCCACATAATTACAATTTTTGAACGCTCTTTTCTCATACGCTTATGACTTAATCCCACTTGCAAAATTTCTTTGTAAACTAATCTGCCATAAAACAAAGTCCTTCTATGAATGTATATCCCTAAAGTGCCCCCAAAACAGTTGTCAGCAAGCAACATACAATAAAACTCACCCTCCTTACTTTATGTTTGGTTCTCTCTCTTCACATGTTGTTCGTGGTTATAGAAGTTCTTCCTCCACCCATTTTCACTCAGTTTATGTCTCTATGCCTGCTCCCCAGAGGAAGATGATAAAAGCTACTCCTGCTTCCCAAAGTGTGGAACAACTGGCTCTGCTCTGTCCCCTTTTCCCGGCCCCTACCAGTGTTCATGGTTGGTCAGTCTTTCTGTTCACAGAGAGGGGAACTTTGAGAAATAAATCTAGTGACTTACCCCAGCAGCAAATCCTAGGTGGATACAACTTGTGAAAAGGGTAATTGGGAGATATTTTAAAACATATGTTTCTCCATGTGCCACAACAAACCAACGCCTGAAGCTGGGTTCGTGTTCACTGATCAGAGAAAATAATGTCCACTTTAGTGTTTCTTCACAGTATGGCTGAGAAGTAGAAGATTTCTAAGACTTTATTGGTAATTTCCCTCTGGAGAGGAAAAGGGGTCTGATTGAGAAGGGAAAAAAGAAGGAGATAATTTCTTGTCATTCTCCCTGCTCCTCCTAGATGCTACTACTGACAAGAGCATATTAAATAGGGACTCTAAGGAAACATGGGCAAAATAAGAAAGCTATCCACTAGAAGCTAAAATAAGTAGAATTTCAGCTGGTAGCCAATGGGCTAAAGGTAAAATTTTCAGCTCCTTACCCCCTGGCAGGGGGCAAGGCAGGAAGAAAAAAATGGCTCTTGACTGAGTGGAGGATTGTATGTGACTGAATTTGCTGTTCCCCTTCTTGGTTCTGTTCTCAGAATCACAGACTGCCCCCCTCCCTGATAAGCGGACTCCAGCACCTGGTAGGGGTAAGAGAAGACAAGAGAGAAAAAAAGGGAGACAGAGAAAGATAAAAAACATCAACAGCCATGTTGCCAAACTAACAACTAAATAAATGACATGAAAGAAGGAAATTAACAGCACTAACCAAGATAGAAAGGAATAAACATAAGATTGATTACCTCAAGACAAAATAGGCCTCCTCCTCTTTCACACACTAACCAAATAAAACTAACCATTGGAAATTTATGATTATTTTTAAAGTTAGAGGTTTACACACTAAAAGGAATTAAATGTTAAATCTGCACGACTGGAATTTCGGACTGTTCTATTTTTCAAATGAACATCTTAAAAGTATGCTGATAATTGTTTTTAAGAAATCATTTTATTATTATTATTTATGTTTGAGACTGAGTTTCACTCTTGTTGCCCAGGCTGGAGTGCAATGGTGCAAACTCGGCTCACCGCAACCTCCGCCTCCCGGGTTCAAGCGATTCTCCTGCCTCAACCTCCCAAGTAGCTGGGATTATAGGCATACGCCACCAGGCCCAGCTAATTTTTGTATTTTTTTAGTAGAGACGGGGTTTCTCCATGTTGGTCAGGCTGGTCTCGAACTCCCGACCTCAGGTGATCACCTGCCTCGGCCTCCCAAAGTGCTGGGATTACAGGCGTGAGCCACCGCGCCCGGCAAGAAGAAATTATTTTTAAAACTAGAAGAAATGACCTTTAAGCTACCCAATATTGTGAAAGAAAAAAATGAGATTTAAAAACCTTTAAATTTCAAAGGTTATAGTTAATAATTAGCAACATTCATAAACATAATGAACATATGAAGCCCACAAAAAAAGAAAAATCTTCACAGTAGGCTACCCATATAGTTTCATTACCGATTTACAGTTCAACTTAACTCCACAAAGATGTGGTAACAATATATGTAACTAATGGGAAAATGACAGCATATTGAAAGAATTTACATAGCAGTTGCATTGAGCACGGTTAGTGTAATAACCCCACTCACAGAACAGAATTACCGCCCCATCTCTATTCGCAAACACACATGGGATAAAATAGTGGAATTACGAATGTGTGATCAGAAACATGGATATATTAGTAAGATTGAAGTTATCACCGTCCTGGTGTGTGTGTGGGGGGGAGGGGTGAGGGGAGAGGAGTGTAATATTTACATCATGCTCAAATTTTTAAAAAATCAAAACTAGGCAAGCAATTATTTGGTCACCCTCTTCTCATTCGGAGGGCTGTCAAAGGAAAAGGTGGAATGACTGTCACACTCTCTAAAATTTACACGTAAGGAGGAAAACGTGGAATCGAAAACAGTAGCTGCGGGACCGCACCACACCATCCTCCTCCCGCGGTCACACCACAGAATGTGAAGAAGGAATGAAAGGCAGAGGGGGGTTGCCGTACTCCGGGGGACAGGTCAGCAGCCCCCGGGTCAGACTCCAGCCGGCGTTCCGGGGTTACCACACCCCCTCGCCGGCGGGGAAACCAGACTCCTTCCATGGCCGAGGTCGCCGCCCCCTCGACACGGCTCGCCCGGTCTCACGCACACGCCACGGGCCGGCGCCTCCCGGCACACGCGCGAAGGCCGGGCCCCGCCTCGCTCTCCAAACACTCCGAGGCGCGGCGACCACCAGCCTCCACCAGCCCCAGTCCCCTCCCCGGCCTAGCCCCCGCTACTCGGGAGATCCGTTCCGCTGAATTCGCCCACCCGGGAGGGCGCGCCTCCGCCCCACTGCTCCACACGCCGGGGAAGCAGCCACTGTACCGCTCACCTGGCTCGGGTGGGGCTCCTCCCTCGCTCTCGGCCAGCGGAGCCGGGCTGGGGCCTCCGAGGAAGCGCGGGCCGCCGGACGGCTGGAAGTGGGGGGAAGGAGAGGAGGGGGAGGGGGTCGGGATTCCGGGAGCCGCCTCCTTTTTCCTCCGCCGCCCGCGGCTCCTGCAGCCAGGCCGGGCGTCCTCGCACCCTCGCCGGGTTCCTCACAGCCTTGCGGCCCGTCAGCCTCTCCCTCACCCCACTCTCACACACTCTCACTCCCACACACTCACACCCGGCCGCTCCTCGTTCCCTCACTCGCCTGTCGCGCGCGCGCGACCCCCGCTCACACACAGCGCGCGCGACGCCGGCGGAGACCGCCCCGCTCCCCGAGACCGAGCGCCGCCCGCCCGCTTGCCGAGGACCGGCGCGCGCCCCGGTCCCGCCCTCCTGGCGCGGCGGCGCGGCGGGCGGGGGGCGGCGGCCGGAGGAGCTGGGGGCCGGGCCAGTGCGCCGAGCACGGCCGAGCGGATCTGACACCTGCGTCGGGACGTGCCCTCCCAGCGCCTCGCCCGCACCCGAGCCATCGCTGGCCTGAGAAGAGACGCGATGGATTGCGCGCGGGGAGCGAAAAGGGAGCGCCAGGGCGCTCCGAGGACGCGCCTCCCCACCCGCCCCTAAACCATCTACACTGAGAAAAGGAAACGGATGGGGGGGCGAGGTTTGTTCCCAACTCGAAACCGCGAGATTAGTCCCTTCCGTTGTACGCCCTCACGTTCCCTGCTCAGGCCTCGTCCGTCTGCGCCTGGAGCCCCGACTCGAGCCCCCGCGCAGGGTCCGGCCCGCATCCCCACGCCTCCCGCCCAGCCCTTCCGCCGGCCGCCGCCCGGAGTCCCCTTTTACGGTGGTCCCTCCCTCTGGTAGGCAAAGAGATGGAGACAAAGATCATTCATACCTAGAAGGTCTTTATCCGTGAGAGGAGTAAAGACAATACCTCTGTATACTGAGACGCAAATTTAAAACCACATGATAAATGCCCTGGCTGAAGCGGGTTTGGAGACACAGGCGGGATGGATAGCGCCAGCTCTGTCCCCTGGAAACCAGTGTAAACGTTGGACGAGTTTTGTTGCTACGCTTCCTCTGAGCCTTTGTTGTGAAAAGATAAAAGAGTACAGTCTGGAGTCGTGAGAATGAAATGAGATATTTTAAGAGCATTTTGTAAATTCTAAAACTGTGTATAATATATATAGCCTAAATGAGGCTAAGAATATGAATGTTCAACTATGCTATTACTTTTTCTTAAGGGGGAAAAAAAAAACCAAGGGCGACAGACGACCTCCCAGGTTTGCATGGAAGATTCATTTCCAAATAACTTCAGTCACCAGAGACCCCAGGTGTACCTACAGTAGTGTGCTCACCAGTTTGCCTTCTTGCTGGTCTCAGCCCTGTCTCAGTGATGTCAGCCAACAATTTTTCCGTGCTCCTCTCCCAGTCAATTGCCAATATAATTTCATCTTCTGCTTTTAAAAATTTCCTTCAGGGTCTCGAGAGTCCTTTAAGAGATGTGGTATAACCTAGGGTGGTAACTTCTGGATCCAGACTGCCTAGATTGGATTTCTGGTTCCCCTACCTATGTGATCCTCTGCAGTAATTTAGCCTCTCTGTATTTTAATTGGCTCAGATGTAAAAGTGAGGATAAAAATAATTACTTCATGGAGTTGTCCTATAACACTAAACACAACAGCACTTGATCTTTGTCAGGTGTTCAATATTATATACTTATTAACTCATTTACTCCTTAGGACAAGTATATAATATTGAACACCTGACAAAGATCAAGTGCTGTTGTGTTTAGTGTTATTACAGCGTTACATCTGTCAGAGTAACCTAGGATAGGCGTCTACTTTTACAAAATTTAGAGGAACTAACGCCCTATAAGATAGATACACTATCTTGAGAACAAAGAGGATAAGGTCAACAAAACTTGAATGTTGCTATTTGCTTCCAATCTGATGTTCGGCCCCCTGGGACATAAGGTATATTCAACTCAAAGACCAAGAGAAGCATGTTTTGTGATCAAGGGAAACTGATCAAAGAGACGCTGATGCTGAAAATCTGGCAAAATAAACAGTGAAATTGACAACAGGAGAAAAGTTGTACAAAGGATCAATAATATTTATTCCTTCTCTTAAGGAATAAGAAGTCCCACTCTTAGACCGGGCGCGGTGGCTCACGCCTATAATCCCAGCACTTTGGGAGGTCGAGGCGGGTGGATCACAGGTCAAGAGATCGGGACCATACTGGTCAACATGGTAAAATCCCATCTCTACTAAAAATACAAAAAAATTAGCTAGGCGTGGTGGCGCACGCCTGTAGTCCCAGCTACTTGGGAGGCTGAGGCAGGAGAATTGCTTGAACCCAGGAGGCGGAGGTTGCGGTGAGCCGAGAGCGCGCCATTGCACTCCAGCCTGGCTAATAAGAGCGAAACTCCGTCTCAAAAAAAAAAAGGAGGGAAAAAAAAAAAAAAAGAAGTCCCACTCTTAAGGAATCCAATTCATGGTAACTGTGCATCCCCAGAAAAAGTAGGGATAGGCAGTATGAAACTGTGGATAGGAAGTATGACTATTAAACTCACTAGTCACTTGCCCTTCAAAGTTGTTATTCAGTGTATTCAGCGTATTGCTACTATGTGCCGTATACATTCTAAGATATTCTCATGTGTGTAACAACGTTGCTTTTGACTTAAGCTAATGGGGGTAAAACAAAACTCAGGAGTGTATTTAAAAAAAAAAAGCCAATGATATGGCTTATTTTATTTTATTTTATTTTGATATGGGTTATTTTAAACAGATTACCATTATCATGATATTGTTAACATAATGTTTATGTGAATAATGACCAAATTCATACTTCATACTTTTTGTATGAAGTAATAAGGGAGCAAAAATTACACCATTTCCATATTGGAAACCCAAAGTTCAGAAAGGCTGTACACAGATTCATTCATAGTCTTTGAGCATTCGTGGTTAGTATGGTTAGGCAGCTATGGACTCAAATCTCTTTTGGGTAGCAACAACCTGCTGAAAAATATTTTAAGTAGTTTTTCTTGGCATAATCATGCACCCCTCATTTTTAACCAGTGAATTAGTATTATTCAGGAAGTTCTGGGGTCAACTGAATCCCCTGGGAAGACGTGCTATAAGTAACCTAGCATGTCTGGAGTCAGATCAATCTGATTTGAAATCCTAGCTGTATTTACTAGCAGCATAAGATTGTTGCTTAACTTCCATAAACCTTAGTTTTCTCATCAGCAAAATGAAGATCATATCAGCACCACTTTATTAAGATGGAAGGATTAATGAGGTAACTCAAATATAGTGCGTAACATAGTAAGTGGTCAGTGAATATTAGCTATTATTGCGTAAGACTAATTAATACCAAAACAGTCAAATAGCAATTCAAAGAGAAATTATACAATGTTTAGATGTGTGTGACAGTCATACAAATAGTTGTACATATTTACTGCATATCCCTATTGAGTGTGAGACCAATTCTATGGATGAGTAATGTCTTCAAGATGAAATTAGGGTTCATCCTTTGCCTGCACCAAAGCACTTCCAGATTTTTGTTCTTATTCCTAGACACATGAGAATCAACAGGAGCCAGGTGCGGTGGCCCACACCTGTAATCCCAGCACTTTGGGAGGCTGAGGCGGGTGGATCACCTGAGGTCAGGAGTTTGAGACCAGCCTGGCTAACATGGTGAAACCCCATCCCTATTATTAAGACAAAAATTAGCCAGGCTTGGTGGCACATTACTGTAATCCCAGCTACTTCGGAGGCTGAGGCTGGAGAATCTCTTGAATCCAGGAGGTAGAGGTTGCAGTGAGCTGAGATCACGCCATTGCCTTCCGGCCTGGGCAACAAGAGCAAAACTCCGTCTCAAAAAAAAAAAAAAAAAAAATGGTCTTTGAAGAGAATCAACAGGAGGGACTGGGCGTGGTGGCTCATATCTGTAATCCCAGCACTTTGGGAGACTGAGGAACGTGGATCACTTCAGGTCAGGAGTTCAAGGCCAGCCTGGCCAACATGGTGAAACTCTGTCTCTACTAAAATACAAAAATTACTTGGGCGTGATAGCAGGTGCCTATAATCCCAGCTACTGGAGAGGCTGAATCAGGAAAATTGCTTGAATCTGGGAGGTGGAGGTTGCAGTGAGCTGAAATTGGGCCACTGCACTCCAGCCTGGGCAACAAAGTGGTACTCAGTCTCAAAAAAAAGAATCAACAGAGGGCTGGGTGTGATGGCTCACACCTGTAGTGCCAACACTTTGGGAGGCTGAGACAAGAGGATCCCTTGAGAACAGAAGTCCGAGACCAACCTGGGCAATGTAGGGAGACCCTGTGTCTATTTTTGTTGTTGTTGTTTTTTGAGACAGAGCCTTGCTCTGTCACCCTGGCTGGAGTTAAGTAGCGAGATCTCCGCTCACTGCAACTTCCACCTGCTGGGTTCAAGTGATTCTCCTGCCTCAGCCTCCTGAGTAGCTGGGATTACAGGTGCCCAGCTAATTTTTATACTTTTAGTAGAGACTTAGGATTTCACCATGTTGGCCAGGCTGACCTCAAACGCCTGACCTCAGTAATCTGCCCACCTGGGCCTTCCACAAAGAGCTGAGATTATATGCATGAGCCACCGTGCCCAGCCCATCTCAATTTTTTAAAAAATAGAATCAACAGGAGAGCTTCCAAAAACTGATTAAATCAGCATTGGCATCTAGGCACCAATATTTTTTCAGATCTCTCCAGGGAATTTTAATACACAGCCAGGGTAAAGACCCAAGTTTACACAACAGAGATGTTAGAATTAACTATACTGTTTGATTGTGCTGAAATACACATATTATCGAGCCATTTCAGCTAGTCGGTGAGATTAGCCAATTAGAAAATGACAACTAAATTTGCAGTAAAGGCCGGGTATGGTGGCTCACGCCTGTAATCTCAGTATTTCGAGAGGCTGAGGCGGGCAGATTACCTGAGGTCAGAATTTTGAGACCGGCCTGGTCCAACATGGTGAAACCCCCGTCTCTACTAAAAATACAAAAATTAGCTGGGCATGGTGGGCCCCTGTAATCTCAGGTACTGGGGAAGCTGAGGCAGGAGAATCACTTGAATCTGGGAGGCGGAGGTTGCAGTGAGCTGAGATGGTGCCACTGCACTCCAGCCTGGGAAACAGAACGAAGAATTCCATCTCAAAAAAAAAAAAAAAGAAAAATAATTGCAGTACAAAACATTTTAAAATTTTTGGTGAGATAATAGATAATATGAAGATACTGGGGTGAAGGCACATAAAAGTGAGGGTTTAATGAAAACAAAATCTCCCCTAACAGAGTTACCTAGGTCCAGTCACCATGTCTCTTATGCTACTTGAGTACATACCAATATATCTGCATCAGCCAGAAAAACATAATTTACGAATGAAGTAACAATAAACTGTTTGTCTGTTGCACGTCAAGCAAAAATCCTTAAGTGCCCCATACACATCATCTGTTGCAAATCATCTCCCCCTGGGTTTGAAGACAAGGAAACCAGCTGGAATTTGATCAAAACTAAAGGCCTCGAAGTCATAAAGAGAATTATAAACAAGAATTTAATCTTTGAGATGGTTATCATCAGTACCTAAAATAGTGTTCTTTGTGGATTATCTAACGTTATTACTGCAAAATTCATGTGGCTGGAGAAAAGGTGGTTGGTGTCTAATGTCAGAATCCTCACTAGCAAATAAGGAACAGTAGCAGCAGCTGCGGTAAATCTAGCTCTCCCTACTGCTTCCTCTCCTGGAGCCAGCCGGCTAGAACCAGCCCAACAACAGGCCCAACAACAGTCTTCACAGTAGAATAGCTAAACACTGATCTAGCCTTTCTTCACCCATACCCCTCCTCCTCTTTCCTGCTCCATCTCAGCACATTAAACTGAGCTGTCTCTCTAACTATGCTAAGAAAATGCAGATGCCAGACACAAAGGGAGGAAAGACCATACATTGGCTGAATCATAGAAGAGAAAGAATGGGTGGAAAGAAATGACAGTCTTGGCAAGAGACATGATGTAGGTTTTTCCCCCTCTTTCTTTAATTGTATCTGGTTAAGATTTTTTGTTTCCCCTCTACTACATAGAAATTACCTGGAAGGCTCGTTTAAAATGCAGACTCCTTCATCTCTGCCTCTGACCTGAATCAGCCTGTATACCTGCATTTCTTGAGCAACTCAAAGCATCTAAAATCAGCCATTTATCTGCATTTGGAATAAGCATGCTAAAGGATCCTTAGACACGTGGAAGTTTGAGCACAGTGTCTTAGAGACCAAAATAGCCATTTATAAAATGCTCTTTATTTAAAGCTCTCAACATGTATAAACTCATGTAGCCTCAAGCAACATTCTAAGAGTGAGCAAATATTGTTAGTCCTCTCTGACTGAAGAGAAAATGAGGCAATGAAATTAAATCATTGGCAGCAATTTGCTAATCCTGATGTCCTGTCTTTGGGAGGATCTTAGAAGTATAACAACCTGGGAAGAATTGAAGAAGAAAAAATGGAATAAGAAAATGTGGAAAAGCACATTAGATGTGTTCTCATCTAAAGAATAGAGGAAGTATCAAGTATTAAAGGAAAAACAACAACAAAAAACCCTCTCTTGGTGCAGGGAAACAGGACTGAATTGGTAGATAACGCATCCATACAGTCCAACCACAGAAATGATAACATGCAAACCACATAAGGGCTATATGCATCTGTCACACATTTATGTCACCAGCAGCACCTCGAATGATTAGTAAACATTTACAGATTAAATGAATGAATGAAATCTGGAAGCATCCTAATGGCCTGACACCACTGTAATTGTCCTGATCTGCCTTGCTGTTTTTCGTACATGGAAGAATTAGACTGGGGAGCCCTGTTCAATAGTCTAAGTTCATGTGGTTAACCTAGGTTCAAAGAAACAGCAGTTTACTGCTATTCAATCCAAATTCTTAACCTGTCCTAGTTCCTAAATTTTATTTTTTGTTTGTCTTTTTGAGACAGTCTCACTCTGTCACCCAGGCGAGAGTGCAGTGGCTCAATCTCCAACCTCCGCCTCCTGGGTTCAGACAATTCTGGTGCCTCCGCCTCTGGAGTAGCTGGGATTACCACCACACCTGGCAGATTTTTGTATTTTTGGTAGAGACAGGTCTTACCATGTTGCCTAGGCTGGTCTTGAACTACTAGCCTCAAGTGATCTAGCTGCCTTGGCCTCCCAAAGTGCTGGGATTACAGGTGTGAGCCATTACACGCAGCCCCTAATTTTGCTTTTAAATCATTGAGCTAATTTACTCATTAAAAAAAAAATCTTCATTGCTTTTCCTTAACCTTTCTTCCATCAACAACTGAATCCCCCAACTCCCTCTTTCCTTGATTTCCTTTCTTTCATTCAGTACCTTTCAATTTGGGTTTTATCCTAACCGAAAACTACAAGGTAAGATGAGACTGTGAAGAAAAAGAAAGAAAAATGGCCAGGTGCGGTGTCTCGTGCCTGTAATTCCAGCACTTTGGGAAGCCAAAACCGGAGGATCACTTGAGGCCAGGAGTTTGAGACCAGCCTGGGCAATATAGTGAGAGTCTATCTCTACAAAAACTTTGTATTTATTTGTTTTTTGAGACAGAGTCTCACTTTGTCTCCCCAAGTTGGAGTGCAGTGGCTCGATATTGGCTCACTGCAAACTCCACCTCCCGGATTCAAGCTATTCTCCTGTCTCAGCCCACTGAGTAGCTGGGTTTACAGGCACTCACCACCACGCCTGGCTAATTTTTGTATTTTTAGTAGAGACGAGGTTTTACCATGTTGGCCAGGCTGTCTTGAACTCCTGACCTCAGGTGATCCGCCCACCTCGGCCTCTCAAAGTGCTGGGATTACAGGTGTGAGCCACTGCACCCAGCCAAATACTGTTTAAAAAAAAATTTGGCCAACAGTGGTGGTGCATGCCTATAGTCCAGCTGTTCGCTGTTCAGAAGACTGAGGCAGGAGGATTGCTTGAGCCCAGGGGTTCTGGGCTGCAGTGACCTATGATCATGCTACTGCACTCATACAGGTTTTTATCTTTCTTATTGTTTCCCAGAACTTTTCTGAATATCTGGGGCAGACAACTTAGATACTTGCTTAATAAATAAATGGTAAATGTAGACTTAGGCATGAGGATCACACCATAGAAATACTTGAAACACATAGTTACACCACTGTCCCCAGTCTCATAATAAACCTATCATATGTTAGAACATGGAATGTTCTAACCCTACTGGGTTTGGAGTATCTTCTTTTATTTTTTTCTTTTTTTTGAGACAGAGTCTCGCTCTATCACCAGGCTGGAGTGGAGTGCAGTGGCGCGATCTTGGCTCACTGCAACCTCCACCTCCCAGGTTCGAGCAATTCTCCTACCTCAGCCTCTGAGTAGCTGGGATTATAGGCATGTGACACCACACCAGGCTAATTTTGCATTTTTAATAGAGACAGGGTTTCTTCATGTTGGTCAGGCTGGTCTCAAACGCCCAACCTCAGGTGATCTACCCACCTTAGCCTCCCAAAGTGCTGAGATTACAGGCGTGAGCCACCATGCCTGGCCTGGAGTATCTTCTTTTTACAGATGAGCAAACTGAGACATAGTGAGGTTAAGTAACTTGTCCAAAGTCACACAACTAGCAAAATAGCAGAGCCAAGATTTGAATCCAAGTAGCAAAGTACATGCTCTTAATGGCCTTGTCCAACATTTTTTGTAAACCCTCCAAAGACTATAAAAAGAATTGTCTACAGTTCCCCTTCACTTCTTAGTAAAGTTTTACTTAAATATCAATGCCTGCTGTTTGGGTTCATGCTTCAATAGCATTTAATAATGTACAAAATAATGGTACATATAGTTTGCCACAAAGAACCTAAGAATCCATTAACTGAGCATCACCTCTAAAGAGTCAACAAAAATTATTACTAACACATACATGATTCTTCAAATATATATGGATTCTATTTTGATAAAGTATAAGTCCATTTAAGTCATAAATGGATTTTCTAAAGTCATAGAAATATTTTATCAATTATGCTTTTTCTCGAACTTCAGACCTGAAAAAATGACTATATTGTAGATAACTGTAAAATGTTTTGAGGTTTAAAAAAAGACCCACTGACATGCTGGGACAAAGAGGGTTTAGCAGAAAATCCTGAGTTTAGTGGAGAAAACATGGTTTATTGGCTAGTAGAGTGGCCAAAAGTAGGTCAGTATCCCTGGCAGTCACAGCTGGTGAGGAGTGATGTCACTAGAGAAATGGGGGTGGGGGAGGCGGAATTTAAGGTGGGGAAGTAGAGAGATCCTTTGAGGGGACAGAAGAGGGGGGATTTACAGAGGCAGGCTTTAAGTCAATCTTTTGTAGGCTGATTGCAGAAACAGCTAAAACCCCATTTCCTCCTCCCTATACCCAGCCTGCGTTCTCCCAGGCCTCATTCCCTACCTCAGAATCACCACCAGACCCCCTCTGCTGAAGACAAAGACACCAGAGAGAGGAATGGGGAGAAAGACAAACCTGAAAAGGAATGATTTCAATAAAGAAGAGAAGGGTGAGGAAAACATGAAGGAGACTTTAATCAAATCCAGGGAAACATGACAGAGAGGAAAAATAACAAAGGAGAGAGGCAGGAGGAAAAAAGAGTAGAAAGTACAGGAGGAAAATATGGCTGAATGAAACAAAAGACAGATTAATGAATGGAGCAAAAGTAGTGCCAGAAACATAATTTCTACTAATTATTTCGGTTTAATATTAATTGAGCAAAATGCTGGGAAAGAGAGACATTATAATGGTTGCAATTTGAAGTCAAAATATGTAGTTATAGTGTTTTGGCAACAAAGCAAAACTAGGATGGTCCCAACTAGGATATCTCTTTTTAGTCCACATTCAATTGAAGTTATGCTCTCCCTGTGTTTACCAACTCTAGAAGAAAATCTTATGATTAAGTTAAATATCATATTCCAGGTATAGGTAGCCCCTGTTAAATTTTGCTAATAAAGTAATAACAATAAACATCTTTGGAATGTGGAGATAAGGTGTATTTTATTATCCCTGTTTTGAAATATGTTATGCACAGCCGGGTGCAGTGGCTCAAGCCTGTAATCCCAGTACTCTGGGAGGCCGAGGTGGGCTAATCAACTGAGGTCAGGAGTTTGAGATTAGCCTGGCCAACATGGCAAAACCCCGTCTCTACTAAAAATAGAAAAACATTAGCCAGGCATGGTGGTGGGCGCCTGTAGTCCCAGCTACTTGGGAGGCTGAGAGAATTACTTGAATCTGGGAGGTGGAGGTTGCAGTGAGCCGAGATAGTGCCACTGCATTCCAGCCTGGGTGACAGAGAGCCCACCTCAGATACAAATATATATATATATATGTTGGCCGGGCGCGGTGGCTCACACCTGTAATCCCAGCCGTCTGGGAGGCTGAGGTGGGTGGATCACCAGAGGTCAGGAGTTCAAGACCAGCCTGGCCAACATGGAGAAACCCCGTATCTTAAAAAAAAAAAAAAAAAAAAAAAAAAAAGGTCATGCACTTCATACATTATTTTAATCACACACACAATTCTCTAATCTTGTTCAGTTATCCTTGGATCAAAACCAAATGTCCTTTCATTATGCTCAACAGCTCTCCTCTAACAACAACAAGTCTTTTTTATCATCTAAAAACTGGTAATGCTCACTTCTGGATAATTGTTAAGGTTTAAATATCCCCTGGTACAACCAAAATATACCAGTAATATACATTATTTCAAGATAAGCCATCCAGAAAGAAATTAGGGAGACCAAGAACTATGTCGCTGGAGTACCAGAAGAACTAAGAGTATACAGTGCCTGTATCTGAAAGAATATGTTGTTTTTCTTTCTGTCCTTCTCTAAATTTGTCCTTTTTAAGAAAAGAATTTCTATTATTTGTCTTCTGTTTTCTCATTCCCCTTTCCCCAGATCTCCCTTTTCTTGTCTCTTATTGTAGCAGCTTCTGTTTCCCTCTCATGTTACCTCCATATTTTCTTCTAAATTCTGACTTTGTTGTGTCTTGGCTTAATCTGCCAGACTTCCACTAAACTTTCAGAGCTGGAATTAGAACAGTGCATTTGGCAAAAAGTCAGCCACACATACCACACAACCACAAACAAGTACTCTGACTGCAGAATCCTTTCAACAATCCACTCCCGTTTCTTGCAGTCAGCAATTCACACAGGTTCATCCATGATCCGAAATAAGCAACACATACATTCATATACATTTCACATGCGCATGGCCTCTGCAGTCAGCTCACAAAGACACAATGTCTGCAGAAAGGTCTTGCAAGCAGCATACACAGGCAGTGCGTTCTCCACCCCTTTCGTAAGCTCTTCCTGAGTGGCTGTTTCTCCCAGACACCTCCTCCCTTCATGCTGCCTGGCAATGACTCCCCTCCTTTTCCTGCAGTTCTCCAAGTCCTAACTGCAGTGCCATCCATCACTCTCCCAACAGATCCCCAGGCAAAGCAATTGTTGTTTCTTGAAGCTCCCCACCTCCCAGACCCCTCCTCCCAGCTTTTTTTTTTCCCCCCTGACTTGGAACTTGCTCTCAAAAGGACTGTCAGAACAGAATCTCCTTCTGAAACACAATAGTGTAGGCTGGTCCCCAGTACCCTGACTCTCTAATTTGTTTCTACAGATTTTAGTTTTGACATAGATGGCTTAGGGAGAAAACAGAAAGGAAGGAAAAAGAGAAGAAAACAGAAAGGAAGAAAGGAAGGAGGGAAGCCCTGGTAGAAATTTCATTTTGGCTGGGACAACCTGGGCAAAAGCAAGGGACTTACAAAGGAAACAGGAGAGAGCAGAGGCTGAGAGGAAGTGGAGCAAGAGGTGTGAAAATAAAAAGAGAAACAAAAGAGGAAAAAGTATGGAAGATAAGTTGTAAAATTTCTCTGGAGCTTTTTGTTTCTGAAGTGACCACAGAAGGAAGATAGAGATATTAAGAAAAAGTTAACAGGAGAAACAGGAAAGAAGAGGAAAATCCTCTGATGAGGCTGTATATTTTGAAATGTCCTAAACAGACAAAATAATAATCACAAATATCTGCCACAAGGGAGATTTAAACTCCTAATTTGAAAGTACTTGTGATGCTTAGAGAGGAAGCATATTTGAATTTTACTTAAACAGATTATTTGCCCAAATATTCCAGTATTTGAGACACATACTAAAAAAATTGTATTTTATTTATCTGAAATTCACAGTAAATGGATCATCCTGTATTTATCTGGCAATCATGCCCTTAGGGGGATTCAGGTATGTACTCGAATTTGAGAAATACTGGTAGAAAGTAAGAAAGGCGGCCGAGCGTGGTGGCTCACGCCTGTAATCCAAGCACTTTGGAGGCCAAGGTGGGCAGATCACCTGAGGTCAGGAGTTCAAGACCAACCTGACCAACATGGTGAAACCCCGTTTTTCTTAAAAAACAAAAAGAAAGAAAGTAAGAAAGGCTGCATTTAGTAACATCACCTGAATCAGAATCACTTGAGGGTGGTTGCCAAGAACATATTCTTGCCCCACCACAGGCACACCAAATTCAAATCCTCAGGGAAAGAGCTGAAGATTCTTCATTTTGTTATACATTGATGATTCTGATGCACTAAAGTTCATAATCACTGATTTCTCCATAATCCCTATGTGGAGCCCTCTCCAAATCTGCATAGGGTTGAACACTGCATCTCTATATATGCAGCTATCTATATAGCACTAACTTTTTAAAAGTCAGTAGAGGCCGGGTATGGTGGCTCATGCCTGTAATCCCAGCACTTTGGGAGGCCGAGGTGTGCGAATCACCTGAGGTCAGGAGTTCAAGACCAGCCTGGCCAACATGGTGAAACCCTGTCTCTACAAAAAGACAAAAAATAGTGGGGTATGGTGGCTCCCAAGTAGCGGGTACCTGTAATCCCAGCTACTTGGGAGGCTGAGCCAGAAGAACTTCTTGAACCCTAGAGGTGGAGGTTGCGATGAGCTGAGACCATGCCATTGCACTCCAGCCTGGGCAACAAGAGTAAAACTCTATCTTAAATAATAATAATAGTAATAAATTAATACAAGTCAATGGAAAATGAAAATAAAAACACAACTTACAAAATTTGTGGGATGCAGTAAAAGCAGTGTTTAGATGCAAAATATAGCACTGAATGCATATATTAGAAAAAAAGAGGCTAGGCATGGTGACTCACACCTGTAATCCCAACACTGGAAGGCTGAGGCAAGCGGATCACTTGAGACCAGAAGTTCAAGACCAGCCTGATCAACATAGTGAAACCTTATGTCTAATAAAAATACAAAAATTAGCCCTGGAGTGGTGGCCCATGCCTGTAATCCCAACTACTTGGAAGGCTGAGGCAGGAGAATGAACCTGGGAGGGGGAGATTGCAGTGAACCGAGGTGGCACCACTGCACACCAGCCTGGGCGGCAGAGATAGACTTTGTCTCCAAAAGAAAAAGAGAAACCTCTAAAAATTGCTGAATCCCAGCACTTTGGGAGACCAAGAGGGGCAGATCGCTTCAGCCCAGCAGTTCAAGATCAGCCTGGGCAACATAGTAAAACCTTGTCCCTACAAAATATACAAATATTAGCTGGTGTGGTGGCTTGAACCTGTAGTCCCAGCTACTCGAGGCTAAGGTTGGAGGATCACTTGAGCCTGGGGAGGTTGAGGCTGCAGTGAGCTGTGATCACACCACTGCACTCCTGGGGCAACAGGGCAAGACCCTGTCTCAAAAAAAAAAAAAATCTAAAAATAAATAATTGAATCTAGGTTTCTGCCTTAGGAATCTAGAAAAGGAAGAGCAAATTAAAATATACACAGAAAAAAATAGCATAGAAATCATGAAATTGTAAACAGGAATGGAGAAAACCAACAAGAACCAAAAGCTAGTTCTTTGAAATCAATAAGCCTGGCTAATTAATAAAAAAATTAAAGAGAGATGAGACAAATTAGTAATATCAGAAATGAAAGAGCATGGCTGGGCACCGTGGCTCATGCCTGTAATCCCAACACTTTGGGAGGAAGAGGCTGGTGGATCTCCTGAGCTCAGGAGTTCGAGACCAGCCTTGGCAACATGGCGATAACCCCATCTCTACTAAAAAAAAAAAAAAAAACTGATCTGGGCACGGTGGCTCATGCCTGTAATCCCAGTACTTTGGGAGGCTGAGGCGGGCGGATAACCTGAGGTTAGGAGTTTGAGACCAGCCTGACCAATATGGTGAAACCCCGTCTTTTAAAAAAAAAAAAAAATGCTCAATCACTTGATCCTGGGAGGTGAGGGTTGCAGTGAGCAAAGATCGAACCACTGCACTCCACCCTGGGTGACACAGTGAGACTCCACCTCCAAAAAAAAAAAAAGAAAGAAAAGACAGCTGGGCAAGGTGGCTCAAGTCTGTAATGTAATCCCAGCACTATGGGAGGCCAAAGTGGGCAGATCACTTGAGATAAGGAGTTCCAGACTAGCCTAGCTAACATGGTGAAAATACTGTCTATACTGAAAATACAAAAATTAGCTGGGTGGGTGATGCACACCAGTAATCTCAGCTATTTGGGAGGCTGAGGCAGGAGAATCAGGAATCACTTGAGCCGGAAGGTGGAGGTTGCAGTGAGTCAAGATCACACCATTGCGCTTCCGCCTGGGCAATAAGAGTGGACCTCTGTCTCGAAAACAACAACAACAAACTGAAGGTTCTAGCTAGTGCAACAAGACATGAAAAGGAAATAAAATGTGTACAGATTGAGAAGGAAGAAATAACTGTCTTTGTTTGCAGATGACATGATCGCCTATATAAAAAATCTGAAAGAATTTACAAAAAAGCTCCTGAAACTAATAAGCAATTATAGCACCATTGCAGGATAAAAGGTTTACATACAAAATTAATTGCTTTCCTATATATCAGTGATGAGCAAGTATAATTTGAAATAAGAAACACAGGCCGGGTGCAGTGGCTCACACCTGTAATCCTGGCACTTTGGGATGCCGAGGCTAACAGATTGCCTGAGCTCAGGAGTTCAAGATTAGCCTAGACAACTTGGTGAAACCCCGTTTCTACAAAACATACAAAGAAATTAGCCGGGCATGGTGGTGTGCACCTGTAGTCCCAGTTACTTGAGAGAGCAAGGCAAGAGAATAACCTGAACCTGGGAGACCTGAACCCAGGAAGCTGAAGTGAGCCAAATTTGTGCTACTGCACTCCAGCCTGGGCGAGAGAGTGAGACTATCTCAAAAAAAAAAAAAAAAGTACTGAAACAACTGGACATTTACATGAAAAAAATAATAATCTAGAAAATAGACGCAAACCTTATACACTTCACAAAAATTTACTCAAAGTGGGTCACAAATCTATATGCAAAATGCAAAAGATAACGTAGAAGTAAATTTAGGCTGAGGGTGGTAGTTCACGCCTGTAATCCCAACAATTTGGGAGGCCAAGGCTGGTGGATCACTTGAGCTCAGGAGTTTGAGATCAGCCCGGCCAACATAGCAAAACCCCGGCTCTACTGAAAATGCAAAAATTAGCTAGGTCTGGTGGCATGTGCCTGTAGTCCCAGCTACTTGGGAGGCTGAGGCAGGAGAATCGCTTGAACCAGGAGGCGGAGGTTGCAGTGATAGGAGATGGCGCCACTGCACTCCAGCCTGAGCAACAGAGCGAGACTCCATCTAAAAAAAAAAAAAGAAAATTTAGATGACCTTCAGTATGGCAATAACTTTTTAGATACAACACCAAGGGCATAATCCTTTGAAATAACTTAGAAATAATTGAAAACTCAAATTGATAATTCAACTTTGTAAAAATTACAAACAGCATCAGGATGTGGTGGCTCACGCCTGTAATCCCAGCACTTTGGGAGGCAGAATGGGGAAGATCACTTGAGGTCAGGAGTTCGAGACCAGCCTGGCCAAAATGGTGAAACTTCACCTCTACTAAAAATAAAAAATTAGCCAGGCCAAGGTTGCACCACTGCACTCCAGCCTGAGCAGCAGAGCAAGACTCGGTCTTAAACAAACAAACAAACAAAAACAAAAAACCAAAATTACAAACATCTACGTTGCTAAAGAGAATGTCAAGAGACTTAGAAAACAAGCCAGACTGGGAACAAATATTTGCAAAAGATGCTTCTGGAAAAAGGCATATTATTCAAAATAATACATGAACTTTTAAAAACAACAATTAAAAAGAAAATTAAATTTTTTAAATGGGCAAACTATTTGAACAGAAACTACATCAAAGATATACAGATGGCAAATGGGCATATAAAAAGGTGCTGCACATTATATGTCACTGGGGACATAAAAAACATAAGGCCGGGCGCAGTGGCTCACGCCTGTAATCCCAGCACTTTGGTAGGCTGAGGTGGGCAGATCACGAGGTCAAGAGATCAAGACCATCCTGGCCAACATGGTGAAATCTCATCTCTACTAAAAATACAAAAATTAGCTGGGTGTGGTAGCACGTGCCTATAGTCCCAGCTACTCTGGAGGCTGACGCAGGATAATCACTTGAACCTGGGAGGCGGAGTTTGCAGTAAGCCGAGATCACGCCACTGCATCCAGCCTGGGCAACAGAGAGAGACTGTCTCAAAAATAAATAAATAAATAAAATAAAACATAAGATACCATTATGCCCTATTAGATTGGTCAAAATTCAGAACACGGACACCATCAAATGCTGGGGAGGCTGTGAAGCAACAGACATTAATTGCTGGTAGAACATAAAATGGGACAGCCACTTTGGAAGACAGATTGGTGGTTTCTTACAAAACTAAACGTACTTTTACAATATGATCCAGCAATTGTACTACTTGGTATTCATCCACGGGAGATGAAACTTACTGCCCACACAAAAGCCTGTACACGAATGTTTACAGCAGCTTTATTCATAATTGCCAGAACTTGTAGACAATCAAGATGTCTTTCAGTAGATGAAGGGATAAACTGTGGCATATTCAGACAATGGGATAGTATTCAGCAATAAAAAGATATGATCTATCAGGCTTCGAAAAGGCATGGAGGAACTTTAAGAGCATATTACTTAAATGAAAGAAGTCAATCTGAAAAGTCTACATGCTGTATGATTCCAACCAACTATATGACATTCTGGAAAAAGACAGAACTATGGAGATGTAAAAAGATCAGTAGTTACCAGCAGCTTGCGGGGAGAGAGGGATAAAGAACCAAAGCAGAGAGAATTTTAGGGCACTGAAACTATTCTGTTTGATTCTACAATAGTGAATACACATCATTAGACATTTGTCCAAACCCATAGAATGTACAAAACCAAATGTGAACCATAATGTAAACTGTGGACTCTGAGTGATGATGTGTCAATGTAGGTTCATCAGTTATAACGAATGTACCACGCTGGGTCAGGGATGCTGATGCTAGAGGGAATGTGTGTGAAGGTGAGGAATGCATGGGAACCCTACTTGCCTCTCAATTTTGCTGTGAACCTAAATCTTCTTTAAAAATCAAGTCTATGTAAAAGGAAAAACGGGTTTAAGATGCGGCATAGCCGGGCGCGGTGGCTCACGCCTGTAATCCCAGCACTTTGGGAGGCCGAGGCGGGTGGATCACGAGGTCAAGAGATCGAGACCATCCTGGTCAACATGGTGAAACCCCGTCTCTACTAAAACCACAAAAAATTAGCTGGGCATGGTGGCGCGTGCCTGTAATCCCAGCTACTCAGGAGGCTGAGGCAGGAGAATTGCCTGAACCCAAGAGGCGGATGTTGTGGTGAGCCGAGATCGCGCCATTGCACTCCAGCCTGGGTAACAAGAGCGAAACTCCATCTCAAAAAAAAAAAGATGTGGCATACTCCTTTAGCCAGCCCAGAATGACTTAGGGTAGAGTAGGCGTTAGTGGTGAAACACGTGAACACCTCAGCCACTCAGATTCAGAGCTTTTGATATCCTCTCTTCCTAACACCCTAAAGCTCTTGCCCTCCACCACCTTTTTTTTTTCTTCTGGAGACAGGTCTCACTCTATGGCCCAGGCTGCCATGCAGTGGTGTGATCTCAGCTCACTGCAGTCTTGACCACCTGCTCTCAGCTGATCCTCTAACCTCAGCTTCCCGAGTAGCTGGGACTACAGGGATGTGACACGACATCTGGCTAATTTTGTATTTTTTTTGTAAAGACAGGGTTTTCCCATGTTGCCCAGGCTGATTTCAAACCCCTGGGCTTAAGCGATTCACCCTCTTCGGCCTCCCAAAGTGCTAGAATTAGAGGCATGAGTCACCACGCCAGGCCTTTCTCCACCATCTTAAGCAGCTAGTATTACTGACGGAAATGGGTTTGACCATTTGCTTCTTTATATTTTGGGGAAATAAAAAAAGTAAGAATCGCCGGGCGCGGTGGCTCACGCCTGTAATCCCAGCACTTTGGGAGGCCGAGGCGGGTGGATCACGAGGTCAAGAGATCGAGACCATCCTGGTCAACATGGTGAAACCCCGTCTCTACTAAAAATACAAAATATTAGCTGGGCATGGTGGAGCGTGCCTGTAATCCCAGCTACTCAGGAGGCTGAGGCAGGAGAATTGCCTGAACCCAGCAGGCGGAGGTTTCAGTGAGCCGAGATCGCGCCACTGCACTCCAGCCTGGGTAACGAGAGCGAAACTCCGTCTTAATAAAATAAAATAAAATAAAATAAAATAAAAAAGTAAGAATCGCTTGTTTCTCTTTCCCACTAAATTCTTGACTCTTGACTGATTCATCTTTTGAAAATATCAGTACTTGCCGGGCACGGTGGCTCACGCCTGTAATCCCAGCACTTTGGGAGGCCGAGGCGGGCAGATCACGAGGTCAAGAGATCGAGACCATCCTGGCCAACACGGTGAAACCCCCGTCTCTACTAAGAAATACAAAAATTAGCTGGGCATGGTGGTACACGCCTATAGTCCCAGCTACCCGGGAGGCTGAGGCAGGAACAGTGCTTGAACCCAGGAGGCGGAGGTTGCAGTGAGCCGAGCTCGCGCCACTGCACTCCAGCCTGGCGCCTGGCGACAGAGCAAGACTCTGTCTCAAAACAAAAGAAAAAGAAAATATCAGCACTTAACGCAGTGCCTGGCGTTGAGAAGGAAACCGACTATAAATGAAGTACAGGTCTTAGTCATTAGGAGCCTTTCATCCTGTCAGGCGTAGTTCAATGTTCTTGCTACATGAACTACATTAGCAGTCAATTGGAAGGCAAAGCAACTCAATAGCAAGGCTCTGGAGGTTATTTGTTGCCCTCTTGTGTCCAGTTTTAAAAACTACAGGCTCTTCTCTCCACATTCAAGAATTCTGATTCTTTTAACTTTGTGTGTTTTTAAATTTATGTATTCTAAGAAATACATCGTTTCTCTACACTCTCACACAGAACACTTTTGACGCAGATGTGCGAGTTTTTTTTTTTTTTTTTTTTTTTTTTTTTTTTTTTTGAGACGGAGTTTCGCTCTTGTTACCCAGGCTGGAGTGCAATGGCGCGATCTCGGCTCACCACAACATCCGCCTCCTGGGTTCAGATAATTCTCCTGCCTCAGCCTCCTGAGTAGCTGGGATTACAGGCACGCGCCACCATGCCCAGCTAATTTTTTGTATTTTTAGTAGAGACGGGGTTTCACCATGTTGACAAGGATGATCTCGATCTCTTGACCTCGTGATCCACCCGCCTCGGCCTCCCAAAGTGCTGGGATTACAGGCGTGAGCCACAGCGCCCGGCTAGATGTGCGAGTTTTTTTCCCACACTGACCGAAACACCAGCTGGGTGTCCTACAATCCAACTCAATACTGACACTACCTGCAGTCAATGTCAGATCCCACAAGTTTAGAGCTCAGTCCTGCAAGACTGCTCCCACCCAGATGCTAAAGTCCTGGTACTGGCGGGACGCGGTGGCTCATGCCTGTAATCCCAGCAATTTGGGAGGCCGAGGTGGGTGGATCACCTGAGGTCAGGGGTTCGAGACCAGCCTGACCAACATGGTGAAACCCCCTCTCTACTAAAAATACAAAAACAAGGGCCGGGCGCGGTGGCTCACGCCTGTAATCCCAGCACTTTGGGAGGCCGAGGCGGGTGGATCACGAGGTCAAGAGATCGAGACCATCCTGGTCAACGTGGTGAAACCCCGTCTCTACTAAAAATACAAAAAATTAGCCGGGCATGGTGGCGCATGCCTGTAATCCCAGCTACTCAGGAGGCTGAGGTAGGAGAATTGCCTGAACCCAGGAGGCGGAGGTTGCGGTGAGCCCAGATGGCGCCATTGCACTCCAGCCTGGGTAACAAGAGCGAAACTCCGTCCCAAAAAAAAAAAAAATACAAAAACAAAATTAACTGGGCGTGATGACGGTCGCCTGTAATCCCAGCTACTAGGGAGGCTGAGGCGGGAGAATCGCTTGAACCAGGGAGACGGAGGTTGCAGTGAGCCGAGATCGCGCCACTGCACTCCAGCCTGAGCGACAAGAGAGAAACTCCATCTCAAAAAAAAAAAAAAAGTCCCGGTACTTCTAACTGACCAGACTGACCAGTTATAAACTGGGGCTTCCCATGACCTTCTCCTTGAGTTCCATTATTTGCTAGAATGGCCCACAGAATTCAGGAAAACATATTACTTACCAGTTGAGTATGGAAGATGAACAGCCAGATAAAGAGGTCTGGATGAGTTCTGAGCGCAGGGGCTTCTGTCCTGGAGTTGGAGTGCACCACCCTCCTAGCAGATGGAAGCAGCTCAAGAATCCATTAAGCTAGAAGCTCATCAAGACCCACTGCAGAGTTTTTACAGAGCTTTATTACTGCTCCCTTCTCCTGCCCGCTTCCCGAAGGTCAGTGGGTGGGGCTGATAGTTCCAGCCCTCAGATCCCTGTGTCTTTAGGAGAACAGTTTCATCCGGAACTATCCGGGAGCCACACCTTTTCTCAGTCATTAGCATAGCAGAAGCTCAGGAGTGACCTGATGGTTATGCAAGAGCAGGGGCTTGTAGTGAATAACAAAAGACACTCCTTTTTTTTTTTTTTTTTTTTTTTTTAATTGTTTTTGTTTTTGAGAAGGAATTTCTGAGTTTCACTCTGTCCCCAGGCTGGAGTGCAGTGGCGCGATCTTGGCTCACTGCAACCTCCGCCTCCCGGGTTCAACCAATTCTTCTGCCTCAGCCAATCAAGTAGCTGGGATTACAGGCATGTACCACGCCCGACTAGTTTTTGTATTTTTAGTAGAGACCGGGTTTCACCATATTGGGCAGGCTGGTCTCAAAATTCCTGATTTTGTGATCCGCCCGCCTCGGCCTCCCAAAGTGCTGGGATTACAGGTGCGAGCCACCTCGCCTGGCCGCAACAAAAGACACTCTTATCACCAGGGAAATTCCAAGGATTTCTTATTTACTTATTTATTTAGAGATGGAGTCTCTCAGCCGGGCGCAGTGGCTCACGCCTCTAATCCCAGCACTTTGGGAGGCCGAGGCGGGCAGATCACGAGGTCAAGAGGTCGAGACCATGCTGGCCAATGGTGAAACCCTGTCTCTACTAAAAATACAAAAATTAGCTGGGCTTGGTGGCGCGCGCCTGTAGTCCCAGCTACTCGGGAGGCTGAGGCAGGAGAATCTCTTGACCCCGGACAGGGGAGGTTGCGGTGAGCCGAGATCGCGCCATTGCACTCCAGCCTGGCGCCTGGTGACGGAGCAAGACTGTTTCAAAAAAAACAACAAAAAGAGACGGAGTCTCCCTCAGTCGCCCAGGCTGGAGTGCAGTGGCGCAATCTCGGCTCACTGCAACCTCCCTTGTCCGGGGTCAAGCGATTCTCCTGCCTCAGGCTCCTGAGCAGCTGGAATTACAGGCGCCCCCCACCTCGCCAGGCTAATTTTTGTATTTTTAGTAGAGACGGGGTTTCACCATCTCTGCCAGGCTGGTCTCAAACTCTTGAACTCGTAATCCACCCACCTTGGCCTCCCAAAATACTAGGATTACAGGCCTGAGCCACCACACCTGGCCAATTCCAAGGATTTTAAGATCTTTGTCACAGGAACCAGGCCCAAAAACCAAATGTTATTGTACCACATTTATTCAACATATATATATATATATGTAGGTACGATTGTTTGTTTCCATTGGCAGCAGCCCTCAAAGCACTATAGGAAGACCAGACCTGCCAGATGCAGTGGCTCATGCCTGAAATCCTAGTACTTTGGGAGGCTGAGGAGGGTGGGTCGCTTGAGCTCAGGAGTTTGAGACCAGCCTAGGAATGGTGAGCAAAACATCTGTCCATATGCTATAGTGAAACCCCGTCTCTACAAAAATTAGCTAGGTGTGCTGAGATGGACCTATAGTCCCAGCTACTCGGGGGGCTGAGGTGGGAAGATCACTGGAACCCGAGATTATGCCACTGCACTGCAGCCTGGGTAACAAAGTGAGACCCTGTCTCAAAAAAAAAAAAAAGACTAGACCTAAAGAAGAGCAGCTCTGACACCAGGAACAAAGGGCTTATAATACACAGTGCTGCGCTCTAAGTTTGTTTCCTTTAGATGGATTCTTTAGATCTAGCACACACAACTTTTTTAAAGACCTTTCCATAATAGATGCAGGTCAAAGTCACACACTAAAATCTGCCCTAATTGGCATTTTGCTGGGAATGAGAGTCCCTGACTGTCTTGGAAAGATCTCTAGTGACCCTTTTCATCTTATCTGAATGAGGGCAGTGCCCTCTGCAGTCCAATAACTTCAATGCCTGAGCCCAGACAGTATAGCCATGTTACAGGAAAGGTGGCCCGATCCAGACCCCCAGAGAGGGTTCCTGGATCTCTCGCAAGAAATAATTTAGGGTGAGTCCACAGTGCAAAGCAAAAGCAAGTTTATTAAGAAAGCAGCGGAATAAAAGAATGGCTATTCCATAGACAGAGCAGCCTCGAGGGTTGCTGTTACCCATTTTTATGATTATTTCTTGATGATATGCTAAACGAGGGGTGGCTTATTTATGTCTCCCCTTTTTAGACTATATAGGATAACTTCCCGATGTTGCTATGGCATTCATAAACTGTTATGGCACCGGTGGGAGTGTAGCAGTGAGGTCGATCAGAGGTCACTCTGGCGCCCATTTTGGTTTTGGTGGGTTTTGGCCGGATTCTTTACAGCAGCCTGTTTTATCGGCAAGGTCTTTATGACCCGTATTTTGTGTTGACCTCCTATTTCACAGGATGAGTCCTGTGACTTACAATGCCTTAACCATCTGGGAATGTAGATCAGTAGGTCTCAACCTCATTTACCCAACTCCTATTCAAGATGCAGTTGCTCTGGTTCACACGTCTCTGACAGCCGGACGACTCTCAGGCTGCACTCAGGCCTCACCTCATCTTCCATTAGTTGCTGTGAGAAGAAATCTTTTTCTTAGTTTTTAAATATGAAAACAAGACCTTGGTGTTTTTTTTTTTTTTTTGAGACGGAGTTTCGCTCTTGTTACCCAGGCTGGAGAGCAATGGCGCGATCTCGGCTCACCGCAACCTCCGCCTCCTGGGTTCAGGCAATTCTCCTGCCTCAGCCTCCTGAGTAGCTGGGATTACAGGCACGCACCACTATGCCCAGCTAATTTTTTGCATTTTTAGTAGAGACGGGGTTTCACCACGTTGACCAGGATGGTCTCGATCTCTTGACCTCGTGATCCACCCGCCTCGGCCTCCCAAAATTCTGGGATTACAGGCGTGAGCCACCGTGCCCGGCCAAGATCTTGTTGTTCAGGGTCTAAAGGAGAATGTGTAGTGGATGTGAGGCCAGGCACCACCTGGGCTGTGTGAAGAAGGCATGGATTTGCTGTGCTATCATTTGTCCAACAAGCTGCTCCAGTTCTTCGATGGAATCATTACTCAGTTGCTGCATAGTTGGAAACTTCTGATGCAAAAGGAAGGCTTTAACTTTTCCAAATCCTGGAATCTGCTGCACATTTCAAAAAAGGAGGGGGCCAGGCATGGTGGCTCAGGCCTGTAATCCCAGCACTATGGGGGGCCCAGGTGGGCGGATTACTTGAGATCAGGAGTTCAAGACCAGCCTGGCCAAAATGGTGAAACCCCATCTCTACTAAAAATACAAAAATTATTGGAAGTGATGTTGGGAAAATAAAATATATTAGAAAAATTGTTTTTAAACACAAAAATTAGTCGAGCATGCTGGTAGGTGCCTGTAATCCCAGCTACTCAGGAGGCTGAGGCAGGAGAACCGCTTGAACCTGGGAGATGGAGGTTGCCGTGAGCCAAGATCATGTCATCACTGCACTCCAGCCTAGATGACAAAGTAAGACTCCGTCTCAAAACAAAAATAAAAATGAAGAATGAATGGCTGAGAGAACAGAGCCCTTTTCTTCCTGAGGAAGGATTTTTCCAGAGCTCTTTGGTTTGCTCTTGAACTCATTGGATGGTGAGGCAAGAGGATGCTTCCATCTGACTGGCCATCCCAAGGTCCAGCATATTGAACTTCTGTATGGCTGGAAAGTACTGCTCACTCATATGAGTTCTTTCAACTACTACCCCTAGAAAATTACCAGAATTCCTAACCTGACCAAGACTCTTTATGTAGCTATTTTCCGGCCACCGTATCAGCTTCAGTGACATAAAGAATGCAGAATCTGCTAAATAGGTAAAAATCTGGTGTCAGGCCATCCTGAAAAATTAGATTAATTTTCCTTTGCATCCCCCTGCAGCAGCTGGGACCCATGCCATTTCTCAGTGGCCACAATGAGAAAAATGAAAGACAGAACTTGAACAGTGTCTCCTGCACACAGCCCCGCATTCCAGAACTTAGGGCCTCTGGCAGGATCCCATCTGCAGAGTGTTCTTTCAAAGACTGAAATTATTCGCCAGTGTCTTAGAAATAAGAAAGACCAGTTGGGTGTGGTGGCTCATGCTTGTAATTCCCGCACTTTGGGAGGCTGAAGTATAAGGATCACTTTAGTCTAAGAATTCGAGACCAGCCTGAGCAACATAACGAGACCCTGTCTCTAGTTTTAAATTTAAAAAAAATGATTTAATTTTAAAAAAGAAGAGAAACAAGAAAGACCTCTGAGCTTTTTTTTTTTTTTTTAGTAGAGACAGGGTTTCACCATGTTGGCCAGGATGGCCTCGATCTCTTGACCTTGTGATCCGCCCACCTCGACCTCCCAAAGTGCTGGGATTACAGGCGTGAGCCACCATGCCCGGCCTGACCTCTGAGCTTTTGAAGAAGTGCAAGTAATTCAGTATGGCTAAAAAACAAGGGGCAAGGCTTGCGGGGGGTTGGGGGGGGAGGCGGGTGGTATACGCCTGTAATCCCAGCACTTCGGGAGGCAAAGGTGAGCTGATTGCTTGAGTTCAAGAGTTTGAGACCAGCCTGTAAACATTGTGAGACCCTGTCTCTACAATAATAATAATAATAATAAATTAGCCAGGCATGGTGGTGCATGCCTGTATCCCAGTTACTTGGGAGGCTGAGGTGGGAGGATCACCCGAGCCCAGGAGGTGAAGGTTTCAGTAAGCCAAGATTGTGCCACTGCACTCCAGCTTGGGTAACAGAGTGAGATCCTGTCTCAAAAAAAGGAAAAAAAAGTGGGGGGCAGCCAGCCTGGCCAACATAGTGAAATCCCATCTCTACTAAAAATACAAAAATTAGTGCCGGGTGCGGTGGCTCACGCCTGTAATCCCAGCACTTTGGGAGGCCAAGGCGGGTGGATAACGAGGTCAAGAGATTGAGACCATTCTGGTCAACATGGTGAAACCCCATCTCTACTAAAAATACAAAAAATTAGCTGGGCATGGTAGCGCGTGCCTGTAATCCCAGCTACTCAGGAGGCTGAGGCAGGAAAATTGCCTGAACCCAGGAGGCGGAGGTTGCGATGAGCCGAGATCGCGCCATTGCACTCCAGCCTGGGTAACAAGAGCGAAACTCCGTCTCAAAAAAAAAAAAACAAAAAAAACAAAAATTAGCCAGGTGTGTTGGCACGCACCTGTAGTCCCAGCTACTCGGGAGGCTAAGGCGGGAGAATCATTTGAACCCAGAAGGCAGAGGTTGCAATGAGCTAAGATCACACCATTGCACTCTAGCCTGGGTGACAGAGGGAGACTCTGACTCAAAAAAAAAGTGGGGAGGGGGGGCAAAGATTCTGAGGTGGATGGATTGGAGCACAGGTGATGCAACATAAAAATTTTATGAACAGCTGTGCATGTCATGCTAAGGAGTTTCATCCATATCCTAAGGATGATGAGGAGACTTTATAGTTTTTAAACCAGGGAATGACTTAATCAGATAAATTCTAAAGAGATGACTCTGGCTGCTTTGTATCATAAATATGGGGAAGCATGGAGGGGAACTCGGGGGTCACTTAGGACTCTGTTAGAGCAATGACTGAACAGAGCTGAAGCCATGTGGAAAGAATAGAGGATGGATGGATTTGAAAGATATTAAGGAGGTAGGCTCCGTGGAATTTTAGTGATAAAGGGTTTGGTGTGTGTGCTGCAACTCAAGTGAGGCAAAGAGAGAAACTGAGGAAAATGAGGACAATTCACCCATATTTCAACCGTGTAACTTAGTAGATCATGGTCCCAGTTTAGCTGAGGGTAGGGGTGCACTGGGCAGGAAGATGACAATTCTGTCTCAGACATGTCAAGCTATTAGGATTTAGCTTGCTCAACATTTTTCCACACTTTTTTCTTAGGCTTTTCCTGTACTACAGGTGGCAGAAAACGAAAAACTACATATTCAAGACTCTCCTACAGCTAGAGTTTGAAGGTGATTTAGGTTCCAGCGACCATATATGCTAGAATGAGGCTTGAATTAAAAACCAAGCTCAGTGAGGAGAGCAGCAAGGAGTGAGCATGTAATTCCTTGATATGGACTATAGCGCAGCCCGGGTGGTTCTCATGCCCCAGTGGTGATATCCCAATTTTAGAGGGTGGCCTCTAGATGGTGGAGAAGTAATAGAGTCCCTGGAGGCTCAAACTGGAGTGTTTCTTTAGCGTTTCCCCTTTCTGAGTCTGCTCTCTGTAATTAAAGCCTGTCTGAGGCCAGGCGCGGTGGCTCACGCCTATAATCCCAGCACTTTGGGAGACTGAGACGGGTGGATCATGAGGTCAAGAGATCGAGACCATCCTGGTCAACGTGGTGAAACCCTGTCTCTACTAAAAAAATACAAAAATTAGCTGGGCATGGTGGTGCACGCCTGTAGTCCCAGCTACTCGGGAGGCTGAGGCAGGAGAATTGCTTGAACCCAGGAGGCGGAGGTTGCAGTAAGCCAAGATCACGCCATCGCACTCCAACCTGGGTAACAAGAGTGAAATTCCATCTCAAAACAAACAAACAAAAAAAAACGAAAGAAACAAGTGCATGTACTCTCCCAAAAAAAAAAAAACACTTTTATAGCCAATCAGATTGCGATAACTATGTGCCAAACTTGTGTTAAAAAAAAGTTGTAATCCTGCTAAAAGCTCCTCTGTCTCTGTCTATGTAAATGAAACCTTAACTTCCTGACTTCACAAGGCTGACTTCCTTCTTTTGGAGTTGATGTTTCCAGACGTGCCATCGTCACACTTTGCACTTGAATAAACTGTTTTGAAATCAGATCCTGACCCTTTTGATTATTTTAGGTTGACAGATACAGGTTAAACTGAAGTATAGATCTGGGAGAATGAACCAGTAGATGGTAAATAAAGACTTGGGAGTGGGTGAAGGAGAGGGAGAAAGTACAGTAAAAAGAGTTGGCCGGGCCAGAACCTTGAAAACCAGCACTTAACAATAAATAGAAGAAGAAGAAAAAGGAAATGTTAAAGAACACTAGAGGGTGTTAAGAGGAAAAAAATGACTGATATCATAGATGTCAAGAGGAGGGGATATTTCAAAAAGCAGGGACTGGTCAGCGGTGACTAATGCTTCAGAAAATACAAAAATAAGACTGAAATGTGTCTGTGTTATTCAGCAACAAAGAGGTTCTTGTGTGACAGCTTTTCTTAGAATTGTGAGAAGAGGGACAGGTGCGGTGGCTCACACCTGTAATCCCAGCACTTTGGGAGGCCTAGGTGGGCGGATCACTTGAGATCAGCAGTTCGAGACCAGCCTGGCCAACATGGTGACACACCCGTCTCTACTAAAATATCAAAATTAGCTGGGTGTGGTGGCAGTTGCCTGTAATCCCAGCTACTCTGAGGCTGAGGCAGGAGAATTGCTTGAACCCAGGAGGTGGAGGTTGCAGTGAGCCAAGATCATGCCATTGTACTCCAGTCTGGGCAACAGAGTGAGACTCCCTCTCAAAAAAAAAAAAAAAAAAAAGAATTGTGACAAGAGGCTGGGTGCAGTGGCTCATGACTGTTAATTCCAATACTTTGAAAGGCTGAATGGGCAGAGGTTTAACTTCAGAGATGCTGTGGAGGACTAAAAATGACTGCATGTTTGTTTTTTCCCACTCTTCTCAGCAAAGGTGGACTTCATTTCTCTTTCCCTTAAATTGGAATGGACCCTGTGGCTTATCTGGACCAACAGAACATGGTGGGAACTTCTGAGACTGAGCCTTAGGAGATGTGATGTTTCTTCACATGCTCTCTCAAGCCATGCTTATGCTGTCAGAAGCCCAAATGAGGCCGGGCGCGGTGGCTCACCCTTGTAATCCCAGCACTTTGGGAGGCTGAGGCAGGTGGATCACCTGAGGTCAGGAGTTTGAGACTAGCCTGGCCAACATGGCAAAACCCTGTCTCTACTGAAAAATACAAATGTTAACCAGGCATGGTGGCGCACACCTGTAGTCTCAGCTACTTGGCATGATAAGGTAGGAGAATCACTTGAACCTGGAAGGCAGAGGTTGCAGTGAGCTGAGATTGCACCACTGCACTTCAGCCTGGGCGACAGAGGAAGACTCTGTCTCAAAAAAAAAAAAAGTAAGCTCAAGTGAGTTGGTAGAGACACTACATGGAAGATAACTGGTGCTTCTGCCAAAAACCCTATTTGCTATTCCCACTGGCAGCTAGCACTGACTATCCATTCAGCCATCCCTGCAGCCCAGCTAACACTATGTAAAGCAGAATTCCTGCCCAATCAACACACAAAATAAAGAAATGGAGTCAGGCCGGGCGCGGTGGCTCAAGCCTGTAATCCCAGCACTTTGGGAGGCCGAGGCGGGTGGATCACAAGGTCGAGAGATCGAGACCATCCTGGTCAACATTGTGAAACCCCGTCTCTATTAATACAAAAAAATTAGCTGGGCACGGTGGCGCGTGCCTGTAATCCCAGCTACTCAGGAGGCTGAGGCAGGAGAATTGCCTGAACCCAGGAGGCGGAGGTTGCGGTGAGCCGAGATCGCGCCATTGCACTCCAGCCTGGGTAACAAGAGCGAAACTCCGTCTCAAAAAAAAAAAAAAAAAAAAAAAAAAAGAAATGGAGTCAGGCCGGGCGCGGTGGCTCATGCCTGTAATCCCAGCACTTTGGGAGGCTGAGGCGGGTGGATCACGAGGTCAAGAGATCGAGACCATCCTGGTCAACATGGTGAAACCCCATCTCTACTAAAAATACAAAAAATTAGCTGGGCATGGTGGCGCGTGCCTGTAATCCCAGCTACTCAGGAGGCTGAGGCAGGAGAATTGCCTGAACCCAGGAGGCGGAGGTTGAAGTGAGCCGAGATCGCGCCATTGCACTCCAACTTGGGTAACAAGAGCGAAACTCCGTCTCAAAAAAAAAAAAAAAAGAAATGGAGTCTTACTCTGTCACCAGGATAGAGTGCAATTGTGCCATCTCAACTCACTGCAACCTCTGCCTCCTGGGTTCAAGTGATTCTCCCACCTCAGCCTCCTGAGTAGCAGGGACTATAGGTGCACGCCACCACGCCCTGCTAATTTTTTGTATTTTAGTAGAGATGGGGTTTCACCATGCTGGCCAGGATGGTCTCGATCTCCTGACCTCGTGATTAGCCCACCTCAGCCTCCCAAAGTGCTGGGATCACAGGCGTAAGCCACTGCGCCAGCTGTTGCTGTTTTTAATCACTAAGTTTTGGCATAGTTTGTTAAATAGCATCATTCAGGGAGTTGAGGAGAAGGCTCTTCAAATGGAAAGGTATCAGTGATTCATGGTAACTTGTCAGTAAGGAGTATTCGAAAGACCAGCACTGTATCTCTACCTGTCACTGCTCTCAGCACAGCTCTGTCTGTCACTGTATTAGGCTATTCCTGCATCACTCTAAAGAAATACCTGGTTGCTGGGCACGGTAGCTCACGCCTGTAATCTCAGCACTTTGGGAGGCCGAGGCAGGTGGATCATGAGGTCAAGAGATCGAGACCATCCTGGTCAACATGGTGAAACCCCGTCTCTACTGAAAATACAAAAAATTAGCTGGGCATGGTGGTGCGTACCTGTAATCCCAGCTACTCAGGAGGCTGAGGCAGGAGAATTGCCTTAACCCAGGAGGCGGAGGTTGTGGTGAGCCAAGATCACACCATTGCACTCCAGCCTGGGTAACAAGAGCGAAACTCTGTCTCAAAAAAAAAAAAAAAAAGAGATACCTGGTCAGAGGCCAGGCATGATGGCTCACGCCTGTAATCGCAGCACTTTGGGAGCTGAGGCAGGCAGATCACCTGAGATCAGGAGTTTGAGACCACCTTGGCCAACGTAGTGAAGCCTTGTCCCTACTAAAAATACAAAAATTAGCTGGGCGTGGTGGTGGGTGCCTGTAATCCCAGCTACTCAGGAGGTTGAGGCACGAGGTTTGCTTGAACCTGGGAGTTGGAGGTTGCAGTGAGCTGAGATTGTACCACTGCACTCCAAGACTGGGTAATTTATAAACAAAAGAGGTTTAATTGGTTTTTGATGCCACAGGCTATACAAGAAGCATAGCAGCATCTGCTTCTGCAGAGACCTTAGGAAGCTTTTACTCATGACAGAAGGCAAAGCAGGAGCATGCTGTTCACACGGTGAAAGTAGAAGCACAGGGAGGCGGAAATGTACCACACACTTCTAAATGACCAGATCGGTTGGGTGAGGTGGCTCACACCTATAATCCCAGCACTTTGCGAGGCCAAGGCGGGTGGATAATGAGGTCAAGAGATCGAGACCATTCTGGTCAACATGGTGAAACCCTGTCTCTACTAAAAATACCAAAATTAGCTAGGCATGGTGTCGCACGCCTGTAGTCCCAGCTACTCAGGAGACTAAGGCAGGTGAATCGCTTGAACCCAGGAGGCAGAGGTTGTGGTGAGCCGAGATCACGCCATTGCACTCCAGCCTGGGTAACAAGAGCGAAACTCTGTCTCAAAAAAAAAAAAAAAAATTACCAGATCTCATGAGAAATGATGTGTGTCCCCATGCAAATCTCACCTTCAGCTGCATCTTCCAGAATTCCCATGTGTCATGGGAGGGACCGAGGGGGAGTTAACTGTATCATGGGGGCTGATCTTTCCCTTGGTATTCTCCTAGTAGTGAATAAGTCTCATGAGATCTGATGGGTTTATCCGGGGTTTCTGCTTTTGCTTTTTCTTCATTCTCTCTTGCTGCTGCCATGTAAGGAGTGCCTTTCTCCTCCCACCATGACTGAGGCTTCCCCAGCCATGTGAAACTGTAAGTTCAATTAAACCTCTTTTTTGGGCCGGACATGGTGGCTCACACCTGTAATCCCAGCACTTTGGGAGGCCAAGGCGGGTGGATCACGAGGTCAAGAGATCGAGATCATCCTGGTCAACATGGTGAAACTCCGTCTCTACTAAAAATACAAAAAATTAGCTGGGCATGGTGGTGCGCACCTGTAATCTCAGCTACTCAGGAGGCTGAGGCAGGAGAATTGCCTGAACCCAGGAGGCGGAGGTTGCGGTGAGCCACATCACGCCATTGCACTCCAACCTGGGTAACAAGAGCGAAACTCCATCTCAAAAAAAAAAAAAAAAAAAAAAATTCAGCTGGGTGATCTCAGATGAAGATGAGGAACTTGTTGGGAACTGGAGCAAAGGTAACTCTTGTTAAGTTTTAGCAAAGAGACTGGTGGCATTTTGCCCCTGCCCTAGAGATTTGTGGAAATTTAAACTTGAGAGAGATGATTTAGGGTATCTAGTGGAAGAAATTTGTAAGTAGTAGAGCATTCAAGAGGTGACTTGGGTGCTGTCAAAGGCATTCAGTTTTATAAGGGAAGCAGTGCATAAAAGTTTGGAAAATTTGCATCCTGACTATGCGATAGAAAAGAAAAACCCATTTTCTGGGGAGAAAATCAAGCCAGCTGCAGAAATTTGCATAAGTAGCAAGGAACTTAATATCAGTCCCCAAGACCATGGGGAAAATGTCTCCAGGCCATGTCAGAGGCCTTCACAGCAGTCCTTTTCATCACAGGCACAGAGGCCCAGGAGGAAAAAGGGGTTTTGTGGTCTGGGTCCAGGGACCCCGTGCTGTGTGCTACCTAGGGACTTGGTGCCCTGTGTCTCAGCCACTCCAGCTGTGGCCGAAAGAGGCCAACATACAGCTAGGGCTGTGGCTTCAGAGGGTGGAAGCCCTAAGCCTTGGCGGCTTCCATGTGGTGTTGAGCCTGTGGGTGCACAGAAGTCAAGAACGGAGGTTTGGGAACCTCTGCCTAGATTTTAGAAGATGTATGAAAATGCCTGGATGCCCAAGTAAAGTTTGCTGCAGGGGCGGGGCCCTCATGGAGAACCTCTGCTAGGGCAGTGCAGAAGGGAAATGTGGGATTTGTAGCCCCTACACAGAGTCCCTAGGGGGAACTGCCTAGTGGAGCTGTGGGAAGAGGGCCACCATCCTCCAGACCCCAGAATGGTAGATCCACTGGCAGCTTGCACCGAGAGCCTGGAAAAGCTGCAGACACTCAATGCCAGCCAGTGAAAGCAGCCAGGAAGGAGAGTGTACCCTGCAAAGCCACAGGGGTGGAGCTGCCCAAGACCATGGGAACCCACGTCTTGCATCAGTGTGACCTGGATGTGAGACCTGGAGTCAAAGGAGATCATTTTGGAGCTTTAAAATTTGACTGCCCTACTGGATTTCTGACTTGCATGGGCCCTGTAACCCCTTTGTCTTGGCCAATTTCTCCCATTTGGATCAGCTGTATTTACCCAATACCCGATACCTCCTATTGTATCTAGGAAGTAACTAGCTTGCTTCTGATTTTACAGGTTCATAGGTGGAAGGGACTTGTCTTGGCTCGGATGAAACTTTGGACTGTGGACTTTGGGGTTAATGCTGAAATGAGTTAAGACTTTGGGGAACTCTTGGGAAGGCATGATTGGTTTTGAAATGCACATGAGATTTGGAGAGGCCAGGGATGGAATGATACGGTTTGGCTGTATCCCCACCCAAATCTCAAGTTGGGTGAATTCCCACATGTTAAGGGAGGGACCCAGAGGGAGGTAATTGAATCATGGGGCCTTGATTCCTTCTCACTCTCCATGTCTCTTCCTTCTCTCCTATCCCTTCTCTGATATCTCTTCTTTTTTCTTTTCTTTTCCTTTTTTTTGAGATGGAGTTTCGCTTTTGTTACCCAAGCTGGAGTGCAATGCTGCAACCTCCGCCTCCTGAGTTCAGGCAATTCTCCTGCCTCAGCCTCCCGAGTAGCTGGGATTACAGGCACGCGCCACCATGCCCAGCTAATTTTTTGTATTTTTAGTAGAGATGGGGTTTCACCATGCTGACCAGGATGGTCTCGATCTCTTGACCTCATGATCCACCCGCCTCGTCCTCCCAAAGTGCTGGGATTGCAGGCGTGAGCCACCGTGCCCGGCCCACTTCTTTTTTCTTTTCTTTTTTTTTTTTTTTTTTTTTTTTTTTTTTTTTGTTGAGACGGAGTTTCGCTCTTGTTACCCAGGCTGGAGTGCAATGGCGCGATCTCGGCTCACCGCAACCTCCGCCTCCTGGGTTCAGGCAATTCTCCTGCCTCAGCCTCCTGAGTAGCTGGGATTACAGGCACGCGCCACCATGCCCAGCTAATTTTTTGTGTTAGTAGAGACGGGGTTTCACCATGTTGACCAGGATGGTCTCGATCTCTTGACCTTGTGATCCACCCGCCTCGGCCTCCCAAAGTGCTGGGATTACAGGCTTGAGCCACCGCGCCCGGCCATTCTTTTTTCTTTTCATCTTCATTCTTTCTTTTCTCTCTGCTTTCCTATGAATGTATTTATTTTCAAAGAAGGATATAATTTATACAGCATAATCATACTGTACTTATTTTTTAGCTAGCATAGCCTAATATGTGATAAATGCTCCATAAATATTAGCTATTAATTGGTTATTGTGAGGGCTGGTTGTTAAAAAGAGCCTGGCTCCTCCTTCTCCTCTCTCTTGCTTCCTTCCTCTCTTGCCACGTGATATCTGCACACACCAGCTCCCCTTCCCCTTCACCCATGAGTGAAAGAAGCCTGAGTCCCTCGCCAGAAACAGATGCTGGCACCACGCTTCTTGCACAGCCTGCAGAACCATAAGCCAAAGAAACCTCTTTTCTTTATAAATTACCCAGCCTCGGGTACTCCTTTACAGCAACACAAATGGACTAAGACATATACTATATATAGTTACAAATATATAAATATTAAATTTATATAATAGATAAAAATAATCCCATATTATAGTTATACAACATATTAGTTATCTATCTAGTTCGAAGTTTAACAGCTTAAAACAAAAAACATTTATTTTCCCAACGTTTCTGTTGATTAGGACGACTTAGCTGGGTACCTCTGGCTCAGAGTATATCACAAGGCTGTCATCGAGGTGTTAGCTGATGCTGTCATCATCTCAGGGCCCAGCTGAGAGAAGATCCACTTCCAAGTTTATGCACGTGGCTTTTGGCAGATCCTGGGGTGCTGGCTGTTGGCTATAGACATCAGTGCCTTGATGCATGGCATCGCAATAGAGCAGCTCACAGCATGGCAGCTGGCTTTGTTCAGAGCAAATAAGAAAGCAGGCTGGGCATGGTGGCTCACACCTGAAATCCCAGCACTTCGGGAGGCTGAGGCAGGTGGATCAGGAAGTTAGGACATTGAAACCATACTGACTAACACGGTGAAAACCCATCTCTACTAAAAATACAAAATTAGTGGGGTGTGGTGGTGTGTATCTGTAATCCCAGCTACTTCAGAGGCTGAGGCAGGAGAACTGTTTGAACCAGGGAGTTGGAGGTTGTGGTGAGCTGAGATCGCACCACTGCACTCCAGCCTGGCAACAGAGTGAGACTCCGTCTTAAAAAAAAAAAAAAAAACAAAAGAAAAACGGCCAAACGTGATGGCTCACGCCTGTAATCCAAGCACTTTGGAGGCCAAGGCGGGCAGATTACCTGAGGTTGGGAGTTCAAGACCAGCCTGACCAACATGGTGAAACCCCGTCTTTAAAAAAAAAAAAAAAAAGAAAGAAAGAAAAGAAAAAGAAAGCAGGAGAGCAAGGGGGAGCCCCAAATATAGAAGCTAGAGTCTTTCTGTCACATAATCTGGGAAGTCACACCCCATCACAACTGCTATGGTCTATTTGCCAGTAGTCCCTAAGGCCAGACCAAACTCAAGTGGGGAGCATCACACATGAAGAACAGGAGGTGGGAGGCCAGGCACAGTGGCTCACCCTGTAATCCCAGCACTTTGGGAGGCCAAGGCGGGGCAAATCACTTGAGCTCTGGAGTTCAAGACCAGCCTGGCCAACATGGTAAAAACTCGTCTCTACTAAAAATACAAAAATTAGCTGGGTGTGGTAGCTGATGCCTGTAATCTCAGCTACTCAAGAGGCTGAGGCATGAGAATTGTTTGAACCTGGGAGGTGGAGGTTGCAGTGAGCCAAAATCACGCCACTGCACTGCAGCCTGGGCAACAGAAAGAGACTCAATCTCTTAAAATTGTTTATTCTGCCGGGCGCGGTGGCTCACGCCTGTAATCCCAGCACTTTGGGAGGCTGAGGTGCGTGGATCACGAGGTCAAGAGATTGAGACCATCCTGGTCAACATGGTGAAACCCCGTCTCTACTAAAAATACAAAAAATTAGCTGGGCATGGTGGCACGTGCCTGTAGTCCCAGCTACTCAGGAGGCTGAGGCAGGAGAATTGCCTGAACCCAGGAGGCAGATGTTGTGGTGAGCCGAGATCGCGCCATTGCACTCCAGTCTGGGTAACAAGAGCGAAACTCCGTCTCAAAAAAAAAAAAAAAAAAATTATTTTTTTCTGGCCGGGCGCGTTGGCTCACGCCTATAATCCCAGCACTTTGGGAGGCCGAGGCGGGTGGATCACGAGGTCAAGAGATTGAGACCATCCTGGGTAACAAGAGCGAAACTCCGTCTCAAAAAAAAAGTCATTTTTTTCTTTCCTTGGACTATTATGCCCAGAGACCCGATCTCAAAAACAAAACAAAACAAAACAGGAGGTGGGGATCACTGAGGCTCTCTTACAACCTGCCTAATATTAATACATATAACCTACGAAACTATATATTTATTTTATAGATGTGCTTAATAAATAATTACATAAGCTATTATTCGTTATTAATTATATACATTGAACTTTCCTTTTTTAAACCATATATATAATTTTTTATTTTGGCAGGTAGAATGAAAAGATGAATGAATGAATGAATTTCCTTTTTTTTTTTTTTTTAAGACAGGGTTTCACTGTATTGGTCCGGCTGGTCTCAAACTCTGAATCTCAGGTAGTCCGCCTACCTCGGCCTCCCAAAGTGCTGGGATTACATGCACGAGCCACCACTCCCAGCCAATGAATGAATTTCTAGAACTTGTCCTATTTTGTTTGTCTGTAGCCAGTTTTATTCTTTGATTTAAATCTTTTTTCTGTGGGTTCAGGAAATTGAGCAGAATCTTAAACCTGGATCAAACATTTTACATTTGCATGGTCAAGAAAGTATGACTGTAACAGCGTAAGACCGACTACCAGTGCCATCAAAAAATTTACACAAAGCAAAATGATGAGACAGAAGCACTAATTATTGTAGATATAAGTTGTATATGTTTTACATGCAATAACTTTTACAGTTGTACTAACAAAATTCCTTTATTTTAAGACTAGCAGGGGGCTGGGGCAGTGGCTCACGCCTGTAATCCCAGCACACTGGGAGGCTGAGGCGGGAGGATCACAAAGTCAAGAGATTGAGGCCATCCTGGCCAACATGGTGAAACCCCGTCTCTACTAAAAATACAAAAATTAGTTCGGCGTGGTGGCTCGTGCCTGTAATTCCAGCTATTCAGGAGGCTGAGGCAGCAGAATCGCTTGAACTGGGGAGGGAGGTTGCAGTGAGCCAAGATCGCGCCACTGCATTCCAGCCTGGTGACAGAGTGAGACCTCGTCTCAAAAAAACAAAAAAACAAAAAGACTAGCTGTTGCCGCATTTTTCTGATTTGGAGGAGTCTGTTCCTTTTTGCTCTCTTTCCCCCATATTACTTCAATATTGCTTGTTCTGCTTGCTGAACTCCATGTATGGTCTCAAACTGCTTACTTCCCTAAAACTTTATCCTCTACCCCCTTGTATTTGACTAAGTTTTTAAATGTTAGTATTTCAGAAATAGAAAGTTCCTATTTCAAGTCTTCATCTCAATTCAATTCAATTGACCACATTTAGATAGTTTTTGTTTTTTTTTTTTTGAGGCAGGGTCTCACTCTGTTGCCCAGGCTGGAGTGTAGTGGCATAGTCATAGTTCACTGCAGCATAGACCTCCTGGGTTCAAGTGATCCTCCCACCTCAGCCTCCTGAGTAGCTGGGACCACAGCATATGCCACCACACCTGACTAATGAAAAACAATTTTTGCTGGGCGCGGTGGCTCACGCCTGTAATTCCAACACTTTGGGAGGCTGAGGTGGGTGGATCACCTGAGGTCAGGAGTTCAAGACTAGCCTGGCCTATGTGGTGAAACCCCATCTGTACTAAAAAATTGGCCGGGCACAGTGGCTCACGCCTGTAATCCCAGCACTTTGGGAGGCCGAGACGGGTGGATCACAAGGTCAAGAGATCGAGACCATCCTGGTCAACATGGTGAAACCCCGTCTCTACTAAAAATACAAAAAATTAGCTGGGCATGGTGGCGAGTGCCTGTAATCCCAGCTACTCAGGAGGCTGAGGCAGGAAAATTGCCTGAACCCGGGAGGCGGAGGTTGTGGTGAGCCGAGATCGCGCCATTGCACTCCAGCCTGAGTAACAAGAGTGAAACTCCGCCTCAAAAAAAAAAAAAAAAAAAATACAAAAATTAAGCCAAGTGTGGTGGCTCATGCCTATAATCCCAGCACTTTGGGAGGCCGAGGCACGTGGATCACAAGGTCAGGAGTTCAAGACCAACCTGACCAACATGTTGAAACCCTGTTTCTACTAAAAATACAAAAACTTATCTGGGTGTGGTGGCACATGCCTGTAATCTCAGCTACTCAGGAGGCTGAGACGGGAGAATCGCTTGAACCCAGGAGGTGGAGGCTGCAGTGAGCTGAGATCACCCCATTGCACTCCAGCCTGGGCAACAAGAGCGAAACTCAATCTCGAAAAAACAAAAACAAAACAAAAATCAGTCAGGCATCGTGGTGGGCACCTGTAATCTCAGTTATTTGGGAGGCTAAGTCAGAAGAATCACTTGAACCCTGGAGGTGGAGGTTGCAGTGAGCTGAGATCTTGCATTGCACTCCAGACTGGTTGACAGAGTGAAACGTCATCTCAAAAGAAGAAAACTTTTTTTTGTTGTTTTTTTTTGTAGAGACAGGGTCTTGCCATGTTGCCCAGGCTGCAGATTTTGAGTTTTAATATGCTAACCATTATGTCAGCTAAAGAAGAGTAAGACAGCATCTGCCATCAAGAAACACTCAGCCTAGGCTGGGGGCATTGGCTCACGCTTATAATCCCAGCACTTTGAGAGGCCAAGGCAGGCAGATCACTTGAGCCAGCCTGGGCAGCACAGTGAGACCCTGTTTCTACAAAAAATAAAAAAATAAGAAAAATAAACACAGCCTCACAGGGATTAAAGTTATGTAAAAGAGTTTAATAAAGTGGATTATGTAATTATACAAATAAAGAGCTGGTTTCATAGAGGGAATGATGAACTCTTCAGAAGCAGAGGGGACCAGGAAAAGTTTCTGGCAGGAAGCCACGTCTAGGCTGGATTTTGATGGACAAACAAGTGTTCCCTAGCCTACGTTTCCTAAGGACATAAGTATTTTGGCATCTAAGTCCATCTTTTGTGTTTGGCTGTTACTACTTCATTGCTTCATTCCTCTACACACACCACTCCCTCTCCTTGCCCTCCCTGCCTCATATAACCCTCCCCCTTTTTTTTCCCTCCTTTTATGGGGAATTTTTTTTGTGTGTGTTTAGCTCCTGGATTTAATTTAGTTGGATGGGACTATAGTAATAACGTTTCCGTACATTTGCCCAGAGGCCTTCAGCTAGTGGGTGTATTCTTTACAAGCTGATAAACAGATGAATAAAGCCAGCCTGACCTCTCACATCTCTGCCTCTCTCCTCTTCCTTCGCATGTTGCCCATCGTTCAGAGACGTTTTATAAAAACTAAAATTTTCCTGGGTAACTCAAACATAGATTGCCTTCATTAAGTCACTCCTACACCTGCCAGTCAATCCCATGAAGGGCTTTCTTTTTGCTGGAGAATGTGTTGTCTACCCTCAGGAGATCCATCCTATGTAGGATGGAAGTATAGACTGCTACCCAGTAAGTAAAAAAGAACCCCAGAAAATTATGGACTTGTAACTCTGGATAGCATTTGCTCATTTCTGACCATTGGTGCTGATTTATTAAATGATCAATTGATGCACAATGGAACAGAGGCTGACCAAATCACCCAGAGAAAAGCAAATCTGAAGATCTGTAAGCCTGGGGATCCAAACCCGGGCTCTGTAAACAAATGCAGAACTGTAGTAGAATAAAGGGCCCACCGTAGTTGCCATGAAAAAGTTAACCAACCTTGGCTAGGTGTGGTGGCTCACACCTGTAATCCCAGCACTTTGGGGGGCTGAGGTGGGCAGATCACTTGAGGTGAGGAGTTCGAAACCAGCCAGACCAACATGGTAAAACCCCTTCTCTACTAAAAATACAAAAATTAGCTGGGTGTGGTGGCGGGTGCCTGTAATCTCAGTTACTAGGGAGGTCGAACTGGGAAAATCACTTGAACCCAGGAGGTGAGGGTTGCAGTGAGCCAAATTCCTGCCACTACACTCCAGCTTGGGGGACAGAGTGAGTCTCGCTCTGTTGCCAGGCTGGAGTGCAGTGGCACAATCTCGGCTCACTGCAACCTCTGCCTCCCAGGTTAAAGCAATTCTCCTGACTCAGCCTCCCAAGTAGCTGGGACTATAGGTGCCCACCACCATGCCCAGCTAATTTTTGTATTTTTAGTAGAGACAGGGTTTCACTATGTTGGCCAGGATGGTCTCGATCTCCTGACCTTGTGATCGACCAGCCTTGGCCTCCCAAAGTGCTGGGATTACAGGCGTGAACCACCGCGCCCAGCCACAAACTACATTCTTTTTTCGTTTGTTTGTTTTGAGACGGAGTTTCGCTCTTGTTACCCAGGCTGGAGTGCAATGGCACGATCTTGGCTCACTGCAACCTCCGCCTCCTGGGTTCAGGCAATTCTCCTGCCTCAGCCTCCTGAGTAGCTGGGACTACAGGCGTGCACCACCATGCCCAGCAATTTTTGTATTTTTTAGTAGAGACAGGGTTTCACCATGTTGACCAGGATGGTCTCGATCTCTTGACCTCGTGATCCACCCGCCTTGGCCTCCCAAAGTGCTGGGATTACAGGCATGAGCCACCGCACCCGGCACAAACTACATTCTTAAACGTCTCGAAAACCCAACAACAATATATGGTTGTCCTGCTCTTCTGCCAGTTCCTGCCTCACCATCTCTCCTTTCCTTCTAGGATGCTACTCTCTGCCTATTCTCTGCTTTAGCCCTGCTCTGAGCACTCTGTTCCTATTTTCACTGCCCCAACTCCAGATTACCTCCTACACCCCCAGGAGAATGCCCCTCCCACTGCCTGGGGAGGCTCTCCTCTAGCCAGGCCAGAACATTGAGGTCATTGGTCTCCCCGCCAAATGACTGGCCTGAGTCTAGCTCTGCCTCTGCCTGAGCTTCATGGAAAACTTGATTGTTGCTCTAGGCTCTCCATTCTATGACCTGCCTTAGCTATGTCCTGCTTTGCATCTGCTTTTTTGTTTCTTCTCCCCACACCCTTTTCTTTCCCTGACTCTCCCTAGACTAGAATCACATCTGTTTTCTAGCCTCAGCCCCCGTGATTGTGGAGCAGATGGGAGAGAAGCAAGTTCTGGGCAGGAAGATCAGGAAGAGCTGGGCGTAGCACTCGGATTGTTCTGGGGACTGACCAGATTCCATGTGTTTCAGAGATGTAGCACTTACAGCTCCCTCGGAGGTCCCAGAGGTGCTTACAAAGTGCAATTTGTTTATTTCTTCCTCTCAACTAGTCTTCTTTCCTTCCATCATACCCCCTTTTTTTCTTCTAGTCTGTAATTTATTAATACTAACTGCTGTCTGTCTACCTGTACTCTTCTCTAATTTATTTCATCAGGGAGACTAAAGGAGCTAACAGATAATTGGAACCTTACATATTTCTTATTTTATTTTATTTTTTTTGAGACAGAATTTCGCTCTTGTTCCCCGGGCTGGAGTGCAATGACACAATCTCGGCTCACTGCAACCTCTGCCTCCTGGGTTCAGGCAATTCTCCTGCCTCAGCCTCTTGAGTAGCTGGGATTACAGGCATGCGCCACCATGCCCAGCTAATTTTTTTTGTATTTTTAGTAGAGACGGGGTTTCACCATGTTGACCAGGATGGTCTCGATCTCTTGACCTCATGATCCACCCGCCTCGGCCTCCCAAAGTGCTGGGATTACAGGTGTGAACCACCGCGCCCGGCCCCTGAAACTTACATATTTCTATGGCATACAAGGTCCATTATTCCTTAGACTTGTTTTTCTGTAATTCAAGTTTGCTCTTGATCTAAAGTGGGAATGTTTTAGTGGTTTAACCGCTAGAGTCACGATGAATAAGAACAAATACAAAGTCTTTAAAATTCCTTGATTGAGCCTGAGCAACATGGAAAAATCCTGTCTCTACAAAAAATAAAAATAAATTGGCCTGGCATGGTGGCATACACCTGTAGTCCCAGCGACTTAGGAGACTGAGGCAGGAGGATCGCTTGAGTCCAGGAGGTCAAACTTGCAGTGAACCATGATCATGCCACTGTACTCCTGTCTGGGCAACAGACCAAGACCCTATCTTAAAAAAAAAAAATTCCTGGATCAGAGAAAGTGTTATCTACACATTACATGATCTAAGGAAAAATATTGGTAGTATATAAGGCAAACACAATAACCTTGCTTTTCAATTTTCTTTGGGCATCTGATAGCATTTTATCCTTAAGATCGCAGAAACCAAGATTCTTAGGTAAGCTCAAACAAAGCCAAAAGACAGAGTGAGGCTAGCACTCCTCTCATGGAACTTCTCTACATTTGAAAATGATTTGGAGAGTTCTGAAAATGTCCTCAACTTTTTTTTTTTTTTGAGATGGAGTTACGCTCTTGTTACCCAGGCTGGAGTGCAATGGCGCGATCTTGGCTCACCGCAACCTCCGCCTCCTGGGTTCAGGCAATTCTCCTGCCTCAGTCTCCCAAGCAGCTGGAATTACAGGCATGTGCCACCATGCCCAGCTAATTTTTTGTATTTTTAGTAGAGACGGGGTTTCACCTTGTTGACCAGGATGGTCTTGATCTCTTGACCTCGTGATCCACCCGTCTCAGCCTCCCAAAGTGCTGGGATTACAGGCATGAGCCACCGCGCCCGGCATCCTCAACTTTTTATAACCCTAAGATAGCCAGCCTTCCTCTTGGACAAAACTCATATGGTATCTGTGTTTTCTTGGTTGTGAGAATGCATAGGATATTCCCAGGGAAAAAACCAGGAAGAGTCTAAATGTGTAAGTCAAGAAGAGACAGAGGTGAAAAAGAAATACAGATATAAAAAGGAATTTCTTAGGTTGACGAGATGAATATTGAAAAAGAAAGTGAAAAAGAGGGATTGTTGGGAATAGATGTTGGAAATAGATGCTCAGTGCTGCAAAGAAAAATTAGCACTGAGACAAAGGATCTTTCAGCAAAGCAATTTTTACTTCCTGGACTGCAGGAAGGGTACTCTCACTAGCCATCATGCTACATGAGTACAAATAACAAAGGGAAACACACAGGGTACTCTCACTAGCCATCGTGCTATGAGAGCAGAAAAAACAAAGGGAAACACACAAATGTATTTCTTACGCATTTGGGGTCGTCTTTACTGCTGTGACTGATCTCTGTTGGCTGGAGTCAGACCTCACAATCTAAAACCCGATTGGCTAACAACTTAAAACTTTTTTTAAACAGGTAAAAGCAATGGAAAGCTGGGACATGCCTGTTACCACATCCAGCACAGATATCTTGGTTAAAGTACAAGGACATAGAATGTACTACGTGCCTGTAAGCGTGGCATGTCTAACAACTACATAGGATAGGGCTTAACAAAGTTATTAGCACACTTATTCTTTAACAAGAAAGGAAACTTTAAAAAGGAACTTTTCTACTTCCCACAGGGATGAAGGAATGACTCAAATATGGAAGATACAGGGCTGAGGCAGGAGAATCGCTTGAATCCAGGAGGCACAGTTTGCAGTGAGCCGAGATGATGTCATTGCATTCCAGCCTAGTCCGACAGGAGCAAAACTCAGTCTCAAAAAAAAAAAAAAAAGGAAGATAGCCAGAGAGGGAGAGAAACAGCAAGGATAAGAAGGAACTTTTAGGTAAGAAGGAAAGCCAGGAAAAAAGGGGAGCTGGGACCAGATCGTGAGAGGAGGGAAAATAGGCTGATGGAAGAAAGGCCATACACGAGCTGGGGCCAACCCTTCCAGGGAGCAGCAAGAGCTCTCACCAGTGTGGTCATAACGTTTGGAATGAGGGTGTGAGCGACTGCGAATTCCCATCCCCCTTCTCATCCCAGCCTGATAGTAACACGCATTCTACGCCTAGCCTGGCTTTCTCACTCTCCCTCATCTCATTGTTTCAGAGGCCAAATCCGAAGTTATTTCCAGGGAGTGGCTCTGTTCACATCATTCTGCAGCCAAAGTAAGAACAGCATAAGAGGAGAGAGACATTCAGCAGCCAAAGGACTCGGCGGAAAGAGCAGAACACCATAGACAGTGAGTTGTGTGGTACCTAAAACTCTAAATAGATGGAGGGAATGTGTGTCTGTGTGTGTGTGTGTGTGTGTGAAAGGTCTGGAGAGGGACAATGGAGAATGTCACTGAACTTAGACTTGAGCAGACTTCCAAATAACCATGCAATTCAGATAAAGGAGACGCCAAGATGAGCAGATGATATGAAAAAGACAATCATATGAGAAAGGAAGATTTGACATAGGGGCGAAAGAGGCCAAAGGGTAGGGCCAAGTACGGACCGTGTAGAATGTAAAATTTCTTCTGACTTAGTAGAAGAGAATAATAAGAGCAAGAATAATGGTAAGTGACCAAAGAACAGATATGAGGGAGAAATGAATGTTAGGTGAAAGGTAAGAAAAGAAAGAAAAGGTTTGAGTCATAAGGGAAAATGAAGAAAGTTCCTGGGAAGACAAAAAGACAGGGACCCAGAGGCATCTTCCCCTGGCGCTGAAATGCAGATGTGCCTGTGAGCATCACATTCTCTGCTATGCCTACCACCCCTGTAGATATGCTGCTCTTGGGACCCAGGGTGCTGCTGTTTCTTGCTGCATTCATCATCCCCTCTGGTGAGTCCTTTCTTCTTTGCTCCCTAAACCCTCAACTCCCCAGCTATACATGTGTGTGGCAGGAGGTGGGATGGAATGAGGTCGAAGAGGAATAGCGGTGGAGATGCTTGGTATGGAGCTCTGGAATTCATATAAGAGAGAAGAAAATAACAGATTTTGTGTTAAGGAAAAATGGGCAGGAATGTGACAAGACTTCGGACTAGGGGAAAGGCCTCGTGAGAGTTATGAAACTAAGGTTCAACTAAGACACACACAAATGCATGTTAACCACCCAAAGAGGGTCACATATGTAAATAAATGAGCAAACAAATTGCAAAGCAAAAAAGAGGCTGATACACAAATGCAAACACAAACACAGAGGGACTACCTAGTAAGAAACTAGGCCTGGGCTGGGCGTGGTGGCCCACGCCTGTACTCCTAGCACTTTGGGAAACTGAGGCAGGAGGATCACTGAGACCAGCCTGGGCAACATAGTGTGACCTCGTCTCTGTTAAAAAAAAAAGAAGCAGGACTAAATTGAAATTTTGAAGAAGAACAGTGGGAATATATCTTCTAGTACCAGCATACATGCAGGTATATACACGTGCATGCAAAAAATATATGCCATACTGACACACAAGAGAAAAGTCATCTTCACAGATTTTCCAGAATCTGGCTAGAAGATGGGCCACAGAAAGTGAACTTTAGGCTTTAAAGATGTCCTACTCTATTTTTTTTCTTTTTCTTCCAATGCAGATTGAGAAAAATAATTCTTCTGCCTTGTTCACTAGCGTAGTTAGCGGGGAAGCCGTGGGGCGAGAAGGCAGGAAACACTAGAAGGGCTGCTGGGCCTCTCAGTGGAGCTGGACTCCATTTCTGGACAGGAATGTGGGTAAGAGGGCAGCAGGGTTTTGTTCTCAGGAACTTGTCTTTTTTTTTTTTTTTTAACCAACCAAACGCACAGCAGTGAAGGAACTTGTCTTTCTGAAGTGTTTCTACTCCTGTTGGTTTTGTTCATAGCACTAATGGTCTGAATAATTTTATATTGAGCTATATAGGAATAAGTCACAAAGATAAAGTGTACCCATCTCCATCGTTTTCTGATTTGTCTAATAAAAGAGTTATGAGGTATAGAGCTGCAGTCACTCACATCTCTTTTCTCTTTCCTTTGCTACAGATTGGATACTCCTGGGGGTCAACAGCCAACGAGGAGGTAGGTGAACCCTGTGAACCCTTGGATAGGGGTTCTGTTGGGGTTCTTATTAGGAAAATGTAGATGAATAGAGTTAAAGAATACTTCCTGCTTATCTATTGCTGCCAAAAAAAAGTATCTTTCCTACAACACAGAGATGCATTGCCAAAGTGTGAGAAATAGGATCAACTTCATGAGTTTCCACAATCCTGTTATCCCATTCATAAAAGCTTCTTGTGTGTGTGGTTTTAGACTACTGAAACACCTTCCCAATATCTCCTCTATGCCCATTTCTGTTTTTACTCTTCTCTATGCATCTCCTGTCTTATTCAGAAAATGCCATTAGTCCTTACAAAAATCATTCCTTACTCCATGTAACTGTGGAAAAATGAAAGACAGGGTAAAAAGTCTTCTCATGCCCATAATCCTAGCACTTTGGGACCCTGAGACAGCAGGGCCAGGAGTTCGAGACCAACCTGGGCGACACAGGGAGACCTCATCTCATAAAAAAAAAAAAAAAAAATTAAGCCTGTAATCCTAGCACTTTGGGAGGCCGAGGCAGGTGGATCACGAGGTCAAGAGATCGAAACCATCCTGGTCAACATGGTGAAACCCCGTCTCTACTAAAAATACAAAAAATGAGCTGGGCATGGTGGCGCGTGCCTGTAATCCCAGCTACTCAGGAGGCTGAGGCAGGAGAATTGCCTGAATCCGGGAGGCTGAGGTTGCGGTGAGCCAAAATCGCGCCATTGCACTCCAGCCTGGGTAACGAGTGAAACTCTGTCTCAAAAAAAAAAAAAAAAAAAGGCCGGGCGCGGTGGCTCAAGCCTGTAATCCCAGCACTTTGGGAGGCCGAGGCGGGTGGATCACGAGGTCAAGAGATCGAGACCATCCTGGTCAACATGGTGAAACCCCGTCTCTACTAAAAATACAAAAAAAAATTAGCTGGGCACAGTGGTGCGTGCCTGTAATCCCAGCTACTCAGGAGGCTGAGGCAGGAGAATTGCCTGAACCCAGGAGGCGGAGGTTGCGGTGAGCCGAGATCGCGCCATTGCACTCCAGCCTGGGTAATGAGCGAAACTCCGTCTAAAAAAAAAAAAAAAAAAAAAAAAAAAAAATTAGTCTGGTGTGGTGGCACATGCCTGTGGTTCTAGCTACTCAGGAGGCTGAGGCATGAGAATCGCTTGAACCTAGGAGGCTGGGGCTGCTGTGAGCCATGATCGTGCCATTGCATTCCAGCCTGGGCAACAGAGTGGGACTGACTCAAAAGAAAAAAAAAACTCAAAAAAATTAGAAAAAAAGAAGTCATGTCAGTACTAAGTGAAATTGTAGCACAACCAGGTAAAATCCAAAAGGTATTTTTCTGGTTTTTCTGCTTTTTATGTTTTTTTTTTTTTTTTTTTTTTTTGCTCACACCATTCTCCATAACAAAAATCCCAAAAGTGTGACTCCTAAAGGACCATTTCCTTCAGCTTGATGAAGAAAAGTCCATTCTGCCTCAAGGCATTCAACATAATTATAATTTTATCTCTTTATTTCTCCGAGCCCAGGAGAGTTAGAGGACAGACCACTACAGTATGCAACCTATTAATAGGGTCATAAAATCAATTTAGGGGGTCACAGCTGGTATTAGTTTTTAAAATGAATTAAGAAAGACCAAAACAAATATACCAGGATGCATTGCATGTGCTTTGCAAGAGTAAAGTTTTATTTCATAAAACTTTAATAGAACTTCTCTGAGTTTTCCATATATGTATACCAGGGTATGGTACAATATAATTTTCTTGCAGTGGGTCCTGGTACAGAAAATAAAAATATAAAAATATTTTTTTTCTGTTGGTAAAAATATCTGAATCCCAGAGTTTCTGAATCTAGATCAGATTTCAGCACCAGAAAAACTGAAAATCGGAATCCATTTTTCTGAACTGGTTAGAAACCAGTCTTGTATTATGACTTTAGATGCTTTTCTAGTAGAAATATCATAAAGTACGATGAATTGTCTTGCCTGGTGTGGTGGCTTATGTCTAATACCAATCACTTTGGGAGATTGAGGTGAGAGGATCACCTAAGGCCATGAGTTCGAGATCAGCCTGGGCAACATAGTGATACCCTCTCTCTCTCTCTCTCTTTTTATTTTTTTTTGAGATGGAGTTTTGCCCAGGCTGGAGTGCAATGGCATGATCTTGGCTCCCTGTAACCTCTGCCTGCTAGGTTCAAGTGATTTTCCTGCCTCAGCCTTCCAAATAGCTCGCATTACAGGCATGTGCCACTACACCTGTCTAATTTTTGTATTTAGTAGAGACGGGGTTTCACCATGTCAGTCAGACTGGTCACAAACTCCCAACCCCAGGTGATCCACCCACCTCCGCCTCCTAAAGTGTTGGGATTACAGGCCTGCGCCACTGTGTCCGGCCTGAGAACTTGTCCTTTTTTAAAAAAAAAGCCAGGTGTGGTGGTTTGCCGGTTGTCCTAGCTACTCAGAAGTTTGAGGTGGAAGTATTGCTTGAGCTGGGAGTTTGAGGCTGCAAATATGCTATGATGGCACCACTGTACTGCAGCCTGGGCAACAGAGTGAGATTCTATCTCAAAAAAGAAGAGGAAAAGAAAATATGTTAATATATGGCAGGGCGCGGTGGCTCACGCCTATAATCCCAGCATTTTGGGAGGCCGAGGCGGGTGGATCACAAGGTCAAGAGATCTAGACCATCCTGGTCAACATGGTGAAACCCCGTCTCTACTAAAAATACAAAAATTAGCTAGGCATGGTGGCGCACGCCTGTAGTCCCAGCTACTCAGGAGGCTGAGGCAGGAGAATTGCTTGAACCCAGGAGGCGGAGGTTGCAGTGAGCCGAGATCGCACCATTGCACTCCAGCCTGGGTAACAAGAGTGAAACTCCGTCTCAAAAAAAAAAAAGTTAATATTTCTTAAGAGAACTTCATGAATACTAGATAAAGTATTTGTATGGTGATAGCTCTTGGAAAAGTTGGTTAAACTGAGGTATATGCAGAAAAGCAGTACTCTGCCCTGAAATCCCAGAGACAGCTAGGATACATTCTTAAGCCCTCTGTTCTCCCATTGCTTTGCTCCTGTTTCTGTGAGTAGCTGGACTGCAATGTAGCTAGGCCTCTAGAGAAAGGGAACTGAGGATTGGGGTACACCCAGGAGAAGCTCTACTCCTCTCTTGCAGTCTCTAGAATGATTCAGGTTAGTGGTTTTTCAAATATCCTGTGGTATTGGAACAGACTTGGATTCCTTTTATTAAAGACTGTTCTCCTAATCAATGATGTTTGGCTTAAAAAAAAAATAAAGAATAAAGAATAAAAAGAATAAAAAATAAAGAATAAAGCCTCTAATGAGTGTTAAATATTAAGAGGCTTTTTTGGTCAAACCTAATGATTTTTTTTTTTTTTTTGAGACAGAATCTTGGTCTGTCCCAGGCGGGAGTGCAGTGGCACGATCTCAGCTCACTGCAACCTCTACCTCCTGGGTTCAATTGATTCTCCTGCCTCAGTCTCCTGAGTAACTGGGACTACAGGCACACACCACCAATGCCAAGCTAATTTTTTGTATTTTTAGTAGAGATGGGGTTTCACCATGTTGTCCAGGCTGGTCTTGAACTCCTGACCTCAAGTGATTTGCATGCTTTGGCCTCCCAAAATGCTGGAATTACAGGCATGAGCCACCAAAGACCGGCCAAATATGATGAATTTCTATCTGGAATTTAGAAAAAAGGATGAGGTAAGCAAGGGAAACTCCTACAAAATGCTTTATGTGTATTTTACCTTTTTTTACAATTATCTGTAACTCTGACATGCTTTATAAAAATGTATGTTCTCAGCAGATGTACACCTGATATTTATTAATATAATCTGAAGTTGAAAAAAGAAGTCAGGCTGGGCGTGGTGGCTCATGTCTGTAATCCCAGCACTTTGGGAGGCCAAGGTGATCAGATTACCTGAGGTCAGGAGTTCAAGATCAGCCTGACCAACATGGTAAAACCCCATCTCTACTAAAAACACAAAAACTAATTGGGCACGGTGGTGTACACCTGTAGTCCCAGCTACTCAGGAGGCCAAGGCAGGAGAATTGCTTGAACCCGGGAGGCGGAGGTTGCAGTGAGCCGAGATCATGCCACCACTGTACTCCAGCCTGGGTGACAGGGCGAGAGTCAGCCTCAAAAAAAAAAAAAAAAAAGTTAAAGGAAACTATGTGACTCTGCTGACCCCTAGTGGGTAGAATGGATTATGAATATAAGCTATTTACATTGAAGGGTAATGGCCGATGGAATGTTTGCTTAATATTTATTTATTCTTTTATTATTCTATTTTATTTCATTTTATTTTTGAGACGAGGTTTCGCTCTTGTTGCCCAAGCTGGAGTGCAATGGTGTAATCTTGGCTCACTGCAACCTCTGCCTCCCGGGTTCAAGTGATTCTCCTGCCTCAGCCTCCTGAGTAGCTGGGATTACAGGTGCATACCACCACACCTGGCTAATTTTTGTATTTTTAGTAGAGATGGGGTTTCACCATGTTGACCAGACTGGTCTTGAATTCCTGATCTTAGATGATCCGCCTGCCTGGGTCTCCCAGAGTGTTAGGATTACAGGCGTGAGCCACTGCACTGGGCCTGTTTGCTAAATATTTAAATGTTATTTGCTAAGAGAGTAGATTTCAGGTGCTCTTATTATACACATACAAAAAAGAAAACTAGTGAGGATATGGATATGTTAATTTGCTTGACTGTAGTAACCATTTCACTTTATACACGTCTATCAAAATGTCACCGTGGATACCTTAAATACATACAATATAATTTATATGTAAATTAAAAAATAAATATTAATGCTGTTTTGTTATTTTGATTTTTAAAGTAGACACCATTGGTTTTAGGAAGTGCTGTTATTTGCAGTTTCAGAAATAGTTTTCTCAGTTTATCCTAATATAATAGATTCCACCTTAAGACCTCGACCATTTTTATTTCTTTTCTTTTCTTTTTTTTTTTTTTTTTTGAGACGGAGTTTTGCTCTTGTTACCCAGGCTGGAGTGCAATGGCGCGATCTCGGCTCACGGCAACCTCCGCCTCCTGGGTTCAGGCAATTCTCCTGCCTCAGCCTCCTGAGTAGCTGGGACTACAGGCGTGCGCCACCATGCCTAGCTAATTTTTTTGTATTTTTAGTAGAGACGGGATTTCACCTTGTTGACCAGGATAGTCTCGATCTCTTGACCTCGTGATCCACCCGCCTCGGCCTCCCAAAGTGCTGGGATTATAGGCGTGAGCCACCACGCCTTGCCCCCATTTTTATTTCTTTTCCTCCTGCCTTTACTTTCCAACGATCAAATGCAAACCATTCTCTACTTACATTGGCATTTTCCCTCTACATTTTCACCTCACTTCTCAATGAGCATCAGAAAACCATCAACACGGTCGGGCACGGTGACTCACGCTTGTAATCCCAGCACTTTGGGAAACCAAGGTGGGTGGATCACTTGAGGTCAGGAGTTTAAGACCAGCCTGGTCAACATGGTGAAACCCTGTCTCTACTAAAAATACAAAAATTAGCCAGGTGTGGTAGTGTGCACCTATAATCCCGTCTACTCGGGAAGCTGAGTCACAAGAATCACTTGAACCTGCATGGAGGTTCCAGTGAGCCAAGATTGGCCACTGTACTTCAGCCTGGGTCACAGAGTGAGGCTTTTAAAAAAAAATTAATACTACCTTTTATGAATACTCAAAAGCATATCAGCAAATTTATACCCAATGATATCAGAATTATGAATGTCAGCATTGCAATGTCTTTGGTATAGCCAATTTCATTTTAAATAAGTATTGCAAAGAAGTCATCAATGGATTGCGATTGTAGTAAGCAATCAAGGAAAAACAATTGTGGGATACTCAACTCAGCTGGGCACTATGCTACACAATTTAACTTATTGGAAGTGCAAGGGTGGCAGGGGACAGAGATTCTCAGAAAATGCTTTCTAATTTTGTTTTCAGACGATGTGACTCCAGTGACTCCAGAAACGTTCACAGAAGATCCTAGTAAGCTACACTTTTTTTAAAAAATTGCTGTTTTATTGGGATAGATGGATTGAGGGTCATGTCTATAGAAAGAAAAATAAAGACTTTAAAAGTGTTGGTGAATGCTTTGAGCTCATGCAGAGCTCTGATGTCACCTTAGATGCCAGCATCTCTGTACCCATGCCCAATCTTTTTTTTCTTTTTTGAGACAGAGTCTCACTCTGTCACCCAGGCTGGATTGCAGTGGTGCGATCTCGGCTCACTACATCCTCCACCATTGGGGTTCAAGCGATTCTTCTGCTCAGTCTCCCGAGTAGCTGGGACTACAGGCGCGTGCCACCACGCCTGGCTAATGTTTTTGGTATACTTAGTAGAGACAGGGTTTCACTGTGTTAGCCAGGATGGTCTCAATCTCCTGACCTTGTGATCTGCCTGCCTCGGCCTCTCAAAGTGCTGAGATTACAGGCGTGAGCCACAGTGCCCAGCCACCCATGCCCAATCTTATTCTCTCTTCCATTTCTTTCTGTGATAGTCCCTCATCTGCCTGAGTCCACATGCTTTTGCTTCAGCCTTTCTTGCATCCTTTGAGATTAACATCCCTTTATCCTGCTTTCCTTAGCTACTTTTCCTAACTGAAATTTTTTTCATTCCTTGTCATGTGTCTTTGCAGATCTGGTGAATGATCCCGCTACAGATGAAACAGGTGAGATTTACCGTAGGCTTTTTTAAAAAAAATGGCATAGTTCTTGTTAATTTCACAATATTTATTCCAGCTCTTGAATTTATTCTGTGCTTTTATCTTTTTTTTTTGAGATGACGTTTCACCATGTTGGCCAGGCTGGTCTTGAACTCCTGACCTCAGGTGATCCACCCACCTCGGCCTCCCAAAGTGCTAGGATTACAGGCGTGAGCCACTGCGCCCGGCCCTTATCTTTGTTGTTGTTGTTGTTGTTTGTTTTTGAGAGGGAGTCTCACTCTGTTGTCCAGGCTAGAGTGCAGTGGCGTAATTTCAGCTCGTGACAACCTCTACTTCCTGGGTTCAAGGGTTCAAGTACTTCTCCTTCCTTGCCTTCTGAGTAGCTGGGATTACAGGCATCCACCACCATGCCCGACTAAGTTTTATTTATTTATTTATTTATTTATTTATTTTGAGACGGAGTTTCACTCTTGTTACCCAGGCTGGAATGCAATGGCGCGATCTCGGCTCACTTCAACCTCCGCCTCCTGGGTTCAGGCAATTCTCCTGCCTCAGCCTCCTGAGTAGCTGGGACTAACAGGACTACAGGCATGAGCCGCTGTGCCCAGCTGATTCTGTGTTTTGAGTAGAGATGGGGTTTCACCATGTTGACCAGGATGGTCTCGATCTCTTGACCTCGTGATCCACCCGCCTCAGCCTCCCAAAGTGCTAGGATTACAGACGTGAGCCACTGCGCCCGGCCCAGTTTTGTATCTCTAATAGACACAGAGTTTCACCATGTCAGCCTAGCTAGTCTTGAACACTTGGCCTCAGCCCCGCAAAGCACTGGGATTACAGGCGTGAGCCACCTCGCCCAGCCTGCTTTTATCTTTGGATAGAGATGCTGTGAAAGTGTTGTCACAGTGACAGTGCTGATTTTTTTTTTCTATCTTTTTTTTTTTTTTGAGACAGAGTTTCGCTCTTGTTACCCAGGCTGGAGTGCAATGGCGCGATCTTGGCTCACCGCAACCTCCGCCTCCTGGGTTCAGGCAATTCTCCTACCTCAGCCTCCTGAGTAGCTGGGATTACAGGCACGCGCCACCATGCCCAGCTAATTTTTTGCATTTTTAGTAGAGACGGGGTTTCACCATGTTGACCAGGATGGTCTCGATCTCTTGACCTCGTGATCCACCCGCCTCAGCCTCCCAAAGTGCTGGGATTACAGGCGTGAGCCACTGTGCCCTGCCTTTTTTTTTTGAGACAGAGTCTAGCTCTGTAGCCCAGGCTGGAGTGCGGTGGCGCAACCTCAGCTTGCTGCAACCTCCGCCTCCTGTGTTTAAGTGATTCTCCTGCCTCAGCCTCCTGAGTAGCTGGGATTACAGGCACCCACCACCATGCTAATTTTTGCATTTTTAGTAAAGATGGGGTTTTACCATGTTGGACAGGCTAGTCTGAAAGAACTCCTGGTCTCAAGTGATCCACCCACCTCAGCCTCCCAAAATTCTGGGATTACAGATGTGAGCCACTGCACCCCACCCAGGACTAATATTCTTTTTTTGTTTTGTTTTGTTTTTTGAGATGGAGTCTTGCTCTGACTCCCAGGCTGGAGTGCAGTGGTGAGATCTCAGCTCACTGCAACCTCTGCCTCCCAGGTTCAAACAATTCTCCTGCCTCAGCCTCCCGAATAGCTGGGATTACAGGCATGCCACCATGCCCGGCTAATATTTTGTATTTTTAGTAGAGATGGGGTTTCACCATGTTAGCCAGACTGATCTCAAACTCCTGACCTCGTGATCTGCCCACCTTCGCTTCCCAAAATGCTGAGATTACAGGCATGAGCCACTGCACCCGGCCTAGGACTAATATTCTTTAAAAAGTTTCATAATTATTTCAATTAATTGTATCCTGTTATACACAAAACACAAACCCAGCCATAGCCTTGCCCTTTCCATGGTATCTGCATTCTCCCTTTTACTCTGCCTTATGTTTGCAATTCGAAGCTCTCCTCATACCTGCTGTTTTGTGTCTTTTCAGTTCTGGCTGATATTGCACCTTCCACAGATGACTTGGGTGAGTGCAGATCTGGTACACCAGGGCCATCAGGGCCATTCTAGGCTTTCTCCAGAGTCCATTCTGGATGATATGCAGCTGCCAAAGGATCCTAAATAGACAGGATGACAGTTTACATGGCACATTTTTCCAGTAGTTCAATTCAAATTGATGACATTGTTGAACACCCAACAAGCAGGAACTGTGCTAATCTTTCTCTCAAGTTTCAAGACTTGATGGGTAAAGGCAAGATAAAAGTATAAACACATGTTCTGGAAGATAAGGGTTAGAAGTAACCCCTGCTTTGACCAACTTTTTTTTTTTTTTCTTTTTTGAGACGGAGTCTTGCTCTTGTTGCCCAGGCTAGAGTGCAATGGCCCTATCTCGGCTCACTGCAACCTCTGCCTCCTGAGTTCAAGTAATTCTCCTGCCTCAGCCTCCTAAGTAGCTGGGATTACAGGCACCCACCACTATGCCTGGCTAGTTTTTAAATTTTCAATAGAGATAGGGTTTTGCCATGTTGGTCAGGCTGGTCTTGAACTCCTGACCTCAGGTGATCCACCTGCCTTGGCCTCCCAAAGTGCTGGGATTACAGGCATGAGCCAGTGGGCCCAGCCTCAGCTGAATTTTGAAAGAAGAATTGAAGAAAACCAGGAGGTCAAGGAGGGGATGGACATTCCAGCCAGAGGGAACAGCATGTTTACAGATATAAAAGCGGCTGGGTGCAGTGGCTTATGCCTGTCATCCTAGTACTTTGGGAGACCGAGGCAGGCGGATCACCTGAGGTCGGGAGTTCAAGACCAGCCTGACCAACATGGAGAAACCCCCGTCTCTACTAAAAAAATACAAAATTAGCTAGGCATGGTGGCACGTGCCTGTAATCCCAGCTACTCAGGAGGCTGAGGTAGGAGAGTTGCTTGAATCTGGGAGGCGGAGGTTGCCGTGAGCCGAGATCACACCATTGCACTCCAGCCTGGGCAACAAGAGCGAAACTCTGTCTCAAAATAAAATAAAATAAAGATGTAAAAGCAAAGGGAGTTTGGCCCATGAGGGAAACTGAGGTTTTTGTTGTTGTTGTTTTTTTTTTTGGACAGCTAGAGAAAAAAACTATATGGGCCAAGTGGTAGGAAGTGAGAAAAGGAGAGAGAAGCTACATTTTTGTTTGTTTGTTTGTTTGTTTTGAGGCAGAGTACTCTATTGTCCAGGCTGGAGTGCAATGGCACGATCCCAGCTCATTGCAACCTCAGCCTCACATGTAGCTGGGATTATAGGCATGCACCACCATGCTCAGCTATTTTTCTGTATTTTAGTAGAGACAGGGTTGCTATTAAAATACAAGTTTCTACTAAAACTTGAGAACTGACCTCAAGTTATCTGCCTCCTTGTCCTCCCAAAGTGCTGAGATTATAGGTAGCTAGATTATTTTTTAATAAATCATTATCGAAAACCTGCTACTAGGTGCCAAGGATATAAAAGTGAACAAAACTGATTTTCTTCTATTAGACATCTTTCGTGTAATATACAAGATAGACAACTTTATTCAGTTTCACAAAATTCTATAATTAGGGTAAGCAAGAGAAGTTATGGAAGACACAGAAAGAGTTTTTGGCTAGGTTCAGTGCTAGGGGTGAGAAAAGGCTTTTTCTGGAGGGCATATTTGACTAAGCTGCTTCCTGAAAGACGAGTAGAAGTGAATCAAGTGGATAGAAGAGGGAAGAGCTTTTAGGTAAGGAAGACAATATAAATTAAAAAGTGTATGGTGGACATGAAAACCAACCAGAGAGACATTTATGCAAAGTAGGATTATAATTAGATTTGTGCATTGGGAAGATCATGCCCCACCTCCACATCCGCTATTGTACTCCCAGGGCAGTGTGGATAACTTTACTTGACCATGATTGCCTGGAAGCGGGAAAACCAGCAAGGCTACTGCTGCAGTGTTGCCAATAAAAGATTCTGGCACATGAGTTAATTAGCAAGGTGTGGCGTCATGCACATGTAATCCCAGCTACTCAGGAGGCTGAGGCAGGAGAATTGCTTGAACCTGGGAGATGGAGGTTGCAGTCAGCCGAGATCACGCTGATGTACTCCAGCCTGCGAGACAGAGCGAGACTCCGTCTGTATATAAATAAATAAATAAATGAATAAATAAATAGAAGCTGGCCTGAATCAAGGTAGAGATAGTGAGAACCAAATGTGAGCTATAAGGGAGAGCAGATTGCTGAGATGACTAGATGTAGCTACTGGGTGGATGTTGGTCTCATTCACTGAAGAATAGAATTGGTGAAGGGAAAGATAATTAAGTCAGTTTGAGATACGTTGAATATGAAGGATCTTTGAAAAATTCAAGAACTCTTCCATAAAATGGCAGTTGGATTTATAGGTCTGGAGCTTAGGAGAGAGATGGGATTGAAAATATGGTTTGATAATTATCAGCATATAGACTTGGCTTAAAACCATGAGATAAATGAGATATCATAACATACTTCCTAGTATTGTATTTGCAACACTTCCAGTGACATTTTCCCTGGTAACACCCCTGACTAGTCGATTCATCTAACTCCTTGACTTGTTCTTCATTCTGTGAACAAGGCCCATGTTAAATTTGCTCCTAGGTTAGGATGACCCTCAATATTCTTGACACGAAGTCTACCTCTGTCACCTAGGCTGGAATGCAATGGTATGGTCTTGGCTTACTGCAGCCTCCGCCTCCTGGGTTCAAGCAATTCTCCTGCCTCAGCCTCCTAAGTAGCTGGGATTATAGGAGCACATCACAACACCCAACTAATTTTTGTATTTAAAAAAATTTTATTTGTTTTTATTTATTGTTTTTGAGATGGAGTCATACTCTGTCACCCAGGCTGGAGTGCAATGGCATGGTCTCGGCTCACTGCAACCTCTGCCTCTCAGATTCAAGTGATTCTCCTGCCTCAACATCCCAGGTAGCTGGGACTACAGGTACATACCACCACGCCCAGCTAATTTTTGTATTTTTAGTAGAGACGGGGTTTCACTGTGTTGGCCAGGCTGGTCTTGAACTTCTGACATCATGATCCACCTGCCTTGGCCTCCCAAAGTGCTGGGATTACAGGTGTGAGCCATCACTCCCAGCCAATTTTTGTATTTTTAGTAGAGATGGGGTTTCACCGTGTTGGCCAGCCTGGTTTTGAACTCCTGACCTCAAATGATCCACCCGCCTTGGCCTCCCAAAGTGCTGGGATTACAGATGTGAGCCACCATGCCCAGCTGACCCTCATTATTCTTTACCCAACAACATTTATCAGAAGAATTCATGATGATGTATGTAATCTACAGAAAATAAAATTTCCCTTTTAAGGAAGAGCTTGTACAGGATAATAATCTTTTCTCTCCTAAGTTCTAAAAGACGCTCCTCTGGGCATACAGCTCTTTGGCTTGTGTTCCTACTAAATTTGCTTCTTGTCAACAATACAGAGATACTCACAATACACTGAATTTCTCAACTCTTTAGAAAGGAAAGGAGAAAGGAAAAAATTCCCATCCTACCTCCTAATCTCTTCAATTTTGTGGAGCAAATCAGCCCAATAAGGTTTTCTTTTAGAAGTTGCTAAGAATTATACATTAATTTGCTCCCTATTTACGGGACTCCAAGCAGGACCCAAGGGAGGCAGCATGGCAATTACATCGGTAGTAACTTCTAGAATTGGTAATAATGGAATAAAATTTCTGCCTTTCAGCCTCCCCTGGTGATAAAAATGCCACTGCAGGTATGATTGCCACTTGCATGTCATCTTACGCCTTTTTTCTTCCTGTGGATTCCTTATCTCCTTGTTTTTTGGGGGGTACTTGGTACATTTTCTAGTTTACTTCCAATTATTTCTCAGAGTATTAGTATTAGTATTCTTCGCTTTCTTATTCCTTTTTTTTTTTTTAAATGAGCGTCTTTCATAAAAATCATGAGGAAAGAATGGAATGAATGTTGCGTGGTCCCCAGATAGCCCTCTCCCTAAAATACCCTTGGACTTTATTTGGTGGTTAGTGGCTTGGGAAGTGAAATAAATTTAACTGCAAGGACTCCATATTACCATAGATATCATGTTAAAATTGCTTTCCTAATGTACTGATAATCCTGCTATATTGCTAGGGTTGAAAACTACTGGAACAGAGAAATAGCAACCTGCCTAAGAAATTTTATGTTTTCAGAATGGGATTATCAGCATTTACATTTTATGTATAAATATATATATAGTAATATATATATTAAATATATAATATATAAATAGATATAATTGTATATAATATATATAAATGTACATAATATATAGTTGTGCTGATGCACAGAGTACATATATGTACATTTCAACAATGCATTCATCATTTTATACATATATATATGTATAAATTTTTTTTTGAGATGTAGTCTTGCTCTGTCACCCAGGCTGGAGTGCAGTGGCATAATCTCAGCTCACTGCAACCTCTGCCTCCCAGGTTCAAGCAATTCTCGTGCCTCAGCCTCCCAAGTAGCTGGGATTACAGGCGTGCACCACCACTCCTGGCTAATTTTTGTATTTTTAGTAGAGACAGCGTTTAACCATGTTGGCGAGGCTGGTCTCAAACTCCTGACCTGAAGTGATCCACCCGCCTCAGCCTCCTAAAGTGCTGGAATTACAGGCATGAACTATTGCACCCAGCCTATTTTATATTGGATAATCCTAGAAAGACTTTATCCCTAGAAGTGCTCCCAGAGATTATTTTATCCACTTCTCCTTCCAAGTAGACTTCATTTAGTCAATTTCTTCTTGCTCTGTTTTTGGTGAGCAGAAAGGATGTAGCCCAATTTATAATGATTCTCTGCAGAGATTACTCTGTATTTTTTCCTACTCTATCTCTCTTTCCCAATTCCTTTAATCCTTTGTTTATGCTGCTTCTATTTGGACCTCCTTATTTTTTGTGTTGGGTTCTTCAGAGTGCTGGGATGAGAAATTTACTTGCACAAGGCTCTACTCTGTGCGTCGGCCAATTCAACTATGCATTCATCAGTCATGCTTCATCAGGTAAGGGATCCCAGAATGCCAAAAAACATCTTCCATGGTAGTATTTTTGTGTTGGTAACTATTTAATGAGCACCCGCTATGAAATTGCAAACTTTAACGGGGCGAAAGTTGTTAGCACAACCCTCCTAGTTATTCCTGAATGTGCCAACCAGAACCTGGAGTCTGGACTGAGGTATACAAAGAATAGGCAAGTGGTAAGTGAAGGTGAGGGCTGGAGGAAGAAGAGTCACGAGGGCAACACTGGCATGCTCCATTAATTACCTGATAGAAGGAGGCAGAAGCAACCCAACTCTAAGGTAGAAAATAGTGGGGAGGAATATTAAGCCTGACTCTAGGTGGAGTGGGCAAAGTGTCACTAAGAACAATAATGAAAACAATGGCCTTTGCAACAACTCGGATGGAGCTGGAAGCCATTATTCTAAATGAAGTAAGTAAACAATGGAAAACCAAATGTTGTCTCTTCTCACTTATAAGTGGGAGCTAAACTATGAGAAGGCAAAAGCATAAGAATGATATCATGGACTTTGGGGACTCAGGGGAAAGGGTGGGAGAAGATGAGGGATAAAAGACTACATATTGGGTACAGTGTACACTGCCAGGTAGGGGTGAACCAAAACCTCAGAAATCACCACTAAAGAACTCATCTATGTAAATGAAAACCAAAAACTATTGAAATGAAAATTTAAAAAATAGAAGAGTAATTAATACCATTCCCTCCCTTATTTTCCCCCAGTGTGTGTGGGGAAAATGTCTGAAATACTTAAGGAAATCCATCTGGGGAAGAGCAGATAGGGGAAAGTGGGGAATACGAGAGTTGAAGAGGCATCCCAGACCCAGGTTAGTGCTTCTCTCAAGGCTTTCTTCCATCTCCTTCCTTGCCTATGACATTGGGACGTCTGCAGGTTTCGACGTATGTACGTTGTCAACAAGGAGATCTGCTCCCGTCTTGTCTGTAAGGAACACGAAGCTATGAAAGGTAAGATGATGTCTGGATGTTTATTGGGGAGAAGTAGTTATGAGAGGGGTAAATAGGGACATGATATGAATATATCCAAAGTCTGGTATTGGAGAAGGGGTTTAGGCTATCCCCTTAGATTCCATCAGCTCCTGCTGGAAGTTATCCCAAATAAACAATCTATGTAAAGCCGTGTGCCTGATATAGAAACACAACCCTAAGAAAAGTACCCCTAGATCCCTTTCCTACTAGATTGTAACCCCACAGTGTCTCTTATTTAGAGAGCTTTCTGACACTCCAGCTGTTTTAAAGATCATTCACTGGGGTTCTAGGGAAAATTTCAAATCGGCCATTATAGATAATAAACACTGCTAGTCCGCAACCATGTTCATAATTAAAAATAAAACAGCCGGGCGTGGTGGCACATGCCTGTAGTCCCAGCTACTCGGGAGGCTGAGGTGGGAGGATCGCTTGAGCCCAGGAGTTCTGGGCTGTAGTGTGCTATGCCAATCGGGTGTCCGCACTAAGTTCTGCATCTATACGGTGACCTCCCGGGAGCGGGGGACCACCAGCTTGCCTAAGGAGGGGTGAACCGGCCCAGGTTGGAAACAGAGCAGGTCAAAACTCCCGTGCTGATCAGTACTGGGATCGCGCCAGTGAATAGCCACTGCACTCCAGCCTGAGCAACATAGCGAGACCCCGTCTCTAAAAATAAATAAATAAATAAAATAAAAATAAAAATAAAACATACACACGCACATGCCCACGCACTAATTTGGAGGCAATAAGGTTTGGATAGGGGCTATAAATAAAAAATAGATGGGACATTTAGAAATCAGCTACGTTATAAATAGTTTACCAATTCCGGGAACAATGTACATTTCTTACTGTGACATTTCAGGTAGAAGAAGGTAGAAAGATGTTATAGAACCAATTACAAGGGCCCAAAACGTGTGGTTATAGACCTTACGTGGTGGGAACAAAGATACCTCTCACTTTCCCCGTGGCCAGCCCCTAATGATGGCTGTGGTTGGTGAAGACACCACAGACAAAGCCATTTCTGACTCTGCAGCCCGCTTTGCGCTGAGCTCCTGAGTAAGAGCTGTAGTTAACTTCGCAGAAGGAAACTTGCTGTATGCCCCCATTGGCTTTGTGCAAGCCACCTGCAAGGGAAGCACCTTGCGATTGAGGATGAGTATTTGGGACTCTAGGCACTTTCAAGTATCTCAGGGGATTTACTAAAGTTAGCTATTTGCCCATAGTAAGCATGTAAATGTATAACGAATGATTGGACCTCATTTTTCTATTTAATAGATCCATGATTAGAAGAATTGGCAGCTGAATATATAAAGGAAACTAACATTTACTGGTCACCTGTGCTAGGTTCTTTGCATACATGATTTCATTTTAATATTCAGAAATATACTGTTGAGGTAGGTATTTTAATTCTCATTTTACAGAAAGGGATAGTGAGGTTTACAAAATTTCAGAAACTTTCTAGGAAGTAGTAAATAGCTAGAGTAAGTAGCAGAGCTGGTTGAAACCCAGATCTTTCTCTCTCCAACCTTTACACTACACCACACTGCAAAGTTTTCTCTATTCCTTAAAACAAGAGCCTCTGTTATCTTCCTGCATTCTCTTCCCTTCATGTCCTTCTTCTCTTCTAGATGAACTTTGCCGTCAGATGGTTGGTCTGCCCCCTAGGAGACTCCGTCGCTCCAATTACTTCCTACTTAATCCCTGTGAAAATGTGGATTTGCAGAAACCCAATGGTCTGTGATCATCGAAAAAGAGGAAAGAAGAAAAAATATGTGGGTGAGAGGAAGGAGAATTTCCTTCTTCTTTAACCACTGACAGCTAACCTATAGACAGTATTTCTTAAACCAATCCTTTTGCAATGCCCAACTTTACCCCTACTCTCTAATTTTTCACCCAAACTGATAACATTTATCTCATTTTTTTGCACTTAAAATATAAAGTCTATATTATTGCATAAATTTGCTGCTTCTCAATATCATAGACGAATAGATGATGACTATATATGGCTTAAATACAAACATTCTATGTACAATTTCAAGGGAGAATAAACTTTAGGTTAATTATCTTTACTATTGAATCTGTCTGATATAGATCTTAGGATTGAAGAAGTTATCCTTGTCTATTTCAGCTAACCATATAACTTCATTTATTTTCCTCACAAGCGTTTCCTAGATTAACTCCCCATATTTACATGTTCCTCTTTACTCTTATTTTAACTATTTTGCTGGCTTGCCTGAAAATTTGGCTGGCAAGTATTCCTTATGAGACAGATCATGGTAATTTTTATAGTCCTGGAAGATTCTGCAACACAGCTAAGAATTATACAATCCTACTAGCAACATATAGGACCCAAAATGTCTTCTGTTAAGCTCAGAGGCTGAGGCTAAAGCATGAGGACTATGCCAGATATAGAACTTGGACTCATAATTCCTGATTCAATTTTTCATGCAGTTGTCCAGTTGGGAAGTAAGGCTGGAAAGTAAGTCTCATTTACTGATTCGTTTATGGTGGCACTGGGGTTAACCCACCTCCACAAAGTAAATTAGACAGCTTCATGTGAAACCATACCATTGTTTGGCATTTCTTTGAGTTGCGACTTCGTTCATCCTCATGACTTACCAAGTGCACAGTAGAATTACTATGCAAATGGCTTCCACAATATCCTAATTGGGGCTAAGAAGGGCATTCAGACTTGAATTTTAATAGGCAGACAGAAAGTGTGCCTAATGGTTAATATGAAAGAGTGAAAGAAACACAATATTCAGACAACCCACATTCTTATACTGGCTCTAGAAGTCACCAGGTAGCCTTGGATAAGTCATTTTCCTTCATTAGGTCCTGGTATAATGTTATCTTTAAAATGAGAAGGTTAAATTTATACTAGTTCTTCCAGGCACAGTGGCTCACACCTGTAATCCCAGAAATTTGGGAGGCTGAGGCAGGTGGATCACTTGAGTTCAGGAGTTTGAGACCAGCCTGACCAACATGGTGAAACCCCATCTCTATAAAAATACAAGAATTAGCTGGGCATGGTGGCGGGAGCCTGTAATCCCAGCTACTTGGGAGGCTGAAGCAGGAGAATCACTTGAACCTGGGAGGCAGAAGTTGCAATGAGCCAAAATTGCACCATTGCACTCCAGCCTGGGTGACAAGAGCGAGAGTCCATCTCAAAAAAATAAAATAAAAAATATTTATATATTCGTAGTTCTGAGATTTCTTTTAATTCTATGACTCTCTGGATTTAATGCATTATTCATATTTCTTGAAGCTTAGGTACAGTCTAATTCACACCAACCATATCTGCTTTATCCTAGGTAAGGATAGCAATCCACAATTTAACAGAACAAAATATCATTATAACAAATGACAAATTATATATTATGAATCCTCTGTCTGAAAAACTCCATAATTTTCTATAAAAACCAATGGAATTCAAACAGGAACTAGGATACAAGTTACATATGACAGTGGAGGTTGTGTTCCTTTTATATTGCTGAGAAAACTAGTTAAATGATCAGATTCTTGCTGTTAAGAAACAATTTAGTTTAATGGGATCTGTACAACTGATTAAAAAGAAATGCTAGAAAAAGCCCCAAAGCATATAATCTCTACTCCTTACAGTCTCTAGAATTAAATGTACTCATTTAGACAGACACACTAAATGCATATTGTAGCCACTTTAGAGAAATCTTGTAGGCACAGTTTTCAAGAATCATTTTAAGAATCTCTTCATGAACTTGACCCTCCTACTCCACATTGCAACATTTCCATCAGACAGCACCTCAATTTCAGTATTATGTATGTTCCAAATTAAACATTTAAAAATACTTTTTCCCAATTTATTTCTCAGAATAAAATGTCTTTTGTTCTGGTTCTTTTCCTCTTTTCTTTTATGTTGACAAAAAAAAGGCACGAATTTATGCACTTTTATTCCGCTTTAAAAAATGAGTATTGGCCTGGCACGGTGGCTCACGCCTGTAATCCCAGCACTTTGGGAGGCCGAGGCGGGTGGATCACGAGGTCAAGAGATCGACACCATCCTGGTCAGCATGGTGAAACCCCCGTCTCTACTAAAAATACAAAAAATTAGCTGGGCATGGTGGCGCGTGCCTGTAATCCCAGCTACTCAGGAGGCTGAGATAGGAGAATTGCCTGAACCCAGGAGACAGAGGTTCCGGTGAGCTGAGATCGTGCCATTGCACTCCAGCCTGGGTAACAAGAGCGAAACTCCGTCTCGAAAAAAAAAAAAAGAACCTGGGAGGCGGAGGTGGCAGTGAGCTGAGATCTCACCACTGCACTCCAGTCTGAGTGACAGAACAAGACTGTCTCAAACAAAAAAAGAAAAAGAAAAAAAGAATACCAATATCGCTCAAATGTCTCTCTTATGCTATCTTCTATTCGTTCCTTCACTCCCCAACTTTACTATCGGTTCCCCAGCACTCCAAATGTATTTATACTCCTCCAGATGTGGCCCTGTTTTTCTTTTCTGTCCCCTGCAAGTGTGACAGTCTTGCTTGGTGAAGTTTCATGCTTTACTCACTTCTCTTCTGTGTGATCAAATTTCTGTGTTGCCATTTCTCATCGTTCTTATGTTCTCTACGCTTTTAAACTCTTCTTCTTATTTATTTATTTATTTATTTATTTATTTATTTTTTTGAGACGGAGTTTCGCTCTTGTTACCCACGCTGGAGTGCAATGGCGCGATCTCGGCTCACCGCAACCTCTGCCTCCTGGGTTCAAGCAATTCTCCTGCCTCAGCCTCCTGAGTAGCTGGGATTACAGGCACGCGCCACCATGCCCAGCTAATATTTTGTATTTTTAGTAGAGACAGGGTTTCACCATGTTGACCAGGATGGTCTCGATCTCTTGACCTCGTGATCCACCCGCCTCGGCCTCCCAAAGTGCTGGGATTACAGGCGTGAGCCACTGCTCCCGGCCTAAACTCTTCTTATTATGTAAAACAAATTCTAACCTTCTTTCCATCCTTTCCACATCCTGACAAAGCCTTATTTCCCCCTCTGACTTTCCACTGAGAGAGGGAGGTCCCAGATCAAGTTTCAGGTGGTTGTTTTTGGTCCCAGCTGCTTCCCTTCGTACCCTCCCCACTGGCGGAAATTCCATTACCTCCCTTAGTTGTTGTTTACCCTGTTCCGTCTCAGGTCCCTGATAATCTTGTTTCCTCTCCTGCTCCCTCCCAGGAAAGAATCTGGAAAACTTTTACTCTCTCTCTCTCTCTCTTTTTTTTTTTTTTAAAGAAGATGCGGGGTTGGGTGCTGTGGCTCATGCCTGTAATCCCAGCACTTTGGGAGGCTGAGGCAGGTGGATCACCTGAGGTCAGGAGTTCAAAACCAACCTGGCCAACAAGATGAAACCTGGTCTCTACTAAAGATACAAAAAAAATTAGCCAGGTGTGGTGGTGGGTGCCTGTAATCCCAGGTACACAGGAGGCTAAGATAGGAGAATCACTTGAACCTGGGAGGCAGAGGTTGCAGTGAGCCGAGATAGTGCCACTGCATTCCAGCCTGGGCAACAACAGTGAGACTCCATCTAAAAAAAAAAAAAAAAAAAAAAAGATTTGGAAGAGTTGTTTTTTAAAATACAAAAATTCAGCTGGGCTTTTAATAAAAAGCAATTTTTTTTTTTTAGAGATGGGTTTTCACCATGTCAGCCAGGAAGGTCTCTATCTCTTGACCTCATGATCCGCCCGCCTTGGCCTCCCAAAGTGCTGGGATTACAGGCGTGAGCCAACACGCCCGGCCTGAAAAGCCATTTTCTAAACTGAAATAATGGATCTTCAATGTTAGAATTAATGAATTTAGTAAAAATATCATTAGGTATTGAATGCCTTCCCGGTATCCTGAAGATAGTGGCCTCATCTACCTACTCATAAAGATTCACCCTTATTTTCTCTTCTCGGATTGAGTTGATTCTACTCTGAGCCTTCTTCCATATTCCATGCTTATGATTCAAGAAAATTCTCTGTTCTCCTTAAATGAACACATTCTGGAAATTCAACTGTGTGTCCTACTCACTAAATAGAGTTCTATGCACACTTCTTCTCAGTATTGTTTTGACTCACAGCAAGGAGTGCAAACCCCAGCTGGTCTCCCAACTTCTGAGTCTTACTTTGATGACATATACAGCAGTATATGTTGCTAGACACAAGCTCCTCCCTTCTCTGCTTCGGGGTACTTGTGGCCAAACCTAGATGTCTAACCAACCACTTTACCCCTGGTCAGAAGGCACAGGAAACCTCTAAGATCCCACTCCCTTTTCTACTGAAGCTGCTGTAATACAGTGAAGAAGGAAAGGAATCTGAAAAGAAGCGGGAAGAAAGATGGAAGAGCACCAGACCAGGAGTTAGGGGGATGAGAGAGTGACAGCAGGCTGACACCAGGGTGGGGGAGCCGGAAAGCTAAAAGATGGGAATTGTCAAATTGTAAATTCAAAGGGAATTTGGGAAGTGTGGGAAACTTAGGGTAAAATGGAAAGACACCAGGAGCACAGTGGAGGAGAGGCCGGACTGTCCTTTAGCTTTGTCAGCTCAGGGAGGCCTTGATTAAAACCACAATACTCTGATTAAAAAAAAAGGAAGCCCTTCTATCTTTGAGCATTTTCACCAACCAAACATCAGGGAAAGTGACTTGTTAAGTGTCTCTGTGGTAAGGAGAGGAACAGGTGGCCACAGTTGTGTTTTTTCTTTCTTTCTTTCTTTTTTTTTTTTTTCTCTAAAACCAGTCAAGCAGAGCCAGAAGCAGCAGTCAAGACAAATTCTGGGCAGAACCGAAGATGGAAAAAGCAAACGTTTGTATAAATAGAGGTGCAGAGCCCACAGCTTCCTGTTGACAAATCGGACTTGACTTTACCTCAAACCCTCGTTTTTTTTTTTTTAATAGCTGATAATGATTTTGTGTTATTTTTCAACTTGTCCAATCACTTAGAGTTAGGTTCTAGTTTATTCCTAACCCGTGGGTCCTGCAGTTCTTTTCTCTACCTCTGGCATTTTTCTCTTCTCCCTCCCTTTTCCTTTCTCCTGTCCTGACTGTACAGGCCTGGCTACATTTATGTAATGATCTATAGAGATTCAAGATGATCTCATAAATTTGTAGGAGATTCACCTCTTCTTCCTTCCTCCATAAAAACAAACAAACAAACCCCCAAACCAAACTAGAATAGATAAGTTTGTTTTTTTTGTTTTTGTTTTTTGTTTGTTTGTTTTTGAGACGGAGTTTCGCTCTTGTTACCCAGGCTGGAGCGCAATGGCGCGATCTCGGCTCACCACAACCTCCGCCTCCTGGGTTCAGGCAATTCTCCCGAGTAGCTGAAATTACAGGGATGCACCACTATACCCAGTTAATTTTTTGTATTTTTAGTCGAGACAGGGTTTCACCATGTTGACCAGGATGGTTTTGATCTCTTGACCTCGTGATCCACCCGCCTCAGCCTCCCAAAGAGCTGGGATTACAGGCGTGAGCCACCGCGCCCGGCCCAGAATAGATAAGTTTTGAGCATAAGTATAAGGAAATTCATTTTATGGAAAATAATCTGTATTATATTGAAGAGACTGATGGGTGTTAAGGTATCAACTGCATCTTTGTAAACCATTTCCTAATGTGTGGAAACTATGGAAAGTACTTGTACTTTAATTATGAGTTATTATGTTATGTGAGAGCTATCTCAACCTTCGTCAGATAGTGGCAACATAATAAGCATAGTTGTTTGACTTTCTCAAGTTATAAATTAACTTCTAGCAAACTAGTTTCTCTTAAAAACCAATTAAGAAGCTGTCATTTAGGGCCGGGCGTGGGGGCTCACGCCTGTAATCCCAGCACTTTGGGAAGCCGAAGCGGGTGGATCACGAGGTCAAGAGATCGAGACCATCCTGGTCAACAAGGTGAAATGCTGTCTCTACTAAAAATACAAAAAATTAGCTGGGCATGGTGGCACGTGCCTGTAGTCCCAGCTACTCAGGAGGCTGAGGCAGGAGAATTGCCTGAACACAGGAGGCGGAGGTTGCGGTGAGCCGAGATAGTGCCATTGCACTCCAGCCTGGGTAACAAGAGCGAAACTCAGTTTCAAGAAAAAAAAAAAAAGAAGAAGAAGAAGCTGTCATTTATTATCTTATGTGAGTATTTTGTCATTTTTGTTTTCAACATGTACTGATTTTAATGTAGTTTCTCTTAATAACCAGTTTGCTGAAAGTTAATTTATAACTTGAGAAAGTCAAACAAATATGCTCATTGTGTGTAACATTAACATTAAGAATGACAATATATTCTAATGAGATAGGGCAAGAATAATTTCTCTCTTGTCATGTAGAAACTAAAAGAAATGCTCACATCATTGATACGTGGGTCATCTAGACCCCCAAATTAACATGGTTCTAGGTATAATAAAAGCAACACTTACATCATCCTGTTCATTTTAATTTCAAATAACTGGCACTTGTTTCAGTGCCAGTCCAGACTTGGGACTCACTACTTGTGTGATGCTAAGCAGATTGCCTCTCAACTGTAAACTGGTGGCAATATACCTGGCTTAGGGGTGGTTCTGAGAATTAGCAAGATTATGGGTTCAAAGGTTTAGTAAGACTATTAAGTAGATAATAAGACTAGAGGATTTTTTTTCTACTTAAGCTGATCGGTTTCTCTTAGACTGTTCTTGAGTAGGTTGGATCTTCCATTCTTTCCCTTGTAACAGAATGAGATGAACCTTGCTGGTTAGCAGTGAGTAGGAAACTTGCAAAAAGTGTGCAATACCACCAATACTAGTTTCTCTACTGTTTTAAGTGTGTGTGAGTGTGAGAGTGTGTGTGTGTGTGTGTGTGTGTTTGAGATGGATTTTTGGTCTTGTTGCCCAGGTTGGAGTGCAATGGCTCAATCTCGGCTCACTGCAATCTCTGTATCCCAGATTTAAGCAATTCTTCTGTCTTAGCCTCCTGAGTAGCTGGGATTATAGGCATCCACCACCATGCCTGATGAATTTTTGGTATTTTTAGTAGAGATAGTGCTTCACTGTGTTGGTCAGGCTGGTCTTGAACTCCTGACCTCAGGTGATCCACCCACCTTGGCCTCCCAAAGTGCTGGGATTACAGGCGTGAGGCACCATGCCTGGCCTAAAGTGTGTTTAAATTTACTCCTCGCCTTTTATTTTTTTCTCATACAAATGGGGGTCTGGCTATGTTGCCCAGACTGGTCTTGAACTCCTGGTCTCAAGCTATTTTCCTACCTCGGCCTCCCAAGGAGTTGAGATCACAAGCATGAGCCACTGTTCCTGGTCATAATTTAAATTCAATTAAAAAATTTTTTTGGCCAAACTCTGTATCTCACATCTGTAACCCCAACGCTTTGGGAGACCAAGGCAGGAGTTCAAGATTAGCCTGAGCAACATAGCAAGACTCTGTCTCTACAAAAAATTAAAATACTAGCCTGGCATGGTAGCTGCCCCTGTAGTCCCAGCTACTGTGGATGCTGAGGAAGGAGGATTGCTTGAGCCCAAGAGGCTAAGGTTACAGTAGAGCTATGATAGTACCACCATACAACAGCCTGGGTGGCAGAGTGAGATCCTGTCTGTAAAACAATGTTTTTAAAATAAAACTTTTTAAAAATTGGAATTATTCCAGATTTGGTCTTTGGAATCCTGGGACACCATTATTATCATTTGAATGTTTGTCCCCTCAACTCATGTTGACTTAAGAGGTGATTAGGGGCTGGGTGCGGTGGCTCATGCCTGTAATCCAAGCACTTTGGGAGGCCGAGGCAGTCGGATCATCTGAGGTCGGAAGTTCAAGATCAGCCTGACCAACATGGAGAAACCCCCGTCTCTACTAAACACACAAAATTAGCCGGGAGTGGTGGTGCATGCCTGTAATCTCAGCTACTTGGGAGACTGAGGCAGGAGAGTCGCAGTGGCTCACACCTGTAATCTCAGCATTTTGGGAGGCTTGAGGCAGGAAAATCATTTGAGGTCAGGAATTCAAAACCAGCCAACTCCAGCCAATATAGTGAAACCTTGTCTCTACTAAAAATACAAAAATTAGCTAGGTGTGGTGGCAGGTGCCTGTAATCCCAGCTACTCGGGAGGCTGAGCTATGAGAATCACTTGAACCTGGGAGGTGGAGGTTGCAGTGAGCCGAGATTGCACCACTGCACTCCTGACTGGATGACAGAGTGAGACTCCATCTCAGAAAAAAAGAAAAACAAAATGAAAGAAAAGAGGTGACTAGGAGGGGTGGGGTTGGGAAAAAAAAAAGAGAAGAGGTGACTAGGTGATGGCAAATCCATCATGAATGTATTACTGCTGCTGTTATTGCAGGGGTAGGTTAGTTATCATGAGACTGGGTTTAAAATAAAAGTGTTTTGTCTGATTTCTTCTCTCTGCCTCACCAGTTTGCTTGCACTTTCTGTCCTTCCGCCATGGGATGACTCTCATCAGATGATGGCACCATGCTCTTGGACTTCTCAGCCTCCAGAACCGTGAGACAATGGGAAGCAGAGGTATTATTACTCATATTTTTCAGGCAGAGAAAAAGGCTTAATAATACCTGACCAAGTTCACAAAGTTTCGGTGCAGCAGAACCATGCCTGGAGTCTTAAACTCTAAAACTTCTAAAAGTTGTAAAACTTAGTTTAATATTCACTCGTTTGTGAAAGGAAGACACCAAGACAAAGGACTAGTTTACTTGCTTGCCAAAGGTTTGCTTGGGAGGCTAGACCTTAGAAAAACTGGGATAAAAAATATAACCTACTGAAAGAGAAACATATTAGATTCCCAAAGTCACTAGACTTACTGTTTATCTGTTCGTGGTGGGTTTTTTTTTTCCCCGAGACGGAGTTTCGCTCTTGTTACCCAGGCTGGAGTGCAATGGCGCGATCTCGGCTCACGGCAACCTCCGCCTCCTGGGTTCAGGCAATTCTCCTGCCTCAGCCTCCTGAGTAGCTGGGATTATAGGCATGCGCCACCGTGCCCAGCTAATTTTCTGTATTTTCAGTAGAGATGGGGTTTCACCATGTTGACCAGGATGGTCTCGATCTCTTGACCTCGTGATCCACCTGCCTCGGCCTCCCAAAGTGCTGGGATTCCAGGTGTGAGCCACCGCGCCTGGCCCCTGGTTTTTGTTTTTTGTTTTTTAATTTTTAAAGACTGCAGTGGTGTAATTTCAGCTGACTGCAACCTCTGCCTCCCAAGTTCAAGGGATGCTCATGCTTCAGCCCCCTGAGTAGCTGGGATTACAGACATGCACCACCACGCCCACCTAATTGTTTTTGTATTTCGAGGTTTCGCTATTTTGGCCAGGCTGGTCTTGAACTCCTGGGCTTAAGTGATTCTCTTGCCTTGGCCTCCTAAAGTTCTGGGATTATAGTTGTAAACCACCACAATCTGCCAGATTTTTTTTTTTTTTTTTTTTTTTTTGGAGACGGAGTCTCACTCTGTCACCCAGGCTGGAGTGCAAGGGCGCGACCTCAGCTCACTGCAACCTCCGCGATTCTCCTGCCTCAGCCTCCCGAGTAGCTGGGACTACAGGCGTGGGACTACAGGCTAATTTTTTTTTTTTTTTTAGTAGAGATGGGATTTCACTGTGTTAGCCAGGATGGTCTCGATCTCCTGACCTCATCATCCACCCGCCTCGGCCTCGTGAAGTGCTGGGATTACAGGCGTGAGCCACCGCGCCCGGCCAGATTTTTGTGTGTGTGTGTGTGTGTGTGGTTCTCATATCCTCAAAGATTATTACCCACTTTCAGAGACTGCCATCGCCAAAGTCAGAGATGCAGTTGTTTTCATCAGAGAGTCAGTACTTATGGAGGAGGCTTAAAGGTTTTATTTATTTTAGAAACTAGAACTAGAGGCTATGGCCCTGCTTATTTGTTTTCTTGTTACCTCAAGGTGCATAATGCTTTTTTGCCCACTGGATATGAAGTGCTCTGTTATTCAGAGCTGAGGCAGAGAAACCAGGTGTGGTGGCTCCTGCCTATAATCCCAGCTACTCCATAGGCTGAAGCAGGAAGACTCCTTAAGCCCAGGAGTTCAAGGCCACCCTGGGCAACAAAGGGTGTGAGACTCTTGTCTCACTAACAAACAAAACCAAAGACGTTGCGGCAGAGCACAGGTGTCTCTTCTGACCACATACACTACCCAGGAATTCTGTGGAGACCCACCCAGTGGCTGTTAGACATGAATCTGACCAGAAACAAGAACCTGGGAAAGGTCAGAGAGGTTCCGATTATTCCTCTTTTCAGAAGGGTGGAGAATCAGTGTGTTTACTGGCTCATCAGTCTTTCTCTTTATCCTGATTTCTTTGACCAACTCCTTCAGAAAGATAGCCTATGTGTCAGCACACACTCTGGAGCTAGACTATATGGGTGCACATCCTGACTCCACCTGTTCTACGGTGAGCAGGTCTATGCAAACCCTCCCCCAAAGGCTGAGGAGCTGAAACGCCAAATAAAGAGGCAGCCATGTCCGGTTTCGTAGCAAAGTAGCATTTAATAAGAACTTAAAAACAGAAGCCATGTCCCAGGCGTCTGCAAGATGGTGGATCCCCTCGCTGTTACCCTACCTGAGACCCAGGGCTTACATACTGTAGGGAGAGAGTATAGGAGCTTCAGAAGGGATGTGTAGGACAATTGCAGCTGACCCCTCAGGGAAAGGCAAGAGTGCTACCTGCATCACAGCCTATAATTTGCTCAGGGGCAGGATTAGTAGTAAGTGCCTGTACATGATAACATCAAGGTTGTTTTGATCTAGGGGCTAGACTTATGGTAAATATGTGCTCTTAACAGTAGATAAAGTAGAAATCTTAGAGGTATTGCCAGAAGTGGGGGTTAATCAGAAGTCAACATGGTGTTTCAGCATCCAAGATGGAGTTACTTTAGTCTCCACACCGCCATTATGATTCGAACCGTTCTGTGCCTCACTTTTCTCATCTGTAAAGGAGATCATAATAGAAAACTCTTAGGGCTCCTGCAAGATGAAATGAATTAAGTGGTTTAGAGTAGCACCGGGTACATAGACTCTATGTAAATGTGAACCATTATCCTTCAGTCAACAAACAACTTTTGAACACCAAGTGCCTGGGGCAGTGGTGGGATTCCAAAGTTAACTAAGACATTGTCTCTGCATTTGAAACATAGAGTCACTTCTTTATTGCTCAAGTAGTTTCTTTCTGCTTTTAATAACACCTTTTGCCTCCTACAATGACATTCATTTTCTTGTTTTCTTTTCAGGTTTTTATCATATTTGATAATAAATAATAAAGTAATGCCTTAAATTATACTATAAATTCATCGTGTGTTCTCCTGTTCAAGGAAAGTATACACCTGGTCACGGACGTTAGTTCCCCTCCACACACCTGCTGCCTAGGTTTTGGTCAAGTTAACTTTCCACTGACATCCTGGGCCCTTTCCTCCCATTCCCATATCTATTATTTATTCTCCTTGGTCCCAGAGCAGTTGTCACCTCTTATTTATGGACTTTCTCCTCTCATCATGCAAACTAATAGCATACCTAAAGAGAGAATAACCCAGTAATCCCTTGTTTCTTTTTCTGGTTCTTCAGTCCCTAGAAGTCTCTGAGTTTAATCAGGATTTTAAAAAATTGATGTGAAATTTATGTGACACAGTATTAACCATTTTCAAGTGTACAGTTCAGTGGTGTTTAGTGCATACAGAGTTGTATAACTACCACCTCTATTTTCAAAACTTTTCCTATCTCCAAAAGAAAACCTCACATTCCTTAAGTAGGAAGGAATGTCCTAGTCTCCTCTCTGGCCCCTGGGCAACTACCAGTTTGCTCTCTGCCTCTAGGGATTTACCTATCCTAGACATATTTTCATATAAATACTTTTTTTTTTGAGATGGAGTCTTACTCTGTCGCTCAGGCTGGAATGCAGTGATGTGATCTTGGCTTAACCTCCACTCCCGGGTTCAAGTGATTCTCCTGCCTCAGTCTCCCAAGTAGCTGGGACTACAGGTGTGCACCACCGCACCAAGCTAAGTTTTGTATTTTTTTTTTAGAGATGGAGTTTTACTATGTTGGTCAGGCTGATCTCGAACTCCTGACCTTAGGTAATCTGTCTGCCTCTGCCTCTCAAAGTGCTGAGATTACAGGCATGAGCCACTGCATCTGGCCCCAAATTAGATATTTTCATAAAAATGAAATTATACACAATGTGACCTTTTTTTTTTTTTTTTGAGACAGAGTCTTGCTCTGTCACCAGGTGCAAGGCTGGAGTACAGTGGCGCAATCTCAGCTCACTGCAACCTCCGCCTCCTGGGTTCAAGCAATTCTCCTGCCTCAGCCTCTCTAGTAGTTGGGACTACAGGCACACACCACCACGCCCAGCTAATTTTTGTATTTTTTTAATAGAGACAGCGTTTCACCATGTTGGCCAGGATGGTCTCGATCTCTTGATTGCCCACCTCAGCCTCCCAAAGTGCTGGGATTACAGGCGTGAGCCACTGCTCCCGGCCCACAATGTTACTTTTCTAGTCTGTCTTAATCAAGATTTTAGGATTATTTGCATGGGGCATAAATCACTAATTACACATCATATCCAGGAAAATTGTCTCAATAGGAGAATTTTGATTTTACTTAATTTTTGCTGTAGTCATACCTCCTTTAGGGAACCTATGGATGAAGATCTAAAGTAACCTGAATTCATGGAGGTAGGGGCAGGCTGAATAAACTACCCAAAGTGCTGGCGTGTACTGAGTGGGTTAGTAGTGTTGTTTTCTAACTGTGCTGAGATGGTTGACTCTTCCTTTCCTCCTCTGGTAACAAAGTGAAAAGGCAGGCCCTCATTGATTGGTACTTTTAGCCAATGTGTGGATGGGTGAGGGGAGGGTGTGGGTTGGTGATGGGTGGGAATAAAAGGGTGAGGGGTTGTGTGGAGGGAAAACCAGGCTGGAGTGTGAACTAAATAATTTGGAGCTGCTGATGTCAATTAGTCTGCTTCTCAAACCTCATGAAGGACAGTGATTTTAATAAAATCCAGAGGGGTTGTGTTTTGATTGGTAGTGACTAAATAAATTATCATAAAAGAAAGGCAATCATCAGTGTAGACCCGAAAAGAAAAAGAGAACCAAGGAGGAAGAATTTGACAACATGGTTCCAGGACTTTGAGACTCTCTAGAAAGAAATATCTTTAGAGACAAGAATGGCAATTCTACAGATAATATGTTGTTTCTAATACGCTGTACTATCCTCAGGAACTGTCCCTTGCCCATTTTAGAGCTATTTGGGTCAAGATGAACTCTACTAGTCTTTGGAATCATATCAGTCCTTATATTGCATCTCTGAGCAAACAACTAATATGGAATTTGGTCTTTGGAATGTATCTACCCACAGAGAGAAAAAACCACTGTAAAGAGTTCCATGTGATTTGGAGCACCTCTAATTTTCCCTGGCATTTCAATTTGTTGAAAAATGCCCTCCTTTCCCTGTAACCCCATGACAGTTAAAAAAAAAAAAATATATATATATATGGAATAGTCATTTTAGAGTTATATGAAACTTTGGAGATCTTCTAGGCCAATATTTATCAAAGTTTGGCTCCAAACTGACCACCAGCTTTGGAATGAGTTATTGGTATGTTTTTCAAATAGGCAGAGCCCTGGGCTGCGTAGAATAAAAATTAGTGGAATCTGCAATTTTATGCACCCAATCACACCAAAATGTGAGAACTATAAATCTACTCATATTTCATTACGAATCAGAAAACCTTGAACCATGGGTGCAGATAATTTGCTGATTGTCACAATTTATATTTTTGAAATATCTCTTCTTTTTTTTTTTTTCCAAAGGGAAGCTTTGAAGTAGAAAGAAGGAAATTTTGGTTATTTTTTTTTTTTTTAATTTTACTTTAGGTTCTGGGATACGTGCGCAGAATGTGCAGGTTTGTTGCATAGGTATAAATGTGCCATGGTGGTTTGCTGCACCCATCAAGCTATCATCTAGGTTTTAAGCCCTGCATGCATTAGGTATTCTCCTAATGCTCTCCTTCCCCTTGCCCTCCACTTCCTGACAGGCCCCAATATGTGATGTTCCCCTCCCTGTGTTCATGTGTTCTCATTGTTCAACTCCCACTTATGAGTGAGAACATGCAGTGCTTCATTTTCTTTTCCTGTGTTAGTTTGCTGAGAATGATGGCTTCCAGCTTCATCCATGTCCCTGCAAAGGACATGAACTCATTCTTTTTTATGACTTCATAGTATTACATGGTGTATATGTGCCACATTTTCTATATCCAGTCTATCATTGATGGGCATTTGGGTTGGTTCAAAGTCTTTGCTATTATAAATAGTGCTTCAATAAACATACATGTGCATGTGTCTTTATAGTAGAATGATTTATAATCCTTTGGGTATATACCCAGTAATGGGATTGCTGGGTCAAATGGAATTTCTAGTTCTAGATCCTTGAGGTATCACCACACTGTCTTCCACAATTGAACTAACTTATACTCCCACCAACAGTATAAAAGTGTTCCTATTTCTCCACATCCTTGCCAGCATCTGTTGTTTCCTTTTTAATAATTGCCATTCTAACTGGTGTGAGCTGGTATCTCATTGTGGTTTTGATTTGCATTTCTTTAATGACCAGTGATGATGAGGTTTTTTCATGTGTTTGTTTGAAGCATAAATGACTTCTTTTGAGAAGTGTCAGTTCATATTCTTTGCCCACTTTTTGATGTTTTTTTCCTTGTAAATTTAAGTTCCTTGTAGATTCTGGATATCAGACCTTTGTCAGATGGGTAGATTGCAAAAATTTCTCATTCTGTAGGTTGCCTGTCCACTCTGATGATAGTTTCTTTTGTTGTGCAGAAGCTCTTTGGTTTGATTAGATCCTGTTTGTCAATTCTGGCTTTTGTTGCCATTGCTTTTGGTGTTTTAGTCATGAACTCTTTGACCATGCCTAGGTCCTCAATGGTATTGCCTTGGTTTTCTTCTAGGGTTTTTATGATTTGGGGTTTTACTTTTAAGTCTTTAATCTATCTCGAGTTCATTTTTGTATAAGATGTAAGGAAGGGGTTCAGTTTCTGTTTTCTTCATATGGCTAGCCAGTTTTCAACAGCACCATTTATTAAATAGAGAATCCTTTCCCCATCGCTTGTTTTTGTCAGGTTTGCTAAAGATCAGATGGTTGCAGATGTATGGTGTTGAAATATCTCATCTAAATATACCAGTTATTGTAAGATAAGATTTTATAAAAACAGTTATTTATAGAGTAACTTCTGTGTACAAGGCAACATGCTGAGACACTTGTTTATGTTATTATTATTTTCAAGTCAGGGTCTCACTATGTAGCCCAGGCTGATCTCAAACTCCTGACCTCAAGTGATCCACCCTCCTCAGCCTCCCAGAGTGCTAGGATTCCAGGCATGAGACTCCATGACTGGCCTATGTTATCTTTAGCTATCCTGCAAAATAGTTGTTTCACCTCTGAGCTGCCCCAGTATTCATGCCTGAACATAAAAATAATAATAATTCCTACCTCTTGGATATAAATGAGATACTGTATGCAATGCACTTAGTACAGAACCTTCCATGAAGTAAATACACAATAAAGGTTAGCTATTATCACTATTATTTGTTCACAGTTTATACATGGAGGAACTGAAACATATAACATTAGGTAATACAGTCAAAGAAATGTGGAGGAGGAGGATGGATAGGAAATGGTAGAAACAGAATTCGAATCTCTATGTGTTAGATTACAAAACCTAACTTTTCCCACTACTCTGTTCTATGTTTTACATGTGCATGATCAGCAAAGCTTCCTTAGCTCATTTTCCCATTAAAAATTCTTTTGTTTCAGCCTTTTGCCTAGTCCTAGATTTTTGATACATTCTTGTTTACTGTTTTCTCATCCTTGAAGAGTCCTGGGCAGCTGCACAGCAGAAGTTGAATGAGTAATTCCTGTACACGCATAAAAGCCTGTCACTCAACTTCTTCATACCCCAGAGAAGTTCTGTAATATGGCTGGCAGTAAACTGAGAAAAACAAAAATCGGGGAATGCAGAAGTAGAAGGACTCCAAAAATCACACTTTCACTCACACAGACTCCTTTTTGAGCTCTTTTAAAAACAGCAAAGTATCATATTGAACAATCTAGCTGGGTTTCCAAAAATAGTGGCCTGGGGAGTCACTGCTGGAGCATGCTGGCCTCAGACACAGCAGTGCACACCCTGGAGACTCCCAGGGGAAGTCCCCATTTTGGCTTCACATAGTGGCCATAATGAAACCTCACCTTGTGCTTCTCATGGTGAGGATTAATGGTGAAGTCCAGATGTGCAAAACTTAGCCACCAGCAGCACAATTTCCAAGTCATGTTATTTTTGTTAAAAATGAACTAGCCAGGTTGTGCTGTGGTTTTTCAATAGAAATTGGTGAGGGAAGAGAGTAGTAAGGAAAATAACTAATAGCTGAATGAAACCCCACAAAACTGTTTTTCAGTCTCACTAACTCCAAATCTCCCCAAATAGAAAATACTTCTGTAATTATAAGAGATATGATTTTCCTTCCTTTAGAAGAAGCAAGATGAATAGGGAATATTGCTTTCTAAGAAATAAAGTATTATCTTATGCTGGACAAATCATGTTTCCTTAACAAAGAATTTTATAGCTATATGTAAGTTAGTTAGCTCTGGATTTTATTAGAATTTTCCTTAAGAAGCTTATATGAAATATGAATAACATCCCAATTTTACGTCATCATAGCTTTACCATGAGCCTCCACTCAAACCAGACTGAGCTCAAACTGTTGGAAGCAAGTCCTTACAATCCTGCTGTTCCTGTCACCTGGAGAGAAGATGACAGGAACAGCAAGATTGTGAGGACAACAAGCTCATGCTATTCCTGTCACCTGGAGAGATGAGAAATTTTATTAAGCATATTTTACATATTCCAGAAGCTATGCTTTCATATTCACACACAATAGCTAAGAAAATTGTCGGGATAACTTTGTGAGGAAAGAATTCTTTCCCAATGCCATGCATTTCCTAAATGAAAGTGCCAGATCTGCTGGGTGCGGTGGCTCACGCCTGTAATCCCAGCACTTTCGGAGGCTAAGGCAGATGGATCAGTTAAGCCCAGGAGTTTGAGACTAGCTTGGGCAACATGGCAAAACCTTGTCTCTACAAAAAATACAAAAATTAGCTGGGTGTGGTGGCACATGTCAGTAGTCCCAGCTACTCAGGAGGTTGAGGTGGGAGGATTGCTTGAGCTGAGGAGTTGGAGGCTGTGGTGACCTATGATTGCACCAGAGCACTCCAGCCTAGGTGACAGAGTAAGACCTTGTCTCAAAGAAAAATAAAAAGGCCAGATCTTGGGCCCAAGTCTCTCTGTCTTCAAAGACCATGCTGGTTTCATTACACTATACTCCCTTCCCAGAATTCTCTGCCCCATCATCAATGAAGACAAATGGATAGTCAAATATTTTCTATTCATTATTATTCAAATGGTAAACAAATGTTCTAATTCTATCCATCAAAGTCTCAATCAAGCACTGCCTATCATGAAGCTTTTGAATATTTCAATTATTTTGATTATTACAGCTTCTATCATGATTCTCTTCTTCCTCTGAACACATGCCACAAAGTGGAAGATGCATGTCCTGGTACAGCTGTCTCTTGGGAACCATGAGGGATTGATTGGTTCCAGGAACACTCCTCAGATACCAAAATCCGAGGATGCTTAAGTCCTTTATATAAAATGGTATGGTATTTGCATATAACCTACACATATACTCCCGTACATGTTCAGTTATCTCTAGACTACTTATAACACCTAATACAATGTCAATGCTATATAGTTGTTATGCCACATTGTTTTTTAAATTCATATTATTATTTATTTATTTATTTTGAGACGGAGTTTCACTCTTGTTACCTAGGCTGGAGTGCAATGGCACGATCTTGGCTCACCGCAACCCCCGTCTCCTGGGTTCAAGCAATTCTCCTGCCTCAGCCTCCTGAGTAACTGAGATTACAGGCATGCACCACTGTGCCCAGCTAATTTTTGTATTTTTAGTAGAGACGGGGTTTCACCATGTTGACCAGGATGGTCTCGATCTCTTGACCTTGTGATCCACCTGTCTCGGCCTCCCAAAGTGCTGGGATTATAGGCGTGAGCCACCGCACCCGGCCGAAATTCATATTATTTTTAATCGTTATTTTGTTTGTTTGTTTTTCAAGTATTTTCAATCCAAGGCTGTGGAACTCATGGATATAGAGGACCAACTACACTGGGTTTGTACAAGAGAATAGGAGAGGCCGGGTGCAGTGGCTCATGCCTGTAATCCCAACACTTTGGGAGGCTTAGGTAGGCGGATCATCTGAGCTCACGAGTTCAAGACTAGCCTAGTAGCCAAGAGTGGTGGCACATGCTTCTAGTCCCAGCTGCTCGGGAGGCTGAGGTGGGAGGATCTTTTGAGCCCAGGAGGTAGAGGCTGCAGTGAGCTGAAATTGCGCCACTGCACTCCAGCCTGAGCAATAAATCAACAAAGCAAGAACCTGTCTTAAAAAAAAATTGTAGGAGACCACAATTTAGAAAGTTTTAGCAAGAATTCACTCTTTTTACTGAGAATTAGAGAATCATTGTTTCTCAGTTTTTTTTTCCACATTAAATTGTCTATAAAGAAGAGTAAACTAAGAAATGCTGAGCATCTAAGGGTACAATCGCAAATCACTCAATTTACTTGGAATCTGTTTTATCTTTAAAATTTTATGATGTTGCATTAGCAAACACATTGGTGGGCCTGCTACATGTAGGTTTACTTTGCAGACAGGGGCAGATAAAAATTGTTAAAGTCCTCCATATTTTTGTTTGTTTGTTTGTTTGTTTGTTTTTCTTTCGATTTTTGAAGTCTTCCATATCTTGAGGCCTTTTCCTTCTCACATGAGAGTAGAAGATAATACTGGGGAAAAGACAGGCTGGGTGTGGTAGCTCACATCTGTAACTCCAACACTTTGGGAGTCTCAGGCGGGTGGATCACGAGGTCAGGAGATAGAGATCAGCCTGACCAACATGGTGAAACTTCGTCTCTACAAAAAATTAAAAAATTAGCTAGGCGTGGTGGTGCCCACCCGTAATCCCAGCTAAGTGGGAGGCTGAGGCAGGAGAATCGCTGGAACCCAGGAGGCGGAGGTTGCAGTGAGCTGAGATTGTGCCACTGTACTCCAGCCTGGTGACACAGCAAGACTCAGTCTTAGAAAAAAAAAAAAAAGTGGGGAAAATACATAAGTATAAAGAAATTAATGTCCATATTATATTCTTCTCTAAATATTTTAAAAAATAAAAATAGTGTTTTCCTCTAATTTTTGAAAAACGTTTATGTTCCAGGAAAGCATGGCATACCCATCCTGTGGCTTCCACTTATCCTTGAGCGATTGCTCCACCCTCAAAAAATAGGCAGATCTCCAGATAGGCGTGTCCCATTTTGCAAAGCATAGGCCCAGACAAACACTAAAATTCCTTCAATTTTGAGAGACCATGATTCAGTAATTTTTTTTTTTTTTTTTTTTTTTTTTTTTTGAGATGGAGTTTCGCTCTTGTTACCCAGGCTGGAGTGCAATGGCGCGATCTCGGCTCACCGCAACCTCCACCTCCTGGGTTCAGGCAATTCTCCTGCCTCAGCCGCCTGAGTAGCTGGGATTACAGGCACTCGCCACCATGCCCAGCTCATTTTTTGTATTTTTAGTAGAGACGGGGTTTCACCATGTTGACCGGGATGGTCTCGATCTCTTGACCTCGTGATCCACCCGCCTCGGCCTCCCAAAGTGCTGGGATTACAGGCGTGAGCCACTGCGCCCGGTGATCCTCAAAAATTTTAATACAGAACTACCAAATTGAGCAATCCCTCTTCTGGGTATATACCCAGAGAAAATGAAATTGGTGCCTTGAAGAGCTATCTCTCATGTTCACTGCTGCACTATTCACCATAGCCAAGATATGGAAACAAATTAAGTGTCTGTCGACAGATGAATGGATCAAGAAAATGTGGTATATATATAACAGAATAAGAACATTCTTCCTCCTTAAAAAAGGAGATCTTGCCATTTGCAACAACATGGATAAATCTGGAGGACATTATGCTTAGTGAAATAAGTCAGACACAGAAAGAAAAATACTGCATGATTTCACTTATATGTGGAGTCTTACACAATTTAATATATAGAAGCAGAAAGTAAAATGCTGGGCCAGGTACAGTGGCTCACGCCTGTAATCTCAGCACTTTGGGAGGCCAAGGTGGGTGGATCACTTGAGGCCAGGAGTTTGAGACCAGCCTGGTTAACATGGTGAAACCCATCTCTACTAAAAACAGAAAAATTAGCTGGGCATGGTGGTGCATGCTTGGAATTCCAGCTACTTGGGAGGCTGAGGCAGGAGAATCGCTTGAACCTGCGAGGCAGAGGTTGCAGTGAGCTGAGATCATGCCACTGCACTCCAGCCTGGGTGTCAGAGTGAGACTCCATCTCAAAAAAAGAAAGTAAAATGGTGGTTACCAGGCATGAGGAAGTAGGGAAAATAGGAAGATGTTGGTCAAACAGTACAAAGTTGCAGTTATACAGGATTAATAAATCTAGGGATCTATTATACAGCATGATGACTATAGTTAAAAAATATTCCAGCCTGGCCAACATGGTGAAACCCTGTCTCTAGTAAAAATACAAAATTAGCCGGGTGTGGTGGCATGTGCCTATAGTTCCAGCTATTCGGGAGGCTGAGGCAGCAAAATCGCTTGAGCCTGGGAGGTGGAGTTTGCAGCGAGACGAGATCACGCCACTGCACTCCAGCCTGAATGACAGAGTGAGACTCTGTCTCAAAAAAAACCCAAATATATATATATATTTTTTGAGACAGAGTGTGTATATATATATGTATATATATAGTATTGGGCCAGGCGCAGTGGCTCACACCTGTAATCACAGCCCTTTGGCTGAGATGGGAGGTTTGACTGAGCTGAGGAGTTCAGCTGAGCAACATAGTGAGACCCTGCCTGTACAAAAAACTAAACAAAAATTAGCTAGGTGTGGTGGTGTGCACATGTGGTCCCAGCTACTTGGGAGGCTGAGGTGGGAGGCTTATTTGAACCCAGGAGGTCAAGGCTGCAGTGAGCCAAGCTCATGTCACTGCACACCAGCCTGGGCAACAGAGCGAGGCTCTGTCTCAAAAAATAAAAAATTATGTGCTGGAAATTTTCAAAGACAGTAGATTTCAGGTGCGGTGACCATACACACATACACATATAAGGTTACTATGTGAGGAGACTGGTAATTTAATTAATTTGACTGTAGTAACCATTTCATTATGGGTATCAAAACACCATGTTGTGCACCTTAAATATATGCCATTTTTATAGAAAACTATAAAACAACCCAATTGTGTGTATCTGTGTGTTATTCTTTTGAAAAATGGGTGAAATATGATAAAAGCCCAACTCACATCTGAGGATACCACTTAAAGGGATGAGATTTCTAATGCCTGCACCTTCTGGTGGACACTGCAGATGACTTTAGAGTCTCCATTCTGCTCCGTCCTAGAAAACTGAGAATGCCAAAGGCAACTACTGTGTATGATCCTGCTGATGCCCTGAGGAATTTTCTCAGCAATAATAATTTAGACAAGGCCAGGTGCAGTGGCTCATGCCTATAATCCCAGCACTTTGGAAGGCTGAGGCGAGCAGATCACTTGAGCCCAGGAGTTCGAGACCAACTTGGTCAACATGGCAAGGCCCCATCTCTAACAAAAAATACAAAAATGAGTGGGGTATGGTGGCACGCGCCTGTAGTCTCAGCTACTTGGGAGGCTGAGGCCGAAGTGTCGCTTGAACCCAGGAGGTCAAGGCCTGCAGTCAGCCATGTTCACGCCACTGTACTCCAGCCTGGGTGACAGAGAGAGACCCTGCCTCAAAATAATAATTATAATTATCATTTTGAATCTCATGGCTAATCAAAAAATAGTAATTTAGACAGACTATTTTACTTGTCTTTAGTTTACTTAAGGGTGCATTTTAAGTGATAAGTGCTAAAGAGAAAAATAATTTAGGGGATGGAGGCAAGAGAGTGTCAGAATGGTGAGATTTTGTTGACATTTAGAAATGGTGACTAGGACAAGTCTCAAATACTACAGAGTGTTTGAATAAGACATAAAATACATGACGGTGTAAGCCACAACCATACACAAAAAAAGAACATTTCAGCAGAGGGACCCTCGAGGGCAGAGGCAGGAGTGTGTGCTCTTTCCATGGGCAAGGGACAGAATGGAGGGAGATGCAGCCAGAGGGGTGAAGCAGGGCAGATGGGAGCAGGGCTTGTGGGTCGTCTCAGGCTGCTGGCCTATACTGAGGGAATGGGAAGCCATGGAGGGTTATGACAGGGGAGTGACATGACCTTAAATGTTCCAGAATGAATACTCTAGTTGCTGTGTGGAGAACAGACTGTAATCGAAGAAGGGAGAGGCAGGAAGGCCAGCTGGGAGGCAAAATGCAATAACCCAGGTTGCTTGACCTGGAGGCGGTGAGGAGTGGTCAGTTTGTGGATATATTCTGGAAGCAGAGACAACAGGATTTATAAATGGAGTGTGCATGGAATTTAAAAAGAAAGAGAGGAGTTGAGAGACACTCTGCCCAGGTTTTGCCAAGCAATTAAAACAGTACTGCTGTTTATTGAGATGGGGAAGATGGCAAGAGGCGCAGGTAAGGCAGAGAACAGGGTCTCTGTGTTAGACATGTTTGAGATGCTCAGACATCCAAATGGAGATTCTGAGAGGGAAGCTGGACACACTCGTCATGAGTTTAAGGAAGAGGTCTGATATGTTTGACTGTGTCCCCACCCAAATCTCATCTTGAATTGTAGCTCCCACAATGCCCACATGTCATGGGAGGGACCCAGTGGAAGGTAGTTGAATCATGGGAGTGGGTCTTTCCCATGCTGTTCTTGTGAACAAATCTCATAAGATCTGATGGTTTTATGAAGGAGAATTCCCCTGCATGAGCTCTCTCTTGCCTGCCACTGTGTAAGATGTCCCTTGCTTTTCTACCATGATTGTGAGGCCTCCCCAGCCATGTGGAACTGTGAGTCAATTAAACCTCTTTCCTGGCCAGGTATGGTGGCTCAAGCCTGTAATCCCAGCACTTTGGGAGGCCGAGGCGGGTGGATCACGAGGTCAAGAGATCGAGACCATCATGGCCAACATGGTGAAACTCCATCTCTACTAAAAATACAAAAAATATTAGCTGGGCATGGTGGCGTGCGCCTGTAGTCCCAGCTACCCGGGAGGCTGAGGCAGGAGAATTGCTTGAACCTGGGAGGCAGGGGTTGCAGTGAGCTGAGATCATGCCGCTGTACTCCAGCCTGGCGCCTGGCGACAGAGCGAGACTCTGTCACACAAAAAAACAAAAAACAAACAAACAAACAAAACCTCTTTCCTTTAAAAATTACCCTGGCTCAGGCATGTCTTTATTAGCAGTGTGAGAACAGACAAATAGACGGTCCAAGCTAGGGCTATTGATCTGGGAATCATCAGGGTATAGATGCTATCGAAATCTTGAGGCAGGAAGAGAACAAGGACCCTAGCTACATTGCTCACCATTGCATCCCTAGCACTTGGCATAGTTTCCATTATGCAGTAGGCATGAAGTGTCTACTGAGTGAATAAACAGAATGCATATGGTCTACAGTAGGAGAGAGAAATAAAATATTTAGTAGACCAAGTTCTGTAAGAGCACAAAATTAAAGTCTTTTATTTGAGGATCTTAGCCTATTTTCCAAATTCAGTGCAGTCAATTAGACACTGATTCGGTCTGGTGAATTAAGCATTTTTGTACTTTGGAGGACCGCTGCTGATTCTGACTCCAAATTAAGGATTTTTTTTCTAAAAAAGATGGCTCATGCAAAAATCACTCTTTGGTGTAAATATCTAGTCTTCAAGCAATTCTTGTAATGCAATCAGAAAGAAAAAAATCCATGGTTTAGAGGCAAAGTTTTTGCGTTCTAAATTCTATATAACTGAGTTCATTTGCTTAACTGCAAAGTAAGAACAGTTAGTGCCTGTCTCTACTGAGATTCAGAGATATTGTGGGAATATGGGGGAATAGAGGCTTTTTAAATGCTCTTTAACACAACACCACAAGAAGCTAGTTAAATGATCTTTAATGCTATTTACATAGATATTACTATTCTTACTGTGCTTTTAAAGATATTTTGTGTTACCATGATTATAATTTAAGTGTCTATTGTTACTGCCTCCTGATCTTTGCCAGCTACGGAGCATGGACTGGACTTTCAGGGCAGGAACCCTAAAGGAACTTAAACAAGCAGAGCTGCCCTCAATCATTTAACCCATGTGACTCTGCCTATGACAGCCCCACCCATCTTCACTGGATCCAAATCAGGAGAAAGGCCGTTGGGGTACCTGGTGGGGGTGATGCTGTCAGGGGAGGAGCCCAAAAGGCAAGCTCAAATTTGAATGTGAAGGGCCAATGCACTGTCAGACAGAGGCAGAGAAGCATCATTAATTGAGGCAAGATTTTTCTGGCCTGACACTTTCAGGGAGCCAAGAAAGACAGTCTGGACACCGCTATGGACAGGTAAAGAGGCAGTCTCCTCATGGGTGGTTGCACTGGCTTTCCTTTCAGAGCAAATCTGAGTAATGAGACTGGTAGCTATCCCTTTCTCTCATATAACTGTCTGCCTCATAAGATCAGCTTGGCCAATATGCATATTTATTTTTTGGATCCGTCTCCTTTTCTTCTATTAAGATCTTAAATGCTGTCAGCCCAATTCTTTCTGTTTCCGACCTCTCTCGATTTCTTTTTCATTTTGCAAAAGAAATAGTGTGTACAATGTACTGATTTGTCCTGAGATTTGCACCGTGGTTGAAACTAATTTATGGTAATAATATTAACATAGCGAATCTTTAGAGACTCAAATCACGAAAAGGTAATAGCAATACTGTACTAAAAACGGTAGTGGTAATTTTCATAATAATTTTGTAAGTATTCAACAATAAAACAACTTGAAGACACACTTTCCTAGGGAGATGTTAAAAATAATTTAGCTATAGTAACAAAATTTGTACTTTTTAGAAATGCCAAACGTTCTAAATTAATTGCTTGAAAGTCACTATGATTGTGTCCATTATAAGGAGAAAAATTCATTCAAGCAAGTTATTTCATGTTGAAGACCCAACTGTTAGGCAGCTAATGGCACTTTTACTGTTAACTACCCTTTCCATTTGTTCAGACATAGCTTAACTCACCTCTGAAGTGTGACTCTGGTTAAGGTCCTCACAAAGTCTTTATGTGCAGCTTTCGATAAGTTGTTGTCATAGATGTTATTCTATTCCTACATTTATGATTACTATGAATATATGAGAATAATACCTAATCCATATACTTTACCTCCATTTAATTACTTTATAAAGAACTTACATTACAAAATAAAGGTTTTTTAAAAAATATTTGTAAAGATAGGGTCTCACTCTCTTGCCCAGGCTGGTCTCTAACTCCTGGTCTCAAGCAATCCTCCCCGCTGGGCCTCCTAATGTGCTGGAATTACAGGCATAAGCCATCACACCTAGTGTACAGAATAAATTTTTTTTGCTCTGAGATGGAGTCTCCCTCTGTCGCCCAGGCTGAAGTGCAGTGGTGCAATCTCGGCTCACTGCAACCTCTGCCTGCAGGGTTCAAGCAATTCTCCTGCCTCAGCCTTCCAAGTAGCTGGGATCGCAGGTGCACGCCACCATGCCCAGCTAATTTTTTGTATTTTTAGTAGAGACAGGGTTTCACCATGCTGGCCAGGCTGGTCTCAAACTCCTGACCTTGTGGTCCTCCCATCTCAGTCTTCCAAAGTGCTGGGATTATAGGTGTGAGCCACTGAGCCTGGCCAGAAAAAAGATTTTTAATGGAGGGTTTAATGTTCTTGAGAAAATTTTCTTGAGGGCAAACAATGTCAAATGTCTCCTCAGTTTACAGTGAGATTTTGAAAACAAGTCTGAGGTATAGGTCCTGGTGAAGGGTCCATTGGAAATACTTGTTTTATCAAAGTAAAATGCAAAGCAAAGTTAAAACCAGCAGTTGAAATTCAGAGAAAGACAGAAAAGGAGAAAAGATGAAATTCAACAGGACAAAAGGTAAAAATATCATCATTAAGGAGGAGACTATCCATAGAGCTCATTAGTGATGGCAAAATGACTTCGTCAGGATTATTTTTAACCCAGTTGTTTCTGATTTGCCCGGCTGGGGATGCAGCTAGGGTTCTGCCTCAGGGAGCACAGCTGTCCAGAGCAGCTGTCAGCCCAAAGGTCTGAAACACTCCCTCGGCAAGTCCTTCCTACCCAGGAGAGAAATCATGAGAACAGGGTGCTGGAAACAGGCTTCTAACCAGAGAAGGGAAATAATGGATCAACGAAGTTAACTGGAAGGTTAGGATCATGCAATTCATTTCACTCTGACGGGTACCATGTGCAGAAACAGTGCAGGCCTATGGTATTTTCATGTAGAGTAGAACCCAAAAGTCCACTGAAGTCCTTTATCTATGCCATATACTTCTTATCTATACTTCCAGGACACTTTTCCTTCCTTATGGTAACAGGCTCTCTCTCTCTCCACACACAGACACACACACACACACACACACACACACACACACCAAGGTGCAGGTAAAAAGATGTACTTTCCTCTGCCTTTCTCATCTATACAGCCCAGGAGAGTAGGTTAAATGTAAAAGGAATTTATTGGTAAGAGAGGATGCTTAATCTGTTTAACATTGGGCCTCAAAGAGTGAATTTATTTTCTTTTTCTTCTGTACTTATTAAGCACCTATTATGTGTTGAGCTTATATATATACAAAGGGTTATTATATGCTAATATAGTAATAGTAATGGTGGTTGGTACTATGGTAATTCACATAAAAAATTATAATTTTAAAATAAAACTAATTATTATTGGATCTTTGTTAGTATTCATTTTGTTTTATATATTTTTTATTTTTTTAGAGACAATCTCACCCTGCTGCCCAGGCTGGAGTGCAGTGGTGCGATCATAGCTTGTCTGCAGTCTTGAACTCCTGGGCTCAAGGAATCCTCCCGCCTTGGCCCTCCCAAAGTGTTGGGATTACAGTCATGAGCCCTTGTATCTGGCCTAGTATCCATTTTGGATTCCAGCCAATTATGCACTTTTAATTTTAAAATAACATGGCTAATTTTTACCTTACATAATGTGTATACTGGTAATAAATCTAATTTGCTGCCTAAGGTTTAAAGTGCTTTCCAATAAGCTTCATGTATGATGAGATATTTAAATTGAAACAGATGGCTGGGTGTGGTGGCTCATGCTTGTAATCCCAGCACCTTGGGAGGCTGAGGTGGGTGGATCGCTTGAGCCCAGGAGTTCAAGACCAGCCTGAGCAACATGGCAAAATCCTGTTTTTACAAAAAAATTCAAGAATTTGCCAGGTGTGGTGGCACGTGCCTGTGGTCCCAGCTACTAGGGAGCCGAGGCAGGAGAACTGTTGGAGCCCAGGAGGTCAAGGCTGCACTGAATCATACTCACACCACTGCACTCCAGCCTGGGTGACTGAGCAAGGTCTTGCCTCAAAGGAATAATAAGAAAAACTAAAAGAATTAATTGAGACAGCTACAAAGAGCTGCTGTCCTAGATGATCGACTTAATTCGGTTGATATTTTGGTAGTTAACTTTAAAAGTTAGGGTCTATCACCTGTATTACATTATTAAAATATCAATTCTCAATGTATATCCACATAAAGACTGGTACATGAATGTTCACAGTACCTTTATTCATGAAAGCCCTAAGGTGGAAACTATCCAAACGCCCATCAATAGGTGAATGAATAAACAAAATGTGTTATATCCATGCAATAGAATACTACCCTTCAGTACAAAGGAACAAGCTGCTTTGGGATTAATCCCAAAGTCATTATGCTAAATGAAAGAAGTCAGACTTGAAGGAGGAGATAAATGTATGCCATACAAAATTCTAGAAAATGAAAGTAACTTACAGTTATAGAAAGCAAATCGGGGCAGGCATAGTGGCTCATACTTAATCCCACCACTTTGAGAGGCCAAGGTGGGAGGATTTCTAGAACTCAGGAGTTCAAGACCAGCCTGGGCAACACAGTGAAACCCAATTCTCCACAAAAAAAGGGGAAAAAGAAAGCAAATCAGTGTTGCCTTGTGGGGAGGGGAAGGACTGCAAAGGGGGAGGAATAAACTCTGGTGGGGTGAGGGTGGTGATTCAGGTTCTGTATTCTTGAACTCCTGACTTCAGGTGATCCATCCACCTCGGCCTCTCAAAGTGCTAGGATTACAGGCGTGAGCAGGTTCTGTATTCTGACTGTAGTAGCTATTTGGGGTGTTTACACCCAACAATATTAGAATCCTTGAATCGTAGAATTGTGCATCTTAAATGGGTGAAGTTTACTGTATGTAAATTATACCTCAATGTAAGAAAAAGTAATGAGTAAGAAAAGTTTCAATTCTCTTGCTAGCAAACGTTATTCAAATTCCTGATCCCTTTACTCGCAAATTCTCTGCACTTCTGCCTCATACCATTAGGTGACAGCACTAGCTCCACAAATCGGATAAATGCATTTCTGGTAAAGTCTAGGGACAAAAACCAGGCACCACTTGTGCTTTCTTATCAACCACGCTGTACAGCTTGTGTTGCTGTTTGCAGCTGCAATGGGGACTCTTGATTTCTTTAAAGAAGCTTGGGTTACCAGAGTATTTCCACAAATACTATTCAAGTTAGTACTTCTGATATGCAAGACACTCTGCTAGGAGCCAGAAAACAGAGGAGGAGAAATCAGTCACTATGCGGGAACAACATAGCAAGATATTTAGATTATTTTGCTTAGTTAAAAAAGCAGCAGAGTGCAAAATCACACATGCAATCAGTATAATCCAAATCATGTAAATATGTACCATAGAAAGACAAGAGGAATAAACACAAGAATCTTAGCAGTCATTGTCATTAGACACTATGTCTAATTATGATTATTAGACACTGATAATCTAGATTAAAAACATCTTTAATATTTTAAAATTTAGAGCTCTTCTATTTTTCCATGGTATTCAAGTTTGACAACAATCAAGTATTATTCTTTTTTTTTTTTTTTTTTTGAGATGGAGTTTTGGCCTTGTTTTTTTGTTTTTTTGTTTTGAGATGGAGCAATACCTGGCTGGGTATTGCTCTTATACATTAAAAAATAGGCCAGGTGCTCACGCCTGTAATCCCAGCACTTTGGGAGGCTGAGGTGGGTGAATCACCTGAGATGAGGAGTTTGAGACTAGCCTGGCCAAAATGGTGAAACCCAATCTCTACGAAAAATACAAACATTACCTGGGCGTAGTGGCCTGTGCCTGTAATCCCAGCCACTCAGGAGGCTGATGGGGGAGGATCCCCTGAGACTGGGAGATTTGCCTGAGCCTGGGAGGTTGAGGCCACAGTAAGCCAAGATCATGCCACTGTACTTCAGCCTGGGCAACAAAGTGGGAACCTATCTCAAAAAAAAAGAAAAAAAAGGAGAAATTTAGATTGAGGTCCAACTGTAAAAAGTGGCCTAAACACCACATTAAAGAGTTTGGAGTTTATTCTGCAGACAGAAGAGAACCATCGGGGGTCTTCAGCATGGGGATGGCATGGTGCACCTGAGTTTTTGTGAGATCATGGTGGTGACAGTGTGGAGAATGTTATTTTGGAGGGACTGGAGGCAGAGTGACCAGTTAAGAGGCCAGCACAACAGATAAGGCGGAAGAAGATGAGGGCTTGGACCAAAGCAGAGAACAGAGCAAACAGAGAAGATATACATTCAAGAAATACTTGGGGGTTTGAATCAACACATTTAGATAATTAATTAAATATGAGGACTGAGAAAGAAGAAATGAATCAAGGATGGTTCCAAGTTGCTAGCCTGCTTACCTGAGGTGGCAAAATCAGGAGGAGAGGCAGATTAGGACGGGGGCAGTTGAGGAATATTGTTTTGATCATTTTGAGTTTGATGTACAAATTGGACACTTAGGTAGAGGCTGGAGGGAAAAATCTGAAAATATAATTATGGGACTGAGGAAGAAATTTATTTTATTTTTTGTTTTGTTTTCTTGTTGAAGAACAAATTAATTGTAATTCCAAGTCATCAGCATCTAGAAGGCAGGATGTAACTGTCTTGTGGGTAAGGGTTCGGGGTCCTTGATGAGTATCTCAATTGGCCTTAAATATAAGCAGGAAAAGGAGTTTATGACGGATTGCTCAGTAGGGCTCGGTATGGCTTAGGTATTCAGCAGAGGAATCCAGAGAATCTTCTCTGGTTTAGCCCAAGTAATGATTTCTTTAAAAAGTTGAAGGAAAATACAGAGTGACCAGATGAGGAACTGTTCTCTTGCATTTCCTCTTCCTCCTCTCACCCACAGCCTCTTGATGAACCAGAAGAAGTTCCTTTACCATTTCAAAAATGTCCGCTGGGCTAAGGGTCGGCATGAGACCTACCTGTGCTATGTAGTGAAGAGGCGGGACAGTGCTACTTCCTTTTCACTGGACTTTGGTCATCTTCGCAATAAGGTATCAGTTAAACACGGCTTTGCAAGCAGTTTAATGGTCAACTGTGAGTGCTTTTAGAGGCACCGGTTGATGGTATTACTTCCATCCTTTTTTCATTTGCGTCTCTATTACATTCCTCAAATCCCTTTTTTCTTTCTTTTTCCATGTCCATGCACCCATATTAGATAGGGCCCAAAATATGTGATTTAATTCCTCCCCAATAATGCTGGGCACCCTAATGCCACACCTTCCTTCAAAACCAGGAACAACTGCTCCCAAACTTTCCACCGACTTTCCTCAGCATCTGAATTGCCTTTGAGATTAATCAAGCTGAAAGCATTTTGATTTGGGACAGTATTATCAGCTTGTTCAAGCAAACATTTTAAATGTGAAAAACAAATTGTGTCTTTAGCATTTTTGAAAATTCAGGAAGAATAATTTGGGAAAAAATTAATTAACAGTGACTCAATTCTGTTTTCCAAATGATTTCCCTCCTACTCACATGAATCGTAGGACAGTGAATATTCAACATGGTGATCCCCAGAAAACTCAGAGAAGCCTCTGCTGATTGATTAATTAAATTGATCTTTCAGCTACCCGAGAGAATTACATTTCCAAGAGACTTCTTCACCAAAATCCAGATGGGTTTACATAAACTTCTGCCCGTGGGTATCTCCTCTCTCCTAACATGCTGTGTCATCTAGTCTTGGTGAAATCTCGGTGAAGCATCCATGGGGTGGAAGGTCATCGTCTGGCTCATTGTTTGGTAGTTGCGTTACCATGCAATTTTCTTTGCCTACATTTGTTTGAGTATATCCCAGTCTCCTTCCTATATGATGACATGACACATTCTATTTCAGAAGGCGTTGATATTACCAAGCGCTTTCATTTACTTCTCATGGCAGTGCCTATTACTTCTCTTACAACACCCAATCTGTCTGCTTTACCAAATCGACTTCCTGTTTTCAGATCCTCCCAACTGGTCCTCATAAACTGTCCTACCTCTACCTAGTGGTCCAGGTATATTTTCACAACGTCACATCAACGGGTACTTCTAGTCATTTTTCTTCTCAAAAGGTGCAAACAGTAACTTCATAAACACAAATCTTCACTGAGGTAGTGTCATGCCACTTCCAACTCAGCGCACTTCATCTTCCTCATTACACCAAAACACATAGCCTTCCTTCACTCTGTAGGACTAGTGCCGCCAAGGGTTCAGCTCCACGTAATGGTGTGTTCTTTTGAGCAAGTTGCTTCGCTTCTCTGTAACACGAGGACAATAGCTGCAAACATCCTCAAAGATCACTGTAGGAGAGAACGAGTAAGGCTACCAGAATCGCAATAAAATCAATGAATTTCCGCGGGGTCCTCTCTGTGTTCCCAGAATGGCTGCCACGTGGAATTGCTCTTCCTCCGCTACATCTCGGACTGGGACCTGGACCCTGGCCGGTGCTACCGCGTCACCTGGTTCACCTCCTGGAGCCCCTGCTACGACTGTGCCCGACATGTGGCCGACTTTCTGCGAGGGAACCCCAACCTCAGTCTGAGGATCTTCACTGCGCGCCTCTACTTCTGTGAGGACCGCAAAGCCGAGCCCGAGGGGCTGCGGCGGCTACACCGCGCTGGGGTGCAAATCGCCATCATGACCTTCAAAGGTGCGGGAGGGCCTTCCGCGCAGGCGCAGTGCGACCCTCCGCGCAGGCGCAGTGCAGCAGCCCGAATTCGGATTGCGATGCAGAATGAATCAATCCGTGAGGAAGCTTGAGGGGAAGACGGGGGCGGGGATTCTGGTTCACTTTTGGAGCCGAAATTAAAGATTAGAAGTAGAGAAAAAGGCCGGGCGCAGTGGCTCACGCCTGTAATCCCAGCACTTTGGGAGGCCGAGGCGGGTGGATCACGAGGTCAAGAGATCGAGACCATCCTGGCCAACATGGTGAAACCCCGTCTCTACTAAAAATACAAAAAATAGCCGGGCATGGTGGCACGTGCGTGTTGTCCCAGCTACTCGGGATGCTGAGGCGGAAGAATCGCTTGAACCCAGGAGGCAGAGGTTGCAGTGAGCTGAGATTGCGCCTCTGCACTCCAGCCTGGGCGTCTCTGCACTCCAGCCTGGGCGACAGAGCAAGACTCCGTCTCAAAAAAAAAAAAAAAAAAGTAGAGAAAAATGCCTAAAGTAAAATAAATAAATTAAAAAAAAAAAAAGTGAATGGCTCGGAGACAAGGCCCTGAGGAAATGAGAAAATGGGGTCAGGCCTTGCTTTCTTTCCCCTCGATTTGGAAGCTGAATTACCTTCCACCCTCATATCCTCACCATTTATTTTTTTTTTTAAGATTATTTTTACTGCTGGAATACTTTTGTAGAAAATGGTGAAAGAACGTTCAAAGCCTGGGAAGGGCTGCATGAAAATTCAGTTCGTCTCTCCAGACAGCTTCGGCGCATCCTTTTGGTAAGGGAAGCTTCTTTGCTTTTTAAATTTTCTTTATTTCTGTATAGTCTTGTTCTGGAGCTTCGTATATTTCTCATATTTTCTTATTGTTTAATCATTCTCGGTTTTCATCTAATGAAAACTTTATTTCTCCTCCACATCAGTTTTTTTCTTCCGCTATTTCACCATTCAGAGCCCTCTGCTAAGGTTCCTTTCTCTCCCTTTTCTTTCTTTTGTTGTTTCATATTTTTAAATTTCTGTCTCTCCTCAGGGTTGTGTTTCCTTCCTGGTCAGAATTCTTTTGTTCTTTTATCTCCCTTTTAAAAAATTTATTTATTTATTTTTTGAAACAAACAAACAAAACAAACAAACCTCTTTCCCAATTTACTTTCTTCCAAAATGTTACAAAGTCATCCACTCAGTTTAGAAGCCTCCCAGGCCCCGTCGATCCCCAACCCAGTTTTGAAGCCATTGACTCAGTTTGCCTCTCTCTTTCTCTACAGCCCTTGTATGAGGTTGATGACTTACGAGACGCATTTCGTACGTTGGGACTTTGATAGCAACTTCCAAGGAATGTCACACACGATGAAGTATCTCTGCTGAAGACAGTGGATAAAAAACAATCCTTCGAGTCTTTTTCTTCTTCAGCTCTCGTTTTCTTCTTAGAGTTTAGAGAAAAAAATATTTATATATGACTCTTTAAAAAGATCTATGTCTTGAAAATAGAGAAGGAACACAGGCCCAGCCAGGGACATGCAGCAACTGGTGCAGTTTTAAATGCAACATTGTCCCCTACTGGGAATAACAGAACTGCAGGGCTTGGGAGCATCCAAAGTGTCAGTTTTCTATGACTTTTAGACAAAAGGAGAGCGGAAGGTAGATCCTAAAAAGCATGGTGAGAGGATCAAATGTTTTTATATCAACATCCTTTATTACTTGAATCATTTGAGTTGACAATGGTGCTAGTGATAGATTTTTCTACTCTTTTCCCTTGACGTTTACTTTCAAGTAACACAAGCTCTTCCATCAGGCCATGATCTGTAGAACTTCCTAATGAGAGTATCTGTATGATTGTGACCCCAAACCGTCTCTTCAAAGCATTAATATCTAAGCACGTGCTGTATGTTTTAATCAGCTGAGGCATGTTTTTATGTTTGTACAAAAGAAGGTTTTCTGGGTGGGGATGGAGGTATAGACCATGCATGGTCACCTTCAAGCTATTTTAGTAAAGGATCTTAAAATGGACAGGAGGACTGTAAAGAAGACATCCTAATAATGGGTTGATATCTCAAGTAGCAAATCTTCTGGAAACACAGACTCTTTTAAGGAAGTCCCTAATTTAGAAACACCCACAAACTTCACATGTCATGATTAGCAAACAATTAGAAGGGAGTTGCTTGAATGTTGAGAAGAGAAAAATCTATTGTCTCTCCAGGGTCTTTTAATCTCAGAAATGCCAATCAGGTCAAGGTTGGCTATTTTTTGTATGTGTGTGATGCTTCTCCCAAAGCTATGTTAACTATATAAGAGAATTGTGACAAAACTAATGATAAAGCTGGGAACTGTGGCACACACTTATAGTTCAGCTGCTTGGGAGGCTGAGGAGGGAGGATGGCTTAGAGCAGCCTGGGCAACATAGCAAGACCCTACCTCTTAAGAAAAAGAGAGAAAGGGCTGGGCGCGGTGGCTCACGCCTGTAATCCCAGCACTTTGGGAGGCCGAGGCGGGTGGATCACGAGGTCAGGAGTTCGAGACCAGCCTGGCCAACATGGCGAGACCCCGTCTCTACCAAAAAGACAAAAATTAGCCAGGCGTGGTGGCAACACTTGTAATCCCATCTACTCAGGGGACTGAGGCAGGAGAATCGCTTGACCCCAGGAGGCGGAGGTTGCAGTGAGCCAAGATCATGCCATTGCACTCCAGCCTGAGTGACAAGAGTAAGACTCCATCTCAAAAGAGAGAGAGAGAGAGAGAGGTTGAGAGAGAAAGAAAATAATATTTGGGAAAGAAGAATGGGAAAACATTGCAAGGAAATTGTGCTTTATTCAATGAAATGTAAGGAGCCAATAGGGGTCCCTATTTGTTTCTCTTGGAGCCTGTTTGTCCCTAACAACTGTCTTTGATAGTGAGAAAATATTCAGAGCAACCACATTCCTGTGCAGTTATGACCTAGCAACCCTTGCAATAAAGATGAACAGATCCATTGGGAAACTTGTATGCACAATTGTCTTATTTTAATCTTATTGTACAGAAGTTTGTAAAAGAGTTAAATATTAAAAATTGTTACTTCATATATTCATTTATATATTATATTGTGTCTAATGATATTTTTATTAACATGATTTCCTTTTCTGAAATATTGAAATGGATTCCCAAAGCTTCATAAATTTATAACTTTAGAAATGATTCTAATAATAATGTATGTAATTGTAACATTGCAGTAATGGTGCTATGAAGCCATTTCTCTTGATTTTTAATAAACTTTTATGGCAGCAAATTTGCTTCTGGCTCACTTTCAATCAATTAAATAAATGATAAATAATTTTGGAAGTTTTGAACATAAAATACCAAATAAAATAATATAAAAGTGATTGATATGAAGTTAAAATAAAAAGTCAATATGATGGAATAAACTTGAGAGTCTGGAAGTTAACCCATCTGTAGTCAACTAATTTCTCACAAGGGTGTGAGGACCATTCAATGGAGAAAAAATGATCTTCTCAACAAATGGTGCTGAGCTAATTGGATATCACATGCAAAAGAATGAATCTGAGTCTCTACTACACACTATATACAAAAATTAAAAATTTATCGAATACCTAAATAATAGAGCCTGAATTATAAGCTCTTAGAAAGAAACATAGGTGAAAATTTTTATGACTTTAGATTAGGCAACAATTTCTTAATTATGACACCAAAAGCACAAGCAAATGAAGAAAAAAATAAGTCGAACTTCATCAAAATTAAAAATCTTTGTGCATCAAAAGACACGTGTAAGAAAGTGAAAAGACAACCCACAGAAATGGAGAAAACACTTGCAAATCATGTATTTGATAAGGGTTGTGATATATATACATATATATGTTTTTTCCCATAGTTCCTAGCTTATATATGTATTGTTTTTTTCCCCATAGTTCCTGGCTTATAACCCCCCTAACCCTCATTACAGTCATTTGTTATAAGATTGGATACTTTAGGCCTCAGAAGCACAACTGTCTCTCTGGCCTTCTCTTGCTCTCCTGTCTCTGGTCCTTCATTCTCCCCTGAGGCCAGCCATACAAACTAGAATCTCTTTTTCACAAGGCAGTCATAGAAACCAGCACCTCCTTTCCCCCAAACCTGTCATAAAACCTAAAATTATTACTCTAATTCCCCTTCCTTTCCATATAAAAACTGGCTATAAAGAAATAATCTGACTGGGCACGATGGCTCATGCTGTAATCTCAGCACTTTGGGAGGCCCAGTCAGGCCGATGGCCCAAGCACTGGAGTTCAAGACCAGCCTGGGCAACAGGTCCATCTCTACAGAACTTAGTCAGGCATGGTAGCACACATCGGTAGTCCCAGCTACTCAGGAGGCTGTCTCAAAAACAAAAAAAACAAACAAACACAAAATCTGACCTACCTTGTTGGATGGTAGATCATGAGACCCTCATTCCAGAGAGGGTCCTGCCCATATCCTGGGTGAAGGAATGGCGCACAGAGAGGCCAAGAAGAATCTGAACAGACAGACTTTGCTGGGTTTCCCCAGTCTAGGTATGATCTAAAAAAAGGTATTAGATCATATCTTTTTTTCTTTTTCTTTTCTTTTTTTTTTTTTTTTGAGATAGCCTGTTGTCCAGGCTGAAGTGCAGTGGCACGATCTCGGTTCACTGCAACCTTCGCCTCCTGGGCTGAAGTAACTCTCCTGTCTCAACCTCCTGAGTAGCTGGGACTACAGGCGCCTGCCACCATGCCTGGCTAATTTTTGTATTTATATTAGAGACGGGTTTTCCCCATATTGGTCAGGCTGGTCTCGAACTCCTGACCTTAGGTGATCCGCCTGCCTCGGCCTCCCAAAGTGTTGGGATTACAGGTGTGAGCCACTGCGTCCAGCCTTGATCATACCCTTTTTTCTTACCACATTTCTACATGGTTATCCATGCTTCAGACATGTCTATCCAATGAAGTCTCTATAAAGTCCAAGAGGACAGGGTTTGGGGAGCTTCCAGAGAACTAAACACAAGAAGGTAAACAAAACTCATCCATGTCTACAGAAAAATACAAAAACAAAAAAAATCCAAACTCATCCATGTGATGGGAGGGGTAGCATACCCCAACTCTTGGGGGACAGAAGCTTCTGTACTCAGGATCCTTCTAGACTTCGCCCTATGTAGCTCTTCCTCTGGCTGTTTATTTGTGTCCTTATCCCTTGTAATAAACCAGTAAACATAAGTATTTCCCTGAGATCTGTGGGCAGTGCTAACAAATTAATCAAACCCAACAAAGGTCCTGGGAACCCCAACTTGAAGTGACTGGTCGGATGTTCCAGAGGCCTGGACTTGTGACTGGTGGGAGGGAGGGGATGATCTTGTGGGACTGAGCCCTCAACCTGTGAAATCTGACACTATGTCCAGGTAGATAGCATCTGAATTGAACTAGAGAATACCCAGTTTATATCTGCTGCAGAATACATTGCTTGCGTTGATTACAGAAGTCTTCTGTGTTGATTGTTACTGTGGTATGAGAACAGAGGGAAAAACAGTTTATGTATTTTTTCTACTCAAGGGTCTAATATCCAGAACATATAAAGAACTCTTAGGTTGGATACAATGGGGAATGTCTGTAATTCCAACACTTTGGGAAGCTGAAGAGGGGGCATTGCTTGAGCCAAGGAGTTCAAGACTAACCTGAGATGGTGAGACCCCATCTCTATAAAAAAATTAAAGAAATTAGCCGGGCAGGGTGCTATGAGCTTGTGGCCCCAGATACATGGAAGGCAGAGGCAGGAGGCTCTCTTGAGCCCAGCAAGCCGAGGCTACAGTGAGCCATGTTCACACCACTGCACTCTAGCCTAGATGATAGAGCAAGACTCTGTCTCAAAAAAAAAAAAAAGGAAAGAGAAGAAAACTCTTATAATTCAACAACAAAAGGCAAACAACCTCATTTAAAAATGGCCAAATGGCCACTTAAGAGACTTAAGTAGACATTTCTCTAAATATTTACAAATGGTCAATAAGCACATGAAAAGATGCTCAATATCATTAGTCACTAGGGGCATGTAAACTAAAACCACGAGACACTATACCCACTGGGGTGGCTATAAACAAACTAACACACACACAAACCCGGTCATGAGTGCTGTAGAAATTGGAACCCTCATATATTGGCTGATGAAAATATAAAATGATGCAGCAGTTGTGGAAAACAGTTAGCAGTTCCTCTAAAGTTAAACACAGAATTACCATATGACCCAGCAATTCTACTCCTGGGTATATATCTAAGAGAATTAGATACATTTGTTCAAACAAAAACTTGTACATGAATGTTCAAAAAGGCATATTCATAATGGCCAAAATGCAGGCACACTATCAACTAATGAACAGATAAACAAAAGGTGGTATGTCCATACAATGGAATTTTATTCAGTCATAAAAATGAATGAAGTGCTGATACTTGCTACGACATGGATGAACCTTGCAAACATTGTGCTATGTGAAATAATTTAGACACAAAAAGTTACTCCTTGCATGATTCCATTTATATGAAATGTCCAAAATAGGAAAATCCATAGAGACAGAAAGATTTGTGGTTGTCATGGACTGGAGGGAGGGGAAATGAGGAGTGTCTACTTAATGGGTATGAGATTGTTTATATAAATATATGTATATTATTGTACTTTAGGTTCTGGGGTACATGTGCAGAACATGCAGGATTATTGCATAGGTACATACATGGCAATGTGGTTTGCTGCCTCCATCCCTGTCACCTATACCTGGCATTTCTCCCTATGTTATCCCACCCCAACTCTCTACCCCCCGCTCAACTTCAGCAAAGTCTCAGGATACAAAATCAATGTGCAGAAATCACAAGCATTCCTATACACCAATAACAGACTTAAAGAGAGCCAAATCAAGAGCAAACTCCCATTCACAATTGCTACAAAGAGAATAAAATACCTAGGAATAGAACTAACAAAGAATGTAAAGGACCTCTTCAAAGAGAACTACAGACCACTTCTCAATGAAATAAGAAATGATGCAAACAGATGGAAAAACATTCCATGCTCATGGTTAGGAAGAATCAATATTGAGATTTTTTTTTTGAGGGTGATGAAAATAGCCTGGAACTAGATAGCAGAATTATATAAAAATTTTAAAAGTCAGTATGCCTTTTTTTTTTTTGAGACAGAGTCTTACTTTATCACCTAGGCTAGAGTGCAGTGGCATGATATTAGCTCACTGCAATCTCTGCCTCCTGTGCTCAAGTGATTCTTGCGCCTCAGCCTCTCAAGTAGCTGGGATTACAGGTATGTGCCACCACACCTGGCTAATTTTTGTATTTTTAGTAGAGACGGGGTTTCATGATGTTGGCCAAGCTGGTCTTGAACTCTTGGCCTCAAGTGATCTGTCTGCCTCAGCCTCCCAAAGTGCTGGGATTACAGGAGTGAGCTACTGTGCCTGGCCTGTCACTAAGACTTTCAAGTCAAACAAACCTAAATTTGAGTTCTGGTTCCATGTGACAATGGGTTAGATAGTTAACCTCTATGAAGCCTTAATTTCTTTCCCTTCTGTAAAATGGGTCCTTAATATTAACATTTCACCTATCTTTGGCTCATGCTTGTATCTCAGCACTTCAGGAGCCATGAATATGGCTCATGCCTGTAATCTCAGCACTTTAGGAGGCTGAGGAGGGTGGTTTGCTTGAGCCCAGGAGTTTGAGACCAACCTGAGCAACAGAGTGAAACCCCATCTGCACAAAAATTACAAAAATTAGCTGGGCTTGGTGATGTGCACTTGTAGTTTCAGCTACTCAGGAGGGCTGAGGTGGGAGGATTGCTTGAGCCCAGGAGGCGGAGGCTGCAGTGAGCCATGATCACACCACTGCACGCCAACCTGGATGACAGGGTGAGACTCTGTCTCAAAATAATAATAATACTATTTTTGGTAAGTATTAAATTAGATGATAATAGAAAGCTGGTGCTGTCTCAATGAATGGCATAGCCATCCTTTCTGTTTGCAAGGCGGAAACTTAGAAATCTCCCCTGACCTCATTTCTACCCACGTAGCTAGTCGTATAGACTTTGTTTTCTAAATAACTCTTGAATTTACTTTTCTCTGTCTCTTCTACTATCCCCTGAGAAAGATGAAAAGAAAGCAGCTCCTGGCGGTTGAAAGCTGGCTTGATACACATAGCTAAGACAAATTATTTTCCTATTAGACATAAACAGTCTCCCAACCTCAGAAAAAGTTACTCTAAGACTGTGATAAAACAAGAGAAAGTAAAGTCTCTTCATAGGTTTTTCTAAATATAGACAAAAATTAAACAAGGTTACTGTGTCACCCACAAAATATCAAACACTCGTTCTCTTGGCTAAAAATGAATGACTGCTACTTTTTCTCTTTGAATCTTAAATTGTACTCTCTTGCCAGCCCTATTCTTTGGACAGCCCTCCTAAACTGAGAGGGAGATTGCTGTGTGCCCTGCCAGACTACCCTGTTAGGACTGAGCACGGGGGAGTAGAAATGGCATAGGCCAGGACTAGGGACTGCTACTTCTTCACCAATTACAGCTTTATCCTTGTTCTAATCTGCCTTCTCTGAGATAATATCTATTCATACACAGAATTGACCTGATTCCCTGACATCTGATCAAGAGCAAGTCTTCATGTTATTTGACCTTCCCTGCAAATCACCCGACTGTCATGAGTGGTGTAAGGTGAGAAGAATTGACCTGATTCCCTGACATCTGATCAAGAGCAAGTCTTCATGTTATTTGACCTTCCCTGCAAATCACCCGACTGTCATGAGTGGTGTAAGGTGAGAAATAATCAAGTCTATGAATGTTTGTGTGTTTTTACCATGTTAGGATTTTGTCGTTGTTATTTTAATCACAAAAGTTACAAATTACACGGAGTTCTTAAGGAGTCCATTTTTTAAATTACTTTTTGTTTCTTTGGTGGTCAGAGCCGCAGGCACACAGGCTCAAGTCACTTTATTATAAGTCAGTCAATATTGCCAACCATATATTATAGGTTAAGAATTTTACAATAAACAAAGTAACATTTAACGTTAAAAAAAAAAAAAAAAGAGGCCGGGCACGGTGGCTCACGCCTGTAATCCCAGCACTTTGGGAGGCCGAGGCGGGTGGATCACAAGGTCAAGAGATCGAGACCATCGTGGTCAACATGGTGAAACCCCGTCTCTACTAAAAATACAAAAATTAACAGGGCATGGTGGCGCGTGCCTGTAGTCCCAGTTACTCAGGAGGCTGAGGCAGGAGAATTGCTTGAATCCAGGAGGTGGAGGTTGCGGTGAGCCAAGATCGCATCATTGCACTCCAGCCTGGGTAACAAGAGCGAAACTCCATCTCAAAAAAAAAAAAAAAAGAGCTAGGAGAAATGGTCAGTAAACTAGTTTAGTGGGAGTGAAGATGACCAAAGGAGTCCAGGTTTGGACTGGGTGGTTTGCTTGTCATGTAGGAAGACTAAGGCGGCAGAGTCTTTGGTGGCAGATGCCAGGTTTTTGTCATGAGTGAATGCAAGAAAATATCAGTTTGGATGACTGTTTTGAGTTGTTGAAGACCTAATCTTTTTATAGTCATAGAGTATTTGGTGAGAACTGATAGTGGAAGAGTGTGTTTGTTTGTGTTTTTGTCTGGTTGTATGCAGCTCTTTTTTTTATGTACTAAATGGAACGTGTTATTCCTACCAGCAAAGTGCCCTATGAAATGTAAAATGGCGTCTTTTTTAATAAGATGGAGTTATGTATTTTTTGTTGTTGTGTTTTTGAGATGGAGTCTTGCTCTGTCACCCGGGCTGTAGTGCAATGGCTTGATCTCTGCTTACTGCAACATCTGCCTTCAGTATTCAAGCGATTCTCCTGCCTCAGCCTCCTGAGTAGCTGGAATTACAGTCATGCACCACCATACTCAGCTAATTTTTGTTTGTTTGTTTGTTTTAGTAGAGACAGGGTTTCACCATATTGGCCAGGCTGCTTTCGAATTCCTGACTTCCAGTGATCCACCTACCTTGGCCTCCCGAAGTGCTGGGATTACAGGCATGAGCCACCGCACCCAGCCAAAGTTAGTTATATCAAGGGTACTCTATACACTAACTAAAGCCCAAATTCTATTACTGGTTCTTTCTAACACCCTCTTACTGAGACAACTCGTAGCTCATATCTCCCCATGATGTGTATTCTCCCTCACTGCAATGAGTAATAGACCTAATGTGTTCAGCTCCAGGTGTGCTCCTGGTACCTTCTGGCTGGAAGCCATTGACACACTTTAGTTTAAGCCATCAATAACTCTTGCTTAGTCTATTGCAATAGCTTATAATGTTCACCATTTCTCATACATTACAGGGAATCACTCTGTAGTAGAGACAATGCTTATTATTGTATTATTATTTTTTGAGACAGTCTTGCTCTGTCACCCAGGCTGGAGTGCAGTAGCATGATCTCAGCTCACTGTAACCTATGCCTCCTGGGTTCAAGTGATTCTCCTGCCTCAGCCTCCCAAGTAGCTGGGATTACAGTCAAGCACCACTACTGCCTGGCTAAGTTTTGTGTTTTTAGTAGAGACAGGATTTCACCATGTTGGCCAGGCTGGTCTTGAACTCCCGACCTCAAATGATCCACCCACCTCGGCCTTCCAAAGTGCTGGGATTACAGGCATGAGCCACCATGCCCAGCCAACAATGACTATTTTTAAGATTTCATGAGAAATAGAGTTTAATTATTTATTCACTCTTCCAAATATTTGCTGATTAACTGTACTGTGTGCATAGCATTGTGACAACGTCATGAAGATATGTGAAGAAAACTTTTAATTAAAAAAAGTCTCTGCTTTCAAGAAGCTTTGGCAATCCATGCACACGTAGAAAATACTATAGGAAGTTTCAAAACGGAAGTTGATGGCCAGGCAACTTTCATTTTAAAACTTTTTTGTAAAAATACAAAAATTAGCTGGGCATGGTGGTGGGCGCCTGTAATACTGCCACCATGCCTGGTCTATGTTAAAGACTTATTTTTGAAGACTAATCACGTGCAGTGGCAGGAAGGAGGGAAAGAATAGAACAAGGAGGTCCATCTGTAACTATGAACAGTCAATTGAGGTAACTTGCTACCTTTGGATCAGCCAGATTTTTCATCTTGAAAAGCCAACGTCTTGGCCGGGCGTGATGGCTCACGTCTATAATCCCAGCACTTTGGGAAGCCGAGGCAAGTGGATCACGAGGTCGAGAGATCGAGACCATCCCGGTCAACGTGGTGAAACCCCGTCTCTACTAAAAATACAAAAAATTAGCTAGGCGTGGTGGCGCATGCCTGTAGTCTCAGCTACTCAGGAGACTGAGGCAGGAGAATTGCTTGAACCCAGGAGGCGGAGGTTGTGGTGAGCCGAGATCGTGCCATTGCATTCCAGCCTGGGTAACAAGAGCGAAACTCTGTCTCAAAAAAAAAAAAAAAAAAAAAAAGCCAACATCTAAAAGATCAGATTCAGCCAGATGCAGTGACTTGTGCCTGTAATCCCAGCCCTTTGGGAAGCTGAGGTGGGAGGATCACTTGAGGTCAGGAGTTCAAGAACAGCCTGGCCAACGTGGTGAACTCTGTCTCTACTAAAAATACAAAAATTAGCCAGGCACGGTGGCAGGTGCCTGTAATCCCAGCTACTCAGGAGGCTGAGGCATGAGAAGTGCTTGAACCCAGAGGTGGAGGTTGCAGTGAGCTAAGATCTTGCCACTGCACTCCAGACTGGGTGACAGAGTGAGACTCTGTCTCAAGAAAAAAAAAAAAAAATTAGCTGGGTGTGCTGGCATGTGTTTGTGGTCTGGCTACTCAGGCTGATGTAGGAGGATTACCTGAGCCCGAGAAATTGAGGCTGCAATGAGCCATGACTGTGCCGCTGTACTCAACCTGGGTGACACAGCGACACCTGTCTCAAAAAAAAAAAAAAAAACCCACTGGGAAATAATTTGCATAGCTTGATCTCATTTATGTTTTAACATGTGTACATGTGTATATAGACAGAAAACATACACAGACACATATAGACTTCTTTTCAAACATACATATACATATATACATATGCTTAGCAAAAGGACTAAAGAGAAACTCCAAACTATTAGCTGTGGTTATCTCCAGGGAGACAGAAGAGATGAGAGGAGGAAATTGGATATCTTCAATAATTAAAATTTTAAAAAAAGAAATACGATTTTAAACTTAGGAAGTGATAGAAATTTCCTTATTTTATATTCTCCAGTACTCTCTTATTACCCTATAGAATATTTCACAGCTTTAAGAAGTTGAGAAAATTTCAGGAAAATTGAAATCTAGCAGAGGAGATGGTATGGTTCTCTGAGTGTCTAAACACTGTCCATCCACATGTAATAGCCTGGGACAGTGATTATAAAGCTGCGCCTGTAGGACCCCTGTGCCGTAACATTCCACAGCAATGAGATCAAGCTGGACGGGATGGCCTCAAGCGCTCAAGTCCTTGTCCCACCAATGACTTTCAAAACATTTTTTGAGGGTCGAGCAATCTGTAGGAAAGAGTTAGGTCAGGGTTCAACTGGAGAAAGAGGACTACAGGTGGAGCTGTATTGGCATAGGTGCTTATGGAGGATGGCAAGAGAAGTCCACAATCTGCAGGGCAGGCTGTCAAGAAAGGCAGGCTGTCAAGAAGGGCAGGCTGGAGCTCTAGGACGTGAACAATGCTGTATTCCATAGGTGGAATTTCTTCTTCAGGGAAGCCTCAGTTCTGTTCTTTTTTTTTTTTTTTTTGATACGGAGTTTCGCTCTTGATACCCAGGCTGGAGTGCAATGGCGCGATCTCGGCTCACCGCAACCTCCGCCTCCTGGGTTCAGGCAATTCTCCTGCCTCAGCCTCCTGAGTAGCTGGGATTACAGACACGCGCCACCGTGCCCAGCTAATTTTTTGTATTAGTAGAGACGGGGTTTCACCATGTTGACCAGATGGTCTCGATCTCTTGACCTCGTGATCCACCCGCCTCGGCCTCCCAAAGTGCTGGGTTTTTCTTAACACTCCTTTCAACTAATTCCATCAGCCCCACCCAGTGATCTAGAATCATTTTCCATACCTAAAATCAATGGATTATGGACTTTAGCCATATCTACAAAATACCTCAGTGCAATACCTAGACTCGTGTTGGATTGAATAACTGAGATGGCTGTAGTGACTGGCTACTTTTCCTGTCATTTTTCAGGGACCACATGGCCTCTGTCTCTCCGAATAGCTCCTCATCTCTCGAAGGGATCCCTCTGCTCATCTCCCTTGTCAGCTGAATTTCTGGCTTACTCGGTTTCTGTTCTCTAAGACTAACTTACATGCAACCCATCATACCTGCTCCTTTATTCACTTTCTATTTTATATTCTTAATACTATGGTGAATGGGCATTTGTTTTCCTCAAATTCCCCAAAAAGGGTCAACATCATTGTCCCTACTCATCTTTTCACCATGCAGAATATGTTGATACTAAGGTATGTAGCATACTCTAGGTATACTCCAGGCTATAGGTGTGGTTCCTAGTTGCCTGGTATCTAGTGTAGTCTAGATATCTAGTATCTAGATATCCCAGCACTAGATACCAGGCAATTAGGAACCACGCCTATAGTTTAGAGTATTTAAATTAGCCAGTCCTAAACTGTTTACCACACTCTGTCTTACCTCTCCCCTTTCCTAAACCTGCAAGAAAGCCTGTGTCCTAAACGTTCACTTCCTCTTGTCTTCAGCCTCCTGATCACCTTGGGGTTTCCATGCAGCCCTGTATGCCATGCCATGCCTCCATGTCTCTAGGATCTAGTATAATCAACTATTCTTAAACCTCTCCTCTGACTTCTCTTGTGAACTCACCGGACTAATCATCCCAGAAAAGAATACAAAACAATCCCAAAAGAAGGACCATCGAAGGTCTATTGGTCTTGAAATAGTCTTAGCAAAAGGACTAAAGAGAAACTCCAAACTATTAGCTGTGGTTATCTCCAGGAAGACAGAAGAGATGAGATGAAGAAATTGGATATCTTCAATAATTAAAATTTTTAAAAATGAAATACGATTTTAAACTTAGGAAGCAATAGAAAATTCTATTATATTATATTCTCCAGTACTCTCTTATTACCCTATAGAATATTTCACAGCTTTAAGGAGTTGAGAAAATTTCAGGAAAATTAAAATCTAGCAGAGGAGATGGTATGGTTCTCTGAGTGTCTAAACACTGTCCATTCACATGTAATAGCCTGGGACAATGATCATAAAGCTGCGCCTGTAGGACCCCTGTGCCATAACATTCCACAGCAATGAGATCATCACCTTGATCCATCACTGGAGATTTTTATCTTAAACTTGCCTCTTTTCCAAGGACATGAACATATCTAGTTGGTGAAAGATACCTTCACGCATCACCTGGGCTATACACTACACTGGGCATTTCCTTTAACCCCTGGTAACATTCCTTGTTTTATCAAATACATATAACAGACTTTTTCTTTTCTTTCTTTCTTTCTTCCTTTCTTTCTTTCTTTTTTTAAGTGACATGGTCTTGCTCCATTGCCCAGGCTGGAGCGCAGTGGTGTGATCATACCTCACTGTAGCCTCGAATTCCTGGGCTCAAGCAATCCTCCTGCCTCAGCTCCCTGAGTATTTGAGACTACAGTGGGGAGTCACTGTGCTTGGCTAATTTTTTGTTTGTTTAGAGATAAGGATCTCATTATGTTTCCCAGACTGGTCTCAAACTCCTGGCCTTGAGCAATCCACCTGCCTCAGCCCCTTAAGTGGTAGGGACTACAGGCATGAACCACCATGCCCATTTCTATAGCAGATTCTTAATCATTCTAAGGTTTAACACGTTCTGGAGTTTTATTGTTTGTTTTGTTTGAGATAGGGTCTCCCTCTGTTGCGCAGAATGGAGTGTAGTACAATTATAGCTTACTAGAACCTTGATCTCCTAGGCTGAGGTGATTTTCCCAGCTCAGCCTCCCGAGTAAGTGGGACTATAGATGCGTGCCACCACCCAGCTCATTTTTTTCATAGTTTTTGCACAGATGGGGTTTCACCATGTTGCTAAGACTGATCTCAGACTCCTGGGCTCAAGCAATCCTCCTACCTTGGCCTCCCCAAGTGTTGGGATTACAGGTGTGAGCCACCACGCTTGGCCATATTTTCTGGTTTTGTTATTTCCCTAGAGGACTGCTTAAACTTTAAGACTGGTGTAAAGGAAAACATTACTTAGCTAGTGAGTAAGCCTAGCTGACAGTCCAGAATCTATATTTCAGCATGGCTCTACTGTTATTTATTTTTTCATCACGTAGGAGGTAACTTGTGTTTCTTTATGAAAAAAAAAAAACTGCCTTGAAGTGATATAATGTACAAAAATTCACTGAAGTTGGAAAAAATGATTACTCTGTGGGATGAGGATATTAACAGGAAGCATATGACTCCATGAAAATGTAATGAGGGATATGACTAGGAAATTGTACAAACATTTACATACTCAGGGATTTGGATATTCAGTAAGGTATAATGTTCCTTATTACCTTAAGACTGTAAATTATTTTACCCTGATATATTAGGCTGGTCTTACATTGCTATAAAGAAATACTTGCCAAACATGGTGTCTCATACCTGTAATCTCAGCACTTTGGGAGGCTGAGGAGGGCACATTGCTTGAGCCCAGGAGTTCGAGACCAGCTGGGGCAATATAGTGAGATAATGTATCTATAAAAATTACAAAAAGTTAGCTGGGTGTGGTGGTGCATACCTGTAGTCCCAGCTACTCGGGAAGCTAAGGTGGGAGGGTCATCTGAGCCCAGGAGGTCGAGGTTGCAATGAGCCGTGATGGCACCACCGCACTCCAGCCTGGGTGACTGAGCAAGATTCTATCTCAAAAAAAAAAAAAAAAAAAGAAGAAGAAGAAAAGAAAAAGAAAGAAAGAAAGGAGGAAGAAAGACCTGAGCCTGTGTAATTTATAAAGAAGAGGTTTAATTGGCTTATGGTTCTGCAGGCTGTACAGGAAGCATTACCCAGGCACCTGCTTCTGGGGAGGCCTCAGGAAGGTTACAATCATGGTGAAAGGTGAAGGGGGAGCAGGTGTCTCATATGGTGGGAACAGGAGCAAGAGAAGGAGAGTGAGGTTCCACAGTTTTAAACAGCCAGGTCTCATGAGAAGTCACTCCCTATTGCAAGGACAACACCAAGGATATGGTGTTAGACCATTGGTGAGAAATCCACCCCCATGATCCAATCACCTCCCACCAGACCCTACCTCCAATACTGGGGATTACAATTCAACATGAGATTTGGGTGGGGGCTCATATCCAAACTATATCACCTGGTTATATAATCTCTTATACAGCTCTTTATTATTATTATTATTATTATTATTATTATTAGAGACGGAATCTTGCTCTGTTGCCCAGGCTGAAGTGCAGTGGCACGATCTCTGCTCACTGAAACCTCTGCCTCCCAGGTTCAAGCAATTCTCGTGCCTCAGCCTCCCCACTAGCTAAGATTACAGGCGCCCACCACCACACCCAGCTAATTTTTGTGTTTTTAGTAGAGATGAGGTTTCACCATGTTGCCCGGATTGATCTTGAACTCCTGACCTCAAGTGATTCACCCACCTCGGCCTCCCAAAGTGCTGGGATTACAGGTGTGAGCCACCACACCTGGCATAGCTCTTATTGTTATTATTATTTTTAGAGACAGGGTTTTGCTTTGTCGCCCAGGCTGGTCTTAAACTCTCGGCCTCAAGAAATCCTTTTGCCTTGGCCTCCCAAAGTGCTGGGATTACAGGCATGAGCCACTGTGCCCGGACCCAAGCTTTCATTTTATATTATCATTACAAAAATCACTGTTCAAATCCTCTACTTAATGGCTAATCAAAACCTGGGAGAAAATTTATGTAATTAATCTGTCAGAGAATATGATTGGTCCACCAATCTTGCCTTCAGAAATCCCACTTCTCTCCCAAGAATATGCCATAGTGTAGAAGCTCTGGCTTGATCCTAAGCAACTAACTCATACTTCTGTCACAAGCACAGCAAGTTTTATAAGATACTCAGTATACTTGATAAATTATGGCATAAAGTGAAAGCACCATGCACCGAGACAATCCAAGCCAAATATGTTGACTGGTTTGGTTTTTTTTTTTTTTTTTCTGAGACAGAGTCTCACTCCGTTGCCCAGGCTAGAGTGCAGTGGTGCAATCTCGGCTCACTTCAACCTCCATCTCCAGGATCCAAGCGATTCTCATGCCTCAGCCTCCCAAGTAGCTGAGTCTACAAGCATGTGCCACCAGACCTGACTAATGTTTGTATTTTTAGTAGAGATGGGGTTTTGCCATGTTGGCCAGGCTGGTCTTGAACTCCTGGCCTCAAGTGATCCTCCTGCCTTGGCCTCTCAAACTGCTGGGATTATAGGCTTGAGCCACCGCACCTGGCTGGTTTGCTTGTTAATATGTCTTTCCTACCTATTTCAGCCCAAATGAAGCTGTCTTCACAGAGTTAAGAGGAATTCTGGACAGAAATACAAGTCTAATTAATCATTAATGAGGCTGCTCTTTGGCCTCTTTCCTTGTAACCCATAGTATCACTAGACACTGAACATTTGCATCCCCATTATTTCTGTAGGTAGGGTCTCTGACATCAGAATTATAAGGCTTTTTTTGTTTGAGAATTGCTCAAGATGTTTTTCAGACCCCCAATTCCAGCGAAATAGCTGAGCTAACCAGTTTGAAGACCACCCCCCAGTCCACAGAGGAGCCAAATCAGCCTGAGAATGCAGTTTCTTCTCCCGTCCAATGACTTCACCCTGAACTCTGACTTATCAATGATCTCCACACTTTGGCTCACTCCAAAATCTTTAAAATCCTTAGCCCCAAGTTGCTTGGGGAATCAGATTTGAGGTTTCCTCCTATTTCCTTGTTAGGCAGTCCTATGATTAAATCTCTTTCTCTGTTGCAGCTTGGTGTCTTGGTGCATTCACTTGCCATGTGCTTTGGGCAGAGACCTATTGTAGTTATACAAGCTAAAAGATCGCCTCATTTCTTTCTTTCCTTGTTTGTTTGTTTCTTTCTTTCTTTTTCTATTTTTTTTTTTTTTTTTTTTTGAGACGGAGTTTCGCTCTTGTTACCTAGGCTGGAGTGCAATGGCTCGATCTCGGCTCACCGCAACCTCCACCTCCTGGGTTCAGGCAATTCTCCTGCCTCAGCCTCCTGAGTAGCTGGGACTCCAGGCATGCGTCACCACGCCCAGCTAATTTTTTTTGTATTTTTAGTAGAGACAGGGTTTCACCATGTTGACGAGGATGGTCTCGATCTCTTGACCTTGTGATCCACCCGCCTCAGCCTCCCAAAGTGCTGGGATTATAGGTGTGAGCCACCGCGCCCGGCCCCTCTTTTCCTTTTTCTTTCTTTCTTTCTCTCTCTCTCTCTTTTCTTCCTTTCTTTCTTTCCTTCCTTCCTTCCTTCTTTCTTTTTGTACAAAATGACCAGTTATTTATTAATACATTTTATCTGGCTAAAAGGTTAATAGCTATTGTTTGGTTGAAGGCTATTAAGTAGAAAGAAAAATATGCAGAAAGATAGATTGTATGATGATCAAAATTATTTTAAAAGTTTAATATGACAAAATAGCTATTTTATGCATGTGTGTCTAGATATAAGAATGGACAAATTAACAACCTATTATTTTCTCTTTTTAAAAAAGCTACCTAAAGTGATGGAAGTAATGAACTCCTTGGATTTCCTCTCCATCAATCTCTCTCCATTCTGTTACATCCTTCCTGGCTCTTCTAGTCCACAAACCAGCATCTAGCCCCAGTAAAGATGAAAAAAAGTGTAGACACTTGAAGTAATGGCCTTTCTCTGAGTTCTTGGCCATGTCTAATACTTGATGAAGTGGGAAGGGCATGTGGCCCCCCTAAAGACAGGTTCTGGGTACTTGCATTTTCTAGTTGAGTGTACAAGAGATGTGCCTGCATTCCAGTCCATTTGGGTATTCATGTCTGCTTTATTGCTAGTTCTGTAAACTGTAATAACTCATGTATCCACATCCTGGCCCATAAAGACAATCACCAAACATTACCAATGCCTACAAAATCTGGCACAGTAAGAATGTATCTCCTATTGATTTCATAAAAACAGTCAGAATCCTGGCAGGAACAGATGGCACATTTTACCTAGGAAACTTGAGAGGTGTTTAATTAAACAATGTTTACAAAAGTGAAGCTTAAAGGAGCCAAAAAGAGAGAGTGAAGTGTCCTGGGGCTAGCAACAGCTCAGGAGCTGTCTCATCCCTTTGCTTGAGAAGCCTGGGGAAGGTGTGGTTACCAGGATCAGGAGGAGTTGGTTGTAGCAAGGGGACCACCTTGGGAACTTGTCTGAAGTCACATGTCATCAGGGAGACAGGCACAAAGACTGGCTAACTTGACGCATGGCAAGCTGTTCTAATCTTTGGACCATGAAATCTGCACAGCAGAAATAACCACTTTTGAGTGCTAATAAAATCAAATCTGCCCCTAGGGTTTTAAAGTTGTCATGGTCCATGAAATTTGGTTTCTTTTTCCTTCTACTTTAAAATTCCTGCAGGGGCTTCATGTATCCTTTATCATAGATGAGATCTGAATAAGAAATTAAGCCAAAAGCGATCAAGTACACTGAAATCTGTGAATTACAGAAGTTTGCAAAGACCTAAACAAAGATTTGTGAGGTTGAACTAGTCTAAGGGAAAAAAAAACCAATGATGGAATAGTAAAATTAGAAGGAACCTGTGGTGATCATCTATTTGTGTTACAAACCCCCACACTTTTTTTCCTAAGAAGATTTCAGTGACTATTTATAGTAAGATGTGTCACATCAATGCACACGAAGGTGAGATTTCATCAATATGTACCACAAAAATAAATACGACAGTAACTTATACAACAATGGAAACTTGAGCTTAAAATTCCATCTTATGTCCCAGGAGTTGTCCCATAGTTTTAGTTTTATGCAAGCTACCCTGAGTCTTTCTTTGACACTATGCCAGTGCTCTTATTCGGGCTTCTCTGAACACTGGCACCCTATCAGTTATGAAACAGTGATTCCAGATGAACCAGTCTATGAAAGGTTGTAGCGTACTCTGAGAATTTAAGAACCTAAATCTGAGAAACACTGCCTTGGCCAGTTTCAGAAGATGCCAGTTCTCAGCACATACAGGGTCTCAGTAAAGCTAAGTGATTATCCTTGACACGGGACACATAAGTAGCATCCTTCTTATTATAGTCTGTGGGAAGTATAGACTCTACAGGCTGATCAAAGGCCAGCATCCAAGTCTGTACACAGATGTGCACATCTACGTGTTAACTTGCCCTGAGTCCCGGGGAGGAGGTAGGTATTCAGGAAATGACCCCAGTTCATTGGTTCCTCTGTCTCTGGCTCCTATGTATTTGTTTGCTCTTTAGCAATTAGACAAGGAAGGAGGATTGTTCAAGCTCAAAGAGATTATTTTGTTCCAGAAAACTTGTTTTAAACTTTAAAGTTAGAAGTATATCTTTCATGGTGGAGGATCAGATGTTTAAAAATAGTAAATCAGAAAGCAAGTCACCATGAAGTTGTTGATTCCGAGTATAGACAGGATGCATTGCTTTACATTAACTGGCAGAACAGGAGTCCCCATCTTGTTTCCTCCAGGGGATATTTTTGAATTGTAAAATCTGAAAAAAATAGATGTGATATGTAAAGAAAGTTGTAAGAAATGCTTCTGTTCTCACAAAAGACTGCTTCCTCTTTGGTGAGACAGTACAGCTGTGTGACCAGAAACATAAACTCTGGAGGCAGAGGGGCTTAAAACTTAGTAGCTATGTTCCCTTGGTTAAATCACTTGAACCTTCCATGCCTCAGTTTTCTGATTTATACAGTAAGGATAATAATAGTACTTGCTTGGTGGGGCAGCTGTTAAGATCATATGAGTTCACACATATGAACCCTTCGCACCTGCTACATGATGAGTACCATATACGTGTTTTCTGTTTTTATTATTTCTACCATCCAACTCGGTACATATTATCAAGCATATATAAAATTTATACTGAGAGTTCCTTGTAGGAATAAGCACTTATGGTATATTTGGAGGAATAAACAATCTATAACTTTGCTGCTCAGGAAGAAAAAGGTAGGATTAGTGACATAGCTCTGGAATAGCAAACAATAATAGCTATCATTTATTGAGTACTTATGATACTAGCATTTAGTGATTCTAAATGCTTCACATATATTATCTCATTTGATTTTCATAGCAACCCTGATGATGATACGCTATTATCCTTGTTTTGTGGAGGAAAACTGGTCCACAGACAGGGAAGTAACTGCCCAAGTTCACACAAGCAGGATGCCACAGAGTCAGAATTTGAGACAGTCACACATAGATCAGAGACTATAAAATTATAACCACTACAGGCTCACTCCTGTAATCCTAACATTTTGGGAAGCCAAGGCAGGAGGGTTGCTTGAGGACAGGAGTTTGAGACCAGCCTGCACAACAACAACAAATTAGCTAGGTGCATGCCTGTGGCCCCATCTACTTGGGAGCTGAGTCAATAGGATCCCTTGAGCCCAGGAGGTTGAGACTGCAGTGAGCTATGATTGCCCCATTGCAAGCCACACTGGGCAACAGAGTAAGATCTATCTCTTAAAACAAAAACAAAAAGAAATTATAACCACTATAAACTTATAAACAATATCCCAAATGGGCTCTTATCACTCTACAGTATATTAAATCTGTTCTAGGCCAGGCGCAGTAACCTCAGCACTTTGGGAGTCCAATGCAGGTGGATCACTTGAGGTCAGGGATTTGAGATCAACCTAGCCAACGGTGAAAACCCGTCTCTACTAAAACTGCAAAAGTTAGCTGGGTGCCTGACTATAATCCCAGCTACTTGGGAAACTGAAGTAGGAGAATTGCTTGAACCTAGGAGGCAGAGGTTGCAGCAAGTTGAGATTGCACCACTGCACTCCAGCCTGGACAAGAGAGCAAAATTCTGCCTCAAAAAACAAACAAACAAACAAACAAAAACTGCTCTGTTTATCTTGTCAACTCATTCTCCCTATCCCAACTGGCTGGAAATGGAGATGAATAAGTATATTTATTTATTTATTTAGAGACAGGGTTTGCTCTGTCACCCAGGCTGGAGGGCAGTGGCACGACCACGGATCACTGCAGCCTCAAACTCGGGGGCTCAAACGATCCTCTCACCTCAGGATCCCAAGTAGCGGAGACTACAGGCATATGCCACCACACTTGGTGAACTTAAAAAAAAGTTTCTGTAGAGACAGAGTCTCACTATGTTGTCCAGGCGTGGTCTCAAACTCCCAGGCTCAAGTGATCTTTCCAACGCTGGTCTGGAACTCCTAGATTGAAGCAATCCTCCCGCTCATTCTCCCACAGTGCTGGGATTACAGGAGTGAGCCATCGTGTCTGGCCCACAACTTCTTAAAGTTTCTTTTTTCTTTTTTTTTGAGATTGAGTCTAACTTTGTCACCCATGCTGGAGTGCAGTGGCGTGATCTCAGCTCACTGCAACCTCCACCTCCTGAGCTCAAGCAATTCTCCTGCCTTAGCCTCCCAAGTAGCTGGGATTACAGGGGCACACCACCACACTCGGCTAATTTTTTTGTATTTTTAGTAGAGATTGAGTTTTACCATGTTGGCCAGGCTGGTCTCGAACTCCTGACCTTAAGTGATCTGCCTGCCTCAGCCTCCCAAAGTGCTTAAATTACAGGAGTGAGCCACCTGTAATCCCATTCTTCTCCTGCAACCCCCATGTTCAATTCATTATCTTCCTGACTTTTATATCCTAATAATGCTCTTGATTCCATCCCCTTCTCTGTATATCTACTGTCTTATCCTAGTATCATTTCTTGCCTGTCCTATAGTGGAGGAAAGGCAGGATGTGAGAAGAGTGAGATTTCTAGGCATCTGTTCTTTGGTTTGAGTGACTGGATAACTACTGGAGTCATTTTACAAAATCAGGAATATCTACTTTTAGGCCAGGCTCGTGGCTCTTGCCTGTAATCCCAGTAGTTTGAGAGGCTGAGGTAGGTGGATCACTTAAGGCCAGGAGTTCAAGACCAGCTTGGCCAACATGGAGAAACCCTGTCTCTACTAAAAATACAAAAATTACCCAGGTGTGGTGGTACATGCCTGTAGTCCTCAGCTACTAGGAGGCTGAAGCATGAGAATTGCTTGAACCCAGGAGGCGGAGGTTGCAGTGAGCTAAGATCATGCTACTGCTTTCTAGCCTGGGAGGCAGAGCAAGACTCTGTCTCAAAAAAAAAAAAAAAAAAGACTACTTATTAAAAATTGAGTTTGAATTGCTTATGCCTTCAGGATTGCAGATGTTTCGTAGGGAATTCAATATAATTTTCTTAGGAGAGAGGCCTAATTAAACATGCACATTTAGAAGATGTCAACATAAAGGTGGTGGGAATATAGAGGTATATATGAGAATTCCAAGTGTATATTATGAGAAAAAGCCACAGATACACTCTAGAGAATACCATCATTTAAAGGCAAGTAGAGGATAAGAAAGCTTAAAGAAATTGAGGAAGAATAATCAGGGTTAAATTTCCACTATCTCTAGACAACCGGTGAGAGGCCCTTCCCACAGGAAACCAATGTTATGTGTTATTGTTACTGTTTTTTTTTTAATGGTTATATTCTTCTAAGGAGGTTGCATGAATATTTAAGCAAATACTTGATATCTCTACTTCAGTTAGCTGCTATGTTATGATAACACACAAGTAACCTATGGAGAGGCCTGCATGACAAGGAACTGAGTCCTCTTCCCATTGCCATGTGAGTGTGCCGTCTTGGAAGCAGATCCTCTGACCTGAACCCAGCGTTCAGTAGAGGACAGCCCCTGCAGACAGCCTGACTGAAACCAAATGAGAGGCCTGAGCACCAAGGTAACCCACTCCCAAATTCCTGACCCACAGAAACTATGAGATAATTAAGTGTATCTTGTGTAAGCCACTAAGTGTTGGTATAATTTGTTCCACTGCAATAGATAACCAATATGACAGAGGGAAATAAGAGTTTCTGGCATTCAAGTTTCTTTCTCCTTAAGCCACATATCATCTTAATTTTATAGTTGAGGAAGTTAAAACTCAGACAAGTTAATGTATTTGTCCAGGGTTACAGTGTTGAAGTGATAGAAATAGGAAAATTTTTAGGCTTTCTGACACATAGACAGTGCTCCTTGTACCTTCTCACATTGCTTTTAATAATTCTAAATAATTCCCTTTTCATCATTTATTAAGTGGTTACTATAGACAGGTAGGTCTTACATTAGCCATTAATATAGGTGCTGGCAATATAAAGGTAAAGAAAGTGAGTCTAGTGGGTTGAATATAAAACAGAGCTATGGGATGATGGAATACTGGAGACATCAGCTTGATAAGAATAGTGGACATGAGGTCAGGTGAGGTGGCTCATGCCTGCACTTTGGAAGGCCAAGGTGGGAGAATCACTTGAGGCCAGAAGTTCCAGACCAGCCTGACCAACATGGTAAAACACCATTTCTACTAAAAGAAACAAAAATTAGCCATGGCATATGCCTGTAATCCTAGCTACCAGGTAGGCTGAAGCACAAGAATCCCTTGAATTCAGGAGGCGGAGGTTGCAGTGACCTGAGATCACACCACTGCACTCCAGCCTGGGCAACAGAGTGAGTCTCAAAAAAATAAAATAAAGTAAAATAAAATAAAAGAAGAAGAAAAGAAAAAGAAGAAGAAGAAAAGTGGACGTGAGAAGAGTCAGATAACAAAACCACAGAGAACAAGGGCATCAGAATAGGTGTGTTTTGTCAAGAAAGAAGTTGAAAAAAATTGGAAAAATTTCTATCTACCTCAGAAATCAGTCAAGTCAATCCAAATTTATCCTTCCATTATTATTATGATTGGAGGCATGGAATTATTTAATATGTCATCTATTTCAATTTTTAGGTCCTTTCTGTATTGCTTCATAACTTTATTTCTCATATAGTTTTTTTTTAATATACTTTTTTTTTTTTTAGAGATGGGGTCTTGCTTTGTTTCCCAGGCTGGTCTCGAACTCCTGGGCTCAAACGATCCTCCCTCTTCAGCCTCTCAAAGTGCTAGGATTATAGACAGCCACCACACCTGGTTCTCATATAGTTCTTATATTGCTTATCACTCACATTTTTATGACTAATCTATAACAACTTCCCAAATACCAAATAAATTCCCAAATTTGAATTTATTTATTCAAATTAGCAACAAATATTAATGTACAAATAAAATGACAGACAATATATAATTGGAGTATGGAGTGTGAAGGAATATATTCACATATATGACAAAGCTACAGTTTTTTTTCTTTTTTTGAGATGGAATCTTGCTCCTGTTACGCAGGCTAGAGTGCAGTGGTGCAATCTTGGCTCACTGCAACCTCTACCTCCTGGTTCAAATAATTCTCCTGTCTCAAGTAGCTGGGATTATGGGCATGTGCTCAACCCACCACGCTCAACCAATTTTTGTATTTTTAGTAGAGATGGAGGTTTCACCATGTTGGCCAGGCTGGTCTTGAACTCCTGACCTCAGATGATTTACCCACCTTGCCTTCCCAAAGTGCTAGGATTACAGGCATGAGCCACCATGATTGGCCAAAGCTACAAATTTATATAAAATTCACCTCTCAGCTTCTTCAAAACCAAAACATATGAGAATTTAAAAAAATAATGATTTGCATTGTTCTTCTTGTATAATATAAGAAAATAGATCATCTCATGTGAGAGACTGTCCTCTATCTTTGAAGGGATTTTTTTCGCTAATATATACATATACTTTCGAGACAGAGTCTTGCTCTGTCACCCAGGCTGGAGAGCAGTTGTGTGTTCTTGGCTCACTGCAATCTCACTGCAAGTGATTCTCCTGCCTCAGCCTCCCGAGAGCTGGAATTACATGCGTGCACCACCTCACCCAGCTAATTTTTGTATTTTTAGTAGAGATGGGGTTTCATCATGTTAGCCAGGCTGATTTTGAACTCCTGACTTCAGGTGACCTGCCCACCTCAGCCTCCTAAAGTGCTGGGATTACAGGTATAAGCCACTGCACCCGGCCCCCCAGTATAAATATTTTTGTAAGAACAATTTATAAACAATATCTGTCACAGCAGTTAAAAATGCATAGTCTTCATATGGACACCTAGTGAGTTCCAAGCTGTTTTCGTGCTCCAGAAGGAGACTGCCTTATTGCCACACTAACCCAGGAACAGCAAGCCAGACAAATGAATGAGCCAATCTGACTCCACTATGGTGATATGTTGAGTCCTGGCAGATCTTGAATGCCTCAGGAAAAGAAAAAACGTACATAAGTTTTAGTCCCATTTCTGCCATGGTATTTTCTATGTGACCCTGGCCAAATTGCATATTTATTCCTAGTTTTCTCATTATGGCAGGGATGCTATGTCTCTATGTGTTCTCCAAACCTCTCTTTTTCTTTTTAACTTTTAATTAACATATAATAGATAAAGATATTTTCAGGGCAAATGTGATTTTTTTGTTGTTGTTGTTATTTTTGAGATGTGGTCTTACTCTGCTGCACAGGCTGAAATGCAGTGGTGAGATCACAGCTCACTGCAGCCTCAAACTTTTGAGCTCAAGTGATCTTCCTGCCTCGGCCTCCCAAGTAGCTAAGACCACAGGCACATGCCAGCATGTCTTTTATGGAGACAGAGTCTTGCTCTATTGCCCAGGTCAGTCTCAAATTCCTGGGCTCAAGCCATCCTCCTGACTCAGCCTCTCAAAGTGCTGGATTATAGGCAAGAGCCACCATGCCTGGCCCACATGTGATATTTTGATATAGTCATAGAATGTGTAAAGATAAAACAGGGTAATTGGGACATCTATCACCTTAAATAATTATTTTTTTCTTTATGCTAGAAACATTTGAATTATTCTTTGCTAGGTATTTTTAAATGTACAATAGAGTATTGCTAACTGTAGTTACCAGACTGATATATCAAACACTAGAGCTCATATCTATCTAACTATATATTTGTATCCATTCATTACCCTCTCTTCACCTCATCCTCCTCCCTACCCCTCCTGGCCTCCAGTCACCATCATTCTACTCTCTATCTTCATCAGAGCCACTTTTTGAGCTCCCACATATGAGTAACAACTTGTGATATTTGTCTTTCTGTGCATGGCTTATTTTATGTAACATAATGATCTCCAGTTCTATCCATGTTGCTGCAAATGACAGTATAGTGTGTCATTTGCAGCAACATGGATAGAACTGGAGATCATTCTGTTCTGTTTCATGGCTTAATAATATTGCATTGTCTATGTATACCACATTTCCACTTTTCTAATTTCTAATTTTTTTTTTTTTTTTTGAGATAGAGTTTCGCTCTTATTACCCAGGCTGGAGTGCAATGGCGTGATGTTGGCTCACCGCAACCTCCGCCTCCTGGGTTCAAGCAATTCTCCTGCCTCAGCCTCCTGAGTAGCTGGGACTACAGGCATGTGCCACCACGCCCAGCTAATTTTTTTGTATTTTTAGTAGAGACGGGGTTTCACCATGTTAACCAGGATGGTCTCGATCTCTTGAACTCGTGATCCACTCGCCTCGGCCTCCCATAATTTCTAATTTTTAAATTTTTTCGGGATAGGGGTTTGCTATGTTGCCCAGGCTAGTCTCAAACTCTTGGCCGCAAGCAGTTCTCCCACCTTGGCCTCCCAGAGTGCTGGGATTACAGGTGTGACCCACTGAGCTCAGCCTGTATACCACATTTTCTTGATCCACTGATGGACATTTTGTCCAAACCCCATTTTCATTTTTCCCTAGACATGCAGCTGGACTATATTTCTTAGTCTTCCTTATAGTTAGTTGGAGACACATGACTGATTTTTAGTTAGCGGTGATGGCAGTGGCTGCACACTCCAGGGAGCCAGTGGGAGCTGCACTCCCTTCTGAGTTGAGGCTGGAGTTCCCTGGGTGCTGCTGCAGCTTCCAGAACCATGGCTGCAGACCCAGGCCTCCTGCTCTAAGGAGCAAAAAGGAGCCCCGTGTCCTGAGTGAGGCTGCAGCTGCCCAAACTGCCGCTGTGGATCTGAGCCTCTTGGAGGGGGCTGGGATCAGGCAGGATCTGCCCTCCTAGGTGCAGCTGGAGCTGCCCCACCCACAGCTGCAGACCTGGGCCTTCTGCTCCATGTAGCAGGCAGGAGCTGGGGATAAGCGAGAGCCCCAACCCTTCTGAGTTGGCAGGGTGGGAGCTTCCTAGGTGCCTCTGCAGCTGCCCTCCCAGATGTGGAACCAGGCATCAAACTGCCATGGAAAGTGCTTCACCAGAAATTTTAGTTCATCATCTTCATTGGATTATCTACTGGTGGAAACAAATGAAAACCAATGAGTTTGTGTTGTAATCTCATGGCTAGGGTTCCAAGCTATCGAATCTTAGTGTATACATAGCTAGATGTGTTTATTTGTATGTACAATTATTGTTATATATTGTGTCTACCAAATTGGCTTATTAGTAAAAGAGCACTCATAAATTGAGTAAATAAGTCTAAAAAATTTTCAAATTCACATGATTTGAGTATAACTTAAATGAATAAACTGATTTTAAAATTATTGGTAAAATCAAAATAGAAATGCCTTCAGAACTGTTAGCACATTTTTTGTCGGGATTTTATATTTGTCTACTGTGAGAAACACACATTCACCCATCCAAACCCAAAGAATGGACTCAGAAATGTTAAGAACAGCAGCAGTGAGACTTTTCATGGTGGTCTTGCAAGATTGGGTGTCTGGTAGGCGGGCAAACCTGGGGCAGTTACAGCAGGTAATTTATCTCCTGACATGCAAGTCCCTCTCCTAGTTCTTCATTGGTTGAGTACTGCGGAGTTACAATCTTCCTGGATGCCGTCCAAGTTTCATTATACCCTTTGTAAGGTTATATCCTGGTCTCTTTTCCCACTTAAGTTTCCATTTCCAAATAACAAAACTTTCTTCTTTTTTATGGGCTGACCCCTCCTTTACATTCTGTTAGCTTATTGTGACCTTCCAGGTGCATGAGCTGTGTGGTTTGTTACATCCGCAGGCTGGCTGCCAGTACTTAGATTTATCATACCTTGAAAATTGATCATTTAAAATGTTTCCTCATACTACCATTAATAAGATGTAATTGAATCTACTGAACATAGATTTACATGGAAGGTGCGTAAGAAAAATAAAATGTGTTTTTACTAAAAGAATATAAGAAGGCATAGGAATTGTAGGTTTTTGCCTAGTTCAAAGGGTTGAAGGATTGTTAGATATAAAACTAAAGGTTCAAACAAGTTATAAAAGGTTTGTAAAAATTAATCTTGAAAAAGAAATTCTGTGTGAACATATTGACTAAATTCAAAAATGTATTAATCAAACATTAAAATAAAAACACAATAAGGGTTTCTTGAGGCACTGATATGCTTTTAAATGAAAATATGTATTGGGAGGCTGAGGCTAGTGGATCATGAGGTCAGGAGTTCGAGACCAGTTTGGCCAACATAGTGAAACTGCATCTCTACTAAAATTACAAAAATTAACTGGGCATGGTTGTGAACACCTGTAGTCCCAGCTACTCAGGAGGCTTAGGCAGGAGAATTGCTTGAACCCAGGAGGTGGAGATTGCAGTGAGCCGAGCTTGCACCACTGCACTCCAGCCTGGGTGACAGAGTGAGACTGCCTCAAAAAAAATTTTTGTAAAGGATTATAAAGCATTTGTATCAATCTCAACTCATGATCAAACTGATTAAGATTGGGTGGATTTGTCTGTAAAGTTTTATTTTTAAAAATTGGGTTGATATTAGTAATCTATGCAAAAGTGAAGTTTGGCTTTCTCTTGAACAAGATTTTCATGCAATGAAAGATTTTTGTTTGCTTTGTGAGTAAACTATCAACAAAAGAAGGGAAGGACAAGAAACAGATTATTTGGAAAACTTGGCTTACCTTTTAGTGAATAAAGGTTTTTGCTTTGAGTCATTTAAATGGATGACTTATGGCAACCTGAAATTCTATTAAGTGTTTAAAGTCTTTAACATATTTAATAGGCACCTCAAAGTCAAATTTTAGCTTCAAAGTTATCTTTTCTGATCCCTAACTTTTGGATGCTACAGAGGGCCCCTGGAGCATCCAAAGGAGAGGTAAACATATTTAATTACATGAAGTTGTTGAGATAAGGTGATGTTTGATCTTCAGGTTCTATTTTAGTGAATGATGTTAATATGTGTTACAAAACCATATGGGATTTCTAAATTTCTGACGTCTGAGTATGTTATCTATCAGAATTAGGGTAATTGTGTTAGGTTATTTTAGACCACAGAGGTGATCAATTTTCTTTTGTCAATTGTGTTTTTGACTGACTGTCCTAGGATATTTTGACATTCAGAGACAATTGACCTATTTTGATCCTCTTCAAGGGATGGATTATAGTTCTGACTTCTGATAACTCTGGGGATACTCAAAAGGAATTGACTGGGTGAACTGAACTAACAGAAGACTGAAGTAATCTTCTCTGACTTTTTGCTTGGAACATTATTGATCCTTTTATTTTGTTTTTCAGAATCAATGGAATTTTTCTCTTGAGCTATTTGTAGGTTTTAACAGTTGTAGGGGTGAACTAACCAGTGATCTCTGACTACAGCTCAGAAGAAACAAAAAGGATGGACTGTCAAACTCCAAATAGTCATGGAAATGGAGCCTCAGATGATGGCTCCCTTTTACTGGGGACCCCTAGATAGGTCTCTGAGAGAGACCTGACTGTCATTTTCCCAAAACAACACCCGTTGTCATCATGAAGCAGTTAAGAGCAGTCATTGTCCCTATCCTAATGGCAGTTATGTGTACCTCTTCAGAGGGGGATTGATGGCAGTGGCTGCTGCCATCATGCCACCTGCATCAGGTGTGGAACACTCCATGAAGCCAGTCCTGTCTCTTCTCAGTTGGGGTGGGAGCTCCCTAGGTGCCACTGCAGCCCAAACTGTGGCTGTAGACCCAGGTAACCTGCTCTGTAGAGCAGGAAGGAGCACCACCCTCCTTGGTGGAGCTGCAGCTGCTTAAGCTGTGCCGTGGATCTGAGCCTCTCTTTGTTCTTAGAGGGGGCCAGGAGCAGGCAGGATCTGCCCTCCTAGATGCAGCTGCAGCCACCCCACCCACAGCTGCAGACCTGGGCTACCCAATTCATGGAGCAGGCAGGACGCCAAACAAAGAAACCTCTGGGTTATGGGCACCCAGTTTACTTTCATCACCTGCCAGAATTTGTAGGATAATTACCCAGAACTAGCATATTGATCCAGATTTTGCATTAGTCATTCCTTTTTGTTTCTTCAGAGCTGCAGGAGATCACTATTTGATTCACAGGAATAAGCAGGGTTAGTATAAAATGTAGGCAAAAAAACCCAAAACAAACAAACAAATAAAAAACTTAAAAACAACCAATGAGACTAGAATTTAATGACAAATGTATGATAAGTTTTCAAGCATAATTTTTCTCTCTCCAGTCCTTATTTTCAGTAAAACTGTGTTGTTTGTAGAATAAACTTTAGTTTTATACTTGGCCTGATTATTTGCATAAAGTGCAGGAAGAATAATTATCCTTTCCATAGGCTTTTAAATTGGCTTTGATGGAACTCCATTTGACAAAAAATCTTAGATAAGACCTTTTAAAGCCAAGCCCAATCATGGGCTTTGATTTATCCAACCCTCAAGTACTTATGAGTTGGATAAACTTCTCTCTTCTTGAAGTCCCAAGCACATAGAGTTTTTGGGCCTGTTAGAAAGTGACATTCTTTACTCACTGCAGGTTAGGACCATGTACAGAGACTATGTAGACAAGATATGAGGCCAGTGTTCCCCAAGGGGATTTTATTGGCTCTGCAAGTTGAGCTTGATTACTTAAAGGGAAACACACCCTTCCAGTCAAAGCCTTGGGGGGAAAAAAAAAACAGGATTCTTATTGCACTGATGCAAATAATTATATTGCCACAAGTTAAGAATACTCACAAATAGTTTCCAAATTTTAGAGGAATCAGGCAGTGAGAAACAAATATGCTTCAAATTTTGTTCACAGGAGTATACCTTACTTACTTGTTAAAAGCTGTAGATAGCTTACAAGAAGTTTCCTTGACTTTGAAGAACAAAACAAGGATTAGCAATGTTTTGAGCAAAATGTCAAAAAAGATTATTTCAGACTTCTATTAGTGTTGTTCATGCCTTTAACTCTTGTTTGATATTCATAAATATTTCAGCTCTTCATGAGTCCTGTACCTTTCTTCTCTATTACAATCCTCAAAAGCTATTAGAAGCTGCATTTGAGAACACCTGTTAAAGTCTTATGGCTCGATTATAAACCATCTTTTGATAAGGAACAAAGCAAGACAATAATTGTCTGCGAATGACAAAATTTTCAGTGTAGTTACAGTTAAAAACATGACTGACTGAAAAAAGATTTGGTTATTTCTGTGGTTTAAAATAATTTTAACCTTAATTATGATTGATTGCATATACTTAGACATTAGAATTTTAGACATCCTGCACAATTTTGGAACATATATTAACATTATTCACTAAAATATAACCTGAAGATTAAACATCATTTTGGCAATCTCATGTACCTAAACATGTTAAATAATCCTGTTTACTTCCTCTGGATGTTTCAAGAGCTTTCTGAACCATCCAGAAAGCCAAGCATCAGGAAAGACAATTTTGAAACTGAAGTTTGATTTTGGGAAGCCTGTTAAATATGTTAAAGGTTTAAAACTCTTGATGTTATGAATTAGAAATTCAGATTACCATAAGTCATTTATTTTGCCCTAATATGACTCAAAAGTTTAAAAAAGGCAAAAACCTTTATTTGCTTTTACTATACATGAAAATCCTGTTCAAAGCCAAATTTTATTCTTGCATTAGTTTACTATTGTTAACCCCAATTTTTTAATGAAACCTCATAGACAGTTCCATCTAATCTTAACCAATTTGACCATGAGGTGAAATTTTCACAAACCTTTTTATAATCCTTTTGCTAAAGGGCAGATTAGCATCTTAAGACAACACTGCTATGCTTTTATTTAAATGCTCAATTTATGAAAAGACCATATAATACACTTTTGAATTTAGTTCATATTTACATGTGGGATTCTTTGCAAAATTAATTTTTACAATCTTTGCACAACTTGCTTAAATCTTTAGCTTTATCTTATCTAATTTAAGACACTCCTTTATCCATAGACAAAGCTTGCATTTTTATGACTTCTAATCTTTTACTAAAAATGCATTCTACTGTTTTTACACACCTCACATGTAAATCTATTTTTAGTAGTTTGAGTTACATGTTATAATGGTAACTTTTAGCAATTTTCAACTTTAATGTAAAACCTGATAAGTTGTTTCTATTATGTGCTAAGCACAGATAGAGTCTGACTTTTTCCAGCATAGAGGCGTATTTAATTTCATATGTCCCCAGGCCTTACTAAATTGTAAAGCAAGCAGTTTACAATCTTGAAAGATTTAGCAAACCCAGGAGCCTCAAAATAAAATGACAGAGTTGGGGTCTGCTCCTGTACTCACCCGTCTGACAATCCCAGATGGGGCCCCAAAATGAAGCAGTGTTGTTGTTTGGGGTAAATACCAAGTTTTGTTGTCTTACACCAAAAGAATCAAGGATGCAGACACACAAGTAGTGAGATTAAGAGCAGAGGTTTTATAGGTGAAAGAAAAAGAAAAGAGAACAACTCTCTCTCCTGCAGAGAGGGGCACTTGAGTGGGTCTTCCAATTCTGTGGTGAAATACATAGGGTTTTATAAACGAGTTTGAAGAAGCAATTTCCAATTTACATAGGACCCAAAGATTGATTGGACTAGGTGTGCCATTTACATAGTGGGCTAGGAAGCTGGCCACCTCACCCTAATCTTTTATTATGTAGATGAGGTCAGTACCTGGCTGGTTAACTATCAGTGTTTATTTGATGTGACATAGCTTATGCAAGAATTTTTCTTGTTACTTTTAACTGTGTTTCTTCTATATGTTAATAGATTAATTCAGTAAACTACTAGTTTATTAAGAAAATTGGAATTAAAATAATGGCATTCTTGAGCTTGAACACGTTCTTAATCAGTGGCTGCTTTTAGTCAATGTTTGGACTAAGAAAATGATACCCTAAAATATGGCACTTTGGCATGCTGAGCACTTTGAACTAAAATATTAAGGACTGAGAACCTGCCTCAAAATCAAGGCTTTTGTGACTTTTCCTGTCTCCCTTCCTCCCAGTGCAGGGTGAGATTTTTCTTTGAAATTCCCTTATCTACCTTAATACCAGACCTGCCAAAGAGAAAACAATTGCTTTCCATCCCTCTCCCTGAATTTGTATTATCCAACCCAGGTAGAAGACTGAGGAATGTAATCACATCTGGGCAGACTTTATCACATGATATGATCTGTTCTCTGCTCCCATTTAGTTTCCAAAGATAATCATTTACAAGCTATTGTATGCTCTTTAGATCCATTTAATTCTCCTAAAACTTATCTACTACCCCTCAAAAATGCCTACATTCTGGCATCACCTCCACCCCTATTAAGAGAGGGTATTATTTAAGCTTCAGCCATCTGGCCCTTCTTTGAGTCTCATATTTTGTATAGTTCTCATGCTTATGCACATTAATACATTTATTTACTATTTTTTCCTGTTAATCAGTCTATTGTCAGTTCATTTCAATAGACTCCAACCTTCTGAAGGGAGGAAAAATTCTCTTCACTTTTACCCCAACCATTAAGATTTGTTTACTTTTTAGAGAAGAGTGTTTTCTATTTCTAAAGAGTTGTTCTTCTTTAGATTAGTATTTAAATTTGTACTGAAATTAATTGTTCTTTAGGTAAATAACCAAAATTTTATTCTGGATAACCAGCTGATACCAGGCCTTAATGGCATTTCACCTCTGTTTAAATATCTTATCACTATTTTGCTACAGAGACAAATTTGTTCATTAAAATTTACCAGCAATAGCTTGCCAGATTTCAGGTTTTTAGCTAAAGTTCTCTTTGTGAACAGGTTCTAGTTAATTCATTATGCAAAAGACAAAAGGAATTAGCTTTGCTATTTTGTATTTTTGATAATTCTCTCATCCTTCCCTTAAGACACTTCATGATAGTGCCTAAAGAAATTTCTATTTCCTATACTTTTAATTGTAAATAAGGAGCTTAAGTAAGTATAATTACTAAATTTTGTTTGTTTGGGCTAGCTTTGGTTCAAAGTAATTATTTAATAAGAAATCTCCTGTGTGTAAGCTTGATGTTTTAGGTTAATCTATACCTTGGTTTATCCAAGCACACCCTTCAGTATGCTTACTTTACCTTATATAAGTATCTCTAATTAAATAACATATTTAAGATTATTAAATATTTGAGGAGGGTGCGGGCAGTATGTTCATGCTTTATGTGCCAATTTGACTAAACTCTTTATTCTGAATTTACTATGATAGTTTCCTTTAATCTTTAATTTCGGCCGGGCGCGGTGGCTCACGCCTGTAATCCCAGCATTTTGGGAGGCCGAGGCAGGTGGATCACGAGGTCAAGAGATCGAGACCATCTTGGTCAACATGGTGAAACCCCGTCTCTACTAAAAATACAAAAAATTAGCTGGGCATGGTGGCGTGTGCCTGTAATCCCAGCTACTCAGAAGGCTGAGGCAGGAGAATTGCTTGAACCCAGGAGGCGGAGGTTGCGGTGAGCCGAGATCACGCCACTGCACTCCAGCCTGGGTAACAAGAGCAAAACTCCGTCTCAAAAAAAAAAAAATCTTTAATTTCATAAATGGTTTCATGGAAATATAAGTATTATCAAATTAGAAAATATAGCTTTTTTTTTTCCATCTCATAAAGCTACATCTTGACCTAATGTTTTATGAAAATATGTGTGGATATTATGACACCTTTTTTAGGTTTGTTGAATATGTTGGTATAGAGGCTGAATTGCAAGACTTGATGAGATTTATTGGGGTTAATCAATTATAAAACATGCTCCTTTACAGATATATAAAGCATCACCAAGTCCTTTGAGTTTCAGACTATTACTAATAGTGCTCTGGCAAATATCTTTGCTTAATTATTTAAGTTTATGGCTAAGCATAGTAGGGTATCTAATCCCAATTTGGGTCTTAGCAATTATATACTCAGAATATATTAAAGTTATTTTTGTACTTGTATATTGTTTTGTATGCATTTAAACTTGGAAGCTCACAGTGTACTACAAATGCTACTCCAGAAAGTAGAGAAATAGTTTTAAATGACTTAAAAATTTAGATGGTCATGTCAGGAATATTTTAGCATTTGAATGAATTTGGCATCCCTCCATTTTTCATTTCAATGCATTTTCCTCTCCAAAGTTGAGCAGCAGCTAAAACCACCAATCCAGCAGGTCCTTGAAATGAGTAAGGTTTCAGGCTCTGTGGAATCCTCACAGAGATAGTTTATGCATGCCTGCCACTTCTCTGTGCTAAATGATGGTTTATTTTCAGAGGGCTCTGGGGCAAGGATGAAACACAGTGAATTGTAACGTAACTGTGACCATGGAGAACGCCGCACACTGTGAGCATGGTTTATTTTTGGGCTTCAGCCCATCTCAAGAGGAATGTTGCAGGTTGGATTTTTCAGAAGTAGATGCGGAAACAAAGTGGGGGCTGTAAAACATTTATTGGGAGTTATTCCTTGGAAAAGAAGCAGTGTTGGGAGATAATGAAAGAACAAAATGGGATACAGGAAGAATATAAACTTTGATGCAGGCACAACAGAGACCAACCCAGCTTGGTAGGGTGGGCTGGAGAAGGTGGTGACTGTCAGTATTTTCATAATAAATTGTTCTTATCATCTATTTCTGGTTCATAGAAAGGAAAACAAATTACAGGAGCCACAGAGCTCACAATAAATACATTGGGGAAAAAAAACTACTCTTCACATCATCAGATGTATAATCCAAGGCAAGAACTGTCTCATTCATTTTCTGCACTCAGAACTGTGTTTGCTACTTAAAATGTCTGTGAACCAATGAAAATTTCAAATGAGCAACAGTATGAAAAGCAAATGATTCATGCATCCTGATTGGTTAATCAGAAACAGGTTTTGAAATTGTTGAAAGACTTTGGAAATGTTGGGTTTGGGAATTGCCTGAAATGATACCCATTAGTTCAGTTAATCCATCTAAAACAAGCACTTCTCACAGAGAAGTGGTGAAGACTCCCCTTTAAGCACTTGCTTCCAGATACCCATAGGAGTTCTATGACAGTTGGAGCTGTTATAGAACTGTTGGCTGAAGTGGGTTGCTTGGCACAGGTTGGTACATAACTTAGAAAAAGAAGGAAATGACACTGAGAATTTGTGATGAGAGAAAGCAGGATAAATAACTATTTAGAGGGCTGAACATGGGAAGAAGTTGGAGAATAAAATCAGCTGGGGAAGAAAAGCTGATAAGAGAAAATTAGGATTTAGTAATTTATGGTAAAACATTACATGTGCACATATGTGGCTAAACATTGTATGCCCGCCTAGGATAAATTAACACCTTACAGTGTATGATATTGGTCAAGTGTATTCAATTTAAAGTCAGCTACAAGTTGCTTGTGTTAAGACCTTGAGAGGCACATTGGATCACAGAATGCCTCTAAATTGAAAAATGCCAAATATATGACATCACAATTAATTATGATTATGGGCTGATTAGTCATTACGCCATGGAAATGTTTTATTTAAAGGAAACAAGTGAGTGATTTTAGATGATATTGCTGGCTCTGGAATCACATGCAAATGCCAGGTATAACTTTATATTAGAAATTGCCACATACAATGGACATGAAATAAGAAGAGAGTAGTGGCTTGCTGGTTTATGGAAGCTTGGTAGAAAAGAAATTATGCTGATTATAATATGTATATTGGTAAAGATTTATTAATAGAATGTGCTTTGTCTGATTAATAGTATAATATCTTATATAAAATAAAAACCATAATGGACTAGCTAATAACCATATGGTAGATATGTTCATGTAAAAATGCTATATAATGTGTTATGTAATATAAGTAATATAATGTACATGCTTTATATGCATGGGGTATATTAATGTACAGCTACACATTTATGCATTACATGTGATTAAGCATGTATTGTACTAGTACATTAAATGTTGAAGGGTGTCATTGCATTTTGTACACAGTGAAGCTATATTTAATTTTTTTTTTTTTTTTGAGATGGAGTCTGGCTTTGTCGCCAGGCTGGAGTGCAGTGGCATGATCTTGGCTCACTCAACCTCTGCCTCCCGGGTTCAAGTGATTCTCCTGCCTCAGCCTCCCAAGTAGCTGGGGCTACAAGTGCCCGCCACCATGCTTGGCTAATTTTTTGTATTTTAGTAGAGACGGGATTTCACCATGTTGCCAGGATGGTCTGATCTCCTGACTTCGTGATCCACCTGCCTCAGCCTCCCAAAATGCTGGGATTACAGGCGTGAGCCACTGTGCCCAGCCCACTATATTTAACTTTTTCGATCCCAAGGCAATGAGAATTTGTGATTCCTGATGTAGAAAATGCAGGGACTGGTTTAAATAGAGTTTCAGCTTTGGGGGCTGATAATGGAGCTTGAGCCTTTTTCCTTGACTACCCTGGGAAGAAATCTTCTCAATTTTTAGTGTATAAGACCATTAAAAAGAAACAATAAACACAAAATGTAAAACACCTTAAACTTGGGATATAGAAAATATGTATGAGTAACATATTTAAAGAGACATTAGAGAATATTCTTTAATTTTAAACAGCTATAAGTCACAAAAATTGCCTTGTTGAAATAGAAAAAAAACCCATCAATATAGTAGCTGTGGTCAGATATCAAAACCGGTAGTGGTGAGTACCCTCAAATTCCTTATTTTAATTTTTTTAATTTTTAATTTTTAAGGGTATGTAGTGGGTGTATATATTTATAGAGCACATGAAATATTTTGATACACCCATACAATTTATAGTAATCACATCAGAGTGATATGGGTATCCATCACCTCAGGGACTTATCACTTCTTTGTGTTACAAACATTTCAGTTGTACTGTCATTTTTTTTTTTAGATGAAGTCTCACTCTGTCACCCATTGCTGGAGTCAGTGTCATGATCTTGGCTCACTGCAAACTCTGCATCCCAGGTTCAAGCAAGCCTCCCAAGTAGCTGGGATTACAGGTGCCCACCACCATGCCTGGTTAATTTTTTGTATTTTTTTTTTTTTAGCAGAGATGGGGTTTTGCCATGTTGGTCAGGCTAATCTTGAATTACTGACCTCAGGTAATCCACCCACCTTGGCTGCCCAAAGTGCTGGGATTATAGGGGTGAGCCACTGCGCCTAGCCCTAATTTTTGTATTTTTAGTAGAGATGAAGTTTCACCATGTTGGCCAGGCTGGTCTTGAGCTCCTGACCTCAAGTGATCTACGTGGCTCGGCCTCCCAAAGTGCTGGGATTACAGGCATGAGCCACCATGCCCAGCCAATTTTTAGATGTACAATGAATTGATGTTGACTGAAGTCACCCTGTTGTGGTATCAAATTATCAAATACCAGATCTTATTCTATCTATATGTTTGTACCCTCAGATTCTTCATTTTAAAGTGTTCTAAACTTTATTCCAACATTTTTCTTTAGGGAATAAAGTGATTATTTATATAAGAAGAAAACAGGCTTGTTACACGTCCCAGTTACATATTTTTAAGATAAGGCCATCTGGAAATATCAAATAAGAATAAAGTATATATTGCTTCAGTATAAGATCACCATGGACCTCTTCTGCAGCTGTTCCATACTTTGTCAATGATGAGCATCAGGACTACTGTCAGAATTTCATGAAGTCCCTTTATCTCTGACAGAATTCCACCCGTGAGCGTGCTCAGGGTGTACATGAAGAGTCATTATAAGCACTGAAACTGTAATCAGAAGTATAATGGACCTTATCTTTTCCTGTGTCTCATTAACACACATGAATAAGGCCCAGGACACAAATGAGTACTGCACCAAATGAGTTTTGTGATCAGTGGTTGGTGATAGTGAGGAAGGATGGCCAAGAAGATCACCTGTACAGACATGTGTCCCAGAAAGTAGACAAGATACTTCTTCAACAGGTACTTTTGCTGGGATAGGTCAAAAGTCAAGTCTTCTTCCATCTTTGCATGGCTGTATCACTGACAAATGCTGGGAGACCTTTCTTCATCTCCAGACTGCTTCTTATGCATGTTGGTTTGTTTATGCATATTCTGAGAAACAACAAACTCCATCACTAAAAGAATGGAGGAAAAGATAAAAGTCAACCTTGCACCACACTCCTATAACAGGCCATGTGAAGTGGTTCTCACAGCACTCTGCCAGACAAGCTTCAGATATTCCCGTGGCACTGGAATTCTTCCTTGATATCAAGCCAGGGGATCTGCCCTACATGCACAACTGAAGCATAAAGAAGAGCAATGCTGAACCACAGTGCTCACCCCACGTAGAAGTTGATGGGATCTCTGTTCATCTATAGCACGACAGATGCCATACTCAAAACTTCCAGTCTCTCAGCCATCTTGGAACCTAGGAAGACAAAAACAAAGTGGCATCATGCAGAAAGAATGACTGCATTTCAGGGCATACATACCTACAGTCTCTGCTGTTGTCAAGTGCTCTCTGTGAGGGTACTCAGTTGTTTTAGGTGAGAGGAGCACACCAAAGACATTTTAGGAAAGTGTCAAAGAGAAACACGCCTATTTCATAATATTTCTTATTCTCTCATTTACTAACTCTTTTTTCTAATTTTCTCTTATCAGTCTGTCTTTCCTACCTGATTTTATTCTCCAACTTCTTCCTATGGTTAACTCAGCCTTTTAAATAGTTATCTATCCTGTTTTCTCTCATCACAAATTCTCAGTGTCATTTCCTTCTTTTTCTACATTATGTAGCAACCTGTGCCAAGCAACCCACTTCAGCCAACAATTCTATGACAGCTTCAACTGTCATAGAACTCCCATGGGTATCTGGATGCAAATGCTTAAAGGGGACTCTTCACTGCTTCTCTGTGAGAAGTACTTATTTGAGATGGGTTAACTGAACTAATGGGTATCATTTCAGGCAATTCCCAAAGCCAACACTTCCAAAGCCTTTTGCCAATTTCAAAACCTGCTTCTGATTAACCAATCAGAATGGATGAATCTATAATAATGATTGCCTTCTACTGGAAGAACAGATTAAATTTCTCATTTGCTTTTCATCCTGCTGCTCATTTGAAATTTTCGTTGGTTCACGATATTTTAAGTAGCAAACACAGTTCTGAGTGCAGAAAATGAACGAGACAGTTCTTGCCTTGAATTATACATCTGATGATGTGAAGAGTAGTTTTTTCCCAATGTATTTATTGTGAACTCTTTGGTTCCTGTAATTTGTTTTCCTTTCTATGAACCAGGAATACATCATAAGAACAATTTATTATGAAAATACTCTGACAGTCACCACCTTCTCCAGCCCTCCCTACCAAGCTGGCTTGTTCTCCCTTTGTGCCTGGATCACTGTTTAAATTCTTCCTATATTCCTTTTTATTCTCTCATCATCCCCCAACTCTGCTTCCTTTCAAAGGTATAAATTCCTAATGAATATTTTACAGCCCACACTATGTTTCCGCATCTGCTTCTGAAAAATCCAACCTGCAACACTCCTCTTGAGGTGGGCTGAACCCAAAAAAACAAGCTATGCTCAAAGTGAGTGGAATTCTCTGGGGTCACAGGTTACTTTACAATTCACTATGCTTCATCCTTGCCTCAGAGCCCTCTGAAAGTAAACCCTCATTAACACAGAGAAGTGGCAGGCATGCATAAACTATCTCTGTGAGGATTCCACAGAGCCTGAAGCCTTACATTTTCTATCAAGGATGTGTAAGGATTTTAGCTGCTGCTCAACTTCAGAAAGGGAAGTGCCTTGAAAGTAAAATTGAAGAGGGGGTGGGGGGGATGGGATCCATTCAGGTACTGAAACATTTCTGACATTCTAAGTTACTTAAAACTATTTTTCTAGTTTCTTCAGTAGAGTTTTTAGTATGCTTTGAACTTGTTTCTGAAGTTTAAATGCATACAAAAAAACCACACAATTACATTGTTCTCTTCTACACCTTTCATAGGTTGAACACACTCTTGTAATTGTCACCCAAGTCAAGAAAAAAGCACTACTGACACCCCCAGTCCCGTTTGTACATTCTTTCAGTTACCATCCTCCATCATATAACCAACAGGTAAACATCTCACAATATAGTGATGCTATATGCTTTGGAAATGCATATAAATATGCTTTGGAAATGAATATAAATAGAATTATAAAGGATACAATCTTCTCTGTTGGATTTTTTATTTTACATATTGTTTGTGAGATCCACGTATAATATCATTGGCTGTGGTTGTATTTTTTCATTCTTGTTACTGTATACCACTTCATTGTATGAATAGACCACATGTTATGTACTCACTTTACTGCTGGTGTTTTCCAGTTTGGAGCTATTATGAATACAGCTGTTATGACTATTTCGTACATGTCTTTTGATGTTTTAGTTATATTCCCATAAGCCTGAGAGATCTATTTGCTCCACATCCTCACCAACACTTGGAATTTTCAGGTATTTTTCATTTTAGCCATTATAATGGGGATGTAGTTGTATCACATTATGGGTTTAATTTGCATTTACTTGATAATTAATGAGAATGAGCAATTTTCAAATGCTTATTGGCCATCAAAAAATCAATTTTTGTGACATATCTTTTCAAGTATTTTGTCCATTTTTTCATAAGTTTTTAATCTTTTTTTTTAATCTATAGGAATACTCTATATAATAAGCCCTTCATAGACATCTGAATTGCAAAATCCTCTCCCATTATGAGAGATACCTTTCCAACTTTTTTGGTAGTGCTTTTTTTTTTTGGTGGGGGAGACAGATTCTTGCTCTGTTGCCCCGGCTGGAGTGCAGTGGCACAATCTCGGCTCAATGTAACCTCCGCCTTCTAGGTTGTAGCTATTTTCCTGCCTCAGCCTCCTGAGTAGCTGGGGACTAATGTCACCACACCCGGTGAATTTTTCTATTTTTTGGTGGACACAGGGTTTCACCATGTTGCCCAGGCTGGTCTCAAACTCCTGACCTCTGGTGATCCGCCCCCTCTCGGCTTCCCAGAGTGCTGGGATTACAGGCATGAGCCATCGCACCCAGTGAGCCACTGTGCCCTTCCATAGTGCTTTTTAATCAGAAATTCTTAATGCTAATATTGGAATTTGTGTTTACTTCCTGTGGTATTTGTATACTAACTATTTAAGAAAACTACTCCAATATCATGAGGTTCTGTGTTTTATTCTGAAAAGTGTATTGCTTTATCTTTTTATGTACTTTAAAGTATAATACAGTAAAATTTACCCTTTTAGTATATTAGTTCAGCAAGTGTTGACAAAGGGATACAGTGATGTAACCACCACAATTAATATACAGAACAGTTAAATCAGAAACAAAAGATTTCCCTCTGTCCCTTTGTGATTAACTTCTTCTCTGCCCAAACCTGTGCTTTCTGTTCCTATAGTTTTGTCTTTTCCAGAATGTCACGTAAGTGGATTCATACAGTATGGAAACGTTTGTGTCTTGCTTCATTCATTTAGCACAATGCATTTGAGATTCATCCATGCTGTAGCATGTATAGGTAGTTCTTCCTTTTTATTGCTGAATAGTATTTCATTGTTTGGATGCTCTGCATCTTGTTAATCCATTAACCAGTTGAGAGACATCTGGGTTCTTCTAGTTTTTGTAGCTATATATATTAGGCCACTATAAAGCGTATACAAGTCCTCGTGTAAACATTTCATTTGGGTAATTTTCTAGGAGTGGGGTCTCTAAGTCCTGTGGTACATTTATTTTTAGCTTTATAAGAAACTGACAAATGATTTTCCAGATAGTGGTACTATTTTGCATATAAACAATAAAAAAATGTTTATTTACTCCTCCTGCTTGCCAGCATGTGGTATTGTGAAGTTTTTTTATTTTAGCTACTCTAATCAGTGTGTATAGGTATTTTGTCGTGGTTTTAATTTGCATTTCTATAATGACTAATGCTGTTAATTTCAGGTGCTTATTTTCCATCTGAATATCTTCCTTGTGGAAGTGTCTGTTCAAACCTTTTTGCCCATTGTTTACTCTTTAAAATTAACTTATGAGAGATTTTATGTATTCTAGATACAAGCTTATTATTAAATATGCATTATTAAATATATGCAATTATTTTCTCCAAGCCTGTGGCTTGCCTTTTCAGTCTTTTAAGGGTCTTTTGAAGAAGTAAAGTTTTAAATTTTCATAAAATCGGCATTATCAATTTGTTCTTTCAGTATCAGGGTCTTGTCCAAGAACTCTTTGCCTATCCAACGTGACACAGATTTTTCTTTTAAATTTTCTTCTTGCTAGTGTTGGTGATGAGAAATTTGAAGTCAATCTAATTGTATTTTCTTTTAGTATAAACTGTTTCTTTGCTCTGCAATTTAGATGAGGATTTATGTTTTAGCTAAATTCTGAAAATTTCTCATCTATTGTTGTTGTTATGTTATTGTCCCCTACTGCCTCATTTAATATTTCTATAACTCAGATGCATATTAAAACTTTTGTATACGTATCCTCCATATCTCTTAACTTTTGTGTTATATTCTTTATCCTTATTCTCCTTGTGCTGTATTTTTGAATTACTTATTTAGGTCTCTCAGGTCAAGAATCTTTTCTTGAGTCGTCCATTCTGTTCTTCACCTACTATCTTGAGGGTTTCTATTTTCATAGGGCAAATTTTTATTTTTATAATCTATGGCTTTAAAAATTAATAAAATGCCATTTATTATAAAATGTCATAAGATCTCTCTTTGAATATGTTACTTATTCTCTATATCTTGCCTGTTTTTTTTTTAAAGTTTCCTTGAGTGTGAAGTACTTCATTTGTTGTATTTATTGTCTTGTTTTCATGGTCTTGCAAACCAAAAATGAAGATTTCTTCCCAGGGCAATCAAGGAAGAGGACTCTCACTCAATTATCAGCCCCCAAAGCTGAATTTCTATTTAATCCATTCCCTGCATTTTCTACATGAGAAAACAAATTATTTTCATGTGCCATGTCACTACCAAAAATAAATATTAAAATAACAGTTCCACTATGTACATTATGCATTAGTGCTCTTCAATATTTAATAATATACTAGTACTACACATACTTAATCATATGAATGCATCTATGTGTAATTGTACATGGAAGAATATACCCCATGCATGTTAAGTGCAAGGGCCTGGGCCAGGCAATTCCCAAAGCACCTCTTCAGGTAGTCAGTTTCCATCCTGGGGCCAAGTTCCAGTTTTTTGGTTTTTTTTTTTTTAATAGCTTCTCACTCTGCCACCCGGGCTGTAGTGCAGTGGCGCGATTTTGTTTTGTTTTGTTTGTTTCTTTGTTTTTTGAGATGGAGTCTCGCTGTGTCCCCCAGGCTGGAGTGCAGTGGCTCGATCTTGGCTCTGCCTCCCAGGTTCAAGTGATTCTCCTGCCTCAGACTCCCGAGCAGCTGGGATTACAAGTGTCAGCCACCGCGCCTGGCCCCCACGTTCTAGTCTTGCCAGTTAATAGATGTGTGATCTTAAGCAAATCACTCAGTCTCCGGGAACCTCGGTTTCCTCACCCATGGGCATTCCCCTTCCTCTGCAGTGCGCGCTTTCGTTGCCTGGCAACAGGACGTGATGCCGGGATTGAGCGTAGGTGCGTGCGTAGGTGCGTGCGTAGGTGGTGGGTGCGTAGGTGGTGCGTGCGTAGGTGCGTGCGTGCGTAGGTGGTGTGTGCGTAGGTGCGTGCGTAGGTGGTGCGTGCGTAGGTGGTGCGTGCGTAGGTTCGTGCGTGCGTAGGTTCGTGCGTGCGTTGGATGAGCGCGCACGGCGGAGGCGGTTTTGACCCTTGGTTCCTGTGAGTTGCTTAGGACTCGGCTGGGTCTCCAGTCGGTGCTGGGCTCCTCCTCTTCCACCTCCTCCTCCTCCTCTTGGGTGGGGAACCCGACGGCACCTGCGGGCCAGGAGGGCGCCCCTTCTACAAACCCGGGTAGGAAAACCAAAGTGGAGCGTTGCCAGATACAATGCAGTACCGCATGCCCCATCAGCTTTGAATTTCAGATAAACGAGTTACCTTTGAACACAGATGTAGCATCATACAAAGTTATTCGTTGGTTATCTGAAATTCAGAGTTACCTGGGCGTGCTGCGTTTATTTGCTGAGTATGGCACCTCGGCCCGGGCTGCCTCCCTGTCCACTCTGGCTGGGTCTCAGGCGTGGGCAAGGGACCTCCTCCTTCCTTCTGTGGTAACTTTTTCAGGCTGGAGGCAGCTGTTTCTGTGGAAAGGGACTTTCTTATGTTGAGCCAAGATGCCTATTGGTGATATGGAAAGTCACACTTAAAACAGGAAAGATGGGTTATTCTCGTCGTTCATGGAAGCACGTGCTGAGCGAGATGACAAGCCTAGCCCGCGTCCTGCCGATATGTCCACAATTCCCAGACAGAACCTCGACTTGGTCCAACCCCTAGGCCGGAAGTTTTCCCGTTAGAAATAATGGTCCACTTCTCATGTTCATCTTTGGAGCAACAGCAGGAGTCTGTTCCCATTCTTATGTGATTTCACTTCAAGTGACGTTGAGATGTCTAGGCAGTATTTTTGTCTTTAGAGTACATCATACTGAAGAAATACAAGTGAAGATACTGTGTTCCAAAGTCAGTTGAAATAATGCTTTGCTCTGTGTGGTTAAGACAGCAATGCCAACTCCATAGGGAATTAGGTTTATTTGTGCCACTTTGTTTTCCGTTTTAATGACTATATTTTCATATACATGCATACACATTCCTTTTCCCACTCCTTTGTATTCCTTTCTCCCGTACAAAAGATGGCATATTGTGTGCAATTTCTGCACCTTGCTTTCTTCACCTTGTGTCCTAGAGTTCACACCTTACTTTAGAGAGCTTCCGCATTCTCTGGTATATTTGCATAATAATCCATTGTGTTGCTCTGCTTCATCAGTCCTGAATTTGATGAATATTTAGATGGTGCTCCAGTCTGGCTATTTTAAATAATGGTACAAATAACCATATGCATATACCATTTCATATTTTTGCAAGCATATCTTTGTTTTTGTTTGATACAGAGTCTTGCTCTGTTGCCCAGGCTGGAGTGCAGCGGCATTTTGTGTAGTATCTTGAAGGTATTTTCTGACTCTTTTGTATCAGGAAGTCTACTTCTCTAGTAAGATTAGATAATTTTTTCTGAATTGTTCCCTTAAATGTGCTTTCCAGGTTGCTTATCTTCTCTCCCAAGAATGCCTATAAGTCATAGGTTTGGTCACTTTACATAATCCCGTATTTCATGAATGTTTCTTTTTTTTTTTAATTTTAATTTTTATTTATTTTTATTCGACTGGGTTAATTTGAAAGAGCAGTCTTCAAGCTCTGAAATTCTTTCTTCTGCTTTACCTAATCTACTATTAAAGCTTTCAAACATATTTTGAAAATCTTTTAAGTGAATTTTTCATTTTTAGAACTTCTGTTGTTTAGATATCTGTCTCTTCCTTCATCTCCTGGATTGCTTTCATGGTTTCTTTGTGTTGGTTTTCAACTTTCCCTTGGATCTTATTGAGCTTCCTTGCAATCCATACCTTGTATTCTTTATCTGTCATTTCTGAGTTTTCATCTTGGTTAAGGTCTATTGATCCTTAGGTAGTGTCACAACATTTGCATTTTTTATGTGCAAGAATTCTTACTCTGGTTTCTTCTCATTTGGAGAAGCTGACACTTCTTATTTTTGCATTTATTTTCATTTCAATTTTTTTAAAAAAGCTATCGTTCCCCTTTCCCTGGGGGTGTGACTGTGGAATATGTAGGGTAGGGTCTTTTGGCTTTGCTTCTGTAGATAGCCAGGTGCCCTTTTCTCTGCAGGTTTTATATTAGGCTGTGCAGTTTGACCTGCAGGCCAGTAGATGGTGCATATGGGTAATAGCCAGCTGGGGCACAAGCAGATGGGTATGTAGTTGATATTTGTTTACTGTGAGGTGCTGTCTGTTGTTTCAAGTGATGGGCTGGAAAATGCAATGCCTGATTCCCTGAGCTTTCTGTTTAGCAGGGATTTGGGAGACACAGCTGGGCGTAGCTGGACTCCCTGGCTTGCCAATGAATACCAATGGTGAGCAGGCACCAGCCCTGATAGGAGTGGCTAAAGGAGCTCCTTGTGAAGTGTACTGAGGTCTCTGCAGGTGTTGGGTGAGAGAGAGAGCTACACTAGCTCCACATCCTAGTAAGACAACAGTGTGCTCTGTTTCCCTATCATGCCACAGTCCCAGGGCATGTGACTTGCAGCTCGGATGTGCTTTGTTGTCTATCTGAAGGCCACAGTGTAGCTGAGAGTCACAGAAAACACCTGTCCCATGGCTCTCCACAGGAGTGGTTTCAGGACAGAACCTCTCCACTTAGCCCAATACAGACAGCTTTGTGGTCCAGCTATTCTCTGATGTGGTAATGCTGCTGCTTCATGTAGAGACGGGGAAGAGCTTTATCTTTTGGCACATGTAAAATAGATGTTAGTTGTGGTGGTGTTGGCAGGTTGAGCTGGCCTGAGTTCAGGTCCTGGTGGTAGTGGTCAGATTCCAAGGGTGTTGGATAATTCCCCAATTCTCGGGCTTCTAGATGGCCCACTAGCTAACATATATGAGTTCTGAAGAAGCTGGACTAGGATCAGGCCTGTGGACTTGTTCTCAGGGTCCCAGGGTTCAGGTCCCAGTTGTGATTGGAAGGGATATTCTAGGTCCCGGAGTCACTGGGATAACTTTCAGATAGGGCCAGGCAGAACACTCAGGCAATGAGAGCCTGAGGGCAAATCACAGTCCTATGGGAACTGGGCTCTCAGAAGTGCTGTGGCCTGCAGCTGAAATGGTCAGGCAGGAGCAGGGCAGCTTTGCTGTAAGCGTTTTACATTAGAAGGCAGGCCTCTCAGCTGGGGCAATGGAGACTGGCAGTTGTGAGGCATGTGGCCTACTCTCACTTTCCTCCCATAGGAGTGGCACTAGACATAGCTATTGGAAGTGAGTAAAGGTACCCAGCCACTCCCCAACACCCAACTCCTTGGTCCTGGGGCAGCTGGGGAGCAGGGAGCAGTGGCTGTGACTAATGTGGGAGCTGAAGGGCTTATCGGTGGCCTTTAGTGACTGTAGTCAGAGGAATGTCAAGTCACAGCTGTACTGCTCAGGTCAGAGTGGGGCGGCTACACTGAGGGCCTGTTGTCTAGATGAAGGATCCCATTTGGCGGGGAGTGGCAGAGGCATGGAGTGTTGTGTGTAGTCTGTCTTCTCCTCTGTATCTGTCTGTGGGGTATGCAAAAACGCCTGGCCTTCCTCCTTGGTAGGGCAGCAGCAGCTGGCCCTGGGGTGCTCAGAAATAAAAAACCTGTGGGGTTCTATGGGGGCTCAAGTGGTGCCTCTGCACAGTTTCCAGGTGGCTCCCTGTGTTAGTCTGGAGGCCCAGGTGGTTGAGGGGGCTCTCCTGCAACTGGGATTGTAAAGGTCCATGGCAGATGTGTAGAAACCCGGGATTCTCTCACTCACTTACCCCTTCCCCACATTAGGAAGCCTCCCCTGACTCTGTGCTGGTCCCAACTCTGATGGCTGTCCAGCCTAGCTCTCAGCTGCTTTCCATGGTTACCATCACTTCTCTGGTGAATGTCAGTGTGCTCCCTTAAATGGTCTACCTGAATTCTTAGTCTTTACTTGCTATTTTGATTCTATGCTGTGAGGCCCACTAGCTGCTTCTAGTCAGGTATCTTGAAGCATAACCTCCCCTTGGCAGTTTCTTACGAAGTTAAACATAAATCGACCACACAACGTAGAGATCTGGCTCTTACATATTGACCCAAGTGAAGTGTTTACACAAAAACTTGTACATAATTTTTTATAACGGTTTCATATGTAACTACCCAATCTGCAAACAACTCAAATCTCTCTTCACTGGATAATGGAAACAAATTGCAGTACATCATAACATAAAATTTTACTCAGTAATAAAAAGGAACAACTACCTATACATGCTGTAGCATGGATGAGTCTCAAATGCATTACGCTAAGTGAACAAAGCAAAACACAAAAGTTTATGTATTGTGTGAATCCACTTACTTGGCGTTCTGGAAAAGACAAAACTATCAGAACAGAAAGCAGAGGACCTGGCAGAGGAGGGTTTGATTACAGAGTGGGGAAAGGAGAATGTTTTGTTGTGAATTAACTTCGATATATTGATTATGGTGCTGGTTACATGACTGTATGCCATTGTCAACAGTTGTGGAACTATACACTAAAAAGGGTGACTTTTATTGTATTATACTTTAATGCAAAGTACAAAAAAAAGCAATAAAATTTTCAGAAGAAAACATAGAACATCTTCATGATATTGGAGTAAGTAGTTTTCTTGAATAGTACATGAAAAACCACAGGAAATAAGCACAAATTCTAATAATATTAAGAATTTCTGTTCATTAAAAAGCACAATTTACGAAGTTGGAAAGGTATCTCTCATAATGGGAGAAGATTTTGCAATTCAGATGTCTGCGAAGGGCTTATATCCAGAATAGATAAAGGATTCCTACAGGTAAACAGGAAAAAGATAACTTTTAAAAAATGAACAAGGGACTTGAACAGGCATGCCACAAAAGGTGATTTTCAGAGGGCCAATGAGCATTTGAAAATTGCTCTGTTTCTTTCTTTATTTTTATAGAGAAAAAAAGAGATGCTCTGTTTCATTAACCATCAAATAAATGCAAATTAAACCCATAATATGATACAATCACATCCCCACCGTATGGCTAAAATAAAAAATACCTGAAAATTCCAAGTGTTGGTGAGAATGTGGAGCAAATAGATCTCTCTGGCTTGTGGGAGTAGATAACTAATACATCAAAAGACATGTACAAAATAGCCATAACAGCTGTATTCATCATAGCTCCAAACTGGAAAACACCAGCAGTAAAGTGAGTACGTAACGTGGTCTATTCACACAATGGAGTGGTATACAGTAACAAGAATGAAAAAATACAACCACAGCCAATGATATTATACATGGATCTCACAAACAATATATAAAATAAAAAATCCAACAGAGAAGATTATATCCTTTATAATTCTATTTATATACATTTCTGTTAAAGCACATTGGAAACTATGTTGTGAGATGTTTACCTATTGGTTATGTGATAGAGGATGGTAACTGAAAGAATGTACAAATGGAATTGGGGGTGTCAGCATGTTTTTTTCTTGACCTGGATGGCAATTACATTAGAGAGTTCGATCTATGAAAGGTATAAGTCAGAACAATGTGATTTATATACTTTTTTCTGTGTATTTAGACTTCAAAGATATTTTCAGAGTGTGTGTACTAAAAATTACACTGAAGAAACTAGAAAAGAGATTTTAAAGAACCTAAAAAGTTAGGTGGATATGTCAGGAATATTTCAGTATCTGAAGGAAACCTTCCTCCCCTCCAATTTTAATTGCAATGCATTTTCCCCTCTGAAGTTGAACAGCAGCTAAAATCACTAGTTCAGCAGGTCCTTGGCAGAACATGTAAGACTTCAGGCTCTGTCTTTTCACAGAGATAGCTGATACAAGCCTGTCAATTCTCTGTGCTCAATGAATTATTTTCAGAGAGCTCTGAGGCAAGGATGAAACAGTGAATTGTAGAGTAACTAACTGAGGCTAGAGGGAGAACCCTTCTCTCTTGTCCCCCAGGTATCCACATCTGAAGAGGAGTTTTGCAGTTTGTGTTTGTCAGAAGCAAATGCTGAAATGGAGTGAGGGATTCAAAATATGTATTAGAATTAATAGCTGTGAAAGGAAACACAGTGGGGCTGGTGAGTGAGCAGAATAAGATTGAGGAAGAATCTGAACTGCAGCTCAGGCACAACAGAGCCCCAGCCATCTTGGTAGGGAGAGCTAGAGCAGGGGTTGACTGCTACAGTGGGTTAATAATAAATTGTTCTGATGATGTGTTTTTGGTTCATAGAAAGGAAAATGAATCCCGGGAGCCACAGAAGTCATGATAGATGTATGGGGAAACAAACTAGTCTTCATACCATCAGATGTATATTCAAGGCATTAACTGTCTCATTCATTTTCTGCACTCAAAACTGTGTTTGATGCTCAAAATGTCTCTGAACCAATGAAAATTTCAAATGGGCAGCAGGATGAAAAGCAAATGAGAAATGTAATCTGTTCTTCCAGTAGAATGCAATTATTATATATTGATTCATCCATCCTGATTGGTCATCAGAAACAGGTTTTGAAATTGGTGAAAGGCTTTGGAAATGTTGGCTTTAGGATTATCCCGAAATGATACCAATGAGTCCACTAACCCGTCTCAAACAAGTACTTCTCACAGAGAAGTGGTGAAGACTCCCCTTTGAGCACTCGCATCCAGGTACTCATGGGGGTTCTATGACAGTTGGAGCTGTAACGGCTGAAGTGGGTTGCTTGGCACAGGTTGCTACATAATTTAGACAAAGAAATGACACTGAGAACTTGTGATGAGAGAAAACAGGATAGATAACTATTTAGAGGACTGAGTAAGCCATGGGAAGAAATTGGAGAATAAAATCAGGTAAAAAAGACAGACTGATAAGAGAAAAATAGAAAAAGGAGTTAGTAAATGAGAGAATAAGAAATATTAAGAAATAGGCATGTTTCTCTTTGACACTTTCCTAAAATGTCTTTGGTGTGCTCCTCTCACCTAAGATAATTGAGTACCCTCACAGAGAGAACTTATCATGACAACAGCAGAGACTGTATGTATGTACACGCTGAAATGCAGTCATTATTTCCACCTGATGCTACTTTGCTTTTGTCTTCCTAGGTTCCAAGATGGCTAAGAGATGGGAAGATTTGGGTGTGGTACCTGTCATAGGTGAGCAGAGATCCCACTTCACATGGCCTGTTCTAGGAGTGTGGTGCATGGTTGGCTTTCTCTTTTCCTCCATCTTTTTTGTGATGGAGTTTGTTGTCTCTCAGAATATGTATAAACAAACCATAAGAAGCAATCTGTAGATAATGAAGGGTCTAATGACATTGGTAGTGATGCAGACCATGCAAAGATGGAAGAAGATATGACTTTTGACTTATTCCAGCAAAAGTCCCTGTTGAAAAAGTACCTTGTCTACTTTCTGGGACATATGTCTGTACAGGTAATCTTCTTGGTCATCCTTCCTTACTATCACCGACCACTGATCACAAATCCCATTTGGTGCAGTACTCATTTGTGTCCTGGGCCTTATTTATGTGTGTTAATGGGACACAGGAAAAGATAAGGTCCATTATACTTCTGATTACAGTTTCAGTGCTTATAATGACTCTTCATGTATACCCTGAGCATGCTCATGGGTGGCATTCTGTCAGAGATAAAGGGACTTCATGAAATTCTAACAGTAGTCTAGATGTTCATCACTGACAAAGTATGAAACGGATGCAGAGGAGGTCCATGGTGATCTTATACTGAAGCAATACATACTTTATTCTTATTTGCTGTTCCTAGATGGTCTTATCTTAAAAATATAAAACTAGGAAGTGTAACAAGCCTACTTTCTGCTTATGTGAGTAATCAATTTATTTCCTGAAGAAAATAATTGGAATAAGGTTCAGAAATGAGGAATCAGAAGATATTCACCACTCCTTGTTTTAATATCCCACCACAGTGAAAATTTAAGGCCCATTATTTTCTATTTAATTGATTAGTATTTTAATGTTAAGTTTAAAAGAATTTCTATGCAGGATAAATACTTGTTGGAGGGAGGAGTAGAGTGGAAATGATAGATAATTGAGCTTCTTTGGTATATTAGGTAGTACTTATAGTGTTCTTAACATAATATATTTCAGAGTTTTCTACTTAGGTAAATCAATGCAGATGTTTCTCAAAGAATGTCAATAACAAGTATCTTGTATATGTTGATGAGGTAAATGAATAAGAAAATGGGAAATAGTATGTTCTCAGAGCTTCAAAAGAAATGACTGAGTTTTAGATATGTATAAAAGAGAAAAAAAACAGAAAAATACATTTCTCTACTCAGATACATCTCTTTCCCTTTGATACTTTATTTTTTTGTTACTGACTTCTAAATTTCAGCAAACTGAACTATGTAGAATTGATTTGAATTTGAGAAGCAAATTGTTCATGGAATAATTGAAGCTTCTTCATTGGCAAACATTTGATTGTAAATGCAGCCACAGCTGTACTTCGGGACAAGGGCAATGTTATACTGATCTTCAAAGGGCAAGAGTAGTGGTTTCCTATGAACCAGGATGACTTATCACAAATAGCGGTTTAGAACATGAGATTGTATGATAGTAGTATGGATGGATATATCTGTGGAGTCAGGCACTGACATATAGTACTTGAATGACAGCCTGAGATTCAACATATCTTGTTCTGAACTCCATTTAAGGTCAATAAGGTAAACTGACAAGACCAACCTCTGGCAATTGATGTGTCCCTTCACCCAAGCTCCTCCTGTCACACTAACTGGATTATGCTTTAGGTGATCCCAGATCTTTATAATTTGTGACACTGCAATATAAGACACAAGCAAAATTATCTCTGTGGTCTATTTTGGAAATATGTAGAACGTATCTTTTCAGTAGAAAAATACCTATTGTGCTATGAATATGCCACTTGTAGGTAAATTCTTCTCAAGTCTTACATCTCTCTGTCCAGTTTTCCCCATCATTACTCTCACTCCTTCCTGTCACATGATTATATTTCATTTGGCTTTCAACAATAGCTGCCTAATGTCGACTTCCTCTCATTCTCTACTATTGCCACTGGTTGATTTCCTCTCATTCTCCACTATTGTCACTATTGCCTCCATAACCCCCTTATTTTAAGCAGTTCTTTCTACTGACTTCAAGTCTTTAGACAAACCTTAACTCTTTGAACCAATTCCCAGTCAGAAACTCTTTTACCATCTATGACCGTAAGCACCCCTACTTCAAGATATCCAATCTCTTTAGCCTGAACCAATGTACACCTTCCATGTGTCAACTTTTTTATTTTTTATTTTTTTAATTTTTCTTTTCACTCAGAAACATGGGCATGACCATGTATCAGTTTATTATATTAACTACAATTCCTGTTTCCCTAAAATGTGTAAAGCCAAACTGCTACCTGACTGCCTTGGGCCCACTTTCTCAGAACTTCTTGAGACCATTTTCCAGACCATGGTCACTCATATTGGCACAGAATAAATCTCTTTAAATATTACAGAGTCTGTTTTGAAATCAACATACCTGATCCTTACATTTGATTCCATCTGGTTTCTAACTCTCCTCACTTTTGTGCTCATTATCTCACTTCCACCACTGCTTCATGCCTTGTATTTCAGATTCAGCTCCATTTCCTTAGCAATACCTGTGCTTTCTCTAGATTTTTGGTTCTCCTGCTTTTAGTTCTCTGCCTTACCCACCCTGTCTCTGGATTCCTTGAGTAAATATCCCTTTTAGCTTGGTTTGGCTCTTGGACTCACCACCATAAACAATGTTTGCATCAGGCACTGATCTTAGGTTTTACAATAGTGATGTTGTCCCCAGGAACAATTTAGGGAGGCACCCAATCTCAAACAGAAATTTCTTAATGTAGATCCATTACCTACAGTATCATGCTCCAACCACCTAACTGTTTTTAATCTTACAACCTCCATGAACTTTGTCTATGGTCTCTAATCAAATATCATGTTAAATTTAGATGTAATTGGCCTTACAGTTTTCATGTTCATAGTGGATTAGATATACAGGTCCAAAGATGTTGAAGGGAAAAAAACATAAAAACCAAGAAGTGACCACAATGAAAAGAAAGCCGATAATAGTGAGAAATCAAAATATACATCTATCTCAGTCTGGAATTAAATAGTCAAGGAAAAAACAATCATATAGATGTCAGTATCCATTGGACTTTATTTCTAAATTGTGTACAGAAAATATCTTTTATGACAACGCTAAGTGATTAAGAAATGTTCACTTATTTTCCTTATATTCAGATTAAGAAAGAGTGAAAATGCATATCATTGTTAGGAAGATGTTTGCCAAATGTATTAAAAGTACCAACACAAACCTAAATTTTAAAACACCTTATAATGTTATTTAGAAAACTCACCTTAAGAAAAAAACTTTAGTTTCTGAAAATGGGTAAAAAAGAAAGAGAAAAGCATCCCTTGACATCTAGGAGCTAACCTGACACTCAGAGGACCTGTTCATGGCCTTGTCCTGTGCAGCAGAAAAATTTCACAGAACATCAACTTCAGACAAGGAGCAAGATAAAAAAAAGAAAGACTACTCCATAATCATGAACACACAATAAAAGCAGAAAAACATAAACATTTGTCAAACCACCAGAATGACCACGTATCTTCCTATTCTGACTACTATGGTTACTGTTGTTTCTTTACCAAATAAAGTTTCAGACTTCTTATAGTTTTTCTTCCTTCTGGAAAAGATTTATTAAGATACTCAGTGTTATAATTAGTCTCGTTTCCTGACAGCATCTGTATTAGTCAAGGCTCAGAGAAAGAGTCAATAGAATACAGAGAGATACAGAAAAGGAAACTTATTACGGGAATTAACTTACATAATTATGGAGGCTGAAAAGTCCCATCAGCTGCCATCAGCAAGCTGAAGAACGAGGAAAGTCAAGGGAGTGATTCTGCCTGAGTTTGAAGGCCTGAAAACAAGGGGAACTTATGCTGTATTCTCAGTTTGCAGCTAAAGGCCTGAGAACCCCAGGGCTGGGATTGGGGAGGAGACTGGTGTAAGTCCCCAAGTCCGAAGGCCCAAGAAATCAAAGCTCCATGTCCAAGGGCAAGAGAAGCTGGATACCCCAGCTCAAAGAGAAAGAGAAAGAGAAAGACTAAATTCCCCCTTTTTCCACCTTTTTGTTCTACCTGGGCCCTCAGCAGATTACATGATGCTCACTCACATTGGTGAGGGTAATCTCTACTCAGTCTGCTGATCGAAATGGTAATCTCCTCCAGAAATACCCGCACAGATACACCAAAAATAATGTTTACCAGCTATCTGGGCATGTAAGTCAATCAAGTTGACACATAATATTAACCATCGCAGCATCCAATCCAGAACAAAACTCTGCTTGTTTAAACTCTCCAAAACTACCTAACACCAGCCCAAATCCTATAATAAATTATTTCTAACACCCTCTGAATGAAGCGCCGCAAGGTACTCTGTGGCATGCATTTTCCCTCACTGCAAAAATAAAGAAACACAACTTGTTTAACTACAGGTGTGTTCCTGGTGGTCTTTGAAGGAAGACATCAATAGAAAACAGCACGCTGGTTAAAGACTGTTTTTATTCGAATCCTGGCTTTGCCAATCAACAGCTGCATAAATTAAACTCTCAACCTTAGTTCCCTTATTTGTAAAACAAGGATAACAAAAATACATTTTTATAAGGTTGAGTTGAGGATTAAATGAAATAACAGAAGATTATCTCGTAACTAATTTTAGCTGTAGGAAACAATACCTAACCAAATTGGCTTTAAAAATAAATATTAAAAAGTGGTTAATATTTATCTCACATTACACCAGTTTTAGATGGCCTAAGAGTTTTGATGAGTGGCTTGTTGATGTCAAATGAATCCAAGTGCTTCACATCTTTCCACTGTAACCTTGCCCTGTGTCCTGAGCACTGCCGCACTCATGAGGTTGCAGGATGCTGTGGCCTCTTTAAGTGTCATGCCTGCAACACTTCTGTCTTAAAAAAAACAGGAAGTAAGGAGGATAGCAACCTTCTCTTACATCTCTCTGCTTTGGGCAGAGAGAAAACCCTTTTCCAGAATTCCTACCAACAGATCTTCCTTTTTTGTCTTTTTCCTGAGAGTCAACATTGTGCTAACTCCGAGCTGGGATTCTAGAGCTACATTGTCTGAAATAGAATCCCAGCTCTACCACTGACTGACTATGTGATCAGGGCAAGTTACTTAAGCCTCACTATATGTTAATTTTCCACCTATAAAATGGGAATAATAGTGTCTACATTAAGAGTTGGTATGACATGTTAAGTGTATGTGAGTGCTAATTCTTATGATGTGCTGTGTCACATGGTCATTGATACTTACAAGGGAGGCTGTGAATGGAAGTATGTGGCCTTTTTAGCCTCTTTCTTGCCTTTCTTTCTTTCTTTTCTTCCTTCTTTCTCCTTCCTTCCTTCTTCCTTCCTTCCTTTCTCTCTTTTTCTTTCTCTTTCCTTCCTTCTTCCCTCCCTCCCTCCTTCCTTCCTTCATTCTTTCTTCTTTCTTGACAGAATCTTGCTCTGTCACCCAGGCTGGAGTGCAATAGCATGGTCTCAGCTCACTGCAACCTCTGCCTCTTGGGTTCAAGCGATTCTCCTGACTCTGCCTCCTGAGTAGCTGGGATTACAGGTGCCTGCAACCATGCCCAGCTAATTTTTGTACACATATATTTTTAAATAGAGATGGAAGTTCACTAACTTGGCCAGGGTGGTCTCAAACTCTTGACCTCGTGATCCACTCACCTCAACCTCCCAAAGTGCTGGGGTTAGAGGCATGAGCCACCCCGCCCAGCCTAGCCTCTTTCTTAGAAGGGTAGGCTGTGCTAAGAAAGAAGAAATGGAAACAAAAAGGTTCTTGCAAAGGCCAACCAGGTATGTCACTACCTGTAAAAATGAGAATAAATTTTCCTTGTTCTATCTTACTCCCCTTTCTTTCCACATCAATTCTATACTTGAGATAACTATGTCCTTAGAAATGTGCCACATAGGGAGATCCAAGATGGCCGATTAGGAGGAACTCGCGAATGCAGCTCCGAGAGAAAGTGCAGAGGGTGAGTGGACGCCGCATTTCCAGACGGATATTTACTGCCCACAGACCAGGAGATTCACAGGGGGAAGAGCACCACAGGTCGCCAGCGCTGCTGGCTTGAGCTGTGCGGCCACCGCTAGGCCTGCACCCTGAGGCAGGGAGCAGCGGCTCCTTCTGCAGAGTGAGTGCGACTGAGTCCTCTGTAAGCCAGCAAGGGGAGCTGAAACAGGGAGTCAAGCCAGGAGATTCCCCGGGCAAAAACGCGCCACGAATCTCAGAGCTGCCGCTTCAGCAACGGCTCACTGGGCAGTGGATTTTTACTGCCCACAGACCAGGAGATTCACAGGGGAAAGAGCCCCACGGGTCACCAGCGCGGCTGGTTTGACTGGCGCAACCGCTCGGCCTGTGCCCTGAGGCAAGGGAAGTGGCCCCTCCTGCAGAGTGAGTGAAACCGAGTCCCGGGTAAGCCAGCAAGGGGAGCTGAAACAGGGAGACAAGACAGGAGACTCCTGGGCAAAGAAAGCGCCTCAGGAAACACAACTGAACCCGGGTCGGTCCAGCTCTGTGGGGGAGGGGTGCCCTCCATTAGGACACACCCTGCAGTTCCTAGGGCAATTTGCCGCAACCAAGGTAACCCGCCACTACAGAGACTCCGTCACTACAGGGGCGGGCCATCATAGCGGAAACAGTTCTAACTACACCCATATAAACAGGACTGCAGGGAAGTTCACAAGGAAGCTGGGCGGAGCCCACAGCAGCTCAGCGAAGCCTCTACAGGCTGAGTGCGACTAGGCTGCCACCTTGAGGGCAGGGAAAGCAACAACAAGACAGCGGAAAATCATAACTCCCTAAATCCCCGGGACAGAACACCGGGAGGGAAGAAAAAGGGGGTTTATGAGTTCTGCTGCTGCAGACTTAAAATTACCAAAATCAGAAAGACAGCAACTACAAAGTCGATAGGCGGATAAATCCACAAAGATGGGAAGAAACCAGCACAAAAAGGATGAAAACACCCAAAATCAGAACACTTCTCCTCCTACAAGGGAGCACAACTCCCCACCAGCAAAGGAACAAGACTGGATGGAGAATGAGTGTGAGGAAATGACAGAATCAGCTTTCAGAAAGTGGATAATAATAAACTTTCATGAGCTAAAAGAACATGTTCTAACCCAATGCAAAGAAACTAAGAACCTTGAGAAAAGACTTGATGAAATGCTAACGAGATTGGACAACTTAGAGAGGAATATGAGTGAATTGATGGAGCTGAAAAACACAACACGAGAACATCGCGAAGCATGCACAAGTTTCAACAGCCGAATTGACCAAGCAGAAGAAAGGATATCAGAGGTAGAAGATCAACTCGATGAAATAAAACGAGAAGGCAAGATTAGAGAAAACAGGGTAAAAAGGAATGAACAAAGCCAACAAGAAATATGGGACTATGTGAAAAGACCTAATCTACGTTTGATAGGGGTACCTGAATGTGACGAAGAGAATGCATCCAAGCTGGAAAATACTCTCCAGGATATTATCCAGGAAAACTTCCCCAACCTAGCAAGGCAGGCCAATATTCAAGCCCAGGAAATACAGAGAACACCACAAAGATATTCCCCTAGAAGAGCAACACCGAGGCACATAATCATCAGATTCACCAGGGTTGAAATGAAGGACAAAATACTATGGGCAGCCAGAGAGAAAGGTCGGGTTACCCACAAAGGGAAGCCCATCAGACTCACTGCAGATCTCTCAGCAGAAACCCTACAGGCCAGAAGAGAGTGGGGGCCGATATTCAACATCCTTAAAGAAAAGAACTTTCAACCCAGAATTTCATATCCAGGCAAACTAAGCTTCAGAAGTGAAGGAAAAATAAAATCCTTTGTGAACAAGCAAGAACTCAGAGATTTCACCATCACCAGACGAGCTTTACAAGAGCTCCTAAAGGAGGCACTACACATAGAAAAGAACAACCAGAACCAGCCACTCCAAAAACACACGAAACGGTAAAGAGCATCAACACAATGAAGAATCTGCATCAACCAATGGGCAAAACAGCCAGCTAGCATCAAAATGACAGGATCAAATTCACACATAACAATATTAACCCTAAATGTAAACGGACTAAATGCCCCAATCAAAAGACACAGACTGGCAAACTGGATAAAAAGCCAAAACCCATCAGTGTGCTGTATCCAGGAAACCCACCTCACATGCAAGGATACACAAAGACTCACAATAAAGGGATGGAGGAAGATTTACCAAGCAAATGGAGAGCAAAAAAAAGTAGGAGTTGCAATTCTCATCTCTGACAAAATAGACTTTAAAGCAACGAAGATCAAAAGAGACAAAGAAGGACATTACATAATGGTAAAGGGATCAATGCAACAAGAAAAGCTAACGATCCTAAATATATATGCACCTAATACAGGAGCACCCAAATATATAAGGAAAGTTCTTAAAAAATTACAAAGAGACCTAGACTCCCACACAATAATAGTGGGAGACTTCAACACCCCATTGTCAATATTAGACAGATCAACGAGACAGAAAATTAACAAGGATATCCAGGACTTGAACTCAGACCTGGAACAAGCAAACCTAATAGACATTTACAGAACTCTCCACCCCAAATCCACAGAATCTACATTCTTCTCAGCACCACATCACACCTACTCTAAAATTGACCACATAATTGGAAGTAAATCACTCCTCAGCAAATGCAAAAGAACGGAAACCATAACAAACAGTCTCTCAGACCACAGTGCAATCAAGTTAGAACTCAGAATTCAGAAACCAACCCAGAACTGCACAGCTTCATGGAAAATGAACAACTTTCTCCTGAATGTAGACTGGATAAACACTGAAATGAAGGCAGAAATAAAGATGTTCTTTGAAACCAACAAGAACGAAGACACCACATACCAGAATCTCTGGGACACATTTAAAGCAGTCTCTAGAGGAAAATATATAGCAATAAGTGCACACATGAGAAGAAAGGAGAGAACTAAAATTGACACCCTATCATCAAAATTGAAAGAGCTAGAGGAGCAAGATCAAAAAAACTCAAAACCTAGCAGAAGACAAGAAATAACTAAGATCAAAGCAGAATTGAAGGAGATAGAGACACGAAAAACCCTACAAAAAATCAATAAATCCAGGAGCTGGTTTTTTGAAAAGATTAACAAAATAGACAGACCACTAGCCAGACTAATAAAAAAGAAAAGAGAGAATAACCAAATAGATGCAATAAAAAATGATAAAGGGGATATCACCACAGATTGGACAGAAATTCAAACCATCATCAGAGATTATTACAAGCAACTCTATGCACATAAATTAGAAAACCGGAAAGAAATGGATAAATTCCTGGACAGTTGCCTCCTCCCAAGCCTAAACCAGGAAGAAGTTGAAACCCTGAATAGACCAATAACAAGGGCTGAAGTCGAGGCAGCAATTAAGAGCCTACCACCCAGAAAAAGCCGAGGACCAGATGGGTTCACAGCTGAATTCTACCAGACATACAAAGAGGAACTGGTACCATTCCTACTGAAACTATTCCAAATAATCCAAAAAGAGGGAATCCTTCCCAAATCATTTGATGAGACCAACATCATCCTAATACCAAAACCCGGCAGAGACTCAACAAGAAAAGAAAACTACAGGCCAATATCCATGATGAACATAGATGCAAAAATCTTCAATAAAATACTGGCAAGCCGATTGCAACAGCACATCAAAAAGCTTATCCACCATGATCAAGTAGGATTCATCCCGGGGATGCAAGGCTGGTTCAATATACGCAAGTCTATAAATGTAATTCACTACATAAACAGAACCAAAGACAAAAACGACATGATTATCTCAATTGATGCAGAGAAGGCCTTCAACAAAATTCAACAGCCCTTTATGCTAAAAACTCTCAATAAACTAGGTATTGATGGAACGTACCTCAAAATAATAAAAGCTATTTATGACAAACCGACAGCCAATATCATACTGAATGGGCAAAAACTGGAAGCATTCCCTTTGAAATTGGGCACTAGACAAGGATGCCCTCTCTCACCACTCCTATTCAATATAGTACTGGAAGTTCTAGCCAGAGCAATCAGGCAAGAAAAGGCAATAAAGGGTATTCAATTAGGAAAGGAGGAAGTCAAATTGTCTCTATTTGCAGACGACATGATTGTATATCTAGAAGACCCCATCGTCTCAGCCCAAAATCTCCTGAAACTGATAAGCAACTTCAGCAAAGTCTCAGGATACAAAATCAATGTGCAAAAATCACAAGCATTCCTATACACCAATAACAGACTTAAAGAGAGCCAAATCAAGAACGAACTGCCATTCACAATTGCTACAAAGAGAATAAAATACCTAGGCACTGCTCAAGGAAATAAGAGAGGACACAAACAGATGGAGAAACATTCCATGTTCATGGTTAGGAAGAATTAATATCGTGAAAATGGCCATACTGCCCAAAGTAATTGACAGATTCAACGCTATCCCCATCAAGCTACCAATGACCTTCTTCACAGAACTAGAAAAAACCACCTTAAACTTCATATGGAACCAAAAGAGAGCCTGCATAGCCAAGTCAATTCTAAGCAAAAAGAACAAAGCGGGAGGCATCACACTACCGGACATCAAACTCTACTACAAGGCTACAGTAATCAAAACAGCATGGTACTGGTACCAAAACAGAGATATAGACCAATGGAACAGAACAGAGGCATCGGAGGTGACACAACATATCTACAACCACCTGATCTTTGACAAACCCGACAAAAACAAGCAATGGGGAAAGGAATCCCTGTTCAATAAGTGGTGTTGGGAAAACTGACTAGCCATATACAGAAAGCAGAAACTTGACCCCTTCCTGACACCTTACACTAAAATTGACTGCAGATGGATTAAAGACTTAAACATAAGACCTAACACCATAAAAACCCTAGAAGAAAACCTAGGCAAAACCATTCAGGACATAGGCGTAGGCAAGGACTTTATGACCAAAACACCAAAAGCATTGGCAACAAAAGCCAAAATAGACAAATGGGACCTGATCAAACTCCACAGCTTCTGCACGGCGAAAGAAACAGTCAATAGAGTGAATCGGCAACCAACAGAATGGGAAAAAATGTTTGCAGCCTACCCATCTGACAAAGGGCTGATATCCAGAATTTACAACGAGCTAAAAAAGATTTACAAGAAAAAAACAAACAAGCGCATTCAAAAATGGGCGAAGGATATGAACAGGTACTTTACAAAAGAAGACATACATGAGGCCAACAAACATATGAAAAAATGCTCATCATCACTGGTCATTAGGGAAATGCAAGTCAAAACTACGTTGAGATACCATCTCACGCCAGTTAGAATGGCGATCATTAAAAAATCTGGAGACAACAGATGCTGGAGAGGATGTGGAGAAATAGGAACACTTTTACACTGTTGGTGGGAGTGTAAATTAGTTCAACCATTGTGGAAAACAGTGTGGCGATTCCTCAAGGACCTAGAAATAGAAATTCCATTTGACCCAGCAATCCCATTACTGGGTATATATCCAAAGGATTATAAATCGTTCTACTATAAGGACACATGCACACGAATGTTCATTGCAGCACAGTTTACAATAGCAAAGACCTGGAACCAACCCAAATGCCCATCAATGATAGACTGGACAGGAAAAATGTGGCACATATACACCATGGAATATTATGCAGCCATTAAAAACGATGAGTTCGCGTCCTTTGTAGGGACGTGGATGAACCTGGAAACCATCATTCTCAGCAAACTGACACAAGAACAGAAAATCAAACGCCGCATGTTCTCACTCATAGGTGGGTGTTGAACAATGAGAACACATGGACACATGGAGGGGAGCACTATACACTGGGGTCTGTTGGGGGGGAGAGGGGGGGATAGAGGGGGTAGGGAGTTGGGGAGGGATAGCATGGGGAGAAATGCCAGATATAGGTGAAGGGGAGGAAGGCAGCAAATCACACTGCCACGTATGCACCTATGCAACAACCTTGCATGTTTTTCACATGTACCCAAAAACCTAAAATTCAATAAAAAAAAAAGAAATGTGCCACATATAATAGACGTCATGTTTTGTTGGAAAAAATTCTAGTCATTGTGTAAAAATATTTTCAAAAAAAATCTAAATATCTGGTATTTGGGGGTGGGGGGTTTGAACTATTTATTATTATTATTATTATTATTGTTATTAAAGAATCCACTTCTCCGCTTGTCATGATTCCCAGGCTGAGTTGACAGGAATGAGTTCTGGAGGTTCTTGCATCCACTGTAAATTTTCTGGTTACTATCCCTGTCTTCTCTCTTTCTACCTCAGCTGAAAGCTCAGGCTGGTGAGGCCTCACTCCCTGCACTCCTATTCCTAGAAAATGGCAAGGCAACTATGTAGGAGGCTTTCTTAGAGGAGAAAATGACTTTGTCCTCCCAGAAGACAAACCCCGCACTTTGCATCATGAGGCAGATAACCACCCCAAAACACAGATCTTGAGGACTGTGCAGGCCTCAATGAAAAGCTAACTGTTTCATGTGATAAACACAAAGTTGCTTTCAATTAATTAGTATCTGTTTTTATATTTACCCATACCTAGAATAGATTTCTTGTATTTGAATAACCTAATATAGGAATCTATTGTGAGTACACCATTTCACACTAAGCTCCAAATTGCCCTCAGCTTTTGCTTTCATTTGGACAGAGCTATTAATGAGTCATGTAGTTACACTATTCTTTATGGAGGAAAAGAGTGAATAATCCCTTTTCAAAATATCCTGATAGAACTTGAAACTACAGCAATATCAGAGAGGATATTTCCAGTTCATTCTTTTAAGCTACAAATATTTTATTATAGTGTCAGGATAATCATGGGCACTGAAGCCTGACTTCCTGTATTCAGATCCTGGCTTCCCCAAATACTATTTGTGTGACCCTAACCGAATTATTTATTTTGTCTATGCTGCAGTTTCCTTATCTGTAAAATGGGAATAACAACAGTAACTACCCTGAGTGTTGTAATGAATATTAAATGAGGAAATACACATAAAACTCCTAGAATAGTTACACACAGAGTGGCCATGCATCCTAGTTTGCTTGGAACAGTCTTGATTATTTCCATCATTCTGGAATAATTATTAATAGAGACTTCTTTTCACTCTCAAAACTATCCCAGTTGGAAATATAAATTACATAGTCATCCTAGTTACAAAACACATAGTAAATGCTCTACAACCACTAGTTATTATTATAACTTTGTTCTAGGCATTGGAAATAGAGCAGAGTAAGCAACAACAACAACAGAACAATAATGCTGCCTTCATGGGGTTTGGATTCTAGTTGGAATAGGCAATCAATAATCAAAATCAGTTGGTATAATATGTATTAGATGCTGATAAATACTGCAGAGTTCAATAGCAACTAAATTCTTGGAAACTGCCTTAAAGCCTATTGTCTTGAATGTGTCAGTAAAATCATTAAACTTGTCTGAATAGAGAAATATAATATGGTTCACAATTAAGCAGAAATGTCATTCTCAGTGTAAGGGTTCTTGGGTTCTTGCCGAGTTTAAAAAGAAGAAACTGAGACCAGCACAAGAAGATCCAATGTGAATTTATTCCGCTCCTGGGCGAGGTTCTGCGGTTCGACAGGAGGGGCCAGAGAACTCGCAGGGACTCCTCTCAGACATGGGGTTTTATAGGGAGTGGAGGCATTTGATTGGTTGTGGGAGAGCAGGGCGTGGACAGGGCAAGCTTGCTATTGGCAGGTAGGCAGGGTTTGAATGCTATTGGGTAGATTTACAAGACTCAACTGCTATTGGATAGATGTACAAGACTCGACTGCTATTGGATAGATGTACAAGACTTGACTGCTATTGGGTAGCTAAGACTCGAATGCTATTGGGTAGATTTACAAGACTTCTTTTGCATTTTGGCAGGGTTCTTTAAGGGAGAGCTAGGTGCTGTGTGAGGCGGGTGGGTGTGTCCGAGCTCCCGGAGGCGGGGGTGTGTGTGTCTGAGCTCCTGGCGAGGCGACCAGCCTTACACTCAGGACCTGACTGCTAGATTGAGTGAGAGAAAGAGCCAAGAAAGTTGTGAATAGAGCCAGTGTGAAGTCATTGCAGTAAAAGATTCCTTCCAGGTGGGAGACCTCCCACAATGTGTAATCTGACCCACACCCCCCACAATGACTCCAATTCTGTGGTAGACTGTTGGTTATATTCCAAAATCCATTTCTCCTTCTTCCTAACAGTTGGCCACCCAGATAGAGACCCTATTTTATGATTAAGTGCTTTACAATACCTTAGCGGAGAAACAAATATAACCTTTTCCTAAAAAGAAAGTGCTTGTCCTTTTTTCTTCTATTTAACCTTTCTGTGGACTGGACGTGGCAATGACTGTGCTTTGACCAGTAAGACAAGATCAACACATTAAGATGGCCTTTCTCAGCATGGCTCCCAAATAATTCCCTTAAGAAAGTTATTTGAGTGACCATTTTCTCAATTCTCCCAAGGACAGTACATAGTTACTACTTCTTTATCTGCATGGAAAATAAGTTAATATATCACATCACATAAAATGAATGCATTGGACACTAATTAGGGCTTAATTCTTTCCCAGAATAGATTAAGAAGAGATGGCAAAACTACAAGGTGGAGGGAACCTGAATCCCTGAATTACCTTGTGGAGTAAGTAACCAGTCTAGACTTGCCAGACATATCATTAGTCTTAAGGAAAAATAAAATTTTTGTCTTAATTAGTCCTCTGTATTGATGTATATTTTTGTTATAACAGTATTTATTTTCACTTCTATATATCACTTCTTATTTCTTTTAAGGAGAATATACCTTATTGCACTGAAGTATATTGGGCTAGGGCAGATTGATTGATCATTAGCTCATAAGTGGTTTGGACATTTAGGTATTTTTACTCTCAGCGATTGATTTTGAATGATGACTGAGTATGGACTCTGAATCTAACTTGTTCTCTAATAAATCACAGCAAGATGAAGAAAGCAAATATTTGTTTATCTTACCCATCTTCTTCTTTAGAAACACCTCCACATTTGTCCCCAGAATAGGTCTTGGTAGCATAACTGACTGTGATGTTATAGAAAATGACCGCATGCATGAAGAAGGATGATAAAGATGGAGAAAATCCACAGAGTGCATAAAAGGGTAAGATGGAAGGTATAAAGAAGTGGTGATTATCAGAACAGAATAGAGAGAAACAACAAAAAGGGAGAAAGGGGAGGAAAGCAGACCCAATCTCAGAAAACATTGTGGAAAAAAATAGTGAGAAATGAGAAACTCTTCCAGCATAGTAACTGTATTCAACGGGTGTGTCTATGCTGTGGCAACACATAACTTCAAAATCTCAGTGGCTTAAAACCACAGAAAATGTATTTCTTGCTCACACTACATATCCAACATATTCAGGGTAGGAGGTGGTATAAAGCTCTTCTCCATAAAGTTATCCAAGGACTTGGGTTAATGGATGTTCTATTATCCATCGATGCCAACATCTCAACAGGAGGCTTCAGATTTTGCTGCAGTCAGGTAAGTAAGTACTAGAGGGCATTGTGCCAGAAATGAAATTATCTTTTTGGGGGGTAAATAACTAGGAATAAAAAGAATAGGTCATATGTATATATAATTTTAGGCGTATGTTTAACTTTTTAAGAGACCACCAAATGCAAAGTGGTTGTACCATTTTACATTCCCAGCAACAACATGTGAGAGTTCAGTTGCTCTACATCCTTTCCAACATTTGGAATGGCCAAACTTTTAAATTATACATTCTAACAGATATATGGTGAGATCTCACTATTGTTTCCATTTGCATTTCCCTGGCAACTAATGATGTAGAGCTTCTTTTCATGTGCTTATTTGTCATCAGTAATCTTTCTTGAAGTGTCTAGTTCTTTTTCTCATTTTAAAAATGTCATTGTTTATATTCTTCTTATTGAGTTCTAAGAGTTCTTTATATATTCTAGGTACAAGTTCTTTGTCATACATGTAATTTGCAAGTATTTCTTCCTATGTGAGGCTTATCTTTTTATTTTCTTTTTTTGATAGTGCCATTTGAAGAGCAAATGCTAACAGAAATACTTCCTCTGAGGCTGCTGAAATGTTAAAAATGTGAGCAATTTTGGAGTCCTTATATAATTATGTTAAGCTTTTTCATAACTCTATGCTCCACCCTCCCCACCCAGGTGATGACCGATGCTGTGATAAAGTGCTTTAACTGCTTGGACACCTTATTCGATTTATTGCTGAAAAGACCCCATGATGTGGGGGAAGCTTTCAGGCATCTCCTTGCTCAGCTCCTGAGAATGAGCTTAGTGATAGGGAGGTTTAAATTATTAGGAAGAAAGGGAAAAATAAGAGTAAACAGAGTGGAAAAATCTGGGGACAGTTATATTGAATGAAGTGTTTAGATGGTTGATTTAAAATGACATAAAATATTTAGCACTGAGATCTTTGTTTCTTATACTAATTTCCAAAAAGGTACCATAGATCTTTGACATAATGGATGATTCTAGAACTGGAACAAAACATATATGAGAAGAGCCTGGAGCATCTTATAGTGCCAGAAAGTGAGAGAATGGTCAAACAGAATGATGGGCATATGTCAAAGGGACACAGAAGCCAGTTGAAAGAGCTCCCAGTCCAAAGCTGGAACAACTTGAGCAACAAAATAAATAATGTAGCATTGGATTACAGCCCAACCACAAAACAAATATCCATGAGTATTTACTGATGTCAATAAATGAGTGAAAATCCTCAGTAAAGTACTGTCCAAAGAATCCAGCAGCATATCAAAAAGCTTATTCACCGTGATCAAGTCAGCTTCACCTCTTGGATACAAGGCTGATTCAACATACACATTTCAATAAATGTAATCCATCATATAAACAGAACCTATGATAAAAACCACATGACTAACTCAATAGATGCAGAAGAGGCCTTCGACAAAATTCAACACCTCTTTATGCTAAAAACTCTCAATAAGCTAGGTATTGCTGGAACATATCTCAAAATAATAAGAGCTGTTTATGGCAAACCACAGCCAATATCATACTGAATGGGCAAAAGCTGGAAGCCTCTTTGAAAACTGGCACAAGACAAGGATGCCTTCTCTCTCCACTCCTATTCAACATAGTATTGGAAGATCTGACCACAGCAATCAGGAAAGAGAAAGAAATAAAGGGTATTCAGATAGGAAGAGAGGAAGTCAAATTGTCTCTGTTTGCAGATGACATGACTGTCTTTAGAAGACCCATCGTCTCAGCCCCAAATTTCCTTAAGCTGATAAGCAACCTCAGCAGTCTCAGGATACAAAATCAGTGTGCATAAATCACAAGTATTCCTGTACACTAATAATAGACAAATAGCCAAATCATGAGTGAACTCCCATTGACAACTGCTTCAAAGAGAATAAAATACCTAGGAATACAACTTATAAGGGACATGAAGGACCTCTTCAAGAAGAACTACAAACCACTGCTCAAGGCAATCAGAGAGGACACAAACAAATGGAAAAACATTCCACGCTCATGGATAGGAATAATCAGTATTGTAAAAATGGCCATACTGCCTAAAGTAATTTATAGATTTAATGCTATCCCCATCAAGCTACCACTGACTTTCTTCACAGAATTAGAAAAAAACACTTTAAATTTCATATGAAATCAAAAAAGAGCCCGCTTAGCCAAGACAATCCTAAGCAAAAAGAACAAACCTGGAGGCATCACACTACTGACTTCAAACTATACTACAAGGCTACAGTAACCGAAACAGCATTATACTAGTACCAAAACAGATATATAGACCAATGGAACAGAACAGAGGCCTCAGAAATAACGCCACACATCTACAACCATCTGATCTTTGACAAATCTGACAAAAACAAGCAATGGAGAAAGCATTCTCTATTTAATAAATGGTGTTGGGAAAGCTGGCTAGTTATGTGCAGAAAACTGAAACTGGACCCCTTCCTTAACACTTTATACAAAAATTAACCCAAGATGGATTAAAGACTTTAATATAAGACCTAAAACCATTAAAACTCTGGAAGAAAACCTAGGCAAAACCATTCAGGACACAAACATGAACAAAGACTTCATGACTAAAACACCAAAAGCAATGGCAACATAAGGCAAATTGACAAATGAGATCTAATTAAACTTAAGAGCTTCTGCACAGCAAAAGAAACTATCATCAGAGTGAACAGGCAACCTACAAAATGGGAGAAAATTTTTGCAGTCTGTCCATCTGACAAAGGGCTAATATCCAGAATCTAAAAAAAAACTTAAATAAATTTACAAGAATGAAACAACTCTATCAAAAAGTGGGCAAAGGATATGAACAGACACTTCTCTAAAGAAGATATTTATGTGGCCAACAAACATAAAAAAAAAAAAAAGCTCATCATCACTGGTCATTAGAGAAATGCAAATCGAAAGCACATTGAGATACCATCTCACGCCAGTTAGAATGGCAATCATTAAAAAGGAGACAACAGATGCTGGAGAGGATGTGGAGAAATAGGAATGCTTTTACACTGTTGGTGGGAGTGTAAATTAGTTCAACCATTGTGGAAGACAATGTGGTGATTCCTCAAGGATCTAGAAATAGAAATTCCATTTGACCCAGCAATCCCATTACTGGGTATATACCCAAAGGATTATAAATCATTTTACTATAAAGACACATGTACATGTATGTTTATTACACCACTGTTCACAATAGCAAAAACTTGGAACCAACCCAAATGCCCATCAATGATGGACTAGAAAAAGAAAATGTGGCACATATATACCATGGAATACTATTCAGACATAAAAAAGGATGTGTTCATATCCTTTGCAGGGACATGGATGAAGCTGGAAACCATAATTTTCAGCAAACTAACACAGGAACAGAAAACCAAACCCTGCATGTTCTCATTCATAAGTGGGTGTTGGACAACGAGAACACGTGGACACAGGGAGGGGGATATCACACACTGGAGCCTGTCGGTGGATGGGGGTTAGGAGAGGGATAGCATTAGGAGAAATACCTAATGTATATGACCGGTTGTTGGGTGCAGCAAACCACCAGGGCACATGTATACCTATGTAACAAACATGCACATTCTGCACATGTATCCCAGAACTTAGAGCACAATTTTAAAAAAGTTATTTCTGATATTTTTCAAATGGTATGAAAGGGAGGAGATAGATGGGGGAAGTTCTAAAGTGTTAATGGAGAGATTAGGTTGTTTGGCTGTCCCACCAACTCCTCAAACTATAAGAAGGTCCACAACAGTCTTGTTCAATTTGTCCTAACCTGAATTTTAAAATCTGAAGATCGCACACGCACGCGCGCACACACACACACACACACAATCTCTTTAGAATCAGTGCAGATTAAAACAGTATAAAGTAAAGGAGAGAATTATGAGGAAGGTGAGTGACATGTGGTCCAATGTCTCTTGGCATAATCCCCAGCAGAAGACACAAGGCCATATGCATTAGTATGAGTAAAATGGTGAGGGATGATGAAGAAATATTATTGGGATTGCTGGACATTGGTGCTTAATCTACTGTCACACTTAAACCTGTCAATGAAAAGTAAAAGGGAAATATAATTAAATACAGAAAACTTGCAGGTGAAAGTATGTCTGGAAGTAGATACAATCATCCCTTGGTATCAGTAGGGGATTGGTTCCAGGACACCACTTCGAATACCAAAACATGTGGATTCTCAAGTTCCTCATATTAGTACAGTGTTTCTAAGTGAAAGTAATGTATGATTTTGTTTCAGCCCAACCAGAATATATTTTTTAAATGAGCATGATATCTGAATGGAGGACTCTTTCCTTACTCAATCCATTGGAAAAGACTGTGCCAATCTTCTCTATGTCCTGTTTTAATTGTATCTGCTAAATGGGAAACCTTATAATTGCTTAAGCACATTCAAATGGTTATTTTAAAACAATATAGGATGGGGGGTTCAGTTTTAATTAAGAATGGGGGAATAATTTCACCTTCAATTAAGGATAGGTTGGGGGAAGAATTTCAGCTTTAATTAATCAGTTAGATACAGTCATGACAATGCCCACAGATTCCTTGTTTAATAATCTAGTATGGCCTAGAAGAAAACCTGATGGATCCTCAAGATTAATTGTATATTATAGAGGACTGAAAAAAGTGATGCTTCCAATAGCATCAGCTGTGCCCAAAATAGTATCACAATTCAAGCTCTGCAAAAATCTAAAAGAGAGTAATATTCTGTTAACTATTTGCCCCAAACCTTATTTTCTATCTCTGAGAGAAAAGCAAAGCTAATATAAATTCATGTGGGATGAATTCTAGTATATGTTTACTATGTTCCCATAAGGTTATTTAAATTTTCCTTTTTATCATGATGCTTGGCAAGAAGATACTTAGATTCGTTCAACTGGAAAGTAATATTATTAATTGCATTAATAATATAATATTAACTCAATTTGAAGACCTAGCAGAGATTGAATTACTGTGTAATGCTTGTTAATCATATGAGGCTGATTAATCCAACTAAAGAACAGGATCCAGGGAAGATGGTAAAATTCTTAGACGTCACCTGAACAGCGGAGATTAGAGGCAACCCTCGGATAACCAAAAATAAGTAATTGTCTCTGCCAGCCCCAAAATAAAAGCAAGAGGTGCAGAGATTGTTGGCTTGTTAAGGTGGTGGAGAAATGACATACCCCTGTTAATAAAGTTATCAAGAAAAAAGCTGAATTTGACTGAAGTTTTGAGCAAGATAATACATTCGTATTTTTTGTTTTTGTTTTATGTTTTTGGAAATTAAGAAGCCCCTGTAAAGCCCTGTGGGGCCTCAAGTGTCCCAAACTCAAGTGATTTGGGAAGTTTCTGCAACACACAACCAAGGCATGCTGACTGGAGCCTCTGGCAAAAGCCTGTTACTGCCACTTAGTTGCTACCTGTGGGATTTTTGTAATAAAAAGCTACCTGGCTGTAGCACCATTTAAAAGGAAATTGCTAGCTTGTTACCGGGTTTTAGTTGAAACTGCTTCTCTTACTGAAGGACATAAAATTATTTTAAAATTCATAACATCCTGTTTATATCATATCATTCCAACAAGGAATGAAATGTACAGAATTTCCTCCTTGAATGGAAAGGAGAGATTCAAGAATGTGTGAGGGGGTTACCCAATGCATGTACCACAGTCAGGTGGCTGTCAGGCCACCTTAAATTTGGTTCCCCTGAGGAGCTGGCTAAACCTATAGCGGAATGGGCCCCTCTCCCTGGTCAGTTGTCAAGGCAGCAGTGTGGCTTACAGATGGCAGTTCAAGGGTGAAGGGCTGGCCCTCAACCTGGGAAGCAGCAGCCCTGAAATCAGTTAGTGATTGCGTGTTAGATGAAAAGACAAAAAATAAATCTGCTCCAAGGCTAACATTGAGTGATGTTTCTCATGGAATCGAAAAGCAGATGTCCTTGCTCACTCTTTGGAAGAGGTTTCCTAGGTATACAGAATGAGTTGCCAAGAAGGCACTCAAGCAATTAATGAAACAACGGGCAGAAAAGGTATGTATGTCATTATTGCCTTCAGAAACTCCAAATGCTACTAACAATTGTTCTACTTGTTAACGGGAATATCAAAAGCTAAAAATGGCCATGGGCCATAAATAAGGAGGATTTGAGCATCCCATAGATAGCAGAGGGATTGCATTGGCCCATTACTCACAGCTCCGGGTGAATAATGATAGGTATTGACTGGGTAGTCAAGAGAGAAACTCATACTGAATTTGGGATTGTATGTCCGGTAACTGGAGGAAATACCTCTAACATTAAACTTTGATAGTTTCTGTTGCTATGCCTTCAATTCACTAATCTTTCCTTCTGCAGTGTCCAATATAATCTGCCGATAACCTTATCCAGTGTATTGTTCATCTCACACATTGTATTTTTATCCCTAAAAATTTAATGTCTTTTATATTTTTTGTATACCTTATTTACATGTTTTTATTTCATCTTTTTGGACATATGTAATGGAGAATTTTTGTTTTAGTGTGTTTGTCTACTAATTCTACAATCTGTATCATTTCTAGGTCCACTTCCATTGATCAATTTTTCTCCTAATTATGGATTGTATGTACCTGCTTCTTTGTATGCCTCGTAAATTTTTATTGGATGAAAGACATTCTAAATTTTGTATTCTTAAATGTTGATTTTTTTGTATTTTTTAAAATAATTCTGACTTTTGTTCTTGGATTCAGTTAAGTTACTTGGAAACAACTTGATCCTTTTAAGGCTCTTTTAAAGCTTTGTCAGGTGAGAACACAGCAGCCCTTATTCTAGAGCTAATTTGTCCCCACTATTGAGGGAGTGCATTTCTGAGTACCTTACCCAATGTCCTGTGAACAATGAGGTTTCTTCATTCTAGCTATGGGAAACATGACCCATTCCTTGCCCTGTGTGATCTCTGAGAACCGTTCTGCAAGCTCTGATGGATGCTGGTGAATTTCACCCTGTCCACAGGTAGTTTTTTCATACACATGTGCTGATCAGTACTCAGCTGAGGATTTGAGGTCAATCTTCTGTGGCTCTTCAGAGCTCTCCCTTTGTGCAATATCTCTCTGCTGCCTGCTCTGTGAACTCTGTCTGCTTTGTACTCTGAATGCTTAGTTCTGTCTCATCCCCTTAGGGAGACTGTGGGACCCTGTTTCAATTCTGTCTTTCCATGCTGCCACCTGGAACCTTCATCCAGGTAGTAAACAGCGGTGCCCACAGGACTCATCTAATCTGTTTCTCTTCTTTCAGGGATCACTGTCCTGTGTTGTCTAATGTCTAATGTCCAAAAACTGTTGTTTTTATTTATTTTGTCTGGTTTTTCGTTTGTGTAAGGTATGAGGATAAATCTGATCCCATTTGTCCATCATAACCAGATCTGAAAGTCTTGTCCTTAATTTTCATCACTAAAATACACTCAAAAACTTTTTTCTTTATCCATAATAAAAGTATGTAATTGTTCATTGGATTAATATGTTTTGTTCTATAGCATATCCATTTAACCCATGCTGTCCAAGGTATTTCTTCTTCCATTTCTCTTGCTAATAGTTGTGAGACCAAAATATGTATCTTATTAACATTTTTCAGCTGGACCTCGATAGCTAAAGATATCGAGGTGTCTTATTTACTATATTCATATTTATTTACTATATTTGTAAAAATAAGACCATCAAGATTTAGAAAAAACAAAAGGAAATAATAAAAGACCACCCAGGTAAATAATAAATATTTTATATTTTATTCAGTCTTTAAAAGTAGGCTCATTTTGTAACATACAAAAGTGGACTATCTAATAAAATAGATTTAAAATGAACAACAAAAAAAGAAAAAATAGATTTAAAATCAACTATTTAAAAATTTTTATCTTTACACCAAGTCCGAAGTTAAATCTTTTTAAATTTATGTATATATAGTTAGTACTTAGTACATATGAAAATTCAAGAGCATTGGTAATAAAAAAGAAAGCATTAGTTACCCAGTAAAACAGCAAAAAGTACAAAGAGATAATTATTTAAAGAGGAAAGAAAAATAGAAATAAAGAGAAAATTAGATAATCTTACTAAGAATCAAAAACACAAAAATTAGAAGAGCATCAGAGAATCAGTTTTTATGCAAGCTTGACTACTGCCTATGAAAAGAAAAAGAAAAAGAGAGAATCAGTTTTTACCTTGAACTTTGAATGATAAATACTAAGTGATAAATGTCAGTTATGTGAAATATATTCATATACACAGCTTGTAGGGGTGAACAGTAAAATACTTATAAAACAACATTATAATTCTTATTAAAACTGTAAAAATGTTTCTGCCTTTTGAATCAGCAAAGTAAACTGCATCCAAAGAATCATGCTAAATAAATAATTTTAAGGGCAGGCATGTTGGCTCATTTCTATAATCTCAGTGCTTTGGGAGGCAAAGCAAGAGGATCATTTGAGGCTAGGAGTTCGCCACCAGCCTAGGCAACGTGGTGAGATTCCATCTCTACAGGAAATTCTAAATTAGGTGGCCATAATGGCACTTCTGCAGTTTTAGTTACTCATGAGGCTGAGGCGGGAAGATCACTTGAGCCCAGAAGTTGGAGGCTGCAATGAGCTATAATTGTGCCATTGCACTCCAGCTTGAGTGACAGAATGAAACCCCGTCTCAAAATACATATATATATATATTTAATATATAAAACATGTAAATATATAAATATATATAATTTAAAGGACAATACATCTATATTCATGAAGTCATTCAGGTTAACATTATTTAAAACTGTGATAAAAGCATAAATGTATAATCTTTGTTTGTATATTCATATTCACACACCAAAAAAAAAATTAGAGAATATATATATATTCTCTGTTTTTGGCTCTTTAAATTAATCCAACTCAGCCAACATGCTACATGCTCACTTCCTAATGTAAGTATGATGAGCATTCCCCAAGGCAGTTTCAGGCAGTTACCTTGTACTCGATTTTGAGCTAACATTGTCATTGTCTGAATGTGAGGGACTGGGTCCAGTCTCTCTCTGGTCCTGTAGCTGGTCTCGTGTTGTCCCATTTTCTTGCTTACCTCATCCTTACACCACTCTAAAAGTGCCTAGTTCAATCTGCGCATCTCCCACAAAGCCTTCCTGGGGTGATTTAGCCTGCATGTATTTCTCACCTCTAGCAATTTTTGATAGCATGGAAACTTAAAGTTTCACTAGAATATGTTTGCTGGTTTAGATGTTTAAGACTCTTCTCAAACTGATATATCTAAATTAATTAACATAGTTCTCATACTGTCTTAAAGATATGTCTGATGTTACATGCATGCCAAGCTTAGAAAATATTATGAGCTATTCACAACTCACTATTTTAAGAGCTGACTCTCAGGTAGGAAGATGTTAACAGCTAAGAAGGGAGGGAAACAAGTGCTGTCTCTTTCTTGTGATATTACTGATCCCCAGTATCTAGGATACTTCAATAGGCTTTACTATCTTTTGTCCTTAAAGATCAAATTCCTCAATTTGAATGTTTCTTAACAGTAGCTATAAATGAGTATAAGACTTGGAATTAGAATATATAAAGTTTTTTTTTTTTTTTTTTTGAGATGGAGTTTCGCTCTTGTTACCCAGGCTGGAGTGCAATGGTGTGATCTCGGCTCACCACAACCTCTGCCTCCTGGGTTCAGGCAATTCTCCTGCCTCAGCCTCCTGAGTAGCTGGGATTACAGGCACTCGCCACCATGCCCAGCTAATTTTTGTATTTTTTAGTAGAGACAGGGTTTCACCATGTTGACCAGGATGGTCTTGATCTCTTGACCTCGTGATCCACCCGACTTGGCCTCCCAAAGTGCTGGGATTACAGGCGTGAGCCACCGCGCCCGGCCCTAGAATATACAAACTTTAATGACAGCGAAAGACTTAAAAGTGGAAATTAAAATGCCTGCTTCATAGAGATTGTTGTGAAGGATAGCAAATGAGATGATGTGTGAAAGTGTTTACCATCTACTTGGGGCCTAGATTGTCAAGCAGAAGGTATATTTAATATGTACACTTTGAATATATTTTTAAATGGTTTGGAAAGGATACAGGATAAGGAGAATGAGTTGGTTATAAGTTCTGCGACCTAAGAGAAAGGACCTTTGTCTATGAATGAACCTAAATTAGCTCTAATTGTGAGGGAGGAAGGATACCTATGCAGATATTGTGAGGAGGAATAAGGAATTGTTGACATTTCATCATCCCTACCCTCTATTTCTTTAGCTTACATGCTATTTTCACATGCCCGTCTCCTCACTGGGTCTATTTTCCTCAAGGTCACTGAGGATCTTACCTTAGATTGTCCTATGTGTAATAGCTCTTCTTCTATCAAAAGCCTTATTTATGATTTATTGTGGACCAAGTTCATATCTTACTTCTTGTAGGAAATCTTACTATGGCAATCTTATTCTTTGTGCTCATAACCATATGTATTACTTCTTTGGAACCTTGTAGGATAGTATAACAGAGAGAGCATATCTGAAAAAAAGCAGAAAATCTGGATTGAAATTCTGCTTCTATCATGTACAAGCTCTCATATCTAGAGCAGGTCTTATCTTTTCTACGTTGGTTATATGTAAACTGTTGAGCTACCCTCAATATTCTTTTTGTGTTTCTCACATAGTAATCACCAGCATCCTGGCTGATCTGATAAGAACCCAGGGAAGAAAGGAAACTAACTGGTTATATACCTATTACCAGGCTCTTTCCTGTATGTGCTGTTAAGAGCATCATTTCATACCAAGCTCTCCTTAGTATCTAAGAAGGAAGGAAGGAAGGAAGTTCTAGTTCAGTGCTTACTGATTTCTGCTCCAGTAACATTTCTCTGGCATCTGGGTTTCTGTGTCAGCTCCTCAGATGCCACTTGAATAGATGACCATCCCATTTGGTAATAGGATTATTTCTATTAATGGCAAGTGACGTCATTTATCTAGAAAGGGATATTTAATACAATTATACAATGTTTGGCTTGGAAGGAATTTAGAATAACATATTTGAAGATTAATTTTCCATATGGAAAACCCTAACTCCCCAAAAGATGAAGTCACTTACTGCATATTTCACTAGAGACAGCTGAGAGGAAGGAAAGAAATAAGGTTACCTGAGATGAATCTGGGTAATTCCAATGAGGTCTGTGATTTTAGTCAAATAATTTAATTTCTCTAAGCTTCAATTCCTTAATCTGTAAAATAAGACTAGTATACTTTCCTAAGAAAAAATATGAAATCAAATATTAGGTAACTTACATCTGTCACCTGTACATCTGACTACTGACAAGGCTTACAAAATAATTTAGGTTTCGTGACTTTATATGTTGTTGTTTTCAACTCAATTTACGAAAAAGGTAAGTGCATTTTTTACTTTTTGTATCTTTTCTCATATTTTAAAATCCATTTCCTTTTCTTTCTCCAAGCATGCTTCTTCACTAAATTCACACTCTACCACACAGTCTCAAGATGCAAAAAAGATACTTCTTTTTTACATTTAGATTTTGGGCTTTCATGAGGAGAACATTGAAAAGGACAGGAAAAATCGATGTGCATGTCTTTTAAATAAATATTCTGTTGCTTTTTTCCAAAGAAAAAACCTATATCCTGGTAAAGCTCTGTTTCAGTTCTCCCAGTTTAATAAATCATTTCCCTGCACCCAGAATTACAGTGGTTTGTGGAAGGAAACATAATTAGAAGTCTCAGTAACAGTAATATCTCATAAAAAGGAAGCAGTAAATGATTATACATTACACATGATTCATAGTCATCTAATCTCAGTCTTTTATTCATAGGAATGTCTTTTTAGAAGCAGAAATGTCTACAGGTTTATAGAAAATCGGTTCCTGAGAGTTGGTTCATATCCAGTTCAGAGCACGTGGGGAGAGAAAAACACCCTGTGCAAGGTGAGCAGACTTCAACCAAAGGAATATGAGTTAGTTTGTGCCATAGCAGGTTTCACTAGAGAAACCCTTATGTCCTGTCAACCTATTGGTGTGGCTGACATTTCTGCAATATTTTGTTTTGGCCTTTTGAGGTCCTATACTAAATGGGACACGTGAAACTTTGTGTGTCTGTAACAGTGAAGGGCACCTCAGCTTAGTCAGTGGATGTAGGCCAGGAAGGAACAGAATGTGCAACCAGTAAGTTCTGATTTAAAGGCTCTTAGTAGTGATGTGGAGGACTGGAGCATGGAGTGTTGCCCCAAAAGGCAGGGCCTGCACATCTATGAGGCCTTAGAAAGGCGTAGAACAGAAACAAAGTGTCTATCCAAGTTTCTAACAAACAGAAAGGAAACAGTGACAAAGTAATATTTACTGCTAAAGCACCCTTCAGCAATTTCATAATTGAACCTAAGAATAGGCCTCCTCTGAGAATTTATAACACTACTGAAAACAGATGCAAGAGTCCGCTCCCTATGGGGTCTGTAACTTCCACTGTTATTGATGAAAACTTTTAATTACTTCATTAACTTGACTCTCTTGTTTTTCCTCCCTTCAACTTCAGACAAAAATTACAGTCTTTAAGAAGTTACTGTCCTGAGGCTCTGCACCTGCCCTCAATTAGAATGGAGACAATAGATGACAAATATGTCAGACCCCTAGAGGGTGGCAGCTGCCTCTGGCAAGTAGGAGGCCCAGGGAGAGTTGTGAGTAGGAATTCCAGCCTCTTCTCCCAAGCGCAAGTCTGCAAGTCTTGTCTGGGCAATGCCTAAAGTTTCAAATTGCTGCCTGGAGGTTGATGCTGAATAAAGTCAAAAGGTCATAAAGTAAAAGTTAAAGGCTAAAAAACTTTGACTCACCAAGCCAAAGCCATAAACTCATTTTGTAAATTCAGTTTTTAAAAAATGGTCAATCCAGTTGAAGACAAAAACAAAAACAAAACTCTGCAAATACTTTTTAGACTAAATTATTCATCTTTACTTACTGGTAAATTTATTTCAAACAGAAAAACATTTTCAGATACTATTTCAGTTGAACCATTCTGGAAGCACAAATGGATAAAAACACCAATTCTCTTTCTCTTTGAAAAAGGACAAAACTATTAAACGAGACAGTCCATTTTTTCCCAATCCTTCAAAATATAAGTTCCAGCAGACGTTCATGCATTCTCAAAGTCCAAAGGGCTACCAGTTCACTGTGGAAAAAAATAACTCTCATGAAGAAAGTGTGTTTGGGAAAGGTACAATGGTGATCATTTCCATTATAAAATAAGTCAGGGCATCACAAAGTAACTAGGCGTCTCAAAAAATAAATAAGAGGGACTGAAAGGAGGAAAAAGGGAAAAGTTTACCTACTTTACAATTTGTTGAGAGTCTTTGAAACAATTTGTGGACAAAGGAGGGATGAATCCTATTATGGGGATTTGAAAATATTTTTCTTAGACCCAATGAAATTAAACTGTATTTTAAAATTTTAGAATGTGACAAGATTCTGGAAAAAAATTTTCTGCTATAAAGGAGTTTTTTTTAAATAAAAAATATTTGGAAGTAGTAGTGTTAATTAAAACAAAGGGGAAATGGAAAAACAATGAACTGTTGTAAAGCCAAGTCTTTGTATTCAATTCTGACTTCTGAGTATGTCAAGCTAGGTGATAATGGTGTGCTGACCGAGCAGCTTAGACATTAAGTCTCTTGTTAAAAATTCAGTCATGGCCTCTCTCGCTTTTTTGCCCCCAAACTGTTCCTCGCCTGATTCTCCTTGTGGAGCCCCATGCTCTCCCGGCACCCCCACCCGCCTCCCCTCGTCTGCCCCCCCGCCCCAGGCCCCCCAAAGTCCCGGCTGGGCCGAGGAGGGACGGCGGCCGCTGGCGGGCTGGGCCCGCGCACAGCGCCCGCATGTACAAAGTGGTGCGGCCGCTCGGCCTACGCCCTGGGGTGGGGGGCGGTGGCTCCTTGTACAGAGCGAGAGAGACTGAGTCCCGTCTGAGCAAGCAAGGGGAGCTGAAGCAGGGATTCAAGCCAGGAGACTCCCAGGCAAGGGTGCACCACAAATCTCAGAGCCGCTGCTTTGGCTGATGCAGCGGCTCACAGGGCAGCGGATTTTTACTACCCACAGACCAGGAGATTCACAGGTGGAGGAGCTACACGGGTTGCCAGTGCCGCTGGTTGGACTGGCACAGCTGCTCGGCCTGCACCTGAGGCAGGGAGCAGTGGCTCCCTGTGCAGAGTGAGCGAGACTGGATCCCCTCTGGGCCAGCAAGGGGAGCTGAGGCAGGGAGTCAAGCCAAGAGATTCCTGGGCAAAGAGGTTGCCACCGGAAACACGGCTGAACCCGGGACGGTCCAGCTCTGTGGAGGAGGGGCGTCCCCCACCGGGAAACACCCTGCAGTTCCCAGGGCAATTTGCTGTAACCAAGACAACCTGCCACTACAGAGACTCCGTCACTACAGGGGCGGGCCAGCATAGCGGAAGCAGTTCTAACTACACCCATATAAACAGGACTGCAGGGAAGCTCACACGGAAGCTGGGCAGAGCCCACAGCAGCTCAACGAAGCCTCTGCAGGCTGAGTATGACTAGGCTGCCACCTTGTGGGCAGGGAAAACGGTTGCAACAGTGGAAAATCATAAAGCCCTAATTCCCTGGGACAGAATACCTAGGGGGAAGTAAAGGGGGTTTATGAGTTCAGCTACTGCAGACTTAAAATTACCAAAATCAGAAAGACAGCAACTACAAAGTCGATAGATGGATAAATCCACAAAGATGGGAAGAATCCAGTGCAAAAAGGATGAAAACACCCAAAACCAGAACACATCTCCTCCTACAAGGGAGCACAACTCCTCACCAGCAAGGGAACAAGACTGGATGGAGAATGAGTGTGATGAAATGACAGAATCAGCTTTCAGAAAGTGGATAATAAGAAACTTCTGTGAGCTAAAAGAACATGTTCTAACCCAATGCAAAGAAACTAAGAACCTTGAAAAAAGACTTGACGAAATGTTAACAAGAATGGACAACTTAGAGAGGAATATGAGCGAATTGATGGCGCTGAAAAACACAACACGAGAACTTCGGGAAGCATGCACAAGTTTCAACAGCCGAATTGACCAAGTAGAAGAAAGGATATCAGAGGTCGAAGATCAACTCAATGAAATAAAATGAGAAGGCAAGATTAGAGAAAACAGGGTAAAAAGGAATGAACAGAGTCAACAAGAAATATGGGACTATGTGAAAAGACCTAATCTACGTTTGATAGGGGTACCTGAATGTGATGGAGAGAATGAATCCAAGCTGGAAAATACTCTTCAGGATATTATCCAGGAAAACTTCCCCAACCTAGCAAGGCAGGCCAATATTCAAGTCCAGGAAATACAGAGAACACCACAAAGATATTCCTCTAGAAGAGCAACCCCAAGGCACATAATCATCAGATTCACCAGGGTTGAAATGAAGGAGAAAATACTATGGGCAGCCAGAGAGAAAGGTTGGGTTACCCACAAAGGGAAGCCCATCAGATTCACAGCAGATCTCTCAGCAGAAACCCTACAGGCCAGAAGGGAGTGGAGGGCCGATATTCAACATCCTTAAAGAAAAGAACTTTCAACCCAGAATTTCATATCCAGCCAAACTAAGCTTCATAAGTGAAGGAAAAATAAAATCCTTTGTGAACAAGCAAGAACTCAGAGATTTCATCACCACCAAACCAGCTTTACAAGAGCTCCTGAAGGAGGCACTACACATAGAAAAGAACAATCAGTACCAGCCACTCCAAAAACGCATGAAATGGTAAAGAGCATCAACACAATGAAGAATCTGCATCAACCAATGGGCAAAACAGCCAGCTAGCATCAAAATGACAGGATCAAATTCACACATAACAATATTAACCCTAAATGTAAACGGACTAAATGCCCCAATCAAAAGACACAGACTGGCAAACTGGATAAAAAGCCAAAACCCATCAGTGTTCTGTATCCAGGAAACCCACCTCACATGCAAGGATACACAAAGGCTCAAAATAAAGGGTTGGAGGAAGATTTACCAAGCAATTGGAGAGCAAAAAAAAGCAGGAGTTGCAATTCTCATCTCTGACAAAATAGACTTTAAAGCAACAAAGATCAAAAGAGACAAAGAAGGACATTACATAATGGTAAAAGGATCAATGCAACAAGAAGAGCTAATGATCCTAAACATATATTCACCTAATACAGGAGCACCTAGATACATAAGGCAAGTTCTGAAAGACTTACAAAGAGACCTAGACTCCCACACAATAATAGTGGGAGACTTCAACACACCATTGTCAATATTAGACAGATCAACGAGACAGAAAATTAACAAGGATATCCAGGACTTGAACTCAGACCTGGAACAAGCAAACCTAATAGACATTTGCAGAACTCTCCACCCCAAATCCACAGAATATACATTCTTCTCAGCACCACATCACATCTACTCTAAAATTGACCACATAATTGGAAGTAAATCACTCCTCAGCAATTGCAAAAGAATGGAAACCATAACAAACAGTCTCTCAGACCACAGTGCAATCAAGTTAGAACTCAGAATTCAGAAGCCAACCCAGAACCGCACAGCCTCATGGAAATTGAACAACTTTCTCCTGAATGTTGACTGGATAAACACTGAAATGAAGGCAGAAATAAAGATGTTCTTCGAAACCAATGAGAACGAAGACACCACCTACCAGAATCTCTGGGACACATTTAAAGCAGTCTCTAGAGGAAAATATGTAGCAATAAGTGCCCACATGAGAAGAAAGGAGAGATCTAAAATAGAAACCCTATCATCAAAATTGAAAGAGCTAGAGGAGCAAGATCAAAAAAACTCAAAAGCCAACAGAAGACAAGAAATAACTAAGGTCAAAGCAGAATTGAAGGAGATACAGACACGAAAACCCCTTCAAAAAATCAATAAATCCAGGAGCTGGTTTTTTGAAAAGATCAACAAAATAGACAGACCACTAACCAGACTAATAAAAAAGAAAAGAGAGAATAACCAAATAGATGCAATAAAATATGATAAAGGGGATATCACCACAGATGCCACAGAAATTCAAACCATCATCAGAGATTATTACAAACATCTCTATGCACATAAACTGGAAAACCTGGAAGAAATGGATAAATTCCTGGACACTTGCCTCCTCCCAAGCCTAAACCAGGAAGAAGTCGAAACCCTGAATAGACCAATAACAAGGTCTGAAGTTGAGGCAGCAATTAAGAGGCTACCACCCAAAAAAAGCCCAGTTCCAGATGGGTTCACAGCTGAATTCTACCAGACATACAAAGAGGAACTGGTACCATTCCTACTGAAACTATTCCAAATAATCCAAAAAGTAGAAGGAATCCTTCCCAAATCATTTTGTGAGACCAACATCATCCTAATACCAAAACCCGGCAGAGACTCAACAAGAAAAGAAAACTACAGGCCAATATCCATGATGAACATAGATGCAAAAATCTTCAATAAAATACTGGCAAGCCGATTGCAACAGCACATCAAAAAGCTTATCCACCATGATCAAGTAGGATTCATCCCGGGGATGCAAGGCTGGTTCAATATACGCAAGTCTATAAATGTAATTCACCACATAAACAGAACCAAAGACAAAAACCACGTGATTATCTCAATTGATGCAGAGAAGGCCTTCAACAAAATTCAACAGCCCTTTATGCTAAAAACTCTCAATAAACTAGGTATTGATGGAACGTACCTCAAAATAATAAAAGCTATTTATGACAAACCGACAGCCAATATCATACTGAATGGGCAAAAACTGGAAGCATTCCCTTTGAAATTGGGCACTAGACAAGGATGCCCTCTCTCACCACTCCTATTCAATATAGTACTGGAAGTTCTAGCCAGAGCAATCAGACAAGAAAAAGAAATAAAGGGTATTCAATTAGGAAAGGAGGAAGTCAAATTGTCTCTATTTGCAGACGACATGATTGTATATCTAGAAGACCTTATCATCTCAGCCCAAAATCTCCTGAAACTGATAAGCAACTTCAGCAAAGTCTCAGGATACAAAATCAATGTGCAAAAATCACAAGCATTCCTATACACCAATAACAGACTTAAAGAGAGCCAAATCAAGAACGAACTGCCATTCACAATTGCTACAAAGAGAATAAAATACCTAGGAATACAACTAACAAGGAACGTAAAGGACCTCTTCAAGGAGAACTGCAAACCACTGTTCAACGAAATAAGAGAGGACACAAACAGATAGAGAAACATTCCATGTTCATGGTTAGGAAGAATTAATAACATGAAAATGGCCATACTGCCCAAAGTAATTGACAGATTCAACGCTATCCCCCATCAAGCTACCAATGACCTTCTTCACAGAACTAGAAAAAACCACCTTAAACTTCATATGGAACCAAAAGAGAGCCTGCATAGCCAAGTCAATTCTAAGCAAAAAGAACAAAGCGGGAGGTATCACACTACTGGACATCAAACTCTACTACAAGGCTACAGTAATCAAAACAGCATGGTACTGGTACCAAAACAGAGATATAGACCAATGGAACAGAACAGAGGCATCGGAGGTGACACAACATATCTACAACCACCCAATCTTTGACAAACCTGATAAAAACAAGCAATGGGGAAAGGATTCCCTGTTCAATAAGTGGTGTTGGGAAAACTGGCTTGCCATATGCAGAAAGCAGAAACTTGACCCCTTCCTGACACCTTACACTAAAATTGACTGCAGATGGATTAAAGACTTAAACATAAGACCTAACACCATAAAAACACTAGAAGGAAACCTAGGCAAAACCATTCAGGACATAGGCATAGGCAAGGACTTTATGACCAAAACACCAAAAGCATTGGCAAGAAAAGCCAAAATAGACAAATGGGACCTAATCAAACTCCACAGCTTCTGCATGGCAAAAGAAACAGTCAATAGAGTGAATCGGCAACCAACAGAATGGGAAAAAATGTTTACAGTCTACCCATCTGACAAAGGGCTGATATCCAGAATTTACAATGAGCTAAAAAAGATTTACAAGAAAAAAACAAACAAGCCCATTCAAAAATGGGCGAAGGATATGAACAGATACTTTACAAAAGAAGACATACATGAGGCCAACAAACATATGAAAAAATGCTCATCATCACTGGTCATTAGAGAAATGCAAATCAAAACTACATTGAGATACCATCTCACGCCAGTTAGAATGGTGATCATTAAAAAATCTGGAGAAAACAGATGCTGGAGAGGATGTGGAGAAATAGGAACACTTTTACACTGTTGGTGGGAGTGTAAATTAGTTCAGCCATTGTGGAAGACAGTGTGGCGATTCCTCAAGGACCTAGAAATAGAAATTCCATTTGACCCAGCAATCCCATTACTGGGCATATATCCAAAGGATTATAAATCGTTCTACTATAAGGACACATGCACACAAATGTTCATTGCAGCACAGTTTACAATAGCAAAGACCTGGAACCAACCCAAATGCCCATCGATAATAGACTGGACAGGGAAAATGTGGCACATATATACCATGGAATATTATGCAGCCATTAAAAACGATGAGTTTGTGTCCTTTGTAGGGACATGGATGAACCTGGAAACCATCATTCTCACCAAACTGACACAAGAACACAAAATCAAACACCACATATTCTCACTCATAGGCGGGTGTTGAACAAGGAGAACACATGGGCACAGGGAGGGGAGCACTGTACATGGGGGTCTGTTGGGCAGGTAGTGGGGGGGGACAGCGGGGGGGTGGGGAGTTGGGGAGGGATAGCATGGGGAGAAATGCCAGATATAGGTGAAGGGGAGGGAGGCAGCAAATCACACTGCCACATATGCACCTATGCAACAACCTTGCATGTTTTTCACATGTACCCCAAAACCTAAAATGCAATAATAATAAAAAAAAATTCAGTCATTATCCAGTTGAGCATTCTTAATAAATATAATTCAATTTTCATATTTACAAAATATATATAAAATTGCCACCTCATAGGAATGGCACAAGCATTGAATGGGAAAAGATTTATGAAAGAACTTAGAAAATTAAACATCCCATAAAAAGATAAGACGCTGATATTAGTGTCAACATTAATGATAATAAATCTATTACATCCTTATACAAATGACTTCATTTAATACCATAACATCCCGATAAGTAACATATTATTGTTAATCCTGCCTTAAAGGTGTGATAACTAGGGTTTAGATTCTCTGAGTTTTAAGACATTGCCAAATATGTAACACTATTATTTAAGTAATAAACTAAGATGACATTGAAATATCTCTGTTTCTCTCAAGAAGTTGTATTTTTGACAAAGATAAAATTTGTTTAAGAAATCAATCTAAAAGCTTAAACATCATTTTTAAATTTACTGGATTTTTAAAAAGATACCTAACACATCAGTGTTACAAGTAAAACAATACACAAGTATATAAAGGTAAGCTTAATAATAATGATGATAGGCCGGGCACGGTGGCTCACGCCTGTAATCCCAGCACTTTGGGAGGCTGAGGCGGGTGGATCACGAGGTCAAGAGATCGAGACCATCCTGGTCAACATGGTGAAACCCTGTCTCTACTAAAAACACAAAAAATTAGCTGGGCATGGAGGCACGTGCCTGTAATCCCAGCTACTCAGGAGGCTGAGGGAGGAGAATTGCCTGAACCCAGGAGGCGGAGGTTGCGGTGAGCCGAGATCGCGCCATTGCACTCCAGCCTGGGTAACAAGAGCGAAACTCCTTCTCAAAAAAAAAATAAATAAATAACAATAATAATGATGATAATAAATAACACATACCAGTAAGTTTGAGGTAAACTGTACTGAGTGGGTCTCCCAACTGAAGAGTGATAAACATTGTTTTGTAGATGAAATTTTTATTTAATTTTCAATACATATACAAAAAATTTGTCACAAGCATACAGATGATGAATTTTCACAAAATTAATATACCTGCACAGCCAACAAGCAAGTAAGAACAGAGGTGCCATCACCATGGAAACCCCTCTTGTGCCCTCAGGTATCTCTGCCTCCCAAGGGTAAACACTATCCTGACTTTTACACCATAGGCTAATTTTGCTTAACATGATTGTGATATTCACTTCACGGTGCTCTCTGTAGTTAGAGTTCATTCATTTTAATTACTGTATCATATTCCACTTGTAAATCTGCTACTTTTGATGGACATTTAGGCTGTTTCCAGTTTGGACTATTACAAGCAATGCTGCTACGAAGATTCTTATTATCCATGTTAAGTGAACATCTGTGTGCTTTCCTGTTGGAATTGTATATAGAAAAGCGTCAAAAGGTATTCTTATGTTCAGGACTGAAGATCTTTCCAAAATGGCTGTACCACCAGCAAATGAGAGATTGAGTTATTCCACATTCTCTCTAACAGTTGGTAGTGTCTGGTTTTTGTTTATTTATATGTTGTCATTCTTGTGGGTAGATATAGGTAATATGTTGTAGTTTTAATTTACATGCTTTTGATATCTAAAAAAGTTGAGCACATTTTATTTACTTATTGGCCATAGAAATATTTTCTTTTGTAAAATGCCTGCTCTAATCTTTTGCCAATCGTTTTTAGCTAGGTTGTCTTACTGATTTGTGGAAGTTACTGATATATTCTGAATATGAGTTAGTTCTTTGTTGAATATATGTTTTGCATAATCTTCTTCCACTCTGTCATTTGTTTTTTCACACTTTTGTGTATTTCGATTAATAGAAGTTATAAATTTTAATGAAGTCCGATGAACTAAAATTATCTTTTGTGTAGGTGATTTTGTGTATTTAAAAACAAATACATCCTTTTTTTGTACATCAAGTTTATGAAGGTAGGATTTTTCATCTAAAGCTTTATTGTTTTACGTTTTCCATTTTAAGCATATTATACATCTGAATTTGATTTTTGTATAGGTGTAGGGTAGGCATAAGAATTCATTTTTAAATATGGTTATCTAAATGATCATATATTGGAAAGTTTATCTTTTTCTCTCTGTATGGCAATATCACTTTTCTCATAAATCCATTAAATATGAGTCTTTTTCTGGATTCTATAATCATCTATTGCTTTGCTTATCTATATTTAAGTTAAAATGATACTGTCTAAAATACTGTCATTTTATAATAGATCTTAATACCTAATATAAATTTCCCACTTTTATCCGTAAAGATTACCTTGTGTATTTTTCACCATTTGCATTTACATGTATATATTGAAATAACATTGTCAAATACATATGCACACACTCACTCACACACACGATTTTACAGAAACTTTCACTGAAAATATTTTGCATTTACAAATCAATTTGTAGAAAATTGATATCTTTAATATACTGAGTATTTTGATCAGTAAGCATGTATATTCCTCTATTTCAGTCTTCTTAAATCTGTTTCAATAATAAATTGCTTTGTGTGTGGAAGTCTTGCAAATACTTCTTATATTTTTCTATGTATTTTACCTTTTTAATGCCAGTGTAAATGATGTCATTAATTAAATGCTATTTTCTGCTTATTTGTTGCCAGCCTGTAGAAATATGCTTGATTTTTAATAGTTCTATAGAGAGATAATTCATAGACCATATAATTTACCAATTTAAAGCATAGAATCCAGTGTTTTTTTTCTAAAGGGTTGGGTTGTGTAATCAGAGCAGCAATCCAATTTTAGAACATTTTGCCCCCCTTCAAAAGAAACCAGGTACCCATTATCGTCAATTCATAATCTTCCTCTATCCATCTACCTCCTTCCCCTACCTAAGCCCTCAAAAGCTACTAATCTATTTTCTGGCTGTATGAATTTGTTTATTCTGAATATTTCACACATATGGGATCATATGTGAGCTTTTCTTTTTTCACTTAGCATGCTGTTTTCAAGGGTCATCCACATTGTAGCATGTACAGTACTTCACTGCTTTTTATTGTCAAATAATATTCCATAGTATAGATATACCTCATTTTATTTATCTGTTGATCAGATGTACATTTGGGTTGTTTCAACATTTTGTTATTACAAATAACACATTCATGCATAATTTTTTGTGTGGATATATGTTTTTATTCTTCTTGGATATGCTTGTAGGACTCGAATTGCTGGATAATATGTTAATTCTATTTTAAATATTTTAGAGAGTTGCCAAACTGTTTTCCAAAGCAGCTTCACCATTTACATTCCCACCAGCAATGTGTTTATGTTCCAATTTCTCCACACCTTCAGTAGTACTTGTTAGTATCTGTCTTTTTTATTATAGCCAATAAATGAGTGTGAAGTGGTTTTCAATTGTTTTGATTTGCTTTTCCTTATAACTAGTGATGTTGGGCACCATTTCATGTGCATGTTATCTATTTGTATTTTTTTCTTTGTTGAAATGTCAGTTCCAATCTAATTTTTAATTGGGTTATCACCTTTTATTATTGAATTAAATGAGTTCTCATATATTCTGGGTACAAATCCCTCATCACACATGTTTTGCAAATGTTTTCTCCCATTCTATGGGCTGACTTTTCACTTTTTCATTGCATCATAATCAGTTTTCATTTTGAAATAGTACAACTTACCTGTTTTTGTTGTTACTTGGTTGGACTTTTGCTTTTGTGTCTAAGAAAACAGTAACACAAGTCATGAATATTTAATTTCTATGTTTTCTTAATTTTTTTAATTGACAAGTACAAACTATGTTTATGGTGTACAGCAGCATATTCTGAAATATGTATACATTTGGAATGGATAAGTTGAGCTAAACAACATGCATTACCTCACATATTTATCATTTCTATGGCAAGAACACTTATCTACTCATTTGGCAATTTTCAGGAATTCAATATATTATTAACTAGTCACTATAATGTATAGTAGATCTCTTGAACTTATCCTTTTTTTCTAACTGACATTTTGTGTCCTTTGACCAGTTTCTCCTCAATGTCCTCACCTCCCAGCTTCTGATAACCACTATTCTAATCTCTGTTTCTATATGTTAGATGTTTTCAGATTCCACATATAAGTGAGATCACAGAGTATTTGTCTTTTTGTGCCTGGTTTATTTCACTTAGCATAATGTCCTTCAGTTTCATTAATGTCACAAATGACAAGATTTCCTTATTTCTTTTAAGGCTAAATAGTATTCCATTGTGTATATATACCATCTTTTTTAATCCATTCATCCATTGATGAGCACTTAGGTTGATTCCACAACCAGAAGTGTAGATATCTGAAGAGAGAATCTGGTATGATTTCACATCCTTTGGAATATATATCTAGTAGAGGGATTGCTGGATCCTGTAGCAGTTTTGATTTGAGGAACCTCCTTACTATTTTTTATAATGGCTGTACTGATTTGCATTCCCACCAACAGAGTATAGGAATTCTCTTTTTCCACATCCTACCAATAGTTTTATTTTGTATTAGCCAGTCTAACAGGTGTAAGATAGCATCTCGTTATGGTTTTAATTTTCCTTTCTGTATTGATTAGTTATATTGAACTCTTTTTTTTTTAAATAAACCTGTTGGCTGTTTGTATGTCTTTTGAGAAATGTCCATTCAGGTCCCTTGCCCACGTTTTATTCAGCTTTTTTGTTTTTTTTTTAACCTTTGGGTTGTTTGAGTTCCTTATATATTTTGGACATTAATCCCTTAACAGATGTATGATTTGCAAATATTTTCTCCCATTTCATAAGTTGCCTCTTTATTCTGTTGATTGTTTTCTTCATTGTGCTAAGCTTTTCAGTTTAATGTAGCCCTCTTGTTTATTTTTGTTTTTCTTGTGTGTGCTTTAGAGGTGATATTAAAAAACCTTTATTCAGACAAATGTCATGGAGCTTTTTTCCGTTTTCTTTTAGTATTTTACCTTTTCAGATCTTTGGTTAAGGTCTTTAATCTTTTTCGAGTTGAGTTTTATACATGGTGTAGGTGAAGGTCTAATTTCATTCTTCTGCATAAGGATGTCCAGGTTTTTCAGCACCATTTATTGAAGAGACTGTCTTTTCCCCATAGTGTGTTTTTGGCATCCTTGTGGAAACTCAATTGACTGTAAATGTGTGGATTTTTTTAAATTAAAATTTTATTTTGTATTATACTTTAAGTCCTGGGATACATGTGCAGAATGGGCAGGTTTACTGCATAGGTATACACGTGTCATGGTGGTTTGCTGGACCCATCAACCTGTCATCTACATTAGGTATTTCTCCTAATGCTATCCCCTCGCTCCTCAGCTCACAATGGACCTCTGTGTATGTTGTTACTCTCCATGTGTCCATGTGTTCTTGTTGTTCAACTCCCACTTATAAGTAAGAACATATGGTGTTTGGTTTTCTGTTCCTGTGCTAGTTTGGAGAGCAAAAAAAAAGCAGGGGTTGCAATCTTAGTCTTTAATAAATAAAACAGACTTTAAACCAACAAAGATCAGAAGATACAAAGGAGGGCATTACATAATGGTAGAGGGATTAATGCAACAAGAGGAGCTAACTATCCAAATATATATGCACCCAATACAGGAGCATCCAGATTCATAAAGCAAGTTCTTAAAGACCTACAAGGAGACTTAGACTCTCACACAATAATAGCAGGACACCCCACTGTCAATATTGGACAAATCAATGAGACAAAAAATTAACAAGGATATTTAGGACTTGAGCACAGCTCTGGAACAAGCAGACCTAACAGACATCTTCAGAATTCTCCACCCAAAATTAACAGAATATACATTCTTCTCAGCACCACATTGCACTTATTCTAAAATTATAATTGGAAGTAAAATATCCCTCAGCACATGCAAAAGAATGAAAATTATAACAAAAAGTTTCTCATACCACAGTGCAATCAAATTAGAACTCAGGATTAAGAAACTCACTCAAAACCCCACAACCACATGGAAACTGAACAACCTGCTCCTGAATGACTACTGGATAAATAATAAAATGAAGGTGGAAATAAAGATGTTCTTTGAAACCAATGAGAACAAAGACACAATGTACCAGAATCTCTGGGACACATTTAAAAAGCAGTGTCTAGAGGTAAATTTATAGCACTAAATGCACACAAGAGAAAGCAGGAAAGATCTAAAATCAACACCCTGACACCACAAGTAAAAGAACTAGAGAGAGGCCGGGCGCGGTGGCTCAAGCCTGTAATCCCAGCACTTTGGGAGGCCGAGGCGGGTGGATCACGAGGTCAAGAGATCGAGACCATCCTGGTCAACATGGTGAAACCCCGTCTCTACTAATACAAAAAATTAGCTGGGCACGGTGGCGCGTGCCTGTAATCCCAGCTACTCAGGAGGCTGAGGCAGGAGAATTGCCTGAACCCAGGAGGCGGAGGTTGCGGTGAGCCGAGATCGCGCCATTGCGCTCCAGCCTGGGTATCAAGAGCGAAACTCCGTCTCAAAAAAAAAAAAAAAAAAAAAAAGAACTAGAGAGAAGCAAGAGCAAACAAATTCAAAAGTGAGCAGAAGACAAGAAATAACTAAGATCAAAGCAGAGCTAAAGGAGATAGAGACACAAAAAACCTTTCAAAAAACCAATTAATCCAGGAGCTAGTTTTTTGAAAAGATCACAAAATACATAGATCACTAGCCAGATAAATAAAGAAGAAAAGAGAGAAGAATCAAATAGATGCAATAAAAAATGATAAAGGGGATATCATCACCTATCCCACAGAAATAAAAACTACCCTGAGAGAATATTATAAACACCTCTACACAAGTACATTAGAAAAATCTAGAAAAAATGTGAAAATCTTCAATAAAATACTGGCAAACCAAATCCAGCAGCTCATGAAGAAGCTTGTCCACTATGATCAAGTTGGCTTCATCCCTGGGATGCAAGGCTGGTTCAACATATGCAAATCAATAAACGTAATCCATCAGATAAACAGAACCAGTGAAATAAACCACATGATTATCTCAATAGATGCAGAAAAGATCATCCACAAAATTCATCTGCCCTTCATACTAAAAACTCTCAACAAACTAGCTATTGATGGAATGTATCTCAAAATAATCAGAGCTATTTATAACAAACCCACAGCCAATATCATACTGAATGGGCAAAAACTGGAAGCATTCCCTTTGAAAACTGGCACAAGACAAGGATGCCTTCTCTCACCACTCCTATTCAACATTGTAATGGGAGTTCTGGCCAGGGCAATCAGGCAAGAAAAAGAAAAGAGGAAATCAAATTATCTTTGCTTGCAGATGACATGATTGTATATTTAGAAGATCCCATCGTCTCAGCCCAATATCTCCTTAAACTGATAAGCAACTTCAGCAAAGTCTCAGGATACAAAATCAATGTGTAAAAATCACAAGCATTCCTATACACCAATAACAAACAAACAGAGAGCCAAATCATGAGTGAACTGCCATTCACAATTGCTACAAAGAGAATACAATACCTAGGAATAATACTTACAAGAGATGTGAAGGACCTCTTCAAGGAGAACTACAAACCACTGCTCAAGGAAATAAGAGAGGACATAAACAAATGGGAAAACATACCATGCTCATGGTTAGGAAAAATCAGTATTGGGAAAATGGCCATACTGCCTAAAGTAATTTAAAGATTCAATGCTATCCCCATTAAGCTACCATTGACTTTCCTCACCAAAGTGGGAAAAAGATACTTTAAATTTCATATGGAACCAAAAAAAGAGCCCACATAGCCAAGACGATCCTAAGCAAACAAAAAACAAAAACCTGGAGGCATCATGCTATCTGACTTTGAACTATACTGCAAGGCTACAGTAACCAAAACAGCATGGTACTGGTACCAAAACAGATATAGATCAATGGAACAGAACAGAGGCCTCAGAAACAATGCCACACATCTACTACATCTGATCTTTGACAAACCTGACAAAAACAAGCAATGGGGAAAGGATTCCCTATTTAATAAACGGTGCTGGGAAAATTGGCTAGCCATATGCAGAAAGCTGAAACTGGATCCCTTCCTTACACCTTATATAAAAATTAACTCAAGATGGATTAAAGACTTAAACATAAGACGTAAAACCATAAAAACCCTAGAAGAAAACCTAGGCAATATCATTAAGGACATGAGCATGGGCAAAGACTTCATGACTAAAACACCAAAACCAATCGCAACAAAAGCCAAAATTGACAAATGGGATCTAATTAAACTAAAGAGCTTTTCTGCACAGCAAAAGAAACTATCATCAAAGTGAACAGGCAACCTACAGGATGGGAGAAAATTTTTGCAATCAACCCATCTGACAATGGGCTAATATCCAGAATCTACAAAGAACTTAAACAAATTTGCAAGAAAAAAACAACCCCATCAAAAAGTGGGTAAAGGATATGAACAGACACTTCTCAAAAGGAGACATTTGTACTGCCAACAAACATGAAAAAAAGCTCATCATCAGTGGTCACTAGAGGAATGCAAATCAAAACCAAATTGAGATACCATCTTATGCCAGTTAGAATGGTGATCATTAAAATGTTAGGAGACAACAGATGCTGGAGAGGATGTGGAGAAATAGGAACACGTTTACACTGTTGGTGGGAGTGTAAATTAGTTCAACCATTGAATTAATGGTTGAAAGCAGCGTGGCAATTCCTCAAGGATCTAGAACCAGAAATACCATTTGACTTAGCAATCCTATTACTGGGTATATACCCAAAGGATTATAAATCATTCTATTATAAAGACACATGCACATATATGTTTATTGTGGCACTGTTCACAATAGCAAAGACTTGGAACCAACCCAAATGCTCATCAATGATAGACTGGATAAAGAAAATGAGGCACATATACAACATGCAATACTATGTAGCCATAGAAGAGGATGAGTTCATGTCTTTGCAGGGACATGGATGAAACTGGAGGCCATCATTCTCGGTAAAGTAACAGAAGAACAGAAAACCAAACACCGCATGTTCTCACTCATAAGTGGGAGTTCAGCAATGGAAACACATGGACACAGGAGAGGAACATCATACACCAGGGCCTGTTGGAGGCTAGGGGGTGGGAGAGGGATAGCATTAGGAGCAATACCTAATGTAGGTGACGGGTTGATGGGTGCAGCAAACCACCATGGCACATGTATACCTATGTGACAAACCCACATGTTCTGCACACATACCCCAGAACTTAAAGTATAACAATTTTTTAAAAAGATATTATTATTTTTCTATCGCAACACACTTAAAATACAAATACAGTGGTGCTCCCCGTAATGATATTTTGGTCAAAGATGACCCCTATATATGATAGTGGTCCATAAAATTATAATGAAACCAAAAATTCCTATTGTCTAGTGATATCATAGCCATCAAACATCATAGCAACATTATTTGTGTGCTTGTGGTGATGCTGGTGTACAAAAAAACCTACTGGGCTGCCAGTCCTATAAAAGTATAGTCCATACAATCATGTACAGTACATAATACTTGGTAATCATAATAAATGACTATGTTACTGGTTTATGTATTTTCTATCCTATACTTTTTATCATTGTAGAGTGTATTCCTTCTACTTCTATAAAAAATAGTTAACTGTAGAACAGCCTCAGCCAAGTCATTCAGGAGTTTTCCAGGAGAAGGCATTGTTATCATCACAGGTGATAACAGCTCCATGCATGTTATTGCCCCTGAAGACCCATGGGACAAAACTTGGAGGCGGAAGAGTGAGATTGATCATCCTGACCCCACATGGGCCTAGGCTGACATGTGTGTTTGTGTCTTTGTTTCTGAGAAAAATTTTACAATTAAAAATAAATGAATATTTTTTTAAAAATAGAAAAACTTATAGAACAAAGATACAAAGAAAGAAAATAGTTTTGGACAACTGTACAATGTGTTTGTGTTTTAAATGTTGTTACAAAAAACTCAAAAAGCTTTTCTTTTTGTTTGAGATGGAGTCTTGCTCTGTCGCCAGGCCGGAGTGCAATGGCCCAGTCTCGGCTCACTGCAACCTCCGCCTCCCCAGTTCAAGCAATTCCCCTGCCTCAGCCTTCGGAGTAGCTGGGACTACAGGCGCACACCACAATGCCCAGCTAATTTCTGTATTTTTAGTAGATAGAGTTTCACCATGTCGTCCAGGATGGTCTCGATCTCCTGATCTTGTGATCCACCCGCCTTGGCCTCCCCAAGTGCTGCAATTACAGGCATCAGCCACCATGCCCAAAAAGATTTTTGAAAATTTAAGAGTTTATAAAGTAAAAAAGCTACAGTAAGCTAATGTTAATTTATTATTGAAGAAAAAATAATTTTGTAAGCTCAGTGTAGCCTCAACAGCCAGTGTTTATGAGGTGTACAGTAGTGTACAGTAGTGTCCTAGGCCTTCACATTCACTTACCACTAGTTCACTGACTCACCCAGAGCAGCTTCCAGTCCTGCAAGCTCCATCCATGGTAAGTGCCCTATACAGGAGTACCATGTTTATCTCTTATACCATATTTTCACTGTACCTTTCTATATTTAGATGTGTTTAGAGACACAAATACTTACCACTGTGTTACAACTGCCTATAATAGTCAGTACAGTAACATGCTGTACAGATGTGTGGCCCAGGAGCAACAGGCTATCCCATATAGTCCAGGTTTGTAGTAGCTCTACCATCAAGGTTTGTTTAAGTGAGTTTTATGATGTTTGCACAAACTACTCCAGCCATTGTGGAAGACAGTGTGGTGCTTCCTCAAAGACCTAGAAATAGAAATTCCATTTGATCCAGCAATCCCATTACTGGGTATATACCCAAAGGATTATAAATCATTGTATTATAAAGACACATGCACACGTATGTTCATAGCGGCACTGTTTACAATAGCAAAGACCTGGAACCAACCCAAATGCCCATTGACGATAGACTGGACGAGGAAAATGTGGCACATATACATCATGGAATAATATGCAGCTATAAAAAATGATGAGTTTGTGTCCTTTGTAGGGACATGGATGAATCTGGAAACCATCATTCTCAGCAAACTGACACAAGAACAGAAAATCAAACACCGCATGTCTTCACTCATAGCTGGGTGTTGAACAATGAGAACACATGAACACAGGGAGGGGAACGTCACACACCGGGGTCTGCTGCGGGGGCCAAGGGAGGGACAGCGGGGATGTGGGGAGGTCAGGGAGGGATAACATGGGGAGAAATGCCAGATACAGGTGACGGGGGGATGGAGGCAGCAAAGCACATTGCCATGTATGTACCTATGCATCAATCCTGCATGATCTGCATATGTACCCCAGAACCTAAAGTAGAATTAAAAAAATATATATATATATATATTATAATTCTAGTCTTTGTAAAATAGGTCTGTTAGATACAATCTTTTTAAGTGAAATTAATTATTTACTTATTTAATTTTGATTTAGGCATACATTTTTCAATATAAATTCTATTTGAGAATTTTTCACATCTAACAAAGATGAATTAATGGCAGAATATCAGTATTTTCACCTCAAATTTTTAAAAGACAGAGAAATTCAAAAATCCTATATAACAAAATATGTGATGTTACATTTGATACAAAGAGAATGTTTAAATTGAAGAGTATGAATAAGAAAGAGTTACAGAAAAGTGAAGTACATATCAGGAAATACGTTGCTTCTCTCTATTTCTTCACTATTAGACTTAGGTTTTTATTTTGTAGGAAAAACTGCAGCATAGTTGTCATGGAAACAATTTACCAGCTGCACTGCTGAGTAATTTTTGTTCCTATACTATAACGTCATTGTGTTACACTGACCTAATAAGGCTTTTGATATTAAATTGTAAAGAAAATTTCTTTCAGATGAAATTTTGTATTTATTTTTATGTCTTAGAATTTATTCTGATTGTTCATGCCAAATACTGATTTTAATACTTAGCATAAATCTATTTGACAAAAATTTTGCACTTGAAAAAAATCTGTAAATATAGTCATTGCCTCATTTATAAGGAGCAGAGAGAACTAGAAATGATTTAAATGTCCTTTAGAAGCATCTGGTTTATAAGTTATTAAAAAATCTAAACAATATATTTAAGATCAACTTACAAATGCATGGATTAATATAAAGGTAATTTTCAAAACATAAAAGTATGCATAGAATGCTTCTATTCACATAAAAATGAATAAACAATGTATTATACATATTTCAGTTAAGTAAGCCTAGAAAATATCTCAAAGTAGATAGAAGAAACCATTAAGCATGGTTGACTTTAGAGGAATGTGCTAAGGATTGTTGGGAGGGCTTTTACTTGTAACATGCTTTTCATACTGTTAATCATAAAACATATTGCTTTTATAATTTGGAGAAATCAATAGAGGATATAAACATATATATTTTGGCTAGAAAAATATTAATTTATTAATTTCTATTTAATTGTATATTGATAAAAATTAACATATAATTGTTTAGCAACATTGATGGTTGCCAGTTGATTGTAATTAATAAAGATGGACTGTGGTAATTATGTTCATCATTTTATAATTCATATAGCTCATCCACTAGATACTTTTTCTTTTTTACTGATCAAAAGCCATTTGCTGAGAATACACATATTAAATATGGTATATTCTATAATATACACATATATAATTTTAAGATATTTTTAAAATTGCATTACTATAAAACAGAGAATGTAGAGAAAATTGACCAGTACATTGAAATAATAAAAAGCCCCTTTGAGAACAAGAACATTTTCTCACTCATGGAAACTCTGTGAGTCACTGTGTGTGGGGATTACCAAGACAAGTGCATTATACTTATGCCTCCTGACTCATGAACTTAAATCAACTAAGACCAGTGTGATCTTATTTTTAAGTATCTTTAAGGAATGAGAAGGCACATATCTAACTAGTCTTCCAGAAAAGCATTAAATTCTTTTTTTTTTTAGATGGAGTTTCTCTCTGTTGCCCAGGCTAGAGTGCCATGGTGCAATCTCAGCTCACTGCAACCTCTGCCTCCCAGGTTCAAGCGATTCTCCTGCCTCAGCCTCCCAAGTAGCTGGGATTACAGATGCAAACCACCACACCTGGCTAATTTTTGTATTTTTAGTAGAGGTGAGGTTTTACCATGTCGGCCAGGCTGGTCTCGAACTCCTGGCCTCAAGTGATCTGCCTGCCTCAGCCTCCCAAAGTGCTGGAATTACAGGCATGAGCCATCACCGCTCCTGGCCTGGAGAAGCATGAAATTCGAATGCCTAATTGAAATTGCTTTTTCTGACCATCATATACATTTCTTCTAGTGTAAGCTGCAATATAGAACTAAAATCCCCAAATAATTCAGAACAAGAGAATTAAACTACCTGCTGGGTCTCTGAGGCTTCAGAAGTTGCCTTATGTTGTGAAAAACTAAGCTGAGTTTCAAAGTGGTCTTATCATATGAGTCTGTCCTGCTGAGGTGGACCCTAGTGGTCAGCCTAGTAGTAGTAGCCTAGTAGTCAGCACGAGATAAGAGGGACATAAATTCACAACATTAGAATGTTTCAGAGCTGCAAATGAAGGAGAAAGAAAAGCCATAAAAGATGAAAAAGAATTCAAGTTGCCATGTCCTAAATACATACACTATGTGCCCAGAATTGTGCTGTGTCATCTAAGTCTTCTTTTCAGTTACCAAATGTGTGGATGGTACAGATCCAAAGGGAAATTGGGAGTGCAGAGAGATGAGCTCCATATTGTCGAGGAAAAACTCGGGGATGAGTTATGCCTAGAAGAAACTAGAGACTTTTGGTCCAACAAAGCAAAACAACATTAAAAAAAAATCTCTCATATTTCCCCATGGTCAGCCTATTTGTGTTGATACTCACCACTTCATAATTTCCTCATTTTGTTGTTTACTGGAGTGAAGAGAACTGACGTGTTGTCCAATAAACTTTCTTGTCCTTCTTACGCAAGAAAGGAAATTCTGATTTAATGCATAGCCACAGAACAAGCTAACATTCTATGTCTATTAGAGTTGAACTTCCGAAAAAACCAAGCGTTCATCTTTCAAGATTCATTCTCCCTGAATCTTACCAACAAAACACCCCTGAAGAGAGAGAAAGAGAGGGAGGGAGAGAGGGAGAGAAACAAAAAACCAAAGAGAGAGAATGAATTCATCCAAATCATCTGAATCACAATGCACAGGTAAAATTTGCAGCTCTTCATTTTCTTCCATAGATCTCTTTTTGGAACACGTGATAAATATTGGTGAAAGACAGGACAATAGAAAATTATTCAGTGAAGTTTTGTTTTTTGTTTTTTTTTTAAAAAAAGGAGACAGAGGGAGGAAGAGAGAGAGATTGGAAGACTATTTCTTATACCAGAAAGCCTGCTGGACTCTAGTTAAGGGAGAGCTATCACTGTTTCCACCCTTTCTGCAGTGCATTGTATCTCTTTGGCAGTTACTCCACTTCTCTGGAACTCATTTTCTTTGTCTGTAAAATGTGTATTGGGAGGAAGAGAGGAACTACTAGATGACTGGTGTTTTTTTTTTTTTTTTTTAGATGGAGTCGTGCTCTGTCTCCAGGCTGGAGTGCAGTGGTGCAATCTCGGCTCACTGCAACCTCTGCCTCCTGGGTTCAAGCGATTCTTTTGCCTCAGCCTCCCAAGTAGCTGGGACTACAGGCGTCCGCCACCACATCTGACTAATTTTTTTCGTATTTTTAGTAGAGACGGGGTTTCATCATGGTGAGGATGGTCTCGATCTCTTGACCTCGTGATCCGCCCACCTCAGCCTCCCAAAGTGCTGGGATTACGGGCGTGAGCCACCACGCCCGGCCTAGATGACTGTTAACATTTTACCGTTAATATTTACAAAGAGTTTGAAAAATGAAACATAGAAAAAAGATCACAAGAAAAGGGAAAAGGAACAAAGAAAAAGAAAGAAGGGGGACCTTAGAAAATATTTCAAAAAAATTAACTGAGAGACTTAGAAAGGAAAAATTGTATATCTGAGTTCATGAGTTGGAGTCTTAAAATTAGTCATGAATTACTCCAGGGATTCAAAATGTGTGCCTTAGAGCACCAGCAACAGTAGCCCCTGGGAACTTGTTGGTTCCATACGAGCTCTACTGAATTGCTAACTCTGGGGTTGAGGGTCAGTAATCTGTGTTTCAATAAGCCCTCCAAGTGATTCTGAAGCATGCTGAAATTTGGGAATTACTCAACACAGACAATGGAAGTACAAGGAAATAAGTAAGGATGACTAAGAATCTCCTCTGTCTCTTTTGTACCTTTCTTAGGGAAAATTGACCATGTTTGTGTCTTTCCTTTTACAGATAGAGGATGCTTCTCTTCCCAAATGTTCTTATGGACTGCTGCTGGGAGCTCCATCCTATTTCTCAGTGCCTGTTTCATCACCAGATGTGTTGGTGGGTTCTGAAGGTCAAATTCAATCTAATTCTTCCTGGTGCATATTAGGAGTAAACTGTTCCTTGCTGCCTGTAGATTCTCTTCTCCCTCAAAATGTCTTTCTATTTCACTCTTTTTTTTCCTGTTAATCTCTAGGTTATTTGTCAAACCAGAAACCTCAACAAGCAGGGAACTGTTTCTGAATTTTAATCACCTGTGACTTAATTTTCATGATAGACATTTTTCACTTCCGTGGCCGTCTTGAGTCCTCCTCTTTCAGCCCCTATCATTAGTGTAAACTTCTCTAGGAGATCCTACCTTAGAGCTTGAACTACTGGTCGGGACCAGAAAGATGACCAATTACTTTGTGGAAGGAAGGGTAGAGTGAGGCATATGAGGGAGTGCAAATGTATCTATTTTCTGAATCATAAGAAAAAGCAGATTGTAAGAAATTAACATGATAATTACTGGCACTTTTGTTATAAATACAAAACTGAGGGAATCGATTTTTTTAACCAAACTAAAACTAACAGACATTACACCCTTTCCTTTCTAGTGACATATCACATCTTTCAAATCTGTGATGAGAAAAAGTTTCAGCTACCTGAGAACTTCACGGAACTCTCCTGCTACAATAATGGATCAGGTATGATAGTATATATTGTATACTGGATAATGGATAATGGATCAGGTATACTAATGAGTCAGGCATAATAGTCCCAAAGGTGAATGTCAAAATTTATATAGCAACATTTTCTGGCTTCTAGATTGACTTTGGAACAAGTGAAATATAGTTGGATTACATCTTATTTTTCAAAAGCCGAATGTAAAATCCTAGAACATTGGAGGTGCAATTAGCATTGGGGCAGGAAGTCTTGGGGACATTATAGTAAACTTTTAGAATATATCTGAGGTATATGTCTAAACAGTAAATCTGGAAGTAGAAGGAGTTATTCCCGGGAGTGTACTTTTTCTTCATTCACCTACTTCCAAAATGAGATACAGGAGAAAAAAATGTACGGAGTATAGAACTTATAAATATCTCACAAATATACTCTCTACGCTCTTATATGTCATCTTGCTCCAAGTCTTAGCAAAATGCTACATGACACTAAGAAAGTGACTTCCTTCTCTGAGCTATAATTTTCTCACCATTAAATTGAGAGAAGTTAGACAAATTAGTTATAATAGACCTCAAAGGCAAAAGTTCCGTAATTCTAAGAAATCTGACTTATCTGTATACCACAGTTTGGAGATTTGATTGAGGATATATTGTTTAGGCAACATAAGAGATAACTGTTTGGGGGTCACCCAAATAAAATACATAAATTTCTCTGACATTAGTAGTCTAAGAACAGATAATAAGGTTCAATAGCAAAGCAATGGCATAACTGAGATAGTTTGCATATATAGTTGCATTTCCTGGCACTGACATCAGAGAATGAAGATTATGTTCAAAAGACCCAAAAAAAATCTGTTTATGTTTATTGACATTGGAATTATCTAAAGTCTTAGGTACTAAGATATGGGGTATGAACAAGTGATTCCAAAGCTTCTGGCTTAAATGAGGACTCCATGGGGCCAGATGAAGCTTTGGATTTTCTTACTTGGTTCACCTGGGACACTCACTGAAACATCTCTCATACTAGGTTCAGTCAAGAATTGCTGTCCATTGAATTGGGAACATTTTCAATCTAGCTGCTACTTCTTTTCTGCTGACACCAGTTCCTGGGTATCAAGTTTAAAGAACTGCTCAGCCATGGGGGCTCACCTGGTGGTTATCAACTCAGAGGAGGAGCAGGTAGAGGGAGTCCTTTGATGCCAATGTAACATTTCTCAAATGGTCCAACTCTCTTTTTATACATATGCACGGTGCTTGGCTCCCAATGACTACTGTTAATGAATGTACTAAAATACATGCTGTTCCTACCATTTGGGTAAAGTCACTACCTACCTTAATTTATTTTCATTCCTAGAAGAACCTAAGAAAAAGGGAATTTCCACATGGATTTCCTTTAGTTAGGCAAGGGGAAAAAAGAGGATTGGAAGTTAATTTCAGAGTATTCACTATGTCTATGAACATACATGAGAAAAGGAAAGCAAATATTGTTCATTTTCTTTAAGCTGTGATTAATAATGTTTTGCACTAGATATATTCAATAAATTTGGCCACCAATAGCAATAGATAAACTTTGAAATAATTATTCAGGATCTCCTTTTCTGTTGGAGGTTATTTTTTGTCAGTTTAATTTTATGTTATGTATATTTTACCACAAAAAAAATCAGTAGATAATCCTCAAAATCTTACAGTTTCGTTTATCTGTCATTTCTTATCCAGACTCTTTTTTTTTTTTTTTTTTTGAGATGGAGTTTCACTTCATCACCGAGGCTGAAGTGCAGTGGCACGATCTTGGCTCATTGTAACCTCCGCCTCCCAGGTTCAAGCGATTCTTGTGCCACAGCCTCCCAAGTAGCTCGGACTACAGGCGCCAGCCACCAAGCCTGGCTAATTTTTTTGTACTTTTAGTAGAGACAGGGTTTCACCATGTTGTTCAGGCTGGTCTCGAACTCCTAACCTCAGATGATGCACCTGCCTCAGCCTCCCAAAGTGCTAGGATCTCATCCAGATTCTTACCTTTTTTTTTTTTTTTTTTGAGACGGAGTTTCACTCTTGTTACCCAGGCTGGAGTGCAATGGCGCGACCTCGGCTCACCGCAACCTCCACCTCCTGGGTTCAGGCAATTCTCCTGCCTCAGCCTCCTGAGTAGCTGGGATTACAGGCACGCGCCATCACGCCCAGCTAATTTTTTTGTATTTTCAGTAGAGACGGGGGTTTCACCATGTTGACCAGAATGGTCTCGATCTCTTGACCTCGTGATCCACCCGCCTTGGCCTCCCAAAGTGCTGGGATTACAGGCGTGAGCCACTGCGCCCGGCCGATTCTGACTTCTTTTAATAACAATTACCAGCAACATTTATTCAAAACGGAAATAACTGATCTCCTTTTATTTTCTATCTTCCATAGGAATTCCTTTTCTACAAGAAACCGAAAATGAAAGAATTTTTTATTGGACTGTCAGACCAGGTGGTCGAGGGTCAGTGGCAGTGGGTGGATAACACACCTTTCACAAAGTCTCTGAGGTAATTACCCTCCTGTTGAGAGGAGTTCTTGAAACCACCTTCTGTTATCTGCGATAGATAGGTCCATCCTTGGTAGTATTAAATGCAGGAAAGAGAAGAGCTGATGTAGAAAAGACGAAGGAGAAGTACAAGCACCCACTTCTTGCCTCTCCTGGAATCGTCTCAAGAATAAAGGGGAAATAATAAATGAAAATGAGAAAGGGGTTAGAACTGAAGAATCATTCACTGAGTATACAAAAGAGACAAGGGGAGGAATTAAGAGTCTTATTCCCCAAATCTGAAGGAAATGAGGGGGAAAAAAATAGTAAGTTGAGAAAGACAGCAGATTCTTATGCAGTGAAAATGAGAATCGCTTGATAATGTCTCTCTTCTCCTTAATAATAGCCTTACATCGGGCGGGGCGCGGTGGCTCACGCCTGTAATCCCAGCGCTTTGGGAGGCCGAGGCAGGCGGATCACAAGGTCAAGAGATCGAGACCATCCCGGTCAACATGGTGAAACCCCGTCTCTACTAAAATTACAAAAAATTAGCTGGCATGGTGGTGCATGCCTGTAATCCCAGCTACTCAGGAGGCTGAGGCAGGAGAATTGCCTAAGCCCAGGAGGCGGAGGTTGCGGTGAGCCGAGATCGCGCCATTGCACTCCAGCCTGGGCAACAAGAGCGAAACTCCGTCTCAAAATAATAATAATAATAATAGCCTTACATCATTAGAGCATAGCATTTTTTATTGTGCATATGCTTTTTTGTTAGATTGATTAATTGATTATAAAATATTTTGCTATATATGTTGATTCTCATGATTTGTTAGGGAGTAAGTTTTTGATCTTTTTTCTTTTCTTCAACTTTCATTTTAAGTTCTAGGGGAAAGGTGCAGGATATACAGGTTTGTTACATAGGTAAACGTGTGCCATGGTGGTTTGCTGCACCGATCATCCCATGACCCAGATATTAAGCCCAGCATGCCTTAGGTATTCTTTCTGATAGAGCATAGCATTTTTAAGTTTTCCAAGTTTTTTTCCTCATTTATTATTTCATTTCACCTAAATTACACTTTCCTGGAATGCATCAGTATTATTCATCTTTGATCTTTATTTAGCATTTGAGGAAACTAAAACTTAGAAGAGTTAAGTGACTTAGCGAATGAGCAGTTCTAAGAGTACAGCGCAGATGCTCTGACGCTTTAGAAATGCTGCTTCACTACTGCACCGTAACACCACTGCAGGATGCACCTAAGTTAATACACACTCCGTGCAAAATAAAGAGAGCCAAGCCGATCGGAGATATGACTGTGAAGAAAACAAATCTATCAGAATATCAATCTTCCCCATAACTTCTCATTCTATAGCTAAGGAACAGGACAGAATAGAAAGTCGGAAAGATCCAGTTCAGCTTGAGTACTCACAAACTGTAACTTAGACAAATGGTTTAGCCTTCCCGAGGTTCCTTTTCTTCTTCAATAAAATGGACATTATAATTCTGCCTGGCAAAATTATTGTGAGGTTAAATAACACAAATGGAATTTGCCCAGTATAGTAGGTTACTCTACCTCTTTTTGCTGGGATTTAAAATCTCTTATGTCATTCTTTTTCAGCTTCTGGGATGTCGGTGAGCCCAACAACATAGCTACCCTGGAGGACTGTGTGACCATAAGGGACTCTTCAAACCCAAGGCAAAATTGGAATGATGTAACCTGTTTCTTCAATTATTTTCGGATTTGTGAAATACCGGAAATAAATATTTTGAACAAGGGAAAATCTCTTTAGGAACAAAAGGCACAACTTAAATGTGTAAAGAAGGAAGAACAAGAACATTTCCACATCCACCGCCCCACACGAGAGACCTGTGTGTTGAACTTCAGAGGACTTCAGAAGTATTTGTTACTCTGATATAAATAAAAATAAGTAGTTTTAATGTTATAATTCATGTTACTGGCTGAAGTGCATTTCTTCTCTACATTAGTCACAGGTCCTCTTCCCAGAATTTACAAAGCAATTCACTACCTTTTGGCACATTTGCCTCTTTTTTCAGTATTTACATGAAAGTACAGGGACACGGAGCCAAGACAGAGTCCAGCAAAGAGGATTTTGGAAGGCATCTTCGAACAATCGCCTGAATCCAGGCTCTGTATCAGGTCTGCTTTCTAGCTGCTGACCGATTCATTTATTGTGTAAAATTCTACCAATACTCATGACGTTATTCAAGAGCACATCAGTAACATGGCAGCTTTCATAATCATGTTTCTTGCACAAAGTGCCAGGAGGAGACCCTCAAAATTCAATCATTGGGAGTCACGTGTAATCACTGAATGAGAAAATTCAGCTGGATAAGTGAATATAACACATCAGCTTTCTTTACAAAACTATTTTTCTTAGGCATTGTGACAATCTGGTTTTGAAATCAACACACCTTTAAGCCAAACATCATTTAACCTAAAAGTAACTTTAAACATACTTTCAACTTTCTAATTCCCTTTTTTAAAATCACGAACATCGATAAGATGTTGAAAGACTTTTTTTTTGTTCTTTTTTTTTTTTTTATTGCATTTTAGGTTTTGGGGTACATAATGAAGAACATGCAAGATTGTTGCATAGGTGCACACGTGGCAGGGTGATTTCCTCCCCTTCACTTATATGTGGCATTTCTCCCCATGCTATCCCTCCCCAACCTCCCACCCCCCGCTGTCCCTCCCCTATTTCCCCCCAACAGACCCCAGTGTGTAGTGCTCCCCTCCCTGTGTCCATGTGTTCCCATTGTTCAACACCCGTCTATGAGTGAGAACATGCGGTGTTTGATTTTGTGTTCCTGTGTCAGTTTGCTGAGAATGATGGCTTCCAGGTTCATCCATGTCCCTACAAAGGACACGAACTCATCGTTCTTGATGGCTGCATAATATTCTATGATGTATATGTGCCACATTTTCCCTGTCCAGTCTATCATTGATGGGCATTTGGGTTGGTTCCAGGTCTTTGCTATTGTAAACTGTGCTGCAATGAACATTCGTGTGCATGTGTCTTTACAGTAGAACAATTTATAATCCTTTGGATATATACCCAGTAATGGGATTGCTGGGTCAAATGGAATTTCTATTTCTAGGTCCTTGAGGAATCGCCACACTGTCTTCCACAATGGTTGAACTAATTTACACTCCCACCAACAGTGTAAAAGTGTTCCTATTTCTGCACATCCTCTCCGGTGTTTTCTTAAAAGTGGCTATAATTAAAGTTTTATTTCTAGATTTAAAGACATATGGAAATATTATTCTATATTATTTCTCCATGTTTATTTAGAATTTAAGTTTATAGTCAAATTTATAAAATTCAATTTGTCTTTACAGTTTGTTAAGAAAAGAAAGACGTGCTGGGCGCGGTGGCTCACGCCTGTAATCCCAGCACTTTGGGAGGCCAAGGCGGGTGGATCATGAGGTCAAGAGATTGAGACCATCCTGGTCAACATGGTGAAACCCCGTCTCTACTAAAAATACAAAAAATTATCTGGGCATGGTGGCACGTGCCTGTAATCCCAGCTACTCAGGAGGCTGAGGCAGGAGAATTGCCTGAACCCAGGAGGCGGAGGTTGCAGTGAGCCGAGATCGCGCCACTGCACTCCAGCCTGGGTAACAAGAGCGAAACTCCGTCTCAAAAAAAAAAAAAAAAAAAAGAAAGACTTGCTAAGGGTATAGTGGTTAAAGATTATTGGAACATAAATTATCTATTAGGAAAATTATTTTTTGAGGAGTAGATCATCCAATTGAAATTGTTTTAAAGTATTATATTTTATAGGTGTAGTTACACACTTTACCACCTTACGCACCAGAAAACCCAAAAATTTTCAAAGAATAAAAGATTAATTAATGATACATATCTTTTTTTAATATACTTTAAGTTCTGGGGTACATGTGCAGAACATGCAGGTTTGTTACATAGGTATACATGTGCCATGGTGGTTTGCTGCCTCCATCATCCCGTCATCTACATTAGGTATTTCTCCTAATGCTGTCCCTTCCCTTTCCTCCCACCACCTGACAGGCCCTGTTGTGTGATGTTTCCCTGCCTGTGTCCATGTGTTCTCATTGTTAACTCCCACTTACAAGTGAGAATATGCAGTGTTTGGTTTTCTGTTCTCGTGTTATTTTGCTAAGAATGATGGTTTCCAGCTTCATCCATGTCCCTGCAAATGACATGAACTCATCCTTTCTTATGGCTGCATAGTATTCCATGGTGTATATGTGCCACATTTTCTTTATCCAGTCTATCATTGATGGGCTTTTGGGTTGGCTCCAAGTCTTTGCTATTGTGAACAGTGCCACAATAAACAGATGTGTGCATGTGTCTTTATAGTAGGATGATTTACAATCCTTTAAGTATATACCCAGTAATGAGATTGCTGGGTCAAATGGAATTTCTGGTTCTAAATCCTTGAGGAATCGCCATACTGTCTTCCACAGTGGTTGAACAATAATACATATTTTTAAGAGCATATTACCTAAATGAACCACTTTTAAGATTTCTATACTACTATTTGGGTCCCTAATTTTTTTTAAAGAAAAATTACTCTACTATTTTTTGTAACAATGATACATGTTCCTTACCAAAAATTCCTACAGAGCACAATTATAGAAAGATGAAAATTTTTAAAGTTCCAATTCCAAGTTGCAGTAATAATTATCATGAACGTCACTCCAGAAAGCTTTTTCTGACTTTAGTGGGGTGCAGGAAATGTTAGCTCAAATTATGACACCTTGGGAGTTGAGAAAACAGCAAAAGCAGGAAGTCCACTCTCATCTTCCCCTTGCCCTTCTTACCAGAAGCAGACCATAGCATCTAGGAAGGTCAGTCTGACCTTCTCCCTCCTTTCTCCTCTGAACGCTCCTGTGACAGGTGTCCTGTTCTATGTCCAAAAGTAAAGAATGTCACACAGGGAAGCCAAGAAGAACCTGAAGAAACAGGACTTGCTAAGTATCCTCGAGTGATTATCATTAGATCATACTGCTTTTTGTCTAACCATGTTTTTTTAAAATTACTATCCACTTCTTGAGACTTAGCATAAAATTTACATAGATTTCTCTGTTTTTTGAGTATTCATTTCTGAAGGCTCCCATGTCATGTAAAACTTATATTAAATACATCAGGCTAGGCACGGTGGCTCACACCTGTAATCCCAGTACTTTGGGAGGCCTAGGTGGATGGATCACAAGGTCAGGAGTTCGAGACCAGCCTGGCCAACATGGTGAAACCCTGTCTCTACTAAAGATACAAAAAATTACCCGGGCATGGTGGCACGCACCTGTAATCCCAGCTACTCAGGAGGCTGAGGCAGGACAATCACTTGAATCCAGGAGGTGGAGGTTGCAGTGAGTGAAATCGTGCCACTGCACTTCAGCCTGGGTGAGAGGGCGGGACTCCATCTCAATAAAATAAAATAAACAACGACCTCTGTATGGTTTTCTTTTGTTAATCTGTTTTTTGTTATAGGGGCCTCAGCCATAAACCTGGAAATTGGTGAGAAAAAGATACTACTTTTTCTCCCCTACAACTTCAAGAGAGTTAGATGAAAAGATGGAAAAACAAAGAGCTAAAAAACACAAATACACACACACACACACACACACACACAGGCATGTACACACTGACATACTTTTAGAAAGGAATCATACAACAGATAATACTTTAATTTTTTAAATTTTATTTTGTTTTCAATCGACAACAATTGTACATATTTGTGGGATACAATGTGATGTTTCAATACATGTGTATGCTGTGTAATGATCAAATCAGGGCAATTAGCACATCCATCACCTCAAACATTTAAAAAATTGAAGTGAAAATAAAGAAATATTGAGTTCAAGAATTTCATAGTCTTTATAGATTATCACAAAAAGTTATTTCCCAGAAGGTCCCACTGAAGTAAAAAACAAAACAAACAAAAATTATAAATGATCAACGATCAAGTCAAATGTTTTGCTCTTCTGTTTCTCAATCCTCTTTTCTGCCTTTCCCTTTCCTATAGTGACTCCTAAAATCATTTTCAGGTGGGAGGAGCAGAGCAAGCTAGTCTTGCTATGTGTGTGCCTGTATATGTGGGAGAAGAGAGAGTGCTGCATGACTACCCCTCAAGGAGTTAGATCCCAGACGGTGTAAAAGGGAGATTGTGGGGGAAGGAGGAGGGAGTAAGAGCCCCAGTGGGTTCAGCAGGGCATCCTGTGGGGGTTGGACTGGACCACAGTCTCAAAACATGAGCTAGAGTGAGGAAGACACCCACACGTGGGGGTGGTTGAGCACAGATGTCTGAGCCCAAGCAAAAGAATTGCCTAGGAGGACCACAGGGCACTGGGCAGGGTGAGATGGATGTCCACACAGGTCACTCAGCACAGGATGGGGAAGTAGAGCCTGAGCCGGTCAGTGTACCTGTCTTGTAACCAACTTTAAAATTTTGCACAGTTGACTCTTGGGTATCTTAGAGTTTTATTGCCATTGTGTAAGTGTAATATTTATTTCTACATTTTGCAGAGTATTATATTATTGTTGATTTTTCTATAATGATAATTTATCCAGACTTTAACTTCCCTAATTTTTTAAACATTTTGTCTATAAATTCCCTTTTATTTTCTGTGTAGATAATTACACTGTCTAAAAAACTGAGCTATCCAGTACCGTAGCCACCAGCCACAGCAGCCTGGTAAGCACTATCTTAATTGAGATATTCTGGAAGTGTAAAATACACACTAGTTTTTGATAACTTAATTTGAAAAAAGAATATAAATTATGTCACTAAGAATTTTATACGGATTACATGTTAAAATGATAATATTCTAGATATATTTATTTAAGTAAAATAAGTTATTAGAATTAGTTTCACCTGTTTGGGCTCTCTCTCTCTTTCTCTCGATGTAGTTATTGGAAAATGTAAACATATGCAGCTCACATTTTTGCCTTCCATTGTATTTCCTTTGCAGAGTTCTGGTCTAGAAATAATGATAGTTGTAGGTTTTTAAAATTCCCTTCCAGTTCATTTGGCCATATTGAGCTGGCTAAGAATGCCAATATATTGTTGCATAAAGCTGCTATAGTTTTGTTCTTAAAGAAAATGCTTCCAATGGCTTACCATTATATAATAGTTGCTACGGATTTGGGGTAGACACCCTGCAAAAAGTTACTTTCATTTCTTATTTGTTAAATGTTTTAACACTAAGTGGTTTATTGTTTTTACTAGATGATGCTTAAGTATCTCTTTTTAAATGTTGATAAGATTAATTGCATTAATAGATTTACACACTATGTACATATATGCATATTGTTTAAAGAACCAAATTCTTCTTGAGGATTGTAATTAAAATTAGCTATTTCCTACCCACTTCTGATTCCCACACCTAAGTGGCAATCGTATTTAACTCTTTAAATGTTTCTTTTCTGTTGAGTTCCATGTTTCTATTTCTATCAAAAAGTTTGTACTATAATTCCTTTTTTCAGTTTTAGATAATTTCTATGCACTCCACACTAATGAAAACAAGAACAGTCTTCTTTCTCTCTTTTTCACCCCCCTCCCATCACTATGTGACCTTTTATTTAAAAATCAATATTCAGTATTTGCATTGGTATGAATATATACATATTATTCATATCTGGAACATATACTGTATTATTACACATTCTTAAATACATTTTGCTTTTTATGGAGTTAATATTGACATCTTTTATTTTTTTGGAGAAAGGATATCACTCTGTCACCCAGGCTGAGGTACAGTGGCACAATCATGGCTTCATTGGCACCTCGACCTCTTGGGCTCAAGCAATCCTCCCATCTCAGCCTCCCAAGTAGTTAGGACTACAGGTGCACACCACTATACAGAGTTTTTCTTTTTTCTTTTTATTTTTTGTAGAGACAGGGTCTCACTATGTTGCCCAGGCTGGTCTCAAACTCCTGGCCTCAAATAATCCTCCCACCTTGGCCTCCCAAAGTGCTGGGGTTATAGGCTTGAGCAACCACACTGGGCCCATTTTTTTTTATATTTATCTAGTTTTCTACATACTCACAATTCAAATTTTAACTCCCCAGAAATGTGTATCACCTCTCAATTCATTCAAATACATATCCCATAATTTTGTAGGGAAAAAAAATCTTTTTTGGAAAATGTCCTTCCTTTCCCAGTCTGAACCGAGATTCTCTGGTGGTTTGCTTCACACCCATTATTTTGTTAAGCTTTATTTAAAAAGAAAATATTTTCTAATTTTTTCTTTTTTTTTAAATTATACTTTAAGTTCTGGGGTACATGTGCAGATCTTGCAGAATTGTTACATAGGTATACACATGCCATGGTGGTTTGCAGTTTCCATCCTCCCTTCACCTACGCTAGATATTTCTCCTATTGCTATCCCTCCCCACCCCTCCTATTGTTCCCCTAGTCCCCCACCCCTCAAAAAACCCCAGTGTGTGATGTTCACCTCCCTGTGTCCATGTGTTCTCATTGTTCAAAACCCACTTATGAGTGACAACATGCAGTGTTTGGTTTTCTGTTCTTGTGTCAGTTTGCTGAAATGATGGTTTCCAGCTTCATCCATGTCCCTGCAAAGGACATGAACTCATCCTTTTTTATGGCTGCATAGTATTCCATGGTGTGTATGTGCTGTATTTTCTTTATCCAGTCTATCCTTGATGGGCATTTGGGTTGGTTCCAAGTCTTTGCTATTATAAAACAGTGCCGCAATGAACATATGTGTGCATTGTCTTTATAATAGAACTATTTATAATCCTTTGGGTATATACTCAGTAAAAGGATTGCTGGGTCAAATGATATTTTTATTTCTAGATCCTTGAGGAATTGCCACACTGTCTTCCACAATGGTGGAACTAATTTACACTCCCACCAACAATGTAAAAGTGTTCCTATTTCTCCACATCCTCTCCAGCATCTGTTGTCTCCAGATTTTTAAATGATTGCCATTCTAACTGGCGTGAGATGATATATCAATGTGGTTTTCATTTGCATTTCTCTAATGACCAGTGATGAGCGTTTTTCATACATTTCTTGGCCACACAAATGTCTTCTTTTGAAAAGTGCCTGTTTATATCTTTTCCCCACTTTTTGATGGGTTTGTTTGTTTCTTGTAAATTTGTTTTACTTCTTTGTATATTCTGGATATCAGTCCTTTGTCAGATGGGTATATTGCAAAAATTTTTTCCCATTCTGTTGGTTGCCAGTTCACTCTAATGATTGTTTCTTTTGCTTTACAGAAGCGCCTAAGTTTAATTAGATCTCATTTGTCTATTTTGACTTTTGTTGCCATTGCTTTTGGTGTTTTAGTCATGAAGTCCTTGCTCATGCCAATGTCCTGAATGGTTTTGCCTAGGTTTTCTTCTAGGGTGTTTATGGTGTTAGGTCTTATGTTTAAATCTTTAATCCATCTGGAGTTAATTTCTGTATAAGGTGTAAGGAATGGGTCCAGTTTCAGCTTTCTGCACATGGTTAGCCAGTTTTCCCAACACGATTTATTAAACAGGGAATCCTTTCTTCATTGCTTGTTTTTGTCAGGCTTGTCAAAGATCAGATGGGTATAGGTGGGTGGTATTCTTTCTGAAGTCTCTGCTCTGTTCCACTGATTTATATCTCGATTTTGGTACCAGTACCATGCTGTTTTGATTACTGTAGCCTTATAGTGTAGTTTGAAGTCAAGTACATGATACCTCCAGCTTTGTTTTTTTTGCTTAGGATTGTCTTAGCTATGCAGGCTCTTTTTCAGTTCCATATGAAGTTTAAGATGGTTTTTTTCCAGTTCTGTGAAGAATGTCAACGGTAGCTTGATGGGGATAGCATTGAATCTATAAATTCCTTTGGGCAGTATGGCCATTTTATTCTTCCTCACCATGAGCATGGAATGTTTTTCCATCTGTTTTTGTCCTCTCTTACTTCCTTGAGCAGTGGTTTGTAGTTCTCCATGAAGAGGTCCTCCACGTCCTTTGTTAGTTTTATTCCTAGGTATTTTATTTTATTTTATTGTACTTTAGGTTCTGGGGTACATGTGAAGATTATGCAGGATTGTTGCATAGGTACATACATGGCAAGGTGGTTTGCTGCCTCCATCCCCCCCACCACATATACCTGGCATGTATCCCCACATTATCCCTCCCCACCCTGCCCCACCACGGTCCTTCCCCTAGCCCCCTCAACATACCCCCATGTGTGATGCTCCCCTCCTTGTGTCCATGTGTTCTAATTATTCAATACCCACCTATGAGTGAGAACATGCGGTGTTTGATTTTCTGTTCTTGTGTCAGTTTGCTGAGAATGATGGTTTCAGATTTATCCATGTCCCTACAAAGGACATGAACTCATCATTTTTTATGGCTGCGTAGCATTCCATGGTGTACCTGTGCCACATTTGTTTGTCCATTCTATCATTGATGGGCATTTGGGTTAGTTCCAGGTCTTTTGTCTTTGCTATTGTAAACAGTACCGCGATGAACATATATGTGCATGTGTCTTTATAATAGAACGATTTATAGTCCTTTGGGTATATACCCATTAATGGGATTGCTGGGTCAAATGGAATTTCTATTTCTAGATCCTTCAGGAATCACCACACTGTCTTACAAAATGGTTGAACTAATTTGCACTCCCAATAGTGTAAAAGTGTTCCTATTTCTCCACATCCTCTCCAGTATCTGTTGTCTCCAGATTTTTTAATGATCACCATTCTAACTGGCATGAGATGGTATCTCAATGTGGTTTTGATTTGCATTTCTCTAAAGACCAGTGATGATGAGCATTTTTTCATATGTTTGTTTGGCCTCACATATGCCTTCTTTTGAAAGGTGTCTGTTCATATTCTTTGCCCACTTTTGGATGGGTTTGGTTTTTTTTCTTGTAAATCTGTTTTAGTTCTTTTTAGATTCTGGATATTAGCCCTTTGTCAGATGGGTAGATTGCAAAATTTTTTTCCCATTCTGTTGGTTGCCAGTTCACTCTAATGATTCTTTCTTTTGCTGTACAGAAGCTCTTAAGTTTAATTAGATCCCATTTGTCTCTTTCGGCTTTTGTTGCCAATGCTTTTGGTGTTTTAGTCATGAAGTCCTTGTCTATGCCTATGTCCTGAATGGTTTTGCCTAGGTTTTCTTCTAGGGTTTTTATAGTGTTAGGTTTTATGTTTAAATCCTTAATCCATCTGGATTTAATTTTAGTGTAAGGTGTCAGGAAGGACTCAGTTTCTGCTTTCTGCACATTGATAGCCAATTTTCCCAACACATTTATTAAACAGGAATCCTTTCCCCATTGCTTGTTTTTGTCAGTTTTGTCAACAATCAGATGGTTGTAGATGTGTGGTGTTGCTTCCGAGGCTTCTGTCCTGTTCCATTGGTCTATGTCTCTGTTTTGGCACCAGTACCATGCTGTTTTGATTACTGTAGCCTTGTAGTATAGTTTTAAGTCAGGCAGCATGATTCCTCCAGCTTTGTTCTTTTTGCTTAGGATTGTCTTAGCTATGTGGGCTCTCTTTTGGTTTCATATGAAGTTTAAGGTGGTTTTTTCCAGTTCTGTGAAGAAGGTCATTGGTAGCTTAATGGGGATAGCATTGAATCTATAAATAACTTTGGGCAGTATGGCCATTTTCACAATATTGATTCTTCCTAACCATGAGCATGGAATGTGTTTCCATCTGTTTTTGTCCTCTCTTATTTTCTCGAAAAGTGGTTTGTAGTTCTCCTTGAAGAGATCCTTTACATCTTTTGTTAGTTGTATTCCTAGATATTTTATTCTCTTTGTAGCAATTGTGAATGGGAGTTCACTCAAGATTTGGCTCTCTGTTTGTCTGTTATTTGTGTATAGGAATGCTTGTGATTTTTGCAGATTGATTTTGTATCCTGAGACTTTGCTGAAGTTGCTTATCATCTTAAGGAGATTTGGGGCTGAGACGATGGGGTCTACTAAATATACAATCATGTCATCTGCAAATAGAGACAATTTGATGTCCAGTTTTTCTAATTGAATACACTTTATATCCTTTTCTTGCCCTATTGCTCTGGCTAGAACTTGCAATACTATGTTCAATAGAAATGGTGAGAGAGGACACTCTTGTCTAGTGCCAGTTTTCGAAGGGAATGCTTCCAGTGTTTGCCCATTCAGTATGATATTGGCTGTGGGTTTGTCATAAATAACTCTTGTTATTTTGAGATACTTCTATTGATACCTAATTTATTGAGAGTGTTTAGCATAAAGTGCTGTTGAATTTTGTCAAAGGCTTTCTCTGCATCTATTGAATTAACATGTGGTTTTTGTCTTTGGTTCTGCTTATGTGATGGATTACATTTATAGATTTGTGCATGTTGAACCAGCCTTGCATCCCCAGGATGAAGACTACTTGATCGTGATGATAATCTTTCTGAGGTACTATTGCATTTGGTTTGCCAGTATTTTATTGAAGATTTTTGCATCGATGTTCATCATGGATATTGGCCCGAAATTTTGTATTTTAGTTGTGTCTCTGCCAGGTTTTGGTATCAGGATGATGTTGGTCTCATAAAATGAGTCAGGGAGGATTCCCTCTTTTTGTATTTGGAATAGTTTCAGAAGGAATGGTACCAGTTCCTCGTTGTACATTTGGTAGAATTTGGCTGTGAACCCATATGGACCTGGACTTTTTTTAGTTGGTAGACTATTAATTGCTGCCTCAACATCAGATGTTGTTATTAGTCTATTCAGGGATTCAACTTCTTCCTGGTTTAGTCTTGGGAGGGTGTAAGTGTCCAGGAATTTATCCATTTCTTCTTGATTTATTGGTTTATGTGCATAGAGTTGTTTGTACTAATCTCTGATGGTAGTTTGTACTTCTGTGGAATTGGTGGTGATATCCCCTTTATCATTTTTTATTGCATCTATTTGATTATTCTCTCTTTTCTTTTTTATTAGTCTGACTAGTGGCCTATCTATTTTGTTGATCTTTTTGAAATACCAGTTCCTGGATTTATTGACTTTTTGAAGGGTTTTTTGTATCTCTATCTCCTTCAGTTTTGCTCTGATCTTAGTTATTTCTTGTTTTCTGCTAGCTTTGTAATTTGTTTGCTCCTTCTCCTCTAGTTCTTTTAATTGTGACGATTTGCTGTCGATTTTAGAACTTTCCTCACTTCTCATGTGGACTTTTAGTGTTATAAATTTCCCTCTAGACACTGCTTTAAATGTGTCCCAGATATTCTGGTACATTGTGTCTTCATTATCATTGGTTTCAAAGAACATCTTTATTTCTCCCTTCATTTCCTTATTTATCCAGTAGTGATTCAAGAGCAGGTTGTTCAGTTTCCATGTAGTTGTGTGGTTTTGCATGAGTTTCTTAGTCCTGAGTTCTAATTTGATTGCACTGTGGTCTGAGAGACTGGTTGTTATGATTTCTGTTCTTTTTTTCATTTGCTGAGGAGTGATTTACTTCTAATTATGTGGTCAATTTTAGAGTAAGTGTGATGTGGTGCTGAGAAGAATGTATATTCTGTGGTTTGGGGTGGAGAGTTCTGCAGATGTCTGTTAGGTCTGCTTGGTCCACATCAGAGTTTGAGTCCTGGATATCCTTGTTAATTTTCTATCTCATTGATCTGTCTAATATCGACAGTGGACTGTTAAAGTCTCCCAATATTATTGTGTGGAAATCTAAGTCTCTTTATAGGTCATTAAAAACTTGCTCTATGTATCTGGGTGCTCCTGTATTGGGTGCATATATATTTAGGATCATTAGCTCTTCTTGTTGTATTGATCCCTTTACCATTATGTAACACCCCTCTTTGTCTCCTTTGATCTTTGTTGGTTTAAAGTTTGTTTTATCAGAGATTAGGATTGCAACCACTGCTTTTTTTTTCTCTCCATTTTCTTGGTAAATCTTCCTCCATCTCTTTATTTTGAGTCCATATGTGTCTTTGCATGTGAGATGGGTCTCCTGAATACAGAACACCAATGGATCCTAATTTTTTATCCAATTTGCCAGTCTGTGTCTTTTGATGGGGCTATTTAGCTCATTTACATTTAAGGTTAATATTGTTATGTGTGAATTTGATCCTACCATTTTGATGCTAGCTGGTTGTTTTGCCCATTGGTTGATGCAGTTTCTTCATTGTGTCAATGGTCTTTACCATTTGGTACATTTTTGGAGTGGCTGGTACTGGTTGTTCTTTGCCATGTTTAGTGCTTCCTTCAGGAGCTCTAGTAAGGCAGGCCTGGTGGTGATATATCTCAGCAATTGCTTGTTCATAAAGGATTTTATTTTGCCTTCACTTATGAAACCTAGTTTGGCTGGATACAAATTCTGAGTTGAAAGTTCTTTTGTTTAAGGATGTTGAATATTGGCCCCCACTCCCTTCTAACTTGTAAGATTTCTGTGGAGAGATCTGCTGTGAGTCTGATGGGCTTCTCTTTGTGAGTAACTCGATCTTTCTCTCTGGCTGCCCTTAGCATTTTTTCCTTCATTTCAACCCTAGTGAATCTGATGATTATGTGCCTTGGGGTTGCTCTTCTTGAGGAATATCTTTGTGGTGTTCTCTGTATTTCCTGGATTTGAATGTTGTCCTGCCTTGCTAGGTTAGGAAGTTCTGGATAATATCCTGAAGAGTGTTTTCCAGTTTGGATTCATTCTCCCCATCACATTCAGGTACACTGATGAAATGTAGATTAGGTCTTTTCACATAATCCCATATTTCTTGGAGGTGTTGTTCATTTCTTTTTACTCTTTTTTCTCTACTCTTGCCTTCTCATTTTATTTCATTGAGTTGATCTTCAATATCTGATATCCTTCCTTCTGCTTGTTCAGTTTGGCTATTGAAACTTGTGTATGCTTTGCAAAGTTCTCTTGCTATGTTTTTCAGCTCCATCAAGTCATTTATGTTCTTCTCTAAGCTGGTTATTCTAGTTAGCATTTCATCTAACCTTTTTTCAAGGTTCTTAGTTTCTTTGCATTGGGTTAGAATATGTTCCTTTAGCTCAGAGAAGTTTGTTATTACCCACTTTCTGAAGCCTGCTTCTGTCAATTCATCAAATTTATTCCCTATCTGGTTTTGTCCCCTTGCTGGTGAGGAGTTGTGATCCCTTGGAGGAGGAGAGGCATTCTGGTTTTTGGTGTTTTCATCCTTTTTGCAACTGGTTTCTTCCCATCTTTGTGGATTTATTTACCTTTGGTCTTTGAAGTTGGTGACTTTTGATTGGGGTCCCTGAGTGAATGTCCTTTTTGTTGATGTTGAGGCTATTCCTTTCTGTTTTTTTTTTTAGTTTTCCTTCTAACAGTCAGGCCCATCTGCTGCAGGACTGCTGGAGGTCCACTCCAGACTCCACTTGCCTGGAAATCACCTGTGGGAGGTGTAGAATCACAAGGATTGCACCTGTTCCTTCCTCTGGTAGCTTTGTCCCAGAAGGGTACTAGCCAGATGTCAGCCAGAGCTCTCCTGTATGAAGTGAGTCTTTAGATAAACAAGGGTCAGGGAGCTACTTAAGGAGGCAGTCTCTCCTTTGTCAGAGCTCAAGTGCTATGCTGTGAACTCCACCGATCCCTTCAGAGCTGCCTGGCAGGACATTTAAGACTGCTGCAGCGGAACTCACAACCACTCCTTTTCCCAGGTGCTCTGTCTTGGGAGGGTGTGGCTTTATTTATAAGTCCCTGACAGGCTTCTGCTGCCTTTTGTCTGAGATGCTCTGCCCAGAGGAATTGTTAAGCTTCTATGGGCTTCCCCCAGCTGCTGTGTAAACTTCTTTTTGCTTTTGTGTACACAGATACGGTTAGAGCTGCCTTGGTAATGGCAGATGCCCCTCTCCCCAGGAAGCTCCATCATCCAGGGTGGAGCTCAAACTGCTGTGCTGGCTGTGAAAATCCCAAGCCAGTGGGCTTCAGTTTGCTGGTCTCTGTGGGGGTGGGACTCACAGAGCCAGATCACCTGGCTCCCCACCTTCAGCCCCCTTTCCCTCAGATGTATGGGCAACTCTGTCTCACAGGCGCTCCAGGCACCAGACAAAATGGCTGCTTGGATTTGTGCTGGGAACTCATGGCACCAGCTGAATTGGCCACCCAGATTTGCCCTAGAAACCCTCTGCACCTGTCAGCATGCGGGATCTCCTGGTCTGTGGGCTGCAAGGACCACAGGAGAAGCACAGCGTCAGAACAGGAGCTCTCGAGTGGCTGAACATCCCTGATGGCCTCTGCTGGGTAGGAGGGAGTGCCCTCCAGCCTGTTGCACTTCCTGGGTGAGGCAGCGCCCCACCCTGCCTCGATTTGCCCTCCTTGGGCTATACCTACTGTGCAACCAGTCCCATTGAGATTAACCTGGTACCTCAGTTGGAAATGCAAAGATCACTTGCCTTCTGCATTACTCTTGCTGGAAACTGTGCTCCAGAGCTGCTCCTATTTGGCCATCTTTGTTGAAGTCCAATATTTTGTGATTTTAAGGATATTTCAAATTATGATGCAACAATACATATAAATACTATTCATTTATAAGAATAAGATATAAAACAATTCCAAACTGTGTTGTTTTTGTTTTTATTTTTTGAGACAGAGTCTTGCTCTGTCACCCAGGCTGGAGTGCAGTGGTGTGATCTTGGCTCACTGCAGTCTCTGCCTCCTGGATTCAAGCAATTCTCCTGCCTCAGCCTCCTAAGTAGCTTGGATTACAGACACGGGCCACCATGCCTGGCTAATTTTTGTATTTTTATTAGAGACAGGGTTTCACCATGTTGGCCAGGATGGTCTTGATCTCCTGGCCTCATGATCCGCCCACCTCAGCCTTCCAAAGTGCTAGGATTACAGGCGTGAGCCACCACACCGAGCCCCAAACTATATGTTAAATAAAAAATTCAAATGTTTAAGAATATGCAGATTACATTTCTATTCATATTTAAAATGTAGAATATCTATACATGTTTATATAGTATATAACATATGTATGTAATTATGTTTATTATATATAGTACATACATAGTTCATATGTATTTATATATATACATATATATGTATGTACTATATATAATAAACATATATATAAGTACACATATAGTATAACCATTTATGGAAATGTAAATAAGAAACTGATAATCATAGTTACTCTAAAGAAGCATTTCAGTAACTGGAGTTCAGGGTAAAAAATTTATTTATCTTATACTTTTAGTAATTTTTTTGCCATTTGCCTTTTTAACACACATATATTACTGTTTCAAAAATAAAAACACTATCAGAAATTTTTAAGAATTTTAAGCTTCTAGGACTACCATAATATACTAAAATAATTAGAATCTATTTTTATGAAATTGCTGTCTTTGCCTTGAAGAGATTGTGATGAAGTGCCATAAGAGTTCAGAATAGACTGAAAGAGACTGTGGATATGTATTAGTCTATTTTCTATTGCTTCTAACAGGATATTTGAGACTGGTAATTTATAAAGAAAAGAGTCCAGGCGCAGTGGCTCATGCCTGTAATCTCAGTACTTTGGGAGGCCGAGGCGGGCAGATCATGAGGTCAGGAGTTCAAGACCAGCCTGACCAACATGATGAAACCCCGTCTCTACTAAAAATACAAAAAAAATTACCCCAGCATGGTGGCACGCACCTGTAATCCCAGCTATTCAGGAGGCTGAGGCAGGAGAACCGCTTGAACAAACGGGGCAGAAGTTGCAGTGAGCTGAGATTGTGTCACTGCACTCCAGCTTGGGCGACAGAATGAGACTCCGTCTGAAAAAAAAAAAAAGAAAGAAATTTATTTCTCATAATTATGGAGGCTGAGAAGTTCAAGGTCACAAAACCGTATCTGGTGAGGGCCTTCTTGCCGGTAGGGACTCTCTCTAAAGAGTCTGGAGGTGGTACAGGGTATCACACGGTGAGGGTGCTGCCCGTACTAACTGCTAGCTCAGGTCTCTTCCTCTTTTTATAATGCCACCAGTTTTCTGCCCGTGATAGCCCATTAATACATCAACCCATTAATCCACTATTCTATGACTAGGAGTTAATTTATTCATGAAGATAGAACCCTCATGATCCAATCACCTCTTAAAGGTCCCATCTCTCTGGCAGGGCCAAGATGGCCAATTAGAAGCAGTGGTGTTCGGAGGCTCCCATGGAAAAAAATAAATAAATAAAAATGAGTGACTCCTTCACCAGCAACCAAGGTATCCAGGCTGTCTCATCATCGTTGACTAGAAGTCTGGTGTGACCCATGCAGAGAAGAAAGAGCAGTGTGGCGCAGTGGCCCACCTGAGAGCCACATGGGGAAGGGTAACCCTCTCCCACCAGCCACTGGAGTCAGTGAGTGAACACACTACCCAGCCAGGGAAACTGTGCTTTTTCCATAGAACTATGTAACCCACGGAATGGAAGATCCCACTCGCAAACTCACGCCGCGGGTGCCTATCATCCCAACCCTGGAACCATGATTCTTACAGGCTCTCAGCTGGAATCTGCCTAAGCTTACAGAACTTCAGGAAGAGGGGCAATCAGCAATGGCCGTGGCTACCTGCTGAGCAGTTTGAGCTCCTTGAGGGAGGAGCAGCAGCCAGCATTGGGACTCACAACTACCTAACACGCAAAACTCCCTGGGTGGGGGAAGGGCAGCACCCGTTTCTGCAGCTCCAGGCTGCACTTTTTCCCTGCTGGAGCCAGGGAGGCTGGACAGCTTGGTCCCAAGACTTGTCCCCACAGCCCAACACAGCAGCTGTGGCAGTCTGCGCCGAGTGCCTCTTCAGGCCTAACATTGACCCATCCTTTCTCAGTGGGCAGGGCTTCCCTGAAGGATCTCCAATAACTCCAGCCAGAGGCTCAGGGACAGAATTTGGATTTCCCTAGGCCTGAGCCCCTTGGGGGAGGGGTGGCTACAGTCTCTGCGGACCAGTAGACTTAGCCTCTCCTCCTGGTAGTTCTGTGGAATCTGGGCAGCCCAGATGAATGGGTTTTCCCCCAGCAAAACACAACCTTCACCAAGGGACAAGGTGCTTCATTAATCGGGTCCTGCTTCCTGTGCCACCCAAATCAGAGAGACCCTCCAACAGGTATTGTCAGACATCCTACATAGAAGCAATCCTACTGGCATCAGGTTGGTGCTCCTTGAGGTCAGAGGTCCCAGAAGAAGGAGCAGGCACCCATCTTTGCTGCTCTCCAGCCTCCTTGAGTGATATCTCCAGGCACGGGAGTGAATCAGATGAATAGGGCCTGAAGTGAATCCCCAGCAAACTGCGGCAGCCCTACGGAAGAGGGACCTGTTGATTGGCTGGAAGCCATTCTCCTCAGCAAACTAACACAAGACCAGAAAACCAAATACCACATGTTCTCACTCATTAGTGAGAGTTGAACATTGAGAAAACATGGACACAGAGAGGAGAACAACACACACCAGGGCCTGTTGTGGGGTTGGGGGCGAGCGGAGGGGACTTAGAAGATGGCAGCAAACCACCATGGCACACATATACCTACGTAACAAACCTGCACATTCTGCACATGTATCCCATTTTTGTTCTTGTTTTAGAAGAAATAAAGAAAATTGTTACTTTAAAAAAAAAAAAAGCCCCACCTTTCAATACTGCCACATTTGGGATTATGTTTCAATATGAGTTTTGGAGGGGCCATTCAAACCATAGCAGGGTGGAAACAGGGAGACCAATCCGAAGGTCACTGCAAATATGTAGGTGAGCAAGGTGGTAGGTTGGTCTATAGTGGTAGCCACAGAGGTAATAATAGGCGATCAGCATTGGGAGAAATCGATCATAGATACAGGCATAGATGAATAAAATCACAAGGAGATCACATTTTATTGACAACTGAATTGCTGCCTATATATAGTTTTCTACAAACTAAAAATGGATAATATTAACTATACAAAGCCCATTAGCATTTACATACAGTTACTTCAGCAAGTTTTGTAGGTTTCATGCTAGGTAATTTAGTGAATATGGCAAACACAATCAAAGTTATTCAGCACCATTTCAGCTAAAAGTATCAGCTTTTTTTTTTTTTTTTTTTTTTCTTTTTTCAATGAACGAGAGGTTCTCATATTGCCCAGCTTGGCATCGAACTCATAGTCTCGCCTCCTCAAGCACCAGGACATCTGGCCGGAGCCATCGCGGCTCCCAAAGTATCAGCTTTTAACACAGCTACACACACACACAGCACCACCACCACCACACATAATCAAACACCAATATTTCAAACCCAAAAAATCAACAACTAATTTACAAAATAAATACTATTTTTAAAAGTAGTAGTAGGAAAGTTAGGCTAAAAAGCCATTGCTTGGAATTTTCCAGCTTAGATCCAGGAAAAATTAACAAATTGAGAATTTTAAGAAAGACTACCATATTTTATTAAAGTTGGATGTGACTGCCCTTCACAATTAATACTACATGCATCAGAAAAGCATAATTTCTGGCTGTCAGAACAATGACTTCCCTGCTAGTTTAAACTATAGTTATACAGCTCTAAAGAAACATCAAAAATTTGTATAAATGGGTTGAAAACATGATTTTCTATTCAAATTAAAAATGCAAACATGAATACAATGTTACTTCAAATAATTAAGAAATTGTATCCAGTCATTAGCTAAGTAATGAGGCCAAGTCATTCCCAGTAACTTCCTGTGATATCAAAGGGAATGCATTTTATCTCTAATGAAACACAGCTGGGTCTGTCATGAAATAACAATGTGAAGGTGAGCCCTTTGGCTTCCAGGGGATTTTATTTCCTCTGCTATAGAATTGAAGGACTTTGTTTAAGGTGTCTTACAAAGAATTCCCGCTTTGCAAAGACATGTTGGGTGGAGTAAGAAGTAAACTTTTTAAAAGGCATTTGGACTTTTTTCTATCTGTACAATACCACAATTCAGAACTATTCCACACTGTTGTTCTGGAAAAATTTTGCTTATAGAATGCAAAGGTAATGACTGATATTAAAAAGTCTGAAAATGAAGCATTAAACAATAAAAAAATGTGGTTTAAAAATCTTTAAATTACCTGTAATATTTGTGTTAAAAATGATGCACCACTACCAGTTAGAATACCCCACCTTTGAATTTTAAGAGCTAAGAATCTGAGCAGGGGGGAAATGACAAGAAGATTGCATTATTCAAGCCATTCTTCTAAATATGCATTCAGTGCACACCAATTGAAGAGGAAACACCTTGAAATACTACTAAGAAAGCAAAGAAAGATTATTCCTTCCATCAAACACCATACAAAAACCACATTATCTACACACACACACACACAGTCTTGAATGAATCAAACAAAATAAAATAGATCATCATGACTAAAAATGCTCTATGACCCAGCATGTTCTCTGTGTTCCAATGATGCATGTACGTTCTGCCCTATTCTGATTGGTTCTTTTCTCTCTCCATCACAAGCACCACTTTGTGGGTTTCTAGTTGAAGGTTATTCCAGGTATATTACAAATCCTACTTGCTTCAAAGTTACAAGGAACATCATTCCAGGCCCACTTATCTTGGTTATAAACAAGAACAACACAGTTTTCTCCCTGATTGTTGTTGGGTTCATTCTCATGCCAGAATCTGAAAGAAAACAACATAGATAGAGATATATAGGTATATATAGATAATGTAGATTATAGATGTAGATTAGATATAGATATATTAAGAGACAATTCAGAGAAATGTCCCCAGTGAACAGTTTAGACCTGCACTAATACTATAGTCACTAGACACTTGTAGCTACTGAGCACTTGAAATGTTGCTTCTCTGAATTGAAATGTGCTTTAAGTCTTAAGTGCACACTGTATTTTGAAGAGTTAGTACCAATAAAGAATGTCAAACATCTCAGTAATAATTATATATTGATCACATGTTGAAATGGTAAGATTTGTATATACTGGGTTACATACATCATTAATACATTATCGAAATACATTTCACTTGCTTCTTTTTACTTTCTCAATATGGCTACCAGAAAATTTTAAATTGCACATGTGGTTTTGCATTATATTTTTACTAAACAATATTGGCTTCAAGAAAAAAAACTGAGAAGATTTTAATTCTAATTCAAAGACAATCTTTATTGCTTATATTATTTATTTAAATGTCAAGTCTAAAACAATTTTTATATCACTTCCATGCTATTCATTCTTTCATTATTGACATTGTACAAATAAGAATACTGATAATTTCATGGAAATCACAGAACCATTGTGGAACTGGGACATAGCATATGGAGATTACTCAACCTGCAGTGCTCTCTCCTAACGTTTTTATATCAATGTACTCCACTTCAAAATGGATGTTTCTTCCTACCATATTCTAACCTTTGCTCATAAATCCCCTTAGCCCCACTCAATATACTCACACTATGCGTGGGTTAAATGGTGTCTGGTCCACCCAGCGCCACTGACCTTCAGCGTTCTCATTTCTAAGTCCAAGGAAATAGGAAAACCGTCTATCCAAAAATTGAATAATAAAGTTCTGCATAAAAATATAAATTTCAATATATTTGCATGAGTCAGGTGATGGCTATTAAGTTGGAAAAAGAGGAAAGATGTCAACTAGTTTACTGGTTAAGCACAAAAGCTCTGGCATCAGATAGATCTGTTATCAAATCCTGCTTGTAATTTAAGTGCTTCAGTCTCACCAAACCCCCAGTGCTTTCATCTTTAGAAGGGACAACTCCAAATACTTCATAGAGTTACTATGAAGATTAAGTGAGGTCATACTTACAACCCTTTTAGCACAATGCTTAATAGGATTAGATTTTTAAGGAGGTTTTGTTTTTAATATCACCTTCTTTAATTGTGTGCATATTTCATTAAATTCCATTGTATTCAGAATCACTGAACCTATAGATTGTAAAGCTATGGAGATGAACTCCTTGAGGAAACTATTAATCAAGAAAAAGTTAGGATCTGAGTCATGGTACATAAGTGGAAACATGTTATATGAAGAAATAAATTTCAGCCTTTAAAGAATTTACCCTAATATTTCTTTACTTATTGTTAGATCCATGCACTGGAACTATTTTTCCTATACTTCATCCTGAGAAGCTAGTTCAGTCCTGATTAGCCATTCATTTATTCACCTACTAACCAAACATTTATCAAGACCTATCTAGTGTGCTTCACACTGCACAGGACATTGGAAATGCAAAGGTGAGTAGAGCATGGTTCCAGCTCTCCACGTAGGAGGAGTCACTGGAAGAGATGGAGCAGTAACACAGTTATAGTGGAGTGGAGTAAATGCCATGATCTCATTGTGCACAGAGTCCCACAGAAGTACCCTCTACTTAGAAAAGGGAGGGGTAGAATGCAGAAGGTAGTTAGGGTAGCTTTCTGGAGAAGATAACGTATGAATCAAATATAGAAAGACCAAAAGAAGTTGGCCATAAGACAAAAAATTGAAGAGGAAGAAAGGGCTTTCCGGGCAGATGGAGCAGATGAAAACAGACAGAGGCATTGCAAGACAGAGAAATTCCTCTTTTTTCCACAAAGAGATTCAAACCAGCAGAGAAACTGATGTGATCCTCCCAACACACCTGCTCAGATTCCGTGCTGATGGTCATCAGATGGGCCCTCGTCCCTGAACAGTTCCTTTCACTCTCAGCCCACGTCTTGTTGTCAGTAAAAGGAAAATAGCAGTTGGACTGGAAGGCTCTCCAGCCAACAGGACAACAGTTCCAGGTGCTCCCTCAGGTGAAAATTAAAATGGAAATTGGTAACAAAACAGCATTTCATCTGTAACAGATTGCATAACTATTCTACTACCTCATATTCAACTTATATTTGTGAGAATAATATCAAGATTACCAAAATTATTCTGTCCTCCTGCCAAAAGATCCTAAAAATTGCATTCCTAAATATCTTCTAAACATAAGTATTGGAAACCACATAATGACTATGAGAAAATTATAAAACATTATCTTAGAAAGCATGAATATTATTCAATGTTCCTACATCTGTTGACTTTCATATTTAAAGTGTTTCCATTACAAAGCTTTTGCAGGATATTTTACCTAAAGGTGGTAAAGAACCCGCTAAACTTCAAGCACTCTTCCATTCTCCCAAATGAGATGACAAATTCTACAATAATAAAAGAAATAAAGACATGTCCACAAAGCTATATATTCTAGGAGGAACCTGTCTTTATGATATATCTGAATCAAGGAAAAATTCAATTTGATTAATGTTACATTTTGGATGTCAAAAAGAACCCATCAACCTGTTAAGCCATATTCTCCAGTTATTAACTGATTACAGTAAGAAGAAATAATTCTATCTTAATGTATTGTTATGTACTCCTATGCCAGATCCTCATCTTAGGCTATTTTAATCCTTCCTGGTTCACTATTGACATTCCTTAAGTCAAATTATGAATTTCAATGAAAATGGAAATTAAAAGAGAAATTCTCTTACACTCTCTACCTCCAGCACTTTTCAGTTCTGATTTCTCTTTGATGCAAGTGAGCTTTGCATGGTGCTCTAACTTGTTCACGCCTGTGCCTCTCTTACAGCGGGAAAAGTTGTGATGAGTCACTGTCAAGGATAAAAGCAAGTTAGGTTCCTTTTTCTATATAAGCACTAATTAGGGAAATAGGGGCTGACCTCCCTACCCTTTCTCATATCCTAATAGTTAAGGCCCTCATATTCTCTTTTCTTTCTATGCAACTTATTTGCTTCAGCTCCAGGTGAATTCATTGAAAGTAATTGTTGAAAATTAATATTTTTATTATCATATTGTCTATTTTGTGCTTTATAGGAGTTTTGCAAACTTTTATGTGCACATGCTTGTAAGCATGTTTTTCTATCAAAATTTGTGTCAGAGTAGAGGCTTTTGGTGAGCACTGGGTTGTATGAGCCTTATGCATTTCTAAAATACTTTCACCTTGAAATATAAACAAATGTAAAAAAGTGGAAAATAGTTTAGCAAACTATTGTAAGGTGAACACTCCAGGTAACAACTAACCTCAAGAAAGCTAAGCTCAGCTCAAGAAACAGAATACTACCAAAACCCCAGGTAGCCTTTGCATCTCAAATGCAACTCACTCCCTCTCCTTTAAAGGTAACCACTGTGCTCTGCTTCACAATTTTATCACTTACTAACATGTCCCCTATAGATCAGATTTGCCTGTTTTTGAATGGCAATCATACTGTATATATTCTGATTCTGTCTTTTGTTTAGCATCGTTTCTGAAATTTACCTATTTTGTTACATGCCAGCTATAATTCATCTATTTTCATTGCTGTAAGTGAACTATTGTCTTCATGAAATGAAATATATTTATCTATTCTACTCCTATTAGATGTTTGCATTGTTTCCAGTGTTTGGCTACTGTGAATTATGCTCTTCTGAGTATTTTTGGCCATGCATTGTGGAGCACATAAGCACGTATTTCTGTAGGGCATATATGTAGGAGTGGAACTGCAAGCAATAGGGTATGAATATTGTAAACTATGATAGTGGCCAACTTTTCCAAACTGGTTGTAATGCTTAAACTCCACCAGAAGCAATTCATTAGAGGTCCATTTGCTCCATGGCATCATCAATATTTGGTAGTGCCAGACTTTTTAATTGTTGCCATCCTGTTATGTGTGCAAAGGTATCTTATTGTGAGTTGCATTTGCATTTCCCTGATAATTAATGAGCCTGGCACTTTTGTGTGTTTATTAGACATTTCATTTTCTCTTTTTTTTAGTACCTATTTAAGACTTTGCCCACTGTTTTTATTGTAAATATTTTTCCTATTGGTTTGAAAGAATTTTTATATAATCTGCATGTGAATTATTTACTAATAATATACATTACAAGTATTTTCTCCTATGGCTTATTTTCACTGTTAGTAGTATGTTTTGTTGCACAGTAACTCATCTTAATGTAGTATAATTTGTCAATGTTTATTTTCTAGTGCACTTTGTGACTTGTTTAAGAAATTGTTCTCCGCCTTAAGGTCATGAGGATATCTTCCATTTATCTTCTTAAAGCTTTATTGATTTACTTTTCACATTTTGCACAATAATCCACTCTAGATTTGTTTTTGTATATAGTATGATGCAGGAGACCATTTCATCTTTTAAATATAAATAATCAATGGGCTCTGCAACATTAATTAAATAAAACTGTTCTTTTCCCATAACTTTGAGATATTGTTTTTTGTTCTATATGAAGAGTCTTATATACATGCAGGATCTGTAACCAAGCTATCCTTTGTTTTCCTCTAGTCTATTTGCTTTGCACCTATACCATATTACTTTAATTATAATTATTTTTGATATCAGAAAGAATGTCTTCCAATGGCTTTAATGATGGTGATGGTTTCAAGGCTGTATACTTATCTCTCAAATTGAGATGTGTACATTAAATATGTGCAGGTTTTTATATGTCAATTTTATATCAATAAAGAGGTCAAAAGAAAGGAAAAAAGAAAGAGAGGTAGAGAAAGAGAAAGAGAGAGAGAGAGAACAATTCTTCCAACCTTGTTATTTTCAGAGCCAGTCTATCTGAAAGGTATTTTTCTGCTGCTTACTCTTTATTCATAAGATACATCCCTTTGTAATCCCAGTCCAAAATGGGCAGAAATTTACTATAGTAACCACCTTTTACATGTACAGAAAATGATTTCAATTCCATCTGTCATTCTCTATCACAACGTAGCACCATCAAAAGAAGGTAAACAATGTAGGTCTGAATATTGAACACAAGACTCTGAAGACATTATAGATAGGTGATGTTAAGAAAAATCAAGATAGCAAAAGGCTTAGAGCAACTTCAGAAAAGATGTTTGGAAAAAATAATTCAAGAAATGTTCTACTTTGGCTAATAACTTACCCAAACAACTGGCAATAAAACAGGAACCGAGAAGTAAGATGAAAACTATAGCAATAACCCAAGAGATCAGCTGGAAATGCATGCCTCCTTCCATTAGGACTAAAAGAAAAATAGAGATTAACCTCCTCTCAAAGACAAGCTAGGGAAGCTAATTCTACCAAGGAGCAATCTAAAAATGAAAGCAAACAACATATATTAGATCTAGAAAAAGCATAAATATTTTCTCCAAATAAATCGATTTTAGAACTTATTGAATAAATAAGAAAGAAAAACGTAAGTTTTTTGGTAATTTTGGAATAAAAAGAATTTTATAAGTAAGATACAAAATCCAAAAGCCATTAAAATTGATAATTTGGGTACATAAAAATTAAAACTTCTATATAACACAAACAATATTAAAGATAAGGAGCATATGAAAGAAAAGTCTTGACATAGTATTAATATCCAGACTGTATAAAGAATTTCAAAATCAACTAGAAAACTAAGCAAAACTTTGAGCAGGAAATTTGCTGAAATTTTAATTTGCTGAAGTTATAAATAGACACTAATCAAACAAAAATATGCCCAATCAGGGAACGGTAAACTAAAAGATTGTGGTATAACTTTTCACATATCAGATTTTTTAAGTAAATTAAATACATGCAGTGTTGGCAAGGCTGAGGGGAAATAAGCACCCTTGGTGAGAAAATAAATGCTGCTGCCTGGACTGTAAAATTAGGAATGCTTTTTAGAAGGATCAATTTAGTAGCATTTATCCATTTTGCAATGCATTACATTTGCCACAATAATTTCAATTATAGTTATCTATCCTATAGAAATAATTGAATTTATTAATGTTAAAAGATATTCATTACAGTACTTTTCAAAATAGAAAAAACATACTAGAATCTAATATTTGCATTTGTATCATCAATAGTGGAAATTCTAAATTATGGTCACTTCACACAATGACATTCTATATAGTAATTAAATAAGCATGTAACAGTATATATTGATGCAAAAAATCTCCAAGAAATATTGTTACCTAAAAAGGTAGTTTTAGGACCTTTGTAAAGTGTGATCCTAATCAAGTCTGCCATGGGAGGGTGATGAGATAAAGTTAAACTTTCATTTTAATTTATACATTTCTGCATTTGTTCTCTATATCTATCAAAAATATTATTTAGTATTATCACAATACAAAGCCACTGGTGTCATTTAAGACAGACATAAAATGCGACAATCAGAGCCTCTCATACACCATAAGCATAAGTATGTTTCTACATCTTCCTTTTCTCTTTTGCCTTTAAAAGAATCTTCTCATATTACCCTCTTTGTTTTCCTCTCATTTCTCTTTTATATATTTTATCTCCCCTCTTGGTCCAATCTACATTGTATAAAGAAGTTTCTATTGTCCCACTTATTTGACTGTATGTCCTTCCTCTTCACCAACATCACATTTCTTTCCTTCCACCTCCTCCTCCCCATCATCATCAACAATCTTTAAAACTACCATCAATTCATATCTTTTAAATTTAGTTATAATTCCATCTGCTTCTTTGAAATTGAAAGGAAAGAAAGTACTCACGTTTACTTTGAGGTTTTTCTAGCCCCATTGTATAATTAGTCTCTTGTTGTTCAATGGTAAGGAGGGCAACAACTTGCTCTATTTTTTCCCTGAGTATATTCCTGTGAATAGAGGAATATATTCAGAAATACCTGAGACTGAACACCAATGTTACATATTCTAGTGAGATTAGAAGTTTCCCAATATAAGAAAGTTAACTCAAAAGAAGAAGTCTTTTTCAAAGACTGGGGTTTCCTTTGATTTATTTCAAGAGATGAGGTAAAAAAGAAAAAAGGAAATTGAGAAAGCAACGCCCCAAAACAGTACAGTCATTAGTAGAAACCCATAGGTATGTTGAGATCACTAGATCAGTGTGTAATGTGGACTTTTCAATTTGTTTCTTTTCTTTCATTTAGACAGAAAATTTAGCAATGCCTTAAAAGAAATAATTGTCATGCCCCAATAAAAAGCTAAAACAGCTGAATAGGAACAACTCTGGTCTGCTGTTCCCAGCAAGAGTGCACCAGAAGATGAGTGATCTCCACATTTCCAACAGAGCTATGAGGTTCATCTCATTGGGACTGGTTAGACAGTGGGAACAGCCCAAGGTGGGCAAGCCAAAGCAGGGTGGGACATAGCCTCACCCAGGATGTGCAAGCGGCCAGAGAACTCTCTCTTCCAGCCAAGGGAAGCCATTAGGGACTTTTCTGGACACTCCAGCACTCTGATTCAGATACTAAATTTTCCCATGGTTTACACAACCCATAGACTAGGAGACTCCATCCGGCGCCTACAATGCCAGCGCCCGGGTTTCCAGCACAAAACTGGGTGGCAATTTTAGTCAAGTGGCACCTGGAATGCCAGCAAGAGAGAACCACCCATTCCCCTGAAAAAAGGGACTGAAGCCAGGGAACCAAGCGAGCTAGCTCAGCAGGTCCCAACCCCATGAAGACTAGCAAACTAAAATCCACTGGCTTAAAATTCTCACAACAAGCACAGCAGTCTGAGCTCAACCTGGGAAGTTAGAGCTTGGTAGGGGGAGGGGTGTCCACCATTACTGAGGCTCCCTAAGGGGTTTCAACATTGCCTGTGTAAACAAAGCCACTGGGAAGTTTACACAGCAGCTGGGCAGAGCCCAGTAAGCGGTTTCAACATTGCCTGTGCAAACAAAGCTGCTGGGAAGTTTACACAGCAGCTGCGCAGAGGCCTCTGCAGGCAGACTCTCAAGTATATTCCCTTCTTGCTGGGCAGGGCATCCCAGAAAAAAAAAAAAAAAAGACAGCAGCCCATCAGGGACTTAAAAAGCCCCCACTTTCCTGGGACAGAGCACCTGGGAAAAGGGGAGGTTATGAATTCTGCTTCAGCAGACTTAAACATATCTGCATGGCAGCCCTGAAGGGAGCAAGGATCCCCCAGCACAGTGCTTGAGCTCTGTTAAGGGACAGGCTGCCTCCTCAAGTGGCTTCCTGACCCCCTCCCCTATGCCGTGTATCCTAGCTGGGAGACACGTCATACATAAGAGCTCTGGCTGACATCTGCCAGGTTCCCTTTTTGGGTCACAGCTACCAGAGGAAGAAACAGGTAGCAACCTTTGCTGTTCTGCAGCCCCTGCTGGTGATTCCCAGGCAAGCAGGGTCTGGAGTTGACCTCCAGCAAATTCCAGCAGACCTGCAGCAGAGGGGTCTAACTGTTAGAAGGAAAATTAACAAACAGAAAGAAATAGCTTCAACATCAACAGAAAAGATGTCCACTCAGAAACGTTATCCAAAAGTCACTAACTTCAAAGACCAAAGGTAGATAAATCCATGAAGATGGGAAGGAATCAGCACAAAAAGGCTGAAATCACCAAAAGCCAAACACCTCTTCTCCTCCAAGGGATCACAACCCCTCACCAGCAAGGGAACAAAACTGGATGGAGAATGAGAGTGACAAATTGACAGAAGCAGGCTTCAGAAGGTGGGTAATCACAAACTTCTCCAAGCCAAAGGAGCATGTTTTAACCCAATGCAAGGAAACTAGGAACCTTGAAAAAAAGATTACACAAAATGCTAACTAGAATCACCAGCTTATAGAAAAACATAAAAGACTTGATGGAACTGAAAAACACAGCACAAGATTTCCATGAAGCATACACAAGTTTCAATAGCGAAATCAATCAAACAGAAGAAAGGATATGAGATACTGAAGATCAACTCAATGAAATAAAGCAAGAAGGCAAGAGTAGAGAAAAAAGAGTGAAAAAAATAAAAGACTTCAAGAAATGGGACTATGTGAAGAGACCAAATCTACACTTGACCGGTGTACCTGAAAGTGACGGGGATAACAAAACCAAGTTAGAAAACACTCTTCAGGATATTATCCAGGAGAACTTCTCCAACCTAGCAAGGCAGGCCAACATTCAAATACAGGAAATACAGAGAACACCACAAAGATACTCCTCAAGAAGAGCAACCCCAAGGCACATAATCGTCAGATTCACCAGGGTTAAAATGAAGGAAAAAATGCTAAGGGCAACCAGAGAGAAAGGTCATGTGACCCACAAAGGGAAGCCCATCAGACTCATAGCGGATCTCTCGGCAGAAATCCTACAAGATAGAAGACAGTGGGTGATCCAAGATGGCCGATTAGGAGAAAGTCAGGATTGCAGCTCCAAGAGAAGGTGCAGAGGGTGAGTGGACGCCGCATTTCCAGACGATTTTTTACTGCCCACAGACCAGGAGATTCACAGGAGGAGGAGACCCACGGGTGGCCAGCGCCGCTGGTTTGAGCGGCGAGGCTGCTCAGCCTATGCCCTGGGGCGGGGGGCAGTGGCTCGTTGTACAGAGCAAGAGTGACTGAGTCCCCTCTGAGCCAGCAAGGGGAGCTGAAGCAGGGATTCAAGTCAGGAGACTCCCGGGCAAGGACGCGCCACAAATCTCAGAGCCGCTGCTTTGGCTGATGCAGCGGCTCACAGGGCAGCGAATTTTTACTGCCCACAGACCAGGAGATTCACAGGTGGAGGAGCCCCACGAGTTGCCAGCGCCACTGGTTGGACTGGCGAGGCCACTCGGCCTGCACCTGGGGCAGGGAGGAGCGGCTCCTTGTGCAGAGTGAGCGAGACTGGATCCCCTCTGGGCCAGCAAGGGGAGCTGAGGCAGGGAGTCAAGCCAAGAGATTCCCGGGCAAAGAGGGCGCCACCAGAAACATGGCTGAACCCGGGACGGTCCAGCTCTGTGGAGGAGGGGCGTCCCCCACCGGGAAACACCCTGCAGTTCCCAGGGCAATTTGCTGTAACCAAGACAACCTGCCACTACAGAGACTCCGTCACTACAGGGGTGGGCCAGCATAGAGGAAGCAGTTCTAACTACACCCATATAAACAGGACTGCAGGGAAGTTCACACGGAACCTGGGCAGAGCCCACAGCAGCTCAGCGAAGCCTCTGTAGGCTGAGTGTGACTAGGCTGCCACCTTGTGGGCAGGGAAAACAATTGCAAGCCAGCAGAAAATCATAAAGTCCTAACTCCTTGGGACAGAACACCTAGGGGGAAGAAAAGGGGGTTTATGAGTTCAGCTACTGCAGACTTAAAATTACAAAATCAGAAAGACAGCAATTACAAAGTCAATAGGTGGATAAATCCACAAAGATGGGAAGAAACCAGCGCAAAAAGGATGAAAACACCCAAAACCAGAACACCTCTCCTCCTACAAGGGAGCACAACTCCTTACCAGCAAGGGAACAAGACTGGATGGAGAATGAGTGTGATGAAATGACAGAATCAGCTTTCAGAAAGTGGATAATAAGAAACTTCCGTGAGCTAAAAGAACATGTTCTAACCCAATGCAAAGAAACTAAGAAACTTGAAAAAAGACTTGACGAAATGTTAACAAGAATGGACAACTTAGAGAGGAATATGAGTGAAATGATGGAGCTGAAAAGCACAACACGAGAACTTCGAGAAGCATGCACAAGTTTCAACAGCCGAATTGACCAAGCAGAAGAAAGGATATCAGAGGTCGAAGATCAACTCAATGAAATAAAACGAGAGGCAAGATTAGAGAAAACAGGGTAAAAAGAAATGAACAGAGTCAACAAGAAATATGGGACTATGTGAAAAGACCTAATCTACGTTTGATAGGTGTACCTGAATGTGACCAAGAGAATACATCCAAGCTGGAAAATACTCTTCAGGATATTATCCAGGAAAACTTCCCCAACCTAGCAAGGCAGGCCAATATTCAAGTTCAGGAAATACAGAGAACACCACAAAGATATTCCTCTAGAAGAGCAACCCCAAGGCACATAATCCTCAGATTCAACAGGGTTGAAACAAAGCAGAAAATACTAAGAGCAGTCAGAGAGAAAGGTCAGGTTACCCACAAAGGGAAGCCCATCAGATTCACAGCAGATCTCTCAGCAGAAACCCTACAGGCCAGAAGGGAATGGGGGCCGATATTCAACATCCTTAAAGAAAAGAACTTTCAACCCAGAATTTCATATCCAGGCAAACTAAGCTTCATAGGCAAAGGAGAAATAAAATCCCTTACAGACAAGCAATTGCTGATAGATTTTGTCACCACCAGGCCTACCTTAGAAGAGCTCCTGAAAGAAGCACTAAACATAGAAAGGAACAACCAGTGCCAGCCACTCCAAAAACGTACCAAATGGTAAAGAGCATTGACACAATAAAGAAACTGCATCAACTAATAGGCAAAACAACCAGCTAGCATCAAAATGGCAGGATCAAATTCACACATAACAATATTAACCTTAAATGTAAATGGGCTAAATGCCCCAATCGAAAGACACAGAATGGCAAATTGGATAAAAAGTCAAAAATCATTGGTGTTCTGTATCCAGGAAACCTATCTCACATGCAAGGACACACATAGGCTCAAAATGAAGGGATGGAGGAAGATTTACCAAGAAAATGGAGAGCAAAAAAAGCAGGCTTGGCAATCCTGGTCTCTGATAAAATAGACTTTAAGCCAGCAAAGATCAAAAAAGACAAAGAAGGGCATTACATAATGGTAAAAGGATCAATGCAACAAGAAGACCTAATGATCCTAAATATATACCCACCCAATACAGGAGCACCCAGATACATAAAGCAAGTTCTTAATGACATACAAAGAGACTTAGACTCCCACACAATAATAGTGGGAGATTTTAACACTCCACTGTCAATGTAAGACAGATCAATGAGACAGAAAATTAACAAGGATATCCAGGACTTGAACTCAGATCTGGAACAAGTAAACCTAATAGACATATACAGAACTCTCCACCCCAAATCCACAGAACATACATTCTTCTCAGTACCATATCACACCTACTCTAAAATTGACCACATAGTTAGAAGTAAATCACTCCTCAGCAAATGCAAAAGAATGGAAATCATAACAAATAGTCTCTCAGACCACAGTGCAATCAAATTAGAACTCAAGATTAAGAAACTAACTCAGAACCATACAACTTCATGGAAATTGAAAACTGGCTCTTGAATGTTGACTGTATCAACAATGAAACGAAGGCAGAAATAAAGATGTTCTTCAAAACCAATGAGAATGAAGACACAACATACCAGACTCTATGGGACACATTTAAGCAGTGTCTAGAGGAAAAATTACAGCAATAAATGCCCACATGAGAAGAAAGGAAAGATCTGAAATTGACACCCTATCATCAAAATTGAAAAAGCTAGAGGAGCAGATCAAAAAAACTCAAAACATAGCAGAAGACAAGAAATAACTAAGATCAGAGCAGAACTGAAGGAGATAGAGACACAAAAAACCTTCAAAAAATCAATATCCAGGAGCTGGTTTTTCAAAAAGATCAACAAGATAGACAGACAGCTAGCCAAATTAATAAAAAAAGAAAAGAGAGAAGAATTAAATAGATGCAATAAAAAATGATAAAGAGGATATCATCACTGATTCTACAGAAATACAAACCACCATCAGAGATTACTACAAAGAACTCTATGCACACAAACCAGTAAACCTGGAAGAAATGAATAAATTCCTGGACAACTGCACCCTCCCAAGCCTAAACCAAGAAGAAGTTGAAACCCTGAATAGACCAATAACAAGGTCTGAAGTTGAGGCAGAAATTAATAGCCTACCAACCAAAAAAAGCCGAGGTCCAGATGGGTTCACAGCTGAATTCTACCAGACATACAAAGAGGAGTTGGTACCACTCCTTCGGAAACTATTCCAAACAATCCAAAAAGAGGGAATCCTTCCCAAATCATTTTATGAGACCAACATCATCCTGATACCAAAATCTGGCAGAGACTCAACAAAAATAAAGAAAATTTCAGGCCAATATCCATGATGAACATAGATGCAAACATCTTCAATAAAATACTGGCAAACAAATTGTAACAGCACATCAAAAAACTTACCCATCATGATCAAGTAGGCTTCATCCCGGGGGTGCAAGGCTGGCTCAATATACACAAGTCTATAAATGTAATCCACCACATAAACAGAACCAAAGACAAAAACCACATTATTGTCTCAATACATGCAGAGAAGGCCTTTGACAAAATTCAACAGCCCTTTATGCTAAAAACCTTCAATAAACATGGTATCAACAGAATGTATCTCAAAATAATAACAGCTATTTATGACAAACCCACAGCCAATATCATATCAAATGGGCAATAACTGGATGCATTCCCTTTGAAATCTGGCACTAGACAAGTATGCCCTCTCTCACCACTCCTATTCAATATAGTAATGGAAGTTCTAGCCAGAGCAATCAGGCAAGAAATAAAGAGTATTCAATTCGGAAAGGAGGAAGTCAAATTGTCTCTATTTGCATACAACATGATTGTATATTTAGAAGACCCTATCGTCTCAGCCCAAAATCTCCTTAAACTGATAAACAACTTCAGCAAAGTCTCAGGATACAAAATCAACGTGCAGAAGTCAGAAGCATTCCTATACACCAATAACAGACTTAAAGAGAGTCAAATCAAGAATGAACTGGCATTCACAAATGCTACAAAGAGGATAAAATACCTGGGAATACAACTAACAAAGGACGTAGAGGACCTCTTCAAGGAGAACTACAAACCAGTGCTCAAGGAAATAAGAGAGGACACAAACAGATGGAGAAACATTCCATGCTCATGGTTAGAAAGAATTAATATTGTGAAAATGGTCATACTGCCCAAAGTAATTTATAGATTCAACACTATCTCCATCAAGCTACCTACAACCCTCTTCACAGAACTGGAAAAAACCACCTTAAACTTCATGTGGAACCAAAAGAGAGCCCACCTAGCCACGACAATCCTAAGCAAAAAGAACAAAGCCAGAGGCAACATGCTACCTGATTTCAAACTATACTACAAGTCTGCAGCAATCAAAACAGCATGGTACTGATACCAAAACAGACATATAGACCAATGGAACAGAACAGAGGCCTCAGAGACAATGCCACACATCTACAATGATCTGATCTTTGACAAACCTGACAAAAACAAGCAATGGGGAAAGGATTCCCTCTTTAATAAATGGTGTTGGGAAAACTGGCTAGACATATGCAGAAAGCAGAAACTGGACCCCTTCCTGACACCTTACACTAAAATTAACTCCAGATGGATTAAAGACTTAGACATAAGGTCTAACATCATAAAAACCCTAGAAGGAAACCTAGGCAAAACCATTCAGGACATAGGCATAGGCAAGAACTTTATGACTAAAACACCAAAAGCATTGGCAAAAAAAGCCAAAATAGACAACTGAGATCTAATTAAACTCCACAGCTTCTGCACAGCAAAAGAAACAATCATTAGAGTGAACCAGCAACCAACAGAATGAAAAAAAATTTTTTGCAATCTACCCATCTGACAAAGGGCTAATATCCAGAATCTACAAAGAACTAAAACTTATTTACAAGAAAAGAATACAAGCAAACCCATCCAAAAGTGGGCCAAGGATATGAACAGACACTTTTCAAAAGAAGACATTTATGAGGCCAACAAACGTATGAAAAAAAATGCTCATCATTAGAGAAATGCAAATCAAAACCACATTAAGGTGCCACCTCATGCCAGTCAGAATGGTGATCATTAAAAAATCTGGAGACAACAGATGCTGGAAAGGATGTGGTGAAATAGGAACACATTTACACTGTTGGTGGGAGTGTACCCTAGTTCAACCATTGTGGAAGACAGTGTGGCACTTCCTCAAGGACCTAGAAATAGAAATTCCATTTGACCCAGCAATCCCATTACTGTGTATATACTCAAAGGATTATGAATAATTCTACTATAAAGATAGATGCACATGTATATTCATAGTGGCACTGTTTACAATAGCAAAGACCTGGAACCAACCCAAATGCCCAATGACAATAGACTGGACAAGGAAAATGTGGCACATACACACCATGGAATACTATGCAGCCATAAAAAATGATGAGTTTGTGTCCTTTGTAGGGACATGGATGAATTTGGAAACCATCATTATCAGGAAACTGACACAAGAACAGAAAATCAAATACCGCATGTTCTCACTCATAGGCGGGTGATGAACAATGAGAACACATGGACACAGGGAGTGGAGCATCACACACTAGGGTCTGTTATGGGGAGCCAAGGGAGGGACAGCAGGGGGTGAGGATGTTGGGGAGGGATAACATGGGGAGAAATGCCAGATATAGGTGATGAGGGGGATGGAGACGGCAAACCACATTGTCATACCTATGCAACAAGCCTACATGATCTGCACATGTACCCCAGAACCTAAAGTACAATAAAAAAAAAAAAAGAAAATTAAGCAAAGCCTCCAAGAAGTCTGAAATTATGTTAAATGACCAAACATGAGAATAATCAGTGTTCCTGAGGAATAAAGAAATCTCAAAGTTTGGCAAACATATTTGGGGGACTAATTGAAGATAACTTCCCTGGCCTTGCTAAAGACCTACACATCCCAACACAAGAAGCACAAATAACATCTGGGAAATTTATCACAAAAAAATCATCACCTAGGTATATTGTCATCAGGTTATCTAAAGTGAAGATGAAAGAAAGAATCTTAAGAGCTGTGAGACAAAGGTGCCAGATAACCTACAAAGGAAAACCTATCCAATTAACAGCAGATTTTTCAGAAGAAACCTTGCAAGCTAGAAGGGATTGGGGTCCTATCTTCAGCCTCCTCAAACAAAACAATTATCAGCCAAGAATTTTGTATACAGTGAAACTAAGCATCATACATGAAGGAAAAATATGATCTTTTTAAGACAAACAAATGCTGAGAGAATTTGACACTATCAAGCTGCCACTACAAGAACTGCTAAGAAGAGTGCTAAATCTTGAAAGTAAAATTGCTAGATACACATCAAAACAGAACCTTTTTAAAGCATAAATCACATAGGACCTATAAAACAAAAATACACAATTTAAAAAGCAAAAACAAACAAAAAACAAGGTACACAGGCAAAAAATGGCACAGTGAGTGCAATGGTACCTCATATCTAAACACTAACATTGAATGTAAATAAATAAGCTAAATGTTTCACTTAAAAGATACAGAACTGCAGAATGTATAAGAACTCACCAACTAACTACCTGCTGCCTTCAGGAGACTCACCTAACCCACAAGGACCCATATAAACTTAAAGTAAAGGATAAAAAAAGGCATTCCATGCAAATGGACACCAAAATCAAGCAGGAGTAGCTATTCTTATATCAGATAAAATAATTTTTAAAGCAACACACTTAAGAAAGACAAAGAGGGATATTATATAATGGTAAAAGTTCTTGTCCAACAGGAAAATATCAAAATCCTAAACATACGTGCACCTAACACTGCAGCTCTCAAATTTTTAAAACAATTACCAATAGACTTGAGAAATGAGATAGACAGCAACACAGTAATAGTGGGGGACTTCAGTACTCCACTGACAACATTAGACAGGTAATCAAGACAGAAAGTCAAGAAAGAAACAATGGATTTAAACTATACCTTGGAACAAATGAACTTAACAGATATATACAGAGCATTTCATCCAACAACTGCAGAATACACATTATATATGTTTTTCTTTTCTTTTTTTTTTTTTTTTTTTGAGACATAGTCTCACTCTGTCACCCAGGCTGGAGTGCAGTGACATGACCTTGGCTCACTGCAACCTCCACCTTCCAGGTTCAAGTGATTCTTGTGTCTCAGCCTCCTGAGTAGCTGGGATTACAGGAGCATGCCACCACACCCAGCTTATTTTTGTATTTTTAGCAGAGATGGGGTTTCACCATATTGGCCAGGTTGGTCTGTTCTCAAACTGCTGACCTTAAATGATCTGCCCAACTCCACCTCCCAAAGTGCTGGGATTACTTTGAGGCATGAGCCACTGTGCCCAGCCAAAACACACACTCTATTCAACAGCAATTGTAACTTTCTCCAAGATAGACTATATGATAGGCCACAAAATGAGTCTCAATAAATTTAAGAAAATTCAAATTATATTAAGCACTCTCTCAGACCACAGTGGAATGAAACTGAAAATCAACTCCAAAACCATGCAAATACATGAAAATTAAATAACCTGCTCCTGAATGACCATTGAATCAAAAATGAAATCAAGACAGAAGTTTAAAAATTCTTTGAACTGAACAAAAATAATGACACAACCTACCAGACCTCTGATATACAGCAAAGCTGCTAGGAGGAAAGTCTGTAGCCCTAAATGCCTATATCAAAAAGACTGAAAAGCAAAAACTGACATTCTAAGGTCATGCCTCAAGAAACTAGAGAAACAAAAACAAACCAAACTGAAACCCAGCAGAAGAAAGGAAATAACCAAGATTACAGCAGAACTAAATGAAATTGGAAAAAAAAATACAAAAGATAAATGAAACAAAAAGCTGGTTCTTTAAAAGATAGACCAAATTCATAGACCATTAGCAAGATTAACCAAGAAAAGAAGAAAGAAAATCAAAATAACCTCATTAAGAAATGAAACAGGATATATTACAACTCATGCCACTGAAATACCAAAGGTAATTCAAGGCTACTATGAACACCTTTAAGCACATAAACTAGAAAACCTAGAAGAGATTGATAAATTTCTGGAAAAATACAACCCTCCTGGATTAAATCAAGAAGAATTAGATACCCTGAACAGACGAATAACAAGCAGCAAGATTGAAATGTTAATTTTAAAAATTACTGACAAAGAAAGAGTCCAGGACCAGATGGATTCACAGCAGAATTTTACTAGACATTCAAGAAGGAATTGGTACCAATCCTTTTGACACTATTCCACAAGATAAAGAAATAAGGAACCCTCCCTGATTTATTCTATGAAGTCAGCATCACCCTATTTCCAAAACCAAGAAAGGACATAACCAAAAAAGAAACCTACAGACCTGTATCCCTGATGAACACAGATGCTAAAATCTTTAACAAAATACTAGCTAACCGAATTCAACAACATATCAAAAAGATAATCCATCATGATCAAGTGGGTTTCATACCAGAGATGAAGAAATGGTTTAACATAAGCAAGTCCATAAATGTGATACACCACATAAACAGAATTAATAACAAAAATTAAATGATATCTCAATAGATACAGAAAAAGCATTTGAAAAAATACAGCATCACTTTATGATTAAAACTCAGCAAAATAGGCATACAGGAGATATACCTCAATGTAATAAAAGCCATCTATGACAAACCCACAGCCAACATAATACTGAATGGGGAAAAATTGAAAACATCTCTCTGAGAACTGGAACAAGACAAGGATGTCCACTCTCACCACTTCTCTTCGACATAGTACTGGAAGTCCTAGCCAGAGCAATCAGACAAGAGAAAAAAATAAAGGGCATCCAAATCAATAAAGAGATAGTCAACTGTCGCTGTTTGTTAATGATATGATCTTTTATCTTGAAAACTCCTCCAGAAAGCTCTTAGAACTGATGAAAGAATTTGGCAAAGTTTTTACATACAAGTTTAAGGTACACAAATTAGTAGTTCTTCTATACACCAATGGTGATGAAGAGGAGAATCAAATCAAGAATTCAACCTTTTTTATAATAGCTGCAAAAAAAAAAAAAAAAAAAAAAAAAGACTTAGAAACATACCTAACCAAGGAGGCAAAAGACTTCTACAAGGAAATCTACAAAACACTGCTGAAAGAAATCATAGATGACACAAACAGATGGAAATACATCCCATGCTCATGGATGGTTGAATCAATATTGTAAAAAAGACCATCTTGCCAAAAGCAATCTACAAATTCAACACAACACCCATCAAATACCACCATCACTCTCCACAGAATTAGAAAAACAATTCTAAAATTCATATGGAACCGAAAAGGAGTCTGCATAGTTAAAGCAAGACTACGTAAAAAGAACAAATCTGGAGGCATCACACTACCTAATTTCAAACTATATTCTAAGGCCATAGTCACCAAAACAGCATGGCACTGGCACATGGATCAGTGGAACAGATTAGAGAACCCAGAAATAAAGCCAAATACTTACAGTCAACTGATCTTCAACAAAGCAAACAAAAACATAAAATTGGGAAAGGACACCCTTTTCAACAAATGGTGCTGGGATAATTGGCTAGCCACATGCAGGAGAATGAAACTAGATCCTCATCTTTCACTTTATACCAAAATCAAATCAAGATGGATTACAGACTTAAATCTAAGACCTGAAACCATCAAATTCTAGAAAATAACATTGGAAAACCCCTTCTAGACATTGGCTTAGGCAAGGATTTCGTGATCAAGAAATCCAAAAGCAAATGCAATAAAAACAAAGATAAGAAGTTGGGACTTGAGGAGGGATCCAAGATGGCCAATTAGGAGCACCTCAGGATTGCAGCTCCCAGTGAAAGCATGGAGGGTGAGTGGACACCACATTTCCAGATGGATTTTTATTACCCACAGACCAGGAGATTCCCAGGTGGAGGAGCCCCACAGGTTGCCAGTGCAGCTGGTTTGGCCGATGTGGCTATTTGGCCAGCACAGCTGTTTTCACCAGCATGGCTGTTTTGCTGGCGGTTCTCCATACAAAATACACGGGTCAGGGCTCCATTTTGGCTGGTGATTGGAGCTCCTGGCAGACAGAGGTGCCCATTCAACTGATTAAAAATGAGACTGAAACAGGGAGCTAGGCCAGGAGATTCCTGGGCAAAAAAGCACCACGAATCTCAGCGTGGCTGTTTCAGCTGGTGCAGTCTCAGTGGGTCACCGCACGGGAAACCACACAGATCATGGCACCTTTTCAACAGATGACTGGAACACCTGGTAGACAGAGTTGACCATTCAACTAAAAAAAAAAAAAAAAAGGACTCTGAGGCAGGGAGCCAGGTGATCAGGCTCAGCTGGTCCCACCCCCACAAAAGAACAGCAATTGGAAATGCTCTGGGTTGAGAGTTTCATAGCAAGCACAGCTGAACCCGGGACAGTCCAGCTCTGTGGGTGAGGGGCGTCTGCCATTACCAAGGCAGTCCACCACTACGGAGGTAGTTTGCCATTGCTCAGGCAGCCTGCCATTACAGAGAGAGTCTGCCATTATAGAGGTGGGCCACCATTGCCTAGGCAGTTCTAACTACACCCATATAAACAGGACTGCAGGGAAGTTCACACAGCAGCTGGGCACAGCCCACAGCAGCTCAGCAAAGCCTCTGCAGGCAGACAGTGACTAGGCTGCCTCCTCGCTGGGCAGGGCAGCCCTGAAAAAGAGCCAGCAGCACAACAGAAATTCAAAAATAAAGTCCTAACTCCCTGGGACAGAGGACCTGGGGAAAAAAAAAGAGGTTTATGAGTTCTACTGCAGCAGACTTAAACGTACCTGCCCAGCAGCTCTGAATGAACAATGGAGCTCACAGCTCAGCACGTGAACTCCTATAAAGGACAGACTGTCTCCTCAAGCAGCTCCCTGACCCCCATATATCCAAAGAGTCACCTCATAAAGGAAAGCTCAGACTGACATCTGGTGGGCATCCTTCTGGGACAAAGATAGCAGAAGAAGAAACTGGCAGCAATCCTTACTGTTCTGCAGCTGCTGCAGGTGATCCCCAGGCAAGCAGGGCCTGGAGTAGACCTCAGCAGTCCTACAGCAGAGGGGCCAGACTGTTAGAAGGAAAATTAAGAAACAGAAAGAAATAACTTCATCATCAACAAATGGGACATCCACTCAGAGACCCAATCGGAAAGTCAAGAACTGCAAAGATGACAGGTGGATAAATACACAAAGATGGGAAGAAATCAGTGCAAAAAGGATGAAAACACCCAAAATCAGAATCCCTCTCCTCCTACAAGGGATCACAACTCCTCACCAGCAAGGGAACAAGGCTGGATGGAGAATGAGTGTGATAAATTCACAGAATCAGGCTTCAGAAGGTGGGCAATAAGAAACTTCTCTGAGCTAAAAGAACATATTCTAACCCAATGAAAAGATACTAAGAACCTCAAAAAAATATTTGACAAAATGCTAATGAGAATAGACAACTTAGAGAGGAATATAACTCAATTGATGGAGCTGAAAAACACACCATGAGAACTTCACGAAGCATACACAAGTTTCAACAGCTGAACTGACCAAGCAGAAGAAAGGATATCAGAGGTCGAAGATCAACTCAATGAAACAAAATGAGAAGGCAAGATGAGAGACAAAAGGGTAAAAAAGAATGAAGAAAGTCTCCAAGAAATATGGGACTATGTGAAAAGACCTACTCTGCCTTTGATAGGTGTACCTGAATGTGATGGAGAGAATGAATCCAAGCTGGAAAATACTCTTCAGGATATTATCCAGGAAAACTTCCACAACCTAGCAAGCCAGGCCAATATTAAAGTCCAGGAAATACAGAGAACACCACAAAGATATTCCTCAAGAAGAGCAACCCCAAGGCACATAATCATCAGATTCACCAGGGTTGAAATGAAGGAGAAAATGCTAAAGGCAGCCAGAGAGAAAGGTCATGTTACCCACAAAGGGAAGCCCATCAGACTCACAGAAGACCTCTCAGCAGAAACCCTACAAGCCAGAAGAGAGTGGGGACCAATATTAAACATCCTTAAAGAAAAGAACTTTCAATGCAGAATTTCATATCCAGCCAAACTCAGCTTCATAAGTGAAGGAAAAATAAAATCCTTTGTGAACAAGCAAGTACTCAGAGATTTCATCACCACCAGGACTGCTTTACAAGAGCTCCTGAAAGAGTCACTAAACATAGAAAGGAACGACCAGTACCAGTCACTCCAAAAACATACCAAATGGTAAAGAGCATCAATACAATGAAGAAACTGCATCAACTAACAGGCAAAACAGCCAGCTAGCATAAATTGGCAGGATCAAATTCACATATAACAATATTAACCCTAAATGTAAATGGGCTAAATGCCCCAAACAAAAGACACAGACTGGCAAATTGGATAAAAAGCCAAAACCCATCGGTGTGCTGTATCCAGGAAACCCATCTCACATGCAAGGATACACGAAGTCTCAAAATAAAGGGAAGGAGGAAGATTCATCAAGAAAATGGAGCGCAAAAAAGAGCAGGAGTTGCAATTCTCATCTCTGATAAAATAGACTTTAAACCAAGAAAGATCAAAAGAGACAAAGAAGGACATTACATAATGGTAAAAGGATCAATGCAACAAGAAGAGCTAACGATCCTAAATATATATGCACCCAATACAGGAGCACCCAGATACATAAGGCAAGTTCTTAATGACTTACAAAGAGACTTAGACTCCCACACAATAATAGTGAGAGACTTTAAAACCCCATTGTCAATATTAGACATATCAACCAGACAGAAAATTAACAAGGATATCCAGGACTTGAACTCAGACCTGGAACAAGCAAACCTAATAGACATATACAGAACTCTCCACCCCAAATCCACAGAATATACATTCTTCTCAGCACCACATCACACCTACTCTAAAATTGACCACATAATTGGAAGTAAATCACTCCTGAGCAAATGCAAAAGAATGGAAATCATAATATACAGTCTCTCAGACCACAGTGCAATCAAGTTAGAACTCAGAATTCAGAAAATAACTCAGAACCGCACAGCTTCATGGAAACTGAACAACTTTCTCTTGAATGTTGACTGAATAAACAATGAAATGAAGACAGAAATAAAGATGTTCTTTGAAACCAATGAGAACGAAGACAAAACATACCAGAATCTCTGGGACACATTTAAAACAGTCTCTAGGGTGAAATATATAGCAATAAATGCCCACATGAGAAGAAAGGAGAGATCTAAAATAGACACCCTAACATCAAAATTGAAAGAGCTAGAGGAGTAAGATCAAAGAAACTCAAAACCTAGCAGAAGACAAGAAATAACTAAGATCAGAGCAGAACTGAAGGAGATAGAGACACAAAAACCCCTTCAAAAAATCAATAAATCCAGGAGCTGGTTTTTTGATCAACAAAATAGACCACTAGCCAGATTAATGAAAAAGAAAAGAGAGAATAATCAAATAGATGTAATAAAAAACAATAAAGGGGATATCACCACAGCTTCCACAGAAATACAAACCATCATCAGAGATTATTACAAACATCTCTATGCACATAAACCAGTAAACTTGGAAGAAATGGATAAATTCCTGGACACTTGCATCCTCCCAAGCCTAAACCAAGAAGAAGTCGAACCCCTGAATAGACCAATAACAAGGTCTGAAGTTTAGGCAGCAATTAAGACCTACCACCCAAAAAAAGCCCAGGTCCAGATAGGTTCACAGCCGAATTCTACCAGACATACAAAGAGGAGCTGGTACCATTCCTTCTGAAACTATTCCAAATAATCCAAAAAGAGGGATTCCTTCGCAAATCATTTTATGAGACCAACATCATCCTGATACCAAAACCAGGCAGAGACTCAGCAAGAAAAAAAAACTTCAGGCCAATATCCATGATGAACATGGATGCAAAAGTCTTCAATAAAATACTGGCAAACTGATTGCAACAGTACATCAAAAAGCTTATCCACCGTGATCAAGTAGACTTCACTCCGGTGATGCGAGGCTGGTTCAACATACAAAAGTCTATATATGTAATTCACCACATAAACAGAAACAAAGACAAAAACCACATTATTGTCTCAATTGATGCAGAGAAGGCCTTTGACAAAATTCAACAGCCCTTTATGCTAAAAACCCTCAATAAACTAGGTATTGATGGAATGTATCTCAAAATAATAAAAGCTATTTATGACAAACCAAGAGCCAATATCATACTGAATGGGCAAAAACTGGAAGCATTCCCTTTGAAATCTGGCACTAGACAGGGATGCCCTCTCTCACCACTCCTATTCAATATAGTACTGGAAGTTCTAGCCAGAGCAATCAAGCAAGAAAAAGAAATAAAGTGTATTCAAATAGCAAAGGAGGAAGTCAAATTGTCTCTATTTGCAGATGACATGATTGTATATCTAGAAGACCCCATTGTCTCAGTCCAAAATCTCCTGAAACTTATAAGCAACTTCAGCAGTCTCAGGACACAAAATCAATGTGCAAAAATCACAAGCATTCCTATACACCAATAACAAACTTAAAGAGAGTCAAATCAAGAACGAACTGCCATTCGCAATTGCTACAAAGAGAATAAAATACCTAGGAATACAATTAACAAGGAACGTAAAGGACCTTTTCAAGGAGAACTACAAATCACTGCTCAACAAAATAAGAGAGGACACAAACAGATGGAGAAACATTTCATGTTCATGGTTAGGAAGAATCAATATCGTGAAAATGGCCATACTGCCCAAAGTAATTTATAGACTTAACACTATCCCTATCAATGACCTCTTCACAGAACTGGAAAAAACCACCTTAAATTTCATATGAAAGCAAAAGAGAGCCCCTATAGACAAGTCAATTCTAAGCAAAAAGAACAAAGCGGGAGTCATCACACTACCAGACTTAAAATTATACTACAAGGCTACAGTAATCAAAACAGCACGGTACTGGTACCAAAGCACAGATATAGACCAATGGAACAGAACAGAGGCCTCAGAGGCAACACAACACATCTACAACCATCTGATCTTTGACAAACCTGACAAAAACAAGCAATGGGGAAAGGAGTCCCTGTTTAATAAATGGTGTTGGGAAAACTGGCTAGCCATGTGCAGATAGCAGAAACTAGACCCCTTCCTGACACCTTACACTAAAATTAACTCCAGATGGATTAAAGACTTAAACATAAGACCTAACACCATAAAAACCCTAGAAGAAAATCTAGGCAAAACCATTCAGGACATAGGCATAGGCAAGGACTTCACGACCAAAACACCAAAAGCAATGGCAACAAAAGCCAAAATAGACAAATGGGACCTAATCAAACTCCACAGCTTCTGCATGGCAAAAGAAACAGTCATTAGAGTGAATCGGCAACCAACAGAATGGGAAAAAATGTTTGCAGTCTACCCATCTGACAAAGGGCCTATATCTAGAATCTACAAAGAACTAAAACAGATTTACAAGAAAAAAACAAACAAGCCCATTCAAAAGTGGGTGAAGGATATGAATAGACACTTTACAAAAGAAGACATACATGAGGCCAATAAACATATGAAAAAATGCTCATCATCAATGGTCATTAGAGAAATGCAAATCAAAACTACATTGAGATACCATCTCATGCTAGTTAGAATGGCGATCATTAAAAAATCTGGAGACAACAGATGCTGGAGAGGATGTGGAGAAATAGGAACACTTTTACACTGTTGGTGGGAGTGTAAATTAGTTCAAATTAAATTAAAGACATTTTGCATAACAAAAGGAACAATCAGCAGAGTAAACAGGCAGCCCACAGAGTGGGAGAAAATCTTCACAATCTATCCAAGTGAAGATATATTAGAATATCCAGAATCTGCAACAAACTCAAACAAATCAGTAAGTAAAAAACAACCATCACATCAAAAGGTGGCTAAAGATATAAATGGACAATTCTCAAAATAAGATACACAAATGGCCAGCAAACATATGAAAAAATATGCTCAACATCTGTAATGATCAGGGAAATGCAAATCAAAATCACTACTCCTTCAAGAATGGTCATGATGAAAAAGTCAAAAAACAGTAGATGCTGATGTGAATGCGGTGATCAGGGAACACTTCTACACTGCTAGTGGGAATGTAAGCTACTACAGTCACTATGGAAACTAGGGTGGAGATTCCCTAAAGAACTAAAAATAGAACTACCATTTGATCCAGCAATCCCACTACTGGGTATCTACCCAGAGAAAAAGAAGTCATTATACAAAAAAGATACTTGCACATGCATGTTAATAGCAGCAAAATTCACAATTGCAAAATTGTGGAACCAGCCCAGATGCCTATCAGTCAACAAGTGGATAAAGAAAATATTTATACCATGGAATACTACTCAGCCATAAAAAGGAATGAAATAATGGCATTTGCAGGGACCTGGATGAGACTGGAGACTATTATTCTAAGTGAAGTAACTCAGGAATGGAAAGCCAAACATTGTATGTTCTCACTGATACGTGGGAGCTAAGCCAGAAGGACACAAAGGCATAAGAATAATACAATGGACTTTGGGTACTTGGGGGGAAGAGTGGGAGGGGGACAAGGTTTAAAAGGCTACAAATAGGGTGTAGTGTACACTGTTCAGGTGATGGGTGCACCAAAATCTCACAAATGAAAGAACTTACTCATAAAACCAAATACCACCTGTACCCCGATAACCTATGGAAATGTTTTTAAAAAATAAAAAATCAATAGTGAAAAATCTTAAAAACGGAGAAAGCAGATACATCATATACAGAGGAAAAAATGTAAAGAAAAACCTAAGACATCACATCAGATGTTCAGCAGGTTTATAAAGATATACTTACAATTAACTCACTAATTTTATTTCTAGAAACTTACTCAAGAGAAGGGAAAAACATATTTACAAAAAGACTTCCACATAAATATTTATAATATGTTTTCATAAAAGCCAATCTTCAGGAATAAAACAAATGTCCATCAACAGAAAAATGTATAGACATTTATATGTATGTTGCATTTACACAATGAAATGCTACTCACTAGTAGAAGGGAATAAACTACCAGCAGCAACAACAATATAGATAAATCTCAAAAACAGTATGCCAAACAAAAAAAGCCAGACACAAAAGAGAACATACTATATAATTTTTTTAATATGAAACTCTAGAAAGGGAAAATGTGATCCACATTTAGAACAGATCAGTGGTTATTTTGGGTTGGGTGGAAGTAGGATTGACTAAGAAAAAGTTTAGAGAACTTTGGTGGTAATAAAAATGTTTAACTTGATTGCATTTTTAAAAAGAAAAAAAAAATTGTCAGAGAAATAAGAGTCCTTTAAAATTATCAGGCCCAGAGAGACATTAAAATGAGAGCAATCACATCCTACTCCCTCTTTTTGAGCTATGTATTCATGTCTTGCAACTGCTTGCTATTGCCAGGAGTGATTACAAATTAATGATATCACACCGGGCACTATAATCCATTCTCTACAGCTTAATGATTTATTGTTAGTCGCTAATCAATGTTATTTCTGTAAACCAATGAGAATTCTTGACAAACAACTTTGTACCAACCCACTCCCTGACTCCTTCTTTTACCTTGAAAAGCCTGCTTGTAACAAAGGCCAGAGGAAGCTCACAGCCAAGGGCACTTGGGTCTGTTCTTCCAGGCTTCTGTCCTCACTTTGGCTCAAGTAAACTCTAACTATATTTTGTGTCTCAGCCTTTTCCTTTTAGGTCAACATTTCACAGTTTATATAGGTACATAATCTTGTCAAACTCATTGAAATGTTTACTTAAATGGGTGTATTTTGTTGTATACAAATTGTACCTGAATTGATTTTTTAGAAAAGGCAATGAGCATAATAGAAACCATTTTCCCTTCTCCATATACTCCTTCAATTCATCCAGAAAAAAACTTCCAGTAACAAGTCCAACATGTTTCTGTATTTCTTCATTTCTCACAATATCCAAAACACTTAATATAGCGTCAACTGTTCTCATTATTTCCACTGGAGAGAATTAATTAATCAAAGGCCAGTATTCAAGTGTTGCTTTTCTCAAGGAAGTGAGAGGAAGGACTTCTTTTTTCCCTCAGGCAGGCTATACAATCCTCCCAAAAAGGGTTTCTATTTTAGACCTGGGTTTGGGCATAGTAGGAAGCACTTTTTGTCTTTTAGTCCAATTCACATGTTTCAATACAACTTTACCAGTAATAGAGTATTTATGTTGCTTTCTGATTCTTTTGTCTATTTCATAATTTACTTAGAATTCAGAGTAAAGAGGAATATTACTAATTATTACCTTTAAACTCTAACAAATATGACTTGACAATGCATTAGATGAGGGAAATGAACAGAGGACAATTACAAATGATTCTAGTGTGAGCACCTGGCCATTCACTTTGATAAAATAGGGAACTATAAGAAGCAGAGTTTTGTTAATAAAGTCTACAATGTCGTTTTAGCCTATTAAGTTTAAAATGCTTATTTAGGGTCTCCAATTAAAGCAGCAGGACTTACGTGGAATTCATAACAGCAAAGAAGCTGAATAGGAATGTGGACATTAGAACAGGAAGTCTGATTACTCATGGCAAAGTAGTATCTGTAAGCAGAATTGCATTTCAAAGCAGATCTGGAAAAACCCCTTGCAATTTTCCATTTTGCAGAATTTTGACAAGTCACTGGGAAAGAGGAAGGTTGATTAGTTCTGTTAGACTTCATTATGTCTGTCAGGCTAAAGAGCTTCATGTTCTTGAAATCCTTCAGAACACAGCCCTCTCACAGAGCAGCTTACCCCAATTATCTCATGCTTCTTCTCTCATGTGTTTTGAAATTAAAACTGGCATCGTGATTCTGATTCATTTAATGGCAATTCTCTCCAATCCTCCTGAATGTACTTGCTCTTATACCCAATCCAAGAAAGAAAACTTTGCTATCCCAGAGCTTGCTTACATTTGTTTATTTTATCAGTTTTTAAGTTTACGTATCTTTTCAACGTCCATCATATTAAAATGTAAAAGCTACAGTTTGGAGCAAGAACTCTGTTAGGTGCCTCATTGGTCCCCAAGTACCAGGAAAATACTAATTACCCAATAAAAATTTGTTGACTCACTGGCTGCCTGTGTCTCTGTATCTTATTATTTCTGAAGGAAACTCATGTGCCTTTTTAGAGTTTCTGGAGTTTTCTGACTGCTGTTATCTATTTATTAAAAATAAGGAGTAATTTTTAACTAAACAAGGAAAAGTTTTAATGTTTTGTTATATCTTAAACATATCACAATAAAAACTATCTTTTTGTTTTTGGTGAGAACATGCACTGATACCTTTGTTTCTCACTTCATCTCTTTATTCCTTTAATTCATTTTCTTATGATTTGTGAAGACTCAACCCAATTAAATTACTGTTCACTTCTCTTAGTCTAAATATGAGTTTCCTAATCTACTTCCCTTTGATTAATGAAGTATTTATTCTTAAACTCAATTCTCTCTAGCAGTTGGCCTTGAAAAATGAAAATGAAGCTAACTTGGGTGATGTTGCTATTTCCTTCTAATACCCTGAAGTCTGAAATATTCTTTTTTTAATATCCAAGAAAATTTTTATTTATCTAAATCAATACATTTCCAATTTACATAAGATGGCACCTTAGGTTACTCTCCCACAGATTCTTATTATCTGTTTTTTTATCATCACATCAGAAAGTACATCTATTTTTTAAATCAGAAAAATAATAAAGCAGAGAAATGAGAGATCTTTAAAGCCTGTCAGTATAGCAAACCTTAGATATTAATTTGGTGGTGCAAGAAACAAAAGATATATTTCACTGCCATATTCCTTTATAAATTATTCTTTGAACACATTTTTACCTAATGGTATAAAAAACTCTAACATTAAGATTAAAGACACTAGTCTAGATATTGTAGTTATGGAAGATGCTAATTAATTTAAGTATGACTTTTTGATCCATTTAAGCACTGGCAACCCTAGAATTGGTAGTAGCAATTAATTTGGTGAGTACCATTGCTATATATGCATGGATGAGTTCAGAACCAAAACTTGGAAAATAGAGCTACATTCAGGCAAATAAACTAAAATGAGAGCCAGTTATCACAAAAAGCATCTTTTAGTGCTTTTAAGGTCAAAGAAGAAAAATGTCAAGTCTATAATACTTATTTGAATTCTGTTTGTTTTTTTTAAGGCAGAAAATTAGAGATTGGCATATTAAGAAAAACAGAAAGAATATTTGGATGGACATTTGTTTAAAAAGCTGATATCATAAGGGATGAAAATATAGTTCCATTTCAAGTGAGAATTTACAAAATGAACTGCAATGAAACAGCCACTGAGAGGTTGGATGGAAACCATACAGATATTCTCTGAGGCTTCTCCTGGTCTACAAGCTCCTTCTGTCAAATTATGAAAGACAAAAAGCAGAGGTTTATACTTTTCTCAGTCAAAAGGCTTGGGAGACAAGTTTCTTAGGAGTCTGGAATATAGAAAGTGATGATTAAAAACCTAAGATTAATAATATTGAGGAAATTTTAAGCTAGAAAAATCCTAGAAACATCCTGTGAGCAAATGGCCAAATACAAACTTAGGCAATCCAAAGCAGTCTCAGCTTACTATCATATTTTTCTTCAAGTGCTTCCTCACTTTGATACCCTAACTTTCCCCAATTTTTACTATTTTCTCCAGTTTTTCAACTCCTAGATTTATAAGTTTTTCTTCTCCTCTCAGTTGCTCTTGTGTGATTTATTTTCCTAATTCCATCATTTTCTAACCAATTATCATGTTTCAATCTCTATTTCAGTACTAAGATTATCTAACTTTACAATTCTTCCACTTTGTTCATTTGCTTTTTTTTTTTAATTGCATTTTAGGTTTTGGGGTACATGTGAAAAACATGCAAGATTGTTGAATGGTGCATACGTGGCAGTGTGATTTGCTGCCTTCCTCCCCTTCACCTATATGTGGCATTTCTCCCCATGCTCTCTCTCCCCAACTTCCCACCCCCCACTGTCCCCCCCACTCCCCCGCAACAGATCCCAGTGTATAGTGCTCCCCTCCCTGTGTCCGTGTGTTCCCATTTTTCAACACCCGTCTATGAGTGAGAACATGCGGTGTTTGATTTTGTGTTCCTGTGTCAGTTTGCTGAGAATGATGGTTTCCAGGTTTATCCATGTCCCTACAAAGGACGCGAACTCATCGTTTTTGATGGCTGCATAATATTCCATGGTGTATATGTGCCACATTTTCCCTGTCCAGTCTATCATCGATGGGCATTTGGGTTGGTTCCAGGTCTTTGTTATCGTGAACTGTGCTGCAATGAACATTCGTGTGCATGTGTCCTTATAGTAGAACGATTTATAATCCTTTGGCTATATACCCAGTAATGGGATTGCTGGGTCAAATGGAATTTCTATTTCTAGGTCCTTGAGGAATCGCCACACTGTCTTCCACAATGGTTGAACTAATTTACACTCCCACCAACAGTGTAAAAGTGTTCCTATTTCTCCACATCCTCTCCAGCATCTGTTTCTCCAGATTTTTTAATGATCGCTGTTCTAACTGGTGTGAGATGGTATCTCAATGTAGTTTTGATTTGCATTTCTCTAATGACCAGTGATGACAAGCATTCCTATACACCAATAACAGACTTAAAGAGAGCCAAATCAAGAATGAACTGCCATTCACAATTGCTACAAAGAGAATAAAATACCTAGGAATACAACTGACAAGGAATGTAAAGGACCTCTTCAAGGAGAACTACAAATCACTGCTCAACGAAATAAGAGAGGACACAAACAGATGGAGAAACATTCCATGTTCATGGTTAGGAAGAATCAATATCGTGAAAATGGCCATACTGCCCAAAGTAATTTACAGATTCAACACTATCCCCATCAAGCTACCAATGACCTTCTTCACAGAACTGGAAAAAACCACCTTAAACTTCATATGGAACCAAAAGAGAGCCTGCATAGCCAAGTCAATTCTAAGCAAAAAGAACAAGGTGGGAGGCATCACACTACCAGACTTAAAATTATACTACAAGGCTATAGTAATCAAAACAGCATGGTACTGGTACCAAAACAGAGATACAGAACAATGGAACAGAACAGAAGACTCGGAGGCAACACAACATATCTACCACCATCCAATCTTTGACAAACCTGAAAAAAACAAGCAATGGGTAAAGGAGTTCCTGTTTAATGAGTGGTGTTGGGAAAACTGGCTAGCGATATGCAGAAAGCAGAAACTGGACCCCTTCCTGACACCTTACACTAAAATTAACTCCAGATGGATTAAAGACTTAAACATAAGACCTAACACCATAAAAACCCTAGAAGAAAACCTAGGCAAAACCATTCAGGACATAGGCATAGGCAAGGACTTCATGACCAAAACACCAAAAGCAATGGCAACAAAAGCCAAAATAGACAAACGTGACCTAATCAAACTCCACAGCTTCTGCACGGCAAAAGAAACAGTCATTAGAGTGAATCGGCAACCAACAGAATGGGAAAAAATTTTTGCAGCTTACCCATCTGACAAAGGGCTGATATCCAGAATTTACAATGAACTAAAACAGATTTACAAGAAAAACCAAACAAGCCCATTCAAAAGTGGGCGAAGGTATGAACAGATACTTTACAAAAGAAGACATACATGAGGCCAACAAACATATGAAAAAATGCTTTTTTTTTTTTTTCGAGACGGAGTTTCACTCTTGTTACCCAAGCTGGAGTTCAATGGTGCAATCTCGGCTCACCGCAACCTCTGCCTCCTGGGTTCAGGCTATTCTCCTGCCTCAGCCTCCTGAGCAGCTGGGATTACAGGCATGCACCACCATGCCCAGTTAATTTTCTGTATTTTGAGTAGAGATGAGGTTTCACCATGTTGACTGGGATGGTCTCGATCTCTTGACCTCGTGATCCACCCACCTCTGCCTCCCAAAGTGCTGGGATTACAGGTGTGAGCCACCGTGCCCAGCTTGCTTATTATTTTTTTTAATCACTCTTAGAACTAACATCAATTTCTAATCTTCCATTCTTGGTTTTACTTCTAATATCCTCCCTGTAACTAAAAAGAAAAACAGTTCTTGCTTCCACTTTGAGGTTATTCTTCTAGAATCACTTCATATACAACTCCAAAGTGAGGCAGACAGGAACCACTTGTGTGGGTTTCTTTGAAGTTCAAATCTTATTCTTGATCTTGACAAAAATAAAAGCAAAAGAACATTCAAAAACTTAATGAATGTTGACTCTCCAAATATGTTCAAATAATTCTCACGATGTTTTATGTGAAGTTTCTCTTTTTGATTACCATGCTAGATCATGCAAAAGACAAGCATTTAAATGGCATAAAGATAATTTGTTTATATGTCTTCAAAATATGAACAAGTATTCAATATCACAAATATCTATTGCTATTTCTATATACTTTTCTTAATGATGAGTATTCATTGGAAGCTGTGTTAATACAGTTTATGTCTTAAGAAGAAACATAATGGAGGGCTGGCAAGATGGCCAAATAGGAACAGCTGTGGTATGCAGCACCCAGCAAGAGCAACAGAAAAAGTGGGTGATTTCTTCGTTTCCAACTGAGGTACCCAGCTAATCTCACTGGGACTGGTTAGACAGTGAGTGCAGCTTATGGAGGGGGAGCAGAAGCAGGGTGGGGTATTACCTCATGCAGGAAGCATAAGGAGTTGGGGGACTCCCTCCCCTAGCCTAGGGAAGCAGTGAAGGACTGTGCCATGTGGGACAGTGCTATTAGGCCCAGATACTACACTTTTCCCATGGTCTTCACAACCCACAGACCAGGAGTTTACCTCGGGTGCCTACACCACTAGGACCCTGAATTTCAAGCAAAAAAATTGGGTGACCATTTGGACAATGAGCTAGCTGCAGGAGTTTGGTTTGTTTGGTTTTTTTCCATACCCCAGTGGCACTTGGAATGCCAGCAAGACAGAACCGTTCACTCCCTTGGATAAGGGGCTAAAGCTAGAGAGCCAGGTGATCTCACCCACATGGGACCCAGCAAACTAAGATCCACTGGCTTGAAATTCTAGCTGCCAGCACAGCAGTCTGGAATCAACCTGGGATGCTTGACTTGGTGGGGGATGGGGTGTCTGCCATTACTGAGACTTGAGTAGGTGATTTTCCCCTCACAGTGTAAACAAAGCCTCTGAAAAGTTTAAACTGGATGGAGCCCACCACAGCAGCAGCAAAGCTGCTGTAGCCAGACTGCCTCTCTAGTTCTCTAGGCAGGGCATCTCTGAAAGAAAGCCAGCAGCCTTAGACAGGGGCTTATAGATAAAATTCACATCTCCCTAAACAGAGCACCAGCATGAAAGAGTGGCTGTTGAGTGTAGCTTCAGCAGACTTCAACGTTTCTGCCTGCTGGCTCTAAAGAGAGCAGGAGCTCTCCCAACACAGCACTCAAGCTCTGCTAAGGAAAAGACTGCATCCTTATGTGAGTCCCTGACCCTCATGTGACCCTCATGCCTCCTGACTGGAAGACACCTCCTAGCAGCAGTTGACAGACACCTCATACAAGAGAGCTCCAGCTGGCATCTGGCAGGTACACCTTGGGATGAAGCTTCCAGAGGAAATTACAGGAAGCAATCTTTGCTGTTCTGCAGCCTCTGCTAGTGATACCCAGACAAACAGGGTCTGGAGTGGAACTCCAGCAGACTCCAGCAGACCTTCAGAAGAGGGGCCTGACTGACAGAAGGAAAACTAACAAACAGAAAGCAATAACATCAATATCAACAAAAGGGATACCCACAAAAAAAAAACCCATTCAAAAGTCACTAACAACAAAGATCAAAAGTAAATACATCCAAAAAGATGAGGAAAAACCAGCGCAAAAAAATGCTGAAAATTTCAAAATCAAGAATGTGTCTTCTCCTCCAAAGGATCACAACTCCTTGCCATCAAGGGAACAAAACTGGACAGAGAATGAGTTTGATGCATTGACAGAAGTAGGAGCATGTTCTAACCCAATGCAAGGAAGCTAAGAACCTTGATAAAAGATTACAGAAATTGCTAACTAGAATAACCAGTTTAAAGGACATAAATGACTGAATAGAGCTGAAAAACAGCACGAGAACTTCATGGAGTATACACAAGTATTAATAGCCATGATCAAGCAGAATAAAGGATATCAGAGATTGAAGATCAACTTAATGAAACAAAATGTGATGACAATAGTAGAGAAAAAAGGATGCAAAGGAAGGAACAAAGCCTCCAAGAAATATGGGACTATGTGAAAAAACCAAACCTACGTTTGATTGATGTACCTGAAAGTGATAGGGAGAATGAAACCAAGCTGCAAAACACACTTCAGGATATCATCCAGAAGAACTTCCCCAGCCTAGCAAGACAGGCCAACATCGAAATCCAGGAAATATAGAGAACACCACAAAGACACTCCTTGAGAAAAGCAACCCCAAGACACATAATCATCACATTCATTGAAATGAAAGAAAAAATGTTAAGGGCAGCCAGAGAGAAAGGTTAGGATACCCACAAAGAAAAACCCATCAGACTAACAGCAGATCTCTCTGCAGAAACCCTACAAGCCAGAAAAGAATGGGGGCTAGTATTTAACATTCTAAAGGAAAATAATTTTCAACCCAGATTTCCATATCCAGCCAAACTAAGCTTTATAAGTGAAGGAGAAATAAAATCCTTTCCAGACAAGCAAATGCTGAGGGATTTTGTCACCACCAGGCCTGCCTTACAAAAGGTCCTAAAAGAAGCACTGAATAGGAGAATGAAAAACCTGTACCAGCCACTGCAAAAACATATCAAAATGTAAAGACCATCCACACTATGAAGAAACTGCATCCAATAATGTGCAAAATAACCAGTTAGCATTATAATGACAGGATTAAATTCACATATAACAATATTAACTTTAAATGTAAATGGACTAAATGCCCCAATTAAAAGACACAGTTGGACACATTGGATAAAGACTCAAGACCCATTGTTGTGCTGTGCTTAGGAGACCCATCTCACATCCAAAGACACACATAGGCTCACAATAAAGAAATAGAGGCACATTTACCAAGCAAATGGAAAGTTAAAAAAAAAAAAAAGCAGGGATTGAAATCCTAGTCTCTGATAAAAGAGACTTTAACAAAGAGTTTAAAAGACAAAGGGCATTACATAATGATAAAGGCATCAATGCAACAAGAAGAGCTAATTATCCTAAATATATACACACCCAATACAGGAGCACTCAGATTCATAAAGCAAGCTCTTAGAGACCTACAAAGAGACTTAGACTCCCACACAATAATAGTAGAGGATTTTAACAGCCCACTGTCAAATTAGACAGATCAACAAGACAGAAAATTAACAAGGATAACCAGGACTTGAACTCAGCTCCAAACCAAGCAGACATAATGGAAATCTACAGAACTCTCAACCCCAAATCAACAGAATATACATTCTTCTCAGCGACACATTGCAGTTATTCTAAAATTGACCACATAGAACTGACACTCAATTCTAAAATTGAGGAAGTAAAACACTCCTCAGCAAATGCAAAAAATGTAAATTACAACAGTCTATCAGACCACAGTGCAATCAAATTAGAACTCAGGATTAAGAAACTCACTCAAAATCACACAACAACATGAAAACTGAACAACCTACTCCTGAATGACCACAGGGTAAATAATGAAATGATGGCAGAAATAAAGATGTTCTTTGAAACCAATGAGAAAAAAAATACACAAGGTACCAGAATCTCTGGGACACATTTAAAGCAGTGTGTAGAAGGAAATTTATATCACTAAATGCCCACAAGAGACAGCAGAAAAGATCTAAAATTGACTCCCTAACATCACAATTAAAAGAGATAGAGAAGCAAGAGCAAACAAATTCAAAAGCTAGCAGAAGACAAGAAATAACTAAAATCAGAGCAGAACTGAAAGAGATAGAGACACAAAAAACCCTTCAAAAAAATCAAGGAATATAGGAGCTGGTTATTTGAAAAGATCAACAAAATAGATAGCCAGACTAATAAGGAAGAAAAGAAAGAGTTAGGTATGGTGGCTCATGCCTATAATCCCAGCACTTTGGGAGGCTGAGGCAGGTGAATCATGAGGTCAGGAGTTCAAGACCAGCCTGACCAACATGGTGAAACCCCATCTCTACTAAAAATACAAAAATTAGGTGGGTATGGTGTAATCCCAGCTACCCAGGAGGCTGAGGGAGGAGAATCACTTGAACCCGGGAGGAGGAGGTTGCAGTGAGCTGAGATTGTGCCACTGCATTCCAGCTTGGGCAACAGAGCAAGATTTCATCTCAAAAGAAGAAGAAGAGGAAGAAGAAGGAAGAAGGAGGAGGAGGAGGAGGAGAGAAGAATCAAACAAATGCAATAAAAAAAAATTAAGGGGATATCACCACTGATCCCACAGAAATACAATCTACCATCAGAGAATACTATAAACACCTCTAGGCAAATAAACTAGAAAATTGTTAAAATGCATGCTCTGAATGAAGAGACTCCCCAAACAGGCTTTGTGTGAGTAACATGCCTGTTTATTCACCTGGGTGTGGGCAGACTGAGTCCAAAAAGAGAGTCAGTGGAGGGTGAAGGGATAGGAGCTGGTTTTATAGATTTGGAGTAGTCAGTGGAAAGTTACAGAAGTTACAGTTCAGGGTGATATTTGCAAGCTGGGAGGGGGTCATAGGGTCTGGAGTCATGAAGTTGACCACAACTGGTTACAAAGTCCAATTGTCTTATCACTTGAGGCAGGAATAAGGAGCAACAGAAGGATGTCGCAAAATTAATTAGGTGCCACAGGCATTCATCATTTCTTCTCCTTTTGTGGTTTTCCAGTTACTTCAGACTTTCTAGTTCCAGGTACTCATCTGGAATGTACATGCAGGTCACAGAGGTTACCATGCCATCCACAGCATGGTCAGTCAGCCTAAAGGACCTTACAAAAGTCTAGAAGAATTGGATAAATTCCTGGACACATACACCCTCCCAAGGCTGAACCAGGAAAAAGGCAAATCCCTAAATAGACCAATAACAAGTTCTGAAATTGAGGCAGCAATTAATAGCCTACCAACAACAGAAAATCCAGGACCAGATGGAGTCACAGCTGAATTCTACCTGAGGTACAAAGAGGAGCTGGTACCATTCCTTCTGAAAGTATTCTAAGTAAGAGAAAAAGATGGACTCCTCCATAGCTCATTTTATGAGGCCAGCATCATCCTGATACCAAAACCTGGCAGAGACACAACTAAAAAAGAAAATTTCAGGCCAATATCCATGATGAACATCAATGCAAAAATCCTCAATAAAATACTGGTAAACAGAATCCAGCAGCACATGAAAAAGATTATCTATTAAAATCAATAGATTTTGGCTTCATCACTGGGATGTAAGGCTGGTTCAACAATTATGCAAATAAATAAACGTCATAAACAGAACCACAGACAAAACAGAAACATCACATAAACAGAACCACAGACAAAAACCACATGATTATCACAGAAAAGGCCTTCAACAAAATTCAACAGCACTTCATGCTAAAAACTCTCAACAAACTAGGTATTGATGGAACATATCTCAAAATAACAAGAACTATTTATGACAAACCTACAGCCAATATTATACTAAATGGGCAAAAACTGGAAGCATTCCCTTTGAAAACTGGCACAAGACAAGGATGCCCTCTCTCACCACTCCTATTCAACATAGTATTGGAAGTTCTGGCCAGGGCAATCAAGCAAGAGAAAGAAATAAAGGGCATCCAGTTAGGAAAAGAGAAAGCCAAATTGGCTGTGTTTGCAGATGACATGTGTAAGGGTTCTTGCCGAGTTTAAAATGAGGAAACTGAGGCCAGCACAAGAAGATACAATGCGAATTTATTCAGCTCCCGGGTGAGGTTCTGTGGTCTGACAGGAGGGACTGGAGAAGTCACAGGGACTCCTCTCAGACGTGGGATTTTATAAGGAGTAGACGCGTTTCGATTGGTTGTGGGAGAGCAGGATGTGGGCGGGGCACACTGCCATTGGCAGGTAAATGGGATGCACAATGCTATTGGGCAGATTTATGAGGCTTCTTTTGCATTTTGGCGGGGTTTAATGGCTGGCTAGGTGCTGAGTGCAAAGCCTAGTGCCGAGTGCAGATTTGCGTGCCGAGTGCAGATTTGCGTGCCAAGTGCAGAAGTGGGCTTGGGGGAGTTTAATGGCGGGCTAGGTGCTGAGTGCAGAGCCTGGTGCCGAGTGCAGAAGTGGGCATGGAATGATGACATGGTTTCTAGGAGCGGAGAGGGGTGAGCGTGTCCAAGCTCCCAGTGAGGCGACCAGCCTTACAACATGATTGTATATTTTTAAGACCCCATCATCTCAGCGCAAAATCTCCTTAAGCTCATAAGCAATTTCAGCAAAGAGTCTGGATAAAAAAAAAAAAAATCAATGTGCAAAAATCACAAGCATTTTTATACACTAATAGACAAACAGAGAGCCAAATCATACTTGAACTCCCATTCATAATTGCTACATGAGAATAAAATACCAGGAATACAACTTACAATGGATGTGAAGGACCTGTTCAACGAGAACTACAAACCACTGCTCAAAAAACTAAGAGAAGACACAAACAAATGGAAAAATATTCCATGCTCATGAATAGGAAAAATCAGTATCATGAAAACAGCCATACTGCCCAAAGTAATTTATAGATTCAATGTTACTCCCATCAAGCTACCATTGACTTTCTTCACATAATTGAGAAAAAAAAAAAAAAAACACTTTAAACTTCATTTGGAACAACAACAACAAAAAAAGCCCACATAGCCAAGACAATTTTAAGCAAATAGAACAAAGCTAGAGGCATCATGCTATCTGACTTTAAACTATATTACAAAGCTACAGTAACCAAAACAGCATGGTACTGGTACCAAAACAGATATATAGACCAATAGAACAGAACAGAGACCTCAGAAATAACACCACACATCTACAACCATCTGATCTTTGACAAACCTGACAGAAACAAACAATGGGGAAAGAATTCCCTATTTAATAAATGGTATTGGGAACACTGGCTAGCCATGTGCAGAAAGCTGAAACTGGACCCCTTCCTTACACCTTTTCATGCAATATATACAAAAATTAACCCAAGATGGATTAAAGACTTAAAAAGACCTAAAACCATAAAAAACCTAGAAGAAAACTTAGGCAATATCATTTAGGACATAAGCATGGGCAAAGACTTCATGACTAAAATACCAAAAGCAATGGCAACAAAAGCCAAAATAGACAAAATGGGATCTAATTAAATACAGAGCTTCTGCACAGCAAAAGAAACTATCATCAGAGTGAACAGAGTGAACCTACAGAATGGGAGAAAATTTTTGCAATCTATCCATCTGACAGAAGGCTAATATCCAGAATCTACAACGAACTTAAACAAATTTATAAGAAAAAAACAAACAACCTGATTAAGAAGTGGGCAAAAAAATATGAACAGACACTTTTCAAAAGGCGACATTTATGCAGCCAACAAACATATGAAAAAAAGCTCATCATCACTGGTCATTAGAGAAATGCAAGTCAAAACCACAATGAGATGCCACCTCATGCCAGTTAGAATGGTAATCATTAAAAAGTTAGGAAACAACAGATGCTGGAGGATATAGAGAAAGAGAAATGCCTTTACATTGTTGGTGTGAGTGTAAATTAGTTCAACCATTGTGGAAGACAGTGTGGTGATTCCTCAAAGATCTAGAATCAGAAATGCCATTTAACCCAGCAATCCCATTACTGGGTGTATACCCAAAGGATTATAAATCATTCTACTATAAAGATATATGCACATGTATGTTTATTGCAGCACTGTTCACAATAGCAAATACTTGGAACCAACTCAAATGCATATCAATGATAGACTAGATGAAGAAAATGTGGCATATATACACCATGGGACACTAAGCAGCCACAAAAAAAGAATACGTTTATGTTATTTGCAGGGATGTGGATGAAGCTGGAAGCCATCATTCTCAGCAAACTAACACAGGAACAAAAAACCAAACACCACATGTTTTCTCTCACAAGTGGATGAATATTGAGAACACATGGACACAGGGAGAGGAACATCACACACTGGGGCCTGTTGAGAGGTTGAGGGGCAAGGGGAGGGATAGCATTAGGAGAAATACCTAATATAGATGGCAAGTTGATGGGTACAGCAAACCACCATGGCACATGTATACCTATATAACAAACCTGCATGTTCTGCACATGTATCCCAAAACTTAAAGTATAATAATAAAAAAATAAAATTATGAAAATTATGTAGCAAAAAAAGAAGAAACATAAGTTGTTTTGCTGTAGGAAGATGAGCAACAGCCCAATTTTATGTATGTAGTTTAGAGTTTAAGGAAAAATAGTAATAATGGGATCTGTTAATATTTTATTGTGTGGGACATGCTGCAAAAAGAGAGTTCTTGCAATTCTTTGAGGGTTGCTGAATAGTCCTCTTGAGTCAAGGCCAAAGAGAGATATATGTTGGAAAAATATTTTATGATTTCCTTAGCTAAATAACAACAGAATTACTGAAACAGGAAAAGGTGACAATGAAGTTTTGGCATGTCAAAGGCAGGTTTCTGTCTTCGAAGTCAGTAGTTCAGTGAGGCTCTCTAATTTATGGGTCCTTTCTCTTATCCTTAATGATTGATCACAGCACATTCTCAGATGTGTGGTCTTGAATACATGAAAAATTAAAGAATATGAGGGTTTTTTCTGAATGAAACTTTTCAAATTGTAGAATAATTATCGATAAAGTGAAAACTCAATAGGCTAGAAATGATATTCCTTCAGGCTTCAATGAGATCAACAGTTTATACAGGAGAAAGGAAGAATAGATTCTGTTTACAATTCCCCTTGCTGACGGAGGACACAACAAACTAAAGGTGTGAGAAAAAATTAAGGTACAGACAGAAGAGAAAAGATGTCTTTCCAAATCATGTAAGTAATGTATCCCTCACAGACCTGTTTTTCTCCTCTGGGTCTTGAAAGGGAAGAGGTAAAGCTAAAAACAAGAGGGAGGCCAATATAAAAATAAATTACAGTAAACATCAACAATATACAAATATGGCCGGGGTGCGAAATTAATATACAGCAAGAGAAGAACTGAATATGGCCTCAGGTCACAAATGGAGGCAGCAGGGAATCTTTTTACCCTGACCAAGTATGAGTGCAGAAACAAATGATCATGAGAAAAACTCCCAGATAGAGATGTGGTTTAAATAAAACACACACGGAAAGAAAGTATACATTATTCAGATAATGAATGTTCCTTGTGGCTTGACCTCTTTAAAAAGGGTGAGTTCTAGCCTAGACAACTAAGTGAGACCCCATCTCTACAAAAAATAGAAACATAAAATTAGCTGAACATTGTGGTGTGCACCTGTAATCCTAGCTGTGGTAGGAGGATAGCGTAGGCCCAGGAGTTGGAGGCTGCAGTGAGCCATGATAGTGCCACTGTGCTGTAGCCTGGGCAACAGAGTGAGATCCTGATTTTTAAAAAACAAAAGTAAAAAAGTGAATTTGTTCCTTATGTATATCTCTGCTTGTCTTAAAATACAATCCATGAATTGACAAATTAAATTACTAAGAGTTTACTTCCAGAAGAACAACTCTGGATTAGATTTTCTTGCTCAAGAGTTTGAATTAAGAATAACAGATTACTGGACTCCATGTTTGGGTCCCCTTCCAGTGAACACTCCCTTCATGGAAGCAATCTTTCTCTCTCCTGGATTTCCCCTCTGGAGTCCCCTTCCACACTCTCTTGTGGAAGCCTGTCTTCCCCTCCTAAACTCCATCTCTCTCTGTTCCCTTCCACTCAGTGTGGAAGCTGCTTTCCTCTCCTGGATTCCATCTTTCTGGATTCTCTCCCTCTGTGTGAGAGTTAGCAGTTTCTTTCTCTCTCCTTGTCAGGTTTCTCTCTCTCTCCCTCTAAATAAATAAATCACTTTCTACAAACACTTTTGAGTCCATGGTCTCCTCTCTCATTCTTGAAAGGGCAGGAGACCAAGAACCTGGAGAAACATCCTCTCAGGGGAGCTGAGGGCACTCTGAACCCCAGTATTACAATAGTACCCACAAGAAGCCAAACGTACAAAAAGAGAAAGTGACCATGTGAAACTTCAGAGATGAAGTTAGAAAAGACAGTGTGGCTTCTGCTTTTCTCTCTCTTGGATCACTCACCCTAGGGGAAGACAGATGACAAGTTATGATGACATTCAAGTAGGCTATGGAGAGGCTAATGTGTGAGAAAGTAAAGAAGCCTCCTGCCAACCGCCATGTGAGTCACAAGTAACTCTACTAGGATGAAGATTCTGCACATTAATTCATAGCAATCTAGATAAAGAAAAGAAAGTTGTCAAGACAACAGGAGTCACTTGCAAAAGATTCAAGGATCAACTTAAAAGGAATTTTACTGGCCAAAGGTGGTATAATTTGATCATCAATAAGAAAATAACTGAAATGGATTGAAACTCATCAAATATACGTACATCCAGGAACCCATGATAGAATTTTGCAAAATTCTACTGGTGACTTATGTAGGATGCTAAGGAAATGTCTCTGAATATTGGTAAATAAAAGGAATTAATCAAGCATTTATCCAGTCTCTAATGAAAAAATGCTCTATCACGATGAAATCAATACAACCTAAAAACTGGGAAACTCTGTAAAACAAATGTTTCACTGTCTCTAACGAACAACTTGGAAGGAAAAATTAGAGGGATTAAAAGAGACGATCATTTCAACCAATTGCAGTGCATGACCGTATTTTAATTCTGATTTGAATAAACCATGAAAAAAAATAACAATTGGGAAAATGTAAACTATGTGTACGTACTCGGTGATATTAAAGTCTTATTGAGTTTTATATGCAAAAAAAAAAAAGAATAACAGATTGCTAGTTGGAACCTAGAAAATTTTCACCTAGAAAGTCCTCTACAATCATAAATTAGATATTTGAAAGTGTGCATAAAGTATAAATTTCTGTCTAAACACTTAAGGATATAAAATATTGAATCTATTTTCTTTATAAATTAGTTTATATTTACTGTAAATCCACATACCATTGGACTGGAAGAACTGTGACTGATCTAGCAATGTTAAGATACTGCTGCTCTCCCACAGAAGAGTTAGCATATCTCCTCTAGTGAGAGAGTGCCAAGATATCCACTGCCAAAATTCTAGAAGAGCCAGGTGTGTATGTTCATTGTTCATGAGTCTAGTGATCTCTGAAATGCATTGTTTCTATCCACATGACTTCCTCAGGCCCCATGATTTTCAACTACTTTTGTTATATGATTTAAACACATAAATCCTTTTCATTTTTTCCTCACCAAACGTACCCTGATTCTTCACAGAACCCTCTTCTAAGTCTACTTTCTCCAAAATTTCTATAATTTTCCAAAGGGTTATACTTTGAGGAAAAACAATGCCAGAAAGTCTAGCAAGCTGCTGCTCTGACACTTCTGTTGCAAATTACAGAATCATCTTGCTGCAGAATCAGCTTTCCATTTGAATGGCAAGGAAGTGAAACTTCCCACAAATAAGTGTGTACATTTTGAACTCTGATAAGGTCTTTTTACTATTGTCCCAGTATAAACATTCTTTAACAGTGATTTTATTTTGTCTGTAGCTAAGAACTCATTATAACTCAAGAGAGTCACTACAAATTGAGGAGTCCAGCTAGTGGCCAAAAAAAAAAAAAAAAAAAAAAATCTATGTGTGATTTTTCAGGCCCAACCAACAGGCATTTACAAGGGTTTTACCTGGCAGGCCTCATGATGGAAAGCTGCCCTCCCCACACCAAACCTGTTGCACAGTCAATGCACTGCAGTTTGCAAGGGATGTTGCAGTCAAGCATTCAGGCCATGCTCTTATACATATTTGCATTCCTAGACCGATACCTTAATTCCTAGGTCTCTTTATCAGGGAACATGGGCCAAGTTCTTCTTCAGTTGTCTCTGCAGAAGCTTCCTTGTTAGCTGATGGAGGGGATACCCTAAAGATGCTTTTCCCCACTCTGACTCAGTCCCCACTAGTTCTCAACTTTTAGCCTTTCCCCTTTAAATTTTCAACCCCCACTCCAGTATCCATAAAATGGCAAGATCTTTTTGTTCCAGCCTCCCTCAACAGTGAGATGACCCATGACTGGGATGACCCACATCTGGGATGACCCAAGTGACCCTCAACTGGTGTGCTGGTCCATGGAGGAAAATAAAACAAGGGGAGCCAGTGCTTTCTCTGGTTTAGTCTCTTGCTTATACTATCACAGTAAGCCATCAAAGCCTTCACTGTTAGTTTCATTTCAACTTGTTGCTTTAGTTGGCTATTTCAATACTGACAACTCAACTCTTGCCAGCCCAGCTGAGCTCTTGACAATAATAAAGCCAAAATTGAAAGAAATTGTATTAATTTTCTTTTTTTTTTTTTTTTTTTTTTTAATATATATTTATTTATTGCATTTTAGGTTTTGGGGTACATGTGAAAAACATGCAAGGTTGTTGCATAGGTGCATACGTGGCAGTGTGATTTGCTGCCTTCCTCCCCTTCACCCATATCTGGCATTTCTCCCCATGCTATCCCTCCCCAATTCCCCACCCCCCCGCTGTCCTCCCCACTCCCCCACAACAGACCCCCATGTATAGTGCTCCCCTCCCTGTGTCCATGTGTTCTCCTTGTTCAACACCCGCCTATGAGTGAGAACATGTGGTGTTTGATTTTGTGTTCTTGTGTCAGTTTGCTGAGAATGATGGTTTCCAGGTTCATCCATGTCCCTACAAAGGACGCGAACTCCTCGTTTTTAATGGCTGCATAATATTCCATGGTGTATATGTGCCACATTTTTCCTGTCCAATCTATCATCGATGGGCATTTGGGTTGGTTCCAGGTCTTTGCTATTGTAAACTGTGCTGCAATGAACATTCGTGTGCATGTGTCCTTATAGTAGAACGATTTATAATCCTTTGGATATATGCCCAGTAATGGGATTGCTGGGTCAAATGGAATTTCTATTTCTAGGTCCTTGAGGAATCGCCACACTGTTTTCCACAATGGTTGAACTAATTTACACTCCCACCAACAGTGTAAAAGTGTTCCTATTTCTCCACATCCTCTCCAGCATCTGTTGTCTCCGGATTTTTTAATGATTGCCATTCTAACTGGTGTGAGATGGTATCTCAATGTAGTTTTGATTTGCATTTCTCTAATGGCCAGTGATGATGAGCATTTTTTCATATGCTTGTTGGCCTCATGTATGTCTTCTTTTGTAAAGTATCTGTTCATATCCTTCGCCCACTTTTGAATGGGCTTGTTTGTTTTTTTCTTGTAAATCTTTTTTAGCTCGTTGTAAATTCTGGATATCAGCCCTTTGTCAGATGGGTAGGCTGCAAAAATTTTTTCCCATTCTGTTGGTTGCCGATTCACTCTATTGACTGTTTCTTTTGCCGTGCAGAAGCTGTGGAGTTTGATTAGGTCCCATTTGTCTATTTTGGCTTTTGTTGCCAATGCTTTTGGTGTTTTGGTCATGAAGTCCTTGCCTACGCCTATGTCCTGAATGGTTTTGCCTAGGTTTCCTTCTAGTGATTTTATGGTGTTAGGTCTTATGTTTAAGTCTTTAATCCATCTGGAGTCAATTTTAGTGTAAGGTGTCAGGAAGGGGTCCAGTTTCTGCTTTCTGCATATGGCTAGCCAGTTTTCCCAACACCACTTATTGAACAGGGAATCCTTTCCCCATTGCTTGTTTTTATCGGGTTTGTCAAAGATCGGGTGGTTGTAGATATGTTGTGTTGCCTCCGACGCCTCTGTTCTGTTCCATTGGTCTATATCTCTGTTTTGGTACCAGTACCATGCTGTTTTGATTACTGTAGCCTTGTAGTAGAGTTTGATGTCTGGTAGTGTGATGCCTCCTGCTTTGTTCTTTTTGCTTAGAATTGACTTGGCTATGCGGGCTCTCTTTTGGTTCCATATGAAGTTTAAGGTGGTTTTTTCCAGTTCTGTGAAGAAGGTCATTGGTAGCTTGATGGGGATAGCATTGAATCTGTATATTACTTTGGGCAGTATGGCCATTTTCACGATATTAATTCTTCCTAACCATGAACATGGAATGTTTCTCCATCTGTTTGTGTCCTCTCTTATTTCGTTGAGCAGTGATTTGTAGTTCTCCTTGAAGAGGTCCTTTACATTCCTTGTTAGTTGTATTCCTAGGTATTTTATTCTCTTTGTAGCAATTGTGAATGGCAGTTCGTTCTTGATTTGGCTCTCTTTAAGTCTGTTATTGGTGTATAGGAATGCTTGTGATTTTTGCACATTGATTTTGTATCCTGAGACTTTGCTGAAGTTGCTTATCAGTTTCAGGAGCTTTTGGGCTGAGATGAGGGGGTCTTCTAGATATACAATCATGTCGTCTGCAAATAGAGACAATTTGACTTCCTCCTTTCCTAATTGAATACCCTTTATTTCTTTTTCTTGCCTGATTGCTCTGGCTAGAACTTCCAGTACTATATTGAATAGGAGTGGTGAGAGAGGGCATCCTTGTCTAGTGCCAGATTTCAAAGGGAATGCTTCCAGTTTTTGCCCGTTCAGTATGATATTGGCTGTCGGTTTGTCGTAAATAGCTTTTATTATTTTGAGATACGTTCCATCGATACCTAGTTTATTGAGGGTTTTTAGCATAAAGGGCTGTTGAATTTTGTCGAAGGCCTTCTCTGCATCGATTGAGATAATCATGTGGTTTTTGTCTTTGGTTCTGTTTATGTGGTGAATTACATTTATAGACTTGCGTATATTGAACCAGCCTTGCATCCCCGGGATGAATCCTACTTGATCATGGTGGATAAGCTTTTTGATGTGCTGTTGTAATCGGCTTGCCATTATTTTATTGAAGATTTTTGCATCTATGTTCATCATGGATATTGGCCTGTAGTTTTCTTTTCTTGTTGAGTCTCTGCCAGGTTTTGGTATTAGGATGATGTTGGTCTCATAAAATGATTTGGGAAGGATTCCCTCTTTTTGGATTATTTGGAATAGTTTCAGTAGGAATGGTACCAGTTCCTCTTTGTATGTCTGGTAGAATTCGGCTGTGAACCCATCTGGACCTGGGCTTTTTTTGGGTGGTAGGCTCTTAATTGCTGCCTCGACTTCAGACCTTGTTATTGGTCTATTCAGGGTTTCAACTTCTTCCTGGTTTAGGCTTGGGAGGAGGCAGCTGTCCAGGAATTTATCCATTTCCTCCAGGTTTTCTAATTTATGTGCATAGAGTTGTTTGTAATAATCTCTGATGATGGTTTGAATTTCTGTGGAATCTGTGGTGATATCCCCTTTGTCATTTTTTATTGCATCTATTTGATTATTCTCTCTTTTCTTTTTTATTAGTCTGGCTAGTGGTCTGTCTATTTTGTTGATCTTTTCAAAAAACCAGCTCCTGGATTTATTGATTTTTTGAAGGGTTTTTCGTGTCTCTATCTCCTTCAATTCTGCTTTGATCTTAGTTATTTCTTGTCTTCTGCTAGGTTTTGAGTTTTTTTGATCTTGCTCCTCTAGCTCTTTCAATTTTGACGATAGGGTGTCAATTTTAGATCTCTCCTTTCTTCTCATGTGGGCACTTATTGCTATATATTTTCCTCTAGAGACTGCTTTAAATGTGTCCCAGAGATTCTGGTATGTGGTGTCTTCATTCTCATTGGTTTCGAAGAACGTCTTTATTTCTGCCTTCATTTCATTGTTTATCCAGTCAACATTCAGGAGAAAGTTGTTCATTTTCCATGAGGCTGTGCGGTTCTGGGTTGGTTTCTGAATTCTGAGTTCTAACTTGATTGCACTGTGGTCTGAGAGACTGTTTGTTATGGTTTCCGTTCTTTTGCATTTGCTGAGGAGTGATTTACTTCCAATTATGTGGTCAATTTTAGAGTAGGTGTGATGTGGTGCTGAGAAGAATGTATATTCTGTGGATGTGGGGTGGAGAGTTCTGTAAATGTCTATTAGGTTTGCTTGTTCCAGGTCTGAGTTCAAGTCCTGGATATCCTTGTTAATTTTCTGTCTCGTTGATCTGTCTAATATTGACAATGGTGTGTTGAAGTCTCCCACTATTATTGTGTGGGAGTCTAAGTCTCTTTGTAAGTCTTTAAGAACTTGCCTTATGTATCTGGGTGCTCCTGTATTAGGTGCATATATATTTAGGATCGTTAGCTCTTCTTGCTGCATTGATCCTTTTACCATTATGTAATGTCCTTCTTTGTCTCTTTTGATCTTTGTTGCTTTAAAGTCTATTTTATCAGAGATGAGAATTGCAACTCCTGCTTTTTTTTGCTCTCCATTTGCTTGGTAAATCTTCCTCCATCCCTTTATTTTGAGCCTTTGTGTATCCTTGCATGCGAGATGGGTTTCCTGGATACAGCACACTGATGGGTTTTGGTTTTTTATCCAATTTGCCAGTCTGTGTCTTTTGATTGGGGCATTTAGTCCGTTTACATTTAGGGTTAATATTGTTATGTGTGAATTCGATCCTGTCATTTTGGTGCTAGGTGGCTGTTTTGCCCTTTGGTTGATGCAGATTCTTCATTGTGTTGATGCTCTTTACCTTTTCGTGTGTTTTTGGAGTGGCTGGTACTGGTTGTTCTTTTCTATGTGTAGTGCCTCCTTCAGGAGCTCTTGTAGAGCTGGTCTGGTGGTGATGAACTCTCTGAGTTCTTGCTTGTTCACAAAGGATTTTATTTTTCCTTCACTTATGAAGCTTAGTTTGGCTGGATACGAAATTCTGGGTTGAAAGTTCTTTTCCTTAAGGATGTTGAATATCGGCCCCCACTCTCTTCTGGCCTGTAGGGTTTCTGCTGAGAGATCTGCAGTGAGTCTGATGGGCTTCCCTTTGTGGGTAACCCGACCTTTCTCTCTGGCTGCCCTTAGTATTTTCTCCTTCATTTCAACCCTGGTGAATCTGATGATTATGTGTCTTGGGGTTGCTCTTCTAGAGGAGTATCTTTGTGGTGTTCTCTGTATTTCCTGGACTTGAATCTTGGCCTGCCTTGTTAGGTTGGGGAAGTTTTCCTGGATAATATCCTGAAGAGTATTTTCCAGCTTGGATGCATTCTCTTCGTCACATTCAGGTACACCTATCAAACGTAGATTAGGTCTTTTCACATAGTCCCATATTTCTTGTTGACTTTGTTCATTCCTTTTTACCCTGTTTTCTCTAATCTTGCCTTCTCGTTTTATTTCATTGAGTTGATCTTCGACCTCTGATATCCTTTCTTCTGCTTGGTCAATTCGGCTGTTGAAACTTGTGCATGCTTCACGAAGTTCTCGTGTTGTGTTTTTCAGCTCCATCAATTCGCTCATATTCCTCTCTAAGTTGTCCATTCTTGTTAGCATTTCATCAAGTCTTTTTTCAAGGTTCTTAGTTTCTTTGCATTGGGTTAGAACATGTTCTTTTAGCTCACGGAAGTTTCTTATTATCCACTTTCTGAAAGCTGATTCTGTCATTTCATCACACTCATTCTCCATCCAGTCTTGTTCCCTTGCTGGTGAGGAGTTGTGATCCCTTGTAGGAGGAGAAGTGTTCTGGTTTTGGGTGTTTTCATCCTTTTTGCGCTGGTTTCTTCCCATCTTTGTGGATTTATCCACCTGCTGACTTTGTAGTTGTTGTCTTTCTGATTTTGGTAATTTTAAGTCTGCTGTGGCAGAACTCATAAACCCCCTGCTCTTCCCCCCAGGTGTTCTGTCCCAGGGAGTTACGGTTTTATGATGTTCCCCTGTGCGGTTGCTGTTTTCCCTGCCCACAAGGTGGCAGCCTAGTCACACTCAGATTGCAGAGGCTTCGCTAAGCTGCTGTGGGCTCCACCCAGCTTCCGTGTGAACTTCTGGGTGTAGTTAGAACTGCTTCCGCGATGTTGGCCCGCCCCTGTAGTGACGGAGTCTCTGTAGTGGCGGATTGCCTTGTTAGATTGCCCTGGGAACAGCAGGGTGCCTATGGAGAACGCCCCTCCTCCACAGAGCTGGACCGTCCCGGTTTCAGTTGTGTTTCAGGTCTTCTTGTTGGGTAAGAGGGGACACCGTCTCATCTGATCTGCCTCCGGAGCCGCTGCGTTGGCTAAAGCCGTGGCTCTGAGATTCGTGGCGCTGGCCTGGCTACCCGTTTCAGCTCCCCTTGCTGGTTTATAGGGGACTCAGACTCTCTCACTTTGTACAGTGAGCCGTTGCCTCAGGGTGCCGGCCCAGCGGCTGCGCCGTTCAAGCCAGCGGCGCCAGCGGCGCTGGCGACCCGTGTGGCTTCTCTGCGTGTGAATCTCCTGGTCTGTGGGCAGTAAAAATCAGTCTGGAAATACGGCGTCCACTCACCCTCTGTGCTTTCTCTCGGAGCTGCATTCCCGAGTTCCTCCTAAGCGGCCATCTTGGATCTCTCCATCAAGAAATTGTATTAATTTTCTAATTCTGCTGTCACAAACTGTGCCACACAAATGTGTTGTCTTCTAGCTCTGAAGGTGAGAAGCCTAGAATGGGTTGGCAAGGCTATGTTTCTTCTAGAGCTCTAGAGGAAAATCCATTTTGCCTTCTCCAGCTTTTAGAGGCTTCCTGCATTCACTGGCTCATGGCCCCTTCCTCCATCTTCAAAGTCAGCAGTATAGCATCTTCAAATATCTCACACTAACTCTGATGTCTGCAATTGTCATCCTATCTCCTTCCCTGACTCTGATTCTCCATCTTCCTCTTTTAAAGACCCACATGATAATATTGGGCTCACCCAGATAATTCAGGATAATCTCTTCAATTCAAAATTCTTAACTTAATCATACCTGCAAAGACCCTTTCACAACATAAGGTAATATGTTCACAGATTCACAGGATTAGAATATGGACATCTTTGGGGAATCACTATTCAGCCCACTAGGGAAAGGTTCAAAATATTTTATTGTCCCAGTAAAACATCAAGATGTCTAAATTTCTAAATTCCAAATCTAGTTATTGCAGACTAGGTAAATTGGACATCCTGAGGAAGACATTAAAAAGCTGTATTTTTAATGTTCTATAAATATCAATGGCTAACAAGCACATGAAAATGTGCTCAACATCACTAATCATTAGGGAAATGCAAATCAAAGACACAATGTAATGCAATCTTATACCCATTAAGATGGCTACCAAAAAATACAAATAATAATTGTTGACAAAGATGTGGAAAAAATGGAACCTTTGTTTACTGTCAGTCAGAATGTAAAATGGTGCAACCACTATGGAAAACAGTATGGTAGTTTCTCAAAAATTTAAAAATAAAACTACTGTATGATCCAGCAATTGCACTTCTAATATATACCCAAAAAAAATTGAAAGTAGGCTCTCAAAGTGATATTTCTGCTCCCATGTTCATAGCAGCATTATTCGCAAGAGCCATAAAGAGAAAGCAACTCAAGTGTTCATCAGTGGATGGAATGGATAAGGAAATGTGGTTTGATAGGTCATTGTTGCATGTTGTAATTTCTAGAATAACTACTATAAGTAGTCAAAAAGCATGTGACTGCCAAAATGACAAATGAGGAAAATAATGATTTTTTAAATAATCAGTTGAATGGAAGGCAAGGCAGTAGGAAGAAAAAAAGGAACATAAAACATGTTGGAGCAAGCCATCTTGTTTGTTTGAGTGAATTAGAAAGGAGGCAGTGGCTGCAGTAGGCAACAGGAGCTTCTCTGAAGCTACACCTCACAAGGGTTCTCCCCTTTTCTGCCCCTCCCTCAACCCTTTTTCTCTCCCCGGGCCACCCAGCCCACCCAACTCCCAGAAGAGAGCAAGGTTTCCTTCTATTTTCATAGCCAACCAGAACAATGTTCTATGCACATTTTCTCCTCAGTAAAAAAGGGTCTCTGACCAAAATTTGGCTAGTGGCCCATTGGGATAAAAAGTTAACCAAAGCTAATGGATTTGAGTGCAATTTAGAGAGCAGCATGGAGAGTATCACCTCACCAAAGGTGGAAATGGCATTAGGGATATCAGGACATCTCTTACTGGGAGTTGTTTGAATCTATCACAGGAGAGACAAATACCTTTTTGCAGACTGTAATGAAGCATTCATTAACAAAAAGATGGCTTTTTGGCCAGGCGTTGTTGACCTACTTGAGGAAAATCAGGAAGCAGCTTATAATGCCATTACTTTAGTCTTCAAGTAATGGCATTATAAGCTGACTTAGATGACATCAAAGTAGCCCAGCAGTTCATCTTGAATCAAAGTATGGTAGAAGAGGTAACCATGAGAGAAGAAATTGGGAACATCAGTATCTTACAAGAAAATAATTTTTGCAATTTTGGAATGGATGATTATGAGAAAATGAGAGAAGACTGTGCTTTTGACAATGAGGACATGTTAATTAGCACTACTGCTTCTAACTACCGATTAGAGTCTGAGCAGAGCAACAGCAATCTAAATGAGAAAATTAACCATTTAGAATATGAAGACCAATGTAAGGAGAATAATTTTGGAGAAGGAAATCATGGTGGAATATTAGATGACAAACTTATAAGAAATAATGATGGCAGTATCTTTGATGATCCCCCTGCCCTCTCTGAGGCAAGGATGATGTTGCCAGAGCAGCCTGCACATAATGATATGGATGAAGATGATAATATATCAATGGGTAGGCCTGATATCCCTGATTCAGTGGATCCCATTGAACTGATGCCAACTATGACTGATCAAACAATACTTGTTTGGCTTGGAGTAAGGTCACAGCTTCTCTTGCCTAGAGGAGGGAGTTCCCTGACCCCTTGTGCTTCCCAGGTGATGCAGCACCCCACCCTGCTTTGGTTCACCCTCTCCATGGGCTGCACGCACTCTTCTAACCAGTCCCAATGAGATGATCCAGGTACCTCAGTTGGAAATGCATAAATCACCAGCCTTCTGCATTGATCTCACTGGGAGCTGCAGACAGGAGCTGTTCCTATTTGGCCGTCTTGCCAGCCAGGTCCTCATTTTTTTTCACATTTCAAAACCAATCATGCTTTCTCAACAGTTTGTTTGTTTGTTTGTTTGTTTGTTTGTTTGTTTGTTTGTTTTGGAAAAGAGAAAGAAAGAAAAAGAAAGGAAAAAAAGAATGAAAGAGAGAAAGAAAGAGGAAGAGAAAGAGGGAGAGAGAATGGGAATCTTGCTCTATTGCCCAGGCTAGAATGCAGTCTAAAAATGGGTATTAAAAACCTCTTTTATGTCAATAATTGTGCTTAAAAATGGAGACAGGAAGGAATAAGGGAGGAAGATAACAAACAAGCAGCCAACCAATATTTCATTTAAACCTGTGAAATGCTATGCAATTACTGAGGAGTGATTTACTTCCAATTATGTAGTCACTTTTAGAGTAGGTGTGATGTGGTACTGAGAAGAACGTACGTTTTGTGGATTTGGGGTGGAGAGTTCCATAAATGTTTATTAAGTTTACTTGTTCCAGGTCTGAGTTCAAGTCCTGGATATCCTTGTTAATTTTCTATCTCGTTGATCTGTCTAATATTGACAATGTGATATTAAAGTCTCCCACTATTATTGTGTGGGAGTCTAAGTCTCTTTGTAAGTCATTAAGAACTTGCCTTATGTATCTGAGTGCTCCTATATTGGGTGCATATATATTTAGGATCCACTCTTCTTGTTGCATTGATCCTTTTACCATTATGTAATGCCCTTCTTTGCCTCTTTTGATCTTTGTTACTTTAAAGTCTATTTTATTAGAGGTAAGAATTGCAACTCCTGCTTTTTTTTTTTTTTTTTGCTCTCCATTTGGTTGGTAAATCTTCCTCCATCCCTTTGTCTTGAGTCTCTTTGACTGGGGCATTTAGTCAATTTAAATTTAGGATTAACATTAATATATCTGAGTTTAATACTGTGATTTAATGCTAGCTGGCTGTTTTGCCCATTAGTTGATGCAGATTCTTCATTGTGTTGATGCTCTTTACCATTTGGTATGTTTTTGGAGTGGCTGGTACTGCTTGTTCCTTTCTATGTGTAGTGCCTCTTTCAGAAGCTCTTATAAAGCAGGCCTGGTGGTGATGAAATCTCTGAGTACTTGCTTGTTCACAAAATATTTTATTTTCCTTTCACTTATGAGGCTTAGTTTGGCTGGATACAAAATTCTGGGTTGAAAGTTCTTTTCTTTAAGGATGTTGAATATTGGCCCCCACTCTCTTCTGGCCTGTAGGGTTTCTGCTGAGAGATCTGCTACGAGTCTGATAGGCTTTCCTTTGTGGGTAACCTGGCCTTTCTCTCTGGCTGCCCTTAGCATTTTCTCCTTCATTTCAACCCTGGTGAATCTGATGATTATGTGCTTTGGGGTTGCTTTTCTTGAGGAATATCTTTGTGGTGTTCTCTGTGTTTCCTGGACTTTAATATTGGCCTGCCTTGCTATGTTGGGAAAGTTTTCCTGGATAATATCCTGAAGAATATTTTCCAACTTGGATTCATTCTCTTTGTCACATTCAGGTACACCTATGGGCCGAGCCAATGAAACCACGTATCCTTCCTAGGACTCCAAGCCTGTGATGGGAGGCACTACCAAGAAAATTTCTGAAATGACCTGAAGACATTTTTCCCATTTTGGCTCCAGTTCCTCTTTACTTACACAAATTTCTGCAGCAGGCTTGACTTTCTCCCAAAAAGTAGGTTTTTGTTTTCTACTGCATGGCTGGGCTGCAAAGTTTCCAAACTTTTGTGCTCTACTTCCCTTTTAAATATAAGTTGCAGTTTCAGATCATCTCTTTGTTCACACATATGAGCATACAGTTTTAGAAAGAGCCAGGTCACATCTTAAATGCTTTGCTGTTTAGAAATTTCTTCTGCCAGATATCCTAAATAATCTCTCTCAAGTTCAAAGTTCCACAGATCTCTAAGCAAAATGCCACCAGTATCTTTGCTAAAGCATAGCAGGAGTGATATTTACTTCAGTACCCAACAAGTTTCTCATCTCCATCTGTGAGCACCTCGGCCTGGACTTTATTGTCCATATCACCATCAGCACTTTGGTCAAAACCATTTGACAAGTCTCTTTGAAGTTCCAAGCTTTCCCACATCTTCCTGTCCTCTTCCAAGCCCTCCAAACTGTTCCAACCTCTGTCGGTTACCCACTTCCAAAGTCACTTCCACATATTCATGTGGGGTATCTTTATAGCAGTGCTCCACTATCATGGTGCCAATTTTCTGTATTAGTCCATTTTCACACTTGCTATAAAGAACTACCTGAGAATGGGTAATTGAAGAAAAGAGGTTTGACTCCCAGTTCTGCAGACTGAAGGAAGCATGACTGGGAGGCATTGGGAAGCTTACAGTCATGGCAGAAGGCAAAGGGAGAGCAAGTACACCTTACCATGGTGGCAGGAGAGAGCAAGATAAAGAAGAAGAGCTACACACTTATCAAACAAACAGATCTTGTGAGAACTCTATCATAAAAAGGGAAGTCTGTCCCCATGATTCAATCATTTCCCATGAGCCCCTCCTCTGCCACATGGGAATTACAGTTCAAGATAAGATTTGGATGGGGACACAGAGACACCATATCACCATGGAAGACCTTCATACACTGTGTTAGCTGATGCATCATGGGAAATTTTGGAGCATTTTAAATATGATTGGATACAAATTGGCTTCAAAACGCATTGATTCACAATCTCTGTGTCCTTATTTCTGCCATAATGTTACTTCTCTGTAAATCCTCACCTAGACCTCCTAGGGAGTTCTCTATGACTACTTATCTCACAAGGAAAAAAAGTTTTGTTTTCACATGATTGTGCTCATTATTTGGCACTCACTAGAGGAAGACAGTTGAAAGTTATAGCTCTACTCAGAACTAGCTCGGGAAGCCTGTGAAAAATGGAAACCTTCTCACTGAAAGTAACTTCAAACTGTGCACCTGATGGTTAACTTTGCCTAGAAGGAAAGATGGCTTGAGATAACAATCTGTATCAGTTCACAGTCAGTACCTGATGGCTTGGCTGAGTGTTCAGGGACTTGGAAAGAACAATGTTGCTGAATTAACATTAAGCACGTTTGGGAAGGAGGTATGAGGTTATGCCTCTCAGAATAGACTCAGAGTGTGAGGATACTTGTTAATCCCTGTGAATACTCTCCACTGAGGAGGAGGTTTCCTCATTGTATGTTTTGTTTCCTTGTTATGTAATAAACCAGAATGAAAGCAGTCCTAAATAAGCCTAAGCCGTTATCCTCACCAATTTTCTGATACAGTTTAGCTTTTCTTGTCTGAATTAATTCAAGGCCACAAAGAAAATATAATAAACTCTTAAAAGTATTATAGAATGCATATGTTGCATTCTTTAAACAAAATATAGTAAGAAAATTTCAAAATAGAAGCCAAAACTGATCTAGTCTCATAAAAATTTTAAAATACTATACTAAATATCTCCTAGACCAAGAAAAAGTCCTTCCCACAATTGTTACTATGTAAAAATGAGAAATAATGAGATTATTAAAATTTAAAAGTCCTGTTGGTTAAAATAATACCCAAGATAGAAATATAGCCTTTAATGTTTTATTTGAAAAAAAAAAGACTGAAGACCAATGAATTCTTTTATATTAATTTATTTTAAGAAGCTAGATAAGATTAAAATAAATTCAAAGAATGAAGGATCAATTAATAACAAAAACAGTTATTAATTAAATAGAATAAAAGTACATACCATCAGGAAAGCTGACTTTTTTTAAAGGACATTTAATATAACTTTGACAAGCTTGATCAAGTTAAAAGAAGAAAGATACATGCAAAATTAATTAAAACTAAAAATGCTACACATTTTTTAGATGCAAGGGTAGATTAGAATTATATACATACACTATTCACAGATTAAATCAACAAATTAAATTTAATATGAAATAGATGATTTTCTATTTATTTTTGAGACAAAGTTTTGCTCTTGTCTCCCAGGCTGGAGTGCAATGGCACGATCTCCGCTCACTGCAATCTCCACCTCCTGGATTCATGTGATTCTCCTGCCTCAGCCTCCCAAGTAGTTGGGATTACAGGCTCATGCAACCATGCCTGGTTATTTTTTGTATTTTTAGTAGAGACGGGGTTTTGCCATACTGGCCAGGCTGGTCTCAAACTCCTGACCTCAGGTAATCCACCCCACTCAACCTCCCAAAGTGCTGGAATTACAGGCATGAGCCACTATGCCCGGCCTGATCATAATTTTAGATTCATCCTATGCTGTCCTCTTTACACTCTTGTTTCATTTTATTTTTTTTGTTGGATATTTATGTTAACTTTACTGCCCAATAAAAAACTTAGAATCTTAGAACACCTCTCCATTTTAATACCCATATGTCATAGATCTTGAATCTCTCTCAATACAGCATCTTTTTGGATGGTGTTTAAGTAAGGAAAATATATATTTATGTACTTTCCAAAGCAGTTGTACAAAGTTAAACAAAAATTAGTAATGTATAAGTAGTCTTATCAATTTATATTTCCTCCAAATTTTGGAATTATATTTTTTAATTTTACCATTAAAATTGACATAAAATGATGTTTTATTGTCTTGACTTGCCGTTATTACATTATGAATGAAGCTGAGCATCTCTATAAAAACATGTTTATTGTCTGTATTTCCCCATCTATAAAGTGCTTGTTCAAATATTTTGCTCATTTTTTGTGTTCTTCTAACTGATTTGTAATAGATGTTTATATATGTTTGGCATTACTATTGTGTCAGTTATAAGTGTTTAAAATATCTTCCCCCAGTCATTTTTATTTTAATTTTCTTAATAATGTTTTGATGAACAGAAGTCCTTAATTTTAGTGTAGGAGATTTTTTTAATAATTTAATTTTTACTACACTTTTTTTTTTGGTATCTTTTTAAATAAATTTTGCTGTGATAGCCTCCAAGATGGCCCTCAGTGATTCTCACATTCTGGTATTCATGCCTTTGGGTAGTCCCATTCTTTATTATGTCAGATCTGTTTTATGTGACCAATGGGGTACAGCAGAAGTTATGGTCCATAACTGCTGAGTCTAATTCATTAAAGACGTTACTTTAACTTGTTTTTATGGCTCACTTGTTCCAATGGCAGCTGGCCACTATATTGTAAGGAGATTCAGTTAGCCCTCTGGAGAGTACCCCATGGTGAGATACTGAGGCCTCCTAGCAATGGCCAACACCAAGTTGCCAGCCATGCAAGTGAGCTGTCTAGAAAACAGATCTTTCAACCCTTGTCAGGTCTTCAGATGATCACAGTTTTCAACCAAAAAGATTTCTTTATGGTATTTTGAGGAAGAAAGGTCATCATTATCAAAAGATACTGCCTTATAAATCTTCTAACAAACAAAGTAGTACAGTCTCTGAAACAACAAATGTTTGTGTAATGAAGTATGAAGAAAGAACAAAATGAATAACAAGTGAAAGAATGGAAGAAAGAGAGGAAGAGCTCATTCTATCATTAGTGGAAAAGAGGAAATTAGAAGAAGATTGATTACAGGGAGACAGGTATCTTTCCATTTCTATGAACCTCTATAACATAAGGATTATGTGTAAATTACAGGAAGAAATTATCATTTCATGATAGGTTTCAGTTTTAAAAATGTCAGTGAGAGAAGTTCCACTCATAGATAAATCTTATTCATCTCACAAATTGAATTTCTTCTAGATTCACAGAGAACATCATTCCATCCCCATCCTTTAGGTTTCCAGAAGACTATTGAACCACATTGCTCTTCAGAATTATTGGGTTCATTTGGGTGCCAAAATCTAAAGGAAAACAAAAAGGTAGATATACATCTTCAATGAATGCATGATGAACAATTAGAAAGTATGTAAGTTTGGGGTGAACAGAGTGGGATTTAAGAAAAGAGAACATTCCAATGATTGTTCCTTCTTTTCATGCTGCCCTCCTCAAATCTTCAAGTATGGACACATACTTTTAAACTTGCTTCTTTAACATTCTCCTGGCAAAAATTTTATGAGATGGTTTATTCTTAGGTCTTTCTGCAGCAATCTTTTTCCTTTTTACAGACCCTTTATCCTGACTGGGCTTATTAAATAATTTCCTTCTTACTGACATGTAATAAAGAGACTATCTCTTTACATCTGTGTATTCTAATCACCTTCCTAAGTGTCTTTATTCTCATGGATCTGCCTTAAGTGAATGTTTGGATGCCTGAGTCTGGATGTAAAAGTTACCCTGCCTCCAGGGAATACATTCTGGGTAAAGACTGGGAGATTGCACATAACTTTTGGAATTACAAGACCTGGTTTTGATACTCACTCATCTTGATCTTGGGCAAGTAATTCAATATCCCCAGGTATTAGATTCCTCATCTTTAAAAATGGGAATCATAATAAGGCCTCTAAGTAATTCACAAGATATTGGAAGAATCAAATAAGATGATGTATAATTGAATTCTTTTTTAAAGCCACAAGTAAATAGTATTATTATGTAAAATTATACATAGTTCTGACCAGATATTTTACATTTTATTATTTAGAGATCAGTTTATGTGTCTACTTGTGTTTAAAGTCAGCAAAATATAATAGTTTAGACCACCATCTCTGGAGTCAGATAGACATGGGGTTGAAATCCAGTTTCTGATCTTAATAGTTTACTGATTTGGGGCAAGTTATTTAGTTTTTCATCTGTAAAACTAGTTCAAAAAAAGAGAAGTTTTCATGAAGTTTAAGTGAGATAATGCATATCCTTAGTAATGCTTAATAATTGTTATATCCTGTTATCATCATAATTATCAGATTAACATTATTAGTCACTCCTAACAAAATTTCCCCAGATTTTCTATGTAAACAAGGCCCCAGATGTGCACTCACCTGACATTTTTCTCAAAAGGTGTCTTATCAATCCATTGCCAATTATTATTACCTTGTGGGTCTGAAAGCCCCAGAAAATAAGAAAATGACTCATTCAGCTGCTGGACAATGAAATTCTGCATGAAGGAAAAAAAGGAGTCAGAGACTTTGGTATTTCCAGATTGAACAGAGTAAAGATTCCTTTTAGCCTTCAGAGCTACTCTTTAGATGAAAACACAAGGCGCAAAGAGTAGTCACCTGATGGCCTACTGACCAAGAGTACAGGCCTAAAACATCATCATTACATGAAAGAGACAGTCCTAATACATGAGTTCCCATCTCAGAATTTCATTCTTTTCTTTACCAAGAAACAGAATTGTCTTTAAAAGTACATACATTTATTTTTTGTGTTTTCAATTTTTTTTTTTAATTTTATATGTTCGGATGGTGTAATGATTAATTCTATGTGTCAGCCTGACTGGACCAAGGGGTGACCAGATGAGAGTAAGGGTGTTTTCAGATGAGATTAGCATTTGAATTGGTAAGCTCAGTAGTAGATTGCCCTCCCCAGTATGGGTATTCATCAACCAATCTGTTGAGGGCCTGAATAGAACAAAAGGCAGAGGAAGAAGGAATTCATCCATTTTTTATTCCTTCCTGCCTGCCTGCTTGACCTGAGACTTCGGTCTTTTACTGCCCTGGACTAGGATTTACACCATTGGTTCCCCTGTATCTCAGGCCTTTGAACTCAAACTGGACCTACGCCACTGGCTTTTCAGGGTCTTCTATTTCCTGATGGCAGACTGTGGGACTTCTTAGCCTCTATGATCATATGAGCTAATTTTTTTCATATAAATTTATTCATATATGTGTGTGTGTGTCTATACACACACACACACGTATATATATATATATATATATATATATAGAGAGAGAGAGAGAGAGAGAGAGAGAGAGAGAGTTTTTCTGGAGCATGTTGACTGCTAAGATATGTTCCATATTAATTTCCTATTGTTTTTCAGTGAAATTGCATCTGGGTTCTTAAAATACAAATTTGTTTTTCTACTCCCCTGACTACTTCTTCCCTAGAAAGCAGCAAATTATTCGAAAAAGTTAAACATAATAGAGAGCTTACTAGGTTTTAACTACAGTCGATTTATTTATTTCATAAAAAAAATTCTTCCTTTCTTTCCAATTAGGCTTCTAAAATATCTTTAGATATGTCCAGATTGTTTCCTATAGTTTTCCTATAACTTATAACTTATAACTTATAAAAAAGTCATTTTCTTATTTCCTATTGTTTTCCTATAATTTTCACTGAGGCCAGTGAAAATTAATTTTGAATTGAACCTGAAGGCTTAAGAAGCATTTGTTGTGTATTTCCGTGAGACTTTCTAACAAATCTAATATTCCAGGGTGGGGAGAAGTGCTTCTCAGCCAAAGATGTTACATACTACATCAGAAAGGTTTTCTGATACTAATTTCTATTTTTAAAAGTATCTGCTCAAAAGAACAAAACCAGATACATCACATTACCCAGCTTCAAACTATACTATAAGGCTGTAGTAACCAAAATATTAGAGTAGTGGTACTACTATAGACACATAGACCAATGGAACAAAATTGAGATCCTAGAAATCAAGCCAAACACCTGTAGCCATCTGATCTTTGACAAAGTTGACAATAGCAAGCAATAGAGAAAGGACTCCCTATTCAATAAATGGGGCTGGATAGCTGGGTAATCATATGCAGAAGAATGTAACTGAATCCCTAGCTTTCACCATAGACAAAAATTAACCCAAAATGGATTAAAAGTTTAAATATATGACCTCAAATATAAGAATCCTAGAAGAAACCTTAGGAACCACCATTCTGGACATCAGCCTTAGGAAATAATTTATGACTAAGTCCTCAAAAGCAATTGCAACAAAAACAAAAATTCTCAAGTGGGACCTAATTAAACTAAAGTGCATCTTAGCAGAAGAAACTATCAACGGAGCAAACAGACCACCTACAGAATAGGAGAAAATGTTCACAAACTACACATCCAATGAAGGTCTAATATTCAGAATCTATAAGGAGCTTAAACAACTGAATAAACAAGAAACAACCCCATTTAAAAATGGACAAAAGATATAAGCAGACACTTCTCAAAAGAAGACATATAAACAGGCAACAAACATATGAAAAAATACACATCTCTAGTCATCAGAGAAATGCAAACAAAAGCACTGTGATATAATCTCACGGCAATTAGAATGGCTATTCCTTTAAAGTCAAAAACAACAGATGCTTGAGAGGCTAGTGAGAAAATGGAACACTTATATACACTGCTGGTGGGAATGTAAATTAGTTCAGCCTCCATGGAAAGCAATTTGGAGATTTCTCAAAAAACATAAAACAGAAGTGCTATTCAACCCAGAAATCCCATTACTGGGTATATATCCAGCAGAAAATAAATAATTTGACCAAAAAAAGTATGTGCTCATATGTTCATTGCAATAGCATTTGTAATAGTAAAAACATGAAATCAACCTAGGTGCCCATCAATGGTGAATTGGATAAAGAAAATATAATATATATACAAAATGGAATACTACATAGTCATTACAATGATTTAAATTGTGTTCTTTGCAGCAACATGGATGCAACTGGAGGCCGTTATCCTAAGTGAACTAACGCAGAAACAGAAAACCAAATACCGCATGTTCTCACTTATAAGAAGTGGGAGCTAAATATTGAGTACTCATGGATATAAATGTAGAAAAATAGATACTGGGGACTAGTAGAGAAGGAAGGGAGGAGGAATGGAGTGAGGCAATGGTTGAAAAACTGACTATTGGGTATTGTGCTAAGTACCTGGGTGACAGAATCAATTGTACCCCAAACCTCAGCATTGCACAATATACTCAAATAACAAATGTGAACATGTACTTCCTAAATCTAAAAGTTGAAATTATTTTTTAAAAGTACATGCTCCACTGATGTCAATAAGATGGCAGAATAGAAACCCCATGCCCTAGTTTCCCCATTAAGACACTGACTTAACAATATGTGAACCAAACTACCTTTGTGAACTTCAGAAAATAGTTAAGAAGATGGCCAAATAGGAACAGCTCTGGAGTGCAGTTCCAAGTAAGAACAACGCAGAGTGTGGGTGATCACCACATTTCCAAACAAGTTTTTACTGCCCACAGACCAGGAGATTCCTGGGCTGAAAAGTGCCACGAGTTTCCAGCACAGTTGTTTCAGCCATCACCGTGGGTCTCTGCACAAAAACTCACACAAATCTGGGTGGCCATTTCAACTGGCACCTGGAATGTCTGGAAGACAGAGCCACCCAATTCAACTGAAAAAGAGGGGGCTGAAACAGGGAGCCAGGTCATCTGGTTCAGCAGGTATCACCACCACAAAGACCAGAAATCTGAAAGGCTCTGGATTGAGAGTTTCATAGCAAGTGCAGTGATGGTCCAGCTTGGTTAGGGGAAGGGTGACTGCCATTACTGAGGCAGTCTGCCACTACCAAGGCAGTCCACCATTACTGAGGCAGTCTGTCATTACCAAGGAAGTCCACCATTATTGAGGAAGTTCTAACTGTACCTCTGTAAACAATACCACAAGGAAGTTTACACAGCAGCTGGGCAGAGCCTGTGGCAGCTCAGCAACACCTCTGCTGGCAGACTGTGACTAGACTACCTCCTTGCTAGGGAGAACCTCTCTGAGAAAAGACAGCAGCACTTCAGGAACTTATAAATAAAGCCCCACCTTCCTAGGTCAGAGCACCTGGGTGAAGAGATGGGTATGAGTTGTGCTACAGCACACTTAAACATACCTTCCCAGCAGCTCTGAACAGAACAACAGAGCTCTCAGCACAGCACTTGAGGTCCCATAAGGGACAGACTGTCACATCAAGCAGCTCCCTGACCCCCATATATCCAAAGAGACACCTCATAAAGGAGAGCTCTGGCTGACATCTGGCGGGAACCTTCTGGGATGAAGATAACAGAAGAAGAAACTGGCAGCAATCCTTACTATTCTACAGCCACTGCAGCAAAGAGAGTTTTCCCCAGGCAAGCAGAGTCTGGAGTGGACCTTCAGCAGTCCTGCAGCAGAGAGAACTGACTATTAGAAGAAAAATTTAAAAACAGAAAGAAATAGCTTCAACATCAACAAAAAAGACGTCTACTCAGAGACCCCATCCAAAAGTCACCAACTACAAAGACCACAGTTAGATAAAGCAACTAAGATGGGAAGAAACCAGTGCAAAAAGGATGAAAACACCAAAAACCAGAATGCCTCTCCTCCTACAAGGGATCACAACTTATCACCAGCAAAGGAACAAGGCTGGATTGAGAATGAGTCTGATGAATTGACAGAAACAGCCTTCAAAATGTGGGTAATAACAAATTTCTCTGAACTAAAAGAACATGTTCTAACCCAATGCAAAGAAACTAAGAACCTTGAAAAAAAGTTTGACAAAATGCTAATGAGAATAAACATCTGAGAGAAGAATACAAATGACTTAATGGAGCTCAAAACACAACACGAGAACTTCGCAAAGCATACACAAGTTTCAATAGCCAAATTGACCAAGCAGAAGAAAGAATATCAGAGACTGAAGATCAACTCAATGAAATAAAATGAGAAGGCAAGGTTAGGGAAAAAAGAAGGAAAAGAAATAAACAAAGCCTCCAAGAAATATGGGATTATGTGAAAAGACCTAATCTACGTTTGATAGGTGTGGTGTACCCAAATGTGACAGAGAGAATGAATCTGAGCTGGAAAACACTCTTCAGGATATTATCCAGGAGAACTTCCCCAACCTAGCAAGACATGATAATATTCAAGTCCAGGAAATACAGAGAACACCACAAAGATATTCCTCAAGTAGAGCAATCCAAGGACACATAATCATCAGATTCACCAGGGTTGAAATGAAGGAAAAAATGCTAAGGGCATCCAGAGAGATAGGTCAGGTTACCCACAAAAAGAAGCCCATCAGACTCACAGCAGATCTCTCAGCAAAAACCCTACAAGCCAGAAGAGAGCGGGGGCCAATATTCAACATCCTTAAAGAAAAGAACTTTCAACTCAGAATTTCATATCCAGTCAAACTAAGCTTCATAAGTGAAAGAGAAATAAAATCCTTTATGAACAAGCAATTCCTGAGAGATTTTGTCACCACCAGGCCTGCCTTACTTTCTTTCCTGAAAAGTGCTTTCTTTCCTGAAAGAAGCACTAAATGTGGAAAGGAACAGCCAGTACCAGGCACTGCAAAAACATACCAATAGTAAAGACAATTGACACAATGAAGAAACTGCATCAACTAATGGACAAAACAACCAGCTAACATCAAAATGGCAGGATCAAATTCACACATAACAATATTAACCTTAAATGTAAATGGGATAAATGCCCCAATCAAAAGACACAGAATGGCAAATTGGATAAGACCCATCAGTGTGCTGTATTCAGGAAACCCATCTCACATGCAAAGACACACATAGGCTCAAAATAAAAGGATGGAGAAAGATTTACCAAGCAAACAGAAAGCAAAAAAAAAAAAGCAGGAGTTGCAATCCTAGTCTCTGATAAAAGAGATGTTAAACCAATAAGGATCAAAAAAGACAAAGAAGGGCATTGCATAATGGAAAAAGGATCAATGCAACAAGAAGAGCTAATGATCCTAAATATATATGCACCCAATAAAGGAGCACCCAGATTCATAAAGCAAGTTCTTAATGACCTACAAAGAGAATTAGACTCCAGCACAATAATAATGAGAGACTTTAACACTCCACAGTCAGTATTAGACAGATCAAGAAGACAGAAAATTAACAAGAATATCCAGGACTTGGACTCAGATGTGGACCAAGCAGACCTAACAGACCTCTACAGAACTCTCCACCCCAAATCCACAGAATATACATTCTTCACAGCACCACATCACATCTAATTTAAAACTGACCACATAATTGGAAGTAAATCACTCCTCAGCAAACGCAAAAGAACAGAAATCACAACAAATAGTCTCTCAGACCACAGTGCAATCAACTCAGGACTAAGAAACTAACTCAGAACTGCACAACTTCATGGGAACTGAACTACTGGCTCCTGAATGTCTAATGGATAAATCATGAAATGAAGGCAGAAATAGAGATGTTATTTGAAACCAACAAGAATGAAGACACAATGTACCAGAATCTCTGGGACACATTTAAAGCAGTGTCTAGAGGAAAATTTATAGCAATAAATGCTCACAGAAGAAGTGAGGAAAGATCTAAAATCGACACCCTATCATCAAAATTGAAAGAGCTAGAGGAGCAAGATCAAAAAAACTCAAAAGCAAGCAGAAGACAAGTAATAACTAAGATCAGAGCAGAACTGAAGGAGACAGAGACAAACAAAACCCTTCAAAAAATCAACAAATCCAGGAGCTGGTTTTTTGAACATATCAACAAAAAAAACAGACCCCTCACCAGATTAATAAAAAAGAGAGAAGAATCAAATAGATGCAATAAAAAATGATAAAGAGGTTATCACCACTGATTCCAACAGAAATAAAAACTACCATCAGAGTTTACTACAAACAACTCTATGCACATAAACCAGTAAACCTGGAAGAAATGGATAACTTCCTGGACACTTGCTTGAAACACTGAACAGACCAATAGCAAGGGCTAAAGTTGAGGCAGCAATTAATAGCCTACCAATCAAAAAAAGTCAAGGTCCAGATGGGTTCAAAGCCAAATTCTACCAGATGTACAAAGAGGAGCTGGTACCATTCCTTCTGAAAATATTCCAAATAATCCAAAAAGAGGAAATCCTTCCAAAATCATTTTATGAGCAAGCATCATGCGGATACCAAAACCCAGCAGACTCAACTAAAAAAGAAAACTTCAGGCCAATATCCATGATGAACATAGATGCAAAAATCTTCAATAAAATGCTGTCAAATTGATTGCAACGGCACATCAAAAAACTTATCCATTATGATCAAGTAGGCTTCATCCCAGGAATGCAAGGCTGGTTCAACATATGCAAGTCTATAAACATAATCCACCACATAAACAGAACCAAAGACAGAAACCACATGATTATCTCATTAGATGAAGGTCTTCAACACAAGTCAGCAGCCCTTTATGCTAAAAGCTCTCAATAAACTAGGTATCGATAGAATGTATCTCAAAATAATAAAAGCTATTTACAACAAACCCACAGCCAATATCATACTGAATGGGCAAAAACTTGAAGCATTCCCTTTGAAATCTGGCACTAGACAAGGATGCTCTCTCTCACCACCCCTATTCAATATAGTACTGGAAGTTCTAACCAGAGTAATCAGGCAAGGCAAAGAAATAAAGGGTATTCAATAAGGAAAGGAAAAACTCAAACTGTCTCCATTTGTAGATGACATGACTGTATACTTAGAAGACCTCATCATCTCAGCCCAAAATCTCCTTAAACTGATAAGCAACTTCAGCAAAGTCTCAGGATGCAAAATCAATATGCAGAAATCAGAAGCATTTCTATACACCAGTAACAGACTAACAGAGAGCCAAAGCAAGAGCAAACTCCCATTCACAATTGCTTCAAAGAGAATAAAACACCTAGGAATACAACTAACAAAGAATGTAAAGGATCTCTTCAACGAGAACTACAAACCACTGCTCAAGGAAATAAGAGAGGACACAAACAGATGGAGAAACATTCCATGTTCATGGTTAGGAAGAATCAATATTGTGAAAATGGCCATACTGCCCAAAGTAATTTATAGACTCAACACTATCCCTATCAATGACCTCTTCACAGAACTGGAAAAAACCACCTTAAACTTCATATGGAACCAAAAGGGAGCCTGCATAGCCAAGACAATCCTAAGCAAAAAGAACAAAGCTCGAGGCATCATGCTACCTGACTTCAAACTATACTACAAGGCTACAGTAATCAAAACAGCATGGTACTGGTACAAAAACAGAGATACAGACTAATGGAACAGAACAGAGGCCTTGGAGGCAATACCACACATCTACAATCATCTGATCTTTGACAAACTTGACAAAACAAGCAATGGGGAAAGGATTCCCTATTTAATAAATGGTGTTGGGAAAACTGGCTAGCCATGTGCAGAAAACAGAAACTGGAACCCTTCCTGACACCTTATACTAAAATTAAATCCAGGTGGATTAAAGACTTAAATATAAACCTAACACCATAAAAACCTAGAAGAAAACCTAGGCAAAACCATTCAGGACATAGGCATAGGGAAGGACTTCATGACTAAAATACCAAAAGCATTGGCAACAAAAGCCAAAATAGACAAATGGGAGCTCATTAAACTCCAGAGCTTCTGTACCACAAAAGAAACAATCATTAGAGTGAATCAGCAACCAACAGAATGAGAAAAAATTTTTGCAATCTATCCATCTGACAAAGGGCTAATATCCAGAATCTACAAAGAACTAAAACACATTTACAAGAAAAAAACAAACAAACCCATTCTAAAGTGGGCAAAGGACATGAACAGATACTTTTCAAAAGAAGACATATATGAGGCCAACAAACGCATGAAAAAATGCTCATCATCATTGGTCATTAGAGAAATGCAAATCAAAGCCACATTGAGATACCATCTCACACCAGTTAGAATGGCAATCATTAAAAAATCTAGAGACAACAGATGCTGGAGAGGTTGTGGAGAAATAACAGTTTTACACTGTCGGTGGGAGTGTAAATTAGTTCAACCATTGTGGAAGACAGTGTGGCAATTCCTCAAGGACCTAGAAATAGAAATTCCATTTGATCCAGCAATCCCTTTACTGGGATTTATAATCCAAAGGATTATAAATCATTCCATTATAAAGACACATGAACACGTATGTTCATTGTGGCACTGTTTACAATAGCAAAGACCTGGAACCAACCCAAATGCACATCAATGATAGACTGGACAAGGAAAGTGTGGCACATATACACCATAGAATATTATGCAGCCATAAAAAACAATGAGTCTGTGTCTTTTGTAGGGACATGGATGAACCTGGAAACCATCATTCTCAGCAAACTGATACAAGAACAGAAAAATCAAACACTGCATATACTCTCTCATAGGCAGGTGTTGAAAAATGAGAACACACGGACACAGGGAGGGGAGCATCACACACTGGGATCTGTTGAGGGGGCTAGGGAAGGGACAGTGGGGGGTGGGGAGGTTGGGGATGGATAACATGGGGAGAAATGCCAGATATACGTGCGTGACGGGGGATGGAGGCAGCAAACCACATTGCCATGTATGTACCTATGCAACAATCCTGCATGATCTGCACATGTACCCCAGAACCTAAAGTACAAAGAAAAAAAAGAGAAGAAAATAGTTAAAAGGTTGCAGCACCACTGGTAAGACCAAATCCAAGAGAACACATTGAAGCAGTTAAGAAAGTCTGCTGCATTTACTTGCCATAGGCCCTCCTCATACGAGGCACTGCACAAAGCAATAGAGAAAAACCATTCATCTCTAAGCATCTTTTTTGGAAGGGAAAGAGAACAGTGAAACAAGCATCAGCTTTCTGGCTTTCCAGGGGCCTGCCTTAGGAACTGATTTCTGTCACACCTAATTCAGACCACTGATGGGAAACACAACATATTGGGGATATTTGGTAGCTGCTGAGAACAAAAACAAGCATGGCAGCTTATTACTGCTTCCAGATACACTGGAACTGCATATAGACACCAGGTAAAGCAAGAGAATGCAAGCTTCTACAAATAAAACCTGTGTAAATTACTTTATCTGGAAAAGTACACACACATGTCCAGAGAAGATGCAGCACCAGAAAAAATTTGAGAGACTCCTAGGATCTATACTCAGGCTTATTGGTGAAGGTCTGTACAAAGCCAGACAATAAACACTAGAATAGGTGTTTTTTTAATGCCTAAATATAAACAGAAGATCTCAAAACATACAATGAAACAGAAAAATAAGGCTAAATTAATGAACAAAGTAGATCTCCAGGTACTGGACCTAAAGCAAAAAGATTTATAAATAAACTAACAAAGACTTCAAAGTTACTATCTTAAAAATCTCAATGAGTTAAAAGACTACACAGATAGAGTACTAAACAAAGTCTGGAAAATGATGCACAAACAAAATGAGAATATCAACAAACAGGAACTATTGATTTTTTTCAAAAATATACTAGAACTGAAGAATCCAATAAATGAATTTAAAAATTCACTAGAGAGGTTAAACAGAAAACTTGATCAAGTGAAGAAACAATCAGTGAACTTGAGGACAAGTCATTTGAAATTATCAAGTCACAGGAGCAGAAAGAAAAAGGAATGAAGAAAAGTAGAGAGAGCCTAATGATTTGTGGAAACCATGAAGTTGACCAACATATGCATTGTGGGAGTCATAGGAGGAGAATTTTTTAAAAAGGGGGGAAAAGAAAACCTATTTCAAGAAATCATGGCCAAAAATTTCCCAAATTTTGTGAGAGAAATGGACATACAAAATTCAAGAAACTCAAGTACAACTAGAACAAATCCAAAGAGACTCATACTAAGATGCATTTAATCAAACTGTCAAAAGTCACAGAGAGAGAGAGAGATCCAAGATGGCTGATCACTAGCAGCTTGGGATTGTAGCTCGCAGTGAAAGTGCAGAGAACGAGGGGATGCCACACTTTCAGACGAATTTTTGTTGCTCACAGACCAAGAGATTCCCAGCGGAGAGCCCCACAGGTTGCCAGGGTGACTCTTGTGACTGGCACATTGGTTTTGCTGGCACCTCAGCGCAGCAGTTCTTGGTGCAGAGTCCAGAGATTCCCAGGCAGAAAAGCACCATCAATCTTAACACCGCTGTTTTGGCCGGCACAGTGGATTGCTCAGATTTCGGCGCTGGGAATCAACAAGTTGGACGTCCGCTCAGAGACCTAGTTAGAAAGTTGCTAATTACAAAGACGACAGAGGGCTAAATATATAATGAAGGGAAGAAACCAGCCTAAAGAGGCAGAGAATACTCAAAATCAGAATGCCTCTCTCTCTACAGGGGATCGCAGTTCCTCAGCAGCAATGGAACAAGGCTTAATGGAGAATGAGTGTGTTCCATTATCAGAAGCAGGTTTTAAAAGGTGGGTGATAAGAAACTTCTGTGAATTAAAAGAACTTGTTCTAACCCAATGCAAAGAAACTAAGAACCTTGAAAAAAGGTTTGACAAAATGCTAACGAGAATGGACAATTTAGAGAGGAATATAAGTGAATTGATGGAGCTGAAAAACACAACACGAGAACTTTGCGAAGTATGCACAAGTTTAAACAGTCGAATTGATCAAGCAGAAGAAAGGATATCAGATGTCGAGGACCAGCTCAGTGAAATGAAACAAGAAGACAAGATTGGAGAAAAAAGGATAAAAAGGAAAGAGCAAAGTCTTCAGGAAATGTGGGACTATGTGAAAAGCCCTAATTTACGTTTGATAGGTGTACCTGAATGTGACGAAGAGAATGAATCCAAGTTGGAAAATACTCTTCAGGATATCATTCAGGAAAACTTTCCCAACCTAGCAAGGCAGGGTAATATTCAACTCCAGGTAATACAGAGAACACCACAAAGATATTCTTCAAGAAGACCAACCCCAAGGCACATAATCGCCAGATTTATTAGGGTTGAAATGAACGAGAAAATACTAAGGGCAGCCAGAGAGAAAGGTCAGGTTACCCACAAAGGGAAACCTATCAGACTTATAGCAGATCTCTCAGCAGAAACCCTACAAGCCGGAAAAGAGTGGGGACCAATATTTAACATCCTTAAAGAAAAGAACTTTCAACCTAGAATTTCATATCCAGCCAAACTAAGCTTTATAAGCTAAAGAAAAATTAAATCTTTTGCAAACAAGCAAGTACTTAGAGACTTCACCACCACCAGGTCTTCTTTACAAGAGCTTCTGAAAGAAGCACTATACATATAAAGGAACAACCAATATCAGCCTTTCCAAAAATATATCAAAAAGCAAAGAGCATCAACACAATGAAAAATTTACACCAACTAATGGGCAAAACAGCCAGCTAGCATCAAATGGCAGTATTAAACTCAGATATATTCAAATTGGATAAAAAGCCAAAACCCATCGGTATGCTACATCCAGACACATCTCACATGCAATGATACACAAAGACTCAAAACAAAGAGAAAGAGGAAGATTTACCAACCAAACAGAGAGTAAAAATAAACAAATAAATAAAAAGCAGGAGATGCAATTCTCGCCTCTGATAAAATAGACTTTAAAGCAACAAAGATCAAAAGAGGCAAAGAAGGACATTACATAATGGCAAAAGGATCAATGTAACAAGAAGAGCTAATGATTCTGTAGATCAATGAGACAGAAAATTAACAAGGACATCCAGGACTTGAACTCAGACCCGGAACAAGTAAACTTAATAAACATTTATAGAACTCTCCACTGCAAATACACAAAACATACGTTACCACTTCACACCTATTCCAAAAGTGACTACATAATTGGAAGTAAATCACTCCTCAATAATTGCATAGCATTTCATAGGTTTAAATGAAATATTGGTTGGATGCTTGTTTGTTATTTTCTTCCCTTATTCCTTCCTGTCTACATTATTAAGTATAATTAATGGTATAAAAGAGGTTTTCAATACCCATTTCTAAACTGCATTCTAGCCTGGGCAAGAAAGCAATACTCCCATTCTCCCTCTCTCTTTCTCTTCCTTTTTATTCCTCTTGTTCATTCTTTTTTTTCTTTCTTCCTTTTAAAAAAAAAAAGTCACAGAGAAATAATGTTAAAAGCAGCAAGAGAAAAGTGCTCATTATGTACAAGCAAGCTCCCATAACTAGCAGGAGGTTTCTCAATGAAACCTTGCAGAACAGAAGGGACTGTAATGATATATCAAAATACTGAAGAAAAAAAAAACCGCCAACTAAAAAAATTGTATCTGGGAAAGTTATCATTAAAAACTAAAGAAGATGCTGGGAGTGGTGGCTCACATCTGCAATCGCAGCACTCTGAGAGTCTGAGACAGGTGAATCACTTGAGGCCGGGAGTTCTAGACAAACCTGGCCAATATGGTGAAAATATAGCTGGGTGTGGTGGCACATGCCTGTAATCTCAGCTACTCGGGAGGCTGAAGCACAAGAATCTCCTGAGCCTGGGAGGCAGAGGTTGCAGTGAGCCAAGATGGCACCACTGCACCCCAGCCTGGAAGAAAGAGGAAGACTCTGCTTCAAAAAAAAAAAAAATTAAGAATTTCCCAGATAAGCAAAAGTTGAGAGAATTCATTGCCACTAGATCTACCCTAAAACAAATGCTAAATGGAATCCTTTAAGTTGAAGTTAAAGACTGATAGATAGAATCATGAAAACATATGCAAGCTTTCTGGTAAAAGTAAATATATACATAAATACAGACTTCTGTAATATTGTAATGTTAGTGCATGAATCACCTTTAATTCTGGAACAGAATTCAATTGACTTGCCCTCAAGTTGACTGATTCTTTCTTACATTCTTCTAATATATTTCTTTAAAAATGTATTAAAATAGCTATAAAATGTATTTTAATGGAGGCATGATGTAAAAATAAGTAATTCGTGGCAGCAGTAACATAAATGGGGGTGGGAGAGGAGCGGATATCTGAAGGATAGAGGGATTCTTTATACAATTGAAGTTGTTATCATCTTAAAATGGTTATAATTTTAATAACTTTAGTATGTTTTATGTAATCCCCATAAGAATAACAACAACGAAATACTTATAGGAAATACACAAAAGGAAGCGAGAAAGGAATCAAAACCTACTACTCTAGAAAATCAATGAAACACAAGAGATAGCAGCAAAAGAGGAATAAAAGAACAAAATACACAAGATATACAGAAATACTGAGCAAAACGGCAATATTAAGTCCTTCTCTGTAAAGATTGCTTTAAATGCAAATGTGTTAAACTTCCCAAGACCTAGATTGGTGCAATTATTAATAAAAAACAAGATCCAACCATATGCCATATATAAAAGACTTATGTTAGCTCAAAAGCACTCACAGGATGAAAGTGAAAAGAAGGGAAAAGATATTGTTCCATGCAAATGTTAACAAAGAGAGAGCACAGATCACCATATTTATGTCAGACAGATAAAATTTAATTCAAAAGCTGCCCTAAGGGAGAAAGAAGGAAAACATGGCAATTATAAGTATATATGAACCCAATATCAGAGCACCTAAATATATAAGGCAAACATTACTGAAGTGAAGGGCGGAATAATTAGTGGGAGCTCAGCTACAAGTGAGAGACATTGACAAATGCTTATCTATACTAAGTAAGAAAAATGAAAGAAGACTCAAATGACAAAATGAGAGGTGAAATATAACATATTACAAAAAATCTGCAGAAATAAAAGGGATTAAAAGAGAATACTGTAAACAATTATATACCAACAAGTTAGATGACAGAAGAAATTGATAAAATGCTAGAAACATACCACCTGCCAAGACTGAATGATAAAGAAATAAAAACCTGAATAGATCAATAACTAGTAGAAAAATTAATCCATAGTCAAAACCTCCCAACAAGAAAAGCCCAGAATCAGAAGTCTTCACTGGTGCATTCTACCACACATTTAAAGAATTAACACTAATCCTCCTGAAACAATATCAAAAAATTGAAGAGGAGGAAACATTTCTGAACTCATTTGATGAGGTCAGCATTTTCCTGGTATCAAAACTAGAAAAAGATACTATGAAAAAACAACAGACTAATAAGCCTGATGAAAATTAATATAAAAATTCTCAGCAGAATACTACAAACCACTCCAATAGTATACTGAAAGGGTTAAACACAATGACCAACTGGGATTTATTTCTGGAATGTAAAAATTATTCAACATATGAAAATCAATGGAATAAACCACATTAAGAATATTAAGAACAAAAACCTCATGATTATCTTAGTTGATGCATAAAAACCATTTGATAAAATCCAACATCTTTTACTAATAATAACACTCAGCAAACAAGGAACAGAAAGAAAGTATCTCAACATGATAAAAGTCATATATAAAGCCCACCACTAACATCATACTCAATTATTTTTTATTTTGATAGGTTTTGGGGGAAGAGATGGTGTTTGGTTACATAAATAAATTATTTAGTGGTGATTTCTGAGATTCTGGCGCATTCATCACCCAAGCAGTGTACACTGTACCCAATGTGTAGTCTTTTATCCCTCACTCACCTCCCACCCTTTCCCCTGACTTTCCAAAGTCCATCATATTATTCTTATGCCTTTGCATCCACATAGCTTAACTCCCACTTATGAGTGAGAATATACGTATTTGGTTTTCCATTCTTGAGTTACTTTACTTAGAATAATGGTCTCTAATTCCATCCAAGTTGCTGCAGATGCCATTATTTCATTTTTTTTATGGCTGAGTAGTATTATGTTCTGTGTTTTATATATACATATATATATATACACACACATATATATATAACATTTTCTTTATCTAAATATAGATATTAGATATATAAAAATACAGATATAAATAGAGATATAATAAATTATATATAATATACATAATATTTAGATAAAGAAAATGTTTTATATATATATATAAAAAGCATAGAACATAATACTACTCAGCTATAAAATTGTATTTTTATATATATATACACACACACATAATTTTCTTTATCCACTCATTGATTGATAGGCATTTAGGCTGGTTCCATATTTTTTCAATTGCAAATTGTGCTGATGCAAACATGTATGTGCAAGTATCTTTTTCATATAATGACTTTTTTCCCTCTGAGTAGATACCCAGTAGTGGGGTTGCTGGAACAAACTAAACTATTTTTAGTTCTTTAAGGAATCTCCACACTGTTTTCCATAGTGGTTGTACCAGTTTGCATTCCCACCAACAGTGTAAAAGTGTTCCCTTTTCACCACATCCACACCAACATCTATTATATTTTGGTGTTTTGATTATGGCTATTCTTGCAGGAATAATGTGCTATTACATTGCAGTTTTGATTTGCATTTCCCTCACCATTAGTGATGTTGAGCATTTTTTCCTAAGTTTGTTGGTCGTTTGTATATCTTCTTTTGAGAATTGTCTATTCATGTCCTTAGCCCATTTTTTGGATGGGATTGTTTGTTTTTTTCCTTGCTGATTTGTTTCAGTTCTTTGTAGACTCTGGATATTAGTCCTGTGTCAGATACATAGATTGCAAAGATTTTCTCCTACTCTGTTGGATGTCTGCTTTCTCTACTGATTATTTCTTTTGCTGTACAAAAGCTTTTTTAGTCTAAGTCCCAACTGTTTAGCTTTTTTTTGGTTGCATTTGCTTTTGGGTTCTTGGTCATGAAGTCTTTGCCTAAGCCAATGTCTAGAAGGGTTTTTCCAATGTTATCTTCCAGAATTTTTATGCTTCTAGGTCTTAGATTTAAGTCCTTGATTCATCTTGAGTTGATTTTTTATAAGGTGAGAAATGAGGGTCTAGTTTCATTCTTCTACATATGGCTTGCCAATTACCCCACCACCATTTGTTGAATAGCATGTCCTTCTCCCACTTTATGTTTTTGTTTGCTTTGTTGAAGATCAGTTGACTGTAAGTATTTGGCTTTATTTCTGGGTTTTCTATTCTACTTCATTGATCTATGTGTGTATTTTTATACCAGTAGCATGTTGTTTTGGTGACTATGGCCTTATAGCATAGTTTGGAATCAGGTAATGTAATGCCTCCAGGTCTGTCCTTTTTGCTTAGTCTTTCTTTGGCTATGCAAGTTCCTTTTTGGTTCCATATGAATTTAGGATTTTTTTTTTCTAGTTCTGTGAAGAATGATGGTGGTATTTTGATGAAAATTACATTGAATTTGTCATCGCTTTTGGAAATATGGTCATTTTAACAAAATTGATTCTAACCACTGATGAGCATAGGTTGTGTTTCCATTTGCTTGTGTCATGTTATTTCTTTCAGCAGTGTTTTGTAGTTTTCCTTAGAGAGGTCTTTCACCTCTTCAGTTAAGTATATTCCTAAGTATTTTTGTTTTTGCAGCTATTGTAAAAGGGATTGAGTCCTTGATTTGATTCTCAGTATGGTCACTGTTAGTGTATAGCAGAGCTACTGATTTGAGTACAGTAATTTTGTATCCTGAAATTTTGCTGAATTTATTTATCAGTTCTAGGAATTTTTGGAGGAGTATTTAGGGTTTTCTAGGTATATAATCACATCATCAGCTAACAGTGGCAGTTTGACTTCCTCATTACCAATTTGGATGCCCTTTGTTTTTCTCTCTTGTCTGATTGCTCTGGCTAGGACTTCCAATACTATGCTGAATAAAAGTGGTGAGAGTGGGCATCCTTGTCTTGTTCCAATTCACAGGGGGAATGCTTTTAACTTTTCCCTGTTGAGTATAATGTTGGCTGTGGGTTTGCTATAGATGAGATTTTAATGAGGGTTTTAATAATAATGGGACGCTGAGTTTTGTCAAATGCTTCTTCTGTGTCTATCGAGATAATTATGTGATTTTGTTTTTTTGTTTTTTTGAGACGGAGTTTCACTCTTGTTACCCAGGCTGGAGTGCAATGGCGTGATCTCGGCTCACCGCAACCTCCGCTTCCTGGGTTCAGGCAATTCTCCTGCCTCAGCCTCCCGAGTAGCTGGGATTACAGGCCTGCGCCACCACGCCCAACTAATTTTTTGTATTTTTAGTAGAGACGGGGTTTCACCATGTTGACCAGGATGGTCTTGATCTCTTGACCTTGTGGTCTACCCGCCTCGGCCTCCCAAAGTGCTGGGATTACAGGCGTGAGCCACCGCGCCCAGCCGTGATTTTGTTTTTAATTCTGTTTATATGGTGTATCACATTTATTGACTTGCAGATGTTAAACCATCCTTGCATCCCTGGATCATACTAAATTTTGAGAAATTAAAAGCTTTTCTCTAAGATCAGAACAAGGCAAGAATGCCTATTCTCATCACTTCTTTTCAACATAGTACTAGAATGTCTATCCAGAGCAACTTGGCAAGAAAAAGAGATAAAAATAATCCAAATCGGAAAGTAAGAAGTAAAATTGTCTCTGTTCACAGATGACATAATCTTATATATTAAAAACCCTAAATATTAAACAAAAAATCTGTTAGAACTCAGAAGCAAATTCAGTGGTTTCAGAATGCAAAATCAATGTAGAGAAAATTATTATCATTTCTAAATGCTAAAAATAAACAATCTAAAAGAAAATTGAGAAAATAATTCCATTTAAAGTAGCATCAAGGCCAGATGTGGTGGCTCATGCCTGTAATCCCAGAACTTTGGGAGGCTGAGGTGGGCTAAACACTTGAGGTCAGGAGTTCGAGACCAGCCTGACCAACATGGTAAAACCTCATCTCTACTAAAAATACAAAAAATTAGCTGGGCATTGTGGCACACTCCTGTAATCCCAGCTACTGGGGAGGCTGAGGTGGGAGAATCATTTGAATTTGGGAGGCAGAGGTTTCAGTGAGCCGAGATCATGCCACTGCACTTCAGTCTGGCTGACAGAGTGAAATTTCATTTAATAAAAAAAAAAAAAAAAAGCAAAATAAAATAAATAAAGTAGCATCAAAAATTATAAAATACTTAGAAATAATATTAACCAAGAAGGCAAAGCAATTGTGCTATAAAAACTATAAAACATTGATAAAGGAAACCAAAGAAGACACAGATCAATGGAAATACATCTCATGTTTATAGACTGGTAGGGTTAATATAGTTGAAATGCAATCTAATAATTCAGTGTGATCCCTACCATAATCCCAATGTTATTTTTTGCAGAAAGAAAAAAAATTCTAAAATTCATATGGAATATTATGAAATCCCTACTAACCAAAATAACCTTGAAAAAGAACAAAGTTGGATGCCTCACACTTCCTGATTTCAAAATATGTTCCAAAGTTACAGTAATTGAAACAGTGCAGTGCTGGCATAAAGACAGACACAGAGACCAATGTAAGAGGATAGAAAGTCCAGTAATAAACCCTCACACATATGGTCAAATAATCTCCAAAAGGTGCCAAGACCACACAATGGGGAAAGGACAATCTCTTTAATGAATGGTGCTAGAAATGCTGGATATCCACAGGCAAAAGAATCAAGTTGAATCCTTACCTAACATCATATACAGAAATTAACTCAAAATGTTTTAAAGACCTAAACAAAGGCCTAAAACTGTAAAACTCCTGGAAAAAAACATAAGCAAAAAGATTCACAACATTGACATTGGCAATGTATTGGATATGAAACCAAAATCACGGGGACTAAAAGCAAAAAAAAAAAAAAAAATAGAAAAATGGAACTTCATCAAACTAAAAAGTTTCTACAAAGCAAAAGAAACAATCAACTAATGAAAAGACAGCATATGAAATGAAAGAAAATACATGCAAATCATATATCTAATAAGGAGTTAATTTCAAGAATATATAAGGAATGCCTCCAACTCAGTAAAACAATGTAACCTCCAACAATAAAACAAATAACCCAGTTAAAAAGTGGGCACAGGACTTGAATAGACATTTCTCCAAAGAAGATGTACACATTGTCAACAGTACATTTAAAATGTTGCTCGGCTGGGTGTGGTGGCTCACGCCTCTGATCCCAGCACTTTGGGAGGCCAAGGTGTGTGGATCACAAGGTCAGGAGTTCAAGACCAGCCTGGCCAACATGGTGAAACTCTGTCTCTACTAAAATACAAAAATTAGCCAGGCATGGTGGCTGGCACCTGTAATCCCAGCTACTCCAGAGGCTGAGGCAGAGAATTGCTTGAACCTGGGAGGCAGAGGTTGCAGTGAGCCAAGATCACTGCCACTGCACTCCAACCTGTGTGACAGAGGGAGACTCTGTCTCAAAAAAAAAAAAAAAATGTTGCTCAACATTACTATTAAAGAAATACAAATCAAAATTACAATGAGATATTACCTCACCTCCATTAGGATTGCCACTATTCAAAAAGCAAAACAAAACAAAATAACAAGTGTTGACAAGAATGTGAAGTGAGGCCCTTGGGTACTCTTGCTGGTGATGTTAAATGGCGCAGTTGGTATCAAAATAGTATGAAGGTTCCTCAAAAAATTAAAACTAGAACCACCACATGATCCAGAAATCCCATTTATGGGTATATATCCAAAGAATTGAGAACAGGAACTCTAAAAGATTATTTGCACACCCTCATTTATGGCAGAATTATTCACAATAGCCACAGAGTGGAAGCAACCTAAATGACAATTGACAAGTAAATGAATGGAAGTGTGGCATCTTACAAATTCTCACCACAAAAAAGGAGAAAAAGAAGGTTAAATACATGAGGTAATGGATATATTAATTAGCTCGATTGTGGTAACCATTTCACAATATATATGTATATCAAATCATCACAGTGCACACCTTAAATAAAACAAAGAAACAAAAAAGAAAGTGTGAGATGCACAAACAATGGAACGTTATTCAGCCCTGGAGTGAAAGAAAGTCCTGTCATATACTAGAACATGGATGAATCTTGAGGATATTATACTAAATAAAATAGGTTATTCAAAAAATGACACATACTATATAATTTCACTTATATAAAGTGTTTAAAATAGTCTCATAGAAACGAAAGCAGAGAAGTGATTCCCAGGGCTTTCAGGAATGGGGAAATGGATAGTTGCCGTTCAATGGGTGGAGTTCCGTTTTGCAAGATGAAGAAGTTCTAGAGATCTGTTACACAGCAATGTGAAAATAGTAAACACTACTGAACTGTACACTTAAAAATGGTTGTGACAGTAAATTTTATGTTATGTGTTTTTTCTGCAATTAAATAATTTAAAAATGAAAACAGTACCTGCTCTGCTTCCGTGTTGATCACAAGCAAATGTGCTCCCATCTCAGCACAGTTCTGCTCACTCTTAGACCAAAACTTCTCTTTACTAGAAATGAAATAGCAACTGGAACCAAATGACTTCCAAGAAGTTGGGCAACATCCCCAGGCTATTTTTGTGTTACATGAAAAAAAAAAAAAGAGTGAGTGCAAGATGAGATAAATAAGATTAATGATCTATGGTTGCTTTCCACAGACAGTTTCCTAATTCATGTTTTACTGTTTCCTGAATTATATAATTTGGGGTCCTAGAATTAATTTCAAATAAATATTCTTTAGCATTAAGTCCTCAGTATGTATTAAAGTTACCTGCAAAATTTCTCTGGATTGTCTTTTAAAAAAAAAAATTACGATTGAGTTTTTTTTCATGTCCCTTATGCATTATGAGCAGCAAGTCCTCCTAGAGTTTTAAATGACTAACACAGACGAACCTAGAAACCCAGTTCTGCTCAGTAATCTTGCAGAAGCCACAGAGACTTAGGTTTTTAAAATAATAACTACTCACAGGTTAGTTATGAGAATTAGAATTATGCCTCTTTAGAATTCTGGCTTCCCTATTTATCAGGCATGTCTTTGAGCAAATTCGTAACCTCCTTGAGCCTCAATTATTGCATCTCCAAAATGGAAATAATAATAGAGTCAACCTCACAGGGGGATTTAATCACATAATAAGTATAAAGCATTTTAAAAGATGCTTAACGTAAAATAATTGCTCAATAAATGTTACCTATTACTAATTTTCACACTGTATTAAGTGCTTAAGCATCTTAAACAATTAGCAGTGCTCTCCCGTCCCCTTACAAGTACCAGTTTGCCACTATCCTAGGATTAAAGAAATCCATAGCTAGTCATATATAAATCCACTGATATATTTTCATTATACTTAAAATCAATATGATTTTGATTTCATATAATTTAAACAAATATCTATGTATGCCTAAATAGTAAATTGTTTAGATATGTTGGGTTTTGAAATTTGAAACAGTAATTATAATGTATGTGATCTTCTTGGGCTTTTTTTTTTATTTTGCATTGCTAATATTCATCCATGTTATCACATATAGTTCTAATTTATTCCTTTTTTACATTATTACATCATTACATATTCAGTGATTTAAAACCAAAAAGCTTATTCTTCCTTTTATAATGTTATAAAATGAATAAAATAGATTAACCACCTCTATATTATTTACATGTTGGCTGCTTTTAGAAATATATGTGCATTCTGCTCATTATTAATGATTGCTTTAATATGTCCCAATGTATGTCTTAACATATGATTTGAATTTTTAAAAGTCAAATTTGACTTTGCCAACTGAGATATATATGCCAAAAATTTTTCATAAGCTGAACATGTGAAATTGCTACTCCAAGGTTGACAAAAAATATTGACAGCTGTGATCAATAAAAGCATCTAATATATAATTATATATTAGAAGCGTATAATTAACTAACATTAATTATATTTTATTTTCTCAGTTTATGCTGAGAATAATGAGCTGATCAAGTTACTTTGCAAGTGTAGAAAGTAACAGATGAAAATCATAATCATTTGATAAGCCTTATTAGAACACTTTTGGGTATACTTTTGAGAAAGCAAACAACTACTGACAGAAATAACAAATCTCTTGCAAAATTACTCTACAATATTTCTTATTCTTTACTTTCAACAACACTGGGGGTAACCTGATCAAATTCTCAGTTTACAAATCATTATAAATAATTTTTGGCAATAAATTACTATATAGTCTTAAGCAGATAATGCTGAAAGAATATCAAAAATTGAGTTACATTCAAGCAAAATTTTTTCATTCTTATCTACTGATTAAGGTGAGCAAGATTTTTCAGTTAATGTTGTTAAATTGGAAAATAAGAGTTGAATTGATGTTGAATATGTTAGCAATAATATTATAGTTACATTTGATAACTTTTTAAAAGTTTCATTTATCTCATTAAGATTTAGACTTCCAATACTTTATTATTAATGATTTATCAAAGTCTATAATAAACTTGTGATGTTTTGATATTATGTCCTGATACTAATTATGATAGTAAATCAATCCAGAACACATTTTATAACACTTGAAGCCTAATGGTCCAGAGGAAATCAAAATATTAGGCATGCTTATCTACATATTTTCACAGATGAGGGAAGCATAATGTAAATTTTAGCTCAAGGGGATAGAAGAATGGTGTAAAACATCCAACCGTTAAATAATACATGTTTATTATTGTTTCAATGGATGATGGGGGTTAACACTTTGTAATAGTATTTACACACAAGTAAATACATTTTAAAAGAGAAATAACAGTTTGGATTTTTAAAGTCAACATTTACAATGTTCCAGAAATTAAAGCTTTTGCTTCTATAGCATGATGAAAAATTTAATGTCAAATTAAACTGTATAGGAGAGTACATATGTTTTCATAATCCTTTCTGGGGGTTGACAAGCAAAACAGTTAGAAGCAAACTGGTCTAAGCGGAGTGCAAGTGGATTGAAGGAACTCTAGCTCTTCCTATGCGGCTGAATGTCTCCACACACTGAGACTGAGTGGGAAACAAACTGAAGACGATACGGTGTGGATTTCAATTATTCTTTAACCTTAATCAAAACGGAAATTTTGTGTTTGGACTTTTTATTTTTCGTTGTAATGATAATTTGAAAGGATGTTGTTACAATTAGAGCACTTTTATTGGCTGATATGGTATATAAAATAATTGTATTTTATCGCATAAGCTTTTCTGTAACTTTAAGTAGTTTTATTGGACAACTTGGCTGGTCATAATTTTACATTGGATATACTTAGGGGGCAAATTAACAGTCTCTTATGTCAGATGGATATAGAGTTAATTTAATTAATATCCATCTCTGTCCCATTTCAGAGCATTCTGAAGGCAAAATCTAAGGTGCCCATTGTTGCTTCTAGGAAAATATGCATTCAAATGCTAGCTGTTGAAGCAGTGTTCCACACAGGTGGGAGGAAGACTATCCTGGTAGAATTATGATCCCCCCTACCCCACCCCCCGACAAGAAGAGTCCGCTCCAAATTGTTTCACTAAAAAACCCTCAGCATGATGGAAGTCGGGGAAAGTTAAAAAAAAAAAAAACCCTTTACATCCCCCATGTACCATGTTCTTGACAAATTCCAAAAAGAAAATTCCTGAATCTCCTGGAAGTACAAAGAAGCTTCTTCCTTTCTTCAATTCTCACAGGCTTCTCAATAAAAGCAGAGGAATTAATTGGTGTTTGAAATAGCAAGAGTCTGACATCTGTCTAGATTACATTTCTTTAGTTTGGAAGCCCATAAAGACCACTATTTACTTCTCTTTCCCTTTTTCTTTTTTCTTTTTTTTTCTTTTTTTCTTTTTTTTTTTTTTGACTGTTCTAAATTGTTTATTAGATATGAAGTTTACAAAGTTTACTCATATCAGGAGTAACAGCGGAGCTGGAGAGTATTGCGCCTTCTCCAAGCTGCCGACGAGAACCACAAATGTGTGGTGGAACTTACAGCCCTTTCCAAGACCATGGCTTTCGGACTGCAGATGTCAGCCCGCGCGTCTCCCTGTGCTTGTAGACTGGTTTGGAGATCCACTGGGTGTCAGGATTTCTTCCTATAGCTTTATAGAATGGATCAATGAGGATAAGCTCAAAACTTTTTTATGTGGAATCTTCACCAACCCAGTAAGAATTCAGGACTCTTAGAGCCCCACAATGCGTCCAGCTCGCTCCTCTGCAACAGACTGAAGGCTTGGAGCAAACTTCAGCTGGTTAACACCCTGAGGGACAGGCTTGCCCTAAGTTACACTCAGGAACTGGGCGTCCTGGCCACCACGACGAACACGAATCCTGTATATAACGTAACCTTGCTTGTCCTTGTAGCCCAGTCGCTGCGCTTTATCAGGGCGGGTGGGGCAGGGAGACCTGTGGAGAGCAGAGAGCTGGTGGTACCGCCAGCCGCAGACCCTCGAAAGAAAGCGCAGGACAGCACACTGCTTCTTTCTCTATAACTCCTGGATGTGCTTATGTGCACCCATCTTGGCTCACCGGAGAGCTGCCGCCAGACGGAAAGCCTCTTTCCCTTTTTCTTGCAGCTGACTGACACTGTCTGGCTCTGTGTCTCCACCCAAATCTCATCTTGAATTGTACTCCCGTAATTCCTACGTGCTGTGGGAGGCACCCTGTGGGAGATAAGTGAATCATGGGGTGGTTCCCCCATACTGTTCTCGTGGTAGTGAATAAGTCTCACAAGATCTGATGGTTTGATAAGAGGAAACTCGTTTCACTTGGCTCTCAGTCTCTCTTCTCTTATCTGCTGCCACGTGAGACGTGACTTTCACCTTCCACCATGATTGTGAGGTCTCCCAGCCACGTGGAACTCTGAAACCAATAAACCTCTTTCTTTTGTAAATTGCCCAGTCTCGGGTTATGTATGTCTTTATCTGCAGCATGAAAACTGACTAATACACCAACCATGATCTTAATTCAACTCTGCCAACTCTCCACGTATGAAGTTAACAACAGTATGTTTTGGACAGGGATCAATCTCATCCTGAACCAATTTGACCAGTAGTAAAGCTGGTATTTGGGATGGAGATAGGTAGTATTAATTGGGAACTTTAAATATCAAAGAAAGTATTTTATGCGTTTAATGGAGGGTAAGGAGAATGTAAAAACTGAGATTTGTTATGAATAATTTCCAGGGTTGGCCTGAGCAAATTACATGCATGTAGGTTTATAGTATTTACCAAGCTCAAGAAGCATGAAGAAGAAATTATTTTGGGGGCGTGTCTAGAGCCTGATATGAACATGTATGTTTAGAGAAATCATGAAAATATCCAAGCAGAAACCTTAATAAAACATAACACACACAAATGCACAATAGAATAGACCAATTTTGAACTCAACCCTGATCTCTCCCTGAGAAATAAGAAAGTCTATTTAAGCATTTTAAAGCTTTACCTGTCACCTTTGTCCCTTCGCTGAAGCAGGTGAGACTTGAATGATATGAGTGTAGTTCAGACAGAGTTTTGCCAGTTTTGCCATGTGTAAAATGGTAAGTTACTGTAAAGGAAGACGAAGGATTAGTGTTCATCTATTGTTTTGCTATGGAGCCTCAGGCTCTATATCTGTACAGTGCTGGCTTACCTCTGACCCCCACCACTCTTTCTCTATGCAAGCCCAGTAAAGACCATGCCAAATTATTATTTGCTTGTACTCATTTGTCTTACTTGCTTTTATATATATATCTCCCATTTAATTGTTCGGTCTTTTCACCACTAGGATTTAGGCTCCATACACATGGACAGAGATTCTGCCTGTTTCCTACAACAAGTAATCACAAACACAACTTAAAGGACAGGACAAACGCTTGAGAAGGTAAATACTCCATTCTCCATAACATGCTTATTTCACACTGCATGCTTGTATCAAAACATCTCATATACCTCGTAAATATATACACCTACTATGCACCCACAAAATTTTTAAATGATTTTAAAATATTTTATTATTAAAAAAATAAGGAGGAAGTCTGAAGGTGAAAACTAATAATTTTTTTTTAATCACAAACACCTAAAAGGGTAACTGTCACAAAGTCATCAATAAATATTTATTGACTCACTGGATGTCTGCTTCTCTTTGGCCTTAATAACCTTGATGCGAGCACACAGTTTATTTTGATGTTTTCTAAATAATACTAGCTGCAAGTAGCCACACATAAACATATGGGCTAAGTAACAACAAAGGGGAAACTTTAAACACTTATAAAGATATTTTGGATGTCTCAAATGAATGTTAACTTTTATGTTAATGTTCACATTCAGCAAGATCTTTTATCTCGCAGAATCTGATCTAATTCTTCATTCATTTCTTTTTTGTCCTTCTATAACTAAAACTCAATACAGTCAAATCTTTCTACCTTGCTCGTTAGTCCATGTTTTGAGGTCCTGAATTTGCGTTCCTTTTTTTTTTTTGACTGAGATGGATTGACAGTTTTATTTAATTGGATGAAATTTTTTTCTCCTTTTTTTTTTATTGCATTTTAGGTTTTGGGGTACATGAAAAGAATGGTGTTTCTTTTTATGAAATAATTACTCTTAAACTCCCTTCTCTCTTGCACTTGATTATAAAAAGCAAAACAGATTCCAACTTTGGTGATAATTAATTGTATTTTACTGAATATTGTCAGATTTATCTAAATCTCTGAGGGAACTACAGCTATGACCTGATTGACAGGGGAAGTCACTTTTACTTCCTCCCAGACTATTCAATAACTATTTTTAATCACCTTATCAGTGAATAGAAAGTCAATTTGTGAATCAGAGAGGACAAAGGTCTTTAAGACTTCTCACCCAATGAACCTGAGACGTGTTCAGAGGAAAGCAGAACAGGAAAGAAATCTTTTATTCCCTTTATCTCCATTATTTCATTTGAATACTTTTTCCTCTCACACTGGAAAGGATCTGCATATGAAGCAAATAACCCAATATAAAATATTACACTTATGACAGCAATGAGAGTTGCACTCCCAATAGAGGACTTTTGTGACTAGAAAACACATGATTGCTGGTGAACCCAGTCCTAAAAGATGGTGTCTTAGATAATGGCTATAGTGACAACATGGATATGTGAGGCCATGATTCAGAAAATGCTAATAAAACCAGGTAAAGTAAATCTACAAAAATTCAATTTTCAAAGGATAGAGGAAGAATAACAAAGGGAAAAGGAGAAATCAAGGAAAGGCTAGTATTCCAAGTAAGAGCTGACATATTAATGGGGCAAAGGAGAATATATCCTAGGAAACCAATATTCTAGGGAAGGGAAGCACCTCAGTGAAGAACTTACCCACACAGCTCACGATGAAGCAAACGCTGAGGAGTGCAATGAAAATCCCAGCTACAGACCAGTGTTTCAGGGAATACCAGCCTCTTTTCTCTGTTCAATCAGGAAGACAACAAATGCAGTTACCAGGGGGTGAGGGAGCCAAAATCCCCAGAAAGCTTGCAGTAATAATCAAACTAGATGAAGAACCTTAGAGCAATTAAAAACTTAAAGCAAAAAGAGATCTTACAAACTCCCTTAGAGTAAATAACCAGGGAGTAGCTCTGTGGCCCAAAAGAATCCAGGTAAAACACATGCTCAATCGACTGGAATTTCCATATCTTTATTCTTTCTTCTTAACTATTATGTATTTCCATTTATTTCCTTTCTCACAACATCACTTTTGTCTCCCATTTCTCATATCCCTGTATTGACATTTGGTTTCTTCAGCATCCAAGATATCCAAGAGATATCTGCACTCCCATTTTTATTGCAGCACTATTCACAGTAGCCAAAATACAAAATCAACCTAAGTATCTATCAACAGATGAATGGATGAAGAAAATGTAGTATAATGTATGCAATGGCATATTATTCCATCATAAAAAAGAATAAAATCCTGCCATTTGCAACAGCATAGATGGAACTGGAGGACATCATGTTAAGTGAAATGAGCCAGACACAGAAAGACAAACATTGCATGTTCTGACTCATATGTGGGAGCTAAAAAATTGATCTCATGGAGATAGTGAATAGAATGGTGGTTACCAGAGGTCAGGAAGGGTAACAGGGAAGAGAAGATAAAGAAGGGTTGCTTCATGGGTACAAAAATACAATTAGATAGAAGAAATAAAATCTAGTGTCCCTTAGCACAGTAGGACAATTGTAATTAACGATTTTTTTTTTTTTTTTTTGGCATGGAGTCCCACTCTGTCATCCAGGCTAGAGTGCAGTGAGGAAATCTTGGCTCATTGCAACCTCTATCTCCCGGGTTGAAGCTGTTCTTCCTATCAGCCTCCTGAGTGGCTGGGATTACAGGCACATGCCACCATGTCTGGCTTATTTTTTTCTTTTTAGTAGAGACGGGGATTTCACCATGTTGGCCAGGCTGGTTTGGAACTCCTGACAGCAAGTGATCCACCCACCTCAGCCTTCCAAAATGCTGAGATTACAGGTGTGGGCCACTGTGCCTAGCCCAACAGTAATTTATTGTATATTTCAAAGTAGCTAAAAGAGATTTGGAATGTTCCCAACACAAAGAAAGGATAAATATTTGAGGTGATGGATAATCTAATTTTCCAGATTTTATCATTACACATCATATTCTTGTATCAAAATATCACATGTACCCTATAAATATGCACAATTTTTGTATCCATAAAAAATTTTAATAAAAAAATTTTAAAACATTATTCATTGACATGCAAAAGGTTGAAGCTAAAGTCAAATTTTCATGCATTAAAAATGGGAAGCTTTTTTCTTACAAAAAAAAAAGAGAAAAGAAAGTACAAAAAAAATCTCAGGGTAATTGGAAAGAATGCTGCTGTCTGGATTTCAAAATTAGTCAAAAGACTTTCAAGAGCAGCTATCTAATAATGAATACTTTCCCTGTTTACCTTCTATCACGTAAATCTTTTCTGTCTCCCTAAACTTTCAAGAAAATCTAATACAAACCTCCCAAAAAATATTTGCTTTCTTATTCTTTCAAGTGCTTACGGCTCTGAAGAATTACTCTTTCTTTCCAATTCCTTTGGGTCTACTGCATATGTCCAATCACTAGCTCTTCAATCTGTTCTTTAGCTACTTCTCTCCAGGTGATCTTATTACATCACACACTTCCTCCTCTGAAACTGAGAAAATACTCGCCTGTACCTTGAAGTTGCCGCTCTTGCATCCTTACGCAGGCTCCCTGTGTTGAGGTCCAGGAAGCTTTGTATCTCTCTCCCTAAAGATGTTGCCCAGAGACCCAGTTTCATTTAAAGAAGCCGGAGCTCAGAGACAAACTGCTACACATTCACTCACAGGACTAAGAGACTTCCAATATTAAGTGTACCTCAAAAGAAGAAGTCACCGTTACAACTAAAGTTTCCAGTGATTTCAATACACGGGGGTGGCGGGGGCGTGGAGAAAGAGGAATTAAGAAACATATTGAAAACCATTCATGAGAACTTTGGCAAGAATACTTAGATCATTTCTTCAGTTCCTAATATAAAATTTCTCACTCTGATTCCTATTCATTCTGGCATGCAAAATAGAACATTTTATATCCTCTAAAAGAAATCTATTTGGAGACCTTGGTTAAATTAAGTACTCCCTAACTAACCTTTACATTGGTTACTTATTGTATGCAAGCCTTAATCCATGTTTTAAACAGTGTCCTAGGAAGTAAGTACAAGTCTGATTGAATGGATATGGTTTAGATATGAAGGGTAACATAGTAAATAACAAAACCTATGAACATTGTTAAGGAATGTGACTGCAAAATGAAACATTCTGAAATCAGTCTGCACAGGTGATGAAACATTCTTACTGCATCAAGACTAATACTAGGCAGATATCAGTGATATTTTATAATCTCCCTGACTAGGTGAAAGGGAGCCGAAGTGATATAAAATCAGAAACAGGCTTCGTAAATTTGATATTGTAGCACAGAAAATATAGTTAGTTTTCTTGTCCTCATAGATTCTAAGTAGAGACACTCTCCTGAAAACAAAAGTTAGAGAAACAAGAGAAAAACCAGTTGTTTATTGATGTGTGCTGTACCCATCACTCAGGAGAGAGTTCAAATGTATTTAACTCTTTCAAGGCAGTGGCTTATAGGCCTTGCTTAAATAGTATTTTAACAAAGAGCTATAAATCTTACGGGGTGGTAAGAAAGGAAAAAAACTTTTTATTTGAGAAATGTGAGCCCCTTGAAACGATCAAGTCCAGAGTGGAATCATGAGACAGACGTGACAAGGGTCATGCCTCACTGCCACCTTGAGCTCAACAATTACCTCTTGAAGCCACTTGTTATGTGGCTTCTAAACTAACTGAACCCTTCAGTTTAACCGTGTATAGCCAATTACTAATCAATGTGGTTTCTGTAAACCAATGACAATTTACCGATGAAAAACTTTTCAAATCACTCCCTCTCCTTATTCATTCTTTTTTTACTTTTTATTTATTTTTCCATAAGCTATTGGGGGTACAGGTGGTATTTGGTTACAGAAGTAAGTTCTTTCTTTAGTGGTGATTTGTGAGATTTTTTTTGCACCCATTACCCAAGCGGTATACACTGTACCATATTTGTTGTCTTTTATCCCTCATCCCTCTCCCATTCTTCCGCCCAAGTCCTCAAAGTCCATTGTATTATTCTTATATCTCTACGTCTTCATAGCTTAGCTTCCCATATCAGTGAGAAAATAAAATATTTGGTTTTCCATTTCTGAGGTACTTCACTTAGAATAATAGTCTCCAATCTCATCCAGGTCAGTGCAAATGCTGTTCATTCCTTCTTATGACTGAGTAGTATTCCATCATATATTTATACCACAGTTTCTTTATCCACTTACCGACTGATGGACATTTGGGCTGGTTCCATGATTTCACAGATTCTTTTTTTTTTTTTTTTTTCTTTTTTCTTTTTTTTTTTTTTTGTTTTGAGACGGAGTTTCGCTCTTGTTACCCAGGCTGGAGTGCAATGGCGCGATCTCGGCTCACCACAACCTCCGCCTCCTGGGTTCAAGCAATTCTCCTGCCTCAGCCTCCTGAGTAGCTGGGACTACAGGCGTGTGCCACCATGCCCAGCTAATTTTTGTATTTTTAGTAGAGACGGGGTTTCACCATGTTGACCAGGACGGTCTCAATCTCTTGACCTCGTGATCCACCCGCCTCGGCCTCCCAAAGTGTTTTTTTCTTTAAAATCTTCAGTCTTTCCTTTATTCTCCAGTCCACTTACCAAGGCAACTTGGAAGTGTTTTCCCAAGAAGCTGTCCTCAACCTTGGCCCAAATAAACTCTGTATTAATGTGACTTCAGCTACTTCCTTTAGGATGACAGTGAAAAGACAAAGAAGAGAGTATCTTCAGGATTCCAAAAGGAAATGAAATACAGGAAGACATTTTTATGGGAAGAGTAATGTCTGCTTTTAAATCCTTTTACAAGTATTGTAAAGGAGCTAATCCTTAGCTGGGAAAAGTGGAAAGAAGGGCAGAAAGAACTTCATCTTTGTAAATTGTTGTTCTGCCATCAGGCAAGCAGAAGGAGGGGAAGAATGTTCTCCTACATCCTTTTTCAGCTCAATAATATGCAGTTATCTTAGAGAGGGTCATTTTTGTTTCCTCCAATCATTACCCAAGGGTTTTCAAACACTTTATCATTTACATACAGTCTCTAAAATGTAGATCACTCTATTTACATCACGAACATTTCCACATTCTCGAGTAAACAGTCTTAAATACAAGAAAATCTATTAGGAAGATAAAAATTAACGATAGTTACCTAGTTGAACATTTAAAAAAAATTTTTTTTAAGATGAAAAGAGTGTCTTTTATTATTCATAACAAGACCCTTTATCCAAGCCTGGTGCCTATGCTCATGAGGTTACTTTTGATGATCCCCAAGACCACTTTAGGATGGGGGTTGGTTGCTGAGTTCAATCACTAATGGCTAATGATGTAACCAAGCATGCCTTCATAATAGAGCCTCCATAAAAACGCTAAACAATGGGTTCAAACTGAACAGGGATTTTTAAAGTGACAAGATAGTTATAGCTATAGCCAGTGATGAAATGGACATTGAGAAACAGGATAAAGGCTCAGAAAACTTCCCCAATAGTTAATTTGAGATGCATTTGATCATAAAAGAACAATGGAGAAGTGGCTATACAGCACCAACAGTGGCTATAAGACATCAACTGTTTCCAGTTCCCCTCAGAGACAGAGAAACACAAACCCAAGGACTGAGTCACTTGAAGGTCCAGTAAAAGAACACATTCTCCTTAGCCATCTGGAGGTAACGTAGTTTCAAAGCCCCTTTTTTTCTCGTCTGTCTCCTGTTTACGCTCCCCTAATCACGTTCTGGTCTTGACCATTAGCAATCCTGTGCTCTCTTCTCTTTGTTTCTTTCCGTTCCTTTGTCTGTATAAATTTCTAGATTACAGTGGTATGCCTTTGAATCAAGAGTGCTGAATTGGTAGGAGCAAAGACAAAAAGAAGAGCTATGCCGATATAAAATATAATACGACACAAAATCAAGAGAGAGAATGCTAAATCAGAGCTAAAGCACGACTGTGGGCAGGCTCAGGTCAGATCTCCAGACAAACATGAGTTATTTGAGCCTGTCCAGGGAGTAATGCAAAAACAAGCAATGGAGAAGACAGGAACTAGTAGAGATTGAAAATAAAAGCATATACTAGTATACTAGTAGACAGAGACAAAGTGAAAATTGTTGTTTTAACCTGATCTCTTTTAAAGGAGACATGAAGGCCTGGAGCGGTGGCTCACGCCTGTAATCCAAGCACTTTGCAGGATCACCTGAGGTCGGGAGTTCAAGACCAGCCTGACCAACATGGTGAAACCCCGTCTAAAAAAAAAAAAAAAAAAAAAAAAAAGGAGACATGAGAGGTGAATTAACATTGTGAACCGAATCCTTTTCCTAAAAGCAGCATTGGGCTGTTCTTTTGAAAACTGGTGTCCATGATTGAATTAAGTAGTCACAACTTGATTCTCTTGTATCTGAATTGAGATAAAAACAATTACAGGGCAGCGGCGTCAACAAGTGCCGGAGGCCAGAAGAGCCAAGCCGGAGCTGTCCCCACCGCCGGGCCACCGGTCCCGGGTGCCGCGCATGGAGCGTTAGCGGCGGCGGTTGCCGGGCTGAGCCGCGCGGAGCGACCGGGACGTGGACGCGGCTGCGATCTCCCGCCTCTGCCGCCGCCCCACCGAGATGGAGCTGCTCCCGGACAACACATGAGAAATGAGTGTTGGACGTCGAAGAAGTTGTTGGGTATCCTGATGATGGCAAATGTCTTCATTTATTTCATTGTGGAAGTCTCCAAAAGCAGTAGCCAAGGAAAAAATGGAAAAGGAGAAGTAATAATACCCAAAGAAAAGTTCTGGAAGATATCTACCCCTCCCGAAGCATACTGGAACGGAGAGCAAGAGAAACTGAGCCGGCGGTACAGCCCCATCCTGAGCATGCTGGCCAACCAGACTGCGGAGGCAGGCAGGCTCTCCAACGTGAGCCATCTGAACTCCTGCGAACCTGACCTCAGGGTCACGTCAGTGGTCACGGGTTTTAACAACTTGCTGGACGATTTAGACTTTCTGCTGTATCTGAGATGCCGCAATTATTCACTGCTTATAGATCAGCCGGAGAAGTGTGCAAAGAAACCCTTCTTGTTGCTGGCGATTAAGTCCCTCACTCCACACTTTGCCAGAAGGCAAGCGATTCGGGAATCCTGGGTCCGAGAAAGCAACGCGGGGAACCGAACGATGGTGCGAGTCTTCCTGCTGGGCCAGACACCCCCAGAGGACAACCACCCCGACCTTTCAGATATGCTGAAACTCGAGAGTGAGAAGCACCAAGACATTCTTACGTGGAACTACAGAGACACTTTCTTCAACTTGTCTCTGAAGGAAGTGCTGTTTCTCAGGTGGGTAAGTACTTCCTGCCCAGACACTGAGTTTGTTTCCAAGGGCGATGATGATGTTTTTGTGAACACCCATCACATCCTGAATTACTTGAGTAGCTTATCCAAGAGCAAAGCCAAAGATCTGTTTATAGGTGATGTGATCCACAATGCTGGACCTCATCGGGGTAAGAAGCTGAAGTACTACATCCCAGAAGTTTTTACTCCGGCCTCTACCCACCCTATGCGGGGCGGGGGGGTGGGGGTGGGGTTCCTCTACTCCGGCCACCTGGCGCGGAGGCTGTACCATATCACTGACCAGGTGCATCTATACCCCATTGATGACGTTTATACTGGAATGTGCCTTCAGAAACTCGGCCTCGTTCCAGAGAAACACAAAGGCTTCAGGACATTTGATATTGAGGAGAAAAACAAGAATAACATCTGCTCCTACGTAGATCTGATGTTAGTACATAGTAGAAAACCTCAAGAGATGATTGATATTGGTCTCAGTTGCAGAGTGCTCATTTAAAATGCTAAAATATATACAAACTCAATTTTGCATAGAAAGGTGTATTTGAATGGTTCCCATGTTATGTTCTCACATTAGAGCAATTTCTATATTAAACCATGAAAATTGCCTTTATGAGTGGTATCCATTTGAGGGCCTCTAACCCCTTCAATCTGGTACTTAAGTGAAGAGGGAAAGCGGAAGATGGTAATTTTTTTACGGGTGATACGGCAGAATGATTGGTTCTGATCTTACCGGCTAGTGGTCATTTTTAAAAACCTTGTCCCCTCTTATCTGAAATCATGTTTCTGGAATTTTACCACTTTAAGTTATTTTTGTTTTACTCTCTTCTATAATATTCCTACTTCCCATAGTAATGACTGATTTATCTGCAATTCAGGTGTTTATCAACCTATTGGCTACAAAGACTTTGTTAACGTGATCCGGTGGTTTTCGTGAAATGGAATTATGTTTTTTTAATGGGATTTGGATAAATTTTAAATTGTCTAGAAAACTGATACTTTAATTTTCAATTGTGGAATTCACTTTTTATTTTCTTTTTTTTGTTGTTGTTGTTGTTGTTGTTTGTTTGTTTGTTTGTTTTTGAGACAGAGTCTTGCTCTGTCGCCAGGCGCCGGGCTGGAGTATAGTGGCACGATCTCGGCTCACTGCAACCTCCGCCTCCCAGGTTCAAGCAATTCTCCTGCCTCAGCCTCCTGGGTAGCTGACACTACAGGCAGGAGCCACCACGCCCAACTAATTTTTGTTGTATTTTTTTTAGTAGAGACGGGTTTCACCATGTTGGCCAGGATGGTCTCGATCCTTTGACCTCGTGATCCGCCCGCCCCGGCCTCCCAAAGTGCTGGGATTACAGGCTTGAGCCACCGCGCTCGGCCTGGAATTCACTTTTTCAATTGTGGAAATTTCCTAACGCCCCAACAGTATTTTCTTGTGTTAATTAATTTTGCAAAATGAGAATCATTGTCTGACACTCATCTAATTTATCCTGTTGTGATCTTATGGTCATAATAAGGAGAAAGAGGGTTTAATTTTTCTTGTATTTGGTTTGCTGGGTCATATCATAACCTAATTTTAGTATTTGAAAATAATGAGTATGATTCCTTAATGGCCAACTGAAGATTGAATTGTCCGGAACAAGCATACCGTGTTTGTGAATTATCAGTGTGGACCAGGAAAGTATATGTAAATTTTGAACTTGAGTGAAAAGATTGAAGTTGCAGACTTTTGCATAGGTGGTTTGTCAGTTTAAAACTCCAGAATTTATTATTGCCATATTTTCACATGTTGCTTATACAAGATTGTTATTCTGAGTAGTAATTGCTTCCCTGTCTATGTAGAAGTGCCTGTGTTTTTATTTATTGTTCAGATCAAAGACCAAAGCATATTCTTAAATATATTTTGTGTAATATTTTATTTGTATACAGTGTTGTTGAAATATTTAACTAGAGCACGGTATTTTAAATGTTAAGATGTAACATATGTTAAATAAAGCTGTTATTTTTGAATTTTAAAATTTGTTTTTTGGGGGTAAGAACTACTAGAGTTGATAAAATTCTGCCAAACTATTACTTATATGTACTATCGTGTAACATATTTTCTTGAAATATTTTTGTTTATAGAATTGAAGGTTCTTATCAGATGGGTTGCCGGGGACTATAAACAATGGAAATAAAGCCCCTGTATTTAAAAAAACAATTACATCGATTGTTAGTGACAAACATTGCCCCCAATTTTATAGATTTATTTATAGATTTATTATCTGTAAAATAATAACAAGGAGATGTTTAGACTCACATATGAGGTCCACACAAATTAGTATAAAATATCCTCAAATACACAAGACCTATAGCATCTCATTATTTTCAATTTCTTCGGTTTTTTTGTTGTTTTTGATTCGTATTACCATCAGCTGATAAGAAATTCCTTGAAAGTCATTCTTGGGACTATCCTCTCTCCCTGGGATTATATCAAGATTCTAGGCCGGGCGCGGTGGCTCACGCCTGTAAACCCAGCACTTTGGGAGGCAGAGACAGGCGGATCACGAGGTCAAGAGATCAAGACCATCCTGGTCAACATGGTGAAACACCGTCTCTACTAAAAATACAAAAATTAGCTGGGTGTGGTGGCACACGCCTGTTGTCCCAGCTACTCCGGAGGCCGAGGCAGGAGAATTGCTTGAACCCAGGAGGAGGAGGTTGCAGTGAGCTGAGATCGTGCCACTGCACTCCAGCCTGGCGCCTGGCAATGGAGCGAGACTCTGTCTCAAAAAAAAAAAAAAAAAGATTCTAGAGATTATGTCGATCCAGAAATTGAAGAAGGGAAAAATGACGTTTTATTGTTCATGGATCCACACTGGTCATGTCTGTACCCTCATGTGCCCCAAGCCCTCAGTGCCATGATGCCTCTCCAGTGCTTTGAAGCCAACTTGGTCCTGTTTGTTTTTTGTGCAGGAGTTGATCAGCAAGCTAGTTCATCATTACTAGAATGGGATAGTTCATTTGGGTAACCCTAAAAGATTTTGTTTTCGCTTAACCCTTTCCAGGGGTTTGGAGTAGTGGAGTGGACTTGTTGGGAAGTTGAAATCAATCTAGATAAATAATGACTAAACTCTCATGGGCCAATGACCCATGTGAGATTCTGATGAAAGATTTGAACTCAATAACAAGCTATTATTTTCATAAATACATAACACAAAAATATATAATATTTTTATCAAAAATTAACTTCCTTAACATCAACAGGATAAGCTATTTTTACCCTCCAAAAAAGTCTCTTTTTAGCCGGGCGCAGTGGCTCACGCCTGTAATCCCAGCACTTTGGGAGGCCAAGGCAAGCAGATCACGAGGTCAAGAGATCGAGACCATCCTGGCCAAAGTGGTGAAACCCCGTCTCTACTAAAAATACAAAACTTAGCTGGGTGTGGTGGCACGCACCTGTAGTCCCAGCTACTCGGGAGGCTAAGGCAGGAGAATTGCTTGAATCCAGGAGATGGAGGTTGCAGTGAGCTGAGATTGCGCCACTGCACTCCAACCTGGCACCAGGCAACAGAGCAAAACTCTGCCCCCCCCCCAAAAAAAAGCTCTTTTTAATTGTCATATAAATATTAAGGTCCTTTCTTTTTTCTTTATATTTCAGCTTTTATTTTAGATACAAGGGGTACATGTGTAGCATTATTCATTGATCATATTGGACCCAGCTAGTGAGCACAGTACCCAAAAGATAGTTTTTCAAACTTTGTCCCCATACTTCCTCTCCCAACTAGTATACCACTGTGTCTATTGTTTTCATGTTTATATCCATGTGTGCTCAATATTTAACTCCCACTCCTAAGTGAGGACATGCAGTATTTGGTTTCCTGTTCTGGTGTTAATTTCTTTAGGATTATGGTCTCCAGCTCCATCCATGTTGCTACAAAGGACATGATTCCTTTTTTCATGGCTATGTAGTATTCCATGTTGTATATGTACCACATTATTTTTATCCAATCCACCATTGATGGACACCTAGGTTGATTCCACGTCTTTGCAATGGTGACTAGCACAGCAATGAAAATATGAGTGCATGTGTCTTTTTGGTGTAATAATCTATATTCCTTTGGTTATATACTCTAATGGAATTTCTGCATTGACTGGTAGCCCTGTTTTAAGTTCTTTGAGAAATCTTCAAACTGCTTTCCACAGTAGCTGAACTAAGTTACATTCCCAACAGCAGACTTTGTGTTCCCTTTTCTCCACAGCCTCACCAGCATCTGTTGTTTTTTGACTTTTTAATAATACCCCTTCTGACTGGTGTGAGATGGTATCTCATTGTGGTTTTGATTTGCATTTCTCTGATGATTAGTGATGATGAGCATTTTTCCATATTGTTGGCCACTTGTATATCTGCTTTGGAAAAGTCTCTGATCACATCCTTTTAATGAGGTTTTTTTAATGTTTTGCTTATAGATTTAAGTATTTTATAGATTCTGGATATTAGGTGCATAGTTTGTGGATATTTTGTCCCACTCTGTGTGTTGTCTGTTTACTCTGTCGATCACTTCTTTTGCTGTGCCAAAGCTCTTTAGTTTAATTAGGTCCCACTTGCCAATTTTTGTTTGTCAATCACTTTTGGGGAATTAGCCATAAATCCTTTGTCAAGATGTTAAGAAAGGTATTTCCTAGGTTTTCTTCTATGATTTCTTTTTCTTTTTCTTTTTGGTGTTTGAGACAGAGTTTCACTCTTGTTGTCCAGGCTGCAGTCTGGACAATCAAATGGTGCAATCTCAGCTCACCGCAACTTCCACCTCTCAGGTTCAAGGGATTCTCCTGCCTCAGCCTCCCAAGTAGCTGGGATTACAGGCATGTGCCACCATGCCCGGCTAATTTTGTATTTTTAGTAGAAACAGGGTTTCTCCCTATTGGTCAGGCTGGTCTCAAACTCCCAACTTCAGGTGAGCCACCTGCCTCAGCCTCCCAAAGTTCTGGGATTACAGGTGTGAGCCACCGTATCTGGCCAGTTTTCTTCTATGATTTTTATAGTTTGAAGACTTACATTTAAATCTTTAATCCATCTTAAGTTAATTTTTCCATATGGTGAAAGATAAGAGTCTAGTTTCGTTCTTCTGCTTATGCCCCAGCCAACAATTGTAGCACCATTTATTGAACAAGGAGTCCTTTCCCCATTGCTTGTTTTTGTCAACCTTGGTGAAGTTCAATTGGTTGTAGGTGTGTGGCTTTATTTCTGAGCTTTCAATTCTGTTCCATTTGTCTGTGGGTCTGTTTTTGTATCAGTATCATGCTGTTTTGATTACTGTAGTCTTACAGTATAATTTGAAGTCAGGTAGGGTGATGACTCTTCCTATGCTCTTTTTACTTAGAATTTGCTTTGGTTATTGAGACTCTTCTTTGGTTCTGTATGAATTTTATAATACTTTTTTCTAATTCTGTGAAGAACGAATTGATAGTTTGACAGAAATAGCATTGAATCTATAAATTGCTTTGGCCAGTATGATCATCTTAATGATATTGATTCTTTCACTCCTTGAGCATGGTATGTTTCTCCATTTATTTGCATCATCTCTGATTTCTTTCAGTGATATACAGATTTTCTTGTAAAGATCTTTCACATCCTTGTTTAGCTGTATTCCTCGGTATTTCATTCTCCTTGTGGCTATTGTAAACAGGGTTATGTTCTTGATTTGATTCTCAGCCTGGACATTATTGGTGTCTAGAAATGCTCCTGATTTTTCATGTTGATTTTGTATTCTGAAACCTTAAAACTGATATTCAGTTTGAATATCCATTTGGTGGAGTCTTTTTTTCTTTGTGATATGCTTTTTTTATTTTAATTTTTAAGTTCCAGAGTACATGTGCAGGATGTGCAGGTTTGTTACATAGGTAAATGTGTGCCATGGTGGTTTGCTGCACAGATCAACCCATCACCTAGGTGTTAAGCCCAGCATTCATTAGCTATTTTTCATAATGCTCTACCTCCCCCACCCCACTTCCTAACAGGCTACCATGTGTGTTGTTCCACTCCCTGTGTCCATATGTTCTCATCGTTCAGTTCCCATTTATATGGGCAGTTCCCACTTATGCTGAGGATAATGACTTCCAGCTCCATCCATGGCCCTGCAAAGGACATAATCTTATTCCTTTTTATGGCTGCATAGTATTCCATGGTGTATACGTACCACATGTTCTTTATTCAGTCTATTATTGATGGGCATTTGGGTTGATTCCCTGTCTTTGCTATTGTAAACAGTGCTGCAATGAACATACACATGCATGTATCTTTATAACAGAATGATTTATATTCCTTTGGGTATATATACAGTAAGGTGATTGCTGGGTCAAATTGTATTTCTGGTTCTAGTTCTGTGAGAAATCATCACACTATCTTCCACAACGGTGGAACTAATTTAGATTCCCACCAACAGTGTAAAGGCATTTCTATTTCTCCACAGGCTTGCCAGAATCTGTTGTTTCTTGACTTTTTAATAATTGCCACTCTGATTGGCATGATGGCCTCTCATTATGGTTTTCATTTGCATTTCTCTAATGATCAGTGATGTTGAGCTTTTTTTGAAGTGTTTGTTGACCACATGAATGTCTTCTTTTGAGAAGTATCTGTTTATGTCATTTGCCTATGGGATTTAAGGGGGTTGTTTGCTTTTTTCTTTTTTGTGGGGGAGATGGGGTGTCTGGTTTATTCAAAGTGGCTGTCAGAGGCCCAACCATGGAGCAGAAACCAATTAGTTGGGAGCTGTGGGGTTGAACAGGGCAGGAATTTCCAGGTATCAGAAGGTAAAAGGAGGTCAGTTGAGCAGCCAGAACAGCATTAGGGCCATGCTGAGCAGGAGAGGCCACCCAGGGCCCTGCCCCACTCAAGGCTGCAGCATAGAACCTTGCCGTCTCCTCGTTGGGGTTGCCCTGGGCCAGGTCAAATCACATCTGGATGCTGCAGCCACTCCCTTGACTGTAGTTGCTGACCTAGTAGGAGTAACTCCAGATTTCATTGCACAGAGCAGTGGGTGTGGGAAAGTAGAAATGAAAAGGTACGCAGGCAGCTCCCACCAGGGACTTGTTAAATCCTGAGGTCCAGTTCCAGCCCTCGTGCCAGTTGCTCTTGCAGGTGTAGGAGGTGCAACGATCTTTCCACCATTGCCCACAATCCTCTTTGTACAGGGGCATGTTCAGTACCTGCTCTTTGCACCAGCTCTGATCCACCTGCTGGATCCAGGGCCCAAAGTTGGAGGAGCGCTTGTAGGGACAGGTGTCCTGGATGAAATGCTGTTTGCAGGCAGGTGCCATCTCTCTGCAGTGGTTCCAGTTGAATCTATATAGGTAGAAAACAAGGGGAATGCTTCCAGCTTTTGCCCATTCAGTAGAATATTGGCTGTGAGTTTGTCATAAATGACTTACTATTTTGAGGTATGTTCCTTCGATACACAGTTTGTTAACAGTTTTTAACATGAAGGAATATTGAATTTTATAGAAGGCCTTTCTGAATCTATCAAGATAATCATGTGTTTTTTGTCTTTAGAACTGTTTATGTGATGAATTATGTTTGCTGATTTTCATATGTTGAACCAGCCTTGCATCCTGAAGATGAAGCCAACTTGATAGTGACGGGTAAGCTTTTTGATGTACTGCTGGATTCAGTTTGCCAGTATTTTATTGAGAATTTTTGCATTGATGTTCATCAGGGATATTGCCCTGAAGTTTTCTTTTTCTGTTGTATCTCTGCCAGGCTTTGGTATCAGGATTATGCTGGCCTCATAGAATGAGTTGGGGGGAGTCCCTCCTTTTCAATTGTTTGGAATCATTTGAGAAGAAATGATGCCAGTTCCTCTTTATACCTCTGGTAGAATTCATCTGTAAATCCATTTGGTCCTGGTCTATTTTTTGGTTTGTAGGCTATTTATCACTGCTCGATTTCAGAGCTTGTTATTGGTCTATTCAGGGATTCAACTTCTTCCTGGGTCAGTCTTGGGAGGGTGTATGTATCCAAAAATTTATTCACTTCTGGAAGATTTTCTGGTTTATTTGCATAGAGGTGTTTATAATGTTCTCTGATGGTTGTTTGTATTTCTTTGGTTTTAGTGGTGATATTCCCTTTATTTTTTTTTATTGTGTTTATTTGATTCACTTCTCTTTCCTTATTAATCTAGCTAGCAATCTATCTATTTTATTAATTTTTTCAAAAAACCAGCTCCTGAATTCATTATTTTTGAAGGGTTTTTCTGTCTCTATTTTCTTGAGTTCCACTCTAATCTTGGCTATTTCTTGTCTTCTAGCTTTAGGTTTATTTGCTCTTTGTTCTCTAGTTCTTTCATTTGCAACATTAGGGTATCAGTTTTAAATCTTTCGGTCTTTTTGATGTGGGCATTTAGTGCTATAAATTTCCCTCAACACTGCTTTAGCTGTGTCCCAGATTCTGGTAGATTGTCTCTTTTTCTCATTGGTTTCAAAGAACTTTTTGATTTATGCCTTAATTTCCTTATTTACCCAGGAGTCATTCAGGAGCAAGTTGTTCAATTTCCATGAAGTTGTGTGGTTTTCAGTAAGTTTCTTAATCTTTAGTTCTAATTTGATTGTGCTGTGGTCTGAGAGACTATTATTATTTCAGTTCTTTTGCATTTGCTGAGGAGTGATTTGCTTCCAATTATGGGATCAGTTTTACAGTAGGTGCCATGTGGAGCTAACAGTATATATTCTGTTGCTTTGGGGTGGAGAGGTCTGTAGATATCTATAAGGTCCACTTGATCCAGAGCTGAGTTCAAATCCTGAATATCTTTGTTAATTTTGTTTTGTCGATCTGTCTAATATTGACAGTGGGGTGTTAAAGTCTCTTGCTATTATTGCGTGGGCGTCTAAGTCTCTTTTAGGTTTCTAAGAACTTGTTTTATGAATCTGGATGCTCTGTATTGCGTGCATATATGTTTAGGATAGTTAGCTCTTCTTATTGAATTGACCCCTCTACTACTATGTAATGCCTTTCTTTGTCTCTTTTTACCTTTGCTGGTTTAAAGTCTGTTTTGTCAGAAACTAGGATTAGAACTCCTGCTTTTTTCTGTTTTCAAATTGCTTGATAAATTTTTCTCCATCATTTATTTTAGTCTATGTGTATCTTTTTGCATGTGAGATGGGTCTCTTGAATACAGCACACCAATAGATCTTTGCTCTATCTAGCTTGCCATTCTGTGTCTTTTAATTGGGTCATTTAGCCCATTTACATTTAAGATTAATATTGTTATGTGTAAATTTCATCCTGTCATCATGATGTTAGCTGGTTATTTTGCAGACTTGTTTATGTAGTTGCTTCATAGTCTTGTTGGTCTGTGTACTTCAGTGTGTTTTTTTAGTGGCTGGTAATGCTTTTTCCTTTCCATGTTTAGTGCTTCCTTCAGAATCTCTTGCAAGGCAGGCCTGGTGGTGATGAATTTTCTCAGCATTTGCTTGTCTGAAAAGGATTTTATTTCTCCTTCGCTTATGAAGCTTAGTTTGGCTGAATATGAAGTTCTCAGTTGGAAATTCTTTTCTTTAAGAATATTGAATTTTGGCCCTCAATGTCTTCTGGCTTCTAGGATTTCTACTGAGATGTCTGCTGTTAGTTTGAAGGACTTCCCTTTATAGGTGACTTGGCCTTTCTCTCTGACTACCCTTAACATATTTTCCTTTATTTCTACCTTGGAGAAGCTGGTGATTATGTGTCTTTGGGTTGATCTTCTTGTGGAGTATTTTACTGGGGTTCTCTGTATTTCCTGCATGTTGCCCTGTCTTGTTAGGTAGGGAAGTTCTCCTGGATGATATTATCCTAAAATGGATTTTCCAACTTGGTTTCATTCTCCCTGTGTCTTTTGGGTATCCCTATCAGTCACAGGTTCAGTCTTTTAGCACAATCCCATAGATTTCAGAGGTTTTGTTTGTTTCTTCTCATTTTTTTCTCTAATCTTGTCTGCCTGCCTTATTTCCACAGGGTAGTCTTCAACCTCTGATATCCTTTCATCTGCTTGGTCTATACAGCTATTGATACTTGTGTTTGCATTGTGACGTTCTCATGTTGTGTTTTTTAGCTCTGTTGAGTCATTTATATTCCTCTCTAAACTGGTTATATTCTGGTTAACAGCTCCTGTAATGTTTTATCATTCTTAGCTTCTTTGCAATGAATTAGAACACACCTCTTTAGCTCAGCAAAGTTCATTATTACCTGTCTTCTGAAGCCCACTTCTGTCAATTCATTCATCTCAGCCTCAGCCCAGTTCTGTGCCCTTGCTGAGATATGTTGTGATCATTTGGAGTAGAAGAGGCACTCTGTTTTTTGTTTTTTTGGTTTTTTTTTAGTTTTCAGGATTTTTGCCTTGATTCTTTCTCATTTCTATGGGCTTACCTACCTTTGATCTTTGAGGCTGCTGACCTTTGGAGGGGGGTTTTGTGGGGTCTTTTTTGTTAATGTTGTTGTTGTTGCTTTCTGATTGTTTTTCTTTTAGCAGTCATGCCTCTCTTTCTTAGGGCTGCTGCAATTTGCTGGGGGTTCACTCCAGACCCTATTCATCTGGTTCCTTCCTGCCCCTGAAGATATCACCAGTGGAGGCTGCAGAATAGCAAAGATGGCAGTCTGCTCCTTCCTCTGGGAGCTCTATCTCAGAGGGGCACTGACGTAATGCCAGGCAGAATGCTCCTATATGAGGTGTCTGGAGACTCCTGTTGGGACATCTCGCCTAGTCAGGAGGAGCAGAATAAGGGACCCATTTAAATAAGCAGTCTGACTGCCTCTTGGTGGAGTGGGTGTGCTTTGCTGGGGAAATCCTCCTCATCCAGGCTTCCCTGATTCTCCAGAACCAGCAGGCAGAAAAGACTAAAACTGTTGATCCATGATACCACAACTGCCCCACATCTTTTGGGGTCACTACCTGCAGGGGTTTGTCCTGCAAAACCTGACTCAACAATGAATGAATAAATTCACTCATGCACAGAATACAATGAATGAGTGGGCCAAGGTGTTCAGGCCACTCACAGACACTTGAAGAGAGTGCTGTAAAGAGAGAGCAGTCACCACCCCACCACGCCAGCCTCTCTGGCCTTTATTCAGCACACATTAAATGACAAAGGCCTTGAGTCAACACCTTAGGGTATAGAGATTAAAGGACAGGTTCCAAGGCCTAAAGCAAACACCATTAGTGGGTAATATCTCTGGTTGACCTCCTCGCGAGAGAGGCATTTGGAATAATCAAAGGTTAGTTTATAGAACCACATGAGTAAACAAGTTATTCAGATAAACTCCCCCACATTCCCTAGCTAATTACTTTTCTTATCAACTAAAGGTAAAGGGGATAAGGCTGCCTTCAGCTGAAACTTCTCGTGAAACTATGCAAACTTCTCGTCCTTCCAAGAAGGTTTGTGACTATATTCTATAACTTTCTCTAATATTTTTCCCTTAATATTTTTGTCACTACCCTGACCGAACTCTCACACTCCTCCTAAGAGCTCCTCTCATGGATATCAGAGTTCTGTCCATAAACCCCTGGCTGGGGATGCTGAAATTCCCACAAGCAGGCCCCACCTGGTGAGAAGTGGATCAATGTCCCACTTAACGAAACAGTCTGGGCTCTTGGCTATATCAGACCCAAATGACTCACTCCTCACTTCCTCCCTCCCCATTCCACCATGGCCCCCAAAGACTCTCAGGGTGGCCCCTTGTCCACACTGCTTGGAGGGAATGTGCTATGAGTTAAGTTTTCTCTTCTGGTCCTGGAAAAATGAGTATTGACAAGGTTGCTAGATCTGCACAAAAAAGAAAGTGCCACTTAATAAAAAATTTACCCCAATAGTGGTACCATCTGCAGAGCTTGCTGCCCTTGGACCTTAGCAGGAAGCCTTCCGGGTGTTGTAATCAGTAGGCAGAGGAGAGGGATGCCGTGGAATTAAAAAGAACAAAAACAAGAGTGCCATGCCAAATGTCCCCAACATGACCCAGTTAAGCAGGAGCTGGGAGTAACGGGAAAATGAACTAGAATACAATGAGCTGCCCCATTACGGCAGGATGAATGGAGTAGGGGTTCCCACTTCCATGTACAGAGACCTTCACCCACTGCGGCTGATCCCCCTAGTTCACCACCTGAACCACAGGCTGCTGCTCCACGCCACACAGCATGCCCCACACCCCAGTGTCATGCTGGCCAGCATGGGATCCACTGTCAACGACACCTTGAAGCAGGACAAGGACACAATCTATGGGCACCCATCATTTCCTCTGTTAGCTCTGGTCTTTGAGAAGTGCAAGCTGGCAATCTGCACTCCCCGGGAACCTGGAGTGGCCGGCGGAGACGTCTGCTCCTCCAACTCCTTCAACAAGGACATCGCAGTCTTCGCCAAGAAGGTTTGTGCCGAAAAGCCACTTTTCTCCTCAAATCCAGAGCTGGACAATTTGATGATACAAGCAATACAAGTACTAAGGTTTCATCTTTTGGAGTTAGAAAAGGTTCCTGAACTGTGCGATAACTTCTGCCACTGATACCTTAGCTGTTTGACGGGGAAAATGCCCATCAACCTTGTCATCGATGAAAGAGATAACAGCACCAAGTCAGATCATGAAGAACTTTCAGACTCCTCCACAAATCTCGCTGACCATAACCCTTCTTCTTGGTGAGACCACGATGATGCAACCTCAACCCACTCAGCAGGCACCTCAGGGCCCTCCAGTGGGGGCCATGCCTCCCAGAGCTGAGACAACAGCAGTGAGCAAGGGGATGGTTTAGACAACAATGTAGCTTCACCTGGTACAGGTGACGATGATGATCCAGATAAGGACAAAAAACAACAGAAGAAAAGAGGCATTTTCCCCAAAGTAGCAACAAATATCATGAGAGCATGGCTCTTCCAGCATCTAACACATCCGTACCCTTCCAAAGAGCAGAAGAAACAGCCCAAGACACAGGACTTCCAATTCTCCAAGTAAACAACTGGTTTATTAATGCCAAAAGAAGAATAGCACAGCCCATGATTGACCAGTCAAATCAAGCAGTGAGCCAAGGAGCGGCATATAGTACAGAGAGTCAGCCCATGGGGAGCTTTGTGTTAGATGGTCAGCAACACATGGGGATCTGGCCTGCAGGTTTGCAGAGCATGCCAGGGGACTGCGTTTCTCAGGGTGGTCCTATGGGAATGAGTATGGCACAGCCAAGTTATACTCCTCTCCAGATGACCCCACACCCTACTCAATTAAGACATAGACCCCCAATGCATTCATATTTGCCAAGGCATCACCACCACCCAGCCATGATGACGCACAGAGGAACCCCTAACCACCCTAGAATGACAGTGTCAGCACAGAGCCCCACAATGTTAAATTCTGTAGATCCCAATGTTGGTGGACACGTTATGGACATTCATGCCCAATAAAATGAGTGGGCTTAGGTGTCCATGCCACTCACAGACACTTAAAGAGAGTGCTGTAAAGAGATAGCAGCCACCACCCCAACACGCTGGTAGTACTTTGTTGAAGTTTTTCTGTCAGCCAGGTGAGTGCCTCATGCCTGTAATCCAGCACTTTGGGAGGCTGAGACAGGTGGCTCACCTGAGGTCAGGAGTTCAAGACCAGCCTGGCCAAAATGGGGAAAACCCATCTGTATTAAAAATACAAAAATTAGCCAGGCGTGGTGGTGCATACCTGTAATCTCAGCTACTCAGGAGGTTGAGGCAGGAGAATTTCATAAACCCGGAAGGTAGAGGTTGCCATGAGCTTATGTCATAGCACTGCACTCAAGCCTGGGCGACAGAATGAGACTTCATCTCAAAAAAGAAAGAAAAGAAAAAAGGAAGGAAGGGAGGGAGGGAGGGAAGGAAAAAGAAAAGAAAGAAAGAGAAAGAGAAATTAATTTTTGTGTCTATAGTAATCAGGGATATGGGCCTGAAGATTTTTTACTTTGTCATGTCTCTGCCAGATTTTGGTATGAGGCAGGAGAATCACATGAACCCAGGAGGCAGAAGTTGCAGTGAGCCAAGATTGTGCCATTGCACTCCAACCCGGGTGACAGTGTGAGACTCCATCTCAAAAACAAAAAAAAAATGGGCCTCTCGAAGACAACAGATGGTTGGATGTTATCTTTTGATCTAGATTACCACTGTGTGCCCTTTAAGTGTGGGTGTTTAGCCTATTTACATTCAAGGTTAGTATTGACATGTGTGATTTTGATCTTATCATGTCGCTAGCTGGTTGTTACGTAGACTTGATTGCATAGCTGCTTTATAGTGCCTGTGGGCTATGTGCTTATGTGTGTTTTTGTGGTAGCAGATGTTATTCTTTCAATTCCCTTCATACTCTCTTAGGACTCTCTTAGGAACCCTTCGTAAGGCTAGTGTAGTTGAAATGTATTCCCACAGCATTTGCTTGTCTATGAAGGATTTTATTTCTCCTTCACTTATGAAGCTAAATTTGAGTGGATTTTAAATTCTCTGTTGAAATTATTTTCTTTAGGGATACTGAAAATAGGCCACCAATCTCTTCTGAAGGTATGTAAGGTTTCTGTGGAGATGTCTGCTACTGGTCTGATGAGGTTCCTCCTGCACGGGACCTGCCCTTTGTCTCTAGATGTCTTCATGATTTTTTCTTTTGCATTAACTTTGGTGAATCTGATAACTATGTGCCTTGGGCTGGTCATCTTGTATCTAGCTGGGTATCTCTGTACCTCTTGGATTTGCATGTCCACCTCTGATTAGGGAAATTTTCATGGACTATATCCTCAAATATATTTTCCAAGTTTCTCATTCTCTCTCCTCTTTCAGGAGTGACAATGAGTTGTAGATTTGGTTTCCTTACATAATTCCATATTTTCCTGAGGCTTTGCTTATTGTTCTTAATTCTTTTTTGTTTATTTTTGTCTAAGTTGACTGAAAGAACAAGGCTTCAAGCTCTAAGATACTTTCCTCAGCTTGGTCTATTCTGCTGCTAATACTTCCAATCGTATTATGTTCTTGAAGTGAGTTTTTCAGCTCTGGAAGTTCAGTTTGGTTCTTTCTTAAAATGGCTATTTTATCTTTCTGCTTTTCGATTATTTTACTGGATTCTTTGGATTCCTTACAGTAAGTTTTAGTTTTTCTTGAATCTTGATGAGCTTCATTGTCATTCAGGTTCTTAATTCTATGTCTGATGTTTCAGTCATTTCAGACTGGCTAAGAATCATTAGTGGGGTCCTAATGGATTTGTTTGGAAGTAAGGAGATACTCTGGCTTTTTGGATTGCCAAAATTGTTTTGTGTATGTATATATATGCAGTTTCGCTCTGTCGCCCAGGCTGGAGTGCAGTGGGGTGATCTCAACTCTCTGCAACCTCTGCCTCCTGGGTTCAAGTGATTCTCCTGCCTCAGCCTCCCAAGTAGCCAGGACTACAGACACATGCCACCACGCCCAGCTAATTTTTGTATTTTTAGTAGAGACAGGGTTTCTCCATGTTGGCCAGGATGGTCTCCATCTCTTGATCTTGTGATTTACCCTCCTTGGCCTCCCAAAGTGCTGGGATTACAGATGTGCACCACCATGCCCACGGATTGCCAGAGTTCTTACCTGATTCTTTCTCATCTGGAAGAGTTGGTGTTCCTTTAACTGTGGTGTAAGTTGAATATATTCAGTTGGCTTTATTTCTAGATGCTTTCAGAGGGTCGAAGTCTGTATAGAATCTTTATGTGTAGGTGAATTCTTGTGTTTGATTTCACAGGTGCACATAAAAGTGGGATAAGTTTTTGCTGCTGTGGTTTAGGCCATGGTCCAGTAGATGGGGTTTAAGAGTAATGACCAGTAGCTAAGTTAATACCTAGTGTTCCTAGGCATGCTCTGTGTAGGGTGGGAGAGAGAGATGGCTCCCCCCACCAGGTCCACTCCTGGTCCTTGAGGGAGCCTGCTCCGATCGCTGCCACTGTGCCCAGGTATCTTTTGTTAGGTGCAAGGCTGCAGAAGGGAGATATGCCACACTCTCTCTGGACTGGCCCTGTGGAAGGAGGAATGCCCTGTTACCACCCTTGCCCAAGAGCATGCTCATCTCACTCTTCTCAGTGTTCTGAAGATGCGGGTTTCTCCCTCACTCAAATGCCAGCTGCAGATCTTGGCACCACACTCCCAAACTACATGCTACAGCCCTGGGGCACCAGGACATCCCACAGAGGCTCATGTTTACATTCCAGCTACCCTGGGGCAATCCATTGAGCCCTTGAGATACCAGAAAAGTACTCAGATGCAGCAAAACACTCAGGCTGGGCTGTGGGAGTTGCAATGTGCACCCAATCCTGCAAGGCAGCTAAACATGGACCTTGGGAGGGGTCAGTGGGCAGAAGGGCTTGTAAAGCAGATGCATCACAGGTCCTCAGGGAAATTGGACTCACTGTCTTAGCTCAGAAATTACCTGGCACCCCTGCCTCCCAGAGGGGTATGGAGAAACCTGGGGGATGGGCGTCTGTAGCTGCACTCTACTGGAGCTGCCTAGTGCACAAAAACTCCTGGGCATTATGTTGTCCAAAAGCCTGTTTCTGCCTGCTTTTCAGGGAGATCACCCTGCCAGCTCATACCTAGGAGACATAGGGTCTCTTATAGCTAGGATTTCAGAGGTCCAGGACAAGAGTGAGCTGTCCCTCAGCTCCCTGGCACAGCTTCTGGGAAAAGGGGCAATTAAGGGAGCTGGGTATGCCTCTGTGTGGTGGGGAATTACCCTGGCATTCAAGCACCACGCACAGGGTTCACAGCTGCCTCATTCTTTAGCCTCGGGTTTAGCATAGCCTCTCCATCCACTCTGAGTGTTTTCTCCAAAAAATTAGTGAATTAGTATAATATTTTACTAATGAAACAAAGTTAAATAATTGTTTTGATTAAAAATACATCTTAATAGTAAATTGCTACTGTTTGACTTAGGTAAAGTTGAACTGGATTTCTACATTCTAGGAATAAGAGTAAACCAGAAGTAGACTGACAATCCCAGATCCAGCAGCTCATTTGTGAATCACCTAATCACTGAAAATGGATTTAGATGACTAAAGACTACTAGTGCCCTCCCCTGCCTATAAGAAGCAAAAGTAGACCTGGCAAGACACCAAATAGGAACAGCTCCAGTCGGCAACTCCCAGCAAGATCAATGCAGAGGGTGCATTTCTGCGTTTCCAACTGAGGTACCTGGTTCATCACATTGGAACTGGTTAGACAGTGGGTGCAGCCCATAGAGGGCAAACCAAAGCAGGGTGGGGTGTCACTTCACCTGGGAAGTACAAGGGGTCGAGGAATTCCTCCCCTAGCTAACAAAAGCCATGAGAGACTGTGCTGTGAGGAACACTCCACTCCAGTCCAGATACTACACTTTTCCCATGGCTGCAACCCACAGACCAGGAGATTCACTAAGGTGCTTAAGACACCAGGACCCTGGGTTTCAAGCACAACACTGGGCAGCTGTTTGGGCAGATGCCGAGCTAGCTGCAGGAGTTTTTTTCTCATACCCCAGTGGCACCTGGAATGCCAGCAAGACAGAGAAGTTCACTCCTCTGGAAAGGGGGCTGAAGTCAGGAAGCCGAGTGATCTAGCTCAGCAAACCCAACTCCATGGAGCTCAGCAGCTAAGATCCACTGGCTTGAAATTCTCACTGCCAGCACAGCAGTCTCAAGTTGACCTGGGACACTCAACCTTGGTGGGGGAGGAATATCTGCTATTACTGAGGCTTGAGAAGGCGGTTTTCCCCTCACAGTGTAAACAAAGCCGCTGGAAAGTTGGAACTATGCAGAGCCGGCCACAGCTCAGCAAAGCCACTATAGCCAGACTGCATCTCTAGATTCCTCCTCTCCAAGCAGGGCATCTCTGATAAAAAGGCAGCAGCCCCAGTCAGGGGCTTACAGATAAAACTCCCATCTTCCTGGGACAGAGCACCTGGGGGAAGGGTCAACTATGGGCACAGCTTCAGCTGACTTAAACGTCCCTGCCTGCCAGCTCAGTGCAGCGAATCTCCCAGCATGGTGCCTGAGCTCTGCTAAGGGTCAGACTGCCCCCTCAAGTGGGTCCCTGATCCCCATGTCTCCTGACTGGGAGACACCTCCCAGCAGAGGTCAACAGACATCTCATACAGGAGAGCTCCGGATTGTATCTGGTGGGTGATCCTCTGGGGCAAATCTTCCAGAGGAAAAAAACAGGCAGCAATCTTTGCTGTTCTGCAGCCTCCACTGGTGATACCCAAGCAAACAGCGTCTGGAGTGGACCTCCAGCAAACTCTAGCAGACCTACAGCAGAGGGCCTGGCCATTAGAAGGAGAACTAATGAACAGAAAGGAATAGCATCAACATCAACAAAAAGGATGTCTGTTCAAAATCCCCATCTGAAGGTCACCAACATCAAAGACCAAAGGTAGATAAATCCATGAAGATGGGGAAAAACCAGTACAAAAAGGCTAAAAGTTCCAAAAAGTCCCTTCTCCTCCAAAGGATCACAACTTCTCACAAGCAAGGGAACAAAACTGGATGGAGAATGAGTTTGACAAATTGGCAGAAGTAAGCTTCATAAGGTGGGTAATAAACTCTAAGCTAAAGGAGCAGGTTCTAACCCAGTGCAAGGAAGCTAAGAACCTTAAAAAAAGGTTAGCGAGATTGCTAACTAGAATAACCAGTTTAGAGAAGAACATAAATGACCTGATGGAGCTGAAAAACACAACACAAGAACTTTGTGAAGCATACACAAGTATCAATAGCCGAATCGATCAAGTGGAAGAAATGATATCAGAGACTGAAGAACAACTTAATGCAATAAAGCATGAAGATCAACTTAATGAAATAAAGCATGAAGACAAGATTAGAGAAAAAAGAATGAAAAGGAACAAACAAAGCCTCCAAGAAATATGGGACTATTGGAAAACACCAAACCTATGTTTGATTGGTGTACCTCAAAGTAACAGGGAGAGTGGAACCAAGTTGGAGAACACTCTTCAGGATATTATCCAGAAGAACTTCCCCAACCTAGCAAGACAGGCCAACATTCAAATTCAGGGATCAATGCCACAGGAAAAGCTAACTATCCTAAATATATATGCACCCAATACAGAAGCACCTAGATTCATAAAGCAAGTTCTTAGAGACCTACAAAGAGACTTAGACTCCCACACAATAATAGTGGGAGACTTTAACACCCCACCATCAATATTAGCCAGATCAATGAGATAGAAAATTAACAAGGATATTCAGGACTTGAACTCAGTTATGGACCAAGCAGACCTAATAGACATCTACAGAACTCTCCACCCCAAATGAACAGAATATACATCCTTCTCAGCACCACATCTCACTTATTCTAAAATTGACCACATAATTGGAAATAAAACATTCCTCAGCAAATGCAAAAGAACAGAAATCATAACAAACAGTCTCTCAAACAACAGTGCAATCAACTTAGAACTCAAGATTAAGAAACTCACTCAAAACTGCACTACTACATGGACAGTGAACAACCTGCTCCTGAATGACTACTGGGTAAATAACAAAATTAAGGCAGAAATAATGAAGTTCTTTGACACTGATGAGAACAAAGACACAACATACCAGAATCTCTAGGACATGGCTAAAGCAGTGTTTAGAGGGAAATTTATAGCACTAAATGTCCACAAGAGAAAGCAGGAAAGATCTAAAATTGACACCCTAATATCACAATTTAAAAAAACTAGAGAAGCAAGAGCAAACAAATTCAAAAGCTAGGAGAAGACAAGAAATAACTAAGATCAGAGCAGAACTGAAGGAGATAGAGACAAGAAAAACTCTTCAAAAAAATTTTTGAATCCAGAAGCTGGTTTTTTAAAATGATCAACAAAATGATAGACTGCTAGTCAGATTAAGAAAGAAGAAAAGAGAGAAAAATCAAATAGATGCAATAAAAAATGATATAGGGGAAATCACCTCTGATTCCACATAAACACAAACTATCACCAGAGAATACTATAAACACCTCTATGCAAATAAACTAGAAAATCTAGAAGAAATGGATAAATTCCTGGACACATACACACTCCCAAGTCCAAACCAGAAAGAAGTTGAATCCCTGAATAGACCAATAACAAGTTCTGAAATAGAGGCAGTAATTAATAGCGTACCAACCAAAAAAAGTCCATCATCAGACTGCCAAAACCTCCCAAATGCATGGGAGCTAAAATATATACAAGTATAGCATAAAATAAAGTGAAAGAGGCTTTTGCATTTCCTTATGTTTTTTTAATTATCCTTTAAGTTCTGGGAAAGGACGCTTGCACACAAACGCACAAGTAAATAACATACAATGTGAGCAAGTATTTCCCAGAAAATACTGGAAATTAAGAGAAAAGGAATGCCCATCCCAGTCCCCAGTTCCACAGAGTTTTCTCTGAGAAATTGGTTTAAGAGTGAAGGCCCTGCCCAAGCACCCACACTCCCAGGTCTTCCCTTTGGCAGAAGATTTGTCCGTTTCTTTGGGGTTTTCCAGCAAGTCACATGGGCTGAAACAGGATGTCCACACATAAAAACGCATCTGAAATTCTTATAGCTACACTCAGGAGTCAGGAGTTTTTTCTTAGAAAAAGAGCCGAGGCCAGGCATGGTGGCTCACGCCTGTAATCCCAGGACTTTGGGAGGCTGATGCAGGTGGATCACGAGGTTAGGAGATGGAGAACATCTGGCTAACACAGTGAAACCCATCTCTAAAGTACAAAAAATCAGCCTGGCTTCATGGCATGTGCCTGTAGTCCCAGCTACTCAGAAGGCTGAGGCAGAAGAATCGCTTGAACCTGGGAGGCAGAGGTTGCAGCAAGCCGAAATCACACCACTGCACTCCAGCCTGTGTGACGGAGTGAGACTATGTCTCACAAAAAAAGAAAGTCAGAGCCTTCTGTCTAGGGGGTTGTAGGGAGAGGCATAGTTACTAGGATAAGCCCAGATTGTCAGTTTCCACCCACCTCCCTGTCTGTTGCCTTAGTGACTACAAATAGCACATTCCAATCCTTAGAAGACCTTCCAGAGTCTGGCATTATGGAGATTGACTGGGCAAAGGCTGGACTACAAACAGCTCACTATTTGTTACTGTTGCCTGAGTTACTACAAGCCATTGTGCCTTCTTCTAACCTCCAAATCTGTGTCCCACCGTGTGAACCAAAAAACACATTTGATTCAGTTCCATGGTGCCACAAAAAAAAAAAATCCCATTTCCTTCCTATGGCTGGTCCTATAAGTTTTGACAAAAAACATGAGACACAGGACAGAATACCCCAGTGGCTCCAAGCTTCAAGGTTCCAGACACATTTACAACTGAGTCAAGGAATGAAAAAACTTAGCATACGAAACTATACAAAATATTTACAAAAAATGTGCTACAAAGCAGAAATATGGAAAACTCACCATATGATCTAACACTAAAGCCTGTAAATGAAAAGAGCAAGAAGGCTGTGCCTCACTGTGAGTTGACATCTTGTGAGGACAGGCTAAAGACCCACACATTCCAGGAAAGCCTTCAGCCCTGAGTCAGGGTAGAAATAATACATAGCAGGCAAGCGTGTGACAAACTGACAGGTTCTTTCGGTTTGCTGTACAGACAAAACCAGTTCACTGAAACCATGGTATTGCAGGAAAGAGTTTAATTAACATGAGGCCAGGCATGTTTGAGATGGAGTTATTACTCAAATCAGTCTCCCAGAAGAATTAGACGTCAGAATTTTTCAAGGATCATTTGGTGGATGGGAGGCTAGGGAATGGGTACTGCTGATTGGTTGGGTATGCTCTCATAGCGATGTGAGGTAAAGTCCTCATGGGCTGAGTCTGCCTCGGGGTTGTGGGGGAGCCACAGGACCTGTTGAGTCATCAATCACAAGTCCAGGTGGGGTCAGCCTGAAAAACATCTCAAAAAAACAGTCTTAGGTTCTACGGTAGCGATGTTATCTACAGAGGTAACTGCAGTTGTTACAAATCTTGTGACTTCCAAAATAATGATTGGTTATTTTTTATGCCTGTATTTTAGCAGAATTTAGGTTCCTCTCATAATCCTAGCTTTGTGGCCTTTCATTAGCGTTAAGATGGTGGTTTAGTTCAGGGAAGAGCTATCATCGTCCTTGCTATAAGGTTAAACTATAAACTCAATTTCTTCCAAAGTTAGCTGGGCCTACACCCAGGAGTGACCAAGGACAGCTTGGAGGTTAGAAGCAAGTTGGAGTCAACTATGTCAGATTTCTCTTACTGTCATAATTTTGCAAAGGAAGTTTCAAGGGCATGGCCAGAATGGAAATTCCACTGCGCACCCAACAGGAGATGATATCCCTGCATCTAAGGTCAGGCTTCATGTATAATGGCCACCGTCTTATTCCTAGTAGCTGCAAGAAGGTTACCTCAGCTGAGGCTCTTGCTACCCATTGACAAAAACTTCAGTCCAAAACTCTGGGGTTGACAGAGCTCAGTTGGCCTCCAGTCTTGTGCCCCCAACTTGGAACAAGATTCTGTCCTCCTTAGTTAGATCTTGGAAGCTAGGATCATAAATGGAGGATTTTCAAGGAAACTTTTGTTCCACATGAATTGCCAAATTTTCAATCTCTGCTTCTGAAACTTTTTAGATAAAGACATACATTCATCCCACATTTCTTGACAACATGATTCATGAACCCACTTGCCATAAGAAATAAATCAGACCCTCTGGTGGGGGCCACAAACATTAAATGAGCTGAGCAGAACTTAGTTTTATGAAAGTTGTCAGTATCAACATGAAGTCACTTAAGTCAAACTTTAACAAAATAGAGCCAGGAGGCCTTGGAAAAGGGCCTCTCATGCACTGATGACTATGATAAGAATTGTTGCAATAGCTGTCTAAAAACCACAAAAATTCCAGACAAGATATTTCTGTGAAGACATCCCCCAGCAACAGCCAGTGTTCCAATGAATAACTGCCAACTCCTGCTATGAGCTTCAAAAACCAAGAAGTTTGTTTCAAAACAACTTATGCAATCTTCCCCCTTTAGCCTTTATAAGCTTACCTTTCCTCCAACCTTTTCAGATGTGCCTATGGCTCACCACCACATGCATACCCTGGATTGCAAGCCCTTGCTATTGTTGAAAAATCTGTTTTGGAGAGTCTCTCTCTGTCACTCATTTAGGTTGACAGTTCTAATCATCAAACTGAGCAATATTTTCAAGTTATTACATCTTCAAGCAGAAAGATTCACTTACTCGATTTGAAGTAATTATTGCCACAAAAAAGACAATAGCTGCATTGTTGGAATTTGGCTTTTGAAGTGTGTGTGTGGGGGGTGTGTGTGGGGGGTGTGTGTGTGTGTGTGTGTGTTAATTTCTCTCAGGAAATACACTGTTAAGTACTTCCTTATCTGGTCAGTGTTGCTCTTTCCTTTGAAACTAATTGTTTAAAAATAAATAAAAGCTATTTTAATTTCCTTACAAAATGTTTACTATTAGTTAACAATAAAAAGTTGTCACTTTATAAAATAAAATTGACATTTAAAAAATTGTCAGTTCTAATACTGTAAAAGTCTCTAGCCATTTTCAAAAAGACTGGTCTATTCAAAATATCTTTCAAAGTCCTGAATCTTTGAAAACTGTTCTGCAAGATTTGTGGAAAGCAAGGCTAGATTTTTCTTTCTAAATGGCCAGGTTTGCTGTTCACTATATTGTATAAAAGGACTTTTAAAATAGTTTAAATTTCAAAGTATATAATTAAAAATCAAAAATGGGCCCGGCCCATCCGGCCCCGGCCCGCCATCGCGCCCACCAGCCATGAGCTCCACGCAGTTCAACGATGGCTCCTCCTACGGGCTGTCGGCCGAGGTCAAGAACCGGCTCCTGTCCAAGTATGACCCTGAGAAGGAGGCAGAGCTCCGAAGCTGGATCGAGGGACTCACCTGTCTCTCCGTTGGCCCCGACTTCCAGAAGGGCCTGAAGGACGGAATTATCTTATGCACACTGATGGACAAGCTACAGCCAGGCTCCGTCCCCAAGATGAACCGCTCCATGAAGAACTGGCACCAGCTAGAAAACCTTTCCAACTTCATCGAGGCCATGGTCAGCTACGGCGTGAACCCCGTGGACGTGTTCGAGGCCAACGGCCTGTTTGAGAGCGGGAACACGACGCAGGTGCAGGTGTCTCTTCTCGCCCTGGCAGGGAAGGCCGAGACTAAGGGGCTGCAGGGCGGGGTGGACATCGGCCTCAAGTACCCGGAGAAGCAGGAGCGGAACTTCAACGACGCCACCATGAGGGCCGGCCAGTGCGTCATCGGGCTGCAGATGGGCACCAACCAATGCGCCAGTCAGTCGGGCATGACCGCGTACGGCATGAGGAGGCATCTCTACCACCCCAAGAACCACATCCTGCCCCCCATGGACCACTCGACCATCAGCCTCCAGATGGCACCACCAAGTGTGCCAGCCAGGTGGGCATGACAGCTCCCGGGACGCGGCGGCACGTCTGACACCAAACTGGGAACCGACAAGTGTGATAACTCCTCCATGTCCCTGCAGATGGGCTACACGCAGGGCACCAACCAGAGCAGCCAGGTCTTCGGCCTGGGCCAGCAGATATACGACCCCAAGTACTGCCCGCAAGGCACAGTGGCCGACGGGGCTCCCTCCGATGCTGGCGACTGCCCAGGCCCAGGGGAGGTCCCTGAATATCCTCCTTACTACCAGGAGGAGGCAGGCTACTGAGGCTCCCAGCGCGCTCTCTCCCCACTCCGTCTCCCCGTCTGGGTTTCTGGGTTTTTCTGTGTTTTCATCTTTTTTTATTAACCTGTTCAGTGCTGCCAATCAGCCGAGGGTCTGAGTGGTTCCTGGGATCAGGCAGCAGGGCTTTTTCCCCCTTGCCTTGGTCCTTCGCAGGACTGAGCCACCGGGCTGTCACGGGGAAGGGGACAAGGCCGTATCCTAATACCTGTGGGGTCAGGGTCCCTGCTGGCACGTCCAGGCTGTGGGCCGAGCTGTGCTGGGGAGAAGAGGCCTGGACTTGGAGGAAACGGGTCTCTGAAGATTTCCGGTTGCCTTGTCTCTTCTCACTTTTGCACCCGATCAGTTTGTGGTTTCTGTACCCGCAAAAGTTTCAGGAAGTGGTAACAAAAGAAAAATACTTTTTTTCCCCCTCGAGGACTGGGGCCAGGACAGTGGAGAGGGTGCTGGGCAATGAGTCCCCTGGAAAGGGGGCCTGGCCACGATGCTAAATGTCTCAGGCTCCCAAGTGGCTGGATTTCCCTAGGACCCTCAGACCTGCCCCCAGGCCTGGTGTGGAAAGTGAGGCCTGTACAATGAAGTGGAATTCTGAGTTGTTGGGGCTAAGCCTGACCCCGTCTCCATGCTACCTCGCCCTCCTCGTAGCCTCAGTGGTTTTTTTTTTTTAGTTGTTGCTGTTGAACAGGCTGGAGTGCCGTGGGGCAATCTTCGCTCACAGCACCTCCACCTCCTGAGCTCAAGGGATTCCCCTGCCTCAACCTCCCAAGTGCTGGGACTGCAGGTGCTCCACCATGCTGGCTCTTTAGTAGAGACAAGGTTTCACCATGGTGGCCTAGGCTGGTCTGGAACTCCTGGCCTCAGGTGATCTGCCTGACTTGGCCTCCCCAAGTGCTAGGATTACAGGCATGAGCCACTGTGCCTGGCCCCTCAGTAGGTTTTCAGGAGCCCCAGCCCTCCTCCTCCCCTTCTGGGCCTGACCAGCTATACTGCTCCATCTCCTCGGGCAACACATCCCGCCAAGTACTGCACAGGGACCCTCACCTAGGGGCCCTGCTGCATGAGATAATGTGAAACCCAGCTGTGGACCAAACTCAATAAAACCTCTGTTTGTAAGAAGAAAAAAAAAAATCAATAAAGGTTTTTATAAGAACAGAAAATCTACTGTACATGTATTTTTAAAAAGTCTATATCTTCTCACCTATTTTATTCTAATTTAATGGGTTACCATTTTAAAGGATTTCTATTTTGATCATTATATTGAGCTCCTAACTTCATTCTTATTTAATGTTAAGTAATCCAAAATAACACATTATTACCAAATAAACCAACATTTCCCAAACAGGTGTTATTGGCCATACTGGGGTTCAGAGAACATGATCCCAGTGGCTAACATTTTGGTGGGCTGAGTGCTTTAAACTAAAGGAAAGCCAAGGCCTCACTGACCTTCGGCTCTCCTGTCTCTCACTCCTCTTTCTTCCCTGAAGTGCAGGAAAGGGCTTTCTCTGAAGTCCCCTTACCTTTCTAAAAATAGATTTTCCAAAAGCAAGCTCAGTTGTCATGAGTCCACTGAACAGGAATCTCAACAGCCAGGGAAGGTTAGCTGTGCTGTAAGAGAAGAGATTGGAGGCAACTGAAGGACACCACATACCACATCCAGACAGACTTTGTCGCCAGCTGTCATCCATTCTTCTAAGGGGCTGCTCCAAGACAACTTTTATTAGCTGAGAGACTTTATCTGCATAACAAGGCAATCTTTATTCACTCATACACTGTTTTCTTCTCATCTTCCCACTACCCTCCAGAAGCCCCAGACCCCTATTTGTTTCTGTAGCTTGGGATGTTACAGAAGTTGCAATCATCTGATGCTTTTTTGAGTCTCACGTTTTGTGGGACTCCCTTGTATATGCACATAATTAAAATGGTTTTTCTCCTGTTAATTTGTCTACTATTAATTTATCTCACAGACTTGATGATCAAATCTTCAGAGGCTGAAGAGAGTTTCCCCTCCTGTACAATTTTGGAAAGCCAGCCAGGAGGCCAAATCACTCTGTTCACTCCAGAGGCTATGACTGAGAAACTACGGGACCTAACAAAGCCAGCAAAAGGTAAGATTTCTTACCATGTCAGTCTCCTGGAATTCTGCTTGTAGTGGTCAAACTGTCTCTGTTTGCAGATGACATGATCCTGTATCTAGAAAACCCCATTGTCTCAGCCCAAAAGCTTCTTAAGCCAATAAGCAACCTCAGCACAGTCTCAGGATACAAAATCAATGTGATAAAATCACAAGTGTTTCTATTAACCAACAACAGACAAGCAGAGCACCACATCATTAATAAACTCCCACTCAAAATTGCTACAATGAGAATAAAATACCTAGGAATATAGCTAACAAGGGAAGCAAAGGATCTCTTCAAGGAGACCCTCTGCTCAAGGAAGCTACTGCTATAAACCACTGCTCAGGGAAATCAGAGAGGATACAAACAAATGGAAAAATATTCCATGCTCATGGATAGGAAGAATCAATACTGTGAAAATGGCACACTGCCCAAAGTAGTTTATAGATTCAACGCTATTCTTATTAAACTATCATTGACATTCCTCATAGAATTAGAAAAAAACTATTTTAAAATTCATATGGAACCAAAAAAGAGCCCATATAGCCAAGACAATCCTAAGCAAAAAGAATGAAGCTGGAGGCATCACACTACCTAACTTCAAACTATACTACAAGGCTATAATAACCAAAATGGCATGCTACTGGTACAAAAACAGACGTATAGACCAATGGAACAGAATAAAGATCTCAGAAATAAGACTGCACATCTACAAACATCTGATCTTTGACAAACCTGACAGAAACAAGCAATGGGGAAAGGATTTTCTATTTAATAAATGGTACTGGGAAAATTGGTTAGCCATATGCAGAAAATTGAAACTAGACCCCTTCTTTACATCTTATACAAAAATTAACCCAAGATGGATTAAAGACTTAAATGTAAAACTCAAAACTATAAAAACCCTAGAAGAAAATCTAAGCAATACCATTCAGGACATAAGCATGAGCAAAGATTTTTATGACAAAAATATCAAAAGTAATTGCAACAAAAGCAAAAATTGACAAGTGGAATGTAATTAAACTAAAGAGCTTCTGCACAGCAAAAGAACCTATCATCAGAGTGAACAATCTACAGAATCGGAGAAAATGTTTGCAATCTATCCATCTGACAAAGGCCTAATATCCAGACTCTACAAGAAAATTAAACAAATTTAAAAAAAAAATTAAAAAGTGGGCAAAGAGCATGGACAAACACTTCTCAAAAGAAGACATTTGTGTGGCCAACAAACATATAAAAAAACTCAATATCACTGATCATTAGAGAAATGCAAATCAAAACCACAACGAGATACCATTTCACACCAGTCAGAATGGTGATCATTAAAATGTCAAGAAACCACACATGCCGGCAAGGCTGCAGAGAGATAGGAATGCTTTTACATTGTTGGTGGAAATGTAAATTAGTTCAATCATTGTGGAAGACAGTGTGGTGATTCCTCATCGACCTAGAAATAGAAATACCATTTGACCCAGGAAAATACCATTACTAAGTATATATCCAAGGAATATAAATCATTCTATTACAAAGATACATGCATGTGAATGTTTATTGCAGCACTATTCACAATAGCAAAGACGTAGAATCAACCAAAATGCTCATCAATGATAGACTGGATAAAGAAAATGTGGTACATATATATGACGGAATTTTATGCAGCCATAAAAAAGAATGATATCATGTCCTTTACAGGGACATGGATGGAGCTGGAAACCATTATCCTCAGCAAACTAACACAGGAACAGAAAACCAAACACTGCATGTTCTTACTTATGAGTGGAAGCTAAATAATGAGAACATATGTACACAGGGAGGGGAACATCACACAGTGGTGCCTGTTGGTGGGGTTGGGAGAGGGAGAGCATCAGGATAAACAGTTAATGCATGCTTGGCTTAATACCTAAGTAACGGGTTGATAGATGCAGCAAATCACCTCGGCACACGTTTTACCTGCGTAACAAAACTGCACATCCTCCACATGTATCTCAGAACTTAAAATAAAATAAAATTACATTTTTTAAAAAATGAGATTCTGTCATTTTCAACAACATGAATGGAACTAGAGGTCATTATGTTAACTAAAATAAGCCAGGTGCAGAAAGACAAGCTTTACATGTTCTCACTAATTTGTGGCTGCTCAAAATTAAAACAATTGAATTCATGAAGATAGAGGGTAGAAGGGTGGTTATTATAGGCTGGTTGGGATAGTTTGAGGGAAGATGGGAAAGAATTAGGGATGGTTAATGGGTGTATAAAAAATAGAATGAATAAGACTCAGTATTTGCTAGCACAGCAGGGTGACTATAGCCAAAAATCATTTAATTTTTTTTTTTTGAGACAGAGTTTCACTTTTGTTACCCAGGTTGGACTGCAATGGCGCGACCTCAGCTCACTGCAACCTCTGTCTCCCAGTTTCAAGCAATTCTCCTGCCTCAGCCTCCTGAGTAGCTAGGATTACAGGAACCCACCAACATGCCTGGCTAATTTTTGTATTTTTTTAGTAGAGACAGGCTTTCACCATGTTGGCCAGCCTGGTCTCGAACTCCTGACCTTAGGTGATCCACCCACATTGGCCTAATTGTACATTTTAAAATAACTAAAAAAGTATAACTGGATTATTGGTAACACAACAGATAAATACTTGAGGTGATAGATACCCCATTTATATCAATGTGATTATTACACATTGCATGCCTATACCAAAATATCCAATGTAAGCCACAATACATACACCTATGTACCCACAAAAATCAAAAATATGAAAAAGAGTAGATATCATAAAGCAGAGAGTAGAATAGTAGGCACCAGAGATTGGAGAGGGGAGAAGAAGGGACAGAAGGGACGAGGTTGGTAAATAAGAATAGTTACAACTAGATAGGAGAAATAATTTCTGCTGCTCTATTTCACAGTAACCTGATGATGGTTAACAGAAAGGTATTATATATTTTAAAATAACTAAATGAGAGGTTTAAAATGTTTTCACCACAAAAATGACAAATGCATGAGGTGATGGGTTTGCTAAATATCCTGATTTGATCATTATACCACATATATATGCATCAAAACATCAAATTTTACCCCATTAACATGTACAATTGCAACTAAATAAATAAATGTTTTTTAAAAGTGAAGAGTTTTTTTTGCCAGGTGTGGTGGCAGGTGCCTGTAATCCCAGCTGCTCTGGAAGCTGAGGCATGAGAATTGCTGGAACCCGGTAGGCGGAGGTTGCAGTGAATGGAGATTGTGCCACTGCACTCCAGCCTGGATGACAGAGCAAGACTCTGTCTCAAAGAAAAATCAAAAATAAAAGTGAAACGTTTCTCAGAAAAACAAAAATTGAAAGAAGTTGTTGCCAGTACACCTCCCTCGCAAGATATTTAATAGAAGTTCTTCAGAAACGAGGAAAATTATATAGGTTACTTACTCAGATTTACACAAGTTTACAAAGAGAAGGAGGGAAAGAAAGAAGTTAAAATAAAATCTTTTACTTTTGATTTTTAATTGACCTGACAGATAACAGTTGGTTCAAAATAACAGTAGCAACAATGTATTTGGTGATTATTGCATATGGAAAAATGAAATTATATGATGGCGATCATAGAATTGTAAGTGATGGAGGGAGGAATTGAGGATACTGTTATGAGTTATGTACACCACCTGTGAAGCAGTATAATGTTATTTTTAAGTGGACATGGATTAGCTATAAATATATATATCAAACTCAAAGACAAACACTAAAAAGTTTTTTAAAGTATAATTTGTATGCTAAGAGTGGAGATAAAATTGAATAAAATAAAATGTTCAGGTAAAACTGGAGAATGTAGAAAAGAGTGGAGGCCAAGGAGAAGAAACAGCAATAGCAATGAGTAGAAAACAGTAACAAATACAGTAGATATTAACCCAACAGTATCCATAATCACTTTCAATGTAAATAGTCTAAATATGCTGATCAAGTTACAAAGATTGTTAGAGTGGATTTAAAAAGAAAGACCCAACTATGTGTTTTTATAAGAAACCTACATAAAATATAAAGGCAGAGATAGATTAAAAGTAAAAGGATGGGTGGGGCACAGTGGCTCAAGCCTGTAATCCCAGCACTTTGGGAGGCCGAAGTGGGTGGATCATGAGGTCTGGAGTTCAAGACCAGCCTGGCCAACATGGTGAAACCCCATCTTTACTAAAAATACAAAAATTAGCTGGGCATGGTGGTACGTACCTGTAGTCCCAACTACTCAGGAGGAGGTGGAGGTTGCAGTGAGCCTAGATCGGGCCACTGTACTCCAGCCTGAGCGACAGAGCAAGACTCCATCTAAAAAATAAAGAAGAAGAATGAATAAAGGTAGATCATGTGTATTAGTCTGTTTCTGTTGCTATTTTAAAAATAATACCTGAGACAGGGTAGTTTATAAACAACAGAAATGTATTTCTCATAGTATGAGAGTCTGGGAAGTGCAAGATTAAGGTACAGACAGGTTCAGTGTCATATAAGGGTATGTGCCTTATGGCTGCCTTCTCACATGCTGGAAGGGCAAAAAGAAACAAGTGCTACAAATGCTGAGTCCTCACATGGCAGAAGGTTCTAAAGGGAAAAAAGAGACCTAGTTAGCTCCTTCCGGGTTTGTTCCTCTTTCTCAACAATACTGTGGCTACTCACGGTCTTTTGTGGTTCCATATAAAATTCAGGATTTTTTTGGTCGGGCGCCATGGCTCACGCCCGTAATCCCAATACTTTGGGAAGCCAAGGCGGGCAGATAATGAGGTCAGGAGTTCAAAACCAGCCTGGCCAATATGGTGAAACCCTGTCTCTACTAAAAATACAAAAATTAGCCGGGCATGGTGCCGAGTGCCTGTAGTCCCAGCTACTCAGGAGGCTGAGGCAGAAGAATCACTTGAACCTGGGAAGCGGAGGTTGCAGTGAGCCAAGATCATGCCACTGCACTCCAGCCCGGGTGACAGAGCGAAACTCCGTCTCAAAAATAAATAAATAAATAAAATTTGGGATTTTTTCTATTTTTGGGAAAATATTCAAATTTTAATAGAGGTTGCACTGAATCTGTAGATCATTTTGAGTAGCATGGACATTTTATTGTTTCAACAAATTTAATTGTGTATGTTTAAGATATACAACATGATATTATAAAATCTATATAGGTCGGGCAAAGTGACTCACGCCTGTAATCCCAGCACTTTGGGAAGCCAAGGTGGGTATATCATGTGAGACTGGGAGTTTGAGACCAGCCTGACCAACATGGAGAAACCCCATCTCTACTAAAAACACAAAATCAGCCAGGCATGGTGGCCTATGCCTGTAAGCCCAGCTACTCAGGAGGCTGAAGCAGAAGAATCACTTGAACCCAGGAGGCAGAAGTTGTGGTGAGTGGAGACAGGGCCACTGCACTCCAACCTGGACAAGAACAAAACTCTGTCTAAAAAAAAAAATATATATATATATATATACACACACATATAGTAAAATGGTTACTATAGTGGACCAAATTAACATATCCATCATCACATTAGTTACCCATCCCCTCTGCCTCTTGGCAAGAGCAGCTATAATTTACTCATTTAGCAAAAGTATTGAATATAATACACTATTATTAGCTATAGTCCTCATGTTGTACATCTTTCAACTTGTCCATCCTACAGATTACTACTTTGTACCCTTTAACCTACATCTCCACATCCCTTCCAACTCTGTTAACCGCTGTTTTATTATATCTGTCTATATATATATTTGATCCTTTTTTTAGATTCCACATATAAGTGAGATCATGCAATATTTGTCTTTCTATGTCTGGCTTATTTCACTTAGCATATCCTCCAGGTCCATCCATGTTACAACAAATGACAGAATCCCTCTTTTTTTAAGGCTGAAAATATTCCATTGTGTGTTTGCGTGCGTGTGTGTGTGTGTTTCTGAATCTTTCATCCTTTGTTAGACACCTAGGTTGTTTCCATATCTTGGTTATTGTGAATAATGCTGTAATGAATGTGAGAGTTCAGATGTCTTTACCAGGTGGTGATTCATTTCTGTTGGGTATATATCCTGAAGAGGAATTGCTGAGTCATATTTCTAACTTCTTTGGGAGTCTCCATACTGTTATCTGTAATGGATGCATCAATCTGCGTTCCCACCAACAGTGTACAAGGGTTCATTTTTCTCCACACTCTTACCGATACTTGTTATCTCTTGTATTTCTGATAATAGCTATCCTAACAGGTGTGAGGTGGCATCTCACAGGGATTTTGATTTGGATTTCCCTGATGATTTGTGATGTCGAGCCCCTTTTCATGTACCTGCTTACCCTTTCATATCCTCTTTAAAGAAATCCTGATATTCAAGTCCTTTGACTATTTTTAAATCTGGTTGCTGTGTATATGTTTTCTCACTATTGAGTTGTATGGGTTTTATACAAATCTTGGATATTAACCCCTTAGCTCATTTATTATTTCCAAATATTTTTCCCAATCTGTTGGTTATCTTTTCATTGTGTCAATTAATGTCTTTGCTACACAAAAGCTTTTTAGTATGATGTAGTTCTATCTCTGTATTTTTGCTTTTCTAGCCTGGCCTTTTGTTGTGATATCTAAGAAACCACTGTTAAAGTCAACATCAAGCAGCTTCTCCTGCTTGTTTTCTTTTAGGAGTTTTATAGTTTCGGTTTACATTTAAGTCTTCCATCTTTTTTTTAGCATAATATGGTTTATTCATTGACTTCCTGACATATCTTTGTAATACTTTTACCTACATTTTTAGCTATGTATTTTCTGATGGCTTCTTTATACGTCAGTATGACATTTTAAAGTACTTTCTTTTTTATATCATTTTAACTTTTATTTCAGATTCAGAGGGTACATGTACAGGTTTGTTACATTGGTCTATTGCTTGATGCTGAGGTTTGGGGTATGAAGCTCCCAGGTAGTGAGCACAGTTCCCCATAGGGAGCATTTCGACCCTTTCTCCCCTTTGTCCTCCCCTTCCTAGTAGTCCCCGGTGTTTATTGTTGCCTTCTTTATGTCCATGTGTACCCAATGTTTATCTCTTTCTTATATATAAGAACCTGAGGTATTTGGCTTTCTGCTTCTGAATTGATCACTAGGATAACGGCCTCCAGCTGCATCTATGTTGCTGCAAAGGCCATGATTCCATTCTCTTTCTTATTGTAATTTTTTTTTCTGTTTTCAACTTTTATTTTAGGTTCCAAAGTACATGTGCAGGTTTGTTACATGAGTGAATATTGTGTGTTGCTGAGGTTTTTGATGTATGAATGATCTCGTTACCCTACTAGTGAGTATAGTACCCAATAGGTATTTTTTCAATCCTGCTGCCCTCCCAATCTCCCCGCTCTAGTAGTCCCCAGTGTCTCTTGTTCTCATCTTTGTATCAGTGTGTACTCAGTGTTTCACTCCCACTTTTAAGTAAAAACCTGCAGAATTTAGAGTTTTGTTCGTGTGTTAATTCATTTAGGATAATGACCTCCAGCTGCATTGTTGTTGATGAAAAGGATGTGATTTCATGGTCTATATGTACCACATTTTTTAAAATTCAGTCCATGGTTGATGGGCATCTAGGTTGATTCCATGTCTATGCTATTGTGAATAGTGCTGCAATGAACATATGAGTGCATATGACTTTACGATAGAACGATTTATTTTCTCTTGGGTATATACCCAGTAATAGGCTTACTGAGTTGAATAGTAGTTTTAAGTTCTTTGAGAAATCTCCAAACTGCTTTCCACAGAGACTGAACTAATTTACATTTTCACCAGTAGAATGTGTCCTTTTCTCCACAGCCTCATCAGCATCGGTTATTTTTTGTCTTTTTAGTAATAGCCATTCTGATTGGTGTGAGATGACATCTCACTGTGGTTTTGATTTGTAATTTCTCTAATGATTAGTGATGATGTGCATTTTTTTCATACATTTGTTGGCCACACGCATGTCTTCTTTTGAGAAGTGTCTGTTCATGTTTTTTGCCCATTTTAATAGGATTAGTTTTATGCTTGCTGAAATTGTTTAAGTTCCTTATAGATTATGCATATTAGACCTTTGTCAGATGTATGGTTGGCAAATGTTTTCTCCCATTCTGTAGGTTGTCTGCTTCGTCTGTTCTTTGGTGTTAGTTACTTAAGAGTTACTGTGTTTCTTTGGCAGTGTCATGTTTTCTTGCTTTTTTTGTGTTTCTTGTGTCCCTACTTTGATGTCTGCATGTCTGGTGAATCATTCAGCACCTCTGAACGTTACAGAGTGGCTTTAATAGGAAAGGCTTTCACCTGCAGATGGGTCTTAGTGTACCCATTGGGACAGGTGTGGTGGCTCTACTTCCTAATAGATGCAGTGGTATATATGCAGTGATGGCTATGCATGCCTCAACCAAAATACCAATTCCCCAAGAGGCAATATATTGTTTCAGTACTGGCCCAGGGGCCATGACTGCTCTGGGCGACCAAGGCACTAATTCCCTAGGAAGCAGAGTGCCACTTCAGAGTAGACTCAGGAGCATGATTCCTCTGGGCAGCTAAGACAATGCCACTCTGCCACAGGGTAGTCCCACAGCAGCCCAGCTCAGGGATGGTATTCCACCAAACTGGAGTGTTTCAGTGGCAACAAAGTCTCAGAGATAGAAGTGTGCCATAGCTTCTCACATATAGAGCAGGACAGACTCCAGCAGTGGTTCCAGGTCCAAGATGCTGCAGTACAGTAGCCCCATCAGCCATGATGAATAGGGCACAGTGTCAACTCCTCTGGGAGGAGCATAGTCACATGGACCCCAAGAAGCTCCCTGGGGTAGGCTTTTCACCTATGACAAGTGCAGGAGTTTTCAGTGGTGAGAACTATAGGTGTCCAATGTGGTGACAGAGGCTGCAGAGGGCTTACTTAGCTTTTGTCTGCAGTGAGAAGTCTTTCCTGGTTCTGACTTGATTCCAGCTGGGGGAGGGGTGGCAGAGGCAAGATGTTTCCTTCCATTCTCTATAAGGCCATTCTGGGTTTCTGTGCTCTACAGAGTTTCTGCTTCTCCTTTGTTGTACTCTTGTGCCCTCCTTTAGTTATCCTCGTCAAGATGTAATTTTTCAGTCATACTTTTGGCTGGTCCTTGTGTGCGGATGAGCACTAAAGGCTTCTAGTGTAAATTAGCTTGCTAATATTACTCCAGTATGAACATTTTAACATTAATCCTTTCACTACATAAACACGGGACATCTTTTCATTGCTTTGTGTCTTAAATTCCCTTCATCAATGTTTTATAATTTTCAGCATACTGATTTTTTACTTCTTTGGTTACATTTTGTTTATTCTTTTTGAAAGTTTTGGAAATTTTTTAAATAATTAATAATTATTTGAAATAATTATTTAATAAAGTTTTTTTTGTTTTTTTTTTTGAGATGAAGTCTCACGCTGTCGTCCAGGCTGGAGTGCAATGGCGCGATCTCGGCTCACCGCAACCTCCACCTCCCAGGTTCACGCAATTCTTCTGTCTCAGCCTCCTGAGTAGCTGGGATTACAGGTGCACACCATCACACACAGCTAATTTTTTGTATTTTTAGTAGAGACAGGGTTTCACCATGTTGGCCAGGCTGGTCTCAAACTCCTGACCTCATGACCCACTTGCCTCAGCCCCCAAAGTGCTGGGATTACAGGCGTGAGTCACTGTGCCTGGCTAAACTCATTTCCTAATAATTAAAATGGTTAATTATTTTAACTATTTTCATTTTTATGGCTGTGTAGTATCCCATGGTGTATATGTACCACATTTTTTAAAATTCAGTCCACGGTTGATGGGCATCTAGGTTGATTCCATGTCTATGCTATTGTGAATAGTGCTGCAATAAACATACGAGTGTATGTGACTTTATGATTTTAAGTGATTATTTAGTAATAATTTTAAAATAAACTCCCAGGTATATGGCCCACTAATATTTGACAAGGGTGCCAAGAATGAATACAAAATAAAAAAGGGCAGTTTCCTCAATTAATAGTGTTAGAAAAACTGGATATCCACATGCAAAAGAATGAAACTGAAAGCTTATCTTACACCACTCATGAAAATTAAAATGTATTAAAGACTTAAATGTAAGGCCTAAAACCATAAAAGTCATAGAAAGAAAAATAGGAAAAAAGCCACTTGATATCTGCCTGGGCAATGATTTTTTTAATAGCTGTAAGAAGAAAAGCTGCTGTGAACATGGCACTGAGAGTGGCATGGAGTTTGCAGGCAGAGGTCTGCAGCCTGCATGCACCCTCGGTGCCTGCTGCACCCTGCCTGCAGAGGCTCTGGTGGCTGAGGGAGGGTGCCTTCCAAACACGTTCTGCTTTCAGTGCATAAATTCACAGAGAAATATGAATGCAATAATAACAGAAAATGGTATTGGAACAGTGGGAATCAGCAATTTTGCACAGGAATCTTTGGGAGCTGTTGTTTACTGCAGTCAGCCTGAAGTTGGGACAAAATTGAACAAACAAGATGAGTTTGGTGCTTTGGAAAGTATGAAAGCTACTAATGAACTCTTTACTCCTTAATCAAGAAAAGTAACAAATTAAAGAATCCCTTGAAGAAAATCCAGAGTTGTCAACAAATCTTGTTATGAAGATGATTGGCTGATCTTGTAACACTCAGTAACCCTTCAGAACTAGATGAACTACAGTTCATACCTGTAATCCCAGCACTTTGGGAGGCCAAGTGTTATAAAGATGATTGGCTGATCATGGGACAGAAACCCTTCAGAACTAGATGAAGTACAGCTCATGCCTGTAATCCCAGAACTTTAAAAGGCCAAGGCTGGCACATTACCTGAGGGCAGGAATTCGAGACCAGCCTGGCCAACATGGTGAAACCCCATCTCTATTAAAATATAAAAATTAGCCAGGCATGGTGGCACATGCCTGTAATCCCAGCTACTTGGGAGTCTGAGGCAGGAGAATCTCTTGAACCCGGGAGGCGGAGGTTGCAGTGAGCCGAGATCATGCTGCTGCACTCCAGCTGGGGCAACAGAGTAAGAGTCCATCTCAAAAAAACAAAAAAATACTTCTAATTATTGCAGATAAAATATGCTTCTTTTTCACAATACCCTATGATTTTTAGACTAGGCTCTAGTATTCAGAATTCATGAAATTAACTATGGTAAAACCTAGTTATTAATGTTATGTAATTCAAGGCTAATATTGTTGTCTTAAGCCTTATGTAATATTGTCACTTGCTTACATCTATATCTGGATTTGGTTCAAAATACTTAATCATCTTTCATTGGAAGTAATTGGGAGTGGAGAGCTTTTGTTGATGGATGTACAGTGCCAGATGAAGAACAACACCATCTTAATTTTGCAAGCTAGTACATTTGCTGGTGCTAGTTTTATACAGTGAAACAACAGCTTTGCAGCAAAATAAGAAGGAAAATATTCAACTTCATTTAAAAAAAAAGAAAACCGGAAACAAAAGCAGAAATAGACAAATGGGATTGCATCAAAATAAAAAGCTTCTGCACAGCAGTGGAAACAATCAATAAATGAAAGAGCAGCCTACAGAATGGGAGAAAATATTTGCAAACTATATATCTGACAAGGGGTTAATATCCAAAACATGTAAGATGGGGTGTCCAGTCTTTTGACTTCTCTAAACCACACTGGAAGAAGAATTGTCTTCAGCTACACATAAAGTACACTGACATGAACAACAGCTAATGAGCTAAAAAATCTCATAATGTTTTAAGAAAGTGGTGTGGGTTTACCAACTTGATTATGATAATCATTTCAGAACATATGTAAACCTAAAATATATACAATTTTATTTGTCAATTATACATCAACATAGCAGGGATGAAGAGAAAACCAGATAGGAGAAACCACATCATATAATTTTATTGGTAAATAATTCTTTAGCAACCAGACAAAAATTGAGAGAGACTCATGTTCTCTCCAAGTGTGCACAATAGGAGTCTCCAGTACAGTCTCTGGCACATGAAAAAATGCTCAAGAAATGCTCATTTTCTGAAAAAGTGAATCAATCAATGTACAGACCAATTCTCTGGTAAGTAGAACAGTTGACAGCCCACCTACATTCTATGGACCTCCCTTACACATAAATAAGAAGAGCTTATTATCTATCCCTATAATGACAGATGCCAATCCAACCACCTGTTCATGGAGAATGTTCAGTTCATAAATGGATCTTCATCATCTCACAAACTGACCTTTGAAGATCATCACAAGAAACGTCATTCCAGCCCCAGCTTCCGTGATAATAACGAAAATTTAGCATAACGCAGCGCTCATTCATATCACTGGGCTCATCTTGATGCCAGAATCTGAAAAGGACAAAAAGGATAAGGACATTTCTTCCAACAGAGCTTTGAAAAGGGTTAAAGACAGGGGTGAGGAGCTAGGGATGAACTTCATGGCGCTTAGGGTCAGATATGCCCAAATCCACCTTTCAGCCACTCATCATCCAGTTTCTCCTCTATCTGCATTTCTGGCATTTTCCCTGAAAACTGCCTACATCTCTCAATGTTCTCTATCTTACTGCTTTGAATATCCTCACAGCAGATTTTCTAGAGATTCTCTTCTATTTGTCCATCCTTATGTCCTTTTTCTATGGGTCTGTCAACCTATAGGGTGTTCTCATATGATGAAAAGATTTCACCCTGATCCCACTTGTCAATACAGTTTTTTCATTTTCCTTTTTTTTTTTGAGACAGAGTTTCGCTCTTGTTATCCAGGCTGGAGTGCAATGACGCAATCTCGGCTCACCGCAACCTCCGCCTCCTGGGTTTAGGCAATTCTCCTGCCTCAGCCTCCCGAGTAGCTGGGATTACAGGCACGAGCCACCATGCCCAGCTAATTTTTTGAATTTTTAGTAGAGACGGGGTTTCACCATGTTGACCAGCCTCGGCCTCCCAAAGTGCTGGGATTACAGGAGTGAGCCATCGCGCCCGGCCCCTTTTTCCTTTTTTTAATGCACTGTTTTTAAAGTCTCTCTAGACTAGAACTAGTAAAATCTTTTGGATCTTCTACTTATCCCTGTTACTGGATAAGTAATTTAATTTCCCTGATTCTCAATTTTTCTATCTAAAAACTGGAAACTAGAGTAATATCACTATATATTTCACACAGTGGATTTGGGATCAAAGGTGGTAATCCAGTAAAGTACTTGAGTTTTTAAAGAATTACATAAATATGAGATATAAGAGTATCATAATTTAGCATTTTTGCTTCATAAGAAATATGAAATATTTAACTTGATTGGGTGTGGTGGCACACACTTGTGATCCCAGCAACTGAAAAGGCTTAGGTGGGAGCATCACTTGAGCCCGGGAGTTCAAGGCTGCAGTGAGTTATGATTGCACCACTGCCCTCAGCCTGGATGACAGAGTAAGACTCTGTCCCAAAAAAAAAAAAAGAAAAGAAAAAGAAAAGAAATATTAAATCTTAATAATTGTTTATGGTCTTAATCAATATGGATTTTCACTATGTAGAGACAGGTATAAATATACTTGTTGGTTACAAACACAGTAAGATCCCCCTTGATTTGAGAACTATTTTTGACACCACTGGGTGACCCAAGATCAATTTCCTCATATCTACAGTGGGAAAAATATGTGCCTCATAGGGTTCTTGTACAAATTAAATGACATAATGAAATTATTTAACCTAGTGCCCAAGAGCTAAAAGAAGAGTGAGCTGTTCTAATTTTATAGCTGATAGCTAGAATACCCTAAGCTCTCTGCATGATCCAGGACAAAAGATTCTTTTATCTCATTCTATACTCACGTGGAACTTTCGTTGTATGGTGTCTGATCAACCCATTGCCAACGTCGCTGACCTTCTGGATCTGAGAGTCCCACAAAATAAGCATATTTTTTTTCCAGATTCTGGAAGATGAACTTCTGAGGGGTGGGGAAAAAATGAGTCACAGCCTTTAGAGTACTCAGCTTGAACTGAATTCTTAATACCTTAGGCCGGGCACAGTGGTTCACACCTGTAATCCCAGCACTTTGGGAGGCCGAGGCGAGCGGATCATGAGGTCAAGAGATCAAGACCATCCTGGCCAACGTGGTGAAATCCCCGTCTCTACTAAAAATACAAAAATTAGCTGGGCGTGCTGGCACGCCTGTAGTCCCAGCTACTCAGGAGGCTGAGGCAGGAGAATTGCTTGAACCTAGGGGACGGAGGTTGCAGTAACCAGATATCACACCACTGCACTCCAGCCTGGCACCTGGCGACAGAAAAAGACTGTCTCAAAAAAAAAAAAAAAAAAAAAAAAAAAAAAAAACTACCTTAGAGAAATGAGAAGAAAAGGAGAGGATCAAGCAACAGCCACATGGGAGCTCTACATAGGAATTCAGGTCTCTGGCTGAGCAGGGCAGAATCAAAGACATCACTTGTGAGCATGATGTTCAGTACATATGGAAGCAATGTCTTTTTTTTTTTTTTTTTTTGAGACAGAAGTCTCACACTCTCGCCCAAGCTGGAGTACAGTGGCATGATCTCGGCTCACCTCACCTGTGCCTCCCAGGCTCAAGCAATTCTCATGCCTCAGCCTCCCCAGGAGCTAGGACTACAGGTGTGTGCCACAATGCCTGGTTAATTTTTGTAGTTTTAGTAGAGCAGGGTTTCACCATGTTGGCCAAGCCGGTCTTGAACTCCCAGCCTCAAGTGATCTGCCAGCCTCGGCCTCCCAAAGTGCTGGGATTACAGGCATGAGCCATCATGCCCAACCAGTATGGAAGCAATTTCTATGATCAAAATGAATTCTCATCTCAGGTTTACTTCCCCTCTTTTCTTCACTAAGAGATTATATTATTCAAATTATACATGAGAAAATTTGGGCAGATTCAGTCATTTTCCTTTCATAACTTCAGAGATTCTTTAATTTCATTCCTGAATATTGTGATTCATTATTTAACTTTATTTTCTCTATTCAATTTAATACTTCTTCTCTGCTAAGTTGTTAATCATGTATAAAACATTCACATGTTGAAATAACAAATTGATATTTCAGACTGAAATATTTTCATCCTTCCATTCAACCCTCATATATCTTTAATGCCACAATTTCTTTTGGGGAGGTTAGTTTTACTGAAGCAGGAGGAAGGTATGGAATATAAAGGTGTAGGAGCCCTTTTTATTTTATTGAAAGCCTTCTGCCACAGCACAAATATCCCAAAATAACAAAAACCTCCTTCCTAGCCAAGAGAGATATACAAAGATCAGGCAGGGCTCACAGCCCCATTATCTATTAGAAAGTACCTGCTCTTCCTGAGTGTTTATCACCAGCAGGTGAGCCTCCATTCTAGCGCAGTTCTTCTCACTCTCTTGCCAAGATGCTGATTCAGTAGAAATAAAGTAGCAGTTGGAACTAAACGACTTCCAGTTCTTTGGGCAACAGTTCCAGGCTGTCTCTGTATTGGGAAGAGGGACACATACTCTTCCCTAAAGTGCAATATAAATAATGCTTTTTAAATTGTGTGGATTATTAAAATTAAGAGCCAAGGGAGACCACAAAGAAGCTGGAACTCCCATCTCCACTCCGATGTAACCAAGAGCTCCTGCCCCTCAGGTGTCAAGGAAGCCAAGTCTACCTCAATCAGGCAGTAATGAAGAGGCAGGGCCGCTTTTCTCCTGCTGACGTGGTATCTGAAAAGGCCAGCTATTAATAAAACATGTTTAAATAAGATCCAGACTCTGAGAATATAATGCAAAAATGCCCAGCGTTCAATAGAAAATAACTCATTATACTAAGAACCAGTGAGTTTTCTAATTTAATGAAAAATAATGATCAAGACAACAAAAATGTTAGAATTATCTGACAAAGATTTTAAAGCAGCCATTGATAAAAATGCTTCAACAAGGAGATACAAACAGGCTTGAAACAAATGAAAAACTAGAAAGCTTCAGCAAAGAAATAAAAGATATAAAGAAAAACCAAATGGGAATTTTATAATTGAAAAATATGATAATCAAAATAAAAAGCTCAGTGGATGGACTAAATAGCAGAATGAAGGAGACAGAGAGATTAGTGAATTGTAAGACAGAACAACAGAAACTATCAACTGAACAACAGAAACAAACTAAACAGAAAAGGCCGGGCGCTGTGGCTCACGCCTGTAATCCCAGGACTCTGGGAGGCTGAGGTGGGCAGATCACCTGAGATCAGGAGGTAGAGACCAACCTGGCCAACATGGTCAAACATCATCTCTACTAAAAATATAAAAATTAGGCCGGGCGCGGTGGCTCACGCCTGTAATCCCAGCACTTTGGGAGGCCAAGGCGGGTGGATCACAAGGTCAAGAGATCGAGACCATCCTGGTCAACATGGTGAAATCCCATCTCTACTAAAAATACAAAAAATTAGCTGAGCACGGTGGCACGTGCCTGTAATCCCAGCTACTCAGAAAGCTGAGGCAGGAGAATCACTTGAACCTGGGAGGCAGAGGTTGCAGTGAGCCAAGATGCCACCACTGCACGCCAGCCTGGGTGACTGAGCAAGACTCTGTCTGGAAAAAAAAAAAACAAACACACACACAAAACTACACAGAAAGAAAAATAAACAGACCCTTGTAAAGTGACCTCAAATGTGTATATGCCAAACAAAGCTGCAAAATTTATGAAGCAAAACTGATACAACTGAAAGGAGGAATTGACAAATATACAATTTTAGGTGGATACATCAACACATCCCTCTTAAAAATTGACAGAATTACACAGAAAATCAGCAAGAACACAGAAGAACTTAAAAGTATCATCAACTACCAGGATCTAATCCACATTTATAGAACATTCCACCCAACAACCAAATACCCATTCTTTGCCAGTGCCCCTGGAGCATATGCTAAAACAAACCACCATATCCTGGGACATTAAATAACCTCAACAAATTTTAAATTGCTGAAGTCATATCATCTTCTCCAACGACAGTGAAAACAAACCAGAAATTAATAAAAGAAAGAACACAGGAAAATCTCCATACACTTGAAACTAAACAACACACTTCTAAATAATCCATCAGTCAAAGGAGACGTCTAAGCGGAAATTTTTAAAAATCCATTGAACTGGATGAAAATGACAATACAAATTATCAAAATTCATAGAACACTGTTCTTCAATCAAAGGAATTAGGGTTCCTCAAAGAAATATCTGATTTTAGGATAGGGACATGAAATGTACAATGTGAGTCTCAGGCATTTTGCAGTCCCAGAAAGTGAGGAAGTGCTAACTCAAAACAAAAGAAAAAACACACTGTGGTGATATGTTAAAGGGTCACAGGAGTCAGATGAAAGAGTTTCCAATGTCCAAAGCTGGAACCACAAAATAAAGTAGGATTGGATTGTAATCCAAAATTTAAAATAAATATCCATGAGTTGGACATACGGTGGGGAACAACACACAATGGGGCCTGGGGTGGAGGGAGCAGGCATAGGGAGAGAGGGCATTAGGAATAATAGATAATGGATGCTGGGCTTAATACCAGGGTGATGGGTTGATCTGTGCAGCAACCACCATGGCACACATTTACCCATGAAACAAACCTGCACGTCCTGCACATGTACCCCAGAACTTTAAATAAAAGTTGAAGAAAAATATATATATATCCATGAGTACATGCAGATATATATAAATGATTGGATAAATAAATAAATGGAATAAAAGAGATAAATATCACTTGGACAAAATTTCAAATAAATTATATAGATACTTGTGATGGTTAATTTTATGTGTCAACTTATCTGGCACACAGTGCCCAGATACTTGGTCAAACATTCTGGATATTTCTGTGAGAATGTTTTTGGATGATATTTACATTTAAATTGCTGGACTCTGAGTAAAGCAGATTGCCCTCAATAATGTAAGTAGACTTCATTTAATCACTTGAAGAACTGAATGGAACAAAAAAAAGACCTCTGGGCAAAAAGAAATTCCGTGGACTGCCTTTGGACTTCATCTGCAGCATTGGCTCTTCAAAGTTCTGCAGCAGATGGTCTTTGGACTCAAACTGCAACTCTTACTCCTGAGTCCCCAGCCTGCTGACCATGACTGATACCATACTCCACCCTCATGAATGGAGAGCATAACTCCCCAATCCTTAATTGTGGGCTATACCTTCCAAAGAGTGTAGTATGGAAAGCAGGGCGTGGGGAGAGGGAAAGAGTAATTTTACAGTGGAGAAACTTGATAAACACTACCTTAGTCAAGTGATCAAGATCAACATCGATAGTCAATAATCATTTTTTTTTTTTGAGACGGAGTCTTGCTCTTGTTGCTCAGGCTGGAGTGCAATGGCGCACTCTCAGCCCACTGTAATCTCTGCCTCTTGAGTTCAAGCGAGTCTCCTGACTCAGCCTCTTGAATGGCTGGGATTACAGGCACCCACCACCACACCCAGCTAATTTTTTGTGTGTTAGTAGAGATGGGGTTTCACAATGTTGGCCAAGCTGGTCTTGAACTCCTGACCTCGGGTGATCCACCCTCCTCAGCCTCCCAAAGTGCTGGGATTACAGGTGTGAGCCACCGCACCTGGCCTAGAATCATTTTGATAATACATACCCTTGATATGATGTAATGAAAATAGCATTTTACATCTGCAACCTTCCTCCCAAAAACCAATAATCCCAGTCTAATTATTAGAAAAACATCAGACAAATTCTAATGGATGGACATTCTATAATATTCCTGACCAATACTGCTCAAAACTGTGAAGGTCATCAAATACTAGGAAAATCTGAGAAACTACCATAGTGAAGAGGAGCCTAAAGAGACATGAGAACTCAATGGAATGTGTTGTTCTGGATGGGGATTCTATTACAGAAAAGAATCATTAGGTGAACACTAAGGAAATCTGAAAATTGTGAATTTTAATTAATAATATACCAATATTGATTAATTAGTTGTAACAAATATATTATATTCATGTAAGATGTTAATAATGGGGACAGCATGTGTGCAGAGCAGGGGTAAAATGAGACCTCTTTGTATTATATGCTCAATTTTTCTGTAAATATAAAACTGTTCTTAAAAATAATCTATTGGCCAGGCACAGTAGCTCACTACAATAATCCCAGCACTGGGAGGCTGAGGTGAGAGGAATGCTTAAAGCCAGGAGTTCAAGACCAGCCTGGGCAACATGGCAAGACCCTCACTCTACAAAAATTCAAAAAGAAAAAAAAAATAGCCAAGTGTGGTGGTGCACACCTTTGATCCCAGCTACTGGGAGGCTGAGGTGGAGGATTACTTGGAGCCCAGGTGATCAAGGCTATTATGAGCTGTAGTCACACCACTGTATTCCAGCCTGGGCAACAGAGTGAGACCTCATCTCAAAAACAATAATAATAATATATTAATTTAAAAAATTTAAGTAATTCACATCCATAATAAAACCATCATCACATTTTCATCAAATGGTTTTAACTGATATATGAGAAAAAGATAAAATGTATATAGAAAATTCAGAAAGAAGCAAAGGCTGAAGAAGTCTAAAAGCGATATAACCTTTTTCACGATTAAGCTTCTATTTTTTTTTCCATAGACAAATTAGATATATGAGTATATATACAAATTTTAGGACCAGGCACAGTGGCGCACGGCTGTAATCCCAGCACTTCAGGAGGCTGAGACAGGCAGATCGCTTGAGCTTAGGAGTTCAAAACTAGGTTGGGCAACATGGCGAAACCCCTTCTCTACAAAAAATACAAAAATTAGCTGAGTGTAGTGGCATGTGCTTGTAGTCTCAGCTACTCAGGAGGCTGAAGTGGGAGGATCGCTTAAGCCCAGGAGGTCGAGGCTGCAGTGAGCCAGCCATGTTCGCACCACTGCACTCTAACCTGAGCAACAAAGTGAGACCCTGTCTCAAAAACACAGTAACAAAATAATTTTATGTCCTATATATTTGTATATTTGTAGCTTGAATTATTGTGAGACTCAATTTCTCAGTATGATCTACCTTGGAATCTTTATTGGAAATATTGATTTGGGATCCTTATATAGTATAGTCAGCAACTGAATTCTAGGCACATTAATTTTTACCTTCCGTGGTCATATTTTTTTTCACACACTCCAATGTTGTATGAACCACGTCCTTTGTAGTCTTCTTTTCAAGAAGCTGAGAATATTTTTGAAAGAAAACTGGAAAAGAGAATAAACCATTTTTTTTCCTGGTAGCATTATCACTTTGCTCCTTATCGTTACTTTCTTGCATTCTTTATTGAAACGAAACCTACAAATGCCCTATTACTTGAGTAGAGGGAAAAGATTTCCCATTTTGAAAGTATAGATATTTCTAGGAATAGCTAAAAGATCAGTAGTTGGAAGAGGACACAACAGTTCCATCATAATGGATCCAAAGAGATTCCACATTCTCCTTCAACACTTAATATAAGATGTATACAAAGGCTAACTCTTTGGAGGTAGGGGGATGGATGGCAATAAACACTTGTATTGAAGGATGTGCACACCCTGGGACTTTGGAGCAGAGGGGAGAGGGGCAAACTAATTCTGAGGAGTTCTGGGTTACCTTAGAGAATGGAGAATTTACAAGAGGACATTATTTTCTTCCTCGTCTTTCCATTACTCTCTCCATCCCAACTGGCTCATACTCCTCAGCACACCAACGCTCTCTTGTTTCTCTCAATTTAAAACGAACCCACCTCTCCCTCTAGAAACTGAACTTCTTCTCTTTCCTCCCTACCTTTCATTTGTTCCTTGACCAATCATATTCTGGGTTTTACTTCCACTGTTTCACTAAAACCATCCCTGAAATGGATATTCAGTAATATCCTAGGGTTATGTAGTTATCTTCCTGTTTGACTTCCTTAAATGCTTAACCCCAGTTGCCTCCCCGCTTAGCTCTTGGGACGCTGCTGTTTGCTGTTTTTGTCTTACCTTTCTTGCTGCTGCCTCTTACACTCTTTTATAAGCTCCTTTTCCTCCATCCACCTCCTTTAAAATGTAACATTTCCCAGACTTCCATCCTTATCCCTCTTTCTCATACTAAGCTCTATCCCTGAGTGATATCATATATTCCCATGGCATCACCTGCTACCTCTATGTGAAGGACTTCCAAAGCTCAGCCCTCTCTCCCTAAATCCAGACGAACGAGTCTCCCAGTGGACATGCCCATCTGAGGTTCTCACAGTCATATAAAACTCAACATGCCCAAAACTTAAATCACCATCTTCCAAACCCAAACCTGCTACTGATTATATCAATTCCCTGCTTAAAATTCTTCAATTTTCTCCATGACTGTGACATGGCAAAAATGGCCACAACTTTCAACATTCCCTGTATCCACACTGCTTTACAATGTGATTTTGCAGCTTCTTCAATCAAGAAATGACGTCTATTTCTCCACCACCTGGATCTGGGCTGCCTGTAAGGCTTCTTTTGGCCAATGGAATGTGCAGGAGCAACTCTGCGCTAGTTCCGAGGTGAGACTTCAAAAGGCTTTGCTTACTTTTGCTCTCAGTCTTAAAAGCCTGCCACTTGCCATGTGAACAAACCCAGGCTAGCCTGATGAATGATAAGAGAAATGTGGCCAAATCTCTCCTGCCATTCCAGCCAACATCCTCTTCCTCAGAAGCTAAGTTGCCTGTGACCAGTACCTGACCACATATACGTGAGTGAATTCAGCCAGGACTGGGGGAATCTCCCCACTGACACCAGACTAAATTGCTAAGCCACAGATTTACGAGCTAAATAAATAGTTGCTATTTTAATCTACTAAGTTTCAGATCGGCTTATTAGCCAGCAAAAGATAATTGATAAAATAACCTTTAGGAGGGAAAATAATCTCAAACTCTTTATCATGATATACAGGACTCTTCATGAGCTGAGTCCTGTTTATTTCTGTCGCCTACAACTTCATTTCTTAGTTCCTAACACCGTATGTTCCAACATACTTACGTTTCAGTCCAGTCATGCATCTGTATGTTTCCCCAAATTCCATGCTCTCTCATATCTCTAGGTCACTCTTGGTACGCACAGCTCTAGATGTCACCTCCTCCAGGAAGCCTACCTTAGCCTATTGCACTTATACTTCTTAGCTGTACAACACTTACCATACAATGTTATAACCACTGGTTCATTTGACCATTCTCTAAATTTCTTGAGACAAGGGACTGTGGCTTTCTTGACTCTCTATCTGGCACAGTGCCTGACATCCAGTAGACAGACAATGAAATGACCAAAGGAATGAATAGAGAATCTACCGACATGTATACTGGTTTTAATGCCTTTTAAAAATTCGGGGGCCAGGCGTGGTGGCTCACGCCTGTAATCCCAGCATTTTGGGAGGCCGAGGCGGGTGGATCACGAGGACAAGAGATCGAGACCATCCTGGTCAACATGGTGAAACCCCGTCTCTACTAAAAATACAAAAAATAAGCTGGGCATGGTGGTGCGTGCCTGTAATCCCAGCTACTCAGGAGGCTGAGGCAGGAGAATTGCCTGAACCCAGGAGGCGGAGGTTGCGGTGAGCCGAGATCGTGCCATTGCACTCCAGCCTGGGTAACAAGAGCAAAACTCCGTCTCAAAAAAAAAAAAAAATTCGGGGCCAGGCGTGGTGGCTCACACCTTGAATCCCAGCACTTTAGGAGGCTGAGGCAGGCAGATTGCTTGAACCTAGGAGTTCAGGACAAGCCCGGGAAACATGAGAAAATCCTGTCTCTACTAAAAATACAAAAAAAATTAGCTGGGCATGATGATGAACACCTGTAATCCCAGCTACTTGGGAGGCTGGGGTGGGAGAATCACTTGAACCCGGGAGGTGGAGATTTCAGTGAGTCAAGATTGCACCACTGCGCTCCAGCCTGGCTGACAGAGCAGGAGGAGAAAACATTGAACAAATGCTGAAAGCCAAAGATATGCAGCAATCCACCAATTTGCTAAATTGGCTTTTAGATCCCACACAGTATTGAGCAGAACAGAAATAATTAGAGTAAAAGTCAGTGGAGAACTCTTCCTGAAATATTTCTTCCCATCTCCTTCTTGTCTACCTGCTGATCCCAAAACATAAGCGTGCATTCAAATAAGAGTGGCCTGATAAATGCTACCAAGGAGATACAGATTTGTCCTCACTTACATAGTGTCTAGTATGGAGATGATGCCACATAGATTTCACTCTACAACACAAATACATACACCCACATTTATGCTTCAGTTTCTCTAATGATGATGGATTCCATTATTTTTACAGGACAGTAACTAAATCTAGAGCAAAATTCACAATGGACTTCCATGAATTATGTCTCCCCAGAGAAAATTTCATTTCAGATTTCTGAATAAACTCATTTTTAAATGTCAACTTTTAAAGGATACCCTCTCTTCATGTATAACAGATATTGCTTATCGGTTCAGTTGGCATACTTACTGACAAAAGCAATAAAGAATGAGATTGCCATTAGCAGTAAAAGCATCAGCAGTGAGGCACAGAGCAGCTTGGGAAACCCAGTATTACTTTTGTGAGGGGCAGTCCTTGCCTTGGAAGCTGAAGAAGAAGCCAAATTAGTTTTATCAGTAATAAATTCTGTCCTCACTTCCTCTTCTTCCTCCTCCTCTTTCTCTCCCTTCTCTTGGATGACACACAAGTTACTAATGGTATGACATGTGAAATCATATGAGGATAGGAATAGAAAGGATATAATCATATTCATTGTAGAAACTTTAGAAAATACATAAAAGTACAAATTCCTACAATTGAGGATAACTGTTACACCATATAAGTTATAATATATCATATTTTGGTATATTTCTAGTAATTTTTTGAGTGTATATATACGTATATGGAAATTTCCCCACATCACTGACATACCATAAATACTGATTTCTGACCTAGTATTTTCCTTTACTCTGTATCATGAACATTTTTCATATCATTATATTTTCTTCTTTAACACTCCTTATTATGGTTGCATAGTATTTCATCAGATATTTAAATAATAGATTGTTTCCAACTTTCAATAATGCTATAGCAAATCTTTATAATCATCCTTCATCACATCTTTAGAATAAGGTTAGTCTTTTTAGTTATCATCTCATAGTTAGGTATCACTTTCTTAAAGTTATGATATTTTGTCAAATGTAGGGGTGAAAAACCTCAGTATTATACAATATGATTATATTTTTAGTAAAATATATATGCACATTATATGTATTTGTATGTGGAAGGATATTCACTAAAATGCAAATTATGGTTTTCTCTAGATGATAAGAGTAATTATAATTCAAATATCTGTGTACCACTAGTTAATTTTTTCATAATGAACATTAATACTTATATAATAAAGAAATTATATAGAGTTTTTAAGGGGGGAAAAAATTCCCAAAGTGCTCTCCACACCTTCACAGAGGTATTTTAGAAAGCACAAATATAGTCCTGACCTTTTCCCCCATAGTTTCTTACTCTGTATACTTTCTTTTCTCTCTTTTGCTCTATACTTGAGATATTACACATGACACCCAAATTACCTTGCATCTACTCCCAAATGTAACAGAGTCTGTCTCAGAGATGCAACATGCAATAGATTTTCTGATTTCAGAAAAAGTTTCCTGGAGATTTAAGAGACTTGCTTTGTGTAGACTTTCTAGTCTTTCATTTGCAATGGCCTTTTGTTTCATTTCCATCCAATACTAACAAGTACACCCTCACCACTGTCCACCCAAACTCTTTCCCTCTAACTGATCAAAAAACAAATCTCACCAATTCATCAGGGTTGATGGTTTCGGAAGCTGTACTCAATCTCTTAACCCCAACCCCACTCAGCCTCAGAAAACACATGTGCATCAGAGTACTCCTTAGCTCAGAACTGGAGTTGATTTTTCTCACCTCTGTTTCTTATGGTAAGCAGAGTGGAAGCTAAAAAGAGTGGCACAAAAATCTTTTCTTCCCCACAATACAAATGTACACCCTATAATGTGTATCTGTAGGCTACTTGATCTTCTGGGACTCTTGTGTTTCACAGACATAATCAGAGAACCAGTAACTGACAACACCTATGCCTTATTCATAAACCCTCTCCTCATCCTTCATCTCATCATTCACTCTGACCCCCAGAAAATGATCTTTACCTGCAGAAGAGTTGAGGCCTGAGGACTTGGATTCATTGTTGAACCTCACTTCAGCATAAGTGATTTCCGAAGTCATATTGGGAAAAGGCCTTCTGCTTTCTTCAGAAAATGTATTTCAAATCTTTCTTAAAACATCTTATAAATGAGAACCAAACGTGGTAGTAAATTATCTACTTCTTTTTATTCAACCAGATGAGACCAGAGGCACCAGATAGGCACATATCCTCGAGAGGGCTCTCACGAGAACTAAAAATCACAATAAAAACTGAAAACCTCCGTCCACAGACAGCCTTTCCTCAGGACCAGTATAGTGAGAATCACAGCCTCTAAACAACTGCAGGCAAATGTAATTAAAGGGGGAACCCAAACGGTCGCGGAAAGAAATAGGAAGGAAAAAAAAAAGAGGAACCAAGCAATTAGAGAAGTCTTTCCTGAGAACCGTGTTCCTCACTGGTGAAAAATACAATTTGTGCGTTTCCACATACAAATGCAACTACTTTTGACGAAAAAACCTGAACAAAGACTTGTTTATGTTGCATTCATCTCATCGTTTTTGGCTGATCGGGCAGCTTTTCCTTGCAGTTGTTTAAAGGCTGTGATTCTCACTATACCGGTCCTGAGGAAAGGCTCTCTGTGGACGGAGGTTTTCAGTTTTTACTGTGCTTTTTAGTTCTCATGAGAGCCCTCTCGAGGATATGTGCCTATCTGGTGCCTCTGCTCTCACCTAGTTGAATAAAAGGAAGTAGATAACTTACTACCATGTTTGGTACCACATTCTAAGAGTATCATTGACACAAAACTCACAAGTCAACTTCCCCACCTTGAAGAGTCAGTTTCCTCTAGCATGGTGGGGAAGGCAAAGTTTAAACCCCATGCCTTCTGAAGCTACTCCTCCATACTCTCTGTGTTTCCTTATTGGTAACTAACTCTATCAAGGGTCTGCATTCATCTTGCTAGAACCTCCAGAACTCCAGAAAGCAGCTCCCTTTATTGGATGTTGGAAGAGACAGAAGGCCAGCCTTTATTCCCTGCTTCCCTAACCTTTTAACCCCCACACCACCTCCAATATATATGACTATTTTTCAACAGTTAGGATAAGTAACTAGAATTACATTATAGAAGGGGATAAACTTAAACAAAGTACTACATATGACTTTTTCCAAAGGCCTAGAGGAAAACACTCCAAATATTAAATCCTTCACGTGGAATCTCTCCATAGATATGCTCTCTGCTCACACCTGGATTCTCTGCCCTCAACTCTCCGCAAATGATCCTCCTTTTAATCTCTCCCAGCTAATTCCTTCTCCTGCATAACACATGAAACACCACAGGTTTCATTCTAATTTTCTCCCTTTTCACATTCCTAACTCCTTTCTGTGACAGTAAGAAACCTGCTTTCATTGCCTTTCACTTATTCCTTGTTAGATCAATCTCCTGGATGCTGTCAGTCTCCACCTGCTAACATGCCCCTCTCTTCCTAGTTGAGCTCTGAATCCCCATTCCAAGCCGCCATTCCCTGAGCTGATGCCCCACCTCCTCACTCTGAGGGTGCTGGCAAAGGGCTAGCCCGCTCCCCACCCCCATGAACATCCCCCCACAAGCATCCTTCTCAACCTGCCAAGGTTCTGACTCCCGGTGCTAGGCCACTCCTCTGCAGGAAAGCCCTCCTCACTCACTCCGCTTACACTCTGATTCCTGCTGCTGGTCCCCTAGTCACCACTTAGACCCCCTTAGGCTCTAACACTCCACACAAGGTCAGCCCCATGCGTGGAAGCCCCCCTCACCCTGGAGGGGTCTGACTTCCTCATTGGGCTATGCTACCACACGGACCACCTCCTTATCCTGCCAAGTTTCTGAAACCCACACCAAGTCTACCCTCTGCATAGATGCTTTCTTCATCCTGCTGAAGCTCTGACACTCCATGAAGGTCCTCCATCCCTCAGCAATAATTCCCATCTCACCCTACTTAGGATGTGAGTTCCCTCACTGGGCTACCCCACCACATTGACACCCTCCTTATCATGCTTGGTCTCTGAAACCCACCCCAGGTCTACCCTCTGCAAGGATGCACTCTCTCTTCATCCTGCTTAAGTGCTGAGTCCCAACCCCCACTGGGCCAACACTAAGTATGAGCGTCCTCCTCACCCCTCCCACATGCTGATGTCCATACCAGCCTCCCCCTAGAGTACTCTGCTCATCCATTTGCGACTCTGACTCCCTACAGAAAGTCGCCTCATGCATGGATGCCCTCCTCACCCTGCTTGTGCTCCAACTCACTGCACCTGACTATCGCACCACATAGATGCCGTCATTACCTCTCAGGCTCTGACATCTCATATCAGGCTTCCCCTACTGTAGATACCCTCCTCAATCTTCTCATCCTCTGATACCCTGCACCCGGCCATTGCCAGGAGTGGACATCTGCTTGTCCTGCACAGGCTCTGGTTCTCCATGCCAGAACACTTTCCCACCTCCGCAGGGATCTTCTTCTCACTCTGCTTGGGCTCCGGCACCACCATCAAGCCAACAGCCTGCATAGTCACCCTTCTCACCCTGCTAAAGCTCTCACCCTGTGCCAGACCACTGCTGTTCTCCCAGCCACCCCACCACAGATACCTACCTTGTTCTGCCTAAACTGCTACTGCTTTATTTAGAATCAAATTATTTAGTAAGAAAAGGGAAAGGGGAATCACAAAGCATAAGGGAAGGATGAGGGAATTTTAAGTTCTCCACAATTAATTATTGGACCTAACTAGCACTGGCACACAGGTATACATGCACACATAGTCCCTGAAATGATGATCATTGATTCTCAGAGGCTTTATAATCTAAGCTCATAATTAGAAAGCAAAACATATTCCTAAAATTATAGCTCTCTCCCCGGAATAAGTCACATTATAACTGGATTACACTGGATCACCAACAGCCCCAAAATCCAAGTGGCTTACAACAACAAACAGGCATTTCTCACTCACATTACACACGGACTTAGGGTCAGCTTGGAGTTGACTGCAACTCTGCTTGGCTCCTCTCCAAGTGTTTTCTCATTCTTGGAGCTGATATTACAGAATAGCTCCTCGTAAGCTGAACCATGTAGTAGCATCCTTTATTCAGATAACGTGTACATTGTATTCACTGTGATTCTGTTGGCCAGTGCAAGTTACCTGGACAAACCTGTAAGCGAGACAGGGAAATATACTTTGTCTACAGAAAGACTTGTCAAGGGTATCAAAGTTTAATTCTTTCACAAAGGAGAACATAAACACTTGGAAACAATAATAGAATCTACCCCCTTATCCCTTTAAATTATTTATCCAAGAGATCTCTTGGGCAGTGATCTCCAAAATGGGGCATGAGTACCTTAAGCAGTATAAAAGAAGATCTGCTAAGGCACAGAGATAAAACAGTAAAACATCTGTTTATATGTATTTAAAATTTCAAGGAAGATAAGCTTTACCATTATTGATTGCATGCTGTAATCCCAGCAATTTGGGAGGCCAAGGTGAGTGGATCACCTGAGGTCAGGAGTTCAAAACCAGCCTGGCCAACATGATGAAACCCTGTCTCTACTAAAAATAGAAAAATTAGCTAGGTGTGGTATAATCCCAGCTACCTGGGAGACTGAGGGAGGAAAATCTCTTGACCCTGGGAGACAGAGGTTGCAGTGAGCCAAGATCATGCCACTACACTCCAGCCTGGGCAACAGAGCGAGACTCCACACCCACCCCCCCAAAAAAGAAAAAAAAAGGCCAAGCAACCCCAAGGGAAAGAATTTAAGAACTGTAGAGTAGAATAGTTGCTTCTTATGGCACTGGATAATCCAAAGGAAGATAATAACAAAATCAAAGGATCCTAAAATTTTTTTTTTTTTGAGACGGAGTTTTGCTCTTATTACCCAGGCTGGAGTGTAATGGCGCAATCTTGGCTCACCGCAACCTCCGCCTCCTGGGTTCAAGCAATTCTCCTGCCTCAGCCTCCCGAGCAGCTGGGAATACAGGCTGTGCCACCATGCCCAGCAAATTTTTGTATTTTTAGTAGAGACGGGGTTTCACCATGTTGACCAGGATGATCTCGATCACTTGACCTCATGATCCACCCACCTCAGCCTCCCAAAGTGCTGGGATTACAGGCATGAGCCACCGCGTTCGGCCTCTAAATTCTTAACCCAAGGTAAAAACTGAAAACTAGAATTTCTATAACTATATTAAAAAGAATTCTTTATTGCTCGTAGCTACAGGCTGAAAAGGCCAAAAACCAAAGTTTTAGTTGGAATCTACAGTTAAAAATTGCAAATTCAGTTGAATTCAAGCTTTGCTATGTCTCTTAAGTGAAAACTAGAGGCTTGATTGTGATAAAACGTGATCTCAAGAACTGATAAAGAAATATATGGAGAATACCCATGTATTTCCCAAAGCATCACAAACACTCCAAGTCCGCGAAGTTTCCTATCCCCACAAAAGCAGCAGATATAATGAGAGCCTGAAGTCAGCCTCCAGTTATTTCCCAAATTGCTGTTGTCCAGAATCCCCACTGTCTCCCTGACCTGTGAAATAAGGTCCATTGGGATAAAAAGCCAAATTGAAGCTCCTGAACTTCCCCTTCCTAGCAAAATAAAATCAAAAGCAGTAAAGCATCTATAATGAAATCACAAAAATTAGTACCACTAGTAAAGGATTCAAAACTGAAGCATAAGCACTTCCTATTATAGTCTTGATTTAATTCACTCATCTTGCCAATACAGATGGGTCATAAAGAATGGGACTAGATGGTCACAAATTTAATCAGAGGGTGACTCCAATTTTAGCTGCTTTCCAAACTGACTTGCTCTTGTCAATACAGTACTTGGCCCTTAATATACACCTATTAATGGCCAGGTATGGTGGCCATTGCTCCTTGAGGACTTAAAAAAGGCAAATGCAAAACCACTCCAAAGAAATACTTCCACAACCCAGGTTAAAAAGATTGCCCATGAGGAAAACACACACTAAAGACAAACTCACAACTTAAACTTAAACACATGACAACACATGAGAAAAAAAGATAGTAAATAAATATATAAAAAGAGGGGCCAGGCACGGTGGCTCATGCCTATAATCCCAGCACTTTGGGAGGCTGAGGCAGGTGGATCACGAGGTCAAGAGATCGAGACCATCCTGGTCAACATGGTGAAACCCTGTCTCTACTGAAAAAAAAATACAAAAAATTAGCTGGGCATGGTGGCAAATGCCTGTAATCCCAGCTACTCAGGAGGCTGAGGCAGGAGAATTGCCTGAACCCAGGAGGCGGAGGTTGCGGTGAGCCAAGATCACGCCATTGCACTCCAGCCTGGGTAACAAGATCGAAACTCCGTCTCAAAAAAAAAAAAAAAAAAAAAAAAAAAAAATATATATATATATATATATATATATAAAGAGTGCAATCTCACTGTAGTAAGAAAAATGCATATGTTTTCACCCAATATATTAACTAAATATAAAAATATTTTCAAATAATATGTTGACAAAGTAAATAGAGAAGCAAACAGTCTCAGGATTTATATCAAGTATATATGTTAGGCAGAAGATAATATAGGCAAATTTATCAAAATTTTAAATGTTGGGAGAGGGAGGAAGGGAGACAAGGGTTGAAAAACTATTGGATACTATGCTCAATACCTGAGTGATGGGATCAGTCATATCCCAAACTTCAGCACCACACAACATACCCACATAACTAATCTGCACATTTACCCCCTGGGTCTAAAAAAAAAGTTGAAATTATTTTCTTTTATTTTAATTAATCATATTTCACCCACAAGTCCATTTCTGGGGAATCTATCCTTTAAATTTTTCATGTAAGTATATATTATATGTAAAAGATGTTCAGTATAAAATTTAGTGTGAAAATGTGGGAAATGTTACTATCAATGGGACAGAGGCTAAATACGTTATAGTACATCCATACATTAGAGAGCCTGAATAGTTCTAAGCACAAAATAAACATAAGTAAAGACAAATGCATGGGCAAAGAAAGAACTTCAAAACATTATTAATTTTTAAAATAATAATAGAAATAATTTACATGTAATTTTTATTTTATTAAAGGATCTTTGCATAGGCAGATAAATGCATAAAGAGAATGCTTTAAAAGATGTCTAGAAGGCCGGCGCAGTGGCTCACCCCTGTAATCCCAGCACTTTGGGAGGCCAAGGCAGGTGGATCACCTGAGGTCAGGAGTTCGAGACCAGCCCGGCCAACATGGTGAAACCCTGTCTCCACTAAAAATACAAAAATTAGCCGGGCATGGTGGCATGTACCTGTAGTCCCAGCTACTCGGGAGGCTGAGGCAGGAGAATTGCTTGAACCTGGGAGACAGAGGTTGCAGTGAGCCAAGATTGTGCCACTGCACTCCAGCTTGGGCAACAGAGCCAGACTCCATCTCAAAAAAAAAAAGATGTCTAGAAAAATGCATACAAAATCATTGACAATAGTTGACTTTGCAGAAGGGACTGAGGAGGAAAAGGGCAAGCAAGGGGGACACTCACACTGTTCTATATACTTTATCATGTGTCAAACATTGAATTCAAAGTCAGGGGATGGGGGAAGAAAGGGACATGATTCCTACTTTAAAAATACATAAATTTCAATACAGTGGGAGATGCATAAGACCCAGTTATACAATTGTCCAGCGGTAGCACACAGGAGAAAGAAGAGATAGTTTCTGCTTGAGTTTATGAGAAAAGGTTCTATAGTAGATGCATAGGAACTTAGAACAAAAGTATTTGAGGCAGAAAGACCAGAGCGCACAATGGCACTGTAGTATGAAATAGTGCAGCATACAATTTAGATCAGTCTTGCTGGAATATTAATATGAATATGGAGGTTTCCTTTTCATAAAATGAAGGTGCAGAGGTAGCTACAATCAATCCATTAACTATTATCTTTGACACTAGCATAGTGTCACTTTAGGTACAAATTAGTAAAGTCGTTTAACCTCTCTATGCTTGTTTTCTCATCTGTGAAATATGGATAACCACACTACCCATCCCAGAGGGTAAGAACTAAGAACTCTCAGAAGTGAAGGGGGAGGGGAAGCAAAAAAGACCTCTCAGAAGTAAGAATCCCGGGGGGTTGTGTGAATTGAATGAGACAATCCTTATAAAGCACTTAGCTCGTTCCTAGCAAATGATCAGTGCTCAGAAAATATAGGATAAGAAGGCAGCTGGTTTGGGTTTCTGGGAAAAGGCACATAGTATAAAAGCTATAAAAGGGGTTGAGCAGGATTACAAAGAGAGAATAAGGAGTTAAACCCTTACTATAGAATCAGTCTGAAACATGTCTCAGAAACATGTCTCCCTACCGTTCCTTACTCCCCATTTCTCCTCTATCAGATGACTCTTCTTACTTCCTGCCCCAATCTTGGGCATCTGCCTCACTTCTAAGACAATAAAAAAAGAACTGTCATTTTGCTTTTACACCACCGCATTACACACCTGGACAGCCAGAATTGGAAGCAGTATTAGTACCAGCAGCAAATATTTAAACGGAGCTGACCATATTCCAGACCCTGTTCTAGGCACTTTAATTACTTTATATATTGATTTTTCAGTGACCGTGTCTCATTGTCACCCAGGCTGGAGTGCAGTGGCACCATCGTAGTTCACTGTAACCTCAAAATCCTGGGCTCAAGCGATCCTCTCACCGTTAGGCTCCTGAAGCGCTGGGATTACAGGAGTGAGCCACCATGCCCAGCTAAGCAATTTAATTTTTAAATTTATTTTACGATCACAATATTCCATAGGTACTATTCTCATTTTGTATATGAGGAAACTGAAGCAAACAAAGTTTAATTAATTGTTCTGTTCCATGGTCAAAAAGCCAGTAAGTGACAGAGACAAATTTTGTATCAAGGTAGTCTGTCTTCTCCCAAATCCATGCTCCTGACCACTACTCCTTACTGCCCATTCATCCTCTATGATGGGTGGAGATGGGAGGAGGGGGGTGTCATTAAAATTAAGTATATTCCCCATTCAAATATTTACTGAAGTATTAAAGTATGAAGAAGGGATCATTCAGTACTTCATTTTCTGCCTGCCCAAAACAGCTATTTTTCTACATTCTCAACAAACGTTAGATCAGTTACAGGCTTAGACTCCATAGATTAAATGACCCAGCCAGTCTTCATCTCTTTCTTTTTAAATGCTTCCCCTGTTCTCCTCCCATCTTAGATTGTTGAAAAAATAATAAAAAATAAAAAACAAATGCTTCCCCTGCCACCAGGAGTCTGAGAAAATGCCTACAACTGTTTCAGTTGCCAGGAGGAGCATGCCCTCCAGCGGTCCCAAGCCAATATGCAGCCAGATGCAGCACCCACACAAAGTGCTTCAATGACATTTTTTCCCAATAATAGGTACGTTGGCAGAATACACATAATAGAAACAAAGAAAATGTTGAAAAACCAAAGAATCCATAGTGGGTCTTAAGGCATTATTTTAATTGAGGGGATGATGTTATCCTTTGATGGGGCAGAACATGAAGTTACAATGGGCAATCATTTTACTACTGGCTCAGATGCAGGCAATTTAAGTATATCAGTGCTTTTTTGAAAACATACCAGCCTGTATCGTATGTCTTTGAAAAGAAAACTAAATACAGCAGGCATGGTGGCTCAAGCCTGTAATCCCAGCACTTTGGGAGGCTGAGGTGGGTGGATCATGAGGTCAGGAGTTTGAGACCAGCCTGGCCAATAATGGTGAAACCTCGTCTCTACTAAAAATACACAAATTAGCCAGGTGTGGTGGCATGCACCTGTACTCCCAGCTACTCGGGAGGCTGAGGCAGAAGAATTACTTGAACTAGAGACGAAGTTTGCAGTGAGCTGAGATTGGACCACTGCACTCCAGTTTGGGTGACAGAGCAAGATTCCTAGCAAAATTTTGAAATAAATGTCAAACAATAAAAATGCTGTTAAAACATCACAAGCCTATACAAACCCAGGCTAAGGACCCACAAGTAAATAAAATTCTCCCTCTTTCCTTCCTTTGAATATGTGATTGATGGAGAACTCCTGAACGAGTCCTATAGTCACGTATATATTTTCTTCATGTACAATTGAGAGGCAATAAAAGAAACGGTTTTTGAAAAGGCTATAAAAAAACCAAAACATGGGCAAAGTGCAATGCAAGCTTAGACACTTGTAATTAAAATGAGACAGTAAGCTACCAAATGTATCATCAACTCTACTACATGGTATCTAGTGTTCCTTCCCCAGGCCAGAAAGTCTACGTGCCAAAGTATAATCTGTCTTCATTACTACTTACTTGGCTCTCTCATACTTACTGGCTCTGAAAAATGAGGTTTTTCTCCACTCAAAACCATACAATTACACAGAAATTAACCTGCTCCTGAGTGACTTTTGGGTAAACAATAAAATTAAGGTGGAAATCAAGAAATTCTTTGAAACTAATGAGAACAAATACACAATATACCAGAATCTCTGGGACACAGCTAAAGCAGTGGTTAACAGGGAAATTTATATTGCTAAATGCCCACATCAAAAAGTTAGAAATATCTCAAATTAACAACCTAACGCCACGCCTAGAGGAGCTAAAGACAAAAGAGCAAACCAACCCCAAAGCCAGCAGAAAGCAAGAAATAACCAAAACCAGAGCTGAACTGAAGAAACTGAGAAACAAAACCCGTATAAAAGATCGAGAAATCCCAGACTTTGTTTTTTAAAAGAACAAATAAGATTGATAGACCACTAGCTAGATGAATAAAGGAGGGAAAAAAACCCAGAAGATCCATATAAATACAATCAGAATGACAAAAGGGGCATAACCATTGGCCCCACAGAAATGCCAAAAACCCTCAGAGACTATTATGAACACCTCTATGCACACAAACTAGAAAACCTACAGGAAATGGATAAATTTTTGGAAACATGCAACCTCCCAAGATTGACCCAGGAAGAAATTGAATCTCTGAAGACACCAATAACAAGTTCTGAAACTGAATCAGTAATAAAAAGCCTACCAACCAGAAAAGGCTGAGGACCAGATGGATTCACAGCCAAATTCTACCAGATGTATAAAAAAGAAGTTCCTGCTGAACTATTCCTACTGTTCCAAAAAGTCTAGGAGGAAGGACCCACCACTAACTCATTCTATGAAGCCAGTATCATCCTGATTCCAAAACCTGGCAGAGACAGAAAAAAAAAAAAAAAAAAAAAAGGAGGCTGGGGGAAGCCAGGTCAATATCCTTGATGAACATAGATGCAGAAATCCTCAATAAAATACAAGCAAACCAAATCCAGTAGCACAACAAAAAAGTTATCCACCATTATCAAGTAGGTTTTATCTCTGAGATGCAAGGTTGCTCAACATACACCAATCCATAAATGTGATTCACCACATAGAGAGAACTAAAAACAAAAGCCACATGATCATCTAAATAGATGCAAAAAAAGGCTCTCGATAAAATTCAACATCCCTTCATGTTAAAAACCCTCAACACACTAGGCATTGAAGGAATATACCACAAGATAGTAAGAGCCATCTATGACAGACCCGCAGCCAACATCATACTGAATGGGCAAAAGCTGCAAGCATTCTCCTTAAGAACTGGAACAAGACATGGATGCCTACTCTCACCATTCCTATTCAACATAGTACTGGAAGTCCTAAGCAGGACCATCAGGCAAGAAAAAGAAATAAAAGTTATCCAAATAGTAAAAGAGGAAATCAAATCATCTGTTTCTTTATCTAGAAAACCCCATAGTCTGCCCAAAAGCTCCTAGATCTGATAAGCAACTTCAGTAAAGTTTCGGGATAGAAAGTCAATGTACAATAATCCAACATCCATCCAAGCTGAGAGTCAAATCAAGAACATAATTCCAGTCACAATAGCCACAAAAATAAAATAAAATAAAATAAAATACCTAAGAATACAGCTAACCAGGGAGGTGAAAGATCTCTACAACAAGAATTACAAAACACTGCTCAAAGAAATCAGAGATGACACAAACAAATGGAAAAAATATTCCATGCTCATGGATAGAAATAATCAATATTGTTAAAATGGCCATATTGCCCCAAGCAATTTACAGATTTGATGCTATTCCTATCAAACTACCAATGACATTCTTCACAGAATTTTTAAAAAACCATTCTAAAATTCATATAGAACCAAAAAAGAGCTCAAATAGCCAAGACAATCCTAAGCAAAAAGAACAAAGCTGGAAGCATCCTGTTATCTGACTTCAAACTATACTACAGGGCTACAATAAACAAAACAGAATGGTACTGGCACAAAAACAGACATATAGACCAATGGAACAGAATAGAGAGTCCAGAAATAAAGCTGCACACCTCCAACCATCTTATCTCTGACAATGTTGACAAGAACAAGCAATGGAGAAAGGACTCCCTATTCAATAAATGGTGCTAGAATAACTGGCTAGCCATATGGAGAAGATTGAAACTGGACTCCTTCCTTATACCGCATACAAAAATCAACTCAAGATGTATTAAAGACTTAAATGTAAAACATAAAACTATAAAAACCCTGAAAGATAACCTAGGAAATATCATTCTGGACATAGGAATGGGCAAAGATTTCATAAATAATATGCCAAAACTGCAACAAAAACAAAAATTGACAAATGAAACCTGATTAAACTAAAGAGCTTCTGCACAGCAAAATAAACTATTCACAGAGCAACCAACCAACAGAATGGGAGAATATATTTGTAAACTATGCATTTGACAAAGGTCTAATATCCAGGCTGTATAAGAACTTAAGCAAATTAACAAGCAAAAAACAAACAACCCCATTAAAAAGTGGGCAACCCCATTAAAAAGACACTTTTCAAAGAAGACATGTGGCCAAAAAGCATATAAAAAATTGCTTAACATGACTAATCATTAGAGAAACACAAATCAATTGGACTGATACAACTTGAAAAAAAAAAGAGAGAGAGAAACACAAATCAAAACCACAGTAAGATACCATCTCACAGCAGTCAGAATGGTTATTATGAAAAAGTCAAAATGACAGCTGTTGTTGAAGCTGCAGAAAAAAGGGAACACTTACACACTGCTGGTGGAAACATAAATTAGTTCGGCCATTGTAGAAAGTAGTATGGTGATTTCTCAAAGAACTTAGAACTACCATTCAACCCAGCAATCCCATTATTGGATATATACCCAAAGGAATATAAACCATTCTATCATAAAGACACATGCATGCCATGTACATATGTTCACTGAAGCACTATTCACAGTAGAAAAGTCATGGAATCAACCTAAATGCCCATCAATGGTAGACTAGATAAAGAAAATGTGGTGTATATATACACTATGGAATACTATACAGCCATAAAAAAGAACACGTCCTTGGCAGCAACAAAGATAGAGCTGCAGGAATAGAAAACCAAATACCACATGTTCTCACTTATGAATGAGATCTAAACCTTGAGTACATATGGACACAAAGAAGGGACCAACAGATACTGGGTCCCTGAGCAGGGAGGGTGGAGGAGGGAGAGGATTGAAAAACTACCCATCAAGTACTATGCTTATTACCTAAGTGACAAAATAATCTGTGCATCCAACCCCCATGACAAGCAATTTACCTATATAATAAACCTGCATATGTACCTCTGAACCTAAAATAGAATTATTTTAAAAAAGAAAGAAAAGGTTGGCCAGGCACAGTGGCTCATGCCTGTAATCCCAGCACTTTGGGAGGCCGAGGGAGGCGGGTCATGAGGTCAGGAGATTGAGACCATCCTGACTAACATGGTGAAACCCCATCTCTTCTAAACATACAAAAAATTAGCTGGGCCTGGTGGCACATGCCTGTAGTCCCAGCTACTCAGGAGGCTGAGACAGGAGAATCACATGAACCCAGGAGACGGAGGTTGCAGTGAGCCAAGATTGCACCACTGCACTCCATCCTGGGCAACAGGGAGAGACTCTATCTCAAAAAAAAAAAAAAAAAAAAAAAAAAAGGGTGCAGGGTGTAAGGCTTGTCCTTGGGTTGTTGCCGCGTTTAAAATGAAGAAACTGAGGCCAGCAGGAAAATAATCCAATGTAAGGGAATTTATTCAGGCTCCCAGGTGAGGTTCTGCGGTCCGGACAGGAGGGGCCGGAGAAGTCGCACGGACGCCTCTCAGGCACGGGGTTTTATAGGGAGTGGAGGTGTCCGATTGGCTGTGCCCAAGGTGAGTGGGACAAAATGGAGGGGAGTGGGACCCGGATGAAACAAAATGGAGGGGAGTGGGACCCGGATGGAAGGGAGTGGGACCCGGATGGAAGGGAGTGGGGCCCAGATAGGACAAAATAGTATCAGGTAGGTCCTGATGGGGCTTTTTTCCCGGGCTCCCGGGGGGAAGGAGGCGTGTCTGAGCTCCCGGCAAGGGAGGGGGGCGTTTCCGAGCTCCCGGCAAGGGAAGGGGGCGTGTCCGAACTCCCCGCGAGGGAGGGGGACGTTTCCGAGCTCCTGGCAAGGGAAGGGGGTGTGTCCGAACTCCCCGCGAGGGAGGGGGTGTGTCCGAGCCCTCGGCGAGGCAACCGGCCTTACACAGGGAAACACCAAAAATATGGTAGAGAAGGCAGGGATGGTTTGATTGTTTCTTGAAGAAAATCAATTGGCCTGTATTAGGATTCATGGAGAAGCCATAGGCTTTGATATGCACAGCAACACCCAATTGGCTTGATTTATAATTATGACCAGAGAAAGAGAAACCAATTTATTTGCAAGGCATAAAGTACCAGAGGAAAAATGGGGAAAATGCATTGGAGTGACAAAAGGAAAATGTAATTGAATTTAATCTGAGGTGACTTACAATTCAATGTAAGACCAAGCATTTGTCACAACTGGTGTATCTCATCTAGAAAACATTTAAGGTAATGGACTGGCCTTACTAAACTATACTGACCTAAAAAAAAAAAAAAAAAAAGAAATGAGATTTTCTGCAACTATGACAAAGCATATAAGGAATATTTAAGTCCTGTAACTAGGAGCAGCCCAAATGAAAATGAGTAAAAGACAGAAAACACTCAACTCACTGACTTCTAGAGGCTCCTCACCGAAATCACTGTTAATTCCACAGGTATTTAATGAGCATCTGCTCTCTAGAAAGGTGTATGGGCAGTACTGCGAGTACATAAAAATGAAGACATGGTGTTTCTATTCAAAGAGCTTAAAACAAGTGAGGAAAAGAATTTCAACAGCAACACTCCCCACCCGTTTGCCCCCCAGATAAACAGATCACCTTTCAGACTGGAAGGATAGGTACACATTTCATGAAGTAGTATTTGGGCTAGCATTACACAACGGGAAGGACCTCAACAGGCAGGTATAAAAGGGAAGGTATTCTAGGCAGAGGGAATTTTAATTTAGCAAGCATTCTATAGTTGTGGCATATGAAAAATGACTACTGGTGCTTAAGTTCATTAAAGCATACTGTTAGTCAATGGGAAAACTGAGTTGAAGATGAAATGATATTTTGGACTTTATTCTATAAGCAAAAGAAGGATCAATAGGGCGACCATTTTGTTTTGGCCACAGACGGAGCTGGCGGCCGCTGCAGACGAAAATCAGGAAAGGGCAGGCCAGGTGAGCAGACGGATTTGCCGACTAGACAGCCAACCAGCAACAGCAAACTAAGTTCGCATCCTACCACTTGCGCATCTAACAAACCACCCATCCAGCTACCCCGAGCCCCTCCACCGTCCGTTCAGGTTCGGCTGGTCCCCGGCCGCCTGCCGGAGCCGTGGTGGCAGCCCCAGGAGGAGCTCCTCCGATTCTCGGGATTTGAAGATGGCTGCACAGTCAGCGCCGAAAGTTGTGCTAAAAAGCACCACCAAGATGTCTCTAAATGAGCGCTTTACTAATATGCTGAAGAACAAACAGCCGACGCCAGTGAGTATTCGGGCTTTGATGCAGCAACAGCAGCAGCTAGCCAGTGCCAGAAACGGAAGACCGGCCCGGCAGACGGAGAACGGACCCTCTGTCCGGGCAGTGCCAGAAACGGAAGACCGGCCCGGCAGACGGAGAACGGACCCTCTGTCCGGGCAGTGCCAGAAACGGAAGACCGGCCCAGCAGACGGAGAACAGACCTTCTGTCCAGGCAGCATCAAAACTTAAGCAGAAGAGCTTAAAGCAGCGCCTGGGTAAGAGTAACATCCAGGCACGGTTAGGCCGACCCATAGGGGCCCTGGCTAGGGGAGCAGTCGGAGGACGAGGCCTACCCATAACCCAGAGAGGCTTCCCCAGAGGAGGACTACGTGGGGGACGAGCCCCCAGAACCCTGCTTAGGGGTGGGATGTCGCTCCGAGGTCAAAACCTGCTCCGAGGTAGACGAGCCGTAGCTCCCCGAATGGGCTTAAGAAGAGGTGGTGTTCGAGGTCCTTCCTAGAGGTCCTGGGAGAGGGGGCCTAGGGCGTGGAGCTATGGGTCGTGGCGGAATCAGTGGTAGAGGTCGGGGTATGATAGGTCGGGGAAGAAGGGGCTTTGGAGGCTGAGGCCAAGGCCGTGGACGCGGGAGAGGTGCCCTTGCTCGCTCTGTATTGACCAAGGAGCAGCTGGACAACCAACTGGATGCATACATGTCAAAAACAAAAGGACACCTGGATGCTGAGTTGGATGCCTACATGGCGCAAACAGATCCCAAAACCAATGATTGAAGCCTGCTCACCCTCCCGTGAGAGACTCTTGTTAGTCGACACGTCTGTAAATAACCTTGAGATAACAGATGAGAAGAAATCTCATTGATGCTGGATGGACCTGTCACAACAGGCTATGGACTTACGTGCCACCAGCTTGTGCATTTAGTGTGTTCCTTTTACTTTTTGATACTGTATTGTATGAAGCCCTTTTGTCCTTTGATTTGGTTTTTTGTTTTTGTTGTTTTTTTTCGGGGGTGCGGTATTTTCCCCTCCTTTACCCAGACTTCTCTTTGAACACAAATGCATTAGCCTTGTGGCTACAACACCCTCTTCCTACCTCTGCCTTCCCTCACTTGTCAAATGCTCTGACATGCTGACATTTCTTTTGTTGATCTCTGTTGTCCCCACAGAAAGGTCCCAGAAAAAAAAAACAGTGTTCCTCCCTGATGCTTAGATTTCTGAGGTAGGGTTCTGTTACATCCTCTTCGATAGCCTCTTTAAAATGTTAAGAAAGTCTGGAGCTCAAAAATGCATTCTTCCACATTGATAATTTAGTAAATTGAGAACACTGACATCACTACAGGGCAGCATAAGAGGTTGCTTACATGTGGTAGCAGCTCTGATTTGATCAAAGTTGCTACCATGTACATTGACACCACATATAACCAGCGTGCTGGGTTGAATCCTACTAGATTTCTACCCTTCTATGAGATTTACACACTTTCTCTTGGCTTTGTATCATGTCCAGAAGGGTACTATAGGGTCGGTTTATACCTACAATCTAGAGGAAGAAGCCATTTGATTTGGCAGGTGTGTCAGAATGGAGAATGATGGCGGATGAAGTGCTGGAAGAGGTCAGAAAATATCCATGCTAAAATGTAATTATCCTCATGTTTATCCCAAACCAATCTCGGACTTTTCCACTCATTAGCTTTATTTCACCCTTATTTCCCTTGAAAGTTTAAGTTCAAACAATTGTCAACTGTTCCAGTTTCAGTGAAATCTTGTATTTCTGGTTCATTATAACAAATTATTTGCTAAAAAAAAAAAAAAAAAAAGAAGGATTAATAAAGGCAATTAATAGGAGAGTAAAAAAAAAAACATGAGCAGAGCTTTGTTTCACAAAGATTATTCTGGGGGCAACATGTAAGCTGAATCAGAACTAAAAAAGCCATTGGCAAGCAGACTGCCTAGGAGGTTATCAGAATGGAGGAAGTGAGGAGTAATACAGGCTCACATTATAACAAGACCAGTAGTATCAAGTATAATTAAGGGGAGGTGAGCAAGAAAAGTGACAGTCCACATTTTTTTCCCCAACAAAAACCTAAGTTCTAAGATATACCTCTACCAATAGCAGTGCCTCGGAATCTCAGTAATGATAAGAAAGGACACAGTTCAGAAGTTACCTAAGCCCTACTATAAGAAGGCAAAAGCAGGAGGTAATCAGAATCTCTAAAGAAAGCGTTATGTGTTACTTTTTACATATACATATATATTTTTTTCCAGCTTTATTGAGGCATGATTGACAAATAAAAATTGTATACATTTAGAATATACAATGTAATATTTTAATATATGTATACATTGTGAAATGATTACCACAATTAGGCTAATAAATGTATCCATCACCTCACATAGTAACTTGTGTGGTGAGAACACTTGAGATCTACTCTTAGCAAATTTCAGGCATGTATTATTATTAACTACAGTTACCATGCTATACATTAGGTCTCAGTGCTTATTCATCTTACAGCTGAAGGTTTGTACCCTTTGACCACTATCTCCCTTCTTCCCCCACCTCCTGGTCCTGGGTAACCATGATTCTACTCTGTTTCTATGCATTTGACTTTTTTAGATTCCACTTGTGAGATCATGCATTATTTATCTATGTCTGGCTTATTTCATTTAGTGTCTTCTGCAAACAAAGACAATTTTATTTCTTCCTTTCTGATATGAATGCCTCTTATTTCTTTTTCTTGCCTAATTGTTCTGGCTAAGTCTTCCAGTACTATGTTGAAAAGAAGTAGTGAGTGGGCATCCTTCTCTTCTTCCTAAATTAGAGGAAAATCTTTCAGTTTTTCACCATGGAAGATAATGTTAGTTCTAGGCTTGTGATATATGGCCTTTACTGTGTTGAACTAAGTTCTTTCTATATCTAACTTTAGTGTATTTATCATAAAAGAATATTGAGTTTAGTTAAATGTTTTTTCTGCATATATTGAGATGAGATGGCTTTTGTCCTTCATTCTGTTAAGGCAGTTTATCATATTTATTGATTTGTGTATGTTGAACCATCCTTGCATCCAAGGGATAAGTCCCACTTGAACATGGTGTATACTCTTTTAATGGGCTGTCAAATTCAGTTGGCTCGCATCTTCTTGAGGATTTTGCATCTTTGTTTACAATCAGGGATAGCTGGATGTAATTTTCTTTTCTTGTAGTGTCCTTACCTGGTTTTGGTATCAGGGTAATGCTGATCCTGTAAAATGAGTTTGAAATTATTCCCTCCTCTTCAATTTTTTGGAAGAGTTTGAGAAAGATTGATATCGGTTATTTTATTTATGTAGAAGAAAAGGCATATAAATTGCATTTATTTCTGCTCTGGTCTTTGTTATTTCTTTCTACTAACTTTGGGTTTTTGCTAGTTCCTGCAGGTGTAACATTAGGTTGTTTCTTTAAGATGTTTCTTTTTTCTTAATGTAGGTATTTAGCACTATAAATGTCCCTTTAGAACTCCTTTTGCTGCATCCGATAAATTTTGATATGCTGTGTTTCCACTTTGTCTCAATCTTTTTTGATTCGTTGACCCATCAGTTGTTCAGGAAACTTTCTAATTTCCACATATTTGTGAATGTTCTGGTTTTCATCCTGTTATTGATTACTAATTCCATACTATTACAGTCAAAAGATACTCAGCATGATTTCAATCTTAAATTTGGCAAGACTTGTTTTGTGACCAAACACATTTATACTGGAGAACATTCGATATGCACTTGAGAAGCATGTGTATCCTGCTGCTGTTCAATAAATGTTATGTATATGTATGTCTCTTAGGCTTATTTTGTCTAAAGTGCAGTTCAAGTTCAATGTTTCCTCTTTGATTCTCTCTGACCTATCCATTGTTGAAAGTGGGGTATTCTATTGCTGTGTATTTCTCACTTCAAGTCTGTTAAGAGGGCTGTTCTGCCATTCTTTCGTTCCTTTACTTTCTTAATAAACTTGCTTTCACTTTTTAAAAAAATCCGTTATTTGCTTTATATATTTTGATGCATATATAATTGTTATACCATCTTGATGCATTTACCTCTTTGGGCCAGGCACAATGGCTCACGCTTGTAACCCCAGCACTTTGGGAGGCCAAGATGGGTGGATCACTTGAGGTCAGGAGTTCAAGCCCAGCCTGGCCAACATGGCAAAACCCCATCTCTACTAAAAGTACAGAAATTACCCAGGTGTGATGGCATGTGCCTGTAGTCCCAGCTTCAGGAGGCTGAAAGCAGGAGAATCACTTGAACCCAGGAGGCAGAGGTTGCAGTGAGCTAAAGTTGTACCACTGCACTCCAGCCTGGGCGACAGAGGGAGACTCCGTCTCAAAAAAAAAAAGAATTTACCTCTTTGACATTTATGTAACGATCTTGTGTCTTGCTCTTGTTACAGCTTTTCACTTAAAGTCTATTTTGTCTGAAATACATATAGTATTCCCCCTTTATCCTCAAGGAATACATTCCAAGATTCCCCATGGATGCCTGAAAACCCAGATGGTGCTGAAACCAATATACATTATGTATTTTCCTATATATACACACCTATGATAAAGTTCAATTTATAAATTAGGTGCAGGAAGAGATTAACAATAACTAATAATAAAATAAAATAATTATAACAATATGCCAGAGTCACTACTCTTGTGCTCTGGGGCTACTAAGTAAATAAAATAAGGGTTACTTGAACTTGCACAAGCTTTGCAATACCACAACAATCTGAGAGGACTGCTAAGTGACAAATAGGTAGGTAATGTATACAGCATAGACACACTGGACAAAGGGATGATTCACATCCAGGACAGGGCAGAGTGGGATGGTGTGAGACTTCACCACACCACTCAGAACGGTGTGCCACTTTTAAACTTACGAATAATTTTCAAAGCGTGGCTGACTGCAGGTAACTGAAAGCTACCCCTGCTCTCTTTTGGCTTCCATTTGCATGAAATATCTTTCTCCATGTCTCACTTTCAGTCTGTATGTGTCCTTAAAGGTGAAGTGAGGCTTCTGTAGGCAGAATACAGTTGAGTCTTGTTTTTTTGATCCACTTAGCCACTCTGTGATTTGATTGGAGAATGTAATCCATTTTGTATTCAAAATAATCATTAAAGGTAAAGGCTTACTACTGCCATTTTTAAAATTGTTTTCTGATTGTTTTGTGGCCCTTTGTTCCTTTCTTCCTCTCTTGCTCTCTTCGTTATTTGATTTTCTGTAGTCCTTTGATTATTTTCTTTATCTTTTGTGTACCTACTATAGGTTTTCGTTTTGTGGTTACCGTGAGGTTTATATAATACTTTTTAACAGTCTATTTTAAGCTGATCACTTAAATCACATACAAAAACTCTAACTTTCCCTCCCATATATATATATATATATTTTTTTTTTTTTTTTTCTTATATTAGAGACAGGGTCTCATTATGTCTGCCAAGTTGGTCTTGAATCTCTGGTCTCAAACAATCCTCCCACCTCAGCCTCCTAAAGTGCTAGGATTACAGGAGTGAGCCACCACATTTTGTTTTTGATATCACTTTTCATCTTTTTATACTCTATATCCATTAACAAATTATTGTAGCTATGGTTTTATAAGTTTTTTTTTTTTTTTTTTTGAGATGGAGCCTCACTGTCACCCAGGCTGGAGTGCAGTGGTGCAATGTCAGCTCACTACAACCGCTGCCTCCCAGGTTCAAATGATTCTCCTGCCTCAGCCTCCCAAGTTATCTAGGATTACAGGCACCCGCCACCATGCCCAGCTAATTTTTGTATCTGTAGTAGACAGGGTTTCACCATATTGGCCAGGCTGGTCTTGAACTCCTGACCTCCAGTGATCCACCCACCTCAGCCTCCCAAAGTACTGGGATTATAAAGTATGAGCCACTGTGCCCAGCCTTGATTCCTATTTTTTGTTTCGTTTTTCATTTTTTAGAGAGTTTTACTTTATCACCCAGGCTAGAGTGCAGTGGTACAATCACAGCTCACTGCAGCCTCGTCCTTCCAGGCTCGTGATCCTCCCACTTCAACCTCCCAAGTAGCTAGGACTACAGACACATGCTGCCATGCCCAGCTAATTTTTAAATTTTTTGTAAAGATGAGATCTCACTGTTGCCTAGGCTGGTCTTGAACTGGCTTCAATTAATCTTCCTGCTTTAGCTTCTCAAAGTGCTAGAATTACAGGAGCAAACCACCACATCTACTTAATTTATCTCCTGTGACAATCACTGAACAAGAGCTCTCAAGATCTTTTCTGGTTTCCAAAGTCTGTGACTCTGACTTCAGTTCTTTCTCTTATCCCTTTCATTTCTGCTGATTAGTTAAGATATGAGGTAGCCTAGATCATGAAGACAATTTATAGCGAATTAAATTAACTGTACCAGCAAATAATGAATATTAATTGCTTACACAAAGTACTCTGTTATTTTATAACCACACACAGAAATCTTGTCTCTACTTCTTAAAAGCTTTTTTTTTTTTTTTTTGAGACGGAGTCTCACTCTTGCCCAGGCTGGAGTGCAGTGGCTCCATCTTGGCTCACTGCAACCTCTGCCTCCCGGATTCAAGCAATTCTCCTGCTTCAGCCTCCCAAGTAGCTGGGATTACAGGTGCCCACCACCACACCAGGCTAATTTTTGTATTTTTAGTAGAGATGAAGTTTCATCATGTTGGCCAGGCTGGTCTCAAACTCCTGACCTCAGGTAACCTGCCCGCCTCGGCCTCCCAAAGTGCTGGGATTACAGGTGTGAGCCACCGCGCCCAGGCAACCTTTATTTCTTAATAAAAAGTGATATAAATATATTTTATTACCTACTAGTCCATTTATATTTGGTCAATTAAATGTAAAAGGTAATCAAATAAGCAAATTAAAAGATAAAAGAGGCACCACCTTTTTCATATTTTTAATTACCATTATTGCACCAATACAACATATGCTTTATATACATATATCTTAAACATTTTCCATTTTTCAGGAATTCAAATACATAATATATTATCATCTTGAGAATACAAAGAACACAACATGGAGGAAGATTGAGAAAATAGGTTCCCAGTATTTAGTCACTAGTGATTCAACAGACTTTCCTTTTAGTGTTTTCTATTGGAATTTTAATATGTCCTGCCATGGCTCTGCAAGAATAGAGCTGCCTAGAAAAGGAGGCAATGAAAAGAAAATGGACCCAAAGTCAGAAAAAGTTAAGAAGGAAATCCAGGAAAGTAATATATTTTGAAACATAAGGACTCCCTTCTGCCAGAGTGTACATATCCAGATAGGTACAAAAGGAAAGCAATTATATCTTCCCATTTCATCCTCAAAATTGCTCATTTAGAAACAAAATAGAAAGTACCCATTCATCTAAGAAGCAGAACTTTTTTCACAGCATTGTAAAAGGAATGGCAGGGCAGAGGGAAAGGAAAGTGATGGGAGAACAATTTGCTTTTAAGATACCCTGGGTGACAGGTATCAAAGCCTTGGACAAAACCTGTCACAGTAAAGCTGTGACTCTCCGACTTCCTTCACAAATGACAATATACATAATAGCAGCTTTTTATTAAAGAACTACATGAATTGAAAAGAAATGTTTATGAAAAGGGGCCAGATACCCAGGCAGCGAGGCAATGTGGGTACTAAACAAGAGTTAAGTGCTTTCAACCTCTCTGCTCTACAGATCAGGTTAAAAACTCTACACCCTTTAACTTTAGGTCAAATAACAGGGCAAACACAAATTAATGTCATGCTTCAAATGCAGCAACTAGATGAAGCTGCAAGAAATTAAACACTCCTATAGAATATCTCTTGGAAAGCACAGCCTCTTGAACCTCCTTCATCACAGAGACACCTACTGGTCAAATATGTTGCACAATTCAAATTCAACAAACAGAAAAGAATAGTGGAGGTGCCACCAACACAACCCTCTTATCATAGAAAGAGACATATAAACACACAAGAGGGTGATGGAGCTGCACCCAGCACTGGTTGTTCACTGAGTACAATAAGCCTGAAGGAGGCTACACAGCAGAGACCCAGGAAATAGGTCTTTCTCCATATCTACCCCTATCAAAATTCTGAATTTGTAAACACTGAGGTCGGCCTGTCTATTTTTAGTCCTGGGTTAGTGGAGAAGGAAGTTGCAAGGTTTTTGACTCCCCTGAAATTGCTAAATAGGGCTTCACAAAGAGGCACACAAGGGTCATGAGATGATTTTGAAATAAGTTAGAGAATTTAAAAGATGAGACAAATTTTACAGATGTTAGAGGTCACTCCCCCCTCAAACAGACACTGGTCTTTTGAGCCCTGCATAGTCAGCCAAAACTATGATAAGATCCACTGGTCCCCTACGTTGGTACTAAGCAGGAGATACCAGATACTCTCTTGGCTGTACAAGTAACAATATAGGGGAGTGGCATAAGCCAGCTTGAATGTAATGTTGAAGCTATGAAAAAGATTGTCCAATCATTTTGGTTCTGGGGAGGAAATGGGTTCCTAACTTCCCTCACAGATTGGTGCCCTCAAGGTCATTTTTATTCCTCAGGTCTGTCCTTAATGTCCTGCCAATGCCATTCAGAACTGGACCCAGTTGGATGGCTGTGGTGCCTGGTTTGGAACAGAGCTGCAAGACAGGAGAATAGAGAAAGCCAAAGACATAATATTAGGATAACAACTCCATTCTTTACTTAATAGTTTCTAAGAAACCACAGCCTAGAATTTCCAAAACCATACTTCATGGCAATTCTACTTACCAAGGCCTGAAATATCTCACTCAAACCTCATCCTACAGAACTACTGTATTTCCTTCGCTAGAACTCCTGCGAAAGACTCTAAGTGACCTGCAAATTCATTACTTTTCTAGATCAAAGATTTCAATTGACTGTACGTATCTTCTATACCCTGACTGAGAGTATGCTAGTTTCACTATGCCCATTACCTGGATGCAGTGCTGAAGTCTCCCCACAAGTCGTTGCTTGCAGAAACAGGAGTTGGTGCTGGCGTCGTGACCGGAGCAGGAGAATCCAAATCTAAAAGGATATCTAAACACAAGGTAAGAAAAGAAAAAAGAAAAACATAATCAAAATCTTGGAGATAAGAATTTATGTTCACACAAAAAAAAGTCTGTACACAAATGCCACAGCAGCTTTATTCATAATGGTCAAAAACTGTAAACAACGTAAATGCCATTCCATGGGCAATAGTTAGACACACTGGTATATCCATATCATGGAGTACTACTCAGCAATAAAAAGGAACATACTATTGACATACACAACTTGAATGAATCTCAAGGGAATTATGCTGGGTGGAACAAGCCTATCCCAAAGGTTACATGCTCTATGATTCCTTTTATAGAATATTCCTGAAAGTGACAAAATTATAAAGATGGAGAACAGACTGGTGATTGCCAAGGGTTGGGAACGGGGGAAGAAAGGATGAGAGGGAGATGTGTGTGGTTATATAAGGTTGACACAGGGGATCTTTGTAGTGATTAAAGTGATTAAACTGTTCTACAGCCTGAAATGATGGTGGATCCATGAACCCATACATGACAAAACTGCATAGAACTGGCCAGATACAGTGGCTCACACCTGTAATCCCAGCATTTTGGGGGGCCAAGGCAGGAGGATCACTGTAGCCCAGAAGTTCGAGGCCAGCCTGGGTAACATAGTGAGACTCTGTTGCTACAAAAAAATGTAAAAATTAGCTGGGTGTGGCAGTGTGTACCTGTAGTCCCAGATGTTTGGGAGGCTGAGGCAGGAGGATTTTTTGAGCCCAGGAGTTTGAGGCTGCAGAGAGCTATGATTGCACTACTGTACTCTAGCCTGGGCAATAGAGCAAGACTTTGATGCGAAAAATAAAAAACAAACAAAAAAACCTGCAGAGAATATACACATGCACATAAATATGCACAGATGAGAACATGTAAAATGGTGTAAGCTGAATAAGATGAGAAAGTAGTGTCAGTGTTAATTTTTCATTTGTGATACTTGACAATAGTTTTATAAAATATTACCAATTGAGAGAAACTGGGAAAAGAACAAACAGGATCTCTTCATATTATTTATTATACTGCATGTTAATCTACAATTATCTTAAAATAAAAATTTAATTAAAAAAAAAAAATCTTAGATACTATCCCCAGTGTCTCCTGGCAACACTTACTGAAAGAAACAAGCTGTGACATTTTCACCTCAAAAATCCCAGAAAGAGAAAGCTTACCCTTAGTAATCAATTCAACAAATTGTCTGCATTGTCCATCCAACACATTAAGTTAAAATTCACAGATTCTAAGATACAGTTCCTTAATCTTAGAAAAATTCTTTTCTCAGTTCCAATGCTCTCATTTTTCAAATGAGAAGCTATAACCATACTTATTCTTTCTCCCACCAGAAAGAATGAAAGTGTATGCACAAAACTAGCTATCTTCTCCTTTTCTCCCAAATGCTCTTGTGAAGAAATGGGAAGGTTTAAGAAATAACATTTACTAAATGGCTACTACATTCCAAGTGCTATGCTAGGTGCTATCAAATAATTTAACCCTCACTATCTTAAGATGGTATTCTTTATTTTATTTATTTATTTTTTAATGAGATAGGGTCTCCCTCTGTCACCCAGGCTGGAGTACAGTGGCACAAACATGGTTCACTGCAGCCTCAACCTCCCAGGCTCAAGCCATCCTCCCACCTCAGCCTCCCAAACAGCTGGGACTACAGGCGTGCACCACCATGTCCAACTAATTTTTGTATTTTTTTGTAGAGACGGGGTTTCGTCACATTGCCCAGGCTGATCTCAAACTCCTAAGCTCAAGCAATCCACCCACCTCGGTCTCCCAAAGCACTGAGATTACAGGGGTGAGCCAAGGTGATTTCACATCTCCAGTTTGTAGATAAGGAAATTGAGACTCAAAAAACTTAAGTGGTGTTTACCAAGTAGCAGAGCCATGACTAAAATCTTGGTCCATCTGACTTAAAAGCCTATAAGCATCTAACCAAGAAAAAAATGAAGGAAATAGTCTTTTTATAAGCATATATTTTCTGCCAAAGAACCTATGAGACACTATGACTCTTAGTTCCAGAAAAGCTTTGATTCCTTGGTAGAAGCTGCCAGAATCACCTTGTCAGTACCATGAGCTATTTCGTAGCAAAAATACCAAATCTCCTTGACAAACAGGTGTTTCCCAATTAAAACGTAAGATTGGATTTCTTAAAATCAGAAGTACTAGATTTACCTGCATCACTGCCTCCATGGTTAGATTTTGGAATGGGTGGTGGGGTGACATGATTGCTGATGGCAACTGAGGAGGATGGTGGGGGAATAGTGACTTTGCCTCCTGGCGGAGGTGGGAGTAAACTCAGGCCCCCACCCTTTGCAGTCCTGGGCTTAGAAGCACCTCCTTTCTTGGCTGTAATGTTCTACAAAAGAAAAAAGGGAGAACAAGAGAAAGATGTCACAGGCTTATAGAAGCACAGGAAAACAAAATTTTTAAAAACCATACTCACCCCGATACTCAACTTGATGGTTTGCCCTTCCTTGAAGCCCAGATCCAACTTAGGACGAGCATCCATTTCTTGAGATTCCTTGGAAATCTCAGATTCCTGCTTTACCCACCTTTGGGAACATAGCAAGTTATCTTAGTTTGAGATTTCCTGAAAGCAGAGTCTGACATACAAATTTGGGTTAATTTACCTTTATGAAATGGGATTCCAGAAAGCACAGTGAGAGATAAAAAAGAATAAGAAAAGAAAGGAAAAAAAGCCAAGGGAGAAAACAACTGGGGTTCAATCCCACTGGGGACTCTGAAAAATCTTAAGGAATACATATTAGACTTGCCCCTTCCAAAAGGATGGCATTTAGCCAATTCCCATTCCCCACAGTTGGGGGCTGCTCCTGAGAGGGTGTTAGTTGCTTAGTCTTTCCAAGTTAAACCTTGCGCTTAGCTTTCTACAACTTCAGAGAGCTCTGAGGCAGAAAAGAAAAGATATGCTTGCTTTTGAGGTAGGAAGCTGACAGTGTGCATAGCGCTGTCAACCCCAGCTGCACCAAAATCAAGCGGGCTAAAGAAATGTTGCAATAGTCACAAAACATGTCAGCTACATAAGGCAGTAAGAGTGGCACACAACTCCCCAGATAAAGCCCTGTTGTTACTGTCGGCCTCCCTCTACCACCTAAAAGATGGGGCAAATTCACCAGAGCATCACTTCAAACTACAGCACAAGGGATCTAAAACATATTGCAGGCTATAAGGAAAGGAAACACAGAATAGATACAAAGATGACCTAAGGAAACAAAAGTGAATGGGGAGATTTATATTCATAATGAAGTAGTTTAAGAAATAAAGAAACTAGGAGGTAAAAAAGATACTGCCCATTCATGTGAGAAGCAGCATTCCTATAACCAACCTGGTAACTAAGGACAAGCTTCACTCACTTGAAGTGATCCTGCAAGGAGACATTAAAGTCGAAGGCATCTCCCCGATCTGTGAAGCCAATGCCAATGAAAGCACTGCGCCCTGTGAAAGAGGTAGGAACACTCGACTAGAAGTATCCTCTACGGCAGGATGCCCCAACCCCCAGTACCCATCTGTGGCCTGTTAGAAACCAGGCCGTACAGCAAAACTGGGTAGTTGCAACAGAGGCCACTTGATCTGCAAAACTTAAAGAATTTATTATTTGTCTCTGTTTGCCAACCTCTGTTATAGACCATGGAGAAAAGACTGAAAGACTGAGAATGACTGCCCCACACATAGATGATTCAAGATAGTCTCACCACAAATAATAAATAAGCAAAATGTGTTAATTCTTTTTTTTTTTTGAGACAGAGTTTCGCTCTTGCTGCCCATGCTGGAGTGGAATGGCATGATCTTGGCTCACTGCAACCTCCACCTCCCCAGTTCAAGCAACTCTCCTGACTCAGCCTCCCAAGTAGCTGGGATTACAGGCACGCGCCACCATGCTCATCTGATTTTTCTATTTTTAATAGAGACGGGGTTTCATCATATTGGTCAGGCCGGTCTCAAACTCCTGACCTCAGGTGATCCATCCGTCTCGGCCTCCCAAAGTGTAAAATGTGTTAATTCTTTTGTTAGGTATACGTTTTAATTTATAAGTCTACATATGAATTACCACATCTTGAACTTTTGTTCATATCTAGCACAAATAACATGTTAATACTTTTCCTTTAGCAACTATAGTAACTTTAGATAAAGGGAAGAAAAAATGCAGCAAACCAAAGAAAGATAAATGCAATCAGACACACGTTCCATGGCTGTGCATGCACCTGTTTCCCTAACTTCATCCCATTCAAAAAGCCCATTTCTCTTACCAGTTCCATCCTGGATCCGGATTACAAAGTAGCGGCTGGAATCTGTCACTGTCTCCACGGCAATACCAGGATATTGTTCTACTGGTGCCTGGGCAAAGAGCTCCCCTGACAGATCAGAAAAAGACTTTTTTGAGCAAAGAAAGCCAAAACCCAGAACTCTAGTTAACAAGTATTTCCATTCCAGTCCCCAACTTGAAGGTACTCGCAAAAGCACACCAAACTAATATCCTTATTGTTAGAGAGTCACCTGCAAAGATTACCTGAAACTTTATCCTCGAGTTTGATATAGGCAATCTTCCCTTTTGAAGTGATTCGGAGGCGACCAGTCCAATCAGGCTGGTCTAATTTCCAGTCAGATGCCCTAGGACAGGAAAAGAGAAAGCCTCAGGCACATGTTTTTAATTTACTAAAGCCTACCCAGAATCTTTTACTGTATCTCTACTTCCCTGTCCTAGATTGCCTATTCTTTCTACCTATTAATCAACAAGAATAATTCATGATCTGTTTAGATGCCTCATGTTATATATAGTCCAAAGCAAGTAAAAGACAGTGCTGCTACTTGAGGACTTTGGAGTCTGATAAGCATCATTAAAAACATGTAAAAGCATGAATAAAAGCAATAAAAAATAGAATTTTGGCCGGGTGCGGTGGCTCAAGCCTATAATCCTGGCACTTTGGGAGGCCAAAGTGGGTGGATCACTTAAGGTCAGGAGTTTAAGACCAGCCTGGCCAACATGGTGAAACCCCATCTCTTCTAAAAATACAAAAATTAGCTGGGTGTGGTGGCGTGCGCCTGTAATCCCTTGGGAAGAAGAGACAGAGTAACTTGAACCTGGGAGATGGAAATTGCAGCGAGCCAAGATTGCGCCACTGCACTCCAGCCTGGGCGACAGAACAAGACTGGGTCTCAAAATAAATAAATAAATAAAATTTCTCATAATGATGCTATTTTCAAACTATAGATGGTATACTAGATAACAATTGCTTTACTGATCAGATAACAACAAAGTCTACTAAATTAAATATCCTAGGTAATGGCAGCGCTCCCAAATCACTAAATATATTATCTTTCACTGAACTCAACCAATATTTATATAACACTTATTAAGACAGAGGCACCACTGTTCTAGATGCTTAAGACACAACAGCAAGCAAAACAAAGATTTTTACCCTCATGAGGCTTACAGTCTAACAGAAGATAGGAGATAAAAAAGAAGCATAATAAATAGCATAATTAGTATCTTAGAAGGTGGTAAGTTCTAAGGTAAAGAGAATATATAGAGGCATATTAGGAAGATTGAGAAGACAGGGAGAGTGAACAGATTGTAACATTCAAGAGGGTGGTTAGAGTAGGTCTCGGTAAGGTGAAACGTGAGCTAAAATGTGAAGCAAGTGAGTTATCTACCCATACGGATATCTAGAGGGAAAGGACTCTAGGCATAGGCAACAGCTAGCACAAAGGTGCTGAGGTCAGGGCATGCCTGGCATGTTTGAGAGACAGCAAGAAAGCCACTGTGGTTAGAACAGAGTAAGACAAGGTGGCGGAGGTAACAGAGGGCCAGATCGTGCAGGCCATAGTAACAACTTCAGCTTTCACTCTGAGTGAAAAAAGAGCTATTACAGATTTTAAGCAGAGGTGTGACATGATCTCCCTTATACTCTAAAAAGATTACTACAGCTGCTGTCTGGAGAAAAGCTGTAGGGATAAGAGGACTGAAGCAGGGGGATTAGCTAAGAGACGACTGCAGTAATCTAGAAAAGTCACAATGGTGGCAGAAGTGGTTAGACTCTGGATATATTTAGGGTAAAGGCAGCAGGATTTCTAAGGGATTAGATGTGGGATAGAAGAGAAAAAGAGAAGCAAGGATGACTCCAAGGTGTTTAGCCTGAGCAAAGGAGTTCCAATAATTGAGATGAGGTGGAACGTGTCTAAGAAGAACGATCAGGGATTCAGCATTAAATATGCTGAGTTTGAGACGTCTAATAGATTTTCAAGAGGAGTAGAGTAGACAGTTAAATATATGAGACAAGTTCAGGAAAGATATCTGGGCTGGAAGTACAAACGTCCATGAAAACATTAGAAATATACAAAATGTAGTATAATCAACTTGAACAACATCTAAGATTGATTATGACACATTTTACAAAACATTGCATTTGTGATTTGTTTTGCAGGAGTATGGAAAAGGGATTAGCAAAGTAAAAGTTATTAATAATTCATCCTTGAGGAAACCAAAGACTAATACTTAAAGGCTAGAAAAGCAACAATAAGGTATATCTAAACAAGAATGAGTTTAACAAGATGAGAGGTAAAAAGCTGAAAGGAGGAAAATGAAAATGAGCAAAGAAAACCTTTGGTTTTACAGGATCTGTAAAATAAATCCTTCCCATTCTCTTTCCTCTTGATTCCCTGCCCTCAAAGACCCTCAAGTACCTAAATCTGATCCAGATTAGAGAGCTCTAAAGTTCCTCATCTATCATATTTTTTTAATGAGTCATTACTAATTCTAATCATGTAAGCCATTAGAGCTAATGTAAGCCACCAAGAGCTAATGTAAACAGGCTATTAAAAATATTAGGAAGAGCCAGGCACAGTGGAGCATGCCTATAATCCCAGCGCGTTGGGAGGCTAAGGCAGGAGGACTGCTTGAACCCAAAAGTTCAAGGTTGCAGTGAGCTATGACTGACCCACTGCACTCCAGCCTGAGCCACAGGGCAAGGCTCTGTCTCTTAAAAAAAAAAAAAAAAGTTAGGAACAAGCCTATTAGACTATTAAATGTGTTTTTCTTGGACAAGTTCCTTATCTTATATATCTTGCATATCTAGTGCCCAATATTTAACAAATTCTGTAAGTAAATGGACATTCATGACAACAGATTCACAGTAAAATTCCAAATGTACGTTTTATTAAATCCTTACATTAGTTATGTGAAATAGCCATGAAAAGCCTATCATATCTCTTTATCTCTAAATGACAGAAAGGGTAACACAGTAAAGTCTAACTTCAAAGTCCATTATTGTTTCATTACATTGAAACACACTATAGAGGTTAATATTGATTTAGCTAAGGGAAGAGGGTAGTGAATAATTTTTTAAAAAATAGTTTTATAGGTTGGAAAACTATTTATTTATTTATTTAAAAAATATTTTTTAAATAAATTTTTTAAAAATTTATTTTAAAAATTTATTTAAAAAATTAATTTTTAAAAAAATAGTTTTATAGGTTGGAAAACTGTTTTCTAACCGTGTGTGTGTGTGTGTGTGTGTGTGTGTGTGTGTGTGTATGAGAGAAAGAGAAAGAGAGAGAGAGAGAGAAAGAGAGAGAGAGAGAGAGAGACGTGCGATCTTGGCTCACTGCAACCTCCATCTCCCAGGTTCAAGCAATTCTCCTGCCTTAGCCTCCAGAGTAGCTGAGATTACAGGCACTGGCCACCATGCCCAGCTAATTTCTTTTGTATTTCTAGTAAAGATGGGTTCTACCATGTTGGCCAGGCAGGTTTCAAACTCATGACTTCAGGTAATCCATCCGCCTCAACCTCCCAAAGTGCTGGGATTACAGCCGTGAGCCACTGCGCCCAGCCTGCTTTCTAACCATTTAGGTTTCCTTTTTTTTTTTTTTTAAAGGAGTCTCGCTCTGTCATCCAGGCTGGAGTGCAGTGGCGTGATCTCAGCTCACTGCAACCTCCACCGCCTGGGTTCAAGCGATTCTCCTGCCTCAGCCTCCCAAGTAGCTGGAACTACAGGCACACACCACCATGTCTGGCTAATTTTTTTGTATTTTTGTAGAGACAGGGTTTCACCATGTTGACCAAGCTGGTCTGGAACTCCTGACCTCAAGTGATCTTCGCCCCTCAGCCTCCCAAAGTGCTGGAATTACAGGCATGAGCCACCGCACTCAGACTGTAAGTTTCTTCTCAACCCAAATTTTCTTTCTCAAAGTCTAGAAGTCTGGTAAGTGAAAGTCTGGGAAGGAACAGCTTACACTAGGTAAATTAAAGTCAATTATTCTCTTTAATCTTATCAATCAGTCAAGGAAGAATTCCTCTTGCTTGCTAAAAAGCCCTTTGTCCTTTAATATCAGCCTAGACAATGAATACTGCTCATAATATAAAGTGGGTTCTGGTAAACAAGAAAGATTATGCAGACAAAAAGAAAACTAACATTTACAAAATCAAGCATTTATTATGTGCCACGCATTAGGCCCATTCTTGTGTAAATTAAGTGAGAGGACCCTGCAAGGTAACTATTGTTATATTCATTTTTTACAAATAAAGAAACTAATATTCAAAAGTGTTAAGTGATTTGCCAAAGATAACCCAGCAAATAAGTATAGTGATTCAAACTTAATTCTGCTCTCTTCATGTACTGTACTAAAAAAGTGACTAATGACAACATGCCTCTTGGAGGATTAAAAAATGCCAATAGGCGTGGAAAACATAGAAAGAGTAAAATCAAGAAACGGTTTTAATGGCTCAGTTCAGTTAACTGATATAAGTATAAAGGTTGTGGAAAACTAGGAAGCGAAGATTGAGAATGCAGATGGGGGATAGAGGGGAGATGTTTTAAAAAGCATGAAGTAGAAGAAAAAGACTATAATCCCACTTCAATGTATATTATATCCTTTATGAGTCTTAACTCCTAAAGTTGGAAGTAATGAGCTATTTGACCTTATTTAACAGTTCCATCAATGCTAATTTATGTGATTAGGTTTCTCTGTGTAATCTACTGATTTCTTATTTCAGTTAACATTTACAGAGTACCCAAAGTGTACCAGATACTATGCTAGACCCCAGGAATAGAAAGTTAAAAAGATCTCAAGTTGTTCACTCTAGTCTGGAGAAAAAAGGAGACTAAACAATCCATTACAATACAAAATGAAGAGCCCTGGAATAGAGACAAGAATAAGGTGCTATGCAGGAACAGAAAACCAAACCCCACATGTTCTCACTCGTAAGTGGGAGTTGAACAATGAGAACACATGGACACAGGGTAGGGAACAACACACACTGGGGACTGTCAGAGGAGGAGCGAGGATGACAGGTTGATGGGTGCAGCAAACCACCATGGCACATGCATACCTATGTAACAAACCTGCACATTCTGCACATGTATCCCAGAACTTAAAGTAAAAAAAATAAAAAAAGAAAAGAAAAAACAATGAGGTGCTATGGAAGCACACAGGGTGCATATCTAAGCCAGAATGGAAGGGTCACATAGGGCTTCCCAAAGAAGGTGATGTCTAAGCGACTCATATAGTACCTGTAACTACCATTCAAAAGTATGTTGATTTCTACTCAAGGTCAGTTTGGGGTCCAATTAAAAGCTTATTGAAAACAGAACTGCTACCTTTTTGCCAAAGGTGCAACCCAAAGGGCCCAGTGTACAGGTCAGCAAGCATAAAAATATTGATTCACGATGAATAAAACTCTGTTAAGGGGCAAAATAATAGACATAAGGAGAGGGTAACTTTTCAGCCAAAATAATGATAAATGCCAGGAGGAAAATCACAATGGTGATGTGGGTCAGAGAGAGGAATAAGGACAGTATCTTGGCCGGGTACAGCGGCACCCACCTGTAATTCCAACATTTTGGGAGGCTGTGGCAGGAGGATCACTTGAGATCAGCTGGGGGAACATTATCAAGATCCTGTCTACACAAAAAAATTTAAAAATTAGCCAGGCATGTTGGTGCATGCCTGTAGCCCTAGCAACTTGGGAGGCTGAGGTAGGAGGATCCCTTATGCCCAGGAGTTCGCAGCTGCAGTGAGCTATGATTGCGCCACTGCACACCAGCCTGGAGGATAGAATGAGATCCTGCCTCTCTTAAAAAAAAAACAAACGATGGCTAGTGAGGTGGCTCATGCCTGTAATTCCAGCACTTTGGGAGGCCGAGGCGGGCGATCACAAGGTCAGGAGTTCACGACCAGCCTGGCCAACCTGGTGAAACCCCATCTCTACTAACAATTCAAAACTCAGCCGGGTCTGGTGGTGCGTGCCTGTAATGCCAGCTATTTGGGAGGCTGAGGCAGAAGAACCACTTGAACCCAGGAGGCAGAGGTTGCAGTGAGCTGAGATCACACTACTGCACTCCAGCCTGGGCAACAGAGCGAGACTCCGTCTCAAAAAACAAATAAACAAAAAACATAACAAACAAATAGTATTTATAACTGCTTTATTGTATTTCCAACATTCTTTCACATCCATTATATGATTTAATTTTATTCTTCCAAAAACCCTTGTTAAGTATATTATCAGAAGAGCAAAGGTACCATCACTAACAGGTTTTCTTTTTCTTCTGTTTTACAGATGAGAAAACTGAGCCTTGGAAAGGCTCGCACGCATCTTTTTTAACATGTAGCCCATGAACTTTCAACTACATAATGTCCTATAGCATCCTCAGAACCTCACAGCCATTGGATTACAAGGTGGTTAGTTAGGCCCTACAGAGAAAAATACTGCCTCAACTTTGGAGAGAAAAGGTGTAGGAGAGATTAAGAAGGGAGGTAGGGAAGGAAGACAGAACATACTATATAATCATCAAGAAAATACAAGGAGAAGAAACAGAATGAACAATCGTTGTAAAGCTTATGATCATAACCTTTGCTCACTGGTAAAATAGCTGAATGAAAAATCGAATGGTGGATGATGACAGTTGGTGACGAAATTGACAACAGTACAAAAAATAGATCAGATCATCCAGAGAATGGCAAGCAATACGATCACCCGTAATTGTGCATGAGGTACTGGAAAGGTGTGTGTGACAGAGAGGACGAGGATGATAAGCTGAAGGACGCAGGGAAGAGCGAACGAAAGGGGGCTGGCGATGGAGCAGGCACGACTGAAAGTGGATGATGGGGAGCAGATGGGTGTCCCGGGGGGTTACAGGGGAGGCGGAGTGAACTAATGCAGAGTGGTAATTAAAAAAAAAAAATGGCAGAAATATGGTGACAGTCCAGAGCGGAGATGGAGCAGGAGGTGAGGGAGATGACAACCCAAGTAGGGAGTTTAGCAAGGTGACAATACAGAGGTAGCAGTGGCAGGGACAGGCAGCGTGCTAGCTGAAAAGGAAGCTGTCATCTGCGACAGAGTACGCGTGTGCGGCAGCGCCTCGGGGTTGCACCTGTAACCGCGGTTGGAGGCCCGGGGCGGAATCCGGTAGACGCTGACGTCGGGCTTCACACACAGCACAGACTCGTACTCCAACTCGGCCGCCATCTTGGCTCCGCGGTCCGCGCTGCCGGGGACGAGACGTAAGACCGTGGGCGGAGCGCGGGAGGCGGAGACGCAAAGCGCGACAACTTCTGCTTGCGTCACTTCCGCGCGAGTTCAAGTTAGTTTCTGAGATTAACCTTTTCGGTGATGCGGGGAGCCATATTGAAACCTGGAAACGGTGAGGGTGCACGGCTCACCATCTTGGGTAATGGCAAAGATGCCTCTCAGTGCTTGACCCTCGTTATGGAAATCTCCCTCCCAGAGAGGTGCTTAAAAAAAGCGCCATCTTCACGCCTGTAATCCCAGCACTTTGGGAGGCCAAGGCGGGCGAATCACGAGGTCAAGAAATCGAGACCATCCTGGCCAACATGGTGAAACCCTGTCTCTACTAAAAATACAAAAAAATTAGCTGGGCATAGTGGCGCGTGCCTGTACTCCCAGCTACTCGGGAGGCTGAGGTAGGAGAATTGCTTGAACCCGGGAGGCGGAGGTTGCAGTGAGCCGAGGTAGCGCCACTGCACTCCAGCCTGGCACCTGGTGACGGAGTGAGACTCTGTCTCAAAAAAAAAGAAAAGAAAAAGAAAAGCACCATCTTACTCTAGGCAGGTGCCCCCAGTGCACTAGAAGGATGAGGACCATATTGAATCCTGACTTCCAGGAGTCACTTCCTAACTGTAGTTACCTGGCAGAAAAGAGGCATCTGCCAGCCGGTAATCCCAGACGAGGTGCCTACAGAGAAATCATGATCTGATCATAAATACGGTGGATTGCAACTCTCCAGAGTCTAAACGCTGAAAATACCCAGCGTGATTTAGTGCCTCACACTCTTTATCTCCAATTTTTCAAGACGACACCTGTTGAAATATTTTGCCTCATTTTCAGCGTATATTCCGATTATCTTTTTGGAAAATTTGATCCTGTTAAATAAACTCTAAATGGAATCAACCCAACTCCTGATAAAATCGGAAGCATAATGAAATATCTAATGGCTGATATTAGCTCCTAGTTCTGTTACAATGATAAATCCTACAGAATTCTTTCCATAAATACGATCTTTTTGCGCCCCAAATGTAGACCTACCACAACACCGTAATTTAGTTCAGTGGCAAAACTGAGATACGAACTCAAGTCTGCATCATTACAACAGCAGCAGTCTTAGTCATTTTGTTGACTGCTTGAAAGCCTGCCTCTAATTTTTCCACTCTAGCTTGGAAACTGGTATCTTAAATTTCAAAAAGAATTACAATATTTATCCCTGGCGAGGATGTGAGGAATACTGTAATCTCATACACTGTTGACAGGAATGTAAATTGGCACAGCATTTTTGAAGGGAAATTTAACAGTTATCAAAATATTAATTGTACATAATCTTCAATTTAGCAATTTCACTAATAAGTATTGTAGAGAAATCCTTACATGCACAAAAATGTAGGTACAATAATGCTTACTACAGCATTGTTTGAATAGTGAAAGAAGTGGAAACAACATGAAAATCTATCAATAGGAAACGGTTAATGGCGTATCTATTACTACAAGATGCTTTGAACTAAAGAGTTAGCCATTGAGGCCGGGTGCGGTGGCTCACGCCTATAATCCCAGCACTTTGGGAGGCCTAGGCGGGTGGATCATGAGGTCAAGAGATCGAGACCACACTGGTCAACATGGTGAAACCCCGTCTCTACTAAAAATACAAAAAAAATTAGCTGGGCGTGGTGGCGCACGCCTGTAATCCCAGCTGCTGGGGAGGCTGAGGGAGGAGAATTGCTTGAACCTAGGAGGCGGAGGTTGCGGTGAGCCGAGATCGCGCCATTGCACTCCAGCCTGGGTAACAAGAGCGAAACTCCGTCTCAAAAAAAAGAAAAAAAAAAAAAGTTAGCCATTGAAAGAAATTCAAGATTTTTTTAAAAGCCAACTGCAAAAAACACAGCATTATCAATTTTTGTCAAAACACCCAAAAATGATATATGTGTGCATGTAAATGCATTGAAAAGGCTGTCAAAGGATATAGGGCCAAGTGTAGAGAAAGAAACTTATTTTCTCCTCCATCTATTTCTCTGTTGTTTAAGATTCGTATGGCCATTATCTTCACTGACTACATGTTAAAAGAAAATTAAAGACAGAAAATTGATTTATTACTTGTTCCGTATTTCTGACCCTATGATCTCATCTGAAGCCTAGGTCTTATGACTACCCCACATGGTACCTCTTTTTTTCCTCTGTTCTGTGGTAACATCGCTGGCAATCATTTTTGGAGGATTCTGGCTTCTGGTTCACATTCTTACTGGTTTACACTCTTCCGCTCCTCCCAAATCCTTTAGAGATTTCAAAGTCCATATAGTTAACTCTTCCCAGCCATACAAATCTAACCATCGTTTCCTCTTTTCTACCTCACCTATTATTCTTCATGTTCTGCACACATTGTTAGCCTTCTTCTCTTTATTCCTCCCCTCTCTTGTTTCAGCAGTTCTCTTGCTAGCATCCCTAAGCTTTCTTTCCTCTTTGTCTTTCCATCACAGATAACCCAAAAGACTCCAATCATGTATATTCCAAACATTTCCCTCCATTATTCTCCAAAAGCAAATCATACAAGTATAAAGATTGTAGTCCCTAAAAGTTTAGGGGTTTGAGTCTCAGCTTTGCCCTTAACACCCAGATTTCCATTGCTGGTTTTTATTTTCATTCCCTTTCATGATTGTTTCAAATTTTGCTGCCCTTTAAGGTCTTCAACTCTAAGCCTTCTCCTTTCCTGATAGATAAAGCACCTTACTATTTCCCTAAGAAACTAAAGTTTGTGTGAACTCTCTCAACTTAATGACACCCTATTTCTAATGTATCTGCATCTTCACCTATTCTTTCTCCTATCCACTTGTGTGTGCCCTGGATTCTCTACTCCCCAATCTCCTCAGGGACCTGGTTTAATCAGTTATCTTCTTTCTTTCCTATATCTTAAAACTCATTTTCGGTCAGGCGCGGTGGCTCACACTTGTAATCCCAGCACTTTGGCAGGCCAAGGCAGGCGGGTCACGAGTTTGAGACCAGCCTGACCAACACAGTGAAACCCCATCCTTTAACAAAAAAAAAAAAAAAAAAAAAAAATCGACGAGTATGAGACAATCATTACCTTACTATCAAAACCAAAGATGTTATAAGAAAATTAAACTATATGCCAATATACCTCAAGAGCAAAAAATTTTAATTAAAAAACAGCAAATCAAACCGAACAATGTGTAAAAAGGATATAATACATCATGACCAAGAATTTAAGGTTAGTGCATTTATTTATATTTGAGGCAGAGTCTCACTATTTGCCCAGTCTGGGGTTGAACTGGGCTCAGGCATTCTCTCCCCTTGGCCTCCCAAAGTGCTGGTATTACAGGCATGAGCCACTGTGCCTAGCCAAGGTTAGTTTAATAAAATCAATAAGTCAATAAATGTAATACACCATATTAAGTGAGTAAAGAAAAAGCACAAAACATCTCAACAGAAATAGAAAAAAATTCAGTCTTCCTCACTCCCACCCACAACGTCCTTTCTAGCTTAATTAATCACATTGCCATAATTTTCCATACATACCATTTTTATTCCTGCTGAACATATTTGCATAGACCGAAATGCCCTTCCCATTCATTCCTTGGTAAAGATGTCTTTAGATCTAAATATCAATTTCTCTGAGAAGTTTTCCGCAACTTCTCTAAATAGAACTAGTTACTGCCTTCTCTATGCTCCCAAACATTTTTACATCTGTTTTAGTTCTTATCACATTGCATTCAGCTGCTTGTTGGCACATGTATTTTCCAAGGGAAAGAAACGGGTTTGTATTTTCCCAGCATTAGCACAGTTTTCAGACTATAGAAAGAACTCTGTATGTTTATTTGCTAAATGAATGATCATTTCAGCCTGCCTTAACAGGGATGATTTTTTTTTTCCCAATCAAAATAATTTAAAATGTCTTGGGACAGTGCGGTAGTTCATGCATGTAACACCAGCACCTTGGAGGCCGAGGTGGGCAGATCATTTGAAGTCAGGAGTTCAAGACCAGCCTGGCCAACATAGTGAAACCCTGTCTGTACTAAAAATACAAAAATTAGCTGGGCATGGTGGTGCGTGCCTGTAATCCAGCTACTCCAGTCTGGGCTACTGAATGAGACTCCATCTCAAAAAAAAAAAAAAAAAAAAAAAAAATTAAAATGTAAAATGTCCTGTCTGAAACTTATCTTTGCTCACCACTAGGGGGTAGTAGCTATACAACTCACAGGTTCTGGGCTGACAGTAGGTAGACTTTATTAAGTCAAGCTAGTGTTCTTGTATGTGACTTTGTAAGTGTATGTGATTTAACCAAGTTTAACAAAAGCACTTTTGTTGAAATTCATGGAGGCCTTCCCCATCTCAAATCTTGATTGCTTTTAGATGTAATTTAAACATGAAAGTAAGTTATGGTGTTCTTGACTTATCCCCACCGGTAACATATTTCCCAGCTCTTCTTTTTTTTGAGACGGAGTCTCACTCTGTCACCTAGGCAGGAGTGCAGTGGCGTGATCTTGGCTCACTGTAACCTCCGCCTCCCAGGTTCAAGTGATTCTCTTGCCTCAGCCTCTTGAGTAGCTGGGATTACAGGTACATGCCACCATACCCGGCTAATTTTTGTATTTTTAGTAGTTGGTCAGGCTGGTCTCGAACTCCTGACCTCGTGATCTGACCGCCTCGGCCTCCCAAAGTGCTGGGATTACCAGCGTAAGCCACAGCGCCTGGCTTCCCAGTTCTTCTTTACGCACACACATAAGAGTATTTAATCACAGATTAAATTCTGACTTATCTTCACTCAGGATACTGCAATTAATGGTATTTGTTAAAGTATTATTTTCCTAAATCCTGAAGTTGCTACACATGCAATGGTAATAAAAATTGTAATGAGATTTGAATCATAGTTTACGGAATTTTTTTTTAGCTAGAGTGGACCTTAGTAACCTTTTAGTTCAGATCTCATCCAAAGAGATGCAGTCTCTTTGGTGATGCAGTGAGGATTAGAACTTCATATCTCATGATTTACAAGCTAACACTCTTTCCACCGTGAGATGGGTAAGGCCTCCATCAATTTCAACAATTCAAAAAATGAACGTTTTTTTAAAATTGAAAACCCTATACTGGCCTTACCATGATTTCATTATTTTAATCAAATAGCAATTAAAGTCGGCCATCGACCTAAATCTGGGCATACCTACTCCCTGCTCTGCAGTGTTGTGCTGTAGCTGCTGTGTCAGGTTAAACCGGCTTTGCTTGTAAATGTGACAATCTTCAGATCTGAGGGGTAATGAATTATAACTTTGATTTATTTACTGCTATATCCCTGACACCTAGAACAGTGCCTGGCACATGGTAAGTGTTCAATCAGTATTTGTAGTTTAAATGACAATAACCTAGAAACCTAGAGAGAGAGAGAAATAAAAAGATTGAGAGTCCTATAACTATAGAACTTAGGATCAAAGCTAGTTTAGTATTAATACTATTCATGAAGAAAACACATCAGGTCCTGCAGACTGAAAAGCAAAGGATATGTCTCTCTCGGAAACATTTTCTTAAGTTAGGATTCTGTTTCCTGATGATTTAAGGAAAATATCCTTTCCTCCTACATATCCAAGCTATTTAATAGCTATAGAATATGGATAAAACTTGGCTTCAGGGAGAAGCCAAGTTTTGGCTTTACAGCAATGACTCACCTTTTGTGAATCTTCACTCCATAATGAGGATGTGAGGCCTGTGGCAGGTGCTGGGTGTAATTAGAAAGACCAGGCCCTAAAACTAAAGATATCTCCTTTCCCCCCCAACTCCATCATCCCCTACTACACCATCAAATAGAAATCCAGCAGAAAGAATTTCTATTACCTGCTATAGTTAGTAGAGTGCAGATGACTTACTAAGGAAATAGCTGATTTCTAGACTCATGAGCTTATTTACTGAAAAGTCTCAGAGGACATTTCTGCCACCCCAGATTGTCAAAAATTTAAATATCTGTCAATACCCAGTGCCAGTAAGGATGTGGGGTAACGGGAACTTTGGCAGTATCTGGTAAAATGGAATATGTTCATACCTTATTGCCCCTGAATTCTCTACTTAGGTAGAGCAACTCCTGCAAATATACAGTAGGAAAAATGTGCAAGAATTTCACTGCAGCGCTGCTTCCTATTTATACTAGCAAGACGTTGGAAATAACACAAATGTCCATCATTAGAACAAACAATGGGATAGTATAAATAGTGAACATAAATGAACTACTTGCTGTATGCATCGACATGGAGAGGTGACAAATGTATACTATTAAGCAGGGGAAAACAAGTTAAAAAATAAAATTGTCCCATTTATACAATCTGCCAAAAAAGAGGCAAATCTAAAATTGTGTGAACATTTTTTTAAATGTGAGAAAATGATAAATACAGCCCAAGCATGGTGGCAGCCTCCTATAATCCCAGCCACTCCGGAGGCTGAGGCAGGAGAATCGCTTGAACTCGGGAGGCAGTGGTTGCTATGAGCCAAGATCGTGCCATTACACTCTAGCCTGGGCAACAAGAGCGAAACTCTATCGAAAAGAAAAGAAAAGGATAAATACAAAATTTCCAGTTGTTATTACTTGGTAATGAGGTGCAGGAGGGAGATCAGGGTAGCTGCAAAGGGTGCTTTAGAGAAAATGGTAGCATTCTATTTCTGAAGCTGAATGGTAAGTTCATGGATGGTAATTATATTATTATTCAGAATGTATCTGTTAATTATATGCACTCTTCCAAATATATGACATAACACACAATAAAATAAGGTGAACAACTAAGTTCTCAGATACTGATTTTAACAATAGACATTCTGTATAATAATAATGACCATCATATAGTATCTTTAAGATTATGAAATGCTTTCACACATACTATCTCATGTATTTCTCACAACAATCTTGTATAATAGGTAATGTTATTCCCATTTTCATAAAAAGTATGCTGAGTTACAGAAAGGTCAGTGACTTGCTTATCTAAGTGTCAGAAACAGAACCCTAAATTCTGGTACCAAAGCAACAGCTGACTATAACTTATATTTAAATGTTTGTGTGTATTATCTGTATTGCTATGCCTATGGTTGAATTATAGTCATGACTAACATTTATCAAGCACTGAGTACTGTTCCACAAGCTTATGTGTATTATATCACTAATCCTCACATGGCATAGGTACTTTTATGATCACGTCCACTCTACAGGTGCGGAAACTGATACACTGTGATTAAATAATTTGTCCACAATCATAAGTGGCAGACATGTATCTAATTATCTGCAAACCCAGGTCGTTAACCAATATGCAACTCTGTGTCAATAATGTGTTCCTTCTCTCCTCAACCTCTTCATCTATAAAATGAACAGAATATACAAGCGTTATAGCAATTACGGTAGATACTTGTTATTCATGGATCCCATATTTGCAAAGCAGGTACTTATTAGAATTTATCCATAATCTGAAAACCGATATTTACAGGCACTTGCAGTCATTCTTAGACACACCAGGAGTAGTCCAAAAAGTGGGTCACTGGACATACAGGAGCCCAGCTGTCAAACCAGGTGACACTGCCTTCTTGTTTTAGCTTTCATACTACAAACAAGTCTCCTTTTCACAGTCCATTTAGTGCCATGTTTTTTGAATTTTTGGCTTTTTGTTGTTTTTAAATGATTTCATAATTTTAAATGGCCACCAAGCATAGTGCAGAAATACTGTCTAGTATTCCTGAACATAAGAAGGCTTTGATATGCCTTACAGAGGAAACATGCGTGTTAGATACACTTCATTCAGGGATGAGTTATAGAGCTATTGTTAGAAAGATCAATGCTCATAAATCAGCAACATATATTAAACAAGCCATCTTTGGCCAGGCGCGGTGGCTCACGCCTGTAATCCCAACACTTTAGGAGGCCAAGGGTGGATCACCTGAGGTCAGGAGTTCGAGACCTGCCTGACCAACATGGTGAAACCCCATCTCTACTAAAAATACAAAAATTAGCTGGGCATGGTGGTGGGTTCCTGTAATCCCAGCTACTTGTGAGGCTGAGGCAGGAGAATCGCTTGAACCCGGGAGGTGGAGGTTGCAGTGAGCCGAGATTGCACCACTGCACTCCAGCCTGGGAGACAGAGCAAGACTCTGTCTCAAAAAAAAAAAAAAAAAAATATGTGTTGGTCATTTGATGTGTTCCCCATGACTTTATAAAACATAACTACCTAGAATAATGAGAGTATTAGCATTTAGGGAAACATTCCAGCTAACAGCAGAAGCTCTGGAGGCCAACTCTTTGGTTCTAGTTCTGCCATTTACATAGTGGTGTGAACTTGGGTAAATAGCCACTTTGCATGTCAGCATCCTCTTTGACAATTAGGTACCTATCTCATCATTGAGTTGTTGTGTGAGTTAAATAGCATACGACCAATGAGGTGCTTAGCACAGAGCCTGGTACGTTATTACTATTATTAATACTAACTAGAATTTGAAATAAGTATTATCATGTTTGTTTAAGAAAATATAAACAATGATACAATTGTATTTTGATATTTCAGAAGATATACAACAGAGAACATAACAACTAAAATACAATTGCCATTTTAAAACCTTTTCTCCTACTGGCTACCAAATCTACCCAGTGTAGTATGATTTGAAGAGATTTAGAAGGAGCATTTTATCTGAAATGGAAATGTTTATGTATCATCACCTTCTTTTGCCTTCATTTTAGTGAAAACGAAATGGAGAAAAGGCTGGGCGTGGTGGCTCATGCCTGTAATCCAAGCACTTTGGAGGCCAAGGCGGGCGGATCGCCTGAGGTCAGGAGTTCAAGACCAGCCTGACCAACATGGTGAAACCCGGTCTTTAAAAAAAAAAAGGAAGAAAATGGAGAAGAAAGAGCAAATGTAGTTCCTCCCTAGTAGCTGGAACTACAGGCTTGCACCACCATGCCCAGCTAATTTTTGTATATTTAGTAAAGGCGGGGTTTCCCATGTTGCTCAGGCTTGTCTTGAACTCCTGACCTCAGGTTATCCACCAGACCCAACCTCCCAAAGTGCTGGTATTACAGGCATAAGCCATCGCACTCAGCCAGAAGACATTTTCTAAATAAGGCACAAATAGAATAGCCGACCTAAAAATCCGTCAAAATTTATTGAAAAATGTATCTTCTTTTTCTTTTGAGACAGGGTCTCGCTCTGTCACCCAGGCTGGAGTGCAGTGGCTCGATCTCAGCTCACTGCAACCTCTGCCTCCTGGGTTCAAACGATCATCCTGCCTCAGCCTCCCTATAGCTGTAACTACAGGCTTGTGCCACTATGCCCGGCTACTTTTTGTATCAAAAATATATCTTGACCTACATTTACGAGAGCCATCTATCTCTCAGTAGTCCTCTATTCTGTCTCCCCTCCAAAAAAAAAGTTTCCATTACTTCTCATTAGATTAGCCAGACACACGCCGGGCGCGGTGGCTCACGCCTGTAATCCCAGCACTTTAGGAGGCCGAGGCGGGCGGATCACCAGGTCAAGAAATCGAGACCATCCTGGCCAACGTGGTGAAACCCCGTCTCTACTAAAAATATTTTTAAAATTAGCCGGTCGTGGTGGCACGCCCCTGTGGTCCCAGCTACTCGGGAGGCTGAGGCAGAAGAATCGCTTGAACCCAAGAGGCGGAGGTTGCAGTGAGCCGAGATTGTGCCACTGCACTCCAGCCTGGTGACAGAGCAAGACTCCGTCTCAAAAAAAAAAAAAAAAAAAAAAAAGAGCAAACTAGGCCAGGTGTGATGGCTCATGCCTGTAACCCCAGCACTTTGGGAGGATTGATTGAGCCCAGGGGTTCAAAACCACCCTGGGCGACGTAGTAAAACCTCATCTCTACAAAAAATAAAATAAAAATAAAAAAATAAAAAATAAAAAGATTAGCCAGACACACATGAAAGACTTGTCTCCTTGTTCACTTTTGGCTTTATGGAACTAAAGTCAGAAAGTGTGTTAATGAAACATGCACCTACGTTCAGTTTCCTTCCCCTTCAGCCTCTCCTACCTGGTCGTTCTAGATACACTAGGACATCAAAAACCAATAAATCGATAGAATAAGCAAAGTTTGTCAGATTTTCATTACACTCAGATTCGTCAGATTTATCATGCCAAATCTGATTTATTTCAAGATGCAGCCATAGATATTTGTTATTACAAGAGGATTAACAGTTTTTTAGCCGGGCGCAGTGGCTCACGCCTGTAATCCCAGCACTTTGGGAGGCCGAGGCGGGTGGATCACGAGGTCAAGAGATGGAGACCATCCTGGTCAACATGGTGAAACCCCGTCTCTACTAAAAATACAAAAAATTAGCTGGGCACGGTGGTGCATGCCTGTAATCACAGCTACTCAGGAGGCTGAGGCGGGAGAATTGCCTGAATCCAGGAGGCGGAGGTTGCGGTGAGCCGAGATTGCCATTGCACTCCAGCCTGGGTAACAAGAGCGAAACTCCGTCTCAAAAAAAAAGAAAAGAAAAGAAAAGAAAAAACAACAACAAAAAATAACAGTTTTTTATTTTATTTCATTTACTTTTTAAAATTTTTTATATTTTACTGATAAAGCTTCTAATTCTCGGGTATTATTTACTTTTTAACTGAATTATTTTAATTTCTGGGCAACTTTGTTCTTCAGTTTGTGTTCCTACTTGGCTTTACTATAACTGTGTGAACAATTAGGCAGTTAGATGCTAGAGGGGAAAGAGAACATCCGACCTACATGTTTGAGGGCCATAGGTTAAGATTTGGCTTAACAGAAAGGATATGATTTAACGCTGGGAAGGGAACATTTTGTAAATTATTTGCCACTTGTCCAAGATGGAAAATAATTTTGATCTAATAGGGAACTGGAATTCACATTAGTTTTTTGACATAATAATGGGCAATATTTATTAAGTTCCTATATGTTTTAAGAGCATAGGCCGGGCGCTGTGGCTCACACCTATAATCCCAGCACTTTGGGAGGCCGAGGTGGGTGGATCACAAGGTCAGGAGATCGAGACCATCCTGGTCAACATGGTGAAACCCCGTCTCTACTAAAAATACAAAAATTGGCCGGGCGCGGTGGCTCAAGCCTGTAATCCCAGCACTTTGGGAGGCCGAGGCGGGTGGATCACGAGGTCAAGAGATCGAGACCATCCTGGTCAACATGGTGAAACCCCGTCTCTACTAATACAAAAAATTAGCTGGGCACGGTGGCGCGTGCCTGTAATCCCAGCTACTCAGGAGGCTGAGGCAGGAGAATTGCCTGAACCCAGGAGGCGGAGGTGGCGGTGAGCCGAGATCGCGCCATTGCACTCCAGCCTGGGTATCAAGAGCGAAACTCCGCCTCAAAAAAAAAAAAAAAAAAAAAAAAATACAAAAATTAGCTGGGCATGGTGGCACATGCCTGTAGTCCCAGCTACTTGGGAGGCTGAGGCAAGAGAATTGCTTGAACCCAGGAGGCGGAGGTTGCGGTGAGCCGAGATCGCACCATTGCACTCCAGCCTGGGTAATAAGAGCGAAACTCCGTCTCAAAAAAAAAAAAAAAAAAAAAAAAAAAAAAAGCTTTGTGTGTCTGTTAATCTACTCCTAACAATCCTATAGAGTAGGTAGAGAATATTCCCTGAATTAGTCATTGTCCAGCCAGGAAATCTAAAACCATTGTAGGTACTTCAAAAGGGATATTTGAGACAAGGCCTTGGGCCAAGCATGATGGTTCACACCTGTAATCATAGCATTTGGGGAATTGAGGCTAGGAGTTCAAGACCAGTCTAGGCAACATAGTAAGACCTCATCTCTGCAAAACAACTTTTAAAAATAGCTGGGTGGGGTGGTGCATGCCTATAGTTCCAGCTACTTGAGAGGCTGAGGCAGGCAGGAGGATCACTTGAGCCCAGCAGTTCAAGGCTGCAGTGAGCTACAATCAAGCCACTGCACTCCAGCCTGGGCAACAGAGCAAGACCCCGTCTCAAAAAAAAAAAAAAAAAAAAAGAGAGAAAGAAAGAGAGAAAAGCAAGAATTGACTACAGAAGTGTCAAAAGGAATAGAGGAATAAAAACTGAGAAGATGATATTAGCTGTATATCAATTACTGCAGGAGGCTGATTTCCTAGAATTGGAAGAGAAAAAATGGAAAAGGATCTTAGCTAGAATAAACAAGCATGCACTTGCTTTTAAGGATGGGAGTTCTTGCTGCCACTTAGCAAGAATCTAAACTCACAGGCCTGCTGCTGCTGCTGGAACCAGTAATCCTGCTGGAGCCTCCAGTTGCCAGCAGCAGCTGCTGCCACACCTACCCTCTCTATTGCAGAAACCAGGTGTTAGATGATATCCTTTTCTCTCCTATTGCTTTTGTTTTAACAATTTTAATGTTTATTCTATTTTATAGTGTTTGTTCTTTTATTTGTTTATTTATTTATATTATTTATTTTTTGAGGCAGGTTCTCTGCTGCTGGAGCTGGAGTGCAGTGGCACTATCATAGCTCACTGCAGCCTCGACCTCCCAGGCTCGAGTCATACTCCCGCTTCAGCCTCCCAAGTAGCTGGTACTACAGGTGAGCACCACCATGCCCAGCTGATTTTTGTATTTTTAGTAGAAAGGAGTTTTGCCAAAATACCCAGGCTGGTCTTGAACTCCTGCCTCGGCCTCCCAAAGTGCTGGGATTATAGGCACGAGCAGCCACCTTCTTTTACTTTTAAAATACATTTGCAATCTCTGTTCACAACCAAGTTATGAAATCAAAGGCAATGGTTTCCCTTTCTCCTTACTTTCTATTGGCACATGAACATGTCCTGCTGGAAGATCCTATTCAGAACTCAGCGGAGAAAAGGTCCAGGAGATATAGTCTATAGGTGTCTTTCTTTTTTTTTTTTTTTTTTTTGAGACAGAGTTTCGCTTTTGTTACCCAGGCTGGAGTGCAATGGCACAATCTTGGCTCACCGCAACCTCCGTCTCCTGGGTTCAGGCAATTCTCCTGCCTCAGCCTCCTGAGTAGCTGGGATTATAGGCATGCACCACCATGCCCAGCTAATTTTTTGTATTTTTAGTAGAGACGGGGTTTCACCATGTTGACCAGGATGGTCTCGATCTCTTGACCTCGTGATCCACCTGCCTCGGCCTCCCAAAGTGCTGGGATTACAGTCATGAGCCACCGCGCCCAGCCATCTATAGGTTTCTAATAGATAATAAGGAAGGGTGGGGACAGCTTGAGTATCAATAGATGATAGCTGACACAATCCCTGTTTTGCAGGTAAGAAAATGAGAACATAGGGTTTGAGAAACTTCTTTTCAGTGATACAACTAGTAAGTAGCAAAGTGGAGACTCAAACCCAGGCTTTCCACCTGCCCTCCCTTGGTCTTTACAGTACTCTTTTTACTTCCACCAAAGCCATTTGCCTGTGCTATTCATTTGTGTTGGGCTCAACTCTGCCCTAAAACGTGCTCATGCTTTTCCCTCGAAATGCCTTGGTACTGAACTTAGTGTGACAGTATGGAGTCTCCTTATTGGAAAATTCTGTATCTTTCAAAAATTTTAAATGTACATGCTCTTAGAGTTAGCAATTCCAATTCTAAAACTCTATTCTACAGAATACATGTAAATACAACACTGCTCATTCAGTTTTGTTTATAAGCATTTAAAATTGGATAAAAATAATATTCAACAGAAAAGTAATTGATTAAATGGAATAATATGGAGCCATTTAAAAAGCATAATTTGGGACAGAGCACGGTGGCTCATGCCTGTAATCCCAGCACTTTGGGAGACCGAGTCAGGTAGATCATCTGAGGTCAGGAGTTCAAGACCAGCCTGGCCAGCTACTTGGGAGGCTGAGGCAAGAGAATCAATTGAACCCAGGAGGTGGAGGTTGCAGTGAACCGAGATCACACCATTGCACTCCAGCCAGATCAACAAGAGCAAAACTCCATCTCAAAAAAAAAAAACAAAAACAAGTATGATTGGGGCCAAGATGTCCTGACATAAAAAGGTCAGTGGAAAAAGCAGAACAAAGCAATACCCATAGTGGAATATGCAAACTTATGGGAGAGATTACACCTGGAAAGCAGAAAAAGGATAGCTAGGTGTTTAGGAAATTTTAGTTTTTACTTTAATCTTCTCATCTTTTTTACCATGGGGAATTAATTGCTTTTATAAAATATATTTTAATTAGCTATATATGTACATATATGATAATCCTATCCCTTATATACTTTCTTTTTTTTTTTTTTTGAGACAGAATCTTGCTCTGTCACCAGGCTGGAGTGCAGTGGCACGATCTTGGCTCACTGTAGCTGTGACTACAGGCACGTGCCACCATGCCCAGCTAATTTTTTGTATTTTCATTAGAGACAGGGATTTCACCATGTTGGCCAGGATGGTCTCGATCTCTTGACCTCGTGATCTGCCCACCACAGCCTCCAAAAGTGCTGGGTTTACAGGTGTGGGCCACCATGCCCGGTCTTTTATATGCTTTCTGAATATCTATATTTTTTCAATATTTCCAAATATTGGAGGAAAGAAAACCCAAAATAATCAATAGAATTATATGCACTAACATGGAAATATGTTTTGATATATTGTTAAGTAAAAAGGCAAGTCATAAAATCACACATAAATTACAATCTCATTTTTGTTCAAAACTACCTTTAAAAAAAAAATGTGTGTTAGGCTGGGTGCAGTGGCTCACACCTACAATTCCAGCCCTTTGGAAGGCAAAAGCAGAGGACGACTTGAGGTCAGGAGTTCAAGACCAGCCTGCCCAACATGGCAAAACCCTGTCTCTATCAAAAAATACAAAATTTAGCCAGGTGTGGTGGCACATGCTCATAGCCCCAGCTACTAAGGAGCTAAGGTGGGAGAATTGCTTGAACCTAGGAGGCAAAGGTTGCAGTGAGCCAAGATCATGCCACTGCACTCCAGCCTGGGTGACAGAGTGAGGCCCTGTCTCAAACAAACAAACAAATAAAATGTCTGCTATATTCATAAAATAATTCAGAAAGAATGAACACTAACCTATTAAAAATAGTTACTTCTGGCAATGGAATTGAAAAGAAAAACTTGCATTTTTTTACCCATTGTACTTCTGTATCATTTCAATTTATCTTTTCTAGAGCAAAGTATGTTCTATTTTTATAATTAGATGGTGACAATGAAAATAAACTAATAGGGCCGGGCGCAGTGGCTCACACCTGTAATCCCAGCACTTTGGGAGGCTGAGGTGGGTGGATCACGAGGTCAAGAGATCGAGACCATCCTGGTCAACATGGCGAAACCCCATCTCTACTAAAAATACAAAAAATTAGCTGGGCACGGTGGCACGTGCCTGTAATCCCAGCTACTCAGGAGGCTGAGGCAGGAGAATTGCCTGAACCCAGGAGGCAGAGGTTGTGGTGAGCTTAGATCGCGCCATTGCACTCCAGCCAATAAATACTACTTAACTCTTGGCATTTTTCTTTTGGCCTTTCTGCCTCAAAAATATTCCGTGGTGACCTGACTGCAAACAAGACGAGGAGGAGATGTTACAGTTTGGACAAGCTGATTAATATGGACTGAAGCCTTTATCACAGACAACAGTGTTCAAATACATTTGACCCAAATAAACTTTATTTTATATGCATATATATTAAAGAATAATATAAGAATTATTGAGCCTCCACCGCCTGTGTTAGGTCTGGACCCCAATGTTTTGTGTGCCCAATGTGGGGCGATCGAGGCGAAGAAACGCTCCAGTGTGTGAAAACTGAGGACGCACTGACGAAGGACACCCGAGTACTAAACAAAGAAGCTCTGCGGGTAAACTGAGCGCTTCGGAAGAGCAAGGTAACTATAGGTCAAGGTGAACGTAAGCATAAGGCTTATTTGAGTTTGTTAAGACAACTGTTTAAAAAGTGCGGAGTGGAGGTAAGAACTCAAAATTTGCTGTTGCTGTTTAATACAGTTGAGCAGTTTTGCCCGCGGTGTCCAGAACAAGGAACTATGAAGAATGCGAAAGAATTGGCAGGGATCTTAAAAAAAGGCTTTCAAAGAGGGAGGTAAGATCCCAATATCGGTTTGGTCTATTTGGGCACCTCTTAAAACTGCTTTTGAGCCATTTCGAACTGACAATGAAGCTGAGTTGGAGGAGGATGAGAAACCTAAAAGTTTATTCTTAGAATCAGAGCCAGAGGACTTTGAGAAAGAGGAAGTAAGAGAGGAGACAGAAAAACAGAAACAAGTATCTTTTACTCATCCTTCTGCTCTGCCTGCTGAGGTTAGCAAATGGCCACCTCCTCCTGCACATTTAATAGACAGGAAAAAAGAAACTGTTGCTACTATGCCTCCGGGTGCTACTAAGAGTCCTCTAGAAGCCGCTATTCAGAAGGCGAGGGCTGAAGGACATATTGAGGCGTGGCAGATTCCAGTAACCATAACTCAACAACAGGGTCAAAACATAACTTCTTCATTTAAGTTGTTAAAAGAGTTTAAACAAGCCATCAGTCAATATGGCCCAAATTCACCATTCGTACAAAAGATACTAAAAATGTGGCTTTTGATTATAGGTTAGTTCCATATGATTGGAACATGCTAGCAAAATCTGTGCTTACTCCTGCTCAGTTCGTACAATTTAAGGCTAGGACCCAAGCAAGGTGGAATGCACAGGTGCAGCCACCCATCCCTCTATCACTGTTGATCAATTGATGGGAACCGGCCTGGCTGGGGCAGACTCGATAATCAAATTGCCATGGGAGATGAGGCTGTTAATCAACTGTGCCTAGTCTGTTTACAGGCTTGGGATAGCCTAAACGTTACGGGAGGAAAATATACTTTTTTCACTTCTGTCTGCCAAGGACCAAAAGAGCCTTATCCTGATTTTATCGCCTGACTTCAGGAGGCAATAAAGAAGGCTGTCTCAGACAGGTACGCCCAAGACCTGCTCACGCAACTTCTTGCATGTGATAATGCAAATGCTGACTGTAGTGTGGCTCTTAGGCCCCTTAGAGGAAAGGCAAATCTTGCAGAGTACATAAAGGCTTGTCATGGTATTGGAGGATACCTGTACAAGGCCACCCTTTTGGCCCAGGCCATCAAAGGACTAAAAGTGGGAAAAAATATGTCTCCTTTTTCAGGATGTTATTTTAATTGTGGGCAATTTGGACATTCAAAAAAGGAATGCAGAGCCAGGCGCTGTAGCTAACACCCATAACACCACCACTTTGGGAGGTGGAGACCAGCAGATCACAAGGTCAGGGGTTTAAGACCAGCCCGACCAACATGGTGAAACCCCGTCGCTACTTAAAAATATAAAAATTAGCTGGGAGTGGTGGTGCACACCTGTAATCCCAGCTACTTGGGAGGCTGAGGCAGGAGAATCGCTTGAACCCGGGAGGCAGAGATTGCAGTGAGCCAAGAGCACACCATTGCACTCCGGCCTGGGTGACAGAGCAAGACTTCATCTCAAAAAAAAAAAAAAAAAGGAATAAAATCTTAAAACGTGGACTGCAAATATATGGAAGCATAAGGATCCTGGTGTATGTCCTTGATGTAAAAAAGGAAAACACTGGGCAAATCAATGTCATTCTAAGAATAGCGAAGTCCTGGAACCAACCCAAATGCCCATCAATGACAGACTGGACAAAGAAAATGTGGTACATATACACCATGGAATACTATGCAGCCATAAAAAATGACGAGTTCATGTCCTTTGTAGAGACGTGGATGAATCTAGAAACCATCATTCTCAGCAAACTGACACAAGAACAGAAAACCAAACACCATGTTTTCACTCATAGGTGACGAACAGTGAGAATGCTTGGTCACGGGGAAGGGAACAACACTCACTGGAGTAGGTGGGGAGGTGAAGGGGAGGGGAGGGACAGCGGGGGGAGAGTAGGGAGAATGAGGAGGGAGAACACTGGGAGGAATGCCTGATGTAGATGACGGGATGGGGGATGGAGACAGCAAACCACCATGGCATGTATGTACCTATGTGACAATCCTGCAGGATGCAGGACGTGCACGTGTACCCCGGAGCCCAAAGTACAATTTTAAAAAAATGATTTACAGCATATTCATTGAGCAAGAATCATCTTCAGTCCTCTGTACTCCTTTCTGATGAAACACCACCTAGACTCCAGCCTGTTCGTCAGTGCCCACTAAGAACACCCACAGGCCCTCTCCCATCTACCTGCCTTTGAGTAGGCTCCTCTTATAGGCTAAGCAGCTTTTCACCTTTTTCTTTTTTATCCTTTTTTCTTTTTTTCTGAGATGGAGTCTCACTCGGCCACCCAGGCTGGAGTGCAGTGGTGCCATCTCAGCTCACTACAACACTGTCTCCTGGGTGGAAGTGATTCTCCCATCTCAGCCTCCTGAGTAGCTGGGACTACAAGCACTCACCATCATGCCCAGCAAATTTTTGGTATTTTTAGTAGAGACAGGCCTTCACCAGGTTGGCCAGGCTGGTCTTGAACTCCCGGCCTCAAGTGATCCACCTCAGCCTCCCAAAGTGCTAGGATTACAGGCGTGAACCACCACGCTCAGCCACCTTTTTCTGTCTCTAGAAGCCTTACGGGTACTTAAGGACTTGCCCACATCTTTTTTGTTTTTTTAGGTGTGGTTGTGTTCCAATAAAACTTTATTTACAAATCAGGCTGTGGCCAGATGTGGCCCATAGGCTGTAGTTTGCAGACTTCTACCTTAGACTATTGTTTGTCCACAAGGCCTTGGGTTCTTTGAGAACAAGAGCTCCTTGGTTGATTCCCCAGGGGATGGCAGGGCCTTGGGAACCTGGGTAAGGTGGGTCTCAGAAGGTTTCTTCCCTTGGTGACCTGACTTCTTGGAAGCTCAGGCTTAGCTGATGCCTCAGCACTGGGCCAGGGGGCTGAGGCAGGAGATACCAGGAAGAACAGGAGCCGCATCCCTTCTTAGATGACACAAATTCCTAGGTGCACTCCAGAACCGAGCAGCTTGCGACCCCTGTTGGGCACCAGAATCCCCTGGGATGCTTGTTTAAAAAGTCCTGCGCGGTGGCTCACGCCTGTAATCCCAGTACTTTGGGAGCCTGAGGTGGGTGGATCATGTCAGGAGTTCAAGACCAGCCTGACCAACATGGTGAAACCCCGTCTGTAATAAAAATACAAAAATTAGCCAGGCATGGTGGCATGTGCCTGTAATCCCAGCTACTCAGGAGGCTGAGGCAGGAGAATTGCTTAAACCCTGGGAAGTGGAGGTTTCAGTGAGCCAAGATGACACCACTGCACTCCAGCCTGGGTAACAGTGAGACTCCATTCCCTGCCCCCCAAAAAAACTCCTGGACCCTCGACCCCAGACCTTCCCAAAGGAGGTTTAGGGATTAGGTATCTGGCTGTTGGTGACACAGGCAGTCTGTGAACCAGTTCTGAAACTGTCCCACGTGGGCTGGGAGTTGATTCTGTTAGTTCTCAAAGGAGGCTGGAATGTCTTGCCTCCTGGACTCCACAGGCTGGTAGAAGTAAGGCTTGAGGAACAGCAGGTTGGGAGCTTGAGGACAGTTAAATGGGCCAGTCCTGTCCTGCCAGTGGGGGGAAACAGTCCACAAAAAACTAGCTCACGACGTGGGGAGCCAATGGCTCTTCCCATCCTGAGTCCCTGACAGGGGGAGCTTTGGATGAGACTTCGAGGGGGTGGTCAGATGCGGGGCCCAGGGTATACTTTTAACATCTGAGAGGCCATTTCGTCTGCCCCCTGGGCACATGCTCCCAGCTCTCCAAAGACACATGCCAAGCTGAAGGTTGAAGTCTTCCATGTGGAATAGAGATGGGAGGGGTTGGTGCCAGCCCCGCCACCGGGCTGCAGCCGGTGTTCTCCTGATAGGCCTGGCCCCCGCGGTGGCCCCCGAGTTCCTGGGGGAGGAAGGAAGGAGCTGGAGGATACAGTGGTGCCTGTCTCCAGAGCTCAGGGAGGCAGGGACATAGGAGTGGTGGGCTTGGGCGCCCGTGTGGAATAGTGCCAGGTCCACATTTACCCACCTCCAGATGGACTGTTCATTCCAAGCATAACTTGGGTCTGCACTGGGGAGACCCTCGTGGTGGGGGCAGCTGTGATGAGGGCACTTTGAGTCCTGAGGATAGACACTGGCTCCTGTACCCACATCACCACTGCACCCCAGGGGGAGCCTGGAGGGGAGTTTGTGGTCAGAGCCCCAGCCAGGAAAGGAGAGAGTTCCTGAATATTCCAAGAGTCTAGCCACAGGCCCCAGACACCAGGACCTGGAGGGTGAGGATGGGGCAGCCTCCCAGTGTGGTTGGCCCCTGGGGTCCCGGGCCCGTCAGCGCTGTCTGTCTCGAGGGCCGTCTGCCCTGGGTCACAGCAGCAGGCAGAACCGGCGCTTCTTCTGCCGCTGTGTCTTCTTTAGAGCACTGAGAGCCACCTGGCGGCCTCCGGGAAGACGTCCTCCACAGTCTCCCGAAACTTGGCGGAACATTCCAGATAGAGAGCAGCTCGGATCTGTTCGCAGGCGCTCAGGCCCTGCATGTAGGTGATGGGCTCCAGCTGGGCGGTCCGGAGATCCCGCAGCTGCTCCTTGTCCTTCCTCAGGTCGGTCTTGCAGCCGATGCGCACCATGGGGGTCCCACGGCAGAAATGCGTGACCTCAGGGAACCACTTGATGAGAACGTTGTCACAGCTGGTGGGGTTCCTGACGTCACAGCAGATGAGCACGAGGTGGGTGTTCTGGTAGCACAGGGGCCGCAGCCGGTCATAGTCTTCTTGCCCGGCCGTGTCGTAGAGGTTCAGGGTCACCTCCTTGCTGCCAACCGTCACGCTGGCCGTGTACTTACTGAACACCGACGCGGCGTAGTGCTGGGGGAAGGAGCCCTGGCTGTGCACCATGAGCAACGAGGTCTGTCGCCCACGATCACGATCTTCGTTCAGTTCCTTCCTGCCCGGGCTGGGGGCGGCGGTCGGGGCCGGGGAGGCCCCCGGGGCATCCATAGCCCGGAGCCCGCAGCACTGGCGGCGGGCGGGGCACTCGCCCACATCTTATTTCTATCTTAAGACTTTCCTAGATTGCCCTGGGTTATAAATACCCCTGCCTAGAGTGTTCTACTATTTTACTTCTATTGTTACTTCTATTATTATAGTCTGGGTTGTATTACATTTTTGTGTGTATGTATTTGGGTGCATATTCCCACTCGACTGTGAATCCTTGGAGATTAGAATACAGCTTAGTTCATCCTGATTTTGGCATGGCACCGTTTTTCACATATATCAAGCATTTAGGAGATGTTACTTGTGATTAATTAAATGAGTTTTATTCGGGTCATTTCTCCCCACCCACTCCCCACCCCAACCCTCACATCTCATAGAGTCTTTTTCTTTCTTTTTTTTTTTTTTGCATTTCTAAACAAAACCTACAAAGTTAGAAGCCTATGTATAGAAGTATCCTCTCTCTAACCATTCTCTGTGTGCTGCAAAAAATGTCCCAGAATTACTTTGGGAGGCCGAGGCGGGTGGATCACGAGGTCAAAAGATCGAGACCATCCCGGTCAACAAGGTGAAACCCCGTCTCTACTAAAAATACAAAAATTAGCTGGGCATGGTGGCGCGTGCCTGTAGTCCCAGCTACTCGGGGGGCTGAGGCAGGAGAATTGCCTGAACCCAGGAGGCAGAGGTTGCAGTGAGCCGAGATCGCGCCATTGCACTCCAGCCTGGGCAACAAGAGCGAAACTCCGACTCAAAAAAAAAAAAATGTCCCAGAATTATAACCTCCTACTTCTGTTTTTCTGCTTTTCCTTTCTAAGTCATTTAGAAATGACTCACTTTGAAACTCTTCCTGTGAAGTCAGATAGTCATCCAGAGCATAAGGCTTCATTTGTTGCCACAAATAGAGAAGGAAAGAAGGAGAGAAAGCTCAGCAAATTTTCTTGTCACACTTCATGACTTCATTGTGGCGAAGTTTGGGGACCAGACAGGACTCGTGGGAACATCCAGGTGCTGAAGCCTTCAGCTACTGTCTCAGCTTTTTGGTAAGAAAATCTAGATCCACCTGATGACTTGCACTTAACCTGTTTTGCTCTTTATAAGTAATGAGTTTAAGGGTCATTATCTTCTATTTCCCCTATTCCTTCTCCGATTTTCAGTTCTTTTGTCTTATCTCTATGTCTGCCTTTCTTTTTCTAAATATTCCACATTTCATTTGTCTTTGCTTTTAATATTTCATAGTGCAATTAATAGTGAATTTTATGTCATTTCTTTCCTGTCTTTGAATTGGCTGTGTATTTCCCCTGAATTTTGATTCTAGCTGTCCCTGTTAGTTTGTTTTTCAAATCATTGGTTTGCCCTTTTTTTCCCTTTCTCTTTTCCTCTTTCTTTCTTTCTTTTTTTATTCTTTTGCCCATTCCTTACTGCTACAGACTCTGTTATCCTATTATTACAATTTGATTCTGGGGTCCACTTTTCTTTCCCTATCATAGTGGAATTTTAGTTTCAGGATATTAATTATCATTAAATTACTGCTGGTCAATTTGGTAATAATTTTTTTAATCCTCTACTAATCTTAAACATAAAGGTATGGTACTTTTTAGCCAAATTAACTTAAAGAAATGTAAAAAGGAATCTTGTTCTGAAAGAGTTTTTTTTCCCTTTTTTGTGACAGAGTCTCACTCTGTTGCCCAGGCTGGAGTACAGTGGCACAATCTTGGCTCACTGCAACCTCTGACTCCCAGTTTGAAGTGATTCTCCTGCCTCAGCCTCCTGAGTAGCTGTGATTACAGGTATGTGCTACCACACCCAGTTAAATTTTTTTTGTGTATGTTTAGTAGAAACGGCATTCTACCATGTTGGCCAGGCTGGTCTTGAACTCCTGACCTCAGGTGATCCACCCACCTTGGCCTCCCAAAGTGCTGGGATTACAGGCATGAGCCACCGCACCCAGCCTTGTTCTGAAGAACTTTTAATCCCTGACTCATAACATACTTTCATTTCAAAACAAATAATATGCGATATTTAATATATAGCTCATGCCAAATAACTCCATTTATTTTTATTGAAATTTGACTGTTTGTAGTCCCTGCTACTTCAATTCGTGCAGTTCTTGGCAGCTTCCCCTTTATTAGCAATATATAAATCTTCTTTTTTTTGTTTGTTTTTTTTTTGAGATGGAGCCTCACTCTATAGCCCAGGCTGGAGTGCAGCGGTGCAATCTCGGTTCACTACAACCTCTGCCTCCCAGGTTCAAGTGATTCTCCTGCCTCAGCCTCCCAGGTAGCTGGGACTACAGGCATGAGCCAAGCCCCGCTAATTTTTTGTATTTTTAGTAGAGACAGGGTATCACCGTGTTAGCCAGCATGGTCTTGATCTCCTGACCTCGTGATCCGCCGGCCTTGGCCTCCCAAAGTGCTAGTACAACAGGTGTGAGCCACTGCACCCAGCCTACCATATATCTTTTTTTTTAATGTGATTTTTTAAATTTGGTAGTAAAAAGAGCATTGGCCTAACAGGCATTGGACCTGAAATCCAAGATCCTCCCTAATAATGATTATATGAAAGGAATCTAATTTGCCAAGTTTCACTGTCAAACTTGAGAAATAAAAGCTGATAGGATGTAGATTGGGTGCAGTGGCTCACATCGGTAATCCCAGCACACTCTGAGGCCAAGGAGGGAGGATTGCTTGAGTCCAGGAGTTTAAGAGCAGCTTGGACAATATAGCAAGACTCTGTCTCTACAAACGAACGAACAATGACAAGAAAAAAAAATGTAGAGAGGAGAGATGATTTCAAAGTTTTCTTTCAGTCCCAGCGTTCTAGGACTCTATCCTTCTCTCAATATTTTAGGAAGTTACCTTGATAGGATTTAAATATCTGAGTAGACAAGGCTATAAAAAGGGGATAGGAATCATTTCTTCTTTTTTATTTTGTTGACTTATTATTTTAACTTCTGCTAATCATATAAGGCCCTATGACAATATTTGGTTGATTCAGCAGAACTACTTTCAAGTCACAAAAATATTTTGAGCCTCTGTAAAAATAAATGTAAAGTGTTATTATATCCAGTAAAAATTAGGAATTTAACAAAAAGAAAGTAAAAAGGGACAGCATGGGGGTTACAGAAGAGGCCCAAGTAAAGATTAAATGCATATAAATTAGAATTTTAGATTTAATTGCAAAAGAAAAAAAGTCAACCCCTAAAATGGACATCCATCTACTCAAGTAATTTTTTTTTTTTTGAGATAGAGTCTTACTCTGTCATGCAGGCTGGAGTGCAATGGTGCAATCTCAGCTCACTGCAAACACTGCCTCTCCAGTTCAAGCACTCTTGTGCCTCTGTCTCCCAAATAGCTGGGATTACAAGTGTGCGCCACCACACCCAGCTAATTTTTGTATTTTTGGTAGAGACAGAATTTTGCCATGTTGACTAGGCTGGTCTCAAACTCCTGGCCCCAAGCGATCTGCTCCTCTTGGCCCCCCAGAGGGGGGATTACAGGCATAAGCCACTGCACCCCACCTGTCCACGTAATCTTTAACCTCGATGTCTCATAAGGCATTGTGTTAAACTATGTGAAACAATCATTTATAAATAAGACTCTTTTTTACCATCATGAAGTTTAAATCTAGAATAATAGGTTAGACAGCCATTATAATTATTATATAAGATAAAATGCATCATTGCATACAGAATATGAAAAAAGGCTGAAACACACAGATGCACACACAAGTTAAGAAGCTGAAGACTTGTGAAGGGCAGAATTCCAGATAGAAGTAAACAGCATTAGCCATGGAATAGAAGATGGCATTAAGCTGGAATGGTGAATTGTTCAGGAAAGTTATCAAGTAGGGTACATTTATGAGTGTGTTCAGAATTAGGTGAAGGTGATGTCACAGAGACCACGAGAAGAAAGTGTTAAGAAGTCAGTGGATCTAATGACACGTTATATTATGGAAGGTGGCAGAGAAACAAATGCCTGGATTTGGTTTTTAGAAGTAATTTTAGCAGAATAATGGGGGCAGAATATACATTAAAAGGGTTAAGAAGTTAGTGGTCAGAACAGTAGGCCCCAAAACAAACCAGTACCCTTGAAAAAGAAGCTAAATTAAGAGACTAAAGAAGAAAGTGCCATCTGAGGGCCGGGCGCGGTGGCTCACACCTGTAATCCCAGCACTTTGGGAGGCCGAGGTGAGTGGATCACGAGGTCAAGAGATCGAGACCATCCTGGTCAACATGGTGAAACTCTGTCTCTACTAAAAATACAAAAAATTAGCTGGGCACGGTGGCGCGTGCCTGTAATCCCAGCTACTCAGGAGGCTGAGGCAGGAGAATTGCCTGAACCCAGGAGGCAGAGGTTGCAGTGAGCCGAGATCGCGCCATTGCACTCCAGCCTGGGTAACAAGAGCGAAACTCCGTCTCAAAAAAAAAAAAAAAAAAAAAAAAAATTCTTAGAAACTGAAAGTAGAATGGTGGTTGCCAGGGGCTGAGGAAAGGAGAAAATGGGGAATTCTTTCATGAGTACAATTTCGGTTTTGTAAGATGAAAAAGTTCTGAAAATTGGTTGTACGACAATGTGAATATGGTAAACACTACTGAACTGTGTACTTAGAAATAGTTAAGATGGTAAATATTATGATACATGTATTTGTCAATTAAAATTTTTTTGTTAGGGCCAGGCACAGTGGTTCGCACCTATAATCCTAGCACTTTGGGAAGCAGAGGTGGGAGGATCACTTGAGCCTAGCAGTTTGAGACCAGCCTGGCCAACACGGCGAAACTCCGTCTCTACTAAATATACAAAAATTAGCTGGTGTGTTGCCCTGCGCCTGCAGTCCCAGCTACTCGGGAGGCTGAGGCACAATAATTGCTTGAACCTGGGAGGCAGAGGCTACAGTGAGCCGCGATTGTACCACTGCACTTCAGCCTAAATGACAGAGAGAGTCTGTCTCAAAAATAATAATCATAGGCTGGGGCAGTGGCTCATTCCTGTAATCCCAGCACTTTAGGAAGCCGAGGCGGGTGGATTACCTGAAGTCAGGAGTTCGAGACCAGCCTGGCCAACTTGGTGAAACCTCGTCTTTACTGAAAATACAAAACTTAGCTGGGCATGGTGGCAGGTGCCTGTAATCCCAGCTACTGGGAGGCTTGAACCCAGGAGGCGGAGGTTGCAGTGAGCCGAGATGGTGCCATTGCACTCCAGCCTTGGCGACAAGAGCGACACTCCATCTCAAAAATTATAATTATAGTAAATAAATAAAGCGCTGTCCCACATATTACAAGGCTTCTAGCCATCATAGTCCCCTCTGACTAAAGATACATGTACATAAATACACACACATACACACACAAACACACAAACACACAGACGTAAAAAAAAAGGTCCAGATAATATAAATTCAGGTGCTAAAATAATAATCACTGACTAGCGAGTATATTTTTATTTTCCTTTTTGTTTGTATATATTTTCCAATTTTCTTCATGTGTATTTTCTCCTTTTGTAATAATAAAACTCTTTTTTCCAAGTTATAGTCATAAAACACAAATAAGAAAGAAATGATGGGTGGTGTGGAAGTCAATGCAGAAGGCCAACAACTCTTGGAAAATTTGATAACAAAATGAGATGGAGTAGTATCTAATGGACATCACTGAGTCTAGAGTACCTCTTTCTGTGGCAGTGAGTCCTCTGAAAATCTGGTGGGGGGAGTGGATGAAGCTTCTGGCCTCAGAGAATGAGAATATGTAAAGTTGAAGTTTTGCATATCATTTTAGGTGGTGATGGAGCTTCCTAAAACCCTTTCATGACCTCAGGTTGGATACTTCCAATCCAGAAGTTTTTGTTTACTTATTTAGCTTATTTGTTTATTTTCAAACACACTAAGTGAGGAAAGGAGCCAGTGGAAAAACCAAGATTGAAAGTTCAAGGAAGTGGAGAAATTTACACTGATACGGACTTCCAGATGAGACTGATTTTAGTACACACATAAATCAATATGGTAGATTTTAAATTGTCTATCATAGGACTGGTGTGGTGGTGACTCATGCCTATAATCCCAGCACTTTGGGAGGCAGAGGTGGGCAGATCACTCGAGGGCAAGGGTTCAAGACCAGCCTGGCCAACATGGCAAAACTCTATCTCTATCTGAAAAATAATAAATAATAAATAAATAAATAAAATGGTCTATCAGAGGATGCTTTTGTGTGGTCCAGTGTGAGGTAAAGGAAGGCAAACTAAGAAAGCGTGAGGGCCTTCATGGTTTTTCATGGTTCCACATCTTTATGTGGGAAGGTTAGAATCCTAAGAATATGTATGCATTTTCAAAAAAGATACCATTCATTTTAACATTTTTTTTCATCTGTTTGCAGAAGTTTACCAATGGAGTCTTTCTCTGCTGAGATCAATTCAACTGACCTACTCTTACAGCCATGGAATAAACCCCAAGAAATTCTCTCTATGGTCATTCTCAGCCTCACTTTTTTATTGGGATTGCCAGGCAATGGGCTGGTGCTGTGGGTGGCTGGCCTGAAGATGAAACGGACAGTCAACACAGTTTGGTTCCTCCACCTCACCCTGGCAGACCTTCTCTGCTGCCTCTCCTTGCCCTTCTCGCTGGCTCACTTGGCTCTCCAGGGAAAGTGGCCATACGGCAGCTTCCTATGCAAGCTCATCCCCTCCGTCATTGTCCTCAACATGTTTGCCAGTGTCTTCCTGCTTACTGCCATTAGCCTGGACCGCTGTCTTGTAGTATTCAAGCCAATCTGGTGTCAGAATCATCGCAGTGTAGGGACAGCCTTCACTGTCTGTGGATGTATCTGGATGGTGGCTTTTGTGATGTGCATACCCATGTTCATGTACCGGGAAATATTCACTATAGACAACCACAATATATGTGGCTACAAATTTGATCCCTTTAACTCATTCGATTATTCAGACTTTTATGGAGATCTACTAAAAAACAGGTCTTTTGAAAACATGATTCAGCTGCCTGAAGAAATGGATGATAGGTTAGATCCTTCCTCTTTCCAAACAAATGATCATCCCTGGACAGTCACCACTCTCCTCCAACCTCAAACATTTCAAAGACCTTCTGCAGATTCACTCCCTAGGGATTCTGCTAGATTAACTAGTCAAAATCCATATTCTAATGTGTTTAAACCTGCTGATGTGGTCTCACCTAAAACCCACAGTGGGTTTCCCATTGAAGATCACAAAACTAGCCCACCAGATAACTCTGATGGTTTTCTCTCTACTCATTTAGAGCTGTTCCCTAGGGCTTCTAGCAATTCCTTATATGAGTCTGAGCTACCACAAGATTTCCAGGATTATTACTATTTAGGCCAATTCACATATGACAATCAAGTGCCAACACCCATGGTGGCAATAGTCATCACGAGGCTAGTGGTGGGTTTCCTGCTGCCTTCTGTTATCATGATAACCTGTTACAGCTTAATTGTCTTCCGAATGCAAAGGGGCCGCTTCGCCAAGTCTCAGGGCAAAACCTTTCGAGTGGCTGTGGTGGTGGTCACTGTCTTTCTTGTCTGCTGGGCTCCATACCACATTATGGGAGTCCTGTTATTGTTTATTCAACCAGAAACTCCCTTGGGGGGAGCTCTGATGTCTTGGGACCATGTGTCCATTGCTCTAGCATCTGCCAATAGTTGCTTTAATCCCTTCCTTTATGCCCTCCTGGGGAAAGATTTTAGGAAGAAAGCAAGACAGTCCATTCAGGGCATTCTGGAGGCAGCCTTCAGTGAGGAGCTCACACATTCTACCCACTGTTCCTCAAACAATGTTGTTTCAGAAAGAAATAGTATTAGCACGACCGTGTGAAAATATGGAGCAGCCAGCAAGCAGGGGCTCTTAGGAATGAATATGTCTAAAAGGATGAAGTGATAGGATGAGCAGGGGACTTCAAAAACTGTCAAAGGATCAATCCAGTGGTCCTTAAAGGGTGGCCACAGACTATTAGCATCAGCATCCCCTAGAAACTTGTTAGTAATGCAAATTCCCAAGCCCCACCCCAGACTTGCTGAATTGGAATCTCTGGGGGTTGGGGCCCAGCAAGTGCATTTAACAAGCCCTCTTGTTTCTCATTAATGTTAAATGTAAGAATCATTGTAAAAATGAGTTCTATTTCTATCCCAAACTAAGCTATGTAAAATGAGAGAATTTACTGTTTTTAAATGTTTGATGTTAACTGTTTATTGATGTTTCCATCATTAAATTTTTCCTAAGCATTGTCTAAGTCTTCCAGATTCCATTTAAAACCATTTCGTATTCTCTTACCTGAGTGAAAGATGATCATTTATTCTTCAGCTTTGTTGTCATGTGGTGTTGATGGTTTTAAATGAAAAGAAGGTGCAAAAAAGAAAAAATGCCTGTGAAGGCAAGAAGCCATGAGTCTGAGTCTGGAGCACAGAATTATACAATGCCTAATGCCTGTCCTGGGAACACCCCTGGGTACAGGACATAGGAATTCTGAGTTTCCAGGCTGGGCACTGTGGCTCATGCCTGTAATCCCACCACATTGGGAGGCCAAGGTGGGCAGATCACGAGGTCAGGAGTTCAAGGCCAGCCTGGCCAACATGGTAAAACCCCATTTGTACTAAAAATACAAAACTAAAAAAAAAAAAACGAATTCTGAGTTTCCACTATTACAACTAAATAACCTTCCATTGCATGAAAATGAACTACTAATCCACCTAAAAACTGACTCATGAAATGTTTCGAAAGCTGTGGTTTGGGGAATTCTGTTTACTCTATCTGCCTACTGGTTGACCACCTATCTTCCATTCCTCTTGTTAAGCTACTTAATTTCCTTATTACCCCTCTGCCTGCAAATCTTCCGCATCAGACTTTGTGCCTTAAACAACCTCTAATTTCATAAGATTCTAGTTACTCCTTTCCTCTTGCTCCATATTAATACTTCGTTAGAAACCCATTTCAAGCAGAAGGAGAAAGAGGGTGCAGGATGAAGCAGCAATTCTTCTACTCACTGCAACTGAGTACCCTACCAAGCTTGCCGTTACATTTTAAAACATGACTACAGGCAAAGTTCATGCCAAAATTACCAAAAATATCTTCTGGGTTTTTTTAATTAATCTTTGTCTTTGCCAAAGTAATATATGCACATAGTTTTAAAAGAAATTAGTAAGGTATATAACGAAGTATGAGGTCTGCTACTTCACTGTGCCCAAAAGTTCCCTCCTCCCTCTCTCATTTCCCAGAGATAACCCTTGCACAGTTTGAGATGTTTTGCTTGATAATTACCATGATGTTTCTAAATCATGTGCTTATGCTGCTCTTTTCTGGAGACATGATAAAATGACTTCTTCTTTTGAAAGGCGAAGACGTTTATCCAAGCACTCCGTCTTTTTGTTTATCCAGCAACCCAACATTCATTAATAACCATTATATTTTAATTCATTCATGACCACACATTTTTCTTTTACTTTGTCTATACACCCCAACCATTTATATAGCTTCCCATCTGTCCCTCTTTCATTTAAAACAAAATTACCTAATTTCCTACCACCTTCTCATTTTTCTGTGTATATAAACGTTTATGTGTCAAGCGTCTGAAATTTCAGGCTTATTTGTATCACAACATGGCCTCATCTAAACGGAATACAATGATGTAGTCTAAAAACAGAAAATGATGTGTTTTAGACTCACTCATTATTTGTTCAATGGTTGAGGTGAGGGTCTGGACTAAAAATCTTTATTATAAAGTACTATGCAGAAAAATTTCAAATCACTAGGAATTCTTTCAGTTGTGAAGAATGTCTGACATAAGATTTGCAATGCTACCTTTTCAGCTTATATATTAATTTACTTATATATTTGATATGAATAAATGCTTTTTTTTTTTTTTTTTTGAGTCAGAGTTTCGCTCTTGTTACCCAGGCTGGAGTGCAATGGTGCGATCTTGGCTCACCGCAACCTCTGCCTCAGCCTCCTGAGTAGTTGGCATTACAGGCATGCGCCACCATGCCCAGCTAATTTTTGCATTTTTAGTAGAGACGGGGTTTCACCACGTTGACCAGGATGGTCTCGATCTCTTGACCTCGTCCACCTGCCTCAGCCTCCCAAAGTGCTGGGATTATAGGCATGAGCCACCGCATCCGGCCAATAAATGCTTTTTTCTCATGGTTCTTTGCAAGACTCAGAGATTCATAAATCCTTTTGTTTCACATTCAGAATATATAATAATCCCTAAATATGCAGCAAATAAATCTCCTAGTGAGTGCCTATAGACTTGCTATAATAGCAATTAGCCAGGCTTCTGGAAACCCCAACACATCACATAAGACCCTGGGAATAAGACCTAAACTCCCGGGGTTGGTATATAGGATATCGAGGTGAATAATCTTGACAGTTATAAAGATTTAATGTGCAATGAGTAATCAGTGATTTGTCTTTGCCAATATAGTAATAAAGTATGTGCATGTATTACTTTGGCAAAGACAATTGATGCACACAGCATTTCTGGACTCCTTTTCCTTTCCATTTACTTTGGAAATATATCCTGAAGAAATTCCTACAATTAGAATTCCCTCATTTCTGATGAAAACCTGGTGAGTACCTGTAACTATTTTGTACTATATTTTCTCCAGAAAGTCCCAGGTGGGAACACAACTACTGTCCAAAATATAATATCTTTTCTTTTTGAGATGGAGTCTCACTCTGTCGCCCAGGGTGGAGTGCAGTGGCATGATCTTGGCTTACAGCAACCTCCACCTCCCGCGTTCAAGTGATTCCCCTGCCTCAGCCTCCCAAGTAGCTGGGATTACAGGCACCTGCCACCACACCCAGCCAATTTTTGCATTTTTAGTAGTGACAAACTTTCATCATGTTGCCCAGGCTGGTCTGGAACTCCTGACCTCAGATGATCCACCCACCTTGGCCTCCCAAAGTACTGGGATTACAGGCGTCAGCCACCATGCCTAGCCAATATCTTCCTTTTTTTTTTTTTTTGAGAGAGAGTTTCATTCTTGTCACTCAGGCTGGAGTGCAATGACACAGTCTTGGCTCACTGCAACCTCCACCTTCTGGGTTCGAGCGATTCTCCTGCCTCAGCCTCCCAAGTAGCCGGGAATACAGGCATGCGCCACCATGACTGGCTAATTTTGTGTTTCTGGTAGAAATGGAGTGTTTTTAGTAGAGTTGATCAGCCTGACCAACCTTTTACCATGTTGGTCAGGCTGATCTCGAACTCCTGACCTCAGGTGATCCACCCACCTTGGCGTCCCAAAGTGCTGGGATTACAGGCATCAGCCACCACGCCTAGCCAATATCTTTTTTTTTTTTTTTGAGAGAGAGAATTTCATTCTTGTCACCCAGACTGGAGTGCAATGGCACAGTCTTGGCTCACTGCAACCTCCACCTTCTGGGTTCTTGCGATTCTCCTGCCTTAGCCTCCCAAGTAGCTGGGATTACAGGCATGCGCCACCATGACCGGCTAATTTTGTGTTTTTGGTAGAAACAGGGTGTTTTTAGCAGAGTTGGTCAGGCTGATCTCGAACTCCTGACCTCAGGTGATCCACCCACCTTGGCGTCCCAAAGTGCTGGGATTACAGGTGTGAGCCACCATGCTGGCCCCAAAGTATAATATCTTAAATCTTTATCCTAAAATGCAAGCAAGGTGGGCCTACTCCATACACCAACCTATAAGGGGTGACTGACTCTCCTGCAATATTCCATCATACTTGATATCATTTGAAAAGAAGAATGTTAAAGACATGCCTTTGATTCTTCTTTCCCATCAATATCACAAAAAAAGTCAGGGTCAACTAATTCAACCAGTGGTGGAAGATGGAAGAGGAATAAAGAGCAACTGAAACCAAATTCCTTCGCATTTCTATTTTCTTTCTCTGGCCAAAAGACATTTGAGACCACTACCAGTGAGATAAAACTGTAAACATTCTTTTTTTTTTTATTAAGAAAGCATGCAAAAAAACAATGACAACAACTTGTGAGACCAGACACCCCCTTCCCAGGATGCAGCAATGCAAAGCATTATGGGTGGTGGCACGAAGGACTCACCAAACCAGAAACATGAGGAGCAGGGACTGAGGAGAGAAAGGCTGGGATGGGTGGATCTATACCAAATAATTACTCCTTGTGTCCCTCTCCACCACTTTCTCTCATATTTCCTTTTATAGGCAGTGAGCTCCTGCAGTTTTGCATACATCACCCGATTCAACAATAATGACTACACTTTGGGTCCGGCAATGCTAGACCAACAAGAAAAGTAGTATTCTTTTCACTTCATGGGGGATGGGGGAAACTGAGGCCCAAAGGGAGTCAGGTGTGCCCTGTGCCATGAAACAAGACTGAGTTTGGTGGAAGGGAGCTGGGATCTCAGGAGGCCTGACAGCCAATCTCCCGTCCCAGACCCAAACTTCAGCTACTCTGGCTCCACACCAGAATTCTTCATGAGACTAGTTTGCAGAAGACACAGATGAACGAGGGGCATTTGTATGTATGATTCAGTTTACCCTGGCAAATCCTGTATGGGTCTGAACAGGAAAAGGGTTTAGAAAAGAGGAGTGATCATTTGCAAAGGGGAGAGCTGATGGGAAGTTGTGTGTAGGATGCACCTTAACTGGAAGGAATAAGGAAGGAAAATATGCCTAAAATAGGGACACTGGGCAAAGGCATTTTGCCACCCGCTAAGAGAAATTCTCCTTTCCCCAAAGGGAAATATTATATCATACTTCAACCCCACTAAGTGCCCTCCAGCATCATGGGAGATTCAAGCCACTCGCACCCCCATTTCTTTTTTACAAAGGCTTTAAAGAAATAAAGTGCTCTTTAGTTAACTGCCCTATCTTGCCCCTTTACTTCAGCCTCACTGGACTTCTTCAATAAACTCTCATATATAACCCCCTTCCAAAAAAAGGAAAGGGGTGGATGAAAGAAAAAAGCAGGAGAGCAGAAAGCCAAATCTCTCGGAAATCATGGGTAAATAAAATAATATGAATGAAAAGCAGAAATCACAAAGAAAGTGGCCTTGTCTATTCCATACATTTTGTCCCACAGCTTTTCAGCAAGTGAAATAAGGACAGAAGTAAAATTGTTTTTCCCTCTCATAACTGAAATTCAGCAATGAACATTAAATACACACTGAGTACTTTGCAACAGTAAATCATGGCCACCCCTTGTAAAAGTAGACGAGTTAGCTCTATACCTTTTTCTGGGGGTCCCCCTTGGCCCTCACTGAACTCTTGCCTCTAGATTATTTACTCTCCTCCACCAATCTCCTTTACCCCTCAAAAGCCTACTTGCAAAAGCTTCAGCCAGATGATCTGGATGCCAAGAGAAGCATCTGCCTATATATTTAAAGAACTAAAATATTCCCTTTCCATTTCTTTGCCAGCTCCCTTTTTTTCTCCTCATCCTCCTACCACCAACACTAAAGGTTTGGTTCTGCTATGAGAGGTGGGAAAGAGATTCTCATCATGTTTTAGGACACAACAGAACTCAGAGTGATACCGGGTTACTTTTTCTTTCTTGAGAATCCCAGAAAAATGAGGAAAGAAAAAAGATGGGTAGAAGATTTGAGCAAACAATCAAAGGACAAACTGATATTTGCTGAATGGGAAAAAGGGATGGGAAGATAATTCGTAAATACAAATAAGAGCCACAATTAATTTTCAAAGAAAAATACTTTTAAAAAGCCAAAATAGTTAAGTTGGAATCATCTCCAAGAAGCTAAAACGATGCTGAATAGTTGTCCTCATGCCCTACCATAGAAGCAGAGTCTGGGCTAAAACCAATCCTATCTTCTTAAAGAATGGGCTCAAAATCAGCCAATGGACACTGATGCCCCATGGCAGAGCACACCCAGTTTCACACTGACTTATATTCCATCTCTTCTAACCCAGGTCCCCAATTCCACTAGGATTTTATTGTCACCCTCCTGCACCACCGTCATCATTTTTACCCTTGATAGGAAATGCAGGCTGGCAGAAGTAAGGATTGACAGTATAAAGGGACAAGGAAGACCCCAGAGGACAGAATTAGCACCATTTTAAAATCTCCAAATTCTTGGCTGCCAAGTAATGTTTCAGACCCTTTCTACCTGATCATGTGGCCTCTCCAGTCCTGGCCTGAAACTGACGGGAGCAAACAATAATTTAGGGCCAAAAGGTGGGATTAGCATTGAGTTTCTCCAAGAGAAAGGTAAACTAGAGTTTGAAACCTTTCTCTGTAGCTATCGTGGCTTCATCTTCCAGCCTGATGATTTTACATTAGCAAGAGGTGAACAGGATCCATGATGTAGGGACAGGAGACAGCGGACAGTATATAACCAATAATAATAATAATAATAATATAAGAATAATAATAAAAGAACTGGGGAAAAAACAGGAAGGAAAAGAGAAGAACGAGGCAGGAAAGGGGGGTTATCTTCGGCAGCATCTTGCGGTGGCTTCTCTGACAGAGAAAGAACAAAAAGAGGATATATGTCTATATACAGACGGGGGGGAAGGGAAGGGCTGGGGTTGCTCTTTCCCCACTGCCAGACTTCACCACTCGGCCCTGGGCTGATGTCCACACTCTGTGATGCACTAAGTGATCAAGTCCCAGTCGAAGTCATCAGGGATCTCCTCATTGGCACCAGGAGGTGGCACTGGGGGCCGAGGGACCATATGATGTGCTGTTAGAAAGAAAGAAAGAGAGTGAAAGGAGAGTAGATGGGAAGCGGTTCCCTCAACCTAGAAGGACTGTGCTCAGCCCCAGATACTACCACGAAGAAGGGCTTGTGAAGCTATCACCCTTATCAGCTGGAGTTATTTTTGGTTGCAGGTCACGACTTCAGTGAAGTCTCAGGAAATAAACTAAACTACATTCCACAGCAATTAAATGTTATGCTGCCATTAAAAATTATGCTTCTGAAAACATATGATAATGATAAAATAACATACAGAAGATAACATCATATGGCTGGGAGCAGTGGCTCACACCTGTAATCCCAGCACTTTGAGAGGTCAAGATGGGTGGATCACTTGAGGTCAGGAGCTCTAGACCAGACTGACCAACATGGAGAAACCCAACCTCTACAAAAAAACAAAAATTAGCCAGACATGGTGGTGGGCGCCTGTAATCCCAGCCGCTCAGGAGGCTGAGGCTCAAGAATCACTTGAACCCGGGAGGCGGAGGTTGCAGAGAACCAGGATCACGCCACTGACCACTGTATTCCAGCCTGGGCAACAGAACAAGACTCTGACTCAAACAAACAAATAAACAAACAGAAGATAATATCATATGAACTAGCAGTATAGAAATTTGTATTTATATTAAATGGACAAAGAATACAGAGTCAGATGTCGCCCCCGAAAATTGAAAACACTTGTGGTTTCAGGCAGAATAACAGTGATTTTTCTACATGTGTCTAAATGTGAAGGATCTGTTCACTTTGTTCTATCTATGGCAATTCAGTGTCTCCCTGCCCCACCCCCACTATCAGAGCTAGTTCAATCCCAGACCCCTGATTCTGGAGATCAGGTGACAGAAAAGCAGACGTGGACATAAAGCAAGTATGTGTAGATTGCAAATTCATTTTATTTGCCTGAGCACATCTTCCATCTAGATTCCAAAGCCACACGTAAATGTTGCACGTAGCTATTTTTTGTTTATATGTATGCTTTCACTTCCTTTTACTTATGCAGTCACTAGCTAATTTTAAAGTACATCTAGCTGGGCGCAGTGGCTCATGCCTGTAATCCCAACACTTTGGGAGGCAGAGGCGGGCGGATCACTTGCAGTCAGGACTTCAGGACCAGCCTACCCAACATGGCAAAACCCCATCTCTACTAAAATTTCAAAAATTAGCCAGGCATGGTGGTGCGTGCCTATAATCCCAGCTACTTGGGAGGCTGAGGCAGGAGAATCACTTGAACTCAGGAGGTGGAGGTTGCAGTGAGCCAAGATCACACCACTATACGCCAGCCTGGGCAACAGAGTGAGACTCTGTCTAAAATAAATAAATAAATAAGGTAAATCTGTCTTCTTTAGTCTCCCCTGATATATACCTCCAGAGCAGGTAGCCTTGGGAGTTATATAGGCTCATTCCCTCCTGTCAGATGCAGGCAAAAATACAGAGAATCCCAGCTCAGAGTCAAAGAAGAGCAAAAGAGCTCATCAGATTACCACAGTTTTGAACAAGCTTCCTGGCTCTTACCTGGGCGATTGTAGCCTGCTGAGTCTTGGGTGGGGATTGGGTACATTGGTGATGGGCCAGGGTAGAGGTGGGGAGCTTGTGGGTGCCCATAAGAGTTCACTGCCAAAGAAGAGAAGAGTTACTTGAGTTGAGGGGGCTGGTGGGTCACTATACTCAACAAAGCAGGGAGGAAAAGAATATATCCTTGCTCCCATCTTCTTTTTCTCTGCCCTGCCCTGTTCTATAGCTCCTGCAGGCTTGAAGGATTTCTGCAGAAGCTACCAGTCCTCACCACTGAGGATAGTAGTATCCACAAATGGATACTACAATTGTGAAATCGCTAAGATATAAGGATGAAAAATATAGAAATGTAGGGCCGGGTATGGTGGCTCATGCCTGTAATCCCAATGCTTTGGGAAGCCGAGGTGGGCAGATCCCTTGAGCTCAAGAGTTTAAAGATAGCCTGGGCAACATGGTGAAACCCCAGCTCTACACAAAATACAAAAAAATTAGCCAGGCATGGTAGCACAAACCTGTGGTCCCAGCTACTCGGGAGGCTAAAGTGGGAGGATCACCAGAGCCCAGGAGGTCAAGGTCGCAGTGAGGCGTAATCGCACCACTGGACTCCAGAGCCTAGGTGACAAAACGAGACCTCATCTCAAAAAAAAAAAAAAGCAAGAAACAGGAACATTAATCACAATATGTCTTTCATTTCACTAGTTTGAAGATCATATACATATAGAACCACCATTTCAACTGGTATCATCCAGTTAGGGATTACTGAGCCACAGATTTAAAATAGGGCCTTTCTCTAACAAATCTCCTCCCTTTTCTTAAGTAATTCTAATCTCCCAAACCGAGGTCTAAAAAGAAATCATATAGTATTTCTTTTGCATTTTTCAGTTTAGGACTTCACTGACTCAACAGATGTTCAGTCAACTGATAAACTAGTTCCACTGCTCAATTTGGATCACTGCCCGATAAAACGCTTTCTCTCTGTTCTTTTATCTTTCTCCTATCCTTCCTTTTCATCATAGTCTCTACCTCCATGGCAACTGTCTTTGTGCAGTACCTTGGCTCATGGCTGACTCCTGTTTGCCACTGGTGAGGGCACAAGAGTCAGCAATACGGGCAGGGGCTGGTGGCCGGTGGGTACCCCCTTGGGGGGGCACATGACCAGTCTGAGTAAGGAAGTGGTTGAGGGAGTCACACAGATTGGCAATGTGATGCTGGTCGAGGGTCCAGTTCTTCTGCTCTGCCTGTCGTAGACTCTCCATCAGTTCTACAAAGAGGAAAGCAAGCAATGCAAACCTTGTAGAGGCAAAAAGCCCCATAGGACCCAGCCCTATTGCACCATTCCAAACACACCATAAATCATTACCACTGATAACAGGCACTAATAATAACAATTTACATCTTCCAGAGCTCTGCATTTTCAAACTCTTTCTATTTGATCCCTTACCAAATTCTTTTTTTTTTTTTTTTTGAAGTATGATTCTGTCACCCAGGCTAGAGTGCAATGGCACAATCTCAGCTCACTGCAACCTCTGCCTCCTAGATTCAAGTGATTCTCCTGTTTCAGCCTCCCGAGTAGCTGGGATTACAGGCATGCACCACCACACCTGGCTAATTTTTCTGTATTTTTGTAGAGATGGGGTTTCAGCATGTTGGCCAGGCTGGTCTCGAAATCTTGACCTCAAGCGATCCACCTGCCTCGGCCTCCCAAAGTGCTGGGATTACAGGCGTGAGCCACCATGCCCGGCCTCCGAATTCTAATTATAATTCCCATCTTACTGAAGAATACGATGAACTTTCAACATGACCGAGTGACCCAGCCAAGATCACACTGTCAGTATCAGTAAGTGGTGACAAAACCACAAAAGAGTGGTCCAGGGCTTCCAAATTCCTGACAGCCTTCTCTCTCCCAAAGACAGAATAGACTAGGATAATTCACTGCCATATTTTGAGTTAAGACAAAATTAATTTGAGTTAATTTGAAAATAATGTAAATATTATCCATCTTGTGTAATATGAAAGAAAAACAATGAAATCCTGAATTCCTGAACTTCATTTAACTACCCCCTTCCAGTTCTAGTTTCTACTGGGTTTTCCCTTCATCCTTTGATCACTAACCTGAGAACTGTGACTGCTCAATGCTGGACCAATTGAGCCGATTCACCATCTTGAAGCTTTCCTTTAAAGAGTCAATATTAGAGCACCAGTCAGAAGGAAAGGCTGTAAAGAAGAGGGGAAAGAGGATAATAAGACAGAGTGAGGCGTAAGACAGCATCAACTGACCCCAGACTGACTACATGCAAGATTTTCGCATCTATACAGATTATCAGTTGCATTTCCAAGTTTTGGACTCTCCCTCCCTGGGGGTTTAGGACTAGAAAAGCTATCTATGCTTTGGGTACAGCCAACCTCATAGTCAGGAGAATATGTAAAACAATCTCAATTGATCCAAGAATTCTGTAAGACAGAGCCCTAAATAGTAACTTTGTTCAGATGAGCTCACATGAAGGAGCGAGCTTAAAAGACCCACCATTAACTTGCTAACTAACTGCACCTCCATGCCAGAGTTAGGACAAGGGCATCACCCAACCCTCCTCTACATCACTCTGCACCTCCTTACTCACCAAAGCCAGTGCTATTGATGGGAGCCTGGCCTTGTGCCTGTGGCTGTGGAGGTGGTGGCTGCTGGGCAGGGTGGGAGTGGGGATGGTGCTGATGAGGGTGGTAGCCTCCATGCTGCAGCGGGGGTGGATGCATGGCCATCACAGGGGGAGGCCCATAGCCTTCCGCCCCAGCTTGCTTTCCACCCGGCGGGTTACAACCATCTGCGCTTGGGGTGTGCAGTGGAGGAGCACCCCCTACAGCTGAGGGGCCCTGGGCAGGTGCCTGCTGCTGCTGTGGCTGGGATTGCTGGGGCGGTGGCTGTGGCGGCTGCTGCTGCTGCTGCTGTTGAGGTGGCGGTGGCTGCTGCTGCTGATACATGTAGTAGTTGTTCGAGGGTGGGATGTCCCCCAGGAGAGACGAAAAGCCTGCGAGTGGGGAGGAAGCAGGCAAGTGACTTACGCAATGCATTTTTCACAAAATGGGATTTTCCCTGGGTTGAGATGGGAAGTTTCAGATTGAAACTGTGGAGTTAAAAGGATAAGAATGTTCTAGGCAGCAAGGATCCCTGTGGTCCTCCCGGCAGGTACAAGAGATAAGAAGGCACTTAGATTAGAGGAGGGCCCTGACAGTGTGGAAACCACTGAAATCTTACTAAAAAGGTCAGTGTGCAGCTTTTAATGCTACTTCTCAGAGATTTGGGTGTAGGCCTGAAATCAGTTTCCCAGCAGGTGAACTTTAAAAAGGAAACCATCCCTGGTCATCTGTGTTTAGGGGGAAAGAAAAAGAAATCAGAAACAAAACAAAGCCATTGGTCAGATACTGTCTCCTCTTCCGTATTTTCTCTACACTCTGCTATTGCCAACTCCTTCCTGTATTCTCTACAAACAAATGCAGCTTGAGTGAGGAGCACAGATGGGATGGAGTTACTTCTCAAGTAGACAGGCCGGGAAGAACAAAAGTCTGAGCCTAGGGTCTTTCAGTCACAATAAAACTTGAGTGAACACTAGGCTGTCCTCACTCGATCTAATTTTTTACTTTATTTCTGACAGTTTCTCGAGTTCCCACCTCCAATCAGCCAACCACCTGGGTTGGATTTATTTCTCAAGTAAATGCTACAGTCTTGGAACACAACTCTAGAAATTGATCCCCTGGGATATACAAGAAGAAATTCATGAAAATTAATATGTTTTCCAAAAAGTGACTCCTAACCAGCTTTTATCATTCCATTCAGCCCCTGCTGCCAATAAAGAGCCACTGCACAGAACGAGAAGGCCCAATTCCTCACCTGAAGTCAACCTCACAACCTTAGAAGTCTCTATGTTATTTAAAAAATGCACACACAGGAATTGCAGAAGGATGAACCAGATGTTCTCTCAAGAGGCTTCCCAATAAAAACTTTAATTCATTCTCACATGATAATTAGGGAAATGTGCATGGACAAGATACTAGCTGATAGTAAGAATGTATAGTCAATTATGTTAGGAGTGATAATGTCATAGTACACAACCAGAAGAAAAGTCATCATTTAGGGATATATATCAAAATTATATTTATGGGTGGAATGACATGGTATATGTGAATTCCATTAAATTACTCCAATTTTTAGAAGGCTCAGTGGTAAACAAAACAAGCCTAGTAAAATACTAATAACTTTAAAGTTGGGTGATGGAATACAGGGGTTTATTATATTTTTCTCCACACTTTTGCATCTGTTTGCAATTTTTCACAATAAAAGTAACATAAATATAAATACACTAAAAAGTCAAAAGAAACTTCACAATGAAACGCAGGGATTCCTGGGGAGAGAGTACTGGTACTGCTACTGCCCCCTAGTGGTCATCCTCCAAATGACTCGCTTGCAGCCATAAAATCACTGCCATTAGTTCTGGAAGGGGCAATCCTCCAACTGACTTTCTGAAGCAAATAACCTAGCTTGCCTCCTGAAACAGCTGTATTTGCACAAGGACAGGTGAGCTCGCTCGGCTCCAAACAGTTTTAGTTCATGAAATATTTCCTCTGAGTAGTGATACCTCTCTTTGTGTTAAAAATAAGAAATATGGGCCAGGCACAGTGGCTCACACCTGTAATCCCAGCATTTTGGGAGGCCGAGGAGGGCTGATCATCTGAGGTCAGGAATTCGAGACCAGCCTGGCCAACATGGTGAAACCCCATCTGTACTAAAAAAAATGCAAAAATTAGCTGGGCATGGTGGCGGGCACCTGTAATCCCAACTACTCAGGAGGCTGAGATGGCAGAATCACTTGAACCCAGGAGGTGGAGGTTGCAGTGAACCAAGATTTCGACACTGCTCTCCAGCCTGGGCAAAATACAGCAAAACTCTGCCAAAAAGAAATGAACTGAAAAGAAAAGAAGAAAGAGAAATATGGCCAGGCACGATGGCTCACACCTATAATCCCAGCACCTTGGGAGGCCAAGGAAGGTGAATGCCTTGAGGTCAGGAGTTCAAGACCAGCCCGGCCAACATGGTGAAACCCTGTCTCTACTAAAATTACAAAAATCAGCCAGGCGTAGTGGCACGTGCCTGTACTCCCAGCTACTCGGGAGGTTGAGGTGAAAGAATCACTTGAACCCAGGAGCCAGAGGTTGCAGTGAGCCATGATCGCGCCACTGCACTCCAGTCTGGTCAACAGAGTGAGACCCTGTCACACACACACAAGAAAAATTAAAATTAAAAAATAAGAGGAAAAAAAAAAAGTATCACCACTTGTTCAGCATGATAAAAAAGTCTCCACGCACCCATCCCAACTCCAGACTCACCGTGCTGCGAGGAGGAAGAGGACTTCTCCAGCATGGATTTATAGAGGTTGCGGAAGGACCAGCTTAGATCCTGAAAGTTGATCTCTGAGTAGGAGAATTTAAAGTCATGGTTGGTGTTATAGAGGGGAGGAGGACCCTCAGCACTTTCTCGGCCTGAAGCCCCTGCTGCCACTGCTCCGTCATCCACAGATCCTGTGCCCTGCAAAAACAGGTAAGGAATTCCCGATCAGTGTCCCAGCTAAGGGACCAATACAACCCTTCAGTGGTCACCAGGCTCTCCTGCCTGTCCTCTTATCCTCTCCTAGCTCTTCACTAACCCAGCATCATTCTCTCCTTCTTTTCTCATTGATTCTTATCTTGAATCTACCCTCTTTCTCTCCTCAGTCTCCATTTATTCTTTTTGTTTGTTTGTTTCTGAGGCAGGGTGTCACTCTGTCACCCAGGCTGGAGTGTGATGGCATGATTTCAGCTCACGGCAACCTCCACCTCCCTCCTGAGGCAGTGATTCTCCTGCCTCAGCCTCCCAAGTAGCAGGGACTACAGGTGCAAGCCACCATGCCCAGCTAATTTTTGTATTTTTAGTAGAGACAGGGTTTCACCATGTTGACCAGGATGGTCTTGATCTCTTGACCTCATGATCCACCCGTCTCAGCCTCCCAAAGTGCTGGGATTACAGGTGTGAGCCACCGTGCCTGGCTCAATACATAATTCTGAATGAACAGGGAGATATATGAATCTATTCACTACCCATCCCATGACCCCTGCCATATCTGCTTCCTACCTGGCTGTAGCTAGCAATAGATGCGGGACTCTGAAGTGACATCTGCGGATTCCCCTCGGGAGGCAGTGAGGCTTCTCCACTCCCTGGAATGCCTCCCCGTGGGCTCTTGCTTGCCTCCTGTTCTGGTGAGTCTTGGGACAGCTGAAGGTTGTGAAGAAAAAGAAATCTATAAGCAGAGCCACAACATCCTCCCAAGACCCATGGTTTCCCCTCTGCTGATATTCCTTCCACCTTTGCCTCTGAAAGGACTGAACATTCACAGGAGAAGGTGGAAGGAGCAGCTGGCTCAGATGTGGCATCTCCCCATGAACTGGGAACTTACGTCATCATCTGGAGGGTGTCTTCTCTTTCGGGAAATGTCAGGGCAGGTGTCAATTGTCCAGTAGGAACCCTGGAAGGAGATCCCATCCCCACAGAGAACAAAATCGTTACATTCAGAACCTCCCAGGGTTCTGGGTATTAATGAAGAGCAAATGTGTCCTAGAAACTCACTGAGTATGCCAGAGGTACTCCTGTGGCCCAAACACAGGCCTCGACTGTTTTGGAGGGGCAGAACAATGGCATCTAGCTCAAAGAGCTGAAAATGTCCAGACATAGCCTCTCCCTTCCCTTCTGACCTGAGGCAAAACTTGCTTGGACTTTAGCATCCACATCTGTCAAATGGAGAGAATGATCCATCCCTTCTCTTTTATGGGGGAAACACCAGGGACTTTTGTTTAGAGACATTTCTACAAAGGTTATTAAGTCTACCTTTTACATCTAGGAAAAAAGAGTGCCACACAAAAAAGAGGGAGCAGGAAAGTCAACTTTATCCTAAGTATTTCTTTTTTTTTTTTTGAGATGGAGTTTCGCTCTTGTTACCCAGGCTGGAGTGCAATGGCACGATCTCAGCTCACCGCAACCTCTGCCTCCTGGGTTCAGGCAATTCTCCTGCCTCAGCCTCCTGAGTAGCTGGGACTACAGGCATGCGCCACCGTGCCCAGCTAATTTTTTGTATTTTTAGTAGAGACGGGGTTTCACCATGTCAACCAGGATGGTCTCGATCTCTTGACCTCGTGATCCACCGGCCTCGGCCTCTCAAAGTGCTGGGATTATAGGCGTGAGCCACTGGGCCCAGTCTCTATTTTTTTAAGAAAAGATTTCAGAGTCTTTTTTCTTTTTGAGATGGAGTTTCACTCTTGTTGTCCAGGCTGGAGTGCAATGGAGCAATCTCATCTCACTGCAACCTCCACCTCCCAGGTTCAAGCAATTCTCCTGCCTCAGCCTCCCAAGTAGCTGGGATAACAGGCATACGCCATCACACCCGGCTAATTTTTTGTATTTTTAGTGGAGACAAGGTTTCACCATGTTGGCCAGGCTAGTTTCGAACTCCTGACCTCAGATGATCCACCTACCTCAGCCTCCCAAACTGCTGGGATTACAGGCGTGAGCCACCACGCCCGGCCTCACAGTCTTTCTTAGTCACCCATTCTACTGGGGGCCCACAAGCTTGACAACCAAGCTCTTCCTCTGAGAAAAAATAAAGATGCTTCTCTAATTAGCATGATTCCTCTTCTGGGTAATTAAAACAGCCACAGGACTCTGGACTATCAACTGCTTCACTCTCCTTCCTGCTCCTCCCCTCAATGCTTACAGTAGTATCTCACCTTCCCAGGGTCATCCCGAGGTCTGGGCACCTTCCGGAAGCACTTGTTGAGAGAAAGGTTGTGCCGTATTGAATTCTGGGGATGCAGAGAAGCAAGTTAGACCTGAGCATTGTGCAGAGCAGAAAATTTTCCAACAGAACACAGAGGGACACACAAAAGACATAATACACCATGGAGTTCAAGTATCAGGGTAAACTTAGTACCTCTTAACTACACTGATGGAGGGAATTATGCATCAAATGGCAAAAAGCAATGAGATAAGAAAAATGCAGGCCTGGCGCAGTGGCTCACATCTGTAATCCTAGCACTCTGGGAGGCTGAGATGGGCAGATCACCTGAGGTTGGGAGTTCGAGACCACCCTGACCACCATGGTAATACTCTGTCTCTACTAAAAATATAAAATTAGCCGGGCGTGGTAGCACAAACCTGTGATCCCAGTTACTCAGGAGGCTGAGGTAGGAGAATAGCTTGAACCCAGGAGGCAGAGGCTGTGGTAAGCTGAGAGATCGCACCATTGCACTCCAGCCTGGGCAACAAGAGCGAAACTCCAAAAAAGAGAGAAAGAGAGACAAGACAGAAACAGAGAGAGAGAGGGAGGGAGGGAGGGAGGGAGGGAGGGAAGGAAGGAAGGAAGGAAGGGAGCTAGCAGAGATTAAATTGATGGGAGGGAATGGCTATAAATTTGATTACTACCACTTCTGAAAAACTGATTATATAGTTTTTCAAACTTCCTAGCCAACTGACAAGTATACAAATGCCTCACAATCACATCTGCCCAGTTCTTCAGTCTACCCTGATACCAAAAGAACAATGCTTTACAACTATTTATATAAATTATGAATGAAAGAAAAACATAGATCACTTTCATTTTCTCAACAGCTCATAGAATGTTCACATTTGAAGGAAAGAAATATGGTATAAGTGTGCTGGGGCCAGGCATGGTGGCTCACACCTGTAATCCCAGCACTTTGGGAGGCCGAGGCAGACGGATCACCTGAGGTCACGAGTTCGAGACCAGCCCTTCCAACATGGAGAAACCCCGTCTCTAGTAAAAATATAAAATTAGTTGGGCATGGTGGCGCATGCCTGTAATTCCAGCTACTTGGGACGCTGAGGTAAGAGAATCACTTGAACCTGGGAGGCAGAGGTTGCAATAAGCCGAGATCGCGCCACTGCACTCCAGCCTGGGCAACAAGAGCAAAACTCTGTCTCAAAAAAAAAAAAAACAACAACAGTGTGTTGGGTGAGGTTGAGGTTTATAGTAGCTAGCAGGGACATATTTACAAAGAGAAAGCTCAATGGGCCAGGCGCAATGACTCATGCCTGTAATTCCAGCATCTTGGGAGGTCAAGATGGAAGAATCACTTGAGTTTAGGAGCTTGAGGCCAGCCTGGGCAACATAGTGAGAACCATTTCTACAAAAATAAAAAAATTTCCTGTGCATGGTCATGCATGCCTGTAGTCCCAGCTATTCAGGAGGCTGAAGTAGCAGGATTGCTTGAGCCCAGGTTCAAGCTGTAGTGAGCCATGATTGCACCACTACAATCCAGCCTGGGTGACAGAGCAAGACCTTGTTGAAAGAAAGAAGGACAGAAGGAAAGAAAGAAGGAAGGAAAGAGAGAAAGAAAGAATAGCTGAGGCTGGGCGCGGTGGCTCACGCCTGTAATCCCAGCACTTTGGGAGGCTGAGGCGGGTGGATCACGAGGTCAAGAGATCGAGACCATCCTGGTCAACACGGTGAAACCCCATCTCTACTAAAAATACAAAAAATTAGCTGGGCATGGTGGCATGTGCCTGTAATCCCAGCTACTCAGGAGGCTGAGGCAGGAGAATTGCCTGAACCCAGGAGGTGGAGGTTGCGGTGAGCCAAGATCACGCCATTGCAATCCAGCCTGGGTAACAAGAGCGAAACTCTGTCTCAAAAAAAAAATAATAGCTGAATGCTTTCAATAGTCTCCAACTCACTAAATGGTTTGTATGTCAACTGGTGATTTACAGAGTGAGAGAATTACATATTAAGTTCCCATTCCCACTCAACAATTGACAAATGAGCTGCTGCTCCAAAAAATTGAGCATATCGGCCTTCCTTCTTTGCTTCAGAGAGGAGCCCCTTCTTTTTTTCATCTCCAGCCAAACAACTTAACTTCTCCTTACTTGCTTGGTAGCCAGCTGTCAGTAAAGAACCTAATTGTATTATTTTTCTTGGAATGCTGCTTTTCAAAAGATGACGACTGTGCAATGGAGCTATGGAAATCTGATGATCTAGATTAGATTCCTACCTCTAGGTAGGAAGGGCTGATGCCGTGCCTTGTACAGTGACTTGAACATCGCAGAATGGCAATAAACATTTGTGAAATTAATGAATATCCTCTTTGAGGGATCGGAAGATAAGAGGGTGTGATGAGCGACAGCATCCTGCCATCCCCATCACTATACTTAATGGTTTGGAGTTTCCCTAGTATACCTTATAAAAGTTGTTCAACTCTGAAAAAAAGTAGGGGGCAGAACATATGAGATTTTAAATTTTCCCATCTCTGAGACAAGCCAGAGTAAACTGAACAGGTTACAGGAAGAAACAAAAGTAAAGAAAAAGGCTGTTGAAAGTTAACTTAAGCCAAGATTATGGAAGCATTCCCACCTTCCAACCAATGCCAGCATTCTTGTAATAGGGGAAGTTATCACAGATCCAGCGGTAAATCTCGCTGAGGGTCATCTTCTTGGCTGGAGAGGAGTTGATGGCATAGGTGATGAGGGTGGCATAGCTGTATCGTGGCTTGCCGTCCTGGTGAACTGCTGCCTCGTCTTTGCTAAGGGTGGCATTAGGATCTGTGGGTGAGCCTGGTGAACACTTGCGGCTGCTCCCGGGAGGCCCAGCCTGAGAAGCACTTCCCAGCTTCTCAATGGTAGCTCGGAGGGTCAGCTGGGGGAGCCAGTCTATGGAGGTGAGGCTACTCTCTAGGTCAGAAGCCATGGTACTTCTGGGTTCTGCAGAGAAGACAAAGAGGCGACGAAAATACTGGAGGCAAGTAATACTCAAATCCTTTTGTTTGAGGGAAGTAAGTTTCTTCCTACCCTCATTCCCATGAGAGATCCATGGCATGGTCTTCCACTCGGTGTTCCCAGAACCCCCAAGCAGGTCTATCTACCAGATGATGAGTGCTAGTTACCCCACATCTTAATGGGGAGCACGGCCAAGAAGCCTCTCCACGTAGGACTAAAGAGATCAACCTTCACACCAGATTGAGCCATTTCCTCAATTCCCCTTACTTATAGCCCTACAACATAGTATTTTTAAACTATGTAGGAATTAGGGGTTTTCTTAATCCATGTAGATAGCAGGTAAAATTAGTTAAAGCCCATTCACCAATCAATGTGACACCTGTTATATTTTCATACAACTTCCGTAGATAGATGGCATGAATGTACAAATAAAGAAAAGTCTACCAAAATACAAACATACACAGACGAAGCACACACCAACACTTGCAAAGATGTTTCATGGCCGAATGCAGTGGCTCGCGCCTATAATCCCAGCACTTTGGGAGGCCGAGGCGGGTAGATCAGGAGGTCAAGAGATCGAGACCATCCTGGTCAACATGGTGAAACCCCGTCTCTACTAAAAATGCAAAAAAAATTAGCTGGGCACGGTGGCGCACGCCTGTAGTCCCAGCTACTCGGGAGGCTGAGGCAGGAGAATTGCCTGAACCCAGGAGGCGGAGGTTGCGGTGAGCCGAGATCGTGCCATTGCACTCCAGCCTGGGTAACAAGAGAGAAACTCCGACTCAAAAAAAAAGATGTTTCATATTAGATATGAGCCCTTGCCCTTTTTATCCCACACACAGGTGCACCTGAGGCATATTAGATCTATCCCAGGCATAAATTATATATGAAAACCAGCAGACAGACACATAAACAGTGAAGCACATACACAGAGATCACGACTACGTATGCAGCATACATCACCACCAGAGCACAAAGTCACACACAGAAGCAACACATCCTGAGTTCACAGCTGCCCTCACACTTTTAAAGCTACCCCTTGCATGCTCCCGCCCACGGACACCAACACCAGGAAGAAATCATCCGCAAGCACCTCCCACCTCGCAGCCTGCTGGGCTTCACCGAGCCAGGGAGACACCCAGCTGTGTGCCTACCGGTTACAATCAGATAGCCTGGCTAAAAATAGCCACTCTGGGGCTCGGGCCGGCTCCCCTTCTCCGCCCTCCTCCTCCCTCCTTCCTTCCCAGCCAGGCAGGCACGCTCGCTGCACCTCCATGCAAACTCCTGGAGCTGCCAGACCGCCTACGTCTGATGTTTGCACACCCTGCTGCCACCCACACTGCCTGGCGACAGCGACGTCTTGGTGGGGGAAGGTGAAGAATGATGGGTGATATCTGAATTGCAGGGTCTAGAGAGGCTGGCAGGAACCACTAGGTTGCCATTTGGCACTCCCATAGCGCTGATGCCAGCAACCCCCTAAGCACTTGCTGCCTAACAGGTTTGTGCCTGCACAGCCGCCAGGTTCCAGCTAACATTGTCTTCCTCGGTCCCACCAGGGCATTTCTCCTGAGGAGCCAGGACTAGATTGCTTCAAAGTTCAGAATCCTGAACAGAAACATAGGATGCAAGTGATCGCTAAATCCACAGCCAGATATATGCACAAGCATATACATACAGATACAACAGATCCGACATTTTGCAGTCCAAAGCTCAACAGCAGATAGAACCATGTCCCCCACCCCTCTCCTGACCCCAACACATCCTTCAGGGTCTCAGCTCCCTCTTCTATCCTAGGTAGTGATTCTTCTGCCCTTAACCCTTAACCCTTTCCCCTAGGGGTCAGCATTCTCACTTACTCCCCTCTCCCTACGATCCCACCCACGCAGATGGCAATCTAAATGTGTGCACACGTACCCAGCCCTGTGCTCCTAACCAGCAACACACACACTCCACAAGGCTGAAGGAAACACCTTAGTGCCTCAGGGGCCGGGGCAGCAAGAGACCCAACTGTGACCCAAGAATTGTTTGACAGAAGAAAAGGGGCGGGGAAGGGGGATGGCCTGTTTATAAATAGCATCATGAAGGGTTTCCTCTTCATCCTTACCTTCTCTCCCACCATCCTCCTCTTCATCCCACTACCACCTTGCCCTAAACCATAGAAACTTGGAAACTAATAGGAACACTTAATCATTCCAGGAACCTCCCACCTTCCAACAGTACTAAGTCAAAACACCCCAGTCCCTGGGCTATAGCAGGGTGCCTGTAGCAGGATCACAGTCCTGCAGCTGGGTCATCTGAGCTGAAGAGTGGCACACCGGTGAGCAGGTTTCCAATGACCAGGGTCCTCCTGGGTCCTCCCCGGATGGGAGGTCCCTAAATTAGTTCTGCCCTATTCCCTATTATCTCCTACTAAAGATCCCTAGGAAATCTCATCTTAAGAACACAGAGGTCTTCAGTTGATATTTCATTTGAAACAACTTTTCCAACATTGGGCAGGGGCATGAGAGTGGATTTAAAGTGTTTAGAGGGCTTACAGAACCCATTTGGCACATGCCAATCACAGTGAGTTCCTGAAAGGGAAGCACTCTCAGCCCTTTGCAAGTTGTTCTATGCCCTTCCCTACCCTTACCCTAGCACCAGGTTAGGACCCTGAGGTTAAATTTAACCCGTCTCCAACCCCCTTCCAGTCTCCCTGTATCTCCAGATACAGCCTCAGCACTCAAAATACATTCAAATCTCACCAGTTACAAGCCGCTTGTAGCATCTGATCCTTCTGATCTTTCAGCACCATTCTCCTTTAACCCATCCCACTTCCTCACCCTCTTCACTTCCCCATTTGTGAAGGGCAGCCCAGCATGTAGAGTCACAGAGACTGAGATTCCTTGGTTCTATTCCAAACCAAATCCTCCTGGACTGTCCCCAACCATCCCTTGCCTCCCCAATGAAGTCTTTCTTTTTTTTTTTTTTTTTTTTGGAGACGAAGCCTTGCTCTGTAGCCCAGGCTGGAATGCAGTGGCATGATCTTGGCTCACTGCAACCTCCACCTCCCAGGTTCAAGCAATTGTCCTGCCTCAGCCTCCTGAGTAGCTGGGATTAAAAGCAGGTATCACCATACCCGGCTAATTTTTATATTTTTAGTAGAGATGGGGTTTCACCATGTTGACCAGGCCAGTCTTGAACTCCTGACCTCAGGTGATCCACCTGTCTTGGCCTCCCAAAGTGCTTGGATTACAGGCATAAGCCACCATGCCCGGCCCCCAATGAAGTCTTGATGCCTCAATTTTCCCCTTCAATAAAAGAGATGAACTAATAAACCCTGCCAAAGCATCGTCCCTGCAGGGAAGTGAATGAAGCTTAATAAGCTTGTGGCTGCCACACATTCCACGCTCCCCAAAATAATGGCAGGAGGCTAATGTTCAGGGCTATTATTAGAAAGGCAAACAAGAGGTACTTCCATTTCTCAGTCCAACCAACCTAGTTACCCAGACCTCTCTCTCCAGGTGGGCCTCGTGCCACGGGGCTTGGGCAGAACCTGAGTCAGGCCACATTCTTCTGTGTGTGCTGGAAGACTAAAAGGAAATACCCATAGAAGCAGGGAAAGGCAGCCAAAGGGCAGGCTCCATCACATCCGCAGGACATCTAATGAAGACTACAGAACTGGGAGAAAGGCAGAGAAAAACAGACAGAAAGACATCCTGGGAATGAAAGACTGCTCCTGGATGAAACATGTAAGATCCACAGTAACAGGCTCAGTTTTCTTCCCATTTTATCTGAAAGGCCACTAACTGTTCTAATGCCAATGTCAGGTATTAAGGTATGATAACTTCCTGCCCTGTACACAAAATGTCAGAACCAAGAGGGCAGTGGCTAGGTGTAGCACATGAGGAGTTAGGCTGCCCAGGTTTCAATCCCAGCTCCACTATTTTGATTGTTGTAAGGATTATCTTCAGTTAATATTTGTAGAGCACTTACTAAGTGCTATTTAAGTGTAGTTATAGTTTTTGATTGGGGGAAAAAAGAAAACACTAGAAATTAAAAATTAGCAAACTGACAGACTATAGATACAGGAGTGGAAGCTGCAAGCCTGCAGTGGTTTGCATTACAAAGCCTGCTCTGAGTCTACAGTGGTTTTCAGGATGTCAGACTCTCAAACGTTTCCTTTGGAGATAATATCATCCAGTATTGGCTAATGCTAGGATCAGGAAGACTCCAAGAATGAAGGAATGACGGACCATCATCTCTTATCTTCCAGAACTAGGTTTAAGGCATGGTTTGGGAAAGCACACTCTCTAAACCACAGTTAATCCCACCCAGTAGCCACCTGCTTCTAGCTGATTCGAGAGGCAAGGAGGGTTAGGGAACTCAGTGCAGGCAAGGCCAGTTAAATTGCATGGTCGTGGTGTACTTGGAGGTGTGATCCAGTTCACCCTGAGCCATTCAGGCAGGTGCACACCAGCATCTGGTGAAGTACTTTGAAAGAAACAGGCTGCTGTTAACTAGAGTGGCCTCTTTTGTAAAAGGTCAGGGAGGGAGTTCTGGAGTTAGGATTCAAGGATCCTCATCCTTTTGAGATTAGAGGTATCAGCAGTGAAACTCTCTTATAGGTCCTAGAAGAAATGATCCCAACCTGAGACTGGGCTTCCCTGCTGCTTAAAGGACTGTCCTGTAGACAGTCATGAGGGCTCCCACTGGCCAGGGCAGGCTGAGCCTTTCTCTTCAGGTGGGCATCCTTACCACCACCTCTCCATGTCCTTGCACAGGGGCACCTGCTTCTAAAGGCTCACCAGAAACATACAATTCTAGGTAACTGAAGTATAGTCTGAAAAGCACATAAGTACCTGTCTCCACACACATACCCACTCGAAACAGAGAAAGCCACACTCACCTGAATTAAGAAGTATGTGCATGTTGTCCTACAGCACAGCCACGCAAACCTGTGCCCTATCTCATAAACCACATGAACAGGTAACTTCCAGGACAAGTGAATGTACTCAGGAACTTAGGCAGACCTCACCCATGCCCCAGAGAGAGGAGAAAATATGAAAACCCAAGTCAGTTGAAGCCTCCTTCACAACTTGGCCTTGCTGTGAGAAAGAAGATAGGGTATCTGCTAATGGCGAGGCAGGAAAGCAGACACCCAGCTAGTGACCTCTCCTAAAAACAGCCCAGGCTTCACAGGGAGGATTCCCTGGTACCCTTTTCCTGCCTTTTCTGGATTCTGGACTTTGATAATTCCCTAGCTTATGAAAGAAAACTTTAACACAAGGTTCCGGAGACTCAGAACTGAACAAGAAACAGGAAGGGAGAGAACGAGACTCTTAGGTACTTTTCTGGAAGGAAATTTTATATACTCGTCAAAAGTCAAATCTTCCCAGTGGTCAACTTATTTAGATGGAAGGGGACAGAAGCGGAGCAGCAGCCCTCTTCCCTTCGTATCCAGGATCTAATTTTCCCTGAAGAATTCTGAGCAAAAAACAGGAGTGGAGAAGGAGACTGGGGCAGCACCAAGGAAGCATTTCAACCCAGGAGTTGGCATCCCCTGCACACTTTCTTCTCGCCTCAGAACATGTGGGATTCCCATTTTCCCTTTGGATTTTACGGGCAGAGGCACACATCCATCTAGGAATGGAAATGTCAGGAGAGGAGGCCTCTTGGTGTCGGAGATAGGATGAGTAGGAACAGATTGCTTTTCTTGTCAAGGGAGTAAGCTGGAGGGAACAAACACCTCTGGCCAATGCAAAGCTGACCTCAGCATGCCCTGGGCAAGGCCAGGACACCAGATGCCACCGTGACTTTGATGAGAGCCCACTCTCCAGGTGAAAAGGCCCAAGGTGAAGGGTGCTATGGGAGTCTTACCATTGGTTGGGTTGTGCAAATCACTGCTACACAGTATGCATGTTCTCAAAATGCAGCCGTTTTCTGATATCCCTTTTCCTCAGCATGAAAACATCCAGTTCCCTAGGGACCTAAAATCAGTCCCATCCCTTTAGTCCCCAAACACTAAGAAACCCATTTCTCAGAGCCTCTGCAGCAAGATGTGGGTTCAAATCCAGAAGCTCCCTTGGAACACATTTCCCAGTGGATTTTCTGAGTCATCACTCTATCATCCCCACTAGTGAAACCCACGATCCATCTCAGCCCCCTACACCCACTAGTGCCAGACGATGACAGACAGAAGATGAAAGAAAGCACTAACCTGTCTCCAAGGTTCCCCCGGCAAAGGGAGGGAACCACCTGGTACTGGAGTTTGGGGGTGGAGGGATTCCCCTCTTCAGAGGCAGATGACGGCTCTCATCCTCAGTGGCTCTTCCTGTACTTGGCTGAGCCTCCCAAGTTGGTGAGGGGAACTGGGTCCCCTGAGGATGAGGAGTCAGGGGAGGAGGAGGGGGAGGGGGAGGAGAAGGAGGTCCTACTTGGGGAAGGTGGCACACCCCCCACACCCTGCTTGTTACCCTGGGGAGGAGGGGAGGAGCCTCTCCCAACCAGGAGTTGTCTCCTCCCCCTTGGGGGAGTTCCCCTCCCCCCCAAACTGGATCTTTCTGGGGTGGAGGGCTCTTTCTGTCTGCTGGAGATCTGAGCGGAGGGGCTCTACCCCGTTCCACTGTCTAGGTACGAGGAAGTTGAGGGGGAGGTCTTCCCCTCTCCAGCTGAAAGCCGATTCCTCTTCTTTCCCTGGAGTGGCTTCTGAACGTAAGGACTCCCGTCCCCTGTGACTACCGGTGGGCCGAGGGTGCCTAATCCATAGGCACAGCCCCCTCTCTCTTTGCCTCGAAAGTCCTGAACTGTTGAGAGTGTGTGTTTGGAGGGGCGGAGGCGCGCTAGGGTGGTCTCACTCTGCTTCCCTAGGAAAGCTCCCCTCTTTGCACTTCTGGGGTCTCCTCCCCGGCCAGTACAGGGGTCTTCCTCGCCTCCAGGCAGGAGAGACGCGTCCCCTCCAGGGGTCTCTTCTTTCCGTCACCCGAGTGGTAAGGGTCTTCTCTCCAACAGGGGGAGAGGTTGCTCGCGTCCCCGCTCCCGCCTCCGCTCCCGGGGTGCCTCAGAGGGTGGGGTTTTCGTACTCCCGGCTCTCCCTGAGCTGGCCTGGGCAGCACCGTCCGGGAGGCCGCGGCTGGAGACTCCGGTCCCTGCTACTGCGGCGGCAGCGCCTCCTCTAGGGCCGTCCTGTCCGGTCCGCTCCCTTCGGCGCGTGGGGCTCCCCGCGCTGCCACCGCTCGGGCTCCGGCCAGTCCGGGCTCCCGGGGCACCAGAAGGCGGACGGACAGTGTCAGGGCTCGGCGCGGGCTCGGGCTCGGCTCGGCTCCGCTGCAGGCCCCGGCTCCTCCCCGGCCTCCGCGCCGCGCTCCCGCCCCTCCTCCTCCCCCGCCCGCCGGCCGCCGCCGCCGCCGCCGCCTCCCCGCGCGGGTTAAGGAGGAGCCGGGCGGCGCCGAGCCGCGAGCCGCGCCGCCCGGGTGTGCGCTCCGCCTGGAGAGCCACGGCCGTGCTCACGACGGCGCGGGGTCTCGCCGCCCTTTGCCCACCTGCGGCCGCGTCGCTCCGGGAACCCGCCGTCTACCGGGGATAACAACTCACTGCTCCCCATCGGGAGATTCCTCGTGCACACCGTACACCCTCAATTCCAGCTGACACTCCAACTCCGGCGTTTCATTCTGTTGAACTCCATAAACAGATAAACAGCCCCAGCTTTCTCAGGACTATCTCTGATGGACTTCTCTTTCCCTCCAGATAGTTTATAAAGGATCATGAGCCTTGAGGTGAAGATTGGGGTGAGGTTTTTATGTTTCCCTGATATCATCCTGGAATTTAGTAAATGCTCCTTCAATGAGTGGATACTTGAAAAATGAGCGTGTAACGGTGAGGTAAACATCAGAAGATCTGGGTCCTGTTCCTTGTTCCAGCTTCGTGAACTTGTGCATGGCCCTTATTTTCTGCAATCTTGTTCAGCGAAGAAGGGACCTTGATACTCTGCCTGCTTACCCTTTACAGCTGTCATATCCTGAAATCATATTATTCTGCTCCAAATTCTTATATATTTCATACTCTGGCTTTCCCGTCCCCCCACCCTGAGGGAGTTTCGCTCTGTCGCCCAGGCTGGAGGACAGTGGCGCGATCTTAACTCAGTGCAACCTTTGCCTCCGGGATTCAATTGACTCTCCTGCCTCAGCCTCCGGAGTAGCTGAGATTACAGGCGAGCACCACCACGCTCAGCTAATTTTTGTATTTTTAGTAGAGACAGGGTTTCACCATGTTGGCCAGGCTGGTCTCGGACTCCTGACCTCGCGATCCACCTGCCTGGGCCTCCCAAAGTGCTGGGATTACAGGCGTGAGCCACCACGCCCAGACCATACTCTGGCTTTTTAAACTTTTCTCAAACTACCCTACTTTCCTTCCCTCCCTCCTTCCTTCCCTCCTTCCTTCCTTCCTTGCTTCCCTCCTTCCTTCTTTTCTTTCTTCCTTTCTTCTTTCTTTCTTTTAATAGAGACTGGGTCTTACTATGGCTGCCCAGGTTGGTCTTGAATTCCTGGGGTTAAACTATCCTCCTGCCTTAGGCCTCCAAAGTTCTGGGATTACAGGCATGAGCCACGGCCTCGGCGTACTCCCTACTTTATATAACATAATATGAGGCCAGGCGCGGTGGCTCACGCCTGTAATTCCAACACCTTGAGAAGCCCGGGCAGGCTAATCACTTGAGGTCAGGAATTCGAAACCAGCCTGGCCAACATGGTGAAACCCCTGTCTCTACTAAAAATATAAAAATTAGCCGAAGGTCGAGGAGCTGGCCCACGCCTGTAATCCCAGCATTTTGGGAGGCCGAAGCAGACGGATCACAAGGTCAGGAGTTGGAGACCAGCCTGGCCAATATGGCGAAACCCTGTCTCTACTGAAATACAAAAATTAGCCGGCATGGTGGCGGGTGCCTGTAATCCCAGCTACTCGGGAAGCTGAGGCAGGAGAATCGCTTGAACCGAGGAGGCGGAGTTTGTGGTGAGCTGAGATCACGCCACTGCACTCCAGCCTGGGCAACAGAGCCAGACTTGGTCTCAAAAGAAATAAAAGTAGGGGAGGTAGAGTTTGCAGTGAGCCGAGATCATGCCACTGCACTTCAGCTTGGGAGACAGAGTGAGACACCGTCTCAAAAAAAACAAAAGGCAGGGCGCGGTGGCTCATGCCCGTAATCCCAGCACTTTGAGAGGCCAAGGCGGGCAGATCACGAGGTCAGGAAATCGAGACCATCCTGGCCAACATGGTGAAACCCCGTCTCTACTACAAATACAAAAAATTAGCAGGGTGTGGTGGCGCATGCCTGTAATCCCAGTTACTCGGGAAGCTGAGGCAGGAGAATCGCTTGAACCCAGGAGGCGGAGGTTGCAGACAGCCGAGATCGATCGCGCCACTGCACTCCAGCCTGGGAGACAGAGCAAGACTCTTCTCAAAAAAAAAAGATAATAGGAATACAAAAATATTGCTCGCAAAATATTCGAATTGCCCCCCAAAAGACTGCATCCTTAAGTTATATGTATATATTAATAATTATATTTATAATATGCCAGGCATTGCACTGAGCATTTTGAGTGTGTTATCACGTTGATTATTCTAGCAATTCCCGAAGACTCTAAGACACTATTATTATACTTATTTTACAGATGAGAAAATTGTGACTTACAGATACTATGTGTGAGTTCACTTAATTAGTAAGTAGCAAAGTCAGGACTTAAATCCAAATGACTCTAATGTCCAGCTTTTACTATATATACCATTGTCTGGAGCGATCAGAATTTACAGTCATCCTCAAATTTAAAGGCAGTAAACCAGACCAAGCCTTTTCTTCCTCCTCACACTTCCTATATTCAGGTTTAAAGATGTATTTTCCCCCTTTTTGAGGAATTAAATAATTCTCCCACACTCAGATAATGTGGCAGTAAATCTTTCTTGATATGTGTTGGATGTTTTGTTATGTTTCAACCATTTTCGACATGTCCTGTGTATGGAGGGCACGAGTGACACGCAGAAGTACTAAAAATGAAAACATAAGAGAAGGATTAGAATTTTCTTTCTTTTTTTTTTTTTTTTTTTTTTGATACGGAGTGTCGCTCTTGTTACCCAGGCTGGAGTGCAATGGCGCGATCTCGGCTCACCGCAACCTCCGCCTCCTGGGTTCAGGCAATTCTCCTGCCTCAGCCTCCTGAGTAGCTGGAATTACAGGCACTCGCCACCATACCCAGCTAATTTTTTGTATTTTTAGTAGAGACAGGGTTTCACCATGTTGACCAGGATGGTCTCGATCTCTTGACCTCGTGATCCACCCGCCTCGGCCTCCCAAAGTGCTGGGATTAAAGGCGTCAGCCACCGTGCCCGGCCCTAGAATCTTCTTTCCTGACAATTTGGAAAAATAAAAAGCTCAAGAAATTATTTAATTTTTACAAGATAATTGCTGCAGTATATTTGTAACTGGAAAATTAGTAAAGACCTAAATATCCAAAATAAAGGAATTTTAAATATATTATGGCATGTCTGTACAATAGAGTACTACTTAGCATTTAAAAGAATAATTGTATTTATCTCTGAAATGTAGAAGTAGTGAAGTTGTTTTACTTTTATATCTTCTTTATCATTCAGATATTTTACAGTAGGCATATAATATTTTAAAGAACCATTGTTTCATATCTGACTTATTTGAGTAAGAAAATATTTTAAAATTTGTATAATGCAATCATATAGTTGCTTTTTAAAATATACATGTTTGCCGGGCGCGGTGGCTCATGCCTGTAATCCTAGCACTTTGGGAGGCCGAGGTGGGTGGATCACCTGAGGTCAGGAGTTCAAGACCAGCCTGGCCATCTGGTGAAACCCCATCTTAGAAAAAAATAAAATAAAACAATTAAAAATAAAATAAATAAAATATACATGTTCATGTATATATTTGTGTGTATAACATATACACATAGAAGATGGAAACACACCAAAGTTGTGAGTTTATGGATTATTTTAATTTACTTCATTTTTTACTGTATCTATAATTAGTGTTTGTATAGATTTGCTCATGTAATTTTTAGAATCAAAAGAAACTGACAAGCCTAGTTTGGTGTGGTTTTGCCCTAAGATTGTGGGGAAGCACTTACATTCATTCTCACTTTACTTTCTATTAAGGAGGGTAATATGGAGAAGGATTTTTTAAGTCATTGAAACATTCAAGATATTAAAATATAAGCATCCACTCTTCTTTGTAATAAAACATGTTATAGTCCGGGTGCGGTGGCTCACACCTGTAATCCTAGCAATTTGAGAGGCCAAGGCAAGCGGATGACAAGATCAGGAATTCAAGACCAGCCTGGCTAACATGAGGAAACCTTGTCTCTACTAAAAATACAAAACAATTAGCTTGGCGTGGTGGCAGGTGCTTGTAATCCCAGCTACTTGGGAGGCTGAGGCAGAAGAATTCCTTTAACCCAGGAGGCAGAGGTTGCAGTGAGCAGAGATCACACCTCTGCACTCCAGCCTAGGCAACAAGAGCAAGACTCCGTCTTGAAAAAAAAAAAAAAAAGGAAAGAAAACATGTTATATAATTCTTCATGAGTGTTAGTTTACCTTGAACAAAACTCTTCTTTATAAAATTGGTGACAATTTTATATGTCACCATACATAGAAATATGCTACAACGTACATTTTGGAAGCATTTTTTAGAGACCATAGTCTCTAAAGACATAAAGATATGTCTCTAAAAGGGCATATCTTACGTGAAACATATATTGTGGTTAAGATTCATGTACAGTATTCAAATCTCAACTTTGAGTCCTAATAATTGTGAGAATTTAGGTAAGTCATTCAACTGCTTTGTGACTCAGTTTCCTCATCAGTAAAATGGGAGTAATAGTACCTATTTCATAATGTTCTGGAGGGATTATGTGACTTCATACATGTAACATATTTAGATAAATGCCTGAGGGAGTGGGGACCTAGAAACTGAGAGGCTTATCAACCAAATGCAATATATATGGACCAAGAGACATGCCCATTAAATACAATATGTAGACCTTTTGGGGGATCCCGATTAGAAAAAAGCAACTGGAAAAAATATTCTGAGACAATTGGTAAAATTCTAGTACTAAGGATGATATCAAACAATTATTGTATATTTTAGGTGCTAATGGAATTAACATTTTTTATGAATCTTTATGAATACTAAAGTATTTAGACATGAAATGTTGGAAATTTGCTTCAAAATAAGTAATGGGGAAGAGGGGTACAGATAATAGATAAAAGATTGACCAAAAGTTGCTTTTTACAACAGTTTTGTTTTTTTTTTAATGCTATTCTCTGGGCCTGGCACGGTGGCTCATGCCTGTAATCGCAGCACTTGGGGAGGCTGAGACCGGCGGATCACCTGAGGTCAGGGTTCAAGACCAGCCTGGGCAACATGGTGAAACCCCGTCTCTACAAAAATATAAAAATTAGCCGGGCATGATGGCAGGTGCCTGTAATCCCAGCTACTAGGAAGACTGAGGTGGGAGAATTGCTTGAATGGGGAGGTGGAGGTTGCAGTGAGCCGAGATCGTGCCACTGCACTCCAGCCTGGGCAAGAGACTCCATCTCAAAAAAAAGGGTATTCTCTCTATTTATATATGTTTGAAGTCTTACAAGATAAACATTTTTTTTTTTGTAAAGATGGGGTTTCACCATGATGGCCAGGCTGGTCTTGAACTCCTGACCTCAGGCGATCCACCCACTTCAGCCTCCCAAAGTGCTCGGATTACAGGCGTGAGCCACCACGTCCAGCCCGATAAACAATTTTTTTTTTTTTTTTTTTTGAGACGGAGTTTCGCTCGTTACCCAGGCTGGAGTGCAATGGCGCGATCTCGGCTCACCGCAACCTCCGCCTCCTAGGTTGAGGCAATTCTCCTGCCTCAGCCTCCTGAGTAGCTGGGATTACAGGCACACGCCACCATGCCCAGCTAATTTTTTGTATTTTTAGTAGAGACAGGGTTTCACCATGTTGACCAGGATGGTCTCGATCTCTTGACCTCGTGATCCACCCGCCTCGGCCTCCCAAAGTGCTGGGATTACAGGCTTAACAATATTTTTAAAAAGTACTGTTTAGCGGCCGGGCGCGGTGGCTCACGCCTGTAATCCCAGCACTTTGGGAGGCCGAGGCGGGTGGATCACGAGGTCAAGAGATCGAGACCATCCTGGTCAACAAGGTGAAACCCCGTCTCTACTAAAAATACAAAAAAAAATTAGCTGGGCATGGTGGCACGTGCCTGTAATCCCAGCTACTCAGGAGGCTGAGGCAGGAGAATTGCCTGAACCCAGGAGGCGGAGGTTGCGGTGAGCCGAGATCGCGCCATTGCACTCCAGCCTGGGTAACAAGAGCGAAACTCCGTCTCAAAAAAAAAAAAAAAAAAAAAAAAAAAAGTACTGTTTAGCCAGGCGCGATGGCTCACACCTGTAATCCGAGCACTTTGGGAGGCCGAGGCAGGCGGATCACGAGGTCAGGAGTTCGAGACCAGCCTGGCCAATATGGTGAAACCCCATCTCTCCTAAAAATACAAAAATTAGCCGGGCGTGATGCGCACGCCTGTAGCTCCAGCTACTTGGAAGACTGAGACAGAAGAATCGCTTGAACCCAGGACGCAGAGGTTGCAGTGAGACGAGATCCCGCCACTGAACTCCAGCCTGAGCGACAGAGCGAGACTCCGTCTCAAAAATGAAATAAAAGTACTGTTTAAAAATGCTGGAACAACCGGGCGCAGTGGCTCACGCCTATAATCCCAGCACTTTGGGAGGCCGAGGCGGGTGAATCACGAGGTCAAGAGTTCGAGACCATCCTGGTCAACATGGTGAAACCCCGTCTCTACTAAAAATACAAAAAATTAGCTGGGCATGGTGGCGTGTGCCTGTAATTCCAGCTACTCAGGAGGCTGAGGCAGGAGAATTGCCTGAACCCAGGAGGCGGAGGTTGCGGTGAGCCGAGATCGCGCCATTGCACTCCAGCCTGGGTAACAAGAGTGAAACTCCGTCTCAAATAAATAAATAAATAAATAAAGCATTTTTATATAAATTAAAAAAAAGCATTTTTAGCTGGAACATAGCTAGGACTATGTGTTTGCTATTATTACATGCTTCGTATGTATAATATTACCTAATGTTTGTTTACACCTTTCAGATTATAATGTTTTCGTTTACTGACACTAAACCTAGGAGGTGGGGAAATGTTATTCCCATTTACAAATGAGACAACTAAACCACAGCCAAGACCCTGCATTACACCATCTCCACTCTTCAGATTCCTGGGACCTGTGATCAACAGAGTAGGGGTAGACTGTAGCCACTAGACACAGAGTTCTCACCTCTTTTAATGGTTGTAGTCAGGTCTATTAGAAACTAAACCAACATACAAATGATTCATTTAGGAATATCAGACAAAATATGAGCTTACATTTGCACATCAGAAAAATTCTAACTGCTACTTTAAAAGATAATAGGGTCACCATTGACTCCATGGGAATTGGAAAAAAAAAAACAAATAAATAAAAGGTAATGGGGGAACAGAACCTAAGATATTAAATAATAAAGGTAAAGTTATCTCTATAGTTTTTATTTCCTTTACATAGCTGTTTATTATTTAGGGTTTTCTACGTTAATTTTCTATCCTCTACCCAACCTGTTTGATTCCCCCAAGCCCTAAAAATTAGACTGGAGCCAGGGAACCAGAGATGAAAAACTGCGAGGCGAGGTTGGGAGGCAGAGGCCGGCACATCCCAGCGGTATAGGCCCAGCCGTCCAACACTCCTGTTCCACCTTAAGAAGCTTTCGCCTCTGCCCCAGCCGAGCAAGCACTCGGCTCCTCCCACCCCCGTGTCAGCTCCTGCCCGGGAACGTGGGCTTGGGAGGAAAGACGCACTGAATGGAAAGATTGGCGCCAGAGGCAGCAGGTCCCTCCGGCCCCCTACTCTACTGGCGCGGGGAGGAGCGTGTGAAGCACGGGCCATCAGGGTTCGGTTCCTTTCTGGAGGACCTCAGGGATGAGGGCACGCCATACTGAAACTGGGGGGCGGGTAGGTGGGCCATGGGGCCCATCTTGGGGTGGGGCCTTAGGGAGACAGAACTGGCACAGGAGATGCACATACGCCGGGATCGTTAGTACAAAGTCGTTAGGTTCCCTCGTCCAGGACGCACCTCTTCAAATCATTTCCAAAAGAGGTGGCAAGTTTTCCATCCTCCGCCCCAATTCCTCGTCTTCCTCTTAATTGGCTGGGGTCAGGGTAGGCCCGGCCCAAGGTCGCTTGTTGGCTGGCTGCGTCAGTAATCTATCACAGGATGACGCGCACGAGGGGTGGTATTTGGGGAGGAAGTGAGGATTATTTTGGTACCTCCTACTCCAACTACTGATTGGTTGAGATTTACAGTGATGTAAAACGCGGCATAAAAATGTAAACTAAAGGGAAGTGTCTGTTGGCGATTCTCTCGGGGCGGTGGGGACTCTGTTAATGTAGAGAAGGACCAAATTGATTAAAACACAGAAATGAGTTTAGACAGGAACTGAAGGAAAACGAGGGAATTCCGCGGGACCTTCGTTGCCTTCAAACAAGGTCATTTCCTGCATGGGATCGATGGTTTCCTGTTTACTGCCTCCGAAGAGCACGCTGGCTTTCTGGAATATGCATGATAATTAAATTCCTACTAGACTTTGGTCCCAGACTTCCCATTTGTTTACCTTACCTAAGATAATGAATGACGCAGAGGAAAAGGAAAAGGGTTTAACCCTGCCTTTAGAGAAGGATAGGGAAACTGAGGTTCTCTAATATTAGAAAGCTAAAGACTGACCCTGGGTCATGGTATCCAAGTAGTTGGGTTACTAAAGAAACCGTTCGCATAGTAGTTGGAGAGAGTGGATGAAGGTAGAGAACTGTAAAGATTTATCTGAAGGAAAGAGATTAATCACATACAGAAGCCTTCCTTGGTAGAAAACTACATCTTTCTTTGGGAGGCCGAGGCGGGCGGACCACGAGGTCAAGAGATCGAGACCATCCTGGAACATGGTGAAACCCCGTCTCTACTAAAAATACAAAAACTAGCTGGGCGTGGTGGCGCGCGCCTGTAGTCCCAGCTACTCGGGAGGCTAAGGCAGGAGACTTGCTTCAACCTGGGAGGCGGAGGCTGCAGTGAGTCGAGGTTGCGCCACTGCACTCCAGCCTGGCGCCTGGTGACGGAGTGAGACTCTGTCTCAAAAAAGAAAAAAGAAAACTACATCTTTTTTTTTTTTTTTTTTTTCTTTAGACAGGGTCTCTCTCCGTTGCCCAGGCTGAAGCACGATCTCGGCTTACTGCAACCTTCACCTCTGGGGTTCAAGCGATTCTCCTGCCTCAGCCTCCGGAGTAGCTGGGGCCACAGGCACGTGCCACAACGCCCGGCTGTGTTTTGTGTTTTTAGTAGAGACAGGGTTTCACCATGTTGGCCAGGCTGGTCTCGAACTCCTGACCTCAGGTGATCCGCCCACTTCGGCCTTCCAAAGTGCTGGGATTACAGGAGTGAGCCACAGCACCCTGCCAAGAACTACATCTTACCCCCGGTGCTTGGCAGTGTCGGATACATAGTAGGTAGTCAACTGCTGATGTGAACTTTGTATATATATATGTATGTGTGTTGCTGCTGGGTACCGTGGCTCACGCCTGTAATCCTAGCACATTGGAAGGCCTAGGCAGGCGGATCACCTGAGGTCAGGAGTTCAAGACCAGCCTGGCCAACATGGTGAAACCCCATCTCTGCTAAAGATGCAACATTTAGCCGGGCGCGGTGGCTCATGTCTGTAATCCCAGCACTTTGGGAGGCTGAGGTGGGCAGATCACCTGAGGTCAGGAGTTCGAGACCAGCCTGACCAATATGGTGAAACCCCATCTTTAAAAAAAAAAAAAAGATGCAACATTTAGCTGGAAATCACTTGAACTCGGGAGGCGAGGTTGTAGTGAGCCAAGATCGTGCCACTGCATTCCAGCCTGGGCAACAGCAAAATTCTGTCTCAAAAATAAATAAAAAAAGTACGCTGGAAAAATCCTAAAGATGCCAGACTTGAAGTAGGTCTGCTTCACACCTACCTGAGATGCTACCTCCCTGGGAAAATGCTATTTTCCTCCTAACGCCTTGAGGCCTTTAAAATTTGAAAGCAGATTTCTTCTCAACCTACCTACCTTCCTAGAAAAATTGAAAAGCTAGGTGTGATTAGTGAAAAGATATCCTCTACATTCAGTGAATGGAACATAAGAAAGTGTTTGACCTACAATCAGAGGCAAGAGACTAGAAAGAAATTATTTGAGAGCTTGAGAAATATCATCTATACTATGTTAGTTGTGGAATCATTTGCTTCCTAGCATGATATACACCTTTTTTCTAGTCCAGAGTTTTTCTTATAGTTAGCGTTCAGCAATGCTTTAACATTGTCTAGCCGGGTGCGGTGGTGCGTGCCTGTAGTCCCAGCTACTTGGGAGGCTGAGGTGGGAGGATCGCTTGAGCCCAGGAGTTCTGGGCTGTAGTGCGCTATGCTGCTCGGTTGTCCACACTAAGTTCAGCATCAATATGGTGACCTCCCGGGAGCGGGGGACCACCAGGTTGCCTAAGGAGGGGTGAACCAGCCCAGGTCGGAAACGGACTGATCAGTAGTGGGATTGTGCCTGTGAATAGCCACTGCACTCCAGCCTGGGCAACATAGCGAGACCCCGTCTCTTAAAAATAAATAAATAAATAACATTGTCTAAAAACTGTGCTCTAAACTTGAGGGCAAGAATCTCCCTTTCATATTATAACTCTCCCCACCACAAGACCCTGTAGGGGCTATTGGTCAAGATTCTGCAAGTTATTTTCTGCTTATCCAAACAGATCCTATCTTATGATTTTCTAGGGTCTTCTAGGTCAGGTGGTTTACAAAAGAGTATACCATGCCGGCTCTTTAGTATCATGTGGCAACAAGGAAAAGAACAGGAGGCAGTTATATTTGCAATAACAAAAATGCCATGGGAAAATTATTACTGGGCTGTAAATAATTCCGGCGTAATGAAGTGTGTATTGCCTATGCCAAAAGAGAGGGGAGATGTTAAAATTTCCAAGAATTGTGTTTGAGGGAAAAGTGCACTTTGTTCCTAATAATATTAAATAAATCATGTGAAAACATACAAAAAATTATTTTTAGGCTAATAATTCATACACTTATAGCACTGGCACTTTCCACCTGATGATGGGCAATAAGCAAAAGCAGAAATTTTTCTTTAGGTGAAAGGGACCTAGAGTCCAGCACCAAGCCTAAAGAAGGAAAAACCTGGTATTATTCCTAACCATAGATCTCAGCCCTCCAATTTCTAAAGGAAGTGATACTTTGATTGGTAAGAACATTACATACTGAGTCACATAGAGCCTGAGGTCTTAGAAAAATCCTCAATTCGGTCAGGCACAGTGGCTCACACCTGTAATCCGAGCACTTTGGGAGGCCTAGGCGAATCACAAGTTCAGGAGTTCGAGACCAGCCTGGCCAACATGTGAAACCCTGTCTCTACTAAAGATGCAAAATTAGCCAGGCGTGGTGTCACATGCCTATAATCCCAGCTACTCGGGAGGCTGAGGCAGGAGAATCACTTGAACCTCGGAGGCAGAGGTTGCAGCAAGCTGAGATTGTGCCACTGCACTCCAGCCTGGGCAACAGAGTAAGACTCCATTCCCCTCCCCCAAAAAAAGAAAAATTTTCAACTCATGATTCCTCCTGAGCCTGGCTGCGTGCCCTTAAACAATAGTAATCATGAGTTTCTTTCATCCCTGGAAGCCCAAGAAACAATTACAAGGCCTCAGAAGACCAGTGATGAAAGCACCAAGTTGCATTGCCTTTGGGATTTATGGAAAGAAGAAAAGGGCAGTGGGCTACTTCTCAGTCAGGTATTACATCTGTCAGGGCTGGCTGCAGTAAATGGAAAACACTTAAGTAGGAAAGGCTTTAATACTGGGGCTTAATGTGCTTACAAAATTATTGGAAGTACTGGAGAAAGGGGGTCTCTGTTGTATATCAGAAATGGCTCCGGCCGGGCGCAGTGGCTCAAGCCTATAATCCCAGCACTTTCGGAGGCCGAGGCGGGTGGATCACGAGGTCAAGAGATCGAGACCATCCTGGTCAACAAGGTGAAATCCCGTCTCTACTAAAAATACAAAAATTAGCTGGGCATGGTGGCGTGCGCCTGTAATCCCAGCTACTCGGGAGGGTGAGGCAGGAGAATTGCTTGAACCCAGGAGGCGGAGGTTGCGGTGAGCCGAGATCGCGCCATTGCACTCCAGCCTGGGTAACAAGAGCGAAACTCCGTCTCAAAAAAAAAAAAGAAAAAGAAAAAAGAAAAAAGAAATGGCTCCAAGAATGAGGCTACTAAACTTACCCACCAGGAAAGCTTCAGAAAGGTGAGAAATCAAGACTATATTGCTGAAACTGTTGAGTCCAGGAACACATGCCCCTGCACTGACACGGGTATGGAAAGAAAAAAAAAAAAATTAAAAATAAAGAAAAAATGGAGAACTTACTGCCCTGGTTGTGATCAAGGAATTGTGCAGCTACTGTTGTTAACACAGTCTCAGCAGCTTTCAACAGCCATGAAACTAGTGCATAGACATTGGAACGCTGCTGCAGAAAAACCCAACCTCTCATGACTCTGCTGACCCGCAGCAACAGCCAAAGCGGCCAGCAGATGGCCCCAACCCGGCTTCCACTTTTCAAGTTTCTCATGTGTGCAAATATTGATAGATCCACAATTTACAACTAGAACCCTAGCTGCAATAAAATCTAGAAAATACAGTTTTTGGTTTTCCAGTCTCTGCAGAGGAAGGTATATAAAAGAAAATAGAACGTCCATCACCCATATCCACTACGAGAATATATGGATCTACATTTAAAAGACTTCCCTCCAGGGTGTGGTGGCTCATGCCTGTAGTCCTAGCTACTCAGGAGACTGAAGTGAGAGGCTTCCTTGAGCCTGGAAGGTCGAGGCTCCAGCGGACCTGTGTTTGTGCCACTGCACTCTGACCTGGATGTCAAAGTGGACCCTGTCTCAATAAATAAATAAATAAGCTGGTGTGGTCCCAGCTACACCAGCTACACAGGAGGCGGAGGTGAAACATTCACTCCTGCACTCCAACCTGGGTGACAGAGCAAGGCCTTATCTAAAAAAAACAAAAAACAAAACAAAACAAAATTCCTTAGTAACAAATAGAATGTAGAACGAAGCTAGAAAACAAGTTTTCAAAGAAAAAAAATAAAAAAATAAAAAATAAATTTTTTAAATAAAAAGAATGTAGAATAAAACAAAGAATCCTGAGCCAGAAGCAGCATAAGAACGAAGCAAAAGTCTGTTCTAAACTTTTTCATTTTATTATTTTATTTTATTTTATTTTATTTCGAGACGGAGTTTCTCTCTCGTTACCCAGGCTGGAGTGCAATGGCGCGATCTCGGCTCACCGCAACCTCCGCCTCCTGGGTTCAGGCAATTCTCCTGCCTCAGCCTCCTGAGTAGCTGAGATTACAGGCACGCGCCACCATGCCCAGCTAATTTTTGTATTTTTAGTAGAGACGGGATTTCACCATGTTGACCAGGATGGTCTCGATCTCTTGACCTCGTGATCCACTCGCCTCAGCCTCCCAAAGTGCTGGGATTACAGGCGTGAGCCACCGCGCCCGGGTAAACTTTTTCATTTTATAAACCAGTGGGGAAATATGAGGGAGCACAGAACTTTTCATATTGTCAGGTAAAAACATTAATTACTAACTACAGTCTATTATGCCCATCATGTTATAAAACAATCAACATCATTTTAATATTAATTAATGCCTTCCACCAGAAAGACAGAAAGGTTATATAGTCTCAGGGCTGGGTGCAGTGGCTCATGCCCATAATCCCAGCACTTTGGGAGGCTGAGGATTGCTTGAGCGCAGGAATTCAAGACCACCCTAAGAAACGTGGTGAGACTTGTCTTTACAAAAAAATACTAAAAAGAAAAAAATTAGCTAGGTGTGGTGGTGATGCCTATAGTTCCGCTACTTGGCCAACTGGGGTAGGAGGATCGATTCAGTCCAGAAGTTCGCACCACTGTGGATCATTCATTTATTCAGTGCTGGATTCATTCAGTGATTTATATCTGATGTGTGAGAGAATGGGAGTAAGGCTAAGTGCCTTTGGCAAAATACTGTTATTAGTTTTGTCCCAGTTTAATACACAGACTAAATTTAGAATTTCCACTGATTTTTTTTAAGAAGAGTTAATCCAGGCCAGGCGCGGTGGCTCACGCCTATAATCCCAGCACTTTGGGAGGCAGAGGCGGGTGGATCACGAGATCAAGAGATCAAGACCATCCTGGTCAATAAGGTGAAACCCCGTCTCTACTAAAAATACAAAAATTAGCTGGGCCTGGTGGTGCGTGCCTGTAATCCCAGCTACTCAGGAGGCTGAGGCAGGAGAATTGCCTGAACCCAGGAGGCGGAGGTTGCGGTGAGCCGAGATTGTGCCATTGCACTCCAGCCTGGGTAACAAGAGCGAAACTCCGTCTCAAAAAAAAAAAAAAAAAAAGAGTTAATCGAGGCCAAGGGACTAGGCAGAGCCATGGAACCGCCGCCAGTTCGCTGTCGGTCCACGCCGCCCATCGCGCTGCCCGCCCGTCTAGCGTCCGCCGCCGCCGTGGGAGTGCAGGTGGAAACCATCTCCCCAGGAGACGGCGCACCTTCCCGAAGCGCGGCCAGACCTGCGTGGTGCACTACACCGGGATGCTTGAAGATGGAAAGAAATTTGATTCCTCCCGGGACAGAAACAAGCCCTTTAAGTTTATGCTAGGCAAGCAGGAGGTGATCCGAGGCTGGGAAGAAGGGGTTGCCCAGATAAGTGTGGGTCAGAGAGCCAAACGGACTGTATCTCCAGATTATGCCTACGGTGCCACTGGGCACCCAGGCATCATCCCACCACATGCCACTCTTGTCTTCGATGTGGAGCTTCTAAAACTGGAATGACAGGAATGGCCTCCTCCCTTAGCTCCCTGTTCTTGGGTCTGCCATGGAGGGATCTGGTGCCTCCAGATGCGTGCACATGAATCCATATGGAGCTTTTCCTGATGTTCCACTACACTCTGTATAGACATCTGCCCTGACTGAATGTGTTCTGTCACTCGGCTTTGCTTCCGACACCTCCATTTCCTCTTCCCCTTTATCCTCATATGTGTGTTTACCTAAACTATATGCCATAAACCTCAAGTTATTCATTTTATTTTGTTTTCATTTTGGGGTGAAGATTCAGTTTCAGTCTTTTGGATCTAGGTTTCCAATTAAGTACATGATCAAGGCCGGGCGTGGTGGCTCACACCTGTAATCCAAGCACTTTGGAGGCTAAGGCGGGTGGATCACCTGAGGTCGGGAGTTCAAGACCAGCCTGACCAACATGGTGAAACCTCGTCTTAAGAAAAAAAAAAAAAGTACATGATCAAGTATTAACAGCACAAGTGATAGGTTAACTTTAGAATAGGAATTGGTGTTTGAGGGGGTTGCAAGAATATTTTATTTTAATTTTTTGGATGAAATTTTTATCTATTATATATTAAACATTCTTGCTGCTGTGCTGCAAAGCTATAGCAGATTTGAGGCGCTGTTGAGGGCTGAATTATTCTCCAAGTTGAGAGATGTCCTTGGGTTAAAATAAAAGCCCTACCTAAAACCGAGGTGGGGATGGGGAGAGCCTTTGCCTCCACCAGTCCCACTCCACCCTCTCCTTAAACCCTCTGCCTTTGAAAGCAGGTCATTTTCACTGCGATGTTGGACACTACGGTATCTATCTGTCCCTGAGCCAGCAGGGACCTCTGAAGCCTTCTTTGTGGCCTGGCTTATTATTATTATTTTTTCCCATCCTGTGGTTTTTCTAATGGACCTTCAGGAATTTTGTAATCTCATAACTTTCCAAGCTCCACCACTTGCTAAATCTTGAGAACTTTGACAGTTTAAATTGAAGGTGCTCTTTGTAGACTTAACACCCAATGAAAGCCCAGCCATCATGACAAATCCTTGAATGTTCTCTTAAGAAAATGATGCTGGTCATCGTAGCTTCAGCATCTCCTTTTTTTTGATGCTTGGCTCCCTCTGCTGATCTCAAAGTTTCCTGGCTTTTCCTCCCTCAGCCCCTTCTCACCCCTTTGCTGTCCTGTGTAGTGATTTGGTGAGAGAAATCATTGCTGTCCCCTCCCCCCAGCACCATATATGAGTTTCAAGTTTTATTATTGCAATAAAAGTGCTTTATGCCAGCTTTTCTCAAAAAAATAAAGAGTTAATCGAGCCAGGCGTGGTGGCTCATGCCTGTAATCCCAGCACTTTGGGAGGCTGAGGCAGGCGGATCATGAGGTCACAAGTTCAAGACCAGCCTGACCAACATGATGAAACCCGTCTCTACTAAAAATACGAAAAAAAAAAAAAAAAGAAGTGTTAATTTGAGTTAATTTTACAGATTAGTAAACACTACACCTCACTTTTTTTTTTTTTCAGTGCTCAGCCCTCTGTTGGAGATTCTGCCTCCCCTGGAACAGATGTCTTCTTGAGCACAATCCCAAGGTGGGTGGCCGCTCTGGGTGGGTGTGCACTGGTGGCCTGACAGGGTGTAGGGGAGGGGTCTGGCATCCTGTCCTCTGAGAGGGGACTTGGGTGAACTTGGGTTTTGGTGGGGATGCATGTGAAGTGGTATTGGATCCCATGACTAAGGACCCCTTCCTCCTTGGGGAGGAGCCTAGGAATGGACTCTCTTGGGGGCCTTCCCTCAGTGCCACCAGGTCCTGCCCTCCGGCCCATCTCTTCAGAAGGCGGTCTTTCCTTGGAGGAGTCAGAGACTCCAGCCCAGGGCTCTAGGGTCATGGTGTGAACATCTACCTCAGTCCTGCACTTCGCTTCTCTTGGCCCGATTTCTCCACTGGGAGCTGGGACTCTAAGCCCTCAAAGGGAGGATCCTCTGAGAGAGGCCCATGGGCAGGGAGCTGGTACAGAGGAGTGTGCGATGGGAGGGATAACCGGCGGGAGTAGGGGGCCGGGGCGTTGGGAGGGCTGGGGTGTCCTAGTCATCTTTGTCCTTGGAGCCATGTTTGAGGATGCGGATGAACGCCACCTAGTTGAACTTGCCTTTCTTATCATTGGGCGCCTCCCGGTATATCTCATCCACTTCCTCATCTGTGAAGCTGTCACCCATGGTGGTGAGCAGTTCCCAGAGGTGGTCCTCATGGATTAAATCTGAGGCTTCCTCATTGAAGCAGGCAAAGGCATTTTGGATCACATCCTGGGGGTCCCTGCCGTTCAGCTTCTCCCCAAACATGGTGAGGAAAGTGGTGAAGTTGATGGGCCTCAGGGCCTTGCTTATTATGCTCTCCAGGTATTCATTCTTGGGGTTCTTCCCCAGCCAGGCTGCTTGTCCTTCAGGTGCCCCTTGTGAACGAAGCCTTCACAGTTCTGGTCAATCATGTTGAAAGCCGCCTTAAACTCCTGGATGTGGAGGTGGTCAAACATCGCGAAGACGTTGGATGCGGCCTGCTGTGCCCGCTTCGTGGTGGTCTTGGCTTTGGCCCACTTGCTGGACATTTTGGCTTCAGGTGGGTGGGGGGCTTCACTGGGTGCTTGGAGCTGGGCTGGTCATAGTACCTTACTTTTTTTGAAAAGTGTAAGTATTTGAGTTAAAAGAGTTGAGGTTTTTTGGTTTGACTTTATTTGTTTTTCCCAAGTGAGAATGACCTAGAAGATAAGAACTAGCTGACAGAGGAACAAAAAGAGTGAGGCTGGGAGTGGGGAGGTAGCAGAGAGAAAAGAAAATGGCCGGGCGCGGTGGCTCAAGCCTGTAATCCCAGCACTTTGGGAGGCCGAGGCGGGTGGATCACGAGGTCGAGAGATCGAGACCATCCTGGTCAACATGGTGAAACCCCGTCTCTATTAATACAAAAAAAATTAGCTGGGCACGGTGGCGCGTGCCTGTAATCCCAGCTACTCAGGAGGCTGAGGCAGGAGAATTGCCTGAACCCAGGAGGCGGAGGTTGCGGTGAGCCGAGATCGCGCCATTGCACTCCCACCTGGGTAACAAGAGCGAGACTCCGTCTCAAAAAAAATAAATAAATAAATAAATAAATAAAAAAGAAAATGAAGTAAGGAGGATGTGGAACAGTGAAAGGGACAGTCTGTCCTAATTCTCCTCCTCCTCCTGATAGACTCAGGAAATAATACAGGTGTTCAACAGAACGTATCTCAGCAGACCCTCAGAAGTGTCAGTCCAAGTCAAGAGAGCTGGTAGAGGAGGAAACAGACTCAGATTTGATAACTGGTTAAGCAGAATCGTGATTTCCAACTTCACTGCGGCTCACTGAAGCAGTTTAGGCTAAGGTGATGTTGTGAGGAGAGGTGGCTTGTTCTAAGTGTTTAAATTTTTTTTTTTTTTAGACAGAGTTTCGCTCTTGTTACCCAGGCTGGAGTGCAATGGCACGATCTCGGCTCACCGCAACCTCCGCCTCCTGGGTTCAAGCAATTCTCCTGCCTCAGCCTCCTAAATAGCTGGGATTACAGGCACGAGCCAACATGCCCAGCTAATTTTTTGTATTTTTAGTAGAGAGGGGGTTTCACCATGTTGACCGGGATGGTCTCGATCTCTTGACCTCATGATCCACCCATCTCGGCCTCCCAAAGTGCTGGGATTACAGGCGTGAGCCACCGCACCCGGCCCCTAAAATTTTCTTTTTTTTTTTTTTTTGTCGCCAGGTGCCAGGCTGGAGTGGAGTGGAACTATCTCGGCTCACTGCAACCTCCACTTCCTGGGTTCAAGCAATTCTCCTTCTTCAGCTTCCCAAGTAGATGGGACTACAGGTGCGTGCCACCACCCCCAGCTAATTTTTTGTATTTTTAGTAGAGATGGGGTTTCAACATGTTGGCCAGGATGGTCTCAATCTCTTGACCTCATGATCCGCCCGCCTCGGTCTCCCAAAGTGCTAGAATTACAGGCTTGAGCCACCGCACCCGGCCAGTGTTTTAAATTTTATATGGCAAGGTAAACCACATTAAATCACAGAATTTTTTTTTCTTTTTTTTTTAAAAAAGACGAGGTTTCATCATGTTGGTCAGGCTGGTCTTGAACTCCCGACCTCAGGTGATCCGCCCGCCTTGACCTCCAAAGTGCTTGGATTACAGGCGTGAGCCACCAAGCCCGGCCAATTTTTTTTTTCTTAGTAGAGGTGAGATTTTACAATGTTGACCAGGATGATCTCAATCTCCTGGCCTCAAGCAATCTGCCTGCCTCGGCCTCCCAAAGTCCTGGGATTGCATGCGTGAGCCACCACACCAAGCCAAGAGTTTATTTATTTTTTATTTTATTTTATTTATTTATTTATTTTGAGACAGAGTCTCGCTCTATGGCCTAGGCTGGAGTGCAGTGATGCAGTCTCGGCTCACTGCCACCTCTGCCTCTCAGATTCAATCGATTCTCCTTCCTCAGCCTCCTGAGTAGCTTGGATTACAGGTACATGGCACCACGCCAAGCTAGTTTTTGTAATTTTAGTAGAAACTTGGTTTCACCATGTTGATCGGGCTGGTCTCAAACTCCTAACCTTGTGATCTGCCTGCCTTGGCCTCCTAAAGTATTGGGATTACAGGTGTGAGCTACGGCACCTGGCAAAGAGTTTAGTTCTTACCAAAGAATGTGATGAGGGAAAGAAGTGCCCAGGAGTTGCTCATTTATGCAAGGAAGTGTTTAGGGTGATGAATCAAAGAATTTAAGTTGGGTGATGTAGAAAGTGAAAACAGAAGAGTTATGGGCAGTGAAAAATTGAAAGGATTAATAGTTTAGAGATTCTGCTTCTGTCAAGAAATGTTATCACCAGGCACGGTGGCTCACACCTGTAATCCCAGCACTTTGGGACACTGAGGCTGGAGGACCACCTGAGGTCGGGAGTTCAAGACTAGCCTGACCAACGTGGAGAAAACCTCTTCTTGACTAAAAATACAAAATTACCCAGGCGTGTTGGTGCATGCCTGTAATCCCAGCTACTCAGGAGGCTGAGGCAGGAGAATCGCTTGAACATGGTAGACGGAGGTTGCGGTAAGCCAAGATCACGCCATTGCACTCCAGCCTGAGCAACGAAAGCGAAATTCCGTCTTATTAAAAAAAAAAGAAAAAGAAAAGAAATGTTGGCTGGGTGTGGTGGCTAATGCCTGTAATCCCAGCACTTTGAGAGGCTGAGGCTGGCAGATCTCTTGAAGTCAGGAGTTCGAGACCAGCCTGGCCAACATGGTGAAACCCTGTTTCTACTAAAACACACAAAAAAATTAGCTGGGTGTAGTGGCAGGCACCTGTAGTCCTAGCTACTCAGGAGGCTGAGGCAGGAAGATCACTTGAACCCAGGAGGCGGAGGTTGCGGTGAGCTGAGATCGCGCCATTGCACTCCAGCCTGGGTAACAAGAGCGAAACTCTGTCTCAAAAAAAAAAAAAAATTAGCTGGGTGTGGTGGCAGGAACCTGTAGTCCTAGCTACTCAGGAGGCTGAGGCAGGAAGATCTCTTGAACCTGGGAGGCAGAGGTTGCAGTGAACCAAGATCACACCACTGCACTCCAGCCTGGGTGACAGAGCAAGACTCCCTCTCAAAAGAAAAAAAAAAGAAATGTTTAATTATAAATGACAGGGCTAGGGTATTAACCATGGGAATAAATGACTGAGGCGGACTGGAAAACAAGATGATTGGAAATGAGTGGACAAGAAACTGAGAGGCCAGCTTGTTGGGTGAATTGTCTCCATGCATCATGGAATAGCCAAGACTGATGACAGTAGGAATGGCGCAAACCAAAAGAATGAATCAGGCTTCTCAATTTTCAGGGAATGTGGGGGAAGCGACCCAGGAGATCAGCAGGTTATTACAATCTCCTGATGGCATGCACTTAAAAGGAGCTGAGTTTTTAGGTGATGAGCAACAGTTTGAAGTAGGCAGCGAGTAGGATTGTAAGAGTTACAAATGAAATGCTGAACCTACTCTATAGTACTTTCAGAGAAGTAAGATCTGGTAACTTGAAAGATCAGGAAGGAGATCGTGGGGAAAGTGGCATTTATAGTGCCGGGCGCGGTGGCTCATGCCTGTAATCCCAGCACTTTGGGAGGCCGAGGCGGGTGGTTCACGAGGTCAAGAGATCAAGACCATCCTGGTCAACATGGTGAAACCCCGTCTCTACTAAAAATACAAAAAATTAGCTGGGCATGGTGGCGTGTGCCTGTAATTCCAGCTACTCAGGAGGCTGAGGCAGGAGAATTGCCTGAACCCAGGAGGCGGAGGTTGCGGTGAGCCGAGATCGCGCCATTGCACTCCAGCCTGGGTAACAAGAGCGAAACTCTGTCTCAAAAAAAAAAAAAAAAAAAAAAAAGTGGCATTTATATGGACATTGATAGATGAAAAGAATCTTGAGAGAAATAGACTCCAAAAGATAATTCCAGGTGGAGAGAATGCTATTACCAAAGAAGGAGCTGACACTGCTCTGCCCACGCCCGGTGCTTTTGCAAATCTGCCTCCAGCGCCTGTTGCTATGGTGCTAAAAGCATCCTTGGTATTGCCAGATGTTTAGCAGTAGGCCACCAGGTGGCAGCGCATATCTTTGTGCCATCCATCCCAATACTGGCCCTGGAGAAAAACTGGAAGTGAGAATTAGCATAGGTATAGCTGAGGTGAGACCAGTGGCTTGTAGAGTGTGTATTTAGTTAGGCCTGAAGAGGCAAAGCCCTTGGGAGAAGAGGATAAATTTGGGAACATTTAGGGAAAAGATCATGGAGAAGAGAAAGGAAATTGCCTCAGGGCGAGAGCATAATGAGGTCTAGAAAGTAGTAGAGGGCTCTTGGAGGGAGACCCATGTCCTCCTGGCCATTCCTTGAGGAACTAGTTGGTGAGGACAGTCACACCGCCCTAGGCTTTTCAAAACTCCAGAAATATACCCTGGGAACCAGAGGGATGATTCACTGAATGAGGATTACCCCAATCAGCCACAACGTTAAATCCTGGGAGAGGGTGTGTGCTGACTTAATCAGAGGCACAACGGAAAAGAATCCCAGGATGAAGAACCAGTTCAAATGCCAGGACTCCAAGAATCACAGCAAGAAAAATGCCTCATGGTGAAGGTTCTGGGATTTTAGGATCATTTCCAGATGAGAATCCACAGATGACTCACTGCCTCACACAGTCTTTCTGAGATTTTTAAGCAGATTGCTTCCATCACTATTGAATCAGGAGTTGAGGCTGCTCACCACTGCACTTGCTTGTCAACAAATCTTTTTTTTTTTTTTTGACTGAGTCTCGCTCTGTCGCCCAGGCTGGAGTGCAGTGGCCTGATGTCAGTGCTGTTCTCGAACGCCTGAATTTGTAATCCGTCGGCATACCCTCACAAATGCTGGGATTACAGGCATGAACCACCGTGTCTGGCCTTAATTTTTGTATTTTCAGCAGGACAAGGTTTTACCATATTGGTCAGGATGGTCTTGAACTCCTGACTTCAGGTGATCCCCCCTACCTTGGCCTCTCAAAGTGCTGGGATTATAGGCATGAGTCATCATGCCCAGCCTACTTGTCAACTATTTTCATAAATATCAGTTGTTTAAAGAAAGAGGCAGCCAGGTCGGGCAGGGCCCATCTTCTTAATTCTAAGACAGATAAATTTTATCCAGTATTACTTCAAGTGTGATTATCCAAGGATGAATGACATCAGCATCTTCAGGAAGTCTGTTAGACATGCAAATTCTCAATTCCACCCCAGACCTGCTGAGTCAGAATCTCAGCAGAGTGGGATCAGAAAATCTGTATTAAGCTTTTGAAGTGACTTTTTTTTTTTTTGAGTTGGAGTTTCGCTCTTGTTACCCAGGCTGGAGTGCAATGGCACGATCTCAGCTAACCGCAACCTCCGCCTCCTGGGTTCAAGCAATTCTCCTGCCTCAGCCTCCCGAGTAGCTGGGACTACGGGCACACGCCACCATGCCCAGCTAATTTTTTTTTTGTATTTTTAGTAGAGATGGGGTTTCACCATGTTGACCAGGATGGTCTCAATCTCTTGACCTTGTGATCCATCTGCCTCGGCCTCCCAGAGTGCTGGGATTATAGGCGTGAGCCACCGCGTGAAGTGACTCTTTTTTTTTTTTTTTTTTTCAAGATGGAGTTTCACCATGATGGCCAGGCTGGTCTTGAATTCCTGATCTTAGGTGATCCACCCACCTTGGCCTCCCACCTTGGCCTCCCAAAGTGCTAGGATTACAGGCATGAGCCACCATGCCTGGCTTGAAGTGACTCTTAATGAGTGCTAAAATTTTAGAAGCATAATTGGTAAACAAGCCCTAAGCAAAGTTTCGGATTATAAGGTGCTGCTCCATTTAATAATTTGCATCGATGCTGTCGTGTTGCTCTTCCTCAGCAGCTATGCACTCTTAAATTCTGCCTCTTGCACCATACTACAAGTTTAAAGATGGATTAGAGCTAGTTTTTCTTTTGCAAATAGGAGAAAGTAGTAAAAAGTAGAAAAGAAAAATGAGTAAACCAAGCACGTTATTTTTTGAGACAAGGTCTTGCTATGTTGCTCTGGCTGGAGTTCAGTAACTGGCTATTCACAGGTGCCACCCCACTACAGATCAGCACGGGACTTACATGGGACATGCTCGACCATGTTGGTTCGAGACCAGCCTGACCAATATGGAGAACTCTCGTCTCTACTAAAAATACAAAATTAGCTGGGCATGGTGGCCAATGCCTGTAATCCCAGCTACTCTAGAGGCTGAGGGAGGAGAATCATGAGAATCTGGGAGGCGGAGGTTGCAGTGAGCTGAGATCTCACCATTGCACTTCAGCCTGGCAACAAGAGCAAAATCCTGTCTCAAAAAAAAAAGTATTCATCATTGATCTGAAATTCAAATTTAATTGGACATCCTGTTCATGCTAAATGTGGCAACCCTACCTATTTCCATCATATTAAGAATAAATTACTTCCCTTCAAAACACATCACACAACTTTAATTTTCTAGCTAACATTATTTTGTCTTGCTAATCATGTTCAGCTTGTCAGAGAAACCAAAAGGAACCAATGTTTTGGATATCTTTTATAGGAATACTGAAGAACTGTAGGATAAATCCCAGAAGTTTAACTTCTACTATTCCCAAATGTATCTGTGAGTCTCAAATCCTCAATCCTAATTTTAATTAAGAATTGTTGGCCAGGCGCGGTGCCTCATATCTGTAATCTCAACACTTTGGGAGACCAAGGTGGGCAGATTGCGAGGTCAAGAAATCGAGACCATCCTGGTCAACATGGTGAAACCCCATCTCTACTAAAAAATACAAAAGTTAGCTGGGCGTGGTGGTGCATGCCTGTAGTCCCAGCTACTTGGGAGGCTGAGGCAGGAGCATTGCTTGAACCCGGGAGGTGGAGGTTGCAGTGAGTTGAGATCGCGCCATTGCACTCCAGCCTGGCAGCTGGCAACAGAGTGAGACTCTGTCTCAAAAAAAAAAAATTGAGAGACGGTGCCGGAGAGATAAGGGGGAGCCGAGAGGAAGGTGGGATGGCGGAGGAGATCATCACGCCTGTGTACTGCACCGGGGTGTCAGCCCAAGTGCAGAAGCAGCAGGCCAAGGAGCTGGGCTTGGGCCGTCATGAGAATGCCATCAAGTACCTGGGCCAGGATTATGAGCAGCTGCAGGCACGATGCCTGCAGAGTGGAACCCTCTTCCGTGGTGAGGCCTTCTCCTGTGCCCCAGAGCCTGGGTTTCAAGGAGCTGGGTCCCAATTACTCCAAGACCTATGGCATCAAGTGGAAGTGGCCCACGGAGCTGCTGTCAAACCCCCAGTTCATCGTGGATGGAGCCACCCGCGCAGACATCTGCCAGGGAGCACTGGGGGACTGCTGGCTCCTGGCGGCCATCACCTCCCTCACTCTCAACGACAACCTGCACCGAGTGGTTCCCCACGGCCAGAGCTTCCAGGATGGCTATGCCGGCATCTTCCATTTCCAGCTATGGCAATTTAGGGAGTGGGTGGATGTGGTCGTGGATGACCTGCTGCCCATCAAGGATGGGAAGCTGGTGTTTGTGCACTCTGCCGAAGGCCATGAGTTCTGGAGTGCCCTGCTCGAGAAGGCCTATGCCAACGTAAATGGCAGCTACGAGGCCCTGTCAGGGGGCAGCACCTCGGAGGGCTTTGAGGACTTCACAGGCGGGGTCACCAAGTGGTACGAGTTGCGCAAGGCTCCCAGCGACCTCTACCAGATCATCCTCAGGGCACTGGAGCCGGGCTCCCTGCTGGGCTTCTCCATAGACATCTCCAGCGTTCTAGACATGGAGGCCATCACCTTCAAGAAGTTGGTGAAGGGCCACGCCTACTCTGTGACCGGGGCCAAGCAGGTGAACTACCGAGGCCAGACGGTGAATCTGATCCGGATGCGGAACCCCTGGGGAGCGGTGGAATGGACAGGAGCCTGGAGCGACAGCTCCTCAGAGTGGAACAACGTGGACCCGTATGAACGGGAGCAGCTCCGTCAAGATGGAGGACGGGGAGTTCTGGGTGTCATTCCGAGACTTCATGCGTGAGTTCACCCGCCTGGAGATCTGCAACCTCACGCCCGACGCCCTCAACAGCCGGACCATCCGCAAATGGAGCACCACGCTCTATGAAGGCACCTGGCGGCGAGGGGAGCCCCGCGGGGGGCTGCCGGAACTACCCAGCCACCTTCTGGGTGAAACCTCAGCTCCAGATCCGGCTAGATGAGGTGGATGACTCGTGAGTCAGGCTGCAGCTTCATGATGCCCTTATGCAGAAGCACCGCTGCCGCGAGCGCCGCTGTGGCTGCGACATGGAGACCATTGGCTTCGCAGTCTGTGAGGTCCCTCCGGAGCTGGCGGGCACTGGATGCGTGACTTCCTCCTGGCCGATGCATCTCGGGCGAGCTCAGAGCAGTTTATCAACCTTTAAGAAGTGAGCACCCGCTTCCACCTGCCGCCCGCGGAGTACGTGGTGGTGCCCTCCACCTTCAAGCCCAACAAGGAGGGCGACTTTGTGCTGCGCTTCTTTTCGGGGAAGAGTGCTGGGACCGCGGAGCTGGACCAGATCCAGGCCAGTCTCCCCGACGAGCAAGCGCTCTCAGAAGAGGAGACTGACGGGAACTTCAAGGCCCTCTTCAGGCAGCTGGCCGGGGAGGACATGGAGATCAGCATGAAGGAGCTGCGGACAGTCCTCAACGGGATCATCAGCAGACACAAAGACCTGCGGACCAAGGGCTTCAGCCTGGAGTCGTGCCACAGCATGGCGAACCTCACGGATCGTGATGGCAACGGGAAGCTGTGCCTGGTGGAGTTCAGCATCCTGTGGAACCGCATCTGGAATTACCTGTCTGTCTTCCCGAAGTTTGACCTGGACAAATCGGGCAGCATGAGCGCCTACGAGATGCGGATGGCCATCGAGTCGGCAGGCTTCAAGCTCAACCAGAAGCTTTATGAGCTCATTCATCACCCGCTACTCAGAGCCCGACCTGGCGGTTGACTGACAACTTCGTGTGCTGCTTGGTGCGGCTGGAGACCATGTTCCGATTTTTCAAAACTCTGGACACAGATCTGGATGGAGTCATGACCTTTGACTTGTTTAAGTGGTTGCAGCTGACCATGTTTGCATGAGGCAGGGGCTCGGTCCCCTTCGCCGTGCTCCTGTCCCTCCTCATCTGCCAAGCCACACCTCCTGCCACGCCACACCAGGCCACGCCAGCTGCAAGTGCCTTCCTTGGAGCAGAGAGGAAGCCTCGTCCTCCTGTCCCCTCTCCTCTCAGCCGCTGTCATTCATCTGCTCTGGGTAGAGCTGGGTGGCCCCTGTGTGCACCTGCTATGGGCTCGGGATGGACTCGGGCCCTCCGTTGCCAAGCCAGGAAGGCAACTTTCGCTTGTTCCTGTCTTGGAACAGCCCCAGGTTTTCTCTGCATCCTGATGTGTCCCCGCTTCTCACTTGGTGCCACTGACCTTGCCTCACCTGCAGACTATAAACTATAACCACTAGCTCCACAGTCTGCAGTCCAGGCATGAGGAGCCGCCTCCCGGCTCGGGGAGGCCCCAGGGCTGGGAACGCCTGTGCCTTCCTGTGCAGAAGCCAACGCCCCCTCTGCCCCTCTCTGGCCCTGATACCAACCAGGAGCCATCCAGCCTGTGGGCAGTCGGCCTTCCCTCCTTTGCTCCTTTTTTATATTGGTGATTTTAAAGGAGACTCTTCAGAGTCTAGTGTACTGGTTTTAGGGGTGCCAGAGGCACTAGGTTTGGCGTGGGAGGTCCCGTGTTCCATACAGAGGAACCCCAAATAATAAAGGAAAAGGCCCCGCAAATAAATAAATAAAAAAGAATAGCTGGCCAAGCATGGTGGCTCATGCCTATAATCCCAGCACTTTAGGAGGTCGAGGTGGACCAATCACGAGGTCGAGAGATCGAGACCATCTGAGCCAATATGGTGAAATCTTGTCTCTACTAACAATACAAAAATTAGCTGGGTGTGGTGGCAAGCACTTGTAGTCCCAGCTGAGGAAACAGAGGCAGGAGAATCACTTGAACCCGGGAGGCGGAGATTGCAGTAAGCGGAGATCATGCCACTGCCCTCTGGCCTGGCAACAGAGTGAGACACTGTCTCAAAAAACAAACAAACAAAAAATATGTTTTCGAAAAAGATTGTTTAGGTCTTTTTACAAATGAACCTTGTGAATAGATATGTTGGTGATATCTTACAATGGGAATTAAAAATTTTACAGCTAGAAAGGACCTTGCAGGTCATCTAATTCTTAGCCTTCCCAGAGCATGACTCTGAAACTTAACCATGAACTGATATCTCCAGGCAATAGAGGATTTTGTAGACAGAGATTCTTGTACCTACTGCCTGGAGGATGTCAGCCTGCTTCAGTTTTCCCTTTGTCTTGCCTATGCTCCCACATAGATACCTCTTCTGTTTTTCTTAGGCTTTAAATCTTACCTATGGCTCCAAAATGGCTGCAGTAAAAGCCAAACAGGAGAGGGAGAGTGATATGGATTGATGAGAGATGAATATAAGCATGCCCAGACATGGGGAAATCCCCTTGGTGAAAACTGTGAAAGGCCTGAGGAAATAATAGTTCACTCCAACATGGCAGAGAGAGGGAAAGGGCAACACACACAGGCTTCTTGCAGGGGATGGACTGAAGTTACTCATAGTTATTCCAAGACCAGTAGAATTCAAGGTCAAAAATTCTAAAGAAGAAGGAGCAAATGCCAAGTTGTCAGCACCTGACCTTGCAGTGAATACATTCTTTTGCCTCTGTTGTGAAGAAACAATCTTATTCTAGCTGAAATGTTTTTTAGATTTGCCACTAAGAGGAAGGCAACCAGACCTCAGAAAGGCTTTTCTCCGATAGCAGATAACACATATCTAGAAATGCAGCAATGGCTTTGAGAGATAAGAATGTGATATCTCAGGCCAGGCACAGTGGCTCATGCCTGTAATCCCAGCACTTTTGGAGGCTGAGACAGGAAGATCATGAGATCAAGAGATCAAGACCATCCTGACCAGCAAGGTGAAACCCCAACTCTACTAAAAATACAAAAATTACCTGGGCATGGTTGTGAGTGCCTGTAGTTCCAGCTACTCGGGAGACTGAGGTAGGAGAATCACTTGAACCCAGGAGGCGGAGGCTGCTGTGAGCCAAGATCGTGCCAATGCACTTCAGCCTGGGTGACAGAGCAAGACTCTGACTTAAAAAAAAAAAAAAAGTGATATCTCTCTATGAGTATACAGAGAACAGTGCCAGGAGAGCCGAATATATGGTAGTTGATCATTAAATGTTTATTGAATGAAAACTCCGAGGTCAGATTCTGTGTTACTTTTCTTGCTTTGTCATAGCTATTTCCTTTTTTTTTTTTTTTTTTTAAAGATGGGGTTTCACCATGATGGCCAGGCTGGTTTTGAACTCCTGACCTCAGGTGATCCACCCACTTCGGCCTCCCAAAGTGCTGGGATTACAGGTGTGAACCACCACTATCATAGCTATTTCTTTTTTTTGTTTTTCTTTTTTTCTTCTATATATCTATGTCTTATTTTTCCCATCTGTGTTGAGGGCAAATGAAATCAAACAATCATGAGCTCTTCCTCTCAAGGAAGTTCACTAGAAAGCTGAAGTTTGGATTAGATGCACTTTTCATGCCTGAGATTCTGAGCCACTGCCAGTACTTCGTTCAGTCCTCGTCATCTCTTTGTATAACAGCCTTCTTACTAGTTTCTACAATATAGTCAGTAATCTTTTTTTTAAATTATTTTTTAATTGAGATAGAGGCTCCAGGCTGGAGTACAGTGGTGAGTGTCTGGTTGAGGGCTTTTCGGCCCCGTCCCCCAGCCATGTGGAAAGGGTCTAATTCCCGATAAGGGAGGCCCTTCCTCCCCTACAGGGAGGGTCCCTTATCTCACTCTACCCTGGCCCGACTCAAGACCAGCAACCTTCCCACCCAGCAACTCACTAAACCAATCACCATCCACCCCATCAGCTCTCCCGTAACCTTCCGTCCCACTAGCTCCCGCCCGGCAGGCTTCCTGCCCAGCAACCAACCTAGCCAATTACTACCTGCCAGGTCAGCTCTTCCACCGCCCCTGGCCCTCTGTCCCTATAAAGCCGATCGAACAAAGAAAGCGCGCGCGATTCCTCCCTGCCCGCTTGAGTCGCCCGGAGATCCCAATAAAGTCGCCATCAGCAGCCGCGTGTCCTGCCTCGTGTTTACTGGGTGCCTTCCTCGAAGAGTTTTGGGGTCCCACCACCGGGGTCGCACAGTGAGATCGCTGCTTACTGAAACCTCTGCCTCCCAGGTTCAACTGATTCTTCTGCCTCAGCCTCCCGAGTAGCTGAGATTACTGGCTTCTGCCATCACGCCCAGCTAATTTTCTGTATTTTTAGTAGAGACAGGTTTTCACCATGTTGGCCAGACTGGTCTCAATCTCCTGGCCTCCTCGTGATCCACCCACCTCGGCCACCCAAAGTGCTGGGATTACAGGCGTGAGCCACCGTGCCCGGCTCACACCCCTACTACCTCTTGCCTGAATTTGTGTCTCCCCGTGTTCCCCCTTCAAGAGCAGAAGTCGTGCACTGTCCGGCTCTGGGCACCACCAGTTACATAAACTCCAGCGTGCATGCAGTCAGACACAATCTGCACAGTCATATACAGTGTCCCCACAGGAAGTTATGAGTGTTATAAGTTTCCTATACTTCCTCTCTAATGGATCGTAAACACTCAGGAAAGCATGGTTGTTTCCCAGCGTTGGAAAGGACAAGAGCAGAGGGACATTTAAGCTAGACCTTGAAGGGTGTGTCAACAGACAGAAAAGGTAAATAACATATTTCAAGCAGAGAAAATCATAAGAAAAAGAATACAGAGGTAGTCTGGGGTGAACAGATTAGATAGGAGTGAGTAAATGGAGATTAAGATAAATTGTATAAAGCCCTGAGTGCTACATTAATGAATATGAATTTTATTCTCTTGGCAGCAAGCCATTGAAGAGTTTTGAGCACTACAATGATATAATCCAGTCTGTGTTTAAATGTATTTTCTACTGAGTGTTATTTGTTGCTATAAAACAAAGCATGCTTATTTTTAAAATTTGTATTTTATTATTTAAAAAAAAAAATCTGGGGGCTGCATGAGGTGGCTTACGCCTATAATCCCAGCACTTTGGGAGGCCAAGGCAGGCAGATCACCTGAGGCTGGGAGTTCAAGACCAGCCTGACCAACATGGAGAAACCCCATCTCTACTAAAAATACAAAATAACCCAAGCATGGTGGCACATGCCTGTAATCCCAGCTACTCAGGAGGCTAAGGCAGGAAAATCACTTGAACCCAAGAGGTGGAGCTTGCGGTGAGCCAAGATCGCACTATGGTACTCTAGCCTGAGCAACAAGAGGGAAACTCCATCTCAAAAAAAAAAAAAAAAAAAGAATTAGGGCCAGGCACAGTGGCTCATGCCTGTAATCCCAGCACTTTGTAAGGCAGAGGCGGGTCGATTGCTTGAGCTCGGGGGCAACAAGGCGAAACCTTATCTCTACAAAAAATACAAAAATTAACCAGGCATGATGGTGATCCTAGCTACTGGGAGGCAGAGGTGGTAATGAGCTGAGATAGAGCCACAGCATGCTAGCCTGGCAACGGAGCAAGATTCCATCTTGAAAAAAAGAAAGATGCTACACACACACACAAAAAAAAATATACACACACACACACACACACACACACACACACACTGAAGAAATACATACCTAGATGTTTTCAAATCAATATATAGTGATATTTCTTTTTTTTTTTTCTGAGACAGAATCACACTCTGTCTCCTGGGTTCAAGCAATTCTCCTGCCTTAGCCTCCCAAGTAGCCAGGACTACAGGCATGTGCCACCACACCTGGCTAATTTTTATATTTTTCTTAGAAACCGGTTTTCACTGTGTTGGCCACGCTGATCTCAAACTCCTGACCTTGTGATCCTCCCACCTCGGCCTCCCAAAATGCTTGGATTACAGACATGAACCATCGCACCCAGCTGATATTTCATTCTTTTTAATATATTTTATTGTATGTATAGTTTTTTTTTTTTTTTTTTTTTTTTAGAGACTGGGTTTCACCATGTTGGCCAGGATGGTCTCGATCTCTTGACCTCGTGATCCACCTGCCTCGGCCTCCCAAAGTGCTGGGATTACAGGCCTGAGTTACTGACCCTGGCACTGTATAGTATTTTATTGTATGACAACACCATTGATTCATTCTACACTTTTTTTTTTTTTTGACAAAGTCTTGCTCTGTTGCCCAAACTGAAGTACAGTAGCATGAACTCCGCTCACTGCAACCTCTGCCTCCCAGGTTCAAGCGATTCTCCTGCCTCAGCTTCCTGAGTATCTGGTATTACATGCGCCCACCACCATGCCCAGCTAATTCTAATTCTTTTCTTTTTAGTAGAGACAGTTTTTTTTTGTTTTGTTTTTTTTCCAAAAACCGCAATCAGATGGGTTTTTACCATGTTGCTGAGGCTGGTCTTAAACTCCTGACCTCAAGTGATCCACCCTCCTCAGCCTCCAAAGTGTTGGGATTACAGGCTTGAGCCACCGTGACTGGCCAAGATAACAGTTTTTGTTGACAGATTAGATATGGAAGGTATGGGTAAGAGAAAAATCCTAAATGACTCTTAGCTTTTGCAATTCTGTAAATAGTGGTAATGTTTACTGAGATGTAAAAGACTAGAGAAAGAAAATATTTGGGAGTTTGAAAGATAAACAGGACTTCTCCTTTGGCTATGATTAATTTGAGAGGCTTTTTGACCACCCAGGTACAAATAAAACTGGCTATAAGTATATGACTCTGATCGCTTCTCAGCCTTTTGGCCAAGATCAAGTGATATATGACTCTGGAAGTCAGGGGGAATGCCATCAGTGAAAAACTTACTAACTTACAAGGCAGCCCATTATATTTTGGATAGCTCTAATTACCAGAAAGTTCTTGCCATTACATTAAGGTGACTGTTACATAAATTTGATGCTTTGATGCCTATTTCCTTTTGGGGTTACTGAAAAGTACATATTTTTCTAAGTCTATAACTTATTAGAAGAGAGTTATCACATCCTCCCCCAACATCTTTTATTTTCTGAGCTAAACAAACAATCTTAGTTTCTCCAGCTCTTCCCATGACCCGTTTCCAGACAGACATGTCATCATCCTGGCTGGTCATATGCTTTTTAAGGTGGGATGCCAAGGACCAACATGACCTAAATAACCAAACACAAAGCCGGGGGCGGTGGCTGACACCTATAATCCCAGCACTTTGGGAGGCCGAGGCGGGTGGATCACGAGGTCAAGAGATCGAGACCATCCTGGTCAACATGGTGAAACCCCGTCTCTACTAAAAAATACAAAAATTAGCTGGGCACGGTGGCGCACGCCTGTAGTCCCAGCTACTTGGGAGGCCGAGGCAGGAGAAATTGCTTGAACCCAGGAGGCGGAGGTTGCGATGAGCCGAGATGGCGCCATTGCACTCCAGCCTGGGTAACAAGAGCGAAACTCCACCTCAAAAAAAAAAAAAAAAAAAAAATACACAAAATATAAGAGTATCATCCCTCAGATTTGCCATTCTTTCAAAAATGTTTGCCTTTTATAATTTATGGTTTTTTTCTTTTCTTTTTTTTTGGAGATGTGCCACCACTCCTGGCTAAGTTTTGTTTTTTGTTTTTTGTTTCTTTTTTAAGACAGAGTCTTGGCTGGGCACAGTGGCTCACGCCTGTAATCCTAACACTTTGGGAGGCCGAGGTGGGTGGATCACCTGAGGTCAGGAGTTCAAGACCAGCCTGGACATAATGGTGAAACCCCGTCTTCAAAAAAAAAAAAAAAGATGGAGTCTTGCTCTGTCGCTGAGGCTGGAATGCAGTGGCGTGATCTCGGCTCACTACAATCTCCGCCTCCCAGGTTCAAGTGATTCTCCTGCCTCAGCCTCCCAAATAGCTGGCATTACAGGTGCCCACCATATGCCCAGCTAATTTTTGTGTTTTTAGTAGAGATAGGGTTTCACCATGTTGGCCAGGCTGGTCTCGAACTCCTGACCTCATGATCCCCCCTGCCTTGGCCTCCCAAAGTGCTGGGATTACAGGCATGAGCCACCACACCCAGCTAATTTTTTTTTTAGGGAGTCTAGCTCTGTCACCAGACTAGAGTGCAGTGACGCAATCTCAGCTCACTGTAACCTTCACCTCTCATGTTCAAGTGATTCTCCTGCTTCAGCCTACCAAGCAGCTTGGACTACAGGCGCGTGCCACCACGCCCAGCTAAAATTTTGTATTTTTAGTAGAGATGGGGTTTCACCATCTTGGCCAGGATGGTCTCTTGATCTCATGATCCGCCCGCCTCGGCCTCCCAAAGTGCTGGGATTACAGGTGTGAGCCACTGCAGCTGGCCTAATTTTTGTATTTTTAATAGAGACAGGTTTTCACCATGTTGGCCAGGCTGGTCTTAAAACTTCTGACCTCTGGTGATCCCTCAGCCTTGGCCTCCCAAAGTGGTGAGATTACAGACTTAAGTCACCACACCTGGCCCTGTCATTAGTATGTCAGGGTTCTTACCTGTAGCACACAATATCTCTTCTTCTTCTTCTTCTTCTTCTTCTTTTTTAAGATGAGGTTTCACCATGATGGCCAGGCTGGTCTTGAACTCCTGACCTCAGGTGATCCACCCACCTCGGCCTCCCAAAGTGCTAGGATTACAGGCGTGAGCCACCGTGCCCGGCCTTTTTTTTTTCTTTTTAGATGGAGTTTTGCTCTTATTGCCCAAGCTGGAATGAAATGGCACAGTCTGGGCTCACTGCAACCACCGCCTCCCGGGTTCAAGGGATTGTCCTGTCTCAACTTCCAAAATCGCTGGGATTATAGGCATGTGCCACCACGCCCAGCTAATTTTTGTATTTTTAGTAGAGACGAGGTTTTGCCATGTTGGCCAGGCTGGTCTTAGGCTCCTGACCTCAGGTGATCCACCCCCCTCAGCCTCCCACATGTGCTGGAATTACAGGCGTGGACCACCAGGCCTGGCCATAATGTCTCTTCTCACTTTTTTCTGATCGTTGTTGGATTTGGAAATTAAATATCAATTTAAGCTATCAGATGTTAACATGTTGCTTTGTATGTTTGGGATATTTTGTGATAATTTAAAAGGAGAGATGAGTATGTCCTTCCTGAGAGAGAAGCCTTCCCATGAATTATGCTTTGAATTCTAGTGAGAAAACCTTTTTTCCTTCTCTTTCCTCTCACCTATATTCAAAATAAATGAGTTTCCCAAACAGTGTCAGATGGGTGAGGTATTGCAGCCTTTTGCACAGGATCTCATTGGAGATTTTCTGAGACGACTTGCTGAAATCAAGGTGCATGGTGTGTAAGGCAGTGGGTCTCAAACAGTGGTGATTTGCTCCCAGTGGACATTGGCAATATCTGGAGATACTTTTGTTGTCATGACTGCAGGAAAGGGACCACTTGCTCCTAGTGGGGAGCGGCCAGGCATGCGGCTAAACATTCCGTAATGCATGGGACAAGCCTCTGCAACAGACAATTGCCTGGCCCCAAATGTCAGTAATACCCATATTTAGGACCATGGCATTTCTCTGATTTTATTAACTTTATGGGAAAAAGTTAGACAAGTTTTAAACTTAGTGAAATACTTCTGCTTCCAACTAATCACTGCTCTTTTTTTTTTTTTGAGACCGAGTGCTGCTCTTGTTGTCCAGGCTGGAGTGCAATGGGACCATCTTGGCTTACCAAAATCTCCGCCTCCAGGTTCAAGCAATTCTGCCTCAGCCTCCCAAGTAGCTGGGATTACAGGCATGCACCACCATGCCTGGCTAATTTTGTATTTTTAGTAGGGATGGGGTTTCTCCATGTTGGTCAGCCTGGTCTCAAACTCCCGACTTCAGGTGATCTGCCTGCCTCGTCCTCCCAAAGTGCTGGGATTACAGGTGTGAGCCACCGTGCCCAGCCTATCACTAGTCTTTTATTGCATAAAAATCATCTGTGAAAAATCTTTCTACACTTTAGTAGGAAAATCAAATCATGAAGCACAGCTTTCTTTCACTTTTGTAAAATGGAAAAGTTTACATTTTTCTGTCACCATTCTCAATCTCCATAATTTTAAAAATATTAACAGTGCCCAGCCGGGCGTGGTGGTGCATGCCTGTAGTCCCAGCTACTTGGGAGGCTGAGGTGGGAGGATCGCTTGAGCCCAAGAGTTCCGGGCTGCAGTGTGCTATGCCTCTCGGGTGTCCGCACTAAGTTTGTCATCAATATGGTGACCTCTCGGGAGCAGGGGACCACCAGGTTGCCTAAGGAGGGGTGAACTGGCCCAGGCCGTGCTGATCAGTAGTGGGATCGCACCTGTGAATAGCCACTGCACTCCAGCCTGGGCGACATAGTGAGACCCCGTCTCTTAAAAAAATGAAATAAAACAAAAAATGAAAAGAAAAAAATTAATTTAAAAAAACCAACAGTGCCCAGTGATTGAATCTGGACACTATTTTCTTTCTTTCTTTTTTTTTTAATATTTAAATCATATTTTAAAAATATATCACCTGGGTGCAGGTGGGCTAAGGCCGAAAAGAACGTTAGCCTGGACACTATTTTCATATACTGTTATTTAAAGAAAAATTATACTCTCACCATATCTCATTGCCCTTTGTGGCCTTTTGTTTTTCTTCTCCATGTTTATTCATTTGTTACAGTTGTAAGGGTTTTCTGGAGGAGGTAAGTAATCCTGCTTTTCTTCTGACATCTCTAAAAACTAAGTAAATACAATTCCAATTAAGCTAGAAGCTCTGTTCGTATCTTTCAGGAACCCTAGTGAGACATGCAGCTGTTTGGGAATGAGGCTATTCTCATAATGTTGACTAGTTACTTATTAGTGAGAGAGATGGGGCCAGAAGTCACTGTCCTGTCACCAGGTAGATAAGAATGTGGGAGACAAAGAAAGATGCTGTTCTCTGCACGTCCTCCATGTGGGAACTGGAAGTCTTTTCCCGGGGCTGTTGTATTTCTTTCTGTTGACTGCAGCTGTCAAGATCAAAGTAAAGCTAATGAGACAGAAGTATATAGCTTCATTCTCAGGCTACCTGAAAGGAGCAAGTTCTGATGCAGATTAAAAGATAAAAGGGGAGAAGTAAATTCTTTCTCACCCACACCCAGATACAACTAAGTCACTCTTTACAAATGCTTCGGATTTTTCAAATTCTTAGAATCTATGGGTGAAAATAATCTTTTCCCAATGCCTTTTTGCTTACTACGTTTTTATTATTTTTAAGATAGAGAACAGTAATGTTTCCTAATCTCAATGCTCTTATATTTAGAGCTAGAGGTTTATTCAGTCAGCCAGTCAATTATTCAATTACATATCGACTATGTCTATATGTTCCAGACCCAAACATGAACCAGGGAAAGGCTCCAATAACTTGGCAATTGCAAGTATATATTTGAAAGACGACTGCTAAGTGAATACCTGATTAGTAGTTGAAATATTATATAATTTGGCCAGGCATGGTGGCTCATGCCTGTAATCCCAGTACTTTGGGAAATCAAGGTGGGTGGATCACCTGAGGTCAGGAGTTGGAGACCAGTTTGGCCAACATGGTGAAACCTCATCTCTACTAAAAATACAAAAAGTAGCTAGGCCTGGTGGCGGGCGCCTGTAATCCCAGCTACACGGGAGGCTGAGGCAGAAGAATTGCTTGAATCCAGGAGGTGGATGTTGAAGTTAGCCGATATTGCGCCACTGCACTTCAGCCTGGGCAACAAGAGCATAACTACATCTCAAAAAAAAAAAAAAAAAAAGGAACTATTATATAATTTTTCCCCTTCCTTCCAGAGTAATGACTACTTCACATCCATGGATCAGGAAGCACTTGTTTGGGCAGTGCATTTGTAGAACACTTCAGACTGCACAGAATAATCACGACTGGGATTACAGGCGTGAACCATTGCACCCAGCCTGAAATGCTCTTTAATAACCTTTATCTCTTAGTCTACCCATCTTTCAAGATCCAATCCAAATACCAACTTCAAGAAGACTTTCTGGGTGTTTCCACATGAATAAAATCTCATGCTTCTTGGCTTTTATTTTGTTAAGCATTTTCTTATCTTGTCCCCTCCAGCACCAGATTATAACTTGAGGGCAGTGACTCTGGGTTTTCTGCATGGTACAGCAGAGTGTTGCGCATTTTGTAGGCTTTCTCAGTATCTATGTATATACATTTTAATTTTTTTCAACATCACCTTTTTTTTTTATTTTTATTTATTTATTTATTTATTTTGAGACGGAGTTTCGCTCTTGTTACCCAGGCTGGAGTGCAATGGCGCGATCTCGGCTCACCGCAACCTCTGCCTCCTAGGTTCAGGCAATTCTCCTACCTCAGCCTCCTGAGTAGCTGGGACTACAGGCATGCGCCACCATGCCCAGCTAATTTTTTGTATTTTTAGTAGAGACGGGGTTTCACCATGTTGACCAGGATGATCTCGATCTCTTGACCTCGTGATCCACCCACCTCGGCCTCCCAAAGTGCTGGGATTACAGGCGTGAGCCACCGCGCCCAGCCCTATTTTTATTTTTTTAAAATAGAGACAGCGTCTCGCTATGTTGCCCAGGCTGGAGTGTAGTGGCTATTCACAGGCACAATCCTCATCAACATGGGGGTTTTGACCTGCTCCGTTTCTGACCTGGGCCGGTTCACACTTCCTTAGGCACCCTGGTGGTCCCCCGCTCCCGGGAGGTCACCATATTGATGCTGAACTTAGTGCAGACACCCAATCAGCATAGCGCACTACAGCCCAGAACTCCTGGACTCAAGAGATCCTCAGCCTCAGTCTCCCAAGTAGCTGGGACTACAGGCATGCACCACCACGCCCAGCTGAACATCACCTTTAAAAAAAAGCTTATTCGGCTGGGCATGGTGGCTCACGCCTGTAATCCAAGCACTTTGGAGGCCAAGGCGGGTGGATCACCTGAGGTCGGGAGTTCAAGACCAGCCTGACCAACATGGTGAAACCCGGTCTTAAAAAAAAAAAAAAAAAACTTATTCAAATCTTTCTGGATTTAGAAAGCTGTGATGTCTTGATTGATTTGTGTATATGTATGTAACAGTCTTGCTCTCTTGCCCAGGCTGGAGTGTAGTGCCATGATCATGGTTCACTGCAACCTGGAGGTTGCTCCAGGGTTTGAATGATCCTCCCATGTCAGCCTCCCAAGTAGCTAGGACCACAGGTGGGCAACACCATGCCCTGTTAATTATTTGTATTGTTTGTAGAGATGAAGTTTTGCCATGTTGCCCCAGCTGATCTTGAACTTCTGGACTCAAGCAATCCTCCCACCTCGGCCTCACAAAGTGCTGGGATTGCAGGCATGAGCCACCATGCCTGGCCTCTGGATGTTTTTATCAAGATGTTGTCTTGTCCAAAGATTGAGAGGTCCAAGCAAGAACTCAGTTAAAGAATGGAATTTGAAGAAGCAAAATTTCTAGCTAGGATGGGCAGGGACAAGGATGACTAAGTAATGGAGACTGGAAAATAGAATGTGATAGACATAAGCAGCATTAAGTTGGTGGCCAACTAGGGCAAATGGAAAAAGAGAAAAAGAAAAAAACAAGAAAGGAAATTTTAAAAAAAGAAAAAAAAAAAGCCTGGGTGCGGTGGCTCACGCCTGTAATCCCAGCACTTTGGGAGACCAAGGCGGGTGGATCACAACATCAAGAGTTCGAAATCATGCTGACCAACATGGTGAAACCCTGTCTCTAAAAGTACAAAAATTACTCGGGCGTGGTGATACGTGCCTATAATCCCAGCTACTCAGGAGGCTGAGGCAGGAAAATTGTTTGAATCCGGGAGGCAGAGGTTGCAGTGAGCCAAGAACATGCCACTCCACTCCAGCCTGGGTGACAGAGGGAGACTCCATCTCAAAAAAAAAAAAAAAAAACTGGAGGTGGTGGCTCATGCCTGCACTTTGGGAGGCTGAGGCGGGGAGATCACCTGAGGTCGGGAGTTTGAGACCAGCCTCACCAAAATGGAGAAACCCCATCTCTACTAAAAATACAAAATTGGCGAGGCACAGTGGCTCATAGCTGTAATCCTAGCACTTTGGGAGGCTGAGAGGAGTGGATCACGAGATCAGGAGTTTAATACCAGCCAGACCAAGATGGTGAAACCCCATCTCTACTAAAAATAGAAAAATTAGCCGGGAGCAGGGGCATACACCTGTAATCCCAGCTACTCAGGAGGCTGAGGCAGGAGAATCGCTTGAACCCAGGTGGCAGAGGTTGTAGTGAATAGAGATTGTGCCACTGCACTCCAGCTTGGGCAACAGAATGAGACTCTGTCTCAAAAAAAAAAAAAATTAGCTGGGTATCTGGTGTGTGCCTGTAATTCCAGCTATTTGGGAGGCAGAGGCAATAGAATCACTTGAACCCTGGAGGTGGAGGTTGCAGTGAGCTGAGATTGTGCCATTGACTCCAGCCTGGGCAATCACAGCAAAACTCCATCTCGAAAAATATATATATTTTCCTTGTGCCGGTTCCAGTCTACAGCATCCCTTGCCAGAAGAAACCACTATTTTTACTTCTGCATCATCAGTGAATTTTGTTGTTCTTGACCTTTAAATGGAAACATACAGTATATGCTCCTTTGTGCTCAGATGTTTTTTTCACTGAGCAGTAGTGTCTATGAGTGCTATATGCTAGTGTTGGTAGTTGGTTCCTTCTTACTGCTAAGTAGCATTGCACCTTCGGCTATGCCAACATTTATTTATCTATTCTCCCACTGATGTACACATCATTATTTCCAGTTTTTAGCTATTATAAACATTCCTTTCATTTGCTCAATGTATGAATTCTTTTTCTCTTGGGTGTATACTTAGAAATGAGATTGCTGACTTGCTATATTTTTTGGCAGTAAATAGCAAGTTCTAAGCAAAAACAAGCAAGCTACATTTTTGTCTCCATATGTGTATGGTATTTTAATAAAAATCTTTTAAATTTTTATTTATTTATTCATGTGTTTATTTTTGAGACAGTTTTGCTCTTGTCACCCAGGCTGGAGTGCAGTGGTGCTATCTGGGCTCACTGCAGTCTCTGCCTCCCAGGTTCAAGCGATTCTCCTGCCTCAGCCTCCCAAGTAGCTGGGATTACAGGCATGAACCATCATGCCCAGCTACTTTTTGTACCTTTAGTAGAGACGGGGTTTCATCATGTTGGCCAGGCTGGTCTTGAACTTCTGACCTCAAGTGATCCACCAGCCTCAGCCTCTCAAAGTGCTGGAATTATAGGCATGAGCCACTGCACCCGGCCTTAAAAATCTTTTATATACATTATTTCAGTTGATCTTCAAACTTTTGTGTGAAGTAAGTAAAGCAGGTAATGTTATCGCCATTTGACAGGTGTAAAAACTGAAAGAGAATTTAAATGCCCAATTTAAGGTCATAATATTAATAAGTTGTTAATTAGGCCTAGAAACTGCATTTCCTGATTCCTAGCCAAGTTCATTTTTCCTTACATATTCCTTTGATTTCACTGGCCTCCTGAAGAGATCACCCAATCATCCCATTTGCCCAAGACTATCTCAGTTTTAGCACTGAAAGGCTCTGGGCAAACCTGGATGGTTTGTCATTTTACAAAACAAAGAAAGGGGTCAGATGGATATCACAGCTTGCAAATGGCGGAGAAAAAATAAACTTGATTTTTTAGGGGAACTCTTTTTTTGAGACAGAGTTTAGCTCTCGTTGCCCAGGCTGGAGTGTGATGGCGCAATCTCGGCTCACCGCAACCTCCGCCTCCTGGGTTCAAGAGATTCTCCTGCCTCAGCCTCCCAAGTAGCTGGGATTACAGGAATGCGCCATCGCCCAGCTAATTTTGTATTTTTAGTAGAGACAGGGTTTCTCCATGTTGGTCAGAGTGGTCTCGAACTCCCGACCTCAGGTGATCCGCCCCCGCCGCCTCAGCCTCCCAAAGTGCTGGGATTAAAGGCATGAGCCATTGTTCCTGGGCAAAACCACCTTGATTTAGCTCATTCATGCTCCTCCATTCCCAAAGGATTTTTTTTTTTTTTTTTTTTTTTTTTTTTGCGGAGTAGGGGGTGGATTCTTGCTCTGTCGCTAGGCTGGAGTGCAATGCCAGAATTTCCCCTCACTACACCTCTGCCTCCCAGGTTCAAGTGATTCTCCTGCCTCAGACTCCCGAGTACCCGGGACTACAGGTGTGCGCCACAACACCCAGCTAATTTTTGTATTTTTAGTAGTGACAGCGTTCACCATGTTGGCTAAGGTGATCTCGAACTCCTGACCTTGTGATCCGTCCACCTCGGCCCCTCAAATTGCTAGGACTGCAGGCATGAGCCACCACTTCCAGCAGGAAATTTATTTTTAATCAAGGAACAACAAAATATCCACAAGTTTATGTACTATGTATGTCAGCTGCATTGTTTGACTTTGAAAATCATCTAGACTAGTGCTACTCAAATTGTGGTCCATGGACCAGCAACATCAGCATCTCCCAGGATCCTGTTAGAAATGCAAACTCAAGGCCGGGCACGGTGGCTCATGCCTGTAATCCCAGCACTTTGGGAGGCTGAGGCAGGCAGATCGTGAGGTCAAGAGATCAAGACCATCCTGGCCAATATGGTGAAACCCCGTATCTACTAAAAAAATACAAAAATTAATTGGGCGTGGTAGTGTGCACCTGTAGTCCCAGCTACTCGGGAGGCTGAGGCAAGAGAACTGCTTGAACCTGGGAGGCGGAGGTTGCAGTGAGCTGTGGTCGTGCCACTGCACTCCAGCCTGGCGCCTGGCAACAGAGTGAGACTCTGTCTCAAAAAAAAAAAAAAAAGAAAGAAATGCAAACTCAAGGCATGGCATGATGGCTCACGCCTATAATCCCAGCACTTTGGGAGGCCAAGGTGGGCAGATCACCTGAGCTCAGGAGTTGAAGACCAGCCTGGAGAACACATCGAAACCCTGTCTCTACCAAAAATACAAAAAATTAGCCAGGCATGGTAGCGCATGCCTGTAATCCTAGCCATCTGGGAGGCTGAGGCAGAATAGCTTGGGCCTGGGAGGTCGAGGATGCAGTGAGCCGAGATTCTACCACTGCATTCCAGCCAGGGTGACATAGAGAGATCTTGTCTTAAAAAAACAAACAAACAAACAAAGCCAGCCTGGGTGCGATGACTCACGCCTGTGATCCCAACATTTTGGGAGGCTAAGGTGGGTGGATCACCTGAGGTCAGGAGTTTGAGACCAGCCTGACCAATATGGTGAAGCCCCGTCTCTACTGAAAATACAAAAAATTAGCCAAGCGTCATGGCTTGCACCTGTAGTCTCAGCTACTTGGGAGGCTGAGACAGGAGAATTGCTTGAACCCGGGAGGCGAAGGTTGCAGTGAGCTGAGATCGTGACACTGCACTCCATCGAGACTCTGTCTCAAGAGAAAACAAGAACAAAATACAGATATGCAAACTCAAGCCCCTCTTATCCCCCTGGATCTGCAGAATCAGAATTACTGAGAGTGGATCTCAGGAAGTTGTGTCTAACAAGCTCTTCAGGTAGAGGTCAAAGGAAACAGTGGAAAAAGGGAACTAAAGTTTGAGGGAAAACTGATCTAGCCAATTTCCTTTACATATACATGGATATTTATATGGTTTAAAGATCTCTGAGCAGAATTTTTCTATTTCTGCCCTAGCATGGTGGCTCACACCTGTAATCCCAGCACTTTGGGATGCCAAGTGGGGGGTGGAGTTCAAGACTGGCCTGGCCAACATGGTGAAACCCCATCTCTACTAAAAAAATACAAGAATTGCCAGGCGCGGTGGCTCACGCCTGTAATCTCAGCACTTTGGGAGCCCGAGGCAGGTGGATCACGAGATCAAGAGATCAAGATCAACATGGTGAAACCCCGTCTCTACTAAAAATACAAAAAATTAGCTGGGCATGGTGGCATGTGCCTGTAATCCCAGCTACTCAGGAGGCTGAGGCAGGAGAATTGCCTGAACCCAGGAGGCGGAGGTTGCGGTGAGCCGAGATCGCGCCATTGCGCTCCAGCCTGAGTAACAAGAGCGAAACTCTGTCTCGGAAAAAAAAAAAAAATATATATATATATATATATACGTATATATATATACACACACATATATATATATACGTATATATATATATATGTGTGTGTATATATATATACGTATATATATATACACATATATATATATACATGTGGCTGGTCTGAGTGCAGTGGTGTTAACAACTAACTGAGCACAACCAGTTATGAATTTCTTTGTTCCTTTTCCACTCACACAGCTTCACTTGACTAGCTTTAAAAAGAAAAAAAGAACTATACACGTTTAAGAATCATGAGAACTAGAAACAGAAAGAAAGAATAATCTTGGCCGGGCGTGGTGGCTCACGCCTATAATCCCACCACTTTGGGAGGCCGAGGTGGGTGGATCACCAGGTCAAGAGATCAAGACCATCCTGGTCAACAAGGTGAAACCCCGTCTCTACTAAAAAATACAAAAATTAGCTGGGCATGGTGGCGCACACCTGTAGTCCCAGCTACTTGGGAGGCTGAGGCAGGAGAATTGCTTGAACTCGGGAGGCGGAGGTTGCAGTGAGCCGAGATCGTGCCATTGCACTCCAGCCTGAGTAACAAGAGCGAAACTCCGTCTCAAAAAAAAAAAAAAAAAAAAAGAATAATCTTGAATCACAGGAAAGGGAAAAACAGATGACAGGTTAATTTACAACAGAAAGGATTCACTGAATGAGTTTTGCCAGCAGGGACTGGATTTGGGCTCCCAATTTGTGTTTTCTTAGGGGTTTGTGTAACTTGGCTGGTATCAGTCTACATAGTTTGTCTATACTCTGTTCTAGGACTCATTGCAAAAGGTGACCCTCCAACTCCAATCTGGCTTCTCTTAGCCCATCTATTCTAGCTCTCTCTTTTCCTTCCCCTCATTCTTCCCCAGAGAGAGGTTGCTACGGGCATGGCATCGTCATAAAAAACCAGCTGGTAGAAGGAAGCAGTGATAGAAGCAGAAAGAAAAATAAAAGACTAAGGTAAAAACAATAGGCACAGACATAGGTGAGAATTCAGTTAAAAGAGGAACTACACAGGTGAAAAAATGCCATCAACACATTTACTTGCAGAAATGGATGGAGGCATTGCCCACAGTTAGAGGAACACAGCAGAGGAACCAAGGCAACAGAAACAAGCAAACCCAGGGACCTGAAATATACAGAGAGAGACAGGAGGAGAGAGACGTGGTCAGATGACAAACCCAATTTACAGGATTCTGCAGAAAGCAGCTGTAGACAGAATCTAGCTGAGCATAGAGACAGTTTCAAGGCAGTGTTTATCCTCATCTGCCGCCCTGAGTCATTTCTGTTTCCAAGGAATGAACCAGTGGGAGTTATAAAGGAGTTACCTTCACTTTCTTATTAGTTCCCACTTTTTTTTCTTGCCTGTCATCTTCTGACATGCACAGAAAGGAACCTCCCTAGGAAGGACTGTTTCCCTTAGACCCAACTCTTATGTCTTGACAGTTCTCCTTGTATCTTCAATATTTGTATCTCAGTTTGTTTGCTTGTTTTTGTTTGTTTGTTTTTTTTTTTTTTGAGACAGAATTTCGCTCTGGTTGCCCAGGCTGGAGTGCAATGGCACGATCTCAGCTCACCGCAACCTCTGCCTCCAGGGTTCAAGCGATTCTCCTGCCTCAGCCTCCCGAATAGCTGGGATTACAGGCACTTACCAGCATGCCCCGCTAATTTTGTAATTTTAGTAGAGAAAGGTTTCTCCATGTTGGTCAGGCTGGTCTCCAACTCCCGACCTCAGGTGATCTGCTTGCCTTGGCCTCCCAAAGTGCTGAGATTATAGGCGTGAGCCACCATGCTGGATTTCACAAGGAAACTTTTTGAGGAGCAAGAAGTGTTAAAGAATCTAGCTCTTGCCAAACGCGGTGGCTTACGCTTGTAATCCAAGCATTTTGGAAGGCCTAGGTGGGCGGATTGCCTGGGTCAGGAGTTTGAGACCGGCCTGACCAACAGGGAGAAACCCTGTCTCTACTATAAATACAAAATTAGCCAGGTGTGGTGGCGCATGCCTGTAAACAGTGAGCAGAGCTCACTCCATTGCATTCCAGCCAGGGCAACAGTGGTAGACTCTGTCAAAAAAAAAAAAAGGAAAGAAAATGAATCTAAATTGTGCAGGGCTGAGTGGCTCAGGCCTGTAATCTCAGCACTTTGGAAGTCCGAGGCAGGTAGATTACCTGAGGTCAAGAGTTCAAAACCAGCCTAGGCAACATGGTAAAACCCGGTCTCTACTAAAAATACAAAAATAAGGCCAGGTGCGGTGGCTCACGTCTGTAATCCCAGCACTTTGGGAGGCCAAGGAGGGCAGATCACCTGAGTTTGAGAGTTCAAGACTAGCCTGACCAACATGGAGAAACCCCATCTCTAGTAAAAATACAAAATTAGCAGGGCGTGGTGGCGCACGCCTGTAATCCTAGCTATTTGGGAGGCTGAGGCAGGAGAATCACTTGAACCCGGGAAGTGGAGGTTGCAGTGAGCCTAGATCGTGCCACTGCACTCCAGCCTGGGTGACAGAGTGAGACTCCGTCTCAAAATAAGTAAATAAAGGAAAAGACATAAATAAAGGGAGGAATTTGCCCTGAATTCTATCACCACTAAAGACATGTTTTGTTTTTTTTTTTCTTGAAATGTTTCCATTCTAACCTCCCCAGCACTGTGAAAGAGGTTCAGTTTTGTAATTGGAGTATCTGATGAACATCTGATGAGTGGATCTAGAGGTTTTTCCCTTATTTAGAGTTACAGTTGATGATGAGACATTTCAGTTTCTAGACTTGAGCAAGATGACAGTAAAGGGAAGTGGAAATCCTGTGTCACTGGTTCAGGAAGAGGGCTAGGTTTACATCAGTATTGCAACAAATCTGGTGTGTGTGTGTGTGTGTGTGTGTGTTTCTTTCGTTCTTCATTTTCATCTTTGGGTCCCCATGCCTACTTTTCTTGGATTGATTTTCTACTCTACCCCACTACACAGCATACTCTTAAGGAGAGGGTCTTTAAATTTTCTTCCACTCTCCTGCTTTCCCATATTTTCTCATGCGTGTCAGTAAATTCAATGGAATGTGCTAACACTTTCTTTAATAAGTCTATTCCAAGGGCTCACATCCTGTCCCCTGCCCAAAGAGCCTTCCAGTAGCCTTTACAGCTGCATTACCAGGCTTTAATCCACTATTTTTGAAAGAGAGCCTGTGACATTCCCACTCATTACAGCTTGTCCCTCCCATGCCTCCAGGAAATTCCCCTTGTTTTCCCACTGGCTTTCTTCTCAGCAGCTATTCTGAGTCTAATGTGCTTCATTCATCCTCAGCCTTCCTCAGGAAGACATAAAAACGGGTAAAAAAGAAAACATTTATTTCTCAGGAAGGACTGGTCAGCTAAGTTCTCTGAGGGTATAAAAATATGAGAGAGTAACTCGAAGAATAAATGTTGAGGGAATGGATACCCCATTCTCCATGATGTGATTATTTTACATTGCATGTTTGTATTAAAATATCATGGACTCCATAAATATATACACCTACTATATACCCACAAAAATTTAAAAAAAAATTTTTTAAGGTGAAAAGGAGGGATTAGCAGAAATACATAGGTGGAGGGGGAACAAAAGTATGTGTCTTGTTATATGTGCCTTCCCTTTTAAATTGAGTTGCTCTAGTTTCCTGGTGATTTCTGTTTCCCTAGTGTTTGGTTCATACATGGTATGTAAGTAAATATTTCACCAATATATGAAAAAGTGAATGCCTGAGAGAGAAAACCTGTAAGTCGTGATTGGAAAATGACAGCGAAACTGCATCAAGATTCAGGGTACTGAGGGAACTTTCTAAGATGATGAAAATTTCTGCGCCGATCGGAGTAGTGGCAACATTGGGATGTGTGTGTGTGTGTGTGTGTGTGTGAAAAGTCCACTTGCACACCCAAAAGGTTTGAATTTTATTGTGTATATTTTATACATAAAATTGGCTTTTAAAAAAATCTGCGTGCTGCTGGGGCATGATGAAGGGAGAGTGTTTGTACACCTAGGAGGCTGTTTGGAAGCGTGAAATGTGAAACGTGGAGTGTACGTGGGAAAGAGGAGAAAAAAAGACCTCTGGCTAAAGAGGCAACGTGGTCGGGTGAGAGAAGGAGCCGAGGATGGGGATTCACAGGGCTGAGGAGGGCTAAGAGGGACGTTTAAGGATTAGTGGCCTAGCACAAAACATCTGCCCTTAAGGCGAAACACTCACATTACCTTTTGTGGCTCCCTAGAGAAGACTCCGATTCCTGAGAATTACAATGACCTCCGACAGGGTGGGGGCGGGAGGCGGTCCCGCTGACCCCCAGCATGTGGGGGAACAGCAGGACGTGAGCCCCGCCTTCCTGCAGCCTCCGGGACGTGCCTCGTGGCACGGTGCCCGCCGCGCGCACATCCTGTCCCCCTCCCTTGGAATCCGAGCACCGGGGCCGAGCCCAGAGCTGCATTCCTCCGCCTCCTCACCCCCGAAAGGACGCACGCACACTCACATTTTTCTTTCGTATTTGCTCTCTCTCTCAGTCGCTCTTGGGCCAATTTGGGTAAATTGGTCCAGGAAGGAGAAATAAAAATGAAAGACTGGCAGTTTAAAGGCATGTGGAGGGCTTAGAAGAAAAAGACGAGCGCAAGAAACGGGAAGCGCGGCCAGGCGCCGTAGCTCATGCCTGTAATCCCAGCACTGGGAGGCCGAGGTGGTCGGATCACTTGAGGTCAAGAGTTCAAAACCAGTCTGGCCGAAATGGTGAAACCCCGTCTCTACTAAAAATAAAAAAAATAAAAAAAATAAAAAATTAGCCAGGCATGATGGTGGGCGCCTATAATCCCAGCTACTCCAGAGGCTCAGGCGGGAGAATCGCTTGAACCCGGGAGGCGGAGGTTGCAGTGAGCCAAGATCAGGTCACTGCACTCCAGCCTGGGCAACAGAGAGAGATCCTGTCTCTAAAGAAAAGAAAAAAGAAAGAAAGAGAGAGCACACTGCTGCGGAACGGGCACTGCTAGACAGAGACGACAGGACAATTAGGAAGGGACAATTTTGAATTAATAAAGACAGAGAAAGACAAGATTGGGAATGGACAAGCAGTAAGAATTAACGGAGGCGTCTAACAGAATTGTCTGGAAAAGAAAAAAGTAAAGAAAAAAGAAAAGAAAAAGATAAAAAAATAAAATAAAATAAAATAAAATAAAAAAAGAATTGTCGGGAAGTCAGGCGCGGTGGCTCACGTATAATCCCAGCACTTTGGGAGGCCGAGGTGGGTGGATCACCTGAAGTCAGGCGTTCGATACCAGCCTGGCCAAATGACGAAACTCCGTCTCTACTAAAAAATACAAAAACTAGCCGGGCGTGGTGGCGAATGCCTGTAGTCCCAGCTACTGGGAGGCTGACGCAGGAGAATCACTTGAACCTCTGGGAGGTGGAGGTTGCAGTGAGCCAAGATCGTACCACTGCACTCCAGGCTGGGCAACAGAGTGAGACTATGGCTCCAAAAAAAAAAAAGAGAGAGAGAGAGAAAAGAAAATGGGGAGTTTATTTTGCACACTGCTTGCCCGGCAGAAAAGGTACCTGAGAGGAGAAAGAAGTGGAAAACAGGAAAGTGGGGGGAAATCTAAATCAAGGACTTTATTTTCCTTACTGTTGAGTTGTAAATACAGTCCACCTTTGGCATTTATCATCCCCTTTTCTTTGGTTTAAAAACAAGGTGATTTGGCTGGGCTCGGTGGCTCACACCTGTAATCCTAGTACTTTGGGAGGCCAAGGCAATCGGATCACTTGAGGTTAGGAGTTCAAGACCAGCCTGGCCAACAAGATGAAATTCTGTCTCTACTAAAACAAGAATTAGCCGGGCATGATGGGCCTGTAGTCCCAGCGACTTGGGAAGCTGAGGCAGAAGAATAGCTTGAACCCGAGAGGTGGATGTTGCAGTGAGCCAAGATTGTGACACTACACTCCAGCCTGGCCAACAGAATGAGGCTTTGTCTCAAAAACAAAACAAAACAAAACGAATCTCAAAAAAAAAAAAAAAAAAAAAAAAAAAAAAAACCAAAGTGATTTATTTATCATGTCATTTTATTTATGTATCAAGTAATTTTTTTTTCCTTTTGAGACAGGGTCTCACTCTATTGCCCAGACTATAATACAGCAGAGCAATCACGGCTTCATTGCAGCCTCTAACTCCTGGGCTGAAACAACCCTCCCTCCTCAGCTTCCCGAATAACTGGGAGAATAGCTGGGACTACAGGTGCAGCTGTCCTGGCAGCTAACTGCATTTGATTTGATTTGATTTGATTTTGAGACAGAGTTTCACTCTTGTTACCCAGGCTGAAGTGCAATGGTACCATCTCTGCTGACTGCAGACCTGTAGTCCCAGCTACAAGATTCAAGCAATTCTCCTGCCTCAGCCTATCGACTAGCTGGGATTATAGGCATGTGCCACTACTCCCGGCTAATTTTTTTTTTCTTTTTTTTTTTTTCAGAGACGGGGTCACCCTATGTTGCCCAGGCTGGAGTGCAGTGGCTATTCATAGGCACAATCCCACTACTGATCAGCACAGGAGTTTTGACCTGCTCCGTTTCTGACCTGGGCCAGTTCACCCCTCCTTAGGCAAACCGGTGGCTCCCCACTCCCGGGAGGTCACCATATTAATGCCTAACTTAGTACAGACACCAGATCGGCATAGCGCACTACAGCCCAGAACCCCTGGACTCAAGCGATCCTCCCACCTCATCCTCTCCAGTAGCTGGGACTACAGACATGCGCCATCTCACCCGCCTGGCTAATTTTGTATTTTTAGTAGAGATGCGGTTTCTCCACATTGGTCAGGCCGGTCTAGAACTCCTGACCTCTAGTAATCTGCCCACCTCGGCTTTCAAAGTGCTGGGATTACAGGTTTGAGCTACCTCGCCTGGCCTGTATTTTATTTTTTGCAGAAGCAGGGTCTCACTAGGTTGCTCAGGCTGGTCTCTAACACCTGGGCTCAAGCTATCCTTACTGCCTCTGCCTTCCTAGTAGATAGGATAAACACACCTCTACTTCCTAGTAGATAGTACAGACACACCTCACCGTGCCCAGCTTTTTTTTTTTTTTTGAGATAGGATCGGCTGATTTTGAACTCCTGGACTCAAGTGATCCTCCTGCCTCAACCCCCCAAAGCAGTAGGATTACAGGTATGGACCACTGGTCCCAGCCTGTATTTTATTTTTTATACACTTTGTAGTGCCCCTTCATGACATTTAATATAAACTTTCAGCCAGGAACTGTGGCCCCCACCTCTAATCTCAGCACTTTGGGAGGTCCAAGTGGGAGGATCCCTTGAGCCCAGGAGTTTGAGACTAGCCTGGCCAACATGGTGAGGAGGCAGTCTCTCTCTCTTTTTTTTGAGACAGAGTTTTGCTCTTGTTGCCCAGGCTGGAGTGCAATAGCGCGATATCTGCTCACAGAAATCTCTACCTCCCGGGTTCAAGTGATTTTTCTGCCTCAGCTTCCCAAGTAGGTGGGATTACAGGCATGTGCCACCACGCCTGGCTGATATTGTATTTTTTCTTTTAGTAGAGACAGGGTTTCTCCATGTTGGTCAGGCTGATCTTGAACTCCTGACCTCAGGTGATCCGCCCACATCGGCCTCCCAAAGTTGGTGGAATTACAGGCATGAGCCACTGTGCCCGGCCCACCAGTCTCTATTTTTAAAAAACTAAAACATTAGGCCTGTAATCCTAGCACTTTGGAGGCCAAGGCATGTGGATCACCTGAGATCAGGAGTTCAAGACCAGCCTGGCCAACATGGCGAAACTCCATCTCTACCAAAAATACAAAAATTAGCCAGGCATGGTGGCAGGCACCTGTAGTCCCAGCAACTCAGGAGGCTGAGGCAGGAGAACCGCTTTAATCCGGGAGGCAGAGGTTTCAGTGAGCCGAGATCATGTCACTGTACTCCAGCCTGGGCAACAGAGTGAGACTCTGTCTAAAAAAAAAAAAAAAAGTTAAAAAAAAAAGCAGGGAGCGGTGGCTCTTGCCTGTAATCCTAGCACTTTGGGAGGCCGAGATGGGTAGATCACCTGAGGTCAGGAGTTCAAGACCAGCCTGGCTATCATGGTGAAACCCCATCTTATTTAAAAAAAAAAAAAAAGGAAAAATAAAATAAATAAACGAATAAATAATATATATATTTTTTATATTTATATATTAAATTTAAAAAAAACTAAAACATTAAATAGGCTGGGTATGGTGGCTCAAGCCTGTAATCACAGTACTTTGAGAGGCCAAGATAGAAGGATCACTTGAGCTCAGAAGCTCGAGACCAGCCTGGACAACATATCAAGACCTCATCTCTACAAATAATCTTAAAAATTGTTAGCGGGGTTATAAGTGGCATAGGCCTGTGGTCCCAGCTACTTGGGGGACTGATATGCTCTGGCTCTGGGTCTGCACACAAATCTCATCTCGAATTGTGATGCCCACATGTTGAGGGAGGGACCCGGTGGGAAGCGATTGGATCATTTAGACAGTTTCCTCCACATTGTTCTCATGATAATCAGTGAGTTCTCACGAGATCTGATGGTTGACAAGTGAGCGGTGGTACCCCCACGCCTGCCGCCCCCACCACCTGTCTTGCTGCAATATAAGACACATGTCCTGCTTCCCATTCCACCATGATCATAAGTTTCCTGAGGCCTCCCCAGCCATGTGGAACTGTGAGTCAATTAAAGCTTTTTTTCTTTGTTTTTTTTTAAGACAGAGTCTCACTGTCCCCAGGCTAGAGGGCAGTGGTGCGATCTCAGCTAACTGCAACCTCCACCTCCTGGGTTCAAGCAATTCTCCTGCCTCAGCCTCCCGAATAGCTGGGACTACAGGCGCACACCACCACGCCCAGCTGATTTTTATATTTTTAGTAGAGACAGGGTTTCACCATGTTGGCCAGGATGGTCTTGATCTCTTGACCTCGTGATCTACCCGCCTCGGCTTCCCAAAGTGCTGGGATTACAGTCGTGAGCCACTGCGCACGGCCTTAAAGCTTTTTTCTTTTATTTTCTTTTTTTTCCCCGGCATCTTTTATTCAGGCTGGAGTGCAGTGGCGCGATCTCGGCTCACTGCAACCTCTGACCCTGAGTTTAAGCAATTCTCCTGCCACAGCCTCCATAGTAGCTGTGATTACAGGCGCTTGCCACCACACTGGGCTAATTTTTGTATTTTAGTAGAAATGGGGTTTCACCATGTTAGCCAGGCTGGTCTGGAACTCCTGACCTCATGATCCTCCCGCCTTGGCCTCCCAAAGTACTGAAGTACTGGGATTACAGGCGTGAGCTGCCACGCACAGCTCACAAGCTTTTTTCTTTATAAGTTACCCGGTCTCAGGTAGTTCTTTTTTTTTTTTTTTTTTTTTTTTTGAGACAGAAGCTTGCTCTGTTCCCCAAACTGGCATGCCATGGCATGATCTTGGCTAACTGCAATCTCTGCTTCCTGGGTTCAAGCTCTTCTTCTTTCTCAGCCTCCCAAGTAGCTGGGCTTACAAGCATGTGCCACCACACCCAGCTAATTTTTGTATATTTAGTAGAGATGAGGTTTCACTATGCTGGCCAGGATGGTCTCGAACTCCTGACATCAGGTGATCCACCTACCTGGACCTCCCAAAGTGCTGGGATTACAGGTGTGAGTCACTGCACCTGGCCTCAGGTAGTTCTTTATAGCAGTGTGAAAATGGACTAATACAGAGGCTGAGGCAGGAGGATCACCTGAGGCCACGAGGTGAGGCTGCAATAAGCCATGACTGCACCACCACACTCCAGCCTGGGTGACAGAGTGAGATGCTATCTCAAAAAAACAAAGCAAAACACACATTTAATAAATAAATAAATAAATAAACTTTGTAGGACTTTGGTTAGACCTGTTTACCATATGACATATGTGTCTTTAGAACAGCATCCAGCATATTGTAGAACAATCATTACAAAGTTCAAGAATGTTCTGCTTTAAACACACCTATTCTGCCACACTAAAATCTGAATTTGTGAATAAATGAACTAAAACAATCATATCATAAAATTACACGAAGCTTTTAACACTTTGTAGGGTGTGACTTTTTTTATTACAGGCTCCCGTAATGTATTTAGAAATATGACTCAGGATCTATCTGTGGTAACAGTCAGTGTAGAATAAACAAGTTAATAATTTATGTTTAATAACGTATTCTATTTATAATGGTTTATTCAGGGACTGATTCCACCAAAATCATTATTCCTGTGCTGTTCTCCACATCCACTTTCTTTCTTTCTTTCTTTTTTTTGAGAGGGGGTTTCACCATGTTGGCCAGGCTGGTCTCGAACTCCTGACCTCCAGGAGGTCAGGTGATCCACCCACCTTGGCCTCCCAAAGTGCTGAGATTACAGGCATGAGCCACCGTGCCCAGCCTCCACATCCATTTTCTTCACCCATCACTTCATTAGGTAGACGGGTGATGGTGGTGGTTTTGCTCTTGCTGCCAGGCTGGAGTACAGTGGCCTGATCTCAGCTCATTGCAACTTCTGCTTCCTGGGTTAAGCGATTCTCCTGCCTCAGCCTCCTCCTAAGTAGCTGGGATTACTAGCAGAAGCCACTACACCTGGCTAATTTTGTATTTTTAGTAGAGACAGGTTTCACCATGTTGGCCGGGCTGGTCTCCAACTCCTGACCTCAGGTGATCCGCCTACCTCCGCCTCCCAAAGTGCTGGCATTACAGGCATAAGCCACCACACCCAGCCTGTGGTGGTAATTTTTGGGCTCCAGTTTCTAGCCCCAACTTTTGAGACTTTCACATTTCCAACCCAAAAAGAAGAACATTAAGTTAGAAGATGGGAACAGCCCATGCGCTAGTTGGTAAGTGTATTACTGTAAACAACGGCCATCCTTCCATCCTTACAGCTTACAGCCTTCCTGCCTATACATCTTTGGTAGTTAGATAAAATGCAATCTTTTTTTTTTTTTTTTTTAAGACAGAGTCTTGCTCTGTCACCCAGGCTGGAGTGCAGTGGTGCAATCTTGGCTCACTGCAACCTCCACCTCCTGGATCCAAGTGATTCTCCCACCTCAGCCTCCTGAGTAGCTGGGGATTACAGGTGCATGCCACCACGTCCAGCTAATTTTTTGTATTTTTAGTAGAGACGGAGTTTCACTATGTTTTCCAAGTTAGTGTCGATCTCCTGACCTCATGATCCACCCGCCTCAGCCTCCCAAAGTGCTGGGATTACAGGTGTGAGCCACCGTACCTGGACCCAAATGCAGTCTTCTTTTTTTTTTTTTTTTTAAGATGGGGTTTCACCATAATGGCCAGGCTGGTCTTGAACTCCTGACCTCAGGTGATCCACCCACCTCGGCCTCCCAAAGTGCTAAGATTACAGGCGTGAGCCACTGCACCTGGCCCAAATGCAGTCTTTCTACCACCTTTTTGGATCACAGAAAATGACCATGACTATGGAAGACAGGGGGAGCTGAATTTAAGATTATCCATCACCCCATCTTTCATTAGCCATTTTTCTAACCCAGTCCTGAATTTTCCTCTTTCTAGTAATATGGAGGGCAGCACTATGTTTAAAGTGGCACTGGGGATTTAGGTATTATAATACCTGTACTGTGTTTCTAGATAAGTAAAAGAACCAGGTGAGGGCTGGGCAAGGTGGCTCACGTCTGTAATCCCAGCACTTTGGGAGGCCGAGGTGGGCGGATCACAACGTCAGGAGATGGAGATCATGCTGGCTAACACAGTGAAACCCCGTCTCTACTAAAAATACAAAAAATGAGCCAGGTGTGGTAGCATGCACCTGTAGTCCCAGCTATTTGGGAGGCTGAGGCAGGAGGATCGCTTGAACCCGGGAGGCAGAGCTTGCAGTGAGCCAAGATTGTGCCACTGCACTCCAGCCTGGGCTACAGAGCGAGATTTTTGTCTTAAAAATAAAAAACAACCGGCCGGGCACGGTGGCTCACATCTGTAATCCCAGCACTTTGGGAGGCTGAGGCGGGCAGATCACGAGGTCAAGAGATCGAGACCATCCTGGCCAGCACAAGGAAACCCCATCTCTACTAAAATACAAAAATTAGCTGGGCATGTTGGTGTGTGCCTGTAATCCCAGCTACTCAGGAGGCTGAGGCAGGAGAATTGCTTGAACCCAGGAGGTGGAGGTTGCAGTGAGCCGAGATCACAACACTGCACTCCAGCCTGGCGCCTGGCGCCTGGCACCTGGTGACAGAGCAAGACTCTGTTTAAAAAAAAAAAAAAGAACCAAGTAAATGTATCAGCCATCAGTCAACCTGGGGGAACCAGTTTATTGTATAGTACCCTTAGGTAGAGGACATTCTTAACATTGGTAAATTTATCTCCTATTCCCTATATCATGGAGTGAGAAAAATTTGGAGAAAAATTTCTATTTCTTAATTTCAGCTTTTTTTTTTTTTTTTTGAGACAGAGTATATCTTTGTCACCCAGGCTGGAGTGCAGTGGTGCAATTTTGGCTCACTTCAACCTCCGCCTTCTGGGTTCTAAGCAATTCTCATGCCTCAGCCTCCTGAGCAGCTGGGATTACAGTTGTGCACCACCAAGCGTGGCTAATTTTGTATTTTTAGTAGAGACGGGGTCTCCCCATGTTGGCAAGGCTGGTCTCGAACTCCTGACCTCAGGTGATCCACCTGCCTCAGCCTCCCAAAGTGCTGAGATTACAGGTGTGAGTCACCACACTCAGCCCTAATCTCAGCCTTTTCATATCTTCTTGGTAGGCCCACTTTTTGGCATCTCCTAAGAAGAATGCCTCAGAGATTTTTACTACTCAGCATGTGTTCATCCCACCCAGATGTATTCTGTTCTTTCTTCACTGTCTACTCCCCATTCCATTCCTTTCTCTGACTTGGGGTTAGAATGGCCCAGTGATCCCACAACTTTTTGATGCTATTTCATTTGATCCCTCTACTGTCTAAATCAGGAGTTGGCTAACTTTAGTTACTGTAGCAGATCAGATAGCAAATATTTTAGGCTTTGTGGGCCATACAGTCTGTTATAACTACCCAACTCTGATGATATGTAGTGCAAAACCAGCCCTTGACAATATAAAAATAAATAAGCATGGCTGTATTTCAATAAAGCTTTATTTATGGACCCCGAAATTTGTATTTTATATCACTTTCACAAGCCAAAATAATTATTTTGATTTCCCCCACTCCCAATCATTTAAAAATGTAAAAACCATTCTTGGTTTATATGTAGTTATAAACAGGTGTTGGGGCTGGGTACGGGGGCTCACGCCTGTAATCCCAGTACTTTGGAAGGCTGAGGTGGGCGGATCCCAAGGTCAAGAGTTTGAGACCAGCCTGGCCAACATAATGAAACCCAGTCTCTACTAAAAATACAAAAATGGCCGGGTGTGGTGGCTCACGCCTGTAATCTAAGCACTTTGGAGGCCAAGGTGGGCGGATCACCTGAGGTCGGGAGTTCAAGACCAGCCTGACCAACATGGTGAAACCCCATCTTTAAAAATATAAATAAATAAAAATACAAAAATTAGCCGGATGTGGTGGCGGGCCCCTGTAATCCCAGCTACTCGGGAGGCTGAGGCAAGAGAATCACTTGAACCCGGGAGGCAGAGGTTGCAGTGAGCTGAGACTGTGCCATCGTACTCCAGTCTGGGTGACACAGCAAGTGTCTGTCTCTAAACAAAACAAAACAAAACAAAATAAACAGGTGTTGGGCTGGATTTGGACCTAGTGCCGTAGTTTCAGTCTCCTGGTTTAACTGAACTGAAAGGAAATCAGCTCTCCAAAGCCATTATTAATAAAGGAGACTCCCCCTTTTTTCCCTTTGATGTCTCTTGTTGGCTGATAAGTATCAAGAGGTTTCTTTCCCTTATCCAGCCTCCCTGCCTGGCATCCTCATCTTCCCTTCACCTTCCCTCCAGAGACTGAGAATAGACTCTTTACTGTACCCGCCGCAGAGGATGTCTCCCTTTTCCTATAACCCTTGAACAGTCACTTATCGTCAGCCTCCAGAATTCTTGTACCAAAGCCATGCTTCCTGTTTATGATAAGCTGCCTAAGAAGGGGCAAGAACAGGCTCCATTTCTAGGTGTAAATGTGTAGGAGGGATATATATGGATGGAGAAAGAGTGACTATCCCGGCTTCTTTTTTCTTAACCTACATTGCATATATTTCTCTTAATCTACAAGAGGATAGTATAGAACAGTATAGTATATGGCGCAGTGGTTCATGCCTGTAATCCCAGCACTTTGGGAGGCCAAGGCAGGTGGATCACGAGGTCAAGAGATCGAGACCATCCTGGTCAACATGGTGAAACCCCGTCTCTACTAAAAATACAAAAAATTAGCTGGGCATGGTGGCACGTGCCTGTAATCCCAGCTACTCAGGAGGCTGAGGCAGGAGAATTGCCTGAACCCAGGAGGCGGTGGTTGCGGTGAGCCGAGATCACGCCATTGCACTCCAGCCTGGGTAACAAGTGCGAAACTCCGTCTCAAAAAAAAAAAAAAAGAACAGTATAGTATAGACAGCTAATTCTGCCCCAAACTGTAGGCTCATGAGCAGATTGCTTAGAGGTTTCTTGGTGTAAATGAGAATGACAATAGCAAATTTTAAATATTGTTATGAATTATAAATGAGGTAACAGAAGAAAATGACACGTTGATTTATCAAGTACCTATTTCTACCACTACAGAGAAGAATGTTTCTGTGATGATTGGATTAAGGTATTCATATCTACTTGGACAATGTTTGGAAAGTCTAAATTTAGATCGTTAAAAAGAATGGAGTAAGGGTTGGACATAGTGACTCATGCCTGTAAGCCGAGATCCAGCCACTGCACTCCAGCCTGGGCAACAAGAGTGAAACTCCATCTCAAAAAAAAGGAAGAAAAAGAATGGGGGCCGGGTGCAGTGGTTGTAATCCCAACACTTTGGGAGGCCAATGTAGGTAGATCAACTGAGGTCAAGAGTTCAAGACCAGCCTGGCCATGTCAACACTTTCAGATGCCAAGGTAGGCAGATCAACTGCGGTCAGGAGTTCGACATCAGCCTGGCCAACATGGTAAAAACCCTGTCTCTACTAAAAATACAAAAATTAGCTTGGCGTGGTGGCACATACCTGTAGTCCCAGCTACTCAGGAGGCTGAAGCAGGAGAATCACTTGAACCCGGGAGGCGGAGGTTGCAGTGAGCCGAGATTATATCACTGCACTCCAGCCTGGGCAACACGGCCAGACTGTCCCCCACATCCTTCCCAAAAAAAAAAAGAATAGGGAGTGAGGAAATGAGTATCTAGACTTTAATCCATGATTTGGAATACCTTCTATATCTCTGAACATAATATTCAGCCATAACATTAAGTGGGTATGCTTGTTTCATTTTTAAATTTGATACTTATTATGACACTTACTATATACCAGGCACTATTTTGAGTACTTTATACATATCAACTGACTTAATCCTCATAGCAAATCTTATGAAGTAATTCTATTATTGCGCTGATTCTACAGATGGGGGAAAAGATGCACAGTGGGCTAAATGACTTTCCCCAAACCACACAATGTAAGTAGCAGAGCTAGTTTTCAAACCCAGAATGTCTGGCTTGAAAATCTGTAGTCTCAACTACACTTGCTTCAAAATAATTCTATAAGGTGTGGCATAGTGGCTCACACCTGTAATCCCAGCGCTTTGCAAGGCTGAGGCAGGAGGATTGCTTGGGGCCAGGAGTTTGAGACCAGCCTAGGCAACATAATGAGACACTCTCTCTACAAGAAATAAAAATATTAGCCAGGTGTGGTAGTGCACACCTGTAATCTCTGTAATCGCAGCTACTTGGGAGGATCTCTTGAGCCCAGAAGTTGGAGGCTGCAGTAAGCAATTGATCATGCCACTACATTCCAGCCTGGATGACAGAATGAGACTTTGTCTCAAATAATAATAATAATAATTTTTTTAAAATAGAAATAAAAGGCCAGATGTGGTGGCTCAAGCCTGTAATCCCAGAACTTTGAGAGGCCAAGATGGGCAGATCATGAGGTCAGTAGTTCGAGACCAGCCTGACCAACATGATGAAACCTGTCTCTAGTAAAAATACAAAAATTAGCTGGGTGTGGTGGCACATGCCTGTAGTCCCAGCTACTCAGGAGGCTAAGGCAGGAGACTCGCTTGAACCCAGGAAGGAAAAGTTGCAGTGAGCCGAGATCAAACCACAGCACTCTAGCCTGGTAACAGAGCAAAACTCCATCTCAAAAAAAAGGAAAGAGAGAGAGAGAAAGAAAGAAAGAAGGAAAGAAGGAAGGAAGGAAGAAGGAAGGAAGGAAAGAAAGAAAAAGTAAAACAATATGTAACCCCAACCCAATAGAATTTCAGTTTTATGCAAACAGGAAATGGAGTTCCCTTACAACACCACAGTACCCCCAGAATCTAAAACTGGGTTTGGCAACATAGTAGATCTGTATAAACGAATGAACCCAGATCTATATCCCCTTGTGGATTTTTCAGGCCATTTGTCTTTCTTATTCACTTTTATTGTCTAATCTGCTGCTGTTTATTAATAGTATCTAGGGGGAGAAGGCCAGGGAATATCAAGGTAAGGTCCACAGCCTTTAAAGGGCCACTTGTTAGGGTATAAGATTTCATGGATTGGCCGGGCGCGGTGGCTCACGCCTGTAATCCCAGCACTTTGGGAGGCCGAGGATGGTGGATCACGAGGTCAAGAGATCGAGACCATCCTGGCCAACATGGTGAAACCCCGTCTCTACTAAAAAATACAAGAATTACCTGGGCGTAGTGGCTCACGCCTATAGTCCCAGCTACTCAGGAGGCTGAGACAGGAGAATTACTTGAACCCAGGAGGCTGAGGTTGAAGTGAGCCGAGATCTTGCCACTGCACTCCAGCCTGGTGACAGAGCGAGACTCCATCAAAAAAAAAAAAAAAAAAAAAAAAATTTCATGGATTTTCTCTTTACTCTGAATTTTATTAAAAAAAAATTACAAACTTGCTTATTTTCCATTAGCTTAAAGCAGCCACTTACATGCAATTGGAATTAAGCTGGATTTTAAAATTCACCTAGAGTTGGCTCACACCTGTGATCCCAGGACTTTGGCATTTTGGGAGGCCAGGATGGGAGGATCATTTGAACCCAGGAGTTTGAGACCAGCCTGGGCAACATGGCGAAACCTTGTCATTACAAAAACTGCAAGCATTAGTTGAGCATGGTGGCATGTGCTTATCGTCCCAGCTACTCAGGAGGCTGAGGCAGGAGGATCACTTGGGCCCAGGAGGCCGAGGCTGCAGTGAGCTCAGATAGTAGCACTGTATCCAGCCAGCTCCTTTTTGCAACAAAGACCCTGTCTTCAAAAATAAATAAATAAATAAAATAAAGAAATCCACCGGGAACCTAGTTTTTGAAGATTGTAGTTATAATCAAAGCAACTTCCCACATTCAAACACTTCAGCAGTTATAGGATGATAGGGTCAGGCCACTAAAGTCAACACTTGTTGCACACATTTTTTTTTTTTTTTTGAGACGGAGTTTCGCTCTTGTTACCCAGGCTGGAGTGCAATGGCGCGATCTCGGCTCACCACAACCTCCGCCTCCTGGGTTCAGGCAATTCTCCTGCCTCAGCCTCCTGAGTAGCTGGGATTACAGGCACGGACCACCATGCCCAGCTAATTTTTTGTATTAGTAGAAACGGGGTTTCACCATGTTGACCAGGATGGTCTCGATCTCTTGACCTCGTGATCCACCCGCCTCGGCCTCCCAAAGTGCTGGGATTACAGGCTTGAGCCACCGCGCCCGGCCTTGTTGCACACATTTTAAGAACAGGTACAATATTGTTGCAATAAATTTGCATCGAATCATGCAAGAAATGCTCCAGATTTTACACTCCCATGAGTTTGTGCAGATTCATGCCAAACAGACCAAGAACCAAAGAGGATGAAGAAAAACAGGACAATGAGGGAGATAAAGATGTTGTCAGTATCCCTAGGTAGCATCGACAGGAAAATAAACTCCACAGGAGGAGAAGAGAAACAGAAGAATAAAGAAGGGACCAGGGTATCTGAACAGCTTTGAATGATGGAGCTTGTCGCTCCGGAGATTCAAGACGGTCTGCAACGCACGTCTGCACTTGCTTACGTAGCCTTTTACAAATGCAAAACGCAAGCAGGCGGGGCTAACCTACAGGGGCGATACAGACATGAAGAAATTCTTTGGTTTCTGGGCCCGCCTCATCCAAATATTTCTGTGACGGCTGTATCCAGCTTGGAGGCTAAAAATAAGGTCAACAGCCTGGATGATTTATGAGAAAAATGCATAAATTAGGGAAGCTGATTTTTCACTACACAGAAAGATTGTGTGGCACTTGTAAATGAAGTATCTATAGTAGAATATGCATCAGGTCGTATAATTACTACAAATATAATAGCTAGAACACTGCAAAGTATATAACAGCCACTGGATGTTAAAAATGTGTTAAATGCATGTAGTGTGAAAGGTATGAACAATAACACATGAGTCTTTTTTGCTTAGTCTGAAGAGACAAAATTCTTCACCATCACTTAAGGGGTAACTGCAATATTTTAGCATTTGTCTTTAGCAACTTGGAGCTTTGCCTCTGCTGCTGCCCATCTCTCCCTCTTCAAGTTGCTAAAGACAAATTCTAAAATATTACAGTTACCCCTTAAGTGATGGTGAAGAATTTTGTCTCTTCAGACTATGGTGTGTTCTGAGGATTACAGTACCTTTTGCTCAGTCAAGTACCTTAATCAGACACTAGTGTTGTCTGCACTTTCTCTTAACTTCCCCTTGCCTGATGGGAGTGGCGGCCTCAGGCTTGAGGGTGGGGGGGGAGAACCTCTATTGAAAGCAGACCATGCCTGCTGTTTCCACACTGTGGCTCCTCTGCAGTGGATTCTTCTCCCACTTCTTACCACTTTCAATGCCTGGCGGCCTTTCTGGCTGTATTCTGGGTCTTTTTTTTTTTTTTTTTTTTTTGAGACAGAGTTTCGCTCTTGTTACCCAGGCTGGAGTGCAATGGTGCGATCTCGGCTCACCACAACCCCCGCCTCCTGGGTTCAGGCAATTCTCCTGCCTCAGCCTCCTGAGTAGCTGGGATTACAGGCATGCGCCACCATGCCCAGCTAATTTTTGTTTTGTATTTTTAGTAGAGACGGGGTTTCACCATGTTGACCAGGATGGTCTCGATCTCTTGACCTCGTGATCCACCCGCCTCAGCCTCCCAAAGTGCTGGGATTATAGGCGTGAGCCACCGCACCCGGCCCCTTTTTTTTAAAGATGTGGTTTCACCATGTTGGTCAGGCTGGTCTTGAACTCCGGACCTCAGATGATCTGCCTACCTTGGCCTCCAAAGTGCTTGGATTACAAGAGTGAGCCACCACGCCCGGCGTATTCTGGGTCTTATACTCATTTTTTGAGACTGTGATAAGAGATTTTGTACCTCACTGCCCCTTAAGAGTACACTGAAAGACATTTGCATTCACTTTCAGGGGATATTTGCCTAATTCATCTTATTTTTTCTTTCTTTTTTTAAGGGGGGCAGGGTTGGCAGACGAAGAGGGAACAGTATCTCACTCTGCTGCCTGGGCTGGAGGGTAGTGGGCCCACTGCAGCCTCAAACTCCTGGGTTCAGGGATCCTGCTGACTCAGCCTCCCATGTGGATGGAACTACAGGCATGCACCATACATCTGGCTCATTTTTAAAATTTTTCTTTGTAGAAATAGAGTCTTGCTATGTTCCCCAGGCTGGTCTCGAACTCCTGAACTCAAGCTATCCTTCCATCCCAGCCTCCTAAAGCACTGAAATTATAGGTATAAGCCATCACACCGCCTAGTCCATTTTATTGTTTTAAATTTTTTTGTATTTTAGTGAAGACGGAGTTTCACCATGTTGCCCAGGCTGGTCTCAAACTCCTGAGCTCAGGCAATCCACCCGCCGCAGCCTCTCAAAGTGCTAGGATTATAGGCGTGAGCCACTGTGCCCGGCTTACCTAGTCCATTTTAGAACGCCATTTCATAAACAGCATCTTGGAGCTTCGGTAGTCTTTTTCCTCCTAGAGAACTTGGAGAATCGTTTTGGGGCAGTTAGGCTCTGCTGGGCTGGAGGGCTACCAAATTTAGGGAAAAGCCCTGTTAAAAGAATATAGATCTGCTGGGCGCAGTGGCTCACGCCTGTAATCCCAGCACTTTGGGAGGCTGAGGCTGGTGGATCACGAGGTCAAGAGATCGAGACCATCCTGGTCAACATGGTGAAACCCCATCTCTACTAAAAATACAAAAAATTAGCTGGGCATGGTGGCGCGTGCCTGTAATCCCAGCTACTCAGGAGCCTGAGGCAGGAGAATTGCCTGAACCCAGGAGGCGGAGGTTGCAGTGAGCCGAGATCGCGCCATTGCACTCCAGCCTGCCTAACAAGAGGGAAACTCCGTCTCAAAAAAAAAAAAAAAGAATATAGATCTTTAATTATGAAACATTGTATCCATGGGCCAGGTGCAGTGGCTCACGCCTGTAATCCCAGAACTTTGGGAAACCTCGGCAGTCGGATCACTTGAGGTCAGGAGTTCAAGACCAGCCTGGCCAACATGATGAAACCCCATCTCTACTAAAAATACAAAAATTAACTGGGTGTGGTGGTAGGCTCCTGTAATCCCATCTACTCAGGAAGCTGAGGCAGGAGAATCACTTGAACCCAGGAGGCAGATGTTGCAGTGAGCTGAGATCGTGACATTGCACTCCAGCCTGGGTGACAGAGCACAACTCCGTCTCAAAAGAAATTGTAAAAAGGACCGAGAGGTGGCTCAAGCCTGTAATCCCAGCACTTTGGGAGGCAGAGGTGGTTGGATCACTTCAGGTCAGGAGTTTGAGACCATCCTGGGTAACACAATGAAACCCTGTCTTTACTCAAAATACAAAACATTAGCCGGGCGTAGTGGCGGGCCCCTGTAGTCCCAGCTACTTGGGAGACTGAGGAAGGAGAATTGCTTGAACCCAGGAGGTGGAGGTTGCAATGAGACGAGATTGCCACTGCACTCCAGCCTGGGCGACAGAGTGAGATTCCATCTCAAAAAATAAAAAGAAAAAAGAAAAAGAAAAGCATCTATAGATTGGCGTGTGCTTCTGATTTTCAAAGAGTAAATATGGCTGGGAACAGTGGCTCACATCTCTAATCCGAGCACCTTGGGAGGCCAAGGTGGGTGGATCACAAGGTCAGGAGTTCAAGACCAACCTGGCCAATATGGTGAACGATGTCTCTACTAAAAATACAAAAATTAGTCCGCTGTGTTGGTGCGTGCCTGCAATCCCAGCTACTCAGGAGGCTGAGGCAGAGAAATGCTTGAGTCTGGGAGGCCAAAGTTGCAGTGAGCTGAGATCATGCCACCGCACTCCCCCTGGGTAACAGAGCGAGACTCCATCTCAAAAAAAAACTCTGGCGTGGTGGCAGGCACCTGTAGTCCCAGCTACACGGGAGGCTGAGGAAGGAGGATTGCTTGAACCCAGGAGGTGGAGATTGCAGTGAGTCAAGATCGTGCCATTGCACTCCAGCCTGGGCAACAGAACAGGACTCTGTCTCAGAAAATAAAAATAATAAGAAAGAGTAGATGTGAGTCAGCAAGCACTCAGTCATCATGTAGCTGTTTTCCTGTGAGTGGGGGAAGGGGGTGGTATCCTGGTGATAGTGTCCCACTAATAGCTACACAGAGAAAGAAGGACATTTATAGCTTTAGAGCACTGCTAGGGAAAACTTAAGGAACTCAAAGAACTCTGTTCACTTTATCTGTGGTGCCTATAGATTGGCACTTGTATAGAAGATGACTTTTATTGCTTCTTGGCCTTTTGGCTAAAATCAAGTGAAGATGACTTTTAAACCCTTGTCTGTTAGCCTGCAACCACCCTCCTTGGTATTTACACAAAGGAGTTGAAATCCTGCATCTACATGAAAACCTGCAGTTTTATTCATAGTTGCTGAAATTTACCAAAATGTCCTTCAATAGGGTGCTTCTATATAATGGAATATTATCCAGTGATAAAAATAAATGAGCCACACTGGGTGTGGTGGCTCACGCCTATAATCCCAGCACTTTGAGAGGCCGAGGCAGGCAGATCATGAGGTCAAGAGATCAAGACCATCCTGGTCAACATGGTGAAACCCTGTCTCTACTAAAAATACAAAAATTAGCTGGACGTGGTGGCGCACACCTGTAGTCCCAGCTACTCAGGAAGCTGAGACAGGAGAATTGCTTGAACCAGGGAGGCAGAGGTTGTGGTGAGCCAAGATCTCGCCGTTGCACTCCTGTTGAGCCTAGGCGACAAGAGCGAAACTCCATCTCAAAAATAAATAAATAAATAAATAAGCCACAAAAAGACATGGAGGAATCTTAAGTTAATATCACTAAGTGAAATAAGCCAAACCGAAAAGTCTACATAATTTATGATTCCAACTTTATGACATTCTGGAAAAGGCAAAACTATGCAAAAAAGATAGCAAAAGATCAGTGATTGCCAGGGGTTGGAGGAATAGGGAAGGGAGGTGGAACATGGGACTTTTAGGGCAGTAAAGCTGTTCTGTATGATATCATACATTTATCGAACCCATAGAATATACAACACAAAGAATGAACCTGAATATAAACTGTGGACTTCAGGTAATAATAATGTGTCAGTAGTAGCTCGCCAATTATTAATGTAACAGACGTGGCCAGGCACGGTGGCTCACACCTGTAATCCCAGCACTTTGGAGGCCAAGGTGGACAGATCACCTGAGGTCAGGAGTTCAAGACCAGCCTGGCCAACACAGCAAAACCTTGTCTCTACTAAAAATACAAAAATTAGCCGGGCATGGTGATGGGTGCCTGTAATCCCAGCTACTTGGGAGGCTGATGCAGGAGAATCACTTGAACCTGGGAGATGGAGATTGCTGTGAGCCGAGATCACGCAACTGCACTCCAGCCTGGGAGACAGAGCTCGAGACTCCATCTCAAAATATATAGGCCGGGTGCAGTGGCTCACACTTGTAATACCAACACTTTGGGTGGCTGAGGCGGGCAGATCATGAGCTCAGGCATTCAAGACCAGCCTGGCCAACATAGTGAAACCCCGTCTCTACTAAAAATACAAAAAATTAGCTGGGTGTGGTGGAGGGCACCTGTAATCTCAGCTACTAAGGAGGCTGAGGCAAGAGAACCACTTTGAACCTGGGAGTCAGAGGTTGCAGTGAGCCAAAATCACACCATTGCACTCCAGCCTGGGCAACAGTAGGAGACTCTGTAAGGCCGGTCGCCTCACCAGGAGCTCGGACACCCCACCTCCCTCTCCAGGAGCTTGGACACGCCCACCCCCCTCGCACAGCCTAGCCTTCCCTTAAAGAACCCCGCCAAAATGCAAACGAAGTCTTGTAAATCTACCCAATAGCAATCGAGTCTTGTATCCACCCAATAGCAGTCAAGTCTTGTAAATCTACCCAATAGCAATAGAGCCTTGTATCTATGCAATAGCAGTCAAGTCTTGTAGATCTACCCAATAGCAGTCGAGTCTTGTAAATCTACCCAATAGCAGTTGAGTCTTGTAAAATTACCCAGTAGCATTCAAACCCTACCTACCTGCCAATAGCAAGCTTGCCTTGCCCACACCCTGCTCTCCCACAACGGATCGAATGCCTCCACTCCCTATAAAACCCCACGTCTGAGAGGAGTCCGTGCAACTTCTCCAGCCCCTCCTGTCAGACCACAGAACCTCACCCGGGAGCCAAATAAATTCACATTGGATCTTCTTGTGCTGGCCTCAGTTTCTTCTTTTTAAACTTGGCAAGAACCCAAGAACCCTTACAGACTCCATCTCAAAAAAAGAAATACACACATACATATATATATATATAACAGATGTTTCATACTAGTGCAAATGTTAGTAGTAAGGAGGTTAAAGGAGTGTGAACTCTATATACTTTCTGCTCAATATTTCTGTAGACCTTAAACTGCCCCCCCAATAAAGCCTATTAATTAAAAAACAAAGCAAAACACTTGATTATATGTCATTCTCCATCCCCTTTACCACAATGAGACTTTAAAGGCAGGGAACATCTTTTTTTTTTTTTTTCCTTGAGACAGAGTTTTGCTCTTGTTGCCCAGGCTTGAATGCAATGGTGCGATCTCGGCTCACCGCAACCTCCGCCTCCTGGGTTCAGGCAATTCTCCTGCCTCAGCCTCTCCAAGTAGCTGGGACTAAAGACCACCACACCCGGCTAATTTTTGTATTTTTAGTAGAGACGGGATTTCACCATGTTGGCCATTCTGGTCTCGAGCTCCTGACCTCAGGTGATCCACCCGCCTTGGCCTCTCAAAGGGCTGGGATTATAGGCGTGAGCCACCACACCTGGCTGGAACATCTTTTTTGTCTTTATATTCCCAGCATCGAGGGATGAAAGAGAACACTCTGTTTTTAATGACTATCTTAACAATATCTCAGACTTAGCACATCTAAAGTGAAAGTCTTAATTTGACGCTCAAGTCTCTGCTTTCCTGACTGAGGTACATGGCAACTCCAGTTCTCCAGTTGCTGCAGCCAATACCTTTAGGATCATTCTTTTTTTTTTTTTTTAATTTTATTTTTATTTTTTTATTTTTTTTTAGAGACAGGGTTTCACCATATTGGCCAGAACTTCTGACCTCGTGATCCACCTGCCTCAGCCTCCCAAAATGCTGGGATTACAGGTGTGTGCCACTGCACCCAGCTCTAGGATCATTCTTGACTCCCTTTTTTCATTTATGCCCAACATCTAGACCACCCATAGGTTGCACCTTGAAAACACATTTCAAAAAAAAAAAAAAAAAGAAAACACATTTCGAATCCAAGAGCAGCCCACTACGAAGCCATTTATCATCTGGACCAGTTGCCTCCTAACTGGTCTTTATGCTCCTACTCTTACCTTCTGTCTTAGTCTGTTCATGCTGCTATAACATAACAAAGTAACATAGGCCGGGTGAGGTGGCTCATGCCTATAATTCCAGTACTTTAGGAGGCCAATGGGGATGGATCAAGAGGTTAGGAGTTCAAGACCAGTCTGACCAATATGGTGAAACCCTGTCTCTACTAAACTACAAAAATTAGCTGGGCGTGGTGGCGCACACCTGTAGTCCTAACTACTCTCAAGGCTGAGGCAGGAGAATCACTTGAGGCGGAGGCTGCAATGAGCCAAGATCACATCACTGCACTCCAGCCTGGGCTGTAACAGCAAAACTCTTGTCTCAAAAACAAAACACAAACAGCAAAGTAACACAGATTGTTTGATTTTTTGTTGTTTTCTTTTTGAGACAGAGTCTCACTCTGTCAACCAGGCTGGAGTGCAGTGGCACAAGCTTGGCTCACTGCAACCTCCACCTCCCAGGTTCAAGCGATTCTCCTGCCTCAGCCTCCCCAAGCAGCTGGGACTACAGGCCACTATGCCTGGCTAATTTTTGTGTTTTTAGTAGAGACAGGATTTCACCATGTTGGCCATGCTGATCCTGATCTCCTGACCTCATGTGATCCTCCTGCCTCAGCCTCCCAAACAAAGTGCTGGGATTACAGGCATGAGCCACCATGCCTGGCCCAGGCTGAGTAATTTATAAACAGTAGAAATGTATTTCTCACAGTTCTGAAGGCTGGGAAATTCAAGGTCAAGGTGCCTGCAGGTTTGATGTTTGGTGAGGGCTGCTCTGTGCTTCTAAGATGGCACCTGTTGCTGCATCCTCAGTAGGGAGAAGAATGCTGTGTCCTCACATGGTGGAAGACAGAAGGGTAAAAAAGGAGCAAACTCTCTGAAGCCCCTTCCCTACCTGTTTTTTTTGTTTTTGTTTTTTTGTTTTTTTTCTGAGACCCGGTTTCACTCTTCTTGCGCAGGCTGTAATGCAATGGTGTAATCTGGGCTCACCGCAACCTCTGCCTCTGGAGTTCAAGCAATTCTCCAGGTTCAGCCTCCTGAATAGCTGGGATTACAGGCATGTACCACCACACCTGGCTAATTTTGTATTTTTAGTAGAGATGGGGTTTCTCCATGTTGGTCAGGCTGATCTCAAATTCCCAACCTCAGGCAATCCTCCCTCCTCGACCTCCCAAAGTCCTGGGATTACAGGCTTGAACCATTGTGCCCGGCCTTTTGTGTGTGTGTGTGTGTGTGTGTGTGTGTGTGTGTGTGTGTTAGGGTCTGGCTCTGTCTCCCAGGCTGGAATGCAGTGGCTCTATCACAGCTTACCTCCCTGGCTCAAGTGATCCTTCCCCCTCAGCCACCGGAGTAACTGGAACTACAGGCGCAAACCACCATGCCCAGCTTTTTTTTTTTTTTTTTTTTTTTTGTAGAGACAGGGTTTCTACATGTTGCCCAGGCTGGTCCAAAAGGAGAAAATAAGGACTCCTGGACTCAGCAATCTGCCTGCCTTGGCCTCCAAAAGCATTAAGATTACAGGCATGAACCACCATACCCGGCATCTGAAGCCCCTTTTATATGGGGATGTATCCCTCCATGGAGGCAGACTCCTCATGACTGACTTAGTCACTTCCCAAAAGGTCCAGCCTCTTAATATCACCACTATTAGGATTAAGTTTCTGCATGAATTTTGGAGGGAACACACATTCATTCATTCATTCAGAGACAGAATCTCACTCTGTCGCCAGTCTGGAGTGCAGTGGCGCTATCTCGGCTCACTGCACCCTCCGCCTCCCGGGTTCAAGCAATTCTCCAGCTTCAGCCCCCTGAATAGGTGGGATTACAGGCATGTACCACCACACCTGGCTAATTTTTACATTTTCAGTAGAGGCGGGGTTTCACCAAATTAGTCAGGCTGGTCTTGAACTCCTAACCTTGTGATCTGCCCACTCAGCCTCCCAAAGTATTGGGATTACAGGTGTGAGCCACCACTCCCGGCCAGGAACACACATTTAAACAACAACACCCTCCTTCAGCATCTTCTCCATTCAACAGCACATCCTTTTTTAAAAAACACAAATCAACTAACGTCATGCTTCTGCTCAAAAAACTAAAATGGCTTCGTAGCTTCCTGTCACATTTAGAACATAATCCACAACATTCGTGACTGCTTACAGTGTCCTGCATGAGCAGACTCGTAGCTGTCTTCAGCATCATTTCTCCTGCCACTCTGCCCCTGCTTCACTTCACTCCTGCCAAATCTGCCTTCTGGCACCCTGCCAAGCACGAGTCCTCCTTTTGGTGTCTGTGTTTGAAATGCCTTCTGTATGAAATGCTGTTTTCAGATACTCCAAGGTTGACTTCCTCTTGTGATTCAGATTTCTGTTCAAGTGTCGTCTCTATTGAGAGAGGAACCCTAACCACTCTATCTTAATCTTCCCCACCCCTAACCCTTTATCACCTTGCCTTGATATGTTTATCCTTCAAAATGTCCCCTTGACATTACATATTTATTGTCTGCAAAGGCTGCCATGACAAAATACCACAAATAGGTGGCTTAAACAACAGGAATGTGTTTTCTCATAGTTTTAGTTGCTGGACATCCAAGATCGAGGTGCCAGCAGGGTTCATTTCCCCTGAGACTTACCCCTTGACTGTCTTGATGGCTGTCTTCTCAGTGTCCTCACATGGCCTTTTCTCTATTCACAGGCCTTATGCCTCTTCCTCGTCTCATAAGGACAATTGTCCTATTGGACTAGAGCCCCACCCTAGTGACCTCATTTAACCTTAAATACCTCCTTAAAGGCCCATCATTCTAAGATACTAGCGGTTAGAGCTTCAACATATGAATTTTTTTGTTTTTATATGAAGTCTTGCTCTGTTGCCCAGGCTGGAGTGCAGTGGCACAATCTTGGCTCACTACAACCTCTGCCTCCCGGGTTCAAGCAATTCTCCTGCCTCAGCCTCCCGAGTACCTGGGATTATAGGCGCCTGCCATCAGGCCCAGCTGATTTATGTATTTTTGTAGACACAAAGTTTCACCATGTTGGCCAGGTTGGTCTTGAACTGACCTCAGGTGATCCACCTGCCTCGGCCTCCCAAAGTGCTGGAATTATGGGCATGAGCCACCATGCTCGGCAACATATGAATTTTAGGACACGATTTGGTCCATGACCCTTTACCCTCTGGCCCCCCAAAATTTGTCCTCACATGCAAAATACATTCATCTCTATTTCAGCAGGCCCTAAAGTCTTAACCCATTCCAGGATCAGTTCCAAATCCAAAATTTCATCTGAACATCATCTAAATCTCGTATGGGTAAGACTCAAGGTATAATGAATCCTGAGGCAAATTTTTTTCCAACCTGAGCCTGGGAAACCAGACAAGTTTTGTGCTTCCATAATATAACTGTGGGGCATGCATAGGCTAGATATTCCCATTCCAAATAGGGGAAATGGAATAAATAAGAACGAAGAAAGAGGTACCTGGTCTTTCAAGCCAAAATTCTAATGAGGCAAATTCCAGTTTTTGTTGTTTTTTTTTTTTGAGATGGAGTCTTGACGTGTTGCCCAGGCTGGAGGGCAGTGGCACAATCTTGGCTCACTACAACCTCCACCTCCCAGGTTAAGTGATTCTCCTGCCTCAACCTCCCAAGTAGCTGGGATTATAGGTGTGCACCACCATGCCCAGCTAATTTTTGTATTTTTAGTAGAGATAGGGTTTCACCATGTTGGCTAGGTTGGTCTTGAACTCCTGACCGCAGGTGATCTGCCCACCTTGGCCTCCCAAAGTGCTGGGATTGCAAGTGTGAGCCACTGCACTTGGCCCATAATTTCTTTATCGAATGGTTTTCTAGCCACACTCAGTATTCTCTCCAGAACATGCTTTCTCAGTACTTTGCAATATGGATAGGCCAAGAATTTCCCCAATCTTCAAATAATGGTTCCTTTTTGCTTACAATTTCTCATTCAGTTTATCACTTCTTCTCACATGTTACTATAAGCAGCAAGGAGAAACCAGGCCATACCCTCAGCATTTTGCTTAGAACTCACCTCAGCTAAATATGCATTTCATCACAAATAAGTTCTTTCCATAAAACATTGTCACAGGCTGGGCGTGGTGGCTCACACCTATAATCCCAGCACTTTGAGAGGCCAAGGCGGGTGGATCACGAGGTCAAGAGATCAAGACCATCCTGGTCAACATGGTGAAACCCCGTCTCTACTAAAAATACAAAAAATTAGCTGGGCACAGTGGTGTGTGCCTGTAATCCCAGCTACTCAGGAGGCTGAGGCAGGAGAATTGCCTGAACCCAGGAGGCGGAGGTTGTGGTGAGCCGAGATAGCACCATTACACTCCAGCCTCGGTAACAAGAGCGAAACTCTGTCTCAGGGAAAAAAAAAAAAAAAATTGACACAATATTGAGCCAAGCTTTTTTGTCACTTTATAACAATGGATTCCTTTTTCTTCAGTTTCCAATAACATGTTCCTCATTTCCATCAGAGAACTCACAGAATCACCTTTTAATTTAATTTTATTTTATTTTGCATATTTATTTTTTAGAGGGTCCCATGGAGAAACAGAATCACCTTTTTTTTTTTTTTTTTGAGACCAAGTCTTGCTCTGTCCCCCAGGCTGGAGTGCAGTGGCGCGATAGCTCACTGCAACCTCTGCCTCCAGGTTCAAGCAATTATCCTGCCTCAGCCTCCACATAGCTAGGATTACAGGCATGTGCCACCACACCCGGCTAATTTTTGTATTTTTAGTAGAGATGGGGTTTCACCATGTTAGCCAGAATGGTCTTGACTTCCTGTCCTCATGATCTGCCTGCCTCAGTCTCCCACAGTGTTGGGATTACAGGCATGAGCCACCACACACGGCCCAGAATCACTTTTTTTTTCTTTTTGGAAGTGAATAGAGACAGAGATGGAGTTTAGGAGGGGAAGACAGGCTTCCACAAGAGAGTGCGGAAGGAGACTCTGAGGGAAAATCCAGGATAGAGAAAAGCAGCTTCCACAAGAGTGTTCGTGGAAGGGGATCCAAACATGGAGTCCCCAGAATCACTTTTAATATTGATATTCCTACCAAGAATCTCTTTCTGATGCTGGGAAGTTAAAAAAAAAAAATCTGTTTTTTTTTTGAGACAGAGTTTCACTCTTGTTGCTCAGGCTGGAGTGCAATGGTGCAATCTCAGCTCCCTACAACATCCGCCTCCTAGGTTAAGGTGATTCTCCTGCCTCAGCCTCCTGGGTCGCTGGGATTACAGGCATGTGCCACCACTACATCTGGCTAATTTTGTATTTTTAGTAGAGACAAGGTTTTTCCATGTTGGTCAGGCTAGTCTCGAACTTCTGACCTCAGGTGATCCACCCACTTCGGCCTCCCAAAGTGCTGTGCTTACAGGCTTGAGCCACCGTGCCTGGCCACAAGAATCTCTTTAAGGCAATTTAGGCTTTTTCTAGTATTTACTTCAAAATTCTTTCAGCTGCTACTCATTATCCAGTTCCACAGCCATTTCCACATTTTTAGGTATTTGTTACAGTAACACTCTACTTTATTATTTTTTTAAAGATGGGGTTTCACCATGTTGGTCAGGCTGGTCTTGAACCCCCGACCTCAGTTGATCAGCCAGCCTTGGCCTCCAAAGTGCTTGGATTACAGGCGTGAGCCACCAAGCCCGGCCTACACTCTACTTTTTAGTACCAAAATCTGTATGAGTTAGAGTACTCCAGATAGGGTGCATAGGGGTGTGTCTGTGTGTGTGTGTGTGTGTGTGTGTGCAAGCATGCTTGCCTGTATATAGATATATTCATTTATTTACTTATTTATTTATTTTTGAGATGAGTCTTACTCTGTCGCCCAGGCTGGAGTGCAATGGCATGATCTTGGCTCACTGCAACCTCTGCCTCCCGGGTTCAAGTGATTCTCCTGCCTCAGACTTCCAAGTAGCTGGGATGACAGACATGTGCCACCACATCCAGCTAATTTTTTATATTTTTAGTAGGGATGGGGTTTCTCCATGTTGGTAGGCTGGTCTTGAACTCCAGCCTCAGGTGATCCACCCACCTCAACCTCCCAAAGAGCTGGGATTACAGGCATGAGCCTCCACACCTGGCCTGGCTCACATGATTATAGAGGCTGACAAGTCCAAAAACTACAAGAAGGGCTGACTCTCTAGAAACCCAGAAAGAGCTGATATTGCAGTTGAAGTCTGAAACCCCTTTGCTGGCTCAGAGAGTCAGTCTGTTGTTTTTTTCAGGTCTTCAACTGATTGAATGAGGCCCACCCACAATATGGAAGATAATCTTCTTTACTTAAAGTCCACTGATTTAAATATAAATCTCATCCCAAACACTCTCACAGAAACATTTAGAATGAGGTTTGACCATATATGTGGGCACTGTAGTCCAACCAAGTTGACACATAAAATAAAACATCACAAAGAGCTTCTGTATTGCAATTTAGATGTTGGGCACAGTGGCTCATACCTTGTAATCCCAGTACTTTGGGAGGCCAAAGCAGGAGGATCACTTGAGCTCAGGAATTTAAGATCATCCTGGGCTACATGAGAAGATTTCATCTCTACTAAAAACCAGCAAAATTAACCAGGCATGGTGTTATGCACATATAGTCCCAGCTGCTTGGGAGGCTGATGCAGGGAGATCTTAGCATCATGGCTCACTGCAGTCCCAACCTCGCTTGAGCTAGGAGGTCGAGGCAGCAGTGAATAATCATGGTGCCATTGTACTAGCCTAGATGACAAAGTGAGGCACTGTCTCAAACATACAAATAAATAAAATAATATTTAAGCTCTATGAGGGTAGATATGGGGATCACTCCACCAGCGTAGAGACCCCTCCATGTCTTCGCCATTACGGAGTTAGAGCCCGGACATATTCTTCCCCCGCTGAGGGCAGTTGAGCTGAGGAAAAAGAAGGAAGTGATAGAGGCCTGAGTTTGCAGAAGCCTATTCTTGATCCACTGAGCTAATGGCATGTCTGGGTGAGGCCTGTGTGACCATTTACGAGACTATTGTCTCCCTCGAAGTTCCCGTTCTGGGCTGGTTTTATGACTCTGTTTACCTGCATTCACTAAATCCTATGATCGCTCACATGTTACTAGAAAATTGCTACCCCTCAAATTATCACTTGCCTTGATGTTACTTACTGTAACTGTAGTTATTGATAAGAGGATAAGAATCTTTATAGGATAAGAATCTTTTGTTTGTTTTGTGTTCCGTGACCTCTAGATAAACCTGTATGCTACCCCCTCCCCTGCTTACTTTGTAATTTTCTGTTCCCTCCTGATAAAACTTTTGTAATGGGACCTACGTCAGTCACTGTATGTAAAAGGATATATAAACTCTTCCAACATCTAGCAACCACGACGTGGGGCCTGGACACGAGAGACTACAGTGACGCTCAATCAAAGTTGAAGGAGGGCGCTGATAGTAAGTTTTTGGTCAATTTTTAATCTTGTATATATAAGTTTTTGACTTTAAGTGAAAGAGTTCAATCTGGAGTAAAGACATGGGGAATACTAAGTCAAAGGAACATAACATGTTTATTCAATTGTTACAGTCTATGATTAAGTCTCATGGTCATGATATTAAGCAGAAAACTGTGGAGGAATTTGTGCACATTGTTCGTGAAATTTGTCCGTGGGTCCCTGAAGGTGGGTTTCTTGATGAAGCCACCTGGCTCGTTATTGGTGAAAAGATTGATCAGTTTTGTTTTTATAATAAGTCTCTACCTCAGTGTGAAATTTTACTCTCTGTTTGGCCTAAGTTACGTGACTGTGTTTGTCCTTGCAAACCTCCTCCTTACACTGCTGTTCCTGATACTTCTACATCTTTTTCTGCGCTGCATTCCCTACCCACTGCTTCTCCCCCACCCGATCCACACGATCTCCCTCCCCCACCCGATCCACATGATCTCGCTGAACAGGGCTCTGTCTCCCATGGTCCTTATCCCTCTACCCCTGCCGCTGAGCCTCTTACTGAGGTTCTAGAGGATACCACACACCAGCCAACACTGCCCCAATGGTCCCCTGGTCCTGTTACCTTTACTATGCCACCTGATCTTGCCAAACAGTTTCATGATGTTTTGTCACTTTGTTCTAGGGCACTCACGGCACAACACCCACACTCCTGTTACCCAGTTTCATGCCAGGCTTCTTTGCCTGCCTCTCCCAGTTCCTTGGTCCCTGTGAGTTCCTCAGCACTTTCTCCTGCCCTTTTGTCTATGGATAGAGGTTTTCCTGAAGCGGATAACTTATTCCCAGTATTATATCCTGTGATGGAGTCTGTAGATGATCAAGGTTGTGCTGTTCATCATTTTGAACCTATTGCCCCAAAAACCTTACGAGAACTTAAAGAGGCTGTTGCCCAGTACGGTCCTACAGCTCCTTATACTTTAACCTTACTTGATAACCTTTCCTTTTTCCAGCTCCCTCCCATGGACTGGAACCGCCTGGCCAGAGCTTGTCTCTCTGGTAGTGACTTTCTCTTGTGGAAAGCCTATTATGAGGAAGCTGCTTCTGAGCAGGCACGGCATAACCGCCGGCAACAATCCCCTGTTACTCTTGATATGCTTATGGGTCGTGGCAAACATGAGGATCTTAATGATCAAATTAATATGCCTAATGACACCTATTCTCAGATTAATTCTCTTGCCCTGCGTGCTTGGCGCCTGTTGCCTTCTTCCACTTCTAAGACTGAGCAAGTGTCCCGCATTCGTCAGGGTCCAGATGAACCTTATCAGGATTTTGTTTCTCGGCTTATGCAGTCTGTTAATCGCCAAATAACAGATGAGGACACTGCCTCTATGCTTGTCAAGCAGTTGGCATTCCAAAGTGCTAACGCCGCCTGTCAGGCTGCCATTAGACCATGGCGCCACAAGGTGGATCTACAAGGCTATATTCACCTGTGTGCCGATATTGGACACGCTTACCAACAGGGTTTTGCTATGGCTGCCGCTCAGGCCGGTATGACTGTCGCTGCTTTTCTTAAACAAAAGTCTAATCAGTCTAAACCTAATTTGAAATGTTTCCGCTGTGGTGGTGTTGGACATTTCGCTAAGTCATGCAAAGCAGCTGTCCAGACAGCCCCACCGCCTTTGGCATCACCGGCTCCTCCGGCGCCTGCTAAGCCATCTCCCCGCCAACCAGGTGAATGCCCACGTTGCCACCGCGGTAATCACTGGGCCAATGAATGCCATTCAAAGCGTGATGCTCAGGGCAATCCACTGCAGTCATGTTTGGGAAACTCCCAGGGGGGCTGCCCCAGCCCCCTCAACAACTCGGGCAATCTCTGACTCACCAAAATCCGTTTCTCAGCTCTTCCAAGCAACACCAAACAGTGCAGGACTTGACCTCTGTCCCTCCATCACACAAATATTAACTCCTGATATGGGCCCACAGGCAATATCTACTGGTGTTTTTTGGCCCTTTGCCTTTTAATCATTTGGGTCTTGTTTTGGGTCACAGTAGTTGTTCTTTGAAAGGACTTCATATTCTCCGTGGTGTTATTGACTCTGACTATACAGGTGAAATCAAAGTTATGATTTGGTCTCCTGCGGGTGTTTATAATCTCACCCCTGATCAACTTTTTTGCCCAATTATTACTCATACCTGTTAATTTGCAGGTGGGTTCTCCACTTGTAACCAACCCCAGAGGAGATCGTGGTTTTGGATCTTCCTCTTATGCTTACTGGATACAATCGATTTCCACCACTAGGCCTGAACTGTGTCTTACAATTAATGGCAAATCTTTTAAAGGCCTTCTGGACACTGGAGCTGATGTGTCTGTTATTTCTTCCAAATTTTGGCCTTCTTCTTGGCCAGCCACTCCTACCATGACAGCCCTACAAGGTATAGGTATGAGTAATCATCCCTTACAATCTGCTGACTTACTTTCCTGGACTGATCATGAGGGCCATTCTGGCTCATTCCGCCCATACATTGTTGATGGAATTCCTCTTAATCTCTGGGGCCGTGATGTCCTGGAGGCTATGGGGGCTCATTTGGTTACTGGCAATAAAGCTTTACACATGATGTTACAACAAGGTTATCAGCCTTCTAAGGGATTAGGAAAATGTTTGCAAGGCATGCCTGAGCTGCTTTCCTTGCCACAAAAATCTGACCGTTCTGGACTAGGTTATTTTTCCAAGGGGCCACTGTAATTCCTGATGCTCATGCTGATGCCATCACATGGAAGTCTGATGTTCCAGTATGGGTAGAACAGTGGCCCCTGTCCTCTGAAAAGATTTCTGCAGCCCATGAGTTTGTTCAGGAACAACTTGCTGCTAGACATATTCGTCCTACTAACAGTCCTTGGAATTCTCCTGTTTTTGTCATAAAGAAAAAGTCTGGTAAATGGCGTTTGCTGCAAGACCTTAGAAAAGTTAATGAAACTATGGAAATTATGGGACCCTTACAACCTGGTTTGCCTTTACCTGTTGTTGTTCCACAACACTGGCATTTGATTGTTATTGATTTAAAGGACTGCTTTTTTACTATTCCTTTGTCGCCTGCCGATTGCAAGTGGTTTGCTTTTAGTATTCTGTCAACTAATTTTGAATGTCCTTACGATAGATACAGATGGGTCGTTCTTCCACAAGGCATGGCCAATAGTCCCACCTTATGTCAGTCCTATGTGGCTAAAGCCATTTTCCCTGTTCACCAGGAATATCCTGACGTTCTTCTTTTACATTACATGGATGATTTATTATTGGCAGCTTCTTCACAACTTTTGTTGTCCAAGGCGTTCCTGTCCTTACAGCAATGCCTTGACAAAGTTCATCTTGTCATTGCCCCTGAAAAAATTCAAACTGTTACCCCTACCATTATCTTGGTTGTTTAATTGAACATAACCGTGTGTCTTTTAAAAGCCCAATTTTATCTACCACCAATCTTAAGACATTAAATGATTTCCAAAAATTTCTGGGTGATATCAATTGGATTCGTCCTAGTCTGAGGTTAACTACTGGTCAACTAAAACCTTTATTTGATACCCTGAAAGGCTCTTCTAATCCAACTTCTCCTAGGACCTTGTCTCCCCAAGCTTCAGAGGCTTTACAGTTGGTCCATCAGACTTTGTCACAACAAAAGTTGTCTAGAATTAAGCATAATGTCTCATGGTGTTACTGTGTGCTCCGCACTTCTTATACTCCTACTGGTGTTTTTTGGCAACAGGGTGTTTTGGAATGGATACATCTTCCTGCCACCTGCTCTAAAGTTATTTCTCCATATTTTGACCTTGTGGCTGTTTTGATTACCAAAGGCAGACAACATGCTCTTACTTTGTTTGGTTTTGAACCTCCTGTTATTATCATTCCCTATTCCACTGCACAGCAGCAATGGCTTTGGCAATTTTGTGATTCCTGGCAATTGGCATTTGCAGGTTTTCCCGGTCAGATCTCCTGCCATTATCCAGCTGACAAGATTTTACCTTTTTATTCTCAACGTTCTCTCATTTTCCCTCAAATTTGTGTTAAAGCTCCTATGCCTTCAGCAGCTCTAGCCTTCACCGATGGCTCTTCTATGGGTCTCGCTGCAGGCACTGTTAATTTTGCAGTTGCCCCTGCCCATACCGGTGAAGCTGTTAAAGATGTCATTGCTCATTGCTTGCGAGTTTTTTCTGTTCTAGGTGTTCCTAAAATTTTGAAGATGGACAATGGACCGGCTTATACCAGCAAGACTTTTGCTTCCTTTTGTTCTCAGTTTCAAATCTCTCATCACACAGGCATTCCATACAATCCCCAGGGTCAAGGAATTGTAGAGTGTTTTCATTCCATTTTGAAAACTCTTTTACAGAAACTATGCCATGACTAAGTCACCTCATAATTGGTTAAATCATGCCCTTTATGTTCTTAACTTTTTAACTTTAGATACTGATGGCCATTCCTCTGCTGATCGCTTTTGGCATCCACAGCACAAACCTACACCAGAGGTTTTGTGGAAAGATTCTCTTTCTAACCAGTGGCTTGGCCCTGATCCAGTCCTCATATGGGGACGAGGACATGTCTGTGTTTTTCCCAGGTCTGCCAACTCTCCTGTTTGGGTGCCTGAATGACTAGTTAAACATGCCCCCCTGCAATCCGGTCAACGGGCTCATTCCCCGGTTTCATCGTCTTCATGTGACGCCACAGCAGCCGCGCAGACGCCGTCCTCGCTGCCGCTCTCCGTCCCTGACAACTCCATGCGGTGTACCCCTTCCAACGTGGGCCCAGATCTGATGCCTCAGTGCTGAAGCCTCTCGACTAATTATGGAAAATGGACAATCTCCTACCCCTTCCACTTTATTTCTTGCCATGATTGCTATTTTATCATGTCAAACCAATACTCAAGCTGAGGCTCAACCATTGCCTGATTCTCAGGTTCTTTGGGCCTATGTCCCCGATCCCCCAGTCCTTCGTCCTGTCACCTGGAATGATCCTTCATTTCCTGTCTATCTTAATGATACCTCTGTCCTCGGTTTCCCTTCCTCTGCTCATGTTACTCCTCAATCTGCAACTTACTCTTATACGGCTCAAGCTGCCAGTCTTCCCATGTGTTTTCATGCCCCTGCCTTTTCAGATTCTCTTCCATCCACTTCTTTGCCTGTTACCCCTTTCAAACCCTCTTTACTGCTTTGATTTGGCTTTAAAACAACTTTCTACCTATGAAGGACCTTCTAAATTACTCCCTGGTGAAACTTTCTATTTTTCTCAAGACTGGTCCTTGATTTACTATGGTATCAAGGAATCCTGGAATCTTACTTCTCCTGATTTCCCTGATAAGGACAGAACCCACTGTCACCCTACTAACCATTCTTTTGATCCTTCCCCTCCCTGGCGTACTTGTTTTACCAAGCATCAGGCTCTACGATATACTCTGTCTTCTGGTTTTACTTTGTATGATTGGTCTATCCCCGTTCCTCTTAGTAATTCTGCCTCTCATTATCAAGTTCCTGGAGGCTGGAGCACTCCCTTTGTCTACACCTCATCTGGCCACCTGTTCCCCTCCCTATGGTGACTTTTTACTGCCTTGGTACCTACTTATCACACAATTGGTTCCCACAGCCCTGCCTTCACTTCTTTCTCCCCTTCCTATCACTATGTCAAAGTCTGTGTTGCCGCCCCATATGCTCTTTTGTATGGCTCTATTAATATTACTTATGCCTCTGGACAATATTTTATTTCTTGTTCCTCCTGCACACTTACCAATTGTTTGGATTCTTCTGCCTTTCCTACCCCCACCATCCTTGTTGTTCACCAACAACCTTATGTTATGCTTCCCATTAATATTTCTGGTCCCTGGTATGATGAGCGTAGCCTGCAGATACTCCATCAGATTCGGGACCTTGTCATTCGCCCAAAACATTTTATTGGCTTGCTTGTTACTGGAATTTTGGCTATTGTTTCTATCATGGCCACAGCTGCTACGGCGGCTGTAGGCCTTGCTCACAGTGTTCAAACTGCTACTTATGTTAATCATCTTGATCAAAATATTTCTGTTTCTTTGGGTACACAAATGGATATTGACAAGAAGTTGGAGGTAAAACTTAATGCTTTAGAACAAACTGTTACTTTATTAGGTGATAAGGTGTATAATATTCAGTCCTGTTTGCTGTTACGTTGTCATGTTGACTTTAAATACATTTGTGTTACCAATACGCCCTATAATGACACCCAGTGGAGATGGCCTTTAGTTAAAGCCCATTTACAAGGTAACTGGAGTCATAATAACTTGTCCCTTGATATTCTTAAATTTCAACAGCAAATTCATGCCATTGATTTCTCACGCCAAGACCTCCCACAGGATGATACCATTGCTCCTGATATTGTTAACACTTTATCCTCCTGGACCCGTGGCTTTCATCTGCCATCCTTTTCTAGCATTTTGGCTGTTGGTGGCTGCATTCTTCTGCTCCTCATTCTTCTACCCTTCCTCTTTTGATTTGTGTTCTCCTCCCTCCAGCGCATATAGCTCAAACGTTTTAAGCTTCATTTGAAAAATAATAAATATGGGGGAGATATGGGGATCACTCCACCAGCGTAGAGACCCCTCCGTGTCTCCGCCATTACGGAGTTAGAGCCTGGACATATTCTTCCCCCGCTGAGGGCAGTCGAGCTGAGGAAAAAGAAGGAAGTGATAGAGGCCTGAGTTTGCAGAAGCCTATTCTTGATCCACTGAGCTAATGGCATGTCTGGGTGAGGCCTGCGTGACCATTTACGAGACTATTGTCTCCCTTGCAGTTCCCGTTCTGGGCTGGTTTTATGACTCTGTTTACCTGCATTCACTAAATCCCGTGATCGCTCACATGTTACTAGAAAATTGCTACCCCTCAAATTATCACTTGCCTTGATGCTATTTACTGTAACTGTAGTTATTGATAAGAGGATAAGAATCTTTATAGGATGAGAATCTTTTGTTTGTTTTGTGTTCTGTGACCTCTAGATAAACCTGTATGCTACCCCCTCCCCTGCTTACTTTGTAATTTTCTGTTCCCTCCTGATAAAATTTTTATAATGGGACCTACGTCAGTCACTGTATGTTGTATGTAAAAACATATATAAACTTTGTGCACGAGAATAAACTGCTGTCTTTGGCCTGGCCTGATTCAGCCCTCCAGACCTCATTCTTTCTGTCATTCTTTTCTTCTGCACACTCTCTCTTCCAGGTATTGGGACCCTCTTGCTGGTCAAGAGACCCCCAGCAGACATGCCAATCTCACGAACCACAACAGGTAGAGACTTTGACTTAGTGGCATTTATATTGTCTGTGCCTAGTAGTATATCTAGTATGCAGCAGATATTCAATAAATAATTGATGAAAAATACACAAATGGGCAGAGCCTTTTTTTTTTTTTTTTGAGATAGAGTCTCATGCTGTTTCCCAGACTGGAGTGCAGCAATGAGATCTCAGCTCACTGCAACCTCACCTCCCAAGATCAGTTGATTCTCCTGCCTCAGCCTCCTGAGTAGCCAGGATTACAGGCATGCATCACTACACCTGGCTACTTTTTGTGTTTTTAGTAGACACAGGGTTTAACCATGTTAGCCAGGCTGGTCTCAAATTCCTGACCTCAGGTGATCTGCCCACTTTGGCCTCCCTAAGTGCTGGGATTATAGGCCTGAGCCACAGCACCTGGCCTAAATATACTTTTGCTCTTGTTGCTGAGGCTGCAGTGCAATGGCTCAATCTCAGCTCACCACAAGCTCTGCCTCTCAGGTTCAAGCAATTCTCCTGCCTCAGCCTCTGGAGTAGCTAGGATTGCAGGTGTGTGCCACCTCACCAAACTAATTTTGTATTTTTAGTAGAGACGGTGTTTCTCCATGTTGATCAGACTGGTCTCAAACACCCAACCTCAGGTAATCCGCCCACCTCAGCCTCCCAAAGCGCTGAGATTACAGGCATGAGCCACTGTGCCTGGGCTAAATATACTATTTTTTTTTTTGAGATGGAGTCTCCCTCTGTCACCCAGGCTGAAGTGCAGTGGCGTGATTTCTACTCACTGGAACCCCTGCCTCCCAGTTCAAGCGATTCTCCTGCCTCAGTCTCCTGAGTAGCTGGGATTACAGGCATGTGCCACCACACCCAGCCAGTTGTTTTGTATAGACCATGTTTCAACATATTTGTCAGGCTGGTCTTGAAATCCTGACCTCAGGTGATCCGCCTGCCTCAGCCTCTCAAAGTTCTGGGATTACAGGCATAAGCCACTGCCCCTGGCCTAAATAGACTTTTTGTTCGTTTGTTTGTTTTATTAATAGAGACAGGGTTTCACCATGCTGGCCAGGCTGGTTTCGAACTCCTGGCCTCCTGATCCACCCGCCTCTGCCTCCCAAAGTGCTGGGATTACAGGCGTAAGCCACCGCACCCGGCCTTTCTAAATATACTTTTTTTTTTTTTTTTTTTTTTTTTTTTTTTTTTGAGACGGAGTTTCGCTCTTGTTACCCAAGCTGGAGTGCAATGGCGCAATCTCGGCTCACCGCAACCTCCGCCTCCTGGGTTCAGGCAATTCTCCTGCCTCAGCTTCCTGAGTAGCTGGGATTACAGGCACGCGCCACCATGCCCAGCTAATTTTTTGCATTTTTAGTAGAGACGGGGTTTCACCATGTTGACCAGGATGGTCTCGATCTCTTGACCTCGTGATCCACCCGCCTCGGCCTCCCAAAGTGCTGGGATTACAGGCGTGAGCCACCGCGCCCGGCCTCTAAATATACTTTTAAAAGTACTCATCTCAGGCTGGGTGCAGTGACTCACACCTATAATCCCAGCACTTTGGGAGGACATAGTGGGAGGATTACTTTAGGTCAGGAGTTTGAGACCAGCCTGGCCAACATGGTGAAAATCCATCTCTACTAAATACAAAAAAAATTAGCTCAGTGAAGTGGTGCACACCTGTAATCGCAGCTACTCGGGAGGCTGAGACGGGAGAATTGCTTGAACCCTGGAGGCAGAAGTTGCAGTGAGTTAAGACGAGACCGGCCATTGCATTCCAGCCTGGGTAGCAGAGTGAGACTCTGTCTCAAAAAAAAAAAAAAAAAAAAAAAAAAAAACACCAAAAAACTCACCTCACAGGCCAGGTGTGGTGACTCACACCTATAATACTAGCATTTTGGGAGGCTGAGGCAGGATGATTGCTTGATCCCAGGAGTTTGAGACCAGCCCAGGCGATATAGTAAGATCCCATCTGTGTAAAAACTAAATAAATGAAAAAAAATGGGCTGGGCACAGTGGCTCACACCTGTAATCCCAGCACTTTGGGAGGCCAAGGCAGATGGATCATAAGGTCAGGGGTTCAAGACTAGCCTGGCCAAGATGGTGAAACCCTGTCTCTACTAAAAATACAAAAAATAGCCGGGCATGGTGGTGGGCGCCTGTAATCCCGGCTACTTGGGAGGCTGAGGCAGAGAATTGCTTGAACCCAGGATGTGGAGGTTGCAGTGAGCTGAGATCAAGCCACTCATGCACCAGCCAGGGCAACAGAATGAGACTCTGTCTCTAAATAAATAAATAAATAAAATGCATAATGACTGAAGAAATGAATATTTGGGCTATAGAGTGCATCTGCCTTTTTTTTTTCAGGAGCATGTTTACTGTGTTTGAGATGATACATCAGGTGCTCTCTGAGCTACAAAGGGTAAAAGGAAATCCTCTCATTACAAACTGACAAAGGTAAAAGGTAAAACATTTTTCACAACAGCATGAACCACATACTCAGATCTGAGTTTAATACAAATGACGTAATTCCTAGTCATCTACAGCTACTATTATAACTTCATACAGATAATGAATTAGGCTAAAATGCACTATAATATTTGGTAGACTTCAGGACCAGTATCCTTAGTACATCAGAAAACACATTTTGATATCCCAGAAGCAAGACTTGCACGTAGGTGTTTTGTTTTGTTTTGTTTTGTTTTGTTTTGTTTTGTTTGAGACAGAGTTTTGTTCTTGTTACCCAGGCTGGAGTGCAATGACACGATCTCAGCTCACCGCAACCTCCACCTCCTGGGTTCAAGCAATTCTTCTGCCTCAGCCTCCCGAGTAGCTGGGACTACAGGCATGTGCCACCATGCCCAGCTAATTTTTGTATTTTTTTTTTTTTTTTTTTTTTTTGAGACGGAGTCTCACTCTTGTTACCCAGTCTGGAGTGCAATGGCGCGATCTCGGCTCACCGCAACCTCCGCCTCCTGGGTTCAAGCAATTCTCCTGCCTCAGCTTCCTGAGTAGCTGGGATTACAGGCATGCGCCACCATGCCCAGCTAATTTTTTGTATTTTTAGTAGAGATGGGGTTTCACCATGTTGACCAGGATGGTCTCGATCTCTTGACCTCGTGATCCACCCACCTCGGCCTCCCAAAGTGCTGGGATTACAGGCGTGAGCCACCGCGCCCGGCTAATTTTTGTATTTTTAGTAGAGACGGGGTTTCACCATGTTGACCAGGATGGTCTCGATCTCTTGACCTCATGATCCACCTGCCTCGGCCTCCCAAAGTGCTGGGATTATAGGTGTGAGCCACCACACCCGGCCTGCACGTAAGTGTTTTAAACATAACTAATCTACAGCTACAAAGTTCTTCTCTTGATAGCATTTACCTTTTTGGGGAGTCTCCCAGGCTCCAAAGGTTAAAAGCAGAGTAGAATCAGTATAACATATACAGAGAAGTCCGTATTGTAAAGGCTATAAAGAATGGCAGCACAGTGAGAAGATGCCTTCTGTTCCTTCACACTGCATACAAATTATGTGAATTATGTTGCGTGTCTCTTGGTCCACTGTCTGGCTATCCTGTCGTGTTCTGCTCTGTTGATCAAGTACTGAGTGGCTATGCTTCCAACCAGAGGATCCGCAGGGTTGCAGTCTGTCAAAAGGGAACAAATAGACAGCAAAACCTTTGAAATAGTCAAAGCAGGACTCCAGTTGTCTTTAAGGATGTCCAGACAGATGACTCCCTGACTGCTGATGTTGCAGTGATAGATTCTGGTGCAGAAAGTAACCTTTGGTGGCTTAAATGGATAATCTGATGAAAATGTGATATCCAGAAAAAACACACCACCTTCATACACAGAACCCGGTGCACCAAGTATAGTTGACCTCCATTCATAAATGTTATCTCCTTTAGGCCCAGCACTGCAATTAGGAGGAGGATAAAGGGTTATTTCAGCTAGCTCCTTTAGAATTCTTTTAGCACTAGTGGATAACTTGGCAGTGGTTTTGCTAGAGAGTTTGGTGTTTTTCTTCTGCTGGGTGGCAGGTTTTCTTTTTTTTTCTCTCTTTCTTTTTTTTTTTTTTTTTTTTTTTTTGAGACAGAGTCTTGCTCCGTTGCCAGCAGGCTGGAGTGCAGTGGCACAATCTCGGCTCACCGCAACCTCCGCCTCCTGGGTTCAAGCAATTCTCCTGCCTCAGCCTGCCGAGTAGCTGGGACTACAGGTGCACGCCACCACACCCAGCTAATTTTTTTTTGTATTTTTAGTAGAGACAGGGTTTCACCATGTTGACCAGGATGGTCTCGATCTCTTGACCTGGTGATCCACCCGCCTCGGCCTCCCAAAGTGCTGGGATTACAGGCTTGAGCCACCACGCCCGGCCAAGGTTTTCTTTCTTCTTGTCCTTCAGGCTCTGGAGCAGCTGGGTCTCGCTGGTCTGCATCTGAACTGCCACTGCTGATGCTGGGGCTCTCATCATCGGACCTTTGCCTATCACTGGACATCTTGGTAAAGTCATCTCTTAGAAAACTTCTGCAAAGCTCCCAGTGCCACCAAGTTTCCTCATTCAATTTTTACATCACGGGCCGACATTTTGTCCAAAATAACGAAAAAAAATTAAAACCCAAGGGAAAAACAAAGAAAGCCCCAAGAAGTGCAACAGATTTCCGCGCCAGCGGAGGCCAGCTGCGGCGGCCACGCAGCTCCACGGCCCTTTGTTGGGAGGGCCGCGCAGGGGTTGTGGGTGGCGCTCCCCGCGTCAGCGCCAGGGGCCCAGTGATGCGAGCAGCCCAGCCGGCCCCGCCGCGGCTCGCGGACACTGGCTTTATCTGCCTTTTTTTCACTTTCATTGTCTCATTTAATTTTTCCAATAATTTTGTGAGATGGGTGTTGCAACCTCCAATTTAAACGTTGAAATTGATATTTAGGGAAAGAAAGTGACTTGTTCGAATGTCTAAACTCCTCCTGTTCTGGCATCCAACCCTCTGCTTAGTCAACTAGACCAAACTGTAAAAATTCTCTCTCCTACCTATTTTTTCTAGTATTGACAATAACAGGATATAGATAAAGTAATAATGCCAAGTCTCAGGTTGTCTCATATCTTTTACATTCTTCTGGGTGTTAAAGAGGATATACAATGAGTAACGGGAATATGTGTGCAGCCCTGCCCAACGGTAGCAGCAAGCGGAGGTGTGAGCAGCAAGGGGTGGTGTCAGAGACAGCTTCTGCTTTAGAGTAGATAGTCATTTCAGGGAAGCACTGAAATACTTTGCAAGGAGTGGCGCTTGTTTCTCCAATCCTGGGGGAAAAAAACTGCTATGAAAACACTGGAGAGGGTCTATAAACACAAAGATTTTGCTTTGCACTACCATTCTTTCAGAATTAGTTTGGCATATAGGGATTGGGAAGATTTGGGGGCTGAATTGTGGGCAGCTGTTTTAGTGGTTTTTTGCGTGGTAATTGTGACATAAACATTCACTTCCCCCTCTTAACCTGGTTCCTCCTTTTTTCTCAGGTCTTCCTTTGTCAACTATAATATTCGACTTATCTTTCTAGACATCGATTAGAGCATATTCTGACATGATTCTTTTTTTTCTTATATTTATTTATTTATTTTTTAAAGATGGTGTTTCACCATGTTAGCCAGGCTGGTCTCGAACTCCTGACCTCAAGTGATCCACTCACCTCAGCCTCCCAAAGTGCTAGGATTACAGGCATGGGCCACCATGTCCAGCCATTATTGATTCTTAACAGTAAGTATAATATAATGTGACGTGATGGTACAGCAGAACCAATTTTATCCCTGCTAAGTATTAAAAATTACTTGTTTTAATGTAGTTGATGGGGTGATGGATGCAGCAAACCACCATGACACATGGTTGTATACCTATGTAACGAATCTGCACGTTCTGCACATGTACCCCAGAACTTAAAGTATAATAAAATAAAATAAAATGTACCTGTTTTAAAAAATAATAAAAGGGCCAGACACGGTGGCTCACGCCTCTAATCCCAGCACTTTGGGAGGCCGAGGCGGGTGGATCACGAGGTCAAGAGATCGAGACCATCCTGGTCAACATGGTGAAACCCCGTCTCTACTAAAAATACAAAAAATTAGCTGGGCACGGTGGCACCTGCCTGTAATCCCAGCTACTCAGGAGGCTGAGGCAGGAGAATTGCCTGAACCCAGGAGGTGGAGGTTGCGGTGAGCCGAGATCATGCCATTGCACTCCAGCCTGGGTAACAAGAGCGAAACTCCATCTAAAAAAAAAAAAAATTTACTTAGAATTAACAAACCAGACCAGGTATGGTGACTCACACCTGTGACCCCAGGACTTTGGAAGGCTGAGGTGAGTGGATTGCTTGAGATCAGGAGTTCGAAACTAGCCTGGCCAACATGACGAAACCCATCTCTACTAAAAATGTGAAAATAAGCTGTGCGTGGTGGCATGGACCTGTAATTCCAGCTACTTAGGAGGCAGAGGCTCAAGAATTGCATGACTAGGGAGAGGGAGGTTGCAGCGAGCTGAGATCACTCCAGCCTGGGCAACAGAGTGAGACGGTGACTCAAAAATAAATAAAATACAATAAAATAATAAAAATAAACAACGTGTGGGAAATAAAATGGCTGGGCTTGGTGGCGCACGTCTGTAATACCAGTACTCTGGGAGGCTGATGTGGGTGGATCGCTTGAGCTCAGGAGTTGGAGACCAGCCTGGGCAACATGGCAAATCCCTGTCTCTACAGAAAATTAGCTGGGCATGCTGGTGAGCTCCTGCAGTCCCATTTACTCAGAAGGCTGAGGTGGGACAATTGCTTGGGCCCGGGAGGTGGAGGTTGCAGTGAGCCTATACGGCACAACTGCATTCCAGCCTGGGAGACAGAGCGAGACCCTATCTCAAAAAAAAAAAAAAAAAAAGAGGCCGGGTGCAGTGGCTCACGCCTGTAATCCCAGCACTTTGGGAGGCCAAGGCGGACGAATCATGAGGTCAAGAAATCGAGACCATCCTGGCCAACATGGTGAAACCCCATCTCTACTAAAAATACAAAAAACTTAGCTGGGCATGGTGGCGCATGCCTGCAGTCCCAGCTACTCGGGAGGCTGAGGCAGAACTGCTTGAAGCCGGGAGGCGGAGGTTGCAGTGAGCCAAAGTCGCGCCACTGCACTCCAGCCTGACACCTGGTGACAGAGTGAGACTCTGTCTAAAAAAAAAAAAAAGAAAGAAAAGAAAAGTGGATCCCCTTAATTGGGTTATCACACCCAACCTGCCTACATTCCTAGAAGGATTTACTTATCTAAGAGACATTTTTGAGACTTAAAAAATAATTTTATTAATGAATTTTTTTTTTTGTCTTTTTGTTTTTTTTCTTTTTGTGGAGAACGGGGTCTCGCTATATTGCCCAGGCAGGTCTCGAACTCCTGGGCTCAAGCTATCCTCCTGCCTCTGCCTCCCTAAGAGCTGGGATTACAGGTGTGAGCCACAGCGCCCGGCCATGAATCTTTTCTATAATTATGTTATCTAATTAGGTTGTAACTTATTTTGATATTAGCGGTCCCGAGGATATACATTGGACATATTTTATTCAGCTAGTTACACATTTTGATCACCTATTTATTAGGCACTCTGAAAATAGAGATAGGTAAAAATCAAGTCTCTGTCCCTACAGTGCTCACAGTTTAGAGAGGTAAGCAAATATTCACCACGGAATTCAATAAGTACTAAATTATGGGTATGTCTGAGATAGTTGGTGGCACAAAGGAAATCAGATCTTCTTAGGTTTTGCTGGGAAAGTTTCACAAATGAGAAAAAATGCTGATTATTGAAGTGTGATCAGGAGTTAGCTAATTGGAAAGAACATTCAAGATAGAAGAATACAAAGGAGTGAATCTTCAATAACATGATGTTATGGACCGAACTGTGTCCCCGAAATTCATACTACTGCCCTATTCTGGGAATAGAGTTCGCTACAAATCCTGGTATTAGACACTAGTAATATTAAATTTTAGTCTTTTAAATTTCAGCCTCTTGAATTTTATTTATTTATTTATTTATTTGTTTATTTATTTATTTATTTATTTATTTTGAGTCTGAGTCTTGCTCTGTTGCCAGGCTGGAGTGCAGTGGTGCAATCTCAGCTCACTGCAACCTCCGCCTCCAGGGTTCAAGAGATTCTCCTGCCTCAGCAGTAGAGACGAGGTTTCACTATGTTGGCCAGGATGGTCTTGATTTCTTGACCTTGTGATCTGCCCACCTTAGCCTCCCAAAGTGCTGGGATTACGGGTGTGAGCCACCGTGCCTGGCCAAATTTTATTTAAAGATGTTATTTCATTTAGAGAGATAACTTCTTTTTTTTTTTTTTTTTTTTTTTTGATATGGAGTTTCGCTCTTGTTACCCAGGCTGGAGTGCAATGGCACGATCTCGGCTCACCGCAACGTCTGCCTTCTGGGTTCAGGCAATTCTCCTGCCTCAGCCTCCTGAGTAGCTGGGATTACAGGCATGCACCACCATGCCCAGCTAATTTTTTGTATTTTTAGTAGAGACGGGGTTTCACCATGTTGACCAGGATGGTCTCGATCTCTTGACCTCGTGATCCACCCGCCTCGGCCTCCCAAAGTGCTGGGATTACAGGCGTGAGCCACCGCACCCAGCCAAGTGATAACTTCTTTAAATGAAATTTAAAGAGAATTTTGCTGAATATATATATTTTTTTAAGATGGAGTTTCGTTCTTGTTGCCCAGGTTACAATGCTATCTCAGTTCACTGCAACCTTCACCTCCCGTGTTCAAGCAAGCAATTCTCCTGCCTCAGCCTCCCAAGTAGCTGGGATCACAGGCATGTGCCACCATGCCCAGCTAATTTTGTATTTTCAGTAGAGATGGGGTTTCACCATGTTGGTCAGGCTGGTTTCGAACTCCTGGCCTCATGTGATCCACTGGCCTTGACCTCCCAAAGGGCTGAGATTACAGGCGTGAGCCACTGCACCTGGCCTGCTCAACATTAAAATATGTATCCACTTTAACAATTTTGGGCCATGGGTTTTCTGTTTGGTTGGTTTTTTTTGTTGTTGTTTTTTGTTTTTTGAGACAGAGTCTTGTTCTGTTGCCCAGGCTAGAGTGTAGTGGCATGATCATGGCTCACTGCAAACCTTGACCTCCTGGGTTCAAGAGTCTCCCACCTCAGCCTCTCAAGTAGCTAGGATGACAGGCACACACCACCATGCTCAGCTAATTTTTAAATTTTTTGTAGAGACAAGGTCTCACTATCTCACCGAGGCTGGTCTTGAACTCCTGGGCTCAAGCAATGCTCCCACCTCCCTCAACCTCCTCAAGCCATGTTTTAATACCTATGAGTGACAAAGATGACTACTGTAAAATGAAAGGACCTATGGTTGGCAGGATTGAAGTCCTAAGGCAATTTATTATAAAAAGGAAGAAAGATCCAGATTGTTTCTATGCCCTCTGTAATTAATTCAACAATGATTAAGCTTTTCTATGTGCTAAGAACTTACACATTTTAAAAGTTTAAAAATTACCCAGAAGAGTTGATGAGAATACTATGTTAATACAGTGACCAGATCCCTAGATTTTCCAAGGCGATCCTAGTTTCAGTATTTTGTCCCAGTTTCAGACTGTGTGGAACGATATAAATAAATATGTCAATTACGATGAGCTTGTTAAGTTTTCCAAAAGTCCTATATTATGTACTCAAGGATAACATATAATATAGAGTAAAAGTGGCCAGGTGCAGTGGCTCACGCCTGTAATCCCAGCACTTTGGGAAGCTGAGGCGGGTGGATTACCTGAGGTCAGGATTTCAAGACCAGTCTGACCAACATGGTGAAACCCTGTCTCAATTTTTTTAAAAAAGTAGAGTAAAAGTAAACTTCACATACTTGGTTATGGGTTAATGTACTCCTTGGCCAAGCGTGGTGTTTCACACCTATAATCTGAGCAATTTGGGAGGCGGAGACAGGGGAATAGCTTGAGGCCAGGACTTTGAGACCAGCATGGGCTACATAGTGAGTCCCTGTCTCTATAATTTAAAAACAAAACAAAAAAATGTACTCATGGCCGGGAGCGGTGGCTCATGCCTATAATCCCAGCACTTTGGGAGGCTGAGGCTGGGAGATCACGAGGGCAGGAGTTCAAGACCAGCTTCGTCAACATGGTGAAACCCCATCTCTGCTAAAAATACAAAAATTAGCTGGGTGTGGTGGTGCACTCCTGTAGTCCAGGCTACTCGGGAGGCTGAGGCAGGAGAATCACTTGAACCTGGGAGATGGAGGTTGCAGTGAGCCGAGATTGCACTACTGCACTCCAGCCCGGTGACACAGCAACAACAACCAAAAAAAAATATGTACTCACTAACCTCGTTTTCACTATCAGCTGTACCCTGTTTGTGTGGCCTGCAAGCATGACTATATGACCTTCCTAAACCAAATGCTATAGTGGGAACTCAAGTGTTCACAAGTTTTAGTTTGTTTATTTGTTCTGAGAAAGGCAATAAACTTTTTATCTGAGGAATCTGAACACCCTTTAAATTGCCAGGCCCAGAGAGGCATTTAAATGGGACTGCAGTCACTTCCCACCCCCCCTCTTGAGCTGAGTGATTATTTTGAAGTGGACTTCTACATATGAACTCTAGACTGAGAGTCAGTATCAACAGCTATAAATTAACATGGGCATGGTGGTGCACTGTAATCCCAGCTACTCAGGAGACTAAGGTAGGAGGATCACTTGCGATTGGGGCAACATAGAAAGACTTTGTCTAGAAAAAAAAAAATGCAGTACATCTGACACCATAACTCATATCCTATAGTTCAACTATGTATAGCCAATCACTAACCAATATTCTTTTTTTTTCTTTCTTTTTTTGAGATGGAGACTCACTCTGTCACCAGGCTGGAGTGTAATGGCTCAATCTCAGCTCACTGCAACCTCTGCCTCCCGGGTTCAAGTGATTCTCCTGCCTCAGCCTCCCAATTAGCTGGGACTATAGGCGCACGCCACCACGCCCAGCTAATTTTTGTGTTTTTAGTAGATACAGGGTTTCACCATGTTGGCCAGGATGGTCTCAATCTATTGACCTTGTGATCTACCCGCCTCAGCCTCCCAAAGTGCTGGGATTACAGGCGTGAGCCAACATACCCAGCCTGACCAATGTGATTTCTGTAAAACAATGAGAATTCCTGAAAAACAACTTTTGTTAACACCCTTCTCTTGGTTCATCCTTTTTTCTTAAAATCTCAAGGTTCTCCTTTAGTCTCTGGAGCACTTCCCAGTGATTTCCAGGCTGTAGTCCTCAACCTTGGCCCAAATACACCCTCTATATTAATTTTGCCTCACTGTCTTTCTTTAGGTCAACATGCCATTCAGTCAACAGTTCATTCATGCATATGTCCAGGACTATGTAAAGTGCTTGATGACAGAAAGAAGACACAAAATCCCTGCTCTTGGGCTGGGTGCGGTGGCTCACGCCTATAATCCCAGCACTTTGGGAGGCCAAGTCGGGTGGATCACAAGGTCAAGAGATCGAGACCATCCTGGTCAACAAGGTGAAACCCTGTCTCTACTAAAAATACAAAAATTAGCTGGGCATGGTGGCGCGCGCCTGTAATCCCAGCTACTCGGGAGGATGAGGCAGGAGAATTGCTTGAACCCAGGAGGCGGGGCGGAGGTTGCGGTGAGCCAAGATCGCGCCGTTGCACTCCAGCCTGGGTAACAAGAGCGAAACTCCATCTCAAAAAAAAAAAAAAAAAAAAAAACAAAACAAAAAACAAAACAAAATCCTTGCTCTTAAGGGATTCACATGTGCATTAGGGTGACAAAGAAGACAATTGAGGTGAGACTCTGAGGAGCATAGAGTGTGCCTGTAGTCCCAGCTACCAGAAGGATTGCTTGAGCCCAGGAGTTATAGTTCAGCCTGGGGTAACATAGCCAGATGCTGTCTCTTCAATTGAAAAGAAGAAGAAAATTAAAAGATGAAGGAACAAGTTGTGAGAAATCAAGTTCCTGGAAAAGATGATGTTTTGTTTAAAACTTGAAGATCTGGCCGGGCGCGGTGGCTCACGCCTGTAATCCCAGTACTTTGGGAGGCCGGGGTGGACAGATCACGATGTCAAGAGATCGGGACCATTCTGGCCAACATGGTGAAACCCTGTCTCTACTAAAAATACAAAAATTAGCTGGGTGTGGTGGCGTGTGCCTGTAGTCCCAGGTACTCGGGAGGCGACGGCAGGAGAACTGCTTGAACCTGGGAGGCGGAGGTTGCAGTGAGCCGAGATCATGCCACTGCACTCCAGCCTGGGCGACTGGTGAGACTCTATCTTCAAAAAACAAAAAACAAAAAACTTGAACGTCTTCATTAGGTTTTTCACTACCCTCCAACTTCCACATACTTCTACAACTTCTACATACAACCATTAATTGATTCAACTAACATATGTTGGAGTTTTCATTCTATTCTGGGCCTGCTCAAAACAACTAAGCCAGATCATGCTCCCATGGAGTTCCAACCTAGATACCTAAAATTCAAGATAAAATATAGTATTATAAGACATACATGATCTTTGTCTAGGCGCAGTGGCTCACACCTGTAATCCTAGCACTTTGGGAGGCCAAGGTGGGTGGATTACCTGAGGTCAGGAGTTTGAGACCAGCCTGGCCAACATGGTGAAACCCTGTCTTTACTAAAAATACAAAAATTAGCTGGGCGTGGTGCCACATAATCCCAGCTAGTCAGGAGGCTGAGACAGGAGAATCACCTGAACCCAGAAGGCAGAGGTTGCTGCAGTGAGCCGAGATCACGCCACTTCACTCCAGCCTGGGTGATACACTGAGACTCTGTCTCAAAAAAAAAAAAAAAAAAAAAATGCCGGGTGTGGTGACTCATGCTTGTAATCCCAGCGCTTTGGAAGGCTGAGGCAGGCAGATCACAAGGTCAGGCATTCGAGACCAGCCTGGCCAACATGGCTAAACCCTATCTCTATTAAAAATACAAAAACTAGCTAGGCGTGGTGGTGGGCGTCCATAATTCCAGCTACTTGGGAGGCTGAGGCAGGAGAATCGGTTGAACCCAGAGGCAGAAGTTATAGTGAGCCAAGATCACACTCCAGCCTGAGCAACAGAGCGAGACTCCATCACAGAAAAAAAAAAAAAAAAAGATATGCATAATCTTCAAATGTATGTCCTTTGGCCAGGAGGATTTTGCATTAGAATTGAGCTGTAAAGGATGGGAAAGATTTGTATGAGTGGGAATGAAAGGGATTTATTTTTTAAGGCAGAGTAAGACAAAGTAAAAACTAAGGCAGGAAATGAAGCCTGTTTGAAAATTGACAAATAGTTACATTGGCTAGGGCAAAGGGTAGGTATACTTCAAATTTTTTTTTCTTGGGTGTATATTTTAAGTATATCCTAAGCTTAGAATCATAAGTTAGGATCATGCTGAAGAGTCAAGATATATCTCACTGACAATTGACTATTAACTTCATGGTGAAATGAGAATTTGGGGGTATATTAGGTTACATAAATGATAATACTAAATTAATGTGTTTCTTTTTCTTTTTCTTTTTTTTTAAAGATGGGATTTCACCATGATGACCAGGCTGGTCTTGAACTCCTGACCTCAGGTGATCCACCCACCTCGGCCTCGCAAAGTGCTAGGATTACAGGTGAGAGCCACCGTGCCCGGCCTTCTTTTCTTTTTTTTTTTTGAGATGGAGTCTCGCTGTGTTGCCCAGGCTGGAGTGCAGTGGTACAATCTCAGCTCATTGCAACCTCCCCCTTCCAGGTCCAAACAATTCTCCTGCCTCAGCCTCCCAAGTAGCTGGGACTACAGGCATGTGCCATCACGCCTAGCTAATTTTTGTATTTTTGGTAGAGATGGGGTTTCACTATCTTGGCCAGCCTGGTCTTGAACTCCTGACCTCATGATCCACCTACCTCAGTCTCCCATAGTGCTGGGATGACAGGTGTGAGCCACCACATCTGGCCCCTTTTTATTTTCTTAATGTGGATACTGAATTTTTTTTTTTTTTGAGACAGGATCTAACTCTGCCACCAGGCTGGAGTGCAGTGCCATCATGTTGGCTCACTGCAACGTCCACCTCCTGGGTTCAAGTGATTCTCATGCCTCAGGCTCCCAAGTAGCTGGGATTACAGGCATGTGGCACTACGTCTGACTATATTTTTGTATTTTTCGTAGGGACGGGGTTTTGCGATGTTGGCCAGGCTGGTATTGAACCCCTGACCTCAAGTGATCTGCCTGCCTCAGCCTCCCAAAGTACTGGGATTACAGGTGTGAGACCCTGTGCCCAGCAGAAAAATGTTAAGTGGCATATGTGGCTCACATATTTCTATTGGATAATACTGGTCTAGGCTTTATTCAATAATCACTGAAGATATTTGAGTAGGAAATTGACACGATTCAATTTTTTTTTTTTTTTTTTTTTTTGCTTGTTCCTCGCAGACAAGAATCAAATTTTGATTTAAGATAATTCATCTAGCACTGCTGTGGAATGGATTCATTCTTGAAGAAGGAAGAGGGAGGAGGGAGACCCTTCCAATGGCGGTAAGGGCCTGGGAGCTGCGATTAGGCCCTTCAGGGTCAAAGGGAGTGATGGATGGATGCTTTAAACTCACTTTAGACAGGAAAAACAACATTTCTCACATTTTTTCTTTCTTCACCCTGGGGACTTACTTTCTACAGTGTTTTCAGATTCAAAGCAAACTCTGTCTACACTAACCTAAAAAAGGAGGATTAAAAAGTAACATGTTTTAACAAAAATTGTTCTTATGAGGAATATTACAAACACAAGCAACATTTAAGAGCAGTTGCTAGGCCAGGCATGGTGGCTCACGCCTGTAATCCCAGCACTTTGGGAGGCCGAGGCGGGTGGATCACGAGGTCAAGAGATCGAGACCATCCTGGTCAACATGGTGAAACCTCGTCTCTACTAAAAATACAAAAAATTAGCTGGGCACGGTGGCAGGTGCCTGTAATCCCAGCTACTCAGGAGGCTGAGGCAGGAGAATTGCCTGAACCCAGGAGGCGGAGGTTGCATTGAGCCGAGATCGTGCCATCGCACTCCAGCCTGGGTGACAAGAGCGAAACTCTGTCTCAAAAAAAAAAAAAAAAAAAAAAAGAGCAGTTGCTAGCTTTTTTGTTATTGCCTTTTTTTTTTTTGATGGAGTTTTTGCTCTCATTGCGCAGGCTGGAGTGCAGTGGCGTAATCTCAGCTCACTGCAACCTCTGCCTCCCTGGTTCAAGCGATTCTCCAGCCTCAGTCTCCTGAATAGCTGAGATTACAGGCACGCGCCACCAGTCCCGGGTAATTTTTTTATTTTTAGTAGAGACAGGGTTTCACAATGTTGGCCAGGCTAGTCTGGAACTCCTGACCTGAGGTGACCTGCCCACCTCGGCCTCCAAAAGTGCTGGGATTACAGATATATATATATATGGGCTTGGCCATATGCAATGATCGATATGGAATTTTAATTTTTTTTTTTTTTTTTTTTTTTTTTTGGTGCCCTGACTTGGATGCGAGCGCAATTTAAAATATTTTCCTGGGAGGCGGCGGCTGGAGCCGGAGCCGGAACCTGAGCCTGAAGAGGAGCCGCCCCGGCCCCGTGCACCCCACCCCCAGGGAGCTCCGGGCCCTGGGCCTGGTTCGGGGGGCCCTGGGCCTGGTTCGGGAGCCCCCGGCAGTCAAGAGGAGGAGGAGGAGCCGAGACTGGTCGAGGGTGACCCGGTGGATGGCGCCAGAGAGGACCCAGAGCTGGAAACTATCAAAGCACGAGTCAGGGAGATGGAGGAAGAAGCTGAGAAGCTAAAGGAACTACAGAACCAGGTAGAGAAGCAGATGAATATGAGTCCACCTCCAGGCAATGCTGGCCCAGTGATCATGTCCATTGAGGAGAAGCTGGAGGCTGATGCCCGTTCCATCCATGTTGGCAGAAGAGCTGGAAGCTCACTTTCATGGCTGTGGTTCAGTCAACCGTGTTACCACACTTTGTGACAAATTTAGTGGCCATCCCAAAGGGTTTGCATATATAGAGTTCTCAAAGAGTCAGTGAGGACTTCCTTGGCCTTAGATGAGTCCCTATTTATAGGAAGGCAAATCAAGGTGATCCCAAAACGAACCAACAGACCAAGGCATCAGCACAACAGACGGGGGTTTTCCACGAGCCCGCTACCGTGCGCGGACCACCAACTACAACAGTTCCCGCTCTGGATTCTACAGTGGTTTTAACAGCAGGCCCCGGGGACGAGTCTACAGGGGCCCGGCTAGAGCTACATCATGGTATTCCCCTTCCAAAAAAAAAGTGTGTATTAGGAGGAGAGAGAGGAAAAAAAGAGAAAAGAACGAAAAAAAAAAGAAAAACAGAAGATGACCTTGATGGGAAAAAAATATTTTTTAAAAAAAGATATACTGGGCAGGGCACGGTGGCTAACGCCTGTAATCCCAGCACTTTGGGAGGCCAAGGCGGGGGGATCACGAGGTCAAGAGATCTAGACCATCCTGGTCAACATGGTGAAACCCCGTCTCTACCAAAAATACAAAAAATTAGCTGGGCATGTTGGCGTGCGCCTGTAATCCCAGCTATTCAGGAGGCTGAGGCAGGAGAATTGCCTGAACCCAGGAGGCGGAAGTTGCGGTGAGCCGAGATCGCGCCATTGCACTCTAGCCTGGGTAACAGAGCGAAACTCCGTCTCAAAAAAAAAAAAAAAAAGATATACTGTGGAAGAGGGGAGAATCCCATAACTAACTGCTGAGGCGGGACCTACTTTGGGGAGTAGGAGAAGGCCCAGGGAGTGGGGCAGGGGGTTGCTTATTCCCTCTGGGGATTCGCCATGGACACTGGCCCAGTCTCAACTGCGCAAGCTGCTCCCCATGTTTCCCTGCTCCACTTCACCCACTTGGGGGCTGCTCAAGGGTAGGTGGGCATGGGTGGTAGGTTTTTTTTTTTTTAACCCAGGGCTCTGGAAGGACACCAAACTGTTCTGCTTGTTACCTTCCCTCCGTCTTCTGGCCTTTCACAGTCCCCTCCTGCCTGGTACTCTCCAGCCAGGTCTACCACCCACCCCACCCCTCTTCTCCCGCTCCCTGCCTCTCCAGGTTGCCTGGTGATCTGTTTTGTTTCCTTTTGTGTTTCTTTTTCTGTTTTGAGTGTCTTTCTTTGCAGGTTTCTGTAGCCGGAAGATCTCCGTTCCGCTCCCAGCGGCTCCAGTGTAAATTTCCCTTCCCACTGGGGAAATGCGCTACCTTGGTTGGGGGGGGGGGGGGGGGTTTAGGGGTGTTTTTGTTTTTCAGTTTTTTAGTTTTGTTTTCTTTGCCTTTTTTCCCTTTTATTTGAAGGGAATGGGAGGAAGTGGGAACAGGGAGGTGGGAGGTGGATTTTGTTTATTTTTTAAGCTCATTTCCAGGAGTGGGAATTTTTTTTTAACATGTGTCATGAATAAAGTTGTTTTTGAAAATAAAAAAACAATAATAATAAAATAAAATATTTTCCTGATAAACACAACTTTGTTTTTTTTTTTTTAATTTTTTTTTTCTTTTTTCTTTTTAAAGACGAGGTTTCACCATGTTGGTCAGGCTGGTCTTGAACTCCCAACCTCAGGTGATCTGTTCGCTTAGGCCTCCAAAGTGCTTGGATTACAGGTGTGAGCCACCACTCCCTGCCAACTTTGTTGTTTTGATAGGACTACATATCGCTTTAATTTGTAAATGTAAAATAAACAATGTGTTTCAAAGACATAGTACAAAAAAAGAACGACTTATTCATAATTTTATATTGAATGCATGCTGAAATGATAATGTTTTGGATGTCGGGTTAAAATAATTATGAAAAAAATTTCTCGTTTCTTTTAAAATTTTTAATGTGGCCAATAGAAATCATAATGTGACATGCGCACATTCTATTTCTATTGGACAGTGCTGCCCTTTGGGATATCCTTTTTCCTTTGGATGCTAAATTCAGTTGCTGTGGTAATTAAGGGGGCCTCTGGCTCAGCGTTTCCTGGAAGGCAAGGGTGAGATGGGGGAGGGGAATCGTCATCAAATCAGATTTTAACATCCTCATTAAAGCAAAAGAACGAACAGCAATCTAGCTTCTTTGGGGTCCAGCAGTGTCAATTTGAATTCTGGGTCCTCAACCAAAACAGTAAAGGAAGACGCACTTTCTCTAATTCACCATTCTCTCTTTACCGAGTTTCCTTCACCCAACCGCCACCTCCAGTACTGGAAGGGTTGCTAGCTGCAAATTAATGGGCATTCCTCCCCCAACAAAGCCTAAACATTATCTCCCACTTACCCAGCTGTTTAAACACAAACCAAGTTGCTTTGCTTTGTTTACTCTCACACAGGAGCCACTGTCCTCTCTCCCCCATTATCCTTCATCTTCCTCGTTCTCAGTTCTGTTTTCTCCTTCAGCTTAGCTTGTTCAGTTTTCTTGTATAGATTAGTGATCAGATACTTATCTCACACTTTTCTTTCAAGAAACTCACAGTCCATAACTAATAGGATATTAATCTTTTCCAGTTATGTGAGAATTACTTGCCCTAGTCCCTTTTTATTAATTTATTTTATTTTTGAGATGGAGTCTCGCTCTTCACCCATGTTGGAGTGCAATGGCACAATCTTAGCTCACTGCAAACTCTGCCTCCTGGGTTCAAGCTATTTTCCTGCCTCAGCCTCCCAGTAACTGGGATTACAGGCGCCCACCACTGTGCCTGGCTAATTTTTGTATTTTTAATAGAGACGGGGTTTTGCCATGTTGGCCAGGCTGGTTTCAAACTCCTGATCTTAGGTGATCCGCCCACCTCAACTTCCCAAAGTGCTGGGATTACGGGCGTGAGCCACCGCAACCAGGCCCTAATCCCTTTTTATTTAAAAAAAAAAAAAAAGGAAGGGGCCAGATTCGGTGGCTCACGCCCATAATCCCAGCACTTTGGGAGGCCGAGGCGGGGGGATCACCAGGTCAAGAGATCCAGATCATCCTGGTCAACCTGGTGAAACCCCGTCTCTACTAAAAATACAGAAATTAGTCAAGCGTGGTGACGCGCGCCTGTAATCCCAGCTACTCGGAAGGCTGAGGCAGGAGAATTGCCTGAACCCAGGAGGCGGAGGTTGCGGTGAGCTGAGATCGCGCCATTGCACTCCAGCCTGGGTAACAAGAGCGAAACTCCGTCTCAAAAAAAAAATGGAAGAAGAGAAACACTATAAATGCCTTGTGGATCAGAAGTCTTTTGTCCTATTATTCACTGAACCATCACCAACTTCTCAGAGAGTACCTGATTGATACATAGCATGTGCTTAGCAAATATCTGCTTAATTGAATTTGATGTATTGCATTTCTAGATGCTATATGCTTGAGACTAGCAGAAAGTGATGCAGAAGTCAGGATGGGTGGTATGGCAAATGGCTTATTAAAGAATACGGATGGCTAGGCGTGGTGGCTCATGACTGTAATCCCAGTGCTTTGGGAAGCCGAGGAGGGCGGATCACCTGAGGTTGGGAGTTCAAGACCAGCCTGGCCAACACGGAGAAACCCTGTCTCTACTAAAAATACAAAATTAGCTGGGTGTGGTGCCGCATGCCTGTGATCTCAGCTACTCGGGAGGCTGAGGCAGGAGAATCGCTTGAACTGAAAAGGCGGAGGCTGCGGTGAGCCAAGATCATGCCATTGCACTCCAGCGTGGGCAACAAGAGCAAAACTCCATCTCACACACACACAAAAAAGAATATGGATGTATTCCATAAGCAGTTGAACCTCTTCTTTCTGCTGCCCTGGTAGTTGGTCTGGCTCCTAGAAATTCAGGTTTTCTTCCCTCCTGGTGAGATTATGCTAATCAGAGAACATTGGCCAAATTCTTTCCATGATTTTGTTCTCTCAGGCTGTCTTTCCCTTCCCTTTTGTAGACCTAGCCTGTAGTTAAAAAAAAAAACAAAAAAACAAAACATAAATTCATAGGATCAAGAATTCTTACTGTTTACACTCTTTCTAACAACATTAAATCTCTCATAGTAGCACCCCCTCGACTTTGCTTTTTAAATGGATAGATTTATTCTCATCTCTCTGTAGATTGTTTTAATTCCAAGCAGATCAGGGAGCAAAAAAGAGTGTATCTGCCCTCCCTCCAGGCTTTTCTGGTACCATTTTGTCTGTGAAACTAAGAGGCTGTAGCTGCTATTGAAGAGGGAAGGAGTAAGGATGAGTTTTTGAAAAAAAAAAAAACCCGGGTGGAGAGAGTGGCAGGATGTGGGTTTGGGAGGGCGGGGGAGGGAGGGCGTTATTGTCTGCGGGGCGGGGGCGGGGGTAGTTCTGAAGTTCTGATAACACAGAATTCCGAGAGGTCACAAGATTGTTTGGGGGGGCGGGCGGGGGTGGGGTTGGGGGCTCGTCGCCCTTTCAGGCTCCACCCTTTGCAGAAATTATAAATAGGCATGATCCCAGCCAGACCCAGAGATGCTGTAATGGTGAGAGTTTTGAGCGTTCCTGAGGACCTAGAGAAGACTTGCTGCTGAGAAGGACATTTTGAAGGTTTTGTTGGCTGAAAAAGGTGTCTGTGGAATCACACTGCTAGGTCTTTCTTGAAGACTTGAAAAGAATTAAATCAGGGCCATGGGGACACAGAAGGTAAGAATGATATAATTACTGGTCATTTTTGCTTATTTGGGGTACACTCAGAAAGGCAAATCTCAATGGTAACTGCCGTGTTCTGTTTTCTCCTAAGTCACCAAGCCATCTTAAGGCCTTTTCATTTCTCCTCTAGCCTGCGCTGCTACGGCTTCATCAGTTTTTCTTTGAATGTCATACAGTTCTGTTCACCTTCCTATCACAGGAAAGTCACCCGGATAAGTGTGTTTGCTTCTCAGGTTTATTTTATGTAACTATATGCTACTGAGAACAAGATGGTTGAGTGTTTAGAGGATCGCGCTGCTTGGTTGTATGGATTACAAGTTTGGGTCTCAGAGCCAGTGTGAAGACTTCTGGAAGCATTAGACCTTGAAAAGGTCTGTGTTTGGGGGCATAGGCCAGTGTCCCACCATCTGTTTGTCCCATAACCTGTGGGGTTCCCTGGATACTAAGGAGAAAGAATTCCAGTTGTCCTTCTTTTGGGGTTAAAATTGTGAGTGCAGAACCTATGAATATATTTTTGAATGTTGTTTATGCAATATTTGCAGGGAGAAAAGCATTTTTACCAAGATAAATTTAACTAAAAATAAGGGGCTGTGTATGGTGGGTCATGCCTATAATCCCGGCATCGGGGAAACCAAGGCAGGAAGATTACACGAGGTCGTGAGTTTGAGAACAGTTTTGGGCAGTAACAGTGAGATCCCATCTCTACAAATCAGAAAGAAAGAAAATGAAGGAAAATAAGAAAGGGATGGAAAATTACAGGATAAAGAAGAAAAGACTCTTAAAGATAGTAGTGCATGATGAGAAGAGAGACGAGAGATTTTTACTAAAAGGAAGAAGATTTAACAGAGAGCATTGTATTGGCAGTGTCCTCCAGGGTACCCATGCTTAGTTGTGACTGAGATATCTGGGAGGCTGCAGACAAGGTCAGTTCGCCTACTGAAGCTGCCAGCCCGATACCTACCCTATCTGATCTGAAAGGAAAAGAGTTGAAGATCAGAAAGGTTGAAGGGATTGAGGGGTTGGGCGGGGAAAGGGCATAGGAGATGGCCTCAGGTATAAAAATTGAGCTGCCCCAAGGTGGAAATCTAAAATAATATTTTGCCCAGCTGAATTATTCCAGGCAAGGTGAAGATGACTGGCCCCCCACTAAGAAATGTCTCTTATATGTTGGGTTTGTAGTGAGCTGAGTGTTCTTTCGTCCCCCGCCAGGGGGTTAGGGATAGCACAACAGTATTTAATAAACGGAAGACTCAAATGGGGCCAGGATGCAGTGGGTAGATCCAGTAGGTTACATGGTCCTGAGACAGAAGAGACTCAAAGAGCAGCCCAGCAGTGAAGACATAAACTACCACCCCCACCACTACTCGGGCTTCCGTGGAGTCGGGGGTACAGATCAGACTACACTGTATTTGTTTCCAAATTAACCAGTTCTTAGTCATCCTACCCAAGCCTGTGCTTTCCTCTGCCCTCCCAGTTCTTGGTGGAATTCTATGCCTACATTTACCTGGTGCAGGTTTTTTAGTATTTCCAAACTAACCCAGTTTTCTCTGAACTTCTTCCTTCCCCAATTCTCTTGCCACTTGTACCAAGTTAACGTCACATTCTTACCTCCAGATAAGTTCTTTAGTATACTCTGTCCTTTGTCTTGCCAATTAATTACCTAAATCTCACTTAATTTTCGTCCTTTTCATACCACTCATAGGTCACATTCTCCTAATAGAACTCCATAGTTAATAAGAAACAGTCGTCAATCACAAGCTATAAGGACTATTCTCTCTTCCCTGTCCTCTGTCCCTCCAGGTCACCCCAGCTCTGATCTTTGCCATCACAGTTGCTACAATCGGCTCTTTCCAATTTGGCTACAACACTGGGGTCATCAACGCTCCTGAGATGGTGAGTGCCAGGCCACAAGAATTAGAACCTGGAATAGGGAAGTTATTCCTTTATAAGTAGAGTTTCAAGAATTCAGAATTTAAGGCCCACGTTGGCACCTGCCTGGAGTCCCAGCTACTCCAGAGGCTGAGGCCTAAAGATCGCTTGAGCCCAGGAGTTAAACACCATCCTGGGCAGCACAGTTAGTGAGGGTCCCTCCCTCCTCTAGGGGAATTTGAGACAAACTTTGTATCTATCCTGGCCAAGGCTGAAGATGGAGGCAATATTGGTGGGAAATCTGGTGCGGTCATTTAATCAAAGCAAACGCTCGCTTACTCCCTGTACCCTGGGAGGGGCTGTTCTTCCTCCCACTTTCTCACCCCATAGTGACACACTTCCTATATCATCCCTTAGGGGTTGGTTACAGAGCAGCTGGGTCCACTTACCAATGGGCTGGGGTAGACTGTGAGCATCGGTGCTGCCACCTACTGGGATTTTCAGGACAAATAAAAAAATTACTCTTCCAAAGAGTTAATATTAACTCCAATATGTTATCTGCCTCTTCCACTCCCATCTATTTATTCCCTTGATTCTCTAGGAAGGAAACGATCCCTAATATTCGTGTTTTTTGTTCTCATACAACTGCAACAGTCTGCCCTCCCACCAACCCTTTTATTTTGCAGATCATAAAGGAATTTGTCAATAACACTTTGAAGAACAAGAAAAATGCCCCTCCTTCTGAGATGTTGCTCACGTCCCTCTGGTCCTTGTCCGTGGCCATATTCTCCGTTGGTGGTATGATCGGCTCCTTTTCCGTCGGACTCTTTGTCAATCGCTTTGGCAGGTATTGACTAGAAACTGGGCAAGGAAGTGGGCTCTACCAGCCGCACTGAGGACAAGCATGGAGACTTAGGGCAGGGAGGTGATGATGCCTTTGGATCTGAACACCTTGAATTCTAATCAAGGGAAATCTAGTCCAACGGGCCCTGAACGACTGCCCTTGCGTGGAGCTCTGCTACCCTCCGTAGCTCCCACCTAGCTGTGCAGGAGATGAGCTGTGTGAGTGACTGGCTTTTGCAGCCCAGTTAGGGCTAGTTCAGAATTATTCTCTAGTAAGCTCAACTATGGGGTTTCCAGAAATGTACTTAATTCTCAAGGTCCAAAGTTGTTTACTTTTATTTAAAAAATTGAGTTTTCATATAAATGTTTTTATTTACACAGAATTGGTAGGAATTATTATTATAATTCTTAGTCTAAGGCAGATGTGGATAATGGCCCAAAAAACTGAATCTTCTTATTCTATACTAGCTTAACAATATGTTTAGAAGGTAGAATATATTTTTCAGTTAAAACTGATGAAGGACAGCCGGGCGCAGTGGCTCATGCCTGTAATCCCAGCACTTTGGGAGGCTGAGGCAGGTGGATCACCTGAGATAAGGGTTTGAGACCAGCCTGGCCAACATGGCAAAACCCTGGATGTGATGGTGTGGGCCTATGATCCCAGCTACTCAGGAGGCTGAGGCAAGAGAATCTCTTGAACCTGGGGAGAGCTTGAGGTGGTGGGGGTTGCAGTGAGCCGAGATCTGGCCACTTCACTGCAGCCTGGGGGAGAGAGTGATACTCCATCACAAAAAGAAAAATTGCCAATTAGATATTCTAGAAATGCAAATGGAATTCACATTTAAAAATGGATAAAGCAAAGAGAAAAAACGAAACAAAAAATGAATAAAGCAACCTATTTTACTTGATTATGTTGGTCTTCTCCCCCACCACAAGAAGCCGGGTCTTGCTGTGTCACTCAGGCTGGAGTGCAATGGCCCAATCATAGCTCACTACAGCCTCTACCTCCCGTCTCCACTCCCTGAGTATCTGGGACTACATACAGGCCGGCACCATCATGCTGGGCTCCCAACTAGAAATGTTCTGATAATAGAAAGTGAAAAGGAAAAGTTAGACCCCCCAAAAAAACCGATATGAGCCTGGAGAAGAGCAGAATAATGAAGACAGTAGAGGAGAGATTAGGAGCCTCTCACTTTGCTAACCCCACACCTTACAGGCGCAATTCAATGCTGATCGTCAACCTGCTGGCTGTCACTGGTGGCTGCCTTATGGGACTGTGTAAAGTAGCTGAGTCGGTGGAAATGCTGATCCTGGGCCGCTTGGTTATTGGCCTCTTCTGCGGACTGTGCACAGGTTTTGTGCCCATGTACATTGGAGAGATCTCGCCTACTGCCCTGCGGGGTGCCTTTGGCACTCTCAATCAGCTGGGCATCGTTGTTGGAATTCTGGTGGCCCAGGTACTGTAGAAGTTCTCATACCTGATAAGTGTTTGTTTCATGGATCATTAAAAAAGTTAACATAGTGGCACAGTGGCTCACGCCTGTAATCCCAGCACTTTGGGAGGCCAAGGCGGGTGGATCATGAATGAGGTCAAGCGATCGAGACCATCCTGGTCAACAAGGTGAAACCCTGTCTCTACTAAAAAATACAAAAATTAGCTGGGCATTGTGGCGCATGCCTGTAGTCCCAGCTATTTGGGAGGCTGAGGCAGGAGAATTGCTTGAACCCAGGAGGCGGAGGTTGCAGTGAGCCGAGATCGCGCCATTGCACTCCAGTCTGGGTAACAAGAGCGAAACTCCGTCTCAAAAAAAAAAAATTAACATAGTTAAAGCAGTGAAGAATATCTGGCACATATTCGATTATATATGGAAGTTTTAGATATTGTTACTGTAGCTCATAGATAGCAGGAAGCAGGCTAAGGAAAGGAAAAGAAATACTATTTTTTCCCATGGTAAAAGAGTGCATGGTTTTCTGAGCTTTTTGTTTTTTAATGAACTTGTAGCCTATGAAGTATGGGGTTTATGGCATTATCTTGTGTGGTTTCTAGATCTTTGGTCTGGAATTCATCCTTGGATCTGAAGTGCTGTGGCCAGTGCTACTGGGCTTTACCATCGTTCCTGCTATCCTACAAAGTGCAGCCCTTCCATTTTGCCCTGAAAGTCCCAGATTTTTGCTCATTAACAGAAAAGAAGAAGAGAATGCTAAGCAGAGTGAGTATCCTTTGCGCCTTATTATATGAATTATATGGTTCTGGTTTGTTTTAGGGATGAGGGTACTGGACCTATTTTCTGTTGTACCCTTTCCCTGGCCCTCAGAATCCAAGTGAAGAGGGTCCTGATTACTCTTGAGTAAAATTTTCAGCCCCTAAAGAATGAGATGAGCCGGGCACAGTGGCTCACGCCTGTAATCCCAGCACTTTGGGAGGCCGAGCAGGCAGATCACCTGAAGTCGGGAGTTTGAGACCAGCCTGATCAACAGGAGAAATCCCATCTCTATTAAAAATTAGCTGGGCATGATGTTGAATGCCTGTAATCCCAGCTACTTCGAAGGCTGAGGCAGGAGAATCCCTTCAACCCAGGAGGCAGGGGTTGTGGTTAGCCAAGATTCCACCATTGCACTCCAGCCTGGGCAACAAGAGTGAAGCTCTGTCTCAAAAAAAAAAAAAAAAAAAAGACTGGGTGCTGTTGTGCATGCCTGTAGTCCCAGCTACTTGGGAGGCTGAGATGGGAGGATCACTTGAGCCCAGGAATTCTGGGCTGTAGTGTGCTATGCCAATTGGGTGTCTAGACTAAGTTCGGCATCAATATGGTGAACTCCTGTGAGTGGGGGACCACCACATTGCCTAAGGAGGAGGGGCGAACCAGCCCAGGTCAGAAATGGAGCAGGTCAAAACTCCCGTGCTGATCAGTAGTGGGATTGCGCCTGTGAATAGCCACTGCACTCCAGCCTGGGCAACATAGCGAGACCCCGTCTGTAAAAAAAAAAAAAAAAAAGGAATGGATGCTATTGATCACCTCATCTCCTGCGGCCCTTTCCTAGCTGCCTTACAGGAAGAATGAATTTAGGACATTATATTGTCTTTATCCTTTCCTCTTTATTCTTTTTACCAGTCCTCCAGCGGTTGTGGGGCACCCAGGATGTATCCCAAGATATCCAGGAGATGAAGGATGAGAGTGCAAGGATGTCACAAGAAAAGCAAGTCACCGTGCTGGAGCTCTTTAGAGTATCCAGCTACCGACAGCCCATCATCATTTCCATCGTGCTCCAGCTCTCTCAGCAGCTGTCTGGAATCAATGCTGTGAGTATGATACCTTAGGGTCAAAGGTGTCTTACAATATTTCACTTAAAATGCTGGGCATGGTGGCAATGTGCATGTAGTCCCAGCTACTCAGGAGGCTGAGATAAGAGGACTTGAGCTCAGGAATTTGAGCCTGCAGAGAGCTATAATTATGCCACTGCACTCCAGCCTGGGAGACAAGAGTGAGACTCTGTCTCTGAAATTTAACAAAAGGGGGAAAAAAAGAGCCTGGAAGGACACTGGCAACTTCAAACTGAACTGACTTTACCAGTCTATTTGTTTTTATAATTAGAATCAGGAGCATGATCGTTTAAAGAGGGCGGCAAAATGGAAGCTAGCATTTGGCAGGTAACCCTTGTATTCCATGCAAATATCAGCTTCCTGCATTTGAGTGTGGAGTGTGGATTGTGGGAAGAGAGTGTGCCTTTGCCTAGTCAGTTGTGGATAAAATATGAATATGAAGACCACCCTTGTCCCACCTTTTTACATACTGATTCATCCCCTGAGAGTTTTCCTTTAGTCTTTGATCAATGGGATTAAGTCATTTTGAAACAAAGCATTTTGCAAAACACATTTGATGTTCACAATAGTAAGTTAATTCTTGGCCTTTTATCCTACCTAACACACCAGGATATTTGTATTTGAAGTAGCAGTGCTTCTTGTGAGGGGTTAGAGGCTGTTTATCAGAATGTATGAGGAGCCACCCTGGTGGCTCCGAATGCCTGTAGTCCCAGCTACTACTCTGGAGGCTGAGGTGGGAATATCTCTTAAGCCCAGGAGTCAAGCCTGGGCAATATAGCTTGACTTTGTTTTGTTTTTGAGACTGAGTTTCAGTCTCGTTGCCCAGGCTGGAGTGCAATGCCACGATCTCGGCCCACTGCGACCTCCACCTCTGGGGTTCAAGCAATTCTCCTGTCTCAGCCTCCTGAGTAGCTGGGATTACAGGCATGTGCCACCACATCTGGCTAATTTTGTATTTTTAGTAGAGATGGAATTTCTCCATGTTGTTCAGGCTGGTCTTGAACTCCAGACCTCAGGTGATCCACCCACCTCGGCCTCACAAAGTACTAGGATTACAGGCGTGAGCTATCATGCTTGGCTTGACCCTGTCTTAAGAAAACTAAAATAAAATTTAAAAAACCTGTGAGGAAATATATAATAGTTTGAAAAAGCCTCATAGGTAATTTTGATGAATCCCATTCTCAGGTTTCCTCATTTGGAAATGATAATGTAGGCCACACGTATTACAGGAGAAAAATATGCTCTGAGACTTTCCAGAGCAGCAGAGCTGGGACTAGGCAGGTGAGGTAGCTACGAGCAAATGTAGCCCTAAGAATGAGCACCTCTTTAAAGAATGTACCTTGTATTGGTCTGTGCCTATTTAAAAAAGAAAAAAAGAATGCACCTGAGGCAACTCCCAGCTGTCTCACCACAGTCCTGGCCCGCAAAACAGGATCAGGAAAGGATCACCTGTAAGAAATTACAGACCTCCATGAGCACTCTGATGCAAAACAGGATCAGAAAAGGATCACCTGTAAGAAATTACAGACATCCATGAGCACTCTGATGCAAAACAGGATCAGGAAAGGATCACCTGTAAGAAATTATAGATGATCCATGAGCACTCTGATAAAAGATCACCTGTGAGAAATTACAGATGATCCATGAGCACTCTGATAAAGGATCACCTGTGAGAAATTACACATGATCCATTAACACTCTGATGGACAGACTCCTGCCGCTTCAGAGTATGGTATATACAATTTTTGGGGGGGTAGGGGGTGAAGTGAAGTCTTGCTCTGTCACCCAGGCTGGAGTGCTGTGGCGCAATCTCAGCTCATCGCAACCTCCATCTCCTGGGTTCATGTAATTCTCCTGCCTCAGCCTCCCGAGTAGCTGGGAAGCTGGGATTACAGGCACCCACCACCAAGCCTGGCTAATTTTTTTGTATTTTTAGTAGAGACAGGTTTTCACCATGTTGGCCAGGCTGGTCTCAAACTCCTGACCTCATGTGATCCAACCACCTCAGCCTCCCAAAGTGCTGGCCTTACAGGTGTGACTCACCACGCCCAGCATGTACCTTAATTATTGTTGGTTCCATTTTAGTCAATGAGCAGATTTTGCTCCAGATATAATCTCACTCAAAGATGACTGCACCAGAATTATGGGGAATGGAATTCCTAAGTATGCTGAATTCGAGAATCTCTGTGTAAGAGGCCTGAACATTGTCTGTAACAAAATAAATCGGATGCATAGCAGGCTTAGAAATCACTTTGCCAACCTACTTTTGCACAAACGATGTTTTCTAATTTCCCTTACTAGCAAATGGTTAAGAGGTTTCATTGTATCATATTTACCTAGCAGAGTAAACTGTTTTTAGGTGAAATGATGTAGGGGTTAGCTTATCTAGCTTGATGGCACTAGATAGCAAAGTCATTTTACTGTAACAAGTTTTTTGGTTTTTTTTTTTTTTTTTTGAGACAGAGTCTTGCTCTGTCGCCCAGACTGGAGTGCATTGGCACAATCGTGGCTCACTGCAACCTCCACCTCCAGGGTTCAAGTGATTCTGCTGCCTCAGCCTCCTGAGTAGCTGGAGGCCTGTGCCACCAAGCCCAGCTAATTTTTTTGTATTTTTAGTAGAGATGGGGTTTCACTATGTTCGCCAGGCTGGTCTTGAATGTCTGACTTCATGATCTGCCCGCCTGAGCCTACCAAAGTGTTGGGATTACAGGCGTGAGCCACTGTGCCCGGCCTAAAAGAAGTTCTATTGAGATGTGTACATGTGCATTAGGTGTTGGATGTGTAGACAGTGTGATAAGGAAGAGAACTGGCATAACTATTTATTGCTTGTTTAAGCTGCTCAAGTAATTACTTTTGCACCAACCTAATATCTTTCCCCACAAGCTTGACATCATCATATAATATGTTGGGGTTTTTTTTTTTTTTTTTAAGGAGTGGAGAGTTTAATAGGCAAGAAAGAAGTCTTAATTAGCTCTAGAGGAGCAATTTTCAATGATGACTCTACAAATGTCAGTTTCAAAAACAATCATTTTAGAAAATATAAATATAATACGTCTTACATACTAGGGATTTAAAGATTTGTTTCTTGAAAAAGTAAATCCCAATGTAGAGGTCCATATTCATCAAAAAGACTAATAAATATTGCTATGGAGGCAAATACTCTGGGTGAAATAAACTGAAGTGAACCTGGGTAACCTAGATAATGTTCCCTTGTTAACTGGAGGTCTGAGTCCAATATTTGTTTTTATTATTTTAATTTTAATTTTAATTTTATTTTATTTTGAGACGAAGTTTCACTCTTGTTGCCCAGGCTGGAGTGCAATGGCACGATCTCGGCTCACTGCAAAGTCCACCCCTGGATTCAAGCAATTCTCTTGCCTCACCCTCCCTAGTAGCTGGGATAACAGGAGCCCACAACGACACCTGGCTAATTTTGTATTTTTAGTAGAGATGCGGTTTCCTCCATGTTGGTCAGGCTGGTCTCAAACTCCTGACCTCAGGTGATCCGCCCACCTAGGCTCCCGAAGTGCTGGGATTATAGGCATGGGCCACCACCCCCGGCCAAATATTTTAATTATCTCTTAACTATGTAAGTTGCAGCAACCTTACATTTTAGCAAAGTGCCTAGCAAATAACAAACAGTAATTTATTTAGCATATAATAAAGTAGCTGGTATTGTTTCACAAAACACTTCAAAAGGGCCTAGGCCTGGGAAATACAGCCCAATGTCTGCTTATTCAATGAGCAGGATAGGTTATTCAATTAGTTCACTATCAAATTGAGACATCAATGTGCCTATCAATGTTTTGAAGGTTTGGGGAAGAGGCAATTAAAAAAGCATTTAGCTGGGCTTGATGGCGCATGCCTATAATCCCAGCAATTTGAGAGGCGGAGAGGCAGGAGGATCACTTGAGACCAAGATTTTTAGACCAGTCTGGGCAACACAGTGAGTTGCTGTCTCAACTTATAAAGAAACCATGGCCGGGCTCAGTGGCTCATGCCGGTAATCCTATAATCCCAGCACTTTGGGAGGCTGAGGCGGATGGATTAAGAAGTCCGGAGTTTAAGACCAGCCTGGCCAAGCTGTCTCTACTAAAAATACAAAAATCAGCTGGACGCAGTGGCAGGTGCCTGTAATCCTAGCTACTCGGGAGGCTGAGGCAGGAGAATCGCTTGAACCCGGGGCGGACTTTGCAGTGAGCCGAGATTGTGCCATTGCACTCCGGCCTGGGCAACAGAGTGAGACTTCGGTATAAACAAAAAAAAGAAAGAGCCGGGCTCGGTGGCTCACGCCTGTAATCCCAGCACTTTGGGAGGCCAAGGCGGGTGGATCACGAGGTCAAGAGATCGAGACCATCCTGGTCAACATGGTGAAACCCCGTCTCTACTAAAAAATACAAAAAATTAGCTGGGCATGGTGGTGCGTGCCTGTAATCCCAGCTACTCAGGAGGCTGAGGCAGGAGAATTGCCTGAACCCAGGAGGCGGAGGTTGTGGTGAGCCAAGATTGTGCCATTGCACTCCAGCCTGGGTAACAAGAGTGAAACTCTGTCTCCCAAAAAAAAAAAAAAAAAAAAGAAAGAAACCACTTTGTAGGAATTACACCTTCATATAAATTAGTGAAGTGAACATAAGCAAGAGTAAATGGAACAGTGGAAATAAGCATAGTTAGAAGAAACAATGGAAACGAATAGCTAAAACTGAGACCATTTAAAAGGAAAAAGGAGGGCCAGGTGTGGTAGCTCATGCCTGTAATCCCAGCACATTTCGAGGCCAAGGCAAGCAGATCACTTGAGGTCAGGAGTTCGAGACCAGCCTAGCCAACATGGCAAAAACCGAGCTCTACTTAAATTACAAAAATTAGCTGAGTGTGGTTGTGGGCTGCTTGTAGTCCCAGCTACTCAGGAGGCTGAAACAGGAGAATCATTTGACCTGGGAGGCGGAGGTTGTAATGAGCTGAGATTGTGCTACTGCACTCCAGCCTGGGTGACAGACTGAGACTCCATCTCGGAAAAAAAAAAAAGAGAGAAAGGAGATAATATACAGAAGATAATTCATTTGCTGAAATGATACTGAATTGATTGAACAAAAACCCTAACAAAAGGACTTCCTGCCTCCAGGGACTTTTAAAGTTTATTTTTGAGGGTTCTGTTTAACTGATATGCAGAATTGTATCAGAGTTGCATGTTTTGTTTTCTACTAGGTGTTCTATTACTCAACAGGAATCTTCAAGGATGCAGGTGTTCAAGAACCCATCTATGCCACCATCGGCGCGGGTGTGGTTAATACTATCTTCACTGTAGTTTCCGTAAGTTGTATGGTTTGATAATTTTGAGGGGAGAAAATAATCCTTGCTACAGATGTTCAAAGATGGATTGCATGGCTCTACCATCATTTAGTTAGACCTTTTTGTTGTTTAATTTTCCTTTGGGAAACAAGAGATATATTCAATGCTGGGTGTAGTCTTCACTCTTCGAGCAAATATGGGTTGGATGGGAAAGGAGGAAATATACAAGGGACTATGTAGTATGCTTTCAACTTGAAATTGGAGGAGAGGTGTTTGGAAAAACTCTCAAACTGTGTTTTTCCTCGGTTTTACACTAAACAATAATAACAAGATTTCCGTGGCCCCCCAAAATATGTGAGGATTTTTCCCCATCAAGTAAGCAATCGGTTCTGTAGTGGACACCATCTAGCTGTCCTCTGATTTAATTCTGACACTGTCTCCCTGGAGATAGCATCACATATCACAGGTTGATGGCCCAGTTCCCAAGACAGCCCCACTCTAATGCCAATCACAGGCTCCAGGCTGTTTGACCTGTGCTTCTGACCCACGAGCTAGAGATCGGGATTCCCATGACACCCCTCTTTGGGTTTGACTAATTTGCTACAGTGGGTCACAGAACTCAGGGAAATTGTTTCCTAGTTTGTTTTAAAGGATATTTTAAAGGACAGAAATAAACAACCAGATGAAGAGATTCATAAGGGGAGGTCCGGAGGGGTCCTGAGCATGGGAGTTTCTGTCTCCGTGGAGTGGGTGCACTCCTAGCACATAGATGAGTTGTTGACCTTCCTGTCAGCTTCCAGGGGTTCAGATATCTGGAAGCTCCTCACACCCTGCCTTTTGGGCCTTTTATGCAGACTTCATTGGTTCTCCATGATTGAAGCATGGACAAAGGTTCTGAAATGTGATTGGACAAAAAGGGTATGATCTGAACCCAGCAAGGCTTGTCTGTTTAGATTATTTGTTGGCCTCTGTGTAGCATTTCTTCCTCTAGGGTGTGGGGCAAGAGCCTCTCTGAAATGAGGGTTTTATGACCCACAGTCAGATTAGAGTCCCGCCAAGTGGGAGAGCAGGAGGAAGTCAGAGAAGAATTCTATTTTCTGAGGCCTGATGCATCCCAACATTATAACAAAAGACTGCAGCAAGGGCTGTGGGGATTTTGAGCCAGGACCTGTGGATGGAAAGCAATGTGTATCTATATAAAATCAAAAGTCACAGGAGGTGTGTGTATAACAAGTGTTCTGTGTTAGTAAGGCAGATTTCAAGTAGCTCAGACACTATTTTCATGGAAAGGAAAACTGAAGTTTGATGTCATATTCTTTCTCTTCTAGCTATTTCTGGTGGAAAGGGCAGGAAGAAGGACTCTGCATATGATAGGCCTTGGAGGGATGGCTTTTTGTTCCCTACTCATGACTGTTTCTTTGTTATCAAAGGTGAGTGCCCTTTGAGTGAAGAAAAGCAAGGGAGGGGGAGGAGAGGTTACAGTTGACTTCTGTGACACAGCAGGTGGGTTGTTAAGGTTGGAGTTTGTCAATAAAGTCAGGAGAGAAGCAAGATGCCCAGAGTTTTTAAGAAAGGTGGGTTATCGGAGAATTGGAGGTAAACTGTTAAAAATCTTACATTTATAGAACATTATTGTAGCCTATAAAATAATCTCATTTAATTCTTAAAATAATATCCAGGTAATCACACTTTATAGATGATTAGGTGGTCTCAGTACAAAGTGGCATATATGAGATCACAGAGATGGGATTCAAAACTCCAAGCCTGGCTGGGTGCAGTGGTTAATGCCTGTCATCGCAGCACTTTCGGAAGCCAAAGTGAGAGGATTGCTTGAGCCCAGAAGTTGACAACCAGCCTGGGCAACATGGCAAGAAACTGTCTCTACAAAAAACAAAAAAAAGAACCAAAGGTTTTTTTTTTTTTGAGACAGGGTTTCACCGTCACCCAGGCTGGACTGCAGTGGTTGCAATCACTCACTGCAACCTCTGCCTCCTGGACTTAGCGTTTCTGCTGCCTCAGCCTCCTCCTGGGTAGCTGGAATTACAGGCACGTGCCACCATGCCTAGCTAATTTTTGTATTTTTTTTTTCTTTTTCTTTTTGCACTTTTTAGTAGAGACAGGGTTTCACCATGTTGGCCAGGCTGGTTTCCAACTCCTGACCTCAAATAATCCACCTGCCTTGGCTTCCCAAAGTGCTGGGATTACAGGCATGAGCCACCACACCTGGCAAAATTACAACATTTTTTTAAATTAGCCAGGTATGATGGCACATGCCTCAAGTCCCAGCTATTTGAGAGGCTGAGGTGGGAGAATCGCTTAAGACCTGTAGATTGATGATGCAATGAGCCATTATAGTTCCACTGCAGTCCAACCTGGGCAACAAAGTAAGAGGCTGTCTCAAAAAATAAAAATAAACCAGGCACGGTAGCTCATGCCTGTAATCCCAGCATTTTGGGAGGCCGAGGCAGGTGGATCACAAGGTCAGGAGATGGAGACAATCCTGGCTAACACAGTGAAACCCCATCTCTACCAAAAAATACAAAAAATTACTCAGGCATAGTGGCACATGCCTGTAGTTGCAGCTTATTCCAGAGGCTGAGGCAGGAGAATAGCTTGAACCTGGGAGTCGGAGTTTGCACTGAGCCAACATCGCATCACTGCACTCCAGCCTGGGTGACAGAGTGAGGAGCGAGACTCCATCTCAAAAAATAAAAATAAGCCGGGCACGGTGGCTCACACCTATAATCCCAGCACTTTGGGAGGCCGAGGCAGGTGGATCACGAGCTCAAGAGATTGAGACCATCCTGGTCAACATGGTGAAACCCCGTCTCTACTAAAAATACAAAAATTAGCCGGGCACGGTGGTGCATGCCTGTAATCCCAGCTACTCAGGAGGCTGAGGCAGGAGAATTGCTTGAACCCGGGAGGCGGAGGTTGCGGTGAGCCGAGATCATGCCATTGCACTCCAGCCTGGGTAACAAGAGCGAAACTCCGTCTCAAAAAAAAATAAAATAAAATAAATCCAAGCCTTTTGACTTGACAGCCACTTTCTGTACTGTAGGCCAGGACCGTAGGAGGTTGCCATTAGTTGCATCTGGGAACCTAGACCCTAGGTCATGCTGTCTTTACATTCCATTTTCTCTGTTCTTTCCTCTTACAGGATAACTATAATGGCATGAGCTTTGTCTGTATTGGGGCTATCTTGGTCTTTGTGGCCTTCTTTGAAATTGGACCAGGCCCCATTCCCTGGTTTATTGTGGCCGAACTCTTCAGCCAGGGCCCCCGCCCAGCTGCGATGGCAGTGGCCGGCTGCTCCAACTGGACCTCCAACTTCCTAGTCGGATTGCTCTTCCCCTCTGCTGCTGTAAGTAAACTCCCCTTATCTTAAAACCAGCCTTCCTAAGCTGACACGTTGAAGATATGTCTTAATACAGTAGTCCCGCTGGGTTTGGTGGCTTATGCCTCTATGTAATCCTAGCACTTTGGGAAGTGGAGGCAGATAGATCACCTGAGGTCAGGAGTTTGAGACCAGACTGGCCAATATGGCAAAACCCATCTCTACTAAAAATGCAAAAATTAGCTGGGCACACACCTGTAATCCCAGGTACTTGGGAGGCTGAGGAAAGAGAATAGCTTGAACCCAGGAGGCAGAGGTTGCAATGAGCAGAGATCATGCTACTGCACTCCAGCGTGGGTGACGGGAGCAAGACTCTATCTCAAAAAATAAAAAAATAAGTCCAGGTGCAGTGGCTCATGCCTGTAATCTCAGCACTGTGGGAGGCCTAGGTGAGTGGATCACAAGGTCAGGAGTTCAAGACCAGCCTGACCAATATGGTGAAACTCCATCTCTACTAAAAATACAAAAAAGCTGGGGGCTGGGCGCAGTGACTCACGCCTGTAATTAACACTTTAGGAAGCCAAGGCAGGCAGATCACCTGAGGTTGGGAGTTCAAGACCAGACTGACCAACATGGAGAAACCTTGTCTTTAAAAAAGTAATAATTAATTAATTAATTAATTAACTTAAAAAAGAAGGTTTTTTTTTTTTTTTTTTTTTTGAGACGGAGTTTCACTCTTGTTACCCAGGCTGGAGTGCAATGACATGTTCTCAGCTCACCGCAACCTCCGCCTCCTGGGTTCAGGCAATTCTCCTGCCTCAGCTTCCCGAGTAGCTGGGATTACAGGCAAGTGCCACCATGCCCAGCTAATTTTTTGTATTTTTAGTAGAGACGGGGTTTCACCATGTTGACCAGGATGATCTCAATCTCTTGACCTCATGATCCACCCACCTCGGCCTCCCAAAGTGCTGGGATTACAGGCGTGAGCCACCACACCCGGCAGAAAAATTTAAAAAAAAAAAAAAAAATGAAAAAATTAGCTGGGTGTGGTGGTGCATGCCAGTAGTCTCAGCTACTTGGGAGACTGAGACAGGAGAATTTCTTGAACCTGGCAGGGGGAGGTTGCAGTGAGCCAAAATCGTGCCACTGTACTCTAGCCCTGACAACAGAGTGAGACTTCATCTGAAAAATAAATAAATAAGAATAAAAAATAATGCAGAAGTCTCTCTTCATCTGCAGTTTCATTTACCTACCATCTAAACATATTAAATGGAAAATTCCAGAAATAAAAAATTCATGAGTTTTAAGTTGCGGTGGGGCACAGTGGCTCAAGTCTGTAAACCCAGTGCGTTGAGAGGTCAAGGTGGACAGAGCACTAGAGGTCAGCAGTTCAAGACCAGCCTGACCATCAGCCTGATGGTGAAACCCCATCACTACTATATACAAAAATTAGGCTGGGCATGGTGGCTTATGCCTGTAATCCCAACATTTTGGGAGGCCGAAGCGGGTGGACCACCTGAGATCAGGAGTTTGAGTACAACCTGACCAACATAGTGAAACCCAATGTCTACTAAAAACACAAAACATTAGCCTTGTGTGGTGGCAGTTGCCTGTGATCTCAGCTACTCAGGAGGCTGAGGCAGGAGAATAACTTGAACCTGGGAGGCGAAGATTGCAGTGAGCCGGGTCATGCCATTGCATTCCAGCCTGGGCAACAAGAGAAACCATCTCAAAATAACAGAAAATAAAAGTTAGCCAGGTGTCCTGGCACACGCCTATAGTCCTATCTACTCAGGAGGCTGAGGCAAGAGAATCACTTGAACCTAGGAGGTGGAGTTCATGGTGAGATGAGAGCGTGCCACTGCTCTCCAAACTGGGTGACAGAGTGAGACTTCATCTCAAAAAAAAAAATTATAAATCGAGACAGGTCTTGCTATGTTGCCCAGGCTGGTCTCAAACTCCTGGCCTCAAGTGATCCTCCCATTTCGACCTCCCAAACTGCTAGGATTACAGGTGTGAGCCACCACACTTGGCCCAGAAATACAGATTTTTAAAAATCATACTTAAAAGTCCAAAACTGGCCGGGTGCGGTGGCTCACGCCTGAAATCCCAGCACTTTGGAAGGCCGAGGCAGGTGGATCACGAGGTCAAGAGATCGAGACCATCCTGGTCAACATGGTGAAACCCCATCTCTACTAAAAATACAAAAAATTAGCTGGGCACAGTGGTGCGTGCCTGTAATCCCAGCTACTTGGGAGGCCGAGGCAGGTGAATTGCCTGAACCCAGGAGGCGGAGGTTGTGGTGAGCCGAGATCGCGCCATTGCACTCCAGCCTGGGTAACAAGAGCGAAACTCCATCTCAAAAAAAAAAAAAAAAAAGTCCAAAACTACTTAGTAGACATTTAGAAGCATCTAGCTAATGAAAAGAAATGAGAGAAAAATACAGAGAAATATATAGTAAGTTAGCAATAGAATTATCAGTGAATCTCCAAAGAAACCTTTCCGTTTTTATTAAATATGGAAGGGTTATAGCTTGAAGCCTATTGGAAATATGAATGTGAGGGAAATTGAGTTTGTCAATGACCAGATTTTTATGTCAACCTTCCTTTTTTCTGTCCTTTCACTAGTACTATTTAGGACCCTACGTTTTTATTATCTTCACTGGCTTCCTCGTTACCTTCTTGATCTTTACCTTCTTCAAAGTCCCTGAGACCCGTGGCAGGACTTTTGAGGATATCACACGGGCCTTTGAAGGGCAGGCACATGCTGCAGATCGATCCGGGAAGGAAGGTGTCGTGGAGATGAACAGCATCGAGCCTGCTAAGGAGACCACCACCAGTGTCTAAGTCATGCCTCCTTCCACCTCCCTCCCGGCATGGGAAAGCCACCTCTCCCTGAACATCGGCGAGACCTCATCAGGATGAACCCAGGACGGCTTCTGAATGCTGCTACGTGATTCCTTTCTTATCCCATGCACTCCATGAGCACCCCAAGGCAGGGGTTTATTGGATTTTTAATGGCTTTTAAAATATTTTGTTTCCTGGACATTCTCTTCTGCTTAGGAGAGACCAAGTGAACCTACCTTCATTTCAGGAGGGATTGGCCACTTGGCATGTGACAACTTTGCCAGCTTTTCCTCCCTTGGGTTCTAATATTGCCCCACTAGGGGATATAGGAGAGGAAAAGTAAGGTGCGGTTCCCGTAGACTCAGACTCATCAGCAAGCAGGTGAGTGTGGAAGGCAGAGGGGGTTTATGTAAGAGCAGCTTCTTTACTTCCACACAGCTCTACACGGCAGGTCAGCTTGAGTTTTATTTATTTTGTCCTCTGGTTTAAATACATAATTTTTTTTTTTACTTTAAGTTTCAGGATACATGTGCAGAATGTCCAAGTTTGCTACATAGGTATACATGTGCCATGGTGGAAATATTTATTTTTTTTTAGTGTAATTTTGCCAAATAATAAAAACAGAAGGAAATTGTGGTTAGAGGGAGGAGTTTAAAGAGAGGTTATAGAGTAGAAGATTTGCTACTGGAGAGGTTAAGGTGCAATAAGCAGTTAGGGAGAATTGCAGTTCATTATTGGTGCCTGAGGTCTGCACGTTACCTCTTAACAATTTCTGTCCCTCAGATGGAAACTCTTGAGTTTAATTTCTCATAAAAGTCGCATGCCTATGTATTAAAGCTACTGATTTCCTTGGAACGTTTTTCTTTAATAGTTTACATGTAGTAGTACTTGAAATCTAGGATTATTAATTCATATGGGCATTGCAGTTAATGGCGGTTGATGGGTTCTAATTTTGGATGGCATCCAGGGAAGGGAAAGTTATTTCCGGAAAGCCTGTTCCCCTCGCTGGACCAAACAACTCCTCCTTGTAGCAGACTCATTACATTTGAAGTAATCCCACCCCCTATCCGGTGGGAGAGCCATCCAAATGAGAAGACATTCATCATTTCTCCACTTTGTTCTTTAGGATATTTTAGGTGTTGGTTTTTGTGTTATTTTAACTCATGCCTTTAAATGAATTCCCCAAAGAATGTTTATAGCTAACTTGGAATGTGTAACCTCAGCTCTGGGAGAGGGTTTTTTCTGAACGACTATTATCTGAAGCGTGTTGTTGCTTTAGGGTCACGGCCTGCTTGTGTGTGTCGGTTACCACGTCACTGTGGTCCTGTGCCGAGTGCCCTTAGGGGACTTGAATCTTTCCAGTAGACCGCGTTTGAGATAGTACGAGTCACTGTGCAGTGTAGCCCACACTGAGAGGATGAATGTACGTGCACTGTCACTTTGCTCTGGGTGGAAGTAGGTTATTTTATTGACTAGTTTTCTCTGTGTTTGTTCCTACGGCCTCTTTTCATATATTGCTCCATCTCCCTTTCCCTTCTTGGTGCTTACACATCTCAGACCCTTTGGCCAAACCCTTGCCAATGACAGTATTTTGGTTCTCAGTTCTCACTGTTCCCTCTGGTTGCGGAGCCTTTGAATAAAAATGCACGTAGCTATGGAGTGGGGTTTAGCTGGAAAAGGTGACCTTCCAACTTCACGTCAACTTCTGGCTCCTCAAGCAGTAGGCTGGTGGTAAGGAAAAAGGGAAGTGTTCTCCCATTTCTCACTGAGCAGATTGTGAATATTTCCATATGGATTTTCTATGGTGAATGTTACTCGAATTCTTGGTTTTAAAATAAAAATTCTGAATGTACACAACATCCCAGGCTCATTATTTACTATTTGTCCTGCCTGTAACAAAGTCAGCTTTAAATCCTGAGTTGGCTACTTAGTACCGTTTGGGACCTTGAGACTTGCATGAGACCCTCATACTCACACGAGATTGTTCTTACAGTCTCGTACATAAGAAAAGAGTAACGTGTTTATTATACAGTTAAATGAAAAAGGCTTTGTCCCTTGCTTTTTTTTTGAGGCTGAGTCTTGCTCTGTCACTCAGGCTATAGTGCAGTCATGGGATCTTGGCTCACTGCAGCCTCTGCCCTCTCCAGGTTCCAGTGATTCTCCTGCCTCAGCCTCCTGGGTAGCTGGGATTACAGGTACATGCCACCGTGCCCGACTAATTTTTGTATTTTTAATACAGACGGGGTTTTGCCATGTTGGCCAGGCTGGTCTCAAACTCCTGACCTCAGATGATCCGCCTGCCTCAGCCTCCCAAAGTGCTGAGATTACAGGTGTGAGCCACCGTGCCCAGCCGCGTTGCTTTTCATACTTGATAAATCATTTTGCTTTATCTCCCCAGTAAGAACTAGTTTTTGTTTGTTTTTCTCTTGTGTTCTTTTCTACTTCCTTTGTCCTCCAGTTTTTTGTTTGTTTTGAGATGAAGTTTCACTCTTGTTGCCCAGGCTGGAGTGGAATGGTGTGATCTCCGCTCACTGCAACCTCAGCCTCCCAAGTAGCTGGGACTACAGGCATGCAACACCACGCCCAGCTAATTTTTGTAATTTTAGTAGAAAGAAACAGGGTTTCACCCTGTTGCCAGGCTGATCTTGAACAGGCGGAGGTTGCAGTGAACGGAGATCACACCATTGCTCTCCAGCCTGGGTAACGAGTGAAACTCTGTCTCAAAAAAAAAAAAAGGTGGGAGGGAAGGGAATGAAGTACTGACCCGTAGATGAACCTTGAAAATGTTATGTTAAATGTATAAAGCTACTCACAAAAGATCACATTGTATTATTATTTTTAAATAAAATGTCCAGAATAGGTAAGCCTATAGACGCAGAAGGTACATTAGTGGTTGTTCAGGGCTGGGGGAATGGAGAAAGGGTGCAGGGTTTTTTTTTTTTTTGAGATGGGGTCTAGTTCTGTCACCTAGGCTGGAATGTAGTGGCACAATCTCAGCTAACAGCAATCTCCATCTCCCAGGTTCAAGCGATTCCCCTGCCTCAGCCTCTGTAGTAGCTAGGACCATAGGCACATGCCACCACACCCAGCTAATTTTTGTATTTGTAGTAGAGACAAAGTTTCACCGTGTTTGCTAGGCTGGTCTCGAACTCCTGACCTCAAGTGATCCACCTGTCTTGTGCTCCCAAAGTGCAGGGATTACAGGTATGAGCCCACACGCCCGACCAAGATGTATTATATTTTTAATACATTGCTAGATATGATATTGTAATAATTTGCTTGCCTATATGAGTTAATAAAATTGGTCTGCCAGAGACCCTGTCTCTAAAAATAGTTAAAAATAGAAATCTATGGCCGGGTGTGGTGGCTCATGCCTATAATCCCAGCACTTTGGGAGGCCGAGGCGGGTGGATCACGAGGTCAAGAGATCGAGACCATCCTGGTCAACATGGTGAAACCCCGTCTCTACTAAAAATACAAAAAATTAGCTGGGCATGGTGGCGTGTGCCTGTAATCCCAGCTACTCAGGAGGCTGAGGCAGGAGAATTGCCTGAACCCAGGAGGCGGAAGTTGCGGTGAGCCGAGATCGCGCCATTGCACTCCAGCCTGGGTAACGAGCGAAACTCCGTCTCAAAAATAGAAAAAAAAAAAAAGAAAAAAAGAAATCTTGAGCCTGGAAAAGCCTCTGAAAACAAACAAACAAACAAATAAATAAATAAATACATATAAATAAATAGAAATCTAATGTGATAATCTTTTTCTATTATTTGAAAAGCTTATCCTATTATTTGTTACTGCCTATATAATTAGATTTTTTTTCCTATCATTCTATTATCTGCTGTCTATACTGATTTTTCTTTTCATCTCAAACTTTTTTTCTACTCTTTTAAAGGTAGTTGGTTGTGTGGTGCATGCCTGTAATTTTAGCTACGTGAGAGACTTAGGTGGGATGATCACTTGAGCCCAGAAATTCAAGTCCAGCCTTGCTTGGCAACATACGTAGCAAGATCCCATTTCTTTAAAAAAAAAAAAAAAAAAAAAAAAAAAAAAGCTGTTATTTTTTGTTATTTTGTTTTGTTTTTTTCGGGATGAAGTCTCGCTCTGTTGCTTAGGCTGAAGTGCAGTGGCGATATCTCGGCTCACTGCAACCTCTGCCTCCCAGGGTCAAGCAATTCCCCTGCCTCAGCCTCCTGAGTAGCTGGGATTACAGGCGAGAGACACCATACCCGGCTAATTTTTGTATTTTTAGTAGAGATGGGATTTCACCACATTGGTCAGGCTGGTCCTTGAACTCCTGATCTCGTGATCCGCCCACCTTGGCCTCCCAAAGTGCTGAGATTACAGGCGTGAGCCACCGATTCCCCCCTAAAAGAGTTGTTAATCTTTCCTTTCTTTCTTTCTTTTTGAGACAGAGTTTTGCTCTATTTGCCCAGGCTGGAATGCAATGCTCACTGCAACCTCCACCTCCCCGGTTCAAGCGATTCTCCTGCCTCAGCCTCCTGAGTTGCTGGGACTACAGGCACATACCACGATGCCTGGCTAATTTTTGTATTTTTAGTAGAGATGGGGGTTTCACCATGTTGGTCAGGGTGGTCTTGAACTCCTGACCTCCACTGATCCACCCACCTCAGCCTCCCAAAGTGCTGGGATTACCAGCATGAGCCACTGCACCCAGCCTGTTTATCCATTTATTTATTGGTAGATGGATGAGTTGTTTCCAATTATTGTGAAGAATTCTTCAATGAACACTTTTGTGTGGTCATATGTGTATTAGTCAGAGTTCTCTAGAGGAACAGAACTAGATAGATAGAATAGATGTATGTATAAAGGGGAGTTTATTTATTTATTTATTTTTTTTTTTTTTGAGACGGAGTTTCACTCTTGTTACCCAGGCTGGAGTGCAATGGCGCGATCTCGGCTCACCGCAACCTCCGCCTCCTGGGTTCAGGCAATTCTCCTGCCTCAGCCTCCTGAGTAGCTGGGATTACAGGCACGCACCACCATGCCCAGCTAATTTTTTGTATTTTTAGTAGAGACGGGGTTTCACCACGTTGACCAGGATGGTCTCGATCTCTTGACCTCGTGATCCACCCACCTCGGCCTCCCAAAGTGCTGGGATTACAGGCGTGAGCCACCGCGCCCGGCTGGGGAGTTTATTTATTTATTTTTATTTTTAAATTATTATTTTTTGAGACGGAGTCTGGCTCTGTCGCCCAGGCTGGAGTACAGTGCAACTCTCCGCCTTCACGGGTTGAAGAGATTTTCCCGCCTCAGCCTCCGGAATAGCTGGGATCCTGGCAAATTTTTTGTAGTTTTAGTAGAGATGAGGTTTCACCATGTTAGCCTGGATGGTCTGGATCTCCTGACCTCATAATCTGTCCGCCTGGACCTCCCAAAGTGCTGGGATTACAGGCCTGAGCCACCGCGTCCAGCTTAAAGGGGAGTTTAATTAAGGAGTGTTGAGTCGCACAATCACAGGGTAAGATCCCACAACAGGCGGTCTGCAAGCTGAGGAGCAAAGAAGCCAGTCTGAGTCCCAAAGCTAAAGAACTTGGATTCCGCTTTCCAACTTGGACCCGGCAGAATGGCTCCCGCAAAGAAGGGCGGCGAGAAGAAAAAGCTGTTCTGCCATCAACGAAGTGGTGACCCAAGAATACACCATCAACATTCATAAGGGCATCCACGGAGTGGGCCTCAAGAAGTGTGCCCTTCGGGCCCCTCGGGCACTCAAAGAGATTCGGAAATTTGCCATGAAGGAGGTGGGAACTCCGGATGTGCGCACTGATACCAGGCTCAACAAAGCTGTCTGGGCCAAAGGAATGAGGAACGTCCCATACCGATTCCCTGTGCTGTTGTCCAGAAAACGTAATGAAGATAAAGTTTCACCAAATAAGCTCTGTACTTTGGTTACCTATATACCAGTTACCACTTTCAAAAATCTACAGGGGTAGATTTTTGACAGACAGTCAATGTGGATAAGAATTAATCGCTGATTAGTCAAATACATTAAATAAAGTTATAAACTGCCTTAAAAAAAAAAAAAAAGAACTTGGATTCCAATGTTCCAGGGTGGGAAGCATCCAGCATGGGAGAAAGTCTAGTCTTCACATTCTTCTGTCTGCTTTTATTTTTTATTGATTTATTGATTTATTGATTTTATAAAGATGGGATTTCACCATATTGGTCAGGCTGGTCTCGAACTCCTGACCTCAGGTGATCCGCCCACCTCAGCCTCCCAAAGTGCAGGGATTACAGGCTCAGCCACTGCGCCCATATCTTTTTTTATTTTTTATTTTTTGAGACAGAGCCTCAGCTCTGATGCCCAGGCTGGAGTGCCGTGACATGACCTCCACTCACTGCAATCTCCACCTCCCAGGTTCAAACCATTCTACGGAATAGCTGGGACAACAGGTGCAGGCCACCACACCAGGCTAATTTTTGTATTTCTAGTAGAGACGGGGTTTCACCATGTTGGTCAGGCTGCTCTTGAACTCCTGACCTCAGGTGATCTGCCCAACTCAGCCTCTCAAAATGCTGGGATTACAGGCATGAGCCGTACCTGGCCCTTTCTCTCTTTCTTCTCTCTCTCTCTCTCTTTCTCTCTTTCTTTTTTTCAGAGATGGTGTCTCACTATGTTTCCCAGGCTGGGCTCAAACTCCTGTGCCCAAGTGATTCTCCTGCCTCAGCCTCTCAAGTAGCTGAGATTACAGATGCAAACCTCCACACCTGGTTCAATATTTGACCTTTTGATTTTAATCAAAACGTGGGTGGGGGCCAGGCACAGTGGCTCACACCTGGGATATCCAGCACTTTAGGAGACCAAGGCAGGTAGATTGCTTGAGGCTAGGAGTTCGAGACCAGTCTGTCCAACATGGTAAAACCCCATCTCTACTAAAAATACAAAAATTAGCTGGGTGTGGTGGCATGTGCCTGTAATCCCAGCTTCTTGAGAGGCTTAGGCATGAGAATTGCTTGAACCCAGGAGGCAGAGGTTGCAGAGAGCCAAGATCACAACATTGCACTCCTGCCTGGGTGACAAGGCAAGACTGTGTCTCAAAAAAAAAAAAAGTGGGTAAGAGTGAAATGATATCTCATTGTGGTTTTGATTTGCATTTCCTTGATGGCTAATGATGTCGAACCTATTGTCATTTTTTTTTTTTTTTTCGAGACGGACCTTCGCTCTTGTTACCCAGGCTGGAGTGCAATGGCAGGATCTCAGCTCACCGCAATCTCCGCCTCCTGGGTTCAAGCAATTCTCCTGCCTCAGCCTCCCGAGTAGCTGGGACTACAGGCTCTGCCAACATGCCCAGCAAATTTTTTTTTTTTTTTCGAGACGGACTTTCTCTCTTGTTACCCAGGCTGGAGTGCAATGGCGCGATCTCAGCTCACCGCAACCTCCGCCTCCTGGTTTCAGGCAATTCTCCTGCCTCAGCCTCCTGAGTAGCTGGAATTACAGGCATGCGCCACCATGCCCACCTAATTTTTTGTATTTTTAGTAGAGATAGAGTTTCACCATATTGACCAAGATGGTCTCGATCTCTTGACCTCGTGATCCACTCGCCTCGGCCTCCCAAAGTGCTGGGATTATAGGCGTGAGCCACTGCGCCCAGCCTGTCATGTTCTTATTGGCCACTCTGGTGAAATGTCTATTCAAGTTCTTGCCTTGTTGTAGTTGTTGGGTTGAGTTATTTATTTATTTATTATTTTTGAGACAGAGTCTTGCTCTGTGGCACAGGCTGGAGCACAGTGGCGGGATCTTGGCTCAATGCAACCTATGCCTCCCAGGTTCAAGTGATTCTCCTGCCTCAGCCTCCCAAGTAGCTGGTATTATAGGCACCTGCTACCACACCCAGCTAACTTTTGTATTTCTAACAGAGAACAGGGTCTCACCACGTTGGCCAGGCTGGTCTTGAACTCCTGATCTTGTGATTCACCTGCCTTGGCCTCCCAAAGTGCTGGGATTACAGGCATGAGCCACTGGCGCTGGACCATTTCATTATTATTTCTATTACTGAGTTATAAGAGTTCTTTATATATCCTGGGTACATCTCTTGTCATAGATATGATTTGCAAATCTCATTTGGTGGTTTGTATTTTTACCTTCTTGATAGTCTCCTTTAAAGAATGAAAGTTTTAAATTTTGTAGGTGGGATTACAGAATGGTGCACCAAGTATAAAAAACAGTATAGAGGTCCTTGAAAAATTAAACATAGAACTACCATCTGGATCCAGCAACCCCACCTCTGGACATGCAGTCAAAAGAATTGAAAACAAGCCAGGCACAGTGGCTCATGCCTGTGATCCCAGCACTTTGGGAGGCCAAGGCGGGCGGATCACCTGAGTTCGGGAGTTAGAGACCAGCTTGACTAACATGGAGAAACCCCATCTCTACTAAAAAATACAAAAAATTAGCCTGGCGTGGTGGTGCATGCCTGTAATCCCAGCTATTCAGGGAGCAGAAGAATTACTTGAACCTGGGAAGCGGAGATTGCAGTGAGCTGAGATCACGCCATTGCACTCCAGCTTGGACAACAAGAGTGAAATTCTGTCTCAAAAAAAAAAAAAAAAAAAGAGGTCGGACGCGATCAGGTCTGCTGTGGCGGCCGGAAAGCGGCCGGGCATCAGTTCCTCAGCCCCGGTGCCAGGCTCACCCTGCTAGGCGAGCGGGCAGAGCGTGGCTCATGGTCAGACCCAGCATGGAGCGGTGGGGCGACCGGCTGGCGCTGGTGATGGGAGCCTTAGTGGGCATTGGCGTGGCCACGGCCCAGGCCCTGGTCCAGCAGGGACTGAAGGTGGTGGGCTGCGCCCGCACCATGGGCAACATCGAGGAGCTGGCTGCTGAATGTAAGAGTGCAGGCTACCCCGGGACTTCGATCCCCTACAGATGTGACCTGTCAAATGAGGAGGACATCCTCTCCATGTCCTCGGCTATCCGTTCTCAGCACAGTGGTGTAGACATCTGCATCAACAATGCCGGCTCGGGCCGGCCTGACTCCCTGCTCTCGGGCAGCACCAGCGGTTGGAAAGAGATGCTCAATGTGAACGTGCTGGCCCTCAGCATCTGCACACAGGAAGCCTACCAGTCCCTGAAGGAGTGGAATGTGGACGATGGGCACATCATTAACATCAATAGCATGTCTGGTCACCGAGTGGTCCCCCAGTCTGTGACCCACTTCTATAGTGCCACCAAGTATGCCATCACTGCGCTGACAGAGGGACTGAGGCAAGAGCTTCGGGAGGTCCAGACCCACATCTGAGCCACGTGCATCTCTCCAGGTGTTGTGGAAACACAATTTGCCTTCAGACTCCACGACAAGGACCCTGAGAAGGCAGCTGCCACCTATGAGCACCTGAAGTGTCTCCAACCTGAGGATGTGGCCGAGGCTGTTATCTACATCCTCAGCACCCCCCACACATCCAGATTGGAGACATCCAGATGAGGCCCACGGAGCAGGTGACCTAGTGATGTGGGAGCTCTTCCTTCCCTCCCCACCCCTCATGGCTTGCCTCCTGCCTCTGGATTTTAGGTGTTGATTTCTGGATCACTGGATACCACTTCCTGTTCACACCCCAGCCAGGGGTTAGAATATTTGTCTGAAATTTTTATATCTGCTTGTCAAATTGCTTCTGTTGTAAATGTGAAAAATGGGCTAGGGAAAGGAGGTGGTGTCCCTAATTGTTTTACTTGTTAACTTGTTCTTGGTCCCCCTGGGCTCCTTGGCCTTTTTCTGCTCTCAGTCTCTTCCCTTTGACCTGGGAAAGGGGTTGTGGCCCAAATCCCCCCTATCTTCTTGCACCTCAACCTCTGTGGCTCAGGGCTGGAGTGGCAGAGGGAAGCCCTCACCTTATATCTTCGTGGTTATCCAGGGTTCCAGACTTCCTCCTCTGCCTGTCCCACTGCCCCTTCTCCCCCTTCTCTTCCTCCTTCTCAGCTCTCCAGCCCAATCTTGGCTTCTTGTCCCCTTGTGGGGTCAGCCCTCCACTCTGACTTGGCAGCAGAACACCAGGGCCTGGCCCAGTGAATTTCATGATGATCATTAAAAAAGAAAACTCGCAACCAAAAAAAAAAAAAAAAAAGAATTGAAAATAGAGTTTTGAAGAGACGTTTGCACACCCATATTTGTAGTAGCACTATTTTTTTTTCTTTTGAGACAAAGTCTCACTCTGTAGCCAGGCTGCAGTGCAGTGGTGGGATCTTGGCTCACTGCAGTCTCTGCCTACTGGGTTCAAGCGATTATCCTGCCTCGGCCTCTGGAGTAGCTGAGACTACAGGCGCACACCACCATGACCAGCTAAATTTTTGTATTTTAGTAGAGACAAGGTTTCACCATGTCAGCCAGGATGGTTTGATCTCCTGATCTCATGATCTGCCCACCTCTGCCTCCCAAAGTGCTGGGATTACAGGTGTGAGCCACCGCACCTGGCCTTTTCTTTTCTTTTTTTTTTTTTTTAAGAGAGAGAGTCTCTCTCTGTTACCCACGCTGGAGTGCAGCAGTGTGATCATAGCTCACTGCAGCCTTTAACTACTGCACTCAAGTGACTTCCCACCTCAACCTTCTCAGTAGCTGGGATTTATAGGCCTGAGCCACTGAGCCCATATAGTAGCACTATTCACAATAACCAAGAGGTAGAAGCAACCCCAAAGTCCACTGACACATGACTGGAAAAACAAACTGTGGTATATACATACAATGGAATGTTATTCAGCCTTAAAAAGAAAGATAATCCTGTTACATGTGATAACATGGCTGAACTTCGAGGACATTATGTCAAGTGAAATAAGCTAGTCACAAAAAGGCAAATACTGCATGATTCCACTTAGAGGAGGTATCTAAATTAGTCAAATTTGTAAGATAAAAAAATTGGAAGATCTGGCCAGGCACGGTCGCTCACACCTGTAATCCTAGCACTTTGGGAGGCCTAGGTGGGCAGATCACCTAAGGTCAGGAGTTTGAGACCAGCCTGGCCAACATGGAGAAACCCCATCTCTATATTAAAAAAAAAAAGTTGGAAGATCTGTTTCACAACAGTGTGAATATTTAACACTACTGAACTGTACCCTTTAAAATGGTAGGCTGGGTGCGGTGGCTTATACCTGTAATCCCAGCACTTTGGGAGGCTGAGGCGGGCAGTTCACTTGAGGTCCAGAGTTTGAGACCAGCCTGACTGACATGGTGAAACCCCATCTCTACTAAAAATACAAAATTAGCTGGCATGGTGGTGGGTGCCTGTAATCCCAGCTACTCAGGATACTGAGGCAGGAGAATCACTTGAACCCAGGAGCTGGAGGTTGCAGTGAGCTGGGTTTGTCCCACTGCACTCCAGCCAGGGTGACAGGGCAAGACTCTGTCCCAAAAAAATAAAATAAAATAATTTTATGGAATCAAATGTATCTATTTTTTGTTTAACTTTAACTTTCTTTTTTTGTTTGTTTTTGAGATGGAGTCTTGCTCTGTCACTTGGGCTGGAGTACAATGGTCTTAATCTCTGCTCACTGCAACCTCTGCCTCCTGGATTCAAGTGATTCTCCTGCCTCAGTCTCCTGAGAAGCTGGGATTACAGGCATGCACCACAACACCCAGCTCATTTTTGTATTTTTAGTAGAGATGGGGTTTTACCATACTACCAGGCTGGTCGTGAACTCCTGACCTCAGGCAATCCTCCCACTTTGTCCTCCCAAAGTGCTGGGATTACAGGCATGAGCCACTGTGCCCAGCCCACTTTAACTTTACATTCAGTCATATGAGTTGAATTGGCCAACAGAATAAGGAATATCAATTGTGAGCCTAGGTCTCAAGAGTACTTGCCTCTTTTTACTTGTCTTCTAGTATATCTGCTTTTTTTTTTTTTTTTTTTTTTTTTTTAAAGAGACAGGGTTTCACCGTATTGGTCAGGCTGGTCTTGAACTCCTGACCTCAAGTGATCCACCCGCCTTGGCCTCCCAAAGTGCTGAGATTATAGGCGTGAGCCACCGCACCCGGCCCATATCTGCTTTTGCTAGGTAAGAGCTTCCTCTGGGTAACTGCTGCAATCTTGGCCTGGCCTCCAAAGTAAACAGGCAGAGATAACTTAGTACAAACCTCAGGGAGAAGCCTAGCTCAGCTAGATCTGTAACTTGAAACAGAACCAATCCCAGCCCAGACCTAGTGACTCCCAGCCCAGACCTAGTGACCCCCAGCCCATTCGCAGGTATGTCCAATCAATATGGGCAGAAGGATAGATGTATATGCCTTCTGTTTTACAATACTAGGTAGGGAAGCATTCCCCAGTCAGACATGGTATCAGTCCCCGTAATACATTCAGGTAAAGGAGACACAATTGTTTCACATAAAATCTTTTCAAACAGACCAATTTCCATCCAAATGTTCACCTTAATCTTACCAGTCTTTTGTACTCATATCCTCCCAACTTTACTGTAGCCCCTTAGACCTTCACCAACAGATCTTTGAACAACAGTCCATGGGGCTCCTGTGTCAAGGAGTCCCAGAAATATCACTTCTCTACCTCTTACTATTTTACTCACTCATGTGCATATGACTTTGAATCCCCTACTGGAGGTCAGGCCAAGATACCCAGACTCTCTCATCAGTTCTTCTTTTGATTAAATTCCAGAACCATCATCCCAGGTGACTGGAGGTAAGGTTTCTTTATGTTTTTTTGTTTTTTTTGTTTGTTTGTTTTTGAGACACAGTCTCACTCTCTTGCCCGAGTGCTATGGCACGGTCTCAGCTCACTGCAACCTCCACCTCCTGGGCTTAAGGGATTCTCCTGCCTCAACCTCCTGAGTAGCTGGGATTACAGGAGCCTGCTATCATGCCCAGCTACTTTTTTTTTTTTTTTTTTTTTTTTTTTTTTTTTTTTTTTTTTTTTGAGACAGAGTTTCCCTCTGTTGCCACAGGCTGGAGTGCAGTGGCGTGATCTCAGCTCACTGCAACCTCCACCTCCTGGGTTCAAGCAATTCTCCTGCCTCAGCCTCCCAAGTAGCTGGGACTATAGGCGCATGCCACCATGCCCAGGTAATATATATATATATATATATATATATATATATATATTTTTTTTTTTTTTTTTTTTTTTTGAGACGGAGTTTTACAGGCTTGAGTCACTGCACCTGGCTGTTTTTGGTTTTTTTTGAAGAGTCTCGCTCTGTCTCCCAGGCTGGAGTATAGTAATGCAATTTCACCTCAATGAATCCTCTGTCTCCCAGGTTCAAGTAATTCTCCTGCCTTCGCCTCCTGAGTAGCTAAGACTACAGACACAGGCCACCACGCCTGGCTAATTTTTGTATTTTTAGTAGAGACAAGGTTTCACCAGGCTGATCTTGAGGCCATGACCTCAGATAATCCACCTGCCTCAGCCTACAGAAGTGCTGGGATTACAGGCATGAGCCACTATGCCCAGTCACTCATTACCCACTTTTTTTTTTTTTTTTTTGAGACAGAATCTTGCTCTTATTGCCCAGGCTGGAATGCAATGGTGCGATCTTGGCTCACCACAACCTCCTCCTCTTGTGTTCAAGTGATTCTCCTGCCTCAGCCTCCGAAAATAGCTGGGATTACAGGCGTGTGCCACCATGCCCAGCTAATTTTTGTATTTTTAGTAAAGATGGGGTTTCGCCATGTTGGCCAAGCTGGTCTCAAACTCTTGAACTCAGGTGATCCGCCCACCTGGGCCTCCCAAAGTGCTGGGATTACAGGCATGAGCCACTGTGCCCAGCCTTTTTTTTTGAGAGGAAGTCTCGCTCTGTTGCCTAGGCTGGAGTGCAGTGAAGCCATCTTGGCTCGCTGCAACCTCTGCCTTTCAGGTTCAAGCGATTCTCCTACCTTAGCCTCCTGAGTAGCTGGGACTACAGGCATGCACCATCATGCCCAGTTAATTTTTGTATTATTATTATTTTTTAAAAAAGATGGGGTTTCACCATGTTGGCCAGGCTAGTCTCGATTTCCTAACCCCAAGTGATCCGTCCACCTCGGCCTCCCAAAGTGCTGGGATTACAGGCATGAACTACCATGCGGGTCCCACTCATCCCACTTCTTTTTTTTTTTTTTTTTTTAAAAAGATGGGGTTTCACCGTGATGCCCAGGCTGGTCTTGCACTCCTGACCTCAGGTGATCCACCCACGTTGGCCTCCCAAAGTGGTGGGATTATAGGCATGAGCCACCACGCCCGGCCTCCTTTTCACTTTAACTGTTACCTGTTGGTAGGGGCCCTGAGGCTAGAGGCTATAGTTCAGTCTGGCCAAAATCCAAGTTTGGCCTAGCATCAGAATCCACTGCAACACTCTCCTGAAATTTTCATTTTAGATTTTACATACAACAATAACCAAGGGATTGTATATTTTGCTTGTTTCTTGTTACTTTGCATTTCCTTATGCATTTATTCTGTAAGCAAAGTTCCTGGAAGTTTGATCCATCATTTTCTTTTTTTGAGATAGAGTCTTGCTCTGTCACCCAGGCTGGACTGTACAATCTTGGCTCACTGCAACCTCCACCTCTGGAGTTCAAGCAATTCTTGTGCCTCAACCTCCAAGTAGCTTGGACTACAGGTAAGCACCACCACACCTGGTTAATTTTTTGTACTTTTAGTAGACACAGGGTTTCACCATGTTGGCCAGGCTGATCTCAAACTCCTGACTTCAGATGATTCACCTGCCTTGGCCTCCCGAAGTGCTGGGATTACATGCCCAGCCTGATCCGTCATTTCTAAATTCCATTAGTAACTTTTCATTTCTGTAACTGATTGCAGCACAGTTATATTTCAGTGCCATGAATGCCCCGGTGGCCACCCAGGAATCAAAATTTCATCAACTCGGCTAGGCATGGTGGCTCATGCCTGTAATCCTAGCACTTTGGGAGGCCAAGGTGGGCATATCACCTGAGGTCAGGAGTTGGAGACTGGCCTGGCCAACATGGCAAAACCCCATCTCTACTAAAAATACAAAAATTAGCCGGGCGCGGTGGCTCACACCTATAATCCCAGCACTTTGGGAGGCCGAGACGGGTGGATCACGAGGTCAAGAGATCGAGACCATCCTGGTCAACATGGTGAAACCCTGTCTCTACTAAAAATACAAAAATTAGCTGGGCATGGTGGCACACGCCTGTAGTCCCAGCTACTCGGGAGGCTGAGGCAGGAGAATTGCTTGAACCCAGGAGATGGAGGTTGCGGTGAGCCGAGATCGCGCCATTGCACTCCAGCCTGGGTAACAAGAGCAAAACTCCGTCTCAAAAAAAAAAAAAAAAAAAAAATTAGCGGGGCATGATAGTGCACACTTGTAATCCCAGCCACTGAGGAGGCTGAGGCAGGAGAATTGCTTGAACCTGAAAGGCAGAGGTTGCAGTGATCCGAGATTGCGCCACTGCACTCCAGCCTGGGCAACAAAGCAAGACTTCATTTCAAAAAAAAAAAAAAGTTTCACCACCTCCCACTCTCTCATCCTTTCTCTTCCCAAACCACATGTTTTACTAAGTCAGAGTCAAGCTGGCACATCCCATTTCTAACACCAACGTGGAGTTAGCCAGTCTGTGAGGTTAAGGGTACAATCCTCCTGACTGCCAAATCTGCCCAAGACTTTTGACCCAACTGCAAGGAGTTAGGGTCCAAATACAAAGTTAGAGGGAGGAGCCCACACAAGACCATCCCCAGTTCTGACACCAGTTGCAAGTTTGAGTGTTTCCCAAAATGACCCTCAGGTTTGACAGTTCACTAAAAAGACTCACAGAACTCATTGAAACCAATTACAATTACAGTCACATTTATTGCAGGGAGAGGATACACTAAAATCAATCGAGGTAGGTTGGGCGAGGTGGCTCATGCCTGTAATCCCAGCACTTTAGGAGGCTGAGGCATGTATGTCACTTGAAGTCAGGAGCTCAAAACAGACCAGCCTGGCTAACATAGTGAAACCTCATCTCTACTGAAAACACAAAAATTAGCCAGGTATAGCAGCACACGCCTGTAGTCCCAGCTACTCGAGAGGCTGAGGCAGGAGAATCACTGGAATCTGAGAGGCAGAGGTTGTAGTGAGACAAGATAGTGCCACTGCACTCCAGTCTGGGCGACAAGAGTGAGACTCCATCTCAAAAAAAAAAAAATCAAGCAAGGGAAGACACACACAGGGCAGCATTCCAGAGTGTTCCAAAAGTGAAGCTTCTCTTGCCCTTTGGAAGTGTTATTCTCTTGGCATTGATGTATAGCAGTATGCCCCAGTACTGCCAAACCAGGAAGCTCACTTTAGCTTCAGTGTCCTTAGACTGTATTGGAGCTTACTGATTGGTTGCCCATGTGATTGAACTCCATTTTCAACCCCTACTCCAAGCCCTCAGAGGTGGGGCTGATACCACATGGTACAAGGGGTCCACCATGAATAACAAACACTTTTATCACTTGGGAAAGGTCAAGGGTTTAGAGGTTACCTCCTAGGAGCCAGAAACAAAGGCCAGACCTCTATTTGAGTGAGTTCAGATTCCTGGGTAAACAGCAATAAAGGGTAGCCTTGGAGGAACAAATTTCCCAAATTTACTACATTCATAACTTTTATCCCAAGTGAATGTTTTCTGATGAATAAATTCATTAATACAATTAAATAAATTAGGCCAGGCATGGTGGCTCATGTCTGTAATCCCAGAACTTTGGGAGGCAAAGGTGGGCAGATCATGAGGTCAGGAGTTTGAGACTAGCCTGGCCAACACAGTGAAACCCCATTTCTACTAAAAATACAAAAATTAGTTTGGCGTAGCTGCTTCGGAGTCTGAGGCAGGAGAATCGCTTGAATCCAGGAGGCGGAGGTTGCAGTGAGCTGAGATTGTGCCACTGCATTCCAGCCTGGGCAACAGAGCAAAATTACGTCTCAAAAAAAATTAATTAATCAAATTAAATAAATTATATAATTAATAGAATACAATAAATTGTATAATGAATAAATTAAATTTGTAAAAACTAAATTCAGGCCGGGCTTGGTGGCTCACACCTGTAATCCCAGCACTTTGGGAGGCCAAGGTGGGTGGATCACTTGAGGTCGAGAGTTTTAGACCAGCCTGACCAACAGGGAGAAACTTCATCTCTACTAAAAATACAAAATTAGTTGGGTGTAGTTGTGCATGCCTGTAATCCCAGCTACTTGGGAGGCTGAGGCAGGAGAATCACTTGAACCTAGAAGGCAGAGGTTGCGGTGAGCCAAGATCGTGCCATTGTACTCCAGCCTGAGCAACAAGAGCAAAACTCCATCTCAAAAAAAAAAAAAAAATGTCGGGTGCGGTGGCTCTTGTCTGTAATCCCAGCACTTTGGGAGGCTGAGGTGGATAGATCACAAGGTCAGGAGTTTGAGCCCAGCCTGGCCAATTTGGTGAAACCTCATCTCTACTAAAAATACAAAAATTAAGTGGGCATGGTGGGTGAGTGCCTGTAGTCCCATCTACTCAGAAGGCTGAGGCAGCAGAATCACTGGAACATGGGAGGTAGAAGTTACAGTAAGCCAAGATCAAGCCACTGACTCCAGCCTGGGCAACAGAGCAAGACTGCATCTAAAAAAAAAAAAAGGACTAAATTCAGCTTGATTCAAATATTTTATCTGGGCCAGGCACAGTAGCTCATGCCTGTAATCCCAGCACTTTGGGAGGCCGAGGTGGGTGGATCATGAAGTCAGGAGTTCAAGACCAGCCTGGCCAACATAGTGAAACCCTGTCTCTACTAAAAAATTCAAAAATTGGGCCAGGCACAGTGGCTCATGCCTATAATCTCAGCACTTTGGGAGGCTGAGGCTGGTGGATCACAAGGTCAAGAGATCGAGACCATCCTGGTCAACATGGTGAAACCCATCTCTACTAAAAATACAAAACTTAGGCCGGGCATGGTGGCTCACGCCTGTAATCAAAGCACTTTGGAGGCCAAGGTGGGCTGATCACCTGACGTCGGGAGTTCAAGACCAGCCTGACCAACATGGTGAAACCCCGCTTTTCTTATAAAAATTTTGAAAAATTTTAAAAAATTAAAAAAAATAAAAATAAAATACAAAAATTAGATGGGTGTGGTAGCACGCACCTGTAGTCAGCTACTCAGGAGGCTGAGGCAGGAGAATTGCTTGAACTTAGGAGGCGGAGGTTGCAGTGAGCCGAGATGATGCCATTGCACTCCAGCCTGGGTAACAAGCGAAACTCTGTCTCAAAAAAAAAATACAAAAATTAGCCAGGTGTGGTGATAGCACCTGTATTTCCAGCTACTTGGTAGGCTAAGGCAGGAGACTCACTTGAACCTGGGAGGCAGAGGTTGCAGTGAGCCAAGACCACGCATTGCACTCCAGCCTGGGTGACAGAATGAGACTCCATCTCAAAAATAATAATACATAAATAAATAAAATATTTTTAAAATATTTTATCTGATGCCTTTCTAACTGGTTAAACAATTGCCAGTCTATATCTAACAAGGGTTTCTAGGGATAAAAATTATCCCTAGAGGCCAGGCGCGGTGGCTCACGCCTGTAATCCCAGCACTTTGGGAGGCCGAGGTGGGTCGATCACGAAGTCAAGAGATGGAGACCATCTTGGTCAACATGGTGAAACCCCGTCTCTACTAAAAATACAAAAAATTAGCTGGGCATGGTGGCGTGTGCCTGTAATCCCAGCTATTCAGGAGGCTGAGGCAGGAGAATTGCCTGAACCCAGGAGGCAGAGGTTGTGGTGAGCCGAGATCGTGCCATTGCACTCCAGCCTGAGTAACAAGAGCAAAACTCCATCTCCAAAAAAAAAAAAAAAATTATCCCTAGAATATAGCATAATTCTTTTCCAGAAAATAATCAATTGTGTAAATAATGCTCCAGTTTTAGGGAAGAATTCTCTCTTTATCTTACAGAGTTACTTTACTCCAAGTGGAAGATTATCATCTGCCATGAAAACCCAGTATCCCAATATTTTCCTATTTGTAGTGTGTCAGAGCTCATTACTACAGTTTTCTTTCTTTTTTTCTTTTTCCTTCTTTTTTTTTTTTTTCTTGAGACATGGTCTCACTCTGTTGCCCAGACTGGAGTGCAGTGGTACAATTACAGCTCACTATAGGTTTAACTTCCTGGGCTCAACCCATCCTCCCACATCAGCCTCCAAGTAGCTGGTACCACAGGCTTGTGCCACTACTCCTGGTTACTTTATATATATATATGTATATATTTTTTAAAGACCAAGTTTCACCATGTTGGTCAGGCTGGTCTTGAACTCCCGACCTCAGGTGATCTGCCTGCCTTGGTCACAAAGTGCTTGGATTACAGGCGTGAGCCACCATGCCGGCCTCCTTTTTTTATTTTTCGTAGAGACAGTTTTTGCCATGTTGCCCAGGCTGATCTTGAACTTCTGGGCTCAAACAATCTGGCCGCTTCCTAAAATGCTGAAATTGCAGGAATGAGCCACCATGTCCTGACCACTTCTTTTTTAAATTACTTATTTATTATTTTTTATTTTTGTACAGACGGGGTCTCACTTTGCTGCCCAGGCTGGTCTTGAACTCTCAGTCTCAAGCAAACTTCATGTCTCAGCCTCCCAAAGTGCTGGGATTAGCCATGAGCCACTGTGCCTGGCCTAGATTTCTTTAAGAAAGGTTCAGTTGCCAGGCGCGGTGGCTCACGCCTGTAATCCCAGCACTTTGGGAGGCCGAGGTGGGTGGATCACGAGGTCAAGAGATCGAGACCATCCTGGTCAACACGGTGAAACCCCGTCTCTACTAAAAATACAAAAAATTAGCTGGGCATGGTGGTGTGCGCCTGTAATCCCAGCTACTCAGGAGGCTGAGGCAGGAGAATTGCCTGAACCCAAGAGGCGGAGGTTGCGGTGAGCTGAGATTGTGCCATTGCACTCCAGCCTGGGTAACAAGAGCGAAACACTCTGTCTCAAAAAAAAAAAAAAAAAGAAAGGTTCAGTTGATTTGAAAGGCCATATTTTTAAAGTACTTTGTGACTGGGCGCAGACGCTCACACCTGTAATCCCAGCACTTTGGGAGGCCGAGGTGGGAGGATCACCTGAGGTTGAGCATTTGAGACCAGCATGACCAACATGATGAAACCCTGAATCTACTAAAACTACAAATAATTAGCTAAGCATGATGGCAGGTGCCTGTAATCTCAGCTACTCAGGAGGCTGAGGCAGGAGAATCGCTCGAACGTTGCAGTGAGCCTAGATCAATCGTGCCACTACACTCCAGCCTGGGTGACAGAACAAGACTCCATCTCAAAATATAAACAAACAAATAAATAAATTGTTCTCTATTCATTTTTTTTTTTTGGAGACAGTTTCGCTCTTGTTGCCCAGACTGGAGTGCAATGGCGCGATCTCAGCTCACTGCAACCTCTGCCTCCTGGGTTCAAGTGATTCTCCTGCCTCAGCCTCCTGAGTAGCTGGGACTAACAGGACTACAGGTATGAGCCGCTGTGCCCAGCTGATTCTGTATTTTTAGTAGACACAGGGTTTCTTCATGTTGGTCAGACTAGTCTCAAACTCTCAACCTCAGATGATCCACCTACCTTGGCCTCCCAAAGTTCTGGAATTACAGGCATGAACCACCATGCCTAGCTTATTACTTATTTTGAATTCTCCATTTGGGGCAGTCAATAAAACTTGATTCCAGTTCTCCACTATTACTGCCCTATACAGTTTCCCTTAAGCAATCCTGTTGTCACTACTCTGCTTGGGTAATATTTATAGATGCACCTTAGAAAGTCACTTGTTCCGGCCAGGCACAGTGGCTCACACCTGTAATCCCAGCACTTTGGGAGGCAGAGGCTGGCAGACAACAAGGTCAGGAGTTTGAGACCACCCTGCCAATATGGTGAAATCCCATCTCTACTAAAAATACAAAAATTAGCTGGGTGTGGTGGCAAGTGCCTGTAGTCACAGCTACTTGGGAAGCTAAGGCAGGAGAATTGCTTGAACCCGGGAGGCGGAGGTTGCAGTGAGCCGAGATCGCCCCATTGCACTCCAGCCTGGGTGACAGAGTGAGACTCCTTCTTAAAAAAAAAGAAAGAAAGAAAGACACTTGTTCTAGGCCAGGCGAGGTGGCTCATGTCTGTAATGCCAGCACTTTGAGAGGCCCGAGGTGGGTGGATCATGAGGTCAGGAGTTCAAGACCAACTTGACCAAGATGGTGAAACCCTGTCTGTACAAAAAATATAAAAATTAGACAGGTTGGTGGCGGGCACCTGTAGCCTCAGCTACTTGGGAGGCTGAGGCAAAGAAATGCTTAAACCTGGGATGCAGAGGTTGCAGTGAGCCAAGATAGAGATTTCGTAATTGCACTCCAGCCTGGGTGACAAAGACTCCATCTCAAAAAAAAAAAAAAAAAAAAAAAAAACAGAAGACACTTGTTCCTCCCAGGTTGAAGCAATTCTCCTGCCTTAGCCTCCCAAGTAGCTGAGATTACAGGCACTCACTGCCATGCCTGGCTAATTTTTGTAGTTTTAGTAGAGATGTGGGTTTCAACATGTTGGTTAGGCTGGCTGACACTATCACTTTTTTTTTTACAGAAACCTTTTACTTTGTAGTAATTTTTGATTTACATAAATTTACAAATGTATTTCAATGAGTTCCTGTATTCTTCACTCAGCTTCTCCCAGTGTTAGCATCTTAACCCAGCACATAACCGTGGTACATTTGATAAAGCTAAGAAGTTAACACTGCCGCAATACTATTAACTACGGACTTTATTCAGATTTCACCAGTTTTTCCACTAATACTCTTTTTCTGTTCCAGGATCCAGTCCAGAATGACACATTGTATTTCATCATCATTTCTCCTTAATCTCTTCTGGTGTGCAAGTTTCTCATTCTTTCCTTGAGTTAGATGACTTGGACTCTTTTGAACAGTACTAGTCAAGTACTTCGTAGGAGGTCCCTTGGCTTCAGTTTGTCTGATGTTTTTCATGGTCAAAATGAGGTTTAGGGAAGAATACTACAGAAGGGAGGTATTCTCATCACTTCTCAGATGATACATGATATCAACATGAATAATCAGTAATGATATAACGTTAATCACTTAGTGTCTACCAAGTTTCCCAACTGTCAAGTTACTATCTTTTCCTTTCCAACCTGTATTCTTTGACAGTGAGTCACTAAGTTCCAGTACATATTCAGGGGCAGGGAACTAAATTCCACCTCTTGTGGCCAGGCACTGTGGCTCACACCTATAATCTCAGCACTTTGGGAGGCCAAGGTGGGTGGGTCACAAGGTCAGGAGTTCAAGACTAACTTTACCAACATGGTGAAACCCCTTCTCTACTAAAAATATGAAAATTAGCCAGGGCTGGGCGTGGTGGCTCACGCCTGTAATCCCAGCACTTTGGGAGGCTGAGGCTGGTGGATCACAAGGTCAAGAGATCGAGACCATCCTGGCCAACACGGTGAAACCCCGTCTCTACTAAAAATACAAAAAATTAGCTGGGCATGGTGGTGCGTGCCTGTAGTCCCAGCTACTTGGGAGGCTGAGTCAGGAGAATCGCTTGAACCCGGGAGGTGGAAGTTGCACTGAGCCAAGATCTTGCCACTGCTCTCCAGCCTGGGCAACCCAGTGAGACTCCATCTCAAAATACGAAACAAAAGAAACAAAGAATACTTCTTGAAAGATTTGAAATTCATCTATAAGACATTTTCCCTTCTCCATTTGCTTGTTTACAATCATTTATATCATTATGACTCAGATTTTTGTTTTATTCCTTTGGGGGGGAACAGATATTTGTTTTATCTTTTTTTTTTTTTTTTTTTGAGACGGAGTATTGCACTGTTGCCCAGGCTGAAGTGCAGTGGCACACTCTCCGGTAACTGCAACCTCCACCTCCCGGGTTCAAGCCTCCTGAGTAGCTGGGATTACAGGGACCTGCCACCACACCCAGCTAATTTTTTTTTGTATTATTTTTCCTGAGGTTCAATTCAGGTTTTTTTTTTTTTTTTTTTAGTAGAGAAGGGGTTTCACTATGTTGGCTACTCTGGTTTCAAACTCATGACCTCGTGATCCACAACGTTGGCCTCCCAAAGTACTGGGATTGTAGGCATGAGCCACTTCGCCAGGTCTTGTTTTATCTTTTTATGTTGTACTATTATTCAAAGTGTCCCAGCTTTGGCCATTGGGAGCTCCTTCAGGTTGGTTCTAGTGGCCTTCAAACATGCCAGCATCTTTTGTTTTTTCTTGAACTTTCTAGCTTTCCAATACTATAAGATGCTCCAGGCTAATCTTGTATTTTCCCTGCCCTTGACCTAGAATTAGTCATTTCTCCAAAGATCTCTGGTTCCTTTTGTTGGAGAATGGTATTTAGAAAGCTAAAATCTTAGTGGTGGGATCTTTCACTTTTTTTTTAAATCTCTCAAAAACGGTTTATTATACAGGTGAATTTTCATCATGATGATGGGGTTATTGGTGGGCTTATTTCTAGGATTTCTAGTAGCGAGCACGGGCACCAGGGTCTCCAAACTTTTTGGACTCGCAGCGATGGGGATTAGCTACCAGCAGTGTCCGGTCATGCTGGATGAGGATGTCTTTGATCTCCTTCTTGGAAGCCTCATCCACATATTTCTGGTAATAGCCACCAGGGCTTTGGAGATGGACTGACGGATAGCATAAATCTAGGCCACGTGACCACCACCCTTCACGGGGACCAGGATGTCCACACCAGCAAATCGCTCCTTGCTGAGAAAGCAGAACTGGCTCCAGCAGCTTGTGTTGTAGCGTGCGTGGCTCGATCATCTCCAGGGCCCGCCCGTTCACCTTGATGAGGCCGTTTTCACGTTTGCAGTTCACCACAGCTGTGGCTGTCTCCTTGCACCCAAAGACCTGCATGGACTGCAGCGGGCCCTTGGAGGACAGAGCTTCGAGTGTGGACTAGAGAACTTCACCGCACAGCACCACAACCAGAAAAACGATCCTTTGCTTTTTAACATGTTCTCTCAGGAAGGAAAGATACCTGAAAAATAACGGTATTTTCTAATATCTTTTTCTTTTTTTATTTGAGACGGAGTTTTTGCTCTTGTTGCCCAGGCTGGAGTGCAATGGCAGGATCTCAGCTCACCACAACCTCCGCCTCCCAGGTTCAAGTGATTCTCCTGCCTCAACCTCCCGAGTAGCTGAGATTACAGGCATGCACCACCAGGCCAGGCTAATTTTTTTGCATTTTAGTAGAGTGGGGGTTTCTCCATTTTGGTCAGTTTGGTCTCGAACTCCCAACCTCAGGTGATGTTCCTGCCTTGGCTTTTCAAAGTGCTGGGATTACAGGCATGAGCCACCGCACCTGGCAATAATGCTATTTTCAAGTAAAGTCGAATTTTCCTCTTGACAAAATAACTAGAAGAAAAGATTCTGAATGTTCTTCCTACAAAGAAATGATCAACATTTGGCTGGGCATTACAGGCATGCGCCACCACGCCCTGCTAATTTTTGTATTTATTTATTATTATTATTTGCAGTAAGCCAAGACCAGCCAATTGCACTCAAGCCTGGGTGACAGAGTGAGACTCTGTCTTAAAACAAACAAACAAACAAACACAGAAATGATCAACATTTGAAGTTATGGATATGCTAAATACCATGATTTGGTCAATACACAATGTATACATGTATTTGAAACATCATAATGTACCCTGTATGTACAATTATTACGAGTCAATTAAAAACAAATAATTTTGGCCGGGCGCGGTGGCTCACACCTATAATCCCAGCACCTTGGGAGGCCAAGGCGGGTGGATCACGAGGTCAAGAGATCGAGACCATCCTGGTCAACATGGTGAAACCCCGTCTCTACTAAAAATACAAAAATTAGCTGGGCAGGGTGGCACACGCCTGTAGTCCCAGCTACTCAGGAGGCTGAGGCAGGAGAATTGCTTGAACCCAGGAGGCAGAGGTTGCGGTGAGCCGAGATTGTGCCATTGCACTCCAGCCTGGGTAACAAGAGCGAAACTCCGTCTCAAAAATAAAATAAAATAAAATAAAATAAAATAAATAAAAACAAATATTTTTTTTTCTTTTTTGAGACAGAGTCTCACCTTGTCGCCCAGGCTAGAGTGCAATGGCACAATCATGGCTCACTGCAACCTCTGCCTCCCAGGTTCAAGGGATTCTCCTACCTCGGCCTCCCGAGTAGCTGGGATTACAGGCGTCTGCCACCATGCCCCACTAATTTTTTGTATCTTTAGTAGAGACAGGGTTTCACCATATTGGTCAGGCTAGCCTCGAACTTCTGACCTCATGATCCGCCTGCCTCAGCCTCCCAAAGTGCTGGGATTACAGGCGTGAGCCACCCCACCTAGCCCAATAATTTTTTTTTTTTTTTTAAGATGGGGTTTCACCATGATGGCCAGGCTGATCTTGAACTCCTGACCTCAGTGATCCACCCACCTCAGCCTCCCAAAGTGCTAGGATTACACGGCGTGAGCCACAGCGCCTGGCAATAAATTTTTTTTTAATGGTGAAAAGATACACATATATTTAGAATTAGCCAGTTGGACTCAGTTTAGATGATCCCAATTTTGTTGGCAACATCCAAAGCATTGTAATCAGGAGCCAGTGGAACATATGCCTTCTTCTCTCCATCAGGCCGATTCAGGGTGCTGACCTTGGCCACATCAGTGTCATAGAGCTTCTTCACAGCCTGTTTGAGCTGGTGCTTGTTGACTTTAACATCCACAGTGAACACAAGTGCATTGTTGCCCTCTATGTTCTTCATGGCAGACTCAGTGGTGAGCAGAAACTTGATGACAGCATAGTGGTCAAGCTTGTTTCTCCTGGGGGCGCTCTTCCGGGGATATTCGGGCTGCCTCCGGAGTCGCAGTGTCTTGGGCCGGAAAGTGGGTGATGTGCAGATCTTTGTTTTGTAGCTGTGTACACTTTTCAACACTGCCTTCTTGGCCTTTAAAGACTTCGCTTTGACTTGGGCTTTAGGAGGGGCAGGAGCTTCCTTCTTCGCTTTTGGCTCCATCTTGTGAAAATGATCCCCAATAAATTTTTTTTTTTTTTGAGACGGAGTTTCGCTCTTGTTACCCAGGCTGGAATGCAATGGCGCGATCTCGGCTCACTGCAACCTCCGCCTCCTGGGTTCAGGCAATTCTCCTGCCTCAGCCTCCTGAGTAGCTGGGACTACAGGCGCACACCACCATGCCCAGCTAATTTTTTGTATTTTTAGTAGAGACAGGGTTTCACCATGTTGACCAGGATGGTCTCGATCTCTTGACCTCGTGATCCACCCGCCTCGGCTTCCCAAAGTGCTGGGATTACAGGCGTGAGCCACTGTGCCCGGCCCCCCAATAAATTCTTAATGAAAAAACAAATTCCTCCCTTTGGATTACTGTCTCTTGCTAGTATCTGAAGTGTATTTTAATGCAAATAATTCCTAGTCATGAGTTACTACAAATTGTTTAATTAAATTTAATTTTATTTTATTTTATTTATTTTTTTGAGACAGAGTTTCTCTCTTCTTGGCCAGGCTGTAGTACAATGGCGGGATCTCAGCTGACTCCCAGCCTTGGCCTCCCAAGTTGAAGCGATTCTCCTGCCTCAGCCACCCAAGTAACTGGGATTGCAGGTGCCTGCCAGCACACCTGGCTATTTTTTTTTCTCTTTTGAGACAGAGTCTCACTTTGTTGCCCAGGCTGGAGTGCAATGGGGCGATCTTGGCTCACTGCAACCTCCACCTCCTGGGTTCAAGCAATTCACCTCCCTCAGTCCCTGCAGGTAGCTGAGATTATAGGCGCCCACCACCACACCTGGCTAATTTTTGTATTTCCAGTAGAGACAGGGTTTCACCATTTGGTCAGGCTGCTCTCAAACTCTTGACCTCAGATAATCCGCCCACTTCGGCCTCCCAAAGTGCTTCAATTATAGGCATGAGCCGTCACACCCTACCTAATTTTGTAGTTATTTTAGTGGAGACAGGGTTTCTCCATGTTGGTCAGGCTGGTCTTGAACTCCTGACCTCATGAGATCTGCCCACCTCAGCCTCCCAAAGCACTGGTATTACAGGCGTGAGCCACTGCGCCTGGCCAATTCTACAATTCTACTCTTTTTCTTTTCTTTTTTTTTTTTTTTTTGAGACAGAGTCTCACACTGTTGCCAGGCTGGAGTGCAATGGCACGATCTCTGCTCACTGCATGCAGCCTCCACCTCCCAGGTTCAAGCAATTCTCCTGCCTCAGCCTACCAAGCAGCTGGGATCACAGGTGCCCACCACCATGCCCAGCTAATTTTTTGTATTTTTAGTAGAGACAGGTTTCACTATTTTGGCCAGGCTGATCGCGAACTCCTGACATCGTGATCTGCCCTCCTCGGCCTCCCAAAGTGCTGGGATTACAGGCATGAGCCACCGTGCCCAGCCCCAATTCTACTTTTTTTTTTTTTTTTGTATAATTACTTTTATTTTTAATGTCCAGAATGTGAAACATAAGGGCCAGAGCCTCCTCCTGGACTCAATTTTATAAATTCTCAATTGGTTGGTGAGGCCAATAGGGATACTTTTGCTTGTCCAATTTGGTTTCTGGGAAAGCTTCATTCAAGTCCTCAATGGTCATCTGTTCAAATGGAATTAAGTTCTTATATTTCTCCATCTGTTTCTCATATTCTACAACCCTGGCCTTTGAGAGAGACACCCACTCAGCATGAGACTTCACATCTTCTTTTTCTTCAGCATCCACCAGGGCAGTATATGGATCCTTTGGTATAGGAACCTTCAGGGCATTAAACTTCTTCTCAAAGTCATCCACCAAGCCTGCCTTGGCCCCATTGGCCTTGTAGTAAGCCCAGTCAATAGATGGTGGATTCTCAGGTAAAGCAGCCAACCTGGAGGTGAGGATCTCATTCCAGGATTTCAGGGAATTAGCAATGGCCTTTTGGTTTTGGGGTATGATCTCCCAAAATGCTATCCAGTCAATGGTTTTTAGAGCAAGTTTTCGCCCAGCCATCTTGGGATCCTTCACCGACCCCGGCTGCCTACCATCCCCAATTCTACTTTTTTAAGAGACAGGATTGCCCAGGCTGGTGTACAGTGGCATGATCATAACTCATTGCAGCATCTGCCTCCAGGGCTCAAGTGATCCTCCTGCCTCAGCCTCCGACAGTGCTGGGATTGCAGGTGTGAGCCACTGTGCTTCACCAAGTTACTACAAACTTTTTACAGATAAAAACATTATGATTGATATGGATACAAATAAACAGGTACCTTCAGGCCTGGCACAGTGACTCACACCTGTAACGTGAACCCTTTGGGACGCCAAGGCAGGCAGATCATTTGCGCTCAGACATTGCAGACCAGGCAACATAGCAGAACCCCATCTCTACAAAAAGTATAAAAATTAGCTGAGTGTGGTGTGTATGCCTATAGTTCCAGCTACTTGGGAGGCTGAGGGAGAAAGATCATCTAATCCCAGAAAATCCGGGCTTCAGTGAGCCAACATCACACCACTGCACTGCAACTTGGGCAACAGACAACAGAGTGAGACCCTGTCTCAAAAAAAAGAGAGAAAAGAAAAAAAAATAGGTGCCTTCGTATACTATTGGTGGAATTATAATTAAATAACAACTTTTCTGGAAAACAACTCTCTATATTCACCAAAAAAAATTTTTTTTTTTTTGAGATGGAGTCTCAATGTGTTGCCCAGGCTGGAGTGCAGTGGCATGATCTCAGCTCACTACAACCTCTGCCTCCCAGGTGCAAGCGATTCTCCTGCCTCTGCCTCCTAGGTAGCTGAGACTACAGGCGCACACCACCATGCTTGGCTAATTTTTGTGTTTTTAGTAGAGATGGGCTTTCACTATTTTGGCCAGGTTGCTCTCGAACTCCTGACCTCCATTGTCCTTGGCCTCCCAAAATACTGGGATTACAGGCGTAACCCTCTGTGCCAGGCCCAAAATACTTTATTATTATTCTTTTGTAAATTTTTGACATGGAGTCTAGCTCTGTCACCCAAGCTGGAGTGCAACGACACAATCTCCACACACTGCAATCTCTACCTCCCAGGTTCAAGTGATTCTCCTACTTCAGCCTCCAGAGTAGCTGGTATTACAGGCCTGTACCACCATGCCCAGATAATTTTTGTATTTGTTTATTATTTTTTTAAATAGAGTCTCACACTGTTACCCACACTGGAGTGCAGTGGAGCTATCTCAGCTCGCTCCAACCTCTGCTTTCCAGGTTTAAGCAATTCTCCTCCTGCTTCAGCCTCCCAAGTAGCTAGATTACAGGCGAGAGCCACCACGCCCAGCTAATGTTTGTATTTTTTAGTAGACACAGGGTTTCTCACTGTTGTCCAGGCTTGTCTCAAACACTTGACTCAAGTGATCCGCCCGCCTGGGCCTCCCAAAGGGCTGGGATTACAGGTGGGAGCCAACACAGCGGCCTGTTATTCACTATTCTTGTGGAAGATGTGAGTGACATAAGAGGCAGAGTATTCTGATTTATGGAACTGTAAGAAAAGCAGCCGGGCACAGTGGCTCATGCCTGTCATCCCAGCACTTTGGGAGGCCAAGGTGGGTCGATCACAAGGTCAAGAGATCAAGACCATCCTGGTCAACATGGTGAAACCCCGTCTCTACTAAAAATACAAAAAATTATCTGGGCATGGTGGTGCGTGCCTGTAATCCCAGCTACTCAGGAGGCTGAGGCAGGAGAATTGCCTGAACCCAGGAGGTGGAGGTTGCGGTGAGCCGAGATTGCGCCATTGCATTCCAGCCTGGGTAACAAGAGCGAAACTCTGTCTCAAAAAAAAAAAAAAAAAAAAAAAAGAACTGTAAGGAAAAAACATGTTTTTGGAGAAAGGCATAGTAAAAAGTCATTGGTAAGAGTTAAGAATAAGGGGCATGGCGCGGTGGTTTATGCCTGTAATCTCAGCACTTTGGGAGGCCACGGCAAGCGGATCACCTGAGGTCAGGAGTTAGAGACCAGTCTGGACAACATGGCAAAAACCTGTCTACCAAAAATACAAAAATTAGCCGGCCATGGTGGCAGGCGCCTCCCAGCTACTTGGGAGGCTGAGGCAAGAGAATCTCTTGAACCTAGGAGGCAGAGGTTGCATGAGCCAAGATCATGCCATTACACTCCAGACTGGGCAACAAGAGCGAAACTGTCTCAAAAAAAAAAAAAAGAAGAGTTAAGAAAAATGGGCCGGGCGTAGTGGCTCAGACCTGTAATTCCAGCACTTTGGGAGGCTGACACAGGTGGGATCACATGAGGTCAGGAGTTCAAGACCGGCCTGACCAACATGGAGAAACCCTATCTCTCTACTAAAAATACAAAAATTAGCTGGGCATGGTGGTGCATGCCTGTAATCCCAGCTACTTGGGACGCTGAGGCAGGAGAATCACTTGAACCCAGGAGGCGGAGGTTGAGGTGAGCTGAGATTGCGCCATTGCACTCCATCATGGGCAACAAAAGCAAAACTCCATCTTAAAAAAAAAAAAAACAAGAATAATGAAATAACTCCCGTGCTGATCAGTAGTGGGATCGCACCTGTGAATAGCCACTGCACTCCAGCCTAGGCAACATAGTGAGACCCAGTCTCTTAAAAAAAAAAAAGAAAAATAAAGAATAACGAAATAACGATCATCTCTCTTATCCTGACAAAGACTGATGAGGCTGGGCACAGTGGCTCATGTCTGTAATCCCAGCACTTTGGAAGTCCGAGGCAGGAGGATCACAAGGTCAAGAGATGGAGGACATCCTCGCCAACATGGTGAAACCCCATCTCAACTAAAACTACAACAGTTAGCAGGTCTTGGTGGTATGCGCCTGTAATTCTAGCTACTCAAGAGGCTGACGCAGGAGAACTGCTTGAACCCAGAAGGTGGAGGTTGCAGTGAGCTGAGATGGTGCCACTGCACTCCCTCCTGGGAGACAGAGCCAGACTCTGTCTCAAAAAAAAAAAAAAAAAAAAAATGTGGCAGATACTTAAAACATGGCCTTTTTCCCACCAATAGAGGGCAGCATCTGAGTAAATAAAAGGAGTCACTTTTATTGACCTAATGAGTTAGGAATTGACCAGGAACCAAGTGACCAGGAACTGTGTGTTATGGTTATGTGGACCACACTGAAGGAACTTACAGAGGCTTACACAGCTTGAAGGCTAAGTATGATTGCAGGCCAGGCGTGGGGGCTCACACTTACAATCCCAGCACTTTGGCAGGACAAGGTGGAAGGATCCCTTGAGCCCAGGAGTTCAAGACCAACCTAGGCAAAATAGTGACAGCCTGTCTCTATGCAAAATAGTGACAGCCTGTCTCTACAAAAAACAGAAAAAAAAAAAAATTAGCCTGTGATCTCAGCTACTAGGGAGGCTTAGGTGGGAGGATCTCTTGGAGCCAGGAGGTTGAGGCAGCAGTGAGTAACATAGCAAAATGTTCTCTCAAAATGCAACAAAACTATGACTGTAGGATTACTGAGAGGCTGAGAAAGGACGAGACTTAAGAAATGAGATTTGGGAGGCCAGGTACGTTGGCTCACTCCTGTAATCCCAGCACTTTGGGAGGCCGAGGTGGGCGGATCATTATGTTAGGAGTTCGAGACCATCCTGGCTAACACGGTGAAACCCTGTCTCTACTAAAAATACAAAAATTAGTTGGGTGAGGTGGCAGGTACCTGTAATCCCAGCTACTTTGGGAGGCTGAGGCAGAAGAATCGCTTGAACCCAGGAGGTGGAGGTTGCAGTGAGCAGATATCTTGCCACTGCACTCCACCCTGGGTGATGGAGTGAAACTGTCAAAAAAAAAAAAAAAATGAGATTTGGGATTTAGGCGAGGCTAAGAATTACCAGATTCGAATTACAGAAAGAATGTAGACTGTATGATAATCAGGTGCAATGCACATTTGCTGTATGGTCTGAAAATGTTCACCTTGGCTATGGAAGAGAAAACAAATGAATTTTGTATAACTCATAAGACATACTAATTACACATAAATTGATAACTGGTAAGACAGACTAGACTTTGCTAAGCAGAGCACATGTACACAGAACATTAAAAGGATGGAAGCAAGAGGCACCTAATGTTTAGCCGAAACCTAAATATCCTATGGTTACCATGGAGCACACAACAGGGCAACTTTTGAATTGGCCACGTGTTGAAGACACCCACTCCAGCCTTACATGTATGCTGCCCAAGCAATACAAATAAATTTGAAAGCTACTCAATGAGCCAAGAACTACTTTTGTGGCCAGGAATACCTGCCCCTTTGTCTCTCTGGTAAGAGCACATTCACACCCATGTGTCCAGGTACAGTACATCTGTTCTGCAGATCCCGGGCCCTAAGTGAATCTCAGATTCTCAACCTTGGTTCTCATCTGTAGCTGTTGTGACGACACCACTGTATCAGAGGACATACAAACACTGCTACCCTTTCTACCCCACGTGCACCTTATCCTAATGGATTAATGTATCCCATCTTTTTGCCTGTTTTGTTACATGTGTTTGATTTCATACGATTGTAGCATCTCGATTTGATCTGTGAGCTTTTCCGTTTTGTAATAACTTGCTTGGTAGTATCATCGGAGGTAGTGCTACCATTGCATTGAAGCAATTTCCCAGGTGCTTAACCTTTTAAAATTCTCAGGGACATTTTCTTTGGGTACCTGAGTTTACACCAACTACCCAGAAGGCAGGAACAGCTTAAGGAGAGACTCAACACCAGCAGCTTCTTTTCAATCAGGTTTCCCTTCAACCTCACACCCAGGAACCCATTCGAATTCCTACATTTCGGCAGCCTTAGTCGAACTAACTTCCTGTGCCAGAAGCTTTTGTCTGTCCCAGTTATCTTCTTTCTTTAACAAATTCCCTTCGTCTCCTCCCTGAGTCAAAGCCCATGGGGGCCCCAGGAGGCATGCAATATTTACCAAGGGCCTCCCCCGTTTTCCTGCCTGTCTGGCAGTTGTTTGCCTTTACTTTTAGGTTTGTAGTCACAGCCTGTTTTTTTTACCTGTAGACACACCAGGTTTTCTGAATGGTAGGATTATTTGGAGTAGACTTAACCTTGTCCTTCACCCTGAGAACTGGGTGCTTGAAATTCACTAATCAAGGTCTGTGTTCCTCCCACTTCTGAGCTTTCCATTTATATTATGAAATTCAGAAAAAATTTTGGGAGAATAACTCTCGGGAGAATAACTCTCAAAAAAAGGAAAAAAAAAGAAATTCAGAAAACCCAAGCAAATCCAATCCATGCTTCTCTCTGTCAGGTACAAACTGAAATGGAAATGGAAGCTAAAAATCAAGAAAATGAATTTTTAAAACTAAAATATGGTAAAATTACTAAAACATAATATTGTAAGTAACACACACCTCCTTTTGGGAAAAAAAAACAAGCAAAATTTTCTAGAAGACAGGAAGAGATGTGAAAAGGAGAGCATGGCATGTGAGCATAATTTCCTTTTTGCTTAATCTCCTATTATTATATTTGTTTATATTTTTGGTGACCCTGACACCCAAAAAGGATAAGTTGAAAAGCCTTAAATTAGGTTTGCGCATCTCCAAGTTCTTATTGGCAACTTTTCAAGCCATTTCTTAAGGTGGTTTATGTAGTGAATTTTGCTTTAATGTTTATTTCCTGATCTTTCACCTTCGTAAGCATTAAGTTTTTGGACCGTCAAGACTATATAGAGCTTACTTTTTTTTTTTTTTTTTTTTCCTGAGACAGAGTCTTGCTCTGTTGCCCAGGCTGGAGTGCAGTGGCACAATCTCGGCTCACTGCAACCTCTGCCTTCCAGTTCAAGCGATTCTCCTGCCTCAGTCTCCCAAGTAGCTGGGCTTACAGGTACGTGCCACCATGCCCAGCTAATTTTTGTATTTTTAGTAGAGATGGGGTTTTACCATATTGGCCAGACTGGTCTCAAAATCCTAACCTGAGGTGATCTGCCTGCCTTGGCCTCCCAAAGTGGTGGGATTACAGGCATGAGCCACCACATCTGGCCTCAATAGAGCTTTTAAAAAAATAAGTAAAGCCTCCCAATCCCAAAAAATAGGAATATATCTTCATCACGCCAGTTTGTATTTTATTTCTTACTAGATTCTAAACCCTAAGATATTCACACTAGTATTAGATCTATTTATCTATAGCCAGAGACAGTTTCTATCATGGTGTCCTTAGCAGCCAAGGTTATTAAAATGTCTTTTCTCGCCAGGCGCAGTGGCTCATGCCTGTAATCCCAGCACTTTGGGAGGCTGAGGAGGGTGAATCACGAGGTCAAGAGATTGAGACCATCCTGGTCAACATGGTGAAACCCCGTCTCTACTAAAAATACAAAAAATTAGCTGGGCATGGTGGCGCATGCCTGTAGTCCCAGCTACTCAGGAGGCTGAGGTAGGAGAATTGCCTGAACCCAGGAGGCAGAGGTTGCGGCGAGCCGAGATCGCGCCATTGCACTCCAGTCTGGGTAACAAGAGCGAAACTCTGTCTAAAAAAAAAAAAAATCTTTTCTCCAGGAAGATCCAACAGGAAAACACAAAGAAACATCTCTGATTAGGCTCCAACCATACCCCACCCTCCATTCAGATTGACTGGATAGGCATAATATAAACACAACACGTGGTTTCCAAACAAGAAAAATCCTATGAGGGAGAGGAGGAGGTGAGAGGAAGGATTCAGCCAGTGCCCAGAGTGAAACTGAGAAATGTCAGTTTCATTCATCTTCACACATCTTCAGGTTGCATGTTCGTGGAGTAGTTTAGGAGTAAATCCATGGTTTGTGGAGTACTCAAATACCTAGTGGTCTGCTGTATTACATTATGGCTTTCCCCGGCAGTTTCCAAGGCAGCCTCCAAGTCACTGGCAGGAGAATTTGGCTGGAACTGCATGCAGGACTGCAGAGGTTCCTCTCCACAGTTATAGAAGGGACTGTTCCAGGCCTGAGTGTTCCAGGACTGGGTGCACCAGGTTTGAGTGTTCCAGGAGTGGTTGCTCCAGGACTGGATGTTACGGGTTTGGTTGCTCCAGGTTGAATTGCTGTAAGTCTGGTTGCTCCACACTGGAAGGTTCCCAGTTGTGTTCACCACGCATCCTTGGTGGTAGGAAGAGTAGAGGCTGGGGTAGGTGACAGAAAGGGTACAAGGACAACCAGGACTGTCTGACTGGAGCCATGTGTTTCAGGGATGGACAAGATTGAAAGATCACTAAAAGAAAAGAATAGAATCAAGTTTCCTGTTACCTGAGTCGCATCACTGGTATTCCTTGGCCAGTTGTTTTTCTGCCACCTCTTAGATTTCATTCTCTGTTTCTGGAACCAAGTCTTCACCTGCAGGAAAAAGTGAGTGACAGAAATTGTAAAATATTAGTAATACAGATGTACTTTGAAACAAAGAATATTGCTAACTTTTTTTTTTGAGACAGAGTTTGTTGAGATCTCAGCTCACCGCAACCTCCGTCTCCCAAGTTCTAGCAATTCTTCTGCCTCAGCCTCCCGAATAGCTGGAATTACAGGTGCCCACCACCATACCCAGCTAATTTTTGTAATTTTAGTAAAGACGGGGTTTCTCCATGTTGGTCAGGTTGGTCTCAAACTCCTAACCTCAGGTGATTCACCCACCTCAGCCTCCCAAAGTACTGGAATTATAGGCATGAGCCACGGCGCCCGGTACTAACTTTTTTTTTTTTTGAGATGGAGTCCTGCTCTGTTGCCAGGCTAGATACAGTGCAGCGGCATGATCTAAACTGACTGCAACCTCCGCCTCCTCAATTCAAGCTATTCTTCTGCTTTAGCCTCCCTAGTAGCTGTGACTACAGGCTGGCTCCACCATGCCTAGCTAATTTTTGTATTTTTAGTAGCGACGAGATTTCACCATGTTGGCTAGGATGGTCTCAATCTCTCGACCTTGTGATCCACCCACCTCAAATATGCTGGGATTACAGGCGTGAGCCACCATGACTGGCCTGAATATTGCTGCTTTTTTTTTTTTTTTTTTTTGAAGACGGGGATTCACCATATTGGTCAGGCTGGTCTCAAACTCCTAACCTCAGGTGATCCACCCGCCTCAGTCTCCCAAAGTGCTGGGATTACAGGTGTGAGCCACTGTGCCCCGCGCTGCTTTTTTTTTTTTTGATGGAGTCTTGCTCTGTCACCAGGCTGGAGTACAGTGGCGTGATCTCGGCTCACTGCAACCTCCACCTCCTGGATTCAAGCAATTCCCCTGCTTCAGTCTCCCAAGTAGCTGGGACTAAAATATTGCTAACTTTTATTTCTGGCCAGGCACCATGTCTCACACCCAGGAGCTCTGGCCAGCCTTACCAAAATGGTGAAACCCCATCTCAACAAAAATAAAAATGGGGGTGTTGTGTGTGTGCACATGCGTGCATGCTCATGTGTGTGTGTGTGCATTAGTGTAAAAAAAAAAAGAAAAATAAATTAATTAATAAAAATAACTAGCCAGGCATCATGATGTGCACCTGTGGTCCCAGCTACTCAGGAGGCTAAGGTGGAAGGATGGATCACTTGCACCCAGGAGGTAGAGGTTGCAGTGAGCCAAGACTGCACCACTGCACTCCAGCCTGGGTGACAAAGAAAGACTGTCAAAAAAAAAAAAAAAAAAAAGAGCCCAACATTTTGGGAGGCTGAGGCGGGCGGATCACCTAAGGTCAGGAGTTCAAGACAAGTCTGGCCAACATGGTGAAACCCTGTCTTTACTAAAAATACAAAAAAATTAGCTGGGCGTGGTGGCAGGCGGCTGTAATCCCAGCTACTCTGGGAGGCTGAGACAGGAGAATCTCTTGAACCGGAGAAACAGAGGTTGCGGTGAGCCCAGATTGCGCCACTGCACTGCAGCCTGGATGACAAGAGCAAAACTCTGTCTCAAAAAAATAAATAAATAAAAGATAGTTATGAAAGCATTTCCTCTTCATATTTAAATTATTTGCAAGAGCGGATGTGCTGACACACAGCACACACATCTATGTGCATCCACAGAGATCTTAGCCATGCAAATTAAACTAATTATTGTTTTTCTTATTGCAATGACAAAACAAGCCACCTGTTTGTAGCTGAGGTTCAGGATGCTGGAAAGTTCTTGCATCTGCTGAAGGCTGAGGTATTTCTGTCTCTGAAATCTGTCATTGAGTACACACAGCTGGGCGGGAGAGAACACAGTTCTGGTCTTCTGTCTCTTGACTGGGACCTTGTCTTCCTTTGCTGCGGCGCTACTCTCTGCAGCAATGGGTCTTGTTTGCCTTTGGGACTGGTGGAAGAATCTGAGCTGTCTTGAATAAGCAGATCCATGGAGAAAAGAAGAGGGGAGACTGTTGGGAACAAATAAAAGGATGCTTTTCTCTTTATTTTATTTTTTTTATTTTTTTGAGACTGAGTTTTGCTCTTGTTACCCAGGCTGGAGTGCAATGGCGTGATCTCGGCTCACCACAACCTCCGCCTCCTGGGTTCAGGCAATTCTCCTGCCTCAGCCTCCTGAGTAGCTGGGATTACAGGCACACGCCACCATGCCCAGCTAATTTTTTGTATTTTTAGTAGAGACGGTGTTTCACCATGTTGACCAGGATTGTCTTGATCTCTTGACCTCGTGATCCACCTGCCTCGGCCTCCCAAAGTGCTGGGATTACAGGCTTGAGCCACCGCGCCCGGCCAACTTTGTCTTAAAAATGAACAAATAAAAACGAACAAAAAGGTTGGGCACGGTGGCTCACGCCTATAATCCCAGCACTTTGGGAGGCTGAGGCTGTCAGATCACCTGAGGTCAGCAGTTTGAGACCAGACTGGCCAACATGGTAAAACACCATCTCTACTAAAAATACAAAATTAGCCTGGCATGGTGGAAGGTGTCTGTAATCCCAGCTACTCAGGAGGCTGAGGCACGAGAATCACTTGAACCTGGGAGGCAGAGGCTGCAGTGAGCCAAGACCGCACCACTGCACTCCAGCCTGGGCAACAAGAGCAAAACTGTCTCAAGCAAGCAAACAAAAACTCCCAATATTTAGGTTAAAAGTAAAGTGTGAAGGAATGAGATATAACATTCATGTACATTTTGAAAACATGAAATACAGGCATGGCGCAGTGGCTCATGCCTGTAATCCCAGCACTTTGGGAGGCCAAAACAGGTGGATCACCTGAGATCAGGAGATTGAGACCAGACTGACTAACATGGAGAAACCCCGTCTCTATTAAAAATACAAAATTAGCCAGGCATGGTGGTGCATGCCTGCAATCCCAACTACTCAGGAAGCTGAGGGCAGGAGAATTGCTTGAACCCAAGAAGCAGATGTTTCAGTAAGCTGAGAGTGTGCCACTGCACTCCAGCCTGGGCAACAAGAGCAAACTGTCTCAAAAAAATTGCACTCCAGCCTGGGCAACAAGAGCAAACTTTGTCTCAAAAAACAAAAAAAAACATGCAATACAGTATCATATATTGCTTCAGGAGGTATGCAGCCATAGTAAAATATTAAGTGTGTGGAAATGTTAAATACAAAATGCAAGACAATTTTTTTTTTTTTTTTAAAGACTGGATTTCACCATGTTGGTCAGGCTGGTCTTGAACTCCCGACCTCAGGTGATCCACCTGCCTTGGCCTCCAAAGTGCTTGGAATACAGGTGTGAGCCACCATACCTGGCCAAGACAATTTTATTCTTAAGCCCTGGCTCGGTAGTTTACACCTGTAAACATAGCACTTTGGGAGGCCGAGGTGGGCAGATCATGAGGTCAGGAGATCAAGACCATCATGGCCAACATGATGAAACCCTGTCTCTACTAAAATACAATAAAATAAGCTGGGTGAGGTGGCAGGCACCTATACTCCCAGCTACTCGGGAGGCTGAGCAGGAGAATCGTTTGAACGTGGGAGGCAGAGGTTGAAGTAAGCTGAGATTGCACCACTGCACTCCAGCCTGGCAACAGAGTGAGACTCCATCTCAAAAAAAAAAAAAATTTATTCTTATGGGAAAAGAGGGATGTTTTCAGGGAAGTATAAATAGAAGGCTTTTGTCAGGCACAGTGGCTTGTGTCTGTAATCCCAGTACTTTGGGAGGCCAAGGCAGGTAGATTACCTGAGGTCAGGAGTTCAAGACCAGCCTGGCCAACAAGTCGAAACTCCATCTCTACTAAAAATACAAAAATTAGCCAGGTATGGTGGCATGCTCCTGTAATCCCAGCTACTCCGGAGGCTGAGGCAGGGAGAATCCCTAGAACCCAGGAGGCCGAGATTGTGGTGAGCTGAAATTGGTCCATTGCACTGTGGCCTAGGCAACAGAGGGAGACCCTGTCTCAAAAAAAATAAAATAAAAAATCACCTTTTCAGGAGCATAATCAGGTTTGTAGAGAAATGCCATGCTTGGAGGGAACATTTATTTCATTTATTTATTTATTTATTTATTTATTTATTTATTTAGAGAGTTTCTCTCTTGTCCAGGCTGGAGTGCAACAGCATGATCTCCGCTCACTGCAACCTCTGCCTCCTGGTTTCAGGCAATTCTCCTGCCTCAGCCTCCCAAGTAGCTGGGACTGCAGGCATGTGCTACCATGCCCAGTTAATTTTTGTATTTTTAGGAAAGAACTGGTTTCACCGTGTTGGTCAGGCTGGTCTCGAACTCCCAACCAGCCTGACCAACAGGTTATCTTCCCGCTCGGCCTCCCAAAGTGCTGGGATTTCAGGTATAAGTCACCATGCCTAGCCTGGAAGGGATGTTTAGACATATACTGACAAGTTGCAGAATGCACTGAACCCATTAGTTTTTACATTGGATTTCCCTTTCAGTCTCAAGACATTTCCAGAGGTTGATGATTTCTTTATTGATTTTTTTCTGAAATAAAATCAATTAACATCCATTATAAAAACTTTAAAACCACAGTAGTGTAAAAATAGGATATATAGGAACTCCTTTGCACTACCCTCATTTAGTTTTGCTCCTCAGAATTAATTATTGTTAATATTTTCTTGTTTATTCTTTCAGAACTCCATTTATTGGTAAGAATGGTGTCATAGCCGGGCACGGTGGCTCACGCCTGTAATCCCAGCACTTTGGGAGGCCGAGGCGGGTGGATCATGAGGTCAAGAGATCGAGATCATCCTGGTCAACATGGTGAAACCCCATCTCTACTGAAAATACAAAAAATTAGCTGGGCATGGTGGCGCGCGCCTATAATCCCAGCTACTCAGGAGGCTGAGGCAGGAGAATTGCCTGAACCCAGGAGGCAGAGGTTGTGGTGAACCGAGATCACGCCATTGCACTCCACCTTGGGTAACAAGAGTGAAACTCCGTCTCAAAAAAAAAAAAAAAAAAAGAATGGTGTCATATAAAACGTCTGAGATTCCACCACTGCACTCCAGCCTGGGCGACAGAGTGAGACTCTGTTAAAAAAAAAAAAAAAAAAGAAAGAAAGAAAGAAAAAGAAAAAAACATCTTTGCCAGGCACAATGGCTCATGCTTGTAGTCATAGCATTTCTGGAGGAAAAGGTGGGAAGATCTCTTAAAGGCAAGAGTTTGAGACCAGCCTTGACAACTCAGAGAGACCTCATCTATTAAAAAAAAAAAGTTCACAACACGATCTATACATTTAATGCACATTAAAATATGTTGTCTTTTTTTTTTTTTTTTTTTGAGACAGGGTCTCTATCCTCCAAACTGGAGTGTAGTGGTGCAATCTTGGCTCACGGCTACCTCCGCCTCCCGGGTTCAAGCGATTCTCCTGCCTCAGCCTCCTGAGTAGCTGGGATTACAGGGGTGCACCACCACACCTGGCTAATTTTTTTTTTTTTTTTTGTATTTTTAGTAGAAACAGGGTTTCACCATGTTGGCCAGGCTGGTCTTGAACTCCTGACCTCAGGTGATCCACCCGCCTCGGCCTCCCAAAGTGCTGGGATTACAGGCGTGAGCCACCGCATTGGGCCCTGGAAAACAATTTTTATTGAAGGACAAGGTAATCTTTCTAACATACATTTTTAAATTTCAAAGGGGTAAGGAAGTAAGGGAGGCAGAAATGTTTCAAGTACATTAGAAACATCACAGCAGGTGGCCATGGTAATGTGCACTGTAATCCGGGAGTTTGAGACCAGCGTGGCCACCATAGTGAGACCCCGTCTCTAAAAGCAAAAAAAAACTATCACAGTGGGATTTCAATAAGGACACAAAGAGTATACAAACACTAAATATGGAACAAATTGATAGAGCCTTGACTATGTCTCAAGTTATGTATATATAACCGAAAATACACAGCTTATGAAACTAACACATCAGAGTACAAATTCAGGCTCAGACAGTCAGGAACTGTTGTTTATTGATGAAACCACTTTATTTCCCAGCAATTTAGCTTCCTCATGTATAATTTAGAGTAATGATTGCTGGGAAATGCAGTCTCATGCCGTCTTTTAATCCCCACTTGGCCTCATACAAACAGACCATGGCCCTGGAATACTTCTTTACCAAGGGATGAAAGAGACCGGCTGGGTGCAATGGCTCACGCCTGTAATCCCAACACTTTGTAGGGCAGGCAGATCACCTGAGGCTGGGACTACAAGACCAGCCTGGCCAACATAGTGAAACTTCATCTACACTAAAAATACAAAAATGAGCCAAGTGTGGTTGCATATGTTTGTAGTCCCAGCTACTCCGGAGGCTGAGGCACAAGAATTGCTTGAACCTGGGAGGTGGAGGCTGCAGTAAGCCGACATCGCACCACTGTACTCCAGCCTGGGCGATAGAGCCAGACTCTGTCTCAAATTTAAAAAACAAAAGAGGCTGGGCGCAGTGGCTCATGTCTGTAATCCCAGCATTTGGGAGACCGAGGCAGGCAATTGCCTGAGTTGGGGAGTTTGAGACCAGAGTGGCCAGCATGGTGAAATCCTGTCTCTACTAAAAATACAAAAATTAGCTTGGCATGGCAGCAGACAGCTGTAATCCCAGTTAACTGGGAAGCGAAGGCAGGAGAATTGCTTCAACTGGGGAGTAAGAGGTTGCAGCGAGTGGAAATCGTGCTATTGCGCTCCAATCCAGACAGAACAAGACTCCGTTTCAAAAAAAAAAAAAAAAAAGAAACAAAGGAAAAAGAGCCCAGGTGACCTGTGGTGGCTTATTGCTTCTGTGCGGCTACCTTTCCCCCTGGCAAGCTCAGTGCACCAGAGGAGCACACATAGTCAATTTCCCTGCACTGGCTGCCAGGAAGCTGATCTTGCTCTGTGAGTAAAGCGTTGCTGCACCCACAGCTTCACTGCATTGTTTTGCACAACTCTGATACCAAGGTGCATGGGGTGGAAGCATTTGGACTTCTATTCCTGTCGGTTGGCACAGTGATGATCTTTGCAGTCCTCCATGTGGTGGGAGGCATCACCTGTGTGATGGTAACCAGTGTTCAGTGTTCTGCTCTCCTGGAATTGATAACCGGGTGAACCATATTTTGCTTAATGATCAGATGAGGCCGGGCGCGGTGGGTGACACCTATAATCCCAGCACTATAATCATGAGGACCTATAATCCAGCACTTTCAGAGGCTGAGGCGGGCTGATCATCTGAGGTCGGGAGTTCAAGACCAGACTGGCCAACATGATAAAACCTGGTCTCTACTAAATATACAAAATCAGGTGGGCATGGTGGCACATGCCTATAATCCCAGCTACTTGGGAGGCTGAGGCAGGAGAATCACTTGAACCTGGGAGGCGGAGGTTGCAGTGAGCCGAGATCATGCCATTGCATTCTAGCCTGGGCATCAAGAGCAAAACTTCATCTCAAAAAAAAAAAGTTGATATTGTCCTTAATTCCTTCTAAAAATCATATGCGCTTCTGCCAATACCTAGAGAGGAAAGACAATCAGATATATTTAGCATTGAAGGAACAAAAAGGATAAAATTATTAATTCTGTGCCACAATCAATAAAAAGCTAATGTCTATATTTGTAAATTTGGTAATACATGTTAAATGGTGGCATGTGTATGTGAGTGTGTGCCTTTGTGTGTTTTGAGTAGAGTGAAAATAAGGCAGTAAGTGTTTTTTCTGTCACTGGCTGGAACGTGAAAAAGTTTATAGGCATGCCCAACAATGATGGAAACACAGGCCATCTCTGGGAGTCAATATATTCCTTCTACTTCCTTATATTTCACGAGAAACACTTTCTAGCCGGGCATGGTGGCTCACGCCTGTAATCCCAGCACTTTGGAGGCCAAGGCGGGTGGATCACCTGAGGTCGGGAGTTCAAGACCAGCCTGACCAACATGGTGAAACCCCGTCTTTATTCAAAAATGTTTTATTTATAAATATAAAAACAATAATAATATTTTCCCAGCCTGGTGGGGTGGCTCACACCTGTAACCCCATAACTCAGGGAGGCCGAGGCAGGTAGATCACCTGAGGTCAGTAGTTCAAGACCAGCCTGACCAACATGGTGAAACCCCATCTCTACTAAAAATACAAAAATATTAGCCAGGAGTGGTGGCAGGTGCCTGCAATCCCAGTTTCTCAGGAGGCTGAGGCAGATAATTGCTTGAATCCAGCCTGGGCAACAGAGAGAGACTCCATCGCAAAATAACAATAATAATAATAATAATAATAGGCCAGGTGCAGTGGCTTACACCTCTAATCCCAGCACTTTGGGAGGTGGAGGCGGGCGGATCACAAGGTCAGGAGTTGAGGCCAGCCTGAGCAACATGGTGAAACCTCATCTCTACTAAAAATACAAAAGGTAGCCAGGCGTGGTGGCACATGCCTGTAGTCCAGCTACTCAGGAGGCTGAGGCAGGAGAATCGGTTGAAATGGGGAGGCGGAGGTTGCAGTGAGCTGAGATCACACCATTGCACTACAGTCTGGGCAACAGAGCAAGATTCTGTCTCAAAATAATAATAGTAATAATAATAGGTTTGGGCACAGTGGCTCATGCCTGTAATCCCTGCACTTTTGGAGACCAAGGTGGGCGGATCACCTGAGGTCGGGAGTTTGAGGCCAGCCTGGCCAACATGGACATACCCTATCTCTACTAAAAATACAAAATTAGTCATGCGTAGTGGCACATGCCTGTAATCCCAGCTACCTGAGAGGCTGAGGCAGGAGAATTGCTTGAATCCCATAGTGGGAGGTTGCAGTAAGCAGAGATCCCACCGTTGCACTCTAGCCTGGGCAACAAGAGCAAACTCCGTTTCAAAAATAAATAAATAAATACATAAATAAAATAAAATAAAATAAAAGTACAAAAATTATGGAGAAATCCCATCTCTACTAAAGATGCAAAAACTTATCGGGCTGTGGTTGGCCCACGCATGTACTGTCAGCTACCGGGGAGGCTGAGGCAGGAGAATTGCTTGAACCCAGAAGGCGGAGGTTGCAGTGAGCTGAGTTTGCGCCATTGCACTCCAGCCTGGGCAACAAGAGCAAAACTCCATATAATAATAATAATAACAATAATAATAATAATAATAATTTCCTGCTCGGTACAGTGGCTCATGCCTGTAATCCCAGCACTTTAGAGGCCAAGGCAGGTGGATTGCTTGAGTTCAGGAGTTTGAGACCAACCTGGGCAATATAGCAAGACCTCATCTCTACTAAAAATTAAAAATTAGCTGGGTGTTGTGGCATGCACTTGTGGTCCCAGCTACATGGGAGGCTGAGGTGGGAGGTAAGCGTGAGCTCAGGAGGTTGAGGTTGCAGTGAGCTATGATCACACCACTGCACTCCAGTCTGGGTGCCCAAGTGAGACCCTATCTCTAAAAAGAAAAGGAAAGGGCCGGGCACGGTAGCTCACGCCTGTAATCCCAGCACTTTGGGAGGCCGAGACGGGTGGATCACGAGGTCAAGAGATTGACACCATCCTGGTCAACATGGTGAAACGCCGTCTCTACTAAAAATACAAAAAAAAAAATTAGCTGGGCATGGTGGCGCCTGCCTGTAATCCCAGCTACTCAGGAGGCTGAGGCAGGAGAATTGCCTGAACCCAGGAGGCGGAGGTTGTGGTGAGCCGAGATCGCGCCATTGCACTCCAGCCTGGGTAACAAGAGCGAAACTCCTTCTCAAAAAAAGAAAAAAAAGAAAGAAAAGGAAAAAAAAGGAAAAGAAAAGACCAGGTACAGTGCTCATGCCTGTAATCCCAGCACTTTCGGAGGCCAAGGTGGGCAGATCACAAGGTCAGGATTTCGAGACTAGCCTGGCCAACATGGTGAAACCCCATCTCTACTAAAAATACAAAAATTCATTGAATGTGGAGGCACACGCCTGTAGTCCCACTTACTTGAGAGGCTGAGGCATAAGAATCACTTGAATCCGGGAGATGGAGGTTGCAGTGAGCTGAGATCGTGCCACTGCACTATTGCCTGGGTGACAGAGCAAGACTCAGTCTCAAAAAAAAAAAGAAAAGAAAAGAGCTATCTGTTGAAATTAATAAATTTCCTTGTGATGTAAGATAAAAACAAATGACATTGAAATGAATAAATCAGGAGATGCAACAAATTCACAACAAACTTCATAGTGAAATGACAATCAACAGCACCAAAAATTGGTTATTTGAAGAAATTAATAAAATCATCTGAAAAGACTGATCAAGTAAAAAGAGTGCACACATAAATAATATTACCATGAAGGAAATATAAGTTTTTGTACTTTTATCTTTAATGGACATATTTCTTTTTTTGTTTGTTTGTTTTTGAGATGGAGTCTTCCTCTGTTGCCCAGGCTGGAGTGTAGTGCTGGGGTCTCGGCTCACTGCAACATCCCCCTCCCATGTTTAAAGGGAGTCTCCTGCCTTAGCCTCCCAAGTAGCTGGGATTACAGATGCCTGTCACCTCTCCTGGCTAATGTTTTGTATTTGTAGTAGAGACGGGGTTTCACCATGTTGTCCAGGCTGGTCGGGAACTACTGACCTCATGATCCACCCACCTCAGCCTCCCAAAGTGCTAGGATTACAGGCGTGAGCCACCGCGCCCGGCCTTTAAATTAAGCTTAATTTATAAATTAGATACAGTAAGATATTAACAATAATGAATAATAATATAGAATAATTATAACAATATACTGTTCACAATTTCATAGGTAGAATCATTCATTTTTTTTTTTTTTTTTTTTTTTTTGAGATAGAGCCTTGCTTTTGTTGCTCAGGCTGGAGTGCAATGACGTGATCTCAGCTCACTGCAACCTCTACCTCCCGGGTTCAAGTGATTCTCCTGACTCAGCCTCACGAGTAGGTGGGATTATAGGCACCCGCCACCATGCCCAGCTAATTTTTTTTATTTTTAGTAGAGACAGGGTTTCACTATGTTGGTCAGGCTAGTCTCGAACTCCTGACCTCAGGCTATCCACCTGCCTGGGCCTCCCAAAGTGCTGGGATTACAGGCCTGAGTCACTGCGCCCGGCCGGTAGACTCATTCTTACCACAAATCTTAGCAACCTCAGCATATGATTGATTCTTTCTTTCATTGAGACTTTTTACCTTTTCACTTAAAGGGAGCACTTCATAGCTTCTCTTTGGAATATGTGAATTACCAGCCGGGCGCGGTGGGTCACGCCTATAATCCCAGCACTTTGGGATTACGAGGCGGATGGATCACCTGAGGTCAGGAGTTCGAGACTAGCCAGGCCAACATGGTGAAACCCTGTCTCTACTAATAAGACCAAAAACAAAAACCAAAACTGGGCATGGTGGCATACCCTGTAATCGCTTGAACCAGGGAGGTGGAGGTTGCAGTGAGCCAAGATAACACCATTGCACTCCAGCCTGGTCAACAACAACAACAAAAAAGGAATATCTGAATTACCAACACAACTATTCTTGCACTTTGGGGCTATTTCATAAAACAAGGGTTCCTTGAACACAGGCACTGTGATACCATGCAAATCTTAATCGAGATGACTGTGTGTGTGTGTGTGTGTGTGTGGGTGTGTGTGTGTTGAGACAGACTTTTGCTCTTGTTGCCCAGGCTGGAGTGCAATGGGGAGACACCAGCTCACTGCAACCTCCGCCTCCCTGGAATTACAGGCATGTGCCACCACACTCAGCTAATTTTGTATTTTTAGTAGAGACCTGGTTTCTCTATGTTCATCAGGCTGGTCTCCAACTTCTAACCTCAGGTGATCTGCCTGACTCAGCCTCCCAAAGTGCTGAAATTAGGCCAGGCAATGGGGCTCACACCTGTAATCTCAACACTTTGGGAGGCTGAGGTGGGTGGATCACCTGAGGTCAGGAGTTCAAGACCAGCCTGGCCATCATGGAGAAACCCCTTCTCTACTGAAAATCCAAAAATTAGCCAGGCATTGTAGCAGGTGCCTGTAATCCCAGCTACTCAGGAGGCTGAGGCAGGAGATTCAATTGAACCTGGGAGGCAGAGGTTGCAGTGAGCTGAGCTCGTGCCATTGCACTCCAGCCTGGGTGACAAGAGCAAGACTCCCTCTCAAAAATATATATATATATTTATTTTTAAGAGATGGCAGGGGAGATGGCATCATAGTTCACCATGCTGTTGTTTCTCCTGAAATCCTGAGCTTAAGTGATCCCTCTGCCTCAACATCCCAAACTGCTGGGATTATAGGCCTGAGCCACCACACAAAGCCAAAAATTTTCTTTTGTATTGGTTCTGTGCCTGTTGGTGATTTTTGTCCCCTCATTCTCTCTCTCTTCCCTGCCCCCCCACCCCCGTTCCAATGCAAGTCACCTCATTCTCTCTTGACTATTCTCTAATTAGGCTTTCACATCCTACTTCCACACACTTCTCTTCTGAGTCATACATTAATGACCTTAACATTGCAAAATAATAAAATGGTCATTGGGAATGGTGCTTCTCGTCTGTAATCCCAGCATTTTGAAAGGCTGAGATGGACAGGTCACCTGAGGTCAGGAGTTCGAGACCAGCCTGGCCAACACGGTGAAACTTTACCTCTACTAAAAATACAAAAGTTTGCCAGGCTTGGTGGCACATACCTGTAGTCCCAGCTACTTGGGAGGCTGAGGCAGAATTGCCTGAATCTAGGAGGCAGAGGTTGCAGTGAGCAGAGAGAATAAAAAAATAAAAAAGAAGGATGTGCTTGCTTGAATCTAGGAAGTAGAGGTGTCAGTGAGCACACATGGTACCACTGCAATCCAAACTGGGTGATGGAGCAAAACTTCGTCTCAAAAAAAAAAAAAACATAAAAAGAAAAGAAATCAAATGGCCAATTTCTAATCCCCCTTTTTTTTTTAAGGGTATCATGGTGGTGGGATAGGAGTTTGGATTCTTTTGGTTTACTTTTTTTTTTTGTTTTGTTTTGATACAGTGTCTTGCTTTGTGGCTCAGGCTGGAGTGGCATGATCTAGGCTCATTGCAACCTCTGCCTCTAGGGCTCAAATGATTCTCCTGCCTCAGCCTCCCAAGTAGCTGGTACTACACTCGTACCTCACTAAGCCCTGCTAATTTTTGTGTTTTTGATAGAGACCAGGTTTCATCATCTTGGCCAGGCTGGTCTTTGACTCCTAAGCTCAAGCGATCTGCTTACCTCGGCCTCTGAAAGTGCTGAGATTACAGGTATGAACCACCACACCCCACCTAAATATATTTTAAAATACTGAACTCAAAGGCCAGGCTGAGATGAACATTTTAGTACCGACTTTTTGGTGAACACATGCATGCATTTCTGTTGACTGTATACCTAGGAGTGGAATTGTTGGCTCAGGGGTAGGTATATGTTCTCAGGGGTAGGTATATGTTCTAATAAGTATTGCCAAACAATTTACCAATTTATTTATTTATTTGTTTGTTTGTTATTATTATTATTATTATTATTTTTTGAGATGGAGTTTCGCTCTTGTTGCCCAGGCTGGAGTGCAATGGTGCGATCTTGGCTCACCGCAACCTCCGCCTCCTGGGTTCAGGCAATTCTCCTGCCTCAGCCTCCTGAGTAGCTGGGACTACAGGCACGAGCCACCATGCCCAGCTAATTTTTTGTATTTTTAGTAGAGATGGGGTTTCACCATGTTGACCAGGACGGTCTCGATCTCTTGACCTCGTGATCCACCAGCCTCGGCCTCCCAAAGTGCTAGGATTACAGGCGTGAGCTACCGCGCCCGGCCAAATGTTATTATTATTTTTTAAGACGGGGTTTCACCATGTTGTTCAGGCTGGTCTTGAACTCCTGACCTCAGGTGATCCACCCGCCTTGGCCTCCAAAGTGCTTGGATTACAGGCGTGAGCCACCACGCCCGGCCCAATTTATCAATTTATACTCCACTAACAAATGTATGAGAGTCCTGAATACTCCATATTCCTCAGGTTTGGCATTCGCTTCCTTTTTTCTCCACACCCCCACCCCTACCTTTGTTTTAGCCATTCTAGTGGGTGAGAACTGGTATCTCATGTAGTTTTAATTTGAAGTTCCCTGGTGAACAATTCAGTTGCACGTCTTTTGACGTGTTTATTGTTGACTGGGATATTCTCACGTGAGAAGTGGAGTATAGACCCTTTTAATAGCCCTTGTTTGCTACTGACTTATCAACCCATTACTGAAAGCCCCACTGTCGTGGTGAGCCTCCAGGTAATTCCAAGGTAAGCTTTATGCTTGGGCTAGGGGAGAACAATCTCTCAAAAACACCTTTGTGCGGTCCATAGAGGCCTTACGCTGGATGACACCAACGAGGCAGCAAGGGATAATCTTTATTCCTGGGCCGGGCGCGGTGGCTCAAGCCTGTAATCCCAGCACTTTGGGAGGCTGAGGCGGGCGGATCACGAGGTCAAGAGATCGAGACTATCCTGGTCAACATGGTGAAACCCCGTCTCTACTAAAAATACAAAAACTAGCTAGGCGTGGTGGCGCGCGCCTGTAGTCCCAGCTACTCGGGAGGCTGAGGCAGGAGAATTGCTTGAACCCGGGAGGCGGAGGTTGCAGTGAGCCGAGATTGTGTCACTGCACTCCAGCCTGGCGCCTGGCAACAAAGTGAGACTCGGTCTTAAAAAAAAAAAAAAAAATCTTTATTCCTCCAAAGCCCAAAACCCTAGAGTCTTTTCCAAGAGGTGGAGAGAATGACTGCAGGGCTTTTCATCCAAAAAGAACTCCTGAGTCCGAAAGCAGTGCAATGGCGGGAGTTCGGCTCATTACAACTTCCGCCTCCTGGGTTCAAGCGATTCTCCTGTCTCAGCTTCCCAAGTAGCTGGGACTACAGGCGCCCCCCATCACGCCCAGCTAATTTTTGTATTTTTTTTTAAGACGGGGTTTCACCATGTTGGTCGGGCTGGTCTTGAACTCCTGACCTCAAGTGATCCGCCCGCCTTGGCCTCCAAAGTGCTTGGATTACAGGCGTGAGCCACCACGCCCGGCCTAATTTTTGTATTTTTAGTAGAGACCGGGTTTCGCCATATTGGCCAGGCTAGTCTCGAACTCCTAAGCTCAAGTCATCCGCCCTCCTCCGCCTCCAAAAGTGCTGGGATTACAGGTGCGAGGCACCGCGCGCGGCCTGAAAGGACTCTCTAGCCCATCTCACCTAGGGCCTTCCCAGCCCCGCCTGCCCGCTTGCGGCGACATCCGGGGCACCGCCGCCCTGCCGGGGTCGGAGGGCGGGGGGTGAGGGGTGAGGGGCTTCGGTATCTCTTAAGGCAGAAATGTTCACACCCTCCTGACGGCGGCGCCAAGAGTGGTGGGGCCCGGGCCCGGGACTGTTTCCCCTTAAAGGGTTCCCCCCGCCCCGGTCGCAGGAGGATGCCGGAGGGGGCGCCCTGAGGGACCCCCAGCAGCAGTCCAAGCAGGACTCTCTGGTGCGAAGGTGAGAACCTGGGCGGGTCCGGGCGACCCCGACCGCGAGCGGGACCTTGCTCGGACCGCGGTTGGGTGCTTGCCGTGCTTACGGAGGGCGCCCGAAGAACCGAGTCACGTGTTGAGACCACATTAACGGACCATTAAAAGTCGAATTCTAGGCTTTTCGAGGCAGTTAGTGGGTCCCAACGGCTGCGGGCGCGGCGGCGGCCTGGGGTCAGCGCAGAGGCGCAGCGGCCCGGGAGGCGCACGGTTGAGCGAAGCCGCGGGGCCCAACCGCAGTCGCGGGTTTTGGGAGGTGGGTGCACCGCGCGGTCCCTGCGGCCGGGGGTGGGGGAACCTCGAGTAGAGGTGGTTGGCTACTCGGAGGCGGGCTGGCCTAAGAGCGAAGGGTCCTGCGGCTCTGGGAAACCCGCCTCGGAGCCTTGGAGAGGAGATTCGTGGTTTGCTGAGTACCTACTATGTCCCGGACTCCGCTCTAGGTGCTGGGATCTCATAGCAAACGAAGCCACCCCAGCCCTTGCCTTCCTAGACTGTATATTTTAGGAAAGAGACAGACAAGAAAATGCATAGATATGGCCGGGCGCGGTGGTTCAAGCCTGTAATCCAGCACTTTGGGAGGCCGAGGCAGGTGGATCACGAGGTCAGAAGTTCAAGACCAGCCTGGCCAAGATGGTGAAACCTCGTCTATACTAAAAATGCAAAAATTTAGCTGGGCGCGGTGGAGGGCACCTGTAATCCCAGCTGCTTGGGAGGCTGAGGCAGAGAATTGCTTGAACCCAGGAGGCAGAGGTTGCGGGGAGCCTAGATTGCGCCACTGCCCTCCAGCCTGGGGGACAGATCGAGACTCCATCTAAATAAAATAAAATGCATAGATATGTAACAGAATGCCGTAAATCTGTAGTAGGGCTAGGAAGTGGGGAGGGGACTGTATGTTAGGTTGGAATTGGGGAAGGGGTCAGTCTGAGAGGCCTTTATAAGGATGTCTTTTGGCAGGAGACCCGAAGGAATTGAGGGAGTCTTGGGAGCACAGTCGCGGAGGAGGTAACTGGACTCCGGGGGTGGAACCGCCTTGGCCTTGAAAGAAACCTACCAGGAGTTAAAATGCTGTGGGGGTGGGATCAGCTTTGTAGATTTCTGCAAGATGACAATTGGAATTGTCTTAGGAAATTACAGATCATTCATTTATTCAGTGCTGGATTCATTCAATGATTTATATCTGAAGTGTGAGAGAATGGGAGTAAGGCTAAATGTCCTTGGCAAAATACTGTTATTAGTTTTGTCCCAGTTTAATACACAGACTAAATTTAGAATTTCCATTTTTTTTTTTTTTTGAGACTGAGTCTCGCTCTGTCGCCCATGCTGGAGAGCAATGGCACGATCTTGGTTCATCACAACCTCTGCCTCCTGGGTTCAAGCAATTCTCCTGCCTCAGCCTCCTGAGTAGCTGGGATTACAGGCAAGCGCCACCACGCCCGGCTAATTTTGTATTTTTTAAATTTTTTTAAAGGGGTTTCACCATGTTGGTCAGGCTGGTCTTGAACTCCCGACCTCAGGTGATCTGCCCGCCTTGGCCTCCAAAGTGCTTGGATTATAGGAGTGAGCCACCACGACTGGCCTAATTTTGTATTTTTAATAGAGACCGGGGTTTCTCTATGTTGGTCAGGCTGGCTTCGATCTCCCGACCTCAAGTGATCCACCCAGCTCAGCTTCCCACAGTGCTGGGATTACAGGCAGGAGCCACTTTCTCTGGCTGAATTTCCATTGATTTTTTTTTTTTTTTTTTTGAGACATTCTCACTCTGTCAGCAGGCACCAGGCTAGAGTGCAGTGGCACAATCTTGGCTCACTGCAACCTCCGCCTCCCAGGTTCAGGCAGTTCGCCTGCCTCAGCCTCCTGAGTAGCTGGGACTACAGGTGCAGGCCACCACGCCCAGCTAATTTTTGTATTTTTAGTAGAGACGGGGTTTCACCATGTTGGTCAGGATGGTCTTGATCTCTTGACCTTGTGATCCACCCGCCTCGGCCTCGCAAAGTGCTGGGATTACAGGCTTGAGCTACCGCACCCGGCCTGAATTTCCATTGATTTTTAAGAAGTGTTAATTTGAGTTAATTTTACAGATTAGTAAACACTATCTCACTTTTTTTTTTTTTTTTTCCAGTGCTCAGCTCTCTGTTGGAGATTCTGCCTCCCCTGGAACAGATGTGTTCTTGAGCACAATCCCAAGGTGGGTGGCCGCTCTGGGTGGGTGTGCACTGGTGGCCTGACAGGGTGTAGGGGAGGGGTCTGGCGTCCTGTCCTCTGAGAGAGGACTTGGGTGAACTTGGGTTTGGGTGGGGATGCATGTGAAGTGGTTTGGATCCCATGACTAAGGGTCCCTTCCTCCTAGAGGCACACAGGACCCCTTCCTCCTTGGGGAGCAGCCTAGGGATGGGCTCTCTTGGGGGCCTTCCCTCAGTGCCACCAGGTCCTGCCCTCCGGCCCATCTCTTCAGAAGGCGGTCTTTCCTCGGAGGGCTCAGAGACTCCAGCCCAGGGCTCTAGGGTCATGGTGTGAACATCTACCTCAGTCCTGCACTTCGCTTCTCTTGGCCCGATTTCTCCACTGGGGGCTGGGACTCTAAGCCCTCAAAGGGAGGATCCTCTGAGAGAGGCCCATGGGCAGGGAGCTGGTACAGAGGAGTGTGCGATGGGAGGGGTGACCGGCGGGAGTAAGGGGCTGGGGCGTTGGGAGGGCTGGGGTGTCCTAGTCATCTTTGTCCTTGGAGCCATGTTTGAGGATGCAGGTGAACGCCACCTAGTTGAACTTGCCTTTCTTATCATTGGGCGCCTCCCGGTATATCTCATCCACTTCCTCATCTGTGAAGCTGTCACCCATGGTGGTGAGCAGCTCCCAGAGGTGGTCCTCATGGATTAAATCTGAGGCTTCCTCATTGAAGCAGGCAAAGGCATTTTGGATCACATCCTGGGGGTCCCTGCCATTCAGCTTCTCCCCAGACATGGTGAGGAAAGTGGTGAAGTTGATGGGCCTCGGGCCTTGCTTATTATGCTCTCCAGGTATTCATTCTTGGGGTTCTTCCCCAGCCAGGCTGCTTGTCCTTCAGGTGCCCCTTGTGAACGAAGCCTTCACAGTTCTGGTCAATCATGTTGAAAGCCGCCTTAAACTCCTGGATGTGGAGGTGGTCAAACATCGCGAAGACGTTGGATGCGGCCTGCTGTGCCCGCTTCGTGGTGGTCTTGGCTTTGGCCCACTTGCTGGACATTTTGGCTTCAGGTGGGTGGGGGGCTTCACTGGGTGCTTGGAGCTGGGCTGGTTATAGTACCTTACTTTTTTTGAAAAGTGTAAGTATTTGAGTTAAAAGAGTTGAGGTTGTTTGGTTTGACTTTATTTGTTTTTCCCAAGTGAGAATGACCTAGAAGATAAGAACTAGCTGACAGAGGAACAAAAAGAGTGAGGTTGGGAGTGGGAAGGTAGCAGAGAGAAAAGAAAATGAAGTAAGGAGGATGTGGAACAGTGAAAGGGACAGTCTGTCCTAATTCTCCTCCTGCTCCTGATAGACTCAGGAAATAATACAGGTGTTCAACAGAACGTATCTCAGCAGACCCTCAGAAGTATCAATCCAAGTCAGGAGAGCTGGTAGAGGAGGAAACAGACTCAGATTTGATAACTGGTTAAGCAGAATCGTGATTTCCAACTTCACTACGGCTGAAGCAGTTTAGGCTAAGGTGATGCTATGAGGAGAGGTGGCTTGTTCTAAGTGTTTTAAATTTTATATGACAAGGTAAGCCACATTAAATCACAGAATTTTATGACAGCAAGATTGCCTAATCCAATCCCTGCTCATTTTGCAGATGGGGAAACTGCTAGTTGGTGACAGAGAAACGACTCAAAATATACAAGAGATGTTTTTACCTCAACTTCAGCTGTCTCTCCTCTTATCTGATAAAATGCTTCTCACTGGCTACTATAATCAGCTTTATTGAGGATCCCAGAATTGAGTTTATCTAAAACATCATTAGAATTACATGAATTTTCACTTTCTTCCATAAGTATTTATTGGAGTGCCCATTGGCCAGGGACTAAATCACAGCCTCTTCCCTCAAGGAGCTTAAGTGGATGGAGTGAATGAATAACCAGCCAATTATAATTTACAGGAAGCAGTACCTTGAAGAGAAATTGGAGAGTCAATTCCTAGGATAGCAGAGAGATGGACAACAGACACAATGTGAGTATTAAAACTGATGTCAGTGCTGGGTGCGGTGGCTCACGCCTGTAATCCCAGCACGTTGGGATGCCAAGGTGGGCAGATCACCTGAGGTTAGAAGTTCAAGACCAGCCTGGTCAACATAGTGAAACCCCATCTCTACTAAAAATACAAAATCAGCTGGGCATGGTGGCACATGCCTATAACCCCAGCTACTTGGGAGGCTGAGGCAGAAGAATCACTTGAACCCGGGAGGCGGAGGTTGCAGTGAGTAGAGATCGCGACACTGCTCTTCAGCCTGGGCGACAGTGCGAGACTTCATCTTTAAAAAAAAAAAAAAAGAGCCGGGCGCAGTGGCTCACGCCTGTAATCCCAGCACTTTGAGGGGCTGAGGCAGGTGGATTACGAGGTCAGGAGTTTGAGACCAGCCTGGCCAACATGGTAAGCACCCATTGCAGGCTGGGCATGGTGGCTCAGGCCTATAATCCCAGCACTTTGGGAGGCTGAGGTGGGCGGATCACCTGAGGTCAGGTCAGGAGTTCAAGACCAGCCTGGCCAACATGGTGAAATCTCATCTCTTTTAAAAAAAAATTTTAATTAAAACACAAAAACCCTCATCTCTACTAAAAATACAAAAATTGGCTGGGTGTGGTGGTGCACACCTGTAATCCTAGCTATTCAGGAGGCTGAGGCAAGAGAAATGCTTGAACCCAGGAGGTGGAGGTTGAAGTGAATTGAGATCCTTCCAGTACACTCCAGCCTGGGCAACAGAGCAAGACTCTGTCTCAAAAAAAATAACAAAAAAAACTAATGTCAGATATCAAATTGGTTTGTCTTGGTTATGTTGATAATCACAATACCTATCATCTTCCTAAATCTTTCCTGTTTTGATATCGTGTAATATACATAAACGGTGGTGGGAGAGACTATTCCAGCCAACACACTTAGTACATTCCCCAGTTCTTTTTATTTTTTTTTTTTGAGACGGAGTTTCACTCATTACCCAGGCTGGAGTGCAATGGCGCGATCTTGGCTCACCGCAACCTCCGCCTCCTGGGTTCAGGCAATTCTCCTGCCTCAGCCTCCTGAGTAGCTGGGATTATAGATACGCGCCACCATGCCCAGATAATTTTTTGTGTTAGTAGAGAAGGGGTTTCACCATGTTGACCAGGATGGTCTCCATCTCTTGACCTCGTGATCCACCCGCCTTGGCCTCCCAAAGTGCTGGGATTATAGGCTTGAGCCACCGCGCACGGCCCCAGTTCTTTTTATTCATGACTAATTACTCTTTGCCATTTGTGGCCTTTTGTGCTTTAATGTTATCTGAAGAATAAGAATGATAACATACTGGCTGGACACGGTGGCTCACGCTTGTAATCCCAGCACTCTGGGAGGCCAAGGTTGGTGAGTCACCTGAGGTCAGGAGTTGGAGGCCAGCCTGGCCAACATGACATAACCCCGTCTCTACTAAAAAAATAAAATAGAAAATTTAGCTGGGGGTGGTAGTGGGTGCCTGTAATCCCAGCTACTCGGGAGGCTGAGGCAGAATTGCTTGAACCTGGGAGGTGGAGGTTGCAGTGAGCCGAGATTGGGCCACTGCACTCCAGCCTAGGTGACAGAGCAAGACTCTGTCTTAAAAAAAAAAAGAAAAAAAGAAAGAAAACAAAAAAAGGCTCTCAAAGATAGCAAACAACAAGAGGAGAAAGAAGGGATTCTTTTTTTTTTGAGACGAAGTCCCACTCTGGAGTGCAGTGGTGAGATCTCGGCTTACTGCAACCTCCACCTCCCGGGTTCAAGTGATTCTTCTGCCTGAGGCTCCTGAGTAGCTGTGATTACAGGCACTTGCCACCACACCCGGCTAATTTTTTGGATTTTTAGTAGAGACGGGGTTTCACCACCTTGGTCAGGATGGTCTCGAACTCTTGAATTTGTGATCTGCCCACCTCAGCCTCCCAAAGTTCGGGGATAACAGGCGTGCGTCACCACACCTGGCCTTTTTTCTTCTTCTTCTTTTTCTTTCAAGGATGTCCTAGAATTTTTTTTTTCCCCTAAGACGGAGTCTCACTTTGTTTCCCAGGCTGGAGTGCAGTGGCACAATCTCATCCCACTGCAGCCTCAGCCTCCTGAGTAGCTGTAATTACAGGCGTGTGCCACCACGCCCAGCTAATTTTTGTATTTTTAGTAGAGATGGGGTTTCACCATGTTAGTTAGGCTGGTCTTGAACTTCTGACCTCATGATCCGTCTGCCTCGGCCTGCCAAAGTGCTGGGATTACAGTTGTGAGCCACCGCGCCTGGCTGAAAGAGGAGATTTTTACTAAAAGGAAGATTTAACAGAGAGCATTGTACTGGCAGTGTCCTCCAGGGTACCCATGCTTAGTTGTGACTGAGATATCTGGGAGGCTGCAGACAAGGTCAGTTCGCCTACTGAAGCTGCCAGCCCGATACCTACCCTATCTGACCTGAAAGGAAAGGAGTTTAAGATCGGAAAGGTTGAAGGGATTGAGGGGTTGGGCAGGGAAAGGGCATAGGAGATGGCCTCAGGTATAAACATTGAGCTGCCTGCCCCAAGGTGGAAATCTAAAATAATATCCACTCACCCAGCTGAATTATTCCAGGCAAGGTGAAGATGACTGCCCCCCGCCGCACTAAGAAATGTCTCCTTTTTTTTTTTTTTTTTGAGACGGAGTTTTGCTCTCATTACCCAGGCTGGAGTGCAATGGCGCAATCTTGGCTCACCGCAACCTCCGCCTCCTGGGTTCACGCAATTCTCCTGCCTCAGCCTCCTCAGTAGCTGGGATTACAGGCACGCGCCACCATGCCCAGCTAATTTTTTGTATTTTTAGTAGAGATGGGGTTTCACCATGTTGACCAGGATGGTCTCGATCTCTTAACCTCGTGATCCACCCGCCTCGGCCTCCCAAAGTGCTGGGATTACAGGCGTGAGCCACCGTGCCCGGCCATTAGAAATGTCTCTTATATGTTGGGTTTGTAGTGAGCTGAGTGTTCTTTCTTCCCCCGCCTGGGGGTTAGGGATAGCACAACAGTATTTAATAAACGGAAGACTCAAATGGGGCCAGGATGCAGTGGGTAGATCCAGAGAGAAGAGACTCAAAGAGCAGCCCAGCAGTGAAGACATAAACTACCACCCCCACCACTACTCGGGCTTCCGTGGAGTCGGGGGAACAGATCAGACTACACTGTATTTGTTTCCAAATTAACCAGTTCTTAGTCATCCTACCCAAGCCTGTGCTTTCCTCTGCCCTCCCAGTTCTTGGTGGAATTCTATGCCTACCTTTACCTGGTGCAGGTTTTTAAATGTTTCCAAACTGACTAACCCAGTTTCTCTTAACTTCTTCCAGAGAAAAAAAGAAAAACTTCTTCCTTCCCCAATTCTCTTGCCACTTTTACCAAGTTAACCTCACATCCTTACCTCCAGATAAGTTCTTTAGTATAATCTATTCCTTGGTCTTGCCATTTTTTTTTTTTTGAGACGGAGTTTCGCTCTTGTTGCCCAGGCTGGAGTGCAATGGCACGATCTCGGCTCACCACAACCTCTGCCTCCTGGGTTCAAGTGATTCTCCGGTCTTAGCCTCCCAAGTAGCTGGGATTACAGGCATGTGCCACCATGCCCGGCTAATTTTTTGTATTTAATAGAGACAGGGTTTCACCATGTTGGCCAGGATGGTGTCGATCTCTTGACCTCATGATCCACCCACCTCGGCCTCCCAAAGTGCTGGGATTGCAGGCATAAGCCACGGCGCCTGGCCGGTCTTGCCAATTAATCTCCTAAATCTCATTTGATTTTTGTCTTTTTCATACCACTCATAGGTCAAATTCTCCTAATAGAGCTCCATAGTTAATAAGAAACAGTTGTCAATCACAAGCTATAAGGACTATTCTCTCTTCCCTGTCCTCTCTCCTTCCAGGTCACCCCAGCTCTGATCTTTGCCATCACAGTTGCTACAATCGGCTCTTTCCAATTTGGCTACAACACTGGGGTCATCAACGCTCCTGAGATGGTGAGTGCCAGGCCACAAGAATTAGAACCTGGAATAGGGAAGTTATTCCTTTATAAGTAGAGTTTCAAGAATTCAGAATTTAAGGCCCACGTTGGCACCCGCCTGGAGTCCCAGCTACTCCGGAGGTTGAGGCCTAAAGATCGCTTGAGCCCAGGAGTTAAACACCATCCTGGGTAACATAGTTAGTGAGGGTCCCTCCCTCCTCCAGGGGAATTTGAGACAAACTTTGTATCTATCCTGGCCAAGGCTGAAGATGGAGACAATATTGGTGGGAAATCTGGTGCAGTCATTTAATCAAAGCAAACACTCGCTTACTCCCTGTACCCTGGGAGGGGCTGTTCTTCCTCCCACTTTCTCACCCCATAGTGACACACTTCCTATATCATCCCTTAGGGGTTGGTTACAAAGCAGCTGGGTCCACTTACTAGAGGACTGGGGTGAACATCAGTGCTGCCCCCCTACTGGGATTTTTAGGATAAATGAAAAGTTACTATTCCAGAGAGAGTTAACATTAATTCCAATATGTTATCTGCCTCTTCCAGTCCCACCTGTTTATTCCCTTGATTCTCTAGGGAGGAAATTATCCTAATGTTTATATTTTTTGTTTTTTGAGACTCAGTCTCACTCTATCACTCAGGCTGGAGTGCAATGGCACGGGCAGTGGCACGGTCTTCTCACTGCAAATTGGTCCTCACGAGTTCAAGTGATTCTCCTGCCTCAGCCTCCCGAGTAACTGTAATTACAAGCACCCACCACCACGCTTGGCTAATTTTGGATTTTAGTAGAGATGGGGTTTCACCATGTTGGTCAGTTGGTCTCGAAGTCCTGACCTCAGGTGATCCACCTGCCTCAGCCTCCCAAAGTGCTGGAATTACAGGCGTGAGTCCCTGTGCCCGGCATGTTTGTGCCTTTTGTTCTCATCAAATTGCAACAGTCTGCCCTCCCACCAACCCTTTTATTTTGCAGATCATAAAGGAATTTGTCAATAACACTTTGAAGAACAAGAAAAATGCCCCTCCTTCTGAGATGTTGCTCACGTCCCTCTGGTCCTTGTCCGTGGCCATATTCTCCGTTGGTGGTATGATCGGCTCCTTTTCCGTCGGACTCTTTGTCAATCGCTTTGGCAGGTATTGACTAGAAACTGGGCAAGGAAGTGGGCTCTACCAGCCGCACTGAGGACAAGCATGGAGACTTAGGGCAGGGAGGTGATGATGCCTTTGGATCTGAACACCTTGAATTCTAATCAAGGGAAACCTAGTCCAACAGGCCCCGAATACGACTGCCCTTGCGTGGAGCTCTGCTACCCTCCATCATTCCCACCTAGCTGTGCAGGAGATGAGCTGTGTGAGTGACTGGCTTTTGCAGCCCAGCTAGGGCTAGTTCAGAATTATTCTCTAGTAAGCTCAACTATGCGGTTTCCAGAAATGTACTTAATTCTCAAGGTCCAAAATTGTTTACTTTTCTAAAAAAAAAAAAATTGGGGTTTCATATAAATGTTTTTATTATTTTACACAGGATTGGTAGGAATTATCTTTGTAATTTTTAGTCTATGGCAAATGAGGATGATGGCCAAAAAAAGAAAACTGAAACTTCTTATTTTATACTAACTTAATAATATGTTTTAGAAGGTAGAATATGTTTTCAGTTACGACTGAAGAAGGAAGTGTTTTATTTATTTGTTTATTTGTTTCTTCTTTTTTGTTTTATTTTCTTTTGAGATGAAGTTTCACTCTTGTTACCCAGGCTGGAGTGCAATGGTGCGATCTTGGTTCACCGCAACCTCCGCCTCCTGGGTTCAGGCAATTCTCCTGCCTCAGCCTCCTGAGTAGCTGGGATTACAGGCATGCGCCACCATGCCCAGCTAACTTTTTGTAATTTTAGTGGAGATGGGGTTTCACCATGTTGACCAGGATGGTCTCCATCTCTTGACCTCGTGATCCACCCGCCTCGGCCTCCCAAAGTGCTGGGATTACAGGCGTGAGCCACCACGCCCGGCCTATTTATTTGTTTTTTTTTAAAGACAGGGTTTCACCAGGCTGGTCTTGAACTCCTGACCTCAGGTAATCCGCCCGCCTCGGCCTCCCAAAGCGTTGAGATTACAGGCGTGAACCACCACGACCAGCCAGGAAGTGTTTTAATTTGTCAATTAGATATTCTAGAAATGCAAGTGGAATTCACATTTAAAAACTAATAAGGCAATCTATTTAACTTGATAATGTTTTCCCCCACACACCTTCCCTTCACCCAAGAAGCCAGGTCTTGCTGTGTCACTCAGGCTGGAGTACAATGGCCCAATCATAACTCACTACAGTCTCGACCTCCCACCTCTGCTCCCTGAGTAGCTGGGACTACATACAGGCCAGCACCATCACGCTGGGCTCCCAACTAGAAATGTTCTGATAATAGAAAGTGAAAAGGAAAAGTTAGACCAAAAAAAAAAAAGACGATATGAGCCTGGAGAAGAGCAGAATAATGAAGACAGGAGAGGAGAGATTAGGAGCCTCTCACTTTGCTAACCCCACACCTTACAGGCGCAATTCAATGCTGATCGTCAACCTGCTGGCTGTCACTGGTGGCTGCCTTATGGGACTGTGTAAAATAGCTGAGTCAGTGGAAATGCTGATCCTGGGCCGCTTGGTTATTGGCCTCTTCTGCGGACTGTGCACAGGTTTTGTGCCCATGTACATTGGAGAGATCTCACCTACTGCCCTGCGGGGTGCCTTTGGCACTCTCAACCAGCTGGGCATCGTTGTTGGAATTCTGGTGGCCCAGGTACTGTAGAAGTTCTCATACCTCATGAGTGTTCGTTTCATGGGTCATTAAAAAAGTTAACATAGTTAAAGCACTGAAGAATGTCTGGCACATGTTCGATTATAAATGGAAGTTTTAGATATTGTTACTATAGCTCACGTACTAGCTGAGGAAGCAGGCTGAGCAGAGAAAGGAAAAGAAACACCATTTCTTTTTTCTTTTCTGAGACAGAGTCTCACTCTGTCACCCAGGCTGGAGTGCAGTAACTCAATCTCGGCTCACTGCAACCTCCACCTCCTGGGTTCAAGCGATTCTCCTGCCTCAGCCTCCTGAGTAGCTGGGATTACAGGTGCGCACCATTATGTCAAGCTAGTTTTTGTATTTTTAGTAAAGACAGGGTTTCACCATGTTGGCCAGGCTGTTCTCAAACTCCTGACCTCAGGCGATCCACGTGCCTTGGCCTCCCAAAGTGCTGGGTTACAGGCGTGAGTCACCATGCTCGGTAATTTGTTAATTTTTTCCCATGGTAAAAGAATGTATGGTTTTCTGAGCTTTCTGTTTTTTAATGAACTTGTAGCCTATAAAGTATGGGGTTTATGGCATTATCTTGTGTGGTTTCTAGATCTTTGGTCTGGAATTCATCCTTGGGTCTGAAGAGCTGTGGCCAGTGCTATTGAGCGTTACCATCCTTCCTGCTGTCCTCCAAAGTGCAGCCCTTCCATTTTGCCCTGAAAGTCCCAGATTTTTGCTCATTAACAGAAAAGAAGAGGAGAATGCTATGCGGAGTGAGTATCCTTCACACTTCAGTATATGAAGTATATGGTTGTGGTTTGTTTTAAGAATGAGGGTTCTGAACCTATTTTCTGTGATACCCTTTCCCTGCCCCTTGGAATCCAAGTGAAGAGGATTCTGATAACTCTTTTTTTTTTTTACCAAGATATAATCTTGCTCTGTCACCCAGGCTGGGGTGCAGTAGCGGGATCTTGGCTCACTGCAACCTCCACCTCCCAGGTTCAAGCAATTCCCCTGCCTCAGCTTCCCAAGTAGCTGGGATTACAGGCACATGCCACCCTGCCTGGCTAATTTTTTTGTATTTTTAGTATAGACAGGGTTTCACCATGTTGGCCAGGCTGGTCTCAAACTCCTGACCTCAGATGATTCACCTACCTTGGCCATCCAATGTGCTGGTATTACAGGCATGAGCCACTGCGCCCGGAGGTTCTTTTCATTTTTTTAAGATAGAGTCTCGCTCTGTTGCCCAGGCTGGAGTTCAGTGGTGCAATCTCGGCTCACTGCAACCTCTGCCTCCTGGCTTCAAGCGATTCTCTTGCCTCAGCCTCCAGAGTATCCAGGATTATAGGCGTGCACCACCACACCTGGCTAATTTTGTATTTTTGTTAGAGATAGGGTTTCACCATGTTGGCCAAGCTAGTCTTGAACTCCTGACCTCAGGTGATCCACCCGCCTCGGCCTCCCAACGTGCTGGGATTACAGACGTGAGCCACCGTGCTGAACCCTGATTACTCTTGAGTAAAATTTTCAGCCCCTAAAGAATGAGGTGAGAAGGCAGGTACAAGAATGGATGCTATTTTTCACCTCATCTCCTGCGGCCCTTTCCTAGCTGCCTTACAGGAAGAATGAATTTGGGACATTATATTGTCTTTATCCTTTCCTCTTTATTCTTTTTACCAGTCCTCCAGCGGATGTGGGGCACCCAGGATATATCCCAACACATCCAGGAGATGAAGGATGAGAGTGCAAGGATGTCACAAGAAAAGCAAGTCACCGTGCTGGAGCTCTTTAGAGTATCCAGCTACCGACAGCCCATCATCATTTCCATCGTGCTCCAGCTCTCTCAGCAGCTCTCTGGAATCAATGCTGTGAGTATGATACCTTAGGGTCAAAGGTGTCTTACAATATTTCACTTAAAATGCCGGGTATAGTATTGGTGTGCCTGTGTAGTCCCGGCTACTCAGGCCTCAGGAGGCTGAGGTAAGAGGATCGCTTGAGCCCGGGAGTTTGAGGCTGCAGTGAGCTATAATTATGCTACTACACTCCAGCATGGGAGACAGAGTGAGACTCTTTCTATGAAATTAAAAAAAAAAAAAAAAAAAAAAAAGCCTTGCACAGTATCTCACGCCGATAATCCCAGCACTTTGGGAGGCCGAGGAGGGCGGATCACCTGAATCAGGAGTTTGAGACCAGCCTGGCCAACATGGTGAAACCCCATCTTTATTAAAAATCCAAAAATTAGCCAGGCATGCTGGCAGGCACCTGTAGTCCCAGATACTTCAGAGGCTGAGGCAGAATTGCTTGAACCCGAGAGATGAAGGTTGCAGTATGCTGAAATCACGCCACTTCACTCCAGCCTGGGCAACAGAGTGAGACTCTGTCTTTAAAGAAAAAAAAAAAAGATAAAAATTAGCTGAGTGTGATGGCACACACCTGTAATCCCAGCTACTCGGGAGGCTGAGGTAGGAGAATCGCTTGAATTCAGGAGGTCGAGGTTACAGTGAGCCGAGATTGCAGCATTGCACTCCAGCTGGGGCAACAAGAGCAGAACTCCTTCTCAAAAAAAGAAAGAAGGCCTGGCGCAGTGGCTCACGCCTGTAATCTCAGCACTTTGGGAGGCCGAGGCAGGTGGTCCACGAGGTCAGGAGTTTGAGACCAGCCTGGCCAAGATGGTGAAAACCTACCTCTACTAATACAAAAATTAGCTAGGCGAAGTGGTGGGTGTCTGTAATACCAGCTACTCAGGAGGCTGAGACAGGAGAATTGCTTGAACCCGGGAGGTGGAGGTTGCAGTGAGCCGAGATTGTGCCACTGCACTCCAGCCTGGGCAACAAAGCAAAACTCCGTTACAAAAAAAAAAAGAAAAAAGAGCCTAGAAGGACACCGGCAACTTCAGACTTAGCTGACTTTACCAGTCTATATGGTTTTTTTTGTTTTGTTTTGTTTTTTGTTTTTGTTTTTGTTGTTTTGAGACGGAGTTTCGCTCTTGTTACCCAGGCTGGAGTGCAATGGCGTGATCTCGGCTCACCTCCGCCTCCTGGGTTCAGGCAATTCTCCTGCCTCAGCCTCCTGAGTAGCTGGGATTACAGGCACGCACCACCATGCCCAGCTAATTTTTTGTATCTTTAGTAGAGACGGGGTTTTACCATGTTGACCAGGATGGTCTCGATCTCTTGACCTCGTGATCCACCCGCCTCGGCCTCCCAAAGTGCTGGGATTACAGGCGTGAGCCACCGTGCCCAGCTGTTTTTTGTTTTTTTTTTGAGATGAAGTCTCACTCTGTTGCCCAGGCTGGAGTGCAGTGGGGCGATCTCGGCTCACTGCAACCTCTGTCTCCTGGGTTCAAGCAATTCTCCTGCCTTAGCCTCCTGAGTAGGTAGGATTACAGGCTCGTGCCACCACATCTGGCTAATTTTTGTATTTTTAGTAGAGATGGGGTTTTACCATGTTGGTCAGGCTGGTTTCAAACTCCTGACCTCATGATGCACCAGCCTCGGCCTCCCAAAGTGCTGGGATTACAGGCATGAGCTACACACCCAGCCACTAGTCTATATGTTTTTACAACTAGAATAGAGAGCATGATAGTTTAAAGAGGGTGGCAAAATGGAAGCTAGCATTTGGCAGATAGTCCTTGTATCCCATGCAAATATCAGCTTCCTGCTGTTGAGTGTAGAGTGTGGGAAGAGAGTGTTCCTGTAACTTCTAGTCAATTGTGGATAAAATATAGTTAGGAAGAGCACTCTGTGCTTCATCCCCTGAGGCTTTTCCATTAGTCTTTGATCAATGAGATTAAATCATTTTGTAACAAAGCATTTTGCAAAACTTACTATTTTGAGCATCAAAATGATGCTCAAAATAGTAAATTGGTTCTTGGCCTTTTCTCCCACTTAACATACCAGGATATTTGTATTTGAAATGGCAGTGCTTCTTGTGATGGGTTAGAGACTGTTTTATCAGAACATAGGAGGAGCCAGGTGCGGTGGCTCTGCATGCCTGTAGTCCCAGCTACTACCTGGGAGGCTGAGGTGGGAATATCCCTTAAGCCCAGGAGTCAAGCCTGAGAAATATAACTTGACCCTGTCTTTAAAAAAAGAAAAGAAAACTTGGGAGGAAATATACAGTAGTTTGAAAAAGCCTCCTTGGTGATTCTGATGAATCCCATTCTCAGCTTTCCTCATTTGGAAATGACAATGTAGGCCACACATATTACTGGAGAAAATTATGCTCTGAGACTTTCCAGAGCAGCAGAGCTGGGACTAGGCAGGTGAGGTAGCTACGAGCAAATATAGCCCTAAGAATGAGCACCTCTTTAAAGAATGTACCTTGTATTGGTCTGTGCCTATTTAAAAAAGAAAAAAAGAATGCACCTGAGGCAACTCCCAGCTGTCTCACCACAGTCCTGGCCCACAAAATGGGATCAGGAAAGGATCACCTGTGAGGAATTACAGATGATCCATAAGCACTCTGATAAAAGATCACCTGTGAGGAATTACAGATGATCCATGAGCACTCTGATGGACAGACTCCTCCCACTTCAGAGTATACTATGTACATTCTTTCTCTCTCTCTTTCTTTCTTTCTTTTTTTTTTTTCCTGGAGACGTAATTTTGCTCTGTCACCCAGGCTGGAATGCAGTGGTGCAGTCTTAGCTCATGGCAACCTCTACCTACCAGGTTCAAGTAATTCTCTTGCCTCAGCCTCCCAAGTAGCTGGAATTCCAAGCAGCCAACACCACACCCAGCTAATTTTGTATTTTTAGTAGAGATGAGGTTTCACCATGTTGTCTAGTCTGGTCTTTAAACGGCTGGCCTCAAGTGATCCGCCTGCCTAGGCCTCCCAAAGTGCTGGGATTTGTACATTAGTTATTGCTGGACTAAGGTGGCTCGTAATTTAGTCAGTGAACAGATTTTGCTCCACATATAATCCTCATCCAAAGCTGGCTACATCAGTATTATGGGGGGGTGAGAGCAAGAATCCATCTATAAATCAATCAGTGGGCCTGGCGTGGTGGCTCATGCCTGTAATCCCAGCATTTTGGGAGGCCGAGGCAGGTGGATCACCTGAGGTCAGGAGTTTGAGACCAGCCTGGCCAACATGGTAAAACCCTGTCTTTACTAAAATACAAAAAATTAGCTGGGCGTGGTAGCACATGCCTGTAATTCCAGCTACTGGGAAGGCTAAGGCAGGAGAATCGCTGGAACCCGGGAGGCAGAGGTTGCAGTGAGCTGAGATCGCACCATTGCACTCCAGCCTGGACAACAAGAGTGAAACTCCATCTCAAAGACAAACAAACAAAAAACAGACTATAAAAAGTCAATTAATCACTCTGATGCACCGCAGGCTTAGCAATCACTTTTCCAACCTACATTTCTGCAAACGATGTTTTCTAATTTCCCTTACAGACAGATGGGTGAGAGGTTGCATAGTGTTTACCTAGAAGAGTAAACTGTTTTTAGGTCAGATGATTTGGGAATTAGCTTACCTAGCTTGATGGCACTAGATAGCAAAGTCATTTTTCTATAAGAAATTTTATTTTGCCGGGCGCAGTGGCTCACACCTGTAATCCCAGCACTTTGGGAGGCCGAGGCGGGTGGATCACGAGGCCAAGAGATCGAGACCATCCTGGTCAACATGGTGAAACCCCGTCTCTACTAAAAATACAAAAAATTAGCTGGGCATGGTGGCACGTGCCTGTAATCCCAGCTACTCAGGAGGCTGAGGCAGGAGAATTGCCTGAACCCAGGAGGCGGAGGTTGCGGTGAGCCGAGATCGCACCATTGCATTCCAGCCTGGGTAACAAGAGCGAAACTCCGTCTCAAAAAAAAAAAAAAGAGATTTTATTTTATAATTTTTTTAGTTTTACTTTTTATTTATTTATTTTGAGGCAGAGTCTCGCCCAGGCTGGAATACAGTGGCTTGATTTCAGCTTATCACAACCTCTACCTCCTGGGTTCAAGTGATTATCCTGCCTCATCCTCCCAAGTATCTGAGATTATAGGTGTACACCACCACACCCGGCTAATTTTTGTATTTTTAGTAGAGACGGGGTTTGAGACCAGCCTGGGCTATAACACAGTGAGTTGCTGTTTCAACTTATAAAAAAGAAACCACTTAGTAGGAATTACACCTTCATATAAATTAGTGAAGTGTAATTCCAGCACTCTGGGAAGCCTGTATTCTCATAGTTAAAAGAAACAATGGAAATGAGTAGCTAAAATTGAGAACATTTAAAAAGAGAAAGGAAGGCCAGGTACAGTGGCTCATGTCTATAATCCCAGCACTTTGAGAGGCTGAGGTGAGTGGGTCAGGAGTTCGAGACTAGCCTGGCCAACATCGCAAAACCCCTTCTCTGCTTAAAATACAAAAATTAGCTGGGCATGGTTTCAGGCTGTTGTAGTCCCAGCTACTTGGGAGGCTGCAGCAGAAGAATCTCTTCAATCTGGGAGGTGGAGGTTGCAGTGAGCTGAGATCATACCACTGCACTCCAGCCTGGGTGACAAATCAAGACTTCATCTCAAAAAAAAAAAAAAAGAAAGAAAGAAAGGAAATAAGATACAGAAGATAATTCATTTGCAGAAGGGGTATCAGGATTGAACAAAAACCCTAGAAAAAGGACTTCTTACTTCCTGGGACTTTAAGTGTTTTTTTAATCATTCTATTTTATGGATACAGAGTCTCATTTTGTCTGGCCTTTCAAGTAGCTGGGCCTATAGGTGTGCACCACCCCACACCGGCTAATTTTTGTTTTTTTGTTTTGTTTGGTTTCTTGGTGTTTTTTTGTTTTTTTTTTTTCTTTTTGAGATTGAATTTCACCGTTGTTGCCCAGACTGGAGTGCAATGGCACAATCCCAGCTCACTACAACCTCTGCCTCCCAGGTTCAAGTGATTCTCCTGCCTCAGCCTCCCAAGTAGCTGGGATTACAGGCATGCACCACCATGCCTAGCTAATTTTGTGTTTTTAGTAGAGACAGGGTTTCTCCATCTTTGTCAGGCTGGTCTTGAACACCGGACCTCAGGTGATCCACCTGCCTCAGCCTCCCAAAGTCCTGGGATTACAGGTGTAAGCTACCACGCCCAGCCTAATTTTTATTTTTTTTTATTTTTTATTTTTTTTTGAGACGGAGTTTCCGCTCTTGTTACCCAGGCTGGAGTGCAATGGCGTGATATTGGCTCACCGCAACCTCCGCCTCCTGGGTTCACGCAATTCTCCTGCCTCAGCCTCCTGAGTAACTGGGATTACAGGCATGCACCACCATGCCCAGCTAATTTTTTGTATTTTTAGTAGAGACAGGGTTTCACCATGTTGACCAGGATGGTCTCGATCTCTTGACCTTGTGATCCACCCGCCTCGGCCTCCCAACGTGCTGGGATTACAGGAGTGAGCCACCGCACCCAGCAATTTTTGTATTTTTAATAGAGATGGGGTTTCACCATGTTGGCCAGGCTGGTCTCAAACTTCTAACTTCAAGCAATCCGCCTGCCTAGGCCTCCCAAAGTGCTGGGATTACAAGCCTGACCCACCATGCCTGACCTTAAGTATTTTTTAAAACTTCTGTTTAACTGGTATGCAGAATTGTATCAAAGTTGCATGTTTTGTTTTCTACTAGGTGTTCTATTACTCAACAGGAATCTTCAAGGATGCAGGTGTTCAAGAACCCATCTATGCCACCATCGGCGCGGGTGTGGTTAATACTATCTTCACTGTAGTTTCCGTAAGTTGTATGGTTTGATAATTTTGAGAGGAGAAAAGAATCCTTGCTACAGATGTTCAAAGATGGATTGCATGGCTCTACCATCATTTAGTTACACCTTTTTTGTTGTTTAATTTTTTTTCTTTATTTGAGATGGAGTTACGCTCTTGTTGCCCAGATTGGAGTGCAATTGGCTTACCGCAACCTCTGCCTCCTGGGTTCAAGTGATTTTCCTGCCTCAGCCTCCTGAGTAGCTGGGATTGCAGGCATGTGCCACCACACCCAGCTAATTTTGTATTAAACTTGTTTTTCCTCTGTTTTTACACTCAAACAACAATAATAATAGAAGATTTCTGTGACCCCTCAAAATACATGAGGATTTTTCCCCATCAAGTAAGCAATCAGTTCTGTAGTGGACACCATCTAGTTGTCCTCTGATTTAATTCTTACACTGTCTAGTAGCGATGGGGTTTCTCCATGTTGGTCTAGCGGGTCTCGAACTCCCGACCTCAGGTGATCTGTCCACCTCAGCCTCTCAAAGTACTGGGATTACAGGCATGAGCACCATGCCTGGCCGGTGCTACCACTTTTTACTCGGCCTGCCCAAGTAGCTGGGACTACAGGCGTGTGCCACCACGCCCAAGTAATTTTTGTATTTTTAGCAGTGACGGTTTCGCCATGTTTGCCAGGCTGGTCTTGAATTCCTGACCTCAGGTGATCCGCCCGCCTCGGCCTCCCAAAATGTTGAGATTATAGATGTGAGCCAGCTTGCCCAGATGGTTTAGTTGTCATTGGGAAAAAAGAGATCTATTCAATGCTGGGTGTAGTCTTCACTCTTCAAGCAAATATGGGTTGGATGGGAAAGGAGGAAATATACAAGGGACTATATAGTATACTTTCAATTTGAAATTGGAGAGGTGTTTGGAAAAACTCTCAAACTGTGTTTTTCCTCGGTTTTTACACTAAAACAACAATAATAACAAGATTTCTGTGATCCCCAAAATATGTGAGGATTTTTCCCCATCAAGTAAGCAATCGGTTCTGTAGTGGACACCATCTAGGTGTCCTCTGATTTAATTCTGACACTGTCTCCCTGGAGACAGCATCACATCTCACAGGTTGATGGCCCAGTTCCCAAGACGGCCCCACTCTATGCCAATCACAGGCTCCAGGCTGTCTGACCTGTGCTTCTGACCCACGAGCTAGAGATCCGGATTCCCACGACGCCCTCTTTTGGTTTGACTAATTTGCTACAGTGGGTCACAGAACTCAGGGAAATTGTTTCCTAGTTTGTTTTAAAGGATATTTTAAAGGACAGAAATAAACAACCAGATGAAGAGATTCATAAGGGGAGGTCCGGAGGGGTCCTGAGCATGGGAGTTTCTGTCTCTGTGGAGTGGGTGCACTCCTAGCACATAGATGAGTTGTTGACCTTCCTGTCAGCTTCCAGGGGCTCAGATATCTGGAAGCTCCTCACACCCTGCCTTTTGGGCCTTTTATGCAGACTTCATTGGTTCTCCATTATTGAAGCATGGACAAAGGTTCTGAAATGTGATTGGACAAAAAGGGTATGATCTGAACCCAGCAAGGCCTGTCTGTTTAGATTATTTGTTGGCCTCTGTGTAGCATTTCTTCCTCTAGGGTGTGGGGCAAGAGCCTCTCTGAAATGAGGGTTTTATGACCCACAGTCGGATTAGAGTCCTGCCAAGTGAGAGAGCAGGAGGAAGTCAGAGAAGAATTCTATTTTCTGAGGCCTGCTCCTGCGGCCTGATGCATCCCAACATTATAACAAAAGACTGCAGCAAGGGCTGTGGGGATTTTGAGCCAGGACCTGTGGATGGAAAGCAATGTGTATCTATATAAAATCAAAAGTCACAGGAGGTGTGTGTATAACAAGTGTTCTGTGTTAGTAAGGCAGATTTCAAGTAGCTCAGACACTGTTTTCATGGAAAGGAAAACTGAAGTTTGATGTCATATTCTTTCTCTTCTAGCTATTTCTGGTGGAAAGGGCAGGAAGAAGGACTCTGCATATGATAGGCCTTGGAGGGATGGCTTTTTGTTCCCTACTCATGACTGTTTCTTTGTTATTAAAGGTGAGTGCCCTTTGAGTGAAGGCCAGCTACTTGGGAGGCTGAGGCAGGAGAATTACTGGAACCTAGAAGGCGGAGTTGCAGTGAGCCAAGATCCTGCCATTACACCCCAGTCTGGGCAGCAGAGCAAAACTCCATCTCAAAATAATAATAATAATAATAATAATAATATGAAGGTAATCACACTTTACTGATAATGACATGGTCTCTGCACAAAGTGGCATATATGAGATCATATAGATGGAATTCAAAAATCCAAATCTGGCTGGGCGCAATGGTTCATATCTATCATTGCAAAGTTTGGGAGGCCAAGGTGAGAGGATTACTTGAGCCCAGAAGTTCAACACCAACCTGGGCAACATGGCAAGAAACGGTCTCTACAAAACAACAACAACAATAAAATGTTTTGATTTTGTTGTTGCTGTTGTTTTTTGAGATGGGGTCTTGCTATGTCACCCAGGCTGGAGTGCAGTGATGGGATCTCAGCTCGCTGCAACCTTCTCCTGAACTTAAGTGATTCTCCTGCCTCAGTCTCCAGGGTAGCTGGGATTACAGGCACACGCTGCCACACCCAGCTAATTTTCGTATTTTTTAGTAGAGACAGGGTTTCACCATGTTGGCCAGGCTGGTCTCCAACTTCTGACCTCAAATAATACACTCACTTCGCCTTTCCCCAAAGTCCTGGGATTACAGGTGTGAGCCACAGAGCCCAGCCAAAAACTATTTTTTCTTTTTTTTTTAAAGACAGGATTTCACCATGTTGCTCAGGCTGGTCTTGGACTCCCGACCTCAGGTGATCCGCCCGCCTTGGCCTCCAAAGTGCTTGGATTATAGGCGTTAGCCACCACGCCCGGCCACATTTTTTTTTTTTTTTTTTTTTTGAGATGGAGTTTCGCTCTTGTTACCCAGGCCGGAGTGCAATGGCATGATCTCGGCTCACCGCAACCTCCGCCTCCTGGGTTCAGGCAATTCTCCTACCTCAGCCTCCTGAGTAGCTGGGATTACAGGCACGCGCCACTATGCCCAGCTAATTTTTTTTGTATTTTTAGTAGAGACGGGATTTCGCCATGTTGACCAGGATGGTCTCAATCTCTTGACCTTGTGATCCACCTGCTTCAGCCTCCCAAAGTGCTGGGATTACAGGCTTGAGCCACTGTACAATTTGTTTTTTAATTAGGGTGTGGTGGCACATGCCTCTAGTCCCAGCTATTTGAGAGGCTGAGGTGGGAGGATCACTTGAGCCCAGGAGATTGATGATGCAGTGAGCTGTTATAGTGTCATTGCACTCCAGCCTGGGCAACAGAGCAAGACCCTGTCTCAAAAAATAAAAATGAAAACAAATTCAAGCCGTTTGACTTGACAGCCACTTTCTGTACTGTAGGCCAGGACCGTAGGAGGTTGCCATTAATTGCATCTGGGAACCTAGACCCTAGGTCATGCTGTCTTTACATTCAATTTTCTCTGTTCATTCCTCTTACAGGATGACCATAATGGCATGAGCTTTGTCTGTATTGGGGCTATCTTGGTCTTTGTGGCCTTCTTTGAAATTGGACCAGGCCCCATTCCCTGGTTTATTGTGACCGAACTCTTCAGCCAGGGCCCCCGCCCAGCTGCGATGGCAGTGGCCGGCTGCTCCAACTGGACCTCCAACTTCCTAGTCGGATTGCTCTTCCCCTCTGCTGCTGTAAGTAAACTCACCTTATCTTAAAACCAGCCTTTGCCGCACACGCAGTGGTTCACTCCTGTAATCCCAGCAATTTGGGAGGCCGAGGCAGGTGGATCACTTGAGGTCAGGATTCGACACTAGCCTAACCATTATGGTGAAACCCCATCTCTACTAAAAATACAAAAATTAGCCAGGTGTGGTGGCACATGCCTGTAGTCCTAGCTACTCAGGAGGTTGAAGCAGGAGAATCGCTTTAACCCAGGCGGTGGCGTTCATGGTGAGCCAAGATCATGCCACAGCACTCCTGCCTGGGAGACAGAGTGAGACTCCATCTCAGAATCAAAACAAACAAACAAAGATTTTACTAAGAGAGATAGGGTCTTGCTATGTTGCCCAGGCTGGTCTCAAACTCCTGGGTTCAAGTGATTCTCCCACTGCAGCCTCCCAAAGTGCTGGGATTACAGGCATACGCCACTGCGCTCAGCCTAAGAATGTATCTTTTGTCCATAAAATTATGAAGAAGAAAAAAGACGTGGCCGGGCACAGTGGCTCACACCTGTAATCCCAGCACTTTGGGAGGCTGAGGTGGGCAGATCACGAAAGGTTAGGAGTTCAAGACACGACTGACCAATATGGTGAAACCTCGTCTCTACTAAAAAATACAAAAATTAGCCAAGGATGGGGACATCTGCCTGTAGTCCCAGCTGCTTGGGAGACTGAGACAGGAGAATCGCTTGAACCCGGGAGCCAGAGGTTGAAGCAAGCTGATGTTGCATCACTGCACTCTAGCCTGGGCAACACAGCAAGACTGTCTCAAAACAAAAAAAAAAAAAAGAAAGAAAAAAGAGGCTGGGTAAGGTGGCTCACACCTGTAATCCCAGCACTTTGGGAGGCCGAGGTGGGCAGATCACAAGGTCAGGAGTTCTAGACCAGCCTGGCCAACATGGTGAAACCCCATCTCTACTGAAAATAGAAAAATTAACCGAGTGTGGTGGCATGTACCTGTAATCCCAGTTACTTGGGAGCCTGAGACAGGAGAATCGCTTGAACCCAGGAGGCGGAGGTTGCAGTGAACTGAGACTGTGCCATTGCACTCCAGCCTGGGTGACAGAGCAGTACTCCATATCAAAATAAGAAAAAGTTTTGCTCATAAGCGATAAAAAGAAAAAGAAAAAGTAAAAAGAAATTTGTGCTAGTTTTGCTGTCACGCCACAGACTGCAAGGATTACAGCCACAGTGCCTGCTAAGTGCTTAGTTAAGATGGAAAAAAACGTAAGATTTATAGGTGGATAACATTATCAGAAACATGTTCTGGTTCACAGCAATGGGGCTCATAGGTGTCTGCAGTTTCAGGCATCCACTGGGGTCTTGGGACTTATCCCCCATGAATAAGGGAGGTCTAGTTCAGGGGGATATATCATTCCAAGACAGCTAGTGGATGTCTGATATCTTGGATTGTACCCAAACCTATACCTGTATATATGTCAGTTTCTTCCTATACATACATACCTATGATAATGTTTTATTTTTGAGACAGAGTCTCACTATGTTCCCCAGGCTGGTGTGCAGTAGTGCAATCTTGGCTCACTACAACCTCTGCCTCCCGAGTTCAAGCAATTCTCCTGCCTCAGCCTCCCGAGTAGCTGGGACTACAGGCTTGTGTACCACTCCTGGCTAATTTTTTGTATTTGGTAGAGATGGGGTTTCATCCTGTTAGCCAGGATGCTCTCAATCTCCCAACCTCGTGATCTGCCCACCTCAGCCTCCCATGTTGGGATTACAGGCATGAGCCACTGTGCCCGGCTGATAATGTTTAATTTATGAGTTACTCACAACCAAAGATTTTTTTTTTTTTTTTGAGACAGAATCTTGATCTGTTGCCCAGGCAGTAGTGCGATCTCTGCTCACTGCAACCTCCACCTCCCAGGTTTGAGCAATTCTCCTGTCTCAGCCTTTTGAACAGCTGGGATTACAGGCGTGCATCACCACACTTGGCTTATTTTTGTATTTTTAGTAGAGACGGGATTTGGCCATGTTGACCAGGCTGGTCTCAAACTTCTGACCTCAGGTGATCTGCCTGCCTCAGCCTCCCAAAGCGCTGGGATTACAACTGGTCTCTCGCTCGCTCTCTTTCTGTCTCTCTCTCTCTCTCTGACCCCTCCCTTTCCCTCTTCTTCTCCCTGTCCTTTGCCCTTTTCCTCTCTCTGTCAAAATATCTTATTGTACTCTATTCACCCTTCTTATGATCTGTCAATCTAATGACCAACATGGCTCCAAAGTGACTAAAAGGTGGGTAGCATGTATGGCATATACAGCATGGACAAAGGGATGATTCATGTCCCATGCAGGTCAGCATGAGATTTCATCATTACTCAGAATGGTGGGCAGTTTAAAATTTATGAATTATTTATTTCTGGAATTCTCCATTTAATCTTTTTCAACTGTTGGTAACTAAAACTGTGGACTATAAAACTGTGGATATTGGCCAGGCACAGTGGCTCAATGCTTGTAATCCCAGCGCTTTGGGTGGCCGAAGTGAGCAGATCACGATGTCAGGAGTTTGAGACCAGCCTGGCCAACGTCGTGAAACCCTGTCTCTACTAAAAATAAAAAAAGTTGGCCAGGCAGAGATGGGGTTTCTCCACATTGGTCAGGCTGGTCTCGAACTCCCAATCTCAGGTGATCCTCCTGCCTTGGCCTTCCAAAGTGCTGGGATTACAGGTGTGAGCCGCCACGCCTGGCCTATTTATTTATTTTTGAGCAGAGTCTCGCTCTGTTGCCCACGGTGGAATGTTGTAGCTCAATCTTGGCTCACTACAACTTCTGCCTCCTGGGATCAAGTGGTTCTCTTGCCTCAGCCTCCTGAGTAACTGAGATTACAGGCACCACCACTCCCAGCAAAATTTTTTTTTTTCTGTATTTTTAGTAAAGATGGGGTTTCGCCATGTTGGCTAGGATGGTCTGGAACTCCTGGCTTCAAGTAATCCACCCATCTCAGCCTCCAAAAGTGCTGGGATTACAGGCATGAGCCACCATGCTCAGCTCAGAAACACAGATTTTAAAAAATTATACTCAAAAGTCCAAAAATACTCAGTAGACATTTGGAAGCATATAACTCTAATGAAAAGGAATGACAAAAAGAAAAATACAGAGAAATATAATAAGTTAGCAATGGAATCATAAGTGAATCTCTGAAAAAACCTTTCTGTTTTTATTAAATATGGAAGGGTTATAGCTTGAAGCCTATTGGAAATATGAATGTGAAGGAAATTGAGTTTGTCAATGACCAGATTTTTATGTCAACCTTCCTTTTTTCTGTCCTTTCACTAGTACTATTTAGGACCCTACGTTTTTATTATCTTCACCGGCTTCCTCGTTACCTTCTTGATCTTTACCTTCTTCAAAGTCCCTGAGACCCGTGGCAGGACTTTTGAGGATATCACACGGGCCTTTGAAGGGCAGGCGCATGGTGCAGATCATTCCGGGAAGGAAGGCGTCGTGGAGATGAACAGCATCGAGCCTGCTAAGGAGACCACCACCAGTGTCTAAGTCATGCCTCCTTCCACCTCCCTCCCGGCATGGGAAAGCCACCTCTCCCTGAACATCAGCGAGACCTCATCAGGATGAACCCAGGACGGCTTCTGAATGCTGCTACGTGATTCCTTTCTTATCCCATGCACTCCATGAGCACCCCAAGGCAGGGGTTTATTGGATTTTTAATGGCTTTTAAAATATTTTGTTTCCTGGACATTCTCTTCTGCTTAGGAGAGACCAAGTGAACCTACCTTCATTTCAGGAGGGATTGGCCACTTGGCATGTGACAACTTTGCCAGCTTTTCCTCCCTTGGGTTCTAATATTGCCCCACTAGGGGATATAGGAGAGGAAAAGTAAGGTGCGGTTCCCGTAGACTCAGACTCATCAGCAAGCAGGTGAGTGTGGAAGGCAGAGGGGGTTTATGTAAGAGCAGCTTCTTTACTTCCACACAGCTCTACACGGCAGGTCAGCTTGAGTTTTATTTATTTTATCCTCTGGGTTAATTACATAAATATTTATTTTTTAAGTGTAATTTTGCCAAATAATAAAAACAGAAGGAAATTGTGGTTAGAGGGAGGAGTTTAAAGAGAGGTTATAGAGTAGAAGATTTGCTACTGGAGAGGTTAAGCTGCAATAAGAAGTTAGGGAGAAATGCAGTTCATTATTGGTGCCCGAGGTCTGCACGTTACCTCTTAACAATTTCTGTCCCTCAGATGGAAACTCTTTGAGTTTAATTTCTCATAAAAGTCGCATGCCTATGTATTAAAGCTACTGATTTCCTTGGAACGTTTTTCTTTAATAGTTTACATGTAGTAGTACTTGAAATCTAAGATTATTAATTCATATGGGCATTGCAGTTAATGGCGGTTGATGGGTTCTAATTTTGGATGGCATCCAGGGAAGGGAAAATTATTTCTGGAAAGCCTGTTCCCCTCGCTGGACCAAACAACTCCTCCTTGTAGCAGACTCATTACATTTGAAGTAATCCCACCGCCTGTCCGGTGGGAGAGCTATCCAAATGAGAAGACATTCATCATTTCTCCACTTTGTTCTTTAGGATATTTTAGGTGTTGGTTTTTGTGTTATTTTAACTCATGCCTTTAAATGAATTCCCCAAAGAATGTTTATAGCTAACTTGGAATGTGTAACCTCAGCTCTGGGAGAGGATTTTTTCTGAACGACTATTATCTGAAGCGTGTTGTTGCTTTAGGGTCACGGCCTGCTTGTGTGTGTCGGTTACCACGTCACTGTGGTCCTGTGCCGAGTGCCCTTAGGGGACTTCAATCTTTCCAGTAGACTGCGTTTGAGATAGTACGAGTCACTGTGCAGTGTAGCCCACACTGAGAGGATGAATGTGCGTGCACTGTCACTTTGCTCTGGGTGGAAGTAGGTGATTTTATTGACTTGTTTTCTCTGTGTTTGTTCCTACGGCCTCTTCATATATTGCTCCATCTCCCTTTCCCTTCTTGGTGCTTACACATCTCAGACCCTTTGGCCAAACCCTTGCCAATGACAGTATTTTGGTTCTCAGTTCTCACTGTTCCCTCTGGTTGTGGAGCCTTTGAATAAAAATGCACATAGCTATGGAGTGGGGTTTAGCTGGAAAAGGTGACCTTCCAACTTCACGTCAACTTCTGGCTCCTCAAGCAGTAGACTGGCGGTAAGGAAAAAGGGAAGTGTTCTCCCATTTCTCACTGAGCAGATTGTGAATGTTTCCATATGGATTTTCTATGGTTAATGTTACTCGAATTCTTGGTTTTAAAATAAAAATGCTGAATGTACACAACATCCCAGGCTCATTATTTACTATTTGTCCTGCCTGTAACAACAAAGTCAGCTTTAAATCCTGAGTTGCCTACTTAGTACCTTTTGGGACCTTGAGACTTGCATGAGACCCTTGTACTCCTATGAGATTCTGTTCTTGAGTCTTATACATAAGAGAACACCAGTTTGTGTTTATTATGCAGATTAAGTGAAAAAGCCTTCGTACGTTGCTTTTCATACTTGATAAATTATGCTGCGTTCTTTCCCTACTCAGAACTAGTTTGTTTTTTTTTTCTGTTTTTTTTCTTATGTTAATTTCTAATTCCTTCTTCCTCCAGTCTTTGCTCTTTAAAATTTATCCCACACTGCTGTCAGGGCATCCATGTGACATACAGTATCCCTTGCTGTACCCAGGGGATTGGTTCCTGGACCCCTTAGATATCAAAATCCAGGAATACTCAAGCCCTTCATATAAAATGCATATAATTATTATTGTGATGATTTCAATGCAAATAATTTACACACATCATTTCATGCACTTTAAAACATCTCTAGATTACTTTTAATACCTAATACAATGTATGTAAATGCTATGTAAATAATTGTTAAACTGTATATTTTTATTGTATCTTTTTTTTTCCAAATATTTTCCATCTGTAGTTCTTTGCATCTGCAGATACAGAGGGTGGATTGTATATCACTATCCCACTTAAAATTCTTCAGTAGCTTCCATTCAACTACAGAAAAAAACTTAAGGCTAGGTGCAGTGGTCACGCCTGTAATCTCAGCACTTTGGGAGGCCAAGGCAGGCGAATCACTTGAAGTTGGAAGTTCGAGACCAGCCTGACCAACATGGAGAAACTCTGTCTGTACTAAAAACAAAAAATTAGGGCCAGGCGCGGTGGCTCACACCTATAATCCCAGCACTTTGGGAGGCCAAGGCGGGTGGATCACAAGGTCAAGGGATTGAGACCATCCTGGTCAACAAGGTGAAACCCCGTCTCTACAAAAAATACAAAAATTAGCTGGGCATGGTGGCGCGTGCCTGTAATCCCAGCTACTCGGGAGGCTGAGGCAGGAGAATTGCCTGAACCCAGGAGACGGAGATTGCGGTGAGCCGAGATCGTGCCATTGCACTCCAGCCTGGGTAACGAGCAAAAACTCCATCTCAAAAAAAAAAAAAAAAATTGGCTGGACTTGGTGGCTCACACCTGTAATCCCTGCACTTTGGAAGGCCGAGGTAGGCAGATCACGAGGTAAGGAGATAGAGACCATCCTGGCCAGCAAGGTAAAACCCCGTCTCTACAAAAAATACAAAAATTAGCCAGGTGTGGTGGCACGTACATGTAATCCCAGCTACTTGTGAGGCTGAGTCAGGAAAATCACTTGTACCCAGGAGGCAGAGGTTGCAGTGAGCTGAGATCACCACACTGCACTCCAGCCTGAGCGACAGTGGGAGACACAGTCTAAAAAAAAAAAAAATTAGCTAGGCATGGTGCTGCATGCCTATAATCCCAGCTACTTGGGATGCTGAGGTGGGAGGATCACTTGAACCCAGGAGTTGGAGGCTACAGGAAACTGTGATAGCATCACTGTACTCCAGTCCGGGAAAGAATAAAAAAAAAAGAACAGACTAAATTTGGACCAGTCCAGGTCGCTCATGCCTATAATCCCAGCTCTTTGGAAGGTCAAGGCAGGACAACAGCTTGAGGCCAAGAGTTCGAGGTCAGCCTGGACAACATAGCAAGACCCCAGTCTCTACGAAATAAATAAATTATTTCATAAAACATCAGTGTAGTGGTGCATGTAATTCTAGCCACTGGAGAGGCTGAGGCAGGAGGATAACTTGAGCCCAGGAGTTTGAGGTTGGGGTGAACTATGATCACACCACTGCACTCCAGCCTGGGTGACAGAGCCAGACCCTGTCTCAAAATAATAATAATAATAATAGTAATAAAATAAAATTTAAATGCTCATGTAAATGTAAAATGAAAAAAAAAAGCAATGATAAAAAATAATATGATTTAGGCCGGGCACGGTGGCTCACACCTATAATCCCAGCACTTTGGGAGGCTGAGGCAGGCGGATCACCTGAGGTTGGGATTTTGAGAGCAGCCTGACCAACATGGTGAAACCCTGTCTCTAAAAAATAAAAATAATAAATAATAAAATGATAATAATATGATTTAAAAGCTGAATGTATTCCTCACTCCTCCATAGCCTACAGAAAATGGAAATCTTTATTTTTTCTTTTCGTGGTGGTGCTGAGGAATGAACCCAGGGCCTTGTGCAGAAAGCTCAAATTTTATGGCTGGAAGTGCCCAACACCAACAGAGCTGTTTGAAATTAGGAGTGAATCCTACGAAAAACAACTAAAAAGGTCATGGCGGGGGAAACATAGAGCAAGTCATTCCTAAAAGTCTCATCATACTTTCTGCCAAAATTCCTGGCTGACCAGCGAATTTTGCAGGCACAGGTAAGTCTGCAGGCCAAAAAGCAGCAGAGGAAACCACAGATCAGGATAGAGAGATCAGCTGTTGCACACTGCTGGAAAGATAACGTTCATGCCTACTAGAGCAAAAATACAAAATCCCCAAAAGAACACAACAGAATCCAGAATTTCTACAACGTAATACTTACAACATCAAGCTTTCAACCTAAAATGACTAGCTCATGTCACCCCCACAAGTGTTGGACTGCGAACTACTCCTAAAGACTGGAGGTAGGGCCGGGCACGGTGGCTCACGCCTGTAATCCCAGCACTTTGGGAGGCTGAGGTAGGCGGATCATGAGGTCAAGAGATCAACACCATCCTTGCCAACATGATGAAACCCCCGTCTCTACTAAAAATACAAAAATTAGCTGGACATGGTGGCGCGGGGCCTATAGTCTCAGCTACTAGGGAGGCTAAGGCAGGAGAATTGCTTGAACCCAGGAGGTGGAGGTTGCAGTGAGCCAAGATCGCGCCATTGCACTCCAGCCTGGGTAACAAGAGCGAAGCTCCATCTCAAAAAAAAAAAAGAATAAATCATTCATATGGCTTTTTGCCTTTCTTCTTTCTTTCTTTTTTTTTTGTTTTTGAGACAAAATCTTGCTATGTTGCCCAGGCTGGAGTGCAGTGGCACAATCTCAGCTCACTGCAACCTCTGCCTCCCAGCTTGAAGGGATTCTCCTGCCTCAGCCTCCCAAGTAGCTGGGATTACAGGTGCCCACCATTGCACTCTGCTAAACAAAAGCAAAACTCCATCTGAAAAAAAAAAAAAAAAACTTGCAGGGCACAGTGGCTCACGCCTATAATCCCAAGAATTCTGGAATGTCAGGAGTTCAGGACCAGCCTGGAGTGCAGTGGTGCAATCTAAGCTGATTGTAGCCTCTGCCTCCTGGGTTCAAGTGATTCTGCTGACCCAACCTCCCAAATAGCTGGGACTTCAGGCATGTACCACCACACCCAGCTAATTTTTGTATTTTTGGTAGAGATGGGGTTTTGCCATGTTGGCCAGGCTGGTCTTAAACTTCTGACCTCATGATCCACCCACCTCGGCCTCCCAAAGTGCTGGGATCACAGGCATGACCCACCACATGGGGTGTGTTTTTCTAACTAATAATATGTGATCTAAACTAAAGTTGGCTTTATTTTTTAAGAGACAGGATCTCCCTCTGTCACCCAGGCTGGAGTGCAGTGGTACAATCATAACTCACTGCAACCTCAAACTCCTGCGTTCAGGCAATCCTCTTGTCTCAGTCTCTTGACTGGCTAGGACCAAAGCCACGCACCATCACACCTGGCTAATTTTTTTTTTTTATATATAAAGACAAGGTTTCACCATGTTGGTCAGGCTGGTCTTGAACTCCTGACCTCAGGTGATCCACCCACCTTGGCCTCCTAGAGTGCTGGGATTACAGGCATGAGCCACCGTGCCCGGCCACACCTGGCTAATTTTTAAAACTTTTCTGTAGACATGGAATCTTACTATGTTGACCAGGCTGGTCTTACACTCTTGGCCTCAAGTAATCCTTCAACCTTGGCCCCTCAAAATACTGGGATTATAGATGTGTGCCACTATGCCCAGCCGTGGGAGGTAAATTGTGATGATCATCTCATTTGCCTTGCCAAATTGTTAGTTTAACCATGGGCTTACATTAATTTTGGATAATATGTGAGGCAACGTCACAGAGACTTCAGATATTTTTCTGGCTTTTCAATTTTCTGCACATAAAGCCAATATCGGCAACTGCCCTTAATCATAGCAACACCAGTGATCAGGTTTGATCTGTAAATATCATTCCTTGCTAAAAGTAACCAAGGCTTATTGGAGAAATGGCCAATTCTAGAGGAATGTGTAAAGTGGGCCAACAACCAATTGTACAAAAACAAAATGAGTTGGGCGTGGTGGCAGCCACCTATAATCCCAGCTACTTGGGAGGCTGAGGCAGGAGAATAGCTTGAACCCCAGGAGACAGAGGTTGCAGTGAGCCAAGATGCGCACCAGACTGAGTGACAGAGCGAGAAGCTGTCTCAAAAAAAAAGACAAGGCATAGTGGCTCATGCCTGTAACCCCAGCACTTTGGGAGGATGAGGTGGGTGGATCATGAGGTCAGGAGCTGGAGACCAGACTGGTCAAGATGGTGAAACACCATCTCTACTAAAAATACAAAAATGAGGGACGGGGCGCCGTGGCTCACGCCTGTAATCCCAGCACTTTGGGAGGCCGAGGCGGGTGGATTACAAGGTCAAGAGATCGAGACCATCCTGGTCAACATGGTGAAACCCCGTCTCTACTAAAAATACAAAAAATTAGCTGGGCATGGTGGCGCGTGCCTGTAATCCCAGCTACCGAGGAGGCTGAGGCAGGAGAATTGCCTGAACCCAGGAGGCGGAGGTTGCGGTGAGCCGAGATCGCGCCATTGCACTCCAGCCTGGGTAACAAGAGCGAAACTCCGTCTCAAAAAAAAAAAAAATAATAAGTAATAATAATAATAATAATACAAAAATGAGCTGGGCGTGGTAGCAGCTGTCTGTAATCCCAGCTACTCGGGAGGCTTAGGCAGAGAATTGCTTGCACTGCACTCCAGCCTGGGCAAGAGAGGGAGACTCCATTTCAAAAAAAAAAAAAAAAAAAAGCCCCAATGAGAGCTTCCATTTTCCAAAGATGGTGGTACCTTCATTTTGAGTAATTTTTTTTAAGACAATAATAGGCTGAGTTAGTATAGTGTACAAAAATTAGTTTCGGCCTGGCAACATGACTCACACCTGTAATCCCAGCACTTTGGGAGGCTGAGGTGGGTGGATCATGAGGTCAGGAGTTCGAGACCAGCCTGGCCAACATGGTGAAACCCTGTCTCTAGTAAAAGTACAAAAATGAGTTGGGCATGGTTGTGCGTGCCTGTAATCCCAGCTACTCAGGAGGCAGAGGTTGCAGTGAGTCGAGATCACACGACTGCATTCCAGCCTGGAAACAGAAGTGAAACTCCCTCTCAAAAAAAGGATTTGCTGCTGCGCCGCCACCGCCCGAGTCATGTTCCGCGACCTTCTCGGGCTCTCCTAGCAGCATCCGTCGCCGCTACCCTGTCTTCATAGGCTTCACCTTCTTTTCTCCTCGTTGCTGAGCGACAAGTTCCTAGCGCTATGACCGTGGACTCTGTCCCGCAGCGGGAGCCGCTCGTCCCGGGTGGCCGCCTTGTGCCGCTTGGCTTTAACTCCCGCGGTTACTTCGGGGCCCTCCCCATGGTGACCACGGCTCCATCGCCTTTACCCCGGATCCCGGATCCCCCGCACTGCCCCCGACCCTTTTCCTCCCTCACCTCCTAGGGGCAGATGGCCCGTGTCTGACCCCCTAGCCTCGCGCTCCAGCAGCTCTGCCCAACCGAAGCCTCGCCACGGCTGGACGCACCCTCGGGCAGCGCCGAAGAAGCGGCGAAAGAAGACGGTGCGGGCCAGCCCTGCAGGGCAGCTGCCCAGCCGCACCAGCAGCACCGGCCGAGTCTGGAGGGCGGCCGGAGCCCGGCGACGGGCCCGAGCAGAGCGCAGGAGGTCCCGGGCCCGGCCGCCGTCTTGGCCCCGAGTCCTGCAGCCACAGCCCCGACCTTGCCCCGCTGCCGCCCGCGGCGCCCGATCAACCCCCGCTCAGGAAAGAGGTTTTTTGTTTTTTTTTTGTTTGTTTGTTTTTTTGAGACGGGAGTTTCGCTCTGGTTACCCAGGCTGGAGTGCAATTGCGCGATCTCGGCTCACCGCAACCTCCGCCTCCTGGGTTCCGGCAATTCTCCTGCCTCAGCCTCCTGAGTAGCTGGGATTACAGGCGTGCGTCATCGCGCCCAGCTAATTTTTTTGTATTTTTTAATAGAGACGGGGTTTCACCTTGTTGACCGTGGTCTCGATCTCTTGACCTCGTGATCCACCCGCCTCGGCGTCCCATAGTGCTGGGATTACAGGCGTGATCCACCGCGCCCGGCCCCTAAAGTACCCTTAAAGGTATTTACTTCCAAATTGGAACTCTTTTTTTTTTTTTTTTGCCACTATTCTTTTTGTTTTCTTTTGGAGACAGGGTCTCCTGTTTCCTAGCCTGGAGTGCAATGGTGCAATCTCGGCTCACTGCAACCTCCGCCTCCCAGGTTCAAGCGATTCTCCTGCCTCAGCCTCCTGAGTAGCTGGGATTATAGGTACCCACCACCACGCCTGACTACTTTTTGTATTTTTAGTAGAGATGGGGTTTCACTACGTTGGCCAGGCTGGTCTCGAACTCCTGACCTCAAGTGATCCACCCACCTTCACCTCCCAAAGTGCTAGAAATACAAGCATGAGACACCATGCCTGGCCTGCAAATAAATTTTATAGCTGCTCAATGGACCGAGAACTACTTTTGTGGCCAGGAATACCTGCCCCTTTGTCTCTCTGGTAAGAGCACACTTACACCCGTGTGTCCATGTACATCTGTTCTGCAGATCCCAGGCCCTAAACAAAACTCAAATTGTCATCCTTGGTTCTTGTCCTTAACTGTTGTGACTCAGAACATATAAACACTGCTACCCTTTCTACCCCACATGCACCTTATCCTAATGGATTAATGTATCCCAACTTTTTGCCTGTTTTGTTACATGTGTTTGATTTCATACAATTGTAGCATCTCAATTTGATCTGTGAGCTTTTCCGTTTTGTAATAACTTGCTTGGTAGTATCATCGGAGGTAGTGCTACCATTGCATTGAAGCAATTTCCCAGGTGCTTAACCTTTTAAAATTCTCAGGGACATTTTCTTTGGGTACCTGAGTTTACACCAACTACCCAGAAGGCAGGAACAGCTTAAGGAGAGACTCAACACCAGCAGCTTCTTTTCAATCAGGTTTCCCTTCAACCTCACACCCAGGAACCCATTCGAATTCCTACATTTCGGCAGCCTTAGTCGAACTAACTTCCTGTGCCAGAAGCTTTTGTCTGTCCCAGTTGTCTTCTTTCTTTAACAAATTCCCTTCATCTCCTCCCTGAGTCAAAGCCCATGGGGGCCCCAGGAGGCATGCAATATTTACCAAGGGCCTCCCCCGTTTTCCTGCCTGTCAGGCAGTTGTTTGCCTTTACTTTTAGGTTTGTAGTCACAGCCTGTTTTTTTACCTGTAGACACACCAGGTTTTCTGAATGGTAGGATTATTTGGAGTAGACTTAACCTTGTCCTTCACCCGAGAACTGGGTGCTTGAAATTCACTAATCAAAGTCTGTATTCCTCCCACTTCTGAGCTTTGAATTTATATTATGGAATTCAGAAAACCCAAGCAAATTTAATCAATGCTTCTGTCAGGTCCAAACTGAAATGGAAATGGAAGCTGAAAAATCAAGAAAATGAATTTTAAAAACTAAAATATGGTAAAGTTGCTAAAATATAATATTGGAAGTAACACACACCTCCTTTGGGAAAAGAACGAAGAAAGCAAAATTTCCTAAGGGAAAGGAAAGAGATGTAAAAAGGAGAGCCTGGCACATCAATTTATACTATTGTTTTTGCGTAATCTCCTCTTACTATATTTATTTTTATTTTACTCTGAGACAATGTCTTGCTCTGTCACCCAGGCTGGAATGGGGTGACATCTCAGTTTACTGCAACCTTCTCTTCCTGGGTTCAAGCAATTCTCCTGCCTCAGTCTCCGAGTAGTTGGGATTACAGGCATGGGACACCATGCCCGACTGATTTTTGTATTAATATATATTTTTTTCTTTAAAGGTTTTGGCCACAAAACCAGCTAGACAGGAGCAGTGGCCAGAAAATGTATTAATATTTTTTATTTTTATTTTTTTATTTATTTTTTTTTTTGAGACGGAGTTTCGCTCTTGTTACCCAGGCTGGAGTGCAATGGCGCGATCTCGGCTCACCGCAACCTCCGCCTCCTGGGTTCAGGCAATTCTCCTGCCTCAGCTTCCTGAGTAGCTGGGATTACAGGCACGCGCCACCATGCCCAGCTAATTTTTTTGTATTAGTAGAGACGGGGTTTCACAATGTTGACCAGGATGGTCTCGATCTCTTGACCTCGTGATCCACCCGCCTCGGCCTCCCAAAGTGCTGGGATTACAGGCTTGAGCCACCGCGCCCGGCCAATTTTTTATTTTTTTTGAGTTGGAGTTTCGATTACTTGGTATATTCTCCAGAAAGAAAAAAAAAAAAAAAAGATGGAGTTTCGCTCTTTTTGCCAAGGTTGGAGTGCGATGGCATAATATCGGCTCACTGCAGCCTCCACCTCCCAGGGTCAAGTGATTCTCCTGCCTCAGCCTCCCGAGTAGCTGGGATTGCAGGCGTGCACCACCACCAACACCAGCTATTTTTTTTTTTTTTTTTTTTTTTTGGTATTTTTAGTAGAAATGGGGTTTCTCCATGTTGGTCAGGCTGGTCTCGAACTCCCAACCTCAGGTGATCCGCCCACCTCAGCCTCCCAAAGTGCTGGGATTACAGGCATGAGCCACCGAGCTCAGGTGTTTAATTTTTTTTTTTTTTTTTGAAACGGAGTTTCACTCTTGTTACCCAGGCTGGAGTGCAATGGGGTGATCTCAGCTCACCGCAACCTCCACCTCCTGGGTTCAGGCAATTCTTCTGCCTCAGCCTCCCGAGTAGCTGGAATTACAGGCACGCGCCACCATGCCCAGCTAATTTTTTGTATTTTTAGTAGAGACGGGGTTTCACCATGTTGACCAGGATGGTCTCGACCTCTTGACCTCGTGATCCACCCGCCTCGGCCTCCCAAAGTGCTGGGATTACAGGTGTGAGTGTTTAATTTTTTTAAACAGTCTCACTGTGTTGCCCAGGCGGGTTCAAGTGATTCTCCTGCCTGAGCCTCCAGGGTCCAAGTGATTCTACCTCCTGCCCCTTGGTCTTCACCTTAAATTTAATATTCACCTATTGTGTATAGAAAGCAAGTCATATTTGCATTAATGGTTAATTTCCAAAAGCAAATTAAACAACAAATGAAAAAGCAAATTAAACAGCGCAGGGTCATGAACCAATAATTTTCTTGAAACATTAGTGACAGCCAGGTGTGGTGGCTCACGCCTGTAATCCCGGCATTTTGGGAGGCCGAGGCAGGGAGATCACCTTAGGTCAGTTCCAGACCAGCCTGACCAACATGGTTAAACCCCATCTCTACTAAATACGAAAAAATTAGCCGGGCATGGTGGTGCATGCCTGTAACCCCAGCTACTTGAAAGGCTGAGGCAAGAGAATTGTTTGAACCAGGGAGGTGCAGGTTGCAGTGAGCAGAGATTGTGTCATTGCACTTTAGCCTGGGTGACAAGAACGACATTCCATCAAAAAAAAAAAAAAGGTTAGTGACACACCGTCTTTTAAAAAAAAAAAATCCTGGTTGGACACTGTCTCATGCATATAATCCCAGCACAGGGACAAAGCAAAAGTCATCCCAAAAAAGAAAAAGAAAAAAAAAAAAAAAAAAAAGGCCGGGTGCAGTGGCTCATGCCTGTAATCCCAGCACTTTGAGAGGTCAAGGCAGGTGGGGGTCAGGAGTTCCGGACCAGCCTGGCCAACATGGCAAATCCCTGTCTCTATTACAAATAACAAAAGTTAACTGGGCATGGCGGTGCACACCTGTAATCCCAACTACTAGAGAGGCTGAGGCAGGAAAAGAATCACTTGAACTGGGGAGGTGGAGGTTGCAGTGAGCCCAGATTGCCCCAATGCACTCCATGCTGTGCGACAGAGTGAGACTGGCTCAAAAAAACAAAAAAAAAGTTGTGCCAGTGCACTCCAGCCTGGACGATAGAGTGGACTAAAATCAAACAATAAAATAAATAGTATATACATACACAGTTACAGCTAGTAGCTGGGATTACAGGCACATGCTACCATGTCCAGCTAATTTTTTGTATTTTTTTTTTAGTAGAGACGGGGTTTCACCATGTTGACCAGGATGGTCTCCATCTCTTGACCTCGTGATCCACCCGCCTCGCCCTAACTTCTTTTGGCCAGCATCTAGACAATTAGATTGGATAAGCTTAGAGAGTGACACTGGACATTCAGGGAAATAACGAACAAGACTGGAAAAAACCCCTTTGGTCATCCTCGGGATCATGCTGCTTCAGAGTGAAGGGAAGTGCTCCCAGATCAGATTCATTTAAGGAAAGGGCAAGATGTGAAAAGAACGGTTAAGGATTATAATTCATAGATACCTGCGTAGCTGCTCTTAAAGTGAGAACATAGATCTATTTGAACTTATACATTGGCCTCCGATGAAAACTTTAAATGCTAACATTAATTCTATTCATATAGTGAAATAACCCATTATATCTGTAGACTGGCTGCAAAGCACAGAAGTGCCCTCAAAAAAAAAAAAAAAAAACGGCGGCCGGGCGCGGTGGCTCACGCCTATAATCCCAGTACTTTGGAAGGCCGAGACGGGTGGATCAGGAAGTCAAGGTCAACATGGTGAAACCCTGTCTCTACTAAAAATACAAAAAAAAAAAAAAAAAAAAAAATTAGCTGGGCATGGTGGCACATGCCTGTAGTCCCAGCTACTCGGGAAGCTGAGGCAGGAGAATTGCTTGAACCCAGGCGGCAGAGGTTGCGGTGAGCCGAGATCACGCCATTGCACTCCGGCCTGGGTAACAAGAGTGAAACTCCGTCTCAAACAAAACAAAACAAAACAAAAAAACTGGCAGATTTATTTATTTTTAGGAGAGTTTGCTGTTGTTGCCCTGGCTGGAGTGCAATGGCATGGTCTTGGCTCACTGCAACCTCCACCTCCCAGGTTCAAGTGATTCTCCTGTCTTAGCCTCACAAGTAGCTGGGACTACAGGCCTGGGCCCCCACACTAAGCTGCTTCTAAGATAGCAGTCCTCTCAGCTAATTTCTTCCTTCACCCCAACCAAAAATGTAACAAAGACTTAGGTTTACGCTGTATTTTTACTCATTGAAATGCTAGGTGAAATCTGGGTAAAGTCAACTAAAGGAAAAATGGTTGTTTCATTCATTTGTACTTAAACCAGCCAAAGTAATACTAATGTCATTATGATTCAGCAAATATAAGACCTCTTTCTATAAATATTAGCATACCAACAATTCAGGGAATATAGTAAAACAGAGCCAAAAAGGGCGAGGAAATCAATAAAGTATGTTACAGCTTAACCCCTTACCTCAGAGTTTAAAAAAATTTTTTTTTTTTTTTTTTTGAGACAGGGTTTCACCAAGTTGGCCAGGCTGACCTCAGGTGATCTGCCTGCCTCGACCTCCCAAAGTGCTGGGATTACAGGTGTGAGCCACTGTGCCCGGCCAAAACTGTTTTAAAAAAATAAGTAAAGCCTCCCAATCCCAAAAAAATAGGAACATACCGTCATCACACCAATTTGTACTTTATTTCTTATTCCTGAGGTTAGATTCTAAACCCTAAGGATATTCACACTAGTATTAGATCTACTTATCTATAGCCAGAGAGAGCTTCTATCATGGTGTCCTTAGCAGCCAAGGTTATTAAAATGTCTTTTCCCTAGGAAGATCCAACAGGAAAACACAAAGAAACATCTCTGATTAGGCTCCAACCATACCCCACCCTCCATTCAGATTGACTGGATAGACATAATGTAAACACAACACGTGGTTTCCAAACAAGAAAAATCCTATGAGGGAGGGGAGGAGGTGAGAGGAAGGATTCAGCCAGTGCCCAGAGTGAAACTGAGTAATGTCAGTTTCATTCATCTTCACACATCTTCAGGTTGCATGTTCGTGGAGTAGTTTAGGAGTAAATCCATGGTTTGTGGAGTACTCAAATACCTAGTGGTCTGCTGTATTACATTATGGTTTTCCCCGGCAGTTTCCAAGGCAGCCTCCAAGTCACTGGCAGGAGAATTTGGCTGGAACTGCATGCAGGACTGCAGAGGTTCCTCTCCACAGTTATAGAAGGGACTGTTCCAGGCCTGAGTGTTCCAGGACTGGGTGCACCAGGTCTGAGTGTTCCAGGAGTGGTTGCTCCAGGACTGGATGTTCCGGGTTTGGTTGCTCCAGGTTGAATTGCTCCAGGTCTGGTTGTTCCATACTGGAAAGTTCCCAGTTGTGTTCACCAGGCATCCCTGGTGGTAGGAAGAGTAGAGGCTGGGGTAGGTGGGTGCTGAGGCCTTCTGAAAAAGAAGGAAGGATTAACAGAAAGGGTACAAGGACAACCAGGACTGTCTGACTGGAGCTGTGTGTTTCAGGGATGGACAAGATTGAAAGATCACTGAAAGGAAAGAACAGAATCAAGTTTCCTGTTACCTGAGTCGCATCACTGGTATTCCTTGGCCAGTTGTTTTTCTGCCACCTCTTAGATTTCATTCTCTGGTTCTGGAACCAGGTCTTCACCTGCAGGAAAAAGATTACAGAAATTGTAAAATATTAGTAATACAGAAGTACTTTGAACAAAAGAATACTGCTAACTTTTATTCCTGCCGGCGCCATGTCTCAGGCCTATAATCTCAACTTCCACTTTGGAAGGCCAAGGTGGGCAGATTACTTGAGCCCAAGGGTTCAGGCCAGCCTGGCCAACATAAGGAAACCCATCTCAACAAAAATACAAAAAAATTCGCTGGGTGTAATGCTGCATGTCTGCGGTCCCAGCTTCTCAGGAGGTTGAGATGGGAGGATCATTTGCACCCAGGAAGTAAATGTTGCAGTGAGCAGAGATTGCACCACCGCACTCTAGCCTGGACAACAGAGCAAGACTGTCTCAAAAAAAAAAAAGAACATTTGGATAGAAAATAAAGGCTAGGGCCAGGCGTGGTGGTTCATGGCTGTAATCCTAATGCTTTGGGAGGCTGAGGCGGGTGGATCGCTTGAACTCAGGAGTTGAAAACCATCCTGGCCAACATGGTGATACCCAGTCTCTACTAAAAATACAAAAAAAATCACCAGGTGTAGCCATGGGCGGCTGTAATCCCAGCTACCTGGGAATCTGAGGCAGGAGAATCCCTTGAACCTGGAGGTGGAGGTTTCATTCATTTGTACTTAAACCAGCCAAAGTAGAACTGATGTCATTATGACTTCTCATTATGCCAAATTATAACACCACTGAACTCCAACTTGGGCAACAGAGTGACAATGGTGAGAAGGAAATAAAGGAAAAAAAGCCTAGAACAGGATAAGCCAATTAATGAAAGAAAATGACCAGTAAGGAATGAACAGTGATCGGCCTTATTAGCAAGCAAATGCACACAGATAAAAACAAAACAAGCTGGAGGTTGCTGGCAGAAAGAAAAAAAAATTATTTTAATGAGAACCAGTGTAAGTACAGACTCTCCTAACCTCAAAAGTGAAGTTACATACTTATTTTTGATTAAGAAAACATTGGGCCAGGCACGGTGGGGCTCACACCTGTAATCCCAGCACTTTGGGAGGCTGAGGCAGGTGGATCACCTGAGATCAGGAGTTCGAGACCACCCTGGCCAACATAGTGAATTCCCATCTCTACTAAAACTACAAAAAATTAGCTAGGCGTGATGTCGCGTGCTTGTAATCCCAGCTACTTGGGAGGCTGAGGCAGGAGAATCGCTTGAATCCGGGAAGCAGAGGTTGCACTGAGCAGAGATTGTGCCATTACACTCCAACCTGGGCAACAAGAGCGAGATTCCATCTCAAAAAAAAAAAAAAAAGAAAGAAAGAAAGAAAGAAAATGTTGGTAAGATTTTCACAATATTGGTCTATGCAAGAAAAGATTGGTTAAATTATGTCACATTCACATAATATTTAATGAAATAAGGAGGTGAAGAAAGTTACAAAAGCATTTCATCTTCATACTTTATTGCAAGAGCAGATGTGCTGACACACAGCACACACATCTATGTGCATCCACAGAGATCTTAGCCATGCAAATTAAACTAATTATTGTTCATCTTATTGCAATGACAAAACAAGCCACCTGTTTGTAGCTGAGGTTCAGGATGCTGGAAAGTTCTTGCATCTGCTGAAGGCTGAGGTATTTCTGTCTCTGAAATCTGTCATTGAGTACACACAGCTGGGCGGAAGAGAACACAGTTCTGGTCTTCTGTCTCTTGACCGGGACCTTGTCTTCCTTTGCTGCGGCTCTACTCTCTGCAGCAATGGGTTGTTTGCCTTTGGGACTGGTGGAAGAATCTGGACTGTCCTGAATAAGCAGATCCATGGAGGAAGGAAGAGGGGAGACTGTTGGGAACAAATAAAAGGACGATTTTCTCTAAAACTTTTTTCAAATATTAAAGTATACTGCTAATAAATTTGTTTTCAAAGTACTTTGATAATCCCCTCAACCCAAGTTCTAAGTAGTAAGGAGCACCTTCTTAACCAACCCTGGACACTTTGTACAGTATTAATCCAAGAAGTCTCAATATCTCCATTTTGCATATAATGGACTGAGTTGGGAGAGAGATCTGTAACGGCGTGCACGACAATACCATTGCTGAGTGGCGCTACCACTTTTTTTTTATTGTTGAGTTGCAGTTTTCCTCTTGTTGACCAGGCTGGAGTCCACTGCAACCTCTGCCTCCTGGGTTCAAGTGATTCTCCTGCGTCAGCCTCCTGAATAGCTGGGATTACAGGCATGCGCCACCACATCCAGCAATTTTTAGTAGAGACAGGGTTTCTCCATGTTGGTCAGGCTGGTCTCAAACTCCTGACCTCAGGTGATACACCCACCTCGGCCTCCCAAAGTACTGGGATTACAGGCTTGAGCCACCCTGCCCTGCCGGCGCTACCACTTTTTACTTTCAACTGATGCTAAAAAGCCCCCACATTGGCTGTTAACTGGTCACAATAGAGATCCACCAATTTCCACCTACTGCATCTCACCCTAAATCACTTCGTTTAATGATCTTCATCACCACCTACATGATTGTTTAAATGACATGATTGGTGTGGTGGCTCACACCTGCAATCCCTGAACTTTGGGAGGTTAAGGCAGGCAGATCACTTGAGGTCAGGAGTTCAAGAGCAGCATGGCCAACATGGCAAAACCTTATCTCTACTAAAAAACAAAAATTAGGCCGGGCGCGGTGGCTCAAGCCTGTAATCCCAGCACTTTGGGAGGCCGAGGCGGGTGGATCACGAGGTCAAGAGATCGAGACCATCCTGGTCAACATGGTGAAACCCCGTCTCTACTAATACAAAAAATTAGCTGGGCATGGTGGCGCGTGCCTGTAATCCCAGCTACTCAGGAGGCTGAGGCAGGAGAATTGCCTGAACCCAGGAGGCGGAGGTTGCGGTGAGCCGAGATCGCACCATTGCACTCCAGCCTGGGTAACAAGAGCGAAACTCCGTATCAAAAAAAAAAAAAAAAAAAAAAATTAACTAGGAGTGGTGGAACAAGCCTGTAATCCCAGCTTCTGGGCAGGTTGAAGCAAGATAATCACTTGAACCTGGGAGGCAGTGATTGCAGTGAGCCGAGATTGCAGCACTACACTCCAGCCTGGGCAACAGAGTGAGATTGTGTCTCAAAAATTAAAAATAAAGAGGGGTGGGTGGGGCAAAAAAAAAAAAAATTAAACAATTAAAATCAAAAATAAAAACCAAAACCAGCAACTGACTGCCCAGCTCACAATGCTGGGACCAGCGGCAAATGTGAATTTGGATAGGCTTCTGTTTCAATCCCTTTACTAGCTATCTGACCTCATCTCCAGCATTATTTATTAAAATGAGGTAACCGATTACAATTGTCTAGCTGGGACCTGGCATATACTGATTTTGTAACTAGAAATTAATTTCCTGGCTGGGCACGGTGGCTCAAGCCTGTAATCCCAGCACTTTGGGAGGCCGAGGCGGGTGGATCATGAAGTCAAGAGATCAAGACCCATCCTGGTCAACATGGTGAAACCCCGTCTCTACTAAAAATACAAAAAATTAGCTGGGCATGGTGGCGTGTGCCTGTAATCCCAGCTACTCAAGAGGCTGAGGCAGGAGAATTGCCTGAACCCAGGAGGCGGAGATTGAGGTGAGCCGAGATCGCGCCATTGCACTCCAGCCTGGGGAACAAGAGCGAAATTCTGTCTCAAAAAAAAAAAAGAAGAAATTAATTTCCTATAGTACTTAGACTTAGTCATCACTTAAATATTTAATTGCTCTGCGGTGATCCCAGGATTCAACTCTCAATGCTATCCTGCACTCATAGAGCAAATGGACAGGCTCTAAAACAGAAAAAAGTCAATCTCCTGCCTCTTACAAGTAGGTCAGAAAAGCAGAGGAAGTCTTCAACTGATTATTAGAATTGGTGAAAATCCTAAATATTAACTAGGTATACAAACTGTCACATGATGTGTGCTAAAGAAAACATGCCCACTTGCTCATTCCCAAACCCAGCCCTGTATTTTTAACACTTTAGGCCAAGCGTGGTGGCTCACGCTTGTAATCCAAGCATGTTGGAGGCCAAGGCGGGTGGACCACCAGGTCGGGAGTTCAAGACAAGCCTGACCAACATAGTGAAACTCCGTTTTAAAAAATAAAAAGAAAAAAGAAAAAAAAAAAAACACTTTAAATTATGAAGATGACCACGTGCGGTGGCTCAAGCTTGTAATCCCAACACATTGGGAGGCCGAAGCGGGTGGATCACCTGAGGTCAGGAGTTTGAGAACAGCCTGGCCAAGATGGCAAAACCCTGTCTCTACTGAAAAATACAAAAACTTAGCCAGGCATGGTGGTGCATGCCTGTAATCTCAGCTACTCGGGAGGCTGAGGCAGGAGAATCACTTGAACCCGGGAGGCGGAGACTGCAGTGAGCCAAGATTGAGCCATTGTGCTCCAGCCTGGGCAACAAGAGCAAAAGACTGAAAAAAAAAAAAAAGAGAAAAACAAGGTGACATTCAAGTCTAAGGTGCAAATATAGCAATCGTGTTTACTTATTCCTCTCCCACAACCTACTCTTTACAAGTGAATTCATAATTTAAATGCAGTTTTTAAGCTGTTTTTTTTTTTTTAGTGCACTGCCCCCTCCATTTTTAAGCTATTTTATAGCATCGATGTTACTAACGACATTCTTGGTGAAGTTGGTTCACTTTGAAGTTTCTTAAAACCTCTGAAAAATTGATTTTCAAGAAAGTGGTAGCGGTTTTATGAGTATTCCTCACCCATTGCTGCTACCGTCAGAAGCATGAGTACTAGCACTGGTGCTGAAGTCAAATTGGACTTCTAGCTAAATCCTATTTGAGTGTCAGTAGATTAAACTTTCTGTAATTAATCTTTACCAGAAAGTTGGGTCAACACTTCCCAGGGACTTAGGAGAAGTAAACATGGGAAGTGCTCCCAAACTCAGAGCTGTCCAGTAACTTCCACAAACCCAGAGGATAGAGGAGAGCCAGCTATTACTGACACAGAAAGAATGTAATTACATAAATTACATATTAATTACATAAATTTCATCGTGATTTCCCTTGCCATTTTTGGCAAAACAAAAACATGATGCTCATCCCCGAGCTGTGATGTCAGGTCTTCCGGTTAATTAGCAATAACATCTGCTGTAACTGTGTGCCCAGTGCTATATGAAGATATACACATCACCCTCGTTTAACTATGATGATACATTTTTGTTTCTACTGTGCCTAAGCCCATCATAGGTTCTCATATTTACAGTACACTGCTCAGCTGCCTAATTCTGTCCTTCAACTCAGTGCACACTCCTGAGACTTGGGACATAGTTCAAAGGGCAGGTGCCACCAAGTTACAATCAAAAGGGGGATTTCCAGAGGACTGGTTGATAATAGCACTTGCTTATTAGTGAGGGGGTATCATTGCTCAAGAGGGTAATGATCTCGTAATCCTCTCCTTCCCTTTTCCCTTAAGGAACTTGGCCTTCCAAGGATACATTTGTTTCAACCAGGCAGGGTGGCTCACCCTGTAATCCTAGAATTTAGCACTTTGGGAGGCTGAGGTGCACGATCACCTGAGGCCAGGAGTTCGAGATCAGCCTGGCCAACATGGCAAAATCCCATCTCTATTGAGAAAAAAAAAAAAGGATAAATTTGTTTCTTACCAGTCTCTGTGTGAGGCATCTCAGCAGAACACATTTGCAAGGTTGGATAATTTTCTTCAGGCCCACAAATCACAGGCGTAGGTGAAGATTCTCCACGGTCGGATGCTTCGGAGCAAGGCAGGCTTTGTGAACAAACTGGATCCATACTCATGTTATTATTGGGGAAGAGGAGAAAAAAATTAAGACCTGGACTGGAAAAATGGCTAAGACAGCCTTAAGACTTTTTTCTGGAAGATTTTAGAGAAATATGACCTCCAGAAGCAAAGTAGCAGGAAGTTGGAATGAAGTGAGTAGCCTCGGCAGTAACTGGAGGCAACCAGCTGAGTCCAGCATAACGTTAACATCCTGGAGGCTCTAGATTTATAATGAAGGCTCTATCACCTTAGACCCACCCCTCCTGGCGGGCACACCCCCTCTGACCCACCCTTGTGAATTCTCAGTTAATCCCGTCTGCCAGTCTCACCAAGGCCATTGTAATGCAAAAGTAACGGCGCAGTAACGCAGACTAGCGGGGGAGCTGGAAAACCGGGCAAAGGGGACCCTGAAGGCAAACCCAGCAATAAATACTTCTAGGTTCACCAAGTTTCAACCTTTTAAATGAGGAATGGTTCAACAGGAATGGGATAAAACTTTAATATTTTAAAAATAAAAAGGCCGGGAGCGGTGGCTCACGCCTGTAATCCCAGCACTTTGGAAGGTCGAGGCGGGGGATCACGAGGTCACAGGTCGAAACCATCCTGGTCAACACGGTGAAACCCCGTCTCTACTAAATATACAGAAGTAGCTGGGCTGATGGGGGGCGCCTGTTGTCCCAGCTATTCAGTAGACTGAGGCAGGAGAATCGCTCGAACCCGGAAGGGAGAGATTGCAGTGAGCAGAGATCGCGCCACTGCACTCCAGCCGCGCAACAGAGCAAGACTCCGAGTCAAAAAAAAAATCATATATACATATACACACATATATATGTATATAGATATATATGTACATACAAAAATTAGCTGGGCGTGGTGAGGGGGCGCCTGTGGTCACAGCTACTTGGGAAGTTGAGGCGGGAGAATCCCTTGAACCCGGGAGGCAGAGGTTGAGGTGAGCCGATATCGTGCCACTATACTCCAGCCTGGGCGACAGAGCAGGACTACGTCTCAAAAGAAAAAAAAAAAAAGGATGAGTGCACCTTCAATTTCTGAGGTTACTGAAATTCTCATTGGGGAGATTTTTTGATTTGAGATAACTTGGTGTCTCAAAGTCTGTCTAGTTTGGGCAGAAATTTCAACTAGCTCCATTTTCTTCTTTGATTCACTCTGAGGTCATTAACACAACACAGGCATCAGTTAATGTTCAAAATGGTACTTGTTCTCAGCCCCTACCTTAGTTCCCTTCAGTTTGGTCTCTTGTCTATCCCTCCTCCCAGGCAGTCGACTTCTGGCTTTTTTCCTCTGGCTCTTTAAGCTTCTTCTCGGGTCTGGTGACATTGTCATGTCTTTCAGGACTACTCCATGCTGATCCTGTGTTTGGGTTTTGCTTTGTTTGGTTTTTGCAGGGTGAAGGGAGGTATGGTTTCCAAAGGAACAAAGTTTTTAGAGTGGGGTTCCAGCACTAACATTTGTGGACAAAGTCTGCAGTTTTTTATTTTCCTTCCTGTTCCCAAACCCAACATTTAAGAAACCTAAGATTTCTTCCTGTTTTCCAATCTCCCACCCCGAAAAGTAAACTCTTAAGCAAATCCCGATTATGTAATTTTTGAAGACACAACTCTTTGACTCTCTCCTCTGCTCTCTGCCTCTGGGGTCTGCACCCAGAGCAGGTGGCTTTACTCTCACGCAAGCTGACTCTTGTTCACAGTGCAAAGGCTCCAGCTGTTGAGAGTAGAAGTATTGCTGGGTGCGAAGCAAGGAGATGAAATGTGGCATAATCTTTTTTCTTCTCAGACCTCCATTCTGGAGAAGAGTAAGAATAGGGGTGTGGGAAGCAGGCAAGTGGAAGTACATACAACATGCTTCAGGCAGATAGTCTGTGTCTTGTTAGAAATAGGAAGATCTGTTTAAAAAAAGGGAAAAACTTGCCTTCCTTTCATTCTTAATCAGCACAGTGCGCTAAGTGGGGACTGTCAAGGCCACCAAGACTCACCAAGGCTGAGTTTGCCTGCAGCTCTGGAAAGGGCAGGTACCAGAAGCTTTGTTCTTTGCAGAAGGGGATCTTTGCATAAAAGCCTGACCTGAATTCCCCCATCCCCCACTTTCTGTCCCATTGTGTCTAGGGTAAGTGCCTCCGGAGTGAAAGACCAACGGGAAGGGGGCTGGTGGCTGGAAGGCGACTTACTACATTCTTCACCAAGGAAAGCAATTTGAATAAAGTTGAGGTTTAGGAAGCTGTCTGATTTTGGATTTTTTGGAGCAGACTAGCATAAAAAGGTGTTAAAATGAGCTAATAGGCCAGGCATGGTGGCTCACTCCTGTAATCCCAACACTTTATGAGGCCCAAAGTGGGCAGATCAGGAGTTCAAGACCAGCGTGGCCAACATGCTGAAACTCTGTCTCGACTAAAAATTCAAAAATTAACTGGGTGTCGTGGTGCATGCCTGTAATCCCAGCTACTAGGGAGGCTGAGACAGGAGAATCACTTGAACCCGGGAGGCGGAAGTTGCAATGAGCCCAGATTGCGCCACTGCACTCCAGCCTGAGCAGCAGAATGAGACCCTGTCTCATAAAAAAAAAAAAAAGTGGTGGCAGGGTGAGGTGGCTCACATCTGTATTCCCAGCACTTTGGGAGGCCGAGGTGGACGGATCACCTGAGGTCGGGAGTTTGAGACCAGCCTGACCAACGTGGAGAAACTCTGTCTTAAAAAAAAAAAGTGCTAACAATTTAGTAGAGTAGATCAAATAGATGAAAAAGAAAATTATAATGTTAATTATAATGATAATGTTGTATAGTAAGTACTGAAAAAATGCACTGGGCCGGGCGCAGTAGCTCAAGCCTGTAATCCCAGCACTTTGGGAGGCCGAGGCGGGTGGATCACGAGGTCAAGAGATCGAGACCATCCTGGTCAACATGGTGAAACCCCGTCTCTACTAAAAAATACAAAAAAAAAATTAGCTGGGCATAGTGGCGCGTGCCTGTAATCCCAGCTACTCAGGAGGCTGAAGCAGGAGAATTGCCTGAACCAAGGAGGCGGAGGTTGCGGTGAGCCAAGATCGCGCCATTGCACTCCAGCCTGGGTAACAAGAGTGAAACTCCATCTCAAAAAAAAAAAAAAAAAAAAAAAAAAGGAATGGATGCTAAGAGGGTAGAAATAATGGAGGTTGGGGTCGACGAGGGATGGGCAGGGAGGACTGGACAATCATCAGTGATCTAAGAAGGAAAAATGTGGAGTGAAGGGAATTCCAGAAAACTAACAGTTTGGGTAAAGGCATGAGAGAAAATGATGGGTTCCAAAATGTTTAACAGGACTCAAAGGCAGGGGTGCAACAGGAGGGAGTTATGGGAGAGAACACAGCAACTAGCACTCAGTGAGGATCTTCCCATCAGAGGCATGTGGACCAGAACAACTCCATCTTAAACAGGAGCTGGGTAAAATGAGGATGAAACCTACTGGGCTGCATTCTCAGACAGTCAAGGCATGGTATGCCACAGGATGAGAGGGGAGGTCAGCACAAAATACAGGTCATAAAGGCCTTGCTGATAAAACAGGGTACAGTAAAGGAGCTGACCAAAACCCACCAAAACCAAAATGGGAGATTTTTTAAATCATTCAAGTAATAGGATTTGGATAGGGCAATAGGCAGCCTTGAAGATAATTAGAAAAGTTCAAGTGGGCTGGGAGTCGGGGTTCAAGCCTGTAGTCTCAGCAGTTTGGGAGGCCGAGGTGGGTGGATCACAAGGTCAGGAGTTGGAGACCAGACTGGCAAACATGGTGAAACTCCATCTCTACTAACAATACAAAAATCAGCCGCTCGTGGTGGCAGGCGCCTGTAATCCCCGTTGCTGGGAGGCTGAGGCAGGAGAATTGCTTGAGCCCAGGAGGCGGAGGTTGCGGTGAGCCGAGATTGCCCCACTGCACTCCAGCCTGGGTGACAGAGCAAGACTCTTTCTCAAAAAAAAAAAAGAAAAAGAAAAGCTCAGATCAGGTGCAGCTTGGGTTGACACACATGCCAAATGTGAACATACCCTTTGTTCAGGTGACACAGGTAATATACATTCTATCTATCTATCTAGCTATCTGTCTGTCTATATATCTATCTATCTACCTACCTACCTACCTATCTGATTTATCTCCCTACTACCACTAGAATGTAAGCTCTGTGAGAAGAATTTTTTTGTTGTTTGTTAAGGTGGAGTTTCGCTCTTGTTGCCCAGGCTAGAGTGCAATGTTGCAATCTCTGCCTCCTGGGTTAAAGCAATTCTCCTGCCTCAGCCTCCCAAGTAGCTGGGATTACAAGCACACACCACCATGCCTGGCTAATTTTTTTGTGTTTTTAGTAGAGATGGGGTTTGCCATGTTGGCAAGGCCGGTCTCAAACTCCTGACCTCAGGTGATTCACCCACCTCGACCTCCCAAAGTGCTGGGATTACAGGTGTGAGCCACCGAGCACAGCCTATTTTTATTTTTTGCCTGTTTTATTTATTGTCTTATCTGCAGCCCTAGAAGAGTATGTATGGTTCATTCACTAGCATCCTCAGCACCACCTGAGAGCTTGTTAGAGATGCTGAGTGACAGGTTTCACCACTGAGTAGGAATCTTTGGTGGGAGGGACTGGGAATCTGTGTTTTAAAGTTCTCCCTGTGATTTTTGTTTTTTCATGACAGTCTCCCATTTAAACCAGGTGATTTGAATTCTATTGTTTAAAAACTACTCTCCTAGAGAGAACCAGGCAAAAAGTAGAAAATCATTATTTGTTGATGAAGGAATGGGCTTAAATGAGAACTAAGGTTTTGTAAACAAATAGAGTTTAGGAGTCATTTCCTGACATTTAAATATTGAACTGCACATCAATGTGATATACAAAATAACTCTTAAAAACAACAATTCTCTATGCCTCAGGTCCCCTAAACTGACAATTCCAGGAGCCTTGAACAATGAGTCTTTAATTTACAACAAACAGTCCTCCTTCCTCTGGGAGGTAGAGTACTCTCCAATTACCAGCTATGGAAAGATGAACAACACAGCTACTGAAACTGCTAGTTTAGAGATTACAAATGGAATTATACAGGATATTCTTCACTTATTTTGCCTGTTATACCTATAAGAACACAAGCAGCCGGGCAGGGTGGCTCAAGCCTGTAATCCCAGAACTTTGGAAGGTTGAATCGGGTGGATCACGAGGTCAGGAGTTCGAGACCAGCCTGACCAACATGGTGAAACCCTGTCTTTACTAAAGATAGAAAAATTAGCCAGGCGTGATGGTGTGGGCCTGTAATCACAGCTACTCAGGAGTCTGAGGCAGGAAAATTGGTTGAACCCTGGAGGCAGAGCTTGTGGTAAGCTGAGATCAAGCCATTGCACTCCAGCCTGGGCAACAACAGTGAAACTCCTTCTCAACTCAAAACAAACAAAAGAAAACAAACCTGTAATCCCAGCAACTCAGGAGGCTGAGGCAGGAGAATTGCCTGAACCCAGGAGGCGGAGGTTGCGGTGAGGCGGAGGTTGCGGTGAGCCGAAGGTTGAGGTGAGCCGAGATCGCGCCATTGCACTCCAGCCTGGATAACAAGAGCGAAACTCCGTCTCAAAAAAAAAAAAAAGAAAGAAAAGAAAAGAAAACAAACCAACAAAAACCCAACCAATTTTTTATTTTTAAATTTTATTTTTTTATTATTTTTTTTCCTATGGTGCTGGGAAAAAAATTTCTGACTCATGGTTCAGCTTTGAATTTGTCAGATCTTCTTACTCTAAAGATTTTTTTTTTTTCTTTTTTTGAGACGGAGTTTCGCTCGTTACCCAGGCTGGAGTGCAATGGCGCGATCTCGGCTCACCACAACCCCCATCACCTGGGTTCAAGCAATTCTCCTGCCTCAGCCTCCTGAGTAGCTGGGACTACAGGCACGCGCCACCATGCCCAGCTAATTTTTTGTATTTTTAGTAGAGACGGGGTTTCACCATGTTGACCAGGATGGTCTCAATCTCTTGACCTCGTGATCCACCCGCCTTGGCCTCCCAAAGTGCTGAATTATAGGCGTGAGCCACCGCACCCGGCCCTAACTAAAGATTTTTAATAGTCAAGGACTGAATTACTATGTATACCAAATTCTAAGGTCTACTGTAGAGTTCAGAAGGCTAAACCATCAAACTGAATTATTAAAAATAGTCCTGGCTGGGCATGGTGGCTCACGCCTGTAATCCAAGCACTTTGGAGGCCAAGGTGGGCGGATCACCTGAGGTCGGGAGTTCAAGACCAGCCTGACCAACATGGTGAAACCCCGTCTTAAAAAATAAGAATAAATAAAATAAAATAAAATAAAAATAAAAATAGTCCTGACTGGCCTGGCTCGGTGGCTCACACCTGTAATCCCACCACTTTGGGAGGCTGAGACGGGCGGATCACCTTAGGTCAGGAGTTCGAGACCAGCCTGACCAACAAGGAGAAACTCTGTCTCTACTAAAAATACAAAATTAGCCGGAATGGTGGCACATGCCTGTAATCTCAGCTACTCAGGAGGCTGAGGCAAAAGAATCCCTTGAACCCAGGAGGTGGAGGTGGAGGTTGTGGTGAGCCACGATTGTGCCAATGCACTCCAGCCTGGGCAACAAGACCGAAACTCTGTCTCTAAAAAAAAAGAAATAAAAAAAAAGTCCTGATCGTTTTTTTTGGTTCCTGAAAAATAAGAGAGGGGAAAAAAGATCTTGACCTTGAACAACACTGTTGTTACCAGGGTATTGATGACTTCCTTTTTCCCACCCTACCCTCAGGGGCTCTTTGACCCAATGTAAAAGGGATTTCTTTGTAACCTCTAATAAGTCTAGGCCGCAGGGAGAGGAGGAATATCTAAGAATCCCTTTCAAAGTTTAACAAACATAGAACCTTGCTCTGGAACAGTATAATATTATTGGCCAGAAGAGAATCGCCTATTCAATTTCTGGGTAGGTGTTAGAAGAGGAGGAAGAGGAACATGTGGGAGGAGATGAGGGCGGTGCAGTGATGATGACGGTGTTGGGGAGAGAAGAGTGCAGCATCTATGACAATTCTCTTAACTTGACCTTCGCTGTTGCTCCAATTAGCTGATGTGGGATGAAATAAAGCTGTTGACTCTAATAATACAGAATCCAAAAAGTGAACTGTCTAGATAGTGAGTTATCTCGATTGTTCAGGGTCAGTTACAGATCAAATTCCTTGCTCCACTCTTCCTCACTTGTCACTACTGCTCTAGACTAGTATTAAAAGCTTTTTACAAAAAGAAATAAATATTATATTTAGAATATTGCACGACATCAGAGTATTTTAGTTTTTTTTTTTTTTTTTTTTTTTGAGGCGGAGTTTCGCTGTTGTTACCCAGACTGGAGTGCAATGGCGCAATCTCGGCTCACCGCAACCTCCGCCTCCTGGGTTCAAGCAATTCTCCTGCCTCAGCCTCCCAACTAGCTGGGATTACAGGCGCGCACCACCATGCCCAGCTAATTTTTTTGTATTTTTAGTAGAGACGGGGTTTCACCTTGTTGACCAGGATGGTCTCGATCCCTTGACCTCGTGATCCACCCGCCTCGGCCTCCCAAAGTGCTGGGATTATAGGCGTGAGCCACCGCGCCCGGCTATTTTAGTTATTTTAAAGGGGTTGGAGGAAGAGGGAGCAAGAGGTCCCTGCCACCAGGAGTAAATAAATCTAACTATGTGAAATAAAGAGTTCAGCCCAGTGCAGTGGCTCCAGCCTGTAATCCCAGCACTTTGGGAGGCCGAGGCGGGTAGATCACGAGGTCAGGAATTCAAGACCAGCCTGGCCAAATTGGTGAAACCCTATCTCTACTAAAACTACAAAAATTAGCTGGGCGTGATGTAATCCCAGCTACTAGGGAGGCTGAGGCACAGAGTTGCTTGAACCTGGGATGTGGAGGTTTCAGGGAGCCAAGATCGTGCCACTGCACTCCAGTCTGGGAGACAGAGCTAGACTCCCTCTCAAAAGAACAAAAGACAATAAAAGCACAAAGAGTTCAAAGCTAGGGCACATAGTGTAATGTTGAAAATGAAATTCAGATTCAAGAAAGCATTTGCTAGGCCAGGAGCAGTGACTCATGCCTGTAATCCCACCACTTTGGGAGTCTGAAGCAGGTGGATCATCTGAAGTCAGGGGTTCAAGACCAGCCTGGCCAATATAGTGAAACTGTCTCTACTAAAAATATAAAACATAGCCAGGCATGGTGGCAGGCGCCTATAATCCCAGTTTACTCAGGAGGCTGAGGCAGGAGAATCACTTGAACTCAGGATGCAGAGGCTGCAGTGTATGGAGATTGTGCCACTGCACTTCCAGTTTGGGAAACAGAATGAGACTCTGTCTCAAAAAAAATAAAAAATAAAAATAAAAAAGCCAGGCTCGATGGCTCAGGGCTGTAATCCCAGCACTTTGATAGGCTGAGATGGGTGGGTCATGAGGTCAAGGGTTTGAGACCAGCCTGACAAACATGGTGAAAGCCTTTCTCTATAAAAAAAAATTTAAAAAAAGAAAAAAAAAGAAAGCATTTGCTAATTATACTATTTTTTTTTCTTAAATTTGAATTGAAAAACAATTTCCATATGGTGAACAAATCTCAAGTGAATATCTTTTATTAAAAACAGAGCCTCACTCGTCACCCTGGCTGGAATGCAGTGGCCAGGTCTTGCTCACTGTAGCCTCCACCTCCAGGTTCAAGTGATTCTCCTGCCTCAGCTTCCCAAGTAGGTGGGATTACAGGCACTCACCACCATGCCCAGCTAACTTTTTCTACTTTTAGTAGAGACGGGCTTTCACTATGTTGTCCAGACTGGTCTTGAACTCCTGACCTCAGGTGATCCACTTGCCTCGGCATCCCAAACTGCTAGGATTACAGTCATGAGCCACCACATCCAGCCTAAATAAATATCTTTTTATTTTTTTTTTTTTGAGACCAGAGTCTTGCCCTGTTGCTCAGGCTGGGTATACTGGCATGGTCTCGGCTCAATACAACCTCTGTCTCCTGGGTCAAGCAATTCTCCTGCCTTAGCCTCCTGAGTAGCTGAGATTACAGGTGCACACCACCATGGCTGGCTAATTTTTGTGGTTTTTTTTTTTTTTCAGTAGAGATGGGGTTTCACCATGTTGGCCAGGCTGGTCTCAAACTTCTGACCTTGTGATCTGCCTGCCTTGACCTCCCAGAGTGCTGGGATTACAGGCATGAGCCACAGCGCCTGGCATATAAATATCTTAATGAATGTTTACTTATGTACATAACTTGTGTACAGCCTCCCAGATCAAGACAGAAGGCATTTCTAGCACCTGGTAGGTTAGCTTGCACTTATTTTGTTAAAGGCCAGGAATCTCAAAATTCAATGTTGCTTAGATTATTTTATTTATGTATTTTTATTTAGTTAGTTAGTTTTGAGATGGAGTTTCGCTCTTGTTGTCCAGGCTGGAGTGCAATGGTGTGATTTCGGGTCACTGCAACCTCTGCCTCCCAGATTCAAACGATTCTTCTGTCTCAGCCTCTTGAGTAGATGGGATTGCAGGCCACTACAACTGGCTAATTTTTGGTATTTTTAGTAGAGAGAGGGTTTAATCATGTTGTTCAGGCTGGTCTTGAACTCCTGACATCAGGTGATCTGCCCGCCTTGACCTACCAAAGTGTTGGTATTACAGGCGTGAGCCACCTTGCCTGGTCTCAGATTCTCTCATGTTTTAGTCATGGAGTCAGACACCTTGAATTAGGATTCTACTTCCTCCCATTTCTACCCACTAGTTACGTGACCAATAGTTTCCTTTTTTTGGAGACAGAGTCTCGCTCAGCTGAGCAGAGTGAAGTGCAATGGTGTGATTCTGGCTCACTGAAACCTTCTTCCCAGGTTCAAGCAGTTCTCCTGCCTCAGCTTCTCTAGTAGCTGGGATTATAGGCGCCCACCACCAAGCCCAGCTAATTTTTTTTTTTTTTTTTTTTTTTAGACAGAGTTTTGCTCTTGTTACCCAGGCTGGAGTGCAATGGCGCGATCTCGGCTCACCGCAACCTCCGCCTCCTGGGTTCAAGCAATTCTCCTGCCTCAGCCTCCTGAGTAGCTGGGATTACAGGCACGCAACACCGTGCCCAGCTAATTTTTTGTATTTTTAGTAGAGACGGGGTTTCACCATGTTGACCAGGATGGTCTCGATCTCTTGACCTCGTCATCCACCCGCCTCGGCCTCCCAAAGTGCTGGGATTACAGGCGTGAGCCACTGCGCCTGGCCCTAATTTTTGTGTTTTTAGTAGAGACAGGGTTTCACCTTGTTGGTAAGGCTGGTCCCAAACTCCTGACCTCAGGTGACACACCCGCCTCAGCCTCCCAAAGTGCTGGGCTTACAGCTGTGAGCCACTGTGCCCAGCTTAATTTTTGTATTTTTTAGTAGAGATGAGGTTTCACCATGTTGACCAAGCTGGTATTGAACTCCTGACCTCAAATGATCCCCCCACCTCACCCTCCCAAAGTGCTGGGTTTACAGGCGTGAGCCACCATGCCTGGCAGTGATTCACAACCTGAAAGCAGCAAGAAATCAGCAAAACCAGTCCACATTCCATGTTGAACCCTTAATCTAGACTCAATTTACAGGCTGCCTATTTGGGACCCAGTGTGTTGGAACATGCCTGTAGTCCCAGATGCTCAGGAGGCCAAGCTGGGGAGACCACTTGAGCCTAGGAGTTTGAGGCCAGCCTTTGCAACATAGTGAGACCCCCCCGCCCCCATCTCTAAAGTTCAAGAGGGTGGAATCATGGGAATACATTTTTTTTTAATTATCTAGAACATAGAAATAGGGAAAAAAGAGTACTTCCTACTCTTTCAGTGTCATATTAGTGGACTAAGAATCCTCAACCCACGTGTCATCTGATATCTGGGGAAGGTAACTTTGCTGGATATATGTGGGATGTAGCCAATGGTCTGGCTGGACGGTCAGGAACGTAGAAGGAATGTGATTGGGAAATTGATTACAAGGAAGTCTGAGAAAGAGATACGTGGATAGACCTCTCTGAATGGTCAAAAAAACAGAAATTTTTTTTTTTTTAATTTTTGTGAGACACAGAGTCTCACTTTGTTGTCCAGGCTGGAGTGCAAAGGCTCGATCTCAGCTCACTGCTACCTCCACTTCCTGGGTTCAAGTGATTCTCCTGCCCTAGCCTCCTGAATAGCTGGGATTACAGGCACCTGCATTTTGCCCAGCTAATTTTTCTATTTTTAGTAGAGATGTTGGTCAGGCTGGTCTCAAATTCCTGACCTCGAATGATCCATCTGCCTCAACCTCCCAAAGTTCTGGGATTACAGGTGTGAACCACTGCCCCCAGCTGAAACAAACAGAGAGATACTTATATTCTACGTGAATACACACCAACAGATGACTTCAGCAAAGGATTTCAATAATCAAGTGATCGAATGTCCTGTTCTATAGATACCAGTCAGCCTCATTCTCTACCCACCTATTTTATTGCCTAACCAATTGGCTCATGATCAAAGTGGCCATGGTGGCAGGGACGGGGGTTATGTGTGGACTTAAGCAACATGGACTTCCACTCACCAGGGCTGACCTGGCTATAGTCACTGCTGAGTGGCCAGTCTGCCAGCAGCAAAGACCTACAGTGCTTACCCAATGTGGTCCCATTCTCTGGGGAGGATGAATCAGCCAGCTGCCTAGTGGCAGGTTAATGACATTCTACCATGGAAGGGGCAGTGTTGTTATTGGAATAGACACTCTGGATATGGATTTGCCTTCCTTGCAAGCGATGCTTATTTGCCATCATGGTATTCTATACAGCATTGTTTCTGATTGAGGTGCTCACTCACTGCAAATGAAATGCAGTAATGGACCCACGCTTATGAAATCCACTGGTCTCACAATGTTCCTCATCATCATAAAGTAGCTTAATAGAAAGGTGGAACCTTTTGAAGACTTAGTTACAGCACCGGCTAAGTACCTTGCAGGGCTGGGGAAACATCCTCCAGGAAGCTGTATATACTCTAAGTCAGCATTCAATGTACGGTACAGTTTCTCTCAAAGCCAGGATTCATGGGTCCAGGTATCAAGTGGATAAAAAAGGAAGTGGCACTGCCTACTATTATCCTAGTGATTCACTAGTAAAATTTTTATTTATTTGTTATTATAATTTTGAGACAGAATCTCTCTCTGCCGCTCAGGCTGGAGTGCAGTGGCATGATTTCAGCTCTCTGCAACCTCCACCTCCCAGGTTCAAGCAATTCTTCTGCCTCAGCAGAAGTATCTGGGACTACAGGTGCATGCCACTACACCTGGCTAATTTTTTTGTATTTTTAGTAGAGATGGGGTTTCATTGTGTTATCCGGGATAGGCTCTATCTCCTGATCTCGTGATCTGCTTGCCTCAGCCTCCCAAAGTGCCAAGATTACAGGCATGAGCCACTGCACTCAGCCCCATTAGTAAAATTTTACCTTCCAGTTTGAGGGACCTTATATAATCTGTGCTCATCTAGAGGCTTAGTCTCAAAGGGAGAAATGCTTCTACCAGGAGACACAATAGTAATTCCATTGAACTTAGGTTAAGACCTGTGTGGCTACTTTGGGCTCCTCATACCTCTGAATCACAAGTAAAGACGTGAGTTACTCTACTAGCTGGGGTGATTGTCCTGGATTACCAAGAGGAGATTGAGCTGCTGCTACTCATTGGAGTAAGGAAGAGTATGTCTAAAATACAAGAGATCCCTTTGGGTGTCTCTTAGTATTACCATGTCCTGTGATTAAAGTAAATGGAAAATTATAAAAGCCTAATTCAAGCAGGACTTCTAATGACCCAGACACTTCAGGAATGAAGGTCTGGGTCACCCCACCAGGCAAACAGTCACAATCAGCTAAGGGGCTTGCTGGGGGCAAAGGGAATATGGAATGGGTGATTGGAAGAAGTGGTAGTGGGAGAAATAACAGCTGTCACCATGGGATCAGTTGCAGAAACAGGGGCTCTAATAGTTATGCGTATTTCTTTTTTTTTTTTTTTTTTTCCAAAACAAAGTCTCACTCTGTTGCCCAGGCTAGAGTGCAGTGGCTTGATCTCAGTTCACTGCAACATCTGCCTCCTGGATTCAAGCGATTCTCCTGTCTCAGCCCCCCAAGCAGCTGGGAATACAGGTGCCCACTACCATGCCCAGCTAATTTTTTGTATTTTCAGCAGAGATGAGGTTTCACCATGTTGGTCACACTAGTCTTGAACTCCTGACCTTGTGATCCACCCAATTTGGTCTCCCAAAGGGCTGGGATTACAGGCCTGAGCCACTGTACCCAGTAAGTATTTCTTTTATTTTTTTATGAATGTGTATTTTTTTTCTTTCTCCTTTTATCCCCTTATCATCTAACATAAGATGTATTAATGATGATTAGCTTTACATTACAGTATTTAAGTCACAGTATATTAAGGAGAAGAGTGAACATGACCCAAGGACTTTGCATCTTCTATTCTTGGTTTTTTCTTTGAGATGGAGTTTTGCTCTTATTGCCCAGGCTGGAGTGCAATGGGGCGATCTCTGCTCACCACAACGTCCGCCTCCCGGGTTCAAGCGATTCTCCTGCCTCAGCCTCCTGAGTAGCTGGGACTACAGGCGCGCACCACCACACCCGGATAGGTTTTTGTATTTTTAGTAGAGACAAGGTTTCTCTTTTATTCTGTGTTGGTCAGGCTAGTCTTGAACCACAAACCTCAGATGATGCACCCTTCTCGGCCTCCCAAAGTGTTGGGACTACAGGCATGAGCCACCACACTCAGCTCTTCTATTCTTTTTAAAGAGTCAACATCGCTGCCTGCAGCGGCTCTTGCCTGTAATCCCAGCACTTTGGGAGGCTGAGGTGGGCGGATCACGAGGTCAAGAGATCGAGACCATCCTGGTCAACATGGTGAAACCCCGTCTCTACTAAAAATACAAAAATTAGCTGGGTATGCTGGCGCATGCCTGTAGTCCCAGCTACTCGGGAGGCTGAGGCAGGAGAACTGTTTGAACCTGGGTGGCGGAGGTTGCAGTGAGCCAAGATCGCACCACTGCACTCTAGCCTGGCACTTGGCGACTGGCGATGGAGCAAGACTCTGTCTCAAAAAAAAAAAAGAGTCAACATCTTGCTCTATTGTCCAGTCTGGAGTGCAGTGGTGCTATCATAGCTCACTGCTATGAGCTGTGGTTTGTTAAATTGGCATTCATTCTTAACAAGATTTTTCTTTTTATTTAGTTTAAGACTGTTTTCCTTTTTTTTTTTTTTCCTTCATTTTCTTTTTGGAGACAGGGTCTCCCTGTGCCACCCAGGCTGGAGTGCAGTGGTGTGCATGATCCATGATTGTGGCTTACTGCAGCCGCCACCTCCTGGGCTCAAGTGATCCTCCCACCTCAGCCTCCCAAGTAGCTGGGACCACAGGCACATGCCCTGGCTAATTTTTTTATATTTTGTAAAGATGGGATCTTGCTATGTTGCCCAGGCTGGTCTCAAACTCCTGGGTTCAATCGATCCTCCCACCTTTTTTTTTTTTTAGATGAAGTTTCGCTCTTGTTACCCAGGCTGGAGTACAATGGCAGCATCTCGGTTCACTACAACTTCCGCCTCCTGGGTTCAAGCAGTTCTCCTGCCTCAGCCTCCCGAGTAGCTGGGACTATAGTCATGTGCTACCATGCCCAGCGAATTTTTTTTTTTTTTGAGATGGAGTTTCGCTCTTGTAACCCAGGCTGGAGTGCAATGGCACAATCTTGGCTCACTGCAACCTCTGCCTCCTGGGTTCAGGCAATTCTCCTGCCTCAGCCTCCTGAGTAGCTGGGATTACAGGTATGTGCCACCATGCCCAGCTAATTTTTTGTATTTTTAGTAGAGACGGGGTTTCATCATGTTGACCAGGATGGTCTTGATCTCTTGACCTCGTGATCCACCTGCCTTGGCCTCCCAAAGTGCTGGGATTACAGGCGTGAGCCACCACGCCCGGCAAATTTTTGTATTTTTTAGTAGAGACGGGGTTTCACCATATTGACCAGGATGGTCTCGATCTCTTGACCTCGTGATCCACCTGCCTTGGCCTCCCAAAGTTCTGGGATTATAGGTGTGAGCCACCGTGCCCGGCCTCGATCCTCCCACCTTAGCCTCCAAAAGTGTTGGGATTACAGGAATAAACCACTGTACCCGGTTGATAATTTTCTTTTCTTTTCTTTTCTTTTTTAAAGACGGGGTTTCACCATGTTGGTCAGGTTGGTCTTGAACTCCCGACCTCAGGTGATTCGCCTGCCTTGGTCTCCAAAGTGCTTGGATTACAGGCGTGAGCCACCACGCCCAGCCTAATTTTTTTTTTTTTTTTTTTTTTTTTTTTTTTTGAGACGAAGTTTTTGCTCTTGTTGCCCAGGCTGGAGTGCAATGAGGTGATCTCAGCTCACTGCAACCTCTATCTCCTAGGTTCAAGCAATTCTCCTGACTCAGCCTCCTGAGTAGCTGGGGCCAGCTAATTTTTGTAATTCTTTCTTTCTTTTTTTGGGGGGGGGCGTCCCTGAGTTTATTTGGGGCACACCCGGGCGAGGGCCCCACACCTAGAAGAAGGTGTTGGACCTCTTGGTGGTGAAGCGTGGCTTGTGCTGACGGCGCAGGACGCGGTGAGGCGGCGGGAACTTGATCCTGGAGTCGTGGAACTGCTTGACTGCCGGCCGGCGGCACTTGCTGGCTGCGATCTCCTCTGCTTTCATGATATGGATGGAGTGGGCCCGGGCGCGGTGCCGGGCGCCCATGTCTCGGTAGCACTGGGTGACAGCGCCCGCCGTGGCCACGTCCCGGTATTCCCGGTACACGTAGTGGGTGCTGCTCCGGGAGTCATAGCGCAGCCAGATACTGAAGTTCTTCACCCGCAAGGGGGACTTCTCGAACATCTGCTCACAGTAGACAATCTCCCCTGAAGACTTCTTCATCTTCTTTAACTGAGACACGAAGTACCAGAAGCGGGACTTGGCGACGACGTGATTAGGCGCAAAGATTCGCATACAGTAGAGGGGCGGTGTGTGGCATTTGGGGGTGGGCAGGCAGCGACCCACCACCTTGTACTCTCGTAGTGTGCCCAAGGCCTTCATGGCGTTCTCTCCGCGCTCGCCGCCACCCGCAAAAAGCTTTTTTTTTTTAAGAGACGGAGTCTCGCTATGTTGCCCAGGCTAGAGTGCAGTGGCTATTCACAGGCGCGATCCCACTACTGATCAGCACGGGAGTTTTGACCTGCTCCATTTCCGACCTGGGCCGGTTCACCCCTCCTTAGGCAACCTGGTGGTCCCCCACTCCCAAGAGATCACCATATTGATGCCGAACTTAGTGCGGACATCCGATCGGCATAGCGCACTACAGCCCAGAACTCCTGGGCTCAAGCGATCCTTCCACTTCAGCCTCCCGAGTAGCTGGGAGTACAGGCACGCGCCACCGCACCTGGCTATTTTTTTTTTTTTTTCCTAAGACCAGGTTTCACCTTGTTGGTCAGGCTGGTCTTGAACTCCTGACCTCAAGTGATCTGCCCGCCTTGGCCTCCAAAGTGCTTGGATTACAGGCGTGAGCCACTATGCCTGGCCTAATTTTTTTTTTTTTTTTTTTTTTGAGACAGTGTCTCGTTCTGTCACCAGGTGCCAGGCTGGAGTGCAGTGGCGCGATCTTGGCTCACTGCAACCTCTGCCTCCTGGGTTCAAGCAATTCTCCTGCCTCAGCCTCCCGAGTAGCTGGGATTACAGGCACATGCCACCATACCCAGCTAATTTTTTATTTTTTAGTAGACACGGGGTTTCACCATGTTGGCCAGGATGGTCTTGATCTCTTGACCTCATGATCCACCCTCCTCGGCCTCCCAAAGTGCTGGGATTACAGGCGTGAGCCACCGCGCCCGGCCTTTTTTTTTTTTTTTTTTTTTAAGGTAACAAATTTCTGGTTTATTTCAAATGTATACATATATTGAACACTCCTAGAGGTTTGATCTCTGGTTTTACTCTCATCTTGCCACATGACTATAAACAAAAAAACTTCTCTTTTTCATTAGATATCCATCTGTTCTGTGATTTACCTTGTGACTTATAAAAATTAGGATCTAATTCTGAAAAACTCTTTGGATACCAGTTTTACTCATAGCTGACACATTTTATATCCTATTGGAAAAATAAGAAATGCCTCTTATTTCAATAATCCAAGACTTAACAAACATACTCTTAGTAAATTCTTACTTTATATTCACAGAACACAGACCACCAGTGTAAAACAGGAGCAAGCACCAAATAAAAAGCCAGTGAAAAGAAGAAAAAAGAAGAGAGCTGCCAATTAAAGCTAACAGTTGTATATTTGTATATAACTTTCTTTTTTTTTTTTTTTAGACAGAGTTTCGCTCTTGTTACCCAGGCTGGAGTGCAATGGCGTGATCTCGGCTCACCACAACCTCCGCCTCCTGGGTTCAGGCAATTCTCCTGCCTCAGCCTCCTGAGTAGCTGGGATTACAGGCACGCGCCACCGTGCCCAGCTAATTTTTTTTTGTATTTTTAGTAGAGACAGGGTTTCGCTGTGTTGACCAGGATGGTCTCAATCTCTTGACCTCATGATCCACCCACCTCGGCCTCCCAAAGTGCTGAGATTACAGGCGTGAGCCACCGCGCCCGGCCATATATAACTATTAAAAGGATATTTACTCCATTCTAACAGTCCCGGGTATTTTTAATTCACAAATCCATTATAAAATCTAGCAGGATTTTAAAAATAGTTTTTGTTTTTAATGGTATGCTTTGAAATAAACGTTCTGGAGCATTTCTTGTCTGTTAATTTGCACATAAGCTTCCCACCTCTCTCCTGCTCCCAATCTCTGTTGAGTTTACCCCACAGAACCTAATCAAGTTTTACAAAGAGCCAAAGTCTAGGGATCTCCACTCTACTGGTAAGTACAGATTTATTCCAGATATGCTTAGATTATGCTCAAGTCAGCAAATTAATCCAGTTGCTTAGGAAAATGAATGTCAGAATTTGAGAGTCTGTTTTCCTAAAACTAATTTTAGAGGAAGACTTTTCCCTTTCCATTACAGTAAACAAATTAACTTTTCTAAGTGAAATCCTGAAGAAGTTAAATTTGGCTTGCAAAGTTTTCCAAATCAATTTATTGTTAGAATCCTGAGAGCTGGCACCATTAATACTTTAAGAAAACCACTTAAAATTAGCCAAATATCTAAGACAGATACATATACAAAAGATATGCAAATTAAAACCATTTAAAAAGTAATGGATGCCATAATCTGTATTTTGCCATAACTTCTGTATTCAGAAATGATTGTAAAAACCTAAGTTAAAAACTATACACTATGGGCCGGGCGCGGTGGCTCACGCCTGTAATCCTAGCACTTTGGGAGGCCAAGGTGGTTGGATCACCTGAGGTCAGGAGTTCAAGACCAGCCTGGCCATCATGGTGAAACCCCATCTTTAAAAAAAAAAAAGAAAGAAAGCAAAGGCCGTCTTTCATTGTTACAGATTTAGTGTCTCTGGTGGGTTGAGGAGAGAAACACCATGATACTTTGAATGTTTGTACTCTTCTTTATTGACTGTTGTGCATGCTGTGGTGCTTTGAGGTAGGTCTGATGAAGGTCCATGAGACAAGGCTTAAGACTTTCCAGGGTATATCCAGTCTTCTGTACTAATGATTCAGGCCAGCTTTGTCCCGTGACTGTATAGAGTGCTAAATGAAAGGCGGCTCCAGCAATAACTGATGGCAAATACTTCAGGTATGGGTCAGCATCTATCAAACTTAATTATCCCAAAAACATTGCTAAACTTTCAACTTTGCAGTTTGCAGGCTGCTGATGCAGAAAGTATTGGGTAAGAAACTGATTTAATGTTGGAGCAGCTAAGTCTAAAGTAAGGGCTTTCAAAACTAGATGCTCCATTCTCAAAACTTGTTTCTTGGTGTAGGTACCATCTGTAATGTACACAAACTCTGCTACTTCTGGGGGGTATATTTCTTCAAACTTTGAGGCCAACAGCATAGTAGCAGTGCCCACAAGCTGAAGCTTTCCTCTCAGCACGGACGTGGAAGAAAAGGAACCTATCAATGTAGTTCACAGCCAAATGCAGGGTCTCATTCTGTAGTTTATATTCTTCTCCTACTTCAACTAACCAGTCCACTAGGATAGCTCTCATACTGTTAGTGATGTCTGGCTGTTTCTTCATGTAACCCACTTTAGGTTTCCATTTAACCTCCATTTCCCTAAGGTATGTGTGAATATCCTCATGGTAGTCTGGTACTTCATTAACACTCACTAGCTTTTCATCTTCTAATACAATTGACATGTCCATAGTATGTTGTGACTCAAAACTACCATCCATTGGATAATCAAGAGGTACCAATGGTTTTCTGGGTCCAGGTAAACTAACGGCTGAATTAAAAGCCATGACATCTTCACGCTCTGCTTTCTGGGATTCAGCTGGCTTCTTATGAGTCTCCTCTTCTGCTTCATCCACATGAATGGTGAATGCAGGCTGTTTACTGTTTGCTTTCCAAGAAGGAACGGTGAGCTGCTCATCATTTACAGGAAGATCCTTAAGGGGTGCAACCCGTCGCGTCTTCGGCCTCTGCTGCTGCGATGCACCCCGCTGGTTCCCGGCCTTCAGTACCTCCAGCGCGGCCCGGGTCCGCGGTGGCTGGATAGGCGCTGCCTTTTCCAGGTTGATGTTCTCCTGGTCCTCTTGGAGCGCCGTCTGCTGCAATGCTAGCAGAGCCGAGCCCACCTTGCGGGCTGCAGGCTCAGGCGCGGAGTTACCCATCATCACTGTTCCCGGGGGCCGACGGCGGGATCAGCTTGCGGCGCCAAGCAGCGTGCACTCCGCCCAGCCGACCGGTCGCACCGACCCGGCCAAAGAACAGTCGTAGGCAACGCTCACAGCCCAGGCCAGCCTACCTGCCCGTCCACTCACCCAGCTCGAGACCACGCAGCTGTTCTTGCAATTCAAGTCTCTCTCTCTCTCTCTTTTTTTTTTTTTTTAAGACGGAGTCTCGCTCTGTCGCCCAGGCTGGAGTGCAATGAAGCGATTTTGGCTCACTGCAACCTCCGCCTCCTGGCTTCAAGCGATTCTTGTGCCTCAGCCTCCCAAGTAGCTAGGACTACAGGTGCCTCCCACCACACCTGGCTAATTTTTGTATTTTTAGTAGAGACGGGGTTTCACCATATTGACCAGGCTGGTCATGAACTCCAGACCTCGTGATCTGCCCGTCTTGGCTTCCCAAAGTGCTGGGATTACAGGTATGAGTCACCACACCCAGCCTAATTTTTCTATTTTTAATAGAGCACCCGGCCTAGTTATGCCATTATTATTATTATTTTAGACGGAGTTTCGCTCTGTTACCCAGGCTGGAGTGCAATGGTGCCATCTCGGCTCACCGCAACCCCCGCCTTCTGGGTTCAGGCAATTCTCCTGCCTCAGCCTCCCGAGCAGCTGGGACTACAGGCGTGCGCCACCATGCCCAGCTAATTTTTGTATTTTTAGTAGAGACGGGATTTCACCTTGTTGACCAGGATGGTCTCGATCTCTTGACCTCGTGATCCACCCGCCTCAGCCTCCCAAAGTGCTGGGATTACAGGCATGAGCCACCGCGCCCGGCAGTTATGCTATTATTAATATTTACATAGGCATGGTACATTCGTCACAAGTAATCAACATTAATTAATTTTGATTAGTCAATATTAATCTTGATGGAATTCTGTTATTAATATTAATATTGGTAGGATTCTGGAACATAAAAATACCAAGATGGGTGCAGTGGCTCACACCTGTAATCTCAGCACTTTGGGAGGCCAAGGCAGGTGGATCACCTGAGGTCAGGAGTTCAAGACCAGCCTGGCCCACATGGTGAAACTCCGTCTCTACTAAAAGTACAAAAATTAGCCAGGCCTGGTGGTGGGCACCTATAGTCCCAACTACTCGGGAGGCTGAAGCAGGGGAATCGCTTGAACCCGGGAGGCAGAAATTGCAGTGAGCTGAAATCGCGCCACTGCACTCCAGCCTGGGCCACAGAGTGAGATTTCATCTCAAAAAAAGAAAAAAAAAAGAGCATAGATTAAAAACTTGTTCTTTTTATATGGCTGTCCTTCCTTCCTTCCTTCCTTCCTCCCTCCCTCCCTCCTTCCCTCCTTCCCTCCCTCCCTCCCTCTCTCTCTCTTTCTTTTCTTTCTTTTTTGAGACATTGCTCTATAGATTCTCCTGTCTTGGCCTCCTGAGCAGCTGGGATTACAGGCAGAAGCCACCACACCCAGCTAATTTTTTGTATTTTTATTTTATTTATTCATGTCACCCAGGCTGGAATGCAATGGCATGATCTTGGCTCACTGCAACCGTTGCCTCACAGGTTCAAGCAATTCTCCTATCTCAGACAAGTAGCTAGGATTACAGGTGCGCACCACCATGCCTCGCTAATTTTTGTATTTTTAGTAGAGACAGAATTTCACTGTCTTGGCCAGGCTGGTCTTGAACTCCTGACCTCAAGTGATCCTCCTGCCTTGGCCTCCCAAAGTGCAGGAATTACAGGCATGAGCCACCAAGCCCAGCCTTTTATATTTTTTGTAGAGTTGGGGGTTTCACCATGTTGGCCAGGCTGGTCTTGAACTCCTGAGCTCAAATGATCCTCCCTCCTTGTCCTCTCAAAGTGCTGGGATTACAGGCATGAGCCACCCTGCCCGGCCAAAACTTATTCTTTTTATGTTCTAGAATCCCATCCAGGATATCTTCTTCCATTTACTCATTATGTCTCCTTCAGCTCCTCTCAGCTACCACGGTTGGTCTGTTGTATGGTATGGACTCCCATTTCACCCACGGCCTCACTTATTCTAGCATTCAGCCTCCTGTTTTTTCCCTTTTCCTCTATCTGTACTTATTGGCTACCCTCTGAAGACAGAATTTGTTTCATACCCACTGCTTTTAAAAGCATTACTGGCCAGGCAAGGTGGCTCATGGCTGTAATCCCAGCACTTTGGAAAGCCAAGGCGGGCCGATTACGAGGTCAGAAGATCAAGATCATCATGGCCAACATGGTGAAACCCCATCTCTAGTAAAAATACAAAAATTCGGGGCCGGGCGCGGTGGCTCACGCCTGTAATCCCAGCACTTTGGGAGGCCGAGGCGGGTGGATCATGAGGTCAAGAGATCGAGACCATCCTGGTCAACATGGTGAAACCCCGTCTCTACTAAAAATACAAAAAATTAGCTGGGCATGGTGGCACGTGCCTGTAATCCTAGCTACTCAGGAGGCTGAGGCAGGAGAATTGCTTGAACCCAGGAGGCGGAGGTTGCGGTGAGCCCAGATCGCGCCATTGCACTCCAGCCTGGGTAACAAGAGTGAAACTCCATCTCAAAAAAAAAAAAAAAAAAAAATACAAAAATTAGCTGGGCATGGCAGTGCACACCTGTAGTCCTAGCTATTCAGGAGGCTGAGGCAGGAGAATTCCTTGAACCCGGGAGGCAGAGTTTGCAGTAAACTGAGATTGCACCACTGCACTCCAGCCTGGGCAACAAAGATCAAAAATTTGTAAAAAAAAAAAAAAAAAAGGCCAGGCGTGGTGGCTCATGCCTGTAATCCAAACACTTTGGAGGCCAAGGCAGGCGGATCACCCGAGGTCAGGAGTTCAAGACCAGCCTGACCAACATGGTGTAACCCCGTCTTTACAAAAGAAAAAAAAAAGCATCATTGTCTTTCCTTAAGATCTTTGTCCCCATTTGGATGGCACATGTTCTCTAAAATGTCAAAGGGTCAAAGGCTGTAACTAAGAAAAGTGAGGTTTCTAAGGTCACAGTAGATAGAATTTTTTGTATTCTGTTTTCCTCTTGCAATATTCTCTTTCTCTCTCTCTCTTTTTTTTAATTTTTTTATTAAGAGATGGGGTTTCACTACATTGGTCAGACTGGTCTCGAACTCCTGACCTGGTGATCCACCCACCTCGGCTTCTTAAAGTGCTGGGATTACAGGCATGAGCCACTGCACCCAGCCTCCTCTTGCAATAGTCTCTCAGATTAATCCCAGTCTTCTACTGTAACCCTTACAAACTATAAATACTATGATATTGTTTTGGGGAATCGGAAAAGGCAGCCTCTAGTGATAAGGTTAGTCAGACCTGGGTTTAAATTCCAGATTTACTATTATTCCAACTATTTGAATCTTGGGCAAACTACTTTAACTTGTCTAATTTTTTTTTTTTTGAGATGGAATTTTGCTCTTGTTGCCCAGGCTGGAGTGTGATGGCACCATTGTGGCTCACTGCAACCTCCGCCTCCCAGGTTCAAACAATTCTCCTCTTCAGCCTCCTGAGTAGCTGGGATTACAGGCATGTGCCGCCACGCCCAGCTAATTTTGTATTTTTAGTAGAAATGGGGTTTTTCCATGTTGGTCAGGCTGATCTGGAACTCCCGACCTCAGGTGATCCAGCCCCCTCGGTCTCCCAAAGTGCTGGGATTACAGTCATGAGCCGCCCCACCCAGCCTAAATTATCTAATTTTTTAGTTCCATTATCTGTTGAACAGCTATATTACTACCCCATAAGATTGACATGAGAGTTTTATTTATTTATTTATTTATTTGAGACAGAACCTTGCTCTGTCATCCAGGCTGGAGTGCAACTGTTTTTTTTTTCTTGTAGAGATGAGGTCTTGTTAGGTTTTCCAGAGTGGTCTGGAACTCCTGACCTCAAACAATCCTCCTTCCTGGGCCTCCCAAAGTATTGTCATTACAGGTGTAAGCCACCATGACTGGGCTAGAAATGTTTAAAACAGTTATCCATGGTTCCAAGTAAATTCCCAAATCCTCAAATGTCCTGTGCTCTAATCTGTCTTTATTTATACTATTACTGGGAACTATAAGGTATTGGGAATCAATTTTTTTTCTGATCCAATTTCCATATTAATACATTAATTTTACTTAAGAAAGATATTTAACTACGTTTTAATTTTTTTCTGGCAAAATGTTAGCGAGAGTAAAAATATACACCCCCAATATATACTTTAACCATCCAAAAATCATTAAAACTGGCTGGGCACAGTGATTCACACCTGTAATCCCAGCACTTTGGGAACCCTAGGAGGGCAAATCACTTGAAGTCAGGATTTTGAGACCAGCCTGGCCAACATGGTGAAAAAATCCGAAATATTAGCCAGGCGTGTTGGCAAGTGCGTGTAATCCCAGCTACTGGGGAGGCTGCGGCAGGGGAAACGCTTGAACCTGGGAGGTGGAGACTGGAGTGAGCTGAGATTGCACCACTGCACTTCAGCCTGGGCAACAAAGTGAGACCCTGTCTAAAAATAAATAAATAAATAAAAACAAAAATCTTTAAAACACAGTTTCTGTTAACTCATCATAGGAAATGTGTTAATACACCAATCATCAGTCTGAGATAGGAAGAGAAAACAGAAACCAAAAAAGTGAACTGATTCAGGCCATACTAAAATAAGAAACAAGGCCGGGTGTGGTGGCTCACGCCTGTAATCCAAGCACTTTGGAGGCCAAGGCAGGCGGATCACCTGAGGTCGGGAGTTCAAGACCAGCCTGACCAACATGGTGAAACCCCGTCTTAAATAAATAAATAAATAAAATAAGAAACAGTCTTACATCAATATTTTTTTTTCTAGTATTTGTTCCAATTAAAAAAAAATAGTATTGTTTAAATGCAAGGTATACAACACAATGTTTTGATGTACATAAACATAGTGAAATGATTATTACAGAAAATAATTTTCTAACATCTACTGTCTTAGAAAACGTCGCCCAATTAAAAATTTAAAGCAATTTTTTTAGACTCTCTTACAATATTGGGGTCCTACTGGGCCCAGAAGGTCGAGACTGCAGTGAGCTACGATCACGCTGCTGCACTCCAGCCGGGATAACAGAGCAAGATCTTGTGTCCAAAAAATTTTATTATTCAGCTTTAAAAAACAAGATCTTGGGCTGGGTGTGGTGGCTCACGCCTGTAATCCAAGCACTTTGGAGGCCAAGGTGGGTGGATCACCTGAGGTCGGGAGTTCAAGACCAGCCTGACCAACATGGTGAAACCCCATCTTTAAAAAAAAAAAAGATAGAAGTGGGACCAAAACAAAGGAGCGGCGGCCGGGAGCAGACTTACCTCACCTTCTTCCCCTTCCGTGTACGTCTAGGCCTGGCCGCCAACCCCAAGGAGCGGTCCGACTATGTCCAACATGGAGAAACACCTGTTGACCTAAAGTTTGCGGCCAAAGAACTGAGCAGGAGTGCCAAAAAATGTGATCAGGAGGAAAAGGCCGAAAAGGCCACAATTAAAAAGGCCATTCAGGCCGGGCGTGGTGGCTCACGCCTGTAATCCAAGCACTTTGGAGGCCGAGGAGGGCGGATCACCTGAGGTCAGGAGTTCAAGACCAGCCTGACCAACATGGTGAAACCTCGTCTTAAAAAAAAAAAAAAAAGGCCATTCAGAAGGGCAACATGGAAGTTGCAAGGATACATGCCGAAAATGCCATCCCGCCAGAAGAACCAAGCTGTGAATTTCTTGAGAATGAGTGCGTGAGTCGATGCGGTGGCTGCCAGGGTCCAGACGGCGATGTCGATGGGCAAGGTGACCAAGTCAATGGCTGGTGTGGTTAAGTCGATGGATGCGACATTGAAGACCATGAACCTGGAGAAGATTTCCGCCTTGATGGACAAATTCGAACACCCGTTTGAGACTCTGGACGTCCAGACGCAGCAAATGGAAGACATCATGAGCAGCACCACGACGCTCACCACTCCCCATAACCAAGTGGATGTGCTGCTCCAGGAAATGGCAGATGAGGCGGGCCTCGACCTCAGCATGGAGCTGCCGCAGGGGCAGACTGGCTCGGTGGGCACGAGCGTGGCTTTGGCGGAACAGGATGAACTGTCTCAGACACTGGCCCGCCTTCAGGATCAAATGTGACTGCAGAACCCGCTCTGAGGTTTCCTGGCCATAGCCACCCTTTAAATACTCTCTGTGTGTTAGAGAGATACTATACCCTAGAAACTCTGAACACGCCAGTATACTGAAATGCCCTTCTACCTTTGGGTTTACAGTCCCTTCCAGATAAATTAAGAAATTCAGTCTTTCTGCTCTCTTAGCTGGCTTCTGAAGGTCTGTATAGCTCGTAATGATGGTATTTTTATAGCAGCCTTTTAACAGAACTAGTTAATTTGGTGTATGTGAGTCTTTCTCGAAGATCTGGTCATAACTGTATTCAGTTTTCTGCCCAGAATGATCAGATTGAAGGTGGTTGGTTTTTATTATTAATATTATTTAGTGTGATTGATAATATCGAGAATGGCAGATGGTGCATAAAAGTTAAAGATGGGAAAGATTACTTAGTTTGGTTATACAGCTATAAACTCCATTCAGTATAGTCGGTGGACAGTGCTGTTTCTGTTTATCGTTTGGGTTTGGGTTTTTGGTTTTGCCTTCACAGTGAGACTGCAATTGGCTGTTCTCATAACGTATATTATTAATAAATCTGGTCTCATAACTTATACTGAAATTACCTTAGGACATTTTTGCATAATACTCTCTTAATGCTTACATTCTATAAATTTTTCATGTGATAATTGTGTAACTGGGAAAAATGCCGAATAACTTCCTTTATTATCTGTAAAAATTAAATTTGTTCATTTATATTTTCTACTTACTAAATTGAGTTCTTAAAAAGAAAATAAATAAATAAATAAATAAATACATTTAATTTAATTTAAAAAAAAAAAGGAGACATAGAATTGTCCACCGTGGAGAAGGTTGATAGACCTCAGCTGTGAAATGTGAACAGAAATTCTTAGGGTAGGCCGGGCCCAGTGGCTCATGCCTGTAATCCCAGCATTTTGGGAGGCTGAGGTGGGTTGATCACCTGGGGTCAGGAATTCAATACTAGCCTGGCCAACATGGTGAAACCACGTCTCTTCTAAAAATACAAAAAAAAAAAAAAAAAAAAAAAGATCTTGGATAGGGGGCAGGGAAGAAAAGAAAAAAATAAAAATAATAATAATAAAAATAAATAAAATAAATAAATAAATAAAAATAAGATCTTGCCATTCACAACAACATGGAGGATATTATGCTAAGTGAAATAAGCCAGACAGAAAGAAAAATGCGGCTGGGCGTGGTGGCTCTCCAGTGTAATCCCAGCACTTTGATCACCTTAGGTCAGGAGTTTGAGACCAACATGGCTAACATGGTGAAACTCCGTTTCTACTAGAAATACAAAAAATTAGCTGGGCGTGGTGGTGGACACCTGTAATCCCAGTTACTTGGAAGGCTGAGGCAGGAGAATCACTTGAACCCAGGAGACAGGTTGCAATGAGCCAAGATCATGCCATTGCACTCTAGCTTGGGCAACAAGAGCAAAACTTTGTCTCAAAACAAAAGATGGAAGGAAAGAAGGGGAAAAGGAAGGGAAAGAGGAAGGTAAGAAAGAAAAGAAATAGGGGGGTGGGGAGTTGGGGAGAGAGAGCATGGGGAGAAATGCCAGATACAGGTAATGGGGAGGAAGGCAGCAAATCACACTGCCATGTGTGTACCTAGGCAACAATTTTGCATGTTCTTCACATGTACCCCAAACCTAAAATGCAATAAAAATAAAAAATAAAAAACTTTAAAAAATTAAAAATAAATAAATAAATGAAAGAAAAAGGAAAGAAAAGAAATAAAGAAAAAATGAATGAATGTGCATATGCTGCTATGACCTAATAATTCCAGTTCTTCTTGTAGTCCCTGGAGACATTTCTACATGTGTGCACAAGGAGATACATGAAAGGGTGGTCATTGTCACATTGTTTGTAATATAAATAATTGATATGAGGCAGGGGCTCACACCTGTAATCCCAGCACTTTGGGAGGCCAAAGCAGGCAGATCACGAGGTCAGGAGTTCAAGACCAGCCTGGGCAATATGGTGAAACCCTATGTGTACTAAAAATACAAAAAATAGCTGAGTGTGGTGGCTGGTGCCTGCAGTCCCAGCTACTCAGGAGGCTGAGGCAGAAGAATCACTTGACCCCAAGAAGCGAAGGTTGCAGTGAGACCAGATTGCGCCACTGCACTCCAGTCTAGGCGACAGAGCAAGACTGTGTCTCAAAATTATAGCGTACAATATTTATACTGGGAAATAATTTATACTGTGAAATAATTTTTAGGATGCTGGGCGCAGTGGCTCACGCCTATAATCCCAGCACTTTGGGAGGCCGAGGCGGATGGATCACGAGGTCAATAGATCGAGACCATACTGGTCAACATGGTGAAACCCTGTCTCTACTAAAAATACAAGAAAATTAGCTGGGCATGGTGGCGCATGCCTATAGTCCCAGCTACTTGGGAGGCTGAGGCAGGAGAATTGCTTGAACCCTGGAGGCAGAGGTTGCGGTGAGCCGAGATCACGCCGTTGCACTCCAGCCTGGGTAACAGGAGTGAAACTCCATCTCAAAAGAAAAATAATAATAATAATAATTTTTAGGTTTTTTTTTGTGTGTGTGATGGAATCTCACTTTGTTGCCCAGGCTGGAGTGCAATGATAAGCTTTTGGCTCACTCCAGCTGCCACCGCCCGGGTTCAAGAGATTGTTCTGCCTCAGCCTCCTGAGTAGCTGGGATTACGGGCTTGGGCCACCATCCCTGGCTAATTTTCGCATTTTTTAGTAGAGATGGGGTTTCACCATGTTGGTCAGGCTGCTCTCAAACCCCTGACCTCGTGAGCCACCTGCCTAAACCTCCCGAAGAGCTGGGATTACAGGCGTTAGCCACTGTGCCCAGTTTTTTTTTATTTTTTATTTTATATATATATGTGTGTGTGTGTGTGTGTGTGTGTGTATTTATATATATATAATTTTTTTTTTTTTTTTTAGAAACAGGGTTTCACTATGTTGGCCAGGCTGGTCTTGAACTCCTGACCTCGTGATCCGCCTGCCTGGGCCTCTCAAAGTGCTGGGACTACAGCTGTGAGCCACCTCGCCTGATTTTTTTTTTTTTTTAATGAAATGAAACAAAACCTTTTAAGATTTTCTTCATAAAAGGTTTAATATATATTTTTTGTACCTGTGTAATGGTTTTATATATTTTGGTTATGTTGATTTCTTTTTTTTTCTTTTTTTTTTTCATTTTTTTAAGATGGGGTTTCAACATGATGGCCAGGCTGGTTTTGAAGTCCTGACCTCAGGTGATCCACACACCTTGGCCTCCCAAAGTGCTAGGATTACAGGCTTGTGCCACCACGCCTGGCCAGGTTGATTTCTTAAACAATTTATTTATTTTTTCTTTCTTTCTTGAGACAGAGTCTTGCTCTGTCGCCCAGACTGGAGTGCAGTGGCATGATGTCAGCTCACTGCAAACTTCACCTCCAGGTTCAAGTGATTCTCCTGCCTCAGCCTCCCAAGCAGCTGGGATTACACTCGTGCACCACCATGCCCAGGTAATTTTTATATTTTTAGTAGAAACGGGGTTTCAGCCGGGCGCGGTGGCTCAAGCCTATAATCCCAGCACTTTCGGAGGCTGAGGCGAGTGGATTATGAGGTCAAGAGATCGAGACCATCCTGGTCAACATGGTGAAACCCCATCTCTACTAAAAATACAAAAAATTAGCTGGGCATGGTGGCGCGTGCCTGTACTCCCAGCTACTCAGGAGGCTGAGGCAGGAGAATTGTGTGAACCTAGGAGGGAGAGGTTGCGGTGAGCCGAGATCGCACCATTGCACTCCAGCCTGGGTAACAAGAGCGAATCTCCGTCTCAAAAACAAAACAAAACAAAACAAAAACAAACAAACAAACAAACAAAAAGAAACGGGGTTTCACCATGTTGGCCAGGCTCGTCTCTAGCTGCTGACTTCAAGTGATCTGCCTGCCCCAGCCTCCCAAATTGCTAGTGTTATGGCGTGAGCCACCAGGCCTTTTTTTTTTTTTTTTGAAACAGGGTCTTACCCTGTCACCTAGACCAAAGTACAGTGGCCTGATCACAACTCCCTGCATCCTTGACCTCCTGGGCTCAAATAATCCTCCCACCTCAGCTTCCTGAGTAACTGGGACCACAGGCATGCATCACCATGCCCTGCTAATTAAAAATAAAAATAAAAATAAAATTGGCCAGGTGCGGTGGCTCATGCCTGTAATCCCAGCACTTTGGGTGGCCGAGGTGGGAGGATCACGAGGTCAAGAGATCGACACCATCCTGGCCAACATGGTGAAACCCCATCTCCACTAAAAAAAATAGAAAAACTAGCTGGGCATGGTGGCGTGCACCTGTAGTCCCAGCTACTCAGGAGGCTGAGGCAGGACAATTGCTTGAACCCAGGAGGCAGAGATTGCAGTGAGCCGAGATTCCGCCACTGTACTCCAGCCTGGCACCTGGCAACAGAGCATGACTCTGTCTCAGAAAAAAAGAAAAAAAAAATTCTAGAGACAGTCTCACTATGCTGCCCAGGCTGGTCTCGAACCCCTGGCCTCAAGTGGTTCCCCTGCCTCTTCCTCTCAAAGTGCTAAGGTTACAGAAGTGAGCCACCTTTCCAAGCCTAATTCTATGTCTTACCTTTTTTTTTTCTTGAGACAGAATTTCACTTTATTTTTTTTAGAAACGGGGTTTCACCATGTTGACCAGGATAGTCTCGATCTCTTGACCTCGTGATCCACCCGCCTCGGCCTCCCAAAGTGCTGGGATTACAGGCGTGAGCCACCGCATCTGCCCTAGAATTTCACTCTTGTTGCCCAGGCTGGAGTGCAGTGGCAGGATCTTGGGTCACTGCAAGCTCCATCTTCCAGTTTCAAGTGATTCTCCTGCCTCAGCCTCCGGAGTAGCTGGGATTACAGGCGCCCACCGCCATGCCTGGCTAATGTGTTTTTAGTAGAGACAGGGTTTTACCATGTTGGCCAGGCTGGTCTTGAACTTCTGACCTTGTGATCCACCTGCCTCAGCTTTTCAAAGTGCTGGGATTACAGTCATGAGCCACTGCAACCGGCCCCTTACTTCTAAGATACAGTTCTCCTCATTGACCACTCCTTTTTTTTTTTTTTTTTTTCCTTTTTTCTTTTCTCGAGATGGAGTTTCGCTCTTGTTACCCAGGCTGGAGTGCAATGGCACGATCTCGGCTCACCGCAACCTCTGCCTCCTGGGTTCAAGCAATTCTCCTGCTTCAGCCTCCCGAGTAGCTGGGATATGCGCCAGCCACCATGCCCAGCTAATTTTTTGTATTTTTAGTAGAGACGGGGTTTCACCATGTTGACCAGCATGGTCTCAATCTCTTGACGTCATGATCCACCCGCCTCGGCCTCCCAAAGTGCTCGGATTATAGGCGTGAGCCACTGCGCCGGGCCTTGGCCCGCTCCTTTTTGGTCTTCCTGATCTTCTTCTCCAAGCCTACAGGTGGCACACCCCAGGCTTCTTCCTGTTTTTGTTTTTGTTTTGAGACAAGGTCTGGCTCTGTCACCCTGGCTGGAGTGCAGTGGCATGATCAGAGCTCACTGCAACCTCCACCTCCCGGGTTCAAGTGATCCTCTTACCTCAGCCTCCTGAGTAGCTCGTATTACAGGCATGCATGACTATGCCCGTCTATGCTCTCTCTGTTACCCACACGAGTGTCAAACTCTTGTCTTGGAGCCATCCTTCACCTCGTCCTGGCTCTGTTATTTTAGAGACAGGATCTTGCTTTGTCACCCATGCTGGAGTGCAGTGGTGTAATCATGGCTCACTGTAGCCTCAATTTCCTTTTATTTTTTGAGACAGAGTTTCACCCTTTTTACCCAGGCTGGAGTACAATGGCAGGATCTTAGCTCACTACAACCTCCACCTCCCAGTTTCAAGTGATTCTCCCACCTCAGCCTCCTGAATAGTTGGGACCTCAGGTGTGCGCAACCAGGTTTGGCTATTTAATTTTTGCTAGAGATGGGGTCTCATAGCCTAGGTAACATGGTGAAACTCTGTCTCTACAAACAGTACAAAAGAATAGCCGGGCATGGTGGTGTGTGCCTGTGGTCCCAGCTACTCAGGAGGCTGAGGCAGGAGAATTGCCTTAACCCAGGAGGCGGAGGTTGCGGTGAGCCGAGATTGCGCCATTGCACTCCAGCCTGGGTAACAAGAGCGAAAATCTGTCTCAAAAAAAAAAAAAAAAAAAGAAAGAAAGAATGGTCAATTGTTCCAAACAATGCTGAGGAGTAGTTACATGATAACTGAGAAGCCCAGAAATGTGCCATAGCTGGAATAGCGGGGAGTGCTTTAAGGAAGGGAGGTAGGGCCAGGTGCGGTGGCTCATGCCTGTAATCCCAGCACTTTGGAAGGCCCAGGTGGGTGGATCACCTGAGGTCAGAAGTTCAAGACCAGCCTAACCAACATGGTGGAACCCCGTCTCTACTAAAAATATAAAATTAGCAGGTGTGGTGGTGCATGCCTGTAATCCCAGCTACCTGAGAGCCTGAGGCATGAGAATCAGCTTGAAACTGGGAGGCGGAGGTTGCAGTGAGCTGAGATCATGCCATTGCACTCCAGCCTGGGCAACAAGAGTGAAATTCTGTCTCAAAAAATAAATAAATAAATAAGGGAAGGATAATATATACAGGTACAGATGAGCCAGTTGGTATAATTGGTACTCGGAGGATGAAGAGTTTTGCTTTGCAAAAAAAAACCTAAATGACCTCAGCCCTCTGACTCAAGTCACATACCAGAAAACAGTCACCCTTGGCCAGGCACTGTAGCTCACGCCTGTAATCTCACCTACCTGGGAAGCTGAGGCAGGAGAATCACTTTAACCCAGGTGGAGGTTGCGTGAGCCGAGATTGTGCCACTGCACTTCAGCCTGAGCAACAGAGCAAGACCCTATAACAACAACAAATCACCCTTCCAGAAGCATAATCACATTTATAGAGAAAAGTCATATTTGGAGGGGGATGTTTAGAGATATATTGACAAGTTGCAGAATGCACTGAACCCATTAGCTACTATAATGGATTTCCCTTTCAGTCTCAAAACATTTCCAGAGGTTGGTAATTTCTTTATTGATTTTTTTTTCTTAAATAAAATCAATTAACATCCATTTTACCCTATGTACAGTAGGGTAAAAATAAAATGTATAAAAACTCCTTTGCACTCCCCTCATTTAGTTCTACTCCACAGAATTAACAATTGTTAATATTTTCTTGTTTATCCTTACAGAATTCCATTTGCTGGTAAGAATGGTGTCATATAAAACTTGTTAGCCAGGTGCAATGGCTCCTGCTTGTAATCACAGAATTTCTGGAGGCCAAGGTGGGAAGATTGCTTGAGGGCAGGAGTTCAAGACCAGCCTCGGCAACACAGAGACCCCATCTGTAAAAAAATTAAAATAAAAAAAGTTTCACAACACAGTCTCTCTCTCTATATATATAATTTTTTCAGATGGATTTTCGCTCTTGTTGCCCGGGCTGGAGTGCAATGGCATGATCTCAGCTCACTTCAACCTCCACCTCCCAGGTTCAAGTAATTCTCCTGCCTCAGCCTCCCAAGAAGCTAGGATTACAGGCGGCCACCACCACACACAGATAATTTTTTTTTTTTTTTTTTTTTTTTGGTATTTTTAGCAGAGACAGGGTTTCACCATGTCAGCCAGGCTGGCCTTAAACTCCTGACCTCATGTGATCTGCCTGCCTGAGGTCAGGAGCCACTTCACTCGGTCACAGTCTATATATTTAATATATACATCAAAATATGTTAAATCTGGAAAACAATTTTCACTGAAGGACAAAGTAACCTTTCTAAAATACATTTTAAAATTTCAAAGGGGTAAGAAAGTTATGGAGGCAGAAATGGTGCAAGAACATTAGAAACACCATCATGCTCGGCTGGGCATGCTAATGTGCACTTGTTTTTTTGTTTTTGAGATGGAGTGTCCCTCTGTCCCCCAGGCTGGAGTGTAGTGGTGCGATCTCCGCTCACTGCAACCCCTGCCTCTGGGTTCAAGAGATTCTCCTGCCTCAGTCTCAAGTAGCTGGGACTACATGCGTGTGCCACCATGCCCAGCTACGCCCAGCTAATTTTTTTTGTATTTTTATTAGAGACAGGGTTTCACCTTGTTAGCCAAGATGGTCTTGATCTCCTGACCTTGTGATCTGCCCACCTAAGCCTCCCAAAGTGCTGGGATTACAGGCATTAGCCACTTCGCCCAGCAACAGGTAATGTGCACTTGTAATCCCAGCTACTCCGGAGGCTGAGGTAGGAGGATCGCTGTAATCCAGAAGTTTGAGACCCCCTTCTCTTAATTAAAAAAAAAGGCCAGGTGTGGTGGCTCACGCCTATGATCCCAGTACTTTGGGAGGCCAAGATGGGTGGATCACCTGAGGTCAGGAGTTCGAGACCAGCCTGGCCAACATGGTGACACCCCATCTCTATAAAAAATAATAAAAATAAATAAATAAATAAACAAACAAACTATCACAGTGGGGTTTCAATAGAGGACACTAAGAGTATACAAACACTGCATATGAAACAAATTGATAGAGGCTTGACTATGTCTCAAGTTATAACTGAAAATACACAGCTTATGAAACTAACACATGAGAGTATAAATTTAGGCTCTTATAATCAGGAACTGTTGTTTATTGATGAAATTGTTATTTCCCAGCAATTCACTTTCCTCATTTATAATTTAGAGTAATGATTGCTGGGAAATGCTGTCTCATTCATGCAGTCTTTTAATCCCCAATTGGCCGCATAAGAACAGACCGTAGACCTGGAATACTTTCTTACCAAGAGATCAAAGAGCCCAGACAGGTGCAGTGGCCCACTCCTGTAATCCAAGCACTTTGGGAGGCAGGCAGATCACTTGAAGGCTAGCCTGACCAAAACAGTGAAACTTCATATATACTAAAAATACAAAAATTAGCTGGGTGTGGTGGTACACATCTGTAGTCCCAGCTAATAGAGAGGCCAAGGCATGAGAATTACTTGAACCTGGGAGGTGGAGGTTGCAGTGAGCCAAGATTGCCCCACTGTACTCCAGCCTGGGTGACAGACCAAGACTCTGTCTCAAATTTAAAAAAACAAAAAGAGCCCATGTGACCTTTGCTTCTGTGTGGCTACCTTTCCCTGTGGCAAGCTCAGTGCACCAGAGGAGCACACATAGCCAATTTCCCTGCACTGGCTGCCAGGAAGCTGATCTTGCTCTGTGAGTAAAGCGTTGCTACACCCACAGCTTCACTGCACTGTTTTGCACAACTCTGATACCAAGGTGCATGGGGTGGAAGCATTTGGACTTCTATTCCTGTCGGTTGGCACAGTGATGATCTTTGCAGTCCTCCATGTGGTGGGAGGCATCACCTGCGTGATGGTAACCAGTGTTCAGTGTTCTGCTCCCCTGCAATTGATAATCAGGTGCCCCATATATTGCTTAACAATAATCAAGTGAGATAACATTTAAACATGTCTACATAGATATACATAAATAATACATTAAAATTCTATATACAGTCTAGTGCTGCTGAAAATGTTAACATTGTCCTTATTTCCTTTCAAAAATCACATGAGCTTCTGCCAACAACTGGAGAGGAAAGACAATCATCAGACATATTTAGCATCAAAGGAACAAATAGGACAAAATTATCAATTCTGTACCACAATCAGAAAAAAGCTAATGTCTATATTTGCTCATTTGGTAATATGACTACATGTTAAATGGTGGCATGTGTATGTGAGTGTGTGCCTGTGTGTGTTTTGAGTACAGTGAAAAATAAGACAGTAAGTGTTTTTTCTGTCACTGGCTGGAATGTGAAAAAGTTTATAGGCATACCCAATAATGATGGAAACACAGGCCATCTCCGGGAGTCAATATATTCCTTCTACTTCCTTATATTTTACGAGAAACACTTTCTTACCTCATATGTTTTTTCTTATGCTTTCTCTTAGACATTTCTTTATTATATTTCTTCCTCTTTTTATAGAACCATTGACTTATCTGCAAAAAATGAGGTGTGGGAGGTGATTAATACAGGAATAAGGATATTGGTCTATATGGGTAATAGTACTACACAAGTGACTTTGTCTGTCGATGAATAAATGTCTGTTAATGCTGTCATACCTGCTTATGTGTCATGCCAAATTCAAATGAGAGTGATAGACTCTCTTGTATTGTGGGGCACCTGTTTAACTTAAACTTTGCCCAGAGAGTGTCCATGAGGGATTTGCTGACTAATCTTGTCTTGGGATACTGTTTCTGTTTCTCATTTTCCATTTTCCTTGTTTTTTCCTGTTCATTGTCCAGGTCCTTTTCGATTTCCTCATCTTTTTCTTGCTCTCTCTTTCCGCCAGCTTCTCCTCCTCCTTCTCTTGATTTCTGCTTTCCCTTTTGTTCATCTTCACTGTAATTTCCATTTGATTGTTCAGGATTTTGATCCCAAGGCATAGCTGGTTGTTTCTGTATAAAAAGATCTGTGGAATAAAATCAAGCTGCAGCTAAATTTGGATTTCAGTTCATAGTTAACAATCTCCCATGTGAGAATATATTTGATTTTCCTAAGTTAGCAATGTTGTACATTGGTGAAAAATATAGAGCAAAGAAAAAGTGAACTTGATGCCTGCCCGGTGGCTCATGCCTGTAATCCCAGCACTTTGGGAGCCCAAGGCGGGTGGATCACGAGGTCAGGAGATGGAGACCATCCTGCCTAACATGGTGAAACCCCATCTCTCCAAAAATACAAAAATTAGCCGGGCGTGGTGGCACGCACCTGTAGTCCCAGCTACTTGGGAGACTCCATCTTAAAAAAAAAAAAAAAAAAAGGCCGGGAGCGTAGCTGAAGCCTGTAATCCCAGCAGTTTGGGAGGCAGAGGTGGGCGGATCATGAGGTCAGGACGAGACCAACCTGACCAATATGGTAAAACCCCGTTTCTACTAAAAATACAAAAATTAGCTAGGCGTGGTGGCGGGCGCCTGTAAGCCCAGCTACTCAGGAAGCTGAGGTTGGAGAATTGCTTGAACCCTGGAGGAGGACGCTGCAGTGAGCCAAGATCGCGCCACTGCACTCCAGCATGAGACACCGTCTCAAAAAAAAAAAAAAAAAAAAAAAAAAAAAAAAAAGAATTATTTGAACTCTAAGGGTCAAATCTGCTAAGTTAAAATTCATGTATTAGCCTACAGAATATAATACAGGCTGGGCACGGTGGCTCACGCCTGTAATCCCAGCATTTTGGGAGGCTGAGGCAGGCGGATCACCTGAGGTCAGGAGTTCGACCAGCATGACCAACATAGAGAAACTCCGCCTCTACTAAAAATACAAAATTATCCGGGCTTGGTGGTGCATGCCTGTAATCTCAGCTACTCATGAGGCTGAGGCAGGAGAATCTCTTGCACGCAGGAGGCGTAGGTTGCAGTGAGTCGAGATCGCGCCACTGCACTCCAGCCCGGGCAACAAGAGCGAAACTCCGCCTCAAAAAAGAATATAATGCAGCAGCTTTTTAAAAAAGTCTGGGGTCGGGCGCGGTGGCTCACCCCTGTAATCCCAGCACTTTGGGAGGCCGAGGCGGGTGGATCACGAGGTTAAGAGATCGAGACCATCCTGGTCAAAATGGTGAAACCTCGTCTCTACTAAAAAAATACAAAAAAAAATTAGCTAGGCATGGTGGTGCGTGCCTGTAATTCCAGCTACTCAGGAGGCTGAGGCAGGAGAATTGCCTGAACCCAGGAGGCGGAGGTTGCGGTGAGCCGAGATCGAGCCATTGTACTCCAGCCTGGGTAACAAGAGTGAAACTCCGTCTCAAAAAAAAAGCCATGTTCCCAGAGATTAAAATAAAATAAAATAAGGAGCAATTTTACATTCACATAGAGGAGTAAATTTCTTCGATTGAAAAATCTTAAAAATGTTCACATAACCAGATGGCTTCAATAGTGAATTCTACCAATGTTTGTACAAGAATTAAACCTTTCACAAAGTCTTCCAAAAAATAGGAAAGAGCATTTCCCAATTTATTCTATGAGATCAGTATTTTTACCCTGCATATCAGTCACAGTTCAACTGGAGAAAGATAAGACAACAGTAGCGAATATACATTAAGAAATTCATTGCAGCCGGGCGCGGTGGCTCAAGCCTGTAATCCCAGCACTTTGGGAGGCCGAGGCGGGTGGATCCCGAGGTCAAGAGATCGAGACCATCCTGGTCAACATGGTGAAACCCCGTCTCTACTAATACAAAAAATTAGCTGGGCACGGTGGCGCGTGCCTGTAATTCCAGCTACTCAGGAGGCTGAGGCAGGAGAATTGCCTGAACCCAGGAGGCGGAGGTTGCGGTGAGCCGAGATCGCGCCATTGCACTCCAGCCTGGGTAACAAGAGCGAAACTCCGTCTCAAAAAAAAAAAAAAAAAAAAGAAATTCATTGCAGAAAATTGACTTACACAATTTTGGAAAGGTCTTGGCAAGTCTGAAAGGATGGCTGGGAACCCTTCAGTGTGAGATGAAGCTGCTCTCCCTAGGCAGAATTTCCTCTTAAAGCCTCATCTGATTGAATTAGGTTTACTCAGATTATAATCCCTTTTACTTAAAGACAATTGAGGGCGCGGTGGCTCATGCCTGTAATCCCAGCCACTGCACTCCAGCCTGGGCAACAGAGCAAGACTCCATCTCAAAATAAAATAAATATGCCAGTAGCACCTAGTGTTTGATTGAATGACTAGGGTCTATAGCCTACCCAAGTTGCCACATTAAAGGCCATCATCACACTGATACTCAAACCAGACAGATGTCTCCTCCAAAAAAGTATAGATTAATGTCCCTTATGAAAATGGAGGCAAAGGACCGGGCGCGGTGGCTCAAGCCTGTAATCCCAGCACTTTGGGAGGCCGAGGCGGGTGGATCACGAGGTCAAGAGATCGAGACCATCCTGGTCAACATGGTGAAACCTCGTCTCTACTAAAAATACAAAAAATTAGCTGGGCAGGGTGGCGCGTGCCTGTAATCCCAGCTACTCAGGAGGCTGAGGCAGGAGAATTGCCTGAACCTAGGAGGCGGAAGTTGCGGTGAGCCGAGATCGCGCCATTGCACTCCAGCCTGGGTAACAAGAGAGAAACTCCGTCTCAAAAAAAAAAAAAAAGAAAAAGAAAAGAAAATGGAGGCAAAAACGTCAACAAAATACTAACAATTCAAAATCTAGCAACATAGTAAAAGGATTATGCACCATAACCAAGTGGGATTTATTCTAGAAATGTGTGACTGGTTCAATATAGGAAAATCAATGTAATGCATCATATGAATAGAATAAAGGGAAAAAACTATGCGATCATCTTGATAGAGGCAGGCAAGACTGTTTCTCTAAAATTTAAACAGAGTGACCATATGACCTAGCAATTGCCCCCTTTAAACAAAATACATTATATCTATACAATAGACTATTATTTAGCCACAAAAAGAAATAAAATACTGATTAATGCTCAACATGGGTGAATATCGAATGCAACCTAAATTGAGGGGCCGGGTGTGGTAATCCCAGCACTTTGGGAGGCGGAGGTGAGATGATTGCTTGAGCCCAGGAGCTGGAAACCAGCTTGGGCAACATAGTGAGATCTCCTCCTCTTAAAAATAAAAAAAATGAGGCCGGGCATGGTGACTCAACGCCTGTAATCCCAGCACTTTGAGAGGCTAAGGCGGGCGGATCACAGGGTTAGGAGTTTGAGACCAGCCTGGCCAATATGGTGAAACCCCGTCTCTACTAAAAATACAAAAATTATTTGAGCATGGTGGCTCATGCCTGTAATCCCAGCTACTGGGGAGGCTGAGGCAGGAGAATCTCTTGAATCTCCGAGGCAGAGGTTGCAGTGACCCAAGATGGTACTATTGCACTGCAGGCCTGGGCAACAAGAACAAAACTCCATCTCAAAAAATGATGATAATAAAATAAAAATTTTTTAAATGAGGTGAGAGGATCACTTGAGCCCAAGAAGTTGAGGCCGCAGTGAGTCCTGATGGCGACACTATATTCCCACCTGGGTGACAGAGTGAGGAGACCCTGCAGCAACAGGAAGAAAAAAAAACAAATGAACAAGTGAAAGAAGTCAGATGCAAAAGTCAGACATTATATGATTCTGTTTATATACAATGTCCAGTATAGGCAAATCTATAGAGACTGAAAGTAAATTAGGATTATCAGAGATTAGGGTGGGATAAAATTTGGAGTGTCTGCTAATTGGTGTACTTTTTGTTTTTTTTAAAAAAAAATTTAGGCTGGGTACGGTGGCTCACGCCTGTAATCCCAGCACTTTGCGAGGCTGAGGTGGGCGGATCATGAGGTCAAGAGATCGAGACCATCCTGGCCAATATGGTGAAACACCATCTCTACTAAAAATACAAAAATTAGCTGAGCGTGGTGGCATGTGCCTGTAGTCCCAGCTACTCGGGAGGCTGAGGCAGGAGAACTGCTCGAACCCGGGAGGCATAGGTTGCAGTGAGCTGAGATCGCGCCACTGCACTCCAGCCTGGTGCCTGGTGATGGAGTGAGACTTTGTCTCAAAAAAATAAATAAATAAAAAATAAAAAAAATTATTTTTAAGAGATGGTGGCGTGGCAGTTCACTATGCTGTTGTTGGTCTTGAAATCCTTAGCTTGAGTGATCTGTCCACCTTGGCATTACAAAGTGCTGGGATTACAGGCACGAGACACTGCAGCAGGCCACAAGTTTTCTTTTGTTAGAAAAAAACAAACACTCTTGTAACCCACATCCCTCTATTGCTACCACTCATTGTCTCAATTTCTCTTACAGAATGTGATAAAATGTAAGAAATTTTCTTACATTCCTCTAAAGAGTTATCTGGGCCGGGCATGGTGGCTCACGCCTGTAATCCAAGCACTTTGGAGGCCAAGGTGGGTGGATCACCTGAGGTTGGGAGTTCAAGACCAACCTGACCTACATGGTGAAACCCCATCTTTAAATATAAAATAAATAAATAAATGGGAAAAAAACAAAAAACAAAAAACGAGTTATCTGTATTTGTTGCTTGCCTGTTGGTGATTTTTCTCCCATCATTCTCTCTTGAATATTCTCCAATCAGGCTTTTACATCTAACTTTCACACACTCCTCTTCAGAGTCAGACATGAATGACCTTGACGTTGCAAAAAATAAAATGGCCACGGGGCACTGTGGATCTCACCTGTAATCCCAGCATTTCAGAAGGCCAAGGCGGGCGGATCACCTGAGGCCAGGAGTTTGAGACTAGCTTGACCAACATGGCCAAACCCCTTCTCTAAAAAAAACACAAAAATTAGCCACACCTGGTGGTCCACACTTGTAATCCTAGCTACTCCGGAGGTTGAGGCAGGAGAATCACTTGAACCCCAGAGGCAAAGTTTGCAGTGAGCCGAGATTGCCCACTGCACTCCAGCCTGGGTGACAAAGCAAGACTTAGTCTCAAAACAAACAAACAAATACCAACAACAACAACAACAAAAGTCCAGGCATAGAGGGTCACGTCTGTAATTGCAGCACTTTGGGAGGCAGAGGTGGGCGGATCATTTAAGGTCAGGAGTCCAGGACCAGCCTGGTCAACATGGCGAAACCCCGTGTCTACTAAAAATACAAAAAATTAGTCGGATGTGCTCTTTTGAACGCCAGGAGGGGGAGGTCGCAGTGAAACCAGATCGTGCCACTGCACTCCAGCCTGGGTGACAGAGCAAAACTGTGACTCAAGAAACAAAAAAAAGAAAAGGACCGGGCACGGTGGCTCATGCCTGTAATCCCAGCACTTTGGGAGGCCGAGGCGGGTGGGTCACGAGGTCAAGAGATTGAGACCATCCTGGTCAACATGGTGAAACCTCGTCTCTACTAAAAATACAAAAAATTAGCTGGGCATGGTGGCGCATACCTGTAGTCTCAGCTACTCGGGAGGCTGAAGCAGGAGAATTGCCTGAACCCAGGAGGCGGAGGTTGCGGTGAGCCGAGATCGCGCCATTGCACTCCAGCCTGGATAACAAGAGCGAAACTCCGTCTCAGAAAAAAAAAAAAAAAAGAAAATAAATCAAATGGCCAATTCCCAATCCCCATTTTTTTTTAAGGGTATAGTGGTGGTGAGACAGTGGGTGGTTTCTTTTTGTTTGTTTTCTTTTGTTGAAATAGAGTCTCGCTCTGAAGCCCAGACTGGAGCGCAGTGGCTCGATCGCAACTCACTGCAACCTCCGCCTCCTAGGCTCAAAGGATTCTCTTGCCTCAGCCTCCTGAGTAGCTGGGACTACAGGTGTCCATCATCAAGCCTGGCTAATTTTTGTATTTTTGATGGAGATAGGGTTTTATCGTCTTGGCCAGGATGGTCTGCAACTTCCCTGAGCTGAAGCAATCTGCTTCCCTCGGCCTCCCAAAGCGCTGAGATTTCAGGCGTTAGTCACTGTTCCCGGCTTGTTCCCTTCTTACTTACTTGAATCATCAGGGGCTTCTGAAGTATCAGGATCTCTCTCCATGTTAAAAAAGTGTACTCTCCCACTCCCTGGACACCATCCCTTCCTGGGCTTGAGTCAATGGCTGCTCTTTGAAAGCTTTCTTTCTTGTTCCTCTTTCCCCTACTGCTCTCTTTCTGACCCTGTGCTCTGTGAATCACGTTCAAGGTTAAATCCCTTCACTTCTTATCTCCTTTACATGCACTGCTAATCCAGGTCATCCAATCTCATGGTTTTTAATACCGCCCAAAAAGGGAAATTACTTTCAGATTTTTTTTTTTTTTTTTTTTTTGAGGAGTCTCACAGTGTCACCAGGCTGGAGTGCAGTGACTCCATCTCAGCTCACTGCAACCTTCGCCTCCCGGGTTCAAGCGATTCTCCTGCCTCAGCCTCCTGAGTAGCTGGGTCTACAGGCAGGCACCACCAGGCCCAGCTAATTTTTGTATTTTTAGTAGAGATGGGGTTTCATCATGTTGGCCAGGATGGTCTTATCTCTTGACCTCATGATCTGCCCACCTCAGCCTCCCAAAGTGCTAGGATTACAGGCATGAGCCACTGCGTCCGGCCTATTTTCAGATTTTTATTTCCAGGCTTGTATGTCAAACTACCAATTCAATATCTCTGCTTGGATGTCTAATAAGTTATGTGAATTGAACTTAAAATTCCCAAACTCAGAAAAAAAAAAAATTCCCAAACTCAGTTTATGGCTCCCTTCAGTGAATGCTGACCTATTTTCAGGCCTCTCTAGCTTAGTAAAGCCAACTCCAACTCCATCTGCCCAGTGGATTGAATCAAAAATCTTAGTGCTGTCTTTGACTTCTTCCCTTTCTCATAGCTCAACTCAATCTGTCAGAAAATCTTGCTTTTTTTTCTTTAAAATAGCTGGGCGAAGTGGCTCATGCCTATAAACCCACCACTTCGGGAGGCTGAAGGCGGGCGGATCACTTGAGGTTGGGAATTCGAGACCAGCCTGACCAACATGGAGAAACCCCGTCCCTACTAAAATACATGAAAAAAAAAAAAAAAATAGCTGGACGTGGTGGAACATACCTGTAGTCCCAGCTACTCGGAAGGCTGAGGCAGGAGAATTGCTTGAACCCAGAAGGTAGATGTTTCAGTGAGCCAAGGTCATACTATTGCACTCCAGCCTGGGCAACAAGAGCAAAACTCCATCTCAAAAAATACATATATTATATATCCAGATAACTGCCACTTCTTACCACCATCATCTCTCAACTAGATATAGTTTATCTCATAACTCAATCTGCTGCCTTTGTCCATCCCACTCTAAAATTCTACTTCCAACATAGTAGAAAGAGTAATCCTTTAAAAATGTAAATCAAGGCAAGGCGTGGTGGCTGACACCTGTAATCCCCATACTTTGGGAGGCCAAGGCGGGCAGATCACGTGAGGTCAGAAGTTACAGATTAGTCTAGCAAACATGGTGAAGCCTCCTCTTTACTAAAAATACAAAAATTAGCCTGGCATGGTGGCAAATGCCTGTAACCCCAGCTACTCGGGAGACTGAGGTAGGAGAATCCTTTGAACTCGGGAGGTGGAGAATGCAGTAAGCTGAGATCATGCCACTGCACTCCAGATCGGACAACAGTGAGACTCTGTCTCCAAAAAAAAAAATGCAAATCAGATCATATTATTCCCTGGCTGGAAACTTGAATGGCTTTATCCCTCAGAGTCAAAGCCGAGGACCTCACAATGTAGTATTGTAGAATTTGGTCTCTTGCCACCTTTTTCTTTCTTTTTTTTTTTTTTGAGACGGAGTCTTTTTTTTTTTTTTTTTTTTTTTTTTTTTTTTTTTTTTTTTTTTTTTTTTTTTTTTTTTGAGACGGAGTGTCGCTCTTGTTACCCAGGCTGGAGTGCAATGGCGCGATCTCGGCTCACCGCAACCTCCGCCTCCTGGGTTCAGGCAATTCTCCTGCCTCAGCCTCCTGAATAGCTGGGATTACAGGCACGCGCCACCATGCCCGGCTAATTTTTTGTATTAGTAGAGACGGGGTTTCACCATGTTGACCAGGATGGTCTCGATCTCTTGACCTCGTGATCCACCCGCCTCGGCCTCCCAAAGTGCTGGGATTACAGGCTTGAGCCACCGCGCCCGGCGAGACGGAGTCTTGCTCTGTTGCCCAGGTTGGAGTGCAATTGGGTGATCTCAGCTCACCACAACCTCCACCTCTCGGGTTCCAGCAATTCTCCTGCCTCAGCCTCCTGAGTAGCTGGGATTACAGAAAAATGCACCATCACGCCTGGCTAATTTTGTATTTGTAATAAAGACAGTGTTTCTCCATGTTAGTCAGGCTGATCTCGAACTCCCAACCTCAAGTGATCAGCCTGCCTCGGCCTTCCAAAGTACTGGGATTATAGGCATGAGCCACCTTGCCCGGCCCCCTTACCACCTTTCTGACTTATAGCAGTGTTTCCCTTCATTCTTTTTTTTTTTTTCCTTTTTGAGACAGTCTCACTCTGTCGCCCAGGCTGGAGTGCAGTAGCTCCATCTTGGCTCACTGCAACCTACACCTCCCAGGTTCAAGCAATTCTCTGCCTCAGCCTCCTGAGTAGCTGGGATTACAGGCGCCTACCACCACACCTGGCCAAATTTTGTATTTTTAGTAGAGATGGGGGTTTCACTATCTTGGCCAAGCTGGTCTTGAACTCCTGACCTCATGATCCACCTGCCTCAGCCTCCCCAAGTGCTGGGATTACAGGCATTAGCCACCACGCCTGGCCCCTTCATTTAACTTTGCTCAATCCCCTAGCTTTTCAGTAAACAAGCCAAACCTGGTCTCGGCTTAAGCCTTTGCATTTGCTATTTGCTCTGCCAAAAGCTCTTCCTCCAAATAAAATCACTTTATCCCTTCCCTTCTTCAGGTTACTCTTGAAAGCTGCTCATCAGCAAGGCCTTCCCAGAACTCTGTATTCAGAAAGCAAGCACCCTTTCTCCCACAAGCCCTGTTCCCATTCTCTGATTAGTTTTTCTCTTTATTACTTACACCGTCTTCCATATCATACTTGTTTTTTCTCCTGTTTGCCTCTCTAGAAAGATGGGCTTGTTGAATTCAGAGCTTTTAGTTTTGTCTGGTTCTCCATGCCCAGTAAGAACACATAGTAGGTGCTCAATAGTTGTTGAATGCGTGAGTGAGTAGAATACTGAAAAGATATTGCAAGAAGATGGGAATAGCAGTTATTTCTGAGGAGGCAAAATAATAGGAGGAAAGGACAACCTAATTTTTTTTATTTATTTATTTTTTTGAGACCAAGTTTTGCTCTTGTTGCCCAAGCTGAAGTGCAATGACCCAATCTCATCTCACTGCAACCTCTGCCTCCTGCATTCAAGCGATTCCTCTGCCTCAGCCTCCCGAGTAGCTGGGATTACAGGTGCCACCAGGCCTGGCTAATGTTCTGTATTTTTAGTAGAAATCGGGGGTTTGGGGAGTGGGGGTGGTTTCACCATGTTAGCCAGGCTGGTCTCGAACTCTTGACCTCAGGTGATCTGCCTGCCTTGGCCTCCCAAAGTGCTGGGATTACAGGCATGAGTCACTGCAGCTGGCCAGGACAGCATTATTTTTACATTTTACACTTCAATGTTGTTATTCAGTATATATGTGAACAATAGCCAGAAATAAGGCTTGAGTCAGTATTTAATGAGGCATTTACGGCTTTTAAATTCGAGTTTAAGGGTAAAATAGGAGCTACCAGGGAGTTGTGTCAATCTGTGTTGTGATCAGGTAAACCTTCAACTGGAGAGCGGACTAAAGCTGTTCTAAACTGGAGACCATGCAAGAAGCTGAAGGATTTTCAAATCAGGCTGGACATTTTGTATTAAATAAATACTTAAGACCACCGGGCGAGGTGGCTCACACCTATAATGCCCAGCACTTTGGGAGGCTGAGGCAGGTGGAACATGTAAAGTCAGGAGTTTGAGACCAGCCTGGCCAACATGGTGAAATTTATCTCTACTAAAAATACAAAACTTAGCTGGGCACAGTCGCTCAGGATTACGCCTGTAATCCTGGCACTTTGTGAGGCCAACACAGGTGTATCACCTGAGGTCAGGAGTTCAAAGCCAGCTTAGCCAATATGGTGAAACCCTGTCTCTACTAAAAATACAGAAATTAGGTGTGCATGGTGGCATGCACCTGTAGTCCCAGCTACTCGGAGGGGGGGGCTGAGGCAGAAGAATCACTTGAACCCAGGAGGTGGAGGTTGCAGCGAGCTGAGCTGAGATAGTGCCACTGCAGTCCAGCCTGGTGACGAGCGAGACGCCATCTTTTTTTTTTTTTTTTTTTCAAAACCACTCCAGACTGGGAGACAGAGTAGGAATGGAATGGAGTGGAATGGAGTGGAATGGCATGGCATGGCATGGAATGGAATGAAATGGCATGGCATGGAATGGCATGGAATGGAGTGGAATGGCATGAAATGGCTTGGAATGGCATGGCATGGAATGGAATAACATGGAATGGCATGGCATGGAATGACATGGAATGGCATGGCATGGCATGGAATGAAATGGAATGGAATGGCATGGCATGGCATAGAATGGAATGGCAGGGAAGGGAAGGGAAGGGAAAATTGTGGAGACTGTCTTAGCCCTCTTATGTACAAGCACTAGGTAGATCCAGGTCTACTTAATGGTTTGCCATATCCAAGAACATACTAAGAAAGTGTGGCACACAGTTGTCTCTATTCTCCTATCTCTTAAAATAGGGCATCCTCTTACACTCCCAAATCTTGGACTTTACCTGAGGTGGACTCAAGATGCAAGTCCCCCTTTGTTCACATTCAAAACTCCTTTTCTTTTCTGTTTTTTTTTTTTTTGAGACGGAGTTTCGCTCTTGTTACCCAGGCTGGAGTGCAATGGCACGATCTCGGCTCACTGCAACCTCCGCCTCCTGGGTTCAGGCAAGTCTCCTGCCTCAGCCTCCCGAGTAGCTGGGATTACAGGCACGCACCACCATGCCCAGCTAATTTTTTTTTTTTTTGTATTTTTAGTAGAGACAGGGTTTCACCATGTTGACTAGGATAGTCTCGATCTCTTGACCTTGTGATCCACCTGCCTCAGCCTCCCAAAGTGCTGGGATTACAAGCGTGAGCCACTGCGCCCGGCTCTGTTTTTTTGTTTGTTTGTTTAATTAAAGACGGGGTTTCACCATATTGGTCAGGCTGGTCTTGAACTCCCGACCTCAGGTGATCCCCTGCTTGGATTACAGGCATGAGCCACCACGCCCGGCCTTTTTTTTTTTTAAGACAGAGTCTCACTCTGTCCCCCAAGCTAGAGTTCAGTGGCATGATTTCTGCTCACTGCAACCTCCACCTCCCTGGTTCAAGCGATTCTCCTTCCTCATTCTCCTGAGTAGCTGGGATTACCGGTGCCTGCCACCATGCCCAGCTAATTTTTGTGTTTTTAGTAAAGACAGGATTCTACCATGTTGGCCAGGCTGGTCTGGAACTCCTGGTCTCAAGTGATCTCCCCACCCCAGCCTCCCAAAGTGCTGGAATTACAAGCATAAGCCTCCATCCCAGCACCTTTTCTTTTTTTTTTCTTGATGGCATCTCGCTCTGTTGCCCAGGCTGGAGTGCAGTGGTGTTGATCTCTGCTCACTGCAACCTCCGCCTCCTAAGCTCAAGCCTCTTGGGATTACAGGCACATGCCACCACACCCAGCTAATGTTCAGAGTATTTTAGTAAAGATGGTGTTTCATGATGTTGGCCAGGCTAATCTGAAACTACTGACCTCAGGTGATCTGCCCACCTCAGCCTCCAAAAGTTCTGGGATTACAGGCATGAGCCACTGCATCCAGCCAAAATTTATTTTTGTGTGTGTGTGTCCATCTCTGCAAGGATATTTGAAGTATGTATAGCAGAGAAAGTTGGTTCTGCTTAAAAAGAAAGTTTGTTTTACTTAATTCCATCTCCTTTAAAAATCTTGTTTTAATAAATTGTTTTGACACAGGATCTCACTTTGTCACCCAGGCTAGAGTGCAGTGGTACCACCTCAGCTCACTGCAACCTCCACCTCCCAGGCTAAAACGATTCTCACACTTTAGCCTCCTGAGTAGCTGGGATCACAGGCGCACACCACCAAGCCCAATGAATTTTTTTTTTTTTTTTTTTGAGACGGAGTTTCGCTCTTGTTACCCAGGCTGGAGTGCAATGGCATGATCTCGGCTCACCGCAACCTCCGCCTCCTGGGTTCAGGCAATTCTCCTGCCTCAGCCTCCTGAGTAGCTGGGATTACAGGCACGCGCCACCATGCCCGGCTAATTTTTTGTATTTTTAGTAGAGACGGGGTTTCACCATGTTGACCAGGATGGTCTCGATCTCTTGACCTCGTGATCCACCCGCCTCGGCCTCCCAAAGTGCTGGGATTACAGGCGTGAGCCACCTGTAAAATTCGCCCGGCCCAGCGAATTTTTTTAATATTTTTCGTAGAGACAGAATTTTGCCATGTTGGCCAGGCTGGTCTCCAACTCCTGGCCTCAAGTGATCTGCCAGCCTTGGCTTCTCAAAGTGTTGGGATTACAGGCGTGAGCCACAATGCCTGGCCAGAATCTTCTATCTTAAACCATACTGTACATTGTGGACTTAGAAGCAAAGAATTTAGGCATTTTTACTCTCTGATATTGCCATGCCTGAGCTGGGAGTAAGGCCCTGTATAAGTAAACGAATTGGGACTGCAGGGTCCATAGGAAACGGACACATCATTAATTCTTGGCATGTCATCCTGCCTCAGTGAGTCTAGTGACGGGAACTCTGTAGTTTCTTTCTTTCTTTTTTTTCTTTTTTTAGAGCGGGAGGGAAGGAGGGAGAGAGGGCAGGCGGGGAAGGGAAAGGAGAAGAGGTGGGAACTCTGGTTTCTAGCTTGGTGCATGGTAATTCCACCAACAGAAATAATCCCTCAAGCAGATGTTGCAGGAGAAACAGGTAGGTATGTGAGTCAGTTTCAGACATTAGGAGTTTGCAAATATAGGTGCAGATATATTACTGGCAGTTAGAGATAGACAGTAACCTTTGGCGTTGCCATTCACGGTGGCTCATGCCCAGCACTTTCGGAGGCTGAGGTGGCCAGATCACTTGAGGCCAGGAGTTTCAGAACAGCCTGGCCAACATGGCGAAACCCTGTCTCTATCCAAAAATACAACTAGCCAGGCACAGTGGCGCAAGTCTGTAGCACCAGCTATGGGGAAGTCTGAGGCCGGAGAATCACTGGAATCTGGGAGGTGGAAGCTGCAGTAAGCCGAGATCACTGCACTCCAGCCTGGGCAATACAATGGGACTCTGTCTCAAAAGAAACAAAACAAAACGAAAAACTTGGGAGTCATCAACATGATACTGAATGACTAGTTTGGATGAGAAACATCCAAAGACTTTGCTAAAAACAGCAAGATCAGTTTTCAGGGTCTTTGGGGAACAACAAGGTTAAAGAATAACAATGTATTTGGTTGGATGAAGATCATCACTGTCAACTTAATGTAAACATTTTCTGTCCCATTGGGTAAAAATGGACAAATACAAGTAACCCTTTTCAGGAGTTTGGATGCAAAAGAAGGGGAGAAACAGGTGAAACTTTTGTGGGTTATTATTTATTTTTTTCCTTTTTTTTTTCCTTTTTTGAGAGGGAGTTTTGCTCTTGTCTTCCAGCAAGAGTGCAATGCAATGGCACAATCTCAGCTCACTGTAACCTCCACCTCCCGGGTTCAAGTGATTCTCCTGCCTCAGCCTCTCAAGTAGCTGGGATTACAGGTGCCCCCCACCAGAAGCTAGTTTTTGTATTTTTAGTAGAGATAGGGTTTTACCATGTTGGTCAGGCTGGTCTTGAACTGCTGGCCTCAGGTGATCCACCTGCCTCCCAAAGTGCTGGGATTACAGGTGTGAGCCACTGAGCCTGGCCTGGTTATTTATTTATTTTTGAGACAGAGTTTTGCCTTTATAACCCAGGCTGGGGCGCCAAGGCTCAATCTCTGTTTACTGCAACCTCCACCTCCCAGGTTCAATTATCCTGCCTCAGCCTCCTGAGTAGCTGGGATTACAGGCATGCACCAGCATGCCCAGTTAATTTTTTACTTTTAGTAGAGATGAGGTTTCTCCATGTTGATCAGGCTGGTCTTGAACTCCCAACCTCAGGTGATCCTCCTGCCTCGGCTTCACAAAGTGTGGGATTACAGGCATGAGCCACTGTGCCTGGCCTGTGGTTATGTTTTGTTACAACAGACTTGAGCAAGTTTATAGCTTAAGAACGCAAGGAAGAAAAGGTCTCTGGATCAGGCAGGGGAGAAAAGAATTAGAGGCTAAAGTGAGTAGCTGGCCCTAAAAAGAAAAAAAAAGAAGAGGAGATAGAGGAGGGAAGGGGAATGATAAAAGAGTCCCTCAGCGTTTAGATCAGACCCCAGCAGGTGGGGTGGCCAGTGGACAAGGTAACTTTATGGGAGGAGGAAGTGATTGAGGAAAATCACACATTAACTGCCTCAGTTTTCTCAATGACTTAGGAAAGAAGGACATCTATTTATAGAAAGGAAGCCGGGGTCCCAGGGATAATATGAGGATTAATGAATATCAACAAAAATATGACTTCATGTTTATTAAATGTTTACTTTTTTTTTTTTTTTGAGACAAAGTCTCACTCTGTCACCCGGGCTGGAGTGCAATGGTGCAATCATAGCTCATTGCAGCCTTAAACTCCTGGCACAAGCAATCCTCCTGCCTCAGCCAGCTAATGAATATTTTAGTATTTAGTAATATGCTATTAAGATAAGGATATTAAATATTATTTAATGCTTAAACTAATACTATGAGATAGAAATTATTCTAGTCCTCATTTTATGAATGAGGAGGCTGAAATTTACAAGACCAGTGCTCTAACCCCTGAGCTATGGAGACAAATGCGAAGCTGAAGTTCAGAGTGGGGCAGTAACTTGTAGATCAGAGCTTAGTTAAGTGGCAAAGGCTGGAGAGGAAGAAAAGCTCCCTGATTACAAATCTCAAAAGTAAGAAAGATATCATGCAGGGAAATGAGAAGGTAACCATCTATAATTGATAGAAAGCTTTACATTTCCAAAGTGAAAAAGAACAACAGTACAGGTAAGTGATGAAAGAAGGCACATCTGGACGCGCGGTGAGGTGGCTCATGCCTGTAATCCCAGCACTTTGGGAAGCCAAGGTGGGAGAATCAACTGAGGTCAGGAGTTCGAGACCAGCCTGGCCAACATGGTGAAACCCCGTCTCTACTAAAAATACAAAAATTGGCCAGGTATCATGGCATGCACCTGTAATCTTAGTTACTACTAGGGAGGCTGAAGCAGCAGAATTGCTTGAACATGGAAAGCGGAGGTTGCAGCAAGCCAAGATCGCGCCACTACGCTCCAGCCTGGGCAACAGAGCGAGACTCCATCTAAGAAAAAAAAAAAAGGCGCATCTGAATCTTTCCAGCCACAATCCTGCCAAAATGCAGATATATAAGCCCTCTGAACCCTCAGTGCAACACATTTATTCAAATCTGCTTTGAATAATTTGACAAATCTGCTTAACAATGACCTGATTAGGGGTAGGCACAAAAAGGGGGTGGCACAGTGATTTTCTAGTACACTTTCCTACTTAGGAATGCTCCTCATAGCTATTCTATTGCAGAGGAATAGCCATAAGGAATTATTGAAATGGCAAAACCCTATATCCTCTGGAAAGCATCCTACCTGCCTCTCCCCTTCCCCTTCCCCCTGCCAGTGGCTCTCAGACTCTAGCATGCATAATAATCCCCAGGAAGGCATCTTGAATTAGGTTCCTGGGTCCCACCCCAGAATTTCTGTTTCAGTAATTCACACGCGGGACTCAAAAATTTGCATGTCTGTGTAGGGGCGGAGAGGGTGTGATCCCTTTCCTCCTGATAGTAAGAGTCAAGAGGACACTCCAATGACAAAAGGCAGATTAACAAGAGAAAAGCATAACAAATTTATCTAATCAAAGTTTTACCTGACAAAGGAGCCTTCAGAGATGAAGATTGAAAGACTCAGAAAAAAAGTGTCTATTTTTATGCTTAGCTTCTGTGAAGAACGGACAGTTGTGTAGAATCGTAGGACTGGACCAAAAGACTGAGTGGGGAAACCCAGCAAAGCCTGTCTTGAGAGAGAAGGGAACGGGAGACAGGAGAGCAGGAAAAGTTTAGAGAGAGACTTTGCTTCTGAGGCCCTTCCAACATCCCTCAGTTGTAAATACTCAGCATGACCCAGCGCCATGGCTTGTCCCTGCGGTTCTAGCTACTCAGGTTGCTTAAGGTCAGGAGTTCAAGACCAGCCTAGGCAACATAGTGCCCCCCACTGCCATTTTTTAAGATACCTGAACACATAAACACGGTATACAAAAACAAAACCCCAAAGTACTCAACATGCCAAGGCACCAAATTTTGGGGTATTGTTTTCTGAGCCCTAACATCTGGCAAGTCCCCGGTGACAGCCATGCTGCTCACTCAGGACCACACTTTGAGAATCCCTGCTCTGTCTGGCTTCACCATGTTATATGCCACCTGCAGTTCAGAAAAAGAGGACCGGGCAGGGTGTGGTGGCTCACCCCTGTAATTCCTGCACTTTGAGGGGCCGAGGCGGGAGGATCATGAGGTCAAGAGATCGAGACCATCCTGGCCAACAGAGAGAAACCCGTCTCTACTAAAAATACAAAAATTAGCTGGGTGTGGTGGCACTCACCTATAGTCCCAGCTACTTGGGAGGCTGAGGCAGGAGAATCCCTTGAACCCGGTAGGCGGAGGTTGCAGTGAGCCGAGATGACGCCACTGCACTCCAGCCTGGTGACAGAGCGAGACTCCATCTCAAAAAAAAAAAAAAGACAACCCGTTGGCTTAGATTACAACAGTGGGAAGGCTTTTTATTGTTGTTTGTTTTTTGTTTTGTTTTGAGACTGAGTCGGAAAAGCAAAGGCATGAGCCACCAGAGTCCAGCCCAGTGGGCAGGCTTTTGTTTTCCTTTCTGAGAGCTGTAGGCAATAAACCTTGGTGAAGAAGCTAATGCCCCAAGGGGGAGCCAGCCCTCCAGCTTACCACAGGGACTACTCAGAATTTCCTGCAAAAAAGAAAGTGCAAGGCCTGGCTAGGTGGCTCATGCCTGTAATCCTAGCACTTTGGAAGGCTGAAGTGGGCGGATCACCCAAGGTCAGGAGTTCAAGACCAGCCTGGCCCACATGGTGAAACCCTGTCTCTATTAAAAACACAAAAAATTAGCTGGGCATCGTGGTCGGCGCCTGTAATCCCAGCTACTCAGGAGGCTAGGGCAGGAGAATCGCTTGAATCCGGGAGGTAGAGGTTGCAGGGAGCCGAGATCTCACCACTGCACTCCTCCAGCCTGGGCAACAAGAGTGAGACTCCGTCTGGCAAAAAAAAAAAAAAAAAAAAAAAAGTGCAAAAAACCGGTAACTTCTGGCGTAGTAGCAGCCGAAACACAATAGAGATTAATCGGAGAGCTGAGAACTGTGCTTATTTGAATTTTAACCAATTAAGAGTCAGATTTTTATTCCAGCATTCTCTTCCTCAGAACAGTCATGTCAAAAATCAAAACCAACTTTCAAAAAAATAAAATAAAATAAAATAATTTTTAAAAAATAATAAAAAAAAACTTTCTAGATTTTGCTTTGTTTTGCTTTTTTGGAGACAGAATCTTGCTCTGCCACCCAGGCTGCCACCTTGTTCCCCAGGTTGGTCTCAAACTCCTGAGCTCAGGCAATCTATCTGCCTCGGCCTCACAAAGTGCTAGAATTACGGGCCTGAGCCACAGTGCCCAGCCGACAATGTATTTTCACATGTATGTGAGAAAATGTCCTGGTGTTCCAGATGCTGGCAGTTTCTAAATATAAAACATACATTTCCAGAGATCTATTTTGCAGAGAGGTATTCCCAGTATTTTTATATCAAAGACTTTTAAATTATTCTTTTTAATAGAGAAGTAAACTTTCCCACAGAGAGTAACCTAATATCTGACATTAACCAAAAAAAGAAAGAAAAAAGTCATAGACTTTCAAAAAATACACCCATGCTGAAATGGCAGTTCCTTAAGAAGTCTTCTGTTGAAAGGCATTTCTTTTTTTTTTTTTTCCCTGCTTTAACAAACTGTATTCATGCTAATGAAATTTTAATCTTCTTTATCATGGCCAAAATCCAAATTGTAGGACAATCTTCAGAAAAGATGGAATGTAAAATCTTGAGTTCACTTTAGATGTCATCAAATCTTCATCATCATCTCCAATGTCATCAGACTGAATTTCATCATCATCTCCCTACCAAATGTATCAGTTTCATTGATTTTAGCATGCCTGGAAGCTTGCCATATGCCTTCAGACTTCTAGCTTCGTCTGCATTGTATTTTAAAATTACTCAGCTTTGTTATCCTGGTAGTCTTGGAGACCAACCAATATTATGTCGGAGGTATTTATCTAAACCTTTTCTCTCAGTTTTCCTCTGATGTGACATAACCTCTTTACACCATCGACATTGCTTCTAGCCGTCCATTTCCCAACATTTTGATTCCCTGAGCATACTCCTCACCATCCTCTTTGAATATCAGTTCTCTTATTTTCAGATTCGTTCTCATTCTTACCTCTACGTCTATATTTACCTCCTTTACCTTTATTCTTGGGCATGGCGGTGGCAGCGACCTCGCGGGGTCTCTGACTTCTTTCCGGGCGGCGGCTGCTGCTCCGAGGGGCGACACGAGAGAGCGCGCAGGATGAAGCAGGTGCTGGAGGCCAGGCAGCGTGCGCCGAAAGGCGCTTCTTCAGACCCTGAAACTCACCTGCTGGGGGAGCACTGAAGCTTCCATTTCTGTCTCAAGCACAAATGGAATGCTCAGGTTAAAACTCCACTTCTACAGATGTGCATAGGGCAGTCTTTTTGGTCTTTTTTTTTTTTTTTTTTTTTTTTTCCTGAGGCAGAGTTTCACTCTGTCATCCAGGCTGGAGTGCAGTGGCGCCATCTCAGCTCACTGCAACCTCTGCCTCCTGGATGCAAGCAATTCTCCTGCCTCAGCCTCCTGAGTAGTTGGGACTACAGGTGTGTGCTATCACGCCCAGCTAATTTTTGTTGTTGTTGTTGTTGTTGTTGTTTTGAGACAGAGTTGCTCTGTCGCCAGGCGCCAGGCTGGAGTGCAGTGGCGCGATCTCGGCTCACTGCCTCCTCCGCCTCCCGGGTTCAAGCAACTCTCCTGCCTCAGCCACCGAGTAGCTGGGACTACAGGCGCGCGCCACCACACCCTGCTAATTTTTGTATTTTTAGTAGAGACGGGGTTTCACCTTGTTGACCAGGATGGTCTCGATCTCTTGACCTCGTGATCCACCCCCCTCGGCCTCCCAAAGTGCTGGGATTACGGGCGTGAGCCACCGCGCCCGGCCCCTGACTATTTTTAAAAGAATTTTAGGCTGGGCGCGGTGGCTCAAGGCCTATAATTCCAGCACTTTGGGAGCCGAGGCGGGTGGATCACGAGGTCAAGAGATCCAGACCATCCTGGTCAACGTGGTGAAACCCCGTCTCTACTAAAAATACAAAAATTAGCTGGGCGTGGCGGCGCGCGCCTGTAATCCCAGCCACTCAGGAGCCTGAGGCAGGAGAATTGCCTGAACCCGGGAGGCGGAGGTTGCGGTGAGCCGAGATCGCACCATTGCACTCCAGACTGGGTAACAAGAGTGAAACTCGATCTCAAAATAAATAAATAAATAAATAAAAAATAAAAGATTTTTAGTAGTGATGGAGCTCTCACTATGGTGCCCAGGCTGATCTTGAACTCCTGGCCTCAAGTGACCCTCCCGTCTCAGCCTCTCAAAGTGCTGAGATTAGAGGCATAAGCCACCACACTCAGACTCTTTCTTTTAATTTGAAAGCTCATAATGACTTATCGTTAGATTTTAATACTGCCACTTCTAGCCAATATTTACTGCAATCTGGAGGGCTTTGTGCACAGGGAAATATAAACACTGGCAAAATCTTGGCCTATCTCAGTGCAATTAAAGAAACTCACATTACTTTCCCTTGATTGTTAAGTCACACTCCTACTCCCCCCTCACCCCATGAACAAACATATGTACTGCATCTGATAGTTTAGTAAGAACTACTGCCAAGATTGTTCTGAACCCATATCCACTCAGATTTCAGGACTAAAAGAACCTAAGAAATATGAGAACTACAGCATAAGCAAACAACATTTATACAAAATTCAAGAGGCCAAATGGGGCAAGTATCTTTCAGTAGTTGCTGGGCTTCCTTCTGCACTCAGCACATGTTGTGGTAGATAGAACATGAAGCTAATTCTCATTACCAAGCAGCAGGTGGGGCAATTGAGACATGCATAGGCTAGGCATGGTGGCTCACGCCTATAATCCCAGTATTTTGGGAGGCCAAGGCAAGAGGATTGCTTGAGGCCAGTAGTTTAAGACCAGCGTGGGCAGCATAGCTAGAACCTGTCTCTAAAATAAATTAATACATGCATACATGCATACATACATACATACAAACCAAAACCAGCAAGACATGGTGGCATAGGCCTGTAGCCCTAGCTACTTGGGAGACTGAAGTGAGAGGATCCCTTGAGCTCAGGAGTTCACAGCTGCAGTGAGCTATGATTGCACCACTGTACTCCAGCCTGGGTAACAGAGCAAGACCATGTCTCTAAAAAATTAAAACATCAACAAATTCAATTTTTTAAAAAAGGAATCTAAATTCACACAGTATAAAAAGCTATTTCTTGCTTTATTAGGTAAAACTATGCAGGAAAAAAAAAAGGCTATTTCTAAAACAACCATGTTCATCTCCATGTATGCATCCTTAGGTGGGTGCTACGGTTGTGGAAGGAAAATAAAATAAATAAATATCCCTAGAGGAAAATAACTTCCCCTACAGATTTTTTTTTTTTTTTTTTTTTTTTGAGACGGAATCTCACTCTGTCACCCAGGCTGGAGTACAGCAGCAACATGTTGGCTCACTGCAACCTCCAACTCCCGGGTTCAAGCGATTCTCCTGCCTCAGCTTCTTGAGTAGATGGAACTACAGTCACCGGCCACTACGCCTGGCTAATTTTTGTATTTTTAGTAGAGACAGGGTTTCACCATGTTGGCCAGGATGGTCTCGATCTCTTGACCTCGTGATCTGCCTGCCTCTGCCTCCCAAAGTGCTGGGATTACAGGCCTGAGCCACCGCGCCTGACCCCCTCCAAAAAAAAAAAGAGGCCGGGCGCGGTGGCTCACGCCTGTAATCCCAGCACTTTGGGAGGCCGAAGTGGGTGGATCAGGAGGTCAAGAGATCAAGACCATCCTGGTAACATGGTGAAACGCCGTCTCTACTAAAAATACAAAAAATTAGCTGGTCATGGTGGCGCGAGCCTGTAGTCCCAACTACTCGGGAGGCTGAGGCAGGAGAATTGCCTGAACCCAGGAGGCGGAGGTTGCGGTGAGCCGAGATCGCGCCCTTGCACTCCAGCCTGGGTAACAAGAGCGAAACTCCGTCTCAAAAAAAAGAAAAAGAAAAAAAATAGCGTTAGGATTAAAGGCATGAGCCACCACCCATAGCCTGGCGTCAGTCTTTAAATGATGAAACCGTGTCCTTGGAAAAGGATGGTGCAGTTTCTGGATTGGATGCTTCTGCCTTAATAATATTCTAACTCTAATGAAGTTATTAAAGGAGAACCTTACATCTTCGGAAATTGATTCCTCAGTCATTAAGCCTAGTTTTCAATGATTTTGGCATTCAATGAAGTCAATGGGAAGATTTAGCTTTTTTTTGCAATTTGGAGAGATTGACACATACATGTTTTTCTTACAATTTTATTCAACAAATATTCAGTAAGATGAAATATTCTTTGAAAAATAAAACCTGTGCCGAAACATACAGATTTAAGTCTTTACCATCAAATAGGGGGCTTTTGAGATACTACACTTTTGATACGTTTACTTTCTTTTCTTTCTCTCTCTTTCCTTCCTTCCTTTTTTTCTTTTCTTTTCTTTTCTTTCCTTTTTTCTTCTTTTCTTCTTTTGAGACAGACATTCGCTCTTCTTGCCCAGGCTGGAGTACAATGGGGAGATCTCGGTCAAGCGATTCTTCTGCCTCAGCCTTCTGAGTAGCTGGAATTACAGGTATGTGCCACGATACCCCACTAATTTTGTATTTTTAGTGGAGATAGGGGTTTCTCCATGTTGGTCAGGCTGGTCTCAAACTCCCAACTTCAGGTGATCTGCTCGTCTCAGCCTTCCAAAGTGTTGGAATTACAGGTGTGAGCCACTGGGCCAGCACAAGCTTTTATCTTTTTTTCTTTTTCTTTTTCTTTATTTTGAGACGGGGTCTTGCTATGTTGCCCAGGCTGCAATACAGTGGCTATTCACAGGCACGATCCCACTACTGATCAGCACGGGAGTTTTGACCTGCTCTGTTTCCGACCTGGGCCGGTTCACCCCTCCTTAGGCAACCTGGTGATCCCCCGCTCCCGGGAGGTCACCATATTAATGCCTAACTTAGTGTGGACACCCGATCAGCATAGCGCACTACAGCCCAGAACTCCTGGGCTCAAGTGATCCTCCCACCTCAGCCTCCCAAGTAGCTAGGACTACAGGCACACACCACTGTGCCTGGCTCTTTTTTTCTTTTTTCTTTGAGATGGGGTCTCACCCTGTCACCCAGGCAGGAGTACAGTGTTGTGATCTCAGCTCACTGCAACCTCCACCTCCAGGTTCAAGTGATTCTCCTCCTGCCTCAGCCTCCCAGGCAGCTGGGATTACAGGTGTGATATGACCACGCCAGGCTAAATTTCATAGATTATTTAATTTTAGTAGAGACAGAGTTTCACCATGTTGTCCAGGCTGGTCTTGAACTCCTGATCTCAGGTGATCCACCCACCTCAGCCTCCCAAAGTGCTGGGATTACAGGCATGAACCACCATACCCAGCCCAACTTTTCATCTTTCGAAGGAGTATTTGCTTGTTTGAAAGGGCCAGAAGTTTTGTGGAACAAATCCATATGATGAAGGGAAGTCGGTGGAGGATGGCAATGCTCAAAACTGACTCTACTATTTTTAGTTGAAAATGATTCATTAGTATAAAGTAAGGGGACTGATTTTCTTCTCCAGAGAGTAAGCATGCTCAGAAGGCAAACAAAAAAATAAATACATAAAAAGGAAAGAGGCCGGGCGCGGTGGCTCACGCCTGTAATCCTAGCACTTTGAGAGGCCGGGGCGGGTGGGTCACGAGGTCAAGAGATCGAGACCATCCTGGTCAACATGGTGAAACCCCGTCTCTACTAAAAAAATACAAAAAATTAGCTGGGCATGGTGGCGCGTGCCTGTAATCCCAGCTACTCAGGAGGCTGAGGCAGGAGAATTGCCTGAACCCAGGAGGCGGAGGTTGCGGTGAGCCGAGATCGCGCCATTGCACTCCAGCCTGGGTAACAAGAGCGAAATTCTGTCTCAAAAAATAAAAAAATAAAAAGAAAAGAAAATCAGATGAACCCTTGATATTGGGCTCTATTCTGGGGAAAAATGAAACCAGATGACCCTTCAAGATGAAAAGTTTTGTAGGCCAGGCATGGCGGTCTGTGCCCGTAATCCCAACACTTTGGAAGGCCGAGGCTGGCAGATCACTTGAGCTCAGGAGTTCGAGACCAGCCTGACCAACATGGTGAAACTCTGTCTCTACAAAAAATACAAAAATTAGCCGGGCATGATGGCAGGTCCCTGTAATCCCAGCTGTGCCCACCTTGAAATGGTTTTAAACATGTCAAAGAAGACTTTAATCCTTTGAATTTTTGTATAAATTTGGATAAATGGTTAATATTAATTTAAAAAGACAGACTTCGACCAGGTGCTGTGGTTTATGCCTGTAATCCCAGCACTTTGGGAGGCCAAGGTGGAAGGATCACTTGAGGTCATGAGTTCCAGACCAGCATGGACAACATGGCAAAACCCCTGTCTCTACTAAAAATATAAACCAGGCATGGTGGCAGGAGCCTGCAATTTCACCTACTCAGGAGGCTGAGGCAGGAGTTCGAGACCAGCCTTACCAACATGGTGAACTCAGAAAGTGGAGTTAGCAGTGAGCCAAGATCTGCCACTGCATTCCAGCCTCGGCCACAGAATGAGACTCCATCTCAAAAACAAAAACAACAACAACAACAAAATTTCAGTCTGAGTGCAGTGACTCATGCCTACAATCCCAGCACTTTGGGAGGCTGATGTGGGCAGATCATGAGGTGGGGAGTTGGCGATCAGCTTGGCCAACATAGTGAAACCCCTATAACAAGGAGCTGTTCACTGAAAAACAAACAAACAAACAAACAAACAAACAAAACATAGTGAAAGCCCATCTCTACTAAAAATACAAAAAATTAGCCAGGTGTGGTGGCATGCAGCTGTATTTCCAGCTACTCAGGAGGCTAAGGCAGGAGAATTGCTTGAACCCGGGAGGCAAAGGTTTTAGTGAGCCCAGATAGCTCCAGTGCACTCCATCCTGAGCGACAGAGGGAGACTCTGTCTCAAAAAAAATTTAAAAAGGCAGGGCGAGGTGGCTCAGGCCTGTAATCCCAGCACTTTGGGAGGCTGGGGTGGGTGGATCACCTGAGGTCAGGAGTTCAAGACCAGCCCGGCCAATATGGTGAAACCCCATCTCTACTAAAAATACAAAAATTGGCTGGCCATGGTGGCAGGCACCTGTAATCCCAGCTACTTTCAGGAGGCTAAGGTGGGAGAATCACTTGAACTCAGGAGGTGGAGGTTGCAGTGAGCCGAGATTGCCAGATCCCGACATTGCACTCCAGCCTGGGCAACAAGAGTGAAACTCCATCTCAAAAGAAAAAAAAAAAAAAAAAATTAGGCCGGGCGTGGTGCCTCACGCCTGTAATCCAAGCAATTTGGAGGCCAAGGCGGACGGATCACCTGAGGTCGGGAGTTCAAGACCCGCCTGACCAACATAGTAAAACCCTGTCTTTAAAAAAAAAAAACAACATTTCAAGTAGTTTCATGTCTCAGCTGAGCAGGAGTAGAGAGGGTAAAGAATAAGTGAGTAGGTCCCCATTTGTGCAACTAGGCAGAAAATTCAAATTTTTGATGCAGTGTGTCCATATGAGATGCAATCTCAAGACTGGTGCACCACAACACCTACTGAATCCGACTCTGCATTTTAACCAGATCCCTAGATGCTGCTTAAAAGTTTGAAAAGCGGCCGGGCGCAGTGGCTCACGCCTATAATCCCAGCACTTTGGGAGGCCGAGGCGGGTGGATCATGAGGTCAAGAGATCGAGACCATCCTGGTCAACAAGGTGAAACCCCGTCTCTACTAAAAATTTAAAAAAATTAGCTGGGCATGGTGGTGCGTGCCTGTAGTCCCAGCTACTCGGGAGGCTGAGGAAGGAGAATTGCTTGAACCTAGGAGGCGGAGGTTGTGGTGAGCCGAGATCGCGCCATTGCACTCCAGCCTGGGTAACAAGAGCAAAACTCCGTCTCAAAAAAAAAAAAAAAAAAAAAAAAAGTTTGAAAAGCACCACACTAGACCAGCAGCTGTCAACACTCGAATCAACAGCAGCCCCACCCACATCCTCCCTGATTTCCTGCACACATTGTATTATCGAGGACAAATTTTAAGCCATTTGCCTCCTTATCAATGTCAAAGACTCCTTGGATTTTTTCATAAGTTTCTCTTGCTGTATTAGTATATGCCTCTTTTACATTGGAAGCAGTCTTAGCAGAAATTTCTGTGAAGATAAGTCCATGTCCTGGTGCAAAAGCTTCACTTTCTTTTTCTTTTTAAAACTTCTCTTCTGGATTCTGCATGATTTTTATTTCCAATAAGCATGATGGCCATGCAGAACTGGCAGGCATCTTCCAGCCAGCCAGCCTGTCGAGTGGTGGGACGTATCTCTCCTTGCAATTCCATAGACTATCAAGCCCCTGCAGCACCTGTAATCAGACCTCGTGGTGGAGGGAAACAATTCCTGCCCTGCTGTAATGCATATCTCAGTGTTTGTTTCCATCGATAGTTCTCCTTGGAGCGCCAAACTCTACACAATAGTACTGTCACACACTGGCTGAAACTTCCTGTCTGTAAACTGTGGCGGTAAGCATGATTTACCAACACCTGTGGTGCCCAAGATGCCCTACGTGAGACAGGCAAACTCTATGGAATCTACCTCCCGATACAGCTGCTATTCCTGCACCACTCACGCAGGCCCCGCCCACTTGGACTGAGCGGCCAAGAGGAAATGGGGCAAACTGATGCAACAGCCAGCAGAGCCCAAAGCTCCTGAGGCACCTTCACCCCGCCTCTGCCCTTAATTCATTTTTGTTTTGTGAATACACATTTTTGACTTAAATGATTATCAGTGGAAACCATTGTGGTAGCAGAGGTTACATGAGAATACAAGAAGAAAACTAGGCCAGTTGCAGTGGCTCATGCCTGTAATGCCAGACTTTGGGAGGCCGAGGCAAGCCGGTTCGAGACCAGCCTGGCCAACATAGTGAATCCCCATCTCTGCTAAAAATACAAAAATTAGCTGGGCGTGGTGGCGCGTGCCTATAGTCTCAGTTACTTGGGAGGCTGAGGCAGGAGAATCACTTGAACCCAGGAAGCAGAGGTTGCAGTGAGCCAAGATCGCGCCAATGCACTCCATCCTGGACGACAAGAGCAACACTCTGTCTCAAAAAAAAAAAAAAAAAAGAGGAAAACCAGATCTGTTGTGGAAGGGCATAAGGTCATGGTGGGATATTTGTAAAATATGAGAGGATTGGTGATCTTTTTGTGTACAAAGATAAGGTATCATTCCAGAGGAAGTGCTTGAAGGTACGGTTAATGCCAGTATGGAGGCAGGGATGAGGCATGTCACTGCAGGCTCCTGGAGGAAGAGGAGGAAAAATAGAAACATTCAGCTTTTACTTATCAACTTATTATTATTATTATTATTATTTTGAGACAGGGTCTCACTGTGTTGCCCAGGCCGGGGTTAAGTGGCTGAGTCTCAGGTCACTGCATCCTCCACATCCCTGGCTCAAGAGATTCTCCCATATCCGAGTCCCCCTTGAGTAACTAGGACTACAGGTGGGTACCTTCATGTCCAGCTAATTTTTGTACTTAGTAGAGATGGGGTTCCACCACATTGGCCAGGTTGGTTGGTCTCAAAGTCTGGCCTCAATTGATCTGCCTGCCTTAGCCTCCCAAAGTGTTGGGATTACAGACGTGAGCCACCGCACACAGACTTATTTATTAATTTAGTGCAAATATAATTGCAGTTTTCGCCATTACATTTCATGACAAAAACCACAATTTCTTTTGCACCAATGTAATTTTTTTTATAGTCATAGAAATGTCATATTTGTATTAGTTGACCTGAATTAAGTTTAGGACACAATTTCTGGAGCTATCTTCCCAGAAATACCATTAACAGAAATGAGTCATAAATGGTAAGGCAAACTATAAACAAATTGGTCTGCGGCTGTTAATCAGTTCCAAGAAACAACATTTGATCCTGTGGCTGGGTGCCTGTTTTAGCTAAGAGGCACTCAACAGCAGCAAAGAGAGTTCTGCTGGCAGAGGCACAAGATTTCCTTTTTTCTCAAGCAGTTGTCTGTCAGTTTCTTTTTTTATTTTATTTATTTTTTTTTAAAGATGGGGTTTCTCTGTGATGGCCAGGCTGGTCTTGAACTCCTGACCTCAGGTGATCCACCCACCTCAGCCTCCCAAAGTGCTAGGATTACAGGCGTGAGCCACCGCGTCCGGCTGTCTGTCAGTTTCTTTAGCATTTAGTATAAAATTCATTTTTTTGGCCGGGCGTGGTGGCTCACGCCTATAATCCCAGCACTTTGGGAGGCCGAGGCGGGTGGATCACGAGGTCAAGAAATCGAGACCATCCTGGTCAACAAGGTGAAACCCCATCTCTACTAAAAATACAAAAATTAGCTGGGCATGGTGGCGCACGCCTGTAATCCCAGCTACTCGGGAGGCTGAGGCAGGAGAATTGCTTGAACCCAGGAGGCCAAGGTTGCGGTGAGCCAAGATCGCGCCATTGCACTCCAGTCTGGGTAACAACAGCGAAACTCCGCCTCAAAAAAAAAAAAAATTCATTTTTTTCCTTCTTTCTTCTTTTTTTTCTTCCTGTAACCTCAAACTCTTTAGCTAAAATTCAAAATCACCATTTGCTCACATAGTTACAGGACTAGGATTTTCTCTTCTTTTTTTTTTTGAGACGAAGTCTCTCTGTCACCCAGGCTGGAGTGCAATGGCACAATCTTGGCTCACTGCAACCTCCACCTCCCGGGTTCAAGCGATTCTCCTGCCTCAGCCTCCTTAGTAGCTGAGATTACAGGGGCGTGCCACCACACCCAGCTAATTTTTGCATTTTCAGTAGAGATGGGGTTTCATCATGTTGCTCAGGCTAGTCTCAAACTCCTGACCTAGTGATCTGCCCGCCTCGGCCTCCCAAAGTGCCGGGTGTGAGCAACCACGCACCGGCCAGAATTTTCTTTCTTAGTTCCAAATGTTAAAAGAAGCTCTCAGTCTGGGCACGGTGGCTCACGCCTGTAATCCTAGCACTTTGGGAGGCTGAGGCAGGTGGATCACGAGGTCAGGAGTTTGAGACCAGCCTGGCCAACATGGTGAAACCCTGTCTCTACTAAAAATACAAAAATTAGCCGGGTGTGGTGGCATGCGCCTGTAATCCCGGCTACTCTAGGGGCTGAGGCAGGGAATTGCTTGAACTCGGGAGGCAGAGGTTGCAGCGAGCCAAGATTGTGCCACTGCACTCCAGCCTGGGCTATGGCGCGAGACTCTGTCTCAAAAATAATGATAATAATAATAATAAAAGAAGCTCTCTTTGATTTTAATTTTTTCATATTGTCAGTTTTGAGCCTCTCCGAACTGATTCTATTCCTGTGTTCAATTGTGAGAATGCAGGCCTTCCTAACAAAAAGCCGGAGGATATCTTCCTTCCCCTAAAACCACAAAAAAGTAGATAAGTTTCTACAGCATAAATCTGTCCTGCATAAAATGTCCACACTCCTTCCTAAGGGCAGTAGGCTTTGGTTTGCACTTGAGTTCATCCTCTCTGACTGCCCAAGACATTATTCCAGCAATTCTCAAGCTGCTTGCTGCATTGCCAATATTTTCCTCAGCACTTGGTCTTTCCCACCAACATGCAAACATGCTGCTAATGCAGAATTCTAGAGCGTCCTGAAAGTAGACCAGATGGGAGGATTTCCTGATAGGGGATATCTGATTGTAAGCCACTGAAACTCCTTATTCTTTTAATTTTTTTTCTTGAATAGAGTAAGGATCTTGCTATGTTGCCCAGCCTGGCTTCCTGGCCATCCTCAAGTGATCCTCCCACCTTGGCTTCCCAAAGTGCTGTGATTACAGGTGTGAGTCACTGTGCCTGGCCCAATTGTTTTGAAAAATATGTGTTCAGTTAGGTCTAGAAAATGAGAAAACTGGCCAGGTGCTGTGGCTCACACCTGTAATCCCAGCGCTTTGGTATGCCAAGGCAGGAGAATCACCTGAGGTCAGGAGTTTGAGACCAGCCATGGTCAATAAGGTGAAACCTTGTTTCTACTAAAAATAAAAAAATTAGCCAGATGTGTTGGCGGGTAACTGTCATCCCAGCTACTCCGGAGGCTGAGGCAGGAAAATCATTTGAGCCTGGGAGGCAGAGGCTGCAGTGAGCCGAGATCAAGCCATTGCACTCCAGCCTGGGCAACGAGAGTGAAGCTCTGTCTCAAAAAAAGAAAATGAAAAAGTTGAAATTCTTTTTTTTTTTTGAGACAGAATCTTGCTCTATCACCAGGTTGGAGTGCAGTGGCAATTGGCTCACTGCAACCTCCGCCTCCTGGGTTCAAGCAATTCTTCCGCCTCAGTCGCCTGAGTAGCTGGAACCACAGGCACGTGCCACCACGCCTGGATAATTTTTTTGTATTTTTAGTAGAGACAGGGTTTCACCGTGTTTGCCAGGATGGTCTCGATCTCTTGACCTCGTGATCCGCCCACCTCAGCCTCCCAAAGTGCTGGGATTACAGGCGTGAGCCACCGCGCCTGGCAAAATTCTTTAAAAAAAAAAAAAAAATTGGCCGGGCACGGTGGCTCAAGCCTGTAATCCCAGCACTTTGGGAGGCCGAGGCGGGTGGATCACGAGGTCAAGAGATCGAGTCCATCCCGGTCAACATGGTGAAACCCCGTCTCTACTAATACAAAAAAAAAATTAGCTGGGCATGGTGGCACGTGCCTGTAATCCCAGCTACTCAGGAGGCTGAGGCAGGAGAATTGCCTGAACCCAGGAGGCGGAGGTTGCTGTGAGCCGAGATCGTGCCATTGCACTCCAGCCTGGGTATCAAGAGCGAAACTCCGTCTCAAAAAAAAAAAAAAAAATTTGAAATTCTCTTTTTTTTTTTTAAAGACGGGGTTCCACCATGTTGGTCAGGCTGGTCTTGAACTCCCGACCTCAGGTGATCCGCCCGCCTTGCTTGGATTACAGGCGTGAGCCACCACGTCGGCCAAAATTGAAATTCTTTTTTTTTTGAGTCGGAGTTTCGCTCTTGTTACCCAGGCTGAAGTGCAATGGCGCGATCTCGGCTCACCGCAACCTCCGCCTCCTGGGTTCAAGCAATTCTCCTGCCTCAGCCTCCTGAGTAGCTGGGATTACAGGCACGAGCCACCATGCCCAGCTAATTTTTTGTATTTTTAGTAGAGACGGGGTTTCACCATGTTGACCAGGATGGTCTCGATCTCTTGACCTCGTGATCCACCCGCTTCGGCCTCCCAAAGTGCTGGGATTATAGGCGTGAGCCACCGCGCCCGGCTCAAAATTGAAATTCTTAATGCAGATGTGTCCATATGAGATGCAATCTCATAACTGGTCCCCCACAACACCTGCTGAATCATAGTCTGCATTTTTATTTTATTTTATTTTATTTTGAGATGTTGTCTTGCTCTGTTGATAGGCTGGAGTGCAGTGGTGCAATCTCGGCTCGCTGCAACCTCCTCCTCCAGGGTTCAAGCAATTCTTCCGCCTCAGCCTCCCAAGTAGCTGGGACTACAGGTGCACGCCACCACGCCCGGCTAATTTTTTTGTATTTTTAGTAGAGACAGGGTTTCACCATGTTCAGGATGGTCTGGATCTCTTGACCTCGTGATCCGCCCACCTCGGCCTCCCAAAATTCTGGGATTACAGTAGTGAGCCACCACGCCCGGTCTAGACTCTGCATTTTAACCAGATCCTTAGATGCTGCTTAAAAATTTGAAAAGGCTTTATTTAAAAAAAAAAAAAAAAAAAGCCGGGAGCGGTGGCTCAGGCCTGTAATCCCAGCACTTGTAATCCCACTGTAATCCCAGAGGCCGATGGATTACCTGAGGTCAGGAGTTCAAGACCATTTTGGCCAACATGGTGAAACCCTGTCTTTATTAAAAAAAGAAAAAGAAAAAAGAAAAAAGTTTGAAAAGCACCAAACTAGACCAGTGGCTGTCAACAGTTGAAGCACTTGAGCTTTAAAAAATTCTGGGCCGGGCCGGGCATGTTGGCTCACGCCTGTAATCCCAGCACTTTGGGAGGCCGAGGCAGGTGGATCACAAGGTCAAGAGATCGAGACCATCCTGGTCAACATGGTGAAACCCCATCTCTACTAAAAATACAAAAAATTAGCTGGGCATGGTGGCGTGTGCCTGTATTCCCAGCTACTCAAGAGGCTGAGGCAGGAGAATTGCCTGAACCCAGGAGGCGGAGGCTGTGGTGAGCCGAGATCGCGCCATTGCACTCCAGCCTGGGTAACAGAGCGAAAGTCTGTCTCAAAAAAAAAAAAAAAAAAATTTCGGCCGGGCGAGGTGCCTCACGCCCATAATCCCAGCACTTTGGGAGGCCAAGGCGGGTGGATCACCTGAGGTCTAGAGTTTGAGACCAGCTTGGCCAACATACAGAAACCTCATCTCTACTAAAAATACAAAATTAGCTGGGCATGGTGGCGCACGCCTGTAATCCCAGCTACTCGGGAGGTTGAGGCAGGAGAATTGCTTGAACCAGGGAGGCAGAGGTTGGGGTGAGCCAAGATCGTGCCATTGTACTCCAGCCTGGGCAACAAGAGGGAAACTCTGTCTCAAAAAAAAAAAAAATTGGGCCGGGTGTGGTGGCTCATGCTTGTAATGCAAGCACTTTGGAGGCCAAAGTGGGCGGATCACCTGAGGTTGAAGTTCAAGACCAGCCTGACCAACATGGTGAAACCCAATCTTTAAAAAAAGAAAAAATTATGATGTCCAGGACACAGCTCAGATAAATTAAATTAGAATCTCTGGGTGAGATCCAAGGGTCACTATTTTCAAAATCTCTGGGTGGGATCCAGGAGTCAGCCACTTTTAGGGGCACCAATGGGTACTGAAGTTTGACAAACACTGAACTAGACAGACTTTTTTGATCATGTGTGATTGACTGCTGGTATAGTCTCTTAAGACAAAGAGAAGGTTGAATTCATTATAGTCCTAGGAAAAGATGAAGACTCTTGTTGATATCTTATGTGGCATCAGGCATTGGCTAGACAAAATCTAGCCTTGACTTCCAAAGACATATTTATGTATGTATGTATGTATGTATTTATTATTATTTTTAAAATAAAGACGGGGTTTCACCATGTTGGTCAGGCTGGTCTTGAACTCCCGACCTCAGGTGATCCACCTGCCTTGGCCTCCAAAGTGCTTGGATTACAGGCATGAACCACCACGCCCAGCCAATTTTTGTATTTTTATTAGAGACCAGGTTTCACCACGTTGGCCGGCTGGTCTTGAACTCCTGACCTCAGGTGATCCACCCGCCTCTGCCTCACAAAGTGCTGGGATTACAGGTGTGAGCCACCATGCCTGGCCAATCTTCCTTTTTTCCAGAGACAATTTAATTTTTTTTTTTTTTTGGTGGGGGGATGGAGTCTTGCTCTTTCACCCAGGCTGGAGTGCAGTGGCGTAATGGCTCGATCTTGGTTCACTGCACCCTCCACCTCCCGGATTCAAGTGGTTCTCCTACCTTAGCCTCCCTGAGCAGATGGGACTACAGGCACACACCACCACATCTGGCTTATTTTTTTGTATTTTTAGTAGAGACGGGGTTTCACCATGTTGGCCAGGCTGGTCTCATACTCCTGACCACTGGTGATCTGCCTGCCTCCACCTCCCAAAGTGCTGGAATTACAGGTGTGAACCACTGCAACCAGCTGACAATTTACTTTTGCTTTGTAGTTGGAGTTAAAGTAGATTTTACCTTGATTCAATCAGGCGTTGAGTTTATTCAAAACTGATTTCAAAATTTTAGGCAGGGTGCAGTGACTAATGCCTGTGATCCCAGTATGTTGGGAGGCCGAGGTGAGTGGATTGCTTGAGTCCAGGAGTTTGAGACCAGTCTCAGCAACATAGCAAAATGCTGTCTCTACTAAAAGTACAAAAATTAGCTGGGCGGTGGCTCATGCCTGTAATTCCAGCTATCTGGGAGACTGAGGCATGAGAATCACTTGAACTCAGGAAGTAGAGGCTGCAGTCAGCCGAGATTGCACCACTGCACTCCAGCCTGGGTGACAGAGCCAGAGAAGACTCCATCTCAAAACAATAAAAATCGCTGGGTGTGGTGGCTCACACTTGTAATCCAGCACTTTGGGAGGCCAAGGCCAGCGGATTGCCTGAGGTCAGGCGTTTGAGACCAGCCTGGCCAAAGTGGTGAAACCTCATCTCTACCAAAAATACAAAAGTTGGCCAGGCGTGGGGACATGCACCTATAATCCCAGCTACTCAGGAGGCTGATGCAGGAGAATTGCTTGAACTTGGGAGGCAGAGGTTTCAGTGAGCCAAGATTGCATCACTGCACTCTAATCTGGGCAACACAGGCAGACTCTGTCTCAAAAAAATAAATAAATATCACTGGGCACGGTGGCTCACACCTGTAATCCCAGCACTTTGGGAGGCCAAGGTGGGCAGATCACCTGAGGTCAGGAGTTCGAGACCAGCCTGGCTAACATGGTGAAACCTGTTTCTACTAAAAATACGAAATATTTGCTGGGTGTGTTGGCATGCACCTGTAATCCCAGCTACTAGGGAGGCTGAGGCGGGAGAATTGCGTGAAACTAGGAGGCAGAGGTTGCAGTGAGCCGAGATGGCACCACTGCACTCAGGCGTGGGCAACAAGAGCAAAACTCTGTCTCATAAATAAATAAATAAAAATAAAAATATAACAAACTGGATTTCATTCTTTATGAATTAATAGTCTGTTCTTGGGCCAGGTGCAGTGATGCGTGTCTGTAACCTGAGCACTTTGGGAGGGCAAGGTGGGCTGATCACTTGAGCCCAGGAGTTCAAAACCACTCTGGGCAACCCCAGAGAAACCCTGTCTCTACTGAAAATGCAAAACTCAACTGGGTGTGGTGGGGTGTGCCTGTAGTCCCAGCTACTTGGGAGGCTGAGGTGGGAGGATGGCTAGAGCCCAGGAATTGAAGGTTGCAGTGAGCCAAGATTGGGCCACTGCACTGTAGACTGGGTAATAAGTGAGACCCTGCTTCAAAAAAAAAAAAAAAAAAAAAAGTCCATTCCTAGCTCTTCATTATTCATAGTGGAGTGCTTGTCTAAAGTTCTATCATTTAGTTATCAGCCTCCCAGTTGTCATCTTCTGCTCAGACACGCAGTCCTTCAGTCATTAATGAAGAGCTAGCAGACGCTATGTCCAGCTTTCCGTCTCTCCAGGGTCTTGGCTCATGAAGACCTTGTGGAAGCCTCTCTGATGCTTTCTAATAGTTCTTTTTGGTATTGATCCAGCTTTGCTGGTTGGTCTCAGCAAACAATTGGTGTGCCACAAGCTATTTAAGCCACAATCCGGACTGGAAGTTTCGTTTATTTTTGAGGTGGCCTTTCATTTCCTTATTGATTTAAAAATTATAAAAATATATGTTGTCCACGAGCCCTAGTGCTTCTTTTTAGGGACAGCCAAAATTTAGTAGTAGCATTTTAAAAATCAATCAGATTTTAAAAACACAACATACTGATTTTATGAACACAACATACTGATTTATTTAATGCAACCACAGAAGTGAAAAGCAAAATTTACATGCCGAAAAACATTACTATATTTGATATTTTTATCAGTGTGTTGAGAAATGCTGAGTGTATGATTGCTGAGAAATGCTAAGTGTATGATAAAATTATATTGTTTGCTAAAAAGAACGATGGCAAGGAAAACCTGGCCTCCCCGCCCCCGCTTTGCCCCTGCCCCCGCCCCTCAAGTGGAAAACTGCTTAGGGCATTCTAAAGTAGCAAAATAGTATATGTGTATAGTACATGAATTAAAACAATTCTAGGCCGGGCGCGGTGGCTCACAGCTGTAATCCCAGCATTTTGGGAGGCCGAGGCGGGTGGATCACGAGGTCAAGAGATCGAGACCATCCTGGTCAACATGGTGAAACCCCCGTCTCTACTAAAAATACAAAAAATTGGCCGGGCGCGGTGGCTCAAGCCTGTAATCCCAGCACTTTGGGAGGCTGAGGCGGGTGGATCACGAGGTCAAGAGATCGAGACCATCCTGGTCAACATGGTGAAACCCTGTCTCTACTAATACAAAAAATTAGCTGGGCATGGTGGCGCATGCCTGTAGTCCCAGCTACTCAGGAGGCTGAGGCAGGAGAATTGCCTGAACCCAGGAGGCGGAGGTTGCGGTGAGCCGAGATCTCACCATTGCACTCCAGCCTGGGTAACAAGAGCGAAACTCCATCTCAAAAAAAAAAAAAAAAAAAAAATACAAAAAATTAGCTGGGCATGGTGGTGTGTGCCTGTAATCCCAGCTACTCAAGAGGCTGAGGCAGGAGAATTGCCTGAACCCAGGAGGCGGAGGTTGTGGTGAGCCGAGATCTCACCATTGCACTCCAGCCTGGGTAACAAGAGCGAAACTCCGTCTCAAAAAAAAAAAAAAATTCTATGAGCATGGGATATGTGACCCTGCCCCCATGTCTCCCTCATGGAGAATATTTTCTGGTTTGTCCTTGATCAGTGGTAAGCAGGCACAAGCTGCCTACCTAGTTTATCTTGGGTCTATGAGAAAACACAGAACACCTGTTTGTTAATAATCACCTGTTCAGAGAGAATAAATATGTGGGTCAGAATCTGCTCCAGGCTGGGAATGCTGTCAGCTTGGAAGGCTGTTGGCCCCCAACAGTCCCACTTTACTGTTCTATCTGGGTGTCTGCTTCTTAATGCCTTCAGCACCCCTGGGTGGGGGTCTCTACGGCTGAGCTGGTCTCGGTGTCGGTGTAAGACTTTAGTTTTGCTCTTGGCTTTCTTGACACTTGGTGTTATGGTCTGAACGTTGTGTCTCCCAGAAATTCATATGTTGAAATCCTAACCTTCAAGGTGATAGTATTGGAGGTGGGGACTTTGGGAGGTGATTAGATCATGAGGCCTTAATCCTTATGAGTGAAATTATTGCTCTTGTAATAAAAGACCCCAGGGAGCTTGCTCATCCCATCCACTGTAGGAGGACACAGCAAGAAGGAGCCATATTTAAACCAGAAAGTGGGCCTTCACCAGACACCAAATCCGCTGGTGCCTTCATCTTGAACTTTTCAGCCTCCAAAACTGTGATAAATAAATTGCTGCCATTATTGGTCACCCAGTTTATAATAGTCTGAACGGGCCGGGCGTGGTGGCTCACGCCTGTGATCTCAGCACTTTGGGAGGCTGAGGTGGGTGGATCACCTGAGGTCAGGAGTTTGAGACCAGCCTAGCCAACATGGTGAAACCCCATCTCTACTAAAAATACAAAAATTAGCCAGGCATGGTGGCATGTGCCTGTAATCCCAGCTACTGGGAGGCTGAGGCAGGAGACTCACTTGAATCTGGTAGGTGGAGGTTGCACTGAGCTGAGATTGCACCACTCTACTTCAGCCGGGGCAACAGAGCGAGACTCTGTCTCAGGAAAAAGAAAAACCTGAATGGATGAAGACACTCACTTTTCCTCCGATTTCTCTGGATATCCTTGTTTGTCTCTTTTGTCACTTCATGCTCTGCAAGCAATACAAAGTTGGGATTTTTTTCTCTCTCTTTTTTATTTTATTTTTATTTTTATTTTATTTATTTATTTATTTTTTTGAGACGGAGTTTCGCTCTTGTTACCCAGGCTGGAGTGCAATGGCGCGATCTCAGTTCACCGCAACCTCCGCCTCCTGGGTTCAAGCAATTCTCCTGCCTCAGCTTCCCGAGTAGCTGGGACTACAGGCGTGCGCCACCATGCCCTGCTGGGGTCCGTGAGATTGGCACGTCTGCCGGGGGGCTCTTGACCAGCAAGAGGGTCCTAATACCTGGAAGAGAGAGTGCGCGGAAGAAAAATGGGTCTGGAGTTCTGAAACGAGCTGTGCTCAGATCAGCGATTTATTCTTTGTGCACAGGTGCTTATATGTTTTTTCATACAATGACTGACATAGGTCCCATTACAAAAGTTTTATCAGGAGGGAACAGAAAATTACAAAGTAAGCAGGGGAGGGGGTAGCATACAGGTTTATCTAGAGGTCACTGAACACAAAACAAACAAAAGATTCTTATCCTATAAAGATTCTTATCCTCTTATCAATAACTACAGTTACAGTAAGTAACATCAAGGCAAGCGATAATTTGAGGGGTAGCATTTTTCTAGTAACATGTGAGCGATCACAGGATTCAGTGAATGCAGGTAAACAGAGTCATAAAACCAGCCCAGAACGGGAACTTCGAGGGAGACGATAGTCTCGTAAATGGTCACACAGGCATCACCCAGACATGCCATTAGCTCAGTGGATCAAGAATAGGCTTCTGCAAACTCAGGCCTCTATCACTTCCTTCTTTTTCCTCAGCTCGACTGCCCTCAGCGGGGGGAGAATATGTACGGGCTCTAACTCCGTTATGTCAGAGACACGGAGGGGTCTCTACGCTGGTGGAGTGATCCCCATAATGCCCAGCTAATTTTTGTATTTTTAGTAGAGACGGGGTTTCACCTCGTTGACCAGGATGGTCTCAATCTCTTGACCTCGTGATCCACCCGCCTCGGCCTCCCAAAGTGCTGGGATTATAGGCGTGAGCCACCGCGCCCGGCCTTTTATTATTTTTATTTTTATTTTTTGTATTTTAGTAGAGACGGGGTTTCACCATATTGACCAGGATATTCTTGATCTCTTGACCTCGTGATCCACCTGCCTCGGCCTCCCAAAGTGCTGGGATTACCGGCTTGAGCCACCGCGCCCGGCTTTATTTTTATTTTTTTTAAAAGACGGGGTTTCACCATGTTGGTCAGGCTGGTCTTGAACTCCCGACCTCAGGTGATCCACCCACCTTGGCCTCTAAAGTGCTTGGATTACAGGCGTGAGCCACCATGCCTGGCCTCAAACAGGACTTTAAGTTGTTTCAGCAGGTATACAGCTTAGAAAGGATCTTATTGATCTGCATCCTAAAATATCTCAATGGACAGCTGCTAACTCAAAAGTCTTTTCTTCTCTTTTTTTTTTTTTTTTCCACTGATAAAGCTTATAATCTTATTTCTCTACAATTAAATCTCAGCTGAACTTTGGGGAAGATTCTGGAATACCTAGGTTATTTATTTCTCATTGTCTATTTCACCACTAGTTATAACCATCCTTCAACCAAACATCTCCATTTGAGTAGCATAGGCTATAACAGATTTTCTCTCTCTTTTTTTTTTTATTTTAAGATGGGGTTTCACCATGATGGTCAGGCTGGTCTTGAACTCCCGACCTCAGGTGATTCCCCCGCCTTGGCCTCCAAAGTGCTTGGATTATGGATTTTCTCTATTTAAGATTACTCAGCAGTGGCCAGGTGTGGTGGCTCATAACTGTAACCCCAGCACTTTAGGAGGCTGTATGAGTCTGTTTTCACACTGCTGATAAAGACAATTTAATTGAACTTACAGTTACACATGGCTGGGGAGGCCTCACAGTCATGGCTGAAGGCAAGGAGGAGCCAGTCCCATCTTATGAGGATGGTGACAGGCAAAAAAGAGAGATTGTGCAGAGAAACTCCCGTTTCTAAAACCATCTAATCTCATGAGACCCATTCACTATCATGAGAACAGCATGGGAAAGACCTGTCCCCATGATTCAATCATCTCCCACGCAGTCGCTCACACAACAGGTGGGAATTATGGGAGCTTCGAGATGAGATTTGGGTGAGGACACAGAGGCAAACCCTATCAGAGGCCGAGGCGGGTGGATCACCTGAAGTCAGGAGTTCGAGACCCACCTGGGCAACATGGTGAAACCCAGTCTCTATTAAAAATACAAAAATTGGCCGGACACGGTGGCTCATGCCTGTAATCCCAGCACTTTGGGAGGCCGAGGCGGGTGGATCACGAGGTCAAGAGATCGAGACCATCCTGGTCAACATGGTGAAATACCGTCTCTACTAAAAAATACAAAAATTAGCTGGGCATGGTGGCACGTGCCTGTAATCCCAACTACTCAGGAAGCTGAGGCAGGAGAATTGCCTGAACCCAGGAGGCAGAGGTTGCGGTGAGCCGAGATTGCTCCATTGCACTCCAGCCTGGGTAACAAGAGCGAAACTCCGTCTCAAAAAAAAAAAAAAAAAAATACAAAAATTAGCCAGCTGTAGTGACAGGCATTTGTAATGCTAGCTACTTGGGAAGCTGAGGCAGGAGAATTGCTTGAACATGGGAGGCAGAGGAGGCAGTGAGCCGAGATCCCGTCATTGCAGTGCAGCCTGGGTGACAGAGTGAAACTGTCTCAAAAAAAAAAAAAAAAAAAGAGATTACTCAGCAGAGAAAATATTGTCATCAATGTTTGCTTTTTTTTTGAGATGGAGTCTCAATATCGCCCAGGCTGGAGTGCAGTGGCGAGATCTTGGCCCACTGTAACCTCTGCTTCCCAGGTTCAAGTGATTCTCCTGCCTCAGCCTCCTGAGTAGCTGGGATTACAGGCGTGTACCATCACACCTGGCTAATTTTTGTATTTTTAGTAGAGATGGGGTTTCACCATGTTGGCCAGGCTGGTCTCGAACTCCTGACCTCAGGTAATCCGCCTGCCTTGGCCTCTCAGAGTGCTTGGATTACAGGTGTGAGTCACCGAGCCTGACCACCATCAGTAATTTAGTAGAGGGAAAGATTTATACTTCTTTGGAAACTGTGTGTCAAGAAAGATCCCCCAACTTGGGATATGCAGGAAGCCTACCTTGGACATCACTTGACCTCATATTTCTGTTTCTTGTGCCTTAAGATACTATTCACTTTCAGCCAACAAGATTATATAACATTACTGACCTCAGCTCAAACCTGGTCCTGGCTCAATAGGAGTGTTTTTTTTTTTTTTTTTGGAGACGGAGTTTCGCTCTTGTTACCCAGGCTGGAGTGCAATGGCGCGATCTCGGCTCACTGCAATCTCTGCCTCCTGGGTTCAGGCAATTCTCCCGCCTCAGCTTCCTAAGTAGCTGGGATTACAGGCACATGCCACCATGCCCAGCTAATTTTTTGTATTTTTAGTAGAGACGGGGTTTCACCATGTTGACCGGGATGGTCTCAATCTCTTGACCTCGTGATCCACCCGCCTCAGCCTCCCAAAGTGATGGGATTACAGGCGTGAGCCACCGCGCCCAGCCCAGGAGTGTTTTAACAGCCTTTGCAGAGAGATTCAAGAACCTTCCATTCAGCTGGGTGTGGTGGCTCACGCCTGTAATCCCAGCACTTTGGGAGGCTGAGATGGGTGGATCACGAGGTCAAGAGTTCAAGACCAGCCTGGCCAAGATGGTGAAATCCCATCTCTTTAAAAAAAAAAAAAAAAAAAGAATCTTCCAATCAGCAATGAATTTTCACTCTATGTCTATGGGTGCGGTTGTTGTTTATCAGATCAATCCTTAGTGCAATCAGACCTTTTCTCATCTTTCTAGGCTGAGGTAGTGTAAGTCTTCCTAAACAGGATACATTTTAAGTACATGGATGAAACTTTTTTTTTTTTTAAAGATGGGGTTTCACCATGATGGCCAGGCTGGTCTTGAACTCCTGAACTCAGGTGATCCACCCACCTCGGCCTCCCAAAGTGCTAGGATTACAGGCATGAGCCACCGCACCCGGCCATGGATGAAACTTTACATAAAATTTAATTTAAAAAATGGCTCACTAGGGAGCACAAAATTTACTTAAAGCCTATCCTGATTTCCTTGTGACATGTAAGTATCTATTGTGTATGTCTCACTGCATAGAAACAAAATAGAAAACCTTGTTTGTTTATTTATTTATTTTTAGATCTTGTCAACAGGGCTGGAGTGTAGTGGCACCATCATAGCTCACTGCAGCCTTGGACTCCTGGGCTCAAGTGATTCTCCTGCCTCATCCTCCTGAGAGGCTGGGATTGGAGGCACCGTATTGCCATACCTGGCTAGTTTTTTAATTTTTATAGAGATGGGGTCTCACCATGTTACCAGTCTGGCCTAAAAACTCCTGGCCTCAAGTGATCCTTCCAACTTGGTTTCCCAAAGTGCTGGCAAAGTCAACAGGACCGAGCATGGTGGCTCACATTTGTAATCCCAGCACTTCAAGAGGCGAAGGCAGGTGGATCACCTGAGGTCAGAAGTTCGAGACCAGACTGACCAACATGGAGAAACCCTATATGTACTAAAAATACAAAAAATTAGCCAGGTATGGTGGCATGTGCCTGTAATCCCAGCTACATGGGAGGCTGAGGCAGGAGAATTACTTGAACCCAGTAGGTGGAGGTTGCAGTGAGCCAAGGTTGTGCCACTGCACTCCAGAATAAGCAGCAGAATAAGACTCTGTCTCAAAAAAAAAAAGGAAATTCAACAAATAATCAGACCTGGCCAGGCACAGTGGCTTACGCCTGTAATCCCAGCAGTTTGGGAGGCCAAGGTGGGTGGATCACTTGAGGTCAGGAGTTCGAGATCAGCCTGGCCAACATGGTGAAACCCCATCTCTATTAAAAATACAAAAACTTAAAAAAGAAAAAAAAAATACAAAAACTTCAGAGCATACATGGCCTTATAAATAAGTTAAAAATAAATAAATAAAAAATAAAAATCCAAAAATTAACTGGATGTAGTGGCATGTGCCTGTAATCCTAGCTACACAGGAGGCTGAGGCAGGAGAATTGCTTGAACTCAGGAGGGGGAGGTTGCAGTGAGCTGAGATCATGCCACTGCATTCCAGCCTGGGTGGCAGAGTGAGACTCTTTCTTAAAAAAGAAAAGGCCAGGTACGGTGGTTCACACCTGTAATCCCAGCACTTTGGGAGGCCAGGGCAGGTGGATCACAAGGTCAGGAGTTTGAAACCATCTGGCCAACATAGTGAAACCCTATCTCTACTAAAACTATAAAAAATTAGCTGGGCGTGGTGGTAGGTGCCTGTAACCCCAGCTACTCGGGAGGCTTAGGCAGGAGAATCGTTTTAACCCGGGAAGTGGAGGTTTCAGTGAGCCAAGATTGTGGCACTTAACTCCAGCCTGGGCAACAGTGCAAGACTCTGTCTCAAAAAGAAAAAAAGGCTGGGCACAGTGTCTCACTCCTGTAATCCCAGCACTTTGGGAGGCCAAGGCAGGTGGATCACCTGAGGTCGGGAGTTCGAGACCAGCCTGACCAACATGGAAAAACCCCGTCTCTACTAAAAATACAAAATTAGCCAGGGGTAGTGACGCATGCCTATAATCCCAGCTACTCAGAAAACTGTGGCAGGAGAATAACTTGATCCTGGAAGGTGGAGGTTTTGGTGAGCCGAGATTGTGCCATTCATTGCACTCCAGCCTGGGCAACAAGAGTGAAACTCCATCTCAAGAAAAAAAAAAATTGGGCTCCATCCTCCCGGGCCAGCCAGCCAGCCAGCCAGCCGGGCCGGCGGCGGGCACCAGGCCGTCCCGATGCCCGAGCCAGGCCCCAGGATGAACGGCCTGTCGCTGGGCAAGCTGTGCTGGCTCTTCTGCTGCCCGCCCTGCCCGAGCCGCATCGCCACCAAGCTGGCCTTCCTGCCGCCCGAGCCCACCTACAGGGTGCTGGCGCCCGAGCAGCGCGGCCCCGGCGCGTCCGCCCCGGCCCCGGCCTCCGCCGCCCCCGCCAACGCCGCGGCCCAGCCCGCACCGCAGCAGCCCGAGGAGGGCGCGGGCGCGGGGCCCAGCGCGTGCAGCCTGCACCTCAGCGAGCGCGCCGACCGGCAGTACTCGCAGCGCGAGCTGGACGCCGTCGAGGTCTTAATCTCGCGCACGGCCCGGGACAACCGGCTGGGCTGCATGTTCGTGCGCTGCGCGCCCTCCAGCCGCTACACGCTGCTCTTCTCGCACGGCAACGCCGTGGACCTGGGCCAGATGTGCAGCTTCTATATCGGCCTCGGCTCCCGCATCAACTGCAACATCTCCTACGACTACTCGGGCTACGGCGTCAGCTCGGGCAAACCCTCCGAGAAGAACCTCTACACTGACATCGACGCCGCGTGGCAGGCGCTGCGCACCCGGTATGGCGTTAAGTCCTCAGAGCATTGGGACTGTCCCCACGGTAGACTTGGCCTCGAGGTATGAATGCGCCGCGGTCATTCTCCATTCCCCTCTGATGTCTGGTTTGCGTGTGGCTTTTCCGGATACCAGGAAAACATACTGCTTTGATGCTTTCCCCAGCACTGACAAGATATCTAAAGTCACCTCTCCTGTGTCGGTCATTCACGGTACAGAGGATGAGGTCATCGACTTCTCCCACGGCTTAGCGATGTAGGAGCGCTGTCCCCGAGCTGTGGAGCCCCTCTGGGTTGAAGGGGCTGGGCATAATGACATAGAGTTTTATGCACAATACCTAGAGAGACTAAAACAGTTCATATCTCACGAACTTCCTGATTCCTGAAGACAACAGCTTGATCTTACCTCATTTACTGTGAACAGAAGAGTCCTCTGTGTTGCACATGCTTTAACTGGGTAGCTGTAAAGATTTGATAACCATGAAGAAGTGCCCAGCCTTTAGGGTGTTCTAATCAAAGAGCTGATGAAATCGCAGTCTTTTGTATCAAGAGGTTGTTCTGCTAACTCACACAACACGTTAAACTGAACAGTTGGGATTCCCAGCTTCATTACCGTGCAGGAATGGGAATGAGAGCTGAACGTAGGGACAATTTTCTAGTGCTGTATAAAGTAGCCTCGCATCTGTTTCTCAACCTTACCCATCATTTCTGGTTCATTCATGCAGTCCTCACCTCTGTCTCCACCAGTGTTCTCAGTATTTGACATGCAGCTCTCTTTCTGCCACTGGATCCATTTGTGAAGCTGTGATGGTGTAACTGGAAAACTTGTGGTGAAAATTCTTTTATTAATTTTTGTCAACATGCTGATCCTTCCCCAGACAAATGAACTGAAGGGTAATTTACTGGAACTATCGTGTACAGCTTCATCCACTGTAAGCATATAAATATAACTGGAATATTCTTAAACAAAAAGAAATGAGGGGTTTTTTTAAGTGTAAATTTATTACTAGCCAACAGAGTTTTAATATTTTGATTGTCTGGTTGGTTTAACAAAGAGCCTAGCTGACTTTCCTTCTGTAAAGTCCTCCTTGTAGGCTTTTTTAAAGTACTGTACATATTTGCAATCACATTGTGCATAGATTCTTAATGGTAGATATGATTTCTTTTGTCAGGCTACAACAATGAACTGCAAATTCCTTGTTTGTAATGTAAATGATCGAATACATTTTGTTAATATGTTTTTTTTTGTTTTTGTTTTTGTTTTTTTTTTTGAGACGGAGTTTCACTCTTGTTACCCAGGCTGGAGTGCAATGGCACGATCTTGGCTCACCGCAACCTCCGCCTCCTGGGTTCAGGCAATTCTCCTGCCTCAGCCTCCTGAGTAGCTAGGATTACAGGCATGCATCACTATGCCCAGCTAATTTTTTGTATTTTTAGTAGAGACGGGGTTTCACCATGTTGACCAGGATGGTCTCGATCTCTTGACCTCCTGATCTGCCCACCTCGGCCTCCCAAAGTGCTGGGATTACAGGCTTGAGCCACCGCGCCCGACTTGTTAATATGTTTCTATTCCTGTTTTGCTATTAAAAATTTTATAACATTTCCAAGACAAAAAAATCCAAGTTTATGCTTTAAAGAATTTATGTAATTAAAATTTCACTAAACTAATCTTTTTAGTTTAGGAATTATTTGGATTTTGACACTGGAGTTGCACCGAATAAGCATCAGAAATAGAAGATGCTTGAAATTGCTACACTACTTGTATTGGTCAGGGGTTTGGATCTGGGGGTTCTTTGGTTTTAATTTGTTTTTTCCAAATTTAAAAGCCTTAAATGTACTGTAAGCCTCAGATCGTTGTACAGCTGGACTGCGCTTGATCGCCAGTTTGTGTACTGCTGCTTGGATGCAGCGCAGTGGTTGGTGGTAATGGAATAAAGGATGCATGGATCAGAAAAAGAAAAAAAAAATTGATCTGGACCCATGAACTGTTTTTCACATATTTCTCAATATTCTTGTGTTTCCTTATTTCTGAAGAGAATGTATGTTTTAAACTGAAAGCTTTAGCTCACTGCAGAAAGTCTCCTAAGTCACCTCTTCCTTTGCAAGAGTAGGTGCAGAAGGATCTAAGGGCTTGGCTTGTTTGAATGAACCAGACCCCAAAATAACATCTTTTTTTTTTTTTTTTTTTTTTTTTTTGAGACGGAGTTTCGCTCTTGATACCCAGGCTGGAGTGCAATGGCGCGATCTCGGCTCACCGCAACCTCCGCCTCCTGGGTTCAGGCAATTCTCCTGCCTCAGCCTCCTGAGTAGCTGGGATTACAGGCACGCGCCACCGTGCCCAGCTAATTTTTTGTATTAGTAGAGACGGGGTTTCACTATGTTGACCAGGATGGTCTCGATCTCTTGACCTCGTGATCCACCCGCCTCGGCCTCCCAAAGTGCTGGGATTACAGGCTTGAGCCACCGCGCCCGGCCCCCAAAATAACATCTTTAGCAAATGTGATAGAAGAGCTTCTGCACCTCCTGATAGAGGACGTCCAGAGGGTGTGTGCATACAAAATGTTGCCTGAACAAGAGCCTCAAGACCGAGGTGAGCACTTGTTTTCTCAGTTCTAGGGAAGGTAGTAGGAGGAGGATGGAGTGGGAAACAGGCATGGAGGTGATAGCAATGACTTTGGAAGAAGAAGTAGATATGGCTGGGCGCAGTGGCTCACAACTGTAATCTTAGCACTTTGAGATGCCGAGGCAGACAGATCACGAGGTCAAGAGATCAAGAGCATCCTGGCCAACATGGTAAAACCCTGTATCTACCAAAAATATAAAAATTAGCTGGGCATGGTGGCGGGCGCCTGTAGTCTCAGCTACTCAGGAGGCTGAGGCAGAAAAATCACTTGAACCCAGGAGAAGGAGGTTGCAGTGAGCCAAGATTGTGCCACTGCACCCTAGCCTGGCCACAGAGTGAGACTCCGTCTCAAAAAAAAAAAAAAAAAAAAAAGAAGTAGACAAATTTTCATAAAAATAATACTTTCAGTATTGAAATAGGTATGGATCCAAGATGCTAAGGTCAGGGAAAGATGAAAGAATAAAAGAAAGACAAAAACAACTCGGGCCTAGAAGGCCTTAAAGGGATATGAATTTGGCCAGGCATGCAGGCATGTGCTTAAAGTCCCCAGCTACTCAGAGGCTGAGGCAGGAGGACCATGTAAACCCGGAGGTTTGAGGCCATGACTGTGTGATGCAAGGGAAAAGAGAGTATGGAATTGAGGCTGGGCGTGGTGGCTCAAGCCTGTAATCCCAGCACTTTGGGAGGCCGAGGCGGGTGGATCACGAGGTCAAGAGATCGAGACCGTCCTGGTCAACATGGTGAAACCCCGTCTCTACTAAAAATACAAAAAATTAGCTGGGCATGGTGGTGCGTGCCTGTAATCCCAGCTACTCAGGAGGCTGAGGCAGGAGAATTGCTTGAACCCAGGAGGTGGAGATTGTGGTGAGCCGAGATTGTGCCATTGCACTCCAGCCTGGGTAACAAGAGTGAAACTCCGTCTCAAAAAAAAAAAAAAAAAAAAAAAGAGAGAGAGTAGGAGTACAATTTACTCTGAATGAATTTTGCCTGGATTTGTCTTGGGTTCCAGGGTACTATCTGGTCATTTGTTCTGAGGGAATGTCTATAATCTCTTCTTCTTTCACATTTCTTTTAAAATTAGTTTTGATCATAGCCTGAGTTTATTGTTCAAAGGTTTTAGGGACTCTGGCTTCCTGGGTCTTTGGCAGTGGGGATTATGACTGTGCATTTGTCTTTCTGATCCGACAGAGAAAGGAATCTGGCGGTTCCAGGTGAAGGTCTGGTCTGTGGCAGTTGTATCCATCTTGCTCCTCACTGCCTGTTTCACTGTGAGTTCTGCGGGTAAGTTCTTGGCTGGAGTGCAGTCATCCCCTGGTCCTTTTCCCGGTCACATTCTATAGATTTCCTGAAGAAGCAGGCTCCCCTTTCTTGACATAAAATGGCAACGCTAACTGAGAAGTCCATGTTTTTCATAAAATAAGTTATTACTATTCTTAATTATTTTAGATGATTGTCTGTAGTTTTCCAGGTTTCTTTGCCTGGTTTTAGTAGCATTTTCCAAATGTGATCTTGACTATTTTGGTCAGCTTGGGCTGCCATAACAAAATACCATAGATTGGGCCAGGTGAGGTGGCTCAGGCCTGTAATCCCAGCACTTTGGGAGGCTGAGGCAGGTAGATTACCTGAGGTCAAGAGTTCAAGACCTGCCTGGACAACATGGTAAAACCCTGTCTCTACTAAAAATACAAAAATTAGGCTCACACCTGTAATCCCAGCACTTTGGGAGGCCAAGGTGGGTGGATCATAAGGTCAGGAGTTCAAGACCAGCCTGGCCAAGATGCTGAAACCCCGTCTCTACTAAAAATACAAAAATTAGCCAGGTGAGGTGGCACACACCTGTAATCCCAGCTACTTGGGAGGCTGAGGCAGGAGAATTGCTTGAACCCAGGAGGTGGAGGTTGCAGTGAGTGGAGATCGTGCTATTGCACTCCAGCCTGGGCAACAGAGTGAGAGTCCATCTCAAAAAACAAAAACAAAGGGCCAGGCGTGGTGGCTCATGCCTGTAATCCCAGCACTTTGGGAGGCCGAGGCGGGTGGATCATGAGGTCAAGAGATCGAGACCATCCTGGTCAACATGGTGAAACCCCATCTCTACTAAAAATACAAAAAATTAGCTGGGCATGGTGGCGCGTGCCTGTAATCTCAGCTACTCAGGAGGCTGAGGCAGGAGAATTGCCTGAACCCAGGAGGCAGAGGTTGCGGTGAGCCAAGATCGCGCCATTGCACTCCAGCCTGGGTAACAAGAGTGAAACTCCGTCTCCAAAAAAAAAAAACAAAAACTAGCTGGGCACAGTGGCATGCACCTATAATCTCAGCTACTTGGGAGGCTGAGGCAGGAGGATCACTTGAACCCAGGAGACAGAGGTTGCAGAGAGTTGAGATCATGCCACTGCACTCCAGCCTGGGTGACAGAGCGAGACTCCATCTCAAAATAAAAAAAAAAACAACCATAGACTGAGTGAATTAAAAAACAGAAATTTAGCCAGGTGCAGTGGCTCGCCTGTAATCCCAGCACTTTGGGAGGCTGAGGTGGGTGGATCACAACGTCAGGAGTAAAAGCTCTCATCTCATCATGAGAGCCCCCCTCACAACCTCATCTAAACCTGGTTTCCTCCCAAAGGCTCCAACTCCAAATACCACAAATTGGAGGTTAGGGCTTCCACATATGATCTTGGGGAGGACACAATTCACTCTATAACAATAACTCCTGGCTGGGCGTGGTGGCTCATGCCTGTAATCCCAGCACTTTGGGAGGCCTAGGTGGGTGGATCACCTGAGGTCAGGAGTTCAAGACCATCCTGGTCAAAATGGTGAAACCCCATCTCTACTTAAAATACAAAAATTAGCCAGGCATGGTGGCACATGCCTGTAATCTCAGTTATTTGGGAGGCTGAGGCAGGAGAATCCCTTAAACCTGGGAGGCAGAGGTTACAGTGAACCAAGATTGCACCCCTGCACTCTAGCCCGTGCGACAGAAACTTCGTCTCAAAAAAAAAAAAAAAACAATAACTCCGCTTTGATGGGTGGGCTGATGGTAGGTATCATCTAGTTGATCTGGTCTTTTGTTTTAAAAAACTCTCTATTGCTTTTTTTTTTTTTTTGTCCGACATCTTAGCGCGGTCGTAGTGTTCACCGCTGCTCTTCTAGCTTTGCAATGCCGCCCAAGGACGACAAGAAGAAGAAAGACGCCGGAAAGTCGGCCAAGAAAGACAAAGACCCAGTGAACAAATCCAGGGGCAAGGCCAAAAAGAAGAAGTGGTCCAAAGGCAAAGTTCGGGACAAGCTCAATAACTTAGTCTTGTTTGACAAAGCTACCTATGACAAACTCTGTAAGGAAGTTCCCAACTATAAACTTGTAACTCCAGCTGTGGTCTCTAAGAGACTGAAGATTCGAGGCTCCCTTGCCAGGGCAGCCCTTCAGGAGCTCCTTAGCAAAGGACTTATCAAACTGGTTTCAAAGCACAGAGCTCAGGTAATTTACACCAGAAATACCAACGGTGGGGATGCTCCAGCTGCTGGTGAAGACGCATGAATAGGTCCAACCAACTGTACATTTGGAAAGATAGAACTTTATTAAATAAAAAAAAAAACTCTGGGGCTGGGCGCGGTGGCTCATGCCTATAATCCCAGCACTTTGGGAGGCCGAGGCGGGTGGATCACGAGGTCAAGAGATCGAGACCATCCTGGTCAACATGGTGAAACCCCGTCTCTACTAAAAATACAAAAAATTAGCTGGGCATGGTGGCGCGTGCCTGTAATCCCAGCTACTCAGGAGGCTGAGGCAGGAGAATTGCCTGAACCCAGGAGGCGGAGGTTGCGGTGAGCCGAGATTGCGCCATTGCACTCCATCCAGCCTGGGTAACAAGAGCGAAACTCTGTCTCAGAAAAAAAAAACAAAAAACAAAACAAAACAAAACAAAAAAAACCCTCTCTATTGGGAATATGACTATCCTTCTTTCTATGATGCTGTAATTGTATTACTATGGGGTTTTGATCTTCATGTGAGATTCTTCCCAACATGACAGAAAAAACTGTTTATTTGGCCACACCTGTAATTCCAGTACTTTGGGAGGCCAAGGTGGGAGGATCTATTGAGGATAGGAATTCAAGATCAGCCTAGGCAACATAGTGAGACCCTGTCTCTATAAAAAATAAAAATATAAAAAACTGGGCTTGGTGGCACGTGCCTGTGGTCCCAGCTACTCAGAAGGTTGAGGCGGGAGGATCACTTGAGCCCAGGAAGTCGAGGCTGCAGTGAGCCACAATCATTCCACTGCACTCCAGCCTGGGCGACAAGAGACCCTGTCTCAAAAAAAAAAAAAAAAAAAAGGCCAGGTTCAGTGGCTCACGCCTGTAATGCCAGCACTTTGGGAGGCTGAGGAGGGCAGATCACAAGGTCGGGATCTGTATTGGTCAGCCTGGCCAATACAGAAGATGAGCAGATGCTGGCACCATGCTTACTGTACAGCCTGCAGAACTGTGAGCCAATAAATGTCTTTTCTTTATAAATTACCAAGTCTAGGTGTTCCTTTATAGCAATGCAAAAACAAACCAATACAGGATGGTTTGTTTGTTTGTTTGTTTTGAGACAGAGTCTCGCTCTGTCACCCAGGCTGGAGTGCAGTGACGCAATCTTGGCTCATTGCAGCCTCCACCTCCCTGGTTCTTCAATTCTCCTGCCTCAGCCTCCCAAGTAATTGAGACTACAGGCACATGCCACCATGCCCGGCTAATTTTTGTATTTTAGTAGAGACGGGGTTTCACCATGTTGCCCAGGCTGGTCTCAAATTCGTGAGTTCAGGCAATCCACCCGCCTCGACCTCCCAAAGTGCTGGGATTACAGGCGTGAGCCACCACGCCTGGCTGGATGGTTATTTCATTATCCGAGAGGAAAGAAGACATGCAGCAACTTAAAGACATAAATTAAGAGAAAAATAGAAGAGTCTGACTACGTTTAGTCTCAAAATCAGAATGATTAAATACACGAATAAAGAATTAAGTGCCAGGCTTGGTGGCTCAGGCCCATAATCCCAGCACTTTGGGAGGCCGAGGCAGGGGAATCACAAGGTCAGGAGATCAAGACCATCCTGGGTAACATGGTGAAACCCCGTCCCTACTAAAATACAAAAAATTAGCTGGGCATGGTGGTGCACGCCTGTTGTCCTAGCTACATGGGAGGCTGAGGCGGGTGGATCACTTGAGGTCAGGAGTTCAAGACCAGCCTGGCCAACATGGTGAAACACTGAAACACTGTCTTATTAAAAAAAAAAAAAAAAAAAAAAAAGGGCCGGGCACGGTGGCTCACACCTGTAATCCCAGCACTTTGGGAGGCCGAGGCGGGTGGACCACGAGGTCAAGAGATCGAGACCATCCTGGTCAACATGGTGAAACTCTGTCTCTACTAAAAATACAAAAAATTAGCTGGGCATGGTGGCACGTGCCTGTAATCCCAGCTACTCAGGAGACTGAGGCAGGAGAATTGCCTGAACCCAGGAGGCAGAGGTTGCAGTGAGCTGAGATCTTGCCATTGCACTCCAGCCTGGGTAACAAGAGAGAAACTCCGTCTCAAAAAAAAAAAAAAAAAAAAAGAGAGAGAGAGAGATGGAGTCCTGCTTTGTCACCCAGACTAGAATGCAGTGGTGCAATCTCGGCTTACTGCAACCTACGCCTCTCAGGTTCAGGCGATTCTCCTGCCTCAGCCTCCAGAGTAGCTGGGTTTACAGGCATGTGCCACTATTCCCAGCTAATTTTTGTATTTTTAGTAGAGTTGGGGTTTCACCATGTTGGCCAGGTTGGTCTCAAACTCCTGACCTCAGGTGATCCGCCCGCCTCTGCCTCCCAAAGTGCTGGGATTATAGGTTTGAGCCACGATGCCTGGCATGCTGGAGTGCAACAGCGTGATCTCAGCTCACTGCACTTCTGCCTCCTGGCTTCAAGCAATTCTCCTGCCTCAGCCTCCTGAGTAACTCGGATTATAGGTGCCTGCCACCATGCCCAGCTAATTTTTGTATTTTTAGTACAGACAGGGTTTCACCATGTTGGTCAGGCTAGTCTCGAACTCCTGACCTCAAGTGATCCTCCCACCTCAGCCTCCCATAGTGCTGAGATTACAGGCATGAACCACCGTGTCCAGCCAGAGCATAAGGTTCTATAGCACAACACAGATCTACTTAAAACAATGAGAACTAACCCTTCTTTTTTCCCAGTGACTCATCATTTTATGTATAGCAAAACTGCCAAGAGGCTGTCCAAGTTACAAGATCATCAACAGTATCATCCAAGCCTGACCTGCATCACGGAAGGAAAGGACATAGAAGGTATAGCTCTGCAATGGGCAACAGGACTTCCCTTGCCATTAATCAGATTCCTAGTCTGATAGTTTATATCTTCAGCACTAAAATTTTCAACCACAGGCTGGTTTATCCTACTGCACTCCTTTTTTTTAAAATTTTTTTTTTTTTTTTAAAGATGGAGTTTCACCATGATGGCCAGGCTGGTCTTGAACTCCTGACCTCAGGTGATCCACCCACCTCGGCCTCCCAAAGTGCTAGGATTACAGGCTTAAGCCACAGTGCCCGGCCTGCACTCTTTTTTTTTTTTGAGACAGAGTCTCGCTCTGTCGCCAGGTTGGAGTGCAGTGGCCCGAGCTTGGCTCACTGCAACCTCTGCCTCCTGGTTCAAGCAGTGCTCCTGCCTTAGCCTCCCAAGTAGCTGGGACTACAGGCGCGTGACACCACGCCCAGATAATTTTTGTATTTTTCAGTAGAGACAGGGTTTCACCATGGTGGCCAGGATGGTCTCGATCTCTTGACCTCGTGATCCGCCCACCTCGGCCCTACTGCACTCTTTATCTACTTGGATATTTTAAATAGACACCTCAACATTAAAGTATCAAAAAATGGTCCTCAAAACTGTCTCATTTCCTCCTGCTCCCATCAATACTAAAGCCTAAAACTGGAGAATCATTTTTAGCAGTTTCTCTTTACTTACTATCTTCACCCCTGCATCCAATTAATCACTTATGTTCAACAGTAAATATATCCATCACCCTATACAGTTCCAAATTAACTGAGAAATAAATATATACAGGATTCAGATAAGAATAAAATTGGCTGGGCTTGGTGGCTCACGCTTGTAATCCCAACACTTTGGGAGGTCGAGGTGGGTAGATCACCTGAGGTCAGGAGTTTGAGACCAGCCTGACCAATATGGTGAAACCCCGTCCCTACTAAAAATACAAAAAATTAGCCAGGGGCAGTGGCACACACCTGTAATCCTAGTTACTCAGGAGTCTGAGGCAGGAGAATCACTTGAACCCAGGAGTTGGAGGTTGCAGTGAGCTGAGATTGCATCATTGCACTCCAGCCTGGGTAACGAGCAAAACTGTCTCAAAAAAAGAATAAAATTATGTGCCGGGCGCAGTGGCTCACGCCTGTAATCCCAGCACTTCAGGAGGCCAAGGTGAGTAGATCACGAGGTCAAGAGATCGAGACCATGGTGAAACCCTGTCTCTTAAAAAAAAAAAAAAAAAAAAAAGAAGAAGGGCAGGCTGGCGGGCAGGCTCGGCGCGTCCCTTCCGTCCGGCGGCGGGGAGGCGGGGAGGCAGGGAGCGGCCTGCAGCCTGCCCTTTTGAAAAAAAAAAAAAGTCAATCCCGAGTGTGGCCGGGTGTGGTGGCTCATGCATGTAATCCAAGCACTTTGGAGGCCAAGGCAGGCTGATCACCTGAGGTCGGGAGTTCAAGACCAGCCTGACCAACATGGTGAAACCTCGTCTTAAGAAAAAAAAAAAAAGAAAGAAAGAAAGAAAGAAAAAGTATAAAATTATGCCTGGCATGGGTGGCTCACATCTGTAATTCCAGGGCTGCTTTGGGAGGTCAAAGAGGGGTGATCACTTAAGCACAGGAGTTTGAGACCAGCCTGGGAAATATGATGGGACCTCATCTCTACAAAATATTTAAAAAATAAGTTAGCCGCAGCAACCTCGGTTCGTATCTGAGTCACGGCACCAAGAAAAAATAAAAATAAAAATAAGTTAGCCAGCTATGGCAGCATGTGCCTGTAGTCCTAGCTACTTTGGAGGCTGAAGTGAATCGCTTGAGCTCAGGAGGTTGAGTCGGCAGTGCAGTGATTACACTGCTGCACTTCAGCCTGGATGACAAAGTGAGACCCTGTCTAAAGAAAAATAATAATAAATAAAAATAAAATTATCAGCTTGATTGATGGTAAAACTGAATCATGAAATATGGCTTAGAGTGAAGCCAAAATGTTGCTCCCGAGTCCAGGCCTACTCACCTCCTGGGAGATAATTGTTCAGCTGTGTCCAGGATCAGAGACTGCCTACAGCCTCATGTGCAGAGCGAGAGAGAGGTAAGTTCCATCTCAGAAATGCCTCGATGCCCTTAATCCTTTCCAGGAAGAAAACATGGACCCAAAGGCATCAAACTGTTATTTAAATAATGAAATAATTCATTCTCTACTTATAGGGAGAAACCGTGAGAGGTAAAAAGATGACAAGAGCTTCTTCCTCAAAACTACCATAGGAGGCCAGGCTCAGTGGCTCATGCCTGTAATTCCAGCACTTCAGGGGAGCTGAGACCAGTGGATCACCTGATCCCAGTTCTAGACCAGCCTGAGCAAAAAAGCAAGACTCTGTCTCTACAAATAATATTAAAAAATTAGCTAGGTGTAGTGGCACGCCCTGTGGTCCCAGCTACTTGGGAGGTGTTAAAACACATGCTTTGAATGAAGAGAGCCCCCCAAACAGGCTTTGTGTGAGTAACATGGCTGTTTACTCACCTGGGTACAGGTGAGCTAAGGCTGAAAAGGGCATTAGCAAAGGGTGGTGTGATAGGTGTTGGTTTTACAGGTTGGGGCAAATCTTTTGGGGAGGGGGCAGGGGTGTTACTAAGATTAGTTACAATGGTGGGATAGAGGCAAGGAATATACATTACCATAAGTTCAGTTACAGTGGCGGGTGGGGAAAGGCATAAGAGTAGTTAAGATGGTTGGGTGGGGCAGAGGGATATTCACAGAGCAAGAACAGTTAAGGTGGCCAGGTGGGGTGAGGAGTATTCACATTATCATAATAACAGTTAAGATGGCAGGGTGGGGTAAGGAGTATTCACATTTTTTTTTTCTTTTTTTTGAGACAGAGTTTCACTCTTGTTACTCAGGCTGGAGTGCGATGGCGCGATCTCGGCTCACTGCAACCTCCGCCTCCTGGGTTCAGGCAATTCTCCCGCCTCAGCCTCCTGAGTAGCTGGGATTACAGGCACGTGCCACCATGCCCAGCTAATTTTTTGTATTTTTAGTAGAGACGGGGTTTCACCATGTTGACCAGGATGGTCTCGATCTCTTGACCTCGTGATCCCCCCGCCTCGGCCTCCCAAAGTGCTGGGATTACAGGCGTGAGCCACCGCGCCTGGCCCACATTGTTGTAACAACAGTTAAGATGACCAGGTAGGATGAACCATCTTAACGGGGAAGCTCTGCTGGGCGATCAGGGATAATGGCGGAGAGTGGGGTGTGATTAGCCGAGGCAGGCAGGACTTCAGACTTTCTGGGTCCAGTCTTGCACATGGAGGCCTGACAGGAGGCTGAAATGGGAACATCTCTTGAAGCCAGGTCAAGGCTGAAGTGAGCCATGATTATGCCACTGCACTCCAGGCTAGATGACAAAGCACAATCCTGTCTCTAAAAAAACTTTTTTAGGCCAGGCACTGTGGCTCACACCTGTAATCCCAGCACTTTGGAAGGTTGACAGGGGAGGATCACGAGGTCAGGAGTTTGAGAACAGCCTGGCCAATATGATTAAACCCTGTCTCTACTAATAATATAAAAATTAGCCAGGTGTGGTGGCACACGCCTGTAGTCTCAGCCACTTGGGAGGCTGAGGCAGAAGAACTGCTTGAACCCAGGGGGCAGAGGTTGCAGTGAGCCGAGATTGTGCCACTGCACTCCAGCCTGAGTGACAGAGTGAGACCCCGTCTCAAAAAAAACCTTTTTTTAAAAAATACTAATTTTGGTATAATATATGCCAAACATAAAGAAAAACATTTTGATGTGGTCTCCATTGTCACTGTTTGTTAGAGGGAATGTGTATAATCTCCTTGGTGATGACAGTAGAAGAAACTGATGCTTCAAAGGAGAGATGGATACTGCTCTAAAGTGTTTTGCATGTATTATGTCATCTGGAACTCTCAACATCCTGAGTGAGAAACATTCCCATTTACAAATGAAAAGAAAAATATTTAAGGCTTAGAGCGGTTATATAATTTTCCCAAAATTACAGCACAGAAAGTGAGGTTGCAACCCAGATCTGTCTTATTCTAGACTCATTCTTTGTAATGGGCTGCTAAACTAAAGGATATTTATATCTAGGCCGGGCGTGGTGGCTCACTTCCAAGCACTTTGGAAGCCAAGGCGGGCGGATTACCTGAGGTCGGGAGTTCAAGACCAGCCTGACCAACACGGTGAAACCCCGTCTTTTAAAAAAAAAAGAAAAGAAAAGAAAAGAAAACGAAAGGTGGCTCGCAAGTCTAAAATTTTAGAGAAAATAAACTCGAGAGGAGACTCTGGCCAAGTTAGGTCAGGGGCACATTCTCTTACAGACTAAGAGTTTTGTTTTGTTTTTTTTTTTGAGACGGAGTCTTGCTCTGTCACCAGGCTGGAGTGCAGTGGCACAATCTCGGCTCACTGCAACCTTTGCCTTCTAGGTTCAAGCGATTCTTCCGCCTGAGCCTCCTGAGTAGCTGGAACCACAGGCACGTGCCACCACACCCGGCTAATTTTTTTGTATTTTTAGTAGAGACGGAGTTTCACCGTGTTGGCCAGAATGGTCTCCATCTCTTGACCTCGTGATCCGCCTGCCTCTGTCTCCCAAACTGCTGGGATTACAAGAGTGAGCCACTGTGTCCAGCCGGCCAGACTGAGTTTTTAAGGATTCAGGGTGGGAGAGTTTATTAGAGGCTTGGACTGCTTCTGCGTCTCTTTGTTGTGGTTATCTGGGAGAGTTGTGTGTCTGTTCCCATACCTCTTTCTGCAGCTGCAGGCATATCCCCCGAGTCCGCTCTTAGCTTTCCTAGCTCAGTGCACCTGAGGAGAAAGGCCCACCCTTTTACTGGGGCCCACTTTCCTGTCAGGGTGCGGGGAAAGGCCCACTGTTTCACTAGGGATCATTGTATGAGGGTAAAGTTTAGCAGTTACCCAAGAGACTTTCCCACCACCTCCCTTTGTGCCTGAGCTGTCTTTTTTTTTTTTTTGAGATGGGGTTTCACCATGATGGCCAGGCTGGTCTTGAACTCCTGACCTCAAGTGATCCACTGCCTTGGCCTCCCAAAGTGCTGGGATTACAGGTGTGAGCCACTGCACCCAGCCATAATTACTTATTTATGTAGTTCTTTACAAATGTTAAAGCATGGCCGGGCGCGGTGGCTCACGCCTGTAATCCTAGCACTTTGGGAGGCCAAAATGTGTGGATCACCTGAGGCCAGGAGTTCAAGACCAGCCTGGCCATCATGGTGAAACCCCATCTCAAAAAAAAAAAAACCAAATGTTAAAACCCTTTAAAGAGTCCCACTTTTGACATTCATATCAAGTATGTCAAATATGTAGGGACATTGTTCCAGTTCCCATTTTTTTAGATAGAAGAACTGAGACTCAGGGAAATTAAATTACTTGCACTAAATAACAGAGACTAAGTAGCAGATCCAGGGAATTTGCCTAGTTTGGACTCGAAAAGCAGTGAATAGAACCTGATTAATACTTGGGACTAGGGCAAAGAATCTTTGGATCGTTTAACCCTGTGAGACTGGAAGTTCCATGGCAATTGAACTTAGGGATGGTTGAACTGAAGGAATCCTCTAGGATATCTGCGCGGAGGATTTTCAATGTATTCTGAGTTGCTTAAGATGACAGAGTACTAGATCGTGTGGGAACAGTTTTCAGGGACAATACCAGAGGCACAGGTGGAGAGGTAACTGCCTGAACCTGAGGTTTTACAAAACAATCATTAGACCGACTGGGGTTTGCTGGAAGTGTCTCCCATTAGAACGCCTGCGGTCGCAGGTGTCTCTCACTTTAGTCTGCCTGGAATCGACGGGATTCTCTCCCACTAAAACTGTGGCAGCAGAAACAGGAAGGTGGTTTGGGTGTATGTGACCTTGACTTTCACACTGTTTAGCCCTAGCCCTCTCCCAGTCTCTAATCTTTTCCGAAACACCACTGTCCTTTATCTACCTTTCAGATTCTGGCACTCAGATGAACCCAATAACCTTGATGAACGCTGTGTGGTAATAAATTTCCGTTCTTCAGAAGAATGGGGCTGGAATGACGTTCACTGTCATGTACCTCAGAATTCAATTTGCAAGATGAAGAAGATCTACATATAAATAAATATTCTCCATGAAAATGTGTTTGGGTTGGCATCCACCGTTGCAGAAAGCTAACTTAATGTTTAAATTTATGTGTAAGTGAGGAGGAAAATAAAGACAGAATTAAAACAGAATAAGTAATAGTTAACATTAGGACTAGGTCATTAAGAAAAATCATAGTAGGCCGGGCGTGGTGGCTCACGCCTGTAATCCCAGCACTTTGGGAGGCCGAGGTAGGCAGATCATGTGGTCAGGAGATCGAGACCATCCTGGCCAACAAGGTGAAACCCCGTCTCTACTAAAAATACAAAACTTAGCTGGTAGGGGTGGCGGGGGGCGGGTAGTGGCAGACGCCTGTAGTCCCAGCTACTCAGGAAGCTGAGGCAGGAGAATTGCTTGAGCCCAGGAGGCAGAGGCTGCAGTGAACAGAGACCACACCACTGCACCCTAAGCCTGCACCCCAAGCCTGGGCAACAGAGCTGGACTCTGTCTCAAAAAAAAAAAAGAGGCCGGGCGTGCTGGCTCATGCCTGTAATCTCAGCACTTTGGGAGGCCGAGGCGGGCGGATCACCTGAGGTCAGGAGTTCAAGACCAGCCTGACCAACATGGTGAAACCCCGTCTTAAAAAAAAAAAAAGAAAGAAAGAAAGAAAGAAAGAAAGAAAGAAAGAAAGAAAGAAAGAAAGAAAGAAAGATCATAGTAAGCAAAAACAAGTAACCCCTCCCAGCTTAGCTCAACTAACTGCAGCTGCAAACTTATCTCACAGCCCACATTCCAGGCTAGTCACAAAATCTGTATTTAGAGAAAGCAGAGGTAAAGTGGACCTATCACAACCCCCCTCTCTAGTTAGATAAGAGCACCAGAGCATATCTTTAGGTCTGCAGCCCACTCATTCTTCTGCAATTCCTGTTTTTCTGGCTTCCTTGGGTGTCCTCCTCAACTTTACGACCTCCTATCTCAGCTGCAAGGTTATAAAGTCAAATAACCACGAAGCCCAAGATTGTAAAACTTGATTAACTGTCTTTGCCTGAAACCTGTTTCCTGCCTTGTTTTCCTGCCTCAAATTGTATAAAAGCAGTATGTTCTCTTTTTTGAGGGCTGGCGGCCATTACGGGCAGTCAGGCCACCATCAGCCAGAGCTCCAATAAAGAGATTTTCTTGTGTCTCTTGGTCTCTCTGTTCTTCTCGGCTCGAATTTCCACAACATAACTTTTGTACAAGGAATGCCCATAAAATTTTTCAGTAGGCTGCCACCTATTACACTTATGATATAATCCATTTACACATTCATTTACTTATTCATTCACAAAATGAGTGTTTAGTGAACATTATTCTATGTGCCAGAGACTACTGGAGAATGCTTTTGCAGGAAAACCAGAGGGAGCATGAGCATCTGTTCTTATTTTCTGACAACTGAGGGGTGAGGTGCCTGTTATGGGCTGAATTCTGTCCCCACCAAATTCATATGTTGAAGGCATAACCTATAGTACTTAAGACTGGGAGTCTATTTGGAGATAAAACTTTTTGAGAGGAAATTAAGTTGAAATGAGGACCTCAGGAGCCTTAATTCAATCTGACTGATGCTGTTCTATGAGGAAATTTGGGCAGGCAAGGTGGTTCATGCCCGTAATCCCAGCACTTTGGGCGGCCAAGGCAGGAGGATCCCTCTTGTCCAGGAGTTCAAGACTAGCCCGGGCAACATAGCAAGACCCTAACTCGACAAAAATTTTTGTTAAAAATTAGCCAGATGTGGTGGCATGCACCTGTAGTCCCAGCTACTTGGGAGGCTGAAGTGGGAGGACTGCTTGAGCCTAGGAGTTTGAGGTTGCAGTGATCTATGATCAGGCCACTGCACTCCAGCCTGGGTGACAGAATAAGACCTTGTCTCACAAAAAAAAAAAACAAAAAAAGATAAGAGGGCAGGTTGGGCACAGTGGCTCACGTTTGTAATCCCAGCACTTTGGGAGGCCAAGGAGGGCAGATCACAAGGTCAGGAGATCAAGACCATCCTGGTCAACATGGTGAAACCCCATCTCTACTAAAAATACAAAAAAATGCCAGGTGTGGTGGCTCACGCCTGTAATCTCAGCACTTTGGGAGGCCGAGGCGGGCGGATCACCTGAGGTCAGGAGTTCAAGACCAGCCCAGCCAACATGGTGAAACCCTGTCATTTTTTTTTTTTTTTTTTTTGAGGCGGAGTTTCGCTCTTGTTACCCAGGCTGGAGTGCAATGGCGCGATCTCGGCTCACCGCAACCTCCGCCTCCTGGGTTCAGGCAATTCTCCTGCCTCAGCCTCCTGAGTAGCTGGGATTACAGGCATGCACCACCATGCCCAGCTAATTTTTTGTATTAGTAGAGACGGGGTTTCACCATGTTGACCAGGATGGTCTCAATCTCTTGACCTCGTGATCCACCCACCTCGGCCTCCCAAAGTGCTGGGATTATAGGCTTGAGCCACCGCGCCCGGCGAAACCCTGTCTTTAAAAAAAAAAAAATTAGCCGGGTGTGGTGGTGGGCGCCTGTAGTCCCAGCTACTTGGGAGGCTGAGGCAGGAGGCGGAGGTTGCAGTGAGCCAAGATCACGCCACTGCACTGCAGCTTGGGTGACAGAGGGAGACTCCGGTCTCAGAAAAAAAAAAGGTATTTGAACACACACAAGGACACCAAGGATGCACAGGGCTGACCATCTGAAGACACAGAAAGAGTGTGACCATCTGCAAGCCAGGGAGAGAATCCTCAGAAGACACCAACCCTGCTGGCACCTCGATCTTGGACTTCCAGTCTCCACCACTGAGAGGAAATAAGTATTTGCTGTTTAAGTAATCCAGTCTCTGCTATTTTATTATGACAGCCCTAGCAAACCAATCATGCGGTACTGATGTCAGCATCTGCTGTGTTTGGTCAAAAGGTTTTTCCATTTCACTCTGATTTATTACTTTTAGCTGAAAGCAGACTATGAAGCAAGATACACAAGAACACAAGATATACAAAGAAGGCAGTGTTTGGGAGCTGGGTGCTGTGGCTCATGCCTATAATCCCAGCATTTTGGGAGGCCGAGGCGGGTGGATCACGAGGTCAAGAGATCGAGACCATCCTGGTCAACAAAGTGAAACCCCGTCTCTACTAAAAAATACAAAAATGAGCTGGGCATGGTGGCGCATGCCTGTAGTCCCAGCTACTCGGGAGGCTGAGGCAGGAGAATCGGTTGAACCCAGGAGGCGGAGGTTGCGGTGAGCCGAGATCCCACCATTGCACTCCAGCCTGGGTAACAAGAGTGAAACTCCGTCTCAAAAAAAAAAAAAAAAAGGAAAGTCTGAGAAACGTTGACAGGCAAGGTGATGGTCTATGCTAATACAATGGAGGGAGCTTAGCAGTGCCTGCTGGTTCAGATTCTCCTGATTGTGTCTTCATTCCTTTCCTCCAGCTAGGGAGGACCCTTCTGAAATGAGGGTCATATTGACTTACTTTACAGGAAGGTCACAGAGGTTTTTTCTGTTCTGCTTCTGGGTACAACAGTCAAGAGAAGGTCAGAGGCCAGGCGCGGTGGCTCACGCCTGTAATCCCAGCACTTTGGGAGGCCAAGGTGGGTGGATCACGAGGTCAAGAGATCGAGACCATCCTGGCCAACATGGTGAAACCCCGTCTCTACTAAAAACAAAAAAAATTAGCTGGACATGGTGGCGCGTGCCAGTAGTCCCAGCTACTCAGGAGGCTGAGGCAGGAGAATTGCTTGAACCCAGGAGGCGGAGGTTGCGGTGAGCCAAGATTGTGCCACTGCACTCCAGCCTGGGTAACAAGAGTGAAACTCCGTCTCAAAAAAAAAAAAAAAAAGAGAAGGTCAGAGAGAACTTCCTACTTGTGCTTTTCCTCAAGTGCCAAGGTGCTGTATTCTGGGGAACCATGTCCTGAACCCCATCATCGCCAGAAACATTAGATAAAAGGCTGATGGGGAACTTGATAACAGATATACCAGACTAACAACACCCAAACTCACTGATCACTTTCACATCATGAAATAGAAATAACCAGGTCGGTTATGTTCTCTACCTTGATGCAGTGAGAAGTACCCGGCCGCACCCCTCCAGAAAGCATATTCCCACCCTCTCCCCACCCCAAAATAACTAAATCAGATCAAGCTTTTAGAGCTAACTACTGGTTTACAGAAAACGCAGGAGACAGGGGAACACATTGAACAACACTTAGAGACAATAAGGCCAGTTCAGAATACAGAGAGTCTTACAAGACAATTGACCTCGTTTCTTCAAAAAATAAACAACAAGGAAATGAAAAAGACCTAAAGACCAAACAACCAAATGGGTGGACCTTGTTTGGATCCCAAACTAAACAAACCTAGTATTACCTCCTACTCCAACCAAAAATGAGGCCATCAGGGAAATCTGAATATTGTTGATTCGGAAAGATGTGATAATGGTGTTTTTATTATTTAAAAATAAAAAGGCTGGAGCAGTGGCTCACTCCTGTAATCCCAACACTTTGGGAGGCTGAGGCGGGAGGATTACCTGAAGTTGGGAGTTTGAGAGCAGCCTGACCAACATAGAGAAACCCTGTCTCTACTAAAAATACAAAATTAGCCAGACGTGGTGGTGCATGCCTGTAATCCCAGCCACTAGGCAGGCTGAGGCAGGAGAATCGCTTGAACCCAGAAGGCGGAAATTGCAGTGAACTGAGATTGTGCCACTGAACTCTAGCCTGGGCGACAAAGCAAGAATCCATCTCAAAAATAATAATAATAATAATAATAATAAAATAAATTTTAAAAGTGGGTCAGGCGCGGTGGCTCACGCCTATAATCCCAGCACTTTGGGAGGCCAAGGCAGGTGGATCACGAGGTCAAGAGATCGAGACCATCCCAGTCAACAAGGTGAAACCCCGTCTCTACTAAAAAAATACAAAAATTAGCTGGGCATGGTGGCGCACACCTGTAGTCCCAGCTACTCGGGAGGCTCAGGCAGGAGAATTGCTTGAACCCGGGAGGCAGAGGTTGCCATGAGCTGAGATCGCACCATTGCACTCCAGCCCGGGTAACAAGAGCGAAACTCCGTCTCAAAAAAAAAAAGTGGCCAGGCGGGGTGGCTCATGCCTGTAATCCCAGCACTTTGAGATGTCAAGGCAGGCAGATCACCTGGGGTCAGGAGTTCAAGACCAGCCTGGCCAACATGATGAAACCTCGTCTCTACTAAAAACAAAAACTAGCTGGGCCTGGTGTCACATGCCTGTAGTACCACGGGAGGCTGAGGCAGGAGAATTGCTTGAATGAACCCAGAAGGCAGAGGTTGCAGTGAGCCAAGGTTGCACCATTGCATGCACTCCAGCCTCGGCAACAGAGGGAGACTCTGAATCAAAGAAAAACAAAAACAAAAAATAAATAAATACAAAATAAAAAATGTGCAGATAGAACTAACAGACAGACAAATCAGTGAATATCAAATACTCTAAACAATGTAGAAATTACAACTAAACAGTTGAGAAAAAAATAGAGAAAACATGATAGGAGATAGAATAAGTTACTTATGTCATATGTGGTCGGGATTTTAAAAATAAAATTTTAGCCGAGCGAGGAGGGTCATGTCTGTAATCCCAACACTTTGGGAGGTCAAGGAGGGTGGATCATGAGGTCAGGAGCTAAAAAGACCAGCCTGGCCAACATGGTGAAACCCCATCTCTACAAAAAATACAAAAAAATTAGCTTGGTGTGGTGGTGGGTGTCTGTAATCCCAGCTAATTAGGAGGCTGAGGCAGAGAATTGTTAGAACCCAGAAGGCAGAGGTTGCACTGAGCCAAGATAATTAGCTGGGCGTGATGGCACACACTTGTAATCCCAGCTACGAGGGAGCCTGAGGCAGGAGAATCACTTGAACCCAGGAGGCGGAGGTTGCAGTGAGCCAAGATCGTGTCATTGCACTCCAGCCTGGGTGACAGAGGGAGATTCTCTCAAAAAAAAAAAAAAAGGGCCAGGCGCAGTGGCTCACGCCTGTAATCCCAACACTTTGGGAGGCCGAGGCAGGTGGATCACGAGGTCAAGAGATCGAGACCATCCTGGTCAACATGGTGAAACCCCGTCTCTACTAAAAAAAAATACAAAAAATTAGCTGGGCACGGTGGCGCGTGCCTGTAATCCCAGCTACTCAGGAGGCTGAGGCAGGAGAATTGCCTGAACTCAGGAGGCAGAGGTTGCGGTGAGCCGAGATCACGCCATTGCACTCCAGTCTGGGTAACAAGAGTTGATGGTGACCCGGGAATACACCATCAACATTCATAAGGGCATCCACAGAGTGGGCCTCAAGAAGTGTGCCCCTCGGGCCCCTCGGGCACTCAAAGAAATTCGGAAATTTGCCATGAAGGAGGTGGGAACTCCGGATGTGCGCACTGATACCAGGCTCAACAAAGCTGTCTGGGCCAAAGGAATGAGGAACGTCCCATACCGATTCCCTGTGCTGTTGTCCAGAAAACGTAATGAAGATAAAGATTCACCAAATAAGCTCTGTACTTTGGTTACCTATGTACCTGTTACCACTTTCAAAAATCTACAGTCTATGTGGATAAAAGCTAATCGCTGATGGTCAAATACATCAAATAAAGTTATAAAATTGCCTTCAAAAAAAAAAGTTACCACCTGGAAAAAGAGTCTTTCTAAATGTTTGAAGAAATGTACACAGACAGAGCTGAAATGGGATGAAATGTAAATGAGACAAAATAACCCACTGATTAGCTAAGATGCTTAGGAGGCTGAGGTGGGAGGATTTCGTGAGCTGATTGAGGCACTGCACTCCGCTGGGCAACAGAGTGAGACTCTTGTTTCTAAAATAAATAAATAAACATCCAATGAAAGAAAATATTTTCTGGTTGTATTACACAACCAAACTGAATTCTGTGTTGTACAGAAGAGTCTGCTGGGCGTGGTGACTCACACCTGTAACCCCAGCACTTTGGGAGGACAAGGCAGATGGATCACCTGAGGTCTGGAGTCCCAGACCAGACTGACCAACATGGTGAAACCCCGTCTCTACTAAAAATACAAAAGTTAGCTGGGCATGGTGGTGCACGCCTGTAGTCCCAGCTGCTCGGGAGGCTGAGGCAGGAGAATTGCCTGAACCCAAGAGGCAGAGGTTGCGGTGAGCAGAGATCTCGCCATTGCACTCCAGCCTGGGTAACAAGAGCGAAACTCCGTCTCAAAAAAAAAAAAAAAGAAAGAAAAGCTAATGCATGTGAAGTCCTTAGACTAATGCCTAGCACTAAATAAATGTAAACTGGGAGCTTAAAGATTCAGGGCAACTCGAATTAATGCTCTGGGTGGCAAATATATAAAAGTAAGGTATTGCCGGTGCGCAGTGGCTCAAGCCTGTAATCACAGCACTTTGGGAGGTTGAGGCGGGTGGATCACGAGGTTAGGATATTGAGACCATCCCGGGAGGTCAACATGGTGAAACCTCGTCTCTACTAAAAATACAAAAAATTAGCTGGGCATGGTGGCGCGTGCCTGTAGTCCCAGCTACTCAGGAGGCTGAGGCAGGAGAATTGCCTGAACCCAGGAGGCAGAGGTTGCGGTGAGCTGAGATCGGGCCATTGCACTCCAGCCTGGGTAACAAGAGTGAAACTCTGTCTCAAAAAAAAAAAAAAAACTTTGGGAGGCCGAGGCGGGTGGATCGTGAGGTCAGGAGTTCTCGACCAGTCTGGCTAACATGGTGAAACCCCATCTCTACTGTAGTCCCAGCTACTCAGGAGAACTGCTTGAACCTGGGAGGCAGAGGTTGCAGTGAGCAGAAATGGTGCCATTGCACTCCAGCCTGAGCCACAGAGCAAGACTCTATCTCAGAAAAAAAAAAAAAAGACCAGGCATGGTGGCTCACACCTGTAATCCCAGCACTTTAGGAGGCCAAGGCAGGCAGATCATGAGACCAGGAGTTCCAGACCAGCCTGGCCTACATAGTGAAACCCTGTCTCTACTAAAAGTTCATTAGCTGTGTGTGATGATGTGTGCCTGTAATCCCAGCTACTCAGGAGGCTGAGGCAGGAGAATCATTTGAGGCAAGGAGGCAGAGGTTGCAGTAAGCTGAGAGCTCACCACTGCACTTCAGCTTGGGTAACAAGAATGAAACTCTGTCTCAAAAAAAAAAATACTAAAGGACATGTGACATGTAGAATTAATGTTTTCATTAATTTATAAATTTAACATGATTACAGAAGTTATTTTAAAATATATTTTTTATTTTAAAATAAAAAATGGGACATGGGGGTGGGCTGAGTTGGTCTTTTTTCTTTATTTCCCTTTTTTTTTTGAAACAGAGTTTTGCTCTTTTCACCCAGGCTGGAGTGCAATGGCACGATCTCAGCTCACTGCAACCTCCACCTCCAGGGTTCAACTGACCACCCTGCCCCAGCCTCCAGAGTAGGTGAGATTACAGGCACCTGCCACCACACCCAGCTAATTTTTTCTCCATGTTGGCCAGGCTGGTCTCGAACTCCTGACCTCAGGTGATCCACCTGCCTCAGTCTTCCACAGTGCTGGGATTATGGGCGTGAGCCACCGAGCCTGGCCCTAGAAGTTGCCTTTTTTAACTAGTTAGTGATTCTCAGGTTCATACAGAAAAATAGTAAAAGTTAGCTTTGCTACTAGAAATGACTTGGAAGTTACAAATGCTCAAGCCGGCCCCATGTTTGTCCTTGCTGGTAAGCCATGTTAGCTTTAGTTCTTCCATGAGGTAACTTCTTTTTTTTTATGAGACGGAGTCTTGCTGTCACCAAGCTGGAGTGCAGTGGCGCAATCTTGGCTCACTGCAACCTCTGCCTCCTGGGTTCGAACGATTCTTCCACGTCAGCCTCCCAAGTAGCTGGGACCACAGGCGTGTGCCACTATGCCTGGCTAATTTTTTTTTTTTTTTGTATTTTTAGCAGAGACGGCATTTCACCGTGTTGGCCAGGATGGTCTCGATCTCTTGACCTCGTGATCTGCCCACCTCGGCCTCCCAAAGTGCTGGGATTACAGGCGTGAGTCACCGCATCCAGCCCGATGAGGTAATTTTTGAGGACCAAACTTGGCAGTGTGGTCCTGCACTCCAGTCTGGGAAATAAAGACTCTATCTCAAAAACAACAAAAAAAACCGGAAGCCACTGGACAGCATCTTGTGTTATATCATGCAGATATCCTTTCCATTTCTCCCTGTGATATGAAAAGTATTTGTTTTTAGTCACCATTTCCTGTCATATAGCTCCTAAAATCTTTGAAATCACTGGAGCTGTAACTTTTGTATGCTAATGGTGACTGCTGTCTGGGGGCTCCAGGCAGGCAAGTGATTGGAGGGTTGAAACTTTCACTCCCATTCCGGGACAAGGGACAGGGGCTGAAGGCTAAATTGGTAAACCAATGTAATCAATCCTGCCTACCTAAGGAAGCTTCTGCAAAAACACAAAAGGAGTGAGTTCTGAGGGCTTCTAGACAGCTGCACACACTCCTTAAAGGCAGTTCATCCTGCCTGCCTTTTTTCCTTCACCTTGTCCTATACATCTTTTCCATCTGGTTGTTCATCTGTATTCTTTGTAATATCCTTCAGAATAACTAAGGTGTTTCCCTGAGTTCTATGAGGCAGTAGAGCAAATCAAGCAGGGGGTTGAGGGAATCCTGATTTACAGCTGGTCAGTCAAAAGCACAGGTAAGAGAACCTGAAGCTTGTGACTGGCGTTAGAGGTGGACAGTCTCATGGGACAGCCTTCAAGCTGCAGGATCTGGAGCTACCTCCAGGTAGATAGTGCTAAAATCAAATTAGACACCCATCTGTTATCTACTGCAGAAGTGCTTGCTTGGAGGCCAGGCGTGGTGGCTTTAGACCTGTAATACCAGCACTCTGGGAGGCAGGCAGGTGCCTTAAGTCAGGAATTCAAGACCAGCCTGGCCAACATGGCAAAACCCTGTCTCTACTAAAAATACACAAATTAGCCAGGAGTGGTGGCAGGTGCCTCTAATTCCACCTACTCAGGAGACTAAGGCAAGAGAATCACTTGAACCCAGGAGGCGGAGGTTGCAGTGAGCCGAGATAGTGCCACTGCACTCCAGCCTGGGCGACAAGAGCAAACTGTCTCAAAACACAAAACAGGAATTCCTTGGTTGGTAATGAGGACCCCTGCATATTTCCTATCACAACCCAGTAAGCTCCACTTCTGTTCTACCTTCTTCCAATTTTCACGTCTTATGGGAAGTTGATAATTGCAAATATTTGTGCCTGTATTTTCCAATCACTCACATGTATAATGACGTTTCTTCCCAGCGGGAATACATCACAAAATATTAGAATGCCATATGCTTTCAGTCTAGGAATGCAATGATAAAACTACCGTTCACCTAATTGTTAGCAAGAACAAGTATAAATCAAAAACAATTTTTAAAAGGTAATCAAATGTCAACTTTATTGTTTCTATATTAACACCTTTTTGTACTGAAAACTGTAAAAACAGCACAAACTTTGCTCTTATTGCAACCCAAATTTTTGAAAGCCAGAAAATCTAATTATTATACTCTAACCAAACTAGCGAATGCTTTCTTTATCCACAAGTATCTTTGCTTCAATTTCTTGTTGCTGGGTTTCACCTCACTGACTTTGGGCTTCTAAAACACATGGGAACACTTATATGCTCTTGGCTTCTTTGGGTCAAATCAAACAGTACAGCTAAAGTTATCCAAATATATTCAAACTACACAGATCCCTTATAAATTACTAGCATCATGGTAGGGAAAAAGATACAAGAAAAATACAACCTTGAACTCATTATCAAAATTACTGGTGTATAATCCATACGAGCAGAGAGTAGCTTTCTCGGTCTGCTATATAAAATTACCAGCAAGGAAAAAAAAGGGGCAAGAATAAGGTTTATGGCTGAAGTGGCTTGGTGTCGTAATTCCCCATTCTAGCATTCTCAGAAGGATCCCATCCGCTAGACTCGCAGAAACTGCAGGGACATTTGAACATTCCTCTTCTTGATGCACTCTGAAAAAATAATGAATTAATTGGAATATTGTACCCAAGAGAAATGTAATAAACCCTCAAATAGGTAAATGTTGGAACAGGGAACACACAAAAAGGGGATAGGGGCCAAAAATGAAACATTTTAGGAGAAAAATAGAGGGAGGATGGGGATATGGGTACTACAGAATGGCAGCTTGAGGGTCATTTTGTAGTGGTGACAACTGGAGCTTGTCAATAAAACATTCTAGTCTCAGTTCTCTGAATGCCTTAAACGCAACTCACTGTGCTGCTGAAGTGTTTGTTCTCTTATTACACAGCGCTACTGTGAAGATGTTTGTAACAGCATGTGAAAACATATCAACCTAACACCCAAGAGTGACCCCTAGTGCAAACTATGTGTGATGTTGATTGGTAGAGGTGGCATGTGTGGGGAAAGGGCACATATTGGAACTCTATACTTTCTGTTCAATTTTGTTATGAACATAAAACTGCTCTAAAAAATACATATATTTTTCCCTTAGACCGAATTTCGCTCTGTCACCCAGGCTGGAGTGCAGTGATCTCAGCTCACTGCAACCTCCACCTACAGAGTTCAAGTGATTCTCCTGCCTCAGCCTCCCAAGTAGCTGGGATTACAGGCACGCGCCACCATGCCCAGCTAATTTTTTGTATTTTTTTTTTTTTAGTAGAGACGGGGTTTCACTATGTTGACCAGGATGGTCTCGATCTCTTGACCTCGTGATCCACCCGCCTCGGCCTCCCAAAGTGCTGGGTTTACAGGCGTGAGCCACCGCGCCCGGCACAAAGTGATTTCTTTTTGCCTTGACTTTCCTTTTCCCCCCACCACCCCAGACAGTCTCATAGTGTCGCACCTGGCTGGAGTACAGTGACATGGTCTCACTGCATCCTCCGCCTCCCGTGTTCAAGCAGTTCTCCTGCCTCAGCCTCCCGAGTAGCTGGGATTACAGGCATGGGCCACCACCACGCCCAGCTAATTTATGTATTTTTAGTAGACACGCATGCCATGTTGGCCAGGCTGGTCTCGAACTCCTGATCTCCTGCTTCACCCGCCTTGGCCTCCCCAAGTGCTGGGATTATACGCGTGAGCCACCGCGCCCAGTCCAAGAGACAGGGTTTCTCCATGTTGGTGAGGCTCGTCTTGAACTCCCCAGGAGAGTTTGAGATCAGGAGATCCGCCCACCTCGGCCACCCAAAGTGCTGGGATTACAGGCATGCGCCACCACGTACAAACATCAACTGACTCCTCCAGAGTTCCTAGGGATTCAGCAAGTCCAAGAAAATTCCCTATTTATTCCTCATCTCTAAAAAGACAAAAGGAAACAACCAGATATACAACTACATGTAAAGCAAAAAAAAAAAATTATATTTACCTTAACTCCCTTAAGCCCAGTGTTCGTTAGTGTTCTTTCAGGCTGCTTTGGAAAGAAAAAAATATATTTATTGAAAACTCTATCAAGAAAAATATTACTAATACTACACATATATATAAGGGAGAGAAGCTGGGGAGTTTGTTATTGAGACAAGGTCTTTCTCTGTTGCCCAGGGTGAAGTGCCGTGGAGCACTCATGGCTCACTGCAGCCTCAATCTCCCACGCTCAAGGCATCTAGCTGTCTCAGCCCTCAGCCACCTGCCCACCAGCAGCTGGGACTTACAGGCATGCACCACTACACCCGGCTAATTTTATTTTTTTGTGGAGACGGCTAATTTTTATTAATTTTTTATGTTGCCTAGGCTGGTCTCGACCTCCTGAAAGTGATCCTCCCACCTCAGCCTTTCAAAGTGCTGGGATTACAGGAGTCAGCCACTGGCCTAGAGCTGGGGAGTCTTAATTAGGTCTTAATTTATAAGTGTCATTCCCTGGAATTGGGGAGCCCCACCCACATCACATCAACATACCACAGGACCTCTGCCAAGTAACATGTATCTGAATCTTGCCAGCCTTTCTCTCTTCACAGACAGCAATGTTCTTACTCCTCTCCTCCTGTAAGGCAAGTCATCACCGATTTCCCTGAGGATTGCTGCTCCTGTAGACTGCGGATGGAGTGAACCCTCTGGTAGAGGGGAAGGGAATTCAGTACTGGTGTTGAGAGTCAGCTTACTAAGGTTCTTTATCAATGTCTCGGAGAAGTTTTGAGAGGCCCCTGAAAGAGAAAGTTAAAAACCATTACATTAAGGAGATCCTCAACATTCACACTTCAACTAAGTCTGCCCTTAAGCAGGTGAACAGGGGACTGTGGGAAATTTCTCAGGGTGGAAGGTCACAGGAAACAATGCATGGCCTCTAGTCTTTTCTCAAAAAGAGTAAAGTTGTCGGGGTATGGTGGCTCACGCCTATAATGCCAGCACTTTGGGAGGCCAAGGCGGGTGAAGCAGGAGATCAGGAGTTCGAGACCAGCCTGGCCAACACGGCATGCGTGTCTACTAAAAATACAAAAATTAGCTGGGCATGGTGGTGGCCCATGCCTGTAGTCCTAGCTACTCGGGAGGCTGAGGCAGGAGAATTGCTTGAACACGGGAGGCGGAGGATGCAGTGAGACCATGTCACCGTACTCCAGCCAGGGGCGACAGTATCAGACTGTCTGGGGTGGGGAGGGGAAGAGGCAAGTCAAGGCAAGAAGAAATCACTTTGTACAGGGGCACATGGCGACACAGCTGACCCTTGAACAACACAGGTTTCATTAAACTTGGGTCCCACTTAAATGAGAATTTTTTCCAACCAATCACAAAATTTTCAATACACCCACATATACCCTTAACTTTTGTTTTTTGAGATGGAGCCTCGCCCTTTTGCTCAGGCTGGAGTGCAATGGCGAGATCTCGGCTCACTGCAACTTCCAGCCCCCAGGATTCTCTTGCCCCTTGTGTGTGTGTTTCATTTTGGTTTTGTTTTGCCCCCTGTAAGTGAAAGTATTAAACAATATCAAATTTCGGGATCGATTCTCAGTATAGGGACCTGTGCACATAGTTGACCTGTGCACAAGGATCCCACTCGGATATATGGACCAGCATTCTTTCTTCTGGACGCAGGGGACACAGTGAACACCAGGCGCGGAGGGCATCAGAGTGCCAGCCGCCCAAACTCCCAGACCTCCTGGCAGTGAGAAGTCTGGGATGTTGGCTACAGCGTTTCTGCCTCCACCACCCTAGACACCCAGCCCCGCTGTTAGGGTCACAAGACTTCAAACCACGTGGAGGGCCTCTGTGGCCAAGCCCGAACTTGGGTGCTGCTATAAGAAGATAAGGAGTTCCTCTACCAGAGGACCCGGCCTAAGAACTAGAATTATCAAGTTTCTTTTTGAGAAGGAGCCTCGCTCTATTGCCTAGGCTGGAGTGCAGTGGCGTGATCTGGGCTCACTGCAACCTCCGCCTCCCAGGTTCAAGCGATTCTCCTGCCTCAGCCTCCGGAATAGCTGGAACTACAGGCGCCCGCCACCCCGCCCGGCTAATTTTTGTATTTTTAGTAGAGACGCGGTTTCACCATGTTAGCCAGGCTGGTCTCGAACCCCTGACCTCGTCGTGATGCACCCGCCTCAGCCTCCCAAAGTGTTGGGATTACAGGCGTGAGCCACCGCGCCCGTTCTACCCAAGCAATTTCTAGGCAAGCCGCCCTCCGGTGTAGCTCCTGCTACTAATTTACATTACAGAGCACATTTACATTTACGGCCTAGCCCTTCCATTTCCCGGGTAAAGCCTAAAGCCGGGTTAGTCTTGTTTATTAACCTTCCCGAAGGGTACATTTAGCTGGAAAGCCAGTCTCAAAAATGTTGCCTCGGCGCGCAGACGCGGTGGCGCACGCCTGCAGTCCCAGCTACGCAAGAGCATGGCCTAAACCCAGGTGCTCGATACCAGCCTAGGCAACGTGGCGGGACCCATGTCTCAAAACAATAAATAAAAGTACTGGCGGGGCGCGGTGGCTCACGCCTATAATCCCAGCACTTCGGAAGGCGGGCGGATCACCATTGCACTCCAGCCTGGGTAACAAGAGCGAAACTCCGTCTCAAAAAAAAAAAAAAAAAAAAAAAAACTGAAGTACTCCTAAGCATAGTGAATAAAAGAATACAACTCTCACTACCACCACCCCTTTCAATAGTCTCTGACCTCTGTGTTTTCTTACAGGAGGAAGCTGCACTCCCTCTGATTTGAGGTTTACTTAGATACATTCCTCTTGCAAAGGCTGAAGTGAACATAATTTTTTATTTTATTTTACTTTATTTTTTTGAGACGGAGTTTCGCTGTTGTTACCCAGGCTGGAGTGCAATGGCGCGATCTCGGCTCACCGCAACCTCCGCCTCTTGGGTTCAGGCAATTCTCCTGCCTCAGCCTCCTGAGTAACTGGGATTACAGGCACGCGCCACCTTGTCCAGCTAATTTTTGTATTTTTAGTAGAGACGGGGTTTCACCATGTTGACCAGGATGGTCTCGATCTCTTGACCTGGTGATCCAGCCGCCTCGGCCTCCCGAAGTGCTGGGATTACAGGCGTGAGCCACCGCGCCCGGCGTGAACATACTTTTTTAAAAAACGACGGCAGCCTTTTGACTTCCCCACCACCCTACACTCATATAGTCAAGAAAGGTATTAACTTACCTGAATCGTCCGGGTAAGTTTCTTCGGTGACCACTTGTGAAGACTCTGAGATGAAGGTTAGATTAAACTTCTGTGTTGGGTCCATTTTCGTCTTGACACAACACTAAGCTTCTCCCGGATCTTTGAAACCCAGCAGAAACTGACGACCGGCAAATTCAAATTGCTACAAGGTAGCCTAGAAAGAAGCTGAAAACCGGAGCTCCAAGGAATGGTGGCAGAACCGACTTAAACCGACGTAAAATACAGGTTCGGCTTCCTCCTAAAATACAGATAAGCCAATCTTCCAGGATATTTGAATGTTAATGATCCAATGATTAGAGGATTAAAGGATCCAAATGATTAAAGGCTGATGGGTGTAGTTTAGACAGGTAGGGTAGTTCTTCATCTGATTTGCATTAAAATAATATGTCTACGTCATATCTGCTAGAAAATGTATAAAAAGCCTCTCTTTTGTGGCTCTGTCTCCCTAAGGCTGCCTTACATTTAAGTTGCTTTTTTCTTGTTTTTTGTTTTCCCGAACTACTGGAGATGGCTTCTGTTTTGTGAACTGGGCTTAAGTGTTCTAGTGCAGGGAGAATGGCAGTTTTTACCGATCCCCACCCCCAAGACTGCCCATAAACTCCCAATTAAGGTAATTGAGAAAGTTTTCTTAAAGTTTTCCTTATCTAAATCGTCTTAAACCTTTGCTGCTACTAAGGAAGAAGAGAGGAAAAATGAACAAATATGTTATGAACACTTAAATAGCTTGATATTTTAGGGACATGTATTATTGATTTGTTTTATAAACTATAAACTTCACAGTACCTAACATTTCTGAGCAGCTGAAATTAACTGAACCTACAAATTGCTACTCCCTCCCCACAAGAAAATGCTTGTAAATTGTAGCAAAGCACACCAACATTTATTTAACCACTGATTGTCTGCAGGAGGTGGAAGAACAAGTCCCCAGCTGCCCTTCTCATCTTTTTCCCTCTTACTCAAATATGCACCCTTCCCCATTCTCTCTTTAGGTGGAAGCAAAAATTGGTAAAAAGCAAAAATCGAAGTTATAATTAAGAAATATTTTCATAGGCCCGGCTAATTTTCGTATTTTTAGCAGAGATAGGGTTTCACCATGTTGGCCAGGCTGCTCTCGAACTCCTGGCCTCAAGTGATCTACCTGTTTCTTAAAAAAAAATTTTAAAAAAATTTTCATAATGAGCAGCCATAGACATAGATCATGTCCCAACACTTTATGCAAGTGATTCTCAAAAGTGTGTTCTCTGATATCACCCAGGAGTTAAAGGCTGCAGTGACCTATGATCATGCCACTGCACTTCAGCCTGGCAGATAGGGCAGGACTCTGCCCCTTTAAAAAAAAAAAAAACCGTGGCCGGGCGTGGTGGCTCACGCCTGTAATCCAAGCACTTTGGAGGCCAAGGTGGGCAGATCACCTGAGGTCGGGAGTTCAAGACCAGCCTGACCAAAATGGTGAAACCCCGTCTTTAAAAAAGAAAGTGTGGTCTACAACAAGCACCTGGTTAACTTAGATAGACAAATCCTGAGCTCCCACCCAGCCCTACTGAATCAAAGGGTAGGGCCCAGCAGTCAATGCTTTAACAAGCCTCCCAGGCAATTCTGCACTTGATTTTCTGCAGAAGACAGAAGCAGCCCCAGGTGATTCTGATGAGTGCTAGAGTTAAGCAGCCCTGCTTTATGGCACTATGAACTTTCCACTCCAGTTGTTCTGCTCTTGGCTGATCTCCCTCTTGCCTTGGAAATCTCTCTCATATCAGTCTCCAAGAATTCCACTGGAGAGATAAGTTTAAAAAAAATCCCATTGAAGGGCGTTTAGGATTAGGAGGTGAGACAACAAAAAGGGCTGAATGAAATAGACTCTAATTTATAAGAAACCTAGGCTGGGCACAGTGGCTCATGCCTGTAATCCCAGCACTTTGGGAGGCTAAGGTAGGTGGATCGCCTGGGCTCAGGAGTTTAAGACCAGCTAGGCAACATGGCAAAACCCCTTCTCTACCAAAAATACAAAAAACTGTGCCAGGTGCAGTGGCTTATGCCTGTAATCCTAGCACTTTGGGAGGCGGAGGCAGGCAGATCGCTTGAACTTAGGAGTGCAAGACTAGGCTGGCTAACATGGTAAAACACTGTCTCCACTAAAAATACAACAATTAGCTGGGCATGATGGGGAGCACCTGCAATCCCAGCTACCCAAGACGCTGGGGCAGGAGAATCACTTGAACCTGAGAGGTGGAGGTTGCAGTGAGCCAAGATGGTGCCACTGGACTCCAGCGTAGGTGGCAGAGCAAGACTAAGTCTCACAAACAAAATAAAAGGCCGGGCGTGGTGGGTCATGCGTGTAATCCCAGCACTTTGGGAGGCTGAGGCTGACAGATCACCCAAGGTCGGGAGTTCCAGACCAGCCTGACCAACATGGTGAAACCCTGTCTCTACTAAAAATACAAAATTAGAGGGTCATGGTGGCGCATGCCTGTAGTCCCAGCTACTCCAGAGGCTGAGGCAGGAGAATTGCTTGAACCTGGGAGGCAGAGTTTGCAGTTAGACAAGATCGTGCCATTGCACTCCAGTCTGAGCAACAAGAGAGAAACTCTGCCTCAAAAAAAAAAAAAAGAACCAAATTAGGAGGATGAGGAACCAAATTTGAAATATATTAATGCATGATAAGGAAGAGGAAAAGAGCCACATCTGCAAGTTAGAAGTCAAGAAAAAAGTGCTTAAACTGAAAACAATCAAGACATATCTTTATAAACTTGCTTTATAGGCCAGGCATGGTGACTCATGCCTATACTCCCAGCACTTTGGGAGGCTGAAGTCGGTAGATCACCTGAGGTCAGGAGTTACAGACCAGGCTGGCCAACATGGTGAAACCTTGTGTCTACTAAAAATACAAAAAACAGCCAGGCATGGTGGCGCTTCCCTGTAGTTTCAGCTACTCGGGAGGCTGAGGCAGGAGACTCGATTGAACCCAGGAGGCAGAGGTTATACTGAGCTTATATAGAGAGGTTATCGTGCTATTGCACTCCAGCCTGGGTGACAAGAGTGAAACTCCGTCTCAAAACCAAAACCAAAACCAAAACAAACAAACAAAAAACTTACTCTTTAGAAATATACAAGGGCTGGGCGAGGTGGCTCATGCCTCTAATCCCAGCACTTTGGGAGGCTGAGGTAGGCGGATCACTTGCCAGGAGTTTGAGACCAGCCTGGCCAAGATAGTGAAACCCACCTCTACTAAAAATACAAAAATTAGCTGGGCATGGTGGCAGATGCCTGTAGTCCCAGATACTTGGGAGGTTGAGGTGCATTTATCGCTTGAACCCAGGAGGCGGAAGTTGTGGTGAGCGGAGATCGAACCACTGCACGACAGAGTGAGACTCTGTCTCAAAAAAAAAAAAAAGAGAGGCCGGGCGCGGTGGCTCACACTTGTAATCTTAGCACTTTGGGAAGCCGAGGTGGGCGGATCACCTGAGGTTAGGAGTTCAAGACCCTGTCTTAAAAAAAAAAAAAAACACAAATACCCCCCAAAAGTCATCCAAACCAAAATTTAAAGTGGGTGCTTATAGGAAAAAGAAAATGAATGCAGCATAGGACGGCAATTGGGACATGTGCCTATTTGAGGAAACCTACAAGTATTTGCTACTTTGTAGTATATGCACATACAACTTTTTGATTTTTAAAAAATTGGGGGCAAAAGGGGGGAAGGGGCCAGGCACAGTGGCTTATGCCTGTAATCCTAGCATTTTGGGAGGCCGATGGAGAGTCAGATGGCTTGAGGCCAGGAGTTTCAGACCAGCCTGGTCATTGTGGTAAAACCCCATCTCTACTAAAATTACAAAAATCAGCTAGGCATGATGGCACGTGCCTGTAATCCCAGCTACTTGGGAAGCCGATGTGGGAGAATCCCTTGCATCAGGGAGGCGGAGGTTGCAATGAGCCAAGATGGGCCACTGCACTTCAGCCTGGACAACAGAGCAATCTGTAACAAAAGAAAAAAAAAAAAAGAGGGACAAGGGGAAGGAAAGAGGGGAGTGAGAAAGAGAAAAAAGTGAGGAGAAAAAGAGTTATGGAATGTAAAACACGTTAAGAGAAGGAGAGCAAGAATGAATGTAGGGAAATTCACAAGAACATTGCATTGTAAAGTCTGGATGAGTAAGGAAAATTATTTAAGTGTTTAATGATACATGATAAAGAGTTATAATTTTTTTTTTTTTTCGCTCTTGTTACCCAGGCTGGAGTGCAATGGCGCGATCTCGGCTCACCGCAACCTCCACCTCCTGGGTTCAAGCAATTCTCCTGCCTCAGCTTCCTGAGTAGCTGGGATTACAGGTGCGCGCCACCAGGCCCAGCTAATTTTTTGTATTTTTAGTAGATACGGGGTTTCACCATGTTGACCAGGATGGTCTCCATCTCTTGACCTCGTGATCCACGCGACTCGGCCTCCCAAAGTGCTGGGATTACAGGTGTGAGCCACCGCGCCTGGCCCAAAGAGTTATAATTTTTTAAAGTTAATAAGTTCAGTTATGAAAGTCTGTTATGTGTATAGAGGAAACAGGGCCAGGCCTGATGCCTCCATCCTGTAATTCCAGCACTTCGGGAGTCCGAGGTAGGAGGATCACTTGAGCCCAGGCATTCAAGGCCAGCCTTGGCAACATAGTGAGACCCCCGTCTCTACAAAAAATACAAAAATTAGCTGGGCATGGTGGCTCATGCCTGCAGTCCCAGCTACTCTGAAGGCTTAGGTGGGAGCTGAATCACTTCAGCCGGCAGGCAGAGGTTACAGTAACCCGTGATTGCACCACTGCACTCCAGCCTGGGAGACAGAGCAAGACCCTGTTTCAAAAAAAAAAAAAAAAAAAAAAGAATAGGGGAAATATATACGTATCTTAGAAACAGTGTTCTTGCTATATTGCCTAGGCTGCTCTCGAACTCCTGGTCTAAAGCAATCCTCCTGCCTCAGCCTCCCAAAGTGTTGGGATTACAGGCAAGAGCCACGGTGCCTGGCCCAATTTATATTCTTTTCTTTTTTTTTGAGACGGAGTTTTGCTCTTGTTACTCAGGCTGGAGTGCAATGGCACGATCTCGGCTCACGGCAACCTCCGCCTCCTGGGTTCAGGCAATTCTCCTGCCTCAGCCTCCTGAGTAGCTGGGATTACAGGCACGCGCCACCATGCCCAGCTAATTTTTTGTATTTTTAGTAGAGACGGGATTTCACCATGTTGACCAGGATGGTCTCGATCTCTTGACCTCGTGATCCACCCGCCTCGGCCTCCCAAAGTGCTGGGATTACAGGCGTGAGCCACCGCGCCCCGCCCCCAATTTATATTCTTATTTCACTTCCCATTTTGAAATAAATTCCACATAAACAGCTTATTTTCTAAAATCCTTAGAAATACAATAACGAATAGCACTAAATATTTTTCAAACTTTGGGAGCTAAGAGATGTGGGGGCCTTAAAGTGTATGGAAGGTTTAAGGAGAGAAAAAAAAAGAACAAAATATTAAAAAAAAAAAAAAAAAAAAGAGGAAGGTTTAAGGAGATAGAGTTCAAAATGTGGAAAGGAACAATATAATTACAAGGAAAATCACTGTCAAATTTTATCACACAAAGTCAAGAACTAACTCAAACAACCCCCCACTACTAAATTTGACTGGCTTTAAAAAAAAATTTTATAGGCCAGGCGTAGTGGCTCATGCCTGTAATCCAAGCACTTTGGAAGCCAAGGCAGGCAGATCACTTGAGGTCAGGAGTTCAAGACCAGCCTGACCAACATGGTGAAACCCCGTCTTTGTAAAAAATAAAAAATAAAATAATTTTATATATTAAAAAAAGGAACTAGCTCTTTGAGGAAGACGCGGTCGTAGTTGTTGTGGATCGTTAGTCCGCACGCTCCTGCTCCTGACACCGCTGTTCGCTCTTGCCGAGGAACAAGTCGGTCAGGAAGCCGCGCAGCAGCCATGGCTTTTAAGGATACTGGAAAAACACCCGTGGGGCCGGAGGTGGCAATTCACCGAATTCGAATCACTCTAACAAGCCGCAACATAAAATCGCTGGAGAAAGTATGTGCTGACTTGATCAGAGGAGCAAAGGAAAAGAATCTCAAAGTGAAAGGACCAGTTCGAATGCCTACGAAGACTTTGAGAATCACTACAAGAAAAACACCTTGTGGTGAAGGTTCTAAAACATGGGATAGTTTCTAGATGAGAATCCACAAGCGACTCATTGACTTGCACAGTCCTTCTGAGATTGTTAAACAGATTACTTCCATCAGTATTGAGCCAGGAGTTGAGGTGGAAGTCACCATTGCAGATGCTTAAGTCAGTTATTTTAATAAATTGATTACCAGTTGTTAAAAAAAAAAAAAAAAAAAAAGGAACTAGCCGGGCGCGGTGGCTCACGCCTGTAATCCCAGCACTTTGGGAAGCCGAGGCGGGTGGATCACGAGGTCAAGAGATCGAGACCATCCTGGTCAACATAGTGAAACCCCGTCTCTACTAAAAATACAAAAAATTAGCTAGGCATGGTGGTGCGTGCCTGTAATCCCAGCTACTCAGGAGGCTGAGGCAGGAGAATTGCCTGAACCCAGGAGGCGGAAGTTGCAGCGAGCCAAGATCGCGCCGTTGCACTCCAGCCTCGGTAACAAGCAAAACTCCGTCTCAAAAAAAAAAAAAAGGAACTAAATTGACAAGTCATACACTTTAAACAACATTGCAGCAAATATGTGTAAGAGAAAAAGTGCTATCTTTTCCCCATTCATCACAAGGTTCATGACTCACGCTTTTTTTTTTTTTGTAGAGATGGCGTTTCACCATGTTGCCCAGGCTGGTCTCGAACTCCTCACCTCGAGTTATCTGCCTGCCTCAGCCTCCCAAAGTGCTGGGATTACAGGCCTGAGCCACCCGGCCCAGCCTCATGACTGACACTTCTATAACAAAAAACAGATTAACAAGAGGTAAGCATAACAAATTTATGTAATCATGTTTTAAGTGGACCAGACATGGTATCTCAGGCCTATAATCCCAGCATTTTGGGATACTGAAATGGGAAGATCTCTTGAGGCCAGGAGTTCCAGGCCAGCCTGAGAAACAAAGGGAGGCATGGTCTCCACAAAAAATTTAAAAATTAGGCCTGGTGCCGTGGCTCACGCCTATAATCCCAGTGCTTTGGGAAGCCCAGGTGGGCAGATCACCTCAGGTTGGTAGTTCAAGACCAGCCTGACCAACATGGAGAAAGCCTGTCTCTATTAAAAATACAAAAAATTAGCCGAGAGGCCAGGCGTGGTGGCTCACGCCTGTAATCCCAGCACTTTGGGAGGCTAAGACAGGCAGATCCTGAGGTCAGAAGATCAAGACCACCCTGGCTAACACAGTGAAACCCCGTTTCTATTAAAAAAAAATACAAGGTCGGGCACGGTGGCTCACGCCTGTAATCCCAACACTTTGGGAGTCCGAGGCGGGTGGATCATGAGGTCAAGAGATCGAGACCATTCTGGTCAACATGGTGAAACCCCGTCTCTAGTAAAAATACAAAAAAATTAGCTGGGCACGGTGGCGCGTGTCTGTAATCCCAGCTACTCAGGAGGCTGAGGCAGGAGAATTGCCTGAACCCAGGAGACGGAGGTTGTGGTGAGCCGAGATCGCGCCATTGCACTCCAGCTTGGGTAACAAGAGCAAAACTCCGTCTCAAAAAAAAAAAAAAAATTAGCTGAGCGTGATGGCCCATGCCTGTACTCCCAGCTACTCGGGAGGCTGAGGCAGAAGAATTGCTTAAACCCAGGAGGTGGAGGTTGCAGTGAACAGAGATCACGCCACTGCACTCCAGCCTGGGCAACGGAGTGAGACTACCTCTCAAAACAAAAAAATTAGTTGGGTGTGCTGGAGACTGAGGCAGGAAAATCACTTGAACCCAGGAGGCAGAGGTTGCAGTGAGCTGAGATGCGCCATTGCACTCCAGCCTGGGCAACAAGAACAAAACTCCGCTGCAAAAAAAAATTTTTTTTTTTAATTAGCCGGTGCTGGTGACAGAGGCCTGTGGTCCTGCATATGGGTACCCAGTACTGATCACTGAGGCAGGAGGATGTCTTGAGCCCAGGAGTTAAAGGCTGCAGTTAGCTATGATCATGCCATTGCACTCCAGCGTGGGCCACAGACACCCTGTCTCAAAAATATATATTTTTTGACCTCCCATTTTGAAATAAATTTCTATATATATATACACACACACATATACACACACACATATATGTAGGTGTGTGTATGGTATTCCAGAGAGGGAAAGCCTGGTAAGGGGAAGAGGAGGGCTGCTATTTTGGAAGACCCTCCCAGACATGCAGCTATTTTACTTGCACTCTTTCCAAGCTTTCTGACCCTGGCGGGGTGGGGGTCCCCTGGGCCTGGGTCCCTCTACCCCAGCAGCCCCACCGCAACCCTAGGCTCCCTTGGCGTAGGCTCTGACTCTCCACCCTCGCATTTGTGCGGTTCAAACCGGACATTTCCACCTGCCTTTGAAGGTTATCGCCTTGCCTTCTTGTAGGGGAAGCCCAAGGGGTAAGATGGAGTTGAGCAACCCCGCTGGGGTGGGGGGGGGAGGGTCCGAAGTTCGCCCTGGTGGGACGCCGGGACCCCTGGTTGAGCAAAACAGCCCCTGGCGTCCACGCCTCTTCCTCCCCTCCCACTGCCCTCAGTTGCCTTCCTCTCCAGGAATCCTCCTTAGTTTTCGAAATTCCACAATGATAAATTAATACTCCCAGGGCAATTATTTAATAGCTTAGTGGAAAATAGTTAATGATGACTTAATACCGTGACAGCCCTCTAAAGAGCTTACTGGAAGAAATGGTGGCTCTGATGGAAAGGGGAAGATGGGTGGTAGATTTCCCAAAATTAGCTGTTAAGTAAAGTTATCTAGAACCCTGACTAAAGGTCACTTCGGCCTATCAGAAGAGAGTAGCAAATACTCTTAGCATTCCCAGGTTTGCTTAAGGATGAGATTTCAGGAAAGACTTGTTTTCTTTGTCTAATTTATAGGGCTCCACAGAATGTAGAGGAAGTAATGTTGGTGGGGTGTTACTCAAGAATAACTTTGTGTTTCATTGTTTCTTTTTCTTTTTTTGAGACAGAGTCTTTTTTTTTTTTTTTTTTTTTTTTTTTTTTGCGGCGGAGTTTCGCTGTTGTTACCCAGACTGGAGTGCAATGGCGCGATCTCGGCTCACCGCAACCTCCGCCTCCCGGGTTCAAGCAATTCTCCTGCCTCAGCCTCCTGAGTAGCTGGGATTACAGGCACGAACCACCATGCCCAGCTAATTTTTGTATTTTTAGTAGAGACGGGGTTTCACCTTGTTGACCAGGATGGTCTCGATCTCTTGACCTCGTGATCCACCTGCCTCGGCCTCCCAAAGTGCTGGGATTATAGGCGTGAGCCTATATCAATCTTGCTCTGTCGCCCAGGCTGGAGTGCAGTGGCTCAATCCGGCCTCACTGCAACCTCCGCCTCCTGGGCTCAAGTGACTCTTTTGCCACAGCCTCCCTCATAGCTGGGATTACAGGTGCAGGCCACCACGCCCAGCTAATTTTTGTATTTTTAATAGAGACGAAGTTTCGCCATGTTGTCCAGGCTGCTCTGGAAATCCTGACCTCAGGTGGTCAGCTGCCTCGGCCTCCCAAAATTCTGGGATTACAGACCTGAGCCATCGCCTCGGCCGGATCTTACTTTCTAATAACATTACAATGAGGGCTCCTTGGAGAAATGGCTAACTCTAGGGCTGGGAAGAAAATATATAAGATAAGAGCATTGTCAGAATAAGCATGGTGACTCACACCTGTAATCCCAGCACCTTGGAAGGGTGGGATCACTTTGATACGGCTCTGATAAGTGAAGGAACAAGACGGCTTTTGTTTCACTTTGAATTAGATAAAACATCAAGGCAGGTCGCAGTGGCTCACGCCAGTAATCCCAGCGGTTTGGGACGCCAAGGCGGGAGGATGACGAGGTCAGGCGTTCGAGACCAGTGGCCAATATGGAGAAACCCTGTCTCTACTAAAAAATACAAAAATTAGCTGGACGTGGTGGTGCATGCCTGTAATCCCAGCTACTCAGGAGGTTGAGGCAGGAGAATTGCCTGAACCCGGGAGGCAGAGGTTGCAGTGAGCTGAGATCGCGCCACTGTACTCCAGCCTTGGTGACAGAGCAAGACTCCGTCTCAAAAAAAAAAAAAAAAAGAAAGAAAGAAAGAAAAGGAAAAAACATGGACACACGTGGAGTGGTTTTAAGGAGCGGAGAGTGTTGGGGGAGGGGCTCCAAAGCCGAAAGAGGGAGCCCCACCTGGCATGGATACCAGCCAGGTGTGTAAACAGAGGCTGGAGGAGGCGGTGTCTGATTTGCACAGGGCTCAGGGGATTGGTTTGACTATGCATGTCATTCACGTAGCCGGAGAAAAAACTGGCCCTCCAACCTTAGCCTTTTAATATGCAAATACAGGGCCATGATTTTCTACACACGTGGGGTATGTGAAGGCCCCATGTTGCCAGGAACGTGTGGGACAACTGCAAGAAGGCCAGAGGAAGCTTCACGTTGGGTGGACCCAGTTTTTAATGGCCTATATTTGCATATCAAAGGTTGCCGGCCTGACTCTAGGAGCCCCAGCTTTACAAGAAAGTTTTCTAGAGATACTCTAAAAAACAAAGACTTCCATCCAGACTGGTGGCTCATGCCTGTAATTCCAGCACTTTGGGAGGCTGAGGCAGGCGGATCACTTGAGGCCAGGAGTTTGAGACCAGCCTGGCCAACATGGTGAAACCTCATCTCTACTAAAAATACAAAAAGTCAGCCAGATGTGGTGGCACACACCTGTAATTCCAGCTATTTGGGAGGCTGAGGCAGGAGAATTGCTTGAACCCAGGAGGCAGAGGTTGCAGTGAGCCTAGATTGGGCCACTGCACTCCAGCCTGGGCAATAGAGCCAGACTGTTTCAGAAAACAACAATCAAACTTCCCAAAGACTCCTTTCCCTCTCTATCTGCCTAAAATAATTTCTTAATAACTCCCCCCTACCACAACTTGAGATCAGGAGTTTGAGACCAGCCTTGCCAACATGGCATAACCCCGTTGCCACAAAAAATACAAAATTTGGCTGGGCATGTTGGTGTGCACCTGTAATTCCACCTAGTCAGGAGTCTGAGCTGTGAGAATGGCTTGACCCCAGGAGGCAGAGGTTGCAGTCAGCCGAGATTATGCCACTACACTCTGGTCTAGGGGACAGAGCTAGACTGTATCTCAAAAAAGAAAAAAAATCTAGGCCGGGCGCGGTGGCTCAAGCCTGTAATCCCAGCACTTTGGGAGGCCAAGGCGGGTGGATCACGAGGTCAAGAGATCGAGACCATCCTGGTCAACATGGTGAAACCCCATCTCTACTAATACAAAAAATTAGCTGGGCATGGTGGCGCGTGCCTGTAATCCCAGCTACTCAGGAGGCTGAGGCAGGAGAATTGCCTGAACCCAGGAGGCGGAGGTTGCGGTGAGCCAAGATCGCGCCATTGCACTCCAGCCTGGGTAACAAGAGCGAAACTCCGCCTCAAAAAAAAAAAAAAAAAAAAGGAAAAAAATCTAGAGCATTTCATAGTGCCAGAAAGTAAGGAAGTAAAGAACCAAAAACGGCTGGGCCTGGTGACTCATGCCTGTAATCCCAGCACATTGGGAGGCCAAGGCAGGAGGATCGCTTGAATGTAGGAGTTCAAGACCAGCTGGGCAATAAAGTGAGACCCTAGTCTCTACAAAAAATAAAAAATTAACTGGGCATGGCAGTGACACACTTGTAATAGCAGCTACATGGGAAGCTGAGGCAGAAGGATTGCTCTAGCCCAGGAAATCAAGGCTGTGAGCTTTATTCATACCACTGCACTCCAGCTTGGGTGACAGAGCAAGAATCTATCTCAAAAGAAAAAAGAACAGGCTGATTTTCTTTTCATTTAGTCTAAAATGGCCCACACCAAGCAGATTAAAAAAAAAAAAAGAAAAGAAAAGAAAGAAAAAAGAACCAAAAACATATTGTATTTGTAGGAGCACAGGACCCAACTAAAAGACCTGGAATAGCTTGAGCCACCAAATAAATAATAGTATTGGATTATAATCCAAAGTATAAAATAAATATCCAGGAGATCACCCTGATATAAATAAATGATAGGACAAATTAATAATTGGACAGGAAGTGACAGCTCATTCTCTGGGCTGATTTGTTTGTTCAAGACTCTCTGTCACCTAGGCAGGAGTGCAGGGGCAACATCAGAGCTCCTGGGCTCAACTGATCCTCCCACCTCAGCCTCCTGAATAGCTGGGATCACAGGCATGCACCCCAACATTCGGCTAATTTTTGTTTTATTTATTTATTTATTTTATTTTAATTTTTTTAATTTATTTTTTTTTTTTGAGATGGAGTTTCGCTCTTGTTACCCAGGCTGGAGTGCAATGGTGCGATCTCAGCTCACCACAACCTCTGCCTCCTGGGTTCAGGCAATTCTCCTGCCTCAGCCTCCTGAGTAGCTGGGATTACAGGCACGCGCCACCATGCCCAGCTAATTTTTTGTATTTTTAGTAGAGATGGGGTTTCACCATGTTGACCAGGATGGTCTCGATCTCTTGACCTCGTGATCCACCCGCCTCGGCCTCCCAAAGTGCTGGGATTACAGGCGTGAGCCACTGTGCCCGACCCTATTTATTTTTAAGACAGGGTTTCACCATGTTGGTCAGGCTGGTCTTGAACTCCTGACCTCAGGTGATCCACCTGCCTCGGCCTCCCAAAGTGCTGAGATTACAGGCGTGAGCCACCACGCCCGGCCATTTGGCTAATTTTTAAAGTTTTGGACAAGAATTCCAGCTCTCTTTAGAACTGCAGAAGAATTCCAAACAATGTATGCTCAAGGGGGTGAGCACACTCAAATGCCCACTTCTTAGGTGTGGGTTGCACATACTGACTCCTTTCTAAGTGTACAGTATGGAACTGGGCATGGTGGCTCATGCCTGTAATCCCAGCACTTTGGGAGGCTGAGGTGGGTGGATCTCTTGAGATCAGGGATTTGAGACCAGCCTGGCCAACATGGTGAAACCACGTCTGTACTAAAAATACAAAAATTAGCCAGGCCTGATGGTGCAGGCTGAGGCAGGAGAATCGCTGGAACCCCGGAGGCGGGGGTTACAGTGAGCCGAGATCTTGCCACTGCACTCCAGCCTGTGTGACAGAGCAAGACTCCAAAAACAACAACAAAAAAAAGTGTTGGGATTATAGGTGTGAGCCACCACGCCTGGCCTTTTATGTACATTGAATTGATAATTACACATAATTTAATAAGATAATATGGCCGGGCTCGGTGGCTCACGTCTGTAATCCTAGTGCTTTGGGAGGCCAAGGTGGGCAAATCACAAGATCAGAAGTTTGAGACCAACCTCGCCAACATGGTGAATCCCCGTCTCTACTAAAAATACAAAAAATTAGCTGGGCATGGTGGCAGGCATCTGTAATCCCAGCTACTCGGGAGGCTGAGGCAGGAGAATCACTTGAATCCAGGAGGCGAAGGTTGCAGTGAGCTGAGACCGTGACACTGCACTCCATCCTGAGCAACAGAGTGAGATTCCATCTCAAAAAAAAAAAAAAAAAAAGATTATATAAAATGTGTTTATTTATTTATGTTTGAGACGGAGTCTCACTCTGTCCCCCAGGCTGGAGTTCAGAGGTGTGATCTTGGCTCACTGCAACCTCTGCCTCCCAGGTTCAAGCAATTCTCCTGCCTCAGCCTCCTGATTAGCTGGGATTACAGGCATGTGCCACCATGCTTGGCTAGTTTTTCATATGTTTAGTAGAGACGGGGTTTCACCATGTTGGCCAGTCTGGTCTCAAACTCCTGACCTCATGATCCACCTGCCTTAGCCTCTCAAAGTACTGGGATTACAGGTGTGAGCCACCACACCTGGGGTACATGTAGATAAAATTGAATTGACATGTCATGAAATGGAGCCAAGGACAATTTTTTTTCCCTTAAAGTTTTATTATTATGGCTGGGAGCGGTGGCTCACGCCTGTAATCCCAGCACTTTGGAAAGCTGAGGCGGGTGGATCACAAAGTCAACAGATTGATAGCATCCTGGCCAACATGGTGAAACCCTGTCTCTACTAAAAATACAAAAATTAGCTGGGCATGGTGGCACACACCTGTAGTCCCAGCTACTCAGGAGGCTGAGGCAGGAGAATTGATTGAACCTGGGAGGAGGAGATTGCAGTGAGCCAAGATTGTGCCACTGCACTCCAGACAGGGGGACAAAGCAAGACTCCGTCTCAAAAAAAAAAAATTATTATCATTTTTTGAGATACTGTCTCATTAATATTGTTCAGGCTGATTTCAATCTCCTGGGCTCAAGTAAACCCCCTGCCTCAGCTGTCCAATTAGCTGGGATTACAGAAGTGAACCATTGTGCTGGCTAAATTATTTTAATTTTATTTTTTTTAGAGACAGGGTCTCACTATGTTGCCCAGGCTGGAATGCAGTGGCTATTCTCAGGCAAAATCATATCATGAACTACAGCCCTGAACTCCTGGGCTCAAGCAACCTCCCAAGTAGCTGGGACTTTCACATTCAAAGATAAAATCCCTCACTTTTTTTTTTTTGAGACAGAGTCTTGGTTCCGTCACCTAGGCTGGAGTGGAGTGATGCTATCTCGGCTCACTGCAACTTCTGCCTTTCGGTTTAAGTGGTTCTTGTGCCTCAGCCTCCCCCACAGCTGTGATTACAGGCATGCACCACTATACCTGGCTAATCTTTCCTGTATTTTTAGTAGAGATGGAGTTTCACCATGTTGGCCAGGCTGGTCTCGAACTCCTGGCCTCAAGTGATCCACCTACCTCAGCCTCCCAATGTGCTGGGGTTATAGGTGTGAGCCATCCGGCCTGGCCTCAAAGATAAAATCCCCAATGAGTAAAATATAGCACATTCATATAGACTGACATAATTACATAGTCATAAAGAAAGAAAGAAAACAAAAATAATTACATAGGCTTGGGCATGGTGGTTCACACTTGTAATCCAAGCACTTTGGAGGCTGAAGTGAGAGGATCGCTTGAACTCAGGAGTTTGAGACCAACCTGAGCAACATAGTGGGACCTCGTCTCTACAAAAAATAAAAAACTTAGCTGGGCGTGGTAGCATATGCCTGTGGTCCCAGCTACTTGGGAAGCTGAGATGGGAGGATTACTTAAGCCTGAGGGTTGAGGCTGCAATAAGCCATGATCGTGCCATTGCATACCAGCCTGAGTGACAGAGCAAGACTTCATCTTGAAAAAAAGGAGGCGACAGCCAGGCGCGGTGGCTCACACCTATAATACCAGCGCCTGTAATCCCAGCACTTTGGGAGGCTGAGGCGGGCGGATCACCTGAGGTCAGGAGTTCCAGACCAGCCTGGCCAACATGGTGAAACCCCATCTCTACTACAAATGAAAATTTAGCCAGGCATGGTAGCTGGCATGCACTTGTAGTCCCAGCTACTTGGGAGGCTGAGGCAGAAGAATTGCTTGGATCCAGGAGGTGGAGGTTGCAGTGGGCCAACATTGCACCACTGCACTCCAGCCTGGGTAACAGAGTGAGACTCCATCTCAAAAAAAAAAAAGAAGGCCGGGCACGGTGGCTCACGCCTGTAATCCCAGCACTTTGGGAGGCCGAGGTGGGTGGATCACAAGGTCAAGAGATCGAGACCATCCTGGTCAACATGGTGAAACCCCGTCTCTACTAAAAATACAAAAAATTAGCTGGGCATGGTGGCATGTGCCTGTAATCCCAGCTACTCAGGAGGCTGAGGCAGGAGAATTGCCTGAACCCAGGAGGCGGAGGTTGCGGTGAGCCGAGATCGCGCCATTGCACTCCAGCCTGGGTAACAAGAGCAAAAACTCCTTCTCAAAAAAAAAAAAAAAGAAAAGAAAAGAAAAAAGGAGGAGGCATGGTGGCTGAAGCACTTTGGGAAGCCAAGGAAGATAGATCACTTGAAGCCAGCAGTTCAAAACCAGCCTGGCCAACATGGTGAAATTCCATCTCTACTAAAAGAACGAAAAATAGCCAGATGTTGTAACGTGTGCCTATAGTTCAAGCTACTTGGGAGGCTGAAGCAGGAGAATAGCTTGAACCTGGGAGGTAGAGGTTGCAGTGAGCTGAGATCATGGTACTGCACTCTAGCCTGGGCGACAAAGCGAGACTGTCTCAAAAAAAAGAGCCGGGTGCGGTGGCTCACGCCTGTAATCCCAGCACTTTGGGAGACCAAAGCGGGTGGATCACGAGGTCAAGAGATCGAGACCATCCTGGTCAACATGATGAAACCCCGTCTCTACTAAAAATACAAAAAAAAATTAGCTGGGCATGGTGGCGCATGCCTGTAATCCCAGCTACTCAGGAGGCTGAGTAAGGAGAATTGCCTGAACCCAGGAGGCAGAGGTTGCGGTGAGCTGAGATTGTGCCATTGCACTCCAGCCTGGGTAACAAGAGCGAAACTCCGTCTCAAAAAAAAAAAAAAAGTTTATGAATTTGTGTTGGGGTGCATTCAAAGCCATCCTGTGCCACGTGTGGCCCTCAGGCCGGGCCGTAGGTTGGACAAGCTTGGTGTAAGCAGATGATGAATTCTAAGTCTATGAATTATTTTTTATTTTTATTATTTTTTTTTAAGATGGGGTTTCACCATGTTGGTCAGGCTGGTCTTGAACTCCCGACCTCAGGTGATCCGCCCGCCTTGGCCTCCAAAGTGCTTGGATTACAGGCGTGAGCCACCATGCCTGGCCCAAGTCTATGAATTATTCACTACTCTGTTCCTAGCACCAATCTCAGCACCTTACACATAATAGATGCTTAATAACTGTCTGTTAAATGAATAAATGCATGTCTCCTTTTCACTCTGTCTACTGCTGACAACCTCACATTGTTGTAGAGTTTATGTGCATGCATTGGCAATCTTTGTGAAGTTTTTCCTGGAAGGGTAGAGCAGGAGAAGAGAGAGAGAAAAAAATCGGTCTTCACATCCAATGGCCTTTGAGGAGCTGGGAAGAGGGCAATTCACACTTGATTATCTTACATCAGATAAATTAGCAGCGCCTGAATTGCTGGGCAGTCTGGCAGTGGAGCTCTCCCCGGCCTGACAGCCGTCCCAGAGGCCATGGTTCCTTTCTTGCCAGATTTGGCTTTTAGCTTCCTGCTAACTCTGGCTTTGGGCCAGGCAGTCCCATTTCAAGAATATGTCTTTCTCCAATTTCTGGACTTAGATAAGGCGCCTTCACCCCAGAAGTTCCAACCTGTGCCTTATATCCTGAAGAAAATTTTCCAGGATCGCGAAGCAGCAGCGACCACTGGAGTCTCCCAAGACTTATGCTACGTAAAGGAGCTGGGCGTCCGTGGGAATGTACTTCGCTTTCTCCCAGACCAAGGTAAGGAAATGGGACTGTTTTCCAGAGAAACATCTGGAACTGGGTGATGTGAAGAAAGGAAAGGACAATAGGAAATGACAATTACTGATGGCCTTTGTGCTGGTATTTTTTAATTTTATCTAATTTAATTCCAGCACAGGATCCTGAGAGGAAGGCAGATATTCTTATCAAGTTTCTAACAATAAGGAAATTAGTCTCAGACAGTAGGTAACCTGTAATCTATTCAAGATCATATAGCTAGTGCGAGAACAAAGTCACGATTCGAAATAGGTCTTTGTTTTCTGAATCAACTGCTTTGTGCTTCAGTTAGGATGAAAGAAGTGAGGGAAGAATCAGAGCTCAGTCTCCCAGTCTTCAGCCCATATAGACACATCCTGCTGCCTTCCGTGTAGCAGGCAGGGTATGAAAATTTTGAGGTTGGTTTGCCCATGAATTCTGCTTCCCTTATTTGCACCTCCTGGCAAAGGTTATTCTTGATTTGTGAATACAGAACAATAATATATACAATTGTTATATCCTTTATGAAAGGATACCAGTGAGTGGCATCCGACAGTTTCCCAAACCGACCACCCACCAAATAACCTAGGTCTTCCATTAACGGCAGATCCTCCAACCCCATTCCTGCCACTCATTCTCTCCATCCGATTCTAATTCAAAGTCTGAAATGGGTGTTGAGAATCTGCATGTCTATACAACCTCCCAGGTGTTTCAGATGCAGAATTTAGAGGCTTGGTTAGTTTTACAGCAACTGGAGAGAAGATTTAAATATTTATTTGTCCAAGAAGCACTTATTGGATACCTATGGTGAGCTAGGAACTGTGTATGACCTTTAGAATATGAGATAAAGTTTGCCTTTTTTTTTTTTTTTTGAGAGCCTCGCTTTGTCTCCTAGGCTGGAGTTCGGTGGCGCGATTTCAGCTCACTGCAACCTCCACCTCCCGGGTTCAAGCGATTCAAACTGCCTCATCTTCCCAAGTAGCTGGGATTACAGGCATGCGCCACCACACCCAGCTAATTTTAAAAAAATTTTTTAGTAGGGATGGGGTTTCACTATATGTTGGCCAGGCTGGTCTCGAACTCCTGACTTAAGGTGATCCACCTGCCTCAACCTCCCAAAGTGCTGGGATTATAGGCATGAGCCACCGAGCCCGGCCAAGTTTGCCCATTTTTTTTTTTTTTGACCAGGAATCGAACCTGGCAAGTTTGCCTTTTTTTTTTTTTTTTTTAATATGGTACCCATTTTTATTATTGTATTGTACATGAGTTTCAGCAAGCAGCTAACAAAGAAGTTGACATCTTGGTATTAAGTGATGTCATGGGCTGAATTGTGTTCCTTCCAAAATTCATATGCTGAAGTCTTAACCTCCAATACTTCAGAATATGACTGTATTTGGAGACTGGGTCTTTAAACCTTTCCTGTTGTGTTGGAAAATCTGGAAGTCATTTACTCATCTCCGGTCTTTTGCCGGCTCTCATTCCCCTGCTTTCTCTGGTTCAGATGGTCCCGTGATCACATCTGCAAGTTCTTTTGGGACCCTGGGGTGCCATCTATCTAAGCCAACAGCCATCCCTGCTCTCATTTTAAGCAGTTAGATGCTCTCTTTGCTGGTGTCTTGGGTTGAAGATCGCTCTGTAGTCCCAGCTACTTGGGAAGCTGAGGTGGGACGATCACTTGAGCCCAGGAGTTTGAGGCCACAGTGAGCCATGACTGCACCACTGCACTCCAACCTGGGTGACAGAGAAGAGCCTGTCTCAATTAAAAAAAAAAAACTTTCAGGGCCGGGCGCGGTGGCTCACGCCTGTAATCCCAGCACTTCGGGAGGCCAAGGCGGGTGGATCACGAGGTCAAGAGATTGAGAACATCCTGGTCAACATGGTGAAACCCCGTCTCTACTAAAAATACAAAAAATTAGCTGGGCATGGTGGCATGTGCCTGTAATCCCAGCTACTCAGGAGGCTGAGGCAGGAGAATTGCCTGAACCCAGGAGGCAGAGGTTGCGGTGAGCCGAGATCGCGCCATTGCACTCCAGCCTGGGTAACAAGAGTGAAACTCCGTCTCAAAAAAAAAACAAAACAAACTTTCAGATGGTAAGAGCACACAAAGTGCCAAGCATAATGGATAGTAATAGTAAGACTTTAGGGTATACCATTGTGAAGAATGAAGAACTTAAAAGCAAGTTTGCCTTTTTTAAGAGTTTCTAGGGCCAGGCACCGGGGCTCACGCCTGTAATCCAGCACTTTGGGAGGCTGAGGCAGGCAGATCATCTGAAGTCAGAAGTACCAGCCTGACCAACATGGAGAAACCTCATCTCTACTAAAAATACAAAATTAGCTGGGTGTGGTGGTGCACGCCTGTAATCCCAGCTACTCTCGAGGCTGAGGTAAGAGAATCACTTGAACCCCGGAGGCGGAGCTTGCAGTGAGCGGCGATGTCACCATTGCACTCCAGCCTGGGCAACAAAAGCGAAACGCCGTTTTTGTTTGTTTTTTCCGAGACGGAGTCTCCTCGCCACCGTCACCCAGGCTGGAGTGCGATGGCGCAATCTGCTCACTGCAACCTCCATCTTCCAGTTCAAGCAATTTTCCTGCCTCAGCCTGCCAAGAAGCTGGGATTACAGGCCCGAGCCACCACGCTTGGCTAATTTATTGTATCTTCAGTAGAGACGGGGTTTCACCATCCTGGCCAGGCTGATCTTGAATCCCTGACCTGGTGATCCGCACGCCTCAGTCTCTCAGAATGCTGGGATTACAGGCGGGACCCACCGCGCCTGGGCTTTTCGGCCATCTTTTTTTTTTTTTTTTTTTTTTTTTGAGACGGAGTTTCACTCTTGTTACCCAGGCTGGAGTGCAATGGCGCGATCTCGGCTCACCGCAACCTCCGCCTCCTGGGTTCAGGCAATTCTCCTGCCTCAGCCTCCCGAGTAGCTGGGACTACAGGCATGCGCCACCACACCCAGCTAATTTTTGTATTTTTAGTAGAGGCAGGGTTTCACCTTGTTGACCAGGATGGTCTCGATCTCTTGACCTCGTGATCCACCCGCCTCGGCCTCCCAAAGTGCTGGGATTACAGGCGTGAGCCACTGGGCCCGGTTTTTTCGGCCATCTTAAAAATAAAGTTTATAGGCCGGACGTGGTGGCTCACGCCTGTAATCCAAGCAGTTTGGAGGCCAAGGCGGGCGGATCACCTAAGTTCAGGAGTTCAAGACCAGCCTGACCAACATGGTGAAACCCCGTCTGTATAAAATAGAAAAAATAATAAAAATGAAAAGTTTATAGAAGGGAGATAGAGAAACAAATGACTTCGCTGTATCGTGCTTAGTGTGATAAAGGCTCAGGGCTTTGTGTGTTTATGCACTTTTTCTGTTATTTCCCTAGAATAAATTCTTAGAATAAAATTGTTGGATTAAAGAGTACACACATTTAAACTTTTAATATATAGCAAATGTCCTACAAAATTTATACCACACCATGAGTATATGAGAATTCTCTCTTCCTACAATTTAACATAAATCTTTTTTTTTCTTTTTCTTTCTTTCTTTTGTTTTTTTTTGAGATGGGGTTTCACCATGTTCGTCAGACAGGTCTCGAACTCAGGTAATCCACCTGCCTCGGCCTCCCAAAGTGCTGGGATTACAGGCTTGAGCCACCGTGCCCGGCCTTTTTTTCTTTTTCTTTTTTGAGATGGAGTTTCATTCTTGTTGCCTAGGCTGGCGTGCAATGGCACAATCTCGGCTCACCGAAACCTCTGCCTCCCGGATTCAAGTGATTCACCTGCCTCAGCCTCCCGAGTAGCTGGGACTACAGGCGTGTGCCACCACGCCTGGCTAATTTTTGTATTTTTAGTAGAGACAGGATTTCTTCATGTTGTTCAGGCTGGTCTTGAACTCCTGACCTCAGGTGATCTGTCTGCCTTGGCCTCCCAAAGTGCTGAGAGATTACAGGCTTAAGCCACTGTGCCTTGTCCAGTCTGTTGACTCTTTCTCAGAATAGTGGTTTACATGCCTACAGTAAAATATTTTGGATTTCAAAATAAACCAATTAAATATTGAAATATATATATTTGTTGTTTTGTTGTTGTTTGTTTGTTTGAGACGAAGTTTCGCTCTTGTTACTCAGGCTGGAGTGCAATGGCGCGATCTCAGCTCACCGCAACCTCCGCCTCCTGGTTTCAAGCTATTCTCCTGCCTCAGCCTCCTGAGTAGCTGGGACTTCAGGCGTGCACCACCATGCCCAGCTAATTTTTTGTATTTTTAGTAGAGACGGGGTTTCACCTTGTTGACCAGGATGGTCTCGATCTCTTGACCTCATGATCCACCTGCCTCGGCCTCCGAAAGTGCTGGGATTACAGGCGTGAGCCACCGTGCCCGGCCCTTGAAATATATTTTTAAAATATTTTAAAAACAAATGTGTATATAGTAATGTATATAATGCTTTATTAATGTAATAGACAACAAGATCTAGCAAGGTTACTATACTTATGACTACCAGAAATTTCAGCATGGTGTTAGCATAAGTGGTTTTTTTTTCCTTTTTATTTATTTATTTATTTTGTAGTAACGGGATCTTAACTTGTTGCCCAGGATGGTCTCAAACTCCTGGCCTCAAACAAATCTCCCATCTCAGCCTCCCAACGTGCTGGGATTACAGGCATGAGCCACCTTGCTGGATCTCCATAAATGTTTTAAGATATTTGCAACAACTAAATGTGTAAACATACCTATGATTATTATTGATAACAATGTCACAGGCCCTGATGATATTACTGGGATTTGTTGCCTATATTCATATATGAAGGAAATGCTAAATTTCATTTAGAGTTTAGTGGAAATAATGATGTCATTATTTTTCCTGTCTAAGTTCACGAATCCTCTAATTTCATCCAGGACTCTCTGGGAACCCATGGATGTGAAGATAAGAACCTGTGGGTTTGGGCTGGGAGTGGTGGTTTATATCCGTAATCCTAGCATTTTGGGAGGCTGAGGTGGGCGGATTACGAGGTCAGGAGTTCAAGACCAACCTGACCAACATGGTGAAAGCCCAACTCTACTAAAATTACAAAAATTAGCTGGGTGTGGTGGTATGCTAATTCCAGCTACTTGGGAGTCTGAGGCGGGAGAATTGCTTGAACCTGGGAGACGGAGGTTGCAGTGAGCAGAGATCCTGCCACTGCAGTCTAGGCTGGGGTGACAGAGCAAGACTCCATCTCAAAAAAAAAAAAAAAAAAAGAACCTCTGGCTTTGAATGAGGAATAGAGAAACAATCCTCCCAAATGATAGGGCTTGGGTCATTTCCTGCCCTTGTATTATATACATGGATACCTGGCATTTATATCACATAGATGGATACAAAGTAAAATATACTATGATGACTCTGACATGTCTTTTTTCCCATCTAGGTTTCTTTCTTTATCCAAAGAAACCTTTCCACGCCTCCTCCTGCCTACAAAAGCTCCTGTACTTTAATCTGTCTGCCATCAAAGAAAGGGAGCAGTTGACACTGGCCCAGCTGGGCCTGGACTTGGGGCCCAATTCTTACTATAACCTAGGACCAGAGCTGGAATTGGCTCTGTTCCTGGTTCAGGAGCCTCATGTGTGGGGCCAGTTCACGCCTAAGCCAGGTAAAATGTTTGCATTGCAGTCAGTCCCATGGCTGCAAGGTGCCCTTCACTTCAACCTGCTGGATGTAGCTAAGGATTGGAATGACAACCCCCAGAAAAACTTTGGGCTATTCCTGGAGATACTGGTCAAAGAAGATAGAGACTCTGGGGTGAATTTTCAACCTGAGGACACCTGTACCAGACTGAGACGCTCCCTACATGCTTCCCTGCTTGTGGTGACCCTCAACTCTGATCAGTGCCACCCTTCTCGGAAAAGGAGAGCAGCCATCCCTGTCCCCAAGGCTTCTTGTAAGAACCTCTGCCACCGTCACCAGCTATTCATTAACTTCCAGGACCTGGGTTGGCACAAGTGGATCATTGCTCCCAAGGGGTTCATGGCAAATTACTGTCATGGAGATTGTCCCTTCTCACTGACCATCTCTCTCAACAGCTCCAATTATGCTTTCATGCAGGCCCTGATGCAGGCAGTTGACCCAGAGATCCCCCAAGCTGTGTGTATCCCCAGCAAGCTGTCCCCCATTTCCATGCTCTACCAGGACAATAACGACAATGTCATTCTACGACATTATGAAGACATGGTAGTCGATGAATGTGGGTGTGGGTAGGATGTCAGAAATAAGAATAGAAGGAGTGTTCTTGGGGTAAATCTTATAATAAAACTACCTGTCTGGTTTATGACCACTTAGACTGGAAATGTCAGTATACCTGTGTTTATAATTTGTCTTCCTGGAAAACCCATCATAATTAATGATGCCCATACGTACATGCATGCATACACACACACACACACACACACACACACACACATATCCTGGAGCCCTAATGATCTTAGTTAATTTCTGCTCTAACATATTCATTATGCATATGACAGTATGGACACGGGCATTTACTGGTGGCTGATTATGAGCAAACATTATTCTATGTGTTACTTTACAAACATTTCACTGTTTGAGGCAAGCATTGCTATTTATGCTTTATAGACAAAGAAGCCAGGGTTTAGAGAAGCTAAACACATTTTCTTTCTTTTTTTGAGACGGAGTTTTGCTCTCCTTACCCAGGCTGGAGTGCAATGGTGCGATCTCGGCTCACCGCAACCTCTGCCTCCTGGGTTCAAGCAATTCTCCTGCCTCAGCGTCCCAAGTAGCTGGGACTACAGGTGTACGCCACCATGTCCAGCTAATTTTTGTATTTTTAGTAGAGACTGGGTTTCACCATGTTGACCAGGATGGTCTCGATCTCTTGACCTCGTGATCCCCCCCGCTTCAGCCTCCCAAAGTGCTGGGATTATAGGCTTGAGCCACCGCGCCCAGCCTGCTAAACGCATTTTCCTAAGGTCAGCAGCTCTCCCAGGCAGATCTGATAATTGTTAACAGGGTTACATTAAAAAAATTTAAAATTTTTTTTTCTTTTTTTTGAGACAGAGTCTCACTCTCTCACCCAGGCTGGAGTTCAATGGCTCAATCTCGGCTCACTGCAACCTCCGCCTCCTGGGTTCAAGTGATTCTCTTGCTTCAGCCTCCTGAGTAGTTGAGACTACAGGCATATGCCACCATACCCAGCTAATTTTCTTTTGTATTTTTTTTTTTTTTTTTTTTTTTGAGACGGAGTTTCGCTCTTGTTACCCAGGCTGGAGTGCAATGGCACGATCTCGGCTCACTGCAACCTCCGCCTCCTGGGTTCAGGCAATTCTCCTGCCTCAGCCTCCTGAGTAGCTGGGATTACAGGCACACACCACCATGCCCAGCTAATTTTTTGTATTTTTAGTAGAGACGGGGTTTCACCATGTTGACCAGGATGGTCTCGATCTCTTCACCTCGTGATCCACCCGCCTCGGCCTCCCAAAGTGCTGTGATTACAGGCTTGAGCCACCGCGCCCGACTTCTTTTGTATTTTTAGTAGAGATGGTTTCACTGTGTTAGCCAGGGATGGCCTTGATCACCTGACCTCGTGATCTGCCTACCTCGGCCTCCAAAAGTGCTGGGAATACAGGTGTGAGCCACTGCACCCAACCTAATTTAAATTTTTTTAAAGGAGGGCTTAGCCTCCCAAAGTGCTGGGATTGCAGGTGTAAGACACTACGCCCGGCCCTAGATAGACCAGCCTCTTTCTGGTCTTTTATTGATGTTCTATATGATTCCTATAGTGCAGATCACATTGTACATATACTTTTTTTTTTTGAGACAGTTTCACTCTTGTTACCCAGGCTGGAGTGCAATGGCGCGATCTCAGCTCACCGCAACCTCTGCCTCCTGGATTCAAGCAATTCTCCTACCTTAGCCTCCCGAGTAGCCGGGACTACAGGTGCACGCCACCATGCCCAGCTAATTTTTTGTATTTTTGGTAGAGACGGGGTTTCACCATGTTGACCAGGATGGTTTCGATCTCCTGACCTCGTGATCCACCCGACTCAGCCTCCCAAAGTGCTAGGATTACAGGCGTGAGCCACCACGCCTGGCCTGAGATGGAGTTTTGCGTTTGTTGCCCAGGCTGGAGTGCAGTGGCTCAATCTCAGCTAACTGCAGCCTCTACTTTCTGGGTTCACGCGATTCTCCTGCCTCAGCCTCCCTAGTAGCTGGGATTACAGGCATGCACCACCACTGCCCAGCTAATTTTGTATTTTTAGTAGAGACAAGGTTTCTCCATGTTGGTCAGGCTGGTCTCAAACTCTTGACCTGAGATGATCTGCCCACCTTGGCCTCCCAAAGTGCTGGGATTACAGGCGTGAGCCATTGCACCCGGCTGTATTTTATTACTCTTTATTTATTTAATATTGAGGGCCAGGTGCAGTGGCTCACACCTGTAAAGCCAGCACTTTGGGAGGCCAAGGGGGGCGGTTCACAAAAAAACAAAAAGGGGGGCAGGAGATCGAGACTAGCCTGACCAACATGGTGAAACCCTGTCTCTACTAAAAAAATACAAAAAATTAGCCGGGCATGGTGGTACGTGTCTGTGGTCACAGGTACTTGGGAGGCTGAGGCAAGGGAATCACTTGTACCCAGGAGGCAGAAGTTGCCGTGAGCTGAGATTGTGCCTCCAGCCTGGCAACAGAGCAAGATTGTCTCAAAGAAAAAAAAAATTTGAGGCCGGGCGCGGTGGCTCACACCTATAATCCCAGCACTTTGGGAGGCCGAGGCGGGTGGATCACGAGATCAAGAGATCGAGACCATCCTGGTCAACATGGTGAAACCCAGTCTCTACTAAAAATACAAAAATTAGCTGGGCATGGTGGCGCGTGCCTGTAGTCCCAGCTACTCGGGAGGCTGAGGCAGGATAATTGCTTGAACCCAGGAGGCAGAGGTTGCGGTGAGCCGAGATTGTGCCATTGCACTCCAGCCTGGATAACAAGAGCGAAACTCCGTCTCGGAAAAAAAAAACAAAAAACAAATTTGAGACAGGGTCTCACTCTGTCACCCAGGCTGGAGTGTAGTGGCTCAGTCTCAGCTCTCTACAACCTCTGCCTTTTGGGTTCAATCGATTATCCTGCTTCAATCTCCCTGGTAGCTGGCATTATAGGCACAGGCTATCACGACCAGCTAATTTTTGTATTTTTAGTGGAGACAGAGTTTCATCATGTTGGCCAGGCTGGTCTTGATCTCCTGACCTCAGGTGATTCACCAGCCTCAACCCCTCAAAGTGCTGGGATTGCAGGTGTGAGCTACTGGGCCTGGCCCTAGTTAGTTAATTTGATGGCTGTGACTTAGTGTGCTTGTTTAGATATACCATAATTTACTTCAGAGAATGTTTATCACTAGACATGAAGTTTGCAGTTTTCATGATGGAATAGGGTTATAACTCTGTGTTCACATCATTGTCCATTTTGAGTCCCTTACCCCCTTAGAAAATTTTTAGACTTGGAATTGCAGAGTCAAAAGCACAAGCTGACTCATGTGTAATTAACATAAAATTGATATTAAAACAAATGTGGATAAATTTGGAGTGAAATGCAAAATTTGCATAGATATACAAAAACTAGTCTGGGATGATGGCTCACGCCCGTACTCTGAGCCCTTTAGGAGGCCAAGGTGGGAGGATTACTTGAGGCTAGGAGTTTGAGACCGACGTGGGCAACACAGTGAGACCCCATATCTACAATAAATTAAGAAATTAGGCCGGGCGCGGTGGCTCATGCCTGTAATCCCAGCACTTTGGGAGGCCGAGGCGGGTGGATCACGAGGTCAAGAGATCGAGACCATCCTGGTCAATATGGTGAAACCCCGTCTCTACTAAAAATACAAAAATTTAGCTGGGTATGGTGGCGCGTGCCTGTAATCCCAGCTACTCAGGAGGCTGAGTCAGGAGAATTGCCTGAACCCAGGAGGCGGAGGTTGCAGTGAGCCGAGATCGCGCCATTGTGCTCCAGCCCGGGTAACAAGAGCAAAACTCTGTCTCCAAAAGAAAAGAAAAGAAAAGAAAAGAAATTAGCTGGGTGTGGTGACACTTGTCTATAGTCTTGGCTACTCAGGAGGCTAGGGTGGGAGGGTTGCTTGAGCCCAGATTAAGGCTGCAGTAAGCTGTGATTGTGCCTCTGCCTTCCAGCCTAGGCAACAAAGTGAGACCGTCTTCAAACAATCAAACAAATACCTAAAATTAAAAATATAATAAAATGTAGAATATAATTTTACTATATTATAAATATATGTGAAGACTCCTCCATAACCCCATAACCCCCTTCTCTTTTTTCTCATCCTTCCAAAGAAACCACAAACCTGAATTAATTGCGTATCTTTCCTGTTTCTTTCTTTTTTTTTTTTTTTTTGAGACGGAGTTTTGCTCTTGTTACCCAGGCTGGAGTGCAATGGCGCGATCTCGGCTCACCGCAACCTCCGCCTCCTGGGTTCAGGCGATTCTCCTGCCTCAGCCTCCCGTGTAGCTGGGACTACAGGCGTGCGCCACCATGCCCAGCTAATTTTTGTATTTTTTAGTAGAGACGGGGTTCCAGCATGTTGACCAGGATGGTCTCGATCTCTTGACCTCGTGATCCACCCGCCTCGGCCTCCCAAAGTGCTGAGATTATAGGCGTGAGCCACCGAGCCCGGCCCTTTCCTGTTTATTTCTTTAAAATTTTACTACAGATCTTTGTATCCATAAACAGTATAAAATACTATTTCACAAATACGTAAATGTTATACAAATAGTAGTGGAATATGTATATATGTATTTATTTATATATATATTTTAGAAACGGGGTCTCTTGGCTGGGCACGGTGGCTCACACCTGTAATCCCAGCACTTTGGGAGGCCAAGGCGAGCGGATCACGAGGTCAAGAGATCCAGACCATCCTGGCCAACATGGTGAAACCCCATTTCTACTAAAAATACAAATATTAGCTGGGTGTGGTGGTGTGTGCGCGTAGTCCAGGTAACTCGGGAGGTTGAGGCGGGAGAATCGCTTGAACCTGGGAGGCGGAGGTTGCAGTGAGCAAAGATTGCGCCACTGCACTCCAGCCTGTCGCAGAAGGAGACTCCATCTCAAAGAAAAAAAAAAAGAAAAGAAACAAACAGAAATGGGATCTCACTCCGTTGCCCGGGCTGGAGTGCAGTGGCACCATCATGGCTCCCTGCAGCCTCAACTTCCCTGGGCTCAAATGATTCTCCCACCTTAGCCCTCCCAAGTAGGTGAGACCACAGGCATGCACCACCACACCATGCCCAACTAATTTTTGTATTTTTTGTAGAGATGAGGTTTCACCATGTTACCCAGGCTGATCTCAAACTCCTGGGCTCAAATGATCTGCCTTTCTCAGCCTCCCAAAGGGCTGGGATTATAGGTGTGAGCCACCGCACCTGGCTTCCAAAGATATTTTTTAAAAAATTAGGTCAGAAGCTGGGCATGGTGGCTCATGCCTGTAATCCCAACACTTTGGGAAGCTGAGAAGGGCAGATCACTTGAGTTCAGGAGTTCAAGACCAGCCTGGGCAACATGGCAAAGCCCAGTCTCTACAAAAAGTGTAAAAAGTAACTGGGTGTGGTGATGTGTACCTATAGTCCAAGCTACTTGGGAGGCTGAGATGGGAGGACCACCTGAGCCCAGGAGGTTGAGGCTGCAGTGAGCTGTGATTGTGCCACTGCACTCCAGTCTGGGTGACAGAGTGAGAGCCTGTCTCAAGTGATTGTGCCACTGCACTACAGTCTGGGTGACAGAGTGAGAGCCTGTCTCAAATAAACCAACAAAAAATGGTTTTGGAGATGGGTCTTGCTGTGTTGTCCAGGCTGGATTTGAACTCCTGAACTCAAGTGATCCTCATGCCTCAGCTACCTGAGTAGCTAGAACTATAGGCACCTGCTACTCAACCCAGCTCACAATTTAATATTTCTATGATTTATAAAAGTTGATAGGCATAAATATAATTAATTTTTTTTTTTTTTTTTTTGAGACGGAGTCTTGCTCTGTCACACAGGCTGGAGTGCAGTGGCGTGATCTCGGTTCACTGCAACCTCTGCCTCCTGAGTTCAAGTGATTCTCCTGCCTCAGGCACCCCAATAGCCAGAACTACAGGCTAATGCCACCACACCCTGCTAATTTTTGTATTTTTAGTAGAGACAGGGTTTCACCATGTTGGCCAGGCTGGTCTTGAACTCCTGACCTCAGTTGATCCACCCATCTTGGCCTCCCAAAAGTGCTAGGATTACAAGCCGGTGATATAATTAATTTTTTCCCAGCTGAATAGCAATCTATTATGCGCATGTTCCACAGTTCATTTATTTACTATCTTATTATTGGATAATCAGGACATTTAAACAGATTGCTACAATCATTCCTATGGAAGGGATACAAAGTCTCTACCTAGGTAGAGCTTCAGTAGGGCAGCAGTTTGGGCAATTTGTAAGGAGAACGGAGAAAAGCCCAGGGACCTTGTGGCTACTCAGAATGTATATCCTTGAACACAACTGACATTAGTCTTTTTTTTTTTTTTTTTTTTGAGACGGTGTTTCGCTCTTGTTACCCAGGCTGGAGTGCAATGGCGCAATCTCGGCTCACCGCAACCTCCGCCTCCTGGGTTCAGGCAATTCTCCTGCCTCAGCCTCCTGAGTAGCTGTGATTACAGGTGCGCGCCACCGTGCCCAGCTAATTTTTTGTATTTTTAGTAGAGACGGGGTTTCACCATGTGGACCAGAATGGTCTCGATCTCTTGACCTCGTGATCCACCTGCCTCAGCCTCCCAAAGTGCTGGGATTACAGGCGTGAGCCACCGCAACCGGCATCATTAGTCTTTAAAAGCACTCGCCTCACCAAATGTGTCATTTGAATAAGAAGTACTGTTATTACTGAGAGTGGGAGACTGACTTTGGACAAATCAAGAACAAATTAGTGGAATAATCACTAAATTGGATGACACAGACAGTAATAACCTGCATAAATATGATAACAAGGCACTTTTAGATTCTGTTTGTTGAAGAAAGAGCTAAGAAATTAATGTATGGACATAAAAAAGGGAACAACAGGCACTGGAGCCTACTTGAGGGTGGAGGTGGGAGGAGGGAGAACAGCAGAAAAGTAGCAATTGGGTACTAGACCTAGTACCTGGGTGACAAAATCATCTGATAACAAATCCCCAAGATGGGAGTTTACGTATGTAACAAACCTGCACATGCACTGCCGAACCTAAAAGAAAAGTTTTGTTTTTTTTTTTAAAGAAATTCACAAGAACAGAAAATTAAACACCACATGTTCTCGCTCATAGGTGAGTGTTGAACAATGAGAACACATGGACACAGGGAGGGGCGTATCACACACTGGGGTCTGTGGGGGGAAATAGGGGAGGTACAGCGGGGGTGGGGAGTTGGGGAGGGATAACATGGGGAAAAATGCCAGATATAGGTGATGGGGAGGAAGGCAGCAAACCACATTGCCTGTGTGTACCTATGCAACAATCCTGCATGTTCTTCACATGTACCCCAGAACCTAAAACGCAATATATATTTGAAGAAAAAAAGAAATTAATGTAACAGAAGAAAAGATGGGTGGGTGTTTTGGTGAAGGTAGCAGTGCTTTGGTGGGGATTTGGTGGTCTCAACCCTGACCTGTGGGCCCTGGATTCTTGATAGTGCACTCAGACTTGAGCAAGGTGGTCTCATTAGCATAAACAAGTCATAAAATCTCATTTGTAAACTCAGATGCCAAGGGAAGAGGGCCCACCAGCACTCTAATTGATTAAAAAGAAAAGCACACTTTCTGCTAGGGTTGGAGGGGAAAAAAGAATGAAAAAGAGAAGAAAAACAAAGTACACTTGAAAATCAATTTATTATCTGATTGTGTATTGGGAAATCAGAAGAAGGGAATTAGGTAAATGATCCCATTGGCAAGATTTATTAACCTCCAGGTCCAGACACTGAAGATGTTTTCTAGTCATTTTACATCTTATCTCTCCTATCAATATTCTAATCAGTCTACAATTACATGCTTGATTGAACTCTAGCTTTTTTTTTTTCAGACAGAATCTCCCTCTGTCCCCCAGGCTGGAGCGCAGTGGTGTGATCTCCGCTCACTGCAACCTCCACGTCCTTGTCTTAAGTGATTCTCCCACCTCAGCTGAGACTACAGGCACCTGCCACCACACACAGCTAATTTTTTTTGTTTTTTGTAAAGATGGGGTTTCACCATGTTGCCCAGGCTGGTCTTGAACTCAGTCCACTCTCCAGGCCTTTGAAAGTGCTGGAATTACAGGTGTGAGCCACCGTGCCCAGCCTAGCTTTCTTATTTGTATCAAATGTCAAACCTGCTTTTTTGGGCTTATATTGATTGGTGTAATCCTAAATCATGTTGGCCAAACATTATAAATCATAGTGCAGATTATTTCTGAAGTATTTTATTTGCACAGTTTCACTTTTATTTCATTCAACTGATATTTATTGTGTGTCTGTTACGTGTCAATTGTTGTATTAGATCCTGGGAAATAAGGATAAATGATCATTTTCATTGTAGAGCTTAAAATCTAGCACTTTTTTTTTTTTGAGAGGGAGTCTCACTCTGTTGCCCAGGCTGGAATGCAATGGTGTGGTCTCGGCTCACTGCAACCTCTGCCTCCCGGGTTCAAGAGATTCTCTCGCCTCAGACTCCCAAGTAGCTGGGACTTCAGGCATGTGCCAGCACACCAGGCTGATTTTCTTATTTTTAGTAGAGACAGGGTTTCACCATGTTGACCAGGCTGGTCTCGAACTCCTGATCTCTAGATCCGCTCACCTTGTTCTCTCAAAGTGTTGGGATTACAAGTGTGAGCCACTGTGCCTGGCCAATATAGCACATTTGACTATAGATTATTTGCATATGTATATGTGAAAAATTAGCATATATCCCAATGTAGGCATATTTAATTATTCACAAACTACATGTATTATTTTTATTAATATATTGTGCATATTTGAAAATGCTCACGTTAAAGGTTTTTCTTTTCCTTTTTTTGAGTTAGGATCTTACTCTGTCACCTAGGCTGGAGTGCAGTGGTGTGATTATGGTTCACCTGCAGCCTCAACCTTCCAGTATTTTTTTTTTTTTAAAGATGGGGTTTCACCATGATGGCCAGGCTGGTCTTGAACTCCTGACCTCGGGTGATCCACCCACCTCGGCCTCCCAGAGTGCTAGGATTACAGGCGTGAGCCACCGCACCCAGCCTAACCTTCCAGTCTTAAACAGTCCTCCCACCTCAGTCTCCTAGGTAGCTGGGACCACAGGTATGCATCACCATGCCCAACTAATTTTGGTATATATACATATATATATATGTATATTTTTGGTAAGGATGGGGTTTCACTATGTTACCCAGGCTGATCTTGAACTCCTGGGCTCAAGCAATCTGCCTACCTCGGTATCTCAAAGTGCTGGGATTACAGGTGTGAGCCACTGCGCCCAGCCTAAAGTTTTATTTCTAGATTTAATAAATATCAACAAAAGTTCTAATACTTTCTCTTTTTTTATTTTTTTTTAAATTTTTTATTTATTTATTTTTTTAAGATGGGGGTTTCACCATGATGGCCAGGCTGGTCTTGAACTCCTGACCTCAGGTGATCCACCCACCTTGGCTTCCCAAAGTGCTAGGATTACAGGCGTGAGCCACCGTGCCTGGCCAATTCTAATACTTTCTTCTTTCTGTTACGTCAATGTTTCAGGAATAGAAGTTCTAGTATTTACCTTCTTTTTTTTTTTTTTTTTTTGAGATGGAGTCTCACTCTGTTTCCCAGGCTGGAGTGCAATGGTGCGATCTAAGCTCACTGCAAAGTCCACCTGCCAGGCTCAAGAGATTCTCCTACCTCAGCCTCCCAAGTGGCTGGAATTACAGGCACCTGTCACCATGCCCAGCTACTTTTTTTTTTTTTTTTAATTTCTTTTTTCTTTCTCTAGACTGCTCAGCAGCATACTTTTTGTATTTTTAGTAGAGACAGGGTTTCACCTTGTTGGCCAGGCTGGTCTTGAACTCCTGACCTCAGGTGATCTGCCCGCCTCGGCCTCCCAAAGTGTTGAGATTACAGGCATAAGCCACTGTTCCTGGGCTACCTTCTTTCACTGGGATGTTACAAGATGCACATCCCCTTGGCTGTACACACCCCACTTTGGAGAATTCTGCTTTGTCACGGATGTGACTTTGCTCCTGTTTACTGAATATGACATTGACTTAAATGATCCTGGGCTCCTGACTACAGCCTGAGGCAGATTTCCTTTCATAACTTTCCTTACCTTAAACCTTGAATCCTTTGGGCTAATTTCTAAAATTGCAAGTAGTGTGTGGCAAAAGCCCAACTGATCACAATTTCTGAGGCTGCATTAGTAAATTTACTTTAATTGCCAGATTTCCTTAGTCTCATCAATAGATTTTGATTTTTGGGTTCATGTGTTTAATTAATACCCTCATATTATTATTATTATTATTTTTTGGACGGAGTTTCGCTCTTGTTACCCAGACTGGAGTGCAATGGCGTGATCTCGGCTCACCGCAACCTTGGCCTCCTGGGCTTAGGCAATTCTCCTGCCTCAGCCTCCTGAGTAGCTGAGATTACAGGCACGCGCCACCATGCCCAGCTAATTTTTTGTATTAGTAGAGACGGGGTTTCACCATGTTGACCAGGATGGTCTCGATCTCTTGACCTCGTGATCCACCCGCCTCGGCCTCCCAAAGTGCTGGGATTACAGGCGTAAGCCACCGTGCCCGGCCCAAACAAGTTTTAATGATATGAGGGGGCTGGGCGTGGTGGCTCAAGCCTGTAATCCCAGCACTTTGGGAGGCCGAGTCGCGTGGATCACGAGGTCAAGAGATCGAGACCATCCTGGTCAACATGGTGAAACCCCGTCTCTACTAAAAATACAAAAAATTAGCTGGGCATGGTGGCCTGTGCCTATAATCCCAGCTACCTGGGAGGCTGAGGTAGGAGAATTGCTTGAACCGGGACCAGGGAGGTGGAGGATGCAGTGAGCTGAGATTGAGCCATTGCACTCCAGCCTGGGCTACAGAGCGAAGACTCCATCTAAAAAAAAAAAAAAAAACTTGTTTAAAGAATAGTGGCTACTGCCTTTTTTCACTTGTTCTGTGGTTGGCTGGTTTGTTCTGTTCCTGCATGAATCAGATTATTTCCTGAGGTCATTATCAGGCCTAAAACTGAAGTAATGTATGCATAAGTGCTTTCATGGTTTGGGATTCACATTATTCTATTTCACTACTAGAATCTTCATGTTCGTCAGACCAGTCTACAATAGGCAAAGTATACGCCCTGTAGGCCAAGTTATAGGCTGTGATTTGGGCAGGTTGGGGCAAGATAGAACCCTTTATTCCAAAATTTAAGTAAATTAAGCACGTGTGTACAGCACAACTATTTCAGAGCATTTTAAGGCTCATGGTCTTAATTAATGGCAGGAATTTTTATCATCAATTTAATTTATTTCTATCCAATTTCACATTTACTGAATGCCTTTGTTGGGGAAGAGAGATTTCTTTCTTTACCCATTGCTAAATTCATGGCTGAGGCACATATAACACCAGAAAAGAAGGATTGGCCAGGCTCGGTGGCTCACACCTGTCATCCCAGCGCTTTGGGAGGCCGAGGCGGGCAGATCACCTGAGGTCAGGAGTTCAAGACCAGCCTGACCAACATGGTAAAACCCTATCTCTACTAAAAATACAAAAATTAGCTGGGCATGGTGGCTCATACCTGTAGTCCCAGCTACTTGGGAGGCTGAAGCAGGAGAATTGCTTGAACCCGGGAGGCGGAGGTTGCAGTGAGCTGAGATCGTGCCACTGCACTCCAGCTTGGTGACAGGGTGAGACTCCATCACCCCCCCACTCCCCAAGAAAAAAGAAAGAAAGAAAGAAAAGAAAAGAAGGATTGGCAAGTGAAAAGAAAGCAAAGCAATCAATATAAAATTGATTGCTTAATGTAAGTTTTAGTGAAATGGGAACCTTGAGAAATGGAGAGTCAAAGAAACAGGGAAACTTGTACTAAGTTTGATAATGGGTGGACAGTTATGTAGAAGTACGATTGGACAAAGGGCATCTGATCTAACGGTAATAAGCTGGGAATGGCTGGGCACTGTGGTATGAGCCTGTAGTCCTTGCTGCTTGCAGGGCCAAGGCAGGAGGATCACTTTAACCCAGGAGTTCAAGACCAGCTGGGGCAATGTGGTGAGACCCCCACCTCTAAAAACAAACAAACAAAAGAACTGGAGGAGAACTTAGCAAGACCTAGTTGTTCAGATTCTTCTTAGTGCCTCTGTGTCTTTAAGGATAAAGATGTTCCTTTTCTTTGAGTTTAGAGAGGATACATTTGGAATGAAAGGTCTATGCAGAGGAAGGGCAGAGAGTTATTTTATGTCCTGCTTTAAGAATAAGGGCAGGAGGAGGAAGCTGGGCCGTGTGTCTTCTGCATGCCCTCTTCCTCCCTTTTAAAAAAGTAAAGAGGCTGGGCGCGGTGGCTTAGGCCTGTAATCCTAGCACTTTGGGAAGCTGAGGTGGGTGGATCACCTGAGGTCAGGAGTTCAAGACCAGCTTGGCCATCAGGGTGAAACCACATCTTAAAAAAAAAAAAAAAAAAAGTAAAGAAATGGCCGGGCTTGGTGGCTCACACCTGTAATCCAAGCACTTTGGAGGCCAAGGCGGGCGGATCACTTGAGGTTGGGAGTTCAAGACCAGCCTGACCAACATGGTGAAACCCCTTCTTAAAAAAATAAAATAAAATAAAGTAAAAAATAAAATAAAATAAAGATAATTTTAAAAAATAAAGAATAAGGGCCTGAGATTTTCCTGCTTCTGTTTTCTCAAATAAGGTGCTGTATTTTGGGGCAGCATATGCCGAACCCCATCACCTTGAAAGGGAGAAAGAAAGATAAGACAGATATTCTACCTTTGAGTAGTAGTTTATCATAAAATTATATTTCCTCAAATCAGGCTGGGCCTAATTTTGTTTCTTTTAAAATAAAACAATTGGCCAGGCGTGGTGGCTCACGCCTATAATCCCAGCACTTTGGGAGGCCGAGGCAGGTGGATCACGAGGTCAAGAGATTGAGACCATCCTGGTCCACAAGGTGAAACCCCGTCTCTACTAAAAAAAAATACAAAAATTAGCTGGGCATGGTGGTGCACGCCTGTAGTCCCAGTTACTCGGGAGGCTGAGGCAGGAGAATTGCTTGAACCCAGGAGGCAGAGGTTGCAGTGAGCCGAGATCATGCCATTGCACTCCAGTCTGGGTAACAACAGCGAAACACCACCTCAAAATAAATAAATAAATAAATAAATAAATAAATAAAATAAATAAAATAAGACAATCTTTGTTCCTTCTCCACTCCCACTGCTTCACTTGACTAGCCTAAAAATAAATAAGTAAAATATAACAAGCCATGGTCAGTGGCATGCACTCAGCTACTTAGGAGGCTGAGAGGGGAAGATTGCTTGAGGCCAGGAGCTCAACTCCATCCTGGGCAACATAACAAGACCCTATCTCTAAAAAATTAAAAATGAAGGAATTCATATAGGCTCATGCCTATAATTCCAGCACTTTGGGAGGCCGAGGTGGACAGATCACTTGAGGTCAGGAGTTTGAGAGTGGAATATTTGGAGCACGTTCTTGAAAGATTGGAATCTGTTGACTTTTGACGAGAGTGTTTTTTTTTTTTTTTTTTTTTTTTTTTGAGAGTCTCACTCTGTTGCCCAGGCTGTAGTGCAGTGGCACCAGCTCACTGCAACTTCTGACTCCTGGGTTCAGGCAATTCTCCTGCCTCAGCCTCCCGAGTAGCTGGGACTACAGGCGTGCGCCACCATGCCCAGCTAATTTTTGTATTTTTAGTAGAGACAGGGTTTCACCTTGTTGACCAGGATGGTCTCGATCTCTTGACCTCGTGATCCACCCGCCTTGGCCTCCCAAAGTGCAGGGATTATAGGTGTGAGCCACTGTGCCCAGCTGGCACTTCATACTTTCATACCCATTTTTCCTTGTTGTATTTGGAATTAAGCCCATTTTTTTTTCTTTTGAGACAGAGTCTTGCTCTGTCATCCAGGCTGGAGTGCAGTGGCTCGATCTCAGTTGACTGCAACCTCCGCCTCCTGGGTTCAAGCGATTTTCCTGCCTCAGCCTCCTGAGTAGCTGGGATTACAGGTGCCTGCCACCAGGCCGGGTTAATTTTTGTATTTTTTTTTTTCTTTTTTCTTCTTTTTTAAATAAAGACTGGGGTTTCACCCTGTTGGTCAGGCTGATCTTGAACTCCCGACCTCAGGTGATCCACCCGTCTTGGCCTCCAAAGTGTTTGGATTACAGGCGTGAGCCACCACACCTGGCCAATTTTTGTATTTTTAGTAGAGATGGGGTTTTACCATGTTGGCCAGACTGATCTTGAACTCCTGACCTCAGGTGATCCACCCACCTCGGCCTCCCAAGTGCTGGAATTACAGGTGTGAGCCACTGCAGGCGGCCGGAATTAAGCCCATTTTAAACTAGTCCTCTTTTCCTCTATTGCAATTGTCCTAAGTAAAATCTATTTTTATCACTTCAGCTACTGTCTAGCGCTGGGTTTTCTTCAATACATGCAAACCTAAGTGTAGTCCCTTAGGTCTGGGCACAGTGGCTCATGCCTGTAATCCCAGCAGTTTGAAAGGCTGAGGTGGAAGGCTCTCTTGTGCCCAGGATTTTGAGATTCGTTTGGGCAACAAATGGAGATCCCATCTCTACCAAAAAAAAAAAAAAAAAAAAATTAGCTGGATGTGGTGTGGCAGGCCCTGTAGTCCCAAACTGGGACTACAGCCACATCTCAGGTGGGAGAGGATCATTTGAGCCTGGGAGTTGAAGGCTACAGTGAGCCATGATTGTGCCAGTGCTCTCCAGCCTAGAAAACAGAGCAAGACTCCGTCTCAAAAACAAAAACATATAATATATATATTCAAGTTGGTTTGATGGACAGATAGATTCTTCTATCTCTTTTAATAACAAAAAGCATTAGGCCAGGAGCGGTGGCCCATGCCTGTAATCCCAGCACTTTGGGAGGCTGAGGCGGGTGGATCATGAGGTCAGGAGTTCAAGACCAGCTTGGCCAAGAGCGTGAAACCCCATCTCTACTAAAAACACAAAAACAAACAACAACAACAAAAATTAGCTGGGTGTCGTGGCACACACGTGTAATCCTAGCTACTTGGGAGGCTGAGGCAGAGAATTGCTTGAATCTGGGAGGCGGAGGCTAGAGTGATCCGAGGTTGTGCCATTACACTCCAGCCTGGACGACAGAGCAAGACTCTGTCTCAAAAAACAAACAAACAAATAAATAAAAAATAACAAAAAGCCTTAAACAGCAGGAGTAGGCCAGGCACGGTGGCTCCCGCCTGTAATCCCAGCACTTGGGGAGGCCGAGGCAGGCAGATCACTTGAAGTCAGGAGTTTGGGACCAGCCTGGCTAACAGGTGACTGGTGACTGTTTCTACTAAAAGCAAAACAAAACAAAACAAAACGGTTGGGCGTGGTGGCTCACGCCTGTAATCCAAGCACTTTGGAGGCCAAGACGGGCAGATCACCTGAGGTCGGGAGTTCAAGACCAGCCTGACCAACATGGTGAAACTCCGTCTTTAAAAAAAAATAAACGAAGCAAAACAAATTTATCCAGGCATGCTGGTTTACGCCTGTAATCCCAGCTACCAGGGAGGCTGAGGCAGGAGAATTGCTTGAACCCAGGAGGTGGAGGTTGCGGTGAGCCGAGATCGCACCATTGCACTCCAGCCTGGGTAACAAGAGCGAAACTCCGTCTCAAAAAAAAAAAAAAAAAAAAAAATTATGTGGTAAGTGATATGGGAGCTTTAGGCTCCTCATGGGGTAATTGTTCAAGGTCTCCTAAAACAATAGTAATTAAATCAATATAAGCTGTGAAAGAGAATATGATAACTACCACAGGTGTAAACAGAAATGAGAAAATTAGGTTCTTCTGGAAAGAGAATTTGAAAAAGAAAAATGTAAATTAAAGACAGAATCCATCTAAATAAGAGGCAGGGTACCGTAGCTTACACCTCTAATCTTAGCACTTTGGGAGGCTGAGGCAGGTGTATCACAGGCATGCATATATATATATGAGGTCAGGACTTGGGAGACTAGCCTGACCAACATGGTGAAATCCCCATCTCTAGTAAATATATGAAAATTAGTCGGACGTGGTGGTAGGCACCTGTAGTCCCAGCTACTTGGGAGGCTGAAGCAGGAGAATCACTTGAACTGGGGTGCTGGAGGTTACAGTGAGGCAATATCTTGCCATTGCACTCCAGCCTGGGAACAGTTCGAGACTCCGTTTCAAAAAGTAAAAAAAAAAGAGGAAGGGCTGCTATGATTTAGAGATGGTAGTATTTTGACAGAGGGAGATGTCAGGGAATTTTAGCTAGAGCAAAGTCAGGAAATAGATGGCAGAACCTGAGAGGGACTCGAGTTTTAACAATTTATGTATTGGTGGTTGGCTCTCCTAATTATATTGCTTTTCTGCCCTCTGCTGACTAAAATGGGGAAAAGCAAATCTATGAAAACGCAGTTCCCCCTCCCCCCTCCTTTTTTTTGTGAGATGGAGTTTCGTGCTTGTTGCCCAGGCAGGAGTGTAATGGCACGATCTCGGCTCACCACAACGTCTGCCTCCTGGGTTTAAGTGATTCTCCTGCCTCAGCCTCCGGAGTAGCTGGGATTACAGGCATGCGCCACCATGCCCGGCTGATTTTGTATTTTCAGGAGAGATGGGGTTTTACCATGTTGATCAGGCTGGTCTGGAATTCACGACGTCAGGTGATCTACCCACCTTGGCCTCCTAAAGTGCTGGGATTACAGATGTGAGCCACCACGCCTGGCCAAAAACAGTTCCTTACGTCTGTGGGACTGAAAGACCTATTAAGAATCTGATAAAACATATAGACTCCCCCAGAAAATAATGCACATAAACAAAAAATATTTTGCATATAATTCCAGTGGCTTCATGGATAAGCTATGGGATGATGGAAAGCACATTCCTCTTGAGTCAGATATTTTTCCTTATTTTTCTCTCTGTTTATGATTTTGTTTGTGTGAGTACACATGAACTCTTTTGCAATATTCATTTCCTTTTAAGGAACTTATTTCCCACTCCATCTCTTTCTTTCTATTCACACATTCTATGGCAGGTTTGTTATAACAACCGCCCTTTAACCTATTCCCTACACTGGAGCTGTAGTGGCTCTCTGAAAGCTCACTTCGGGGCCAGGTGCCGTGGCACACGCCCAGCACTTTGGGAGGCCCAGGCGGGAGGACTGCTCAAGCCCAGGAGTTCAGATCAGCCTGGGAAACATAGCGAGACAATTAAAAAAATAAAATAGGCCGGGTGCAGTGGCTCAAGTCTGTAATCCCAGCACTTTGGGAGGCCGAGGCGGGTGGATCACGAGGTCAAGAGATCGAGACCATCCTGGTCAACATGGTGAAACCCCGTCTCTACTAAAAATACAAAAATTAGCTGGGCATGGTGGCGCGTGCCTGTAGTCCAGCTACTCGGGAGGCTGAGGCAGGAGAATTGCCTGAACCCAGGAGGCGGAGGTTGCGGTGAGCCGAGCTCGCGGCATTGCACTCCAGCCTGGGTAACAAGAGTGAAACTCCGTCTCAAAAAAAAAAAAAAAAAAAAAAAAAAAAAAAAAAAAATTAAAATTAAAATAAAAAAAAAAATAAAATAAGCCAGCGCAGTGGTGGGCACCTATAGTTCCAACTACTCGGGAGGCTGAGGAGGTCACTTGAGCCTAGGAGTTTGAGCTTACAGTGAGCTTTGATTGCGACACTGCACTCCAGCCTGGTGACAGAGCAAGACCCTGTCTCAAAAAATAAAAATAGAAAAAAATAAAAATAAACCCATTTCGGCGCGAGCCAATGGCGGAGACCGTGGCTGACACCCGGCGGCTGATCACCAAGCCGCAGAACCTGAATGACGCCTACGGGCCCCCAGCAACTTCCTCGAGATCGATGTGAGCAACCCTCAGACAGTGGAGGTCGGCCGGGGCCTCTTTACCACCTACGAAATCACGGTCAAGACAAATCTTCCTATTTTTAAGCTGAAAGAATCTACTGTTAGAAGAAGATACGGTGACTTTGAATGGCTGCGAAGTGAATTAGAAAGAGAGAGTAAGGTTGTAGTTTCCCCGCTCCCTGGGAAAGCGTTTTTGCGTCAGCTTCCTTTTAGAGGCGATGATGGAATATTTGATGACAATTTTATTGAGGAAAGAAAACAAGGGCTGGAGGAGTTTATTTTTTATTTTTATTTTTATTATTATTTTTGAGACGGAGTTTTGCTCTTGTTACCCAGGCTGGAGTGCAATGGCGCGATCTCGGCTCACCGCAACCTCCGTCTCCTGGGTTCAGGCAATTCTCCTGCCTCAGCCTCCTGAGTAGCTGGGATTACAGGCACGCGCCACCGTGCCCAGCTAATTTTTGTATTTTTTACTAGAGACGGGGTTTCACCATGTTGACCAGGATGGTCTCGATCTCTTGACCTCGTGATCCACCTGCCTCGGCCTCCCAAAGTCCTGGGATTATAGGCGTGAGCCACCGCGCCCGGCTGGAGTAGTTTATAAACAAGGTTGCTGGTCATCCTCTGGCACAGAATGAACGTTGTCTTCACATGTTTTTACAAGATGAAATAATAGATAAAAGCTATACTCCATCTAAAATAAGACATGCCTGAAATTTGGCAAGAAGGGGCAAAAACGTGACTATTAATGATTGATATGCACCAGTGAAGAAGTTCTAACTTTTAGCATGCTACTCAGCAACTGGTATAACATGCCTTCAGTATACTAACACTCATGCTCGGTTTTGTTTTGGCAGTTGACAAGAAGTTAATTTGCTTTAGTGAAAATCCCTCATTCCAGCCTTTCTATATGAATAGCTCTTTCTTGCTGTTTTAATGTGGTGCACACTATAGCCTCACAAACCTGTTACTCCAGTGTAATTTGCAGTGTCATAACTCTGGCTTGGTCTTATTTGCACAGTTTTTGTGTCTTCTTTGTTACTTGCATTTGATTAACTAGAATAGTTTTCTTCCCCCCCGCTTTTTTTTTTCGTGAGACGGAGTTTCACTCTTGTTACCCAGGCTGGAGTGCAATGGCGCGATCTCGGCTCACTGCAACCTCCGCCTCCTGGGTTCAGGCAATTCTCCTGCCTCAGCCTCCTGAGTAACTGGGATTACAGGCATGCGCCACCATGCCCAGCTAATTTTTTGTATTTTTAGTGGAGACGGGGGTTTCACCATGTTGACCAGGATGGTCCCGATCTCTTGACCTCGTGATCCACCTGCCTCGGCCTCCCAAAGTGCTGGGATTACAGGCGTGAGCCACCGCGCCCGGCCTCTTTCCCCCTTTTAATGTGTCTATGTCACTTGACCTAATTTATGTGTAGGAGCACTACACCATTGGTTTCCAATACTGCACACATAAGATACATACTTGTGTGCAGAAAGTATCTTCCTTCAGGCTTGTAATACCCTTCACATGGAAGATTAATGAGGGAAATCTTTATGTTCTGTATAAAAACAAAATCAAATTTATATACTAAAATCATTTGTCTAAAAATTTAAGTTGTTTTCAAATAAAAATTAAAATGCAGCGCCGGGCGCGGTGGCTCAAGCCTGTAATCCCAGCACTTTGGGAGGCTGAGGCGGGTGGATCACGAGGTCAAGAGATCGAGACCATCCTGGTCAACATGGTGAAACCCCGTCTCTACTAATACAAAAAATTAGCTGGGCATGGTGGCGTGTGCCTGTAATCCCAGCTACTCAGGAGGCTGAGGCAGGAGAATTGCCTGAACCCAGGAGGCGGAGGTTGTGGTGAGCCGAGATCGCGCCATTGCACTCCAGCCTGGGTAACGAGCAAAACTCCGTCTCAAAAAAAAAAAAAAAAAAAAAATTAAAATGCAAAATAAATAAATAAATAAATAACCCCATTTCTAGTAATGTTACTTCCTTGTGGTACTGAATTCTTTTTTGCCTCAGGAAAGACAACTCCCTGACTTTCCTTAGAACACTTCTTTCACTTTTGTTTGCCTTACTGCAGTTAACTTTTTTATTTTTATTTTATTTTATTTTGAGACAGAGTCTTTTTCTGTTGCCCAGGCTGGAGTGCAGTAGCTCAATCTCAGCTCACTGCAACCTCCACCTCCTGGGTTCAAGCAATTCTCTTGCCTTAGGCTCCTGAGTAGCTGGAATTCAGGCACGCACCATGATGCCCGGCTAATTTTTGTATTTTTAGTAGAGACAGTGTTTCACCATGTAGACCAGCATGGTCTCAATCTCTTGACCTTGTGATCTGCCGTCTCAGCCTCCCAAAGTGCCGCAATTACAGGCGTGAGCCACTGCGCCCGGCCAAAATCAATTTTTTTGAAAAGAGTTAAATGTAGGTTTACGTATTTGATCCAGCAATTCCACTCTTAGGCATTTACCCAAGAGGAAGAGAAAGAAACATATGTTTATGTAAGGTCTTTTAGGCTGACTGATGGCCCCGTGGACGCCATGTTAACCTCTGTGACCTGCACAGACACTCCAGATGAGTTCCTGGAAAATCTAAAGTAACTGGAAGACCATGAAAAGAGGAAGAAATGATCAGCCCCTGCAGCGCCTACTTAACTTCGAGACATTCTCTATTGTTTCTTATTCCAGCCTTGATTGACAAGGGCATTGGACTTTGTAACCGACCTTGGCCAACCTGTGACTCCACACCCTATGGTCCCCTTCCAGCTTACAAAAAGCCGCCCTAAAGTTGCTTCTGTAATTTTTCACTGTTTACCTCAAACCTATAAAACCAACTCCTATCCCTCTGCCCTCCGCTGACGCCCTTTTTGGCCTTAGCCCGCCTGCACCTGGGTGAATAAACACTCATGTTGCTCATGCAAAGCCTGTTGGGGGGTCTCTTCATCCAGCACGTGCATTTTAACAGTTTACACAAATAATAATACACAAACATTCACAGCAGCTTTATTCATAAAACCCAAAAAAGGTACATCACATTGACAGAAGAATAAACAAATTGTAGCATATCTATGTAATGGAATAATATTCAGCAATGAAAATTGGCCATCAATATATCTAATAATGTAGACCAATTTTATAGAAAAGCTGAGCAACAGCCTGGCCAACAAGCTGAAACCCTGTCTCTACTAAAAATACAAAACATTAGCTGGGCATGGTGGCAGGTGCCTGTAATCCCAGCTACTGGGGAGACTGAGGCAGGAGACTCACTTGAACTTGGGAGGCGGAGGTTGCAGTAAGCCAAGATTGTACCATGGCACTCCAGCCTGGGTGACATAGTGAGACCCTGTCTCATAACAAACAAACAAACAAACAAAAACAGAAAGAAAAGCTGAGCAGAAGAACACACGAAAGTGTACATAATGCCTGATTTCATTTGTGTGAAGTTCTGCAACAGTCAAAACTAACCTATAGAGACAGAAAAAGCAATATTTGCCTGGGAGTAGGAGTAGGAGCATAACTGCTAACACACAGTATTTTGGGGGGCTGGCCGGTCATGGTGGCTCACGCCTGTAATCATAGCACTTTGGGATGCCAAGGTGGGTGGATCACTTGAGGCCAGGAGTTCAAGACCAGCCTGGCCAACAAGGTGAAACCTTGTCTCTACTAAAAGTACAAAAATTATCCGGGTGTGGTGGCGCGTGTCTGTAATCCCACTACTTGAGAAGCTGAGACATGAGAATGGCTTGAACCCTGGGGGCTGAGACTATAGTGAGCCAAGATCGAACCATTGCACTCCAGCTTAGGTGACAGAGCAAGATCCTGTCTCAAAAAAAAAAAAAAAAAATTGGGGGAGTGATGGGAATTTTAAATATCTTGACTGTAATAGTTACACAAATGTATGTATAGATTTTTCAAAATTCATAAATTTCCAGATGCAGACACTGACTTAAACTGAATAGCTACATTTCATACGTGATTATCTTTGACCTCACTTACAAATAATTAACAACATGATAGTCTAGCACATGTCATACTTCGAAGTTTTCTTTTTTTTTCCGCTTATTAGAATCAGGTGGAAACCTCTAAGGTTTCTTAAACAAAGCAGAACATGGACGAAGCGCTCCATAGGCCTGCTAGTAGAAAACAAACCCAAGTTATGCATCCTCTTTATTTATTTATTTATTTTTAAGATGGGGTTTCGCCATGTTGGTCAGGCTGGTCTTGAACTCCCGACCTCAAGTGATCTGCCCACCTTGGCCTCCAAAGTGCTTGGATTACAGGCATGAGCCACCACGCCCGGCCGTTGTGCATCCTCTTGGCTACTGCATGTTTACTTGCCGTGAGCATGTCCTACCATGTCAATTTCCTATTGCTGCTTTAAAACACTGCCACACACTTAACGGTATAAAGCAACGCACATTGTCTTATAGTTCTGGAGGACAGAAGTACAAAATGCATCTCACTGAGCTGACATCAAGATTTCATCACGGTAGCATTTCTTCTGGAGGCTCTGGGAGAGAATCCATTCCTTGCGTTTTCCAGCTTCTACAGGCTTTCCTCATTCCTTGGATCATGGCCCGCTTTGAGCCAGCAAGCAGAATTCTGCTCCCATCCTCATAGCTCCCTTTCTCATAGCATCCCTCTTGTAAGGACCCTGTGATCAGACTGTGCCCACCTGGATAATCCAGGATTGTTGTCCCATCTCAAGATCCTTAATTAATGACAAAGGCTCTTTTGACATGTAAGTTCACATGTTTAACAGATTCCAGGGATCAGGACATGGATATCACTGGGGGCTATTATCCTATCTTTTTTTTTTTTTGAGACAGAGTCTCACTCTGTCTCCCAAGCTGCAGTGCAACGGCAGGATCTCAGTTCACTGCAACCTCTGCCTCCTGGGTTCTAGCAATTTTCATGCCTCAGTCTCATGAGTAGCTGGGATTATAGGCACCTGCCACCACGCCTGGCTAATTTTTGCATTTTTAGTAGAGATGAGGTTTCGCTACGTTGGCCATGCTGGTCTTGAACTCCTGACCTCAGGTGATCTGCCCGCCTCTGCCTCCCAAAGTGCTCGGATTACAGGTGTGAACCACCGCACCTGGGCTATCCTACCTTTATTCTACAATTATTCTACTTTTGCCTCACTTAGAAAACCTTGGTCTCTGAAGGGCCTCTATTGATGATGTGAGATTTCTGCCCCTTCTTCAAAACACTGGTCTGCCCTGGTCCAAACACCTGCTTTATCTCATGGAGGCTCCAGGTTGACTTGCATAACTAAGTCAAGTCTTGTATGTAGGATTCAGGTTCCGGGTTCATGGGGCTTTGAAATTCAAAGTTCAGGGGCTCAAGATTTGAGACAGTAGAGGGAGACTTAGGCCTTGAGAAAGTGACCTCAATTCTAGGAGACTCAGAGGAATTTTCGTCTTGAACTTGACCCAGGGTTCAGGCAACAGAGAGCAATGGCATAGGGAAATACCGCATTTACTTTTTCAAGGAGGATAAAAAAGCAGAAGTGGCCGGGCCTGGTAGCTCACGCGCCTGTAATCCTAGCACTTTGGGAAGCCGAGGAAGGTGGATCACCCTCGGTTGGGAGTTCGAGACCAGCCTGGCCAACATGGCAAAACCTGGTCTCTACTAAAAATATAAAAATTAGCTGGGCATGGTGGCGGGTGCCTGTAATCCAAGCTACTCGGGAGGCTGAGGCAGGAGAATCACTTGAACCTGGGAGGTGGAGGTTGCAGTGAGCCGAGATTGCACCATTGTACTCCAGCCTGGACGACAAAAGCAAAACTCCATCTAAAAAAAAAAAAAAATAGCAGCAGTGGACTTGGCCACACACTTAGCTAATCTTAGCTTCAAGGATGAAGAGAGCACCAAAGACGTATACACAAATTACCTGACTCAGAGGCCAAAGTCCTTCTTATTTTGTATGGAATAGCGCCCCTCCCCTCTCCAACAGGGATGTGGGACAAAGAGCAAAATGAGAGGAAGTTGGAAATAGGAGAATAATAGCTGAAAGCCAAGGCCACAGTGTGCTCACCAGATAACATAAAAACTTTCAAGCTGTAGTTACAGGTGAAGTCTCTTAACTTTTCTTCTTCCTCTTGTTTCTCCAATAAAGAATGATGCATCCTTGATGCAGAGCAGGGGATAATGAAAAATAAATAAATAAACGAAACAAAAAAATATATAAAAGATGATGGATCCATCTTGCCTTAATCTTTATTTGAAGAAAGAGAAAGGTGGTCAGGCACCGTGGCTCACGTCTGTAATCCCAGCACTTTGGGAGGCTGAGGCGGGCAGATCACCTGAGGTCAGGAGTTCGACAGCAGCCTGACCAACATGATGAAACCCTGTCTCTACTAAAAAAAAAAATAAATAAACAAAAAGAGAAAGGTTACTAAATTCAGATGTCATTGGAGAAGAACTTTGGAATTTGGTAACCCCAGTGATCTACTCTACAGAATTAATGTCATTGGCATAATAGGCTTTCTCATCACTGAAGATGTAAATCCCCAGGATAACATCCCTCTTAGTCAGCCTCCTGTTTGTACAGACAGCCCAGATTCCCAGTAATTGCCTGAGAATGAGGAAGGAGTCAGGAATGAGTCATCCTCTGCCCAAGCAGGTGGCAGTGGGCACACCTGAAGAAACAAGGTCCAGGAACAATCAGCACAACTTATGACTCCAGAGGAGGAAGTCCAGAGACAGAGCACCATGACTTCTGAGAGAGGTAAAATGGATCCGGGGGCAAGTATTCTCGAACAATGCAAGAAGTATGTGTGTCAGTGTGTGTGTGCGCGCGCGCGTGCGCGTGTGCGTGTGTGTCCTGCTGATTCTTCCATCTGTGGGTATTTTCCAACCTCCCTATTATTGATTAATATATTAATCTTAAATAAGATGATTTATTATTATTATTTACTTCTCCAAGTGACTTTAACCAAATGTCATTAAATCAGTGTTTGTTTCATAGCAGGATTTTAAAAGGACAGAGAAACCTTTCAGGCTTCAAGAGAATTTTATTAGGTGCACCAGCTCACAGTTAGACTAATGTTTTTAAATGGCTGTGGCCCCAAACCAAGAATTACATGTTTTTAATACACTTTAGGGCGGGAAAAACAAGACAAGGAACAAGTTTTGAGACAAAGGCAGTTAATTTCACTTCGTGACAGTTTTGCAGTCTTGAAAAACATATTTTCTACATGGTTTACCTTGGTCTCATGGCCTTGCAGCTGGGGTAGAGAAAAACAAGGATAGCGGAGGCCAAGCACAGTGGCACACACCTGTAATCCCAGCACTTTGGGAGGCTGAGGTGGGAGGATCACAAGATCAGAAGTTCGAGACCAGCCTAGCCAATATGTTGAAACTCCGTCTCTACTAAACATATAAAAATTAGCTGGGTATGGTTGTGGGTGCCTGTAGTCCTAGCTACTTGGGAGGCTGAAACAGGATAATTGCTTGAACCCGGGAAGTGGAGGTTGCAGTAAGCCGAGATCACACCACTGCACTCCAGCCTGGGTGACAGCATGAGACTCTGTCTCAAAAAAAAAAAAAACAAAAAAAAACAAGGATAGCAGAAATATGTGTGGGTAGAGATATATGCCTGGGTGCTTACATTAACTTCCTTATCTCTAAGGGAGGAGGGAGTTGTACTGGATTTGCTCTTCTTTTACTAACTTTAAGTACAGTTTTATGACTTACTTTGAATGTGTGTGTGTTGCTTGATAAGCCTGTAGCTGCAGTTAATATAGTTGAGCTGGGAGGGGTTACTTACTTAGCTTAAGTGTGATTTTTCTAACAACATATTTTAATCTTTTTTTTTTTTTTAAGATGGGGTTTCACCATGACGGCCAGGCTGGTCTTGAACCCCTGACCTCAGGTGATCCACCCACCTTGGCCTCCCAAAGTGCTAGGATTATAGGCGTGAGCCACAGCGCCCGGCCACATATTTTAATCTTAACTATAATTTTCATTTTATTTTATTTTGTTTTACTCCTCAGTTTCACCATAATAAAAAATTAAGTAGCCTGGTGCAGTGGCTCATGTAATCCACATGCCTCGGCCTTCCAAAGTGCTGGGATTATGAGGCATGAGCCACCATGTCAGGCCCTCAAAATTAAATAAATAAAAAATAATAAAATACAGCTGGGTGTGATGGCTCATGGCTTGTAATCCCAGCACTTTGGGAGGCCAAGGAGGGTGGATCATTTGAGGCCAGGGGTTTGAGACCAACCTGGTTAACATAGTGAAACTCTGTCTCTACTAAAAATATAAAAATTAGCTGGGCATGGTGGTGCACGCCTGTCGTGCTACCTACTCAGGAGGCTGAGGCAGGATGATTGCTTGAACCCGGGAGGCAGAGGTTGCAGTGAGCTGGGATCGTGCCATTGCACTCCAGTCTGGGCAACAGAGCAAGACTCTGTCTCACAAAAAAATAAAAATATAAACAAAAATTAAAAAAATTAAATAAAAATACAACTGTTTAAGTAACAGTTTAAGGTAACAACAGACATGATAGCATAAGAACAATGTGCTAATTGATAAATGAGTTGACAATGACAAATTGATAAATTAATGCACAGTTACTGTTAGAAAAATTCATGGGAGGCTGGGCGCGGTGGCTCAAGCCTGTAATCCCAGCACTTTGGGAGGCCGAGGCGGGTGGATCACGAGGTCAAGAGATCGAGACCATCCTGGTCAACGTGGTGAAACCCCGTCTCTACTAATACAAAAAAAAATTAGCTGGGCATGGTGGCACGTGCCTGTAATCCCAGCTACTCAGGAGGCTGAGGCAGGAGAATTGCCTGAACCCAGGAGGCGGAGGTTGCGGTGAGCCGAGATTGCGCCATTGCACTCCAGCCTGGGTAACGAGCGAAACTCTGTCTCAAAAAAAAAAAAAAAAAAAAAAATTCATGGGAGCGGAAGAACACTTCAGGCTGAAGGAAAGAATTTCGGCTGAGGTAGGATTTGAGCTGGATTCTAAGAGAAGCATAGACTTTAAAAAAAACATTTATTTTAAGAGACTGGGGGGTGGGTTCACTGCTTTGCCCAGGTTGTTCTTGAACTCCTGGGCTCAAGCAATTCTCCACCCTTGGCCTCTCAAAGTGCTAGGATTATAGGCATAAGCCACCATGCCTGACCAAAATTTTTTTTTTTTTTTTTTACAATTTGCTCTGTTGCCCAGGCTGGACAGTGGTGTGATCACTACTCACTGCTGCCTTGACCTCCTGTGCTCAAGAGATCCTCCCCACTCAGCTTCCTGGGTAGCTGGGACAACAGGTGTGGGCCAGTAGGCCCTGCTAATTTTTTGTAGAGACTAAGTCTTGCTTTATTGCCCAGGCTGCTCTTGAACTCCTGGGCTCAAGTGATCCAACAGCCTCGGCCTCCCAAAGTACTGGGATTACAAGTGTGAGTCATCATGCCAGGCCACAAGGGCAGACTTTGGATTGACAGAAAAGAGGAGATTTTAGGTTGATTGAATCCTACTGATAAACATAATCTAAAAGCTTTTTTTTTTTTTGAGACAGAGTTTCACTCTTGTTACCCAGGCTGGAGTGCAATGGCGCGATCTCGGCTCACCGCAACCTCCGCCTCCTGGGTTCAGGCAATTCTCCTGCCTCAGCCTCCTGAGTAGCTGGGATTACAGGCACGCGCCACCGTGCCCAGCTAATTTTCCGTATCTTTAGTAGAGTCGGGGTTTCACCATGTTGACCAGGATGGTCTCGATCTCTTGACCTCGTGATCCACCCGCCTCGGCCTCCCAAAGTGCTGGGATTATAGGCGTGAGCCACAGCGCCCGGCAATCTAAAAGCTTTTATAGAGACTTGTACCTAGAATATAATGAACAAACTGGTTAGGCTACAAAAAAATTACGTAAACAATTTGAAGTAAGACCAGAAAGCAAATTTGAAGTTTTTGTTGAGCACTTTGAATGAAGAAACCCCCCAAACAGCCTTTGTGTGAGCACCATGGCTGTTTATTCACCTGGGTGCAGGCGGGCTAAGGCTGAAAAGGGTGTTAGCGAAGGGTGATGGAATAGGAGTTGGTTATACAGGAAGAATGGGGGAAGAATTTTTGGTTTATAGGGTTAGCCAAGTTTCCTTTCACAGGTTTATAAAGTGGTTTGTTTACAGTGGCAAAACCCTGGTATCCAGAGGCAAAATTATCCTACAATGCCTAGGAAGGACAGAAGCTGTTTATTAATTTTTTTGGATGGGTTTGGGGTTTGGGAAATTAACTGGATATGGTTGGCAGGGAGAGCACATGTATGCTGGTGAAAGATTATAACGGATGGAGAAGAAATTTGGGCTTTAGGAAAAGCATTTTTGAGGTGAAGAACAGAGTAGTGAGTTGTGGAAGGGGGTGTGGAAGATAGGAGGGTATGGGGTTTGGTACAACCGGGGGATGGAAGGTGTGATCTGAGTGAGGAGGCGGAAGTCTTGGACTAGTCTGTAGAGTTTGTCTGGTTTTTTGGACAGCCAGGATAGGGAAGAAATTTGGGCTTTGGAAGGGGATACATGATACCCCTTTGAGTATAGATGCTGAAGAAGCAGCAGGGTGACTTAAAAGGCCAAGTTGCAACAGATGGGTGATAACACGCTTTACACCTTTTAAAGCCTGTTGTGGGATGGGGTACTGGCGCTGGGCAGGGCAAGAGGGGTTGGTTTTTTTATTTTTATTTTTATTTTTGAGATGGAGTTTCGCTCTTGTTACCCAGGCTGGAGTGCAATGGCGCGATCTCGGCTCACCGTAACCTCCGCCTCCTGGGTTCAGGCAATTCTCCTGCCTCAGTCTCCTGAGTAGCTGGGATTACAGGTGTGCGCCACCGTGCCCAGCTAATTTTTTGTATTTTTAGTAGAGACGGGGTTTCACCATGTTGACCAGGATGGTCTCGATCTCTTGACCTCGTGATCCACCCGCTTCGGCTTCCCAAAGTGCTGGGATTACAGGTGTGAGCCACCGCGCCCGGCCTGACATCCTTTTTTCATTGTCTTTTTTTCTTCAGTTCTGTTTTTTAATGCTAGCCACTTTTTCTTCAAATTATTTTTCTCCTTATTTCTAAATAAATACTTGAAGTCAAATATAATATATTAGGGCTGGGCGCGGTGGCTCTGCCTGTAATCACAGCATTTTGGGAGGCTGAGGCAGGTAGATCACGAGGTCAGGAGTTTAAGACCAGACTGGCCAACATGGTGAAACCCCGTCTCTACTAAAAAATACAAAAATTTCCTGGGCATGGTGGTTCACGCCTCTAATCCCAGCACTTTGGGAGGCCGAGGTGGGTGGATCATGAGGCGGAGCAGGAGATCAAGACCACCCTGACCAACATGGTGAAACCCTGTCTCTACTAAAATACAAAAAAAAAATTAGCTGGGCATGGTGGTGGACACTTGTAGTTCCAGCTACTCAGGAGGCTGAGGCAGGGAAATCGACTGAACCCGGGTGGCAGAGGTTACAGTGAGCAGAGATTGCACCACTGCACTCCAGCCTGGCAACAGGGCAAGACTTCATCTTAAAAAAAAAAAAAAGAAAAGGATTAAGGAAGGAAGGAAAGAAGGAAGGAAGGAGTAAAGGAAATATGAAAGAAAGGAAGGAAAGAAGAAAAAAGAAAGAAAGAAGGAAGGAAGGAGGAAGGAAGAAAAGAAGAAGGAAGGGGAAAATATGTTCATAGTGGGTAGTAGTGAAGTTCATTTAATCATTTATTCAGTAATTTATTCAAATCTATTGCTAATTAACATGTTTCAGGCAGTGTGATAGGGTTTGGAACAAAATGTACAAAATCCGTATCTCACATAATGTACAATTCAGTGTTATTAAGGCATGTAAATAGGCAATCATGGTAGAGCATGATAATGGCTATGATGCAGTACAGGGCACTATGAGGTCACATAGAGATTACACCTAGGAACCTTTATTTTATTTTTATTTATTTATTTTTTTGAGACAGGGTTTCACTCTTTTGCCCAGGCTGGAGTGCAATGGTGAGATCTTGGCTCATGCAACCTCTGCCCCCTGAGTTCAAGCAATTCTCCGGCCTCAGCCTCCTGAGATGCTGGGATTATAGGTGCCTGTGACCACACCTGGCTAATTTTTGTATTTTTAGTAGAGATGAGTTTTGACAGGTTGGCCAGGCTGGTCTCGAACTTCTGACCTCAGGTGATCCACCTGCCTCGGTCTCCCAAAGTGCTAGGATTACAGGCGTGAGCCACCATGTCCAGCTTCTAAGAGCCTTTACGAAGTGACTTTCCCATTGCACTTAATCATTTTTGTTGAAGCCTTAGGGAGGATTACCTTATTTAGGATTGGGCCTCTGGGAAAATCGATTTTGACAGAGCCCTTAAAAATCTTGCTTTTCTTGGATACAATGAACTGGTCCAATATGGTTAATCTATGAGAGAATCGTCAAATTCCATTTTCTGAGATGATTTGCAGGTTTGGAATGATAGAGCACTTTTTCTGAGCAGCTCATTTGGTGTTTGAGTGTTATTTGACATAATCGTGTCTTGGTCAACAGGTCCTTCCACTGGCGATCCCACTCTGAGGTAAGAATAATACTATCACAGTACTCATTTAATTCAATCAAGGATAAATGGGTATTTAAGAGCTGTGCACGGTGGCACATGCGCCTATAGTCCCAGTCACTCAGGAGATGGAGGCAGGAGCGGGAGGATCTCTTGAGCCCAGGAGGTCAAGTCTGCAGTGAGGTATGATTGCACCACTGCACTCCAGCCGGCCTGACAGACTAAGACCCTGTCTCAAAAAAAAAAAAAAAAAAAAAAAAAGGAACTGTGGCTATAGCTTCCTTTATTATTCCTTTTCTGTTTTGTCATTTTCCCATTCTTTCATTTTTGCCTTTTCCAATGCCATTTCCTTTGATTTTTTTTATATCTTTGCTCTTATGTCTTTTGATCTCTTTAAATAAATGACTCTCTAGCTTGCTTGTCTGTTATTGTCTTACAATTTCTCTTCTCTTTTTTAATCGTGTGCTTTTATAGCCATTAGTGAAATACCTGGGGAACTCAATTGTCACTTTAACTTCATCTTCATTTTATACTGTCTGCCCATTTTTCAGAAGTATAACAGGAAAGTCACGCCAAGAAATACTATCTCATGATAGGTGGAAGGACTGGTCTATGTAATAAACGAACGTGACACTTTAGGGATGAGTGGGAACTATTAGGATGTAATAAGCTCGTGACTTAACCATACTGCAAAGAAGAGTCTGCAGCTCAATTCTGAGTTTCCCTTGAGTCACAGCTTTCAGACATAGAGTGTTAAATCTAAAGATATCACTGAGAGAGATTAGAATTTCTTTCTTATGAGTTAGTACAGGCCGGGTGTGATGGCTCACGCCTATAATCCCAGCAATTTGGGAGGCCGAGGTGGGTGGATCACGAGGTCAAGAGATCAAGACCATCCTGGTCAACATAGTGAAACCCCGTCTCTACTAAAAATACAAAAATTAGCTGGGCATGGTGGCATGTGCCTGTAATCCCAGCTACTCGGGAGGTTGAGGCAGGAGAATTGCTTGAACCCAGGAGGTGGAGGTTATGGTGAGCTGAGATCGCGCCATTGCACTCCAGCCTGGGTAACAAGAGCGAAACTCCATCTCAAAAAAAAAAAAAAAAAAAAAAAAAAAAAAGATTTAGTATATAGAATCTTAATGTGGAAGAATCTTGAGGCTAAATTACTCTTTTGTCTGTTCTTGACAATAGAATCTTGTTGGCAATTTGAGGCTTCAACACTTGAGAAGATCTGGTTAGAGTCCATTGAGCGATAGGAAAGATAAGTATCGGAACATGGCACCTCTAGGTGTGAAATTGAAAAATTAGAATATATCTAGGCATGGTGGGGCACACCTGCAGTCTCAGCTACTCAGGAGGCTGAGGCAGGAGAGTACCTTGAGCCCAGGAGGCGAGACCAGCCTGGCCAGCTTAGGGAGACTCTGTCTCAAAATACATACATACATACATACATACATAAGATTAGAATATAATGAAGGAAATGTTAAAAGAGAAACAAAGACACACTTACACCTGAATTCAAGACTAAAACATAATGGTATTAGAGCGTGGTCACCAAATCACGTGACTGGGGGAAGACTCCTGTGCACTATGTTTGTGACCAAAAAAAAAAAAATTATAATTCAAACAGACCTCTTCAGATAACACTGAGACACAGACTGGAAAAGGAAGTTTCCTGAGATGTTACATCTCAGATTAGCCTGATAGAAGAGGGGAGCAGGGGCCAGGCGTGGTGGCTCATGCCTGTAATCTCAGCACTTTGGGAGGCTGCGGTGGGCAAGTCACGAGGTCAGGAGTTTGAGACCTGCCTGGCCAACATGGTGAAGGCTGTCTCTACTAAAAACACAAAAAATTAGCCATGCGTGGTGGTGGCAGGTGCCTGTAATCCCAGCTACTCTGGAGGCTGAAGCAGAGAACTGCTTGAACCCTGGAGGTGGAGGTTGCAGGAAGCCGAGGTTGTGCCACTCCACTCCAGCCTGGGCAACAATATGAGACTCCGTCTAAAAAAAAAAAAAAAAAAAAAGAGGGAGCAGAAAAAAGTTCTAAGATCTCTCTAAATATGACATAACAGTGTGGGCTACTTTTCATATTTCAGGAGAAGAATTGAACCATGGGAATTTTGCATCTCCTATGACCCCAAAGAACTTTGTAAAGAGACCTGTCTGCTGTACGAAATCAAGTGGGGCACGAGCTGGAAGATCTGGAGAAGTTCAGGCAAAAACACCACCAATCACGTGGAAGTTAATTTTATAGAAAAATTTATGTCAGAAAGACATTTTCACTCGTCCATCAGCTGCTCCATCACCTGGTTCTTGTCCTGGAGTCCCTGCTGGGAATGCTCCCAGGCTATTAGAGAGTTTCTGAGTCAGCATCCTGGTGTGACTTTGGTGATTTATGTAGCGAGGCTTTTTCAGCACATGGATCGACAAAATCGGCAAGGACTCAGGGACCTCGTTAACAGTGGAGTCACTATTCAGATTATGAGAGCATCAGGTAAAAACAGTAAACAAAGAAACTTCATTGTTTACAAGAGACTGTGGTGACAGTAGCTGTTTTTTAGGCCAGAAGATTGGTTATCCCAGGGTGGAAATCTCAGATGTAAAAGTCCAAAATAATGTGTGAAAGGATTAGATCTGAAATTCATGACAAGGAAAATAAAAAAATACGACTCCTGGCTATGCCTGGTGGCTTGTGCCTGTAATCCCAGCACTTTGGGAGGCCAAGGTGGGAGGATCACTTGAAGCCAGGCGTTCAAGATCAGCCCCATCTCTACAAAAAAATTAAAAAATCAGAAGGCATGGTGGCATGCACTTGTAGTCCAGCCTGCTTGGGAGGCTGAGGTGGGAAGATCTCCTGAGCTCTAACGTTCAAGGCTGCAGTGAGCTGTGTTTGGACTTACTGCACGCTGGCCTAGGTGACAGAGCGAGACCCTGTCTCAAAAAACAACCACCACCACCACCATCAGCACCAACAACTCTTTTCTCTGGTCTTGCCTCTCAGTCATCTTTAAATGAACTACGTTATTCTTTTTAGGGAGCCTAATGTCCAGCAGCAACTAGACCAGAGACTAGGAGGCTTTCTATATGGTAAACTAGGTTGGGGCCCTTTTTAAGTAATTTACCATTCTGCTTGTTGAATGAGCCAAGATTTGTGTTTCCTTAGAGTATTATCACTGCTGGAGGAATTTTGTCAACTACCCACCCGGGGAAGAAGCTCACTGGCCACGGTATCCACCTCTGTGGATGATGCTGTATGCACTGGAGCTGCACTGCATAATTCTAGTGAGTTACTTTAGGGACATAAATGCTGATGCAAAAAGAAACATCCTAGGCCAGGTGCGGTGGCTCACGCCTATAATCCCAGCACTTTGGGAGGCTGAGGCTGGTGGATCACGAGGTCAAGAGATCGAGACCATCCTGGTCAACAAGGTGAAACCCCATCTCTACTAAAAATACAAAAATTAGCTGGGCATAGTGGTACACGCCTATAGTCTTAGCTACTCGGGAGGCTGAGGCAGGAGAATTGCTTGAACCCAGGAGGCAGAGGTTGTGGTGAGCCGAGATTGTGCCATTGCACTCCGGTCTGGGTAACAACAGCGAAACTCTGTCTCAAAAAAAAAAAAAAAGAAAAAGAAAAAGAAAAATCTCAGAGCCAGGTGTGGTGGTGCACACCTGTAGTCCCAGCTGCTTAGGAAGCTTGAGTCCATCACTTGCAAGCTGCAGTGAGCTATGATCATACCAATATGCTCCAGCCTGCGTGGTATAGCAAGACCCTGTTTTAAAAAACAGCTGAGTGCAGTGGCTCATGCCTGTAATTCAAGCATTTTGGGAGGCTGAGATGGGAGAATTGCTTGAGGCCAGGAGCCTGAGACCAGCCTGGCCAACATAGTGAGATCCCAGCTCTAAAAAAAAGAAAATTATGTGGCTGGGTGCGGTGGCTCATGCCTGTAATCCCAGCACTTTGGGAGGCTGAGGCAGGCGGATCATGAGGTCAATAGAGACCACCCTGGCCAACATGGTGAAACCCTGTCTCTACTAAAAAATATAAAAATTAGTCCCAGCTACTCAGGAGGCTGAGGCAGGAGAATTGCTTGAAACCGGGAGGCGGAGGTTGCAGTGAGCCGAGATTGCGCCACTGTGCTCCAGCCTGGTGACAGAGCAAGACTCTGTCTCAAAAAAAGAAAAAAGAGAATTATGCATCAAACAAACAAACAGCACCTAAACCTAAGAACAAGACAACCTGTTTGTGGAAAGTAAGTGGGAGAAGGGAATTTGGATAAACTGATCGAAGATATATGTGGTCCCCATATTAATTACATTTTATTATTTATTATTATTATTATTTTTTTAACGGAACACTTCATGAATTTGCATGTCATCCTTGCACAGGGGCCATGCTAATCTTCTCTGTATCATTCCAATTTTAGTATATGTGCTGCCGAAGCGATCACTATTATTTTTTATGCTTATTTTATTATCATTATCATTTTGAGATGGAGTTTTGCTCTTGTTTCCCAGGCTGGAGTGCAACGGCGTGATCTCCCTCACTGCAACTTCCGCCTCTCGGGATCAAGCGATTCTCCTACCTCAGCCTCTAAAGTAGCTGGGATTATAGGTGCCCACCACCACGCCCAGCTAATGTTTTGTATTTTTAGCAGAGATGGGGTTTCACCATGTTGGCCCGGCTGGTCTTGAACTCCTGACCTCAGGCGATCCACCTGCCTCGGCTTCCCGAAGTGCTGGGATTACAGGCGTAAGGCACTGCACTCGAACATTATTATTATCTTTTAACCCACAGGGTCTCGCTACATTGCCTAGGCTGGGGTGTAGTGGCTATTCACGGGCACCCTCACAGCATAACACAGCCTCAAACTCTGAATTCCTGGCCTCAAGCAATCCTCTGACCTCAGCCTCCTGTGTGGCTAGAAGCACATGCATGTGTCATAGTGTCTGGCTTTATCATTATTATTGTTCTTGTTACCACAACACATATTGGCTCTACTGTATTTCAGATATTCCCCTTTCCCTTATTAGCGTGTGTAATCTTATTGAAGAAAATGTATGTGTTCCATTGGATTCTCTTTTTTATTTTTTGAGACAGAGTCTCGTTCTGTTGCCAGGCGCCAGGCTGGAGTGTAGTGGTGCAATCTCAGCTCACTGCAACCTCTGCCTCCTGGGTTCAAACAATTCTCCTGCCTCAGCCTCCCGAGTAGCTGGGACTACAGTTGCATGCCACCATGTCCAGCTAATTTTTGTATTTTTAGTAAAGATGGGGTTTCACCATGTTGGCCAGGATGGTCTCAATCTCTTGACCTTGTGATCCACCTGCCTTGGCCTCCCAAAGTGCTGGGATTACAGGTGTGAGCCACCATGCTTGGCTTGGATTCTCTTGAAAGTAGTAGTTCAGGCCAGGTGTGATGGCTCATGCCTGTTATCCCAGCACTTTGGGAGGCAGAGGCAGGTGGATGATTAGAGCCCAGGAGTTGGAGACCAGCCTGGACAACATGGTGAAACCATGTCTCAATAAAAACACAAAAAAATTAGCTGTGTGTCGTGATGCATGCCTGTAGTCCCAGCTGCTTGGAAGGCTGAGGTGGGAGAATTGTTTGAGCCCAGGAGGTTGAGGCTGCAGTGAGCTGTGACTGCACCACTGCACTCCAGCCTGGGTGAATGCAATGAGTCCAGAGCAAGACCCTGTCTCAAAAAAAAGAGAAGTAGTTAAATCATCTTCCAATTGACATTTACAAATGTTTGTGATGATAATAGTATTAATTAAAATACTTATCCTAAGGATTAAATATAATCCTTTTTTATTCCAGGGTCTTCCACCTTGTTTAAAGATTTCAAGAAGATGGCAGAATCGACTTACATTTTTCAGACTTCATCTTCAAAATTGCCATTACCAAATGATTCCACAACACATCCTTTTTGCTACAGGGCTGATCCAGCCTCCTGTGACTTGGAGATGAACAGAGTGATTCCATGTGTGTCCTGATTCAAGAACAAGCAATGATGACTCACTAAAGGGTGAATGCTATTTAGAATCTAGAAATGCTCACAAGGTACCCCCAAACTCTGTAGCTTAAACCAACAATAAATACGTATTATCTCTCACAGTTTCAGTGGGGAAGGAATTTAGAAGCAGCTTATCTGTGTTTTCCTGTCTCCATCCCCTAGGAGGTTGCAGTCAAGATGGCAGCCAGGACTGCAGTCATTTGAAGGCTTGACTGAGGCTGGAGAATGATTCCCAGGTGGCAGGCTCAGATGGCTGGCAAGTTCATGCTAGCGGCTGGTAGAAGGTTTCAGTTTCTTGCCACGTAGGCCTCTCAACAGGGTTGCTTAAATAAACTCAGGACATGGCAATTGACTTCCTACAGATTAAGTTATCTTTTGAAGAATTTCTTGTAGAGATGGAGATTTGCCATGTTGCCCAGGCTGGTCTCAAAGTCCTGGACTCAAGTGACCCACAGCCGTGGCCTCCCAAAGTGCTGGGATTACCAGTGTGAGCCACCACCGTACCTTGCCCAGGGCAAGTGATCTAAGAGAGACCAAGGTGGAAATTTCCATGACTTTAATGACTTCATGCTGGAATCACACCTTATTTCTTTTGCAATGTTCTATTTGTCACACAGGCCAGCCATGATTCGGAGTAAGAGGGGACTTATACACAAGAATTTGAAATTCAGGACATGAAAATCACTGGATTTTGAAACTCAGGACATGAAAATCCAAGATGGATTTTCCCTGTAGGATCTTTCTCTGTTTTCAGGACAAATAATTACGTGGAACCAAATTCTGAAGACACAGCTACAGGAAAACGAAAGACAAAGTCGTAGCATTTATTTTTATTTGTTTCTTAATTAGAATATCATAAGATTTACGATCATTTATAGAGAATTGGATGATCAGCTGCAGAAAGAAGCTACCCTCTTTGCGAGAGCTTCAGAGACCTGCAGAGAAATTGAATGATATGCCTACAGAAGTTTTTTGATAGGAATTCTCATTGGTTTACAGAAATAATATTGGTTAGTGAATGGCTATACATTCACAGGGCATTTTGTGGCTGCTTGGCATCAGTCTACAGCCCATGGAGCAAGAGGCTTTAAGAGGTAATTAGCTCAGGGGCTGGGCGTGGTGGCTCACGCCTATAATCCCAGCACTTTGGGAGGCCTAGGTGGGTGGGTCACGAGGTCAAGAGATTGAGACCATCCTGGTCAACAAGGTGAAACCCCGTCTCTACTAAAAAACACAAAAATTAGCTAGGCATGGTGGTGCATGCCTGTAGTCCCAGCTACTCGGGAGGCTGAGGCAGGAGAATTGCCTGAACCCAGGAGGCGGAGGTTGCGGTGAGCCGAGATCGCGCCATTGCACTCCAGCCTGGATAACAAGAGCAAAACTCCATCTCAAAAAAAAAAAAAAAAAAAAAAAAGCGGTAATTAGCTCAGGCAGAGAGTGAGATGTGATGGCTGTCACATTTTAAATGTTCCTCTGGACTTGATAATTTAAAGGTGCTCACATTCCTCAGATAAAACATTAATTTTCTTTCTCAGACCTAAACACAATATTAACCACAGCTATATATATTTTTTCATCTTGGATGTGGGCAAATCTCTTTTTAATTGCAAAGGACTTCATTTATAGCACATTCAATAATGAACCAACAGGAGAGTTGCTGATTTTGGAACATATGAATATATAAAAATCCCTTGCCGTTCAGGTAGTCAAGAAAATAAGCACATACAAGGAAAGCAACCTTCATTTTTCTGAAAAGTTTTACATTTTAAAACATCACTAGGTGTACTTGGAAGTTTAAAGCGGTAGAATGTACCTTGGAGGGAAAGGAGGAGGAAAACCCTTTTCCATGTTGTCAGACAAATGTATATCAAATATATCCCAATTCCGCTTGGTAAAGTCAGCTGGATGACCTCCTTGAACCAGGCTAGGGCAGAACACTTAGTAAAAGTGAGCCCTGGGTCGGGATGTGAATCCAGGAGAGGAGGACCAGACCCCATGCAGCGCCAAACACACCCATCCCACCCTCTAACACAGACGAGGCACATCGCCCCACGTCCTTGGACCCGGATGCATGAGACAGTCATCAGATGGTTACTGCTCCCATGGACTAGCACTTTCTAATGGTCTTGATTTAGGCCATGGAGAAAAATCCCTTACCACCAACTGCAAACCGTCATTGAACTTAAGTCATAAGGGATACTATGGGGCAAATTCTTGTAATACATATATAAGGACTTCTATTTACCTAATTAGAACAATGATTACACAACTGACATTCCTGTTTTCATAAGGGTTTGTTCTCTACACTGGAATGGCTTAAGAAAAAGTTGTCTACTTTTGCTTTTATTTTACACTTTCAAAATAGAGGGAGTAGAGAGAAAAAGTGTGACTAACTGCCTAACGTCGGAGCCCAGCAGTTACAAAAGCGAACTTCTCTGACTCTGGGTCCATCAGACTGGGGGGAAGTTTCAGTGCCTAGGGAAGGTTAGTGAAGCCCATTACACCCTGAATCCTACAGAAAGAATTCTACAGCTCATCTATCACAGTGTTCTAGTAAAGCATAAGTTGAAAAGTACAGGTTTCAACCTAACATCTAAATTTTTAAAAGTAGCATTTCAGCAACAAACAAGCTCAGAGAGCTCATCGCAAAGTGAATAACAGAACTACTGCTCAGATGTCAAAAAAGTCAAGCTGCTGCCCTCAGCTCTGCTTGGGCAGACACGTAAGGTGGCGGCAGCTCCTTGGCAGCACCATTCACAGTGGCATCATCATATGGGAGTAGCAGCACCGTATTGTCGTTGCTGGTAACGTAAACCAGGACATCAGAGGAGTTCCTGCCATTGATGTATCGGTAGCAGTTCCAAACACAGCGAATCAAATAACCCTTGAAAGTCAAGATAATGCTAATACACAGGGCCGGGCGCGGTGGCTCACGCCTGTAATCCCAGCACTTTGGGAGGCCGAGGCGGGTGGATCACGAGGTCAAGAGATCGAGACCATCCTGGTCAACATGGTGAAACCCCGTCTCTACTAAAAATACAAAAAATTAGCTGGGCACGGTGGCGCGTGCCTGTAATCCCAGCTACTCAGGAGGCTGAGGCAGAAAGAATTGCCTGAACCCAGGAGGCGGAGGTTGCGGTGAGCCGAGATCGCGCCATTGCACTCCAGCCTGGGTAACAAGAGCGAAACTCCGTCTCAAAAAAAAAAAAAAAAAAAATGCTAATACACAGAAGAATAATAAGGACCAAACAGGTAGGATTCACTGACATGACATCATCTCTGTAGGGAAAATTAGGAGGCAGTTGTTGTATGTATTCCTGAATAGAGTTTGGATAAACAAGCACAGTGATTGCAACCAAGGTGTTCAGGGCAAAATCAAAGATCTGGTAACAGAAGGATGGGATAATCCAGGCTGCGTGTTGCTTGTATGCTCCGTAAGTAGCCATAGCACATATCAGAATCATAAGAAGAGAAATCGCAATGGCAATGCACATGTTGGCATCATCCATGAACTCAAAGTCACCGCCCAGTTCAGAACTTGAAAAGTGATACTGATCCGGATCAGCCAGGGCACTCAATAAAATCAACAGTACCACATCATTGATGATCAGGTACCAGACACCGAGCAGGATGGTGCTGGTGTGGACATGGCAGCACAGGCAGCAGCTGTTGGAGTAGAACCGCGTCCAGGGCGCGACCATCTTCATCGCTGTGGGCGTGGCGGCGCGAGCGCGCGCCCAAGTTTTCAGGGGCTCGCCGCGCCACTGCTGCCGGCTCCTCAACCACTCCGGCTCTCGGCCCACTCGCCCGTGCGCCCACAGGCCTCCCTCCTCGATCCCCCCAACCACAGCTATGTTATCATTTTTTAGTAGGAGGATGAGGAGGGCTAACTCAGACACAATTACAAAAACCTCAGCCTACTCATCACTCACATAAGCCGAATAACAGCCATTTTAATTTATAACTCCTTTACAATAATGTTAAATCTACTAATGAGGCCAGTCGCAGTGGCTCACACTTGGAATCCCAGAACTTTGGGAGGCCGAGGCGGGTAGATCACTTGAGGTCACGAGTTTGAGACTATCCTGGCCAACATGGTGAAACTCCGTCTCTACTAAAAATACAAAAATTAGCTGGGCATGGTGGTGCATTCCTGTAATCCCAGCTACTCAGGAGGCTGAGGCAGGAAAATTGAACTGGGACTGGGGAGGCGGAGGTTGCAGTGAGCCAAGATCGCGCCACTGCACTCCAGCCTGGGCTACAGAGTGACACTCCATCTCCAAAAAACAAACAAACAACAAAAAACAGTATGATTTCATGAATCATAGGGTTTATTGCCATACAAAAAGATTTATATATATATGTGTGTGTGTGTGTGTATATATATATATTTTAATTTTGAGACGGAGTTTTGCTCTTGTTACCCAGGCTGAAGTGCAATGGCACGATCTTGGCTCACCGCAACCTCCGTCTCCTGGGTTCAGGCAATTCTCCTGCCTCAGCCTCCTGAGTAGCTGGGATTACAGGCACGCGCCACCGTGCCCAGCTAATTTTTTGTATTTTTAGTAGAGACGGAGTTTCACCTTGTTGACCAGGATGGTCTTGATCTCTTGACCTCGTGATCCACATGCCTCAGCCTCCCAAAGTGCTGGGATTACAGGCGTGAGCCACCGTGCCCGGCTATATATATATATTTTTTAATATCCTTTTTTTTTAAATTGTATTTTAGGTTTTGGGGTACATGTGGAGAACATGCAAAATTGTTGCATAGGTACACACATGGCAGTGTGATTTGCTGCCTTCCTCTCCTTCACCTATATCTGGCATTTCTCCCCATGCTATCTCTCCCTACCTCCCCACCCCTCGCTGTCCCTCCCCTATTTCCCCCCAACAGACCCCAGTGTGTGATGCTCCCCTCCCTCTGTCCGTGTGTTCTCATTGTTCAACACCCGCCTATGAGTGAGAACATGCGGTGTTTGATTTTCTGTTCTTGTGTCAGTTTGCTGAGAATGATGGTTTCCAGGTTCATCCATGTCCCTACAAAGGACATGAACTCATCGTTTTTGATGGCTGCATAGTATTCCATGGTGTATATGTGCCACATTTTCCCTGTCCAGTCTACCATCGATGGGCATTTGAGTTGGTTCCAGGTCTTTGCTATTGTAAACTGTGCTGCAATGAACATTTGTGTGCAATGTGTCCTTATAGTAGAATGATTTATAATCCTTTGAGGGCTGGGCACAGTGGCTCATGCCTGTAATCCCAGCACTTTGGGAGGCTGAGGCGGGTGGATCACGAGGTCAAGAGATTGAGACCATCCTGGTCAACGTGGTGAAATGCCGTCTCTACTAAAAATACAAAAAATTAGCTGGGCATGGTGGCGCACGCCTGTAGCCCCAGCTACTCGGGAGGCTGAGGCAGGAGAATTGCCTGAACTCAGGAGGCGGAGGTTGCGGTGAGCCGAGATCGTGCCATTGCACTCCAGCCTGGGTAACAAGAGCGAAACTCCGTGTCAAAAAATAATAATAATAATAATAATAATCCTTTGGATATATACCCAGTAATGGGATTGCTGGGTCAAATGGAATTTCTATTTCTAGGTCCTTGAGGAATCGCCACACTGTCTTCCACAATGGTTGAACTAATTTACACTCCCATCAACAGTGTAAAAGTGTTTCTATTTCTCCACATCCTCTCCAGCATCTGTTGTCTCCAGATTTTTAAATGATCGCCATTCTAACTGGCGTGAGATGGTATCTCAATGTAGTTTTGATTTGCATTTCTCTAATGGTCAGTGATGATGAGCATTTTTTCATATGTTTGTTGGCCTCATGTATGTCTTCTTTTGTAAAATATCTGTTCATATCCTTCACCCACTTTTGAATGGGCTTGTTTGCTTTTTTCTTGTAAATCTGTTTTAGTTCTTTGTAGATTCTGGGTATCAGCCCTTTGTCAGATGGGTAAGCTGCAAAAATTTTTTCCCATTCTGTTGGTTGCCGATTCACTCTAATGACTGTTTCTTTTGCCGTGCAGAAGCTGTGGAGTTTGATTAGGTCCCATTTGTCTATTTTGGCTTTTGTTGCCAATGCTTTTGGTGTTTTGGTCATGAAGTCCTTGCCTACATATTTTTTATATTTTTTAAATATTACAACACCTAAAAAGGGGGAGAATAATAAGAACAAATCTCACAGGAAATACACCCCATAGTCAAGGTACGTTAGCCACATAGTGAGTTCCAATTTTGATAGAATCCAATTATTAAAGTCTAGGTGCTCCATTAGGATGGAAGCAGGCCTCTGTGGAAAGTAAAATCTAACCGTGTCTAAAGGGACATCTAAGTTTAAGATGTCCCTTTACGTGGAATCTTCTCAGAGAGACAAATGATGCCTTAGGTCCCTCAGCACCCGTGGGCTGTGTGTTTGCAGAATGAGGTTTCAGGGATGAGCCCAAAGGCTAACACGGTAGGGGTCTGCCACAGTCTGAGCTCTCTAAGTGTCTGTCAAAATCTTGGGTTTATATGTATTTTGGAGTCTAGTAGTTGAGGTCAGTTACTCACATGTGGTCTAATGAGGTGTGACATAAGACTCTTGCAGGGAGGGGAATTACAATCCACGTTCTTATCACAGCAAAACATACATCACTCATGTCGCAAACTATGGAAGTAGAATCATTTTAAAGCTTTAAAACAGCACTTTTAGCTGGAAATTCAGCCCAGGCTGGAGCCTTTGTAAATCAAACCATTTTCTTTTTTTTTTTTAGGATGAGGTTTCACCATGATGGCCAGGCTGGTCTTGAACTCTTGACCTCAGGTGATCCACCCACCTCGGCCTCCCAAAGTGCTAGGATTACAGGTGTGAGCCACCGCGCCTGGCCAATCAAACCATTTTCTAATTACACTTAGCAGGTATTTCATCAACGTTAGGTGCTACTAATTTTATCACAACAATTATTAATATACCACCACAAACTATATCTCAATATAAAAAAATCATCACTTGATCAGTTGGTCCTCTTCCTGAGGTTGATCTAAGGGTTCTGGGAAGAATGGCGTGTCCGTGTGTCACTCTGCTCACAGCACCGTTTGGAGTTTGGTTGCTTCTAGGTGAAGAGAGATAATTTTTACAAGAAGATTTAAAATACAGAGCTAGAGTATGAGTATTAAGATGACCACCGTTAGTGGGGGTCCTATAGACCAAACTTGAGTTTGATACGGGTTATTTGCACCAATGGATTGCAATACCAGTTTTCTTCCACTAAAAGTCGCTGTATATCACCAGAGACGTTAATATAAAAGTAACACTTTCCTTGAGAAAAGCATACATTTTCCTCTTGACTTGCCATCAGAGAATTTTTTTTAAAGACGAGGTTTCACCATGTTGGTCAGGTTGGTCTTGAACTCCCGACCTCAGGTGATCCGCCCGCCTTGGCCTCCAAAGTGCTTGGATCACAGGCATGAGCCACCACGCCCAGCATCAGCATAGGTCATTTTTATGAGTTGCAATATGATTGGGAGAAATATAATATTGGGTGGCTAAAATAACTTTAGTGTTAATCTTGACAATTTCTTTCCTTTAATTAATAAATTCTTTTGTGACTTTCACAGACCCTCTTACAACATACTCAAACTTTCTGACTTCTCCTAAATTTCCTTCGTTTAAACAACCAATAATTTCTTTGTATTTGATTTTTTTATTAGAGACAGGGCTTCACCATATTGGCCAGGTTGGTCTCAGATTCCTGACCTTGTGATCCGCCTGTCTCAGCCTCCCAAAGTGCTGGGATTACAGGCGTGAACCACCAAACAACCAATAATTTCATTTCAGGACAAGAATTTACCATACAAAATTTTTCCTTATATAAAATCTCTTCCTTTATAACCTTCTTTTAATAGTTTAGAGTGCATCCTATTACCAATCTTCAGTAAAAAGTCCTATCAAACTTAATGATAGAAAAATGTTTATGCTTGCTTCTTATCCATAACTATCACTCCTGCTATAAGCAAAATAACCTTGACTAAATCTTTCCTGCAATTATTAATCCTGGGATGATAATCAGGCAAAATATTACGGCAATTAGAATTTTACAACCAGAATTCCACATTGTGGGTACCACAGTGTATAGTTCTATTGCAAATAGTAGCACGACTATAACAATTCCCACAAGTGGCATAGTAAACAATTTTTGTTTAAATCTTTACTTGCCACGATACAACCTTTCCCTTTGGGGGTCTATAAAGTCACAAATGCAGTCTCATGTATAATTAAATCTCACTGCAAATATGCATTAAAAGGAAGTTTTAATATTTGGTGGCAGCTTTTGAGAGGAAAGGGCAGAAATAATGAATAGTGTCTGGAGAGGTAGGAGTAGCCCTCACTCAGTTACTTCGTGATTTTCAGCTTAAGGTCGTCTATTTCTCCTCATTGATATTCAGGACGTTCTTTTGGGCTGTCGGGAGTTGCTCCCTCAGCTCTTCAGGCTCTGACTTGAGTGTGATGTATCCAGGAGTTGATTCCTGTAACTTCTACTGCCAAGGGGGTTGAAAGAACAGTGTAGGGCCTTTGCCAGTTTTGCTTAGGGAAGGAGACAGAGATGAGAGTTTTCACTAATACCAAATTTCCTGGGTTAAATAAAGGTGGCTCTGTTTCCTGGGGGTTGGGCTTCTGCTCCTTGTGTTAATTCTTGTTGGAAGTGAGCTAGAGAGGTTACGTGCTTAACCAATTTAGAAGTTTCCTGCCTGAAAACAATCTCTCAGCACACTGATACATCTTATCCTTTCCCGATGGCAAATGGAGTTTGCCATCCTCTGACTGTAGCCTTCCTGAGGGCTGGGAAGTATGCCCTCGAGAAGTGGCCTATTTTATTTCTGCAAGGGAATACTGAGGTTTAATTTTTCTTATGGAACCTTCCTAGATTAGAAGGGGCTTGAAGTGCCTTAATGCCTCAAGGCTTCCTTGCCTCTCACTTAACGCCTGATAAGCTAACCTATTTCCTTTGGCCCCTCATTTGTTCCCTTCTGATGTTCGTTATGATGCATTCCTGCTATTTCTTGTGGAAGAAAAACTGAGGATAATAACCTGCTAATTTCCTGGTGATTTTTTTTTTTTTTTTGAGACGGAGTTTCGCTCTTGTTACCCAGGCTGGAGTGCAATGGCGCCATCTCGGCTCACCGCAACCTCCGCCTCCTGGGTTCAGGCAATTCTCCTGCCTCAGCCTCCTGAGTAGCTGGGACTACAGGCATGCGCCACCATGCCCAGCTAATTTTTTGTATTTTTAGTAGAGATGGGATTTCACCATGTTGACCAGGATGGTCTCGATCTCTTGACCTCATGATCCACCCGCCTCGGCCTCCCAAAGTGCTGGGATTACAGGCGTGAGCCACCACCCCCGGCTATAGCTTCCTTTTAATATCAGAAGCTGCCTGTGTAATAAGCTTGTCCTTTAGGATGAGCTGTCCTTGACTGAATCAGGGGATAAGGAGGGGTGGTCTATTAGTGCCTCTTTCAGTCCTTCCGTAAAGGCTACAGGATTCTCATTTGGGTTTTTGTTTATCACGGCCAGTTTAGAGTAATTGAGAGGTTTAGTCCCGGTTTTCCTTTTTTTTTTTTTCTACACCACCCAGGCATCGTGGCTCATGCCTGTAATTCTAACACTTTGAGAGGCTGAGGCAGGAGGATTGCTTTGAGACCAGCCTGAGCAACATGCAGAGACCCTGTCTCTTAAACAAAAACCCAAACAGAGTACACCATAATCAAATTGTTTAATACCAGTGATAAAGATAGAATCTTAAATGGACTAGAGGCAAAAAGGTGCTGTTTCCATGTGACTCAGAAATAGTTACAAAGGTGAGAAGTTAGATTTCTTTATTTCTTTTTTTTATTTTTGAGAGAAAGAAAAAGGGGGAGAGAGAACAGGATTCTTGCTCTATTGCCCAGGCTGGAATGCAATCTAAAAATAGGTATTAAAAACCTCTTTTATGCCGATAATTGTGCTTAACAACGGAGACAGGAAGGAATAAGGGAAGAAAATAACAAACAAACAGCCAACCAATATTTCATTTAAGTCTGTGAAATGCTATGCAAATGCTGAAGAATGATTTACTTCCAATTTTCCAATTATGTGGTCACTTTCAAAATAGGTGTAATGTGATACTGAGAAAAATGTATGTTCTGTGGACCTGGGGTGGAGAGTTCTATAAAAATTCACAAAGTTTACCTATTCCAGGTCTAAGTTCAAATCATAGATGTCCCCATTAATTTTCTATGTCGTTGATCCATCGAATATTAACAATGTGGTGTCAAAATCTCCCACTATTATTGTGCAGGAGTCCAGGTCTCTTTATAAGTCATTAAGAACTTGTCTTATGGATCTGGGTGCTCCTGTATTGGGTGCATATATATTTATAATCATTAACTCCTGTTGTTGCATTGATCCTTTTACCATTATGTAGTGTCTTTCTTTGTTTCTTTTAGTCTTTGTTACTATTAAAGTCTATTTTGTGAGAGACGAAAGTTACAACTCCTGTTTTTTTTTTTTCTTTTTTTTTGCTCTCCATTTAATTGGTGAATCTTCCTCCATCCCTTTGTTTTAAGTCTTTGTATGTCATTGCTTGTGAAATAGATCTGGATACAGCGTACCAATGGGTTTTGACTTTTTATTCAATTTACCTGTCTGTGTCTTTGATTGAGGCATTTAATCCATTTAAATTTAGAATTAATATTAATATTTGTGAGTTCAATATTGTCATTTAATGCTAGCTGGCTATTTTGCCCATTAGTTGATGTAGATTCTTCATTATAGAGATACTCTTTATGTTTTGGTAAGTTTTTGGGATGACTGATACTGGTTGTTCCTGTCTGTTTGTAGTGCTTCTTTCAGAAGCTCTTGTAAAGCAGGCCTGGTGGTGATGAAATCGCTGAGTGCTTGCTTGTTCGCGAAAAATTTTCTTTTTCCTTCGCCTATAAAGCTTAGTTTGGCGGGATATGAGATTCTGGGTTGAAAATTCTCTTCTTTGAGGATATTGAATATTGAGCTCCACTCTCTTCCAGTTTGTAGGGTTTCTGGTGAGAAGTCTGCTGTGAGTCTGATAGGTTTCCCTTTATGGGTAACGTGACCTCTCTCTCTAGCTGCCCTTAGAATTTTCTCCTTTATTTCAACCCTAGTGAATCTAGTGATTATGTGTCTTGAAGTTGCTCTACTTGAGGAATATCTTTGTGGTGTTCTCTGGATTAGCTGGAGTTGAGTATTGTCCTGCCTTACTAGATTAGGAAAGTTTTCCTGATTAATATCCTGAAGAATATTTTCCAACTTGTGTTGTTGGCCATGAGATCGGCACGTTTGCTGGGGGTCTCTTGACCAGCAAGAGGGTCCTAATACCTGGAAGAGAGAGTGCGCGGAAAAAAAGGGAGATAGAGAAGATGGGTCCGGAGGTCTGAAATGAGCTATGCTCAGATCAGCGATTTATTCTTTGTGCACAGAAGTTTATATAGGATTTTACGTACAGTGACTGACGTCAGTTTTCTTACAGAATCATTATCAGGGGAAAAAACAGAAAGTTACAAGGTAACCAAAGGAGGTTCAAAGTAACCAAGGGAGGGGGCAATATGCGAGCTTACCAAAAGGTCACAAAAGATTCTTATCCTCTTATCCATTGTTACAGAAAATGACGTTAAGACAGGTGGGCAAGCAATAAATCAGGAGGGGAGCAATTTTCTAGTAATACAGTGAATAATCTCAATGCTTCTGTGACTACAGGTAAACAGAGTCATAGAACTAGCCCAGAACAGGGACTTCAACAGAAAAACAATAAGCTGGCATTACCTCAGTCATGCTCTAAGAGCAGTGAACTGAGAGTGACTCTCTGTAAGCTTAACATTTCCCACGTCTTCCTGTCACCACCTCACTCGACTGCACTCAGTGGAGGGAAATGTGTCTGGGCTCAGACCCCGTCATGGCGGAGACACGGAGGGGCCTCTACGCTGGTGGGGGATCCCCACAAACTTGGATTCATTCTCTTCATGACATTCAGGTACACCTATCAATCATAAATTAGGTCTTTTCACGTAGTCCCATATTTCTTGGAGACTTTGCTCATTCCTTTTTACTCTTTCTTCTCTAATCTTGTCTTCTTGTTTCATTTCATTAAGTTGGTCTTCGACCTCTGATATTCTTTCTTCTGCTTGATCAATTTGACTGTTAAAACCTGTGCATACTTCACGAAGTTCTCGTATTGTGTTCTTCAGTTAATTCACTTATATTCCTCTCTAAGTTGTCAATTCTCATTAGGATTTCTTCAAACCTTTTTTCGAGGCTCTTAGTTTCTTTACATTGGGCTAGAACATGTTCTTTTAGGTCACTAAAGTTCCTTGTTATCCACTTTCTGAAGCCTAAATCTGTTATTGGAATGCACTCGTTCTCCATCAGGCCTTGTTCTCTTGATGAGGAACTGTGATCACCTGTAGAAGGAGAGGCATTCTGATCTTGGGTATTTTCAGCCTTTTTACACTGGTTTCTTCCCTTCATTGTGAGTTCATCCACGTGTCGCCTTTGTAATTGCCTACTTTCAAATTAGGTCTCTGAGTGGACGTCCAACTTGTTGGTTCCCAGCGCCGAAATCTGAGCAACCCACTGTGCCGGCCAAAACAGTGGCATCAAGATTTGTGGTGCTTTTCTGCCCTGGGAATCTCCATTCTGGCTTCCCTCGAGTCCCTTCTTCAATCAGGTAAATGGGCGACTCTGCCTTCCCGGAGCTCCAAACGTCGATCAGTCCCATTTACTCTGCACCAAGAACCGCTGCGCCTGGGTGCCGGCAAAACTGCGATGCTGGCCACAAGGGTTGCCCTGGCAACCCGTGGGTCTCCTCCACTGGGAATCTTCCAGTCCGTGGGTAACAAAAATTCATCTGAAAGTGTGGCGTCCTCTCGTTCTGTGCATTTTCTCTGGGAGCTACAATCCTGAGCTGCTAGTCATCAGCCATCTTGGATCTCTCTCCGGTCCCAGTTTTCCTTAGGCCCTCTAATGTACACTTTAAAAAGTACTTCCTTTTCCATTCATCTTCTGAGTTATTGGGGTCCCAGTTAGGGTCATCAATGGGAACTGCGTTTCCTCCCAATTGGGAATGGCATTTCTGCTGTTTCTTCTCTTTCCTTATCTGCTTTGTTCCCTTTTGGTGTGTGATAGGAGATACACTGCTCATCTCTGAAATCAGAGCTGCCTGCTTTTCAGCTGCAGTGAGGGTCTTGTTTAGGAGGTGAAGTACCTGAGTTAACTTTTGGAAAGCCTTTATATATCTATCAGGGCTGTCAGAAAATTGGCCTAAGTCTCCCTTTATTTGCCTAAGATCCTGTAATGAGAAAGGAACTTGAAGGGGCCGCAAATAAGGGGCATCTTCAGATGGTTCCCCGGAAGTTGCTTCTTTCTTTCTTTTCCTTTTTTTTTTTTTTTTTTTGACAGAGTTTTGCTCTTGTTGCCCAGGCTGGGGTGCAATAGCAGATCTCGGCTCACTGCAACCTTTGCCTCCCAGGTTCAAGTGAGTCTCCTGCCTCAGCCTCCCAAGTAGCTGGGATTCTAGGCATGTGCCACCATGCTGGGCTTTTTTTTTTTTTTTTGTACTTTTAGTAGAGACGGGGTTTCTCCATGTTGGTCAGGCTGGTCTTGAACTCCCAACCTCAGGTGATCTACCCGCCTTGGTCTCCCAAAGTGCTGGGATTATAGTTGTGAGCCACCACGGCTGGCTGTAAGTTACTTTCCTAATTTGGGGGAACTATTCTCTGTCGGCCTGCTCGATATGATTGCTAAAAGAGCTGGGTTGATCTTACAGTGCTTGCAAAGTTTTAGTAAAAATACCATGCTCCTGTTCAAAAGAAAATGAGTTGCTCTTCTCTTTAATGTCCTAAGAGTAAAAAAGTTTCAGTGTTTCGGAGTGCACTCCAGAGGGGTGCCAGCGGAAGATAACCTGTTACCCATCTAGAAAGAGAAGTGAGAATAAAAGTGTTCTTTCAGTCTCCTTCCTTTCCGTGTGACCCACGATGGAAAGTAAGACAGTGGGGCATCCTCCTGTTTTACCTCCCTGGTTCCTGGGACCTGGCACTCTGTTAAATGTGCCACCCATAGTTGTAAGCATGATCCTCCAAGCCATGGGACCGACCGGATGAACTAAGTGATGGGACCAACCACGCTTTTCCCATGCAACCTTAGCTTATCTGCCTTGTGTGATTCCCTTTGACTTCCTAGACCTATGTGATCTGCCTGGCTCCCTAAAACATGGATCCTCGGAGAGACCCTGTTGTCTTTGGGCAAAGCTCCTTTAATGGAGGCAGAGTGCTAGACTGCTTGCTATTATGGCCCGTGCTAAAGCATTTACCCTAAAAAAAATGGTCCTGGTTAACTTCCAAAGTTAAAATCTCCTTACTATTTAAGTACCATTTTAACAGGAAACAGACTAGGTGTCTTAAAAGAAAGTAGGAACTGAATGGCCATTTTCCTGCTTGTGGGACAATATCAAGACTAAAATTTGGCAGCAGAAGGCATATTCCTTTTTTTTTTTTTTTTTTTTTTTAAGACAAAGTCTCGCTCTGTTGCCCAGGCTGACTGCAGTGGTGCGATCTCAGCTTACTGCAACCTCCATCTCCTGGATTCAAGCAATTCTCCTGCCTCAGCCTCCCAAGCAGCTGGGACTACAGGTGTGCACCACCATTCCCAGTTAGTTTTCGTATTTTTAGTAGACACGGGCTTTCATCATATTGGCCAGGTTGGTCTCGAACTCCTGACCTCGTGATTCACCCGCCTCAGCCTCCCAAAGTGCTGGGATTACAGACATGAGCCACCGCACCCGGCCGAGGACATACTACTTCTAACTGCTGAAGCCAGAACTTTCCTGTTCACAGAAGTAGCCTGGAGCCTGATTTCTAGTGGTGTAAAAGGAAGCTCAGTGTCACCTTAAAAAATGTGCCTCCTGCCGGGTGCGGTAGCTCACGCCTATAATCCCAGCACTTTGGGAGGCCAAGGTGGGCTGATCACCTGAGGTCAGGAGTTCGAGACCAGCCTGACCAACACGAAGAAAGCCCTTCTCTACTAAAAATACAGTTAGCTGGGCGTGGTGGCGCATGCCTGTAATCCCAGCGACTCGGGAGGCTGAGGCAGGAGAATCGCTTGAACCTGGGAGGTGGTGGTTGTCGTGAGCCAAGATCATGCCTTTGTACTCCATCCCAGGTAACTAGAGCAAAATTCTGACTCCACTGGAAGAAAAAAAAAAAAAAAAAGTGCCTCCTGAAGATTTATACTTCCACTAGGTGGCGCTCTTGGCTTAGAAATACCAGTGCTCGCCCGCAAAACCATACAGAGAGCTCATTGAGTTACTGCCCGCTGTGTTTGCCCATCTTTCCAAACAGACCTGTTTCCCTGAACTGTAAAAATCCCTGCACAGAGAGAGAGAGTAAGAGACTGTGGATAGAGAAAGAAGGAAAGTTTTGCAACAGGATAGTAGGAAGAGGGCCTTGAGATTAAAGGACAGATTTGATGTTGAGGTTTGCTCCATAGTCACCACTCCAATGAATGAATTCCCGGCCAATGCAGCAAAATGATAAGGCTCCGATAAATGGAGGAATAGCAGGGTCCTTGGTCTCGCGTTGATTTAAAGTGAATATGGACACATGTGGAGTGGTTTTTTTTTTTTTTTTTTTTTTTTTTTTTTTTTTTAAAACGGAGTTTCGCTCTTGTTACACAGGCTGGAGTGCAATGGCGCGATCTCGGTTCACCGCAACCTCTGCTTCCTGGGTTCAGGCAATTCTCCTGCCTCAGCCTCCCGAGTAGCTGCGATTACAGGCACGCACCACCATGCCCAGATAATTTTTGTATTTTTAGTAGAGATGGGGTTTCACCATGTTGACCACGATGATCTTGATCTCTTGACCTCGTGATCCACCCGCCTCGGCCTCCCAAAGTGCTGGGATTGCAGGCGTGAGCCACCGCGCCAGCCCTCTTTTTTTTTTTTTTTTGAGACAGAGTTTTGGTCTCGTTGCCCAGGCTGGAGTGCAATGGCATGATGTCGGCTCACCGCAACCTCCACCTCCCTGATTCAAGAGATTCTCCTGCCTCAACCTCCTGAGTAGCTGGGATTACAAGGCATGTGCCACCGCCCCTGGCTAATTTTGTATTTTTAGCAGTAGAGACGGGGTTTCTCCGTACTGGTCAGGCTGGTCTGGAACTCCCAACCTTGGGTGATACACCTGCCTCAGCCTCCCAAAGTGCTGGGATTACAGGTGTGAGCCACCGTGCCTGGCTAAAAATTACTTCTTAATTACTGCTTTATTATTTGGAGGTGTTTGGGTCATGTGAGTAGATCCCTCATGAAGTAATGAGTTCTCACCCTGTTGGTTCACACAAGAGCTTGTTGTTTAAAAAAGTCTGGCATCTCTCTGCTCCCACTCTCACCACGTGGCACACTGCCTCCCCTTTGCTCTCCACTGTGATTGTCAGCTTCCTGAGGCCCTCGTCAGAAGCAGATGCTGGCACTATGCTTCATGCACAGCCTGTAGAACTCTAAGTCAACTTAACCCCTTTTCTTTTTTTTTTTCTGAGACGGAGTTTCGCTCTTGTTACCCAGGCTGGAGTGCAACGGCGCGATCTCGGCTCACCGCAACCTCCGCCTCCTGGGTTCAGGCAATTCTCCTGCCTCAGCCTCCTGAGTAGCTGGGATTACAGGCACGCGCCACCATGCCCAGCTAACTTTTTGTATTTTTAGTAGAGACGGGGTTTCACCATGTTAACCAGAACGGTCTCGATCTCTTGACCTCGTGATCCACCCGCCTCGGCCTCCCAAAGTGCTGGAATTACAGGCGTGAGCCACCGCGCCCGGCCCCCCTTTCCTTTATAAATTACACAGCCTCAGGTATTCTTTTATAGCAATGCAAGCAGACTAAACACAAAGCTCATTATATATTTACAGTAGAAATGGATGTTGATACATAAGCATATTTTATACGAGCCACTATAATTATTGCTATTCTTATAGGAGTGAAATTATTCGGTTGATTAGCAAACTTTCACAGAGAAAATAGCAAATGGTAACTAGCTGTACTATGAAATTTAGGCTTTTTTTTTCTTATTTACATTGGAGGCTCAACAGAAATTGTATCAGCTAAATTATGATTTGATATCAACCTCCATGACATTGTAGCAAACTGAAGTAAAGCCAAGTAAAGGTAAAGCAGAGTAAAAGAAAGTAAATCGCCAGGCGCGGTGGCTCACGCCTGTAATCCCAGCACTTTGGGAGGCCGAGGCGGGCGGATCACGAGGTCAAGAGATCGAGACCATCCTGGCCACCGTGAAACCCCGTCTCTACTAAAAATACAAAATTAGCCGGGCGTGGTGGCACACGCCTGTGGTCCCAGCTACTTGGGAGCCTGAGGCAGAAGAATCGCTTGAATCCAAGGAGGTGGAGGTTGCAGTGAGCCGAGACTGTGCCACTGCACTCCAGCCTGGCAACAGAGCAAGACTCTGTCTCAAAAAAAAAAAAAAAAAAAAAGAAAGTAAATCAGAGTAAAAGGCTAGAGAGTGTTGGAAGCAGTGAATCCTATTTTAGATGGACTTGCCAAGGATATTGGTAATTTTTAAATGAAGACCTGAATGAAATAAATGAGAAGGCCATGTGAAAATCTGGAGGAAGATTATTTCTCACAGATGAAACAGAAGGTGCAGACATACCAAGTTTTTCTCTCTTTTTTTTTTTAAAGAGAAAGAGAGAGAGAGAATAGGAAGGAGGAAAAAGGAAGAGAAAGAGAGAGAGAGAATGGGGAGGAGGGAGAAGGAAAAGAAAGAGGGAGAGAGAATGGGAGTATTGCTTTCTTGCCCAGGCTAGAATGCAATTTAGTAATGGGTATTGAAAACCTCTTTTATACTGATAATTATACTTAATGATGTAATCAGGAAGGAATAAGGGAAGAAGATAACAAACAAACAGCCAACCAGTATTTAATTTAAACCTATGAAATGCTATGCGATTACTGAGGAGTGATTTACTTCCAATTATATAGTCACCTTTGGAATAGGTGTGAGGTGGTAATGTATGTTTTGTGTATTTGAAGTGGAGAGTTCTATAAATGTTTATTAAGTTTACTTGTTCCGGGTCTGAGTTCAAGTTCTGAATATCCTTGTTAATTTTCTATCTCGTTGATCTATAGAATCGTTAGCTCTTCTTGTTGCATTGATCCTTTTGCCATTATGTAATGTCATTCCTCGCCTCTTTTGATCTTTGTTGCTTTAAAGTCTACTTTATCAGAGGCGAGAATTGCATCTCCTGCTTTTTGTTTATTAGTTTATTTTTACTCTCTGTTTGATTGGTAAATCTTCCTCCTTCTCTCTGTGTCTTTGTGTATTGTTGCATGTAAGATGGGCCCGGATGCAGCATACCGATGGGTTTTGGCTTTTTATCCAATTAAAATATATATAAGTTTAATACCGGCGTTTGATGCTAGCTGGCTGTTTTGCCCATTAGTTGATGTAAATTTTTTATTGTGTTAAAGTTCTTTGCTTTTTGATATATTTTTGGAAAGGCTGATATTGGTTGTTCCTTTATATGTATAGTGCTTCTTTCAGAAGCTCTTGTAAAGCAGGCCTGGTGGTGGTGAACTCTCTAAGTACTTGTTTGTTCGCAAAGGATTTAATTTTTCCTTCGATTATAATGCTTAGTTTGGCTGGATAGGAAATTCTGGGTTGAAAGTTCTTTTCTTTAAGGATGTTAAATATTGGTCCCCACTCTTTTCTGGCTTGTAGGGTTTCTGCTGAGAGATCTGCTGTGAGTCTGATAGGTTTCCCTTTATGGGTAACCTGACCTTTCTCTCTGGCTGCCCTTAGTATTTTCTCCTTCATTTCAACCCTAATAAATCTGGCGATTATGTGCCTTGGAGTTGGTCTTCTTGAAGAATACCTTTGTGGTGTTCTCTGTATTACCTGGAGTTGAATATTACCCTGCCTTGCCAGGTTGGGGAAATTTTCCTGAATGATATCCTGAAGAGTATTTTCCAACTTGGATTCATTCTCTTCATCACATTCAGGTACACCTATCAAACGTAAATTAGGTCTTTTCACATAGTCCCATATTTCCTGGAGACTTTGCTCATTCCTTTTCATCCTTTTTTCTGCATTCTTGTCTTCTCGTTTCATTTCGCTGAGCTGGTCCTCGACTTCTGATATCCTTCCTTCTGCTTGATCAATTCGACTGTTTAAACTTGTGCATGCTTCGCGAAGTTCTCGTGTTGTGTTTTTCAGCTCCATCAATTCACTTATATTCTTCTCTAAATTGTCCATTCTTGTTAACATTTCGTCAAACCTTTTTTCAAGGTTCTTACTTTCTTTGCATTGGGTTAGAACAAGTTCTTTTAATTCACAGAAGTTTCTTATCACCCACGTTTTGAAACCTGCTTCTGTTATTGGAACACACGTGTAATCTATTAAGCCTTGTTCCGTTACTGATGAGGAATTGCTATCCCCTGTAGAGGGAGAGGCATTCTGATTTTGAGTGTTCTCTACCTTTTTACGCTGGTTTCTTCCCTTCATTATATATTTGTCCGTCTGTCGTCTTTATGATTACCGACTTTCTAACTGGGTCTCTGACGTCCAACTTGTTGATTCCCTGTGCCGAAATCTGAGCAATCCACTGAGCCGGCCAAAACAGCGGTGTTAAGATTGATGGTGCTTTTCTGCCCGGGAATCTCCGGACTCTGCACCAAGAACTGGCGTGCTAAGGCACCAGCAAAACCGCCACGCCGGCCACAAGAGTCGCCCTGGTGACCCGTGGAGCTCCTCCACTGGGAATCTCCTGGTCCGCGAGCAACCAATATTCGTCTGAAAGTGTGGCGTCCTCTCGTTCTTTGCGCTTTCACTGGGAGGTATGTGCCCGAGCTGCTAATCATCAGCAATCTTGGATCCCTCTCCCCAAGTTTTTTTTTTTAAAAAAATACTTGGCATTTTTTAAGGAATAAAGATGTGGTTAGCTTGGAATTAATGAAGTGAGAAAACGTAGGGATTGGGGAATTATCCAACACCCTTGGCACTGACCACTCCCACCAGGACCTGAGCTCAGGGCAACTCAACCAGCCAACACCACCACAGCTGACATCTATTTTACATGAGCCCAAAGGTAAAGCCCTTCCGCATCTCTACATGAAGCAGCAGCATTACCACATCAGAGAATAGCTGGACCATAAAGCGTCTGTACTGGGCTGAGTGGAGAGGTTCTGTCCTGAAACCACTCTTGTGGAGAGCCATGGGACAGGTGTTATCTGTGGCTCTCAGCTACACTGTGGCCTGGAGGTAGACAACAATGTACATCTGAGCTCCGAGTCATGCGCCCTGGGACTGGGGCATAACGGGGAAATAGAGCACACTGTTGTCTAACTAGGATGTGGAGCTGGTGCAGCCTCTCACTCCCCCAACACCTGCAGAGACCTCAGTGCATTTCACAAGGAGCTCCTTTAGCCACTCCTATCAGGACTGGTGTCTGCTCATCACTGGGGTATTCATGGGCAAGCCAGGGAGTCCAGCCGTGTCTCCCCAATCCCTGCTAAACAGGAAGCTCAGGGAACCAGGCATTGCATTTTCCAGCCCAACACTATAGGCAACAGAGAGCACCTCACAGTAAAGAAATATCGAGTACACACCTGTCTGCTTGTGCCCCAGCTGGCTATTACCCATAGGCACCATCTACTGGCCTGCAGGTGAAACTGCACAGTCCAATATAAAACCTGCAGAGGAAAGGGCACCTGGCTATCTACAGAAGCAAAGCTGAAAGACCCTACCCTACATATTCCACAGTCACACCCCCAGGGAAAGGGGAACGATAGTTAAAAAAATTCCCATCGAAATAAAAATAAATTTAAAAATAAAGAGTGTTGGCCGGGTGTGGTGGCTCATATCTGTAATTCCAGCACTTTGGGAGACCCAGGTGGGCAGATCATGAGGTCAGGAGTTTGAGACCAGCGGGGCCAACATAGTGAAACCCCATCTCTACTAAAACTACAAAAAATTAACTGGGCATGGTGGTGGGGGCCTGTAATCCCAGCTACTTGGGAGGCTGAGGCAGGAGAATCTCTTGAACCCGGGAGGCAGAGGTTACAGTGAGCCGAGATCATGCCACTGCACTCCAGCCTGGGTGACAGTGCGAGTGACAGTGCGAGACTCCATCTCAGAAAAAAAAAAAAAGGAGTGTCAGCTTTTCCAAATGGGAAGAAACCAGAGTAAGAATTCTGGCACCACAGAGAACCTGAATGTTGTGACACCGCCTAAGGATCGATAGACCTTAACCAAGATGAAAACTCAGAAATGACAGAGAAAGAGTACAAAGCATAAATTGCAAGGAAGCTCAATGAGATCCAAGAGAGGTTGAAAAACAACACAAAGAAACCAGGCAAGTGCTCCAGGAGCTAAAGAAAGAGATTGATTTCTCTGAAAAAAAAAAGTTCTGGAAATGAAAAATTTGCTTAAAGAACTTCAAAATAGAGGAGCAGGGTGTGGTGGCTCACGCCTATAATCCCAGCACTTTGGGATGCTGAGATGGGTGGATCACAAGTTCAGGAGTTCGAGACCAGCCTGGCCACTATGGTGAAACCCCATCTCTACTAAAAATACAAAAATTAGCTGGGCGTGGTGGTGGGCGCCTGTAGTCCCAGCTACTTGGAAGGCTGAGGCAGGAGAATCGCTTGAACCCGGGAGGCAGAGGTTACAGTGAGCCAAGATCATGCCACTGCACTCCAGCCTGGGTGACAGAGTGAGACTGCAAAGAAAAATAAAAAGAATTCAAAATAGATTTGAAAGCTTTAATAATAGATTAGATCAAGCAGAAGAAAGAATTTCAAAGATTGAAGGCTGTTCTTTCAAATCAGCCCAGTTAAAAATAAAGAAAGGAGCTTTTTAAAAAATGAACAAAGCCTTCAAGAAATATGGGATTATGTAAAGCAACCAAACCTATGACTTACAGGCATTCTTGGGAGAGAAGAAGAAAAGGTAAGCAACCTAGAAAGCATATTTAAGGGAATAGTTCAGAAAAAATGATTAAATCTTACTAGAGAAGTAAACTTCTAGCTACAAGAAAGTCAGAATACCTGCAAAAGACTATACAAAATGAATGTCACCAGGGCATATAAGTATCGAACTATCTGAGGTCAACACTAAAAAAATAAAAATCATAAAAGCAGCTAGAGAAAAGGGGTCAAATCATCTATAAAGGAAAACCCGTCAGACTAATAACAAACTTCTCAGGAGAATCCCTACAAGCCAGCAGAGACTGGGGGGCTATTTTTAGCTTCCCTAAATAATAACAACAACAAAAATGCAGCCCAAAATTTTGTATACTGTTGAACTAAGCTTCACAAATTAAGGAGAAATAAATTATTTCCCAGACAAACAAATCTAAGAGAATTTGTCACCTCTAGGCCAGTCCTATATATATAAAAAAAATGCTTAAAGGAGTTCTAAACATAGCAAAGAAAGGACGATAGTTATCATAAAAGGACCCTTAAGTACAAAGCTCCCATTGCCATAAAGAAACTATGCAATAGAAACTCCGAAACAACTAGCTAATGACAATATAATGGGAGTAAAACCTCACCTATCAATATTAACCTTAAATGCAAATGGGCCTAAATGCTCCACCTAAAACACACAGAGTAGCACATTGGATGAAAAGCAAGGCCTAACTGTCTGCTGCTTATAAGAGACCACCTACTGGCTACAGACATCCTCCAGACTCAAGGTAAATGCATGAAAAAAGATATATAATGAAAACAGAAAACAAAACTAAGCAGGAGTAGCCATTCCCATATCAGATAATACAGACTTTAAACCAACAATAGTTTTTTTTTTAAAAGACAATAAAAAGGGGGCCGGGCGCGGTGGCTCACGCCTGTAATCCCAGCACTTTGGGAGGCCGAGGCGGGTGGATCACGAGGTCAAGAGATCGAGACCATCCTGGTCAACATGGTGAAACCCCGTCTCTACTAAAAATACAAAAAATTAGCTGGGCATGGTGGCGCGTGCCTGTAATCCCAGCTACTCAGGATGCTGAGGCAGGAGAATTGCCTGAACCCAGGAGGCGGAGGTTGCGGTGAGCCGAGATTGCGCCATTGCACTCCAACCTGGGTAACAAGAGTGAAACTCCGTCTAAAGAATAATAATAACGCCGGGCGCGGTGGCTCAAGCCTGTAATCCCAGCACTTTGGGAGGCCGAGGCGGGTGGATCACGAGGTCAAGAGATCGAGACCATCCCGGTCAACATGGTGAAACCCTGTCTCTACTAATACAAAAAATTAGCTGGGCATGGTGGCACGTGCCTGTAATCCCAGCTACTCAGGATGCTGAGGCAGGAGAATTGCCTGAACCCAGGAGGCGGAGGTTGCGGTGAGCCGAGATCGCGCCATTGCACTCCAGCCTGGGTAACAAGAGCGAAACTCCGTCTCAAAAAAAAAAAAAAAAAAAAAAAAAAAAAAAAAAAAAAAGAATAATAATAATAAAATAAAAAGACAGAAAAAATAGAAGAGCATGTAATGACAAAGACTTCAATACAACAAGATTTAATTTTCCTAAATATATATGCACCCAACACTGGAGCACCCAGATTCGTAAAACAAATACCACAAGATCTAAGAAAAGATACTGATAGCAATACAATAATAGTGGGAGACTTAAATACCTCCCTGACATCAGTAGGCAGAAAATCAACAAAGAAACTCTGGGTGGCATGGCGCGCTGTGCGGCGCAGGGCAGCTGGCAAAAATGGCGGTGCCGGGGCCGGAGGAAAAAGCTCACCACCCTGAAGGGTCCCTTCCCAAGCCCTTAGGGATGGCAGAGGACTTGGAGACCTGCAATCGATCCCTGGGGCGTGAGAAGAGCTCTCGCTGTTTGCCCTGCCTCACCCTGCCCCACACCAGGCCCAGTGGCCCCCAGCTGCATCAAGTGGAGGCGGAGGAGGGTGGCACCATGGGACCGGGTGGTGCCCTCCATGCCTGAGGGAATGAAGACACTGCTGCCATGGACAGCCCGTGCCAGCCGCAGCCCCTAAGTCAGGCTCTCCCTCAGTTACCGGGGTCTTCGTCAGAGCCCTTGGAGCCTGGCCGGGCCAGGATGGGGGTGGAGAGTTACCTGCCCCCTCCCTTGCTCCCCTCCTACCACTGTCCAGGAGTGCCCAGTGAGGCCTTGGCAGGGAGTGGGATACCCAGAGCCACAGCCACCTCTACCACTGCCAGCCCCCTTCGGGAGGGCTTTGGTGGGCAGGATGGTGGTGAGCTGTGGCCATTGCAGAGTGGAGGTGCTGCAGCGCTGGTCACCAAGGGGTGCCAGCACTGGCAGCCCAGGATGCCCAGCCTGAGGCCCCCAAATGGAAATGGGCCGAGGATGGTGGGGATGCCCCTTCACCCAGCAAGCGGCCTGGGCCAGGCAAGAGAACCAGGAGGCAGAGCAGCGGGAGGGTGGTATGAGCTGCAGCTGCAGCAGTGGCAGTGGTGAGGCCAGCGCTGGGCTGATGGAGGAGGTGCTGCCCTCTGCCCCTGAGCGCCTAGCCCTGGACTATATTGTGCCCTGAATGTGGTACTACGCCATCTGCGTCAAGGACAGCTTCCTGCAGGCGGCACTGGGTGGCCGCGTGTTGGCCGAGGTGGAGGCCCTCAAACGGGGTGGGCTCCTGCAAGATGGGCAGCTGGTCAGCCAGCGGGCGATCCTGCTGCGCAGCATCCGTGGGGACCAGATTGCCTGGGTGGAAGGCCACGAGCCAGGCTGCCAAAGCATCGGTGCCCTCATGGCCCACGTGGACGCTGTCATCTGCCACTGCGCAGGGCAGCTGGGCAGCTATGTCATCAACGGGCGCACCAAGGCCATGGTGGCGTCTTACCCAGGCAACGGGCTCAGCTGCGTAAGGCACATTGACAATCCCCACGGCGATGGATGCTGCATCACCTGTATCTATTACCTGAATCAGAACTGGGACGTTAAGGTGCATGGAGGCCTGCTGCAGATCTTCCCTGAGGGCCGGCTGGTGGTAGCCAACATCGACCCACTCTCTGATCGGTTGCTTATTTTCTGGTCTGACTGGCGGAACCCCCACGAGGTGAAGCCAGCGTATACCACCAGGTACACCATCAATGTCTGGTATTTTGATGCCAAGGAGCGAGCAGCAGTCAAAGACAAGTATCAGCTAGCATCAGGACAGGAAGGTGTCCAAGTACCTGTATCACAGCTGCCTACGCCCACCTAGTGGCCGGGTCCCAGAGCCGCATGGCAGACAGGTTGCCCTGACTTCAGGAGAGCCCTGCGCTCCTGCTGGTCACTCCTTCCCTGCCACTGCTGCTGCTCCTGACTCTGCCTCTGTCCTGCCTGGCGTGGAAGGCTCTGTCTGTCGCTGAGGACCAAGGAGCAGAAGAGACCTCTGTTGCCCCATGATGGGGCTGGGGTTGTGACCGGGACAGGGGGCAGCCTTGGAGGCCACCATTACCAAGTGAGGCTGGGAGCCTGGGTCCTACCCTGTCTGGTCATGACCCTATTAGGTGTGGAGAGCTGGGAGGAGGCACTGTCACTTCCCACCAGGAGGCAGGATTTGGGGTTGTGGTGAGTCATGGCCTCTTGCTGGCAATGGTGTGTGGGGAGTACCCCCAAGCCCTCTCACTCATCCAGCCTGGAATGTGAAGTGACTCCCCAACCCCTGTGACCATGGCAGGCACCTTTGGGACTGGGCTGCCATTGCTTGGGCAGAGTAGAAGGTGCCAGGAGGAGCATGGTTGTGGAAGTCCTATCAGCCAAGAAATAAAAGTTTACCTCAGGAAAAAAAAAAAAAAAAAGAAACTCTGAACTTAAACTAGACTATAGATAAAATGGACCTAATACATATTTAGAGAACATTCTATGCAACTACTGTGGGATATACATTCTTCTCATCTGCACATGAAACAGTCTCTAAAATGGACCATATGCTTGGCCATAAACCAAGTCTCAATAAATTTTTTAAAAATGAAATCATATCAAGTATCTTCTCAGACCACAGCAGAAAAAAATTAGAAACAATACCAAGAGAGTGGGAACTCTTGAAACTACACAGTTACATGGAACTGAACCACTTTCTCCTGAAGAACTGTAAGTAAACAATGAAATAATGGCACAATTAACAAATTATTTGAAACAAAAGAAAATGCAGACACAACAAACCAAAATCTCTGGGATATAGCAAAAGCTGTGCTAAGAGGAAAGGTTAAAGTGAACATAAAAAAGACAGAAAGATCCCAAATAAACACAAGAAGCTAGAAAAACAAGAACAAACCCAAAGATAGCAGAATAAATAACAAAGATTAGAGCAGAACTAAATGCGATTGAGCATAAAAATGATATGAAAGATCAATGAGATAAAAAGTTGGTTATTACGCCAGGCGCGGTGGCTCACGCCTGTAATCTCAGCACTTTGGGAGGCCGAGGCGGGTGGATCACGAGGTCAAGAGATGAGACCATCCTGGTCAACATGGTGAAACCCCGTCTCTACTAAAAATACAAAAAATTAGCTGGGCATGGTGGCGCATGCCTGTAATCCCAGCTACTCGGGAGGCTGAGGCAGGAGAATTGCCTGAACCCAGGAGGCGGAGGTTGCGGCGAGCACTCCACCCTGGGTAACAAGAGAGAAACTCGGTCTCAAAAAAAAAAAAAAAAAAAAAAGTTGGTTATTTGAAAAAACAAATAATATTGAAAGACTACTAGCTAGATTAACCAAAAACAAGGAGAAGATTCAAATAAGTACAATTAGACACGATAAAATGACATTATAACTGATACCACAGAAATAAAAAAAGATCAGCAGAGATCACTAAAAAGAATAGCTCTATGTGCATAAACTAGAAAACTAGAGGGAATGAAGAAATTCCTGGAACCATACAACCTCCCAAGATTGAACCAGAAAGAAATCCTGAACATACCAATAATAAATTATAAAATCAAATTAGTACCTAAAAATCTTAAAAAAAAAAAAAAAAAAAGCCAAGATCACACTGATTTACAGCTGAATTTTATCAAACATACAGAGACGAGCTGGTACAAATCTTACTGAAACTCTTACAAAAAACTGGGGAGGAGACATGCTGCAAATCCACTACGAATCCCTGATACCAAAATCAGGCAAGGATACAACAACAAAAAAGATGAACACAGATACCAAAGTCCTCAACAAATATTAGCAAACGGAATCTATCAGCACATCAAAAGATAAATCGTCACAGTCAGTGGGCTTCATTCCAGGGATGCAAACATGGCTCAACATATGCTAGTCAATTAATGTGAGACATCGTATCAACAAATGCAGGACAAAAAAACAATCATTTCAACTGATGCTGAAAAAGCGCTTGATAAAATTCAACATCTTTTTGTAATAAAACCCCTCAACCGCCAGGTGCGGTGGCTCACACCTGTAATCCCAGCACTTTGGGAGGCCGAGGCGGGTGGATCACGAGGTCAAGAGATCAAGACCATCCTGGTCAGCATGGTGAAACCCCATCTCTACTAAAAATACAAAAAATTAGCTGGGCGTGGTGGTGCACGCCTGTAGTCCTAGCTACTCGGGAGGCTGAGGCAGGAGAATTGCTTGAACCCAGGAGGTGGAGATTGCAGTGAGCCGAGATTGTGCCACTGCACTCCAGCCTGGCGCCTGGAGACAGCAAGACTGTCTCAAAAAAACAAAAAACAAGAAAACCCTCAACCAATGAGGCGTCAAAGGAACATACATCAAAATAATAAGAGCCATATATGGCAAACCCACAGACAACATCATACTGAATGATGGAAAGTTGTAAACATTTCCTCTAAGAACTGCAACAAGAAAAGGATGTCCACTCTCACCACTCCTACTCAACATAGTGCTGGACTCCCAACCAGAGCAATGAGGCAGGAGAAATAAATAAAAGGGATCCAAACTGGAAAAAAGGAAACCGAATTATCTCTGTTTACTGATTAAAGAAAACCATAAAGCCTCCTCCAAAAGACTCATAGACCTGAAAATGACTTCAACAAAGCTTCAGGATACAAAATCAGCATATAAAAATCAGTAGCATTTCTATATATCAATAATGTTCAATCTGAGAACCAAATCAAGCTCAATCTCATTTACAATAGCCAGGAAAAAGTCAAATACCTAGAAATACATGTATCCAAGGAGGTGAAACATCTCTACAAGGAGAACTACAAAACACTGGTGAAAGAAATTGTAGATGACATAAACAAATAAAAAAAAATCTATAATCATGAATTGGAAGAATCAATATAGTTAAAATGACCATATTACCCAGAGTAATCTATAGAGTCTGAGAAATAGGGGTTTAAAAACAATTCTAAGATTCACATGGAACAAAGAAAAATCTGAACAGCCAAAGCAGTCCTAAGGAAAAAGAACAAATTCAGAGGCATTACATTACCTGACTTAAAATTATATCACAAGTCTATAGTAACTAAAGCAGCATGGTACTGGTACAAATATAGACAATTAGATCAGTGAAACAGAATAAGAGAACCTAGAAATAAAGCTAGATAGCTACAACCAACTGATCTTTGACAAAGTTGATAAAAATAAATAATGGGGGCTGGGTGCAGTGACTCACACTTGTAATCCCAGCACTTTGGGAGGCTGATCTGAACAGATCATGAAATCAGGAGTTGGAGACCAGCCTGACCAACATGGTGAAACTCTGTCTGTACTTAAAATACAAAAATTAGCCGAATGTGGTGGTGTGCGCCTGCAATTCCAGCTACTCCATAGGCTGAGGCAGGAGAGTCACTTGAACCCTGGAGCTGGAGGTTGCAGTGAGCTGAGATAGCGCCACTGCACTCCAGACTGGGTGACAGACCAAGACTCTGTCTCAAATAAATAAATAAATAAATAATAGGGAAAGGACACCCTGTTTAATAAATGGTGCTGGGAAAATTGGATTGCCATGTGCAGAAGACTGAAACTGGATTCCTATCTCTCAGTATATTAAACATTAACTCAAGATGGATTAAAGACCTAAATCAAAGACCTAAAACCATAAAAAGCCTAGAAGAAAACCTAGGAAAATGTCTTCAGGACATCAGCCTAGGTAAATAATTTATGAAAATTATGAAATTTATGAAAAAGACTCCAAAAACAAATACAACGATAAAAACAAAAGTAGGCAAATGAGACTGAATTAAACTAAAATGCTTCTGCATAGTAAAAGAAATAACATTCAGAATGAGAGAAAATATTTGCGAATTATTCTTCCGATAAAAGATTAATACTCAGAATCAACAAGGAATTCAATAAATAAAAAAAAAACAACCCCATTAAAAACTGGGCAAAAGACATGAACAAATATTCTTCAAAAGAATCAATAGCAGCTGAAAAACACATGAGAAAAATGCTCAACATCACTAATCATCAGAGAAATGCAAATTAAAACACTAGTCAGAATGGCCATTATTGTTATTATTATTTTTTAACTGTAAAGATTGGTACCTGAAATTATATATGAACATCAATTACAGCTGTATAGAAAGAGAGAAAAACAAATTAACAAACTGTAACAGAAATATGTATTACGTAGCAATATTATGAGTGCATTTTCTCTGTTTCCCACATTTTCTGCCAAAACCTTCAGAATATGATTGTAACTGATAGAAAATTCAAGTATGTTCTTGGGCTCAGAACACTTTCTGGGAAATTTTCTCACAGGAATTTCCTTCAAAAATATTAACTGGGCGAGAGATCCAAGATGGCTGATCACTAGCAGCTTGGGCTCATAGCTCCCAGTGAAAGCGCAGAGAACGAGAGGATGCCACACTTTCAGACGAATATTTGTTGCTCACGGACCAAGAGATTCCCAGTGGAGGAGCCCCATGGGTCACCAGAGCGACTCTTGTGGCCGGAGCGGCGGTTTTGCTGGCGCCTTAGCGCAGCAGTTCTCGGTGCAGAGTCCGGAGATTCCTGGGCAGAAAAGCGCCATCAATCTTAACACCGCTGTTTTGGCTGGCGCAGTGGATTGCTCAGATTTCGGCGCTGGGAATCAACAAGTTGGACGTCCGCTCAGAGACCTAGTTAGAAAGTCAGTAATAACAAAGATGACAAAGGGATAAATATATAATGAGGGAAGAAACCAGCCTAAAAAGGCAGAGAATACTCAAAATCAGAATGCCTCTCCCTCTACAGGGGATCGCAATTCCTCATCAGTAACGGAACAAGGCTTAATGGAAAATGAGTGTGTTCCAATAACAGAAGCAGGTTTCAAAAGGTGGGTGATAAGAAACTTCCGTGAATTAAAAGAACTTGTTTCAACCCAATGCAAAGAAACTAAGAACCTTGAAAAAAGGTTTGAAGAAATGTTAACGAGAATGGACAATTTAGAGAGGAATATAAGCGAATTGATGGAGCTGAAAAACACAACACGAGAACTTCACGAAGTATGCACAAGTTTAAACAGTCAAATTGATCAAGCAGAAGAAAGGATATCAGAAGTCGAGGACAAGCTCAGTGAAATGAAATGAGAAGACAAGATTGGAGAAAAAAGGATAAAAAGGAATGAGCAAAGTCTCCAGGAAATATGGGACTATGTGAAAAGACCTAATTTACGTTTGATAGGTGTACCTGAATGTGACGAAGAGAATGAATCCAAGTTGGAAAATACTCTTCAGGATATCATTCAGGAAAACTTTCCCAACCTAGCAAGGCAGGGTAATATTCAACTCCAGGTAATACAGAGAACACCACAAAGATATTCTTCAAGAAGACCAACCCCAAGGCACATAATCGCCAGATTTATTAGGGTTGAAATGAAGGAGAAAATACTAAGGGCAGCCAGAGAGAAAGGTCAGGTTACCCATAAAGGGAAACCTATCAGACTTACAGCAGATCTCTCAGCAGAAACCCTACAAGCCGGAAAAGAGTGGGGACCAATATTTAACATCCTTAAAGAAAAGAGCTTTCAACCCAGAATTTCATATCCAGCCAAACTAAGCTTTATAAGCGAAGGAAAAATTAAATCTTTTGTGAACAAACAAGTACTTAGAGAGTTCACCACCACCAGGCCTGCTTTACAAGAGCTTCTGAAAGAAGCACTATACATATAAAGGAACAATCAATATCAGCCTTTCCAAAAATATATCAAAAAGCAAAGAGCATTAACACAATGAAAAATTTACACCAACTAATGGGCAAAACAGCCAGCTAGCATCAAATGGCAGTATTAAACTTATATATATTCTAATTGGATAAAAAGCCAAAACTCATTGGTATGCTGCATCCAGACCCATCTCACATGCAATGATACACAAAGACTCAAAACAAAGAGAAGGAGGAAGATTTACCAACCAAACAGAGAGTAAAAATAAACAAACAAAAAGCAGGAGATGCAATTCTCGCCTCTGATAAAGTAGACTTTAAAGCAACAAAGAGCAAAAGAGGCAAAGAAGGACATTACATAATGGCAAAAGGATCAATGTAACAAGAAGAGCTAACAATTCTATAGATCAACGAGACAGAAAATTAACAAGGACATCCAGGACTTGAACTCAGACCCAGAACAAGTAAACTTAATAAACATTTATAGAACTCTCCACTTCAAATACACAAAACATACATTACCACCTCACACCTATTCCAAAAGTGACTACATAATTGGAAGTAAATCACTCCTCAGTAATTGCATAGCATTTCACAGACTTAAATGAAATATTGGTTGGCTGCTTGTTTGTTATTTTCTTCCCTTATTCCTTCCTGTCTACATCATTAAGTATAATTATTGGTATAAAAGAGGTTTTCAATACCCATTACTAAACTGCAGTGTAGCCTGGGCAAGAAAGCAATACTTCCATTCTCTCTCTCTCTTTCTCTTCCTTTTTCTTCCTTTTCTTCATTCTTTTTTTTCCTTTCTTTCTTTCTCCCAAAAAAAAAAGCGACCAACTTTGCAAAAAAAAAAAAAGAAAGAGACTCAGTTTCTCAAGAATAAGGTAGAATATGGGTTTCACCAGATTGTTGCAAAGATTGAATCGAATATTGTGCAATTAACAATGCAAAGCATAGTGCTCAGTACATAGCTAACATTCTAAAATGTATGATGAGGAATGGTGTGCAAAAAAGAAAAAGAAAAAATATTAACCTTCAAAAGCAGTATCAATGATATCAGTTTTTACTTTTAGAAGACTTGCTAATCGTAATAATATTTTGATAATTTTAAATATTTCAAAAGGCCCTTGAATAAGAAAAAGAATTGAAGCCCAGCAACTATTGGGAAAGTTCTGTTTGTTGTAGAAGCTGAAACAAGAAGGAATTCACATGATTATTTTCAAGCCTCTTGTAATCTCCAAAATGAAAAAATTAAATTCAGCAAGGGACAATACTTGGCTAAAAAGCCTCTTGTCCTTTCAATTACTGGAAAAAGTCTAGGTCAAGTTGATGATGACTTTCAACCAATTCCATCTCCTGACTTTCAATGGTGTGACCTTTGGGGAATTAATTGGGACTCGTGTGTCATTTCCTAGCTACAGCTGTCCCAATCATAAAATTCAGGAGGACCTACGTTTCTCTTCTTGAACATCCTATTCCAGATCCACAGACTAAATGGAAGAAGAAAGTTCTTACCACCAGCACCCTCCAAAGATGGGGAACCTATAATAAGGGCAGAACAGGGAAATGTGTTCAGCTTCTCTGTAGGGCGAGTACACGTTTATAAGACACTACATAGGAATGCAAATGATCCGTAGTATAGGCCTCAGGCTACATGTAAAAATAAGCAGATGAGGCCGGGTGTGGTGGCTCACGCCTGTAATCCCAGCACTTTGGGAGGCCAAGGCGGGTGGATCACGAGGTCAAGAGATCGAGACCATCCTGGTCAACAAGATGAAACCCCGTCTCTACTAAAAATACAAAAAATTAGCTGGGCATGGTGGCGCGTGCCTGTAATCCCAGCTACTCAGGAGGCTGAGGCAGGAGAATTGCCTGAACCCAGGAGGCGGAGGTTGCGGTGAGCCGAGATTGCGCCATTGCACTCCAGCCTGGGTAACAAGAGCGAAACTCCGTCTCAAAAAAAAAAAAAAAAAAAAAGCAGATGAAAAATACTGAAGCACTAATTGTGATACTTTCCTTACTGTGCCAGTAGGAAGTGTAAATTCTAGGACACCCTTCATTTAATTTAAATCCATTTAAAAATACTCAGAGATATATCCAAATATCTATTAGAAAGATTTTATGCTAGGCACCCAAAGGATTTTCTGAATAGTTAATGGAATCCATATTTTGTAGCTACATCTTCCCCTCTTCAAACAGCAAAGCAATATGCAAGACTGGTGTGTTTAGATGGCTTTGCCCAAAAGTAATGTGTGTATATACATGTAGGCATACTTTTTACGTTGGAGTAAAAGGAACTGTGGTCCTTGGCATTAAAAGTAATGGCAAAAATAAAAAATAAAATAAAATAAAAAATGAAAAAACACCAAAACAAAACAAAAAAAGTAATGGCAAAAACCACAATTACTTTTGCACCAACCTAATATACAGGGGTGATGTTCAAAATGTTTATTAATCCACGTATACAGTGTACCACGGAAGATGCAATTCCCACAGACAGCTATGTGAAGGTGGGTGTGAGGGAGTTACAGCCAGTGCACTAGCACTGGAACCAGATGTTCCATCTCCACACTGGGCCTGGTCTTGGTCTGCTCTGGCGAGTGGAGCAGTCTGGATGAAAGCCAGTGTGAGAGAATTACAGAGCCTGGCAGGAAGGTTGGGTTGCACCAGGGTGCCCCACCTCCAATGCTCACTCTTAGTAGCTCTCCAGTGCCATGATGGCCAGGGGTCCATCATGAGAGAGTTGAGTGCAATGTTTTGTGTTTTTTAACAAATAGAAAGAGGCTGGGCGTTCTGGCTCATGCCTATAATCCCAGCACTTTGGGAGGCTGAGGCAGGTGGATCATGAGGCCAGCAGTTCAAGACCAGCCTGGCCAATATGGTGAAACCACGTCTCTACTAAAAATACAAAAAAATTAGCTGGGCGTGGTGGCATGAGCCTGTAGTCCCAGCCGCTCGGGAGGCTGAGGCAGGAGAACCACTTGAACCTGGGAGACCGAAGTTGCAGTGAGCCGAGATTGCGCTACTCCAGCCTGGGTGACAGAGCAAGACTCTATGTCTCAAAAAAAAAAAAAGAAATAATTATTTTAGTATTTTAACAACCTTTTTCTGCAGCATTCCAGCATTCCATCTGAATATCACCTTACTCTTGCATAGTGACACTCTCGGCCATGTACACACACACACACGCATGCACACAGACACACACACATGAGTGTTTCACTGGCCAAAGCAAACCAGACCCACCCCAGAGAATCTTACATAGGTTCACATATCTACATATCCCTATATGCACATTTATATGTATGTATGTGTGTATTACTCAGCAGAAATTTAGCCTCTGAAAAATTTCTCATTTCCAATTCTCCTAAGTAAACAGAGGCCAGCCATGATTCTGACTTTAGTCCTTACTGCAATTTTCCATTGGCTTTCACAAGAATAAGTAAGTCCTGAATTGTGCTGGTTATTCTCCTACAGTCTTTCAGCTGCACGCTGACCCTTTCACTTTGTTCCATAATGCTGGAGACTGGAAATCTGAAAACTGTTTCCCAAACTCCTTTGCCAATTAGCTTCTGCTTTGAGGTCTTCATTAACACAAGTATCATTCATTATAAACTCTGGATAGCCAACTTTTGCCAAAACAGCTCTCGTCTTTTCTCTGGCTTTCCTTTTCGTCCCTGCATCCATCCACTCATTTTCTTTCTCTAGCATGTCAATAAAGGCCCAGCGAATGCCCTCAACCAATTCCTCCATCATCTCCTTCTTATCTTTCTGCAAGTGCACATCTACAAGCATCTTTCCAACAACATAAGGGAGGGTGCTTTCAATAACGTTAACACATTTGTCCCATTGAGGCAGCAAAGTTGTGGTCCCCTGGATTACCCTTGAGAATTTCAGCCATTTATACTGAAAGCGCCTGCTAAGGTTTGGAATTCTGGAATAAACCATTCTCCACAACAAATAATTGGTAATGGTCTTCTTTCTCTCAGACCCTAATATCCTAAACAAATCTTTAAAATACTGAGGGATGCAAACCACCACGTTCTCTGAGGGGCCGATGTCTTTCAGATAGGGGTAGAGTCTCGTGTCAATGACCTTCTTGATGTAGGCCGGCCAGTCGAACTGGGGAATCATAGCACTCAGTTCAGAAATGTTCATTTTGTTGTACATGGCCTCACTAGTTCGGTTTTCATGTGGAATCATTATCTCAGCTATCTTAATTTCCAATCTAAGCACTGACTTCATGTCACGCTCTGCTCTGGAACTGTTAGCTCCTAAAAGCACAGCAGTATCCACCATGAACTTATAAAGGGCATCCCGATAAGACTTGGCTTCTGTACTGTTATCAAGGTAGTCTTCCCTCATGGCTAGGGAGAGTGTCGCTTGGTCCAGCTTCAAGATATGTTCATTGGATGCCTTGTCATCAGGGGACACATACAAATGGATGAACATGGAATTGCTGTATTGACCACGAAATGTTGCAAGTGTCTGTAGAAGGCTGAACTTTCTCTCTGACCAAACCCCTTCAGGACCAATATTAGATTCAAGCACGGGCCAGCGGAAAGGTGAATGCCGCAGGATGTGTAGCAGTGGCTTGGCATCTGCTTTTTCAATGGCCTTCTCATTCATGCGGGATGAATAAAGGATTTTGGCTTTCTATATGGCTTCGATGTCCCGCCTTCTACTGATTGATTTCTCCAAAAGTGCCTTCAACTTGAGGTCAACATTATGTCTCAGCCAAGGATAAACCCCATAGCTTGGCATATCTTTGGGAATTGGATTATTGCTTATCCAGCCATCACAAGCGAACCGGAAGAAATTATCACAAGGATCCACAGACAGATTTACTTTACTTAAGATGGCAGCAGCAGCTTCGATGCATTCTGGCTTCAGGCAGTACTCCTGTTTAGCTTGGAGACTTAAGAATCCTTGACTCACTGAAAAAACAGACCAAAATAAATGGCTGACTCGTAGCAGACCACCATAGAGTAAACCACCCTTGGAAACATACGCAAGACATTTGATATCAGTTCATCCTTCTCAGTGTTGATGCAGTATTCAAAAACCCACTTGGTTCAATGTCACGGAACCAAACTCTAGTTGCTAGCTAAATAACTTTGGTAAGACTGTGGGTTGCTTTGACCAGAATGGCCATTATTAAAAAGTGAAAAAACAACAGATGCTGGCATGGATGTGAACAGGGTATACTTAGACACCATTGGTGGGAATGTAAATTAGTTCTTAGTATGGAGAAATCTCAAAGAACTAAACAGAACTACCATTCAATGCAGCAACCCCACCACTGGATATCTACCCAAAGGAAAGGAAATCATCATATAAAAAAGACACGGCCGGGCGTGGTGGCTCACGCCTGTAATCCAAGCACTTTGGAGGCCAAGGCGGGCGGATCACCTGAGGTCAGGAGTTCAAGACCAGCCTGACCAAAATAGTGAAACTCCATCTTAAAAAAAAAGAAAAAAAGGACACCGGCGAGATTCTCCCCAGGCGCCGAGGATGGGGTCATGACGCCCCGAACCCTCCTCCTGCTGCTCTCAGGGGCCCTGGCCCTGACCCAGACCCGAGCGGGCTCCCACTGCATGAGGTATTTCCAGACCGGCGTGTCCCGGCCTGGCCGCGGGGAGCCCCGCTTCATCGAAGTCGGCTACGTGGACGACACGCAGATCATGAGGCTCGACAGCGACGCCGCGATTGCGAGGCTGGAGCCGCGGGCGCCGTGGGTGGAGCAGGAGGGGCCGGAGTATCGGGACTGGAACGCACGGAACGCCAAGGTCTCCGCACAGACTCAGCGAGTGAGTCTGCAGAACCAGAGCGCGGCGGGGTCTCACACCTACCAGGGGATGTGTGGCTGCGACCCGGGGCCAGACGGGCGCCTCCTCCGCGGGTATAACCAGTTCGCCTACGATGGCAAGGATTACATCGCCCTGAACGAGGACTTGCGATCCTGAACCGCCGCAGACGCAGCGCCTCACATCGCCCAGCGCAAGCGGGGAGCGGCCAATGAGGCGGAGCAACAGAGAGCCCACCTGGAGGGCAGGTGCGTGGAGTGGCTCTGCAGATACCTGGACAACGGGAAGGAGACGCTGCAGCGCGCGGAGCCCCCCAAGACACAAGTGACCCACCGCCCCATCTCTGACCATGAGGCCACCCTGAGGTGCTGGGCCCTCGGCTTCTACCCTGCAGAGATCACACTGACCTGGCAGGGGGATGGGGAGGACCAGACCCAGGACATGGAGCTCGTGGAGACCAGGCCGGCAGGGGACAGAAACTTCCAGAAGTGGGCTGCTGTGGTGGTGCCTTCTGGAGAGGAGCAGAGATACACGTGCCATGTGCAGCATGAGGGGCTGCCAGAGACCCTCACCCCGAGATGGGAGCCGTCTTCCCAGCCCACCGTCCTCATCGTGGGCATCGTTGCTGGCCTGGTTGTCCTTGGAGCTGTAGTCACTGGAGCTGTGGTCGCTGCTCTGATGTGGAGGAATAAGAGCTCAGATAAAAAGGGAGTAAGCTACTCTCAGGCTGCAAGCAGTGGCAGTGCCCAGGGCTCTGATGTATCTCTCACGGCTGGTAACGTGTGAGACAGCTGCCTTGTGTGGTACTGAGAGGCAAGATTTATCCACACCTTCCATTTGTGACTTCAAGAACCTTGACTTCTCTTACTGCAAAGGCATCTGAATGTGTCTGTGTCCCTATAGGCATAGTGTGAGAAGGTGGGGAGACCAGCCCAGCCCCGTGTCCGTCATGATCCCCTTCCCCACGCTGACCTGCATTCCTTCCCTGGTCACCTTTCCTGTTCTAGAGACGTGGGACTGTGATGTCTCCATCTCTGTCTCAACTTTATGGTTCACTGAGCTATAACTTCTTATTTTCCTATTAACATTAGAATCTGTATATAATTTACTTTTTCAAAATATTTCTATGAGACATTTATGGGTTAATTAAAAGAGAAAATTCCTGAAATTTGAGAGAAAAAATAAATGGAAGACCTGAGAACCTTCAAAAAAAAAAAAAAAAAAAAAAAGACACCAGCACACATATGTTTATTGCAGCAGTATTCACAATAGCAAAGTCATAAAACCAACCTAAGTGTCCATCAGTGGCTGATTGGATAAAGATATTGTGGTCTACATACACCATGGAATACGATGCAGCTATAGAGAAGAATGAACTCATGTCTCTTGCGGCAACATGGGTGGAACTGGAGGCCATTATCCTAAGTGAACAAACTCAGAAACAGAAAATCACACATCACATGTTCTTTCTTACAAGTGGGAGCTCGACAATGGGTACACATGGGCATAAAGGCAGAAATAAGGGCACTGGAGACTCCCAGGTAGGGAGGTAGAGGTTGAAAAATTGCCTATTGATTATAATGTTCAATATTTGGATGATGAGTACACTAGAAGCCCCATCCTTACCATTAGCTGTATACCCATCGAACAAACATGCACATGTATCCCGAGTTTAAAATTAACCCAAAAAATGGGCTGGGCGCTGTGGCTCGTACCTGTAATCTCAGCACCTTGGGAGGCTGAGGAGGGCTGATCACGAGGTTAGGGGTTTGAGACCATCCTGGCCAACATGGTGAAAACCCATCTCCACTAAAACTACAAAAATTAGCTGGGCATGGTGGCACGTGCCTGTAATCCCAGTTACTCGTGAGGCTGAGGCAGGAGAATTGTTTGAATCGGGACCTGGGAGGTGGAGGTTGTGGTGAGCCAAGATGGTGCCACCGCACTCCAGCCTGGGCTACAGAGTGAGACTCTGTCTCAAAATTAACCCAAAAAAGGAGATCTGAACAAGTCAGGGAAGTCAATGAAAGCTTTTCTGCGGAATAACATTTGAGTTCACAGCCGGGCGCGGTGGCTCAAGCCTGTAATCCCAGCACTTTGGGAGGCCGAGGCGGGTGGATCACGAGGTCAAGAGATCGAGACCATCCTGGTCAACATGGTGAAACCCCGTCTCTACTAATACAAAAAATTAGCTGGGCATGGTGGTGCGTGCCTGTAATCCCAGCTACCCAGGAGGCTGAGGCAGGAGAATTGCCTGAACCCAGGAGGCGGAGGTTGCGGTGAGCCGAGATCGCGCCATTGCACTCCAGCCTGGGTAACGAGAGCGAAACTCCGTCTCAAAAAAAAAAAAAAATAAATAAAATAAATAAAATAAATAAAATAAAAAAAACCATTTGAGTTCACTTTAAATTTACTGAAATAACAGAAAATTAACAAGGCAAAGAAGAGAAGAGCCTTCCAGGTATGAGGAAAGGCCCTGATATAGGAAAGAACATAGCAATTATGGGGGACAGAATGCCAATGCATCTAGACCCATCCCTGGACAAATATACCTGATATTTGCATAAAATTTCAGAAACATTTACATCCTGAGGTTCATTCATAGGCTCCAATATCGCTTTTCTGTCATATGATGGCCAAGAAAGAATAAAATGATATAACTTCTATGGAGGGGAATTTGGTAAAATCTACAAAATCACGTGTTTACCCTTTGACCCACCAATCTCACTTCTTGGATCCTATCTCAAAGATATGCTTGCAAAAATATGAAATGGCATATGCACATGGTTATTTGCACCATTATTTACTATAGTCAGCCTGGAGTACCATCTGAATATTCCTCAAATTCAGGTCTGGTGAGGCAGAGCAACACAATGGATTATTATGCAGATACACCAGAGAATGTGGAAGTTCTCCAAGTGTGAACTCTAGGGCACAGGGAGAAGTGAAGAAAGCAAGGTGCAGAAATTGCACACGGTATGCCATCTTTTGTACTGGGGAAATTTTCATTGGTTCACAGATATTTTAAGTAGCAAACACTGCTCTGAGTGCAGAAAATGAAACAGTTATTGCCTTGAATTATACTTCTGATGGTGCAGTTTTATTTTTCCAACCCAACATACTAATTGTAATCTCTGTGGCGCCTGTGATTTTTTTTCCTTTCTATAAACCAGAAATGCATCATCAGAACAACTTATGGCTGGGAGCAGTGGCTCACACCTGTAATCCCAGCACTATGGGAGGCTGAGATGGATGGATCACCTGAGGTCAGGAGTTCAAGACCAGCCTGGCCAACATGGTAAAACCCTGTTTCTACAAAAATACAAAAAAATCAGCCAGGCCTGATGGCATGTGCCTGTAATTCCAGCTGTTTGGGATGCTGAGGCAGGAGAATTACTTGAACCTGGGAGGTGGAGGTTGCTGTGAGCCGAGATCGCGCCATTGCACTCCAGCCTGGGTAACAAGTGAAATTCTATCTTAAAAAAAAAAAAAAAAAAATAGCCAGTCAGCACCTCCAGCCCTCCCTACCAAGATGGCTTTGTGGCAGGCCAGGTCTCACTAATGCAGGCCTCCATAACAACTGTTTCAGTACTGACTGAGTGGTTAAGTTAAATATTAAAAGCCAGTGCCCTTATTATTTTTTATTTTTATTTTTATTTGAGATGGAGTCTTGTTCTGTTGCTAGGCTGGAATGCAGTGGCGCAATCTCGGCTCACTGCAACCTCCGCCTCTTGGGTTCAAACAATTCTTCTGCCTCAGCCTCCCGAGTAGCTGGGACCACAGGCGCATGCCACCACGCCTGGTTAATTTTTGTATTTTTAGTAGAGACGGGGTTTCACCATGTTGGCCAGGATGGTATCGATCACCTGACCTCGTGATCCGCCCGCCTCTGCCTCCCAAAGTGCTGGGATTACAAGCATGAGCCACTGCACCTGGCGCCAGTGCCCTTATACAAAGGCTGGAATGTAACAAAAGCCCACCAACGGTTTTGCCTAGGCCTTTCCTGAACCTTAAAAGCATGATTAAACAAGTTTATTGGAAATCTGAAGGAACTCCCCAAACTTCCGTAATTTAGCAGGAGACAAGATAAGGGTAATCACCCCAGCATCTAGACTCATTTAGAGTAAGCAAATTTACTGAGGCTCCAGAGGAATGTCTTCAGGACTCAGGCCTTAGTTATAGATTAAAATAAGTTAATCACTTATGTCTTTAGATGAATGCACACTTACACGTAGACATATAGCTTAAAAGGTATATGAGTTCTGGAAAACTTTGTAATTTTGAGTTGGTCTGAAAATAATTTCCAGGCCTTTTCCCCATAACCGGTTACAGCGATAAAAACTCTCTTCCTCCCCAGTACATTGGCATCTTGTTATTGGCCGTGAGAAACAGCAGCTTGACCCTCGGTTTGGTCCAAGAACTTAGCTTGGTCTCTGTTGTGCTTGGATCACACTTCAAATTCTTGTGTCAAATTTTCTTCTCTCATCATTCCCCAACTTTCCTTTCAAAGGTATTAATTCCTAATAAATGTTTTGCCACCCCCACTTTGTTTTAGCATCCGCTTTTGAAAAATCCAGTCTACAACATTCCTCTTCAGATGGCCCAAGGAACAAGCTATGCTCACGGGGAGCAGGGTCCTCCCTCTAGCCCTGGGGTCACAGTTACTTTACAATTCACTATACTTCTTTCTTGCTTCAGAGCCTTCAGAAAATAAACTCTCGTTAACACAGAAAAATGACAAGCTTGCATCAGCTATCTCTGTAAGGATTCTACAGAGCCTGAAGCCCTACCAAGGATATGTAAGGATTTTAGCTGCTGCTCAACTTCAAAAAGAGAAACGCCTTGAAAGCAAAATTGAAGGGGAGGTAGGATCCATTCAGATACTGAAATATTTCCATTATTCTAAGTTACTTAAAACTATTTTTCTAGTTTTAATCATAAATATATATGCACAAAACTCTAGAGCTTTAAGATTCATAAAGCAATTACTATTAGAACTAAGAAAAGAGATAGAAAACAAAATAATAATGAAGGAATTCAATACTTTATTGACAACACTAGACAGATCAGCAAGGCAGAAAGTCTACAAAGAAACACTAGATTTAAGCTGCACTCTAGAACAAATGGGCCTAAACAAATGGGTCCAACAGGTATTTACAGAACATTCTACTCAATAACTACAGAATATACATTCTTCTCATCAGCGTATGGAATATTCTCCAAGACAGACCATATGATAGGCCATAAAACAAGTCTCAATACATTTTAAAAAATTAAAGTCGTATCAAGTATCTTCTCAGATCATGGTGGGAAAATAACCTAGAAACCAATTCCAGCAGAAACCCTCAAAACTATACAAATATATAGAAATTAAATGATCTGGTATACATATGCTGTGGATAATATGGTTTTGCTATGTCCCCACCCAAATCTCATCCTGAATTGTAGTTCCCATAATTCCTGTGTGTTGTGGGGGGACCCAATGGGAGATAATTGAATCATGAGGGTGGCTTCCCCCTACTGTTTTCATGGTAGTGAATAAGTCTCACAAGATCTGATGGGGTTTTTAAAAACATTTAAAAAAATTATTATACTTTAAGTTCTGGGATACATGTGCAAAATGTGCAGGTTTGTTACATAGGTATATACATGCCATGGTGGTTTGCTGCACCCATCAACTCGTCATCTATATTAGGTATTTCTCCTAATTCTATCTTTCCCCTAGCCGCCCACCCCGTAACAGGCCCTGGTGTGCGATGTTTCCCTCCCTGTGTCCATGTGTTCTCATTGTTCAATTCTCACTTATGAGTGAGAACATGTGGTGTTTGGTTTTCTGTTCCTGTGTTAGTTTGCTGAGAATGATGGTTTCTAGCTTCTTCCATGTCCCTGCAAAAGACATGAACTCATCTTTTTTATGGCTGCATAGTATCTCACGCCATATATGTGCTACATTTTCTTTATTCAGTCTATTATTGATGGGCATTTGGATTGGTTACAAGTCTTTGCTATTGTGAACAGTGCTGTAATAAACATATGTGTGCATGTGTCTTTATAGTAGAATGATTTATAATCCTTTGGGTGTATGCCCAGTAATGGGATTGCTGTGTCAAATCATATTTCTTGTTCTAGATCCTTGAGGAATCACCACACTGTCTTCCACAGTGGCTGAACTAATTTACACTCCCACCGACAGTGGAAATGCATTCCTATTTCTCCTCATCCTCTATAGCATCTGTTGTTTCTGGAGTTTTTAATGATTGCCATTCTGACTGGCATGAGATGGTATCTCATTGTGGTTTTGATTTGCATTTCTCTAATGACCAGTGATGATGAGCTTTTTTTCATATGTTTGTTGGCTGCATAAGTGTCTTCTTTTGAGAAGTGTCTGTTCATACCCTTTGCCCACTTTTTGATGGGGTTGCTTGATTTTTTTCTTGTAAATTTGTTTAAGTTCTTTGTAGATTCTGGATATTAGTTCTTTGTCAGATGAAGAGATTGCAAAATTTTTCTCACATTCTGTAGGTTGCCTGTTCTCTCTGATGATAGTTTCTTTTGCTGCTCAGAAGCTCTTTAGTTTAATTTGATTGCATTTGTCAATTTTGGCTTTTGTTGCCATTGCTTTGGGTGTTTTAGCCATGAAGTCTTTGCCCATGCCTATGTCCTGAATGGTATTGCCTAGGTTTTCTTCTAGGGTTTTTATGGTTTTGGGTTTTACATTTAAGTCTTTAATCTATCTTGAGTTAATTTTTTTATAAGGTGTAATAAAATTGTCAAGTTTCAGTTTTCTACATATGGCTAGCCAGTTTTCCCAACACCATTTATTAAATAGAATATCCTTTCCCCATTGCTTGTTTTTGTCAGGTTTGTCAAAGATCAGATGGTAGTAGATGTGTGGTGTTATTTCTCAGGCATTTGATCTGTTTCTTTGGTCTATATATCTGTTTTGGTACCAGTACCATGCTGTTTTGGTTACTGTAGCCTTGTAGTATAGTTTGAAGTCAGGTAGTGTGATGCCTCCAGCTCAATCTTAAGATTGTCTTGGCTATACAGGCTCTTTTTTGGTTCCATATGAAATTTGAAGTAGTTTTTTTCCTAATTCTGTGAAGAAAGTCAATAATAGCTTGATGTGGATAGGATGGAATCTCTGCATAACTTTGGGCCATATGGCCATTTTCATGATATTGATTATTCCTATCCATGAGCATGGAATGTCTTCCTGTTTGTTTGGGTCCTCTCTGATTTCCTTGAGCAGTGGTTTGTAGTTCTCCTTGAAGAGGTCCTTCATCTCCCTTGTAAGTTGTATTCCTAGGTATTTTATTGTCTTTGTAGCAATTGTGAATAGGATTTCAATCATGATTTGGCTCTCTGTTTATTATTGGTGGATAGGAATGCTTGTGATTTTTGCACATTGATTTTGTACCCTGAGACTCTGTTGAAGTTGTATCAGTTTAAGGAGATTACCCAGCCAAACTAAGCTTCGTCAGAAAAGGAAAAATAAAATTCTTCCATGGTGGAAGACAGTATGGCAATTCCTCAAGGACCTAGAAATAGAAATTCCATTTGACTCAGAAATCCCATTACTGGATATATATATATATGTATGTTCATTGTGGCACTGTTTACAATAGCAAAGACCTAGCACCAACCCAAATGCCCATCAATGATAGACTGGACAAGGAAAATGTGGCAAATATACACCATGGAATACTATGCAGCCATCAAAAACAATGAGTTCATGTCCTTTGTAGGGACATGGATGAATCTGGAAACCATCATTCTCAGCAAACTGACACAAGAACAGAAAATCAAACACCACACGTTCTCACTCATAGGTGGGTGTTGAATAATGAGAACACATGGGCACAGGTAAGGAAGCATCACACACTGGGGTGTGTTGAGGGGGCTAGGGGAGAAACAATGTGAGGTGGGGAAGTTGGGGAGGGATAACATGGGGAGAAATGCCAGATATAGGTGACGGGGGATGGAGGCAGCAAACCACATTGCCATGTATGCACCTATGCAACAATCTTGCATGATCTGCACACGTACCCCAGACCTAAAGTATAATAAAAAAAATAAAAAGAATGTTGAATATTAGCCCCCACTCTCTTCTGGCTTGTAGGGTTTCTGCAGAGAGATCTGCCGTTAGTCTGATGGGTTTTCCTTTGTAGGTAACCTGACCTTGCTCTCTGGCTGGCCTTAACATTATTTCCTTCATTTTGACCTTGGTGAACCTGACAATTATGTGATTTTGGGTTGCTTTTCTTGAGGAGTATTTCTGTGGTGTTCTCTATATTTCCTGAATTTGAATGTTGGCCTGTCTTTCTAGGTTGGTAAAGTTCTCCTGAATGATATCCTGAAGAGTGTTTTCCGGCTTGGTTCCATTCTCCCCATGACTTTCAGGTACAACAATCAAACCTAGACTTTGTCTTTTTACATAGTGCCATTATCTTGGAGGCTTTGTTTGTTCCTTTTCATTCTTTTTTCTCTACTCACATCTTCATGCTTTATTTCATTAAGCTGATCTTCAATCTCTGATATCCTTTCTTCTGCTTGATCAATTTGGCTATCCATACTTGTATATGCTTCATGAAGTTCACGTGCTGTGTTTTTTTAGCTCCATCAGGTCATTTATGTTCTTTTCTAAATTTGTTTTTCTAGTTAGCAATTCCTCTAACCTTTTTTCAAGGTTCTTAGCTTCCTTGCATTGGGTTAGAACATGCTCCCTTAGCTCAGAGGAGTTTATTATTACCCAGCTTCTGAAGCCTACTTCTGTCAATTTGTCAAACTCATTCTCCATCCAGTTTTGTTCCCTTGCTGGTGAGGAGTTGTAATTCTTTGAAGGAGAAGAGGCATTCTGGTTTTTGGAATTTTCAGCCTTGTTTTTGCTGTTTTTTTTTCCTCATCTTTGTAGATTTATCTACCTTTGGTCTTTTTTTTTCGAGGCGGAGTTTCGCTCTTGTTACCCAGGCTGGAGTGCAGTGGCACGATCTTGGCTCACCGCAACCTCCGCCTCCTGGGTTCAGGCAATTCTCCTGCCTCAGCCTCCTGAGTAGCTGGGACTACAGGCACGCACCACCATGCCCAGCTAATTTTTTGTATTTTTAGTAGAGATGGGGTTTCACCATGTTGACCAGGATGGTCTCGATCTCTTGACCTTGTCATCCACCCGCCTCGGCTTCCCAAAGTGCTGGGATTACAGGTGTGACCCACCGCACCTGGCTCTACCTTTGGTCTTTGATGTTGGTGACCTTCAGATGAGGTCTCTGAGTGAATGTCCTTTTGTTGATGTTGATGCTATTGCTTTCTCTTTGTTAGCAAATTGAATCCAATAGCACATTATGAAAAACATGCACCATGACCCAGTGTTACTTATTCTTTATTGGTGGATGACACCAATCATTTATTTTATGTCTGATCCTCTTTTGTCTTTTTGATCTGTCATATTTTTACAAATATAATTAAAATGTATCATATTTACATTGAAAAGGTATTTGAAATAAATGTGAAAATTTACTCTTTCCTTATGCCCCTACAGCTCATAGCATTCAGGTATAGTAACTTAAAAATTTGATATATGAAATTCAATGCGGTTTACTAGACAGGACACAAACAATTATTCAAAGTGAGAATTAGAGAAGCTTTTTGGAGGTGGTGGGTAACAAAACTTTAAAAGCAACAGCGGAGGCAGAAGGTCAGCTGGCAAGTGGTGTGTTAAATTTATTTACTCATTTAAAGTGTACAATTCAATATTTTTAGTATATTCACAGTCATTCAACCATAGCTTCAAAATAATTTTAGAAATTTTCTTCATCCTCCAAAAAAATAGCATTCCTTTTTACCATCATTTTGAATTGCCTCCTCTCTCCTAGCCTTATGAAAACTCCAGTTTACTTTTATTTTCCAGACTTGCCAACTCTCTGCATTCATATAAATGCAATCATAGCATGTGTGATATTTTGTGACTTATGCTTTTTTCACTTAGTGTAGTACTTTTTTTTTTTTTTTTTGCCAAAACAAATTTTATTGCACCAAAAAGAAAAAAAAACTTCATTTATGTACAGTCAGATATAAAGACATCTCTTTGACTCCTGTGCATATATTTCCTCGACTTAAGATTAGGGCATAAAAATCAGGCTGCTATGCCAGACATGCTCTGCCCTATGGCAGGCCCAAGGAGAGGATTGTCACTTGAAAGTGGGAACACTTAAATGGATGACAGACAACACTGGACCCACAGACCCAGGGCATTCTTCTAAGCCCTGGAGTCACTCGAGGAATGGAAGAGGGAAATTGGAAGCAGGGTCCCTTTTGAATCTTCATGTGAAGAGACCCAGCCTCTTCAAGGGTATCCAAGGTAAACTTCCGTTCCTCAAGCCCACCACTCCCTGTCCAGTTCCTTTGCTTCCTGCCCTCCCAAGTAGGACATTCTCCTTTCTGCCCAACCCAGATCCTCCAAAAGGAGTCCCATAATCCATAAGGCAGAGACTTCATAGCAGCGGGCAGGGCAGGTACATATGATCCTCTCCCTTATGCATGGCTGGACCTTGACTGAGGCCCTGCATCATAAGAATTGCCAATACCCCACTGGGATCCATAACAATAAATCTGGAAGTATGGGGAGAACATATCAAAAAGGGGAAGGATGATTCCCTTGATGCCCAGGATTACAGGGCACCTAAAGCACATATTTTCTGAGCCAACCAGCTAAAGGATCACTGCAGCTAAATACAGATAGAGAAGCAACACAGCCAGGCAAACACCCATCAGAGCCAGTGACAAGAGCAGCTGGGGGAACGGGGTGGGGGTGGTGAAGGAGGAGAAAGAAGGGGAGGAGCCTCCAGAGTCCAGCCCCAATCCCCTCTGCATTGGCTACCCTTGCTCCCCACAAATCCCTGGGGTTGAAGTGAGGACAACTACAGGCTGAGGTGAAAATACACAAGGACAGCCCAACAAAATACAATAAGGACTAGCATCAGTCTCTCCCTGTACTCCATCCCCGAGAGAAATACCCTCATTGTGACTAGTATTTATGAAAATCTGTAAGAGACTATTCTATGTAGTGGCTCTAATCGCATAAACACAGCAGCTGCCTGTGCCGGGAACTTTTCAAATCAGTGATTGTGGGAACAAACAGTATTTTCAGCTTCTTACGGTGCCTGTGCAGGCTTTACCAAGACCTTGGTTCAGTCCCAGTCACATTTACCTTTTGTCTTACATCTAGAAAGGGTGAGGAAAGGGGGCAGGGGAGAAAGGTGCTCTGGTGCTAGGTAAAGCTTACTGATCAGCACCCTAGACTCCACCTTCTCTTTGGTCTGTCTAGAACAGTGACAATAAATTAGGAAAAACAAAATTATGCTGGCCTGTGGGAAATAATGGGGGAAGGGAGGCAAGGAGGAAAAGGGCATTGGGAAGCCCTGCTTCAAGACTGAAGACAGACAAACAGACAACCACCCATACTGCTTTAGTGTCACAGACAGTCCCCCACCCCAAGTTCCTTTCCAGGTATCCCCATAAATCATTTGGGCACACTCCCTCTTGGAACTGCAATTTCCGTCTTCCACCTATCCCTAAGGAGCTGGTCCTGTGAAGAGGTGTGTTGGTTGTTTCGTTTTTGCCAGAGGCTCTTCCACTAGGTGCTCCTGTAAAGGTACCTTGGCCCCGATATGGGATGAAAGGATGAACATAGTCCCAGATGCTCCAGTGCCAAGGAGGTCAGACCGGGAACAGGCCCCCGCTCCCACACCCTGGGATCCGAGCTTGCTTGGTTCTTGCCATCTTGCAGGATGACTTCGAGTTTGGAGGGAGATACACAGTGCCTCTCCATCCCTGGGATTGGGGGAAGGGATTCTGCTGGAACTCTCGAGTGGGGGAAAGGGAAGAGGGGAGCAGGGTCTAAACCCTCAGGCTCCCGTGAAGGTCTGTCTCTGTCCCAGATGAGCTGCTATCAGAGTCCATTTCTGCATTCTCATTATGGAGCCTTTCTAGCACTTTCTGACGAATCAGTCCCAGGCGCATCAAGAGGAACTAGTAGTCAAAGTGGCCCCGCTTCTCTCCAAAAGGGTCCTGCACAGTTTGGCCTTGAAGGTGCAGGCGATCTTTGCAGGCCACCTCATAGAAGTCATAATACTCCAGAAGACTTTTCCATCACTCCTCGTAGGGGTTCCGGACAGGGACACTTTCCTTCCATCATGTCCCAGACTGCAACTCTGATGGTCTCGTACCGGATACATTCATTACAGTTTTTGCTGTCTTCTGGTTGTCTCTCCTGTTCAAAGCCGGGTTCATTGTGATAGGGGTTCTCAGTCATCAGGGACTGGATAGAGATGAGCACAGAGGAGATGCTCTGGGCCGGGCTCCAGGCAGGTCCAGTCCATGTACCTAGAATACTCAAGCAGACTTTCCCATTGCGGTAGAAGTTGGGGTTAAACCTCACTGTGTTATTGCCCGTTGTCATCAATTTGACCCGAGGTGGGTGGATGGGATAGTCGGGCGGACACCGAAACATGAATAGGAAGAAACCCCCTTCATAAGGAGTGTCAAATGGACCTGCGATCAATGCATGAATCTTAGTCATGTCAACAGTATCAGGTACAACGAACACTCCTGGAGGAGGCTCCTTCTAAATGGACATGATATCCCGCTTGATCCAGAGTAGACACTGCGGCGCGGTGCACTCGCCGTCCCAGTCGGAGCTGAGCGTGGGGTCCCAGTGGCTAAGCAGCGAGGCCCCGTGGGCAGCGGCCGAGGGCGGGATCCCGGGCAGCGGAGCCAGGCAGCTCCCCGGGCCCCCAGCCCCGCCTGCTGCCGCCGCCGCCGCCCATACATCCGGCAGGAAAGGCGGCCCGAACCCGCCGCCGCTGCCGCTACCGCCAACACCAGCAACGCCGCTCGCCCCCGGGCCCGCCGTCCCGCCTCCTCAGTCGGACTCTCCGCCATCGCTGCTTCGCTTCCGGGACTCTAGTGTAGCACTTTCAATGAGTTTAAGTGTTGTAGCAATTGTTCATATTTCATTTAGTTAGCCGAATATTATGTATACATCATTTTATTCATTCATTTACTAGTTATTGAACATATAGGTTGTTTTCACTTGTTTGATTTTCTTGAACTCCTGACCTCAGGTGATCCGCCCGCCTCGGCCTCCCAAAGTGCTGAGATTACAGGCGTGAGCCACCACGCCCGGCCTTCGCTTGTTTGATTTTCTGAATAACGCTGCTATGAACAATTACATACAAGTTTTCATTGAGCAGAATGTGCATTTTGCTGTCGTTGAATGGCTTGTTACAAAGATGTTTCTTAAGACTAGTTGATTTGCTTGACTAAGTCTTCAATTTTTCTTTACTTTTCTACTTATTTTATTCATTATTGCATACAGTATAATAAAATTATTGAATCTTTTCATTTGTCAATTTTTGCTATATTTTGAAATGTTATTAGATGTATACATGCTTGAATTGTTATTTTTCTTATATCAGTTGACTCATGTCACTGTGAGATACACATTTTTATGTGTAAAAATTGTTTTGTGTTTGAAAATCCATTTTCTCTCAGTGTAGACGTGAGCTCTTTTACGGTTGAGGTTGATGTTTTCCTGGAATATCCTTTTCTATCATTTTACTTTCAATCTCTTTGTATCTTTGAATTTAAAGTAGGTCTCCTGTAGACACCATATTCTTGGGTCTTGCTTTTAAAATTTTTAACTGACAATCTCTACATTTTGATTACATTGCTTAATCTGTTCCCATTTAATGTTATTATTAATGTGGTTAGATTTCCATCTGCCTTTTTGCATTTTGTTTTACATATATATCCTACCTTTTTTGTTTCTGTTCTCCTCCTTTGCTGCTTTTTTGTATTACTGGATATCTTCTAGTGTAATTCCCTTAATATTTTGAAAATAATTTGAGTTATTTTAAAAATAATTGTTCTATGACTTACAATGTGTTTATTAATTTATCAAAATCTACTTCTGATTTATTCTAACTTAATTTTAGTGAAATAGACAATTTACTCCTATAGAGCTTCAGTCTTTCCACCATTTTGGGGTTATTATTTTTGTGCATATACATTCATTACAGTTTTTGCTGTCTCCTGGTTGTCTCTCCTGTTCAAAGCCGGGTTCATTGTGATAGGGGTTCTCAGTCATCAGGGACTGGATAGAGATGAGCACGGAGGAGATGCTCTCTATATATCACATACTCAAAAATTCACTCATAATTAATATCATATAGTATTATTTACCATAGCTTTGTAATGGTCTGGAAGCTCAATAATGTCTGTCCTCCAACTTTGTCCTTCTTGTTATTGTGTTGGCTACTCTGGATTTTTGCCTTTTTTTTTTTTTTTTTTTTTTTTTTTTTGAGACGGAATTTCGCTCTTGTTACCCAGGCTGGAGTGCAATGGCGCGATCTCGGCTCACCGCAACCTCCGCCTCCTGGGTTCAGGCAATTCTCCTGCCTCAGCCTCCTGAGTAGCTGGGACTACAGGCACGCGCCACCATGCCCAGCTAATTTTTTTTGTATTTTTAGTAGAGACGGGGTTTCACCATGTTGACCAGGATGGTTTCCATCTCTTGACGTCGTGATCCACCCGCCTCGGCCTCCCAAAGTGCTGGGATTATAGGCGTGAGCCACCGTGCCTGGCCAGATTTTTGCCTTTTCATATAAACTTTACAATCAGTAAATATACACAAAATAACTTCCTAGAATGACATTTGGGATTGCATTGAATTTATAATTGATTTCTCTTTTATCCTTTTTATTATTTTATCTCTTTGCATTTCTGTTTTCAAAGTTTCTACTGACATATCTTCAAGCTCAGTTATTCTTTCCTTGGCCATGTCTAGTCTACTGATGAGTTCATCAAAGCATTCTTCATTTGTTACAGTGTTTTTGATTTTTAATTGTTCTTTTTAATTTTTTCTCCAAGTCTCCATCTCTATTCCTACATTACCCATCTTTTCTTGCATATTATTTACTTTTTCATTGTAGCCCTCAGCATATTATTTATCATTATTTTAAATTCTTTTTTTTTTTTTTTTTTGAGACAGAGTTTCGCTCGTTACCCAGGCTGGAGTGCAATGGCACGATCTCGGCTCATCGCAAACTCTGCCTCCTGGGTTCAGGCAATTCTCCTGCCTCAGCCTCCTGAGTAGCTGGGATTACAGGCACGCACCACCATGCCCAGCTAATTTTTTGTATTTTTAGTAGAGATGGGGTTTCACCATGTTGACCAGGATGGTCTTGATCTCTTGACCTCGTGATCCACCCGCCTCAGCCTCCCAAAGTGCTGGGATTACAGGCGTGAGCCACCGCGCCTGGCCTATTTTAAATTCTTAGTTAAATAATTCCAAAATTTGTGCCATAGCTGAGTCTGGTTTGATGCCTGCTTTGTCTCTTAGAGTGCATTTTCCCTTTCAGCCTGCCTTATAATTTTTTTGTTGCTGTTGAAAACTGGACATAATGCACCAATTAAAAGGAACTGAAGTAAATAGGCCTTAAATGTGAAGGTTCACATTTATCTTGCTAGGAGTTAGCTTGTGTTTACTATGAGTTGTAATGTGGTGTCAGAAGCTAAGATTTTTTCCTTTATTGCCATATTATTGACTCCTTATTTTCTTTAGATTTTCTTAGAGACTTCCTAAATAGGGTGTGAGCCCTGTAGCCTTTTTAAGCAGTAATTCACAATGTTTATACAGAGCCCTATTGATGTGATGGTAAGGTGTCAGGGGAGGAAAATAATTTATAGATTGTCTAACTCTTTTAATGAGTCTGAGTTGGTATTTCCCTTCCCGCATATCAAGGGCTAGGTGGGGCTGGAGTTTTGTTACCTTTCCCCAGGTCGGTTAGGCTTTGGTAAAACTCCAATAGATTAGGCTGTGGTAAAATAGTTTCCCTTGAAGAGCATATCTTAAGAACAGAGAGCTCAATGCCTATTTCAAAATGGTTACTGTTCTCCTCCTGCTGCTGGATGTGTGACAGGGTTTTTCTCTGGTCCTTAGCATGAGAACCTAAAACTCAAGAAAGCATTCCCCCACCCCCCACCACCTCCCACTTGCCTCCCATCCCTACCATCAAGACTGACTTCCTCAGAGGTCTTAATTCTCAAGTGAGTCTACACTGAGCTTTCAGAATTTTATCAATTACAGTTTAAGATGTTTCTACCAATATTGGCTCCGGTTGCTGTCTTTGCTCCGGACTTTTCTGCTCCTGATAAGTTGTGATTCTCAGTATTTACCCTCCAGCCTCCTCTAGTTTTAGGGCAGCAATTTTTCCCGTGACCTCAATTCTCTGATGGCTCTAAGAAGATCTGTTGATTGTCAGCTTTTTTCTTGTTCTGAGGACCAGAGAAGTGACTTCTCAGCTTTTTACATATTAGACTAGAAAGTGGAAGTCTCACACAATGTATTTTTGAAAAATAAATGTGAAATTCTGATATGCAATTTACATGTTATAGGTCATGAAAGAATGCATAAATTCATAATTCAATCTTACCTGTTTGATATAATTTTTATAACATATTAAACATTTTATATGATTCATTCTATATTTTTTGCTACCTGCTATTGCTGGATACTGAGGATATAATAATGAAGAAATAAAAGCAATGTAGTCTATACCTTTGTGGATCCTCTATAGTTACGGTCTCTCTCTCTTTCTCTCTTTTTTTTCATTTTTATTTTTATTTATTATTATTTTTAAAGACAGAGTTTCACCATGTTGGTCAGGCTGGTCTTGAACTCCTGACCTCAGGTGATTTTCCCACCTTGGCCTCCAAAGTACTTGGATTACAGACGTGAGCCACCACGCCCAGCCTTTCTCTCTCTTTTTTTTTAAAGTAATGAGGAGACTTCACTTTTGCATATAACAGAAGGAACTTTAGAAGTGAGCAAGTCAAGAATTATGTAGTGACTAAGTGATGTCATGGCACTTTACTTGTGTCTTTCCCAGGGCTTCATGGTTGCAAGAAGGTTGCCAGTGCTCCTAGTCAGGGAGAGGTCCTAAAGAAGAAAGAGAGAAGTGAGTGAAGCAATACTTTTATATTAATTATTTTCCTTCACATTTAAACACAGATGCAAGTGGTTTAATAGCAATGAATATCCAGTTGAAGTTACAGATTTATCATTTTCAGCACAATTAGTGTGTGTTTTGTCTTAACTATAATTTTACGAGACCTATACACCTGAACAGTATCATCAATTTGTTTTGACTCAATACAAGAAAATTGCTGAAAAATATTTAAATAAATGTACCAAAAATAGTACATATCTGAAGCTAGGAGCTTTGACTATGATACTTACTAGGATGTATAATCATGAAATACTTTCAATGGATTTATATGTTAAAATCTATTTGATATATGAGTAAGAGAACATGATGACTTTATATAAAGCATAAGTATGGTTGTGTAAAAGCTGAATAATTAAAAACTTAACTGAAAGGTACACTTGGGTCAACCAAATAATAAAGTAAAAAAGAAGCATACAAAGCTAGAAAAAAATTATCCAAGGTATGATGGTGCATAATAAAACCAGATAATCGTAAGAAAGCTTATCTAATAGAATAGATAAGAACGCTGATCTAATAGAATAGATAAGAAAGCTTATCTAATAGAAAGACAAAGCATGTCTAATTATGGTAATCAAAGGCAACTGGGAAAACTTTTCATATTTTAAATAACAGTAAACCATTGAAGGAGTAATTGTTGGAACATAATCTAGAATATTAAAATTTTTTTAATTTTTAATTTGTGTGGGTACATAGTAGGTATATATATTTATGGGTTACATGAGTGTTTTGACACAGGCATGCAATGCGAAATAAGCACACCATGGAAAATGTGGTAGCCACCCCCTCAAGCATTTATCTTTTGTGTTACAAACAAATCAGTTACATGGTTTTAGTAATTTTAAAATGTACCATTGTTATTATTGACTGTAGTCACCTGTTTTGCTATCAAATAGTTTGTCATATTCTAAGTATTTTTTTTTTACCCACTGACCATTCCCACCCCCACCCTAGTCCCCCACTACTCTTCTCAGCCTCTGATAACCATCCTTCTACTCTGTATGTCCATCAGTTTGATCGTTTTCATTTTTAGATCCCACAAATAAGTGAGAAAGTGTGATGTTTGTCTTTCTGTGCCTGACTTATTTCATTTGACATAATTTTTTTTTTTTTTTTTTTTTTTTTTTAACTAATAAGCCAAGAGCTTTATTGATGCAGCAGGCACTTTACAACGAGCCCAAGAGCGTCCTCCTTCTCTGGAAGACAGGATGTCTGTACAAACTCTTGGGTTTTCCTACTTCAAAAACACAAGCTCTCCCATTTACCACAGCCTTTGGATCTGCACCTGCCCAAACCATCCTTCCCTCAGTGCACACAGGTGCGCCTGACCAACGTCAGCCACCACTCGTAGACAAAATGTCAGTTCTGCAGTACTCGAAGACAAAGGCATAGACTATGAGATCCTGCACAGGATTTAGGAAACAGACGATTTTCCCCTCCACCTTGAAAATAAAATAAATTTCAGCAGATACATGTCCTGAAATAGTTTAGTTGGGAGTTCCTAGGAAGATGGTCCATTGTCAATCCCTTCTTCACCAGCCTGGGCATCCAGAATTCTTCTCAAGGTAACGTGTCTTTTAATTTTTTTAAACAGTCTTTCTTGCTGTAAGAACTCTTATAATGGAGCCTAGTCCTCCTACTGCTAAGGCCTTTTCATGCCACCGGAGCAGCACTGCGCTACTATTTTCTGTGGGCTTCTCAAAGCCTTTATAAATGTACTTCATTAAGTCAATGCCGCTTCTGTCCAGTGACTGCACAGCCTGCTCAATCTTGCTGCTCTTGAAGTTTGTGAGCACTTTCAGCACCACACCCTGGCTCTTTCCTTCACGGCTTCATTCTTGGTGTTGACAGGAGAGTTCCGCAAGGCTGCTTGGAATGCCCGAAGCATGTCCCCTTGCCACAGAAGCCCATCTACCTCGCTCGGGTCCGGGCCTGGCTCCGCCGCCGCCGCCGCCGCCGCCGCCGCCGCCGCCGCCTCCTCCTGCTCGTCCACAAATTTGTTCTCGTCAAATTCGTCGATGTCCACCCGGCAGAAGCGCAAGGACAGCGTGTTCCGGGCCATAGGGGGAGCTCGGCGCCGGCTCAGCCGGCTCCCCAGGCGGCCAGATCTCGGCTCCGCTCCGCTAGCGCCGGCTCCGGCTCGGGGGCGCACTTGACATAATTATCTCCAGTTTCATCCATGTTATTGCAAATGACAGGCTCTCATTCCATTTTATAGCTATATAGTACTACATTGTATATAGTTACCACATTTTAAATCTAGAATCTTGGCCAGATGCGGTGGCTCACGCCTGTGATTCTAGCACTTTGGGAGGCCAAGGTGGGTCACCTGAGGTCAGGAGTTCAAGACCAGCCTGGCTATAATGGTGAAACACCATCTTTATTAAAAAAATAAAATAAAATCTAGAATCTTGTTGGACTTCCTTATTCATATTGGAATCTTTAATTATTTTTAATTACTTATCTAGAAGAGCACTATAAGGTATTCAGAGCTTGCTTTCAAGTTTTAATCTGTCTCTCATACAACTGTAGCTACCATCCCCTTTTTATCCTCCACGTCTGTATAAGGATCACTAACATTCAAGTAAGGTCAAACAAATATTACACATCATGGTCACAAGGGGAAAAACTGACACAGAAAAGTTAATGGTCCTTTAACCCAGAGAGAGTCACAGTCTTCTGAATCATATGAACTTTCCTGGACACACTAAAATCCTCATTTTCATTGCTATTATTTCAGAATTTCTTGTTCTTCCTTGTACTGTTTAGGAAAAGGTCATAGGCCTCACATTCAATACATTTCCTCATTCCTTCTAAATTTACTTCCTCTTCATGCTTACTTTCTCCTTCACTTGCTAGCCCTAGAGACAGTAGCCAGGGAAGGAGGACTGGGGAAGGAAGAAGAGCACGACAAGAGGTAAAAAATGCAACCTCAGATTCTCCTAAATAATAAACTCAGCATTTCCTCTCATGCGTTTTGCTGATTCCAAAAGGACTTGCCTGGTATGTCCTGCTGACACACATTTTCTTCTCTCCTCCTTTGCTTTCCTCCCTGTTCTGCTTTCCCCTATTTTTCTTAGTCACTTATGTTTTGTCTTTCTGAAGTAATTTTGGACACTGTGTGCAATTGCACATTTTCTAAAACATTATAAATCTAAAACGTCCTACCATCTTCACACGTGACAGATGGGTTGGTTGAGAACTATTGGGTCATAAACATTTTCTTACAATAATCCATTACTTTGTATTCATTGCCACCTGTTGTTCCTTTACATTATAGTTTATCTCTTTTTAAAATTTATGATTTTTTTCTTCAGATTTTTTCTCGTGTACTTAACATGTTGCCAAATAATATGAGTGAGTCTCTTTTCATTATTTATTTCCCAAAATACAATGATCCCTTTAAATTTTTACACGTTTAATTTATCTTTATCCATTTAGAAAACTTTTGTCATTCCAATCAAATTCTTGATTATTTGTTTTATCCCATTTACTGTGATTCATACTTAGGAGACAGCTCTATTCCCTAGGTTGTATTATTCATATCTGCCCCCTCTAGATTATTTTTGTCTTACTCCTCAATAGTCTAGCAGAGTTTCTCAATTTTATCTTCCTTTTATAAATTTATTTTTCTGTACTGTCAATGATCTTTACTTGCTCTAATATGGATTTTAATTATACTATTACATTTTTAATGTTCCACAAGACTTTTCAACTTCGCCAAGCTCCCATTCCAACTCTTACTATTATATTATTCTGCTCTCTTCCCATGTGTGTTTGTTCATGTCTCATAAAGGTTACAACATTTACAAACCTATTGAGGATGACAAAACATCTAAAGATTTTTCTGCCTCCTTCCTTTCTTCAGGTGTTGCCCATTCTTCACGTTGACAGTCCTTGTCTTACCTATTACCCCTTAGTAAATATAATGCTGGTTTTATTTTGTTCCTTCTGTAGGTAAAGTATGTACATGAGGTTTTGCTCATGTTTTCTTCCTCATATCTACAGCAGGAGGACAGTTTGATGGGCACTGCTTCCCATGCAGTTCCACTTTCTGGAGGATACTACTTCAGCCCAGCTGGATTTAAGTAAACTGCCATTCAGTGCTCAGTGTCTGGTTTTAAGCATTCAATTTATGGAATATTTTGAAAATTATAACTCATTCTCATTATTCATACAACATATGAGCACATTTCAATTCATTTTCTACCACCTATCAGTCATTTTGGTATCATAGCTCTCAAAAGGATATCACATTGCTTTGCTTCAAAACCAGAGAAAATAGAATGGTGGCTTCCCAGTTTCCTCAGGTAAATATAGGTACAGACTTTGTATTCTTTTTTTTTTTTTGAGACAGAGTCTTACTCTGTCACCAGGCGCCAGGCTGGAGTGCAGTGGTGTGATCTCGGCTCACTGCAACCTCCGCCTCCTGGGTTCAAGCAATTCTCCTGCCTCAGCCTCCTGAGTAGTTGGGACTACAGGCGTGCACCACCATGCCCAGCTAATTTTTGTATTTTAGTGGAGACGGGGTTTCGCTATGTTGGCCAGGATGTTCTTGATCTCTTGACCTTGTGATCCACCTGCCTCACCCTCCCAAAGTGCTGGGATTACAGGCATGAGCCACCACGCCTGGCGACTTTGTATTCTTGAGGTAGAAATAGAAAGCAGGAAAAGGATGAGAGATTAGTGAGACAATTATCAACATAATCACAAAATAGAAGATGGTTGTTGTGTCAGACATGATTTTACCCACCCAATAACAGAACACATAATTAGCTAGAGTCCACAAAACAAAATTTTAGGTAATTTAATTGTCCTTATGATAGCAACTAACATTATTTGAGCTGAAGTGCGGGTCTGAGCAGTGGATCTTGACCCTTTGGTGTACTATCCAAAATTTTCACAATCTCCTCCAAATTCCCAGTTAATTTTACCTCCAATTACCAGGAAAAATAATAGAAATACTATTCAGAGAAAAGGGAGGAAACTAATTATGTTGCCCTTACACAACTAAGACATTTGCTCTTAGATGTATTATTTTATTCTAGTAGTTTTCTGATAACTTGTTGGACAGAAAATGTAATTTCGAACACTGAATATATCTGGACAGTCCTAATTTTTAAATTGTATATATATATATTTTATTTTTTATGTGAAAAAAACTTTATTTCAAAGTAAAATGCACAGTCTCATACAGCAGATAAAATCAGTGTTACTGCTCTCAGAGGTTAAGGTTAGCAACCTTTCTTGCATATGCTAACTCATCATGAACTCCCAAGAGCTCAACTGAGTCGCTTTTAAGTACGGCTGTAAGGTCTCATGGTATAATTCCTTTTGTTGATGCTAGTGACAAAAGGAATTATACCATGGGGCTGTGAGGGCCGTGGTTCCGGACTCAAGTTGTCGCGTCGGGCTGGGCACGCTGCTGGGCCCCATGGAGCTGGAGGGGCAGTGGTGGTGAGGACAACTGGCCGCTGACATTCACCAAGCGCTTTGCTACAAGGAGCTGAAGTTACCCTCCTACAAAGGCCAGTCCCCTCAATTAAGTCTCAGACGGTATTTTGCTGACTTGATTGCCATTGTGAGCAATCGCTTCACACTCTGCCCTTCTGCCAGCCATCTTGCTATTTACTGGACATGTTTATGGACCTCTATGACATCTCTATTCAACAGCTGCATTTAGTTGCACTTTCCTGCCTGCTTCTAGCAAGTAAATTTGAAGAAAAAGAAGATAGTGTGCCTAAGCTGGAGCAGCTCAACAGCCTGGGTTGTATGACTAATATGAGTCTAGTATTAACAAAACAAAATTTGCTACACATGGAACTATTATTATTAAAAACCTTTCAGTGGAACCTCTGCCTTCCAACAGCTGCCCATTTCATTGAGTATTATCTCTCTGAAGCAGTACATGAAACAGATCTTCATGACGGCTGGCCAATGATTTGCTTGGAAAAGACTAAACTCTACATGGCCAAATATGCAGATTACTTCCTGGAAGTATCTTTGCAAGATTATGCCTTTCTAAATTATGCACCTTCTTTAGTAGCTGCTGCATGTGTGGCTTCTTCGAGGGTCTTTCTCCAACGTGGCCTACGAGACTACATCGTCTTACTGCTTACTCTTGGGATTTCTTAATGCAGTGTATTGAATGGCTATAGATCGCTCACGATAATGATGTGAAAGAAACAAAGAAACAGAGAGGACAAGCAGGACCTCAGTCAGCACAACTAAGTATGTTCCAGACAGCCTCCCAGCCCTCACGGCCAGTTCACTTTCAGCAACCTCAGTATCTCCATCAGACACATCAGACCTCACTGCAGTACCTCCATCCTACATCAGAACAACCAAAGTGTCAGCTGATTGTATTGACCACACACACCTCATCTTACACACTACAGACATGTCCTGCTGGCTTCCAAACTAGTGTTCAGGGCCTTGGGCACATGCAGACTGGTGCTGGAATGTCACTGGCAATACCAGTAGAAGTTAAGCCCTGTCTGAGTGTTTCTTATAACCGGAGTTATCAGGTAAGTGGACATTACCCTTGTATTACTCCATGCGTTCAGGACCAAATTTAACAGTTTCTGTTGGAAAATCCCGTTCCTCCACTGCCCTCAGGACATCTCTGAAAACTGACCGCTGCTTTCCCTTGTCCACTTTGGCCCGGTGCTTATTTCCATCTGTTGCCAAGGCCCTAAGCATTTGCGTCAAAGATTCCATATCTTCATAAAAAGAGTCACTCTTTATTCCTCTGGCAATTCAAACAGAAGTGCTAAAGATTCACCAGCAGCTATTCTCATGTTTACATCATCACAAGAGAGGAGGCTTGGAAGCTTATGGAAATGCATCTCAAGCTTTTTCTTCACTTCATTGATTGGGCATATGGTCAGCAGTAGTGTCCATGCAAGAAGCGAGCTGATATGAAGCACTGTATTAGGGGTGCTGCAAATAACAGTAGTGTCTTTCTCTTTGAGATAGGTCTTAGTGAAGATATTTTCCAAACATTCCAGAGTTGAGTACGGTTCAGTAATGTCATCTGTGGCAATAAAACTGCAAACACCAAAGCAAGTTGCACAAGTTTGCCTAACCTGGATACTAGTTGCCCCATTGCCAATGACTTTTTCTAGGATTGGTCCAAGAGTTTTCAAAATCTCTCCACTTTCAATTCCGGGGCCCAGCTGAATACAGAGAACAGATGCTAATGCTGCGGCTGCACGTCGCTCATCGCTCTTACCTTTTTTCAGGCAGTGTTCAATACTGTCAGTTAAAGTCATTCTTCTTTCCAGAATAAATTCATACAGCATTTTTGAAGCCAGCACATTTTTTTACATTCTCAATTCAATTTTAATTATCTCAAGGGTAAATTCCAAAAAGTAGAATCATTCATTTAAATAATAAAAATGTTTTCTAAGTTCCTGTTACATGTTACCAAACTGCGTTACAAAAATGTTCTACCACATTGCACCTTCACCGGCAGTGTGGGAAGGCCTTTGTTTTAACATATCTTTTCTATCCCTGAATGGCATATTACTTTTTAAAAATCTTTTTTTTATTGCATTTTAGGTTTTGGGGTACATGTGAAGAACATGCAAGATTGTTGCATAGGTGCATACATGGCAATGTGGTTTGCTGCCTTCCTCCCCTTCACCTATATCTGGCATTTCTCCCCATGCTCTCTCCCCTACTCCCACCCCCCGCTGTCCCTCCCCTAGTTCCCCCTGACAGACCCCAGTGTGTGATGCTCCCCTCCCTGTGTCCCTGTGTTCTCATTGTTCAACACCTGCCTATAAGTGAGAACATGCGGTGTTTGATTTTCTGTTCTTGTGTCAGTTTGCTGAGAATGATGGTTTCCAGGTTCATCCATGTCCCTACAAAGGACACGAACTCGTTTTTGATGGTTGCATAATATTCCATGGTGTATATGTGCCACATTTTTCCTGTCCAGTGTATCATCCATGGGCATTGGGTTGGTTCCAGGTCTTTGCTATTGTAAACTGTGCTGCAATGAACATTCGTGTGCATATGTCCTTACAGTAGAACGATTTCGCGCATTTTTAAAACCTTCAAGAGCTGCTTGCCTTGTCTTCGCACTCTTATCCAGGGTTAGGTCAATTAATCCCTTCAACTTATATTCTAGGTCTTCTTGAGTTCCTTCCTCATCAAGGACTTCTGGTCCATCTTCAGCAAAACTGGAAGGATCGCTATAACCACTGCAATGGCTCATTGTTTCAATTGATGCATCTTCATCACTGAAAGGTTGAACATTTCGATGCTGGCCACCTGCTGTCGCTGCTGTTGCAGCACTGCCACCGCGGTGGGAGTGTTCCGCTTCTTCTTCTTCGGCATCGTGGGACGCCCAGCGCTACCTAGAGTCGGAGCTTAGCGAGGATCAGCTGATAGAGCTGCACTTTTTTTTTTTTTCTTTTCTTTTCTTTTTTTTAGGACGGGGTTTCACCACGTTGGTCAGGTTGGTCTTGAACTCCCGACCTCAGGTGATCCGCCCGCCTTGGCCTCCAAAGTGCTTGGATTACAGACGTAAGCCACCGCGCCCGGCCTTATTTTTTTTTATTTTTCTTTTTTTTGGAGCTGCCCTTTTTACTCGTGCGTCTGTGCAGCGGGCGGCTGAGAGGCGAGTCTTCGACTAACAATAGAGGCGAGAAGCGGCGGGGGTCAGAGTGGGCGGTGGCAGCAGCGGAAATCCCTGTGAAGAGCTGTGATCGGAAACGATACATGTTTCTCTCTAGCGCGGGAGCTAAGGCCTATATTATTATTATTTTTTTTTATGAGACAGACTCTTGCTCTGTCGCCAGGCCGGAGTGCAGTGGAACCTCCTGGGTTCAAGCGATTCTTCCGCCTCAGCCTCCCGAGTAGCTGGGACCCCAGGCGTGTGCCACCATGCCCTGCTAATTTTTTGCGTTTTTAGTAGAGACAGGGTTTCACCATGTTGGCCAGGATGGTCTGGATCTCTTCACCTCGTGATCCACCTGCCTCAGCCTCGCAAAGTGTTGGGATTACAGGTGTGAGCCATCGCGCCCGGGCCTAAATTGTACATATTTAAAGTATACAACATGAAGTATTGATATACATATACAAGTGAAATTACTATAGTCAAGCAAATTAATACATCCATCATCTCATATTTCATTTTTTGTGGCTAAAGTACCTAAAATCTATCTCTTAGCAAACTTCCAGTATTCAATACCATATTATTAACTATAGTCTACATGCTGCACACTAGATCTATGTTTATCTACCCTGCATAACTGAAGCATTGTGTCCTTTGACTTCATCTCATTTTCCCCATCATTACCTGTGCCCCTGGTAACCATCTTTCTACTCTCTGTTTCTATGTATTTGAGTTTGTAATTAAAAAAATATCTTCCACATGTAAGTGCGTTCACATGGTATATTTTTCCTCTGTCTGGCTTATTTCACCTAGCATGATGTCCTTTAGGTTCACCTATATTTTTGCAAGTGACAGGATCTTCTTTCTTAAAGCTGAAGAATATTCTCCTGTCTGTGTGTGTGGGTGTGTGTCCTGCAATTTTTTAAATCCATTTTTCCATCAACAGACAGGCTGTTTCTACCTCTTGGCTATTGTGAATAATGCTGTGATGAACACAAGAGCACAGTGTCTTTACAAGGTGGTAATTGCATTTCCTTTGAGTATATGCCCAGAAGAGGGATTGCTGGGTTACATGGTGACTCTGCTTTTTTTTGTTTTTGTTTTTTTTTTTGAGACGGAGTTTCGCTCTTGTTACCCAGGCTGGAATGCAATGGTGCAATCTCGGCTCACCGCAACCTCTGCCTCCTGGGTTCAGGCAATTCTCCCGCCTCAGCCTCCTGAGTAGCTGGGATTATAGGCACACGCCACTATGCCCAGCTAATTTTTGTATTTTTAGTAGAGACGGGGTTTCACCATGTTGACCAGGATGGTCTTGATCTCTTGACCTTGTGATCTACCCACCTCGGCCTCCCAAAGTGCTGGGATTACAGGCGTGAGCCACCGCGCCTGGCCTTGGTGACCTTGTTTTTTAATTTCATTAGAAATGTCCATATTTTTTTCCATAAATATGGCTGTACCAATCAACATTTCCACCAACAGTGTATAAGGGTTCCCTTTTCTCTGCATCCTCAGCAACATTGCCTTATCTCTTGTATTTTTGAAAGTAGCCACCCTAACAGATGTGAAGTGATAGCTCATTCTGATTTTTATTTTCATCTCCCTGATGTTTTGTGATGTTCAGCAATGTTTACTACACGTGTTGGCCCTTTTTACTACTTCTTTGGAGAAATACCTAGTCAGATTATTTTTCATTGACTGATTGATTGATTGAGATAGAGTTTTGTTCTTTCGCCCTGGCTGTAGTGTGGTGGTGTGATCTCAGCTCACTGTAACCTCCATCTCCCTGGTCCAAACAATTCCCCTGCCTCAGCCTCCTGAGTAGCTGGGATTACAGATGCCTGTCACCACGTCTGGCTATTTTTTTTTGTATTTTTAGTAGAGACGTGGTTTCACCTTGTTGGCCAGACTGATCTCGGACTCCTGACATCAGAAAATCCACCTGCCTTGGCCTCCCAAGATGCTGGCATTACAGGCGTGAGCCACCACGCCCAGCCTATTTGCCTATATTTTAATAGGATTATTTGTTTTTTTTGCTATGAAGTTGTTTGAGTTCCTTATATACTTTGGATCTTAACCCTTTTTCTGATACATGCTTCATAGATATTTTCTCCCAATCCCTTGGGTGTCCTTTCATTTTGATTGTTTTCTTTGCTGTGTGGAGCTTTTTAGTTTGATAGAGTTCCACCTGTTTCTTTGTTCTTATTGCCTGTTCTTTTTAGTGAAAGAGTTGATTTTTGTGTGCAGTGTAAGACAAGGATTTTACAGTTTCTTTTTTTTTGCATGTGGATATCTGGTTTTCCAAACACCCTATATTGAAGAGACTATCCTTTCCTCATTGTGTCTTTTTCGTGGATTTGTCAAAAATTAATTGACTGTATATGCTTAGATTTTTTTTTTGTGGGCTCTCTATTCTGTTCCATTGGTCTATGTCTATTTTTCTTTTTTTTGGACAAGATCTCACTCCGTTGCTCAGGCTGAAGTGCAGTGGCACAGCCTTAGCTCACTGCAACCTCCACCTCCCAGGTTCAAGCAATTCTCCTGCCTCAGCCTCCTAAGTAGCTGGGATTACAGGCACCTGCCACCATACCTGGAAAATTTTTGTAATTTTAGTAGATAGAGATGGGGTTTCACCATGTTGGTCAGGCTGATTTTGAACTCCTGACCTCAGGTGATCCACCCACCTTGGCCTCCCAAAGTGCTGGGATTACAGGCGTGAGCCATTATGCCCGGCCTGTATGTCTGTTTTATGTCTGTTTTCATACTGCTTCATCATGCCTGTTTTGTGATATAATTTCAGATTAGGAAGTATGATCCCTTCAACTTTGTTTTCCTCAACATTGTTTTGATTACTTGAAGTATTTTGTGGTTTCACACAGATTTTAGAATTGTTTTTTCTATTTCTATGAAAAATATAATTTTTTTGGCTGAGTACAGGGGACTTTATTGATGGTAAAAGACAAGGTGGGGCTCCCCAGATCCCTCCTTCTTCAGAGGGTCTGGAAATTGTGAGTGTAAGGCTGGTTGCCTCGCCGGGAGCTAGGACACACCCCTCCCCTCGCTGGGGGCTCAGACACACCCCCTCCCTCGCCTAGAAAAAAAGCCCTGCCAGGACCTCCCTGCCTACCATTTTGTCCCATCTGGGCCCCACTCCCTGCCTACCATTTTGTCCTATCCAGGCCCCACTCCCTGCCTACCACTTTGTCCCATCCGGGCCCCACTCACCTTGGGCACAACCAATCAAACGCCTCCACTCCCTATAAAACCCCACGTCTGAGAGGAGTCCACGCGACTTCTCTGGCCCCTCCTGTCAGGCCGCAGAACCTCACCCGGGAGCCTGAATAAACCCTTCACATTGGATCTTCTTGTGCTGGCCTCAGTTTCTTCATTTTAACTCAGCTAGAACAAACCTTACAGTGAGGAGAGAAGATTCTGTGTTGGGGGGGACAGAGTGCAGCATGGACTCCTCAGCAGCTGACGGTACCTCTCTACCTCTTCTGCTCCCCAGGGTTGTGTGATTGAGGGCTTTTACTCTTTAGAGGCCGTGTGTACCATGAGGTCCATTACCTCATTACTGTAGACAAATTCACTGTCATACCAGGAAATAAGCTTGACAGAGTGGTCATTGAGCACAATGCCAGCCCTAGCATCAAAGGCGGAAGAGTGGGTATTGCTGTTAAAGTCTGAAGAGACAACCTGGTGCTCCTTGTAGCCCAGGATGCCCTTGAGGGGGTCCTTGGATGCCTGCCTCACTATCTGTCTGGTAGGTTTCTCTGGACAGGAGGTCAGGTTCACAACTAACAGAGTGGTGCTGGCAACACAGAAGACTGTGCCAGGGAGTTTCCCATTGAGCTTAGGAATGATCTTGCCCTCTCATTGCCCATTTTCTTTTTTCTTTTTTTCAAAAAAAAATTTTTTTTTTTTCAGACGGAGTTTCACTCTTGTTACCCAGGCTGGAGTGCAATGGTGTGATCTCGGCTCACTGCAACCTCTGCCTCCTGGGTTCAGGCAATTCTCCTGCCTCAGCCTCCTGAGTAGCTGGGGTTACAGGCACACACCACCATGCCCAGCTAATTTTTCTTGTATTTTTAGTAGAGACGGGGTTTCACCATGTTGACCAGGATGGTCTTGATCTCTTGACCTCGTGATCCACCCGCCTCGGCCTCCCAAAGTGCTGGGATTACAGGCGTGAGCCACCGAAAAAAACTTTTTTTAAGACAGGGTTTCACCATGTTGGTCAGGCTGGTCTTGAACTCCCGACCTCAGGTGATCCACTTGCCTTGGCCTCCAAAGTGCTTGGATTACTGGCATGAGCCACCATGCTGGGCCCATTGCCCATTTTCTTCGCAGCACCAGTAGATACAGGAATGGTGTTCTGGGAAGTCCCGTGGCTGTCATGCCACAGTTTCCTGGAGGGGCCATCCACAGTCTTCTAGGTGGCAGCGATGGTGTGGACTGTGGTCCTGAGTAGCTCAAGTTAATATACTACCATTATTAGCTCATATATCTCCCCCACACCTTTTAAAACAATTATTTTACCTTAAGTTCCCCAATACATGTGTAGAATGTGCAGCTGTGTGTGTGCTATGGGGGTTTTCTGCACCTATTGACCCATTCTCTAAGTTCCTTCCCCCCACCTCCCACCCCCCAACAGGCCTGGGTGTGTGATGTTCCCCTTCCTGTGTCCATGTGTTCTCAATGTTCAATTCTCACTTATGAGTGAGAACATGCAGTGTTTGGTTTTCTGTTCCTGTGTTAGTTTGCTGAGAATGATGGCTTCCAGCTTCATCCATGTCCCTGCAAATGACATGATCTCATCCCTTTTTATGGCTGCACAGTATTATGACATGGTGTATATGTACCACATTGTCTTTTCCAGTCTATCATTGATGCATATATTCTCTTTAAATTGATTCCAACAAAAGTTAAGTTTTCTTTCTTCCTTTTTTTTTTTTTTAATGCATTTTAGGCTTTGGGGTACATGTGAAGAACATGCAAGATTGTTGCATAGGTGCATATGTGGCAGTGTGATTTGCTGCCTTCCTCCTCTTCACCTATATCTGGCATTTCTCCCCATGCTATCTCTCCCCATCTCCCCACCCCCCACCATCCCTCCCCCATTTTCCCCCAACAGACCCTAGTGTATAGTGCTCCCCTCCCTGTGTCCATGTGTTCTTATTGTTCAACACCCATCTATGAGTGAGAACATGCAGTGTTTTATTTTGTGTTCTTGTGTCAGTTTGCTGAGAATGATGGCTTCCAGGTTCATCCATGTCCCTACAAAGGATGTGAACTCATCGTTTTTGATGGCTGCATAATATTCCGTGGTGTATATGTGCCACATTTTCCCTGTCCAGTCTATCATTGATGGGCATTTGGGTTGGTTCCAGGTCTTTGCTATTGTAAACCGTGCTGCAATGAACATTCGTGTGCATGTGTCCTTATAGTAGAATGATTTATAATCCTTTGGATATATACCCAGTAATGGAATTGCTGGGTCAAATGGAATTTCTATTTCTAGATTCTTGAGGAATGGCCACACTGTCTTCCACAATGGTTGAACTAATTTACACTCCCACCAACAGTGTAAAAGTGTTTCTATTTCTCCACATCCTCTCCAGCATCTGTTGTCTCCAGATTTTTTAATGATCACTGTTCTAACTGGCGTGAGATGGTATCTCAATGTAGTTTTGATTTGCATTTCTCTAATGATCAATGATGATGAGCATTTTTTCATATGCTTGTTGGCCTCATGTATGTCTTCTTTTGTAAAATATCTGTTCATATCCTTCGCCTACTTTTGAATGGGCTTGTTTTTTTTCTTGTAAATCTGTTTTAGTTTGTTGTAAATTCTGGATATCAGCCCTTTGTCAGATGGGTAAGGTGCAAAAATTTTTTCCCATTCTGTTGGTTGCCGTTTCACTCTAGTGACTGTTTCTTTTGCTGTGCAGAAGCTGTGGAGTTTGATTAGGTCCCATTTGTCTATTTTGGCTTTTGTTGCCAATGCTTTTGGTGTTTTGGCCATGAAGTCCTTGCCTACGCCTATGCCCTGAATGGTTTTGTCTAGGTTTTCTTCTAGGGTTTTTATGGTGTTAGGTCTTATGTTTAAGTCTTTAATCCATCTGGAGTTAATTTTAGTGTAAGGTGTCAGGAAGGGGTCCAGTTTCTGCTTTCTGCATATGGCTAGCCAGTTTTCCCAACACCACTTATATAAACAGGGAATCCTTTCCCCATTGCTTGTTTTTGTCAGGTTTGTCAAAGATCGGATGGTTGTAGATCTGTTGTGTTGCCTTCGAGGCCTCGGTTCTGTTCCATTGGTCTATATCTCTGTTTTGGTACCAGTACCATGCTGTTTTGATTACTGTAGCCTTGTGGTATAGTTTGATGTCCAGTAGTGTGATGCCTTCTGCCTTGTTCTTTTTGCTTAGGATTGTCTTGGCTATGCGGGCTCTCTTTTGGTTCCATATAAAGTTTAAGGTGGTTTTTTCCAGTTCTGTGAAGAAGGTCATTGGTAGCTTGATGGGGATAGCATTGAATCTGTAAATTACTTTGGGCAGTATGGCCATTTTCACGATATTGATTCTTCCTAACCATGAACATGGAATGTTTCTCCATCTGTTTGTGTCCTCTCTTATTTCGTTGAGCAGTGGTTTGTAGTTCTCCTTGAAGAGGCCCTTTACGTTCCTTGTTAGTTGTATTCCCAGGTATTTTATTCTCTTTGTAGCAATTGTGAATGGCAGTTCGTTCTTGATTAGGCTCTCTTTAAGTCTGTTATTGGTGTATAGGAATGCTTGTGATTTTTGCACATTGATTTTGTATCCTGAGACTTTGCTGAAGTTGCTTATCAGTTTCAGGAGATTTTGGGCTGAGACGATGGGGTCTTCTAGATATACAATCATGTCATCTGTAAATAGAGACAATTTGACTTCCTCTTCTCCTAATTGAATATGCTTTATTTCTTTTTCTTGCTTGATTGCTCTGGCTAGAATTTCCAGTACTATATTGAATAGGAGTGGTGAGAGAGGGCATCCTTGTCTAGTGCCAGATTTCAAAGGGAATGCTTCCAGTTTTTGCCCATTCAGTATGATATTGGCTGTCGATTTGTCATAAATAGCTTTTATTATTTTGAGATACATTCCGTCAATACCTAGTTTATTGAGGGTTTTTAACATAAAGGGCTGCTGAATTTTGTCGAAGGCCTTCTCTGCATCAGTTGAGATAATCATGTGGTTTTTGTCTTTGGTTCTGTTTATGTAGTGATTACATTTGCAGACTTGCATATGTTGAACCAGCCTTGCATCCCCAGGATGAATCCTACTTGATCATGGTGGATAAGCTTTTTGATGTGCTGTTGCAATCGGCTTGCCAGTATTTTATTGAAGATTTTTGCATCTATGTTCATCATGGATATTGGCCTGTAGTTTTCTTTTCTTGTTGAGTCTCTGCCAGGTTTTGGTATCAGGATGATGTTGGTCTCATAAAATGATTTGGGAAGGATTCCCTCTTTTTGGATTATTTGGAATAGTTTCAGAAGGAATGGTACCAGTTCCACTTTGTATGTCTGGTAGAATTCGGCTGTGAACCCATCTGGACCTGGGCTTTTTTTGGGTGGTAGGCTCTTAATTGCTGCCTCGACTTCAGACCTTGTTATTGGTCTATTCAGGGTTTCGACTTCTTCCTGGTTTAGGCTTGGGAGGAGGCAACTGTCCAGGAATTTATCAATTTCTTCCAGGTTTTCTAGTTTATATGCATAGAGTTGTTTGTAATAATCTCTGATGATGGTTTGAATTTTTGTGGCATCTGTGGTGATATCCCCTTTACCATTTTTTATTGCATCTATTTGGTTATTCTCTCTTTTCTTTTTTATTAATCTGGCTAGTGGTCTATTTTGTTGATCTTTTCAAAAAACCAGCTCCTGGATTTATTGATTTTTTTGAAGGGTTTTTCTTGTCTCTATCTCCAGTTCTGCTCTGATCTTAGTTATTTCTTGTCTTCTGCTAGGTTTTGAGTTTTTTTGATCTTGCTCCTCTAGCTCTTTCAATTTTGATGATAGGGTGTCAATTTTAGATCTCTCCTTTCTTCTCATGTGGGCACTTATTGCTGTATATTTTCCTCTAGAGACTGCTAACAGTCCTTTATATTAGCTCAAGTGCTGAGCTGTGAGCCCCGTTGTCCTCCTCTGACTTTCTTTGGGGATCAGCAGTAACCCCTTTATTTTCCCAATTTACTGTCAGAGTAGTGGGCACCAATCAAGTAATCTCTGCCTTAGGATTAGTGGTGTGTGGCTTGGCACTGGTAGCTACTGTGGCTTTCTTCTCAGTGGTGTCTGCACTTGTATCATCTGCCTTGGGTTGCTGAATCAAGTTAGGTGGAGCACTTAAAACCCCAGAGTTCAGCAAGGGAGCTGGTGAGAAAAGCCCCAGGTTGGGGGTGAACAGGTCCTGGTGGAGGCACCAAAGATGGGTGCATCATGCCAGGATAAGATGGAGAAATACCTGGAAGCACAGGGGGAGGTTATCTTGGTGGGGGTCTTCAAGAAGGGTGACAACAAGGCAGACCTGGAGGTGGACCTAGGGAAGAGCAAGGGGTCTGCCTGGTGGTGGTCCTGGATGTAAAAGTCAGAGTAATGACCCTCAGAGTAATGAGCCCTAGCATTCCAGGTAATCTCAGGAATGGAGGAGCTCCTGGAAGTGGTCCAGGAGGAAGGCCCATAGGTGGCCCAGGAGGCTGTAATGGTGGAGCAGGTGGAAGTCAAAGAGGAGGTGGTCCTGGCATGGGAAACGCTTGTATCTGAGAAGGAGGAACAGACTGGGGGTTGGGAGGAGCCTGCTTCTGTGAAGAAGCAGTAGATGTGCCATAGAAATGAGACTCCTCTTTATGCTGTTTTTGTGATGATTTTCTGCTTCAGAGTCATTGGAATTATCTTCATCATCATCCCCTGAAAATTCCTCTACTTTCTACTCCTCCTCAGGGTTTCCTGACCTACCATACCAAGCAGCATGGCTTGAAGAGGAGTCAGCTCCTTCATATTCTTTTTTTCTTCCTTGATTTTCCAGGCATATCTGTAAATTGTACACTCAGACCTGTCTTCTTTTCTTCACTGTGATCTCTCTCACCATCATCACGTTGCACAAATTCACCCCCCTCACATTCTCCATCTGATCTGTCAATGTCACTGTCATCAGTACTGTCGTCATGCTTATCTTGATCCATGTCCTCAGGAGAGCCATCATTTTCACTGGTGTTGGAAACATCATTGGTGACCCTGCTGGGCAAGTTCAGGACTATATAACATGTCTTCATCTTGCCTACAAGGAGGAAGATCTAGGGCAAAGCCCACTGCACAGCCATACATCTGCAAGACCTGAGGAGGAGGTGGACCAGAAGGAAGACCGGGATGTAAACGTGGAACACCGTGTCCAAGAAGACAAAGTATAGAAACTGCCTGAGTTGGAGGCCCATAGACTGAGGTTTTCTTAATGATGAGGGATGGCTGGGCACCAGGAAATGGAATGTCCTGGATCAAAATGGAAGTAGCATGTGACATATTGGGCAAAGGAATATGCTCCACTTCCACATGCTAAGCATTCTTGACAGCATCAAAATATTGGCTAAGTTGAGCCCTCTTCTGTTCATTGTCTACTTCTAGCTTTCTTGATTCTTTGCAAATATCTAGATTCTCTTTTTCATAGAGTCAAAGAATATGTTCAAAGGTTTCATGCAGCTTTTTACTTTCTCATTTAATTGTGGCTGTTGCACTGCCTTAAACTTCTTACATCTAATTTCTCCATGTTCCAGATAATCTGTTTGGGATCCCTCATTTTAAAAACTGCAACACCTACCATCATGCACTGTTTTTTGTTTTTTAATTCTTTTTTCCTAGCTTTCTTTCAGGCTTGGTCTGTGGGGTTCATAAATTTTTCACTCTTAGCTGGGTGCAGTGATTCATACCTGCAATCTCAGTACTTTGGGAGGCTCAGGCGGGATCACTTGAGGTCAGGAGTTTGAGATCAGCCTGAGCAACATAGTGAGACCCCATCTCTACAAAACAAAAACAAAACAAAACAAAACAAAACAAGAATAAATTTTCCACTCGGTGGATGATGTAGATCTCTGTCCCATGTTGACAATTTGTATAGTTTACCTGTTTATTAAAAAGCAAAAACAAAACACTTCTGCTGTGGTGCCAGGACTGGGAGAACTGGGGAGTGGGTAATTGCTGACTTCTTTTACTTTGTTTATTTTATTTATTTATTTACTTTTAACTTATTTTCACCCACTTGAAAGTTATTGTTTTGTTTTTTTCTGTAAGTTACTGAGGTACAGGTGGTATTTGGTTACGTAAGTTCTTTAGTGGTGATTTGTGAGATTTTGGTGCACCCATCACCCAAACAGTACACACTGCACCATATTTGTAGTGTTTTATCCCTTTCTCCCCCAAGTCCTCAAAGTCCATTGTATCATTCTTATGCCTTTGCGTCCTCATAGCTTAGCTCCCACATATCAGTGAGAACATATGATGTTTGGTTTCTATTCTGGAGTTACTTCACTTAGAGTGATAGTCCAGGTCATTGCAAATGCTGTTAACTCATTCCTTTTTATGGCTGCATAATATTCCATTATATGTATATTTCTTTGTATTGTATATATATGTGTGTGTGTGTATATATAGCCATATATGTGTATATATAAATGTATATATATATATCACAGTTTATTCATCTTCTCATCAATTGACAGACATTTGGGTTAGTTCCATGATTTTGCAATTGTGAATTATGCTGTTATAAACATGTGTGTGGAAGTATCTTTTTTGAATAATGACTTCTTTTCCTCTGGGTAGATATCCAGTAGCGGGATTGCTGGATCAAATGGTAGTTCTACTTTTAGTTCTTTAAGCAATCTCCACACTGTTTTCCATAGCAGCTGTACTAGTTCACATTCCCACCAGCAGTGTAGAAGTGTTCCCTGTTCACCACATCCATGCCGACATCTACTGTTTTTTTGATTATGGCCATTCTTGAGGAGTGAGGTAATATCGCATTGTGGTTTTTTTTTTTTTTTTTTTTTTTTAGAGAAAGAGAGAGAGAGAATAGGAAGGAGAAAAAAGGAAGAGAAAGAGAGAGAGAGAATGGGGAGGAGGGAGAAGGAAAAGAAAGAGGGAGAGAGAATGGGAGTATTGCTTTCTTGCCCAGGCTAGAATGCAATTTAGTAATGGGTATTGAAAACCTCTTTTATACTGATAATTATACTTAATGATGTAATCAGGAAGGAGTAAGGGAAGAAGATAACAAACAAACAGCCAACCAATATTTAATTTAAACCTATGAAATGCTATGCGATTACTGAGGAGTGATTTACTTCCAATTATATAGTCACCTTTGGAATAGGTGTGAGGTGGTAATGTATGTTTTGTGTATTGGAAGTGGAGAGTACTATAAATATTTATTAAGTTTACTTGTTCCGGGTCTGAGTTCAAGTTCTGAATATCCTTGTTAATTTTCTATCTCGTTGATCTATAGAATCGTTAGCTCTTCTTGTTGCATTGATCCTTTTGCCATTATGTAATGTCATTCCTCGCCTCTTTTGATCTTTGTTGCTTTAAAGTCTACTTTATCAGAGGTGAGAATTGCATCTGCTGCTTTTTGTTTATTAGTTTATTTTTACTCTCTGTTCAATTGGTAAATCTTCCTCCTTCTCTCTGAGTCTTTGTGTATTGTTTCATGTAAGATGGGCCCGGATGCAGCATACCGATGGGTTTTGGCTTTTTATCCAATTAAAATATATGTAAGTTTAATACCAGCATTTGATGCTAGCTGGCTGTTTTGCCCATTAGTTGATGTGAATTTTTTATTGTGTTAAAGTTCTTTGCTTTTTGATATATTTTTGGAAAGGCTGATATTGGTTGTTCCTTTATATGTATAGTGCTTCTTTCAGAAGCTCTTGTAAAGCAGGCCTGGTGGTGGTGAACTCTCTAAGTACTTGTTTGTTCGCAAAAGATTTAATTTTTCCTTCGCACATAAAGCTTAATTTGGCTGGATAGGAAATTCTGGGTTGCAAGTTCTTTTCTTTAAGGATGTTAAATATTGGTCCCCACTCTTTTCTGGCTTGTAGGGTTTCTGCTGAGAGATCTGCTGTAAGTCTGATAGGTTTCCCTTTATGGGTAACCTGAACTTTCTCTCTAGCTGCCCTTAGTATTTTCTCCTTCATTTCAACCCTAATAAATCTGGCGATTATGTGCCTTGGGGTTGGTCTTCTTGAAGAATATCTTTGTGGTGTTCTCTGTATTACCTGGAGTTGAATATTACCCTGCCTTGCCAGGTTGGGAAAATTTTCCTGAATGATATCCTGAAGAGTATTTTCCAACTTGGATTCATTCTCTTCATCACATTCAGGTACACCTATCAAACGTAAATTAGGTCTTTTCACATAGTCCCATATTTCCTGGAGACTTTGCTCATTCCTTTTCATCCTTTTTTCTGCATTCTTGTCTTCTCGTTTCATTTCACTGAGCTGGTCCTCGACTTCTGATATCCTTCCTTCTGCTTGATCAATTCGACTGTTTAAACTTGTGCATGCTTCGCGAAGTTCTCGTGTTGTGTTTTTCAGCTCCATCAATTCACTTATATTCTTCTCTAAATTGTCCATTCTCATTAACATTTCGTTAAACCTTTTTTCAAGGTTCTTAGTTTCTTTGCATTGGGTTAGAATAAGTTCTTTTAATTCACAGAAGTTTCTTATCACCCACGTTTGGAAACCTGCTTCTGTTATTGGAATACCGGTGTAATCTATTAAGCCTTGTTCCGTTACTGATGAGGAATTGCAATCCCCTGTAGAGGGAGAGGCATTCTGATTTTGAGTATTCTCTACCTTTTTACGCTGGTTTCTTCCCTTCATTACATATTTGTCCGTCTGTTGTCTTTATAATTACCGACTTTCTAACTGGGTCTCTGATGTCCAACTTGTTGATTCCCTGCGCCGAAATCTGAGCAATCCACTGAGCCGGCCAAAAGAGCGGTGTTAAGATTGATGGTGCTTTTCTGCCCGGGAATATCCGGACTCTGCACCAAGAACTGGCGTGCTAAGGCACCAGCAAAACCGCCACGCCGGCCACAAGAGTCGCCCTGGCGACCCGTGGAGCTCCTCCACTGGGAATCTCGTGGTCCGTGAGCAACTAATATTCGTCTGAAAGTGTGGCGTCCTCTCGTTCTTTGCGCTTTCACTGGGAGGTACGTGCCCGAGCTGCTAATCATCAGCCATCTTGGATCTCTCTCCTCCGCATTGTGGTTTTGATTTGCATTTCCCTGATTGTTAGGGATGTTGAGGATTTTTTCATGTTTGTTGGTCGTTTGTATATCTTCTTTTGAGAATTGTCTATTCATGTCCTTAGCCCACTTTTTTATGGGATTTTTTTTTCTTACTGATCTGTTTGAGTTTGTTGTAGATTCTGGACATTAGTCCTTTCTCAGATGTTGTAGATTGTGAAGATTTTTTCCCACTCTGGGGGTCATCTATTTACTCTGCTGACTGTTCCTTTTGCTATGCAAAAGCTCTTTAGTTTAATTAGGTCCCAGCTATTTATCTTTGTTTTTATTGCATTTGCTTTTGGGTTCTTGGTCATGAAATCCTTGCTTAAACCAATGTCTAGAAGGGTTTTCCCAATGTTATCTTCTAGAATTTTTATAGTTTCAGGGCCTTATTTTTTAATTTGAGGTAGAGTTTGCTCTTGTTGCCCAGGCTGGGGTACAATGACCTGATGTTGGCTCACTGCAACCTCTGCTTCCCAGGTTCAAGTGATTCTCCTGCCTCAGCCTACCTAGCAGCTGGGATTATGAGCACCCACCACCATACCCAGCTAATTTTTGTTTTTTGTTTTTTTTTTTAGTAAAGACAGGAATTTACCATGACAGCCAGGCTGATCTCGAACCCCTGACCTCAGGTGAACCACCTGCCTTGGCCTCCCAAAGTGCTGGGATTACAGGCATGAGCCACTGCACTCGGTCATAGTTTCCAGCCTTAGGTTTAAGTCCTTAATCCATCTCTTAGTTGATTTTTGTATAAGGTGAGAGATGAAGATCCAGTTTTTTTTTTTTTGTTTTTTGTTTTGTTTTGTTTTGTTTTTTTTGTTATTCTCCCTTTTCTTTTTTATTAATCTGGCTAGTGGTGAGGATCCAGTTTTATCATCCTACTTGTGGCTAGCCAATTATCCCAGCACCATTTGTTGAAAAGGGTGTCCTTTCTACACTTTATGTTTTCGTTTGCTTTGTCAAAGATCAGTTGGCTGTAAGTATTTGGGTTTATTTCTGGGTTTCCTATTCTGTTACATTGGTCTACATGCCTAATTTTGTATCAACACCACACTGTTTTGGTGACTATGCCCTTATAGTATAGTTTGAAGTCAGGTAGTATGATGCATCCAAATTTGTTCTTTTTGCTTAGTCTTGCTTTGACTATGCAGACTCTTTTTTGGGTCCATATGAATACTGGAATTGTTTTTTCTAATTCTGTGAAGAATGATGGTGGTATTTTTATGGGGATCACATTGAATTTGTAGATTTTTGGCAGTAAGCTCATTTTCACAATATTGATTCTACCCATCTATGAGCATGGGATGTGTTTCCATTTGTTTGTGTTGTCTATGATTTCTTTTAGCAGTGTTTTGCAGTTTTCCTTGTAGAGGCCTTTCTCCTCCTTGGTTAAGGATATATGTAATTTTTTTTTCCAGCTATTGTAAAGGGGTTGAGTTCTTGATTTGATTCTTCACTTGGTCACTGTTGGTGTATAGAAGAGCTACTGACTTGTGTATATTAATCTTGTATCCAGAAACTTTGCTGAATTATTTTATCAGTTCTAGGAGTTTTCTGGAGGAATCCTTAGGGTTTTCAAGGTTAACGATCATATCATCAGCAAACAGTGACAGTTTGACTTCCTCATTACTGATTTGGATGTCCTTTACTTCTTTCTCTTGTGTGATTGCTCTGACTAGGATTTCCAGTACTATGTTGAAGAGGAGTGGTGAGAGTGAGCATCCTTGTCTTGTTCCAGTTCTCAGAGAGAATATTTTAAACTTTTCTCCATTCAGTATTATGTTGGCTGTGGGTTTGTCATAGATGGCTTTTATTATATTAAGGTATGTCTCGTATGCAAATTTTGCTGATAGTTTTAATTACAAAGTAATGCTGAATTTTGTCAAATGCTTTTTCTGCATCTATTGAAATGATCATGTGGTTTTTGTTTTTAATTCTGTTTATGTGATATATCACTATTTATTTATTTAGACAGAGTCTCGCTGTGTTGCCCCTGCTGAACTCACTGCAAACTATGCCTCCAAGGTTCAAGTGATTCTCGTGCATCAGCCTCCCGAGTAGCTGGTATTACAGGCATGTGTCACCATGACTGATTAATTTTTGGATTTTTAGTAGAGATGAGGTTTCACCAAGTTGGCCATGTTTCACCATGTTGGCCAGGCTGATCTCAAACTTCTGGCCTCGAGTGATCCACCCACTTCGACCTCCCAAAGTGCTGGGATTGCAGGCATAAGCCACCACACCAAGTGAATGTATCACATTTATTGACTTGTGTATATTAAACCATCCCTGTATCCCTGGTATAAAACCCACTTGATCATGGTGAATTATCATTTTGATATGTTGTTGGATTTGGTTAGCTAGTATTTTGTTAAGAATTTAAGCATCTATGTTCATCAAGGATGTCAGTCTGTAGTTTTCTTTTTTGGTTATGTCCTTTCCTGATTTTTGTATTAGGGTGATGCTGGCTTTATATAATGAATTTGGGAGGGTTCCTTCTTTCTTTATCTTATAGAACAGTGTCAAAAGGATTGGTACCAATTCTTCTTTGAATGTCTGGTAGAATTCTGCTGTGAATCTCTCTGGTCCTGGGCTTATTTTTGCTAATTTTTAAATTATGATTTCAATCTTGTGCTTGTTATTGGTCTGTTTAAGGTACTTATTTCTTCTTGATTTAAGCTAGGAGCATTGCATTTTTCCAGGAATTTATCCATACCGTACAGGTTTTCTAGTTTATGTGCATAAAGGTGTTTATAGTAGCCTTGAATGATATTTTGTATTTCAGTGGTGTCAGTTTTAATATCTCCTATCTCCTGTTTTGTTTCTTAGTGAGGTTATTTGGATTTTTTTTTCTGCTTTTCTTGGTTAATCTTGCCAATGGTCTATCAATTTTATTGATCTTTTCAAAGAACCACTTTTTTCTTTCATTTATCTTTTGTATTTTTTTGTTTCAATTTTATTTAGTTCTGCTCTAATCTTCCTCATTTCCTTTCTTCTGCTGGGTTTGGGTTTGGTTTGTTCTTGAGGTGTGACCTTAGAGTGTCAGTTTGCGCTCTTTCAGTATTTTTGACGTAGGTAGGGCTATGAACTTTCTTCTTAGCACCGCCTTTGCTGTATCCCAGAGGTTTTGATAGGTTGTATCATTATTGTTGAATTTGAAGAATATTTTAAATTTCCATCTTGATTTCATTTTTGACCCAATGTTCATTCAGGAGCAGGTTATATAATTTCCATGTATTTGTGTGATTTTGAAGGTTCCTTTTGAAGTTGATTTCCAGTTTTATTCTACTGTGGTCTGAGAGAGTGCTTGATATAATTTCAATTTTCATAAATTTATTGAGACTTGTTTTATGGCCTGTTATATGGTCTATCTTGGAGAAAGTTCCACATGCTGTTGAATAGAACTTGTATTCTGCAGTTGTTGGATGAAATGTTCCACCTATATCTGTTAAGTCCATTTGTTCCAAGGTCTAGTTTAAATTCATTGTTTCTTTGTTGGCTTTCTGTCTTGTTGACCTGTCTAATGCTGTCAGTGGAGTACTGAAGTCCCCCACTATTATTGTGTTGCTGTCTATCTAATTTCTTAGGTCTATTACTAATTGTTTTATAAATTTGGGAGTTTCAGTGTCAGGTGTTTTATAAATTTGGGAGCTTCATATGTTTAGGATTGTGATATTTTCCTGTTGGACAAGGTCTTTTACCATTACATAATGTCCCTCTTTGTCTCTTTTAACTGCTGTTGCTTTAAAGTCTGTTTTGCCTGGTGTAAGAATAGCTACCCCTGCTTACTTTTTGTGTCCATTTGCATAAAATGCCTTTTTTCACCCCTTTACTTTAAGTTTATATGAGTCCTTATGTGTTAGGTAAGTCTCTTGAAGGCAGCAGATAGTTGGTTGGTGAGTTCTTATCCATTCTATAGTTCTGTATCTTTTAAGTGGAATATTTGGGCCATTTACATTCAATGTTAGTATTGAAATGTGATTAGTGTTGCATTCATCATGCCCTTTGTTGCCTGCGTACTTTGTTTTTTTTTATTTTTTGTTTTTGCTTTTTAACTTGTATTTTTGTTTTGTAGGTCCTGTGTGATTTATGCTTTAAAGAGATTCTGTTTTGATGTGTTTCCAGGATTTGTTTCAAGATTTAGAGCTCCTTTTAGCAGCTCTTGTAGTGGTGGCTTGGTAATGGTGAATTCTCTCAGCATTTGTTTGTCTGAAAAAGACTGCATTTTTCCTTCATATATGATGCTTAGTTTCACTGGTTACAAAATTCTTGGCTGATAATTGTTTTTTTTTTTTTTTTTTTTTGAGTAGGCTGAAGATAGGGCCCCAATCACTTCTTTGTGCTTAGGCAAAAGTCTTTTTGTGATGAATTTCCTGGGTGTTCTTTGTGTTTCTTGTATTAGGATGTCTAGGTCTTTAGCAAGGCCAGGGAAGTTTTTCTTGATTATTCCCCCAAATATGTTTTCCAAGCTTTTAGAATTATCTTCTTCCTCAGGAACAATTCTTAGGTTTGGTTATTTAACATAATCCCAGACTTCTTGGAGACTGTTCATATTTTCTTATTCTTTTTTCATCTTTGTTGGATTGGGTTAATTCAAGACTATTATCTTATAGCTCTGAATTTCTTTCTTCTACTTATTCAATGCCATTGAATAAGTAGATTGTCAGAGAAGTGGGGGAAAGCACAGAGTCACAGCCTCACTCAGCTCCCACTTAAACGGAAGGGCCGGTCTCACTCTCACAGTGCCCCCGCCAACAGCCCCCAGTCTGTTTCCAGGCAGAGTACAATAGGGGCTTGAAAACCTGCCCCAGGCTATTCGCCACCCAGCTGCAAAAGAAAAGGGCTTGGTTCTCCCCAACCTGCAAACTCTGCACACTGGATTTGCACTCTCCCCCAGATACTGGCCAGGAGGCTTCTCACCGCATTCAAATTGTTACGAAGTTTTACTAGAGAGTTCCTTCTACCTGTGTAGTTTTAATCCCTCCTCTCCTGTTGGATCCCTGTGGTGCCAGGCAGGAATGGCCTGCTTGGGCACCCAGTGAGTGCCCAGGGGCTTTTTGCTGCTTCCTCTACCCCTGTATTTCATTTGGCTCTCCAAATTGATTCAGCTCCAGGTAAAGTTAGAAACTTCTTTTCCAAACAGACCTTTAGTTTCTCCAGTGGGGGTGTGTGTTCGGGAGAGGAGGGTCTCCCATTCCCACTTCCACAGTTGAGGGACTCAGTTTTGTGGGTGGTTTCCTAGGTCCTGCAGGAGCAGTCTGTTTCTTTCAGAGGATCTGTGGGTCCTCTTGGGATTGCTGGTTTGTTCTTGCAGTTTATCTGGAGCTAAAATTCCCAGTGAGAATCCCCACATACTGCTCTGTCTGGAGCTGCAGTCTAGTCCTGCCTCCCATCTGCCATAATCCACAGTATTCCAGCTTCTTTTACTTTGTAAAGGTCTTTCACTCAGCCCCTCTGTTAACCCCTCAGCCACCACCATCTTGAAATCTCCAAAACTGTACTTTTTATATTTAGGAACTATTTACCAACATTTCTACATAATTATGTTGTTTTGAGTATGTACTAATAATTGTAATCATAATTAAACCTAGAAAAAAATTTGTCATCTAGATTAAAAATTAAAGTAAAAATTTTAAATGAAGTAACAAAGTAACAAAGTTAGCTTGTACTCTCCTAGTCTTGGAATTAGCCATTTTTCAAAGGAACTCTGATTCATTTTGTGAAGAATGGCATTTAGAAACAAAGATATAAATACTAAGTGAGATTCTTGATTTTGGGATGTCATTGCTGGTTTTCTAAGGAATCAGAGTTACTCAACACACACACAAACATTCACACAATCTATATGCCTCTATCAATCAAAAACCATGAATTCATATTTGGTATTTCCCAAATCCAATCCAGTTTCACAGGATTCATTCTAACTTCTCTCATTCCATATTTGTAACTCTCTTCTCCCATAGTGAGCTCTATCTTCCAGTATATTTATTCTTTCCTATAATACACCAAAACCTTAAAGGATCAAATTCAACCTCACCAGTAGTGAAATAAACATCTTTTGTCCCTGATACAGTGACTGTGAAGCATTTAAAAATGCCTAACCTGAATCTTCTGGATTTAGTACAATTACAATGTTGACTAGTGCATAATCAAAATAACACAATCATCATCATAATAAAAATCTATGTAAATAATTATTAAATAAAAAATGTAATTTTTTGGAAAAACCTCCCTAACTTAAGTAGATTGGGCTTGGTAGTTGTGGTGGGAGAAAAAGTTATTTACATGTTCTTAAAGTATATTTCCGCAAATTACTTATGTACAAAAGGAAAAATAGTAAATTGACACAATGAAGAAAACTGATAGATAACCACTTAGCCAAATGATCAAAGAAACAGATGTTCTAAAATTTTTTCTTTTGCTACATAGGACATCACTGAAAAAATTAGCAAAATCTGATTAATATCTGTAGATTAAATATATAACAGCATCCGTGCTAGTCTCTTGATTTTATAAATTTCTCTGATTTTGGTATTTGTACTATGGTTATAAAAAAATGTCCTTATTTTTAGAAAAACACAAGGAAACAAGAATGTACTTGCCTATTTTAATAAACTATTTGGATAAAGTGGACATCATGTTTCAACTTTTGGGTTGAGAGAAGAAAATGGCTGTGAGAGAATCATTTCAGATGTTATGTAAATGTCATTATTGAGACAAAATAGAAATCATATAAATGTACATTCTTTTTCCAATCCTTTTATAAAAGGCAAAATGATTCCTTTTTGATTGGTTTGACAGACTGTAGTTCTGTTCCCTTACTCTTGAATAATCTTAAATATAAAGCATTATCTAAGATAACTAATTTCAGATTCTTTAAAGTAGAGTCAGAGCTTAAAAGACATTTTTCAAGCAATCTCTGTGTAGGAGCTGTCTAGCTTTTTAGGATCTTTTGATAATATTTTCAAATTTTCTTATATACATTTAATCTAATTACTTTTTAGTGACTCATTTTCCTGAAATACTCAATCTTTATAAAACTATTATTAATTTAATTCATATTTGATCAATCAGTGAAATTTTATTTATTTAACTATGCACAAGACAATTCCTAGAAGGGTCCATGATCTAGAATATCTCAACTTGTGTTGGCTTCTCTAGATAAACACATTTGCAGGGAGGTGCAATGAGATATTATTAATTATAGTATTTAAAATATTAAATTGTACTAATGTTCCAAAAAGAAGAGTAAAGTGCCATGATGTGTGGGTCTCTTCATCACCTCCCACCAAATGTTAGCACCAATGAACAGCATTGGTTGTTCAATGTGACGGGAAACGTGTTTATGAACTACAGTGACTGTAATACATGGCACTAACTGATTTAGAAAAAGTAAGTGACTCTCATTTACTCAAAAATACGTATGAAGCATTTTTCTAAGTGCTTGGAACATGTCAGAGAACAAAATCCCTACCCATCATGGAGCCTATTTTCAGATGTGGGATGTGGAGAAGGGAAGAGATGTATCCTCAGGCAAAAATAGACCAAATAAATAAATAAATTACAGTATGTTAGAAAATGAAAATTCCACAAAGAGAAAAGTGAATACAGTAATAGAGTTATAAAAATGGGGAAAATTAAAAAAAAATAATTATGGAAAAGACTCACAGAGAAGCTGAGTTAAGATTTGAAGGGGGTGGGACATTAGCTAGATGGATATTTGGGGGACCAATATTCATGAAAAAGGGAACAGCCAGTGCAAAGGCCCTAAAGCAGGACTAGAATTGGGGTGCTTGAGAACAGCAAGATGGCCAGTGTGGGTGGAAATTAATGAGTAGGGAAATAGTAAAGAAGATTCAGAGAGGTAAGTAGGATGGTGGTAGTAGCGGGGTGAGCTGGTTACTTCCCTTTGGATTGGCCATTTTCAGTAGCTTAGCTTTTATTTTGAATGAGATAGGGACCCTTTGAAGGATTTTGAATTAACCAGTAACATGATCCGACCTAAAATTTAAAAAGTTTACCCTAGTTATCTTGATGAGAATGGATACTTGGGAGAGGCAAAGGTAGTTAGGAGGCTGGAGCAGGATTCCAGGCAGGGGATGATGATGACCCTGCTGAGGATGATGGTAATGGATGTAGATGTATTTTGGAAGTGGTGCAAATAGGCTTTCTTGAAGAATTGGATATGGAATGTGGAAGTAAGGGAAGGATTGAGGATGACCCCAAGAATTTTGCTGTGAACACTGAAAACTGGTGGTGTTGCCATCAATATGTCTTTCATGTATGTGATGGTGAAAACCTAGAATCTATATTGGTAATACATGGATTTTCCCCATTTCTATCTTGTAATGTTTAATTATACTTAGATTAAGAAAGTTGTTCTGAGAGATTTTACTGCCTGTTTCAGGTTGCCTTTTTAATTTTCTTTATGGAGTGGAGAAAGGATTAAAGTTGAGTTCTAATCTGAATTAGAATCAGTCCCCAGAAATACCCCATTGAGACTTACATAGCTATCCATCTTGGCATATTTCTTAAGTCGTTGCTTATACTGGCTCTCTAACAATTTTTCTCTTAGCATCTAAGTCACATTCTTAACTTGGTGGTCAAAATGACATATGTCATTTATATTGTTCATAAAAACTGTCAAAGAATAATAACTCACTTATCTTCAATAACAAATGTCTTTTTTAAAAAAAAAAAAATTTGTTTTTTTTTTTTTAAAAGATGGGGTTTCACCATGATGGCCAGGCGGGTCTTGAACTCCTGACCTCAGGTGATCCACCCACCTCGGCCTCCCAAACTGCTAGGATTACAGGCATGAGCCACTGTGCCCGGCCTAACAAATGTCTTTTTAATTTACCTGCCACATTTTTTCTTTTTATCAACTGACTCTTGGACATTACTGTTGGGCACTTTTCTGTGTATTTGTTCATTGAATTTATTTGTAAGTCATGAATGTACGAATGAGTCTTCTCTTTTTTTTTTAACCCATTCTCTAAATATTTTCACTTACTTTTTTAAGTGTCTCTCTATAATGCCAGACACCTGGGAATTGACTTTTTCAGAATAATCTTAAATTCATATTGAACTCTAAAACACTTGTGTGCCCAAAACTTGTGTACCAATATTTGTAACCACATTGGAGATTCCTCAAATCTTCTCCTCTAACCTAGTTGCTTGGCAGAAAATCTGGAAGTCATCCACACCACTCCATTAGTGCCTGCATCCATTAACCAAGTTTATTTACTTCTTTATTCTAATATCTATTAACTATCTTCTCTAATGTGCCCTTGAATTAATTCAGGCCTTTATCATTTCTTTCTTGAACTACTCCTGTACCACACACAGCAAAAATTACTGATTTATAAGCTGATTCTAGTTACAGAATTGCAGGTCATTATTTAGGGACTCATTTATTTGGGAGAACTCCTCAATTACCCTTGGTTATGCCAGGTAAAAACAGCCAAAACTAGGAAGAACAGCTCTGCAAAATAAAGCAAAATGATTATTTTTGCTGGTGTCAAGGTTACTGTATGTTAAATAATGACAGATTATTGTTTTTTTTTTACTTGTAGGAGCCCTGGTAAAGAAGTCATAACAAAGAGAGGCCTCTGCTTTGAGTAGAAGCAAGTTCCAGAAACATGAGAAGATTGGGGCTAAAAAGGGAGTTGTTGGTTCTCCACCAAAGAACCTCTGTGACAGGGCAGTGTTAATGGTCACAAAGCACGAATTATCTGATACTCACTTTTAAGTTTTCTGTTTTGTCTTGTTTTCCTAATGAATTCTTTAAATCTTTATGAAGGGTTATGAGCAACAATATTAGGAAGAAAAATGTGTAAGAGAACAGAAGTGATCCTAGAGAAGGGAGAAGAGGTACTTTGAGAAGTGATCAAATCATGTAAACATCCACAGGAGAGCTTTGGAGATTTTAGGCATAAGGACTGAATTCTCTGCAGGACCACAGGATAAGGACTCAAATTATAGATAATTTACTATTAAACTGAAGATTTTTATTGTTGTTGTTTGTGGGTTTTTTTTTTTTTTTTGGAGACAGGGTCTTGCTCTGTCACTCAAGTTGGAGTGCAGTGGCACAATTATGATTCGCTGCAGCCTTGAACTTCTGGGTTCAAGCAATCCTCCCATCTCAGCTGCCTAAATAGCTAGGACTACAGGAGCACAGCACCACACCTGGCTTTTAAAAAAAATTATTATTTTTTGTAGAGATGGGATCTCACTGTATTGACCAGGCTGATCTCAAACTTCTGGCCTCAGCAATCCTCCTGCCTTGGCCTCCCAAAATGCTGGGATTATGGTGAGCCACTGCGCCCAGCTAAACTGAAGATTTACTTTAGATATCAGGAGATTTCGTATCCACTTGGGATACACACTTTGTTTTTCATTTTGTTTTTATTCTCCTTCTGAGTTATCTTTCTGTGTTTCAAATGTAACCGTATTCCCCTGATAAATCATACATAGGGAGCCATATGCTATTTTAAAAAGTTATTTCTTGGGCCAGGCGCGGTGGCTCAGGCCTGTAATCCCAGCACTTTGGGAGGCCGAGGCGGGCGGATCACGAGGTCAAGAGATCGAGACCATCCTGGTCAACATGGTGAAACCCCGTCTCTACTAATACAAAAAATTACCTAGGCATGGTGGCGCGTGCCTGTAAACCCAGCTACTCAGGAGGCTGAGGCAGGAGAATTGCCTGAACCCAGGAGGCGGAGGTTGCGGTGAGCCGAGATGGCGCCATTGCACTCCAGCCTGGGTAATGAGCGAAACTCCGTCTCAAAAAAAAAAAAAAAAAAAAAAGTTATTTCTGTACTTTTAATATAAAATAAAATATATAGTACAGGTCAGTCAGGAATAGGTAAAGTATAATTCAATTTTTAAAATTTCAGACCTTTTAATATATCCATAGATATGTGCAAAAATATAAACATGTAGATATTTGTAAAATGTGATTGTATATTTTAATGTTCTGTAACCTTCCATTCCAACTTATAAAATAATACTGATTTTCTATGTCAGCACATAGTGACATTAGCATCTTTAATAGCTGCATATAGTCTACTGAATTGATGTCCTAAATTTTCTTGAAAAATTTCTTACTGAATACACATTTATTTCAAAATTTTCACTACTATAAATAACTCTGCATATTTATCTTGTTCACTTGTTTCCTTAGCATCTATGCCTACTAATGACTTCTTAAATATTTTTGACTTAAGGATTTAATAATAAGCACATGGGGAAAATCTATGCTTTGTACATTTTGTACTCAATTTTTATCGTGGATGTAAAAGGCTGAGGTTTTCAGCAAGTAACTGAATGTGCTGTTTCTGGGTTTTGCAAGCAGCTGCTTTTAAAAAAGGGAAGCATGTTACACTCTTCCTTAAAAAATCCATTTATGAAAACACTCATACTGTGCTGACAAGATTTAAAGGAACTTAAGGATGAATCTAAATCTCACATACTACTTTTGGAATTCAGTAGAAAGAACAAGTTTGGTTGTTATCTGACTTATTACTCCTTTCTTTTCTATAGCGAAAAAGGGAAAAGATTCTATATTATAAATAAGTGGTAATATTCTTATACTTGGAACATTGACAATAAAAAAAAGATAAAAATATTTCTGAAGCCCACCAAGTTATCTTTGACCATTTGTACTGGCACTTTTATTATGGATTTAAGTTTTTCTTAGAGTTTACATTTTTTTCTTTTTTCCAGCTTCTTCAGCCTAAATGAAAATTTCTGGTCTCTGAGATTGTGTTCTTCATGATGAAAATTCATTGTGCAGTTTACTTTCCTTTGCCTTAAAGTTTGCTGGGATCTTTATATAAAAGCGTTTTCTAACCCTAACATAGAATATGTTTAAATGGAAAGGAAAATAGGCATGGAGTCAAAGTGTCACTGTTTCAGTCCTTGTTGTTCTACATAACACAGTGTTGAGAAAAGCATTGAACTTATTTAAACCTCGGCATTCTTATCTGCAAGATGTAGAAATTATTAATGATTTTACAGAGTGGCTGGCAAGATGAAAGGAGGCCATGTGCTTGAAAATGCACAGAACATCCCCTGGGTAAACAATGGGTCCTCTGCGATTGTTAGACAGGATTGGCTTGACTTCTGCAAAGGCCTTAGTTTCCTTTATTTTGTTCTTTTATATGTTAGAATTTGGTATTTGTGCTTCTTCTTTGCTCCTGAAGCTGTATTTTCCTTTCTCATGTTTAATACCTGATACATATTTTTTTTCTCTGAGTCTCGCTCTGTCGCAGAGGCTGGAATGTAGTGGTGTGATCTTGGCTCACTGCAACCTCCGCCTTCCGGGTTCAAGTGATTCTCCTGCCTCAGCCTTCTGAATAGCTGAGATTTACAGGCATGCACCACCACGCCCGGCTAATTTTCGTATTTTTAGTAGAGGCAGGTCTCACTGTGTTGGCCAGGCTGGTCTTAAACTCCTGACCTCACGTGATCTGCCTGCCTTGACCTCCCAAAGTGCTGGGATTACAGGCATCAGCCACTGTGCCCACCCCAATACCTGATTTTTAAAATGACTTGTTAATTTTTAAAGGTCTAATTTCTTACAAGTTTGATACATACTTTCCAGACTTTATGATTTTGAAGAAGTAAAAAGACTTCTGCAATGCCTGTTTTCTCTCCTGAATATTCTTTCATGTTGGCCATCATTGAAAACACAAACTCACGTTTGCAATCCTGAATTCTTGTACAAGAACAGCATCAGCATTTTGATGAACTAAGAGGTTTGCCATCTTGTCCGACATTTTTGCCTGATAACTACAACTGGGCTCCACTCCTGCCTCATATCCTGTTTCTATTTTTAACACTAAAGGAAACATTCTTTTGTCCTAAGCAGTCTCTGTAATCTGATCAGACTTCAGTCATTCTAATTCCGTCACTATTTACTGGACCTATTTTTAAATAGTCTACTTTTATATCCTGCTTTTTTGTTCTTTTAACTTTAAAATCTTGGATTTAAAGTCATTGAAATTTGAACTTTTATTGTGTGCCACTTGGACCGTGAAATGATTCAGTTGCTAAAGTCAAAAACAAACAAACAAAAAACATGGCTTAGAAGACACTTTTGAAAATGCAGTGAACCACCATTTGGCAGGGGGTGGGGGTGGTCTCTGAGGGTAATTTATAATATAATACTATTCTCTGCTTAAATACTTATATGTTTTTTTTTTTTTCTGTATCACTTATTTACTTATATAAGTATTTAAAATAGGATTATCTGACATTATTGAACTGGAATTTGTTTTCAATCTTCAATTAGAGTACCAAGAACAGAGTTAATAGGTTCTTTTTTACATATACTCATAATATCATTCTTTGTGTAAATCTCATAACATCCTTTGTAATGGTCTAGTCTTCAAACAAGATAGTAAATTCTCTGAGGGCAGGGATCATACTTATTTTATTCCTTGCACTTATCACAGTTCCTAGCATGCCTTAACTAAGCTGCATTAACTAAGTTAAAGAATGAATGGAATAATGCTTTAAATAAAAATTGTCTCCCTGGTACACCCAGACATTATTTTAGAGCAAGAGTCAAATGAGGGGAGGTGTATAAAATACCATTTGAACAAAATATTCTAAAACTAAAGTAGATTCCTTTTTTTTTTTTTACAATTGGCACAAAAGTCCAGTCATTTAATAACAAATGCTCCCCCCACCCTCACCCCATCACAGCACCCTGAGAATCATGGGTCAAACTGTGCGGGAGGGGGCTGTAGAAAGCCAGGGTGAATAGGGGCAGCAGGTAAGGGGCTGGGTGGGCCCCTGCACCTCATGTCACTGGCTCCTGGGAGCACAGAATCAGGCTGGGCACAGATTCTCCTCTTCTCTGCTTAGGCACCAACAGGGCAGCTCCATTCAAGGGAGGGCCAGGACTGCCCATTGGCCCAGCCAGAGAGCATTGAGGGATCAGGGCTGGCTGGAGAAAGGAGAAAAGAAATGACTCTGGTCCATCACACTTAGGTCCTCTGGCCTGCCTCTGCCATGTTCAGCTGCTAGGAGCTGGCCTCAGCCTTGAGGGGCCGCGAGCGCTCACTCTGGCCTTGCCTTCTTGGCCTTCTTCTCAGACTTCACCGCCTCATCGTGGGCTTTCCGCTTCTCCGCCAGCTTCTTGGCCTCTCGGATTTTTCGCCTCTTGCCAAACATGATCTTCTGGTACATGTACTTCTCCGGCTTCTTCATCATCATGATGGCCAAGCGCTTGGCCTCGCTCTCTTTCTCCTGGGCCAGCCGCTGCTTATCCTCCAGCTTCAAGGTGCCTGCCATCACCCTGGGCTTCCCCTCCATCCTCTGCTCCTCCAGGGCTGCCAGCCAGGCCTCCTCCTCCTTTTCTGAACCAGCCTCTGCATCTTCCTCCTCCTCCTCATTTTCTCCCCCTCCATCACCATCACCTTCGTTGTCATCGTCCTCTTCCTCCTCTTCTTCCGACTCATTCAGGTTTCCTGGGTCCTGTCCCCACTGCAGAGCTAGCAGCTTCAGCTTCTCAGGTGGGACATAATCTCCTTCCTTCTCAGTCACAAAGGGTGAAAGGTGTAAGGGCAGCTGCACCCCAGGGAAGTACTCTGCCATGGGGAGGAGGAGCCTAGCGTTCACTGAGTCGAACACCCACTGGGGCTGCACGTAGCACCTGCCTATGACGGAGGCCTGCAGCCCAGGCCGGTCGACAATCTGGTGAGTGATGCGGGAGTCTGTGACGTCATAGGTGGCCCCGATGCACAAAGACTTGTCCCAGGACACTTCCCCCAAAAACTCCTGATGACAAAGGCCAGGGCCTCTCGGGGCACCTCTCGGTTCAGGAAGAACTTCAGGCCCTCAGAAAGCTTCTCGTGCTTCTCCTGCGCCTCCAGCTCCTTCCTGTGGTCTTCCTCTTGCGCTGACATCTCCCCATCGGTGGGAAACTCATCCACCTCGGCCTCCTCTTCTACGGCAGGCACCACCACGTGGGCCAGGCTGGCACTGAGGGCCGCCAGTTTCTCCACAGAGCTCTTGGAGTCCAGCGCGTAGGTGCCCTCACTGGCCTTCACCTCTGCTTGGGCCTGTCCCTCGAGCTTTGGGGGTAGTGGAGGTTGAGTGACTGGTAGAGGCGGAAGTGGACGAAGCCCAGCAGGGTGGTGTAGAACTCGGTGAAGGTGGCCATGACTGTAGTCCACGTCTGTCGGGTGGTCACGGGAGAAGGCATAGGGAGTGATCCGCACGATGGGCTGCCCCAGCACCTCGGCCTGGTAGTAAATGCCTTTGATGGACAGGGAGACCTTGCGCAGGGCACGGGAGGCAATGATGGATGCATGAACTCCACGGTGAGCCGGCGGCACAGCTGAATGGTCTGCACATGACCCTTGCCAGTCCGTGGGAAGGTGGAAAAGAGGAAGCACGTGGAGAGGACGTCGTCCAGGTCCCGCAGGGCATCAGTGAATGTGGGGTACCGTTCCTTGATGATGTGGTCAAGTTTGTGGTTGGGCTTATCGTCCTTCAGACGCTCTGTGGTGTTCCACTCGCTCTTCTCATAGGCCTTCCGAAGCTTCCGGACAAACACGTTGTGTTCCCGGAACTTGTTGACGATGGGTTCAAGGAGGAGAAACCTGATGTTTTTGATAAGGTAAAAAGTTTGGGCCTCTGTAGAACCCTTGTTAACCTTCTTCTTGTGTTTGGGTTCATGGGGATAAACGCCCTTCAGACTGCACAGCCACCTAAAGTCAGCCAGGCTCAGCTGGAGCTTCTTACGGGTTTTGTCCCGGGTGATGTAGTTGGTGCCTGGGCCTCGTTCATACTTCTTCTCAAGGCCTCCCATCGCTCCACGTTGAGTAGCAGACTAGGGCTGCGCGGACAGACCTAAAGTAGATTCTTTCATTCATTTATTCCACAAACAAGCTTTCATTCAGTGCTTAGTATTATGTTCCAGGCTTAATGTTTTATGGCATATGGAATAATTGGTAGTTTTTTCCTTTGAATTATTTTATAAATTTAAATTTTGTTTTTCATAGCTTTATTCTGGTTTCAGGCTCTAGATGTCTGTTGGTATTTTACATCCCTTGCGTTTCTCTTAGGGACTTGCATGACAGGATCCTATCTTCCTCTATATTTCATTTCTAATTTTTTGACTTTTTAAAATGGTGCTTTCCTTTGCCCTCCCTGTGAGTTTCACATGACAACTTATTTGGAAAAAAAAAAACAAAAACTCTGTTAGATTATTAATATATGTTAATGAGCTCATATATTATTATTCTGTGATATAATATTTCTGTTATCTCAGAAATAGCTCACTAGATTTTCCCCAATAATATTTTATAATTCTGATACCATTTTCCCTTGGCAGAGTTACTTTCTGGGCATATATACTTTACTCTTGTGTATGAAAAGGTAAAATCTGATGCATATTTTAAAAATAATTTCATTCAGATGGTTAAATATTGGAAATATCTTCTCATCCAAAGGTGAAGTTTTCAATACTTAAAAGTAACTGTCTAAACTGTTGAAAATATATTTTTTCTATTTAAATTTTAATTTTTCTTGCTAGAATTAGACTATATAATAAAATTTTGTGTGTTTATCTTTTACCTGCAATTTTACTAAACTGAATTATTATTTATAGTATTTAAAAAATATATACTTTAAGTTCTGAAATACATGTACAGAATGTGCAGGTTTGTTATATAGGTATACACGTGCCATGGTGGTTTGCTGCTTCCATCAACCTGTCATCTACATTAGGTATTTCTCCTAATGCTATCCTTTCCCACTTACCCCACCCCTCCAACAGGCCCTGGTGTGTGATGTTCTTCTCCTTATGTCCATGTGTTCTCATTGTTCAACTCTTACTTATGAATGAGAACATGTGGTGTTTGGTTTTCTGTTCCTGTGTTAGTTTACTGAGAATGATGGTTTCCAGCTTCATCCACATCCCTGCAAAGGACATGAACTCATCCCTTTTTTATGACTGCATAGTATTCCATGGTGTATATGTGACACATTTTGTTTATCCAGTCTATCATTGATGAGCATTTGAGTTGGTTCTAAGTCTTTGTAATTGTGAATAGTGCTGCAATAAACATACACATGCATGTGTCTTTATAGTAGAATGATTTATAATCCTTTGGGTGTATACCCACTAATGGGATTGCTGGCTCAAATGGTATTTCTGGTTCTAGATCCTTGAGGAATCACCACACTGTCTTCCACAATGGTTTAACTAATATGCACTGCCACCAACAGTCTAAAAGCATTCCTATTTCTCCACATCTTATTTAGCATCTGTTGTTTCCTGACTTTTTAATGATCACCATTCTAACTGGTGAGGGATGGTTATCTCAATGTGGTTTTGATTTGCATTTCTCTAATGACCAGTGATGATAAGTTTTTTTCATGTGTTTGTTGGCTGCATAAATGTATTCTTTTGAGAAGTGTCTGTTCATATATTTTGCCCACTTTTTGATGGGGTTGTTTGTTTTTTTCTTGTAAATTTCTTTAAATTCTTTGTAGATTCTGGATACTAGCCCTTTGTCAGATGGATAGATTGCAAAAAATTTCTCCCACTCTATAGGTTGCCTTTTCTCTATAACGATAGTTTCTTTTGCTCTTTATACAATTTGCTACTCTGTGTCTTTTAATTGGGACATTTAGCCCATTTACATTTAAGGTTAATATTGTTATGTGTGAATTTGCTTCTGTCATTATGATGCTAGCTGATTATTTTGCCTGTTAGTCAATGCAGTTTCTTCATAGCATCAATTGTCTTTACAATTTTGTATGTTTTTGCAGTGGCTGATACCACTTTTTCCTTTCTATATTTAGTTCTTCCTTCAGTAGCTCTTGTAAGGCAGGCCTGGTGGTGACAAAATCCCTCAGCATTTGATTGTCTGTAAAGAATTTTATTGCTCCTTCACTTATGAAGCTTAGTTTGGCTGAATATGAAATTTTGGATTGAAAATTCTTTTGTTTAAGAATGTTGAGGCCAGGCATGGAGGCTCACGCCTGTAATCCCAGCACTTTGGGAGGCCGAGGCGGGTGGATCACGAGGTCAGCAGATCGAGATCATCCTGGCCAACATGGTGAAACCCCATCTCTAGTAAAAACACAAAAAAAATAGCCAGGTATGGTGGCACGAGCCTGTAGTCCCAACGACTTCGGAGGCTGAGGCAGGAGAATCACCTGAAGTCAGGAGGCAGAGGTTTCAGTGAGCAGAGAGCGTGCCATTGCACTCCAGCCTGGGTGACAGGGTGAAACTCCGTCTCAAAAAAAAAAGAATGTTGAATTTTGGTCTCCACTCTCTTCTGGCCTGTAGGGTTTCTGCAGAGATATCTGCTGTTAGTCTGATGGGCTTCCCTTTGTGGGTAACCCGACCTTTCTCTCTGAAATGAAGGACATTTTCCCTTCATTTCAACCTTGGGTGAATCTGACGGTTATGTGTCCTGGGGTTGCTCTTCTGGTAGAGTATCTCTGAATTTGAATGTTGGCCTGCCTTGCTAGGTTGGCGAAGTTCTCTCCTGGATAACATCCTGAAGAGTGTTTTCCAATTTGGTTCCATTCTCCCCATCACTTTCAGGCACACCAATCAAACGTAGGTTTGGTCTTTACACATAGTCCCATATTTCTTGGTGGCTTTGTTTGTTCCTTTTCATTCTTTTTTCTCTAATCTTGTCTTCATACTTTATTTCATTAAGTTGATCTTTAATCTCTGATATCATTCTTCTGCTTAACTGATTCAAGTATTGATACTTGTGTATGCTTCATGAAGTTCTCATGCTGTGTTTTTCAGCTCCATCAGGTTATTTATGTTCATCTCAAAATTGGTTATTCTAGTTTGCAATTCCTCTAACCTTTTTTCAAGGTTGTTAGTTTCTTGCATTGGGTTAGAACATGCTCCTTTAGCTCAGAGGAATTTGTAATTATCTACCTTCTGAAGCCTGCTTTTGTCAACCTATCAAATTCATTCTTCCTCTGGTTTTGTTTCCTTGCTGGCAAGGAGTTGTAATCCTTTGGAGGAGAAGAGGAGTTCTGGGTTTTGGAATTTTCAGCCTTTTTGCACTGGTTTTTTTCTAATCTTCATGGATTTATCCACCTTTGGTTTTTAATGTTGGTGACTTTTGGATGGGATTTCTGTGTGGATGTCTTTTTTGTTTATGTTGATGCTATTCCTTTCTGTTTGTTAGTTTTCCTTCTAACAGTCAGGCCCCTCTGCTGCAGGTTGGCTAGAGTTGGCTGGAGGTCCACTCCAGACCCTGTTTGTCTGGGTATCACCAGTGGAGGCTGCAGAACAGCAAAGATTGCTGCCTGTTTCTTCCTCTGGAAGCTTCATCCCAGAAGGGCACCCACCAGATGCCAGCCAGAGCTCTCCTATGTAAGGTGCCTGTTGATTCCTGCTGGGAGGTGTCTCTCAGTCAGAAAGTATGGGTGTAAGGGATTCACTTGAGGGATTCACTTGTCTGTCTTTTCGTAGAACTTGAGTGCTATGCTCGGAGATCCTCTGCTCTTTTCAGAACCTGCAAGCAGAAACGTTTAAGTCTGCTGAAGTTGCATTCACAGCTGCCTCTTCTCCCAGGTGCTCTGTCCTAGGGAGATGGGAGTTTTATCTATAAGCCCTTACTGGTGCTGCTGCCTTTCTTTCAGAGATGCTCTGCCCAGAGAGGAGAAATCTAGAGAGGCAGTCTGGCTCCAGCAGCTTTGCCAAGCTGCGGTGTGTTCCACCCAGTCCAAACTTTCCTGTGGCTTTGTTTACACTGTGAGGAGAAAACTGTCTACTCAAGCCTCAGTAATGAAGGACGCCCCTTCCCCCACCAGCTTGAGCATCTCAGGTCAACTTCAGTCTGCTGTATTGGCAGCAAGAGTTTCAAGCCAATGGATCTTAGCTTGCTGGGCTCTGTGAGTAGGGGTGGGGGGTCTATTGAGCTAGACCACTTGGTTCCCTGGCTGCCGCCCCCTTTCCAGGGGAGTGAATGTTTCTGTCTTGCTGGCATTCCAGGCACCACTGGGGTATGAAAAAAATCTCTTGCAGCTAGCTTGATGTCTGCCCAAACGGCCATTCAGTTTTGTGCTTGAAACCCAGGGCCCTGGTAGCGTAGGTGCCCTAGGGAATCTCCTGGTCTGTGGGTGGCCAGGATGATGGGAAAAGCATAGTATCTGGGCCAGGATGCATTGTTCCTCATGGCCAAGTCCCTCATGGCTTCCCTTGGCTATGGGAGGGAGTTCTCCAACCCCTTGCACTTCCCAGGTGAGGCAACCCACCCTGCTTCAGCTCACCATCTGTGGGCTGCACTCACTGTCTAACCACTCCCAGTGTGATGAGCTGAGCACTTCAGTTGGATATGCAGAAATCACCCACCTGCATTGATCTCACTGGTAACTGCAGACCAGAGCTCTTCCTGTTCGACCATCTTGCCTGCAACCCTTGAAAATGTATTTTTATATAGAAATAAAGGAAGTTGGCCAGGGGCAGTGGGTCACACCTGTAATCCCAGCACTTTGGGAGGCCAAGGTGGATGGACCACTTGAGGTCAGGAGTTTGAGACAGCCTGGCCAACATGGTGAAACCCTGTCTCTACTAAAAATACAAAAATTAGCCAGGTGTGGTGACTCATGCCTGTAGCTCCAGCTACTTGGGAGGCTGAGGCAGGAGAATTGCTTGAACCTGGGAGGCGAAAGTTGCAGTGAGCCAAGATCACACCACTGCACTCCAGCCTGGGTGACAGAGCAAGACTCCATCTCAAAAAAATAGAATAAAAGGAAAAAGGAATAAAGTAAGTTGTAGGAGATGCTTTGGTAAAACATGACTAGAAAGAAGTCATGTTTGATTTGTCAACTTTTGAAAAGAGATGAAATAAGGAAAAAAGCAAATAAAAAAATCAGACCATTTTTTATAAATTAAAGATAAAAGTAACAACATATATTCTAAATTATAAGGTTTCCTACATTCTGAGGACTAAGATTTAGAGTTTTGGGCAGTTAATAGAGTATAAACCTCAAATATAGTTGGAGATTTAAAAGATGTTTTCTTGAGATGCAAATAATTTGAATGCTCTCTCAAATACTGTGGCAGAACATCAAGGTCCACACTTCTTCTTCTTCCACTTTATCAGTTCAACATAGCAGGGCCAGAATTCAAACTCAGGTTCATTGAGATTCTATTTACTTTTCAGCAAAGAGCATTGGGTAAATCAATACATTACTTCTTGTTTTTCACTGTCCCTCTGGAACTATATACAGGTGTGCTGAAATCAGCACACAATGTAGGAACTTGTTCATCTGCATTGCTGTTTTTCTCTGTTTGCTCTTCTGATGGTAGGTTATGTTAAAATTATCTTTCTTGTCTTTAATTTCTGAGTTGACACAAAGTAAACATTCCTTTAAGAAACATATTATTCCTCTTTCTGAAAACCCTGACACAAAGTAAACATTCCTTTAAGAAGCATATTATTCCTCTTTCTGAAAACCCTGACACTTGACTTTCATTTTAGACAAGCTTTTACTGTCTCTGCTTTTGGAAACTGCAGTGAATGGTTAAGAGTACCAGAAGAACTTGTCATCTATAGCATTCCTGTTAGAACATTTCACAAGGACTAGAAATCTTTTTAGACTATAAAAGTGGAATGGAAAGAATAGGAAGTAGCCCTTCCTTAGCAGGGTTGCAGTATTTTTTTTTTTTTTTGAATTATTAAGAATGATGAACTGGTACACAATAATGGGGAAGTTGTGACTGGGTGACCCAGAGAGGAACTATAGCTAAATTTCACTGGGATCCTGTTTCTCATTCTGTTTTCCTCTGACTGTGATCACTGCTGGATAAAACAACACAGCTGAACAGGTAGAAAACATTTTAAATCACTCTCCCTGTCCTCACCTGGGCCCTCAGTTCTATCATTCAGCTCACTCTACCACAATCTGTACTACATAACTTATTCATATTTCACAGAAAATAAAAATAGCTTCACTGAAACTCTTCTTACCAAGTTCATTATTGAGTTGCACTCTACAAATCCAAAAGACTTTTTTTTTTTTGAAGTCTATAGTTTATTGTATTGTATAAATGTTAGTTTCTTAGTTTCGGTAATTATACCATTGTGATGTCGGGGGCCGGTGAGAACGGCACGTCTGCCGGGGTCTCTTGACCTGCAAGAGGGTCCCAATATCTGGAAGAGAGAGTGCACGGAAGAAAAGAAAAGACAGAACAGGCTGGAGTCTGGAGGGCTGGCCAGGCAATTCCCAATTAGCAATGCCTAAAACCAGCAACTTTATTGTACACAGAGTTAGTATATTTATCTTTTTCTACCTCATTTACAGGCACATTCTTTGCCCCACCTCATTTACATAAGCATGCTTAGTCTCATCTCAATTATCAGAACAGATGCCATTATCTTAATAAAGGGAAGAGAGAGCCATCCGGCTACAAGCTTAGGCAGCGGAAAACACACAATGGGTACAATCAAGTCATGCAGGTGGGTCTCATTATCAGGATGAGGAAACCTATAGTCAAAATGTTAATGATCTATGCAAGTCATCAGAGAGGCGATAGACCCATTAACTTTGCAAATAGCAGTCACAGTAACAAGCACGGGACCCATCAATAGAGGGTAAACAAAGTCATAAAACTAGCCCAGAGCAGGTACTTCAAGAAACAACGCCTAGTAAAACCACACAGCCTTCACCCAGCCTTTAGGTCACTGGACCAGAAATAGGCTTCTGCAAACTCAAACTTCTATTAAAACTCTCTTTCACTGGTCTCAACTGCCTCCAGCGGGTGGGAAACGTGTCCGGGCTCAAGCTCCATTATGGCGGGGACACTGAGTGGTCTCGACGCTGGAGCGATCCCCACATTGTTACATATAACATGTTAACTTTAAGAGAAGTGGGATGAAGGGTAAATACTTCTTTAAATTAAATTGTACAGACAGGGTTTCATCATGTTGTCAGGCTGATCGTAAACTCCTGAGCTCAAGTGATCCACCCAGTTCTGCCTACCAAAGAGCTGGAATTACAATCATGAGCCACTGCCTCTGGCCAGGAACTTTCTATATAGAAAGGAACTTCTTGTAACTCTTTTGTATATTTAAAATTAATGGAATAAATTTTTTAACATTTTTAAAATCTGGAGAGCTTTACAAAATGTGAATTTTTGATACTCCTGCCCTTGATACTCTGAGTCAGCAAGTTGGGAGTAGAATTCAGAATCTATCTATCTATCTATCTATCTATCTATCTATCTATCTATCTATCTATTTATTTTTGAGACAGCATCTCACTCTGTTTCCCAGGCTGCAGTGCAGTGGCACAGTCACAGCTCACTGCAGTCTCCACCTTACAGGCTCAAGGGATCCTTTCACCTCAGCCTCCCGAGTAGCCAGGACCACAGACTTGCACCATCATGCCCAGCTAATTTTATATATATTTTGCAGAGACAGGTCTCACCATGTTGCCCAGGCTAATCTGAAACTCCTGGGCTCAAGCAATCCCCCTGCCTTGGCCTACCAAAATGCTGGGACCACAGGCATGAGCCATCATGCCCAGCCTCCCTATTTTTAAAAGAGCTACTGATTGGCCAGGTGAGGTGGCTCACGCCTGCAATCCTAGCACCTTGGGAGGCTGACACAGGCAAATTATTTAGGGCCAGGAGTTCAAGACCCACCTGGCCAACATGGTAAAAACCCTGTCTCTACTAAAAATTAAAAAAATTGGCTGTGCGTGGTGGCGGTCTTCCCTAATCCCAGCTACTCTTGAGGCTGAGGCAGAAGAATAGCTGAAACTGGGAGGTGAAGATTACAGTGCTGAGATCGTGCCACTGCACTCCAGCCCAAGTGACAGAGTGAGACCCCATCTCAAAAAAAAAAAAAAAGCTACTGATGTTATTTTGATTATTAATGGAACTTGATTTGAGGATTATGGAACTGGAGAAATCAAGAGTGGAGGAAAAAAATCGATCTCATTTTCCCCTAAACTATTCATGTGAGATTAGCCATCATTAATTATGATTTTTAAAAACATTATTAAATTTTAATTTTTTAAATTATACTTTAAGTTCTGGGGTACACGTGCAGAAAGTTCAGGTTTGTTACATAGGTATACACGTGCCATGGTGGTTTGCTGCACCCATCAACCCATCATCTACATTAGGTATTTCTCCTAATGCTAGCCCTCCCCAAATCCCCAACCCCCGACAGACCTCAGTGTGTGATGTTCCCCTCCCTGTGTCCATGTGTTCTCGTTGTTAAACTCCCACTAATGAGTGAGAACAAGCAGTGTTTGGTTTTCTGTTCTTGTGTTAGTTTGCTGAGAATGATGGTTTCTAGCTTCATTCATGTCCCTGCAAAGGACATGAATTCATCCTTTTTTGTGGCTGCATAGTATTCAATGGTATATATGTGCCACATTTTCTTTATCCAGTTTATCATTGATGGGCATTTGGGTTGATTCCAAGTCTTTGCTATTGTGAACAGTGCTGTAATAAGCATACATATGTGTGCATGTGTCTTTATAGTAGAATGATTTATAATCCTTTGGGTATATACCCAATAATGAGATTGCTGGGTCAAATGATATTTCTAGTTCTAGATTCTTGAGGAATCGCCACACTGTCTTCCACATGGTTGAATTAATTAACACTCTCACCAATAGTGTAAAAGCATTCCTATTTCTCCACATCCTCTCCAGCATCTGTTGTTTCCTGACTTTTTAATGATCATCATTCTAACTGGTGTTAGAGAGATACCATTGAGATGGTATCTCAATGTGGTTTTGATTTGCATTTCTCTAATGACCAGTGATGATGAGCCTTTTTTTCATATGTTTGTTGGCTGCATAAATGTCTTCTTTTGAGAAGTGTCTATTCATATCCTTTGCCCACTTTTTGATGGAGTTGTTTTTTTGTTGCAATTTGTTTAAGTTCTTTGTAGATTCTGGATATTATCCCTTGTCAGACAGATAAATTGCAAAAATTTTATCTCATTCTGTAGGTTGCCTGTTGACTATGATGACAGTTTCTTTTGCTGTGCAGAAACTCTTTAGTTTAATTAGATCCCATTTGTCTATTTCGGCTTTGTTGCCATTGCTTTTGGTATTTTAATCATGAAGTCTTTGCCCATGCCTATGTCCTAAATAGTATTGTGTAGGTTTTCTTCTGGGGTTTTTATGGTTTTAGGTTTTACATTTAAGTCATTAGTCTCTCTTGAGTTAATTTTTGTATAGGGTGTAAGAAAGTGATCCAGTTTCAGCTTTCTGCATATGGCTAACCAGTTTTCTCAACACCTATTATTAAAGAGGGGATCTTTTTCCCATTTTGCTGTTTTTGTCAGGTTTGTCAAAGATCTGATGGTTATAGATGTGTGGTAGTATTTCTAAGGTCTCTGTTCTGTTCCATTGATCTATATCTCTGTTTTGGTACCAGTACCATGCTGTTTTGGTTACTACAGCCTTGTAGTATAGTTGAAGTCAGGTAGTGTGATGCCTCCTGCTTTGTTCTTTTTGTTTAGGATTTCTTGGCTATGTGGGCTCTTTTTTGGTTCCATATAAAACTTAAAGTAGTTTTTTTCCATGAAGAAAGTCAATGGTAGCTTGATGGGGATAGCATTGAATCTGTAAATTACTTTGGGCAGTATGGCCATTTTCACCATATTGATTATTCCTATCCATGAGCATGAAATGTTTTTCCATTTGTTTGTGTTCTCTCTTATTTCCTTGAGCACTGGTTTGTAGTTCTCCTTGAAGAGGTCCTTCACATCCCTTGTAAGTTGTATTCCTAGGTATTTTATTATCTTTGTAGCAATTGTGAATGGGAGTTTACTCATGATTTGGCTCTCTGTCTGTTACTGGTGTATAGGAATGCTTGTGGTTTTTGCACATTGATGTTTCATCCTGAGACTCTGCTGAAATTGCTTGCTTATTAGCTTAAGGAGATTTTGGGCTGAGATGATGGGGTTTTCTAAATACATGATAATGTCATCTGCAAACAGAGACAATTTGACTTTCTCTTTTCCTAATTGAATAGGCTTTATTTCTTCCTCTTGCCTGATAACCCTGGCTAGAACTTCCAATACTATGTTGAATAAGAGTGGTAAGAGAGCGCATCTTTGTCTTGTGCCAGTTTTCAAAAGGAATGCTTCCAGTTTTTGTCCATTCATTATGTTATTGGCTTTGGGTCTTTCATAAATGGCTCTTATTATTTTGAGATATGTTCCATCAATACCTAGTTTATTGAGAGTTTTTAGCATGAAGGGCTGTTGAATTTTATCGAAGACCTTTTCTGCATCTATTGAGATAATCATGTGGTTTTTGTCATTGGTTGTTTATGTGATGGATTACATTTATTGATTTGTGTATGTTGAACCAGACTTACATCCCAGATGTGCAGCCAAGTTTATCATGGTGAATGAGCTTTTTGATGTGCTGCTGAATTCGGTTTGCCAGTATTTTATTGAGGATTTTTGCATCAACATTCATCAGTGATATTGGCATGAAATTTTCTTTTTTTGTTATGTCTCTGCCAGGTTTTGGTATCAGGATGATGCTGGCCTCCTAAAATGAGTTAGGGAGGATTCCCTCTTTTCCATTGCTTGGAATAGTTTCAGGAGGAATGGTACGAGCTCCTCTTTGTAGCTGTGGTAGCATTCAGCTGTGAATCCATCTGGTCCTGGGTTTCTTTTGGTTGGTAAGCTATTAATTGTTGCCTCAACTTTAGAACTTGTTATTGGTCTATTCAGGGGTTTGTCTGTTTTCTAGTTCAGTCTTGGGAAGATGTATGTGTCCAGGAATTTATCATTTCTTCTAGATTTTCTAGTTTATTTCCATAGAGGTGTTTATAGTATTCTCTGATGATAGTTTGTATTTCTGTGGGATTGGTGGTGATATCCCCTTTATTATTTTTTATTGCATTTATTTAGTTCTTCTCTCTTTTATTCTTTATTAGTCTGGCTAGAAGTCTATGTATTTTGTTGATGTTTTCAAAAAACCAGCTTTTGGATTCATTGATTTATTTGAAGTGTTTTTTGTGTCTCTATGTCCTTCAGTTCTGCTCTAATCTTGGTTCTTTCTTGTCTTGTGCCAGCTTTTGAATTTGTTTGCTCTTGCTTCTGTAGTTCTTTTAATTGTGATTTTAGGGTGTCAATTTAAAATCTTTTTGTTTTCTTTTGCGGGTATTTAGTGCTATAAATTTTCCTCTACACACTGCTTTAAATGTGTCCCAGAGATTCTGGTATGTTGTGCCTTTGTTCTTATTGGTTTCAAAGAACTTCTTTACTTCTTCCTTCTTTTTGTTATTTACCTAGTAATCATTCAGGAGCAGGTTGTTCAGTTTCTGGTTGTGTGGTTTTGAGTGAGTTTCTTAATCATGAGTTCTAATTTGATTGCTCTGTAGTCTTGTGACCGAAATGCGGATGATGGGCTCAGGTTGCTTCCCAGTAGGATGTGTACTTCCAGACCCTTGGTCCCTCACTCACCCAAGAATGGGGGAGAAGACCCCACCAGGTGCAGTGAGCTCATTCAAGTAAATATCAAATCTTAAAGAGTTTTGCAGAAAGTGATTTATTTAGGCAGAGAGAGAGAAAAAGGAATATGTGTACATATATATATATGTATATATAGAAAGAGAGAGAGACGGAGAGAGAGAGAGAGAGAGAAAGAGAGAGGGAGAGAGAGAGTCAACTCCCATGCTGTCATGAGAGGGCATCCAGAGATGGAGTCCAAACAGATGAGAGAGAAGGGGATTTTTAACCTGGGAGTTATTCCTGCCTCATTTAAGTTTTTTATCTTATGAAAGGAGTTTCTCTAAACTTCCGCTGGAGTGATTGATCTTTGATTTTGATATCTGATTTGTTGTTTGCCCCACAGTCCTCCCATAGCTTTTCACAGGCTTTTCTAAACAAAGGAAGCTCACCTGGGCAGTCTATCTACCCATGCATGTGCAAGTTAAACAAAGACCTCCAAGCTCCTGGATGGAGACGTGAAAGAAGGCAGGTTGGGGATGTCACTAGGAAGTTCTTGCCTTTGAAACCACACCATTTGTGGACCCAGGAAGAGAAGTTAATTACATTCCCTCAGTCTGAGATACTGTTTGTTATGATTTCTGTTCTTTTGTATTTGCAGAGGAGAGTTTTACTGCCAATTATGTGGTCAATTTTAGAATAAGTGTGATATCGTGCTGAAAAGAATGTATATTCTGTTGATTTGGGGTGGAAAGTTCTGTAGATATCTATTAGGTCCTCCTGGTCCAGAGCTGAGTTTACGTCCTAGATATCCCTGTTAATTTTCTTTCTTGTTGATCTATATTGACATTGGGGTGTTAAAGTCTCCCACTATTATTGTGTGGGAGTCTAGGTTTCTTTGTAGATCTCTAAGAACTTGTTTTATGAATCTGGGTGCTTCTGTATTGGATCCATATATATTTAAAATGGCTCTTCTTGTTGCATTGATCCCTTTACCATTATGTAATGCTCTTCTTTCTTTTGATCTTTGTTTGTTTAAAGTCTATTTTATTGGAGACTAGGATTGCAACCCATTTTTGTTTCTTTTTTTGCTTTCCATTTGTTTGGTAAATCTTCCTTCATCTTTTTATTTTGAGTCTATGTGTCTTTGCATGTAAGATAGGTCTCCTGAATACAGTACACCGATGGGTCTTGACTCTTTATCCAATTTGCCAGTCTGTGTCTTTTAATTGGGGCATTTAGTCCATTTACAATTAAGATTAATATTGTTACATGTGAATTTAATTCTGTCATTATGATGCTAGCTGGTTATTTTGCCTGTAGTTGATACAGTTTCTTCACAGCATCGATGGTATTTATAATTTGGTATGTTTTTTCAGTAGTGGTACAGGTTGTTCCTTTTCATGTTTAGTGCTTCCTTCAGGAGCTCTTGTAAGGTAGGCCTTGTGGTGAGAAAGTTTCTCAGCATTTGCTTGTCTGGAAAGAATTTTATTTCTCCTTCGCTTATGAAGCTTAGCTTGGCTGAATATGAAATTCTGGGTTGAAAATTCTTTAAGAATATTAAATATTGTCCCCCACTCTCTTTTGGCTTGTAGGGTTTCTGCCAAGAGATCCACTGTTAGTCTGATGGGCTTCCCTTTGTGGGTAACTCAATCTTTCTCTCTGGCTGTGCCTAACATTTTTTCCTTCATTTCAACCTTGGTGAGTCTGATAATTATGGGTGTTGGGGTTGCTGTTCTCAAGAGGTATCTTTGTGGTGTTCTCTGTATTTCCTGAATTTGAATGTTGGCCTGCCTTGCTAGGTTGGGGAAGTTCTCCTGGATAATATTCTGAAGAGTGTTTGCCAACTTGGTTCCATTCTTCCTGTCACTTTCAGGTACAACAATGAATCATAGATTTGTTCTTTTCACACAGTCCCATATTTATTGGAGGGTTTGTTTATTCCTTTTCATTCTTTGTTCTCTTATCTTATTTTCTTGCTTTATTTCATTGTGTTCATCTTTTTTTTCTTTTTCAAACAGTCTTGCTCTGTCACCAGGTACCAGGCTGGAGTGCAGTGGCATGATCTTGGCTCACTGCAACCTCTGCCTCCTGGGTTCAAGCAATTCTCCTGCCTCAGCCTCCTGAGTAGCTGGGACTATAGGCATGTGGTGCCCATGCCCAGCTAATTTTTGCATTTTAGAAGAGACAGGGTTTTACCATGTTGGCCAGGATGATCTCCATCTCTTGACCTCGTGATCCACCTGCCTCGGCTGCCCAAAGTGCTGGGATTACAGGTGTGAGCACTGTGTTCATCTTTAATCTCTGATATCCTTTCTTCTGCTTGATTGCTTTGGCTATTGATACTTGTGTATGCTTCATGAAGTTCTTGTGCTGTGTTTTTCAGCTCCATCATGCCATTTATGTTCTTTTCTGAAGTTATTATTCTAGTCAGCAATTCATCTAACCTTTTTTCAAGGTTTTTAGCTTCCTTGCATTGAATTAGAGCATGCTGCTTTAGCTTGGAGGAGTTTGTAATTATCTACCCTCTGAAGCCTACTTCTGTCAATTATTCATGTTTATTCTCCATACAGTTTTGTTCCCTTGCTGGCAAGGGTTGTGATCCTTTGGAGGAGAAGAGGAGTTCCGGTTTTGGAATTTTTAGTCTTTTTGCTCTGGTTTCTCCCCATCTTCATGGATTCATCTACCTTTGGTCTTTGATTTTGGTGACCTGGGGATGGGGTTTCTGAGTGGACATCCTTTTGGCTGATGTTGATGCTATTGCTTTCTCTTTGTTAGTTTTCTTTCTAACAGTCTGGCTTCTCTGCTGCAGGTCTGCTGGAGTTTGCTGGAGGTCCACTCCAGACCCTGTTTGCCTGGGTGTCACCAGTGGAGGCTGCAGAACAGCAAAGATTGCTGCCTGTTCATTCCTTGGGATGCTTTGTCTCAGAGGGGCACCTGCCAGATGCCACCCAGAGCTGTTCTGTATGTGGTGGTGTCTGTCGGCCCTTATTGGAAGGTGTCTATCAATAAGGATACATGGGTGTCAGGGACCCACTTGAGGCAGTCTGTTTCTTATCAGAGCTCTAACACTGTGCTGAGTGATCCACTGCTCCCTTCAGAGCTGTCAGGCAGGGAAGTTTAAGTCTGCTGAAGCTGTACCCACAGCCACCCCTTCCCCAAGGTGCTCTGTCTCAGGGAGATAGGGATTTTATTTATAAGTCCCTGACTGCGGCTGCTGCCTTTTTTTCAGAGATGCCCTGCCCAGATAGGAGGAATCTAGAGAAGCAGTGTGGTGACAGTGGCCTTGCTGGGCTGTGGTGGGCTCTGCCCAGTTTAAACTGTTCGGCAGCTTTGTTCACACTGTGAGGGTAAAACTGCCTGTTCAAGCCTCAGCAATGGTGGATGCCCCTTCTCTTACCTAGCTCGAGCATCCCAGGTCGACTTCAGACTACTGTGCTGGTAGTGAGAATTTCAAGCCAATGATCTTAGCTTGCTGGGCTTTGTGGGGTTGGGATCCGCTGAGCCAGACCACTTGGCTCCCTGGCTTCAGCCTTCTTTCCCGAAGAGTAAATGGTTCTGTCTCATTGGCGTTCCAGGTGCCACTGGGGTATGAAAAAAACTCCTGCCACTAGCTTGGTGTCTGCCCAAACGGCTGCCCAGATCTGTGCTTGAAACCCAGGGCCCTGGTGGGGTAGGTACCAGAGGGAATCTCCTGGTCTGCTGGTTGTGAAGACTGTGGGAAAAATGCAGTATCTGGGCTGGAATGCATCGTTCTTCCAGATACAGTCTCTCATGGCTTCCCTTGGCTAAAGGAATAAAATCCCCCGACCCCTAGTGCTTCCTGGGTGAGGTGATGCCCCACCCTGCTCCAGCTTACCCTTTGTGGGATGCACCCACTGTCCAACCAGTCTTAATAAGATGAACTGGGTAATTCAGTTGGAAATGCAGAAATCACCCACCTTCTGCGTCAATCTCACTGGGAGCTGCAGACTGGAGCTGTTCCAATTCAGCCATCTTGCCAGCCAAAAGATTCTTAATCTTTATCTGATGTGTTAATATGATTTGACACATGGGCAATTGTCTCTGTTTTAAATCTTTCTTTTTTTGGCTATAGGATCTGACCTCCTCCAGCATTTTCTTACATAGATCTGGTCCTTCCTTTTCTGTTTCTTTTGAAAAGAAAGATCCTGGTAGGTGATCTCTTTGACATCCTTGATTTTCATCTGCCATTGAAGACCTGCTTTTGTGATTTTCCTTGAATTTTTGTTCCAGAGGAGGTTGCAGTGGGTGTTTACAGTGTGTCTTTCAGGCTCACTTTTTTTTTTTTTTTTTGAGACAGTATTTTGCTCTTGTTACCCAGGCTGAAGTGCAATGGTGCGATCTCAGCTCACCGCAACCTCCGCCTCCTGGGTTCAGGCAATTCTCCTGCCTCAACCTCCCGAGTAGCTGGGATTACAGGCACACGCCACCATGCCCAGCTAATTTTTTGTATTTTTAATAGAGACGGGGTTTCACCATGTTGGCCAGGATGGTCTCGATCTCTTGACCTCGTGATCCACCCACCTCGGCCTCCCAAAGTTCTGGGATTACAGGCATGAGCCACCGCACCCGGCCCTCAGGGACACCTTTTTATCCTGGAAGGCAGCTCAATACCTTCCAGGATAAAAGTGCCTGCCCCTTCACCAGGTGTTCCTCTCACAGGATACTTGTGTGTGCTAGCAGATGTTCTTGCACTCTTCTCTGACCTGTGTCCAATGTATTCCTACCGAGATAGCCACTCTCTGTGAGAGCCCTGCCTGGGAGGAGTGTTTAGTTCAGGTGAAAAACAGAGGAGCCAACACAACAAAACACAAGAAATAACAGAAGCAGTGTATTACTTACAGATCCCAGAGATAAGAGAGCAGCAAGAAAAATTCTGAGGTCAAATGTTCATTATTTGAACTCTCTAAAAAAAAAAAAAGAAAAAACCTACAACTATGGAGCAAACTCTCTACTTTTTTTCCTATTTTGAATCTAATAACTCTTCTGTTGATGTTGAGATAAAATGGATGGCTTATGGCACTCCAGCCAAGACTTTTTAAAAAAGTCTTAAAGGGCTTTTAACTCAATGACCTTACAAATTACAACAGCTTCCTTATAACCAACAACCTAAACACCTTTTGGAAATGTAAATGCTTAGTTAGGCTTGTCTATATGCTTAGGGTGATGGAACAGTTAGTTGAATAATTAATATTATTAAAAAACTAGAAAAATGTTTACAGAAAGTTAGGCTCTCATATTAAACAGATAAAAATCTTGAGCTCACAGCAATCATGTAAACTGTATTTGTCTGCCACACAGGGATCAACAGGCAAAGCAACACAAACAAACATAACTTCTAAAGTGCTTTCCCTGCTGACTAGTCAACCCAACCAGACCAGTGAACAAAAAATACCTCCTTGCACATGATTGGTAGGAATGCATCACTGCCTTTTGCTTTTTTCCTTTTTTCCCCCTTGAAAAGGTGTTTGTTTGTTTGTTTTGATTAGCTGGGGTGATAAGTCTCCCCTTCAACTTTTTTTTGTCAGCTCTTATAACTATGTTTCACCAGTTTTAACTCTGCTATTATGACCCGATGCTAAAATGTTTGTTTTTGTATGAGCACTCATTAACCTAAGACAATCTGAGTAAAATTTCTTTTTTTTTTTTTTTCTTCCATGGTTGGATTTTTATGTTTTATTTCTTGGTTCATTTCAAATGACCTGTATCGTGAGAGTAAAACTGAGACAGGCTGTTTCCTCTTTACAGATTTTCCAGAAATGGCAGGTTTAGGGTAAAGTTGAGTTCTGTTCCACTGGGGGGAGGGTCCCCTAAACTCTCCTCACTTCACCACCTCCCACTAAGTCAGTCCTCTCCTTTCCCTAGAGAGGGTCTTCATCTGACCAGGCTTCCAGCTAAGAAGTTGGCTCCTAAACTTCTTTTCTGAGCATCCAATGGATCCCTTCAGTACCAGGAACTTTCCCACTGGGTGGAGTTCCATTGTTATGGACACATTTCCTGTTGTGATGTGAGTTTTTAGTGTAAAAGAAGCTTCCACCTCATGGACACCAACCATCAGGACTTCCGCCCCACTGTGCTAGAGGGGCAGCAACACCAGATCCAGTGAGGCACAGCTGTCCGGAGCACAGAACACCCACTTGCTCCAAGCCAGATGTTGCACGCTGAGCCAGAGATGCTTTCCCTAGGAAAGACGGGCAGCAGATGCCAGCTGGGCATGATCCCCTGCCACCTGGATTCTTCAACTTGAGCAGGAAGTGACAGAGCAGGGTGCCACCATGGCCCTGCTGCAAGGACACAGCACAGTGAGACTAAGGGAGCCCCACGGAGCACACCCCAAGGTCTCGATTCAAGGTTTCCCCAGAGCAGGCCCTCAGGGCGCAGCCTCTAAACACTGTGCTAGACTTGGCTTGCAGCTGGTGTTCCTTGACACTGAGGAGGGGCCTTTGCCCCTAATGTGCGCCTCCACACAGATCAGGGAAGAGGGGCTGCATGGAGGGCAATGGATGCAGCATCCTGGGTGATGGCTCAATGCCCACTCCTCAAGTGACTCAGACCCGATTCCCCACAGGCAAGGGTAGTGGGGTGGACATGTCCCTGGTCTGGGAGGGCTCTTGGAATCCTTAACATTTTCTATATGGGACTCCATCAGAGAGCTGCTCTGCAGTTTGTGGATTTCAGCCAGCCCTCCCTCCTGTCTGGATGACCTCAGCACGTCATCAGCACGAGGTTCCTAGGGTAGAGCCAGGGAGGTGGGACCAGGGTTTCAATGGAAAAGTTGCAGAAAGGCACCTGGCCTCCTGGTGTCCCAGTGCTGGGTGAGATCTGCCTGCCTCTCTCAATGAGGCGGGTTGGACTAGAAGGGCGTAGATGGGGGATCCCTGCGGGTTTGCTTGCAGGCAGCTGATTAGAAGGGGCATTTTCCATCATGGCTTGATACTCTTTTGTCCTTGGGAGATCCTCTAAGCTGCCCTTACCAACCTGTGAACATAGATGGGTGTTCAGGGCTGCCCCGTAGGTCAGTGAAAACCTTCATGGCCATCCACAGAAACGGGGTGACCCATTGTCCCCATGTGCCTGGGGCTTAGTGTTTTCTGGGACAAAGGAACATCTGGGCAAACTGGGATGGTTGGTCACCCAGCACAGCAGTCAGGGGGACTGCAGGGGTCCCGCCAGGTGTGCCTGCAGTGCCCAGGGGAGCTACACCAAACCTCTGGTTGTGCAAGGGTGGTGGGAGGTCACCCCTCCTGTGGCACTGGCATGCCAGCCCTGTGGCATGATGTGGAGTGCAGAGAAGGGAAGCCAGGAAGGATGAGGCTGGCCACCCCGCTGAGCTCCCTCCCTTTGGGGCCCCTCTGCCTACTTCTCTCAGCTGCTGGGCCTTTCCGTGCTTGGTGAAGATTGGTCTGGGCCTCTGCCCATCCTGCCCTGATCTTCCCCCTAGGGTGCTCTTGGATGGAGTCAGGCTCCTGAGCTTTTCATGGGCCCACCTGGCCTAGACCTGCCCTTCAGGAACAGGGGGACAGCAGGAAGTGGGAAAGGGTTCTGGGGAGGATGGTGTGGCCCCCGCTCTTCTCTGTGTCAGCACGTTTCTGTCTACAGGCCCTGGAGTCACCATGGCTGGCTGAACCCACTGGGTGAGTGAGCTCTGAGGTAGGGTCAGGAAGTAGCGGGGAACCATTGGGGGAGGAGAAGAGGAGGAGGACAGGTGGGCACTGGCATGGGGGGTGACAGGCTGGGAGCAGGCCCCAAGGGGGTGGGGTGCCTAGGAAACACGTGAGCTCTAGCCACTGCTCTCCTGTGGGTCCGCCCTGGCTGAAAGCTGAATGGGGACTGTGGGAGGTATGGGGCTCTCGAGGGGCCCCAGAGGATCTCAGCAGGCAGGGCCTCTGGAAGAAAGATGCTGTTGTCTCTTGCGTACCTGCCCTCTGTGGAAGGAAAACCTCCAGGTGGTACCCAGTCTGAGCACTGCCCACCCAGGCCGTGGATGGGGGAGGGGGCAAGGGAGTTAGGAAATGCACATGCTGCCTCTTAGTGGTGTGGTGGAGGGAAGGGACACTTGCTCCAGTGGTCTCCACTCTCGAAGCGAGTCAGCCCTGGCCCAGGCCTCCGCACTGCCCATGGAGAAGGAAAGACATACCAAAGAAAAAGCCAGTTACAGATGAGCCCTACGCCCCTGCCCCCGTATCCCTGTCCCCCACCCCACTGCACCCGGGAGTCTGCACACAGCCAGGAGCGAGAAACCTCTGCCTCTGGGACAGCTCAGAGCCATGATACAGGGGTTGAAGGTGGAGCCTGGTGGCTGTGGAGGGCTCCACCTCGGCCTGTCTGTTTGTCTGTCTGTAGGTGGGCATGGTCCGTGTGCAGGGCCATCAGACCTTGGCCTCCAGCATCTCCAGGAAGAGTTTGTGCCTGGGCACATTGCCCTGCAGTTTGACGCTGTAGAAGTGCTACATGGCCTTGGCAGCCGTTTGCCGCAGCAGGGGCAGCGTCGGCAGCAGCTTGCCCGTCCTCCGGGGCTCCTCGTCACGCTGGCTCAGCTCATAGTCCTGCAGCACCTCGTGCAGCAGGTCCTGCAGCTTCTGGACAGCCTCCAGATCCTCGATGTACATGGAATTGGAGTTGGCGAGGGCCAGGGCCTTGAGCGTCACAAACTCCTCCTTCTCCACCTTGAGCTTTTTGTACCTGAGCACCAGCTGCAGGATGGCCCTGTAGAGCTCCAGTAGCCCTGTGAGGCAGGAGTGCTCCTCATCCATGATGTAATCCTCAGCGTACACCAGTTTGTCATCATAGGGCAGCGAGCAGTACACGATGCCCAGGATGAGGATCTCCATCCAGGCACTCTGCAGCAGGCTCATCTGGTCCCCCAGGGAGAGGTTCGAGAAGCCTGGGATGTGTTTGGTCCAGCCAATGATGACCACAAGCTCCCGGTCTGCCAGGTCACAGAGAGTGGTCAGGGCCTTGATGTCCTCCTCAGCCATGCCAGGGGGAGGCACGGCATAGAGCTTGTCCGACTCAGCCACCAGTAGGTATAAGACAATCTTGGTCAATGGCTTTCTAGCAGGTGGAGAAATTTGTAAGCTCAGATACGGGCTGCTCTCTGAGTCCAGCCATCGCTTGTATTTCTGGCGGCCTCCACGTGCTCGATCAAGGTGCACACCTTCCTTCAGCATCCCCACTTTGAGGCATTTCATGAAGCAGCAGGCCTGGCGGGACTTGCACCTCCGTTTGGTGATCTCACACTCATTGGTGGCTGGGCAGCTGTACTCGATGTTCCCTTGGATGGTCCTCTTGAAGAAGGCCTTGCAAGCCTTGCAGGAGGCCACGCCGTACTGGTAGCCAGAGGCAATGTCCCCGCACACGAGGCACAGGCGCTTGGGGATGGTGTTGAGCATGTACTCGCACTCGATGGCCGAGTCCTCCATGATGCCGCTGGCACAGTCCTCATAGCTCTTGCGGCACAGGGTGCCTCCCAGCCCGGTGCCTGCAAACATGGGTGGCGAGTCCAGACCGTTGGCGTGGGTGCCCAGGGCCAGGCCAAAGCTGCCACTGGTGTCGGATGAGCCACTGGGGCTATGGTGGCTGAGGGCGTCGATGCTGGAGGACGGGCTGGATGGCTCAGTCTTGATGAAGGAGCCGCAGCTGGAGCCCAGGTACCTGTCATCCGAGGACATCCTGTTCAGTAGCCTGTGGACACCGTAAAATTTCTTAAGAGATTTCTGGCTCACTATATTATATTTTACCATGTAAACATAATATGTGACATACATGTACACATGGATAAACACACCTAAACACACATAGATACACACAAATATATTATAGCTTTTATTTTAGAATTTTAGCCATGAGGCAGTGAAACACACTGGATTACAAAGGCAGTTAGTTAGATTTAAAAAACTGAGTATTGTGGCTCATGCACGTAATCCCAGCTTCTGAGGAAACTGAAGTGAGAGTCTCCCTTGTGCCCAGTAGTTTGAGTCCAGCCTGAGCAACATAGTGAGATCCTTTCTCAAAAAAAAACAAAACCAAAAAAGGCACTTGAATCCAAATTATGTTTCTGGCAAACTGGGGCCTGTTCACACGGTTAAACATTAGTTGTCGCAATAGATAAGTTAATGGGCCAAAATCTAGGGTAAAGCAGATTCCATAGCAGTTTGATTTTTAGAAGCCTATTTTTATGCTTTTTTTCAATTTAAATGACTGTTCTGTGATTCCTTTTCTGTTTTTTTTTTTTTTTTTTTTTTGAAAAGAAAGATCCTGATAGGTGATCTCTTTGATATCTTCAATTTTCAACTGCCATTGAAGACCCAATAAGTCTCCTCTTCAACATTTTTGTCAGCTCTTGTAACTATTTTTCTCCAGTTCTAACTCTGCTGTTATGGCCTGATGCCAAAATGTTTATCTTTGCATGAGCACTCATTTACCTCAGACCATCTGAGTAAAATTTCCTAAGAGATTTCTGGCTGACTATATTAGATTTTAGGGTTACATTTTTAATATTTACATTTTAGCTAGAACTGGCTGAATTGTATAAGAAAGCCAAAATCTCAAAGTTTTCCCCAATTTGATTCAGTACTATTGGATTTTTAAAATGTGTTTAAATTATTCCATCTATCCAGGATACTTCCCATGCTGTTCTGAAAAGCCATGTATTCCCCTGCTCAAGATAATAGTTTTCTTGTTTCTATTCCTCTATACTATGTGGTACACTCACAGATTTGGACATCACTGTTCCCACATCTGATTAAAATCAAGTGCCTTTTTCATCAGGCTCAACCTCAAGGATATCTAAATGGGCTTCCTTTAAAGAGAAGCAATCACAGTGAAGAAGTTTTTGTTTTAGTTTAGTTTTTTTTTAAATTTAAATTTAAATTTTTTTAAACTTTTTTTGTAACCAGCCTAATAAAAAAGAATTTACATTTTATCAAGATAATTTTCCAGTGTCATCTTTATCAGTTTTTTAAATTAGGAAAACAGAACTTTGAGAGGTTTGAGGTTTTTAAAATCCATGTAAATTCCTTTTTTTTTTTCCTTTATTTTTCCTTTTTGTTTTTTTGCCCGCCCCTGGCAGAGCTCTTGGCAGGGAGGGAAGGAGAGGGAGGAAATATAACCCTGAGGTGGGGATGGTTCAGCTCCCAACCCCGGAACCGCTGGTGTGTATGGGCCAGGCAGACACCTGTGGCCGGACAGCTGGGCTGGGGAGGGGACAGCCGCCACTGACCAGCAGAGTGCGGAAGCCTGGTGCATTTCAGTGCCTGCCTGAAAGTCTGGGGCTGGGAGGGCGGTCCGCAGGTGGTGCCCTCCCGCTCCACGGCTCTGGCCGCTCCTGTGGAGTCCGCCCGACCCTCTGCTCGGGCTTGGGAACAAACGGAGCTCACCAGGTGCCAGGCTGCAAACCCGCTGCCTGGTGTGGACCCAGAGTCTAGATTTAGGCACCTCTTGCTTTCTGTCTTTTTTTTTTCTTTTCCAAGACTGAGTTTCGCTCTTGTTGCCCAGTCTGGAGTGCAGTGGCACAATCTCAGTTCACCACAACCTCGGCCTCCTGGGTTCAAGCGATTCTTCTGCCTCAGCCTCACGAGTAGCTGGGATTACAGGTGTGCGCCACCACGCCTGACTTATTTTTTGTATTTTTAGTAGAGATGGGGTTTCTCCATGTTGGTCAGGCTGGTCTCAAACTCCTGACCTCAGGTGATCCACCTGTCTCAGCCTCCCAAAGTGTTGGGATTATAGCCATGAGCCACCACGCCCGGCCTGTCTTTTAATTATGAAAAACATCCCCCCAAACAAAACACAAACATGAAGAGGGGAGGCTGGCGGCGGGGGACAGGCAATTGCATGCTTGGGTGCTGGGGACCGTGGCTAGCTGGGCCAGGGGACTGAGAGGCCACAGGGAACCCTGGGCGAAGGGCAGCCCGCTCCTGTGTCTCTTCTGGCCTCTCTAGTGACCATCAGCATGTGATCCCCTCCTCCCAGAAGGCAGGGAGAGGAGGGGCTGACCCGAGGCCACCATCTCTCTGTCTCAGCAACCAAGAAGCAGCGGCACAAAACCCAGGAGCATTTAAAAAAGGATAAAAGGTGTTGGGGCGGTGAAGGCAGCGGCTCCTTGGGGCTGGCCAGCATGGGGCAGGACGAAGCACCTCATTGGGGCCCGCGGGCCACTCAGTCCCTCCCGCCTGGTCCCCGGTGGAGGCTGCGGCCACTTGTGCTGTGATGTGGCTCCCGGCAGGCAGGCTCAGAGGTATTCCTGTAGAAAGTGCAGCAGCATGACTTTATAGTGCTCGCCTGACTCAGGGCAGCGAATACTGTGCCTCTCGTTGGGGTAGATCTGGAGCTGGTAAGGTTTCCCTGCTCGGATCAGTTGGGAGACGAGGAAGTTTGCGTGGAAAAAGTGCATGTTTTCGTCCAGGAAGCCATGGAGAATGAACAGGCGGTTGGGCTCATTGGGCAGCTTCTACACGTGCAGGGCCATGGAACCTGCCTCATAGCCATGCTGGTTGTTTTCGGGGACATCCATGTAGCGTTTGGTGTACCTTGTGTCGTAGGCCATCCAGACGGTGACTGGGGCGCCCGTGATGGCCACCTTAAACACCTGGGGCTTGTGGATTAGCCCCACGAGCGAGAGGAAGCCCCCGTAGGACCAGTCATGGATGGCAACTCGGCTCAGGTCGATGAAGCCATACTTCTCGGCCACGAACTGCAGGCCCTCCACCTGGTCCTCGATCCCCACCTGGCCCATTTGGTTTTTCAGGGCCCCTTCGAACTGAAGCCCTCGCTGACAGGAGCCCCTGCCATCAATGACGACCACGGCGTAGCCCAGGGAGGCCAGCGTGTTGAGCCGCAAGTACTTGATGCCTTTGAAGGAGTTACTCACCAGCTGCACCTGGGGGCCTCCATACACAAAGAGGATGGTGGGGTGCTTCTTCCTCGGCTGCAGGGCATGGGGCTTGTAGATCATGCCGTAGAGCTGCACATCCGAGCGCGTCTGGAAGTGGAAGATCTCTGGAGGCATGTAATCCGGGGGGCAGCTGGCTGCCTCCATCATGCTGGCCCAGAAGCGGGGCTGCTTGTGCAGGGGGTCGTCGTCAGGGCCGCTCAGCTTGTAGACGTGCACGCAGGGCGGCGTGCTCACACTGCTGTAGTGGCTGACAAACATGTCGAAGTTCTGGCTCATGGAGCAGCTGTGGGAAAAGCCGGGTGTGGTGAGGCTCACGATCTCCCCAGCTGCCTCGTAGCTGACCACGTAAAGGTGGTGCTCCAGTGGCGTGTCCTTGGTGCCCTGGAAGTACACCAGCTTGGTCTCCTCGTTGACCCAGATCTTGGAACCGTGCCTCGCCAAAACCTCCCATTCACCACTGGTCAGAGCAATCTCTTCCTTAATGGGGCACTTAAATTCATCTTCCCCGGGGCTGAAGGGCTCACTCCAGTCGTAGCCCTGGGATTTTAAAACGGGCGGTGAGTTTGTACAAATGGCAGAAGCCGGTCTTGCACTCATTGGCGCGGAGGAAGCAGAGCTCGTCCTCTCCCTCTGATTGGGGGAAGGGATAGAAGATGTCATGAACATTGATCCAGACATTCGTGACCTCCTCATACACCACGTACGGCTGGACGTTCCTGGGGACAGCTCTGGCGGAGGCTAGCCGCTGCTCCTCATTCTCCGTGCTCGGGATGAACAGTGCTGGGGGGAGGAGGACGAGCTGGAGCCACTGCTGGGGCTGGTCCAGGAACATGGCCCAGGCATATTTGCCGTCCCGGGTCCACCCGGCCCTGGCGATGTACTCCACCTTCGGGAACAGCGAGCCGAAAGGCTGCACCAGCTCCTTCTCCTGGGTCGAGACGATCTTGCCTTGCGTGTTGACCTGGAACTCCGCCAGTTTCAAGGCGATCTTGGAATTCTTGCTGCCTGTCCTGGGGTACCCATAGGAGTCCGTTTTCCTTTCTTCTAGTGCAGGAGAGGGGACGTGAATGACCTCCACCTCAGACTCATCGACTTCCTCGTACAGGATTCGCAGTGTCTTGAGGCCCTCTGGACCTTCCCAGGAGGCTGTGGGGCACCACCAGTACCCAGTGAATCGGTCGAACTCTTCCTGTATGACGAAGGTGGCCACGCCCGCAGACTTGGGGTCATCCAGGATATTGGATAAACCTTGGTGGCAGAAGGTCAGCCGCCGCTCCTCGCCCATCTCGATGTTGGCCACCCACAGGTCGCTGTTGTTGATGAAGGAGAAGAAGGCAGGGTCGGTGGGGCAGATTTTGGGGTTCATCCGGGGCCCTGAGCACTGGGTCTTTATTTCCAGCGGCTTCATAGGGGACACCATGAAGCCATTCTTGCCGCTGTCGCGGCAGTGGAAGAGGCTGTTGCTGGCCTGGAAGAGGAGGAGGCCGCTCTCGCTGTGGCAGTTGTAGGAGGTGATGCCGAAGACCCCCAGCCGCTTCCGCTCCCTCAGCAGCTCCTCCTCCCGGGAGTAGACCCTGTGGTGGGGCGTGGCCCGGAAGTGATCCAGCATCTGCTTCCAGGAGAGAAACAGCAGAGCCTCTTTCCGGATCTTCTTGGGAATCTCGGAGTACGGGAGGGAGTTCTCTCGGTTGCCATACGGCATCCCCAGGTAGTAGAGGCGGTGGGAGTGAGGTCCAGACTCATCCGTCTTCTGCACGAACTGGAAGTTGTGGGGCGCCTTGTTGACGATGAGGCCCGAGTACTTGCGGCTGCCGTGGATGATGCTCCGGAGCCCGTCCCACGAGTGCTTCTGCACGTGGAAGCGGGCGGCCGGGTCATCCGTGGCGGCTGCGTCGCCCCGGTCGGCCGCTGCGCTCCCGGTGGTGGCCATCCTCTCAGCCCCCTCAGAATTCAGCGAGAAACTTCTCCAACTTCCGGTGTTCTCCTTGTCCAGGCATAGCTTCTTAACCTTCCGCATTAACCGCTCAGCTGACCTCAGGAGGGCAGAGGTGCCTTTTAAAGGGTCCAGAGAGCCTCCATTCCAGCTGCAGGCGTGGGACACAGACCGGGGCGCGGGGCGGCGGCCGGGCTGAGCAGGGCGTCCCGGGGCCAGCGGCGCCTCACGCTCGCGGCTCCATGCCCGGGACTGCGGCCCCGGAAGTGGCGGGCGCGTGGGACGACCGTAACCTTCTTTAATGCTGTTGAAGTCTTTTTATTGTCACTATGGTTTAATAAATGACTACTATTTTACAGTGACCTATAATTCTGTTTTGATCAAGTGTTTTGAACCTTTTGATATCTTTGACAGGATTCCGAAGGACCAGAATTCTAAATTAAGTCTTCTTGAACTAAAATTAACTTTGAAATTTTTTTCTAGCTGAGCCCCTAGAGAGCCTCAAAGAACACATCTCTCATCCTGAAGATATTAAATGATTAGGGTTATCTGGTAAATGATATAAAAAGCATAATCAAATAATAAGTAATACTAGATCTTCTTTTAGTTATATTTATGGATAAATTATTGAGATGAATATTTCAAAAATCATATAAGTTCATAAAAATTTAATATGTTAGTCATAATTTTGGTTGTCAGGTTAAATCTTCTTTTAAGTTATATTTTTATGGATATTTTATTGGTCTAAGTATTCTAAAGATTAAGTGAAATTTATAAAAGTCTGATAGACCTGTTATGAGCTGGCAGTCATGATTCTGGTTGTCACCTTAAAATGTTGTAAAGAAATGACAAGAAAATTAAATTTTCTTTTCAACTGTGACTTTCATCATATTTTAACCACAGCTATTCTGTCTTTGTCATCCATAGTTATTATTTTTATTTTTCTATAAAATTATTTATAATTGGCTATAGTCTAAAATTGCTTTTCTTAAAGAAAGACTATAACAAGTATACTTAAACTCACATTTATAAAAATTTTAAGATTAATAGACTAAAAATTTCCAAAATTCTGATGAAGAAACTAATGGGCTCAGGAAACTGCTAATCAAGGTCAAGCAAACAAAATTTTAATTACATGAGATTGAATAATTGATGAAAATATTACTTTTATAACTTTTATTTAAAACATTGTGAGAGGCAGAAAGCAAAGGACAGAACAAGAGTCTCTGCCTAGTAATCCAGATAATTCTCACAGATCTTGTCCAAGACCGTCAGTGTGACACATCTACAAGTTTGCAAGAAGCACAGTATTACTGGGCTTAAGGTGCCCCCTAAAGCAAATACAGCTTAGATCACAACACTCAAGCCCTGTGGAATATCTGGAAAGCCTTCCCAAGAAGGATGGGTACAAACAAGCCAAGACGGTGAAGACTACAGTAAATACCTAACTCCTCCATGCCTGCAAATCAAAGAACATCTATGAGCATCAACACCATCCAGTAAAACATCCCCTCACCAAGTAAAACTAAATAAAACACCAGGAACCAATCCTGGAGAAACAGAGATATATGACCTTTCAGACACAGTATTCAAAATAGCTGTGTTGAGAAAACTCAAGAAATTTAAGATAACGCCAAGAAGAAATTCATATTTCTGTCAGATAAATTTAACAAAGAGATTGAAATAATTAAAAAGAATCAAGCAGAAATTCTGGAGCGAATAATTGCAGTTGTCATACTGAAGAACACAATATAATCTTTTAATAGCATAATTGATCAAGCAGAAGAAAGAATTAGTGAGCCTGGAGACAGGCTATTTGAAAATACACAGTCGGAGAAAAACAACAACAGCGAAGCATGCCTACAGGATCTAGAAAATAGACTAAAAGGGTAATTCTAAGAATTATTGGCCTTAAAGAGGAAGGAAAGAAAAATATAGAAATAGAAAGTTTATTCAAAGGGATAATGATAGAGAACTTATTTTTCAAAATGATAAGAACAGAGAACTTTTCTTAAGAACCTAGAGAAAAGATATTAATATCAACAAGAAGGTTATACATCAAGCAACTTTAACCCAAAGAAGTCTACCTCAGTCATTTAATAATCAAACTTCCAAAGTTTAAGAAAAAAGGATGGTAAAAGCAGCAAGAGGAAAGAAGCAAATAACAAACAAGGGAGCTCCAATACATCTGGCAGCAGACTTTTCAGTGGAAATTTTACATGCAAAAGAGAGTGGAATTACATATTTAAAGTGTCAAGGGAAACAACAACTTTTACCCTAGCTTAGTATATCTGGTGAAAATATTCTTCAGACACGAAGAAGGAATAAAGACTTTCTGAAACAAATAAAACTTGAGATGCTTTATCAACAGTAGACCTGTGCTATAAGAAATGCTAAAGACAGTACTTCAATCAGAAATAAAAAGACATTAATGAGAAATAAGTAATTACATGAAGGTATAAAACTCACTGGTAATAGTGACAATATTATAACACTGCAAGTGTATTTTGTACACTATTTTTATCCTAAGTAGAAAGACTAAGCAATGAACCAATAAAAAATGATAACTACGACAACTTTTCAAGACATAGTTAAGACAAAAATATATCAATAGAAACAAAGTGTTAAAAAGTAGAAGGATGAAGTTAAGGCATAGAATGTTTTTTCTGTTTTGTTTGTTTATGCAAACAGTGGTAAGTTATTATCAGGTTAAAATAATGGGTTATAAGAGAGTATTTGCAAGTCTCATGGTAACTTCAAACAAGAAAACACACAAGCAACACAAAAAAAAAAAAAGAAAAGCAAGAGATTAAATCCTATCACCAGAGAAAATTACCTTCATAATGGACTTCATCCAAGTAGACAGCCTGAGAGTCATTTCCTTCAAAACTCCCTTGTTGCTCAAATGTTACTAAAAGGATTTTGATACTGTTAGCCTCCATTTACTCCCTCCAATGTGAGATTAGATCAGCAACCTAGAACAGGTTCATCCCAGCACTGAGGGACATCAAAACCTAACTACAAGCTGGGTGCTGTGGCTCATGCCTGTAATTCCAGTGCTTTTGGAGGCTGAGGCAGGATCACCTGAGGTTGGGAGTTTGAGACCAGCCTGATCAACATGGTGAAACCCCATCTTTACTAAAAGTAAAAAATTAGCCGTGTATGGTGGTGCATGCTTGTAATTCCAGCTACTTGGGAGGCTGAGGCAGGAGAATTGCTTGAACCCAGGAGGTGGAGGTTGCAGTGAGCCGAGATTGCGCCATTATGCTCCAGCCTGGGCAACGAGTGAAACTCTGCCTCAAAAAGAAAAAAAGAAAATCTGACTACAGGATGATTGATCAATGATGCTTTTGGAGAAAGATCTTGATCAAAAGGGGAAAATTAGAAAATTCTCAGAATCAAAATGGAGTCACTAGTTTTTTTTTTTTCTTTTTGCAAAAACCAAAACAAACCCTGACAGACAGAGCTGGGGAAAGCTGTGAAGAGAGAGTTCTCATGCATAAATGCCTGCTAACAAATATTATCACAAAAAACTGCAAAAAACACAAGGCCATCATGGCCATACACACAAAAAAATACTTCTGCAAGAACGTGTGTCCAGCAATTTCCCGTCCAACCTTGAATTGGTATCACCCCTGTTACTGATTTGTAGCCAAGAATAATTATATCAGAATAATCAGAATTATATCAAAATATCAAAATTTCTCCTCATTTTTTCTTTAAAAGCCTTTGCCTTGGGCTGGGGGTGGTGGGGATAGCATTAGGAGAAAAACCTAATGTAGATGACGGGTTGATGGGTGAAGCAAACCACCATGGTACATGTATACCTAGGTAACAAAGCTGCACATTCTGCATACATACCCCAGAACTTAAAAAAAATATATAAAACCTTTGTCTTTCTTCCCTGAACATGTACATAGTTAACAATGGCATGTGTATTCTCATTGCAATGCCTTATTCCTGAAGAAATGTCATTTTCTTATAGAAAGCCTCTGTTATTTAGATTGACATACATATCTACTTTCTGTTTTTTCTACTTTTGGATTTCAAGTGGACATAACTGAATCAATGATAATTTTTGGGACACGGAATATTATTATTATTGGTACATGTATATACTTTATTTGGCTAGTTAGGCAGTCATTTATTCTAGTAATAATTAAACACTGGTGAGCCCACCTTGTATCCTATCATTTCTATCATTTAGTCATTGTCACTAAACACTATATGACCCTTCTATAAGGCATTATTACATCTGGTTTTGCCCTTTTGCAAGCTCTCTTTTATACCATATCACAGTCATTGTTGAAAACAGAAATTTGATTATATCATTACCCTGTTTGCAATCTTCCTTATTACCCTGTGTTGTATTTCCATAAATATTTTTTGGAAAGCAAGACTCACAGTCATGAATCACCCCTTGATCTGTAGAGATAGTCAAGGCAACAAGGGAAACATAAGTAGATCATATGAAACAAATTCCTGGAATTGGTACTTGACACAAACTTTGTCACAAGGCACAAACAAAACAGAAATCCAATTACTAGAACCAGGCAAAAAAAACCAGAACATGATGAAATCAAAGCTAACCATTAGTCAGTAAGCAGCCCACAATGAATGAATTAGGCAATACACATATGCTGTATGAGTTTCCAAATGCATAGCTTAAATTTGTATTCAGCATGCCAGAATACTAAGGGGGAAATAATCTGAGATAAAGAACAAAACTGAGTTAATTAAAGTAAAGAGTATAGAGGAGTCAAAAGACACTGTGCTGTGGGGTTTTGATGGGAAAAAAAACCAGATATGACAGATGAAGAACTTTTAAAAATGACTAAAAAATGATAGCCGGAGAAATTGAAACCATAGTTCTAATGCTGTAGCACAAAGGATAATTAAGTCTAGGTGGCCATTCTCCCTGAACTGCAACAGATGGCTGGACAATTAAATGTATTCAGTGATTAGGCTGGGTGCAGCGGCTCAGGTCTATAATCCTGGCACTTTCGGAGGCTGAGGCAGGGTGGATCACTTGAGGTCAGGAGTTTGAGACCAGCCTGGCCAACATGGTGAAACCCTGTCTCTACTAAAAATACAAAAGTTAGCAGGGTGTAGCGGCACATACCTGTAATCCCAGGTACTCGGAGACTGAGATGAGAATAGCTTGAACCCGGAAGGTAGAGGTTGCAATAAGCTGAAATCATGCCACTGCACTCCAACTTGGGCAACAGAGTGAGACTTTGTCTCAATAATAATAATTAATAATAATAATAATCATAAAATAAAATAAAAAATAAACGCAGCTTTAAAAATATGTTTTATATTCTGCGAATTTACTGAATTCATTTATTAGTTCTAACAGCTTTTTTTTTGGGGGGTAAAGTCTCGAGTTTACTGTATATTCAAAAAAAAAAAAGAAAAAAATGTTATTCAGTGATTGGTTGAACCTAAGAAAAAGAAAAAGTTGAACTTGAGTTTGCTCAGTATTCCAAAGAGGCTATATATTGGACAAATTAAGAAGAGAACAGAGATTCTGTCACGTTGGATGGTAGAAAACTGCGTAAGAAAAAGGCACGTGTTTGTTCCAGAATTCACATAATAATATCATACACTTATAATTTATATCTAGAGATTTTCAACACAGCAATACAGAAACTTAGTTCACAATTAAAAACCTATCTGACTTTGACGAAATTAGTGACTTTATTCAGAAAAGGGTCACAGTGAGATTACTCAAAAGCCTCAAATCTATTCCAAAATTCAAAACAAATTTCAAAATCTGATACCACTCCCTTTATTTATGCCTCCTTTTTCTTATTCCCCGTGAGGGGGGTGGGGAGTTGGGGAGAGATAGCATGGGGAGAAATGCCACATATAGGTGAAGGGGAGGAAGGCAGCAAATCACACTGGCAAGTATGCACCTATGCAACAATCTTGCATGTTTTTCACATGTACCCCAAAATCTAAAATGCAATAAAAAAAAAAAGTCACAGATTTCTGAGTAAATTATCTGCTAACTTCCAGGTCCACTCAACTATTTTATTTCTTCAGCTTCCCCCAAGCCTGGCCCTTCTTGGAGGCTTTGGTCTGTACCATAATTGTTGTAAACCTTAAAGACGGAGCTGCTGCAGAGGCTTATGAACAGCAATTTATTTCTCTGTTTTGGAGGCTGGGAAGTCTGCTGGCAGATTCAGTGTCTGGTGAGAGTTCACTTCCAGGGTACTTAGATTACTTCCAGGGTTATAGATTACTTCCAGGGTTATAGATTTTTTAGCAGTACTTCCCATGACAAAGGGATCAGACTGTCTCTCAGGGATCTCTTTCATGAGGGCAATAATCCCATTCATAAAGGCAGAGCCCTCATGACCTAATTATCTCCCAAAATCCCTGCCTGCTAATACCTTGGGGGTTAGGATTTCAACAAATGAATTTTGAGGAGACACACACATTCAGACCACAGCACTAAGTAATATTTTGTTTAATTCCAGACATTGTAAAATAAACCTTGCTGAGTTTTAAATTATTTTTCTTCCTTTAGATATTCTTAAGATTTAGTCTAGAATGCTGTTATATTCTTAGAAACAATTTGATTCTTTGGGTCTTGCCTTTAAAATTTGTTAGGTGGGATCCAGTCAACAAGTAGCTAGGACTAATTTCCCACCTCTGTGCTAAGACTCATCTGTGAACTCTGCCCAACACCCCATGAATTGTGAGTTTTCTATGTTAACAGTCACTTTTCCTGGCCCTTTGTATAACTCTAATCCTTTATCATTCTTTCCCCAGGCTCAGGTAATTTCCTCACATGCATGCACTTACCAACACTCAGCTAAATACTCAAAGGGGACTCTACAGATATGCAGGTCTGTCTCCTCGCCTTCTCCCTACTCTCCCTCTCTTCTCTCTCTCTCTCTTCCTGCAACTATCTCCTCTATGAGACTATTTCCTGTGAATTCTAGCCACCTTAGTCTCCAGGATTCTCAGCTTCTTCTCCCCAACTCTGGGAATCCTCTGATCATTCTCTGGGTTTCCTATTCCACAGTACCCTGGAAACTATCTCAAGGCAGTAAACTCAGCTTAGCTTCTCATCTCTCATGGATCACTATCCTTGAGATCCAGGCAACAACTATTCTTGCTGCCTGGTTTTCAGTGTCTTGAAAACCATTGCTACACATGTTTGGTTTGGTTTTTAGTTGTTTCAAGTGGAAAGGTAAACACACTTCCCATTTCTTCATTTTGAATAGAAGCAACATTGTCTTGTTCACCTAGCTTTTTAATTTTTCACCAATCTATTTCTTCCATTCTTTTACTGTAACTTTTCAATTGGGCTCTTATGCTACTAGATTTTTGCTATGGTATTCTACTTTCTCTGCATTTACTCTTGCTCTGATTTCCATTGTTAGCCTGGCCATAAGTCATCCTCAACATCACCACCAAGATGAGATATGTAAAAGACAAAGCACTTTAATACTCATGTTTCAAACTATTTAATGCCATTACTTGCCTAAAGTGTAAAATTATAGTTCTTTAAAATGGTATATAAAACTCCTCTTTATGTAGCCCTTGTTTACCTCGGCAATAATAACAACATTATCAACAACAGCAACAAAACAGGTTATATTGAGTACCTCCCATCTGACAGGGACAGGTAGATGTCTTTTTGAAAAAAAGGTAGTTCCTCTCCTGATAGCCTAAGACTAGCAAGTAAGATAAACAATAAATACGAAAAGTATAATTGACAATCCTTATAAGTACAGGCCATCATGAGTGCATACTTTCTGGGGTCATTCAGGGTTAGAGTTATTTCTCCTAGTGAAGTGATGTTTACTGAGAAAGTATATGTGAATAAGAGTTAGCTTAGAGAAAGGTACTGGTAGGGAGGCAGTAAACACAGAAGGAACAATATGTATGACATACCAGGAGGCAGGGAAAGATTTGGCAGGCCCAAGAAGTGGAACAAAGTCAGGGTGCCTTTGTTGCCTGGGTTCTAGTGACTGTCTCTGTGGAAGGCTGGAGATGCACCTTTAATTCCCCATTTCAGGCCCATCACTAACACCTGACAGTAGGTATTCCACGATGAACTATTAGTAGTTCTTTTTAGCTTATATGTTTTATATACAAATATTCATTTGTATGTGCTATTTCTTGTGCCTTAAACTTTATCATTTGTCCCTTTGGCAATATTATTCTCATCTTTTAAGATACAATTTAAGCCTCTCTTTAGAGAAAATAATTTTCTGTTCATTCTTTTCTCTCAGTACGTAGGACTAATTTTTCCATTATTTTTAACCCTGTGCTTTAACTCTATGTTTATTATTGACATCATATGTGTTTCTCTTACTTGAATCTGAGTTAAATAGAGCTGAAACCACGTTTTGTTAATTTTTGTTTCACCATTTGTAAAATCAGTAATAGTCTTGGCTAATGCTCTTGGTACATTTCATCCCATTAGAAAAGAAATGACAAATTCTGTGTCTCAACAACTTACACAAAATTACTCATTAGACACATTTGATTATGGAAATCATATTAAAAGTGGATACAATAAAACATTAATTATTTAATTATGCTTTGCTTGTTTTGCTTTAGTTTTTAACATAATTTTTCTACATAACAATTACTACTTTTTTGTGTGTCTTATATATTTGTCCAAAACGAAGTTCAAAAATGTAAAATATTTAATTCAGCAACAGCAGCATATTAGTATTTCCCCTAATTTTTCGAAATCTGTGTGAAGTGTTTCCCAATTTCCTTTGGTTGTTTCATGTCACATAGTGAAAAGAACATGAGTATGAAATGGAACCTCAGCTCTTTCAATGACTTCCCTTTTTGGGTTGACTCCACCTCTATACATGGGCTTTTCATTTTCATGAGAGTGAAGTGATTTTTAGAATTCTTAGTCCTTTCCTTTAGAAGAACATTTCTATGGAATAATACAAGAAGATTTAGGGAATCACTGAAGTTATAAAACTTTGGAATGAACAAACTCGGAATGATGCTACTTGAAGACTCTGGATCTGCTGGTAAAAGCTTCTCATTTATTCTACATTTCCTCTTTAACGGGGTATATAATTATTATGACAGTTAATGGATGTGATTTAAAAGTGGCATCAGGAGAGAAAGGAGTGAAAAAAGGACACAGGCTTATATGGCAGCACCTTTGATCTGCCAGAGATTCAAAATTGAAGACATGATATAGGAATCAGAGTTGGCATTAATTTTGTAAAACTGCTGAGGTAAAATTAAGTCACAAACTAAGGTTAGCTGAAATGTGTTGAGTATGAAAAAAATAGTTGTTAGAAGATATGGAATTTTCAGGAATGAATATTGATAGAGAGTTAATTACATAAAGAAGGTTATCTACTCTGATAAGTGAGTTATCTACTTTAAGACTTATATGGACATGTTAAAATCATTTAGCATTTTTAGTTTCAAATTAGTGTTGGGTTAAAGTAACAAGAAGATATGGGAGTAATAACAGCGTTAAAGAGTGTATTATGTGATAATGATGTAGGTAGAGATGACAAGATTTAAAATTTGGGTTTTTCAGATATGAACATCATATTTTATTCCATCAAGGTATTGTTCAGCTAGCTACTATTTGGCAAGCATCAAGCCAGGTACTGATGAAATGATGGTGAACATGATAGATATAATGCATTTACTTATGGAACTTATCCTCTGTCAGTGTGGCTCAGGTAGACTTGAAGATGGGGGCATCTGCCATTGAATATAGAGGTGGTTAGGGAATATACAAGTCTCAGGATAGCTTCCCTGTGCCTGCTGGGAGAATTGTCCACTACTAAGTTTCATTGATATTGTTTCCATTTTCCAGGTTTTAAGGGTTGCCTTTGCAATTCTTATTTCCACCACCAACCTTCTTCTCATCCCTTACCTCTAGGTTGCCTATAAACATGAACGTTTTCAAAGCTATTCGCAGAAACTATATGATCCTGGGTACGAATGTTTCCTGCTTGCCTTGCAATTTAGAAGGAAGGGTTTTCTGTCTTGGTTTGACCTTCTTTGTTAATTAACCTCTGAAACCCATCTATCTTCTCCAAAGTCTCTTTTTGGGAAGATGCTACTTTTGCCTTCTCTCCTGTTTCACAGACTTCAGAAGACATTTTGTCAACTTGAGTCCCTTCACTATTGCTGTGGTTTTACTTCTCAGTGCCTGTTTTTTCACCAGTTCTCATGGTGAGTACTTTGTCAAATTTACTTACAGCCTTAGCCCATTCTGACAATGAATGGTTAAAAAGCAAACAATTTTTCTGAAGGCCGAGTAGCATCTAAAAACTAGGTGGCATGTTCCATGCATTCAAAGGATTAATTATTATTAAAAGCACACAATAAAAATATAACCATGCAACACCAAGATATTAGCATGATTCCTTCCCATAGAAAATAAACTCACAGGAGAAAAATGAATTTTACTTAAAGATTGGAAATACTGTTGAGCTGAAAAATAGGAAAGAATACAAAGGAGGAGAAACTTCAGAATTATTAAAACAAAAGTGAGTTTGGGGAACATATTAGTAAATGCAAATGCCAAAATTTATCTAAAAATGTTTTGAGAGATGCCAGGTTGGTGGGACCACCAGGTTCCTAAATAAAGCTAAAATATGCCAAGGAGGCAACTGAGATCATCTATCATCTGTGGGTGGAAGCAGAGCACAAAGAGGTTTATTTTATGGCAGAAAATAACAGGAAAATATCTCCATCTTAATTTTTATTTAAGTAGATAAATTTCAGTCAGATTTCAACTAGTGTTTTTAAGATTTATGCTATTTTGCATATATGTATGAAATAAGGGTTAAATTTCTTACAACTAGTCTTTTCATCTTCATAAACTCTCTATCAGCCTTCTTTCTATTGATCTTAGGATTCTGGAGAAACTTGTAAAGCTCATCCCTATAACATTTTGTAGCAGCTTATTTAACTCAAAAATGCTTCATGGAAATTATATAAATTGCCATTATTAAGACTATCCAGCCATAAAATAAATATATTAAACATAGTTGTATGACTTACCTTTACTGGCTATATAGCACTGCTTAATTTGAAGCCAATGCTACTGACATTTATATTTGAATGCCTGTGAAATGTCATTTTTCTATTTTACCATGGATAGGACTAGGATGGTTTTCAAATCTGACTTTGAAGGATTAAATAAGTAATGTAATTTTCTACCTACTCTTTGCAACCTTGGCCAATTACTGTCTTAATCCACTGTCGCAGGAGGAACAGACAAGGAGCTGAGGCTAACTGATGGTGAAAACAAGTGTAGTGGGAGAGTGGAAGTGAAAGTCCAAGATGAGTGGGGAACGGTGTGTAATAATGGCTGGAGCATGGAAGCAGTCTCTGTGATCTGTAAGCAGCTGGGATGTCCAACTATCATCAAAGCCACTGGATGGGCTAATTCCAGTGCAGGTTCTGGACGCATTTGGATGGATCATGTTTCTTGTCGTGGGAATGAGTCAGCACTTTGGGATTGCAAACATGATGGATGGGGAAAGCATAGTAACTGTACTCACCAACAAGATGCTGGAGTGACCTGCTCAGGTAAGACTTGCATTAGTCAAAGCCTCCACACAAAATCCTTGGTGGGAAAGAAATATGTAGATGGGTTAAAACCTAGAAAAAGCCACTTTCCTGTAAACAATCTAGTTCACGTATAAAATTACTCAATCCATTGCTAGAAAACCATAAAACACAAGCTCATTTTTTTAAATTAAAAAAATTCTGAGCACTGTGATTAATGAGGAAGTGACTGGCTTCAATTTTATCCACAATCTTAGACAAAAGGCCAAGAAGTGGTGGCTTATATTTTATATTCAGTAAGCTTACTGTAACCTCCTACTTCTGAATCATAAAAATATCACGACATCTAAGTTATTTCCTTGTTTTCCTTCCAAGTGACTTGTTTTGATGTGTTGACCCACAAATTATTACCCTTTTGTCCATTAACTGAGAATCAATTTAGTGAATCAAAAAACAACTATTTCTAGCATTAATGCATCATTTCTTGTTGTAGGAAGGATTCTTTGAAAGTATAATTGCTCGATCCAGTGTACAATGCTATTCATTCCATTTACATTGTGGTTTTAATTTACAAAACATTTTCATATGTTTTATTGCAACTGACCCCACAATAACTGAGAAAGTCATGTGTCAGACCTTTCTGCTGACAAATCCTAAGGGCATGTTTCTGACCCAATTCAGATTCTTGGGCTCCCCATTTCTCCTTGCTTGTTTCATTAATTTTTATGCAACCCTCTCACCTCCCAGTCTCTCTTGTAGACTGTCTAGAAAGGACTTATCTCTATCCAGACATCATGATGTGATAATAGAAACCCACAGTAGTATCTAGAAAAATGCTGAAATAAATTCTCACATAGCTAAAGCATGTATCATATGATTTTGTGCAAGTTGTCAAATCTCTCTAAATTTCAGTTTCTGAGGACTTAATGATATAATACATGTAAAACTACTGGTACACTGTTTGGTATGTAACAAGTGCTGAAGATCCTCACGGCTCAGTTCTCTTGGTGACTCAGTTCTCTTCTCTTCCTCTTCCTTCTCCTCTTCCTTTCCTTTTATTTTGGATTACTATGGGAGGTGTGAAATGGGGAATAACAAAAGTAACATTTACAACAAAGTTTAAAATTATCATAAATTTTACCAGGCTCTTACCGTAATTATTACAGTCTAGAGAATTGGCTGTTTAGCTAAAACATCAGTGTAGTACTTTTAGCTCGTTTTCTGTTGTTTTATAATTACCAGTGGAGTTAATCAATTTGCTTTTTGAATTTACACACCTAAAGCTTTAACTGGAGCACAATAATAGAAAAGAACCAACAGCCATTCAAAGACCCACTAATTTCATGTGGTTACAGAGTCTTCATTTCTGAGATTCTCCTCCCTAATTAATGCTCAATCCTCAGAGCCTCTACCTCTTGGGAGATTGTGTTATTATTACATGCACTGAGGAGATACAGCCTAAGAATGAAGAGACTCTGGTGCTAGCTAGACTGCCTTTTGTCCTATATCCTGTCTCTATTATTTTCTAGGTATTTGACCCTGTGCTAATTATTTAACCTCAGTTTACTTATCCTTGAAGTGGGGATAGTGATAATAGCATATAATGCCTAAAATTGTTGTGAGGACTAAATAAGATAGTGTGTGTGATGCAGTAAGAACAGCATATCCATATGTTGACTGAATTCTTATTCTAATTAATTGCTATTATTTGCTCATAATAAAAATTCTTGTTAAGTAGTGGTCTTTGCCTGGAGTTCAGAGCTCTTAAAATTAAACTCCTTTTTTCAAGAAGAGCTTCTAAACATTTTCTTCAACCACAAAGAGTTTTTTTTTTTTTTCCTGGTGTCTCAAAATGTTAACCACAATTTTCTTTTCTCGGGTATTTTAGGCCTCATAGAGAATCTAAGGGATTGTGTATAGTGAGAAATTTCTTCATGAAAAAGCTACTTGTTGATTTAAAAAAATGGCACCAGTCGAAGCTAGCGTCCGGGCCAGCGGAGCGGCGTCGGCGGGGTTGGCCGTACCGCGTGGCGCCAGAGCCTGGGCGGGCCAGGGGCGGGGAGTCAAGGCCGGGGAGCGGGTGACGGGCGGGCGGGCGGAGGGCTTGCTCCCGTGTGGTCCTCGAAGCGCCCCGAGGTCCGGTCTCCGCGCAGTCTCGGAGGAGGATGCGACCGGGGGGTCCCGGGCGGGGCGAGCGGCGGCGTGTGGCGCGGGGCCGGTGTCCGCGGGAGGGAGGCGCTGCCGGTGGCCGCCCCCGCTGCTGTTGCTTGCTGGGCTCGCCGCGCCCTGCCAGTGGGACCCCCGCCGCTCCGGTCCCGGCCACCGCTGGTGACCGCTCGCCGCCCCCTCCCCGCCCCCGGGAGGCTTCACCCGCGCCCTCCCTCAGGACGCGCCAGCGGAGTTCCGGCCCCTTCGCCCCGGACGCGGAGGCCGGAAGATGGCCTGGGTGCTCAGGATGGACGAGGTGATCGAGTCCGGGCTGGTGCACGACTTCGACGCCAGCCTCTCGGGCATCGGGCAGGAGTTGGGCGCCGGTGCCGACAGCTTGAGTGACGTCTTGGCGTTGGCCATTTTCAAGCAGGAAGATTCCAGCCTTCCATTGGATGGGGAAACAGAGCATCCGCCCTTTCAGTATGTGATATGTGCTGCAACGTCGCCAGCGGTAAAACTGCATGAGAAACATTTACTTGAACCAAGGTCAGTCTAAACGAAATTCGGATGCTGGATAATCGGAAAATGGGTGATATACCTGAGATCAGTGGAAAATTAGTAAAGAGCATCATAAGGGTTGTATTCCATGACAGACGGCTACAATACACAGAGCATCAGCAACTTGAAGGATGGAAGTGGAATCGCCCAGGAGACAGACTTCTTGATTTAGATATTCCAATGTCTGTGGGAATAATTGACACAAGGACAAATCCAAGCCAGTTAAATGCGGTTGAATTTCTGTGGGACCCAGCAAAACGCACCTCTGCCTTCATTCAGGTGCGCTGCATCGGCACGGAATTTACTCCACGGAAGCACAGAGGTGAAAAGGGAGTGCCCTTTAGGATCCAGGTTGACACCTTTAAGCAGAATGAAAATGGGGAATACACAGATCATCTACACTCAGCTAGCTGCCAAATGAAAGTTTTTAAGCCTAAAGGTGCAGATAGGAAACAAAAAACTGACCGAGAGAAGATGGAAAAGAGAGCAGCTCATGAAAAAGGAAAGTATCAGCTGTCCTATGATACCACTATCCTCACAGAGATGAGGCTTGAGCCTATAATTGAAGATGCAGTTGAACATGAGCAGAAAAAGTCCAGCAAGCGGACTTTGCCAGCAGACTACTGTGATTCTCTGGCAAAGCGAGGCAGTTGTTCTCCGTGGCCTGATGCCCCCACAGCCTATGTGAATAACAGCCCTTCCCCAGCACCCACTTTCACCTCCCTACAGCAGAGCACTTGCAGTGTCCCGGACAGCAATTCTTCTTCCCCAAATCATCAGGGAGATGGAGCTACACAGGCCTCTGGTGAACACATTCAACCTTCAGTTACAATCCAGGAAACACAGCAATGGCTGCTCGAAAACAGATTCTCTTCCTACACAAGACTGTTTTCTAATTTTTCAGGTGCCGACTTATTAAAACTGATAAAGGAGGATTTAGTTTAAATTTGTGGTGCAGCCGATGGAATTCGGCGCTATAATTCACTGAAGTGAAGGTCGGTTAGGCCCCGTTTAACCATCTATGTCTGCCGGGAGCAGCCAAGCAGCACAGTGCTGCAAGGGCAGCAGCAAGCTGCAGGCAGTGCAAGCGAGAATGGCAGTGGGGCACCCTATGTTTATCATGCGATTTACTTGGAAGAAATGATGGCCTCAGAAGTAGCTCGAAAACTTGTGCTGGTGTTTAATATTCCTTTCCACCAAATTAATCAGGTGTACAGACAGGGTCCAACTGGTATTCACATTCTTGTTAGTGATCAGATGGTTCAGAACTTTCAAGATGAGAGTTGTTTTTTATTCTCCACCGTAAAAGCTGAAAATAGTGATGGCATCTACATAATTTTGAAGTGATGTCTTATATAAACTGAACTATATTCAGTACCAAATAGTCACACTTACAAGTGTGTGAAGACTGAATCCAAGAAGTCTTGGGATTGGATTTTACCATGTGAAATGTTTCATACTGAAAACACAAGATGATCTTTCTAATGAGCTGTATGAGAGGTGAATCTTCTCACTGTCACTGCCATAGCCAAGCATCCTCAAGAGAGTGAGCACATCGGCACAGCATGCATCCAGCTCTGGAGGCCACGGTGCAGGCATAGCTGCCTGCTTCTCTGGCAGAGGCCAGTAAATACAGTTCCTAGAAGCAGCCTTTGCTGTCTTTTTACACTGTATGCAGTTTGGAAATGAATGTAAAAAATAATGTGAGCATTTACCTTTCTGGGCCAGTTTGGCTTTTATTGCCTGAACCTTATGCTGACCTGGAGAGGAGATGGGCGGGACAGTGCTGTTGTGGAGCCAGCAGTGAATCTGTATGCGGAGAGATGTGTTGTGTTGATGCAGCCATTGGTGGTCAGGTAAGAGGCTTGGCACCTTCTTGGAAGAAATCATGTCTAAGGGTGTACGTTTGATGCGATCATGCCAGATCGGAGAAGATCCAAGCCAGGAAGATGGGCTTGAAGCAAACTGCATTATCAGGGGTACCTTGATGAGAGGATCAGTGTAAATCTTAATAGGTACAAAGACTTTTGTGTTTTGGCTTTGTCACAGACTTATTGAAAAACTATTTTGCTTCTGCTTCCATTTTTAGCATTTTAGTTTCTGCTTTTCATTTTTGGAGATTCTTTGCCTTTTAAACTCATGTGGCTTTTCTCTCGTTTTCTTCCCTCTCTCCATCTCTGACTACTGCCCCTCACCTCACCCTAACCCCCCACCCCCACCATCCCTTTAAAGCCCTACCCCAGACATTGGAAATAGGTGACCCAAGTAGGGGGAGAAAGTATTGTCGTTGATAGCTTCTGACTAGGTGTTAAGGGATCTTCATTATGAACAAGATGAAATTTTTTTCATGGAAACACTAGATGTTAGCTGTCAAACACTAAAATGTACCATCCAAATTCCTTAAACCTCTCCTCAAATATTGAGCTTTAGTACAATCATGGATAGACATGCTGGTGATTCTTTAGGGGCTTTTTATACACCACGTTATAGCTTCTTTCTTTATAAAATGAGTGCCTCTTTAATAAAACCAAATGCTTGTCTGCTAGCATACTTTTCAAAGGAAATCCACTGTTTTCTCTCTTTCCTCCTATAGCTCCGTCTTTCATCCAGAACCTTCCCAAAATCTATCAGCAAGCATGTTTGAGGCCTGTGGTGTAGGGGACTGAATTTTTTTTAAAACTTCAATTCCATTTTAATTGTAGCATCTCTCTGTCCATATACCCAGATGTCTTGATTTGAATGTACTATTTGATCCTCATCTTTGTTCAGGCAAAAATAGGAAATGAGTAATTTTGAGTTTGAAATCTCTCCTAGAAGACAAACTACTTCAGTGGGTAAAAGCTTTGACATTTTATGTTTTATTCATAAAGGGGGTTAATTATTTGCTACAGAGAAGCACGGTCTGTTTTCATCTTCAGTTTGAAAATATCTGTAACTCTAATAGACCCTATAGGCAGAGAGCTTTCCTTTCTAACTTTTTCCCTTTGCTTTTGTGTCACCACATGTTTTCTATACCAGTCACTGGGGAAAGAAGTGAGTTTATCTCTTGTTTCAAAAGCTTTGCTTGTCTATTTAGCATTCCTTTTTGTATCTCAAGATTTATGGAACAATAAATGTCATTTAATGCTGTGTGCTTATTTTGAATTCTTCATCAGGTTTTAGAAGTGGGGTAAAAATACTTTGATGTTTATCAAACTTGAAATTATACTGAATGGCATTGAACATGAGTTTGTCTCAGTGAAACAGGCTAAATAAATTATGGCACCAGCAAAAAAAAAAAAAAAGAAAAAAAATGGTACCAGATGCTTTGGGGAGGGAAAAAAGGCTTTGGTTCAAAAGGGAAATTGGTAAAAAATGAATATTTTGATCAATTTTTCCCTCAACTTTTAAGAATTTGGTATACCACAAAGTATTTCTGCAAACTATTATGCTTGTTGAGGTATTTCTGTCTTTGCTTTTTCTTACTTTCTGATTTCAAATTCAACTTTAGTCAATCATCATGTTTTGAACTATTTATAATAAAGAAAAGCTAAAGCCGGGCGCGGTGGATCACGCCTGTAATCCCAGGCCGAGGAGGGTGGATCACGAGGTCAAGAGATCGAGACCATCCTGGTCAACATGGTGAAACCCCGTCTCTACTAAAAATACAAAAAATTACCTGGGCATGGTGGCACATGCCTGTAAGCCCAGCTACTCAGGAGGCTGAGGCAGGAGAATTGCCTGAACCCAGGAGGCGGAGGTTGCGGTGAGCCGAGATCGCGCCATTGCACTCCGGCCTGGGTAACAAGAGCGAAACTCCGTCTCAAAAAAGAAAAAAAGAAAAGCTAAAATAAATGATCAACTGATGACCAGTTTGTCATTTTTACTTCCTTTTTGTATGGGCCAATTTTCTTTTTTTAAATAAATAACTTAAGTCAAATTTATCTATTTCTATTTAAAAAGAGTATTGACATCTGTCCTAGTAATGGAAGGAAACAAAACAAAACAAAAGAGAAAGTTTAAAAACTTTAATTTGTAAAACATTTTCCTTTGTAAGTAGTTATAGATAAAAATCCTAATTGCTTCCTAGATTGTATCATATTAAAATTCTCCACTGTGTGGAGCTGGGCAACATCTATAATCAGGCACCATTTTAAGGACAACATCAAATCCCAAGTTTCCACAGGAAACTTATTTTCTAAAATAACTTCTAAATGAATATAATTTCTGAACTCTGGTCTTTTCTCTGCTCCAGATGGATCCAATTTGGAGATGAGGCTGATGAATGGAGGCAATATGTGTTCTGGAAGAATAGAGATCAAATTCCAAGGACAGTGGGGAACAGTGTGTGATGATAACTTCAACATGGATCATGCATCTGTGGTTTGTAAACAACTTGAATGTGGAAGTGCGATCAGTTTCTCTGGTTCAGCTCATTTTGGAGAAGGCTCTGGACCAATCTGGTTTGATGATCTTGTATGCAATGGAAATGAGTCAGCTCTCTGGAACTGCAAACATCAAGGATGGGGAAAGCATAACTGTGATCATGCTGAGGATGCTGGAGTGATTTGTTCAAGTAAGGACTGATCTTGGCTCATTCTGTTCTCCAGGAGAGGACAAAAGTAAGGGGTAATAAATCCCAAGAGCCTGAACTCTTAACTTCAAGTTCCAGTTCTGATACCTGTGGACTTTTTACCTTGACTGAAATTAGGAGAAATAGGTTAGGGAAGAAGGGTGTATAGTGAAACTGAGATCCAGATCATAAGAAAAGAAGAACGTGTTTAGGAAAAGCCCATAAATAAAGGGAGAGACAGAAAAGAAAGAGGAAAAAGGAAGGACGGAAGGGCTTTACTAGGAAATTTTGCTTTATGAAGGAGTTTTAAGAGCAAACCACTCCAGTTATCATCTAACGCACAAAAGACTCCTTTTTTGCTGCATTAACCCACTTCTTCCCAAATCATTTTTCAAGTTCACAGAATCAAATCACTTTTTAAAAATCGATATTGGTTTCCCACTAAAACTTTACTTACACTAGACATGCATATGTCTGTCTAGAGACTTTCACATTGTATACTCAGACTGGGGGCAGGGACAATGGGTTTTTGTGTGCAGGGATACCACTCTTCGTTTTTCAATTGAATTCTTAGTATGAAAGGAGATTGAGTGTGTCCTGAACCCCAGAGAACACTTAGGAAAATAAGAGTAAAAAATCCCTATCTTCACCAGGTCTCTCTCTGCAAATAAAGGAACGTTCACTCAAATTCATTTAAAAAGAAGAGAATACTGGCTTCCAAAACTGGGGAATCCAGAGGGTATAGTTGGCTTCATGCATGGTTGGATTCAGGTTTTGAACAACGTCATCTGGGTTCTATCTCTTTCTCCATGTCTTGAACAGGTTTTTTCTTGTCGAACAATGTAATCAGCTATAGCCTGAACCGTAATGAATGGAACTCCTAAAGAGATAGATTTTATTAGCTGGAGAATGTGAAGAATTGGAGTAAAAAAAAAGCAGACTGTACCTTCCATTCTTTTTTACCCATCAAAATTTCTCTAGGCTCCCAGTCAGCACATGCTGAGGAATCACAATAAATAATATTGTGGGAATGAAAACTAAAGGTGCCAGAGGAATTTTATTACAGAGTATTCTTCAGAATTAATATCTGTTCTTTGAAGAATATTGATTTGGGGAAGGCGATAATTTTAGTAATGAAGTCTTCTTTCTCTTCTCTTTGCTCTGCTTTTAAACTAAGAAGTGGTCACCAAAGGTTCAGGTATACAACACAGACTAGGTAGTATCAGTGGAAAGCACAGTCAGAGGCAAAAGGGAGTGCTAAGTGTGGAGGCAAACTGAAGGATGTGGGTGCTACCTGAACACATGCAAATATATTTTAACCAGGAAAAGTAAACAGTTCTGGCTGGGCGTGGTGGCTCATGATTGTAATCCAAGCACTTTGGAGGCCAAGGCGGGCGGATCACCTGAGGTCGGGAGTTCAAGACCAGCCTGACCAACATGGTGAAACCCCGTCTTAAAAACAAAAAAAAAGTAAACAGTTCTAACAAGAACTCTGTGGTGGTCAAATAAGCAGGTCTCTAGATGAGATTCAGCCCTTAGGTCTCCTGTTAGGAGCACTTCCTGTAGTATATGCTGCCTATACTGGAAAGTCCCATCTTCCTGCCTGATCCACTCCTTCTCCCATCTTGAATGATTTCCAGTGGTAGTATAGTACCTCACCTTTTTCTCTGTCTCTACTTATATCTCTCCCTTTTTCTTTAACTCATCTCAGGTACAGTTATTTATAGTCTCTTGTTCTTGCTTCCTTATCCCAGACCTGTTGTGTGTCTCTGTTACAGATGGAGCAGATCTGAGCTTGAGACTGGTAGGTGGAGTCAATAAATGTTCTGGAAGATTAGAAGTGAGATTCCAAGGAGAATGGGGGACAATATGTGACGATGGCTGGGATAGTAATGATGCTGCTGTGGCATGCAAGCAACTGGGATGTCCAACCGCCATCACCGCTGTTGGTCGCGTTAATGCCAGTGAGGGATCTGGACACATCTGGCTTGACAGTGTTTCTTGCCAGGGACATGAATCTGCTATCTGGGAATGTAAACACCATGAATGGGGAAAGCATTATTGCAATCACATTGAAGATGCTGGTGTGACATGTTCTGGTAAGTTAAAACCAAACTGAAACCAAAAAACTAAACAAAAAGAAAAGTAGAAAGAGAAAGCCCTACACTCCTCAGGAGTAAGAATAGATGTAAGAAGTAGAAACAACTAGGAAACTCTTTGCTGGAGTTTTTTTTTATACTTGTCATCTTTGACATGTTGTTTATTCAGCTAGTTTGGAGGGTTGTGTGACGTTATTCTCTGTAATAATTATTCAGACTGCTGTTATGGAGCATGCTTCAAACTCAGAATCTACCTGGAGCTCAGAGAGACAAAATTTCATAGGACTCTCTTTTTAAAAATTTTTTTATTTACTTATTTTTTTACTTTAGGTTCTGGGACACAATTTGCTGAATGTGCAGGTTTGTTACATAGGTATACACATGCCATGGAGGTCTCCTGCACCTATCAACCTGTCATCTAGGTTTTAAGCCTCACATGCATTAGGTATTTGTCCTAATGCTCTCCCTCCCCTTTCCCCCTACCCCCGCAACAGACCCTGGTATGTGATGTTCCCCTCCCTCTGTCCATGTGTTCTCACTGTTCAACTCCCACTTATGAGTGAGCACATGTGGTATTTGGTTTTCTGTTCTTGTGTTAGTTTGCGAGGATGATGATTTCCAGCTTCATCCATGTCCCTGCAAAAGAGGTGAATTCATCCTCTTTTGTGGCTGCATAGTATTCAATGGTGTATATGTGCCACATTTTCTTTATCCAGTTTATTATTGATGGGCATTTGGGTTGGTTCCAAGTCTTTGCTATTGTAAATATTGCTTCAGTAAACATACCTGTGCATGTGTCTTTACAGTAGAATGATTTATAATCCTTTGAGTATATATCCAGTAATGGCATTGCTGGGTCAAATGGTATTTCTGGTTCTAGATCCTTGAGGAATCACCACACTGTCTTCCACTCCACAATAGTTGAACTAATTTACACTCCCACCAACAGTGTAAAAGTGTTCCTATTTCTCCACATCCTTGCCAACATCTGTTGTTTCCAGACTTTTTAATGATCAACATTCTAACCGGCATGAGATGGTATCTCATTGTGGTTTTGATTTGCATTTCTCTAATGACAAGTGATGATGAGCTTTTTTTCATATGTTTCTTGGCCACATAAATAAATGTCTTCTTAGAAGTGTCTGTTCATATCCTTCACCCACTTTTTGAGGAATCTCTATTAAAGCTAAATTGCTCATATTTTTCTGCCATTGACAATTTTTATCAACTCTTGAAACTATAGTCCCATTTCTAACAAAAATTTATGGTCTATATTATTGTTTCTTAAAAAGTCAGAAAATCAGTAAGCCATAATTTCCAATGTATCAGTATCAGAGAAAACGAAAGACAAAAAAAATTGAAATCTAACCTCCATACGTATCAATGATTTAAGTTCATGTTTCTTTTGCAGATGGATCAGATCTGGAGCTAAGACTTAGAGGTGGAGGCAGCCGCTGTGCTGGGACAGTTGAGGTGGAGATTCAGAGACTATTAGGGAAGGTGTGTGACAGAGGCTGGGGACTGAAAGAAGCTAATGTGATTTGCAGGCAGCTGGGATGTGGATCTGCCCTCAAAACATCCTATCAAGTGTACTCCAAAATCCAGGCAACAAGCACATGGCTGTTTCTAAGTAGCTATAATGGAAATGAAACTTCAATTTGGGACCGCGAGAACTGGCAGTGGGGTGGACTTAACTGTGATCACTATGAAGAAGCCAAAGTTACCTGCTCAGGTATGACTTTCAATCAACTTGTTAAGAAGAAGGGTGTAAATTTCCAGTAATACCTTTGAAATTCAAAGAAACATTGGTCCTTATGACTAGATCACTCTCAAGAAACCAGAAAATAGCTACACAAATTCCACTGTGAGAGTCAGATAAGTTTACAATCCATGTTGCACTTTGGATAGAAGTGTTTGGGTTTTGCTTACTTTGGTTTTTGAGTAATTTTTAAATCAATAGAGGTATAAGAGATTAAGGAGGATTAAAATTTAAAAAATAGAATTCAATACTTTTTTCACAGGATGTCACCAAAAGATTTAAAAAATAGCTGTTGGATAAACTGACATAACCTTTAGCTCCCTCTATTGTACTGTGACAGAATTTTCTTCTTTTTGAAAATCTGTGACTATGTCACTGCAACCTCTTTAAAAAGCTCAAAAATGATTTGTGAACTGGTTAGGTTTGTGGATAATCTTTAGTATTTTATGCTAATCGTATTTATACAAATGCTAACTTTGTTACAAAGTGATGCTTTTTAAAATAACTCTAAAGTAAATGTAACTTTTACTCATGCAACAAAAAGGCTTTAGAAGACCCAGTATATGAGAAAACCATTAAACATGTAGAGACCTCATAGCATGAAAACTGGCATGTGCTGTACTTCCTCTAACCAACAGTATGGCTCCAACCATACATGCAGCAACCTATGCATGCAGCAAGGGGCATTTCCCTGACGTTACAAACTGTGCTTACCTTTAGTTAAGTGGAAATTATTCTCCGATTGAAAAAAAGGCAATCATTTAAGATATAAATTTAAATTGCCATATTGCTTTTTAAAAAATATCCTTGACTAGGCAATATAATCATATGGTTTAAACTTCAGAATAAAAAAGTATATACTCTTTCCCCACTACAATCCAAGCCTTTTCCTCACAGACAATTTGTGTGTTTGGAATATTTATATATTATTTGAGATATTTAATGTAAATACAAGAAAATACAAGCAAATCTATATATAGCTATCATTTGCTTTTATTGTACAAATGGTGTCATGTTTTAGAAATTGTTTTGTACCTTAAGTATTCATTTAGTAAAATTTCTTGGTCATAATTTCACAGTAGTATTTGAAGAGCTTTCTGAAATTACTTCTGTATCTATAACATTTCTCTTCTTATCACTTATTTGCCATGTGTATTCATTTGCTCTTTTAATTTCTTTAACCTGACAAAATTTACCATTCTTTTGGCTAATTTTTTTAAAATCATTTGAATTTTAAAAACTTAATGTTACCTTTGCTTTCTAATTCATTAAAATTTACTTTGCTTTCTAATAATTCTCTTCAGATTTCTTAAAGTTTGATTTCTTTTTGGCTCCTAACTTCTTGAGTTGAATCTTAAGTTTTATTTCTTCTGATTTACTAATATAAATATTTTAGGTTACAGGTTTTCCTTCTAATTTACAAAGGTTTGTATATTTTCTTATTAATTGTATTTCACGTTGATTAGCATTAAGTTCTGCTGTGTCTAAAGAGAAACAAGTAATAGTGGCTGAAGAAAGACAGTGTTTACTTTTTCTCATTTAAAATTAGTCAAATATCAGCAGTTTAAGGCTGTTTTGGTGGCTCTGTGGTCATCAAGAAACATCCAGAATAGATTTGCTGCAGTAGTTACCAAATCCTACTGGACAGGAAGAACGAGCCACCCTGCAGCTCAGTGAGTTCCTTGGAAAGCCAATCTAGTAGACAAGGTGCTGCCATCTGAGAAGCTGTCTTCTGTGCATTGTCCTTCATGGCCCATTGTTGATCTCAGGGCAGTTCCTCCTGGCGCATTATTCTTCATAGTTACATCCTAGTTTGGTTTGGAGAGTATTTCTATCTAACGACAACACAACTTTCACAACCCACTTTCTGCTCATATCGTTTTATGGACCTTTGGATTACTTTAAAGATTGATTATTCAAGGGCTGATGTCAGCTACCCTCAAATTCAACAGAAAAATTCTTTCCAAAGTTACTAAGCTTCTAGTCTACTTGCTTTATAATCCAGTGCCATCTGAAAGTAACTATAGTCCAAGAGCATACGAATATACTTTGATCTATGCTGTGACTAGCCCTTCTCTTTAATTATTGACCACTGCCTTAAGGCCATTTGAAACTGTGGATTTGAGAGGAAGGGAAAAACAGATTTGTTTGCTTATGCCAGAGGAAAACTGAAGTTGTTGATCAATGTCGCTAAATCCAGGTGCAAACATTTACTTAATGGCTTTTATATAAAAACACAGTCAGAGATTAGCAGGAAAAAAAATCCATTAAAGAGGTAAATTTCCAATATTCTAACTATGTCTAAAGAGTAATGATATAAGGAAAGCAACCTGTAGGACAGATTAATATGTTACTAGCAGATTCACAAACTAAAGGCTGAGGATGGAGTCTCCAAGTCACTTTCTGAGTGGGAGACTTTCTCCTCTGCCCTGACTCAAATATATTAGCACAAAGAAAACAAGAGAATGTTTATAGAAGGGACTTGCTTTTAAATGCTTAATGAGTTTTCACAATGGAAAAGGAAGCATTTGTTTTTTTCTTTGTTTGTTTTTCACTGGTTTTCTTTTACTGTATTTTGTTCAAGATGGATCCAAACAAAAGAGTGAGATTTTACAAGAAATCAGAATTTGGCTCGATCTAGGCAACTGCCTTTACTTAAAGATTTAGGGCATCCAAAAGGGATTGGGATCATATGAATACTAGTTAATGATATCTTAAGAGAAATTTCATGCTTGAATAAAGATTCAAAAAGAAGAAATGAAGAACCATCCAACTCAAGGGTCATTAATTGTGTTGTAGAAGAGTTACCTGCTTTAAACTCTGAGCTATGTTCAGAAAGCGACATGTTTTTCATCTTGAATTTGGATAGGGATTTGTTTTGTGCAGATTTAATGGATAATTGGTGAAATTTTGACATGTTAAGGTATTATATATTGCTGTAGTACAGAATATGTCACATCCAAAACATTTTCTAAGACATTTTAGTACAAGGTGATAGGTTTATGAGAGAAGAAAGGACATCAGAGTATGCAGAATGGCAAGGGCTGATGGTGTGTCTATATCGTGGTGATAGTAACATCAAGAGATTACAAAGCTTGTTGATATTCGATACCAGATATCTGTAAACAACTTAAGACCTTTAGAAGGTCTAGTTTTCAACTGCATTTTCTTTATTTCTTTAAAAACGGAGTTAAAAGAAATAGTTTGTATCTCTTAAGTAATTTATATTGCCTCTGAGTATTTTCAAAGAAACTCACTTATCTTGATGGTTGTTTCTTGACTTGACAAAGAGCACCTTCATAATATAATTCCATTTATTATTTCTGGTGTGTCTTTTCTTTATATTTTAAATTTCAGCTACAGTAAGTTACTTATAATTCTTCGGTGACACCATGCTCTTCCATGACCACATTCCTTAAAGGCTATTTCACACACTGTGTATTTGGCAAACTCCTCATCTTTTTCCAAAACCCAATTTAGATTTATGGTACTCTCTCCTACATAGCCTAAAACAGAGTGGATCACTCCTTTATTTGTTAGTTTTATACCTAATACATATTTCTATTTTTGGATTCATCACTATTAAAATATGTATATCTGCAGTAAACTGTGTTCGTGGAGGAGAAGGCTATTAGTAAGAAGTTGAACAGAAAAGAAGTAGCCTTTTCCTAGGTACATAAGGTAGGGAAATACATTTTAAGTAGAGAGAAAAGTTTCTACAGAGGCACAGATGCATGAAAATTATGGCATGGCCAAGCATATTTAGGCTGGAGCATCAGATTTGGTTGATAAAGTAATAGATGCTGTTTTTTTTTTTCATGGTTCCTTCTTTTGCCTCAAAGAGTGACATTTATTCAAAGAAAAAAAAATGACAAGCTGTCCATCATTTGGCTCCCTTCCCTTCCCCATCCTGCTGCCCTCAGCTCCACCAAGACTGAACTCTGGCTGGGGCTAGGTGGCAAGACAGCCCCTCAGATAAGATCAGTAAGTGTACTAAGGAATTAGTGTTTATCATCTCTCCTTATTTTACCTTCTAGTTGCTGGATGAAATTCGGGAATCTATGAAAGCTCTTTATGCTGCAGTTTGCTCAGAAGAAAAAAGGGAATAGTAATAGGGCCCACCTCACAGGAATTACACAGTGAGCTATAAAAACATGTGAGCTAATATGATTATAATTATTGTTTTTAGTATTATCTGTCTTCACCAACAGTCTGAACTCTGTGGCAGCCTTTTTAACCCACTCATCCTCAAATGCCTAAAGGAGTCAGACGACTTACATTATAAGTCATTACATTGATACTTTTGGATTAATTAATGTATACATAATTATATGAAATTATGTAAGAGATTATTGCATAAATTGTAAGGAAACATTAAGTCATCAAAAGATAAAACATCACATGAAAATATTTGAAATTTATTAATATATATTTATAATCATGGCATAAATTTCTTGGAGAAAGGAAACAATTTATGAAGCTATTGTAGAGGTCTGCCTGACAGATGATGACAAATCACTTTATGCCAATAAATAGAAATAAATATGGGGAAGAAGAAATACACTGGAGGACCGAGAGATATGGTGGTTTTCTATGTGTGTAATGTATTGTGAGGGTCAACACTGTAGGCTCTGGAATACAGTCTGACTTCAAATTCTGTCTTCTGTCCCCTTACTAATTCTGTAGTAATTTGCTGTGTGACCTTAGCAAATCACTACACCCCACCTCTCTATGTTTCAGATTCCTTGTCTATAAAATCAGAATTATATTAACAATTATCTCCTAAGGCAATTTTAAGGATTAAATGAAATAATGTTTGTTAAATGCTCATTGGAATGCCATATATATAATATAATAGATGCTCACTTAATGTTCACTACTATCATTATTACCATTGTTTGTGGTGAGATAAAGTGGTTCAATTTAGGTGATCCTAATTTGGTCTAGATATCACTAATTAAGTAAATAATAAAGTGGACTTGTCATACAATAATTCATTCAACTTCGAATACTTTAAGTTTCACATGTCTAAGCAGATGTGTTTGTGAATCTAAAATTAAAGAAAAAAGTATAGATGAAAATGTATTTATTGGCAGTCGAGACATGTCCATTGAGCAGATGAGAAGGTTATGGAGTGAACCTTGACTCAAGGAATACATGAAATGTTTTGATAAAGCACCGTCAGAAAGGGAAGAGGAGAAAATGAGAGAAAGAAGGGTCACGTATACCAAGTGTAACAGGTGTCAAAAGGAAGAAGTCTGATGTTCATTTGGAAAACTAGCAGCATATTGAAAAACTTTACATAGAACAATGCAAAAAGGTTGAGCAAACCCCAGACTGCAGCACATGCAGTAATGAGTGCAAGACTGAGATAGAGATAGTATATATATATTGTTTGTGGTCTCCAATGTTATTATGAATAATTTTTTTTCTTTTTAATATTTTTATTATTTTTCGATGTAAAATGGCAAAGAGAACATTTACTTTTGATCACTTAACAAGAACACACCCAGGAAATTTGATTTTCTCAACATTAGGAGGATGAGGGGGTGCAGATGGAAGACTTAAAAAACAAAACACAAAAGGAATACATAAAACATTTTTTAGTACAAATAATGAAAAATGACTTCATGACACATTTTCTAATAACAGAAAAGTTATTTTTACATATTTTGAAATGCTGTAAAAACCAGGTATATTGAAAGCGGTTATTTATAGGTTAAAAATAAAGCCATTGATGAATGATAATCCATTTTAACACAGTGCATGCAATTATCTTAGCTGGAAAGCTACTGTCCCAACTGACAAAATTTATGCCTTGACACATGATTACATATGAAATGATTTTGTAAAAGAAATGATTTCGTATGTGGGACTGACAGCTCTTCAGATAGTACTCTAGAAACTGAAGGTTAGAGAAATTTGGAAGTGATCATCTTAAAATACCATAAACAGAATGGTTTCGAGTTGCAGGGCATTGTAAAATCTGTAATTTGGGTTAAGACTAATAATAATACTTCTGTGCATTTTAAAAATGGTTAGTATAATCCTGTAAGTGCAAAGCTGGGTTAGTGAGCAGCAAAAGGTGTTAGATGCACCACCACACTTCACAGGACCTCCCGAATGATTGCAGATGTGCTGTGTACCTTCTTAAGGGGCTTTGGCTGATCTAATGACAGCAGGAGCTCACTATGCTTATGGGTGATTATACCACAGATTTTGCAATAAGGGCTCACCAAGGAGATGCTCTAGCATTAAAATTCCTAGACTCCTCTTTTATCTATGCTGTCACAGAGGAAAACTACTTACTGCTTTTAAAAGGTATAATAAACAATATAAATTTTGATAGTAAAGCACTATAAAAATTAGGTATGATATTTTTTGGCACAAAGCACTTTTTAAACCCAAGCTCATTTTGCAAAATCTATGTCTAGAGTTTTGAAAATAAAAACATATACATAATATGTAAATGGTTTTAAAAGCAAATTAATTAGAATATATATTTTCTTAAATACTGCACTTGCCTTCAGCTGACTCCAGTACCAGACATCTGCATGCACACCTCACAGTCTACATGACACAGACATTGCACAAGTACTAATGCCAAAATACTAATGCAGTCTGGCAAGATTTAGGGTTTGTCTTTCAGTATTACTTTTGTGAAAGTATTCAGATTCAATACTATTTTGCAGAAAAGCCAGATGACAGTTTGAGGAAAAGAATCCTTGCTATCTTTCCTGATCCACAGTATTAAAATCTAAACAATATATTTAGGCATTTCATTTATGTTTTCCAGCATTTAAAATTTAGCAAAGCCTATTTTGAAATTTCTTAGAGCATTCCTTTAAAAACAGGAGAAGCTTCATCTAATGTAAAAAAAAATTAAAGGAGTCCACAGGGCAGTAATTTTTCCACCAGAGGTCTCACTCTACATTCTCAAAAGCACTAAAGAGCAATATTTAAGTCTGTCACTTTCAGAGAGCCATTAGGTGCAAAGTCTGCTGAAAACCTTGTAACATACCATGACAGCTGGATGGCTTTCTTACTGAATTGCACAATGTAAATTCAATTTTTTTCCTCCCAAAACATTTTAGGGTATACCACAGCTATTAAAAGGATTTCTGTTTTTCTTGGTCCTTTGTTTGTTGGGTCTAAGATTGATGACGTCTCCACCATTGAGGGTACTTGAATTATGACCCGAGTGACTTCCACCAGATGCATTAAAGACACCAATTTTGTTACTACTTGAATGTGTTAGTTCTGGATCCTCAGCTATTTGTTGTTTGAGTTTCTGACGGTATTTTTCAGCCAAATACTTAAAAACTTCGTTCACATTTAGATCTTCTTTCACTGATGTTCTGCAGAATCTTAACTTTAACCTTTTTGCCAGTGCCTCAGCCTCCTCATTCTTTATACAAGAATCATCCAAGAGATCAATCTTGTTTTGCACGAGTACAGTTGGTACATCTCCAACTTCAGCCACTACTTTCTCTCTCCGACTGGAAACTGCTTCAAAAGATTCCCTATCTGTGGTAGAAAACACGAGCACACAAGCCTGGGCTCCTCGATAGTAGGCCTTTGTAATTGCGTCAAATTCCTCTTGACCTGCAGTGTCCCATAACATTAGTCTGACATCTTCATCATTAACTTGAATTTGTCGCTCCAAAAAATCTACTCCAATGGTTTTCTTGTGGTCTTTTGTAAAAATGCATTTGCAATATCGCTGAATCATACTTGATTTTCCAACTCCAGTCCCTACAACCACCATCTTTATGGCGACTTCCATATCTTCCTCCAACATTTTTGGAGATGAACTGGTTTCTGTACCGACTCTAATTCCAGGTGATCAGATCTTCCCGCACAAACCGTCCCCCGCCGGCCGCGGACCCTCCGCCCGGCGCCACCGGCTCCTCCTCCTGGTTGCGGCGCAACCGCTGCCGCCGCTGCCTCCCCGCGACGCGCCAGCTCTCCCGGCGGTGCCGCGCGACTGGCTCGCACCGTCTTTCGCTCTCTTAAGAATGATTATGATTTTTTAACCAACTTTATTCGTAGGCAGGGCTCAGATTGAGCGGCTCAGCAGCAGCTCCGCCGGGGGCGGTGGGGCGCGGGAGTCTCGACTCCCCTCATCTGTGGCCTCGCCGCGCTGCGGGGCATGCGCCGGACTTCTATTACGAATACATTAAGCAACATGTTTGAAGAACAGAGTTATCACTGGCTCTGAGGATGGTTGACTGCACGAGGTGAATTCTCAGAATCCTCTCAGGTGGACGAGTTCGGCTAGGAATAGGGAGGTCTAGAATTATCCATACCCAACTCCAGGCAGAAAAACCAAGACAAACAAGTGTAGGAAATCACTGAACACACTCCGGTCTCCATTTCCCACTCCTCACCACCTTCCTCACCTCATCGTGAATGGAAATCTGGGAATCATGTTGTCTCTCATTGAAATGATATTTATTTTTCAGCCCACAGGGAACCCAGACTGGTTGGAGGGGACATCCCCTGTTCCGGACGTGTTGAAGTGAAGCATGGCGACTCGTGGGGCTCCGTCTGTGATTCTGATTTCTCTCTGGAAGCTGCCAGTGTGCTATGCAGGGAATTACAGTGTGGCACAGTTGTCTCTATCCTGGGGGGAGCTCACTTTGGAGAGGGAAATGGACAGATCTGGGCTGAAGAATTCCAGTGTGAGGGACATGAGTCCCATCTTTCACTCTGCCCCGTAGCATCCCGCCCTGACGGAACTTGTAGCCACAGCAGGGATGTTGGAGTAGTCTGCTCAAGTAAGACCCAGATAACATCTTTAATCAGTTCCCGTACTGTGAAAGGGATAGGGTTAGGGAGTCATAGCTGACTTTTTCTAAAGCCGTGTCTCCTTGCAGGATACACGGAAATTCGCTTGGTGAATGGCAAGACCCCATGTGAGGGCAGAGTGGAGCTCAAAACCCTTGGGGCCTGGGGATCTCTCTGCAACTCTCACTGGGACATAGAAGATGCCCACGTTCTTTGCCAGCAGCTTAAATGTGGAGTCGCCCTTTCTACCCCAAAAGGAGCACCTTTTGGAAAAGGAAATGGTCAGGTCTGGAGGCATATGTTTTACTGCACTGGGACTGAGCGGCACATAGGAGATTGTCCCGTAACTGCTCTGGGTGCTTCACTATGTCCTTCAGGGCAAGTGGCCTCTGTGATCTGCTCAGGTAAGAGAATGAAGGGCAGCCAGTGATGGGTCTTAAGAGCAGGTGTACATAGGGATAAAGAACAAAAGTGAAAGGTAATGATCCATTTTGAAGGGTCATGAGTAGAATGAATACTAATTCATGCTTCAGAAATATTAACTTCATTTGTCTTTTCAGAGAGTCAGCAAACCTAATTTTGATAGAGTCATAGTTGTCCAGTGCTTACTATGTGCGAAGCCCATCTTAAAGCACGTGATTTATTCCAAACTTGTTGACCGTCCACCTTCCCCTCTCTAAGCTATGCTTGTCCTCACTCATACATATAACATTCCATCTGACCCCCCAACCTTTTGTATCTTGTATGACTGAGTACTTTGGTGTTTGCAGGAAACCAGTCCCAAACACTGTCCCCATGCAATTCATCATCTTTGGGCCCGACCAGGCCTACCCCTCCAGAAGAAAGCGCTGTGCCCTGCATAGGTGAGACTCCGTGACCAATCTATGAAAATATTATTAACATGCATTCCTAAATCCTTTGGAATGCTTGTTATTAATATTTTCATTTCTCTTTGCAGAGAGTGGTCAACTTCGCCTGGTAAATGGAGGAGGTCGCTGTGCCGGGAGAGTAGAGATCTATCATGAGGGCTCCTGGGGCACGATCTGTGATGACAGCTGGGACCTGAGTGACGCCCATGTCGTGTGCAGACAGCTGGGCTGTGGAGAGGCCGTTAATGCCACTGGTTCTGCTTATTTTGGGGAAGGAACAGGGCCCATCTGGCTGGATGAGATGAAATGCAATGGAAAAGAATCCCGCATTTGGCAGTGCCATTCACATGGCTGGGGGCAGCAAAATTGCAGGCACAAGGAGGATGCAGGAGTTATCTGCTCAGGTAAATTCTGCATATAACCTCTAGTCACAATTACATAGAGAAAGGACTGAAGAAGAGTAGTGAGGGATATTAATCTTAAAGATTTTCCTGAAAAGCAGGTCCAAAAGGAATGAGCGCAGGAGTCAGGATACCAGAAGCTTGAGTTTGATGTACCAGTGCTACTTCATGTGCAACGTGGTGTGATATTGCAGAGGGAAAAGACCAGAAATGGTCTTGTAGATAATGAAGATGACAGCAGAGTTAATAATGAAGGTTTTTAATAGATATGTTTGGAGCTGGATATTAGATAGCGATTCAATGGCCCCACTTGATAATTACAGTATTAATAAAGAAGCAGATTTAACGGGACAAGAAGAAATACATATGGTGCATCATTCTACAGTAAAAAAAGATAATTACCATGCCCAAGCAACTTTTCATGGCAGATAAATGAGATTTACTTGTCACAGAAACAAAAATTAGCCTGAGATTACTGCCCTTGTTTTGTATACATGAGTCTTAGAAAACATTCTGAAATTTAAAAATGTACTATTTCATAATATATTGGGAGAAACAGTACTATGATTCAGTAACTTAAGGAAGTGAAGAACTCTGTATGCCAGAAGTGATTTATTCCTCTTTTAATGACATGTTTTGGTAGAAGACAAACGAACTACGTCTTTTTAAGACACGTACACAAAACATTGATTTTAGTGCCGAAGTGTCTAACAATTTTAACTATCAAAGACAGTTGCAAAAGAAGAACCACCACCAGAGTATTTTTGGGAGAAAAAAATCCAAACTATGTAATTGAAAAAGGTGCTGAGCCTTTGAGATCTGGAAAGCCTCTTAGAATCATTGAGGGGAATCTAAAGAGGTCCCTGAGTACAAAACCTAAGACTAAAAAACTATAATATATTTGTAGAATAAATACTCTATTTTAATAACATCTGTGTGAAATTATCCAGAAGTTACTAAAGAATTATTAGTAACTGACATATTGTACCTATTTTTAAAGCCATTCTTACATCAAGGTAAAAGGAAGGAATCTCTAAATCTTCAGGAAAGATGCAAAACTACTAATTCTGTGTTTCACTGCAGAGTTCATGTCTCTGAGACTGACCAGTGAAGCCAGCAGAGAGGCCTGTGCAGGGCGTTTGGAAGTTTTTTACAATGGAGCCTGGGGCAGTGTTGGCAGGAGTGGCATGTCTGAAACCACTGTGAGTGTGGTGTGCAGGCAGCTGGGCTGTGCAGACAGAGGGAAAATCAACGCTGCATCTTTAGACAAGGCAACGTCCATTCCCATGTGGGTGGACAATGTTCAGTGCCCAAAAGGACCTGACACGCTGTGGCAGTGCCTGTCATCTCCATGGGAGCAGAGACTGGCCAACCCCTCGGAGGAGACCTGGATCACATGTGACAGTGAGTATCCATCGACCCATATGAAAATTCCATTCTGCAGCCCCGCTCTCATCTTCTGATAAGGCACAATGGATTTTATTTTTCTATTCTCATACTGGCTTAAGGTGTTAGATCTAATTAAGCAAGGATGGGTAACCTGTGGGTAATATCTATTCTACTTGGATGGTGTAGTTGATTTTATTTAATTTGACCTGTAGATATTCAGGACCAGTGATTATTATTCCAAAGGATATCATACTTCCCATGGTCTGCTGGAAAGATTTTTTTCAATTTCTTTCTCTGAGGAGGAGAGAAGATGTGATTTAATATTTGACTGTTGAATGGTCTACTTTAACTTTCCCATTTTTCAAATATTATCTTGTTACACTAATATAAGGAGAAAAGCAGTCAGAAAGATCAGTCCTGAAGTATTTCTACACTCTACATCTTCTTGAAATGTGAGATTTCTATCAACCTGGCAATTTCCAAAGATCTTGTCTACTTGAAAGAAACTGACATCACATATTTATAATATTAACTTTAATCATTTAACATTTACTGAGTCACACCATGTATCATACATGCAGGATGAAATACACCTAGTTTGCTGAAATGACAAGTCCTCTCATAAAAGATAAATTTTGTAAAAATAGAAATTTAAAAATGCACATTCAGTAACACTTTAAATAGTTTTTTTTTTTTTTTTTTTAAGTTTCAAATCTCTCTTTTCCCCTGTGAACTCTTGGAAACTTTTAGAAATCTTAGAAATAGACTACATGTCTCTGATTTTTCAGACAAGATAAGACTTCAAGAAGGAACTACTTCCTGTTCCGGGCGTGTGGAGATCTGGCATGGAGGCTCCTGGGGGACGGTGTGTGATGACTCCTGGGACTTGGATGATGCTCACGTGGTGTGTCAACAACTTGGCTGTGGTCCAGCTTTGAAAGCATTCAAAGAAGCAGAGTTTGGTCAGGGGACTGGACCCATATGGCTCAATGAAGTCAAGTGCAAAGGGAATGAGTCTTCCTTGTGGGATTGTCCTGCCAGACGCTGGGGCCACAGTGAATGTGGGCACAAGGAAGATGCTGCAGTGAATTGTACAAGTAAGTGCCAGAAGCCTGGATTGAGCTTGTAATCTCTGGTAGCAAAGAGGGGTTGGGCTGTGATGTATGTTGTGTAAAAACCAGACTTATCAACACAGGGATCTGGTGGGGATTCTCATTAGAAAAGCATAATGTCTCTACTGAAAGAATGATGAAAACAATTGTTATATACTGGCCTTCACCAAGGAGAAGCATATGACCTATATCCATTGTGCAGAGAAAAAAAGACTAGAGGACTCTAGTTTTAGGTGGGAAAGAGTTATTTACTTGGTTAAGAGGGACTAAGAGTTCAGACAAGGAAATAAAAATGTTTGTTCTATATATCACTCAAAGAATTAAGCCTCTTTCTCTTCTCTCCTACAGATATTTCAGAGCACAAAAACCCACAAAAGGCCACAACAGGTATATTATGGAGTTTATGATCATGGGACCAATTATCTGCATACATAGAATTTTTGTTGTTGTTGTTTAGAAATTTTAGGTCAGAAGAGGTTCTGCGGATTTGATACTTACCTCAGGGATCCTGTATTTGACCTAAGAGAGAGTCAGTGACTAGGGACCTTGGTATTTTCAATAAGACATAATCCTATCTCTTGATATTTACTTAGGTCACTCATCCCGTCAGTCATCCCTTATTGCAGTCGGGATCCTTGGGGTTGTTCTGTTGGTCATTTTCGTCGCATTATTCTTCTTGACTCGAAAGCGAAGACAAAGACAGCGGCTTGCAGGTTTGAGTCAAATTAGGGTTTATCTAATGTGTCTACAGGATAAGGAAGTTCTTGGGAAGAAAAAAATATTAGACTCAAGTCTAATGGCCAGAAAGATGGAATCTAAAAGAGGTTTGAGCAGTTTCTCAAAATAGAGGGAAGGGCTGGGCATGGTGGCTCACACCTGTAATCCCAGCTCTTTGGGAGGCCAAGGCAGGAGGATCACTTGAGTCCAGGAGTTCAAGACCAGCCTCGGCAACACAGGGAGCCCTATTTCTATGGATTTTTTTTTCTTTTTTTAAATAGAGGGAATACGATTTCTGAGGAGAAATGGGGCGTTAGGTTGCATTGATGATTCTTGTGCTCTATCTACATGCTTAATTAGAGCATTATAGAATTGAAAGTTCAGAATGAGTATTTTATATATTGTTTAGGATGACATTTTGCGTCAACATTTATTTTCTCTTACTATAATCAATCGCCTTATTAGAAATTTTGCTGTTCTGTTGAGCAGTGTATTAGGCTCTGAAGATACAGACATGGGCAATAAATCTTGGTGGAACTTCAAGTCTAGTGGAAGAGATACATATGTAAACAAATACACTACAATGTAGCCATTATGCTTATACATTAATAGGAACGAGGAACAAAAGTGTCACAGAGAAGGTAGTAATTAACTGAAAGGGGAGGGGAATTACTGGAGGCTTCGAAGAGGCTGGGGAGACAAATTTTGAACATAGAGGCTCAGAGAATTGGGTGAGAAATGGATGAACCTGGAAACCATCATTCTCAGCAAACTGACACAAGAACACAAAATCAAACACCGCATGTTCTCACTTATAGGCGGGTGTTGAACAATGAGAACACATGGACACAGGGAGGGGAGCATCACACACTGCGGTCTGTTGAGGGGAACTAGGGGAGGGACAGCAGTGGGTAGGAAGGTTGGGGAGGGATAGCATGGGGAGGAATGCCAGATATAGGTGAAGGGGAGGAAGGCAGCAAATCACACTGCCACGTGTGCACCTATGCAACAATCTTGCATGTTCTTCACATGTACCCCAAAACCTAAAATGCAATAATAATAAAAAAAAGAAGATGTACAAGTGTAGAGAAGCCTAGAGAATGAAGCATTTCTTGTTTTTTTTTTTTTTTCTGTTGGGTGGGGAGAGTAAAAGTTGAGTGTAAGAAGAGAGGCTGCTAAGTCTGAAGAAGAGAAAAGGCACAAATTATGAAGTTCTTCTGTTTCACAGTAAGATTCATAGTCATTAAAGAGTATTATGTAGGGGGGTGAAATGGTCAGAGGTCTTTTAGGAAGATCTTTTGGCAACAGGATGTATGAAGGATTCGAGGAAAACCACATGACTGGCAGGGATGGCATTTTCTAACAGTTGAGGTGAAAAATGAAAAGTACTAAAACTATAGTGAGAATGGAGGGGAGAGAAAAGACTGTTAGAGAGACTTAAGAAAAGCTCCAGTGAGTTATGGGAGACTGCTGGCTTACTTGGGGAAAAAAAGTGGGTTGTTATATTACTACAATGGCAGTGGGGAAGATTTAGGCTTGTGCCTATTTCATCTGAGTGTGTGGCATTGCAAGGGAAGAGCGTGGTGATAGAATGGGGTAGAAACAATAGCATGGATAAAGACGAGGTATGTTTGCAGTGCTGGGAAAAAGCACACATAAGAAAGAAAATTTTTATTATGATGGCTGATCTCTAACCTACGATCTCTGTTGTCAGTTTCCTCAAGAGGAGAGAATGTTGTCCACCAAATTCAATACCGGGAGATGAATTCTTGCCTGAATGCAGATGATCTGGACCTAATAAATTCCTCAGGTCTGTAGGTTCTTGGAGGGTCTATTGCCCTGGGGTTCAGACCAGTGGCCTCAATTGAGGCCTAGACATTTTACTTTGATAAACCGTTTAAAAAATCTAAAAATGTAGTAGGAAGCTTAGATGCATATAAGGGACAAGAATGACTGAAAATTATTCTTAGTGAACATCAAAATTGCAATCATAGGGAGGCCTTTAGCTTAAGAGGTCTGTGATTATTCCTGACAGAGGTATGCAAAAAACCATGCAGCAGAATATTCTGACTTGGTCCTCCTTTTATTAAAATGGATATTAATCTATATTAATCTTACAAAAGACTGTCATAAGTGACAGTTTAACTTTTTTCTTTAAATAAATTTTGTTGTGTATATTTAAGGTATCCAACAAGATTTTACGGGATGTATATAGACAGTAAAAAGCTTACTAAAGCAAAGCAAATGAACACATCCATCATCTGACATAGTTACTTTTTTGTGTGTTTTTCTTGTGGCAAGAGCAGCTAAAACCTCCTCACTTGCCACGAATCCTATATACAGTACGATTTTAGTACCTATAATCCTCATGTTGTACATTAGACCTCTAGACTGTTCATCCTACGTATCTGCTACTTTGTATCCTCTGACCTAGGTATGTTTTTCGCAGTTTCTTGCATTCCCATTTCCTGTTACTTTTTTTCTATAGCTTGATATTTATTATATTTTCCCTAAAAGTCTAAAAGCTTAAACTTTCCTTATCTTTATTGCATGAGAAACCATCAAAATCCACAGGACTAGCCTTATTTTTCATCATATCGTGCTGCTTTGTCCTTGAACTTCAATTTAGCATGGATGCACTAATTCTGCCTCTGGGCAGCATAAATTTACTGAGTTGGAAGAAATATCCAAAAACCCATTGTCTTTACTCCATGAAGGGTCCCTGACCTTCTGAGAGGGGGCTTCCGCACTTCTTCAATCCAAAGAATTATGCATCTGCTGCTGTGTCAGGGATCATATTTAAGGTATAAGAAACATGTACTGTTACTTTGTCAGTAAACATATTTAAGGAATAGGAGAGACTTTTTCTGCCCTCTAAATCACACATACTTGTGGCTAGTGTTTTTAGTTGCTCAAAGAGGCTCACAGTTACTTGAGGAGAGGTCTGGTTTATTTCCCAGTGATTATTTTCTTCCTTTCAGAAAATTCCAATGAGTCAGCTGATTTCAATGCTGCTGAACTAATTTCTGTGTCTAAATTTCTTCCTATTTCTGGAATGAAAAAGAAGGCCATTCTGAGGCACACTGAAAAGGAAAATGGGAATTTGTAACCCAGTGAGGTGAGTGATGAGAATTTATTAGTCATTGTTCAAAACAGCTACATTTCTTTTGAGGACTGAAAGCTCCTCTGGCTTTAGAAAGAAAGAATGTATGTATATATATTTTATATGCTTATGTGTATATGTTTGTATATGTATATATCTATATTGAGAATATGTAAAAGCTTATTATAAAATGACTCATTCATCTCTTAATTATACACACATATATAGTAAGCAATAATAACACATCCATAGAGCTAAGGAGAAACTGAGTAAACAAATATAAATAAGTCTTTTGAAGACATTGCAGGTATCATTTAAGGAAAAAGATAAGACATACTATTCATCTGCATTGTATAATACATGCTATGGCAATGATTATTCAAGACACTATAAGAATACAGAAAGTTTGCCTAAGAAAATTTGGGGTTGCTGTAAGATGATGTGATGTTTAAGATAAACTTTAAAAATGACTGAAAAATAGACAATTCCAAAGAAAGGGCACAGTATGTGCAAACTAGAGGCAGAAAAAAGAACCATGCCTTTAGGGAACGATAAGAAGTTTTTTATTCAAGAACATATATTGAACATATTTATGGTAACAAGTAGTACCTTGAGCACTCAAGAGACAGAGATAAAAGATACTATCGGCAAAGACATGATTGTTTAATAAAAGATATTGTAGTCTATAGGTGGTAATGTGAAGAGGTCATGTGGAGAGAAATAGGTGGTGAGAAGCTAAGCTGAAAAGGCTGCATAGAGCCCTATAATGAATGGTCTTGCCTGCTATATTTTATGTTCATATTTCATTTTGGGGTCTGTTGAGGAGGTGGTGAAGAGCTTTAAAAGTTTCAGATGAGACAAGATGATTAGATTTGCATTTTACAACTTGCTTTCATGAGAAAAACATAAAAGAGAAAAAATTTAAAATGTGAACAAGATGTATAGTTAAGCTATACATCAAAAGAAAAAGATTGTGAAATGAGTTACTGGATACATTTTCTGTTTTTAAAATGACAATTTGGGGACAACTACATCTAGAAATAAAATGCAGAAAAAGTATTTCTTATAGAAATATTATTTATGGCATATAAGAAATATAGATGAGACAAAGGATAAGAGTCGGAACTCAAAGTACACAAAATGTAAATTGTGAACATCTATAAAATGCAGAGCTAATTTTACATATTCCATACACACACACGTATACATGGAGTTCTTATAAATTGTACAGAGCACAAAAGGGTTAATATACGTGAATGTAAATTGTGTGTATGTATGTGTATGTGTAACATCCAATGGATAATTGGGCAAAGCTATGAAAAGACAATTTGCACAAAATGAATTTCAAATGACAGATATTTTTGTGTGTCTGGAGGACTGAAATTATAATTAACAATGAGGTATCACTTTATACAAATCAGACTAACAAAAATATAAAATACCATTAATATTGATTACTGGTGGGAATACAGAGAAAAAGTCCATTTCAAACCCTGCTCTGGGAAGTGTGAGATATGGTAACCTTTGGAGAAAGCAATCTGGCAAGAAAGGGAGAGTTGAAAGCAGGGAAATAGGAGACATGTCTTGGCAGGTCCCACCCCCACAAAGTCCAGCAAACGGAAGCCCTCTTGCCAGAGTTTTGCAGCCAGCACATCAGTTTGAACTCCAGCCAGGAAGATGGAGCTTGGTGGGAGGTATGACGCCCGCCATTGGGAAGGCGGATCTAACCTCACCAGTGTAAACAAAACCCAGAGGAAGACTACCCAGCAGCCGGGCTGAGCCAGAGGCAGCCCAGCAGTGCCTCTGCAGACAGCCTTATCAAGCGGCTTCCAGGCAACTGCATAACCAAAAAACCGCCTCATACAGGAAAAATTATTTCCAAATCTTCACAGATCCTTTGACCCAACAATTCTATCCCTGAGAATTTCTTCCAATACCAATAAAGTCACTAGTATGTAATGACAAATACACAAAGATTCCTTTTTGCAATGTTGTTGATAGTGGCAAAAAACTAGAAACATAGTGATTGTTGATTGATGGAGTAGTGGCTGGAAAAATTATGATTTATCCAATCAAAAAAGGAAAAATCACCTATGAAATATGACAACATGATTCTATTTATACGTTGGCTATAATTAACTATAATGTTTACATCTATAAAATTACGCATATGTGCATAAAGAAGCTAAATATTCTAGCAGTGTTGTAAAGTGAGAACTATGAATGCTTTGATTTATAATCCGAAGCATATGAATGTTTTCTGATGTGATAAATAATAATCAAACTACTTTTTCCTTAAAGAGTAATCACTGCTTAATAACTGCTTCAGAATCACGAGGGTGATTTTGAAAATAATGTTTCTTTTTTTAAAAAATTTTACTTTAAGTTATGGGATACATGTGCAGAACATGCAGGTTTGTTTCATGTGGTTTGCTGCACCTATCAATACGTCATCTGGGTTTTTAGCCCCACATGCATTAGGTATTTGTCCTAATGCTTTCCCCGCCTTTACCACCCACCCCCTCACAGGGCCTGGTGTGTGATATCCCCTTCCCTGTGTCCATGTGTTCTCTTTGTTCAACTCCCACTTATGAGTGAGAATATGCAGTGTTTGGTTTTCTGTTCTAGTGTTAGTTTGCTGAGAATGATGGTTTCCAGCTTCATCCATGTCCCTTCAAAGGACACGAACTCATCCTTTTTTATGGCTGCATAGTATTCTATGGTGTATATGTGCCACATTTTCTTTATCCAGTCTATTTTTGATGGGCATTTAAGTTGGTTCCATGTCTTTGCTATTGTAAATAGTGCTGCAATAAACATATGTGTGCATGTGTCTTTATCATAGAATTATTTATAATTCTTTGGGTATATACCCAGTAATGGGATTGCTGGGCCAAATGGTATTTCTGGTTCTAGGTCCTTGAGGAATTGCTATGTCTTCTCAATGGCTGAACTAATTTACACTGCCACCAACACTGTAAAAGCATTCCTATTTCTCCATATCCTATTCAGCAACTGCGGTTTCCTGACTTTTTAATGATCGCCATTCTAACTAGCATGAGATGGTATCTCATTGTGGTTTGACGTGCATTTCTCTAATGATCAGTTATGATGAACTTTTTTTCATATGTTTGTTGGCAACATAAATGCCTTTTTTTGAGACGTGTCTGTTCATATTCCCACTTTTTGATGGGATTTTTTTTTCTTATAAATTTGTTTAAGTTCCTTGTAGATTCTGGATGCTAGACTTGTTAGATGCGTAGATTGCAAAATTTTTCTCGCATTCTGTAGGTTGCCTGTTCACTCTGATGATAGTTTCTTTTGCTGTGTAGAAGCTCTTTAGGTTAATTAGGTCCCATTTGTCAAATGTTGCTTTTGTTGCAATTGCTTTCAGTGTTTTAGTCTTGAAGTCTTTGCCCATGCCTATGTACTGAATGGTATTGTCTAGATTTTCTTCTGGCATTTTTGTAGTTTTAGGTGTTATGTTTGAATTTTTAATGCATCTTGAGTTAGTTTTTGTATAAGGTGTCAGGAAGGGGTCCAGTTTGTTTTCTGTATATGGCTAGCCAATCTTCCCAGCATCATTTATTAAATAGGGAATCTTTTCCCCATTGTTTGTTTTTGTCAGGTTTATTGAAGACCAGATAGTTGTAGATGTGTGGTGTTATTTATGAGGCCCCTGTCTGTTCCATTGGTCTATATCTGTTTGGGTACCAATACCATGCTGTTTTGGTTACTGTAGCCTTGTAGTATAGTTTGAAGTCAGGTAGCATGATGCCTCCAGCTTTGTACTTTTTGCTTAGGATCATCTTGGCTATACAGTCTCTTTTTTGGTTTCATATGAAATTTAAAGTAGTTTTTTCTAATTCTGTGAAGAAAGTCAATGGTAGCTTGATGGGGATAGCATTGAATCGATAAATAATTTTGGGCAAAATGGCCATTTTAACAATATTGACTCTTTTTAACTATAAGTATGGAATGTTTTTTCATTTGTTTGTGTCCTCATTTATTTCCTTGAGCACTGGTTTGTAGTTCTCCTTGAAGAGGTCCTTTATATCCCTTGTAAGTTGTATTCCTAGGTATATTATTCTCTTTGTAGCAATTGTGAATGGGAGTTCACTCATGATTTGGCTCTCTTTAAGTCTGTTATTGGTGTATAGGAATGCTTGTGATTTCTGCACATTGATTTTGTATCCTGAGACTTTGCTGAAGTTGCTTATCAGCTTAAGGAGATTTTGGGCTGAGACAATGGGGTTTTCTAAATATACAAGCATGGTTTCCATAAACAGATAATTTGAGTTCCCCTTTTTCTTTCTGAATACCCTTTATTTCCTTCTCTTGCCTGATTGCCCCGGCCAAAACTTCCAATATACTCTGTTGAATAGGAGTGGTGAGAGAGGGCATCCTTGTCTTGTGCCAGTTTTCATATGTTTGTTGCTTCCAACTTTTGCCCATTCAATATGATATTGGCCATGGGTTTGTCATAAATAGCTTTTATTATTTTGAGATATGTTCCATCAATACCTAGTTTATTGAGAGTTTTTAGCATGAAAAGGTGTTGAATTTTATCGAAGGCCTTTTCTGTATCTATTAAGATAAACATGTCATTTTGGTCTGTGGTTCTGTTTATATGATGGATTACATTTATTGATTTTTGTATTTTGAACCAGCCTTGCATCCCAGGGATGAAACCAACTTGATCATGGTAGATGTGCTTGATCATTTTTGATGTGCTGCTGGATTCAGTTTGCAAGTATTTTATTAAGGATTTTCCCATCAATGTTCATTAGAGATATTGGCCTGAAATTTCCTTTTTTTGTGTGTGTCTCTTCCAGGTTTTGGTATCAGGATGATGCTGGCCTCATAACATGAGTCAGGGAGAAGTGCCTCCCTTTCTAATTTGGAAATAGTTTCAGAAGGAATGGTATTAGCTTTTCTTTGTACCTCTGGCAAAATTTGGCTGTGAATTCATCTGGTCCTGGGCTTTTTTTTGTTTGTTTTGGATGGTAGGCTATTAATTACTTCCTCAATTTCATAACTTGTTATTGTTCTATTCAGAGATTCGACTTCTTCCTGGTTTAGTCTTGGGAGGGTGTATGTGTTGAGGAATTTATCTACTTCTTCTAGATTTTCTAGCTTATTTGTGTAGATGTGTTTATAGTATTCTCTGATGGTAGTTTGTAATTCTGTGGGATCAGTGGTGATATCCCCTTTATCAATTTTTATTGTATCTATTTCATTATTCTCTCTTCTATTCTTTATTAGTCTGGCTAGCAGTCTATTTTGTCTTTTCAAAAAACCAGGTCCTGGATTGATTGATTTTTTGAAGGTTTTTTTCCTGTCTCTATCTAATTCAGTTCTGCTGATCTTAGTTATTTCTTGTCTTCTGCCAGCTTTTGAATTTGTTTGCTCTTGCTTCTCTAGTTCTTTTAATTGTGATATTAGGATGTTGATTTTAGATATTTCCTGCTTTCTGATGTGTGCATTTAGTTCTATAAATTTCCCTCTTAACACTGCTTTAGCTGTGTCCCAGAGATTCTGGTATGTTGTGTCTTTGTTCTTATTGGTTTCAAAGAACTTCATTATTTCTGCCTTAATTTTGTTATTTACCCAGTAGTCATTCAGGAGCAGGTTGTTCAGGTTCCATGCAGTTGTGTGGTTTTGAGTGAGTTTCTTTTTTTTCTTTGTGTGTGTGTGTGTGTGTGTTTGTTGTTGTTGTTGAGTGAGTTTCTAATTTGATGGCACTGTGGTCTGAGAGACTTTGTTGTGCTTTCCATTCTTTCGCATTTGCTGAGGAGTGTTTTACTTCCGATTATGAGGTCGATTTTAGAAAAAGTGCTATGTGGTGCTGAGAAGAATGTATATTCTGTTGATTTGGGGTGGAGAGTTTTGTAGATGTCTATTAGGTCCATTTGGTCCAGAGCTGAGTTCAAGTCCTGAATATCCTTGTTAATTTTCTGCCTCATTGATCCATCTGATATTGACAAGGGGGTATTGAAGTTTCCCACTATTATTGTGTGGTAGTCTAAGTCTTTTTGTAGGTCTCTAAGATCTTGTTTTATGAACTGGGCGCTCTTGTATTGGGTGCATATATATTGAGGATAGTTATTTCTTCTTGTTGTGTTGATCCCTTTACCATTATGTAATGCCCTTCTTTGTCTTTTTTTCATCTTTGTTGATTTAAAGTCTGTTTTATTAGAGACTAGGATTGCAACCTCTGCTTTTTTTTTTTTTTTTTTGCTTTCCATTTGCTTGTTAAGTCTCCATCCGTTTATTTTGAGCTTATGGGTGTTTTTGCACGTGATATGGGTCTCCTGAATACAGCACACTGATGAGTCTTGACTCTTTATCCAATTTGCCAGTCTGTATCTTTTAATTGGGGGCATTTAGCCCATTTACATTTAAAGTTAATATTGTTATGTGTGAATCTGATCCTGTCATCAAGATGCTAGCTGGTTATTTTGCACATTAGTTGATGCAGTTTCTTCATAGTGTCATTGGCCTTTATATTTTGGTTTGTTCTTGCAGTGACTGGTCCTGGTTTTTCCTTTCCATATCCAGTGCTTCCTTCAGGAGCTCTTGTAAGGCAGGCCTGGTGGCGACAAAATCCCTCAGCATTTGCTTGTCTGTACAGGATCGTATTTCTCCTTTGCTTATGAAGCTTAGTCTGGCTGGATATGAAACTTTGGATTGAAAATTTTTTCTTTGAGAATGTTGAATATTGGCCCCCACTCTCATCTGGCTTGTATGGTGTCTGCAGAAAGATTTGCTGTTAGTCTGATGGGCTTCCCTTTGTAGGTAACCTGACCTTTCTCTCTGGCTGCCCTTAACATTTTTTCCTTCATTTCAACCTTGGTGAATCTGACTATTATGTGCCTTGGGGTTGCTCTTCTTGAGGAGTATCTTTGTGGTGTTCTCTGTATTTGAATGTTGGCCTGTCTTGCTAGTTTGGAGAAAGTCTTCTGGATAATATCCTGAAGTGTGTTTTCCAAATTCGTTCTATTCTCCGTGTCACTTTTAGGTACACCAATCAATCATAGGTTTAGTCTTTTCACATAGTCCCACATTTCTTGGAGACTTTGTTTGTTCGTTTTCATTCTTTTTTCTCTGATCTTGTCTTCATGCCTTTTTTCAGTAAGTTGTTCTTCAATCTCTAATATTCTTTCTTCCACTTGATTGATTCGGCTATTGATACTTGTGTATGATTCAGAAAGTTCTCATGCTGTGTTTTTCAGCTCCATCAGGTCATTTAGTTTCTTCTGTAAACTGGTTATTCTAGTTAGCAGTTCCTGTAACCTTTTTCAAAGTTCTTAGCTTCCTTGCATTGGGTTAGAAAGTGCTCCTTTAGCTTGGAGGAGTTTGTTATTACCCATGTTCTGAAGTCTACTTCTGTCAATTCATCAAACTCATTTTCTGCACAGTTTCATGCCCTTGCTGGAGAGGAGTTGTGATCATTTGGAAGAAGAGCCATTCTGGTTTTTGGAATTGTTAGCACTTATGCACGGTTTTTTTCTGTCTTCATGGATTTATCTACCTTTGATGTTTGAGGTGATGACCTTTGGTCGGGGTTTTTGTCTGGCATTTCTTTTTGTTGATGTTGATGTTATTGCTTTTTTGTTAGTTTTCCTTCTAACAGTCAAGCCTCTCTGCAGCAGGTCTGCTGCAGTTTGCTGGTGGTCCACTCCAGACTCTATTTGCCTAGGTGTCACCAGCGGAGGCTGCAGAACAGCAAAGATTTCAGCCTGTTCCTTCCTGTGGAAGCTTCATCCCAAAGGGGTACTGGCCTGATGCCAGTCAGAGCTCTACTATATGAGGTGTCTGTTAATCCCTGTTGGGAGGTCTCTCCCAGTCTGGAGCCATGGGGGTCAGGGATCCACTTGAGGAGGCAGTCTTTCCCTAGCAGAGCTCCAGTGCTGTGCTGGGACAATTCTCTGTCAGGACCCCCTGCTCTCCTCAGAGCCAGCAGATGGGAACATTTAAGTTTGCTGAAGTTGCGCCCATAGCTACCCCTTCCCTCAGGTTCTCTGTCCCAGGGAGATGGGAATTTTATCTATAACCTTCTGACTGGGGCTGATGCCTTTCTTTCAGAGATGCCCTGCCCAGTGAATAGGAATCTAGAGAAGCAGTCTGGCCACAGCCGCTTTGCCGTGCTGTGGTGAGGTCTGCCCAGACTGAGCTTCCTGGCCTCCTTAGCACTGTCAGGCAAAAACCACCTACTCAAGTCTCAGTAATGGCAGACATCCCTCCCCGACCAAGCTTGATCGTCCGAGGTTGACTTTAGACAACTATGCTAGCAGAGTTTCAAGCCAGTGGCTCATAGCTTGCTGTGCTCAGTGGGAGTGGGACCCGCTGAGTAAGACCACTTGGCTCCCTGGCTTTAGCCCCCTTTACAGGGGAGTGAATGGTTCTGTCTGCCTGGGGTTCCAGGCACCACTCAGTTGGAAATGCAGAAATCACCCACCTTTTGCTTTGATCTCACTGGGAGCTGCAGACTGGAGCTGTTTCTATTCAGCCATCTTGCCATCTCCTAAAAATGACATTTGTTAATTCCTCTGTATTTCCATGGAATAAAAGTAATTCTTATGCACACGGAAGTTAAAAAAATAGCATTTAAGGTTTCTTATCAGGAAAGTAGTATAATTTTTAACATAAGTGAGTCTGTCTCTGTGTTATAATGTAATGAATTCTTATATTCATATGAAGAGGAAAATGACATTTTTCTATTTATGGTTTTAGTTCAGCCTTGAAGATACCTTGATGAAGACCTGGACTATTGAATGGAGCAGAAATTCACCTCCCTCACTGACTATTACAGTTGCATTTCTATGGGTTCTTCTTCTCCTAGTGTTCCTAAGACTGCTGCTGAATTTATGAAAGTTAAGTTTGTGAATGTGACTACTTAACGGTGTATATGAGACTTTCAAGGGAATTAAATAAATAATTAAGAATATTACTGATTTGAGTATGTGTTAACTGTTTTTTCTTGATTTTATTAATTTTTAATAGAATCCTAATTTTTTCTAGACATATACTTATTATAGTATACTATAATGTCTTTTATTTGACAGTGTTTCAATCTGCATATAGAGTACTATATATTTTTTCTTATTTGGTTTGAATAATGTAAAACCTAAAACTTAAAAAAAAACCCTGGAAGATAACCTAGGTAATACAATTTGGGACATGGGCAGGGCAAAGATTTTATGATGAAGAAGCCAAAAACAATTGCAATACAAACAAAAATTGACAAATTGGATGTCACTAAAGAGCTTCTTCTCAGCAAAATAAACTATCAAGACAGTAAACAGACAACCTACAGAATGTGAGAAAATGTTTGCAAACTATGCATCTAACAAAGGTGTAATATCCAGCCTCTGTAAGAAACTTAAATTTACCAGAAGAAAACAACCCCATTAAAGAATGGTCAAAGGACAAGAACAAACACTTTTCAACAGAAGACATGCATGCTGCCAACATGCATATGAAAAAACTCGGTATCACTAATTGTTAGAGAAGCACAAATTAAAACCACAATGAGATACTATGTCACACCAGTCAAAACGATTATTAAAAAGTCAAAAAAGTAACAGATACTGGCAGGATTGTGGAGAGAAAAGAATGCTGTTGGTGGGAGTGTAAATTAGTTCAACCATTGTGGAAGACAATGTGGCGATTCCTCAAAGACCTTAAAGACAGAAATACCATTGGACGCAGCAATGCCATTACTGTATAAGGAATATAAGTCATTCTGTTATAAAGACACATGCACGTGTGTGTTCATTGCACACTATTCCCAATAGCAAAGACATGGAATCAACCTAAATGCCCATCAATGGAAGACTAGATAAAGAAAATGTGATATATATACACCAAGGAATTCTATGCAGTGAGACTATGTCCTTTGTAGGAACAGGGACGGAGCTGGAGGCCATTATCCTTAGCAAACTAAGGCAGGAACAGAAAACCAAATGCCATATGTTCTCACTTATAAGTGGGAGCTAAATGATGAGAACACGTGGACACATAGAGGGGAACAAAAGACACTGGGTTTTTTGGAAGGTGAAAGGTGGGAGGAAGGAGAGGATCAGGAAAAATAACTAATGGGTACTAGGCTTAATAACCGGGTGATGAAATAAGCTGTACAACAATCCCCCAGGACACAGGTTTATCAGTGTAACAAACCTGCATGCGTAACTCTAAACTTAAAAGCTAAACAACAACAAAAAAAGAGAATTCAAAGGGGATTGAGTGTTGTTACCTAAACCTGTGGTCATGGCAGCCTCTCAGCACTAGGGGGCACCATAAGCCCCAGAATGCTATAATTTGAAACAGCCTCACTCTATTGCCCAGGCTGGAGTGCAATGACGTGATCTCAGCTCACTGCAACCTCCGCCTCCTGGGTTCAAGCAATTCTCCTGCCTCAGCCTCTCGAGTAGCTGGGATTATAGGTGTATGCCACCATGCCGGGCTAATTTTTGTATTTTTAGTGGAGACAGGATTTCACCATGTTGGTCAGGCTGGTCTTGAACTCCTGACCTCAGGTGATCTGCCTGCCTCGGCCTCCCAAAGTGCTAGGATTACAGGAGTAAGTCATCACGTCCAGCCAGAACACTATGATTTTTGCAGACTCAGATACACAGCCTTGGTGGACTTGGGGAAGATAAAAGAGAGTTCCCTGGGTTCTGAGGTGGAGTCTCTTGCTCTCTTCTTTGGTTTCTCCCAAGCAGGAGTCTCTTTCTATGCTGGGCTGCCTGGAGATGTGGGAGGTGTCATTCAGGCACTCTCATGGCCACCACAGCTGGCATCACACTGAGTCACACCTGAGGCCAACGACCTCCTAGACCAACACAGTACTTGGGCTCACCGAGTAGTGTCTGCAGTTGGTCTGCAGACACTACTACCTGGTTACCACCGATGTTTACTTAAGACCCAAGGCTACTTTAGTCAGCAGGTGGGGAATTCTGCTATGGCCGGGTCTGTCCCATCAGAACAGTGGATTCCCTTTTGGCATGGGTGGGCCTAGAAATGCTATTCAGTAGGAAAGGCTTGGAAGTGAGGTCCTCAAGAATCTGCCTGGTGCTTTATTTTACTGTGGCTCAACAGGTACCTGAGTTGCCAAAGTACTCCATATTCCTCCGTCTTCTTTCCCCAAGTGGAAGGGGTTTCTCCACATACTCCTCTGTCTGGAGTTGAGTTGAGAGGCGATGTAGGCACTCCCATGGCCACCGCAGCTGGTGTCACATTGGGTCATATTCCAAGCCCACTGCCTCCAAGACCAGTGCAGCACCAAGGTTTGCCCAAAGACTGCAGTCACTGTGGGCTAACTGCCGCCTGAATTTATTAAAGGCCCCAGGCCATTGTAGTCAGGCTGTGGTGAAGCTGGCTGGAACTCAGTTTCCTTCCTTTGGGATGAAGGAGTCCCCTCTGGCCCAGTGCTGGTCTAAATGGGCACTGGCAGAATGCTCTCTGATGTTGAGTTCCACTGTGACAGGATGGCACTGAGCTCCAGTGCGAAGTCTCACACTAACTTCACGCTCCTTCCCCTAAATACACAGATTCTCTCTCCATGCTGTGTTGCCTGAGGCTGGGGGTGGGCAGTGTAAACAATGCAAGACTGTCCTTCCTACTTTCTTCAGTGTCTCTTTCCTTGATTTTTTTTTTTTTTTAATTTTTTAATCCCTTATTCTGGCTTTATTAAGGGAAAAAATTTATTTAAAAATACAGTAAAGATTGAAACCATGTTCACTGCTTCTTGAACAGAATAAGAAGAAAATATTTTAAATGATTGAGTTGGTCATTAGACTATTACTCATTTATCTTTTTTTAAAAGTGTTATTCATGATCATTTTAATTAAAATAATTGCCAAAAACGTGTCCTAGAATAATACAGTATCAGACGTTTTAAGTGCTGTGATCAACAGTACAAAATAATAGCATTCAAACCTTGGTATCACACATATTTATTAGATATACACAACAATAAAATCACCCCCTACCTTGAAAACTTTATAGAAGCACTTTTCATTTTACAGCACAAAGCTCATTTGAACCTACAATAAGTCTAGTACTCTGTTCACATGCCAAGGGATAAGGCTGAACAATAAATTAACACTTTTAAAATGTCTACGAACTAGTACAATTTTCTTTTTGAGTTCTGCAGGGCAACGACCACTAAGAAATATTTTTAAAGGCCGAAGAGAATCCAGCAGCAATGAAGTGAATTAAATAAAGAGACTAAGAGAAAAATAAATAGTTCAATATTAACAATACAGTATATTTGCCAGCACAGTCAAATCAGTGTAAACACCTTGAAAACATGAATACTGGATTTAGTAAAACGTTATATTGTATCTAATTATGTCAGATATCTGATGAGAGTGCTTTTTATTATAGAAATAGTTTCTTCTCTTTTACGCAGGACTTTAAAGCAAATCCAAATAGACAACTTAACTGTTTTGGAAAATGTATTCACTGCATAAATGCCCACAATAAGCAATGCTATCTGGCTGTATGGTAATGTGAAATGGCATGGTAATGTAAAATATAAAAAATTTAACTAGATAACTTTTACTTCAAGCCTGGAGCAAAAATACAGAATGCTGAACTCATTACTTTATGTATCTATTATAACTAGGAATTACTACCTTAAAAATATTCATTCGTACAATGTTTTAGTTGCCTAGATATGTATGTAATGGGCCAGGTGTTATATGAACCCTGAAGAATAAAACAAAAAAAGTTCTCTGCAAAGAGAAAAATGTTGGCCTAGGAAGTATTCAGCATATCCTCACAAATTTAATTATATACGGTTTTGAAAACTAAAGAGAAATTTTTTTCCAAACAGGTAACTTTCTAAGTGGGTGTCTCTGCACCTATATAGTAAGTCAAAATTTCAGGGGACCATAGATATTTAGAAACACCAAATTGACTATTTCAGCTGATGTTATACTTATCAACTGTACTTCCTGGGTATGTTCCCTAAAGTACATTCTAACATACACATTTTTTTAAATCAATGAAACAAACATTATGTCAATTCTTACAAACCTAGTCATAGTAAAATATGGAACAAGTTCCAAATTTTTAACCTGGACAAAGAGAATTTAAACCAAGCATTATCATACTCTTGAAACACATATCCATCGGTGAGTCATCAAATCTGGGGAAAAGCATCTGCCTTGACTATGAGGCGGCTGTAATTAATCTTCATCGTCTCATTGCAAAGGTACTACCTGCATATTCTTTCTGTTAATATTCTATTATTTGCAGCAATTACTTTTCGTGACGTCAGATCAAATGGTCCACCTGTAACATCCATCAGCACACCACCAGCTTCAGTAACAATAATACCAGCTCCTGCAACATCCCAGCAGTGAATTCCCATTTCATAATATGCATCTGCTCCTCCAGTTGCCACAAGGCACATATTAACAGCTGCTGTTCCAACACTCCGGATCCCATGAACAGGAATGCGAAAAAGCTTTTCCAAATTAGAAAGAACAATTCTTACAGTCTCTGGTGTTCTGGAAGAGCCCAACTCAGTCACCAAGAGTGATTTGGTAATAGCTTCTTGTTGTGAAACCTGTAGTTTTTGGCCATTACGAAAGGCACCTTTTCCTTTTCTGGCAGTGTACATCTTATCTTCCACACAACTGTATACAATTCCAAATTCTATCTTTTTATTTACAGCAAAGCCAATTGAAGCAGCTACAAAAGGAAATCTATGTATAAAGTTAGTTGTTCCATCAATAGGGTCAATGATCCATGTGGGGTTGTCAGTTAAGACACTTTTTTCACCGGCTGCCACAGACTCCTCACCAATGAAACTGTGAGATGGATACTTTTCTTTTATGGAAGAGATAAGCATGTTTTCAACTTTTCGGTCTGTAGCAGTTACCAAATCAACTGGAGAACTTTACAGCATAACATTCATTTCATTTTTTTGAGCATCACAAACTACCTCTCCAGCTCGTCTTGCTAGAGTTACTGCATAATCCATGCATTCCTGCCAAGGATCGGCCATCTTCTGAAATATTTAAGAAATACCTTGAGTCAGAGGGCGTCCTGCTAGCTCTGTGCCTGTGGTTATCACGCTCTACTCATTTATCTTAAAGGCAGGAACGTGTCAACCCAACTATGTGATACAGAAGCATGATTTGCTTAGGCAGGCGACATTGGAGTCAGGCTCCTCTGCTGAAGCTTCCCGACAGCACGAGGCAGACAGGACGCGCCCATCATTCCGAAAGGGAGTAGAGGAGAGGCCCAGGAGAGTCCTTGGCTGTCTTCTCATCGAATGATGGGTGCTGAGCGATCATTCGTCACGGTCGGGCGGAGCTTCATAGTGGCAAAGGGGTTTTCTCCGCTGAGAAAAGGTGGCTTCGCAGTCCCGTTGGCATCGTTGGGAGCCACGGTCTCTGGCTTGGACGCCGGAGACCTGAAGGTGAATGTAGTTCTGGCCGCGTCTGCCCTCTTGTCGGCAGCTGCCCCCATGGACAAGCATTCCAGGTAGTCGGGTGCGGGGATGACAACACTGCTGCTCTCAGACAAGTTCATGGTGCCGATGCTTCTCACGGGCGCGGGGCTTGGCGTGGGCACAGTCACTGCTTCCGTCTCATTTTCTCCTAGCAACTTCGCGTATGATGACGGGAACCAGGCCCTCGCGTTGGACGTGTCATGTTCTCCGTACAGCCAGCCATCCTCCTCCTCGGGGATGAGCAGCGTGGTGACGTCTCCCTGTGCAAAGCTGAGTAAGGTCTTGCTGGCACCAGCAGTGTGCGGGAGGATGGTCTTCACTTTCTGCTTTTTCATCATGTTCAGTCCAGTTGCAACCGAAACTGATCGTTGTAAACTGGGATCTTCGGAAGTATCTGTTGCAATATTTATCCTTTCTGATTTTGGTGCGGCCGTTGCTGGGTTATTAAACATATCGATCAAAGGACTGGTATACGCTCGGCCTGAAGGAGCGGGGGACATCTTTGGTGAGCATTTAGAAAGGTGTTGTAATCTTTCCTAACCACATTGCTTCTCTCGATCATGAGCGAAGGCTGAGGTGTCCTGGACACGGGGGTACAGGCTGGGGTCTTCATTTCTTCGATCACATTCATGATTTTCTCTGGCACTTTGATGGCGTCAACGCAGGTCTCCTGCCACCGAGGCAGCTTGGAATTCAGTAGTTCTGCAGACTGTAAGTGATAATAATGTATGTGGTTTGCAAAACTGCAGTGCTTCTCAACCAGAAAGCAGAAGCGCCTCTTCTCTTCAAGCAGAGCTTCTTTGCAACTATCTGCAATAAATTTCTGGATTTCACTCTGACGAGAAGTAACGGTCTCCACCTACTCGATTTCTTTGTGTTCATATTTGAGTGCGTTTCTTCCTCCTTGGCTTTTCCTTCTGATCTTCTTCAACTCAGCTTGGGATTTCTCCAAAGACTCTGATTTATTCTTGTGTTCTGTTTGGTATCTTTTTAGAGTTGCATTCATATATTTCACGTCAAGTTCTATCTTCCTCTCCAGCTCATGAATTATCTCTTTGTGGAATTTTTAAAATTTTTCATCAAGACCCTCGTTGAGTTTCTTGTGGGTGCTTGAAATCTCTATGAGGACATGGCCCAGTTCAGTCGACACGGGGGACCCGGTGGCAATCTCACGAATCTTGGCCACTCCGTCATAGTAGGCTTTTCCTGCCAGAATCATAGCATTTACGGCTTTCTCATAATTTTTCCCTAGGTTTATCAAATTTCGAAGCCCAGGATTGAACTGTTCCATAACATTCTGGCGATCCTAATTACAGGGGAGTTTCTCCCCCACATTCTTGGGCGCTTTCTTTTCTCAGTGGAAACTGGAGCATGTGTCTTTGGTCCTGGAGGGCTTAAGTCCGGCAGCCAGGCCAGCGCGGGTCGCTGATTCCAAGAAGTTGGGAGGGGGACGTGGGCCCCACCGACGCACCACAGACCCCTCCCCAACCTAAGTGCACCGGTAGGTAGGTGCTCTCCGTGAGCCGGTTCACCTCCTCGGGCCCCTGGGACATGGCTGCGGCAGCCGGGCGGAGGAGCGAGGGCTGGAGGGCGCGGCAGGGCCTCGTGGCCGCCGGACTCCGGGCAGCGGGAGGGGCTCTGGACTTTCGGACACGCTGCTGTCGAAATGTCAAAACTTGCGGCCTGGCCGTCTGAGACGAGGAGAGAGAAGCGGCCGGACGCCTTTTTAAAATTTTTTTATTTTTTTATTGCATTTTAGGTTTGGGGGTACATGTGAAGAACATGCAAGATTGTTGCATAGGTGCACACGTGGCAGTGTGATGTGCTGCCTTCCTCCCCCTCACCTGTATCTGGCATTTATCCCCATGCTATCCCTCCCCAACTCCCCACCCCCCACTGTCCCTCCCCTAGTTCCCCCCAACAGACCCCAGTGTGTGATGCTCCCCTCCCTGTGTCCACGTGTTCTCATTGTTCAACATCCGCCTATGAGTGAGAACATGCAGTGTTTGATTTTCTGTTCTAGTGTCAGTTTGCTGAGAATGATGATTTCCAGGTTCATCCATGTTCCTACAAAGGACACAAACTCATCGTTTTTTATGGCTGCATAGTGTTCCGTGGTGTATATGTGCCACATTTTCCCTGTCCGGTCTATCATCGATGGGCATTTGGGTTGGTTCCAGGTCTTTGCTATTGTAAACAGTGCTGCAATGAACATTCATGTGTTAAAACCAGGTACCATAATCTCTCACCTGTTTGTTCTGTTTGGGCATATTTCCACTTCCAACCATTAAAGGCATTAATCCATTTTGAGTTTATTTTTGTGTATAGTGTTAGATAAGGGTCACATTTCATTATTCTTGTGGATATCCAGGTTCCCCAACAGTATTTAATACAGAGACTATTCTTTCTCCATTGTGTGTTCTTGGCATCTTTATAAAAAATGAATTGTCCTTAATGAATGGATTTATTTCTTGTCTCTCTATCCTGTTCCTCTGACCAATGTGTCTGTTTTTATGCCAGACCCACTCTGTTTTAATTACTATAGCTTTGTGATCAATTTTGAAGTCAGGTACTATGATGCCTTTAGCTTTTATATTTTTGCTCATGATTGCTTTGGCTTTGGAGGTCTTTTGGGTTCCATTCAAATTTTAGAATTGTTTCTATTTCTGTGAAATTTTGATGGGATCGCATTGAGTCTGAAGATTGCTCTGCGTAATATGGATACTTTAACAATATTAATCCTTCCAACCCATGGACACTTGATAACTCTGCATTTATTTATGTTGACTATAATTTTTCATTAATGTTATTGTTTTTCAGCGGACTTTTTTTGTTTTGTTTTGTTTTTTTTGAGACAGAGTCTTGCTCTGTCACTTAGGCTGGAGTGCAGTGGTGCAATCTCAGCTCACTGCAACCTCTGCCTCCCAGGCTCAAGCAATTCTCTTGCCTCAGCCTCTCAAACAGCCGTGATTATAGGCATGTGCCACCACACCCAGCTAATTTTTGTAATTTTAGTAGAAACAGGGTTCTACCATGTTTCCCAGGCTGGTTTTGAACTCCTGGCCTCAAGTGATCCTCCCGTCTTGGCCTCCCAAAGTGCTGAGATTACAGGTGTGAGCCACTATGCCTGGCCCTTTTAGGATGTTCTGTATGTTAGGTAATGTCATCAGCAAACAGAAACAGTTTTACTTCTTTTTCTATTTGGATGCTATTTATTTCTTTTGCCTCATTGCTCTGGCTACATTTCCACAACTATCTTGAATTAAGTGGCGAGAGTGGGCATTCTTGCATTCCCGATCTTAGAGGAAAAACTTTCAACTCTTTACCATTAAAAACATCATGATGTTATATGTAGGTTTTCATATGTGACCTCTACTGTGTTGAAGAACATTTTTCTATATCTAATTTACTAATAGTTCTCATGAAAATACATTAGATTTTGTCCATTGTTTTCACTGCACATGTTGAGATGATCATATATTTTTGCCTTTCATTCTGTTATTATTATGTATCATATTTGTTAACTTGAATATGTTCAACCATCCTTGCATTCCAGGGATAAACCCCCCTTAATCATGGTGAATAATCTGATTAATGTGTTGTTGTATTCAATGTGCTAGCATTTTGTTGAGGATATTTGCATCTATGTTCATCAGGGATATTGGCCTGTAATTTTCTTTTCCTGTAGTTTTTTTTTTTTGGCTTTGCATCAGTGTAATGCTGACATTGCAAAATGAGTTTGAAAATTTTCCCTCCACTTCCACTTTTTGGAAGAGTTTGAAGAGAACTGTATTAGTTTTCTTCTTCTTTCAATGTTTGGTAGTATTTCACCATGAAGCCCTTTGGTTCCAGAATTTTCATTGAGAGAAGATATTTTATTATTGATTCAATTTTTGTGCTCATTATTAGTCTGTTCAGTTTTTCTATTTATTCTTGATTCAGCCTTTATTGGTTGCACATTTCTAGGAATGCGTTCATTGCTAGGTCGTTCAATTTTTTGGTATGTAATTGGTTATAGTGGTACCTTATGGTCCCTAGTATTTATGGGACATCAGTTGTAATGCCTCCTTTTTCAAACCTAATTTAATTTGAGTTCTTGCTTTTCTTAGTCTAGGTAAATGTTTGTCAATGTTGTTTATTTTTTAAAAAACAAACTCTTGGAGAGAGATCCAAGATGGCTGATCACTAGCAGCTCAGGATTGTAGCTCCCAGAGAAAATGCACAGAATGAGAGGACGCCACACTTTCAGACGAATTTTTGTTACCCACGGACTGGAAGATTCTCAGTGGAGGAGGCCCACGCTTCGCCAGGGCGACTCTTGTGGCCGGCGTCGCGGTTTTGCCGGCGCCCTGGCGCAGCGGTTCTTGGTGCAGAGTAAACAGGACTGATCAATGTTTGAAGCTCCAGGAAGGCAGAGTTGCACATTTACCTGATTGAAGAAGGGACTCAAGAGGGAAGCCAGACTGGAGATTCCCGGGGCAGAAAAGCACCACGAATCTTGATGCCGCTGTTTTGGCTGGTACAGTGGGTTGCTCAGATTTTGGTGCTGGGAATCAACAAGTTGTACGTCCACTCAGAGACCTAATTTGAAAGTAGGCAATTACAAAGAGGACAGGTGGATGAACTCACAATGAAGGGAAGAAACCAGCATAAAAAGGCTGAGAATACCCAAGATCAGAATGCCTCTCCTTCTACAGGTGATCACAGTTCCTCATCAACAAGAGAACAAGGCCTATGGAGAACGAGTGCATTCCATTAACAGATTTAGGCTTCAGAAAGTGGATAATAAGGAACTTTAGTGACCTAAAAGAACATGTTCTAGCCCAATGTAAAGAAACTAAGAACCTCGAAGAAAGGTTACTCAACTCCAGCTAATCCAGAGGACACCACAAATGCATTTCTCAAGTAGAGCAACTCCAAGACACATAATCGTTAGATTCACTAGGGTTGAAATAAAGGAGAAAATTCTAAGGGCAGCTAGAGAGAAAGGTCACGTTACCCATAAAGGGAAGCCTATCAGACTCACAGCAGACCTCTCACCAGAAACCCTACAAACTAGAAGAGAGTGAAGCTCAATATTCAATATCCTCAAAGAAAAGAATTTTCAACTCAGAATCTCATATCCTGCCAAACTAAGCTTTATAAGTGAAGGAAAAAGAAAATTTTTTGCAAACAAGCAAGCACTCAGCGATTTCATCACCACCAGGCCTGCTTTACAAGAGCTTCTGAAAGAAGCACTACAAACAGACAGGAACAACCAGTATCAGTCATCCCAAAAACTTACCAAAACATAAAGAGTATCTCTATAATGAAGAATCTACATCAACTAATGGGCAAAATAGCCAGCTAGCATTAAATGAGAATATTGAACTCACAAATCCTAATATTAATTCTAAATTTAAATGGATTAAATGCCCCAATCAAAGACACAGACAGGTAAATTGAATAAAAAGTCAAAACCCATCGGTACGCTGTATCCAGATAGTTGTAACTTTCCTCTCTCACAAAATAGACTTTAATAGTAACAAAGACTAAAAGAAACAAAGAAGGACATCACATAATGGTAAAAGGATCAATGCAACAACAGGAGTTAATGATTATAAATATATATGCACCCAATACAGGAGCACCCAGATACATAAGACAAGTTCTTAATGACTTATAAAGAGATCTGGACTCCCGCGCAATAATAGCAGGAGATTTTGACATCACATTGTTAATATTCGATGGATCAATGACATAGAAAATTAATAGGGACATCTATGATTTGAACTTAGACATGGAAAAGTAAACTTTGTGAATTTTTAAAGAATTCTCCACCCCAGGTCCACAGAACATACATTTTTCTCAGTATCACGTTACACCTATTTTGAAAGTGACCACATAATTGGAAAATTGGAAGTAAATCATTCTTCAGCATTTGCATAGCATTTCACAGACTTAAATGAAATACTGGTTGGCTGTTTGTTATTTTCTTCCCTTATTCTTTCTTGTTAAGCACAATTATTGGCATAAAAGAGGTTTTTAATACCTATTTTTAGATTGCATTCCAGCCTGGGCAATAGAGCAAGAATCCTGTTCTCTCTCCTCCTTTTTCTTTCTCTTTCTTTCTTAAAAAAATAAAAAGAAGAAGAAGGGGCTTGTAAATACCACCTAACTAGGAAGAAATGGGAGAAGTCAACCTAGAAATAGGCAAGTCAGGTAGAATTCCTGTCCAATAAGTCAGGCAAATCAGAAAAAAAAAAAAATACTCTTAGTTTTTTCAATCTTTTGTTTTGCTTTTCTAGTCTCTGGTTTACTTCTGCTCTGATATTTATTATTTCCTTTTTGTACTTAGCTTTAGGGTTAGTTTGTTCTTCTTTTTCTAGTTCCTTGAGTTATAACATTAGGTTGCTTATTGGAGATTTTTTTTTAATGTAGATGTTTAATGCTGTAAACTTCCCTCATAAAACTACATTTGTTGCATCTTTATAAGCTTTGATATGTTATTTCCATTTTTCCTTTGTCTCAAAATACTTTTTCATTTACCTTTTAATTTTTTCTTTGATCCATTTGTTGTTCAGGAACATTTGATTAATTTCCATATATTTGTGATTTTTTTCAATGTTTTTGTTACTGATTTCTATTTAATAGTATTATGTTTGGAAAAGACACTTAATGTAATTTTAGTCTTCCTAAATTTGTTAAAACTTGTTTTGTGACCTAACATATGATCAATGCTGGAGAATGTTCTATGTGTGCTAGATAAAAATATTTACTCTGCTGCTGTTAGATAGAATGCTTTGTATATGTCTATTAAGTGTATTTAATCTGATGTTTCCTTATTTTTTTGTTTGAATTGCTGAAAGTTGAGTATTTAAGTCCCCTGCTATTTACTGCATTATGTTCTATTTCTCCCTTCAGGTCTATTAATATTTACTTTACATGTTTAATACATAGATTTACAATTGTTGTATCCTCTTGATGAATTGACCCCTTTAGCATTATATAATGACCTTCTTTTTTTCTCCTTTTACAGTTTTTTTTTTCTTTTTTTGAGACAGGGTTTGGCTCTGTCACCCAGGCTGGAGTGCAGTGGCGCAATCTCTGCTAACTGCAACCTCCACCTCCTGGATTCAAGCGATTCTCCTGCCTCAGCCCCCTGAGTAGCTGGGATTACAGGTACCTGCTACAGCAACCGGCTGATTTTTGTATTTTTAATAGAGACGGGGTTTTGCCATGTTGGCCAGGCTGGTCTCAAACTCCTGACCTCAGGTGACCTGCCCGCCTCAGCCTCCCAAAGTGCTGGGATTATAGGCATGAGCCACTGCATCGGCCCTTTTACAGTTTTTAATTTAAAGTTTATTTGTCTAATACAAGTATAGCCACCTCTGCTCTGTTTTAGTTTCCATTTGCATGAATTAACTTTTCCCAGCATTTCACTTTCAGTCTATGTGTGTCCCTAATGTTAAAGTGAGTCACTTGTAGTCAATGTGTAGCTGAGTCCTATTTTCTAATCTATTCAGCCACTCTGTCTTTTGATTAGATAATTTAATCCATTTACATTCAAAGTAATTATTAATAAGGTCTTATTACTGACATTTTGTTAATTATTTGCTAGTTGTTTTGTAGATCTTTCATTACTTTCTTGCTTGCTGTCTTCTTTTGTCATTAGCTGATTGTCTCTAGTGGTATGCTTTGATTTCTTACTCTTTTTAAAAATAGAGATGGGGGTCTCAGGCTGCAGTACAGTAGCTGTTCACAGGCATGATCATAGTATGCTATAGCCTCAAACTCCTAGACTCAAGTGATCCTCCTGCCTTGGCCTCCCAAGTAGCTGAAACTACAGTTATGTACCACTGCATCGGTTCTGATTTCTTACTTTTTATTTTTGGGGTATCTATTATGGGTATTTGCTTTGTAATTACCAAGAGGCTTATATAAAATGCCCAATAGTTATAATAGTCTGCCTTTAAGCTGACAACAATGCAACTTTGCATAAAAAACAAGACTTTCACTCCACTGCTCAATACGTTTTATGTTTTTGATTTTTACATTGTGTACCTCCTAACAAATTATTGCAGCTATTATTACTTTATTAATTTATCTTTCAACAATCATATTAAAGATATAAAAAAGTTTGTTTTTCAACTATTATGCTAAAGATATAAACTGTTACATACTAAAGATATAAAAGATACCTAAAAATTTCACCATTGTTTCAGTATTAGAGTATTCTGAATTTGACTATGTTCTTATTTTTTATTAGTAAGTTTTACACTTTCGTAGGTCTTCATATTGCTAATTTGCATCATTTTTATTCAGCTTGAAGAACTTCCTTTAGTATTTTTTGTAAGACAGGTATAGTGGTGATGAACTCTCTTAGCTTTTGGTTTTTTGGAAAAGTCTACCTCTTTTTCATTTTTAAAAAACAGATTTTCTGGGTAAAATATTCTTGGTTGATATTCTTTTTTTTTCCCCCTTTGGTACTTTGAATATATCATCTCACACTCTCCAGGCCTGTACATTTTCTGAGAAGTCCACCGCTCTTCTTACTGGATCTCCCTTGCATTTAATATGCTTCTTTCTCTTGCTGCTTTTAGGATTCTCTCTTTGTCTTTGACATTTGACAGTGTAATTATAATAATTTGTCTTGTTGGAGTCTTGTTTGCATTAAATCTGATTGGAGACCTTTGTCTTCCCTATACCTGGATATTTATTTTCTTAAAATATGTTTTCTGGCCTTTTGTCTCTTTCTTCTTCTTTTTGTAATCATATAATTTGGATATTTACTCATTTGATGCTATCTCATAAGTTTTATACGTTTTTGTCATTTCTTTTTATTTCTTTTTTTCCTCTGACTGGCTTTGAGTTCACATATACTTTCTTCTGCTTGATCAATTCAGTGGTAGATGCTCTCTATTGCATTTTTATTTTCTTCATTGCATATATTAGGTCCAGATTTTTTATTTTTATTTTTTGGAATTTTAATCTTTCTGTTAAGTTTTTTTATTTTGGTAAGTAATTGTTTTTCTAATTATATTGAATTGTTCCTCTGTATTATCTTGTTCACCTAGCTTCTTTAAAACTATTATTTAGAATTTATTGTTAGGCAGTTCATATATTCATTTCTTTAAAGTTGGTGTCTTAGTCTGTTTTGTGTTGCTATAAAGGCACACCTGAGACTGAGTAATTTATAAAGAAAAACATTTGTTTGGCTCACAATTCTCATGTCAGGAAAATCCAAGAGTGAGTATCTTGTAAGGGCCTCAGGTTTCTTTTACTCATGGCAGAAAGAGAAGGGGATTACCACATTCCAATCTTAACCCACTTCATGCATTTACATTAGTTGCCTCATCACTGTGGACAAATACATTTATTTAGGATTGAGTGAGTAATAGATACAGGTGTTGGGATTACTCTGATGAAACGGTATCACGTCTTCTGCTTGGTGCTGCTATTGACTCTGTGACCTCACCAACTCAATCTGTAAATATAAGCCCTCCTTCTTGGCATGTAGGGCTTTCTGGGTTCTTATAGCTCTGTCTATTTTCTGTAACCTGCCATTGTCCTCTCAAACCGAAAGCAAATGCTATGTCCTCCTACCTAATCATACCCTCAATGGTCTTGCCCTTCCTGCCTAGTGTGATCTCATGGTTATCTGACAAATAGATGGCCCTAGAGTAGCTGTAAATATTTTTGTCACCTACAATCTTGTTTGCATATATGTTCTAGTTTTCCCTAAAGGTCCTCTAGCTGGAAGAAAGAAAGAAAGTTAGAAAGAAAAGTTGTTTTTTTATTATTATTATATTTTAATATAATATACTCTGAAGTACACGTGCAGAAGGTGCAGGTTTGTTACATAGGTATACAGGTGCCACGGTGGTCTGCTGTACCCATCAACCCATCATCTACATTAGATATTTCTCCTAATGCTCTCCTTCCCCTAGTCCGCCACCCCCTGACAGGTCCGGTGTGTGATGTTCCCTTCCATGTGTCCATGTAATCTCATGGTTCAACTCCTACTTATGAGTGAGAACATTTGGTGTTTGATTTTCTGTTCTTGTGTCAGTTTGCTGAGAATGATGGCTTCCAGATTCATCCATGTCCCTACAAAGGACATGAACTCATTGCTTTTTATGGCTGCATAGTATTCCATGGTATATATGTGCCACATTTCCCTTGTCTGATCTATCATTGATGGGTATTTGGGTTGGTTCTAGGTCTTTGCTGTTGTACACAGGGCTGCAATGAACATACGTGTGCATGTGTCTTTATAGTAGAATGATTTATAATCCTTTGCATATATACCCAGTAATGGGATTGCTGGGTCAAATGGAATTTCTATCTCCAGGTCCTGGAGGCATCGCCACACTGTCTTGCACAATGGTTGAAGTAATTTACACCTTCACCCACAGTGTAAAAGTGTTCTTATTTCTCCACATCCTCTCCAGCATCTGTTGTCTCCAGATTTTTTAATAATTGCCATTCTAACTGGCATGAGATGAGATCTCATTGTGGTTTTGGTTTGCATTTCTCTAGTGACCAGTGTTTTTTTTATATGTTTGTTGGCCTCATATATGTCTTCTTTTAAAAAGTGTCTGTTCATGTCCTTTGCCCACTTTTGAATGGGCTTGTTTGTTTTTTTCTTGTAAATATGTTTTAGTTTTTGTAGATTCTGGATAGTAGCCCTTTGTCAGATGGGTAGATTGCAAAAATTTTTTCCCATTCTGTTGGTTGCCGGTTCACTCTAATGATTGTTTCTTTTGCTGTACAGAAGATCTGGAGTTTAATTAGATTCCATTTGTCTATTTTGGCTTTTGTTGTAAATGCTTTTGGTGTTTCAGTCATGAAGTCCTTGTCTATGCCTGTGTCATGAATGGTTTTGCCTAGGCTTTCTTCTAGAGTTTTTATGGTGTTAGGTCTTACATTTAAGTCTTTAGTCCATCTGGAGTTAATTTTAGTGTAAGGTGTCAGGAAGAGGTCCAGTTTCTGCTTTCTGCACATGGCTAGCCAGTTTTCCCAACACCATTTATTAAACAGGGAATCCTTTCCCCATTGCTTGTTTTTGTCAGGTTTGTCAAAGATCAGATGGATGTAGATATGTGGTGTTACCTCTGAGGCCTCTGTTCTGTTTCATTGCTCTATATCTCTGTTTCGGTACCAGTACCATGTTGTTTTGATTACTGTAGCCTTGTAGTATAGTTTGAAGTCAGGCAGTGTGATGCCTCCAGCTTTGTTCTTTTTGCTTAGGATTGTCTTGGCTATGCAGGCTCTCTTTTGGTTCCATATGAAGTTTAAGGTGTTTTTTTCCAGTTCTGTGAAGAGGGTCATAGGTAGCTTGATGGGGATAGCATTGAATCTATAAATTACTTTGGGCAGTATGGCCATTTTCACAATATGGATTCTTCCTAACTATGAGCATGGAATGTTTTTCTATCTGTTTGTGTCCTCTCTTATTTCCTTGAGTAGTGGTTTGCAGTTCTCCTTGAAAACATCCTTTACATCCTTTATTAGTTGTATTCCTAGGTATTTTATTCCCTTTGTAGCAATTGTGAATGGCAGTTCATTCTTGATTTGGCTCTCTTTAAGTCTTTTATTGGTGTATAGGAATGCTTGTGATTTTTGCACATTGATTTTGTACCCTGAGGCTTTGCTGAAGTCGCTTATTAGTTTCAGGAGATTTTGGGCTGAGACGACGGGGTCTTCTAGATATACAATCATGTCATCTGCAAATAGAGACAATTCGACTTCCTCCTTTCCTAATTGAATACCTGTTATTTCTTTTTCTTGCCTGATTGCTCTGGCTAGAACTTCCAGTACTATATTGAATAGGAGTGGTGAGAGAGGGCATCCTTGTCTAGTGCCAGATTTCAAAGGGAAAGCTTCCAGTTTTTGCCCATTCAGTATGATATTGGCTGTTGGTTTGTCATAAATAGCTTTTATTATTTTGAGATACATTCCACTGATACCTAGTTTATTGAGGGTTTTTAGCATAAAGGCTGTTGAATTTTGTCCAAGGCTGCCTCTGCATCTATTGAGAAAATCATGTGGTTTTTGTCTTTGGTTCTGTTTGTGTGATGGATTACATTTATAGACTTGCATATGTTAAACCAGCCTTGCATCCCCAGTATGAAGCCTACTTGATCGTTATGGATAAGCTTTTTGATGTGCTGTTGCAATCAGTTTGCCAGTATTTTATTGAAGATTTTTACATCTGTGTTCATCAAGGATACTAGCCTGAAGTTTTCTTTATTTGTTGAGTCTCTGCCGAGTTTTCGTATTGGGATGATGTTGGTCTCATAAAATGATTTAGGAAAGATTCCCTTTTTGGAATGTTTGGAATAGTTTCAGAAGGAATGGTACCATCTCCTCTTTATGTCTGGTAGAATTCAGCTGTGACTCCATCTGGACCTGGGCTTTTTCTATAGGTAGGCTATTAATTGCTGCCTCAACTTCAGCCCTTGTTATTGGTCTATTCAGGGTTTCAACTTCTTCCTGGTTTAGGCTTGGGAGTGTGCAAGTGTCCGGGAATTTATCAATTTCTTCCAGATTTACTGGTTTATATGCACAGAGTTGTTTGTAGTAATCTCTTATTGTCAGCTTCTGGATTTACTGATTTTTTGAAGGGGTTTTTGTGTCTCTATCTCCTTCAGTTCTGCTCTGATCTTAGTCATTTCTTGTCTTCTGCTAGCTTTTGAGTTTTTTTTAATCTTCCCCCTCTAGCTCTTTCAATTCTGATGATAGGGTGTCAATTTTAGATCTTTCCTTGCTTCTCATGTGGGCATTCATTTGTATAAATTTCCCTCTAGACACTGCTTTAAATGTGTCCCAGAGATTCTGGTATATTGTGTCTTTTGGTTTGTTCTCGTTGGTTTCAAAGAACATCTTTATTTCTGCCTTCATTTCGTTGTTTATACAGTCAACATTCAAGAGCCAGTTGTTCAGTTTCCATGAAGTTGTGTCGTTCTGAGTGAGTTTCTTAATCCTGAGTTCTAATTTGACTGCACTGTGGTCTGAGAGTCTGTTTGTTATGATTTCCATTCTTTTGCATTTGCTGAGGAGTGATTTACTTCCAATTATGTGGTCAATTTTAAAGTAGGTGTGGTGTGGTGCTGAGAAGAATGATATTCTATGGATTTGGGGTGGAGAGTTCTGTAGATTTCTATTAGGTTTGCTTGGTTCAGATCTGAGTTCAAAACCTGGATATCCTTGTTAATTTCTGTCTCGTTGTTCTGTCTAATATTGACAGTGGAGTGTTAAAGTCTCTCACTCTTATTGTACAGGAGTCTAAGTCTCTTTGTAGGTCTTTAAGAACTTGCTTTATGTATCTAGGTGCTCCTGTATTGGGTGGGCATATATTTAGGGTCGTTAGATCTTTTTGTTGCATTGATCCTTTTACTATTATGTAATGCCCTTCTTTGTCTCTTTTGATTTTTGTTGGTTTAAAGTCCATTTTATCAGAGACTAGGATTGCTACTCCTGCTTTTTTTTTGCTCTCCATTTGCTTAGTAAATCTTCCTCCATTCCTTTATTCTGAGCCTATGTGTGTTCTTGCACGTGAGATGGGTTTCCTGGATACTGCACACTGATAGGTTTTGACTTTTTATCCAATTTGCCAGTCTGTGTCTTTTGATTGGGGCATTTATCCCATTTACCTTTAAGGTTAATATCGTTATGTGTGAATTTGATCATGCCATTTTGATGCTAGCTGGTTGTTTTGCCCATTAGTTGATGCAGTTTCTTCACTGTGTTAATGCTCTTTACTATTTGGTACATTTTTGGAGTGGCTGGTACTGGTTATTCCTTTCCATGTTTAGTGCTTCTTTCAGGAGCCCTTGTAAGGCAGGCCTGGTGGTGACGAAATCTCTCAGCAATTACTTGTTTGTAAAGGATTTTATTTCTCCTTCACTTATGAAGCTTAGTTTGGCTGGATATGAAATTTTAGGTTGAAAGTTCTTTTCTTTAAGGATGTTGAATATTGACCCCCGCTCTCTTCTGACTTATAGCATTTCTGCCAAGAGATCTGCTGTGAGTCTCATGGACTTCCTTTTGTGGGTAACCTAACCTTTCTCTCTTGCTGCCCTTAGCATTTTTTCCTTCATTTCAATCCTAGTGAATCTCATGATTATGTGCCTTAGGGTTGCTCTTCTTGAGGAATATCTTTGTGGTGGTCTCTGTATTTTCTGGACTTGAATGTTGGCCTGCCTTGCTAGGTTGGGGAAGTTTTCCTGGATAATACCCTGAAGAGTGTTTTCCAGCTTGCATTCATTCTCTCCATCACATAAACACATAATCAACAGATTCACCAGGGTTGAAATAAAGGAAAAAATTCTAAGAGCAGCCAGAGAGAAAGGTAGGGTTACCCACAAAGGAAGCCCATCAGACTCATAGGGGATATCGTGGCAGAAACCCTACAAGCCAGAAGACAGTGGGGGCAGATATTCAACATCCTTAAAGAAAAGAACTTTCAACCTAGAATTTCATATTGAGCCAAACTAAGCTTCAAGAGTAAGGAGAAATGAAATCCTTTACAAACAAGCAAATGCTGAGAGATTTTATCACCATCAGGCCTGCCTTGCAAGAGCTCCTGAAGGAAGTACTAAACATGGAAAGGAACAACCAGTACCAGCCTCTGCAAAAACATACAAAATTGTAAAGATCATCAGTGTTATGAAGAAACCGCATCAACAAATGGGCAAAACAACCAGCAAGCATCATAATGGCAGGATCAAATTCACACATAACAATATTAACATTAAATGTAAATGGGCCAAATCCCCCAATTAAAAGATACAGACTGGCAAATTGGATAAAGAGTAAAGACCTATTGGTGTGCTGTATTCAGGAGACCCATCTCAAGTGCAAAGACACACATGGCTCAAAATAAAGGGATGGAGGAAGACTTACTAAGCAAATGGAAAGCGATAAAAAGCAGGGGTTGCAATGCTAGTCTCTGATAAGAAAAAGACTTTAAATTAACAAAAATCAAAAGAGACAAAGAAGGGCATTACATAATGGTAAAGGAATCAATGCAATAAGAAGAGATAATTATCCTAAATACATATGCATGCAATGCAGGAGCAACCAGATATATAAAGCAAGTTCTTAAAGACCTACAAAGAGACGTAGAGTCCCACACAATAATAGTGGGAGAATTTAACACCCCATTGTCAATATTAGACAGATCAATGTGATAAAAAATTAACAAAGATATCCAGGACTTGAACTCAGATCTGGACCAAGTGAACCTAACAGACATTTACAGAACTCCCCACCCCAAATCCAGAGATATACATTATTATCAGCACTACATCCCACTTATTCTAAAATTGACCACATAATTGGAAGTAACAATTCTATGCAGCCATAGAAAAGAATGAGTTTATCTTCTTTGCAGGGACATGGATGAAGCTGGAAACCATCATTCTCAGCAAACTAACACAAGAACAGAAAACCAAACACCTCATGTTTTCACTTGTAAGTGGGAGTTGAACAATGAGAACACATGGACAGAGGGAGGGGAGCATATCATACCGGAGCCTGTTGAGGGGTGGAGGGATAGCTGGGCAGTGGGGGGCTAGGAAAGGGATAGCATTAGGAGAAATACCTAATGTAAATAATGGGGTGATGGATGCAGCAAACCACCATGGCACATATATACCTATGTAACAAACCTTTATGTTCTTCACATGTACCTCAGAACTTAAAATATAATAAAAAATGTTTTTAAGGTAAAAAAAGAATGTTGAATATTGGCCCCCATTCTCTTCTGGCTTGTAGGTTTCTGCTGAGAAATGCACTCTTAGTCTGATGGGCTTTCCTTCGTGGGTAACCTGACCTTTCTCTCTCATTGCCCTTAACATTTTTTCCTTCTGTAATGGACTGTCCCAGGTTCTTGGCCTCCCCTGCCCCAGGAATGGGGGAAAGGTCCTGGAGGTGCGGTGGGCTCCATTCAAGTAAATATCGGACCCAAAGAGTTTTGCAGAAAGTGATTTATTAGGCAGAGAGAAGTAGGGAGAGAAAGCACAAGCTCCTATGCTATTGTGGGAGGTGATTCAGAGATGGAGTCTGTATAGGTAAGGGAGTAGGGGGGATTTTAACCTGGGAGTTACTCCCACCCCATTCAAGTCCTTGTCCAGTGAGAGGAGCTTTTCTAGACCTCTTCTGGAGTGATTGATATTTGACTCTGATGTGGGATTGGCTGCCTGGCTTGCAATAGAGCCCCTCCTCCCAAGGCTTTTGGCAGTCTTTTTAAACAAAGGAAGCTCACCTGGGCTGTCTACCTTTCCACATGAGAAAGTCAGACAAAGAACTCTAGGCTCTCAGATGGGGTTAGGGGTGGATAGAGGTATGGCACTGGGAAATTCTTGCCTTTGAAACCATGCCCTTTGTGGATCCGGGAAGAGAAGTCCCTCAGTGCCCCTCTGAACAGGAAAGTTTAACTGCTGTTTGGTCACAGTCATTGGCCACTCTTTAACTACTTCCTGCTGAATTGGGGCATAGAAGGGGCCCTGCAATTGAGGTTTCCACTAGAGGGGAGCTTCTCAGGGGTGCAAGTTGATCCAGAGATCCATGATAGAGCTGATAAGCTAAGGACATCTGGGGTTCCATTTGCAGGATCACTTGTAGCTTTATGGTTTTAATTCTAGAAAAAAAGAATGTGACACGAAGGTTAAAGATGAGAAGACCAGAGGCCAACTACTACAGAATGGTTATAAACCTAGGAGAGGACTAAGCCAGGACAGCCAGTTGTTAATCAAGCTCCACAATACTGTTTCTTGAAGGTTTATAGCCCTGTGTTTGATTGATCCCTGGGTTCTTTAATTTTGTTTAAGACAATACCTGATTGGTTTATAAAGTAGCAGCATTTCTTCCTAGAAAGAGATACCTGATTGGTTTATAAAGTAGCAGCATTTCTTCCTAGAAGGAGACAGATTTCTTCTCTCTTGGTTGTTAGCAGATTTAGGGCCCTTCTACTTTGAAGAGCTATGGCAGCTAAAGAGTTAAGCTGTTTTTGCAGAGTGAGCTGCCTCTGCAGAGGGAATTAGCAACCTTTTCATGTTATTAACTCCTGAGATAGCTTATATTAAAACTGAGTAGAGGTAGTAACTTTTCTAATGCCAGCACCAAGTTTTCCTATTATTCTGGATTCCCCTCTCCAACTATGAAAGGAACAATTGGAGTTTGAGAGATAGCAAAGTTAAGAGTGATAGTCTCGTTAATGCCAGGATGTAAATTAGACTCATGAGCAGTTACTTTCCTGGGGATCTTGTCAGAAGAGCAAACGTACATCCTCAAATGGCTCACAGGTGTACAAAGGGTCATCTCCTGGAACTTCAGGCTGAGGAGTGGAGGGCCTATGATTTTCTTCAGGTGTCCAAGGCTTTAGCCAAGTGTGATGAATCCATGAGTCAATTCCCACAACTTCAACTGCCGTTGGGATAGATGGAATAACCAAAAATGGTCCTTCCCAAGATGGGCCTAGAGAAGGAGAGTCTGAGGGGAGAGACTTAACAAGCACCAGGTCTCCAGGCAGAACAACCCTTTCCCTTTTCCCTAGGGTGTTCATCAGATAAGGTGCTAAGAGCCTGTTTGTACTTAGCCAAGAAGATTATATCTTTTATTAGATTTACTGTTTCCTTGTCTAATACAAGATTGTTAATAAGAAAGGGCCATCCTTAAAGCATCTCATAGGGGCTGAGTCCTATTTTCTGAGGAGAGTTTCAAGACCGTAAGAGTGCTATCAGTAACGGAGAAGGCCACGGGAGGTGGGTTTCCTGTGCCAGTTTCTTTAGGTGTCTCTTAAGAATTTCATTCATCTTTTCCCCTTTCCCTGAGGACTGAGGCCTCCAAGCACAGTGGAGATGATACTGTATTCCTAACGCCCTGGAAATTCCTTGGGTTACTGCAGCTTTGAAGGCAGGGCTGTTATTGCTTTGAAGATAGCGAGGGAGTCCAAATCTAGGGATTATGTCATTAATTAAGATCTTTATTATCTCTTGGCCTTCTTCTGGTCTACAGGGGAAAGCCTCAGCCCAGTTTGTCTAGGTATCTACACATACCAGCAGATATTGAAATCCCTGAGACTTAGGCCTATGGGTAAAGTCCATTTGCCAGTCTTCACCTGGGTAATGACTCACTGTTCCCCGGGAGGAGCTTTGTGATGTGCCAAAGGACTATTTTTCTGGCATATTTCACATCCTTTGACTATTTGTTGAACAGCCTTGAAGAGACCTTTCTCAGTAAATATAGATTTGGCTATTCGATGTGTATTCTCTATACCCATATGGAAGGTTTGATGCAGGGTTTTAAGTACTTTCCACTGACTGGCAGCAGGTAGGAGTACTTTCCCTCCTCAGTAGCTAGCCACCATGGAGGAAGAAGATCACGTCCCTGGGAGATTGCCTGCTCTGCCTCTTCTGATGAGTGTTGAGGTCTAGTTCCCTGGAGAGGGTTTTCCCATATTAAAGGTCCTTCTCTAAATTCTTGTCTAGCTGCCTTTTTTGCCTCTAGGTCAGCCTGGTGGTTGCCCTCTGCTTCCTCCTTATTTCCTTTCTGGTGACCCTGGCAGTGTAAGACTGCTACCTCTTTGGGTTCTTGGACAGCTTGTGATAAGTCTAAAATTTCTTTATGATATTTGATGGGTGTTCCTGCTGAGGTTAGGAGCTCTCTTTCCTTTCACACGGCAGCACGGGGATGCAGAAGCACATTTGGAATCTGTGTACATGTTTATTCTCTTTCCTTTTCCTAATTTCAGAGCTTGAGTGAGGGCTACTATTTCTGCCAGCTGGGCACTAGTTCCAGGAGGAAGGGAGTTACCTTCAAGCACTGTTTGATCACTGACTACTGCATGTCCTGCTTTTTGAACTCCATTTTCTATAAAGGAACTTCTGTCAGTGTATAGGTTAAGGTCAGGATTGGCTAGAGGAATTTCTAAGAGATCCCCTTGAGCCATATAGTTCTGAGCTATAACCTGCTGACAATTATGTTCTGTGTCTACTCCTTTCTTAGGAGGAAAAAGTAGCTGGGTTGAGGACTGTACACGTGCGCAGCTGAAGCACAGGCCCTTTGAGCATTAAGGGCTGATATTTAAGTAGGTGATTGTTAGACAGCCATAGGCCTCATTTAGAGGCCAGAATTCCAGCTACATCATGTGAAGTCTGTACAGTTAGATCTTTCCCTTGCACTATTTTAACAGCTTCTGAGACCAGTATAGCCACTGTGGCTATGACTCACAAGCAGTGTGGCCAGCGTTTTGCTACTGCATCAATTTCCTTACTTAGGTATGTCACCAGATGTGGCATGGTCCCCTGAGTCTGGGTGAGAACCCCCAGTGCCACTCCTGACTTTTCCATAACATATAGGGAGTTGTTCCCTGTAGGAAGGCTTAGAGCTGGAGCCTGTGGTAGTGCCTGCTTCAGGGTCTGAAAGGCTGCCTCAGCTATAGGGTCCCATTGTATTAGATGGGTGTTAGCTTTTTGGGTTTCCTTAATCAGAGTGTATAGTGGTTTTGCTACTTCACCATACCTGGGAATCCACAACTGGCAAAAACCAGTTATTCCCAAGAATCTCTGCAACTGTTTTAAGGTCTTTGGGTGGGGGAAGGCCAGTATGGGTTGGAGACATTCTTTATTAAGGGCCCAAGTGCCCTTAGACAAGACAAGCCCTAGGTATTTTACCTCTTGCCTACAAAGTTGGGCTTTTGGTTTGGAAACCTTCTATCCACAGGCGACTAAGTTTAGGAGGTCCTGGGTGGCCTGCTGACACTGAGTTTCTGAGTTTGTGGTTAAAAGTAAGTCATCCAGGTATTGAAGAACTCTGGATATTTTTCAATGTTAGCCAGGCTCTTGCTCAGGACCTTCATACTTTTTCACATCCAGATAGGGTACTGGATGTCAAAAGTTACTAAGGTCCTGGGCTAAAGCCTGGCTAAACAGGTGGGGGCTATCTGGAAAGCCCTGGGGTAACACTGTCCAGGTGAGCTGAGAACTCTGGTCTAAAGGGTCTTTAAAGGTAAACAGAAACTGGGAGTCAGGATGTAATGGAACCCAGAAAAAGGCATTCCTAAGATCCAGGCCTGTAAACCATTGTGCCTCTCCTGGTATTTGAGAGAACGAGGTGTTAAGGGTTGGGTACAGCTGGGTATTGTGGGGATCGCTCCAGCATAAGAGACCCCTAAGTGTCTCCGCCATAATGGAGCTTGAGCCCAGACACATTTCTCCCCCCTGGAGGCAGTCGAGCTGAGGGAAAGAAAGAATTGAAAGAAGCTTGAGTTTGCAGAAGTTTATCTCTGGTCCACTGACCTAAGGGCTAGGTGAAAGCTGTGTGGTTTTACTAGGCTTGAAGTACCTGCTCTGGGCTAGTTTTGTGACTTTATTTACCCTCTATTGATGGGTCCCATGCTTGTTCCTGTGACTGCTATTTGCAAAGTTAATGGGTCTATTGCCTCTTTGGTGCCTTGCATAGATCATTAACATTTTAACTATAGGTTTCCCCATCCTGATAATGAGACCCACCTGCATGACTTGATTGTACCCATTGTGTGTTTTCCGCTGCCTAAGCTTGTAGCCCGATGGCTTTCTCTTCCCTTTCATAAGATAATGGCATCTGTTCCGGTAAATGAGATGGGACAAAGAATGCTTATGTAAATGAGGTGGAGCAAAAGAATGTTTCTGTGAATGAGGTAGGGCAAAGATATATACTAACTATGTGCACAATAAAGTTGCTGGTTTAGGCATTGCTAAATTGGGCAATTGCCTGGCCAGCCCTCCAGACTCCAGCTTTCTGTCTCTCTTTTCTTCTGCGCACTCTCTCTTCCAGGTATTGGGACCCTCTTGCAGGTCAAGAGACCCCGGCAGACGTGCCATTCTCACAGACCACAACACCAAGCAGCATGATGTTGCAGGCGGGCATCTTGGAGAGGTTGGTCAGGCCGCTGGCCACACCCATGATCTTGGCAGCTGTGGACGCCCCATGATGATGGACAGGCTGGGCACTATGAAGGACATTTGGGACTCCACGTACTGGTAGATGTGGTGCTTGGAGGCATTCAGCTCCAGCACCATGTCACAGGCCTCCCCCAGCTGCTCCATCTCTTCCTCTGACAGCTGCTGCCCCTGGGTGGTGGAGGCAGTGACACTGACCACCATGATGGTGGCATTGGTGAGGATCTGCTGCAGGTTCTCATTGTTCTTGCACTTGTCCAGGCTGTTGCCCAGCTCCTTGACCGTGCGGATGTAATCCAGTGCATTGGGGACCAAGGACTCCAGTTCAGGGAATCTCTTCAAATACTTATCCCAAATGAACTTATGGATGATGTTTAGCTCGTTTTTGATCTCCACGGTCAGGTTGTTGGCATCCACAATGACGCGGTATTCAGGGGCTGCTTCCACTGGTCCCATCACTTCTGAAGCTTTGGCTTGCTTGCTGATATACTCCTCAACCTTCATCATAATCTCAGCAAACATCTTACTGTCCTATAGCTTGGCGATGGTCTTGACCAAATCCCCGGAAAGATCCAGCTGTGTCTCCTCCTGCACATCCTGATCGCTGGCTCCTCTTCCTCCTCCCCATAGCTTCCTCCTTCCTCTTCTTCTGCTGCCTCTTCGAGATCGGCTAAGAGCTCATCTGCCAGAGACATCCCAAGGCCTCTCCTCCCTGCGCACCACAGTTTCTAAGAAATAAGCTTCCCCTGAAACATATATTCTTTAGTCAAACCTACAGTTCCAAAATAAGATATCCATCTTCCATAGAGAAGATCCATGTTCTCCAAGTTCACTCTTCCAAGCAATTGAGTGATAAAAATAGGGGTCTTCTCACTGATCTGCACACCTGTAAGAAATGATGAACACAGTAGATTAAACATATCTAGCTAAGTTCCCACCCACAGCAGTATAGATGTGACCAACTTGCCCACTGTGAACACCATCACAATACTCATCAAGTATATTTACATATAGCACTTTATAATGTTATAATTCCAACCCATTTTTAAGTAACAAGAAATAGTAATTAAATTTGACTTTGCCATATCAAATTCAATAATAATCTCACTCTCTCCCTTTTATTAATTCTTTTAACAAGTATTGAACAGGCACTATGTGAGATCTTGAAACTTTCTCAGTAATAATTTTTGCACTTGTCAATGTTCCCAGTTGTATTAAATTATCAATAATTAATTTATATTTTGTGCATAGTGCTAGCTCAATAAGCTTCTTTCCAGTAAGTTGCTATATATCTCCAGGTTGTCCATAAAATACAATAATTACCTGTCTCAAATTCCATAACAATTACACTGACATGAAATGTGAGCATTCCAGAATGGTAGAGTTGGAAGACTTCTATTTACAATTTGAGAAACACAACCATTTTTCAGCAGAAAAATAAAGAGAAGATATAGTGAAAAAGTGAGGGATCCAAGAGTTTTAAGTCTTTAAAATACACAGTTTTTGTATAAATATAACACCTCCCCCATCCCATGGCTGTACCTCATAAACTTGTAGAAATGGCCAAGAATTAAAGGAATAGGAGAAGGAGCGGAATATTTACATAAGCATTTTAAATATAGGAAGGATATAATCTGCATTTTACAGATTTCAAGGAAATTCTCCTGGAAACACTGTAGATGGGAAGAGATTAAAGGATGGAAATGGAGCTGAACGGCATTTTCAGAGGAGGAAATTATAATCTTCTTGAATGGCACTAAGCACTCAGCAAATGTGCAACACCAAAACAAGCACTTTTAAGGTAAATTGCTAATTTAAAATATGAAATCTGTAGGTAATCTATCATCAGTAGCATCGGTAGAGAAATAGAGATTTCATTATGTTTTATAATAAAAAGTGTTTATTCCAAATTTAAAATGTTAATAGAACATATCAATTTATTTGATGCTCCAAACTGTCATATGAGCTACTATTATCCTATTATATAGATGAATAGATTGAAACAGGTGCATCATATAATCTGTTCAAAGTCACACAGCTAAAAGATAGTGGGGCTAAGTACGTGTTCTGTTTCCAAAGTATGTGCTTCTCTGATCTGACAACTATTAATTATGTCAACAACAAAAACATTTTTACTTTCTATAATTATAATACCGTCAAATTAAAATGAAATAATAAAAAGTAACCAAAAGAAACTATTATTTCTAAATTAAGAGAAAAATCATTTTTCAGGAATCATTGAATCAAACAGAAAATATAAAGTAAACCAATAGAAATCTGGGTATTAAAGGAAAAAGTGCTTTGCATCAAAATCAATGGTGTTCAGCTGTAGCTAAAAAAATTGTAAAACCTTGAGTGTGCCTATTACTAAATGAAACAGCTAATATACTTTTTAAACACAAAAAAGCAACTACATATATTAGAAAAATGAATTAATAAAAGATGAAATTAATGATTTAGGTGCACAAAGTAATATAAGAAAGAATATAACAGAAATAAGAACCAACAAAATAGATAAAATTTTTGTGGGCATGATTTACAATAAAGAGAGAGAGAGCAAAATTGTGAGAGGGCTGCTAACACAACTCAGCACACATCTGGAAGAACAATTCCCTATTTCAGAATATCATCAGAAATAAAATTTATTTCTATTAGAAAAATTTAAACAATCTTAAGAGCATACTTAGATAGCCCCATGTACAACACAGGGGCAGGTGAGACATTTTTTTAAGGCTGGAGACCCAGAAATGTAAGAAAGGTGGGTATGTCAAAAATGCCACAAAATAGTAAATGAGTTGACTAAATAGTGGGCTTGAAAAAAAAATTTCTTGGAGAAGGAAAGGCTACATTTATAATAAAAGAAAGTTTTGCTTCTATATGAACAGTAAAATACAGGTAATTAAGAGTTCTCAATTCCAAACTGACAACAAAAATATGAAAAGTTACTCAAACCAACTAGTAATCAGGTAACCTAAGTTAAAACAAGCTAAATTTGGGTCTATCAAAATGGCAAACATTTTTAAAGCTTTTAACTATATTGCTGGAAGTAATTTGGGAAACATAGTATTCTCATATACTTCTGACAGAAATTTGAAAGCTTAAAAACTTTTAGGACATCAAGACTTAAAATTTAAATTATTTATGAGCATTTATCTACATCTTATTTGAATCAGGAAGCTTCCTCTGAGAGATTTATTTCAAATGAATAAAACATCTCCTATATAAAGGTAGTTTTAAAAAATTGTTTATTGCTGTATTTTCCACACAGGGGAAAACAATGAGACATTAGCTGAATGAATGCCCATCCTTGGGTAACATGGTTGACTGAACTCTATCAGAACCACCCAATAGTGTAATGTACTGCTGATGTGGAAGAATTCCACTGTATCTTTCTTTGTCTGTGTTTCCTGTATAAAGGCAGGTTACTGCTCCTCCTTGCCAACTATTGGTATAATATTTACCTAGAGGATATTCAGTAAATGTAACGAGTAACTTTAGGACAACTGGACTTAAAATACGAACAATGTGGTGTACACAAGCTTCACTTTGGGTAGTCGAAAGGCAATTCTCAAAGAGATAGGAAGAGTTGTCACTTAAGGTTAAGATGCTGCAGAAGGAGAGAGCAAATGATGATGTCAAATATGAACTGCAAGTTTAGAGGAATATAGTGGGTGCTCTGAATTGCAGATCATTTCAAATAAGCTGTTTTCATAAAAACAATTCCAGGTGGCATGGAGAGTAATATCACAGACTCATTTAAAGGATGATTAATGATTTTCCAAAGAAAAATCAGGGAGGCCACCTAGACAGCATATAAACCAATAAAGCCAATGACAATCTTCCAGATTCTGAAAATCCCATGAATCTATAGGTGGATAACAATTTACATGGCCTATAGAATGAAAAAACTATTGTAAAGCACTCTATTTTCTTTTCATTCTTATTTACCTGTAATCCCATTATCAATAAAATGAAAACAGTATTGTTAAGCCTGTTTTATAAATTAAAGAAAGAATATTGATGTAAAGTGAGAACTTTTTTTTTTTTTTAGTAAAGATCATGGTCTGTACCTATGCAATAAATTGATCCCATATATTGCTGTTGCCTTTCTCACAATTGCTTGAAGAAAAATACTCTGCCCACCCAGATTTGGGTTTCTCTTGCACACATTAACCACAGCTGTACCTAATGCGTGAAGGTGTATTTATGATTAGAGCTAAGCAATATTATAGCAATATTTTATGGTCTTCTTCAGTAATGATCTATGAAATCTCCAAACTGTGAGTAACCCAGTCTAAATGAACTCAATTAGACAATTTCACCTATGGGTGAGGGTTTAGGTTCCTCACACAATTTAGGTTAAATTGGGCATTTGATCTTTCAGGAAGATTTGGCTGCTTTTAAAAAAGTCAAATTCAGGGTAATGCCCAATCTAAAATAATTTGAAATCTCAGTGAATATGATTTAATAATTAAGTTTAAAAATTATGTTATAATTTGATAGAAATATTATAACAATTGGATGCAGCACCTCCTTGTTCCTCAGAAAATGTATATGTATATAAACCTTGGGTGATTCAGGAACTTGAAACATTTCCAGATCAATATGTGAAACACTGTTTTTCATTTACCATTCAATATTTATAAAGGCTATGAGGATCGACGTGAACTGGTCATGCTTTGGCCAAAATTACAAAACCTTATTGGATGGGGTTGAATAAGAATCACATTTTCTCCTAAAACACAAAACCTTTGAATAAGAATCACATTTTCCCCTAAAACACAAAAAGCTTGTGCTTCTCCCAAAGCATAAGTTTTTAAAGTTTCAACTAAAGGCAAATCCAGTCAATTGAAGGGTTTTTTTTTTTGGTTGTTGTTAATAGATAACAAATGTAAAAGTTGTATATCATAAAATGAATAATATTAAGTATTTAGATTATAATACGTTTTTCCTAATTGTTGAAAACACACACACACATACACACTATATGTATATATATCTCAGCTATTTACATGTGTTATCTCATTTATTTTTCCCAGTGACCCTGGTTGGTAAATTGAGGACAAGTAACTCACTTCTCCACACTGTAATTGATGAAACTAAAATTCAGACTCAGATCTGACTCACTCCACACTCTGTGCTTTTTCCTTACCACTCATCTTTTTCTATAAAAAGTTTCATAACACGTTTGAGATTCTGTCTCAATTCATATCACCAAAATTATTGTCATGTCTAATGATCGAATAGAAGGCAGACTGAGATTCAGCCACAAACGTCATGCCTGAACATTTATTATTATTTCTTCTTAATGTTTTTTTATTTATACAATAAAACTCGCATCCTAGTGTTATTGGCAGGGTAATATATGCCCATGAGACATGTAGCTTGAATCTCTATATATTCTCACCTTGTTTGCTATTTGAAAGCTTTCCATGGATGCTAAGGAAGTTTATTAAAATATATTCACCTGTAGGTAAATGTTCTTCTCTCTTAAAAGCCCAATTCATCTATGAACTGGTTTGTTTACTAAATTGGTTTATTTACTACCAATTAGTTTGTTTACTAAACTAATTTGCTCTTGTTTTCTCTAGCCATTCCAAGCTCAATCCCAGGAACTACTAAAGAAGCAATACACAGACACAGTATCATACAATTTGAGACACAGTATTACACAATTCATGTGAACTTCTAGGCACAGTGCTCTCACAGTCTGTCCAGAAATAACTTTGTAGCAAACATAGTTCCAGTCTAGCTGCCTGATAGCCTAGCAGGATATTATTATTACTGGTACTGATTTACTTTTTTTTTTTTTTTTTTTTTTTTTTTTTTTGAGACAGAGTTTCACTCTTGTTACCCAGGCTGGAGTGCAATGGCGCGATCTCGACTCACCACAACCTCCGCCTCCTGGGTTCAGGCAATTCTCCTGCCTCAGCCTCCCGAGTAGCTGGGATTACAGGCGCACGCCACCATGACCAGCTAATTTTTTTGTATTTTTAGTAGAGATGGGGTTTCACCATGTTGACCAGGATGGTCTCTATCTCTTGACCTCATGATCCACCCGCCTCATCCTCCCAAAGTGCTGGGATTACAGGCATAAGCCACCGCGCCTGGCCTTGGTACTGATTTACTTTGTAATGTAAATCTACCCAGAATATATTAAAGAAGTTTCAAGAAATCAGAATCATGGATTATAACCTGACATAGTGCTAAGGAACCCCGGTTCCATGTTAGCATTTGGTTAGCAAGCTTTTTTCAAAGGCCATACTTGAGAAGCATTTTTGCTCTCCTAATCAATGTGTTGCAGTTTTTTTAAATCAGAACGTTGCACAGATCAATAAATGAGATGTCAATGGCATTGCAAGTTCTGGCTTTGTGTAGGGTTTTCTAGTGAAACCTGTTTAAGATCCTGGATTTGTCCAAGCTGCTCTGTTTATCCCATCATTTTTAGCATAGATAATCTACAATCTCTCATCTATTACGTATATCAAATTCTGGCATAAGTTCAACTGCTCTTCACTGAAACTCAGAAAAATTTTAGGATTGTTTTGCTAGAGTCCAAAGAAAATGTTAAAGACTACCCAAAAAAAGAGGGGGCTAAAAACTGTTTTCCAAGAATCTCTGGGGCATCCTTAAGAACTCCCCTTGCCTGTTTGTTAGACAGCCCTTTACCCAATACGTCTTTAATAGCCTCCTGAAAATACTCAAAGGCAAGTAATTTGCACGTAATCAACTAAAGTGTTTAACACTTATGGCAAATATTCATTAAAAAAATCAAATTGTTTTCTTATTGATGTATTAGACATAAGCCAAGCACAGTTGTATCTGCCTGTAGTCTTTTTTTTTTTTTTTTGAGATGGAGTTTCCTTCTTGTTGCCCAGGCTGGAGTGCAGTGGCACGATCTCCGCTCACCACAACCTCCGCCTACCAGGTTCAAGTAATTCTCCTGCATCAGCCTCCTGAGTAACTAGAATTACAGGCATGCACCACCACGTCTGGCTAATATTTTTGTATTTTTAATAGAGACTGGGTTTCTCCATGCTGGTCAGGCTGGTCTTGAACTCTGACCTCAGGTGGTCTGCCCGCCTTGGCCTCCCAAACTGATGGGATTACAGGCATGAGCCACTGTGCCTGGCCGTCTGCCTGTCGTCTTAACTACTTGGAAGCCCAAAGCAGGAAGATCACTTGAGCCCAGAGGTCTGAGGTCAGCCTGGGCAACATGGTGAGACCCTGTCACTAAAAAATAAACAAAAATTAAAGATACATGTATATCTGTGCTAGGCTGAATGGCCTCCCAAAGATGCTTACAACCTAATCTAAAAACTATGAGTTTCTTACCTGGCAAAAGGGACTTTATAGATGTCATTCAACTAAGGATGTTAAGATGGGGAGATTCTCCTGGGTTACCTGGATGGGTCTGATGTAGTCACTGGAGTCCTCATAAAAGGGAAGCAGAAAAGCCAAAGTCAGAGATGGAGTTGTGGCCACAGGAGCAGAGGTCTGTGTGCTGCAGGACCATGAGCCAAGGAACCCCCACCACATCCTCTCCAGCACTTGATATTATTTTCTCATTGGTTATGGTCATTCTAGCGGGTGTGAAATGACTTCCCATTGTGAATTGAATTGCATTTTCCTAGTGATTTGTGACATTGAGCAGTTTTTAATGTGCTTATTGGATTTTAATATATCTTCTTTGGATGAATGAATGTTCAAGTTCTTTGCACATTTTTAAATGGGATTCTCTCTCTCTCTCTTTCCTGGAGACAGGCAGAGTTTCTCTCTGTTACCCAGGATGAAGTGCAGTGGCACGATCTCAGCTCACTACAACCTCCGCCTCCTTGGTTCAAGCAATTCTCATGCCTCAGCCACCCAAGTAGCTGGGATTACAGGCATGCACCACCATGCCTTGCTAATTTGTTGTATTTTTAGTAGAGATGGGATTTCACCATGTTGTCCAGGCTGGTCTCGAACTCCTGTCCTCAAGTGATCTGCCCACCTTGGCCTTTCAAAGTGCTGGCATTATGGCTTGAGCCACCGTGCCTGGCCTGGATGGTCTCTTAATATTGAGTTGTAAGAGTTCTGGATGTGTCATTTATTAATATATGATTTATAAATATTTTCTCCCATTCTGTGGGTTGTCTCTCCCTTTCTTGTGTCTTTTGATGTGCCAGAGTTTTTAATCTGGCTGATGTCCAATTTGCCATTTTTTTTCACATTCTCACTTGTGGTTTTGGTGTTATATCTAAGGCATCATTGCTTGACATGAGATCACAAAGGTTTACTTCTATGTTTTCTTCTAAGAGTTTTACAGTTTTAGTTCCTATATTTAGGTCTATGACTCATTCTCAGTTAATTTTTGTGTGTAGTGGTAGTTAGGGACTCAAATTAACTTTTTTGCACATGGATATCCACTTGTTCCACCACTGTTTGTTGAAACAACTATTCCTGGCTGGGTGTAGCAGCCCACACCTGTAATCCCAGTATTTGGGAAGTTGAGGCAGGAGGATTACTTGAGTCCAGGAGTTCGAGACCAGCCTGGGCTACATGGTGAGATATCCATCTCTTAAAAAACAAAAAAGAAAGAAAGAAAAAGAAAGACTATTTCTTTCTAAATGATTTTTCTTGATACCTTTGTCAAATCAATTGATTGTAAATGTAAGGATTTATTTCTGGGCTTTCAGTTTTTAAATTTACTAATTAATTTCTTTGAGGCAGGGTCTCACTATGTTGCCCAGACTGGTTTTGAACTCCTGAGCTCAAGTCATCCTCTCCTCTCAGCCTCTCAAGTAGCTGGGACTATAGGTGTGTGCCATCCATGTCCGGCTAATTTTTTATTTTATCTTTGTAGAGACAGGGTCTTGTTATGTTGCCCAGGCTGATCTCAACTCCTGGCACCAAGGGATTCTCTCTCATTGGCCCCCTAAAGTGCTGGGATATCAGGTGTTAGCCACCATCCCGCGCTTTTTATTTACTTATTTTTTTCTTTACAGACATGATCTCTCTCTCTGTTGCCTGTGCTGGAGTGTGGTAGCCAATAGCCACAGCTCACTGAAGGCTCAAATTCCTAGGCTTAAGTGATCCTACCACTTGAGGTTGTTTTCAATTAGCCAGGTATGGTGATCCATATTGAAAACAACGTTTTAAAATTGATTTTTGTATGTTGATACAAAAAATGTTTTTGTATGTAGACAACCGCTATCGACATGTTGCCTAGGCTGGTCTTGAACTCCTGGCCTCAAGGGATCCCCTTGTCTCAGTCTCCCAAAGTGCTGGGGTGACAGGTGAGAGTACCTGGCCTGAGCTTTCAATGATATTAAATTTACTTATACATCTGTCCTATGCTGGTACCATACTCTCTTGATTACTTTGTAGTAAGTTTTGAAATTAGGAAGATAAATCCTCCCACCTTGTTCTTTGTCAGGATTATTTTGTTTATTCCGTGTACTTTGCATTTTTATGTGAATTTTAGGATTCACTTGTCAATCTCTGCACAAAAGGGAGCTGGGATTTTGGTAGGAATTGGATTGAACCTGTAGACCAATTTTGAGAATACTGATTTCTTAATAACATTTAGTTTTCAGATCTATGAACAAATAGTATCTTTCATTTATTTAGGTCTTCTTTAATTTCTTTCAACAATGTTTTGAAGCCCTTAGTGTACAAGTTTTCTTTTAGTTAAATTTATTCCTAAGTATTTTATTCTTTTGGATGCTATTGTAAATGGAATAGTTTTCTTAATTTCATTTTTGGACTGTTCATTGCTAGTATATAGAGATACAATTGATTTTTGTGTGCTGATTTTGTGAACTTGCTGAACTAGCGGTAGGGGTTTTTCAGTGGATTTCTTAGGATTTTCTATATACAAGATCATGTCATTTGTGTGTAACACAGTTTTATTTCTTCCTTTCTACGCTGGCCTAATTGCCCTGGCTGGAACCTTAGTACGAAGCTGAATAGACCTGCTGAACATGGCCATCCTTGTTTTGTTCCCAGTCTTAGGGGGAAAGCATTCAGCCTTGCACCATTAAATGTGTTGACCGCAAGGTTTTCCCTGATGCTTTGTATCATGTTGCTGAAGTTCCTTCCTGTTTCTAATTTGTTGAGGATTTTTTTCCCCATGCATGGGTAGATAATTTTTTTCTCATTTACAGAATAGGAAATGGTCATTCAAGCAGTTGCCTCCAGACCAAGCCCTGGATCACGGTGCTCTCTACAGCACTCTCTTCCACTTAATTTTCCTTCTGTGCCTCCTCTGAATTCTCTCTTTCAGCTCACTGGAGAATGTTGGTGTTCTCAGGATTCTCAGCACTTTGCTTGGGTGTTTCTCTGCTCAAGTGGGAGAATGGATTCAGCCATCACCTGCAAGCTGACAACTCCACATTCCCTATCTTCTGCCCTCACTAAGCTCTGGTGAATCCTCATGCTCCCAGGACTTTTCCAGTTGGATACATCAATAAGTCTCAAATCCATCCTGTCCTAGAATGCCCCGTTATCCCTCTCCAGTCAAGTGGGCTCCTCTGTCTCTATTTTCAATATCGATTGCTTCCACCAATTGCCTCATTCCAGCTTGTAACCTGGGTGTGATCCAACACTTTTCTTCTCCTTGATCCCTACTTTTACCTTTTCTAATCAGTGGCCAAGTTTTACATATTTTAACTTCTCACCTCCATTGCTACTGATACAGGAGGTAGAAAGAAATTATTTAGGCAGACAGTGAAGGCAACAGAGTCTTCGGTAGAGCTTCCCCTCTAACAAAAAACAAATTATTTTTTTCTAACAAAGAGCAGCCTGAAAAATTGACCTGCAAACATAGATAAACAATCTGGAAGCTTGCACGAGGGAATGCTGGAAGCTGTGGCAATAGAAAAGGGCTATCTGGGGGCCAGGCATGTCCAACATGGAGTCTCCATCTTCCCTTTTCTGTCACCACGTGTGCAGTAATAGAGAAATTGGCAACTTGGTGCAGCTCAGGCAGAGAACCCGCCTGCATAATAAAAGATTAGGGAGGGGGCGACCAGAAATTCACACCATATGCAAATGGCACACCTGGTCTAAGCAGCTTTTCATGCCCTATGCAAATGGAACACTTGGTCTGACTAGTCTTTATATCCCTTATGTAAATCAGACACTGCATCCTCACCAGCTTATATATAAAACCCCCTGCATTTCGCCATGGACTGGCAATCCATTTCTCTGTGACCCGTCTCTGCAGCAGAGAGTTTTTCTTTTTCTTTGCCTATTAAACTTCCACTCTTTTTTTTTTTTTTGAGATGGAGTTTCGCTCTTGTTACCCAGGCTGGAGTGCAATGGCGCAATCTCGGCTCACCGCAACCTCTGCCTCCTGGATTCAGGCAATTCTCCTGCCTCAGCCTCCTGAGTAGCTGGGATCACAGGCACGTGCCACCATGCCCAGCTAATTTTTTGTATTTTTAGTAGAGATGGGGTTTCACCATGTTGACCAGGATGGTCTCAATCTCTTGACCTCATGATCCACCCACCTCGGCCTCCCAAAGTGCTGGGATTACAGGTGTGAGCCACCGCGCCCGGCCCTAAACTTCCACTCTTAACTCACTCTTTGTGAGTCCTCATCCTTGTTCTGCATGGCCATGAGACCACAAACTTCAGGTCATACTCCGGACAATGAGGCCATTTCATTACAGCCTTGCTCCTGCCTCCAGTCTCATTACCCTCAAATTCACCCTCCATGTTACCAACAGAGTGATTTCTCTGAATTACAGATCCTCTCATACTTAACCCTTTGACAGCTCCCTATTCCCAAAGCACAACAATTAAGGCCTTTCCTCATGTGTTCATTTCGTACACTAGGAACTTCCACTAAAGATTGAAGTCACTAAATCCACTTTCTGATGCCAATTGTAATCACCTCATGCTGCTTTCATCATTTGATGTTAGAAATAATGTCACCCATTTGACTCTACTTCCTTTTGCACACCGTGTTTTCTCTGCCTCGATGCTTCTTGTTTACTCTGTTGTCTTTTTAAAATATTAAACTTATTTAAATAGAGACATGGGTCTCACTATGTTGCCCAGGCTGGTCTCGAACTCTTGGGCTCAAGTGATCTTCTCAGCTCAACCTCCCAAAGTGGTGAGATTACAGGCAGGAGACACCACTCCCGGCCCTGTTGTCTTTTTTAGAGAAGTTCTTTCTTCTCCCATGCCATTCCCTGTGTTCCCTTACATACTGAAAAGCCTTACTCACTAGGTCCCCTTCTTTGAACCTCCTCCTAGCTGATGCGTAGTTAATTATGCCCTCCTCTGTATTATTTCAGAACATTGTATGTGCCTATAATATCACGTTATCCTATAAGTATTTGGCATGGTTTTACTCTGCATTTATACTAGATTTATCTTAACTACTCTTATAATTGAAGCATATAGAAAGTGCTGAAAGAATATTTGTTAAATTCACTTGAATTGGGATTTGTTTATAAGTGTCCTTGCTTTTAAGAAACAATTTTCTAATTTGTCAAACAGTTTAAATGCATTTTGAAGAGAACATACTAAAAAAATAACATTTTAAATGTGATAAAGTAGCATGTTTATTTTAGACTCCACGGAACATACTGAAAAGCCCTTAGAAGAAAAGAAAAAATAATTTTTAAATCTACCATCTGGATACTGTTAGCCCAAACTGCTCCATTTTGTAAGCTTCCTGCCGTTTCACAGAACTTGGTCAGAGTAAACATTCCCATGGGGGTCCGGCCGTGAGAAGCATCCTGCCCAACCATCTGCCCACAGGCACAGGATCTTCCTTATCACACCCTGCTGAGCAAAGGCCCAACTGAAGGAACGTCTATGTCAACATCCTCCTGGGTAGAAAACCATGGCACCCAGACCCTTCCCACCCATACCTGTAAGTACTCCAGCCTGTAAGCAGTGGTGGGCTCTGGCCTTAACCTGGTCCCCCACCTCAGCGGGTTGCTCTGGCAACACACCTGTTTCTGTCCAGCTGTCAACTCTCCGTCTTTTTTTAACCCTTTCCTTCCCTTCAAAAACGAACAGCTATGTTACCATTTTGATGCATGTTTTTTCAGTTTTACCTGTGCATTCATATGTGCATAAATGTACACATATGTGTATAGATGTGTGTATATAGGTAATATACACATACATAAGTGTATAATCTGGATATACTCAACTTTGTTATCCGTATCATTGGATATGTCTACAACAGTAGCATACATACTTTTTGTAACCTGTCTTAAATTATTTTTGTTGTTAACTATTATTGATATATATTAGTTGTACCTGTTTTATTGGGTACATGTGATATTTTGATGCAAGCACACAATATGTAATAATCAAATTAGAGTAACTGGGATGTCCACCACCTGAAGCATTGATCATTTCTTTGTATTAGAGACATTCCAATTACACTCTTTCAGTTATTTTGAAATACATGATAAATTATTATTAACTACAATCACTCTATTGTCCTACTGAACACCAGATCATAATCCTTCTAACTGTATTTTTGTAGCTATTGTTGATCTCCTTAATTTGTCTTTTATTAACTTAATGTAGTGTGAACATTTCCCAGTCATCAAATATCGTTTTATACAATTATTTTAAATAACAGCATTTATAAAATAACCACATTATATAAAATAATTTTAAGTAACTTTATTCATGAATACTGGGGTAGCTGGGTATAAATTTTTAGGCTGATTGTTATTTTCCTTCAAAACGTGGAAGCTATTACTCCATTGTCTCTTCTACTGTGGCTGAAGAGATGTCTGCTGTTGGTCTGGTAGTCTTTACTTTGCAGCAAAACTTTCTTTTTTTCTTTTTGAGACGGAGTTTCGCTCTTGTTACCCAGGCTGGAGTGCAATGGCGTGATCTCGGCTCACCGCAACCTCCGCCTCCTGGGTTCAGGCAATTCTCCTGCCTCAGCCTCCCAAGTAGCTGGGACAACAGGCGTGTGCCACCATACCCAGCTAATTTTTTGTATTTTTAGTAGAGACGGGGTTTCACCATGTTGATCAGGATGGTCTCGATCTCTTGACCTCGTGATCCACTCGCCTCGGCCTCCTAAAGTGCTGGAATTATAGGCGTGAGCCACCGTGCCCGGCCCTTTTTCTTTTAACCTTTTGGTGTTTCCTCATTTTTAAAAAAGTTTTTTACTTTATCCCAATGTATCTAGATATTGATTTAGCTGCTAACAAATATATATTTTTAATCCTGTAAAAGGCTTGATGTGCCTTTTCAATCTGATTGATATCTTTTCTTTGTTTTGGTTTTTTTTTTTTTTGAGACGGAGTTTCGCTCTTGTTACCCAGGCTGGAGTGCAATGGCGCGATCTGGACTCACCGCAACCTCCGCCTCCTGGGTTCAGTCAATTCTCCTGCCTCAGGTTCCTGAGTAGCTGGGATTACAGGCACGCGCCACCATACCCAGCTAATTTTTTGCATTTTTAGTAGAGACGGGGTTTCACCATGTTGACCAGGATGGTCTCTATCTCTTGACCTCGTGATCCACCCGCCTCGGCCTCCCAAAGTGCTGGGATCACAGGCTTGAGCCACCGCGCCCGGCCGATATCTTTTCTATTTCTGAAAAATTCTCAGCCATTATCACTTCAACTATTACTTCTTGCCCATCCACTCTAGTTTTTTTTTTTTTTTTTTTTTTTTTTAAAGATAGAGTCTCGTTCTGTCACCCAAGCTGGAGTGCAGCGGTGCGATCTAGGCTAACTGACACCTTCACCTCCTGGGTTCTAGCAATTCTCCTGCCTCGGTCTCCACCATGGCTCACACCACCATGCCCAGCTAATTTTCTGTGTTTTAGTAGAGATGGGGGTTTCGTCGTGTTGCCCAGGCTGGTCTCAAACTCCCGATCTCAAGCAATCCACCGGCCTCGGCCTCCCAAAGTGCTAGGATTACAGGCGTGAGCCACTGCACCCGGCCTATTTATTTATTTATTTATTTAAATTCCCCTTAAGCACGTAGTGGAGTAAAACTCTAAATTACTTTACTCATGTTTCTATATATCTGCGCTGTATATTGGGTCACTCTGTCTTCCAGTTCACTCATTCACTCTTCAGCTGTGCCTAGTCTACTGTGAAACCTATCTAGTGAGTTGTTTAAATCAAGCTCTATGTTTTTCTGTTTTGGACTGATTAACAAAAATATAACTCCATGTTTTTTTAGTGTAAAATGCTATATCTATCTTAAAGTTCTTTTAACTTAAATTTTTTTTGATAGTTTAGCACAGAGAAAAGTTTGTGAAACAGTATGTACACCTCAGTGACTTGCCACAAAGAAATATCTATGTCATCATCATCTAGGTTAGAAAAAAAAAAAAAAGGACATTGCCAGCATTCCAGAACCCACCATCGTGATGCTCCCTAGTCTCTATTCCCACCCAAGATGAGGAGTAACCTGACGTTTATTATCTAAAAATCACTCGGTTGCTTTTCTTTAAAGTTTTTATTTTGAAATTACTATAGATTCACGGGGAGTCGCAAAAGTAGTAGAGAAAGTCCCTTGGATGCTTTACTGGGCTTTCCCTAACAGTGCTATCCTACAGAACAGCAGGACACCATCCAAACCAGGGCACGGGCACTGGTTGACTAGTGTTAGACTACAGACCTTATGCAGTTTTCACAGTGTTTGCATGTATTCTTTTGCGTGTGTGCATTCTATGCAAGGTGATTGCATGTGCAATATCTTGTAACCACTTGCATCACTGTCCTTGCCAAAGAACTGTTTCATCACTGAGAGGAGCTCACTTGTGCTGCCTCTTTTTAGTCACATCCCTGTACCTTGTCCCTGTCTCCCGGCAACCACCAATCTGTTCTCCATCTTTACAGTTTTGTTAGTTGGAGCATGTTTTATATATGGAATCTTACAGTGTAAAACCTTTTAGAAGATTGGCTTTTTTCATAAGAGAAAGAAAAATATAAAAACAACAATAACAAAAGACGGCTTTTTTCACTGAAGTTCATGCTCTTACAGACTTCCAAGTTATTGCCTGTGTCAATAGTTTTCTTGTTTATTCCCAGGTAGTATTCTCTTATATGGGTATGGATCTTTCACCGTTGAAAAATATTTGGGTGGTTTCCAGTTTGGGGCTATTTTGAATAAAGCTTTTAAGAACATTCATGTACAGGTTTTTGTGAACCTGTTTTCATTCTTCAGGTTAAATCCTGAAGAGTGAAATTGCTGAGTCACATAGGAAGTGTACCTTTGGTTTTATAAGAAACTCCAAGCTCTTTTCCAGAGTGGCTATACCTTGTTCTAGTGACGCCAGTGATGTATGAGTTGTCTGGTTTCTAAGCATTCTTGCCAGCATTTGGTGTCATCACTGATCTTATCCATTCTAACAGATGTACCGATATCTCATCATTTTAATTTGCATTTCTCTAATGGTTACTGATGCTGATCATATTCACATGTGTATATTTGCTGTTCATGTTCTTTGACAAAATGTCTTTTCATATCTTTTGCCCACTTTTTCATGGGATTGTTTTTTTAAAAAAAAAATACATTGAGTTTTGAGAGCTCTTCATAGATTCTACATTCAAGACCTTTGTCAGCTACATGGTTTGCGGATGTTTTCACTCAGCCCGTAGCATGTCTTTTCATCCTCTTAATAAGCTCCTTCACAGAGAAAAAGTCCTCAGTATTGAGGAAGTTCATTTTATCAGTATTTCCTTCTACAGATTGTTATTTTGGTGTCATATCTAACAACTTAGTCTTGAATATTTCTCCTATGTTTTCTTCTGAAAGTTTCATAGTGTTACATTTTTTAATTTAAATCTGTGTTCTGTTTGAATTTGTATTTATATAAGGTAGGGGCTTCAGGTTGATGTTCACTTTTTGGCATAAGAAAGTTCAGTTGTGGCCGGGCGCGGTGGCTCACGCCTGTAATCCCAGCACTTTGGGAGGCCGAGGCGGGTGGATCATGAGGTCAAGAGATCGAGACCATCCTGGTCAACATGGTGAAACCCTGTCTCTACTAAAAATACAAAAAATTAGCAGGGCATGGTGGCGCATGCCTGTAATCCCAGCTACTTGGGAGGCTGAAGCAGGAGAATTGCCTGAACCCAGGAGGCAGAGGTTGCGGTGAGCCGAGATCGCGCCATTGCACTCCAGCCTGGGTAACAAGAGCGAAACTCTGTCTCAAAAAGAAAAAAAAAAAAAAAAGAAAGTTCAGTTGTTTCAGTAGCATTTGTTGAAAGATTGTCCTTCCTCTATTGAGTTGCCTTTGCAGCTTTGTTAGAAATCATTTTTCCATGTCTGTGTAGATCTACTCCTGGACACAATGTATCCCGTTGATCTCTGTGTCTGTCCCTTCAATGGAATCACACTGTTTGACTACTCTAGCGTTGGAGCAGAACTTTAAAATTGTGTAGCATAGCTTCTCCAACTTCATTACTTTTTCTACTTTTTTATTGTTGCATGTCTTTTTAAATCAGATTATCTAATCTATGACATATCCTTTGCTGGGATTTTGATGGAGTTGTATTGAAGGCATAGATCAGTATGGGAAGAATTGAAATCTTTACTATATTAAGTATTTCAATCCATGAATCCATATACTTCTTCATTGATTTAGGTCTTCTGTGATTTTGTTTACATCATTTTGTATATTTTCAGCATACAGATCCTATATAGACTTAATCATTTCATTTTTCAGAGATAATACAAAAGCAAATATTTTAAAATGTTGATTTGCAGTTATTTATTGTTAGTATATACAATTAACTTGAGTTTTGTATGTTGACCTTGTATTACTTCTAGAATGTATGTGTGTGTATGAGTGTGTGTGTGTGTGTGTGTGTTTATGTAGTCCTTGGAATTTTCTATGTAGAAATCATCTTGGGCCAGGTGAGGAGGCTCATGACTGTAATTGCAACAATTTAGGAGACCAAGGCGGGAGGATCACTTGAAGCCAGGAGTTCATGACCAGCCTGAGCAACATAGTGAGACCCTGTCACTCCAAAAAATAAAAAATTACCTGGGCTTGACGGTATACACCTGTAGTCCTAGCTACTTAGGAAGCTGAGGCAGGAGGATTGTTTCTGCCCAGGAATTTGAGGATACAATAAGCCATGACTGCACTTAAGCCTGGGTGACAGAGAAAGGCCCTGTCTCTTAAAAAAATAGAGAAGAAAAAGAAAAAGAAATCATCTTGTTTGTGAATAGAGACAATTTCTTTCTTTCTAATCTTTATACTTTTATTTTGTATCATTTTCATGTCTTATTGTATTGGCTAGGAATTCCAGTACCATGTTGAATAGGAGTGATGAGAGTAGACATCCTTGCCTGCTTCTCAATCTTATAAGGAAGGCAGTCAGTCTTTCATCACATAAAATGATGTTTGCTGTAGGCTTTTTGTAGGTGCCATACACCAGGTTAAGAAGCTTACTTCTATTCCTAGTTTGCAGAAAATCTGTAATAGGAAAATATGTTGAATTCTGTAAAATGTTTTTTTCTATATCAATTGATGTGATCATGTTGGTTTTCTTATTGGATTATTACTATGGCAGATTACATTGATTGATCTTCAAATATTGAAGCAGTCTTGAATTCCCAGGAAAAACCCACTTGGTTATGTCATATTATTCTCTTTATATATTGCTGGATTTAATTGACCAGTACTTTGTTGAGTATTTTTATGTCTATGTTCCTATGGAATATTGTTTTTTAGTTTAAGTATCTGGTAAAATTTGCTATGGCAATCATGTTGATATGTAGTGTCTTTTTGGAGGGTTTTCAACTATAGGTTTTATTTTTAAAACAGTTGAAGGACTATTTGGGCCATCTGTTTTAGATTGAGTGAGTGTGGGTAGTTTGTGGTTTGTGAACCATTGGTTCATTTCACCTGTTGAATTGATATGAGTAGAGTTGTTTGTAGTTTATCTTTATGCTTTGAATGTCTGCATAAACTTTTTTTCATTCCTGATATTGACTTTTTCGCTTTTTCTTTGTCAATCTTGTTAGAAGTTTATCAATTATCAGATAACCACCTTTTAGTTTTGTTGTTTTTCTCTATTCATTCTATTTATAATTTCCCCTAGGTCTTTCTGTTTTAAATTCCACTGATTTCTCCTAATATCTGTAGTATCGTCTGTTTCTAGTTGTTTTTAAGGTGAAAACTTAGATTATTGCTGTGTGACCTTTCTCGTTTTCTAATACAAACAGTGCTATAAATTTCCCTCTAAGCACTACTATAGCTGTATCTCATACATTTTGATATGTTATGTTTTCATTTTCATTTAGTTGAAAGCATTGCTTCTGAGGCCCATGTTTTCTTCTCTCATTCCCAAAGTCTCTGACCCCAGTGAAAGTATCCTCTAGGAGTTGGGCAGACAGCACAGGCCCAGGGCCAAAGTGCACCTTTCTTTAGAGAGGGCACTTCCTCCTCCCCTAATCAGGAAGAACAGCCCACGGCATGCCAAGGAGGGGCCTGGACATGGTCAGACAGATGCCCCCTGTTTCAGGTACTTGCAGAGTGCCTCAGTCAGAGCCAGCTCACCCACCTGGTGCTGAAGGTCATGGAGAACCTGACCAACAGCAGTGCTAAGCTGTCTCGGGCTGGGATGCAGCTGATGAGCACGGTCATGGAAGAGCAGGACCGAGACGTGCTGCAAGTAGTGTGATGCTGAGGCAGGAGCTCTGCCTGCTCCCTCTTGGCTCTGTCACTCTCCAGATGCAGGGCTTTGGCCAGTTCCCTCTCCTCTATTGGTTATGATTCACTCATCCTAAGAAATGGAGGCTCGGACTCGATTTTCTCCATGTTTTCACTGAGGTTTGACTTGTGTAATTCTCAGCTCCCACCTGCCTTCTGTGCTGGGGACCCGTTTTTCAGTTACAACACCCATGCGCAGGGGTGTAGGCAGTGGAGGGCCTCATAGGCAGGGCACAGGGAAGCCTGTGGGGCATTCATGCTGCTTCCCTGGGGCATCTGGGGTCTTAGCCTGTGGATTGCAAACCAACAAGCTGGTGGAGTGACTGTGACCTTAGAAAGCACTTTCTGTTTAGGTTATCATGTTAAAATGGGAAGAATTTACATACAAATCTGCATGTCCCACTTCACTACAAAAATTTTAAATGGGGGTCGCATAGAGCAACCTGGACTCTCTCACACCTTCCTCCACTCTCTGAGTCTCCAGACACCCATTACTTTCACTCATTTAGGTCACTTGCCTGGCATAGGTACCAGAAATGGAAGGATGCTCTGAAGGCATCTTTGGGAGCACTGCCTTGGAGTGGGCTTCTCAGAGGCCATGTGTTAGTGATGGGAGGGCCAGATCAGAGCGTTGGTCCCCCTCCTGCAATGCCAGCTGTCTCTGTAGTTTTGTGGGTGGAAAGTTGATCCCAGCTGGGAGTGGCAGCCCTGAAATGTCTCCAGGAGGGTCTTGTACCTCTTGAATAACTCGGGAACTCTGCCAGGGACTTTGGGGCTGTGGACAGGATTTTGTTCCAGTGTGCCTTGGCACCAGCTTCTGCAGTTTCTCCTGTAGCCCCTGCTGCTTTGGCCTCTGCCACCCAGAACTCTGCCTAGAGAAGAAAGTCACAGGCAGGACTGCAACTAGGCCTTTTGAGATTGGGGAGCTGGTAGAAAAGGAAAGGAGGAAGCCAGAGAGCAAAGGGTTAGGGGGACTTCCTGTGGCTTTTCCCTGGAGATCCAGGAGGTTGTGCAGAGCATCCTGGAGTGGCTCAACTCAGCGCTGGAGCCCAGCACAAAGGAGAAGACCCTGCAGGCCATGTGCTCGCTGGCACTCAGCAACACCCAGATTATCCTCCCCATGCAGCTCAGCGAGTCGCTGCCTTGGGACGGGTACCTCTCCCATGGCCTGGAGCACATTCTGCAGCCCAGGAAACCCTCCCCTGCTGCCTGGCCCCAAGACCTACATAAAAGTCACCATGCAATGATGGTTCTTCTCTGTCCCTCCTCTTGGATGCCCATCAAACCACATCTCCATGTCCTCTGGACAATTATTTTTTGGCCTCACTCCCTCTAGTCCCTGAGAACTGGCTCTTCGTGGGCCTGAGACCAATCTAGTCCTAACAGCCTCATCAGTGAGGCCCATGACACAGCTGTCCCTGGGTCCCACAGAACCACTCTGGGCCTGTGGAAGGCTTTCGACACCCAGTAAGAGACCACCATTGGTGTCCTGAAGCTGCTCCTTGGCACCTTGGAAAAGACCCAGTCCAGAGAGGACACTCAGGAGATGGACTTCCAGCCTGTGGTAGTCAGTACAAGGGGGGAGAGGGGACCCAGGGCTTCCTGTTCTGGGAACTTGGGGGCAGAGGGAAAGATGGATCAAAGGGCTTGACCTGAAAGGACAAGCAGGTCCCGAGGAAAGGCACAGAGGACCAGGTCACATTCGACACAGGAGTCACCATTCGACAGTTACTATGCTGACAGAAGACTATTTTATGAGAAGAAAAAATTGTTAATCCTATTTTGTAAAAAAATTAGCAATATTATCTCTGGAATAAGTGAATTGTCGTCCTTTCCCTAAATAATAATTTATGTTCTAAGTATTTCCTACAGTGAAACAAGTACTGCTTTTATAGCGGAAACATGATTCTAAGCAGAGCTGTGCAATCTGACCTGGCATGGGGTGGGAAGAAGGGGGTTGAGGAGGCGGTGCTTAGGGTCCAGAATCTGAGTTGGCTTCATTCTGGTTTCAGCTCTGGAAGGGATGAAGAACAAGACCCCAGAGCCCATCCTGTCCCTCTTGGATGACATACTGAGGGCTCTGAAAGATGTCCTCTTGCAGCCTGCCCCAGCTTCCAGACTGAGCCACCTGAGCAGCGCTTCGAAAAGCCTCTTGTGCCACAGTCATGCTTAAGGAAGAAGCATATCTTCCATTTTGTTCACCAAGAAACTCCAAGAAACAACTGGATACAACGAATAAAAAATACGGCAGGTAGCTGATTGTGCCCCATCCAAAGGTAATGTCTATAAAAGGACAACTGAGGCCAGCGCCAAAGTCCACCTGCAGAAGGCAGGTCTGTCTCAATCCCAGCTGCCAGTCACTGTGAACCTTTAGAAGTGGGGCTGAAGCTTCTTCCAGTTGCTTGCCCAGATGTCAATGAGACCACTTCACAGCAGACGGGGGGAGCTGTGTGTCAGAGAAATCCCAGCCACTAGGACAAGCGCATCACAGGAAGATGTTTCTGCTCTTGTGCAAAGAATAGAGTAGTCCATTCAAGTTAACAGGGGGAGATGGCACTTAATGTCAGGGCCAACTTGCAGGGAAGAATTTAGCAGGAAAGCCTTCCTGGGGGAGTGGGGGAGCCCAGCAGAGTTTAGGAGGAGAGAGGGGCGCTATCGGGGCAATCCTCTGAGTCCCTCTTTCCTCCTCAGGAACTGTTCAGGAAGACCCTGCAGTCTCTCTGCAGGTTCATGGGAGCACCCAGAACTGAGACAACACACAGATCCAGGCCTGCTTTGAAGTCAGTGGGATGAGACCCTTGAAAGTGGGTGATTTGGGTTCCTAGGGCTCTCATAAAAACATGCCACACGTGGCTGGTTTTAAACAACAGGAATTTATTCTGTCAGTTGTGAAGCCTAGAAGTGCAAAGTCATGGTATTGGCAGGATGAGTTCCTACTGGAGGCTGTGAGGCAGATCAACTCCACAACTTTCTCCTGGCTTCTGCTGGTTTCTGGCATCCATCCACGTCCCATGCCTTGTAGACGCGTCACTCTAAGCTCTGCCTCTGTTTTCACAGGACACATTCTCGTGTGTGTGTGTGTGTTCTCTTTTTAGTAAGGACAGCAGTCATTAGACTAGGTAGGGCCCACTCTAATCTACTGGGAGCTCCTCTTGCCTTAGTAACATCTGCAAAGACCCTATTTCCAAACAAGGTCACATTCCATGTTCTGGGACTGTCTTATGAGAGACTGTCTTCTAGGTGGAAGGATTTCCTCTGGCCTGCAAAGCCAGCCAGAAAACCAGGATTGGGGCAGGACAAGAGGATGCTAGCCTGAGATGGCTCCCACCCAGGTGGGGTGTGAGGAGCAGTGCCTGTGGCCTGCGACACTCCAACTTGTTCCATCACCTCATCTGAGATGGACTATACAGTGTATGTCCAGGACCTATCCCACATCCTGCCTTCACAATGCTGTCTTTGCACTTTCAGCCCACTGTGTGGGGTGGTCTGATGTAGGCCACAACCATTTCTCAACCATCCCTGAGTACCTGACCAGTGTCCCTCGGGGATGATGACCGACCACATCTGGAGTGTGAGGGGTGTGTTTACCTAGTGAGTAAGGATGGGAGCACAGGATATGCTGGCCCACCCTCTGCACAAGCAATGCCTTTGCTCCCACAGGATGGGCAACGTTGGGTTAGGCCTAAGGAGGCAGATTTGATCTTGGAAGATACATTAGAGCCTATGTGTTTTGTATGTTTATTTTTGTTTCCTTGAATTAACATGGAGTCCATTTCAACTTTCACTTAGTCTCTTTATTTCTCTTCCCCAACTTCTTTCTCTCTCTCTTTCTTTGGATATGGAAGAATTCTAACTGTGCGTTCCATCATGTCTAAACACTTGAGTTTAGAGTAGACAGCAATACGGCAAATTATTCAAGTTGCTTTGAAAAAAAGCCCTGAGTTTTCTAGGACTAAAACTATCAATAAAGTCCTGGAAGAAAAAAAATGACAGACTCAGATGCAAATGACATTTAATGGGGTGATAGGGAAGTAAAATGTGACAAGACAGCAGATTGCAGACTGTTCAGGATGTCAGGTGGTTCATGATTTTTTTCTAAGTTTGATACAGAAGAATCGGTGTGTTAAAATAAATAGTTTTCCACCTGGGATTTAAAACATTGTTTAAACAATAAATACATGTATGTATGTATATATAAATAGATATCTAGATATAAAAATATGCATATATAGGCACATAGACATATATATATACACACATATATGTGGGTAAATATTTACTGACCTGTCAACTTATAAAATAAAACAAAAATGAAAGATTTATAAAAGGTACATATATAGCTGTGAATTCTTTTTTTTTTTTTTAGACAGAGTCTCATTCCATCACCAGGCGTCAGGCTGGAGTGCAGTGGCGCGACCTTGGCTCACTGCAACCTCTGCCTCCCAGGTTCAAGCAATTCTCCTGCCTCAGCCTCCTGAGTAGCTGGGACTACAGGCGCGCACCGCCACTCCCAGCTAATTTTTTTGTATTTTTAGTAGAGACGGGGTTTCACCATCTTGGCCAGGATGGTCTCAATCTCTTGACCTCGTGATTCACCCGCTGTGGCCTCCCAAAGTGCTGGGATTACAGGCGTGAGCCACCGCACCTGGCCATAGCTGTGAATTCTTTAAAGCTATTTTAAAGAAATTAATACAATCATAGCGACTACCAGAATACTCATGTAGTACACAACTACACAAGCCTAATGAAGTACCTGACACTTTTCTTTCTTCAACCATTGTTCTATCTTATTTAGGTTTTCATTTTCTTACCAGACATGTTTTCAATGATTTATGATGTAGTAAAATTTCTTTACCTCTTCCAGCAATTGCTTTGTCTCAGTTGGAAACTGAACTACTGTTGATGTTGTAAAAAGCAAGGGCATATTCTTCTGAAAAAATAAAGGGAACATGTATTTTTATTCAATAGATAATATAAGCACATTACACCTCATCTTTTCAATAATTTTGAAATAGAGGCAATCACTTTCCCATTTTATACATCCAGAAATATGCTAATAATATTTAAGACACTTGATGAAACACATTCCATTAGTAAACAAAGACAGAATTCAAATACTCGACACACTTCACGTAATATTCAACAAGAAATAAATAGCAACCTTCAGGGAACAGTTGTATGGTCTCTGCAATATCTTAGAACTTGTTTTAGAAATTTATCAGAGTTTTAAAATAACATTTCAGGATAATCCCCACTCCTCTTTTTAAGTCAAAGTGCATAGAGGTAGCTTGGAACGGTCAGTCTTAGCATGAACGACAATGACAACGACAAAACGACCTGGAAGCTTAGTGTGGCTTGTATTTCAAGTTCAAATGGAGCCCTTTCAAATTATATTGAAAGGATTCTGGTGTTGAAAAACTCTGATAACTGGAAAATGGGTTCAGTCAGAAGACACATCATGGAATAAAGACATCAGTATACAAAGTAATGCCATCTACTGTTTACTCTGTGAAGACAGGGGTTGATTTTGGAAAGTTTAGTAGCTCAGGGAATGTTAGATAGAAATACCACGTTAAACAGCCTTAGGGCATGGCTGTTGCTTGCCTACCTTTTTCATAATAATCGTAGACCATGACTGGGGCTGGCTGGATGTTGAACACAAGGTTGGTCTGCTCAACAGAAAACGTGAAACTGTCTGCTGTACCAAAAACCTGTAATGACACCAATTGCAATTACACTGTAGCAGTTCTGAGGAAAGATAATCACTGAGAAAATGATCCCCAGAAGTTTATGATCTACATAATTAAATAGATCTAGGGTATAATTAACTTACGTGGTGGCAAAACAGTAAGTTGTTAACCTTAAATCATATACAATTTTAAGCTCCTTTGCTTACACTGAGGTGGGAGGAACGTAGCTGAAAGTCTTAGAGGAACATAGGCATTCACGTGAGTGGTAATGATACACGTAGAAAGGACATCTCTAAAGTGCACGCCACAGTTTGGCGTTTCCTTGGAAAAATAAAAATAGAACTATCCTATGATCCAGCAATCCCATTTCTGGGTATGCGTCCAAAGAAAATGAGGTTAATATCTTGAAGAAAGAGCTGCAGTCCGATGCTCATTCTTTCATTACTTACAGTAGGCAACGTAAGGAATCAACCTAATGTTGAAGACAGATGAATGGATAATGAAACTGAGGCACATATATACAAATTATTCAGCCTTAAAAAAAAAGAAGGAATTTCTGCCATTTTCAACAGCATTGACAAGGTTGGAGGACATTATGAGGAGTGAAATAAACCACACACATACACACACACAAACATTTCACTTGTAAGTTAAATCTAAGGTGGAATTCATAGAGGCAGAGAGCAGAATGGCAGTTATCAGGGATGGGAAAATGGGGGAGGTGCTGGCCAAAGGGCAGGAAGCTTCAGCCGCGCAGAATAAATACATTCTACAAATCTCAGGTACAGCAGTGGCCTACAGTTAACAACGAGGTACTGTGTATACACTATTCCCTAAGGGAGTTGATCGTGCTTCCCCACGAGAAAAGAAGAGGTAACTGTGTGAAGAGATGGATGTGTTATTCCGATAACTCACATATAGTCACGCTAGATGATAACAATCAGCTCACTACATAGATCAAAATGTCACACCATAACCTTCAAGACACACTTGTAATAAAAAAAAATTATGGCAAACTTTGTGAGCATTTAAGTTAAATTATAAAATAGTTTTACATCTACTCTGTGACAAGACTGTGTTTAATGGGGAGATCATGTTTCTAAAATGGAAAGCTATCTAGTCATTTAGCCAGGGCATATATGAAATAACCTTAGAACTAGCAAGGAGAAGATGATTAGTGGTGGAACACTGGTCATCCTTAACGTCCCTTATTTTTCCTGTCTACAAATCCCATCATACATATCTATAAGAAATGGAAGCATCCAATCACCCTTTAAAAGAAAAATTATTGCTAAACTTACATTTTCCAAGTAGAAAAGAACATGGTCATTCTTGACTTCCGTCTTCATCACTTGGCCCTGGTGTTCAAGCTTTGAAGAAATTATTAGGGAGAAATGGAGAATAGATATTAGAACAAATGAGAGCATCACTCTAGAACTGAATGTCCATGATTTCTATGCCAGATTCTGTTTTATGGAAGATTTTTTCGTGCCATGATGTTTTCATAAGCACAAGTAGCAACTAAAGAAAAATATGTGATGAACCATGGGAAATATTGACTGCCAATTGCTGCAAAGTAAGAACACCAGCTCACCAGTGTTAGTGGAAAAATATAAAGGTGAATGTTGAAGAAGAATTCTACAGTTTTGTTTTGCTAAACAACTGCTAAACAAGTATTCATTTTATCTTTATACTCCATGTAACTGTCTTTGTGCTGAAAGATTAGGCTTCTATTAATTACCTCTTCAATGGATGACATGTCTGGGGTAAATCCCGATAGCATTTTTACATCTATAACCACCATATTGGATTTATTGTGAATTCCAGTATATCTGAAAATTTTAAGAAAACACTAGTTTAGATACCAATTTTAAAAAGTGACTTATCTCCTGATGAGAGTGCCAGGTGGATATATACTAATTGGGTAGATGTCTGGAGGACAGGTAAAAGCTGAAGAGAAAATACCTGAAGAAAGTCATTTTCAAGCATCTGTGAACAGGCATGAGCAGAGTGATGATGAATGAGATGATAAATAGCAACAGAAGTTGGAGCAAACAATGAATTACCTGGACATGAAATCTTCCCCAAACCCTGCTCTTAAGCTTACCTACAGTCTCAAAGTTCAAACTGATAAACAAAGCTTCTAAATCTATATTACATATGCTTAGGTTAGTGTTAGATTTGCCTAACACTTAGAAGACATGTTTGCTTAGCAGAATTACAGAGTAGATATGTCCCCAAGAGATCTTCTAGCTCAATTTCTTGCTTCTGGATAAGACTACTGGGGCATTAAGTTAAGAGTTCTATAATTCATCAGAGCATGGTGGCTCACACCTGTAATCCCAGCACTTCGGGAGACCAAGGCAGGTAGATCACTTGAGGCTCAGAGTTCAAGACCAGCCTGGCTAGCGTGAAAAACCCTGTCTCTAATAAAAATAGAAAAATTAGCCGGGTGTGCTGGCATACGCCTGTAATCCCAGCTACTCAGAGGCTGAGCCATTAAGAAATCTTGAACCCAGGAGGTGGAAGTTGCAGCGAGCTGAGATAGTGCCCCTGTGCCACTGCACTGCAGCCTGGGTGACAAAGTGAGACCCTGCATAAAAAAAAGAAAAGAAAAGAAAAAAGAGTTCCCCTGGAGCTCAAGAGATTTTTATTTAGAAAGTCTAGAAAATATCTCTCAAACTAATTTTACTCAATGTTTTCCACATATTAACTAAGACCAAAAGCCTTTAGCATCTATAAATCATGCTTGAACTCAAGAGGATCATTTTGTTTTTCTATTCTGAAAAGTAAAAATCTAAAATTTTACTCTTTACAGTTAAAAAATAAACACTCGTAGTCTTGCTACTCTATGACCATGCATGCTTGTCATGAGAAAGAAATATAGACTGTCTGTTTTTCAAAACTAGGAGAACTTCCATACAACAGAATAAAGAGCATCATTGGAATATCAGTGCAGCGAAAGCTTTCAAATCATGCTCACATAGAGTGCGTGCTATACTTGCCTCATTTTAGCTCTGATTCAGCTGAAGATGTACTAAATTGTGGTGTCCAGACAGAGGGCTAAAAAGCGAGTGTGCTGTAGAATTGTCACCACCAACATGTAAACTCATTGTATTACCATGATTTATATTTCGTTATTTCACTACTGTGAATTTTTTTTTTTAATTTTACCATCTTGCTAACATGGGAATTACTATCAAAATATGACACTTACTTGAGTGTCACTGTAAGGTCAAAAATGGTCTGGAAGTTATCTGACGAGTAGTTCTTTACTATTTCCAAGGAAAGAGAAAATCCAGATGCCTTCTCAGGTAGGAGAACATTGTACCTAAGGGTGGTCTAGAAAGGATAGTAAATGATAAGAAAACCCAACCTGTGTTAAGAATTAAACAGGCTGACTACAGTCAGTAGTAATGTAATTTTAGATTTTAGAATAACTAAGAGTATAATTAGGTCGTTTGTAACACAAAAGATAATGTTTGAGGTGATGCACACCCCACTTACCCCAGTGTGATTCTTACACTTTTCATGCCTATGTCATGTACCCCATAAATACCTATACCTGCTATGCACCCACAAAAATTAAAATTAAAACATTGAAATAAGAAAGAACGCATTGTTTCTTTATTTCTATCATTAGTGCAGTTTACATCTTTATCATTGGGGAATCATATTAAATTCTTTAGTTTTCAGAAGAATGTAATTTAATGAAGCTAGAATACATTCTAATAGCAATACTCCTCAAGAAACTTCTCTTAGCTGAGTACCTTTTCATAAGATAACTTGCATTTTCTGCTATTGATTTGAAAACATAAAAGAAAGAGTAATCATGTAAATATACAAAATGGTCAAATGACACTTCACATAGAACTGAATAGACAGCCTGACTTTTTTCCTGGCAAACATTCATTACCCTCTTAGACAGATTTCTGTTACCTGGATAAAAGTACAACCTTGTCCTTCCACATCTACTGTGTATTGTCCAGGTGCTTTTGTTAGTTCTGAACCTTGGACCAATAGGCGGTTATCACTGTTAACCTCGAAAATATCACTGGATCCTTCACTTCTAAAGGTGACGGTGTTTTTATTTTTAGAGAAGGTTAACTCCATGTAGCGGGTTATGGCAAGAAGACAAACTGAAGTGTCCTGCACAGAACAGCACAAGCAATGACCCAAGCTCAGTTATGACACAATATTCGTTATCATTTGACCATGGACTTCATACCAACCCTTAGAAATATTCCTAAAACAGGTCTGCAAAACACCAAGAAGCAATATCCTGGACAATAGGAAAATATACTTGATTTTGCAAATTGTTTACATTTAAATTAATTTTCTTCAACAAATCTCAATTATATTTTTATTTTCTAAAAATTTTTAATAAAAAATAGTCTCTGTGGTTAAAAATGGTGTCAAAACGGCCAGGCGCGGTGGCTCACGCCTATAATCCCAGCACTTTGGGAGGCCAAGGCGGGTGGATCACGAGGTCAAGAGATCGAGACCATCCTGGTCAACATGGTGAAACCCCATCTCTACTAAAAATACAAAAAATTAGCTGGGCATGGTGGTGCGTGCCTGTAGTCCCAGCTACTTGGGAGGCTGAGGCAGGAGAATTGATTGAATCCAGGAGGCGGAGGTTGCGGTGAGTCGAGATCGCGCCATTGCACTCCAGCCTGGGTAACAAGAGCGAAACTCCGTCTCAAAAAAAAAAAAAAAAAAAAAAAAATAGTGTCAAAGCGTCTCTAAAAGCTAAGGCATTACATGATTCAGTGGCCCTGTGGCTGCTACGGATAACTGTTTTTCTGCTTATCTTCAAAGAAGGGAAGTCAGAATTAGGAAACAATCTTTGTGAAATTCATTAGCATATGATTTTACTCAGAAACTAAGACTAAATACAAAGAGAAATGGTTTTTCTCATGGAAATAAAACTGCTTTTGTGCATTTTCAATTTGTTTCCAATTAAGGAAAAATATGTCATTGTTTCTCATACCCCCATTCCTCCTGTTTTTCTTCCTTTCATTTGCTTTTCCAAGTCTATAGCCCACAGAACTAGAGAGAAAGCTTTCTTTTTGGCCCATATATAATTTGAACATAGTATCATCAGGTGTCTAACGTACCACCAAGAGTGGTGCTTATGACAAAAAAATGCCCTCTAGATTTACATTCTATGTTTGCTGTGTGAATGAAGATACAAATGGTCATAAATTCCTGGAACAAGGGGCCTCATTTTATTCATTTCTATTTAGAGATTTCCTAGTAGAGTGCCTGATACACAATAACTGCCCAATAAATAATTGTCGAGGAAATAAAATAGGATTAATAATATCGAAGATTCTTCTTCTCAGAAAGGATTTGTTATGATAACTTTACTATTAATATCTCACTTGTCATAGAGTTACAGCTTCTGCATTAAACATATTACTATTAATATCAGGCCTACATCAATCACCTGGGTAGAAGAAAAGCCTCCATGGGAATTCATCTGTTGGGCAAGCCACTGCACAATCTTACTAGCATAGGTGAGGTCAGGAGTTTTCTGGGAAACAACAGCCAACAGCACATAGCAAGTCTTCTCAGTCTGAGCAGAAGATGCCCGGGGAATAAAGGATGGAAATTCTTCTGTCTTGGGTTTCCTTTCTCTTTCCCAGTAGATGACATTATCTGAGAAAAAGGAAGAATTTTCACATAGTCTGTATAAAAATCATGGATTACACATAAAGAAGGATGCAAATTCCATTCCTGGCCTCTGTTTGGGCTGAATTGTTCCTTAAAATTTATATGCTGAAGCCCTAACTCCAAGTACCTCAAAATGTAGCTGTATTTGGAGATGAGACTTTTTAAAGAGGTAAGTTAAAATGAAGCTTATGGGCCACAATCCAATCTGACTTGTGTCTTTTTGAGAGGAAAAAAATTGGACACACAAAAGGGACAGCCGGGCTGTGCACACACAAAAGATCTTGTGAAGACGGAAGGGGAATGTGGTCATCTGCAAGTGAAGAAACCACACAACACCTTGAACTTGTGCTTCTAGCCTCCAGAAGTGTGAGAAAATAGACTTTTGTTGCTTAACTCATCCAGTATTTGGTATTTTATGACAGCTATAGCAAACTAGTACAGACTTAAACAGCAACTTTCTAGGCTCAAAATTGGCAGGGGTGATTAGCTTCCCAAGTAGTTATGATAGCCTATGGCTTGGTCACCAGGCTCATTTGAGAGGAAGCTAACACAAAGCAAAAGAAGAAAGTCTAGAATATGGAGTGTTCTTGAAAGGCATGAAGGTCACTGATGAATTCCATAAGAGAAATAGAAACATACTAGTGAAGAGGGAGCGCCTACGTGACTGCGTAGAATGCTTCCTCACTGCGCTCCAAGATCGCCTTCATTAGCCACAATGAATGAGAATGCTTACTTATTTTTGTGGCAGATAGATCCAGGGTCTGGAGTAAGGATTCCGCTTGTTCCTCTTTTCCAGCTAAGGCAAAAGCATAAGCTAGAATTGCACGAGTGTAGCCATTAGTGACACCACTGTACAACGCCGCTTCAAGGCAAAAGAGTGCACTTCGTAGAGGAGGAAACTGTTGGTCAGGAAGAAGAATCATAAATTGTATCATATATTGATAGCCGAACATTCTATGAGCTTGTTGAACATTTAAACGAATTATTGTTTATAACGTGAATAATATATACTCGAAGTATATTTTACATACAAATCCATTTTTATATATGTTTTATTCCTCAAAAATATTAAAATAAATTTCTAATGCCATTATTAGTACACAAGCAATAATTTTTTTCTTTTTTTCTTGAGACAGGGTCCTGCTCTGTTACCCAGGTTGGAGTGCAGTGGCATGATCTCAGCTCACTGCAATCTCCACCTCTGGGGTTCAAGCGATTCTCTTGCTTCAGTCTCTGAAGTAGCTGAGACTAAGGCATGCATCACCAAGCCCAGCTAATTTTTTTTTTTTGAGACAGAGTCTTGCCCTGTCACCCAGGCTGGAGTGCAATGTTGTGATCTCAGTTCACTGCAACCTCCGCTTCCTGGGTTCGAGTGATTCTCCTGCCTCAACCTCCTGAGTAGCTGGGATTACAGGCACGCACCACCATGCTTGGCTAATTTTTTGTATCTTTAGTAGAGACAGAGTTTCACCATGTTGACCAGGCTGGTCTCAAACTCCTGACCTGAAGATCCGCCCATCTCGGCCTCCCAAAGTGCTGGGATTACAGGTGTGAGCAACCACACCTGGCCAATTTTTGTATTTTAAGTAAAGACAGTGTTTCACCATGTTGACCAGGCTGGTCTTGAACACCTGACCTCAGGTGATCCACCCACCTTGGCTTCCCAAAGGGTTTGGATTACAGGTGTGAACCACCATGTCCAGCCCAATAAAATTTAGTAAGAAAATGGCAGTTTTTATAGCTGATCAGTAACATTTTAGTTATGAATATCTTCTATGTGGCAAAGCATTCAAATTTATTGTAGGCCTAAGATTATTTTTTCTAATGACTAAAATAGAGGCTTACATTTCTGAAGATAATTTTCAAGGTACACTAATGCCAATTCCTAGCATCTTAGTTCAGGAATAGATTTTGGAAATCTAATCTATGGATTGGGAGGCGGCTAGGGTGAGCCACGCTTGAGTTGAAAATATTTACTGTTTCTTCAGAGAGAAACAGATACTAGGCTATGGCTTTACTTAGTGCAGGGGTTCTCAATCTGAAATTCATGGCTGAACTTCAGGAGAGTTTTGTATGCCTGAAACTGTGTGAATAACTCATTTATGTGTGCATATGTGTATTCTCCCTAGGGAGAAACCCAATCCGGTTCATCAAAGCTGTCTACGAATAAAAACAGTTTGAAAAACATGAATTTAAAGGGTGGTAATGAAATAAATGTGTTCTCTTGGGGTTTCATCCAGTCTTAGAATCTCAAGTGACTCTGACTCTACAGTCTATTTAATGTGCAATCAGTTGACTGAAATCAGAAGATGATGGGAATCCGTACAGTGAAATTGAGCCCAGCTTCAAAGAACATCCCAACAACATATGCAGTGAGTAAAATGTCCTCTTCATCTCCAACCTGAAAACAAAGGAACAATGAGTCATTCGGGACAACAGAGCACAAAATAACTAGTATTCTTTTGAAGTAAAACTAGGTATAAAAAGAAAATATTGGAACAAGTACCATTATTCATAAAAACACCTGAACGTGTAGTTTTTAAATTAGATGGTTAATAATCATATTATCTGAGCAAAAATTCATTCAGACTCTACGCAATAGTTAAATAATAATTATTAAGTTGTTATTACTATGACAATTAATTTCAAATACAGTAAATAACATATATAATCGTATGTATGTGGTCTGATGTCAAGCATGCATTCTAAGGAATTCACAGAACTCTACTGTCTCCATTTGGTATAAATCTGAAAAAAGCCAACAAAGAGCTTCTAATGAGGTGAGGCAGAAAGTTGCTGTGAAGATTCCCGGAAATCCCTAGAAAAGCACCCTAGGAGGTACCAGAGTCAAGTCTCAGATTCTTGCAATGTAAAATGAGAAATGTATTTATAAATCATGTGGTTTACAAACTGTGCATGAAAGTCCTCTGGGGTACTTAAATCAACAGCATCCACACAGAGATTCTGATTCAAAAAACTCAGGAATAAGACAGCGAAATACATTTTAATGCGTGCTCTAGTGATTCTGATGCCAATAGCATTCAGAATGGCATTTGAGATCGACTGATCTTGTACAAGCTTCCTATTTTATCTATTTAAGCAAAAGACAACCCCTCTGTTCTTCAGAAAAGAAATATTTCTGAGAAACCAAGTGTTTAAGGTGCACATAACAGCACATGGTAAGCACTAACATGAGATATGGTGACCCACATTACATCTAAATTACAGCAAGCGGTATCACCATTCCTCTGCAGTGTAAGCTTTTATTTTTCCTTTGTATTTTTATTTCTCTCAACTCAAAACACACACAGACATCCGACCCCCCCCACCCCCGCCACATATTTAATTATAGAGAAAATAATGGATAAGATCAGATAAACTGAAGCAGTAATCAGCAATGATTCACCAGCAATGAACCCAATAAGAAGAAAGATGTGGAGAAGGTGTTTTAGAAGAGAACGTGGGAAAGTTTTTGATTTTTCTACGAAGGAGCAAGAGCTCTTCTCCATCAGGGTCCTCCTGCTGCAAGGAATAAGCTTGGAATAAATTAAAGACGCCCCAAAGCAATTTGAATACAATTTGCATGCAAATTAATTATCATAGGGTGTTTGCTTTCATTCATATTTTGATGTGGATTAGATATGCATTCTGTGTTTCAAGAACAGGAGTGGTGATTACGAGAAAGGATGCTGAAGAAAAGCTCAGGATATTTCAGGGGCCATCAGAGCATGTTAAAATGCCGTGATAGGAGATTTTGAGCCTCCAGAGGAGAAAAAGGGGGCTTGGGGAGGGGGAAGATAGAAGATGGGCTGGAGGTGGACAGCTATCTGCAAAGAAAGGGAGTTGGAAGGGAGGGATTTACCTAAATATGGGCAGAAAAAGGGTTGGATTCTGCCAAGGATGTACTTCACCACTCTTGTACTTTGGCTCTGGGGCAAGCTTGGCCCTTGAATTTTTCCTTGAGAGGGTCTTAGAAAAACTCGCTTCGAAACAATGTGAATTATTAGATATTTTCCCCAGAACTTTCTTGCCATCCATGGACAGGAATGAACTTTCCTTCCTCATATACTCACAGCCCCCTCCCTTTATACATTGCCTGTCTCCACATTTATGAAAGTTTCTTTGCTAGGTTCCCTTTCTCTCCCCCACCCTTCTATTTCTAGTTTAGTTTCTGAAGAGCACTGACTCGGGAAGGACTAGAGATTGAGTAAGGCAGTCAAGAGACTCAGAAGGAGTCACATCCAGGCTGTGGTTAAACATGCACGCAGCAGGAATGGTGCTGCTGACCAACCCACCACAGGCTCAGGACCACAGTGGCTCAGAAGGCTTCCTATTCACAGGAAGAATATTCATATTCCAGATCAGGAAGGCCAGAGGTAGGACAAGGCAGGCAACACCCAGGAGCAAGGAAAGCCTGGAACTGCTCTTCTCTTACCTCCCAGGCAGGGTTAAAAAGCTGGCCATCATTCTTAAAGCAGCCACTCCTTCTCTGTTGGCTTGAAAGCCAGATTAAGGTCTGTTTTTGAACATTTTCATCAATTAATACATATTTTTTCATTCTCTCCAATGTCTTAAAAATAAGAGCACTGAGCCTGCAACGCAAATCACCAAAGCAAAAGTTAGATAAAAAGGAAGTGGTGATGCCAGCAATTCCATAGGTTCGTCACCACTGTTCTCTTTGGGTAAGGTGTGCATTCCACTCATCTACAGTAAACCAGGCTTTATTAATAGTCGTTCTTTCCTTTGTGTCAGGAAAATATTATGACTAGCAATAAGTAGAAACTAGAGTAGGTAATTTTCAGCATGTTTGCACCCAAAGGTCTTGCTGTATAGCCCATTAGTTTAGCCATACATGGAGAGAGAACTGATGTAAGTTCTTCTAATTTCACTTTCCTGAATCTATGTGGGACTCTGAGAAGCACAGAGTAAGATGTGCCCTCTTTGGTGGAGTTCATCAGCTGTGCACACATAGGGGTTGTCATGAAACAATTAGACTGCTGAGCAAATCGTGAGACTGAAGGTATATTGTTGCATTAGAATTAGAATCACAAGTCTTTTAGTTTTATCTATTTCTTCTCTATAAATTGACTTTGAAACCCACTTTTCTTCTAAATCCCCACTGGACACAATCCTCCCTCACTTCTTTGCAAGCCCTCCTCAGATAATTCCTCTATTATATAAAATAAAATTTTTATATCTCACCATATGCTTCCTTTCTGATTCTGCTGCCAAAACATACTATATGAACCATCAGAGTTTTTGAAAGACAACTGCGTTTGATAACCTAAAATACAACATTGTAAGAAATTATTTTTTAACCTAAGCAAGTGAGAAGAGAAAGTACAGTGCAGTGCAAGTCCTAGGTTTTGGTGTTAGACACAAATCACTAGGATAATCATTTCCATTTGAATTTCTGAAACTCAGGTTCTGTATTCATAAGGGAGGAAAATTAACTCTTACTTTATAGGATTTTGATGACAAGATAATACACATGGATATGTCTGGCTCAGTAATTGTCTCATCATTGGTACCTACTAATTATTTAGTATATTTCCCCTAAGGTCATTATATTTCAGTGTTATCTTTCTGAAAAGAAAAGCCAAAGGATATTATTTTATGCTCCTGGGCTTTTTTTTTTTAACATCACATTTTACAACATTGGCCCTCTTTCCATATACAAAGCCAATCACTTCATTGCAACCGACCACAGCTGAGCAAACAAATACAGACATTGATAGATGAACCATTGACAACAACTCTTAACAACCACAACAAGAACAAGAACAAACAAGGTAGCTTGCAAAATACCAGGCATTATAAAAAAAATTAAGTGCATAGCTTGAAAACTTTGCAGCTGTAAATTATGAAGCTAGCTGACAACACAGATTTTGAAGTCAAAAGGAAAACAGAGCTAGGACTGAGAGTTCCTCCATTCAGGTTGACTTTCCCTTCACCAGACTATTGCATTAAAACAGCTTTTGACATCTTGGTATAAGTAACAATTGGTTTATGGGCAGAAATGACTTAAATCTTCTTACCATTAGATAAGAGAAAGAAAGCCTTAGATTGAACTTCCTCTGTCAGTTGCCCAGTAGATTTCAGATAGTCAAGAACATAAGTATCAGATGCTAGTAGGACAGCATTTTGCTCTCCACTTCCATAGGGCATTTGCAGTGTCACCAGATCCTGCATGACAAGTCCTAGAACATCCCCTAAAAACAGGAAAAGCGGAAAGTCGTATTGCTTATAGTTGCCAACTCAGCATTAATGACTATAGATAAAAGAGGCATAGTGGAATAGGTAACATTTAAAATTTGAGTCTAAAAGGTGGAAACAAAGAAATTTTTATGAAGTAATTTGAAAGAGGAGACAGATATGAAAAGTGAAGTTAAAATGCTATGAAAAATATTTCTGAAAATGTCATTACCAGAAACAGGAGGAAGTTAGGGGAATGTGTTTGTTTGCTTATTTGCTAGTTTTTTTTTTTTCTTTTTTGAGACAGGGTTTCACTCTGTCACCCAGGCTGGAGTGTAGTGGCACAATCTTGGCTCACTGCAACCTCTGCCTCCCAGGTTCAAGCCATTCTCCTGTCTCAGCCTCCCAAGTAGCTGGGATTACAGGCACTCACCACCACACCCGGGTAATTTTTGTATTTTTAGTAGAGACAGGGTTTCACCATGTTAGTCAGGCTGGTCTTGAACTCCTATCCTTGTGATCCACTGGCCTCCCAAAGTGCTGGCATTACAGGCGTGAACCACTGCATCCAGCCTAGTTTGTATTTTTTTAAGAAATCAATCCTATGAATTATAAAGTGTAATCTAACCCTTCTAAGAGATGTTCACGTTAATAACAGACAAAGAAGTTTGCCTTTTTTAACAACAAAACAAAATTCTTTCACTGAGAAAACTCCCAACATTATTAACAGTCAAAGTTTATTCTGATTCTCCGAGAGGTGAATTTCATATCAGGTTAATGATTATAAAGGACCTCTTCCTTTCTAAACACTAGTTACCATCTACCCGAGCTAGGGTTTCCTGGGAATGTAGGTCTGGAAATGGTACTGTAATCCCTTCAGACCCTATCAGGAAACAAACACAGAGGATCCGAACAATAATTCCCTTCAACTGAGAGTTTAGGAAAACCTCTCTCTTCTGTTATTTTAAGGATTTTTTTTGAGACCACCTCAACCAAGATTTTTAAATCATTGTGAAACACAAAATTTAATCAACATACCCACAACAGTGAAAAAGCCTCTGGCTGACCCTTCTACTACATTGTTTGGCAAGTCCAAAACTCCCTGCCTGGAGGCTTTGGTACCTGGAATGAAAATATTGATTTTAAAAAATGTGATGGCTTCTTTATATCCGCAGATTTGAGGGACAGACGTATTGGAAATAAGATTCCATGACTTACTTTTATTTTGCAGGTTGTTTATTAGAGGAGATGAAATTGGGGATTTGACCTAGTTTAGGATAACAGTACATTGAGAAAACAGCATAGAAATCTGTGTGTTAGATTGTGGCCCCCATTCTTTACTGGTTTAGTGCCTGAACTACTTATGTATGAGAAAAATCTAAAAACTACACTGATTCTAACACATAAAACAACACACGTAAAAGGTAATGCTTGAAGACTCTGATGAGGGAGTAAAATCAGATCACCATCAACCAGGTAAAATGATATCCCTCATGGCCATAAAACCAGAGATGAGGGGCAGGGGCAGTGATGTATCTATAGGTTATTTCATCCTAAGAGTACAAAAGCAAAGATTATATTGTGCGATTGGAGCCCAATCTGAATGTTCCATTGTCCAATATTGTGTGACCAACCATATCATAAGAGGAGCCAAGAATACACATGATGAAAAAAAATAGGTCGGGGCAGACCAACAACCAAAGTGAACTAAAAACACCTCCTGAATATGCTTTTTCCTGGCTAAAATTATACCAGTGAAGACAAAGCGTGAAATACAAGAATCCTCCATGAGATATTTGAAGTGAAATCACAGGGCTCATGGATTCATGTGGAAGGAGAGCACATAAACTCATCCTTTTGGTGAATTTTATTTAGGACTAATTTGACTTCCTAAAAGAGCCTCTTACCTTCTGTACAGATAAGGAAACTCTGGGTCCTTTCTTTTTCAATACCTTCAGGCTGTCAAAGAGTAACACAAACAAGTACAGAAGAATGAGTCTAGGTCCTCTGTCCATGAAAGGAAAGTGATTAAGCACCAGCTCACTTAAGGATGGCTGGTGCAAGTTTATCCCTGAGAGATCTACTCATGGTCCCCTTCTGCTCATATCTGTAAGTTACAGGACATCACCAGCACCCATTTTAACCTCTGTGTTCTGTAGCTGGGACAGGCATAACCTTGATGTCACTGTGGGACACTCTCAGCTCCTCTGATCAAAGCACTAAACGTGCTTTGTGGAGCAGGGAGCTACCAAGAGGCAAATCCAGAGTGCTCCTCTGATAAGTGCTGATTCTTGTTGAGGATGACGGGAACTGCACGGGCGTGTATGACAAGTAGATTTGTCTCTTGAATTTGAGAATTGGAAAAGGAGAAGGAAGAGAAATAGGTGTACAGGAAACATGCTGACTCAGAAACAAGCAAAAATTGTCAAGCCTGTTTCAAGTGTTAAGTCTTACTACCCTGGGTGAGGTATTAACTAAAGAAAGGATGAACTTTATGCTATTTTAATTCATTTTAAATGGCATGTCTTGTGTCAAAACTAAATGCTGTCAACTAATTAAGTCTCTTAATGGAGAATGTCTTTTAATACAGAACCTCTTAGATGTCATCTGTTTCTTTTCAGGAAAAACTTGATGGTTTGCACATCCATACCTCTACCAAGAAGCTTTTGACCACAGTATCTTTCCAGTTTAGCTTTTGCTGCTCAGTTCCTTCATTTGGGCAAGCACTGCTTTGTTTGGACTCAGCAACTACAGTAATATTCACTTTACCTGGAAAACATTTCCAAATATTAATTAAATTGATCATCGGTCCCTTCGGTAGTGAGAAATGACTAGAGCCTGTGAACCATGTCTTGAATTGGATGAACCAAATTCTATCATCAAGTTAATGCTTAGACTAAAATAACTTGTTTCTTCTCCTTCCTAGATATAATGTGGTATCTTCTATTTCACCTGCTCCATGATTTTCATGATTCCTTACATTAAGTAAATTTATCATTCCTTACTTAATGTAAGGAATCATGAAAATCACGGAACAGGTGAAATGGAAGATACCACATTATATTATAAATTTACTTAATTGAAACATAGGAAGTGTTAGGAAAAGTAACATTCTACAAAGTCATCTGAGTCAATTCCTTGATACTGATTGTTTATAAAGGTTACTTATAACAATATAGGTAAATAATGTCAGCTAACTAGGGCTGCTAACTTTTCCCAAGATCAAACAAACAAAAATAGTAAAATATGATATGGTAGACAGGTGCTGGATTGAAATAATGTCCTAGCAGGAAAGCCATTGTTTTTAAACTTCCAGATTTCACATTTTATAATTAGAACTGATTTCCAGTTTCCTTGCTTGTAAAAATTAGAGGATTGAAAACAGGCATTCTTTAAGGTTATTATTATTAACATGCCTATATACCAACATACATAACCAATATATTGTTCTTGTTTTTTATTTTTTGGAGTTTTTGTTTTTGTTTCTCTGTGTCAGAAAGCTTGCTATTTCCCTCTTAAAACTGTGTCTTCGACTTAATGACATAAAACTATACAAGTTTGTACAGTATTCTATCTCAGTTGCCAAGGTAGGATTTTGAAGATGTTGTACAGTAGAAATATTGAGAAACTTCAAATCTAATAGAAAAATAACCTGAGAACAACATCACAACTAAACTAAAATAATCTCATAAATATAGTATTTGCTGTTAAAATAATACCATGAATATGACATTAAAGAAAATTTGAATTTTTTTAAAGTAGTGATTAAAAGTATCATGCATATCACATCTAGCATTCCTTGTTTACTATAGTTTTAAACTTTTTCCATTCTATGTGTTTTCAATAGGAGACAAGTTTATTTTTCTATCTTGTGGATAGCATATGCACTAAGACAATATTCTCAGTTTCTGATCTCAATTCAATCATTTAGAGATTGTGGTATCCCCATGGCACATTTAGTAAATTTACAAACCTTACAATCCCCTAATAGATCATTGTGATGGAGCAGCAATTTTTGTGAAAGTGGTCTGGGTTCATGATGGTAGGGGAAAGAGCCAGCGAGAAGTCAAAGAATGAAGGTGGCATCAATGACAACATGGCCTTCATTTGGGATACAGCATATCCCAAACATTTAGGCCCTAATAGGTCATGCAAGTTAGCATTTACATTACATTTTAATTACATTACACTCTTGAAAAATGAATGGTGGTTTTGCTGTACACAGCATTAACACCAGAAATTGGATTACTATAGATTAGAATTTTTAATGGACAATTTACAATAAGAATTTTAAAAATGTGAGGGAGAAAATCATGTTTGTATAGACAATTTAAGGAAAACAAAGGGAGACAGTTAATATGGGCTGGTTTTCCATGAGACACTGGTGTAGACAGGTAGCTGCTTACCTAATTTCTTAGGTATAATAGTCCAGACATTTGTTTTCCTCCCTCCAGCTTGGATAATCTCACTGCCATTGATTTTCAGGGTGTTAATATTTGCTTCATAATTCTGAGACTCCTCCACTTGAACAGAAATCTAAGAAAACAATAATAGCAATGAGGATGGCACTGGAACACACATCATTACGAAATGCCATGCTCAATACACTGTTTAAACTGTTGCTGTGAATGAAAGCAATTGCCTTTGTTTGAAGAATATGGACCTAAGTCTTATACCTTTATAGCAGCATTTTGCATTTGAGCATAAAGAGATTATGGAAATATTAAGAAACATTTTAACTTTGTTAGATTTTTGCCTCCTGATCAAAGAAAACAACTCACCTCTACACATGTATTCAGGTAGTTGAAGACATTGACAATCAAATCAAATTGTTCATTTTGAACAACTGAAAAGGGTGAGGCAATTTCAACAAAGAAAGGTTGAAAGACTTCTAGAGTGGTTGTAGAGGAAATACCAAATCCAACGTCGCCATTCACACAAAAGCCGTTTGCCTCCCATTGGGTTATCGTATCAGGAATGCGGAATGAAAGAGTGGCAGAGCCTGAGGAACTAGAAGAAGAGGTTATCAGTAAAACACATTCTTTGTCTGAATCAAGAACGTAAATTAAATACGGAACAAGCACAAAAGCGTTGACTGAAGCTCAAAAGTGAGTTATATTGTTTGGATGGGATATTAGATAAAAATAATGAGAGCTGAATTTTTGTAAAGTTTGAGTGTAGAAAGGTCATATTTCTTTTATTTATTTATTTATTTTTTGAGACGGAGTCTCTCTCTGTTGCCCAGGCTGGAGTGCAGTGGTGTGATCTCAGCTCACTGCCACCTCCACCTCCCAGGTTTGAGTGATTCTTTTGTCCTGGGCTCCCGAGTAGCTGGGATTACAGGCATGGACCACCATGCCGGGATAATTTTTGTATTTTTAGTAGAGACGGGGTTTCACCATGTTGGCCAGGCTGGTCTTGATTTCCTGACCTCAGGTGATCCGCCCACCTCAGCCTCCCAAAGTGCTGGGATTACAGGCATGAGCCACCACGCCTGGCCTAGAAAGGTCATATTTCTTTAAACACCATGTTATTTTTTTTTAAGTGGGGCAGCTTAAATCTGTCTGCATAAAATGAATAGAAGAGAAACTCTTGGTGAAAGGAAAACATTGCTAGAGAAAAATAAAATGTGTGATCAGTACATGCGAATCGATGATATATATTTTACAAATACAACACTATTTTATATATCCAGGAATAAAAGTGAAGAAAGAAAAAGAAAACAGAAATACACATAGGTGAGAAAATGGTTAAAACTCACTCGACACTGACGAGGTCCCACATCCATGTCTCTGGGAAGTTGGTTCTTACTGTTTGAATTATAGCCTGTTCTACATAGTCAGTATTTTCCTCTCTGATTTTACTAGCTAAAAAAAAAAAGGAAGAAGTTCCTTATTCAGGCTTTGGACTCTGTAAATTATGGTCTATATATTATCAGGGTATAAGGTCCTCATAAAAACATCTCACTTTCCTATATCTTAGTCACTTACAATGACTATTCTCCTGCATCACCACACGTTGCCTGTTCCTATACACAGTCAGGCATCACATAATGACACTGTGGTCAATGATGGACCACTTAGACCACAGTGATCCCATAAGGTTATAATGGAGCTGAAAAATTCCTACCGCCTATTGACATCAAGTCATCATAACGTTGCAGTGCAATGCATTGCTCTTGCATTTCTGGTGATGCTGGTGTAAACAAACCTACTGCACTGCCAGTCCTATAAAAATATAGCAGACACAATTCTGTGCAGTACATAATACTTGATAATGATAATAAATGACTATGTTACTGGTGTTTGTACTCTACTATACTGTTTACTGTTTAGAGTGTACTCTTTTTACTTATCGGAAAAATTAACTGCAAAATAGCTTCAGACAGGTCCTTCAAAAGGTGTTCCAGAAGAAGGCATTGCTATCGTAAGAGATGACAGCTCCATGTGTGTTATTGACCCTAAAGATCCTTCAGTGGCATAAGATGTGGAGGTAGAAGACAGTGATATTGATGATCCTGACCTCGTATAGGCCTAGACTAATGTGTGTGTTTGCATCTTCATTTTTAACAAAAAGGTATAAAAGTTAAAAATAGAAAAAAGCTTATAGAATAAGAATGTAAACAAAGAAAATATATTTGTACCCTGACTCACTTAGAGCAACTTTTAGTCTTGCAAGCTCCCTTCATGGGAAGAACCCCATATAAAAGCACAATTAAAAAAAAAATTTTATACTACATTTGCTCTGTGTCTTTTCCATGTTTAGCAATGTTTAGATACAGAAATCATTACCGTTATGTTATAACTGCCTGTAGTATTCAGTATAGTCACATGCTGTGGAGGTTTATAGCCTAGGAAAAATAGGCTTTACCTTATAGCCTAGGTGTGTTGTAGGCTACAGCATCTAAGTTCGTGTAAGTACACTCTATGATGTTCCCACAACAATATCACCTGACAATGCATTTCTCAGAACAAATTCTCCATCACTAAGTGAAGCATAACTGTATTTCTGACATTGCATTTTACCAATAAAAATAAACTGTATCTCATATCTGAAGCGAATTGCTTGTTATAGCCAAAAGCATTTCTAGTCTGTCTTATTCTGCTTTATCCAACTATAGGATGTCTAATTGTAGCCAAAAACATGACATAATTCACATATAAAATTCCAAAATTGTACAATTTTATCTCAAATACACTAAATTCCACAAATTGCTTTGGTCATCCTCCAACATAAAATTTAAGATTACCTACATGCAATTCTAGATGGAGCACTATACATCGGACCATAACTTCCTGCTCCTAGATAAAGGGGCTCAGGGAGTGGAAGCCTTCTTTCCATCACACATACTTCTGGTTTTCGGTAATGGAGATTGGTAAAGACTTTCAGACCCATGTTCTTCAAAGAAACAAACGACAAAAAAATTGTTCATTCTTTTCATGCAAAAACTATAAAAGGCCTATTATTTATATTGTAAAGATAAATAGATCATAAGTATCCATATTTTCTGTGTTAACAAAGGGCTAAGAATTTACAAGTCAAGTGACCTTTGACTTATGGAAATCCCCAAATTTAGAGAAAAAATGATAATCACTATGATTCATCTAGCACTTATTATGTGCTAACATTTTCTAAGTGTTTTCCATTATTCTCCATTTCATCCTAAGTGAAAAATACTAATGAGATCAGCACTATCATTACCCTAATTAACATCAAACACACACATACACACACACACACACACCACAGCACATAAATTGAAGAGCTGGAACTTGATAAAGTCTGTCTGATTCAATGCCCCTTTTCTTACACACTTGTGACATCAATAGAGATTCTTTCATGGAAGGCTCAGCATATCTCATTGATGCCCTAGGGATATATGGAGTCCACAGTGTCTTAGCCTCTTGATTTCACTATCTTTGCATAAGATTTATTGTATTAATTGGAGACTGTCTTACTTTTTAAAATGAGGTTTCATAATTAGAGCTACATGATTTGTTTTCAGGAGAAAATTTAAAAATCAACAAAATTAATATCTCCTTTTTATAAGCCAATTTCTGTGTACTTTATTGGCAGATTACAGACACGAATCTCAGAGTAGAGGAAGAAAACTACATAATTAACAAAACATCGATATGTATTATGAATACTAAAAATTGAGATACAATATTTTCCAAAATTCTTAGTGATCTTACCCTGACAATATTATAGATGTCTCCATCCCCATAGTTGCTTACAGGTGTATAATATAAACCATTGTAGAACATATCCTTCTGAGGAATGCAAGGATCTGCTCTGTCATCATCAAGATTGAGGCCATGGTAGAAATAACCAAACAGCTCTATATTTGGAACCATGTTATACACCTATAAGAAAAAAGTTTCCCAATAATTTTAAGCACTTCTTTTAAAATTATGAAATTGATAAATTTTGTACTGTATCACTTATTCTTGTTCTTTTCTTTAAGAGCCGTCATATTTAATCCAGTATTTTTACATTAGCTCTTCCTTTTGAAAAAGCAAACCAGTTTTGTTTTAGGCAACTGATGTCATGTTCACAGAATTTCTCAGCTTAGGTGCAGGATTTAAGAGAGAATGTAAGAAAGCGATGCCTGATTATTGATTAATCCAAGGCCTGTTGTACAGACAATACATTAAATTATAATGCTAGAACTCCTAGGTATGGAGAATAAAGTTAGCTGTCTGATTTGAAATCTTCTTACATAATCTTCCAAAGAAAACATAAAATCAACAAAGAGAACAAGTAATGATTCTCGTGAGTAACATCTTTAACATTACTACAATACAGAGAATACCATGATCTTCAAATTATTTTTTAGTAGAGAAACACCAAATTCCAACATAGCTTCTATTGCTGTTGCAGAGGGAGGGCTTAAGAGACTGCAGAAAAAAGAAGAAAGCAGAATGTCATGGAGATACTAGAAAAAACACATACCAAGTCAACTCCAGGTAAAAGAAAGTCTAGTGCTGGGCATAGTGGTTCACACCTGTAATCCCAGCATTTTGGAAGTCCGAGGCGGGTGGATCACGAGGTCAAGAAATCGAGACCATCCTGGCCAACATAGTGAAACCCTGTCTCTACTGAAAATACAAAAATTAGCCGGGAATGGTGGTGGGCACCTGTCATTTCAGCTACTCAGGAGGCTGAGACAGGAGAGTTGCTTGAACCCGGGAGGCAGAAGTTGCCCTGAGCCAAGATCGCGCCACAGCACTCTAGCCTGGCTACAGAGCAAGATTCTGTCTCAAAAAAAAAAAAAAAAGAAAAAGAAAAAAAAAGAAAAGAAAAGACAGTCTAGCATTGTATAAAAATACAAATCAAAGTCCTCAGACTCCACAGTTCCCAGTATAGCATACAGGGAAAGGCTTGGCATGAATGGGCCTGGAAGTGGAAGCTTCCAAAAAACATGGCTAATGGGAAACAATGAGATCACAAGAAGAGGTGTATGCGGATCCTTGAAGACAGGGCATTTAAAGAAGGAAAAGATGCCATAGGATAAAATAACTCCCTCCACCCTCATTTCCATCATCAACATTTTAAAGATAAACCATTTTGCTAAAAAACAAACAAAAACAGAAAGGGGACTCTTCACCTATGAACACTGCCCACAAAATATCAAGAACTAGAAAAAATCAACTCCATACAAAGCTACTGTAAGAGACAATAGCAAATGCAAACCAACATATTCCAGCTAATGAAATTTCTCCACTAAAGTCACCAATGAAATAAATAAATAAGTAAACAAAGAAAAGCTGTATCAAAATAATTTAGCATAAATGAAATATTCTCAAGCATGTATTTGGGGTATTTAAAAGGCATCATGAGTCAGAAATTCAATTAAGAAAAGATAGAAATGGACAAAAACCAAGAAGAAACAAAGTGGGAGTTTATTGAATTCAGAAAAACTAGACAAAATTATACCATAAATAAGCCCAAAAGTATGAGGATATCAAGAGAAAATAGTTCAGAGAAAACTTTAAAAGCAGCATAGAGGCTGGGTGCGGTGGCTCACACCTGTAATCCCAGTACTTTGGGAGGCCAAGGCAGCGCATCACCTCAGGTCAAGAGTTCAAGACCGGCCTGACCAAAATGGTGAAACCCTGTCTCTATTAAAAATACAAAAATTGGCCGGGCATGGTGGCACGTGCTTGTAATCCCAGCTACTCAGGAGACAGAGGCAGGAGAATCGCTTGAACCCAGGAGGCAGAGGTTGCAGTGAGCCGAAAATGTACCACTCCAGCCTAGGTGACAGAGCAAGACTCTGTCTCAAAAAAAAAAAAAAAAAAAGCAGCATAGAGGAAAAACAAAAGAATAAAACTGAGAACGCATTAAAACAGGTCACAGACAAAGTGACTCAATTGGAAAGCAGGCAAAGAATATCCAACAATTGTACAGAGTATTTTTTAGAAAAAGAAAAATTGAAAGACTAATATTTACAATTATACTTCAGGAGAAATATTTGAAAATAAAAGAAGATCTGAGTTTACATATTGCATGAGTCCGCTGTGTACCTGGCAAAACTTCTACAGAATAATACATTCTTAGGAAAACTATTAGATTAAAGGATAAAGGGGAAAAAACATTCAAGGCCTTCAGACATAAAGATAAAGTAACTCACAATGGAAAATGAATTAGACGAATGTCAGAGCTATTAAAAACCATATTCAAAGGAAGTTAATAACAGGGTAGCATTTTCAAAAAAATTTAAATGTATAAACCAAAGATTTGATATACAAATGTCTGTCCTTCATTTACTTTGAATATGAAAATTTTAGAGAATTCTATACTTATGTGATATTCTGAGGATTCTAGTAGAGAATGGGTTTTATTTTTTTAAAATTTTATTTATTCTTTTTTGAGACAGGGTCTCACTCCCTTGCCCAGGCTGAAGCACAGTGGTGACATAATGGTTGACGGCAGCCCAGGTGTCCCAGGGTCAAGCAGTCTTCCCACCTCAGTCTCATGGAGAATGAGCTTGATGTAACCAAAAGATGAATCAGGAAACTAGTAAAAGTTGGTGAATAGGAGGAACAAGACAGAATGTAAGCATTATATTTTCTGACAAAAAAATAAAAGATACAACAATAAAATGAGCAAAGAAGGAGAGAAAAGAGGAAACTAGAGATTACTGACTGTTGTACAGGTAGCGGGTAAGACTCAAAGATTACTGTTTAAAAATAACTGATTAGATATTAAGGTTAAGCAAGAAAAAACGAGATTAGGATATTATAAAATATGTAAATACAAAAATAACCACGAAAATAAAAATTCAACCCAGCCTAAATACTCAAAGAAGCTTTAAGCAAGATAACAACAAACAAACAAACAAAAAGCTAAAGAAATAAAGCAACCTTAAATATAGAATTATCTAAATATAGAATATAGAATTATAAGAAAAACAGTATGACAGAGCTGAGGCCTAACATATACATCAAATCAATGAAGTGAATAGACTGTATTCACCTTTAAAAGACAAAGATATGTATATTTAAGACAAAACCCAATGCTGTACTTGGTACAAAAGCCAAGTGAAGTACATGTTTCACAAGGTGAAATCCAAAGGGCAAATAAAGGAAAATAATAAGAATGCAAAGGCTGCAATCCTCCTGATACTGGAAATAGTAAAAGTAAGGCCAGAAGACATCAAACAAGATAGAAAAGAATACTCGCTGCTAAAAGCTGCAATTCATAATAAAGGCACAACAGTTACGACTATGCAGAAACTACAGGATATGCTAGAAGAAGCAGAGCACTATTAGTAGAGTATTTTAAGACACTATTCAGCAGAAGAAGGTTAAGTAAATTTTAAAAACTTAGTAAGAATACGAAGGATCAAAATAATGTAATCTTGTGGATAGAAAACAATTTGCAATAGCAAAGACCTGGAACCAACCCAAATGCCCATCAATGATAGACTGGACAAAGAAAATGTGGCATATATACACCATGGAATACTATGCAGCCATAAAAAAGGATGAGTTCATGTTCTTTGTAGGGACATGGATAAATCCGGAAACCATCATTCTCCTCAAACTGACGCAAGAACAGAAAACCAAATACCGCATGTTCTTGCTCATAGGCGGGTGCTGAACAATGAGAAGACATGAGCACAGGGAGGGGAGCATCACACACTGGGGTCTGTTGTGGGGGCCTAAGGGAGGGACAGGAGGGCGTGGGGAGGTTGGGGAGGGATAACATGGGGAGAAATGCCAGATATAGGTGATGGGAGGATGGAGGCAGCAAACCACCTTGCCATGTATGTACCTATGCAGCAATCCTGCATAATCTGCACATGTACCCCAGTACTTAAAGTACAGTTAAAAAAAGAAAACAAACTATGTCTTCTCAATATATGTGATATATTCTCAAAAACTCACTGTATATTTGGGCACAAAAATGTATCAGTAGAAATATTGCCGACCATGAAGGACTTGAAATTTAAAAGAAAACTCTAAAATAAATTCCTTTTTATATGGAAATTATAACATACTCCAGTAAGCAAATTTTCAGTGAAAAGGTTAATACAAACAGAAATTACAGAATTTCTGAAAAATAAAAATGGTGCAATTGCTGTGTATCAGGATCTATGAGATACTACAAAAGTAGAAATCATAGAAAAACTTATAGGCTTATAAACATCGAACCCAATAAAATAAATTAATGACAATGAAGTCAATTTCTAACTGTAAAAGCTAAAAATAACAATAAAATAAAGCAGCAGGAAGGAAATAATAAAGAGAAAAATAGAAATTAATGTGGTGGAGTACCAAAAAACCTCGTATTACATTACATTAATAAATTAAAATTATGTTTTTGGAAAACTCAGCAAAACAGGCAAACCACGAACTAATCTAAGAAGAAAAAAAAGTAGCTACTGCTTAGAAACAAAATAAAAAGCGACTTGTGGCATGACTCAGTTTTCAGCTTCATTATTGTTTTCGGTTTAGAATTGTGAATTAGAGTCCTGAGTTCTTACTTTCTCTTCACACTAGACTGATGTATGTAACCTAGCCTCAAATGATTCAGAAAAAAATTGAAATGCCATAAACAGTGTGTGTGTGTGTGTGTGTGTGTGTGTGTGTGTGTAGAAGTGGAGAGAGTGAGAGAGAAAACAAGTATGGCAAAATGTTAAAAAACTGGTGAATCAGGTCAAGGGTACATGGGAGTTCTCTGTTTAATTCTTGCACTTTTAAAAATTATTTGAAACTAAAAACTAAGCTTACATAAGATAATATAAAAAATAACATAAACTTATAGAATATAAATTGGAATTCACTTATTTATAGAACTTTACTTGATTTATACTATTAATATAGTTAGCAATTATAAACAAGGGCGACCTCTTTTGGTTCTGATATATTCTGAGACCCCTGAAAATGCCTCTAGAATTTTCTTTTTGAGGTCCCGTGATGGTCTTTCCTTGAGGCAGTTTTCCTAAGATCTTGCCACCTCTAACTGTAGGAAGAATGAGCAGAAGCTATTTATTCAGAATCCATAAAACGCTCAGAGAACAAAAAATGTGTGTGTGTGTTTAAACATATATGTGTATACACACATGTAGATATATTCCTTTTTTTTTTTTTTTTTTTTTTTGAGACAGGGCCTTACTCTGTTACCCAGGATGGAGTGCAGTGGCATGATCTTGGCTCACTGCAACTTCTGCCCCTGCCAGGGTTCAAGGGATTCTTCCACCTCATTCTCCCAAGTTGCTGAGATCACACAAATAAACCACTGTGCCCAGCTCACTTTTTATATTTTTGATAGAGACAGAGTCTCATCATGTTGTGCAGGCTGGTTGTCTCAACCTCTTGAACTCAAACAATCTGCCTGCCTTGGCCTCCCAAAGTGCTGGGATTACAGGCGTGAGCACAGCACAGGGCCATATTCCATATTTATAGATAAATTTGCCCTTTATTTGTTGATGCCTCCTCAGATTCTGAAAGCTTCTTAAAGTATTTTTGCTCCCTGTAATAGAAAACTTAAATGTATTTATGTTTTGAATTGAGAAAAATATATGGTTTATATCATGATTCACAGTTATTCAATATTACTACTAAATTCTATAATTTTATATTTAAAACTGAACTTACTATAGAGTGTTGAAAGCAAAATGCAAAACTGTATTTTTCGGTGGGATCTCAAGTTTGTAAAATACATATGCCTTCAGAAAAGAGATTTTAAAAATTACAACAAAACTATAAAGACATCTAAGCATTAGGACTATGAATGATCTGAAAGAGTTCCTTCTTTATGTTTTTGTGTACTTTGCACATTATCTATAACATATAAGTATAATCTTAATCAGAAAACTTAAATTATTGAATTAGACTTAAATATGATTATAAATTTCAATAGTTATTTATATGTAATTGTGTTAGAAATAAAGGGAAAATATCCAACAATTGTTAACCGAAATAAATTTGATGTGAACTTCTGGAATTTCAGGCCTGGAAATGTTTAAAAAAATACAAGATCCATTAATAGGTAATAACTTTACACTGAATCCAAGCATATCCTTGAACATAGAGATTTCATTTTATTTCAGGTTTCCACATCTATGATTACACCTATGATTTTTAAAATCCCAGCTCTAAAACTCCTAAACTGTTATAATTATCTATCAAATTCTGTACTGTTATCAGCACGTTCTTAGGATAGCCAAGAGAAATAAGTATATAATCCATTATCTCAAAAACATCAACTGAAGGGTAACACTTCTGGGAGTTCAGAGAAACATGAGAAACAAGATAGAGTCAGAGAGCTTACACTTTCAGCTGACAGCTGCTCTGATTCCAGTAGAACGATGCTTCTATCCACTGCCCGGAGGGCACAGAGTGAGTCAGGGGCTGCTTGAAGATAAAGACTAGCATTGGAGCCAGGGAGGCCCTGCTCTTTAGAGAACTTCATGCTAACCTAAAGTCAAGAGAAGAAAAAAGAGATGAGAGTGGAGACAACTTTACATAAAGATGATCTGAATACATTTGATTGCTCCTGAATAAATCCTCATAGATTTCTGTACTGTATTTCCCCAGCCCACTCTCACCCTCAGCTCTCCTTGCAGGAGACCCCTTTCACCACCATGCTGCCATCTCAGGATTTTCACTGCTGCCAAGGATCATGCATTCTATCTGGTGATTCTTTCATCCCCTAATAATTCAATTATGCCAACACTGAGTGTGAGTTTCTCACGTGAAGGTGATAGTAGTCAGACGAGAAGACATCAGGGAACAAACTGTTCCCACTTATAAGACCAGAAACAGAAACATCACCTTGTGTTTAAAGCACTTGTCAATCTGGAATCTGACACTGTCAGCCACAATTTCCCCACTGGGGTGAAGGGTGTAGACAAACAGGACAGCCACAGGAGCCAGATCAGCACTGATGCTGACCGGGAATGAGAAGTTTCCATTCCAGGCTGTGTAAATAGGAGACGAACAGATAAAATGCTGAAAGTTTCCTGGATCACTGGTACACTTAGATGAAAGAGAATGGCTCATGGACAGAAAGAGCAAATTGGGCTTTGTTTTCAAGGCAAATAAATCAAATAATAGGAAGTACCTATAAAATAAAGAAGACTGCATGATTTAGATAATAACAATACACTGGGATTTTGAACACCACTTTTCTTTTTTTTGAAGCTGCAAGATATATATTTATAAGCTTTCTTCATGATATGTGCCTAAACCTTGTTTTTTTCACTCTGTTAACTTTTCAAAAACTATTAAGAAGAAGGGTGACAAGATGCTGTGGGGAGACAGGAGAGGGAGGATGGGAAGGAGGTTATCGGCAAAACAGCGCTTTTTCAAAAGATTCTCTTTTTCCTTTTTTTTCCTTAATTTTAATTTCTAGTGTGATAAATATTGATATATATGACCCACATAAATGAAAGCCCTTTAGGGTCCTCAGTAATTTTAAGAGTATAAAGGGATCTTGAGACTAAAATTTTGAGAACCACTGTCTTAGAGAATGTGGCCATCCAGATTTTCTTTTTTTTTTTTTATTGCATTTTAGGTTTTGGGGTACATGTGAAGAACATGCAAGATTGTTGCATAGGTGCATACGTGGCAGTGTGATTTGCTGCCTTCCTCCTCTTCACCTATATCTGGCATTTCTCCCCATGCTATCTCTCCCCAACTCCCCACCCCCTGCTGTCCCTCCCCTATTTCCCCCCAACAGACCCCAGTGTATAGTGCTCCCCTCCCTGTGTCCATGTGTTCTCATTGTTCAACACCCATCTATGAGTGAGAACATGCAGGAACACCACTTTTCTAATGTACTCAATGACCTGACAATGAAAGAAACAGAACTCTCCATCAAGACATTTAAGTAGCTCACCTCAGGCTGTGCTAACTATTCTCTTCATCTGCAAATTTAAATAAGTGCTCATTCTAACTTCTTTTCACTATACATATATGTATGTATAATATACATACACATACATATGCATGCATAATATACAAATATACAAATATTAGATTCTCATAAGAGTGCAAACCCTTCTGTGAACTGCACATGTGAGGGATCTAGGTTGTGTGCTCCTTATGAGAATCTAATGCCTGATGATCTTTCAAATATATATATTTGTATGTTATATATGTATATGTTTATATATGTAATATATATATTTTATATATGTATATATGTATATTTTTGACTATATAGATCAATATATTTTCTTTATATATAATTCCTATATGTATAATTTCTATATTTCCTTAAGAAAAAGTGTAGGTAGAGTACATATTTTAAAATAAGTATAGTACATATACCTTTGTTTCTGATCTCCTTTTGTCCACTGAGTAAGATAGCTCCTTTTGCCATCATCTGTGCGGAACAAAGAAAACAATATATTTTCTAATATCATCATATTCTCATACTGTGATTAGGGAATTTTACTTAGTGGTAATTCTGTTCTATAAGATAGGGTAGCTTCCACAAGCAAATATTAAAAATCGACTTTGCATAAGTTGGAAAAGAGCAGAGAAAGTGACTAAAATTGATTGAGATTTTATTACGTACTGGAAACTTTGTGAACTATGTGCAACGCACTGTGCAAAGTGGCACATAAAGCTCCGAAACTGTCGAGACTGGTTTCAAATATGCCTTCGCCTGCTCATTAACTTTGTGACTTAAGACATGGTGTTTTTACCTGTTTGCCTCTGTTCCGTTATCTGTAAAATGGAGCTATCTTTAAGGCTGATTAAATGAGTTATCACATACACAATCCTTATAACAGTGCCTTACACAGAACACTTACCCTAAGAGGTAAGTTTGACAATTACAATTTATTTGTAATCTCCAATTACAATGTATACTCGAGGAAACAAAGGCTTAAAGAGTTGAAACAATCTGTCCAAGATGCACTAATTTACATGCTAACTAGGAGAGGGTGGGGGAGTCAAGTTAATGTCTTAATTTCCAAGTAAGTGTCTTTTCACTCTTCAATAGGCCTTAGAGCAGAAGGCCCCGGTTCCCAGGCTGTGTACCAGTAGGTACCTGCCCATGGGCTGTTAGGTACTGGGTCACATAGCAGGAGGTGAGTGGTGTGGTGAGTAAGCATTACCACCTGATCTCCGGTCAGATCAGCAGAGGTATTAGATTCTCATAGGAGTGCAAACTCTATCGTGAACTGTACATGTGAGGGATCTAGGTTGCATACTCCTTATAAGAATCTAATGCCTGATGATCTGTCACCGTCTCCCATCACCCCCAGATGAGACCATCTAGCTGCAGGAAAACAAGCACAGTGTTCTCACTGATTCTACATGATGGTGAGTGTGTAATAATTATAGAAATAAAATGCACAATAAATGTAATATGCTTGAACCATCGTGAAGCCATCCCCCCATCCCCACCCCATCTGTGGAAAAATTGTCTTCCATGAAACCAGTCAGTCCCTGGTGCCAAAAACATCGGTGGCTCCTCTGTAGAGAGACAAAGTGGACAGAACCAGGAGAATGAAGTCCTTTTACTGCTTATCAAAATGAGCTTTCCACCTTACTTTCTGGCATCTGCCCAATATTTTACTATTACTGAGGGTCATAAATACTTGCTATGAGTTACATTTGAATGCTTAAACAAGCAGACTCTGAATAGCAAGTTCTTCAACCTTAGGGAAACTTAAATTCCCTTAGATCATTTTGTGTTTGTTTGTTGTTAATGGATTGAACAGTATTCACCAGCAGAGTGAGAAGGCTGCCCTCACTCTGGTCACCACGGAATGGCTGATGCATGCTTTCTAAGCTGTGCTGGGCTAGGCAGATGTACAATTGAACAGGATTCCAGGAACCCACTGACCAAGACTCACCAAATAGAAGAAGTTTACGCTGGTGTCATCTTTATATGCTTCACTGTTTAGGGAGTAATGCACAGTAACAACCTTCTGTTGATTACATTCAAGCTGCTTTGGTTCAGGAACAATCTTCAGGAAGCTGTTGGTTCGGGAGTAAAAGCGTGAGACTAAGAAGTGAGCATCCAAGTACTGAGGCGTCAACCAGCTGGGAAGATAGCAGCTCTCAGGTCGAACATACGTGGCCTGAGAAGACAAAAGAAAGTGAAGGGTCTTAGAGCTATCACGACATCCGAAGACAGTTGTTACCGCAGAATGGAGGTTTCTCAACTCTTCAAAACAGGGAGGAATCTCAACTTGTGGCTGACTTTTTAATGTTAACTTATTGGAATCAAAATAATAATAGCACTCTGCTCTTTGTATACAAAACATAACCATGAAAGATTGTGTAAATATTTCATTAGACTGACGGAGAATTGTCGTGTTCTTTATTCTGTCATTGAAGCCACAGAATTGGGCTTGAGCTCTGTTTCTTCCAGTTACATGTGAGCACTGAAAATTATTTAACTGTGAAATTCTGTTTAAGCATCAGAAAATAAAGAGAAAACACAGGATCTCCCCTATCTATGCATGAAATGATCTGAGTAAGAAAGTCAAATCATCCTCACGAGCTACTTCTTGTTTCCTGGAGGAAAATATTAGTTGTTAGAGAATGTATAACAACTGTAATACACTTTTAGTTTCTCATCTTCTTGAACAAGTATTCTCATATATTATTTAGTGAACAAGCAAATTATATAAAGTAAGCTACATTTCAAATTTTTATTAAAATATATTCTGAATACAAGTTATCTCTTAAGATATTCTTAATGTTTAATATTTCTGACATCCAAATCCTCCGTGGGATGTCTAATGGTCTTCCTCTATTCTTTGATGCCTTACTTTTAGGTTGAACTCTGAATCAAATATGTCTGAAGTGTCAATGGAAAATTGAGCTTCGCCATTCTCATCTGTAGTGTAATTTCCTATAAATTCATCATTGAGCTCCAGTTGCAACAACTTGTTCACCATAGGTACATTATCGGGACCCAAAAATTTAAGCTGTACAAGAAAAGAATAATTAAAATGTTGTAAAACACAAAATTTTCACACTTTTACAGAGAAATTTTTCTACTCATAAATGTGATCCCTCGTCATTTTCTTAAATTCCAACAGACAGAAAGATGTTCTGCTAAATACATAAGATATGTAATATAAAGTATGGAAACAAGTATAATATTATCTATTGCTTCTTTCAGTCTGGGACATTTCTAGCACCTCAGACATAGTAATACTTAAAATGTATTATAAAAGTAGGAAAAAAGTGACCAGAAATTTTCAAAGGGCAATCTATGATCCAAGAAAATGAAATGAAAATACATATTCTTTAGTCAAACCTACAGTTCCAAAGTAAGAAATCCCTCTTCTATAGAAAGTATCCATGTTCTCAAAGTTCACAGTTCCAAGCAATTGAGTGATAAAAACTGAGGTCATCTCACTGATCTGCACACCTGTAAGGAATGATGAACACAGCAGAGTGAACCATATCTAGCTAAGTCACCATCTACAGCAACATAAATGTGACCAGCTTGCCCAGTGTGAACGGCATCATGATATGGATCAGGTGTGTTCATATAGAACACTTTACAATGGCATAATCCCAATCCCTTTTTAAACAACAAGAAATAATTAGTAGTTAAACAAGAAACAATTAGTAGTTAATTAGTAAATTAACTACTAATAAGTAGTTAATTTCCCATTCCAAACTAAATAATTAATCTCTTTCCCCCTTCTTTCATTCTTATTTTTGAGACTGAGTCTCACTCTCTTGCCCAGGCTGGAGTGCAATGGCGTGATCTCAGCTTACTGCAACTTCTGCCTCCCGGGTTCAAGCAATTCTCCTGCCTCAGCCTCCCGAGTAGCTGAGATTACAGGCACCTGCCATCATATCCAGCTAATTTTTTGTATTTTTGTAGAGATGGGGTTTCACCATGTTGGCCAGGCTGATCTTGAACTCTTGATCTCAGGTGATCCACCCGCCTCGGCCTCCCAAAGTTCTGGGATTACAGCCGTGAGCCACTGTGCCCAGCCCCTTCTTTCATTCTTTTAACAAATACTTATTGAACACTCACTATGTGTGATTTTTTAATTTTTTAGTAATAATTTTTGCACTTGGAACTATTCCCAGTTTCATTAAATTAGAAATAATTAATCTGAATTTTGTACATAGAGCTAACTCAACAAGCTTCTTCCAGTGAATTGCCAGATATCCCCAGGTCATCCAAAAAATGCAATCATTACCTGTCCCAAATTCTGTAACAATTGCAGTGACATGAAATGTCATGAATAATCCAGTACGGTAGAGTTGGAAGACTTTTGTATTTACAATTTGAGAAACACAACCATTTTCCAACTGAAAAATAAAGAGAAGGCATAATTTAAAAGTTAGGGTTCCAAGAGTTTTTTTTTTTTAAAGTGTCTTTTAAAAATACAGTTTTCACATGAATATATTAACATCCCTGCTCTGTGCCATGGCTCTACCTCATAAACTTGTTGAAATGGCCACAGAACTAAAGGAGAAGGAGGAGGCAAATATTTACACCAGCATTTTACATAAGGTAAGGGGGTAATCTGTATTTTACAGATGTCAAGGAAGTTCTCCTGGAAACATTGTACATGGAAAGAGATTAAAGGATGGAAATGAAGCCGAATGGTATTTTGAAAGGAAAGTAAATTCAGGACCCCAAAATCACTGAACTGAAGAGAAAGGGCAAGCTGGGAAATGCTGGGCAAATCTGTCTCCCATTTTATTCCTAAACAAGGTAGCTATGGAGATAAAAACTACATACCTCCCTCACAATTTGTCCACAAGGAAATTCCTTGTGGGCCTCAATAAATTTTCCTTAAAAAAGTTCTTTGGAAACTCACCCTGGTAATATAAATTCATAGCTTATCTTCACAGGTGTGGGACAAAGGACAGAACTCAAAGTCATACCTCTGCTTACCTGAGACAAATGCATATCTGATTTATCTGATTGCTTCCTCTGCCCTATAGTTTATGTAAAAATGCAGATTTACTGAGCCAGACTAAGGCATAAGTGATTATTCCTCTATCCTCCTCTCACGTGTAAATTGTCTATTCAGTGAAAGGCTGATCAAAGACTTACTCCTTTTTTTTCCTTAGACAGAGTCTTACTGTGTTGCCCAGGCTAGGGTGCAATAGCACAATCTTGGCTCACTGCAACCTCCGCCTCCCAGGTTCAAGTGATTCTCCTGCCTCAGCCTTCTGAGTAGCTGGAATTACAGGCGCCTGCAACCATGTCCGGCTAATATTTGTAGTTTCAGTAGAGACGGGGTTTCACCATGTTGGCCAGGCTGATCTCAAACTCCTGACCTCATGTAATCCATCTGCCTCTGCCTCCCAAAGTGCTGGGATTACAGGCATGAATCACCAGGCCGGCCTCAAAGACTTATTCTTTATGCACTGTTTGTCTCTTATCTACCTATGACCTGGAAGCCCCCAAACTTTAGATTGTCCTGCCTTTCTGGACCCAACCAATGTACATCTTACACATATTTGTTGATGGCTCGCATCTCCCTGAAATGTATAAAAGCAAACTGTACCCCAACCACATTGGGCACGTGTCAGTAGGATGTCTTGAGGCTGTGTCATGGGTACATCCTTAATCTTGGCAAAAATACACTTTCTGAATTGATTGAATCTGCCTCAGATACTTTTGGTTCACAGTATTTTAAGAGGAATAAATTATAATCATCTAGAAAGGCACTAAAACAGATGGAACAGAAGTGATCAGCAAATGTGTAACAACAAAACAAACACTTTTTAAGGTAAATTGCTTATGTAAAATAAGAAAAAACCTATAGATAATCTATCATCAGTAGCATCAATAATTAGAGAAATATAGATATATTTTGCAACAAAGTGTTTATTAATTTCAACTTTAAAATGTTATAAGGATATATAAGTTTATTTGATACTCAAAACTATCATATGAGCTAGGTACTGTTATTATCTTATTATACAGATGAATAAACTAAAACAGGTATGTCATGTAACTTGTCCAACATCACACAGATAAAAGATGGTAGAGCTAAGTAGCTGCTCTGATTCCAGAGTATGTGCTTCTCAATTTTAAATTACCAACTATTACATCAACAACGAAAGCAATTTTACTTTCTCTAATTGTAACACAGTTGAATTAAAATGAAATAATAGAAAGTGACCAGAAGAACCTTAATTATCTTGAAAATAAGAGAAAAACCTTTTTTTTCAGGAATATTTGAATCAAAGAGAAAATAAACCAATAAAGTAAACCAATAAGAATCCAGATATTAGAATAATGAAAAAAATGCTTTGCATCAAAATCAATGGTGTTCAGCTGTAGTTAAGAAAAATGTAAATAATTTATTTTACATTTATTATTTTTATTTCTTTTACTAAAAGAGATCTAAAAATGTAAAATAAATTATTTTATTAAATAAGCACAGAAGGTGCTTGTTATGAAAAGAAATAAAAAATGTAAAATAAATTATTTAGGAACACAAAATAATGTAAGAAAAAAATAGTAAAATCTTTTACATTTTTTATTTCTATTAGTAATAAGCACTGAATATAGTGCTTATTACTAAATATAAATATATTACTGAATATAGTAATGACTCTCCCGCCTTGGCCTTCCAAAATGCTCCCATTAGAGGTGTGAGCCACTGCTCCTAGCCTTCACCAGATTGTTTATTGATTTTTTTTTTCACATGAAGGAAAAAAATAAACCATTAGCTGAGAGTACATCCATCATTGTGTAAATTGGTTGACTGAACTCTATCAGAACCACCCAATGGAAGAATATACTGCTGACGTGGAAGAATTCCACTCCACTTTTCTTTACCTGCATTTCCTATATAAAGGTAGGATTCTGCTTGTCTTTGTCAATCATCGATGTTTATCTAGAAAATGTTCACTAAATTTGATGAGTAACTTTAGGACAATTGGATGTAAAATATGAACTATGTGGCGTACACAGCTTCACTTAAGGGAGTCAAAAGACAATCTCAAAGAGATAGGAAGAGTTGCTCACTGAAGGTTAGGATGCTGCAGATGGAGAGAGCAAACAATGACTTCAGATATGAACTGCAAGTCTAAAGTAATATAGTGGGTGCTCTGAATTGTGGATGATTGCAAATAAGCTGTTTCCATTAAAAAAAAATCCAGGTGACATGGAGAGTAATATCACAGATTCATTTAAAGGATGATTAATGATTCTCCAAAGGACAATGAGGGAGGCTACCCTGACAGTATATAAAACAATAAAGCCAAGGATACCTTTCAGATTCTAAAAATCCCGTGAATCTATAGGTGGATAACAATTTACATGGCCTGTGGAATAAAAGACTACGTTAAGCACTGTATTTTCTTTTCTTTCTTCACTTTATTTAGCTGCCACCTCCCTTATCAATAAAATGAAAATAGTATTATTAAACCCCTCTTATAAATGAAATCAAAGAAAGAATAAGAATGAAAAATGAGTGAGAACTTTTTTTTGTAGTAAAAATCATGGCCTGTACCTGTGCAGCAAATTGCTCACATATTTCATTGTCATTTTTCTCACAATTGCTTGAAGAATAATACTCTCTGCACACTCGGATTTGTGTTTTCCCTTGTACAGGTTGGCCAAAGGTGTACCTAATGGGGGAGGGTGTAGTTATGATTACAGATAAGCAATATCATAGCAATATTTTATGATCTTCTTCAGAAATTATATAGAAAATCTCTAAACTATGAGTAACCCAGTCTAATCAAATTGAATGAGGAATTCTCACCTATTGGTGAGAATTCAGGTTCCCTACAGAATTCAGGTTAAACAGAATTCAGGTTAATCTCTTAGGAGGATTTGGCTGCTTTTTAAAAAACAAATTCAAGGTAAGACAGAATCTAAAATAATCTAAAATGTCATTGAATATTTAAGTACTACATTGAGTTTTTAAAAAATATTTTATAATCTTATAGAAACATCATAACATTGTAGCACTTTCCTTTTCATTGGAAAAATATATGTGTATATAAAACTTGCATTATTCAGGATCTTGAAATATTTCCAGATTAATATTTTCAACACTAGTTTTTATTTAGCACTCAATACATATAAAGGCTATGGGGCTTGGCATGAACTCATTATGCCCTGATCAAAAATATAATACCTTATGGGGTAGGGCTGAGCAGCTCGTTTTCTCCTAAAATACAACCGCTACGACACAAGATTTGTAAAGGTTCAACCAAAGGCGAATCCAGTCAATTGGAGTTTTGTTGTTGTTGCTAATAGATAACTAATGTAAAACTAGCATATAATAAAACTAAATATTATTTTCACAGATTATAAGACTTTTTTCTAATTGCCAGACACTGATATATACCATTTATTTTTCCCAGTGACCCTGATTTGTAAAATGAGGTCAAGTAACTTATTCCTCCATATTGTGATTGATGAAATTAAAATTCGAACTCAAATCTGCCTCAATCCATAGCCTGTGTTTTCTTTCCACTCATCTTTTTCTCTTTCTATAAAAATTGGTAACACTTCTGAGATTCTGAGTCAATTCACATCACTAAAATCATGTGTCAGGTTTCATGATTATATAAAGGCGAGACTTAGATCTGGCCACACATACTATACCTGAACATTTCTTCTTATTTCTACTTAATATCCTTTATTTATAAAATGAAACTCTTATTGTAGTATTATCTATGAGCTAACATATGCCCATAAGACATGTAGGTTACATTTTTAAATAGGGGAGAATAAACATTCTCCCTTTGTTTGTGATTTGAAAAGCCTTCCATGAATGCTAATGTAGTGTATTGCAATCTTTTTGCCTATAGGTAAATTTTCTTCCCTTTTAAAAGCCTAAGTCATCTCTGAGTTTGTTTGCTAAAATAATCTAATTTTTCTTGTTTTCTCCAGCCATTCTAAATTAAATTCCAGAAAGTACTAAAGAAACAGACACAGTATCATATAATTTGAGACACAATATACAATTGATGTGAATTTTCTAGGCACAATGCTCTCACAGTCTGCCCAGAAATAACTTTGTAGCAAGCACAGCTTCAGTCTAGCTGCCTGGCCTCCCCGCAGGACATTATTATTGCTCATACTGAGTTACTCCTTAATGTAAATCTACCCAGAATACAATATTAAAGAAATTTCAAGAAATCAGGATCCTGGATTACGTCCTTAGCACCTGGCATAGTGCTAAGGAACTACCAGTTCTCTGTCAGCATTTGGTTAGCAAGTCTTTTTCAAAGGCCATAGCTGAGAAACATTTTTGCTCTCCCAATCAATGCGTTGTAGTTTTTTTTTTTCCCATACTATTGTGCAGATACATAAATGAGATGTTAATACCGTTGAAAGCTCTGGCTTTGTGTATGGTTTTTCTAGTGAGGCCCATTTAGGACTCTGGATTTCTTCCAGCTTATATTTATCACCTCATCATTTTTAATATCAATAATCTACAGTCTCTCATTTAGTATGTTTATTAAATTCTGGCATTTTTCAACTACTCTTCATTAAAACTCAGAAAAAGTTTATAATCATTTCCTAAAGTCAAAAGAAGATTTTACATGCTACTGATAATAATAAAAAAAAATGTTGAAAACTGGTTTCCAAGATTCTCTGGGGCATCAAAGGCATCTTTAAGAACTACGCTTGCATATTCATTAGACTGCCCTTAACCGATGTATCTTTAATAGACTGCTGAAAATACTCAAAGGCAAGTAATTTTCATGTCATAAAGTATTTAACAAATATGGCAAATATTTAAATTGTTAACTGTTTTTATGCAGTACAAATATTTAAATTGTTAGGCAAATATTTAAATTGTTAACTGTTTTTATGAGAGTTACTGATTAGGAGAGTGGCTTTGAAGCTGAACAACCTAGGTCTAAATCCCAGTTCTGCCATCAACAAGCTCCATTCCTGTTGATAAGTTATTTTGATTCTCTGTGTCTTATTATCTTTCTTTATAAAATAGAGATGACAATAGGTCCTATCTCCTAGCACTGTTGTAATGATGTATGCAGAGCTTAACAAAACTAGTTGTCATTCAAAGTGTTAGCTGCTGGGTTTTTTTTTTTTTTTTTTTTCACGAGATGGAGTTTCACTCAGTCACCCAGTCTGGAGTGCAGTGGCGCAATCTCAGCTCACTGCAACCTCCGCCTCCTGGGTTCAAGCAATTCTGACTCAGCCTCTCAAGTAGCTGGCATTACAGGTGCCCACCACCATGCCTCACTAATTTTTTGCATTTTTAGAAGAGACGGGGTTTCACCATATTGGCCAGACTGGTCTCAAACTCCTGACCTCGGGTGATCCTCCTGCATCAGCCTCCCAAAGTGCTGGGATTACAGGCGTGAGCCACTGCACCTGGTCGACTGTTTTTAAATTATTATTAGAAATTTGAGAAAAGGCACTAAAAGAATAATTTTTCAAATACAAAATACAAATTTCTGAAATTATGCAGATTTTTTTTACATTAAGATAATTCAAATAATTCAGATTAAATTAATGAGATGCCTTATCTTCACTTTGCCATATCAATAGCTCATATTCTTTTTTTTAATGAAAATATGCCAAGATAGTGAAGCGTCAATGAGGCACTTTCATACCAGCTGCTAGAATTCTACGCTGGCTCATCATGTTTGGTGAGCAGTACGGCAATCAGAAGACTAAAAGAATGTTACCTATTTTGTCTTGGTAATTCCTTTGCTGGAAATCTTTCTCAAGTAAACAATTTTTAATTCAAAAGCTACTTATGACATTTTATACACAAAGACATATACTGCAAAATTATTAATTACTGGGGAAACAAAATGAAACAGCTGACATATAATAAAATAATTACATTTGGTATAGTCACATAAAAATATGTTTGTGCAGCAGAAAATTGGAATTCATGAGATTGGCATAATATGAAGACATGTTTTCTTAATTATGAATAGAAAAGTATGATTGAAGTCATGGAAAATATTAATTAAAATTGGAGGAAACTTACAATGCTAATGGCATTACAATGTTAACGGCAGTTGGACAGATTAGTAATAGGTAATGTCTTGTGTTTTTCTCTATATTTTTCAAATATTCTACAATGAAGATTCATTGCTTCTTTAATAACATTAATATAAGCATATAAATAATTAAAGTTTCATAATTATTCTCACTTCTCATTCTCTCTGAGCTTTGTGTTTTCTTGTGAAGGTAAATCTCCTGAATAAATACTTACTTAGCACATACATCCACTTGGAATTCATCATCTGAAATAGTTACTGTGTGTGGTGCACTGACCTTAACTTCAAACTTGGGCAGCACTGGAAACAAAGAAAAATATACTTTAGCCTGCACAATCACAGGCAAGCAAACTTTACTGCAGTCATATAGCTTACTATGATTCCATGTACCTTCCATCTCTACGAGCTATGTATCATTTGCCCCAAATTGTGTGGCACCAGTCTACATGGTGGTGACTCACTAATGATTAATCCTTCCTCTTTTTTTTCTTTTCCCTATCCTCAGAATTTCAATTTGTTGTTGCTGTTGTTGTTTGTTTGAGACGGAGTCTCACTCTGTTGCCCAGGTGGAAGTGAATGGCACAATCTCAGCTCACTGCAACCTCTGCCTCCAGGGTTCAAGCCATTCTCCCGCCTCAGCCTCTCGAGTACCTGGGATTACAGGCATGCACCACCACGCCCGGCTAATTTTTGTACTTTTAGTAGAGATGGGATTTCACCATGTTGGCTGGGCTGGTCTCGAATTCCTGACCTCGGGCGATCTGCCTGCCTCGGTCTCCCAAAGTGCTGGGATTACAGGCATGAGCCACTTTGCCTGGGCTCATATTTTGTTTCTGTTGCAATCTCTTAGATATCTCCTAGAAGACTGTGGGGATTCTAGAAAAGTGTATATTTCCTAGGGGGAAAAAGAATCAGGAATTAGAATAAGGATACTGGGGAAGGAGTGAGGAGCAAAAAAGTACTGATGAGGAAGCCGACGAGGTCAAGGAAGGGAGATGAAGAAAACTGGATCAAGCTTCACCTACTCCTGCCTACATCTAACATAAATGTTTTGTTCCATCCTTTGAACTCTTCGTCTACATAGGACACCTACAAATAGCAACTAGTTACCGTATCTCTTAACAGCAAATTGGTGTGTCACTGTCTTTCCTGAGTTTCTTTTCACAACAATCCAGTAATCTCCAAACATTGGTTCTGAAATCAATTGGAATGAGAGTTGGGTAATATTTCGGAAAGAAGTCACATTTTGCCATTGAAAAATCAGATTGTTTTGAGGATCCTAGAAAATAATGAAAAAAACAAAAACAGTCAGAGTTTATATAAGAGTATTACCCTTTGCTGCTATATTTTGAATAGTTTCTGCAGTTATTGGAAGTAAAGAAAACGCAACCATTTTATTGTACTAATTATCTCAAATTGTAGAAATAACATAACTTCCTCAATGCATTCAACTCCAATCTTAAAGTATATCTCACTTAAAACCAAAATGGCTAAAAAAAATTATATGCAATTCTTTTGCTTTTGATTTTTCTAAAGCAGAGTTTCATAGTTAAAGAATTAAAAACTTATTGTGCTTGCTCCAGAGTGGTGCTGTCTAAAGTGATGGACTCACACCAACAGGGCACAAAGAGACACTTAATGTTAATAAATGCTTATAAAAATTGTCACGGGTTTTTGTTTAGTCTCTATGTAAGTTGGTCATGAATTGCACACTCTGCATGCAAGAGCTGCTAAATGGAACTTCTATGACAAGAAAGGATTAATGATGCCAATATCAATACATCTATTAACTTATTAATAAGTAATCATTTAATATTTAATATTAATAGTTATTCAGCCATGATTTAAAAAATCTAGATTTAAAAGATGTCTACAAAAAGACAAAGACATACTTCACTACTCACTATAAATTTTTTTTTTTCTTTTCTCTACTAGGAAGTCTAGAAATCTCAAGGCCAGGCACAGGGGCTCATGTCTATAGTCCCAGCAGTTTGGGAGGCTGAGGTGGGAGGATTGCTTGAGCCCGGGAGTTCATAACCAACCTGGGCAACAAAGTGAGAACATGTCTCTAAAAAAAATAAAAATAAAAAATTAGTAAGGCATGGTGGCTATTTTATTTGTTCCTGTGTAGCTCTGGTCCCAGCTACACAAGAGGCTGAGGTAGGAGGAATGCTTGAGGTCAGGAGGTTGAGACTGCAGTGAGCCACATTCACATGGTTGCACTCCAGCCTACATGACAAAGCAAGACCCAGTCTCAAAAATAAAAATAAAATATTTTAAAAGTCTTAAGGCTAAATCAACATCTCAGACTTCCTTTCAGTTAGAGTTATACAAGTGACAAAGTGTTGGTCAATTAAATGTAAGGGGAAGTCACTGGTTAGAAATTCTCTCTAAAAGAATCCGTTTCAGCTGGCAGTGAAAATAAAACAACATATTGAGGGTGGCAGAGAGTTAAGGAAATTAAGGCTGGATCCTTGGTAGTATTGTGCTGTGGCTTTTCTAACCCCAAGTGCCTACACTCAGACTTAGTGGTTTGTGAAAACGATGAATCTTTACTGGTTTAAGTCAACTTTAGCTAAGCTTTCTGTTTCTTTCAATGGAATATAATGTTAGCTGAATCAGGATGTGGTGAAAATACTATTTATGGATTACCGTAATGCAGGGAATATGAAAATGACTGAAATGATAATTATCCTACTATAAGGATGAACTTGAGTAAGATACACCCCATAACAAAGTCAAAGCCATCTAAATTATACAAAGACTACTTGATGCACATATTAACATACATAATCATTAGTGCTGAGCCTGAATCTCAGTGTACCCATCTTCGGACATAGCTAGCAATGATGGTGCATGTTGTATGTACAGATTAAAATACATATGTTGGAGTTGGTTGATAGAATTTATTTACTGATAAGCATACAACTTCAAATATGTTTAAAGATCCCACTATTCTAGAGACTAGACAGGTAGGAGGAGCCTCCGTCAATTATTTTCTGAAAACAGAGTCAATTTTATAGTAATATTACCTTCTAGACTATTTCAAAATTTTTAGATGTTTGCATTTTCTATTTCGTTAAAACAAGAAGTGGCTAAATTAAGATTGAGAAGGGCCAGCAGCCAAAATTAAGCAATTGCAGGCATGGACATTGCTTAGAAAGAGCCCAATGTTTTATTCTCCATAAAAACCAGGATATTGCATTGGCCACATGGCTTACACTAAAAGCAGCAGTAGTTGATGTAGAACTTCATCTGATGCCTTACGTTGTGTATGCACATAAAGGCTTCCCTTCCCCTTATTTCAGTCATCTTAATTTGTAATTATGAATCATAGAAACCAAAACACATCATCTATATCTAAACATTTTAAAAGAATGAATGTAAAAAGCAGATATCTTACCTGAACCGTGATTAAAGAATACTGAAAGAGGAAAAAAATACAGATTAATACTGTACTAGCACATTCTTTTTTGCCAAATATTGCATTACAAAGATCTAAATATGTCTTAAGTATCGAAACCTAGCCTTTACTTCCCCAGAGGACAATGTTTCCACAGCTGAAGATTCCAAGAAAATTACAAATGTGAAAGAAATCCAAAATGTCTTCTGGGAAGTAGAAAGCAGGTTCCATACAACCTATGTTTTCCTTATGTAATGAAAAGATCTAAAAAAGTATAAATCGACTCACTATAAATGAAAGTTTTACATTTAAATGTGAAGTTAGCATTGAAGCTATATCCATAAAGTACCCTATGTTGGAACCTCATTTCCATACATATGGAAAACTTCCTGAAGAAGCTTTGTGTAGCAATGGATTTGTCTAACTTGTGTAAATTTTATTGTACAACTAGATATTATTGAACTCACCACATCTTCAATAGGCTTGAACTTGGTATCCAAGGTCACAATGCGAAACTGCACTAAAAGAGAGAGAGACAGAGAGAGACGAGATTTTGTTGTTATTTTCCCTGTAGGTATGATTGCTTGTAGATAGAGAAGGTAATTGCCTTACAATCATGGAATACTACACTCCCTTCTCCCTGCCTCTGACTTGATCCTTTCAGATTGGGGTTCCACTGGGAAAGATCTCTTACTGGCATTTATAATTCCTCTGGTCAGGATGCTCTGTTGTGACCAGGGCTGATGCTAGTAGCTACTGGGAACTTTTACCCTTATAGCCCATAGAGATATCTTCAGCATTGGTGGTGGAATTAATCATAGAAGGACAAATGTGAAATACATATGGCAGGAGAGAAACATAATTTTCCTGAGAAAATACAATGATGCTAGCAAACATTAATTTTAGCAGAATTCCAGAAAACTATCTTGGCTACTTTTGTCTATATAATTTTCATCATAGCATTTTAGTGAGTCCAAAAGAGAGAATATAATTTAGCAAAAATCTAACTATAAGAATTCTGATTTTAGTTCTATTTGTTTTCAATAAATGATATAATACATAATAATAATCAGAATTAAATGTATAGATGCTTTCTTCCAACTCTTTAGTTTTATAAATGAGAAAACTAAGTCCTAAAGAACAGAATTTACTTGGCAAAAGCCAATCACTTATTAACAGAGCCAAGACCAAAATGAAACCGTCTGAATCTCAGTTTGGTGTTCTTTCCGCTACCTTCTACTTACAACAACAATATAAAAGAAAATAGAAGGGCTTTACCAAGGTTATCAGATTTATGATTACTTCTATTAGTATGAATAAGAGTGATACTAATAAATATTAGTTAGGGGTCTTTACTGAATGTTATGCTTTATTTTCCATTGACTATCTTATGTTACTCTCACAATATTTCTACAAGTGAAACACTTTTATTTCTGTTTTGTGGGTGAAATAATTGAGCCTACAATAGAGAGTTAATTAGCTTGCCCAATTGGTAAGTTAGGGAACAACGTTTCAAATCAAATAATTGTCCTCCAAATCCTACACTTGTAACCATTACATTATATAGGCCTATCACTAGAATTTGTAAATAGTGAAAGTCGTATTGAAAATTTTAGAAGCAGAGCATTCAGTTACTGGTGTTGGAAGGTTCTCTTTCATAACTGACTCAGGCAACAAATAAGAATTCTAGCAATTCACAATACCATGATGTTAAGAATCAATTTAAGACTAAAATTCACGTTTGAATTCCTGTCAATTTGGAGAATGCATTTCTGAAGCCAACAATACTAAGGAAACACAAATGTTGACTTACCATTTTCTCCTGGTTTATAGATGGATTTATCTGTCTGTATAAAGGTTGCCTTCTCCTCTGAAATGACTGCTACAGATCTTCTCTCAGAGATTTGATGAGTATCTCCCTTAGCCAGCAAGGTAATAAAAGCCAACTGTTCAGATGACTTCTGAGAGACCTTTTTATGTGGAAGAGCAGAGAATGCGAAAATTATTTTTGAATGTTAAGATGGTGAACAATGCCCTAATTTGGTTTCTCAGAATAAGAGAGACTTGTAAACCTATGTTTTCCTAATGGGAGGCAGCGATCCCCTGTTATAATTCCTTTATTTTGCATGAAGACACTTTATAAGAAGCTTGTTTTTTATATCTTCTTGCCTTTTATTTATGGTTTTTGTTGCCCTGAGTCCCAGCCCTTCTCTCCTTTACACACTTTCTCTTTCCTCAAACTGTGGAACAATTATACTATCTAAAAATTTTTTTACTATTACCTCATTATCTCTTTTTATAATAGAAGAATGGCAATATTTCACGTTTTGTTGCATGTGTAAATTTTCTTTATTTCTTGCCTTCCAGCTATTCTCCAATTTTCTTCCCTACTTTTTACAATTCATCCCAAACCAAGATTCATTACCTCTGTAAAAATAATTTTTTTAAAATAGTTTCATCTTTTGATCTGAAGTCCTGAAATGTTATATTCAGTGTCTGACCTTGAAATCTGCACAAGCATAGAAGTTATCTTCTTCCACAAACTGGTCAAAAATAGTGGTATTGGATCCATCATATTCTAAGAGGACACTCAAGGATACAGATTCATTAAGTTTTAAGAGGTGGAGACAAGCTTTTCCTGTAGAATCACTCTGAATCACAGAAGAGACCCATAGGATGTATTGCCTATGCAAAGAAAGTAACTGACGTTGTAAACACATGTAGGAGAAATGGAGAACATCCACAGAAAGCATTTTTACCTTCTTGAAATATTCCTGAAATATATACATTTTTCATAGATGATATTACAATAAACAGGCACAGAGAAGTATCTTAACGAGAAGATGCCAATTCTCTTTATACTTGCTTGAAATTTATAGAGCAAACAAAACAGCACTCAGTCTCAGAAGTTGAAATGATAAAAACAGAATTAAATTTTAACATGAAACATATTTAATGAGGTCTTTTTGTTAGTACTTTACTATAAATAACGTAATGTTTCCTTACGGTTCTGAAGCCACGGCAGCAGTAAAATGAAGCAAAATGGTGCTCAGGAGAATAGTAGCCACCATTTTATCCAGATGCTTGAATAACAAAGACTTCAAGAGAAAATTTCTCACTGTCTCTTTCTCATTCTCATTAGAAATCAGCTACCTCAACTCTCTACTTTCCTTACTTCCTTCTGCTCTGCCTCTCTCTGTATATTGTCGCTTTTATAGTCATACACAATAGAAGATCAGTTACATTTTGGAGCAAGTACCATGGGATTCATCAATCTCATTTAGATCACCTCTCCTGTTACTTCTATGAAAAGTGTCACTTTATATGCAACTTCCTGCTTAAGTTCACTGGACCCTGCTCTGTTTTAGAATCAGCAGCACAGGTTGTACAGGAAGAAAGAGAAGAACAAAGAAAATAGTTGTGTGACACTTAGAAGTTCATTAGTTTATTTTAGCATCGCACTCACAGGTATCAAAAGCATTGCTACCTAGGAATTAGCACTTGGAAGAAAAATACGTCTCCAAAGAGCTGTTAACATAGCAATTCCCAAAACAGAAACTTTCCAGGCTTATGAGAGAAGTGACATTACTGATTTTACCAAAATATTAATACAAACAGATATTTAACATAAGCTTATTTTATAGATAACTGAAACTGTTAAGTTACTCTTTTATAATTTCATAATATAAAATTCAACATTAAATATGTTGATCTGTGTTTAACATTTAATGTGATTTTCTTAGTGAGATTTTCTTTACAATGTTCAATGTCATTTTCTACCCTCAATATAATGAGAAAAATGAAAGAAAAGCTGATATATACACACACACACACATGCATACACATAGACACACATATCATTCCTTGGCAAAAGAAAATACATTTTTTACCATTATTTTGATTGCAAAACATGTTTTACGAAGCACATGAACCATATGAAGGAGACTGGGAAACTCTTGATAACATCCCTTGTGTGTTAATTCTCCCGTTTGTATTGTCTTTCCCTTTTTTCTTTCTTTTTTTTTTTAAAAAACATTCCTTTCACTTTAAGTGTTGATGGAGTTAATGCGTATGGCTTGAAGATTACATTGGGTAAGGAAAGAGAGAAACTGGATTTAATCTTTTGGAAATAGGCCTGAAACAGCAAACACAATGGAAAGAACAACAAAACCAATTATAACCTAATAACTGAGCAGCTGTAATGGCACTACAATACGGGCAACCATGAGGTCTAGGGAAGGTGAGTTCCTTGTTGACCCTATTACATGTTCTAGCACAGAACTGTAGTCATAAAAATTCTGACCATCTTGTTCTCTCAGTAGAGTTGAGACATTGCTCTCTCACCCTTCCCCACTTAGGATTTTGTTTTTGTGTGTCTTTTGTCTAACCTGCATAGGAGCCTAACTCTCTGAAAATCTCTGTTACAGAAGTTAATGTTTAATTGTTGGTCTGCCCTGCCAATTTTAATGTTTAATTTCTTTCCATTGGAATATCAAATGGTTAGTCTTTATTTTGGACAAATCCATCCCTCTGATAGCACATTAGAGTATTATTATTATTTTATTTTATATTATATTTTTATTTATTTATTTATTTTTATTGCATTTTAGGTTTTGGGGTACATGTGAAAAACATGCAAGATTGTTGCATAGGTACACATGTGGCAGTGTGATTTGCTGCCTTCCTCCCCTTCACCTATATCTGGCATTTCTCCCCATGCTATCTCTCCCCAACTCCCCACCCCCCGCTGTCACTCTCCTATTTCCCCCCAACAGACCCCAGTGTATAGTGCTCCCCTCCCTGTGTTCATGTGTTCTCATTGTTCAACACCCACTTATGAGTGAGAACATGTGGTGTTTGATTTTCTGTTCTTGTGTCAGTTTGCTGAGAATGATGGTTTCCAGGTTCATCCATGTCCCCACAAGGGACATGAACTCATCGTTTTTGATGGCTGCATAATATTCCATGGTGTATATGTGCCACATTTTCCCTGTTCAGTCTATCATCGATGGGCATTTGGGTTGGTTCCAGGTCTTTACTATTGTAAAGTGTGCTGCAATGAACATTCGTTTGCATGTGTCTTTGTAGTAGAACGATTTATAATCCTTTGGATATATACCCAGTAATGGGATTGCTGGGTCAAATGGAATTTCTATTTCTAGGTCCTTGAGGAATCGCCACACTGTCTTCCACAATGGTTGAACTAATTTACACTCCCACCAACAGTGTCTCTCCTTGCTTAAGTAAATTGAGTCACTAGCTTCCAAAACAACTAAAACTTACCAGCTTTCACTCACCAGCATTCACGACAAACAGAACCACAAGGCAAATTGTTCATAAATCAAAGCAACCAATTCTTCATTCCCAAGGCCGATAAATCTAAAGTAATAAAATGTCTCTAAACTATTTTTATTTTTCCAAATGTAAAATTTTTATGCTAAATAAATGCCTTTATTGATCTTAAATTTAATAAAGGCAGTTTACTGCTAATAAAAATACAGCAAATAATTTTTAAAAATGTACACTCAAAATGATTATCTTGGGAACTAGCATGTTTTCATGATAGCTCTATTCTAATCTAGAATACTCATAAATAATTTTATTTGATTAACATGGTCTTCAGGTTAAATGGATCCTTACCTCAGAAAGTTCAATATGATTCCTAGAGTATCTATTGAGTGCTTCTTATATAGCTTCAATAAGAACATAGCTTCTTATATGGCAATAATGCTAGATTCTAGGGATAACGAGATAAATAAGATGCTTCTCTAAAAAGATTGACCTCTTATTAGAGAAGGGAAGAAAGGAAGAACAAAAAGCAAGGAGGAAGGAAAAAAAAAAGAAGAAAGAAAGAGAGGAAAGGGGAGGAGCAGGACAGGAGGAATAAAGGGAGAGTGAGAATGAAGGAAGGAAGGAAATATAGAAGTGGAGCATTTGCTGGGTATTTAATATGTAGCAGTCGGTGTGCCATGTGCCGGCATTTACAGTGTCTCATTTAGTCCTCAAAAAACACAATTTAGAATTTATTTACCCTCACTTTTTAGACAGCAAAACTACGTTATCAGAAAAAGTCATTTATTTCCAAGAGTCCTCAGCTGTAAGTGGTTGGAAAAAATTTCTTTTAACAAACATGGGTTAAACAAGATCAAAGGACATCTTCATATATAACAATATAAAAGGACATGAATTAATGTACTATGTCTTTATAAAGTAGGTTTCTGCTGAGCAAAGAGGTATGAAAAACAGATATTACATCATCTTCACTTGACAGATTCAATACTATTTAGGTTATTGGCATTCACTTCTGTAGTAACACCTCTATTTACTCATTTATTTAGTTCGTTTTTATTTAATGCCTACTATCTGCCAGCATTATGGTAGATGGTGGGGATGAAAAGGTGAAGGTAATTGTAGGAGTTATTCTATCAAGAAAGACAGAGATTAATTGCACACTTAATTATCTCATTATAATCATGACAAGTGTTACAGAGGAGACAACTATAAAATGTCATGGGAATACCTGTTGAAAATCACTTGTGCTTAGGAGTTTGAATGTTAAATGAAGAACAGTGGATATTATTATTCTTCCACTCCATAGAGAACAGAAAAAAGTGAGAGTAGAATAATGGTAGGAAAACCACATAAGAATTTGCATATGGACATGGTGGCTCATGCCTGTAATCCCAGCACTTTGGGAGGCTGAGGTGGGCAGATTGCTTGAGCTCAGGAGGCTGAGATCAGCATGGGCAACATAGCAAAAATACAATACTACAAAAAACAATACAAAACTTAGCCAGGTATGGTGCATTCGCCTATAGTCTCAGCTACTCAAAAGGCTGAGGTGGGAGGATCACTTAAGCTCAGGGTGTCAAGGCTGCAGTAAGCCATGATAATGTCACTGCATTCCAGCCTGGGCAACAGAGCGAGACACTGTCTCAAAAAAAATGAATGAATGAATGAATGAATAAATAAATAAGTAAATAAAGTAAAAACATTAAAAAATAGAATTTGCTGCCAGGTATAGTGGCTCACACCTCTAATCCCAGCACTTTGGGAAGCTGAGGTGGTGTAACTGCCCAATGGGTTCACACTACCTGCTGCCTAGACAGTTGATTTATCAGGATGGGGATTGCAATGGAGAAAGAATAATTCATGCAAAGCCGGCTGTGCAGAAGACTGGAGTTTTATTATTACTCAAGTCAGTCTCCCAGAGCATTTGGAAATCAAGTTTTCAAACATAGCTTGGTGGGTAGGGGTTTGGGAAGTGGAGGGTGCTGACTGGTCAGGTTGGGGATGGAATTATAGGTGGTGGAAGTTGGAATCAAAGGGGGTTGAACTGAGGTTTTCTTTCTGTCTTCTGTTCTTGGGTGGGATGGCAGAACGGGTTCAGCCAGATTATCAGTCTGTGTGGTGTTAACTAATCCACTGAGTGCAGAGTCTGCAAAATATCTCAAGCACTGATCTTAGGTTTTACAACAATGATGTTATCCCCAGGAGCCATTTCGGGAGGTTCAGACTCTTGGAGCCAGAGGCTGCATGACCCTAAACTGTAACTTCTAATCTTGTAGCTAATTTGTTAGTCCTACAAAGGCAGACTAGTTCCCAGGAAGAAGAGGGTCTTTTTGGGAAAGGGATGTTATTTTGTTTCAGAGTCAAACCATGAACTGGATTCCTTCCCAAAGTTAGTTCAGCCTTCACCCAGGAATGAACAAGGACATCTTAAAAGTTAGAAGCGAGATGGAGCTGAAAAACACATGAGAACTTCGCGAAGCATACACAAGTTTCAACAGCCGAATTGATCAAGCAGGAGAAAGGATATCAGAGGTTGAAGATCAACTCAATGAAATAAAACAAGAAGGCAAGATTAGAGAAAAAAGGGTAAAAAGGAATGAACAAAGTCTCCAAGAAATGTGGGACTATGTGACAAGGAAATTTGTTACCTTTTTGGCACACAATAATTCACACCAACAATTATAATTATTATTGAATACATATACTGAGGCATATCAGAATTATAGGAATTTTATACAATTTTACAACACATGCTAATAACAAATTTATACAAATATAACCTGAAGAAAGTTAAACACCATTTTATATTTAACAATGCTTTCTGGATGATTTTAACACATTAAATAAGCCAAATGTGTCTTTTGGACTTTAGGGGAATTAATATTTTTTCTTTATTTTAAGTTTGAGCTTGATTTTGAAAGCTTTCTTAAGTATCAAAGGTTTAAAATACTGTATATTACAAAATAGAATCTTGTTACCATCATTTAGCCAAAATGATAACTTACAAATTTTAAAAAGGAAAAACCATTATTCTTATAGGAGACTCAGCTTTCCAAACAAGACCCAATGAAGATAGGATGAGGCCAACTAAGTGTCTCCTTTCTCTTGGGAGGTTTCAGTGGGAGGATTGTTTAAGTCCAGGAGTTCAAGACCAGCTTGGGAAACACAGCAAGACCTTGTCTCTACTAAATTTACACAAAAAAATTAGCTAAGCATGGTGGTACAGCACCTGTACTCCCAGCTACTCAGGAGACTATAGCAGGAGAATCCCTTTAGCCTGGGAGGTCAAGGCTGCAGTAAGCCATGATCACGCCACTATACTCCAGCCTGGGAAATAGAGTGAGATTCTGACTTAAAAACAAAAATTTGCTCAAAGATTATCCTGGCTTACAGAAGTAAGGCCTTTAAAATGGCAATATCTCTTCAAAAGACATATTTTCATTCCAATTCTTAGAACTTCAGGTTGTTTTTGGGGTTGATGGTATGGGGTTGAACAAGAGGAAGAGGGTGGTTGAAACTGATGGCAAATGGTGCTAAAGTTAAGACGGAAAAGACAAAACAAATGAAATGATGATTAAAGTTTGGTATATATTAAGTATGAAGTACTGCAGTACAACAAAGAGGTGATATCAAATTGAGAGTTGAAATAAATCTCACACTCTGGAAAAAAGAGATGTAGCTATAGATTTGGAAATGACTGTGCTCTATAGATAATATTTAATATTAAGGACATGGATAAAATGATACAGGGAAACTATTTACAATGGAAAGAAAGGTAGCCAATTACAGGAAAGACTGGTGAAGATCTGATGACTCTGCTACTTGAGCTGAATGATATCTACAGGCATGGGGCACCGTTGGTTAATTTCCCAGGTGCTGCTGTGTTGAATGTAAAACAATGCCTTGAAAAGTTGCTTTGACATTATATGCTTTACAAATTTTTAAACAACAGAAAACCATTTCGTTGATTTTCGCAGCCGCACAATTAATCATAGTATATTTTAAAGGTCAAACATATAGAATTTATTTCAGTTCTTGAGAACATCTTGAACTTCTGGTTCACCTTTATGAAGTGTTTTCACCAACACTACATATAAAAATATTGCCCAAGACCAGTAACATGTAAGTAGTTAATTATGCTGGAATATAAATAAAACGGTTCCATTCTTGATGTTGCAATCCATTGAAAGAAAAATCACCTTTTCCTCATAAAGGAATAAGCTGCTTGACAAGTTAAATGGCTCTTGTTGACATCACATGTTTATCTCTAGCATCAAAGATTGATTGTCAGAGTTGCCAAGAAATTTCTAGTTACAACACCCACCTGTGGATGAGGGATCAAAAAAGAATGGGAAAGAGGCAAGTGGACAGTGAAGAGCCAGGTGAATGTGTATAATATGACTTGTTTTGCAGAGTCATATCTTTTCAACTCTGTAAAGTTCAACAGTGTCAAAGTTATAATTTTATCCAAGGTCATTTAGGACCAGTTTTTATCTTTTCATTTGCCTAAGAGTCTTCTAATCCTGAATAATATCACACTACCCAAGCAAACAGACTGACAGACATGTAAATAAACAGACAAATGTCAAAAAAAGTCTTATTAAATGTAACCACCAACATAGTAGTTCAAACATCTTTAATTATTTTTTTATGTTAAAGAAATGCTGCCTTTATCAGATATATATTGAGGTTACATAAGATTGGATTCAGGGGAAAATAGTTTCATTGTTAATAAATGCTTAAGAATCACTGATAATATAAATACGAGAACTCTGGACTTGAAAAATGAAGACTTTGTTTCACATCCATAATCCACCAGTGACTAGCTCAGTGACCTTGAGTCAATTGCTTAAATGTTTTGGGCTTCAGTTTAAATCTACAACACAAGAGAGAACTGTGTTAGCATCTTAAAAAAAAAAAAACCCAGAAAACACATAAAAATAGCCTATATGAGTGATACGGTTTGAATTTGTGTCACTGCCCAAATCTCAGGTTGAATTATAATCCCCAGTGTTTGGAAGAGGGTCCTGGTGGGAGGTTATCGTATCATAGGGGTGCAGTTCTCCCCTGCTGCTCTCATGATAGTGAGTTCCATGAGACCTGGTTGTTTAAAAGTGTATAGCACCTCCTCCTTCGCTCTCTTCCTCCTTTGGTCATGTAAGACATACCTGCTTCCCCTTCCCCTTCCACCATAATTGTAAGTTTCTCTCAGACCTCTCCAGCCTGTAGAACCATGAGTCAATTAATCTTTTTTTCTTTATAAATTACCCAGTCTCGGTTATGTCTTTATAGCCATGTGAGAATGGATTAATACAATGAAGATTAAGAATCTCAGGAGATACCTGAATATTTGAAAAGAAGCTGGTTGGTGCAAAAAAATGTCTAGTAGGTGACAAATGTGGAAAAATTATCTTTTTCTCAGATTCGTCTCAACTTATTCATCTCATCTCATCTCAGCTACGTAACATTCCCTTGCTCTTTCTTTACTTTGGCTAGTGACTCTACTACCATGTTGCTCAGAAGAATATAAAGGTCATATGAGCCAGTATACAGAATTCATAAATACCCAAAGGTATTATTGTAAGGCGTATTCTATGCCTACTCATGAAGACCTTGAGGTTGACTTTCACTAGATGTTGAACACACATGATGAGATTCTCACACCCTGAACTTGCCTGATCTCATCAGACGTCTTTAATTCTACAACTCTTTTCTTTACTACAGAATATACTAAAAACTGAAGGTGGTATATGGATGAGATGGCAAAGAATGCCTAAGAATGATTTAAAAACATAGCATTTGTAATTATGAAATTCACCACTAAACCTACTATCCTTCTGAAAATTTTGCTACCTTACTTGGAGAAGCGTGGCCTTAGCAAAACAGCTGTGATAACATTAGAGATGTAATGTAAGTCTCAATGTAGAGACTTATTCATTGACTCAAGATATACTTATCTGTATATATTTAAGGTGTTGTTACTGAATGAAAATTAAGAAAATGATATATGATTTCTTTTCCTCAAGCATATATGCTTAGTGAGATAAACATACACACACAAAACTACTCCAGATCATGTAAGACAATGGAGAAACATACAATTTAGGAAATCTACCTTGAGGAGAGTAAGATCAAACATGATTCCACAAAAGGGGTGCCACTTGAAAATCTTCCCACCTCAGCCTCTTGAACAGCTTAATCCCCAGGAATGCATCATCATGCTCAGCTAAGTTTTGTATTTTTATTTTTTCTGTAGAGACAGGGTTCTGCCATATTGTCCAAGCTGGCCTCAAACTCCTAGGCTCAAGAAACACTCCCACTTTGGCCTCCCAAACTGCTGGGATTACATGTATGAGCCACCATGCCTGGAATAAATTTATTTTTATCTAAAAATCAGAGGCCTTAATCTGATGTTGTATTTCATAATCAGGACTTTAATTCAAATAAGCAGATAAGTCTGCAGTAAAGAAAAGTCAAGATAAGTCAGCAGTAAAGAAAACACAGAAGTTGGGTTATGAAACTGTGGGGCCACAGAAAAATTTGAATTTAGATCCTGGATGTTAGTTAGGCTTGAAAATATGATGTTTTTCTTTCCTCCTTATAATAAAAGGAGATAAAATTTAGCTAACCTGGCATTCTAAGTTTCTCTGAACTGATGGAACTCTTCCTCTTTCAATAATTAATTCCTACTATGATAAAACCAATTAAGGTAGCACTTCTTAGAAGAAAAAGAGAGGAACTGGGAATTTGTATATTTATTTTCTTTGTATCTTTTTTCCTTTTCTTGCTATAAAGAAACAGTAAAATAAAGGAAAATATCCTTAGCTAAATAGGTCTGATCTAGTGTGCTGTGATTCTGAGTGATCTTCAAACTACCTTGAGTAATGCTTCTGGCCTGGACACCTAGCTCACCATGATTACTGTGGTGATATTTAAAATATTGTTTATACATGACTCTCATTACATACTCCACAGAATTTTACATATCAGTCATTCTATCACTTTCAAATATCATAGTGATACAGTGATGACACATTTAATGGGAATAAGTTATATTGCTATAACCTGAATCATATTTACAAAAGTCCTTTTTCACATCCTTTTCGCTCTAAGGTAGTCCAGATTTCCTTCTGACTCTGACGTTGTGCCTCCAACAGTAAATATCAAGCCTCTTAAGTTGAATTGCTATTATGACACTCATGGAACAAGATATGACATAATTCGGTAATTTGGCTCAATTGCGACTCTATAATCAATCTATTCATTGTTGACCATGAATTTTTAAGGATAGCTTCCAGGTAGATTACCAGATTGCTAACTGTGCATGACACGTGAGAGTTCATCATTTCCTTCTTTTCTTTGGAGCCTTGTCAATGTCTGTAACCAAAGTGTTGCCGGAAAAGGCAGTGAAATGGCAGTGAACTGGCAGTGATATAAAATACAGAATAATTTTTGTGAAATATTTACTGGATACTTACTATGTGCCAAGCATAGAAAAAGGTACTGGGAATTCAACAATTAAATAACAAAACATACATGACTCCCACTCTCAGAGGTCTTACAACTAAATGGGAGAGACATTTTAAAAACTGTTTTTGTGCAATGTGACAAGTGCCCTGAGAGGAGCAGTGTTAGGTGTGAGAGGAGCCTGTGAGAGTGGTACCCACCCTGGACCTGCAGAAGAAGAGGCTGCCTTCTAGATGTAACTAGAGGCCATTGTTTTAAGTGAAATAACTCAGAAATAGAAAGTCAAATACCATATGTTCTCATTGATAAGTGGGAGCTAAATAGTATGTACTGATAGAAAAACAGAGTGAAATAATGGACATTGGAGACTTGGAAAGGGTGGAGGTTTAGAAGGGAACGAAGTATGAAAAATCACTTAATGGGTACATTGTACACTATTTGGATGATGATTATACTAAAAGCCCAGACGTTACCACTGTGTGATATATCCATGTATAAACAGTGTACTTGTACCCTCTAAATCTATTAAAAAGGAAGAAGAAAAAAAGTGTGATATCTCATGTGAAAAATAGGTATACATATAATGGAAAGAGGTATCTGTCGTTAGAAAAAAGTAGGTGGTCCTTGCTATGGTTTGAATGTGTTCCCCAAGAAGCATGTGTTGGAAACTTAAACTCCTGATGCTACAGGGAGATGGGGCTTAATGAAAGGTGTTTAGATCATGAGCTTCAACTTCATCAATGGATTAATGGCACTTATAAAAGCGCTGGATGCTGCTCGTTTGATCTCTTGCTCTCTCTCTCATTCACTATTCGCTCTTTTTCATGACATGACACAGCAAGAAGATCCTTGCCAGATGCCAGCCCTTGGATCTTTTACTTCCCAACCTCCAGAACTGCAAGTCAGTAAAGTTCTGTTCATTAGAAATTTACTCAGTCTCAGGCTTTCTGTTGCAGCAGCACAAAATACACTAAGATAGTCCTGATGAAGGTAAAAAGTATGCCACAACTTGTAAGTAAGACAGAATCTGTTTGTCAGTTACAAGGATTTAGAGTAGGGTGCTGAACTGAATCTAGCTCAATTGGTTGGGATAGATCAAATTACTTCTAGTATTTTATCTTCGGTGCTTGTACTGTAGAATATACATTTTGCCTTAGAGAAGAAATGCTCAATTTCTATTGGAATGCACTCATTTAGCAACTATTTATTGTACTATTTTTAATCTGAGGACAGAAACGGTCTGGCTGTTCTCAAGCGTCTTATTTCAGGAAAGAGCACAGCGCCTGAAACACAGTAAGCATACAATACCTATTTGCTATTTATTTGTTGATTTGCTTTACTCATTAAAATGCGGGCAAAAATTGTATCTTCCCAACACCTTAAAAAATGTCTAGTAACGAATATATGTTCAACTAACTTTTATTATATGAATAAATTTGGAGGATCATCTTATTCTTTCCCTGCCTCAGCCTTAGAATCAGCCATTTCTCCAAAAAGTTCTGGTTTCTTTAAGAGGAAGACAGTATTTGAAAGTCAAGGTCTGAGGTCTCTGTGTGCTCATTATTACTGGAGTATCTTATTTCTAGCCCCTTTCAGTGGAGGGAGAGCTAGCAAAGGTTAATTATAGATAGACAGATAGATTAGATAGATAGATATATCTGTAACTATGAGTTCATATTGGTACCTCCAATTCTAGTCTAATACTTCAGAGTTATTCTGGCCTTCTACTTTCCATGTTTTTAAGTACGTTTTCCACCTGAGATAAACCTGGCTCTCATCACTTACAACACCTTTATTTATTTGCTCATTAATTATTTGCTCAATGTAATGAATCTCCAGACCACCCCTGGATATCTCCTCCACCTCCCAGTTCCTCACCAGCCTTGAATGCACTGCTGCCTGACTCTCCTTATCTGCTGCAGAATCCTGCATGCCTCTGAGAAGCCTTCATATATGGCTCCCTCTCCACAGGTAGATCCTGACACCTCTATACCAGGAAGGAAGAAGGAAAAAAATAATTGGAAGAGAAGATAGAAAGGGAAAGTTAGAAAGAAATGGACAGTGGGAAGGCAATATGTTTTATTATTTATTTTAGTCAGGAGTTTTATGAATTACTTTTGCAAAGTCAATTTTGTTTCTTTGCTCTCTTTTTTTCCTTTGTAAAAGATACCCATGGCTAAGCTTATTTGGGTTATTCTAAGCTTATTTGGGTTAGAGTGCTGGTTATGCATAAAGAAACATCAAATGTTGAACCCCTGCAGGGTGAAGGTAAAGAACTGTGGCTGTATTGTAGAAGCCAATGAAGGTGCAGGGGCAGAAAACAGAACTGAGGCTTGACCTATGAGGGCCTATAAGACTGGGTACTGCCTACCTCTGCATCCTCAGCTGCCTGGAGGAGAGTGATACGATTAACGCTTCATTCAGGTAACTTTGTTTCAGTTCTGCCTCTTACCTCTCAGCTTCCAGGGTAGAAGAGTGGAGGACCTTTATTCCTCGCCACCCCCTTACTACTTGGGTGGGAACATTTTCCATTGGATCCCAGGAAGTCTTCTAACATTCCCTCACCCAATCCATGGGAACTCTTGTCCTTTCTCTTTCAGAAACCCATGCTTCTGTTGGCAACCCATCCATCTTCATCCCCCCAAACTATCAAGAACTATGAAGAATCTGAGATGTTCATCCTACCTGCAGGCTAACAAGTTAGCCTGTGTGTTTCATGAATACTGACCGAAGACATGAGCCTCCTGAGTCAAAGAAAAAGAAACATTATTATTCATGCGTAGCTAGAAGAGTAAGTTGCACTTTTGCTTTGGTTCCCCTTGTAAGGCCGGTTGCCTCGCCAGGAGCTCGGATGCACACCCCCCCTCTTCTCTTTTCTGAAAGCTCAGACATGCTCGGACAAGCTCGGACAAGCTCAGGCATGTTCCCTTCTCCCCTTCTCGCACAGTCTGGCCTTCAAACAAAGGCTTGTAACCCTACCCAATAGTAGTCCTGCTTTGTTCACACCCTGCTCTCCCACAACCAATCGAGCTCCTTCACTCCCTATAAAACCCCGTGCCTGAGAGGAGTCTGTGCAACTTCTCCGGCCCCCCCTGTCAGACCGCAGAACCTCACCCGGGAGCCTGAATAAACCCTTCACATTGGATCTTCTTGTGCTGGCCTCAGTTTCTTCATTTTAAACTCGGTGAGAACAAACCTTACACCCCTTGTCCATCCAATGTCTGAATATTCATTTTGTATTTCATTATCTTGTGTATGAACATTTCAAAGTATCCTTTTGAATTTTCCAGATACACAATAATACTATCTTCAAATAATGACAGTTCTTTATACATATATTCCACTTTCATTTAGGGAGAAAATTTTCCAGATTTTAATTACAAAAGAGGAAATTCACATTCTAGTTATGGGCATAAATTGTTCCTTTCCACTGATTGATACTTACTGGATGTGTTCTATGTTTCAGAGTCCGGGAATCCTCATCCCAAAAAGCACAGAAAAGGAAGAAGCTGGGATTTTGTTCATGCCTCAGGAAAAAAAATGCATTACTCATTTGTAAATTGACTTATTGATATTTACTGATCAGAAAAGGAAAAACGTTTGATAGTATTTAGCTTGTAAATAAACATTTGTTGCTTATTTTTGAGGTATAATATATTAAGAGAATTTAGTGTTGAGCTGCTTGCTACATTTCATAAAAACGTCAATGATGAGAACAGACATGCAAAAGCAATTCACCATTGTCTAAACTGATAAATACAATTTTATTATACTAGATTAAATAAATATAATATAGTTTAAATTATGTTGTTAAAGAATAAACGATGTAAAATATGACTACTATATTCGTATAATAATACAAATATTTGCATACAGTTTCACCATTTGAATACATTGATTGGGTAACACTGCTAGATATAAAGTATTAGAAAGACAGACTATATTGTGTTTAAAGTGTAGGCTCTGAAATCTGACAGGGTTCAAATCTAGGCTATTTACTGACAAACTGATTGACACTGGGCATGCTGAAATCTCTTGGGAACTGAAGTTGTTCATCTATAAAATGAGAAAAATAATAATGCCTACCTTATAGGGTTGTCATAAGGATTAAATGAGTTACTGAAGACAGAGTGCTTAGAACACTGCTTGGCAAATAGTAAACATTCAATAAATGTTAGGACATATAAGATGATATGAGACATTGAATTTAAGCAAAGTAAAAGTCTTTGACCTGACCTCATTTCTGCTTTTGTAGAATGTGGCCATTGTGCAATGTGCAATCTCTATTATTATATGTTTATACAGCCAATTTCTATGGTTAGATTATTTGAAGTTCCAGGTCAGAGGCAGGATCAATTGTTAGAAAAGCAAATGGTCATTTGCTTGTTGGCAGGGCAACGATTTGCATTGTTCCAGGAAGGAGGAAGGAACATAAATGTTTTGCTATGAACTGGCCTCTGCCTAATTGATCTGGCACTGTGTAATTTACTAAAACCATATTTGCTTAATTTAGTCCAACACAAACATGGGGAAATGCTTCCTCACCTACTCCTCCTCCAGAGTTCAAACAAAACAAAACAAAAAATTCAAGTGCTATTGAGCTCTTATAAAGGCCAGGCATTTCTTTTGTAAAATAAAGATTGTTTAAATATGAAAGGACTTACTGGGGATTAGATTATATTTTAGAGTTCATCTAACACTAATGTCTTTGTTAAAAGCCTTCTAAAGATCTGAACTTCATGTATTTTCTTTTATTGACCAGTTCTATCTTAAAGTATTATAAAATAGTAAAGAGAGGAGCTTCAAAGAAAGATAGAATAAAAAAGAAATGGAGCCTTTTTTTTTCTGGTAAAATCTTTATTATTCAAGATAGCCCTGACCAAGAATAATACGCTCTTATTTTTGATCATGTCACAGTTGTGAAGAAATAACACAATTACACAAATTAATGCCTTGTAGAGCTAAACTGTTGATGGCCCAGCTAAGCAAGTTACTCCATTTCCATTACCTGTGACTCTTTTTTTTTTAATTGCATTTTAGGCTTTGGGGTACATGTGAAGAACATGCAAGATTGTTGCATAGGTACACGCATGGCAGTGTAATGTGCTGCCTTCCTCCCCATCACCTATATCTGGTATTTCTCCCTATGCTGTCTCTCCCCAACTCCCCACCCCGCACTGTCCCTCCCCTATTTCCCCCCAACAGACCCAAGTGTGTGATGCTCCCCTCCCTGTGTCCATGTGTTCTCACTGTTCAACACCCACCTATGAGTCAGAGCATGCGGTGTTTGATTTTGTGTTCTTGTGTCAGTTTGCTGAGAATGATGGTTTCCAGGTTCATCCATGTCCCTACAAAGGACACAAACTCATCGTTTTTGATGGCTGCATAGTATTCCATGGTGTATATGTGCCACATTTTCCCTGTCCAGTCTATCATTGATGGGCATTTGGGTTGGTTCCAGGTCTTTGCTATTGTAAACTGTGCTGCAATGAACATTCGTGTGCATCTGTCCTTATAGTAGAACAATTTCTAATCCTTTGGATATATGCCCAGTAATGGGATTGCTGGGTCAAATGGAATTTCTATTTCTAGGTCCTTGAGGAATCGCCACTCTGTATTCAACAATGGTTCAACTAATTTACACTCCCACCAACAGTGTAAAAGTGTTCCTATTTCTCCACATCCTCTCCAGCATCTGTTGTCTCCAGATTTTTTAATGATCGCCATTCTAACTGGCGTGAGGTGATATCTCAATGTAGTTTTGATCTGCATTTCTCTAATGACCATTGATAATGAGCATTTTTTTCGTATGTTTGTTGGCCTCATGTATGTCTTCTTTTGTAAAGTGTCTGTTCATGTCCTTTGCCCACTTTTGAATGGGCTTGTTTTTTTCTTGTAAATCTGTTTTAGTTCTTTGTAGATTCTGGATAACAGCCCTTTGTCAGATGGGTAGATTGCAAAAATTTTTTCCCATTCTGTTAGTTGCTGATTCACTCTAATGACTGTTTCTTTTGCCGTGCAGAAGCTGTGGAGTTTGATTAGGTCCCATTTGTCTATTTTGGCTTTTGTTGCCAATGCTTTTGGTGTTTTGGTCATGAAGTCCTTGCCTACTACTTTTTCAAAGTTTTATCCTATGACATCAATGAAATTGAGAATATCACATGTTATTCCCCTCCACTACCACTCAAATCTTCAAATATACTTGAATACACTTTTCCACAACTCCTTTTTTTATTGTGGTAAGAACATTTAACATGATATCTACCCTCTTAATACATTTTCAAGTGCACAATACACTACTGTTAATTAAGCACAATATTTTACAACAGACCTCTAGCTCTTATTATCTTGTACAAGTGAAACTCTGTGCCCTTTGAACAGCAATTCCATTTCCCTTCCTCCCAATCAACCCACACTCTACTCTCTCTTTCTGAGAGTTTCACTATTTTTGATAACTCATATAAATGGAATCATGCATATTCATCCTTAGAGTCTTCCTCTTCCATTTAAGGCCAATTGTTCCATTTGCATTGTAGATTCCATTCTTTCCATGTCTTTGAAGTCTTGTGTTATAAATAATTGGTCCAAGGCTGAAAAAAGCTAATGTTTAATCATTTGGTTTTTAGATTATTAGATTGATGAGAATACCCCATCTTGATAATGCCTTTGAAACATGTAATTGAACATTAAAAAGTTAGCCCAATATACATTTTTTCCTATTTCAATATTTAAGACAAATCACATTCACTTCCCTCCGCATTACAATACCTAGGATTATCAACTTCAGTCTACTTAATGAATACTATCAACATTAAAACCAAGGCTGGTGGGGCTGACCAGGAGTAGTTGACCTTGCTTGGGGCCTGTAGAAGTGATGAAGGTCATGATTCTAAGTAAGCAAAGGGGATCCTTTTGGTATTATGGAGAACTGATGCTCTTTCTTTTAAGGATTTCATTTATACAGCTTTTGAGTAGCACAAATTTTCTATTTATAACTTTCTTTCATTTTTGGAACCCTAATAAACAATTTAAAAAGTCTGAACTCAAGAAACTCTGTAACAAAACTAAATGGATTAAAAAAAAATTGCCCCACTTCAGGCTAGGCACAGTGGCTCATGCCTGTTATCCCAGCACTTGGGGAGTCTGCAGCAGGTGGACCATTTGGGGCCAGGAGTTCAGGACCAGCCTGGTCACTATAGTGAAACCCTGTCTTTATTAAAAAAAAAAAATTAGCTGGATGTGGTGGCACATGCCTGTAATCACAGCTATTCAGGAGGTTGAGGAATGAGAATCACTGGGAAGCAGAGGTTGTAGCGAGCTGAGATTGCATTACTGCACTCCAGCCTGGGTATCAGACAGTGACCCTGTCTCCAAAATAATAATAATAATAATAAATAAGATAAAATAAAATAAAATTTGCCCCACTTCAGACCTCATGGACTTCTTCCAATCCTCAATACCAACAGCTTTCTTATCACGAGATTTTTAACTATGCTGTCATCTATGACTAAGATGTTTTTATTCCTTATTCCCTAGAGAATCCCTAAGGGACATAGGTGTAAATCAATATTTTGTTATACTGAATCTGAATGGCAGTATAATCTTTTCCCACTGAAACATTTTTTATTTCATGTGGCATCTTTGTTTTTCCCTTTTCTCCTCCATGTTGTATTGTTGATTCAATATTTGTCTTCCCTACTCAAATGTGAACTCAATGAGGGCAGAGAACAAAAATTTGTGTGCTGTTTTCTAGTATTTTCAGTGCCTAATACTATATAACAGGGGTTACTAACCCCTGGGCCATGGATCCATAATGGTCCATGACTTGTTAGGAACTGGGCTGAACAGCAGGAAGTGAGTGGCTGGCAAGCCAGGGAAGCTTCATCTGTATTTACAGCTGCTTCCCATTACCTGCATTACTGCCTGAGTTCCACTTCCTGTCAGATCAGCAGTGGCATTAGATTCTCATTAGAGTGCAAACCTTATTGTGAACTGCACGTGTGAGGAATCTAGGTTGTGTGCTCCATTAGAGAATCTAATGCTTGATGATCTGTCACTGTCTCCTATCGCCCCCAGATGGGACCGTCTAGTTGTAAGAAAACAAGTTGAGGACTCCCACTGATTCTACGTTATGGTGAGTTGTATAATTATTTCATTATATATTACAATGTAATAATAGTAGAAATAAAGTGCGCAATAAATTTTATGTGCTTGAAATCATTGAGCCACCACGCCTGGCCCAAAAACCTATTTTCATCAAAGGAGCTAAAGTAATATAAAAAGTTAAATCTGATTTATAGTTATTCATTGAATTACTATCTCTTCAGTTCTAACATAATATAACAACTCATTTACTGAAACATACCTATTAGCTACCATATATATTAGCAGTCCCCAACTTTTTTGGAATCAGGGATTGTTTTCATGGAAGACAATTTTTCCATGGACCTGCATGGGGGTCTGTGGAAAATTGGTTTTTGGGAACTAAAAAAATGGAAGCAGAGAAACCACTAAAGGAGGCCATGTAGCAAGGTCAAGTAGGCAATTGGAAAAATTAGTCTAGAGTGCAGGGGAAAGATGGGACCCAAAGATATGAATTTGTTTTGGGCCTCATTGACAGGTACAATTGACCCTGGAACAACATGGGGGTTAAGAGCATGGATCCCCGCACAGCTGAAAATCCACATATAACTTGACTCCCACTAATCTTAATTACTCTTTTTGACTGGAAGCTTCTTGTTAACTGGAAGCCTTGCCAAAAACAGAAAGAGTCAATTAACACATATTTTGTATGTTATATACTGTATTATTTCACTAAGGTAAACCAGAGTGGAAGTGGTCATCATAAAGGTTTTGTTCTTGTTTTCTTCACATTGAGTAGGCTGAGGAAGAGGAGGAAAAGGAGAGGGATGGTCTTGCTGCCTCAGGAGTGGCAGAGATGGAAGAGAATCCAGTATAAGTGGACTCATGAAGTTCAAACCCATGTTGTTCAGGGGTCAACTGTAGTTCATATCCATATCAAATATTGGCCAAGCTTAGCCAGTTAGATTCTCAAAGATTATGAAATCAGTACCTACAGTGCTATTTAGCTTAAAGTTACATAGTGTTTATATATTATTACTTTTAGAATCAGCAGATTCCCTTCAAGTTTCTCTTAAAGATTTTTGATGTGTGACCATAGGGGACTTAAACAAAAAGTCCCAATATAATTTTCCCCTGAGCTTTATGTACTTTCACAAGGCATTTAGATTCAAAACATAAATCTCGTTTTTTTCTCTTATGAAAAAAATATATTTTTTCAATATTTTCTCTTATGAAACAAATAATTAGTTTTTGTTAGAGCTTGCGAGGGCTTAAGAACCCTAACGTCTATAAATCATAGAGGATTACACACTATGCTTTGGTTGTAAGAACTTGTACTGCCTATATTCTTTTTTCTTTTTTAAAGCATTGTAATCATACATACTTAAAGGATACAATTTGACCACGCACAGTGGGCTCACACCTGTAATCCTAGCACGTTGGGAGGCCAAGATGGGCAGATCACTTGAGCCCAAAAGTTCAAGACCAGCCTGGGCAATACTGCGAAACCACCTCTCTACTAAAAATACAAAAATTAGTTGGGTGTGGTGGTGCATGCCTGTAATCCCAGCTACTCAGGAGGCTGAGGCAAGAGAATTGCTTCAACCTAGGAGGTGAAGGTTGCAGTGAACCATGATGGTACCATTGCGCTCCAGCCTGGGTGACAGAGTGAGACTTTGTCTGCAAAAAAAAAAAAAAGGTGGAGAGGGGATACAATTTGATGTTTCAATACACACACACACACACACGCACACCATGCACACACATATATATCTATATATAGTATAATGATCAGATTGGGGCAGTGTTACCAGTACCTCATTCATTTATCTTTCTTTTTATGGTGAAGACATTCAAAAGCCTCTCATTCAACTATTTTGTAATTTACTAAATCTTACTGTAAACTATTGTCACCCTACCACGCAATAGAACACCAGAACGAATTCATTCCTTCTTCATTCTTTTCAGATTAAATTAAATTCAAAAATACTTGTAGAGTGCCAAGGACTAACCCAAATGCTCAAGGCACAAAAATGTATATGACGTGATCACAGCCCATATTAGCTTAAAATGTAGAGCCACTGTTCTCCTTGTTATTGTAGTCATATAATTTTCTTGCATTATGGCTGCAATTCACAATCTGTAATTGGAGTATAGATCTTGAAATAAAGCGTTGGCTTAATCATTGTTGTTCTAATCAAATTGAATTACACATTAACAAAACTTACTAAAAATTTCCTTGCATATTTAATTCTATCTCTTCCCAGCCCAAGTCAAAAAAAAAAAACAAAACCATGAACCCTTGGAAGAATTACATTTAGAAGTTACAAATCCTAGTCTAAATATTTAAATACATAACATGAAGAATTTAGACCGAAAGTTTATTCTGTTAGGTCTTTTTTTTGATGTACTAATAAAACTGGCCATCTCTGCTGTAGTTTTGCTAGTATGTTCTAGAAGTAATCTCAAGAAGAAAATAGCCCTATTAGATTATGTTTAGGATGGATAGTTCAATATATAATTTGCCAAAATATTATATTGAGTTTACACAAATAAACACATACAAGCCATCATAATAAGTTCATTTAGAAACTGTTTTAGGATACATTTTTATTCTGGAAGATCCATAGTGAATCATATTTTATATGAAGGTAGGACTACATTTTGCTTCAATATTTTGATAGTGAAGAGCACTGGTGCATCAATAAACTACTTGTATATTAAACAAATTAAAGATGTTTTGTGAACTAGCTGTGCCTTGAAGACTCACATGCCTTGGTATTTAATATTGTCATTCTTAGAGATAATTAGCTCCAGGTCGTTCTTTCTGCTGGAGCTAATTATCTCCAAATCCATTCTTATAAGAGTGAAAGCAGAACTTCAAACCTAATAAATGATTGAGTTGAATGATTGAGTGTTACAAAAGTTATGCAATGAAGGGCCTTCATATTTTTGACATCCATTTTTATTAGATCCTTCTTTTCTGGAGATTAGGTATGTGAGAAGCTCAGAGAAATAATCTTAGGAGAGCCAAGCAGAATTTCTATATCTAAATCCATGTTACTTACATAGAATATGTTGTTCTTTAAATATAAAAATCTGTAAATCTGTAGAAGACCAACCAATATGAGTAAAGAAAAAGTCTGATCCTGCTTGAAATAAATTATCTAAGCCATCTGTATTTAGAGATGAAATGTATTGGTCAGATCTCTCCTGCTAACGTGAGCAGTAAAGGAATTTATTAAAAGGTTACTAGGATCTTTTTATTCCTTTTGTTTTTTTTGTTTATTTGTTGTGTTTTTGTTCTGTTTTGTTTTGGTTTTGCTTGCAGTAAAGCTCATAGATCATTAAGATTCTTTACCATTTGTCTGGTCTTAATTTCATAAATTGAGGAATCTGATGCATTGATGGAACGGGGTCAGAGGGTAACATTCTCCTTCTGTTAAATGTAAAGACTACCTTGTGGAATGTGGAGGGGCTCCATGAGATCCATTTAGTTCCGTTCATCCTCCTGTCCCCAAATGTCATTTACATTTATCAGTAAATGTATTGTTTCTTGAGAATTTGGCTATGTTATCCCAGAGGCCTAGATGTGGGAATCTCCAAATGGCCAGATAACAGTCTCAGCTTCCAATTCAGTGGAACTATTCTTAAGCATGTTAATGAAAATATACTTCTTTCCTGGATCCTAAAATGTCTGAATGAAAACGGTTCCTATTCCTGAGGATGGAAAACAAGTATTTTACAAAAGCCACTACCAATCCATACCATGGTTCCCAGACTCATATATTCTATCTCTAAAAGAGATAGAACCAAGCCCTTTAATATAATTCATTCCTCAACTTCCTTGCAATCAGTTCCTTAATATGTCTTGTTCTAAATTCCTGATGATCTTGTTACACATTTGTTAAGGCTTATAAAATAGTGTACATCTTTAACTCAGGCCGTTTGTGGACTTGTCATATACTTTGGTAATTTCCCAACATATGTGTTTCACTTCCAATAAAGAAGTTGGAAGACTGCATTCCCAGATTACCTTGAATCCACGGGGCAGGTAAATGACAGGCTCAACCAATGAGAAGCACTGTTCTGAGACTGGGAATCAGAAACAAGTGAAATGAGCAGGCCATGGAAGAGTTTATTTTCAGGGAAGCGTGAGTATAATAGCAACTTCTAGTTCACTGAGGATAAGATAGGCAGAAACTTTTCACATCTACTCCAATGTGTTTATTCCACACATCCAGGAGCCACAGTGGGAATTCTGATTCTGGGCATGCCAATTATACCTACACATTTGGAGACTGGATACATAACCAGAAGATGGATCTGGTCTCTGTTAGACCTACAATGAAGACAATTTGGCCCCAAATTCTAGTTGTTCCTGACAGTCATAATCTTTGCCTCTCACCTGAAATGTTATTAGTGAGGTACTGTTCAATATTTTATAGAATATTTAGATATTTCTCTTTCCAGGAGCTCATGTGTTTTGGTAATCAGGCTGGGTATCTTTGAGAAAGATAGGAGGGAGACCTTAGGGATGGGTGTCTGCCTAACTGAAGTGGACTCCAGTGGAAATTATACAAATATTAAGGTGTGAAAATTCAGCAGGTCATATCACACACTGGTGAAAAGATATATCAAATAATCTCCTGTTCTCCACTGACAAAGTACTCATTGACAGCAAGCATTTGGGGACCATAAATTTCAACTGCTATAGAATGGTACCAGGCTGATCACTTCTAAAACTTCTGGGAAAATTAAAGAAAAGAAAAAGAAGCTAGGAACTCTAAATTAGCCCTTATTATCCAGAGTTCTGTAACAGAATTATCCCGAATTCTCCAATACATCCACTGAATGTAATAAACTAACATTACATTTATTGATGCATATATAGTACCATTCTCTCCTATGTATTCTGAATGGTACTATTTATGCATCAAATAGTCTCTTGAAACATTCTCTGTGGAGTTAAACAATTAAGCAATTTTCTCATATAACTCAGTTGACAAAGGTTGCTCTAAATTTTGGTTGGAGACATACATTGAAAAGTGAGCACTTTCAATTTTTATGTTAAAACTCCCATTTATTGCAGAGCAGTTCTGTAATCAAAATGCCTCATTACTATATATGCTGAGATAGAGGCTAATTTGCCTGTGAGGAATTTTTTTTTAATTGCTGACTGTGGTAAAAGGTTGGGAAAGATGTCTTCCAAGATGTTTCCTAAAGCAAAGTTCTACAATAATTAAAGTCATTACTTATACTGAACACTTAAAGTGTTCCAGACACTTCTAAGTGCTTTATATGTGAACCTCTGCTGAAGCTCACTGTCAGTCCTAAGTGGTAATTACTATTGCTATTGTACCTGTTTTGCAAATGAGGAAACTGAGGGAATAGAGGGATTAGTTAAATTGTTCAAGGTCAGATAGCTAATAAGGGGCAGATTCAGGATAAGAACTCATCAGCCTGGCTTCAGGGACCATACTTCTTAACCACTAAGAATATTGCTTTCTTAGATTGTATATGTCATGTGGTCTGCCCTAATATTCAAATATTTATATTCTAATTCTGAAATTTTTGATACCTCTGTGATTCTCATATATTACTTTACCTCTGAAGCCTGTTTTCCTTAGTTGAGTTAGTTGCCAATAGTTAAATTAGTCTCTGAGTTCATTACAAGTTATGGCTTTTTTAGAATTTAATGAACATAAGACGCTATTATTAAAAAGTCAAAAAGTAACAGATGCTGGGGAGATTGCAGAGAAAAGGGAATACTTATACACTATTGGCAGGAATGTAAATTAATTCAACCATTGTGGAAAACAGTATGGCAATTCCTCTAAGAGCTAAAAACAGAGCTACCATTCAACCCAGCAGTCCTATTACTGGGTATATACTCAAAGGAATGTAAATCATTCTACCATAAAGACACATGCACACGAATATTCACTGCTGCACAATTTATGACAGCAAAGTCATGAAATTAACCTAAATTTCCATCAATGACAGATGGGATAAAGAAAATGTGGTACATATACACCATGGAATACTATACAGCCATAAAAAAGAATGAGATCATGTCTTTTGTAGGAACATGGATAAAACTGGAGGCCACTATCCTTAGCAAACTAACACAGGAACAGAAAACCAAATACTGCATGTTCTCACCTGTAAGTGGGAGCGAAATGGTAAGAACTCATGAACACAAAGGGAAAAACAGACACTGGAGCCTCTTTAAGGGTAGAGGGTGGGAGAAGGGAGAAGAACAGAAAAAAACAACTATTGAGTACCAGGCTTAGAATCTGCATCATGAAATAATCTGTACAACAAACCCCTGTGACATGAGTTTACTTATACAACAAACCTGCACATGCACCCCCAAACCTAAAATAAAAGCAAAAAAAAAAAAAAAAAAAGAAAGAAAAAAATAGTCTGTGCACACGGTTGAACTCCGGTTGTAAGTAGAAAGGGGTTCTTTGGGGTATAAAAAGAAAACTGCAATTTAAACTTTTTTTCTCATAAACTATTTGTACTGAAATAGATTATAGATTATGAATAGGCAAGAACTGTTATGTATTGTTGTACCTAACTGTGGCCGGCCGTACCTTGCAACCTGCTGAGTGCCCAATATGCACCTTCTCGATAGTAAATATTTGATAATAACATGATGATAATAAATAGATGGACTAATCAGGTCATGAAAACTTGGTCCAAAATAACTTAATAATAATGTGAGAAAGGACGTAAAAATAACCTTGCATTCTATGATTTCTGATTTTTTCCAAGTTATCACAGCCACAGCTCTATCTTGTGAGAGTAAGAATGAGGGCTGTTTATTTTGTGATGTTACAGGTCTGCCCATATCAGTGCCCACCACGAAAACTCTTGCTACGTTATCAAGAATTTAAAGGTAAGAAATCACATCTATGTAGGTAAATTTTTAGATTCTATTTAGAAGATTATTTTCTTGTAGAGGTTTAAGTATTATTATATTTTGTAAATATTGAGAATACTTATCTAGATAATCCTTGGAGAATTAAACAAAGCAATGTTGAAGATATTCTGCTTATATATTGTATTAAAATTCAGTTTATACTTGGTTTGAAGTGGAAGTGCAAAATTTAGCCTGAAGACATGTATATTTAATTTGAATTGTCCAAACAGGTTCGGGGTTTGTAGGTTTTGATTATTTTTGAATACTGAGTAAATTTTGTAATATAGCATATTTTTTCCATTCAAATTCTGAGAAAATATATCAGCACTGCCAAATGCAGGCATGTTGAATGAGTAATGAAACTAATTTGGTGTTTGTATTGGTCAGAATCCATTTAGGAGATAGAATTTATACCAGCAATCGAACAGGAAAATTTATATAAAGAATTATTGGTGCGCAGGCTCCTCGACCGGGTTCGGGTTCTGCGGGGGGGCGCAGCCCAGCTGGCAGCGTCGCTCCCTGAGCGCTCCTGCGGGGGCCGCCGGGCCTTGTCTTTTGGCAGTTGTCGAGCCGCCACCGCCGCCCGTTCTAGAACTGAGCGCTGCAGCCGCAGTCCCGATCGCCTTGTTTGGTCGACAGGATCCGCGGAGTGCCCAGAGAGTGCGACCGCTCCCCCGGCCCGGGGAGCCCCGTGCGTGAATCGAGCTGAGGGAGGATGGCAGCCTCTGGGGTGGAGAAGAGCAGCAAGAAGAGGACCGAGAAGAAACCTGCTGCCCGGGAAGAAGCTAAATTGTTGGTGGGTTTCATGGACGTCATGAATAACACGTGGAAACGGAAAACACTGTGTGATGTGATCCTCATGGTCCAGGAAAGAAAGATACCTGCTCATCGTGTTGTTCTTGCTGCAGCCAGTCATTTTTTTAACTTAATGTTCACACCTAACATGCTTGAATCAAAGTCTTTTGAAGTAGAACTCAAAGATGCTGGACCTGATATTATTGAACAACTTCTGGAATTTACTTATATTGCTAGAATTTCTGTGAATAGCAACAATGTTCAGTCTTTGTTGGATGCAGCAAACCAACATCAGATTGAACCTGTGAAGAAAATCTGTGGTGATTTTTTGAAAGAACAAGTTGATGCTTCAAACTGTCTTGGTATAAGTGTGCTAGCGGAGTGTCTAGATTGTCCTGAATTGAAAGCAACTGCAGATGACTTTATTCATCGGCATTTTACTGAAGTTTACAAAACTGATGAATTTCTTCAACTTGATGTCAAGCGAGTAACACATCTTCTCAACCAGGACATCTGACTGTGAGAGCAGAGGATCAGGTTTATGATGCTGCAGTAAGGTGGTTGAACTACGATGAACCTAATCGCCAGCCATTTATGGTTGATAACCTTGCTAAAGTCAGGTTTCCTCTTAGATCAAATTTCTTAAGTAAAACGGTACAAGCTGAACCACTTATTTCAGACAATCCTGAATGCCTTAAGATGGTGATAAGTGATACTGATGCTTCTGGTTATGGAACCACACTTCAAGAACTACCCACAGGCTACATGCAGACTTGAGCTAATGTAGTTTTCACAGTTGTAAAGGACTGTAAAATAAAGACCATTCTACAGAAACCATATGTGGTCTTCGAAGTCTGTCTGTCCTTCTACAGAAAAAGTTTTCAGACCTTTGACCTAGAGCATGCATGAGCATGCCTTGGCCTCTGAAATATCCAGCTGTTGAATGCAAAAGAGCTTAACTGCAATGGGAGAAATGATAAATATTGATGAAGATGTTTACTAATTCACCAACTATTCTCTGAGTGAGTTTCCTTTCTCTATCCTTTTTATAAAGACCCAACATAGCCTCATTTATAGAAATGTTTTGCATGTGTCAGGTATTTTTGGGCCAGCCACGCTGGCTAAGGCCTGCAGTCCCAGTGCTTTGAGAGACTGATGCGAGAGGATTGCTGAGCCTAAAAGCTGAAGGTTATTCTGAGCTGTGATGGTGCTACTCCATCCAGCCCAAGTGACAGAGCAAGAACCTGGCTTTAGAAAAAAAAAAAAAGGTCTGATTTTATTTTTAGATTGATAATAGTTTACAATTCAAAAGGTATTAAAAGGATAGATCGTAAAAAGTAAGTCTCCCTACACATCTTTTCCCTACTCTGGTTCTAAACATTATTAACATTATTATCTTGTATATACCCTTCCAGAGGTAGTCTTGAGATTGTACATATAGTCATTTACTTATATATCCATGTATAAATTACATAATAAAATGTGTATCATTGCATAAAATACACATTTTTAACACAAAGTGTTGTGCTCTGCATACTGTTCTACATCTCACTTTTTTTATTCCAAATTATTTCTTGGAGATCATTCCATGCATACATACTAACCTTTCTCATCTTAACAGCCACACATAATGTTCTATTATATAGACATGGCATAATTTTTAACCACTTCCCTAACAGTGAACTTTAGGTTGATAAACTCCTAGAAAGGGAATTCCTGGGTTTAAGGGTATGTACATTTAGAATTTTTGTAGATTGGGCTATATCACCCTTCCCATGGTTATACCCATCCACATCCCTACCATCAATGGAAGAAAGTGCCACCTCCCATGATACAACCATATTATACCCTGTGATCCAGGCAGTTTGATCTTGGCCAGTCTGATAAGTGAAAAAAGTATGGTTTTAATTTGTATTTTTTTAACTGGAACACTCAAGCATCTTTTCATATGTTTAAGAGTTATTTATACTTCTTTTTCTGTAAATTACATTCAGATACTTCACCTAATTTTTGGTTAAGTTGCTGGTAATTCTTGTAAATTAATAAAGTGTCTTTTAATAGTAAAAAAAAAAAGAATTATCAGCATGGTTGAACTTGGGAATTAATGTAAATGATTGAACATTTTTGGTTCATTATTTACAGAGAAACATGAATACATATATAAGATACTAATTAGTATCTGTTAATTAAGGACATTTTCATACTTTATTAGGAGGGCAAATTCAATATCACATAGACATTGCCTTATTTAACATACTGATCAGTAAATTATTATTTTTTTAAAGCTTTAGTTAAATCTGTCACCTGTTTGCACATATATGTATCTTTATATGTGAAAATGCATGCATGGAAACGTTAAATTCTTTACTGTAAATTTTCACATAAATAGTTCACATTAGTAAAATTAGATTTGTCCTTTTTTCTGTTAAATGACCAAGTTTTCTATGTTTGGATAACAGATACTCATTTATTTTTTTCTAGCAATCTATTCGGTTAACTTTGCTCTTGATGTATTTTCCTGCTAATCTTTGCCCCTTGTGGTGGTGTATCTATACAACACAGTATTGTGTTTATATCTTGTTTCTTTTGACCATACTCAATTTTGCCTTTCTGAAATTTAGGTCCCAAATTAGAAATAATAGAATGGTTGTGAATTCTTTTTATGTATAATCAAATTTTCAGGTTTCTTGGAAAAGCTCCCCAAAACATATTTGTTCCTTTGTTTTATTCAAAGAAATGAGGAAAGAGTAATAAAAATAATCTACTTTGTATTGAAAATTTGATCATTTTACAACCACTGTGAAAATACTTTGGTTTAACAAGCATAAGTCAAAATTTAAAAAACTGGTCAATCTAGAAGAAAGGACTGTCTTCTAGATTACATATGTTGAAAGATACAATATAAATATGTTTCAATAACTGTATACTTTTCAAATTAAAAGAAGCATACTCATATTTAAGCAGACACTGGTATAACTGTTTACAAAAATATTTTGCTTTTAAGAGCCTAGATTTAGGAGGAGCGCTGGAACACCGGCCCCGAGCAGCTGGAGGCTGGGGCGTCCCTGCGGAAGCGTGCGGGGCTGGTCACGCTGGGGCCCGGCTACCTCTGCAGCCACCCTGCCCGGCGTGAGACGAGGCCCTGCGCGCCCTCCCAGACCCTCCGCTTCGGGAATTCGCGGAGGAGCGGCGCTCCCCACTCTCTCACATGTTCAGCGCCGAATCCTGCGCGGGCCGCGGCAGCTTCAGGATGGCCGACGCGAGCGCTCTCGGATCCCCAGGTCCCTCCGCGCCCATAGAGAGTGGTCACCCCGGACCGCCCCGTCTCTGAGGAAAAACCGCCCCGAGCCCAAGACCGCGGCTTCTCCCACGCGGGGCAGGCCGGGAGTGTGAGGGGGCCGCGGGGCAGGCCGGGAGTGTGAGGGGGCCGCGGGGCAGGCCGGGAGTGTGAGGGGGCCGCCCGCCTGGAGACCAGGCCCGAGGCGTGAGCGGGCTGCTCTGCCAGGACCAGGACACGCGGGGCGGGGCGGGTCGCGGGAAGAGGCGGAAGGTCCCCCTCGCCCTCGGCGCCCTACCGAGGTCTCCCTGCCCGGCCACCGGTGTCCCGCCCGCCGCCGCCCCGCACAGCCTGGCCCAACCCGCGGCGCCTCTAGGCTGGTGCAGGAGGGCCGGCTACGCGCCCTGCAGGAGGAGCCACAGGCGGCGGCGGGCTGCCCAGGGCCGGCCGGGGATACCCTCTGCACTGCGCCGCGCCACGGGCGTCGGGACGTGCTGGCCTATCTGGCCGAGGCCTGGGGCGTGGACATCGAGGCCGTCAACGAGACTACAAGCGGCCCCTGCACAAGGCGGCCTCCATGGGCCACCGGAACTGCGTGCTCTACCTGCTGCGCCGGGGCGCAGCGGCCGACTCCCTGAAGAAGGCCGACTGGACTCCTCTGATGATGGCCTGCACAAGGAAGAACCTGGGGGTGAGCCAGGACCTGGTGGAACATGGCGCCAATCCACTCCTGAAGAACAAAGATGGCTGGAACGGTTTCCACATTGCCAGTCGAGAAGGCGACCCTCTGATCCTCCAGTACCTGCTCACTGTTTGCCCAGATACCTGGAAGACAGAGAGCAAAATCAGAACTCCTCTGCACACTGCAGCAGTGCATGGCCATTTAGAGGCAGTCAGGGTGTTTCTTAAGAGGTGCCAATATGAACCAGACTGCAGAGTCAACTGTGGCGTCACCCCTTTGATGGACGCAATCCAGTGTGGTCACATCGACATCACTAGGCTGCTCCTCAATGAACATGGGGCTTGTCTTTCAGCAGAAGACAGCCTGGGTGCCCAGGCTCTGCACAGGGCAGCCGTCACAGAGCAGGACGAAGCCATCCGATTCTTGGTCTCCGAACTTGGCGTCGATGTAGATGTGAGAACCACATCAACCCACCTCACAGCACTTCATTATGCAGCTAAGGAAGGACATACAAGTACAATTCAGACTCTTTAATCCTTGGGAGCTGACATCAACTCTAAAGATGAAAAAAATCGATCAGCTTTGCATCTGGCCTGTGCAAGTCAGCACTTGGCCTGCGTCAGATTTCTCCTGCAGTCAGGACTGAAGGATTCTGAAGACGTCACAGGCACCCTGGCTCAGCAGCTCACAAGGAGATTAGATGTCCTTCAGGGCTCTGGCCACAGCTCAGTCACATAAGGATGTTTCCAAGAGGAGGCAATAAAGCGCATAGTAATTAAAAAAAAAAAAAAAGCCTAGATTTATAAACTCCTGTCAATTATTTATAAACTCTTGTGAATTAGGGGCGCTCCTTTTTTTTTTTTTTTTTTTTTTGAGACGGAGTTTCGCTCTTGTTGCCCAGGCTGGAGTATAATGGCACAATCTCAACTCACTGCAATCTCCACCTCCCAGATTCAAGTGATTCTCCTGCCTCAGCCTCCCTAGTGGCTGGGATTACAGGCACCTGCCATCATGCCTAGCTCATTTTTTTTTTGTATTTTTAGTAGAGACGGGGTTTCGCCATGTTGGCCAGGCTGGTCTCGAACTCCTGACCTCAGATGATCTGCCTGCCTTGGCCTCCCAAAGTGCTGGGATTACAGGTGTGAGCCACTGCACCCAGCCAGGGCACTCTTCTTGTACCTTATGAGATATAAATAAACTTGCAGTTATATTAAAGTTCCTGTATTATTTCTCTTGTCTTCACCTATCAGTATCCACCACTGCAACATGCTGAATCCAGGAGCACTCCTTTCTCTACTAAAGAAAAAAAACTCTTTCAATGATTTAATCTGTGTGAAAATATTATCTAGGCTTTACATAGGCTTATTGTAGATTTCCTTGAGTAATCCCGTGTTTTATAATAGTTTGCATTTAAAAACAAAAACTTGAAATTATCAAGCAGGCTATACAATTACAGATTCAAATTCAATCGTGGAACATGAGACTGTCCTAGAATTTATATCAGTTCATGTAACTGAGTTGGTTGTCCTCATATGAGCCTCTCAGGTAAAAAAAGAAACAAAGATCAACATTTATACAAATAATAGGTGTGTTGTAGTATGCTTGGTCATTGTTTATTTTGAGGACTACCTTTCACTGAGAATGTTATTAAATACCTTGGTAAGGCTTTACTTTCTACTCAAAAACTTCATTGTTCCTATATGCAATCTTTAGTAAAAGTAGAGATAACACATGAATTCAAAACCAAAAATTGGCAATGCTCTCAGAGACTTTAGAACTTCCATGGCCTAAAATATTGCCATAAGCCTTGATGACATACATAGATTCTTTCTTAGGATTAATACCAGGCCATCCCATGAATTTAGGATACTTCCCTATGGTAAATGGATATGACTAGATATCATCAGTCTTACCATTAAACTGGTACAAAAATAATTTCTAAAATAACTACTCATGACCCGGAACAAGGAAATGTGGTCTTCTCAAAGAAACCCCATTAAAAAATCTACCCTTACCCTTTTAAGGAAACAACCTTACCAGGTATGGTAACAACCAGCATAGCAGTAAAATTCCAAGAAGTTGATCCCTGGATTCATGTTTCTTAAATAGACAGGCATCATTTTCTTTTGACCACTGAATATCATCTTCTTTTAGTAGCTGAATGTTCGTTGAATTGGGAGACTTTCAATTGAGGATTCTTAACTCTCTTCTAAAATCAGAAAGCTCTAGGGAGTAGAAAACTGCTGCCCAGCATGAACAGACAAAATCAATTTTGTGATTCTCCATCATCCTATTCCTTTGTTTGCCCTTCTTTAATCTTGCCTACTACTGTACTGTAGCATACCATATTGACAAGAGACTGATTTCTCAACATGCTTCCTCCCACATTTTTACCATTGACACCTATGGTCTTCGGTTGCTCAAAGAGAAACAAAATTCTCTTGTGCATTTTCTTCAGATCATTTCTACCACTTTGAATTAACTGATTGTTGCTTTGTCATCCTCCATCCAATCCTGCTGCCATGCATTTAACAGCTGTCTCTTTAAAACATGCATTCTCAGCAGGAGTGGCATCACCCTCACGGGAGCAAAAATCTGTTCTTATGAATTGAAAATATCTTATCCTTTTTATGTATAATCATAGTTCTACACATGGTACATGAATAGGTATGCATCTATATGGTATTAAAATTTCTTGGGTGTGGCAATTAGAAACAAAATGTCTAAAAAGGCTTTTTAGAAAATAATATTGAAAGAAGGTTGACAAACATTACATAAATATTTCAGAAGGCTGATTCTCTTTTAGAGGTCTTGTCTGGTACTTAAATTACCTTTACGTTATTAACTCCAACCTTTAATCTTAGAAAAATTGGGTCTGAACCCTACTCAACAAAATGCTTCCATTGAGGCCGTTATATCCTTAACAGCTAAATGCAGCTCATCAGACAAGGGTACTAATTTCAAAACTATCATTACTAGTCTGTCTTCTGTTCTTTCAGAAACACTGCAGCCTGCTTTGCAGAAATTATTTCTCTCTACTTAGGAAATCTGACTAACTTAAGATACCAATGATTGACTCACCTCTGTTAAAATGAAGGCTACTTATATCACCAATGGGACTGTGCTCTTCTAGGATACTGTTTCTTATGTGAACATGACTTTGGCTCTGAAGACTCAACAAACCATTTAAAATCCATTGGCCAAGTTTAGAATAGTCCTTGATTTCCTTTCAAGGAATTCCCAAGGGAGTGCTATGCTACAGCAAAACACTTCTTTCTGCACCTCATAAATAGTCAAGTAAGTAACCATGACTAAGCTAAAAGAAAAAAACCATCCAGCTCTTTGAAACAGACCCAGCAATATATTGGGATGTTTTAATGGTCTGGGTTTAGTTCTGGGTCCCTGGCTTTGTGGTCTATTCCAAGGACTAAAACAACTGTGCTGGTAGCTGTCTGTATTGCAGTTGGCTGTTTACATCCTATACAAAACTTTAGTTGCTATTTGCACAGCCATTGTCACATTACATGATTCAACAACCTGCAACAAAAGCAGCAGGAAGGATTAACTCTAGTCCAACTTCAAGCAACATATGCTGGAAAAATCTGATTCACAGAATTTCAGCCGTGAATGAATTGATATGTATTTTATTGATTGAAATTTCCCTTCTTCATCTCTTAATTTTTGTGAGTGAAATCACAGAATTGTTGAATCCTAATGTTGGAAAATACCTTAAAGGTTATCTGGTACCAACACCCCAACTGATATCAGAAACTTCTCTGCAGATACTTTGTGAAGTCTAATATAAAAAGAAATAATTTTAAAGGTTATATGTAACTTGAGTAAAAAATTAGCATGAGTTCTGCTTCTGTACACCTCTTTGCACCTACTCCCTTTGTAATGTGACTTCACACCTCCTCTCATCAGGATGAGAAGTCTATTTCTCCCACTCCTTGGATCTGAGCTGGCCTTTTGACTTGATTTGTCTAATAGAATGTTGGGGGTGATAGTGTTTAGCTGCAAGTCAAGTCCCCTCTACTTCTTTGAACTCTCCTCAGTCACCATGTGAATAGCCTGGGATAACCTGATGGAGAATTAGAAACACATGGATCTAGCAGCCAAGTGGACAGTGAACTAACTGTCCCAGAAGTAACTGAGGTCATCCTAGACCAGTCAGCCCTCAGCTGGTCAGTTAGCTGCCCACAGATGCATGAATGAGCCCAGAACAAATCAGATGAGCAAAGATCAGATCAGTAGAAACTTCCAGCTAACTTGTCATTTCCAGAGCAACATTAAAGCATTTTGATTTAAGCCACTAAACTTTGGATTAATTTGTCATGTAGAAGATCTTAACTGACATAGGGAGCAAACTACAGTTGTAATTATAGGTATTTATTCTATTAGAACCCTATTTTAGCATTATATAATTCCAATAATTATTTTTGAAATGATTTTGAGTAATTCACTTGCTTTGATTTTATTGGATTAAAAAATTTGGGTTTTTTGGTTTTTTGGGTTTTGTTTTTAGAAAGTATTCCTTTAGGCTGTTTTTGTCTATGTTTAGCTGATAACTGCTGTAAATTCTAATTTAGAATTTAGGACAGAATATTGAGAAACCAGAAGCAGCTCAATTATCTGCTAAGCAAATGCTAAGTAGTGTGAAAATTTTCAAATAAATGTAAAAAAGAAGTGGCCTTAAAGACCTGCATTTTTCTCAGTATCATAATGAAATTGAGACAAAAAATTGAAAATATATGTAACACAGACCAGGCTCAGTGGCTCATGCCTGTAATCCCAGCACTTTGGGAGGCTGAGTCAGGTGGATCACCTGAGCTCAGGAGTTCGAGACCAGCCTGGCAAACGTGGCAAAATCCTATCTCTACCAAAAATGCAAAGTTACCCAGGCATGGTGAAGCATGGCTGTAGTCCCAGTTACTCGGGAGACTGAGGCCAGAAAATCGCTTGAACCCAGCAGGTGGAGATTGCAATGAGCCAAGATGGCACCACTGCACTCCATCCTGGGTGACAGACACAGAGAGCCTCCTTCTCAAAAAATAAAAATAAAAATCTAATCTATATCTGTATATATATATATACACACACACATATATATATACACACACACACATATATATATACACACACACATATATATACACATATATATACACACACATATATATATGTAATACAACATGCATAACATAGATTGCAGTTGCAATAAGATTTCAAAGAAAATGTGCATCCTCATAGAAGACAAATGTAATTTGAGTCTTAAAAATATTCATAGTTTTAAACAGGTACAGAAAAAAATAAGGGTTTTAATCAGAAGAATAACGTGAGCAAAGGCATTCTCACTCCATATAATGTCTCCTGAAGAATGGCTCTATTAATTGGCTACAATTCCTACAGAGTTTAAATTGGCTTGGAAAATTTATACTTTTTTTAAAATATCATCATTTATTCAATAGCCACTGAGTGCCTACCATGTGGAAGACATTTTTCTATGTCCTTGGGATACAACAGTGAAGAAGCAGGCAAAAATAATTGTTATTGAGGTGCTTGCATTCTATACAGGAATCCACTCCTCCATCTTCATTTAGGAAAAATCACTTAACCTATAAATTAACCAACAATTTAAGTCATCCTGTACTCTTCACTTTAACAGCAAAAAAAATCCAAATTGAAATAAAGTAGTAATAATTGGACATTGCTGTATTTTGAGCCTGAAAATCACTACTGATAAATAAAAATAACTGAACACAAACCTGTGAGCAAAACAAGCTATCTGGGAATCAATTTCAGTCAAAATTGGAATTACGTTTAGTGATTATGCCTGTTCAACTATTTTTGCCTGGAAATGTTTGTGTAGCAGTTACTTGCTTCTCAAAGTAGAATACTGGAAAATTTTTATGAAGTGCAAAGTACAAATCAAAAATACACTCTAGTGTTGCAGTGTCTCCGTGTTTATTTTGAAAGGGCCCTGGTAGATTGTGTTGAGACAGAGCCCACAATTGGCTTCCCAGACCTGGGAAATCAGACTTGGGTTCCAGCCCTAGTAGTGGGTTACCTTATAAATGTTGAAAAATTCTTCTGTGCTCATGCTTTAGTATTTGAAAGACAGTACTTTCGGAAAAACCACCTTGCTGAGCCCAGGTGATAAAGAAAATTGATTCTATAATAATTTATTTGTTCATAAGAAATATTTTTGAGCATCTACTTATGTAGCAGAACCAGTTGTTGGTTAATAATACTAAGAAGGTCCTTGCCCTCCTGGAGCTCACATTCCCATGGAGAGGGCCTAATAATAATAGTACTAGTAGCAACAATAACAAAATAATAAGAAAATAAATAAACACATTATTCTATTTTATTTATTTTGAAGGAAGTAAGATGTTTGTTACAAAGGGGAAAAGTTGATAAACTTGTTCTAATTGATAAAGAACTGTTTTTCATTTGTTCTGTTTTGCTCAGATGGAATGAAACAAGAGCATCATCAAAGGCAAAATCAAAAACAAAACAAAACGAACAAATAAGCCTCTAAGGTAGCAGAATGAAGCTCATCACAAACAGTTACAGAAGTAAACTCGAATTGCTGCCAAGAAGTAGATTAAAGTCTGTCTCCACCAGACCACAGTAAGTTAGTTGCTTCGTTACTCTATAGATGTTTAAAATTCAAAATTATTTTTATAATTTTTTTTTTTTTTTTTGAGACCAAGTCTTGCTGTGTCGCCAGGCTGGAGTGCAGTGGCGCGATCCCGGCTCACTGCAACTTCCGTTTTCTGGTTTCAAGCAATTCTCCTGCCTCGGCCTCTCAAGTAGCTGGGACTACAGGCACGCACCACCACGCCTGGCTAATTTTTTGTATTTTTAATAGAGACGAGGTTTCACCATGTTGGCCAGGATGGTCTCTATCTCTTGACCTTGTGATCTGCCCGCCTCGGCCTCCCAAAGTGCTGGGATTACATAGAATCTTTTTTTATTTGTACTTCTTGAATTTTCCCTTTTCCATGCTGCTTGCTATGGAAGGCAAAAGTTACTTTTTAAAATTCATTTAGGGAAGAATTGATTGGCAGCTGCCTAAACATAAGTGGATTGGAAAGACTGGTTAAACCACCAGTCTAAAATGTTTTCCTAAGTAATCAATTTTCTAAGTAATTGGCATAAAATGAATTTTACTTTGATTTTTGATCCTTCAGAAGTTATTAAGTATTATAAATCCTCATGTTTGAGATATAGGAATTTAGACATTGTTTCAGCCATTATTATATGAGCTTGAATTTATATAATTCAATTTGGTGATGAATTATTAGGGTAAGCAGATGTCTACTTTTCAGAATTTTATTATGGTAAGTCTTCTTATCAGGTAAATTCACCATTTTCATTTATTTGATTTCCATGGATATTTTAAAGAAAGGTGGACATTCAAGAGATCTATAATAATAAATAGTTCTGTTTTTTAACTTTACCTTCAGTGTTAAAAAGTATAACTTATTTTCCATCAGAATAACTAAAGATTTAATTACATATTTACTACAGCTTGTGTGTGTGAGCTGTAGATAGAATGAGACGTGAAAGAAAAAGATGTAATAAGAAAATCAAAATGGGAAAAACTATGGAATAGTGGGAAGAGTTAAGGTCCTTCCCCAAACTCCTTTAATTATGGGTCTCTCGTGTCAGAGTTAAAAGAATGGACTTTAATCAATGTTTTGGCACAACTCAATTGTGTGGTGGTTTAAAAAGCGATAGACTATGATAGTTGCACAAGGATTTAGCAATTTTTACTAAAACTTTCCAGGAGATGAGCCATGACAGGAAGGGATCGATGAAGGGCACACATACAAGTCAGGATTAAAATCTAATTCCCTTCATCAGGTCTGGGCTTCTTTCCATTGTAGGGGAGCCAGAGATCATCTCCAAAGCCCCTTTCTAGCTCATAGTGGGCTCTTCTGTTGGATCTAGAAATTAAAGTGGTACTGGGCAGATGAACAAAATAAAAGTATATACATTTTATTCATTTTGCATGTACATGAGGCACTCACTAAGCAAGATGCTTTTGTGCTCTTTAGACCAAGAATGTTAAATTTGAAAAAAAAAAAATGACAGGACAAAGAAAAGCTGACTAGGAGCAATACATTTTCTAGAGGAGTCACCAGGAGATACATTGGCTGTGGGGAGCTGTAAAATAGGTGAAAGTTAAGTGTGTCTTTATTAAGTATATTTATTCAGGTTCATTGCAATGTCCAATTCCAGGTCTCTGGCAATAAGGGCTATTTTCTTGCCCTTGTATGATGAGGGTAACCCTCCCAGAGGAATCTTTATGGCTTGCTGCATGCTGGAAGAGACAGGTCAGCTCTCTCTTTCTGAATCTACAATTTCTCCACTGTTTTAAACACAAAATAATCAATATATCAATCTGGCACATTCTGGGACATCCTTCACTCCTTCACCATAGAGTATCGATGTTTCTTTAAAATGATACATATTTTCTCTGTGTCTCTGTTTCCTCATTTTATAGAATGCATATGATAAACATGAACTTCTCTAAGATTCATAACAGTTGTACAATTCTCAGAATTTGTTCATTTTGTGCCACTAAATGAACACTAGGTGACACCAATAGTATATGCAGTTAAAAGTACAGAGATCAGTAATGAGAGGCAAATAAATTGAGATGGGATTCATAGTCAAGCGTCAGGATACACTTCATTTCTCCCAGGTGTTAGTTCCTTTTGGCAGATCCATTTGTTTTCTGTACTACAGTACTCAGAAAACACAGATGTCTGTGAAATGTAAACACAGCTGTTTTCTTTAGTATCACCTGTAATTTTTAATCTGTGGAGCAAAAGAAAAGTCTGCCTTAGTGTTTAGGATTTTCTCATAGCTATTCACATTAGTCATTGTTTCCTAGGACTCTCAGGAAGCAGTGGAATGATAAATTATTAAGCAGAGAAGGTACACAGTCACAAATATAATGGTGTGAACTTTTAAGATAGAGCTAATGTAAACCTCTGAAACATTCACATTTATCTTCATTGGAAAAGAATCCCTTTAACAAGAACCTTCACAATTACATCAAAAAAAAAAGAAAGTTTGGAAACTGGGAATTCAGTCTTCTCTTATTGTACTACTAACAGGTCATGTTAAAAAAAATCTCTTAACTTCACTGAGCCACAGTTTTTAAAAAATATTTAGACTATAACTACCTAATATTTAGGAGAGGCATGGAGATGAAATATGAAAATGTGGCAATGCTTCAAAAGTAAGTGCTCAGTAAATATGATAAATAAAGGCATGATGGATATTCAGGATCTATAGAATTTGGAAGCAGTGAGAAAAAGTGGCTCAGTTCATAGTTATGTAGTCAGAGGTTCCTTTCATTCTCATTCCAAACAGAGGTCAATGGGTGTCTGCCGCAGCATAATGATAGTTTCAAACAAGCATGAGTGCATGGCTCACTGCAGGTGGGAGGTGGCAATATAATTCAAACAATGGGACAGGCTGTATTAGGACTATGTTGCAAAGATGGCATGAATTCAAGACTCTCCCATTTGTCCCAAACGGATGAGGTGGTGGCAGCGTGCAGGGCTCCACCACAGCTTTTCTTTAGTCCTTTGTTCAGTGTCTTCATGTGGCCTCTTGGGGCTGCTTATCTGATTTCTTCCTACTGCCCAACCTTCTGGTCAAACCAAGAACTTCTTTCAAATGGGCTACTGCAGAAGTTCCCTACATTTTATCTCTTCCACCCTTTTAATTCTTTCTTCAATTGTCAGGGTAATTTTTTAAATGCCAATCTAGCCAAGTCAACAATTCCTTTTCCAAAAGGCCCTCAGTGGTTTTCCAGGCCTTCCTTGATGAGACATCTGCCCAGCTCTCCAACATAGTCTCCTGTAGCCCCCACAACAGTCCTGTAAAAATATTATTATTCTCTCCTTTCTTTTCCTTCCTGAAAATCAGGGCTCAGAGAGTGCAAATAAAAGCAGAGTCTAACTGGTGCTCTTTCTACTGTAACATGATACCTTCCAGGTTTACCTGAAGCATCATCTTTCGAAGCATCATCTTTCTCCTCAGAATAAAATGAGAGGTTCAACTGAATTTACTTCATCCACTTTCATATTTATGTTCACATTTCAATGTTTTCAAATTTTATTTTTTACTGTGAACCACAATACAATAAACATTTTGCATTATGACCCCATTAAGAAACACACAAAAACTATATTTAATAAATGATAAACCATGTATGAAAAGATAAAAATAAATTAATAGCAAATAGACTTTCATTTATTTGTAAATAAAATATAGAAAATAACCCCCAGAAAGCAATATAAAAATCAACAGAGATGGTTTTAAATAGAATGTGTATGTTTGGCTTTTCATAAATTTATTCTAGTCCAGAACATTTATTTTTAAATCATCTTAGGCCGGGCACAGTGGCTTATGCCTCTTTCACTCCCTGCACTTTGGGAGGCCAAGGCAGGCAGATCACAAGGTGAAGAGATCGAGACCATCCTGGTCAACAAGATGAAACCCCGTCTCTACTAAAAATACAAAAATTAGCTGGACGTGGTGGTGTGTGCCTGTAGTCCCAGCTACTCGGGAGGCTGAGGCAGGAGAATTGCTTGAACCCGGGAGGTGGAGGTTGCAGTGAGCTGAGATTGTGCCACTGCACTCCAGCCTGGTGCCTGGCAACAGAGTGAGACTCTGTCTCAAAAAAAAAAAAAAAAAAAAAAGTCGAACTAAATAAAAATGAAAACAAATAACCAAGAAACACTTCCTAACGCATTCTATGAGAACAACATCACCCTAATACCGAAACCAGAGAAATACATTACGACATAGGAAACTACAGATTAATATCTCTGATGAACAAAAATCCAAAAATCCTCAACAAAATATTAGCAAACCGAGCTCAACAATGTGTAAGAATAGCTATGTGCAATAAAGAGTGGGATTTATTCCAGATACGCATGACTAGTTCAGCATTCAAAAATCAATTAATGTGTAACCCATCATACTAACAGGCTAAAGAAAAAAACTTTTCATCATGTGAGTAAATGCAGAAGAAGTATTTGACAAAATTCAACACACATTCTGGATAAAAACTCTCAGCAAACTCAACTGTGTATGGAACATCTACAAAAAACCGAAACCTAACATTATACTTAATGGTGAGAGACTAGACACTTTCCCCTCAAATCCTGAACAAGACGGGGATGTCTGCTCTTACTACTCTTAGGAATCGTTGTCCGGGAAGTCCTAGCTAATGAAATAAGAGAATAAAATAAAATAAAAGATATACGGACTGGTAAGGAAGAAATGCAACGGTTTCTGTTCACAGACTGCATGATTGCCTATGTAGAAAATCTTGAAGGAGTTGAACCTTTGGGGCAGGGTTACCTGGCTTTTGATTTTGAAAGACTAAACAGGAGAAAAACAGACTTTGAGAAGAAAGAAAGTCAATTAAGAGACAGAAGTTTATGCTGACGGGGACTTTCCCAAGGCTAAAATGATTCTTTTAGGCTGGACAGAGAGAGGTCAGTGAGTCGCTTAAGAGCAGGGACCTACTTTAAGTTTCTGGTACTCTCTGAGTAAGTATCAGTGCTTCAGAAGGAAGGTCTGCATGGAGGACTCGGAACGCTGGGTTCCAGCCACAGCCTCTTGTTCTTGATCAAAGATTCCTACCCCCAAGAATGATAATGTGGCCACAGAGTGGTGGATCTGAAATGATCACGTGGACTACAGACAGATGCCGGTGGTGGGGTGGATGCAATATCTTGACCCTGCATTTGATCACGAAGTAGGAAGGACCCAAAATAGCTGAGATGAATTTCCAATGAAGCTGGGGTTTAGAGTCACATTTTATTTACAGAAAAATAAAGCGATGTGCTATTTCTTGTAGAATATATTGTTTCTAAGAAAACAGAACTTAAAAATCAGCTATTTCCAGGGTTGTGAATTCAATTCTGCCCATAGATAAGGATGAGTTGTGCTAGTACCTTATTTTAGCTTCTCATTTTAGGTTTCTACGGTTATTTTACTCCTCTCTTCTCTGTTCCTATTGCCTAACTTACTCATTTTTACAAGATTTTTAATAAAGCAGCAGCACTCAAATTTTTTAGCCTTTGCTGCCACCCCGTGGCTTCATTTATTACTGCATATGAAAAGGGCCTCTTGGAGCTTCTGCTAAGCCAACCAAACAGGAGCAAGTAAGTGTAGGGGAAGCACATTAAAAACGTATTTGAAATAATAACGCTCAGCATCTGGGGCGTGAATCTAGTACATGCTGTATGTGTCTTACAGATCAGTATGGGTCTTTCAGAATTCTACTAGTCTGTGTCTAACCTCATCATAGTACTTCATTCCTCACTTTAAATCAAGATGCATGACTACTCTGGGAACACAGTAATTGTTGATCCTGACTTGCCACATAGGGCCAATTATTGATTTTAATAAACTCCAGAAAAAAAAATCTTCGTAGGAAACTGAACCTGAAATCTACAGTAGACTCAATTCTTAAAATAGAGCTCTTTGTAGACTTTCAGGTTGGTCTAAAACTTGTCACATTGGTGCAAAGCATTTTGACTCTCCCTAAGTGGTAAGAAATACAGTTATAAGAAGTGGAATTGGGACAGCAGGGGGTGGGGAGTTGGGGAGAGATAGCATGGGGAGAAATGCCAGATATAGGTGATGGGGAGGAAGACAGCAAATCACACTGCCATGTGTGTGCCTATACAACAATCCTGCATGTTCTTCACATGTACCCCAAAACCTAAAATGCAATAATAAAAAAAAGAAGTGGAATATACTTATAGCCCACTTTTCAGGAAAACGTTCCATGAGAAATAAGAATTACTGTAATAATCTCCTTGCCACCTGTCCCTCTCACACTAGCTCTGCCCCTTGTTGTCATCCTAAACTAAATCTGGTCATGCCACTGTGCTGTCTTTAAAAGATTTCATCAGCTTTCTATTGATGGCAGTGGCTACCACCATCATGCTCCCTGCAGCTGGGGCTGCATACTCCATGGAGCCAGTGGGAGCCCCACCTCTTCTGAGGTGCTGCTACAGCTCTGCAAACCTCAGCCTCCCAAACCTCAGCGGCAAACCCAGGCCTCCTGCTCCATGGAGCAGACAGGAGCCCCGCCCTCCTGGGTGAGGCTACAGCTGCCCAAACTGCGGCCCAGGATCCGAGCCTCCCTGTGCTCTTGGAGGGTGTGGGGAGCAGGCATGATCTGCCTTTCTGGGTGCAGCTGCAGCCATCCACCCAGCAGCTGCAGACCAGGGCCTCCCACTCCACAGAGCAGGCGGGATCCAGGAACATGTGGAAACCTTGCCCCTTCCAAGCTGGCGAGGCAGGAGCTCCCCTGCTGCAGGACCTGGGCATCTCTGCAGTGTGCACCCTCATGGGCCCAGGAAGGTCCTTCCCACACTCCCCTCCCTGTGGGCTCGGGGGTGTCTGCTTGCATTGCCTTGCCCCTCTCCATTCCTAGCACTGGCTTGGATCTTGGAATGGGGTTGGGGCTGACCCTGGGGCCGTGTATGGCAGCAGGAGGCAGACAGTCCTGGGAGGAAGGGGGCAGGTCCCCAGTAAGGTCCCACCTTTAGGCCAGGAAGGGCCTGAAGGCTGGGGGCCAGGCTGCCAGTCCCACTGACTGGAGTGGGGACTTGTGGTGCCTCTTCCTGCCCACCTATGGCTGCCCATGGACCCATCGGCACACACCTCCTTTCCTCCAAGGTGCATAAAAGCCCTGGGCTCAGCGAGAGCAAGAGAGGATGGAGAGAATGGAGAGAGGACTCAATGGGAAGACCAGCTGCAGGGAGAAACTACCTTCTCTGCTGAGAGCTTCAGAGACCTCCAGAGATGGACTACCATCTGCAGAGAGGAGCAGCTCACTCCAGGGCTTCCTCTCTGCTGACAGCAGATGTCAGGATGACCTGTCTGCAGAGAGGGCACAATGGGAAGACCAGCTGCAGAGAGGAGCTACCTTTTCTACAGAGAGCTTCAGAGACCTGCAGAGAGGAGCAACCCTCTCTATGGCTTCCCCTCTGCCGATGGCAGATGTCAGGACAGCCTATCTACAGAGAGCTAGCCACTGTGGGTCTCCTCTGAACTGCTCTTTTTTTTCTTTTTGATACATTAAATGTATAATATATTATTTCTAATATTAATTCCAAGATTATTAATTCCTATAGGAATTCATATTACAACTTTAATTATAAATTTCTCCTTTTATTTCCAAGATTCCCATGCCACCAGGCTGGTGGGAAATCCATTTTTAGTTGTAATTAGGCCCTTTCTCTAGTATCACGTATGAATTTGAATATGATACCCCAAAACTTGAGAAGTCCATTGTATCTCCAGTCCACTGGGGCAATGAACAGTTTGAGCAGCTGATCATTATAATGATCCAGATGTGTATCTTTTTCTTTTCTCTGCAGTGTTTTTCTAAGGGAGGAATTGTATTTTGTTTAATTTTGTATTCTAGCATGGATTATTGTGTCTGGCAGATAGTAGGCAATCAGTATTTCAAGAATAAACATTCTTGGTCAGTGATACAGCTAATGATTTGCAACCAGCATATCCTTAAAGTACATTTTCAGTCATGAATTCCATATGAACAGAGAAAAAGAACTAGAACTAAGTGGTAAAATTTATTATAATCCTGTTGTCTTGTTTCCATAGCCATACTCTAACTTCTTTTATATTCTGTGCCCTGGCTTGGTACCTAACTTGACAGCTAATTAAAATGTTTATTAAGCTCTGAAATAGTTTTCTCCTGACCTTTTTGTTTGAAGTTATTGGAGGTGTCACCATGGTTGGAAGTTTCGAGCATGGAAGCTAGACTTCTTGGTCTTGAATTCTGGCTTTTTCACTTACTAGCTTAGTAACTTTGGACAAATTGCACGTCTCTGTGCTTCAATTTCCTCATTTGTTATAGTGGTACCTATTTGACAAGGCTGATGATGGCAGCAGTGGGCGTCCAGAGCTGCAGCGCGGGGGTGGGGAGGGTGGGGTGGCGGCGGGAGCGGCAGGGGCAGCGATGGGACATCTGTGCCTCGCGTCCCCTGTGCCCTGAGACCCCAAGGCACCGACTGCGCCGCCACCATTTTCGCGTGACGGGCTGGGAGCCTCCGCCGCTCCGGACCCTGGGCCCCAGTCGCCGCTGTGCGTGGAGAGGACGCGGCCAGTCCCGGGAGACCCCATCCACAGAGCCTGCCGCCCTGGAAGCCTCCGCGACGGGGCCGGGCTGGGGCGCCCGCTGGAGGGGGAGCAGCGTAGTCCGGCACCGAGGGGCGGGCAGAGAGGGGCCCCAAGGCGGAGCTGGGCCCGGGGCTGTGCCGTGCTCGGACCCAGAGCGCGGGAGCTGGGCTCAGGGCGCGGAGCTGGGGCCAGGCTTCCCGGGCCGGGGCGGGAAATGGGAGCGGGGCGCGCTTCGGGGACCCGGCCATTGCTGTGGCCACCGCGCACGACCCGACAGCGCCGGGTTCCAGGGCCTTGGGAGAAGGCTCTGGGTGGGGCCCCCAGGGGCGAGTCTCCAGGGTCCGCCCCGCATTGGGGTGACCGCCAAGCTTGACGCTCCTGACGGCCTGGCCCCAGGGCCCATGATCTGCTCCTGGAGGCGCCCCCCAGGGCAGGGCCGTGAGCCAAGCAAGGGAGAGTCCCGGGCTGCCCCTGAGCCCCGGGGCCACGGGAAGAACTTGCAGCGACAGTCACCCCTGCCCCGACGCCGACCCCAGCCCAGGGAGGACCTGGAACACTCCCCTCCTCTCCCCACCCCCTCCCGCCACCCCAGGCAGCCAGGAGGCACCGCCGGCCCTGCACGCTCCAGAGCAGATGAGCAGGGACAAGCGGGAGCCCTGCTCCTTCCGAATTGGCAGAGCAGGAGCTCCCTGGGTGCAGCTGCGGCCACCCTGCCGCGGCTGTGGGCATTTCTGAGCTCTCGGGGGCCCCAGGAAAGCCCCCTGCCCACTGCAGACTCGAGGGTGCCTGCTCCTACTCCCTGGCTTCTCTCCATTGCCAGCACCCACTCTGATCTCAGAGCAAGGTCAGGCGGAGCCTGGGTGCTATTGCAGATTGGCCCAGTGTGCACACGGGGACAGTGCTGACATGCCAGCCCCTGCCATCTCGGCCCCCTCTGGAACTTGGGCACCAACAAGCATGGGAGGGAGGCTGAGAGGCGGCTGAAGACAGCCCAGCACTGGCCTGCAGGCACCCCTTGGCGTGAACAGCTTGGTAGCAGGAGGCAGACAGGCTCCTGGGTAGAATGGGATGGGTCCCCGGTGAAGCCCCACCCTCAAGCCGGGAAGGGCCTGAAGCCTGCAGACCAGAGCGGGAACTTGCGGTGCTGTTCCCTGGGCCCATCCATGGCTTCCCATGAACCAATGAGCTCACATTTCCTTTCCTCTGAGGCTCATACAATCCCAGGACTCAGCTAGACTGGAAGAGGGGACGGGAAGACGAGGGATGACCTGCCTGTGGAGAGGAGCTACCCGTTCTAGGACCTCCTCTCTGCTGAAAGCTGACCACTGAACGGGAAGACCTGTTTGCAGAGAGAAGCCGCCCACTCCAGGGTCTTCTTTCTGCTAGAAGCTGAACACTCATTGGACACCATTGCTGTGGAAAGGAGCTGCTAACTGCGGGTCTCTTTCCTCATCTTGCTCATCCTTCTGTTCCATTGCTCAATAATGCTCCTCTTCATCTGTCTCATTCTTCACTTGTCTGCTTGATGCAAGCACTGAGAGCCGTACAGCCAGGCTAAAAGAGCGTAACGCAAACAGGGCTGCAACATGCCCCTTGTTCCCCACACGGAGAGAAGAGTTGCAGCCCTCTAGGGAGCCCAGACCTGGGAGCTCCCTGAACCAGGGCTGTGACTCCCGCCTTGGGACCCTGGTTGGCGTCACTTCATTCCCCTGTGCCACTGGGGGAAGCTGTTGTGGTGCGCCTGGTCCAGAGGGAAGCTGCTTGTTGTGTGCCTGGTCCAGCCACCTCACAGAGAGCCCGTGGTGGCACCTGGAGCTGCACAACCCAGGCAGCAGCTGGTGTGTGACTGCACGGTGGCCACGCTTGCTCACACACCCCTAGCACACTCCTCTCCACTCCACACCTGTCTCAGTCTCCCTTGGATACAGGATCCAGGCTGGTAGCAAGTGTGAATGGGCGGAAGTAGCCCAATGGGCCCAGAGCAAAATTCAGGCAAAGGTGCCACCAGATGGGGCAGGAGAACGACACCTCAAAGATCCCATAATGCTGATATGTTAATATCTGTGTGTGCATATGCTGTAAGCACCACACAGAAGTGATGGCTTTTATTTCTTATTTTGTCTAGCCTGGAGACAGAGCTAAGGATTACTTGAACTTCAAAGTCCTTTCCAATTCTTAGTTTACACAATCCATGCTCAACTTCTGCCTAACTAAACATTGCCATTTTTGTGCCAAATGAAAAGCAGGACTCCTAGGGTTGCCTTCAGACCCTGTTGGCTCAATCCTCCTGCCTTAGCCTTTCCCACTTCTTCAGAAACTCCTGAAGCTTCTGCTTCCTCTTGCATAGAATGGAAATATATGTTGCAATACTTACTGCAAGGAAAATCAGATATTTAAAAAATAGACTAAAGAGATGTTGTGAGACATCAGACATCAATCAGATGTTGTGAAAACTGGTATCTGCATCAGAATATTTCCTTGACTTTACAGCTGCCCTTTCATCCTGGCTCAAAGTTCCAGAAGAAAGATGCTCCAATATAATACGCCTATTTGGACTTTGAGTCATGCATATTCCTTCTTCTGAGAAAACTTGCTTCTGCATGAACCCTCCCTTCAATATTTTTAGCTCATCTATTATTGAATCTGAGAGCCCAGGTTAACTGACTGATCACTCTCATCAGTGGCAGATTTTGGTGTAACACAGGACGCATAACTCCCAATTCAGGTCAAGTCTCAATTAACATGCCTCCAATATGACCCGTTCAATGTTGTATTTCATTCTATTTCATTTTAATGTAAAAGTCTTTTCTGGTGAAGTCAGTCTTTTATTTTGTCATAAAAATTCACTCTTTGGGATGGGTGCTGTGGCTCACACGTGTAATCCTAGCACTTTGGGAGGCCAAGGCAGGTGGATCATGAGGTCAGGAGATCAAGACCACCCTGGCTAACACAGTGAAACCTTGTCTCTACTAAAAATTAGCCGGGCATAGTGGCGTCCACCTGTAGTCCCACTTACTTGGGAGGCTGAGGCAGGAGAATTGCTTGAATACGGGTGGCGTAGGTTGCAGTGAGTCGAGATCACACCACTGCACTCCAGCCTGGGCAACAGAGTGAGACACCGTCACTCTTTGGCTTTTTCATAGGGTATTCCCATAACCAAACATACTTTACACTTTCCTAGTACATAACCCAATACTGTCTTCTTTCCCTACAATCCTTACATGAAGCCTACTCAGACCAACATCACTCTATCATTTTTTGGGATTCTGAAGTCCCTCAGCACTTGATTTCTTTAAGTTTTATCTTCGTATTCTATTGAGAATCATATGGAAATGTAAAGAGATATTTATTGAATGAACAGGAAACATGGAAAGACATTGATCAGAAAAAAACGTTCATTCATCAAGTCTCTGGAGATACAAAAACATGTTTCTTCTGTGGAGCTCTGAGAACAGGACTCCAGCAAAGCGCTTTTCAGTCTTGTGGTCTTCAAGCATTTCCAAGATCTGTGACATTGAAAAGAAGAAAAAATTAAGACAGACTTTGGTCTCCATGAGTGGAGAGTATTCCCTTAGTTCTGGGTAGCACAGTGCCTACGGAAACCCAGTCAGCACAGTGGGAAACCAAATCCATTCCGAATCATTACCCATAAGCAATCCCATGGACTGTGTGAGGTTTGACAGAGTCAGTGGTCCTCTCCAATAAACGTGTTTTTCTATAATAATGTGTGTAAGGTATGTTCTCGCCGAGGACGAAACGAAGAAACTGAGGCCAGCATGAAAATAATCCAATGCAAGGGGTTTTAGTCAGGCTCCCGGACGAGTTCTGCGGCCCGACAGGAGGGGCCGGAGAAGTCGCACAGACTCCTCTCAGGCAAGGGATTTTATAGGGAGTGGAGGCATCCGATCGGCTGTGCCCAAGGTGAGTGGGACAAAATGGAGGGCAGTGGGAGCCGGATGGAGGGGACTGGGGCCCAGATAGGACAAAATAGTAGGCAGGGAGTGGGGCCTGGATGGGACAAAATGGTATCAGGTAGGTCCTGATGGGGCTTTTTTTCCCGGGCTCCCGGAGCGGGGGAAGGAGGCGTGTCTGAGCTCCCGGCAAGGGAAGGAGGCTTATCCAAGCTCCCGGCGAGGGTAAGGGGCATGTCTGTGGTCCCCACGAGGGAGGGGGGTGTGTCTGAGGTCCCCGTGAGGGGAGGAGGTGTGTCTGAACTCCCCGCGAGGGGAGGAGGCGTGTCCGAAATCTCCACGATGCAGCCAGCCTTACAATGTGCAATGTGAGCAATATGATGTTTATGACAAATATTTAGCCAGAGTTTTATGAAGGAGGAGGTCTGGGGACAAGCTGAAAAAGTTCTGACTGCATTTTGAAGGAGTGTGTGTGGCTTACCTTTGCTGCAAGGAGCATTGTATTCGGCAATTGCAAACTCATCTGAAAAAAAAAACCAGAAATTATTACATGAATTGAGAAAGAAAGCAAACACCTGTGGGATACAGGCCAAGGCAGGAGTTTGTTGTGGGAAGAGCAGTATTGTATCAGAAACATCAGCATCGTTCATTTGACGCATTGCATTCTCCTTTCAAGTATCATGTGTCATATTTTCTTTTACCGCAAACTCCTGAAGGACTCTTCAGATGTTCTGCTTACTTAAATCTCACATTTTCCTACAGTCTATTTATCTGACAAAAAGAGAACTAAATATCCTACAGGTGTTTTGTATTAGTAGTTGATACATTTATAATGTAGGTTGTTTCTACAACGTATGTATAAGAGACAAAGAGAGGACGATCAGACTTGATGGAGACGAAGTGAAGTGATAATGTAATTCCTTAATGTAATAAATAGCCCCAACACATCCCCCAAATTTGAATTTCTGTGATCAGGGATTTAATTTCTATGTGAAAATCACTCTCACTCACCAGTCTCATAGTAATCATAGACCTTCACTATGCCTGAACCTAAAAGTTATGTATACATATATATATGCACACACATATGTAGATATACATATATATCAAAGCATAAGGTTTTGATATATATATATCAAAATATATATACATATTTAATTTAATTTGGCATATCTATTTGCCAAAAAATAAATTAAGCAGTCCAAGTTTCAGATGCAAATTCTCAGGGACAAGTTGCTAGGTGTTTGTAAGTGTTTTGCTGAGAACCAGTGTTTAAGTAAACACTGCAAATTACGGTTGTTTTTGTAAATAATGTAGACCGAAATTTATTATTCATAATATACGTCATTTTGTCAGCTGAAAGAAAATAAAATTAAACAAATAAATAAAATAACCGGAATAGATTAGAGGTTACAAGCAAGCCTGTGCATCACTTGTAGAGCTTTCTTAAAATGCAGCTCCTCAGCCCCCATACACTGGAAGTTCTGATTTATCAGGTCTAGAGGAGGGCCTGGTCTAGGTTTTTTTTTTTTAATTTTTATTTTATTTATTTTATTTTGTTTTATTTTTTATTTTTTTTAGATGAAGCCTGGAGGAGCCCCGGTTCTGCTGCCGGTGGGCAGGATGAGGAGGGAGGGGGCTGCGAGGCGTATTTCTCCCAGGACTTCTGCAGGAGGGAATAAGATCAGAGAGCCGCCCACCTCTAGTTCAGAAATCGAATTGATTTCCTGTGTGGTTTTAGTTGGCTTTCTGCCCTGGAGCTGGGAAGGTGTGGGGCTAGATTTAGTTTTCTCGGCCCCAGGCGGGCTGCAACCCCTGGAAAAAACCAGGCAGATCAATCCCAGCTCAAAGAAGAATCTTGCCACCCCAGGCCCCACTCTCGGCCAGGGTGTGTGTGGTTCGAAAGCTGTTTTCACTAAGAAGCAGCACGCCAAATGCGCCGGCTGCGTGTCTCGGTCTGAACCTCAGAGCACAACGGGTTTTATTAATATTGCATCATCTCAGGAACTCTTCTGAACTCGGAGGAAGCAGAAGAGGGTGCTTAGAGATCCTCTAAGTGGGTGGAGGCGGGGAACTGAACTGGTCCTTCAGGACAGGGCTTTCCCAGGAGGAGACTTCAAAACACACCTGCAGCTGCCACGGGGTTTTGACACCTTAGAAGCTTTGTACAGACCCCAAAAACGGATTGGGGGCTACATGTGGAAAGATTCCTTGGCCTCAAAAAGTCTGCAAAGGCTTTGCTTAAAAACACTCTTGGGAGGAGTCAGAGGACAGGAAACAAAGGGCCAGCAGGAGCCGGAGCAAGCAGGCCCTTGGGGATACTGGAGCCGACTGGAGCTGACGTTTGCAGTGATTGAGACACAGGGACTCCGAGCTCAGTGCAGTGGCAGCCACGTGGCTCTGTTCCCTGGTTCCACATCTCATTTCTGCAGTCTCAGCCAAAGCCTGACCAACCCTTTTGGGAGTGGAGAAGAGGAATTTCGTTGTTAGAAAAACGCCGGATGCGGTGGCTCATGTCTATAATCCCAGCCTTTTGGGATCACCTGTAGTCCCAGCTGAGGTGGGAAGACCGCTTGAACGCAGGAGTTTGAGGTTATAGTGAGCTATGATTGTAACACTGCACTCTAGTATTAGTCTCCAGGGTGACAGAGTGAGACCAGCAGGCTCAGGGGCTGAGATGGTGGCCCGGCCGGTCGGTAGTGGCAGGGGCAGGGGCAGGGGCAGGCAGGACTCTGCGCTCGGCTTTGCAGGCAGGAGTTGAGGCTTCGGGCCTTCCAAGAGTCTTCCTTCCTGGGAGGCTGAGGCAGGAGAATCACCTGAACCTGGGAGGCGGAGGTTGCAGTGAGCCGAGACCACACCATTGCACTCCAGCCCGGGCGACAGAGCAAGACGCCGTCTCAAAATAAATAAACAAAAATAAAAATAAAAACGGGTGCATCCAGGCATGTTTCAATTTTGCTGTTCTTTGTACCTGGAGGTGGTTGGCGCTGCTCCCCTGTTGCCGGCCGGATGTAGGCTGGGGGCGCCCTCCTTTCTCCACCTGCCCCAACTATTTGTTTCTGAGGAGTCTGCTGGGTTCTGGGTAGAGTGTGAGTCTTGGGCTAAAGGGCTGGTTTGTGGGCTCACTAAGACATGACCCCAGAACTTATGACATCTAGGGTAGGGCCGGGGACAGGCAGGGGGCCCAGGGTGGGGTGTGCCTGCCTCTCCTGACTGCCCTGCGTGGGAGGTGCTTCTCCCCAAATGCCTCTATTCCAGAGCCACAGAGCTGGAGCCGGGCGCCCAGGGAAGACTCTGGCTTCCCTCTGCTCAGCATGGACGGGCCAGATGTAGGGGGCACTGGAGGCGGCGGCACCAGGCGGGTAAGGCTGGACAAGGCCCTGTGTTGAGCTGCACAGAGTGTACCCGGGGTGTGACGCCAGCCTCCTCCTGCTCAGGAGTGTGGTCCTCCTTCTGCGCAGTGTCCCCTCTGCTGTGGTCAGTGGTAGAGCAGGGACTGGTAGAGCAGGAGGAAAGATCTCAAACTTCGGGTCCCATTCCCATGAGAACGCTCCAGAGTGACATTGGCAGAAAGTGTTTGAAACTAAATTGTGAGCGCTGTCATCCCGACTCTGAATCTGCAGTGCCAGGATTGCCTGTCCCGGACACCAGTACCAGGCACCGTGGTTCCTCCTTGTCCTGGGTAAGTGTGTGCTGGGAGCTGGGATGAAGGACAGTGGAGGCTGCCTGGGGAGAAGTCAGGTGGACACTGAGGCCCCTGCTTGTCTTTGAAGTCCTTAGCTCACTAGTCCTATATGTTATCTCCCTAATACTTACTACAAAACTAACCCACACTAGTACCATAAATGCCCAAGAAATCGAAATAATCTTAACTATCCTGCCCGCCATTATTCTTATAATTGCTCTTCCATCCCTACGTATTCAATATATAACAGAAAAGTTTATTAAACCCTACTTAACCCTTAAAGCAACTGGCCACCAATGATACTGAAGCTACAAGTACTCAGACTATGAAGATTTAGCCTTTGATTCTTATATTATACCAACATATTTCCTTGAACCCAGCGAATTTCAACTTCTTGAAGTAGATAATTGAACAACCTTACCAATAGAAGCAGATATTCGTATGCTAATTTCATCACAAGACATCTTACACTCATGAGCTGTCCCATCACTGGGCGTTAAAACAGATGCAATCCCCGGACGCTTAAATCAAGCTATACTAGCCTCTATAGGACCAGGCCTATTTTATGGGCAATGCTCAGAAATTTGTGGATCAAACCACAGCTTTATGCCTATTGTCTAAACCCCATCATTGAGAAATTATATTATATCAACTTAAGAGAATACATTGCATTTTCAATGAATGTAGTACAAATATTTACTGTTGTACTGCTTTACTTAAAGAGAGTTCCAGTAAGAAGATTGATGGTTATCAGAATTAGATGACACAGTCAGAAGTTCTTACCTCACATTTAGTGAGATTTCGAAGCTGGTGTGGGCTTTGGGTTCATCACAAGTTTGAGGCAGAGTATGCACCTCTAAAGCAAATGGGAACTCTTCCTTTTCTGGGAGAATACTGTATTTCAAGGATGTCTGTGAAACATCAAAGACAAAATCAGTTTTTTGCCCTTTCCCAGAATTCTTCTCAACTTCCCTAACTCTCTGATTTGCCCCATTGTTTTCTGAGTTAGGACTTCTCAGTGAGAACAGCTGCTGTCCTCGTGTGTCCTCTTTCCTCACCTGCCCGAGAGTCTCACCTGCAGGTAGACACAGCCTTCTCCTGTCACTTTCATGCTGTATTCCCCAGGCAGCTGTGGCAATGAGACCTGCTGTAGTAACAGGCGATTGTTGTTGTCCACTTGGAAATTTTTGGAAAATGTCCCTGAAGACTGGATGATAGTCACCTGTGCAGCCTTCCCAGTCTTGGTAAACGTGGCTGCTCCATATTTGGACAGAGCATGGAGAGCCACCACTGTGTCCTGGAAGAGATGAGTGAGAGTCCCCACTTAGGTATGACAAGGCTTTGAGGGCTGAGATATTTTTCATAAAGACGCCTGTGAGAGACTCTGATTTCCTACTTCCCTCACTATTTACATTGGAGCTCTCATTTCAAGATTGATTATAATCTTTAAATAGTTAAAGAACCGTAACATTCAAATATCTACGTTGGACTGTATGCCCTACACGTTTATTTTATTTATCGGAAAATTGATCCTTTTCTCTCTGTAAGTATATGTGGGACATGGAATGTGGAAAATGTATGTGAACGGTAATCAGTCATTGGCATCAGCCATTTGCTAGCGTGTCTTTCTTGACAACTGTGGTCACATCTGCCACCGTCCAAGCAAAGTTTAGTCTCAGTGCCCTAAGAGAACCCAAGGTTCTTTGCAGCCATGAGCAGAGTCATGCTTCAGTTTCTCCAAAAGCAATAAAAGATGAATATTATGATTACCTTCTGAATTTAATGACATTTTTATTTGGCTTTCCCACTTTATTGGACGATTTCCTGTTCCCAGTGAATGTCGCTGGTATTTATCCTCATCAATATCGAACCTAGATGGCATCCTTCAAATAATACGTTTCTAAGAAATGAATGATAACTTTTAACAAAATTACTTAGTTTTTTTCATTCATATGATAAGAGATGCAATGGAAATAGGATGGAATGCGGTTTTGTCACATTTTTTCTGTTTCAGTTTATATAAGCAAACATCTAAATTCTCTGAAAGTAAAACTTCCTGCTGTGTACATATTGACGAATTGTTGAGCTACGTGGTTATATAGCTAGACTTAGGAGTTTGGATGAATAAAGACAGTTCTGTATGCTCCTGATGAATAAATGTTTGTATATTAAGAGGTAAATAGGGGGCCAGGTGCAGTGACTCACACCTATAATCCTAGCACTTCGTGAGGCCACGGTGGGCGGATTGCCTGAGCTCAGGAGTTCGAGACCAGCCTGGGCAATGTGGCGAAACCCTGTCTCTACTAAAAAGTACAAAAATTAGCCAGACATGGTGGTGTGCACCTGTGATCCCAGCTACCTGGGAGGCTGAGACACGAGAATCAATCACTTCAATTGGGGGGTGGAGGTTGCAGTGAGCCGAGATTGCACCACTGCACTCCAGCCTGGGGGACAGAGCAAAACTCTGTCTCAAAAAAAGCAAAAACAAAAACAAAAAACCAAGAAGTGAATAGGGGAAGCACAAAATGTATAGTTTTGAAAAACACCAACTAAAAGGAACCTAAGAATGGAGAGACTTGTGAGCAGAGGTTGTTGGGTTTTGAGTAGAGTTCCTCTGAACAGTCTGAAAGAGACCCTCGAGCTTCCCGGAGGGCGGCAGGAGGCATCGCCTTCATTCTGCTGGAGCTCCACTGCCGCTTGAAGAAGGCAGTGCTGTTATGGGAAATAGGAGCTGGATATAACACAGGGATGGGGTCCTGGGATTCTGAGCATTTCTTTTCGGCCCTCTTGACTTTCGTTTTCTTTTATTTCTCAATATCCTTAAATACTACAGACTTTTTCCTCATTTCAAGTTATTGTCACCTTTATTTTTTTCTTCTCGGATGTGTTTGTATCTTTTTCGCTGAAGCCTTTTGCTACCTGAAGGTGAAATAAAAGGTTTTGGCAAATCACCAACCTGGGTGGAGGAGAAACCGCCCTGGGAGTTCTGCTGCTTCGTGATCCACTTCACGATGCTGGTTGCAGCAGTCAGGTCCTCCGAGCTTGGGGCTGGCTGGGCCGTGAGGAGAGCAAGGAGCACGTAGGACGTCATCTCCACCTCAGCAGAGGGAGCCTGGGGTTCGTAAAAATGCCCCACTGGTGCCTTGGGTTTCTGAGGACGCTCCCAATGGACTGAGTTGTCTTAAAGGTGAGAAAAAGATATTTATAAGTGACTACATGTTTATATTTAATTAAAGGTAAAAGTACCCAAGCCAAGTGCTGAAATGAGAACTGCATGCCCATTATAATCCCCTGAACTCTATGTAGATGGTTTTCCTTCTATGTAAATCTGAATTTGGAGTGTTTCAGCCCAGCTGATGCAGATACTGACGCTGGAGTCAGAAGCCTACGCCTATCTATGTTTTCAAATAGTTGCTGTAGTTGGGTTGGTGGGAGAAAGAAACGGCACAGCAGTTGTCTCATTGGGTGTGGCTATATCCTATTTATGATGTTATATTAGATCATAGCTGGAGTTTGTTCCATTTCCTATAAAGCCTGTCCTTAGCGATTTATTGTGAGGATCACAGATCACATGAAATAGCAGAGTTTGTACTCATTAGATTGAAAAATTAGGAGTTGCAATTCTCACCTCTGATAAAATAGACTTTAAAGCAACAAAGATCAAAAGAGGCAAAGAAGGACATTACATAATGGTAAAAGGATCAGTGCAACAAGAAGAGCTAACGATCCTAAATATACATGCACCCAATACAGGCGCACCCAGATACATAAGACAAGTTCTTAATGAATTATAAAGAGACTTAGCCTCCCACACAATAATAGTGGGAGACTATAACATCACATTGTCAATATTAGACTGATCAATGAGATAGAAAATTAACAAGGTTATCCAGGACTTGAACTCAGACCCGGAACAAGTAAACTTAATAAACATTTATAGAACTCTCCACTTCAAATACACAAAACACACATTCTTATCAGTACCATATCACACCTATTCCAAAAGTGACTACATAATTGGAAGTAAATCACTCCTCAATAATTGCATAGCATTTCATAGGTTTAAATGAAATATTGGTTGGCTGCTTGTTTGTTATTTTCTTCCCTTATTCCTTCCTGTCTCCATTGTTAAGCACAATTATTGGCATAAAAGAGGTTTTCAATTCCCATTTTTAGACTGCATTCTAGCCTGGGCAATAAAGCAATACTCCCATTCTCTCTCCTTCTTTCTCCTCCTTTTTCTTCCTCTTCTTCATTCTTTTTTTTTTTAAAAAAAAAGAAAAGAAAAATTATAGAGTAATCCTTGCAATACCAAAGGCTGACATGGGTGTGAAACAATGGGAACCGGTATACACTGCTGTGGGAAGTCAATCGCTCTTTGGCGATATTCAGCAATGGGGAAGATGTGCCTAGCCCACTGATCAGTCATTATGCTTCTTAAAGTATAAGTCAGAGAAACACACATGCACAAGGAAACAGGCACATGAGTGTTCATTGCAGCATTGCTTTTAGTAGCAAAAGATTAAAAAATTCATGAGGTGAAACTCTATGTGTAAATTATGACTAATTTATAGGCTGTAATATATTATGCAGCACTGAAAATCAATGAGCTGATGCTGCACTTACTTATATAGGAGTCTTCATCAACATGATGTTGCACTTAGAAAATAAAAGACAAACAAACAAAAAACCAAGTTGCTGAAATATTCAAAAATATGATACTGTTTCTCTCAAGATGAAACACATGTAAAGATTCCAAATATTAGTTAGGGACACATATGCAACAGAAGTATACAGAAATCCATGGAATTGTAATGACAAATTCAGGGTAATGATCGCCTCTGGGGGTGGTAGTGATACACAGGGGATTTATTTTTTCCTATATTGGTAATTTTCTATTTCTTAATGTATGAGAGAGTTTTACAGTGTTTTCTAGTGAGATCTTATGCCCTTTTATATATCTATTATAAAATATTTCTCAATACATTTTAAGAAGAATTAATGGCTGTCAAAGAAAAAAGGCAGATGATTTTAATGGATATGTTATGATTTGCATTTTATTTTCTATTTCTTCAACCCCTCATCTAGACCATTGTATATGTAGAAGTATTATGTGAATATGAGTAGATTGGTCAACATTATTGGTCATGTGAAATGGGCTTAAAATACCAGAATTTATTCCAGGAGTTACTTCCATAATTATTTTCTTATGCTTAAGATCATATAATATACCAGATAAGGGTTGGGCATGTATTGAGAACTGATATGTTAGTGGTATTAACTAGTACTTTTATAGGATTTGCTATGTGCCATGTACTCTACTGTTTTCCATGTATTAATTCATTTAATACAACAGCTCTGTGAGGTTAATACTATTATTATCCCCATCTTACTGATAAAGGAACTGAAACACAGGAATTTGATGACTTTCCCAGGCTCACATAGGTAGCACACTTTGGAGCTAGTCTCCAGAGAATGCTCTTCTTACCAGCACACTATATAGATGGTCCCTGACTTACGATGGCCCCACTTAAGATTTTTCAGGCTTTACAGTGAGTTTGTCAGGATATAACCCCAACATAAGTTGAGAAGCATCTGCACCGCTTGTCTTTTGGATTCTGATTTGATTAAGAAATCCTAGATTTTATAAAATGCAATATGGACAAAATGGTTTAGAGAAAAGAAGAGACGAGATAGGGATCACAGGACGTAGGAGGGATTTTGCCACGCGGTTCTTGATACAGAGGGTAGGGCAGGAGAAGGATCTCTGGTGTGCTCTCACCTTTCTTCACAGCTTCTTCATTAAGTGACTTGAGTACTTCCTTCCCCTTGTCCTGGTTACCTGCCAGGGCAAAAGCATAGGCCAGCAGTGCCTTGGTGTATACATGGCTGCCACTGGCCCCTTCTTGTGCCGTCTTCCAGGCTGACTCCAGGCAAAACAGGGCATTGCGGACAACATGGTGCTGTGAAGACAGAACAAGATGAGAAGTAAGCTATGTAAACAGGCGTGCTGGCATTCCTAGGCAAATACACAGATCACAGCATAGAAGTTTTAAACACATTTTCCCATCTAGTCCTCATTCTTATAGATAGATATAATAGTATTTTTATCTGTATTCCCATATTAAAAGACATATCTTTAGCATTATTTTTTGAGTGGTGGGGGTAAATAGCCTAGGGGAATTACTGGGAAAATGTAAACATTTCTTTTTATTTTTCTTTTTATTGCATTTTAGGTTTTGGGGTACATGTGAAGAACATGCACGATTGTTGCATAGGTACACACGTGGCAGTGTGATGTGCTGCCTTCCTCCCCTTCACCTATATCTGGCATTTCTCCCCATGCTATCTCTCCCCAACTCCCCACCCCTCACTGTCCCTCCCCTAGTCCCCCCAACAGACCCCAGTGTGTAGTGCTCCCCTCCCTGTGTCCATGTGTTCTCATTGTTCAACACCCGCCTATGAGTGAGAACATGCGGTGTTTGATTTTCTGTTCTTGTGTCAGTTTGCTAAGAATGATGGTTTCCAGGTTCATCCATGTCCCTACAAAGGATGCGAACTCATCGTTTTTGATGGCTGCATAATATTCCATGTGTATATGTGCCACATTTTCCCTGTCCAGTCTATCATCGATGGGCATTTGGGTTGGTTCCAGGTCTTTGCTATTGTAAACTGTGCTGCAATGAACATTCATGTGCATGTGTCCTTATAGTAGAATGGTTTATAATCCTTTGGATATATACCCAGTAATGGGATTGCTGAGTCAAATGGAATTTCTATTTCTAGGTCCTTGAGGAAACGCCATACTGTCTTCCACAATGGTTGAACTAATTTACACTCCCACCAACAGTGTAAAAGTGTTCCTATTTCTCCACATCCTCTCCAGCATCTGTTGTCTCCAGATTTTTTAATGATCGCCATTCTAACTGGCATGAGATGGTATCTCAATGTAGTTTTGATTTGCATTTCTCTAATGACCAGTGATGAGCATTTTTTCATGTTTGTTGGCCTCATGTATGTCTTCTTTTGTAAAGTGTCTGTTCATATCCTTCACCCACTTTTGAATGGGCTTGTTTTCTTCTTGTAAATCTGTTTTAGTTCTTTGTAAATTCTGGACATCAGCCCTTTGTCAGATGGGTAAGCTGCAAAATTTTTTTCCCATTCTGTTGGTTGCCGATTCACTCTAATGACTGTTTCTTTTGCCGTGCAGAAGCTGTGGAGTTTGATTAGGTCCCATTTGTCTATTTTGGCTTTTGTTGCCAATGCTTTTGGTGTTTTGGTCATGAAGTCCTTGCCTAAGCCTATGTCCTGAATGGTTTTGCCTAGATTTTATTCTATGGTTTTTATGGTGTTAGGTCTTATGTTTAAGTCTTTAATCCATCTGGAGTTAATTTTAGTGTAAGGTGTCAGGAAGGGGTCCAGTTTCTGTTTTCTGCATATGGCTAGCCAGTTTTCCCAAAACCATTTATTAAACAGGGAATCCTTTCCCGATTGCTTGTTTTTGTCAGGTTTGTCAAAGATCGGATGGTTGTAGATCTGTTGTGTTGCCTCCGAGGCCTCTGTTCTGTTCCATTGGTCTATATCTCTGTTTTGGTACCAGTACCATGCTGTTTTGATTACTGTAGCCTTGTAGTATAGTTGGATGTCCGGTAGTGTGATGCCTCCCGCTTTGTTCTTTTTGCTTAGAATTGACTTGGCTATGAGGGCTCTCTTTTGGTTCCATATGAAGTTTAAGGTGGTTTTTTCCAGTTCTGTGAAGAAGGTCTTTGGTAGCTTGATGGGCATAGCATTGAATCTGTAAATTACTTTGGGCAGTATGGCCGTTTTCACAATATTAATTCTTCCTAACCATGAACATGGAATGTTTCTCCATCTGTTTGTGTCCTCTCTTATTTCACTGAGCAGTGGTTTGTAGTTCTCCTTGAAGAGGTCCTTTACATTACTTGTTAGTTGTATTCCTGGTATTTTATTCTCTTTGTAGCAATTGTGAATAGCAGTTCGTTCTTGATTTGGCTCTCTTTAAGTCTGTTATTGGTGTATAGGAATGCTTGTGATTTTTGCACATTGATTTTGTATCCTGAGACTTTGCTGAAGTTGCTTATCGGTTTCAGGAGATTTTGGGCTGAGATGATGGGGTTTTCTAGATATACAATCATGTTGTCTGCAAATAGAGACAATTTGACTTCCTCCTTTCCTATTTGAATACCCTTTATTTCTTTTTCTTGCCTGATTGCTCTGGCTAGAACTTCCAGTACTATATTGAATAGGAGTGGTGAGAGAGGGCATCCTTGTCTAGTGCCAGATTTCAAAGTGAATGCTTTCAGTTTTTGCCCATTCAGTATGATATTGGCTGTTGGTTTGTTGTAAATAGCTTTTATTATTTTGAGATACGTTCCATCAATACCTAGTTTATTGAGGGTTTTTAGCATGAAGTGCTGTTGAATTTTGTCAAAGGCTTTCTCTGCATCAATTGAGATAATCATGTGGTTTTTGTTTTTAGTTCTGTTTATGTGGTGAATTACGTTTATAGACTCGCATATGTTGAACCAGCCTTGCATTCCCAGGATGAGTCCTACTTGATCATCGTGGATAAGCTTTTTGATGTGCTGTTGCAATCGGCTTGCCAGTATTTTATTGAAGATTTTTGCATCTATGTTCATCATGGATATTGGCCTGTAGTTTTCTTTTCTTGTTGAGTCTCTGCCGGGTTTTGGTATCAGGATGATGTTGGTCTCATAATATGATTTGGGAAGGATTCCTTCTTTTTGGATTATTTGGAATAGTTTCAGAGGAATGGTACCAGCTCCTCTTTGTATGTCTGGTAGAATTCGGCTGTGAACCCATCTGGACCTGGGCTTTTTTTGGGTGGTAGGCTCTTAATTGCTGCCTCCACTTCAGACCTTGTTATTGGTCTATTCAGAGTTTTGACTTCTTCCTGGTTTAGGCTTGGGAGGAAGCATGTGTCCAGGAATTTATCCATTTCTTTCAGGTTTCCTAGTTTATGTGCATAGTGTAGTTTGTAATAATCTCTGATGATGGTTTGAATTTCTGTGGAATCTGTGGTGATATCCCCTTTATCGTTTTTTATTGCATCTATTTGGTTATTCTCTCTTTTCTTTTTTATTAATCTGGCTAGTGGTTTGTCTATTTTGTTGATCTTTTCAAAAAACCAACTCCTGGATTTATTGATTTTTTGAAGGATTTTTTGTGTCTCTATCTCCTTCAGTTCTGTTTTGATCTTAGTTATTTCTTGTCTTCTGCTAGGTTTTGAGTTTTTTTGATTTTGCTCCTCTGGCTCTTTCAATTTTGACGATAGGGTGTCAATTTTAGATCTCTCTTTGCTTCTCATGTGGGCACTTATTACTATATATTTTCCTCTAGAGACTGCTTTAAATGTGTCCCAGAAATTCTGGTATGTGGTGTCTTCGTTCTCGTTGGTTTCGAAGAACGTCTTTATTTCTGCCTTCATTTCATCGTTTATCCAGTCAACATTCAAGAGCCAGTTGTTCAGTTTCCATGAAGCTGTGCTGTTCTGGGTTGGTTTCTGAATTTTGAGTTCTATCTTGATTGCATTGTGGTCTGAGAGACTGTTTGTTATGATTTCTGTTCTTTTGCATTTGCTGAGGAGTGATTTACTTCCAATTATGTGGTCAATTTTAGAGTAGGTGTGATGTGGTGCTGAGAGGAATGTATATTCTGTGGATTTGGGGTGGAGAGTTCTGTAAATGTCTATTAGGTTTGCTTGGTTCAGGTCTGAGTTCATGTCCTGGATATCCTTGTTAATTTTCTGTCTCGTTGACCTGTCTAATATTGACAATGGGGTGTTAAAGTCTCCCACTATTATTGTGTGGGAGTCTAAGTCTCTTTGTAAGTCATTAAGAACTTGTCTTATGTATCTGGGTGCTCCTGTATTGGGTGCATATATATTTAGGATTGTTAGCTCTTCTTGTTGCATTGATCCTTTTACCATTATGTAATGTCCTTCTTTGTCTGTTTTGATCTTTGTTGTTTTAAAGTCTATTTTATCCGAGAAGAGAATTGCAACTCCTGCTTTTTTTTGCTCTCCATTTGCTTGGTAAATCTTCCTCCATCCCTTTATTTTGAGCCTTTGTGTATCGTTGCATGTGAGATGGGTTTCCTGGATACAGCACACTGATGAGTTTTGGCTTTTTATCCAATTTGCCAGTCTGTGTCTTTTGATTGGGGCATTTAGTCCATTTACATTTAGGGTTAATATTGTTATGTGTGAATTTGATACTGCCATTTTGACGCTAGCTGGCTGTTTTGCCCGTTAGTTGATGCAGATTCTTCATTGTGTTGATGCTCTTTAACATTTGGTATGTTTTTGGGGTGGCTGGTACTGGTTGTTTTTTTCTATGTGCAGTGCCTCTTTCAGGAGCTCTTGTAAAGCAGGCCTGGTAGTGATGAAATCTCTGAGTACTTGCTTGTTCACAAAGGATTTTATTTTTCCTTCACTTATGAAGCTTAGTTTGGCTGGATATGAAATTCTGGGTTGAAAGTTCTTTTCTTTAAGGATGTTGAATATTGGCCGCCACTGTCTTCTGGCTTGTAGGGTTTCTGCTGAGAGATCTGCTGTGAGTCTGATGGGCTTCCCTTTGTAGGTAACCCAACCTTTCTCTCTGGCTGCCCTTAGCATTCTCTCCTTCATTTCAGCCTGGTGAATCTGACGATTATGTGCCCTGGGGTTGCTCTTCTTGAGGAATTTCTTTGTGGTTTTCTCTGTATTTCCTGGACTTGAATATTGGCCTGCCTTGCTAGGTTCGAGAAGTTTTCCTGGATAATATCCTGAAGAGTATTTTCCAGCTTGGATTCATTCTCTTCATTACATTCAGGTACACCTATCAAACGTAGATTAGGTCTTTTCACATAGTCCCATATTTCTTGTTGACTTTGTTCATTCCTTTTTACCCTGTTTTCTCTAATCTTGCCTTCTCGTTTTATTTCATTGAGTTGATCTTTGACCTCTGATATCCTTTCTTCTGCTTGGTCGATTCAGCTGTTGAAATTTGTGTATGCTTCACGAAGTTCTCGTGTTGTATTTTTCAACTCCATCAATTCACTTATATTCCTCTCTAAGTTGTCTATTCTCTTTATCATTTTGTCAAATCTTTTTTCAAGGTTCTTAGTTTCTTTGCATTGGGTTAGAACATGTTCTTTTAGCTCATGCAAGTTTCTTATTACCCACCTTCTGAAGCCTGATTCTGTCATTTCATCACACTCATTCTCCATCCAGTCTTGTTCCCTTGCTGGGGAGGAGTTGTGATCCCTTGTAGGAGGAGAAGTGTTCTGGTTTTGGGCATTTTCAGCCTTTTTTGTGCTGGTTTCTTCCTATCTTTGTGTATTTATCCACCTGTCATCTTTGTAGTTGCTGACTTTCTGATTGGGTCTCTGAGTGGACGTCCTGTTTGTTGATGATGAAGTTATTTCCGTTTTCTTAGTTTTCCTTCTAACAGTCTGGCCCCTGTGCTCTAGGACTGCTGAGGTCCACTCCAGGCTCTGCTTGCCTGGGGATCACCTGCAGCAGCTGCAGAACAGTAAGGGTTGCTACCAGTTTCTTCTGCTTTGTCCCAGAAGGATATCTGCCAAATGTCAGTCTGAGCTTTATTTTATGAGTTGACTCTTTGGATATACGGGGGTCAGGGAGATGCTTGAGGAGACAGCCTGTCCTTTATAGGAGCTCAAGTGCTGAGCTGTGAGCTCCATTGTTCATTCAGAGCTGCTGGGCAGGTATGTTTAAGTCTGCTGCAGCAGAACTCATAAACCCCTTTTTTTCCCACGTGTTCTGTCCCGGGGAGTTAGGGCTTTATTTATGAGTTTCCATTGTGCTGCTGCCTTTTTTTAGCGCTGCCCTGCCCAGCAAGGAGGCAGCCTAGTCACTGTCTGCCTACAGAGGCTTTGCTGAGCTGCTGTGGGCTCCGCCCAGCTGCCATGTGAACTTCTCTGCAGTCCTGTTTATATGGGTGTAGTTAGAACTGCCTCTGCAATGGTGGCCCACCTCTGTAATGATGGACTCTCCCTGTAATGGTGGGTTGCCTTGGCAATGGCAGGATGCCTCAGCAATGGCGGCCTGCCTCCATAGTGGTGGAGTGCCTCGGTAATGGCAGACGCCCCTCCCCCACAGAGCTGGACCGTCCCGGGTTCAGCTGTGCTTGCTGTGAAACTCTCAACCCAGAGCGTTTCCAATTGCTGGGTTTTTTTTTTTTTGTAGGGGTGGAACCAGCCAAGCCTGATCACCTGGCTCCCTGCCTCAGAGCCTTTTTTTTTCTTTTAGTTGAACTGTTGACTCTCTGCCAGGTGTTCCAGTCACCTGTTGAAAAGGTGCCGGGATCTGTGTGATTTCCTGTGCAGCAACCCACTGCGCTGGCTGAAACAGCAGCGCTGAGATTCGTGGCTTTTTTTTTTTGCCTGGGAATCTCCTGGCCTGGCTCCCTGTTTCAGTTCCCTTTTTTTTTTAATCAGATGAATGAGCAACTCTGCCTTCCTGGAGCTCCCCTTGCTGGCTAACAGGGGACCCAGTCCTGTTTACTCTGCACCGAGAACCACTGCACCGGGATGCTGGCAAAACAGCCGCGCCGGCCAAAACAGCTGCGCTGGTGACCCATGGGGCTTCTCTGCCTGGGAATCTCCTAGTCTGTGGGCAATAAAAATCCCTCTGGAAATGTGGTGTCCACTCACCCTCTGCACTTTCACTGGGAGCTGCAATCCTGAGCTTCTCCTAACCGGCCATCTTGGATCTTCCCTGTTAATCAGTTTTATACCTAACATGTCACCCTAACCCTAACATGTTTTTGTTTATTTGTTTAATTGTATGTAAATATCTTAGCTTTTTATATGTTCTTTGAATTGGTAATAACAGCCTACTGGTTATTTCTTTGATATGTGTGTTCTTTTTATATTTGCCTAAGAATCATGGCTTCATCTTTTAAAATTATGTTTTTATCTATAATTTGTCAAAACAGAAAATTACCATGGTTGGCCAGGTGCTGTGGCTGTAATCCCAGCACTTTGGGAGGCCAAGGTCGGTGGATCACCTGAGGTCAAGAGTTCAACACCAGCCTGGTCAACATGGTGAAATCCCATCTCTACTAAAAATACGGAACTAGCCAAGGGTGGTGGTACGTGCCTGTATTCCCAGTTATTCAGAGCACTGAGGCAGGAGAATTTCTTGAACCCGGGAGGTGGAAGTTGCAGTCAGCCGAGTTTGCGACCATTGCACTCCAGCCTGGGCAACAAGAGTGAAAGTCTGTCTCAAAAAAAAAAAAAAGAAAGAAAAAAGTTACCACAGTTCATAACACTTATCTATGAGCCCAATATGAATTATAAAATATTTTATAGGAAAGTGCTCTTTAACTTACACACTTTGATAAAGGCGTTCCCTTTTATTTTCAATGTTTTGGTTTTTTATGCCTGCTACAAAGAGGCAACTTAATTTTGCATTAAGCTGCTCAGTAATCTGGAAAGAGTATTTTGGGACAAGTGTTAATTCAAGTGTACTGATGATGAAAGTCTTTTGTTAATATATTAACAGACTTTGAGTAATCAGAGATCATTTACTGGACATGACAAGTTTCATCCTGTCTAATTAAGTACACATTAAATCTTGGCACAGATTTTCTTAGGCAAAACTTTGCTCAACAACAACTTGAATCCATACAGAACCCTTGCCTTTAGTATCTTGAATATTCTTTGTTATTGCATTAATTCACATTCCTAAATTTTACAATGTGCCTGAGACTAAGTGAAATGCATAAAGATATTTCTCACATTATTGCTGTTTAAGTGACTTATTATGTTTTAAAAATTCTTGGCCAGGCACGGTGGCTCACACCTGTAATCCCAGCACTTCGGGAGGCCAAGGCAGGTGGATAACAAGGTCAAGAGATCGAGACCATCCTGGCCAACATGGTGAAACCCCGTCTCTACTGAAAATATGAAAAATTAGCCAAGTGTGGTGGTGCATGCCTGTAGACCCAGGACTCTGGAGGCTGAGACAGGATAATTGCTTGAAACCATAAAATGGAAGTCGCAGTGAGCCAGGATCCCACCACAGCACTCTAGCCTGGCGATGGAGCCAGACTCAGTCTCAAAAAAAAAAAAAAAAAAAAAAAAAAAAAATTCTTATGAAACGTCTTTACCAATGCTTCTACTTTGCATTAAATAATAATCAAACATCCCTTTGTGAGTATGTGAGACAGATTAATAAATCAACCCTTCACCCAGACATTCATGCATAGATTTGCTTTTTTATTATAAACCATCTTTTAATTTTTCTTGTTACCACAGAAATGAACAAGAAAGTTGTTCCTGGAGAACTTTAAGAACACAGAGATTTGTCTTTTGTGAGATTAGCTCTAAGCATAACAGAGGGCTAGAAATGGAAAACTGAACCTCGCATCTCAGATTTTCTTATTTATTTATTTTTTAAAATAGAGATGAGTTCTAATTATGTTGCCCTGGTTGGTCTCCAACTCCTGGGCTTGAGCAGTCCTCTACCCTCAGCCTCTTGAGTAGCTGGGACTATAATTGTGAGCCACTGCACTGGGCCAGATTTTAATATTTGTTGGCTTGTTTTAAATTACAGAATACATTTTCATTGTGAAATTAAACTTTGTGGAAATATGTAAAACATGTTTTCTTCCTCCACTCAACCATTTGGATCTGCTTAAAAAACAATTAAAAATTTGCTAAGTAAACTTGGCCAATGAATGAAAAGACATTATTTTAATTGGAGATTATAATAATTTTTTAGGACTGCCATAACAGAATACTGCAAAGTGGGCGGCTTACCACAACATAAATTCATTCTCTCTTGGTTCTGGAGGGTCGCAGTGCAAAATCAAGGTATTGGTAGGATCATGATCCCACTGAACGCTCTAAGAGAGAATCTGCTCCATGCCTTTCTCTTAGCTTCTGATGTTGTCAGCAGTCCTTGGTGTTCCTGTGTTTGTCTCCATCATCACACAGAGTTTTCCTTGTGTCTGTCTGCGTCACCTTTCCTCTGTACACATATCATTTCTTCTGATAGGACACCAGTCTTACAGGGTTAAGGACCCACACTACTCCAGTATGACTTTATCTTAACTTACATCTCAATTGCATCTGCACGGATGCTATTTCCAAGTAAAGTCACATTCACAAATACCAGGGGTTAGGATTTCAACATATATTTTTGGGGGACACAACTGACACTGTAACAAATATCATTTGTATTTACCTTTCTGATAATTGTTAACAGTTTCTTTTGCAAGATAGAGGCCATGATTTCCCACTTAAACCTCACTGAATATGAAATGCACTTTTAAACAAGTTTTGCTCTCAGTCCCAATAAATAACCAAATGTGTTTCCTTCTCATTAGTTTGACTTTGGAAAAATATAAAAATCTTATTCCTTAAAGTGTTTGTGAAACATTAAACAACTCAAACCAGGTTTGGGTCAAAATGATTTTTCTAGCTCATTTTTCCTCCTAGTGTGTGCTGACACTTGAATGTTACCCATTTCTCCTCTAACTTTCTACCTACAGAAATAGGCTCACTCAGGCACTGACACGCTCAATCACTCCTTTGTTTTAATGAGTGCCCACAACTTCCCAGCACTGTGTTGGGTGAACAGGCTGCACAGATATGATTAAGATACAGGTTTGGCTTTCAAAGAGATATGAGTATGTGGACGAGAGTAAAGTAAATCATTTTCAAAGTGTAGAATTGTGTAAATGTGGAATAGAGGTATGTCTCCTAAATCATTTCGTTAAGCATGAAGAAGAGAGCTCAGCTCTGCACAAATGGGTTGTGAACCTGGGATTCAGGAAAAACTTGCTTTCTTCTTCTTGCCATTGCCTGGAAGATGACCATTCATAAGGCAAATCAGAACTATTCTCTTGCGTAAAACCTTCCAATGACATCGATCAGCAAATGAGCAATACTGTTCTAGTTTTTCACTATCCTGTGAAAAATCTTTTAATTTGTCTCATGTACACATTTATTTTTTCAACGTATCCTACAATATATGTCCATGAAGCTAATCTTTAACTTTGTAGTTGAGTCCAAAGTTAGAAATTAAGTCAGAGTTAGAATTTGCTTCATGTAAATTGAGTAAATAAATATAAAATGAATCTGAATAGGGAAGATTAAATGCAAAAAAATTGACACTCGGGACAATTATAAATTCATTCATATATTCAATCAAATTCCAAAGAAGACATAATTGACTATGGGGATAATGAACTTAAAAGATTCTAGAGTTTTAACTTGAACAAATAATGATCTTCATAATTCTGTTAGTCCATTCTTGCATCGCTATAAAGAAATACCTGAGATTGGGTGATTTATCAAGAAAAGAGGTTTCATTGGCTCACAGTTCTGCAGGCTGTACAGGAAGCATGATGCTGGCCTCTGCTAGGATTCTTGAGAGGAGAGGCCTCAGGAAACTTACAATTATGGCAGAAGGCTGAAAGGGAGCCAGGCTTCTAACATGATGAGCAAGGTGTGCAGGAGGTGCTACACACTTTTACATAACCAGAACTGGCAGAACTCTATCATGAGAACAACAGCAAGGGGATGGTGCTAAACCATCAATGAAGGATTCACCCCCATGATCTAATCACCTTCCACCAGACCCCACCTCCAATTCTGAGGATTACAATTCAACACGAGATTTGGTAGGGACACAAATCAGTAATACAAAGAAAAAGTGAAAACAGAGAAATGAAAATACATCAGCCATAGCAGTTATTAAAGCATTTTATTAAGCTACAGTAATTCAAATATTTTAATCCTTATGAAAGAACAGACCAGGTACTCAATGGACTAGAATAGACCATTCAGAAACTAGCCTTAGTATACATGATAATTTATTATGTGATAAAGGAGGCATTGTTTATTTTATTTATTTATTTATTTATTTATTTATTTTGAGACAGAGTCTCACTATGTCGCCAGCTGCCAGGCTGGAGTGCAGTGGCGCAATCTCAGCTCACTGCAACCTCCACATCTCTTCTTCAAGCAATTCTCCTGACTCAGCCTCCCGAGTAGCTGGGATTACAGGCACACACCACCACACCCAGCTAATTTTTGTATTTTTAGTAGAGACGGGGTTTTACCACGTTGGCCAGGATGGTCTCAATCTCTTGACCTCGTGATCCGCCCACCTCAGCCTCCCAAAGTGCTGAGATTACAGGCGTGAGCCACCACACCTGGTCCTTTCTTTTTTTTTTTTTTATTAGCAGGAAAAGATTGAATTGGTTAATCAGTGTTAATAGGACCATTAGAAAGCCACATGGAAAAAAAGTCAATTTAAATACTCACTTACTCACCACCCAATAAACAAGAAAATAATTTGAGATGGAATTAAATCCAAAAATCGGAAGCAGGATTTTGCTTCCACACATGCAGGATTTCATCACCACAAAAACTCTTTAATGCTACCCACTTACAGTCACACCCATAAAAGAAATCATACAGACTGTGACCTTTTGGGATTGGCTTTTTTTTCCCCATGCAGCCTAACGCTTCTGAGACGCACTCAAGTCGTTGTGTATGTCAGTCGTCTGTTCCTCTTCACTGTCCAGCAGAACTAGTTGTAAGGATGAGCCACAGACTGCCAAACCGTTCATCTGTCATGGACTTATAGTTGTTTCCAATGTTTGGAAAAACCATTTTCTTTTTCCTTTTTGTGGGTTAGTTGACATTTTTTTGATTTCCACTTTAATTCATCTGTAGCATTTTTGAGTGTACCTCTTTGTATAGCTTTTTTGCTATTTAATAAATGCTATGGAGAATAGATACATATTCAAGAAAGGGAATATGATATTGATAAAGAACAAAAGAAAAGCTAGAGTTATAAATGCCATAAATTTATTCAACATACAAATTTTATATATTTCCAATGATCTTCCCTTCTTTCTCTTACTGTCCTCTCTCGGTAAGTCTGTTCTTCATTTCTGAAGAAGTTCATCTGATGAGATCCATAAGTTCCTGTTTTCAAGCATTTCCTTGTTGAGATTCTAAATAGTAAAAGAAAAGGGAGAAATATTAGGAAAATTCTGTGACCTATTCAAGAATAATTCTTTATATTTCAATTATAAATATTTGAACTTAGTAACTTTTAATGATAGGGATGTTCTCCGTTTTTTCATATTTAAAAATAGAGAAGCAAAGGTTTCATGGCAAATTCTGTGTCAAAGATGAACACTGTCAATCAGCCTAAAGGAAGGTCTTATAGATCACACCTTTCATGCTGTGCTATATGCATAATTACAGTGACAAATTTCTTGACTTTAACTAGTGTACACTTAGAAATATCCTAGAAAGGCTATTGGTGTGAATTTATCACCACTGGGTATAGAATGGAAACTACATATTAGATAATTTAGTTTTTATATGTGGCAAATTCTTGGATTCATCTTCAAACAAGTCATCGAAGACACCAGTAATTCTGTTTAACTTGCATTTTTTTTCTGAGAAATTCTATAATACATTTGATATAGTTCAATTTGTATATGGTACATCAGGGGATTTTAGGATTTGGAAAGAATACATTCATCACAAGAAGCAGCCGTATGCGGAGAATTGAGATGCTTATTTATTTTGAAGTTGGGATTAGACTTTACTGTTTAACTGAAACGCTTATTTAGTTTCTTTCAACTGGAGTTACATTGAACCATTTATACTTTACCAGCACTGCAAGGGGCATTGTATTCTTCAAAGGTGAATTCATCTGAAACACAGAAATTATTGGACAGAACGAGTGAAGACATTCAGGCATAAGCACCTAAGATGTGAATCGTAAATAAACTGTGTAAGCTAAGAAAGTAGAAAGCCTCACTATAGAGCCAATAAAAATGGCTTCTCTGTTAAGCTGTTTGGGATTGGTGGGAGGAAACTAAAGAAAATCTGGCTTGGGAACAGAATTGAGAGGCAGGTGCGCAGGTGGTGTGCCTGAGTGTAGTTACAGGACTCTGTAGATACTGCCTTTTCACAGCTGCGCTTTTCTCATTGGAATTGCACCTTCCTCTATGAACCTTTCCTTAATGAAAGAAGAAAAGTTTTAGCACTACCATCGCGCTACAATGCTGGTATTTTCTAGCTCAAAGCCATGAGTAAATGAAAATATTTCCTGCTATATTACAAAGTTCTCCAAATTGTGTGAGCCTAATCGAAGCACAAGTCAAAAACAGATTTAATTTTAGATCTCATGTCGCACATCAACACTGAGACATGTTTTTTCAGTTATTGTACTCTTCTTATCTCTTTGGAATAATTCAGCCCAGGACAAACAACTTTATAGGGAACTGTAGACAGAATGGACCCTCTCATTGCCTTATGGTCAATTCATAAGAATGACTCTAAGACTTGTTTGCAGCAGACATGAGAGGTTGATATACAAGAACATGATTATCCAGTGCCCACAAACTCACTTTTTTCCCCAGTGAAAGATTGTGAAGCTTTGCATTAGTTAAGGTAATCCTTTACTAAGTTAGTAGTTTGTTTGTTTGTTTGTTTTTTCATTTCAAAGCTCAGCATGTCTGAATCTCACTCACCTGTCTCATAATAATCATAGGCTTTTACCATAGCTGGTTTTAAATTCTTCACTTGGATGTCTTGTTCCACCAAGAAGGAAAAATGCCAGTTTTGATTTGTTAGCTGGAGAGACAGGAAAACAATTGAAATCAAAGATTAACTTAGTTGTTAGTTACTGTCCTCTCCTCATAAGATATTATCAAACCCTGTAGTTATGCTATGCATCTGTACCAAAACCTGTGAAAAGAAAGCAGAATTCTGGAATCTGCATAACATACTCAATGATAGATAAAAAAAGGACAAAAGAGACAATTTCGTGGACAGCCAAATGCAATAAATCAAGCCTGTTGACAGTCCACGTTTCATTTCTTTTTATAGCCACTTTGTCCTCTCTCACTTGTATATGTGAACAGCACTATTTGGAATCTGTTATGGTTTGTTAGAACTTCTAGGTGTTATTCCAGATCTAGCAGAGTCACAGAAAGTCTTACCTTTTCAAAGTAGATTAGGACATGGTTGGTGCTCACTTCAGTCCTCTGAATCTGGGGCTGTGTCTGGAGCTGTTGATCAAGAGGATAAGCCAGAAATATGGAATGAGAAAATTTTATACTGGCAGCAGTTTTCAGGTATTCATGATCTAAACAGCTTCTCGGACATCCAAATGGATAATTTTTATTTCTTCAAGAATAATAATGATAACAATAGTAATACTTATCGAACTTATATTCTCTATATATGCTATAAGTATATATGCAGATACATATGTGATATATATATGCATGTATACACACATATATCCTTTTCTCTTCTTATATATATCTGGAAAATAATTCAATACCATTCCACATAACTAGGTGTCTTGGGCCTGTTGGAACATTATTTATCGTGTTTCTGACTTATGCCTACACTTGACACCATATAACCAAGACACCCTATTAATATGATAGAGATGCCTACTAGAGAAGCAATTTTGAGGGAAAACACCTCTTGAAAAGTCCATCAATAAAGTCAAATTGACAACGATAAATGCCAGCATTTATCATGACTTTACTATTTGCAAGGGATCCAGGGATTACCTGTTTAACTGATTGTTTTATAGGAATGAAGCCTGATACCATCTTCACATCAACAATGACCATGTTGGAGCTGGGTCGGTCCCCAGTATAACTATAAAATCAAAGCATAGGAATGAGGGATTCAAACAAAATTTTTTGGGATTCATTCAAGACAAACTCTCTTTACCTTTTATTTCTAACACTAAGTTACTACATCTGCTGTATCTGTTTCTGTTACGGTTGTTTGGAAAAACCATCACTTTAAGCTCACACTCATCAGATATTGCAATATCATATTCTTAATGTGAAGGCTTTTCCAGAAAATTTTCTTGTTAATAAACACTGCAAGAATTCCATATTCATTATGTGTGGCTTAGTGGAGTTTCCCCACATAAGAAAATCAATTTCTCCATACTCTATTAGGTTGGTGCAAAAGGTCTGGTCATGATCTAGGAGTTACCTAATGTTGATGTGAATCTGGAACTTTCTGTGAGCATCCGCTCCATCACAATTCGTGGGGAGAGTATTAACCTGCAGAGCGAAGGGTTCTTTGTCTTTTTTCTTGGGTAGGATGTTATATCTCAGGGATATCTAAAACAAATGAAAAAAATCCTTCATTTTTTACACTCAAATTGTCTCATAATCTGTTCCAGATAATTCATACCTTCCCTTAACACACATTTCTTTTTCTTGTTCTGAAATTCAATTATAACTCTTGAGACTTTCTCTCCCATTTGCAGCATATCCTAAATCCCAGAGTCTCACCTGGAGGTACACACACCCTGACCCTGACACGGTTGTGGTGTACTCCCCTGGAACCTTTGGCAACTGGACCTTCTGCAGCAGCAGGCAGTTGGCATCATCCACTTGGAAGTCTTTAGAGAAGCCTTCGCTAAAGTAACCTTTGACAGTAACCAAAGCTGCTTTCTCACTGTTGGTGAAAGTTGCTGTTCCATATTTGGAGAGGGCTTGAAGAGCCACCACTGTGTCCTGAAAAAATAATGGGTATAGAAATCACAGGTGAGGAAAGTAACAAACCCACACTGGATGTAAACCAGAACTACACTTATTTTTCAGAATTATTTAGTCACAAACACAGTCGACTAACTCGATTTCAATTCAGTTCAATCTGGTTAGTAATGACAAACTATTCTAGGTACTTTGAAGGTAAATTTATACAAAGTTCAGCTAGTTTTTTATAGCATTCAGCTAGATTTATACATCATTCAGCTAGTTTACAATATACATATGGAGATAAGACTCAGATATTTGACACAAGCCCAGGCTATTTCATTTATGTAACAATTTATACATTTATGTAACAATATTTGTTATAAAAGTTCAGAAAAGAGAGAAGAAAATATGGATTAGAACAGTAAGAGAAGACTGAAGAAGGTGAGAAATAGGATTATCTCTGAATAATGAGCAGGGTTTATGTAGACAGAAGAGAGGCATCAGGGTGGGGAATGCTCTATGCGAAGTCATGTAAACTGCAGTGAGCCAATTCTGGAAAAAGCAAAGGGATCCGCCTCATCAGGTTGGTGCACTCATGTTTACCGGGGGGAGAAAATATTTTGGATAAAATACTAGGTAATTTTAGGCTTTGGGTGAAAAAGAAGATTTATTTTCTAAGGGAAGTAATCCCATGAAGACATTGGTTTGTCAAGACAAACCTACCTGCGTGGCTGGGGGTCCACTAGAGAGTTAAGAGAGGAGGGAATATAAAGAGGACAGAGCAGTAATCCATTTATAAGATAGTAAGACTGAAACTTGTCTGCCAATGGAGGGATGGAGAAAGTGTGAATTAGAAATACGATGTATTCCATTAGTCAACTCCCAGGAGATGCTTATGTCTTCATATTTGTTAATAAATTTATGTTTCCTTCTAGAGTCTTCCCACAGACCTGAGTGGAGGAGAAGCCCCCATGGGGGTTTTGCTGCTTGGTAATCCACTTCACAATACGTGATGCCACAGACAGGTCCTCTGAAGATGGGGCAGGCTGGACAGTAACATAGGCAAGGAGCACATAAGATGCCATCTCCACTTCCACAGAGGGAGCCCGGAATTGAGAATAGAGTGTCTCAGCTTCCTGAAGTTTCCCAGGATGTTGCCAGTGGATTGAATCCTCTTTGACATGGAAAAGGGTAGAATTTTAACTTAAAGAATGGTTTCAAAATCTAGTCCATGAGTGATGATTATCATTATAGTTCACCTAATAAATTGACCTTTCATTTTAATGAAGTGAAAGCATTAGTCACCATCAAATAAATCTTTATCAAGAAAGTAAAGTTCCAGAGAATAACATTGAGCCTGTGTGTCTGTTACATGTATGTGATATTAGAAGCTGGGACTGTATAGAGTCTATACTGTGTAGATTACTAAAATGATCCATGCTATCTAAATAATTCCAGTCTTAGATCAATGATAATTATTCTCACTGTCACTAAATTAAGGTAGCATGATAGGCCTGAGCTCAGTAGAGGTATCCTCCCTTCTTCTGGTCACTGGTGGTTGTTAGAAGTAAACTTTGCAGTAGCAGCTCTTACCTTCTTTCACGGCCTCTCTGTTTAATGATTCAAGCAGCTCTCTTCGCTTGACCTGGTTTCCTGCTAGGGCAAAGGCATAAGCCAATAATGCTTTGGTATAGACAAGACTTCCTTGGGCCTCTGAGGTGGATCTCCAGGCCGTTTCAAGGCAGAACAGGGCCCTACTGACCCTTGGGCTCTATGAAGAAGATGAAAGGCTGTTGTTAAATAGCAGAACCAGGTGAATGAGCTTCCCCAGGCTAACTGTAGATTAAAAACCCTAATGTGCCTGTGTAACCTCACAGTTCTGACCAGAGAGGAGTTTCCTCTGCTGCTTCCAAAAGGATCTGGTCCTTTATATTCCAGTGAAATATACCAAAATTAAATTCCATAAAAATCACAATTAATTTGCCTCAGGGATCCATCACATCATAATTTTGCTTTTTACATGTGTGAAGGTGGTACAGGGGGTGTGTGTGAACATACTGTGGCAGGCAGTCTCATCTCCAGCATAGCAATGGTGATGTAGGCAGAGAGTGTCACCTCATCGTCCACCCCACCCTGTAGGGATCAGAGGCAGAGAGACTCAAACACTTCAACAGTCATGAGGCAGCATCTGCTAAAACTTCTTTTCCCTTTGACATCTTCACTAGACGGTTTCTTGTCTTGTGCTAGAATGTTGATTTTCTCCCCTTCCTCCTCTACCCTAAAATTCTCACTTTTTTTTTTTTTGAAACAGAGTCTCACTCTGTTGCCAGGCACCAGACTGGAGTGCAGTGGCACAATCTTGGCTCACTGCAATCTCCGCCTCCTGGGTTGAAGCAATTCTCCTGCCTGAGTCTCCTGAGTAGCTGAGACTACAGGTGCACGCCACCATGCCCAGCTAATTTTTGTATTTTTAGTAGAGACGGGGTTTCACCATGTTGACCAGGATGGTTTCGATCTCTTGACCTCGTGATCTGCCCGCCTCGGCCTCCCAAAGTGCTGGGATTACAGGCGTGAGCCACCACGCCCGGCCCTCACTTTTTATAATGTGTTCGACTTTGGAGTTTTTTTGAACACTATTTTTATTTAATATAAAACTACTAAGGTACTGCTAGATTGCAGCAGATTTAGAGTCCACCATTCTTCCTGAAATCTATGTCACTAAGACAGGAGGACTCAATTCAGACATCATTTCCTCCCACATATCACTATCTTCAGGGACCAGAACAAAAATAGAGAAGGCATCACCATAATAGCATTGTTCAGCAGTGATCCAGAGCGTTGGAAACAGCCATTTTCCTTTTGTCTCTCTGAGAGCCACATGAAGGCATCCCTGAGGTGTGAGTCATCCACAAAGATGTACGATCGGGCTTGAGTAAAGGACTTGAGCACAAATGCAGTGAGCCTGTCCAGCAAAACAGAGACGCAGACATGAGGACCACCTCATTTCCACAGCTGACTTTGTCTACTGCCTCCAGACACTGTTCTTCACAATTAAGCAGAGAAGATCACTGGCAGGAATTGATGGGGAAATAGTATATAAGAGCTGAATATACTCTAGTCCAGCAAACATCTCAAAATCTTTTATTACCTCTCAACTTTATTGGTTTCTCCGAGTTAATGCTTTTTAAATTTTTTGTTATGGATCATTTGTCGGAGCCTCCAAGCCTCCCCACCATCAAAACTGCATTTCCAGAATGACCTGTTCTGATTTTCCTGCTTCACAGCCTCCTTCTGTCCTCTCCCTTCTCTCCTTCTTTAATGCAGAGTGTAGAAGCTTCTTCCTCTGTCATTTTATAGAATGACATTTTCTGCCTTATATTTCCATTTAGAAGATTCTTATTTCACTACTTTCAGCTGTGTTAACACAGCAGGTAAGCTTTCAGAGACGTCATGTTGAGATTACCCAACAGGAATGATACATACAGCACATGTGTTATTTAAAGACTAACAATTTTCCACAAAAACTCCAGATATTAGAGAGTAGCTATTTCTAGAATCCTGGAATGTCATGGATCTAGAGAGAGGACAGGGAAAGAATAATCTTACCAAGTGTTTCCCTTGCTGCTACCATCATGGTCCCCAAAGGTGCTGTAGGAACCATCTATGTGCTTATAATTCAATTGCCTTTGGTACCCTGAAGAGGAAGTGTTCACAGATTTACTAAAATGGCAAAGACATTGGAGGATTATTAAGCTTTTTTTCTCAGTGCTGTTAGGAATAACAGGGTAACTAATATTTAATTAAAATTTCTCCCAACCCCCAGCAACAGGTTTGATGATACTATTGCATTTTCTACTTGTATATTGGGACATTTTATTGAAATTCACAACAATGGCTATCAATCTTAATGAAAGAGATGTTGATTTTAGTTCACCATAAAATGTCTAAGAGATTAACTAAGGCTCTTCCTTTTGAGGTAATCTCTCACCACTGATGAGGTAGTTGATGGCTTTGGCCTTGATCTCCTCTGTCAGCTGTCGTGTTGTACTCAGATAGTTCAGAACATAAATGTTGGGAACAAAAAGGACCATATTCTGCTCTCCACAACCATAGGGCATCTGGAGAAGGTTCTGAAGGTTTTGTACCACAGAGCCTAGTATATCACCTGTGGAATAAAAGTTGTAAAGAAATCAGAGATGGTTGGTATTGGGCTAGGAAAACAGATTGTTAGCTGACTGAGAGGCCAAATGACCTATATAGGGAAGGACAAGAAGACTTTAAAAAGTGAAAAAACAAGAAATATGGAGGAAAACAAAAGGTGAGAAAATAAAGTAGATGGTTCAAGGATGGAGAAAGCAGGGAAGAAACTGAATGGTAGGTGATCTATCTTTCCTCATGCTCCACGTGCCTGGTAAAACTCAATCACAACCGTTTTCAAATTGACTACGAAGCAATATCACCTAGTAAATTGCTTGAAGATGAGGGCCCAGAGAGGTGACCCTTTCCTTTTAGAGTATTTCAAGGCATAATATGTAGAACAATATCTATTCAACCCCCTTTCCAACTGTAACATAGTATAATCCCTAGCTTAGTGTTTTCTCTCAATTCAGTGCCTATTGTCAGAGACCTCATGAATCATGGTTGGTGGGGCCCATGCACTAGAATTATAGAGCTAGACAGCTGCTTCCCTCGGGCTGAAAGACTCACCCAAAACTGAATATGTTGCCCTGGGAGATCCTTCAACCACATTTGAAGGAACATTCAGTGACACCTTTTCAGATACTCCAGTATCTAATGAAAGACAAACACATGTAAAGGAGGGGAAAATGAGAGAAATGTTCTATTTTTGTCATGAATCCTTTTCCTCTCCATCATCTAGATCCAACCTTGTATTTTCCTTGGTCATTATATAACGTCTTCTTCTTCTTTTTTTTCTTTTTTTGAGATGAAGTCTCACTCTGTCGCCCAGGCTGGAGTGCAGTGGCACGATCTTGGCTCACTGCAACCTCTGCCTCCCAGATTCAGGCAACTCTCATGCCTCAGCCTCCTGAGTAGCTGGGATTACAGGCGTGTGCCACCAAGCCCAGCTAATTTTTTATTTTTAGTGGAGACGAGGTTTCACCATGTTGGTCAGGCTGGTCTCAAACTCCTGACCTCGTGATCCACCTGCCTCGGCCTCCCAAAGTGCTGGGATTACAGGCGTGAGCCACCACGCCTGGCCTTTTTTTTTTTTTTTTGAGACAGAGTCTCACTCTTGTCACCCAGGCTGAAGTATAGTGCCATGATCTCACTGCAACCTCTGCTTCCCGGGTTCAAATGATTCTTGTGCCTCAGTCACCTGAGTATCTGGGATTACAGGTATGTACTACCATGCCTGGCTAATTTTTGCATTTTTTGTAGAGAGGCAGTTGGCCCAGCTGGTCTTGAACTTCTGGCCTAAAGCGATTTGTCCACCTCCATCTCCCAACGTGCTGGAATTACAGCTGTGAGCCATCATGCCTGGCTCAGTTATTATATAATTTATTTGAAGCAATCCAAGTTTCCCTTAAAGCCGTGATTCATCTCTCAGTGAAGTTCATATTCATCACATACGTTTGTGCTAAATTTCTACAGCTTTTCTTCTAGGCAGATACTTAGGGTATACGCGTTTCCTTCTCTTCATGATTTATATTAATTTCTACTATTGTTAGTGCTTTTCAAGAATTACACTCCTTCCATTCATTTGTATTCAGTATATGCTAGGTACCAGGTTCTGTTTTAAGTACAATGCTACTGAAACTTTCAAAACAAATATCCTGGCCTCCTGGAGATTTCGTTTGTAGGGGAGGAGTAAGATGAAGAAGCAAGAGTATATTTAGTATGCTAGATGTTGGTAAGTGTTTTAGAGAAAATTAAAGCAGGGTAAATATTTCTATGGTGAGCTAGTAAAACAAGGCAGGTCAGGAAGTGCAGGATGTGGGGAGGAGCTCCCTATGGAAAACCTCATTGATAAAAATTCCTATATGAGCAGAGACTCTAAGTAAGTCAGGGAGCCCAGATTTGCTGAAACCTGGGAGAAGATACTTCCAGGAAAAAGGAACAAAAAGTAAAAGGACTCCAGAGAATGAAGCATGCTGGTTGTATTCCAACAGGAAGAAGGAGGTCAGTGTGGCCGGCACGGAGTGAGCAAAGGAGAGATTAGGAAGATGTGAAGTCATGGGAGTAGCAAGGGTTTCTAAGTGGCATTAAAAACTGAGACTTTAACTTTGGGGGATAAGGAAGATTTCTGAAAGGGTGGAGAAGAGGAGGGACATGATCTGACACATGCTTTAAAGGATCCCTCTTGCTGAAGGAGAATAAGAAGAGATGATCAGTAGACCAGTTAGAAAGCTATTGAGAGCCTGCAAGTGAAAGGACTAGAGTAGCAGAGATGGAGAGGAGCGGGCAGATTCTGGATACAATTTGAAGGCGGAATGGACTAGATTTGTGCATGGATTGGGTAGGGAGTGTAAGGGAAAGAGCACAGTAAAGAAGAACTCTGAAGGTTTCTCCCCCCCAAGTAGAAGAATGGACTTTTCATCATCTGAGATGAAGGAAATTGAGGGAGGAGCCGGTTTGTGAGGACGAGCAGACACTCAGTTTTAAACTTGCTAATTTTGATATGCCTATAAGACCTACAAGCCTGTAAATGGATAGGAGTGTGCAGTTGACTACGTGAGTCTGAGTTCAGGAAAAAGGTGGGAATCACAGTTGTAAATTTTGGACACTAATACATAGTTGTTATTAAAGCCATTGACTAGATGGTTTTACCCAGGGCTCCTCATGTAGAGAAGAGAGATCTGCAGACTGGTCCCTATCCACAAGATGATTGAAAATGTCACAGAGTTGAATTTTTAATGATCTCTTAAATAAATTTTTACAAAGTGTTAGCTTTTCCCCTTCTCTTTCAATATAGTGGTAATTTTTATATTGTTATGTTAATAATATTAGTAACATATTAGTTTTCTATACAAGTTAGTGACCTGGAGTTCCTTTTAAAATACTTAAGTAAAAACATGAGTACATTTAAACTGTTAATTGAATAATAAATCACACTAATGTCACCCAGATATTTCAATATTTTGAACACCGTTTAGGAAAACATTTGAGAAACACAGATGTATTAGAAAGAACCATGTCCTGAGGTCAACAGCCTTAGTCCTTATTATTAGGCAAGAGCTTTTCAGTGTCTAAGCAAGTCTTTCATAGTGTCTATGCTCATTTCTTTATTCTTAAAATTTGATAATAATACTTTATCCTAAAAAGCACTCTCTGTTTATTCCGCTAAGAAAATGCAGCCTCGTTCCAAGTGATTTTCATCAGGACAACGGTTTTCATCAAATGTCCTTAGATTTGGAGGAGGGTAAGAGTTTTTTTCTCTCTCTCAGGGAAAAGCATGTCCCCAAAAGACATTCCACAACTATATACTCTGGCAAGTTACTTAACATGAAAATGTTCTCTATTTATTACACTTACCTGATGCACAGAGTAGCGTGTTGAAAGTTTCCTCCTTGGCTATTCCTTCAGGCTTTATGTTGACAACAAAAATAAAACAGTAAAGCGATACTGAATGTGCAGGAGAAAAATTAAACACTTGAAAGCAAAGGAGAAAATGTTGGTGAAAAATTGGACTGTAGATCTACCCACATTCTTGGGAATGAAATGTTACTGTCAGGTGCATATTAGATAATGCCATATGCAGTCATAAGGCCTCTGAGACTCACAGAGAGTAAACTCACGTACCTCAACTAGTAAGGGCTTGACTACAGTGTCCTTTGGTGCATGTCTTGGGACGTCAGTCACCTGATTGTCACACATTTCCTGAAAATGCACGGCTTCTGCGGTAGCTGTGAAATTCACCTTTCCTGGGGAATAAAGTTCTCAAGCAGTTAAATGGTGATTCTATATTGAACAGTTTCTTCTTTTTAAGTTTCCTCAATGTGTCCAGGGGTTGGCTTCCTCTTGATTAGTATTAAAGGAAGAGAAAAAGCATGTATTGGGGTCAGTGCAGAAAACAAATCATCTCAGCACATGAAGTGGAATTTGCTAATAGCGTTACTACTCACCCAGTGACTTTGGGGTCACAGTCCAGGACACGGTTTTCCGTCCGTTTCTACAGATACAGTGAGGTTCTTCATTCTTCTCTACTGGGACAGCCAGGAAAGCAGAAGAGACCTCCAGCTGCACAACGACCTGTCCCCCACACCCAACCACAAGTTTGTGAAGAGACACGGAACAGGGTGAACACTGGGGAAGACGCTGGGATGGACAATGTCTGTCAGTCCAAAGGCACTGAGAAGCTGAGCAAACATGGTCAACTCTACCGGACACCTTGTCGTTTAGGTGTTTGAAATAGGAAAACTGAAAAGCTGACAGGAATTAGGATAAGTGTTTAGGGTTTAGCCTTGTGCAAACGGAAGAAAGAGATGTTTTCTTTAGTCAGAGTGAAAAACATGAAGCAATCAGGTGGACATAATGTCTGAATTTAGGAATACACAGATATAGGAGCCTGAATGAATATAACCTTACCACCTTGGACCTGTCAGGTACCTTTGCTCTTAGCATCAGGTCTGTTCCAAAATTAAGATATATCACATGCAGTTCTGATTTCCTGGGTTACCTAGGAGACCTGGTAATGAAAGGTGACTATCTTCTATTCTCATTCACTTCCAGAGAAGTGCCCTTACCCGAATGCAAAAGGCCAAGTAGTTAAACACAGTGGCTTTGAGTGTGAAGGCTTCTCCTCGCACCACAGAATAAGGGAGGGTGAGTTCTAGGAAGAAAGGCTGGAAGACTTGAAGAGACACAGTAGGAGAGAGGCCAAGCCCTGTGGTTCCAGACAAGCAGAATGCGCTGGCCTTCCACTCCGTGATGGTGTCAGGGACCTGCGTCGCCAGCTCACTTCCACCTGCTGAGCTAGTGAAGGAGCAGAGAAGAGGACTGTGAGCAAGTCTTTTTTTTTTTTTTTTTTTTTTAACACAAACTATGGCTGATCCTGGAAAATGATAACTCAGTAACTAGTTTGGTAAATGCGGAACCTGATCTAAGCATTGGTGCTCCTAGTGAGGTCTTCAGGTGTTTCCCTTCCTCCCTCCCTTCCTCCCTTCTTCCCTCCCTCCCTCACTTTCTTCCTTTCTTCTTTCTTACATTTTTGCCTTCCTTTTGTTCTTTCTTTCAATCTCCCTCCCCTCCCTTTCCCTTTCCTTTATTTAAGAGGGATGGTAGCATCCTATTTCTACTATTTTAGTTATCTGTAGACCAAATTAGGAAAAAAATTATCACTGTTTATTGTGAGATAAACCAACTGTACACCTCAATGTTTACCAGAAAAGAGCAGAGCAGAACTAAAAGGATCAGGAATCAAGGATACCATCAGCCACACACAAGGATTCAAACCCTCTCCTAAACTAAATTCCAGGCAACACACAACTTACTCAACTACCACCAAATCCCAGATCCAGGTCTCAGGGAAGTACTTCCGGACTATCTCTTCCACTTGCATTCTCTGAAGTTCTTCATCGAACGTTTGGTACATAATTTCTGGTTCTGATCCCGGAAGACAACACACAGGCCCCAGTGTGAACCTCATTTTTATCATCAATTTCTTATAGCTGCCTTATTTCTCAAGTGGAACAAGGTCATATGCTTGGGGAATGTTTATTATTGGAACAATTTAACCTTCCAGCTTGTTATTTTGTTCACTTTCCTACAGAAAGGCTAACCCTATTTTTTCTTCACATAGAATCTAGAGCTAAATATATTGTTCTTTATAAATAAAAATAAATGAACTGTACACATACCTCCTGAATCTAAAATAAAAGTTGATTTAAAAAAGCAAATGTAGCTCTCTCTAAGATGGTTATTCAACTGGTGAAGGGCAGAATGAAGAGTAATTTAATACACCAAATATTGCTCTTACACTGAAATTATGGTCACATCTTTTCCATTTGCAGTGAGAATAAAACAAGAGGAATGGATATTAGCTAACCAAGACGATTCCGGGAATGATTTTTTGTTTGTTTCAACATTGAATGAATATGGAGACATAAACAATAAGCAAGAGGATAAGGTAAAGTATGTGGTTTAGACAATGGGAGTCAAGAATGAAAAGACAATCAACTTTAGATAGGCTGGAAAAGACTTTACCAAAGCAGAGCCTAAGGTGATCATTGATGCATGGGAAGCAGAGGTGAATGGGAAGGCATTCCCAGGAAAGGACTACATGAAAATATACACAAAGGTGGAAGGGTGCTTCATGGGGGTAATAAAAATTTATTCTCTAGGATTTTTTTTCTGATAAGGAAATATCTTTAATGACTTCTTTGTTTTCAACTAGAACATTACTCCTTGCCTTCCCAGCCAATGAATCTGCTGTATTAAAATGTCTTTACTTTTTTTAACACTTTTTACTGCCATCCTCATTTTTTTATTAAAAAATAAATTTAGTAGACATTCAAGCATGCAGAGAAAAATTTCTCTAGGCCTGATGACAGTAGAAAAGAATTTTGAAAGTTAGGCCCTTTTCAGCTTTTCCTCATTTCCAGGTATACTTGAAACACACTAAGAGACTATGCAGTAGTAGAGTATCTGCCAAAAGTTGAATTACTCTCTTTTGTTCAATGTTACAAAAATCACTTCAATTTCCATAAGAAGGTATGAGAGAGACCGTTAATATCCACATGGGCCTTCCCATTTCTCAGCCTGCTCTGCATTTAAAGCAGGAACATGGGCAGAAGTGATGTATACCGTTCCTGCTCCTGGCTGTAAGAGTCACATGCAACCTCCTTCTCCATGGGTATGACCCTGAAAGCCACATTGGTGATGGCAGAGTCACCATAGTAAAGCAACTGTTTCTCTCTGATTCACTGTTTGCCAGGGAACTGTTCTGGAGAGTGTCTGAGCTTACAAGTAGATTTTCTATGAGCAAAAATAAAACTATCATATGCTTACCCACTGAGATGTAGGAGTTTGTCTGTTACTGCAATTTAATCTAATTCTGACTAATTCAGGTATTGAATCTACCATAGATAAGGAAGATCTAAAATGTCAAGACTATTAAAGGCAAAAACAAAAAGGTAGTTGATATTGATGTCAAAGAGAAAATAACAATAAATGCTTAAAATCCTATATTTGAGGAAAAAATATTATTTGAGGTTAACTTACCAAGAAATTGCTGCAGTCTCAAGATGCAATACTTAGAAAAATAGATTTTTATCTTAAACCAACTCAATAAAGCACCATTTTTCTTCTATTCTGTCAGACAAATAAATCGCACACTTACCTCTTCTTGAGCCGTCTTGATGTGGACACAAATGTGACTTATGGATTTTTGAGTTGGTGAAAATATCTAATCCTACGGACTGAAAAAAAATAATTGTTAAAGCATACTGGCAATCCAATCTTGAGACTAAATAATTACTTGAATTTGTACTGTCCTTTCACTATTATTTTATATATGGTTTATGGCACATCATGAAAATTACACATAATGAGGAGAGCTATTTATAAATTTGAGAATTACACATAATGAGGAGAGCTATTTATAAAAAGTCATAGAGGGTGAAGTTCATTGAGCTAGTGTGTGAATAGGATTTGGAATTCAAACCCATTTCTGATTCTTATTGCTAAATATTGTCTGGTATACTCTAATACTCCTTAGTCACTTTTTTTGCCTCCATAAAACTGAGTATCTTAGACTTAGATATTTCCTTCTCCTTTTTTTCTCCATGAAACAGTATCTGTGTCTATGTATGCATACACAGAGCTCTCCTTATGGCTTTATTACAAGAGAGCATTTTTTGCTTGTTTCTTGTTATTTTAAATTGAAGGGTTGCATATTGGAGGTCGTTCTTCACAGTCTTAGTAAACTCTGTTTTGTTTATGTTTTATCAGAAGATATGGCTTTTCCTGAATGTCTACACTCCGCTCATTCCTGTGGTCCTTTCCTCTTTTTTCTGTTTCTTTTAATTGTCTCAGATGTCTGCATCTAAAACCCCTATTCAGATGCCCCCAGTTGTCTAGAGTCCACCTGTTTCCATCTTCCCTCTTCTTCAGTATTAGTCACAGATAAATATTATTTGCTATTTTATCTCAGAGTATTTGGGAAACTGTGGGACTCTTGAGCATAGTTGTCAGTGGGGGTTGTGATACACGACAGAAAGAAATAAACCATAAATAAATGTTCAATGATGAAACAGCTAGTTAATAAACTAGGAAGTGTTCTTTCCGTCCTTCTACCACCCGATTTACGTTTCTGGAAGGTCCAGAAGAGGGAGATTTAAATTGCTTTCAGCTAAGCTGTAGACCTCTATCAGACGAATGATATATCTTCCTGAAGGTATGATAGAAGTTGTTAGTGCTGTTTGATAGTGATAAGATTTAATTTCACAACCTGGATAATTCTCCTCAGTTATAGTTAATACTAAAGAATTACATTTTTAAGACATTCTAACATTTCTAATACAAGTTTTGTTAATCTTTTTTAATGAAAGACAACTTTAAGTTTTCCTGGAATTTTACTGCCCTGTGAGGACTAAAGTTTTGCACTTTATGTATTCAATCCTGAATTCGTTCAAGTGTTTTTTGTGCAAATGCTGAAATGATGGTCACCAACACAGTGCTCACCTTTCCGAGGGTGTCAGACACATTATGGAAAATATTTTGTTTTGGTTTTCTCACATATTGGAATCCCAGAGTCACTGAGAGGGCAATATGATGGTAGTAAGTAGCTTCGGGATCCATTTGGTTAAGGTTTGCAGCCTAAAAGTTAACCACTTTCTGTTTAAAGTGGCAGACAAATTCATGTGTGAATATCTGTGTGTCCACAAAGTTCTCCGTCTCTGAGATTTCTATATTTTTCTGTTACTTATCACTTTGTTGGAGGGAGGAAATTAAAAATCCTAGAGCTTAGAACCCATTGTTTCTCCACTTTAACAGAGGCATAGAAATTCATTTTTGTTGTTTTTAGGAAAAAGAATTACCATGAAGATACTGTAAAGTTCGTACCAATCCAGGACCCGCTCTGTTACATAAAGTGTTCCCTTAGGAGTTATGCCTTTTGCATTGAGACAATCTCCACCATAGTCAACCCCAGGACTTCCAACTCTAAAGGTATGTGAAGAACTCTTTACTGGTAGCAAATTATAGACCTGCAACATTGAGAGAACAAAGAAAATCTTTTTCTTTTGAGCAAATTTTAAAATGTGATAATCAAACACTGCATGTTCTCACTCATAGGCGGTGTTAACAATGAGAACACATGGACACAGGGAGGGGAGCATCACACACTGGGGTCTGTTGCGGGGGGCTAGGGGAGGGACAGCAGGGCGTGAGGAGGTTGGGGAGGGATACCATGGGAAGAAATGCCAGATATAGGTGACGGGGGGATGGAGGCAGCAAACCACATTGCCGTGTATGTACCTATGCAACAGTCCTGCATGATCTGCATATGTACCCCAGAATCTAAAGTACAATTTTAAAAAATTAAAAAAAAATTAAAAATGCCTGCTTAAGTTGAAAAGAAAAGGTGATAATGTCCCAGAGGGGATTTAAAAGATTATGGTGTTTATTTAACATTCCCATGCTTACATGATGAAAAGCAACACAGAGACTCATGGAATGATATCAAAGGTCATGGATCCTAATTCTTTTTGTTGTGCAAAAGAAAGTAATATATAGAGAGCTGAAATGAATCGGTCAAAATCTCAAAATTCATTTTGGTTGAGTAAAAATAAAACTGTCTCTATTTCCCAGAAAAAAATGCCTACTTTTAAAAAACATAGAAAATGTTGACATCACAGAGACATGTAATGAAAGAATAAAAGCCACTCCCAGCCCCCTACCTAAAACAATCCCTGTAAATACTTGTTTCATTTCCTTTTTCCATTTCATATGGCTAAGGCTGTACCAAGTTTTCTTTTTAGTCTACTATATTAGGACCAAGTTTAGCTTAAGAAAAATTGAAGTACAGGGACAAAGGAGAAATAATTCAATTCAATTGTGCTTTTGCCCAGAGTCTAGTGTAAGGCCACCTGCTGAGGTACACAGTGTTCAGGCCGTTAAACACACATGCAGATCTTCTGATCTGGCTTCTGTCACCTGTCATCTGTGCCACTGTAGTAACCTCTTAACTGTTCTTGTGCTTTCATTCTTGCTCACATACTTTCAGCAGCAAACATGATCTTTTCAATAGATTCATCTCAATTGTCCACTCTCCTGCATAAATTTCCTCATTGATTCACCATTGCACTTACTATCAACTCCAAATTCCACACCAAGTAAACAGAGCTTGCCACGATCTTCCCAGTTTTCCATCCTACCTGCAGCCTCTATCACCCTCCCCTCTCACTGCTACATATTAGGTGATTACCTTTTCCTTTTCAGTACACTCCAAATTCATTCTGACTCAAAACCTTTGGCATGCTGCTTCCATTTATTGGTAAGTCTGCTTTGGACTCCCCACTATTCTCCAATGTAAAAATTTTAAAATTGCTCAACTATTTCAAAAATTTCTCACCACCTTTATTCTTGATATCAATACTCTGTTTATTCTTTTTATAGTATTTATAAAAATCCAGAATTTTTATGTTTATATGTTTTTGTTGCTTGCTTGCTTTTATATCTCACAAGATCATAAATCTGTATTGGTAAAAGACCAAATCTCAATTGTCCTTCATTAGTAATCCTGCTCTCAAAACAATGTCCATCTTATAGTCAAGATGCAATAAATATTCCTTAAGTAAATAAGTGAACCATGAAGCCAGCAAAATATACGGCTGTTCTGAAAGTGCTTCACTGCAAGAGACATTTTTAGAGACAAGATTGAATGGAAATTCTCTTTTGTCCACACATAAAATCAGTGAATCAGTGCCTGGATTTTCAGAAAAGCATAACGATTTTGCATAGTTACTTGAAGATATATTAGTGGTGGGTTGGGAAGTGGACTTAAAAGAAAAGAAATTAGAATCAAATTCCTCCTTTAAAATGTATTGTTTTTATCATCAATGTCTTATAGCTGCCTTATTTCTCAAGTGGAATAAGGTCATATGCTCAGGGAATGTTTATTATTGGAACAATTTAACCTACCAGCTTTTTATTTTGTTCACTTTTCTGTGGAAAGGCTAACCTTATTTTTAACATATTGTAGTTGTGCTTTCCTCATTCATAATATTAAAGTAATAATACTCATCTAAAATAATTATTATTCATTTACTCACTCATTAAAAATGTGTTGATAATCTGATGCACATAAGATTCTCTGTGGGGCAAGATGGATAGAGTCAATATCTATCAGTATGCTGTCTTCAAGAGACCCATTTCATGTGCAAAGACACACATATGCTCAAAATAAAGGGATGGTGGAAAATTTATCAACCATATAGAAAACAGAAAAAAGCAGAGGTCACAATCCTAGTTTCTTTTCTTTCTTTTTTTTTTTGAGATGGAGTTTTCACTCTCGTTGCTCAGGCTGGAGTGCAATGGTGTAATCTTAGCTCACTGCAACCTCTGCATCCTGGGATCAAGAGATTCTCCTGCCTCAGCCTCCCAAGTAGCTGATATTACAGGCATGCACCACGATGCCTTGCTAATTCTGTATTTTTAGTAGAGATGGGGTTTCTCCGTGTTGGTCAGACTGGTCTTGAATTACCGACCTCAGGTAATTCACCTGCCTTGGCCTCCCAAAGTAACTTTGGAAGTGTGCCACCATACCAGGCCCCTAGTTTCTAACAAAACAAACTTCAAACCAAAAAAGATGAAAAAAGACAAAGAAGGGCATTACATAATGGCAAAGGGTTCAATGCAGCAAGAAGAGCTAACCCTCTTATTGGGGTGCATAAATATATATGCACCCAATACAGGAGCACCCAGATTCATAAAGCAAGTTCTTAGAGAATTATAAGGAGACTTAGTCTTCCACACAGTAATAGTGGGAGACTTTAACAATCCACTGACAATAGTAGGCAGTTCATCAAGACACAAAATCAACAAAGATATTCAGGACCTGAACTAAGCTCTGGATCAAGTGGATAGATATCTCTGGAACTCTCTATCCAAATATATATTTATGAAATTTCAGTTCTTTTCAGTTCTTTTGCATTTGCTGAGGAGTGTTTTAATTCCAATTATGTGATCAGTTTTAGAGAAAGTGTTATGTGGTGATGAGAAGAATATATATATATATAATATATATATTACATAGAATATTATATATAATATATAATAATTATAATTACATATAATATATAAACATAATATAATATATAATGTAATATATGTTATGTAATATATAGTATAGCATATAATAATATATATTTAATAATACAATACATAATTATATAATATATAATTATGTCATATATAAGATATTTTTGTATTATATATAATATATAATCATTGTATAATATATATTCTTCTCATCACCACATAGCACTTTCTCTAAAATTGATCACATAATTGGAAGTAAAACACTTTAGCAAATGCAAAAGAACTAAATTGTAACAATTAGTCTGTCAAACCACAATGCAATCAAATTAGAACTTAAGATTAAGAAACTCACTCAAAACCACACAACATGGAAATTGAATAACCTGCTCCTGAATGACTCCTGGGTAAATAATGAAATTAAGGCAGAAGTCAAGAAGTTCTTTGAGACTAATAAGAACAAAGAAACAACATACCAGAATCTCTGGGATGCAGCTGAAGCAGTGTTAAGAGGGAAATTTATAACATTAAATGCCCGTATCAAAAAGCTAGAGAGATCTCAAATCAGCAACCTAACATCACAACTAAAGGAACAAGAGAACCAAGAGCAAACCAATGCTAGCAGAAGATAAGAAATAACAAAGTTCAGAAATGAACAGAAGGAGATGGAGACACAAAAACCCTTCAAAAAAGTCAGTGAATCCACCACCAACCCCACAGAAATGCAAACAACCAGTAGAGAATACTATAAACACCTCTACACACATAAACATAAAATCTGGAAGAAATGGATAAATTCCTGGACACATACACCCTCCCAAGACTGAACCAGGAAGAAGTTGAATCCCTGAATAAACCAATAACGATTTCAGAAACTGAGGCATTAACAAAAACCTACCAACCAAAATTCCAGGACTAGACAAATTTATAGATGATTGTTACCAGAGGTACAAAGAAATGCTGATACCACTTCTAATGAAACTATTCCAAAAGACTGAAAAGGTGGGCCTCCTTCCTAACTCATTTTATGAGGCTAGCATTATCCTGATACCAAAACCTGGCAAAGATACAACAGAAAAAGAAAACTTCAAGCCAACATCCCTGATGTACATCAAAGCAAAAATCCTCAATTAAATGCTGGCAAACTAAATCCAGCAGCACATCAAAAGCTTATCCAAGACAATTATGTTGGTTTCATCCCTGGGATGCAAGGTTGGTTTAACATATGCAAATCAAGAAACGCAATTCATCACATAAACAGAGTTAAAGACAAAGTCACATGATTATTTCAATAGACTCAGAAATAGCCTAAAATAAAATTGAATATCCTTTTGCATTAAAAATTCTCAATGAACTAGGTATTGAAGGAATACACCTCAAAATAATAAGAGCCATTTATGACAAACCCACAGCCAATATCACACCAAATGGGCAAAAGCAGGAAGCATTCCCACTGAAAACCTGCACAAGACAAGGATGCTCTCTCTCACCACTCCTATTAAACACAGTATTTGAATTTCTGAGTAGGGCAATCAGGCAAACAAAAGAAATAAAGCATATTTAAATAGGAAGAGAGGAAGTCATATTATCTTTGTTCACAGATTACATGATCCTCTATCTAGAAAACCCCATCATCTCTGCCCAAAAGTTTCTTAGGTTGATATGCAACTTCAGCAAAGCCTCAGACACAAATTCAATGTGCAAAATCACTAGCATTTATTCCTATATACCAACAATAGACAAGCAGAGCCAAATCATGAACGAACTCCCATTCACAATTGCTACAAAGAGAATAAAATACCTAGAAATAGAGCTAACAAGGGAAGTGAAGAACCTCTTCAAGGAGAACTACAAACCACCGTTCAAGAATTCATAGCGGACACAAACAAATGGAAAAACATTTCATGCTCATAAATAAGAAGAATGAATATCATAAAACTGGCCATGCTGACCAAAGAAATTTATAAATTTAATGCTATTCTTATTAAACTTCCATTGACAACTTTCGCAGAATTAGAAAAAGCTATTTTAAAAATCACATGGAACCAAAAGAGAGCCCAAATAGCCAAGACAATCCTAAGCATAAAGAACAAAGATTGAGGCATCATGCTACCTGACTTCAAACTCTACTGCAAGTCTACAGTAGCAAAAACAGCAGAGTCCTGGTACAAGAACAGACACATAAACCAATGCGACAGAATAGAGAACTCAGAAATACGACCACACATCTACAGCCATCTGATTGATCTTTAACAAATGTGAAAAAAGCAATGGGGAAAGGATTCCCTATTTAGTAAATGCTTCTGGGAGTGCTCGCTAGCCATATGCAGAAAATTGAAACTGGAACCCTTTCTTACACCTTATACAAAAACTAACTGAAGATAGATTAAAGACTTAAATGTAAAACCCAAATCTATAAAAACCCTAGAAGAAAATCTAGGCAGTACCATTTAGGACACAGGCATGAGCAAAGATTTTATGGCAAAATCTCCAAAAGCAGCAACAACAAAAAATTGACAAATGAGACTTCATTAAACTAAAGAGCTTCTTCACAGCCAAAGAAACTATCATCAGAGTGAACAGACAACCTACACAGTGAGAGAAGATATTAGCAATCTATTCATTTGACAAAGATCAAACATCCAGCTCCACAAGGAACTTAAACAAATTTACAAGAAAAAAACAACCCCCTTAAAAAGTGGGCAAAGGACATGTGCAGACAATTCTCAAAGAAGATATTCATGAGGCCAACAAACTTATGACAAAAAGCTCAATCTTACTGATCATTAGAGAAATGCAAATCAAAACCACCAGGAAACACCCTCTCACACCAGCCAGAATGGTGAATATTAAAAAGTCAAGAAACAACAGATACTGGTGAGGTTGGGGAGAAAAAGGCACACTTTTACAATGTTGGTGGGAGTGCAAATTAGTTCAACCATTGTAGAAGACAGTGTGGCAATTCCTCAGAGATCTAGAAGCAGAAATACCATTTGACCCACAATCTCATTACTGGGTATATACCCAAAGGAATAGAAATCATTCTATTATAAATGTTCATTGCATCACTATTTACAATAGAGAAGACTGATAGACTGGATAAAGAAAATGAGGTACATATACTCCATGGAATACTATGCAGCCATAAAAAATGAGATCATGTCCTTTGCAGGGACATAGATGGACCTGGAAGCCATTATCCTTGGCAAACTAATGCAGGAGTGGAAAATCAAACACCAAATGTTCTCACTTACAAGTGGGAGCTGAATGCTGAGAACACATGGACACATGGCAGGCAACAACACACGCTGGGGCCTGTTGGGGCGGGGGCAGTGGGAGGGAGAGCAGAGGAAGAATACCTAATAGATGCTGGGCTTAATACCTAGGTGATGGATTGATCTGTGCAGCAAACCTCCAACCATGGCAAACGTTTACCTGTGTAACAAACCTGTACATCTGGCATATGTACCCCAGAACTCAAAAGTTAAAAAAACAAAAGATTCTGTGCCAGGCATGAAGGTTGTTTTGGCAAGCAAGATTGCTCCTTCAATGAGAATATAACAGAGAATACAATGAGATAAAATTTGTAAATTACTTCATGCAATTTACGCTTGTTGCAGAATTACACTATGCCTGTCACGCTGAAGAACTTGCTTTTTGCAAACATTTTTGAAGTTCCAAAAATGATCTTATCATGTGAGCATTTCATGATCCCCAAGGTTGAAATGGGACTCACAGATTGAGGTGAGAGTTCAGCTTCAGGCTTCATTAGCAGCACACTCTGGTCTACAGCACGGAGGGCACAGAGGGAGAAGGGGGTGGCTGTCACCTTCAGGCGGTTGTCTGAGGCTGGCAGGCTCTGAGCTGAGGAGAATCTCAAATTTACCTATAAAGAGGACATGATTAAAGCAGACGCTTTTATAATTATTACAGTAACCAGCCCTTCTACTCCAGAGTAAGAGCAGGCTTTTCTATACTTCCTTTCTCTTTGTTCATCTCAGAGCAGAATTAAGAGGTGAACAGCTTAGGAACTACCAATTCAGTGTTTCTGGAAAACCTGGGAATTTGATTCCAGTTAACCCAGGTTTTCCATTCCTTGTATAACTGGTGAAATATAAATTGACTTTAATCGTATAGAAATAGAACTCTGAATAGAATTGAAAACACACATACAAGAAAGATGCATCCCTTGCTATCACTGACCTATCTCTGTGCCGTGTTTTTGTCATGACTGGATGACTGTGTGTAGTTTGCACAGTGATGTGAAAATCACATTCCACCCCTGGGACCAGCCAACAGGCATCTCCTCCAGTTGGCAGTCTCAGTCATCTGAAATTCTAAAGCAGTGTGGGACTGTTCATCATGATTGGGGATTTATTGGTCTATTTAAAAAGTTAAATATCTAATATACAGCCTAAGAGTTAATTGGTTCAGACAATTCAAAAAATGGTGAATGAAAAACAACAGAAAATTGTACAGAATTTTCCCAAAGATTTGATTCCACTTTGGCCAAAAAAATTAATTGGTAAGTGAATCTATTAATTCCTTCTGTGGATATAGACATTTCTTGAGAAGAATCTGAGTTATATAGTTGTAGCATTGGGTAACTTCCTTGATTCTTGGACTGAAAACTGAGTTGTATTGGAATGAAATATCAGAATGTTTAGCTAAATTCGGTTGCTAAATTTCACTATGACAATCCAGCTTTGTGGTCTACCGAATTAATATAGCAGTTTGGAATCGCTTATCATAAGACATATATGAAAAATAAATCAATAATTATTTATCTTCAAGATGCAGTAGTATTCATCTTTCTAATTTAAAACATGAAAACCTTGCTTACAGAGAATCTCTTTGAAATATACTTGTTTTTATTTTTAGAAAATTTCAGTTCATTAAAATGTGTTAGTGACTATGTCAAAAGAACAAGTAATTTGCGATTATAATAAACTAGAAACACTATTAGCAAGAAGTGAACACTTTAGAACATAGAAAATGTTTTACTGATATGAAAACCGAAACAGAACTTTAAGGTATATTTCAAAGGAGTCTGTACCTCATATATTATATTAGTTATTACCAATGTTATTCTTAATGAATAACTATATCCAATTGGGTATAATAAACAATTCCAACTATTACATAATATTTAATGTGTGCACTAAATCTGTTGTTTTTAAGTGGAGAAATAAGTATATGGAGTTTGAATAGAAAACTATTTTCTCTGTCTCAGCAAAGATTTAAAAAAAATTTAAATGTATCATTTTGCAGGGATTCGTGTCTGACTTGGGATCTTTCCTCACATCCTCTGTGCACTGTTTATTTGCTCATCGTCTCACCAAGATGTCTAATTTTTAAGGTGCTTAATTTGTAATTTTAATAGATCTACTGTCTTTTTTAACTTTTGTGGTAGTCAACTTTCTTCTGAATCATCTTATGAATTTTTGTTCATGTTATTTTTTATAGCTGATCTTCAATTCTGATCAATGATGATTTAAAAGGTATTTAACATGAAGTAATTGAATATAATGTCCATGGGCTTTTGTTTCTCTAGTGAAGTTTTATACTGTTGCACAGGGACGATCAGATGTTTTGCAAAATCAGAAGTGTTTTTCAGACTGGAGTCTGGGGAGAGAATTACTTTTCTGCCAATTCTGTTTTATAATACTTCTCTAATTTCCAGAGTCTGAAGAGGATACTGATCCAGAAAGAGACTCCACTGCTAGAATGAATGAGGTGTGCTGAAAGCCAGAGCATAACATGGCCATTCCAAGACGGAACAACCAACTACCCACCCACCATTAACAGTAAAGGTATTGAAGCATGAAGGAGTCTCTTCTCAGTGGCTGTGAAACACACAGAAATCCAAACAGAACAGACACTATGCTTCTTGGACACACTGTCCAAGTTTAATAGCACTCTTTAGTAAAATGGAGTTGAAGGTTTACATCAGGATCTACTGTGTATTTTTCTTATTTCACTGTATATTTAAAACAAGATAATCTAAATATAGGTCTCAGGGCAGAAATGTTCACTTGCTATAAACATATTTTGTTTTAATTTCCACAAAGCCCATGTTAAAAAAAACATCCTTCCAGGTATGTTTGAAAACAGGCATCTAAAGTCAGCCAGCAACTGACTTTAGTACTCCCCGCCTTCGTACGGAAAACCAGAGGACGTCCTAAGCGTCAGGCCCTCGCCGCCGCGCCGTAGGCCGCGCATACCCGCCCCAGATCTTCCCCCGCAGGTGTGGATTCTGCAACGCTGCAGAGAAACCCGGTGCAGAGAAACCCACTGCAGCCTCAGACCGGCGGCGGCGGCCGCAGCGGCAGCTTCTCCCAATGCTGAGTAGTAAAGTGTTTGACTTAGTAGACTCCACAATGACCATTCATTAGGTGCTTGCTTATAAGAGAGGAGGCGGAATCTTTCTTAAAGGAATGGGTTTTGTTTTTCCTCTCCAGTATTGCTTCATAAGAGGCAGAGAGGGTGGAATCAGTGATTTTTTTTTTTGTGGACTGAGTAAAGCAGTACAGCTGTGGGAGGTCAAGGTTGAAATTAACTGGGTGATTGAGGAAGGGAGGCAACGATTTTAGTGTAAGTCAATGAAATGCTAGAAGCCCCAGTTTTAAAAAGCCCTGCTAACTTCAAACATTGGGGTTAATGGCAAAATAAAGCTGTATGCCTTGAAACTGATGAGTAATTTGTGCTAATATTTAATTTCCAATCATCGTACTAAAATGATAACTATGTAAAGGAAAGCTATTTAGTATTTAATTCAAGAATAAAAAGAGAAAGGAAGTAAAACTTGTTTATGTGACTAGGAGAAATGGATTCAAGTCCTACCTATAAGCTATTAAAATATGACGTGTCCACACATGAGAATCTGCATTATAACCTTAAATGTTATCTTTAATAATATTACTTGATTTAAGCATTGACCAGCTATGTTTTTTTTAACCTTACAGGTAAATGAAGAGATGTGATCTCAAAATATGAATAGAAAAAAAATACAGAAAATATTCTGCCTTTGATTTTCTTTGCATAGCCTTTGTTAATTATGTACCTGTGTGATCTTGACTAGTAAATAACCTTATTTGGTTCTTAGTCCCTATTTTGTAAAGTGAGGAAATTGGATTGGAATTTCCCAGGGTCCTTTAGCATTCCAAAATAGTGTGATTTTATGACATTCATATATTTATATTTTTGTTATTTAATGCAAGTATGTCCCTCTCTCAATTACTTTTTCTGAAAACTTGGATTAAAAGTAAATCTTTATTGTAAATGCTTAACCAGAGTATGTTACTTGCCACTATTCTGAAATATTTTGGCAAATTATTTTGTAAAAACAATTTTTTTGAAAAAAAAAAAGAAATCCTTCCAGGTATATTTGAAAACAGGCATCTGAACTAGGCAGCTCTTATCTGATTGCTAATGTTATGATTATGCTGCTAGAGGAGTGAAAATCAGATAAACAGCACCAAATTCTGTTGGAATAAAGCATACTTATATCTCAGAGAGCTTCACATGGCAGCTTTGAATTCCTTAAATAAAAAAGATGTCATTTGAACCTATGTTAAAATTTTAGGCTATCATTATTTTTTAATTTTATTTTTATTTTTTGGAGATGGAGCCTTGCTTTGTTGCCCAGACTAGAGTGCGGTGGTGTAATCTTGGCTCACTGCAACCTCTGCCTCCCAGGTTCAGTCATTCTCCTGTCTCAGCCTCTTGAGTAGCTGGGATTACAGGTGCGTGCCAGTATGCCCAGCTAATTTCTTTGTATTTTTCATTAGAGACGGAGTTTCACCATGTTGGCCAAGCTAGACTCAAACTCCTGACCTCATGATCTGCCCGCCTTGTGCTCCCAAAGTGCTGGGATTACAGGCATGAGCCACCACATCCATCCAAAAATATTAGTAACAAAATATTAAAAAATTAAAACTATTAAAAGTTTATAGATTACTTGATTTGGAAATCCATATGAATTTTATAACAAAACAAGAGATTTAAAAATTGTGTTTGTGGTGGCCTGTTTCAGATGTCAGCACTAGACTTCTCAGTATGGCATCACTCTGCCATTAGAGGTAGTTGGGAGGAATGTTTTAGGAGCACTGTGTGTCCATTTGTCTTATTTCTTTCTTTCCCACACATCACAATGGGAGAAGAATAAAAGGACTAGTCTTAAACAAAACAACCCACCTTGTTGGCAAAACAGTTTTCAACCTCAAACTTGTCAAGGTCTGCGACAATCTCTCCATTAGGTAAAACGGTGTAAACAAGCAGATGGGCACTGGGAGCGAGGACTGATTCTACTCGAAAGGAGAAGGAAAACACCCCTTCCACTGGAGAATTTAAAAAGAAGAACAAGCCCAGAATAACACATTAGGAACAGAATTATCAATTTTTTGTTTTAAAAAAAAGGCATTTCCAACTATGGACTTTATTTACATTTGGAGCACACTGAAGTAAGAAAAGACTTGCATTTACACCACTGTGCAGGAAATAGTGTTCAATGAATATATGCTGAGCTAATGACATTTTCCCTTAAAGATACAGGTTTAATTGTCCATTTCCTCTGCTTAAGTAGGAAAAAGACATTTAATGCATGTCTCTGTTTCTAAATTTAAAAACATTATTCAGAAAGCAGTCAAGAGAGAAGAAAGAACTTCTAGACACTTTTGGTTATAATTCTTGTGTATATGTAAGGACAATACAAACAATGCAACACAGTCTTTTCCTTCAGGCCACTTATAATACAGCAGGGATACAGATACAGATCACATACAAAGCCTGTGAGCCTTTGATTTTTAGAATAGAATTCTGTGTGTTCATCTTAGTGGTTGTCCTCTGTGTGAACTCCATAGTGCTTATGTAACATTCCCCTTGAGTTTTTTCATGAATGTTCTAAGTTTGATCTTTGTAGCATAAAATTATTCTCTAAAAATTGTACCCTTCCTATATATATGAAAGATTTGAAGACAGCTTTCATGAAAATACAGAGAAACAGCAGAGTCAAAATAAATCTGAAACAGTAAGATGAAAGCCAAATAAACGTGGAATTCTGGAGCAGGGTTAGACATAGGCGGGAGTTAATTTTATTAGGAAGCTGCAATAAATGGTTATTACACTAGAGTACTTAAGATTTTCATTGAGTTTCCTAAATCTCAAAGACAAAGTCAAAAAACCATTTACATAGCTGTCATTAAATAAAATAAAGTATATTTTTTCTTAAAAACAGGGCCACTTCGGCCGGGTGTGGTGTCTCAGGACTGTAATCCCAGCACCTTGGAAGGCTGAGGTGGGTGGATCACCTGAGGTCAGGAGTTTGAGATCAGCCTAACCAATATGGTGAAACCTTGTCTCTACTAAACATACAAAATTAGCTGGGTGTGGTAGTGCATGCCTGTAATCCCAGCTACGTGGGAGGCTGAGGCAGGAGAATCACTTGAACCCAAAAGGCATACAGTGAGGTGAGCTGAGATCGCACCATTGCACTCCAGTATGAGCAACAAGAGTGAAACTCTGTCTCACACACACACGCAAAAGAGAGAGAGAGAGACACTTCTCCCCACCCCACCACCTTAGTATTCAGTCCATACAGGATTTAAACTCTTCTGCAGAAACAAACTTTGAAGGCATTGCTTTGTGAGGCACTTTATTTTTCATATGTTATGAGAGACAACCTTACCTGCTCTAAAAATATCAATATAATGTTCAATAACATAAAATCAAAGATTAAATAGAAATTTAGAGTCAATGTTTCATATTTGAATGAACGTATTCAAATTTTATGCTTTATTTCAAGCAGAAAGAAAACAACCAGTAAGAGATTATATAGACCTAAGAGATGTTATAGACCTAAGAAGAACCTACGGTGAGCGGGGTTTCAGAGTGTGGGTTTTACATCCTTATCATGACCTTAGAAGCCTCTTGCTGGCTCAAAAAGACTGGGAGAAAGTCTATGAAAAAAAAAGTTTTCATCTAGAAGTAGAGTTACAGGAAATTTACTTAGAGGCTAATCTGGAGCTCAAAAAAATTACAAACAAACATTCATATTTTGAAATCAAACTTAAATTCATGATTAATTAAAAGAGTATTTTAATCAAACTTTACATGACTATTTAAAGGAAAAGTTGTAAATAATTGAGTTAGGTGACTAATTAAAAATCAATTTTTATTTGAAAACATGTACAGGATATTAGGGTATAAGTTTTGCTTGATGCTGCATTGAACTACTTAAAAGAGGCAAAGGGGAGCTAGAGAAATATAATGACTGAGAGGAGAGTCCTCTTGGCGTGGGCTTTTACTAAGTTGAGCACGTTGAGATACTTTTTTAGGTATCAACTTTCACACAAAATAAAGTGTACGGAAAACTCTAGGGTTTTATTTAGCTCTTCTATTAAGAGCATTTAGAAGAAATGGGATTTGTTATAACTTGTAAGTGTTTAGGTGCTTAAACAGAGGCAGCACCTCGTTATCTCTACTCGACTGTGGGCATCTTGAGGGCGTAGAGCATGCTTTATTAACACTGTTATCCAAGATTTCTATTACAGAGATGCATTAAGACAGGAATGTATACTCCCTTTGGATATAATTCTGGTGGATTTTTTTTCACAATTTGGCTCTGGTAAATTGTAAACCAAGAGATAACTTATCCTTGATTTATGAATTCATTTAAAAATATTTATTATCTACCCACTGTGTGCCAAGTGCTAATACAAGAAACAATGTTTCAGAGTTAAAATATAAAACACATGCCAAATCTTAAATATATATTCTTCACTTTTTCCTGGATATATTAACTGACCCTGGAGGTACAGGTGTTTTGATCTTTCTAAATGAGCTCTGTTAATAAAAGTTGCTTTAGTCAAATGATAGCTCATAAATATTCAATTTTGTTTTAAATTTCAAAACAAACTAACAAAAAGAAGTCTATTATTTCCTTATGAGATTTAACGTGGGGACAACAGGTAACAAGTAAATAGGTCAGCTGTACTTAGTTTTTGTTAAAAAGAAAATTTTACTTATCTTTCTATGAAATGTTAAACATTCTTCCCAGGATAACAAATTAATAAGATATTTATGACTCAAGGAAATAAAGAAGAAAAGTGTGATCTAAGATAGAGAAATTCTATTAACCCAGTTGATCTCAGTGACATTCAGAGAACACTTAACAGCAGCAGAATACGCATTCTAACATTTACCAAGATAGACCATATTTTCTGAGCTATAAAATGTCTCCATAAATTTAAAAGTAAAGTCATACAATCATAATGGCATTAAATCAGAAATCAGTAACAGAAAGATCTCTAAAATGTCTCCCATTTAGAAACTAAATAACACGCTTCTGAATAATTCATAGTCCAAAGAAGAAATCAAAAAGGAAAATAGAAAATGTTTTAAATTGATTCAAAATTAAAGCATCACATGTAAATGTTATGGGATGCAACCAAAGCATTATTAACAGAAAAATGTGTAACACTAAACACTACATTAGAAAAGAAGAAAGTTCTCAATGACCCCAGCATCCTCATGAAGAAAGTATAAAAAGAAGACTAAATTAAAATCAATCTTTAATTGATAAAGATCAGTGAATACCACTGATACAAAAATGAAAAAAGAAAATCAATTAAACCAAAAACTAGCTGTTTGAAATTACAATTGAGAAGCTTCCAGCCACACTGATCAAGAAAAGACGTAAATTATAAATATCTTGAATAAAAGAGGTGCTGTTACTATAGAAATTACAGATACTTTAAAACTATAAAAGAATGTTATGGGCTATTTTATGTCAATGAATTAAACAGTTTAGAAAAATAGACAAGATTTTAAATGACATATACAACCAAAAATTTACTAAAGTAGCAGCAAACTTATATTGCACTTAATTAAAGAAAATAAATTTGTATTTAAAATCTTCTCACAAAGAAAATTCTATGTCCAGATGGCTTCACTGGTAAAGTCAACAAAATATTTAAGAAAAAGAAATACCAAATGTTAATGAATTTAGATATTTAGGGAGAAGCTTTTAAAGAAAAGTGTTAAAGGGTTAGTCTGACTCTTTCTTCCTGTTTATAATAAAACTGGAAAGAAAAAACTTAAATTGAATGAGGAATTAGTCATCAAAAACGAACTAGGACTTGATAATTTGGAAATTTCTCAGCTTATCTAGAATCAGTAAAATTAAGACATTCACTGTCAGGAAATTGTGCTCTAGAAAAAAAGCTATGATGTGACTGGACAACAATTGTTTGCTAAAGATTTGCTTTGCAGAAAAACAAAAATGTCAGAGTAATTTAGTCACAGAATAGGGCTATTTGAAAATATTAAGGGCATGACTCTTAGATACCCTTACTCATCTCAGCAAAAGCCAAAATGGGAGATAGAATGATCCAGCCAAAATGGGAGATAGAAGAAGCTTTTTGTTTAAAAGAAGAATTCTCTGTGAACACAGGAGACCTACCTGGTTCTTGAAAAATTTATACTAACAGAAACACTGTCAGCTTCAGCTAAAAGGGACAGAGAGAGCATAGAGTAAAAGAAGAATGTCCTCTCATATTATGCAAGCAGGAAACAAGGTCTGATAAAACAATTCAGCTGCAAACACATTCTTCATGAAAAAGGGTGAATGATTCCAAGAGTGGATCCTGGCGCCCAGAGGACAGAGACGTGAACTAAAAGAGGATTATTCCCAGGTGTTGAAACTATGTTGTTTTCCCAGCCAGATTTCAGCACTTCTTGGGACTAATGACTCTTTTTGCCCTACGATGGATTATGTCCAGGGCCTCATTAACACCTAATTGAGATGATTCAGATGATGAGATTTGGATCTTTTGAGCTGATGAGACTGTGAGCTTTTAATCTTGTGTTAATGGTGTAATGGATTGAGGCTTCTAGGGATGATGGGTAGAGTGAATGTACTTTGCATGAGGGATGAATGTGAATCTTGGGCCAATCGGAAGATAGTGGTAAATAGAATAATGGCCCCTGAAGATATTCAATTTCCAAAACTTATGTATATGTTACTTTATATGGCAAAAGGGCCTTTGCGGAAATGATTAAATTGAGGATCTTGAGGTGTGAAGGTTAGTCTGGATTATCCAGGTGGGCCCAATGTAATCACAAGGGTCTTTCTAGGAGGAAGACAGGAAGGTGAGAGAGATTTGAAGATGGTATGTAGCTGAATTTGAAGATAAAGAAAGGAACCACAAGCCAAAGAATGCAAGAGGCTTTTAGAAGCTAAAAAAGGCAGGAACAGCCTCCCATCAAGCTCCAGCAGGAATGCAGTCGTGACACCTTGAGTTTAGCCTAGTGAGACTTCTGACCTCCAGAACTAGAATATAGAAGTGATGTTTCAAGACACGAAAATGAAGAACTAGAAGTATTGTTTTAAGCCTGTAAATTTGTGATACTCATTTACAGTAGTAATAGGAAATGAATATGCAAGCATAAGAAGTAAACTTTTTCTGTGGTTATTTTCCACAGTTTTTCAGTTATTTTCTGCCTTTTAAAGACATTTAATTATAAAATAAATATATATTAGTTTAGGAATACAATTTAAAATGTAGGAATGCTATAAAAGAAGAAAAAATCTTAACTGGGCTAAAGCGAACCCAGTATGTCATCCTATTACCTCAGCTTCTTCATCTTTGGATGAAGAGGTTGGTGACTGTTTCTTCTAATGTGAAAATAGCTCCAGACTGCTAACTTGTTCAGAATTTGACAAGGTGATAGGGGAAAGAAAAATGAAATATCAAAAATACTTACTATTTCCTTGTTCAATGGATAACACATGGATTCCTGATTGGGCGATGCTTCCTCTTGCTTCGATCTGAAGACAGAGGGAAATATGTTCATTACTGTTTTAAAAAATACATTTTAACCTAACTTTAAAACAGTCATGATATATTGGTGAACCATAATTGTATTACCCCAATCTATTTTGCTCACTAAACTTCCTTTTCAATATCTTCATATATGTGTCTTTACCTACTTTAAACAAAAAATATATAATTTTATAATGTTCTACTATTTAAAAATTTTCACTCCTAATAAATGTATTATATGTAAATATGTAAACAAAATTTATGCACTTTTTTAACAAACATTTCAAACATCTACCTTATGCAAACATATAGTGAAGGTAGACATAAAGTATACATCAATATTCTCTATTATTGCCTCTATTTTTAAAAAACTAAATGTATTGAGCATTCTCTATATGCCAGGAACTTAAGTAATTTAATATTAATTTGTGTAATTTACACTATAATTCCATGAAGTAGGTATTAATATTATCTACAGGACTAAGTTGAGATGACTGACATTTCTCTTTCCAGATGAAATTAGTAAACTATCCAAGGTCATATATCTAGGAAACAATAAACCTAGAAAATTCAAATTTATTGTTAATTTTTCTATTTTTCATGGAATGAAGAAAATGTTATTGATAATTAATGCTCTTATACAGAATTTCCTATATTTAACTTTTTCTTCTTAAAATGACTTAGTTGAGTTTTAGCCTTGGACATTTTAAATTTTGGGGCATTCATAGGAATATTGGCCTCAGAAGTTTCACTCCAACTTATAGTCTGCCTACTAATGTACATTTTCTCTGCAATCACACCAGTCATGAGCTTTGTAAAATAATTAGAATTGAATATTTTTCCAGATAATTGTTTAAAAGTTTTGTTTCCTTTTGAATTAGTTCATGGTTCTTAGCCTTTGGTTATTTATCTACTGAGTTCTAAGAAAAATTTTTCTCTTGGACTAAAATTATTTTATCCTAGGCTCTTTCCTCTCCTGCTCAATAAGTTGCTGTTGGGACTATGGAAGGAAAAATTCTAAAAGTTTTAGTGGTGACCAGAGCGTAGAGGAGATATTAAAGCATTCATACTTGTTAGGAAGTAACTTCTCTTCAAGCATAAAACAACAAAAAATGTATTATTGATATCTTGTAAATGGCATTACTTAGACAGGGACCCAGCAATTTTGGAGTCTATACAATCAGAAAGAGTTACAGTGGCTCTTATTCTTACCAAATAGTAGAAGGTGAATTCTTTTTCATCCTTGAGAATCTGTTTATTCAGGAGGTAATGTGCTTGAATCTCCTGGGTTTGCCCACAGATCAAAGTACCGATAATAGGTTTAAGGTGAATATAACTGTTGCTTGGGGAAACAAAATGCTTTGCAACATAATGTGTTTGTGTATGAAATTCTTGAACCCACCAGTTATCAAAACGATTGTCATTATCTTTGTATTTGACCTAATGGAAGGAAGAATAAATAAGCTGTTTATATATATGTATATATATGTAAATATATAAAGCAATATAACAAAGCCATATCAGAAGCTGCTTTCTTAAATATAGCATAATCTATAAACTGCTTCCCCTTGAGATCATTTAAGCTTATGCTATACTGATTTAGTAGATGTTATTCATTCACAAACAAGGTCAATTACTTTTTCTTAGCACCCTATGGCTGCAACTTGCATAAGGAGAACATTTAAACATTCAACACAAAACGAAAATAGTAGTATGCCAAAGAAACCAAGCAAGATCTAACTTGTACTAGAATCATAAAAATATTCAATTTTTCAAAGGAATACCAAGATGATATATTCAATGTCTCTTGAAGCTAAATCATATTGTCAACAGAGTTTACATACAAGTAAAAGATTTCTGACAGACTTTTCTGTTTTTTATAATTTCGGTCTCCACATGGCTTAATTTACATTTTACTCGTTATCACTTTTTTTTTTTAATTCCTGAAGTTCACGTGCTTCTCAAATATCTTTAATTCTAACCACAGTCATCTCTGTCTGTTTGATCCCAGATGCCCCTTTCCACTTACTGAAACTATAATAGAAGGTGATGTGTAGTTGGTGGTGTCGAGGGAAATGTTCACTAAACCATGCTCATCAGTAGTTGCACTGGAATGGTATCTAGCTTCCTCCACACTAACAAATACAGTTTTGTTGGGGATTGGCTGACGCTTTTCATTGGCTAGAAGAACCTAGAAATATAAAAGTCATAGCTGGTTAAAGTGTCATATGGCGATAACGTCTTCCACTCCGTCATGCTTACCTCCAGGTCACTCCCTGTTATTTACCGGCAGTCTTAGAATCTGAAAACAAAACTTTTCTGAGCTCTATACTTTGGTTTTTCTTTTTAATACTACTTCTTAAAAATCATTTTGAAGACAAATGGCAGTTTATTTTCTATTATTATTCTAAATTCACAAATCATAATTATATACATTTCTGGGGCACGATGTGATGTTTTGATATACTGTACAATGTGGAATGATTAAATAGACTAACATATATATCACCTCACTTATTTTTTCAGAGGAGACATTTGTAATTTATTTATTATCTTGAAATATACAACATATTATTACTGACTTTAATCATCCTGTTATGTGATAGATCTCAAAATCTTGAATCGTTTTCTTGGATATCTCATGGGCACTCAAATTGAGAATATCCAAAAGTGGGATCATCACACTATCATCTCAAACTTTCTCCATCTCCAGTGTTCTCTCTTTCAGTATATGGTTCATCCGTTAGACAATTGATGCAGGAATACTGAGGAGTTGGGTTTTTTAAATGAGTCATTTTCCTCTTTCACTGCTTGTTTCCAACTCATTGTCAAGTGCTGTCTCTTCTCCACATCTCCCATCAATACACGTTAATTCTATCTACCTCTCTCCAAATCTGTTGCTACCATTCTAGTTAGACCACAATATTTTTTCCCATCTGGTTTCCAGCAGCTTTCTATTTGATCTTCTGCATTTTCTTGTTGCTTCATTCTTGTCTGAACCATTCTATACAGCCTGAGCTAACCTGATCATGTTACTGTCTTTCTTAAGACTATCAGTCACTTCTCAATCCAAAATTCTTACCATATCTTAAAAGGCCTTAATAACTGTTCTTGCTTGCCTGCAATTATTCAGTCAATTCGGTCATGTTTTTAACCTTAGCGGTCATTACACTGGTTGCTTTTTGGTTCTTTGCTCTTGAAAAACTGTTTCATACCTAGAGCCTTTGGCATTCTCCCTTTTATCTTACATTTCTGGCCATGTCATACTCATCCTTCAAATAATCAGTTCTTCTCATCATCTTCTCTGTACCTGAAATGGCTATATGAATCTATATCTGTATATTTATTAATTTCTTGATAATTTGATATGAAGTACTAGGATAAATGAAGAAAATATAAAATCCAAGTATAAAATATCAGATATACAATTCAAAATATAACCTGAAGCATTTGCTCATGAATTGTTAATTAAAAGATTAGTTACTACAAAAGATAATTTAAAATACCTAGAAATCTTACATCTCTTATATGAAAGAAAATTGATAGTTTACTAAATGATTGGCTCTAAAATGTGTCAATATTGATATCTGTTTTAAACTTTAAAATGAAAACTACTTTAAAAAGTACCAGTAATAAAACATTCAATCATCTAGACGAATGTTTGAATTCTTCCTGTAAAAATTATGTTATAAAATCATTGTTTATAAAGAGACAATCAAACAGTATGCAGCTGAACTACACAAATGTATAACAGAGGCATGTGAGGAAGTTAGTAAAACATGCTTTGTTTTTCTGAATTTTGCACTTATATTTGCTTTTAAAATTATAATTTGCTGTACTTTTTTCTATTTGAAATACTATTTTTTAAAGTAAACTTTGATTTTGTGATTTAAAACTTAGTTTCTTAAAAACCTCATGCCCTGAACACCAAGTGAGAATTTATGCTGCCTTCGCAAACTGTTGAAAGAGGCACTCCCTAGGGAGAAATAACTTTTGGCACATTGCATAGCAAAGCTAAAGTTACAAAAGCAGGCTAAAATAGCTCTTTCACCACACATATATTTTTATTTCTCCCATGTCCTCTATAGGAAGTCGAGTATGGGCACAAGAGCTGTCTCAGAAGATCCTGACTTTAGGTTCATAGTCTGGAAAAGTTTTAAATTAAGTATATGAAGTTTTTTTTTTAAGGACTGTTTCCATGTCATTGAAAATATATTAACAAAACTCCATATTGATTCACTCAAAAAAAAAAACACACAGAAAATAATTATCAAGAGTTTCAAAGACTCTGTAGTCCTCCACACTATGAAAAATAATATAGCTGTCCTTTTGTGTCAAGAGGCTGAAAGAGTGGAAAACAATGATTTTATGTGACAGGAGAAGGGAGAAAACTAACCAGGCACTGTTAATTATTTTATGGTTAGTATTTTATTTAATCCTCCCAGCAAATCTAAAAGATAAGCATTATCCACGTTTTATTTGCAAATGAGAAAATTCAATCAAAAAAAAAAGATGAATAATTTCCCCAAGGTCAAACGCTATTAGTTGCAGACCCATAATTAAAACCCAAGTCCAAAGCTCTTCCTGCTATATACACACACTGCTTCTACTAGAGGAGAGGGTGGGGAAACAGCTTTTAGTGACACAAATTCCCATGATTCCAGACCACATGGCAGTTTCCCAGGGGTGGCAGAAAAAGCCTAAAATGTAAAAAGTACAGGCTGACACCGAGGCCCGTGGTAAATGCCTCATTGTATTGTGGGAAGTCTGATGGACACTTGGTAAATGGGGAGGAAGACGCATTCCCTTGCCTAGGGAGACGAATGTGAGAGCGCCTTCCTTTAAACTTTTCGTCCTAAGTACGTCTGCTCGTAGAAAAAGCAGAATAACATCTTCTAGAAAAATCGCACGAGAGAAAACCGCAGCAGAACTCCTGCCGCTAATATAAATGCCCTCCCCCTAGATCTACCCACAAATTTCCGTTAAAAAAACAATACAGCAAATGGAGCAGCCATTCAACCCACCGAAAATGAGATATTTATCAACAATAAAACTGCGGAGACTAATCAAAATATCTAGGTTCTCTGCAATCAGTTGGAATTGTGTCAACTCATTTACTGATCCAACAAATACACACTGAATGCCTGCTACGTTCCAGTCACTGTTCTAGGTGCTGAGGACACATGAATAAACCAAGTAAATGAAGATCCTTGCCCCCTTGGAGCTGATGTTCTTAGACTGACCATGGTTGCACAGAATCCCTTCATGCTAATCAGAATGTGAAAGTCATATTTTTTATTAATAAAAAGAAAATTAAAAAAAAAAGCCTCATGCCCCAAACTGTGATCATGTTAAAAATATTTTTTTTTTACCTGTCCATACCAGGGGAGTCCACGTCTGTAGTTTGAATTTGCTTTAGTAAATTTCAGTATGCTTAAGTTATTTGTGATCCCACATGATCCATACCCAGTTAATTCCAGCCCTGAAAAAGAAATGAAGTTGAACCATTCTGTGTATTAAAAACTCTCCTCCTACTTCCCCCCCAGCCTCACGTCATCATAGCAAAATACCATCCACATTCTCTTTTCTTTATTCTTCCCAGAGTTTCCCACACTTACAAGCTATTTGAATAGCAACTTGACATTAGCCTCACCTGCACATGAAACAGTATTGGTACCCATAATCCCTAATTCCTCTGGTTTTCCACCCATGTTATTGATTTTCTCATCTCCTCTATGATCTTGCTCCATCTTGGTTTCCCCCTCTCTCACATCCCTGCTCTCCCTCCACAACTTTCTGTACACGATTGGATTCTTCACAATCACACTGGCCTAAAATGTGCTTGAATTTCTGATACAAACTTTGTTTCCAGAAAGACCTGTCGTTTCACTGCATCACCTATCCAAAGGATGGTGGACATCTGGTGCTTTTCCATTCCGTGACGTGTACTCTGCATCTTGTTCTCATCAAACTCTTAAAAGATCCCTTACTTGCCCTCCATGTTGAATTCTCATCTCAGACTTCATCATGGATAAACTCTCAGTAGTACTCCACACTGAGTATCACTGAAACTCTTCCTTTCAGGGGCTTCCAAAAAATTATCCTTTTTTTTTTTTTGCCCCAGCTCTATGATTCTTATTTAATTATGCTGATTTATTTGTTACTTTCTATCTCCGAAATTCAGTTGTTTCTGTCCTTGGACAGAAACCTCTTTGTCCTGTCTCTATCCTAAATTTAGCAGTGCTGAATGAGCTCACTTTCAGAGTATTTGCACTTACCCTTAAGAAGACATAGACACAACGAGAATGGATTTAGATTTACATCTCTGGTCTTAATTTAACTCTGGCTCTCTTTTAAAATTATCAGCTAAATACATCCCCTTGCATTTTGATATTCCAAATTACAGTTAATTATCTTTAACACATCTCATTGCAATAGTTCTTTTTCATCAACTCAATATCCTGGTTAATGGCATTTCCATTTCCCAGGCCCCAAATTTAGAATCTTTGGGGTCACCTTTATTAATCTTCTGATGTACCACATTGTAGCACATTTTTTCATCTAGCCTATCGTCTTCAGGTCTGCTAGACTTACTTTTAAAGAACATCAATTTATTCAGATTATTCTTCTCAAATATATTGAAAGATATCCAGGCTTTTCAGAATAAATTTAAACTCTTTAGTGTATGATTTGCTTTTCTTCACATCTTAGCACCAGCCTACATTTTCAGATTCTTCTGAGATCAAACACGGTTTTTGATGCTTATCACATTTTCCCCGTCCATCATTAATCTTTCAAAATATTACCTACCTATATAAATCAGTTGAAATGCTATTTTATCTATAAGGTTTTCTTTGGGCTCCAGAAGGTATACTAGAATTAATTACCACTCTTCATATTCACTTGGCCCTCATTTTTGCATTTCTTGCAGAAATTTTATTGTGCCTTTGTGCATACACACACACTTAATTTCTGTGGTTAGATGCATAATTCCTTGAGGGCATGCACCATGTTATTTTCATAACCTCCAGAAACTATAGAGTGCTTTACATGAAATGAAAGTTTGATAAATGGGTATCACATTAATAAATATTTAAAAACAATACAAACCAGTTCCTTCCTCTTTGACTTTGGCTTCCACTTCTATTTTCATGTCATACCCTTTTTGTTTCAGCTGAAATTTTTTAGTTTTTAAGAGTTGTGTGAAACATCCTTCATTGTTTGCCTGAAGAGAAAGGAAGAGAATTCTTGGGTCTTCCAATTTGCTACTTAAAAAGTTAGCTGTCAATTTATGAGAATTTTTCATTGGTCATAAAAATAAATGTAACAAATGTTCTGACCATCTTTTGGTGCTTATCGTTTCCCAGCCCAAGAATGACATAATGTTTCTTCATTCATCATCGATTTACTCATTATCAACCTTTGGCTTCTCCCCTCTCTTCTGAAAACTGATCCCATTTCTGCCATATTAAACTTCCCAGAGTTTCCAAATGTGCCGTGATATTTCATAATTCTATCTTTTTGCATATGCTGTTCCACAAATGATAAGTTTCTTTCTCCCATTCTTACTTTAACCAACAGTTAGGCTCCTCAAAACTTAGAGATAACATATTCTGAGAAGGCGTTCATAACCACCATTACCTAGATATTGACTAAGGATTGCTATGTTTGTTTTTTTTTGTTGTTGTTGTTTGTTTGAGACAGAGTCTCACTCTGTCACCCAGGCTAGAGTGCAGTGGACATGATCATGGTTCATTGCAGCCTCAACCTCCTGGCTCAAGTGATCCTCCTACCTCGGCTTCCCAAGTAGTTGGGACAACAGGTACGTGCCACCACACCTGGCTGATTTTTTATATTTATAGAGGCAGGGGGATGTCACTATATTACACAGGTTGGTCTCAAACTCCTGGGCTCAAGCAGTCTTCCCATCTCAGCCTCTGAAAGTGCTGGGATTACAGGTGTAGGCCACTGCACCCAGCAAGGATTGTTATGTTCTCAACTGTATATTCTCAATATCTAGGACATTAATAGGAAGATATACATTTATTAAATAGATGAATCCTTGCCATAAACAAGCTTTCAACTAAACTTTGGGGTACATGTTTTAATAAAGATTTGTTTTCATTTAAATGTTTTTATAGGAAAGTATTGCATAATAAAATATAATCATATTTAATTTATTCTTATATAGATGTCATGACTCACTTGAAAATAGAAGTTAATCCTAGTCTCCCTGATACATTACAGATTTGGGCAGCTAGATTCCTCCCATGGATCTTGCTTATCAGTGTCTGCCTTGGTGTTCATTATTATATTGGTTACTCTGGCCTCTCATTCATTTGCTCTCTGCAGCTTTGATAACATTCTTTTCCATACCCTTGAGGTAAGAGGTGGGACTCAGCTTTGGAAGTGGGTCTCACACACTGGACCAAATTGAGAACTCACTAAAACAGGGATGCAGGGGAGGCTGCTTTCCATAAGACATGCCCATCAGTGTGCCAGGTCAGTTTACCGTTGCCATGGCATCACACAGAGGTAATGCCCTTTTCCATGGCAATGGCCTGATGACCCAGAAGTTACCACCTTTTTCCTGGAAATTTCTGCATAATCGGCCTCTTAAGTTCCATGTAACTAAAAGTGGGTATAAATGTGACTGCAGAACTCCCTTTGAGCTACTACTGTGGGCACACTGCTGATGGGGTAGCCCTGGTCTGCAAGGGGCGGTACCTCTGCTGCTGCTGTGCACTGCTGCTTCAGTAAAAGTTTTTGTCTCTAACACCTCTGGCTTGCCCTTGAATTCTTTCCTGGGTGAAGAAAAGAGCCCTCTTGGGCTAAATCCCCATTTGGGGGCTTGCCTGCCCTGCATCACCCTTCCAGTGTCTGTGCATACTGCCACACCCTGGACTTTTACACACTCTGCCTCTGAAATCAGGAATTTTTGCCCCTTTAGAAAAAATACATCACATCCTACTTTCAGCTGTTTCCCTTAATTATTCTTATTTCACTTCTTCCTTATGTGTATTGGGCCTCCGATCTATAGTCCATCGAAGTCTTCTTCTCTTCAGCCTTAAGCCTATACTGGTTTAACATTCCTTCCTCCAGTGCGGTTTACATTCCACGGCATTGCCATTTGATTCTCCCACTAGCCAAATTCTTAACACCTGCCACATATATTTTTCTGTTATCTGTTTGATAAAAGCCAACTTTGGATCCTTCCATATCCTTCTATGCCCTTATGTCTGGCATTTTGACTGCTGTTGGAAGGAAGTTACCAAACTGACCAAATAAATACCACTCTGCACCCTGGAGCCTAGCCCTCAAGGAAGCCCCTAACACTGTCAGGCGATCTTAGAATTTTTCCCCTACTCCTCCATTTTGCCTGATGAGTATTTCAGATTCTCTGTTGTATTGTATGCACTATTGTAATCCATGAGAAGAGAAAACCTTGGTATTAGTGTCCCGAGGAGAGCAGTTTCCACATACCTGTTGACTGAATTCTTCACAGATATCACATGAATAGTTATTGTTGCAGGTTCGTTGGAATGACAAATATTTTCTGCATACACTAAGTGTCACTAGACCAGGGACAGGCTCTCCGTATGTGTACCTATAACAATAAGGTGGTCACGCAAAAAGCTATTTAATACAAATAGTACAGATGTTTCTTCACCTGATTTGATTCATTAATACATCCACCGTAAGCAACTCTATTGCCTCCCATATTATTTGCATTTTATAAACACTTATTCTGAGAGACTGTGTCTTAATTGTCTATAACTCTAAGAAAAAATACTGGAAGAATCTTTTTGGAACAGCTCCAAATGGAAAATCACCAATTTAGTTTTTCTCAGATCTTTCTTCCCTCTCAGTAGCTGTTTTACTATTAGATGGTCCTACTTCCCACTTTCTCTGCTGTCAGACTATCTCAATCCTGATTTCAGCTTTGACAACACCTCCTACATTGTTTTAGGGCAACATATTAAGAATATGTAGAGAGTGTATTTCTGAGTTCTCCTTGATTTATAAGTACTTTAAGAGGGTAAATGAGAAGTTAGATGGAAAAGCAGTAGCTATAAAACAAAAATGTTATATCATAATGAATCAGTTTAATTCTGCCTAATATGATCGGAGAATATGACACAAAGCCATAACTAATTTGTTGTTTCTCAAAGCACATTTTGTGGACCACCAGCATTGAAATGATCTGGGATATGTGCTGACACGTGGATTTCTGAGACTTTCCTCAGATGTATAATTGGAATCTTTGGACCTGGGGCCATGGAATCTGCATTTTAAGTAAGCACACACCCTCACCCATAGATTCTGATGAATATTGATGTTTGAAACTATTGCCTTAGCCCAAATGGTGGGGCAGATAAGTTTACGGTCAGTTCCCCAAGCTTCCCCTTTGTATTGTTTTTTTCCCTGAATTCCAGTAAGTGCTGATAAAGTCATAAATCATCTACTAAATTTCAGTTACTCTTGGAATCTTTAAATCTGGATCAAAAGGCTTTCCTTTTGATGAAAAAATTTAAAGCACTGAGTGTAGTGAGAAGGATGAAAACATGTTGTTCATACTACTCCCAAAAGCAAGAGGGGACATTTCTCTCTTGTGTGTGGAGGATGCTATAGTGCACTAAAAGGCAGTAAAAGGCAATCAAAGGAAGAAATAACTACAATACCTATTTTTAACTCTATCATATGCATCCAGGACTTGAGCCTAGCTTCCTCCCAATGATTTTCCACCTTTTCTAATAGTTTAAGAAATTAGAAGCAATAAAGAAAAGGGAGATAACAGCACACAGAAGGCGTGAGCATGAGATCCGTAGTTGGATGGACTAGATTCGGTTTAGCACTGAGTCTAGGATACATACATGCTTCATAAAGCTAGATTGCTTTTTAAATTGCAGAAGCAATATAGAATAGTGATGAAGAGTTTGGGGTCTGGTTCCAGAACATTGGATTTAAATTCCAGTCTGCCATTTACTACCTGCTGTAATGTGAGCAAATTTCTTACTCTTTAAATGTTATAGTTTCCCCATTGTAAAGTGAGGATAACAATCCTTCCCATCCCACAGGATTACCTTCAGAATAAAAATGTACGTAAGCACAAGGCACTTAGAACATTGTCTGGCACATTTTAAACATCCAGTAAATGGTTTTATGATTAGCAGACATGTCATCTGCAACCGTCCCTGCTCCCTACTGTGAGCTTGGGCCAGCTACGAAATACTTCCAAGTTTAATAACTGTTATGGACAATACCTCCCCTCAAATAGAGTATGGAAATAGAAATGAGATGAAAAAAATGCAACTCACAAGGCACAGGCGATTACCACAAATTCTTCATCTAGAAGACCAATAACCTTGGGCATTTTTACTTGGACCTCAAATTTAGGCAAAACTGTTTTCATAAAAGAGAAAAAAAAATGGTGAGAGTGGGCAGGAGATCTTGCGAGTATTAGTAATAGATGCTATGACAGAACCTTTACTATGTGATCACATGAAATGACTTCAGCTGCACTAGGGAGCCCAGGGACAATACTGAGATGGAGATGACATCATTACCATGAGCAATCTGTACTACGTTCACTTGGTTAAGCTGATAATACATTACTCTCTTTCTCTGAATTTGTGCAAGATTTCCCAAAGAGAGGGAAAGCAGCACCATTAGTCCCTGAAGATCATCACAGTTAGATGTGGTAAAAAGGGACCAATAGGTTCCAATATATTCTTATTTGTTCCCTCCCTAAGCCCAGCTCTTCTTCCCAAATACTAGCCCTGCTGACTAACAGAGGTCGCAGGCCCACCATCTGACACTTGGCTATGAACCTACTGAAGTGCTAGCTATGCAGAGCGCAGAGGCAATAGCCTCGCATAGATTCTTCTGTCAGCGCCTCTGCATGGTTGGTCCACTTGGGCAGCTGAGAGTACCCGTCTTCCTAGACCTTTAAAAGCTCACATTTACATATCCGCAATCATGCTTCAGAACTGGCTAGTAATTTTCTCTCATCTGTCAAATCCTCCTGTTGGCCTCTTACTTTTCTAGCTTCTCTCACAGTTTTGTAAGGTGTTATTCCTATAATATATTCCTATTCTGGGATTCTGATGGCAGTTCTGGTGAGTTTTGGGAACCATGTTTTGTGATAGGACTTCTCAGCCATGGCATGAAACATTTCATTTACATTACAAAATACACATAACTGATGACTAGTAAGATGGCTTCAATGTCTGACTTAGTAATCGACTATGGTCGAGTATTAACTAAATCAACTGTGTTAAAGTTTAGTTGATTGCTACACTTATTTGAACTATAGTTTAGTTGATTACAAAATTCTATGATTTAGGAATCATAGTTGATTAGAGTAGCATAGGTGTAGGTTATAGACAACCATAAAATAATCCCAGGAAATACTTTCAGTTATAAAATATAAAAAACAGGCCAGGCACGGTGACTCACGCCTGTAATCCCAGCACTTTGGGAGGTTGAAGCAGGCAGATCACAAGGTCCATAGATGGAGACCATCCTGACTAACATGGTGAAACCCCGTCTCTACTAAAAACACAAAAAATTAGCCAGGCATAGTGGCACAAACTTGTAATCCCAAACTACTCGGGACGCTGAAGCACGAGAATCATTTGAACCCCGGAGGCAGAGGTTGCAGTGAGCTGAGATCGTACCATTGCACTCCAGCATGGGCAATGAGCAGGAGTCCGTCTCAAAAAAAAATGAAAACCCCCCAAAAACAGGTACATAGTGTATGTAAGTGACACAATGTATTGGTTAACAACTTATGTTTGAGAGGGACAGCAGGGGGTGGGGAGTTGGGGAGAGATAGCATGGGGAGAAATGCCAGATATAGGTGATGGGGAGGAAGACAACAAATCACACTGCCATGTGTGTACCTATGCATCAATCTTGCATGTTCTTCACATGTACCCCAAAATCTAAAATGCAAAAAAAAAGAAATAAACAGAAAAAAAAAGATCAAAGGGATCTATTCAAATCTTTCTGCCTCTTAATGACTCTGGATTTTTGTAAGTTACTAACTTTCCCAGTACTGATACGGTCATTTGCAAAATGGCATAATAGTAGTATCTGCCCCAGAGGGGCATTGTGAGAATTAAATGAGGTAGTACACAAAAAGCACTTAGCAAACATATAGGTACATTTAAAAGCTTGCTAATTTTCAATTGTCATATGCTAGACCTTTGATTCCTACATATATGTAAAAACTATCTAATATTAAATACTCTGATGTTATAAATGCCCTACACATGTAGCATTCTTACCATATTCATTCACCTCAAATGAGTGCTTTATATCCTTCCCTGACTTTCTCTGCAGTATGATATTGTAGGAACCCAGAGACGGCTCCACTGATAGCGGGAAAGAGAGTTGGCTGAGTCCCGTTTCCAATTTGAGACTTTGCCAGTGGAAAATTCGGTCACTCTTGGGGTCCTATAGGGAAAAATAGTATGAGATCATAGAAACAATTGAAATATATACCTTTCAGTAGAACGGCAGATTTACAGATAAGAATGGTATAGGGAGCTATATCACAGGTGGTTGGTAAACTGGCCCAAAGGTATTAGCAAAGGTTTATAGGAATTCCAGCTGGAGATAAGGCCAATAAGTTTACTAGCTCTGAGATATTACAGATAACATTCCATACTGATGCCGGTTTTTGGTATTATGTATGTTTAGGTTGGTCAGAAATATTGGACGAGTCACTGAATTGCATCATCTCAAGAAAAGTTCCTCCATTTATATCTTATCCACTTAGAATTTAAGGTGGTTAGGGAAAACAGTATTTGTTTAGCTTTGGTGAAATGGGGAGGGGAGAAGGGAGAGAGGCAGTTTAATGTAACTTGTAGTGAATCCTCATTCCAGCTGTAATGTACAGTATAACACTTACCTCGATATAAACCACTGGAAACTGAAAAGAAAAGAAGCTAGTATGAGCACGTGGTAGAATACAGAAGGACAAAGACATGACACAAGCACTGACAGAGCGTATGGACAGAGAAAGTGAATTTCTGTATTCCAAATGAGGAAATACCTTGTTTGCTTCACAGCACTTTATATGTTTAGTTTGGGACTTACATCTCTCAGGAAGTCATGACTTTCCTGTTGTTAAATAACGTACAATTGAGGAAACCTATTTGGATAAAAAGGTCTGAATAATAAGTTTATTATTATTTCACAATGATGTTCGTGTAAGAGGGAAATCAAATTCACACTTTTATTCAATGAAAGTAACTGGAATCTTTACGAGGACCTCAATTGCATGCTGAATTCATTTTAAGAATGCAGTGTATGGAGTACCTTGATTCTGACCTCTTTTATTCTTCTAGCAGACGTACCCTTATGAAATCTTTCTGTAGTGGGTTTAAAGTACCTCTTTTATTGGTCTCAAGTTTCCCAAAAGAATAGGGCTTACATTTTCCCTCAACCTTCACCTATCGTTATGAGACTCACCATTTCATCAACAGGGTGGAAATTGACATCCACAGAGACAATACGGAATTTCACTGAAACAGAGATATTTTCCTGTGAAATACCCCAGTGGAGCCTGAGGGAGTAACAGCATCCCTGGATTCCCAGGACTGCAGAATAAAGTAATGAAGAAGCTCCTCCCCTCTCCCAAAGGTCCGCTTGCTCATTCGATTCCCCATACCTGTTTGTCCTGGTTTGTATATGTGTTTGTCTGTCTGGACAAAGACTAGGTTCTCTGGCGTGGTTACGTATACTGGTTTCCTCTTTTTGAAATGCAGAGTTGGCCCCTTTACCTCCACAGCAATGTCCGCCCAGGAAAATGCTAATTGTGGAATCTGTAAAACAGAAATGAGCTGAAGAATCTGCCCAGACTCACTTCCAAATTTCTCAGCCATTAGGAGTTTCTGTCTTCCTGGTTATTCCCTAGAATTAGTAAGGGACAAAGTCAAGGATTATGCTCCTTGTTTTAAAAGTAGATTATTATGATGTTGTAACGTGACAGTAACAAAATTGAAGGAGAAAATATTGCAATAAAATGAGGTAGTTCTTCAAGCCAGTTATGACTGAAATGGGATGCTTGCACTTTCATAGCAAAATGGTGATATTAAAACAATTATTAAATTTTATTTTTCAAAGGTCAAAAGCATTATATATTATCTGGCTAGGCATGGTGGCTCATGCTTACAGTCCCAGCACTTCGGGAGGCCAAGGTGGGCAGATTGCTGGAGCCCAGGAGTTCAAGACTAGCCTGGGAATCATAGTGAGACTCCCACCTCTACAAAAAATAAAAAAAACATCATCTAGGCATGACAGTGCATGTCTATAGTCCCAGCTACTCAGGAGGCTGAGGTGGGAGAATCACCTGGGCCTGGGAGGTCAAGGCTGCAATGAGCCATGATGGCACCACTGCACTCCAGCCTGGGTGCCAGAAAGAGACCCTGTCTCAAAAACAAAAATTATATGTTATTATTTGTGATAATCACGTATAATTAAACACTTAATACCTTAAGTAGTAAAAGGTCAAAAGGACAATACATCAACTATCAACCATTGGTGAGATCTTAGATAATAAGTCAGTCATTTGACTTTATAGATCTCAGCGTTTCTGTCTGTAATGGCATGAATATTATTTATCTCAGAAGTTTAAGATCAGATAAAATCATTTCTGTAACTACTGTTACAGTTTATGCATGGCACTCTGTAAATATTATGTGAGCATATTCAGTAGAACTTCCATTCCTAAAATCTAATTTGAGATTCACTCTGTATTCCTTATTTTTCCTTCATTATGCAATGTTATTTTCAAAGGATCAGAAACAAAGATATCAGCTAATATGCTCTTTCTCTACCCATCTCCCTTATTTCAAGGAGCAGTACTGACAGTGAAGGGACGGCAGTAGAAAGAGTTTCTTCTGGTCACCCGGTCTGTGAGGAGGGGCCTGCTCTGCATTTCATACTTCAGAGTTACTTTCAGTGTCACCGTCTCATTCAGGTGATTAAGGATGACACAGGCCTGTTCAGGAATTCCACTGTAGAGGTGAGATGGGACCAGCAGTAGGTACTGCCTGTGGAGGAGAGAGGTCCAGATTAACTATGGAGGGGTCAAAAAGACATCATTATTATGACCATATTCTAGATAATCTTTGCTTTTGTCACCAGTCACGGAACAGAGATGTGTTTCAGCAGGAGTGTATTCTCCAAAGGCCAACCCAAAAGATCTGAGGAACTGAGAAAACCCCAAATTAAACCCCAGATATGCTTCTCTTCTGTTGTGGAAATATTCACCCACATAATATTAGAAATCCTGTTGATAGCCAGGGGTAAGTAATCCATGAGTCACTATATATTTTGAATACAAATTTCAAAATTTTAAGATATGAATTAATCAACAAATCATCATTGAAAGCATTAAGAACCTCTCTGCATGTGGTCTTGGGTTTGGCATGGATGATACTACAAATCTCTTTGTTCCAGGAAACTACAAAAAAAATACGTTTAATACATTGGGAGAAGCTGAATTGCTCATCACTGCAACTTTGGGAGTAGCCATAACTTTTCTTTCTTTAGCTCTTTGGTGATGGAGACAAGGCATGCTGGGCTAGGCTTACCACCAGATACATTGCCAGATACACCTGGAAGAAAATACCACTCTCCTGTCACCAATTGCCTCTCACAGTCACCCAAACAGACTACATCTTGGGATGCTGTAGGTGTGCACACTCTTCTCTCTCTTCTTGAGTGTCCCTGTCTACCTGGAAAACTTCTATGTGCTTCATTAGACTTATCTCAAAAGTGACTTTCTCTGCGTGGAATTTGGTGAAGCCCTCTCTCTTACATCAGGCCTCACGAAGAGTGAGGTTTCTTTGGAAGTAGTCTGTCAGAATCCTGCAATGCCTGCTTCTGATTTGTTCTATAGTTCATTCTCTGTGCACCATCTCTCTACTTTTCCATACTGTGAGGTGCTGAGAGCAGCTTCTGACTTTTGTTAAACTGTAGAATCCCAAGACCTAATGCCAGCTCCTAACGGTGTGCCAAGGATTGAGTGAACTGCCACAAAAATCCTAGCTTGTCTGTAGATCATGCATTCATCTTGACAATCCTTGACTTGAGAAACACATAGTTACTGAGTCATTTCACAACTGTTACAACATGCAATCCATTTTATGAATCAATAAAAAATGTGTCCCTTTTTGGGTAGGAATTCTGTTTTCTTTTTTGGTAAATGTTTCATAGATGTTACTGACCTATGTCTGTGAGTTTCCTGAAATTGGTGAATGTCTCTTTCCACATGAGCAGTAATGACTTAATGATTCTTCCTAGCTCTTTTGACAGCAGATAATTGTGTAGGGAATTAGGAAATACAGATCAAAGAGATAATACAGCGGGAAAAAAGGAGGACAATGTAATTTTCTGGAAATAGTGCTTACGGTTCTGCAGCAGCTGAAGCATCGCTGGGAAGGAGCAGCAAGAGCAGGATCAATACCGGCTGGGGCAGTTGATTTCCTGTCATGGTGCCGCGAGGAGGAGGGCAGAATGGGAGTCTGGAGCCCTCAATTCTTTGAACCATGTTCTTATTCCAACTCGCTGGTTTTTATTTTACCAGATGGGCAGTGAAAGTAAACTGCCAATCATTTATTTTTGTAACATATTAACTACTTCCATTATATAAAAAAAAAAAACAATTCTAGATAATTTTTATGACCATGTCTATTATTTTATTTACTTTCCAAAATTTTCTAAATTCCTAAAAAATGGTAGTTTGAGGCTACCACTAGCTCAGGTCATTAATCAGATTTTAAAATAAATCTCAAGAATTATCAAAACTTTATCATCTTAATTTTTAATTAAAAATTTTAGATGATGCATTTGAAATACTTGACATTACAGGGCAAAACAATAATTTCTCAACACTGTCAGCTAAGGCATCTATACTCTTGTGATCTTCAAACATTTTCCTTGTATTCCTTAAAAGCATTTTATTAAACATGCAATATCTTACATATACTTGACATCAAAAATTTTTAACCATTAGCAAGATGATAAAAAAAGTGTAGTACAATACTGACATTTGAAAAATAAAAGTGTAATATCACTTTTTAAATGTGTCTAACGAAATGTAAACACTGCAGATTTTTTTTTTTTTTTTTTTTTTTTTTTTTTTTTTGCCTACTACTGTTCCTGTAAAACACACGTGCATACTTTTTTCACCAGTAAGAAACTTTATATCACTCTTGTTTCTTTTTGATCTTGTGTTTTCATTCAGCTTCCTCAGGTAATTTTATCCTGGAGTTGCATACTTCACTATATTTTATTGATTACCCTATTATATGTTTCTGGAATTAAATATCATCAAAAATTATCATAAAAAATATTCTTGACCCTGTAAAGTTCTAATTAGTAATAAATGTTTTCTAAATTGCATTATCATTAAAATTATTATCAATATACTGTTTGTAAAATTATATATATCTACTATAATCTTAATAGATATTAAAAATGAGAACATGTTGTTCAAAATATTTTTTTTAGTGAAATAAATTGTGTATTTCAGCTGGCTCCCTCAAGTAAGATCGTGTATTCTTGGATGAATATTGCTTATTACTGGATTAAAATGTTTCACTTATTCTCTATTTTTTCTACTCTGCTCTATTTCAATTCTAGAATAATTCTATTATCTTTTCTATTGTATAGATGTAAGCAGTAAGAAAATTTATTCACATAAAAGGAGAAATAGAAATAGAGGACATTCTATTATAACAATGTTGTCTAATTATTTAGGCTTCCAAGTTATAAGCCAAAGATCACATCATAATCATTAAAAATTGTTTTAATGATCTATCAACTGATAAATCCTCTGTAATTTTATTGAAAACAAAGTGCTAAACCAGGTCAATTGCAAAAGGATTTGGAAATCAGTCATTATGATCATTCTTATTCTCGGTTCCTAGAAAGTATTCAATAAAGGCTTAAAAGGACTTATAAATGGCCACCAATCATTACTCTGCTACTTAAAAACACAACTTTTACCATATACTCAGAAAGTTTGGAAATTTTGTAATATCATTAACCTTAATATACTTTTGTCAATATAAAGCCTCATAAAAGTCTTTCATCTGATCAAAACCATAACCTGTACATTTAACTCATTTCATTTAAAGAAAGTGTACACCAGTAACCTAATTTACAAAACCCGTCCTTATTGTCAAAATAATCAGTCAAATTAAGCTCATTTCTGACAGGAAAAAATGTTGTTTTATTTTTAATTTCAATAAACCCACTAACATATATTCCTGGGATGACTCTCCCGTTTTGCAATTCTAAGATAAAGAGTTTGGCTGAATATTTGCGACTTAGATGAAGTGAGACAACCCTACCTTGATATTTCTTTCCATGCTGTCTGCTTAATTCTTACGGGACTCTCGGGGGAATATAAACATTGACAAGTTGGAAAAGAGAAGAGGGGATTTTAAATGTGAATTCTAACCGTATCTGTCACCTCCACAACACGTACGAGTACAGAAAGTTTCAGAACAGGCCAGAAGAACCCATTTCTAACATCATGTTTTTCTTACAGACAGATGGGTATTTGAGACCTACAATGGGCTTATGATGCTTTGATTAAGAGAGTTTGTGCAAATATCACCATTTTGATTAATCCTTTTGCAAGACATTTTTCACTCCAAGCTACATCTAAAATAGATATAACTGCAAGAGAAAATTGTTACATTAAAATGAGCTCATAAGTTATGCCTTGATTATATTACAGCATGATGACGGTGATTTTATGTCATTACCTACTACAATCGTGGGATTATTGATCATGCACAATTTCAAGGATCCCAGAAATGACATTGACATAAACTGAGGGCAAAGCTGACTGTAACTAAAAGATTTTAGCCAAATGTCAAAGTCAAAGATAAATGTCACAGTGCCCCAATAAATAGTATGTGTTTATCAAAAGCGATAAACCTGAAGACTTCATCACAACATCAAAGACAAGACAAAAGCTAATTTATGACCATAATTATAGCATTAAATATAGGGACTAGAAGAGAAGAAATATATGTGAAAAAGGTTGACTTTGTAATTACAAATAGTTTTGATATGTTAATTGTATAAAAGATTTTTCAAATGGTTCAACATAAAGCTATTTTTCAAAGGAACTCTACATTACCTTTGGACATGTTTCTAAACAAACTTTATTTCCAAAGACAAATGTGTTTACAAAGCATTGAGCAACTTTGAGTGGGTTGAGAATGAAAGTGTCCTTGCCACCTGAGTATACACTGGGGAAGGCAGAGTTGGAATCATTGGCATATGTGGAATGAAATTAATGCTTACCTTAGCACATTTGGAATGTAAATAGCAATACTTTTAACAAATTTAAAAAAAGCAGGATTCTTGGTTGTAAAATTTATCTACCATGATAATATGCTGGTTAATCCTGTATGTTTTCTCTTCTTGTGAATACTTGGTCTGGCAGAGGACAGGCTGGAAAAATCAGGAGATTGCTGACTATGTTTCCATCCTTAAAGTATTTCCCTGTATGGATTCTGAGAGGCAGAACAAATGATTTAAAAAATGATGAATGTGCTTTTTATCTTATAAGAAAGACTCACACTTAATATGACACTATGCCAATATTCAGAGATCAGGCCAGAGGGCTTGTCAGCTGAGCTGTAATTCCACCTGCCCGCTTTAGTCAATACTGAAGTAGCGCTTCCTTCTGTACACATTATTAAAAACTGCCCTCGTGGCAAAATAATATTCCACCAGCCCAGTCTTCTTTATTATATTAAAATTAAATTTTTGATTCATTAAAAACATTATTAGGAGAGCTAAAGGAAAAGTCACAGAGAAGAAAATGATATTTTCTGTACATATAATTGACAAGTGCTTATATCTAGAATATATTGAAGACTTCCAGAAATAAATTAGAAAAAGTTCTAGCATCTTGCACAAAAGAATACCCAAATAGCTAATAAATATATGCAAAGAAAAGTACTTGGTCTCCAGAGAAATGCAAATTAATACCACAATGAAACACTCTACATACCCTAAAAAATGGTTAAAGTTAAGATTCATAATGCCAAGTTTTAGTGAGCATGTGGAGCAACCGAACCTCTCATCCAATTGTGAAAATGAATCATCATTATCTACTAGAATTCACCATCACATGACCTCTGCCGCAGCAATTTTTACCACTACGTAAACATCAAGGAGAGTGACAGCAAATGTGCAAAAAGTCTCGTATAAGAACATGTATATTTGCATTATTTGTAATGGCTCTAAATTGAAAAGAACTCAAATGTCCAACAACAGGATATGTAAATTGTGGTATATTCATACAATTAAAACTATATAGTGTTTTTCAATAAAACGGAATAATGTCATTTGAATCAGTGTCAAAGAATCCCATGAATATAGAACTGGGCATAAGATTCCACACACACACGTATACACAAACACATTACAAATCATATAATCCACTTATAGAAACACAGGTGTGTTCATTCTAAGTCATTCCAGACTAGTCTTTCTTCTTCTTAGTAAGTCAGCAATCGTAGTTTGGCTCAGGCGAATGAAATGTTCCACATCTGCACATGCATACCCCGGGATGCCCAGTTACCACAACCCCAACCTGCTGACTCTTCTACCTTCGATGCCTCAGCCATACGAAACTTCTTGCTTTTCTTCGGCAGTTGAGAATCTTTCTACTTGACTTGAAGCCTTCGCATCTTTTATTATCTTCTCCTGTATTGTTCTTCTGCAGATGTTCTGACAGCTAACTTCTTCACCACCTTAAACCTTTGCTCATATATCAGCTTCTCAATGAGGTCTACCCTGATCACAGCATTTAAAATGTCAAAGTCTAACTCCCAATCTTGTGGTACTCTTGATCTTCCTTGCTGTGCCTTTCAAAAAATAACACTTGTCATTTTATGACATATTATATAATGAACTTACTTATATTTCTTATTTATTGCCTATCTCTCCTCTCTAGAATATAAGGCAGAGATGTCTTGTTTTTCACTGTTTCTTGTTATTGAAAAGTGTATTCACTAATAACGAGCATTCTATAATTGTTTGTTGAATAAATAAATGAAAGAATTATGTGACCATGAGACATAACACTTGTTTTTTCTCTCTTAAAAGTATATCATTTGACCCAGCAATCCCATTACTGGATATATACCCAAAGGATTATAAATCATTCTATCATAAAGACACATGCACACGTATGTTCATTGCGGTGCTGTTTACGATAGCAAAGACCTGGAACCAACCCAAATGCCCATCAATGATAGACTGGACAAAGAAAATGTGGCACATATACACCATGGAATACTATGCAGCCATAAAAAATGATGAGTTTGTGTCCTTTGTAGAGACATGGATGAATCTAGAAACCATCATTCTCAGCAAACTGACACAAGAACAGAAAACCAAACACTCATAGGTAGGTGATGAACAATGAGAATACTTGGGCACAGGGAAGGGAACAACGTTCACTGGGCTAGGTGCGGGGGTGGAGGGTATAGGATGGCAGACAGCGTTGGGGGGCGGGGAGGCTGGGGAGGGATAACATCGGGAGAAATGCCTGATGTAAGCGACAGGGGGTGGGAGGATGGAGACAGCAAACCAGCATGGCATGTATGTACCTATGCAACAATCCTGCAGGAAGCAGGATGTGCACATGTACTCCAGAGCCCAAAGTACGATTTAAAAAATAAGTATATAAAAAGATCAATGGATAAAATGAATTGTATGCACATATTTAATAGAGAAAGAAGCAATAATATTTCGAGAAGAATGAGCTAGGAATAACTAAAGATGATATGAAGTCAGTCTTTGTGCAAGCAATCATATAACAGAGTCAATTATATGGTTTTATCAGCATATCACAGGGCCTTCCCCTTTTATTAGTGACATAGATGAATATGTATATATGTATATACACACACACACACACACACACACACACACACACAAAATATATTCTGCAAAATCATTAAAAATATTACTTAATATAAGAAAGAAAGAATGCCATTCTCTTTTACATTCTTCTAGTTTATTATTATTTCTCGAAAAACCTTGCTGGGGATTTTATAGAATGGTGCCTGTGCTGTGTGCTGAAGAGGGCTTTGCACAGTATTGATAATGGCAAGGCTGCAGTGAGCTAACTTGCATTTTTCTATTAGCTGAGGGTGTAGTGATAGCTGGGCACAGAAAGATTGTGAGTTAGTTGAGCAAGAGGGCTATATGTCCTGGACCAAAAAGAAAGGCAGACACAGAGCTTATCGGCTTTTTCCCCTTTGCTGTCTCGTTCTCCTGCCAGCCTCTTTCTCCTCAGTTAGGACTCCATAGATAGTATTAAAATAAGGATTTTTCTTTTACCAAGGACCTGCCAACTTGGGGCATGTATCACCACACCTGGCTAATTTTTGTATTCTTAGCAGAGATGGGTTTCTCCATGTTGGTCACACTGGTCTTGAACTCCCGACCTCAGGTGATCTGCCCGTCTTGACCTCCTAAAGTGCTGGGATTACAGACATGAGTCACTGTGCCCAGCCTTTCTTTTTCTTTGTTTCTAATGGAGAGGGAGGACGTAGCTAACACCCAGTCTCTGGGTGGATACTAACTTTGCACACAGGAATGGAAGGAGGAATCCAGAGATGGGGGTGACCCTGAGAGCCAGTGGCCTGCCGAGAGGATCCGTGCAACCTCAGAGACCCAGAAAGCCAGCGACCCCACCCATTAGAGCAAGTTTCTCGCCCTATGCACTTTTCTTGAAGAAAACAAACCTGGATAAGGTGAAGCCAGTGGGCTTAATAGTTTCATTGCCAATCCGAAGCAAGGGCCACAGCTCCTTGTTAAGCCGAATAAGCATTGCAAAGAAATAAAGAAAGGTACTAAGAACAGAGTTATTCAGTGATTACGGGGCCAAATTGTGAAAAAATAGTAGAAACACAGCTCTTCACTTCATCCATTACTTCATGCAACATTTTGAGAAATCTTTTCTTCTTTTTATGGTGCAAGATTACCTTAATAAAAATATAAATAACACCCATCGTTCAATTATATTTAATTTAATGTAATGTTAACTAAATTCCAAAACTGTATGACTTCATTGTCCATTTTATATCACTGTAAATGTTCTTGTTTGTGTATTCTCCAGATTAGAACTTTGGGAAATTTCAAGTATTCGGAACCACTAGCTTTTACTTCCTAGTGTTACCAAGTTGGGAGCAATTCTGTCATGGAGGCCTCTCTGCTGCCATATAGATGGGTTCCATTTTGGGCGATGACTCTGACTCACCAGTGGCTGTTGCCTTACTTCTTTTCTAGCACTAAGCAAGTTTTCCTTAGTATCCTCTCTGTTCTCAACTCACACCCTCCATCGTAGTCACTGTCAGAAACCAAGGAATTCTTTTCCACGTCCTGATTGCCTGGCTTTAAATTTGGTCCTTCAAACAAATCAACCCTGGTGGGGGCAATGGCGGGTGTCTATTTTTCCTGACTCAGTATTAGTGATATTTAAAACGAATAGGAGTTTGAAATGTGTTTCTCTGTATTTTTGGACTGTCGCGCTAATATATGCTTTATTTCAATCCTAGTCTGAGGCAAATTCCTCCATTTGTTCAATCACTTTTCCCTAGTTTGCTTACTTTTTCCATGTTTTTTCTCTTTTACACCTAAAGGTAACCTTGAAAAACTACATGTGACATCTTCATTTCTACAAGTGTCCCTTGTTGGGGAAATATAAATGAAAGTAAAAGGTACCAACCCAGAAGTCCTCACCATAAGGGTATTGGAGAAGGAAAACACTTTTATTATTGAAAAATCATTAAGCCAGAATGTGATGTGCATCACAGGCAATCTGCTAAGAGTTTGCAAAGACAGAAAAATATCTCAGTCTTTTGTATTGCTGAGCTGATGCAGCCCATTACATACATGTTCTTAACATAAGCTCTAACTAGCCTTCAATTATGGGGATTTGACTGCACCATTTATCACACATAATTCGTCCTAGATTCACGTGGTTTTGGGGGCGATCGTGTGTGTTAATGGGATTTATCTAAATGAAAAATAAACTCCTCTTATCTTCATGATAAGAGGTAGTTTAACTTGGGACAAGATGCCCATTGAAGTTGGCCTCTTACCCTTCTGCAGAAATTGCAGATAGGGATGCTATCTCCTCTGATATTGATGTTTCAGAGAAATAGCTCCCACATTCTTCATAATGCTGACGAAAATCCTACCCAGTGTTCAAAAAGGTTTGTATACATTTCAAAGAGGAGAAAAGACTTAAAGTAACAAGTTTTCTAGGAAACTAAAAAAGGGGAGGGAAGATTTGTCTCTTCCTTTGTTTTCAACAGGGAATTAAAACTATTTAGAATTTTTATTTGTCCTTACACCCTGCAATAATGGATGCTTTTTTGTTTAATTGACAAATGGGATTGCCAATCCCATTTGATGAAGTAGCATATTAATGCTTGGAAATATATTCAATCATACTTTTTGTAGTAAAATTTTCTTTAACATGGTTTATTCTTTGGAATCACCTCTTTATTTTATTGAAAAATCATGGATAGGTCCATGGTGATGCCAATGAGGATTAAGGAAAAAATACATTAAAAAGCTGACCAAAGAATAAGTGTTTGGGAAGGCACAATTTTTAGAAATTGATTCAGGAGCTACAGGCACTCTTTATAACAACAACAAAAATGGTTAAACTGTATTTAATTAGCATTCCTCTATGATAACGCATGTCTGCTACTTAACGACTGACATATTTACCCATCTCTTACACAGAACAAGTCAAGGCTCTGTACTCAGGGCCTTTGTAGTAGTTCCTTGTCATGGGATGACAGGTACATGGATCAGACTTAAAACCAATCATCATTCTGGGCACAAGGTTAGCTAAGTCCAAGTAAGCCCAATGTAGCCACATCTGATCCATAGATCAATGAGAGGGAGAAATAAATACTTATTGTTGGAAGCCACTGAGGTTAGGGTTGGGTTTTAAAATCTCCATTATTGAAGCAATAATGAAGATACCCTTAATATCTTTTTAAAATATATTTTGTTTATAGAGTAGTTTTAGTTTCATAGAAAAATTGAGCATAAAGTGAGAGAGCTTTCATGTGCACCCTCTGTTCCCATATGGACAGGTTCCCCCACTATCAATATTCTGCACCAGAGTGGTCCATTTGTTAACAGTTGATGAAGTTACTTAACACATCATTATCACCAAAGACCATAGTTCATATTCGGGTTCACTCTTGGCGTCGTACATTCTATGAGTTTTGGCAAATGTGTAATGACACATATCCAACATACATTATAGTGTCATGCAGCGTAGTTTCACTGCCCTAAAACCTTTTGTGTTTCACCAAATTATCTTTTCCTCCTTACAACCCCTGGCAACCATTGATCTTTTTACTGTCTCCACAGTTTTGCCTCTTCTAGATATTGCATGGTTTGAATACTTGAATACAGCCAGAACTGAAAGAAGACACTGAGATTTAGTGGGAAAATGGAATAAAATAATATTTGACAGATAAACAGGGGCTATTTCATTTAAAACCTTGTACACTATGGTAAAGCCTTCATTGCTAGCTGATGTACAGTGGAAAGCTACTGAAGAAGAGATCTAAGCAAATGAAAAGAAAGTTTTAAAGCTCTGTTTTAGAACATTGATTTTGGAAGTATAAAAGATAGGTATTACTGATGAACGTAAAGTCTGTGAGCCAGGGAGAAATAAGCATAATACACAAGTCTGGGACCTGCACCATAGGATTCTGGTGGATGAGACTGCCACTAATGAGATGACTGGGTGACCAGGTATGGAGTGAGATTCTCTGTGATAGGGAGCAGCCAGGAATGACAAATGACATTTGAAATGTTTAAGTTCGTTATGTTTGAGATATTTAAGTAACTATCTCATACTTTGTGGCTCACAACAACATACATTCATTCTTTTATTTTAACAATTACATATAAGTAAACACTTTAGGTACATGTATAAAAATAATTTTCTAAAATATATCTGTTTAATAACATACTAATGAATATTTGATCTTATAATTAAATCAAGTATATAATATGTTATTGCCAAGAAAACTTTACAAATATATCTTCAGAAATGATACTCTAAGTGATTGGCTTGGGGAGGAGATCAGACGTGTATTTGTTTCATGCTAAACTTATCTGGAAAGAGAAAATACAGTTTTAAAATGGAAGTTAAAAATACATAGGTGCTTATTGGAAAAAAACAACAACCATGAATTCTGATCAGGTTTTACTAAACCGTAGTTGCCAAGGAAAATAAACATGTTTACGTTTATATAACATGAGTTCTTACTTTTTCACAATTCCCAGAGAAATTATTCAGAAACACGTACCAGAACTAAAGTATCAACACATTAGAATACTCCTTATCTAACAAAGCATTTTCTTTAGTCATTCAGTGATTGATGGGATACGCTTTCTCTGCTTGGATTGTCCTGAAGGTAGAATTTGAGGTAAGGGCTTGGATGCAGATAATTCATTTCAGAGGGGATCCCAGGAAACATGAGTGAGAGAGCAGGGAGACTGTGACAAAAACGGAAAAAAGCTAATTTATGGATTTGTTGAGGAGGCTGCTTCCTGAGAATCTGGGAGATGGATTTCAAGGGGACTTCATGAGAAGCATTTGGAATGCCTCCCACTATTCTTGACTTAAAGGCAGGGGCAGGAGCGTTTGTCTACCGGCCCTGGTCTCTGCCGGTTGAAGCTTTTGGGAAGTGCAGGCTTAACACTTCCGGAAGCAAACTTGACATGTAGCCCAGTTACAAAGTATCTTCTTTTACATCTCATTTTTCTTATCCTAGAATGAGGAGTTTTCAAAAGACATCTGACCACAGGGTGTGCTATATTCTGCAAGTGCAAATTCATCTGAAAGATAGTAATTGTTATTAGAAAGTTTTACAACATTATTCAAGAAGAAAATATCTTTATTTCTTATCTGTTTATTCTCCTAAATCTATGCTACTATAACAGTTTCTTTACTTAACGACTTCCAAATATACTGTATTTTTATTCTTCTGAATTACATCACATTGCATCCATACCTATATGATTATTCTTAAGAGTTTCAGGTATGATGTTTTGTATATGATATATATTAAAACTTAACAGAGGTTAGGGCTTTGTCTTCTAGAATAAAGTGTCTATGTAGCTGGCGGGATAGTGAAGACTTAGTTCCATCATCCAGGTTTTTGTAAAGAAGTAAAGATGTGGCCGGGCGCGGTGGCTCAAGCCTGTAATCCCAGCACTTTGGGAGGCCGAGGCGGGTGGATCACGAGGTCAAGAGATCGAGACCATCCTGGTCAACATGGTGAAACCCCGTCTCTACTAAAAATACAAAAAAATAGCTGGGCACGGTGGCATGTGCCTGTAATCCCAGCTACTCAGGAGGCTGAGGCAGGAGAATTGCCTGAACCCAGGAGGCAGAGTTTGCGGTGAGCCGAGATCGCGCCATTGCACTCCAGCCTGGGTAACAAGAGCGAAACTCCATCTCAAAAAAAAAAAAAAGAAGTAAAGATGTACTTACCAAACATGAAGGCACTCAAAGTTTGTAAATCACTGTTGATTTACACTAAACACTTAATAGTTTGTATCACTATTGATTCACTTCCTTTTTTTGGCTGAATATTTATCAAGATAGTATGTATAAAACAGGTTTTTTTTTTTCTCTAAAAGTCTGAGTCATTTATTGGCTGAGGTAATCTGACTTGAAAATAATTAACTTGTCCTTTTAATTTTTTAATTGGTAAACTTATTAGACTTATATTTTAGTATATTCACAGACATAATTTTTATCTAAGACAAGTACAGTGTTCAGATAAGCTTCGATTTCGAAACAGAAGACTTCATTTAGAGATCTTATTCTTCTACTTACTTGTTTGGTGTTATCAGTAAGAATTTACCTTCCTGAGTCTTGGTTGAAACAATAACAACACAATAAGAACTTGGCTGTAAATAAAACAACAACCAGAAACCCAAAGTTGCCTGACCAAGTAGCTCTGATTATAAATTTTTTAATTTAAAAACTTCACTGTGCTGAGCAATATATAGATAGGTGATAGCTAACTAGATAAATATAGATAGATGCCCAGCCTAGCCTGTTGAAGGATGAGAGGCAACAGTAAGTTGCTTCAGCTGGCAGTCAGCCAGCCTCCAATCAAGAGCCAGTCCAATGCTAAACGTATGAATGAGGCCTCCCAGATCACCCAGCTGGCCAACTCACCAGGTGAATTATAGGTGCAATTCAAAGAGGGAAGAGCTGAATCAGCCCAATCGGTCAGCCTAAACCAAAGGGCTTGGCTGATCCATAGAACCGTGAGGAATAATAAATGGTTGTGGCTTTAAAAATATATTTCATAAGAATATTTTCACTAACATATCTCTGTCATCTCCAATAGTGTATGTCTCTTTCTCTATTCAAATAAACATATAATTTCTATATCCTGTAATTCACACTAATACATAAATAAACCATATGGCAACCTTCATAGTCATTAACTTTATTTTGCCTAAATCTATATTCAGCCAGATAGCCTACTTCACATTTATTTTCCAATAGTTTTAATGAATATTTTAGTGAAAAGACTGCTTGAGAAAAATCATGCCAGTAGTGTCCACATAGATAGAAAAACCCTCAAATTTTGCTCTTGAAATTCTGATGCTTTTTGTATTAGGTAGTATGAAAAGTTACAAAACATCAAATAAGAGAAAAAGATTTCAAAAATAGGAACACCAGTAGAGAAATTGAAGATTGGTTTAACTATGTAGGCTGGTGCAAAAGTAATTGTGGTTTTTTCTTGAATGTAATGGCAAAACCCACAATTACTTAATGATAAAAATCGCAATTACTAAATACAATTCTTACCAGTTTCATAATAATCATAGAGCTGAACAGATGCTGGCTTGATGTTGGATACGACTGCATCTTGTTTGACAGAGAATGAGAATTGAATTTCTTTTTGAGTAACCTGAGAATAAATTAACATTGTTATGCATATTGAGATGTATTCCCTCAATTTCTCTCCATTTCAAATATTCAGAATTATTTTAGCAACACTATTTTGATACTTATGCCCTTAGGAAAACTTTTTTAAACATCAAAAACAAAGACAAAAGTAAAATCACATTATGCATCAACCATATACATCAACACACAAACCAAGTTATGACAGTAAACTTACATTCTCCAGGTAGAAAAAGACATGGGTGGTTTTGATTTCTACTCGCTGTACTTTGCCATCTTCCTGAAGCTAAAAATAAGAAAGAAAACTGTGCTGAAAATTCAGGGAATTTGGAATACAAACATCTAGTTATCCAAAGATAAAATATTTGATTTCAACTTGGTAGTTTTCCTGTATCTTTATAAAACTTGCAATGTTTCCATAAAGCTTCAACAACAAACATTAATTTTGAAGATTTATTCATTCAACATTTTTAAAGCATCTGTCTGTATAATATTAGTTTCTAATTTTAAATAAATAGAATAACAGAATGAATATAACTAAACACTAACTCAGCTACCTGTTTTTTAATGATTCACTGTTTTGACAATATAAGAATATAAATTATTTTGAGAATCTCATCGTTTTACTTTTAGATACACATAAGATTTGAATTCACTACTTAAGAATAGAAAATGTATTCCTCTTTTAAAAATAAACTTGTGGCCAACCTCTAGCGTAGAACAGGCCCCAACACATTTCATCTATTCTGAAGTTATTTCAGTTGACAACATTTAAATCTTTACCTTCTTGACTGATGATCTATCGGGTACAAATCCTGAAAGCATCTTCACATCAATGATTGCCATGTTGGAAGAGTTGCGCTTTCCATGATAACTTTATTTTTTTAAAAGCACAAAATTTAAAATTCAGATAAACTTTAATCATTACTTAGGAAAACAAATTGAAAATAAAACAAATTTTCATGCAAAAAAAGTTTATTTTATCATACCCTTTATAGAGGTTATTGTTCTGAGATCAAATAATCTAATTATAAATTGAAGTCAGTGGTGCTCAGAAATGACACAACATCCATCTTAATTCATTCTTAAGTAGACCCACAGAATTCAAACTGGGTCTGATAGTCTTATTTTAGAATTTGATGTTTCAAAATTTAAGAGATTTCAATGTGTTGATTTGCACACTAGAAACTAAGAAAACATACCTCTCCAGGAGAAATTTATAGAACTTTTTTCCTTACAACTTCCTTCTCTTCCATATTTTTACAAAGCCAGATTTATTTTTGCACCTACTATAATCTTAAAAAATTTTAGGCAATTTAAACAAGGTAAAATACATTTTCCAAGAAGATCAAGACAGGACAATCTTTCACATACAATAATTGGGATGTGGTTTCACTCTGAGGCAGAGAAAGACACTAGGCTACCTGAACTAGAGGAAGAAGGATATCTATGATTACCGAAAAAAGAATAGTTACCTGGCTGAAACAACAAGGTCAAATTTTGCATCAAATAATCCTCTGCAGAAAACATTGGCTGTATACACAGAAAGGGAAAATCCAGATGACTTCTTAGGGAGCAGGATGTTATATCTCAGAGTAGACTTGAATAAATATAGAATATGTTATTTATTAACTAAAGGATTAATTTTAAACTTATTACCTCTACATGAACATTTCAACTTGAAAGTTAATTTTTACAACTCTGCTTCTTTTTCTCTATACAATTAGTAACACTAGTAACTTTAGTTGACATATTGAACATATATTCTGTAATTACTTTTAAATGCTTTTTATATAATATTTCCAAAAACCCCTTGAGGTAGATACTATTTTTAACACCCATTTTACAGATGAGGGGAATGAAGGACAGAGAGATGAGTAACTTGTCCAAATTTATACAGCTATGGAGTTGCAGAGTTAGAATATATCTATGCTATGTTTGGATAATAATTTCAATCATCTGATTTCAGCCTTAAGCAACTGATAAAATTACTATAATGTCCGAACTTCAGGAATCGAGGTAAATATCATGAATACAATGAATAAGTTAAAAGAGAAATTATAGAATCTAAATCTAAAATAATATGACTTGATAATAGGCTTGGTTAAAGACTTAACTTGACCTAATAATCCCAATTCAAGTAACATTTCCAGAAGATATACCTGTTCAAGTATGAAGTAATATATGCACATTATTAATTTCAATTCTATATATACTAGTCAAAGAAGGGAACTACTGCAACTGTCCAGAAACATTTGACATATTGAGTATACTCTGGTATATTGGACTATACAGTATGGAAATGCCAGCTAATAAAAGTAGAAGGTGTGATAGAATTAGAAAATCACCACTTTGTAGTTCTTAATGAAATGGTTGATCAGGTAAAGGTCATCAATGCATGTTAAGACTTTTAGGTAAAAATTGATGATGAACTCAACATTTGCATGATCCCGATGTAATATTTTAAACGTTAATTGCTGGTGCAAAGAAGAAAAAAGCAGCAACATTAATGGGGAAGTATGGCTATCACTACCTTTAACCCAGGGATCAAACTTAACATCACTAATCATGATGCACCTCTGGATGTGATACAGTATATATAGAGATCTAGCGTTTAGTTACAGAAGACACAGAATGAGACAACAAATTTAATGGAGAACAATCTGATAAAGTCAGAATTATGGAAATTCTATACTACAACTGGCCTGATCTCTTCAAAAAATTAATGACACAAAAAATACAAAAAACCTGATAGATCTGTCAGGTTAAAAGAGACTTGAGAACCATGACAAATAACTGCAAAATATGGTCCTTGATTAAATCCTGGCTTGAAAACCATAAAGTATATTTGGGGATAGAGGTTTGATAATTAAATCATACCATAAAACAAACTATTGTTATTTATTTATTTATTTAGAGACAGACTCTAACTCTGTTGCCCAGGCTGGAGTGCAGTGGCATCATCTCAGCTCACTGCAACCTCCGTCTCCCAGGTTCAAGCAATTCTCCTGCCTTAGCCTCCCGAGTAGCTGAGATTACAGGGACATATCACCATGCCCAGCTAAATTTTTTATTTTTAGTAGAGATGGGGTTTCACCATGTTGGCCAGGGTGGTCTCAAACTCCTGACCTCAAGTGATCAGCCTTCCTCAGCCTCCCGAAGTGTTGGGATTACAGGCGTGAGCCACTGTACCTGGCCAGGCTATTGTTAATTTGTGTTTACTCTGACAACGTCATTGCAGTTACGTAATGGGATATCCTTTTTTTTTTTTTTTTTTTAAGAGATGCATATACAACATATTTAGGAGTGGTGTGATATCTCTAATTTACTTTACAATTCAGCAAAACAAGGTGAAGCAAAAATGACCAAATGTGAACAAACTATTGAATCTAGTTATTCAATATACTATTCTTTCTAGTTTCACTTAGATTAATAATTTTTGATAAGTTGAGGGTAAACAAGCCCCAAGTTACCTGCACATAAACACAGCCATTGCCATTCACTTCCACCATATACTTTCCCTTAGTTGTTGGCAATAGAATTTGTTGTAGCAACAAACGATTCTTATCATTCACTTGGAAGGCTGTATTGAATGCTGGGTCAGAGAAAATCTGCACTGAATTTTGTCTGCTCTTAGAGAAAGTGAGCCTCTGGAATAGAGTCAGAGCTTGGAGAGCCACAATGGTATCCTAAAATAAAAATGGCAGATTGTATTAAAGCATACCATGGGGTTTAGCAATCAGTCAAATGCAGCTGTGATTCATTTAAAAATAATTTAAAATGCCACTATATTTTTTCCATGCATTTTGCTTTATTTGTTAACTATGCTGTCTTGGGTGCTGTATAATTTTAAAAAAAATGTGGTTTGTGGCAATATTTCTATTCAATCATTTAACACAGACAAAACATCATTTAATAGAATAAAAATGTAAGAAGTGCCAATAAATTTTTTTAAATGCCTACCAAATAAGGCTTTGTTTTACCACATATTAAAACATACAAGGCTAAAACATCAATGGAAAGAACAAAAAGACTAAAAAGATGACAAAATATATATACTTTATATTTCAATAACAGCAGCATTTCAAATCATTGGGATAATTAATCATTACATAAATGACATTGAGACAACTAGTTCGCCATTTAAAGTTAGGTCTTTACTGTAAATCTATCAAAATATATCCTATAAAATTACATCTCATAAAATTATATTCTATAAAATCAAAATATATCCCATAAAATGAATTAGTAATTGAAATACAATGAATTCATAGTACAGAAAAGTCTGGTTAATATTTATATAATTTTTTGTGTGTTGAGTATTACTCTTAGTTTTAAAGTGAGAATCTTCAGTAGAATAATTACCTGGACTGAAAATGAAAATAATCTATATATTTAAAGCATGATAAAAATTGGAAGAAAAATAAAAAATTGACAAGGATAAATTTACTATATTCAGAAGTCTTATACATAAGGAAAAGATTAATATCCCTATTAGGAAATGTGCAAATCATATGACCAGGAAATTTATAACACATGAAATAAAAGAGATCTTCAAAAAATGAAAGCATATTCTATCTAAGTAGAAAACAGGAGATTCATTTTTATACAGAATAAATTATTACTTTTATTGTGAAATGATTTTGAAATTATATAATGAAAGGTACTCACACACTGCAGATGATAATGCAAATTGGTGCACCTTTTCTGATAAAATTGTAGCTACTTTTACATAGAACATTTAGTAGGTTAGTACTTAAGTTTTTATTTTAAAAATTAAAGTATCTTTGAATAAGTATTAAGAGATTACTAGATAAAAATGCTACACCTGTAAAAAACCTAAAAGACAGCAAATAGAAAAATGATAGCAAGTTTAATTGTGACAATAAGCTCATTTAATTCCATAAATGCAATATATAAATTTAAAGACCAATGCCACCAATGCAAAGCAGGTGCTCAATTTTCTTGTACTTATAAATTTAAAAAAGATATAGAGTTACCTTTGTGGAAGAGAAACCTCCACGGGAGTTTTGCTGCTTTGCCACCCAGTGTACAATCTGAGAGGCATAGGAAAGTTCTTCTGAAGTTAGCCGTGGCTTGGAAAGAAGAGCCAACAGCCCATAACAGGTCGTCTCTATATCTGCGGAGGAAGCCTGAGGATAGTAGAAAGACGATGATCCTTTCGTAGAAAACCGCTCTTCCAGTTCCCAGTACACAGAGCCACCTGACCAAAAAGTGAAAGGAATTCAACAGTGTCTGTGTCAAAGCATGGGATATACCTGTGTGTGGTCAGATGGGTGGTATTTGAGGGAGTGTAAATCTTACAACTGGTAATAAAGAAACCGAGGGAATGATAATTATCCCATTGCCAACCATTCTACTTATCCTGCATGTTACTCGAGGAAAGGTCAAAAACACTCACCTTCTCTTTTTGCTTTTTTGCTCAGCTCATTGAAGAAGAATTCCCTTTTGTCTTCATAGCCTACCAAACTGTAAGTGTAGGCTAGGAGAGCCTGTTCATAAGTAGTCATGGTTCTCTCCCTAGATACAGTCTCTATGCACTGGAGACCCTTTTGAATAACCGTAAACTGCAAAGATTAAAAAGGAAAAAATCAAATGTGCACACAAAAACACATACAAAAACACAGATGTAGACATGATCACTGCTAGAAAAAAATCAGGAATGAATCTTGTCTGTGCTGAAATGTTCAAAGGGCAAATGTAACACATTCATTTTAATTTCTATATAGTTCCATCTGCACAGTGTAATTTGACTATTCAGAAGGGTATTGATTCAGCATTATTCAGCATATGTGGTAGCTACAAACATATAGTTATAGTTCCTATTACTATATAGTTGGCATACAATGTTCTAAGTATCACCAGCGGGCTACATACCGAGACTGGGTGGCCAGCTTCAAGCAGGGCACTGATAACATAGGCAGTTAGAGAGATGTCATCACCTTCTTTTCCCTGAATGAAGTGTATGGATAACTTGTCAGTCTCATGGAATTCAGAGGAAGGGTTTTTCTAAATCTAATACATTTGAAATCTCAGATCGGTTGTTTTTTCCTACATTTTTGAGAGGTGAAGTTTTTCACATGCACAAAAGATACTGTTTATGAAAATTAGAAAATAGTGAGCAAAAATCTGAAAAATTTATAGAAATGGGAACATCACTTGTAGAAATAACTTGTGGGCCTCAAAAGGCATTTAGAATCAAAGAAGGGAGAGAATGTTCTGCAAAGTTTGAATTCAATTCTCACCCTCATATTTACCCTAGAAATAATATAAAAAGTATCATGAAAAAAAGGCATGCTATGATATTACAATGATTAAAAGAATATAGTATAAAATAGAAATATTTTATAGTATTATAAGTAGCAGACCAATCAATAGAATAGGTAGAGGAGAATGAAATCATATCAAGTATAGAAAATAATATAACAAAGTTAGCCTTGAAAATCAGTAGGAACAGAAAGCATTAAATAACAAGAGGTGGCATAAGTGGTGAACTATTTAGAATATAGAAGTAAATTATATATAAATTACGTGGCATACTGAAATAAATTCTAGCAGGTCAATAATATTAGCTATAAAGAAAATCAAACTAGTTCCAAAAGATTAAAGGGCAATTACAAAGGAGAAAAATTAAACTAAAAATAATCATACAGGCTGGGTGAGGTGGCTCATGCCTGTAATCCCAGCACTTTGAGAGGCCAAGGTGGGTGGATCATGAGGTTCAAGTGAATGAGACCATCCTGGCCAACATGGTGAAACCCTATCTCTACTAAAAATACAAAAATTAGCTGGGTGTGGTGGCACATGCCTGTAATCCCAGCTACTTGGGAGGCTGAAGCAGAAGAATTGCTTGAACAGGGGAGGCGGAGGTTGCAGTAAGCCAAGATCGTGCCACTGCACTCCAGCCGGGGCAACAGAGTAAGACTCCATCTCAAAAAAAAATATGAAAAATATTTTACTTTTGAATCAATTAACCTATATGCAAAAATAGACATTAAATATATTTTTCTATATTTTCAAATATTTTTGTTTTCATACTTATATTACTTAGAGTTAGCAGTAGTGCTATGAATCAGATACTCTATATGTTAAAAGAATCAATACTGTATAATTAAAAAATTACACTTTTATGAGGCTTTGGAGGACAAAAAGAATACCTCGCTAACATTTTTATACTAATTACATGTTGAGATGACATATTTTGGACATGTTGAGCTAAATATATTATTATAATAAAAATTACAGTTTTAGATAGCTATTCTAAGTCAATAATGAGCTAGGGTCATATTTACATATAAAAATATAAACAAAACATTATGCTGAGTTTATTAAGCATTACTTAAAGCTCAAGCAAGAGTAATAAACACGTTTTGGTTTATTCATACAATCATGTATAGGGAGCTATTAATTTTATGTTTTTTAGTTATTCTAATGACATGGCAGAGTTATTATAAATAATGTTAGGTTTCAAGAAAGGAAGACCAAAAACTCATGCAGGATAATCTCAATTATGTTTATAAAGCATAGGTAAAAAGACTGAAGAAAAATATTGCCAAAACATTAATGGTGATTATTTCTGAGTTGTTGACATATGAATAATATTTTGGTTAATTCCTTATATGAAATCTCTGAGCTACTCTCAACAAATAAGTACTACTATAACAATTATGAAGAAAATATAAGTTTTAAAAAAACCTTAGAAATAAAAGGCATATTCATTATGAACACTTAGGGATATTAGCAAGTAAGAGTGAAACAAATTGAATTCTAATAATAAAACAATATTAGTAAAGAGTTTCTTAAATTATAAAGCACTAAGCTATTAAGAATTATCCAGATTCTGTTATTTCTTCATTCACACTTTGCTAATAATCTTGTCACTGCACCCTGCCCCTAGTCACCACAATTACTGTTAGAATCTTCTAGAGGTTTTGACCTGATTGAAGGAAAGAAAATGTTCCATTTGCTATAGAGAAACATTTTATTGGTTTTCAGGATAATTTGTTTATGCTAATAGAAATTCCAGTTCAATAATTTTTACCAATTTCTTCAGTAGTACTTTGGGATTCACTAAACAGTATGATGAAAGAATAGGAAACTGTAAGGTAGAATTTCATCAGTACCTTCAAAGCATTGTTGAAGACTTTGCCAAAATTCAGGAAGCAGCCATCTGGTTTCTGAATATTTGAGAGCCAAATAAGGGTTTGGGATTGAACTTTGTCATCGATATAAATGTAGCGTTTAGCCTGTGCAAATGACTTGTAAACAAATGCAGTGAGCCTGGAAAAAATGATATACAGTGCATACTATAACAACCATTGAGAGGCAGGTGAATTCTCATTAAAATGTGTGACTTGCTTCTTGCCAGACTCGGTGGCCGATGCCTGTAATCCGAGCACTTTGGGAAGCCTAGGCAGGCAGATCACAAGGTCAGGAATTCAAGACCAGCCTGGCCAATATGTTGAAACCCTGTCTCTACTAAAAATACAAAAATTAGCCATGCTTGGTGGCAGGCGCCTGTAGTCCCAGCTACTTGGGAGGCTGAGGCAAGAAAATTGCTTGAACCTGGGAGGTGGAGGTTGCAATGAGCCGAGATCACACCACTGCACTCCAGCCTGGGCAACAGAGCGAGACTCTGTCTCAAAAAAAAAAACAAAAAAAAAAACTGTGACTTGTTTCAGTTAGATTTTTTAGTTTCACATCCTGAAAATCCCTTTCTCAAATTCAAGCCGAATGTGTCCATCCATCCAGCCCTTTGGCTTGAAGGATGATTTCAGTTATTCTAATGACTTGGCAAAGTTATTATAAATAATGTTAGGTTTTGAGAAAGGAAGACTAAAGTCTCATACAGGATAATCCCAATTATGTTTATAAAGCACAGGAGAAAAAGAATGAAGGAAAATATTGCCAAAATATTAATGAAGATTATTTGAGTTGTTGAAATATGAATAATATTTTATTAAATTGCATATTACTGATTTGTTTAATTTGTATATTACTGATTTGGTAATAATTTCTATATTGCTGATTAATAACTTAAATCAAGTCTCCATCCATCTGAGTTAAATTCTTTCTCTGAATTCATCATTCATGTCCTCAATGAAGAGTCACCTTCTCTATAATGTCTTTCCAGATTCTTTTATCTCTACCTGTAGTAAAACTAGAATTCCTGCACTTGTTCTCTCTCAACATCTAACAGCTTCTTGGGAAATTATAGAATGTTGTAACTAGAAAAATATTTTAGAGGCCAAGATGAGGTATGTGTGCCTTATTATCATTTCATGATAACCCGAGGTCTGCAGGGTTTAAATGGCTCATCCAAACAGGAGCTATAGTGTATGCTTAGTTAACTTCTCCATTGTAAACTGGCATTCCTAACAGGTAAACACTGTCAGATTTATCCATGTGTGAATATGCATTGCATTTAGTCCAAACATGTCCTCATATAGTTGCTGGAAAAGTTGCCATGCCTATATACTTCCATAGGATCATGTGCATATTTTTATTGCAACTTTCATCACGTTGTGTTTTAACTTTTTTTTTTAACATGCCTTTGCCCACTATATCCTACACTTCCCAGAGTCAAGGATCATGCACTATCAAGAGGCAAAATAATGTAGTGAGTGAAAGCTCGCATTCTGGAACAGACATTCAAGTTCTGCCACAAAATTGGCAATGTGAACTTGCACAAATTATTTAACCTCTCTGTGGGTTACGGGCAGAATTGCGTTGCCTCCTAATTCAAATTCATATGTTGAACCCCTAAGCCTCAGTACCTCAGAATTCGACTTGTTTTTAAAGATAGAGTCTTCAAAGAGGTAAGTTAAAACGACCTCATTTTAGTAGACTCTAATCCAATATGACTGGTGTCCTCACAAGAAGAGGAAATGTGGACACAGATATGCACAGAGATAAGACCATGAGAAGTCAGGGAGAAGACAGCCACGTCCAAGCCCAGAAGACAGGCTCAAAAAAAAATCAACCTTACTAACACCTTAATCTTGAATCTCTGGCTTCCAGAATCATAAGAAAACAAATTTCTGTTGTTTAAGCCATCTGGTCTGTGGTACCTAGCAAAGTATTACATAGTGTTTCTGTTTCTTTATATGTACAATGACTGTTATGATGCTATCTGCTTCACTGGGTTATTATGGAGATTTTCTATCCTCAATTAGAAAAGAAACAATAATGATTAATAAAACTGGCATTTGTCTTCTTGTATTTCAAGGATGTATTACTGTTTCCAGGATATAGCAGCTAGGCGTGGATATGTATTTGTAAATAAAAGTTAATAATATAAGGAATAAGGTTTAAAATTTAACTAGCATCTCATTAATCACCCTGTCTTTTAGGCTTACAATAATAATGTAATCTTTGCTTAATTTATTTTGGTTTCAGTACTTATTTCACCATTTGTAGCAACTATGGTTCTGCTCCCATATGGGTTTTTAATGTCTCATTAAGAGGATTCATAGCTACACAACATGATTTCTGGGTGGCACTATCAGTTATCATAAACAATCTTAAAGCTATCTTTAGGTTAGGTTGGGATATTAATTTTTCATTGGAATAATTTGCTTATATAATAAATGTAGTTTCAATACTTTTATCCTGCTCTATTGAATTACTTTGTCTAATAATTTGCTTATTTATCATATATATTTTTAAGTAAAAGATAGAAATATCATACCATAAGTCTTTAATCCAAGAGCCCAAGAATCCTACTAAAAGAATGTGCATATGTGTGTGGAAATTTGTATATTTAGTTTGTGGGGGAAGATCCATAGTTTTTATAAAATTCACAAAAACCACTTGAAAAAAATAAGTAGATTAGAAATAATTAGAAACAATTAATTAAACTGATATAAATAATAAACATTCAAACCACGTATGTCCATGTTGATCTTTATGTCCAAAGGTACTATATGATCCATCTAAGTGTTTATAAGATAGTTGCCTCTGATATCCTAAAACAAGAAGAGATATTATTTTTCAAACTAAGTCATCCAGAAGAAGTTGGATAAGTTGAATATCTGTGTTAGTTATAAGTGGATGTATACATATAGACAAATACATTCATGTACTTAACAGGCAAAAAAGCCGGGATTCAGGGATTTCACTGAGTTAAGCAAAATAAAGCTTCTAAATGCTTTACCTGTGGTCAGGTATCCAATAGCCTTGGATTTGATCTCTTCTGTCAGTTGCTGAGTCTGATTCAGATAGTCCAAGATGTAAATGTTGGGAGTGAATAGGGCCATATTCTGCTCTCCACAACCAAAAGGAAGGTGAAGAAGATTCTGTAAGTTTTGCATGGCAGAACCAAGAAGGTCTCCTGAAAAATCAATCAAATCAATATGAGGACTTTATAAAAATTGATAAGATAAAGAATATTAGTTTGTATTCAAGATCTCTACGTTATAGATATTCAAAATAATTATTTTTAATATTATCTGGATTTTACTTTCTCTTCTATTTGTGGGGCCCACACTACAGAATCAGCAAGACACCTCAGGGCCTTGTTTTCAGAACTACAGTGGAGATATGTTATCCAAAGCAGCACAGCCAAGAGCAGAAGAACCCAAAAGTCAGTGGGAATCAACATTTCTTGAGAGCTCCCGGGTGAAGTAGAAAACTCCAGGTCCATCACCAATTCAAAAACAATAGAATTTAGGCCCAAAATAAGCCTTTATAAAGTGTTTACCATTTATCAGATACTGTTCTGAGCACTCTGCTCATATTAAGTCATTCAATGCTTATAATAATAATACAAATGGGTACTATTTTTCTCATCCGTAATAAAATTGAGGCACAGAGAGGCTGAAACTTTTCCCAGCATCATCCAGAAAAGACACAGCAGAGTCAGGAATTGAGCACAGAAAATAGGTTTTTTTTTGTTTTCCTTTTTTTTTTAATTGCATTTTAGGTTTTGGGGTACATGTGAAGAACATGCAAGATTGTTGCATAGGTACACAAATGGCAGCGTGATTTGCTGCCTTCCTCCCCTTCACCTATATCTGGCATTTCTCCCCATGCTGTCTCTCCCCAACTCCCCACCCCCTACTGTCCCTCCCCTATTTCCCCCCAACAGACCCCATTCTGTTGTGATGCTCCCCTCCCTGTGTCCATGTGTTCTCATTGTTCAACACCCGCCTATGAGTGAGAACATACGCTGTTTGATTTTGTGTTCTTGTGTCAGTTTGCTGAGAATGATGGTTTCCAGGTTCATCCATGTCCCTACAAAGGACACGAACTCATCATTTTTGATGGCTGCATAATATTCCATGGTGTATATGTGCCACATTTTCACTGTCCAGTCTATCATTGATGGGCATTTGGGTTGGTTCCAGGTCTTTGCTATTGTAAACTGTGCTGCAATGAACATTCGTGTGCATGTGTCCTTATAGTAGAATGATTTCTAATCCTTTGGATATATACCCAGTAATGGGATTGCTGGGTCAAATGGAATTTCTATTTCTAGGTCCTTGAGGAATCGCCACATGAAAATAGTGCTTCGGATACTTGGACTTGACCACTTTCCTACATAGTTTCTACCAATACCAAATAGTTGTGAAGCACTTACTACTTATCTGGAGATGTCTAAGCATCTTAACTCATTTATTTTTTATAACAATCTTATGAAATAAGTAATACTATTATCTTCACTTAAGGGATGAAGAAATGAGACACAAAGAGGTTGAGCAATTTTGCCAAGTGACACAGCAAGTGGTGAATATGGAATTCAACGCAGCCTTCTGGGAAAGTCAGTTCTCAACCACTATGCTTTGCCTCTGTAAAGAACTTCTGCAGTCTGAAGGCTGATATCATATCAGGTATCTTTTTGAATCACAAGGGTATGAAACTAGAAATAAATAACAGGAAGAAAATTCACAATAGGTAGAAATTGAACACATGCCTGAATACCCACTGGGTCAAGGAAGAAATCATAAAGGAAATAAAAAAATACCTTGAGACAAAAGAAAATGGAAACACAACATACTAAAACTTATGGGATACAGCAGATGCAATCTGGAGAGAAAAATTTATCTTAATAAACTGCTGTATCAAAAACGAAAAATTATCTCAAATAAATAATCTAATGTTACACTTTAAGGAAAGACGTAACGTTGTTTTTTAGAAAAAGAACAAACTAAGCCCAAAGGTAGCAAAAGGAAATAAATAACAAAGATGAAAACAGAAATAAATAAAGTAGAGCCTAGAAAAAAATCAATGAAATTAGTTTTTTGAAAACATAAATGAAATCAACAAGCCATTACCTAAGATCAGAAAAAAAGCGTGAAGACTAAAATAAATAGGACCATAAATGAAGGATGAAACATTAGAATTTATACCACAGACAAAACAAAACAAACAAACAAAAATTTTAAAAAAGAAAAAAAAAACTAATGCCACAGAAATACAAAGGATCATATAAAACTACTATGCATGATTATATGCCATCAAACTGATAATCTAGAAGAAGTAGATACATTCCTACACACACATAACCTACTAAGACTGAACCATAAATAAAAAATCTGAGCAGACTAATAATAGTGAGTAAGGAGATTTAATCAATAATCAAAGGTCTCCCATCGCATAAAAGTCCCAAACTGGATGGCTTTCCTGCTAAATTATCCCAAATATTTAAAGAACTGATATCAATTGTTGCCACACTCTTCCAAAAAATCAAAGTAATACTTCCAAATTCATTTTACAAGTCTAGTATTACTCTGATACCAAAGCCAGAGAAGGACATTCTGAGAAAAGAAAACTACAGACCAAGATCCCTGATGAATATAAATCCCCCAAATCCTCAACAAAATACTAGCAAATTGAATTCAACAGCTCATTAAATAGATGAAAATTGAGCCATTTGCTATTAAGTACCCTAAAAATAAGAAGGGTTTAGAATGATGGTGCTGGATATAATAGCATAGCATCTGTGACTTATATTTGTTGGACATCATTTTGGTAATAAGACTTATTTGCTCAAAGTGAAAAGCTCAAGTAAGCGCAGGTCGTCTTTGGTTTTGATACTGGAAGATGTTTTTGATATAAAATGAGTGTTCGTCCCCTCTGTCATGAGTATTTTTCTGGTCTATACTACTTCTACTGCAACAGTACAAGATATAATGATAATGCCACATGGAGTGCAGCATTTTTTCCACTGTACAGTATTCTTTAGATATCCATCTTAAGTCTTTAATCTGGGCTGTGTATAGATGATGATTAGAAGGCAGGGGCTAAACAGTCCAGAATTGTTTTAAAAAATGATAGAAATAGGATTGGAGATCCAAGATGGCCGCTTAGGAGGAACTCGGGAATGCAGCTCCGAGAGAAAGCACAGAGGGTGAGTGGACGCCGTATTTCCAGACTGATTTTTACTGCCCACAGAACAGGAGATTCACACGCAGAGAAGCCACACGGGTCGCCAGCGCTGCTGGCGCCGCTGGCTTGAACGGCGCAGCCGCTGGGCCGGCACCCTGAGGCAACGGCTCACGGTACAAAGTGAGAGAGTCTGAGTCCCCTATAAGCCAGCAAGGGGAGCTGAAACGGGGAGCCAGGCCAGCGCCACGAATCTCAGAGCCGCGGCTTTAGCCAACGCAGCGGCTCCGGAGGCAGATCGGATGAGACGGTGTCCCCTCTTACCCAGCAAGAAGACCTGAAACACAACTGAAACCGGGACGGTCCAGCTCTGTGGAGGAGGGGCGTTCTCCATAGGCACCCTGCTGTTCTGTACCAAGGCAATCCGCCACTACAGAGACTCCGTCACTACAGGGGCGGGCCAACATAGCGGAAGCAGTTCTAACTACACCCAGAAGTTCACACGGAAGCTGGGTGGAGCCCACAGCAGCTTAGCGAAGCCTCTGCAACCTGAGTGTGACTAGGCTGCCACCTTGTGGGCAGGGAAAACAGCAACCGCACAGGGGAACATCAGAAAACAGTAACTCCCTGGGACAGAACACCTCGGGGGAAGAGCAGGGGGTTTATGAGTTCTGCCACAGCAGACTTAAAATTACCAAAATCAGAAAGACAACAACTACAAAGTCAGCAGGTGGAAAAATCCACAAAGATGGGAAGAAACCAGCGCAAAAAGGATGAAAACACCCAAAACCAGAACACTTCTCCTACAAGGGATCACAACTCCCCACCAGCAAGGGAACAAGACTGGACGGAGAATGAGTGTGATGAAATGACAGAATCAGCTTTCAGAAAGTGGATAATAAGAAACTTCCGTGAGCTAAAAGAACATGTTCTAACCCAATGCAAAGAAACTAAGAACCTTGAAAAAAGACTTGACGAAATGCTAACAAGAATGGACAACTTAGAGAGGAATATGAGCGAATTGATGGAGCTGAAAAACACAACACGAGAACTTCGTGAAGCATGCACAAGTTTCAACAGCCGAATTGACCAAGCAGAAGAAAGGATATCAGAGGTCGAAGATCAACTCAATGAAATAAAACGAGAAGGCAAGATTAGAGAAAACAGGGTAAAAAGGAATGAACAAAGTCAACAAGAAATATGGGACTATGTGAAAAGACCTAATCTACGTTTGATAGGTGTACCTGAATGTGACGAAGAGAATGCATCCAAGCTGGAAAATACTCTTCAGGATATTATCCAGGAAAACTTCCCCAACCTAACAAGGCAGGCCGAGATTCAAGTTCAGGAAATACAGAGAACACCACAAAGATACTCCTCTAGAAGAGCAACCCCAAGACACATAATCATCAGATTCACCAGGGTTGAAATGAAGGAGAAAATACTAAGGGCAGCCAGAGAGAAAGGTCGGGTTACCCACAAAGGGAAGCCCATCAGACTCACTGCAGATCTCTCAGCAGAAACCCTACAGGCCAGAAGAGAGTGGGGGCCGATATTCAACATCCTTAAGGAAAAGAACTTTCAACCCAGAATTTCGTATCCAGCCAAACTAAGCTTCATAAGTGAAGGAAAAATAAAATCCTTTGTGAACAAGCAAGAACTCAGAGAGTTCATCACCACCAGACCAGCTCTACAAGAGCTCCTGAAGGAGGCACTACACATAGAAAAGAACAACCAGTACCAGCCACTCCAAAAACACACGAAAAGGTAAAGAGCATCAACACAATGAAGAATCTGCATCAACCAAAGGGCAAAACAGCCACCTAGCACCAAAATGACAGGATTGAATTCACACATAACAATATTAACCCTAAATGTAAACGGACTAAATGCCCCAATCAAAAGACACAGACTGGCAAATTGGATAAAAAGCCAAAACCCATCAGTGTGCTGTATCCAGGAAACCCATCTCGCATGCAAGGATACACAAAGGCTCAAAATAAAGGGATGGAGGAAGATTTACCAAGCAAATGGAGAGCAAAAAAAAGCAGGAGTTGCAATTCTCATCTCTGATAAAATAGACTTTAAAGCAACAAAGATCAAAAGAGACAAAGAAGGACATTACATAATGGTAAAAGGATCAATGCAACAAGAAGAGCTAACGATCCTAAATATATATGCACCTAATACAGGAGCACCCAGATACATAAGGCAAGTTCTTAAAGACTTACAAAGAGACTTAGACTCCCACACAATAATAGTGGGAGACTTCAACACACCACTGTCAATATTAGACAGATCAACGAGACAGAAAATTAACAAGGATATCCAGGACTTGAACTCAGACCTGGACCAAGCAAACCTAATAGACATTTACAGAACTCTCCACCCCAAATCCACAGAATATACATTCTTCTCAGCACCACATCACACCTACTCTAAAATTGACCACATAATTGGAAGTAAATCACTCCTCAGCAAATGCAAAAGAACGGAAACCATAACAAACAGTCTCTCAGACCACAGTGCAATCAAGTTAGAACTCAGAATTCAGAAACCAACCCAGAACCGCACAGCCTCATGGAAAATGAACAACTTTCTCCTGAATGTTGACTGGATAAACAATGAAATGAAGGCAGAAATAAAGACGTTCTTCGAAACCAACGAGAATGAAGACACCACATACCAGAATCTCTGGGACACATTTAAAGCAGTCTCTAGAGGAAAATATATAGCAATAAGTGCCCACATGAGAAGAAAGGAGAGATCTAAAATTGACACCCTATCGTCAAAATTGAAAGAGCTAGAGGAGCAAGATCAAAAAAACTCAAAACCTAGCAGAAGACAAGAAATAACTAAGATCAAAGCAGAATTGAAGGAGATAGAGACACGAAAAACCCTTCAAAAAATCAATAAATCCAGGAGCTGGTTTTTTGAAAAGATCAACAAAATAGACAGACCACTAGCCAGACTAATAAAAAAGAAAAGAGAGAATAACCAAATAGATGCAATAAAAAATGACAAAGGCGATATCACCACAGATTCCACAGAAATTCAAACCATCATCAGAGATTATTACAAACAACTCTATGCACATAAATTAGAAAACCTGGAGGAAATGGATAAATTCCTGGACAGCTGCCTCCTGCCAAGCCTAAACCAGGAAGAAGTCGAAACCCTGAATAGACCAATAACAAGGTCTGAAGTCGAGGCAGCAATTAAGAGCCTACCACCCAAAAAAAGCCCAGGCCCAGATGGGTTCACAGCCGAATTCTACAAGACATACAAAGAGGAACTGATACCATTCCTACTGAAACTATTCCAAATAATCCAAAAAGAGGGAATCCTTCCCAAATCATTTTATGAGACCAACATCATCCTAATACCAAAACCTGGCAGAGACTCAACAAGAAAAGAAAACTACAGGCCAATATCCATGATGAACATAGATGCAAAAATCTTCAATAAAATAATGGCAAGCCGATTACAACAGCACATCAAAAAGCTTATCCACCATGATCAAGTAGGATTCATCCTGGGGATGCAAGGCTGGTTCAATATACGCAAGTCTATAAATGTAATTCACCACATAAACAGAACCAAAGACAAAAACCACATGATTATCTCAATTGATGCAGAGAAGGCCTTCGACAAAATTCAACAGCCCTTTATGCTAAAAACCCTCAATAAACTAGGTATCGATGGAACGTATCTCAAAACAATAAAAGCTATTTACGACAAACCGACAGCCAATATCATACTGAACGGGCAAAAACTGGAAGCATTCCCTTTGAAATCTGGCACTAGACAAGGATGCCCTCTCTCACCACTCCTATTCAATATAGTACTGGAAGTTCTAGCCAGAGCAATCAGGCAAGAAAAAGAAATAAAGGGTATTCAATTAGGAAAGGAGGAAGTCAAATTGTCTCTATTTGCAGACGACATGATTGTATATCTAGAAGACCCCCTCATCTCAGCCCAAAAGCTCCTGAAACTGATAAGCAACTTCAGCAAAGTCTCAGGATACAAAATCAATGTGCAAAAATCACAAGCGTTCCTATACACCAATAACAGACTTAAAGAGAGCCAAATCAAGAACGAACTGCCATTCACAATCGCTACAAAGAGAATAAAATACCTAGGAATACAACTAACAAGGAATGTAAAGGACCTCTTCAAGGAGAACTACAAATCACTGCTCAACGAAATAAGAGAGGACACAAACAGATGGAGAAACATTCCATGTTCATGGTTAGGAAGAATTAATATCGTGAAAATGGCCATACTGCCCAAAGTAATATACAGATTCAATGCTATCCCCATCAAGCTACCAATGACCTTCTTCACAGAACTGGAAAAAACCACCTTAAACTTCATATGGAACCAAAAGAGAGCCCGCATAGCCAAGTCAATTCTAAGCAAAAAGAACAAAGCGGGAGGCATCACACTACCAGACATCAAACTCTACTACAAGGCTACAGTAATCAAAACAGCATGGTACTGGTACCAAAACAGAGATATAGACCAATGGAACAGAACAGAGGCATCGGAGGCAACACAACATATCTACAACCACCTGATCTTTGACAAACCTGATAAAAACAAGCAATGGGGAAAGGATTCCCTGTTCAATAAGTGGTGTTGGGAAAACTGGCTAGCCATATGCAGAAAGCAGAAAATGGACCCCTTCCTGACACCTTACACTAAAATTGACTCCAGATGGATTAAAGACTTAAACATAAGACCTAACACCATAAAAACACTAGAAGGAAACCTAGGCAAAACCATTCAGGACATAGGCGTAGGCAAGGACTTCATGACCAAAACACCAAAAGCATTGGCAACAAAAGCCAAAATAGACAAATGGGACCTAATCAAACTCCACAGCTTCTGCACAGCAAAAGAAACAGTCAATAGAGTGAATCGGCAACCAACAGAATGGGAAAAAATTTTTGCAGCCTACCCATCTGACAAAGGGCTGATATCCAGAATTTACAACGAGCTAAAAAAGATTTACAAGAAAAAAACAAACAAGCCCATTCAAAAGTGGGCGAAGGACATGAACAGATACTTTACAAAAGAAGACATACATGAGGCCAACAAGCATATGAAAAAATGCTCATCATCACTGGCCATTAGAGAAATGCAAATCAAAACTACATTGAGATACCATCTCACACCAGTTAGAATGGCAATCATTAAAAAATCTGGAGACAACAGATGCTGGAGAGGATGTGGAGAAATAGGAACACTTTTACACTGTTGGTGGGAGTGTAAATTAGTTCAACCATTGTGGAAAACAGTGTGGCGATTCCTCAAGGACCTAGAAATAGAAATTCCATTTGACCCAGCAATCCCATTACTGGGCATATATCCAAAGGATTATAAATCGTTCTACTATAAGGACACATGCACACGAATGTTCATTGCAGCACAGTTTACAATAGCAAAGACCTGGAACCAACCCAAATGCCCATCGATGATAGACTGGACAGGAAAAATGTGGCACATATACACCATGGAATATTATGCAGCCATTAAAAACGAGGAGTTCGCGTCCTTTGTAGGGACATGGATGAACCTGGAAAACATCATTCTCAGCAAACTGACACAAGAACACAAAATCAAACACCACATGTTCTCACTCATAGGCGGGTGTTGAACAAGGAGAACACATGGACACAGGGAGGGGAGCACTATACATGGGGGTCTGTTGTGGGGGAGTGGGGGGGACAGCGGGGGGGGTGGGGAATTGGGGAGGGATAGCATGGGGAGAAATGCCAGATATGGGTGAAGGGGAGGAAGGCAGCAAATCACACTGCCACGTATGCACCTAAGCAACAACCTTGCATGTTTTTCACATGTACCCCAAAACCTAAAATGCAATAAAAAAAAAAAAATATATAAAAAAAAAAAAAAAAAATGATAGAAATAAATTATGGAGGTAACTATCTTTGAAATCTTGAATGAACAAGAAAGTAGTTTTCCCTTTTTAACAAGGAAACAATGACAGGAATATATTCTATTTAATTTTGGCATACATTTCATGCTTCCATGTCTAAACATGTCTTACAGTTGTTCTTATTATCCTTAAGCTTGTCCAGTTGTGGGCATGTTACTGGGGTTCTAGGCTTATAGGGCCTATAAGTTATGAGTAAGAAGCTTTGCCTGGCTTTGATCATTGTCCCACAGGGACCCTTGCCTTTGTGTGGAATGCTGTTAGCTCCTACCTGTCTGTACAATTTCAGTGCAAAAGGAGTGAAATATCAGTGTCAACCAGTTCAGCGTCCTATGCTGTAAAAAACACTCATTTGTGAGAAAACATCAAAGTTTTTCTTTACTGAGGTAGCCTTAAATGAGACATTAGCCAGAAATGCTAATGACAGGAGTAAATTTGTATGTGTCAGAGATCAAATGGCCTTTAAGAAAGGAAAGTGAGTGTGTGCTTTGGAGTCTCTGATGCTTAATTTCTTGATGTGGTTGAGTATTTAGTCATATATACTAACCTCAATTATAAAATTCTAAGGATAGAAATGGAGTCTAAAAAGATGACAAAACAGAACCATGGCAGAAATAGGTAAAATTTTTCTCTTCTTTCCAAGCCTGTGTATTATAACCTTTGCAGACTTACCAAGGACAGACCAGTAAGCTCTAGGTGAATCTTCTACAAGATTGTCTGGTAAAGTTAGCACTACTGGTTGAGATACTGTGGATCCTAGGAAACAGTAAAGTGAAATTATTAATTCAGATCTCTCATTTATTTTAAAACCCATGATTTTGACTTTGATTATAATTTATCTTCTTGATTAGTAAATCACTTCATGTCTACTTACTGACTTTTCCCAACTCTAAAATAATCAGAAAAAATGTCAAAGAGATTCCTATATTATAACTAATCATATTTACTTAAACTCTTCACAGTTACAATTTAACATATAATAAAACCTTAACTTTGGTAAGTTTACATTCCAATTTACTTTTGCACATATTATTCAATTGGATTTTCACAAAACAACTTATAGCATGAACAAACCAGATGCTTTTCCTGCCTTGGTATAGAAGAGTATGCTTAGGCCAAAAGAAAATAAATTTGGGACATCACCTAATTACAAGTAATAAAACACTGAATCTGAACCCAGTCCTTTTGAACTGGGTTCAATGTAATTTTCATACTGCTATTAAAATACTCCACTACCTGAATATGCTCCTTAAGCTGACAAAATATTGGAAAATAAAATGAGATCTCTGGCTTCTCTTAACTACAGGAGTCTCTAGTATTTCTAACATTCAAACAAATAAATAAATAGTGGCGAAAGCAAAATACATCAGATAACAGAAATAAATCCTGTCGCAGTCTGCTACTATTTGTAGGGCAATTAATTGTTGCAGTGTTGAAAACAGAAATAGTTTCAGGCAACGGATGTGAAACAAAGCCCCAGATAGGTAATGAACATCAGAAGATGTAGTAATCAGAAAAAAAGACTTATCAGAATTTGGCTCAGAGGTGGGAGGATAAGAGAAAGCTCTGGAAATGATATACATTAGGTAGAGAAAATTTTTCCCTGGTTGGGGTCTTTTGACAGAACTTTTAGAATCACAGTTATTATTTTTAATGACAAAATTAAGGTTTGGATGGGGAGAAATGAAGAGGTGGAGATAAGGGTTAAAGTCAGGGATACTTGAATACCTGAACTAGGGAACAGTCGATAAGGAAGAGCTAAAAGTTTAAAATATGCTTTGGCTTGTGGAATTATTAAATTGTATTACTTGAAAGTAATTTACTCTTTCCCAGTAGCCATGTTCTGAGAAGATAAATAATAAAACCCTTCATTCTAAAACAAACACAACAGTTTCATTCAATGTTGCCATGTCAGCAAAACTATGTAAAGGTATCTACTTGCCATTTGTACAAATAAGTGAGCCCTGTGTCATCTCCTTTTCAATACCTTCAGGCTAATTGTTGGAAGAAGAAAAGAAAGTAGTCATAATTAATCTCATATATCAACAATATTCTGAATATTCAGCATATTCATAAATTAATAATGCCTAAATAGAACAAATCACCTTCAAAATTTATTCCAGATAGTGAATCTATGAATTATTAAGCCCAAGATAATACAGAAATGAACCATTTGATTTTGCATGCTATACAATAACCTGTGTTACCAAAATGAAAGTCAAGGATTTTCATAAAGATCCTTCAGCCTCCAAAGTTCTGTCACTCTATTTCAAGAATACTGTACAGTTGACTTAAAATATTCTTTGCATAAGTGGATGAAATGTCTGTCTCTGGCCTTCTTTTCCAAATATTTGATCGAAATACTGTGTTTTTTTAATTGCATTTTAGGTTTTGGGGTACATGTGAAGAACATGCAAGATTGTTGCATAGGTACACATGTGGCAGTGTGATTTGCTGCCTTCCTCCCCTTCACCTATATCTGGCATTTCTCACCATGCTATCTCTCCCCAATTCCCCACCCCCTGCTGTCCCTCCCCTATTCCCCCCAACAGACCCCAGTGTGTAGTGCTCCCCTCCATGTCCATGTGTTCTCATTGTTCAACACCCGCCTATGTGTTTTATCTTTGGATAAGTGGTTCACTCCTATTTCCATGGGCTCTGAAAGCTATACTTCACACTTCTTAATGGAGATAAACCTTTGAAATATAGACAGACTGTTTTCCTCAAGGCCCATAAGTTTTACTCTGAGGCCATACCTCTACCAGCAAGGGTTTGATCAGTGTATCCCGCCAGCCAATGTCTGGAGCTGTGGATGACCCATTCCTGCAGCCACTATTTTGGAGGGTTTCAGCAGTGACAGTGAGGTTGACTGTACCTTAAGTGGCAGAAAATGTAAATGGAAGTTATTTGAATAAAGATACAAGGAGGCAGAAATTATTTTGAACTCTATGTTGAGGTAAATTGGTAAAATAATTGAAATTTGACAGGGAAGAGAATAATATATGACATGGAAAATAAGAACTCTTAAAGTCAAGACTTGACTTCAAGTCCCCACCCCTGTCCCCAGGCATATTGGTCTTGGGCTGTGAAAGAGTACTGTCATAAGGAACGAAAGAATGGATAAGCGATGGTAGTAAGTAATGGGTAAATTGCTTACATAGAGAAATAGTCCGACATGAGCTCTTAGGGGGATTTACAAAAGGCTGTAAAAACATATAATAACTGCAAATCTTACCCAGTGTTTGGGGGGTAACCAGCCAAGTAAAGGATTTTTTCTCATTGCCACATATACAAATATTTTCGTGTTCAGTTGAGAGAAGTCTGGCTTGGTAAACACTAGATGATCTTAGTACAGTATTTACCTGTGAGGGCCAGATAAGGAAAGAGAGAGAAAAGGGATTTAATCTTTTCCATATATAAACATAGCATAGTCATGCATGTCTGAGAAGTTAGAAAGGAAGTTCCCTACCATTCATATTTTCTGTTGTGGAAAGAATGGTTTCCAAACCTTCAAAGTCTTCCTACATAGTTATAATTTGACCTTTGGCACTTAGTGACTAATTACTTTGAAAAACCAGTACTTCGGTCTTATATAATAATGCATTACTTTATAGAACTACAGCAGAATAAGCAGATGTTTTGGCCAATTTGGGTTGCCCAAGTTATCATAAGCTCTTAGGAGCCTGTTTGCTTTTTCTTTTCTGTAAATTGAGGCCACTGTCATCCATAGCTCACACTTGTGTGTGCTACAGCAAATAACAGATACGAAGCATCTAGAAGAGCGCATCACAACTCAGGCTTACAAATAAAAACTTTACTAACAAGGAAGCAAAAACAAACTTTCCTGAATATGAAAAAATGTACTTTATTTTATTCCTAAAAAATCGCTTCCTGATAAACTGAATAGTTTTGCCTGCTTGATTTTTAAAAATAAACTGTATCACTTAAAGTAAAATGTGTTGATTAGGTCCATTACTTGGCACTTTGGATATGTCATTTTGTCACTACTCTCTACTCATGCTCACCAAATAATTGGACATCAACAAAAGGTTGGGTTTGTGGATCATATTATATTGAAAATAATTGAAAGAGATGAGCTAATGCAACAATTAAAGGCCATATTATTATTATAGATCTAGTTGAAATTTGTTATTTAGGTAGAAGTTAAAGAGAAGGGGAACAAATGTGAATGCCTATTATTTGCAGTGTATTAAGGCTCATGATTTACATTACCTCATTCAATTTTCATAAGGACCCAGCCAAATATGTATTATTAACACCATTTTACACCCGATCACTGAGGCTGATGGAGGGTAGTACCTCGTTCAAAGCAACGGAACTAGACAGTCTAAAAACCAAGATATGAACCTAGGTATAAATGTTCGTGCTTTTTCTGTTGTGAAATTGCTGTTTTTTTTTTTTTTTTTCCACAGCTATTGGCCAGCTCTCAAGGGCCTATGAAACCCCTAAGCTGTCATGTATCCTTAAGTATCCCAAAGATACTTAAAATCTAATTTGATAATATCCAGCTTAATTATTCACAATTCCTTCTGCTTCAAAAGGGTCTTATACATAAAATTACTGAATATGTTGAAGAATCAAGAGTTCTAGGGATCTTATCACCCAATCATTTCCACCGACCCTCCCCTCACACACAATAATGAAAACTGACTTACACCATAGAGCTTGTCTTAAGTTCTTTTATGGTCAGCCTGCCACCTAGATATAAGAATTTATACTTCTAAACCACACATTGAGTGGTTGGCAGAGCTTGTTAACGTTTTCTAAAAACTTAGGAAGGAAAGACAAGTTCTTACCAGGTTCTGATTATCAGACAACCAATATTTGAAGATAATTTACATAGGGAAGAACTTGCTATTATAAGAAGAGCTGGTACCTGAATACATCTGTTCAGGTAGTTGAAGACATTGGCCTTCAGAGTAAATGCTTCTCCTCGAATCACCGAATAGGGCAGAGTGAGGTCCACAAAGAAGGGCTGAAAAGCTGTCATGGAGACAGTTGGTGAGAGGCCAAATCCAGCTTTGTCATTCATGCAGAATCCGCTGGCTTTCCATTGTGTAATGGTATCCGGAACAGTAAGCTTAAGGTTGGCTGCACCTGCGGAGCTAATAAAGGAGATAGCATACAGATTCAGAGAGAAGCTGTCACCGTATAATACATGTGTAATTAGATCGTATCACTTCTTGGATCTTTGTATTTCTTCCTTTGACTGTTCGACAGTTTGCTAAACTACAAGAGGCAAATTCTCTTTTCTTTATCCCATTCTTCCTCTGTTTAGCTCTATGTCATGCCTTATCTGTAAAGAAGCTAAACTATAAGCTTTTGTGTCCAGTGCGTTAGCTTTCCTTCCCTTTGAGTCATCTTTGACTCTACTGTTTCTTCATTTTGAGATCTCATTTTTTAATTCTATTTTAAATTTTTTATTATGTCTTTTCTTATAATCCCTGAAAAATTATAAACTCTTTAAATACTTGACATAGGCATTAATCTTTTTCTTTCTTATAAAACACTGAGAAAGATACTTTCATCTCTGTGTATTTCTGTCTTTCGTTATCAGTAGACACTGAGAGTGGTCTTTAACACCAAAATATTTGGCAATGTTTGAGTGAGCAGGAGACATAAATTAATGACTCATTTAATGTACTCAGAATACCTAAATTAGCAATTTGTTTTACTTAAGCTTACTTGTAAGTAATTGCTATCACATTTATTTAACTTTACTGATAAGTATAGAAACGTGAGCCAGATAATACAGTTTTTAAGTTTAGAGTGTGCACATTAGCCTTTACTTGACATTTTTATGGCCTCTACGTAGAAATTTTTCCAACCTCCTTTTCTCCTCTTCTTCCTCCTCTTCATTGTTTCCTTTTTTCTTCCTCTTTTAGATTTCCTTTTCTCCCCTTTCTTTCTCCCTTACCTCTGCATGTATTTGTTGAGTATTATGTTCATCATGTCATACAACGGTAACAAAAATTTCAGTCTGTTTTAAGTCTCCCGTACAACTTTTCTTCCAACAACATCCAAGTTCTTATAAAACATAAGTGATATAAGGTCAGGAGTTCGAGACCAGCCTGGCCAATATGGTAAAACCCCTCTCTACTAAAAATACAAAAGTTAGCTGGGCATGGTGTCGTGTGCCTGTAGTCCCAGCTACTCAGGAGGCAGAGGCAAGAGAATCGCTTGAACCACGGAGGCAGAGGTTGCAGTTAGCCGAGATTGTGCCACTGCACTCCAGCCTGGGCAACAGAGCAAGACTCTGTCTCAAAATAATAATAATAAATAAATGACAAAAATAAGAAAAAGAAATAAGGAAAAAATAAAAGGAGAAAGTGAAAGGATGAAAAAAGAAAAGCTACAATCCTATCACAGGTGCTGCAGAACTTTTGACACACTCTTTTAGTTTTCAGTCTTTTGGACACATTTATTTTCATAAGGCTGGCAAATACAACTATCATCTTTTACTCAGATAAAAAGAAAAATTAAATGACAAAAAACACAATTAAAAATACTCACTCAGTTGTAATAAGATTCCAAACCCAAGTTTCAGGAAATGATTTTCTCAGAGTTTCACCATAAAATTTACTCCCAATCTTTGAATCTGTATAAGCCTCTATACAAATATAAAGAAATATCTATAAGAATGTTATCATCACAGAAAAATATTTGCACTAATGGAAATGCTAATTAGCATGATGTAATCATTTCACAATACATAAATGTATTAAAACATCACATTATACCTTATAAATATATACAGTTATCTATTAAAAATAAAATAAAACTTTAAAAATAAAAAAGTAAAATTTTATCTGGAGGAATGCAAAGCAACATAAAAAGTAATTAGCTATTTCATATCTAAAAAGTCAAATTTAACTTCTTAACAGATGAAGTTATGTTTTGAGGGCAAGATTTAATAATAATTGTAGCCATCATTTATTGAATTAATGCTATTTCTCAGTCATGATTGAAAATGTTTTTTAATATATAAACTCATTCAATCTTCATAATAATCTGTGAAAAAGCTCTAGAAGTCCATTTAGATATGTCTTATGTTTGGTGAATAATATATGAATATTTCACAGATGTTTATTAAAAATTAAGATATTATAAATTATTCATCCCTGAAATAATCTATAAGAGATATTTTGTCATATTGTACCTAAAAATACATTATACAAGTAATATGAAAATACACTATCCTATACAATAATTAAAAGATTAAAAACAAAATCAACTTTCCCTTGACCTCTACCACCAATTCCCACTTCATCTGAATATCTTAATAATATAATGCTCATTTTAATTTATTTTTCTTATTACTCAGTTGCCCATTTAGCCTCCAATGTAAATTCCCTGGGTTACTGTTTGTGTACCATCTTTCACAGTCTTTAAAAGTATAAATATTGCTTAGAGGTCTATAAGGCTTCACTGTGAGAACTTATTCAATAGGAGATTGCACATGTAAACTTTAAATTGCAACAGCCTTATGATTCTTTATTCCCAGATTTGGCTGTGGGCCTGCAGCTATTCCACAGTTCCAGACCCCATCATGTGTAGAGGTATAATGGTATATTTCTGGTCTCAATCACAATTGGGTTGCACAGTTTCAGCACTTAATATTGGCCTATTGGATTTGTTCAGGATTACTGCAAATCAGTGCTAGCTAGAGCTATTACTTATTTGCTGGTTTTAGGAATAACCTTGTATACAGACTATGATCTGTGTTGATTTCTTTTTCCTAATTTTTACCCATCTTTATATTTATGAATAAACAAACATATGTATATTATACATATTATATATAACATATTTAAAATATATATTATAGTATATAAAATATATTTTAATATTTTATATATAAATATATAATACATATAATTTATAAATATTTAAATATTATCTTCTCCCCTCTTCCTGAAGCATCCCTCCTCTTCGTTTTCTAGCACTCAAATGTATTTTGTATTTAACCTGGATCTGTATATGTTTTTCATCAATACGTAATTTTGCTTATTGAGTTTCTTTTAAACTCATATAAATGATCTTATAATTTAGCCATTACTATGTTTCTTACTTTTCCCACTTAAAACTTCATTCTCAAAATTTACTTATGTTATTTCTTAGTGCTTCCCAATATTCCATAGCCTGTATTCACCACATATTACTTAATCCGTCTTTTAGTCATAGTCATCTAGCTTATCTTCATCACATGCTAGCACAACCAGCAATGCACCAAATATTACATAGCGTGCATGTCCTCATATACTTGAGTTGTAGGCCTTAGTGTTTATGCTAAGAAGTTTAATTGCTGTGTTGGAAGGTATACACCTAGTAAGTACTATGAGACCCCACACAATGTCTGTACCACCTTATAATCCCATTAGTAGTACACACAGTGCTCCCATTTGCCTTGTTTGAATAACAATTACCATTTGATTTTTCTTTCTTTTCACCATTGGCATATGTGTTAACTGGTTTCTTGATGTTCATTTAGATTTTTTCCGATTATTAGTGAAGTTAAATATTTCTCCCTACAGTTCTTATCTATTTGGTTCCCCTTCTTTATATCATGTCTTTATACTTTTTGCCTATTTTTAAATATTACCAGGCTTTCTTGTACAGTCTTTAATCAGGTTTCTGATTGAAGGTCACTTCTTCATAGAGGTTTTCTCTATCTTATTTAAAATAGCATCCTGATGTTCTGCTCTTTAACTTGTTTTATTTTCTTTACAGTAGTTCTTTGAGAGGTAGTATCTCATGATAGAGAAACATAGACTTTGGGATCAGAATGCATGGATTATAATCTCATCTCTGTTATTTTGCATCTGTTGCATTGGACAAGTAACTTAACCTGCGTAAGCTTCATTTTTCTTATTGATAAATTGCAGATAATAGCTTCTAATCTATAGACTGTGATGAATGAATGGGTTAACATTTGTAAAATGCTTAGAACATTGCTTGGCACGTAGCAACAGTTCAGTAAAGATTAACTATTGGAGCACTTATTACCATCTGAAATTATGCCATTGATATAGTTTGAATATTTATTCCCTCAAATCTCATGTTGAAATGTAATTCCCAGTGTTGGAGGTGGGCCTGGCAGGAAGCGTTTGGGTCATGGGGGCGGATCCTTCATCACTTGGTGCTGTTCATGCAATAGTGAGTGACTTCTTGTGAGATATGATTGTTTAAAAGTGTGTGACACCTCTCCTCTTCTTGCTCCCATACTGGCCATGTGAGACACTTGCTCCCCCTCATCTTTCATGACTGTAAGTTTTCTGAGGCCTCCCCAGAAACTGAGCAGATGCCAGCACAATGTTGCTTGTACAGTCTGCAGAACTGTGAGCCAATTCAATTCTTTTCTTTTTCTTTTCTTTTTTTCCTCTTTTTTCTTTTCTTTTCTTTTTTTTTTTTTTTTTGAGATGGAGTTTCCTCTTGTTGCCCAGTCTGGAGTGCAGTGGCGTGATCTCGGCTCACTGCAACCTCCGCCTCCTCAGTTCAAGTGATTCTCCTGCCTCAGCCTCCTGAGTAGCTGGGATTACAGATGTGCACCACCACATCAGGCTAACTTTTGTATTTTTAATAGAAATGGGGTTTCACCATGTTAGCCAGGCTGGTGTCAAACTCCTGACCTGAGGTGATCTGCCTGCCTCAGCCTCCCAAAGTCCTGGGATTACTGGCATGAGCCACTGCACCTGGCTCCTATTTTCTTTACAAATTAACCAGCCTCAAGTATTTCTTTATAGCAACACAAGAAATGTACAAATGACAATATGCAGTCATTTGTATATTGTCTGCATCCCAAATTCAATGTAAACTTCATGGGTATTACCTCCATTATTCTCACTGTATTTCTAACATCTGATATGACAGGCACATTAAATGAATTAAAAGACGAAGCAAAAGAAAATAATTAACCTCCCCTCTTTTCTGAATCAGTTTAAAAGCATTAAGAGATCATAACCTGTCACCTGCCCTTCATATTATACTGTGACTTACCTAAGGAAACGTGATCAGCATAGTCAGGATGGTTGGAATCCTTGCATAATACTGGCTTCCGGAGGTGAGAGTTGGTAAAAATCTTTAATCCCATTGCCTTTCAAGACAAAATCAAGTGTAGATCACTTAACAATATAGACTAACAGTTTGGACCGATTTTTTCTTTTATGCATATTTTCAATTTTCACTTATTTATTTCTCCATTTCTAATTGCATATATGTAGAGATACTTTACTGACATTTCCTAAATTTTATGTCTTTGAGTTCCTTAGTATCTCTAATTCTAATGGCTTTTGCTCTATTTTCCTAATTAAGAGCACTTGATTAAAACCTTTAAATAAGGAAGGACAAAAAAGATATCTCATATCCCATTATACTTTCACTACTTTGAATCTGGCATTTTTGTTGAACTAGGGATTGTATCTCACTTATAAACACTTTAAATATAGTAGAATACTTTAAAGTAGTAGAAATTAAATTTGAGAGTAGGCGTAGGAGCAAAGTGAGGATTTATATTAGACACCAGTATATAATGTACACAATACCGTGTCAGGAAAACTCATAATTACATCATGTATTACTTCTTTTCCTAATATGATAATATTATTAGTTATTTTAAATATGATTATAGCTTTATAATAGTTATAATAACTTTATTATAACTATTATAATCATTAATAACTTTATAATAACAAATAAAAGTATATTATTATAACTTTAAAAAATATAACTTTATAATAGTTTATTATAACGATATAAAATAAAAACTTTATTATAACTTTATTATATAATTATAACTATAAGAAATTTATTAGTTTTTTGCTAATACAATATTCTTTGAGATATTATTTATCAGACATTAGTAATAATTATAAATTAGTATTCTAAGAATTCTTAGATTAAAAACCCACACCATGAATATTTCTATTTATTTATATATTGTCACATATATTCACCATTTTAAGACATAGTTGTCTTACCTTCACAAGGTCATAGGCGTCTTTTCCAAAGTCCGCCCACGCAGGTGTGTAATAAATTCCATTGTAAAGGACATGTTCATCTTTAAGACATGGCATTTTAAGGCCATCTTCTAAGTTAAGTCCTTTGAAATAATAACCATGTAGTTCCCTGGAATATAGCTTATTATACACCTAGATGGTAGAAGAGAATCAACTGTATTTTTTTTTTGAGATGGATCCTCACTCTGTTGCCCAGGCTGCAGTGCAGTGGCATGATCTCGGCTCACTGCAACCTTTACCTCCCTGGTTCAAGCAATTCTCCTGCCTCAGCCTCCCAAATAGCTGGGACTACAGGCACGTGACACCATGACAGCCTAATTGTTTTTGTATTTGTAATATAGATGGGGTTTCACCATGTTAGCCAGGATGGTCTCCATCTCCTGACCTTGTGACCCATCTGCCTCAGCCTCCCAAAGTGCTGGGATTATAGGAGTGAGCCATCGTGCCTGACCCAACTGCAATTTTTATAGAAAACAATTCATTTTTCCACACAAGCAGTGTATAAATAACCTATATAATCCTGTGGATATCCTATGTAAAACTGTCATAATACCTATACCAAATAAACACATTTTGAGAAAGTATAGGATCTTAGATCTATAAAACCTTTGAAATACTATTCAATCAGTTAAACAATTGCTCACTAAATCACACTAAAACTAACAAAAAAATACATGAGATTCAATTGGATTTTAATACAGTCCAGATAAAGGCACTGCTCAATATTCTTTGCGGACTCATTCAAGGACACTCTTAGACAACGCTCTCGGTTAATTTACTCAATCTCCCTAAGCCTAAGAATAGACGTTAGTCAAAATGGGAATACTGCATTAGTTCTACAGGGTTGATTAATATGATTAAAATTAGATAATAGATATGGGAATATTCACTAGAGTAAGTGTCAAACAGTAGACATTTAGCAACTGTTACTTGTTTCTAAAAGTGTTACTCTTTCTATTGGAGAATTAGTATAATCGGAGTAGAGTCCTTTTACATGATTTCTAATCTAAAATATTTTTTATGCCTGGAACTCTGGCCACTTTCTTTCTTTTCTAGTTTATTTAAGGTATCCTGCTTTTATCCAAAGGTAAAGACATAAAGCTATACCGTTGATTGTAAACAAAGGTGGCTTTTATCACTCACACTTTGTGCCGATAGCTGACCATAATTCCTTAGTAGCAATACACTCTGGTCTACAGCCCAAAGAGCACAGAGAGAGTTTGAAGCAGCCGAGACTTGAAGATCAATACTGGATCCTGGTAAACTTCTTTCTTTAGAAAAATTTAAGCTGACCTGAAAATGAAAATAAACAAAAGGGCAAAAAGATGGCAAGCTGTATGAGAAGAATCATCTTTTAGACTACTCTTAACTTTTTAAAAACACACATAAGTTAGAAGGGCTTTCTGTGACATACCCACCTAATGATAGCCACAATTTAGTAAAACAGGAACAACACCTAAGGTGAATGCTATAATTCTGCTACTCTTCAATCATCTAACATATTAACTTTTCCATGATAGCTTTCCTTTATTTTTCATTTTGCAATTCTATGAAAAATTGGGAGTTTAAACCCAACACTCCCTAAGTTCTCCTTAGTTTTCCCCAAAATTGAAAAAGAATCGTTTTTGTCTCCCACCTGATTTTTGAAGCATTTCTCAATTTGGAATCGGGCGCTGTCCATGACCATTTCTCCTCCAGGATGCAAGCTATAGACAAGCAGATCTACTGAGGGCGCTAACTCAGGGCTAACAGCTATAGAAATGGAAAATGTGCCCTTCTTCCCTGTGAAAAGAAAATTTCAAACTGAAAAAGTGCTTTGATGAGATAGTTAACCGTCATCTTGCAGAAACCTGCCACTGAATTTCTAGCGATCCTACCCACTGCCAATGAAAGAGACTGCTCCGACCCACTAAATTTAATTTGTAAAGCATTTCTAGGGGGAGTTCATAACCTATTCCATAAATTATGAAAGAAAGAGACAGTTGAACATTTCTTAATACCTCAAACTTCAGTCTAAATTTGTTTCTTTTTAAAAAAAATCCCTTCTCTTTGGAATACAAAAATACTTGCCTGTCTTTCTTGGAAGAGAAAGGGAAGAACCAGTGACCCTTTTCCATTATAGTAGTGTTTGGAATATAATTAACACAATATTAATTAATTATTTTTTCATTTGGCATTGTACCTAGTCACATGTCTTTACATGTTCCCCAAGGGCAGTCTGGGGGGCAGTAAAACGGTCCTAAAATGGGAGGACAGTGACTTTTAAAGAAAAATATAAATTATATCACAAAGCATTCTGTTTTTATTAAATTATATGATAAAATTAGAGGCCTCACCGTTATCATTGATCTCAATTATCTGTTGCCCATGAAGAATGATTACACCTTTTGAAATCATCTAGGAAAATGAAAACATGATAAAGTTTGGAGAACAGAAACTAAATTTCATTTAATTATAACTAATGTGATTTACCTCCTTTTCTTGTCTGAACAATACTATTGACATGTTTACTAGTAAACTCAGGTTATCAGCAAACAAACATATGACTCTAATAACTATATTCAAGATAATTTAGGAGTCATAGATAAACTTGCTATAAAGCAATTTAATGTTCCACATTCCAAAACAGTTTTCTAAGACCAATAAACAACTTTTTATTTATATTGGTAAATGCAGAATTACATCTAAATGTATTTACTTTAGTGAAACAAAGTTACACAAAGAATTAGGAGGGTCCCAGCACCGAAGGGTTTTCTGAAAGGTGTGTTTGATAAGCAAGGTATAAGAAGGCCTGTTCATGTATCTCCACCCAAAATTTAAAGAAAAGAAAATAAAGTAGCAAGCAGGGGGTACTCCAGAAAAATGCTTCTCTCACTTCACCTTTATCAGCAACCTTGTGCAAATTTACATCAGCAGACTTCTATTACGATCTCTAAAGTGCAAACAAAGGCTGGAGACTTGAAATCTAGTAAAAACTCCTTGAATTTTTAAACTAAAATTTTAGAATGTTATTTTAAAAGATGCTGAGACTTGCAGAAAACTTAAAGCTTCCATAAGATCTTGCAGCTTGAAATTGCTGGAGCTGGTACCCCTACTCTGTTTAATATTTCACTGAATATTAAAATTGCTTTAAATCTCTGAAGTGCCAAGTTCGGGTTATTAGTTCATAAAAAAGAACTGAGCCTCAACTAGCTGGAAGATATTGTTTTTGGAACTAGAACATTTGCAAAAAGGCATAAAGCTCATTGTTTAATGAGGCTTAAAGATCTGAGTACTATTGGCTATATTAACTTTGACCTCTCACAACAGAAAGACAGCTCTTGTAACAGACAAGTAAACTGAAGAGGCACACAGAGGTACTGATATTTGTCGGTTCGCCCAATTTAAATTTAGGCCAGGCGTGGTGGCTCACGCCTGTAATCCAAGCACTTTGGAGGCCAAGGTGGAGAGATCACATGAGGTTGGGAGTTCAAGACCTGCCTGACCAACACGGTGAAACCCCCATCTTAAAATAAATAAATAAATACAAAGCTTAAAGGCCTGAGTATCGAATTAATTCTAAAAGCCTGAGAATCAAATTAATTCAGCCTCCATCCATTCATTCCAAAATATTATATCGAGGGTTCTTTCTGTGATGTGCACCCTCCTAGGCAGAAAGTCCATTCAGCCTATTATGAAAGAATACGTAAGAGAAGACTTGAATTGTCTAGGAGATTAGAAAGTTTCATTTAAGCCAAGAGGTGAATGCTGAGGAGGAATCAGCTAGGAAAACAAGGTGCAGGCAGGTTGGGAGTTGTGGTAGCAAAAGGGAACGAAGGTAGTTATGGGCAGAAGAAAAAACCTGTGGGAGGCTTCTGAGCCGGAAAAGCACGTGGCTTATTCAAGAAAATGAAAGCCCTTTGTGTCTACGATAAAGAAGGCTCAAGTGTAGAATGATGCAAAATGAAGCTGGCGAGCTGCACAGTTGCAGAGCAGATAAAGTCTTGCAGGCAAAAGAAAGGAATCTGGTATTTGTTATAATAGAAATAGGCAGTCATTAACTGTATTTAAATTAGGGGAGTAAAATAATCCTAATTGCTTTTGAAAAAAGCACTCTAGATTGCCAGAATAAAGAAAGAAAGAAGAAAAGGAGGGAGGGAGGAAGGAGAAAGAGAGGAAGAAAAAGTCTTTAATTGTATTAGGAGACTCATTTAAAATGGAAATGAGACAAAGTAATTGTAAAAGCTTTATCAGATCAGAGTGGGGGGCAAATATAAGCTATTTCAAGAGGGAAGCTGATGACAAATAAATCAATTAACACCACAGACCTGCAAAATGGCTCAGCTCTGGATTGGGAGGTATTGGATATTAAGATGAACCATCATTCTCAGCAAACTGACACAAGAACAGAAAATCAAACACCGCATGTTCTCACTCATAGGCAGGTGTTGAACAATGAGAACACATGGACACAGGGAGGGGCGCATCACACACTGGGGTCTGTTGTAGGGGGGGTTAGGGAAGGGACAGCAGGGGATGGGGGGATTGGGGAGGGATAACATGGGGAGAAATACCAGATATAGGTGATGGGGGGATGGAGGCAGCAAACTACCTTGCCATGTATGTACCTATGTAACAACCCTGCATGATCTGCACATGTACCCCAGAACCTAAAGTATAATTAAAAAAAAAAAAAAAAGATGAGCAGAGGCATGGCCAGAAAAGAGGAAGGCAAAAGTCAAGGGCATGTGGGAGTGTCTTTATAAAAACTAGTTAAGGCCGGGCGCGGTGGCTCACGCCTGTAATCCCAGCACTTTGGGAGACCGAGGCGGGTGGATCATGAGGTCAAGAGATCGAGACCATCCTGGTCAGCGCCTGTAATCCCAGCTACTCAGGAGGCTGAGGCGGGAGAATTGCCTGAACCCAGGAGGCGGAGGTTGTGGTGAGCCGAGATTGCGCCATTGCACTCCAGCCTGGGTAACAAGAGCGAAACTCCGTCTCAAAAAAACAAACAAAAAAAAACCTAGTTAAGAGGTTCGGCTTTTTACCCCGAGGATGCTCGGTATTTCTCACCCCAATATGGCAATATTATTGTTGACATGTTGAAGAATTTCTGAAAAAAAAAGGTCGGGTGTGGTGGCTCATGCCTGTAATCCAAGCACTTTGGAGGCCAAGGTGGGTGGATCACCTGAGGTCTGGAGTTCAAGACCAGCCTGACCAACATGGTGAAACCCCGTTTTTAAAAAAAATAATAAAAATAAAAAGAATTTCTGTACCGATTGGTAAAGAGACACTTCCCTGAGCTCCCCAGAGTCCCTTCCCTGCTTCCCTAGAACCTCTCCTCCACAACCAGCTCCTCTCACCCGCACCCTTCTGCCCCAGTCTAAATGAGCCATGCTTGGCTTAGCTAAGAGCTTCAGTGGAATTATGACTCATACTTTTTCTGACGGTTTGGTGCCCATACCTCGCTAGTCTGAAATATTTTAATATTTGTGGAAATGATGAAGGAAAGAAAAAGTGTGAGAGATAATATAATGAAAAAGTGATAGAAACTGATGATGCAGTAGTGTGAAAAAAGAAGTATCAAAAGATTACTCCAGAATTCTAAGTTTGAAAAATGTGGGAAATCATGTGGTACTACTTTCACTCTTCATGTAGATGTACTCAAACACCTTTAGTTCTCAGAATAATACACTTCACACATCTTGGACCTCATATGTTATTTTCTAAAATAAGCTTAAATGTATTTCTCATATCTTCTAACCATCCAGAAAACTCCTATTCATCCTACAAAACCCTATTTAGGCATATTCTCTTTATGTATTTTTTCCTATATGTCTTTTCCTTAAAAATATGTACATACATATAAGTGTAAATATATAGACATATATCTTTTTCATAAACTAGTGTTTCTCAAATTTTCATTTGCTTCAGAATCACCCGAAGGACTTGTTAAGACAAGATTTCCAACTTATTTCCAGAATTTCTAACTTATTCCCAGGCGATGCTGATACAGCTACTCTAGGAACTATACTTTGATAATCACTGTCCTAAACTCTAGCTAGAGTTAATCATTCATTTTTCTGTAACACTTTAGTAGCCATACGTGTCATTTGTTATGTTTATGTCATTATAATTTATGTTTTGTCCCCAGTTACACTTTTTCTATTTCTTCTATTGTTACAATTATTAATACAGTTCCTGGAACATGAAAAAACATTCAATAAGTGTTGGCTGATTGAATTAATTCATTTTTCATTAATTTTATATCAATGAAGTATCATGCATCCATTTAGACAATATAAAATAATCCATAATACCAATCTAATATAATAAAAATTAACACAATATCTTTTGTGTGCCAGAAGTTGGGCAAAGGGCTTTATGTGTATTATTAAATAATTATCTTAACAATCCTGTGATTAGACATTATCTTACAAAAAAATTAAGATTCTCTAGAGATTTAAATGGCTTTCAAAAAGTAACACAAAGCTAGTAGTAAGTATCAGAACTATGATTTGATCCCAGCTGTGTCTAAATAGAAATGGGTAACTCTGAAGAAAGGGTCTGAGAATGACCGAGTGTTGTATGGGCTGTGGTGGCATGGCCTTTTTCCTCCTTACTTAAAAATAGAAATCAGTTTTATAAGTTTTATCATTTATGTTTACTTTGAGCTTCCTCGTGGCCTATAGGTAAAAGGATTTCATTAGGTTCAAAGAAGTTTTAAAGAAAAGAAACGATTTTGGTTGTGGAAGAATATTTTCAGTTCCTACCAAATAATTGAAGTTTGCTGTGTAGGTTTTGTCTTCAAAGTCTTCCATATTGAGAAGGTAGTGCACTAGCACCCTCTTCTGCTGGTGGCATCTCAGTTCTTCCATCTCTTGGACAATCTTTATGAAGCTGTTAGTCTTGGAGTAAAATCGGTATACAAAGTACTCGGGTTGAGGGTATTGAGGCAACACCCAGCCACGAGCCTGGCAATTTTCATTGGCCTTGTAGGCTGCCTAGACAAAAAATCAAATTTACAGGAATTTTAAGATAAAGAGAAAGGATGAGTGAAAGAATATTCAAAAAGATGGTTTATTGTCATCCTGCTTTATCTCTACAAGAAAAGTTTATAGCCATTCTACATTAAGTCTAACCCAATTCTCCATTTTCTAGTTATACTCTAGAGCAACCACTATGGTTTTTACAATTTAGTCTATTTGAGTCCTAGTTCAATAATATTACATTAAATATTTTACTGTACTTGTTACTATAATTATACTTTTGCCAGCATGTAGATTGCTATATCTCCCTCACTATAACATGAAGAACCTGTGAGTGCAAAACTTTACTTTGCTTCTGATACAATATGAAATTTTGCTGAAAGATGGACAAGTTTTTATGAAATACCAGCAAGGTGTTTATTCTAATCATAGTAATTTACCATTATCAACACAAAAAGTCTGAGGAGTCCTTTAAAAATATCTAGGAAGGATTGATATTTAATTATTACAGATAGTAGTTTCTGTCGCTCTTGAACATATCCAGAGAAATTCTTTACATTATTCCAAGGTAATAGATTACAAGCCTTCTCACATATTTCCTTCTATAAAAATTGCAATTCTCTTTCTATTTCCATAATAAAAGGGAAGCGTTGCTTATTTTCAGCTAATTATCCTCTATACACTTTATGCTATCCTTCTATCTTTTCCAGGGATTCACAAAATAATTTTTAATCTACCTTTCATAGGCCCTATTTTCTTAATATTTAACCATTTTTCGGTACTCGAGATTCATACCAAGATATATCCTTTCATTTCTTTTCCATAAATATCGTTTCGTGTAGACCTAAACCTTAGCTAGCCGGTGCAGTTTTTTGTTTGCTTGTTTGTTTTTGTTTTACTTGCTTTGGTTTAACTTACTTTCAAAGTGATATTTGGGTATGTAAACATAGATGTGTCCAAGAAAAACTGAGCAATGCCATTTACATCTGTGGTGTAGTTGCCCACAATTTTGTCCTTCAGATGCAACTGGACAACTTCATTTGGGATTGGAGAGTTGTCTGGATTAAGCAATTTAATCTGTACAAGAGGAAGAAAATACATTTCTGAAGCATTTAGTAAATCTGGGAATCCATTTTGATGGCATTTGCCAAGGTTCTATCATGGGCACTCCCCTCTCCTTGGTACGGATGCACTTCCTGGGCGGTTTCATCTACTCCTGGTGCGTGCATGACATGTACCATTCATATACTAATGAGCCAAAACTCTGATTCTCCTACCCACAAAGATCTCTGAAAACTCATGCCCATATAATTATCCTGAATATTTTTTATAATAAAAATGCTACAGAAACCCTCAAATTGGAAAGATTTATCACTGTCCAATCGTCCCTTTTTTCTCTTTCTCTTATTCATCTCAGTGAATAGCTCAACCACTCAGGCACTGAAGTCAAATATCTAGAGGTGTCCTAGACTTTTTATTTTTGTTTTCCTATAATTTCAATTGTTGATAAAGTATTTTCGATTGTATCTTTTTAACATTTTCTGTTTGCAACTGATCATATTCATTGCCGTTGCTATTCCTTATGTCGATTTCTTATCTTTTATACCTCATACGTCTATTTTTTCTTCCCAGTCTCTCTCTCCTGTATTGTTTTTCTTGTTCTTTCTCTATACTGGCATCAAATCAAATTTTCTAAAATGCAAAATTTAGCATTATCCTCCCTAAAACATTGTAGTGACTGCTCTGATAAGTCATGGTTATTTGCTAGAAATCTCTTTCTCATTGTCTTACTAGTACAGGCAATGATTGCTTTAAAGAGTCCCTTCTGAAATTGTAATATTTGTAGTAGATACAATGCTGCATCCGTATCTATGCCAGTTTGAAGCCTTTAAAGGCAACCTTCTTAATAACATCTAAGGCCACAATAACCAGAAAAAAAACTGTCTAAGACATACTCTTTTTTTAGCTCAGTCAGTTTCTGCAAAACAACTTCTGCTTTTGAGCCTTTCATGCTATTTCTGTCACTTAGCATTTTCCTGCTGGCCCAAGCAAACACAATCCTTTTTTCTTGCTCAGATCTGCAGACTGATGCCTCATTTGCACCATCTCTACAGCTTTTGAATTTATTTCATCGCAAGGCTTGATCTTGTAAGAAAAATTCAACTTGTCTCAGCAATCCACAGGCCACAGACACATGACACCATGCCTTTATGATCACACAGAGCTTTGCTCTAATTTTAGTACACCTCGGCTGAAAAGATCCTTTGAGTAATTTCTAGTCACAGAAAAACGAACAAGCCATATGATTTCTGGGCACTTTCCTTTCTTTCTTTGTCCCCAAATGCAAATAGTGCCCAAGTGATGATACCAGGCCCGTTATGAACTGCAGGGGCCAGGCATGCAATGCTTCATTAGCAGATGTTTCTTGTGGCAGTGGTATTTGTCATACGTCCTCCAATTTTAAGCAGTTATCATTTCAGTCATCCATGGATGCTGCTGCATCACTTATGAAGAAATTCCCTTGTTAGCCCACAGCCTCGCCCAGCTTTCTATGTTCAAATACGCTACTCCCGGAGTAGCATACCTCCAAAGTCTTGAAATTTGTAGGGGACATTAAAAAAGCAGATAGTACCTCTATTCTGGCAATAAAGTTTACCCTTCAAAAGTGCTCCCCAGCAATACTGAGCCATGTGTCTGATGACCTCATTACACAAGGCACGGCCAGATAAACCATTTTTAATTTCCAGTAATGCAGCTACCATAGTGACTCACTGTATCACTGAGAAACCAGCCCCCTTTCCAAAAGTAGACCAGAAATGACTTGTTTCTCTGGCACAAATTCCTGGAAGTGATCAGAGCATTTACCACTGTGAAATGGCCACAAACCTAAAAGATACTACTTTATACAACCGTATTTTTGAACTAAAACATTGTATTGTTTGAGACTTACATCTGTTTATAGCTGCCATTGGTCATCCTAAAATGATCAAGGAAATGAGAGCTCTTATGTGAGTTTTCAAGAACTAATTCTTTCAAATGCTAATGAAGAGGGTGTGTCCAGGCAGGACATTGTACCTGTATTATAATATATTAATAACAGACTACTTTGTCCTAGGATGCCTGATTCATGTCGGTACCACCTATTCCCTACCTCCATGATAAATAATTACTAACCTCAGCTTGTTTTCCCAGCTCTCCTCTATAGGAAAAGATGTCTTGGAGCTCCTGATTATAGGGTAAGATAATACTATACCTTGAAGTGTCAAGAAGCTTTGAGAGCTAATGGGAAGGAGCTGGGCCTTAATGACTAGGCCAAGGCTTAAGTTCATGTGTACACACACCACACACACACACACACACACACACACATACACACACCCCTCTCAACCAGGTCTTATCTGAGAGAAGACAGAAATAAAACCCCTGAGCTAATCTGGAGTATGACTGACTGGCAGATTTTAGGGAATTATAGCTAATTTTTTAGAGTGGATAACAGAATTTAGGTAACGTTTTTAAAAACATTCCAAATCATCCTTCATTGAGAATCACTATTCTAAGAGTGGCAAATCCTATTTTATCACTTTTTAACTTATTAGCCAATAAATTTTGCCATTTGGCAACGTCTGCAAACACTTTGGGCTATCACAAATAGGAAGGGGATGGTGCTACTAGCATTTAGTAGGTAGAGACTGGGGATATTGCTAAACTCTTACCATGCACAGGGTAGCCCTCACAGCAAAGTATTATCTAGCCCAAAATTTCAGTTGTGCCAAGGCTAAGAAAGAATGGTTTAGAGAAACAATGCATCTGAGTAATTATCGTCAATGTCTGCTAACATCTCAGTAAGAGCAGAAGAGTGCTTTCTGTGAAAAGTACACAACACTACCTATATTATATTCTTGCCTACTGCACCCATCAAAAATGAACTTGAATCTGATCAAGCTTCTGAAGCTACCTACTGGTTTATATGAAACACAGGGGACTGAAAGTAGTTACTTCTGGGGAAGTATTCACAAAATGAAGGGATTAAGGGGAGAGGTGCTCATTGTTCTTTGTATTTTGATTTATATTGTTATTTTTCTTTTTAGTATATACGTTGTCTGCGATTAAAAAATTACTTATTTTCCTTCCCGGTCATGGTAGCTTTCACAGAGCACGATGCTGACGACCGCGTCTGCAGGAGTCCCGGCGACTGTGTTGGAAAAGCAAGAGTTTTACCAGCTTCTGAAGAACCTGATCAATCCAAGCTGTATGGTGTGGAGGCAAGCAGAGGAAATCTATGAAAATATCCCAGGATCTTCATCCAATGGTGAGGGCTGCAGCCTGTGCTACACTTGGACAGATAGCTACGGGTTTTGCACCTAATTTCCAAAAGAAATTTCATGAAACAGTGATTGCGGCTCTGTTACGTACCATGGAAAATCAAGGTAATCAGTGTGTGCAATCACATGCAGCTTCTGCTCTTATTATTTCTATCGACAACTGCCCAAATCATTGCTAGTTCTGTATTTGGATAGTATGGTGAAAAGTCTACATTCCATCTTGGTGATTAAACTTCAAAAGTTGATTCAGAATGGAACTAAGTTGGCCTTGGAACAACTTGTGACAACCATTGCATTGGTTGCAGATACAATAGAAGAAAAATTTATCCCGTATCATAATATATTCATGCCCTCACTAAAGCACATCACTGAGCTTGCTGTTCAGAAGGAACTCAAGCATTTGAGAGGAAAAACTATTGTGTGCATTAGCCATATTGGTCCTGTTGTTGGGAAGGAAAAATTTTTGCAAGATGGATCAAATGTGATGCAGCTGTTGTTGAAGACACAATCAGACTTAAATAATATGGCAAATGATACCCTCAGACCTCTTACATGGTTTCAGCATGGGCTAGAATGTGTAAAACTCTTGGAAAAGATTTTCAACAGTATCTTCCACTGGTTATCGAGCCTCTTACTAAGATGGCTTCAGCTAAACCTGATGTTGCTCTCTTAAACACACAGGATGTGGAGAATATGAGTAAGGACGATGGCTGGCAATTTGTAAATCTTGGAGACCAGCAAAGTTTTGGAATTAAAACTTCAGGACTTGAAGCAAAAGCAAGTGCTTGCCAGATGTTGGTTTACTATGCTAAGGAGTTCAGGGAAGGGTCTGTGGGATATACAGAACAGGTTGTGAAGCTGATGGTTCCTTTACTGAAATTTTATTTCCATGACAATGTTCGAGTGGCAGCAGCAGAGTCCATACCTGTTCTCCTGGAATGTGCCACATCTGTGCAAGTAGAACAGTGGCCCAGAGTATCTTGCACAGATGTGGCAATCCATATGTGATCCCTTAATCAAGTCTATTGGTACTGAACTGGATAGAGATGTGCTCTCAGAAATAATGAATTCTTTTGCAAAGTCCACTGAAGTTATAGGAGATGGTTGCCTTAAGGATGAATACTTGGAAGAACTGAGAGGAATACTGAAAGCAAAACCTCAGGGCACTTTAAAACCAAGAATTGAGACAGGTTAAAAGGAAGAAAACTAAGATCAATAGGTTGAGATGTCTCTGCAAGATGAGGATGAATGTGACATTTATATTCTGAACAAAGTATCGGATATTTTGCACTCTTATTTAGTACTTACAAGGAAAAGAGTTTACCATGGTTTGAACAACTACTTCCATTAATTGTAAATCTAATTTGTTCAAGTACGCCATGGCCAGACAGACAGTGGGGATCGTGCGTATTTGATGACATCATAGAGCACTGCAGTCCAACTTTACTTAAATATGCAGAATATTTTTGGTGGCCAGTGCTTCTAAATATGTAAGATAACAACCCTGAAGTAAGGCAAGCTACTGCATATGGCCTGGGTGTCATGGCAATTTGTTGGAGATGACTATCGTTCTTTATGTTCAGAATTTGTCCCACTGCTGGTAAAAGTTATTAAGTATGCAAATTCAAAAAAAAAAAAAAAAAGTCATTGCTACAGAGAACTGTATCTCAGCAGTAGGGAAGATTTTGAAGTTTAAGCCTAACTGTGTAAATGTAGATGAAGTTCTTGCACACTGGTTATCATGGCTTCCACTGCATGAAGATGAAGATGAAGCTATTCAGACTTTGGGTTTTCTCTGTGACCTAATTAAAGGTAACCACCCAGTTGTAATTGGTCCAAATAATTCCAGTCTTCCCAAAATAATCAGTATAATTGCAGAAGGAAAAATTAACGGAACTATTAACTATGAAGATCCTTGTACCAAACGCTTAGCTAATGTTGTGTGTCAGGTACAGACGGCTGAAGATTTATGGTTGGAATGTATATCTCAACTTGATTATGAACAGCAGGAAGCCTTACAGGAGTTTCGAAATTTTGCTTGAAGCACTTTAATAAAACTTGAATATTCTCTACCGTAAAAGTAACTACAAATAAGTGTTGTGAATGGATTTTATTATAAATCAGAGAACTGTTCTGTCCCTGCTAAGCAACAGAATTAGTCAATGTTAGTCCTCTGTTTATCTTGCATGTTTTATCTCCCAGGCACAGACCTTGGTGATAACCTGTGCTTCAAGCTGTCTTACAGTGTTTGTCACCTTTCCCCTAGTTGATGTGAAGTATACAAAGTGTTGCTATTTGTTTGATGCTAGCCAAACAAATGCTATTATTGATGTAGCCAAGCAGTATACTCGATGTGAAGATGTCATGCTATCACGATATGCCAAGAGCTCACGAAAATAAGATAGAAGTTCCAGGACAAACGTCTTTGGAATTGTGAGTGAGGGATGTAGTGGAAGGTTGTCCCTCTTTGATTAATACTCTTGGTATTCGTGGTGTGGGAGGATGCTGGAACTAGGAGAGAGTTTTGAGATATTACAGTGGAATGTGGGATGTATGTGAACTTTTTCATAATGTATTCCCGGGAACTAGGTGGGATGTATCCATATTCTACTTCCCAAGGTGTCCAGCTCAGAGTCAGAGAACTTTTAAATTTCTTTAGCCAGATTCTTATTTTTTTAAGTTATCCAGGATTTCAAGAACCATGGTTACTGAAAAAGGAGTCCTGATGCATCTAACATTGGTAGCATGTAACAGTGTTTGACAAATAGTATGTAATCAATATTCTTGGGAGTCAGTGTTGTGTGTTTCAGCAGAGTATTATTTTGTAAATGTATGCCATTTCTCCCCTGCAAAGCAGTTCAATAAGAAGAGAAGCTCTGATTAAAGGGCTTAATTGATTTCTATTTCCAAGAATTTCCTAATAGATTCTAGAGTAGCACTGAAGAGTATTCCATTGTAAAAGTGAGAAGAAAGCAAATGTAATTTTCTTTGAACATGAAAAAGAAAGCAATTTTGAAAGTAGTCATTTAGCAGTAGATGTGCATTATTATGAGAAAACAGTTCTGTAAATGCAGGGTTAATTATATTAATTGGAATGTCGGTCTTTAATGTTGAGCTTATTGTAGGGTAGAAAAGAGCTTTTACTCAGCTAATTGTTAATCATGGATCCAAACTTAAATACACCTATCATTTCCTGAAGCTATTGTGAATACTGTGTATGTATTTAGCAAATACTTAAGACCTAATAAGTACTCAATAAATTGTAGCTGTTACTGAAAAAAAATTACTTTTTTTAAAAAAATACAACCATAATTACACATACTAGAGAAGAAAACTTAAAACTCTAATTCTTAGGTAAAAACAAAAATAATACAATCATCAAAAATGATTTTAATTGAACTTAAAATTGTTGAGATGGTAAATTTGATATTATGTGCATTTTTCCATAATTTAAAAAATAAAAATAATATAGAAAAACACCAGTGAGGAGGAAAGTTGTACTTAGGAAAAACTGTATAAATTTGAAAACATAGAAGTTCAAAATCAGTATTTATAACAAGATGCTAGAAAAAAAGTAGAAAAAACATATAATAAAAATAAATGATGAAATGAAAATCATTTAAAATAACATTAAAAATAAAGATATTAACAAATGCCAAAACTAATGGGAAAAAATTGCAAACACAACTAGGAATAAAAAAGGGGAAACAAATTATGGTAGATTTATTTTTCAAATCATAAGTGAACATAACTATCTTATGCCTCCTATTTTAAAAACTAAATTTAATGAGAAATATCTAGATATAGAAACTAACACATTATAGAAAATTCTTAGTAAATTAAAAAAGGAAAATTTTTTGACTTGGTAGAGTATATCTCACAAAATTCTACAGTTGCTTAATAGGCTTATGGATTAAATTTTAAAAAGCATTCCCCAAAATATGCAAAACACAACCAGAAAGTCTATTATCATCTCTAATACTCAATTTGGAGATCTTTGCCAATCGAATAAAACAAACTAATGAATAACGAAAACCTTAGAAGATTAAGTTCAGAAAGGAAGCTAAAATATATCATTTTCACACAAAATACTCTTTACACAGAAAACACTTTTACATATCACAAAAAAGATACAAGTGACAAACAGGAACCCAAGAAATCATCTTGGGTAACAATAACATAAGGGGGAGGAAATGTAGAATTCCCAAGTCTAGAGAAAATTATTTTATATTCGAAAAAAATTTATATTCTTCGAAGGTATCATATTTCTCAGTTTTATGTATTTAGTAACAGAACATGGAAATATATAAAGCAAAAATGTACAAAGCAAAGAGAAAGGTTAGAAAAAAATTATGTTAACATTATCCACAACTATTCAGTAATGGAAATTAACATATATCAAATTATCTATTTGCCAAAGCCATACTTCAATCTAAATTGGCTCATAAAATGACTTTTACTGAAATTTGTTTCGACAAGTCCCTTAAGTGATGCCGATGCCGGTTTGAGAACCACTGCTCTGTAAGATCAAAGCCAGGTTACCCACTTCTGTATTTCTTTTTTAGTGTTCTCCTGTCAACCTGAATATTACTTCCTCAGAAAAACTTTCCATGATCATTTAGTCCAGATTTTAGCAAACTTCTTTCAGAAAGCACCATGGTCTCTGATATATATTTGAATTGTTTAAAAATAATATTTAAAAAATGTTAAAATAAATCACTCATAGCTCACTGGCTGTACAAGGCAGGTCTCTGTGGGATTTGCCTATGGGCTGTGGTTTGCCAGCTCCTGAAGTAGAGTAGTTAAATGGTTGGTATTTCACTGACATAGCCCCTATCATAACTACAATAAAGAATTATTTGTAAAATTGTCTGTTAAATGCTTATTATCTCTGTTACACTATAAACTCCATAAAAGCAGTGATAAAAGTGCCTCTCTACACCACCATTTAATTCCTAATTCTGACATTGACTATATAATTTATTGTCATTTTGAGGGTAAAGCGGGATACTATTAACAGGCACAACTTGATAAAACGTATACACCAGGACAGACCTGTGAAAGTCAACAGTGGAGGACATCCTACAGTGCTTAACACAGATTCCTACACAGTAATTTCTGAGGAAAAGCTGTCGGAAGATTAATCGATAAATGAAAGAACAAATGAATGAATGAGTAAGGTATGTTTAAAAAAAAATGATTGCTTCTCTTACCTGGCCAAAATAAGGGAGGCCCTGTTTGTAGGACATATCCATATTCTTAAAACTAATCTTCACCATTGATGAGTCTATGTGTATGGACTTGGAGTCTGTAAGCTGTACACCTGCAGTCAAGTAAGCATTATTAAGAAAATGTCACCCCCAAAAATATCCAAACAGAGCTTCTGAAAAAAAAAACCACAAAGGCTCACCATTCCTTCTAATGGTTTCCCTTTGCTTTCCCAAGCAGTTTTAATATACAGGTACTTCTTCAGATGTCTTTTATAAAGAAAGTTAATCAAGATGGCACAAAACGCTTGTGACAACTGGTGTTGCTGCTTTTTATAAAATATTCAACTAATTTATCATTCCTTCATGATGGATTAGTAAACGTTAATTTCTCATTATTCCTAGGTAATTGCTTAACAACATTTCTTTTACTCTCTGCTTGCTTAAAACATGTGCTTTAATTTATTAATAGTAAGAATTGTAATATATATATATATTATTAAAAAGGGAAGTGCTTAAAGAAAATACAAAGTGCCAAACATCAGCTATCCCCAAGAGAACCAAAATTAACATTTTAGTCTTTTTCCTACATGTTCTATTTACCTTGAAATTTATCATTTATATTAATATATTTGAGATTATGTGTGTGTATATGTGTACATGCACACATACAATCAATATGTGCAAAGGTATACGTAGTTTTACATGTTTTTTAACATTATTTTATAAGGTTTCTGTAAAACTTCCTTTCTCTCTCTCTTTCTTTTTTTCTTTTTTCTTTCTTTTTTTGAGACGGAGTCTCACTTTCGCCAGGCTGGAGTGCAGTGGCGCGATCTCGGCTCACCGCAACCTCCGCCTCCTGAGTTCAAGCCATTCTCCTGCCTCAGCCTCCCGAGTAGCTGGGACTATAGGCGCGCGCCACCATGCCCAGCTAATTTTTGTATTTTTAGTAGAGACGGGGCTTCACCATGTTGACCAGGATGGTCTCGATCTCTTGACCTCGTGATCCGCCCTCCTCACCCGCCAGGCCCTTTCTTTCTTTCTTTCTTTCTTTCTTTCTTTCTTTCTTTTTCTCGTTCTTTCTTTCGTTCGTTCCTTCGTTTTTTTTTGTTTGTTTGTTTTGTTTTTTTTTTGAGATAGAGGCTCATTTTCTTGCCCAGGCAGGAGTGCAGCGGTCTGATCATGGCTCACTGCAGCCGGCCTCAACCTCCTGGGCTCAAGTGATGCTCCCACCTCAGCCTCCTGAATAGCTGGGACTATAGCTGCATGACACAACACCCAGCTAGATTTTGTATTTTTTGTAGAACGGGGTCTCACTATGTTGCCCAGGTTAGTCTCAAACTCTTAGGCTCAAATAATTATCCTGCCTCAGCCTCCCCAAATGCTGGGGTTATAGGCGTGAGCCACTGTGCCTGGCTATTTTTTTTTATTATTTATTTATTTCAGTGTGACAAATATATTTAATTATCAATTAAACATTTGTCTAATACTTGAATTTCCTCTGGATGTGACAGATACCTCTAAAACTTTGAATACTGATACAAGTACATTAATAATTTAATATTTCATGAACAGAAAGTTTGCTGAAATATCAGTTATTATGCATAAGTTTAAAAACACTATATTAAGAGAAAGAAAGTGGTCAACACAGAAAAAAGCATTTCAAGGAATAACACTTAGTATTCTGTGCTTATGGGAAAAGGGGCATTAGGTCCAGGAGACACAAGAAATTAGTCATTAGAAATATTTTTGGCCGGCCGGGTGGCTCACGCCTGTAATCCCTGCACTTTGGGAGGCTGAGGCGGGCGGATCACGTGAGGTCAGGAGTTTGACACCAGCCTGGCCAACGTGATGAAACCCCGTCTCTACTAAAAATACAAAATACAGTTGGGCGTGCTGGCGGGCGCCTGTAATCCCAGCTACTCCGGAGGCTGAGGCTGAAGAATCGCTTGAATCTGGGAGGCGGAGGTTGCTGTGAGCTGAGATTGCATCACTGCACTCCAATCTTGACAACGAGAGCAAAAACTCTGTCCAAAAAGAGAAGGAAGGGAGGGAGGGAGGGAGGGGAAATAAAGAAATATTTCCTAGTCATGAGATAAATATTTAAATAAGTATTTTTCTGGTCAGGAGGGTAGGTACTAGATTTATTTTCAGAGGCTTGGTAAAATATTCTCCCCAAACTATTTTACTTACCATGTTCTAATTCTATGCTCACCAAAAAATTTTTTATAATCCACAGCTACATGTCTTAATTATATTTATCCATGGAATAATTAAGGAAAAGGAATATGCTTATATCTAAAACCAAATACTCCCATTATAAATCAATAAATTGGCATTCTTCTATAGTAGTCTTATTTAAATTTAATAATTGACCATCCATCAACAGCTGTGTAAAAATTTTGGTTTATATATGAAACATTCAGAATTTGAATCAGATGAATGTAAAGAAGAGCCCTTGGAGAAGAAATGACTGTATTAACCAGGTAAGAATTCAAATGAGGCAGTGATATCCTTTGGGGTCTGACCTCTTAGAGAGCATTACCTGTTCCATCTTCTGTAACAAGAGCATGCACTTTGAGGAAATTCCAGTATCCTTCCCGATTTAACTCAAAAGCATCCGTGTTAATAAACTTGGAGACACAGCCATCTTTCCCTAACTGAAAAGTTAATGAATAGAACAATAAAAAAATTTAAATTTTAAAAGAAGACTGTAAGAAATAGTTCTAACAGGGAAAATGCGTAACCTCACTGAAGCAATTTTAAGAATATTGTATTACCCAAATTTTAGTTTTATAAAATAATCCATTGTGTTTCTATCATTTAAATTTTCAGTTCATGTATTTACCTCTAACTACATTTGAATTTTTTTTTTTTTTTTTTTTTTTTTTTTTTTTTTGAGACAGAGTTTCACTCGTTACCCAGGCTGGAGTGCAATGGTGCGATCTCGGCTCACCGCAACCTCCGCCTCCCAGGTTCAAGCAATTCTCCTGCCTCAGCCTCCTGAGTAGCTGGGACTACAGGCGCGCACCACCATGCCCAGCTAGTTTTTGTATTTTTAGTAGAGACAGGGTTTCACCATGTTGACCAGGATGGTCTCGATCTCTTGACCTCGTGATCCACCCGCCTCAGCCTCCCAAAGTACTGGGATTATAGGTGTGAGCCACCGCGCCCGGCCTTACATTTGAATTTTTAATAAATATATACTCTTACAATATTGTGTTTTAAAAAACTCTTCATGGTGACATTATTTTGTTAATGTACACAATAAACATATTCATCACTAGTCACATGTATTCACACATGATATTTGCAATTTTGGTAATTTCAGCCATATTCTTTTACAGTTTTGAAACTGAGTTTTATATTATATTGTTACTGTGCCTTGGACATTGATGGGACTACTTACGTAGAAGTTAAGAACATACGTTTTACAGTCAAACACCAGGATTTGAACCCTGGCTTTGCCACTTATTACTTCCTACAAAATGGGATGTTAATAAAGAGCTTGTAGAATTGTATTACATTAGATAATAACTGGAAAGTGCTTAGCACAGGGCCTGCCACTTAGTAAACATTCAGTAAGTAGTTGATTTTTACATTAGATTCCTTTAAATTTCTCTCAGTGTCTAGACAAGGGAGAATGTCTCACTAAGTGAAATTTTAAGTGTCACAATTAATAAACAAAGTTAAACAGGAGGAATTGGCAAATATTTTTAAAACGTGTGATAAATTGTATCCATAGATTACGGGACTATGATACTGGGGAGAAATGGAGTTCTTGTTCTACTCCACCTTATGATGACATGAGGAAATCTAGTTCTCAAGATGTGGATGACGTGTCAAAATCATGTGCCACTTCAGGGGATCCTTGAGAGTGTAAGAAAAGGTTTAGAGCCATTTCCACAAAGTTAAAGGTCTAGAAAAATTTCCACTATACTGAAGATGAATAATTAGATAAATTATTTAGTTCGCACTCCTGCTTGGCATGTGTAATTTTATTTATTTTTTTAACTTTTATTTTAGGTTCAGGGGTACATGTGCATGTTTGTTATATAGGTAAATCGCGTGTCATGGGGGTTTGGTGTACAGATTATTTCACCACCCAGGTAATAAGCATATTATCCAATAGGCAGTTTTTTGATCCTCACCCCTTCCCACCCTACATGCATATTGTAAATTCCCATATCTCTCAAGTCTCCTCAAGGGCATCTATATAACGTAGCCTTCTTTGATAATGCATTCTGGGATCTACCTACACTGTGTACTTGACTTGTATTGATTTATTCCCTTCTAGAGTGTGCATCTTTTAAAGATTACAACTGCTTCATAAAGTGCAAAACCCATGAGGATAGTACCTGATCTGTCTTGCTCAACACTGAAGCTTCTAAATAAAATTATCCTTACATATTAAAAGACCTCAAAATTTATCTGTTTAATGAATTTGTGGATAACATTTTTGTATTATTGATATCCTTAAAGATACATCCCCACTAGTTACTTAAATATTTATATGATCTTGGTTGGGTGCACTGGCTCACGCCTGTAATCCCAGCACTTTGGGAGACTGAGGCGGGCAGATCACATGAGGTCAGGAGTTCAAGACCAGACTGACCAATATGGTGAAGCCCTGTCTCTACTAAAAAATACAAAAATTAGCTGGGCATTAAAGCCTGTAGTCTCAGCTTCTTGGGAGGTGGAGGCATGAGAACTATTTGAACCAGGGAGGCAGAGGTTGCAGTGAGCCAAGATCACGCCACTGCACTCCAGCATGGGTGACACAGCAAGACTCTGTCTAAAAATACATATATTTATTGATATGCAATGTATTTAACCTCTGTCTGCTTTAATTCACTTATCAGTAAGGGTGCGATAATAGTACCCCCTCACAGTGTACTATGTGTTTTGAGAATCAAATGCACATAAACTACTTTGCTCAGTGACTGACATAAAATAAGCATCCATTAAATGTTAGCAATTATTACAATTGTGACTACTGTTAGTGTTTATTGTCCAAAATTTTTTTTAGAGAATGAGAAGGTTCTTAATTATTTCCAAACTAAAGTATTCTCTAAGAAGAACAGGAATATATGACTCTGTATGCGTGCGTGCCTGTGTGTGCACATGTGTGTGTGGATAAGTTGTATCACACTGTTCGTAGTAAGGGGATTGCAGCTGACAGTTGTATATTAGCCAGTCAGACTCTGGCACGATTATAGCTGAAAGCCTTGCTACGTCCTAGACCAGCCTGTTTGTGTCCATTTTCTGAATGTTTGTTCTCCGACCTTCCAAGTAGATCCTTTAGGAAATTCCTCCTTTGTAAGTTTGGAAAAGTTGATGTTTCTCTTTTTTTTTTGAGACGGAGTTTCACTCTTGTTACCCAGGCTGGAGTGCAATGGCGCGATCTCGGCTCACCGCAACCTCCGCCTCCTGGGTTCAGGCAATTCTCCTGCCTCAGCCTCCTGAGTAGCTGGGATTACAGGCATGCGCCACCGTGCCCAGCTAATTTTTTTTGTATTTTTAGTAGAGAGGGGGTTTCACCATGTTGACCAGGATGGTCTCGATCTCTTGACCTCATGATCCACCCGCCTCGGCCTCCCAAAGTGCTGGGATTACAGGCTTGAGCCACCGTGCCCGGCGTTATGTTTCTCTTTAGTGGTTAGAAACCCTGACTGATAGAGTTCTCATCTGGAGCTCCTATATACACTTATTTCCAGTGAAAATAGATTAAGAGAAAAATAATTATGCATCGAATACTCTTGAGTACACACAAACATCATCATATCTCCCTGACTAAATCCACAAAGTATAAAATAAAGAACAGAACATATGTTCCTAGTAAATAGATACGGCGTAGATTTTGATATGAAACCAAATCCATTTTTAATTAAGAATCAAAATTTACTACTTAGTTTCTGATACTATAATTTGCTTTTTGTCAATCAATAGAAAATGAAAATTATCATGAAAAAAGAAGACTATAAAATTTACAAATAGGAAAAGAAATTCAGAATAAAAGTATGTATTTTTAAGTGTAAAGAGAGAAATAAGAAGAAAGGAAGGTAAATGGAAGGTGAGGATAAAAGGTTAATGCAAACTTATTTATAATTTTGCAGATATACCCCTTACCTGAATGGTAAAATTTTTACAGAGTGAACTGAGAAGATGAGCACAGGAATGATAAGCAGTAGATTCTCTGCACACACTAAGTTGGACCTTCCCATCCACAGGTTCACCATAGGTATATCTAGTAGAAGAATATAATAACAATAAATTACAAAAGAACCAGCAATGTAACAACATTTAAATAGCTACTTTAAATTTTATTTTCTGGAGAAAATCTAAAACAATGATAATTACTAAAATTGAGTTGAATGCTTTAGGCAAAGATGTATTTTAATTAAAAAGGTTGAAATAGACAACAAAATTGCTTGTAAGGAATAACAGTAGGTTTCTCTGGGCTACATTTTATGACAATTCCTCAATTTCATCTTCCAAATTACTAATTCTCTCTTCAGCATTATCCATTCTTCTAATCAGCCCTTCTATACATATATTTTTAATTAATAATATGCTTAATTCCAAGGTCTTTAATTATTTTAAAAGTTATACTTGACTCATATCTGAGTATATAAATTTAACTTATTTCTAAATTTTTGTTCTGATTGATGTTCCACTATTTTCTAAGGTATGTATTGCTCTTTTTTTTGTTTGTTTAATACCTTGATTTCAAGTCATTAGAGTCTTCAACCATTTAGTGATTCATATTTTTGTGTTTTGGGATTCCCAACCATTTAGTGTTTTGGGATTCCCAGCTGGCTTGTCCTAGAGTGCTTTATTTTGCTTATGCAATACTTTTCCAGTAAAAATGACGAAGGAGCCAACACACAGCCACTGTGATAGGGAAGTACCTAGACATTTGGGCTTTGGGAATTTCTGTAACTCAGGGGATTTTCCAGCAATGCTGAAAATTCCCTGCCTCTATGACCCAACTACAATGAGACTTTTTACTCACTGCCTTTTCTGCATTCTCCCACTCCATCTCCGGAGGTGAAGCACAAGGTAGTGACATCAAAAAGTTAGCTATAGACTTCCAGCCTAAAGCAGACTGAGGCTGGAGGACAGGCGGAGCTTTCACCTTGAAGTTTGGCATGGAATTTTAGATTACTCTAATGAAGATCTTCTAATAACTAGAAATTACCAGGTTGTTGGGGGAAACAGCAATGGAGGAAGGGCTTACAGAGTGTCTACATAAAATGGCTACAAGTACTGGGAACAATAAACCGCAACTAACTGTGTCAGACCTCTGGGGAGGCAAACTTCCCTAAGCCTTCATGTTCCAGGTGCAGAGTGACCTTGACTCTGTTACAGTACATAACATGCTCAAGGACTTAAAACCCCTTTTGTAGCAATACCAAGTAATCAGACTTGTAGGCTCCCTGTGAGATTCACTCCCTCCAGCTGCACCTAGAATGCAATCTACAGATAACCACATGCTTCTGCTTTTCAGTTTCCCACAAAGCTGCCACTGCTAGCAATCTTTAGAATGATGCATCAGTTTCTGTTCACCGAAGAATGTTCCACCATCATGCCACCCCCTCCCCACTATTACCTCACCTTCACCCCACCATCTGCTGACTGCTCAAAGTGATTGTAACCAATAAATACTGTGGGTAACCTAAGCTGGGGGCCTTCACTGCCTCCAGTACAAAGTGATGGTCCTCTCGTCCCACTTTCATTCTTAATCTTTTTCTCATTTCTTTGTCACCACCGAACTCAGGGTGCCCACCGGTGGGGTGTAGGGGCTGGTTCCCTACACCAGGTCACTTTTTATTTTTAAATATGCAAAATTAAAAGGAAAAGTAGTACACATGAGTCAGAGAAAGAATAAATCCTCACATCAGGTTTGAGGAAACAAAGTTTTATGTTTGCACCCTGGCTGTAATTGCTGGTTACATAAACTCTTGTCTATGCTGCTTAACTTAGTGACAAGAAGAGGGGAAAGCAACCTGACCTGCCTGGCTGCTGCTCCTGCCACATGTTATTTCTCACTATTTGCCCCTAAGTCCCCGTCTGCCCTTAGTATCCTCCACAGTATGCACCAGCATTACCCTAGAGCCACTTCTAACTCTAACAGCAGTTTTCTCCATCATATGTCTTGAGCTTCAGTTTTCTTCTATAATCATGTAAAATATAAAGATTGAATCGAGAGAAGTCATTGTAAACACAGGACATTGTCCAATGGAACTTTCTGGCAGATGGAATGTTCCACGTTTTATGTCAATGCTCTTCAATTCAGTGGCCACTAGTCACATGTGACAACTTGAAATGTGGCTAGTGCAACTGAATATTTAATTTTAACTAAAACTTAAATACTCACATGTGGTCAGTGGCTATTGTATTAGCTGGTCTAAAACAGTGTGTAAGAAAGACAGTAGTCAGTTGTCTTAAACTGTTACCTAAAACCATGTGTTTTATTAAAATAATTATTGATGCATGAAAGAATGTATAAAATCAGCAAAGAAATTTCACACCTTCCTTTTTCCTTACCTTCTATACATTTATATTTTACCTGTTTTTAGTTATCTATCCCATTCTAATAGCTTTCTATGAATATATTATTCTATTGTGTACAATTTCAACTTACGAGGCACAGACATTAACTTTGAATTCAGGGTCCACAACCAAGATACTTTCTGGTGCATCCACAGTCATTTGAAATTTGGGTAACACTGCCAGTAAAAAGAAAAGTTATATATTATATTATATATGATAATGAATATATTACATATTATTAACATAAATACATTCACACAAAATAACTGTTTCTCCTTTATAAACCATCAATCTTTGCTTATGTTTGCCGTTAACAAACAGTGTGAGGAGGACACTGAAGTACGTAAGAACTGCATTTTGGAATTGGATAGAAAAATGCATATTTTGAATTTCAAATTCATCACTTCTCAGGTGTTGAACTTGAGAAAGTGTTTCTCAATATCTTCATCTGTAAAACAGGAATAATGAAACTACAATAGAAATTTCATGAAGATTTTATGAGAAAATATAAAGGGACTAATGGCTAACATATGACTAATGACTAATGTTAATTCCATTCTTTTCATAAGAAGTGCTTTACATCCCAGAAACCATCATGTAAAATAGATTCCAGATACCACAAAAGGAAGATAAAATAGATAGCCTAGGTTAACAGAGAATAGCAAAAAGATCATGGGTTGAACTAGGGGATAAAAAATCAGAGTAGATTGGGAACGCTAAAATAGTAACAGAGAACAGGGAGAGAGGAAAGGAAGAGATACTCACTTAAGAATACATTATTTAATAATCCCGCCCTTGCAAAACTGGAATGATTTTGTAATTTTTTACTAATAGGTAACGTTTTCATTGCTATTATTTACCATATTCTTCCACAGAGAAGAAGTGATATGTTTTCTTCTCATTAAGCATCTCCACAGTGATTTGATACCATCCGAGGATGGGCTCTGAGATTAACTGGAAGGAGAGTCGTAGAATACCTCCCACAGACTCCTTATTCATCCACTGTTGTATTCGATTGCCTTCTGCATCCTAAGAATAAGAAAATGTATTCTGTTTCATGCTAGATGTTTTTATTCATTACAAAGTTTCAGCAGGGTATTTCCTACTTAGAATTCTAAACTTACTTAGGATTCAAAACATGAGTGTGTTCTCACATTCCCCAAGGAGAATTGGTCACTCTCCTCTCTGGGGTCACACAGCTGCATATTACGGCACTTAGTATATTTTAGAGCTAGCTGTGATTTTTTACATTTATTTTTTCTATCAATCTCTGCTTTCTTAAGGGCAAGCCATATTTTATCCCCAGTGCATAAAACATTAAGTATACATTTATACACATTCAATAACTAAGCATTAAATGAAATAAAGTCATGTTTGCCTATTGTCTATATTAGTGGGTGGATGCAAATTGAGTCACATGGTGGCGGGGTCGGGGGACAGAAACCCACTTCTGTCCTCTTGAGGCTGTCTGCATGAAATAAATAATTCTGTGACAATTTAAATAGGCAATCTTCCCTATGAGCTGCCTTTTGATTTTGAGGTTTGGAGAGATGTTCAAAATATTAGAAACCAATTCTTCAACTAGCTTACCTTAAGGGTGATCACTGGGTACTGAAATAAAAATAAAAATAATGTTAATATATGAACTCAAGGGTTTTTTTCTCTAGATGAGTGAAGAGATTAATTACAAATCTATTATTAAGCTAAGAAATATAAACACATTTAGGACAACCCAAACAAACACTGGTTTCTGACTGAAAGTTTGAGTATCTATTGATTATATTGAAACTTATTTGCCTAGTTTTTGAGAATTTTCATTTACTTTTCTCTCTTTCATAACACACAGTCTGCAGTGTCAGTACGCAACCCTGGCCTTAGGTCTCTCGAACATAATAAAAATGCTCTCTTACGTGAATAATAACTTCTTCTTCTTCTTCTTTTTTTTTTTTTTTTTTTTTGAGACGGAGTTTCGCTCTTGTTACCCAGGCTGGAGTGCAATGGCGCGATCTCGGCTCACCGCAACCTCCGCCTCCTGGGTTCAGGCAATTCTCCTGCCTCAGCCTCCTGAGTAGCTGGGATTACAGGCGTGTGCCACCATGCCCAGCTGACTTTTGTATTTTTAGTAGAGACAGGGTTTCACCATGTTGGCCAGGATGGTCTCGATCTCTTGACCTCGTGATCCACCCGCCTGAATAATAACTTCTTTATCAACAAATTCATGGTCAGTCTTCACTCTGGCCACTGCAACGTTCTACACTGCTGGATGTCTCTTTTTTAAATACTCCAATTTTGATTTCTATATCTAGCACTAATTTTTTTGTCTTAGATTTTTGACCATTCCTATACTCCACCATTTCCTTATCAGACAAGTAAAAAAATGTCGGCATTTGCCCAAGTTCCCCTTGCTGAGTCTTCTCTACTTCTTCCTTCTCCTTCCAGCTCTTTGTATCCTCTCAGTTCTCTCCAGTGTTTACCACTCTTCCCCCCTCTAAACCTACAGAGTCAACGGTTTGACTTTCATTCCTTAGCGCGTCCTCTCAGGACCCTAAAACTGACAAGTCGAAATTAAAGACTCCTAGGTCAAAAGCCCTCATGTGAATAGGCAGATGAGAAGTTTAAAAATGAGCATGTAGGGTCCTTTGCCCATTTCCCGAGTGGCTAAGTGCTCCTTCCCACTAATTGCAGCATTTATTCATGAATAAAACATAATGTGTCTAGAGATAGGAATATGATTCATAAACTTTGTCCAGAATTCTTAGAACTGAGAAACATAACAGTTGAATTAAGGGCCCCACTTGTCGTTCTAAATTCATGGAATTGAATCTCAGTGAATTATTGAGATGGTATTGAAGAAAGCTACTGCTGCATCATTAACTCAAGCATTAAGAGAAGTCGAGCTTCTCATGATTTCCTCATGAGAAGGAAATAAAGAATATATTACCTAAAGGTGCCATGGGAAGACATTAACCATTTGTATAAGACTCTCATAATGAGAAATGAATTTAGAGTACTGTCCCTTTTTGTTTTCTATTTGTTATACTTCCAATGCAGATGGCTTCAACTGTGTCCAACAAATTTTTTATTACTTAATTTGTCTTGTTGTTGTTATTTTTACTGAGCTTGGTCTATTTAAAAAAACTAGTGAACAAGAACCTACTAAAACCTTATGTTCATTGTTCTAAGCTGCTTGATTTTCCCCCAAAAATAATTATTAAAATGAGGCTGATTCTGCTCTTGTTACTAATGACTGTCTGCACTAAATTGTGTATGAACCAGCCAAGAACCAATAATACAACTCCTTCATGTTCCCTTCTGATTCATACTATGTCTCTCTGTCCATAGACAGGGCCTCTTTTTAGAGGACAAGTAGTTCCAGGTCTTAAGATAAGTTTAAAGAAAGATTTGAAACTTCTCGATGCAAGTAAAACTGTCTGGAAAAAAAAATGTTTCAATATTCTATAAAATACTGACCTAAAGGGAAAGAAAGGCACCATCAGTAAAAAAATTGCAGAAAATGAAAGAAAAGACTGATGGGCAGAAGAAACTAGGTATATGCTTTATATCTTGGCTCATTTCATAATGAGCCAATTTGCATCATTACTATATTTTGATTATGTAGTCAAATTTATTATGAATGCCCAAACCTCATAGGCCAGTCATGCATTGAATCTATTTATTTAAATGGAATACCAAACTGGATAATGTCCAGCGATTAGAAACACTGGCTTGGAAAGATAAAACCACATAATCTCTTAGCTGTCATCATTTTTGGAAATGCTACATCAATTTCTGTCTCTATACATAAGCACATGCAGTTTGCTGTGCCATGGAAACTCCTTGCCTTAAACATTCGGTACAAATGATCTTCTCATCTATGACCCATATTTGAAGGAACAGCCCGGTAATCCTGTTGTTCTTATGCAAATGTAGTTATTACTGAAGCAGGGAGTTGGATAATCATATTTGGCCTAATTGACAACACTAAGTAATGATGGGGGGCGGTGAGAACTAATAAGGGAGTTATATAATGTTGCAACTGCTTTTATTTTCAAGAAGCCCTTTACTTCCCCAAGGTGCTTCCAATCAAGGATGATTGTCAAAGGATTGCAGTAGAAATTCTCCATGAACCAAGGAGAACCAAGTTATGCTATCATATGGAAGTGATTTAGGATTTAGATTAATACAAGGCCTTTGGAGCACTAAAAATTAGATTCCTGCTCTGGGAATTAAAATGAAGCAACAATCTAGTGAATGTGGCATAATTATAGAAGATAGGGAAAGGAGGTGGATTAAAATTGATGATGTCTTAACTATGTTAAGATGAAGTACAATTTGGAGGAGGAAAAGGCAGTAATGGAGAAACCATTCCCACAGCTTCTGTAAGCTTACAAAGCTTCTTCGTAACTGCACTTAGTTGACAGATTGACCTGAGAGACCACAAAAGAATGCTTAGTTCTAACAGGTTTCTAAACTACACGAAATGAACTTTGTTAAGTATCCTGTTGTAAAGACCTCAGTCTTTCCCAGGTCATGATTCGTTGTCTTTTGACATTTTCACTATTAATCACTTTTGTTCTCAGGTTGTCTCTAGCAGGATTGTAGTCTCCTGCTTATGTCTTAGACTACCATCACCATGTTCCCGCTATATATTTACTTCCTTAACTGTACATCAGTATCTATGAAATAACTTCTCTGAATTTCCCATTAGGGAAAGTGACGCTGCCTCACTTTCCCTAATGGGTAGCAACACTTCCCCCTTTACTACGCCGGTGTAAATAAAGAGTAGAATCTAGAAAAATTGGAAGGGGTCCTGAAACACATCCCCAGTCAAGTTATTTCTTTACTCTACACACAAACTGCTCCTCTATGACCAATTGTAACTCAAGTGCCTTCACAACATGGCACCAAGCTTCCTTTCCAAATTGTTTTCCACCGTGACTTTCTATGTTTGTTTTAAGTTTCAGCAAAGCTGGGTTATGACTATTGCCTAAATCCTGATTCTCTACCCACATGCCTTCACTAACATTTTTTCTCTGCCTACAGTATCTTTTAGCCCTAATTTATACATTTGATCATCTCTGGTCTCTAAGGAGTGCCTTGATTTCACCTACCCTGTGACATCTGTATCAGGCATGGCCAATGCTTCCCCCTTTAGATCCCTTCTTCTGGTTCTTTGTAACCTCCCCGGCTCCATTGTGTTTTACTTCTAACAGCTTTCACCTCTGAATTTTTTGAGAGGCCTCTTTTGGTACCATCTGTCAAGTTCCCAGGGGTTTACTTCTATGTTAGGGGGTACCCAGAGCCAATAACTACCTGTTGCTGGAGTACAAAAGCCCAGCTTCAGTTCCTAAAGTGGAACAAACTCTGAAGTGTAACTTATGCTCCAGAGCTTCCTGCCAGTCAGGCTGAAGACTGTCCAAAATCAATTGCACCCATGCTTGGCTTCTTTCCCTCCCGTCTCCTGCTTCTCTCCACTCTCTTACTGGTTTCTCCTGGCAGCACTTTCTTAATAATTCAGTTGTCCATTATTCCCTCTCTCAGAATCTGATTCTGGAGAAGTTGACCTAAGATAATACCTCTCCTGGTAACTCCAAATACGAAGCAGCCACAGTGCTTTCATTCACTGGTTATATAATTCACTCTTTCAGTCATTATAAAATATTATTGTGGCTCAGCTCACTGGCTCATGCCTTTAAAGTCAGCTCTTTGGGAGGCCAAGGCAGGAGTATTGCTTGAGGTCAGGAGTTTGAGAACAGCCTGGGCAACATAGCAAAACTCCGTCTCCACAAAAAAAAAAAAAAAAAAAAAAAAAAAAAAAAAAAAAAAAATTAGCTGGGCATGATGGTGCTGCTGGTAGTCCAAGCTACTTGGGGGACTGCGGCAGGAGGATCGCTTCAGCCTGGAAGTTAAGGCTGGGAGTTATAATCACACCACAGCACTCCAGTCTGGGCAACAGAGCAAGACTCCATCTCTAAAATACATACATAAATAAAATATTCACTCTATATAACATTATTAATTCACTCAATACATAATTTAATAATGGTATAATATTAAGAGCCTACTATCTGTTGTATCCTATTCTTCCAGATGTCAGGAATATAGCGATGCATGTTGCTTCATTTGTGTTCTTCTCCAACAACCTCTGTTCTAATGTAATCATTCTGGGGACTGAAAGAGTATCTTCGGTATCTTTGACTCTTGGCTTACTTAGCACAGTGCTTTATAAGCAGTAAGGATTCAGTAAATTATAGACTTTTACTTGTAATTAGGAAATATGTTTAATTGTGTTGACCAAAGAAAGACAGAGTGAGAAAGAAGAAAAAAGGAAAAAGTTTGATGATAAGGGAGGAACACATAGGCTAATAAGAATGTAGAAATAATAACGTAGACTGGCCTGCCTCGTTTTCATGGATTAATTTTAAGAAGCAAAAACATGCACAAATATCTACATATTTCTAGCTGTAACTTACCATTTCATCAACTGGCTTCAAATGATCATCCAGAGACACAACTTGAAACATCACTGAACAAAGAAAGAAAGATGATGTAAAGAAAGTAATTAATTTTTGTGTCATCACAGCTTTCTTCCTACATTGATTAACTTAGGTGGAGCAAAAAGCACGAGGTTACTACCATCTGTGATGAGGAGTTACATGCACATTTCAGGTAAGACATATTGGATTCCAGGGTTACCAGGTTGAGCTTATTAAGTTATACTGCCAAGAAAGGGTTCCGTAAAAGAACTTCCTGTCTTTCTTTTGTACTTCCATCCCTGCTTTCTCTTTCTCCTCTTACTCATTATCACAACATGTGCTCAGTCAGCCTAATGACTTCATTAAAGAAAGGAAAGAAAGACAGAGGAAGCAGGTCACTTAACTGTTAGTACAATTCCTCACAGATACTGCACACATACCTATTCAATGTGTGCCTTTTCTGTGTATCCCTCAACAACCAATCTTCTTATTCCCTTAACCCGCAGTGGAGGCACCTGCAATCAGTTGTACTCTCCCACTCTCATATTCTTATCCATCTGTGTCCTATCCCCAAGTTGGTTCGCAGCCTGATGGACCTTGTCAAACTCATGTTACTGTGTTGTCAGTAAAATTCATTCTCTTTTGAAGATGTTTCTCTATGCCCCATTTGTCTCGCAAAACACTCCACCCCTTTTTTGCCCTGAAGTTGCCTCTCTCTCCCTCTAGGTCTCTACAGTGGAGACCTCTCATCTTCCACATGGCTTGAAAAGGGAAATAAGTAAATTCCTGATTCACAACTCCGACAAAACATTTTTTTCTTGCATTTTAATTCAAAAGAGAGAAATTATTATTTTAGATGCCATTCGTTTCAGAAAATTTATTCCTGTTGATGTCATCTAATGACTTTTTGGTTGCTGTCATAGAATGTCACCTAGGTAATGGTCATCCTTTCTGTTGCTTAGATGTCAATGGGAAATTTTGACGTGCTTTAAGAGAAATGAGGATTCATGTCAAAATTGGTATCAGTCATCATACCGAGCTATTGTACTTTGGAAAAAATGTCAATTACTGATTACAAGACTCTGTTATCATCTGTCTATACATACTTTCTGTCTCTTTGTGTTTTCAGGTTCCTTTAGAGTTCAAATTTGTTAATCTCATTCTTCCAGATTATTGACTCTCTCCTAGTTTCATTTATTCACACATTAATTTAAAAAGTCTTTATTTTTAACCTATTTCATAAGTCTATTCATATGTATATGCGAGTATGGGTGTCGATGCTAAAATTTTTTTTAAAAAATGACTTGCTATTTGGTTATCACAGGATTTATAAGATTGGGAAATGCTGATCCCATTATATCTCATGGTTTTAAATGTGATCTCTACATTGATGGTTCTTCAGATTCGTATCTTCAGCCCTTTCTTTTTTTTCTTTCTTTCCTTCTTTCCTTCCTTTCTTTCTCTTTCTTTCTTTTGAGACAGGGTCTCACTCTCATTGCTCAGGTTGGAGTGCAGTGGCACAAGCTCAGCTCACTGCACCCTTCACTTTCCAAGCTGAGGTGACCCTCCCACCTAAGCCTTCCAAGTAGCTGGGACAACCTGCCCCACCACGCCTGGTTACGTTTTTTATACTTCTAGTAGAGATGAGATTTCGCCATGTTGCCCAGGCTGGTCTTGAACTTCTGGGCTCAAGTAATCTGCCTGCCTCAGCTTTGCAAAATGCTGGAACTACAGGCGTGAGCAACTGCACCCAGCCCGACCCCTTCTTCTTATCTAAAGTTTCATAAATACTGCTTCCTACTTGACATATCTGCTTGAGAATTTAAAAGATGTCTCATCCTTAGGGTGCCCAAACATGTAATCTTGATTTCTTTCCCCTTGCCCTACGCTTCCTTATAGTAAATGGCAATTCTGTCTTTCCAGGTGTTTAGACTAGAAATTTTTGACATTCTTATTCCCTCATTCTTGTCATTCCCCTATTCTCATTCCCTCCTTATATTACGCTTTACATCAAAACATACCTTAAAGATATTACCTGCTGTTTCTCTTGCCCAGAATGATTTTCCCCACGCATGATAGACATCCTCACTTCATTCAGGTCTCTGTTTAATTATCTTAAAACACTTTTCCCCTCTAATTCTAATCTTTTTGCCTAGTTTGTTAGCTCCGTCATTTAAAAATTGGCTTCTGTTTAACTCCAAAACTGTCCCTTTCTTTGTTCAAGATGTAATCATCTTTTGTTTGGACTCTCATAACTGTCACTAACTGGCTCTCTGCCATCGGTGTTGCCATAACCTAGCTAATCTTTCTATGATTATCAGAGCTACTTTCTGAAGACTAAATCTTGAATCTTGAATTTTCGTTGATGAAAACTTCCCATTGCACAAAAGTCAGTGTCTTCATAACTTAATGTGTAGTTATCATTACAAGTCACACATTACTTTTGCCTAAGTCCTGAGTTGGCCTTCTACCATAGCCGCCTCTCCAGCCATTCCCTCCGAGGCACCTAACCTGAAGCCATACAGCATGCCTTACCTGCAGTTATTTCACCATGAGCACTGTCATTACTTCTGGCATGGTTATTTCTATAGTAGCCCTTTCCTTCCCACACAGAGGGGTTGCTTTTCCTTCTAACCTGACACTGGAAGCTTGGATAGCCCTCCTTTAATTCTCCCAGACATAACTAGAATCTGTTTTGCTGAAGACCTTGTGTATCAGTCAAGTACCTTATCCCCTCTTACTCTAAATGCATTCCTATATATCCTCTTTGATATACTTTTTTTAAATACCTGAAGAATTAGTCACTTTCTATTCTATCTATTTGCTGTACTTTTTATTATATTGTGTTCATGCCACTATATAGCAGTTAACACATTGCGTTATAAATATGTGAACTTCCTGGGTCAGTTTCCCATTTATAAATTTTGTATTACTCTTCACTTGTACATTGCTACAGTGTATCAGATTATCCAGGTTCAATATCCACAAAGCAAGAGTTCAGTAAGTTGTAAATCAAATGGACTTTTAAACTGTATTAAAATATGAAGATTGTACCAGATGTTTTACTATCATATAATCTACTATTTATTTGAAGGGCAGATTTTTATGGAATCAAGAATCAATGTCTCCTAAAATGTCAAATAGTTTAGGTAGTATTTTAATTCATGGTAGTTTAATGTAAAATAACCTGTGCTCATTAAAGAAAATTAAGAAACATTTCCTGATATAGAAACAAGTTGAACTATAAATCAATTACACACACAAATCGAAAAACATACTGTTCATGGCTTGTGTGTTTGCATCTGTATGTGTATTTTCTACATAGGATGTCTTTAATGATAATATATTTTCCCTATTTTAAAAAATTCACACAAGCTACAATAGGTGTTTTAGAATTATGTCAATCCCTGGAAAATATTTGTGATAGTTGCACAGTATTAAGTCATGTACAGATAGCTTTTACTACTATTCCTTTTATAGGTAGGGTACCCTTATTATGCAATATGTATTCTTGAAAATCTCAGCTTAAAACTATTTTATTTAGGAGTTATCTTGTTAAAAGATTATATGTATTACTATAAAATATAGCCCTCATGTAGCCATAGCATAAATAAACGAAAATGCACTCAGCTTGCCCACTTTAAAACTATGACAACTGTGAATTTTCTGTCAGTTAAAACATTGGGGAAATATTTAACTAAAATTACATACAAGAGTGAGATTATAAAAATATACTTTCACATCATAAACTTTCAAAGCCATATAATTTAAATTTACATAATTCACAAATATTTCTAGTGCACTGTCAAAATAGCAAAAAATTGTCAAAACAGGACAAAACTACTTTCTTAATAGAATGACAGTGGTTGTCAGTGTAAACAATATACAATATTCTTTTCTAGATAATGGGAATGCTATTGCTTTCTCTGGATGAGGAGGTAAATTAAAATCACTTCCTCTCTGTAATTCTCGGAAGTTGAAGTTTGAGTTTTATTTGAGAGCTTAAAAAAATCTTTTAGATTTTTGGTGATTCTTTTTTCTCTATTTAGGTGCCTGGTGTCTTTTATAGATTTACCTGTAAGTATGTATTTTCAAGAAAAAGACTAAAAATTTATTGAGTTCAGTGTTTAAATAAAGAACATGTTTTACTGTTCTAAATCTTGCATTTTAGCAGGGATAAATGCTTTAAAGAAATGCAATGAAACTCTTAAAACAAAATTTCAAGATACAAGAAGTAGTTGGCTATTATTTCGGGGAGAGACTTTTTGCAACCTGAAGTTATATGAGGTAAAACCTACTCCAAATTTCTTAAGGGCTACCTTGTGCTCATGGCTCGCAAGATAGCAGAAAAACTAATTGGCTGTCCTGCCTTTATTTCTGATCTCGGAGTTAAATTTCATTATGTGCCATATATTTGATCTTGGGCACGTTTGGGCAGAAGTGATAACAATGATAAAAGCCAGTCAAACAAGTACCCAGTTTTCAGTCAGGCAAATACTTCTGGTCAAGCCAGGAACTCTAAGAAGGTGTTAATTGCAAATGTAGGAAGCTGAAGAACAAAAAGTTACAGAAACATATCTAGACAATTTCTGCATCCTCTCTTTAGAGTTTCAAATGCCTACATTTGCAATACCACAGCCATCAATAGTTTTCTACAAAATCGTTAGCCTGTGCTGACCTTCTATCTCCTGTAATTTGTCAAAGGGAGGAGGGGAGATGGATATACAAATATCAAAATGCAGGTAGCAACTTCCAGGCAAAATACAGGTAAAGGAATAGGAACAGTTCCAGCCTCCAGATCCCAGTGAGATTGACACAGAGGCGTGTGATTTCTGCATTTCCAACTGAGGTACCCAGTTCGTCTCATTGAGACTGGTTGGACAGTGAGTGCAGCCCACGAAGGGCGAGCTGAAGCAGGGTGAGGTGTCATCTCACCCGGAAAGTGGAAGGGGTTGTGGGATTCAACTCCCCTAACCAAGGGAAGCCCTGAGAGACTGTACTGGTAGGAACGGTACATTTCGGCTTAGATACTGTGCTTTTCTGACAATCTTCGCAACCCTCAGACCAGGAAGTTCCCTACAGTGCCCATACCATCCAGGCCCTGGGATTCAAGCATAAAACCGTGTGGCCTGGATACACAGTGAGCTAGCAACAGGAGAGTTTGTTGTTCATACCCCAGTCACATTAATAAAGAAGAAAAAAGAGAAGAATCAAATAGATGCAATAAAAAATGATAAAGAGGATATCACCACTGATCCCACAGAAATACAAACCGCCATCAGACAATAGTATAATCACCTCTGTGCAAATCAACTAGAAAATCTAGAAGAAATGGATAAATTTCTGGACACATACACCCTCCCAAGACTGAACCAGGAAGAAGTCAAACCAATAACAAGTTCTGAAATTGAGGCAGTAATTAATAGCCTACCAACCAAAACAAGTTCAGGGCCAGATATAACAGAATTCTACCAGAGGTACAAAGAAGAGCTGGTACCATTCCTTCTGAAACTATTACAAACAATACAAAAAGAGAGAATCCTCCCTAACTCATTTTATGAGGCCAACATCATCCTGATACCAAAACCAGGCAGAGACACAAAGAAAAAAGAAAATTTCAGGCCAATACCCCTGATGAACATCGATGCAAAAATCCTCAATAAAATACTGACAAATCAAATCCAGCAGCACATTAAAAAGCTTATCCACAATAATCAAGTCAGCTTCATCCCTGGGATGCAAGGCTGGTTCAACATACACATATCAATAAATGTAATCCATCACATAAACAGAACCAACGACAAAAACCACATGATTATCTCAATAGATGCAGAAAGGCCTTTGACAAAATTCAACATTTCTTCATGCTAAAAACTCTCAATAAACTAGGCGTTGATGAAAAATATCTCAAAATAATAAGAGCTATTCATGACAAATCCACAGCCAATATCATACTGAATGGACAAAAACTGGAAGCATTCCCTTTGAAAACCAGTACAAGACAAGGATGTCCTCTCTCACCACTCCTATTCAACATAGTATTGGAAGTTCTGGCCAGGGCAATCAGGCAAGAGAAAGAAATAAAAGGTATTCAGATAGGAAGAGAGGAAGTCAAATTGTCTCTGTTTGCAGACGACATGATTATATATTTAGAAAACTCCATTGTTTTAGCCCAAAAACTCCTTAAGCTAATAAGCAACTTCAGCAAAGTCTCAGGATACAAAATCAACGTGCAGAAATCACAAGCATTCCTATACACTAATAACAGACAAACAGAGAGTCAAATCATGTGCAAGCTCCCATTCACAATTGCTACAGAGAATAAAATACCTAGGAATACAACTAACAAGGGATGTAAATGACCTCTTCAAGGAGAACTACAAACCACTGCTCAAGAGAGGACACAGACAAACGGAAAAAAATTCCATGCTCATGGATAGAAAGAATCAATCTTGTGAAAATGACCATACTGCCCAAAGTAATTTATAGATTCAATGCCATCCCCATTAAGCTACCACTGACTTTCTTCACAGAATTAGAAAAAAACTACTTTAAATTTCATATGGAGCCAGAAAAGACCCTGTATAGGCAAGACAATCCTAAGCAAAAAGAACAAACCTGGAGGCGTCACACTACCTGATGTCAAACTATACTACAAGGCTATAATAACAAAAACAGCATGGTACTGGTACTGGTACCAAAACAGATATACAGATCACTGGAACAGAATAGAGGCCTCAGTAATAATACCACACATTTACAACCATCTGATCTTTGACAAACCTGACAAAAACAAGCAATGGAGAAAGGATTTACTTTTTAATAAATGGTGTTGAGAAAACTGGCTAGCCATATGTAGAGTAGAAAGCTGAAACTGAATCCCTTCCTTACATCTTATACAAAAAATAACTCAAGATGCATTAAAGACTGAAACATAAGACCTGGAACCATAAAAACCCTAGGAAAAAACTTAGGCAATACCATTCAGGACATAGGCATGGGCAAAGCCTTCATGACTGGAACACCAAAAGCAATGTCAACAAAAGCCCAAATTGACAAATGTGATCTAATTAAACTAAAGAGCTTCTGCACAGCAAAAGAAACTATCATCAGAGTGAGCAACCAACCTACAGAATAGGAGAAATGTTTTGCAATCTATCCATCTGACAAAGGGCTGATATCCAGAATCTACAAAGAACTTAAACAAATTTACAAGAAAAAACAACCCCATCAAAAAGTGGGTGAAGAATATGAACAGATACTTCTCAAAATAAGACATTTATGCAGCCAACAAACATACGAGAAAAAGCTCATCATCACTGGTCATTAGAGAAATGCAAACCAAAACCACATTGAGATACCATCTCAGGCCAGTTAGAATGGCAATCATTAAAAAGTCAGGAAACAACAGATGCTGAAGAGGATGTGAAGAAATAGGAATGTTTTAACACTGTTGATGGGAATATAAATTAGTTCAACCATTGTGGAAGACAGTGTGGTGATTCTTCAAGGATCTAGAAATAAAAATACCATTTGACCAATCAATCCCAATCCTGGGTATATAACCAAAGGATTATAAATCATTCTGCTATAAAGACACATGCACACTTATGTTTATTGTGGCACTGTTCACAATAGCAAAGACTTGGAACCAACCCAAATGTCTGTCAATGATAGACTGGATAAAGAAAATGTGGCATATATACACCATGGAATACTATGCAGCCATAAAAAAGGATGAGTTCATGTCCTTTGCAAGAACATGGATGAAGCTGGAAACCATCATTCTCAGCAAAGTAACACAAGAACAGAAAATCAAACACCGCATGTTCTCACTCATAAGTGGAGTTGAACAATGAGAATAAATGGACACAGAGAGGGGAGCATTACATACTGGGGCCTGTCAGGTGTGGTGGGCAAGGGGAGGGACAGCATTAGGAGAAATACCTAATGTAGATGACAGGTTGATGAGTGCAGCAAACCACCATGGCACATGTATATGTATGTAACAAACCTGCATGTTCTGCACATGTACCCCAGAACTTAAAGTATAATTTTAAAAAAGAAAGAAAAAAATGCAGGTGACAGTCATATATGAAGCAACAGCAAACTCAATGTGCAATGAGATTTTAGCGTACAGTCATAGTTAATATCACACCATGCTTTTTCTCCAAAAAAAGAAGCATGATGCTGAGTATATTATGAATTATTTGTAGCATTATATCTCAGATTATGATGATCAATTTTTTGAAAACTGAATATCTCTCAATTGTATAAGACTTCTGGCTCAATTTCTTTGCTATGTGATAACCTTTCATCAGTACATTAGACTCTTTACCAGAAAGTGGATGGATAAGAAATAAAAAACAAGCATTCATTTTATTTTATTTTTTTTTTTTTGAGAGGGAGTGTCGCTCAGTCGCCAGGCTGGAGTGCAGTGGCGCGATCTCGGCTCACTGCAACCTCCGCCTCCCGGGTTCAAGCGATTCTTCTGCCTCAGCCTCCCGAGTAGCTGGGACTACAGGCAGCATTCATTTTAAATTAAGTTTTAATGTTTCTGTGTTGTTTGAAGTGGTAGTCCCCTTCCTCACCTCTGCCTTCTACAGCTCACCTTAGCAAGAATCCTAGAAGCCTTCCTTAGACATCCTCTTGTGTCGACCACATTGTGTCCTCCCCCTCGTAAGCACCTCCCACCCCAGCATGCATTCGTGAGGGCTGGGGACAGCACAATGCATGCAGTGCATCCCTCCATCTCCAGCACATATCCCTCACCTCCGTCTGCTTGTGTTCTGGGATCACAGTGTGTTGGTGCCTAAGCAGGCTCTGATTACACTGATTCCCAGTTCAGCCATGACTGCCTCCTCAAGGCATGATCCCCACCTCTGTAGTGACTCCCCATGGGTATTCCTTAACTGCGTGAAAATGCCTCTTTAGTTCTATATTCAGGGCTTTCCTTGAACTCTTTATTCACTTCCGCTTGTTTTCCTTCCTTTCACTTGTTTTCTTTACTCTGAATAAGTCTATCTACTTCTCATTTTATGGCACAATTTTTAAATTAATTTTATCTCTATGCTTTGTTATGTACTGTTCGCCTCATCAGAAACGTCTTGCTTTGACTGCTGTAATCTGTATTTATCAACTCCTTCTGCACCCAAGAGAAGAGAGGAGGCTTTTCAGCTTAATTCAGTGTCATACCGATCATTCTATTACTTGGGCAATTCTCTAGTCACTAAGGGTATCTCATTACATGTTCATGACATACTTTGTTGCTGTTTTGTTTCTATGTCAACTATAACCTTGTAAGTTTGCATAAACTAAAATTCAAAATTCCCAAATATGTGATTAGAATGTTATTAGAATAATATGAATATTATTAGACTATTATTAGAATAATATGGATATTATTAGAAAATAAGAATAAAGTGCTCTTTAAAAATACAGTTTCTGAGGCTTCTCACCCCAGACTCACAGAAATGAAATCTCTAACATTTAGGCTATGTCATCTATATTTTTATTTTGTATTTTTAAGCAGGCTTTCTAATCAATGTTAATGCAATAAAATTTCTGAGCTTGTATTGTGTACCATAAATTCAAATATCATATAAGTGGTATTAGTTGAAGATAACCTGATTTAGGTACACTCACATTTCTGTCCAGGCTTGTAGAAAGGTTTATCAGTCTGTATGAAGACCAGATTCTCTCTGGATCTGATTGCCACAGATCTCCTCTCTTCCAGATTGAGAGTGGCTCCTTTAGCAGAAAATGTAATAAAAGCCAGTGGGTCAGATCTGGCCTGAGGAACCTAGGGAGCAAATAAATACTCCATGAGATTGATTTTTTTGTCAAGAAATCTCTATTACTGTGTGTTGGTATAACTAAAAGTCTTAATTCATAATTTGTCATATCTATTTCTTCAATAACCAACTTTCTTTATTTCTCTTGCTTTGTCACTTCCTTATCTCACCATTTAAATGAATAGTTTGCCTTTCTTAAAACTTCTATTTTCTGTACATGAGTCATTCTTTTTATATATCTTATTCCCTTCAATAATTTTCTATCATAAAATCAAACTTTTTGGCTGTTGCCCTTGTTACCATTTATGACTGCACTTACATCATCTCAAACTGAGGACTATATTATTCTTTTAAAAATTAAAATAACTTTGCATGTACAGTCATATAGCCTGATCTCTGTCCCTGAAAAGTCAGTTATGTGGGTGATGTTCATGCACCTGTAATATTCTTTTCTATATTAAGCAGAAAGAAGCATTTACCTCAAAGCTGATGCATTTGAAGAAATTTTCTCCAGTAACATTCTCTTCAAATATTTTGGTCTGGACTTCACCATAGTTGAGGGAGACTGCCAGAACAGCAGATTCGGTGAGATTAAAAAGCTGGGCACAAGCTTTATCCAAAGAGCCTTCTTGTAGAACAGAAGGAATCAGCAGAACATACTGCCTACAAAATTAGAGCAAGATTATTACAACTGAATGTGTCAATGATTCGTTACTTAGCAATTACTGTGTTAACTGAAGAATTTTTTAGTTTAAGAAAAATATGTTATTTTTAAATGTTAGAAGTACATCAAATGGCTAAATCTGTATAAAACAGAAAGACACTGGCCTAGGAATTAAATTTTATAGAATCAAAAAGGAAATCACAATTAAAAATCAGCAAGTAATTTGTCATTAGTTCTATAAAGGTTAACATCATCAGTGTTCTTATACAATGATTTTGCCCCCAAACAGACACAGCACATTCTGTTTTGTATTTGCCTACTGTCCATCCAGTTCCTTCCCCAGCAGCTGTCAGACACCTCTTTCTCAATATAAATATAATGCTGTTGTAGCTCTTAATCAGCATTCTGGATATCTACAAGGCAGAGCTGATGGTGCCATTCAAATTTGAAATTTACTATTCCCATGGGCATATTTTGAATTATATTGTTAAATGGTAATACCATTTAAAATCAAATTACTGCAATAAAAATGAAACACTTGAATATTTTTCTTTTTTTTTTTTTTTGAGACAGAGTCTCCCTCTGTCACCCAGGTTGGAGTGCAGTGGCGCTACCTCAGCTCATTGCAACCTCTGCTTCTCAGGTTCAAGCGATTCTCCAGCCTCAGCTTCCAGAATAGCTGAGATTACAGGCACGTGCCACCATGCCAGCTATTGTATTTTAAGTTTTCACCATGTTGGCCAGGCTGGTTTTTAACTCCTGACCTCAGGTGATCTGCCCATCTCAGCCTCCCAAAGTGTTGGGATTACAGGCGTGAGCCACCGCACCCGACCCGAATTTTTAAAATCAAGCTCTATTTGCCTTCCATGTGAAATAATAAACTGTGTAATCACTTACACGTTTGGAGACTGAGAAAGAGTCAGATGAAAGAGAAAAATGCCCAGAAGTATTCTCTTCCACATCATGATCCAATTAGATGAAGAAGAAGTCAAGAGGCTGTGTCCACTAGATCCATGTACAGGTCAACGTACTAGGAGCCCAGACAGTCTCAGTAGTCAGGGAAGCCGTGTGTGAGACTATATATCCATGCAGGAAATTTTGCCAGTATTTCCTAAGTCATTCTTAAAGTTTAAGGCATGTTACTTAACTAAATGCATTCTTTAAATTTTAGCCACCTCCCAGTTACATGTCATTAGGTGTGTCATCTAGTTTACAAGACAGAATTGCATCAGCACTTCCTAGACATAATTTATGATGCCTATGTGTGAAAATTTCAAGAACAAATTAAACGTCATTTCAATAAATTCAATTATTGTAAATTAATTTGTATCTCACTATTATTTCTTGGTTGAGAGCTAAATCTATTTTGAGAACTCAGTACTAATTTCTAGTTGGCAATAGTTTCATATAGTTATTACAATGGAAGCAATTTAAAAATAATAAAGGCTTAAGGAAGCGCTAATACAAAAAAAGATTAAAATATTACCATGTATTTTTATTACTAATTGTTGACGTATTTTCCGTATGACATATTTTTGCATGTCAAATATATACTTATGGTTTGAAATCCGTGAGAAACAATTAACTTCAGATCTTGAATTTTTAATATGATAAAAAAAAAAAGCTAACAAAATTTATAGTAAGAATTACCTTTTATTGTTCCAAATTGTTTACAGATAAAACAAGGCACAAAATAAAGTAGCAGTAGCACTTATTTATTAATTTATTTAGCAAGAGAAATGGTCATATTAAAAATATCCTTAGATTTTACCTTGAAATACAGATATAAGGCAAGCTGGTACTCCATGTGAGGCAAGAGAATAGGGTCTGGAGGAAGGGAACATAAGGCTGATTCACACTGACTTCCTAGAACTACATCAAATGGAAACACTTCAGCGATGACAGGAAATATCCTCTCATTTACATACAGCGTACACCGAGTAAATGAGTTTGTAACTTTACTACATTCTCTTCATTTACATAGGCCGTACACCAAGTAACCAATGGGAACCTCGAGAGGGCATTTAACCCCCAGAAAATTCTGTAATGGGACCCTTGAGCCCCTCTGCTTGGGCCTGCTCCCACCCTGTGGAGTTTACTTTCATTTTCATTAAATCCCTGCTTTTGTTGCTTCATTCTTTCCTTGTTTTGTTTGTGCATTTTGTCCAGTTCTTTGTTCAAAACGCCAAGAACCTGGACACCCTCAACTGGTAACACATGCAACAAAGCATGGAAAGAATGCAACAAAATATTATTTAGTCATTTTTTGTTACCTCCTGGGCTCCCTGACGTTACTTTGTCAAGGTTGCATCTCTTTTTATACCAAGGTTGCAGAACCCAGGGAAGTAGTGGAACAATTCATCTTAGGAGCGTAAGAAGTCATCCGGGAGACAAAGAGTTGACTTCTAACATTTGCATCTTGACATGAACAAGTGAAGCTTGTTAAGACTAATCTGAGGTAGGTAAGCCTCTATGGGTCCATGATATAAAGGTATCCTGGTAGGAAAGTTTGTTGAAGCATTACTTTTTCTTTTTTTGCATTTCATTTTCTTCTTTTCCTTTACCAAAATTATTGCCAGGTATTTTGTGTTTGTCTTGAGAGTTTTGACCAAATAAGATGCTCTTAGAAGACAATCCCATGATTGCTGTGACCTTATTATGTATCACAAAGTGGTCTCATTGGGCTTTGCCTCTGATATTGCCCTTTTACTGAAAACAGTAGGAAATCTATTTTACCAACTCTTTCTTTCTCTAAAATTCAAGCTAATTATATCACATCCTCTTTTAAAAAACCTTTAATGGTCCACTATTACCTATAGGATAAATCCCAAACTCTTTAGAAATGAAAGTTTCTTATGGTTCTTATTTACCTTTACCCCAGCCCAGCTTGCCCACAGACGTTCTGCTTTCTTCCCTGAAAACACCAGCAATGTGCCACACCCTTTCATCTCTCCATGTGTATTTGTGAGCTTAATCTTCTGTCTAGAACCTCTCTTTATATGACTTCCTGTCTATCAGGTATATATATCCTCCTTGTTCATTTATGATTCTGTTCAAACTTTCATAATTCCCAAGCTGAAATTAGTTGCTGCTCCTTTTAGCTCACGTAGCTTTACAGGATGTCATGTCACCCTGCAAGTATTTGTTTCCCACTTAGCTGTGGGAATCTCAGAGACAGCCTGAATGTTTTATTCATTGTTGGATTTCCAATGGAAGGAATATGAATGCAAGCACCTTTGAGTCATTCATGACTTTTAGTCAGTCTCAGGTTTTCCGTAGAATCTTGTGTCTGTGTACAACTGACTGTATTCTTAGGGAGCAAAATAGAAGAAAATTAACCCTCCCAGAGGAGAGCTTCTTTCTTTTCACTGAACCTATCCTATGCTGCATTTGAAGTAAGCACTCTTGACTCCCAGACTTTTAAAGCAAACCCATTATTGGAGTGCTACCTTTCTATCCAGGGAGTGTACATGGGCTTTGTAATGCGGTGAGAAGCAGATGCATCTTTCTGACTAATAATGTTTTCTGTTGGGTTCCCGCTTCTATATATTACAGAGAACTAGAAAAGATTAAAGCTAATCATCATCTGTATTTAGGGTATGGTCAACTTAATGAGGCATTAGTTTTTATTTTATTGTTACTGTATTTTCACCTAAACCTTTCTAAAAAGCCTGGTATCATGCACTTCTTTACCTATGAAGTTTTGGCCAAATCTAAAGACAATTGCCCTTAATCATTTGACTAAGATAATGAATGTTATGCTTTCAATCTACTACTTCCTCTTTATGTCCCAGTTGGCTAACAGTCTCAGATAAGTGACTGCTTGTGTTATTCTTTGTGAAAGCATCACCCAAACCTACCTCTCTTTATGTTTGCAGGTTACTGATTCCTTGGGCTTTCCTTGCCCCTTGCCACAACACTCATTTCAAAGTGTGAATCTAAAATGATCACTTACTATTGAAGAACACAGTCAGGCCTGTACTTACAGATAGAGCATCTTTATCAATTAAAATGCAGAATATAAATCATACCAGTAGTAGAGATCAAATGCTTCCTAAGACTTTATTAACCCATCACAATTTAGAAATCCAAATCTAACATCAACAACAGGAAAGCTAACATAAGAAATTTCTGAAAGACAAATTAATACATATGTTTGAATTTGTTGAGTAGAAAGCAGATCTTGCAGAACACTTATCTTTTAGAAGGAGAATTAAATTTACATTTACAAACACACATACAATCTCATGTATCTGATTTGATGGAAGAAATCATAATTATTAAATATTTGAATAATATCCCTCTGATAAATATATGTCACCTTTGAGCATACTACATTGACTTGTATATATGAGAATTTTCTAGATTGCCAATTAGCATCTAAAATTTGAAGTAAATGCCCTAACCTTCTGAGACTCATGTCTAGAATTATGATTTATTTTCTTGTTCCATGAAATCATAACACATGTGGAATGATTCTATTAATATTATTTATACTTGCCTCTGACTCTCTAAGTGACATCTAACTTAGGGTATGATTGCTTATTTTTTTAGATTTTCCCCCAATCTCAAAAGTGAATTGTATACATTAGACATTATCCAGATTGAAAAATAGGTATAAATATAGACCTCCCTAATACACCTTCTATTTATAGAAGGTGTATTAGGGAGGTCTATATTTGGTAAAAGTCTTCTAACTGTTTAAATGTGAAACAGTACAAATAACAGGAAGACATATGTACACATGAACACAGACATACATAAGATTTTTAGGATACAACGACATACAGGAGACAGAGCAGTTTTTTCTAATTCTCAGTCTATGCATGGGGAAATCCCCTTCTATTGTGGGAAAAGATTTCATCATTTACTAGAGAGGATCTGATTAATAAAGTTAAGGGTGTGGAGAAAGTGAGAAAAATGAGGGTGTGGGTTGTCTGTTAGGCAAACTGGGAATGCTGTTTCCAGCATATGGGAAAATCCCTGTTTATTCACACACATTCCATTGTTCACTTCCTCATCCTGTAAAGCAGAGATGCGTTTCATTACAATGATAAAGGTACAATGCTGGGTTAAGGCCTTCTTATAATTATTATAAAAAAGAATTCTAAACAAAATCTAAATCAATGTTTCTAACCTAAGATCAGTGTTCTAATGATCTTCTAAAAGACATCAGGGATGCCTTTTATTATAATTTATTTAACAGGAGGAATTTATTTTATGAAATTTTAAAAAATGAATTCAGTAATTGCCAAAATAAAAGACAAATAAGACATAAGTCCAAGTCTGAGTATATTGTGAATACATTGGAATAATGTTATTAATAGATATTGTCTGCTTTTATTTCAGTGAATATTCATATATTTAATATAAGAAAATATTTTATATTCAAGATGCCTTTCCCTACAATACAAAGTAACTGAAGAGTTTATAGGTAATATATACTATTATGGGGGAATGAAGGCAGCAAACCACCTTGCCATGTATGTACATATGCAACAATCTCGCATGATCTGCACATGTACCCCAGAACCTAAAGTACAATATAAATAAATAAACAAATAAACAAACAAACAAGTCATATATACTCATGAAAAGTAAAAAGAAAAAGAATAAATTATGCTTCCAAACTTAGAGAAGATCTATTTATTCTTCCAAGGTCAGTCTCAGAATATAACTTCTCTCCTATGTTTTCACCACCTTTCTTGCTTCATTTTCTTTAAAGTATGATTCTTTAGGTAGTATTGATCATTTTTGATATTAAGAAAATATAAAACTTCTGGGAATAACTCAAATCATTTTGCAACCTTTGGCTGTCATAACCTTGCATAGCATGCAGTGTTTCTTCGTAGGCAGTAGATGAAGGGCTTTGGGAAACTTGCCAGGAGCTTACCATGAGTCATGGGACAAATGGGAACTTGTCTTCTCTGCAGAACCTGTTCCTGAGCAGCCCTTTGTCCACAGCCTCAGCAGGCAGCTGGTTCATACCACCCAATGGTAAGCAATGCTCATCCGTTCTCTCCCTTAAGCCCTCTCTTTGTGTGAAGACCCACAAGCATAAGTGTCTATGGCGGGGCTGTGTCAGGAGCTCACAGTGCCCTCTGAGTTATCATTACCAAACATAATCAGGGTTTTAAGCCCTGTACCCGAATAAACTTGTTTTATTTGGCATTAAAGCTGTCACAACAAGTTATAAACATTCCAGAGCTTTTTGCCAGTAGAAGCAGAGGTAGTCTCTCAGGCAGAGTGTGGTCAGGACTCTGTTGGAAAAGGTCTGTGGTAAATGCAACCCCTTGGCACAAAAAAGTTATACTTTTGTTGCAGTGTAAACAAAAAGTAAAATTCTAAGCCCCCAACCAATGGAATGAACCCCTTCTGTCAGCCAAGAACTTTCTAAAGTAAATCTGAAACACTAGTTCAGGCCATCCTGGGAGTGGGAGGTCAGATGTATCTGATTATACCTTCCCCCTTTGGAATCCAGGCACTGCTGGCCAGCACTAACATTAAAACAGAGACCTCAAGACAAAATATTTTTTGTAGCAACAAGACACCAACATGACAGATAGCAGGTCTTGAAAGAAATTGAAATATTTTACTCCAAAATATGTTTACTTTTTTTTTTTTAACTCAAACATGCTGTTCCTATGGTAGTGAGTTTTCGCTAGATCTGATGGTTTGATAAGGGCTTTTCCTTCACATCACTCTACACTTCTCCTTGTTGCCACCATGTGAAGAAGGACAGGTTTGTTTTCCCCTTCCACCATGATTGTAAGTTTCCTGAGGCCTCCCCAGCCATGCTGAACTGTGAGTCAATTAAACTTCTTTCCTTTATAAATTACCCAGTTTTGGGTATGTCTTTATTAGCAGTGTGAGAATGAACTAATACACTGATTGATAGAGAAAAGCAAATCAAAACCACAATGAAATACCATCTCACACCAGTCAGAATGGCTATTCCCTTTGAAAACTGGCACAAGACAAGGGTGCCCTCTCTCACTACTCCTATTCCACATAGTATTGGAAGTTCTGGTCAGGGCAATCAGGCAAGAAAAAGAAATAAAGGATATTCAATTAGGAAGAGGAAGTCAAATTGTCTCTCTTTGCAGATGACATGATTGTATATTTAGAAGACCCCATCGTCTCAGCCCAAAATCTCCTTTAGCTGATAAGTAACTTCAGCAAAGTCTCAGGATACAAAATTAATGTGCAAAAATCACAAGCATTCCTATACACCAATAATACACAAACAAAGAGCCAAATCATGAGCAAACTCCCATTCACAATTGCTACAAAGAGAATAAAATACCTAGGAATACAACTAACAAGGAATGTGAAGGACCTCTTCAAGGAGAACTACAAACTGCTGCTCAAGGAAATAAGAGAGGACACAAATAGATGGAAAAACATTCCATGTTCATGGTTAGGGAGAATCAATATCGTGAAAATGGCCATACTGCCCAAAATAATTTACAGATTCAATGCTATCCCCATCAAGCTACCTATGACCTTCTTCACAGAACTGGAAAAGAACACCTTAAACTTCATATGGAACCAAAAGAGAGTGCACATAGCCAAGACAATCCTAAGCAAAAAAAAAAAAAAAAAAAAAAAAAAGCTGGAGGCATCATGGTATCTGACTTCAAACTATACTACAAGGCCACAGTAATCAAAACAGAGATATAGACCAATGGAACAGAACAGAGGCCTTCGAAGTAACATCACACATCTACAACCATCTGCTCTTTGACAAACCTGACAGAAACAAGCAATGGGGAAAGGACTCCCTGTTTAATAAGTGGTGTTGGGAAAACTGGCTAGCCATAAGCAGAAAGCTGAAACTGGACCCCTTCCTTACACCTTACACTAAAATTAACTCCAGATGGATTAAAGACTTAAACATAAGACCTAATACCATAAAAACTCTAGAAGAAAACCTAGGCAATACCACTCAGGACATAGGCGTAGGCAAGGACTTCATGACTAAAACACCAAAAGCAACGGCAACAAAAGCCAAAGTAGACAAATGGGATCTAATTAAACTCCAGAGCTTCTGTGCAGCAAAAGAAACAGTCATTAGAGTAAACTTGCAACTAACAGAATGGGAAAAATTTTTGCAATCTACCCAGCTGACAAAGGGCTAATAACCAGAATCTACAAAGAACTTAAAAACAACAACAACAACCCCATCGAAAAGTAGGTGAAGGATATGAACAGACATTTTTCAAAAGAAGACACTTAGGCAGCCAACAAACGTGAAAAAACGCTCATCATCACTGGTCATTAGAGAAATGCAAATCAAAACCACATTGAGATACCATCTCATGCCAGTTAGAATGGCAATCATTAAGAAATCTGGAGACAACAGATGCTGGAGAGGATGTGGAGAAACAGGAACACTTTTACACTGCTGGTGGGAGTGTAAATTAGTTCAACCATTGTGCAAGACAGTGTGGCGATTCCTCAAGGACCTAGAAATAGAAATTCCATTTGACCCAGCAATCGCATTACTGGATACGTATCCAAACAATTACAAATCGTTCTATTATAAAGACACATGCACAGGTACATTTATTGTCTTACTGTTCACAATAGCAAAGACTTGGAACCAACCCAAATGCCCATCAATGACAGACTGGATACAGAAAATGTGGCACATATACACCATGGAATACTATGCAATCATAAAAAAGGATGAGTTCATGTCCTTTGCAGGAACATGGATGAAGCTGGAAGCCATCATTCTCAGCAAACTGACACAAGAACAGAAAACCAAACATTGCATGCTTTCACTCATAAGTGGATGTTGAACAATGAGAACACATGGACACAGGGAGGGAAACATCACACACCTGTTGAGGGTGAGAGAGCTAAGGGAGGGATGGCAGGGGGTGGGGGATTGGGGAGGGGTAACATCAGGAGAAATACCTAATGTAGATGATGAGAGGATGGATGCGGCAAACAACCATCGCATGTTGTAACAATCCTGCATGATCTGCACGTGTACCCCAGAATTTAAAGTATAATAAAAAATAAATAGAACAAAATAAAAGAAAATGTCAAAAAATAATAGATGCTGGTGAGGTTGTGGAAAAAAAGGGAATGCTTATACGCTGTTGGTGGGAGTGTAAATTAGGTCAACCATTGTGGAAAGCAGTTTGGAGAATTCTCAAAAAGCTATAACCAGAACTACCGTTTGACCAGCCATTCGAATACTAGGTATATACCAAAGGAAGATAAATCGTTCTGTCATGAAGACACATGTACATGTATGTTCATTGCAGCACTATTCACAATAGTAAAGACATGGAATCAACGTAAATGCCCATCATTGGTAGACTGCATAAAGAAAATTGGTACATATACACCATGGAATACTATTCAACCAGAAGAGAATGAAATCGTGTCCTTTGCAGGAACATGGATAGAGCTGGAGGTCGTTATCCTTAGCAAACTAATGCAGGAACAGAAAGCAAAATACTGCATGTTCTCACTTGTAAGTGGGAACTAAATGATGAGAACTCATGGACACAAAGAAGGGAACAACAGACACTGTGGCCTACTCGGGGGCGGATGGTGGGAAGAAGGAGAAGAGTAGAAAAAAGGAACTATTGGGTACTAGGCTTATATAGTGACAAAATAATCTGTACAGCAAACTCCCATGACAGGAGTTTACCTATACAGCAAACATGCACAAGTACCCCTGAACCTAATTGTTTGTCTTGCCTGTCTTCTTGGTGACTAGAACATGAACACGACAGCTGGGCCTAAATGTCTATCTTAAACTATCAGGAGGAAGTAATATATAATATTTAAAGTGGCAGAGCCAAAAGATAGAAGGAATCTAGATTACTTGTGGTAGCTCAGCTGTTCATCATTTTGGGCAGCTTATCTTCAGACTTTGTTGATATGAGAGGAAGGGAGCTTGAGTTTTTTGTCACAGGCAAACCCAATCCTAGTGTATGTACTTAATCTTTCAACATTGCTGTAAGCATTAAAGAAGATAATGGATATAAAATGCTTAGCAGTTTGTCTGGCATGAAGTCAGAGGGCAACTTCTTTTTTTTAAATGTAATGAAGCATTTAGGTTATCGGAACTCAGTTCTGAGCATTTTGAATGATGTGGAAAGACCAAAGAAGTTGTTTCCAGTTTGACTAAAACTGGCTGATTTTATGTCTTTGAAGTTGGCTATGGTCAGAATGGTTTTGACTGCTTTTAAAATTTATGCACCTTTAGATAAAACTTTTCTGAGACTGACTTTCCTGATGTTTATAAAAGACAGTATTTAAGCTTACTTTATAGGCTTTACAGAATTAAATGAAACAGTGCTGAGTAGTTGGAATATAGCATGTGCTTAAGCTGAGTGTGTTGGTTCATGCCTGTAAACTTAGGAGGCTGAGGCAGAAGGTTCACTTGAGCCAGGAGTTCAAGGCTGTGGTGAGCTATGATCATGCCACTGCACTCCAGCCATGGTGACAGACTCCAAGCTTAAAAAAAAAAAAGCTTAATAAATGGCGTTGGTTATTACTTAGGTGTGATGGATGATTTGTCCACTTGGCTGGGCCATGGGGCCAAGAAATGTAGTCAAACGATATTCTGGATGTTTCTTTGAAGGTGTTTTTGGAATAGATTAACACTTAAATCAGTGGAATTTAGGTAAACTGTGGATAAGCTTCATCTAACCAGTTGGAGATTTGTTTTTTGTTTTGTTTTTTACTTTAGGATGATCTTCATTGCATCTTCATTGCGTGAACTGCACATGCTTCCAGGGGTCTAGATGGGAGAGAAATAGCTAAGAACAGACAGAAGAGGGGATGTGCAAATCAAAATGATAGAAGAAAGCTTCATAGATGATGAGACCAGCAAGCTTTGCCTTGGTGCCCCACCTCTGGCCACACGACTGGGCAAACGACAAAGCAGCACCCAGCATTCAGATCTGAGGGTGACACAGCTCTTTCCACTTCCCCGCGTGGCCACCGTGTAGGTGATGGGTACTCACTATTTGCTGCTTGGACTATAACTCCTGACTTCTAAATCCAGCAATATGGAAGACAACCACCTTCCCACTCTAAACACCTTGAAATGCTATATAAAATATACACTATGTATATAATATATAATATATATTTTAACATAATATGTACTTAATATATGTATTTTGTAAAAATTATTAAAGTATATATTTAATATATTTTATTAAATATATTATTTACTATTTAAATATATATTAAAATTCCTATTTTTTAATGCACAGCTGAGCTTGCAGGAAAGAGAAATCTCCAGGGAGCAAAAATGAAGAGTTTGCCAACACTCCACCTGCTCTAGGGGTTGCAGGACATGACTGGTCTCAATAACCTAGGGGCATGGCCTGGAGTATCTCCCGGGATCCCCAGCCTGCAGGCCAGGGAACCAGAAACTGAGATGTAAGTACCAGGACACAGAGCTCCAAGAAAATCCCTCTAATTTGCATTCAAGGAGTCAGAAAATTAAGCTCAAAATGCTCAAACAAAGTGGAGAAATCCCTCACTTCCTTTCCTCTCCAGGCTCTCAGGCCTCAGCCTGCAAGGAGGATCCTTGGGAGACTGTATGTGCCAGTGTTCTGAGGGGGTCTGAGGCAGGGGTTCAGGAGTGTGAAGCTGCAGTGAGCCATGGTCCTGCCACTGGACTGTAGCCTGGGCAGAGCAAGACCCTGTCTGGGGGGGGAAAAAAAGTGTGCTTAGCAGTTAGGGCATTCTCCCGTGAGAATTCCTGCCTCTGCTTTCCCACAGCTTTGAGAGTGTGCAGTGCTCAACCTGGGCTCAGGGACTCTAATCCTGCCCTTGCAGAGCTCACTCAGACACTGGTGCAGTGAAGACATCAAGTAGTACCTCCCCTTTAGGAGACACCTCCTCTGCAAACAAAACAACAGCACTCTTTGGTTCGCTAAAAACCATGGTGGCACAGTTCCCTAGACTCTTATTTCTCCAGCCTGAGAGTTGCCGTGTAGGTGAGGTAAGCGAGGCCAGAGCTCCCACCCCTTATACTGCTAGGACCTCGGCCATACCAAGAAAAGATACATCTGTCCTATGTGTTTAAAGCCTTTAAGAGAGCCCCAGCTGCTGCTCTGTTGTGCATCCAATTTCCTGGCTAAAAGGTTTCAATTCTGTCTGGTGAGTTGTTTTTTTTTTTCCTTTTGTTCAATCCTTAGTCAAGGGGGTAAGAAAAGGCAGGTGCTCAGGGCATTTGTCCTCTTCTGATGGGTTCCTCACTGTGCTCCCCTCCAGGCCAAGCCAGCTCTCCCCTGCACCCTGCCCCGCAAGGTCAGCTTCCCCACTGTCCACTCATTCCCGCGCCTTTCACCCTCACCTGTGGGAAATTCAGAAGGATGGTCCCTGTCGTTTTGGGAAGAAAAGGCTGTTGGTGAATTGGGGGATGATCAGGCTGCACGACAAATCACTCCTGATGCTGAACGTGTGCTCACAGGTCTTGCCCTTCCACCTGGGAGAGGAGTCGTGCTTGTGGTTTCAGAGTTTCTGGGAGTTGCTTGAAATTCTACAGAAAACAGTGTGGCTGGTGGATATGCCAGTGTGTCATGAGTGGTGCAAAGTCAGAAATAACAAGGTCCATGCATGCTTGTGTCTTTCCACAATGTCAGGCTTTTATTGACTCGATTACAATCGCAAAAGCCACGAGCTCCATGGAATTCCCAAGCAGGCAATTCTCCTCAGTACTTAGTACTTCCCATTTACTCAGGAGTCAGGGCTGTACATATACAGGCTTAAGACACTTCACAAGTCAGTCAGTACTGCAAACCATATATATTAGTATGCTTAATTAATATATAAATGTTAGAGGTTAAACATTCCCCAACAAACACAGTCACATTAATATCAAGAGGAAAAGAGATAGGAGAAAGCGTAAATGAACCAGTCCAGGGGGAGTAAAGGAGACAGAAGGAGTCCTGGTCTGGGCTGGGAGCTTTGCCGGTCTTGCAAGGAAGCGCCTTTGAGGAGGCAGGGCCTTAGGCAGCAAACGCCAAGTTTTCATCATGAGTGATTGCAAAATGGTGTCAGTGAAGATGGTTTTGAGTTGCCGAAGGCCTAATCTTTTATAATCAGAGTCTGCTGTCAAGAACTGATAGTGGAAGGGTGTGCTTGTTCGTGTTTTTATCTGGTCGAACAAGCCTTTTTGTTTGTTTATTAAACAAAACATCTTATCTTTGTTGACAGAGTGTCCTGTGAAATGCTAAGATGGGGTTAGTTATAATGTGTTAGGTTATTTTTCTATTTATTTATTTACTTGAGACAGAGTCTCGCTCTGTTGTCCAGCCTGGAGTGCAACGGCACAATCTCAGCTTACTGCATCCTCTGCCTCCCGGGTTCAAGTGATTCTCCTGCCTCACCTCCCAAGTAGCTGGAATTACAGGCGCCTGCCACCATGCTGGATAATTTTTGTATTTTTAGTAGAGACAGGGTTTCACCATGTTGGTCAGGCTGGTCTCAAACTCCTGATCTTGTGATCCGCCCGCCTCGGCCTCCTCAAGTACTGGGATTATAGTCATGAGCCACCGCACCCAGCCATTAGGTTATTTTTCTTAGGAGGGGGATCCATAGCTTTCATTAGACTCTCAAATGGGTCCATGATCCAGAAAAATGTCATAAACACTTCATTTCGTGGCTCCATTTTCTAAATGAACCATCCCCGGAGAGATCGTAGTTTGGGGCATCAAGAACGTTGGGGCCGGAAGAACTGCAGGCAAAGGGAGGCTACCATTTCCCACTCAGGGGTGGCGCGTGGTGTAGCATCCCTGGAGTACTTGGATGTGGTCATTGGAAACGTGGTTTAAACGAGGAAGGAAAGCACACTTACTGAGAACCTAGCTAGGGGCCAGGAGTTGGGCTAAACAGTTTGTATTTGTCTTCCTGCTTCAGCTTCAGTTTCCCTGTGAGGTGGGACTTAATATCCTCATTTTACAGATGTGAACTCAGGCTCAGAGAACTTAGGGGACTTCCCCTGTGTCACACAGCTAGCAAAGAGACAGAGCTAGAGATAGACCTGGGACCACGTGGTCAAAGGAACGTGCTGTTTCCAGGGCATCATGCAGCCCTGTCCCATCTATTGTGTCACTGAGGGGTGTGGCGGGGGTCACTGGCACAGACACGTCACCTGACCTCTTGGAGGGTCATATCTCATATGTTGAAAACGGAAATGCAGTCCTCCTCCTTCACCCCACTTTTTGTCCACTTGTTAAAGAGCAATTAAGAGCCAGGAGGACCAAGCCAAATTAGTTTAGTAGGCTCAACCCCACCTCCTGCTGACCCTCCAATCCTGGGAGAGGGTTCTGAGGTGAAGGCTCTTGGCCAGGTCTCCTGGGACAGAGACCAGAGAGCAGCCTGCTTCCACTGCTTCCTCTGTGCACACTGGGGTGGTGGCCAGGCAGCCTGCTCTGGTGCAAGTGTTTAAAGCCCACCTCAAGCTTTGTGAATATCAGTTTCTTTGATCAAGGTGGCAAAGGGAAAGGGTTCGAGTTAATTCACTGGAGGGAGGAGGAGGAGGGCAGAGCAGCAGTGAGGACAGACCCACTTCTGGAGTGGCTCCCCCTTCACTCCGTCCTGTCTGCAGACCCTCTTCACCTCAGGATTTCTGCCCCTCATGCCCAAGCTAGAAGTCCCCTTCCCTCGCCCCCATCCTCCACTTCCAACCTGAAGCCACCAAAGGTGCATTAATTCATCTGGTGCTTTTGGTGAAGGGCTGGAAGCCCCTCTTTAAACTTGGTCTCCCACTTGAGAAATGCCAACATGCCACTGTCATCCACCCTCTCTTCCATGGCCCCTGCTCCTCCCCTGTCCTCAAGGGCTGGCCATGAAGGGCTTCCTTTGCGGCTGATTTCTCTTCCTTTCCAGACCCCGACACTCCTTCCTCCAAAGCGCATTCACATAAGGCGGTCTTTCGTTAGCGTCGGTAATTCATTCCCTTCAAACTTTAAATACTGCCCATCTGGAGCGAGTGATTCTGACTTAGATGGGAGCCGTGGCGTGGCCTCTTTTGCTCCCTGTGGTACTAATACCCTGGCAATAGGCTTCACGTGGGGCTGTGCCTGAGCCGACAGCAGCCACCTTGAGGGACTCAGTCCTGCAAGTCCAATCACAAGCTCCCTCTTAGGGAGTCAGAAGACGCGGTTTCAAGAGAGAGTAAAACAAAAGCCAGAAGACACACGGAGGCTGGCATTAAGCTGCAGGAGACTGAAGAGATAGTGGGGCTAGGAGCAGAGACAGAGCCAAGTCCCACGGCCATCGGTATTTGACCCCAGGCCCCTTTGAGCCCCATGGTGCTCCAGTTCTCTAGACGAGCTAGGCTGACGCCCGCATTGCTGTGCCTGACCTTACCACAAGCCCCGCGCCCTGAGGTGACCCAAGCACATCACTGCTTCTCGAGACCTGACAGAGCTCGAGGTAAATGTGCCATGGGGAACACACGAGGTGCCTCATGTTGAGCGCTGACGATGAGGCTGCACCCCAGGCTAAAGTCATCATTTTCAATCACCAGAGCAGGCAGGCGTGGGAAACCCAGACCTAGGCATAAGCTAAGAAACAGACACAGCGGGCAGGAGGACAAGGGGTCCACAGTCAGCCCACGTCAGGGCACAGACCATAGCGGGCCGCAGATGTGTGGGTGGAACAGACAGAGAGACAGCCAGCATGGCTGGGCCTCAACACCCAGCCGATGTTCAGGGGCTCAGCTCCAGACCATGTGGTGGGGGCGCACGGCAACATACAAGCTTATGTACAAGGCATTTGAGGTCAGACATGGAAAAATACTGAGGCACTGTGTGTAGTTTATTTGTGCGTTGAGAATAAACTCCTTGACCCTGAAAACAAGACAGGGAGTGGAGTGTGTGGTGTGATAAGGAACACTGAAAACAGCCTCCTGAGAATGCAGTTTGAGTGTGTACCAGGTCACACGCGCCTCATTAACCCACCTCAAATGGCCATCTAGTGGATGTTTGTAGTTAGTACAAGCCCTTTCAACAAATACTTGGAAGACAGATGCTGGGGCGGACTCTTCTCAGAAGAGCTACCTCCAGCCCTGCTCAGCTGGAATTGTCTGAGTACTTCATTCTCGGCGTTCACTGCAAGCTATAAGCTCTGCAGACCGGCCAGAACAAGGCCTGGGGACCTCCGCTACAGCCCACAGTCAAATTTTAAAAGTTTCTTTAGTGCTCTTATCTTGATGGTGTGCTCCCTTAGTTTTTGTTTGAAATATTATCTTACTGTCATTCTTGAAAGATCACTGTTGACTCAATTCTAGAGTGACAATTGGTTTTCCTTGGCACTTTGAAGGTATCATATAGTATGGTTTTCTGGCTTTCTTTGTTGCTGTTAAGAAGTTTGGGGTCTTTCTAATTTTTGTTCCTTTGTAGGTGATCTTCTTTCTCTAGGTGGTTTAAATTTTTCTTTTGTTTTCTTTTTATTTATTTACATTTATTTTAAGTTCATTGGTATATGTGCAAGCTTGTTATATAGGTAAACATGTGTCACGGGGGTTTGTTGTACAGATTATTTCATCACCCAGGTACTAAGCCCAGTACCCAATAATTATTCTTCCTGGTCCTCTTTCTCCTCCCACCCTCCACCTTCTGATAGGCCCCAGTGTGTGTTGTTTCCCTCTATGTGTCCACGTGTTCTCAGCATTTAGCTTCCACTTATGAGTGAGATCAAGCAGTATTTGGTTTTCTGTTCCTGTATTAGTTTGCTAAGTATTATCGACTAGCTCCATCCATGTCCCTGAAAAATGCATGATCTTGTCTTTTTTTAGGGCCGCAAAGATTTTCACTTGTGTTTTCAGTGCTCTACAGAAGTATAGAAAATGGTGTCACCAACTCCCATGCGCTCATTCCCCAGCTACAGCAACTCAACCTCACCTGTGTTTTTCTATCTCCTCACCTACACTGTCTCCCTGCCAGAATTATTGTGAATCAGGTCTCAGACTTCTTATTGTTTCATCGATAACTATTTTGGCGCAGATTTCTAAAATCATATTCTTTTAAAATTGAAACATTTAAAAAAGTTGTAGTGGACAAATTATAGGGTAAAATGCAAGCTAGGCACAAATTTCTGAGATAAAAGAGATTCCGAGATTGTTTAGAACAGAGAGGGTGTGAGCAACTCATCCAGACACCAGAGATTGCCAGTTCACTCTCATTTACCCATCCTAACTTCCAACCCTACCCATTTCAGAGGCTGAGCCATTTGTCCGAGGTCACATAGAGAATGACTGGGAAAACCAGTAAGAGAATCCAATTCCGGGCTCTTTCTACAGCCCATGTTCCCTACCTAACATCGTTTTTTCATCTTCCCAAAGTCCTGAGAAAGAAAAGAGGTAGGGAGTGGGAGTTGTGGCTATGGAGAAGGAGGAGCTGATACTTCCAATGTGTATCAGAAGCGAAATTTGAACTCATCTTTCATGGCCTTCCTTAGCACCAAGAGCCAAACACCAATACCTGTGTTTTATAGAGTGCACTTCTGCTGACTCCCACCCTTGCGGTTTAATTTCTTAATTATTGAAACCCTCCTGTGTGCCAGGTGCTTCTCTAAGCCCTGGAGACACCACACTGAATTAAGCTGATGTCCCTGGCCTCGTGCAACTTACATTCTAGCCAAGGAGAGGGAGCAGGCCCTCAACAAGGACATCCATGTGAGGGAAGCACCACGGAGAAAATAATGCAAGGGGAGGGGCTGAGCAGTGTATGAGGGTGAGGTGACAGAGATGTCGTCTCCAATAAGGAGGCATTTCACCAGAGACCTATGTTAACCTAAAGGACTCAAGAAGGTCAGAATCTACCTTAAACAGAGTTGACTCAAGCACAAAGGTTGAGGACAGGCCTGTCCAGGAAGCCCAGATTCCACAGAATGGAAGTCTGTGTTCCAAAGTGAAGTTTGGGATCCTTTACACAGAGGAAGCTTGGGAAAGCCTAACAGAATTTCAGCATCTTCCTATGTAAGGCTTAATGCATTGTTTAAATGATCTAGTAAGTCAAGGTGGTCTTTTTCTTTGGGGAAAGCTAGATTTAACCTTCCTCACTGAAGATTTAACAGTCTTGGCATCTCAGGTGTCATCTGGTCTGAGTTAGGTACAGGACAGTAAAGGAGGCAGTTAATCTATAACAAAGATACAGGTTTCATAGTTGGGAAGGCCTGGTCTCTTGTCTCTCCTAGTCATTCACAGAAGGGTAACAATGGGGAAGAGAGTTCCCCTCTAATCAGAGAAGCAGAATTGGAAACAGGTGGTGTGACTCAGTCTCAGGGCTTAACATCCCTCTGGGTGTAATAAACTTGGAGGGTCCTGAAACAATATTTTCTTTGACACCTGAAGGAAGTGAGAAAGAGAACTCTATGGTTCTCTAATGGAAGAGGCCTTGGCATGTTCAAGGATCAAGAAGTCAGTATGATGATCACGGAGAGAGCAAAAAGAAGCGCAGAAGATGAGATGAGAGAAGAGCAGTGGGGCCAGAATCCTCCTGGGTCTTCTAGGCACAGTCAAGATTGAGGGTTTTGAGAGGGATGGGAGCTCCAGGAAGCCCAGTTGTTAACTCCTCTAAGCAGGAAGGGAGGGGTGACGGGTGCTTGTGATAGGGTGTGAGGGTAATCATTTCATTCTCAGACCAAACAGAAATGGGTTATAAATTATTTGTTCCTGTTTTCCATGTGACAGTTTCCTTCCTTTGATGTAGAGACAAAACAGAAAGAACGTTTGCTTCTGTAGATCATCTTCAGAGTGCCTCTGTGCTTAAAGATGCATGTGCACATTGGAATGTCCCAACACGAGTGTCCAGGGTGCTGCTGTTGCCTTTTTTGTTGCAAACACTTGTCCTTGAGGTGTTCGCCTTCTGACTTAAACCTAATCAGGGAATTGAACGCCATGCCTGTTAAGAGATCATATTTTGCATAAGCTATTTTTGAGAGAATGGTGAATGACTGATTCCTCAGAGGGAATGCCTAGCTGACCTCAGTCCTTATTTCCTGTATGTATCACTATGAGCTCTTTGACCAGACAGTCGAGTATTGAACTAAACGATATTTCGGGGTCCTTTCTCTCCTCCAAGTCAGTGGTGAAATGGAAAAGCAGGGGCTTCAGAACCAGCCAGATCAGTTTCCACACCAGCTCTATGAGTCAGAAGCCTGGGGACGTGGACGTGTGACTTAATGTCTGGGACTTTCCTCATCTGTGTCTATCAATATTAGGGTTTTTTTTTTAAAGGACTGCAAGGACAGGTATCAAATATTAGCAGTGTTATCTCTGGGGTGAGTGATTTTTCTTCTTTTCCTTAAAAAAGTTGTGATTTAATTATTTCCTACAGTGAAACAAATATTGCTTTTATAGTGGAAACATGATTCTAAGCAAAGCTGTGCAATGCTGATGTGGCATGGGGTGGGAAAGAAGGGGGTTGGGGAGGCGGTGTTTAGGGTTCAGAGTCTGAGTTGGCCTCATTCTGGTTTTAGCTCCAGGAGTCAAGAACAAGATCCCAGAGCCCATCCCATCCCTCATGGATGACAGACTGAGGGCTCAGGAAGATGCCCCCTCGCAGCCTGCCCCCGTTCCAGGCTGAGTCACCTGAGTAGCTTCCTTCAAAAAGCCTCTTGTGCCACAGGCACACCCAGAAAGAAGTATATCTTCAATTGAACAAGAAATAACATGAATAAAATATAAGTAAAATGTAAAGAATAAAAAATGCACTACCACACTGGTACGGCAGGAGGGTGAAAGTCAAGCCCCTCACAATAGGTAATGTCTATAAACGGACAACTGAGGCCAGCGGCAAAATCCACCTGCAGAAGGCGGGACTGTCTCAACACCAGTCACTGTGAACCTTTAGAACTGGGGCTGAAGCTTCTTCCAGTTGCTTGCCCAGATGTCAGGGAGACCACTCCACAGCAGATGGGGGGAGCTGTGTGTCAGGAAAGTCCCAGCCACTAGGACAAGGTGCACCCCAGGTAGACGTTTCTGCCCTTGTGCAAAGAACAGAGGAACCCATTCAAGTTCACAGCGGCAGGTGGCACTTGAAAAGGTAGGGGTCAACTTGCAGAGCAGAAGTTAGCAGGGGAAGCCTTCCTGGGGGAGTGGGAGAGCCCAGCAGAGTTTAGAAGGAGGGAGGGGCAATATTGGGACAATCCTCTGAGTCCCTCTTTCCTCCTCAGGCAATGTTCAGGAAGACCCTGCAGTCTCTGTAGGTTCATGGGAGCGCCCAGAACTGAGACAACACACAGATCCAGGCCACTCTAAGGTCTGCCTCCATTTGTACAGGGCACATTCGTGTGTGTGTGTGTGTGTGTGTGTTCTCTTCTTAATAAAGCCAGCAATCACTGGACTAGATAGGGCCCACTCTAATCCACTGTGAGCTCCCCTTTCCTTAGTAACATCTGCAAAGACCCTATTTTCAAACAAGGTCACATTCCGGGTTCTGGATGGACATGAATTTTTTCAATCCAGTACGTCTGGGAACAGAGCCGTCAAGGGCAGAAGAGATCAACCCGAGGATGAGGCTTGGATGCAGAGTGTTGAGAGAAGGGTGATCAGAGCTAGGGTCTAAGCAACATTGGTCTGCTTTCTTGGAGGAGAATTTTCCCTTTTTCCTTCTGCCCTTCAGCCGGGGCTGCAGCCCCCTCCTCTCTCGTAGCTGGCTTTTAAAAGCCAAATGGATGCCACAACCTTCTAACGCATCTAGATCTGCAGCTAAAATATTCCAAAAATTCCAGCAAGGGCAAAATAATCTCAGGCCTAGATTTGCCACCAGTGCCCTCTTCTGGGCAGCTTTATTTTTAGTAGTGTCATGAAACACTTGTTTAATTGTCAATATATGTATGTGTGCACTGTCACCAGAAAATATATTTATGTCTGTTGGTTATAGCCTAAAAAGTTTAAGAAACCATGGTTAGATGTTTTCCTGGTCAGGAAAGGCCAAACTAAAAAGGGCTCTGTGTGTGTGTTTGTATGTGTAAGAGAGAGAGAGAGAGATGGGGGCTCCCATTCCACTAAGGAGGTGTGTGTGTGTGCGCGTGCATGTGTGTGTGAGAGAGAGATGGGGGCTCCCATTCCACTAAGGAGGTGTGTGTGTCTGTGTGTGTGTGAAAGAGAGAGAGATGGAGGCTCCCATTCTACTAAGGAGATGACAGAGGCTGTGCAGGTGTTTTCTCTGTGATCTCCTCTCCTCCTACAAATCATGCCCAGAGGAGGGATCTCGAAGATTTGCCCCTGCCTCCCCAGACCCATCTCCACACCCAGGCCAGCCTGGGCAGAGGGCAGCAGAGCTCACATCTCTGTGGACAGCAGGCTGGGCTCACTGCAGGCCTCTGTGTCATTGTTCATCTTCACTTCATAGGTCTCATTCTGATGCCTCTCCTGACACACCATGGCTATCTGGCTGTCCTGGGAAAAGCATCTACAATATTCAAGATAAAGAAAATCATCAGGAACTGCCAACCCACCTCCCCTTCCCTCAGCAAGAAAGGCATCACACATGCACATATACACACATGCACAAACACATGAACATGTGTACACACATAGGCGCACACACACATGAACATGCCTGAAATTTCTGTGGCCTCATTTTCCTTTGATGGAACCATGGAAGCATTAAGATTAGGGAGAGGGTTCCATGTGGGAGGATGTCTGCTGCAGATCCAAGGAGATCCGAATCCTGACTCCAATTCACTTACCCTCTGGCCCAAGTCACTTAGCCCACCCCATGCCTCAGTTTCTCTTTCTATGAAATAGAAATGACATATGCCCTGCCTGACTCAGAGGCCTGTTGTATAAGACGGCGCTTTGAGATTGGGAAGAGCCAGCTTTGACCAAAGGGTCTTGGGCTGTGCCATAAAAGGTAAGGTAGGCCTGTGAGGAGGCTGCCCTCCCACCCCCAGCTGTAATAGCCGGGCCTTTGGGTGTTAGTTTGGCGTAACTGAGATGTCTGTGGCATCCTATTTTGATGGTGCCCTTGATACTGACACCAGCTCCCTGAAGTAAAGGCACATAGAAGAAACCTCACTTAGGAGGGTTTCTTCTCCTGAGCAGAGGGCAGAGTCTGAGTCCCTACTGAGCCTGAATCCCTCCTGAACTCCAGACCCTCCCACACCAGAACATGTCTTTCCCTATGGGTCAAGGTTCCTCTGCTCACTGGGTCCTATCTTCTTTAGCTCTGAGCCACGAGCTCTTCCTTTTCTTGTCTGTGCTCAGCTCAGTGCCTCCCTCTGTCTTTATCCTCAGACTCCAGAAGGCATCAGGGAAAGATCCCAGTCCATCCTCTCGGAGCTGAGTGCTGGATTAGTGCCCCTAGCTTGGAGCATCTCAGGCAGGGTAGAGGCAGTTCTTTGTCGGGGACGCCTGCAGATTCCCACCTGCCCTGCAGTGGGAAGGAAAGATGAGAGGTGGGAGCTCCAGGTGGACTGGGAGGGGAGGGAGATGGAGTGGGCTTTGGTGAGGCACAGGGGGATGAGCTTGAGATGCAGAGTGGTAGCAGGCAGGCAACAGCATTTCTGGGGACCACAGGGCACAGGACGTGCTGGCCTGTTCTCAGTACAAGCAATGCCAGGGCCTGAGCTGCCCTTAGCCTTGAGGACCAGCCCCGGGCATTGGAACGTGGGCTATGCTTTTCTTCACCAAACTTAACGCTTGGCACCCTGAATGTTGTTTGTACCAACTGCAGTGGGCAGAGAGAGAACCAATGCTTTATGAGCACTGACTGTGTGTTGTGCACTGTGCTGGGTGCTTTGTGTTTTGTTTCATGGAGAGATGTATTTCTGGGGAGAGGGAAACCCCTGAGAATCCCCCCATCTCTTCTAAACCCTCCCATCCCAGGTCCTCTAAAAATCCCTCTCCCCTTAAGTCACAGAGAATAAAGCTTCACAGGAAAATGCCCTTAGAAGGAGGGGATTTAATTTGCCCTGAGATGCTAAAGATGGCCATGGAGCCCTCCTTAAGAAGAGGTTTTCAGGAGACCAACAAGGAATAAGGCAGTACAGGGACCCAGCATGTCCTCAACTTTGGCTAAATAAACTTGTAATCAATTGAGACATGTCACAGTCACTTTTTGGTTAACAAGGTCAACTGAGCCACAAGCACCAAAGCTCACCTGAAGAAGCTGCGTCTATCTATGAACCAAATGTGAGTCACTGTGACTATTTAGAACTGGGGGCTAAAGCTTATTCCAGTTGTTTGTCTGGATGTCAATGAGGCCACTTCACAGTAGACTCTCCCACCTTTGCTGTCATGGGATGGAAAACTTTGGATTAGGACAAAGGAGGTAGATTTGATCTTGGAAGATGCCTTAGGCTTCTTGTCTCTTATCTCCCTAGGAAACTGTTGGGTGTCAGTATTTATACTAGGGGTAAGCCTGAGTGACAGGAACAGCTCTGGAAGTATCTCCTTGAGTTTTCAGGAAAGGTTTCACTGACACATGAAGAGAGTAGGGCAGCAGAGCAGCATCAGGTTTACTTTTCAATTCCCTTTTCCACCTCCACACGTGGTGGGTGAAATTCACAGGGTTGCCACACTCACGTGAGCATATCTGGATTACAGATGAGAACATAAGAAGATGGGCTGTGGGTTACATACAGTGGAGTGCCGCTGACTGCAGGCCCGTCATGTAAGAAAGGACATCAGATTGCCATAGAGCATGTTATGTTATTGTTGGAATAACTGGAGTCCATTGTAATTTATTTTTTAAACTTGTTCTGAAGCTTTGTCCTGTCTACCACATAGTAGTTGAAGGGTACCCTGTTTTCCCTGACTTTTTCTGTCCTAACTGAGAAAGACAGGGTGCCTCTATTGTTCTGTGACCCCACCAGCTGCACATTTTGCCCTGCAGACTGGAACCCAGGGTGAGGATTTGAACATTCCCAGACACCTATAAAGATGTTTAGGTTTTTGCCCCAAACACTGAAAGGAACTGGCCAGGCCATGAGCCAAATGCCTTAATCGCTCATCAACTCCATTCCCTGATCCCTGTGCTGCAGACCTCACCAGGTAGAGCACTCCCTTCCCTAACTGCCTATCTGGAGGATATGGCGAAACTCAGTTTCTACCTAAGTTTTCATAATAAAAGCTTTGAAACAATCACCCTGGCATCTAATGCTTCTTTCTTTGGGATTCCAATTGTCCCCATCTTGGGATGGATTGGGGTACTCCCTTGTGGGAACTCCCCTGATGCCAGATGCCACCGTTGGGGTGACTCCAGCTGTGAATCTGCCAGGAAAGAACACAGGCATTACTGACTTGTTCTTTATGCTCCTTCAAAGGTCAGAGCTTAATTTCCTTACACCTGATTTCTCATCTACGAAATGGTATTTATAACACCTCTGTGGAACTGTCCTCCAATATCCTTCTTCCTTTTTAAAAAACCATGCATTTGGCTGCCTGGAATGGAGAAAATGTTTTCCACCCTCCATTGCAGCTCAGTGAGGCCACGTAACCAAGCTCTGACCAAGCAGTGGAAGGCAGAGTCCCACATGGCACTTTCAAGAAGTGTTCTTAAAGAGCATCCATTTCTGTCCTGCCTGTCTTCTTCGTGACTAGAATGTAAACATGATGCCTGGGGCTAAACAGTGATCTTAAACCATCATGAGGAAGTGATACATTAAAAGGTGGAAGAGCCAAAAGACAGAAAGAACCTAGATCACTTATGCTAGCAGAGATGTTCATCATTTTGGACAGTTTACCTTAAAACTTTGTCCACAAGGGGGCAAGGGAGTGTGAGTTTTCTATCACAGGCAAACCCAATCCTGATGGATTCACTTAATCTATCAACATTGCTGTGAGGATTTAAGGAGATAACATAAAGTGCTTAGCAGTTTTTCTGGCATGAAGTCAGAGGGCAACTTTTTTTTTCTCAAAAGTAATGAAATATTAAGGCTATTGAAACTTGGTTCTGCGAACACTGAAAGATGTGGAAGGCCCACAGAACCTGTTTCCACATTGGCCAGAATGGACTGATATTATATCTTGAAAGTTGGTCATAATCTGAATGTCTTTCACCGCTTCTAAATTTTATGCACTATTGGATAAAACTGGAACAGTACTGACTCCATGTTAGAGAAAATCTTGTTTGCTTGAATATGGTTATTGCTTTTCTTGAGATTATAGATTATTCATTAAATATGGCCTCAGACATACAGGACCTTCAGCGGAGATAAAATACACTGCCAACTCTGGGAATGGGCTAAGCGGCTTAATAAGAATAGCCTGACAGCACCTGCAGAAGGTCACACAACATTAACTGAGAAAAGAATGACTGCCTGCCTGCCTGAGACTGCACATGTTTCACAAGAATGCTTTGATCAGTCGGTACAGTGGTTCAGACTGGTATTCCCAGCACGTCAGGAGGCTGAGGTGAGAGGATTGCTTGAGTCCAGGAGGATGAGACCAGCCTGTGCAACTCAGTAAGACCCCGCCTCTACAAAAACTAAAATAATAATAATAGCTAGGTATGGTGGTACATGCCTGTCATCTTATCTACTCAAGAGAATCACTTGAGTGCAGGAGGTCAAGGCTGCATTGAGCCAAGATAACACCACTGCACTCCAGCCTGGGTGACAAAGCGAGACCCTGTGTCTAAAAAGAGAGAAAGAAAAAAGCTAAGGCTATTTTCAGGTTAGTTCAGGTTTCATAACAAAAACTTTTTATGAAATGCTTCGATCACTGTTTGCACTTCTCCAAATTTCCCTTAAAACCTCCCAGATCAGAGAGGTGGTCTCTGAAAATGCGTTCACAGCCTCCCTTGAGTTTTTGGCTTTCTGAATATAGCTAACTTTCCCTTTCACCAACATTTGTCTCTAGTCTTTTGGCTTGCCAGCAACAGGTGGCCTAGATCTGGGTTTGGTTACAAATTTTGGTAAGCCCAGCCGGAAGCCATGTGCTCTGGGCTGTTTGCACCCTCTCAGCTCCCAACAGACAAAGCAATTGATCACAGCATCATACCAGGGCTAACTCATCCATGTTGTTGGGAGGACTTCCTGGTTCCCAAGAGGTGGAGCAATTGATGATGGCAGCAGGTCAGTGCTAACTCACTCACATTACCAGAGGTTAGCAGCAAATGCTCCGTGGCACTGGCTACTCATGGTTAAAGGGAGCTACAGAGACAGCCCCAAAGTCTGCCAAAGAGAGGCTGCCAAAACGCTTTCTGCTTCAGGGAGACTTTTCCTTTCCCCCAAATCAGTGCTGACTGCCTACTTTCGCTTTTAGTTGATGAAAGAAAACTAGCTTTTCGGATGAGCTGGTGAGGTCTACCACCAGGTAAGTCTACTGGGGTGCAAAGTAGCAGTCTACTTTCTTTACTGTTTGGGCCTTTGGACCATTTGTGGTACGACTGGTAGAAGAAATGACTCATAGTGACTACATACCAGTCTATTCAGTCTATTCCTTTATGAAAGCTTGGGTTTGAAAAGTGCTTCATTTGTTTTGGTTGTGTTTGTTTGTGTGTCACCATGGGAGGTTTTTCATCAATCCCCTCTCAGAGCCCGCTGTGGTTCATATTGGCTGACTGGTCAGCCTACAGTGATAACCCTGTGACAAAAAAGATAATCTACAGCAATACAGTGTCGCCAACGTATGTGTTAGATGAGGAACACAGGTGGCCATTACATGGTTCTTTGAATTTAATGTTATATAGCTTGAACAGTTCTATCTGAGATCAGGAAATTGGGACCTCATACCTTATATTCAAGCTTTTATGTTGGTACATATTAAGCATGTTTCCCAGAAAGGATGCTGGCTGATGGTACAAACAGGACCAAATCAGGTAAAACCTCTTCACTCTCCATCATCTGAGAAGGAACTGGAGTTTATAGGTTTGTAGTTTTGTCAACTATAAACCCTCCACAGGCAAATGATGCTGAGGCTTTGCAGGTGCTTGGCCCAACGCAGCCTGCTCTGATGCCTGTGCAGGCTCCCATGGAGGCCCCAGCTGCAGTACCAGCACTGTATCCTGAGTCACCCCCACCCTCTGCCCCCTCCAACAGAGGATTATCCAGATAACTCAGACTTACAGGGTGTGGTGGACCCTCCTCTCTCTCTCTCTCTCTCTCTCTCTCTCTCTCTCTCTCTCTTTTAAGAGATAAGAGTCTCACTCTGTCACCCCGGCTGGAGTGTGGTGGTGTGATCTCTGCTTACTGCAACCTCTGCCTCCCATGTTCTAGCAATTCTGCCTCAGCCTCCCGAGTAGCTGGGACTACAGGCGCACACCGCCACGCTGGGCTAATTTTTTGTATTTTAGTAGAGATGAGGTTTCACCGTGTTGCCCAGGCTGGTCTGGAACTCCTGAGCTCAGGCAATCCATCCGCCTTGGCCTCTCAAAGTGCTAGGACTACAGGCATGAGCCACCATGCCCAGCCCTCTCCTCATTTTAAAGGTAGCCAAGAAATAGTCTAACCTTCTAAGACCTGACAGGGCAACAACTAAATTTGGCCAGAGCATACACCTGCATGGGGCAGAACAATTTCTGTTATGCCAAATTTCTGCTGGAGGATTAAATGCACAGAGCCATGCTCCCAGACTATTATAGTTATTTACTGTTTTCCACCTTTGACTAAGTAAATTGAAAAGATTCAAGCCCATCTAATAGGGATGATCTACACCGATGACTGAAATATTCAGTATTTTTTCTACTCATGATTCCACAAGAGCAGGTGTACAAGAATTCTTAAATTTTTTTTTTGAGACGGAGTTTCGCTTGTTACCCAGGCTGGAGTGCAATGGAGCGATCTCAGCTCACCGCAACCTCCGCCTCCTGGGTTCAAGCAATTCTCCTGCCTCAGCCTCCCGAGTAGCTGGGACTACAGGCGTGCGCCACCATGCCCAGCTAATTTTTGTATTTTTTAGTAGAGACGGGGTTTCACCTTGTTGACCAGGATGGTCTCGATCTCTTGACCTCGTGATCCACCAGCCTCGGCCTCCCAAAGTGCTGGGATTATAGGCCTGAGCCACCACGCCCGGCCAGCATTATTAAATTTTATGATAAAAGGAGGTTATTTTTCTACAAGGCAAATGATGGAGCTAGAAGGCTATACCAGGAAGACCCTGCTGGGCCCTCAACACCCAAGAGGCAATTTCCTTAGTGAAACTCAAATGAAACCTTAATAAGGAGACTATATCTTGACTGGAGGACTACTTCTTAGAAAGGGATTGCCTAAGCATAATGCCTCAATAAAAAAATCCATGACTTCTGGTAGGAGGCCAATGAAAACCCAGCCGCTTGGTTGGAACAAGTATATCAGGCTTACAGAAAATATTCAGATATTGACCTAGAGGCTCTGAAATATAACTTCCATCAGCCAAAGTGCTTCCGACATTAAGAGAAAATTTAAAAAGCAGGAAGGCACTGTTGGAATGAACCCTTCCCAGTTTGCGGATATTGCTTACAGTCTTCAATGATAGAGAAACAAGAAAAGCTAGATAGGCAACCATTTTGTGGAGACTGTTCAAAGAGGCAGAAGAGAGCCTGAGAAGAATGAGGGGTGAAATAGAAAGGAGCCCCTAGACAAGGACCAGTGTGCCGACAGTAGGGGAATCTGGACATAAGAAACGTGCCCTCATAAGCTACAGAGAAAAGATGGTAACTAAAAAGACAAGGGAGAGAAAAGGGAAATATAAGCCAGAAGCAAATGGTGGAGCAGGATCGTGACTCTGATTAAGACTGACGGGGCGCAGGGCCTCCGCCTGATTTAACAGAGCAATAATAATTTTCCTACAGGAGCCCTGGGTACAATTCACAGGGACAAAATGATTGATTTATTGGTTGATACTGCAGCAATGTTTCCAGCCAAGACTGGAGTCACTGTGAAGTTACAACAGATACTCTTTCTTAAGCCCTAAGAATATAAATTGGGGGATATACAATTGAGGTATAGCATTCTGCATATGCCAGATTGCCCTATTCCATTTGTTATGTATATTAAACGCTGAAGTCACTTTTGCTCCTGAGAAACAACATCTAAGAATCCAGGTAACACCCAAACATGTCCTGTGCCTACAGGCACTGGTGATTCAGCCAGACAAAATAACTCAAGAACCATTCCTGCTGGAAGTCTACAATAGAGTGAGTAGCACTGTTTGGGAAGACAGGGAACTTGAACTAGCAGTCAAAGCTTAGCCTGTGCACACTGAATTTAAAAAAGAAGCAAGCATTCCACATAAAAACAACACTGCTTAAAAGGTAAAGAATTAGAAGGCATACAGGGGGATTACACAGGTTTCTAAAGCAAAGACTTATTCAATCATTACAGTCTCAATACAATACCTCTATCTTGCCAGTGAAGAAACCAAACTCCAATTGGCATCAATTTGTACAAATTTGAGAGCTATTAATGATATCGTTCAAGATACCCACCCAATAGCGGCTAACCCATATACCCTATTTACAGCTATCCCAGGGGATTATGGCTCGTTCTCAGCATAGGAATTAAAGGATGCTTTTGTTCTGTGGCTACTAATTGAGGAGAAAGCCCAGTTGTTTTTGCATTTGAATGGCAAGATTTGGAGACTAGAGCAAACTTCCAAAACAGCTAGACTGTACTGCTCCAAAGATTTAAATATTCCTCTACCATTTTTGAAAAAAATCTTACTAAAATATTTGAGAAACTTGCAATTAAACAGGGAATACTATTACAATGCATGGATAATTTGCTCATTGCTAGCCCCACTTATAAAGACCCTGTATACCAGTTTTTTATTTGAGACAGGGTGCTAGAGTGCAGTGGTATGATCATGGGTCACTGCAGCCTTGCCCTCCTAGGCTCAAGCAAGCTTTCCACCTTAGCCTCCCAAGTAGCTGGGACTGTGTATGTGTACCACTGCATATGGCTAATTTTTAAAATTTGTTGTAGAGTTGGAGTCTCACAATGTTGTCCAGGCTGGTCTTGAACTTTTGTGCTTAAGCGATCCTTCAACTGTGGCCTCCCAAAGTGTCTGGATTATAGGTGTGAGCCACAGCACCCAGCCAGTATTAGTTTAAAACAGCCTGGTGGAATTGGAACATAAAGTATCTCTTTGCAAATATGCAAAGGGCAGGTAGTCTATTCAGGGGTTTGCCTGCAATAAGGTAGACAGAGTCTGATACCTGACAGATAACAAGCAATAGCAACTATGAAGGCTCTCAAAAATCATTCAACTGAAAAGATTCTTAGGTATGGCTGGCTTTTGTCACATCTGATCCCTAATTTTGGTCTTATAGTAAAGTGCTTATCTGAGGCATTTAAAAAGTCAAGAGTCAGAACCTTTGTATTGGGCTGTGGAGTGCCAACAGTGATTCAATAACATTAAAGAAAAACTAAGAAAATTCTTCATGGGCCCCCAAGACGTTTACCCTAAAACAGTTCTGTTGAATTTCACCCTGATCATGTACACTGTTGACTTATCTTCAGGTATGGAATACGAGACAGAAGTCATCTCTCTTTTCACCTGAGACAAATGCGTATCTGATTGCTTCCCCTGCCCTGTTTGTAATCTTATGTAAAAATGCAGATTCATTGAGCTAGAAGAATGCTTAAGTGACTGTTCCCCTCCCCTCTCTTACATGGGAAGGCTAATCAAAGACTCAAAAGAATGCAACTGCTTGCCTTTTATTTACCTACACCCTTTAAAAAATGTATCTTCTTCTTTCCCCAATACCTGGCTTTTTCCCTTTAAATATTGGGGTCCCAAGACCCTCTTTGGAAAAAGCATGAAACACAATGTTTCCTGTGGATCTGTGTTCTTTCCTGGGCATGTCCTCAACCTTAGCAAATAAACCTACTAAAAAGTGATTGGGACTCACCTTGGTCGTTTTTCTTTGGTTTACATTTTCTAAGCTACAGACCTGTGCAGCATGTGACTATACTGAATACTGCAGATAACTGCAACATGATGGTACTTGTGTCTCTAAAGGTCTCAACACAGAAAAGCTACAGTAAACATATGGTTTGAAAGATAAAAGTGGTGCCTCTAAAGGGCACCACAGCATTATAGTATTTGTCTTTGTCCAAGGTTCCTGGCTTATAACTTCTATAGCCCTCATTATAGTCTTGTTATAGTGCTGGAACACTTTAGGCTCAGAAAACAGACTCTCTTTCTCTGACTTTGTCCTGCTCTCCTTTCACCTGCCCAAGGCAGGACTCTAATTTGATTGTGCATCATAAGATCTTCATTCCAGAGAGGTTCCTGCCCCATCCTCAGGAGGAGGGAATGCTGCACAGAGAGGCCAAGAAGAATCTGGATAGGCCTTGCTGGGTTTCCTCATCTCAGTCAACTAGTGTTAGATCATCCCCTCTGGTCCAGTTGCATTTGTATATGGTTGTCAATCATGCCTACCCAATGATGACTTCCATTGAAGGCTCCAAAGGACAGGGCTCAGAGAGCTTCTGGAAAGCTGAACACGTGGACGCTGATAGGAGGCTGACAAAATTCATCCCCAGGCCAGGATGGTAGCACACTCCAACCCCATAGAAGACCCTGGGCTAGGGACCCCTCCAGACTCACCCTATGTATCTTCTCATCTAGCTGTTTATTTGTATCACGTAAAATACCCTTTGTAAGAAACCAGTAAACAAGTGTTTCCCTGAGTTATGTGAGCACTCTAGCAAATTAATCAAACCCAAAGAAGGGTTTACTCACTGCTAGCCCCACTTGAAGCTGGTCGGTCAGATGTTCTGGAGGCCTGAACTTGCTATCGTGGGAAGGAGAGGAGTCTTGGAGACTAAGCCCACAAGCTGTGGGATCTGATGCTATATCCAGGTAGACAGTGTCAAAATTGAACTGGAGGACACCTAGCTGATGTCCCCTCCAAAACTGCTTGCTTGCTTGGTGTGTGGGGAGAAATTCCCCTATATTTGGTCACAGAAGTCTTCCATGTTGATGGTGGTTGTGGTGTGAGAGCAGAGGAAAAACACATTTGCGTTGGTTTTTCCACACACAGGCACATACCATGAATGGAGCTTGCAGGACTGGAAGTTGCTCTGGGTGAGACAGGGAGTGACTGTTGCATGCATGTGAAAGCCTAGGACATTAATGCATACTACTGTGGACTTTATAATAAACAGTGGACACTTAGGCTACATCAAATTTCTTAAAATATTGCTTTCTTCAATAAATTAACCTTAGTTTTCGTACCTTTTTCACTTTATAAACCTTTTAATTTTTTAAACTGTTTGACTCGTAATAACAATTAAAAACACAATTGTACAGATTATATAAGCTTTTTTTCTATTTAAAAATATTTTGTTTTAGTTTTTAAATTTTTCTGTTAAAAATTAGGACACAAACACACACATTAGTTCAGACCTACACAGGGTCAGGATCATCAATATCACTGTCTTCCACATGTTGTCCCATTGGAAGGTCTTCGGAGGCAATAACTTGCATGAAGCTGCCACGACTTATGATAACAGTGCTTTCTTCTGGGATACCTCATGAAGGATCTTGCCTGAATCTGCTTTTCAGTAAGCTTTGTTTTTAGAAAGCAGAGGCTGGGCATGTGGCTTACACCTGTAATCTCTGCACTTTGGGAGGACAAGGCAAAAGGATCACAATAGCCAGGAGTTTAAGACCAGCTTAGACAACAGAGCAAGAACCTATCTCTACAAAAAAAATAAAATAAAAATAATTAATTGGGTGTGATGGTACATCTGTTGTCCAGCTACTTGCTAGGCTGAGGTGAGAGGATGGCATGAGCCCAAGAGTTCAATACTTTAGTGAGCTATGATTATGCCACTGCAGTCCAGCCTGGGCAACAGAATGAGACTCTGTCTCAAAAACAAAACAAAACTAGAAAGCGTACACTCTAAAATAACAATAAAGGTATTGTAAACACAAACCAGTAACAGTCATTTATAATCATTATCAAGTATCGTGTACTGTATGTAGCTGTCCAAGCTATATTCTTATACACTGTCAGCTCAGGTTTGTTTATACCAGGACCACCACAAACATGTGTTTTTGTTGTTTTCCAGGGGCGATCAAATCCATATATCCAGCTTTTACCACCTTCCTGAGTTCTAGTCCCCCATTTTCAAGCACCACTGAAAATTTAGTTTGACTAAGTATTTCAACCTATATTATGTGAAGAAACAATAGGTCCCACACCCACTATGGTGTGGCTTAATGAGCTAAAGTATATCAAGATAGACATCATAATCTAAGAAACTAGGGTTGAGAGAAGCAAATATTATTAGGGTGCATCTTGTACTGTTCCAGAGTGAGGCATGTGGGGTCTTGGGGACAGGAATAATCTGGTCTCTAATGATGTTTTCTCTTATAGCACAGGCACATTTCATGAACCTTTCCCAATACCTAGGTGCTATAGTTTGGATGTGGTTTGTTTGGCCCCACTAAGTCTCATGTTGAAATCTGATTTCCAGTGTTGAAGGTGACATCTGGTGGATGACGTTTGGACTGTGGGGGTACATCCGTTATGAAGGGCTTGCTGCCATTATGGCAGGAGTGACTGAGTTCTCACTCTTAGTTCCCTCGAGAATTGCTTGTTGAAAACAAACTTGTACCTCCTACATGCTCTCTTTCTAAAAGAAGATCTAAGGAAATTTATTATAAAAGCAGAGGAATGCTGAAACCAAACCCAATTCATACTGGTAATAGCTACCATTGGTTAAGCTTCCACAATGACATGTAAGGTGCTAAGGCCTTTGTTACCAGGACTATCTCATTTATCTCATAAGAATTCTAGAACATAGGTCCTATTATTATCTTTATTTTATTGATGAGAAAAGCAGAGACTCAGAAGGCTTAAGTTATACACCAAGGTCATTCAGCTAGTTGAATGGTGGAGTGGGGAATGTGGGTGCAAGCAGTCAAGACTTTATTAGAACATGTACTTAAAACCAGCAAGAAGGAATGAGAACAAAAGAATTTTAAATGCTGGCCAAAGAAAACTAAAACAACGTACAATATTTAGCTCTGAGATCACTAGTAGTGAAGACAAAGAAGAATACATAATGGGTTTCTATGGCTCTCACTGTCCGGTTATATATATGTACTAATATAGAAAACATTTCTGCCGGGCGCGGTGGCTCAAGCCTGTAATCCCAGCACTTCGGGAGGCCGAGGCGGGTGGATCACGAGGTCAAGAGATCGAGACCATCCTGGTCAACATCGTGAAACCCCGTCTCTACTAAAAATACAAAAAATTAGCTGGGCATGGTGGCGCGTGCCTGTAATCCCACCTCAGGAGGCTGAGGCAGGAGAATTGCCTGAACCCAGGAGGCGGAGGTTGCGGTGAGCCGAGCCGAGATAGCGCCATTGCACTCCAGCCTGGGTAACAAGAGCGAAACTCCCTCTCAAAAAAAAAAAAAAGAAAACATTTCTATATTAGTACAAGAACTTTTCTTCCTAGCCCTGAGTTTTGAGGGGAATTTTTGAAGACGGTCTTTGAGTTCAATCAATGGCATCATCTAAGGCTGTTTAATAATAAATGCAGACGTAGTCCACATTAGAAACTTTTGCCTTTACCTTTGAGACAAAGCCCAGGGTCTCACGTTAGGAGTACAGCTCTCTAAATATAAGCCTCCAGGGCAGAAGTGAGGGGAGAATGGAGGGACACAATCCAGATTTACAGTCTGGTGGGAACGGCCTTTGTCCTCTCCATGTCTATTGCCACTCTTGAGGTCCAAGCCCTTACTGCGTTGTCTGGTTTACTGCACAACCCAACTTGGCAGCTTGCTTCTGGTCTCTCCCCACCAAACCGTCCTTCACACTGCTTCCTGATTAATATTTCCAAGACATTGCATTTACAAATCCACTCCTCTGTTTAAAAATGTTTCAGTGACTTGTAACTTGTCTACAGCATGAAATCTAAGTTTATTAGAAGTCTAACTTTATTAGACCCAGACCTCGACCGAATTCACATGCTGTCACTTTCTATTCCTCCAATGGTGCTGCTTAAACTGGAAGATTCGTCCCCTGGGAGTGTGCGTGTGTTGGACGGGGTTTGAAGCAATAGGGTAAAAAACCTAGCGTACCTTCTATTCTAGAGGTGTCAATTTACCAGACAACCGTTATTTTAAAACACTGTTTTTATAAGAAAACAAACACAGATATTATAGGATGCAATGCAACATTTTTATGGGTCTGTGAGCCATTTGTACATCTTCTTTGGAGAAATGTCTATTTAAGTATTCTGTCCATTAATTCTAAACTTAAAACTAAGAGTTCAAACACCCTCTAAGGATTTTGCTGGTCCACATCCCAAGATCCAGAAGGGTATTACTTCCTCGCCCTCTCTAAACTGCCCAAGTTGGAAACAGGTGACAAAAAAACTGACCTGGAATCATCTTTTGTAAATTCCCACCTCCAAGCTTTCGACAGCTTGTAACACTGGCTCCTCTCCCCAAAAGCCTTTCCTTCAAGTCCCGGTAACTCTCCCTGACCTGCTGGGAAGGCGCACCAGTTACCTGTCATTCCAGGAAAGCTCCTAGCATAAGATGGTCCCATTGATCATCTCCCAGAACCAGACTTTCCGAAAAGTTCTTAAGAACCAGCTAGTCCAATCCCTCATTGAAAAAAGGAGAAGCAAAGTCCAGGGAGGCGAGGTGATGCGTTGTTCTCCTAATTAGCAGGTGAGCTGCTGGCAGGGCTGGGGTTTCGTCTTCTGGGCTCCCTGCAAGGACGTGCCTGGCACGGGGCAGAAACGATTTCATAAACTCGTCATCTAGACGGCCTTTCACTGACACCATTTCTCCGCGTGGAGGAGCCGCTGGGGTGGGCAGGGCAGGTGTCGTCCGTTTCAGAGGTAAAATAACCGAGCTGCAGACCTCCAGAGGCCGACTACAGCCGGAACCAGAAGACAGGTTTCCCGTCACCGGGACAGCGCCCGTCCCTGGGAGTTACAACCGTCAAGCGCTTCGTACACCTGGCGCTAATCGGCGGGGATTAATCACACAACCCGCAGTTGGCGGACAGCAGCGGGAGGATGCACCGAGCCCTGGGGTTGAGGTCCAAGTTCCTCAGCACAGCCACCAGTCACCCGTCAGACTCAGTACTTCAATTGCCTAACTCTCCACTCTTGAGGCCGCTGCGCAAGCGCAAAGGCGCGGAAAGCGCGCAAACCACGCCCCTCCAGATTCCGGCGTCTTCTTGCTCGCGAGCGGTCCGGAGTGCGCGTGCGCAGCGGCTGGGGTGGTTCCGGCTGGCGTTCAGTGAGCAAAGCCGCCAGTTTCAAATTCAGCGGCGTTTGCCCTGATTCCCTGGACCTGGCTTCAGCGAAGCAATTTTGCCGGCAAAGAAGGTGAGTGCAGTGCTGCATGGCGGCAGGGCTGAGGACTAGGAGCAGCGAGACGAGGAAGGGCGGACTCTGGTGAAATCGCAACTAGGAGTCTGTCCCAGCGCGGGACCCTTGTATGTAGAGGGGCGTGGCCAGTCCAGAGCGGGAAAATGTTCCGGAAGTGGAGGGCGGGGCCAGCGTGATTGACAGGCGGGAACCCCTGTGCGGAGACCGGACAGGCCCAAGAAGGTGGTTCCTGCGGTGGAACTGGGCAGTGCGCAGGAGTCGGCCTTAAAAGCAGCTATGCGTTTGAGTCTTACATTTGACCCAGCTGTGCTGAGGTTTTCATCGATTATCTTATTTGGATAAAACATTGCAACAGTGAGTGAGCACTCTGACCCACCTCTCTTAGGAATGCGGAGACTGAGTCCCAGAGATACTAACTTTAGCAAGGATACAGCTGGGATCCCAAACTTGGCTATCTGAGCCCAGAGCCAATAAAGTTAAGGCCAACATGGTTCTAGCTTCCTCTAGGGCGGGAATCGAGGAGGGAGGAGCAAGGTCCAGTACAGAGGCCAGGGATGAGTGCGGTTGACCAGATTGTTGACGGAAGTGTCATAAAAGTGGACTTGAATGTTAATAAGCAGCTGGTTGGGTTTCACGCCGTATGCGAGCTCAGGATGCAGATGGGAGGGGAGACAGGGCCACAGCAAGGTGGGAATGTGGATATTATGGGCTAGGCCATCCTCCAGCTGGTGGAGCATCGCAGCATTGCGGCGTGTGGCCGGGGCTTAAAAGCAGGGCAGAAAAGCTTTTTTCTTGGGGCCGTGGTGCTTTCTATGTGTGTGAAGTTAAAGCATTTTAGGGCCATAGTTGTTTCGGCAGCGCTGGCTGCCATAACAAAATACCATAAACTGGATGGCTTAGACACAGAAATGTGTTTTCTCACAGCCCCAGAGGCTTGGGACGTCTAAAATCCATGTGGGGAGGACACAATTGAGCCTGTAGCAATAGTCTGTACTCAGTAATGAGTGATAATTGGGGGCTGAAGAAAATGAACACTTTGAGAACTAATAGGTTCCCGAAGTGCTTTCACAACTCTTACCTCGTTTTATGAGCATGCAATTTGCTGTCCTGGTGTGTGCCTGTGTGGAGGTTGTCCGCTACACAGCCAACCCGAAGAGGGCTGAACAAGTCACTGCAGATGTTTTTAGTAGGGCTTAGTGAATCTGTTATTCTCAGATTTATCCAAACCTCTGTAATTTAGTCTGTGCTGCCTCTGGAATAACGAGATCCATAATTACCACTGTCGGGGAAGTGAAATAATATTTTTCTTCCGTATTGTTTAGTGTTGTCATTCTAGAGTTTGGTAACCAAGTCTGTTTTTTATCCCACTTACCCCGGCGGGAGGAAAAGTGAGGAAATACAGAGTTGCAGGTGGCTTAGGGGTCTGGCAGATGTTCAAATCCTGGGTTCAAGCACTTGCTGAGTGACCTTGGGCAAGTCACTTAAGTTTACTGAGTTTCAGTTTCTTTATAAAATAGAGCTAATAAAAGTACTGGCCACACAGGGTTGTTGTGGGGTTATGTGAAAACAGTTTGAAACCATTTAAGAACTGACCCTTTAACTAGATAGGTATTCAAGTCATGGAACCTTCTTTACCCAGCCTTGGAACAGAAACCTTTACTTAGAGCCCCCGTGTCTGACTGGCTCCTCATTTGTTCATCAGATTTTTGTTGAATGCCTATGAGGTGTTGAAGCACCTAGTTCTGAGTCCTGGAGCCAGAGAAGAACAAAACAGACAAGGTTTCTCCATTTATGGAATTTATATTCCAGTGAGGAAGAATAAATAGGTTCAGATGGTGCTAAGAGCTATGAATAAATTAAACACAGAGTAATGTGATTTTTAAAAAGTGACTTAGAGCAAGCTAGGGGGTGAGGGATGAGGGTGGTGTTTGACCACTATCCAGTGACCAGACAGCCAGAGAGGCTTCTTTGAGGAGGTGAGCTGGGGCCTGGATATTGAGGACTCCTCCTTCCCCAGGCCAGCAGGAGCAGCAAGTGCAAGGCCCGAGCTGAGTAGATGAGGCTGGGAGCCTGATCGGTCTCAGGCTGACCAGTGCTCTGTCTTGAGAGGAGGTGCTGGTCAGCTTTTCTCTTGTGATTCAGAACGAGGAGACATGAAAACTTCTTATTTGGCAGTGGGAGCTGAAGCTGAAAGATCCAGGGGCTGATGAGGCCACGTGCAAGCAAAAGTTTGGGGTAAGCAGAAACTAAGTGCACTGAGGGAGTGAGATCGTGGCTGTGTCCAGCACCTGGCTGAGCAGGGGAGTCAACCCCGTGTGTGTTTGCTGGTGTTCCTGGAGCTGTCTTGAAGTCTGAGCTACCTTGCAGCTCTAGTCTGCTTCTGTTTTTGGCTTTCCCAGATAGTCTCAATTCTTACTCTTAGTTTGTGAACCTCCCTTCAGTGAACCTCCCTTTACTTGTGCTGGTTATCGCCTGCAACCGGATGGGCTTCACTGAAGCACAGGCATTTGGATCTGGATTGGAATCCCTGGTTTTTCACTTTTTAGCTGTGACTTTGAGCAATTTTTTAATTTCTATAAGCATCAATATCCAATAGCTGTATCCTTACAGTGTTGTACAGATTAAATGAGATAATTGTTAGAAGTAAAAGTGCTCGGTGCTGCAAAGTGTAACTAACACTCAGGCAAAAGTGTTCTTAGCAAGGCAATTTTCTTCTATAGAAGAGCGCTTCCTGCACACAAGGCAGAGGCAAGGGAGAGCACTCAGAACAAAGGAAGGCAGGAGTTTTTATCCTTAATGCAGATCTTGTTCCTGTCTCCTCCCCCTGTAGTCTGAGGTCAGACTACACAATGTAGGCTAATTCCGATTGGCTATTGTTGACATCATCAAAGGAGGCAAAGGTGGGCTTTTACAGGAAGAACAGGTACATAAGTGATAAGAAATGCTTAGGTATGTTTAGTCACAGCAGAGACCCTGTAGTGTGTTTAATACATAGCAGGTGTTCAAAATTTGTTAGGTACCTTTCTTCTCCTTTCCTTCATGTGTTAAAACTTTGTCAGTACATAACTCCCTCTCAGGATTGAATTGTCATAGTGTTTTTAAATTACCCTTCCTGTAATAATTCCTCTACCTCTGTAATCATGTTTTTCTTTTTTCATTTTCTCTTATCCCTAGAATGTCTAACAAAACAGCCAAATACACCTCTGTAAAGACATGTAAAATAATGCTAGCTCTATGAGTTCTCTCTTCTTGTGCAAATCCATAAACTACCACCAATGTGCAGTCATTTTAATTGCCCCTAAACTATAACTAGGAGAGCATCATGGCAACTACCTTTCCCCTCGTAAATACAGTGATGCTATCACTAGTCTTATTGAGGCCAAAGTTATAAAGATGGGCTCTCAGTCTACTAATATTAATAAAAACGGGTTTTGGGCTTATTAACATTTGTGCTTAGAAGAGACAGACCTGTCAAATAGCTTGGAGAAGTGACTTCCAAAGAGAGAGGTGTGGGAACCAGGATGGAAGAGTAAGGGCTCCAGATGGTGATTCGAGGAAGAAAGGAGAGGAAACGCTATCTCAGACATAATTAGGTTCAGAAGAGGAAAAAAAAAGATGATGTCAACACGAGGCAGTTTTTCGTAGACTTTAGCCTAGCAAGGAAAGAGAAATGCTTGGTCTCAGTACTGGGAAGCCATTCCAGCCAGAGCTCTGTGGCTGTGAAGACAGCTCTCCTGTCTGGAGCCAAACAGAAAGCTCATGTCTTGAGGCAAGAAAAATTATTAGGAGGTAGCTCTGGTTGAGTCTGGAAATGGAGGCTAGGATTAACTAAGAAGCAAACTAAAGATACCTGTGAGGTAGGGGCGTGCGTGTTAACTTGCGCCATCCAGACAAGCTGTGCTCGTAATTCTCTGCCTGTGCATCATGATTTTCCAGGTCTTCACAACGGGTTAAAGTGAAGTAGCTTCGGCTTGTGAATGTGCATCGGGAGAATAAAGCTGCGAAAGTAATTATAAGCAACACCCTTGATCCTAGGGGTGCATGTCTTTGAGAAGAGAGCTCTAAGCCTTTTGTAGAGGCATTAGAAAGGTGTCCGAGCAGCAGTGAAATGGCAGGGGAGATTCAGTTTAGGGGCTTTCCTGGTCTGCATTCTGTTAGAGCCATTAAATGTCCCTACATGGATTGCATGATTCTGGTATGGCCTTATGTGGACCTGTGAGGGATGGAGGCAATATGGTCTTGCTTCCAAGAAAAATATACAACCAAGGAAAAATTCGGTAAAAAGTGTGGAGACTGCTCTTAGTTACTGCTCCAGATTTCAAGCCTCTTCTTCCTGGATCGTGAGAGAGCTACCATATTTTATTTATTTTTCCTAGGTCCATGGCTAATGAAACACAGAAGGTTGGTGGCATCCATTTTCCTTTTCCCTTCACGCCCTATTCCATCCAGAAAGACTTCATGGCAGAGCTGTACCGGGTTTTGGAGGCTGGCAAGATTGGGATATTTGAGAGTCCAACTGGCACTGTGAGTATGAAAAGTGAGAGACAGTGATGAAGACAACTTAAGGGCAGCTGTGCTAGCTTTTCCTGTTTGCCTGTCTAGAGATTTTCATGGTTTGAAGTTGGGCAGAGTAGTCTCAGTTTATCTTTCCGGGTAATGGTTACTTCCTCTATTAAAGTCTTAAACATAGCTCCATGGTCTGAGAAAAATTAGGCTAAAGTCATCAGTGTCTTCCTATTACAATAGATGAGACGGCTTTATTATCATCTCTTTTCCTTCCCTTTCCCCATCCTATAAATATAATTCCAGGTTTTAGTCTCTGCTGAGTCAACGTGTGTATTATGATTATGTTTTGAACATAATTTTGTCTTGAACAATATGTCTTAATATTTTGTTTTTCTAGAGTTAATAATTGCCTTATTAAAGTTACTTAAGTTTTTAGTATACCTATGCCAATTCCTCCCATGTCATCCAGTGGCCTCTCAATATGATTTTCCATCCAGAAAATTACTGTCTTAGTTGGCCAGGACTGCCATAACAAAATAGCAGAGACTGGGTGACTTAACAGGAATTTATTTTCTCACCATTCTGGAGGCTTGAAAGTTGAAGATCAAGGTTCTGGCAGGATTCTGGTTCTGGGGAAGGGGTCTCTTCCTGGCTTGCAGATAACTGCCTTCTTGCTATGGAGCAAGAAAAAAAGAGGAGGAGAAAAACAGATCTTTGGTGTCTCTTCCTCTTTTATGAAGACAAGGCTTCCTCCCTTATGACCTCCTTTACCCTTAAACACCGGATCTGTAGTACAGTCACATAGTGGGGTTAGGATTTCAACATATGATTATTTGTTAAGATGGGGAGTCTCACTGTGTGGCCCAGCCGGTCTTGAACTCCTAAGCTCAAGCAATCTTCCCCTCTCAGCCTCCCAAGTAGCTGGAGGCTGGCAAGATTCTAGATTACGGGTGCACACCACCACACCCAGCTTCTTTTGTTTCATTTTTGTTCTCAACTTTTTTTAACATGCATTTTGGTGGGGACACAACTCAGTCCACAGCAGTGACCAATTCCATTTTACCTGGGAGCCTTCCTGGAATCCTCCATCCTTTCCCTGTCATCTTTCCCTGTCATTTGAATTAGTTGCTCCTCAGACTGACTGACTTGACAGATTTCAGCATGAGTGTTGGTGGGGACAGATAGCCACACCCACAGCACAGCAGGGTATATGTCCGTTTGGAGGCTTTCTTCAAACATCCGGTGGTCCTGGGCCGCCTGTGTATGCTGAAGAACAGGGCATAGAAAGGCTGAGTCTGCAGGGCAGGCTGGCTGTGGCTGCCAGGCTGGGCCCCTTTGTTGGGGGCCTCTAGTTGCCAGCACTTCTGTGAAATTTTCCCTAGAGCCTTGGGTTTCTCCAGGGCAGGCGCCTCTGAGCTCTGGCCCAGCAGGTACAGGGGCTGAAGCCTGACAGCCAGTCTTCCTGGAAGTGGTCTGGGGAAGGGGCTCCAGGTGGAGAGTCCCTCTCAGTGCCTGCTTTCAGCCTGGCCCTCCTCCTCCTCCTCCTCCTCCTCCTCCGTCTTCCTCACTCTGCCTGTTGCCTCCAGAGCTCTCCTAGCCCAGCCTCCACAGAGAATCCACTTCCTGTCTTCTGCAAGGAGCAGGATCAGGGACTGCAACCTGGGGATCTAATTGTTCTTGAAAAGAATTTCAATCTGTCCCTTTGTTTTCAGTGGCCTGCCATGTTCCTACCAGTTCCCAAGTCTTTCTGAGAGTCAATGGGGGAGATCTTTGGGGACACTTGAGCTTGAGTGTCTCTGCCGAATCACTTCCATTTCTCTGTTGTCTTTCCTTCTCTCCTGAAACGTATTACTCCTTCCACTTTCCTTGTTTTTGTGGGTGTAAGCCTCCATATTACTTTGGTTAATTTTAGTGTGCTTTGGAAAAGAATGCAGATGAGTGCATGTTCATTCCGCCTTGTTTATTTTAATTTTAGAGACAGGGTGTCGCTCTGTTGCCCAGGGCAGAGTGCAGTGGTAAGATCATGATTCACTGCAGCCTCAACCTTCTGGCCTCAAGTGATCCTCCCACCTCAGCCTCCCGAGAAGCTGGCACTACAGGTGTGTACCATCACACCTAGCTAATTTTTTAATTTGTAGAAATGAGATCTCACTATGCTGCTCAGACTGGTCTTAAACTCCTGGGCTCAAGCAGTCCTCTGCCTTGGCCTCCCAAAGTGCTGGGATTATAGGTGTGAGCTCCTGCACCTGACGCCTTTCACCTTGTTTTGCCTGACAACCCATCATCTCCCTTTCAAGTCTTTCCGTCTCAGTTTTCTGCACTCCAGGCTTCCATGTCTTCTTCCTCTGCTCAGCCTTTAATTGTTGATGTTTCTCGTTCGCTAACCTCATCTTCTTGTGTGCACTCTCTATGAATGTACCCTGTGACTTTATTACCTTTGACATTCTTCTGTCTTCTAAATCATCCCCTGAATAGAGTGTGTTCTCCTGTCCCAGGTGTCCTGTGGCCCACAGGAACAGCCATGCTGTGGGACACCAAGTGGGGTTTTTGTTACATGTTGTGCGTTCCATGCCTTTCCCTGTCTTGTATGCACAGGTGCCCCAGCTTAGCTGCCCGAGATGCTGTTTATCCTTAATAGTCTTTTTTTAAGCTTCATACAAGTCTATCAAGTTGAGTCACCATCACAACTTGGTGTGTGCTGTGCCCTGTATAACACTCCAGTTCTGGGAGTCCTCAAACCTAGATTCCACTCTTTGCAGGGATCTATGATGCCCTCGAATTATATGTCACATGTGGGCCTGTGAGAATTTCCTAGGGACTCTGCACCTTTGTGTCCTCAGCTTTGAGCCCCATGCTTGGGACAACCAGCAGGTGTTCAGAGTGAATGAATTTGCTTATCTTGGCATAAATCCTTTAACTGTGTTATCTGGGATGATACCCAGGAAGGTGAGCCTTTGGTGATGCATCCTTTTAACATTTTCCAATCTCAAAGTTTTGTGGTCTTATTACAGGATAGAAAGCTGTGGACCTCAGTTATTCTTTTGTTATTGTGCCAGCATATACCCACGTTTGTTTTTAAAAGATAACTTTGACCATACCCTCAGGAACTTCCTCAGCTCACTTTCAAATGGAGGGCACTGGCTTTCTAACCATGGTGTCTCCCAGCTCAGTGACAGCCAAAGCTGACTGCTCCTGGTGTCACAGGCAGCACCGAAGAGCTGCCCTCTGGGTGCTGCTGGGGAGTTTTGCCTGAAACTCTTTGCCATTTAGTGTCTATCAAAAACAGGAAAATGGCACATATGGGGCTTTTCTAAAAATATGGGATCCATCCATTTGTCAGCAGTGTCATTCTGTCCTATCCCGGGGCCTTTCAAAATTCTAATGAAAACTAATAGATCCCATATCCCAGAATAATACTATTAATACTTTTATTATTACTTAATGATAGCAAAAAATTAGCTAAATCCAACTGGTCACTTGTTATTTGCCAGGCAATCCTCTAATCCAGAGGATTTGGCCTTTTGTATGTGTTAACTAATGTCTTGCTTGCACCAGCTCTGTGAGGAGGGTGCTGCTGTTGTCATTCCCGTTTCTGAACTTGTGGAACCAAGCGCAGTGAGGCCAACCTGAGCCACAGAACTGCAGGTGGGGGGTGCAGCTGGAACCCTGGCACCTGGCTGTGGAGTTTGAAGCTCTGACTCTTATGCCATGCTGCTGCCCCAACCCTAGTCATATGAGGTATTTCACTCCACCCTGGATTCTCTGCAAACCCCTCTGGGTTCAGCAGGCTGAAGAGCTGACTGCCTGGAGCAGAAGGCATGGGCTCCTCCAGAGACTCCCCTGAGCCGAGTCCCCTTGTGGACACCAGGGCCACCACTTGGTGGCGCTGGCTGCAGGGTACTCTCTGAAAGAACTGTATTGGTTCCCTGGGGCTGCCAGAGGAAAGCTTCACAAACTTGGGCTTAAACAGTGGAAACTGATGTCCCACAGCGTTGGAGGCTGGAATCTGAAGTCTGAGATCAAGGAGTCAGCAGGCTTGGTCCCTTCTTATGGTCTCGAGGAAAGGATCCCTTCAGGCCCCTTTCCTTGGCTTATAGGTGGCATCTTCTCCTTGGGTCTCATCACATCGCCTGCCTCTGTGCATGTCTGCATCCACGTGTCCCCTTTCTAATAAGGATATTAACCCTTTAGGCTGGGGCCCACCCTAGTAGTCTCAACTAACTACATTTGCAGTGGTCCTCTTTCCAGATAACGCCACATTCTGAGACACTGGGTGTTAGGACTTCAGCACAGCAATTTGGGGGAATACAATTCAACAAGGCTTACGGAAGATTCTCGTCTTAAGAGTAGTGTTCTCCAGTCTGTGTGCGGAGGCGCACACCTATGGTCCCCAGCCACTTGGGAGGCTGAGGCCAGAGAATTGTGTGAGCTCAGGAGTTCCAGACCAGCCTGGGCAACATAGCAAGACCGCCTCTCTAAAACAGACAAACAAAAAGAGTGATGTCCTCCAGAGTGATTAGTTTGCTTTTAAAAACAAAAACAAAAACAAGGCTGGGCACGGTGGCACACACCTGTAATCCCAGCACTTTGGGAGGCCGAGGCGGGCGGATCACGAGGTCAGGATCAAGACCATCCTGGTTCAACATGGTAAAACCCCATCTCTACTAAAAATACAAAAATTAGCTGGGCGTGGTGGCGCGCGACTGTAGTCCCAGCTACTTGGGAGGCTGAGGCAGGAGAATTGCTTGAACCTGAGAGGCGAAGGTTGCAGTGAGCCGAGATGACGCCACTGCACTCCAGCCTGGCGCCTGCCGACAAAGTGAGACTCTGTCTCAAAAAAATAAAATAAAATAAAATAAAAACAAAAACAAAAAACGTGAACACTGGCACTCGTGACTGATCATCCTGTATCTGCACGTGAGCTGCATGAGGGCAGAGCGGCCACTCTGGCTCTCTCTTGGCAAGTACGTGGAATTTCTTGCTTGACATTTTGGGGCCTTAATTCTTAGTTTTTTTTGTCTATTGTCTCACCTCCTTCTAATTATGTGCAGTATTTACACATGAGCTGGATAATTAAAGAAGCTCTTTCCTGCTTCTTGGGCCCAGTTTTCATTTGTTCCATTTTTCTGCTTTTCCTGGCTATTCTAGTGCTAATTTCCTTCCTTTCCTTCCCTAGGCTAGTCTTAGAGCATCCTCTTATATGTACAGCCAGACCTTCTTTCAAGCTTTTATTAAAATAGGGAGAGGTCGTTTGGAAGGCTTTGTTATTTTCCTACTCCTAAAGATCATTTTTCTTCCTGCAGGGAAAGTCCTTAAGTCTTATTTGTGGGGCCCTCTCCTGGCTCCGTGACTTTGAACAGAAGAAGCGTGAAGAAGAGGCACAGCTCCTTGAAACTGGAACTGGCCCCTTACGTCATGAGAAAGATGAATCCCCGTGTCTGTCATCTTCCGGCAAAGTGACTGCAGGCACCCCGAGGCCTGCTGGAGAACCGGCCTGGGTGACTGAGTTTGTGCAGAAGAAAGAAGAGAGGGACCTGGTGGACCGACTAAAGGTGAGACCTGGGGTAACCAGAAGTGGGAGTGATGGAGGAAACAGGCTTCAGCGATTGTTTTGGGGTGATTCCGAGACTCAGGTAGTGTGTGTTCCTCTGCCATTGCCATGCCTCTCAACTCTTCCATCAGCTCCTTGGGTTGATGCTGTCTTTTGTGAGCTGGATGTCAGCAGGCCTTTTTCACACGAGGAGCTGGTGGTTCCCATTTATTACTCACCTGGGAAAGGACCTGATCATTGCCATTGGCAACATGGTTCAGTCGCTGTAATGCAGTTAAGGCACAGATCTGATGGAGAGCATGTGGCTTTGGGAGGAGTGGGCAGCTTTCCTCAGTGAACAGCGAGGCTGGGACTGCAGGGGTGAGGTCCGGGGAGGGGATGCGGCAGCCCTTGAGTGCCAGCCAGGGAAGGAGACCTGCCCCCAAGTGAGGAAGCGCCAGGCTGAGCGGCCCAGACACCTTAAGAGAGGCCTGGTTTGGGGCTTCCTGGTGAGTTTCCTTTGTGTCTGCCTTCCCCTTTAGGCGGAGCAGGCCAGGAGGAGGCAGCGAGAAGAACGCCTGCAGCAGCTGCAGCACAGGGCACAGCTCAAGTATGCAGCCAAGCGCCTGGTGAGCCTTATCTCGGGGGTGGGAACGTGTCCAGGCAGGGTCCCGCTGCTTGGAGGCTCATGGGTGTGTGGCCAGGGCGTCAGTCTCCCCTCCGTGACCCTCCCTGGCTGTGTGCTCCCATGCAGGAGCTGGGCTGTGAGTGGCTGAGGCATGGATCCTAGGAGTAGATCCCTCTCTAGCCAGGCAGCCAGGCCCATGTGAATGGGCGTGGTATGCATTGTCCCCAGCACGTGGGGAGGTGGGTACTGGTGCTGAGACTTCTTCCTCTCTCCCCATGTCCACTACTCCTGTCCAGAGGCAGGAACAAGAAGAAACAGAGAACCTCCTCCGCCTCAGCAGGGAGATGCTGGAGACAGGCCCGGGGGCTGAGCGTCTGGAGCAGCTGGAGTCTGGGGAGGAGGAGCTGGTCCTTGCCGAATACGAGAGTGACGAGGAGAAAAAAGCAGCGAGCGGGTGAGACAGCGGTGACGCCACCCTGCCCCTGCCCCTGGCTAGGGGACACCCTTGAAGACAGCTCTTTCCCTTGTACCACAGGTGCCATGAAGCACCTTGCAAGAGGCATGGTGGCCTTTGCCCTCTGCTCTAAGCTGGGTCCTTCTTAGGGTCCATGAGTGCCAATGGCAGCGATGACAGTCACCGGCCTGTCCTGTGTCCACTCAGCTGTCCTCATGGCCGCTCAGGCAGGGCAGGAACATTTGTGTCTGTGCTTTAGGCACAAGGAGGCTGCAGCCCAACCAGGGAAGACACCTTGGCAGAGGCCACAAACCTCAACAGTGGAGCTGGGCTTGATTTCAGGAAGCCTGACTCTAGATCTTAGGCTCTGAGGCAGCTGGCTGCACTGGGCAACCCGTGAGGTGCCACCCGTCAAGGCCGCCTTAGCCCAAGCTTTCCTTTTCCCCTAAGGCCTCTGTTGGTCCAGACTCGGGGTTTCCACTTGATAAGCCATGAGCTGCGGGGTGACTTAGCCCTGAGTAGGACACCCAGGCCATTTCTGGCCCACAGGATCCCTGGTGACAGTCCCATTCCATTCACACTGGAACCTCACCACCACCCCTGCATGTCTGCTCTGGGTGTGGCACTAGCCAGATGCTGTGGACATAGAAGGGAAGAAGACATGGAGGGGACAGTTAATAGACATGAAAACAAATAGCACCTAGGTGAAATCAGCATGTTTGCCTACACGGAAAACAAAACTGGGTGATGTGGATGGTGTCGGGGGCTGCACCTGATGATGGGTCCCATGTATCCCGTGACACCCTGGCCACATCTGTTGGAGGGTAACTGCAAGACCACAGACCCTCCGTGGATGTTCTGAAGGTTCATCCCTGGCCATCAACAGTCTGCAGGGCTCCTTCTGACGCCACTTCCAGCTGCCCTCCCCCAGAAGCCAGCTTCCCCACTGCCCTGACCTTCCTCTAGCACGCCAGGCCTTTCTCTGTCCTGTCCGAGGATTTGCTCATGCAGCGTGCTCCATCCAAACACCTTGGCGAATGTCTTTCTCTCCTTTGAGGCCTGGCTCAGGCGTTGTCTCAATGGCCTTGGTGTCAGCCGCTCTGTTTCGCTCACACACCCGCTTGTGCTCCTGTTGTTGCCTCCCCTCCCTGGCTGAGCTCGACCTGCTTCAGGGCAGGAACCACGTCTTTATAGTTTTATGTTCACAAAACTGACCCAGTGTTTGGCATAGGGGTGCGCTCAATAGAATGAAATTGACCTGAATGAGCAGATGCCGGCTCGTTCCAGTCCAGTAGTGTGATTCCAGGCTGCCCTTGTGGACCTTGACTTCTGCCCCTGCCCAGGGCAGAGACCACCACACTGCTTTATGCCTCACTGGCGAGAGGGGCTCATAAATGGTTTGTGCTCAATGAACCCTTTCTGCCTGCTTCCAAGATCCTGTTTCTGCTCCCCTTCTTCTTCCTCAGAGCCCATGGAGACAAGGCAGAGAACTTGAATAGGGGTGGAGTGGTGAATATTAGAGGAACAAAGTGCTCCTTTGGGTCTGGGCAAGAGCCACGGATCCCTTAGATCAGCTTCTGGGGGCTTCCCATGCCCTGACATTTCAAGAGATATGTGAGCCTTGGAGGACCTGAGTTCTGAATGGAAAATTTTTGCTCTTCCTTTCTTCAAATGCCCAGCCTCTCACTGAGCTCCTGCTGGCTTTGTCCAGCATGCAACATAGGATAGAATCGAAGCCTTTAAGACAGAGCTGCCTGCTTTTTAATGACCATGAAGCCAAGCCTGTAATAACTGCTCTTCTGATAGCCAAAGGCAATTGCGTTCTGCCTTTTTAGAAAGGAATTTCGAGGTGAACCAAAATGTTTTCTTTTTCGTGTGTTATTCCCATAGGTAGCCTGCACCTGTCAGATGGTAGAGGGTTTTGTGTTTTCTGAAGAGTATAGGCTAGTAAAGCTGGCTCAGCTTCAGGCCACGGGATGCAGGGTTGGCCTCCCTGCCAACCCCCAGTGCTGATGGGCTCTTCCTTCCTGCATTGCTGGAAAGGGCAGACTGAGACTGAAAAGAGAAGAGGTGTGACTGGTCATAAGTGACAGCATCTTCTGTTCACTCGGTCGGTCAGCTGTGGCTTCATCCAGGAGATGTGCGTGGGGTTCCTGCTGTATGCCAAGCTCTAGGTGAGGCCACAGGAATGCAGCAGAAACAAAGCCAACCTGGTCCTCCCTTGTGGACATGACAGTCTGAGGGGAGAGAGACGGAGGGGAAGCGATTTTGAATGGCATAGGTGTTAAGAGCAGGTGCCATGAATATGTGTCAGAGCAACCAGACCTACCAGGGAAGGTCAAAGAAGGCTTCCTGGAGGAGGTGACCTTTCTGCTGTGATCTCAGAGTTGTGTGGGAGCTGGTGAGGAGAGACAGCATTCCAGGTGCAGAACATCCAAAGGCCCAAGGTGATGAAGAGCAAATATCCCCCCAGGTGCCTCAGAGGGGTCCCGCTTGCTGGAGGGAGGACAGAGAGAGGAGAACAGCCTGCCATGACTACTGAGGCTTCCAACTCAAGACTTGGGTTGGGGGTGCTGAGCCCCTTTCTTCTTTCCACATTTCCCCATCCAGAGACCTGAGTAGCCATGGGAAACTGGGGTTGGCATTTGCCTGGGGGAGTTTCTGAGCAAGCAGCACCTGCTTCCTTGGTGAAACCCGTTGCTACGGATGTCCAGGGCTCGAGACCAGCGCTCAGCAGATGCTCAGTGTTTTTTGCTGAGGGAAGACTGTTTTGTGTTTTCTCTCTCTCACACACAGAGTGGATGAGGATGAGGATGACCTGGAGGAAGAACATGTAACTAAGGTAACATGAGTGTCCTCTGCTCGTGCTGTTGGGGCCTGTGGGCTGGGCTCTGCACCCCTGGGGGAGGAGGCTGGAATCACTCAGCTGCTTCTCACCCTCCTGTCCACAAAGGAGGAGCTTCCAGCGCTTGGACTCTGTGGCTTCCCAGATGCAACCCTGGAGAGACCTCTCCTGGGTTCGGGGCCTGGGGAGACCTCTCTTGGGTTCGGGGCCTGGGGAGACCTCTCCTGGGAGCAGGGCCGTGCTTGCCACCCCAGGGCATGAGGAGCAGCTGTTCTGGGCTGAAGTCTGTGTGGTTTCTGTCTCCACTGAGTGGTGCTGGTAGGACACACGAGTGCCCTGCCCTTTGGGTCTCTCATGGTGTGCTTCTCCTCTTATCCATGTTTCCATTTGCATGGAGGGCAGTGGGATGTGTATGGTCTGACATTTCTCAAGTTTAAACATACTTGGTTTCATTGATTTATGACTTTTGTTTTTTGTCAGAAGTAGATATTTTCTCTGTATTTTTCTGTTTTCCTCCTTTCACTCTTGTCTTGGAGTAGAGAGAGGGTATTCTGCTCAGCCTTCCTTTTTCCCCTTTGGGGGATGGATGTGTGTGAAACAACCCCACCCTGCTGACAGCCCCCTCCCCAAATGGGGACTTTTTGCCATGGTTAAGAGTCACCACTTGGGAGATGGTCACCACTGTCCTAAGATTAGCCAACCCTCCGAAGCGGTTGATGAGAGGCTGGACGTGACTCGTGGAAGGAGCTTCCTCTGGGGCATTCCCTTGAATGTCTGGATCTGCGGGTGATTCAGGAACCCCTGGGTCCCTCAGTAGATGCGACCTGATGTGGGACATTGCTGTCCTGCCTCAGCTTTGTGAATTTGGAGCCACCCCCTTTCCTCAGCCTCAGGCCCCAGCGTGCCTCGATGTTAGAGAATAGAATGCTGTGGGATGTTTCGGTTCCCTCTTTGAGCACCTTTCTTTTTGTCTGCTAGGTTTATTACTGTAGTCGGACACACTCCCAGCTGGCCCAGTTTGTGCATGAGGTGAAGAAGAGCCCCTTTGGCAAGGACGTCCGACTGGTCTCCCTCGGCTCCCGGCAGGTAAACAGTGGCCAGTGTTTCCACCAGGGGCCATCCTGCTCCCTTCCCCACAGCTTTGTCCTCCTCGTCCAGGCCTGGGAGACGCTGGGTCTGCGACAGGTTGAACAGTGCGAGGAGCAGCCCCCTCCCTGGCCTGGCCTGGCCAACTGATCACTGGAAGGCAAAGGAGAAGTGGGCAGGGCAGGTCCTCGTGTGTTGGTTGGGTGTCATTTAGCCAGCACTGTCTCTTTGCCTCTTCCTTTCTCCTTTGTTGCAGAACCTTTGTGTAAATGAAGATGTGAAAAGCCTAGGTTCTGTGCAGCTTATCAACGACCGCTGCGTGGACATGCAGAGAAGCAGGCACGGTAGCCACTGGGACCATGGCATAGCCGCAGGTGGTCTGGGGAGAGAGAGGCAGGGGTGGCAGTGACTGAAGACCGTTAAGTGTCTTGCATAGAAAGAATGGCAGAGGAGGCCAGGCGCAGTGGCTTACACCTGTAATCCCAGCACTTTGGGAGGCCGAGGTGGGTGGATCACGAGGTCAAGAGATCGAGACCATCCTGGTCAACATGGTGAAACCCCGTCTCTACTAAAAATACAAAAAATTAGCTGGGCATGTTGGCGCACGCCTGTAGTCCCAGCTACTCGGGAGGCTGAGGCAGGAGAGTTGCCTGAACCCAGGAGGCGGAGATCGCAGTGAGCCGAGATCGCGCCATTGCACTCCAGCCTAGGTAACAAGAGCAAAACTCCGTCTCAAAAAAAAAAAAGAATGGCAGAGGAGACCCCAGTTCCCCAATTCCTTCCTAAGGCTCCTCTCCTTGGGAAAAAGTGTTCCTGCTTTCTGGGTCAGTGTCTAGCCCAAATCCATGGCTTGGAGATCATTTTCCAGGCTCTTTCTGGAGAACAAAAGTAAAACCTTAGAGTGTTCTGAGGAGACCATAGTCGGCAGTACTTGGGAGGGTCTTACAGACCCCACCCAATGGAAGTGGGTCTCAGCATCACAGAACCCTCTTTCGGGCCCATGGACAGTTGCTGTCCCCTCTCTTTTCTCTCCTTGTGTGTGTGCCACCCTCAGAGAAGAAAAAAGGAGCTGAGGAGGAGAAGCCAAAGAGAAGGAGGCAGGAGAAGCAGGCTGCCTGCCCCTTCTACAACCATGAGCAGATGGGCCTCCTCCGGGATGAGGCCCTGGCAGAGGTGAAGGACATTGAGCAGCTGCTGGCCCTTGGGAAGGAGGCCCAGGCCTGTCCCTATTACGGAAGCCGCCTTGCCATCCCTGCAGCCCAGGTGAGGGCTCTGCAGTGCTGGAAAGCCACTCTTGGCTCTCACTGTGGCCTAGGCCATGAGGGGAGTCCTCATCACACTGTAATTTGGGGGATGCCACCCACTGTGGTCAGACTGATGGCACTTAACCCATTCTCGCCCGATGCGTGAGTTGGAGGAGGTGCATAGGATTCCTTGGGGGAACCAGGCGGCAAGGCCAATTAGTATTACTGGGGACAGTGTTTAGGAGCCAGGAAAGCATGTGCATTCCTAGCGAAACCACAGGGAGAGGATGCCAGGAGCTGAGAAGAGTGCGGTGTGTAAATCTATTTCCAAATGGCTTTTCAAGTGACGGTCCCAACTTCCACACCTGTGATGTGATGGAACGTGTCAGTGATGGAACCATTCAGTTTTCCCATTTTTCTTTTTTTTTTAAATAATAGTACTCTTAACTGGAAAGCAGTCCTAACATACACCTACCTGCAGCATGAGAGAATACTGTCTTCTCTGACTCAACTTCTCTTAATTTGTAAACAGAGCTGCTGACATAGCAGGTCAAAAATGGTATCTCATTGTTATTTGGTGGGTGCGATTTCACTATTACCTTGCTAATTCCTTAATTTGAATGACTTTGGAAACAGGATACCACTTGTGGAAAATTCTGTTTAAGTAGATTTTAAAAAATATGAGAAACTAACTGTTTTGCACAGCAGCTAAATGCTCACCAGCATAGGGTCTGAGCTGTGTGGGCGCTGGCAGAGAAATAGAGGAAAGCTGCCAGCCGCCGTGATGTCCCAGGCCTTCCCTCCGGTCTGTTTGCCTTCAGAGCAAGATTAGTGCTATAGGCATTTATGCACAAATATCATAACATGACCCAAAACCTTTACGATTTTTGAATTTTTAAAGCACTTTGACCATATCTTGACTTTATGTTAATAGTTTTCTGGTGAAATTCTGTGCATGGGGACACTGGAGCCCAGAAGGGTTAAGTGACTTATATTTTCTCATCAAGAGTAGGTGATGGAGCCCTTCAGTTTCTGGTTTTTCATTTTTTTAATATGACTATTCCTTTAACTGGAAACTTTGCTAACAACAAACACCTAAAGATCTGCAGTTGCTTTTATTTTTGTTGCCCCAGCTCCATTCCTTAACACTCGCTTGAGATAGGATGTATCAAGCCTATTTTGCAGATGAGGAACCCGAGGGTCAGAGAGGTTGGACAACTCTTCTAGAGTCACACAGCTGGGAAGTAGCAGCTCCAGGAGCAGAAGCTGGGGCCGCTTCCTGGTACACCAGTGGTTTTCAGGGTGTTTTGCAGAAACCTGGGGGCCTCCGGGGTGACCTTGAGGACATGGACAAAGCTAAGCAGGGGTTATCCTCACCCAGCCTTGCCCCGGTTCACTCAGGAGTCAGACCAGCCCTAGTTTACTGTATTTCAGATATTTGATTTTTCTTGTAAAACTCTTGAGGAAAGCTTGTCCATTGCTACAAGCTATTTCTTGAATGTCTCTACACACAGTCCAGACAGGAAATAGAAGCACTCACATCTGGAGCTCAGTGTTGGGCAGGCCCAGCTGCTGCAGGGGAGCCCCGCCCTGCTAACGTGGCCTCATCTCCCTCCCAGCTGGTGGTGCTGCCCTATCAGATGCTGCTGCATGCGGCCACTCGACAGGCTGCGGGCATCCGGCTGCAGGACCAGGTGGTGATCATCGACGAGGCACACAACCTGATCGACACCATCACAGGCATGCACAGTGTGGAGGTCAGCGGCTCCCAGGTGTGTGGGCCTCCCCTCCCCAGGCCAGGGCCTGCCGTGAGACAAAGGGATTTGAATGGTTCCTCCAGACGCCTGGACCAAGAATTTCTCCAGAGGTGGGGCTTGCTAGAGGGTACACTAAGTCAAGGCAGTGACCTTATTGGAGGCTGACTGTGGCTTTCCAGCACATCCCAGAACTCTGGGGACCCCGCTCTGACAGAGCAACTGGTTTCCCTGTACCTTACCTGCCCCCGTGCTCCTGAGTCCCTCCGGCCCTGGATGCCAGCAGTCAGTTCTGTAAGCTGGTTCGAGACCAGCCTGACCAACATAGTGAAACCCCCGTCTATACTGAAAAATACAAAAATTAGCCAGGTGTGGTGGTGCATGTCTGTAATCCAAGCTACTCGGGAGGCTGAAGCAAGAGAATCGCTTGAATCCAGGAGGCAGAGGTTGCAGTGAGTCGAGATTGTACCATTGCACTCCAGCCTGGGCAACAAGAGCGAAACTCTGTCTCAAAAAAAAAAAAAGATGAGTGCAGGCTCCTCCTGCACCATGTATGGCACCAGGTGTCTGGTCTTTACACTGCCATGGGGGTGGTATTCCTATTTTACATTGGGCACTTGGAGATTCAGAGATAGATGGTCAAGCTGTGTCCTAAGATCATACAGCTCAGGAGTGTGGAGCTGGGGTGTAGCAGCTCTAGGAGCAGAAGCTGGGGCCGCTTCCTGGTACACCAGTGGTTTTCAGGGTGTTTTGCAGAAACCTGGGGGTCTCCGAGGCAACCTTGGTCTGTGACTGTGAAACACCCATGGCATCCCACCAGCTCTTCTGACCTATCCCTGGGTTGAATTGAGGCTGGGATGTGATGGTGACCTTGAACCATCACTCTTTGTAGGTCTTTTCTTAACCTTGTAGAAACTATCAGGGAGACTCAATACTTGAGGGTTTCAGCCTCCTGCTTTTCTCTGACCCACAGTGGACACTGGAGGAAAACTTCCCTTCCTTCCCCTCTCGCTCAGCTCCCACCAGCCTAAGGGCTGTGGAAACCCATACCTTTTGTCTGCACCCAGCCCCCTCTCCTCCCATTGGTGGCTTCCTGTGTGTCCAGGGCCAGCATCTTCTAGGCGAATCTAAGATGTCAGCAGCACAGCCCTCGGCTGCTTGCCTAGAGCCTGGTTTGTGTTCTTTCTGCAGCTCTGCCAGGCCCATTCCCAGCTGCTGCAGTACATGGAGAGATACAGGTGAGATGTGACCCTCTGAGATAGTGTGACAGTCTCTCAGCCTCGGTGGCCCCCTGCATCAGCCCCTTAGAGGCAGCACTTTGGTTCCCCTCTGATCCGGGTTGCGGCATGGTGGAGCCGCGTGCCATTCACATCCTGGGCACATCATGGTGCGTGCTTCACACAGACATGGGAGGCTGGGGACTGACCGCTGGCTCTGAGGCCTGGAGCCATGGCCAGCCTGCTTTCTGGGAAAGGATTTGTAGATTGTGACCCAGTTTGAGAGGCATTGGGCAGCAAGGCCCCTGCTGGGGGTGGGCGGGGTGAGTCACCGTCAGGGCACCACCGCTTAATGTCCAGTGGCTTCTTCTCAGGAAGCGTTTGAAGGCCAAGAACCTGATGTACCTGAAACAGATCCTGTATTTGCTGGAGAAATTTGTGGCCATGCTGGGAGGTAAGAACCCTGTCCCCCTGCTAACCCCAGGCCTGCAAAACCTGCTAGGCTGCTGTTTCCTTGGATGCTCATCAGAACCGCCTCAGTTCTCTGTATTTTTAAGAACAGTCTTGATCATTGATTCAGAAAATTCTTGTTCTTTGTAGCTTAGTTGAGTTGTCTGACTTGAGGTTTATTTTAGACCCACAGGGTTCTTTGCCTGTGTTCTGAGGCCTTTTTATTTCAGGCCCCACTGCGGGGATAGTAAGGTTACAGCATGTCATGAACATACAGTGTTTCTGTGATAGGCGTAGTGCTGTGGGGTGTTCGAAGCACTGCATACGTGGTTTTGCGTGCCTTGTGAAAACGCAGTGCTGGCTTTTGAGTCCTCGTTGACAGACGTATAAACTAGAGCTCAGAGCAAGAGGCTGCTTACAATTCACAAGCCCAGCAAGGGAGCCTGGGATCTTCTGGCTTCAGCTTCCAGCCCGCTTTGCATGACCTGGTCTCGTCCCCTTCTTTTATGATGGGGCAGCCCCTTGGAAGGCATCTGTGGAAGCGGAAGTTGCAGAAAGACTGTGGGAGCTTCTGGTGGAAGCTGGTCTCGTGTTGCTCTGAGCTGCCAGCTCTACTTTGCCTCAGGCTCACCACGTGGCCTGGGCAGCTCCTCTGTGCTCCCATGCCCTGCATACATTCGTCTGGCCACTGTGCACTGTGTCCTGGCCTCCTGGAGGAGGGGTGAAAACCATGAACTTACAGGGCTTTGGGTTCCATGTGTAAGCACAGGAATCAGATGTGGGAGGCTCCTAGACCCCCCTGCCCTCTCAGTGGGTCCTTTGTATGCTATAAAGAGCGAAAAGCAAAACAAAAAAGCCATTGAAATACAGATGCTCTTGATGTGCAGTGTAGGGGGAGAGAAGATAGGGAAGGGTTGGGAGGTGCAGAGAACCACCTTCCTGACCTATTTCGATTCTCTTTCTTAGGGAACATTAAGCAAAACCCCAATACACAGAGCCTCTCACAAACAGGTAAGAGAGTTGCTCTCAGAGGTCCCAGAGCTGCTCTGAGCCACTTCTGAGCTTAACCCTGGGACTGAAAGCCGATGCTCAGGGTGAAACTCCCAAGGCCCTTCCTGTGTTTGCCCTCAGGGACGGAGCTGAAGACCATCAACGACTTCCTCTTCCAGAGCCAGATCGACAACATCAACCTGTTCAAGGTAAAGGTTTCCACCCTTCCACCTTCCACATCCAATTTCCTTAAAACCGTCTGTGGGTAGAGTACTACGTGAAGACTGTGGAAGGAAGAAAAAGCAAATTCTTTCTGTCCTCAAGCAGTCTAAGGATCTAAAACATAGAGGTGTAATTACTTAACCCTTAACACAGTGTGCCTGCAAGACAAAAGTCATCTTCCTCTAGGGCGAAGGCCACAGGGATGGGTGAGAAAGGCACCTTTCTTGGTGCCCCATAGAACAGGTAGAGACTCTAGGTCCTCGCCGCCTCATTCCATCTTCCGGCACAGTCTCCCTCAGGCTTATGGACAGGAGCAGGACATTGATGTGTTCTATGTGACCCCTTTCGCATCTTCCCAATTGAGTCTGGTTGCAGCCTCAGACGTCTGCTCCAGGCCTGCGTACCTGGTGCTTCTGGCCACTGCTGCCTGAACCCCACCCTTGTGGCTCAAGGCAGTAACAGTGACTGCCCCCGGGGACAGGGTCCTGCCTGTGTTCTAGGTGGCATGCCATGTGCTGTGGCTCTGAGCTAGGATATCTTTTCGCCCCTGGCAAGCCCAGGGAGGTCACTTCAGGAGGGTCGCGTGCACAGGCTTCCTGAATAGGGCACTGCATTACGGACAGGGGCAGTAGGGGAGGAGGTGGCCTCAGAGAGGGGATGACAGCATTGTTGGCAAGGAGGCTCCAGGTGCCTCAGAAGGTATCACTGCGTTGTGGTGGAGGTGGTGGGATTTTTTTTGTTTGTTTAGATTACAGCTCACTCAGTTTGCACACGTGCCTACAGCTGGGCTTGGTTTTGCAGGTGCAGCGGTACTGTGAGAAGAGCATGGTCAGCAGAAAGGTACCTGCTCCCATCTTGTGGTCCTGAACGGGACCCAGCTACACCCCAACCCCCCTGCCCTTACCATGCTTTCCTCCGCTGCCCTCAAGAGTATTCCAGAGTCCCCTCTGTCTCCACCCTCCTTGGTGCAGTGGGCCTTGCTGAGGCGGTGGGATGTGCGCTGCAGGTATCTTCGGCCTGGGAGAGCCTCCGATCCACCCAGCCTCTCTCTCATGGCTGTTCCTTGTTCCTCTCCACTGCTCGCTGTCATCCCACCCAGCTCTTTGGCTTCACAGAAAGGTACGGAGCAGTGCTGTCGTCTCGGGAGCAGCCCAAATTGGCTGGGTTTCAGCAGTTCGTACAGAGCCTGCAGCCCAAGGCAACTGAAGGTGAGGCAGGAGGGTGGGCAGGCAGAGCCGGCTGTAGGCCTGGGCAAGGGCATCTGTTCCTTGTGTGTGGACCTGTCCGCAGGGCGGCCTCCTCCCCATTCTGCTCTGTGCAGCCCCTGCAGATGAGAGTCAGGCCAGCACCCCGCGACCAGCTTCCCCACTGATGCATATCGAAGGCTTCTTGGCAGCTCTCACTACGGCCAACCAGGACGGCAGAGTCATCCTGAGCCGCCAAGGTAATCAGGTGCTTCTTGGCCAGGTGCTCAATTCCCAGGAAGGAGCTAAGCTGAGCCAGGGAGCTGCAGTGTGAAAGGATTCTTTCCTTCCATCCTGGGAATTTCCTGGGTTAGGAAGAAGCAGTGCACTGGGCACTGGCCTGCTGTGACTTGGGCAAGCAGTGGAGGAGGACGGGAGATAGAGGGGCTGGGATAGGGGTCCTCTTGGGCAGGGGTCCTAGGGAAGCTTGTATTGTCGGGTAGAGTGGACTTTGGTTTGGGTCATCGTTTGGGTCATCTATAAGCTTTGTGATTTGGACTATTTTCTTTTTTAACTTCAGTTTCCTCGTATGAATATGGAGAGGATTGTATGGTCCACCTCTGTGGGCTGGTTGTCTTAGAGATTAAATGGTCTTTAATTTAAAGAGAAAGCACTAGCACTTATGCCTCAGACCCGGACTCACCTGGGGATCCCCCTTTGCTGGGATGATAGAAGTGTCTGTTGGGCTTGCACTCACCTCTCCACTGGTCTCTTTTTCCAGGCAGCCTCAGTCAGAGCAGCCTTAAGTTCTTGCTCCTGAATCCAGCTGTGCACTTTGCCCAGGTGGTGAAGGAATGCCGGGCAGTGGTCATTGCAGGGGGCACCATGCAGCCAGTAAGGACACCTTTCCCAGCTCCTGTGCCCCATGTGTTGGGATGGGATGGGGGCTGGGGAGAGATACATCATCAGTCCTGTTCACTCCTGGGGCCCCAAGCCAGGAGGGGTCAGCTCGAGCAGGCCCAGCGGTGTCCACTGGGTGACACTGCTATTCTTTCTCACTGCCGTGCCTTTTAGGATGGAGGGGCAGTGGATATTCCTCTGTTGCTCTATTCTGTAGCCCCAGGATCACAAGTCTCCCAGAGGAAGCTGTTCAGTAGTTTCAAACTCTCGAGGAAAAAAAAAATCATGATCCCACTTTTAACAGGTTTATTTTGGTGTATATGATTATAATAACCTTTGTAGGCATAATTTTCACTTATGTGCATACCTATTTTAAAAACAAAAGTGCAGCTCCCTCCCTGCACTGTTGTTGGAACTCGTTCTTTTCATACATTCACTTGGCAGCAGAGGAGTCTACTGAGAAGATACAGCCTCAGCCGCCAAGGTAATCAGGTGCTTCTTGGCCAGGTGCTCAGTTCCCAGGAACCTGCCTCCTTATCAGCAAGCATGCACATATTCCAGTACCCCAGCTGTGCTGGATTCCAGTTACATAGATGCATAGCATTTCATGCAGCTGCTCCTCTTTTGTTAGGTGTGCAGGCTGTTTACAGTTTTCGGTTTTGAGCATGACTGCGATGAATATAACCACATCTCTGCACAGTGGTGATTCCTACCTCGCAAAGGGCCTACTGGATGAAAAGCTGCTGGGAGTCCTGAAGCAGTGCCTCCCAGTCCCAGCTGCCCTAGCTCTTGACTTTTATATTTTTGTGTGCACAGATTCATAGTTTTATTCATTCAGCATATTAAAGTTGTTTATAGTCATTATTGTTTCTGACGCTCACATTGTCTCAAAGCTGATGTGAGAGCCCCTTCCTGCTAACTCAGGTCCTCGCCGTGGCTCCGTCAGTCTCGCCTCCAGCACAACAGAACGTCCTGGGCTCACCATGGGCGTCCTTGCCCCCACACTGGATTCATTTCTCCAGGCTGCCCTGGTTTCTTTTAATCGGGAATAAGATGTAGAAATCAAGCTGTGGGAGCTAGGGTGTTTGTAGTGTTCCGGGAGCATTTCAGTAGACAGATCTAGGAAATGTTTTCTGAATGAATCCATACTGGTTCCGTACTGGTGTTTCTTTTATTTATTTATTTATTTGAGGCGGAGTTTCACTGTCACCCAGGCTGGAGCGCAGTGGCCCTATTGCAGCTCACTGCAACCTCTGCCTCCCAGGTTTAAGCAATTCTCATGCCTCAGTCTCCCCAGTAGCTGGGATTACAGGCATGTGCCACCACACCCAGCTAATTTCTGTATTTTAGTAGAGATGGGGTTCTACCATGTTGGCCAGGCTAGTCTTGAACTCGAGTGATCCACCTGTCTTGGCCTCTCAAAGAGCTGGGATTACAGGCATGAGCCACCGTGCCTGGCCCATGTCGGTATTTCTAAGTATAAGTCATAGGATTTGTTTACCTGACCCTATATTGTACCTCTTTTTCTCTTAAGCCTGAACATTTGTGGTACATTAACATGCGTATCTGCTCTATCCCATAATATACTCAAAAGTTTCCAAATCATAATACCAATATTACTTCTAACAATAAATCTTATTGAAATTGCCTTTCCTCTTTGCCTTTCACGTCTAACCCACTAAGGATGTCTGATCACTAGGCTATAAAGTCACTTGAACCAGACTTTTCTTGGTGTACTTCTGTTTTCAGTCTGATAGAGAGCTAGGCTGTTTTTGTTTCATTTTCTTTTCAATTTTAGAAGTTGCTTTTTTCTTTTTTGACTTGTAGTTTTAAAATATGTAAATATTTGTGTGGTTCAGAAGTCAAATTTGGCCGGGCACAGTGGCTCACGCCTGTAATCCCAGCACTTTGGGAGGCCGAGGCGGGTGGATCACGAGGTCAAGAGATCGAGACCATCCTGGTCAACATGGTGAAACCCCGTCTCTACTACAAATACAAAAAATTAGCTGGGCATGGTGGCACGTGCCTGTAATCCCAGCTACTCAGGAGGCTGAGGCAGGAGAATTGCCTGAACCCAGGAGGCGGAGGTTACGGTGAGCCGAGATCGCGCCATTGCACTCCAGCCTGGGTAACGAGAGCGAAACTCCATCTCAAAAAAAAAAAAAAAAATCTATTCAGGAAAGTCTCATTCCTGTCCTCTCCAGCCGGTTCCCCACCCACCCCCATAGGGAACTAGTTTTACTTGCCTGTCCTTTCAGTTCTTCTTTTTCCCCAAAATAAGCAAATATGTGTCTTCATTTTCCCTTTCCTATTTTATTTACATGGAAGGCATCTTAGTCGGTTGTCCCAGCCATCGCTCCTCTAGTGGGCTGTGTGGTTCTCTGTCAGGCAGATGTAGCGTTGCTCATTCAACTAGTACCCTCTGGGTAGGCAGGCACACAATTTATAGGAAAAGGCCTGGGCATGTGCTGTTTGGTATCTGTGGGCTGTGTCTTCTCCGTAGACTCCTAAATATGGGATTCCTGGGTTAAAAAGTATAAATATGTTTAATTTGTTAACTACTGTGAAATTCCCCTTCGTAAGAATTGAACCATTCTGTATCCCACCAGTAATGTCTAGGAATGCCTGTTTCTCCACAGAGTGTTACTTTTGGATTTTTCCCAGTCTAACAGGTGACCGCCTGGAGATTCTTACTCAGTAGTTTGGGCTGGGGCCTGGCCACATGTATTTCTGAAAATTTTCACTGGTGATTTTGCTGCATGCAGGCCAGCAAAATGACTTTGCCAGATTTGCTGGATTTCCTTTGCTGTTCTGCACGCAGGTTAAGCTGGCACTGGGTATCAGTCACTGTGTTTGTTTTTGTTAATTTGCCATCAGCCTTTTCTTTGACCTTTTCTTTCTATTTGTGTGTACTTGCTGCCTTTTAGCCCAGACTTCTCGCTTTTTTTCTGCTGGGCCTCTGGGAGGTCACGGGGCCGTGATACTGGGGTCTTGGTCTGCAGGTGTCTGACTTCCGGCAGCAGCTGCTGGCCTGTGCCGGGGTGGAACCTGAGCGCGTGGTGGAGTTTTCCTGTGGTGAGGAGCCATGCCCAGGGTGGGGTGGGCTAGAGATCAGGTTCTGGCCCGTTTTCTGTGTATAACCTCATACTGCAACCAGGCACAGGGGCGGAGGAGACCCGGGGATGGGAGCCTTGCGCTTTGTGCATTCACCCAGGCTCTGCTGCTCTGCTCCCTGCTACCCCGTGTGACTGTGGCAATAGTGGGTGGGTGAGCACTGTCAGTCACTGCTCCTGAGCTGGAAGATGGGGTAGAGAAATGCCCTTCCTGCACTGTGCCTTGCAGCAGGCCTGCATCTCCAGTTTTTGGCCCCTCCCTGGCTCTTAACAGGTCACGTGATCCCTCCAGACAACATCCTACCCCTTGTCATCTGCAGTGGGATCTCCAACCAGCCGCTGGAATTCACGTTCCAGAAAAGAGAGCTGCCCCAGATGGTCAGTCCCAGCCAACTCGCCGCGCCACAGCCTGGGCTCAGGCAGCAAAGGGTTTTCCGGGGCATGGGCGCTCTGGCCCACTCTGAGTGATTTCAGGCGTTAGGGAAATTGTATGGGGACACCCGCTATAGAGCCATACAGGATGAGCAGCATCGATGTAGATGCTTATGGAGGAAGGTCTGAGCTTCCCCACCCCTCACCCCTTAGGCTGCTAAATATGTATTTTTGAAACCTCCAGGCATCCCCTGAGGATGCCACATGCAGAGGAAAGCTGCTGACTCCCTTTGGCTCTCTTGCCCTTTGGTTATATCTGCTCCTGCCGGTGGCAGGGATGTGGGGCTTGGGAGGCATCGCCTGAGGTGTGCAGTGCCTGATGGTCATTGTGCCTATCAGGACCCTGGAGTGAAGAAGGGAGGAGGCAGTGCCAGGGCAATAGGAAGGCCCCCCCGAGACACTAGTGCTGTAACGTGTCAGAAAGGCTCAGCAGCAGCGGCTGGGTGTGTTTGGTGGGAGGTGGCACCTTCCACCGTGTGGTTCCCACCCAGGGGAGCCAAGTCCTCCCCGCTGGCTGTAGTCATGCTGTGGGTCTCTCCTCAGTTTTGAGCCTCAAGGTTAGGACGCCGTTTGTGGGTGGCTGAGGGTTTGCTCCATGGGGGATCCCTCTCTTCCTTCCTTAGATGGACGAGGCAGGTCGCATCCTCTGTAACCTGTGTGGTGTGGTTCCTGGAGGGGTGGTCTGTTTCTTCCCCTCCTACGAGTACCTACGCCAGGTCCACACCCACTGGGAGAAGGGTGGTCTGCTGGACCGCCTGGCAGCCAGGAAAAAGGTGAGTAGCCTGTCAGCCAGCCCTCCCACTCAAGAGGACTGTGCCTCTGAGTCCTCCTGGGAGCTCTTGTGCTCATCGAGTCAGGACAGGCCTCTGGCTCCTCATCCCCACTGCTCCCAGTCCCTGACTACAGAGAATTTTCCCAAAGCCCTAGCTGTGAGGATCTCCAGTTCCCTGCCAGAAAACACAAGGCCACGAGCAGACCCGAGACCCAGCGCCCTGAACCCATCTCTGGGAGATGTTCTCTTTCTCCAGATATTCCAGGAGCCTAAGAGCGCACATCAGGTGGAGCAGGTGCTGCTGGCCTATTCCAGGTGCATTCAGGTGCGAGCCTAATGCTGAGCTTGGATCTGAGACCGTGTGGGGTGGCAGCTGGAAATGTTGTGGGTGACATCCAAGCTTCGACTTAGCAACTCTGGGTCTGCGTGTCTTCTGCAGGGCTGTGGCCCGGAGAGAGGCCGGGTGACAGGGGCGCTGCTCCTCTCTGTGGTTGGAGGAAAGATGAGTGAAGGAATCAACTTCTCTGACAATCTAGGCCGGTAAGCAGTGCTTCTGTTCATCTCCTGGGCTGCTACATTTGGCTGGCCCTCGCTCCCAGCAGCTGGGCCCCTGCCTGGCGTCTGCTGCCATCGGAGCCCACACCCGAGCTTCAACTGCTCAGACCAGCTAGCTGGAGGGAGGGGCTCAGCAGCTCTGGGTTTGGCCCTGGGAGAGTAAGTGGAAAATCAGGCCAGCCATTGCTGTATCAGGACCCAATCCTTTGGCCTAGATGGGATCTCTCAGCTGAACAAGCCCTCTAGGTGGTAGCTGCAGAGCAGGGAGGGGCAGAGCTTTGATCACAGATGGAGAGGGCTGAGGAAGGGGTAGAATAGAGCAGCTGGTGACAGGTGGGTGACGACATGGGAGGCCCTGATGCCCACCCGCCCTGGCTCCTGTGTCCCCCAGGTGTGTGGTGATGGTGGGCATGCCCTTCCCCAACATCAGGTCTCCAGAGCTGCAGGAGAAGATGGCCTACTTGGATCAGACCCTTGTGAGTGACCCCAGTGTTGCAGTGGGTGAGGAGAGAGTGGGTGGTGGGTGAGAATGGCATCGCCCCCAAGGCTGATACAGCCGGGCCTTCCCCGCTGTGCTGGCGTCTCCTGGCCCCTCCAGAGGCTTGGATGCCCCTCCACACCCTCTTGATCTTCCCTGTGATGTCACCTGGACTCCTGCTGCTGGATTTGGCCACAAAGCCTCCTGGTCTGGCTCCAAAGCCTGGCAGGGTCTTTTCCCAGGGAGAGCTGCAGGCATGAAACAGTCCTGATGGGTCATCTTTCACCCCCCAGCCCAGAGCCCCAGGCCAGGCGCCCCCAGGGAAGGCTCTGGTGGAGAACCTGTGCATGAAGGCTGTCAACCAGTCCATAGGTGAGCCTGGCTGCCTCTGACTAGGTGGACAGATGGGGGCTTTAAAAGGGGAGAACAGGAAAGCGAGGTTGCCTGCTTGTCTCCTCCATGAGTCTGAGGAAGGGGAGGGGGATGCCATGGGAATGTGCTGTGGGGGAGGCAGTTGTTACTCGGAGCCCCAGCCTCTTCCTACACAGGCAGAGCCATCAGGCACCAGAGGGATTTTGCCAGCATAGTGCTCCTGGATCAGCGATACGCCCGGCCCCCTGTCCTGGCCAAGCTGCCGGCCTGGATCCGAGCCCGCGTGGAGGTCAAAGCTGCCTTTGGCCCTGCCATTGCTGCCGTGCAGAAGGTCAGTCCTGCCTTTTCCTTTCCCGAGAGCCTTCCTGTGCCGAGATCACATTTCTCACTGCCCTTTGTCTGCCTAGTTTCACCGGGAGAAGGCAGCCTCTTCCTGACGGGCAACCACACCACTGCCTGGTGCTGCGCCCTTCCTTTGCCCTGCCCGCTGGAGACGGTGTTTGTCATGGGCCTGGTCTGCAGGGATCCTGCTATAAAGGTGAAACCAGGAGAAAGGGTGGAGTCCAGAGTGCTGACAGGACCCAGGCACAGGCATTAGATCCCGCAGGAGAAAATGGGGGAATCCTGAAGAAACAGTGGGTCCTGGCTGTCCTTGGGGCCTTCCAGGGTAGCTCCCTCCTGGAATAGAATCTTTCTTTCTATCCTGCATGGCCAAGAGGCAGGCTTCCTGCCTGGTCTCTGCAGGAGGCTGTGGCAACTGTGTGGCCTTCACTGGGGCATCTCCGTCCTGTCTACCTTCTTAGAAGTGAGATGGAGCAGGCCCGTCTGCCTCTGCCCTTTCTAGCCAGTTAGCTGCCCTGAACAGCTCACTCTCTGGGCTCAATTTAAAATGATCCCATGGCCACAGGGCTTCTGCCCAGGGGCTTGCCACCTTCCCCATCTTCCTGAGTTACTCTTGTGTGGTGGGTGGGAGTGGTGTCACCCCCAGGGCTGCTACAGCCAGGCCTTCCCTGCTGTGCTGGCATCTCCTGGCCCCTCCAGAGGCTGGGATGCCCCCACCATACCTTTTTGATCTTCCCTGTGATGTTTTCTGGACCCCTGCTCCTAGATTTGGCCGTGAAGCCTCCTGGTCTGGATCCAAAGCCTGGCAGTGTCTTTTCCAAGGGAAAAGACCTATAACCCTGCTCCTAACCGGCCCCACAGCCCTGCCTGAATTTGTATCTCCCTGGCTTGGTGCCAGTTCTTCCAAGTCAGTAGCACCTCCCTCCCTCTCAACCACTGGAGCAAACTCCAAGACACCTTCTACCCCAACACCAGGAATGATGCCAAGGGCCATTGGGCTCTCAGCATGACTATTTCTAGAGACCTCATGTTGTCACTGAGACCTTTTTTCCTGTGGGAAAATGTCCCTCCCACCTGCAACAGCTGCCCCTGCTGACCACTTGTCTTCTCCCTCTGCCCCAGAGAGAGGGGCCGTGGTCTGCTGGGATCTTCTGCCCCCATTGCCTAGAGACCAACAGGGGCAGGAGGAAAGTCACTGGTCCCAGGTGTTTGCATCCTGCACAGCTACAGGTCCTTAATTAAAAGTGCACTGTTGGTTTCTGCTCAGTTCTTTATTGATTTGTGCTGCTCTTTCCTCTGGAAGTCTCTTAGGGAATCAGAGTGCACCGATGCAGGGGCTGGGTGGAGCCATCCCCCAAAGCAGCACAGGCAGCAGAAGCTCCCGCCCCAGACGCCAGCTTCCTGCTCCTTGAAGGTGGTCTCCACATGCACCTGCGATATTTCCATCCCTGCCCCTTCCAGGGCAGCAGGGCTGAGGAGCCCATTCTGGCTCTGTCTACGTCAGGGCCACGGCTAGAGTCTGAGTTTGGGGAAGGAAAGCGTGGCGGAGCCCCCTAGGATTTCCAGTTGTCCTCTTCTTCCTCTGCCTCTAGGGCTGCTGGGGTTGGCAGAGACAGTTTAGAGTCTGACACACAGGCTAAGCCTCATCCCAGCCCCACACCAGCCCCAGAGGTGAAGAGGCTGGAGGGAAGAGGCTGAACGAGGGAGGTCATTGAGGAACTCTGGTGCCCCTAACCCCGAGAGACTTAAACATGGGAAGAAAAAGGCAAAAGAGAATTAACAACGCCCCAGCCCATGGCAGACAGAGGCCCTGCCTCCTACCCTTGCATCTCAGGACCAGCTTGTTGAAGAGATCCCACATCAGCTCCCCACCTTGGCTTATGGCTCTCACTGCAACAGGAAAGCCGCGGAGGGGGGTGCAAGGATCAGTCACATTCGACCCCCAGCTCCCTGTTCCTGCTCCCTGTAGGGTTCTTGTTATTAGACCCTTTTTCTTCCTTGGTTTAACTAGGAATGGGGGCCCCAGGGCCACACTTGTCCAGGCTCCCTCTATTTAGAGGTGAAAATTCCAGGGCTCTACACTTTGAAAATCACTATTTTATGAGCAAGTAGAACAAGAAATAACTATTCAGAAAATTAAGAACTGCTCCCACCTGAAGGAGATGCTGCTGTCCTGCCTGCCACCTTGAACTGCAGTGGCCGCGGCCTGCGCTGGGAATGAGGGTGCCCTGACCAGCACTGCAGCACAGCTTGGGGAGATGAGGGGTGCTGTTAGCATTCCATCTTCTAGGTCTGAAAAGGAAATGGAAGAAAGTGTGAGGTGCCTAGGGAAGGAGGTATGTGAACAGGGAGCCCAGCTCCCATCCTAGCATCCAGCTCACTTGGGTTGAAAGGCTTGAGCCTGGTGCCAGGGTAGAGTGCATGATGCTGGGGCCTAAGATGGCACATTACATGAGGTCTGCAATGCCAGGCAGGTCGGGCAGGTGGGATGGTATGTCAATCTTGGGCACTTGGCCCAGGTCTGGCATGTAGTTCTCTGGGACCTGCAGGACAGCCAGCGAGGCCTCATGTGCAGCCTGCACAACTGTGGTGGCATAAGGGGTTCAATAGAGCCTCTCCTGGAGAAGAGCCTGGCAGGGCCCCTGGCCCCTGCACCTGCCCCCATCCCTGTGCCCTCCTCCACCTGCTGCTCCAGCTGCTCTCTCTTACTGATGGACAAGGCAGCACCAAACAGTTCCTCCTCTGTCTCTGCCCCCAGCATCATGTGGGTCTTTGTTATAGCACCAGCAAATCCAGGAAGACATCCTTCCTGTACCTACAGGGATGACATGGAGGTCAGGCAAGCCAGCACCTGCTGTCCCGGGACCATGTTCCTGACCTATCTCTTCCACATCATCAGGGACACTGCACTGAGGGGTCCCAGGCCACTGAGCCAAGCTACCCTGGTCACCTCCTGGCTCCCGCCTCTGTGCTGCCCCTGAGTGTGATGCCCTGGGTCCCTGTTAAGCCGAGTCTCACACCCATGCCCTGTGACCCTGTTTTCTGGCAATGCAGATCTCTGTGGTGGTGAAGAGCAGTATGGAGACCTGGGGAGACCCCCGAGCCCCTCCTTCACGCCATCCTCAGGCTCCAGCTTGGTGCTCACACACACAGGAAAGGACTTCAGCTTCTCCTAGGAGGGCTGGGTGACTGAGAAATGGTGGATTTTGGAGTCAGACCAGCAGCTGGCCTAGAGGCTTCTGGGGAGGAGGGACTCCTGACCCAAATTCACTGCTTCTTCCCTCGCCTCTGTCATGACTGAAGAGAAGCAGATCCTGAACCTGGGCTCTTGCCTTCACCTTTATCCTCTCCATTCTGGGATAATTCAGAATGATTTGCTAATTATGCAGGCAGCTGATCCAGTGCTGTGTAGCCTTGGGGGTCACCAGATGCTAATCAGTAGAGAAAATGTGGGAGAAGGAAGGATGGAGGAAGTGAGGATGGGGGGGGCAGGAAGCTCTGTCCACGTCTCTTCTGTGCAGGAGATTTCCAAGCAGAAGCACGTCTAAGTGGGGGGAGGTTCCAAGTTGGTCACGTCCCCACCGAAAAAGCCCACATGCTTGTCCATTGCCGCAGGAGAGGGGCAGGAGGAGCGGTGTTGGCATTCCCACCTTACTCTCAGTCATCGATGACTCCCCACTTTCCTTCATTCTTGTTCCCAGTCTGTCACCATGTCCTGTCGTTTCCTTTGTCTCACCCGTGCAAGTCCCCTGACTGCTGCCTCATCCCTGTCACCTCCTGACTACAGTTGGTGACAGAAGAGGAGGCTGCACAGTGAAGGAGCAGGGACTCCAGGTCTGGCAATAACCAGGGATGTGGGGGTGACCTGGACCAGGAGAGAGACCTGAGTCGGGGTCACATACTTCACGTTGGGGTCCCTCATGTGAGGCACAGCCTGGGCTCCAGGGAAGAAGACGAAGCCTCATTTCAGGTTGCTTATGGCCGAAGACAGAACCTGTGTACCCGACAACCCCTGAGACCTTTGCCAAGAAACAGCAAACATTATTCACTCCAGTTAGATATACACTGAGTGAAAAGTCACTGGAGCCCAAGGACTGTGCGAGTCAGCGCCACCAGTACAAGAAGCTGCCGCCCTCCAGCTTGGGTCCCTCGACAGCCTCTCCCTGTTCCAGCCACCCTGGCTTCCTTTCAGGTCCTCCACCTCCAGGTTGTAGCTCATGCACTTCCTTCTTTCTGAAATGTTCTTCCTGACTTACACACTCACCCTCAAATTTTACTACAAATGCCATTTCCTCATGTCCACCTTCCCTGACCCCTGAGACCAAGCCAGGCCTCCCATGACGAGCCTCGCAGCACCTCATCTCCCCTCCACAGAGGCAGTAATAACCCACAGAACCCAGGGCCACAATCCCTGGCTTAGGCCACTTGGCCAAGTCTCTGTCTTTCTGTGCCTCAGTTTCCTCATCTATAACATGGAGATAACATCAGTGCCTGCTCATAAAATGTGGCAGGGGTTAAATGAGTTAACACACTCAGATCAGTGGTGGAGCATGGTCCATCATCCATGAAGATTAGTGATTACAAAATACTATAAATAGGCCTTATCACAACTGTGATTAAATAACTGATCATTAATTGGCTGTTTAGGTCTGTGTCTTCTGCAAGAATATATACACCAGTTGGACAGGGATGCTGCCTTACTCATCACTGGATCTACAGTAATTTGCACGGTGCCTTCCATGTAAGCACTGTTGGGTAAATATTTTCCGGCTGCAGGAAAGAGCGAAGGATTAGGTCCCCCTGTGTGAGGAAGAGCATGAGTTACCAAAGCAGAGCCACCACATGAAACCAGGAGGCGAAGTGGGGCAGAAGGGGGTGAGCTCTCGGGCTCTCAGGAGCAAAACCTTCCAAGCTGGGCTCTCACTTTGGCCCCTCCTACCCAGGGAAGCCAGCTGGGTCCCCCAGGACCAGGAATCCCCAAAGGGGCTGCTCCCAGAGGATGTGTTGCTGGGACTGGAGAGAGAACTTCCCAGTACAGGGGGCGGCCCTCTGATCAGGTGGAGCTGAGTAGCAGCAGAGCATTTGGTGGGAGGCCAGGATTTTATAGGAGATATGATTCTGCTGATCCTGCTGAGTGTATAAGGGAGGGAGAGGGCAGGACCAGGGACTGGGGACTTGGTAGGGACAATGGAGGAACTCAGAAAAGGGGCCACGTTTCCTCACCCACATAAGGTGCCTGGTACCTGCCAGGAACCGTGTCCATACATTGATCTCAGGTCAGCCCCCCACCTTGGGTACAGATGAAAGAAACCCTGGCTGCAGAGGAAAACAAGAGGCTGGAAACAGGGATACACGGGCAGGGCGGTGCCGGTGAGAGAATTGCCCGAATCAACTGCCAAATGGTGCCCAGATCTGGAAAAGCACAGCAAATGTGCACACGTGGGTTTTTCCCACTTTAACCCTGAGGAACTCGAGGACTGCTTCTGAGACAGACTAGGCAGTGGCTAGTGACTCTACATATAGGAGTGTCCAGGCCCTGCTCACCCAGGATAGAGCTTAGGGAGCCAGAAGGAAGGAGGTGCATGTGGGGGTGCAGGACAAGAGGGAAAAATACTCCTGGAATTGCACGGTGAGGGCAGAGTCTATTTACATTGGGTTGAATTAACTCCTCCCCCGGATGCCACCAAAGCAGGAATCACACTGCAGACGGCACTGATTTGATTGGCAAGAGACATGCCAGGCTGAATATTAAGGGACCAGGCCCCTATAAATAGGCCTAATCGCAGCCTGTTGCTTGAAAACAGCATAAGGGAATTCATCGGGCCTGGCACTGTGCCCTAGACCTAGAGCTCTCCTAGGCACTACAGTGGGGTCCTCCACTGCAACAGAGGTGTGGGTGGGGCTGGGTAAGTGTGGCAGGAAGGGCCTAGGAGGCTCTATTTGGGCTTGAAGGCTGTGTGGCCTTGGGTAAGTTGCCTTCTCTGAATCTCTGGTCCTTTCCATTTCCAGTTCTCCAGGCTGAGAACTGCACTCTGATACGTGGTTATTCCCAATAATAATAATGTGTGTATCATACATAAGGCAGCACACCAAAGTCTTCACTACGCCAGGACCTACTCCTCTGCTCCTCCTGCTGGCTTCCTCAGCCTCTGCATCTGCTCTGATGGCGGCCCCGGCAGGGAGGGAGGGGCGGAGCCGAGACTCCCCAGAACCCTGGGTCCCCGCCAGCGCCAGGAGGGTCGGGTACAGGGCGCGGCTTCAGGGAGGAGGCCTGGGAACGGGACGGAGACGCCTTCGGGGCTGCCTGGGCCCAGCGGCGGCGTCGGGATTGGAACCAGGCCACAGGCTTGGCGTGAGCCCCCCAGCCCAGGAAGGGTCCCGGGCCTCCCGCGCGCCTCCCGCAGCCGCGCCCGCTCACCTGGGACGGAGCCACGAACCGGCGCGGATCCACGCGCACCCACAGCTCCCGGCCGGCACGCGGCTCCCACCTCCTGTCTTCGGAACCCCAGGCCGCCCCCGCCCCCACCCGCGCCCCCATCTCTGCAGACTTTCTTCCCACGCCCTGTCTTCTGTCCCCTCGCTGCCTTCCCCTCGGGCCCCGGGCCGGGCTGTGGTCAGCCTACGCTCCTCTGGGCAGTCCTCCTCCCTGGCAGTGCCCCGGGGCAGGACCTCCAGCCCAGGCCCCGAAGCCGCCCCTGCCCTCCAGCCCTACACCCTGACCTGCTTTCCTGAGTCTCTCAGCGCACCCGACGTTGTCTTCACCTCCACCGGCAGCTCCTCTGTGGCCCGCTTAGTTCCCACCCGCCTTTAAAAATTACGTAGAAAAGCCAGGCGTGGTGAGGCGGGAGGGTCGACAGAGACCAGGAGTTCGTGACCAGACTGGGCAACATAACGAGACCCCGTCTCTAAAAAAGTTGTATTTGAAAAAATTAAATAGAGAAGCCAGACGCAAAAGGACAGATATCGTATGAGTCCACTTACGTGAGGTGCCTACAACAGTCAAATTCATAGCGGCAGCAGCGGTGGCCGCCAGGGATGGGGAGGCAAGGCGGGAGTTGGGCAGCTTGTGTTTCAGGACTGGAGTTTCAGGTAAGGATGATGGAAAAGCCCTGGAAATGGCTGGTGATCACGGCTGCACAGCGGTGTGACTGCTAATACCACTGAACTGTGTGCTTCAAAATGGTTTCCATGGCATATTTTAGTTTAGGTCTATTTTATCACAATAAAAAGCTAGGAAAAACTGGTAGAAAGAAAATGAAGGAAGAGAAAGGAAAAAAAGAGAAAGAAAGAAAGGAAGGAAGGAAGAGAAAAACAAAGGAAGGAAAGGAGGGACGGAGGGAGGGAGGGAGAGAGGGAGGGAGGGAGGGAAAGAAAGAGACAGGGAGGAAGACAAGAGGCTAAAAACAGTTAAGTGTTATAAAGCGAGCATCAGTCCAGAAACCCAGCAGTAGTCCCTCCTGGAATCCACTGGCTTGCCTCAAGAGTTTTTGGTCCTTTTCTTTTAGAGTTGCCAGATAAAAATACAGGATGCACAGTTAATGTGCATTGGAGAAAATAATTTATTATAGGAGAATACATAATTTCATTAGCATAAATATGTCTTGTGCCATGCTTAGTTTGGGACATACTTATGCTAAAAAAGTATTTGTTCCTTATCTAAAATCAGAATTAACCAGGCATTTTATATTTTTATTTGCTAAATCTGGCTATCCTATTCTCTTCTTAACATTCTTCAACTCTCCCAGCTTTGCCCTCCTTCCCTGCCCCTCCTCTTCTAGGGGAGTCGGATGGAGTTGTAAGGAGAACATGCCCACTGTCTCGATGGCTGCAGAGGCCCTCACAGGTGGTGAGGAAGAGATGGGTTTCCACCCATGCTGTAGACGGAATGTCTGTGTCCTCCTCAAATTCTTGTTGCAACTCTGACCACCAACGTGATGGTATTTGGAGATGGGCCTTTGGTAGATAATTAGGGTTACATGAAGTCATGGCGTGGGGACCTCATGATGGATCTGATAAGAAAAGAGAGCTCTCTCTCTCTCTGTCTCTATCCCCGTCCCTCACCAAGTGAAGATGCAAAGAGAAAGTGGCCGTCTGCAAACCAGGATGAGAGCCCTCACCAGGAACCAATCTAGTCGATACCTTGAACTTGGACTTCCAAACCTCCAGTATTCTGAGAAATAAATGTATTTTTTTGTTTTGTTTTTTGTTTTTTATAAATGTATGTTTTTAAAGTCATCTAGTCTATACTATTTTGTTTTGAGTAATACGACCTGAAAATATGTTCTACCCTCATCCCACCTGAGTAACATCTAAGTTAAAGTACCCAGGGCACATCAAAGGAGAAATGTCCCATGCACAAGGCACAGCCATGCCCAGGAGAAGCAGCCTGGCACAGATGGGAACGCACAGGCTCGGGGCTCTGCACTCATTCTTCCTGTGTCCCTGGGCAAGTCACTCAGGGGGGCTTTAGCTGACCCGTTTGTAGTAGGCTTGATAATGCTTGCCCTGCCTCCTGTGGAGGGCTGCAGAGAATAGATATCAAAGCACTTTGTTATCTGTAATGTTTATGTGAATGCAAAAGGAAGTGTGCATATGCTCCAGGGCGTCTGTGTATCCACAGACAGACACACGCACGCACACACACACATACGCACACACTCCATCACATACCAAGCATGGTTGTGTGTTCTCAAAAATGTGCTGCGAGGCACCACCCCCAGTTCTAGAACCAGTCCAGGCGGCTCACCCTCCCTAGGGTTCACCCTCAACTCTATAAGAGTTCTCTACCTAATCTACTACTGACAGGCTCTTACCACACCTAATTTAAAGATTTCCTAGGAGCTGGATTGCAGACTTTTACCCTCACCCCTGGAGTTGCAATGGGAATCCTTCACCTCAGCCTAGGCAAAGAACAGCTGCAGGTCATTCTCATGTGTGGACCCGGAGGCCCTGTGTGCCTTTGCTGGCCAGCTGGGCTGAGGGGGCCTGGGGAAGGAAGGCTGCAGGGTTGGTCCCAGGCAGTCTTGCTGAGGCTTGCCAGCATCCCCTGCCTCCTGGATTTCCCAGGATCCATAAGCATGGCCTTTAGGAATTCTGGTGGAGGGGTGAAGAGCCTGTAGCAGGGTGTCCTGAGCCCTGACCTACAGGAAGAAAACTGGAAATAAGACTAAGGACTTAGTTTAAAATGTTCCTTACCCCAGCCTCCAGCTCTTGTGCCACAGTTCCTGGAATCGATTCTCCTCTCCTGAACGCCACTTTCCTCTCCAGCAGTAAATTTCTCCAAGGTGTTTTGCTTTTTGGGAAGGTTTCCAAGGATACCTGGAGAAAAGAGGAAGGAACATTTTCTAAACTGTTAGACAGATGCAGCCAGACAGAAGATACAGCCAGCTTCTCTTGGAGTTTCTAATGTATTTGAAAGAAGCTTGGGTCCAGAACTCCGCCAGGGAGCTCTGTGCTGTGCAGGCAAAGACAAGCACTTTCCCCGCTAGGAACTTTGGGCTGAAGTCATCACTGGTGTATTTGCACCATATTTTCTTTATCCAGTCTTCCACTGATGTGCATTTGGGTTGATTCCATGACTTTGTGTGTTGAAGCATAGCATAGCATTTCGTATGCCTAAAAATATGGAAATAAGTGTGTAGTTCAATGGATTATCCAAGGCAAGTGCGCAGTAACCAGTACCCATAAGAAACAGAACACCACCAGCCCTCCAGGAATCCCCTCATGTCATCATCCCAGGCCACTGCACTCTCTTCTCCAGTAGTAACAAATACTCTTATTTCTGAAGCAAGAATTTTAATATTTTAATTTCAATATTAGCTTAAAATTTTAATTAAATGAAATTGTACAGAATAAACTCTTTTAGGATAATTTATTATATTTGAAATTCTCATGTATGTTTCTAAATGCAGCTATAGTTCACTTTTCTGTATAGCTTCCATTATATGTATGTGTGTTTATGTATACGCAATATCTTATTTTATGACTTTTATATATACATATATATATATATAACATTTCATTTATTCTTATTATTGATACACATGTGAGTTGTTTCCCGTTTGGAAAAATGCCAAATAATGTTTTGTAGAAAAAGGAAAAATAGTCTAAGGAGATACTACATTAACCCACAGCTCCAACACTGAGAATTTACCTCCGTTACCTCCTGTAGTTCTGGACCTTTGTGGACGTTCTTCTGTGTGTTGAAGAGATGCAGGCATTTCTAATGGATCTGTACCTAAGAGTTAAATTGCGGGGCCATAGAGTGTATCTGCCCGTCTTTAGAAGATATTATCAAAGGGCTTTTGAGAGTGGTTGTGGCAGTTCACACACACAGCAGCATATGAGAGTCCCAGTCGCTCAGCCCCTCCCCAACACTCGATACTGCTTTTTAAATAAAATGTCATCCATTGCACAGCATTATCACATTGTGTGTTTTCTGTTTTTTTTTTTTTTTTTTTTTTGAGACGGAGTTTCACTCTTGTTACCCAGACTGGAGTGCAATGGCGCGATCTTGGCTCACCGCAACCTCCACCTCCTGGGTTCAAGCAATTCTCCTGCCTCAGCAATTCTCCTACTCAGTCCCGAGTAGCTGGGACTACAGGCGCGCACCACCATGCCCAGCTAATTTTTTTATTTTTAGTAGAGACGGGGTTTCACCTTGTTGACCAGGATGGTCTCGATCTCTTGACCTCGTGATCCACCCGCCTCGGCCTCCCAAAGTGCTGGGATTATAGGCTTGAGCCACGCATCCAGCCCACACTGTGGTTTTAATCTGCATCTCCCTGATGACTAAGAATGTGCAGCACTTTCTGTATACCTGTCGGCTGTCTGGTCACTCTTTGGGAAATGCCCGGATTGTTTACCCGTTCTCCCCAGTGTGTTGCCTTTCTTCTTCATTGATGGGATTAGTCCCATATCCTAGATGTCAGGCTTTTGTCACATAAATGATAAATGTTTCTTCACACTCCGTTCTTGCCTTTTAATTTTATTGAAGGCATCTTTCGATGAAGAGAAGTTATTAATTGTAATTAAGTCCAATTTATCAAATTTGACTTTTGTTATTAGTGCACTTTGCGTTCTAAGAAATCTCTACCTGTTTCAAGATCACGAAAATATTCTCCTGTTATTGACTATAGATATATTTTTTAAACTTTCACGTTTAGATTTAAAATTCCCCTGGGATTAACTTTCGTGCACAGTGTGAGGTAGGACTCAAGTTTGATTGACTTTCCATGTGGATGCCCAGTTGCCCGGGCCGTTCACTGAGCAGCCTTTCTCTCCCCACTGCTCGGTCATATGCAGAATGTTGGGATCCGTGGGTCTGAGCGGGACCCTCCATTCTTTCTTCTCCTTGTGCCTATTCCTGCACAACTAAACCACAGGACCTTGATTCCCGTAGCTTTGATCTAAGTCTTAATACCTGACAGTGTAAGTCCTCTAGCTTTGTTATGAATGTCTTGACGGTTCTTGACTCTTATTTTTACATAAATTTTGAAACTGGTTAATCAGTTTTCAAGAGGTATTGGCTGAGTTACTTTATTGTGGTTGTATGAACTTGTAGCTCAATTTGGAGAGAAGTGACATCTTAATACTACATAGAAAATGAAACAAAGCAAACAAAACACCAAGAAAATCCATCCAAACCAGAGCTAAACACCACAATGAAAAAAAAAAGAAATAATAAACTAGGAATAAATATTTGCAACTCTTTTCACAAAGGGGCTCACATTCCCATTACAGAAAGAACTTCTAGAAATGGATAGAAAAGAAACAATTACACTGTAGAAAACTGGACAAAAGGCAATAACCCACAGATGACACAAAAAGCGATCTCAGTAGCTGTAAGTTCAGTGGCATGTGCTGGGGCTCAGTAATAATATAATAGCCTTGTCAGATTTGGAGTTTGACCACACACTGTGAAGCTGTGAATCAACAGGAAAACGGCTCCCTCTGGTCCAGGCCCACCAAGCCTAGTGCCCCGCAGCCCCGCCTGAATGCACCGCTGGTGCCCCTGGGCCCCGAGGGTGTGGGACACAAGAGCAGTCAGAGGCTGGAGGTGGAGGCTCCCGTGGGACTGGCCTCCAGAGCAGCACTGTCGGTGCCCTGAGCATGCCCATTCACCTCTCACAGGGTCCCTGGCTTCCTGTGCTCCATATCTGCAGCTCAGGCCGTGTCAGTAGGCCTGTGCACCCACGTGTGACTGAACCCAGCCACGCTGACACCCTGTGTGGCATTAATGAAGACTGACCCCATGTCCTTGGTGAGCATGCACTTATTCAGCTCTTTATTGTACAATTGGGAAACTGAGGCCCAGAAAGAGGGAGAGAGTGGCCCAGACCACAGCAGGCAGACAGGGCCACAGCGTTAGGAAAGACTCTGGCTTCCAAGGCCTTGGCTCCACCTTCTCCCATTACATTTGCTTTGAAAATGGAAGCCTCTTTGGTCGGGCGCGGTGGCTCACACCTGAATCCTAGCACTTTGGGAGGCCGAGGTGGGTGGATCACCTGAGGTCAGGAGTTCAAGAAAATGGAAGCCTCTAAGATCCCAGGGACCCCTGCCCACTTCTCCACCTGGGGCCACTTTCCTTTCCACAACCCAAGTGAGCTCAGACACACATGACACACACAGGCATAGTGACTCTTCAGGTGGAGACCATGGAGGCAGCGGTCACAGAAAGAGTGGACATCAGAAAAGTGACAGGAGAAGAAGAAGAAAGAGGTTGGGGGCAGCTCTGTCACGGGGCAGCAGCATCCACTCTTCTCCTAGCCACGTGCTCAGGAGCCCGAAGCATAGGCAGGAGGATCCACAAGGCTCCCGGGGCTCAGCCAGGGCTGGGGCCATGCCCAGCACAACCTTGAGAGGACAGGACTGGGTCCTGCAGCCCACATCTGTGGACGCCTGGAGCTAAGATGGGCCCACCTGCCCTGGTGTAGAGAAGGGGCTGCAGGACAGAAGTGTCTGTTTTCTCCTGTGTGAATTGGAGTGTTTGGCCTGACCCCAAGGCATCCATGCTAAGTGCCTAATTGGCCCTGGTTCTCACTGGTGGCCCACTGTGCTGGGAGACTCTGGGAAAATGCTTTCTCCTCCCCAGAGGTCCTTCAGAGGGGAAAAAAAAAAATGGCTAGGGGCCTGAGCAGATGAGGGCTTGGATAGAGCAGAATGTTTCAGGACGCTGGACCCCAGGTGTGAGGTCTGGGGACAAGACCAGGCCCAGCTGGGTTCCTGAGGTCCCCATTGGGAAGTGGCAGGAAATCACTGCCCTGGATGAAGTAAGGGTCCTCAAGAGTGAACTGTACACCCCAACAAGTGGAGGAAGAGTGGTAAGGAAGGCTTCTGAGGTCCCTCTTACTGACCTTGGAGGCTACAGATTTGGCTCCAGAACCTGCTGGGACCCTGGAGAGCCACTGTCATAAGGACCTCCAAAAGCACCTGCCTGTTCTCTTCTGTGATGCGCCTGCCTGGGGCTGCAGTGCTAGTGCTGGTCACCAGGGGGCAGCAGCCTCCCATGTCCCTGGTGTCCTCTGAGCTTCGCTCGAGCACCTGGAGCTCCGGGATAGTCTCCTGAGACAGGCACCTCCCGTTATTATCAATGATCCTCACACTGCAAGGACAGCAGAAACAGGAAGGGGGCTTAATCACTGTCCCCCCCGCACCAACTTATTCGCTTAGCGACTCTGCCCTGAGCACTCACCTTGTGCCAGGTGCCCTGGTGGGCTCAGCATTGCTGCTGAAAATGACAAAAAGCCTGTCTTCACCCCAGGAGTTCACAGTCTCAGGAGAGCTGGACAAAACCACTAGAGCAAGTCCACATGAAAGAAAAGAGCAGGTGCTGTGATAAAAATACGGTGGGCGATGAGAGGGCTGGGGAGTCACTGTGTGGGGAGAATCCAGATGCCTCACTGAGGTGACATTTATGCCATGGCCAGAATGACAATAAGGGACCAATGCTGCCCAAGTCAGGGACAGAGGTGTCAGAAAGAAGCCACCCTGGGGCAGAGCCTCACAGGTGGACCTGAGTTTGGCAGAGGAGGTTAAAAAGGGGCTAGTGTGGCTGTGGGGGGAGGCTTGGGGGAGAGGAGCAGAGGGAGGGAGGAGTCTGGGGCCTGGGACATGAGGGTAGAGACCTATTTGTCTCTGACAACATTGTGCCTCCAAGCTTAGCAACTTTAAACAACAAATACTTAATATCTGACGATTTGTGTTGAGCAGAACCTGGGCACAGCTTAGCTGGATGCCTCTGCCTCGGTGCCTCTTCTGAGGCTGGGGCTGTAGTCTCAACTGAAGCTGGACTGGAGAAGGATCAACTTCCAAGCTCACTCATGTGGGTATTGGCAGGACTCAGTGTGGACTGAGGGCCTAAATTCCTCCCTGTCTCTTGGCCTGGGCACTCCCTCAGCCTCTGCCACGTGAGTCTGTACATAGAGCGCTTCGTAACAGCAGAACTCGCTTCTGTAGTTTAAGGAATGCAATTGAGACACAGGGAGACAGAGAGAGAGAGACAGAGACAGAGAGAGAGACAGAGACTGAGAGATTGAGGGAGGAAAAACAGAAGAGAGTGAAAGGAAGAAAAATGGCAGCTTTGGGGATAATAAAAGCCTAACAATTGCAATAGACTGAATATCTCCCCCCTCCAAAATTCATATGGCAAAACCCTAACCCCCGATGTAATGGTATTTGGAGGTGGGAGGTAATGAGGTCCTGAGGGGGGATTCTCATGACTGGGATTACTGGCTTTCTAAAATAAACCTCAAAGAGCCAAGCAAGCCATTGACTCCAGGCACTCTCTTTGCAGAGCTCCATGCAGGAGATGAACAAGGAACTGTTTGCTGGGTTCAGTGACACCATCTTTTTGAACACAGGCCAAGTGCAGCATGCCACCAACCACGGCCAGTGCTGGGGTAGGGTCAGAGCAGGCACAGAGGGGTTTCCACAGACAGCAAGAATCCAGGGTGGCCCATAACTCAGACCCCCAAATGGGGACTCCCCGGGCTCTGTCCTTGGGCTTTCCCACTTGAGTGACCCACAGTCCCCTCTCAAAGGAATCTGGCCTCCATTAGTCCCCAGTGGCAACTTGGTTAGGTGGAAAGTCCCTGCTCACCTCCTTGTAGGAAGATGAGTGTTGTTTTCATTTTACACAAGGCCGTGAGTATCTTCGCATGCTGCTGCTGTTTTTATTGTTTTGACTACCTACCCCAGATTTCTCCTGTAGCAGGCAGCTCCACTGCCTTGCCAGACCCTCTTTAAACTTTACAAGCTGTCAGTCTTATTGGCGAGGTTTCTTTTCTTTTCTTTTTTACAAAGGGTTGGGGTGTCACACAAACACAGAGGGTTCAGCTCCTCTATGCATCTGTCTGCAATATGTCATCTCAGAGAACTCACCCTGTAGCACTATCAGAGAAGAGCTGTGTCTTCGCCTGTCTTCATAACTTTCCACAAGGGAGGCCTCTCAATGCTGCTGAAACCCCACCTTATAAAATTCTATTTCCACATCAGCCATGTTGTAGGGAGCCTCCGATGCGCTTTGGAATAGGTGTAGCAGCTCGTTAGCGCTTCCATCACACAGCACCACAGACTGAAGGGCTTTAACAACAAAAGTGTAGTTTCTCACGGTTCTGAAGGCTTGACATTCGACATGGAGCTGTGGGCCGGGGTGCTTTCCCTGAGGCCTCTCTGCATGGCTAGTTGATGGCCTTCTGCTGTCTCTGTGTCACAGGGTCTTCCCTGGTGCTGCACGGTGTCCTTACTGCCTTTCTCTTATAAGGACGTCAGTCGTCTCGCATTAGGGCCCACTCCAATGAATGTAGTCTGAATCACCTCTTTATGGACGCCATGTCCAAATACAGTCCCTTTCTGAGGCACTGGTGTTAGACATGAACGTGAGTTTTGAAGAGTGTACAAAATTCATTCTGTAACATATGCTAATGCCCCGTGGAAGACAGAGCCCCAGGAAAGGAGTTACTTGGTGAGGAATATGCATACATAACATTTTCATGGCTTAGTCAGATGACTTTCCAAAAGGACTGTGGTGGGTACATTGCCACCAGCAGTTCCTAAGGTAGCTTCTTCCCAGCATCCAGCTTCCCCTGGGTGTCAAGTCTTTTAATATTTTGTCAATCCGGTGTCTGTGTGACAAATAAAATCCCATTGATCTTTTCATTTCCAAACTGATATGTGTGTGTCACCTTTCAGCTGTGTAGTCCGCATTTGCTCCTCCCCGAGTCATGGCTCAGATCCGTGGCTGTGATGGGCTTTCTCCCACCCAATGAGTCTCCTGACATTGGCCCCTTTGCCAGGTCTGCAATGGCACTAGCTGTTTCTCAAGACTCCCTTTATATTAAAGAACGAAATTCAATTACTGGCTTTAAGTCCAAAGGGTTCTACTAGTTTCTTGCTGTGTCCCTGTCTCTACAATAGAGGAGGAAATGAGGCATCCCCAGGTCCTCTTCCTCCGTGTCAGTGAAGACCAAGCCTCGGGAAGTTCAGAGGGAAAGTCACGCAGCAGTTCCTGTGGGCAGTTCTCGGTTCTGACCTGCGTGCCGTGGAGCTGTCTTCTTACATCCAAAAGCTTGTGTTTGCTCATTTTTAAAATGAGGCTGTGTTTTTGAGGATTTGCTGGGATAATGCTCTTTTTACAGGCTATGAATACTGGTCCTTGGGTGGCTAGAAGAGAGGCCCCAGGCACACTCAGTCATCTGGGAAGGTTCTGGTTGGTGTTCATTAGTAAACACACATATATTCAGCATTTACTTTGTGCAGGCAGTTTTACAGATGACTTGCATATTTTAACAAACAAAGAAGATACCCACCCCTGGGCCTCAACTCCATCTATTCAGGGAGTCAGATCCTCATTGGAGACATCCAAAGCAGGGCACGTCCACAGGGTGGGAGACGTGATGCCCTCCTGGCCTCCAGTAAGTATAGAAACTTCCTCCCAGATTCTGACCAGGGTGACAGAGCCCAGGACCAACTCTAAATTGGGTGGACTCCGGGTCCAGAGGAAGGACTTCCTGTTACCCCCAAAGGATGAGGATGTTACCTGACATCATGGCATCTGCTGCATCCTCTCCTCACCTGAGCCCTGCAGCAGGAAGCTGCGGAGAAGGAATGACCAGTGGGACCCCCGTCCCCAAACCCCATGCTCCTCCTGATCACAGACATAGGGGTTGCCACAGAGGTGGAGAGCAGAGCAGGCGACCCCAGCTCCCGGGCCTCTCTGAAAGGCTTCCCAGGGGCCAGGCTTGGTCCCAGTGTGTCTGGGAATTGCCCCTTTTCTCATAATTGGTGCAGGCTTTGCCTTGTTCATGGCAGGCTTCCTGGCAGAAGGGGTAGGCAGACAGGGGAAAGAGCATGCCAAGTGGGACTCCAGCAGCTTCTCCTGCTTCCAGAGCCTGCTTCTTCCTCCAGGGACTGAGGTCTGGTTTCAGCTGAGCATCTGGACTAGGGTCCTCCTATATGCTGCCCAAAACAGGCTCTTTCTAGCCATCAGGTGGGTGGAGGTGTGTGTGGAGGGGTGCAGACTCCATAGGGCACAGGTCCAGAAGCCTCCGAGAGTAGCAGCTGTGCCCTGGGGTCTCCATGCCTCCTTCCTCCCCAAACATCTGTTCATATTGATAAGATTTCAAATTTCTATAATGACTTTCAAATAGAGAATTTGACTTTTCGATGAAAACTTCCATGTCTTCTATATTGTTAGATAGCATTGCTAACGCTATCCTGAAAATACCTCACAGTTTCATCTTCTTGCTGTGGTTGTTTGTGTGATTGAATTACCATCTAATCAGTCATTATTGTAAATCCTTCAGGTTTGGCTTTTAGGGGTCTTTGACTTATATTTGTCATTTTTTGACTCTTAGGTTTATTGAGCAAGGAAGGATCATGTAGATTCATTTTGAGTCAGATCTTAGCACCTTTTGCCATTAAGGATTTAGCATCAGAGTTTCCAGAAACTGTGTGTGCCAGTTGATAGTCTGGGTGGCTAAAGCAGCATACCATAGACTGGGTGGCTTATAAGCAAGAGAAATGTATTTTTCCCACTTCTAGAGATGGTGAAGTTCAAGATCAAGTCTTCAGCAGGTTCAGTGTCTGGTGAGGCCTGGCTTCCTGGCTCATAGACAGTCATCTTTTTACTGTGTCCTCACATAGCAGAAGGGATGAGGGAGTCCTCTGGGGACCTTTCTATAGAGACCTCCCCAGTCATGAGGTCTCTGGTGTCACAATCTAATCACCTCCTCCCAAGGCCTCACCTCAAAACACCATCCTATAAGGGACTGGGTTCCCACATATGAATTTGAAGGGGACAAAAGCATTCGGTCCATAGCACCAGGTAACTCTGAGCCATTCGCACTCAAATAATTCTGTAATCTTCTGTGAATATTCACTGGTCTCCTCTTGATTTAAAAAAAAAAAAAATCTTTAGTTGTAGGTTTCAATTCAGCTGGGTCCAAAGTTTGACTTCTACAATTGCCGGCACAACTTGTCCACAGGACAAAGGGCACTTTAGAAGCAACTGGGCATTTGGAGTTTCAGGAAAGTTGTTGGGAGAATTTGGGATCTGGACAAGGAGAAGCAGAGGGAGGAGAGGATGAAGGTAGAGCAGAAAAGGGATCAGAATGAGGAAAAGGAGGAAGGACCCCTGGATGTGAGGGTCCACTGGAGGACAAGGAAAGGGAGGGTTTCCTGAGAAGATAAGTTTAGTTGTTGCTTAAGTTTACCAAGTTGCCCCTTATGTTTGGTTAGAGAAATATTTAATGGGATTCTTTTTTTTTTGAGACAGGGCTTCATTCTGTCTTGCAGGCTAGAGTGCAGTGACACCATCATAGCTCACTGCAGCCTCCAACTTCTAGGCTCAAATGATCCTCTCACCTCAGCCTTCTGATTAGCTAAGATTACAGATACATACAACTGTGCTTTGATAATTTTTGGTTATACATATATACAGTAAAGACAAGATCTTCCTGTGTCGTCCAGGCTGGTCTAAAACTCTTGGCCTCAAGTGATTTTTTTGCCTTAGCCTCCCAAAGCTCTGGCTTTCCAGGTGTGAGCCATTGTGCCTGATCTAATGAGACAATTTTTGATTCCAGATGTCATTTGGAAGCCTCTGCCTACCAACCAAAAAGTACTACTCACTGAGCCTGGGAAATCTTATTTCCTTTCTTGTTGAGGCACCTCTCAGTTGAGAAATTTTGTTTAAATCCAGCATACCCCAGAGTGGCCACAGAAGGCCAAGTCTTGATCAAGTGATGTCACTTAGAAAGATGAGCACGGGAATGAGCATTGAGAGGAAAGCACACAGAAGGAGCAGGAGTTTTTCCTGGAAGCACAGAGGACTTGGGCTTAGCCGGCCCCAGGGGAGCTGGTGACAGGCAGCAGGGGCAGGATGCTTATGCACCCCATGTCCTGGGCCCTCAGCCTGACAGCTGCTCACCACTAAAGACACAAAACTTTGTGTCTCCGGCAGGTAGAAAAAACAACCATGCACTCTCTGGATCACAATAAGAACGCACAGAAGGAAGGAGAAAGGAGAAACGAATCCAGTTTTATTGGTGACTCACAGCAGAATGTGGCCAAACAGATGCCTGACCAGTGAGAACCCCAAACTCACCGGCACGTGAGACTGACTCAGAAAACAGCCTTATAAGGCCTGTGACTATGTTCTACCCTCTGATTCTCCTCGTTATGACAACAGTCCTTGATGACACAACACAAAACAGAATCATAAAGTCTGGTGAAGTCATAGTAGAAACCCTGTTCACGATGCATGGTGCCATTAGAGAAGATGCATCACCTTTGAACCGGCACTCTTGTATTTTGGCTCTAAGCAGCGAAAGAAGAGAGACAAGCATCCATCACCTCATGCAGGCCACACCAAATGTCACAGCAACCAATCCCTCAGGGAGGCGCAGGCCAACTGCAGCAGGGGAGCGTGGGAAAGAGAATGCAAGGATGTTCATGTGAATCTGGAGACAGCCACGTGGTGGTAGAGAGCAGTGAAAAGCACTGCAAAAGTAATGGAATGATGGCTTTTGTAGTTAGCTGTGCGTTCTCAATAATATGGCACTTGAAATCTTGCTTCCAACCATTCCCCCGACCTTTCTATTTAGATATAAAATCTTCAAAAACAGAAGCGATGTTTATTTCAGCTGTATATTTTGGAAGTGGTTTGTGGAACATAACACTATAAGTGATCACTAAGAGAATCAGAAAGCATTTATAAATTCCTATTTGCATATAGTAGCTCATGCTCTTCAGCTCTGATTCCTTTCTTCAAAAGCTTGCAATAAACCTGGAAAAGAATTGTATGGTAGTATCTATCGCTCTACTTTTAAACTCCCTTAAAATGTATTAAAAGGTGGATTAGCCAGAATATGTAGGACTTGACCTATCCTGGGATCACAGCATTTCTGAAGCTAAGGTTCCTTAACTTCAAAAAAAGCACCATAAAAGAATAAAAGAAGAAAAGCCGACAACTTGATATAACATATGTTTTCATGTAATTGCAGTGTGAGGTCTTGAACAGCTGTTGCCTGCTAAAAATTGTCAAAGAAACAAGAGCAGCTGCAGGCCACGCACCACCACTGGGATCGTTGTGACCTTACTGCCTTGCCCTTGGGTCTTAAATCACCAAACTCTATGGCTCACACTGGGCTGACCCGGCCGACCTTACAGCCTTGCAGATGATGTCATCACCATACGTTCTTCACTCATTACATGGCATGGATTCTAACGAAGGCACGATCATGTTTAAAATAAAAACCCGTTATGAGAGTTCTCTTGTGCAATGCTCTCAGTGTTTAGGCACTACTGGGTCAATTTTGTCATTATTCACATAATCTTGCATTTCTGCCTTAATAACCCATCGTTTGGGTTATTTCTTATGGTGCTTATCGCATTCAATCTCATGTTAGAGCAAACTGCACACTCCCATCCTCTCCACTAGTTTGTAAGCTCTTGAAGCAGGGCTGAGTCACACTCATCCATAGATCTCCTGAAGTGCCTGGTACTCTCCAAGTGAATAGAGGCACTTAATAAACATCAGTAGAATCAGATTTAATTTAATGGAAGTTTATTAAATTCACTTTTTCCTCCTCCTCCTTCACTGCACAGAAAATTCAAGCCAGATTGAGCTGAAGAGCATCTTCACCATCAAAACTGAAGAGGATTGTTCTTCGGCTTCTTGCTGTAGCTGTAGCGAGGTGACATGATGGCATTTAGTGTTCCAGGCCTGCACTTGAAACGTCAACATTTACCTTAACACCCTAGGTGACCCTGAGCAAATGTTTTCACATCAGTAAACCCTGGTTTCCCCATCTGTCAGCTTACAGTACAGTTGTAAGGATTTTTAGTAGGATGACGTAGGTACCAAGCATGCAGCATAGTCCCTGGATCACAACAAGCATATGTCTATCAAAGTTACCGACCACATCCTGTGGCTAGAATGAAGCTTCCCTGTGATCACCTGAACCAAAACTTCACACTATGAAATAGTACTGTATAAAGATCACATGCCCAAATTGGAAACTCAACATTTAAAGAAAAAAAAAGACTCTCACACTTTTTAATTGAGAGGAAGTTAAAGAATATTGACCATCACGTTCAATTGGTTATAAATTGGCAAGGATGTAGAGTGGTGTGTGTGTGTGTGTGTGTGTGTGTGTGTGTGTGTGTGTGTAACAGGTTTATAGGCGGACTGCACTTTTTTTTTTTTTTTGACAGAGTCTCACTCTGGTGCCCAGGCTGGAATGCAATGGTGCAGTCTCAACTCACTGCAACTTCTGCCTCCTGAGTTGAAACGACTCTCATACCTCGGCCTCCCGAGTAGCTGGGATTACAGGTGTATGCCACCACACACAGCTAATTTTTGTATTTTTAGTAGAAATGGGGTTTCACCATGTTGCCTTGGCTGGTCTCAAACTCCTGACCTCAGATGATCCACCTGCCTCGGCCTCCCGGGTTGGGGCCTCACCCACCTGGGTGAGTGTAAGCCACCACACCTGGCCAGGAGTGCATTTTTAAAACAGAGATTGGTCCACTAATGTGAATGTAGAAAACCCTGCAATATGGACAATGTGGTTAGGGGTTGTTACATGTAGTAAATGGAGCAAATGCTTTACTTCACTCAAGATCTAAATGAACACACTTCGTTTTTCAGATGTTCCTTGATAGGTTTCACTCTTACTCATTGTAACTCAGACTTCCACTCCTCTATTCAAACTCACCACGCTGCACCCTCAGTCTCAGCTGACACCTCTGCCATATGCGTCGTCATGAAGCTTGAAGCCATCCTTAGCTTTACCCATCCCCAATCTTTCTCTCGCTGCCCTGTGTGTGATGTTCCTCTTTTCAAGAGGAGGAGCAGAAGCTGCTCACCTGCCTTTTCCTTCATCAGCTCCTGCCACCTTCAAGACCACGCCCTGTCAGCTATCATCTCTCTCCTGAAGTTTTACCTTCTCTCTTTTTCCTCTGCCAGATACATAACCAAGTCTGTTGGATTAACCTATAATCTCCTTCCTATTTCAGCCTCTAGCCCAGTCTTGGCTTCCCCCATTGCTTCACTCAGGACATCCCCAAATCTGCTGTTCTCACCACTCCCCTGACAAAAACTTTCATCTGAGATGAGTCTTTCAGTGTAGATGGAGCTATCATGAACTTGACAGCATCAGGAACAGGGCCAGTTGCTTGGCAGGGCTAGAGAAAGCTCTTGAGGAAAGGGATAGATAGATGAGCACACACCTGCTGGCCCATAGGGTGCTCTGCTCTAGGGAGGTGGTGTTCATCTGACACACTCCATTTGTGGTTCAGCCCACGTGTGGAGTCATCTTCTCCTGCCTACGTTCCCAAGAGGGCTCAACACTAACCTTCAGAGTCAAGCAGTTGTGGATGGAAATTGACAGGAGTAAGCATTCCATTCATTCCATCAATATTTGACAATCACTAGGCTAAATGCCAGGTTTATAACAATGAATAGAACAGGTGGGATGCCTACCATGGAGTTTACTGTTTGCCCATGAGCCTTTTCCCCCATTTTCTACTTCCAGTGGCCTTAGTGCTCTGGGGTCTATTCTATGCTCCCACTGTCACTGGCTCCATGCGTTTACTCTCTGCTGCCAGGCTTCCTGCTGTTGACAGTGTCCTCCCCTTGTCATCACAGTTACAGACCCAGGAGCTTTGACTGGAGCAGGGAGGGCTTGGAGGGTCCCAAAAAAATACTATTAATTATAGGGAGGTTAAATTGTTTGCTCAGGTTCATTCAGTCAGACAGTAGCAGAGACAAAAACTCCCCAAATCCCCTAGATTAGGTCAAATCCTGCCATATGCACCTATAGCGCCTTGCACCTCTTCTTTTGTAACAAAATTCATCATTCTTTTATCTATTTTAGCGCCTGTGTTCACCAGAGTCCAGGCTCTACTAGAGCAGGTATCACGTCTGTCCTTTTCACTGTGCATCCAGCACACTCTTGGTGCAAATTGGTGGACAAAATATTTGATTTTGTTTTAGATTTTTAGGCACTTCAAACATTTAAATTAACTGGTTTTTTTAAAGTGGTTTCCTAAATCTGCAACCATTTCCCTTGCATAAATGGGTTTTTTTTAGTCTGGAGATCAGGTATTACTGCAAAAAAGGTAAGGCAGATTTAGGGAAAAGGAAATGTTCTAAACAAAAACAAAAAGCAATGGACACAGAGGTGTGGATAAGAGTGTCCAGGTATTTGATAACCTGTGTGGACTTGGAGGTCCTGGGTGTGTAATAACACAAGATTTCTTCCCTACTGCACAAAGCTGCTTGTGTTCAGGTCCGCCACTTGACAGAAAGCTCCCTTGTCTTGTGGGTGCTGCGTTATGCAGAAAGAACAAAGTAAATGCACAAGGGGTTATGGGCAAGGTAAGGAGGGAAAGACAGTTGCTTTGAAAAGTCACTAGCAGCTAAAAAGGACTGCCCTTTCAGACCTGGTCTTACTCATTGGGGAGGTGCTTGAGAGTGTCCTTTAGGAGGAAGCAGTAGGGGGCCAATGAGATTTTGAGGACAAAGCAGCTGCTCACACTAGAGAGGCCAGAAACCCTGAGGCTGGACAGAATTTACGTTCTGTCCAGAGACTCAGAGAGAACCATAAGGACATGGCCTCTTGCTGTAGGGTGTCATGTAGTGGCGCTGGAACACTGTCTTTAAATGTGCCTCAGCAGTCCGCATGTCGGTGTATGCACATTGCTTTTCTCTGCAATCTCTTCAACATCAGTTATTATTATTATTATTATTTTTACTTTTTCATAATAGCCATTCTGACTGATGTGAGATGATATTTCATTGCGGTTTTGATTTGATTTCTCTAATTATCAGTGATGTTGAGCTTTTTGTTCATATGCTTGTTGGTCACTTGTATGTCTTCTTTTGAGAAGTGTCTGTTCATGTTCTTTGTCCATTTTTTAATGGGGTTGTTGTGTTTTTTTTTTTCTTGTATATTTGTTTAAGTTCCTTATACATGTTGGATATTAGACCTTTGTCAGATGCATAGTTTGTGAAAACGTTCTCTTATTCTGTAGGTTGTCAGTTTACTTTCTCGATAGTTTCTTTTGCTATGCAGAAACTCTTTAGTTTAGTTAGATCTCATTTGTCAATTTTTGCTTTTGTTGAAATTGCTTTTGGTGTCTTCATCATGAAATATTTGCCCGTTTCTATGTTAAGAATGGTATTGCCTAGGTTGTCTTCCAGGGTTTTTATGATTTGGGGTTTTATATTCAAGTCTTTAACCCATTGAGAGTTGGTTTTTGTAGAGGATGTAAAGAAGAGGTCTGGTTTCCATCTTCTGCAAATGGCTCACCAGTTCTCCCAGCACCATTTATTGAATAGGGAATCCTTTCCCCATTGCATGTTTTTGTCAGCTTTGTTGAAGATCAGGTGGTTGCAGGTATGAAACCTTATTTCTGGGCTTTCTGTCCTGTTCCATTGGTTCTGCATCTGTTTTTGTACGAGTGCTATACTGTTTTAGTTATTGTAGTTCTGTAGTATAGTTTGAAGTCAGGTAGTGTGATGCCTCCAGTTTTGTCCTTTTTGCTTAGAATTATCTTTGCTATTCAGGCTCCTTTTTGCTTCCAGATGAATTTTAAAATAGTTTTTTTTTTTAGTTCTGAAAAGAATGTCACTTGTAGTTTGATAGGAATAGCATTGAATCTATAAATTGCTTTGGGAAATATGACCATTTTAATGATGTTGATTCTTCCTATCCATGAGGGTGGAATGTTTTTCCACTTGTTTGTGCCATCTCTGATTTCCTTGAGAAGTGTTTTGTAGTTATTATAGCAGAAATCTTTCACCTCCCTAGTGACCTATATTCCTAGGTATTGTGTTCTTTTTGTGGAAATTGTGAATGGGATTTCATTCCTGATTTGGCTCTCAGCTTGATTGTTGTTAGTGTATAGAAATGCTAGTGTTTTTTCTATGTTGATTTTGTATCCTGAGACTTTGCTGAAGTTGTTTATCAACTTAAGGAGCTTTTGGGCTGAGACTATGGGATTTTCTAGATATAGAATCATGTCATCTGCAAAAAGGGTTAGTTTGACTTCCTGTCTTCCTATTTGGATGTCCTTTATTTCTCTCACTTGCCTGATTGCTCTGGCCAGGACTTCCAATACTATGTTGAATAGGAGTGGTGAAAGAGGATATCTTTGTCTTCTGCAGGTTTTCAAGGGGAATGCTTCCAGCTCTTGCCCATTCAGTATGATGATGACTGTGAAACTTATTTTTTATTTTGAATCTGCTATTGTTTGGATGGTGCTTCTTGAACTTTTATTCTTTTTCCCCCTGGGGGCATGTTGTATATTGTTAATGATTAAGTGGCTTGATTTCTGAGTGCTTTCAGAGTGCCAAAGTTTTGTATGGGTTCCTTGGTTGCAAATACGTTCATGCAGTGACTTTCTCAGACACTGCTTCTTGTGATATAATTTTGTTCGAGGTGTAATTTAGGCCACATTCTAGTAGACACCATTTAAGAACAAGAACTGGCAGGTAGGGGTGGGGACAAAGGCAATGGAGAAGTGCATGTTTGGAATTTAAAGAACTTCTAGAAACTGTGATATTATGAAATTTATATCTGGTCTTCATCTTGTTTCCTGGCATAAAATTCCAATAATCCTTGGAATCCAAAATTTTAAATCTAAATTGGAACTGTAGGAAAATAACATGGTGCTGCTTTTCATTCTGAATGGATTTTGGGTGACAAGGTTGAACAGAGTAGAATCATAGGAATTATTTTCTAATTTCTCAAAAGGAGATCATTTTTAATCTCGAACCACCCCAAAACATTGAAGAACCCTTTCTTACGTGGATATCTAAATAGTTTACAGCACAATGGCAGAGTTTATTTCCCAAATGGTAAAACAAAATCACAGAGAATCTGAGTAACCTTGGTTTGTCCTACTTTAGCCGCTTGGCAGAGCCCAAGCTTTCTAAGCCAAGGAGCCAGACAATCACAGCGTTATTGGGTAAACTGTAGCTGGCCCTGTGTAAGCCTTCTCTGGGGCAGCATATGACCATAAGCTTATAAGTTTCTCACACTTAATCTTATCATCAACACATAATTTCCTACTTTTTTGGTGTGTTTCCTGTTGTCCTCTTTACAAAAAGTTAAAGGCTTTTTATTTGAGAGGCAGCACCAGGAATTTACCATGGCTGAACGAATCATTCCTAAGCTGGTTGTAGCAGGACAACCTGTGAACAAAGCCACTCAGACACCGGAGTGAGGAAGGAAGAGACCTTTCACCGGCCGTGGAGTCTTGGCAGACTTACGTCCCAACAACCAAGCTCCTAGAAGAACAGTTCCTTTCCATTTTTAAGGGGTTACCACTCTAAAGAGGGCACAGAGGTGAAACTGTGTCATTGCCCATTGATCTCACAGTCTTTGGCTTTTATTGATTTGCTAATTCATATTTGGCGGGCACGGGAAGGGAAGAAGGGAAAGGGTTACAGGAACCGAACGAAGGCAGTAATCATTTGGTGGCAGATGCAACTCTAAGGTGGGTCTGGATTGTGCAAACATGGAGTATGTGACTGGGGGCAGGTTCCTGGGTCAGAGGGAGAACATTCCTCTGCTGCATTCTCAAGGTTTATAAATAACATAAACACCAGTTACAGAATGGGAGTTATTTTCCCAGCCCTCAGGCCTCGCTGCGGCACGGCCACTGGCATCACCGTCTCCTGACTGCTGACTTCAGCTTCTTGCTATTTTACTTTTTCTACCAGCAAGCAACAGGCAGGACATAAATGGCTTCCCCTCACAGTTCCACCCTTTCTCAAAACTCTGCAGGGCTCTCCCGTTCCCGCGGGAAGGCTTCCTGCTGACTTCTGCCCTGCAAGTTGGTCCTGCAGCGTTTTCATGTGCTGCCTGCCCCCGTGAATTTGAATGGATTGCTCTGTTCTTTGCACAAGAGCAACAACATCTGCCTGGGAGGCAGCTTGTCCTAGTGGCTGGGATTTCTCTGACACACAGCTCCCCACACCTGCTGTGGGATGGTCTCACTGACATCTGGGCAAGCGACTGGAAGAGCTCCAGCCCCAGATCTACAGGTTCCCGGTGACAGGCAGCTGGTGTTGAGACAGTCCCGCCTTCTGCAGGTGGACTTTGGCGCTGGCCTCGGTTGTCCTTTTATAGACCCTACCTAATGGGAGGGGCACGACTTTCACCCTCCTGCCCAACCAGTGTGGCGGTGCATTGTTTATTCTTTTAAGCAGGTTATTTCTTGGTGTTCCTTGGCATAAAATGTGAACAGAATTAAAGGTATGCTTCTTTTAGGGTGTGGCTTTGCATGAAAAAGGTCTGTGGGCTCTTGAGGAAGGCAAAGCTCTCGTATAATAACTGACCCATAAGCTGTCTTTTGCCTGTCTTATGCTGCCAGCAGTGCCAAGCTGTCTCTGGCTGTTGGGCAGCTGATAAGCACTCTCATGAAAGAGCGGGGCTGAGACACACTGCAGGGGGAGTGTCACTGAGGCAGGAGCTCTGCCTGCAGAGCAGGGGCTGGGCTCCCTCCTGGCTCTGTCACTTATCAGGTGCAGGCCCTCGGCCAGTCCCCTCTCCTCTGCCAGTTGTGATTAACTCACCCTATCAAATGGAGGCTCGGACTCCATTTTCTCTGTGGTCCCACTGAGCTCCAGCTTTTTAAATTCTCACCTCCCGACTGCCTCCTGTGCTGTGGGCAGGTTCCTCAGTTACAGCACCCATGTGCAGGGGCGTGGACAGTGGAGGGCCTCATAGGCAGGGCCCAGGGAAGCCTGCGGGGGCATTCATGCTGTTTTCCTGGGGCAGCTGGGGGCTTAGACTGAAAACCAACAAGCCAGTGGAATGACTGTGACCTTGGAATGCTTTTTCTTTTTAGATAATCATGCTAAAATGGGAAAAAATTGCTTACAAATCTACATTTCCCACTTCACTGAAATAACGTTAAAATGGGGTCACTTCAAACAAACTGGACTCTCTCACACTTTCCTCATCTGAGTCTCCTGACACCCCTGGCCTTCGCTCATTTAGGTGACTTGCCTGGTGTAGCTACTAGAAATGGAAGAATACTCTGAGGGCATCTGGGAGACATTGCTCTGTAGTGGGCTTCCCAGAGGCCAGTGTTAGGGATCGGAGGGCCAGGCCAGGGCCTTGCTGCCCCTCCCGCAATGCCAGCTGTCTCTGTAGTTTTGTGCTTGGAAAGTTGATCCCAGCTGAGAATGGCAGCCTTAAAATGTCTCCAGGAGGGTCTTGCACCTCTTGAGTAACCCGAGAAATCTGCCAGGACTCTGGGGCCGTGGACAGGGTTTGCAGTGGGCCTTGGCACCAGCTTCTGGAGTTCCTCCTATGGCCCCTGCTGCTCTGGTCTCTGCCACCCAGAACTGCCTTGAGAAGTGAGTCTCAGGCAGGACTACAACAAGGCCCCTTGAGTTTGGGGAGCTGGTAGAAGAGGGACTGGAGGAAGCCAGAGAGAAAAGAGTTAGGGAGACTTCTTGCAGCTCTGCCTGCAGATCCAGGGAGTTGTGCTGGGTGTCCTGGAGCAGCTCAACTTGAAGCTGGAGCCCAGCATGGAGGAGGAGACCCTGCAGGCCATGTGCTCACTGGCAGGTGGCAACACCCAGACCATCATCCCCATCCTGTGCAGCAAGCCACTGCCTTGGGACAGGTACCTCTCCCCTGGCCCAGGGCACATTCTGCAGCCCAAGAAACCATCTCCTGCTGTCTGGCCCCAAGCCCAAAAGTCACCCTGAAAAAATGACTTTTCTCTGTCCCTGCTTTTCTTGGATGCCCATCAAGCCTCATCCTTCATGTCCTCTGTTCAATTCTTCTTTGGTCTCACTCCCTCTAGTCCCTGAAAACTGGCTCTTCATGGGCCTGAGACCAGACTAGTTTTAGGGGCTAGTCAGCAAGGCCCATGACACAGCTGTCCCTAGATCCCGCAGAACCACTTTGGGCCTGTGGAAGGCTTTCGACACCCAGTAAGAGACCGCCATTGGTGTCCCACAGCTGCTCCTTGGCATCATGGAAAAGACCCAGTCCAGGCAGGAGGCTCGGGAGATGGACTTCCAGCCTGTGGTGCTTAGTACAAGGGAGGAGAGGGGATCCAGGGCTTCCTGTTCCTGGAAGTTGGGGGTAGAGGGAAAGATTGGTCAAAAGATTTTGTAACCAGGTGACAGAAGTGGGGCTGTGGGGACATCCCTGAGACGCTCGCTGTTCCCCGATTGGATGTGCTTTTTCCAGGTCCTTGGGCTCTCACTCACCCAAGAATGGGGAGGAGAGCCAGGCAGCATGGTGATATTGTTTAAGTAAATATCAGACTCAAACAGCTTTGCAGAAAAGCAATTCATTAGGCAGAGAGAGAGAGAGAGAGAGAGAGAGAGAGAGAGAGAGAGAGAGAGAGACCTCCTATGCTATCATGGTAAGAGATCCAGAGATGGAGTCCACACAGGTAAAGAGAGTGAGAGAGAAGGCTCCCACGCTGCTGTGGGAGGCATCCTAGAGAGGGAAATCCATATAGGTAAGGGAGTAGGGGGAATTTAACCCTGGAGTTACTCCCACCCCATTCAGATTCTCATCCAGTGAGAGGAGCTTTTCCAGACTTCCTCTGGAGTGATTGGTCTTCAACTCTGATGCTAAATTGGCTGCCTGGCTTGCAATAGAGCCCCTCCTTCCAAGGCTTTTGGTGGTCTTTTTAAACAAAGGAAGCTCACCTGGCTGTCTACCTTCCCACGCACCGGAAAGTTAGACAAAGAACTCTAGGCTCCCGGATAGGGGGTGGATAGAGGTACGGCGCTGGGAAGTTCTTGCCTTTGAAACCAAGCCTCTTGTGGACCCGGGAAGAGAAGTTAACATAATCCCTTAGTGGCCCTCTGAACAGCAAAGTCCAACTGCTGTTGGGACATGGGTGTTGATCACTCTTTAGCTACTTCCTGCTGAATTGGGGTGTAGAAAGGGCCCTGCAGTTAAGGTTTCCTGCAGAGGGGAGTCTTTTAGGGGTGCAGGTTGATTGAGAGGTCCATGATAGAGTTCAGGAGCAAGGACATTCAGGGTTCCATTTGCAGGATTATTTGAGGCCTTATGGTTTTAATTCTAGAAGAAACAAATGTGACAAGAAGGTTAAAGATGAGAACCTTCTTGTTCTCACCTTTGAGACGGCCAACAATAATGGAATGGTTATAAACAGGCCTAGGAGAGGATAGAGCCAGGACAGCCAGTTGTTAAACAAACTCCGCGATACTGATTTTTGAAGGTTTTTAGCCCTATGTTTGATTGATTCTTGAGTTTTTTTTTTAACTTTGAGACAACACTCAGTTGGTTTATAAAGTAGCAGCCTTCTCTTCCTAGGAAGAGACAGGTTTCTTCTCTCTTGGCTCTTAGCAGATTTGGGGCCGTTCTACTTTGAAGAGCTATGGCAGCTAAAGAGTTAAGCTGTTTCTGCAGAGTGAGCTGCCTCTGCAGAGGGAATTAGCAACCTTTTCATGTTATTAACTCCTGAGATGGCTTATATTAAAATTGAGTAGAGGTAGTAAGTTTTCTTTTTTCTTTTCTCTTTTTTGTTTTTGAGACGGAGTTTCGCTCTTGTTACCCAGGCTGGAGTGCAATGGCGCGATCTTGGCTCACCGCAACCTCTGCCTCCTGGGTTCAGGCAATTCTCCTGCCTCAGCCTCCTGAGTAGCTGGGATTATAGGCACGTGCCACCATGCCCAGCTAATTTTTTTTTTTTTTTTTTTTTTTTTTTTTTTTTGTATTTTTAGTAGAGACGGGATTTCACCATGTTGACTAGGATGATCTCGATCTCTTGACCTCGTGATCCAGCCGCCTCGGCCTCCCAAAGTGCTGGGATTACAGGCGTGAGCCACCGTGCCTGGCCCAGAGGTAGTAACTTTTCTAATGCCGGCACCAAGTTTTCCTATTATTCCGGCTTCCCCTCCCCTACTATGAAAGGAATAATTGGAGACAGCAAAGTCAACAGTGATAGTCCCGTTAATGCCAGGATGTAAATTAGACTCATGAGCAGTTACTTTCTTGGGGATCTTGTCAGAAGAGCAAATGTACATCCTCGAATGGCTCGCAGGTGTACAAAGGGTCATCTCCTGGAACTTCAGGCTGAGGAGTGGAGGGCCTATGATTTTCTTCAAGTGTCCAAGGCTTTAGCCAAGTGTGATTAATCCATGAGTCAATTCCCACAACTTTAACTGCCGTTGGGATAGATGGAATAACCAAAAATGGTCCTTCCCAAGATGGGTCTAGAGAGGGAGAGTCTGAGGGGAGAGACTTAACAAGCACCAGGTCTCCAGGCAGAACAACCCTTTGCCTTTTCCCTAGGGTGTTCTTCAGATAAGGTGCTAAGAGCCTGTTTGTACTTAGCCAAGAAGGTTATATCTTTTATTAGATTTGCTGTTTCCTTGTCTAATACAAGATTGTTGGTAAGAAAAAGCCATCCTTAAAGCATCTCATAGGGGCTGAGTCCTATTTTCTGAGGAGAGTTTCAAGACCTTAAGAGTGCTATTGGTAATGGAGAAGGCCACGGGAGGTGGGTTTCCTGTGCCAGTTTCTTTAGGTGTCTCTTAAGAATTTCATTTATATTTTCCCCTTTCCCTGAGGACTGAGGCCTCCAAGCACAGTGGAGATGATACTGTATTCCTAACGCCCTGGAAATTCCTTGGGTCACTGCAGCTTTGAAGGCAGAGGTATTATCACTTTGAAGACAGCAGGGGAGTCCGAATATATGGATTATTTCATTAATCAGGACCTTTATTACCTCTTGGGCTTCTTCTGGTCTACAGGGGAAAGCCTCAGCCCAGTTTGTCTAGGTATCTACACATACTAGCAGATATGGATATTTCTGAGACTTAGGCCTATGGGTAAAGTCCATTTGCCAGTCCTCGGCTGGGTAATGACTCACTGTTCCCCGGAGGAGCTTTGCGATGTGCCAAAGGTCTATTTTTCTGGCATATTTCATAACCTTTGACTATTTGTTGAACAGCCTTGAAGAGACCTTTCTCTGTAAATATAGATTTGGCTATTAGATGTGCATTCTCTATACCCATATGGAAGGTTTGATGCAGGGTTTTAAGTACTTTTCACTAGCCAGCAGCAGGTAGGAGTACTTTCCCTCCTCAATAGCTAGCCACCCTGAAGGGAGATGATCACGTCCCTGGGAGACTGCCCACTCTGCCTCTGCTGATGAGTACTGAGGTCTAGTTCCCTGGAGAGGGTTTTCCCATATTAAAGGTCCTTCTCTAAATTCTTGTCTAGCTGTCTTTTTTGCCTCTAGGTCAGCCTGGTGGTTGCCCTCTGCTTCCTCCTTATTTCCTTTCTGGTGACCCTGGCAGTGTAAGACTGCTACCTCTTTGGGTTCTTGGACAGCTTGTAATAAGTCTAAAATTTCCTTATGATATTTGATGGGAGTTCCTGCCAAGGTTAGGAGCTCTCTTTCCTTTCACACGGCAGCATGGGGATGCAGAAGCACATTTGGAATCTGTGTACATGTTTATTCTCTTTCCTTTTCCTAATTTCAGAGCTTGAGTGAGGGCTACTATTTCTGCCAGCTGGGCACTAGTTCCAGGAGGAAGGGAGTTACCTTCAAGCACTGTTTGATCACTGACTACTGCATGTCCTGCTTTGTGAACTCCATTTTCCATAAAGGAACTTCCATCAGTGTATAGGTTAAGGTCAGGATTGGCTAGAGGAGTTTCTAAGAGATCCTCTCGAGCTGCATAGTTCTGAGCTACAACCTACTGACGGTCATTTTCTGTGTCTGCTTCTTCCTCAAGAAGAAAAGTAGCTGGGTTGAGGACTGCACACGTGCGCAGCTGAAGCACAGGCCCTTTGAGCGCTAAGGGCTGATATTTGAGTAGGTGATTGTTAGACAGCCATAAGCCTCCTTTAGAGGCCAGAATTCCAGCTACATGATGTGAAGTCTGTACAGTTAGATCTTTCCCTTGCACTATTTTAACAGCTTGTGAGACCAGTATAGCCACTGTGGCTATGACTCACAAGCAGTGTGGCCAGCGTTTTGCTACTGCATCAATTTCCTTACTTAGGTATGCCACCAGATGTGGCATGGTCCCCTGAGTCTGAGTGAGAACCCCCAGTGCCACTCCTCACTTTTTCATAGCATATAGGGAGTTGTTCCCTGTAGGAAGGCTGAGAGCTGGAGTCTGCGGTAATGCCTGCTTCAGGGTCTGAAAGGCTGCCTCAGCTATAGGGTCCCATTGTATTAGATGGGTGTTAGCTTTTTGGGTTTCCTTAATCAGAGTGTATAATGGTTTTGCTATTTCACCATATCTGGGAATCCACAATTGGCAAAAAATAGTTATTCCCAAGAATCCCTGCAACTGTTTTAAGGTCTTTGGATGGGGGAAGGCCAGTATGGGTTGGAGACATTCTTTATTAAGGGCCCGAGTGCCCTTAGACAGGACAAGCCCTAGGTATTTTACCTCTTGCCTACAAAGTTGGGCTTTGGGTTTGGAAACCTTATATACACAGGTAGCAAGGAACTTTAGGAGGTCCTGGGTGGCCTGCTGACACTGGGTTTCTGAGTTTGAAGTTAAAAGTAAGTCATCCAGATATTGAAGAACCAGAGTACCTGGATGTGAAAAGTTACTAAGGTCCTGGGCTAAAGCCTGGCTAAACAGGTGGGGGCTATCTGGAAAGCCCTGGGGTAACACTGTCCAGGTGAGCTGAGAACTCTTGTCTAAAGGGTCTTCAAAGTCAGAGAGAAACTGGGAGTCAGGATGCAAGGGAACACAGAAAAAGGCATCCTTAAGGTCCAGGACTGTAAACCATTGTGCCTCTCCTGGTATTTGAGAGAGCAAGGTGTAAGGGTTGGGTACAGCTGGCTATAAAGGAATCACAGCTTCCTTAATAAGCCTGAGATCTTGCACCAGCCTCCATTGTCCATTAGGTTTTTGTACTCCTAAAATTGGAGTATTACAAGGGCTGTTACAGGACTTTACTAGACTCTGAGCTTTTAAGTTCTTTACAATATCCTGTAGCCCCTTTTTGGCTTCCAGTCTTAGGGGGTACTGTCTTTGATAAGGAACAGAGGTGGGATCCTTTAGCCTTATTTGAATTGGGCATGCATTCTTTGCCTGTCCAAATTGTCTGCCCATTTCCCAAACCTCAGGATTAATCCCTTCTTGAATAATGGGCAGCAGAGAAGAATTTCCTCCCTGATGAGGTTTATATAGATAATGGCTCCTGCTCTGGCTAACAGGTCCCACCCTAGTAAGGGAGTGGGACTTTCTGGCATGATGAGAAGGGCATGAGAGAAGAGTATATCTCCCCAGTTACAGCTTAGGGGCTGGGGGAAATACAGGGAGACTGCTTGTCCTAGGACTCCTTGGACAGTCACAGACTTGGGGGACAACCATCCAGGTTAGAAGAGTAAAACTGAGAAGGCTGCACCAGTGTCCAAGAGGAGAGTAACCTCCTGGCCCTTTATGGTCCACTTTACCAGGGGCTCATTGATGGTGATGGCTTGCACTGGTGCTTGCCCTGGGAACCTTCAGTCCTGCTGTTGGGTTATCTGGTTAGACACCTCAGGCCCTGGGAACCTTTGTCACCTGGGACAGTGTGCTTTCCAGTGATCCCCTTGGCATGGAGGGAAGGACGAGGTGGTGGTCCATTTCTCTGGGGACAATTTCTTACAAAGTGTCCTGTTAGGCCACAATGGAAACAAGCTTTGTCAGACTGGTGGCTAACCCAAGACTTTCCCTCATTTGAGCCCTTTGGATCTGCTTGCCTGAAGGCCATGACTAGGGCTGTGGTTTTTCTCTGGTCTCTCCTATTCCTTTCAGCCTGTTCCTCCTGGTCTCTATTATAAAACACTGAGGTTGCTAAGTTTAGTAATGATTCTAGACTCTGTTCTGGCCCCAGGGCCAGCTTCTGGAGCTTCCTCTGAATGTCAGCTGCTGATTACATAATAAACTTGTCCTTTAGTATTAACTGACCCTTGATGGAGTCTGGAGCTTCCTCTGAATTTCAGCTGCTGATTGCATAATAAACTTGTGCTTTAGTATTAACTGACCTTTGATGGAGTCTGGTGACAGGGGAGTATACTTTCTTAAGGCCTGCAATCACTCGAGGAAGGCTGTTGGGTTTTCTTCCTTTCCCTAAGTTATGGTGGATAACATTGCATAGATCATGAGCTTCTTCCCAGTTCAACTTAATCCCTCAAGTATGCAGGTTAAGAGGTGCCTATGACTCCAGTCCCCCTGTTCTGAGTTAGGATCTCAGCAAGGGTCTGTACTAGGGACTGCTTGTCTACCTGTAGGAAGTCAATCCTTTTCCTCTGGCTTCATTTGGTTATGTATTTGACTAAGGTACCAGGTGTTCCCAAAGTCTTCAGCTGCTGCTAGGGCAGCCTCTGTCTCATTGCTTGTTAGGGTTTCACTAAGCAGTAGCATGATATCTTTCCAATGTAATTCAAAGGACTAACCCAGGCCCTGAAGAACATCTATGTACTTTTCTGGATCATCTGAAAACTTGCCTAAGTCCTCCTCAATTTTCTTTAAGTCAGAAAGTGAAAAGGGAGTGTGCACCTTAGTCAGACCAAATTCTCCTCCTACTGCCTGTAGGGGGCAGAGTCTGGGCATCCTAATAACCTGAGATGCCTTGGCTGTTTCAGCCTCCCCTGGATCCTTTTGGGCTATTGGAGCTAAGGAGGCCTGGTCAGCATTGGTGGAGGTAGGAGCCACAGGGAGTCCTAAATGTGGGGGTAGTCCTGAGGAGGAGTTAGTAGGGTATGAGGAACAGGCCTTACATAGCTGAGGATTATTCTTTAGAGAAAATAAAACTTGCACATAGGGGACCTCAAACCATTTAACTTCACTCTTATAAAACAGGTCTAATTGTAGAATGGTGTTATAATCTGTACTTCCCTTAGGAGGCCAGGTTTTTCCACTCAGCAGAGGGTATTTCAGCCATGCTGTTTGGGAGAGAAAAATGAGCCATTTCTTCAAAGATTGTGTGTCAAATTGGTCCCAGTTCTCCAGGGTACATTTTAAAGGAGACTTTATCTTGGGAAGAGTAGCACCCATCTGAAATCGAACACAGGAATGCCCACATCCCTATTTATTAATTGCAATCACTAGATCTGGGGCATCCCCCAGTTATGGTGCCAGTCCTGGGGCATTCCCAAGTTATAGCACCTTGTAATTTTCTTGTGCCCAAGATGCATGATCATCTTTTGGGGTCCCCAATGTGCTGGGTTTAATCATGCTTAACAGCATCATGGGTACTCACATTCACTGTTTACATGACTCCACTGACCACCATAAAGACATGTGCACTGCTGGGATGGGTGGTTTGTATCAATGAGTCCCTGATCCAGGCCAGTGAGGCTTGGGTGATGGGTACCAATATTCCCTAGCAAAAGTTCCATTAATATAGGCCTGATTATAAAGCTACCCTAGGAGTATAAACTTCTAGGGAGGGACCTCTGAGCAAAACAATCCAAAGAAGGTGGAGTGGCCATGTGGCTGAGGCTGAAACAATGACCTTAGGACCCAGGCCTCCTCTCCCACCCCACTTTCCATTATAGGAAAATGCACTAGGGTTGTGGGGCCTGTAATTGGCTACTGGAGCCTTGGACCTGGTTTGACTATGGTCTTCTAGATGGAGAAGTTCTGCCACAGGGTGAGCCGATCCACTCCATCATCTACAGCTCCTGGCTGGCTCACCATAGATGTAACCAGGAGTCCCAGGTTCTTGGCCTCCCCTGCCCCAGGAATGGGAGAAGAGGCCCTGGAGGTACAATGGGCTTGTTCAAGTAAATATTGGACCCAAAGAGTTTTGCAGAAAGTGATTTATTAGGGGGGAGAGAGAGAGAGAAGAAGAGAGAGAGAGAGAGAGAGAGAGCGCTCCCATGCTGTCATGGGAGGGGATCCAGAGATGGAGTCTGTATAGGTAAGGGAGTAGGGGGGATTTTAACCCCAGAGTTACTCCCACTCCCTTCAAGTTCTCATCCAGTGAAAGGAGCTTTTCCAAACTTCCTCTGGAGTGATTGATCTTTGACTCTGATGTGGGATTGGCTACCTGGCTTGCATTAGAGCCCCTCCTTCCAAGGCTTTTGGTGGTCTTTTTAAACAAAGGAAGCTCACCTGGGCTGTCTACCTTCCTGTGTATGGGAAAGTTAGACAAAGAACTCTAGGCTCCCAGTTGGGGTGGGGTGGGGGGTGGATAGAGGTATGGCACTGCAAAGTTCTTGCTTTTGAAATCATGCCCCTTGTTGACCTGGGTAGATAAATTCAGGAAGACAGTGAGAAACCTGCACAAAAAGGCTGAAAATTCCAAACACCAAAATGGCTCTTCTCCTTCAAAGGATCACAACTCCCCATCAGCCAGGGAACAAAACTGGACAGAGAATGAGTTTGATGAATTGGCAAAAGTAAGCTTCAGAATGTGGGTAATAACAAACTCCTCCAAGCTAAAGGAGCATGTTCTAACCCAATGCAAGGAAGCTAAGAACCTTGAAAAAAGTTTAGACAATTACTAACTAAAATAAACAGTTTAGAGAAGAACATAAATGGCCTGATGGAGCGGAAAAACACAGCATGAGAACTTTGTGAAGCATACACAAATTTCAATAGCTGAATCAATCAAGTGGAAGAAAGTATATCAGAGATTGAAGATCAACTTAATGAAATAAAGTGAGAAGAAATGATTAGAGAAAAAAGAATGAAAAGGAGTGAACAAAGCCTCCAAGAAATATGTGACTATGTGAAAAGACCAAACCTGTGTTTGATCGGTATACCTGAAAGTGACAAGGAGAATGAAACCAAGTTGGAAAACACTCTTCAGCATATTAACCAGGAGAACTTCCTCAACCTAGCAAGACAGACTAACATTCAGGAAATACAGAGAACACCACAAAGATATTCTTTGAGAAGAGCAACCACAAGACACATAACAGATTCACCGGGGTTGAAATGAAGTGAGGAACTATGTTAACTTCTCTTCCCAGGTCAACAAGGGGCATGATTTCTCTTTTCTTAATGTCTCTTTTCTGTTTCAGGATCTAATCCAGGACATCACATTGCATTTAGTTGTCCTGTCTTCACAGTATCCTCTGGTCTATGCCAGTTTCTCAGTCTTTTCTTATTTCTTATGACCTCGACAGTTTTGAAGAGTACTGGTCAGGTGTTTTTTAGAATGTCCCTCACTTTGGGTTTGCCTCATGTTTTACTCGTGAATAGATTTGAGTAATTGGGTTTGGGAAAGAATACCACAGAGGTAAAGTGCCCTACTCATCACAAAATATCAGGGTATACATGATATACACATGTCATCACTAGGGATGTCACCCTTGATCATTTGTTTGAAGTGGCATTTGTTAGATTTCTCCACTGTAAAGTTATTTACTGTCTTCCATACTCTATGCTTTGGAAGTAAATCACTAAGCCTAATGTAGGTCTGCTTGTAATGAATCCACTCAAACTTTGTTTAAGGGTTTTTCATTTCTCCTTCAGTTTTGAAATATATATTCACGATGCAGAGCATTCTTGGTTGACAGGTTATTTTCTTTCTTTTACCACTTAGTAGATGTCATCTTCATTGTCCTCATGAACACACAATTTTGACAATAAGTCATCTGTAATTTTTTTCTCTCTTTATATATGCAATGCCCCTTTTTCCTCTGGCTGCCCCCACCACCACCTGGTATCTCTCTCTCATGCCTGTTATACCTAGGTAGAGTGTGTGTGAGTGTGTGTGTTATACTTTCCCTACTTGGTGTTCTTTAAGTACATTGTACTGTGGTTTGGTGTCTGTCATTATTCCTACCCATTATTTCTCCAAGTATTTCTTCTGCCCTATTCTGTCATCATTTTTCTCCTGGTATTCCAATTATATGTCTGCTACATATTGTCCTATAGCTTTTGGTTTCTCTGGTCTAGTTTTTGTTCACTTCTTGTAGATTTCTTCCAAAATTGTTCCAAATTATGCCTGCCTTCATTTATTCATGCCCAGTGTAATCTACTTTTGTGTGTGGGCTGGATCTAGTAACTTGCTTCTAATGAATAGAATGTGGCAAAAGTGCTGAGGTATCTATTTCGATATTAGGTTAGAAAGAACTGCGACTCCATATTCCTCTCTGCAAGATTTCACACTCTTTCTGTTCTATGGGGATGTCCTCCTGGCAAAAAGCTAAGGGCAGCTTCAGTCCAACTTGGCAAGAAACTGAGCCCCTCAGTACAACATTCTGTCAACCATAGTGACTGTATTAGTCTGTTCTGGCCATCATAACAAAATACCACAGACTGGGTGACTTAAGCTACAGAAATTTGTTCTCTTACAGTTTTGGAGGCTAGAAGTCCATGTTCAAGTGCCAGCAACTTTGGTTTCTGGTGAGGGCTCTCTTCCTGGCTTGCAGACAGCCACCTTCTCTCTTTGCCCTCACATGGTCTTTCTTCTTTGCATGTGTGAAGAGAGAGCTCTCTGGTGTGTCTTGTTTTGTTCTTATAAGGATAGTAATCCCTGGATTAGGTCTTTACTCTTATAACTTCATGTAATGTTAGTTATTTCCCTAAAGGCCCTGTCTTCAAATATAATTACATCAGGGTTTCAACCTATGGATTTTGGGAGGGAACAAAATTCATTCCGTAACATTCCACCCTCCACTCCCAAATTCATGTTATTCTTGCATGATAAATATATTCACCCAATTCTAATAACATATAGGACCTTAACCCTTTCTAGTGTCAATTCTAAAGTCTGAAGTGCAAAAAGTCTCATTTAAATCAGGAATGGGTGAGACTCAAGTTATGATTCATCCTGAGGCAAAATTCCTTTCCAGTTGTGAACCTGTGAAGCCAGACAAGTTATGTGCATCCAAAAAACAATAGTGGGACAGGCATAAGACAGACATTCTCATTCCAAAAAGGAGAAGTGGGAAATTCCATTAGATCTTAAGGTTCAGCAGTAATTATCTTTGGCTGAATCCTCTGCCCTCCAGCCCACAGGGGTGGCAGCATCACCACCACAGCTGTAAGTAGCAGCCTGGCCCCCTTAAATTTTTGTGGAAGCTCCATCCCTGAGGCACTGGATGGAGGCAGCCTGGTCTATTGAAAGTGAGGAGATGGTCTCATCCTCTGAAACTGAGGACAAAACAGTCTTTTCCCTGGGTCTATAGTGGGAGGGACAGCACTGATGACCTCTGAATCTCCTTCAAGGTCATTTTTCCCTTTCCTGGAAGGATAAAGCATATTTACAGCTGAATATCTTTATTATCGCATCCTACAGAATCTCAGAAGTCAGAAAGCCTTTCATGATTTATTTCAACCCATCTCTATTCTGTTTGGTCTAAACTGTCAGGGTCTCTGCTGGTATAATCCGATCTCTACTCTTGGCTCCTGGTAAGATGGATTTAAAAAATCATGTTTAATTTCTTTATGGAGTGATTGAGGAGCCACACCATTGATGTTCTCTCCAGAACACACTTTATAATTTTTTTGCTATATAACTAGGCCGAGAATTTTCCAAATCTTCAAGCTCTGGGTTGCTTTTGTTTTTTGCTTAACAACGCTGTCAATTTATGTTTCCCCTCTACCCTTTCACCATTAGCAATTAGGAAAATCTAGGCTGTGCTTTTAATGCTTTGCTCATAGGGAAGATTTCTTCCCTTCTAAAAATCAAAAGTGGTGATTCACAAGTTCTATACTTTACAAAACACTAAGACGCAATTCAGACAAGTTCTTTGCAACTTTCTAACAAAAATCATCTTTTCTGCAATTTTCAATAACGTGTTCCTCACTTCCATGGAAGATTTCATCAGAATTGCTTTTAGCATTCATGTTTTTATTAACAGTCCTTTCATGGCAATTTAGGCTTTTTTCTGGCAGGCACCTGAAAACCTTTCCAGTCTCTATTCTCTACCCAGTTCCAAAGGCACTTCCACATTTTTAGGTTATCTGTTACAGAAGCATCTCACTTCTCAGTACCAAAATCTGCATTTGTCTGCTTGGATCGACATAGCAAAGTACTACAGAGTAACTCACTTAAATACAACAGAAATTTATTTTTTCACAGTTCCAGAGGCTAGAAGTTTATTTTGAAGGTACTGGGAAATTTGGTTTCTAGTGAGGGCTCTCTTCCTGGCTTGTAGACAGCCACATTTTGTCTGTGTTGTCACATGGCCTTTCTTCTGCACATTTGTGAAAGAGAGAACAAACTCTGGTGTCTCTTCTTCTTATAAGGACATCAATCCTATTGGATTAAGGCCTCATTCTTATAATCTCATTTAACCATAATTACCTCCTTAAAGGCCCTATCTTCAAACATAGTCACACTGGGGGGTTAGGGCTTCAATCTATAAATTTTGAAGAGACATAATTCAATCCATGGAATAACAGTGGCCATGGGAGCAGATCCTTCCTCAGTCAAGCTTCCAGGTGAGACCACAGCCCCAGTTTACAATGTGATTATAGCCTTGTGTGAGATCTTGAAGCAGAATATCCAGCTATTGCCCCAAAGAGATGGTTATCACATCCCTTATGCCTTTTTATCGTAAAGGTATGAAAGGGGTTCATTTAGATTGGAATCTTCTACCAAATATTTGAGAGTGAGAGAACCTGGGAGTCTAGAAATGGGAAAAACTTAAAACAGTAGTAAATATATTGTAGACGCATATGTTCTATCAAAGAATAGCAATACCAGGTTTTCATTGTTTAATGTTTTCAGTTCCCACTTCTGTGAGATCAGTTTACCAACAGTAGTTTGCTATGGATTCTGTTAGCATGAAAAGGTTTCCGGTCATACTGTATTTCAAAAATTTCAGGAAAGTGTGGCTAATAAATGATATACTAGAACAAGTTTCAGCATCCTCTTTTTGTATCTTCCATCACGTAACCCATCCTACTTGGTAAATTACATTTCCCCAAAGACATTTCATTTCAAGATAAATTTTTTTCCAAGAAAAAATTCTTCCTGTTTTCCTTCTGATTTCTTCTGACTTTGGACATCTACCTCAGTTCTGAGAAGTAAGAAAGAGACTACATTTTGAGAAAGGCACTTTATCATTTCAGAGGCACACCTCACTCATACGTAGCAAGCTCTGATGTTTAATTAGACTTCAAAATACATTTGGCATTAATTGCAGCAGAATTTTATTTACCTTTGTTGTATAAAGGCTTCTCATGTATCTAAGTTGAAAAGGACAAGAAAAAGCAAAGTTCTTGAATTTATCAATGGACATTTATAAGGACTTATTTATCTAAAGTATATAAATATTTTACATCTCATTTTAATTTCTGTATATATTAGCTTCTTTTTCACTAATAGCCCTACACAACATTGAAGTATATGGTATAAAAAATCCTGGCAAAGATTCTGATGGGTTCACTTGAGTCACTGGCTTTTCCTTGAGCATGTCACTGTAATCAGGGAGACACAGGCCTTTGAAAAGATGTAATCTACCATTCTTAACGTATATAGAAGGGAAAAAGCAATTTTCCTAAAAAGCAGGACAGGACATACAGGCCCACCAGAACACAGAACAATCACTATGAGCTCAGAAGCCACTCATGGTTTTCTGCCTAATGGTTGAAATCATTTAAACAAATGTTTTCCAAACTCATTTGATGACTAAGCTTTATTTTCTTTCACATAATCATTAACAATGAAAAACTAATTTTAAAGGACTCTATTTTGTTAAACATTTTTGTAGACATAAAATTTGTTCAATTATGTTTGTCGGTGCTCATGTTTCATCAGCAAAGCTTTCATAGACTAGCCAGTTTTTAGCAATATAACCTTTTCTGACCCTTTTAGCATAACTGGTTGAAATATGTATGCTAAAACAAACAAACCTGGTGACATAGTTTATCTTTGAGATAAATATAAAACTCTGCTTACAAGATCACATTTATAGAACAAACGTTTTTAAGTGTAAAACATGAGCCTTTTTGAAAGTTTAGAGTAGCAATTTACAGTTCCCTTTATTCTGCGAGATTTCTAGACATATTATTTAACTTCCTTTGTTTTCCATATCCTAACGTGATAAGGAAGTAGCAAAGAAAAAAACAACCTCAGCTTTTATAATGACCTTTCCTTTCGAGAACTATGAACTCAATTTTACAGTATTATCATTTCCAAATAACAGATCTGTTTCCACCTCATGAGTACACTTCTGGGGTTATATAAAAGAGGACCCAGGAGTTAAATCCTAAGACTCAGGAAGAAATAGTCCTGTAATGATGCTGCCTCAAAACTCTTGGAATATTGGTAAGGGCTTGCTTTTATTTTGCTCTGCCATTTGGGAGACGGTGGGTATAGTAAGAATATGTGTAACAACACACAGATATAAATATTATGTGGTAAGGTTAAAAAAAGACAGGACATGAGAAATATTTTAAAAATTGGAAGTTTTGTGGAGCTTAGAGCAGCAGCAATATTGGAGGCAAAATTGAAATCCAAGAAAGGAGGATTAATAAAGTCAACAGAAAATGTATTATAAAGACTGGAGATTTGAAGTCAAACAAGGATATAAAGTTGCAGAAATGGAAAGAAGGGATAAATTGGAAATTTACATTTATTGTTATCAAGTGCCAGGTACTACAGTAAATGCTTTAGGTCATTTCAATTTAATTCACACAGGTAACCTATTTTATAGATATTATTGTCTCCATTGGTAGATGGAAAATTAACACTTTTAAGAGATAACTGATTTATGTAAAGTTATAAAATAGAATCTACGGTTTAAATTCAGGACCAGTTAAGTCTGAGCCCTTGATCTTTCTGCTGTAAATTTTAGTAAAGCAAATAAATAAAAATGACAAAAAAAAAAAAAAAAGTTTTTAACGGGCCCAAAGAGTAAAGATTAAGAAAGAATATATGGCTAAGAAGTATTTCAGAGCACATCTGAAAATAGTCGTAACCTTTTAACTTGCATTTCATAGACATTTAGTGGAAATAAAGAATCACGAAGGGAGGTTTTTGCTGTATCTGGGACTTACAACTCCTAAGTAGGATTGAGGCTTTTGAATATGCACTGCTACTTCTGTTGACACTGTGTCTCTGTGCCATTACTCTGTGCAATTACTACAAGTCGACAATGTTTTGTAACTATTTTGCTTATGACTAAAGACCAGCACATGTCTAGAAAACCAGCAGAAGTTTTGATATTTTTCAAAGCCTCCTTTTTGAAAAAGACTTTCTACAGTTTGAGAAGCTTAGCTACCTTCTATCTAGCAAGGCTCATTTTAATGAATTACAGTCCTTCATAATTCCTGTGTGTTACTTAAAAGATAGTATTATTAAACTTTCAGCATGCTGTCTGCCATGTATCTAATTAGAAAAGGAATGGGAAAGTTGAAGGTCTTGAATTGGTGAGATGGCATTAGATATATAGAGGGTCACAAGTTCTGGCAATTAGACTTTAACAGTTCTCCATCACAAGGCTTTCCTACTGCACTATTTGTTCACATTCATCAGATCTTGACTGTGTTGGTGTCAGAGCTTAGTAGTGATTCTTTTTTTCTTTATAGGTCATTTTTAGCTCTAACCATTCTTACAGATGGGCACTCAGAGTTTCCTGGAAGGATTTAGGCAGATGAAATGGCCTCCTAGAATAATCCTACCCATGAGGTTTGATGGAACTAAATATTCTCATCATTAGGAACAAAAGAAATAAGAAAAAAGAAGACCAACTTACTAAGTGTTATGGACAAGATGGAAAAGGAAATTGGGACACTAATTGCCCATTCCACACTTATTTCTCCCTCTTTGGCTCTATAGGGAGGGTTTTCTCTTGATTTGGGTACATTTTCCAAGAATGGTGGATGTGACTGATGATAGTTATAATAATAGCATCTCCTCTATGGTTATTACTGACTGTTGTCAAACTCACTTGGGATTACTTCTTAGAGAAGTGCCCAGGATCCATTTAGTTCCAAAGCATCATTTGAAAAACTAAAGATGTCCACCAAAGCAGCTCTGCCTTCTATCTCTGCTCCTGCACAGCCCAAGCAGGATGGGTCTTTCCCGATGGGTGTTGCTCCCTCTGTCCTCTTAGGGTTTTTGTTTTTTGTTGTCTGGGATCACACACGCTCAGTTTAACTCTAACCTCATCTTTTCCATAAGATGCTAATTAAAATACTATTTAAGATACTTCTCTAATATTTACAACTATTACATACCCCTCAAGTAAACAGGATAATATATATTATTTTTAAGCATTTCTTATACATTTATTTACCCTGTAAATCTCTATGAATTAATCATCCCATTTGCCTTTAAAACAATCTTTCTAAAATGTAAATTTTATTTATTATACCCTAATTAAATTCTTTAAAGTCTCCAAATAACTCAGAATAAATTCTCAACTCCTTTCCTTGTATATTGCTCCTGCCTATCTCAGTTTATTCTTTCCCCACACGTGTAGCCTAAGTTTATTCGATGCAGAGCTGAGCATGACTGAAAAGAGACAGGGAGAAGTGAGGAAGTGGCAAGATTCTGTAGGAATAATAAAATAGTGACCCTGAAGAAAAGTAGATAGCTTTGGTAAATAATCATGAGCTCTATCAGCAATTATTACAGTGACCTACAAATGTTGATCTGCTTGTACATTCCAGCCACAAGCCACTGAGTGGCATGCAGGCAAGAGCTCTTATTCAGTCCTCTGTTCCCATAACAAAGCACCAGATCTCGTACTTACGTAGTACTCAGTAAAAGTGCAAATGAATGAACAAAGTAGGATGATAACGTGAGGAGGGAAAACACAGTAAAACTGAGGAGACGGTCAATCAAAGAGATGAGAAGTAAAAATAACTAGTCCCAAAATGCTAATCAATCCACCCCAAACAGCCACAAAAAAAAATTTGGACATAGAATGCAATCTTTCAGGGAATCGTGCTAAAATATCTGCCTTGTTACAAACCATTTGGTGCCTTTCCATCACAAACAGGAGCTAATCCTATAACTTTTTCTGGGAAAAGGACTTTTCTTGTGTAGTATCCTTGACAGGTGGAAGAATAATTCATCTTACTCTATTTTATTTTGGATTTAAGTCATTGAGGTCATCTAACATTTCTTAGAAAGACACGAAATTTTACCCTGCTATATTTTGTTTCTCTAGATTTTGGAATCTGCTGTTGTCATCAGAATGTTTTCTCTGCTGTGGTAATTTGCATCCTGTTCCTGAATTCCTGCTCTCTCATCGGCAGTTTTAGTGAGTTCTGACAGACGATAACTTTTGGGCTTACAATCCTCTATCATACCTTTCCCCTACTCACTCCCCTAAATGCATTATTTTGAGGAAAACAGAACATGTAAAAATAATGTTGGACCTTCAGTAGCTGTATTCTGTAAATAAAGGTGTCCAAAATAATTTTATGCATTTCATATTAAAATTTTGGCTGACATTTTTTCCCTTCAGATAAAGGTAATTTCCAAATTCAGCCAGGGACAATGAGTCAGGCCTGTAATCTCAGCAGTTTGGGAGGCTGAGGCAGGGGGATCACCTGAATTCGGGAGTTCGAGACCAGCCTGTCCAACACAGTGAAACTATGTCTCTATTAGAAATACAAAAATCACCCAGGTGTGGTGGTGTGCGCCTGTAAGCCCAGCTATTCAAGGGGCTGAGGTGGGAGAATTGCTTGAACCTGGGAGGCGGAGGTTATAGTGAGCTGAGATGGTGCAAAACCAGATAAAGATGATTTCCAAATGTAAAATGTCTCATTGAAAAAATATGTATACTGTATTTTTGCAAGTAGAAAAATAGGTTAATAAAAACTTACGATATACAGAAATCAAAGAATTAAACAATTAAAAATATATGTGTGTTAATATATTAATACCCAAAGAAAAACACTATTAAGTGTTTAAAATACCAATTTGTGGCATTTTTAATAGTTTTATATAATATATTTAAAAATTTTTTGCATTATATTTTATATATTGGTTATTACCTGTATTAAATTTTGGCCAGGCTGGTCTCAAACTCCTCTCCTCAGGTGATCCCCCTGCCTCGGCCTCCAGAAGTGCTGTGAGTGATTACTGAAATTATTTAATTGCTTTGTATTTCAGTAATTTTTCAAATATATTAAATTTCATAGATCTGACACAGAATGTTTTTAATTATATTCTACTTTTTAAATTAAGGTCAAATTTGTAGTTCAAATAAAATTTTATTATTGTTAAAGTAGATTCCTTTTTTTTAAAGAGACTGAGTTTGCCTCTGTTGCCCAGGCTGGGGAGCAGTGATATGATCGTAGCTCACTGCAGCCTTGAGTTCCTGGACTCAAGCAATCCTCCCACTTCAGACTCTCAGGTAGCTAGGACTCAGATGTGTGCCACTATACCCAGCTAATTAAAAAAATTATTTGTACAGATAGAGTCTCACTATGTTGTCCAGGCTGATCTGAAACTCTTGGCCTCAAGCAATCCTCTCACCTCTGCCTTCCAAAGTGTTGAAATTACAGGCATGGGCCATGGCACTTGGGCTAAATTAACATTTTAAATGCTGTGGAGATTTAATCATGGTATTCAAATGATTATTTATTTTAATTGAATGCTTACTTTATTTGTGTAATTTTCTTATTTCTGTTTAATCTTAGGTAATATTAATATATCTTTGTATATTCCAAACTAGTAGTGGTTCTTGTTCAGTCACAAATATTTTTGATTAAATGTATTTACTTTTTAAAATGCTTTAAATTTCTTGCTGTTTAATGTTATATTTGATTAGACAAAGTGGCTATTTTGTAACATATATACAAATCGCTAAGCATGATGTAACGGCACACATAAATCCATCACTCAACCAGGAAACCGGATTTTTATCAACCACTTTTTTCTACGTATGTTTTCCTCTTCTCTTCCACCTACCTTCCAATCCCACCAGAGATAATGTCTATCCTGAATCGTGCATTTCACACTACCTTACTTTCTAATAATATGATAGACATAGATATAGAGGCAGAAACAATGCATTGTTTAGTTTTGCTTATTTTAAGCTTTATAACATATCAAACTGCATTTAGTGTTCTGACACTTGCTTTTATTTTTCAACATTATATTTCTAAGCTTCATCTCTGTTGTTGCAATGGCTATAATTAATTTAGTTTTCATTAAGTAAAATATGTTATCTTGTATAAATAAATATTCCCAACGAATTTATCCATTATCCTGTCAATAGTTATTGGGATTTTTTCATTACTATTGTCAAATGTACTGGTATAAATATTCTTGTATATGTCTCTGGTGCAGATTTGTGGGAGTTTACTAGGGTCTTTATGTAGGAGTGGAATTACCAGGTTCTGAGCTGTGCATGTTTTCATCTTTACCAGATAGGATGAATTTCACCAGCAATGTCTATGTATTTTCAATGATTCATAGCTTCATTAACATTTTAAATTGTTCTAAATTTTTGCCAATCAAGAGAGTATGAAGCTACATCTTTTTATCTGAATTTTCAATTTCCTAAGTACTAATAAGTTTAAGCATTTCTCCATGTATTTAATGGTCATGTCTTTTGTTTTCTTCCATGAAATGTCTGTTAAGTCATTTGCCCATTTTGCTTATTTTTCTAAATTTATATATTTAAAAAATATAATCTAGATACTAGTACATAGTCATAATATATGTTGCTAATGTACTCTCCATGTTTGTGATTTTTCACTTTTTACATAGTGTCTTTTGAAGAACAGAAGTTCTTAATTTATCAGATTTTCTTTAATAATTTTTGTTACACCTTGGTAAAAATTTGGTATGTCTAAAAATTAGTAGAAATTAGAATCTACACATAAAAAAACCTTAATCAACATAATGAAAAAATAGAAATGGCAAACATCAATCATATTAGAATATACATCTGTGTGTGTGTGTGTGTGTGTGTACCAGCTACATTTTTGAGAGGTTTCATTACACTTAAGAGTTATATGATATGGGCACAAGCATTAGAACGCCCCTCACACACATTTCAACTAAAAAGAAAAATGCACATATAGAAAGAAATAAGAAACAGTAGTAGCACTAGGAAATGAGAAAGAGAAGTATAAGAAAACCAAAATTTCTAGTTATTCTCGTGAATATAGTATAGGCAAGACCACACTGAATGAAGACATGATTAATTCACAGTCCACTTTCAGAAAGAATATTGTTATCTCTTGTGAAAAATATATTCTCACTGAGTCATTAGGGACTGAAACTCAGAAATGGGAAGCCTTTTTAATTATAATTTATCTCCCTGTTTCTCTCTCTCCCTTTCTTCCTCTCTCCGCTTTCTTTTTTTTTTTTTTTTGTTAGATGGAGTTTCACTCTTGTTACCCAGGTTGGAGTGCAATGGCGTGATCTCGGCTCACCGCAACCTCCGCCTCCTGGGTTCAGGCAATTCTCCTGCCTCAGCCTCCTGAGTAGCTGGGATTACAGGCACACGCCACCACGCCCAGCTAATTTTTGTATTTTTAGTAGAGACGGGGTTTCACCTTGTTGACCAGGATGGTCTCGATCTCTTGACCTCGTGATCCACCCACCTCGGCCTCCCAAAGTGCTGGGATTATAGGCGTGAGCCACCGCGCCTGGCCTGGTTTTTTTTTCTTTTTTCTTTCTTTCTCTTTCTTTCTTTCTTCCTTCTTTCTTTTTCTTCTTTCCTTTCCTTCTTTCCTTTCTTTTACCTTCTTTTTCTTCTTTTCTTTCCTTCTTTTCTTTCTTTCTCTTTCTTTCTTTCTTTTTCTCTTTCCTCCCTTCCTTCCTTCCTTCTTTCTTCTTTGTTTTTCTCTCTTTCTTTCTCTTTTTTCCTCTTTTTCTTCCTCCTAACTGCTTCTCTTTCTCCCTTTGGCTCACTTGCTTTTACTAACATACCCTCTCATCATTATCATATGCACGGAATTCACCATAAAGTTTCACACTGAAAAGTCATGGTTGCTTTAAAGTTTTCTCCCTTCATATTATTGTCCCAATTAAATTTTTATTGTCTGTTCTTCAAAATTTTGGCTCACAGGTAGATTTGGGTTAATATTAACTTCACTTGTTTCAAGTTATCATCCATTTTACTTATTTCAAATTTTTAAGATGGGAATGTGAGTAGTCAATGGTCATCTGAAGGACTGACCTTTTCTGAAGCTGTTATCTACCTGTGGTCCACATAGCTGTTAATTAGGGATGGTAGAGTAACATATTACAATCATGGATGATTAGGTCTTCTTGCCCTGCAAGGCCTGTTGTAGGATGTATTTAAAACATTTGAGGATATAAATACTCAAAAGTATTTAATGCTGTAGATTTTATTGAATAGAAAATTATGTCAACCTTACAAGATGTTTTCAATTATTAAGACTATAAAATATCTCCTTTAAAAATATAAGCTGGAATCCTCAAATATAGGTTATTTTGAAACTGACTGGTCAAGGGACTTTCTTTCATTCTGGCTGCAACACAGCCAACTTTACCTTTTATATGGTTTATATTGGTAAGAATTGCATCCAAAGGAAAAATTTCTTTCCCTTTTTTTAATTTTCACATTGTGATCCAAAGCAAAACTATGCTGCAAGGTGGTCTCTAGTTCCCTATGGTGAAAAATTAAAGCTTCTCACCTCAAATTTTCTCATTTTTTCTTTTCTCTCTACTATAAGTTTTAATAACAACAGTTAAGCTAAATGATCTTCATCCATCTCACCTACTTATATTATTTCTGCCTTCTAACCTTTGCCACTTCTAATGTATGTTTCTGTCTTTCTTGCAGATGAAACAGATTTGGAGTTGAGGCTGATTGATGGAGATGGTCCCTGCTCTGGGAGAGTGGAGGTGAAATTCCAGGGAGAGTGGGGAACTGTGTGTGATGATGGGTGGAACTCTACTGCCTCGATTGTCGTGTGCAAACAGCTTGGATGTCCGTTTTATTTCACCACGTTTGGTTATGCCATGCCTACATATGGAAAAATTTGGCTTGATGATGTTTCCTGTCATGGAAATGAGTCATTTCTCTGGGAATGTCAACACCAGAAATGGGGAAGCAATAACTGTGACCATAGAGAAGATGTTGCTGTGACCTGTTATGGTAAGAGTCTAACTAGAGTAAGAAGGCAAGTAAGACCTAGTCAGGAATCATCTGCTGGGAGATAGGGGTTTCTATTTTGACTTTGACAGTGTCCCTCTGAGAGACGTATAAAAATATTTTGTATATTTTTATATGTCTTCCCTTACTTCTAAAGTAATGTCTAATTACTTTTCTTTTTTATAACTATAACTGAGTTTAGAAAGAAATGAAGAGGGGGAGAGAGGAGAGAGAGAGAGAGAGAGAATGCATTAGTTACTAATGTAATATCTTTATCATAACTCTAATTGAGTTGAGAAAGAAATGAAGGTCGGGAGCAGAGATAGCTTTGATTTAAGTGCCTTTTCTCATGTACCAGGTACACTAAAAGAACAAATATTTTTTGAAAAATGAGGCATAAAATCAAAGCAAAATGATAAAGAATATCATGCTAATGATTGATTTTTTTCACCTAGGATTTTTTGTGTGTGTGTGCTTGTGTATTTGTGTTTAGAAAAAAAGTCTCACATACCCCTCCTGTAAGTATTTTCAGTTAATTTTTTTATTTTTGGTAACTTCATTCATTACAGGGCTATCTTCTAAATATCCTTTCGATTTTATTTCAGGCACAAAGTTGGACCAATTTCTGATATGTCTGCTTGTATTTCTCATAGATAAAACCAATATGAGTCTGAGGCTAGCGGATGGAAGCAGCTCCTGTTCAGGGAGAGTGGAGGTGAAATTCCAAGGAAGGTGGGGGACTATATGTGATGATGGATGGAACTTGAATACTGCTGCCGTGGTGTGCAGGCAACTAGGATGTCCATCCTCTTTTATGTCTTTTGGAGTTGTTAGTAGCCCTGCTACCTTTAGCCCCATTTGGCTGGATAACATTTTATGCCAGGGGAATGAGTCAGCAATCTGGGATTGTAGACATCATGGATGGGGACATCATGACTGCAGTCACAACGAGGATGTCACGTTAACTTGTTATGGTAAGAGCCCAAGACATCATGTGGAAGAAAGGAGCAATTTGTTTAGAAACAAAACATATGGAAAGAAAAAGGTCAATCATTCTCTGGAGAAGAATTTTCTCTGGTTATAACAAATTTTTGTTACCCCCCAAAATTGCCCCATTCTGGAGTTCTTCTAAACACCCTTCCTAAAACTGCTCTTCCTAACAAATTTAAAGTACATTTTGAGTTTTAACATTTTCTGATCACTGAGCAGCATTCCATAGGCTGACCAAATCTTTTTTCTCAAAATCTGCAAACATCATTTATTTAATTCCTCCAGCTACCTAGGATCTGCAAAAGGAACATCAGCAGCAGAATTAGCAAAAGTTAGTTTCGTATTTTCACTGAGTTTAAGTAACCATGACAGTCCCCAAAAGTGTGAAATAGAGTATCAAATTCTTGCCAAAGTTATAGCTTGTTGAGAGCAAGTATTAATGATGAGGGTGGTATATAGGGATAGAAACAAAAGAGAGCAAAGGGAAGTCAAGTCTAGGTTTGATGCAGTACAGTTGAATGGGAGAATGAAGTGAGAAAGAGGGCTTTAGTCCAGAAGCTGGTAAATCATATCAAAATACTGGCTTATGGTGGGAGAATACTACTCTGAGTGGAGAAAGGAACTCTAGAGATCAATGAAAGTGACAGAGAGATGATTTTTCTAGGACTTTTTCTTGTGGTATACTAGGCACAATGATTCTGTAAGAAATAAGAAAAAGGTATGTGTTACATATTTTATCCTCAAGGAACTAATAATCTACGGGGCAAACAACATGAATACATGCCATGTAAAGAATATTGAAAGTGAATGTAATGTATATTTCATACTAAATAGATTCCATTGACTTCTTTTTAATTTTTTTTTTTTTTTTTTTTTTTTTTTTTGAGACAGAGTCTCGCTCTGTTGCCAGGCGCCAGGCTGGAGTGCAGTGGCGCGATCTCGGCTCACTGCAACCTCTGCCTCCTGGGTTCAAGCAATTCTCCTGCCTCAGCCTCCTGAGTAGCTGGGACTACAGGTGCACGCCACCATGCCCAGCTAATTTTTGCATTTTTAGTAGAGATGGGGTTTCACCATGTTGGCCAGGACAGTCTCGATCTCTTGACTTACTGATCCGCCTGCCTCAGCCTCCCAAAGTGCTGGGATTATAGGCACAAGCCACCATGCCTAGCCTTCTTTTTAATATTTTTTGTCACTACGATTGACTATGTTATGTAGCCAAATAAAATATATTTTCTAATATTACTCCTTATTTTAGTTTATGGATGATAGTTAAAACCATAAAGGGGATATCTTGGCAATCAAAATAGTCTAGGATTTTATAGTTTTACTTAAAGGTGTTTGGCTTCAGTGATAGATTTTTCAGTTGCAGAAACTCAATTTTGCCAAGGGCAACCAGAAATTATCTGATTCAGGAGCATTTATCCGTTACTAAATTCATAATAGAATGAAGTATAAACAAAGCCTCAAATTTTTGAATTGGTAATTAGCAATTAGCAAAATAACTACCAAGTAGGCCACAATGTTTTTGAAAATTGGTCAGAATATACACTCTTCATAGGAAATTTATTATATAGTTGTATAATATGTTTGATGAGACTTAAAAGCAAAAGAAGCAAGGGAAGTAAGTTATAATTAATAATTGACCAGTACCATCAAATACAGACAATCTGAAACCTCTATAACTTGGAAAGATACCTACACGATGGGAGTGAATTGTCATGTTCACTGAACAAGAATCACACATGCAAGTAAGACACTGTCAAATTCTTGCTATCTGGCCTGACTTTATTGTTTTATTAAATCACTTAAATGAGTTTGTTTGACATGTAAAAAGCTGTACATATTTAATATACACAACTTGATGAGTTTAAAGAAAACTATACACCCATGAAACCATCACCACCATCAAGGTCATAAGCATATGCATCACCTCCCAAAGATTCCTCTCACTCCTTTTTTTATTAATGTTTTGATGGTAAGAATATTTAGCATAATATCTACCTTCTTAGCTGCTTTTAAGCATATAATACAGTATCTGTAGGTCTTTTGGGGGTAAAATGAACATCTTAACAATATTAATTCTTTTACTTTCCTTTTATTTTATTTTTTTAAATTTTACTGTAAGTTCTGGGGTACATGTTCAGAATGCAGATTTGTTACATAGGTATACATGTGTCACAGTGGTTTGCTGCATCCATCACCCTGTTATCTACATTAGGTATTTCTCCTAATGACATTCCTCCCCTAACGCCCACCACCCAACAGGCCCTGATATGTGATGTTCCCCTCCCTGCGTCCATGTGTTCTCACTGTCTAACTCCCACTTATGAGTGAGAACACATGGTGTTTGGTTTTCTGTTCTTGTGTTATTTTACTGGGAATAATGGTTTCCAGCTTCATCCATGTCCCTGCAAAGGATGTGAACTCATTCTTTTTTTTATGGTGGCATAGTATTCCATGGTGTATATGTGCCACATTTTCTTTATCCATTCTATCACTGATGGGCATTTGGGTTGGTTCCAAGTCTTTGCTATTGTGAACAGTGCCACAGTAAACATAAGTGTGCATGTGTCTTTATAATAGAATGATTTATAATCCTTTGGGTAGATACTCAGAAATGGGATTGCTGGGTCAAATGGTATTTCTTGTTCTAGCTCCTTGAGGAATCACCATAGCGTCTTCCACAATGGTTGAACTAATTTACACTCCCACCAACAGTATAAAAACGTTCTTATTTCTCCACATCCTCTGTAGCATCTGTTGTCTCCTGACTTTTTAGTGATCACCATTCTAACTGGCATCAGATGGAATCTCATTGTGGTTTTGATTTGCATTTCTCTAATGACCAGTGATGATGACCTTTTTTTAAAAAAAAGTGTTTTTTGGCTGCATAAATACCTCCTTTTGAGAAGGGTCTTTTCATATCCTTTGCCCACTTTTTGATGGGGTTATTTTTTTTTCTTATAAATTTGTTTAAGTTCTTTGTAGATTCTGGATATTAGCCTTTTGTCAGATGGAGAGATTGCAAAAATTTTCTCCCATTCTTTAGGTTGCCTGTTGACTCTGATGATAGTTTCCTTTGCTGTGCAGAAGCTCTTTAGTTTAATTAGATCCTACTTGTCTATTTTGACTTTCGTTGTCATTGCTTTCGATGTTTTAGCCATGAAGTTTTTGTCCATGCCTATGTCCTGAATGGTATTGCCTAGGTTTTCTTCTAGGGTTTTTATGGTTTTAGATCTTACATTTAAGTCTTTAATCCATCTTGAATTAATTTTGGTATAAGGTGTAAGGAAAAGATCCAGTTTCAGCTTTCTGCATACAGCGAGCCAGTTTTTCCAACAGCCTTTATTAAATAGGGAATCCTTTCCCCACTGCTTTTTGTTGTTAGGTTTGTCAAAGATCAGATGGTTGTAGATGTGTGGCATTATTTCTGAGGCCTCTGTTCTGTTCCATTGGTCTATATATCTGTTTTGGTACCAGTACCATGCTGTTTTGATTACCATAGCCTTGTAGTATAGTTTGAAGTCAGGTAGCGTGATGCCTCCAGCTTTGTTCTTTTTGCTTAGGACTGTCTTGACTAAACATTTTGAGTGAGTTTCTTAATTTTGACTTCTAACTTGATGGTATTGTGGTCTGAGGGACTTTTTGTTATGATTTCCATTCTTTTGCATTTGCTGAGGAGTGTTTTACTTCCAATTATGTGGTCAATTTTAGAATAAGTGTGATGTGGTGCTGAGGAGAATGTATATTCTGTTTATTTGGGGTGGAGAGTTCTGTAGATTTCTATTAGGTTCACTTGGTCCAGAGCTGAGTTCAAGTCCTGTGTATCCTTGTTAATTTTCTGTCTCGTTGATCTGTCTAATATTGACAATGGGGTGTTAAAGTCTCCTACTGTTATTGTGTGGGAGGTTAAGTCTCTTTGTAGGTCTCTAAGAACTTACTTTATGAATCTCGGTGATCCTGTATTGGGTACATATATATTGAGGATAGTTATCTCTTTTTGTTGCATTGATACCTTTACCATTATGTAATGCCCTTCTTTGTCTTTTTTGATTTTTGTTGCTTTAAAGTCTGTTTTATCAGAGACTAGGATTGCAATCCCTGCTTTTTGTTTTGTTTTCTATTTGCTTGGCAAATCTTCCTCCATCCCTTTATTTTGAGTCTATGTGAGTCTTTGCACATGAGATGGGTCTCCTGAATAGAGCACACCAATGGGTCTCGACTTTTTATCCAGTTTGCCAGTCTGCATCTTTTGATTGGGGCATTTAGGCCATTTACGTTCAATGTTAATATTGTTATGTTTGAATTGGATCCTGCCATTTTGTTACTGGCTCATTGTTTTGCCCGTTAGTTGATGCAGTTTCTTCATTGTGTTGATGCTTTTTACCATTTGGTACGTTTTTGGAGTGGTTGGTACTGGTTGTTCCTTTCTATGTTTAGTGCTTTTTTCAGGAGCTCTTGTAAGGCATGTCTGGTGGTGATGAAATCCCTCAGCAATTGCTGGTCTGTAAAGGATTTTATTTCTCCTTTGCTTATGAAGCTTATTTTGGCTGGATATGAAATTCTGGGTTGAAAGTTCTTTTCTTTAAGGATGTTGAATATTGGCCCCCATTCCCTTCTAGCTTGTAGGGTGTCTGCCGAGAGATCCACTGTGAGTCTGATGGTATTTCCTTTGTGGGTGACTCGACCTTTCTCTCTGGCTGTCCTTAGGATTTTTTCCTTTATTTCAACCCTGGTGAATCTGACAACTATGTGCCTTGGGGTTGCTCTTCTTGAGGAATATCTTTGTGGTGTTCTCTGTATTTCCTGGATTTGAATGTTGGCCTAGCTTGTTAGGTTGGGAAAGTTCTCTTGGATAATATCTTGAAGAGTGTTTTCCAACTTGGATTCATTCCCCCCGTCACATTCAGGTATGCCGATCAGGCATAGATTAGGTCTTTTCACATAATCCCATAGTTCTTGGGGGCTTTGTTCATTTTTTTCACTCTTTTTACTCTAATCTTGCCTTCTCATTTTATTTCATTGATTTGATCTTCTATCTCTGATATCCTTTCTTCTGCTTGATTGATTCGGCTGTTGAAACTTGTGTATGCCTCACAAAGTTTTCGTGCTGTGTTTTTCAGCTCCATCAAGTTGTTTATGTTCTTCTCTAAGCTGGTTATTCTAGTTAGCATTTCGTCTAACCTTTTTTCAGGGTTCTTAGTTTCTTTGCATTGGGTTAGAATATGGTCTTTTAACTCAGAGAAGTTTGTTATTACCCACCTTCTGAAGCCTGCTTCTGTCCATTTGTCAGATTCATTCTCTGTCTTTTTTTGTTCCCTTGATGGTGAGGAGTTGTGATCCCCAGGAGGAGAAGAGGTGTTCTGTTCTTTGATGGTTTCATCCTTTTTGCACTTTTTCTTCCCATCTTCACGGATTTCTCTCCCTTTAATCTTTGAAGTTAGTATTTCAGGAGGAGTTTCTGAGTGGACGTTTTTTTCTGTTGAGGTTGGAGCTGTATCTTTTCTGACCTGTAGAGGGCATTGCTGGGCTCTCTAGGATTTGGTCAGGCTGCTGGGTGGGTGGTCCTTCCCTGGAGTTTGTTTGAAGGTGAGATTGGCCCTGCCTTCCCAATGGCGTCTCTCCTTCCCCAGCTGGATCTTCCTGGTTGGGGGTCAAGCTGGTGTATTTGCTGCCAAGCTCTCTAGTGAGGGCTTCAATTTGAGTTCTGTGGAGGTGGGGCCTACCAGGCCTTATGGTCTGTTTCCCTGCTTTCAACTCTACCTCTGTCTGCGGGATGGTCTGTCCTGCTGGTGTTAATCCAAACTTCTGCCCAGGTCCCTGCAACAACTTGCTGGCCGGGCAGTAGTAGCTGCTCAGATTTACATCGGCTACCCACCGCGCCCAACCCAAGGTGCCCAACTATCTGGCAGGGCTCCTGTGGACCATGGGTTGCAGGAGGGATGAGGTAAGCACACAATCCGAATTGGAGCATGGAGGGAGTTAAGTCCCCTGACCCTCCGATCTGGCTGCATCTTTCAGGTAGGGACGTGCCCCCCATCTTGATTTGCCCCCCTGGGTGGCTCGCACCCTGTGACTCCTTCCCTGGGCCTATTTTCAGAGCCCTATCAGTCCCACAGAAAGGAACCCGGCACCTCATTTGGAATCGTGAAGTCCTCTAGCCCTCTGTGTCTCATTCGCTGGGAGCTGGTTCCAGTGCTGGCTTCTCTCGGCCATCTTGATGCCCCCTCAAGGGTGATCCACCAGCTCGTCAGGCTCCAGCCCATTGTCCACGTTGATCCCGCACAGCACCAATTATGTTGTTGATGTCAGAATATACACATCTTTATATTTTATATCCACCAGCAAATTATTGTAACTAGCAATCTTTTATTTCAATTGAAAGTACTTTATTTAGCACTTCTTTTAAGGAAGATATGATGATAAACTTTCTCTGGTTTTGCTTGTTTAGGAAGGTCTTTATCTCTCCATTTCTGAAATTAAACTTTACCAAGTGTAATGTTCTTGGTTGGCAGGGTTCTTTTTCTCTTCCAGTACGTTGACTATTTCATCCTACTCTCTCTTAGGCTGCAAGGTTCTGTTGAGAAATTCACTGATAGCTCTATGGGAATTTCCTTGCATGTGGCTGGTTGGTTTTCTCTTGCTACTTTCAACATTTTCTCTTTGTGTTGACTTTTGACAATCTGCTTATCATGTATAACAGTGAAGCTCTCTTATGTTCAATTCATTTGGAGTTCTTTGGGATTATTGGTTTGGGATGCTCATTTTCCTATCAAAATTTGAGAAATTTACTATTATTATTATTTTTCAAATTTCTGTTTTTTTCTCTTTCTCTTCTCTCTAATTTCTTTAATAGATATATTGGTTCATTTAATGGTGTTGTATCAGTCTTGTAGGCTTTCTTTACTCTTTCTCCTTCTCTTCGTTCTTCTGACTGAATAATTTCAAGTGATCTTTCAGTTCACTGGTTCTTTCTTCTGCTCAAACAAATCTGCTGCTGAAGCTCTGTATTGAATCTTTCAGTTGCCATGGTATTTTTTTTTTCTCCAAAATTTCTGTTTGGTTCTTTTTAGTTGTTTCTGTCTCTTTACTGAACTTCTCATTTTGTTCATGCATTGCTTTCCTGTTTTTGTTTAGTTGCCTATCTATGTTCTCTTGTGGTCCATTGAGTTTCTTTAAGAAGATCATTTTTCATTCTTTGTCAGGCTATTTTTAGATCTTACTTTCTTTGGGGTCAGCCACTAGAACTTTATTTTATTCCTTTGGTAGTGCCATATTTCCTTCATCCATTGTGTTTGTCTTTTCATTTGAATAAGTAATCTCCTCTAGTCTTACTAGATGGAGCTGTGCGTTGGTGTTTTTTCACTTGAATAAGTAATCTCCTCTAGCCTTTACTGATGCTTTGGAGAAGATGAACCTTGATGACTTGACCTGACTAGAGATTCTAGAGGGTCTCTCAAACCTTTTCTATGGGTGTGCTTTATCCATTCCTTTTGTTTCCTGTTAGTGCGGAAGTCTTGGGACTGTGTATCTTCTCTCAATCCTGCAAAACCAGGCTGAGTACTGAGAGATTCCCATTTATTTTTCTTAGGCAAGTGCCCAGAAGTGTTCAAGGTTGTACACCTCCTCCCTATTCAGCAAAATCAAGTCAGCTGCTGATATCTGTGTGCTGTCTGCAAAAGACACATACACCATCTGAGGATCTTGTACATGCTGTTTAGAGTCTCATATGCACCGTCTTGGGAGGCCCACATGTGTCATCTTTGGAACCTCACACACATTCTGTGAGGAAGTGTAAGGTACTGCCCAGGGGCGAGATGTGTGGAATGATGGGGGTAAATGTTAGCTAGCTGAGGGATCCACAGGTCAGGCATTCTACAGGGCTTGTGAGCAGGTGTCTTGGTAGAGATAATGAGCTGGTTGGTAGGATGTGTGTCTAATTACTAGCATCCACTAGTTGCTGTAAGCCTCCACCCATTTTCTTTTCTCCTAGTGGTCCCCAGATTATTCAGTTGTGCTAATCTTCTCAGTGTGTTAGGTGAGATGAGACAGAAATGTTCCATAAGGCCAAGAAACTCAGGCACTCACTTCATTTCCATCTTCTCCCATGGGAGAAATCATACTAAGGGGGTCTCTCTTAGTCATAAGCTGTGCTGCCTAGGAGAAGGGTGATATGGGGAAAGTGAAAATGTTCTTCTTATCCTCTTCAATATGTCTATTTTCATTTATATTTTGCTCCATCAAGGTGTTTGAACTTCTTATATGTACCTCTAGGATCCCATAAAAATATTTTCATTCAAAAATGATTGTTAAAATTGTTCTTTCTGTGGGAGATATAAGGTCTTTCTGCCATCTGGCTTATGTTCTTTTGGCTTGCCTCTATGTTGATATCATACTTGCAATACACGTTTTTTTCCCTGTGATCTTTCTCTTTTTACACTCTCCAGATAGTGTGCAATATTTTTGCACTATAATTTATCTTTTCCTTTTTAAGATTACAACCATATCATTGTGATTAGAATTTGCATGTTTCTAAAATTATTTTTATTATGCATATACAAGTAGTCAACATTTATTCCATTGAAATTTTATGTTCCATTTCAAATGGTTCTTTATGGGAATATTATTTCAATTCTATTTTATCTTTTGACCAAGAATTGTATTATGAAAGATTCTTTAATTACTTATGTAGTTTTGGTGTCCTGCCTAAAACAGTATGAGAGTGTCCCACAGATATATCTTCAAACCCATTTCCTGGGGATCTATTTTCCTCTAATATACAACAAATCTTACAAGTTTCAGCCAAAAGATTTATGTGTTCTTAAGTGAATGAATACATCATTTATTGAATTACTTTTGTTTTAGAAATTAATGAACAGTTATTCCTAGTAAAATGAATTGAGAGTACAATATTTTAGCTTAAAACCATGAGTCCTTTGAGTCAGAAAGGCATGTTCAATAGAAATAAGTAGATAAATGATGTTTTCAAATCCAGGAAGACTTTTTCTCCTTGGTCTCACTTATGACCTAGACTTGTGTCTATTTTTAAGATAGAAAGGAATTGTTAGAGACAGTGAATGGAAGTAACCGATGTGAAGAAGTGGGAAACGTTAATGTCCAGGATCAGTGGGGAACTGTGTGTCATCAGAACTGGGATGCTAATAGTTGTTTGTAATTAACAGAGTTAACACTCTATAGTCAATGTGACTTTTCATCCTAATGTTAGTGCTTAATTCAAGAATATATAGATGTTTCATACATCCTACTTGGGAGATAAATAGCTCCTCTGGGTATGCGAACACTGTGACTGGAGGATGTATTAGTCAATTTGCATTGCTATAATGAATACCTGAGACTGGATAATTTATAAAGAAAAGAGGTTTATTTGATTCATGGTTCTGAAGGCTGTGCGTGAATCATGGAACCAGCAACGACTTCTGGTGATGACCTTAGAAAACTTACAATCATGGCAGAAGGCCAAAGAGAAGTCAACATATCATGTGGAAAGAGGAAGCAAGAGAGAAGGGAGCAAGGTGGTGCGGGAGGTGCCAGGATCTTTAAACAACCAGCTCCCCTATGAACTCATTACTGTAGGGAGGACACAAAGCCATTTATGAAAGACCCACCTCCATGACCTGAACACCTCCCACAGGCCCCACTTTCAATACTGGGGAATCACATTTCAACCTGAGATTCGGAGCGGACAAAACATCCAAACCATATCAGGGGAATAATAATGGTAATCATAATTTGGATACTGTAATTATCTGTTTAGTAAGACTTTTGACAAATGGAAATTTAAAAAAGGAAATCTATGTTCAAATTTGTCATAATGATTTATTTTTTAAAGGGAAAACTAGCAATATCATCTTTAAGAATTATCTCAGAATTTTAGGCTGTTCTGTATTCCTTTTACTCTCTTGAAAGTATTGTTCCATGTTTTTGTTTTGTTTTGTTTTGTTTTTTCTGAGACGGGGTTTCGCTCTTGTTACCCAGGCTGGAGTGCAATTGTTCCATGTTTTATGATTTTTTCTTTTCTGTTGAAAAGGGAATTGTCGTTTTTATTGAATTTTCTCCAAAGGGAACTCATCTTAGGCTCTTGGTGCTTTTAAAGTGTTTTTTTTTTTTCTGTTTTTAATTTCCATTTTACCATTATGTGCTTCGATGTCACATTCTTTGTGTTCCTGTGTTGTAGTTCATGACGATGATTGAATCTGGGGCTATATTTGAAGAGTCTCAATTTTTGGCAAATTCTTAACATATATGTATTTTTTATTTTGAGATGAAGTCTCTCTCTGTTGCCCAGGCTGGAGTGCAGTGGCGTGATCTCGGCTCACTGGAACCTCTGCCTCCTGGATTCAAGTGATCCTCCTGCCTCAGCCTCCCTAGTAACTGGGATTACAGGTGCATGCCATCACGCCCAGCAAATTTTTGTATTTTTAGTAGAGACGGGGTTTCACCATGTTGGCCAGGCTGGTCTTGAACCCCTGACCTCCACTGATCTGCCAGCCTCAGTCTCCCAAATTGCTGGGATTACAGGCATGAGCCATTGTGCTGGCCCTTATCTACTATATTTTCAATTTTTTTTTTTTTTTTTCTGAATTCTCTATCTTTTTACTCTCTGAAACTGCAATTACATGAATATTTGTTTTCTTATTCCCTACTTTGTGCCTCTTGAAACTTTTTTTCCTGCATTTCCTATGATTTTGTCTTTTTCTGCTTGATTCTGCTTGTATCCTACAGCATGCTAATACTTTTTTCTTTGATGAATTTTATTAAACTAATCTATTGTGTTATTAATTTAATTAACTGCATTTTTCAGTTCTGGAACCTTCAGTTGGTTTATTTTTATAGTTTTTTATTTTTATTTTTCTGCCAAAATTTTCTGTCTTGCCTTTTATTTTGTTGTACATATTAAGGATGGTGATTTACAATCTGTTTCTGGTAATTCATACCTCCTGTTGATTGTGTCTTTTTTTCTCTTGGTTTTTAATCATGTTATCTTCTCCATACTTTTATTATTTCTGAGTAAGATGCACAATTCATGAAAAATTATAAAGTCAACTAGGTGTAGTATGATTTTATATTTTTGGCAGAAGGTAATCTCAGATAACCTTAATTCAGTCACAGAGATTGAATCTTGGCTTCAGTTCCTTCAAAGGCTAGTCTGTTCTATTCCTTATTTCTAGAAATGTACCCTTTAGGACAGGGGTCTCAACCCCCGGGGTGTGAACTGGTTCCTGTCACGGCATGTTAGGGACTGTGCCACACAGCGGGAGGTGAGAGGCCGGCAAGAGAGCATCCCTGAGAGAGCTCCGCCTCCTCGCAGATCAGTGTGGGCATTAGATTCTCACAGGAACACAAACCCTATTCTCACAGGAGTGCATTTGGGGGATCTAGGTTGTGCACTCCTTGTGAGAGTCTAATGTCTGATTATCTGAGGCAGAACAGTTTTATCCTGGAATCATCGCCATTCTGCCCCATTCCCCCTCCTTTTGTGGAAAAATTTTCTTCCACAAAATCAATCTTTGGTGCCACAAAGGTTGGGAACTGCTGCTTTAGGATAGCTTTTCAAAGTCTGGGTTTACTGAGGGTCTCTTTTGGTGGGTTCTGAACTTTGTGTACTACAATTAGGCAGCTTTTACATAAATTAGTATACAAAAATAAAACTTAATTTATGAGGAAATTTTGAATACACTTAAATATATTTACAAAGATACATAGTTTCCTTTCTTATGCCTACTTTAAAAAAACACATTTTGAGTTAATATCCCCTATATATTGACTATCTCTTTTAAAATATATAACACTATAATAATCTCTTCTTGGAAAAATGCTAATTCCATCTTTAGGTTTATAAACTTACTCTATGGCCTCAATAATCTCACCTTCCGTAGAAGTCATATATACATGCAGTAGAAATGAGAAGTGTCATTCTTCTTTATTTCTTCTTTTTTTCCCTTGGATGACTGGATGTTGGGCACCAAAGAGACAAAAAGGGGAACAAACCCTGTTGGGCGTTGACTATCTCCCTTTTTATCTTACGCTCTTTTCTAGACATGGTAGTCAAAAAAGTACAAGTCCAAAACTGAGGCAGGGAAAGGCTTTTGCAAGTAACAGGATCTCTGCTCAAAACAACAAAAGCAAAAGGCAGTGTTTTGACTCAAAGAGCTGGTATACCCAATTGTGAATCTCTTTGAGTATGCCTACACCCTCGGGTTCCACATTATTTCTGGGAATCTATTTCCTTAATCAATTCTTAAATTAAGAAAAGAACATCTAAATAGAAGAGAAAATTTGGAGTGTCCTCACCACAAAGAAGAGATAAATTTTTGAGGTGACAGATATCCAAATTACCCTAATTTGAATATTTCACATTATATGTAGGTATAAGAATATCACATGTATCCCCAAAATACATACGACTAGTATGTATCAACAAAAATACAAAAATATAAATAGTTTAAAAATATTGCTAATATGATATTCTATTTCTTGAATCTAGCAATATATTAAAATAATAATACACTGTGACTAGCTGTCTTTCAATGAGTGAATGGGGAAAAACATTTCTATATTCTTACTATGGTAATAGTTACACAAATTAATACATGTATTACAATTCATAGAACTGTACACACACAAATCACAAAACCAGTCAATTTTACTGTATGTTAATTTATTAAATAAAAGTGAATAATCTGTAAAAAAAAAAAAACACTCATTTAACTGAGAGATATGGGGACAAAACTAGCAATTGGAGAGAAAGAAAGAGAGTGAGAGAGAGAGAGACAATGTACTCTTGGATTCTTAGAAGACCTAGGCAAAGACTGGGAGAAGTGGGAGAAGAGTGGAAGATGAAATTCCCCTTCTAAATAATCAAAAGCCGCCATGCAGCTGACGGTGAAGGCGCTGCAGGGCCGCGAGTACAACCTGCAGGTGCCGGAGGACGAGCTGGTGTCCACGCTGAAGCAGCTGGTCTCAGAGAAGCTGAATGTCCCCGTGCGCCAGCAGCGGCTGCTCTTCAAGGGCAAGGCCCTGGCAGATGGGAAACGACTCTCGGATTGTAGCATCGGGCCCAACTCCAAGCTCAACCTAGTGGTCAAACCCCTGGAGAAGGTGCTGCTAGAAGAAGGCGCTGGCCAGAGACTGGCCGACTCCCCACCCCCGCAGGTCTGGCAGCTGATCTCCAAAGCCTTGACCTGCCACTTCAGCGCGGCAGATGCCAGCAGAGTCCTGGAACAGCTACAGAGGGATTACGAGAGGTCCCTGAGCCGCCGGACGCTGGACGATATCAAACGGTTGGCCAGCAGCTTCCTGCACCCAGAAGTGACTGAGACGACGGGGAAGGGCTTCTCCAAATAGCATTTTCAGAGCATAGGGAGGTGCCCGACGCCAGGCCGTGGCTGAACGTCACACAATGTGTGTTCTCCTGTTGCAGTTGGGCTCATAATAATAATAGCTGGCAGGTACCTGGCTCTGGTTGGGTGCTGGGCACCACTCACAGCTTGACCTGGGTTTGCTTCCACACCCTTGGAAGAGGTGAGCCAGCACAGCGGAGGTGATGCAGTGGCGGAGCCCCAGCTGGAGTCCAGCAGCTTCTGAAAGTGCCTTGATGTGACAAGCAAGAAGGCGCTGCTTGGAGAGCTGAGCTCTCTCGTGTCATATTTAGCCCACTGAGAATATACACTCAAGCAACTCCCTCCCAAGCCTGAAAGGGGAAGCAGCTGTCACCTGACCTCTGGCGGGTCCAGCATAACCCTCAGCTCACCGCTGCAGGAGGCCAAGTTGCAGCCAGCCCTGGATCCCCCAGCTGCTACAGCTAGTGTGCGTTCTACAAATGGAAAAGCAGGTTGGGGCCAGGGAGTGAGAAAGTCACCCCAGCTCTGTGATGCAACTTCGGGCAAGTCTCAGTGCCACTTTGGTCCCCAGCCGCAGACTCTATACAATGAGGGCGACTTCCCGATCTGAGTCAGTGTCCTCCGCCCTGACCCCAGCCCAGGGCGGGGAGTGTTAACAGTGCTCTTCTCCCTTCTGTTCAGTAAACAAACTGAAGCCAAAAGCAAAGCATGGCCAAGTGTGACCCAGAGATGGGTGTCCTGGCCTTTGGAGACACAGCTCTTCTCTGGGGCACCCTGTCTGCTTGTCTCCTCCTCCAGGAAGCATTAGGGCTGATGGGTGACTCAGCAAGGCAGTATCAGAGCTGGGACTGGTGTAGGCATTCATCCTCATCCCCAGCACTTGCCTCCGTGTGGAAGACGAACACATCCCAGCCGCCTGTGTAGAGGGGCTCACTTCGTATGCTCCTTTTTGCCTGAGAGGAAACCTTGGGGTGCCAAGGCAGGGGCAGAAGCACGGGCTGGGTTCCAGTTCCTCCCCCAGCCTGCCCTGCACATGAGCACTAGAGGACATCGAAGCGCCTGCTCCTTGGAGGAGGCCCCCAGGGGTGGTGGAGGCTCGAAGGAAGCCACAGGCAGGAAGACACCACTCCGGCCCCTCCACCCTCACCAAGGGAGCAGCTCAGTGTGGTCAGTGCTCCACGTGCTGGAGACCCTCCTACCTGGGCCTTGGGAGCCAAATATTGAGTCCCCGGGCTGGAAATATGGACAGAGGCCCAATAGGTGAAGGCTTTGAAGAGCACACAAAAGCCCCTGGCCACCCACTGAGAGCTGGAAAGCCATGTATATGGCTTCGAAGCCATGTATGGAGGGACACACTTGTGAGCATGTGTGGCCTGCAGCTCAGGGGATACATTTACCAGGGTTCTTGTTTGGTGCCAGGAAATTAATTTTGGAAAGTGAAATAACATTAAAGGTGAATGTGAAACTTCTACTTTTATCCAAAGGAGTTATATTAGCTAGGCTGCTTCTGGTATCCAATAATTGGTTTAAAAATAAAGGCGATTTGTTGAATCAGTAAAAAAAAAAAAAAAAAAAAAAGGATATTTTAATACCCAAGTAAATGGCTATGGTGGGAAAGGGTTAAGGTCTTTACTCAAACTGCTAATCTACATCTGTGTTTACCATCCAATGTTATTTCTACCACAGTGGATGAAGATGGACTTTGAATATATGATAACTTTATAATGTTTCTGTCTATGTCAAGGTTCTGTGCTAAGGTAGCATTGTAGTTTTGTTGACTGAAAGAATTTGGTGGTGTATTATTTAAGATGCATTACAGAAAATGCATGCAGAACAGAATTAGAAAAAGGAACATAATGTTCAAGTTAATGTCTAAAGATGACTTTCTATTTCTTCATTTCAAGTAACAGGTGGGCAGTGTAGATTAATTCAGTTTTAGGATTCCCTTTGTATATCAATAACAAGGAGACAGAAAAGATTCATTTCAAATAGTGGAAGAAAATATAACTTTTAAAGAATTAGAGAATATGACTAACATATATTACACATATAATATATAACAGGTAATATCTCTGAGACACACATATATAAATATATTATGTGTATTGTGTGTATGTATATATAATGTGTACATATATATAGTGTGTACATATATATACACATATCCATACACACACACACACACACACACAATCATATCACCATATTCACAGGGGTGTGGTTCCAGAACTCCATGGATACCAAAATCTGCAGATGCTCAAGTCCCTTAGTTGGCTTTCTGTATCTGCCAGTTTCACACACACAGATTCAAGTAAATGCAAAGTTTCAATCAGTGGTTTGTTGACTTCATGGATGTTTAGCCCACAGATTCTAAAGGCCAACTGTGTGTGTACATATATATTTTTACACTTAGCAAAATTCACCTCTACATATATATATATAACAAAATTGACCACTACTTTATATAGATAAAATAAATTTATATAAATATATAAATTTATATAAATATATAAATTTATATAAATATTTATTTATTTATATAAATATTTATATTTATATAAATTTATTATAAATTTATTATATATGTGTAAAGTAGTGGTCAATTTTCCTAAGTGATATGAAGAAATAAGGAAAGGCTGAGATTTGGATTAAATCAACGAGTATTTTAATAAAATAACAAGCTCATAGTTTATGGCTGGTTACACTTGCTTTCACCTTTGGAAGCTTTATTTTTTATTTTTATCATTCAAGAGAGTAAATTCCAGTAAGATGAATAATTGGAAGTTATATTGGAAGAAGTTGGAGTTGAATTCGTTCATTTAAAGGAATAAAAATTTTTGAAGTAGGAATAAGAGGATGATGACAGTGATGACAATGATATCTTATTGCCACTGCTTACACACAGTTATAAGTTCTAAAATGTTTCCTGGTTAGACTCAGAGCCAGCAAAGGCTCATGTTTTGACAACAAATTTGCATGCATTCTTGACTTTTGATTGATTTGTTCTTAACTGACAATCAGAAAGGACATTTCTGTTCTCTGTTGTGCTTTATTTCCCAAATGCCAGAGATTCTGGTGGATTGCCAAGATCATAGTATGATCCTTTCCTGGGAAAGATTCTATTACATTAAACTTGTACTTGTGCAAAAATTTTAAAAAGCAAGAATTAGACATTCATTGAATCTCAGTTTATTATATATTTGTGTTTATTTGGATAGCAGGATCTGGAATCTGAAGTTTTGAAACTTCACCTTGGCTTTGTGTTTATATCTCTGTTTCAGATCGTAATGATCTTGAACTAAGGCTTGTAGGTGGAAGCAGCCGCTGTGTGGGGAGAGTAGAGCTGAAAATCCAAGGAAGGTGGGGGACCATATGCCACCATAAGTGGGACAGTGCTGCAGCCAATGTTGTATGCAAGCAGTTGGGATGTGGAACTGCACTTCATTTCGCTGGCTTGCCTCATTTGGAGTCAGGGTCTGGTGTTATATGGCTTGATGGTGTCTCCTGCTCCGGTAACGAATCTTTTCTTTGGGACTGCGGACATTCCGGAACCATAAATTTTCAGTGTGTTCATCAGAATGATGTGTCTGTGATCTGCTCAGGTAAGACTTACACCCACATGATTACATCCGATAAAAGTACTTTTTTGGAGAACTAGGACCAAACCCTGAAGAAGTTACAACCGATTGAGATGTGTAAGAATTGACACTTTCCATTTTTCCTTAGAGAACATGCTTGCATTTTTTTTTTTTTTTTGGCAGCATATTACATTGTAAACCTCATGGGTTTTTAACCCCCAAACACCATTTTACTTAATTCTAATTGGTGCAACAAAATATCTAATCTAGTGAAAATTGCTATTAATCTATACAAGTGTATGGCTTACATTAGTATTCAGTATAATTTAAAAATGTATAATTACTTTGCATATTCATAGACACAACTATATTTTTCTATGTTATAATTGAGTTTGTTTTAGCACATCCTTCCATTATAATAAACTATTTCCAAAGAGTACGTATCTAAAAATGTATGACTTTGCTAATTACTTTGTACCTTATACTAGTGAAATTTTTGTCAATAGCCATTTCTTTTCTAGTTTGCAACTCTCAACTACAAGCAAGTTACTCCTCACTGTTTATTTATAGTTTTTTATATCAGGGGCTAAAATATCCCCTCATATTTCTTTCACAGTAGTATTTTGTGTTCAAAGATGTAATGAAACCTGTTCACTCTTTTAATAAGATTAAACCCACACCTTCTAATACTCTTATGAAAGGAGAATCTCTAGCTATAGAGCCAACTAATTTCCTCTGAGAGTCAGTTCGTCTTCATGGAAGAGGCTTCTTTAGTAAATTATTACTGATCTTACTATACCAGCCTTACACAGGATGCCTTAATCTTCTTATTTCCTATAGAATTTGAGATCAGGTCACATCTTTTAAGGAGAGTTTTGCTTAAGTCTAGAGTATGCAGCAGGGAACGAGGTACGTAGAAAAGCGTATGTAGGCAAAGAGGTTTATTGGTTTAGCTATACTTTAGCCACAGGCTTCATGCCATCTTCATAGGACTTTTGGGAAAGATAATATATTCAGAACATCTTTTAATCCTTTTCTTTCTTTTTATACTAGTTTGCTTGCAAGTTTTATTTGGGGACCAACCACTTTCACCATGCAAAAGGGTTTTCTGCAGTATATTTAACCAATCCATCATTTTATAAGAAAAATTTTTCTTTACATAAATGGAAAGAAAACAGGTAGAGAAAAGTTAGGAGAAAAAGTGGGAGACATGAGAAGATGAGAGAAATGAGAGAAGGGAGGAGGAAACAGGAAGAGAGAGAATCTTCATCATTTTGATAAATTTTCTTACAATAAAGTGAATTCATAACAGTGTACTTTTGACTTGATATAACATCTCTAACTGTAAGACTAATTGCTATTCAAACTCTGGAATTTCTGGAACTGTGTGCCTCAGGAAGAGTAAGGAAGGACCGTGAAGAATGATGTGGATGTGAAAATAAGGTTGGAAAACAGTCCCAACAGTGAAAACAGATGTGTATGGCCAACACATGGGAAGATAGGTAGTTAGATACATTGGCCTCTTCAGACCTGTAGTCAGAGGATTTTTTTTAAGCAAACAAAACCAGTTCACAGTTTCACAGTCTAAAATACGTCGCTTGAAAATTATGTAACTCTGCATAAATCAATCTCCAAGTTGCACTTATATCATGACTAGGATAACAGCATCAAATAAAATAGTGCAGGGAAAATACCTAAAATGTGCCAGGCAACCAGGAAGTTCTCAATAGATACAGGTATGATTATTATCGCCATTATGACTCACATTATTTATAGGAAAATAAACCTCCAAATCTTCCAAGACTAATCTCTTCAATGTGAATCAGATTTCTCACTAGATAGCAAATTATATTTTTGTAATGACATATGAAAAGCTCGAATAATGGGAGGAGGTAAGACATAGAAATTATATCTTCTTTCCTCAATTATTTCAAGAAGAATTCTTCACATTTTTACTTTCTTGGGGTTATTTAATATATTTAGTTGCATGCCTGAAAAAGTAGAGTCACAGGAACACAAACAAGTGATGCATATGCTGACGGGGCAAAAACACAGTTCCTTCAAAATTTACCACTGAACAAATTTCATTTCCTACAACAAATATATTTTATAAGCAAAGATTTGCTTCTTCATAGAAAACAGTATGAGAAAGAACATGTTTCTATTTAAATCCATGAGGGACTTTTTCCTAATTGCACACTTTTTGTGCCTTTTCTTTCTGAAGTTGCTGACATGCAAGTATTTCCCAACACTTTATTTTACTGCGTTAAAAATGATCTCTCTAATATTTTGAAAATCAGTGTAATTAATGATATATAGGATTATAAGGCTTTTCTTTTCTTTTTTTTTTTTTTTTGAGACGAGTTTCGCTCTTGTTACCCAGGCTGGAGTGCAATGGCACGATCTTGGCTCACCGCAACCTCCGCCTCCTGGGTTCAGGCAATTCTCCTATCTCAGCCTCCTGAGTAGCTGGGATTACAGGCACGCGCCACCATGCCCAGCTAATTTTTTTTTTGTGTGTGTGTATTTTTTTTTAGTAGAGACGGGGTTTCACCATGTTGACCAGGATGGTCTCGATCTCTTGACCTCGTGATCCACCCGCCTCAGCCTCCCAAAGTGCTGGGATTACAGGCGTGAACCACCATTGTAATGTTTAGTTCCTTAAATTTTAGCAAGGCTAAAGCAAGTTTCTTAGGTTTATAATTTCAATTTTCATATTTAAAAAAGATTGTTTTCATAACGACTAACAAGCACTTCAGTATTGAAGTCTTCTTGTTGAAATTTTAAAACAAAATGCGTTTCCAGTCTGTACTTTTCTCAGTATATGGAGGATACATCTAATCTTCACATGGCAGGGGTTGGAGGAGAGGGACGCTGCGGATATTGTCCCAAACCCAATTCAGACGTTTCTCTATGACTTCATTCTAGATGGAGCAAATTTGGATTTGCGATTGGCAGATGGAACTGACAATTGTTCAGGGAGAGTAGAGGTGAGAATCCATGAACAGTGGTGGACAATATGTGACCAGAACTGGAAGAATGAACAAGCCCTTGTGGTTTGTAAACAGCTAGGATGTCCGGTTACTGTCTTTGGCAGTCATGACGCTAAACCTCGTAAAGAAGCTAAAGACATTTGGATAAACAGCATATCTTGCACTGGAAATGAGTCCACTCTCTGGGACTGCATATATGATGGAAGACCAAGGCGAACATGCTTCCGAAGATCAGATGCTGGAGTAATTTGTTCTGGTGAGGTTCAAAGATCATGTGAGTGTACACATTTGAATTTTTAGAAATAATTTGTTGGCAGGTAGAAACACTTAATAGCTTGAAGAAAAGGTTTTTTGGATCTTATAACGTATCCCCAAAATACTCTTAAGCTGCACAAACAATTTTTCAAATGCACATTATAAAAAGAGATTTTCTTCTCACTAGCAATCTCCCCTGAAATCAGATGCAGCTGATATCACTGCATGACTATAATCTGTATCTCTGAAATAATTGGGAAATCTCCCTTCATATAAAACTAATGGGTTGTACTAATTTACAATTTTGTTAACAGTTTTTCTGCTGCTTTTTAACTTTTTAATTTAATAATATACATTGTTTATTTCTGTTCTTGTGTCAATTTGCTGAGAATGATGGTTTTCAGCTTCATCCATGTCCCTGCAAAGGACATGAATTCATACTTTTTATGGCTGCATAGTATTTCATGGTGTATATGTGCCACATTTTCTTTATCCAGTCTATCATTGATGGGCATTTGGGCTGGTTTGAAGTCTTTGCCATCATAAACAGCGCTGCAATGAACATACGTGTGCATGTGTCTTTATCATAGAATGATTTATAATCCTTTGGGTATATACCCAGTAATAGGATTGCTGGATCAAATGGTATTTCTAGTTCTAGATCCTTGAGGAATCACCACACTGTCTTCCACAATGGTTGAACTAATTTACACTCCCACCAACAGTGTAAAAGCATTCCTATTTCACCACATCCTCTCCAGTATCTGTCTCCATATTTTTTAATGATTGCCATTCTAACTGGCGTGAGATGGTATCTCAATGTGATTTTGATTTGCATATCCCTAATGACCAGTGATGATGAGCATTTTTTCATATGTTTGTTCGCTGCATGAATGTCTTCTTTTTTTTGTTTGTTTTTGTTTTTGTTTTGTTTTGTTTTGTTTTTTGAGACAGGGTCTTATTTTGTCACCCAGGCTGGAGTGCAGTGAATGTCTTCTTCTGAAAAGTGTCTGGTAATATCTATTGCCCACTTTTTGATGGGTTTTTTTTTTTTTCTTGTAAATTTGTTTAAGTTCTTTGTAGATTCCGGATATTAGCCCTTTGTGAGATGGGTAGCTTGCAAAAATTTTCTCCCATTCTGTTGGTTGCCAGTTCACTCTAATGATTGTTTCTTTGGTGTGTAAAAGCTCTTAAGTTTAATTAGATCCGATTTATCTATTTTGGCTTTTGTTGCCATTGCTTTTGGTGTTTTAGTCATGAAATCTTTGCCTATGCCTATGTTCTGAATGGTATTGCCTAGGTTTTCTTCTAGGTTTTTTATGGTGTTAGGTCTTATGTTTAAATCTTTAATCCATCTGGAGTTAATTTTTGTATAAGGTGTAAGGAAGGAGTTCAGTTTCAGCTTTCTGAATATGGCTAGCCAGTTTTCCAAACACCATTTATTAAACAGGGAACTTATTTCTGTCAGGTCAAAGATCAGATGGTTGTAGATGTGTGGAGTTGCTTCCAAGGCCTCTGTTCTGTTCCATTTGTCTATATCTCTATTTGGGTACTGGTACCATGCTGTTCTGATTAATGTAGCTTTGTAGTATAGTTTGAAGTCAGGTAGTGTGATGCCTCCAGCTTTGTTCTTTTTGCTTAGGATTGTCTTGGCTATGTGGGCTCTCTTTTGGTTCCATATGAAGTTTAAGGTGGTTTTTTCCAGTTCTGTGAAGAAGGCCGATAGTAGCTTGATGGGGATAGCATTGAGTTTATAAATTACTTTGGGCTATATGGCCATTTTCACAATATTGATTCTTTCTAACCATGAGCATGGAATGTTTTTCCATCTGTTTGTGTCCTCTCTTATTTCCTTGAGCAGTGGTTTGTAGTTCTTGAAAAGGTCCTTCACATCCCTTGTTAGTTGTATTCCTAGGTATTTTATTCTCTTTATGGCATTTGTAAACAGGAGTTCACTCATGATTTGGCTCTTCGTTAGTCTGTTATTGGTGTATAGGAATGCCTGAGACTTTTGCACATTGATTTTGTGTCCTGAGACTTTGCTGAAGTTGCTTATCAGCTTAAGGAGATTTTTGGGCTGAGATGATGGGGTCTTCTAAATATACAACCATGTCATCTGCAAATAGAGAGAATTTGACTTCCTCTTTTCCTAATTGAATATCCTTTATTTCTTTTTCTTGTTTGATTGCTCTGGCCAGAACTTCCAATACTATATTGAATAGGAGTGGTGAGGGAGGGCACCCTTGTCTTGTGTCGGTTTTCAAAGGGTATGCTTCCAGTTTTTGCCCATTCAGTATGATATTGTCTGTGGGTTTGTCATAAATAGCTTTTTTTTTGAGATATATTCTATTGATACCTAGTTTATTGAGAGTTTTTAGCATAAAGGGCTGTTGAATTTTGTTGAAGGCCTTCTCTTCATCTATTGAGATAATCGTGGTTTTTGTCTTTGGTTCTGTTTATGTGATGGATTACGTTTATAGATTTGCATATGTTAAACCAGCCTTGCGTCCTTGAGATGAAGCCAACTTGATCATGTTGGAAAAGCTTTTTGATGTGCTGTTGGATTTGGTTTGCCATTATTTTATTGAAGATTTTCACATCAATCTTCATCATTGATATTGGCCTGAAATTTTCTTCTTTAGTTGTGTCTCTGCAAGGTTTTGGTGTTAGGATGATGTTGGTCTCCTAAAATGAGTTAGATAGGATTCACTCTTTTTGAATTTTTTGGAATAGTTTCAGAAGGAATAGTACCAGCTCCTCTTTGTACTTCTGGTAGAATTCAGCTGTGAATACGTCTGGTCCTGGACTTTTTTTGGTTGGTATGCTATTAATTGCTGCCACAACCTCAGACCTTGTTATTGGTCTATTCAGGGATTCAAGTTCTTCCTAGTTTACTCTTGGGAGGGTGTAAGTGTCCAGGAATTTATTCATTTCTTCTAGATTTACTTGTTTATGTGCATAGAGGTGTTTGTAGTAATCTCTGATGGTGGTTTGTATTTCTGTGAAATCAGTGGTGATCTCCCCTTTAGCATTTTTTATTGCATCTATTTGATTCTTCTCTCTTTTCTTTTTTATTAGTCTGGTTAGTGGTCTATCTATTTTGTGATCTTTTCAAAAAACCAGCTCCTGGATTCATTGGTTTTTTTAAGGGTTTTTGTGTCTCTATCTCCTTCTGTTCTGTTCTGATCTTAGTTATTTCTTATCTTCTAATAGCTTTTGAATTTATTTGATCTTGCTCCTCTAGTTCTTTTAGTTGTGATGTTAGGGTGTCTATTTTAGAAACTTTCTCACTTCTCCTTTTTTTTATTCTTTTTTTTTTCTTTCTGAAGATGTCAGGACTCTCCTCGCTTCTCATGTGGGCATTTAGTCCTATAAATTTCCCTCTAGACACTGCTTTAAATGTGTCCCAGAGACTCTGGTACATAGTGTCTTCATTCTCATTGGTTTCAAGAACATCTTTATTTCTGCCTTTATTTCATTATTTACCCAGTAGTCATTCAGTAGCAGGTTGTTCAGTTTCCATGTAGTTGTGCAGTTTTGAGTGAGTTTCTTAATCCTGAGTTCTAATTTGATTGCACTGTGGTCTGACAGACTGTTTGTTGTGATTTCCGTTCTTTTGCACTTGGGGAGGAGTGATTTACTTCCAATTATGTGGTCAGTTTTAGAGTAAGAGGGATGTGGTGATGAGAAGAATGTATATTCTGTTGATTTGGGGTGGAGAGTTTTATAAATGTCTATTAGGTCTGCTTGATCCAGATCTGATTTCAAGTTCTGGATATCTTTGTTAATTTTCTGTCTTGTTGATCTGTCTAATATTGACGGTGGAATGTTTAAGTCTCCCACTATTATTGTGTGGAAGCCTATGTCTCTTTGTAGCTCATTAAGAACTTGCTTTATGAATCTGAGTGCTCCTGTATTGGGTGCATATGTATTGAGGATAGTTATTTCTTCTTGTTGCATTGATCCCTTTACCATTATGTAATGCCCTTCTTTGTCTCTTTTGATCTTTGTTGCTTTAAAATCTGTTTTATCAGAGACTAGGATTGCAACCCCTGCTCTTTTTTGCTTTCCATTTGTTTAGTAAATCTTCCTCCATCCCTTTTTTTGAGCCTATGTGTGTTTTTGCATGTGAGATGGGTCTCCTGAATACAGAATACTGATGGGTCTTGACTCTTTATCCAGTTTGCCAGTCTGTGTCTTTTGATTGAGATATTTAGAGCACTTACATTTAAGGTTAATATTGTTATGTGTGAATTTGATCCTGCCATTTTGATACATTACTGAGGCAGTTCTAACCTTGCTTGTGTAAATAAAATTGTAGGGAAATTTACACAGCAGCTGGGCAGAGCCCGCAGCAGCTCAGCAAGGCTGCTGTAGGCAGACTGTGACTTTTCTCTTTCTTATAGATTGATAGAAAACATTATAAAGATTGCTTTTTGGAAACTAATTTTTGAAATTATAAACCCAGTGAAAAGGTCAAAATACAAAAAATTTAAAATAATTTTTAAAATCCACATGCAACGCTACCATATTCATTTAATTATTTCATGATCTTTTGGTTGTTTATGTTTCTGGATTTTGTGTGTGTGTGTGTGTGTGTGTGTGTGTGTGTCTTCCCTTTTTGCTGAACAATATACCGCAGACATATCCCACATGGCCATTATTAATCTATCTTATTGTTAAAGCCTACTTAATATATTGCATACATGTACTATAATTTGTGTAACTATTCTCATAATAAGTTTTAAAAGGTTTTTAAATTTTTACTGTTAAAGGTATTATTTTACTTGACATACTGAGAAATACATTTTTCATACTTGATTATGTAGCTTGCCAAATACTTAAAAGTGAAATTGTCATGTAAAAGCATATGCATCCTTTTTAAAAATCTTGGATATATATTGACACATTATCCTCTAAAAATTGCGTTTTCTTTTTTTACTCAATTTCAGTTCCCTATAATTCCACTATATCATATTAACACTGAATATTTTCATATTTTAGAATCACTTCTAATCTGATTTTTTTTTTTTTTTTTTTTTTTGAGGCGGAGTTTCACTCTCGTTACCCAGGCTGGAGGGCAATGGCGCGATCTCGGCTCACCGCAACCTCCGCCTCCTGGGTTCAGGCAATTCTCCTGCCTCAGCCTCCCGAGTAGCTGGGATTACAGGCACACACCACCATGCCCAGCTAATTTTTTGTATTAGTAGAGACGGGGTTTCACCATGTTGACCAGGATGGTCTCGATCTCTTGACCTCGTGATCCACCCGCCTCGGCCTCCCAAAGTGCTGGGATTACAGGCTTGAGCCACCGCGCCTGGCCCTGATTTTTAAACTATAATAATATTAATTAACATTTATTGAATATTTATGGTGTGCTGGGCAGTGTTCTATTAGTTTATATATACGGGTTCATGGAATCCCCATGGAATCCCAGGAGGGGGGTTACTATTCTAATCTATATTTTACAGTGAGGAAATAGAGATACTGAGAGAAAATAACTCACCCAGGTCACTCAGCTGTAAGGGCAGTAGTGAAGCAGGAATTCAGATATGGACTGTTTTAGTTCCAAAGTCAATGCTCAAAAATCTTATTTCCTTGATAACAAATGAGAGCTTTTTCCCAATTCTTTATTGCCAACTTATTTGTTTGTATTTGTTTATGTGTTATCATTTCTAGTTCTTTTGGCCATTTTCTATTGTGTGATGTTTTTGTCTTCATAATGTGTAAGAACTCTGTGTATTTTATAGAGTCTCTTTGTAAAATACATAATCCCCCTCTTCTATTTTTTAGAACCATCATATTTTAACTACTGTAGCTTTTTATAGGCTAATATGTACTGAGATCTATATTCCCAAAGTATTCTTATTTTTCATAAAATTCCTTGCTACTTTTTTATTCTTCTAAATATGGATTAAAATTAGAAATTTTTAAGGTAATATTAAACCTATGAATTGGCCAGGCATGGTGGCACATGTCTGTTGTCCCAGTAACTCAGGAGGCTGAGGCAGGGATATCACTTGAGCCCAGGAGATAGAGACTGTAAGGTGCTATGATTGCACCTGTAAATAGCCACTACACTCCAGCCTGGGCAACATAGAAAAACCCAGTCCCTTAAAATACAGTATAAGTATAAATTAGTTTGATTTGTAGAGAAATTATATCATTATACTATCTAGTTATCCTACACTAGACTGGAACACACTACATTTATATATTTATTTGCATCAGGAATTTAAATTTTTTCTTTGCTTTGGTTCTATGCATTTTTATTTAGTATACCTGGAAATGATATATGTTATATATACATACATACATCTGTTCATACACCCATACATTTAACCTACACTGAATACATTGGTTTCAATTATATTGTGGAAGTACTTGGTGAAATACTCAAAACTTTATGTGTAAGGATGTCCATGGCAGCATAATTTATGAAAATGAAAAATTAACCATAAGTAACCAAGAATTGTGTCTTGATTAAATAACTTACAGCATCTCTATATTTCTATATGATGGTATACTATGCAATCCTTAAATATTATGTTTTCAAATACACACACACATACTAGGTTGAATAGAATGTGAGATTATTATATACACATGGAAGAGTTGTCATTCTGGATAGCCAGTGAAGGAACTGGAAAGCTTTTAGAATTTTTAAAGTGACCCATTATGAACTATTATAACTTTCATGTATCATAGTAGTAGCTGCATAGTAAAATATTTCTTAGCCAGGCATGGTGGCTCATGCCTGTAACCCTGACACTTTGGGAGTCCGAAAGGAGGTCGGGAGTTCTAGACTGGCCTGGGCAACATGGCAAAACCCTGCCTGTACTAAAACTACAAAAAGTAGCCGGATGAGGTGATGTGTGCCTGTAATCTTAGCTACTCGGGAAGCTGAGGTGGAGGATCCTTGAACCCTGGAGACAGAGGTTGTAGTGAGCCAAGACTGTGCCACAGCACTCCAGGCTGGGTGACAGAGTGAGACCCTGGAAAGGAGGAAGAAAGAAAGAAAGAAAGAAAGAAAGAAAGAAAGAAAGAAAGAAAGAAAGAAAGAAAGAAAGAAAGAAAGAAAGAAAGAGGTAGGGAGAGAGGGAGGGAGGGAAAGAAAGGAGGGAGGGAGAGAGAGAAAGAGAAAGAAAGGGAGGGAAGGGAGGGAGAGAGAGAGAAAGAAAAAGAAAAACAGGGAGAGAAAGAGTAAAGAAAGAGAGAAAGAAGAAAGAGAAACAGAATGAAAGAAAGAGAAAGAAAGAAGAAAAAGAGGAAAGAAAGGAAGAAGAAGAATGAAAGGAGAGAAAGAAAGGAAGGAAGGAAGGAAGGAAGGAAGGAAGGAAAGAAAGAAAAAAGGAAAGAAAAGATTATCAAATTTTCTCAAAATTTCTCAAGTGCTGTGAACATTGGAAAAATTAAGGTTTAAGAAAGGAATTTATTTTATGAAAGGGCAGTTTCATGTACATACACTTCCCTTTACCTTATAAAACATAGGTGGACAAACTCAAATGGAGACTATGTGGGGATGAGCTTTGGTGCTAATGCTGAACTCCACTGCAGAAACCTGCCGGAGTTTTCTCCTGAATATATCCGTACCTCAAAGAACTCTGCATGCTTCCACGTTGCCCATTTATCCAAAGCAGTCATTCTTGGAGGCTTTACAATGTTCCCCAGGCTTTACTTCAGTAAATTTGCTTTTGTTGTTTCATGCTTTAGAGACACCTTCTCTCCAAAGATTGAATAAAAAATTACCAAATGAAACTTTTCATCCAGAAGTATCACATATTAGGCAAAGTCTTATAGTGGTGAATTTAAAGAGTGAAGAAAATATCATCTTTCGTCTTCTGAAAAGACCCTCTCATTCAATCTCAAATATGTGATTTTGTCTTGCTTGCAGATAAGTCAGATCTGGACCTAAGGCTTGTGGGGGATGATAGTACCTGTTACGGGAGATTAGAGGTGAAATACCAAGGAAAGTGGGGAACTGTGTGTCATGACAGATGGAGCCCAAGGAATGCAGCTGTTGTGTGTAAACAATTGGGATGTGGACAGCCTATCCATATATCAGGTGTGAGGTATTTTGGAGGAGCATACGGACCTATCTGGCTGGATGATGTTTCTTGCATCGGAAATGAGTTAAATATCTGGGACTGTGAACACCGTGGATGGGGAAAGCATAATTGTGTACACAGAGAGGATGTGATTGTATCCTGCTCAGGTAAGACTTGTTCTTGTTTATTCTTTTCTGACAAGAGAAATAATAGTACTCACAGGAAGGGCTTCTGGGTCTATAAACTGGCTCAAATATGGAAATTGATTGAGGGACCACAACTCTCTCTTTAAGTTAGACTTCAGTTCACTTCACCTGGAACTCTTCCACTTATACAGGTAAAGTAAGAAATTAGTAGATGACCCTGACCATGGCCCTTTGGATCCCCTTCTCTACCATATACAGAAGCGGGCTAACCTTTTAACTTCACTAAGGGAAGGCCACCGTTGGGTCCATGTACATCCAACAAACCAACCCTGAGCTGCATCATTAAGTCTAGAGTTTCTGCTTAGGGCTCATATCAGTAAATTCATCCTGATCCAACTTTATGTTCCTTCTAGCATTATCTCACATCCTTAATATTCATTCCCACATATATTCTGATTTCTGTCTGTGCAAATTGGAAAAATCATGGTTGTTTGTGTCCACATGAGACGTTTTGTACCTCACGTTTCGGAACCTACTGGGACTTGAGTCTAGATGTAAAGAGGGTTGATGAGATGGGTGCTGAGGAGAATCAGGAGTGCCTTTCAAGACAGTTATCTCAGTGGAGATTTAATTGCTTCAAGCAAAGTAGGGTTAATATTCTCATACAGAGGAGGATGGTTGTCTCTACTGTTAAAGGAGAAACAGTTAAATTTAGGGTTTCAATGTTCCCAACCTCATCGGGTCTTCCCATATGACCCCATCCCAATTTTCAGAATTATATTCTGTCCCAATCAAAGCCCTCACTTTAATAGTAGACATCCTGTGAGGTTGAGAATTTAACTCCTTACCGGATGAGGGATTTCAGCAATCTCAGTTCTGTGGCTATAAGAGATACTAGTTTCTTTCTGGGAAGATGTAAAATCTTGCAGGTCATATTGCGGTTCAGCTGGGAATTTGAATCTCTAAGCTCAGCCTTTTCTTTCCCTATTTTGTCCAGTGCAATTGGGAGCAGCCAGCCAATCTCATTATGCTTGTAAATTTGACAAAAATGTCCTAAGGTATCAAATATGTTCACCCAGAACTTTGCCTCCTATGAATATTTGATTAGGAGCATCTAATGATGAGATTTTGTATATATCTATTGCCACATCATGCCATGGACTATCAGTGCCCTCTTTACTACTGGATATAAATCATTAGTGCTATTCAAGAACCAATTCTAGAATCGTCATGAATTATAGCATTAATTCATAAAACTCACCCTTAAGATTTTGTTCCTCTAGAATTACTATTAGTACCAAATTCTGTGTTATTTAGGGATCTCTGGGAAAACAAAACCAATAGAATGTGAGTCTCTCTCTCTCTCTGTGTGTGTGTGTGTGTGTTTGTGTGTCTGTGTGTGTGCACGTGTGTGTGCGTATATATGTATGTACGTAGAGAGAGGGAGAGAGAGACAGATGTATTTTAAGGAATTGGTTTCATCAATTGTGTAAGTAATTATAGGAGCTTATACAGTGGGTGGGGAAATAAGTCCAAAATCTGCGGGGGAGGCCAGCAGACTCCAGAGAAGAGCTGATGTGCAGGCTTGAATCTCAAGAAAGTGCGGAGGACATTAGTCTTTTCTCTAAAGGTCTTCAACTGATCGAATGAGGCCCACTCACATTATAGAGAACGATCTGCTATCCTCAAAGTCTGCTGATTTAAATGTTAATTACATCTAAAAAAAAAATACCTTCACAGCACCGTCTAGACTGGTGTTTGACTACATAACTGGGTATCATAGCCCAGCCGAGTTGACACATAAACCATCACACCCATTAACTACTTGCTTCATTGTTCTTGATGCAGGTAATCATACATGGGGCCTGAGGCTAGTGGGCGGCAGCACCCGCTGCTCAGGAAGACTGGAGGTGTACTTTCAAAGACGATGGGGCACAGTGTGTGATGACGGTTGGAACCATAATGCTGCAGCTGTGGTGTGTAGCCAGCTGGACTGTCCATCTTCTATCATTGGCATGGGTCTGGGAAATGCTTCTGCAGGATATGGAAGAATTTGGCTCAGTGATGTTTCCTGTGATGGAGATGAGTCAGATGTCTGGTCATGCAGGCACAGTGGCTGGGGAAATACTTTCTGCAGTCACCATGAAGATGTTGGAGTGGTCTGTTCTGGTAAGATACCCAAACCAGGGCTTCCTGTAAAAGAAACTGCCTGGGTTCTCTAATATGCCCTCTTTTTTCTTAATCAGTGCGTTTATGACAGAGTATTCATTTCTCACTTTTTTAGAGCTAACCATACATCATATTCTCAGTTTTCATTTTTAATATCTTTTTATGGGATCAAACCTGTTTTCTCAAGAAATGAAACCTAATTTTCTAATATTTACCCAAATTTTCCTGAAGTTAGTTTCATCAAACCACTAGTCAATACTACAATTCTACAAAAAGACGTCAAATCAGTTTAGGAAAAAATAATGAGAATTCAGTTATTTATTTAAATAAATGAACCCTTATGTTGAATCACCCAATTTCTCAAAAATTAGTTCCCAAGATGGCTCAAATACTCAATCTTACCTGAAAGATTTATTTATGTAAGATCAGTCCCAATAATATTAGAATCAATAAACCTCATCCAGAGGTCTGGGCTTATGGTTTAAATTATTTTAAAGATGTCAAGAATTGCCTTGTAGATTCCTTCTCTAAGACCACAGTTTTTATTAGACAACTTTAAACTGGTGCAAAGAAAAAATTCACATACAACTACCTATGTAGTACAATTTTAGAAGAGTTGGATTCCCTGACTCAGATACATTATTGGTCTTCCGGCTTCCTTGTTTTCAACATATTCATTTCTTAGTCTATACATTCTTTCCAAGATGAGTGGATAAGCTATTGAATTTTATCTTAAAGACTCATTAAGCTCTGATATAAATTTAAAATTTTTAATTCTCCCTTTTAATGTAGATCGACATAGAGTTACGATTTACAAATAATCACAATCTTTCTTCAGAGATCTTCCAATTTGGATTTTACCTGTTGTTTTCTGGAAGCTTGTTCTCCCAATGCACTATTCTCTTTTTTAAATTATCTTTACTGATCTATAATGCATGTACATATTTACAGGCTACGTATGTTGTTTTGACTCATGCATGGAATGCTGCATGAGTGTAAACGATCAAGTCAGGGTATTTAGGATATCTTTCACCTCAAACGTTTATCATTTCTTTGTGTTGGTAACATTTCAAATCTTCTCTTCTAGCTATTTTAAAATATACAATATGTTGTTTTTAACTATAGTCACCCTACTGTGCTATTGAACACTAGAGCTTATTTTTTCTGTTTAACTGTATGTTTGTAACTATTAAGCTACCTCTCTTCATCCTGCCTGCCCACCACACACATACCCTTCCCAGCCTCTGGTAACTATCATTTACTCTCTATCTCCATGAGATGACTTTTTAGCTCCCCCTTGCAAGTGAGAACATGTGATATTTGTCTTTTGATGCCTGGCTTATTCTGCATAACATAATGTCATCCAGGCCATCCATGTTGCTGCAAGTAGTAAGATTTCATTCTTTTTTAGGACTGAATAGTATTCCATTGTGTATATATACATACCATGTTTATTTATTCATTCATCCATTGATGGACGCTTAGGTTGATTTCATATCTTGGCTATTGTGAATAGTGTTGCAATAAACATGGTGGTGCAGTTATTCCTTTGTTCATAAAGTTTTAAAAATTATTTCTTAAAATGTCTGTGAGTACATGGTAGGTATATATATTTATGGAGTACATGAGATGTTTTGATACAAGTGTGCAATGTGAAATAAGCACATCATGGAGAGTGGGGTTTCCATCCCCTCAAGCATGTATCCTTTGTGTTAACAATCCAATTACATTCTTTAATGTCTTTAAAAATATATACTTAAGTTATTATTGACTTTAGTCACCCTATTGTGCTATCAATAGCAGGTTTTACTAATTTTTTTCTATTTTTTGTACCCATTCACCATCCCCACCTTCTCCCCAGCCCCTCACTACCTTTCCCAGCCTCTGGGAGCCATCCTTCTACTCTATATGTCCATGAGTTCAATTATTTTGCTTTTTAGATCCCAGAAATAAGTGAGATCATGTGATGTTTGTCTTTCTGCAACTGGCTTGTTTCACTTAACATAATAGGCATATGAAAAAGTGCTCAACATCATTGATCATCAGAGAAATGCAAATCAAAAATACAATGAGATTTCGTATTACCCCAGTTAAATGGCTTATATCCAAAAGACAGGCAATAACACATGCTGGTGAAGATGTGGAGGAAAGAGAGCCCCTGAACACTGTTGGTGGGAATATAAATTAGTGCAACCATATGGGGAACAGTTTGGAGCTTCCTCACAAAACTACAAATTGAGCTACCATGTGATTAAGCAATCCCATTGCTGAATATATACCCCCAAAAAGGAAATCAGTTTATCAAAGAGATGTCTGCACTCCTATGTTTGTTGCAGCACTGTTTACAATTGCTAAGATTTGGAAGCAATCTAAGTGTCCATCAACAGATGAATGGATAAGGAACATGTGGTACATATACACAATGGAGTACTATTCAGACATTACAAAATGATATTCAATGATTTGCAACAACATGGAGGTATTCCTTTGGTATACTGATTCCCTTTCCTTTGGATAAATAGGAATTCTGGATCATACTGTAAAGTTCTATTTTTAGTTTTTTTGGGAAATTTCCATATTGTTATCTTGAGAAATGTCTATTCATACCCTTTGCCTCCCTCCCACCACCTTGTTTTTTTTTTTGAAACTGGATCTCACTCTATTGTCCAGGCTGGAGTGGGGTAGCACAATCTTAGCTCACTGCAGCCTTGACTTCTTGGGCTCAAGCAATCCTCCCACCTCCATCTCCCAAGTAGCTGGGACCACCGGCATGTGCCATCACACCTGGCCCATTTTTGTAGTTTTTTGTAGAGATGGATTTTCACCGTGTGGCCCAGGCTGGTCTCAGTCTCCCAGGCTCAAGTGATCTGCCTTCCTTGGCCTCCCAAAGTGCTGGGATTATAGGTGTGAGCCACCATGCCCAGCCTGTCCACTTTTTAATGGGGCTGTTTTGTTTTCCTGTTGAGTTATACGATTTTTTGAATATTCTGGATATTATCCTCTGTTAGATGAACAGTTGGTTTGCAAATATTTTCTCTCATTCAGCAGGTTGTCTTTTCACTCTGTTAATTGTTTCCTTTGCTGTGTGGAAGCTTTTTAGTTTGTCTGCTTTTGGTTTTGATGCCCATGTTTTTGAAATCTTAGCTCTAAAATATTTGCCCACTCATGTCTTGGAGTGTTTTCCCAATGTTTTCTTCTAGTAGTTTTATAGGTTGAGGTGTTACATTTAAGTCTTTAATCCACTTTCCTTTGATTTTTATGTATGGTGAGAGAGGGGTAGAGTTTTGTTCTTCATGTGGATAGCTGGTCTTCCCAGCATCATTTGTTGAAGAGGTGTCCTTCTCTCAGTGTATGTCCTTGATGGCTTTGTCAAAAATCAGTCGGTTACAAATACATGGATTTATTTCTGGGTTCTCTATTCTGTTTAATTGATCCATGTGTCAATTTTATACCAATAGCAGGCTGTTTTGGTTACTATAGCTTTGTAGTGTATTTTCAAGGTAGATAGTATGATGTGCCTCAAGCTTTATTCTTCTTCACAAGGTCGCTATGGCGATTCAGATTCTTTTGTGATTCCATCCAAATTTTAGAATTGTTTTTTATACATATATGAAGAATTTCATTAGTATTTTAATAAAGATTGCATTAAATCCATACAATGTTTTGGGTAGTGTCTTAGTCCATTTGCATTGCTATAAAGGAATACATGAGGCTGGGTAATTTATAAAGAAAAGAGGTTTATTTTGCTCACAGTCTGAACACTGAACAAGCATGGCATCAGCATCTGCCTCTGGTGAGGTCCTCAAGGAGCATGGCAAAAGGGGAAGGGGAGCCAACATCACATGATGAGAGAGGAAGAGATATCAGGTTCTTTTTAACAGCCAGATCTCAAGAGAACTAATAGGGTGACAACTCACTCATTACCACAAGGTTTGCACCAAGTCATTCATGAGCAATGCACCACCATGAGGCAAACACCTCCCATTAGACCTCACCTCTGACACTGAGAATCAAATTTCAACATGAGATTTGGAGAGGCAAACATCCAAACTATATTATGGAGTGTGATCGTTTTAATAATATTGATTTTTCCCATCAAAAAGCAGGAGATGTCTCTTCATTTCGTTTGTTTGTGTCTTCCTTAATTGCTTTCATCAGTGTTTTGTAGTTTTCCTTGTACAAGTCTTTCATCTCCTTGGTTAAATGTATTCCTAGGTATTTTATTTTTCTGTGGCTATTGTAAATAAGATTGCCTTCTTGATGTCTTTCTCAGTAGTTTGTTATTGGTGTATAGAAATGCTACTCATTTTTGTATGTTGATTTTGTATCCTGTAATTTTGTTGAATTTTGATGGAGTCTTAAGGTTTTTCTCAATATTCAATCATGTCATTTGCAAAGATGGACAATTTGACTTTCTCTTTTCTGATTTGGATACTTTTTTTTTTGGCGGAGTCTTGCTCTGTTGCCAGGCTGGAGTGCAGGGGTGTGATCTCGGCTCACTGCAACCTCTGCCTCCCTGGTTCAAGTGATTCTCCTGCCTCAGCCTCCTAAGTAGCTGGGACTACAGGCACACACCACCACATGCAGATAATTTTTGTGTTTTTATTAGAGATGAAATTTCACCATGTTGGCCAGGATGGTCTCAATCTCCTGATCTCATGATCTACCCACCTTGGCCTCCCAATGTGCTGGGATTACAGGCGTGAGTCACTACACCTGGCCTGATTTGGATATCTTTTGTTTCTTTCTTTTGTCTGATTGCTCTGGCTAGGACTTCCAGTGCTATGTTAAATAACAGTGGTGAATGTGGGCATCCTTGTCTTGTTCTAGTTCTCATAGGTAAGACTTTCAGCTTTTCCCCATTCATTAGGATATTAGTTGTGGGCTTGTCCTATATGGCCTTTCTCATTTTGAGGTATCTTTTTATTGTGCCTACTTTGTTGAGAGATTTTATTATGAAGGGATTTTGAATTTTATCAAATGCTCTTTCTGCATTTATTGAGATGATCATATGGTTTTTGTCATTCATTCTGTGAATGTATCGCTTTCATTGATTTGCATATGTTCAATCATCCTTGCATGCCTGGAATAAATCCTACTAGACCATAGTGTATTTTTTTTTTTCTGTGTTGGAGGATTTGGCTTGCTGGCATTTTGTTGAGAACTTTCATTAAGGATAATGGCCTGTATTTTTCTTTCTGTTGCTTACTTTTCTGGTTTTGTTATCAGGATAATGCCAGTCTCATAGCATTAGTTAGGAAGAATTCCTTCTTATTTGATTTTTTGGAATAGTTTGAAAAGAACTGATGTTAGATTTTCTTTTAGTTTGATGGAAGTCAGCAGTAAAGCCATCTAGTCCTGGGTTTTCCTCTGTCTGGAGACTTTTAATTACTGATTTAATCTCATTACTCATGATTGATCTGTTCAGGATTCCTATTTCTTCCTTGATTTATCTTGGGTAGATTGTATGTGTACAGGAATTTATCCTTTCTTCTAGGTTTACCAGTTTGTGAATGTATTGTTGCTCGTATTAGTCTCTGATAAACTTTTATATTTCTACGGTATCAGTTGTAATGTCTCTCTCTCTGTTTGTAATTTTTATTTGAATTTTTGTTCTTCTTTTAGCAAAAGTTTGATTTCATCTTTTCAAAAAGTCAGCTTTTTGTTCATTTTTTGTATTGGTTTTTAGGCTCTATTTTGTTTAGTTCTGCTCTGATCTATATTATTTCTTTTCTTCTACACATTTTGGATTTGGTTTGATCTAGTTTTTCTAGTGTGTTGAAATGCATCATTAGATTGTTTATTAGGAATCTTTCTACTTTTTGATGTGGGTGTTTGTTGCTACAAATTCCTTCTTAGCTGTGCCATTGTTGTGTCCCGTAGGCTTTGGTGTGTTGTGTTTCTATTTTCATTTGTTTCAAGAAATATTTTCATTTCCTTCTTAATTTATTCATTAACCAAAAGATCATTCAGAAGCATGTTGTTTAATTTCCATGTATTCTTACAGTTTTCAAAATTCCTCTTGTTATTGATTTCCAATTTATTCCATTGTGGTCTGATAAGATACTTTATATAATTTTGAGTTTTAAAAATTTGTTGAGACTTGTTTTGTGGCCTTGAATATGGTCTATTCTGGAAAGTGTTTTATGTGCTGATGAAAAGAATGTATATTCTACAGCTGTTGAATGAAATATTCTGTAAATGTCTATTAGGCACATTTGTTCTAAAATCTAGTTTCTATCTGATGTTTCTTTAGGGTTCTCTGTCTAGATGACATGTTCAATGTTGAGATGAATAGTTGAAGTGCCAACTATTACTGTATTGGAGTCTCTCCCTTCAAACCTAATAATATTTGCTTTATATATGTAAGAGTGCTTCATTGTTGGGTATATGTGTATTTAGAATTGTTCTAGCCTCTTAATGAATTGATTCACTTATCAGTATATGATGACCATCTTTGTCTTTTTTTTTTTAACTCTTTTTAATTTAAAGTTCACTTTATTTAAGTATAGCTATTTCTACTCCTCTAATTGCTTTTGGTTTTCATTTCCATGGAATATCTTTTTCCATTCCTTCACTTTCAGTCTATGTCTATCTTCACAGGTGAAGTCAGTTTCTTCTAGGCCAGAAGAAACTTACTTATATTTGGGTCATTGCTTCTATATTCATTCAGCTAATCTATGTCTTTTAAGTGGACAATTTAATTCATTTACATTCAAGGTTATTGTTGATAGGTAAATACTTATTCCTGTCATTTCAATCATTGTTTTTTCTTGTTTTGTACATCCTTTATTTCTTCTCTCTTATTATTTATTAATGTCATTTTGTGGTTTTCTATGGTGGTAACATTTAAGTCCTTTTTTTCTCATTTGTCTGCTTAGTAAATTTTATACTTTCATGTGCTTTCATGATGACAGACACTTCCAGATAAAGGATTTCCTTAAGTGTTTCTTGTAGGACCAATCTAGTGGCGATAAATTTCCTCGTTTTTTTGCTTATCTGGGAAAGACCTTATATCTTCTTCACTTTGGAAGAATAGCTTTGCTGGGTATTGCATTTTAGGCTCACTTTTTTTTCTTTTAGCACTTGGAATATACCATACCTTTCTTTCCTGACCTGTAATACTTCTGCTAGGAAAACCCCTCTTCATCTGATCTGGGTTTCCTTGCATGTGAGTGGACAGTTTTCTCTTGTTGTATTTAAAATCACTTTTTTATCTTGGACTTTTCACAGTTTGAATATAATGTGCTTTGGAGAAGACATTTTGTATGGAAAGGTGTATCTATTTGGAGATCTTTCAGCTTCTTGTATCTGAATATCTAAGTATCTTTTAAAACCTGAAAAGTTGGGGGTGGCTGTAGGTGCAGCTTCAGCAGACTTTAACCTCCCTGCCTGACAGCTCTGAAGAAAGCAGCAGATCTCCCAGCACAGTGTTTGAGCTCTGAAAAGGGTCAGACTACCTCCTCAAGTGGGTCCCTGACCTCCGTGTATCCTGAATAGGAGACACTCCCAGTAGGGGCTGACAGACACCTCATATAGGAGAGCTCTGGCTGGCATCTGGTGGGTGTCCCTCTGGGATGAAGCTTCCAGAGGAAGGAACAGGCAGCAATCTTTGCTCTTCTGCAGTGTCCCCTGCTGATACCCAGGCAAACAGGGTCTGGAGTGGACCTCCAGCAAACTCCAGCAGACCTGCAACAGAGGGGCCTGTTAGAAGAAAACCTAACAAACAGAAGGGAACAGCATCAACATCAATAAAAAGACATCCACTCAGAGACCCCATTACTAAGGTCACCAACATAAAGACTAACGGTAGATAAATCCTTGGTCTATCTTCCCAGAAGATGAGGGGAAACCAATGCAAAATTGCTAAAAATTCCAAAAACCAGAACACCTCTTATCCTCCAAAGGACCACAACTTCTCACTAGCAAGGGAACAAAACTGGATGGATAATGAACTTGACATATTGACAGAAGTAGGCTTCAGAAGGTGGGTAATAAACTCCTCTGAGCTATAGGAGCATGAGCTAACACAGTGCAAGAAAGCTAAGAACTTTGAAAAATGGTTAGATCAATTGCTAGCTAGAATAACCAGTTTAGAGAAGAACATAAATAACCTGGTGGAGCAGAAGAACACGTCATGAGAACTTCGTGAAGCATACACAAGCATTAATGGCTGAATCGATCATGCAGAAGAAAGAACATCAGAGACTAAGATCAACTTAATGAAATAAAGTGGGAAAAAAAGGTTAGAGAATAAAGAATGAAAGGAAATGAATAAAGCCTCCAAAAAATATGGGACTATGTGCAAAGACCAAATCTACGTTTGGTGTACCTGAAATTGATGGGGACAATGGAACCAAGTTGGAAAACTCTTCAGGATATTATTTAAGAGAACTTCCACAACCTAGTAGGACAGGCCAACATTCAAATTTAAGAAATACAGAGAACACCACAAAAAATACTCCTTGAGAATAGCAACCCCAAGACACAGAATTGTCAGATTCACCAAGGTTGAAATGAAGGAAAAAATGTTAAGGGCAGCCAGAGAGAAAGGTTGAGTTACCCACAATGGGAAGCTTATCAGACTAACAGTAGATCTCTCGGCAGAAATCCTACAAGCTAGAAGAGAGTGGGGACCAATATTCAGTATTTTTAAAGAAAAGAATTTTCAACCCAGAATTTCATATCCAGCCAAACTAAACCTCATAAGTGAAGGAGATAATATAATTCTTTGTAAACAAGAAAATGCTGAGATTTTGTCACCACCAGACCTGCCTTAAAAGAGCTTCTGAAGGAAGCACTAAACAAGGAAAGGAACAACTGGTAACAGTCACTGCAAAAACAAACCAAATTATAAAGAGCATTGACAATATGAAGAAACTGCATCAACTAATGGGCAAAATAAACAGCGAGCATCACAATGACGGGATCAAATTCACACATAATAATATTAACCTTAAATGTAAACTGGCCAAATGCCCCAATTAAAAGACACAGACTGACAATTTGGATAAAGAGTCAACCCCATAGGTGTGGTTTATTCAGGAGACCCATCTCACGTGCAAAAACACACGTAGGCTCAAAAGAAAGAAATGGAGGAATATTTACCAAGAAAATGGAAAGCAAAAAAAAAAAAAAAAGAAAGAAAAGAAAAAACTAGGGGCTGCAATCCTCTGATAAAACAGACTTTTAAAAAAATTATTATTATACTTCAAGTTCTGAGTACCTTTGCAGAACATGCAGTTTGTTACATAGGTATACACATGACATGGTGGTTTGCTGCATCCATCACCCCATCATCTACCTTAGGTATTTCTTCTGATGCTATCCCTCCCCTAGTCCCCCACCCTCAGCAGGCCCCAGTGTGTGATGTTCCCCTCCCTGTGTCCATGTGTTCTCATCATTCAACTCCCACTTATGAGTAAGAACATGTAGTGTTTGGTTTTCTGTTCTTGTGTTAGTTTGCTGAGAATGATGGTTTCCAGTTTATTTTATGTCCCTGCAAAGGACATGAATGAAGGAAAAAAAATTTGCAGTCCATTTGACAAAGAGATAACATCCAGAATCTACAAAAAACTTAAACAAATCTACAAGAAAAAAAACCCAACCCCATCAAAAAGTCAGTGAAGGATATGAACAGACACTTCTCAAAAGAAGACATTTATGCAGCCAACAAGCATATGAAAAAGAGCTCATCATCATTGGTCATTAGAGAAATGCAAATCAAAACCACAATGAGATGCCATCTCACGCCAGTTAGAACGGCGATCATTAAAAAGTCAGGAAACAACAGATGCTGGAGAGGATGTGAAGAAATAGGAATGCCTTTACACTGTTGGTGGGAGTGTAAATCAGTTCAACCATTGTGGAAGACAGTGTGGTGATTCACCCAGCAATCCCATTACTGGGTATATACCCAATGGATTATAAATGATTCTACTATAAAGACACATGCACATATATGTTTATTGTGGCACTGTTTACAATAGCAAAGATGTGGAACCAGCCCAAATGCCCATCAGTGATAGACCGGTTAAAGAAAATGTGGCACATATACACCTTGGAATACTATGCAGCTATAGAAAAGGATGAGTTCACGTCCTTTGGAGGGACATGGATGAATCTGGAAACCATCATTTTCAGCAAACTAACACAAGAACAGAAAACCAAACACTGCATGTTCTCACTTGTAAGTGGGTGTTGAACAATGAGAGCACATGGACACAGGGAGGGGAACGTCACACACTGGGGCCTGTCAGGGAGTGGGGACCTAGAGGAGGGTTAGCATTAGGAGAAATACCTAATGTAGATGACAGGTTGATGGGTGCAGCGAACCACCATGGCACATGCATACCTATGTAACAAACCTGCACGTTCTGCAAAGGTACCCCAGATCTTAAAGTACAATAACAAAAAAAACCTGAAAAGTTGCAGCTATTATTTTATTAAATAAGTTTTCAATGCCATTATCCATCTCTTCTTCTTCTGGAACACCCAAAATTCAAATATTTGGTCATCTTATGATGTCCCATGTGTTGCAAAGGTTTTTTAACTAAAAAAAAAAAAAAAAAAAAATTTCTTTCTTTTTTCTTTTACTTGGTTATTTCAAAGATTTATCTTTCAGTTCTGCAATTCTGTCTTCTGCTTTATCTAGTATACTGTTGATACTCTTGATTGTATTTTTTATTGAATTCTGTGGTTCTGTGGTTTCTGTTTGTTTCTTTTTTATGATTTCTATCTCTTTGTTGAATTTCTCTTTCATATCCTAAATTCCTTTTCTAATTTCTTTGTATTATTTATCTGTGTTTTTTTATGTTTCACTGATTTTCTTTTTTTTTTTCTTTTTAATTGTATTTGGGCTCTGCGGTACATGTGCACATCCTGATCCTGCAGGATTGTTGCATAGGTACATACATGCCATGGTGGTTTGCTGTCTCCATCCCCTCCACCCCCATAACCTACATCAGACATTTCTCCCAGTGTTATCCCTCCCCATCCTCTCTGCACCCCTCAAACTGTGCCTCCCCACCCCTTCCCTCCACACCCCCACCTAACCCTGTGAGTGTTGTTAGCGTCCCTGTGCCCAAGTGTTCTCATTGTTCATCACCCGCCTATGAGTGAAAACATACGGTGTTTGGTTTTCTGTTCTTGTGTCAGTTTGCTGAAAATGATGGTTTCTAGGTTCATTCATGTCTCTACAAAGGACACGAACTCATCGTTTTTTATGGCTGCATAGTATTCCATGGTGTGTATATGCCACATTTTCCTTGTCCAGTCCATCATCGATGGGCATTTGGGTTGGTTCCAGGTCTTTGCTATCATAAACAGCACCACAAAGAACATACATATGCATGTGTCTTTATGATAGAATGATTTATAATCCTTTGGGTATACACCCAGTAATGGGATTGCTGGGTCAAATATGGAATTTCTATTTCTAGATCCTTGAGGAATCACCACATGGTTTTCCATAATGGTTGAACTAGTTTACACTCCCACCAATAGTGTAAAAGTGTTCCTTTTTCTCCACATCCTCTCCAGCATGTGTTGTCTCCAGATTTTTTTAATGATTGCCATTCTAGCTGGTGTGAGATGGTATCTCAATATGGTTTTGATTTGCATTTCTCTAATGACCAATGATGATGAGCATTTTTTCATATGTTTTTTGGCCACATAAATGTCTTCTTTTGAAAAGTGCCTGTTCATATCCTTCACCCACTTTTGAACGGGTTCGTTTCTTTTTTTTCCCTGTAAATCTGCATTAGTTCTTTGTAGATTCTGGATGGTAGGCCTTTGTCAGATGGGTAGATTGCAAAAGTTTTTTCCCATTCTGTTGGTTGCCAGTTTACTCTAATGATTGTTTCTTTTGCTGTGCAGAAGCTCTTAAGTTTAATTAGATACCATTTGTCTATTTTGGCTTTTGTTGCCAATGCTTTTGGTGTTTTAGTCATGAGGTCCTTGCCTGTGCCTAAGTCCTGAATGGTGTGGCCTAGGTTTTCTTCTAGGGTTTTTATGGTGTTAGTTCTTATGTTTAAATCTTTAGTCCATCTGGAGTTAATTTTTGTATAAGGTGTAAGGAAGGGGTCCAGTTTTGGCTTCCTACATATGTCTAGCCAGTTTTCCCAACACCATTTATTAAACAGGGAATCCTTTCCCCATTGCTTGTTTTTGTCCGGTTTGTCAAAGATTAGATGGTTGTAGACGTGTGGCACTGCTTCTGAGGCCTCTGTTCTGTTCCACTTGTCTATATCTCTGTTTTGATACCAGTGCCATGCTGTTTTGATTACTGTAGCCTTGTAGTATAGTTTGAAGTCACGTAGCATGATGCCTCCAGCTTTATTCTTTTTGCTTAGGATTGTTTTGGCTATGCGGGCTCTCTTTTGGTTCCATACAAAGTTTAAAATGGTTTTTTCCCATTCTGTGAAGAAGGTAAATGGTAGCTTGATGGGGATAGCATTGAATCTATCAATTACTTTGGGACAGTATGGCCATTTTCACGATATTGATTCTTCCTAACCATGAGCATGTAATGTTTTTCCATCTGTTTGTGTCCTCTCTTATTTTCTTGATCAGTGGTTTGTAGTTCTCCTTGAAGAGATCTTTTACATCCTTTGTTAGTTGTATTCCTAGGTATTTTATTCTCTTTGTAGCAATTGTAAATGGGAGTTCCCTCGTGATTTGGCTCTCTGTTTGTCTGTTGTTGGTGTATAGGAAAGCTTGTGATTTTTGCACATTGATTTTGCATACTGAGACTTCACTGAAGTTTCTTATCGGCTTAAGGAGATTTTGGGTTAAGATGATGGGGTCTTCCAAATATACAATCATGTCATCTGCAAATAGGGACAATTTGACCTCTTCTTTTCCTAATTGAATGTCCTTTATTTCTTTTTCTTGTCTGATTGCCCTGGCTAGAACTTCCAATACTATATTGAATAGGAGTGGTGAGAGAGGGCATCCTTGTCTAGTGCCAGATTTTGAAGGGAATGCTTCTTGTTTTTGCCTGTTCAGTATGATATTGGCTGTGGGTTTGTCGTAAATAGCTTTTATTATTTGAGATACATGCCATCAATACCTAGTTTATTGAGGGTTTTTAGCATAAAGGGCTGTTGAATTTTGTAAAAGGCCTTCTTTTCATCTATTGAGATAATCATGTGATTTTTGTTTTTGGTTCTGTTTATGTGGTGAATTATGTTTATAGATTTGCGTTTGTTGAACCAACCTTATATCCTCGAGATGAAGCCTACTTGATCATGGTGGATAAGCTTTTTGATGTGCTGTTGGATTCAGTTTGCCAGTATTTTATTGAAGATTTTTGCATCAATGTTCATCATGGATATTGGCCTGTAGTTTTCTTTTTTAGTTGAGTCTCTGCCGGGTTTTGGTATCAGGATGATGTTAGCCTCATAAAATGATTTGGGAAGGATTCCCTCTTTTTGTATTATTTGGAATAGTTTCAACAGGAATGGTACTAGTTCCTCTTTGTATGCCTGGTAGAATTCAGCTGTGAACCCGCCTGGACTTTTTTTGGTTGGTAGGCTCTTAATTGCTGCCTCAACTTCAACCCTTGTTATTGGTCTATTCAGGGTTTCAACTTCTTCCTGACTTAGTCTTGGGAGTGTGTAAGTGTCCAGGAATTTATCAGTTTCTTCCAGGTTTACTGGTTTATGTGCATAGAGTTGTTTGTAATAATCTCTGACTGTAGATTGTATTTCTGAGGAATTGGTGTATTCTGAGGAATCTCTCCTTTATCTTTTTTTATTGCATCTATTTGAGTCTTTTCTCTTTTCTTTTTTATTAGTCTAGCTAGTGGTGCATCTATTTTGTTGATCTTTTAAAAAAAACCAGTTTCTGGATTTATTGATTTTTTGAAAGGTTTTTGTGTCTCTATCTCCTTCAGTTCTGCTCTGATATTAGTTATTTCTTGTCTCCTGCTAGCTTTTGAGTTTTTTTTATCTTGCTTCTCTAGCTCTTTCAATTTTGATGATAGGATGTTGATTTTTAGATCTTTCCTTGCTTCTCATGTGAGCATTTATTGCTATAAATTTCCCTCTAGACACTGCTTTAAACGTGTCCCAGAGATTCTGGTACGTTGTGTCTTCATTCTCATTGGTTTTGAAGACCATTTTTATTTCTGCCTTCATTTCATTGTTTATCCATTCATAATTCAGGAGTAGTTGTTCAGTTTCCATGTGATTGTGTGGTTTTGAGTGCTTTCTTAATCCTGAGTTCTAATTTGATTGCACTGTGGTCTGAGAGACTGTTTGTTATGATTTCCAATCTTTTGCATTTCCCGAGAAGTAAGTTACTTCCAAATATGTGGTCAGTTTTAAAGTAAGTGTGACGTGGTGCTGAGAAGAATGTGTATTCTGTGGATTTGGGGTGGAGCATTCTATAAATGTCTATTAGGTTTGCTTGGTCTGGATCTGTGTTCAAGTCCTGGTTATCCTTGTTGACGTTCTGTCTCTTTAATCTGTCCAATATTGTCAGTGGAGTGTTAAAGTCTCCCACTATTATTGTGCAGGAGTCTAAGTCTCTCTTTAGGTCTTTAAGAACTTGCTTTATGTACCTGGGTGCTCCTGCATTGGGTGCATATATATTTAGGATAGTTAGCTCTTCTTGTTTCATTGATCCTTTTACCATTATGTAATGCACTTCTTTGTCTCTTTTGATCTTTGTTGGTTTAAAGTCCCATTTTATCAGAGACTGGGATTGCTACCCCTGCTTTTTTGACTGTCCATTTGCTTGGTAAATCTTCTTCCATCCTTTTATTTTAAGTCAGTGTGAGTCTTGGCACATGAGATGGATCTTCTGAATACAGCACACTGATAGGTCTTGACTTTGTATCCAGTTTGCCAGTCTGTGTCTTTTGATTGGGGCATTTATGCCATTTACATTCAATGTTAATGTTGTTATGTTTGAATTTGATCCTGCCATTTTGTTACTGGCTGGTTGGTTGCCCATTAGTTGACATGGTTTCTTCATGGCATCATTGTTTTTTACCATTTGGTATGCTTTTGCAGTGGTTGGTACTGGTTGTTCCTTTCTATGTTTAGTACTCCCTTCGGAGCTCTTGTAAGACAGGTCTTGTAGTGATGAAATCTCTCAGCAATTGCTTGTCTGTAGAGGATTTTATTTCTCCTTTATTTATGAAGCTTAGTTTGGCCAGATATGAAATTACTGGTTGAAATTCTTTTCTTTAAGAATATTGAATATTGGCCCCCACTCCCTTCTAGCTTGTAGGGTTTCTGCCAAGAGATTCACTGTGAGTCTGATGGTCTTTCCTTTGTGGGTGACTCAACCTTTCTCTCTGGCTGCCCTTAGGATTTTTTCCTTCATTTCAATCCTGGTGAGTCTGATGATTGATTATGTGCCTTGGGGTTCCTCTTGTTGAGGATTATTTTTGTGGTGTTCTCTGTATTTCCTGGATTTGAATATTGGCCTGCCTTGTTAGGTTGGGGAAGTTCTCTTGGATAATATCCTGAAGAGTGTTTTCCAGCTTGGATTCATTCTCTTCATCACATTCAGGTACGTTGATCAAGCATAGATTAGGTCTTTTCACATAATCTCATAATTCTTGGAGGCTTTGTTCATTTGTTTTCACTCTTTTTTCTCTAATCTTGCCTTCTCATTTTAGTTCATTGATTTGATCTTCAATCTCTGATATCCTTTCTTCTGCTTGGTCGATTTGGCTGTTGAAACTTTTGTATGCCTCACAAAGTTCTTGTGCCATGTCTTTCAGCTCCATCAAGTCATTTATGTTCTTCTCTAAGCTGTTTATTTTAGTTAGCATTTCAACCAACCTTTTTTCAGGGTTCTTAGTTTCTTTGCATTGGGTTAGAACATGGTCTTTTACCTCAGAGAAGTTTGTTATTACCCACCTTCTGAAGCCTGCTTCTGTCAGTTTGTCAAACTCATTCTCTGTCTTGTTCTGTTCCCTTGATGGTGAGGAGTTGTGATCCCTGGGAAGAGATGAGGTGTTCAGGTATTTGATGGTTTTATCCTTTTTGCACTGGTTTCTTCCCATTTTTGTGGATTTATCTCCCCTTGATCCTTGAAGTTGATGATTTTGGGAGGAATCTCTGAGTAGATGTCCTTTCTGCTGAGGTTGGAGCTATACCTTTTTTGGCCTATAGAGGTGCTGCTGGGCTGCCTTGGATTCAGTCAGGCTGCTGGTGGGTGGTCTTCCCCTGGAGTTTGTTTAGGCAGGTGAGTTTAGCCCCGCCTTCCCAGTGGCATCTCTCCTTCCCCAATCTCGATCTTCCTGGCTAGGGTCAAACTGGTGTATTCACTGTGAAGCTCTCTAGCATGTGGGGTTCAGTTTGAGTTTTGTAGGGGTGGGGCCTGCCAGGCCTTATGGTTTGTTTCCCTGCTTTCAACTCTGCCTTTCTGTGGGATGGTAGTTCCATCCCACTGGCATTAGTCCAAACTTCCACCCAGGTCCATGCCGACAACTTGCAGCACCAGATGGGAGCTGTCGCTCAGATTTGCATTGACAACCCACGGCACCCCTCAGCCTGGCGGGGCTCTTGTGGACCATAGGTTGCAGGAGGGATGAGGGAAGCACAGGATCCGAATTGGAGCACTAAAGGGGTGAAGTCCCAGACCCTCCAAGCTGGCTACATGTTCCAGGCGGGGATTTGCCCTGCCCTGTCTCAGTTTGCCCTCCCTGGGCTGCTCTTGCCCCACTTTGACTTGCCTTCCCTGGGCTATTATTACCAGTCCCACTGAAATGAATCCAGCACCTCACTTGGACTCGGGAAGTCCTCTAGCCCTCTGTGTCTCATTCACTGGGAGCTGCATTCCAGTGTTGCCTCCTCTTGGCCATCTTGGTGCCCCACTCTGAATTTTTTTTTTTTTTACGGAAACAATAGAAAACAAGCTGATACTATTCATAGTTTTTAATTAGATAAAGAAGTATTGCATTCTCATATAATTAAATATACTGTTAAATTAGTAGGCATTATTACTTGATTGTTTCACAGACTATGCCACAGGACACCCAAAACTACCAAAGTGCCCTAAAAAGATAAGTCTAGAATTAGATTCATTGCATTTCACATCAATACTGCTAAAAATTTCCTTCAAAGACTGACTCAATTTGGCTCAGAATTAATTTCTGATTTAATTTTTTTCCTCCTTTTAAAAAACGTTTTTATTTCCATAGGTTTTTGGGAAACAGGTGGCAATTGGTTACGTGAGTGAATTCTTCAGTGGTGATTTGTGAGATTTTGGTGCACCCATCACCCAAGCAGTGTACACTGAACCCGATTTGTAGTCTTTTATTCCACAATCCCCTTCTACCCTTTCCCCTGAGTCCTCAAAGTCCATTGTATTATTCTTATGTCTTTGTATCCTCATAGCTTAGCTCCAAGTTATGAATGAGAACATATGATGTTTGGTTTTCCATTCCTGAGTTACTTCACCTAGAATAATAGTCTCCAATTCCACCCAGGTTGCTGCGGATGTCATTAATTCACTCATTTTTATGACTGAGTGGTATTCCATCATATATATATATATGTGTGTGAGTATATATATACACACACACACATATATATACACATACCACCTATATATGTGTGTATATATATATGCATACATATATATACACACATACTATATATATACACACACATATATATGTATGCATATATATATACACATATATATATGTTTTCCTTATCCACTTACCACAGTTTCATATATGTGTATATATATATGCATACATATATATATGTGTGTATATATATGGTATGTGTGTGTATATATGTATGCATATATATATACACATATATATATGTGGTATGTGTATATATGTGTGTGTGTGTATATATACACACACACACATATATATATATGATGGAATACCACTCAGTCATAAAAATGAGTGAATTAATGACATCCGCAGCAACCTGGGTGGAATATATATATATTTATTTATATATATATACACACACATACACATACACATACCACAGTTTCCTTATCCACTTGTTGATTGATGGGCATTTGGACTGATTTTATATTTTTGCAATTGCGACTTGTGTTGCTATAAATATGCATGTGCAAGTATCTTTTTCAGATAATGACTTCTTTTCCTCTGGGTTGTTACTCAGTAGTGGGACTGCTGGATCAAATGGTAGTTCTGCTTTTAGTTTAAGGAATCTCCACACTGTTTTTCATGGCGGTTCCAGTAGTTTACATTCCTCCCGCAGTGTAGAAGTGTTCCCTTTTCACTGCATCCATGCAAACATGTTATTTTTATTTTTTTTATTATAGTCTTTCTTGCAGGCATAAGATGGTATTGCATTGTAGTTTTGATTTGCATCTCCTTGATCATTAGTGATGCTGAACATTTTTCATTAAAAACCCCACTTTTCTTCTCACATACAGTGAATTTCATGTTTCCTTTTCCTGAGCTCCAATTTCTTTTTAGAATTACTTCATTTGGCATCACTAATAGGCAAGTTTCTCCATTTTTTCTGAATTTGGTAGTATCACAACCCTATGCAGTTTTTCCTTGACTTTTCATTAAATTGTATCACCTCTTCCTAATATTCTCTTTAGTCTCTAACATGTAATATGTAATTCTTCAAATATTCAGTCAAGAATTAGGGCCATTAAGTAACATTGTTTTTTATCCTAAGTCTCTGATAAGATTTTGTAAGCAAAATTATATCCTTGCTTTGTAAGCTAGAAGTTTTAATGGATTTGAAACATACTCTGTGTACTTTTTATAAGTGTTATTTTTTTATCCAGTAAACAGGAAAATTAAGTTCGAAGGAAAATACAAAATGAAATTAAATGCACTGGTGAAGCCAGGACCTGAACAATCTCTCAACTTTTGGCCACTGGTCTATGTTACTGTACACGAATGGACAGGAATCTTAAGTGTCTCACATAGAGTGCTTCTCTAAAAATATTGTGGTATTTGTTTACAGATGAATCGGATATGGAGCTGAGGCTTGTGGGTGGAAGCAGCAGGTGTGCTGGAATAGTTGAGGTGAAAGTCCAGGGAGCCGTGGGAATTCTGTGTGCTAACAACTGGAGAATGAACATTGCTGAAGTTGTTTGCAGGCAACTTAAATGTGGGTCTCCAATCAGTGTCTCCAGAGAGCCTCATTTTACAGAAAGGACACTGCGCATCTTACTATCTGATTCTCGCTGCACTGGAAAGGAAGCTTCTATCTGGGATTGTGTACGATGGGAGTGGAAACAGACCGTGTGCCATCTGAATATGGAAGCAAGTTTGATCTGCTCAGGTAATTCCTGGACAAAGATAAACACATTTATTCGATTATTTATTTTTGCAATTATTTAATACATATTTATGACATGGCTACTTAACAATATTAGGTCAAAAGTAAATGAACTAGATAAAAGTAATCCTACCCTCTTATCTAGAAGACATATGTATAATAAAAATATGTAATAAAATGATTCTTTATTTAAAATTGTATAAAGTAGAAGCACAAGATGAAATGAGAAGGCATAATTAGAAGCTATTACCTATTTGCAGAGTCAGAGAATATTTCTGTGAAGTGATAGTTAAGGAAAGATGGGAAGGATATGTATGCTTTAATCATATGAAGAAGTGTTGGGAAGATTACTTTAAACAGTAGTATTTTATTCAAGTACCACACTTGGGAATGAACTTGCGTTATTCCAGGAACTAAAAAAAATGGTTGAAAGAAGAGGTATTAGATCTAAGTGAACAAGGGGGGAAAGTTATAATAAAGTCTTGAAATGTAGGCAAGGGCAAGGTTATTTGTGGAATAGGGATTTTGGCCTTTATTCTAAAGTGAATGGTAAACCATTGAAGGTTGTAAGCATGATAAAACTTGCATTTCAAAGACAGCACTCTGGCTGCAGAGTGCGCGCGCATGTGTGTGTGTGTGTGTGTGTGTGTGTGTGTGTGTGTGTGTATTGGAGAGAGGAGGCTATTGGATGCAGGGAGTCACGTTGTTGGATAATTCTAGGGATGATATGGAATTTTGATTAGGATGCTCATTATGGAGCTGAAACCAACAAAACTTAATACACTGAATGTGGGAATAAAGATAAAGGTTTCTATCTTAAGCAGATGGGTATACTGCAGTTTCATCATCTGGAAAGATAATCTTGGAAGAGAAGCTGGTTAGAGAGGGTGGGATGATGAGTCCAATTTTGTATGTGTGAAATGTGAGGTGATGGTAAGGCAGTCATCAAAAGAAGAGGGTTGGAGGAAAGTGGATACAAGATTTATGTGATCAGAAGACTTGTCTTGAATGGAGATATAACTATTAGAGTCCTAGAGATGTAGATGGAAACTGAATCTAAGAATAAAATGTAAATTGAGAATTTTAAAAGCCTAGATCCAAGAAGAATGAGCTCTTAGCCCTGAAGAACAATAATATTTAATGGTTTACTGACATAAAAGCAGTTGGAAAAGCATACTGAGGAGTAGTGGTTGCAGAATGTCACATCACTAAAACCAAGGGAAGAAGATGTTTCAAAAAGATGGGGAAATCAATTCTGGAAAAAACCTAAAAGGCCAATATAGATGAAACTAAACAATTTCCACCAAGTTTAGCAACAGAGAAGTCATGAATAAATTTAGTAAAAGTAGTTTTGTCACATTAGAAAAAGGAGATCATTTCAAGTTGAGAAGGAAATGGGAGGTAAAGATGTTAGAATAATAGGCATAGATTATTTCCAAAAAGTTGAATTTTAAGGCGAATAAATAGATAAGGTAATGACTAAAAAGGAATATAATCTCCAGGGGAGTTACTCAATTTTTTTTTTTATGGATAGGAGATTCTAGAGTAGTACTGTTCAAAAGAACATCACTTTCTGTGAGGAAGTAAAATACATGCTACTAGCTGATGTTAGGGGGCTATAGAAAAAAATAGAACTAGAAAATAGAATTCAGAGTATTTATAGGACAGAATGAAATTCCAAATAAAATGATTGGGGTAGGCCTTACTTAAAAGGTGAAACATAGACAAAGACTTGAAGGGGATGAGAGAGTCAGTTGTGTGCATATATGCAGAAGGAAAATACAAATGGAGATGCAGCCAGTTCAAAAGCCTTGGGGCAGGATTATGCCTGATATGTTTGAAGAAGAGAAAGGAATCCAGCACAGCTGAAGAGCAGTAAGTAAAACATCAGGACATAGCACCAAGAGAGGTAAATGAGCAGGGGAAGGTCACTCAGGGACAGGCAGGTCTTCGTAGGAGTTTAGGTTTTTACTCTGAGTGAAATACAGAGTCATGGGAGGATTTGGGGCAGAATACTGAGTTAACCTGATAGATCATTTTAAATGACCTCTTTGGATTTTTATTTTTTAAAAGATGAACTATAGAGGAATAATTATAGAAATAGGGAATCTGTAGGAATCTATTACAGTAACTCAGACAAGTAATGTTGGTGGTTCAATCCAGGTGCTAGGCTTGATGGGGTGAGAAGTTTTGGGATTGTGGACATACTTTGAAAATACAGAAAACAAAACTTTCTGAAAGGCAAGATATATTATGTAACAGAAGTCAAGAATTATTTCTAAATATTTGAGTCTCTGGAATGATGGAGTTCCATCAATAGAAATATGGAAGCCTGCAGCCTTAGATAGGTGCTTGAAAAGACTTCAAGGAATTCACACTGAGATGTCTATAAGAAATCCAAGTGGAAATGCTAGACGGAAATTGGATAAATGAGTCAGGAGTTTGGAAATATGCCTGGGTTGGAGACAGACAACTTACGTTACTAATATAAGTAGTTTTTCTGCAAAGAATAGAGTCAGAATAATGGGCAGCATTTTTTGGTTGTTTATAAATTGCTCATTTAGATAGATTCCTGGGATCTGACCCAGTAGGTAGAAGTCCTTCTATTCTTATTTTATACCATCTTGTTAAGATGACTACAAATCTTAATATATACTGTTTAATGCTGAGGTTACTCAGTCAGTGTTTTTCAGTGTATACAAATTGTGCAATTCATTTCCTTCAGAGAGTTCTAAATCTAGGATTGGTGGATCACCAAGACATAGAAAATATGTATGTAATCCAGATCTATGAACTTAAGTCTGTACTGCAAATATTATTCTCTGAGCCCCTACGAATGGGATGTTCTAATGAATGGAGAAAAACTGCCCCGGGGTTAGATGTGGAGATTGGAGACAGGGATAGATATTGGAAAACCCGAAAAACTAACCTTTGAAATACTATTTTGTAGCCCACAGGCAGCCCAGGCTGGTTGGAGCTGATACGCCCTGTTCTGGACTTGTTGAAGTGAAACATGGAGACACATGGGGCTCTGTCTGTGATTCTGATTTCTCTCTTCCTGCTGCCCATGTGCTGTGCAGAGAATTAAACTGTGGAGAGGCCATAGCTCTTTCTGTGGGAGCTCACTTTGAAAAAGGGAATGGTCTAACTTGGACCGAAAAGTTCCAGTGTGAAGGGAGTGAAACTTACCTTGCATCATGCCCCACAGTTCAACACCCGGAAGACACTTGTATCCACGGCAGAGAAGTTGGAGTTGTCTGTTCTCGTGAGATTTTTAATAATCTTAATTGGTCGGGGCTAGAGATGGGGAGTACGGGGCTGGAGCTGATACATCATGATGTCTCTTCTATGGCCCTGTCTCCCCCAGGATATACAGATGCCCGACTTGTGAATGGCAAATCCCAGTGTGAGGGGCAAGTGGAGCTCAAGGTGTTTGGATACTGGGGCTCACTGTGTGACACCCACTGGGACCTAGAAGATGCCCATGTTCTATGCAGACAGCTCAGCTGTGGGGTTGCTGCCTCAACCACAGGAGGAAAATATATTGGAGAAGGAAGTGGTCGTGTTTGGGGACACAGTTTTCATTGCTCAGGGAATGAGTCAGTTCTGGATAGCTGTCCAATGACAGTTCTTGGAGCACCTCCCTGTATCCATGAAAATACTGTCTCTGTGACCTGCACAGGTAAGAGAACAGTGCTTATGGTCAACTACTGTCAACACAGCCCAGATATGGGAGTGTGAGATTAAAGGAAAGAGGGTTAAGAAAATGAGGGCACAGGTGGAGGGAGGATAGGCATGACAGTCAGAGTAACATGTAAGAAATAAAGATAACTAGGGCCATTCCTAGGGTGAAGTTAACACCTCTGTGTTTGGGATTTAGGAGTAGACATTATTAATAAAAATGATTTCAATAGATGACAGGGTTTGAAAAGTCCTTATTATCGTGATTGCTTATTCCATGTTATCACAGAACTCTTCAACCTTTTCCATGTATTTTGGTCTTACTTTTGCCTTATTTCCTGTACCTTCCACCAGGAAACCTGACCCAGCCAGTGTTTCTATGCCCTGCAAATTTATCTGACCCATATTTGCCTGCAGTTCCGGAGGGCGGTGTTTTCGTCTGCTTAGGTAAGCAGAATCAGTCTTACGAAACACTGCAGCTTTTTTTTTTTTTTTTTTTTTTTTTTTTTTTTTTTTGAGACAGAGTCTCGCTCCGTCACCAGGCGCCAGACTGGAGTGCAGTGGCGCAATCTCGGCTCACTGCAACCTCCGCCTCCTGAGTTCAAACAATTCTCCTGCCTCAGCCTCCTGAGTAGCTGGGATTACAGGCGTGCGCCACCATGCCCAGCTGATTTTTGTATTTTTAGTAGAGACGGGGTTTCACCATATTGGCCAGGATGGTCTCGATCTCCTGACCTTGTGATCCTCCCACCTCAGCCTCCCAAAGTGCTGGGATTACAGGCTTGAGCCACCGCGACCGGCCACTGCAGCTTTAAAGAATGTGATTTATTAACTGGACTTTCTCCTTTAAGAGGACAAACAGCTCCGCCTGGTGGACGGGAACAGCCGCTGTGCCGGGAGAGTAGAGATCTATTACGACGGCTTCTGGGGCACCGTCTGTGATGATGGCTGGGACCTAAGCGATGCCCACGTAGTGTGCCGAAAGCTGGGCTGTGGAAAGGCCCTCAATGCCACGATCTCTGCTCACTTTGGGGCGGGGTCAGGGCCCATCTGGCTGGATGACCTGAACTGCACAGGAACGGAGTCCCACTTGTGGCAGTGCCCCTCCCGGGGCTGGGGGCAGCACAACTGCAGGCACAAGGAGGACGCAGGGGTCATCTGCTCAGGTCTGTGTTGCTACCTTTTCACCCTCTACACACACGTGCACACACATGCACACACAACAAATGTAAAGTGTAGTGAAAAGTAGCTTAGGAATACAAACAGAACAAAAAAACAACAACAAAAAATACATTTGATTTTAATCCTATTCTTATACTGATTTCTTAATACACTTGTCATATTTCATTTGTCTGGGTATCATTCATAACTGAGAAAAAATAGAAGGTTGGTCTTACTGTCAGAGAAGGTTGGACCCCAAAAAAGGGACCTTATGTTACATCCACTTTGACCCTAAGAGGTCAAAAGGCATTGAATAACTTGTCTGAGAATACACTACCAACCGTGTTCAGTCGGCCATATTTTGTTGTTCTGTTCTGTTTTAGGCTTTTAATAGCCTGCAGCCATGGTTGTTAGTTTCTGTCCGCCTGTATTCTCTCCCTTGGACATCCCTGCAAATGGGATTAACCTCCTGATAATTTTCTGAATCGAATTTATGTTCCAGAGTAACATGTAGAATGTTGCAGTTTAACTTGTTGATACAAATTTAATGCTCAAATACTTTTCTTGGGAAACTCTCGCTAACGCTGAAATCACACAAGACCGCCAGTTTCCATCAGATAATATGCTGTTAATATGTTAGACTGATTTACGGAATTGTAGCGTGAGCCCTATTGGGAAGAAATGGATTCCTTGGGGAGGAATTTTCCAACTCCAAAGGAAATATTTAACACTAGGTTTTGTATTTTTCTCTAGAATTCACAGCCTTGAGGCTCTACAGTGAAACTGAAACGGAGAGCTGTGCTGGAAGATTGGAAGTCTTCTATAATGGGACCTGGGGCAGCGTTGGCAGGAGGAACATCACCACAGCCACAGCAGGGATTGTGTGCAGGCAGCTGGGCTGTGCAGAGAATGGAGTTGTCGGCCTCGTCCCTTTATCTAAGACAGGCTCTGGTTTCATGTGGGTGGATGACATTCAATGTCCTAAAATGCATATCTCCATATGGCAGTGCCTGTCTGCACCGTGGGAGCGAAGAATCTCTAGCCCAGAAGAAGAGACCTGGATCACATGTGAAGGTGGGTATCTTTCTAAACACTGGCTGTCACTTAAACCCTGTGAAATATAATTTACCACAAATAGCAAATCTTTCCATCCAGGAACACATGGCAGACTCACTGAAAAGTACATGAAACTAAATGCTGATTTATCACATCAGTTGTATATTGAAATTTTATTATTTTGGTTTAGTTTTAAAAGGATAACAACTCATAAACAATTATAGGGTTTTAAAAAATGAAAAATAGGATATGTTTTGTCTTACAAATTCTAGAAAGCTCAGAACTTTTGAGGAAATGTAAATTATTCGGGGACATTAAGCACTTCTATTTTTTCCTGCAGAACATTTTACTATGAGAAGTTAGTTAATTATTTATAAGGCACTTGTAAATTGTCCTATTTGATTAAAATTTAATATGTTTATTGTAGAGATTTTAGAAATTGTACAATTATAAATAATAAATTCATTTCACATTTAATCTGATTATCAAAAATAACTATTACCAATATTCAGAAACATTAACTATTAGTCTATCTTTTGTTCAGAAACTTAAAGTTATGATTGTGTATATAAAATGTAGATACTATATATGTGTATAATGTATTACAGTGTATTTATACATGTATAATACCACGTATGCATAAAGTAGGATTTCTGTATCCTACTTTTATATGTAAAAGTATACTGTAAATATATTCTAATTTCAATAAATAGCCTTCAAATGGCATGCAGTATTTTATCATGTGAACATAAATAATCATGTGATTATTGGTTTTAAGGCTATTTCTCAATGTCGAACAAGTATAAATAATGTCATCATAAGCACCCTTATTCATTTTCAGTGAACCTCTGATTATATCTGAAGGTTGTATTTCTAATCTCATGATGAGTGGGTAAAATGAGTGAACATTTTTTATGTATCTTTATATGTACTAGTTAATTGCTCCAGCAGAAAGCCTGTGTTAGTTTTCATTCTTATCACCAGTATATGAGAGCATCGATTTTATTTCACCCTTCCTACCAATGTTACACACAGAGAGAAACACATACAGACATACATGTAATTAATTCCCAGATTAAAATTTCACCTATTGCAACATAATTTGCATGTATTTGGTTAGTAGTGGATATGGACATTATTTATGAATATTGTCCATTTGTGGTTTATATATATATATTTTTTTTTTTTTTTTTTGAGACGGAGTCTTGCTCTGTTGCCAGACTGGAGCACAGTGGCGCAGTCTCGGCTCACTGCAACCTCCACCTCCCAGGTTCAAGCGATTCTTCTGCTTCAGCCTCCCAAGTAGCTGGGACTACAAGCACATACCAAACGCCTGGCTAATTTTTGTATTTTTAGTAGAGATGGGGTTTCACCATGTTGGCCAGGATGGTCTCGATCTCTTGACCTCGTGATCTACCTACCTTGGCCTCCCAAAGTGCTGGGATTACAGGCGTGAGCCACCGCGCCTGGCCTGTGGTTTATATTTTTAAGCACTTTGCTTCCTTTTACTATTATAATTTTATCACACAATATCATTCCCCAAACAAGAATTTGAAAAAAAAAAAAAAACAGAAGTCTTGAAAAAATACAAATATCACCTATAATGCCATGATCAGTTGATACTATATTAGCTGATGTTATACTCTTGAGTATCATATATCTGTATGTATTTTATATATATTCATGTATATTATTGCAAAAATGTTATACTATGTGTATTCGTGCTGCTTGCTCTTTTGATTTAGTAATATTTTCTCACACTAAAGCATATTTCTTATACTATATCATATGATATACCATATGATATAGTATATCATATGGTAATATGATATACTATAATCTCATGCACCACAGGCCTGTCATTGGACGTTTAGAAAATTCAAGTTATTTTTCCGTTTTAGTTAACATCACATTAAATATCCTTAAGCATGCAGAAAATTATTTTAGTCATATTTCTCAATATTTTCTTTCCAAAATCTATTTTTCCATTTAATCAATTATATTACCTGAAATTTTGGATTTCAACTATCTTAAGTTTTACTTTTCAATATTTTACATTAAAATTTTGCATCTATATGAATATGAATGATACTATGCCTTAGATTTTCTTTAGTGCTCTTTTTATATTTGTTGATTTTAGTATTGAAGATTTGTTGCAATATAAAATTACCGGATAAATTCTGCCAACTTGTATGATCTTTAATATTACATGGAATAAAATTATATTTCAGTATTTGAGAGAGATAACTATAGCTATTTTGGATGGTAATTTGTTAATACTTAAAAAGAATGTCTAGGACTACTGGGTTAATCTCATTTTCTTGAGTCAATTTTGTGAAAGGATTAAAGAATGTATTAGTCAATTATCATGCTGCTAATAAAGACATACCCGAGGCTGGGTAACTTATAAACAAAAAAGGCTTAATGGACTCACAGTTCCACATGGTTGGGCAGGCCTCACAATCATGGCGGAAGGCAAAGGAGGAGCAAAGTCAGGTCTTAACATGGTGGCAGGCAAAAGAGTGTGTGCAGGGAACCTCCCCTTTATAAAACCATCAGCTCTTGCAAGACTTACTCACTATCACATGAACAGCACAGGAAAGACCCAGCCCATGATTCAATTACCTCCCACCAGGTCCCTCCCACAGCACATGGGAATTATGGGAGCTACAATTTGAGATTTGGCTGGGGACAGCCAAACCATAGCAAAGAAGTAGAATTAAAAAACATACTCTGTTGCAGCACAGTTTACAATAGAAAAGACCTGGAACCAACCCAAATGCCCATCGATGATAGACTGGACAGGAAAAATGTGGCACATATACACCATGGAATATTATGCAGCCATCAAAAACGATGAGTTTGCGTCCTTTGTAGGGACATGGATGAACCTGGAAACCATCATTCTCAGCAAACTGACACAAGAACACAAAATTAAACATTGCATGTTCTCACTCATAGACGGGTGTTGAACAATGGGAACACATGGACACAGGGAGGGGAGCACTATACACTGGGGTCTGTTGGGGGGGAGGGAGGGGGAACAGCGGGGGGTGGGGAGTTGGGGAGAGATAGCATGGGGAGAAATGCCACATATAGGTGAAGGGGAGGAAGGCAGCAAATCACACTGCCACGTGTGCACCTATGCAACAATCTTGCATGTTTTTCACATGTACCCCAAAACCTAAAATGCAATTAAAAAAAAAATCGAATTTATTATGAGATAGCCAATCAGTGATGCACTCTGTATTAGTAGGAGGTAGAAGCTAGTCTAAAAGTATTTATTAATGAGACAGAGATTTACAAAAATGAAGAGAAAAATCAAACTCTTTCAAGATCTTTGGCTATGAGAGAGAGAAAAGGGCTAACATGGTAACTGGATAGGGGCTCCTATGACAAGGAGAAAGAAGACTTTTTAAAGGGTGCATGTGAAAGTTATCAGGTTAATTGACTTGGGGATGAGATGTTTAGATCAAAAAGCCCTTTGGAATAGAAGACAAGTTACCTAAAAGTTCATTATCTACTGAAACTTTAGCTTTTCCTATGCTATTACAGAAACTAAAGTCCAATAGAGAAATCCTGAGATTCTCTTTTGGTCTTCATGTTATTGGTGGGCAGAGGCAAGGCAGAGGCTTAGAATATGAAGGAACATTTAACAAAATAATGAAGAATGAGAAATAAAAATGATAATATCATTCTAAAATATTGATGATTCTGCAGACTTTTTTGACAGCAAGTTTAAAATGGCCCCAGTTATAATTATCTGCAGTGAAACTCAGTATTTCAGGAACTGGCTTGAAGGAGGTAGAGAGTTAGGTTTATCCTGCATTTGTATACAGCCATGTAGGTGTGATGAGAGGTCACTAGTGCCAAGGCATTGTTCATTCGGGAAAGAGAATGTTTGTAATTATCATCTTAGTATACATACTTTACAAGGAGTGAAGTGAAGGCAAGAAAGGACTGATAATTGGAGGGCATCGAAGAAGCAACAGTCTATAGACCAGACTTGAGCCAAATGAACATTAGTTATATTTGGAGAAATAGTGAAAATGAGAGGAGCAAGATAGGGTGTTTGGGTCAGATAGAACATTGAACTTTGGAAAATGAAATCAATATGTTTTGTTTTCAAACATCTAGAGTAGAAAATAAATATCTGGTTTGGCCTTGCTGGAGATGCTTCACCCCTTGACTGTGACTAGGACCAACCACAGTCATGTGTAGGGGCTTATTCACTTTACAGGTCATTCTCTAATCTACGTGACATTGAAATTCTGCCTTCCTTACCACACCCATATTCATCAAACACATTTACTACTTTCAAGTTTTTCTACCTCAGCGTTCTCCCACAACCTCCTTCAGGAGTAAAGACAGCAATGTTTTGTGCCTTTGTAGATAAAATAAGAGTGCGTGGAGGAGACACGGAGTGCTCTGGGAGAGTGGAGATCTGGCACGAAGGCTCCTGGGGCACAGTATGTGATGATTCCTGGGACCTGGCCGAGGCGGAAGTGGTATGTCAGCAGCTGGGCTGTGGCTCTGCTCTGGCTGCCCTGAGGGAGGCTGCGTTTGGCCAGGGAACTGGACCTATCTGGTTGGATGAGATGCAGTGCAAGGGAAATGAGTCATTTCTATGGGAGTGTCATGCCAAACCCTGGGGACAAAGTGACTGTGGACACAAGGAAGATGCTGGTGTGAGGTGCTCTGGTAAGTGTAAAAAAGGCTGCACTTAAACTGAGCCCCCTACTAAGGGTAAAGGACATTGGGAAACAGCCTCAGATAGTCGAGCTGAAGTTACTAGGACTTCTTGCTGAAGAATGAAAGGCTGTGTTAAACTAATGTTTTGCCCCAACTAAATCAGATAACGTTCCACAGTTATCTAAAATAGCCCCCATAATTTTGAGGGAAAAAAAGCTGGATTTAGCCTTAGACTTCCAAGCAAGAGGATTCTGTGTGATATTTTAAATGGCATTTGATATTCACAGGTGTAAAAAGAACATCCAGTTCCTTTTCTTTCATTTACATCTTCTCTCTCTCCCTCTCTCTCTCTCAGGACAGTCGCTGAAATCACTGAATGCCTCCTCAGGTATAGTTTTCTGCCTCTCAGTGGTATAACCTAAGGTTATATGGAAGGTCAAGGGAGGGCAGAAACTGCTACGATAATCAAAGAAGACTGAGGACTGCAGAAATACGAGACTGTGGATGGCAGCCAGTGGTATCGGTAGCTCTGTGACTGCTTTGCTACGCAATCCTTCTTCAGAAAAATCCTTTTTACATGCAGAGAACGATAAGACTCTCTTGCTACCCTCATAGATAGAATTATCTCTTTAGGTTCTCAAATAGTCTTTATGAGACTGGCAGAAACAGCTCAAGCTTCAGGGGAATTGCTTAAACCCGGGAGGCAGAGGCTGCAGGGAGCCGAGATCGTGCCACTGCACTCAGCCTGGGTGATGGAGTGAGACTCCATCTCAAAACAACAACAACAAAGAAAGAAAGAAAAAGAAAAGAAAAAGAAACAGATCAGACCTTAGTGTTTTCTGAGTCTGGTGTTTTAGTAATGAATGCAATGCAAGAGGAAAGATTTAATTATTGATTCTTTTGTGTAAAATTGGAAGTAATTTAGGGCAATAGAATTACAGAAAGATTTGGATTCAGTTGTTCCAAGATAGTTTTCATCTAAAATAGCTCTCAGAGATTATGTACTGTTCATGAATATGTTGAAACGTATAGCCATCATTCTTCTCAGCAACTAGGGAACCAGTTTTTTTCCAGTGTATAAACCCACATTTGATATTTACTGGTTTAATACTTATCAATGTTTAATTTCTATACAGGTCATTCAGCACTTATTTTATCTAGTGTCTTTGGGCTCCTTCTCCTGGTTCTGTTTATTCTATTTCTCACGTGGTGTCAAGTTCAGAAACAAAAACATCTGCCCCACAGAGGTGAGAGCCCCACTGGGATTGCATAAAATGTGAGTTACCTGCCACCAAGGGCACACAGGATGGGGGCTTCCTGCAGAGAGGGAGAAATGCACTGGCCACCTTGAGTGAGATGGATTGGAAAGTACCAGGCCAAGTGCAGACGCATGTGGAATGATCAAGAATCAGCCAATCCACAATTCCCATTTATACAAATGCAATCTTTTAGAAGCTGCAGCCTGAAATGCAGATGATGAGTCACATAGGCAAAGATCTCAGCTGACAGAAGGAAGGTAATTGTATGTTTTGGTTCAGGATCTAGATTGCAGAAATAACCAATAGAAAATGTGGAAGCATGGTGGAAGATTAAGAACAAGGGGTTTGAACACCACTCATATAATTTACTAGCTGTGTGGCCTTTGGCTAGAAACTACCTTTCCAAACTCCAGTTTCTTAATTTGTAAAGATAATAACAGTACTAACTCATTAGGTTGTTAAGATAGTTAAATAAATTAATCATCTGTATGAAAAATGACCAGCACATAGTAAATACTATGTAAAGAACTTGGTAATAAAAGTAGAGGAATTTCAATGGTTCAAGAAAAAGGAGAATAAATATTAAAAATACACTAGCAGGGGTAGGTGCCAAAAAGGCCATTGGATTTTAGCGCAGAGGGATTAATATGTGTCAAACCTTAGCATTAACTGTCCTAATATAAGGGATAGGCCATTTGAATCTGAATCCTAACCATGAAGCATCCATTTTCAGTTTCATCTAGAAGAAGGGGTTCTCTTGAGGAGAATTTATTCCATGAGATGGAGACCTGCCTCAAGACAGAGGACCCACATGGGATAAGAACCTCAGGTCTGTGCAACTCCAGGGGCCTCATTCCATGGAGAGGGTGGGAATATGAGGCAATTCCACTGATAATTAGAAATTCTCCTCAATGGAGATGTGTTTCAGCCTCTTATACAAAATCAAAGGAAAACAAATGGGAAATAGATAAAATAAAATATGACTCAAAATTAAGAAAACCGGAATATACATTCTTGCTTATTTCATCCTCAGGGTTATATTGAGTTCATGGCAGAGGCACCAAGCACAGAAGACTAAAATAAAAAGTATTATTTCTTCTAATAATCAGTCAAATATTTTGTCCACAATTTCATTCCAAACCCAGTAAACCATAATTATTTTCCAATTTCATTACATTATTTTTTAATGTGGTGGCTAAGTTCCTTGAATCTTATCTATATTTGTACATTGATAATTATTTTAAAAAGTTTTATCATGATATATAGAGTGGACAAAACAGTGCATAAAACTAAACCTTTTTTGGAAATAACTTGTAGTGGAATTACTGTGACAATACAATGAACACCATCTGGCAAAGAGACTTTCCAATAGCCATAAAAAATTTTACTACTCTAAGTTATAAATGAGAATTTTTTTTTTTTTTTTTTTTTTTGAGACAGAGTCTCACTCTGTTGCCAGGTGCCAGGCTGGAGTGCAGTGAGGCAATCTCGGCTCACTGCAACCTCCGCCTCCCGGGTTCAAGCAATTCTCCTGCCTCAGCCTCCCGAGTAACTGGGACTACAGGTGCGCACCGCCACGCCCAGCTAATTTTATTTTTTTATTTTTTTATTTTTAGTAGAGACGGGATTTCACCATGTTGGCCAGCATGGTCTGGATCTCTTGACCTCGTGATCCGCCCGCCTTGGCCTCCCAAAGTGCTGGGATTACAGGCTTGAGCCACCGCGCCCGGCCATGAGAATGTATTTTACTGAATAATCACTGACACTAAATACTTTCATCATTTATAACGTTGCTAATTTAGTATTTGACAAGTGGCATCTCACTGTTATTTTTAATTAATATTGTTTTAAAATTTTGTTTTTGTATTGAAAATAACGTTCATATTCTCTAGGCATATGTGATAATTTAGTACATTCATATAATTTATAAAGATCAAATTCGTATAATTGGGGTATCTGTCACCTCAAATATTTGTCTTTGCATTACACCAGAAACATCTGAATTATTCTCTTTCAGCTATTTTGAAATAGATTATAGTCACCTTATTGATTATCAAACTCTAGGTTTTATTTCTTATAATCGTATATTTGTACTCAATCAACCTCTCTTTATCCTCCCTTTCCCTTACCCTTCCCAGCCTCTGGTAACCACTAATCTACTCTCTATCTTCATGGGATCAACAATTTTAGCTCCCACATATGAATGAGTACATGGGTATCTGTCTTTCTGTGCTTGGCTTATTTCATTTAACATAATGACCTCCAGTTCCATCATGTTACTACAAATAACAGGATTCCATTTTTTATGGCTGAAAATGTGTGTGTATATACCACATTTTCTTTACCCATTCATTCATTGATGGACACATAGGCTGATTCCGTATTTTGGCTATTATAAACAGTGCTGTAATAAACACGGTGCAGCTATCACTTTCATATATGATTTTCTTTTTTTTTTTTTGATATATACTCAGAAGTGGAATTACTGAATCATATAGTAATACTATCTTTAGTTTTTTAAGGAACCTCCCTACAGTTTTCCATAATGACTATACTAATTTGCATTCCCATCAATAGTGTGTGAGCGTTCTCCTTTCTTCATATCCTCGCCAGTATCCATTATTTCCTGTCTTTTTGATAAAAGCCATTCTGCCTGAAGTGTGATCTCATTGTCTTTTTGAGTTACGTTTCCCTGATTATTAGTGTTGTTGAGCATTTATTTATATATCTATTGGCCATTTGTATGTCTTCTTTTGAGAAAAGTCTGTTCAGTTCTTTTGACAATTTTTAAAATCAGATTAGTTGTTTTTTTGCTATTGTGTTGTCTGAGCTCTTTATGTATCTAGATTATTAACTTGTTTATTAGATGGATGGTTTGAAAATATTTTCTCCCACTTTGTGGGTTGTCTCTTCACTCTGTTGATTTTTCCTTTGCTGTCCAGAAGCTTTTTTGGTTGACATAATCCTATTTGTCTGTATTTTTGCTTTGGTGGCCTGTGCTCTTGAGGTCTTACCCAAGAATCTTTGCTCAGACCAATATCCTGGAGTGTTTCCAAATGTTTTCTTCTAGTAGTTTCATAGTCTCAGGTCTTACATTTAGCTATTTAATTCATTTTTATTTGATTTTTTTATATGGTGTGAGATGGAGTCTAGTTTCATTCTTGTGCATACAGCTATTCAGTTTTCCCAGTGCCATTTATTGAAGAGACTGTCTTTTCCCAATGTATGTCCTTGGTGTATTTGTCAAGAGCGGCTTGGCTATAAATGCATGGATTTATATCTGGGTTCTCTATTCTGTTCCACTGGTTTTTGTGTCTGTTTTAGTACCATGCTGATTTGCTTACCATAATTTTGTAGTATATTTTGAAGTCAGGTAATGTGAGTGCCTCCAGCTTTGTTTTTTTGCTCAGAATAGCTTTGACTATTGGGGGCCTTCTGTTGTTCTATCTAAAATTTATGATTGTTATTTCTATTTCTGCAAAAAATGCAATTAGTATTTTCATAGGGATTACATTGGATCTGTAAATTGCTTTGGGTAATTGATTTGGGCATTTAACAATATTAATTCTGTCAATCCATTAGCATGAAATATTTCTATTTTTGTGTCCTCTTCTATTTCTTTCATCAGTGTTTTCGTTTTCTTTGTATACATCTTTCACTTCTTGGTTAAACTGATTCCTGTATTTTATATTCTTTGTAGCTATTGCCAATTGGATTGCTTTTTTGATTTCCTTTTCAGGTTATTTGCTATTGCATATATAAATGCTACTGATTTTTATATGTTAATTTTGTATTCTGTAACTTTACTGAGTGTGTTTATTAGTTCTTACAGTTTTTTGGTGGAGTCTTTAGATTTTTATAACTATAAAACCATATTGTCTGCAAAGAAGGCTAATTTGACTTCTTTCTTTTCAACTAGAATGCCCCATATGTCTTTCTCTTGCCTAATTTCTGTGACTGAGACTTCCAGTATTATGCTGAATAAATGTGGTGAAAGTGGACATCTTTGTCTTGTTCCACATTTTAGAGGAAATGTTTTCTATTTTTCCCCATTTAGTATCATGTTAGCTTTGGATTTGCCATGCATGGTCTTTATTATGTTGAAGTATGTTCCTTCCATACCCAGGATGTTGAGGCTTTTCATCATAAAAGGATGTTGAATCTTCCTGAATGATTTTTTAGCATCTATTGACATGATCATATAGGCTTTGTTCTTGATTCTGTTAATGTAATATATCATTTTTTAATTGATTTACTTATGTTAAACCATCCTTGCACTCCTGGAATAAATTCACTTGATTGTGGTGAAAAATCTTTTAATGTGTTGTTGAATTTAGTTTGCTAATATTTTGGTGAGGATTTTTACAACTTTGTTTATCAGTGACATTGGCCTAGAGTCTTCTTTTTTTGTTGGTTTTGTATCAGGGTAATGCTGGCTCTATAAAATGAGTTTAGAAGTGTTCTCTTCAAATTTTTTAAAGGGTTTGAATAGAATTAGCATTATTTCTTCTTTAAATGTTTGATAGAATTCAGCAGTGAAGCATCAGGTCCTGGGCTTTTCTTTAGTGAGAGATTTAAAAAATTTATTATTATTATGGCTTTGATCTCATGAGTTGTTACTGATTTGTTGAACTTTTCTATTTTTTCATGGTTCAGTGTTGGTTGATTGTATATGACAAGAAATGTATCAATTTCTCGTAAGTTTTCCAAATTGTTGGTGTATAGTTGTTCAGAATATTTTTAAATGATTTGTTGTCTTTCTACAGAAAATATTGTTATCTCTCCTTTTTCATTTCTGATTTTATTTACTTGGGTTTTCTCTATTTTTACTTAGTCCAGCTAAAGGTTTATCAATTTGGTTTATCTTTTAAAAAAATCAACTTTTGATCTTGCTCCTTTTTAGTTTTTAAGTCTCAATTTAATTTATTTCTTCTCTGAGGTTTATTATTTATTTTTATCTACTAATTTGGGGTTTGGTTTGTTCTTTATTTTTTTGTTCCTTGAGGTGCACCATTAGCTGGTTATTTGCAGTATTTCTACTTTTTTTTTTTTTAAGATGGAGTCTCACTCTGTTGCCCAGGCTGGAGTGCAGGGGTACAATCTTGGCTAACTGTGACCTCCACCTCCTGGGTTCAAGCAATTCTCCTGCCTGAGCCTCCAGAGCAGCTGGGATTACAGGCACATGCCACCATGCCCAGCTAACTTTTTTGGATTTTTAGTAGACATGGGGTTTCATCATAGTGACCAGGCTGGTCTCAATGTACTTATTTGATATGGGTGTTTACTGCTATAAACTTTCCTCTTAGTACTATTTTGTGTATTTTGATTTTGTTTTTGCTTTTTTGCTGTATTCCATATATTTCAGTATGTTGTATTTTCATTTCCATTTTTTAAAAATCTCTTAATTTTCTTAATTTCTCATTGACCCACTGTTTGTTCAGAAGCATATTGTTTAATTGCCATGCACTTGTGTATTTTTGAGGTTCCTCTTTCATTGATTTCTAGTTTATTCCATTGTGGTAAGAGAAGATACTTGATATGCTTTCTACTTTTCTGAATTTGTTGAGACTTGTTTTCCAGCCTAAGATATGGTTTATTCTGGGGTGCTGATAAAAAGAATGTGTATTCTGCAGCAGTTGGGTGAAATGTTCTGTAAATGTCAGTTAGACCTGTTTAGTCTAGAGTATCTGGAGTTGGATGCAGCGATATTTATGACTGTTATATCCTCTTGCTGAATTTACCCCTTTATCTTTATGTAGTGATCTTCTTTCTTTTCTTACCATCTTTGATTTGTAGTGTATTTCATCTGTCATAAGAAAATGTACTCTTGTCTTTTTTGGTTTCCAGCTGCATGAAATATCTTTTTCTATCCATTTACCTTCAGTCTATGTGTGCGCCTTTAGGTTGAGTGAGTTTCTTGTAGGCAGCATATAGTTGGGTCTCGTTTCTTTATCCATTCAGCCACTTTATGCCTTTTAATTGGAGAACTGAGTTCATTTATATTCAGTATGATTAGTGATAAGTAAGGATGTACTACTGCCATTTTATTTCTTGTTTCATGGTGATTTTGTAACTCCTCTCCTTCTTTCTTCCTTTCTTACTATTTTCTTTTGTGGTTAAGTGATTTTCCCTGGTAGCGTGTTTTGCTTGTTTGTTTTATTTCAGTAGTTTTAGGGGAACAGGTGATATTTGGTTACATGGATAAGTTCTTTAGTGGTCATTTCTGAGAGTCTGGGGAACCTATTACCTGGACAGTGTACACTCTACCCAATGTGTAGTCTTTTATTCCTCACCCCATTCTCACTCTTTCCCCAGAGCCCCAAAGTTCATTGTATCATTTTTATGTCTTTGCATCCTCAAGCTTAGCTCCCACTTATAAATGAGAATAAACAATGTTTGGTTTTCCATTCCTGAATTCCTTCACTTAGAAAAATGGCATCCAATTCCATCCAGGTTGCTGCAAATGCCATTATTTCTTTCCCTTTTATGGCTGAGTAGTATTCCATGGTATGTATATATTCCCCGTTTTCTTTATCCACTTGTTGATTGATGGACAATTGGACTGGGTCCATATTTTTACAATGGCAAATTGTGCTGCTATAAAAATGCTTGCACAAATGTCTTTTTCATAAAATGACTTATTTTCCTCTGGGTAAATACCCAGTAGTGGGATTGCTGGATCAAATGTTAGATCTACTTTTACCATTATGTTATATTATATTATTATATATTAATATTATATGTTATAATATATTACAATTATATTATTATAAATGATATAATATATCATAATTATGTTGTTATAATTACATATTATTGTATATTATATATATTCATAGTAATGTATTATATGTTATCAATTTTATATTATGACATATTATAATACATAATTATAGTATCTACTTATAATATAATGAAATTATAATATATTAATTAATATATTAAATATATAATTTATTAAAATTTATTAATTATAAATTAATAATATATAATATATTGATATATTAATAATTAATAATATATAATATTAATAATTAATTATCAATGAGTTCATGTCCTTTGTAAGGACATGGATGAATCTGGAAACCATCATTCTCAGCAAACTGACACAAGAATAGAGAATCAAACACCGAATGTTCTCACTCATAGGCGGGTGTTGAACAATGAGAACACATGGGCACAGGGAGGGGAGCACTACACACTGGGTTCTATTGGGAGAGACTAGGGGTGGGACAGCAGGGGGTAGGAAGGTTGGGGAGGGATAACATGGGGAGAAATGCCAGATATAGGTGACAGGGGGATGGAGGCAGCAAACCACATTGCCATGTATGTACCTATCAACAATCCTGCATGATCTGCACATGTACTCCAGAACCTAAAGTACAATAAAAAATATATATTAAAAATAATTATTAATTAATTATATAATATATTATTCATTATAATATATAATATCTTACTATATAATTATATACTTATGAGAAGATATTATATAATCATATAATTAACAATAATAATATTCCTATGGAATAATATATATTATTAAAATATATAATATATAATTAACATATTGATAGAAATAATAAAATATATTAATTAACATAATATACTATAGAATAAGTTATTAGAATAATTTAATTATGTGTTATATATTATATACCACATAAGATATGATATACTTACATATCATATATCATTTATTATATTTTGTATTTTATATAACTGAATAGTATAATTAATGTATAATCTATAATATATAAGTAATATATAAGCAATATAATATGTAATACATAAGTAATATAAAATATATCATCTATATAAATAATATATAAAAATATATAGTATATATAATATATAAATGTACTTTATATATATAAATACTCCATTTTATATGTGTGTGTATATAAACAATGGAATGTAGATGAATTTTGAGGAAATGATGCTAAGTGAAATAATTACGCTAAGTGAAGTAAGTCAGCCAGAAAAAGCCAAATACTATATGATTTTGTTTATAAGAGGTACATAGAGCAATTAAATTCATATAAACAGAAAGTAGAATGGTAGTTTCCAGGGGCTGAAGGAGGGAGAATGGGGAGTTATTCTTTAATTAGCATGGAGTTTTACTTTGCAAGATAAAAAGAATTCTGGAGATAGATGGTGGTAATGGCTGCAAAAAAAAAAAAAAATCTTAAGATGCTGAAAAGTAAATAACATATTGAAAAGAAACATAAAAACTGAGGAAAGGCTATTGTGATTGTGATGGTAAATTTCCTGTTATTTTTATTTTCTTTCCTCCGAAACTCCTAAAAAAGCCCATCTTTCGAGCCAGAGGACAGGGGAAGGGAGATCCAGGGAATATGAGGGAATCTTCTTATTTTTAATTTTGCTCTCTTGACCCTACCCCTCGGCCAATTTCAAAGGCATATCTGCCCTCCTACAGCCAATGAAGCATAAGCAACTAAGTTTGAGAGAAGATTCATTTCTCTGGATAGCAGAGCCTGAAAGAATGACCCCTGATGTTCAAATAGTTTGGGGAAAATCCTCATTCTCTTTTCTCTTTTACTTCCTAGTCATGTGAAACTTCACTGCAGTATGAGAAAATAAAACTGTGAGATAACCCATTTTTTTCTTGCTAAAAAATAATAGAAAAAGAAGCCACTGGGAGCTAGAGAACATAGAGGAAATTCCATAGACAGAGGATCTGGAGAAGAGGTCTTGAAGTAATTCAAGTATCAAGTTTACCTTTTAGCTGCAAATATGCAGAACATACACAATGAATCACAGCAAAGGCTTTGAGAGCCAAAAGAAAATATATATACTACTCGAATCCCAGAACAACTGATCTTGGTACATACAAAAAGCATGTCCGAACAGTATAGCAAAGTCTTTGAGAACTGAATTGACACCAAATAAACCACTGCAAATGGTAAGACAGAACTTGCAATCTGAACCTAACTGGGTTGATCGTTTGCTAAAACAAAACAAAAAACCCACCTTCTCCAAAGGTTTAACAAAACTTTTGTAAGACCAGAAGTCTTACAACATAATATTCAAAATATCCAACATACAAACCAAAGCTATTCTATATACAAATAACTAGGAGTATCTGATCAATTCTCATGGAATAGACAACCAGCAGTTGCCAACCTACATTAAACAGAGTTTGGAATTATCATACAAAGACTGTAACACAGCTATTATAGCCATATTCTATGAGGCAAAGGCAAACTTTCTAGAAACTAATAGAGAAATTTTCAAGAGAAACAGAATCACATGGAAATTCAAAAATTAAAAATGTCAATATTTAAAAATTTTTCAAAAAAAATCACTGAATTGCCTCAACAACAGAATGAAGATAAAAGAAAAACATCAGTGAACTTCAAGACAGATCAATGGAAATTATTCAATAAAATAGAGAGGAAAAAATACCTTAAAATTGAGGAGAGAGGAGTCTATGGGGATATATCAAAAGATATACATATTGGCAGGGGTGTGGTGGTTCATGCCTGTAATCCCAACACTTGGGCAAGCCAAGATGGGTGGATCACCTGAGGTCAGGAGTTTGAGACCAGCCTGGCTAACATGGTGAAACCCCATCTCTACTTAAAATACTAAAATTAGCTGGGTGTGGTGGTGGGTCCCTGTAATCCCAGCTACTTGGGAGGCTGAGGCAGGAGAATTGCTTAAACCTGGAAGGCAGAGGTTGCAGTGAGCCGAGATCATGACATTGCACTCCAGCCTGGCTGACAAGAGCAAAACTCCATCTCAAAAAGATATACACGCTATTGGAGTACTAGAAAAGAGAAGTTAGACATGGTGCAGAAATTTTTTTAAAAAGAAATATTGGCTGAAAACTTCAAAAATTTGTTTAAAGACATGAATAGATTTAAGAAGCTCAGCAAACACCAAACTAAATATATACATTCCCAGATACATCATGCTCAAATTACTGAAAACAAAATACAAAGGAAAAAATATCAAAAGTAAGGAGACAAAAAATGACACATTATGTTTAGAGGAACAACAATTCAAACGAATGCAGATTCTAAAGGGCTTAGGAAAACAAACAAAATCTTTAAAGTCCTAAATGAAAAGAACTGTCAATCCAGAATTCTATATCCAGAAAAAATAACTTTCGGGAATGAAGATGAGCAAATTATCTGTTAGATCAAATAAGAGTAAAAAAAATTTAAGAGTTTTATTTTACCACTATTAATTTCTTATCTAATGCTTCTCTTTTCATAGATTAGAGCTTCTGACCTATATAATTTTCCTTCTTTCTGAAGAATTTCTTTTATAATTTCTTGTAAGGCAACTCTACTGTCAACAAATAGCCTCAATTTTTATTTGTCTGAGAAAACCCTTTATTTTTCCTTCACTTTTGAAGGATACTTTCCCTGAATACAGAACTCTAAGTTGATGGTTCCTTTTTTTCATGCTATTATACTTTTTTTTTTAGCATAGTTTTTGAAGAGAAGTTCAATTTAATTCTTATCCTTGCTCCTGTAGATAATTTTTTCCCCTCTGGCTTCTTTTAAGATTTTTTCTTTGTCTTTGATTTTCTGCAGCTTTAATATGAATGCCTGAATTCTGAATATGAATGCCTAGAAACTTCTCACTGCTTTTGTTTTTTGGCATTTATTCTGCTTGGTGTTCTTTGTGCTGCCTGGATAAGTGTTTTTGGTTTCTGTCATTAGTTGTGAGAAATTCTGTCATGATTGCTTCAAATATTTTTCTTCTTTCTCACTTTTTTCTCCTTCTGGTATTCCTATTGTATGTATGTTACATCTTTTGTAGTTCTTTCACAATTTTTGGATATTCTGTTCTGTCATTTTTTTCTTTTCTCTTTGCATTCAAGTTTTTGAAGTTTCCATTAATGTTTCTTCAAGCTCACTGATTTTTTTCCTCAGCTGTGTCCAGTCTATTGATGGGCCCATAAAAGACACGCTTCATTTCTATTACAGTGTTGTTGATATCTAACATTTTTAATTCTGTCTTTGAATTTCCATCTCTGTGTCTACATTGCTCATACATTCTTGCAGGTTGTCCTTTTTTTCCTTTAGATCCTATAACATATTCATCATAGTTGTTTTAAAGTTCTGGTATGATCGGTTCAACATCTCTCTCTTATCTGAGTCTGGTCTGATGCTTGCTGTCTCTTCAGACTCTGTTTTTTGTCTTTCAGTGTGCCTTGTAATTATTTTGTAGAAAGCCAGATATGATATATAGTGGATACAAAGAATTGAGGTAAAGAGGGTGTTTGTGTAAGGTTTTATATTTACCTGGCTAGGGATTAGACTGTATTTATTGTTTGCTGTAGCTGTAGGTGTCAGAGGCTAATACCTCCTCTGGGGCACTTTTTTTGTCTCCGCTGCTGTCTTTGGGGTTCCCTATCACTTCTTAAATGAGATCTCAGATGTGCAATTTCATCCATTGTATTTCCTGTTGTTTTATAGGAACCCGACTGAAGTGACAACGAGGTGTTGTGGGAGGGGAAACATACTGTAGTCCTGTGATTGAGCCTGTCTTCCAGTGAACCTGTGCCCCTGCACTGTGACACTCAACAGTGTTTCTAAGGTTTTGTTCCCTGTTAGCTGAGATAGGAAACCTAAAGGGAGCTGGAGTTGGATATTTCCCTTCCGCCAAGTCAGCTAGGCTCTGGTGAAACCCCAGCCCATTGGACTCTCTGGAGAAACAGAAACAGGCCTTGTTACACAATATTTTATATGTACTTCAAAATGACTACTTTCCCCTCCCCTCCTGAAAGAAGGCACAAGATGATTTTTCCCCAGTCTTCACTGTGATCACTTGGTAGGGCTTCTAAAGGTAAAACAAAAATGCAGGTCCCCTGGAGTTTTTAACACTGAAGTTTTTCCACTCTGAGCCTACAGCAACTTGTCAATTACAGTTTAGATTTTCCTACCCCATTACTGATTTCCACAGAGGTTTCTGCTCATGGGGTTCTGCTCTGTAAGTTGCAATTCTCTGTCTCTGCCTGTCTCTCCAATTTTGGTGGCAGTGATTTGCCCTATGACCTCAGTTCTTTGATGGATCTAAGAGGAGTTGTTGATTTTCAGTTTATTCAGCTTTTTCTTGTTATGTGACTGGGAGTAATAACTCCTGAGCTTTTTACAGGCTGCATGGGAAGCTAAAAGCTCAAATAATCACTCTTATGTTCAACCTTCTTAATATTTAGTTATCAAAATTTCTCTATCCACAGACAATTCTTTATTTCTCTCAATTCTGCCAAAAATGGAACAATTCCCTAAATACAATTTTTAGTACCCTCCTATCTCTAGACAATGACTTATCATTGAGTTTTACTTGTCCCTTTTCAAAAATCAAAATATAAATATCACAGTTCTAGGCCTTTAAGATACTGGGAGCAAATCTAATAATTTGATCAAAAGCTGTATTATTTGTTTTGATAGCACTTAATGGTTTATCCTTTTAAATATGATAATTGTTTTACTTCAAAGTGGTAACTAAGCACACTCTTCATTTATGTAATAGTCATTTCTTGCTCCATTGTATTTTCCCAGCTGATCTGACGCTGTACCTAACAGCTCTTCCCTCTGCAGAGAGGTTTTCTACTACTCAATAATACAGATGGTGCCTTTCTTTCAGATGATACCCCCAACCATGGTTGTGAAGATGCTAGCCACACATCACTGTTGGGAGTTCTTCCTGCCTCTGAAGCCACAAAATGACCTTAGGCTTCCAAGTCTCACCAGGTAAGTTGAGAAGTATTACTTTTAGTAGAACTAATAATTTAATCTCCCACTGTCACAGAATTAAACACATTTTTCCCGATATTTATATTACCATATATTATGTCACTGGTTCATATCCCCAGTCTATCAAATATTCTATGTTAAGCTCTGGAAAAGAGAGAGATTGATGAGAGAAAGTTTTTCCTACAGAAAATTTACAGAGTTTGTCAGAATTGGTTTTGAGCACTGGCTGAGGCTGCAGATAGTCTGTCACTAAAAAGAGGTTGATTAGATCTCAGCTTCACATACTGCACATTGATAACCTCCATTGCTAGTATTTCTGTTCATTTTTACTACACAGAGTAGGATGTTCACATTTATTCTCTTAAGTACAGCCTAGATTCAGTGCATTCATATCACTCCTTATTGCTTTAATCGCCAGTGCCTGACAGATGATACATGCTTAATATTTATTAAATGAAGGTGGCTTTGTCTGATGAGAAAACATTAACATGATAACAGTGAAATCATTCTCTAAAGGTTTAGAAAAACAAGCACTCGTTATATAATAATGTTGCATTGAGGCAATTCTAAAACACTGACGGGTGCCAGGACAAAGAATTAAAATCAAAGTCAACTAAAAAGTCCAGCACAAAAAGAACAGCGGTTTTTCTCAAGTAGAGTGGGTGGCCCAACTATGGAGAGAAAAAAATTGAACTCAGTGAAGTCATAGCATTAGAAAGCACTGAGCTTTCTAAATAATGTTGAGAGCACTTTCTAATTCCTAGCATGAGTGAGCTAGCAATTCTGAAAAGAGCATTTCTGTGTAATCCAAAGCCAATTCTAAATTTTTTATGGGGATGAATGCCAGGGTGCAAAGATAAGTCATCTCTCCTGATTTTTATTACAGAATATTTAGACACCACCAACACAAAACTATTTCAAACTTGACCCAATGATCCAAGTGAATGGGCTTCAGTTTCTCTTTTTTTTTTCTCAAAAATATATTATTACCATAATAACAAGAAAAATGTTAGAAAAATCAGAGGTGAAATACACAAAAACCATTTAGATAATAACTAGCTCCGACATAATTTAATGATAACTCTTCTAATACCAAGGTTTATATTTATGGTTAAAGCTTCTTTCCTCTTTATGTGTACTATTGACAATTTATTTGGAAAAGTTCAGTGAAACCCCACTTAAAATGTATCCTAAAGTGTATCTTATGGTATTTTCATCTGCATGATATAAGAGACAAATGATTGAGTAGATTATTCTAAACCAGCTTTAGTAAATACCAATTTATATTAGCACAATTTTTCTTTGCAAATGGATACTCTGTGTTGTTTTTGAAGTACTTGAAATTGAGGCTTTATATTAGAAAAGGTTCTATATTAGAAAAAATGTTTCCCTCAGCAGTTCTGCTTAGTTCATTATTGTGCTTAGTGTATTCGTTTTCTAGGTCTGCCAAAACAAAATACCACAGACTGGGCAGCTTAAACAATGGAAATTTGTTTTCTCACAATTCTGGATGCCAGAAATTCATTATCAAAATGTTGGGAGGTTTAGTTTCTTCTGAGGCCTCCTTCCTTCACTTACAGATGGCCATCTTCTTATGCCCTCAGATGGCCATCCCTTGGTCTGTGTTGTCTGTGATCTAATTTCTTCTTGTAAGAACATCAGTCATACTGGATTAGGGCTCACCCATATGACCTCATTTACCTTAATTATCTCTTTAAATATCTAATCTCCAAATACAACCGCATTCTGAGGAAATGGGGGTTAAGACTTGAACATATGAATTGGGGGGACCCAATTCAGCTCATAACACTGAGCAAGTCTATTACTTTATGACTTTTGCCCTGCCTACACTTCATTAATCGTCAATTCTGACTTAGCAGAATCCGTGCTAAAAACTTTTGAAAGATTAATTTCCAGAGTTATTCCAAAAAGCAAAACCATATGTAATTGTACCTTCCTTTTTAATTTTGATGTTATTTAAAACATGAATTTCTTTGATAAGTAAATTATTGCATTATGGGATTCAGAATTCTAGATTATGGAAGCAGGAAGAAAATTGCATAATACCTGCATCTGCACAAAAAAGAAATATCACTACATAGCACCTACTAAATCGACTCTAATTTATCAGTTATTTGTAGGAGGTGTGTGTGTGTGTGTGCACAAGTGTCTTAACTTTAACTTCATGTAGGCTAGCATTCTTATTTAGAAGAACAATAACTTGTGTTCTTTTGTTTTATAATTTCAGATCAACCTCTAAATGTCTTTGAAGAAGACAGCAACTTTTAAATGAGTAAAGAGGAAGTCAAGTTACCCTATGGAAAACTGGTCCAAATAACATTTCTTGAACAATAGAACAGCTAGGTTAATAAAGACTGGTGATAGTAAAAGTTGAATTATGTGTATCACTGTTAAATAGACGGAATGTTTGTGTGTCCCTCTCCCCCTCCCCCGCAAAAAATTCATACGTTGAAATCCTAACTGCCAATGTAACGGTATTAGGAAGTGGGGCTTTGGGAGGTAATTACGTCATGAGGGTAAAGCCCTCATGAATGGGATTAGTGCCCTTAACAATGGAACCTCAGAGACTCTGTCACTGCCCTTCCCCTATGTGAGCGTACAATCGTCAGCAGTCTACAACTTGGCAAGGGGCCCTCATCAGATCTGAATCATGGGTTATAAGTTATAAGCCTGATATCAGGCTTATAACTTCCCAAACTGTGAGGGAAAAAAATCGGTTGTTTATATGCCACCCAGTTTATAGTATTCTCTTATAGTAGCCCAAACTGAGACAATCACTAACTAAAAACCCACTCCATACCTATGCTACTCCTACTCCTGCTGAACAATGAAAAACGTTATTTGAGGCTGACTTATGGCTGTTCTTGTAGTTCAAATTAGTGTAATTCCATAGATATTTGAATGTAGAAAGCATTTTTAAAATTTAATGTCAGAATAGTCATCTTTATTTTTATCTCTGATGGGTTTATTCATGACAGCTTTGCTCAACTGTCCTTGTTTCTAGCTTGGCTTTCTCAGATTTTGAACATACTGTTATTCCTATAGGAATTATAACACATACAGTAACAAGTACCTACCACAATAGTAAAATAATTTTTTAAAAAAACTGTAGGCTTCTGGCGAGGCGTGGTGGTCACGCCTGTAATCCTAGCACTTTGGGAGGCCAAGGTGGGTGGATCACAAGGTCAAGAGATCCATACCATTCTGGCCAACATGATGAAACCCCGTCTCTACTAAAAATGCAAAAATTAGCTGGGTGTGGTGGCAGGTGCATGTAGTCCCAGCTACTCGGGAGGCTGAAGCAGGAGAACCTGGGACATGGAGGTTGCAGTGAGCCAAGATTGCTGCCACTGCACTCCAGCCTGGCGGCAGAGCAGAGACTCCATCTCACCAAAAAAAAAAGAGCTATAGGCTTCATGTTCGTGGAGCTGTTACAAGAGATGTAAAACAACAACAAAAAAGAAGCCTAGGTTATTATTTTTATTATTATTACTTTTTTGAGATAGAGTCTTGCTCTGTCATCAGGCACCAGGCTGGAGTGCAGTGGCGTGAGCTCGGCTCACTGCAACATCCACCTCCCAGGTTCAAGCAATGCTCCTGCCTCAGCCTCCCAAGTAGCTGGGACTACAGGCATGCGCCACCACGCCCAGCTAATTTTTGTATTTTTTGGTAGAGACGGGGTTTCACCATCTTGGCCAGGATGGTCTCGATGTCTTGACCTCGTGATCTGCCTGCCTTGGTCTCCCAAAGTGCTGGGATTACAGGGGTGAGCCACTGCGCCCGCCAAGGCCTAGGTTATTATAAAAGATATTTTTAAATCTTTAAGACCCTAAATAAGCTTTATTCATTTAGGGTCTCTGCCCACAAAGAGTTGGAAATCCTGAAAATCAGGAGACTTTGGGTCACAAATCTGATATATGAGAAAATGTAGAGAGTTTAAAAATTAAAATTTAATCCTAGCCAATTGATATATGTCTCGTTAATATTGCTGTAATGCAGTAAAATTATTAGAGATTCCTACACTAAAATAAAGAGCTATCCCTATTTCTATGTTTGGAACGTTTAATTTTAGTATAGTCTGTTTATGTCTCCTTATATTATAGACAAATATAAGAAAGAAACATTTCTAATAGTCACGAGTGAAGGGGATACTTTAAAAACTACAAATATTTGCCTTTTCTTTAACAATGATCTCTGAAAATGTTAATGATGCAAAATAGTAACTATTTAAAGAAAAATGTGGGCTTGTTAACATTTGAATGGCATGTGAAGATCATATAGAAACACAATATTAATTCAATGAAGCCATTTAAAATTTGATATTTGTTATTATTTTATCAAGGGAATGGTAATTGAGGAGTTTCTGGTTGTTTTATCCCATGGCATCCTTAGCATAAGAGGCCATTCCTTTTTACCTTAGAAATTAACCAAGATAAACTGGTTATACAGATATGAGGAAAGTAACCACCCATTGTCAATAAAGAAAACTATTAGGCTATCTTTTACATTCCAGAGATTGGGTTACAAAGAATATTTTAGAATAAATACATCAGATATATCATTAGCCAGAGAACATCTTTGAAGAGCAATGATTTGCTGGAAAGGAAATTAAAATGTTGGTACTCAATACATGAAGGTATGTAAATTCAAGTAACCACATTTTAGAGAAATGAATTGAAAACTATTGCAATTTCAGTGTGCTTTTAGAAAGACAACAGAGAGAATGATTTCCACACTTGGAATTAATTTCTTAAAAAACAGGATCTTGATATGTGGCTGATGTTAGGCCCTCCTGACCCAGCAACCTGAAGACCCACTGTGAAGAGCAGCAGTCAAAGGAATTAGGGAAATCCTACAGTGTGATCAGTTTTTCTGCTGCAGGTAAGCAAAGAGAATCCCTTTGCACTGAATAGGCCACTGAGCTGCATTACTGCTTATTAATTCCTCATCATTCCTGCCTCCTTTTATGTTCTCCCTGAATGGCTAGGTTTGCGGGGCTAAGAACTTTATTTCCCACAATCCCTAGCAGGAAGAATCTGGGCTCTCTTCCACCAGAGAGACTTATTCATGGAAGATTTGGTTTCACAAGGGTCTTTGCACTTGTCCTGAAAACTGCTAGCCTTGGTGTTACAGCATGGTGACCTTTAGCAGTCCTTTCCTGGGGGTTTTAAAACTTCCTGATGAGGGTTTTGTAAGTACAATTATTTCCTATAGCAAACCACTTCCTGCTTAAAATACCTAGGTGACTTTTTGTTTGTTGTCTGATTTTAGAGCTCTTGGTCTCCTTGAATTTGTTGAACGCTGGCAAGAATTACATTTTGGGGAACGGAACAATCGGGCCTTAAGGGCTGCATTCTCTTATTCCAAATAGTGAAACATGAAGAATGAAACAACATTGGCAAGAAATTTGTTGGGTAGACAGAGAAAAAAAAGTAGAAGAAATTATACTCAGTAAGAAGTAACCTAAGACTTAAGAAACAAGCAATGATAGGAAAGACATACAAGTCAAAAAATAAAGAGAACAGGAAAAAGGATTTTAAATTTTTTTAAGAGAATCATCAGGGTAATAAAAAGAATCAATACAAATTAATAAAAAACATAGAAAAGGGGAGAAATAAAAAATAAAATGGGGCTGGGTACAGTGGCTCACACCTGTGATCCCAGCACTTTGGGAGGCCAAGGCGGCTGGATCACGAGGTCAGGAGTTTGAGACCAGTCTGACCAACATGGTGAAACCTTGTCTCTACTAAAAATACAAAAATTAGCTGATCATGGGAGTGTGTGCCTGTAATCCCAGCTACCCAGGAGGCTGAGGCTGGAGAATTGCTTGAACCTGGGAGGTAGAGGTTGTAGTGAGCTGAGATTGCACAACTGCACTCCAGCCTGGGCAACAGAGTGAGACTCCACTTCAAAAAATAAAAATAAAGTAAAAAATAAAATAGAATAAAAAAGAATAAATGTGGCACATATACACCATAGAATACTATGCAGTCGTAAAAAAGAATGAGTTCATGTTTTTTGCAGGGACATGGATGGAGCTTGAAACCATCATTCTCAGCAAGCTAACACAAGAACAGAAAACCAAACACTGCATGTTCTCACACATAAATGGGAGTCGAATAATGAGAACACGTGGACACAGGGAGGGGAACATCACACACCTGTGCCTGTCAGGGGATTGGGGGTAAGGAGAGCGAGAGCATTAAGACAAATACATAACACAATGGGGCTTAAAACCTAGATGATGGATTGATAGGTGCAGTGAACCACCATAGTCCATGTATACCTATGTAACAAACCTGTATGTTCTGTATGTGTATCCCAGAACTTAAAGTAAAATAAAAAATAACAATAATTTCAATTTTCATTTTAGATTCAGGTGGCACATGTGCAGGTGTGTTACATGGGTGTACTGAGTGATACTGAGGTTTGGGGTAAAAATGGTCCTGTCACCCAGGCAGTGAGCATAGTACCCTGAAGGTAATTTTTCAGCCCTTTCCCCCTGCCTGTTTCTCCCCTCTAGTAGTCCCCAGTGTCTATTGTTCCCATCTTTGTGTCTATAGGTACTCAATACTTAGCTTTCATCTACAAGTCAGAACATGTGGTATTTGGTTCTGTTTCCATGTTAATTCACCAAAGATAATTAAACATAGCTTTTAAAAAGAAAATTTCCTTGATCATCTTCTATTTCTTCTACCTCTTCTGATCACCTTCTACCTCTACCAGGATATTGACATCACCAGCACTCATATATTCCTGGTGGAGATGTCAGTATCCTGGTTTTATCCTGAACTCACAGTGTGCTCCGGGATACATTGCTCCTATTACAAACTCATTGCCCACTGTACTATTCCTCAGTAGCTCCGCTTACATCTATAGTTATCCATTTATTACCATATTTATTTGCATAATGTTCATCTCCATAGCCTACTTAGAGGTCTGAGACAGTATCTGACTTGTTTAGTATTTTATCCCTGGCATCTGGAATACGATCATTAACAGCAGTATGTATCATCATAGATGTTTAAGAGACATTTAACAAAATTTACCACAAAATTTATCACAGAAACTATTATCAAAGTAGAAAGAGGGATACTTCCTTAAATTACACACAGACCCCCAAAACCTAAAATGCAATAAAAAAAAATTACACACAGACACACACCCATCAAGCTAAAACCCAGCATCTTTTGTAGGAGATGGAATAGAAACTTCCATTAACCTTCAAAACAAAAGAATGTCTTCTATTACTATTGTCATGTTGGAGGTCCTAGTTGATGAATCTAGACAAAGAAAAAAGCAACACATTTAAGAGAAAAGCAGGAGGTGAAATAATTATGTTTACTCTGAAAAATGAGGCAGACAGTGAGATTTTGCTAAGGAGTTAGGTACAAAAGTAACCTACCAAACAGTTTTCCTTCTTTAATTTTTAAAATGTAGGGACAGGGTCTTACTATTTTGCCCTCGGTGGTCTTGAACTCCCGACTCAAACGACCCTTCTGTCACAGCTTCCTAAAGTGCTGGGATTATGGTCATGAGCCACCGAGCCTGACGCCAGTCTTCCTATATACAAACGGCAAGCCTTCAGAAAAGTTAACAGAAGAAAATATCTATTTACAACAGCACAATCCCAAAACAAAACTCTCAGAGATAAATGTGCTAAAATATGCACAATCTATATGAAGAAATCTTTCAAAAACTGCCAAAGGATGCAAAAGCCTTCGAAGGCAAAGTAAGCCATGCTGCATATGTTCTTATTGAGAAAAGTTCAACATTAAGCAGGTGTCATTGTCAGTACCAAGCCAGGGTGTGAGGAAGTGGAGCCCTCACACATGCTGGTGCACATGCAGAAAGCATGGCCACTCTGAAAGACAGCTTGGCAGTTTCTTAAAAGGCAAATATATATTACTCTATGACTCAGCAAGTTCACTCCTAGGTGTCTACCCCAGGGAAATGTAACATAGGTCCGCCCACAGAGACTTGTACTTGAATGCACGTCAAATGATGAATGAATAAACAAACTGCAGAATGCTGCTACCATGGAAAGCTACCTAGTACAAAAGGGAAGGAAGCACTGCTACAGGCTACAACACAGATCAGTCCTGGAAACACTATGCCTAGTGAAAGTAGCCACATGCTAAAGACCACAGGACATATGAATCTATCTGTATGAAACATCCAGAACAGAAAAATGATGGAGACAGAAAGTAGGTTAGTGGCTTTGTGGGGCTGGGGTTGAAATGGGGAGTGACTGCAAATGGGCGCAAGGAATCTTCTTGCATGGATGGCCTCACAGCTCTGTAATTTCCTAAAAATTACAACCCGTGGGCCACGGGTTGGACAAGCTTGATTTAGGCCAAATTAAAAATACGTGGCAGCTTCAGGCTAAATTCAACAAAACTGAGTTTTGTTTTCTCAAGTTTGCCTCTATGTAGAACTTAAATATGCTTGGAACTCAAAATATATATCTTAACTTTTTATCTGTATGCTAATATTTAATATCCTAAGGACAGGAGGCAGTGCATGGGCAACTGAAATCCAGCCAGTAGAGCAAAGAGAGATCTGCAGGAAGGCCAATGTCTTTTTCTAATTCCTCTGGTCAATGAGATCGAGATATGGATTTACTTGCCCACTTAATATCATGAGTCTTAACCTTCTTCCTGTATTGACTATTTTTTTCAATTGAGTTCAAGTCAAAGACATTTTCTGAGCACCCACTATGAACCAGGAACAATGCTAGGTACTAATGATGAAAAGAAAACAACATAGAGTTTTAGCCAGCTTGCTCTAGGCCACAACACAGCAATGCCAGTGTCAGGAGACTGCTCTTCACAAACAACCAAGGACTGCCCAGAAATCTATGCTGTGCAGTCTCCACCAATGAAATTCTGAAAATTAAATGCTGTATTGAATGCACAAATAAAACCAAAAAATAAGATGATAAGATTTTTGGACACAGTGATAGATCTGGGATTAGAACCTACAGTTATTGACTGTGAATTCAGTGTCCTTTACACAATATTAGATTATCTCCAAATTAGTCAGGGTTCTCTTAGAGGGACAGAACTAATAGGACATATGTATATATATACACACATATATATACACATATATATATAAAGGGGAGTTTATTAAGTATAGTTCTTAGAGGGACAGAACTAACAGGACATATATATATATATATATATATATATATATATGTACACACATATATATAGTGTAAGTTAACACTTAATAAACTCCCCCCTTTTTTTTTTGAGACAGAGTTTTGCTCTCGTTACCCAGGCTGGAGTGCAATGGCGCGATCTTGGCTCACCGCAACCTCCGCCTCCTGGGTTCAGGCAATTCTCCTGCCTCAGCCTCCTGAGTAGCTGGGATTACAGGCACGCGCCACCATGCCCAGCTAATTTTTTTGTATTAGTAGAGACAGGGTTTCACAATGTTGACAGGATGGTCTCGATCTCTCGACCTCGTGATCCACCCGCCTCGGCCTCCCAAAGTGCTGGGATTACAGGCTTGAGCCACCGCGCCCGGCCCCTTTTTAATATATATATACACACACGTATATATGTGTATATGTACATATGTATACATATATATGTGTATATATATGTGTGTGTGTGTGTGTGTGTGTGTGTATATATATATAAAGGGGAGTTTATTAATAAAGTATTAGCTTACACAATCACAAGGTCCCACAATAGGCTGTCTGCAAGCTGAGGAGCAAGAAGGGTCAATCCGAGTCCCAAAACTGAAGAACTTGGAGTCTGATATTTGAGGGCAGGAAGCATCCAGCATAGGAGAAGATGTAGGCTGGGATGCTAGGCCCATTTCTCTTTTCCATATTTTTCTGCCTGCTTTATATTTGCTGGAAGCTGATTACATTGTGCCCACCAGATTAAGGTGGGACATGCCTTCCCCAGCCCAGTGACTCAAATGTTAATCTCTTTTGACAACACCCACACGGACGTGCCCAGGATTAACACTTTGTATCCTTCAATCCAGTCAGGTTGATGCTCAGTATTAACCATCACAAGTTCCCCTCCTTGTCAACTTAAACCCACACGCATCTCCTGAGATCATACAAAATCTTCAAATTGAGACAATAATAAGGTCATAATCATGCCTAACATATACAACTATCCTTTATACAACTGGAAATACACAAATTCCCAACCAAAATACCATTATATAAAGTTAACAATACTTAAAAGTTGATATGAAGTCAAATCTTATATCACATGATAAAGGAAAAGGAAATAAAATGAAAATATTTTCTTAGTACAAGTGTATACGTGCACAATAATGTTTTTAACAAAGGAAGGAGGAAATACTCATGACAGTTATATTCCTTGTTTCTGCATCTTGTCATGTGGTCATAGCTTCATTCCTGAAGGATCTGGGTCATTTGTAGTCCTGCCTGGATTGGGCTGTCATAGTTTCCCATTGACCTTAGTCACAGGGCATGGTAATATTAAGAGATGCTCAAATGGAGCTCCTGTATTCCATGCATACTCTTCCTTACTTCCATTGTGGAGTAGTAGACTAATTTCATCATGATAGTTTGGGTCAATCACCCCAGTCAACACTGTAATTCCCTTCTTAGCCTGTTGACTTAAAGGTAGGAGGAGCCCAAAGTGGCCAGGTGGCAATCTTAACTTCCAGTTTAATGGAATTGTTTTCCCTCTGGAACTAAGACCTCCAGGCCAGCAGAATGCAATGTTGTGCGAACAGGAAACAAAATTTTGCTAGTGGATCACTAGGGGTGATGGTGAGTGGCATCACTTCTGCTTCCACCCCTTGATTCCTGGACCCGTGAATCCTGGCTATGGAAAAAACAGTACCATATATTGGACGCTAATTCAGAGAACACATGGCCTTTTGTAGAACTTTGCTCCAGCCCTGAAATGTATTATCATCTAGTTGGCATGTAATTGTGACTTCAAAAGGCCATTCCACTGTTCTGTCAATCCAACTGCTTCAGGATGATGGGGAACATGGTAAGACCAGTGAGTGCATTGTTCCTCAGTAGAACAAGAGGTTTTTTTTTGTTTGTTTATTTGTTTGTTTGTTTTATTTTAGGTGTATACTATATCCAGCATTTCTCCCTATGCTATCCGCCCACCCTCCCCACCCCCTGCTGTCCCTCCACTACCCCCCCAACTGCCCCCAGTGTGTGATGCTCCCCTCCCTTTGTCCATGTGTTCTCATTGTTCAACATCCACCTATGAGTGAGAACATACGGTGTTTGATTTTTTGTTCTTGTGTCAGTTTGCTGAGATGATGGCTTCTAGATTCATCTGAGTCCCTACAAAGGACATGAACTCATCATTTTTTATGGCTGCATAGTATTCCATGGTGTATATTGTAAGGTCGGCTGCCTCACCAGGAGCTAAATGAACACACTTATCTCTCCCCATGCTGGCCTCTCCATACTGACACACTTATCTCTCCCCATGCCGGCCTCTCTATGCTGGCTCCCCACACCCACTCCTATCTGGTCTCTCTATGCAGGCTCCACACACCCACTCCTGCATTCCTCACTCAACCCCTTCAAAATTTAAAAAGCCCACCAAAGATTTGTCCAGTGGTAGCTTAACATTGACCTCCCCAGCCGGTCAACCCACCAGTAGTCCTGCCTGGCAATCAATGGTAGCTCGCCCCATCGGCAACTTGACTTCCCCTCACCAATAAAACTGTCTGCTCTTTGTTTCCCTAGTGATCAATCAAACCCCCTCACCAATGAAACTCACCAATGAAACTGTCTGCTCTTTGTTTCCCTAAAGACAAATCAATTACCTCCACTCCCTATAAAACCCCACACCCTGAGAAGCCCAGTGCAACTTCTCTGGCCCCTTCCCAGACCACAGAACCTCACCTGGGAGCTGAATAAATTGGATTCTCATTTTCTCACACTGGCCTCAGTTTCCTCATTTTGACTCAGCAATATACCTTACAGCTGGTGCCGAAACCTGGGAGGAGTTGTGAGACCCCCTCCTAAGGGGAAACCGACTCCTCCACCTGAAGCCGGACCAGGGAGCCGCTCTGCCACAAGGTAAGACTTCTGTTGCCCATAGCCTCTCCCGCTGCCTGCCTCTGGACTCCCTGTCTGTAACTGCGGCCACGTCAGGGACTCCTCCCCACCATGGGCCCGGGGCCCCAGTTCCATTCTGAGGACCTGAGTGTAGAGGAGACGTCCCTACACTCTTGTCTTCCCCCTGTAAGGGGTCTGCTGAGGGTCAGGAACCTGAGGGAGACATCCCCATCTTCCCGAACCCTCTCCGGTGTTCGGTAGTGCAGTCCAGGATGCCTACCAGTCATCTCCGCAGCAACGAGTGAGACTCGGGTAATCAGAAGCCCTGTTTATTCCTCCAGGCCCTAGGACCTGGATCAGACCTCGGCTCCTAACCTCAAAACTCGCCCTTTGGCAAGCCAGCTCCCACTAAAATATTTTCAGTTTCTCTTTCTGTTTCTCCTGTTCCCAAGTGAATGTGTAAGTGAGTTTTTCCCTTCCAGTAAAATTGTATCCTGCTTTACAAGTTTTATAAGTTTACAAATTCTTGTATTCTTGTTCTCTATTGCTGATAACTGTAAGTTTCTACAGTGAAGGTCATGAAAAATGCCCAAGCAGGCAGGACTCTGGCTTTCTAAAAACTGTAGCAAAAGGGAATAGATAAGGCCTGTGCTAAAATCCTTGAGCTCTACAGATAGCAAACATCTGGGTCACATAGCAACTGTCACATGTAAGCCTAAGTTAAGTACCTATTACTGCTTAATGAATTGCCTTTGTTCTATGCCTGCAAACTTGTTTTAGTGCCACTGTGTATTTCATGTATAAAAAGCCAAGCCGTGTCTTTGTTAGGAGCTTAGTATTAAGATGCTAATCTGCTGAGCCAGTGGCCACCTTAATAAAATCATCCTGTTTCTCACACACACACACACACACAAAAAAAAAAACTACTCTTCCTCTCCTCTATAGCCTAGCCACAGTATCCACTGGACAACCAGTCCAAGTGGCCTCCAGAGGGCACGCTTAACTTTAATGTCCTCACTAATTTAAACAATTTTTGCCAAAGGAATGGCAAGTGGGCTGAGGTTCCCTACATCCAAGCATTCTGGTATCTCCGCGTCCACCCCAAACTCTGTTCCTCTTGTACTACAGCTCAGGTGCTTCTAACAAAGAACCTACCCAAACAGCCTTCAGCCCCACAGGCAACCCCTCCTCCTCCTTCTCTGATCCCAACTTGCCTGAAAAACTCTCCCTACCCCCAACCCAACCTAATAATCCTCCACCCTATGTGGAACCCCAAACCCCTCCTGCTTCCCCAGGTCTTAACCTCTCCGGTCAGTGCCCACACTCGCTCCCACAGTGCTCCCACCAATGGGGGTTCCCCCCTTTGTCCTCTCTATAACGAATCTCAAATCCCTTCTGCTCCTCCCCTTTCAAAACCCCAGCCACCTCCTGCCCTCCCGAGTCCTAATGTAACCCCACCCACTAGTGCTCACATTCACGTGCACGGTGCATCCACTGATGAGAACTCCCTCCTTTATCCTCTCTGTGAGATGGCTGGAATGGAGGGTGTAGTCTAGGTACACGTTCCTTTCTCTCTCTCTAATTTGTCCACCATTAAGAAATGCCTAGGGTTATTCTCCACCAATCCTACTGTTTATATTAAAGAATTTCCCAATTTCACTCAGGCCTATAACTTAACCTAGCACAACATTTATGTAATTCTGTCCTCTACCCTTACTCCTAATAAAAATAACTGCCACCGCCAAGACCAAATGCTGCAGAGAATCCTAGCAGACATGCAAGGTGCAGCTCATAAGGTACTTAATTATAATAAGCTACATGAAATAACTCAAGGTCCTACTAAAAACCCAGCTGCCTTCCTTAACCAATTAACCAATGCTATAGTCCTACATACCCAAGTAGACCCAAACTCCCCAGCCAGAACCACCCTCCTAGTGGCCCATTTTATCTCCCAGTCAGCACCAAATATTAGAAAAAAACTAAAGAAAGCAGAGGAGGGCCCCCAAACTCCCATACTAGATCTGGTAAACTTGGCATTTAAAGTTTTTTAATGGCCGGGAGGAAAAGGTTAAGGCCATCCGCCAGGCCCATTTACAGCAACAGGTAAGCCTCCAAACCCAAGCTATCGTAGCAGCCCTAAGGCCGGCAGCATGCCCAGCATCTGGTGGGGGAAACTCCTCAAAGTTCCTCCAAAAAGGTCCCGTAAGACCTGCCCAGACTGCTTCAAAGGTCCCACCTGGGCCCTCCTTCAAATGTGGCCAAGAGGGACACTGGGCCCAGCAGTGCCCCTGTCAACGTCCACCTCCCGGACCCTGTCCAATCTGCAAATAAACTGGACACTAGAAGGTAGACTGCCAATTCTGTACTACAGGCTCACCCCCTGCATCTCCATGCAAGGGGCAGGCCAGTCCAAAGGATGCAGTCCCTTCGCTTAAACTCCTTGGCCTCATGGATGATTAACGCAACCCAGACTCGAAGACCCCCATCACCCTTGCTGAGCCCAGGGTAATGCTATGAGGAGCGGGTAAGTCCATTTCCTTCTTAATGGACATGGGGATTGCCTATTCTGTATTGCCTTCCTACTCAGGGCCTAGTATACCTTCCCAGGTTTCAGTTATGGAAATTAATAAAGAGCCTTCCTACCCTAATCAAACTCATCCTTTAGCCTGTGTCCTCCAAGGACACCCCTTTTCTCACTCTTTTCTAATCATACCCTCATGCCCAGTTCCCCTATTAAAACAAAATATTCTCCAAACTGTGGGGGCCACTATCCAACTTACTGGCCCCCATACTCAAACCCATCACCCACTCACCTCCTACTGCCCCTCCTAACCAACCCTATGCCCAGGCTCAATCCCTTGTCTCAAACCCCATCCCTCCTAATGTAGTTAATCCCTTAGTGTGAAATACCTCTAAGCCTGTAGTGGCCAGACATCATACACCAGCTAAAATACTTCTTAAAAATCCTACCCACTTTCCCTCACATCCTCAGTTTCTCATCTCAAAAACCCACCGCCAAGGCCTAAAGCCTATTATCACCTAACTCCTAGCACAGGGACTCCTTATTCCTACCAGTTCCCCTTGCAACACTCCTATCTTGCCAGTCCAAAAGCCGTGCGGCTTTCACCTGGTTCAGGACCTGTGCCTTATCAATAAGGCAGTAATTCCTCTCCACCCTGTAGTTCCCAATCCATACACCCTATTATCAAACATTCCCTTCACTACTTATTTTACAGTTCTTAACCTCAAGGACACCTTCTTTATCATTCCTCTTCACCCTAAGTCCTATTTCCTCTTTGCCTTTACTTAGACCGATCCAAACACTAACCTCTCACTAACCTCTCACAGCAGTTAACCTGGATGGTCCTGCCCCAGGGCATTAGAGACAGCCCTCACATATTTAAACAAGCATTAGTAGCTAACCTAACCTCTTGCCCCCCTCAGCCTAGTCTCCTCTTACAGTACGTGGACAACCTGCTGCTTTGCAGCCCTTCCCTCTCCATGTCATGGCAGCATACTGCCACTCTTCTTAATTTCCTTAGGTCTAGGGAATACCAGGTTTCCCCCCTCCAAAGCACAGCTGTCGGTCACCTCGGTAATCTATTTAAGTATTCACATTACTCCCCAAATTAAGGGCTTAACAATAGACCATCAGAAGGCACTACTTGCACTGCAGCCCCCCGGAAACAGCTAACAAAACCCTCTCCTTTCTAAGATTTGTGGGATTTTTCCATCACTGAATTCCTAACTTCACTACTCTGGCTAAGCTCTTGTATGCGGCAGCCAAAAATACCCCCAGAAAACATAGCTAATATTCCAGCCCTATACCTGCATTATCCCTAAAGTTATAAAACAACTTGGCTCTGTGAGCCATACAATCCTAGAAAATAAAGCCACCCTAACTAACCAAATCAAACCCTCAAATAACACCTCTCATCCTTTCTCCTAGTTAACTCTAGTACAGCAGGGAGCCAACATGTTAAACTTAACCAAAACCATAAACCTCACTCACTGCTTTTTATGCGCCTCTCTCAGCAACTCCCCCCTTAGCCGCAGTTCCCCTCAGGTCCAACTTCAATCTGTCACAGTCACCTACAGGGCTTAGCACCACCTTAACAAATATCCCCTTGTTCAAAATACACTCTCAAAATTTCTCTCTCTCTGCTATAAGACAGCCAGCAGCTCCAGTCCCAGCTGCAACACCACAATAAAAATAAAAACCTCCCTCTATGCACCACCAAAAAAAAAAAAAAATACTTTTAATGTAATGGAACCCTAACCAAAATTATCAAAACTTCCTCCCCATTCCCCTTTGTGCCCGTCACCCTAGTCCTGCAACTAAAGGTGTATAGACAAGCTAATTTCTATCCCTCCTTCCATCTTCCCCTCAGTGCCAAAACAAATGAGCTGTTTTCCTCCCAATAGTAGTCAGCCTCTCCCTAGCATCCTCTTTAGCAGCTGCTGGAATTGGAGGCGGTGCCTTAAGCTACAGTGTCACTTCAGCTGCTCAACTGGAAAACAAACTCCGTGTGGCCATTGAAGCATCAGCTGCCTCCCTGGCCTCCCTCCAGCAACAAATCATGTCACTAGCTCAGGTAACTCTCCAAAACTGACGGGCCCTTAACCTACTAACAGCGGAAAAAAAGAGGTACCTGTCTGTTTCTCCAAAAACAGTGTTGCTATTACATCAATGAAACAGGCCTAATAGAAGAAAATGTCAATGCTCTCTATCACCTCAAGGAGGACCTCCTAAGAATACCAAGTGCACCAAACTTTCCTCTTAACTGGTGGCAATCTCCCATATTCACCTGGCTAGCTCCTGTTATCATTCCCCTAATTGTGGTTTATCTTCTACTAATGCTGGCCCCGTTCTTTCTTAGGTTTTTACAAGCTCGCATGAAAAAATCTCCAGAGTGGCTGTAAATCAGATGCTACTTCACCCCTGTGTCCAACTCCCAACCAAGGCACCGGCCAACTAACCTCCCCACTCTGCCCCTGTTCAGCAAGAGGTAGCCAGAAAGAAGCAGCATCCTATATCATCAAAAAGGTTGGGATGTAAGGCCGGTTGCCTTGCCAGGAGCTAAATGAACACACTTATCTCTCCCCATGCCGGTCTCTCCATACTGACACACTTATCTCTCCCCATGCCGGCCTCTCTATGCTGGCTCCCCACACCCACTCCTATCTGGTCTATCTATGCAGGCTCCACACACCCACTCCTGCATTCCTCACTTGACCCCTTCAAAATTTAAAAAGTCCACCAAAGATTTGTCCAATGGCAGCTTAACATTGACCTCCCCAGCCGGTCAACCCACCAGTAGTCCCGCCTGGCAACCAATGGTAGCTCGCCCCATCAGCACCTTGACTTCCCCTCCCCAATAAAACTGTCTGCTCTTTGTTTCCCTAGTGATCAATCAAACCCCCTCACCAATGAAACTCACCAATGAAACTGTCTGCTCTTTGTTTCCCTAATAATCAATCAACCCTCCTCACCAATGAAACTATCTGCTCTTTGTTTCCCTAAAGATGAATCAATTACCTCCACTCCCTATAAAACCCCACACCCTGAGAAGCCCAGTGCAACTTCTCTGGCCCCTTCCCGGACCACAGAACCTCGCCCGGGAGCTGAATAAATTGGATTCTCATTTTCTCACACTGGCCTCAGTTTCCTCATTTTGACTCAGCAATATACCTTACATATATGTGCCACATTTTCTTTGTCCAGTCTATCATTGATGGCATTTGGGTTGGTTCCAGGTCTTTGATATTGTACACAGGGATGCAATGAACATACATGTGCATGTGTCTTTATAGTAGAACAATTTATAGTTCTTTGGGTATATACCCGGTAATGGGATTGCTGGGTCAAATGGAATTTCTATTTCTAGGTCCCTGAGGAATTGCCACACTGCCTTCCACAATGGTTGAACTAATTTACACTCCCACCAACAGTGTAAAAGTGTTCCTATTTCTCCACATCCTCTCCAGCATTTGTCATCTCCAGATTTTTTAATGATCACCATTCTAACTGGCGTGAGATGGTATCTCAATGTGGTTTTGATTTGCATTTCTCTAATGACCAGTGATGATGAGTGTTTTTCATGTGTTTGTTGACCTCATGTATGTCTTCTTTTGTAAAGTATCTGTTCATATCCTTTGCCCACTTTTGAATGGGGTTGTTTGTCCTTTGCTTATATATCTGTTTTAGTTCTTTGTAGATTCTGGATATTAGCCCTTTGTCAGATGGGAAGATTGCAAAAATTTTTTCCCATTCTGTTGGTTGCCAGTTCACTCTAATGATTGTTTCTTTTGCTGTACAGAAGCTCTGAATTTTAATTAGATCCCATTTATCTATCTTGGCTTTTGTTGCCATTGCTTTTGGTGTTTTAGTCATGAAGTCCTTGCCTATGCCTATGTCATGGACAGTTTTGCCTATGTTTTCTTCTAATGTTTTTATGATGTTAGGTTTTATGTTTAAATCTTTAACCCATCTGGAGTTAATTTTAGTGTAAGGTGACAGGAAGGGGTCCAGTTTCAGCTTTCTGCTTGTAGCTAGCCAGTTTTTCCAACACCATTTATTAAACATGGAGTCCTTTCCCCATTGCTTGTTTTTGTCAGGTTTGCCAAAGATCAGATGGTTGTAGATGTGTGGTGTTGTTTCTGGAGCCTCTGTTCTGTTCCATTTGTCTATGTTTCTGAGAACAAGAGTTTTTAATTTCACAAGTATTTGGTCTTATCTCACTAAAAGGACAGTGTTGTGTCAGGCACACAGATATCTGGTGAAGGTGTTAAGGTCCACCCTGAAATGATTTATCTGGTCAGCACATTTCTCTCTGTCTCAAACTGCCAAGATGCTTTTAAAAACATTTTCAAATTTTACATACCATAATCTGAGGAAACTCCATTCTTCCTCCATATTTTGAAGGGAGTGGTATCTCAGTCTCATAATAAAAAGTGTTATTATTGGGCCTGGCACAGCGGCTCACACTTGTAATCGCAGAACTTTGAGAGGCTGAGGCTGGTGGATCACCTGAGGTCAGGAGTTCAAGACCACCCTGGACAATGTGGTGAAACCCTGTCTCTACTAAAAATACAAAACTTAGCTGGGAATAGTGGTATGCACCTGAAATCCCAGCTACTTGGTAGGCTAAGGCAGGAAAATTGTTTTAACCCAGGAGATGGAGGTCTTAATGAGCCGAGATTGCACCATTGCACTCTAGCCTGGGTGACATAGGTTGTACCACTGCACTCTAGCCTGAGCGACAGAGTGAGACTCCATCTGAAAAAAAAATAAATACTGATACTGAGCCACCTGCCACCAGGGATTTCACATAAATAATTATAGTGTTTAAATGTGACTGTTATGTCATATCTGCTCATTAGTTTAATGCAGTTTACAGGCAAGGATCAGTATCCCTCTGGATATGAGGGAGAAGATGATGATATGGATGCTGCCTTGAAGAAAGAAGTTGGTGACATTAAAGCATCTACAGAGATGAGGCTAAGAAGATTCCAGTCAGTGGAAAGTAGAGCAAATGATGTCATCTTCATCAGGACACTTGGGATAGGTATGGCTGATGCTTGTTAAGATTATCCATCCCATAACATTTGAGCATCTTCCTGTCTCAGAGAACACTGCTTATAAAATGGCTTCTTGGGCATGGCTCAGATCATTTGATCGCAGCCTCTGTACACTGTATTAGCAGTAGGCCTATGGAGAGGTGGAATGAGGTGGTAGATGTAACGTTGGCTTAGGAGTGGAAACCTGGCTTTGCTGCTTCCTTCGTATGTAACTTAGGGCGGAACTAGTGTGCTTGTTCCGTCCCTACGGGGCAGCTGCTACTCAGCTTCCGCCAGTTGTTGCTGTTTGGCAATGCAGGGCCAGATCTTCCCATTTTTTGAAAGAAGTTGGAAATCTGGAGTTTTTCTATTTTTTCAATGTGGCCAACTAATTTAAAATGTTTTGAAGCAGTCCCAAATAGACTTGTATGTAGGCAGGTTGCAGCCTGAGGACTGCCTTTCATGATCTTGTGCCCAGCATGATTCGGGATTCCTTCTGGGTCTGATATTTAGACTTCTGCTCTAACTTAGCTAATAGATTAATTAAACTTTTTAAAGTGATTCACAGGTTTGTCTGTTTTTTTGTAAAAATGTATGAATTGTTTAATGTTTGTTACTCTGATAGTTGTTGTTATAGGAATACAAGAGCATGTTGTTAAGTTGAAAACCCAGGACATCACAAAATGATAACAATATTGTCTAAGTAAGCAGTTGTTTCTAGTGCAAGCAGTAATAATCATGAAAAGTTAAAATATTAGATGCAGTATAGGTACATATTACTCACTGAAGAAATACTAGTTGGGAAAATATAACTAGGTAGATACATTTAAAATTTATTATGAGAATTTCTTCTTCTGTCAACTATGTTATTGCCAGTAAAATTCATTTTAGAGTTCAATTTTTTTTTTTTTTTTTGAGACGGAATCTTGCTCTGTCACCCAGGCTGGAGTGCAGTGGTACGAACCTCTGGTCTCCCAGGTTCAAGCAATTCTCCTGTCTCAGCCTCCCAGGTAGTGGGATTACAGGCACCTGCACCACACCTTGCTAATTTTGTGTTTTTAGCAGAGACCGAGTTTTGCCATATTGGCCAGGCTGGTCTCAATCTCCTGGTCTCAAGCAATCTGCCCACCTTGGCCTCCCAAAGTGCTGGGATTACAGGCGTGAGTCACCATGCCCAGCTTAAAGTTTAATCTTTAAAATGAGAAATTATTTTCTTAACTGGTTTGTTCTGTGAGGATTTTTTTCTTTTCCTTTCAGAACATGAGAAAATGGTGCATCATATTCTCCAGGATATGTACAAAACCAAGAAGAAGAAGACTAGAGTTATTCTATGAATGTTACCCATCTCAGGCACATGCAAGGCTTTATTAGAAGATATGAAAAAGTGTGCAGAAACATTGCTGGAACCCTTGTCTAAAGCGCCAAACAAAGGGACACAGATTTTGTACAAACCTCAAAAGAGTCATATGAATAGAGAAGTTACCAATGAATTGGCAAGTATGTTTCTCTTAGTGATTTTCATAGGCATTCAATGGTAAACACTCGTTCTTGTTTTTAAGAATTTTTTTTTTTTAAGTTTTAAGGCTTACGTTTTTGAGTGTAGGACAAATATATTAAAATGTTCTTAATATTAACTCTAACTGATTTCATTATGTTGGATATGAGATTTCCTGGTAGTTGAATAAAATCTCTAACTCTGAATTTTCTTTAGAAAAAAGTACTTTAGTAAATGTCTTAGGGTTTCATTTGTATTTATGGCAAGGGATCAGCGTATTTGAAGTCCACTTAGAAGAATGAATTAGTATGTATCTTGTTTTAACAAGAAACAGGGATGAAAGATTTTTTCTATCTGTCAGACTTAAGGGTATCCTCCTCAGGGACATGTTTTCTGTTTTTGTTGCAGGAATAGTGGGCACCCTTAATTAGAAAATAAAGTTTATCTCACTAATCCACAGTACACGGTGGTGGTCGTAGAAATCATCAAAGCTGTCAGTTGCTTGGGTGTTGACAAAGATTACATTGTTTAGAAATACAATCTTCAGGACGTGGTGAAGAGCCCTGAGGATCCGTCACAGCTTAACCCAAAGCAGGAAAACGGTAAAGAAGCTAAATTGGAATCTGCTGACAAATCAGAGCAAAACAACCCAGCAGAAGGAAAAAATAACCAGCAAGTGGTACCAGAGAATAGTGAGGAGCTGGGGCAGACAAAACCGAAGTCTGATCCGCAGGTGGTGAATGAGGGAGGAGCCAAACTGGAACTTGCAAGTAAAGCACGAAAGGATCCAAGTCAAGTGGATCCTCATAGGAGGTCATTTCGTGTTGGATGTGGGTTTGTCAACTGGGGTTCTACCTAAAATTGTGACTAAGAAGACTGTTTTTTATTTGTGTGCTGCATAATGCTGTTCTCCCAGTTGCAAACAATGATTTTGCAGCCCTATTAATAGTTTTGTTAGGGATCTTTTAGCCCTATATGGTAGTATGTATAGGCAGACCCATGGGCTACTTTTGCACGGCGAGGAGGATGGGAGAAAGGGGGTCGTTGACCTCTCCCAGGCTGCCCTTATGCAGTGCCAGCTGACCTATGGGAGTGAACTGACCGTGAAGTAGAAAATAGAGGGAAGTTTTCATTCTACGAAGGAGTTTTTACACACCACAACTCAGCTTCCCCCCGGCCACTTTGTTGTGAACGTTGCAAAAATGTGGAAATATAAGTTAGAAGTGAATTGTTTAGTAAAGTTTGTGTACTTCTTTGATTTTCTTGTTTGGTTATGTCTGTTTTTATAGTTTATTAACATTTGTGTGTAGCAAAGCTGACAGTTCAGTGCTGCAATTTTGGAAGGCAGGATGTGAGAAAGAAGAGACCCATTTTAGGCACAGATTTACAGTCATTTCTGACAAGGTTGGTGATGAAGAATTTCAGTCTTCTGAATATACTTCAGTATACTGGTGCAACAGGAACACAAAGAAATTCTCTTTGTTATGTCTTTATAATGAAAGCTACTTCTCAAGGGTTTTTTATGGACTCAGTCCAAGCTGTCCTATCTCATTGTGCATTTTCTGTGGCATGAAACTTACAAAACTAGCGGTTGTAACTATAAATCACAGCCACTTGACAAGAAAGGATATTTATTATTTTAAATGGCTTTTGGAATATCAAAACAATAAGGCTTTTGATCAAAAATCACATTCAGTCAAAAGGTTTAGGAAGCAAATTATTTGGTAGCAGAACTTAGAAAAGAAAAAGTTGCATGTTTGGTGAGAATCTAATAATAACATTAAAATGCTGGGGCAAGATGTAGTACAAAACTGAAAAGACTTTATTCTCAGTAAGCTGAATTACTGAAGATATCTCATATGATGCTAAAAAGGTTTTGTGTCATTAACTGAAGAGCAGCAGCTTCTCTATCCAGGTTGATGAGTCAACGGGTTTCACTAGTATTTGTCATGTGGTAGCATTTGTAAGATTTATAAATGATGAAATTCAAAGAAAACTTTTTCTATTGCTAGGAACCTCCCAAAACAAAGGCCAATATATAATGTGTGTCATCATATCTTATAACCAGAGGTCTGCCATCTACACTCCTGGGGCCTCATTGGTGGTTGTCTCCATGATAAGTTTTGCCTCATTAACAACAACAAAAAAATCCTGATGTTGACGTTATAGCACACTGCTTTCTTCACAGAGAGGCTGATATAAAACACTTGGAGATACAGGAAGGTCTGAATAATGTTTCCCAGTATCAAAGACACATTTATGTAAAAATGTTAAAAAAAATTAAAACCCAAAACAAAAACCTGGACACATAGCACACAAATCTGCTGCACCATACACATCCAGTGGCTTACTAGAGGAAGAGTAGTTCTGTAGAGGATATTTGAGTTGAAAGGTGAGTTGCCAGAGTACTTACAAGAAAACAGTAAGCCAGCTTTTGCTGAGTGCTGTGCTTTGAAAATGAAGAATGGCTACAGAAACTAGCCTTTTAGCAGATGTTTTTCATCACATAAACAAATGAACAAGTTTCTAAAAGATTCTGGAGAAAAAAAATTTTTTTCAAGTGAGAAGAGTCTTAGTTCTAAAAGGAAACTGCCTTGCCACCTTGCAGAGGAACTCTTGAAATGTTTTTGCAGCCACTTGGACTTGAGAATGAAGGGTACAACTCTCAAATATTGCCATAACCTACCTGGAGGAACCATAAAACCAAATTAGATGGCATTTTCTCTTCTTTTCCCAGCACTAGTGCATGACTGGATGAGGAACCCTTTCTCTAAATTTGCTCAGCCTGAAATTTTATCTCTGAAGGAAGAGAGTAAACTCAGCCCTAGTAGACAGTTCTGGGTTTCTGTGAAATAAGAGTACTCTTCAACTTAGTCCTAACAGTCACATACCATGAGGGTCGCCTACAGGGGTTTCCTGAATTTGAAAGTTTTTTCAAGGACTATTCCTGGGTAAAACAATTGAAAAAGGCTAGAAGAGACAGATACCAACAAAGTCTGAGAAGTAAACTATCCAGATTAAGAATATTAAGGAGCTGTAAAGTTAGCTTACGGAAATGGGCTTATTGTTAAGTTTTAAAAAGTTAGGAAGTAGTAAAAATGTTAGGCTTCCCGCACAAGTGGCTATGTTTATTTAATAGCTAGCAAACATAGGAATACATTTTTATCCTCCTAGCTAGTGGTTTTGCTTGGTAAACCAGATTAGAAGGATTTGAGAGGGGCAAAGAGAATAGGCAGGACCGACCTTCCATAGCTTTAGATATTTAGAATGTTAAGTCTCAATGATGTTGAAATTACATTGAAAGGATTGATAAGAGGATTATTAAAATCATTCAGGTGAATAGGGAGGACAGGATTTTGGTGCCTTTTAATTGGCTTTTATATTTATTTGTATTTGGTAAAGCTTGGTTGTTATCCAAGCTCTTCTTCCCCAGCTGTAAAATCCTGTGTTTGGTTGTAACCTGAACTCATTAAAAGATTTGTTTTCAGGTTATTAACTGTTTATTTTTACTGATATTTGAGCATGTTATTTGATAAATGATGAGTTTCCAGGTAGGAATTGAGTGCTTTTCTCCTGCTTTAGTCTTTTCTTTTAAAAAAATTATGTCAGTTAAAAAAAAACCTGCAGTCTTGTGGTTTAGAAAACTTGTTTAGCTTTACAGAGGAAAAAGTGTTAACTTTGTATTTTAATATATGTTTCTCCAAGGTTAAACATGGTTTTCAAATGTTATTTTTACTTGCATTTTGCTTTTGGTATGGCCAGATCTCAAGCTTGTTTTTCATAGTTCCTGATAATTTCAGAAAAATTAAAATAAATTTGTTCCCTAAATATTGGTGTTTGTAATTTGTTTCTTTTGGCCTCTTAGTAAATCTCTTGCTTTATGTGTATGCATGTGTGTGTCATGCACACACACACATGCACACACATTATATATACATTATATATATAATATATATTATATATATAAAATAAAAGATGTTTATATGCCAAATTATAAAAATTGTTATGGACATGATCCTAAAAAGAAAGATATATAAAATTTATTAATTACCCTTAAATAATTAATACTCCTAAATCCAAGTTTCAGATATTTTACAGTTAATTTGCTTCAAAATGAGGCACAATAACACAGTATTTAATTTCATTAAATTCGCTAATTTTTGAATTATTTATATTCCTTATTTTAAGGTCTCAAAGTTTGGTCTCATAAAGAAGTTAAGCAGAAGAAATTGTCTTGAACATTGTTCTTAGGATATATCTTTATTTTGAATCAATCAGGCACAAGGTAAATGAAATACAGATTCATTGTGCACTTTCTTCTTCTACACAATCATTTGATTCCTTAGATTTTAAACATTACAAATCATCATCATTACCTTTGTCAATTTGGTCATTAAAACAATTTTTATCCATATATTTTTAGGCTTTTATTTACTTTTAAATTTTTTAGCTAAGTAAAAAACAAAAACTCAACAGTTGAGTTTTCAATCACGAAAGATCTTAAACATTTTAAGAGAGTAGTCACTAAATTATCAGGAGCAATTACTAAGAGAAAGTAACCATATTACTACTCAACCCTTTAGTTTTCTTATCAAATTATATTCGTCCCCATTCTTGGTCTCTTAAAACGTGGCGTTTGATTTTCCCAGTGATTGTCTTTGGGAGTTCCTGAACAAATTCCACCTAATTGACAGAAAAATGTTATGAGACACTTGATTCCATCCTTCCAACTGTCAGTGCAACAGGAGAGAGGTTGCATGAAACTCAGAATTTTTAAGTCGAGATTATCTTAGCCTAAGCTCATTGAATTTCATGGACACCAGAAGCTGGTCTGTTTACGTAAGAAGGGTGACAGTGTAGCTCCATCTTACGGGTTTTTAGTGCAAATTCACTTAAGTGCTTTGCCAGAAGTAATAATCCCTTTACTCCATTGCTTTCCCCTAGTTCAAGCTAGCCCTAGGCCTCTACTGTTCCTGGGAAATGGAGACTACAGCTAAATACAAAAAGAACAGTTCTCCTCTTTTCAGGGCTGGATCCTGGAAATTTTGAGGAAGATTTTTTTAGGGATAATTTACAGTATATACAGTCTCCCCTTCCACGCTGATTTGACCATAAAAATCCTCTTTTTGCTCTCAAAATAAGACTACTATATATATATATATATATATATATTTTTTTTTTTTTTTTTTTTTTTTTTTTGAAACGGAGTTTCGCTCTTGTTACCCAGGCTGGAGTGCAATGGCGCGATCTCGGCTCACCGCAACCTCCGCCTCCTGGGTTCAGGCAATTCTCCTGCCTCAGCCTCCTGAGTAGCTGAAATTACACGCACGCACCACCATGCCCAGCTAATTTTTTGTATTTGTAGTAGAGACGGGGTTTCACCATGTTGACCAGGATGGTCTCGATCTCTTGACCTCATGATCCACCCGCCTCGGCCTCCCAAAGTGCTGGGATTACAGGCTTGAGCCACCGTGCCCGGCCCAAGACTACTATATTTTTAAATGCCCTCAAATAGCCTTTCTGAAAGTCAAAGGTCACTGATTTAGTGAATTTAATGGAGAAAATGTGAGTAGTTTTCAGGCTGAAATTAACTACTTTTTGACTGAAATGATGCTAAATGAAATAGAAATCTCATGCAGAGGATCAGTAAATATCAACCAATACTACAGTTAGAAGGAAACTACAGGGCCATCTTCATGTCTTTATGTAGTATTGTTCTTAAATCCTTTTTGAAGGTTTCAGGAAGGATTCCATAGTTTCTTTGCATACCATCTTCTTCTGAACATTAAATGAGGTCACTTGATACTTAAAGGCATATACTTTGAATTTATAGGGGTATTAGGGCTAAGAGTACTGAGACAGATGAATCAAGTGCTGTCCCTAAAAACAAGGCACTTGGCACGTCTTTGCCACCGTGTTTTTCTCATACAGAATGGGACAAATTAGTCCTAGAAAGATTCTTACTAGTGATTCGGTATTGCAGAGTTGATTAAAGGTTCTGGTTTATGATTCATATATACTGTTCTAGTATAAAACACTTTAAAGACAAAATTCTTAAACAAATTGAAAAGGTGTCTTTTACCTATATAATGAGCTACTGTAAAGTCAAAAATCCAGTAAAATCTAATTCTAGCTTAGACCCTCATTTGGTAACATCCAAACTTAACTTTTGGGCAAAGTACTTGCCTTTCTTGGATATTTGTAAGGTGCAGTTGATTTTTTCACATGATCCTGAAGCTCAAGAGTTAATTTCTCTGGGTTGTAGGACTTAAAGGGTGCAGCTAAGACAACAAAAGCTTTCACCACCTGCAACAGAAAAGTTAATTTATCTAGCTCTGTTGTTTTTCAGACACATCAAGGATTTGCAACCAATGCTGCACACAGGTGCTTACTATTTGTTAATAACAGTTTGTGTGATTGCAAATGCCAGAGATTACCTCTGAACAAAGCTTGGATACAGTTACAAAGTGAGTTTTTGTGTGTGTGTGTGTGTTTTCTTTTTGAGACACAGTCTCACTCTGTCACCAGGCGCCAGGCTGGAGTGCAGTGGCACAATCTCGGCTTACTGCAACCTCTGCCTCCCAGGTTCAAGCAAGTCTCCTGCCTCAGTCTCCCAAGTAGCTGGGACTACACGTGCATGCCACCATGCCCAGCTAATTTTTGTATTTTTAGTAGAGACAGGGTTTCACCATGTTGGCCAGGATGGTTTCGATCTCTTGACCTTGTGATCCACCCACCTCGGCCTCCCAAAGTGCTGGGATTACAGGCTTGAGCCACCGCACCCAGCCCAAAGTGATTGAGAATATTTTCAGGTAAATGGTTTATGATTGTGAGGATTTCAACAGTTCAAGAAAGCTAAGTTCTATTTACAGGTCACACATGTATTTAACATTTCAATCAGACTGATCCTATTTATTATACAGGCAGTCCTTGGTTTATGGATGACCACTTACTCCGTTAGAAACCTATACCATTAGAAGCACATAGCAGGGGGACAAATGGAGCTCCTAGAGAATATGCAGTTTCAAAGGAGTTTGGAGGGTCTCAATGAAGGAAAGACTGTGTATCCCGGAAGATCAAATCTCAGGAAGGAGCTGAGTGTGGTGGCTTCCTATAACCCCAAGACTTTGGGAGGCCGAGTAGAAGGATAGCTTCAGCCCAGGAGTTTGAAACCAGCCTGGTCAACGTAGTGAGACCCCATCTCTATAAAGACTTAAAAAAAAATTAGCCAGGGTGCAGTGGTGCATACCCGTAGTACTAGCAACTCGAGAGCCTGAGGCACAAGGATCGATTGAGTCCAGCAGTTTGAGAGGTTGCAGTGAGCTCTAACTGCATCACTGCATTCCAGCCTGGGTGACAGAGCAAGTTTCCATCTCAAACAAAACAAAACAAAACAAAAACAAAAAACTCTCAGGAAGGATTTATCTATATCCTTGAGCTCATTTTGCCGCATATTATTTGCTTCTCTTTGTAATACTGTTTAAAACCCACCAATTAGATAATTACTGAGATTAGTAAGCATAATTTATATTATTTATTGTCCATACATTGATTCTAATTGGTGGTTTCTTCTGTTCAGCTGAAATCATTTATAATGAGAGAATAAGAACATGGTGGCAGGAAGAAACTATTTTGAGAACGAAATAGATGGAGGGTAGAGCTGGTACAGGAGGTAAGAGCGTGGGACTGACGGTGTCACTACAGAGGCCCACTGGTGTGTGAGAGCGAGGTACAGACATGGAATGATGCTGACAAACTGTTTTGAAATTTTGTCACTTGCTGTACTGTAGGAAACTTCCATGAGGAAAAAAATTAGGAAAATAGGGCTTCCTTCTAGAATCAAGGCTATTACTGTCATTGCCAGAACTCCCTTTCCTTAGGTCCTAAATAGGCATTTGGGAACCTGGCTACCATTTTCTTGTTTTTTAAATTTTTTTATTTTTTGAGAGAGTCTTTCTGTCACCTAGGCTGGACGTGGCACAATCTTGGCTCACTGCAACCTTGGTCTCCCAGATTCAAGTGATTCTCCTGCCTCAGCCTCCTAAGTAGCTGAGATTACAGGTGCCTGCCACCATGTCTAGCTAATTTTTGTATGTTTAGTAGAGATGGGATTTCACCAAGCTGACCAGGCTGGTCTCGAATTCCTGACCTCAAGTGATCCACCCACCTCGGCCTCCCAAAGTACTGGGATTACAAGTGTGAACACCGTGCCCGGCCCACAATTTTCTATTTGCCTTGTTTCTGTGAGAAAATATATTCTGAGTTCCATGACAGTTTTCATTCAGTGAAATCTGTGGCTTTTGCCTATGCAGTATCTGTTCCTCCTTTTTAGTAACTACTCTAATTTTCCTATGGGTTATTACTCTAACTTCTCTCTGGTGGGATTGACACCAACACCTGCTTCCAAGGTTAGGCATATGATCCAAGTCTGAACGTTCAGCATATACCAGTCTCTGAACCACACTGGTTAGAGATGTGATCTAAGGGAGGCAAATGAAGTCTTGAGAGTTACTTGAAGCAATTGAAAAAAGAGCTGTATCCTTCCTTGAAGGGGTGGAGGGCTGCTAAGCTGTATATATCTGGAGTTGGTTACTATCAAATAGGAAGAACCTGATCAAATGCAACCATCATAAAGGACAGCAGAGCCAAAAGCAAAGAGAGGCTAAGTCGTGCCAACCTCACATGAACCCTTGGATGTGGCTGTACTTACATATTTGTCACTTATATGAGCCAAATGCCTTTTTTCTTTTTAAGGCAGTTTGAATTGAGTTTCTGTCACTTGCCATCAGAAGAATTCTAATACCTCCCCTTTGGGATGTAACTTATTGTAAAGTTGGTTGCCTGATTTACATTTTGCCCAAATTCATGCCTCATAATGAGAATTAATAGATTGATCACTCGTGGTTCACCCTTTACAGTGCTCAAATGGACAGAAAATATGAAGTTGCTTCTTTAATTAACGACATTTATCTACCTCTCCTCGGATTTGATCTGGACTGCTGACAACAGCCGATTCAACAACAGCTGGGTGCTCGATGAGTGCACTCTCCACTTCAAATGGCCCAATACGGTACCTGAAGAGGAAAAGAAGTTTTTGACCACCACGTCCTCCAAGTAAGAGATCTCCCTCCCTGTCAAATTGTTGCCTCTTCAGAGTGGCAAATGTACAAACCCAGAGGATATAATGACATCATCAGCTCTGCCAACAAACCAGAAATACCCATCGCTGTCCATCACTCCTCTGTCACCAGTGACATAAAAATCTCCTCTTATTGTGGCAGCGGTTTTCTCTGGATTGTCCTAGGAAACAAGGATGACACTTGCAGATTAGTCTGGTCAGAACAGAGGTGGGTATGGCACTCATTAAGTGACTAGTACATGACACAGCCAACTTCTAAAGGAAATTAATTTTTTTGAGACAGAGTCTCTCTGTGTTGCCCAGGCTGGAGTGCAGTGGCTGACTGTAGCCTCGACCTCCCAGGCTCTAGTGATCCTCTCACCTCAGCCTCCTGAGCAGCTGGGACCACAGGCATGTGCCACCACACCTGGCTAATTGTATTATGCTTTTGTACAGATGGGGTCTCACTATGTTGCCCAGGCTGGTCTTGAATTCTTGGGGTCATGGCACCCTCCCACCTCAGCCTCCCAAAGTGCTACAATTACAACCATGAGCCACTGCGCCTGGCTGGAAATTAAATTTTTTTTAAAGATAGTTCATAGTATAAAATACAGCCGGGCACGGTGGTTCACGCCTATAATCCCAGCACTGTGGGAGGCCGAGGCGGGTGGATCACAAGGTCAAGAGATCGAGACCATCCTGGTCAACATGGTGACACCCCGTCTCTACTAAAAATACAAAAAAATTAGCTGGGCACGGTGGTGCGTGCCTGTAATCCCAGCTACTCAGGAGGCTGAGGCAGGAAAATTGCCTGAACCCAGGAGGCGGAGGTTGCGGTGAGCCAAGATCGCGCCATTGCACTCCAGCCTGGGTAACAAGAGCGAAACTCCGTCTCAAAAAAATAAATAAATAAAATAAATAAATAAATAAAATAAAATAAAATAAAATACTAAAGATCCTAAAGAGTATAATAAAAAGCTCCTCTTCTACCTCTAGCCCCGCCCAACTGTACACCCATTCCAGCCTATCCAGTTTTCCTTTCTGAGGATAACCACTGCAGTTTCTTACATTTGGAACTTCATCTCTACAGTACTCTTGGGTGATACATGACAGTGTCCCCATTTTACAGTTGATGGAAGATTTTGTTGCTTGCCTAAGGTTACATAGCAAGTCATGGTGGAAATGAAATTTGAACCCAAGTCTGTATCAAGTCATGACTAGCACTTTCTATCCTCATACCACATATTCAGAGAAGAAACAGAAGGGCCGTGTAGACTTTAGTCTGAGGGCAATTTCCCCTTCTTTGCCAGGTGGTAGAACATTGCCATCTTCATCTATAATCTAGAATGAAAAAAACAACTGATGCTCTTAAAATTTCTTTTCACAAAATGAAAGCAGACTGTGAATAATCATACAATGACTAGCAGAAAATGAAACATTCTTTCTCCTTTATTGAAGCAGTCAGGTATTTTCTCAACCTACCTGGACATCATAGGGCAGCATTCCTTTCCCCATTGAACCTAGTTTAATTTCTTGGCCTTTCTGATTGGAACAAATGATTCCCTGTTGAGAGGACAAGCTTTGTGTAAGTAGACACAAGTTTATTTTCTGAAACTATATCATGGCAATGAAACTTAAGATTTGATTTTGACTGATTTTCCTGGTATGCAGGCACACCTTCTGAAATATATTATTTGAGACTGGCAGTTCTCAAACTTGGGTGTGCATTAGAATCAAATTTGAGATTCTGGAGCATTGTTGAAACACAGCTTGATGGGCCTTATCCCAGAGTTTCTGATTCATTAGGTATGAAGTGCGGTCTAAGAATTTGGCATTCCTGCCAAATCTACCTAGATGATGTTGATGTTGCTTGGTTTGAGGACCACACTCCGAAAACCACTCCTCAGACTCCATTCAGTGTTCTTTGGAATCAGTTCCCCATGGACGCTCTCAGAGGATTCTTTCCAGCACAGTGGAAAGATGAGCTGCTCAGTTCTGAACCTCACACATCCCTAACACCTCTGAGATTTCTCCTGCATGAGGGGGAGGCAGGAATGATGGAATAATCATCCTTCCCCTTCAGCAAAACCTAACTGAGCAATCTGCCGGTTTTGGTAACTACTGGCAAGGTGAGGTATACTGGGAAAGTCTATAAAAATCCAGAGTGGAGTGGAGGCACTTCAGGGGCTCAGTTGACAATCCTGGGGCAGAAAGGCCCCCATATATATTAAACATAAATGTCCTTTAGATATACCACTTCTGTCTGTCCGTAGGCTTCATACAGCTCCAGCCCAGTTTGCGCCCTCCACTGCTCCAGCACCTCTGGGTTGAGTGGCTCCCCTCCTGTAGAGCAGTGCCGCAGCCTCTTGAATTTGTATCTGAAGCGACAGAGTTGCATGGGGTCTTTTTAAGAGGAATGAGGGCTTTCACTTCAAGATAATTAGGACATGCAAGCAGCAAGCATAGCAACTAGGAGAGGCAAGTTTTAGGAAAGTTCGTTCAACAAATACTTGTTGAACAACTACTATATTGCCAGACGTTGTTCTGGACATATGAGGGCACACTAGATAGAGATGATTACAAAAATTCCTGACAGCTTACATTGTAACAGGTGGAGGAGAACTCAGCTATTAAAGATGTAAAAAGGCAGGAGAAAATGCTATTAATGATACTAAGTGCTTATGATGAGCCACATGATATAACAGCTAATACTGATTGAACGGTTGTATATTGTAAGAGCTTTACAAGCATTCTTAGAATCCTCTCAACCCCTGTTTACACATGAGGACATTGAGGCTCAGAGAGGTTAAAGAACTTGCCCAAAGACTTCCACGTAATAGAGGACTGAGTTGATACTCATGATGCTCTGTACCAGGCACCTCCCACTTGTCAGGGTGATCTCACCAAGCGTGACACTTACATTAAATTCTCACTGCAGCCTTATGAGGGGACTCTTAATCCAGTCTTATAGATGGAGTTGGTGGAGTCTTAGCAAGATTATCTTGAGTGTCCAAGGCAACACTACTAGTAAGTAGCAGGGCCCTGCCTATTTGACTTTGGAGCTTAGCTTTTAACCACCAGCCTTACTGGATATAGGTGAAAAAGTCTGGACTAGCCTGCTTCTGAGACACTGTGATATGGCCAAATGGGCCAGAGGATATAGGTAGAATACAAATCATATGCATTCAAAATAATCATTGAGTAGTCCCTGAATTGCTCTTGAAACGTGAGCAAGATGCTCTCGTTTTAAAAGCCATGACATAGGAACAAAGGAGTTGACACTGACTAGGAAAAGAGAAGATTCATATTTGCTTTATTTGTCTCGCATAGCACTTTCCCCTCGGGCAACCACACCTTGGTGGCAAAAGAGGATGGACGAGCCTGCAGTACTTAAATTGCCCCTCTCTTCCTTTCTTTCCTCATGTATTGAGTTTGAATTAAACGAATATACATTGCGGCTCTACTGGATGTTCATATGGTTTGGCTAAATTGAATCTGAACTTCAAGTCATAAACCTTGTTAGCTTTTCTTCAAAGGAGTATAAATGTGCTTTTCTTTCTTTCTTTTTTGAGGGCTGGTTCTAAATGACAATGTTTCCAAAAGAGTAGAACTAAGGACAAATTTTTTGAGTGAGAGTTCTGGGACTGTAGAGGTCTGGTTGTCCTTGGAAAAGTGTCCAGTTGTCCTAGAGGATATTCCAGTGGTTCTTAGACTAGGGGACAGTTTTGCCCCCCAGGAGACATTGGGCAGTGCCTAGGGACACTTTTGGTTTTCACAAATGGGGAGGAGGAGGTGCTACTGGCATCAAATAGAGTCTTGGGATGCTGCTCAATATTCTATAATGCATACGACAGTCCCCCAGCGACAGAATTATTCGGTTCAAAATATCAGTAGTGGTAAGACTGAGGAAAGCCTGGGCTACCCTGTGCTGAAAAAGGGAGATTTGTAATGCTGGATGGTAGATATTGTTTGTGGTTCAAATGGAGATTTCTGCCCAAGTACCTCTTAAGGTCTTTTTGCACAAGCATCCGGTACACGGTGGGAGGACTGCACAGGATCGTGATGGGATAAGTGGTGAGTGTCTGGATGATGGAGAAAGAGACAGATGTCAGAAGTGATCCATCAAAGGCCGTGACTAGAGCTGAGAGCTACACCCTGTCATTCTCTTCCATTAATATGTGCCATTGGTTCATATAAATGAACCAATGGTTCAAATAAATGGCCATTCGTTCTACACTTCCTGTTTCCACACAGCTATAGGTGTGACCACCGTCCCATGGTCACTACTGGGAATAAGAAAACAAATATTTATTACTTGTCACTAGTGACTGTGTATCTGTTGGGAATTTCCAATTACTGGAAAGAGTGTATATATATTAATATTACAGTAATAGACACACACAATCTAATTCAACAAGTGAATTGCTGAATTTGAGAAACCCAAAGTGTGAACTGGTTTATTCTTCCTCGGGGCTACAGATTACCTTTTATAGTGTAATCTTGTAACCTCCTGCCCATGTATTGATGGACAGTATTAATATGGATGTATGAGCTAACCTACTGGCACCTTTCCAGCTCCATTCCTATAAAATATATCAGGCTTTTTGAGTAAGTTGAATAAATGTAGAAATAAGCAGTTTTTAGGCCTTAATTTTAAAAAGTTTGCTGAGCTCATTATGTCTCTGGCTTCTTAAATAACATATGGCCTAGGCATCTTAAATCTAGAAAAATACTAATGTTTTAGAGCTCCTCCTTCTGGAGAAGTTCTAACTACATGCCTTAATGTATTGACAATTTGTATTAAACTTAAGTATTTTGGAGAAGGCTCTCAAAACGTGTCTGGGCTATCTGGATTGTGATAGATAAAGAATAACATTTGTTCTGTAAGTAAGCATTTCTATCATGTGTATCTGCTCCATAGATTCTAATTATTTTTATAAAGTATAATGTATATATCTAAGAATAGTATAAATCTATAAAGGTTTTTATAACACTTAAAATACACACATGATTCATAAAATAAAAATATTCTTATTTTACAAATGTGGGTTTTGAAACTGCAAAGTTAACTTACCAACTTTAGGGCACTTTGTAAACCTGATGCGGAGATCTCAGTTCTTATATTAGTGTTCTTAACTTTGTGTTATGTTAAGGCCTTTAAACCAGGGATCCCCAACCCACAGGACAGACTAAATTCTATTTGTGGCCTATTAAGAACTGGGCCACACAGCAGCAGGTGAGTGGCACAGTGAAGGAGAAAATCGTTATCTGTATTTATAGCCACTCCCCATTGTCTGCATTACCACCTGAGCTCCTCCTCCTGTCAGGTCAGTGGTGGCATTAGATTCTCATAGGAGCATGAACCCTATTGTGAACTGTGCATGAAGGATCAAGGTTGTGTGCTCCTTAAGAGAATCTAATGCCTGATAATCTGTCACTGTCTCCTATCACCCCCAGATGGGACTGTCCAGTTGCAGGAAAACAAGTTCAGGACTTCCACTGATTCTACATTATGGTGACTTGTATAATTATTTCATTAGACATTACAATTTAATCATAATATAAATAAAGCACACAAGAAATGTAATGCACTTGAATCATCCTCAAATTATCTCCCTGCTCCCCATAGTCCATGGAAAAATTGTCATCCATGAAACCAGTCCCTGGCACCAAAAACGTTGCAGACTGCTGCCTGAAACCATCTTGTCAGACCAGTTAGCAAAAGACAGGTGAATAGCTTTTATTCACACACAGGTATAATTTGTATGTAACAATATATATTTTGTTAAACTTAATAAATTTGTCATGGTTGAAAAATAATTGGCCTGAATCTCATTTTTCTAAAGACTAAAGAAATTGGAGTTATCTTATATCCAATCTAGCTGTCCCTGGTTAAGAAGGCAGGGCATGCATGCTTGGTTTCCAGAAGAGTATTGGGTTCTGAGAATTAACAAAGTGAGAAGCATAGGCTGGGGGAGAATAAGAGGAGCTGCTCTGGGAGAAAGACACCCCCACCTTTAATCTCCACTCCGCACAAGAGTTCTGGTTTATCAGCTATTATCTTTGTTTCATTGAATCAGAAATAAAGTATTTGTTTAGACTTCAGACTTCTAATTTGTTATTTAGAACCAGATTCTTAAGTAGCTACAGCTTTAGCAACAATAGCGAATCCTGAGCTATGTGAAGCACAAGTCTGGATTTCCTGCCTGAGAGTGTTGCAGTTGTTACCCCTCCATTCTGTCAAATACGTTCCAAAAGCCAGGGCCCTGGAGACTTTGCTTCTTATAAAGAAATGATTTCCAGAAGCCCAAGAAGCCTTGTATTCTGAGAATCATTTCTTTGTGATTTCATAGGAGATGAGGAGTTCTAAAGATCTATCTAGCTGGAGGACATGACTTACATCTAAGAAGGTGTCAGTGTCAAACTGTACCATCTGATGCACAAAAACACAGGCTCCATGAAGCCAGGAAGAAAACACACTGCCAATGGCGGCCTTGACCCAGCCTGTGTCAGACATATTCCACATGATATCAGAGGACTTCAAATCCAGCCAATACCTAAATGATATGAAGAAGCAGCAATACAGACCAAAGATAAACTAAACAAAAATTAAAAACAAAAGCAAAAAAATTAGTATCTTTCAGAGGTGACCTTGCCCCTAAAACTTCAGGGCTACAGAGAAGGGTCAAGAGAAGCCCCAGGCAAGGTGACAGATTCTACCTCTACTCTTCTTAAGGGCATTTTCAGAATCCCAGGTGGTCTGAGAGTACAGTGGGAGTCTGGGTTTGGCATGATTCTTTTAGTTTGTCCATTGATGCAACAGATACGTGTTAAGTCAAAATGCGCTAGGCACTGTTCTACAGCAGTGAGCAAGGTAGACCAAATCTCTGCTCTTATTTTAGGGTGACAGATAGTGAATAAACATACAATAAAGTGAATTAAGTATATTAATAAATGCCAATGTGACAACTGTAGGACAGCCTCTCTTTTAGGAAGGCCTTTCTGAGTAGGCCTTCCTGGCAATGTGGAAAGGAAGCCAGACATGCTGTTAAGGGATTAAATTAAGGTCGGTTCTTAAGCTCTTGCTTGCTCAGCTGGTTAGATGGTGCCATTTACGGAGCTAGGTTGGGCAGGGCCAGCAAGAATTCTGTTTTGTAGCCATTATGTGGGCAATATCTTATAGCAATGGAAGGAGAAGTATCAGTTAGTTGGATACACATATTGGCAGCTTTGGGGGGAGTTCACCAAAAACAAACTGACTTTTCTTCCCTACCTTCCACAGAGGGTGGACCCAATGCTGAGGCTGCTCTGAGAGTGCTGGGCCATTTTAGGAGAGCCTGTGGTCCCACTGGTGAAATAAATGGCCATTGGTTCTTCACTTCCTGTTTCCACACAGCTGTGTTCTTCAGAGGCAAGTCTGCAAAATATGGACCCCAAGATGGTGATGGAAGATGGCAGACCAGTTTAACTCTGATATTTCTTCTTCTTGCTACTTATGCCCTCTTGTTACCAGAAGACAGTTAACAGAACTGAACCTAATCCAAAGCTTTCCTGAACGGAATTCCTCCAGAAATCTTAGCTGGACTTTGAAGATCAGTGCTAACATTGAACAGCCCAGTTTTTATTTTTTTAAGCTTTAGCTCCCTGTAGGGTAAAGAAATAGCCAAGATCGCTTTCAATATTAATAACAAAATACATGCATTTTATGTATTGTAACATTTTTTCCCCAAGGGCTTTTTTAAAAAAAGAAAATCTGTGAGTTTTTAAAAATCAGCATTGAATCTTTGTAAATTGCTATTAATGTTTCAGGAGTTTTCATTATTTAAAGGAAGATCTTTTGGCATTTGAATCAAAGTTTTAAATAATTTTTGTTCAGTATCTTTGATATCTGGGGCAGGCACAGCTAGTTGCTTACCAAATAGCTGTCTCCTTCTTCCTTGTACTCATATCGGACTTTGTTCCGATATCAGGCAATCAAGTGCTTCGGGGGAGATTGTCCCCATATAGCTCCTGGGGGCAAATCTTGATTAATCTAAGCCAGTCACACTCATTCCTTTAAGATTGGGCACATGATGCAGTTATGGACAATGATATGTAAGACTGTAGTGGAATATATTTCCTTGCTCTACAAAGAGTCATGAGGAAGAGATGTAGCCTTCTTCCCGGCCCATTCTGTTTTATGGCCTTTGAGTATTGTTGTGCAAGTACAGGATGTCTGGAGCTACCCTGGCCATGTTGGGTTTATACTGAGGGTGGCGTGATAGGAAGATGAATGAATCCATTGACCCACTGAATTCACTAAACTGATAACAATCTCTGTGTAAGATTGTCTGCAAAGATAACTCCATGATTCCTTCCATCCCCGCACAAATATTCTTAGATATTGTATCAATTATCCATCATTGAGTAAAAAATCATCCTTGTATGCCATTCCCTCATTGCAGGGCAGAGCCTATGTCCTGTCTGTTTGGATATGGGGTGGTCTCATGACTTACTTTCACTAGTACACTATGGTACAAGTTCTGGGACTTCTCAGCCTAGGTCTCAAGAAGCTTCATAGTTTTCACTTACCTTGCGGGCTAACTTAGCCACCATATAAAGATGTTTAGACTGTCCTGCTGGACAGAGAGGCTTATGTGCAGGAAAACTGAGGTGCTTCACCTGGCAGCCAGCCTGATTTCAAGGTGTACCTGCCTTGGATACTCGAGCCCCAGTCAGGCTGATGCGGAACAGAGACCCAGTGCCTCTGCTGAGCCCTATGCAACTTTGCAACCCATAGAATCATGAGCAAATAAAATGACTACTGTTTACACCACTAATTGCTGGGATGGTTTGTTACTCAGTGATGGATAATTGGTATAGTATCTGAGAATTTTTGAGACAGATGTATCATATTTTTATTTTTATTTTATTTGTTTGTTTTTTGAGATGGAGTCTCACTCTGTCACCCAGGCTGGAGTGCAGTGTCGTGATCTTGGCTTGCTACAACCTCAACCTCCCAGGTTCAAGCAATTCTCCTGCTTCAGCCTCTCAAGTAGCTGGGACTACAGGCAATGCATTACCACACCCGACTAATTTTTATATTTTCAGTAGAGACGGGATTTCACCATGTTGGCCAGGCTGGTCTCGAACTCCTGCCCACCTCAACCTCCCAAAGTGCTGGGATTACAGGCATGAGCTGCCACACCTGTCTGGTGTATCATATTTTTAATTTCTCTGGTTGAAGAGAACAGAGATAAGGATACTACTTTAATTCATCTTGATTTTGAATGAGTGACATTGTCATTGAAACAGTAAAAATGGGGAGGATTTCTTTTTTTCTTTTTTGAGACAGAGTTTTACTCTGTCACCCAAGCTGGAGTGCAGTGGCATAATCTCAGCTCACTGCAACCTCCACTTCCCAGGTTCAAGCAATCCTCTCTTCTCAGTCTTCCTAGTAGCTTGGACTACAGGTGGGTGCCACCATGCCCAGCTCATTTTTGTATTTTTAGTAGAAACGGAGTTTCACCATGTTGGCCAGGCTTGTCTCGAACTCCCGACCTCATGTGATCTGCCTTGAGGGTCACTCGGGATCCCACAGTGCTGGGATTACAGGCATGAGCTACTGTGCCTGGCCAACAGTAAGGATTATTTAAAAATAGTTTCATAAAAGATTAGTATGGTTTTCTTGATAACTTGCTTCCTCCCCTTAAAATACAAAAGATAATTCATTCAACTATATTTTCTTTTCAGTATATACATAGAGTAAAGTTGACATGTGTTGGGCTAGAGAGGGGCATTTCTTCACAGAATCTAATACCTTGTGGGGAGACTTCTTATGTTTAAACATTTCTCAATCCAGTATGGAAACCTTTTCATAGAAGGCATCTATCTATCTATCTGTCTGTCTATCTATCTATCTATCTACCTACCTGTCTTTCATCTATTCATCCATCCATCTACTTACGTACCTATCTACTTATCTATCTTTCATCTATCCAGCCATCTGTCTATCTTTCTAAAAGAAAAAATAACACAATCTGTGAGTGACAAGAAGATTTTCAAGCAGTGATTCCATTATCTGACTTCCTTTCCTTGAATACTTGAGTTCTGAGTTATGTCTTTCCAGATTTCAGAACTAATTATATACTAATAACTTCCGGATTTGTATCTTTGCCTCCTGTCCCCGAGACTCATGTATCTACTACCTGCTAGACATCTGAATCTTCAGACACCCTTCAATCTCGTATGCCCAACTCTAAACTTACTAAGTTAACCTCATCTACTGGCTCTTTCTCCAACTAACGGTACCCACCCGCCAATTGCCTAAGTCCAAAAGACACTTCAGCCTTGACTCCTTCTTCCTTCATCTTCCACACCCAAAACTCTCTAAGTCCTGCTAGTTCTGTAGTGTGTTTCCTTTCCTCCATCCTATTCATCAGAGCTCAGATTTAGTTTTTTATTATCTCTGCCCTAGATTAGGCTCTAATATGGTCTCTCTGATTCCAGTTTGTTCTCCCTCAAACTAATCCTGTATATATCTGCCAGATAAATCAATCTAAGATCCAAAGCTGACCTTGGAACTTTCTGCTTAAAGCCCACCAATGGCTTCCCTTGTTTACAGGGTCAAGTTTAAGATATAGCATGGCATATGAGGTCTCCCATAATCTGGCCTCTGTTTGCTCTTCCAGCCTTCACTCTGACTCTATATTTTGTTCTCTAGCTAAAACAAACTGCTTGTAATCCATTCCCTGCACATCTTAGGGTGTTTTGGGGTTTTTTTTTTTTTTTTTTTGGTTTGTTTGTTTATTTCCACTTCCATATCTTTGGTTACGCTGTTCCTATGCCTGGAACACCATCTTGACCCCCTCATGATCAGAATCCAGAGTTCTGGACCCACAGAACAAGGCCCTTTGTACTAGACAGAAAAAGAGAACTATCAGGCTGGCTTATAATTGTGACCTTTTCCATCATCCCATTCTGAATATTTTGGAAAGTGTTAATGGACTTCTATACTTGGGAGGCAGAAGGAGGGCAAGAAGCCTTAAAATGAACTTCTTGAATAGAAGATCTGCTCTAACAATGTAAAATTAGCCCACATTATTGCTGTGTGTGCCAACTGTTGGCAATGAGACATTTAGATTTTAGAGATACAGTCCACGGCCTTTCTGGAGTTACGACACTCCAAAGTCATTATTTTAAAATGAGGAATTTTTTCCCGTCTTGAAAACTGCTCCCAAAGTGCGCAAATTTCCATTGGAAATCCGCATGAATTTAAAGTCCTTTATCTGTTGTAAATTTTGTGGCACCTTTAAAGATTCTTGAGGACTCAACAGATTATGGCAAAGTTGTTTAGGACAGGAGTCTCTGAAGCGGAAGTGCTTGCCACTTAGGGAGTGTGCAAGGCAACTGGCATAGAGAAGAAAAAAGAATTGCAAATGAAAAAAAATTTTTTTTAGACAAGGTCTCTGTCACTCAGGCTAGATCTCGGGTGATCTAATTGTTTTACTCATCCTCTAAAATTTTTATTTTTGGAGTTTGTACAATGCACAAAAGGGCATGGATATAATTTATAAATAAATACATGTATTGGAGGATATGTTAAAAAGTATTGTATTGTTTCACTCATCCTCTAAAATTTTTATTTTGGGGTTTGTATAATGCACAAAAGTACAAATATATAATTTATAAATAAATACATGTATTGGAGAGTATGTTAAAAGTATTTTACTAATAGAGATGCATATTCAAATAATATAAATACCATTACCTTACGAATCACTACACTATTGAATGACTTTGTTAACTTGAGATTAATAATAAGAATAATAGCAGTTATAATTATTGTGATATTTATAATTACTCTGTGCCAGGCATTAAGCTAAGAATTTTACATGTTTTATCACATTTGATCCTCTACAACCCCATGAGGTAGATACTATCATAATCTCCATTTTACAGATAAGATAAAGAGTTTCAGCAATGTTATTTAACTTATCCAAGGTTACACAGCTTATAAAAGACACAAGCAGTATTCACTGGTGTGGCCCTTGGGAAAGAATTTTGGGATTGGCCAATAGCATTTGGTTGATGTTAATTAGTAGGATAAAATTTCATTCTAACAAAGAAAACTACTCTATTATTCAGTGGGGTTTACATGTCTTCTCTTTCTATAAACTTCTCTGAAAGAACTTTTTTTTAACGTAAGCTATTCAACACCTCTTTGAAGGATAATGCCATTAATTAACATTTTACTCATTTTTTACAGCTTAAAAAACACTTTCTCACACATTTACTGAATTTATCCTCAAAACAACACTTGGGATATGTACAGTATAATTACCCCCATTTTACATAGAAGGAAAACCACAGTTGTGATCTTTTTTGTTCATTCATTTATAAATATTAAGCACCATTTATGTGTTAGAAACTAGAGATAGACCAACCAAAGTCTCTGTTTTCTTACAACGTATGGTTTAGGGCAGGGGTTGCCAAATTTTTTCTGTAAAGGGGCAGATAGTGAGTATCTCAGGTTTCGTGGGCCACACAGTCTCTGTTGTAACTACTCCATTCTGCTGTTGTTACATAGACAACATGTAAATAAATGAACATGCATACACTCCAATAAAACTTTATTTACAGAAACAGAGCTGGGCATGGTGGCTCACGCTTGTAATCCCAGCACTTTGAAAGACTGAGGTGGGCAGATCACTTTGAGGTCAGCAGTTCAAGACCAATCTGACCAACAGGGTGGAACTCCCTCTCTAGTAAAAATAAAAAAGTTAGCCAGACATAGTGGCAGGTGCCTTTCATCCCAGCTATTCGGGAAGGTGAGGTAGGAGGATCACTTGGACCCGGAGGCGGAGGTGGCAGTGAGCTGAGATCACACCACTGCACTCCAGCCTGGGTGACAAAGTTAGACCCTGTCTCCAGAGAGAGAGAGAGAGAGAGAGAGAGACAAACAACAAGAACAACAAAGGTGGCATGCCGGATTTGGCCTGTGGGCCTGAATTTGCCAAACCCAACTCTAGAGGAGGAAAAAAGACTCTCTATAAGGGAGTGGATGACTGGACATGATAATGCAGATGGTGATGAGTGAGACGAACAAAACAGGAGGAGGACGTAATAGAGTGGCTTGTAGTTCTATTCTAGGCAGTGTGGTCAAGGAAAGCTTCACTTAGGATAAAATATTTGAGTCAAAATGTGACAAGAAGGAGCCACTCATGAAAAGGAATAAGAAGAACACTCCAGGCAGAAGAAACAGCAGGTGCTGAGTGAGGGAGGGCATGTTCGAGGAAGAAAAGGGAGCGTGGTGGGAGATGCGGTCTGGGTTTAAGCAGGCGCCAACCCACACTGGGTACTCACGATAGACCACAGAAGAAAGCAGGAGGATGGAGGCAGAGCTACAGCCCTTTCTCCTGCCCTTAAATCCATTTATTTAATGGATTTAAATGGTAATACTTTCCTTTTTCTTTTTTTGGAAACTCAACTCACTACAACCTCCGCCTCCCAAGTTCAAGCGATTCTCATGCCTCAGCCTCCTGAGAAGTTAGGATTATAGGCATGCCCCACCACATGCAGCTAATCTTTGTATTTTTAATAGAGATGGGGTTTCACCATTTTGGCCAGGCTGGTCTCGAACTTCTGGCCTCATGTGATCCACCCACCTCAGCCTCCCAAAGTGCTGGGATTACAGGTGTGAGCCACCATACCTGGATATTAGGTAATTCTTTTCTGAATAAGAGCCCAGATCAACTCACAGTGTTCCTGAATCCTTGGAGGCAAAGAGATTCCAAGATGTTGCTATAATTTGCGTTGTTGCTGGCAGTGTAGATTGGCTGGGAAAAATACTCACTGAAATAACTCCTGGAAGCTGAGCCACCCATTCCGGCTTTGTGAAGACACCAGGAGTTTTGCCTTAAGGTCAGGACACTCCACTGCGATGGACTCCACCACTGGGGCCACCTCCTCACTGGCCACAATGCACTTGGCCTTGGATGCTCGCAGCCGGTAGAGGATATCTTTTGCTGTCAACTGGATTGTTCCTGGCATAAAGATGATCCCTGGGAAGGACAAGAGGTCCCTGCACTGAACAGAACTGCTGTTCGTTTAGTAAGCCGTGCACTGTGGAAGACGGGCTTTGTGCTTCAGTGAGGAGAAGCATCACAATCCATCCTTCAGCTACCTCTGCCTTAATCCCCAAGGATATTGCATAGGACCCTGATCCCTGAGAGATCCCTTAGAGCTTCAGAGTTTGACAGACCATGGATCTAATCCTGGCCTTGCAATTTACTAGCTTTGTGACCGTGATCTCTCTGTGCTTTTCTTTCCTTATCTGTAAAATGGGAATAATAATAATAAGTGTCTGTAATATAGTAGACATTATAATGGTGGGTTGTTATTATGTAACATTCTAACACAACATTTGAATCATCATGTTCCACTTAAATAGCACTTTATGACTTATAACACGTTTCATGAGCACTATCTCATTCAATCTTCTAAAGCAATGGTCTCCTGCCAGGTGTGGTAGCTCACATATTTAATCCCAGGACTTTGGGAGGCAAAGTCATTAGATTGCTTGATCAACCTCAGGAGTTCAAGACCAATCCAGGCAAAATGGCGAAACCCCGTCTGTACCAAAAATACAAAAATTAGCCAGGCGAGGTGGTACATGCGTATAGTCCCAGCTACTCAGGAGGCCTAAGCAGGAGAATCACTTGAACCCTGGAGGCAGAGGTTGCAGTGAGCTGAGATCGTAACATTGTACTCTAGCCTGAGTGAGAGAATGAGACTCTGTCTCAAACAAACAAACAGAAAAAAACCAGTGGTCTCCAAAGTGAGTTTTTCGACAATCCATTGGGACTAAGAAATGAAAATATAATTTAAAAAAATTATTGGCTGGGCATGGTGGCTCACACCTGTAATCCCAGTGCATTGGGCGGCCAAGGTGGGAGGGTTGCTTGAGCCCAGGAGTTTGAGACCAGCCTGGGCAACATAGTAAGACCCCCATCTCTGCTTAACTTTTAAAATAATATTTAAAAATTTAAAGAATTAGAGATTGAGAAACTAAAATTCTTTAAATGCTTTTATCTCATTTTTGTATGTTTCATAATATGCATAACATGTTAGTGCAGTAGAACCACATAAGTAGCTATACACAGATGGGAAGATGTGTATCTTAAATATTTTTATTGATAGATGCCTAGAGACTACTGTTTTAAGCAACCCTGGTAGGTCCATGGCCATGTGGTTTGTGTCCATTGATGGAATATGAGATTTGGTCATACCTGGTGTGTGGCAGAGCCAGCCCTCAACTCTATGGATTCCAGTGGTCTGGCATCATCAAGTTTTGCCTAGACTATTTGGCAATGCTTAGTTTATCTCACCTCCTCATTTCATCCTAAACACTGGCTGGAGATCTCGGATTTTGAAGTACCAGTTCATTCTGGGAAAAACATACATGGCCGAATTAGATGAAAGAGACAAGGTAGTTTGTACTTTCTAAAGTGAATTATTGAAGAGAAGAAGTGGAGTGTGTATAAAGTATTACGCATAACCGCTACTCTTTATTGAGCACTTATTATGTGCCTGATATCGCACTTAAAATTAATCCCACTACATAAATAATAACTTGCCCAAGGGTCACAAAGTCAGTAAGCGGCAAAGGATTGAAAAGATTCAAAGATACATTTCCCAGACTCCCAAGATGTGTGCTATGAGCCAAACTACTTATTTCTTGGTGAGTTCCCTGAAGTTTGCTAGATACAAAAATGTGGAGTTGAATTGCTAGGAAGGAGACTTTATTTTATGAATGTATGTGAAAGGTTTTAAATATCATCCCTTCTTGAGAAAGCAAATAAATGTATAAGGATAAGGAAATTGATTAAGAAAACACCTTAGAGTATTCACTCCATATAAAAATACAAGATTATTCATTTTACAAACCACTTGTTCTCAGTGACTTACAAATAATTACTACCCTTGGTAGACTGGTGATGAATGTACTCAATGGGTAGACCTCTAGCTTCAGGATTGGGGGAAGTTTTCTTTTAGTGGATTTCAGATAGCAAATATCTTAAGCTTTACTGTATACACTTTACAGCAAAAAACAAAGTATTTTGCTATGTGGTATTGTACAATTTCGATATTCTCATGGAAGATTTAATAATTCTGAGTTAGAAAATATAATCTCACCTGCTTGCTTTACATTTAATTTTGTGTTTATGTTAACCATTCAGCTTGTGTGCTTGGTTTTCGTTATTATTTTATAAATTTCATAACTTACGTTAAGCAATATTACGTATTTTTTATAACAAACCACCTTTAATCTACTCTCAACCTACAATTGGTTTAACATTTGCAAGTTTTTTTAGTGAATGCCAAAAGAATTTTATATAAACAAATTTTATATAATGCTGTTTTTAGTTAACATTGGCAGTAAGGACATTTTCGACAGCATTACGAAATCCTTGTAATTATCATATTAGAGGTGTTTCAAATTGAGATAGCATAATTTTAATCACTTATACACACCCACCTCCACTAAACTTGGTCTCATCTATTATTATTCGGTCATTTCTATTTAGTTGTTTTCAAATTTTTATTATTATTAACATTGCCATAGACATCTTTGTGTTGTTTACAGTATTCTATCCTTTGATATTCCTATTTATTTTTAATTGACTTATAAACATTTATGTCATGTTTTAGAGCAGGGATTGGAAAACTTTTTCAATAAAGGGCCAGATAGCAAATATTTTAGGCTTTGTGGGCCGTAGTGTCTCCATCTCAATGAAGATTTCTGCTGTGGTAAAACAAAGAGAACCATAGACAGTACATAAATAAATGAGCATGGCTGTATTCCATTAAAACTGCCTACATAAGTAGGTACCCAACCAACATGCCATGGTTTGCTAACTCCTGTCCTAGAGTGGAAACAATTCTGTCCGAATTTTTATTTGGGGTAAATTATAAATTACTGCTTTGAGAGAAAGTGTGTCATTGAATACTTTAGTCAGTCTGAAAAAAAGGTAGAGATTTTTGAGCTGGGATCTGCCAATCATATTCTTATAAGTCCTGGTGTTCTAAAATACTTTTTCTTCTTGTATTTTTTTTTTATTAGGGAGAATCCAAATATATTCAGAGAAGTAAATTTTGGATCATCTGGATGACCGCGTCCTAGATAATCCAGCACTGCAAGGTGACGTTGGTACCCAAATTTGCTCTTATAGAGCTTTGTTTTTAAATCCTAATTGCATAGCTTTCTAGCTGTGATTGAATAGAATTTCATTCTAATTGTGACTTTTGGCAAGCTTCTTATTAATTTTTTTTGTTTTTATTTTTATTTTTTTAGACAGAGTCTTGCACTGTTGCCCAGGCGGGAGTGCAATGGTACGATCTCAGCTCACTGCACCCTCCACCTCCCATGTTACACACGATTCTTCTGCCTCAGCCTCTCAAGTAGCTGGGATTACAGGAGCACACCATTACACCTGGCTAATCTTTTGTATTTTTAGTAGAGACGGGATTTCACTATGTTGGTCGGACTGATCTCGAACTCCTGACCTCGTGATCTGCCTCCCTAGGCCTCCCAAAATGCTGGGATTACAGGCGTAAGCCACCATGCCCGACCGACCTTGGCAAGCTTCTTAACCTGAGCCTTAGTTTCCTCTTCTGCAAAATGGTTATCCCACTAATACCTCCCTCTCAATACTATTGTTATTATCATTACATCATGATTGCCCTAACTCTTCTTTTTTTGGTCTTCTGTACACTTAGCTTTAATCAGAGCTAACATTTCAGAAAACTCTTGAGTTTCAGTCTCTATGTTTCTGCATGATTTAGAATGTTAAATATTGGCACTGACCTGTTCGTATGCAAGCCACATTTAACAGCCACCACTCAGGGATTCGGGGCAGAATCACAGCCACCCGGTCTCCTCTCTGCAGGCCACAGGGCTTGGTGAGCACGTTGGCAGCTTTTTGGGAAAAGGAGCTCAGTTCTCTGAAGCTCCATTTTACCTCATCCCCTTTGCCATTCACCCACCACAGGGCTGGGTTCACTGGTCTCTCCCCTGTCTGGCCGGCGACACATGGGAAAGAGAGGAGTAGGTTAACGTGACTGATTACTCTTACATGGGGCATCTGCTGTTTCTCCCCTTTGGCACCGGTTCTGGTGCATTCTGCTATCAGCACCCTGACTTTGTCTTTGAGGGAACTGCTCCTCTCCTATTGAACACACCCTCGAAAAGAGAATTCCTCAGGTGATTTTACCCTTCCCTGAGCAGTGGGTGGGCATTTGAACAAAGTTGGACTAATCAGACTGTCTCTCTCTGGACTTTCTGGTTTTCTGAGAGGAATCAAAAGATAGAAAATGGTTGATACAAAACTTGTCTATGGATTATTGGTGCTTATGCATCCCCAGAGAGCTGTTCTGGTTCCTGTCCTCATTGAGATGGACTCTCCAGCTTCCAGCCCAATTGTGAGCTCTCCCATTTTCCTTGAATAAATTTCTTTCTTGCTTAAATTAGATTCTGTCCTATCCAAATAACCTTAATTGATCTACTAAGTTTGATTGGGAACCAGACATCTCTTTGTACCCGAAGGCTGAGGTGTGGTTTTCACAAATCACAAGGAGCAGCGTCAAGGGAGGCATCAATTGATTGACTTCTAGAGGAAACTTCTTCCCCATCATTCTACACCGTGAGTCATCCGTACTGCAAAACCTCTTTGCCTTATGTATTACCTGGAAAAAAAATTGTTCCCCCTTCATTCCCCTATCTAGAATGCTGCTTTTATCTTCTCTGGCTGGCAAATACCTAAAAGCCCTGTTGACATGTCAGTTTGTCTGTGAGCTTTTCTCAGGCTTCTCTTTGTTTCCCCACCGACTTCTCTGGTTCCTTCATCATTGTGCTCATACTCCAGACAACTCCAATTTATGATATGACAGGTGTGTCTCTTCCCTGTGGATGCAACCTCTGTAGAGATCAGGGACTCCGTTTATGTTCTTTCGGTCCTGTGTGACCTTGGATAAGTAGCTTAGCTTTTTTGAGGTCAAGTTCCTTGTCTGTAAACCTCCCAGGTTGTTATGGGGATTTGGTGAAATAATATAGGTCAGTGTTTCTCAATCTTTAGTCACTGAAGTATCACTGTTTCTGTCGGCTCTGTCTGCACCTGCACTATTCTTTATTTCGTATGCTTCTTTACACTGACTCACTTTTTACTTGTACACATTTACTTAGGAAGGAATATACATTTAATCAGCACCATTATTGGACAATTATTAACACTTGCTAAAAATAGGTTATTGAAATATAATACTCTAAAAACAAAACTATGCCATTAAATTTTATCTAGAGATGATTAATTTCTGCCTGTGGTCTTTATTCAAGAGAATGTTTAGCAAGTGTTAAGTGTTAAAGACCCAACGGCTTTCAAGGAAGGCTTTCCCTCTGTGTTTAACAGGAAGAACGATTCAATATTATTTAATACCTTGTCTGTCTAGTACCTAACATTATCTTCATATCCATGGTTTCTTTGGTGCGTTTCGATCAGCACTGCTGGGTTAAGTGTTTAGCTCAGTACCTGGCATGGGAGTACACAGAGACCTCGTCCTGAGGCCACGCTGCAAACATTGCATAAGGGCTGCTTCCTTTATTCCTGTCAACCTCTGCTTCTCTCCTAACTACTCCAGTGATAACTGTATTCATGAAACCAAAACTCAATTTACTACCTTTTGGATAAGCCCATGACCAGCTTGAAAACAAAATGCTATTGTGTGGGGCTTGCAGAAAAGAGAAGGAGAAGAGGCATAACTCCGTGAGGAACCACCACGGGGATCAGGGACAGGGGAGGCTCCAGAGCCAGCCGGCCATATGTGGCTGAGGACCTAAGATCTTCCCTGGGGAGAGGGGAGGGCCACTGGAAAACAAACAAAGAAAACCAAGAGGGCGAAAGAGTGCATTGAAATTGAGTGGTAGACCACAGAACAAGGAAATGGAAGGCTGAGAGGTAAGGGGACACCAAGAATCTACTGGAAGTCCATCATCTTATACCTTCTCCTTTTGGGACCACTGGTCCAGCACATCCGCAGCAAAGTTAAAGTTTTTAGGCAACGACCTCTCACAGCGATGGATGGCTTCAAAGTCAGCAAGAGTCAGATGTGTCCAAAGCTGGTGGTCTCTGTGAAGGTGCCGGCCAGGTGGCTTGGCGAGCCAGATGAATCTGAATGTCTGGTAGCGGAAAAAAATCTTCATGGCTCCCAAAGGACTTTGTCTCCTGCTACGGACACAGAAGTACTACAGCCTGTAGGGAGAGATGGGTGGAGACTATCAGTCTCTCTTTGCTCTGTGGTGAGATTGGGAGGTGGATTCCTGGCTGTGTGTCCCTGGCAAGGTGGGGAACACCTGAAAAACACCCCATCCTTCCTCAGAGCTGCTGCTGTTAGCCACTGACTGGTCTCCCTGCCACTGGGCTCTTGACCAGATGAGTCTAAAAAAACCCCTCAACTATAGAATTGTCAGACTCCCGTCTTCTGTTCCTGTCTTCGCCCCAACGAAACAACAGACAAATAGAAACTTTGCTGTCTGGATTGGCTTTCAAAGCCTCCTTCCAACTGCATTATACACTGTTCTATGTCTGCCAACTCCTCTCCTTGAATTTCCTCTCCCAGTAGAAGCGGCCCGTTAACTTGTCATGAATGTCCATTTCCCCCACTAAGAGTTGGCCTGTCATTTCCCTTGCTCCTGCTTACCCTGTTCTCTCCCCTTCAACTTTCCATTGTGATTGCTTGGAAACCTGGGTTTAAGTCCTGGCTCAGCCACTTTCTGGCTGTAGGACTTTGGGTACTTACTTATCTTCCTGCACCTCAGTTTTCTCATCTGTAAAATAGGGAAAATTATAGTACCTCGCTCCTAGGGTTATTGTGAGCATTTAATAAGAGGATATACTCGTTAGCGTATAAAATGCCTAGCTTGTAAAAGGTGACTTTGAAGTGTTAATGACTGCTGTTGTTTTTCGTTTGTTTGTTTTTTGCTTCTGATTAAGAGACAAGGTCTTGCTCTTTTGCCCAGGCTGGCACAATCATACCTTACTGAAGCCTCAAACTCCTGGGCTTAAGCAATTCCTCTAAGTGTCCTGAGCAGCTAGGACTACAGGTACCACACCACCATGCCAGCTAATTTTTTGGTTTTTTTGGTAGAGATATGGCCTCACTATGTTGCCCAGGCTGGCTGGTCTCCGGCTCCTAGCCTCAAGTAATCCTACTGCCTTGGCCTCCCAAAGGGCTGGGATTGTAGGTATGAGCCACTGCACCCAGCCAACTACTGCTGTTGTTAAGATTATTCTCCTTAATGTTATTGTGGCATAGTTTTATTTTTAAAAATCTTACTATATGAACCAGAAAACTTGAATTTCACTTCTCTTTCAAAAAGTGCTTTTAACATTGACAAAGTTGCCTGCTCTTTCTAAACTGCCATCTGTAATCTAATTAATTTTTTTTCTAATTTTGTGTTTATTTCTTCCTTGCATTTTCCATAACATGCATTTATGTTACTCATGAGACAGTTTTCTCCCTTGTATTATCAATGATAGTTTTTCATATATGTGCCCTGTCTCCCTACCCATCTGGTATGAGTTGAGGCTATGTAATGCATTCTTAGCACTAAGCACGACTCACAGAAGATGTGCAATAATAAAAGGCGGTTTTTAGGTTCTTGGTGTAGGCAGGCACTTTGCATTTCTGATGTCATTCAATATTCATGACAAGCTTGTGAGGCTGGTGCCATTATTATTTCCATCTTACAGATGACAACCCTAAGGCTTATGTACACTTAAGGAACTTATCCTAGGTCATTCAGCTCGAGACAAACCATGTCTTACCTCTGCCACCATGAGCTGAGTGACTCACCAAGACAGAGGCAAGGTCTGAACCGCTCTGGTCTGACTTCAGAGTTTGCCTACTCAGCTTCTTTGCTATTCATTCTCCTTTGTACTGCCTTCTTCCATAAAGGCTTCTTGTTGATGGTGAACACCTTCACCCTTTTGCCCTTCAGGCCTATGTAGTTGTTTTGAATGGAGTGGAAAAAATCTGCAAGTGTAAAGAGTTCCTGAGTCTGCAGCATGGTGATAACAAATAAACAATAGAATGAGCCGGGTGCGGTGGCTCACGCCTGCAATCCCAGCACTTTGGGAGGCTGAGGTGGGTGGATCATGAGGTCAAGAGATTGAGACCATCCTGGTCAACATGGTGAAACTCCGCCTCTACTAAAAATACAAAAAATTAGCTGGGCATAGTGGTGCGTGCCTGTAATCCCAGCTACTCAGGAGGCTGAGGCAGGAGAATTGCCTGAACCCAGGAGGCAGAGGTTGTGGTGAGCCGAGATCACGCCATTGCACTCCAGCCTGGGCAACAAGAGAGAAACTCCGCCTCGAAAAAAAAAAAAAAAAAAAAAAAACAATAGAACGGAGGGTGCAGGGTGTGCCATCCCTCATTGTTGTTGCCGAGTCCTCTGTGCTGCTCAGAGTGACTCCTGGATAAGTGGTAGGTCCATTTGGTGCAAACACAATTTGCTGTATTTCAGGAAGAGCTATTCCTGGCAATACTGTTGATGTTAAACTCTCTGTTATGCCAAGGTAAAAAAGAAGAGGGATAGTGCCTTACCTGGGAAATTTTCTGGAAGTATAGTGCAGTTATCAAGAGTCAACAAGAGGGAGAAAGGAGAAACAGAGTGGACCAGGTTCATGGTTTAGCATTCTGCCAAAAGGGAGACTCCCATCCCTCTCCTAAAACACACGTGTGTGTGTGCACACACACACAACACTTGCACCACACTTGCATCCACACTTGCTTCTCTGGATGACCTTTGCCAAGTTTCTTAACATCTCCAAGTCTCATTTTCATCTGTGCAATGAGAATAATAACACCTTCTTCACTAACTAGTTGCAAGATTTTAGTCAGTACCTTAGCACAGTGCATGGTTCGTGGCTAGGCATAAATCAATGCTGCTAAAAATCAAACCTCAGAACCATTTGTGGCAGAAGAACCAATGACATATAAAGAAACCTAGAAAAGCTATTGGATTGGAAGGCTGGGTACAGTGGCTCACCTCTGTAATCCCAGCACTTTGAGAGGCCGAGTTGGGTGGATCACTTGAGGTCAGGAGTTTGAGACCAGCCTGGCCAACATGGTGAAACCCCAACTCTACTAAAAATGCAAAACTAGCTGGGTGTGGTGGTGGGTGCCTGTAATCCCGGCTACTCAGGAGGCTGAGGCAGGAGAATCACTTGAACCTGGGAGCAGAGGTTGCAAAGAGCTGAGATTGCGCCATTGCACCCCAGCCTGGGCCACAGAGTGAGACTCCGTCTCAAACAACAACCAAGAAAAAAAAAGGGGAAAAAGTAAAAAAAGGAAAAGTTATTAGATTAGACCGCTGAGTTATCTTATTTCTGCCTCTTGCAATGCCCTGTCACTATGCTCCAGGCTCTTGGGGCTGACCTGAGCCTCCCTCAGTCTGAAGCAGTTTAGCTTTCACTTCCATTATTTTGTCCTTTCTTGGTCTCAGTTTAATGATGAAGTGGAAAAACTTCCAAGATGGGGGAACCTGGAACATTCTTGCTTCCTAAGGAGAATAGTACAGAGGATATAGTGGACCTTTTTAATGTAAATCTCCTCCCATCCCCTCTAAATTGAAAAATAATTTTTTTATGAATTGCTTTTTTGTTCCTTGCTTCCATGGACGAATTCTCTAAATCATAATAAAACACCCAATTGATATACCAACAATTCTAAAACTAAATGTAAACAGATCAGATCTGAATATACATTTCAGCATTTCCTGTGTCGTATATATAAACAGAGTGAAATAGATATTGCATATGCAAACCTAATCATTAAAATCTTTTTGCCAATAACATTACTTCTTTTTTATCTCTTTGGTCTGATTTTGATTTCCAGATTAGATTTTGGGTGTGAATAGATCTTTAAGGAGATCACAAAACTCTGACGAGCTGCCATTTTGCATTGAACAGAACCATTTCCTGACTTAGGCTTCTGTGGAAAGCTCATGTGATTCCAGGGTCAAATCTGACAATCACTGACTATTTTAGCTCAAAAACTTATCTTCATTGAAATTTGTATATAAATTAATGTAACAAAATATCTCCAGAAAATGTCTGTAAAATTAAGGGTCAAACTAGATGATTGAAACAATTTTAGTGATTTCCAGAGTGTTAAGGAAAACCTTAACAGTGAAAATTGGTGTGTGGTCATGTTAAATACTTCCCTATAATATATTTCAACAGCGATAGGTGGGTAATTTATTTTACATATATACAATTTATTATTTTATGCATAAGGTCACTAAGGTACTGAGAGGTAAACAACTTACCCAAAAGCCATCCATCTAGCAAGCAGCAGAAATTCCAGCCCACCTGGGTTGCCTCCAAAGCTATGCAAGGAAATGCTACCAGGTTTTTACTACATTTCTACCAACCTTAATAAAGTAGGAGAACATTTTATTTTCCTGTCAGAGGACAGTTTTCTAGGGTTGGGTCTGCAATTATCCAATTATAGCAAGACATTGTGCCTCTTTCTCTTACGCTCTTTTTTTTTTTTTTTTTTTTTTGGTCAGGGGAACAGGGTCTCACTCTGTCACCCAGGCTGGAGAGCAGTGATGATTGTAGCTCACTGCAGCCTGGACCTCCCAGGCTCAAGCAATCCTCTCACCTCTATCTTCTGAATAGCTGGGGCCACAGGCATGAGCCATCATGCCTGGCTAATTTTTAAATTTTTTGTCTCACCATGTTGCCCAGGCTAGTCTCTAGCTCCTGGGCTCAAGCAGTCCTCCCACCTTGGCCTCCTAAAGTGCTGAGATTACAGGCATGAACCAGTGCACCCGACCAACATGCCTTTTCTCTTACTACTGCGGTACTTTCCCAACCTCTCATTTACTAGAGTCACCTCCATGTTACCAGGTGCCTTGTTTCCTTACCAGAGAATGGTATTAGTGATCCAGAAAGTCTGTTAACTCCTTCACAGAGACTCAGTTCTGTATCTGCCAGAAAATCAGTTCCTTTCTTCTTTTCTTTTGGTGGCATCTATGCCATTGTAGCCCTGAATCTCTGGTGTGCAGGCGGAAGGATCATAATCCCCTGGGAGGAGAGTTTTTGTTTCTCTGGACTACCTGTGGTTAAGGTGACAGCAGCTTATAAGACACAGCTGGGAGGAGAGAAAGGCAGTACAGGAGCAACCTCCTGTCATAGGTCAGTGCCAAACAATGGCTAAGCCCCAGTGCATTCGCAGATTATTTTCATTCACAGAGCTGAAGAGACAGTGATCTACCTCGGTCCAGTGGACTTTATCAGAGCCTCACAACAGTGTTATCGAGTAGCCCAAGACATTGGCATGCTTGATTGATGTGACATAACTGGGTCTGGCTGGCAAACCTACCAAAGTACTACAGCCAAAAAATCTTATGGGAACACTCAGCTCACTGATTAGTGAAGATTATGAGAAATCCTCCAAACTCCTGGCTTTTACTGAGCATCTACTGTGTGCCTGGCTGCTCCTGGATATCTGTTCTATTGTTATCTCATTTGGAAATTATCTTAAGACAATGCTGCTGACTGGTTTGAACATAACTTTGCCGGTCTATGTCCTTGTGGATGTCAGTTGCTGGCAACGGGAATTGGGTTTCACAAAGTCTGTGCCCAAATGTTGCTTGTTGGTGACAGTGATGGTGACAGTGGTCAGACAATGGCATTTTTCACTTTAGGAGTTCATTGGTACCCCATACAATATACAGAGGAGAGTATCTCTTATGGGCTCATATATAAAGAGGGCTTCTGGTCTTTTAATAAATGAAGGCTAAGCCCAGGGTTGTAGACTAAATAAAGGCTCTCTCTGCTAAAGATATCTATATACTAAACTTCAGAACCCGTGAATATGTTTCTTTAAATAGGAAAAAGGATATTACAGATTTGATTACCTTAAGGATCTTGAAAAAGGGTGATTATCCTAGAATATCTGAGTGGGTCTGATATAATCACAAGTGTCTTTATAAGAAAAAGGCAGGAAGGTTAGTCAGTGAAGGTGACTTGATGACTCTGTGCTGCTAGTTTTGAAGGTGCAGGGAAAGACCACCAGCCAAGGTATGCAGATGACTTCTAGAAGTTTGAAAAGGCAAGGAAATACATTCTCCTCTTGAACCATCAAAATAAATACAGGCTTGCTGGCACCTTGATTTTAGCTTAGTGAACTTTATTGCAGGATTCTGAACTTTAGAACTGTAAGATGATAAACTCATGTGGTTTTAAACGATTAAGTTTGTGGTAATTTACTACAGCAGCAATAGGAAACTAATACCCTCAGAGACTGCACACATTCTGGCCATGCTGCACGTCTGCCAGGTACACAGTAGAAGCTCAGCAGCTATCAAAGTAATGACCTGTTTGAAAGCAAGTATTCCCTCTTCCCAGATACAAAACCTGTAGATTGTTAGATTGTTGAGGCTGGATGAGTCTTTGAAAGTACACAGACCAATCTTTTCATTTTACTAATAAGAGAGTCCCCAAGAGGAGAGGTGATTTGATGGGATACGCAGCAGGTTGCTGGCAGAACTGGAACCCAAGTCTTTTGACTCCAGATCTGTGGAAGGAAAACACAAACTTGGGACCTCAATTCACTATGCCAAAAGGAAAACAATTAAGCTGAGGGCTCAGTCTTAAAAGAGGCTGACTTTCTTTTTATTCCTAAGCAGGTAGTTACTGATGAAAGGTTACCTGTCTGCACAGGTAGCTACTTATGTAAAGTGCCAATTTACTGAACATGAGATGAATACATAATTGACTATTCGCCTACCTGCTCCTTTTCTCTTGCAACATATGGATTCTGTAATGTGACCATACCCTCCCCTCTCCCCCTCCAGCCTGCTTTTCCCCATTTAAATATTGAAGCCCTCAGCCTTATCTTTGGAGAAAGGCACAGACCACAGACTGTTTCTGTGATTCTGTGCTTTTTTTCTCCTAGGGATTGCCCTTAACCTTGGCAAAATAAAATTCTAAATTGATTGAGACCCATCTCAGATACTTTCTGGTTTACAAATTGGCAACGAATGGAAGGGACTCTGAGTGGAGATGATCCTGCTGACAAATGTCCTATTGGTGCTTGGTACCAGCTTGAGCAATCTTTATTGTTCAAACCAGTAGGACAATCTGCTGAGGCCTGGGAGCTACCCCCTCCAGAAAATCACTGATCTCCCAAAATTTGGTTAAGATTTCCTTTTCTGGTGTTTTACTCACTTCCAACAAGAAAGGTGAGTTTTCCTGCTTCCATAATGATGGAAAGTGGGCGACTCTTTTCTGGAGTTTCAGCTCACTTCCAAAAAGGAAGATAAGTTTGAGGTTTTTCCTGTTTCTAAGATGGTGGAGGGCAATCTTCAGCCTGGGCCCCATTCCTAGGTAAGTAGCTGAATTGGGATTTTGTCTTGGAAATTGTCCTTAATTACTAGAAGTTAAGATTACACCCAGCCAGTCCGAATTTCTCCTTTGCATTAGAGTGCTCAGAAATTGTATAAATTGATCAGTTATTTGTTTTGCTGAAGTTTTTTGTTTGTTTCTGGGTTTGCTGTTGCTGGTGGTGGTGGTGGTGGTGGTGGTGGTGGTGCTGGTGGTGGTGGTGGCGGTGATCCTGGTGGTGGTGGTGGTGGTGCTGGTGGTGGTGGTGGTGGTGGTGGTGGTCCTGGTGGTGGTGGTGGTGCTGGTGGTGGTGGTGGTGCTGGTGGTGGTGCTGGTGGTGGTCCTGGTGGTGGTGGTGGTGGTGCTGGTGGTGCTGGTGGTGGTGGTGCTGGTGGTGCTGGTGCTGGTGGTGCTGGTGGTGGTGCTGGTGGTGGTGCTGGTGGTGGCGGTGGTCCTGGTGGTGGCGGTGGTCCTGGTGGTGGTGGTGGTGGTGCCGGTGGTGGTGCCGGTGGTGGTGGTGCTGGTGGTGCTGGTGGTGCTGGTGCCGGTGGTGGTGCCGGTGGTGGTGGTGCTGGTGGTCCTGGTGGTGGTGGTGGTGGTGCTGGTGGTGCTGGTGGTGCTGGTGGTGGTGCTGGTGCTGGTGGTGGTGGTGGTTGTGGTGCAGGTGGTGCTGGTGGTGCTGGTGGTGCTGGTGGTGGTGGTGGTGCTGGTGGTTGTGGTGGTGCTGGTGGTGGTGGTGGTGGTGGTGGTGCTGGTGGTGGTGATGGTGGTGATGATGGTGGTGGTGCTGGTGGTGGTGCTGGTGCTGGTGGTTGTGGTGGTGCTGGTGGTGGTGGTGGTGGTGGTGGTGCTGGTGGTGGTGGTGGTGCTGGTGGTGGTGATGGTGGTGATGATGGTGGTGGTGCTGGTGGTTGTGGTTTTTGTTGTTTTGGTCTTTTTCCCATTGGTTTTGACCAACTGGTAGATTTCCTTTGGTCAAATTTGAAGGAAAGTTCCAAATTATAGGGAACAATGCCTCTGAATTGGATGAATTCCCACAGCTGAACAACCACAAAAAAAAGACAGAAAAAGAAAACACAGCCAGCAAAAGGGGGAAAAAAGAAAATTTTTGACTACCTTGGGGTCTTTATTTACAAAATAAGGCCACCTTTTCCTAGCCCAGCCACACTGAAAGAGCAATGGTGATCACCCCATGCTATAGTTCAGTAGCTAAGATTCTGCCCTTTTTTCACCATTACAGCCTGGTTTTTAGTTCCTAAGTCAAATCCTTTCTGGTTTCATATTTGTGTTATTTTTGAAATACTGGCAATTTGTCCCAGCTAAAATATGGTAATCAGATTTAAAAGGATATTTTTAAAGAACTCTATGGTTAAAAGTCAGCTTAATTGAAAGCTAATATCCAAGGGATGTGTGTGTGTGTTTTTTTTTGGGGGGGGGGTTGCCCTTTATGCTTTTTCCCCTAGAATTTGTTTTTTGATAAAAAGGTTTTTTTCTTCTCAGTCAACTGAATTTCATTTTCTCCATTTGCTTCTGCCTTTCTCTTCTTTCTCTTGCAACTCTCTGCTGCATGATGAACCTAAAATAATATCTAACAGCTCAGGATTTCTTAAACAAAACAGGAAAGGTACCAGACTCCTTTTTGGAGAGAACTCTCTGTTTTTTTGTTTTTGTTTGTTTGTTTGTTTTTACAGATTTCCAAGAGCATAAAGTTTTTCTGACATCCTAAACTGCTTGCTTTTGTATTGTTACTAAATTATTGTAACAATACTTTTGTATTGTTACTAAAAAATATTTATTTTTTATTTAATTTATTTATTTTGGTCTAAAATAGTTATTACAACAGAGAGTATTCTTGGCTATTTAAGATAAGAAAGGGTATGGTTTAGACACAGAAAAATGTCTTTGTAATGCTGATGAAAAGAGTCAAACTTTGTAAAATATTTGAAGAGATTTGTTCTGTACCAAATATGAACAGCCGATGGCCCAGGACACAGCCCTCAGGAGATCCTGAAAACATGTGCCCAAGGTAGTTGGGCCACAGTGTGGTTTTATACATTTTAGGGAGACATAGACATCAATCAATACATGTAAGATGTACATTGGTTAGGTCCAGAAAGGCAGGATGACTGAAAGTGGGGGGCTTTCAGGTCATAGGAAGATTGAGTCAAACATTTTCTGATTGACAATTAGGTGAAAGAGTTATGTTACTGTCTAAAGACTTAGATGCAATAGAAAGGAATGTCTGGGTTAAGATAAAGAGTTGTGGAAACCAATGTTTTATCATGCAGATGAAGCCTCCAGGTAGCAGACTTCAGAGAGAACACATTGTAAATGTTTCTTATCAGACTTAAAGAGTAATTGTAATTCCAAAAGGGAGGAGGGTATAATAAGGTCTGTCCAGCTCCCGCTTCTCATCATGGTCTGAATTAGTTTTTCAGGTTAACTTTGGAAAGCCCTTGGCCAAGAGGAGGGGTTCATTCAGATGATTAAGAGACTTAGAATTTTATTTTTGGTTTACATTCTTCCCCTTCTAGCCAAGATTTGCCAGAAGCAAGATTAATAGCCACCGAACTTTTATTTTGTCCCATAGCATTGCTGGGTGGAATGGCTGCCTGCCCTGAATCCATCCTGTCCCTTGGTCTATGGCCATGGGACTTAGAGCCAAAAGACTTATGGCCAATTTAAATGTTCTAACCTAGACGGGAATAGATGTGGGCAGGCATTCATTAACCTTTAAAACTTTTCATGTAATTTAAAAGCCAATAAACAAAAAGCCAAAAATGAGGTTCAGAATTATCTTTAACTTCTATGTGCTGAGCTACTATAATTTTGGTTTTAGTAACAGACTTATATTGATTGGCTATACAAAACATAAGCATGGTTAAATCCTTTTAAGCTGAGAAATTTAGAGACTTTTAGGTTGTGCCGTAATGCTTTTTGTGGTCTTTTAGTAATTTGTCTTAAGGTGGCTGATAATTTTTTTAAATACATCTATCTGCATAAATCTCATATACCCAGGAGGCTTTGTCACAAGGCATCTTTATATCCTCTCAGTAATAGTTTTCTTGTAATTCTGTAGGAAGCAGTAAATTTTTTATGATTGGAATGGGTGAGAAGCTGCCACATAATAGTACAGAAGGCAAAGTCCCTTGTGTTACCAGCTGTTTAGGCATCTGTGTACCCATCCTTGATGTGGAGGGTCTGAACTAATTCTGGCCCTCAAAACTGTTCCTTACAATCTCACATGCCCACCTTCTACTGTGATAGTCACTGGGCCTAAAGGGAGGATGCTTATATAGTTTTAGCAGCAGGGAATTGGCAGTGAAAAATGTATGGGGCCCAGTGGAATTACAAATGAGGGAGATTCACAGGCTTTTTGAAATAATCTCTAGTCTTCATAATACCAAAATTCTGGTTTTCTCAGAAGTAATAAAACGAGAGATAAAGAATATTAATAATTTGAAAATTAAAAGAGAATGTGTGTATCAGAACAGAAAAAGAAATCTATTCCATTAGAATGATAGCTAAAAACATGAAGAAAAACTATAACCTTTTGTCTTTAGAGGATTATTGTAGCTAATGAATAATTCATGATTCAACCTGCACTCAAAAGCAGAGTCAAGGCTAGAATCTAGTAACAGGTGTTACAGTTTTCCTTTGAAATAATTTCTCTCTCTCTAGCCCTTCTTTTCACTAAAGAAAATTACAGTAAGACCAACTTGTGTTTAAAATAAAAGTTTCATGCTTATACTTGGCCTGATTATTCTCATAAAGTGCAGCAGTAATAGATTGGCCATATAGGCTATTTTCAAGTTGGCTTTGCTTGAACTTTACCTAAAAATATGTTTTTTAGTCCAAGCCTTGGTAAAATAACCAATGTCTCTAATTGTCCTGTTTTAAAAAATGATTCTTACTAAATTTATGCAGATAACTATATTTTCATGAAATCACAAATAGTTTTTAAATTTTGGAGAACTCAGAGAGAAAGGTAAATTTGCTGTCAAAAACATACTTTCCCCAATTGCTCTAAACAATAAATAACTCAGAAGAAAAACATTTCCTTGACTCTTCTTTAACCAGAACAGTAGGCCTCCAAAGAACATGTTGTTTGTTCACTTAGGAACTCACATTCTCAAGCCAAGCAGCACTTGTCAGATGAGAGCTGTTTTTCAGGCACTGTAGGATCTGGCAGCTCCTCAAATAGAGTCAGTCCTAGGGAAAAAAAAAAGAGGTTCCCAGCTCATAAGTACCTGTTCCTTGCATCACCATGTAACAGGATTCTATATAAACTACTTTTATTTTTATCATAGAACTGTTTTGGACATCATTATTTTCATTAGCATAGGGGTAGCTTTAGTTAACATCCTATAGCAAGGCAGTAAATGCCCCTCAAGTGGAAATTCTCCAGTCCAAAGTCCTATGTGCTCACACGTTTTTTGCTGAGCCCCAATAACTGCTCCACAAAGAGCTATCAAGTAGAGGATTTGTCCTGACTAGCACTTCATTTTCTACCCTATTCTGTGGGCTCAGGCACTCTTACTATTAATAGTTCCCATTCAGTGTGTCCAATTAATATTTCTTAAAAGGCAGACTTTTATGCCTTCAATTTTATAGTAGGGGAAACATCCCCCAGTTACATGCAATACCCATTTTCATAAGACATTTACATAAAGTAGTCACAACTACCTTACATAAAGTTTGTTTAAACATCTCAGATTTCATAATCCTATCAACATTTACATTTTTATGTTCTGATCTCAGAAACTTTTATTCTTTATCCCCAGACCATTTTACCTTTTCTGGTGAAAAATGATTTAGGTTTCCAGCAGGGAGTTGAGTGAAGGTACTCAGACACTTTTGTAAATCTTTATCTTAATTTGCCTCATCATTACCCAAGGCAATGTCAGCTTTCTCATTATAATCTTTGCCTTTTGATTTTTCTTAAATTTCTCCAATCTGGGGCAAATTCGGAAAACTGGTTTGGGGACCATTAATGCTGGGGGACCAGCAGACATTCCCTTGGTTCACTCAAAGATTGTAAAGACCTTTGTTTTAACCCCATCAATTTTCATTTTATTTATTTCATTTCTTAATAGCCATCTAAAAATTTACACCACCCTTCTGGGATGACTCCTTTGACTTCCTTCTGCCTTTTCCATTTTTGTTTTATTTTGTTAATTATTCTAATGTTTTATTAGCATCTGTAAGACCTATGAGGACAGCAAATTTGATAAGTCTTCTCAAACAATTCTTTGATTCTATAGGAGTAATGTCAGCTGGGGTGCCCATGTAAAAGGGCCCCCTTACCCACAGCATTTACTGTGATCTGAGTCCTAAGCATTTTCAGTGGGAGCATATCTTGGTCTTCTTAAAGCCAGTCTCACATGGCTTGCATATGAAGCATATCAGCTGCTTCATCTGGGGTGCTTCACTTGGCAATTTATAGGAAGAGTTGGGAAGTCTCCTTCCGACATGGTTTGACTGTATCTCCACCCAAACCTCATGTTCAGTTGTAATCCCCAATTTGGAAGAGGGGCCTGGTGGGAAGTGATTGGATCATGGAGGCAGACTTCCCCCTTGCTGTTTTCATGACAGTGAGTTTTCACAATATCTGATTGTTTAAATGTGTGTTGCACCTCCTCCTTCTCACTCCTTCTCCTACTCTGGTTATGTAAGATGTGCCTGTTTCCCTGTTTGCCATCCACCATGATTGTACGTTTCCTGAAGCTTCTGCAGCCATGCTTGCTATATAACCTGCAGAATCAATTAAACCTCTTTTCTTTATAAATTACCTAGACTCAGGTAGTTCTTTATAACAATGCAATAATGGACTAATACATCTTTTCAGGATAAACCGACCTTACAGTGGCATTTATTCAGCCCACTAGGCTGGCTATTTTCTCAGGAATAACCTCCTGTGCATCTGGATCACATGTACTCAACAGTGATTGTTTAATAGTGAGCTGTGGGTCCTGAATCAACCCAAACATGCCCTTTCATTCTGTGGAATTTAAAATTCAAGATTCTGTCCTTAAAGTAGTTATAATCCATTATAGTAAAGGTTTCTCAGGAAGCTGATGGAATCTACAAATGGAACATTTCCTTTACATTATACCCTCTGGTTTTAATAGTTACTTGGTTTCCCCTTCCCCTACAAGACTATCTTATTGGTAACCACAGGACTCAGAGGTAACTTTTGTTTTCCTGGTTTAATTTTTTTTTTGTATAGTACCTTTGAGGCTAATGGCCTGAGCTGAGACAGACTCCTTTTGAGATTGGCCCAGCCTTAAAGCCCAACCTAGAATTCTTCTTTTACTTTCATTTCAGCTATAACAATAACTAATGTATTGAATATTTTTCCTTTTCCTTATTAATTTGCATTTTCTTATGCATTCAGTGAACTTCCTGTGAGAATGAGTATAATACAACTTCAGATTCCACTGGCTATTTTTACTTTTAGTAACTGAATGCAGCCCAACTGCAGCTCCTTAAGATAAGTGACCATGTGGCCACCCAAGAGTCAAGGTTTCACATTCACCAACCTTTTATTTTCTCTTTATACATTTACTTTTATCTATTTTTTATGTATTTTAAAGTAACTCTTAAATAGCCCTTAAACTAGAAAAATTTACATTTTTTAGCAAAAACCACATCCTTGTGTTTTTATAAACTTCACCAAAACCATCTTTGACTCTCCTACTATTTTAACTCTTAGTGACATAGTTTGACTGTGTCCCCACCCAAATCTCATCTTGCATTGTAACTCCCACAATTCCCACATGTCATGGAGGAACCTGGTAGGAGGTGATTGAATTATGAAGGCAGGTCTTACCTGTACTGTTCTCCTGACACTGAATGAGTCTCATGAGATTTGATGATTTTAAAAATGGTAGTTTTGGCTGGGCACAGTGGCTCATGCCTGTAATCTCTGCACTTTGGGAGGCTAAGGCAGGTGGATCAATAAATGCAAACAAAATGCTGAAAATTCTTAAGACATCTCTAATATTACTTTACCAATAATTTTAAAGCCAAGTTATTTACAAAAATTTTACTTAAGTAAACTTGAAAGGCATTTGGGCTTATTATTCACTTAATTGATGAGTACTCCTTAACTTTAAGCCAATTTGGTACCTTGTGACCAAAACATATAACAAAATATGTGTATATAGGCACAAACACACATATACACACTCATACAAAGATCTGATAGTTTTTACTGTAGACCTTTAGCCATGAGATAGTAATACAATCTCATTGGTTTACAAAAATAAACATCACACAAAAAGCATGCATATATCCAAATAGTGGTATTTATCTCAGTAGAAAAAATAACAGCATATTTAAAGCAGGCAGAAAAGAAAATAGAGAAATACAGAATTTAGGAACTCAATAGTTGCAGGTTAACCTTTGGGCTCTGAATTTTTTCTTGATGTAATTTGCCCATCAGTTTAAAATGTACACAACAGACCATAAAAGGGAACCAGCTGGAATACCAGAAAACCTGTCATACCTTCAAACTTTTTCCATTTTACACAAACACTTGCAAAGTGCCATGGCCCTAGAGGTGCCATGAAACCACAGGGTGCCCCAAAAAGGGTCATTCTTCTTATATTTTCTCATTCTTAGATAATTCGTTTCCTACCTTTCTATTTCTTCCTTGCTTTCTTTCTTTTTTTCTTAAAAGGAGGAAGTAAGCTGTAGCCTAGTGTTCAGTGTGGTGGACTGACGTGTGCTGATTGTGGGCAGGACTCCACAGGGTTTCACCGTTGAATTGTTTCCACCTTCTTCTGTCTCAGTTTCTCTCTGTTAATTTGTCACCTCTCAGAGGGCTCCAAATGTGGAGTGGTCAGCTCTTATATGTGTTTCCTCTAAGAGCCTTTTAAAACTCATTTTGTCAGGGGTACCTTCTGGGGCTTCAACTACATGTCACAGAGGGTCAACCCCCCCCACCAGGCACTCCCACTTGGCCTCCAGTCACCCAGGGGTACCTTTCAGCTGGAAGAAGCAAAATGCCCTTTCTCTTTGGAGCTAAGGAGCTCAGTCTCTCATTTTATCTATGAAAAGGACAATTCGCTTTCTCATGCAAATGTGCAGACAAACCAATCGAGCTTTATATTGGGGGAAAAAAACAATGGAGAAGATGCTGTAGAATGCATTCGCATACTAGAAACCAAAGGGGTGCTTGAAGGGGGCTTGTTCTTGTCTTTGGAAAAAAGCAATGGAGAGGACTCTTTAAAATGCACCTCTGAACTAGCATTAGGATCCTAAATAACGTTCTAGGAGAAAAAAAACCCAGCTAAGAATAAACCAAAGACCAGCAACCTACCTCCGAGTTCAGGCAACTCCTTCATGTTCTGAGTCTTCTCTGAGGCCCCACATGTTTGGGCGCCAAGTTATCATTGACCAATAGAGTCATACTCTGTAAAATATAAGAGATTTATTCTGAGCCAAATATGAATGACCAATTGCCCATGACACAGCCCTCAGAAGATCCTGAGAACATGTGCCCAAGGTGGTCAGGCACAGCGTGATTTTATACATTTCAGGAAGACATAAGATATCAATCAATACATGTAAGATGTACATCAGATTTGTAAAGCAGGGGTTTCCAGGTCATAGGTAGATTCAAAGATTTTCTGATTGGCAATTGAAAGATTTAAGTTGTTGTCTAAAGATTTAGAATAAATAGAAATAAATGTCTAGGTTAAGATAAAGGGTTGTGAGGCCAGGTGCCGTGACTCATGCCTGTAATCCCAGGACTTTGGGAGGCTGAGGTGGCCAGATCACTTGAGGCCAGGAGTTTGAGATCAGCCTGGCCAACATGGTGAAACCCCATGTCTACTAAAAATATAAAAATTAGCCAAGTGTGGTGGCACATGCCTGTAATCCCAGCTACTCGGGAGGCTAAAGCATAAGAATTACTTGAATCCAGGAGGCAGAGGTTGCAGTGAGCCCAGATTGCACCACTGCACTTCAGTGCTGGTCAGTTACACCTGAATTCCAAAGGGAGGAGAGTATAATGAGACATTTGTCACCCCACTGCCCATTATGGCCCAAACTAGGTTTTAAGATTAACTCTGTAATGCTCTTGGCTGAGAAGAAGGGTCCATTCAAATGATTGAGAAGACTTAGCATTTTATTTTTGGTTTACAGCTTGTGAACTGAAGCTAGACAACTTAAACTTTAAGAGAAAATAATGGCAAACTATTAATATCCATAAATTATTTTCATCTCTATCTACTGATATATGGACTTCAGAGTAATATGTCCTATGTCGGTTGTCCAGGATTGTTCTTTCTTTTTTATTTTTTGTTTTCTTTCTCTCTTTCTCTCCCTATTTTTTTCTTCATAGAAAATGAGGCTTCACAACCTGCTAAAAATATATTTTTTAACAATGTGGGACCTGTTCATTTAGGAATAAACTATCCTGGCCACAAGAGATCAGACAAAACCTAAGACCAGAGAATCATTTTCCTCTAAAATTCTTTCTCTGAAAGATTTAAAAAAGAAAAGGGGAAACAGAAGTGAAAGGAATATAAAAACTGAGGACCCCAGTTCACTCTGCCAAAAGGAAAAAAATTAAGCTGAAAGCTGAGCCATGCAGGAAGCTGCCTTTCCTTTTACTCCTAAGCATAGAGACGCAGATAAAAGGTGAAATATCTCCCCAGTTAGCTAATCTGTGTTCACTTTATCTTATATAAAGTGTCAATTTACTGAGCATGAAACGAATACATAATTGACTATCCCCCTACCTGCTCCTTTGCTATTGCAACATGTGGAGTTAGCAAGGTGACAGTGCCCTCCCTCTTTTCTCTGCAGCCTGTTTTTCCCCTTCAAATATCGAAGCCCTCACAATTATCTTTTAAAAAAGATACGGAATGCTGACTGTTTCTGTGATTCGGTGCTTTTTTTCTCCTGGGCATTGCACTGGCCATAACCTTGGCAAAATAAACTTCTAAATTGATTGAGTTACCTGTCTCAGCTACTTTTTGGTTTGTAAGGGCCCCCAAGACATTGATGCCCCATGACTCTGCAACCACGTGATTTTTCCCTGCCTTGAGAAACAAATTGAGAAGTTACTGAAATCTTAACTTATATTTCTTCTATGTTTTCTCAGCAATCTGCACATTTATGATGGTGTTGCTAAAAAAAATAATAACAATTTATGAGGAGAAGGAAGAAGCCTCGGTGCCACCTGCCTGCTTTCTTCCCGGATGCTGGAGGCAGTAAGGCAGCGAGGGGGTAGCAGTGTGAGGTGACTTTGAAGTGACTTTGCCTTCTGCTGCGCCTCCTCCCAGAGCCCAAGAAGCCTTCAGCCTGTGCACCCAGTGCTGAAAGGAGGAGACTGTGGCCTAGCCAAGGGTAAATGAGTTTCTGATGGATCATGGCAGATAGGAGGCAGAACTAGATTGCAGTTCTGATTTGGATGAACAGAGCAACACGCTGAGGCTCACATCATGAATTTTTGCTCCAGAATGACTACAAGAATAAATCAGGAAACTGGAGAGGATCCACAGAAGGAAGTGGATTGCTCCTGAAGGACCGGGACACACCCCAAATACTGCGTTGGTATCCACAGCTGAGAGACCTATAGACAGGTCACATCACAGGACTCTGTGCGGACAATGCCCAGTACCAGCCTGGAGCCTGGTAGACTTTTTTCTTTGTCTTTGTTGGACTGGGTTAATTCAAAGACCTTGTCTTTGATCTCTGAATTTGTTTCTTCTCCTTCTTTGATTCTATGGCTGAGACTTTCCAGAGCATTTTGCATTTCCATAAGTGCATCTATTGTTTCCTGACATTTTGCTTGTTTTTTATTTATGCTATTTCATTTAATATTTCTCCCTTCACTTCTTGTATCATTATTTTGATTTCCTTACACAGGGCTTCACCTTCCTCTGGTGCCTCCCTGATTAGCTTAGCAACTAACCTCCCGAATTCTTTTTCAGGTAAATCAAGGATTTCTTCTTGGTTTGGATTCATTGCTGGTGAACTAGTGTGATTTTTGGGGGGGATGTTAAACAACCTTGTTTTGTCATATTACCAAAGTTATTAGCTGGGTGGCTAAATCCAGAAGAGAGATAAAAATCACCATAGCTCAGCTCTCAGGAAGCCACCTCCCTAGGAAAAGAGAGGGAGTACTACATCAAGGGAACACCCTGAGGGGCAATAGTATCTGAACAGCAGCCTTCAGCCCTAGACCTTCCCTCTGACAAAGTCTATCCAAATGAGAAGGAATCAAAAAACAACTAAGGTAATAGTTGTATCTATGGTAATAGACTGTATTGATTAGTCAAACCATATGAAGATCAAGGTGCAGCTGGGCCTTAGAAAAACCAGGGACTCAAACATCATCGGGAATCTGTCTTTCCATTTCTTGTCTGTTTCTCTGCGTGAGTTGATTACATTTCTTTTTCTAAAGATTGGCTTTCTCCACATGGTGGTAAATATGGGCCTTTGTCAATTCTTATATATTTCATCTTAAGCAGCCTGCACTCAAGAGATTGGCTATTTTATTTATACTTTGAGAAATTCTGGAGAAGAGTTTTGGATGGGGTTAAGTGCCAACCACAGGATCTATCCACAGAAGCCAGGATGAGGATGGTGTCGAGAAATAGCATGGATGCTGTCATGCTGGCCATACAGTTGAGAGGACTGGCTCTTCCAAGAAATTGATTGCTGGGCCTACAATCCTAGATATCTGCTTCACTAGGTAAATACTGATTGGGAATGTGAGACACTGCCCCATCTTCTTTGGGATGTCATGAAAAAAAACAATCACTAATTCCTAGACAACTTTCTCCTGAATTCAACTTCTCAGACATTTTCTTACCCGGTGTGCTTTCATCTAGTATTTGGAGCTAAGATCATTCAACTACGGTCATTTGGGATCCATTTGACTCATTGAGGATCTCTGAAGTTTTTGAATGCTGTATATGGATTTAAGAGCTGGATTCTCCCTTCTACAAGGAGCAAGAGGTATGTCATGCTTTCTTTCTTGGTTATACAGCCATCCCGTGAGACTCACTTAGTTAAATGAGGAAGGCAAGGTAACAAGTCACCACTGGATTGCCACAAGCCCCCTAATGGTTCTTCTGGAAAGATTAAGATTTCTTTCAGTTATAATAAGCACCAGGGACCTTGTTATGCAGGAGACCTCAGGGAGCATATGGACATGCAGTTTGATCATCAGCTGGGCCTTTAGGGAGCATACTCCATCCCTGGCAAGTGAGGAACTAAAGTAATTATAGACCAGCATGGGTTTCAAAGGGAAAATGGCAAATATTACAGAATAGAGAATCTACCTCTTAGGTAAGCTCCTTGAACCAGAGGCTGAGAATGTTGAATTACTCCTCAGGATCTTATATTCACATCAATCCAAAATCCAGGTGCCTATAAATCATCAGAGATCTGTTTCACTTGAAAATTGTCCACATAATAATAGCAGGTATCCTTTACTTGCACATAGTACTTTGTAATTTCCTGGGCTCTCATATGTTATTGTTTTATCTAATCCTCACAAAAATCCTGTGAAGCAGGCAATATCAGTACTATTATTTTATAAATGACGAAACAAGCTGTGAGAGGTTAAGTAAATTGCGTAGGGCCAAGCCTTATTTTCATGCTTGATTCTTTGTCTTTGTTATTATCACCAATTTTCAGCATAATAGGTTGATACTCTAGCACCCTACGATGATGACTAATAAGTTGTTTTTTGTTTTCCTGAGACAGAGCCTCGCTCTGTTGTCCAGGCTGGAGTGCAGTGGCATGATCTCGGCTCACTGCACCCTCCACTTACTGGGTTTCATTGATTCACCTGCCTCAGCCTCCTGAGTAGCTGGGACTACAAGCATGCACCACCGTGCCTGGCCAATGTTTGTATTCTTTAGTAGAGATGGGGTTTCACCATATTGGCCAGGCTGGTCTTGAACTCCTGACCTCATGATCCACCTACCCTGGCCTTCCAAAGTGCTGGGATTACAGGTGTTAAGCCACCATGCCCAACTGACAAATGAGTTTTTAAAGAATGATTATGAACTCATAAATATGCAATTACATGTATTTATATACAGATGCATACATACACAAAGTGTTTCAACCCAGTGCAGTCATTTTTATTTTTTAATGTTCAAATTGTCCCAAAGTGACTCAGGAGGGAGTCCCTTCAGGCTGGCTTCTGTGTCCTTTTTTTGACATAAACCAGTTGTCTTTGAAAGCTTTCTTATTTTCTGGCACAAATAGGATATCTGGGTTCATCTTGTACATTTCCTGTCCCAGTTCTGAAGTCAGGCATTTTGCCAAAGAGTGCTGGTTTCCTTTAGTGAGAAATAGTGTTTGGTAATCAGTAAATCGCCCATTATTTGCTGTTGAGCTTTACTAATATAAGAACGACTAACCACGCTAGGCCTTGTAGTCTAGTCTTAGACTAGTATCTGACATTGTTGGCCCACAATGCACGGTATCAGAAAGAAGCCATGAGGCAAGACAGGAAGCTGAACTGACCTCCCTGCTTTGTGACTTAGCATTATGTGTGTGGATCCATCTATATTTGAAGCCCAGGATTATTTACTCCTCAAATGTTTACTAAGTAATAACTTTGTATTACACTCAGTGGAGAGTTTAATGGCACACAAGGTACAGTTACACAACAGCACACACAGTTATTGGAATAAAGGAAATGGAAAGGGGCTGTCACTCTTTCTTTGACCCCTTAGAAGCCGATGGTACATACATTAGACAATAGCTAAACGTGAGTTGCAGTATTTTCTATCCAGACAGACCAGTTAGTCAAAGATGGTGCTACCATTGACTCCAACCTCTACCTCCAGGGACTTCTGGCCTGAGAGGCTAATTGCCCTAGAGAGTCTGCTCTTAAACAGTACTCAGATCTTAGAGGTTTTCAAGTGGATGAAGGAACTCAGTTGCCTGGTGTAGTGATCAAAACATGAATTCCATTTCTTCCTCTAGGCCAGTGGGCAGAACCCCAGGTGCAGCCAGAAGAAGAAGGAGCTGTTGTTTCCTATGAATGGAAATCAGAAACCAGTATTTAAGAGTTTAAGCCAAATTACTGATCTGCATTTCAGGGCCCCAGATGGTATAGGTTGGATTACCTCATATGTTGCATCAGACTTTACCCTAAATATCAGTAAGAGAGGGGTGATGGGTTTGTCACAGTTCTCATTTATTCAGCTGGATGAACAGATCATGAGAAATGGGGAGGGTCTATACTGGAGCAATTAAATGCTTTTAGAGCCATGTCATTACCTTTCCTCACTCCATTGGAATATAAACTCTATAAAAAGAGGGATTTTTGTCTATTCTGTTCACTATTCTATTTTTAGCACTTTGGACAATGCCTGGCACATAGTAGCTTTTTAAATTTGTTAGATAAATTAATATATTTCTCTCAGAGCAACATCAATATGTGTGGGCTCTTCTCTAGGGACCTTCCTTTTGTCCTTGCTTGGCCCACATATGTATTTTTCTCCAAGGGAAGTATTTGTCATCAGGATATGGCTATTCTTGAGTTTCTCATTCATTAACTGCCTTGTCAGATTGAACAACTGACATCCTTTATACTGAAGAAACATCTACAGGAATGTCTTCTGCTGATGGACTTAGAGTTTTCCATTTTTAATAGGCTTATTAGCAACAAAATAAAAGACACACACATACACAACACACACTCATACACTTTTGGGCATGTGTGATGCATAAGTAGAGCTGGTAATCTGTCATCTCTAGACAAACTCAGAGAGGAAGGATGCCATTTGTTTCAGTCAGGATGAACTGGGCTATGCTACATAATAAATAATCCCCCAAATCTCAATGATCTATAACACCACAATCTTTTGCTCTCTACTTGTCCAGCATGAGTCGGCTGAGAGATCTTCCGCAACCTGGCTGATGGAACAGCCATTATCTGAAGGATTGCCCATTGTAAGTGTGGTAAAGGAGCAATTATATGCTCCAGCCTAGACATGGTGTATATCATTCCAGCTCAGAATTCATTGGCCAGGACTTGTCACATGACCCGAGTGGAAACTGTAGTATTATCTGGGGGGCTGATATGCTTTGGATCTGTGTCCCCACCAAATCTCATGTTGAATTATAATTCTCGGTGTTGGAGATGGGGCCCTGTGGGGCCTGGTGGGAGGTGATTAAATTATGGGGGCAGCGTTCTCATGAATGGGTTAGCACCATCCCATCAGTGCTGATAGCGAGTGATCTGGTTATTTAAAAGTGTGTAAAGTATGTAACACCTTCCCCCATCTCTCTTCTTCCTACTCTGGCCACGTGAAGTGCTGGCTGCCTCTTTGCCTTCTGCCACGATTGTAAGTTTCCTGAGGTCCCCCAGGCAACAGGAGCTGCTATGCTTCCTGTACAACCTGCAGAACCAATTAAACCCCTTTTCTGTATAAATTACCCAGTTATCCAGTCTCAGGCATTTCTTTTTCTTCCTTTTTTTCAGGTATTTCTTTATAGCAATAAGAGAACAGACTAATACAGGGGTGGAGAGCTGGGTAATGACTACAACAATTACTGTTTTACCACAGTGTTCCCAGTTGATTTTATTTCTGGGAGTCCGTTTCTCTCTCTCTTTCTTTCTTCCTTTTTCTTTCTTTCTCTCTTTTTCTTTCTCTTTTTCTTTATTTCTCTTTCTTTTTTTTTTTTTTTTTGCCAATCTCTGGTAAATAAATTTTTTTGAGATAGAGTCTCACACTATTGCCCAGGCTGGAGTATAGTGGTGCCATTGTGGCTCACTGCAGCCTCGACCTCCAGAGCTCAAGTGGTCCTCTCACATTGGTGTCCCGAGTATCTGGGACTAAGGACATGTCCCTCCGTGGTTGGCTGGTGGCAGTTTTTCATAACAGAACCCAAGACTACTTTCTTAGAGAGCAATAGTTTGAAAATTAGACTAGCCATTTTGTAACCTCCACAAACTAGGTCTTACAGCAGCAATGATCATAGACTTCAAATCAGAGAGAACCATCTCTGCTACTTAATGGTTGTGTGGCATTATATAAGACACTAAATCTCTCCAAGATGAGTATTGCCATCTCTAAATTAGGTCTTACTCACAAATAAGATGAAATTGTTGTGAAGATACTAGATCATCTATTGAATTGCTTAGTATATAATATCTGGTACATATTACCAATTCAGTACATGTTGGTTAGCTTGGAAGATAGAAAGTCTTACATTTTATTAGTTGGTGCTCCTTGAGCCAAGTTTTCTTGGCAGGAAAAGCTTTTATGTTCTCAGGAGGTCTGGCAATTAAGATTGCTCAAATTTCTCCATGGGGGAATGTTCTTTAAAACGATTCTTCTGTTTACCAGGTTCAACTTACATTAATTCTCCGCTTCCACACAGTCTTTCACCTATATTCTCTTTACTACAGAATCTCTGAAAGTCTCTTCTTTTTAAAAAATATTCTGATATATATATATATCTCAAGATATAGATTTCTGATATGTGTGTGTATACACACACACACACACACACACCAGATCATATATATATGAGAGACACATAGAATCTCACTCTGTTGCCCGGGCTGGAGTGCAGTGGTGAAATCTCAGCTCATTTCAACCTCTGCCTCCCTGGTTCAAGCAATTCTCATGCCTCAGCCTCCTGAGTAGCTGGGATTGCAGGTGTGCCCCATCATACCCAGCTGATTTTTGTATTTTTAGTAGAATGGGGTTTCAGCATGTTGGCCAGCCTGGTCTCAAACTCCTGGCCTCAAGTTATTTGCCTGCTATGACCTCCCAAAGTGCTGGAAGCCTCAATATTAGTCTCAACCTTGAATATTCATCAGAATCCCCAGGGCATTTTTCAAAATGCCTATGCCTGAGTCCCACTTCAGACCAATTAAGTCAGTTTCTCTGGAAGTGGGGAGCTAGTCATCTGGTTTTTTTTAATTATACTTTAAGTTCTGGGGTACATGTGCAGAACATGCAACTTTGTTACACAGGTATACACATGCCATGGTGGTTTATTGTATCCATCCTCCTGTCATCTACATTAGGTATTTCTCCTAATGTTAGCCCTCCCCAATCCCCTCACCCCCTGCTATCCCTCCTCTAGCTCCCCAACCCCCCAACAGGCCCTGATGTGTGATGTTCTTCTCCCTGTGTTCTTGTGTTCTCATTGTTCAACACCCATTTATGAGTGAGAACATGCGGTGTTTGATTTTCTGTTCTTGTGTCAGTTTGCTGAGAATCATGGTTTCCAGTTTTCATCCACGTCCCTGCAAAGGACATGAACTCATTCTTTTTTTATGGCTGCATAGTATTCCATGGTATATATGTGTCACATTTTCTTTATCCAGTCTATCAGTGATGGGCATTTGGGTTGGTTCCAAGTCTTTGCTATTGTAAACAGTGCCTCAATGAACATACGTGTGCATGTCTCTTTATCATAGAATGATTTATAATCCTTTGGGTATATACCCAGTAATAGGATTGCTGGGTCAAAAGGTATTTCTATTTCTAGATCCTTGAGGAGTCTCCACACTGTCTTCCACAATGGTTGAACTAATTTACACTCCCACCCACAGTGTAAAAGTGTTCCTATTTCTCCACATCCTCTCCAGCATCTGTTGTCTCCTGATTTTTTAAATGAATGCCATTCTAACTGGCATGAGATGGTATCTCAATGTGGTTTTGATTTGCATTTCTCTAATGACCAATGATGATGAGGCTTTTTTCATATGTTTGTTGGCTGCATAAATGTCTTCTTTTGAAAAGTGTCTGTTCATATCCTTTGCCCACTTTTTGATGGGGGTTGTTTCTTTCTTGTAAATTTGTTTAAGTTATTTGCAGCTTCTGGTTATTAGCCCTTTGTCAGATGGGTAGATTACAATTTTTTTTTCCATTCTGTTAGTTGCCAGTTCACTCTAATGATAGTTTCTTTTGCTGTGCAGAAGCTCTTAAGTTTAATTAGAACCAATTTGTCTATTTTGGCTTTTGTTGCCATTGCTTTTGTTGTTTTAGTCATGAAGTCCTTGCTTATGCCTGTGTCCTGAATGGTATTGCCTAGGTTTTCTTCTAGGGTTTTTATGGTGTGAGGTCTTATGTTTAAACCTTTAATCCATCTGGAGTTAATTTTTGTATAAGGTATAAGGAAGGAGTCCAGTTTTATCTTTCTGCATATGGCTAGCCAGTTTACTCAACACCATTTATTAAATAGGGAATCTTTCTCCATTGCTTGTTTTTGTCAGGTTTGTCAGAGATCACATGGTTGCAGATGTGTGGTGTTTCTTCTGAGGCCTCTGTTCTGTTCCATTGGTCTATATCTCTGTTTGAGTACCAGTGCCATGCTGTTTTGGTTACTGTAGCTTTGTAGTATAGTTTGAAGTCAGGTAGTGTGATGCCTTCAGCTTTGTTCTTTTTGCTTAGGATTGTCTCAGCTATGTGGGGTCTCTTTTGGTTCTATATGAAGTTGAAGGGGGTTTTCTTCCAATTCTGTGAAGAAAGTCAATGGTAGCTTGATGGGGATATCATTGAATCTATAAATTACTTTGGGCAGTATGGCCATTTTTTACTATGTTCATTCTTCCTAACCATGAGCATGAAATGTTTTTTCCATCTATTTGTGTTCTCTCTTGTTTCTTTGAGCGGTGGTTTGTAGTTCTCCTTGAAGAGGTTCTTCCCATCCCTTGTAAGTTGCCTTCCTAGGTATTTTATTCTCTTTGTAGCAATTGTGAATGGGAGTTCACTCATGATTTGGCTCTTTGTTTGTATGTTATTGGTGTATAGGAATGCTTGTGATTTTTGCACATTGATTTTGTATCCTCAGACTTTGCTAAAGTTGCTTATTAGCTTAAGGAGATTTTGGGCTGAGATGATGGGCTCTTCTAAATATATAATCATGTTGTATGCAAATAGAGACAATCTGAGTTCCTTTTTTTCTAAGTGAATACCCTTTATTACTTTTTCTTGCCTGATTGCCCTGGCCAGAGCTTCCAATACTATGTTGAATAGGAGTGGTGAGAGAGGGCATCCTTGTCTTGTGCCAGTTTTCAAAGGGAATGCTTCCAGTTTTTGCCCATTCAGTATGAAACTGGCTGTGGGTTTGTCATAAATAGCTTTTATTGAGATGCGTTCAATCAATATCTAGTTTATTGAGAGTTTTTAGCACAAAGAGCTGTTGAATTTTGTTGAAGGCCTTTTCTGCATCTATTGAGATAATCATGTGGTTTTTGTCTTTGGTTCTGTTTATGTGTATGGATTACGTTTATAGATGTGCATATGTTGAACCAACCTTGCATCCCAGCGATGAAACCACCAATTGTCTATGTTTTTAAGGCTCCTTTGGGGATTCTGGTGAGCAGTGACAATTGAGAACTGCTGCTCTACGTGTTTGCCCCATGTCTCCAGCCTCATCTCCTGCCACTGTCCTCCCCTTGCTCATCATGCTTTTTTTGTTCATTGAACATGCCAAGGTGGCTCCTACTTCAGGACCTTGGCATTCACTGTTCCCTCAGCATAAGTGTGTTGCTTCAGATTTCCGTACAACTGATCCTTGTTCATGAGGTCTCAACTCAAGTGTCATGTCTTCCGAATTTCATTCCCCTACCCATTCTAAAGTAGCACTCCTCATTCGGTTTTATTTGAGCTATTTGCTGATTAGTTTGCTTATTTTTCCCCCTGTCTCCTCACTAGAACACGGACTCCAAAAAAGTAGAGCTCTTGTCTTTTTGTTTGCTATTATATGTCCAAGGGGTAGAACAATATCTGGCACATAGCAGACACTCAATAAATGTTTGTTGAATACATAATTCTTGTCTGCCATTGACCAATATGATTACAAAATGTCATTTTAATGATCAATCTTTGTGATATATTTATGAAACATTTCCTTAGAACAAAATATTGTAATTTCTATTTCCTCATGCCGCTTTACATAGTTTATATTGTTTAACTATTTGTTATAGGGATTAAGAAAAAGAGAAAATGCTACAGATAAATACTCGTTTTTATTACAATTATTGTACCTCTGGCCTTTGCTCTATCCTGTTTTCCTATCCATTTTATTCTTTTCTTTCACAGTTACCATTGTTCTGAAAGGTTCTTGGGTTCGAAGGCATTGATGTGTCTTTTTCTTAAACTCTCCCTAGTGATACTTAAGAAAAAGAAAGACCATGGGACTTAAAGTGAAAGATCTGGGTTTGGATTCTGACCCTGCAATTTCTAAGGCAGATCATTTAACCTCTTTGAACCTCAGTTTCCTTATTAACGAAGTGAGGACACTAATAGTTTCTCAAAAAATCTATGTTTTAAGTTTCTGTCTCAAAAAAAACTATAGTAAAAGAAAATGAGAAAATATAGGTAAAATTACCTCCTCCTTGCAGAAACAATCAGCAACAACCTCCTCAACTTGCTGTCCTTCTCTTTCACTCATTTTTTCTCTTCTAATCCCATCTCTCCTGCCTCCAGGGTCAGGAAGTGGGTGTTCTGGATCCCCACTCTTCGTCTCTGCAGTGGCCTCACTCATTTTCCCTCTTGTTTCTCTTCCAGCCTCTCTCTTACTGACCCTTTCTCACAAGCAGTCAAACACACTGACATTGTTCCTCTATGTTAAAAGCCAACACCTCACCTTAGGTCTCCCGTTGCTTATATTAACATTTCTATTCAAGTTAAGTTCTTTTTTTTTTTGAGATAGAGTCTTGCTCTGTCACCTAGGCTGGAGCGCAATACCCTAATCACAGCTCACTGCAGCCTTGAACTCTGGAGCTCAAACGATCCTACTGCCTTGGCCTCCAGTGTAGCTGGAATGCAGGTGCATGTCACCATAGCTAATTTTTTATTTTTTGTGAAGATGATGTCTCACTATATTGCCCATGATGGCAGGTTAAGTTCTCAACAGAAAAGTTCACTTTAATTGAGGTTTTTAGAGCCTTTTCTTCTAGACAGCTCTGCACACACTACATTGGCCTCCTGTCCTAACTTCTCTCCTGAAACTGCTTTTGCCATAATCATAGGGGCCTCTGGTGCCACGTTCAGTTGTTCACTATACATATCGATCTCTTATCAGCATTTGAAACTATTAACCAGTCCTTCTCACAACTTTCTATTTCCTTGGCTTTTATCTTCTCATCTCTTCTGCCTCTTGTTTTACTGTCTAGCTGTTCTGGCTTCATCTCTTTCCTGGGCTCTTTGTCTTAAATATTGGCATTGCAGGGGCTTCACCTTTAGCCTGCTGTTCTTCTGGCAGACTATATTCTGTGCCTGGGCGACCTCATTCATCTTTATAAATTCAGTCACCATTTATACACTGAAGATTCTCTAAGTTCTTCTCTCGTTTAAGCAACTCTTTTGAGATTTAAACCCATTTCTCCAACTATTTCCTGGACATCATCACCCAAATGTTCAATAAGCGCCTCAAAAACTCAAGAACATAGCAATTCTTGAATGTATTCCCCTGTTCCCAGAACATAAGTTCAGGAAGATAGGAGTTCTTACCTATATTGTTTATTGCTATATCCTTAGAGCCTATAATATCGTCAGACATATAGTAAGTGCTCAGTTAATACTGGTTAAACGAATGGACATTTTCCCCACCAACCTATTCTTCCCTCTGCATAGCAATGAAATTTGCTCAACTATAGCAACATGGTTTATCTCTTTTTTCCTTAATCTTTATATCCCATTGGTTTCCTATGTTCTATGTATTCAACCTGCTTAATCTGAAGTCCATTCCTTCTCCTACATTCTCACTGATATTTTTCAGGACTTTATAATCTCTCCTTCTTTTGTATCCTCACTTTTCTTATTCATAAGATGGGGATGATAATAGGACCTATCTCAAAGGATAGTCGTAAGCTTCAGTGAGGTAATATACCCAAACTTTTAGTATGGTGCTGTGATGACTCAGTAAATTTGGCAAGACGGCTGTATTTCTTATGTATCTATATGGATCTCTACAAATACATCTAGTTAACCTCCATCTTTTAGTGTAAGTCCTAGCCCAGGAGAAATGCTGTTGAACAGATAAATAAATTTGCTTTGTAATGTCAATCAAGTCATGTCCTTGTTGAACTTCAGATTATTCATTTATTAATTCAGTTAACTAGACTAGCTAGGATCATTTTATAGCATCTTCATATTACAAAGCACGTTCATAGCCATTAATTCATCTTATTTCCATGCCTATTGTTCATCTTATTTCCATAGCTATTATTATCATTAGCACCCCAATTTTACAGGTGAAATAACTGAGGCTTAGCTGGGTATGAGTTGTCCATCACCTGCCCACTACTGGTTAAAAGCAGAATCAGGATTTGAACCCAGACTTCTAATGTTTAGTCCTACTGTTCTAAATAATCAGGTGAAAATATACGCATTGTATTTTTATATTTCAGGAAGTAGTTTGTGGTCTCTTATTGCACAGTTTTTTCTTGGTTCCGTTGGTGTTGAAGGATGGAACTTCAGCAGTAGTAGCCACCCTAGAGCCCTAGCCAGTTTGGCTTACAGAAGAAAAAGAAACAGTAATAATCCATTTACTTGAGAGGTTGTGAAATCAGAGGGAAAAGCCACCTTGTTCCACATTGCAATTGTAGTCAAGAGCCAGACTTTCCCAAGGCATTTGGGCAGATTGAACCTTTTGTGTTGACACAGATGCTCAGGGGAGCTTTCTTTATTATGAGATAAAGAGACAGGATCTGAGATTATAAAAGCTTTCACAACATCTCAGAAAAATAACCAGTGGGAACAAGTTCATTTAGGAAGCTTCCTTAAGGAACCCCAGGTACTGAGGCACTGGGAGAGACATAGACAGATTGATAGATTTCAGGTTTCCAGGAGCTCCACCCAGCCACCGTCACAAGTACTCATTTGGGGAATCCAGATTGTTCATTGCCTAGCCCAGTGGTTTTTCAAGGATGTTTTGTGGACTTTCAGAGTCAGAAGAATTTGGGGTATTTTCATTTGTTGTCCTATTTACATGATTTCTCTAAATCATTTGAAAGTAAGTTGCAGAGATTATTTTCTTTTTTAAATTCTTCAACATTCATCTTTAAAACATGAGAACATTCTCCCATATAGCCATAATAGGAGAATATTATGACCTTAAATATTTTCACATTGAAGACATTCATCATTTCTAAATATCACTTATATACATTGGAGATTTCAAGATGTTGATTTCTAAATTCTATTATTCTTTCTACATTTACTAACCAGAGTTTATTCTAAAAAGATTTTTTCTCCCTCCACCCTTTCATCTCTCAACTCACCCTGAGTATCACCATAGATTCATGGAATTTTAAATATTCTATGTTTTTTTTAACCAATTGCCTTGATTATTCTTTTTGATACATAAATTGTCTCAAATTTGGCCAGTGGGAGTCCTCTCAAGTTGACTTTTGTGTCCTTTTGACATGTTATTATCATTCTTTGATCATTTGTTTACTTTCTGATGCAAAAAGAGGTCACAGGTTCACCTGGCATTTTTTGTGCTCCACCTGTGGAGATATTATTTTTCCCAAGGAGCCCCTTATATCAAGAATGATGTTTAGAAATCAAGATTTATGCTCCAGGGCAATGGCATCTTACTATTAGATGTCATTGCTTTGAGGACTTCTAGTACACAGAACTAGGAAATACAATTTTTAAAAAATTATGAGTTCATCATTTTCCAAATAAAATTTAATTTTTAAATTTTATTAAAATTTTATTATTTTTAAATTGTATTTTTTAATATTTAAGGAGCATTTATTTTTTCCTGTGAACTGTCCATTCACGTATTTTGCCCACTTTCCTACCAAATTTAGCCTTTTTCTTTCTTAAGAACGCCTTACATATTAGGGATATTAACTCATTGCAAATATTACAAATACTCTTTGCAAATAATATAAATTGCAGATATTTTTTCACCCAGTTTTTTTTTTCTTTTTTTTAACTTAACATTCTTGGAGTTTATTTTTCACCCAGTTTTTTATTTGTAATATCTGGCTCAGATTCAGCTGCCTGGAGCTAACTTTTGAAAAAGGGCTCCTTATTCACATAGCCAAAAATACAGGGAGAGGAAAATGAAGCTCCTGTTTTCCAGGTGTCAAGCACTGTTCTGGGTGCTTTGTGAACATTCTTCACTTATGCCTTGTGACAAATCTTTGAACATTATTCCTTATCTAAATCTCACATGGTTAAAATGTTTTAGAAGTCAGAATTTTTCAGTTTTTAGAAAGGTCATATAGTACATAGAACCATCTCTACTCCCCTAGCAGAACCTACAGCAGCAACCTGAAATCATATACATAAATATTTCTGTAGTGAAATATATGAATATTCCCGTTCATTAAGATGAATAAAGACTATAGTTAGTTTCACCTTCCATCAGGTCAGATTTTGCTGCTAAATGAGATATGAAAACCACTTTTGATTGTCAGAGTTTTTCAGATTTTGGAATTGTGGATATGAGAGAGTGGGCTTCTATTATCCTTGCTTTATAAGCAAGAAAGACTTTCTTTTTTTTTTTAACCAAATACTTTCACCCTTTTTTTTTTTTGTAAGGAAAGAAGGAGGGGGCAAGCTTGAAGATTAAAGTGAGCCCCGTGAAAACGACAGTATTTCCCTACTACTTCCCATCCTACCACCTCCCTGGAGCCAGGGTGAGATTGAGACAGGTAGCCTCTCCAGTAGCCCTTCAAATAATATTTTTTGTACAGTTCTTTAACATTTATTTGGAGGAAAGACTATTTGCTGCCTAGGGGATGTTCTGTGTGGGAAATGTGCAAGGGGAAAAGAAAACACACACACATAATACCTTTAAGGGTAAACAACCTTTATCCCACATAAATGGCAATGCAGAAAACCTTACATTCCACAGCATTGAAACCAGACTCCTAAGGCCCAGACTCCACAGGCCAGACTCCTCTGGCACTGTGACCCAAAGAAGCAGAAGTTTCCCTGGGGAAGATGCCCTGATGTGTCCCCACCAGCCAGGGGCTCCTCAGGATTTTTCCCTTCCTGAATTGGCTAACTCTGTCAGAGATTCCACAGAACAGGTCCCAAAGTCTGAATATGCCCCCCATCCATAGATGGTGACACTGTACTTGATGTAATGGGGAGCAGTGTTCTTTCACCTAGAGAGGAAAACAGGAGTTTGGAGCATGGAATTAGCCAGAATTCAGGAAAGCCCATTCTTCCTGTATGAGGTAAAATCACCCCTCAGTTACCATATCATAAAAGAGTCCTCCCAAATTCCTCTCTCCTAGATCCAGGGCTACAGCACCCATATGCTTTCCAGCCCAGCCCACTGCTAGACACAGCTCAACTAGACACAAATCCAAGCTCCTCCACCCACTTACCAGAGCACCTGACTCCAGTGTCCTCCTCATGCTTGCAGTTGCTCTGCCCCCAGGGTTCTGCAGCACAGGCCCACGGGGAGGACTCCCTGCCCCTGCACTTCACCTTATCCAGCCAGATGCTTCCATTTCCCAAGCCAAACGCAGCCTCCCCCAAGGCAGCCAGGGCAGAGCCACAGCCCAGCTGCTGACATACCACCTTGGCCTCTGCCAGGCTCCAGGAGTCGTCACACACCATGCCCCGGGAGCCTTCATGCCAAACCTCCACGTGCCCTGAGCACACACTGTCTCCTCCCCTGAGTTGGAGCTTCTCTTTGTCTGAAAAGGCAGCAGCACCTCCCGTTACCTCCCCACCCTGTGGTGGGAGGGAAGAAGCTCCTAGGAGCAAACAGAGGAGGTGAGAGGGGCTGGCATACCTGTGCAGGGAGCAGCAATTGGGCAGTTCTTGGGTCTTGCTCCTGTAGAAGCAGACAGTGGGGGAGCTGGATCAGGGGCAGCTGGGGTGGTCCCACCCCAAAGAAGGCTGCCTAAGGTTCTATATTTCCAGCATTGAATAGAGAATAGTGGCCACTAAAGACCATTGGAAGATCCATGCAATAGGTAATCTCTACTGGACTAAGATGATAGTGAGAAGGAAAGAGTAGGAGGATCAAAGATACATTTGATGATAAAGGCAACAGAACTTACTATTACACTGAAAGTGGGGGGAGAAGAAAATGAAGAAGTGAAGGTTGACTCCTATGTACTGAGCTTAAGTAATGGAGTAATGGTAGTGACATTAACTGAAGTGAGGAATGCAGCAGGGAGGAAAAGTTGAGGCAGGGATTGAGTAGGTGGGATCAAACATTCTGCTTCGAAAAGCTACATGTATGATACTCATTAGATATTCAACTGAGGACATCAATCATATAGTCATAAAATATATGAGTTTGAAACCATGTCTATAAACTTCACAAAATTAAGCAGGGAAGAAGCAGGGGTGGAATGAAAAATAAACCAAGCTTGCAGCACACTCAGCCGGTCAGCCTACTCTCCAACATGCTTCCTCAAAGTTGTTTGGTGCCTTTGTCCTAGAATCACATAGATCCTAGATTATAGTCCCCTTAACTGCTCTGCAGATAACAACTTCAACACTGTGAAACATTGTTTTCCATTTAAGATACTCTTTCAGGTCCTGCATTCCAGTAAAACTACTTATTCAGCTAATCTGAAGAAGCCCATATGGAGTTGACCCACCAAAGAATGCATTTCCATGCTCTGATGATTTCATCCCACTTATCACAAGCAATCACTGACTCCAATTTTCTACAAGGATCCCTTGCCCTCCACAGTCCCCTTAAAAATCCCAGCCCAGAACTCCTCAGGGAGATAGATTTGAGTGTCTTCTCCCATCTCCTCACTTGATGCCCTGTGATCATTGAACACTTTCTCTGCTGCAAACTCTGCTGTCTCAGTGTAATTGGTCTGTTACTGTGCAGTGGGCATACAAACATGTTGGGCCTATAATGAGTTTTAAGTTAAGGTCAGAAATAAGCTGTGGAGGCATATATTTGGAAGCTCTCAGTGTAATGATATCATGTAAAGCCAAAGATCTCAATGAGATAATCTAGGGAAAGTTTTCAGCTAACGAAGAGTAGATAATCTGATACTCAATCCCAGAACTGTCTAAAATCTAGAGCTGGAGTAAAGAAGTTGCAAGGCAGAAAGAAAGACTAAGAACAATCAGGCCAGTCACAGTGGCTCATACCTTTAATCCCAACACTTTAGGAGGCCAACGTGAGGGGATCTCTTGAGCCCAGGAGTTCAAGACCAGCCTGGGCAACATACCAAGACCCCATCTCTACAAAAATAAAAAAATTAGGTAGATGGGGTGGCATGTGCCTCTAATCCCAGCTATTCAAGAGGCTGAGGTGACAGGATTGCTTGAACTCAGAAGTTTGAGACTACAGTGAGCTATGATCATAGCAATGCACTCCAGCCTGGATAACAGAACAAGAACTCATCTCAAAAAAAAAAAAAAAAGAAGAAGAAGAAGAATTAATGAGGTAGTGTGGCTGTCGGGAAAGAAAGAAAGTTGAGGAAGAAGAGAAGTCAACTTGTTGAATGCTGCTGAGAGAGCAAGAACAATTTTTTTTAAAGTGGTTATATGTCATGTCCTTATCAATTCTGAGTGGTAGAGTGTGAAACTTAATTGGAATGAGTTCAGAAAAATAAGAGAAACGAAAGTTGGAGATAATGATGATTTGACCATACCTTTGAAGGCTGAGGTTGTAGAGGAGAGAGAGGAGGAATAGGACAGTAGCTAAAGAGGGAAGTGGGGTAAAGGATGAATGCTGGTTTGTTCATGGGGTTTTCAATATGTGAGCGTCTCAAGACATACACTGATGGGAATGAACTGGGATAGAGGAGAAATTGATGTTCTAGAGAAAGAATGCATGATGGAAAAAGTGAAGTACTTAACAAAATGACTGCAATTAGGATCTGTAGCCCAAGGAGAAGAGCTGGCCTCAAATAAAGACTGAGCTCATTGATGCGGAAGGCCAAGTGGAGAGTGTGAAAAGGAGGAAACAAAGGTGAAAGGAAGATGAGGAAGTTAACAGCTGACAATCTTCCCAGTGAAGTACAAGGCAGGATCATCATGGAAGAGGATGGCTGGGGGTAATAGCAGTGTGGAGAGGGCAGAGAATATGCAAAATATCATCTTAGAGATAGGGCAAGTGCACCTGCCAGAGAAGCACAGTAGAATTTGGGGGCAGGGTGGAGTGCCCATTCAAGATTTATGCCCATGAATTCAAAAGCAGACCTGCAACATTTGGGTATCAGTCTCGAGTCATTTCACTAGTCTAGTACAGGCCAGATGGAGTTGGGTAGTTGACTTTAACCATGTTGTATTTGCCAAGTGAGACTGACAAAAAAGAAGCAAGGGTGTTGAATGTCCTTAAAGGAGAATGATTACAATGCTGGATCATATTATCTAATATGGTTAAGAAAAAAGATCTAAAACAGATTTACAAAAAACAAACAAGCCCATTCAAAAGTGGGCAAAGGACATGAACAGACACTTTACAAAAGAAGATATACATGAGGCCAACAAACATATGAAAAAATGCTCATCATCACTGGTCATTAGAGAAATGCAAATCAAAACCACATTGAGATACCATCTCACGCCAGTTAGAATGGCGATCATTAAAAAATCAGGAGACAACAGATGCTGGAGAGGATGTGGAGAAATAGGAACACTTTTACACTGCTGGTGGGAGTGTAAATTAGTTCAACCATTGTAGAAGACAGTGTGGCGATTCCTCAAGGACCTAGAAATAGAAATTCCATTTGACCCAGCAATCCCATTACTGGGTATATATCCAAAGGATTATAAATCATTCTACTATAAGGACACATGCACATGAATGTTCATTGCAGCACAGTTTACAATAGCAAAGACCTGAAACCAACCCAAATGCCCATCAATGATAGACTGGACAGGGAAAATGTGGCACATATACACCATGGAATACTATGCAGCCATCAAAAACGATGAGTTCGTGTCCTTTGTAGGGACATGGATGAACCTAGAAACCATCATTCTCAGCAAACTGATACAAGAACAGAAAATCAAACACCGCATGTTCTCATTCATAGGCGGGTGTTGAACAATGAGAACACATGGACACAGGGAGGGGAGCACTACACACTGGGGTCTGTGTGGGGGAAATAGGGGAGGGACAGTGGGGGGTGGTGAGTAGGGGAGAGATAGCATGGGGGGAAATGCCAGATATAGGTGAAGGGGAGGAAGGCAGCACATCATACTGCCATGTGTGTACCTATGCAACAATCTTGCATGTTCTTCACATGCCCAAAACCTAAAATGCAATTAAAAAATGTGCAAATATGAGAAGAGTGGAAAACTGTAAAAAAAATGATAAGGGAAAAGATTTGCATGAAGATGCAAAATTTTTGGAAAGGAAGATTGAGTGCTATAAGGAGAAGAGAGAAAAGTCAGAAAACGGACCAAGGGAATCAAGATTCTAAGATGGATTGTAATTGATGATCGGCAGTGTATGCACGGATGGAGGTGGGATAGAAGGAAAGGGCTTAGAAATGAGGAACTCCGTGAATTGACAGGTGAGGATGCTGTTCCAGTTGTGTTGATATTACCAGGAACAAGACAAAGAAGAACCTGGCTGGTGAGCCTGGTGCTGTAGTCTTCATGGACAAGAGAAAGTGGTCAGGTTGAGTATTAAGCGACAGCAACAAACACAAGTGTGAGTGTATCACCTCATGGCATGAATTTCAAGTAGCTGGATGATGAGAACAAAGACAGAAAATGAATTGTGAAAATAATAACTGATAGTAGGAGTATATTATCCCCAGTTTCAGCTGAGAGACAAGCGTATGGAAAGAGAAACACTGAACCTCCAGTTGACAGGGAAATCAGTATTTTCAGAGAGACCAGGTTTTGATCAGAACTTGGAAGCAAAGGAAACATTGCAAGTATTAATAAAGAAATTTGAAAATGACAGGCTCCAAATTCCAGCAGGTGCCATGAAATGTTTTGTGTCAGTGGGATACAGGGTGATGGGTATATTCATACACACATAAACAGATAGAGGGTCAGGGGATGAAAGCCCCACCAAGAAGATTCAGATTCTGAGAGGAGATAAATTCAAGAAGAATGATATGAGCACACCCAGCCACTAACCTTTCAGCAGTTCCCCATGATGTGGCAGACAAGAAGATAAACAAATGCCTTTTCAAAAGGATTTTTTTTTTTTTGGCGGTAGGGGCCCTGCTTAAGAGAGGCCTCTGGCTTTGGTCCCCATTCCACGTAATCATGCATTGCTCTCCCTCACCCTCTTCTGCTCTGGCCATGATGGAATTTTCAGCCCACGAAGATATCAGGTTACCCCCACACCTCACTATTTACACTGACTGAGATCTCTCCATTTAGAGCACTCCTACTCACCCTCCAGTTCTCAACACAAATGTGATTTATTCTTTTGCTCCAAGTAAGTACACACCTCCCCAGAAACTTCCACTTCTTCATGGCAACCAAATTTCTGTCTAATGAGTGTTTTCAGCACTGCAATGGAAGTTCCGTGAGTGAAGTGACTATATATTCTCTTCTCTGTCTCTTACTTGGAATACAAGTTTGTACCTCCAAGGCATTCAATTACATTTGCCAACAGACTGACTTAAGTTGTCCAACTGGTGTAGATTCATTACAAAGTAAAATGCCATGAGTTTAAAGAACAGAGCAGTCAGGATTGGATTCCCCAGGCTGCCCCTTTCTTACTTTAAGGTGTTAGGCATATGACATGACTACTACTAACCTCAGCTGCCTCGCCTGCATAAAGTGTCACAATAATACCTACTAACAAGTTACTGTGAGGAACTTTTTTACATTTTGTACATTTTTTTTACATCAAATATAAAAAAAAAAACTAACATAATAGCACATAATATGAGATTTATAGAACTGAGGTCCTACCTCTTACCCTCCTAACAAGGAAATACACATTAACACAGCCTAGGACTGCATCACAAGTCCTTAGAAAATTTATCTGAGAACTGGTTCGTGCTTCCTCACATTCAATTCCATCTCCCTGCTATTGTTCACTTAAGTTGCTGTCACACAGGTTTCCATGTTTTTTTTTTACTTTCAATCTAAATTGGCACATATTGAGTGAATAACCAATCAAAACTTCATTTTGGCAGTGTATCATCCCTTAGATTTGAAAATACAAAATTTCAATAACCACAACCTGCAGGGATTGGGCAGACACACTGATATAGATGATAAGTCACCTGCACATATGACATAAGGTTCCTCCCTTGGAGAGCAAGATCTGTATTTCCAAGGATCAGAAAGACACTGCCAGAGGGAGGTATCAGTTTTCTGACACTGGATTCCATCCACCCACCAGGGTCTAGAACCTTCCCTGGGAGCACGAAGAAAGTCACGAGTCCCACTGTCCCCACAGCCAAGCTGTCTGCAGATGATGGAAAAGGTCGTGGCTTCCATAAGGCTGTGGTGGACACTGCCCCCAGTCCGGTTGTAGAAACTTCCAGCCACCCAGCACACTCCTGGTCCTCACTCACCAGCATGAGGGCCAGGAACTCTAACACCAAGAGGAGAAAAACAGCACAGTAAGTGTTCCACTCTCGGTGCTTCAGATATTTGTCTTCCTTCCACTGTAAGGGTAGTGAATGCTCATCGCTGAGGTTGCTAAGTAGGTACTATGTGAAGGTTGAAACTTCCACCGCTTTTACTCATCTTTGCCAGTTTGTGTCTGTCTTTCTATTTCTACCAAAATGATGTAGTGAAATATGAACAGACTTGGGCATACTGCAGAGAGGAAAAGCTGAATCCTGCTTCCCAATTAAACATCTGACATACTCTGTAAAGAGAGTGTGGGTAGCGAGGTGGTGGGTGGAATATGGATCACAAATATGTTCATTTTTGAATCCTAGGAAACTGTGACAATGTTACTTTACATGGCATAAGGGATTATGCAGATATGATTAAGATAAAGGCCCCATGATGGTGAGATCTTCCTGGATTTTCCTGGATTAACCAACACAATCTCATCACACCCTGAAACCTGCTGTCCTTAAGAGCAGATGACACTTTCTGGCTTAGTCAAGGGCGGTGGACTATGGAAGAATGGTCAGAGAGTGGCAATGCTGTTGGTTTGGAGAAAGAAGGGAGCCAGGAGCCAAGGAATGCAGGCAGCTTCTAGAGGCTGGAAAAGGAAGGGAAACAGATCCTTCCCCAGAGCCTCAGAGGAACACAGCCCTGCTCACACCTTGCTTTTAGCCCAGTGAGACCCGTGTAAGGCTTCCACCCTCTAGAACTGTAAGATAAGACATATGTGTTGCTTCAAGCCACTAACTTTGAGGTAACCTGTCACAGAAGCAACAGGAAACACAGTGGGTCTCACCATTTGGGCACCACAGATGACTGAAGAGTAAGCTCTGCTTCCAAATGGAAAGTCTGTAGAAAGTGCCTGTGTCAGGAGATACTGCTGAGAAGGAAGGCCCAGAACCTCAGCTGCTCTCATTAGGGGCAATGAGAGCCCCTAATCTTCACATCTAGGAAAGGGCAGGCACTGGGGAAGGAGCCTCCTTCCCCTTGGGCTTTTGCTGCACTTCCCCTCTTCCCTCAAGACTCAGACATCCATCCTGCATCTCCCCAGCTGCTCCCCCAGCCCGTGGACAATGTGCCACACAGACCTGAGCAGATGACCCCTGTGTCCTCTTTGTGCCTGCAGCTGTGCTGCCCCCAGCCCCGGGAGGGCACTGCCACAAGTGGGACTCCGTTCCTGTGCAGTTCAGGTCATCCAGCCAGATGGGACCTGACCCCACCCCAAAGTGAGCAGAGATCGTGGCATTGAGGGCCTCTCCACAGCCCAGCTGTCTGCACACCACGTGGGCATCACTCAGGTCCCAGTCATCATCACAGATGCTGCCCCAGGAAACCCCACAATAGATCTCTACTCTCCCGGCACAGCAGTTGTCCCCATCCACCGGGGGAGCTGGCTGCCCTCTGAGGAGAGACAGAGTCATGTCAATGGGGCATTTCCACAGGGAAAGAGAAGGGCCTCTGGTTGTCCGGGCCTCCCACCTGAGTAGTGGGCAGCTCCTCCCTCTGAGGAATCAGAGCCTGATGTGTCAGATGCGGAGTCATTGAACTGCGGCAGTGGCTGGGTCTGGTTTCTTTCAGAAAGGGTTACAGAACAGAGAGCACTGAATTAAATGAATGATAATCCAATGGTGGAATCTGAGATGAAAGCTGTTATGTAGGAGCAATATCGTAACTTCAGAATTGAACTTCTCTGTGGGGAGTCCTGCTTCTGACAATGACAACATGTCTATTTTAAGCCAAACATACGCTAAGAATAAGTAGAAAAGCAAGAATGTATCAATACTGTTTGTAAGTACCGCAGAGCTCCCAAGGCGATGAGAAGCCAAGCTCTCAGGAAGAAGTAAGGACCAGGCTGGAGCACTTTCTCCTTGAGGCTCTGAAAGCTCAGCAGAAGTTTTGCTAGATTCTCGAGGCTGGAGGAACAACTCCCAAGGAGGAGCAGCCTTGATAAACAACCAGAAAAAAAATGTAGCAGAGAAGGAAGAGTGAACTCCAAGTACACTGTTCCTTACAGGGACAGATGCTCAACTTGCAATCATATCCTTCAAATAAGGTGTTATGCCCCTAAATCAGGTTCTTGGGAGCAGCAAAATACAAACCTTTTGGATTGACTTCTACAATTTTTCATCTACAATGTCTGTCAATCAGAAACACTCAGGCATATCTTAAAAAGTGGAACTGATAGAAGCGAAGTAGCTTGTTGGTTACCAGAGGCTGCTGAGTGGTGGGGGGAGAGATGGGGAAAGGGGAACCCACTTCACCAGGGCCTTTTGTCTGACATGCAGAGCTACATAGAGTCTTGGCAAGAGCTGCTGCTTGGACACATGTGGAGTCCTTGGAACCTTGGATCCCTCACAGGACAAGACCCACAGATCCAGGATTCCAGCCACCCACCACCGGTGTTCTTGGGCCTCCCTGAAACAGAGTTCCCAGAGGGAGTGAGTGGGCACCATCTTTGCTGTTTCACAACCTTCACTGCAGCTGCACTCAGGCTCTGGGGAGTTCATGGTGACTAGAGACTGGAGAAAATCCCCAGCATAGCCCAGCTGCCCTGCAGAGAAGTAGCCAGGCTGTTTTTCATGTGGGTTCTCAATCCTGTTTCCCCTTGCTGGGTGGGACTTCTTGACCAGGGACTCCAGTCACCCTCCCCAGGCAGGCAGTGGCTCTGCACCTCCCTTGGACAGAGTTCCCAAGGGGAGAGGCAGGCTGCCATCTTTGCTGTTTCACGGCTTTCACATTGGCTGTCTCCAGGCCCTGCGAAGTTCAAGGGGGAGTTGGGGCTGGTACAGATCCCCAGCACAGTGCACCTGCTACAAGGAAAAGTGGCCGGATTATCCTGAAGGACCTCACTTTTTCTCATTGGGTGACATCTCCCAACCTGGGATGCCAGCACAACCACCCTGCCCCCACACGATCACCTCAATCAAAGGTAGCTCAGCATTTCTCCAGGGAGGAAATCCCAGAGTCAACCCACAACCCCTCCACTACTGCAACTGTAGTGATACCTCCGTAACTGCCCACAGGCTGGGGAAGAAACAAAGGGTCTATTGCTCTACTGGTACCTCCAGCACACAGCACCCACGTTACAGAGAGGAGTTTAGCCCCCCTACTCTAGGAACTTCCAACCCCACTCTCCACCAGGCAGGCCCCCTGGCTGGACGTAGAACAGCCACCCCACCCTTAGCTAAGCACACCCACTGGTAGTGGCTCTGAATTTCCCTGGAGAGAGGCTCTCAGAGGCAACTGGCAGTCCTGCTGCCACTGCCATAGCAATGTTTCTGCCCCCTGCTGCCCCTGATATGCAGAAGAAACAAAGAGCCTGAAGGCATCACCGGAGTTTACACAGGCCACATCACCATATGGACAGAAAACCAGTCTCTCCTCACTGTGAGCCCTCAACTTCCTGCTCCCCGACAAGCAGAGCCCTCAGCTCAGGCCAGCAGTGCAGTTACTCCATCCCCTGGCTGAACACTCCCACCAGCAGTGGCTCTGTGCTTCTCAGAGGTGGAGCACCCAGGGGACTGAAAACCCTCTGCCACTGCCTGTTCAATATTACTTCCCCTGCTGCCCTCAGACTGGGGAAGGAGCGAAGACCCTGAGTGTCTTATCCACACCTCCAGCAAGCTGCAGTTACCCTAAGAAGAGGAGATCAGTCTGTCTCCCACAGGTCTCACCCATGCACCATGCTCATCACCAGGCAGGGCCTCCCACCTCATGGTTAAGTCCCTTCCTCTGCTGCCTCCAAGTTAGGGAACATAAACTCTGAGATGGCCCCAGGGCTTGGAACACCATGGCTTTGTGCAGCCTGAGAGCACCAAGCCATGAATTGCAGCCAGCACTCAAGCAGGAGAGAAGCCCACACTTTCAGAGCATGGAGGGGGAGCACAGTGGCAACTCTGAGGAAATATGGAGGAGCCACATGACTGAGAAAGAGCCAATCTACTGATCGTTAAGCTTAAGCACCACCTACTGGATCATACTCCAAACCTTCAACACCAAAAATACTTTGCTAACTGTGAAACCAAAGACAAGGAGTCAGCTACAAATAAAGACCTTACACAAAGCCTCTGCCTCTGGAAACATCCAGAAAAGAATTCTACTCACCGTACTCAATACACCACAGTTAAAGGGACACCAAGGAACAGAGATGAAAACAAACCAGTCAAGAACTCTGGCAGCTCAAATGGCCAGAGTACCTTTCCCCCAAATGACTGCCCTAGTCCTCCAGCAAGGGTTCTTAATGAGGCTGACATGGCTGAAATGACAGAAATATAATTCAGAATATGGATAAGAACAAACATTATTGAGATTGGCAAAGCATTGAAACCCAATCTATGGAAGGTAAGAATCACAATAAAATGATACAGGAGCTAACAGATGAAATAGTATAAAAAAAGAACTTAACTGACCAAAGAGCTGAAAAGCACAACAATTTCATAATGTGATTGCAAGTATTAACAGCAGAGTGGACCAAGCTGAGGAAAAAATATTAGAGCTTGAAGACTGGCTCTCTGAGTTAAGACAGTCAGACAAAACTTTTTAGGATGAATGAAAAGAAACAAACAAAAACCTCCAAGATATCTGGGATTGTGCAAAGAAGCCAATTCTATGAATCACTGGCATCCCTGAAAGAGATGGGGGGAAAGCAGGCAACTTTGAAAACGTGTTTCAGGATAACATTCATGAGAACTTCCCCAACAAAGCTAGAGAGGCCAACATTCAAATTCAGGAAATGTAGCAACCCCTTGCAAGAGCTGCTCTCTCTAACTCAGCTACATCAGGTGCTCAGGGCTTGAGTCCATTACCAAAAGCTAACAGATATAATTAAAAACAAGGGCTTTGACAAGGGCATGTTTCACAGAGTAAATACTAAAGTTACCTGATGGAAAACCAAGAAAAGTTAGATAAATCCTGGTAAAGACCCAGTAGCTAAGAAAGGAGGTTAGTCAACCATGGAAAATAAATGTTGTGTTGAATAGCATTTATTTAGAGTGAGGGCAGGAAGGCTGGGATGAACAAGTGCTTGTGCGGGAAGGTGTGGAAATTGGAAGAGAAGAAGGCAGGCCTCTGGGTTGGCTGTCCCCACAGGCCACATTCTGAATGCAGCCTTCCAGGCCCAGGTTCTTCTAAAGAATTAAAGAGGTGATGTGGTGGGGGTTGGAGAAACTGGGGTACCTTTTTGGCAGAGGTTCCCACCTTGGACTGGAGAGTATGAGGAAAAGCCTCTTTGGCTTCAGTGCTCAGGCTGAAGAAGTGCCCAGAAGGTGGAGTGTGCAGACTAGGCCTCTGGCAAGGGGTGAGAGTCTCCATCCAAATGAAAAGGAAGACAAAGTGTGTATTTATCCTGTGAATGTCCTAACTTATTGGGAGAAGAAGCTGAGGGATCTAGCTTCACCATTCCAGCAAGCAATTTGGGATGTTTGTCATTCAAAAGAAATATTCTCAAGGGAAGAAGATATCTATTTAACAGTTTGTTAGCTTAGCTTGAAGTAGGGCTTTTAAATATTCAGACATACAGTATGTGTATATACAAATCACCCCATTTGCATTCCTACCTGGGCCCACAAACATTAGGGGTGAGCCTTTGTCCACACCAAGATAACAATCAAAACCTTCAATCTGTATTCAAAGGTAAGGCTTTTTCTCGCCCTCCCCTCTTCTGAAGCCTGTCTTTCAGGACTAGGTAATTTGGGGAGAGTGGGTTCTGCTGGGTTTGGTTTCCTCTGCCTGTGTACTTCCTTCCACTCCTAGCTGCAGTGGAGGGAAAGAGGGGAGGTACGCTGTCAGGGCAGTTCACCTTTGGCCAGGTGTCTCCATGCCCTCCATGCCCTCCCTTTTTTTTAATAATACTCTAATACTTTAATATACAATGAATAAAAAGGCAGAAAACTCAGAGTTACAATAAACATTAGGCTATTTCAGAACACCAGTTTTTCACACCTATTTTCTTAGCATACAGCCGCTCAAAAACCATGCATTAAGCCTAGTTTGAACTGTCCTGAAGTTATATTATGAAGGGGTTGTAACACTTAGGAACTGACAATAGTAAAAAGGCAAAAGCATTATAACTCATAGACAGGGATTTCTATCACGAGGGGTCTTTCTTATGCAGCCCTCCTCTCATGGACAATGCATCTTTATTCCACTTTTTTCCTAGTCCCTAAAAATTAAGCATCCACCTCCCAGACAGGGCTCAAGACAACACTGCACTGGTCCTCACTCCTGCATAGGTCACATCTGGCCTTTCATCCCAACAAGCTCCAGGCATGCACCCAGTCCCAGCACAGCCACCTCTACCCTGCCTCTCTGCTCTGTGCCAGTTCAGTGAGTTCAATCCATCTCCCACATGTCAAGCTCTGTGTTGCTCAGTGGAAAGCCCCCTCACTAGGCTTAAGGGGAAGGATATGATTCCCCTCCTTCTTCCCTCTTGGTGGAGAGGGGAGCTCATAGCATTGCACAGCTCTCTTAAAGAGAAATAATAATACTTTACTTTAATTTAGCCTATTCATTAAATAGGTTTTCAGTCTATTTCATACCAACCACCCTTGTGGGTTACAGCTAGAAGTTGCCTTGGTTATATCAGGTAATAGCCAGTCTATCTGTCCATTGCATTACTAAATTGATGAACAAAATGTAAGCTAATAAAAATAGTCTTCTGATTTAAAATGTAAATTGTTTTTTGAAAAGTTGCAATCAATTCTTTTGAAAATAAGAACATGTTAAGTGTTAGTTTCCAGCTAGGCGTGGTGGCTCACACCTGTAATCCCAATACTTTGGGAGGCTGAGGTGGGCAGTGTAAGGCTGGTTGCATCGCCAAGACCTCAGACACACCCCCCTCCCCCATGGGGAGCTCAGACACACCCCCTTCCCTCACGGATACTTCAGACACACCCCCCTGGGAGCCTGGGGAAAAAAAGCCCCGCCAGGACCTACCTGATACCATTTTGTCCAATCCAGGCCCCACTCCCTGCCTGCCATTTTGTCTTCCTGCCTACCATTTTGCCCTATCTGGGCCCCACTCCCTGCCATTTTGTTCCATCCAGGCCCCACTCCCTGCCATTTTGTCCCACTCACCTTGGGCACAACCAATCAAGCGCCTCCACTCCCTATAAAATCCCACATCTAAAAGGAGTGCGCGCAACTTCTCCGGCCCTTCCTGTCAGACTGCAGAACCTCACGCAGGAGCCTAAATAAATTCCTTCACATTGGATTATTTTTGTGCTGGCCTCAGTTTCTTCGTTTTATCCTCGGCGAGAACAGACCTTACAAATGGTGCCAAAACCCAGGAGGAGTTGTAAGACCCCTCCTGGGGGAAACTGACTCCTCCACACAGTGCCGGACCGGGAAGCTGCCGTTTCACCACAAGGTAAGACTTCTGTTACCCACTACCCCACCTGCTGCTTTCAGGGAGTCCCTGTCTGAAAACCACTGTGCAGCATAAGGGATTCCCACCGCCGTGGGGTCCATGACCCCCGGCTTCCTTCCCCACGGGTCTGTGACCCTGGCAGGCCTCCTGCCATGAGTCCGTGACTCCAGCTTCCCTCCCCTCCTTCCCCATGGGTCCGTAACCCTGGGAGGCCTCCCACTGAGAGTCCGTGACTCCGGCTTCCTTTCCCACAAGTCCATGACTCCAGTTTATGACCTGAGTGTAAGAGGAGACGTCCCTACACTCTTGTTCTCTCCCCGTGAGGGGTTTTTTAGGGTCAGGAATTTGAGGGAGATGTCCCCACTTTCCTGAACCCTCACCAGCAACTGAGGTGTGGGTATTCATAAGCCCCTTTTAAGCAGCCCTGCCTCACTGCAGAGTCAAACCCTCCAGGTTACACCAAATTCTTTAATTCGAACTGGCCTATTTGACATAAAGGCTCCCATTAGAAAGAAACCAAAAATACAGTTTCCTTCTCATCTGTTTTTCTTTTTCAGTTTCTCTTTCTTTCTCTTTCTGTTTTTCTCTCTTTGTCTCTCTTCTCTCTCCCTCTCTTCTAAAATGGCAGTGGTACCACACTTAAAACGGCGGCTGTACCGCACCCTTAAGATGGCGGCTGCTTCCTGCTCTTAGCTCTCTCTTTCTCTCCCATCTAAGATGGCGGCTGTGCCTTGCCCTTAAGTTGGTGGCCACTTTACAGTTTTAATTCTATCCTTCTCTCTCTCTCTAATTCCGATGCGAGTGAGTGAGTGAGTTTATGTGTAGTCTCATGGCCTAACAGCTACGGAGCTTGTGTGGGCCTCAACCTGCAGTTCCACAGGGATGTGGCCAGGAAGGCATCAGATTGGTCTCCCATCTGGGGGGCACCCATCCTTTGTCCGTCAGTCTTGTATGTGGTACTGCCTTTGTTGTAACCCTCTAATTTACCCATGTGGCAGATAGCCCTAGCCCTGTCTCTCTTCGTTTTCTTCCTGATAATAATTATTGTAACCATGCAGGCTTTCTGGTATCTTCATTCCCGACCCACCCTCTGTTCCTCTTGCACCACTGCCCAGGTGCTCCCAGCCAAAGAAATCTCCTCTTCACCCTTAGCCCCTCCACCCTCCTTCTCTTCCTTTTCTGACCCCGATGCATCTGAAGAACTCTTCTCTCCACTGGCCCAACCCAATAATCCTCCGCCTTATGATAGACCTCAACCCCCTTCAGCTCCTCCACCTCCTAATTCCAACCTGGCCTCTCCTGTTAGTGCACACACCCGCTTGCACTGTGCTCCTAATGATGAAAACTCCCTCCTTTGCCCCCTCTGCGAGGTGGCTGGAGTAAAGAGCATTGTCCGAGTGCACGTTCCCTTCTCCCTCTCCAATCTATCCATCCTCACCCCAAATGAGCGGGACCAGGTTTTTACAGCAGCCCGAGCTCTTATAGCAGCCCTGAGGCCGGCAGCCCACTGAACATCCGGTGGGGGAGGTCCATCAAAACCCTTCCAAAAGGCTCCAAGGCCCTGGTCTGGGGCCTGTTTCAGATGTGGTTGAGAGGGACATTGGGCCCGGGAGTGCCCCTGTCCTAGTCCACCTCCTGGACCTTGCCCAAACTGCAAGCAGACTGGACACTGGAAGGTTGATTGCACATCCCAGACCAAAGACCCACTCCCCGCACTTCTATGGGGGGAGCAGACCGGTCTGCAGGAGGCAGTCCCTTCACCTGAATCTCTTGGCTTTCTGAATGACTGATGTAGCCCAGACTCGAGGATCCCCATCACCCTTGCCAAGTCCAGGGTAACACTGCAAGTAGTGGGTAAGTCCATTTCCTTCTTAATGGACACGGGGGCTACCTACTCTGTATTACCTTCCTACTCAGGGCCTAGCATACCTTCCCAGGTCTCAGTCATGGGAGTTGATGGAAGGCTTTCCTATCCCAACCAAACCCCTCCCCTAACCTGTCTCCTCAAGGGACACCCCTTCTCTCACTCCTTTTTAATCATACCCTCATGCCCAGTTCCCTTGCTAGGAAGAGATATTCTCCAGACTATGGGGGCCACTCTCCAACTCACTAATCTCACATACTCAAATTCAAACCCCTCACATACACACCTCCTACTGTCTCTCCTAATGGAGGCTACACCCTGTGCTAACCCTACGTCCCAATTCCCTATCTCTCTGGATGTAGTTGATCCCGTGGTGTGGGATACATCTAAGCCTGTAGTGGCAAGACATCACACACCAGTTAAAATACTTCTCAAAAATTCTACTCGCTTTCCCTCACGTCCTTGGTTTCCTATTTCAAAGACCCACCGTCAGGGCCTGAAGCCTATCATCGCTCGACTCCTAGCCCAGGGACTCCTTATACCCACCAGTTCCCCTTGGAACACTCCTATATTGCCAGTCCAAAAGCCATCCGGCAACTATCGTTTGGTTCAGGACCTACGCCTTATCAACGAGGCAGTAGTACCCCTGCACCCGGTAGTCCCCAACCCATATACCTTGTTATTTAGCATTCCCTCCAATACCTCCCACTTCACAGTTCTGGACCTCAAGGATGCCTTCTTTACCATCCCTCTACACCCTGAGTCGTACTTTCTCTTTGCCTTCACCTGGACTGATCCGGACACCAATTTGGCACAACAGCTTACCTGGACAGTTTTGCCCCAGGGATTTAGAGACAGTCCTCATATTTTCAGGCAGGCCTTAGCAGCTAATCTCAGCTCCTGACCTCTCCAACCCCGTCTCCTCCTCCAATATGTGGACAACCTTTTACTCTGTAGTCCCTCCCTCTCCCTGTCTCAACAGCATACTGCCACTCTTCTTAACTTTTTGGGATCCAAAGGATACCAAGTATCCCCATCCAAGGCACAGTTGTCAGTCACCTTAATAGTTTACTTAGGCATTCACCTCACCCCTACAACTAAGAGCCTGACAACAGACCATAAAAAGGTACTCCTTTCACTACAGCCTCCAGAGACAGCAGACCAAATTCTCTCCTTTTTAGGGATCTTTCTAAACAATAAGATCACCCTCCCACAGGAACAGGCTCCTAAAATTATTGCTGAAATCCACCAATCCTTACAAAAAGGGCCCAAAGCGTTACACCACTTTGTGCAACCCCTTTTATTCACCAGGTTTGCAACAGACAATTGAACAGGTACACAAAACATGTGCTACTTGCTCTAAGGTCTCGTCTCAGGGAAGCTTGAGGCTACAGTTTCCCACCCATCAAATGCATGGCAACCTCCCGGCTCAGGATTGGCAAATTGATTTCACCCATATGCCCACTCACAAAAAACTTCACTACCTCCTAACCTTTGTAGATACCTTTTCAGGTTGGATTGAAGCCTTCCCCACTTCTCAGGAAACAGGAGACATGGTAGCCTCCATTCTTATTCAAGAGATCATCCCCCACGTCAGCCTACCTGCCACCATCCAGTCAGACAACAGTCCAGCATTCATAGCCCAGGTAGTCCAGCTGGTTGTCAAGTCTCTCAACATCTCCTGGAAACGACACATCCCCTACCACCCTCAGTCATTGGGTAAGGTGGAACGGGCCCACAGCATTCTCAAAGACCATTTAGCCAAACTAACCATTGAGGTAAAACTTTCTTGGCCTACTCTCCTACCTCTTGCTCCAGCCCGGATCCAAGCCACCTCACAGGAACCAACAGGCCTTAGTCCCTTTGAGTTGCTGTATGGCTGACCCTTCCTGGTCTCTCATAATTTCCCAGTACAACCACCTCCCCTAGCCTCCTACCTTCCCTATCTATCTCTCCTCCACCACTTACTCAGGGAGCATGCAGATCATGCTCTCCCCGTTGTTCCAGGGCCTGGAGACTCACACCCGGCAGCACCCCTTCAGCCAGGTGACAGTGTTCTCCTCTGGGAGCTCCAGCCAGGATCTCTGCAGCCCAGGTGGTCAGGACCCCACATCATTATCCTGACCACCCCCACAGTGCCAAGCTCCTGGGTCACACCCCATGGTATCATGTGTCCCGCCTTAAGCCGGCACCACAAAATGACCAGTGGAAATCCAAATCCCTGGGCCCAACTCGCCTTTGCCTCACCCACAGCCCCTGCCCATCAATTCCTGATCCTTCAAATTCTCCTCCTAACGTTTCTTCTAATATCTCCCCCTAAAGCCAGCCCCTACTATGCCTGGCAATTCTACTTGCAGGAATCCTGGAAACAAGGCCCCACCACTAGAACCCAATACAGTGCTACAAGCTCGTATGTGAGAAGCTGGATGAGTGACTGTCAACCAAATACTGTTTCATCCCTTTGTCCGACTCTCAGTCGAGGCACCAGCCGACTGACCTGTCCCCCTTACTTCACCCCTATTCAGCAGGAAGTAGTCAGGAAGAGCAGCACCCTCTATCTATCATCAAAAGGTTGGAATGTAAGGCTGGTTGCATCGTCGAGACCTCGGACACACCCCCCTCCCCCGCGAGGAGTTCAGACACACCCCCTTTCCTCACAGAGACCTCAGACACACCTCCTCTGGGATCCTGGGGGAAAAAAGCCCCGCCAGGACCTACCTGATACCATTTTGTCCAATCCAGGCCCCACTCCCTGCCTGCCATTTTGTCTTCTTGCCTACCATTTTGTCCTATCTGGGCCTCACTCGCTGCCATTTTGTTCCATCCAGGCCCCACTCCCTGCCGTTTTGTCCCACTCACCTTGGGCACAACCAATCAAGCACCTCCACTCCCTATAAAACCCCACATCTAAGAGGAGTCTGCGTGACTTCTCTGGCCCTTCCTGTCGGACTGCAGAACCTCGCGTGGGAGTCTAAATAATTCCTTTGCATTGGATTATTTTCATGCTGGCCTCAGTTTCTTCATTTTATCCTCGGTGAGAACAGACCTTACAGGCAGCACTTGAAGTCAAGAGTTGGAGACCAGCCTGGCCAAAATGGCAAAACCCCATCTCTACTAAAAATACTAAAAATTAGCTGGGCATAGTGACTGACACTTGTAATCCCAGCTGAGGGGAGGCTGTGGCAGGAGAATTTCTTGAACCTGGGAGGCAGAGGTTGCAGTGAGCTGAGATCACACCACTGTACTCCAGCCTGGCAACAGAGTGAGACTCCATCTCAAAAAAACCACAGGTAGTTTCCTTAATGGTAATAATTTATGAACAATTATCAGAGAGGAAACGAAAGAAGAAAAGAATAACGATAAGGAGGAGGATTGGAAGAACATTCCCTATCTTCATTTTCTTTTTTCTCTTTTTTTTTTTTTTTTTTTTTTTGAGATGGAGTTTCGCTCTTGTTACCTAAGCTGGAGTGCAATGGCGTGATCTCGGCTCACCGCAACCTCCACCTCCTGGGTTCAGGCAATTCTCCTGCCTCAGCCTCCTGAGTAGCTGGGATTACAGGCACGCACCACCATGCCCAGCTAATTTTTTGTATTTTTAGTAGAGCCAGGGTTTCACCATGTTGACCAGGATGGTCTCAATCTCTTGACCTCATGATCCACCCACCTCAGCCTCCCAAAGTGCTGGGATTGCAGGCATGAGTCACCGCGCCTGACTTCATTTTCATATAATTAAGGTTACCATAAAAATCTTGTCACATAAATTTTTTATACATTTCAGATTATTTACTTGTTATAGATATGCAGAAAGAGAATTGTTATTACTATATTTGCAGAAAAGTAATTTATTATTGTTCAACTGGCAGATATACCAATTTTTTACCATATTGCCATAGAGTACCTGGAAATCTATCCATTCTCTAAATCACTCAGCATTCTTAAGGAGAAAAGAAAAAATAAATCTACCTCCTTCATCCCATTCTGGGTCTTGGCCACTGTCTCTCACAGAGGTGGCTAGAGTAAGGAGTATTTAAGGCAAAGAAGACTCTTGTACTAATGAAGTACCCCCATTTTACCACTTCCCTCTTTTCAGGGTTCCCTGAAAGCCCTCAGCTCAAGTACACATGGGATCTTCACATAGCTGTGATTGCTTCTAGACTCCTGAATTCCAGATACTCAAATGCCCAATTCTAAGAAACAAAGCTCAGCCCAGGCATGGTGGTTCACACCTGTAATCACACACTTTGGGAGGTTGAAGTGGGTGGATTGCCTGAGATCAGGAGGTCAAGACCAGTCTGGCCAACATGGTGAAACCTTGTCTCTACTAAAAATACAAAAATTAGCTGGGCATGGTGGTGGGCACCTGTGATCCCAGCTGCTTAGGAGGCTGAGGAAGGAGAATCCTTTGACCCTGGGAGGCAGAGGTTGCAGTGAGCTGAGACTGTGCCACTGCATTTCAGCCAGGGTGACAGAGTGAGACTCCATCCCCAAAAAAAAAGAGAGAGAGAAAAGAAAAAAACAAAGTCCAAAGTCAAATTGTAATCCACTCACTCTATCAGTGGATTTGTCTAGTGTGTGAAGACATCAGTTTCTACTTGGTGATGCTTGCTGTCCATGGTGAGTGGTTCTAGGCTGCAAGTGTGTGATTTACTGGATCACCAGAAGATGGTAGAGCTGGGAATGACAAATTTCTGGAAGTCGAAGCAGCCAAAATAAAGTTTAATTGCCTGATATTTTTAAAGGTCCCAATTAATATATCTATTTCAGATATAAACATCTTAGAATGGTCTATTGCCTATATCAAAATTTTATCAAGTTTTAACTATAAAAGTTAATGAAGACAAAAATATAAACATCAAAGAAATTGATTAGATGGGATGACTGATTATGACAGTGAGATAGATAAATAGATGATAGATAGATAGATAGATATATAGAGATACGATGGCTACATAAAGGACTCAAGGACTCTTTTAATGCTCAATCTCTCCTGCTGTTGCATTTTATGTGAATTCCCCCTTTCAGTTACTCACTGAATAATGCCTTGGAGCAAAAGAGATTACGACAGGAAATGAAGAAAAAGATCATTCCCTCTAATTTTGGGGTCTCAAGAAGATAGTTTTGAAAATCTAAGTGACATAGTCTGGCTCTGTGTCCCCACCAAAATCTCATCTCAAATTGTAATCACTACACCTCAGAGGTGGGGCCTAGTGGGAGATGGCTGGACCATGGGGCAGATTTCTCCCTTGCTGTTCTCCTGATAGGGAGTGAGTTCTCACGAGAACTGATGGTTTTAAAGTGTGGGACTTTCCCTCTTGATCTCTCTCTCTCTCTCCTGCTGCCGTGTAAGATGTGCCTTGCTTCCCCTTAACTTTCTGCCACATTTGTAAGTTTCCTGAGGCCTCCCCAGCCATGTAGAACTGTGAGTCAATTAAACCTCTTTTCTTTATAAATTACACAATCTCAGGTAATTCTTCATAGCAATGTGTAAATGAACTGATACACTAAGCTTTTCAAAATTTCAAGTTTACTGCCTTTATGTATGAAGAGTTTGGTCTGGTAGAGCTCAGAACACAATTCTATTATAAATCATAGCTAAAGAATATGCAAAATATAATTTAAGGAAACTTTCACCCCAGACGGAAAAATGAAGTAGAAAGTCTTTTGCTATGGGGTGGCTGCAGGGGAAAGGGCAAAGAAGAGGCACATGCAACAGAAAATGGGAGGGGGGTGATGCTGCCTGAAACAGTTAGTGACCTGCCTCCCCCACCTCTGTAGATCTGAGGCCAAGAATGGAAGCCCCTTGGATGGGTTGAGATGGAAAGCCAAAAGAAGAAGGTGTTTATGCCCAATTTAGCCATCGCTGCCTTTCTCTGATCTCCACTGACCAGAGAGACCCCCAGGTGCCCCCCAGAAATAGGTATGGAGAGTGAGAAGGGCACTACGGTGATGCAAGCCAGGCCCCTGACTCAAAACTTGACATTACCACATGCTGCCACCTCATTCTTCATGCCCTCTGAAGTCCAGTATTACCACAATGCAGCCCCTCAGTCCATGTCGGCCCCTGCTGTGGCCCTTCATTCTGCTTTCAACATGAAAGCACTTGGGCATGGGAAGGAAGCATACACCCACATACAGGACCCCACCAGAGTTCAGAGACGGTGTCATGCCACAGCCCATCCCACATGGGTGATCTGTCCTACAAATGAAGCTTCGGTGCAGTTTAAAGTCCTGCCTGGAGATCCAAGATGGCCGCTTAGGAGGAAGTCAGAATTGCAGCTCCGAGAGAAGGTGCTGAGGATGAGTGGACGCCACATTTCCAGACGGACTTTTACTGCCCACAGACCAGGAGATTCACAGGAGGAGAAGCCCCACGGGTCACCAGTGCCACTGGTTTGAGCGGCATGACCGCTCAGCCTATGCCCTGGGGCAGGGGGCAGCAGCTTCTTATGCAGAGTGAGAGAGATGGAGTTCCCTCTGAGCCAGCAAGGGGAGCTGAAGCAGGGAGCCAAGCCCGGAGACTCCCGGGCAAGGGCGCGCCATGAATCTCAGAGCCGCTGCTTTGGCTGACGCAGCGCCACACAGGGCAACGGATTTTAACTGCCCACAGACCAAGAGATTCACAGGTGGAGAAGCTCCATGGGTTCCCAGCGCCGCTGGTTGGACCGGAGCAGCCACTTAGCCTGCACTGGGGGCAGGGAGCAGTGGCTCCTTGAGCAAAGTGAACGAGACTGTGTCCCCTCTGGGCCAGCAAGGGGAGCTGAGGCAAGGAGTCAAGCCAAGAGATTCCCGGGCAAAGAGGGCACCACTGGAAACACGGCTGAACTCGGGAAGGTCCAGCACTGTGGGGGAGGGGCGTCCTCCATTGGGAAACACCCTGCAGTTCCCGGGGCAATCTGCCGTAACCAAGACAACCCGCCACTACAGAGACTCCGTCACTACAGGGGCGGGCCAGCATAGCGGAAGCAGTTCTAACTACACCCATATAAACAGGACTGCAGGGAAGCTCACATGGAAGCTGGGCGGAGCCCACAGCAGCTCAGCGAAGCCTCTGCAGGCTGAGTGTGACTAGACTGCCACCTTGTGGGCAGGGAAAATGGAAGCAACACAGCTGAAAAGCATAAAGCCCTAACTCCCGGAGACAGAACACCTGGGGGGAAGAAAAGGGGGTTTATGAGTTCAGCTGCTGCAGATTTAACATTACCAAAATCAGAAAGACAGCAACTACAAAGTCAATAGGTGGATAAATCCACAAAGATGGGAAGAAACCAGCACAAAAAGGATGAAAACACCCAAAACCAGAACACCTCTCCTCCTACAAGGGAGCATAACTCCTCACCAGCACGGGAACAAGACTGGATGGAGAATGAGTGTGATGAAATGACAGAATCAGCTTTCAGAAAGTGGATAATAAGAAACTTCCGTGAGCTAAAAGAACATGTTCTAACCCAATGCAAAGAAACTAAGAACCTTGAGAAAAGACTTGATGAAATGCTAACGAGAATGGACAACTTAGAGAGGAATATGAGTGAATTGATGGAGCTGAAAAACACAACACAACAACTTCGCGAAGCATGCACAAGTTTCAACAGCCGAATTGACCAAGCAGAAGAAAGGATATCAGAAGTCGAAGATCAACTCAATGAAATAAAACGAGAAGGGAAGATTAGAGAAAACAAGGTAAAAAGGAATGAACAGAGTCAACAAGAAATATGGGACTACGTGAAAAGACCTAATCTACATTTGATAGGTGTACCTGAATGTGACAAAGAGAATGCATCCAAGCTGGAAAATACTCTTCAGGATATTATCCAGGAAAACTTCCCCAACCTAGCAAGGCAGGCCAATATTCAAGTCCAGGAAATACAGAGAACACCACAAAGATATTCTTCTAGAAGAGCAACCCCAAGGCACATAATCATCAGATTCACCAGGGTTGAAAAGAAGGAGAAAATACTAAGGGCAGCCAGAGAGAAAGGTCGGGTTACCCACAAAGGGAAACGCATCAGACTCACAGCAGCTCTCTCAGCAGAAACCCTACAGGTCAGAAGAGAGTGGGGGCCGATATTCAACATCCTTAAAGAAAAGAACTTTCAACCCAGAATTTCATATCCAGCCAATCTAAGCTTCATAAGTGAAGGAAAAATAAAATCCTTTGTGAACAAGCAAGTACTCACAGATTTCATCACCACCAGACCAGCTTTACAAGAGCTCCTGAAGGAGACACTACACATAGAAAAAAACAACCAGCACCAGCCACTCCAAAAATGCAAGAAATGGTAAAGAGCAGCAACACAATGAAGAATCTGCATCAACCAATGGGCAAAACAGCCAGCTAGCATCAAAATGACAGGATCAAATTCACACATAACAATATTAACCCTAAATGTAAATGGACTAAATGCCCCAATCAAAAGACACAGACTGGCAAATTGGATAAAAAGCCAAAACCCATCAGTATGCTGTATCCAGGAAACCCACCTCACATGCAAGGATACACAAAGGCTCAAAATAAAGGGATGGAGGAACATTTACCAAGCAAATGGAGAGCAAAAAAAAGCAAGAGTTGCAATTCTCATCTCTGATAAAATAGACTTTAAAGCAACAAAGATCAAAAGAGACAAAGAAGGACATTACATAATGGTAAAAGGATCAATGCAACACGAAGAGCTAACGATCCTAAATATATATGCACCTAATACAGGAGCACCCAGATACATAAGGCAAGTTCTTAAAAACTTGCAAAGAGACTTAGACTCTCACACAATAATAGTGGGAGACTTCAACACACCATTGTCAATATTAGACAGATCAATGAGACAGAAAATTAATAAGGATATCCAGGACTTGAACTCAGACCTGGAACAAGCAAACCTAATAGACGTTTACAGAACTCTCCACCCCAAATCCACAGAATACACATTCTTCTCAGCACCACATCACACCTACTCTAAAATTGACCACATAATTGGAAGTAAATCACTCCTCAGCAAATGCAAAAGAACGGAAACCATAACAAACAGTCTCTCAGACCACAGTGCAATCAAGTTAGAACTCAGAATTCAGAAACCAACCCAGAACCTCACAGCCTCATGGAAAATGAACAACTTTCTACTGAATGTGACTGGATAAACACTGAAATGAAGGCAGAAATAAAGATGTTCTTCGAAACCAATGAGAATGAAGACACCACATACCAGAATCTCTGGGACACATTTAAAGCAGTCTCTAGAGGAAAAGATATAGCAATAAGTGCCCACATGAGAAGAAAGGAGAGAACTAAAATTGACACCCTATCGTCAAAATTGAAAGAGCTAGAGGAGCAAGATCAAAAAAACTCAAAACCTAGCAGAAGATAAGAAATAACTAAGATCAAAGCAGAATTGAAAGAGATAGAGACACAAAAAACCCTACAAAAAATCAATAAATCCAGGAGCTGGTTTTTTGAAAAGATCAGCAAAATAGACAGACCACTACCCAGACTAATAAAAAAGAAAAGAGAGAACAACCAAATAGATGCAATAAAAAATGATAAAGGGGATATCACCACAGATTCCACAGAAATTCAAACCATCATCAGAGATTATTACAAACAACTCTATGCACATAAATTAGAAAGCCTGGAAGAAATGAACAAGTTCCTGGACCATAGCCTCCTCCTATGCCTAAACCAGGAAGAAGTCAAAACCCTGAATAGACCAATAACAAGGTCTGAAATCGAGGCAGCAATTAAGAGCCTACCACCCAAAAAAAGCCCAGGCCCAGATGGGTTCACAGCCGAATTCTACCAGACATACAAAGAGGAACTGGTACCATTCCTACTGAAACTATTCCAAATAATCCAAAAAGAGGGAATCCTTCCCAAATCATTTTATGAGACCAACATCATCCTAATACCAAAACCCGGCAGAGACTCAACAAAAAAAGAAAACTACAGGCCAATATCCATGATGAACATAGATGCAAAAATCTTCAATAAAATACTGGCAAGTCGATTACAACAGCACATCAAAAAGCTTATCCACCATGATCAAGTAGGATTCATCCCGGGGATGCAAGGCTGGTTCAATATACGCAAGTCTATAAATGTAATTCACCACATAAACAGAACCAAAAACAAAAACCACATGATTAGGAGAGAGATCCAAGATGGCTGATGATTAGCAGCTCGGGCACGTACCTCCCAGTGAAAGCGCAAAGAACGAGAGGACGCCACACTTTCAGACGAATATTAGTTGCTCACGGACCAGGAGATTCCCAGTGGAGGAGCTCCACGGGTCGCCAGGGCGACTCTTGTGGCCGGCGTGGCGGTTTTGCTGGTGCCTTAGCACGCCAGTTCTTGGTGCAGAGTCTGGAGATTCCCGGGCAGAAAAGCACCATCAATCTTAACACCGCTGTTTTGGCCGGCTCAGTGGATTGCTCAGATTTCGGCGCAGGGAATCAACAAGTTGGACGTCAGAGACCCAGTTAGAAAGTCGGTAATTATAAAGACGACAGACGGACAAATATATAATGAAGGGAAGAAACCAGCGTAAAAAGGTAGAGAATACGCAAAACCAGAATGCCTCTCCCTCTACAGGGGATTGCAATTCCTCATCAGTAACGGAACAAGGCTTAATAGATTACACGTGTGTTCCAATAACAGAAGCAGGCTTCAAAACGTGGGTGATAAGAAACTTCTGTGAATTAAAAGAACTTGTTCTAACCCAATGCAAAGAAACTAAGAACCTTGAAAAAAGGTTTGACGAAATGTTAACGAGAATGGACAATTTAGAGAAGAATATAAGTGAATTGATGGAGCTGAAAAACACAACACGAGAACTTCGCGAAGCATGCACAAGTTTAAACAGTCGAATTGATCAAGCAGAAGGAAGGATATCAGAAGTCGAGGACCAGCTCAGTGAAATGAAACGAGAAGACAAGAATGCAGAAAAAAGGATGAAAAGGAATGAGCAAAGTCTCCAGGAAATATGGGACTATGTGAAAAGACCTAATTTACGTTTGATAGGTGTACCTGAATGTGATGAAGAGAATGAATCCAAGTTGGAAAATACTCTTCAGGATATCATTCAGGAAAATTTTCCCAACCTGGCAAGGCAGGGTAATATTCAACTCCAGGTAATACAGAGAACACCACAAAGATATTCTTCAAGAAGACCAACCCCAAGGCACATAATCGCCAGATTTATTAGGGTTGAAATGAAGGAGAAAATACTAAGGGCAGCCAGAGAGAAAGGTCAGGTTACCCATAAAGGGAAACCTATCAGACTTACAGCAGATCTCTCAGCAGAAACCCTGCAAGCCAGAAGAGAGTGGGGACCAATATTTAACATCCTTAAAGAAAAGAACTTTCAACCCAGAATTTCCTATCCAGCCAAACTAAGCTTTATGAACGAAGGAAAAATTAAATCTTTTGCGAACAAACAAGTACTTAGAGAGTTCACCACCACCAGGCCTGCTTTACAAGAGCTTCTGAAAGAAGCACTATACATATAAAGGAACAACCAATATCAGCCTTTCCAAAAATATATCAAAAAGCAAAGAACTTTAACACAATAAAAAATTTACATCAACTAATGGGCAAAACAGCCAGCTAGCATCAAACGCCGGTATTAAACTTATATATATTTTAATTGGATAAAAAGCCAAAACCCATCGGTATGCTGCATCCGGGCCCATCTTACATGCAACAATACATAAAGACTCAGAGAGAAGGAGGAAGATTTACCAATCAAACAGAGAGTAAAAATAAACTAATAAACAAAAAGCAGGAGATGCAATTCTCGCCTCTGATAAAGTAGACTTTAAAGCAACAAAGATCAAAAGAGGCGAGGAATGACATTACATAATGGCAAAAGGATCAATGCAACAAGAAGAGCTAACGATTCTATAGATCAACGAGACAGAAAATTAACAAGGACATCCAGGACTTGAACTCAGACCTAGAACAACTAAACTTAATAAACATTTATAGAACTCTCCACTTCAAATACACAAAACATACATTACCACCTCACACCTATTCCAAAGGTGACTATATAATTGGAAGTAAATCACTCCTCAGTAATCGCATAGCATTTCATAGGTTTAAATGAAATATTGGTTGGCTGTTTGTTTGTTATCTTCTTCCCTTATTCCTTCCTGACTACATCATTAAGTATAATTATCAGTATAAAAGAGGTTTTCAATACCCATTACTAAATTGCATTCTAGCCTGGGCAAGAAAGCAATACTCCCATTCTCTCTCCCTCTTTCTTTTCCTTCTCCCTCCTCCCCATTCTCTCTCTCTCTTTCTCTTCCTTTTTCCTCCTTCCTATTCTCTCTCTCTCTTTCTCTTAAAAAAAAAAAAAAAATCATTTCATTAGTTGCTAAGTTATTCTTGCTATGTTTAAAAAAAAAAAAAAAAAAAAAAAAAAAAAAACCACATGATTATCTCAACTGATGCAGAGAAGGCCTTCGACAAAATTCAACAGCCCTTTGTGCTAAAAACTCTCAATAAACTAGGTATCGATGGAACGTATCTCAAAATAATAAAAGCTATTTACGACAAACCAAAAGCCAACATCATACTGAATGGGCAAAAACTGGAAGCATTCCCTTTGAAATCTGGCACTAGACAAGGATGCCCTCTCTCACCACTCCTATTCAATATAGTATTGGAAGTTCTAGCCAGAGCAATCAGGCAAGAAAAAGAAATAAAGGGTATTCAATTAGGAAAGGAGGAAGTCAAATTGTCTCTATTTGCAGATGACATGATTGTATATCTAGAAGACCCCATCATCTCAGCCCAAAATCTCCTGAAACTGATAAGCAACTTCAGCAAAGTCTCAGGATACAAAATCAATGTGCAAAAATCACAAGCATTCCTATACACCAATAACAGACTTAAAGAGAGCCAAATCAAGAACGAACTGCCATTCACAATTGCTACAAAGAGAATAAAATACCTAGGAATACAACTAACAAGGAACCATCAAAAACGATGAGTTCGCGTCCTTTGTAGGGACATGGATAAACCTGGAAACCATCATTCTCAGCAAACTGACACAAGAACACAAAATCAAACATCGCATGTTCTCACTCATAGACGGGTATTGAACAATGGGAACACATGGACATAGGGAGGGGAGCACTATACACTGGGTTCTGTTGGGGGGGAATGGGGGGGACAGCGGGGGGTAGGGAGTTGGGGAGAGACAGCATTGGGAGAAATGCCAGATATAGGTGAAGGGGAGGAAGGCAGCAAATCACACTGCCATGTGTGCACCTATGCAACAACCTTGCATGTTTTTCACATGTACCCCAAAACCTAAAATGCAATTTAAAAAAAAGAATATATTTTTATATGGTACCACAGTGTTCTTTTTCAAAGGGACTTGCCCTTCTCTTCAATTAATAACTAGTTCAGATCTGGAGTGGGCAAGGGATCATGATTCCACTGTAGTGGCTGACATTGGCCTTTTGCAGTGTTTTCATTGGCTGTCCATCTCTCTTGCTCTGAGGAAGAGCAGGGTTCATTACCATGATGAATAGTTTCACGTGTGTCAAGGCCCCCTCATTCCCACTCCAACCTTACCATCTACTATGTTAATTATGACCATCTTGCTCTGACGGTTAAGTGCCTCCACAATGTTCCAGAGAGCCCTATCATCCCAATTGACAAGAGGCAGCCCTGTTTTTCTAATTAGTCATATATGGGATTCAGGATAGGTTTTCAATCAAGGCTTGAACTCAGAAGCATTTTCTGGTTTTTATTTAATTTACTTATTCATTTGTTCTCCTTGGGAATGTCTGTGGTTTTATACATTAGAATTCCTAGCTCTCTCCTTCTAATCCTTTTTTCCTTCACAATTTTTATTTTTATGTTTTTGTTTTATATTTCTGTAGTTTTGCTTGATTTTTCTGACCATTAATTTGGTGTTTCATATGTGTGTTTTTGTTTTTGTTTTTGCTTTTGAGACAGAGTCTCGCTGTGTCCCCCAGGCTGGAGTGCAGTGACAAGATGTCAGTTCACTGCAACCTCTACCTCCTGGGTTCAAGCAATTCTCCTGCCTCAGCCTCCTGAGTAGCTGGGATTACAGACACGCACCAACACATCCAGCTAATTTTTGTATTTTTTAGTAGAGACAGAATTTCTCCATGTTGGCCAGGCTGGTCTTGAACTTCTGGCCTCAAGTGATCTCCCAATTTGGTCTCCCAAAGTGCTGGAATTACAGGCATGAACCACCACATTCAGCCTCATTAATCTGGTTCTCAAGAGTGATCACTCTTTTTTTTTTGAGACGCAGTCTCACTCTTTCACCAGGCACTAGGCTAGAGTGCAGTGGCATGATCTCGGCTCACTGAAACTTGTCTCCTGGCTTCAAGCAATTCTCCTGCCTCAGCCTCCTGAGTAGCTGGGACTACACGTGCACACCACCACGCCCAGCTAATTTTTGTATTTTTCAGTAGAGATGGGGTTTCACTATATTGGCCAGGATAGTCTCGATCTCTTGACCTCGTGATCTGCCTGCCTCGGCCTCCCAAAATGCTGGGATTACAGGCGTGAGCCACCGCAAATCTTATTTTTTCTACTTACTGCATTTTTTATTAGAAAATCATGTTTATTCATTCTAAGAAGTCCTTTGTATGTGTGTGTGTGTGTGTGTGTGTGTGTGTGTGTGTGGTGGTGGTGGTAGTGTTATTGTTGTTGTTTGCTGAAGTTCTCTTCTGATTCTCTTAATTGGTCATTGGCCATGGTTGAGTTCTGCTCCAATATTCTTCTTCCCAGTCTGTGCAAATGAAGGCAGGACCAACAAAAGTGCAGCCCCTCAGGCACCAGAGAGCAGCTCATCCTGATGTCTGTGGCCTCTGCAATGCCAGTGTGGTCAAGGTAATCACTAAGCAGTCATACCAAAGACGGTCCCTCCTGCCATCGCTGTCTCATCATGCTGTTCTCTCCTGACACCAGGCATCAGGGTCTTCTCAGTAAAGACTCATAAGCTCTGCTGCCAAGCTGCATAGCCTTAGTCTCCCAAGTCACAACTTCCTTGCAAAAAGCTCCTTCCCATTCCACATGACTACTGACCCCCAGACTCTGGGCACTGAGGAGCCTCTGGGCAGGACACACATCCCAATCCCTACAGATGTCCCTCTCCAGGAGCTGTGTTCTCCCTTCCATACCAACAGCAGATGAATGGGGTTTCTGGCTCATTCCATGGCTCTGTTCTGAAGGAGAGCATCCCCTTAATTGTGCCCTGTCTTAGCGGAGCCCTCCTGAAAAGCATCCATTCTGTACCTTTGTCTCAGTGCACTTTTCCTTGGGGGAGGCACAGTGACCAAGAATTTCAATTCATCTTCTCCAACTAGGAGAGAATCAAAATACCTCCACACATGGATCAGCATTCTTGGCATTTCCTGTTTCTTCAACCCACATTTCTAGTATGCATTCAATTCACTCAACAGTACTGGATTAAACTTTCACCTGTCATGCACGATAGTGAGAAGTCAGAAGAGACAGCACATCGTGTCTAAGAACATTAGCTTCAGTGATGAGGAGTTGACAGCAAATGAAATAAGAAAAAAAGAAAGAAGCTATCACAGCAATCCAAGAAAGAGGACGAACCCTGAACAAAAGTACTAACAAAGGTGCAGAGATGGGAGGAACTCTGTGACCTATATGGAGGAGGTAGACCCTGCAGGACTGGGGACTAAGGAAGTATTATGGGAGAACAAGGAGGAGGAGTCCAGATGCACTCACTGCGTACTCCTCATGTGTCTGCAAGTCTACAAAACAAGGAGCAGATTTTTGGAAGAAAATTCCTGTTTTGAATTTGTTGAATTTAAGGTACCTAGGGAACATCCAAGTGACAGAGACAGAACGTAGTAACTGTACCATGTATCTAAGGCCTGGGGTGAGATCTAGGTTGGACTGTCATCAACATTTACATGGTAGTTATGCCGCAGGTGTGGACAAGGCCACCACAGGATCCTGCAAAGCAAGGAAAGCAAGGCAAGAACAGCCCTGAGGAAGATCAACATTAAGGAGCAGATAAAGAAACACATAAGGGAGACTGAGCAGTAGAACCATGAGAGAAGAAATAACAGAAGCAGGGGAGACTTAAAGAAGGATGGTTACCAATGTGGAGCCAGAGTACAGCCACATACGTTGTGCACTGCACAACACTGCAGGTCATCATATGGATATTAATGGCATCCAGTGCACAACCTGCCTAACCAGGTGTGGCAGAGCTCACAGTATGGTCAAGATCAGAAATAAATGTGTCCACTGGCTTTGGTGCTCTGTGAAGTCGGGTGACCTTGGCAAAGCAGTTGCATTGGTGAGTGCAGGAGACAGTACTGTGGGAGAAGACGTAAATGAAATGGCCTTGAGTGGAGGCAGCTTGCTGTGAGGGGGAGGGAGACAGGTGGGTGAGTGTTCAGGTCTGCTACGGCTCCTGCACTTTCTATTGGAATGCTCAGCTCTTCTAGCCTCAGATCAGAGCCTTTGCCTTTGCTCCCAGGACCTGGACTGCTCTTCCACCAAAACTCTCCAGGGCTGGCTTCTACCAATCACGCAGCTAACCTCATGAGAAAGGTCTTTCTTCCCTTACATGTGACCCCTGCTAACCCTCCCCTTCACTGTCTAATACACAGGGACACTTTTATTTCTTCAGAGCACTTCAACTGAAATTGTCTTACTTAGTTGTGTATTTCTTCTCCAACAAGTACGTCAGCCCCAAGAGCAGAGCTCTCATCCACCCTGTGAAGCGTAGCTCTAGTGCCTTGAACTGGTGCCTGGCACATGGTAGGGGGTCAGCAAATGTTGGCTAATTTGGGTTCAAAAGATGTACCTGGCACAGGCCATGCAAGAAAAGCGTCCTCTTGGACACATAATGCTACTAAAAGCAGGTAAAGCAGACAAACCTAGAGACTTGGCTTAAACCTGGTGTTAGCTTAATTCTTAAGTCACAGTCAGACTTCATCCCGTCCTGCACCTATGTAGTCTGGAAACTTCTCCTCCACCTGTCCAGCCCACTCCCTGCCTGGGTCTTTGTACCATCACCCTGCAGAGCCCAGGACACCAGCTGCCCCATGACCACCCAGGTGGCGACAGGTCCCACCACGGCCTCCTGCTCCCCTCCCCCGGGGAATTTTTATTCTCTAGAAGAGTACTACATACACACCAAGAAAATTTGAGAATGACAGAGAAGTATGACAAAGCAGGAACAGAGAAATCGCCCATAATCTTCCCACTTTTAGCATATTAGAATAGTTCCCTATTGCCTTTTCAATGCATTTTTTTCTTAAGACAATCTGTAAATAATTCACTAACCATTTTCCTCACTATATTGTTAGCATCTATTGTCATTGAAAATTATTCCATAAATGATTAAATACCAACAGCTATATTTCACTATCTGGATAATTTATACTTACCCAGTTGTCAGTTGTCTTTTAAATCTTTTTTGGGGGGTGGGGGCAGCTTTTGAGCCCACTGAAATAAAAAAAAATTAGACTTTGGCCAGGTATGGTGCTCATCCCTGTGATCCCAGCACTTTGGGAGGCTGAGGCAGGATTCCTTGAGGCCAGGAGTTCAAGACCAGCCTGGTCAACATAGTGAGATCTAGTCTCTATCTGAAAAACTTTTTAAATAAATTTAAAAATTAAAAGACTTTTTTTTTTTGGCCAGGCACAGTGGCTCACACCTGTAATCCCAGCACTTTGGGAGGCCGAGGCAGGTGGATCACCTGAGTTCAGGAGTTCAAGACCAGCCTGACAAACATGATGAAACCCTGTCTCTACTAAAAATACAAAATTAGCCAGGTGTGGTGGCACATGCCTGTAATCCCAGCTACTCGGGAGGCTGAGGCAGGAGAATCACTTGAACCCAGGAGGTGGACATTGCAGTGGGCTGAGATTACGCCATTGCACTCCAGCCTAGGCAACAAGAGCGAAATTCCATCTCAAGAAAAAAAAAATAGATTTTTTTTCTCTTTCTAATGTGGCCATAGACATCTATCTCCAAGTATAAATATTTGCGTATATTTTTAAATGTTTCCTCAGGACAAATATCCATCTTGATATGGCACTTGATACAGTTCCTGACAAAGGCAGGCAGAGCCAGATAAAAACCTTTAGAAACCCTAAGCATCAAAAAACTATCAAAATCCTTCCATGTAAGTCTTAATACAAAACAACCTAACAATTATATGACACTGCACGCTTTCCTTTGTAGTAGTAACAGGAGTAAAAATTCATGATTATCAGAAATCTGTTTCTTCTGCTAGCCCAGAAGCTCCCCAAGCACAGGGACACTATCCCCTGTGCTCTGTCATTCCTAGAGGGATGAGCGGGTCACCAAAGTACCGATGAGAATGTGAAAGACAAAAACTGTTAAATCAGAGTCCTCCAAACACCAACTCACCTCCTGCCACCCCAACTTCACGATCAGCAGCAGAACTCATATCCACATCAGTTCCATTTATTCTTTGTACAAATATTTTACAGTTTTATTTTTAAATCATTTACACATATTCATACAAAGAAAAATAAATTTCAGGATGGAATCTTGGGACCATGGTAGTTTAAAAAAAAAAATCTCTCTGATCATTAGCTACTGAAGACAAGGCAAGAGGCTTAGCAGTCATTATCTCCCCATGCAGGGGACAATTGGGAAGAATCCAAGCTGCTTCCTCATCTTCCTTCAATCTTCACCTTCCAGAGACAAGATGGGGGAAAGGGATTTTCCAATGCTCTCCCCTAAAAACATTTCAAGAAGTATAGCAAAGGCTTATGGTAACACTGAACCTATTTGCTAGAAATCTGCGAGATTGTAATTTCTGAACCACCTTTCTAGAAGAGTTAACTCAATTCCCATTCACAGGTGCTTCTAAGAGGAGGAGGGTTTGCTGCACTCACCACACCCCCTTCCCACTTGCTCTGTCCTCCCAACGCTCCAGAACAGAGCCCTAGATCTCATATGATCTAGCGCCTCCCTGCTCCCACCTAGCCTCCTTTCACAAGTGAACCTTCCTCCAACCCCACACACCCAGACACTCTGTAGCAACTGGCCCTGGCAGCTCCTGAGGACCACTGTGATGATGACACAGGATTACTGCATCAGCATCATGCTCACAGGGAATCAGAGCTCAGCCAGGAGAGGTCCAAGAATAACAGAACTATGAACACTTCTACCAAAACTCAGCTCTGCTAAGCCAAATCAACAATTCAACCAAACAGGGGAACTCCTAGCACGTCTCACCCCAGGCCATCATCATTAGAGGCGCACAGCAAATGACCCTCCTAGTTACACTGCCCGAGGAAGCTGGACTATTATCAATTCCCAGTAAAAGGGAGGGAAAGGACAGACATTACAAATGTGGTAGACCCTACCAGAAACGGCAGCTGATGACAACAGTTACCCTAAATCATTGGGTCCTACCCAAAAAGCAGCACCAAGAAAAGGCATGATGAGCAGAGAGATCTGTAGCTGGATGTACAGCCCTTGAATTACCAAGGGACTCAGAGATAATGCAGCTCATTTTCCCACAATTATGCAGGAACTAGAACACAGACTACCCACCCCTACGTTGAGGCAGTTCCTGAAAGGTCGTACCGCTTATGGTCATCAGCCCATCCCCTTGGTAGGCCCATTTGGGGAGAAGGAATCACATCCAGAGCGGGGACCCCTCCAGTGGACACTCACAGGGCAGCCCATCCCACTGTCACTGGGGCAGGCCAAACATAGTTAGGAGGGTGGACAGATCCCGGGCATCAGCTGCACCATAGGCATCGCTCTGGCCTAACATAGACAATGCCAAACGCAGGGTGCTCCAGATGTTCTCCGACATGGCGCCTCCTTCACCCCGAGGGCCCCGGCTTTTCCTCTGCATGTTCAGGGCCTCCAGAAAGTGCTCTACAGCCTCCCTATAAGGAAGAAGAGGAATGAGAGCTGGTACTGAACAACAATGGAAGGAAGCAGGTCAGCTAGCAGCAGGAGAGAGAGAAAGCTGGGCTGGCTAGCCAAACAGGATCTGAGAATGAGGAGCTAGGGCCACAGGCAAGGAGAAAAAGTTCATTCATTCATTGCTTAGTAGTTACTCTCACCGGTGAGCACCAAGGTTGATGCAGCTGATGCCCAGATTATAGCGGGACCGGATATAGCCAGGTTGGAGCTCGAGGGCCCGGCGGTATGCAGCTACTGCTTCTTCACTCTGGTTTCCATTGGCCAAAGTGGCCCCTAGCTTATTCCACAGCAAATAGTCCTGGGATAGGGATGCAGAAGGGAAAGGAACAGCTCAACTCAGATCAAATTCTGCCCATTACTTCTACTGCTTCACTACTCTGTTTAGCTAACGTTTCATCCCATTCCATTCTCAACAGTTCACTGTGAGTTGCTACAACGTAACCCCTCTCACCCTATGCCGACTCCCTTATATCCAGATGACCCTAGACTCCCACCCTTGTTTTCTCAATCCTCCCAAGGCAGTCAGTGCATGGAACACTGGAATGAAATACCCCATGACTCCAAAAGTCTGAACAAATTATTCTTTTTTGTGGCAGGGGGCAGGGTCTTGCTATGTTGCCCAGACTTGATTTGAACTCCCAGGCTCAAGTGATCCTCCTACTTTAGCATCCCAAGTAGCTGGGACTACAAGCATGCACCATCAAACACCCAGCTTCCCAATAAATGATTCTTCAATAAAGTACAGAATCATGTCCCACTTCCGTTCCTCTCCTAGGCTCACATTGGGACGAACACTGAGGGCAGCTGTGAAGCAGTCCACAGCCTTGTCATACTCCCCACTCAGGTTGAAAAGGACTCCCAAGCCACACTGCACATCAGGGTCAATGGAGGTAGGGTCCAGCCGCACAGCTGCCAGGAAGAGCTCTTTCACTTCAAGAAACAGGGAGCTGGATGAAAAGGAAAAGAAACACAAAAAAAGTAGGTAGATGAATGTCTATATTTCCATTCCTCCAAAATTAATTCCTTCACTGGTCAATCATATCTACAAGATTCATCAATCTATCAGTCATCCCTTCTACTCTCAAAGTTCAATGTAAAAACCTGTTTTTCTATTTCATCCTAGTACTGAACTGTACTTTCCCAGCCCACTCTCAAGACCCTTTGGTCTCAATCTATCCAAACTTCCAAAATCAAGGCCACCCTCCTACTGGGACTTAGGTTACTATAATTCCTCATCCTAGGGACCCCTCATACTCACTCAGACAACAGAGACCCCAGGATACGCTTGCTGGGGCCCAGTCCTGCCCCACCAGCCCCTTCTTTGGCAGGTGTCACCAGATGGGCATAGGCTGGTGTGTAGCGCAGCCAGTCCCGCAGGGTTTCACAGGCCTGTCGCTGCAGGGACTCATTGGTGAAGCTCACGGCCAGCGCCATCAGTGCTGTCTGGTTATCTGGCTTTAGCTCCAGACACCTGTTTGATCAGGGATGGGCAGACTTGGTATCTGCAATGATACTGGCACATGTGAGCACCCTGAAATCTAAGCCAAGCTTTGAAATGCAGAGTCACAATGACCTCACCTGTGACTCCTCTGACACCTGAGTTAATAGTAAAGTTACAGATCTAGGAGAAAGGGGAAAGTTTTAGCAGCCAAGGAACCAATCAAAGGCCTACAAATAAAATCAAAAGCTGACGAAGTAATGGAACTCACTCCAACCCTCAGAGTTTCACCATAAGAAAACACTCCTGTTAGCACCCAGAAAAAAGACAAGGATCCAGGTCTGGGCTTCTGTCATTCAAAAGGTTATGTGCAGAGCCTTGGAAGCACCTCATCCACACCTTTCAGTGTACTCACCTCCGCAATGCACTGATGGCTAATAGTTCTTGTTCATTCTCTGCCTGGGTGGTACCCAGATACTGCCAAGCCTAGAGGAAAGTTGACAGATTCCATCATCCCATATTCACCTCTCCATTCTCCCTCCCCCTGGCTTCCCCTACTCATCATCTCACTCTCAAGCTCCTATCCTAGGCCATCGCCCAGGCCCTAACCCATCTGCACTACTCTCCTTGGGGCCTTCCTCAGAATGGAGGAAGCAGTCTCTAGTTGGAAATCAGAATATGGAGTCACTCACTTCCATGTGCTTAGGATCCTGCTGCACAGCTGCCTCAAAAAGCAGCACAGCATTTGGCAGATCCCCCTCCTGAAGTCGCCGCAGCCCTTCTTCAAAAGGCTGAGGGTGATCACGCAAGGGGTTCTCCTCCTCAAACTGGTACCCCTACAAGAAAAGCATGTGAGACACCGAATGAGAGAATCGGCACCGTCAAAGCAGCAGGGATGCGAGGAAGACAACCAACAGGCAGAGAAGCTGAGGGCCTCCAAACGGGTTTCTGAATTACTTGCTGGCAAATTCTCCGTATTATAAAAAGCATCTATGACAACAAGTAAAATCATTTGGTATCAGGCTCATGCTGCCATCTCCTGTTCACAATACCTGGAAAGCTAGGCAAGTCTAGAAACTCATCCATGCTGGAAATAAGCTTATTTTAGGAAGTCTTCACAGGCTGTATTCCCACACCTTGACTTCTCACCACGGGACAGAACATGCTTCTCAACAGGATCTACTTATACTAATGAGATAAACTGTCCCTAGCTATTCAAAGTGCATTTCTTGTTATCCTTCAACAATGTGATAGTGTTTAAAGGAAATGCTGGAGTCCTGCCATTCAAATATAACTCTTACTTAGTTCACAGAGTCTTTGTACACATCAACTAGATAAAACATGTTCAAGCATTTTAGAAATGTTAACTTATTCCCCAACTTCAGTCTTAACAATTATGAATATTAATCTGTATCTGACAGTTAGTGAAAGCTAGATCCCAAAATCCAGATGGCAGAGAATACTTCAGAAAGACACCATTCTCTTTCAGCTGAGGATTTCTCACTTTAGAGAAGAGTTACAATACTATCTGCAAAGCTTTGTCAACTGGCATTTTACACTAGGCAGAGAAGAAATAAGGTAAAGGAGACCTCACTAGTAAGCAGCACAATTTGGGACATGCAAATAAAAAGTCCCTTTTTGGAGAGTAAATACTTACCATCACAAAATACTATACCAGGATGAAAACAAGATGCAAAATACCAGGCAGAGAGGTCTTTTTAAATGCAGTTAAGAATAAATTCAAATAAAACTGTACGAAATAAAGGCATGAGGCCCTTTTTCATTATTATTATGAAACTGATAAAGAATCAAAAACACTTAACTCTTACAAGCAAAGTTCTAAGTCATGATCAGATGTAAATTATTTGTCACAAATAAAAATTAGATAATTACAACAGGGGTTTAACAAGAGAGATATATTATAGATTTGAGACAAATGTATAAAAAGTATATTTATATTGAAAACAAGTTTGTTTTTGGACATCTCTGTACAATATAAAAACTCAGAAGGCGAAAAATGACACTAGTCCAATGATCAGCAAATTTTTTCTATGAACGGCCAGATAATAAATATTTCAGGCTGCGTGGATCTGCTGCAACTACTCAGCTCTACTGTTATAGTGAAAAAGCAGCCAGACATAAGTCAACAAATGAGCATGGCTGTCTTCCAATAAAATTTTATTTATGAACACTAAAATTTGAATTTTATATAATTTTCACTTGTCACAAAATCTTACTCTTCTTTTGATTTTCTCCAACCATTTAAAAATGTTAAAACCATTCTCAGCTAGTGGATCATTAAAAACACAAAGATTTATTCCACCAGCCAGTTTGCTGACTCCTGCCCTAGACTATTAGAATTCAATAAAATAAATCTTTCTATGTTCAACCTCAACTATTGTTCATCATCAATATATGTTTTAAGCCACTCTACAGAAAAGAGATTACTGTCATCTATGATGGAATTTCCTAATAAAAGTAATTCTTGCCTCTCAGAGCTATTGAGAACATCGAATGGGAATATTCACCAATATCTTACCAAAAAGCTTAAAATATTATCTGTAAACAGCTATGGCCAGGTGCAGTGGCTCATACCTGTAACCCCAGCCCCCTGGGGAAGCCAAGGGGGACAGATCATCTGAGGCCAGGAGTTCGAGATCAGTCTGACCAACATGGAAAAACCCCTTCTCTACTAAAAATACAAAATTAGCCAAGCATGGTGGCACATGCCTATAATCCCAGTTACTCCGGAGGCTGAGACATGAGAATCACTTGAATCAAGGAGGCAGAGGTTGCAGTGAGCTGAGATCATGCCACTGCACTCCAGCCTGGGCAACAAGAGTAAAACTCTGTCTCAAAAAAAAAAAAGCTATTATCCTCATTGCTCTGGATACTTCCTTAAGATATGATGGCCTATATATGACAGCCAGGAGTGACATGAATGCTCTTCAGGTGTCTTCATCAGATAACACAACAACTCAATGCCACCATCTAGCAACCACAGGATTCTCTAAGTTTCCTCTTATCATGCTATCTATTCTCCTTGAGGTCTTATCAACTGCTGATCAAAGAGGAATTTTTCAAAACTAGAATATTTGCTCAGATGATAGAAAAAGAGTACTCTGGAGGATCCCTCAGCAATCCACAGAACACAGGATAAGCTTGGCATCACTGTTGCATCCTGAAAAGCCAAATCCAAATCAAAGGCCAATCATTTTATCTGATACTTGGTCTGCTCCAAAATCTCATAGAATCAAATTGCAGAAATGATCACTACAAAGAATTTGTCCCATCACAGAAACTTCTGTTTTATCATAATAGCAGATTAATATCTGCCTCAGCTGCAATGTAAATTGCCTATGAAAATTTAAGGGCTATCAATAAATAAATAGTACATTCAAAGAGACCCATGAATTTATTTAACAATCAAGAGTCAAATCCACTTTGTTTTTTAAAAGTGCTATTGACATGGAATTCAATATTAACTTAAAGCCAGATACCATCTGACTTGCTTACTGCATCATTTTTTATTGTTTTTTTTTGAGACAGTCTCACTCTATTGCCAGGCTGGAGTGCGGTGGAGTGATCCCGGCTCACTGCGACTTCCATTTTCCAGTTTCAAGCGATTCTCCTGCCTCAGCCTCTCGAGTAGCTGGGACTACAGGCACACACCACCATACCCGGCTAATTTTTTGTACTTTTAGTAGAGACGGGGTTTCACCATGTTGGCCAGGATGGTCTCAATCTCTTGACCTCATGATCCGCCCGCCTCGGCCTCCCAAAGTGCTGTAATGCAAGTATTTATAATCCTAATTTTCAAATATCCCAATGTATCAATGATATCAAGTAGGGCTCAAGAATCTACAAACACAGTTTTAAAGTTTTTAATTAAAAAATGTATTCTGGCCAGCATGTCATAAATATGAGAGTAATAAATGATGAAAGAAAATGCTGCTCATACAAAACTACTATTACATCAACATGTATTAAAAGCATGGACATTTTAATCCCAGCGCTTTGGGAGGCCGAGGCGGGTGGATCACGAGGTCAAGAGATCGAAACCATCCTGGTCAACATGGTGAAACCCCGTCTCTACTAAAAATACAAAAAATTAGCTGGGCATGGTGGTGCGTGCCTGTAATCCCAGCTATTCAGGAGGCTGAGGCAGGAGAATTGCCTGAACCTAGGAGGCGGAGGTTGCAGTGAGCCGAGATCGCGCCATTGCACTCCAGCCTAGGTAACAAGAGCGAAACTCTGTCTCCAAAAAAAAAAAAAAAAAAAGCATGGACATTTTTACCTAAAATGTATAACTTTCCATTTAAAAGTTGATGGGGCCTATGTGACTTATCAAATTGTTAATACAAAATAATAAAAGTATTATCTATGATATTTCCTTCAGTTCTTCCTTATCAAAATTAGATAAATGAACTCATATTCTGGTGAAATACACAGCAAGGTTCCATCTGTCTTTTCCCTTGCATCACACAGGATAGTTAGAAAAATTCAGATCAGACTGGAATAATAAGCAAAATCATATTTTTCCTAATACTGTTCTTCACTGGCTCTCAAACCCTAGCCTTTATCTGAACTGCATCCTCCAGTCTTTGCACAGCTCCCTTATTACATCAAGATCCATCTCCAGCATGCTGCTTTGCATCTCAGGCCCTGGTCCCAGCCCCAGAATCCTTTGCCATCCAGATCTGAGCTGAGAAAAAGACATCACTACTCACCTCCCCAGTTTGTTTTGCCTTTTTTCAAAACCAAGCAATTCTTTCCCCTCTTCATGCTTCAACTCAGGAGCTCAATTATTAAACACATCCCAAAATACCCTACAACCCACAAGCAGATTTGTCTTTTAGTGAGACCCCAGAAGTAATACATGCTTCTAAGTCAACAGCATATGCTATATGCAAAATGCAATCATCTTTCATACTGACTACTAGGAAATTTTCCTAATATTTTAAGTTACTTAATATAAATTCTTTGAAAACCCTAAATTAGGGCAAGTGGCTAGTACCTATAAGAGATCAGAACTTAAAATGAACATATGAGTTTAAAAAGTAAACAGATATTAAGATGTAGAGGCAGAGGTATAGTCTATCCACTAATACTCCCTACAAAGGAGTCAGCAGTCTTCTCAAAAAGTTCCCAATCCGACCTCCAAGCAGAGCTACTTCCACTGTGCTCTTAATGTACCATGTGCAAACCTCCTTCATAGGTGTTATGTCACTGGACTGTTATTATTTGACAAGAGTAGTCTCATTAACATCTATATCCCAAGAATAAAGTATACACTCAATCACTGAAGGAGAACAAGAGCAAGGGAATGTTTCAGACTTCTTTTCATGGAAAGGGACTCAAGAAAATACTTAAAAGCACCCTTCAAATTCAGGATTAACGGAAAGACATTAAAAAGAAGGAAGTTCTGGAACCTGAAAGGTAAGAACTAAGAGTTTTTACCTTACCTTATCATAGGTAGCTGACGTAAGGTCATCATAGTCAGAGAGCCAGGGGTGAGCCTCAGCATCCCGTTTTGCCATCTCCTCCAACTCTGCCTGCAACTTGTCCCAGAAATCGACATCAGACTGTAAGGAAGGGAAGGCAGATAGAAAAAGGAGGTCCATTATGACCACCCCACCCTACTCTCAGCCCTGCTGGGACTGATTCCCTAAGGCAGCAGTTCTTGAATTTCAACATGTTTAAGAATCATCTGAAGAACTTTTCAAAAATGCAGATGCCAGATGGGCGTCGTGGCTCATGCCTGTAATCCCAGCACTTTGGAAGGCCAAGGTAGGCGGATCACCTGAGGTCGGGAATTCGAGACCAGCCTGACCAACACAGAGAAACCCTGTCTCTACTAAAAATACAAAAAATTAGCTGGATGTGGTGTTGCATGCCTGTAATCCCAGCTATTCAGGAAGCTGAGCCAGGAGAATCGCTTGAACCTGGGAGGCAGAGGTTGCAGTGAGCTGAGATCACACCATTGCACTCCAGCCTGGACAACAAGAGTGAAACTCCATCTCAAAAAAAAAAAAAAAAAAAAAGCAGATGCCCAGATCCTTTCCCCAGATACTGATTTAGTAGTCTGGGGTGATGTCCAGAACAGTTTTACTCTTGTTGCCCAGGTTACAGTGCAATGGCACGATCTCAGCCCACTGCAACCTCCACCTCCCGGGTTCAAGCAATGCTCTCCTGCCTCAGCCTCCTAACTAGCTGGGATTACAGGCATGCACCACCACACCCAGCTAATTTTGTATTTTTAGTAGAGACACGGGGTTTCTCCATGTGGTTCAGGCTGGTCTTGAACTCCTGACCTCAGGTGATCCACCCACTTTGGGTTCCCAAAGTGCTAGGATTACAGGCATAAGCCACCGATACACCTGGCCCAGAAATCTGCATTTTTGAACAGCACCTACCCCATCCCCAGGCATCTCTGACACAGATGATACAGTTCCACTATGAAATACAATTTGCATCATTTTTGATGTTCATACATTCACTCACTCCAAGGAGTGTTTTCTTTTGGGGTGTCTGCTCCAGCACTATCTGCTCTCACCTCTATAGCTGACTTGGCTCGTTCAAACTCCATATCAAGGGCAGATGTGTTTACTGGTCTTGTGAACTGGTCAACCCAGGCATCTGATGTACTCTGTGACAAAGAAAGATGATCAGTACCACCACCACCAACCTTCTACCCATCAGACGCACACTAACTACCCGCTAAACACCACCAACCTGGGCACTTCTGAGAAAAACATTATCAGAATCTCTTTCCCACCCACTCGGAACCTGGATGCTATCAAGACAAGCTGGCCTTAAAATCCCTTCCCCATATGGGACCACTGACCACTACACCCATGGCCTGGGGCATCACCTGGCTTTGAAGTGCAACTGCAAAGTGACAATGTCCTACCTGCTGCTGTATAAACTCTGCTGCCCACTGTTCTGCCTGAGCTCGGCCCGACCCTGCACCGGACTCCAGGGACACCTGCCCTTCGCCAATCTGCCGCACGAATTTCAGGAACTGGGGCACAGAGACACACATAGGCCACTTGGGAAAGGACTTCCAGGTGTGCACTCTCAACCATGCCCAAGAGGGTCCTGTACTCATCCCTCCCCTGACCATCTCTAGCTGCAAATAAGATATGCTAAAGACCCTAAAAGAAGTCACAAGCAAAAAGAAAGGGATTTCTAGCTCTAAAGACTTGAAAAGGCATCAGAAAAAAGAGTAGGCAAGGAGATGAGGGAATGAATACTAGAAGGAAGAGGCAGGATCTTAAGTCTCTGTTTACAGACAGGAAGGAATAGACCTCGGATCTCTTCTCTTTCTCTAAACAAAACTGGGGTAAAAGAAGCAAGATTCTTGCCTTCTAAGACCAGCTCTGCTGGGCAAAGCAGCAGAGGGATGTGGCTCACCTCAGAGTTAGCCAATTTGGGATCATCCACTTTGGCCACAAAGTCACTGGCCATGTGCTGCAGATCCTCCTCAGGCTGATATTCATCACACCTGGAACCGGTAAGAACTAATTTTACACATTAGTCTGCCACCACCTTCCCCATGCTACTCCCTACTCCTAGCCCATGACAATGACAGTTCCTACAGGGGAACTCCATTCTCTTGCTGACAACCTACAAACTTCAATTTGCATTAAAGAAGGACATCTGGGTAGGAGTGTGAAAGTACATGCTTTTACCTCTCCCTTTCCCAAACATATCTTTGCATACAGATGGGATGGTAGCAGCCTCAAAATTAAGAAGGGAACAAGGTAAAATTATGAACTTTAAGATGAAGTTATGAACTTCATATAGGATACTTAGGATTCTTGATATTTATATATTTATTTACATATATATGTATATTTTAAAACAACCTTAAAAATCCCCCCTCCTATATAGAGCTGATCTGTATATATATGTGTATATGCATGTATATATACATGTATGCATACATGTATAACATGTCTATGTGTATATGTATACATGTGTATGTGTATATATACATGCATATGTGTGTGTGTGCACATGCGTGTGCTTTTGTTTTTTTAAAGACAGTTTCCCTACCTTGCTTGGGCTACACTTGACCTCCTGGGCCCAAGCAATCCTCCCACCTCAGGCACACAACCACCGTGCCCTTGACTACATTTCAACCATAAATTCACAGGAGTAATAATCCAAGGGGAAATCTTAAAGAATAAAGTAAGTTGGCTTGAGAACATGGAGGGAGAAGGTTAGAGGAGGCTGGGAAAACTGTCCATACTTCTTTTTTTTTTTTTTTGGCTTTTTTTTTAATTGTATTTTAGGTTTTGGGGTACATGTGAAGAACATGCAAAATTGTTGCACAGGTACACATGTGGCAGTGTGATTTGCTGTCTTCCTCCCCTTCACCTATATCTGGCATGTTAGGGCCACCCTTGCCGAGGCAGTTCTAACATGTCCATACTTCTTTCACAGGATTTGGAAAGAGGCAGCTGGACTCACCAGCGAGCGGAGGCTGTTCCCTCAGGCTCTCCCAGCCACAGCTTCTCCTCTGATTGCTCCAAGTATTCCTCAGCCCAGCGAGCGGGGGACACAGACAAGGGGTCTGCAAGGAGCAGAGATGTGAGGAAATCACACGGGTTCATTCAGTGTGGGATCAGGGAAAGGGAAAGATACTTACACTCAACTGATCCTCTTAGCCACCCTCTTTCCCTCACAAACCCCTGGTCAGAAGAAAACACTACTAAATTTTCAACAGCCTCAATATCCAACCCATTCTCAAAGAGCCTGGGGCAGAAATTTACTGAGAGTTGGGAACAGGAGACCAAATAAGGAGACTCAGGAAAGAATTAAGAACCAAACTCTTTTTCTTGAAGTATAAGATATTTCAATAAGAAACAGTAAGCAGAAGGGCTTTCACTTTCCTCAAAAGTACAGCAGGGAACCAGTAAGGAGTGAAGGGAACACAGAAGAGCTCCTGTTTCCTAACCAAGCCTCTAGTCTGTTCTCCCTCTACCCAGAGTTCACACAATCCCTGCCAAAGGAGCCTTATTTCATTGTAATTTGCTTAACAAGAGAATCAGAGAAGTGAAATGCTAGGTTAGAATTAAAGATACATGGGTCTGCTCTTCCCTATGGATGTTTGGTGCATTTTTTCATTTTTTAATCAAAATGTAATATGTAAATATGAAACTATATAATGTCTACAAAACTTAAGTGTACAGCTCAATTAACTTCAACATATGAATACACTCACATAACCCCCACCTGGATCAAGATACAGAATGTTTACAGTTCCCTCACAGGCTCCCTCAGCCCCCCAACCCCCCAGAAGTAAACACTATTTGGACTTTTCTCACTTTTGATTATCTTTGAGTAGCTATGTTTTTTAGTCTAATTCTAGAAATTGTCTCAGAAGCTCTAGTGACAAAGGGCACTGCTGCAACATCAGAATGAACCTATCAAGGCAACAAACTCAATGAGGGTGTTGAACTGTTTTTCAACCTCCAGGACTTTGCCCTTACTATCCTGAAGCCAGAAAAAAAGCAAGAAGACTGACTGTGGTTCCTAAAGAACAAGGAAACAAAGAGAAGGCATAAGCCACAGTGCTGTTTCCTTCTGCCCTGTGTCGAGAACTAATTTTACTCCTTAGTCTGCCACCACCCTCCCCATGCTATTCCCCACTCCTGGCTGTGACAATGACAGTTCCCAAGGGGGAACTCCACTCTCTTGTTGAGAACCTACAAACTCCAATTTACATTAAAGAAGGACGTTTGGGCAGGAGAGTGAAAGTACTAGCTGGTAATAGTAGTCTTTGTCCCTGATTTCAAGATCTGACTGCCCTTGCTTTTAACAGTGAGAAGGTAGACTTACCCCTTCAGTATTAAAGTACAACATCTTCTACTCCATTTTAACTGAGACTTTGCCTGAATAATGTCAACAAAGTGGTCTCAAAATCTGAGCAGAAAATGTCAAAATGTGAAAAACAAAGGATTAAGACTCTCAGAATACACCTAATTATAAATAATTACAAATTACTTATTACATTATATATAATACATAATGTAATAAGAAATATTTTTTGACCATAGACCCATCTCTTAATTTCAAAGATTCTCAAAAATTATAAGCAGATTCTGCTCACTAGCTCTTACAGGAAGCATTTCTCTTCCATTTGCCCCAACTAGACTGCTGGCTCAAGTGTGGAGACAGAAAGGAGATGCTTAATACACAAACAGACTTTAAGACCTCCCAGTTCCTTACTTCCATTCTGTTGAAAAATAACTACTCCCTCTCCTCAACTCTCCAACCACTCCTAACTCTCAACCAGAGTGTTTTGCAAAAGCATACTCTGGCCATAAGTGCTCCTCAAATTCACAGAAACGTTTCAAATTCCTATGAAATGGTCCTCTCAAGGACAAAAAAACAACAGAAGAAATACAAAGCATCTCTGTATTTGTACAACAGATATGAGGACTTAACAATAGATAGGAGGCAAATCAGAAAAAAAACATCACAGAGATGAGAAAAGCCTTCCTCAAATACCTATAATTCGGTATTTGGCCATAAAAGCCATAAGACCCAGAATTTTTTGGCATTGGGAACCTGCTCCAACAAAAGAGTCAAATAACCAAAAGAATCAAACAGTAACACAATGCCTTCACAATCTTTTTTGAGAAATTCCTACAGAAAATCAGATCCATGTGGATACATCTGAAATCAAAGCAACTAAGGCCTAAAGAGGGGATGTGACTGCCTGAGGTCATAAATTAGTACAGTTAGGACACCCTAGACACCAAATATCCCACTCAAAATGTGCGCCTCATATAATTTCTCGTTGTTTACTCATTCCTTCTAGGCACATCTTCCCCAAGCTCAAAAGTCAAAAACTCAGAACTTGCTACCCTTACTGATGAAAGTTTCTGTGTCTGCTAAATAGCAGCACTGTGGAGAAGAACACAGGTTCTAAGGTCAGCCTACCCACATTTAAATCCCAACTCCATCACTTATTCACTGTGCATCTTCAGATAACTCAACTTTCTTAAGTTTCCCTGTCCTTATCTTTAAAGCAGAGATAACAGGTTACCTCACAGGGGTTGCTGTGAAGACCAAAGCACATAGTAACAAATGTTAGCTATTATCATTAGTTTGCTCATGGCAAAAGCATAATGAAAGCAGAAAACATCACAATGAGATTGTTATTCCAAAGCCTCTCCTCCACCATCCAGAAAAGATCTGTTGCCAATCATCTTCTGCACTGCTGTCCATGGCCTTTCCCATGAAAAGTGCAGGTTTATCTCTCACGATTACCATATGAACCTCACATACCATGTCAACTGAGGCTGTCTAAATTCAAGAACCCTGAAAGATGTGTCCTTGATTTTGATCTGTGCATAACTGTTGTGTAAAATGTTGCCACTGGAGGAGACTGGGTTAAGGGTACACAGAACCTTCCTACATACTTCTTTTTTTTTGCAACTTCCAATGAAACTACTTCCAAATAAAAAATTTAAATTTAAATAACAGCTGCAAATTTCCTTTCAAACTTGATTTTGACTTAACAATGGAGATTTTAAAATAAGAATTTAAAGAATATAACCTTCTTTTATCTCAAAATCTAGTATAAAGCCATAGTTAACCTATAAAATTGATATATCAGCCACAAATGCTATAATTTAAAATGGCAGATAATTTTAAAAGTCAGTTACTACAAAATCAACTCCTTTCCTTAAGCTTTTTCTCCCAGATCTCAATTCATTCATTCAATACCAGAGGCCTACTACATGCAAAGCAATATACTACTCCAATAAGACATTTTTATGAAGGCAGACTCCAAACAGCGCAACTCCCCTTCTAAGGTTTGCATGTCCTCGTCTCTGTGAAAGGCACAATTCCAAAAGACTGTACAAAATCGAAGTGCTCTACTACGAGAATTTAACCGGTGAGACAGGTCCAACATGTTCTTCTAAAGTTGTTTTTCATTTACAAGTTAAGGAAGATTTCACTGGTTGCACGCAATTCAGGGAATTATAACAAAACTTTCATCCATCTCAATGCTCATAATAGCAATTATTTTTTTTTTTGAGTTATCAAAAATGACTAATGCCCACATTACAACAGAAGCCTCTCTGTGATAAGAGATAGAACTTAAGTCTAAGGTTTATGTGAAAAACTGAGTTTCTGCCTAGGAGAGGGTCTTTGCTATGGTTCAGATTTTAACTTGAGGCAATTCCACAAAGAATCTCAATTTGAGGGTGGGTGCAGTGGCTCACACTTGTAATCCCAGCACTTTAGGAGGCTGAGATGGGTGGATTACTTAAGGTCAGCAGTTCAAGACCAGCCTGGCCAACATGGTGAAACCCTGTCTCTACTAAAAATACCAAAATTAGCCAGGCATGGTGGCACATGTCTGTAGTTACAGCTACTTGGGAGGCTGAGACAGGAGAATCCCTTCAACTGAGGAGGCAGAGGTTGCAGTGAGTGGACACGGGCACCACTGCATTCCAGCCTGGGCAACAGAGCAAGACCCTGCCTCAAAAAAAAAAAAAAAAAAAGAATCTCAAGAGCCACACAGACATGAGTTTGAATATCATCCCTGTTATTCAATTATTTTGCACCAGTATTTAACTTTTCCAAATCTCAGTCTCCTCACCTATAAAATGGGGGAGACTATCCACCTGGTAACTGTTACTGTGAAGTTCTAATGAGCTTAGACGATAAAGTGCTTAGCACTATTAACAAAGCCAAGAGCACCTGCTGTTCTACCTTAACTCCAACTTACAGGTGGGAAGAGACAGGTGATAAAAGCAACCCACGACTCTTATTAAAGGTAAGTTTTGTTTTTAGATTTGGAGTTTTTCTCTTGTGTGTGAAGAAGTCCATCTTAAACATGGGCCTCCGTCACACACATTTGTCCCTGATCAGATAGGCGTAGGGTAAGATGAATCAATCCTAAAGGACGCAAGGAGCAATGGATGCTCTCAAGAAAAATCAAGCTGAGACCTTGAAGTCTGTAGCAAAGCAAGAAAGGGCATAAATTAAAATGGTGCGGGTAGATACCAATTCACTCACTTTAATCATCTCAGAAAAATTTAGAACCATGATGACATGACTCCCTGAGATCCCGGAACTTTGTAACTTTCTCCATGTGTATCTCTCGTTATTCTTGATTTCTTAAACTGGAAAAAGGCTAACTTTTGAGAGCAATCAGGAAGAGGAAAGCTGAAGAGACTGCCTTTCCCCCATGTCACTGATTAGATAGGCTTAGGGCAAGAAGAATCAATCATAAAAGATGCAAGGAACAATGGATGCTTTCAAAGAGGAAAAACTAGGCTGAAGAACTTGAAGTCTGTAGCAAAGCAAGAAAGCATAAATTGCAGGCCTGGCAGTAGGGCATCACAGTTAAGGCCACAGGGTCAGGAATCATCCAAATCCAGGGTCAAATCCCAACTCTACCACTGACAAAGTTGTGCAACCTTGGGCAAGTTACTTACCTCTAAGCCTCAATTTTCTTATCTTTAGTTCTAAAAACAGTAACTACTTCTAGGGTTCTCATGGAGATGAAGTAGATAATACATTCAAAGCATGTAACACAAGGCCTAAAACATGACTATCATTATTAATTTTTATTATCAGCATCACAGTATGGTCTTTACTTTCTAAAACCATATACGTCAGGCCCTTGAACTTCACAACAACACTGTCCGAGGCCCAGTTCTGTTCAAAATGACTTGATGCCAGAATCCCAGGTGCTGTAGTGAATATTCTCTTCCTCGGCAACACTGCCATCCATCCAATCTGTAGATCCTCTCCACCAAACCAGTGATAAAGTTCCAGTTAACAAAAAGACCAACCTAACTCTGTTCTCTATCCAAAATCTCTTATGCAGTTCAAAGCCAGTACTCTGTTTAATATACATTTCATTCCCTGTTATCACCTAAGAGAAATTGAGTGCAGCAACCTAACCCTCTAGAAATTAGTCATGAGGCCAGAAAAATGATAATCACACTATACCCTGAACAGGGGAAGGATAAAGAATTCTGCCCCATAGAAACCAGTATAGATTTTCCCATAACAAGCTTCACCTGTAACTTCAGAGATGAATTCTTGGGACCAGTCAGTCTCATTATAATCCTGAGTTACATCCACAGCATCTCCAGCTGCAAGAAACTCCTGGGCCCAGTTCTCAGACAAGGCCAAGTCTGCCACACCAGGGGCTTAAAAGAGAGAGAGAAAAAAAAACTAAGAAAGAAGAAATACATACCATTCCATCATGCCGAAAGAACCCTGAGTACACGTGAAAACATTCTGTTCCTTTTGTTTCCTTCTGCATGTCAGTTCCCCAATGCTAGCAGAATCCAATGGAACCCCCTTTCTTGGCTCTGGCTACACAGAAATTGATCTCCCCTCCCACAACACTCTGGACTCACCTCTCTGGGGAGCCTGACGGAAGTTTGACTGTTCAATCTGCTGCATCTCAGCCAGGAGGTCATCCATCTTGAAGGTCTGAGGGGCACGGGACACAAGGGGTGCATTCTGGTCCTGCAGGAATTCAGCCACCAACTGCCAAAAGAGAAATGGTGAAATGAACCCACGGGGTTAGGGGGCCCCAGCAAGAGACAGGACCCACTGGAGGGGGATCCCAATGTCAGATACAAGGAAAGCAAAACAAAGAAACTGGAGACACATAAAGAGAAATTGTCTTCCCCAATGTCAGATACAAGGAAAGCAAAACAAAGAAACTGGAGACACATAAAGAGAAATTGTCTTCCCATAGATTTCGAAGCACAAAAAAATACATTTGAAAACAAGCAGGCAATCTCATTTGGTCAGGAAAGCCCAAAAATTGAAATGGGGTAAAGTAAGTTTAAAGGTAAAAACACAATGGGCAAGAGAAAAATGGGACTGGAAAGAGACTGGTCTATTTACCTCATCTTCAGAAGCTACTCCCAAAGGCTTGGAGACCTAAGAGAGAAACAAAGAGAAGCAAAATGGTGCAGTTCCTCTATAATGAGGGGTTGATGAAGACCACAGACATCTGAGCCTCAGTTTCTTCATCTATAAAATACTTGCCTTTATTCAAAGATGCACAGGGTTTTCTAGTGTTTAGTAAACGCTAAGTGGCAACTACTATGACTTGCAACACAATAGAGAAAGCAGTAATACCAAGATGTACAAAGAGCCCCGCCACCTCAGACCACCACCTGGGCTTTCCACCTGAACACTCACTGCCTCAGAGGCTGGGGCTCCGGGGGGCCAGGGGCCAGGCCTCAATCCCTCCTGCCGAAGGGCCTTGTCTTGGGTGAAGTGCCCGGCCAGCTTCATGAGCGGGTTGGCACCCCCACATTCGGCCTCCACCAGCTCCCGCATTGCCATGGTGACCGCCAGCTCCCTGATGGACACAGGATATTTGGAACCGAGGTACCAAAGCCAGACCCTTCCCGGACCCACAACTCTGCTCGTATCTGAGGAAGGCACACAGACGTTTGCCCCACACGGGTCAGCCTGCCGGCCGCTGGCCACCCTCCATCCCTGCCTCTTTTGCTGGGACCCCCACCTCTGCTAGGAGTTCGAGGGAGGTCGGTACTCTCTCCGGCCGCCCTCCTCAGAGACCACCGCTTCCAGCCCGCGCCTCTGCAGCGGCCTCAACGACTACGGTCTCAGGGGCTGGGGAACCACTAGCTGCCCCCCACAAAGGGGCCTGGACCCCGGGGGACTACGGGGACGCTTCAACAACCGGGCTGGATGGGGACACTGGCCCGGCAAGGGAGAGTGGGAAAACAGCCCGACCATGCCTAGGACCCCGCAGCCCCAGCACGCGGGGAGCACGGCGGGAGGGCATTCCGTCTCCCTAAGTCACCAGAGTCCTTCCCCCGGCTCGGCCCGGACTCTCCCGCGCTCCCCACTGCCCATCTCCCGCGCCCTGCTGCCGCTCCGGCCCCGCCCCTGGGACCCGCGAGGCCAAGGCAAGGGTGAGAAAGGCCCAGGGACGCGGCCCCTTGGCCCCTTGGGGGTCCCGCCCTCACCGCCGCCCGCCGCGCCGCACGACCCGCCGGGGCACCAGGTGCGGGCTTGGGGGAGGGGAGAAGAAGGGGGCGAGGAGCCAGGAGGCGGGGCTCAGGCTTAAAGGGGCAGTGACTGCCCCACGGCGGCCGAGGCCCTGCGGAAGCTGTCTGAAGGGGCGGGGCCTTAAGACTGCGTCGCAGCCTGACCGGAAGAGCCATGAGTCTTAAAGGGGAAGAACACCTTAGAGAGCAGGTCTTAGAGAGTCGCCTCTTGGAACCCTCAAAAGGCTACGGGCCCTAGGATTTGTTTGACGGAAAGCTCAAAGAAGAATGGAGCTAAAAAGGGCTTCCCGGGCTCTCGGGGAATGTCGAAGACGCGAGATCCTAGGCTCAGTAGATCCTGCCTCTTCCCTTGGGCGCATTGTGACCCAAGGGGATTCACTGACCTTTCTGAGCCTCAGTTTCCCCTCTAAAATGGGGCTGGCTAATGTTCCCAAGCCCAAGAAAAAGAAAGGCCCTAACATGAGAGGCTGGGGAGTCCAATCCGAGGCCTTCTTCAGCCTCCTAGGCCTGCCCCCCTTCCAAATAACCCCTAGCGGGGCAGCGTCACTGTCTCCGTGGAGACAGGGGCCCGCCCCCGCCCCCGCCCCCAATCCCTCTCCACCTCTGCATAATGGGGAAAATAGCACTGGATGATGACAAATTCCGGATACCAAAATAGGGTCCAACGCATCCTGAGACCTCGAGCTGGTAACATACAGGGAAGGTGTCCCGTGAGTCACTTCTCTCCCCTCCTTCCTTCCACTAAGTCAACATAGTGGCCTTATTCCCACCACTCCAGGCTGGGAAAGCACAAACATACAAGAAATGCTTTTAATCACGAATAAGACTAAGCCTTAGCACCCCACCCCCACATCTGCCAGAGAATGTGCTCTGCTGTCAAACCTCAAAGTCATTGGAAAACAAATCCTTCTAATCTCACCTAGCTTCAAGACCAAGGAGTCCTAGCATCATGGAGAAGGGCAAGAGGGGCCCAGGGCTGCTGGTAGATGAGCAAAGGTAGTAGTGCCAGAGAACAGAAGTACCATCCCAGCCCAGGGTGCACGAGCGGAGGCAGGCAGGCAGGCAGCAGGTGGCGCCATGGGCCAGGCTTGTTTCCTGGCTGTTCTGCAGATTTCAAAGGTGGAGGCCTCAGGGGGCCACAGGGAATGTCTGTGTAAAGTCATCCCTGGGAAGACAGAGAAATTGCTCTGACGCCGGAGGGGGACAGAATGGCAGGGGACCATAGGACTGCAACATTTCTCCTTTTCCTTGCCTTTTCGCCCTCTTTCGGAGGCCCGGAACCCACGCCCCCTTTTCTTCTGGAGCACACAAATCCCAGCTTTTGGGTGTCCCCTGTTCCCAGGCTGCCATCGTGAGGAAAATACCTAATACCTGATAAACTAAACCCACCAAGGATGAAGAGATGCCCTCCAGAAGTGGCATACTTTTAAAAAGAGTACCCCTAGAGAGACCAATGTTTAAAGGAACCCATCTGATACAGAAGAATTTCAGAACACGAAGGCAAACAGTTTCCCAGTACCACCTAAACGACAGGACACACATAACCTTCTGTTCTGCTAGGAGTTTATAGACTGATTAGCAGTAACTCACTTTGTGTGCAGATCTTGGGAGAACGGTAATAATAATAATTGATGTTTATTGAATGCTTACTAAAATCCAGGTATTAGGTAAAACACTTTATGTATCTCAGTGCTTTTAATCTTCTTAATAGCCCTATTAAATATCTATTACTAGCCCCACTTTACTGATAAGACTTGTGCAAAATCACACAGCTAGGAAGTCAAAATTTAATCCAGGCATAACTCCAGGCACCTACTTCCCAGTCTTAGAGAAGACTTGCTGATAAACCCTGGAGATCTTTGCTCTCCTAGGACACAGAATCATTCACAGAACCTGGTCCACAGTCCCAGAGGTGCTGGGAAAGGGCTAAGAGAATGTCTTTGCGCTTTAATATTTAATTTACTGAAGCTCTAGATTTGAATCCCTAGATTTTGTTAACCCAGATTCAACTTTAAATTCTTATTTCTATTCATAAAAGTAATTTTTATAAAATAAAAATAATTTTTACGTATTCTTTAATTAATATTTGGCTAACTCAAGTTCAACAGGTTAAATTCTTCCAATGTTTAGACACATATTGCATTGACTGTGTGCCAGGCATTGCTTCAAGCACTTTTCAACTGATGATTTATTTAATCCTCCTAATAGCTATTAATAATAAATATCCCCCATTTTACAAATGAGGAAACTGAGGCACAAAAGTTGAGTGACTTGCACAAGGTCATACTAATAAATGGCAAAGCTGGGATTTGAACCCAGACCAGGGTCATCAAAATTTGTAAAGGCTTTGTGGTCCATATAGTCTCTGTTACAGCTACTCAACCCCGCTGTTGAAGCATGAAAGCAGCCATAGGCCACGCTTAAACAAATGAGCATGGCTACATTCTAGTAATGCTTTTTATGGGCACTGAAATGTGAATTTTATATAATTTTCACATCCCAAAATATTATTATTCTTTCGATGTTTTTCAACCATTTAAAAATGTCAAATACTTCTTTTTGAGACAAAGTATGGCTGTGTCACCCAAGTCAGAATACAGTGGCACAGTCTCTGCTTACTGCAACCTCCACCTCCCAGGTTCAAGTGATTCTCCTGCCTCAGCCTTCTGAGTAGCTGGGACTACAGGCGCATGCCACCACACCCAGCTAATTTTTGTATTTTTAGTAGAGACGAGGTTTCACTGTGTTGGTCAGGCTGGTCTCAAACACCTGACTTCAGGTGATCCACCCACCTTGGCCTCCCAAAGTACTGGGATTACAGGCGTGAGCCACCACACCTGACCAAAAAAATGTCAAATACTTCTTAGCTTGAAGACTGTGCAAAAACAGGGACAAGGCCATAGTTTTTGGACCTTTGACCTACACAGTCTTGTTCCAGAGTCCATACTCTTAAACACTGTGCTATATTATTCTTTTGCTTTTTAGAAATAAAAGTCAAATTTCCTACTATTTTTAACTATGTGACATTTAATATTCATATTTTAAATACCTGACAGGGCAAACAACCCTACTAGGCAAAACCTTTCTAAAGTTTTATTCAACCCTGTAAATCTAATAAATCAAAGTTATAAACATTCATTCAATTTTCTTAATCCTCTTAAAGTCATAAGTCTAAAACTTTACTTTCCAAATCAAAGGCTAATCCATCAGATTCTCTAAAACATCAAACATTTTAACTTATGTCATTTATACATCTCTAGAAGGCAAATTTACTGACTCAGGTAAGTCAAGTTTACTGGGCTAAATTTAGAACTACAGTGCAGATACTTACAAGTCAGATTTGAAACCAAGACTCAAGACATAGACATATTCCCAAGACAAGGCTGAGTCACAAATGAGTACTCTCAGCCCTTTTGTAGAGCTGAGCTCTGCCTGCTGTGTCATTGTTCCCGAAGGCCATTTCCTTCACTTGGTAATGATATCCAAGTCATGAGTTACAACTCTTTTTTTTTTTTTTTTTTTTAAGACAGAGCCTCACCCTGTCTCCCAGACTGGAGTGCAGTGGCAGGATCTCAGCTCACTGTAAACTCCGCCTCCTGGGTTTAAGCAATTCTCCTGCCTCAGCCTCCCAAGTAGCTGGGATTACAGGCATGCACACCACACCTGGTTAATTTTCATATTTTTTTTTTTTGTAGGGAACGGGGTTTCACTTTTTTGTAGGGAACGGGGTTTCACCATGTTGGCCAAGCTGGTCTTGAACTCTTGGTCTCAAGTGACCCACCTACCTCAGCCTCCCAAAGTGCTGGGATTATGGGTGTAAACCATTGTGCCCAGCCATGAGTTACAAGTCTACCTAGTTATTATCATCTCATTTAGATACAGCTACTTTCTTTCACAACTTCATTTGAATAAATGAATTTTTTATTTTCTAAGTGTTCAAGTCTACATTCCTTTTGGTTGGACAATGGGTAATACTATGGTTTGAATGTGTCTCCCAAAAACTATGTGTTAGAAACTTATCCCCTTTGCCCTTGTGAGTGGATTAATGTCGCTATGATGGGAGTGGGTTTGTTATAAAAGCAAGCTCTCTCTGGCTTACTTGCCCTTGCCCTCTCACCACATGATGCCCTCCACCATGTTATAATGTAGCAAGAAGGCCCTCATTAGCTGCTGGCACCACACTCCTGAACCATGAACTAAATAAACTTCTATTCCTTATAAATTTTCCAGCCTCCATAACTATAAACTAAATAAACCTCATTTTTCATAAATTACTCAGTCTGTGATGATACTCAGAGTAACAGAAAACAAAGTAAGACAGGTAGGAAATGGGGGATGACCCCATCTGATTTGATTCTTTAGTTTCTTAATGACGTCAGATGCAGAGTAATAGGAGGTTCCATGCTCTGGAAATTGCAAATCAAGTTACACTCTTTACACATGTATATTTGGAAGAGCTTGTTGGTTATGATTATTTATCCCTCCTTGCAGCCCTAGTAGTCATCATTGGCAGAGACAACTTGGCAAAGGATGAAAGAGGTGTGTGTGATGAAATGCAGCAAACCCCCAAAGCCAGGACCTTCTAAATAGACCTGAAGAAATCTTAATTTGCTTTAAAAGTGTTCAAAGTAGTGATATCTAGATATACTCAGGTATACCCAGCACCAGGCACCTAGGTTTGGATACAAAGTATCTTAACTCCATCCCTGGCCACCCAGTAGAGAATGCTGCCAGATAGTAGCAACGACTGTGGTACACACTGTCTTTACCCCTGTGTCTTAGTCTGTTCTGGCTGCCATAATAAAATACCTTAGACTGGGTGACTTATAAACAACAAACATTTACTTCTCGCAGTTCTGCAGGCTGAGAAGTCCCATCAAAGCACCCGCAGATTCTCAGTTTCAGTGTCTGGTGAGGTTCTTGCTTCTTCATAGATGGTACCTTCTTGCTGCATCCTCACATAGTGGAAGGGCTAGCCATCTCTCTGGGATCTAGTGACACTAATCCTATTCAGGAGGCAGAGCCCTCATAACCAAATCATCTCCCAAAAGCCTCCTAACCACCTCCTAATATTGGCCTCACATTGGGGGTCAGGATTTCAACATATGAACTATGGGGGAGACACAAATGTTCAGACCATAGCATCCTGCTTCTAGTAGAATCTTAGCACCTTTGAAATCCAGAGAAGTTTCAGAATATGTCATCCTTGCCAAATCCAGCTGGGAAACCTTTGATTCTCCCCACACAGAAGGAAGGAAGGAAAAAAGAAACCAAGATTTTTTGACTTGGGAATATTTCCCCAAATGAGTGGTTTTTTGCTCCCTTTTCAGGATTTTTTTCACCAAATATCTATAGCATACACAGATAAAGCTGTCCATCAGAGATGACAAGCTGTGTGTGTGTGTGTGTGTGTGTGCGCGCGCGCACGCGCGCGTAGAAAGATACTGCTTTGGGAAAAATGGAATAGACATACTTTTCTCTATTCCTCCCATTCAGTACAACTTAAAACCCTGAACATTATTTGTAAACCAAATATAAGGAGACTCTAAAAGATGTAGAAAAGAAGGCAGACTGGCTAGGGACCACAGGACCCAAGAAACAACATGGTAATGCGTCCCATGGGTTTTCTTTTTCCCTCACATATCTCATATTGAGTGTTAAAGAGGCCAGCAACCCAGAAACACCAACATGCCCAGACAAAATAAGCTCCAATATAAGCCTGCTCTCTCTAACCAAAGGACCAGAAGAGGGGCAGCCTACCAAGACAGAAACTTCTGCAATAACCACTACATTCCAGCTAAACACCAGATTTAAAACTATGCCCCCACCCACACACCCAGCGAAGGCCAAGGGCAGCTGGCAGAAATTGACCTTCGGCAAGGGCGTCTACTGGGCTGTCTGAAGGGGCTGGCAGGCAGTGTCCGTGGGTTGCAGTGCCACCCTTCCAAGCCTCTACTAGCCTCCTGTGGCTTGGACAGAGTCTTGAGGATACACAGGATCCAGAATCCACGGGGTCTGGAGCATAAGGTTTATCTCAAGTCTCAATTGAACTGTCTCCTCCTGTCAGACAGGGACAGCTGGGAGGATGAGCCCCAAGAACCTCAAGAACCCAACAAGGTGCCCCTAGAAGACAAAGAGACAGATGAACTTTGGGCATCCTTGGAGGCAGCTGCCAAGTGGAAGCTCTCAGATTTGGAGCAGACCCAAGGAGCTCTCCAAACCAGACAGAGAAAGAAGAAGCGGCCTGGGTCTTGACTTCCTCCCTCATGAGGCTGTAACAAGACACCCCAGTACCCCCGCCTGGGGTGGTGTCAGAGAAGGTCAAGTAGGAAGCCATGACTTTCATCCCCACAGGCCAGTAATGTGACCCCTCAACCCCCTGTAGCATCAGTAGAGACCATGTGAGAAGCGGGAACTAACACTCTGCCCAGCCAGCCCCTACTACTCTGAATGTCACTGGAGGCCAAACAGGAAACCTGTACTTCTACCTCTAGGTGACAGTAATAAGGCAGCATCTTCCCTTTCCCTGCCAAAGTATTGCCCAAAACAAAAGTCAATTAAAACAAAAGCCTTAAATAAGACCCAGAGTCTCATAACATAATGCAAAAAGATTCAGATTTCAATCAAAAATCACTCATCATACCAAGAACATCTCAAACTGAATGAAAAATGTCAACCAATAAATGCCAACACCAAAATGACAGTGATATTAAAATTATTTTGACAGTCACTATAAAATTGTTTCAATTAGTAATTACATACACACTTGAAACAAATAAAACTACAAAGAGCTTCAGCAAAGAAATAGAAGCTATAAAGAAAACCAAACAGAAACTTTATAACTGAAAAAGACAATAACCAAAACATACAAACTCAGTGGATGAGCTCAACAATAGAATAGACAGAACAGAGGGAAGAATCAGTGAACTGGAAGACAGCACAATGGAAATTACTCAATCTGAACAACACAGAAAAAACAAACTGAAAAAAATAACAAGAGCCTCAAGACCTGTGGAATTATAACAAAAAAATCTAACAGTTGAGTCATCAAATTTGTCAGAAGGAGAGAAGAAAGATGGCAGAGCTGAAGAAGTACTCAAGGAAATAATGGCTGAAAATATCTTTAATTTGGCAACAGACATAGCCTAAAGATTAAAAAAGCTGAGCAAATTCCAAACAGGATTAACTCAGAGAAATCCATACCAAGACACATCACAATTCAACATCTGAAAACTAAAAACAAACAGGCAAAAAAAAAACCTTGAAAGCAGACAGAGAAAAATCATACCTATGGGTGAAAAATGATTCAAGAGAGAGCAGATTTCTCATCAGAAACCACAGAGGCCAAAAAGAAGTGGCACAATGTTGTTTTAAGTGTTTGAAGAAAAGAGCTATCAACTCAGAATCCTGTATTGGGATAGCATTAGTTTTCCATTGCTGCTATAAAAGTTTTCCGCAAACTAAGCAGCTTAAAACAACATAAATTTGTTATCTTATAATTCTGGAGAGTCAGAAATCTGAAAAGGGTCGCACTATTCTAAAACTAGAGGTGTCAGCAGAGCTATGTTCCTTCTGGAGACGGTAGGGAGAAATCTGTTTTCTTTTTTTTTGAGACAGAGTCTCACTCTGTGGCCAGGCGCCAGGCTGGAGTGCAGTGGTGCGATCTCGGCTCACCGTAACCTCCGCATGCCGGGTTCAAGCAATTCTCCTGCCTCAGCCTCCTGACAGCTGGGACTACAGGCACGCACCACCACGCCCAGCTAATTTTTGTACTTTTAGTAGAGACGGGGTTTCACCATGTTGGCCAGGATGGTCTCGATCTCTTGACCTCGTGATCCGCCCACCTCGGCCTCCCAAAGTGCTGGGATTACAGGCGTGAGCCACTGCGCCCGGCCGAGAAATCTGTTTTCTTGTCTTTTCCAGCTTCTAGAGGCCACCCGATTCTTCGGTTAACGGCACCTACATCTGTCTTCAGCCAGCAATGTCTGACCAAGCCCCTCTAACACTGTCACACCTCTGTTTCTCTCCCTCTCCCACATATAAGGACCCCAGTGATCACATTGGGCCCACCTGGATAATCCAGAATCATCTCTCCGTTCTCTCTCCATATCCTGGAGGATAATCTCCAGGACCTCTACCACATTCATTGATTCTAAAAAGTTATTACACCAAGAGAATGGGGTAATAACTTTTTTAAGCCACTTAGTTTGGGAAAAAAAATTATAGCAGCAATGAGAAGACAAGCCACTGATTTGGAGAAAATATTTGCAAAACTCCTATGTGATAAAGGACTGTTATCCCAAATTAAAAATAACTCTTAAAACTCAACAATAAGAAAATAAAATGGGCCAATTAATACCTTCCATCTTCCACCATTATTTCTCTTTGCCATGTAGCCTAGCATATTCACAGGTTCCAGACAGTAGGATGTGGACATCTTTGGGAATGCACCACATCCACTGAAAATATCCTTCAGGAATGGATGGAAAATCAAGACATTCTCAATGAAGGAAAATGAAAATAATTTGTCCCCATCAGACCTACCCTGAGTGAATAGCTAAAGGGAGTTCTTAAAGCAGAAAGGAAACAATAAAAGAAGGAACTCTGGAACATCGTGAAAGAAGGAAAGACGCAGTAAGCAAAAATATGGGTCAATACAGTAGGCTCAAGTTTCCTAAAATATGTTCGATGATTGAAGAAACATCATATCATTGTTTGTTTTTTGGAATAAGCACTAGCTCAAGAAATGAAACTTGAGTTGTCCAACCAGTTACTTATACTCACCATCTATGAGTTTCAGCAACTTCACCTTGACACTCACCACGTTTTCCCATCTACAACCTGAAGGGATACAGCACAACGGATTTCTAAAAGTCCCTGTCTTAAAATCTGTGACTGTTGTGTAGTATGTACTGTCAAATGCCTTCTATAAAAGCCAGTCCCATTGTCCATTTCAATTCAATAATTCAGCAAGTGTGTATTAAGCACCTACTGAGCACAAGTCCCCATGCTAATTCCCTAATTCCTTATTATTTATAATTCATTATTATTTAGGCATTTACTTTGATATTTACATTATCTTTAAATCTCCTCCCGGGGCTTAACCTTACCAGTCCCACCACCACCACATACACATGCTTCTTGTCCAAAAAAGCATTTTCAAGCAGGCTGCTCCCCATCAGCTGCCCAAGTTGGCTTCCTGTGAGACCTCTACCACATTCATTGGTCCTAAAAAGCAGCATTTTAAGAAAAGGAGAAGACAAGACACTAATTTCGAGAAAACATTTGCAAAACCCATATGTGATAAAGGACTGTTATCCAAAATTTTAAAAGAACTCTTAAAACTCAATAGTAAGAAAACCAACAACTCAATTTGAAAATAGGCAAGACATCTGAATAGGCAAAAGAAGATATACAGATGGCAAATAAGCATATGAAAAGATGCTTAGCGTCATATGTCATTAAGAATTGCAAGTTAAAACAACAATGAGAGACCACCACATACCTATTGGAATGGCCAAAATACAAAACTCTGGCAACACCAAATGCTGGCAAGGGTGTGGAGCAAGAGGAACCCTTTTTTGTTGCTGGTGGGAATGCAAAATGGTACAGCCACTTTGGGAAGACAGGCAGATTCTTACAAAACTAATCATACTCTTATCATATGGTCCAGCAATCAAACTCTTTGGTATTTAACCAAATGAATTGAAAACTTATATCCACACAAGACTTTGCACAATATTATGCATAAACACCAAAACCTGAAGAAGAAAACCAAGATGTCCTTTAGCAGATGAACAGATAAACTGTGGTTCATCCATACAATGGAATATTATTCAGCAATAAAAAGAAATGAGCTATCAAGCCATTAAAAGGCATGGAGGAAGCTTAAATCCATATTACTAAGTGAAAGAAGCCAATCTGAAAAGGCTTTGTACTGTATGATTCCAACTGTATGACATTCTGGAAAAGGCAAAGCTATGGAGACAGCAAAAAGATCAGTAGTTGCCAAGGGGCGGATGTCAGGGAGGACGGATGAGTAGGTGGAAGATAGAGCATTTTTAGGGCAGTGAAACCACCCTGTAATGGTGAACACATATCATTATACATTTGTCAAAACCCATAGAACTTACAACACAACGAGTGAAGCCTAATGAAAATTATGAACTGTGGGTGACCATGATGGGTCAATGTAGATTCATCGATTGTAACAAATGTATCTCTCTGGTAAGGGATATTGAGAGTGGAGAAGTCTGGGACTGGGGACAGGTGTATGTGGGAACTCTCTGCTTTCTGCTCAGTTTTTCTGTGAACCTCAAACAGCTCTAAAAAGTAAAGTCTATTTAAAAAAAAGTGTTACTGGGCTTCTTCAGACAAAAGTAGAGTATGTTTCCTACTGCCTTTTGTTGCAGAATTTAGCCAGCTCAGTGCCCTTCCTCCCACACCATTTCTCCAACACAGAGGAGATAGCACACACCATTGGTTACACACAGCCTGTATTCTACAGACCTTGGCTGATGACGGAGTGAGCAAGATATATTATGTGTCTCAGGGTAGCACCTGTTAGCATCTGCTAAAAATTCCCTGCTAAAATTAAAGATCAATGATATCAAGTAGATAGTATGTCATGATATAGTCATATAAAATAAATTGTAATTCCAGGCATGAGTCCCAGGAGCATGGGTCTCCTTCCTCCTCACATCCTTATTCTTGGGTGTAAGTTCCCCCTTCTGCACAATATTGTAGAAGAGATGACAATAACTGAAGTTATATCAGTAACTCACATTTTTAGGGAGTACTCCAGTTCCAGAAACTGTGCTAAACACATTCTCAAGAGTTCTTAGTAACTTTAAGAATGTGGGAGCCTGGGTGCAGTGGCTCATGCCTGTAATCCCAGCACTTTGAAAAGCTAAGACAGGTGGATTACCTGAGGTCAGGAGTTCAAGACCAGCTTGGCCAACATGGTGAAACTCTGTGTCTACTAAAAATACAAAAATTAGGTAGGTGTGTTGGCAGGCGCCTACAATCCCAGCTACTTTCAGGAGGATGAGGAAGGAGAATCGCTTGAACCCACGAGGTAGAGGTTGCAGTGAGCCAAGATAATGCCATTGCACTCTAGCAAAACTCCATCTAAAAAAAAAAAAGAATATGGGAGACAAGCAGGATTATCTGGTGAATTACCTGGAGAGCTCCTTTCAGTTGGCAAGAGGCTAGCTTGGAGGGGTGGGAAGATCATCCTCCACTTTCTCCCAGCAGGGCATGCCACTCCAGACAGAACTCAACTTCCCTAGTGATCAATGGCTTTCCAACATCTCCTCCAAGTAAGAAAAGTTATGCCTGATCTCAGTATATTTCAAGGTCTCTAGATGCTGGACTTCATGCTTTCCTAGCTATTGCTGTAAATGATTCGCACTCAAACTCAGACTGTCAAGGCCGCAAAGCCACCCATACTTGCCTCTTAAAACTCACAGCAATAGAAAGAGGGAGCCTTCTACACCACCCTCTTCAAGATGCTGAGAGAACAGGGAACTTATTCACCTGTTGACTCTTCCACCTGCTTCAACCCATAGCAAATGACCCACTAGAGTCTTCCCTAAGGACTTTGCAAGAAAGAATGTAAGCCTCATGACAGCAGGGACTTCAGCCAGCTCAGTGCTGTATCTCCAGGACCTAGAACTGTGCCTGACACACATAGTAGATAATGTTTTAATTTGTTTTATTATTTTTAGGTATGATAAATCCAAAAGATCAGAAAATGATTGCCATTGAAAAGATAGTTTGTTACAGTTCCCAGAGAAGTAGGGGGGTACACCATATCACAAGGGGCCAAATGTGATAAAGAAAAAAAAAGAAGAGAGGGAAAGAGGAAAGGAGAAGGAAGGAAGGAAGGAAGGAGAGAGAAAGCCAGCCATCAAGCCATGAAAATAAATGGAAAAACCTTAGAATTTCTATATGAAAGAAGCCAAACTGAAAGGCTACATAATGTATTATTTTAGCTATATGACATTCTGAAATAGGCAAAATTTGAATTGCTCTAATAACCTAAAAGACAACCCTAGTGGTGAGTCCTTTGGGATACTTGTCATTGTCCCATGCCCAACAAGGATTTCTACTGGACATAGTTTTTATAAGTCTAGTGAAAAAGAAAGCAACTGGGCTTTTACTATGTTTTCCTTTTAGAGTCTCACTTCTGCAGAGAAGGCTTAAGTATAAGTAGCAAGGCATTATGCAAGTGAGTTATAAGCATTTGCCAGTGAATGAACTCTGACAAAAGAAGTATTTTTAAAGCAAAACGTAAAAGGAAAAGTGCAAAGAAAGTGACAATAATAAAAGAAAATGTCGTTATGGAAAATGATAACTTAAGGGCAGGAAACGAGAAAAGGCAAGACCAATATTCCTCCTAGGGTGTGCATCCTAGAGGGAACACTAATGTTGAAAGCTCTGGAGCATTCAGAGGGCAGCCAACAATATAGGATGCCAGAAACCCAGAGTACCTGAGTATCAGCCAGTGAGGGTCCCCACACCAAATGCCAGAAATTCCAGAGTACCTGGAGGCTAACCAATGCCAAAAACCTCTGAGCATCTAGGGAAAAGTCAACAGTAAACCCCAAAGGCCTGGTTGGGCCACAGAACAATGTGATTCTAATGTCCCAGAGTCAACCCAATGGGAGGGCTCTCACAACCAAGTTACCTGCTTTAAACAATTGCTGCCCAAATACCATTAACAGAAAGTCAAAGCAAAAAAACACTGCAATCAAAACATACATTTAAGAACTGAAGATAAAATGGCTGGCTATTTAATAAAGAAATAGGAAAGACAAGTCAAAGAGTCAAAGCATGTTGTAAATGATCTGTGTAAGTCACAATAAGGTTTGTGAAGGGTAATTTATGAAAGGAATTCTGTGTATGATTAAGCTAGCCGTAATTAAAATGAAATTGTTTCAAATAGATTTTCTACTTTGGGAGGCCAAGGTGGGTGGATCACCTGACGCCAGGAGTTCAAGACCAGTCTGCCAACATGGTGAAACCCCATCTCTACTAAAAATACAAAAATCAGCCAGGTGTAGTGGTAGGCACCTGTAATCCCAGCTACTTGGGATGCTAAGGCAGGAGAATCACTTGAACCCAGGAGGCAGAGGTTGCAGTGATCTGACAAGATCGTGGCACTGCACTGCTGCCTGGGTGCCAAAGGGAGACTCCTCTGTCTCAAAAATAATAATAATAATAAATAAAATAGACTTTCTAATAAATGGTCTACATGTTAAAACCAAATTTTCTTAATGTACTGATTTGCTAAATTATGGGAAATTTTGCTTTCAATACTATAACCAGTTGAGTTTTTCTGTTTGTTTGTTTTTATATTTTATTGCCTTTTAGGTTTTGGGGTACATGTGAAGAACATGCAGGATTGTTGCATAGGTACATACATGGCAATTTGGTTTGCTGCCTTCCTCCCCATCACCTGTATCTGGCATTTCTCCCCATGTTATCCCTCCCCAACCAGTTGAGTTTTTTTAAGCTTCTCAAATTTGTGTCTCCAGTCTTTTCTGGGCCATCTCTTCTCCATCTCTTAGATTTCTTTGGATTCTGTCATTCTTTCTAATCTAATTACTGATACAAGTTTCACACACACACACACACACACACACACACACACAACCATCATTGTGAATATTTTAAATGTCTAATGTGTATGAGAAAGACTATTTCCAGGTACCTGGGTTTCTAATCAATATTTAATTTATTAAAATTATAATTATAAAACCTGAGTTTGCATAAACATTTAAATTCAACTTACAAATCTTGAAATTCTGTCTATAAATGTACTAAATGTTGGTTTTTTAAAATATCACTTTCACTTGTTCTTTGATTGATGTTTAACTCAAACAGATTTACATTTTCTTAGCAATTAGTCCCATTTACAAAGTTAGTACATTTTTCGTAACTGTTATAAGCCATATTCACATGCTTAATGTATTTGATTTTTTTTCTCATGCCTTTTCATTTCCTGACAAGGTAGACTTAGAATCCTTACATACAAAATCTTGCTCACCACTTAAGCAACTCTTGTAAATCTAATTACTTGATTTTCCATATTCAGATGTTTGATTTGTCCTATATGTTATAATACTGCTTACAAGCTTGAGCAGCATCTTATACCTTTCAACTAAAACTCATCAGTCTAAAATCAACACATATCAAGTTGAAAACACAATTTAAATTCAGATTTAATTTAAATTCATACAGATTTTTAAATTTATCTTAAACTTGACACCATAATATTATAATTTACCTCACTGACTCTATACTAAGTTTCACCCCTTCTCAGACTTGTAGAGTCATTTACCCCACTAAGCAAAGCAGTTTGACCTTCTCAGGAAGATTGTGGTTATTAGGTCAAAAACTTAGTATCTATTATGGAATGAATGTTTGTGCTCCCTTCTCCTAAACAAATTTATATATTGAAATTCTAACCCCCAGTGTGATGGTATTAGGTTGGTGCAAAACTAATTGCGGGTTTTAACCCGCAATTAGTTTTGCACCAACCTAATATTAGAAGGTGGAGCCTTTGGGAGGTAATTAGGACATGAGGGTGGAATGCCCATGAACCCAATTAGTGTCTTTCCTTATAAGAAGAGATGTGAGTGCTCATTCTCACTCTCTGCGCACTCCACCATGTGCAAGAAGACAGATATCTACCAGCCAGGAAGAGAACCCTCACCAGGAACCAAGTCTTCTGACACCTAGATCTTGGACTTCCCAGCCAACAGAATTTTGAGGAATAAATATAACTTGCTTAAGCCAGTGGTCACCCACCTTTTTGGCACCATGGAACAGTTTCATGGAAGACAATTTTTCCACAGAGTGGAGGGTGTAATGGTTTTGGGATGATTCAAGCACATTACATTTATTGTGTACTTTATTTCTATTAATATGGCACTGCAATATATAGGAAAATAATTATACAACTCACCATAATGTAGAATAAGTTGGAGTCCTGAACTTGTTTTCCTGCAACTAGACGTCCCATCTGGGGATGATGAGAGACATTGACAGATCATCAGGCATTAGATTTTCACAAGGAGTGAACAACCTAGATCCCTCACAGGCGCAGTTCACAACAGGGTTCATGCTTCTATGAGAATCTAATGCCACTGCTGCTCTGACAAGAGGCAAAACTCAGGCAGTAACACCAGCAATGGGGAGCAGCTGTAAATACAGATGAAGCTTCACTCGCTTGCCTGCCACTCACCTACTGCTGTGGCACCCTGGTTCCTAACAGACCACGGACTGGTACTAGTCAGTGACCCAGGGGTTGGGGACCCCTGGCTTAAGCCACCCAGGCTATGATATTCTGTTACAGCAGCCCAAATTGACTAAGACAGTGCTATAAAACAGTTACTTGTCAGAATGAAGAGCAGGACAAAAGAGCTACATGCTGCCAAGGTCATTCTTGCCAGTGACCTCATGAGCATTCTCCTGGTAGATTTACCTCTGCTGACCACAGGGCAGAAATTTGACTGGACTGTTTCACAGCTCACATCAGCAGAGCATCTTTTGCATTGTGCCTTCTCTCATCTTAGGTCGATGGAACAGTACTGCACATGCACCTGGATCTTTATCAAGTTTCCCTCACTTAATAAGTTCTGCGTCTGTTTTGCATTTTTCTTGTCTTACCAGACTCTATGGCCCTGTCAATGGCCTTGTCTAATCCGGTAATTGAGGGTCATCAGACCCACATACTCCTTTTTTCTTTCATACCTATCTGACCTGGCCTCTAAGTCCTTATACTCCTTTCGTATGTGTCTAGCTTGTCTTCAAAGACCATAAACCTTTCTCCCAATGAAATTTCTCTCTTCTTCCTCCATCTTAATCAGCCTTTAATTTTCCTTTGTTTTTATTTATTTCCACTGCATCTGTTCGACAAGAAAAACTACATTCTATGTTGTTTCGTTGTTGCTGCTGCAGTTGCCTTTAACTAGTTCTTCCTTGATTCCTTAAGCAAATCTGATTCCTAGAATGTTCTAAACATAGGCTTGTTAATTGCCTTCTTGAGTCTTTGAGTTTGCAGTAGTTCAGTTATCTCTATATCTTAACAAGAAAATGGTATATAATAAGGGATTCTTGCTCCTTTTGATATCTACATTGAAAAAAATATAATACTTTTAGTAGGAAAAGCCACAGTCTGGGTCTCCAAAATTCAACTTCATGGCTAAGGATTATATAGGTAACCAAAGGATTATAAAGATTACAATTCAACAGCCACCTTGAGATGGTTGAAAATAACTTCTCAGAGCTTGTGCAAGCCTCATGATCTGAGCTCAAGGCATCTCCACACTTTACTGTCTCATCCCATGGTATAGCTCCCAATGACAGTAAGAAACTGACCAGGCATGGCCCACATAGGCCTGCACAAATCTCACACACACATGCTCAGGAAAGCAACTTAGCTTCTTTTTAGATTTGAAGCTCAGACTGAAAACCTGGCTGAAAAACACAACAGAACAAAAAAAAATATCATTCCATCCACCAATGCTTACCTAGAAAGCTTTTATATCTGAGATTCTGCGCATTTTGAGATGAGACCAAAAGACTTTCTATATGGTGAGCTAACTTCTATCTTTGCCTTCCATGCAGCACTAAATCACCTTTGTCCATGCAGTTGAAGATTGGCCACAGAAATTGGCATCCAAAACTCTGTGAGATCTTCCTTACTAAGACCCTAGCAGCTCAGTTCCTGTGTGCTAAAGCCCCCATCTATTAAAAAATAATAACAGGCTTGGCGTGGTGGCTCATGTTTGTAATCCCAGCACTTTGGGGGGCCAAGGTGGGCAGATCACCTGAGGCTGGCAGACCACCTGGCTAATACAAAAATTAGCCAGGCATGGTGGCACATGCCTGTAATCCCAGCTACTCGGGAGGCTGAGGCAGGAGAATAGTTTGAACCCAGGAGGCAGAGGTTGTGGTGAGCTGAGATGGTGCCATTGCACTCTAGCCTGGGCAACAAGAGCAAAACTCCATCTCAAATAATAGTAATAACACTGTGCCTGTTTAAAACAACCTGGCAATGATAAAAATAGTTACCCTCCTATGGGCATTGGCCACAATAAGCTTCTGTGAGCTGCGAATGTGAAAGAAACCAGTTGTGTCTGGCTCCAAAGGATGTGTTCAAAACCACAACCCCATGTGGAGTGGGCTTCAGATGGGTGAAGCTTGAGGAAGTCTGCCATCCCTAAAACCCCAAGCTTTTAAAGACCCAAGCATCACTGGAACTAGGGACGGTTTTGTTTACCTCCCTGTAATTAATGACAATGATAGCTAACAAGTATCACACACATTACAGTACGTCAATTCTGAGTTATTCAGAAAAGAGATGGCTGGAATAATTATCTTATTTATAGCTAACAAGTATCATACACTTTACAGTACGTCAATTCTGAGTTATTCAGAAAAGAGATGGCTGTAATGATTATCTTATTTAAGCCTCATTCAACCCCTTGAATAAGTAATTTCCCCATTTAGGTGATGATCCAACCCTTAGAGAAGATGAAGACCAAGACTCAACACTAAGTTCCTGGGATTTGAACACAGGCAGCACTGACAGCAAAGTCCATATTCTCAACCCCCTCCCCACCACTGCGCCCAGCAAGAGGGGCCCTCTGTGCTTTGGAATTTCCTCAAAGCAAAAAGATGGCATAGCAAGAGTAGGTCCCTGAGGAAGAGGGTCAGTAGTCCAACGGTCTGGGAGACGGCTAGACTTTCAGGGGGCATGAGCAGCCTGCATCCTCCTTGGGCCTGGTACCCTGGGGCTTAATACAGTGGTTCTCTAAAAATAGTGTTTGCCTCGCTTCACTGCTTCATGACTTTGGACTTATCTTCCCTCTCTGTAGTGCCATGGAAAGAAAACTACTCTCCTTTCAGTGGCCTAACTAAAAATCAGAGGTTTTTTCAAATGCTGCTTTTGCCTCCTGGTAACAGCCTCTTCCCCCAGAGCCAGCCACACTGTGACCCAAGGAGAAAGGGTGGCAGAATCCCAACCTGCAAGTGTGGAAGGGAAGAGACCACCTCTGATGGGGGAGGAGGTAGGGTAGATGCGACACAGCTGGGGTGAGAACTTCCAAACCTGGAGTCAGGTCGCTGAGACTGGATATTGGGACAGAGGCTCCCTTATCCTTATGAATTAGAATCCCCACCCAGGAAATACAGGATTCCTACTCCTTTTCTGACAACGCCAGCTCCACCACATCCCGGAGTCTTCAAACCCCTCCTCCTATCCACTGTCGCTAAATTTAGAGCCTCATCTGTCCTCTTCCTGTAGGACGTGGATATTTTAAGTGCTCCGCAGTGTGGTGCCGCAGGAGAGGCAGTGACGCCAGCACCGTGGAGATAGGCACGTCAGCTCCTCCTCTCTGCCTGTCAGACACGCCCACCTGCCCGGGCTCATCCATCTCTCTCCACCCCTGTCTCCGTTCCTCTTGTTCTTTCGTTCTCCCGGGAGGCCGCCAGAGGGAGCACACTGCGAGCCCCGGCAGATTGCTGGAGAGTTTAGTATAAACAGTGCACAGAGGAACCTGATTAATGGACACACTCATCTCCAGTTCATGTTTATGGGCACCTCAGGGAAACACTCCAGGGTCTGAAAGGTTCACTGGCTCAACACACAGTCCAGAAGAGTTCCTAGTTGGGATCGGTCTGGGGATATAGGGGACCTACATTGGGGAGCCCCTGACATGGACCTAATATCTGAAGGGAATGTGAGATTTCCCACAGCACTTAGAAGGCTGGGAGCACATGTGACCTTCTAGGCCCACCCCAAGGAAGCCCCCTGGGTGGAGGTGCATCAGCCCAAAGGCTGCAGGGTGGAATGCAGACTTTGGAACTGGGTAGAGCCACACCTCTGCACACCGCCAGTGCGTTTGTGTCCAGCTGCCCTGACGGCACAAAAGCGAGTTTCCAGGTCTCTGGTCTGGTGACAGGAAGAAGGACACGCTTTGTTCTTGAACTGGTGCTTATAGCTGCCTCTACAGCATCGCTTTTCCTCAAGGGCATGCTTTTCATCATGCACCTTTTGAGAAGCTAATTAATTTTCACTGCTGAGAGTGGACTTAAGAGGAAAACAGCCTTCCATTGCAGAAAGAACGATTTGAGTGATGCCAAGGGAAATGTGTTTACTGTTTCAAATTAAATTGGGAATAGGTGAATTGGAAACCCTGTCTGGGGCCCGACAGCCCCAGGCTTTTCCAGCTTCTCTGAGGGAGATTAGGAAACATCTTTCCAGGAGATCTTGAGCAACAAAATAAACACCCCTGCAGAATCCTGCCTGCTGCCCCTTCCCTGCGTCACGGGAGCTGGCCTCCTGCCTCAAGCCTGACCCCCTGTTCAGTGTGTATTCGAGTGTGTGTGTGTCAGAGGCAGAGATTGAGAGAGGGAGGGAAGTCAGCAAGTGACAGCAGAAGTTCAGGGCATGTGGTGGCACAAGGAATTCAAGGTCTTCTCCAGGCCTCCAGTGCCCATGTGTACCTCCACCCCACATGACATCTCAATGAGCCCAGTAGTCACACGGGGAGATGTGCTGATCATGGGCTGAGACCTGAGCGTCAAACACCGAAAGTGAAGAGGAGAGCCAGGAAAGGTTCCACCAGAAGACATAATCAGTGGTCACAGCTTCTAATTCTGAAGAGCATTTCCAGGAATCTCAGGTCGAGTGGAGCCATTTAAGAGAAAACCCATGTCCAGCCCCAGAGACAGCCAATCCAGGAAGGCCAAGAGCTGGGCCAAGACTGAAGGACATATGCTACCTTGTGGGGTCTGCCGGGGTGTGTGCATCAAGAGGGAAGCAGAGTTCATGGTAAGCTTGGCTTCTCACCTACGGCCCCTACCCCTGAGGCCTGAACTGGAGGCGAATGAGGACCCCCAAGCCTCAAGTCTCAATGACAGTGTGGGGCCTCCAAGGACACACACAAACAGTAGAACCCACTTGGCTTCTGCTCCTCTTCATGGGAAGCTGTGTCTCTGAGACAGGTGAGTGAGGACCAGGAGGATGACAAGAGGGAGGAGGGGGCTGAACACCCACTGAAATTCAGGACCACAGACTATTAATAAAAACTCTCTCTCAAGCCCCTTTGAGAGCCAAAGCTCTCAGATGTCTCAAGGCTGTGACCTTTTGAGTCTCTGAAGGACTCCCGGTAGACAGGCAGGGCGGCCTCCTATGCAGTATTGCCACAGACTGCAGAACATCAGCTTTGCATCTAGGCAGACCAAGACTACGGGAGAGGCTGCTACAGAGCGTCTGCTTGGCCAGGCTCAGTCCCGGGACCTCCCATGCAGTGGGCCACCAATGCAGCTCTCCCCTTTCTTCCTACCAGTGAGTCTTCTCTGAGCCTAAGAACCATACACATCACCTCACTCAGCACTGATGGAGCCCCTGCTGTGTGCCAGGCCCTATGCAAGTTGCTGGAGATACGGAGAATCTGTGGGGAGACAGACATGTCCCACAGCCTTGTAGTCAGCGCTGTCATGGAGGCATGAATAAGGGGTGCCCGAGCACGGCAGAACTCCTGGAAGAGGCAACTCTTGAACCGGGTCTTCAGTGATAGTAGAAGACTGCCAGGCACACGATGGGTAAAGGACATGCCAGGCAGAGGGAACGATACATGCAGACACGGGGCGAGAAAGAGCAGGGTGCGTGTGGGAAGCATACGTGATTTCTGTGACCCCACCACAGGGGTGCAGGAGTGGTGGCAGCAAAGAGGTCAGAGAAGGAGGAAGGCAGAACCTGCCCCACCTGGGTTAAGGGGACCGCTGAGGCTTCAGGACTTGACCCAGGCCTGACAGGGAGGTGGGGAAGGTGCTATACAGGAGAGTGGTCCAACTGAAGTTGCACTTGAGAAAGGCCACTGAGATCCAGAGCTGAGGATGGGTTGGAATAGAGCAAGGTATAGGAGATGAGGGCAGGCGGGAGGCAGGTGGGAGGCTCTTGCCATAGACCAGGCAAAATCACAGAGGGTGCGGGTCAAGGTGGTGGCAGCAGTAGGAGGAATAGAAAGCAAATGACCTATTGGAGAGATTTTAAGGAGTAGGAATGACAGGATTTCATCACCATTTGGCCATGGGGTTGAGGAAGAGGGAGGAATCTAGACTGACTCCCAGATTTCTGGCATAGGCGAATGGGTGAAACATGATAGGGATAGGTCATAGAGAATTTGGGGAAAGGTGGAGTCTGAGTCACAGGAAGGGCAGGTGGATATACCAATAAGTAGTTGTAAATACGAAGTAGGAAAGAGATCTAGGTGGGAGATAAAAATATGGAGGCATCAACACACAGCTGGGAGATTGCCGCCATGGGCAAAGACAATGGAACCTGGTAGGTGTCAGAACGGACATCAGGCAGAGAACCCACCTCCACCCCAACTGTACTACAGGCAACCACAGAGAACCAGGAAGAGCCTAAGGATGCCCTAACCTCTCATGCTGCAGGAAGGAACCAAGACTTGGATCCCGGTATTTTTCCCAGCCAGGACAGCACCAGAGGGATGCTCCCACCAGCAGTTCACTCTTCTGAAATAATTTCTTCTGGTTACCATCCTTTACCACTTGTGGCTAAAGTAAGACCTAGGTCAGAGAACTAACCAGTGGCCCAAAAGGCTGTGGAAGGGCCAGACTCTGCCTGTTGGCAGGCCAGGGGCTGGGCCAGTGTGGAGAGGGTGGAGGCCACTCAGCAGCCATGTGAGGCAGCCACGATGACACGGGGAAGGCAGGCAGACATCCCCTGGGTCTGAGAGCTGAGCCTTGGCCAGCAGGGAAGGCTCAGCCTAGGAACGTTCTCCAGATCCCTTTGGTACAAACAGCAGGGTTGCCTGCCTTCTCCCTGGGGATGCCCGGCAGGCAGTCCGTGAACACAGGCAGTCCGTATACACAGGCAAAATGTTTCAAGTGGTGGGGCAGGGGTGGTGGTGGCCCTAGAAGACACTGAGCGTCTGCCCAGGCGTCCATGGCATCCCCTGAATCTTCTACACTTTTTCAGGGGGTGCTGTGGGAAGGAGGCATGGGAACCATCTGCCCCGGCTTACTTTACAGGTGACCTGGCGTCCTGGAGACTTACTTGGTCGGGACCCCGAGATCACCAGCCCTGCCTACCTCACCTCAGCCCTGAGCAGAGACCCAAACAGCCCCTGAGGCCCCAGAGCCTCCACCCACACCAACACAGGACCAGGCAGGCAGGAGGAGCCTCACTGAGATTTTTTTTTTTCTGATTGTTTTATTTGAAAACCCTAGGATATGTCCCCTCCCTCACCACACCCATCTCCCCGCCCCCTGCCCCAGGACATGACGATGCCACACACACACGCGCACACACACACACACACACACAGGGCCATGAGCTGCACACGGGAACACAGGGGCTGCACTCACGACAACATTGAAAAAATATACATTATATATAATTCCCCCCGGGGCCCTCACACTCCCTCCGGTCCCCGAAACCTGCCTACACTGGGTCACAGAGGAGGGGCCGGGGCTGCAGGACCTCAGGACTGCAAGGGCAGGAGGGGAAAGAGGACAAGAAAGGAAGGAAGTTGGGAAGGAGGGAGAAGCAGGGTCCCCAGACTGAAAGAGAAATGAAGTGGGGGGATCATAAGAGAAGCAGGGACAGCCCGGCTGAGGGAGCCTTGCAGAGGGAGAGAGGCTTCCCATGGACAGGAGAGAGAAGGGAAGGGAGAGGAGAGGGTTTCCTTCAACCCCACCCCAGCCCCAGCCCCAGCCCCAGCCATTGTGACCGTCACCCCCTCCCCAACACAGTGAGTGCTAAGGAGGCAGCTGCCATTGGGGCTAGAAAGGCAGCCGAAGTCCAGCCCACTTTCCAATGCAGCCAGCCCCGGTGCCAGGGGCACACCAGGAGCATGACACAGCCCAGAGGCGAGGAATAGGGGCCCTGAGGAGGGGCGGAGGGGACTCCAGAGGGCCCCCTGGGGTTTTGAGATGAAAGGAGGACTGGTTCTGAAGCCTCTCTCCCTCTTGGTCTCTGTTGTCCCAGAAGGTCCTTCTCCCATGTCTGGAGTGTCTGTTTCACCAGGGCAGAATTCTCCCTCTGCATGGGGAGACGTGTCGCCTTAGTAGCGGTGTGGGGGGGTCTCGATGATGCGTCTCTCATCACTGCTGGGGGAGTCGGCCACCTCCGAGTCACTGCTGTCTTCGTCCTCCTGCTGGCCCCCCGCAGCCCCCGCCACACAGGCCTGCCGATTCTGGTAGGACTGGAGGGTGGTAACAGAGAGGAAAAGGGATCAATGGCCTGCACACACCCCAACCTCTCTTTCAGGGGCCACACTTTCCTCAGTCCCTTTAACCCCTGCTCACTCTCTTCCCTTCCTGAACCTCTCTTTTCCCTCCTGCTCACGGCAGCTCTGCAAACAGCCTCCACCCAGGGCCTGCCCCTCCTCAGGAGTCCTCGCCATGTGTGCTCCGCAGTCTTGACCGTACAGCACCCCCATTCCCCGGGCCTCTCACCTCCATGGGGTTCACGATGATGGTGAGAGCTGAGTCATCCCAGAAGAGGTCCGGGTCCTTGGGGTCACTGGAGGTCCCTGGAGGCCCGCCGGCCCCTGAGATGCGGCGGTGAAGGGAGTGGATGCGCACCAGGCCCAGGACGACCATGAGCACCAGGAAGCCCACGCACACCACGATGATGAGGGTCGCGGCGCTGGGGATCACTGCAGGGAGAGCGCGGGGGTGAGCAGACCGTGGCCAGGCACCCGGCGCACTCGGACAGGGGGCTGGGTAGGAAAAGAGGCAGCCCGGGCCAAGGGAGTCCCAGGGCAGACCCCACAGTGCCCGAGAAGAGAGGAACACCTGGAGAAGCCGGAAGATAAATAGCCCAGCAGGAAGGGCAGGAGACGAAAGGGGAGGAAGGGAGCTGCTGCCAGGCAAAGGGACAAACACAGAGGGAGGCAGGTGTGCAGAGAGGCAAGGGCAGAGGAGGAGAAAGGCTCCCAGATGAGTGGCCCTATTCGAAGAGGACAGAGGGCAAGGATTTAAATCTGCCCGTCATCCACCTGTGCCTTCCCCAGAGACCACTCAGCCTAGGAAGGAGGTGCCAGTACCCAGTGAGGGAGGGGAGGGGCCCCACACAGGCTTGGCTGTGAGGAGGAGACCCAGGCTCCAAGCCTGGGCTGGCTGCAGGAAGAGGGCACTAGCACCTGAGGCTGGGGACAAGTCCAATGGGCACAGAACAGCCCCTTCCCTTACTCACCTGGACTGAGCTCTCTCCTGCTCCGTGACACCTCCCTTCTGGTGGGCTTGGGGCTCCTGGACGTCTGGGGTTTCTGCTTCCCCAACCTCTCCCTCTGAGGCGTACTTGCCTCCCCTGTGGCCCTCCCTTGCTTCCGGCCCTGCAGCCCCACTTTGATGCCCAAGTTCAGGGGGGCATGGACCCTGAAGGGCAGTGAGACACAGAACGGTGCGTGCACTCTCACACGGACCTTAGAGCTGATGGCAGCAAAGCAGATGTGCATGTACAGGTACATGCCCAGGAAGACCGTGTGAGCGCACAGCTGCACAAAGGTTGCCACACCCCATACCCGAGCCAGGCCTCTGCCAGCCTGCATGCCGGCCCACACCAGCCACCCGGCCACCTCCTCACACAGCGGGAGTAAAGGAACGCATCTGAGGGTCTCCAGCAAGGCACAGTAGAGCCATATGGGCAGTGTCACACAGCTCCCCACCAGCTGGGCAGCCCAGGCAACCCCCTGAAGGAAGACGTAGACACTACAGGCATGGGCCATGAGGGCCACAGAGCGAGCCGCCGTGAACACAGCCCTGCCTGTCTCCTGCACACACACACACAGCTCTCGGAGAAGCACAAGGATGCAAAGCAGGAAAGCCCGCAGCCCCAGGGATAGCAGGTGGAGGTAGAGACCCCACACATGCACCCCCAGGCCCAGGGCCCTCACAGGCAGCTGGGTCACTACTCCCCACATGGGTGCACCCCCCAGTCCACCGTAAATGCACAGCGGCTCCACCCCGGGCAGTCCCGTAGCTAAGGGACTATTCCATGCATGTGTGCCCCGAACACACACAGACCGGAAGTCACACAAGCAAGCCCCTAGAAACATACACACATCATATCCCAGCCCCGTACTCAAATTACCTATAGCCTGAGACTCATGTGTCAAGAGACAGAGCAGCGTGTAGAGAAGCCCACGGCCCAGGAGCCACCCACACCCACACCCTGCTGCAGCACCCCTCTTTCCAGCAGCCAGCACACTCAGCTGCCATGCACTCCAGGCCCAACCAGGTGTGTGGAGAATGTGCTCCCTGGCAGGCCACATACCTCCCTGAGGCCACCCTGATGGCTGTCTGCCAAGTTGGTCCCCATCCTGACCCGACCCACTGCCCACTTGAGGCCACTAGCCAATTACAGCAGACTCTGCTGGGGCATGCTCCCCGGACACTGGTTCCAAGGTGAAGACAGGACTGGCTAGATCAGTATTTCCCAACTGCCTGGGAACAGGGGATGAAGAAGGAGGGGACAGAGCTGCCTCTTCTGCCCATCTGCAGGAAATAATACCTCCCAGATCACCATGTCAACAGACCAGACCTAGGGGCAGTGCCTCCACTGGCAGATGGGCCCCGTGGCTAAGCCCAGGCTCTAGAAGGTGTGGCGACCCCGCCCTCAGAGTGGAGGCCAAAGCTGGTGAACTTGCTCTAAGCACACAACGATGACAAGCTAAAGCTGGTTTGTGCCTTAATCAATGCAGTGTCCCTCCGAGTGCCTGGCCTAATGAAGGAAATGACAAGTTGATTGCCAGGACAATAAGAAATGACCACAGCAAAGACAAAATGCAGACACTCTATCTACAAGCAAACAAGTCTGGTTAATTAGTTTAAGATGAGTCAGGAGGCCAGGGAGATGGGAGGATTTTTAAATTATTTACAGATAAAAATCAAGAATTTAAGAAGTACGGTCAACTTTACTTGCTACATGAGATCTCAGCAGTTAATTCTGGCCTTGATGACTTTCAGAGCCAACATTAAGGGGTGATTTAGCAAATGGCCCATGGGATTGTAAGGACACTGTTGAAAGCCCTCTCCACGGCCCCACAGAGTGCCCTCTTTATGAACAGCCTCGGGAGAGATGTCTTTCTGCTCACATCCCACGGCTTCTCATGAAATACTGTTTGGCTCCTATCACGGCTTTCAGAACTGCTCAGATTTCCTTTTGCTTTAGCTTGAAAGCAGCTCAGAATCAAAATTCTGGCCCATAGTAGCAACTGCACAGCATCTCATAGAATGTATGTGATGAGCTGACTTTATTCCCTGGCGTCATCTGAACCTTATTTCATCATTACCTTTTCCTCCTTACTTCCTAATTCATTTTCTTTTTGCCCTACTGCTTTGTAACTCTTTCTGCAAAGCTTCAGATGCTCGTAGGAAACAAAGGAGGGAAATTATTCTCAAACTTTTAAAGATCACATGGGATTTTTAAAAACCACTGATACATGGCTCCCACCCCCTAGACATTCTGGGGTGTAATTTAGGTGCCAAGAGTTTTTAAAGCTCCCCGGGTGATTCTGATAGGCATCGACATTTGATATGAATAGATGCATAATTCCCTCATCACCTTGGCTCACTCTTCTCAACCAAATTTATTCTCTCTAACCATAAACACCCCTAACCACCCATCTACCCCCAGTTCTCAAATTCTCATTCTCTCTCATGCCCGTCCAAATATCCCTTCTATACATCAGGTCCAAGCTTAAACTCTACACATGCCACAAAATCTCCCCTGACTGTTCCAGTTCACGCTGATCTCTCTTTGCCTAGTGCACTTAGATTTAGAGAGATGGGTCTCTGTCTCACTGGAGGGCAACGTACCTCTCTCTCACTGCTTCTGCATGTTTAGAATGGTTTAATATTGTGAAACCACAGTTCTGCAACACAAAGGGAGGGAACACCTGGCAAAGTCAGAAAAGGCACATGGAAGGTGTTTCATGCCCGGATGGCCCATCAGCTCAGGCATGTCAATCACCAGTGCCCTCAGGGAAGCTATAAACTCTGTGTCCTACTCAGGCCAAAATAAGAGAAGAGGTGGCCAGGCACGGTGGCTCACACCTATAATCCCAGCACTTTGGGAGACCAAGGTGGGTGGATCACAAGGTCAAGAGATCGAGGCCATCCTGGTCAACATGGTGAAACCCCGTCTCTACTGAAAATACAAAAATTAGCTGGGCATGGTGGCGCACGCCTGTAGTCCCAGCTACTTGGGAGGCTGAGGCAGGAGAATTGCTTGAACCCAGGAGGCGGAGGTTGCAGTGAGCCGAGATCGCGCCATTGCACTCCAGCCTGGGTAACAAGAGTGAAACTCCATCTCAAAAAAATAATAATAATAATAATAAGAGAAGAGGCAAAGGAAGACTGCTGCTCTCATCTGAAATCTGAGGGAAGCTTGATCAGCCTGGACATGAGCTCAAAACAAAGGATGGGGAGGCTGGACTTCACTGTGGGGAGGTGAAAGGGTGCCACTTACAGACACTGCTCCAGGGGCTGAGGGGTGACAAATGCTGCCTGCCAGGCCAGCCCATGCAGGACAGCTAGACACTCAGGGGAGAAGGTTCTGGGCATTTAAAACAAGAAGTCCCTCACCTGGGGCCTCATACCAAAGAAAGTAAGGATCGAGAATCTCACCAGTCAGGATGGCACCCCTATCTACCTTCAGCCTCATCAGAGTAGCAGGACCTAGTATCCAACCCAGAAAAGATTGAGTGCAATGATCCCCAATGAAAGATCTGGAGAAAGTGCTATTGAATCACAAGAAGGAAAAATATATACAGCTGCCCTCAAGAGTTTATTTAAAATAAATAGGTTTAGACATGCTAACATGTCTCTATTGACTACACACTGTGTGAAACTTCTTTGAACCTTTGCAGCTTGGTCATACCTCATATTCACCCCTCATCCCCACTTCCACCTACTTGCTATAGTGAATCACAGTAGAACACTGAAAAGGCCTCTGTTAAGTCCAAGTGCAGTGGCTCACATCTGTAATCTTAGCACTTTGAGAAGCTGAGGCAGGATGACGGTTTGAGCCCAGGAGTTCAAGACCAGCCTGAGCAACAAAGCGAGACCTTGTCTCTACAGAAAAATCTGAAAAATAGCCAGGCATAGTGTCATGCATCTGCTCTTGGGGGTGCTAAGACAGGAGGATTACTTGAGCTCAGGAGTTCGAGGCTGCAGTGGGCTATGATTACCACCACTGCTCTCCAGCCTAGGCGACAGAACAAGACCCTGTCTCCCACTCCCAAAAGTCTCTGCAGTTGTTTGCAGAGAGAGCAAGGAAGAAGGGAGCCAGTCCCAGAAAAAAGAAAACATAAGAGACAGTGTGGCTGGACACGGTGGCTCATGCCTGTAATCCCAGCACTTTGGGAGGCTGAGGCAGGTGGATCACAAGGTCAGGAATTCAAGACCAGCCTGGCCAATATGGTGAAACCCCGTCTCTACTAAAAATACAAAAATTAGCCACGCGTGGTGGTGGGTGCCTGTAGTACCAGCTACTCAGGAGGCTGAGACAGGAGAATCACTTGAACCCGGGAGGCAGAGGTTGCAGTGAGCTGAGATTGCACCACTGCACTCCAGCCTGGGTGAAGGAGTGAGACCCTGTTTCAAAAAATAAAAATAAAAAGAGAGAGAGTGTAGGTAGTGGTCACTGCATGAGGAGAGGAAGTCAGACTGAATCCTGGGGGCATCAGAGGAGCTGGCCTCAGTCAGAAAACCCTGGGAAGTCCCTCAGGGGCTCCCCCTAATTATGTTCAACTCTAAAGTAATGAGACTAATTTTTTTAAAAGCATCAAACATCTGGGGAGAGGGGTGAGGACCATGGTTAGTGCACAGACTGGAATCATGCTGCCTGGATTCAAATCCTGGCTCCACTTACTTTGTAGCTGTGTGAACTTGGGAAAGGCACTTGAACTGTCTGTGCCTCTGTTTTCTTGCCTGTAAAGGGGATAATTCTAGTATCCATTTCATTGTTTGTTTGTGATGGCTAAATGAGTTAATATGCGTAATTCCCCCCCCATGGTGCCGGCCACACTATGAGAGCGCCTGTGTTTGTTATCATTATTATTACATCACATATTGAAATAAGTTCTGTACTTTTACATAGTGTTCAGAGACCACAAACTTCTTCCAAGAAAGCACTAGTGGACTCCTTCGAGAATTGCCTTCAGAGCCTGTGACACAACCTTTTGACTTTTTTCAAAAGTGACTGATCTATGGCCTTTGAGAGTAGGATTAATGTTTAAAAACTTAAAATTATATTTAGAGCCAACTTTGGCAAAAGTGGATGATGAAGTTGAGTAACGCTGTCCAAAAAGTAACAAAACCAATGCGCCTCATAAATTGGCTCTGAAAGCAACTCTAAAAAGGGTTCCAAAAATCACTTTCAGGAACATCAGCATCATTTGCATGCATTTGTTCCTTAATAATGTGAGAGAATACTTGTTTTATAATATGAAGTGTAAATATCAGGTTACAAAGTAAGTTAATCCTAGCTTTCTAAAAAGAAAAAAATAGGCATAGAAAAAAGACTGGAACATAATATATCATATGATCAGTGGTTTCCTCTCCGATGGAATTATGGTTGATTGTTCTTCTTCTTCTTCTTTTTTTTTTTTTTTTTTGAGACAGAGACAGCATCTTGTTCTGTCTCCCAGACTGGAGTGCAGTGGCATGATCATGTCTCACTGCAGCCTTGGCCTCCCAGGCCCAAGCGATCCTCCTGCCTCAGCCTCCCAAGTAGCTGGGACTACAGGCACACACCACCATGCCTAGCTATTTTTTTATTATTATTTTTTGTAAAGACAGAGCCTCACTATGTGGCCCAGGCTGGTCTTAAACTCCCGGGCTCAAGTGATTCTCCTGCCTCAGCCTCCCAGTGTGATGGGATTACAGGTGTGAGCCACTGTGCCTGGCCTGATTTTTCTTTTTTTTATTGATATTTTCTTTTTTTTTTTTTTGTTTTGTTTTGTTTTGTTTTGAGACAGAGTTTCGCTCTTGATACCCAGGCTGGAGTGCAATGGCGCGATCTCGGCTCACCGCAACCTCCGCCTCCCGGGTTCAGGCAATTCTCCTGCCTCAGCCTCCTGAGTAGCTGGGATTACAGGCACGCGCCACCGTGCCCAGCTAATTTTTTGTATTAGTAGAGACGGGGTTTCACCATGTTGACCAGGATGGTCTCGATCTCTTGACCTCATGATCCACCCGCCTCGGCCTCCCAAAGTGCTGGGATTACAGGCTTGAGCCACCGCGCCCGGCTTTATTGATATTTTCTAGTTTTTCTATGATTATGCAACTCAAAAGTAGAAAATGAAATTGCGCCATTGGTAAAGGACCATGGCTGGGACCTTTGGGACACTGGCCAAATTGCTTTCAAAGGGCAGCACTCCATCTGAATGTAATGCTTTGCATATTTGCATATTTTGTTTTAGAAATAATCTTGTGACTGTGCACATAGCACATAATTATACATGTAATAGTATCAATCCTCTCCTTGGGGATGAGGACTGTATCTACCTTATAAATCATTTATATCATTTACGGACGGTGCTAGCACATAGTAGGTGCTTAGTAAATACTTGATAGCTTCACCCCAGAGAATTCCTGGTCCAGGGCTAATTTGATATTGCTTGGGGCTGGGGAGGGAGACATCATCGGGAATAACAAAGATGCCTAAACCCACATTGACTTTATGACTCCAAGCATATGCACCCCAAAATGACACAAGACTCATGTTCTTCACAAGGGAAAGTGAATGATCCAAAGGGAGAGAGGGATTGGTCCACAGCTGTCAACTGAGGCAGGTATCACAGGGAGAAGAACCCATTGCTCCACTCCACTTGTCCGCTCCCAGAGGTGGAGGGGGAGGATACCTGTCCCAACCCACTCCCCTGCCACCCACCCCTCCCTGTCCAGCCCCACCCAGGCTTACGTACTGGAGTTTCGGTGGGAGCTGGCCAGGCTGTGACCAGCCATCTCAGGCGGGGGCTGGTGACCACGGTGCAGGAACTGCTGGGAGCTGAGCACGTGGCTGGGATGGGCAACCCGGTTCATGCTGTGCAGGACATTCACCTGGGCAGAGGGAGGGCTCCATGGGCACGCACGCTTCTCCCCAGGTCCTCCCCCACCTCTCTGGAGCCCAGCCCCATCTCCGAACTACTGCCCCCATCTCCTTCTCCTCCACCCACTGCAAGGTCCAGCAGCCCTCCACGCTGCCATGCCCATGCCCACAAACTAACATTGTGAGTCCACGCCACCCCAGCTCCTTTCCAGGGGTGGGTAACTGCAGAAGGTAGGAGACTTTCTGGGTACCTCCACGATGAATTCATTGCTGGAGTAACGGCCATTCATTTCTGAGCAGGAAAGCCGGAATTTCCTGGCGTAGAGGGCAGCCCCGTGTCGCAGCCGATAACGAGCCTGTCTCAGGATCTCCTCATACACAGTGATGCTCTCCACCCCTGGAGATGAGGAAGCACCTCAGGGCAGGGGCCAGTGGAGGCAGGACCTGGGCAGGACCGTCTCTCCTGGACTCCCACCAGCTGACACCACACAAGCTGTAAAGAGGGTCAGACCTATCTCTGCAGAGGGGCAACCTGAGGTCAAAGGAAGAGATGCTCCTCTCCACCCCTGCCCGCTCTGCCTAACTAGGATGGAGAGACCAAGGCTCCATTTCCTGTTCTGTAGCTTCTGAGGAGGAACGGAAAGAAGGACATAAAGACATCTTGGGCCAGGCATGATGGCTCACACCTGTAATCCCAGCACTTTGGGAGACAGAGGCGTGCGGATCACAAGGTCAGGCGTTCGAGAACAGCCTGGCCAATATGGTGAAACCCCATCTCTACTAAAAATAAAAAATTAGCTAGGCATGGTGGCAGGCGCCTGAAGTCCCAGCTACTAAGGAGACTGAGGCAGGAGAATCGCTTGAACTCAGAAAGGCAGAGGTTGCAGTGAACCAAGACCATGTCACTGCACTCCAGCCTGGGTTACAGAGCGAGACTCCGTCTGAAAAGGAAAAAAAAAAAAAAGACATCCTGAAAGACCGAAAGGGCGATGGCAAGCAGGAGGGAATCTGAGAAAGGGGGAAACACAGAAGTCCTCAGTAAGCCCTGGAAAGGAGTGGAAATAGGAGGGAACTGGTTAGCTCCGTCTTCTCCATTCTCCCTCCTGGCTTCCTTTGGAAACTACCAAGTCATCACTCCCACTAAGAGATAAGCACTTCTTGTAAAGCTCTTGTTTGCACGTGAGATTAGTGAGCTATAAGACACAGATGACCAGCAACAAACAGCTAGAGGGTTAGAAAGCTGGGCAGAGATGAGCCGAAGGAGGAAAGGAAGGCGAGAAGCCTTAATGGAAACAGGAGTGGGATCAGAAACAGAGGTGAGCTAGGCTATGGAGAGGAGCAGAAAGAGCCTAAACCCAGCATACCTCCCCTAAGGACAATCTGGAAGCCAGAGGATCTTCCAGGCTGGGAAAACGCAAAACAGCACTTGTCCACATCCCTGGATGGGAAGGAGGACCCTCTGGGCTTCCCAGGTGCTCACTTATGGGTAGAGGCACACACACACAGAGGACAGGCCCTGAGGCCCCACTGACCAGCAATGGTGAGGTAGGCAGACGTGTTGGTGAGCTCCAGCCCTCGCTGCTGCAGGGAGCTTGTGTCCAGAAGCAGGCTTTCCCGCTCAGGGTCCAGGTCATCCCCCACCAGAGAAATTTCACAGCCGTCCAGGTTGTGCACAATCTCATCCGACATGCGTGTATCTGTCACTGGGTTGGGGAGAGTAGGGTCTGGGTCAGAGCCAAAGGGCCCACAGGGGCTCTGAGACCCAGCCATCGCTTCATCACCACTCTCCCTCCCTTTCCAGGGTCAGGGAAAGGGAAGGCAGCTGTCATTGTCAAGAATATCATTATGCAACAATTCACTTCCACCCACGGGTTTCCCACTTGCTTTCCTTCTTAAAGGTAAGTTGTTCAGTCAAACAAACACAGGATGGAGTCGCTTTCTGCTTCCAGCCCCAAGAGTTCTCCCACACTCTGGCTCCAGACACTGGCTGGTTCTCTGGATGGTGTTACTCCCCGGAGTCACCCTTACCTGTGCCCTGCCAACTTTCATCCTTTTTGGCCTCCACCTGGTGAGAGATGGAGCAGGTGATCTGAAGATCAGGGAACAAAGGGACCCCCTCAGGTCCCTCAAAGTCCACAGCTGGGCGGGCAAAATGGGCAGTGCCACTCAGCAGGATCTGGGGAGCATCGGGCTGAAGGACCACCACGTAGCCCTCCACTTCAGGGATGGAGACGCAGGACTCTTCACTGAAGCACCTATGTGAGAAAGGAGGAGAAGCGGCATGTGACCCCGACACTTCCTCCCTGAAAACCTGCATTCTGTTTCACTTTCCCACCCCAGCCTCTACCTCTATCATGGAGCATCTCATGTCAGGGAGTGGCAGGGGAAGAAGGGGTCATGCCCCTGCACCCCAACCCCCACAGCAGTTGAAGGGAGACATAGCCTTTCCTGGTAGGATGTCACCAAGGAAATGTCGATGACAGGTCAGGTAACCCCAACCTGTGGGTGTGATCACACCATCAATGCCTTACCCCAGGATTATGGAGTACCTATAAATCCTATTTCAATGAAAAATATAGCAAACTGAACTGACAAACATTTACATATACAGACACAGTTCTTTACCCAGGAGTTCAAAAATACATGAGATCAGTATACTATCTGGCACATATGCACCCAAATTATCCAACAATAAAAGTAGAGTGTGGACATCTATCAGAGGATGTCCTCCTCTTTGGTGAGTCTTCCATTCCCTTCAATATCGGGGAAACACACTTTGGTAGGTGAGATCATCTGACTACCTTGGACCTAGATCCACTGTCCCATGAAGCTTGAGGATCCGGGCACCAGGACAAGCTATCCCTAGAGGACTCTGCCGAGCCAGACCAACCAACAGCATAGCTGCTCAGGAGTGATGCTCCCAAGATCACTTTCAGCCCCACCTTTTACCAGTAATACAACACTTCACAATCTATAGCCGTTGCTAGTTTACGAAGCATTTCTCCCATATTATTTTATTATAACCTCATTTCTGTGCTGCAAAATAGGGATAAGAAACCAAAGCTCAGGCCAGGCATGGTGGCTCACGCCTATAATCCCGGCACTTTGGAAGGCTGAGGCGGGAGGATCCCTTGAGCTTAGGAGTTTGAGACCAGCCTGGGCAACACTGTGAAACCCTGGCTCTACAAAAAAACACAAAAATTATCCAGGTGTGGTGGTGGGCTCCTGTAGTCCCAGCTACTCAGGAGGCTGAGGTGGGAGAAACGCTTAAGCCCAGGAGGCGGAGGTTGCAGTGAGCTGATGAGATCATGCCACTGCACTCCAGCCTGGGCAACAGAGTGACAGAGTGAGACTCTGTCTCCAAGAAAGAAAGAAGGAAAGAAGGAAAGAAGGAAAGAAGGAAAGAAGGAAGGAAGGAAGGAAGGAAGGAAGGAAGGAAGGAAGGAAGGAAGGAAGGAAACAAGGAAAGAAAGAAAGAAAGAGAGAAAGAGAAAAGGAAAAGAAAGAAACTAAAGCTCAAGCATCTGGGCCACAAAAGAAATTATATGTCAGAGTCAAGGCTTAAAACATTCTTCTCCTTCCAAGTCCACTGATCCTTTTTTTTTTTGAGGCAGAGTCTCATTCTGTCGCTCAGGCTGCAGTGCGGTAGTGCCATCTCAGCTCACTGCAACCTCCGCCGCCTGGGTTCAAGCAATCTCCTGCCTCAGCCTCCTGAGTAGCTGGGACCACAGGCATGCACCACCACACAAGACCCTAGTCCACTGAGTTTTCCACTAAACCACAGGCACCATTTGGGGCCTGGGTTTGCACCAGGGAAATGTATCTATAAAGAATTTTCCCCACTTGAACAGGCAAACTTCACAGTGGAGTTAGTGATGCAGGAGCAGGGACTCTGATCCATGTGCTGGTGCTAATGGAAATGATTTTGCAGAGAGGAGTGTGATTATTAGTGTTACTGAGCATGCCCAGCTTGACTGCTGGAGTCAAAAGGGAGAAGGCATAATCTCAGCAGGCAGGATAAGCACAGAGCCCCTGGAGTTACCAATGCCCACGATGTGCTGAGTTCCTGTGCCACACGGAGGAGGGCCTATTACAATCTGCACTGTCATCCAGATAGGCCTAGGGCAAAGCTCCTTGGGAAACAATCCCAGATGATCCTGAAGGCAGAGGTTCCAACAGACATCCTCCCTTCAATGAGCAATGCTGGGCTGGGCTGCTGCTCTGAGAATCCCAAGGCAAATAGGAGGCCTGACCCAAAGGCACTGATGGTCTGGTAGTGAGATTAGACATGGCACACAAACATTAAAACAAAGGCAAAGATGGTCATCGCCATATGAGTGGAACAAACAAATAACCAGAAGAGTTCAGAGGAGGGAGAGGTTATTTCTGGCGAGGATAAGAGGAGGGTGTTTGGAAAAGGAAGGTATGAATGATCAGAGAAAGTAGCAACTGAGCTAGCCTTTGAAGGAGGGTAGAACTGACCCAGAGTGGATGGCAAGAAGCTTACTAAGGAGAGTAGGGGAATATGAGGCAGGAACAACCAGGAGGAGCCAAACGACTGGTGGCTTTAAATGCCATGATAAGATTTGGCTTTTTTTCTCTCTCTAATTTTTTAAAGACAAGGTCCTGCTCTGTTGCCCAGGCTGGTGTGCAGTGGTGCAATCACAACTCGCTGCAGCCTCGAACTACTGGGCTCAAGTCATTCTCCAACCTCAGCCTCCTGAGTAGCTGGGACGATAGGCATGCCGCCTGTTGATCATCCAGTCTGGTCTTGAACTTCTGACCTCAAGTGATCCTCCTGCCTTGGCCTCCCAAAGAGCTGGGATTACAGGTGTGAGCCACTGTGCCTAGCACATTTGATATTTTTATGTAGTGGGCAAGAGGAAGCCATGGACATCTTTTTCATCAGGGAAGCGTGATGATGAAAACTCAACTTAAGATCACTCACCCAGCCTCAGAGTGGAGGATAAATAAAATTAGAAGACTAGAGACAGGTCAGCTAGTTAGGAGGCAATGGGCCAGATAAGAGGTCATAAAACCTGGGCTACAACCGTAACAGCAGCAAAAGAAAGAGGAGACAGATTCCAGACACCCAGCACAGAGGCAGGGTCCAGGTGACTTGGCAACTGATGAGGAGTGGAGGATAGACAGGGAGGAATCAAAGATGACTCAGAGGTTTCAAGCTCTGGGTGACTGCAAGGACAGAGACGCCATTACAGAGAGAGCTCGGGGGAGGAGCTGGTTTGGGCATTGCAGTTGATTATTTCAGCATGAGCTCATTTGGTTGAGGTGCTGGCAGAACTTCTAGATAGAGGTTACAGGAAGCAGGTGGAAAGTCAAGAGCTGTGGAAAGAGAACAAAACTAGAGAAAAAGATGTGGTGTCCATCTGTTCAGGGGTCAGTGCCACAAGTAGATGGGCTTTCCAAGGAAGATATTTTTTTAAAAAAATTAAGGAAAACCTGCATTTAGGCCTTGACCAAATACTTGCATTAATTTGGCTTTAAATAGATGGAGGTCCAAGAACTGAAAACTGGAAGCTATGGAAGCCACATGGGCAGGGGACAAGGAAATGCATCAGGGAAAGCTAGTACCTGTCTGTCTCTGTTGCGTACACACACTTGTACACACACACACACACACACACACACACCCCTCTGTATTTTCTCCCACAACCTCAGGGAAGTATTACCACAGCATCAACCATGTAGTAACCTTAGAAATGGAGAAATGAAAACTCTCTTTCTTAATCTCCTGGAGAAAACATCAAGGCCCCTTCCCTCTACTAAAGAGACCAAAGGCAAGTTCCAAGCCCTTGGATGAACCTCTATGCTGGGCATGAAAAAGACAGGAGGAATTCAGATGAGCCAGTCAGCAAAGAGAATGTTAACTCCTCCCTCTGCAGAAGTCCCCCCTTGCAGAGCTCCACCCTAGGCCAAAAACCAGAGCCCTGCCTTCTGACATGGCTCCTGAGCATTGGAGGGGATGAGGCAATGCCTTGGCTTTTGAGGGATTAAGCCTTTCATAACTGGATGACAGCTCTTTAACAACTGGAGCTCTGACTGGGACATGATGGGGTGCATACTCAGCGATCAGCTGCACTCACGTGACCTTATTTGCCTATGACCTTCAGCTCTACACCTGAAGCTCTAAGCTTGAGGCCTGATAATCACGCCCAGTCATACTCTAGGGCTTAGAGCCCTTTCCCCTCTAAACTCACCCCTCCCAGGATAGGGGCAAGTTAGAGATGTTTATCTTCATATAGCTCACAGGGAATCTGAGGCAGAATCGGGGAGAGGTGTAGCAAGACTAGAACACAGAAATCTTGACTCCTAAATCATGTAATTCACCCACTAGATGGCAGTATCTCCTAAACCCGCTCTTAAACCACAGTAAGAGGTAAAATGCCTTCTTGTAATAATAACCAACATTCAAGTGGCATAAGCTAGCTGCTAGGCATTTGATCCAGATCATATCATGTAGTTATCATAGCAATTCCACAAGTTAGACTGTATTGCTATCAATACTTAACAGCATTTGCTCAGCGCTAAAAAGCTAGCAATAGACTCAGTGTTCTTAACTATCATCCTTTCATTGCCTCTCAATTGATCTGTATTTTTAAACATGTCATATATACTCAAACCTTGAAATAATCTACAATTTTCCTTTTAAAGACTCCAAAAATCATTCACTATGAATTCAGAGGTCAGTAAATTTTTTCCATGAAAGATTAGACAGTAAATATTTTCTGTTTGGGGGCCATATGATCTCTGTCCCAACTACTCAGTTCTGCCATCACAGTGTGAAAGTAGCCATAGACATATGCAAATGCATGGGCACTGCTGTGTTCCAATAAAACTATTTACGAAGGCAGGCAGCAGGCCAGATTTGGCCTAGGACTGCCAACACCTAGACGTAGGTCACCATATGTGACCTTGCGAGAACTTAGTGAAGCAGGATGAAAACAGGTGAAGCAGCCAGGACTCACTATTTGCCTGGGGTTATCCAAGCAATTCGTATCGAGTCAGAATTCACATCAGGTCTCCCCACTCCCAATCCTGTGTCCCACTTTACATATCAGCACAGAGGCACAGAGAAGATCAAAGCTCGAAAACCCTAGAAGTGTGACTTTGTGGAAAGAGTAATGAATTGATTGTTGAGAAATCTGAGGGGAGTCCAGACTCTTCTACCCATATCGATTGCTATGTGACCTTCAGGGGTCAACTGTCTCCATTTGAGGACCCAATCTCCTCATCCATAAAAACGAGAGCGGTATGGCTAGCCCTAGGTGACACCTTAGGCCAAGGAGCTGTGACACTGTCTGGCTCTGCTCGATGATTTGCCCTGCCCCACCCAACACTCACTTGACAGCAGTGGTGAGGCGCAGGGGCCTGACGCCGGGCGTGGCAAAGCGCAGAGTGTTCATGTAAGCCACATGCTGCAGTGCATGGTTGAAGGTCTCCACATCATCCCCCTCCAGGGTGAGCAGGGACTGTGAGGGGTTCACGTGGACCTGGGCCCCAGACACAGACAGCTGAGAGCAGGGCCAGGAGGTGGGAGAGGAAGGGAGCAGAGGTAGAGGGGTGGGGAAAGGGTGAGGGGCAGGGGGCATGCCGGGAAAAACGGGGCTGGAGGACGGGGCGATACCTTCATGCCTTTGCCCAGGCTCTCGAAATCCCTATAGTCCAGCCCCTCCCGACATGCATAGAGGCACTCGATGACCTCGCGGCTCTCCAGGCGACCTGAGCGCACGCTGAAACCAGCCAGGTAGCCATGGAAGTAGTGGTGGATCGGCAAGGGGTCTCCTAGGGCAGGAACACAGGAGCAGGACGGGAGGTGAGAAGAGAGGAGGATGGAAAAGGACAAAGGCTGAGAGAAAGGGAAAGGAGAGAAAAAGCAGAAGAGTTGAGAAAGAAAACAAATGGGAAAAATGTGAAAAAAAAAAGAGTGAGAGGTGAGAGAGAAGTGAAGATACAGGGAGGTTGGAGAAGGGAGAAAAATGAGACAATAGAAGATAGAATAAAGCCGGGGGAGATGAAGAAGGGTGAAAAGTAGAAGCAAAGATGAGAGGGAGGAAGAGAAGGAAACAGGACCAACAGGAGGAAAGAGGAAAAACAAGGCAAATCGGGGAGGCGGCAGGAGAGGACGTCTTTCCAGAGACATGCAAGGAGACCAGGATGGATGTGAGCAAGCTTCACAGATGCCCAGACCTTCCCCTCCTGCGTGTCTGACTCCTGCCACCTCCCTTCTGCCATGTGGAAAGCCAGCAAGAGAGCCCCGTTCTTCATTCTGTGGGCAGGACAGGACACCCAGAACGCAGCCCAGCTGCCTCTGGCTTCATCACTCCAGGAGCCCCTGCCTTGCTGTATTTCTGGGAGGCTCTGCCCCCTGGTGGCCTGGGAGGCTGATACAGGCTGGATAGGATTTGGGGTGGAAAAGGGACCTCAGAACAGAAAGTGAGGATGAGAACTCTCTGGTCTCCAGCTCTTACACACGGAGTACCTTGGGTGGTGTCTGTACTGTTGTCTCCCTTTTCCTTCTCTTTGTTCTTCTCCTCTGGGGACAAAAAAAAAAGTGGTGGTGATCTCAGGGATGTGGAGAGATTGATGGAGAGGAATGAGACGTCTTCCTCTCATCTCCATGAGTGCTCTCATGCCCACGTGGAACTCTGACCCTGCCCATGTATAACCTGCAACCTCTCAGCTCAGCTCCAACCCTTTTGTCATGTCCCAACCTCTCCAGCGTCTGTTGTAGTCAAATCCCCAAATATGATGTGCTGCTGAGGAAACACGTGGGCTCTGGTAAGACAGACAGGCACATGCACACACACATACGTGTGCGCACACACGCTCCCAAGAGAAGAGAAGTTTTTTTAATGGCTTAAAAGTTGGAAGACTGAGGACACTCTAAGGGGTTACTCTCCTGGAGAAGTCATCATCACTTTGATGGAACAAAGTGAAAACTGGCTAGAGTTACAGAGAGAGAGTCTGGGGATGCCTGAGAAGTAATTCCTCCACATCAGAGGTGATGACCCATCGGATTAGTGGGAGATATGGGAGGGAGGCCGTGGTCCCCTCCCATGGAGATCTTCAGAGTCACCCTGCCCAACGGCAGAGAGATGCATGAGGCAGCCTCAGCCACAGGGTCAAACTGCCCTTGCTCCTCACCAGCCCACCTCCCTTCCCAAATCCTAAACCACTGGAGTCTTCACTGAGACACTTAGAGGGACTTACCAGCCCAGCAGGCCCCAATCATGAGAGCAGGTTCTCTTCGGGGTGGGTGGATGAGGCCATTGTCATGGATGAGGGCAGGGTCGAAGGAGATGCCATCAGCGTAGAGTGTGACTGTGGGGAACTCGAGGTTCAGAGCGTAGTGGTGCCACTCATCATCACAGACCTGGGTGAGTAGGGTAGGGGCAAGAGCCTCTCAGGTAATTCCTCTTCAGAGAGCTAACCCCAGGCACTGCCCCATCTCCTGGGAGAGAGGGGACATTCCCTCATATTCCCGGTTCTACCAACAGGGCTTACTAGTGCTTTGCCGCCTATCCAGCTCAAGGAATAACATCCGTGTCCAACATCTATCAGGCAACCAACCTAGTACCAAAGATTCCACACTTCAGGTAAATCTTGAAAGCTATAACTATCCCTAAGAGGAGTGACACACTGTCATGAATAAATTTCCTCCCAAACTTCTGTATTACATATGTATGTAAGGCACTGGAAACGCTAGGGTAGTTTCTTTTTGTACGAGACAGAGTTTCCTTCCATCCCCCAGGCTGGAATTCAGTGGCACAATCATAGTTCACCGAAGCCTCAAACTCCTAGGCTCAAGCAATGCTCCCACCTCAGCCTCCAGAGTTGCTGGGCTATAGGTATGTGCCACCATATCCAGTTAATTTTTTTTTAATTTTTTTAGAGATGAGCTCTCACTATGTTGCCTAGACTGGTCTCAAACTCCTGGACTTCAGTGATCCTCTCAGCCTCCCAAGTAGCTGGGATTACAGATTATCTCTAGGGTAGCTTCTAACCCAACATTAAGCACTAAAATAAATATTGCTTCCCTTTGCAGTCTCTCCTAGGGCTAGCCCAGATGGAATGGGGGATGGTCAGAGTAAAAAGGGGCAGAAAATACTCTGCCTCATCCAGTTCCAAATGTTGGGGTCCCTCAAGGCTCAGACCTCTCTACACTGTTTTCCTAAAAGTCACCTCATCTGTTGCCATGGGGTTGGGTACCATATTTATACACTGGTAACTCTGAAATCTACATCTCCAGCCCAGAACTCTCCTCTGAATACTGGGTTCTCCACTTGGATGCTGCACAAGTATCTCACATTTAACACGTGTAAGATGCAAGTCCATGCCCTTTCCCAACTCCCTCAGTTTCTCCCCAGGCAGCATAAATGCTCCACCCTCTATCCAGCTAATCAAGTGGATGATGTAGGAGACAACTTTGATCTTTCCTTTCCCTCAACCTCCACATTCGATCCATCAGCAGGCTGTTGATGCCAGGTCCAAACAGGGCTACAAGCTGCAGGTTTCTGTGCAAGTCTCTCCATCTCCATTGTCACACATCCGTCATGTCCCCACCCCCTTTTACGCAGACTGTTGCAACAGTTCCACCTACTTCCACCATTAGATCTCTTCAATACATCCATCCAACAGTTGTCAAGGGGATCTTGTTAAAATGTGAATGTGGCCAGGCGCAGTGGCTCATGGCTGTAATCCCAGTGCTTTAGGAGGCCAAGGGGGACAAATCACAAGGTCAAGAGATTCAGACCATCCCGGCTAACATGGTGAAACCCAGCCTCTACTAATAACACAAAAATTAGCTGGGCATGGTGGTACATGCCTGTAGTCCCAGCTACTTGGGAAGCTGAGGCAGGAGAACTGCTTGAACCCAAGAGATGGAGGTTTCAGTGAGCCGAGATCATGCCACTGCACTCCAGCCTGGTGACAGAGAGACTCCGTCTCAAAAAAAAAAAAGGAAATCTGATCAGGTCATTCCTCTGCTTTAAATCTGTCAAAAAACACTTCCTGCCAGGCGCAGTGGCTCACGTCTGTAATTTCAGCACTTTGGGAGGCCAAGGTGGCCAAATCACCTCAGGTCAGGAGTTCAAGACCAGCCTGGCCAATATGGCAAAACCCCATCTCTACTAAAAATACACAAAATTAGCCAGCTATGGTGGCAGGCACCTGTAATCTCAGCTACTCGGGAGATTGAGGCAGGAGAATCGCTTGAACCAGGGAGGCGGATGTTGTAGAGAGTTAAGATCACGTCATTGCACTCCAACCTGGGCAACAAGAGCAAAACTCCGCCTCAAAAAAAAACAAAAAACAAAAAACAAAAACCACTTCCCATCTCTCATAGGACAAAAATCTAAACTAAGCCTGCTGAAAAAGTCCATTGTACAACCTGATCACTGCCCATCTCTGCAATTTATCTCCAGTCTTGTTCGCTGTACTCCAACCTCACTGGCCCTCTCTCCATGCTTGGAATATGCTGAGCTCTTTCTTGCCTCAGGGCCTTTGCATCTGCTCTTCCCTCTTCCTGGAACCTCCCCACTCTCTTCCCACAGTCAGCTATTTCTCATCCTTTAGCACTAGACTTAAATTTCATCTCAGTCAGGTCCCCCCAACAGCATCCAATCTAAAGCGAGTTCGCCTCTCCTTGCCACCCCCGTGCTCTACCCCAGTCCCTTGCTTGCTTCTTTTGGAGCGTTTATCACAATTTATCATTCTATATGTCTATTTACTTCTTAAAAGTCTATCTATCTCCCCAACTAAAATGTGAGTTCAATGACGACAAAGATTTCATTTCATTCATTCTCCCCCCAGAACCTAACTGAATGACAGAGACTTAGTTGTATTTAATAGATACTGACTGATTAAATGAGGGTGAAGTAAAGAAAGATAGCAAGGGTAACGTTACCAATATTTGCAATGTGGAAGGGAAACTGAGAAGCAGCAAATGGCAGACTGCCTCTTTAAGAGTCCCACAGGCAGCAAAACTGTTGTAGATAGCCCTCAATTACTAGCTTATACATTTTCTAGGCACTTCTGTTTCTCTCTTTTATTGCTTTTTTTTTTTTTTTTTTTTTGCCATTTGCTTACTCAGCTACTCCACCAGGACTTGCAAGAGAAATAGGAGGAGATGGAAACTCAAATTAGTCCTCACTGGTCCTTGCGGTCAGCCTGGAGAATAAATAATGAAGAGGCTGCAACTGCTGACTCAAGAGAGGATTTTAAATATTTCGTCCATTTTTTTTTAGCCCTCCGCAATCATGGCTGATAATAGTTAGAATTAACATATACAGAGAGAGTGCCTTTCAGTCTACAAGGGCCTATTACATCGTTTAATCCTAACCACTTGGGATATAGAATTCTTTTTATCCCTATTTAGCAGGGTTTTTTCAACCCTGATGTTTACACATATTAATCAAGATTTCATAGCTAGTAAATTCTCTTGGCAGGACTCAAACCCAACCTATGTACCTTAGAATGACTTATTGTCTTGATTACAACAGACGAGCTGCCTGAGAGTCAGGGATGTGTACTGTTAAAGTCCTAAATAAGAGAGAGATGGAATAAAACAAGGGGCAAATAGATGGTTGGTTGAGTTTGGTGTAGTAGTCATTTGTTCCTCATTATTGTTATTTTTTTAATCCAGGACTGCTTTCTGCAGGGGACAAGCCTTGGGAAAAGGGAACAGGAGGACCTGGGAGTAGAATGGTCAGGAGCTGAAAGTGGAGAAGCAAAGAGAGGGCGAGGGGGAACCCAGAAAATGCTGACCCTGCCCAGAGAAGGACCTTTCGTAAAAGTTAGTCGCATCTACCCAGGCCTCCCAGGAGCCTGGCTCTGGCCTCACCTGCTCCAGCTTCCAGAGGAACTTGACTGGGCGGGCACTCTCAAGCAGGGGCCAGTAGAGGAAGGCAATCCTGCAGCCGTGGACAGTCAGCGAGTAGTGAGAGAAGCCGTCCTCTGAAGGAACAGGAAGGGAATGAGGTCAAGTTCAGAGGCCGAAGCCAGAACAAGTTCAAAGCAGCAGGAAGGAGAGGACACTGGATTCTCTTAATCCGCTCTCATTCCCTCATTCTCTAGCAATCTCTCTGTCTCACACACACACACGCACATGCACATGCACACACGCGCACGTGCACACACACACACACACACACACACACTCCAGTCCAAGTGATAACTCAGGCTTCTTAGGCACCCTGGTTGGCTGAGGGGGGAACATCAGCTGGCCCACTCCCTCACCAGCTCTTCATCAGTGCTGTCATGAATACAGACATCATGGGTGACAATTCTTTTCAAAAGAGTTGTCTAAGTCAACATCTCTTTTCAAGGTCAAGAAAAATGAGGTCAGAGAAGTGGCTAGAAATGAAAGAGCAGGTCAAGACTGAGCCCTCTCCAGTGGAGTGTGCCCTGCAGATAAGGGAAGAACAGGGCTCAGAGATGGGGCCAACCAGTACCAGGATGGGATGGTGAAAGAATGGGGCACACCATTACCCAGGCTTTCCCATTGCAATGGAGGGGCTTTAATGGGAGTAGAAATGGGGGGCGGGCAGCCTACCACATGGTGGGACACAGAGAAGTTGACTGGGCAACTGAAAGGAGAATAGCTGCGGAGTCCCATTGCACTCTGCAGCAGCAGGATCCCACACGTCATGTTGGGGATGAAGCACAGAATCAAGGCGTATCAAACCTGGCACTTGCACGTCACAAATGAAGAGAGGGGACATGACCTGTCCACAGTCACACACTGGGCATTGACAGAGGCAGGACAAGAAGCCAGTTTCCCTCTCTGGCTAGTGCCTGGAGAGGAGGCTTACCATTCTGGACAGTGTTACATACGATGGTTTCCTCTTCCTTCTTGCCCTTGTTGGGAGTGACTCCATGCTTCATCCAGAAGGACAGGGTGAAGTGGTCACTGAGGCTGTCCTGGGGCCCAGACCCCAACCCACTGGGACCACCCAGGGGCACCTGCACAGCCTGGGTGCCATTGAACCAGTAGATCAGGCTGCTGTCCTGGCTGTAGTGCACCGAGAGCCCTGCCGTCCAGTTGGCATTGGGGCCGGGCATGGGCAACAGATCCACCTCCCCAGTGGCAGCACCTGTGGGAGCCCCAGGAGGCACAAGTGTCAAAGCCAAAGAGCAGCAGATGGTGAAATGGGCAGGAGGCAGGGAAAGAGGGACTGATGGGAAAAGATTTCCTACAGCATGTCTTGCTGCCTCCTGTGGCCTTTCAAAGACAAGAGAGGCATGAACTCTCTTTAAGAGTATTTCTCCTGTTATCCCATTCTCCAGCTCTTCGTCTCTTCCTACCATTGTTCCACCATGCATCTGGTGACTGGTGTGACAATTACGCATCTTTGCCAAAGACATATTTACTTGCCCTTTGGGCCACAAAAGCTAACCACGTGTCACAACCTCTGTGGATAAACACCTGTGGATGGCCAGAGGTGATGCAAGGCAGAGTCTTGGAGAAATTTGGACAGAGGCTGGATGGGAAGGGACGGGCCTCAGGCAGTGTTGGGGGCACACGCACCGCAGAGTTTCCGCAGCGCCCGCTCTGAGTAGTTGTCACGGTCGCAGCCCTTGGCCACATGGCTGGTCTGCAGCTCTATGGTGGCCTGAATGTTCCAGAGTGGTTCATCACAAGTCTCCAGGCGGATACCAGGGAACAAAGCCAAGCTCCCGGCGCCTGGTGCATATTCGATCCTTTTGTTCCAGCCTGCATGGGTGAGGCAGAGAGGGTGATGGGGAGAGAGAAGGGTAAAGCAGCCACCCCTCTCCATGCTTCTCTTGCCATGCCCATGGACAGTTTGGGACCCCTGGCAGATGGTCCAGCCAGAGTAGACAGTTGCAAGTGTTCCCCAATATCCTCCAAGCCCTAGCCTAGCCCCCATGATTGTCAGAAGGGACAAAAGGAGAGACCAAGGAAAAGGATGTTTCACAAGATGGGGCACGGTGCTGAGCTCTCACCTTGCCAGCTGGGTTTACAGGTGGGCTTCACCTGAATCTCCACCTCAGCATCATCCGCCGCCCGCTTCTTCCCACAGTCATAAGCCGTCACTGTAAACTTATAGAGCCTCTCACCACTGTACTGCAACTTCTCTGTGTTCTCAATGTTCCCTGGGTGGGGTCAGCAGGACAGAGCATCAGAGCACTGGAGAAAGCCCAGGACAGCAAGGAGAGGATGTGTGTGTTCATCGGGCACCAGGCAGGTCAGGCAGCAGGAGGCAGGGAGGAAGGCGTCTGGGAGGAGAAGGCTCCATTTGGGAAGAAGGGTGAGGTGAGGGTCTGAGGGGCAAAAGTGGAGAGTGCAGCCCAGGGTCACCCTGAGGGAGGTGGGTGCACATGGATGGCCGGGGAAGCCAGGGCCAACTCACCATCGTTGTCAATGAGGAAAGGGGTGTTGGGTGTGAGAATCTCGTAGTAGCAGATCTGGCTGTACTGAGGGGAGCAGTCACCGTCAATGGCTTCCACCCGCAGGATGCGATCATACAGCTTCCCCTCCGTCACAGCCGCACGGTACACCCGCTCCACAAACACCGGGGCAAACTCATTCACATCATTGACCCGCACATGCACGGTGGCTCTGCACATACCGAGGGGAGGAGGGATGAGGACACATCAGCCAGCGCGATACTGTACATCAAGATACAGCCTTGATATGGCACACCAAGGTACAGTCTCGATACGGCAAACCGAGGTACAGCCTCGATACGGCACACCGAGGTACAGCCTCGATACCGCACACCGAGGTACAGCCTCGATACGGCACACTGAGGTACAGCCTCGATACGGCACAGCGAGGTACAGCCTCGATACGGCACAGCGAGGTACAGCCTCGATACCGCACACCGAGGTACAGCCTCGATACGGCACAGCGAGGTACAGCCTCGATACGGTACAGCGAGGTACAGCCTCGATACTGTACACCGAGGTACTGCCATGACCGGTACACCCATATGCCAGAGAAGAGCAAGCAAGACTCCCGACTGGGAGCCAGAGCAGGAGGAAGCCTGCCCATCTATCCCTGAGACTGGAGCAGTCAGCATGCTCCTCCCGCCCCACAGGGCATCAGGCTGCACAAAGTTATGCCAGGGAGAGGACAACACCAGGGAGGGGGCCCCGACTGATGTAGGGGATGAGGAACAAGCCCCCAGGTGTCCTCAGGAGCTGATTTTGATGACTTTGGGTTCGGGGTGCCAAGAGGAAGGGTAGGGCATAAAATCCAGCAGGATCTTCCTTCATAACAGTCAGATCCAGGGGGATAACCAAGGAAGATGCACAGTAAAAGGCAAATTAAAACCAGCTATAAGAAGGAAAACGGCATCTGTACAAAGATCACAAGTCATCTGACACGTCTGAACAGCACGTGCGGGCAGCGCTGCCTCCCTTGCACATTCATGTCAGGTGTGGTCCCTCCCTAGTCATCCACCAGGGAAAGCAGAGCTGGGTCAAGGCCCTTCATGCTGAGCCCTGCCCCAAGCCAAGACCCAGGCTCCCAGGCCCCAGAGACAAGGGTCCTATCTTCAAATGGGAAACTGAGTCACAAAGAGCATTTTATCTCTAGTGCCTCTTAGTGGCCCAGGAGTCCTGACTGAAGATCTTTCTTATTCTCAAATAACAAGTTAGGTGGCAACAGGTGTAGGTGTCCCAGACCCGCGCCTCTTTCTTGCTACAACCATCCCCTGCCCACCCTCACCTAGAGCTATATGTGTATGTTAGGGATCGTATGTGTGGTACACACTGCAAATAGACTGGAGGGGGCAGTTGAAAGGAATCTGGATGTATGCTGAGTGTGTTCATCCTCTACCTTCTTGCTCTCCTCCTCATGACAACGCCCATGTACTGAGCCCTTCGCTGTGTGCCTGCTTTCAACACAACCATCTCCCTGAATCTTCACAGCAACCTTATGAAGTAGGTGTCATCACTCTCCATTTTACAGACAAGGAAAAGCAAGTCCAGAAAGGCTAGACCTTGCCTCCCAAGGTCATGGGAGGCAAAGCCAAGATTAGACCCACTGAACTCTACTATATGTTTCTGTCACCTTGCCCGAAGGTCCCTAAATCCTAGGACCAGCAGGGGATGGGGTTCCCTAAGTCCTAGGAGCAGCAGCGGGTCGGGGTGGATGTTCAATGACTGCACAGACAGAGGATGGTGGGCTTGGGAGCAGGGAGGAGGACCCTGCAGCACATGGGGCAGGAGACAAGCACTTCCTCACTTGTGGGACTTCTTGGTGTTGGCCCCGTCGGGGCCCTCGCCACAGTCGTAGGCCTGGATGGTGAAGGTGTGTTCCTTCTGGGCCTCGCAGTCCACAGGCTCCTTGGCACGGATCAGCCCCTCTCCTGTCGCCTTGTCAAGGATCACAGCCTCAAAGGGCACCCCAGACCCATGAAGCCGGAAGCCGCAGATCTCACCTGGCAAAGGGGAGAAGGGGAGGAGTGAGCCTGCTGTGTCTCCTTCCCCACCCTCAGCCTCCCCACCTGGGGTCCAGCTCCACCTCTCCTCCCAAAGGAAGCACTGTCCCTTCTCCTGTAGGCATAAAAGCATCAATTATCAAACACACAACTCCAAGCCCAGCTTCCCTGAGCAGCAACCTCCCAGAGCCTCCAGGCCTGAGATCTGGAAAAACCATGATGTGTTTAACCCTTGGCTGCCCATGTCCTTTTCTATCTTCCTTGACTCAGTCTCCATTCTTCAATGGAGCCCATTCCCTTCCTTGAGTCTGCCTTTATTTTTCCGAGGCCTCTTCCCTTATTTTCTCATCACTCCCAGGCCCTTCCCTCCCTCCCTTGCTCTTGGCCCTCTCACCCACTTTTCTCTGTCCTACACTGCCTTGCCAACCCCCAACCTCAATTACCTGCGTAGCGCAGTGGGGCATCCTTGTCCAAGGCAAAGAGTGGTGGATTCAGTAGGACCGTGTTGTCGTTCTCCATGACGATGCCCTGGTACTCTGCCTCGATCCATGGCTTGTGCTTGTTGGCTGGTCCGGCCCCAGAGAGAGGAGATGAAGCACCTGTGAGCAGGCCTCTACTCCCCCAATAACCCCTTATTGACCCAGACAACTCACACCCTAGCACCATCACCCTTTCTACCCCCTATAGGAGCGCCTTACAGGAGGCAGGGCGTTGAGGACAAGAAATCAGTTACTAAAGGAGTCGGAGGGTCTGCAGGAGGTCACAGCCTTCTCCTATAGAAGGGTAGACAGTTTCCATGGAAACAACCTGCCCTGGGGGTGAGGAGGAGGGGACCACCATCTCCCTGGGAACCATGGTCAGAAAGTGGAGAATATTCTTTAGGGATTTCATGAGCTAGAGAATGGAGACTGGAAACTTCAGGGAGCAGTGGTGGGCCATGAGAAGGTCCTGGGAAAGGGAAGGGATTAAGGGCAACATTGAGACTATAAAAAGATCTAGAAGTTTCCTGAGATCCTGGTTGCTTATCCTCCTCCCCAATTCATTTCAATCCTGATCCCTTCACTCTGCACTTCTCCCAGCCAAGCCCCAACTTGGGGCCATTCTCCCAGAGCGCAGGATGGGGAGAAAGGAGAGAAGAGAATATATATAGGACAGAGGGAGGGGGCAGAGAGGGGCAGGAATGGAGCAGAGGAATCAACGCCGAGTGACTGGACCCAGCAGAGCCGTCATCCTAAGGGATTATCGGGCTGGCCTAGAAACATGACAAATCCCCTCCCTGCTTCCCACCCCCACACCCAAGAGAACACATTCAAAACCAGCACATCTCTATGTCCTCCACAAGACCATCAAACCACATTCCCTGAAACCCACTTTTTATACAGAACGTAATCCCAGTTCTTATCTACCCCACCCCTCTTCCCTTCAACACCAGCCAATTCGGAATGGATGTGGGACTCATCAGACTCCAGATCTCCTCCATCTTCTACCAGATTCAGCCTGGTGAGGGGCTGTGAGGAAGCATGTACCCTCCCCTTCCACATGGCCCCCCACCCCAGCCTCCACGCTTGCCCTATCTAATCCCACCATGCCAACACCCAGTCTCTGAAAGCACACCCATGACACAGAGGGAAACTGAGTCACCAAAGGGAACCTCATCCCCAGTACCTCACAGTGAACAAGAAACCCTGATTTCCATTCTCTCCTCCAACCACACCCCAGCAAGCCTTTGGCATGGGAAGGCTTTCTTACTGATGACCACCATAACTCCTTCCTGAATGCTGAGGAGAAAGCCACAAGATGGTGCACAGGAGGCGGCACAGGAAGTGGCAGGAGGCTAAGAGGCGAGGCTGAGGTCAGAGATGGGGGAGAGCAGGAGAGCGCGATGGAAGGGCAGGGCCGGGCGCCCTCTGCACAGCTCCCCTCCCACCCTGCTTGTCTCCTTGAGTCTCTGAGCCTCAGTCTCCTCTCCTCCTGGCCCCCTGCGGTCTCTGCCTTTGCTCCCTTTCACTCCCTAGGCTCCGGGCTCCTCCTTGACTCACTCTTTTCCTGATTTTTCTCTCATTCCTCCCTCTTTTTTCTGCCTCCACCTATACCCTTTTCCATCCCCTCCTCAACCCCTCCCACGCCTCATCTCCGGCCTTCTTCTCAGCTTTCCCTCTCACTACGCATTCAGCGCCCCCCACACACCCACTTCTGCCCTTTCCTGCCATTCTGCATCCGTTTCCACCTCCCTGAGCCCTCTGCCCCCAAAACCTCCCTCCCGTCCTCCCTCTCTGTCCCTCCGACAGCCCCGCCCAGCTGAATGTATCCGCCGTCTGCCAGAGAGGGCAGCTCTGGTAACCCACAGCCCAGCTGATGCAGGCATAAGGGTATGAATGCAGAGGCACACGCAAAAACATACGTGCTCCGAATTGCCGAGCTGCAGCAAATAGTTTCTCCCCAGGATGGGATGGAGGCGAAGCGGATCGCCCTGCCACACACCCTTAGCATGAGCCAGGGAAAGGGACAGCCACTGGGACACGTACATCACCCGCCCGGGACAGTCCTTCCCAGACCCGAGGTCGCCACTGGCGTGTAGAAATTGGGGGAGGGGAGACATAGAGACCCCAGGACGGGAATGGAGACCAAATGGGAGCAAGATGACCCACAAGAGACGCGCATGGCTAGAGAAGGACCAGAGAGGAAGATGCGGCAGAGGGAAGAGAGCGAGAGGGGACGGAGCAGGTCTGAGAACACGGATGGGAAGGCGCGGACACCTGTCAGGTGCCAGGGAGCCTCGACACCTCCTTCCCACCGCCACCCTGCACGGCGCTGCCCGACACCCCTCTTTCAGGGCCCCCACCCCACCCCCACCTCACTCACCTTTGTTACAGGAGCAGGACGCGAGCAGAGAGGCCAGCAGGAGGGGCAGCAGAAGGAGGGTCATGGTGCGGCGCGGGGCAGGGCAGGGCCAGGCGGCTGCCTCCCGTAGGAGCCTCCAGCCTGCGGGTTCCACCTTGCAGGAGGGATACAGGGGCTCCCCGAGGAGCGGGGGACAGCAGGGCAGGGACAGACAGGAGCCTGCCACCCACGCTAGTCCATAGAGCGGACCTGGGCAGAGCCCAATCCGGATGGCTGAGGCGGGGGACTTGCGGCGGCTTCGCGTTCCCCCCGAGCCCAGCGTCCTCACTCTCTCACTCCCACCCGAACCCCGCTACTGCAGGATGACGTCAGCACAGCCGGGCCAGGACTGACGGGGCCGCCGGCCAATCAGGTGACTGGGGGGGACCAGGTGCTGCAGCGGGGGAGGGAGCCACTGGGACTGGGGCGTCGGGGCTGGAGAGCTTCGGGGCTCCTTCCCCTGGCTGCAATTTCGGGGAGCCGAGGAACTGCGGGGGCTGGGGAGGAAGCTGGAGAGCCACGGCGCGGGTGGGAAAGAAGAGGGACGTGGGGAGAAAGAAGCCAGAAGCCAGGGGGTGGGGAAGAGAGACGTCAGCGGGACCCGAGGGCGGCCCGAAGGGGTGGCATCGCGTCACCCCGCCCCCCAACTCTGCATTAACCTCTTTTCAGAGCCTCTTCCATGCACAGGTCCCTGCTGCGTGCCCTGTGGGAACGGTGAAGTAAAACCCTCAGTCTAAGCCTGAGAAACCCTGGCGTTTGTAGCCCCCGGTCTGCGAGGAAGCCACAGGGCGGTCCGCAGGGCGGTAGCGAGGCTCTGGGACCCCAGGACGGGTAGGACGTCCTGCACCCCTCGCGCGCGCACCTGTCGGAACGGGCCGCCTCTTCCTGCCTACCTGCCCTGCCTCCCTCGCCCCGAATTTTACCTTAAACCATGATGAACCAAGCCCAGTGGATTCCGAAGACTGGGACGATGGCAGGTTCGAGAGAGAAGTGGGCAGCTGGGGGCGGGGCATACGATTATTTAGGCGCCCCCACCCCACCGCCACAGAAATACATCTGGAAAGCATGGGCTGTCCTGAGGGCTGGGGACTGGGGGTTATGGTCTCATCGGTGACTCAGAGGGAGAGAAAACCCTCTGCGTCCCAAGCCAAAGAGAATAAAATTCTCCAGTATAGCCAACAAACTCCTCTCTGGCTGTCTGCTCCTGATTTTGAACTCAGCACCCCTCGGGCTGCTGACAGCCCCCTCTGCTTAGGAAGAGCAGTTTCTCTGCCTGCCTCCTAATGGCTCTATAGGACCAAGAGTCTGGAATGCCACTTTAGGGTCGCAGTTGAGCACATTGCCTGAGGGAGCTATGGGGGCCAGGGCTACAGGGTGCTCGTCAGGGTGGCTCCTGGCCAGCTGGCTGTCCTCACCGCCTCCCCTCACGCCTTCCAACATCACTCAGTCCCAGGACCTCAGGATATTGTTCGAACTTATCTCCACCTCACACAGCCAGACCAGCCTCAGGTGCCTCCCAGGAAAGACTGCCCCTCAAGCCCTGGGACGGTTCCCAAGCCTGCCAAAAATGAAGGCCAAAACTGACCTTTGGATGGCTCAGGTTTTGGGTGACTGACAGCCCCAGATCCCGCTCCAGGTTCCTTCCTCAGGAAAAGCCAAGGTTCAGCACGACTTTGCCAAATCCCTGCCCCTCCTTCAGGCTGCAGACACCAGTCCCAAACTCATCATGCGGGGAGGGAGAAAGTCCGGCAGGGACTCTTATTGCAACAGGACTCCACCCCTATAAAAGCCCTGGTAACCAGGCCTTTACACATCCTGTCTCTGTTGGGGGTCTGGCCTGAGTCTCTCAGCCTCACCTGCCAGACAACACCCCCTCCTTCCTCACCCTGCCTCCTGTATTCTCCTGAAACCTTGATCTGCACAATGCCTCCCAACCTCACTGGCTACTACTGCTTTGTCTCGCAGAAGAACATGGAGGACTACCTGCAAGCCCTAAGTAATGGCCTTGCCCTCCCAGACCCCTGTCACTCCCTTTCTTCCCTCGCCCTTCCTGCCTCTTAGTCCCCTGGAGAAGAGGGAATGCCCGGGGTTGGACACTGTGGGAAGGCTCAGCCAGCTGGCTCCCGACCTGGGATCCCTTTCTAACCAGGCATTGCTAGGAGGGGGTGAATCCACAGTCCCAAATCCAAAGAAGGGAAACTTACAGCCCTGAGGGGCTGCGGCAGGCAGGGGAGCTCCTGGCTGGCTGGCAGCACCCCTGCTAAGAGGCAGCCCCCACAGACATCAGCTTGGCTTTGCGGAAGATCGCGGTGCTGCTGAAGCCCGACAAGGAGATCGACCACCAGGGCAACCACATGACAGTGAGGACGCTCAGCACCTTCCGAAATTACACTGTGCAGTTCAACGTGGGAGAGGAGTTTGAGGAGGACCTCAAGAGCGTCGATGGACGAAAATGCCAGGTACGTTTCCCCTGGCTAGGGGGCAGCCGGAAGGAGGGATCACAGGAGACTCCTAACAACATGGAGCAAAACCAAGTGACCTCCCCGAGCCAGAGCAGGGAGTGCGGCCCCCAGGATGCCAGTCTCCGGAACTAACAGGTCCTGGTGCTCCCCCTCTCTCTCCTACTTCTTCCCTGCCCCCTCTTATCGCCAACCAAAAGGGCAAAGAACAGGCCAACCCAGACCGAAGAGCAAACATTTGCTCACCCTCCAGCCTGTGACACTGTTGGTCACCCAGAGTCTCTTTTACTTAAGCCTCACTAACTTCACTCTCCTGCATTTCTTTCTACTTCGTATATATTCCTTCTTGTCTCCTTTTTTTTTAAAAGATGGGGTTTCACCATGATGGCCAGGCTGGTCTTGAACTCCTGACCTCAGGTGATCCACCCACCTTGGCCTCCCAAAGTGCTAGGATTACAGGCATGAGCCATAGCGCCCAGCCTGCTTCTTGTCTCCTTTACAGATCCTAGTCCTCCTATTAATCCTTTAACCTGGAGTTCCTCCCCTGCCCCAGAGTTTTGTTCTTAACGTCTTCTCCCTTTTGTCTGCATACTATCCATAGGCTAAACCATCTACACCCATGCCCTTGGCTTCCATCTATAGGCCGCCCTTGGCATGTATTCTCCGGTCAGAGCCATCTCCTGAGCTCCAGGGCAATGTTTTCAACTGCCTGTAAAATGCAGTTGGCCCTCCATATTCATGGGTTCTGCATCCACAGCTTCAGCCAACTGCAAATGGAAACTATTTGGGAAAAACAAAAATTAAAAAAAATACGAAATGATACAAATAAAAAACAATAAAGTATAACTATTTACAGAGCATTTACATTGCATTGGTATTATTAGTAATCTAGAGATGATTTAAAGCATATGGGAAAAGGCTGGGCGTGGTGGATCACACCCATAATCCCAGGCTGAGGCAGACAGATCACTTGAGGTCAGGAGTTCAAGATCAGCCTGGCCAACATGGTGTACTAAAAATACAAAAATTAGCCAGGCGTGGTGTCGCACACCTGTAACCCCAGCTACTTGGGAGGCTGAGGCAAGAGAATTGCTTGAACCCGGGAGCCTGAGGTTGCAGTGAGCCAAGATCACGCCATTGCACTCTAGCCTGGGTAACAGAGCAAGACTGTCTCAAAATAATAATAATAATAATAAAGTATACAGGAGGATATATATAGGTTCTCTACAGATACTAAGCCGTTTTATTCAGCATATTCAGCAGATTTGGTAGGGTGGGGTTGCTGGAACCAATTTCCATTTGAATGCCCAACACCAAACTCAAATTCCCTGTCTTCCTATCCAAACCTACTCCACTTTTATATCTATTACCTCTACTAATTGCAATAACCAGCCAGGACAGAGACCTGAGAGTCATGGTGAATATCTCTTGTTTCCTTACTTCTGGTCTCCCACCACACACACATACACACACACACACACACACACACACACACACCACACCCCACACCCCACATCCAATTGGCCAAGAAATCTCTGTATCTTTTCTGCACTACCCAGTATGGCAGCTGCTAACTTCAGATGGCCATTGAACACTTGAAATGTAACTAGTCCAAATCTAGCTCTGCTGTAAGTGGACTTTCAGACAATGCCAAATAAAAAGAACATAAAGCGTGTCAGAAATGTTTATATTGGTCTCATGCTGAACTCATAATATCTTGAATATTTTCAGTTGACTAAAACATATTCTTTACTAATTTCCCCTATTTCTCTTTACTTTTCTAATACGGCTCCTGACCCATTTTATTTCTGTTGAGCATCACTCTTTTAAATGGCTCTCCTGTGTTCCCTCCTAACCTTCCTCTATCACCACCCCAATTCAGTCCTTCATTTCTCACCTGGTGCCCCAAATTAGTAATTTTTGGTAGAGATGGGGTGTCATGTGTCACCCAGGCTGGTCTCAAACTCTTGACTTCAAGTGGTTCTCCCACCTCGGCTTCCCAAATGCTGGGATTACGGGCGTAAGGCTCTCCACCCAGCTAGATCTCAGTCTTAACCCTCCTCTAATCCTCATGCAATAGCCACAGGGTCTACCTAAAATATAAACGTGACCACGTCACTCTCTGACTTACACCGTTTCAGTGATGACCTATTACATTACATTATCTATTAAACTCAGCTTGGCATACAAGGGTCTCTGTGAATCAGCTCTTCAGCTGCCTGCACACACTCTAGGTTAGAGCCCTTCAGAACTAATTGCCCTTCTCTTGTACTGCTATTTCTAGCTGTTTCTTTCCTTGCTAGAAATTTCCCATTCTCTCCAATCTAATTAACTCCTAACTTCCTTAAAGATTTCACTCTGCCCGCCCCACTCCCGTCCCTCACTCTTCCCTGGTGTCACAATTAACCTATTTACAGTTACCCTTCTCTGTGCAATACTCTGAGCTCCCTGTTTGGGGCCTATGCTTTGGGAGAACTCAATAAAGGTTGATTGGAATGCCCAGGCCCAGGGGGGTTGACCCTTTATTTCTTTTTTTTTCTTTTTTCCTCATAACATTCTTGGAGTAGACCCTTTATTCCTAAGCATACTTCAACTGTCCTCGAAACTGAGAAACAGGAGAAATGAGATTACCTGGTAGGACTCCCAACCAATCTCTTTTTTTTCCCAAAAATCCCTATAGGTCAGCCAGAGGCATCCAGAGGAAAAAAATCTCCATTCTTCATCAACGCCCTCCCCAATTTCACCTCTGCTTATCCTGCTGCCACTCCTGCTCTCCCCCAATATCACTGTAGAGAACTTTGGGCCCCCTCAGTGGCCTTTAGGAGTGGGAAGCTGGGCGTCTTGGCTCACGAATATAGTCACAGCACTTTAGGTAGCCTGGTGGGTGGATCACTGAGCTTAGGAGTTTGAGCCCAGCCTGGCCAACATGGAGAAATCTTGTCTCTACTAAAAATAGAAAAATTAGCCGGGCATGGTGGTGCACACCTGTAATCCCAGCTACTTGGGTGGTTGAAGCATGGGACTCACTTGAACACAGGAGGCAGAGGTTGCAGTGAGCCGAGATCCTGCCACTGCACTCCAGCCTGAGTGACAAAGCAACGAAGCAAGACTTTGTCTCAAAAAAAAAAAAAGTGAGTAAAGAGAGTCCTGCTGAATCAGAGCGGCCTTCTCGCTCAGTGGAGGGACTGGAGCAGACAGTATCTGCTGCAGAGTAAAAGGGGGAGCCCAGTCAGAGTGAGTTGGGAAGCATTTTGGGTGTCCTGCCTCCCAACCTTTCTTTATTCCGTCTTTCCCCTATAGACCATAGTAACCTGGGAGGAGGAGCAGCTGGTGTGTGTGCAGAAAGGGGAGGTCCCCAACCGGGGCTGGAGACACTGGCTGGAGGGAGAGATGCTGTATCTGGTAAATGGGGTGGGGGCTGGGCATCTGGGAGAAGGGCCTTCAGCTAGGAGGCATCCCCTCGTCCAAATCAGAGAGGTCCACAACTCCACCCCCAGCTCAGCCCCACTCCCCATCCAAGGAAATGACCGAGGAGGGAAAACAAAAGCATGGGGAGGAGTGGGGAGAGGAAGCAGCAGCGTGGCCAAGGTGGGCCCTGGCTACGAGTCGGGTGAATGCCCATAAATCATCACTGGAGAGATGGAGGTTTCAGCCGCTTCACATCCCCTGCTCCAGCCACCCTCCTTCCTGTGGGGTGGAAAGTGGAGGATGTGGAACAATGGTACAATTGCCCATACATCAAACACTCGAGCTGCTGTATCCGGAAGGAGTAAATGGAGGTCAAGGACCTTGAGAAAGGGGCTCTGGCTGGCAAAAGCCCTCTTTCTCTCTCCCCCTCATTTCCCCTCTCTCCCCCTCATTTCCCCTCTCTCCCCAGGAACTGACTGCAAGGGATGCAGTGTGCGAGCAGGTCTTCAGGAAGGTCAGATAGCCGGAGAGGAGCCGAGCCCCTCCAGACAGCGCCCGGCCCACAGACCCTCCTGTCATGCCCTCTTCAAGCCCAGATTGTGCCAGGTCAGCTGTCCCTTCCTCCGGCCACCTCCCCTCCCGCTGGGTCCCTTCTTATCCCTCCCTGTGTTAATCTGTAACTTGCAGCCCCCAGGCCAAAGTCCTTTCTCACACTCCACTGCCCAATAGTGACCTCACTTCCAGATCAAGTTCTGGCCTCCTGGATGAAAGAAGCAGGCAGAGGGAAGGGGCCCCTGAGAACAACCAATCCCTGCTCTCTCCTGTCCATTTGAGCTCTTCTTTTCCTTCTAAGAAAGAACTAAGCTTTGGGTATTTGGTGATTAGTGAAAATTGTATCCTGATGGACTTCTGGAAAACTGTGACTGGGTTTCAAGAGTTTAAACAGGAGCTACCGAGGGAGTCTTTTCGTCCATTTCTTTGTCCTTATTCTCGAGAAAGCTTCATGTGCTCAACAAAACCAGGCTCAAGACACAGCCCCACCTGCGCAGGGTACAATAGACTCCACGGTTCTGACATCTGAAGGCATCTGGCTATTTGACACTTCCATCCTATGTGTTGGGAAAGAGGGATGGGATGGGGTAAGACCTTCGTCCAATGCTGGGGGAGGCGGGGAGCTTCTAAATGGTGACCTGGCCCCTGTGTCTACTTTGGGAAGGGCAGGCAGCAAGAAAGCCAGAAAAAGCTTAAAAAGGAAGTAGATGAAGGATGCGAGGTCAAGGAATAAAAGACGGGGATACAAGGGTGTGAGGCACAGGAGGGAGAAGCCCAGCAGGCCTGGCTATAGGGACCTTCTGCTCAAAGGCCAGCAAGGCTGGAGACAGGGGATAAAGAGGAGAGCTGAGGACAGCAAGGGTCCCAGAGTCACTGCCTTGGAAAACAACCCAGAAGGGTGGAGCTGGCTCAGGGTCTAGGCCAGCTCCAGCCTCTGGCCTCCTCCCCACCTCCAGGGGCCTTGGCTCTTTCGGAATAAAAGTCCAGGGAGGGGCAAGTGTCAGAGAGAAGAGGGCTCAATGTGAGGGCAGGAACAGAGCCTGGGGGGAGGGTTGAGGGGGTTGGAAAGTCCCTGGCCCTCATCAGATGAAGACTCTTGCCCCCTCTTCCTGCAATGGCTGGGCCCCCCACGCACATAAGACAGTCACTAGGGCTCTGGCCAAGAACTAGGCTTGCGATACTGATCCTACCACGCACTCTGGAATGAATTTGGAATAGAAAAGAAAAAAAAAAAAGGAACTCCGAGTTGAACGGAATATCTTATTCCCTGCCCACCCTCTCTGCAGATGTCCCCAGTAGAATGGAGAGCCCCTTCTTCCAAAAGCCACCCAGCAGAAGGTCTGGGGGCTGCTGGAACCCCCACCTTGCCCCTTTCCAAGACACAGGAAGATGTTCCATCTGTACTCACCCACCGCCCACATCTCCAGGTCAACAGTGCCCTTGCTCTTGAGTTCACGGTGCGTGTCCAAGTCTCTTCCCACGGGACAGTCCTCCATGCCCTTCAGTAACCATGCTGGTCACTGGAGTATTGGCAGAGGGCCTGACTCAGGAGCTTGTAGGCCCCCATGGTGGATTTTTCTAAATATTTTTATATATTTTTATTTTTCTCCCAAAGTTTGACACTTCTTACCATGGTGGTTTTACGGCCCAACTAAAGTGGGCTCAATCCCTCAAAATTCCCTGTGACTTGGGCATCCAGATCATGGTCGCTGAAGGTCCCCATCCTCCACTCGGCCACACATCTCCAGGGACCAGACCCCACCAAGAGACCTGGAGAACCTCAAGGGAACACAAGCATCAGGGAAGGACTACGCTGCTTCAGAGGCGTCTCCAAGAGGATGGGAGCCGGACCTGCAGAGGGGAGGGGACCGCTGTGGGAAACTGGAGCTGCTGTTTCCCGTATGGGCAGCAGGGGGCGCTATGCACTGCAGTGGAAGCCAGGGATCCTCCGAATTCAATCCTCCCTCCTCCACCACCTTCTCGGATATTCCATTCCCAACACACACACACACACACACACACACACACACACACACACACACACACACACACCACTCCCAACCCATGTCTTCGTCCTCACAAGACCCTTACCCCTCATTCAAATCAGGCTCCATCCGTCCTCAGAGGGAAGAGATAGTTACCAGAGGGAGCAAGATGTGAGTGAGAAAGGGCAGGGGAGGGGACGGGGCCACAGACTGGTGGGTCCCACACCAGGCCCTCCCAGAGACACACAAAGCTGTGGAGTTGACTTGCTTGGCCAGAGTCTTAAACCCCAGAATATGATCAGGAGTCCACAGTGTTTATTCCCATACGAGATGGAATAACCGCTCTCTAAGTCACCCCAATGCAGGCCCCTGCCCCACTCCCACTCTGCCAGATGCAGATTCTGGCTGGAACTCCAGATGGCTCCTGAGAGTCTGCAAAGACCAAAGGTCAATTCAGAGCCCTCTCCCTAAAACAAACAGCAAAAGTGGATTTTACAGGATGGGTACAGTGTGTGTCCTGTGAAGCAGAGGACCACGTGCTGCCCAAGGACTTGGGCTCCATCTGCTGGGGGTCCCAAGAGGAGGCAGAGCAACACAGTCTAGCCTTGTACCCTCCCAACTGCCCGCCTCTCCCCTCGGCCACCACCTCCCGCATGCCCCCGACTCCTACGTGCCCAGACCTGTATGTTGACAAGGAGCTCAGAAAGAAGCAGGAAGTGCCTCAGCTCTAAAGCACAAAGGCCATCCCAGCCAGGAGCCCGATCCTGTAACGTGGCTGGACCACTTATTGGCAGCAGGGAATCCCTAGACGCCACCACAAATCTTAGGATCCCAAGAGACAGCAGATGCATGACCATTTCAGTCCCTTTCCCCCACCCTAATGTCACTCCCTAAAATGCAAGAACCACATCTGGTCTAGGCTTAAGTACCCCAAGTAAGAGGCCTGGTATCCCCAGCGTGCAGAGGATGGAGATGAGGATGGGGGCTGCCCCTTTCCTCCCCACCCCTCCAGCAGCCGGCCTCCCTGCTCTTTCCCAGGATGCACCCCTCCTGTGGAGCCTGCTGCTCCCACCTGGCCTGGGACCACTTTATTTTTTTATTTTTATTTATTTTTATTATTTTTTTTTTTTGAGACAGAATCTTGCTCTGTCGCCGAGGCTGGAATGCAAAGGTGCAATCTCGGCCTCCTAGGTTCAAGTGATTCTTGTGCCTCAGCCTCCTGAGTAGCTGGGACTACAGGCACGTGCCACCACACCCAGGTAATTTTTTGTATTTTTAGTAGAGACAGGGTTTCACCATGTTGGCCAGGCTGGTCTCAAATTCCTGACCTCAAGCAATCTGCCTGCCTCAGCCTTCCAAAGTGCTAGGATTACAGGCATGAGCCACCGCACTCAGCTATGAGGCCATTTTCATAACCCCCAACCAGCTCTCTGGGAAGTCTCTCCTGGCCCCCTCTCCCTGGTGTAATGCCCTCAGTCGTGAGAGCACCCGTGCTGTCAGGGTCCCTGGGAACTCACCCTGACCATCCTAGGGCTGCGTCCATGATTATGGGCAGGTAAGAATTGGGGAGACCTTGTAGGTAGAGAAGGAGGTGAAGGGCAAGAGGAGACCTGGTGGGCAAGTCCAGGGGTCCCATGAAGGACTCTGATATAACTGACCTGAGTTTGCATGGAGGACAGAAAGAAAGAAACAATGGTGGTAGCCAAGGCCTCTGAGGCAGGGTACAAGCAGTATCCAGAGAACCCTGCCTGCCCAGGGGCCATAATCGCACTCTCCAGGCCTACCCGCCCCCCGCCCCAGGCCTCAACAAACAGGACGGCACTGCTCTGTGGGCGCCTGTGCTCTATGCTGAATACGCACCCCCACTAGAGGTCACTTAGGCCCCAGGCGGATGAAATGGAGCTGACCTTCCACACTTGCCCTTCCAGCAAGAACAAGAGGGACCTTCGTCTTTCTCAGGGGCTTCCTGGCCCACTGTCTAGCTGGGGGTGGGCCTCCTGCCTCCCCCTAGCCCACCCTTTTCCAAGCTCCCTTTCCTCTGCAGTCATTTTACTCTGGCCACCAGGGAGACGGGGCAGCTCTCAAAGCCTCTGTTCTGCTCCCCATGGGCAGTGCCCAAGCAGAGGGTCAGCAGCATAGCCAGGCCATTGGGTTCATGGACAAATCACTTGCCTCAGAGGCTCTAGAGGAACCTAAAATGGCACCCAAAATTGGGAGGTGGTACTGCATGGTGGCCAGGCGTGAACTGCCACCAGTTATTAGCTGTGGGGGTATATACGAGTCACCAGCCTTCGGCAAATAAGCCACATTGGCCAGCCCGCAAGGCCACACCAAGAGTACTTCCTTCCTGCTGGGAATTTTGTGAAGATTCCACACACACTCAGCAGAGGACCTGGAGTGGAGCGCACGCTGACAGACGCTGGCTACCATTACTTGCACTATTCCCTGCCTCTTCACCTGCTGATGGAAATTCTCTTAACTAGAAGCAAAGCCTGTATGTTAAGGACAAAGCATATGCCACTATTCTTGAGGTCACATAGTGACATTTACACCGAAGTGTATGTGACGCATACCAGAGAATGGGGGCTAGTGCAGCCATCGTCTTGCCGTCCAGGCAGGTAAATTTCTCTGGGGGTGACAGGGATGAAGGGGAGTCACCTCCCCAAGGGGTCCAACCCCAGAGTCTCTCATTGCACCCCAAGCCCATCCCCAGAGAAGAATGCACGGGCTCCCTGGGACAGCATTGCCCTCCAGAGCCCCTGCTGCAACAGCCGCTCTAGCCTTCCCACCCACGGAGAGAAGGCTTCGATGCAGGGGGAAGGGCTGATGCAGGGACAGCTGCCCAGCCCAGTGCTACTGCGGCCATGGCTGCTGCATAGTCATCAGCTCCTCCCCGACCCCCAGCCCTTGGGACTCCCCCATCCCCACAGTATGTACTGCAACTATCTCATTCAAGGTGCTGGGTACTCACAGCAGGGGCCACATCCCAGGCCTGGCCTCCCCCAGTCACCAGCTGCAGGTACTGCCACTCTCCCTTGACCCTCCCAGCTGTTCCCCTCATCCCCAAGACAGCTGAATGAATACAGGAACCAGCACCTTCACCCTACCCTGGAGCTTTCTCTCGATTCCCTGTCCTGAGAGGCCTCCACCCTTCTGGCCCTGGTCTCCTGCAGGGTATCCCACTATCTTTCTTCTTCTTCTTCTTTTATCTATTTTTTATTTTTGAGATGGAGTCTCGCTCTTGTCACCCAGGCTGGAGTGCAGTGGTGTGATCTCGGCTCACCGCAACCTCCACCTCCTGGGTTCCAGTGATTCTCCTACCTCAGCCTCCCGAGTAGCTGGGATTACAGGTGCCACCACACCCGGCTAGTTTTTTGTATTTTCTGTAGAGACGGGGTTTCACCGTATTAGCCAGGACGGTCTCTATCTCCTGACCTTGTGATCCAGCCCCCTTGGCCTCCCAAAGTGCTGGGATTACAGGCGTGAGCCACCACACCTGGCCTCCTTCTTCTTCTTCTTTTTTTTAATATGGAGCACTTCACAGATTTGTGCGTCATCCTTGCGCAGGGGCCATGCTCATCTTCTCTGTATCGTTCCCATTTGAGTATATGTGCTGATGAAGCGAGCACATCACATCATCTTTCTACACCAGCAGAACTCCAGCTTCCCCTCCTCCCACACCCCTGCCCTACAGACAAGTCACAGATGGAGGGTCTGCCTCAGTGTCAACGGAACAGTTTTTCTTCCACATGAGTGTGCATATCCCGCATGATTCTGTCTTGCATTTGCTTCCTCAACGTACTGTGTGGGGGGCCCAATGTACTGTGTGCCTATTGTGTGGCCTCTCCATCTGCTGCTGCATAGGCTTGCTGAGAGCCAGAATCTTCCTTTCCCTCTCTGTGCACAGAGCAACAGCTGCGGAGTCTTCCTTGACCCGGGCAGGTGGCACAATGCAGAATTAAAGGCACCGCTGGAGGAGTCATGTAACCTCAGGCGAATCCTTTCACTTCTGTGTGCCTGCGCTCCATTCCAGGCCTGGTCCTGATCCACCTTCTGTCCTGCCTTCTAACTCTGCTCCTCTCCTTGGATTCCTCTCCCTTCCCAGCTGTTTTCAGAAGAGGCTTGCTCATATCCTTGACCCAGCTGTAAGGAAACTATTGTCACCCTAATGCCACTAAAGCTAATCCTGCTGGGTCCCTGCTGGAGCAAGAACCCACAGGGGAAGGGGCAGCCAGGCGGCAAAGCCCCCACCCCGGCCTGTCTCCCCACCACTCTTTTTTTTCTGAGAAGCACAGGTGGGACAAGGTGGGCCTCGAATGAGAGTTTATTAGTCTTAGAGGAAATAAAAGGGAAACGGAACAGAGAGTAATACGCACCTCGATTATCTGAGGCACAAATGCAGCCTCAGCCGTAAACGTATTGAAAGAAGGGATAGTGCAGTAACAGAACCGCCCTGCTATTGGCAAGCAAAGCACAGACTGAGTGAAGTTAAAACGTCCTTGACTAAAGGGTTTTGCTTCAGGATGAAAGTCCACACAGAGCCCACGGGGTGTGGGAGATGTGGAACGGGCATCTCCGGGCTCTGAACTTGTTCTTTGGGGCAACCTGCTGGTGCGGACCTCGTCTTCCAGTGTCAGGATGCACGCTGTGGGCAGCCTCCCCTAGGCTGCAAGGGCATTCTGTCTGGGACTTGTCTTTGCTGCCCATCCACTTTTCTTTTCAACAGCTTCTTGGTTCTTTTTAAACCTGCGCCCTCTTCCCACAGCCCTACCCCCTGTTTGTTGGCCTCCTGTAGGTCCTGCTTTGATCTGCCCAGTCCCGCTTCTGGGTGGGATGAACGAGCAGCCTCTTCACACCTCAAGTTGGAGGAGGAGAGGGTCAGAGCCCCCAAAGTTACTCTGGTTTCGGGTAAATGCACCTGAAATACAACCATACCCAGCAAAAATAACATCCTGCTAGCTGACCGTCTGCATATACTGTACGAAAATAATACATCTACTTCTATGAGAACCAGTGTCCGAGAGAGTCACCAACCATCCCTGCTTCCTGGTATTTCTGTCCTTGTGATGTCTCCTCCCACATCACGCAGGGTTGTCTGTGTGACCAATAGAGTAAGGCAGAAGTGATGCTATGTCACTTCCAAGGCTGGCTTATAAAAGACACTGTTGCCTCTGCCTTGCTCTTTCCATCTTGGGTCGCTCTGGGCAAAGCCAGCTGCTATGCCTCGAGGACACTCAAGTGTCCTATGAGGAGGGCCGTGTGGCAGGGAACTGAGGCCTCCTGCCCACAGCTGCATGAGTGAGCCGTCTGGAAGCAGACCTCCAGCCCCAGTCCCACCTTCGGGGAACTGCAGCCTGCACCTGGACTGAAGCCTTGTGAGAGACCCTGAATCCAAACTACCCGTCTCAGCCACTGCTGGATTCCTGAGCCACAGAAATTGTATGAAACAGGACATACTCACTGCTTTAAACTGCTAAGGGTGGTGGTGATCTTTTACAACCAGACAGATAATTGAAACATAGTCTCAACTTTGAATTTCATTGCAAATGACCCCATCCTATGACCACAGCCTCAATATTTGCTAAGTGGGCAAAAGAATGGAGTTGGGGAGTGGAGGCAGTAGATGACAGGGCAGTAAAAATGTGTCCAGCCACAAAAAGGCGTGACTCCACTTCCAATGCTCGGGGCCCTCCCATCCTAACTCTAAGCCCAGACCACTCAGCCCCCATAGCTCAGTGTCCTCCTTACGTGACTCCAGAGAGTGAAGTTCAGAGGCAGGCAGCTGCCTGCTTCTTTTCCTCTTTGAGGCCCACCTGCCTGAGTCCTGTCTGAAGACTGCCTCTCCCAGGACTGCCTCTCCCCTAGGTAATAGTTAAAAGGAATGTCCAACATATTCAGATGATACCTGCTCCTTTCACGGTCGTGTGACCTTACTCTGTGGCTTCAAAAGGACAAGGACATCAGAATATAACTCAATGCACCTCACGCTGTTAGACAGCATGAGTGACCAGATGCAGGGAGGTATCTCAGACAGCACCGGATCTTAGCTGGTGGGAAGCTGATTGACAAGTTCTGTGGAGGACCAGAGCAGCAGGGCCCTGAAGCCCACAGACAGCCATAAGGAAGAGATGGTGTTCTAGACACACCAGGCAGGGAAGAGCCACCTCTGGATGGTCAGTTAGCTCTCCCAGGGTAAGGAGCCTCTGGGTCTTCCCTACCTCTCCCAGGACCACCACCATGATACTACAGCCAGAGGGTTCTTTGCTGAAAAGAGGGTGAGTGAGATGGAGAGATGCAGATGAAAGAAGGCTTTGTGCAGAAGCCATCAGGTTTAGCCAAATCTAAAGTCTAGAAAAAGGAGGATAATAGCTGATACAATTTGGCACTACGTCCCAACCCAAATCTCACGTGGAATTGTAATCCCCACGTGTTTGTTGGAAGAAGGTCCTGGTGGGAGGTGATTGGATCATGGGGCAGTTTCTAATGGTTTAGCAGCATCCCCCTAGCACTGTCTCCCGATGGAATTCTCCCGAGATCTGGTTGTTTAAAAGTGCGTAGCACCTGCATCTTCTCTCTCTGTCTCCTGCTGCCATGTGAAGAAGGTCCTTGCTTCCCCTTCACCTTCTGCCGTGATTGTAAGTTTCCTGAGGCCTCCCAGTCATGCTTCCTGTTAAGCCTGCAGAACTGTGAGTCAATTAAACTTCTTTGCTTCATAAATTACCCCAACGCAGGTAGTTCTCTACCCCATTGTGAGAATGGATGAGTACAGCAGTGAAGGTGGTATAAGGGCCTTCTGTTCCACTGCACTCTTCCCGAGAGTCAGAGCCTTTGGGCAGTCCCCAGCCTGCCTCCTGGGGACTTCTGCTGCCACCCAGGAGAAGCAGAATGCCCAGCAGGCCCAGATCTGCTACCACTTCCAGAAGCCCTGTTACCAAATGATAGGCCCCAGGTGAGGACCAGCCAGGCCCTCTCCAGGGCAGAAGCCTTCTCCTTCCACTCACAGAGCTGCTCTCTACAACCAGGCACCAACAGTGAGGAGCATGGCCACACAGCAATGATCAGGTTTCTCACTAGGGAATAGTAAATGGGACAGGGCTGTGTTCAGACCCTCAACCTCTAACCCAACCCCAGTTCCCAGATGCACCTGTCTACCACCTGCTTCTCTTCCTCCCTGCACACCTCGGAAACTCCAAAACCTGGTGCATACTCTCTACTCTGCCCCATCCCAAGAACTCACTCCACAGACACAGGTGGGCACCTACAGGTGTTCATCCCTAGGGCTGCTGCAACCTGCAGGACAAAGTCCCTCCCTCAAGGAGCCCACAGCCCCGTGGGAAAGACAGACACGCGGCAGGAGGTTATCATGCATCGAGAGTTCAAGAGCACAGGGAAGGTGATCTCTCCGAGTCAAAGAGGGCTTCCCAGAGGAGAGGACCCAGGGGGAGAGGTGAGTAAACATGGCCGGGGCGTGATTACTACATACCAGCCACTGACTCCTCTCAAGAACCCAAGCGCATGTTATTGTCCCCATTCTACAGATAAGAAAACTAAGGAACAGAGAATGTAAGTAATCTACCAAAGGTTATACATCAAAGACAGAGGTGGGATTTAAACACAAACATATTGGAGCCTGACCGCTCAACCCTCAGTTTCTCAGCCTCGCCGCTGTTGGCATTGGCGGCCGGATAACATTTTGTTGCGGGAGGCGCTGCCTTGTGCATTGTAGGATGCTTAGCAGCATTGCTGGCCTCTACCCACCAGATGCCAGCAATGAAAAAACAATCTCTAGCTACTGCCAAATATCCCCTGGGGAGCAAAACTGCTCCTGGTTGAGAACCACTGACCTAACCATTTTGCTGTTATAGTCTGCCTTCCTGAACAAGTAATGATATTTATTGTTTACCAAATGCCAGACACTGTCCTAAGCAATGTTGGTTATTAACTCATTTAACCCTCACAACAAACCTCTGGTGTGGGTACCGTTGTCCTCATCCTTGTTCTTCAGATGAGGATGTTTAGAGGCACAGAAAAATTATATAAGCTGGCCTTGGTCACCAAACTGCTAAATGGTAGAGCCTGGGCTTAAACCTGCTGAGTCTGGCACAGGAGCCTGCCCCTTTAATCAGCATGATACCCTGATGACTGAAGAATATGGCATTGGTCAGGGAGTCACACACGCAAACTTAAGCCATAAAATCATGACTGTGACGGGATCTCACATGCAAGGCTGGAGCAGTGGAGAGCGAGGCCAGAAAGTCACGCAGAGCCCGATTATGAAGGAAGAACCTGCCACACAAGCAACTGGCTGGGGCTTCATCTCATGGATCAGGAGGCGCAGTCATTGAAAAGTTTTAAGCTGGGAAGGGGCATGATTGATTGAGATTTTAGATACTGGCAGAGTAGGGAGGGTGGGCTTAAGGGCTAAGCCTAGTGGCTGACACTCCTTTGGGGCTGAGCTAGCCACTGGCCAGGTGTCCATAAGGCATAGAAGTCAAAGCCCTGACTTGTAAGCCTGAGACAACTTGGGGGTGGGGGAGTTGCAGGACAAACCATAGTCTCACCAGGACCACTCCTTTGCCCTGCGATGTCCACATCTCCACTGGCCATGCAAGACAGAAGCACAGGGTCCCAGCCTGGCTGACCCAGCCTCCTCATCACCCCTGCTGCTCTTCACCTCACTCCTGTATCTCCCTCCTCACCTGGTGCCGGGCATATGTGTATCTAGGTATAAGACAAGGTATCTAGAGATAAGACAGAGAAGCTGTGGACAGGAATGGCTCCTGCTGCCCCAGCCTCCTCTGCCCGGGCTTTCCTGTGGCTGTTTGAGTTCCAAGAGAGGGCAAGCTCCTCTCTAAATACTGGAGGCTGATGAAGGCTGCAGAGAAACTCCCTGGCCGGGAAGCCCCAAGGCACTTTCTGTTGTACTGCCTTTCCCCTTTCAGGACAGTAGGGGGCAGCACCAACACGATTTTCAAAACTAAAACCAAAAATCGTCACTGGAGCACCCCAACCTTGTTTGCCCAGCTCTCCAAGATTGAAAAGATCCATGCCTGGCCTAAGTTTATATCTAAGGACAAAAACTTCTTCATTAATCATGTGGATTAAAGATGCCTCAAGGATCCATCACCTCATTCTCTAATCCTGTCTGGCTTAGAAAGGATCATTTGGTCACGATTATAATTTCAGATACATTTATGTTGTAACTATTAAAGTTATCAAATAATACTACAAAAGTTTTACTAAACAGAGAAATATAGTTTAAATCATCCACAACCCCATACTCTAATAGGAAACAGTTATTTTAGATTTTTCTCGCAGATGCTTTCTGTATTTGTAAACATGGTATCCTTACAATTTGGTAGCTTGCTTCCTTTACTTAGCATGCCAGCTGACTTGCCTACATTTGAGGGCCTTAACACAGAGCAGAAGCGGCCTGTGCTCTTTATGGATTCACACCTGGGTAAGGGAAAAGGAGTCGAAGTAAATGATTGAAGCATTAGAAATAAGGTGACCGACTGTCCTGGTGTGCCAGGGAACTTAACGGGTTTTAGTGTTGAAAATGTCATGTCCTAGGAAACCCTCAGTCCTAGACAAACCAGGATGATTTCTAATAGGTTATTCTATTAGAAATAAGTGCCCCCAAATTCAGACATCCATTGTCATTTCTACGTCGGCCTTTTAGCTATACTTCTTTGCCTTTTTTCTCCTGGTAGTCACCCCGGGGCAACTGTTTGCAAACTCTGCACCCCACACATCCCACTTGTTCCTGCAGATGAAACATCGCGCATCAAGTAGCCTCTGTAAGTCCGCCTACACTGGGAGAGAATGAGAGGGGGAAAAGCAAATAACATCTGAGTGTTATTGTGAAAGTCATTTTGTTACCTCACAGATCCCATGAAAGGATCTTAGGGACTCTGGGTCTTCCCCGACCACAGGTGGAGACCCGCTGCTCTGGGAAGTGCAGTCTGCATCTTGAACTCTTCCGTTTTCTCAGTTCCTACTGTACCACTTCGTGTGACGTGAAGGAAACTTGTAACCATGAGCCCACCCCCTTGTCCTCTGTACCAGCAGTGCCCACCCTTTTCGGCACAAGGGACTCATTTCATGGAAGACAATTTTCCCACAAACCAGGATGGGGGCCAGAGGGAGATGGTTTCAGGATGATTCAAGCACATTGCATTTACTGGGTGTTTTGTTTCTATTATTATTGTTATTGTAATATATAATGAAATATTAATAATTATACAACTCACCATAATGTAGAATCAACAGGAGCCCCGGGCTTGTCTTCCTGCAACTAGACGGTCCCATCTGGGAGTGATGGGAGACAGTGACAGATGACCAGGCATTAAATTCTCATAAGGAGCGCACAACCTCGATCCCTCACATGCACAGTTCACAATACGGTTCGTGCTCCTGCAAGAATCTAATGCTGATGCTGCTCTGACAGGAGGCGGAGCTCAGGTGGTAATGCCAGTGATGGGGAGCAGCTGTAAATACAGATGAAGCCTTGCTTGCTCACTCGCCACTCACCTCCAATACCGGTCCATGGCCCAGGGATCAGGGACCCCCGCTTTATACTATAGTCTTCATATATGTTACATCTACATATGTTATAAACCTCACAATACAATGTTGTAATTTTTGCCTGAAACAGTTTTACATATTTTAAGGACATCAAAAGAAAATTGTATTTTATATTTATCTTCAAATTGACCATTCTTTTTAATCCAGCCTGCAGCTCGGCTCTTCTCTCTAAAGAACTTTTTTTTTTTGAGACAGGGTCTCACTCTGTCACCCAAGCTGGAGTGCAGTGGCACCATCAGGGCTCACTGCAGCCTCCATCTTCCGGGCTCAAGCAGTCCTCCCACTTTGGCCTCCCAAAGTGCTGGGATTATAAGTGTGAGCCATCATGCCCGTCCTAAAGAGCTTTCTTCAGCGATTCTCATAGGGGAGGTCTACTGGCAACAAAAATCACTGTTTTCTTTTATCTGAAAATAGCTTTATTTCATCTTCATTCTGTAAGAATACTTTTACTAGAAAAACAAGTCTGAGTTGACATTTTTTTCCTTCAGCATTTTAAAGATATTCGTCTCTGGTCTATATAGTTTTTGATGAGAAAACAGTGACATTGAAAATACTGTTCTTTAGGATGGGACTTATAGAAAAAGAAAATATTTTCTCTTTGTCTTCAGCTTTTAGTAGTTTGACTATGATGCACAAAGGTATGGCCTTTTTTTTATTGACCACTCTGCCAGCTAGAGATGAGGTCCCAGTTTAGGGGAGGTGGTGCTGAAACCACAGCAGGGCACAGCTTGGCCGTAGCCCATAGGGCCTGCAGTGACCAGCTGTGCACGGAGCCGGCAACTCCTTCTCCAGTCCTGCATCACAAACGATTCCTCCCCTTGCCCTTGACCCCAGCTCACACTGCAGCCAGACTGCCTAGGTGGGACCAAGGTGGGCCCTCATACTCAGAGTACTGGATTCCCCAAACAGGAACCACATCCAGGCCTGAACTGCCCAGTCACCTGGGGCTACATGTGTGTCACTGCCTCCCTGTCCTGTCTCCCACTCAGCCTCACTCCAGCACTTTCCCTTTATCCATTTGGGGTGACCACCAGTCCTGGCTTGCCCAGAACTTCTCTCATTTTAAAACTGAAAGCACAGGCCGGGCACAGTGGCTCATGCCTGTAATCCCAGCACTTTGAGAAGCTAAGGTGGGCGGATCACGATGTCAGGAGTTCAAGACCAGCCTGGCCAACATGGTGAAACCCTGTCTCCACTAAAAATACAAAAAAATTAGCTGGGCATGGTTGGCTCGTGCCTATAATCCCAGCTACTCCGGAGGCTGAGGCAGGAGAATTTCTTGAACCAGGACCTGAGAGGTGGAGGTTGCAGTGAGCCGAGACGGCGCCACTGCACTCCAGCCTGGGTTACAGAGCAAGACTCCATCTCAAAAAAAAAAGAATGCTCTGAAGGGAGATGAGGGGTGGACTACCCAGTCCTGATCTGAGTCTTGGCTGGTTTCTTCCTAACACATGGGTCCTGGGATGGTGCCATTGTTCACTCTCTGGCTGCATCTCTGGCTCCCAAGTTGCTCCAGGTGACCCTAAGAGTCCTAGGAGAGGGCAGGTTTCAGTGGTCTCAGGGGAGGAAAGAAGCCCTAGTCAGAGGGGCCCATGCTTCAAAAGATGGATATGGGAGATCATCCCCAGGTGTGGTTGGGGTTGGGCTGTGGCAGACAGGGTAGGCTTGATCTCAAGGTGGTACCTGAGGCATTGCATCTATCCTGGCCATCACTCTCTTATCATCTCCTCAGTAGCCATGGACTGTGGCTCTCCTGAATCTCTCTAGTCTAGAAAAACCAAAGATCCAGAATGTACCCTGTAACTTGCTGCAATTGTGAGGAGCCAGATTACTACATGTAAAATGGAGGAAGCAATACATTCTTCTCTGAAAGGGGTGTGTGTGTGTGTGTGTATGTGTGTGTGTGTGTGTGTGTGTGTACCACGTAAGGCCTTCCACACACCTGCCTCCTCTGAGGACAGGACCAGCCACCTCCACAAGGGCTTCCTGGCCTCCCACCCAGGTCGGAAACGGAGCAGGTCAAAACTCCCGTGCTGATCAGTAGTGGGATCGCCCCTGTGAACAGCCACTGCACTCCAGCCTGGGCAACATAGCGAAACCCTGTCTCTTAAAAATAAAATTTTAAAATAAAAAAAAAGAGTTGAGTCGGTGCCCTCCCACCCTGACCTCTGAGGGCTAGCGAGGTTTTTGGGCGTTTTCCCCCTAAGCTGCGGAGGGCCCGCTGTTCCTGAGTCCGACGGCAGGTGGCGCTGAGCCCGGAAAATTAGAGAAAGGGAACTGTGGAGTTGCTTAACGCATTTCCAGGAACTCCCTCCTCCCCCACGGGGCCTTCACCTTTTGTTCTGTAACCTGGGCCAGTTCTCTCGCAGGTCCCTGATGTCCAGTGCCAGATGCCTGGACCCAGAGTGTGGGGGAACTGTCGCTGGAGAAGCCCTCACTCCACAGGCTGTCCAGGCGCAATGTGAGTGTGGCCCCGGCAGAGGAGGAGGGAAGAGGAGGGGAGGGGAAGGGAAGGGAGGATGTGTGGGCGCAAACTCTCCTCCCCCCACCCTACCACACATACACACATACATACACCACACATACACACACATCCCACACATACACGCACCACACATACACACACACATATATATACACATACCACACATATCCCCCACACACCACATACACACCACACACACCACACATACACAAACACACATACACACCACACACTCCACACATACACACACATACACACCACAAATACACACACACATACACACACCACACATATCCCCCACACACCACACATACACAAACACACATACACACCACACACACTCCACACATACACCACACATACACACACACGCATACACACCACACACACTCCACACATACACACACCACACATAAACACCACACATACATACATGTACACATACCTCACATACCCCCCCACACACACATGCACCACATAAACGCACACACATACACGTCCACATACCACCCAACATACCCCCCACACACACACACCACACATAAACACACACGTGCACACACACGTACACATGCAACACATACACCACACATACGCACATGCACACGCTCACGCTCCCACACACACATATATATACACACCACACATATCCCCCACACACCACATAAACACACACACATACACACCACACACACCACCCACCACAAATACACCACACACATGCACACCACACACATACACACCACACACACTCCACACATACATGTACACATACCTCACATACCCCCCGCACACACATAGCACATACACACACCTCACACATACACATACACCACACATACACATACACCACACATACACACACGTATACATATCACCCAACATACCCCCACCCACACACATACACCACACATAAACACACGTGCACACACATACACATGCAACACATACACACACACACACCACACATACGCACGCGCTCACGCTCCTGCACACACACACACGCATACCACACATACACACACACCACCACCACCAGCAGCACAGCAGATATTCCATGGGGAAACTGGAATTTGCCTGTGGACTCTAGCACCTTCCCTGGGGTGGGGATGGTCGGGGCATATTTGCGAGGGACCCTCACTCGCCCCGCCATTGCTCCCTCGGATCGCGGCCCCTCCTTTGGATGAGACTCTCCTGGGAGATGGGCAAAGGAGATGTCTTCGGAGGACGGAAAACCCACAATCCTATAGCTCAGGCTACACGGGAGGCCGTAGGGACTGGGGTGAGAAAGGGGAACATGAGAGGAGACGGAGGTGCCCGGGCCTCCAGGCACCGCTTCTGGCCCTTTCTTCCCAGGCCCCTCGGTCCTGGCGCGGCTACCGGCTCCTCCCACTCCCACAGGCTTCCGGCCGTAGCTGCGCGGCCCCACCTTGCCCTCCCCCACTCCCAGGTGGTGGCTGCTCCTCTGGGGAGTCCTCCAGGCTTGCCCCATCCGGGGCTCCGACCTCTTGGCCCAGCAGCTACCCCAGCAGCTGACTTCTCCTGGGTACCCAGAGCCGTATCACAAAGGCCAAGAGAGCACCGCGGACATCCAGGCTCCCGAGGGCTTTGCTGTGAGGCTCATCTTCCAGGACTTCGACCTGGAGCCGTCCCAGGACTGTGCAGGGGACTCTGTCACAGTGAGCTGGGGATGAGGGGGGGGTCCCGCCAGGACTGTGGCCAGGGAGACTCCTGGGGTTGTGGGAAATGGCGATGCCCTGAATCATCCATCTGGAGGAGCGATGAATTTTCCATTTAGGGGCAGTGGGGCTCGGCTTACCCGGTGAGCAATGGTGGGCCCCAGGACACAGCCTCCCACCAGCGCCTCCAGGACCATCTGGGCCCCACAGAGCAAAGAGGGCAGCAGGCAGGCCCTGCATTTGGAAGACTCATGAAGAGACACACAAATCTTGCAAATCTATGGAGCCAGGGCAGGGACTCTCACATAGGTTGTTAAAAATGTGTCATCATGGTGGGGCGCGGTGGCTCACACCTGTAATCCCAGCACTTTGGGAGGTCAAGGCAGGTAGATTATGAGGTCAGGAGTTCGAGACCAGCCTGACTAACATGGAGAAACCCCGTCTCTACTAAAAATACAAAATTAGCCGAGTGTGGTGGTGCATGCCTGTAATCCCAGCTACTCCAGAGACTGAGGCAGGAGAATCACTTGAATGCAGGAGGCGGAGGTTGTGGAGAGCCAAGATCAGGCCACTGCACTCCAGCCTGGGCAAAAAGAATGAAACAACGTCTCAAAAAAAAAAAAAATCATGTATTTGTTGAGTGCCTGCTCTGTCATGTGAGGAAGCTGGGCACAAATAATAACAAAAGATGAAGTCACCATTCGCACTTACCTTAGAAGAGCTGTCACAAACCTTCTAAGGCCAAAGCCTTATTCAGAATAAGGACATTTTTAAAACAGTACTTGATGTAGTGCTGCAGGCCCGTAGCCCCAGCTACTCAGGAGACAGAGGGCTGGAGCCCAGGAGTTCAAGGCCACCCTAAGGAACATAGCAAGACCCCATCTCAAAAATAAGTAAATAAGTAATAAATAAAAATAAAAAGACCACATTATCTTTTGATTTAAATTTTATTTATAACAAAATGACATGCACATAATTTTTTGAACTTTATTTTTAAATTTTTAATTACTATGGGTGCATAATAGTTTAACACTTTTTTTTTTTAATTAAAGTTTTCTAAGGCTGGACACAGTAGATCATGTCTGTATTCCCAGCGCTTTGGGAGGCTGAGGAGGCGAAAGAATCATTTGAGAACAGCATGGGCAACATAGCAAGACCCCATCTCTACAAAAAAATTTAAAAATTAGCCGAGTGTGGTGGCACACACCTGTGGTCCCTGCTATAAGGGACACTGAAGTGAGAGGATCACTGGAGCCTGGGAGGTAGAGGCTGCAATGAGCTCTAATTATGACACTGTACTCTTCTAGCCTGGGTGACAGAGTGAGACCCTGACTCAAAAATTTTTTTAAAAGACTTATGAATAACAACAGTCTCCAAGCTGCTCCTCCACACCCCTGAGTGCTGCTCCTCAGGAGCAGTCTTTTTCCAATTCATGTAGCTGTTTCATCTGCTCTTTAACTTCATATGTGTAAGTAACATGCTTATTTATCTTTCATTTTTACATGTTTTCTATTAACATCCAACTACAGTATAGAAGATAAAGACTAGCTTTATCTGTCTTCAGTCTTCACCACCACATTTCCCTTCCCCATTCTGCCAGTTTACCTATATTATATCATTTTTAGCTAAATGGGGAAGGACCTCAGAGACTGAGCCTCTGGGGTTCCTGCCTTTTCCTGCTTTCCTTCTTTTGGGGTGCCCCTCCTCTTATCCCATGGACTTTGTAAACGAAGCCCTCAAATGTATGAAAACCTAAGGACACAGGTGTCCATAGTCCAGGTACACTAGATGATGTTGCTTAAGCTGGTAAGTTCTCAGGCAGGTTGTCTCTTTCAATGCCCTTTTGACTGTCTCACCTCTGCTCAAGTCCCTTCCTGTGGGTTCCTCAAGTCAAAGAAGGGGAGGCTTGGAGGGAGTTCCTGGGCCATGCTTTCTGCTTTATCTCTGTTCCAGGCCCATAGCTCACTGCTTGGCTCATTTTACTTCTGGCTTTCATACTAATCCACATATCCTGGGTTTTTGCTAGCTCTCCATTCCCTCATTCTCTACAAATTCCAAATTCATTCAAGACTTCATCCAGAACATGTCATTATGATCACAGAAACTGGGTAGAAGTTGCGATGAAGAAAATTTCTCAATCACCCCAAATGCCTTGCTCAGCAAACTAAAAAGCAAAACAAAAACAAACACCACCCCCCCAAAAAAAACTCCATGTAATTATTGACTTCTGGGAAACCCAAAAGTTGGAGAAGAAAGAAAATATAATTATCATATGCCATGTGCTCAGATGCGAACGTTTTACAGTTATAATAAAAGGCAGGAACCCCAGAGGCTCAGTCTCTGCAGAGGATCTTACTGCTTCATAGATGTTGGCCACGGAAAGTTATTTAAAGAAGCGGAAGGTGATGGGGCGGGGCTTGGGGATGGAGGAGAAGCTGGATGGGCGGGGCTTATGCCTGTGTTCACTGAGTCAAAGCTGTGGTGCTATAGGTAATACTCTGAGCACCAGGAACTCAGTGGTGAGAAAGACAGAGTAGTCATTGCCTTCTTACAATTTATAATCCAGTGACTCTTATGGGAACCCTGCAGTTCCCAAGGAACTTCTTAAAAGAAGGAAAATATAGTGGGTTTTTGAAGTAATTATGGTAGGCTAAAGAAACATTGTAGTATGTGATTATGTCTGGAAGAAACTCAGGAGTCAATAATGGAACCAGAAGCTAGTTGAGGAAGCCACTGTGAGGTGCCTTCTGAGCCCCAGAGGGGCATGTGCCCCTGTGACACCAGCAACGCAGATTCACACCACACCTGTCTGCAGCCTCGCCCCCCTCCCACTTTCAGATCTCAGCCAGCGGGTCGGATCCAAGCCAGTTCTGTGGTCAGCAGGGCTCACCTCTGGGCAGGCCCCCTGGTCAGAGGGAGTTTGTATCCTCAGGGAGGAGTTTGCGGCTGACCTTCCGCACACAGCCTTCCGCGGAGAACAAGACTGCCCACCTCCACAAGGGCTTCCTGGTCCTCTACCAAGCTGTAGGTGAGTGTCTCTCCTGGGGGTGCAGGGACGGAGCCTCTGTCCCCAGCCATGACCCTGGTATCTTCAAGCCTTAAGTGGAAGCTTGAGTGACAGCTGAGGCTAGGGACTCAGGGACACCTGGGCTGGACCCCAGCCCTGCCCCTGCTGGTGAGCAACCCTATTAAGAGACAGCCATGTCGGGCGCAGTGGCGCGTGCCTGTAGTCCCAGCTACTCGGGAGGCTGAGGTGGGAGGATCACTTGAGCCCAGGAGTTCTGGGCTGTAGTGCGCTATGCTGCTCGGGTGTCTGCACCAAGTTCGGCATCAATACGGTGACCTCCCAGGAGCGGGGGACGACCAGGTTGCCTAAGGAGGGGTGAACCGGCCCAGGTCGGAAACGGAGCAGGTCAAAACTCCCGTGCTGATCAGTAGGGAGAGCGTGCCTGTGAATAGCCACTGCACTCCAGCCTGAGCAACATAGCTAAACCCTGTCTCTAAGAAAAAAAGAGAGAGAGACAGCCATTGCTCAGCCCCAGCAGTTATTTCCACACAGATATACAGGCTCAGTGTTTGCAGATCATCTCATTTTTAAAGAGATGCCAAAAATCCATATTTTTAAGTGAAATTAAAAATTTTCAAATGATGACTCAGATTTGTTTTTGAAAGATGAATACTGACTGGATGCAGTGGTTCATGCCTGTAATCCCAGCACTTTGGGAGGCCAAGGCTAGAAGATCACTTGAGGCCAGTAGTTGGAGACAAGCATGGGCAACATAGTGAGACCCTGTTTCCACAAAACTTGCCAGGTGTGGTAGTGCACGCCTGTAGTCCCAGCTACTAGGGGGGCTGAGGGGAAGGATTGCTTGAGCCAGGGACTTTGAGGATACAGTCAGCCATAACCATGCCACTGCACTCCAGCCTGGGTGACAAAGTGAGACGAGAAGAAAGAAAGAGAGAGGAAGGGAGGGAGAGAGGGAGGGAAGGAAGGGAAGGGAAGGGAGGGAGGGAAGGAGGAAGGGAGGGAGAGAGGGAAGGAAGGGAGGGAGGGAGGGGAAAAAAGAGAAGGAAGGAAGGAAGGCAAGAAAGAAAGAAGAGAGAAAGGAAAAGAAAGAAGATAGGGAAGGTAAAAAGGAAGGAAGGGAAGGAGGGAAGGAAGGAAGGGAGGGAGGGAGGGGCACATGATAAAATATCATTTTTTAGTATGTTAAAAAGTAAATCATCCTCTGGTCTCTGGCTCTGAACTCCTGGCTGCCCTCCCCAGAAAAACTGTGTTTTCCATTTCCTAGGTATTCTTCCTAGAAAGTGTGTGTCTGTATTGCAAGTGTTCTAAACTTGGCATTTTTTCACTGAATAATATATCTTAAAGATCATCCCATTCCATATGGTCAGCATTAACTTATTATTATTATTATTATTATTATTTGAGACTGAGTCTCCCTCTGTCACCCAGGCTGGCATTCAGTGGCTCAGTCTCTGCTCACGGCAACCTCCGCCTCCTGGGTTCAAGCGATTCTCTTGCCTCAGCCTCCTGAGAAGCTGAGATTATAGGCATGCCACTACACCAAGCTAATTTTTGCATTTTTAGTAAAGACGTGGTTTTACCATGTTGGCCAGGCTGGTCTCAAACTCTTGATCTCAGGTGATCTGCCTGCCTCAGCCTCCCAAAGTGCTGGGATTACAGGTGTGAGCTACCGTGCCCGGCGAACTCATTATTTTTAATGATCACATAAAATCCCTTTGATTGATGTTTCATAATGTATTTGATCAGCCCTCCTGATAAATACTTTGCTGCCACACACGGTGCTACTGTGCATACCCTCGCATTTACATCTTTGAGCACATGTGTGAGAATGTCTTTAGGCTAAATTTTTAGAAATGGAGTAGTAAGTTAAAAAATATTTGCATTTTCGGCTGGGCACAGTGGCTCATGCTTGTAATCCCAGCACTTTGGAAGGCCGAGGTGGGTGGATCACTTGAGGTCAGGAGTTCAAAACCAGCCTGTCCAATATGGCGAAACCCCATCTCTACTAAAAATACAAAATTAGCTGGGCATGGTGGTGCATGCCTGTAATCCCAGCTACACGGGAGGCTGAGGCAGGTGAATCGCTTGAACATGGGAGGCGGAGGTTGTAGTGAGCCAAGATCGTGCCACTGCACTCCAGCCTGGGCAACAAGAACAAAATATCTCAAAAAAAAAAAATTGCATTTAAAATTTGATATTGCTAAAATTTTCTCCAAAAATGTTTTGCTAATTTACGCACCTACCAACCATGTTTGGAAGTGCCTGTTTCCCATACCCTGCTTGTCACAGTTGCCTTCAAACTCTTTGAGTGTTGACAATCTGATCAGTGAAAATTAACTCAAATGTTTTAAAAAAAAAAAAACACTGTGCAAGTCAAACCAAATATAGTCATGGGCCAGAATCAGCCCCTGGGTTGCCATTTTGCAAGTCTGTGCTGGGTGCTGTTTTCCTATAGCTGTGAACGGTAGTCAGCCCATCAGCCAGGCCAGCAGGAGTTCTGAAGCCATCAACACAGCTGGAGACAACTCCGCCAAGGTCCAGAACCACTGCCAGGAGCCCTATTATCAGGCCACGGCAGCAGGTGAGCCCCACCTGCTGAGGGGTAGCTTCCATCCCCCTCACTCCCACCCAAACGCCCTCTGAGCACCTACTTTGTTAACCAACAGCTTCAACTCTGAGCCTATTTCTTTGCCTCTCTTCATTTTGCATCTCAGAGGCACTCAGCTGCACCACCCCAGGGACCTGGAAGGACACACAGAATGGGGAGGAGGTTCTTCAGTGCATGCCTGGTGAGTAGCCACCTGCCGGCACCATTCCCCCAACATGCCTCAGCTGCAACGGGGACCTACAGGACACACGGGTTAAAGGAAAGCCTTAGAATAGAAAGGAAGATAAGAAGCAGAAGGTGAGGAAGAACAGGGTAATCAAGAGGGCCCAGAAAAGAAGAGGCAGGGAGCTTGTTCCTCATTCTTCAGGGGTCAAGATATATCTGAGGAAAGCATGAAGGAAGTTAATGAAGTGGACTAGGAAAGGAGAAAGAGACCAACAAGCTGAAGTATCATTTTTATGGCTAAATAATATTCCTTTCTATGGATATACCATTTTGTTTGTCCATTCATCAACTGATGGACATTTAGGCTGTTTCTACCTCTTGGCGATTACAAATGATGCTGCTATGAGCATTTGTGCACAAGTTTTTGTATCAACATACGTTTCCAAATCTCTTGGGTATATACCTAGGAGTAGACTTGCTGGATTGTGTAATAATTCTGTTTAACTTTTTGAGGAACCACCAAACTGTCTTCAACAGTGGCAGCACCATTTTACCATTTTACAGCTCACCAGCAATACATGAGGCTTCGATTCCACCATTTTTGAGATCCACACTTTTGAATGAAACCATTGCCTTCCTAACCCAACCTGATCCATGGAAAACTCTAGGGTTCGCCTGAAGGCTCGTAGTGCTTTGGGGATGGGTTGGAGGGCAGATGGTAGTGGGAGATGTTACAAATGAGGAAGTGACACAAAACTAGGCAGGAAGCACTGAAACAGACTCTGCCTGTAGTAAGGGGCCCCAGGATGGTGCGAAGGAACCGCTTTAATGCCTCTGAGGAGGCAGGAAGGAGAGCCCTGCAGAACCAGCACCAAACGTGCTCATCTGTGCTCTCTACCCTCAGTCCACTGTCCTGAGTCCCATGCAGGATGGGTGCCCCATACAGTTGGCATTGATTCCTTGCCCTTGTCTGCCCACATGGTCTACACTGTGAGTCGGCCTCAGTATAAGAGTCCAGATCCCATCCAGGTGCAGTGGCTCACACCTGTAATCCCAGCACCTTGGGAGGCCGAAGTGGGTGGATCACCTGAGGTCAGGAGTTCGAGACCAGTCTGGCCAACATAGTGAAACCCCGTCTCTACTAAAAATACAAAAAAAATTAGCCAAGCATGGTGGCAGGTGCCTGTAATCCCAGCTACTCAGGAGGCTGAGGCAGGAGCATCACTTAAGCCCGGGAGGCAGAGGTTGCAGTGAGCTGAGATCACGCCACTGCACTTTAGGCTGGGCAAAAAGAGCGAGATTCAGTCTCAAAAAAAAAGAGTCCTGATCCCATGCAGAGCCAGACCTGGAGCCTCTTCACGCATCCCCTACCACAGCTTCAGAGAAGTAGGTCTTTAATCAGTGTGCCTAGATGCAGCTGCTGACTGTCACCCCTGCCCCTCCTCTCTCCCAGTCTGTGGACGGCCAGTCACCCCTATTGACCAGAATCAGACAACCCTCGGTTCTTCCAGAGCTAAGCTGGGCAACTTCCCCTGGCAAGCGTTCACCAGTATTCATGGCCGTGGGGGCGGGGCCCTGCTGGGCGACAGATGGATCCTCACTGCTGCCCACACCATCTACCCCAAGGACAGTGTTTCTCCCAGGAAGAACCAGAGTGTGAATGTGTTCCTGGGCCACACATCCATAGATGAGATGCTGAAACTGGGGAACCACCCTGTCCACCGGGTCATTGTGCACCCCGACTACCGTCACAATGAGTCCCACAACTTCAACGGGGACATCGCCCTCCTGGAGCTGCAGCACAGCATCCCACTGGGCCCCAACGTCCTCCCGGTCTGTCTGCCTGACAATGAGACCCTCTACCACAGCGGCTTGTTGGGCTACGTCAGTGGGTTTGGCATGGAGATGGGCTGGCTAACTACTGACTTGAAATACTCAAGGCTGCCTGTAGCTCCCAGGGAGGCCTGCAAGGTCTGGCTCCAAAAGAGACAGAGGCCCGAGGTGTTTTCTGACAGTATGTTCTGTGTTGGGGACGAGATGCAGAGGCACAGTGTCTGTCAGGGGGACAGTGGCAGCGTCTATGTGGTATGGGACGATCGTGCCCATCACTGGGTGGCCACGGGCATTGTGTCCTGGGGCATAGGATGTGACAAGGGGTACGACTTCTACACCAAAGTGCTCAGCTACGTGGACTGGATCAAGGGGGTGATGAATGGCAAGAACTGACCGTGGGGCACTTGAGCAGGGACTGGCCAGCACAGTGGAGGTGCCAGTCAAGAGAGGGCCAGGAGTGAGGACTGAACCCTGGGGCAGGAGCAGGAGGTGGCGGGAGGCAGGGAAATCCTATTCATATCACTGACGCAGCAAGCCACCATGCAAGAGAAACCCCCACCCTGCAAGCCTGCACCATCCGGACAGGAAGCACAGTCCCACAGACTGCTGCTCCTCAGCCTCTACCTCCCTGTACGCTTGCACTATGCCCAGGGAAGCCCTGTGCATCTCAGCAACTTTCACCTTGAATGTCCTTGGAATCCCCGTCCCCTGCTTCATCTGTTGACACAACTTTTATACTTACCTCTGAAAGAGTCACCATCTCACCCGCTGAGTATGGAGAAAGGGGTTTTCATTGCATTTTATTTCTGAAACATTCCTAAGACCCTTTAGTTGACCTTCAAATATTCAAGCTGTTGGCTTCACCACCTTCCACAGCTCCAAGATGCAATTACAGAAATAGCTCCTTTTTAAATTTTACGTCCTCTATACGACAGATACTTCACCTGTTATTTCACTTAATCCTCACCATATTGGCAAAGGATGTGTTATTAGCCGTGCTTGACAAATGAGGAAACTGAGGCTCTGGGGATAAAGGGACTTGCCCAGGTCCCACAGCTGGTGTGTGACTGCAGAGGCTGCTCTTCCCAGTATGCCGCCATACTTAGCTGCCCTCAGACCTGCTGTGCCACCCACTTTCCCTCCCAGTCCCCACATCCTTACCATTGTCCCTCCCTGGGAATTCCTGCTTCTGTGAAAATGGCATCCTCTGGCTCACACTTTCCTGCTAGCCCCATCTCCTGCAGAAGCCAGGCGAGCCCAGCACTGGACTGAAGTTCCTGCGGACACCCCACCTGTGCCCCCATCATCAAGAGAACTGTTCCACCTGAGAGGACCAACTCTTTAATTTTTAGTACAGATTGGAGGTGATGGGCCAGGCGCGGTGGCTCACGCCTGTAATCCCAGCACTTTGGGAGGCCAAAGCAGGCAGATCACAAGGTCATGAGATCAAGACCATCCTGGCCAACGTAGTGAAACCCTGTATCTATTAAAAATACAAAAATTAGCTGGGCGTGGTAGTACACACCTGTAGTTTCAGCTACTCGGGAGGCTGAGGCAGAAGAATTGCTTGAACGCAGGAAGCGGAGGTTGCAGTGAGCTAAGATCGTGCCACTGCACTCCAGCCTGGTGACAGAGCAAGACTCCATCTAAAAAAAAAAAAAAGATTGGAGGTGATTTACAGTGAAAGACACAAATAAAATACAACTGTTCAATGGAAATAGACAATAAATACCATAAAAGAGAGAAGAGAGATAATTTGTTAGCATCAAGGGTCAAGTTGCTGTATGGTCACAGGTTAAATTTATCTCTAAAAAAAAATAGCAGGATTTAAAGTTGTACCTACATGTGGTTACTTCTGTGTTTTACACCTACACACAGTACAAAAGATTATTAAAAGTATTCCCAAAAGGCGGGTACAGTGATGCACACCTATAGTCCCAACCACTCAGGAGGCTGACGCAGGAAGATCATTTGAGCCCAGGAGTTCAAGGCCAGCCTAAGCAACATAGTGAAACTCTATCTCCAAAAATATATTAATAATACTCTCAAAATACTCAACAGAGGTAGTTTTAGTTGATAAGATTTTGGCTGTTTGGTTTTCCACTATTCTCTATTTGCTAAATTTTGTTTAATGAGCATGAAACATTCTTACTCTATTTTACTTATTTTTATGATTGAAAAAATGATGAGTTTCTCCCTGCCAAGGCAAAATATATATATCTGTATATATATTTATTTATTTATTTATACACGTGTGCCTAGATGTGTATCTCTACATCTTCGCCACCGTCTCTAGGGCTAGAGATAGAGATATAGACTAGGAGCTGGAGGTAGAGGCAGGTTAGAGATAGAGCTGATAGAGACAGATGAGCTGGAGATCGAGACATATCCACAGAGGAAAACCTACTGCTACTTTAAGAGAGAAACTTTTTTTTCCCAAGAATCAAATCCTAAAAGGAACAAACACTGTAACAGACAATGTCCTCAATACTTGTTTTAAAACAAATGCAGCAACATCCATGTGGCGTTTTTTTCCTTCTTTGTATAAGTCAAGGACATAACAAAAATGCCTGAGTAAAGGTTATTTTCAATGGTTAGGCAGAGTGGAGACAGGGCTGGGACTGAGCTAATGATGTCCAGGTTTGCCGTGCTCCAAGCATTGTTGCACAATGCCAAGTCAGAACTGAGAATCCTTAGGATGGTTGGAAGAGCTTCAGCTGAGACTACCTCCTTCCCTGTTCCTTCTGCCCCATTATGAACATACAGTGTGTGCGTGCACGCACGCGTGCACGCACACACACACACATACACACTGCTGTTGGGATATTAATATGCAGTTTGCTAGATGAGATTCCTCTTCCTCCTCATCCCGTCATCTGGTCCTTGTCCTTCTCCCCTATCTTTTGTCTTTCCTGACCTAACAAGGCTATGGATCATATCCTGATCTGGTCACAGATCAGCCCTCCATCAGGTTCAGTCCTCAGCTCTGACACACAGGCCTGCCGGAGAAACCCTCCAAGGGTTGGTTGATCTTGCACCTTCTGTGTGCCTGCTGTCTAACTACTGATGATTTGGTCACTGCCTGATGGGGAGCTGCATCAGCTCTGTGAATTCTTGCAATCTATTGCCTGGGAAAGTGCCTTGCACATTAGACAGGTAGCCCATAAATGGATGAATGGGGGTGGGGGTAGAAGGGTGGAGGTTGGAGGGATTAATCTCATGAGGGAAACAAGCAGAACCGCTTACAAAGGCTTAAGAACGCAGAGGCCTGCTCTGCAGCCCAAGCCCCACTATGTGATGAAGTGCCATCAGATATTTGGTGCCATGGAGACTTGATGAAGAAAGGCTGCCAAAAACAGTGAAATTGTTTTTTATTTATTTTAATGTTTAAAGATGAGGTCTCACTGTGTTGCCCAGGCTGGTCTCGAACTCCTGGGCTCAAGAGATCTTCCCACCTTGGCCTCGCAAAGTGCCAGGATCACAGGCATGAGCCACCACACCCGGCCAAGAGCACAATTTTAAAGCAGGACACTATAGCCTGATGGACAGAAGTGAAGAGGGCCCCTCCTCCCTCCCAGGGGCCTGGCTTCATCTCAGAAGAACCAAGTCCCTCTTGCTCCACAGCCGCACCCTCAGCCTCAGCCCTGGCAGTTGTGTTGAGCAGATGCTAAGGAGAAGGGGACATTTTACTCCCTCCATAGCTGCCCCAGAGGGTCTCAAACCCAGGGCTGCTTTAGGGTTGCACTGACATGGCCATCCCTATTCTATGTCCAAGTGTCATTCATGGCTAAAGCAGGCCCCGGGGCCCCAAGGCAACCAAGCTCCACTCTCCTCTGCCCGCCCCCACGCACCCTCCTCTGCCCCAGTGTTCCTAGGGCTTCCTCCTGGGCAGGGAAACCCAAGCCATTCTTGGACCAGGGCTGCGGGCTGAATGAGGGCATGAAGAACGGGGACAGAGGGAAAGGACAGTCCAGAAAAGAGAATCCCCCACAACCTGGAGTCTCCCACTGCTTCGGTAGGAACCTTGTAAACACAGCAGCAGCCCTCCCCAAGGAAAGTCTTGAAAGAAAGGAGAAGCTGATCAGATTTAGAGACTGAGGCGTCTGGGCCTCCAACCCCGGGCTACCCGGCCCTAAAAATTCAGACTCCCATCTCCTTAGCCCTTCCCCATATAGACCAGCAGGTGGCACCACCAACAGGGATTTCAAAACCAAAACTAAATTAAAGTGGAAACTCAGATCTTTTGTTTATGCAAATAGTTCATTCCCTCCAGCATTCCTCCGGGAATGGTCCCCCCTCCACTCCACAGAAAACCCTCCCATCCCTGCTGTGCATGACCGCTGCCTTCCTCTGCACACAGTGCATGAAGAGGCTGTCAGAAGAGCCCAGGACTCAACATCAGCCTTGAGAAATGTGAGTAAGGGCGATGGGCACCCAGGTGGGAAGGAGAAGCCAGGGGAGAAGCCAAGGCATGGGAGGCAATTCAGGGAGACAGGAACACCCTTCCCTCCCCACACACCTCGTCATTCCCACTGTGCACACGCGTGGACACGCACAAAGCAGGCCCCATCCCTCCTCCTAATGACCAGAGGAGACCTTGTACATAGAGGCTCATGCCATGGTCCTTTCTTCCCTCTGGGGTCACAGCAGGGAGCAGCGAGAGGAGGGGACCGCCTGCCCTGGAGGGGACCCTCTGTGCATGTATCCCACACTCCACCAATGGTTTCTCCCAGACACTCTTGCTGAGCCTTTGGGACCCCTTTCAGAGAGCCATGACTGGAAACCCTCATTAACTGGCCTCAAGCCAGTTCTATTCCTGGAAGGGGAGGGGAGGGATGTGGCCAGGCAGAGGAGGAGGCTGGGGAGGGAGTATGAGGGGAGTGTGGTGGCCTCTGGACTGGACACTGCCCTGGGGAGGGACACGGATGCAGCAGCTGCAGAGGCTGCCCTCCCCCCACCACCCGCCCCTGCAGAGAACATGCCCGTGAGGTCCAGAATGGGCAGAGAGGAGAATGCCCAGCGGTATGGCCATCTCATCCCCTGCCACGGCCACTGCCCACATGGCAAGAGTGCTGAACCCCTCCAGCTCCAGACACTCTCTTTTGTTTTGGCAGGTGGCTCTTGTACCTCCTGGTGCCGGCCCTGTTCTGCAGGGCAGGAGGCTCCATTCACATCCCTCAGAAGTTCTTTGGGGAGGTGACTTCCCCTCTGTTCCCCAAGCCTTACCCCAACAACTTTGAAACGACCACTGTGATCACAGTCCCCACAGGATACAGGGTGAAGCTCGTCTTCTGGCAGTTTGACCTGGAGCCTTCCGAAGGCTGCTTCTATGACTATGTCAAGGTAGGGGCAGGGTGGGTAGGCAGAGGCAAGACGAAGCAGGGCTCTCTGTGATCTGGGATCGCCCTGCATGGCATGCACACCCCCAGACACAGCCCAGCCCTGCAAAAGCTGGTGGCTGACTGCATCTCTGAGAGCCAGGGGATGCCCTGGATGCGACACCCACTGATGTAGAGGTGAGCACTGAAGGGAGAAGCACAGAGAAGAGAGGGACAGGACCCACTCAGGAAATTCACTGTCCACAGAGTCAGGAAAACCTTCCCCATCTGCTGTCCAGCTGAGAGTCTTTGGGAAACCACTTTGCCTCAGTTCCCTTGTCTCCAAGGAGAAGATCGCCATGGCTGCCCGCCTCAACAGGAACACAGGGACATGAGGAGGAGAAATGTGTGCTCTGGCAGCACAGGAGTAGCCTTCAGCAAGGACATCGGGCTCAGAACCCTCACCTCTGTGACAACCAAGGGTACCTTCCGGGGCCCGTCTTTCTATATCCAGTAAAAATGAGATTCAGGGCTCAAGCAGAGCCTTCGAAGGTCCAATAACTGCGAAGGTCCAAACCATTCCCAGGAGACCCCTGGAAGTTATGCACAAATAACAGGAAAATGGCACGTCTTCCCCGCCCAGAGGACTTGGCACATGTGCAGTGTTGGGGGAGGGCGTTTGGTGGCAGGGCAGGGAGAGGTTGAGGAGGCTGTGAGGAGGAAAGATGAGGGATTAGGCGATACGTGCTGATGCTGAGACTGGTGGGCTTCAGGGCTCGTGTTCAGCCAAGGGCATCAGAAAGCACTTGAAGTATGAATGGTTTGATTAGGTCAAGGGAGAATTGGAAAACAGAAAAAAAAGCAGAGCTGTCCAGGCTCTGGGAATGAGGGGAGGGTAAGTAAAGGCTGGGTAGAGACAACCAGGACCCCAGGGGAACAGGCCACAGGAGGTGATGGGGATGGAGAAGGATCTGAAATCTGCCAGAGGAGCAGAAAGCAGGGAAGGGGTGAGGTACCCCAAAATATGCCAAGAGTGAGTCAGTGGGAGACTCAGGGAACAGTTGAAAGTCACATGGGGAAGGTTGCAGGAGCCGAGCCCAGCAGGTAGTGACCAAGTCGGAGCCTTGTGGTGCATGATTTACTCTGCAGGCCCTAAAAATTTGAGACAGGGAGGACCGTCACTGAGCCACCACGTGGGGCGCCACTCCGCAACAGGTCTTCTACCCCCTGTCCTTCCTCCACCAGATCTCTGCTGATAAGAAAAACCTGGGGAGGTTCTGTGGGCAACTGGGTTCTCCACTGGGCAACCCCCCAGGAAAGAAGGAATTTATGTCGCAAGGGAACAAGATGCTGCTGACCTTCCACACGGACTTCTCCAACGAGGAGAATGGGACCATCATGTTCTACAAGGGCTTCCTGGCTTACTACCAAGCTGTGGGTGAGTAGCCCCCCTAGGGATCCCTTTTCTCTGACCTCAGCCAAGTTGAATGGGGCCCAAGAAAGGGAATCTTGAATCCAAAAAAGCAGAAAGCCTGGCCAGGCGCTGTGGCTCAAGCCTGTAATCCCAGCACTTTGGGAGGCCGAGGCAGGCGGATCACAAGGTCAAGAGATCGAGACCATCCTGGCCAACATAGTGAAACCCCATCTCTACTAAAAGTACAAAAAATTAGCCAGGCGTGGTGGTGGGCGCCTGTAGTCCCAGCTACTCGGGAGGCTGAATCAGGGGAATTGCTTGAAACCGGAAAACAGAAGTTGCAGTGAGCCAGGATCACGCCACTGCACTCCAGCCTGGCGATAGAGTGAGACTGTCTCAAAAAAAAAAAAAAAAAAAAAAAAAAAAAAAATCGGAAAGCCTGGCTTTCCTTGTTCCTTCGCTCAAGAGAGTTTTTCCTAAAGAGGCCTGTCAACCTGGGCTCTGTCACCATGGAGCAGTCCCCAGAGAGCATTGGAGAGGCCTGGAGGTCCGGGTGGCCTAGAGCCGCCTTTGTCTTTAGGCCTCTGGTGAGTGACCTCCGTGAGTTCAGAGCCACCACCCAAGTCTCCCAGCAGTAGCTTAACCCCCCTTCCTGATTGCCTTCCAGACCTCAATGAATGTGCTTCCCAGAGCAAATCAGGGGAGGAGGATCCCCAGCCCCGGTGCCAGCACCTGTGTCACAACTACATTGGTGGCTACTTCTGTTCCTGCCATCCAGGCTACGAGCTTCAGGAGGACAGGCATTCCTGCCAGGGTGAGCCAGAGCGGTGTGGCAGAGGCAGGGGTTGGACAGGGCTTTTTTGGCCAGCCAGAGCGCCCCCCTGATGCCCTGCGGCTCTGCTCTCACAGCTGAGTGCAGCAGCGAGCTGTACACGGAGGCATCAGGCTACGTCTCCAGCCTGGAGTACCCTCAGTCCTACCCCCCTGACCTGCGCTGCAACTACAGCATCCGGGTAGAGCGGGGCCTCACCCTGCACCTCAAGTTCCTGGAGCCTTTTGAAATTGATGACCACCAGCAAGTACACTGCCCCTATGACCAGCTCCAGGTACAGCCATCCTACCCATGAAAGACCCCTTCCTCCCCTTCCGTCCGCACTCGGCTCCTCTTGTCCCAACTTCCTCCTGGATCCCCTGGCCAGCTGGGGCAGGAACGGCCAACATCACCCATGGTCTGGGCAAGTTCCCACACAATTAGAAGTGGGTCGTGGGGATCCCTTTTCACCTTCCCCTGAAAACACACATAAGGCAGGATTTCGTCACCACCACAACCACCCTGGCCACCAGGCTACTACCCAGTTGGCCCTTTGTAAAAATGTCCGAGCTGAAAAAAATATCCTCCCCTCTCCCCTACTAGATCTATGCCAACGGCAAGAACATTGGCGAGTTCTGTGGGAAGCAAAGGCCCCCCGACCTTGACACCAGCAGCAATGCTGTGGACCTGCTGTTCTTCACAGATGAGTCGGGGGACAGCCGGGGCTGGAAGCTGCACTATACCACTGAAAGTAAGGCTGCCTGGGGGCCTCCCTCGATGGCCGGCAATGGGGAAGCAGTGGGAAGAAGGAGGGACAAGTGGCTCTGAAATAAATATGTCCTCTGGTCTCCCTAATAGTCATCAAGTGCCCCCAGCCCAAGACCCTAGACGAGTTCACCATCATCCAGAACCTGCAAACTCAGTACCAGTTCCGTGACTACTTCATTGCTACCTGCAAGCAAGGCTACCAGCTCATAGAGGTGAGAGCCCAGGGCTAAGGGGAGAGAGCTGGCCCAGTATCCCAGGAGGAATTCAGATGATGTGTCCACAGAGGACTCAGCCTCATCCCAGCTGGAGTCATAGATGTTTCAGCTAAACGCGTCCCCTGGTCCACCAGCTCTCAAACTTGCTGCCCACTTAAAACAGAGTTTAAAAATCCTGGAAGATTGCTAGAGCCCAGTCATTCAAGGCCACTGTGAATAGCCCCTGCACTCCAACCTGAGCAATATAGCAAGACTCTGTCTCTAAAAAACAAAAATAAACAAATAAATAAATACTGAGGTCAGGGGCCCCCAACAGAGACTCTGATTCCATTGGTCTGGAGTACAGCCTGGGCATCAGGACTATTTGAAGGTACCCAGGTGATTCTAATGTGCAGCCAAGTTTCATAACTATCGCCCTAGTTCAATAACTCAAGAGAGCTGAAGGAAGTGAAAAGTAAGGGCGGAGATGTAGTGACTCATCAGCATCACATAGCGATTTTGTACGGCAGGGACTAGGACCCAAATCTCCTGCCTCCTGCTCCAGGGCTCTTTTACACATGTTGGTGGTCTCACCCTGGGCCCACCATCTTGTTCTCAGCTTTGCAGATTCAGGAAGGAATATGTTTTCATCCATTGATCAATCTCACAAAAGCTGGTAAACTAAAAAGTCTCTGTCTCTCTGGACAGAGACTCATGACTGGACATCCCAACCTTGTTCAGTAGGTCCACTGGGAAGACTTAATCAGCATCAAACAAGAGACCTTTGATATGTCCTTAATTCATAGTTACTTCATTTAATGCACATTTAAAGTGTCTACTGTCAGGCACTATCCTAGATGTGAGAGGTTCAGTAAAAAGAAACCCACATAGTCACACAGCCTTTGTGGAGCTCACATTTGAATGTTGCATCAAGCCGAGTTCACCTGATGCATTGTTCTTTACTCCAGGGTGCTTCCAGCTCCATCAGGAGGATTGGGTGGGTGTCCTGGGTCCAGAAGACTGGAGACTAACAATCTCTTTGCTCATATTACAACCCTCCCTTGCCTGTGCCACCCACTGCCCTTATTTTTGTCTTTGTCATTCACATCACAGAATTTAAAGCAAGTCACATCATTTCTCCCATTACCTACATTTTACTCAGACATTCTAGTTCTCAGACACATTCTCTTGCAACCTTTTCCAGGGCTAACCCTATGGAATGATTTTTGGTCTTTTTGTTTTGTTTTTGAGAGAGAGTGTTGCTCTGTCACCCAAGCAGTGGCACGATCTCAGCTCACTGTAAACTCCGCCTTCCAGGTTCAAATGATTCTCCTGGGGCAAGCTACTCAGGTCCCTCGGCCACCCAAGTAGCTGGGATTATAGGCATGTGCCACCATGCCTGGCTAATTTTTGTATTTTTAGTAGAGACGGGGCTTCTCCATGTTGCCCAGACTGGTCTCGAGCTCCTGGCCTCAAGTGATCTGCCTGCCTCGGCCCCCCAAAGTGCTGGGATTACAGGCGTGAGCCACCACATCTGGCTGATTTTTGGTCTTAATAAAACTCATTCATACTGTCCAGTAACTTTTCATTTCAGAGACTGCCATTTCCTAGTCTTGTCCCTGCTCAACAGCAACAGCACTTCACATACGTCAGCATCTCCAGTACCTTTCAAAGGGGCGAGGTGGCACTAGTATTTTAGGGAAGGCCTTTGTCCTCAGGAGAGATAAAGGGATGCAGGCCTGGAGGCCGGGGACTCCAGTGAGAGAAACATGGTTCTGCCCTGGAGCACAGACTTTTGTTTCGATACAGAAAACACTCAAACGGTGGCTTGCAATTTTTTAAAATTACAAATTGTGGGATTCGATTGGACCTCAGTGGGAACAGGCCGCGATCTAGAGAGAGGATGATCCTGTCTATCAATTAGCCCTGTTCTGACTTGCTGCAGTGTGGCTCAGTGCTCCTGTCGGTAACTCAGGCTGGGGAGAAGGAAGAAGGAGCCACATCCATGGGGGAGCCAAGGGTCTGAGAGCCTGAATGTCTTCGTATTGCCTTCCCCTCCCGTGTGGAGAGAGCAGGAAGGGGAGCTGCATTGCTTCTTGGCACTGATGGCACCTCTATCCTCTGCCCAACAGGGGAACCAGGTGCTGCACTCCTTCACAGCTGTCTGCCAGGATGATGGCACATGGCATCGTCCCATGCCCAGATGCAAGAGTAAGTCACAATTCAGGGATGCGACCCTGGAGACCTCTTACCTCCAGCCTTGAGGATGTGGGTCAAGAAAGAGGGGTCCAGACTAAGCCTCTTTAAGAGACCCTTCCCCTGACTTGTGCTTTGATGCCTATGGCCCATCTCAGGAATCAGTGAGCCCTCTTCTCAGCAGGATGGATGGGCTCTACCCAGAACTGAATTTCACTCCATCCAACTCCTGTCCATTGCAAGTACCCTCCCCACTGACTATATTTTCTAAGGTTCTCAGCCTGCGCTGCAAGTAGACAACTCACATTCCCCTCACTGAAGTTCCAGGATGGTCATTCTCAGCTCTCACCGTGCCCTGTGTTCTCTCCAAGTCAAGGACTGTGGGCAGCCCCGAAACCTGCCTAACGGTGCCTTCCGTTACACCACCACAATGGGGGTGAACACCTACAAGGCCCGTATCCAGTACTACTGCAAGGAGCCATATTACAAGATGCAGACCAGAGCCGGCAGCAGCGAGTCCGAGCAAGGTAGGGACCAATGCAAATGGAAATTTCCTCCTTCCATCCCTTGGGACATCCTCTGAGATTTCTCCCAGTAGATCCCTAGGGAATACATATTAAAGTATCTGCCAGGGTACTGGCTTCAGGGGCCTAAATTATAGTGCTTGGAGGAACCTAGTATGTTTGAAGAAGGAGGCATCTGAGCTGATGCAAAGAAAAGATTCAAATCTCATAAACACCTTGCTGTCACCACATCATCCCCACTACCACCATTGCCTCCACCACACCCCCACTGCTACCCTCACTGCCATCACCACCACTACCAGTAACAACACCAGCATCTCTACCAACAGCATCAACACCAGCACAATCACCACCATCACTACACTCGACACCGTTACCAATACCACCATCACTACTACCATTGTCACCACCATTACCAACACCACCATCAGCACCACCAACACCACTAGCACCACCATCACCATTACCAACATCATCGTCACCACCAACACTCACATCACCATCACACCAATATCACTATCACCATTACCAACACCACCATCACCACTACCATCATCACCACCATCATTACTAACACTATTACCAATACCACTGTCACCACCACCACCAATGCCAACACCAACACCACCATCACCACTAACAACACCATCATCACTACCACCATTACCAACACCATCATACCACCACTACCACCATCACCATACCACCATGAACAATACCACCATTAACACCACCACTGTCACCACCAACACCAGCACCACGATCACGACCACCATTAACAATACCAACGCCATCATCACCACTAATACCACCATCACCACTACCACCATGAACAATACCACAATTAACACCACCACTGTCACCACCAACACCAACACCACAATCACCACCACCGTTACCAATACCACCAACACCATTACCAACACCATCATCACCACTAATACCACCATTACCACTACCACCATCACCACTACCTCCATGAACAATACCACCATTAACAACACCACTGTCACCACCACCACCACAATCACCACCATTACCAACATCAGCACCACCATCACCACCAACACCAACACCTCAGTCTTCACCACCATCGTGACCACTATAGCTAAGTCAGTGAAATTTCCCCCTCCATTTGTGATTTTTTGCACTTAGTTTTACTAAATGACTCTTACTCATTAGTGAGCATTTTTCAATCTTTTTTTAAAATATAAGAAATCACATACATTATAGGTTTGAAACACAACAAAAAAGGGGAAAAAAGTCTAGATTATAAATGGTATTCGTTAAGAGCTGGGCTTTGGAGTCAAACAACTGCTTGCATCTTGGTTCTGGCACTTAGAAGTTACATGACCCTGTGCAAATTATTTAAGCTCAGGTTTCTTCAGCCACAAAATGAGAATAATACACACCCGCAAGTGTCCCTGTAGTGTTTAAATGAGATCATGCAGATAAAGTGCTTAGCAACAAGCATGGCACATTTTCAGCAATCAGAAGCTGTAGCTACAATTATTGTCTATGATTCCACCACCAAGACGTAATCACTGATAAGATTTTGATATATTCTTTCTGGTTTTTATGTCTGCCTTCACAAACAGGGATCACAGCAAACATTTATTAATAGTTAAGCATTCTGATTTTTTTTACTTGACATTAAAACAAAATATATGTCTAGAGTCTCTAAACACTTGAAATTCTTTCCTTCTAGAGTTGAGCCTTTGACCTTTGACCCTTGTCGTGTTGGCTCTGCCCTGCCCCTCTCCCCATTGAGCACATGCAACCTAGTTTTCTTACCCATCACCTCCCAACTTGATTCTTGCCTCCTCTGCCCTCAGGGGTGTACACCTGCACAGCACAGGGCATTTGGAAGAATGAGCAGAAGGGGGAGAAGATTCCTCGGTGCTTGCCAGGTGAGTGGAAACCCTCTGGGGCTATCCTCAGGGTCTTTTGCAGCCTGCAGGGCCTCAGAAGCAGCATGACCCAGAGAAAGGAGACAGAGAAGGAGGGGAGAGGGGAACATCCCAGGAGAAAGGGAGAGAGGGACAGAGTGCTGGATTCAGTACCGAAATGCTGGCATTTTCACTAAGCAGATGGGAAATCAGAGAGTAAAAACAACAGGAGACACTCCAAGAAGAAATAAGCGAGAACAAGGAGCTGGTCCTGGTGGCTCACACCTGTAATCCTAGCGCTTTGGGAGGCCGAGGCAGGCGGATCACCTGAGGTCAGGAGTTCGAGACCAGCCTGGCCAACACAGTGAAACCCCATCTCTACTAAAAATACAAAAATTAGCCAAGCGTGGTGGCACATGCCTGTAGTCCCAGCTAGTTGGGTAGCTAAGGCACAGGAATTGCTTGAACCCGGAAGCGGAAGTTGCAATGAGCTGATATTGCGCCACTTCACTCCAGCCTGGGCAACAGAGCAAGGAGTCTCAAAAAATAAATAATAAATAAAAATAAACAAGAACGAGGAGAAGAGCCTCTCAATAGGCCAATGAAGGAGGTGTGAGGATGGGAGGAGAAAGAGAAAAGAGCCAGGAGCCAGGAAGAGAGAGCAAACGGGGAGCTGGCTGGCCACAGAAGGAAGAGGTGTGGGACCTGGAGATGACTTGCCCTTGTCTTCCCTGTCTCCCCCTCAGTGTGTGGGAAGCCCGTGAACCCCGTGGAACAGAGGCAGCGCATCATCGGAGGGGCAAAAGCCCAGATGGGCAACTTCCCCTGGCAGGCGTTCACCAATATCCACGGGCGCGGGGGTGGGGCCCTGCTGGGCGACCGCTGGATCCTCACGGCTGCCCACACCCTCTATCCCAAGCAACACAATGCGCAAAGCAACGCCTCCTTGGATGTGTTCCTGGGCCACACAAATGTGGAAGAGATCATGAAGCTGGCAAATCACCCCATCCGCAGGGTCAGCATCCACCCCGACTACCGTCAGGATGAATCCCACAATTTTGAGGGGGACATCGCCCTGCTGGAGCTGGAAAATAGTGTCACCCTGGGTCCCAACCTCCTCCCCATCTGCCTCCCCGACAACGAGACCTACTATGACCTGGGCTTGATGGGCTATGTCAGTGGCTTTGGGGTCATGGAGGAGAAGATTGCTCATGACCTCAAGTATGTCCGTCTGCCCATAGCTAATCGAGAGGCCTGTGAGAACTGGCTCCGGAGAAAGAATAGGATGGATGTGTTCTCTCAAAACATGTTCTGTGCTGGGGACCCATCTCTAAAGCAGGATGCCTGCCAGGGGGATAGCGGGGGCGTTTTTGCAGTAAGGGACAAGAACACTGATCGCTGGGTGGCCACAGGCATCGTGTCCTGGGGCATCGGGTGCAGCAGGGGCTATGGCTTCTACACCAAAGTGATCAACTACGTGGACTGGATCAAGAAGGAGATGGAGGAGGAGGAGGAGGAGGAGGACTGAGCCCAGAATTCACTAGGTCTGAATCCAGAGAGCAGTAGGGGAAAAAAAATCTGACCAGTTCTTGATAACCACTAACAGTCTCTATTAAAATTACTGATGCAGAAAGCCTGTGTGAAATTCTCTTTCCTGTAGTCCCATTGACGTACTTTACCTGAAACAACCCAAAGGGCACCCTTCTTTCTTGCAAGGATTGCAGAGGATACAGTTATCAATCTCTAGCTGACACTTTCCTTTTCCACTTTTATGCCATTGGGTCATTGCATACAACTTTTTCCAAATAAAATTGTATGAGAAGTGCCAGTGTACAAAATGAGTCAAAAGTTGTATTTAATTTATACAAAAATATTTTGTAAGGAAGGTCATGTTTAAAACACTTAAGAAAGTAACAACAATGAAGTTTATGCACACATTTACAATTAGGGTTATGGATAGCAATAAATATCTGTGTTTGGTTTTGATTGTACAATATAAAGAAAATCCTGATTTTCCCACATGCATAGTTGGAAATATAACAGCTTTATTTTTTTTTTGAGACAGAGCCTCACTCTGTCACCCAGGCTGGAGTGTAGTGACGTAATCTTAGCTATCTGCAACCTCTGCCTCTAGGGTCAAGCGATTCTCTTGCCTCAGCCTCCTGAGTAGCTGGAATTACAGGCACCTATCACTACTGCCCAGCGCTATTTTTTTTGGTATTTGTAGTGGAGATGGGCTTTGCCATGTTGGCCAGGCTGGTCTCAAACTCCTGACCTCAAGTGATCCGCCTGCCTTGGCCTCCCAAAGTGCTGGGATTACAGGCTTGGGCCACCGCACCTGGCCTATAACAGATTTTTTATTAACAGCTCAGCTTCTAATCTCTAAATATTCCTTAGGCAAAAAGAGCGCTATGAAATGTTTTGTTTTGTTCTGTTTTGTTTTCTGCCCCCCGCCCCAAAATTTTTCTTTCCAAGTTGAATCACTAACCATATAGTTAAATCACTTGTATTCTTTAAGATACCTTTAAAGATCAGAAAAAGACCCAGAGCTTGGATTAAGCATTATTAAGCATTTGCAATAGAACAGTATCACAATGTTATTGCACAATTGACTGTTCCAGACTTGTTTAAACAATTTTATATGACCCAGCACACACAGGTCTGAACTTAAGAAGACCAGCAGAGTTAAAACATTCCCAAGTGATGAGTGTTTTTTTAACTTTTTTTTTTTTTAGACAGAGACTCATTCTATCGCCCAGGCTGGAGTGCAGTGGCTCAATCTCAGCTCACTGCAGCCTCCACCTCCCAGTTTCAAGGGATTCTCATGCCTCAGCCTCCCAAGTAGCTGGGATTACAGGCATATGCTACCATGCCTGACCAAAGTGATGATGAGTTAGTTTATAAGCCCAAATGCAGGTACACAATCCCATATTTGACACCCTCAGGGGCAAGTACTGTTCAATATTCAAGATTCTATAGATTTCAGAATGTAATACACTCTATTATAGGATGTCCCCAGCAGGGTCCAGAGCAGCACCCTGTAATAAAATAGATGAACAATTCTTTGCAAAAAAATTTTGATATTCATAATAAGTGAGATTAAAAGAAAAAACTCTAGCTATCCATCCATTCAGGTCAGATTTTGCCATTAAATAAGTTTTGGTGCCATAATTACAAAAGCACTTTCCGTTTTTAGATCATTTTGGATTTCAGGAATGTGGACCTGTATAGGCAGAAATGACAAAAGAAACTTTTCCCACAGCCTACACAAAAGCATACAGAAATGGTGTGATAATACACTTAAGGAGTATACATTTATTCCAGGTTTGGTTTTTGTTTTTTTTTTTTTTTTTTTGGTTTGTTTGCTTTTTTGAGACAGAGTTTCGCTCTTGTTGCCCAGGCTGGAGTGCAATGGCACAATTTCGGCTCAATGCAACCTCCACTTCCCAGGTTCAAGTGATTCTCCTGCTTCAGCCTGCTGAGTAGCTGGGATTATAGGCATGCGCACCACTCCTGGCTAACTTTGTATTTTTAGTAGAGATGGGGTTTCTCCATAGTGCTGAGATCACAGGCATGAGCCACTGCATCTGGCCTATTCCAGGTTTTTAATGATTAGAAATGCTTTCAGAAGTGAAGCACCTTCAGCATTCTACCAAGGACTGGAGTGGAGTGGAGTGGAGATGAGGGTAGTAAAAATGAAACAAATAAAAACAAAAAACCACTGAACCATATTATTTCTTTTTTTCTTTTTTATTTTTTTCTGAGATAGAGTCTTGCTCTGCTGCCCAGGCTGGAGTGCAATGACAAGATCTCAGCTCACTGCAATCTCCACCTACCAGGTTCAAGCAATTCCTGCCTCAGCCTCCCAAGTAGCTGAGACTACAGGTATGCACCACCACGTCTGGCTGATTTTTGTATTTTTAGCAGAGATGGGTTTTGCCATGTTGGCCAGGCTGGTCTCGAACTCCTGATCTCAGGCCAAGCTTGGCCTGAACCATATTATCTCTAAAGTTCCTGGAAACTAAGATTCTGGGTCCCTTATTCCTTTATCTTTTTTTTTTTTTTTTTTTTTTTTTTTTGAGACAGAGTCTTGCTCTGTCACCCAGGCTGGAGTGCAGTGGTCTGATCTCAGCTCACTGCAACCTCCACCTCCCAGGTTCAAGTGATTCTCCTGCCTCAGCCTCCCAAGTAGCTGGGATTACAGAGTGCCCATCATTATGCCCAGCTAATTTTTTATTTTTGTACTTTTAGTAGAGACAGTGTTTCACCATGTTGGCCAGGCTGACTCGAACTCCTGACCTCAAGTGATCTGCCAGCCTCGGCCTCCCAAAGTGCTGGGATTACAGGCATGAGCCACCACGCCCAGCCCTCTTATTCTTATTTTAATAATCAGAGGAGTCCCCAGGAGAGTCAGATGATCCCTCTGACCTTCTAATTCCCACCCCCCTGACCCAAACTCATATGTGTCTTATTCTTAAAGTGCACTGGAATAGGAAAATACAGACAAAACCAATGATCCTGACCCAAACTCATATGTGTCTTATTCTCAAAGTGCACTGGAATAGGAAAATACAGACAAAACCAATGATCTGTGAATAGACAGTTCACAGAAAAGAAAATATAAATTGCTTTGAGGCTTTGGGGCTTAACTTTACTCATGATAAGGAAAATATTTAAATAAATAAAATGCCATCTTTTACCTATAAGATTGGCAAAAAATAATATACCATGTTGTTGAAAAGGTAGAGAAAGAGTCAATCTCACACATTGTTTTTTGGAATGTATATTGGTACAAACCCTACAGAGAGCAATTTGGTAACAGATAACCAAAATTACAAATACGTATGCCTTTTCACTCACCAATCCACTTCTAGGAATTTAGCCCACATTTTCTCACATATTAAATAAACGACACATATAGTTAGTCATTGCAGCATTGTTTATAATAACAAAATATTAGGATCCTGCATTCTGAAAGGTATCTGGTACTGAAGTTTCAGGTAAATTACGGAATCTCCAAATAACGAAATACAATGTAACCATTCAATCTTTACTACAGACAGCACGGTAAGTGAAAAAAAGTAAGATGCAGAATAGTGTGTATAATACATTACCATTTCCATATGTAGCCGGGCGTGGTGGCACACACCTGTAGTCCCAGCTACTCGGGAGACTGAGGTGGGAGGATGGCTTGAGCCTGGGAGATCAAAGCTGCAGTGAACTGTGATCACACCACTGTATTTCAGCCTGGGCAACACAGCAAGGCTCTGTCTCAAAAATAAATGAAATAAAATAAAATGCTACTATTTGTATACATAGGAGTAGGCATATACCACTTACATATGTATAAAAGATCACTGGAAAGATGTACAAAAAATATTGGTGGCCTCTGGGAGGCACAGGAAAAGTTATCATCGTATGCTCTTTTGATCTTTCAAGTGTTCAAACATGTAGGTGTTTTATCTAGTCAAAAAATAGATGGTGCTCTTTAAAAAAAAAAATTTAGGCTGGAAGCAGTGGCTCACACCTGTAACCCAAGCACTTTGGGAGGCCAAGGTTGGAGAATCGTCTGAGCTCAGGAGTTCAAGACCATCCTGGTCAGAACAAATTGGTGACATCGGATGTAATAAAGATAAATAAAAAAGAAAACTTGAAAGAAGATCAACCTGGGCAATACAGTGAGATTCCACTGCTACAAAAAATTAAAAATTAGCTGTGCATGGTGATGTGTGCCTGTGGTCCTAGCTACTCGGGAGGCTGAAGCAGGAGAAATACTTGAGCCCAGAAATTTGAAGCTCCGGTGAGCAATGATCACGCCACTGCACTCCAGCCTGGGCAACAGAGCAAGACCCTGTCTCAAAAGTATATATAGAAAATAAAAATTTTAAAATTTGAAAGAAGTAGCCTCACTGAAAAAGTTGACATGTATCAAAGATTGGAGGAAGTTAGACATTCAGAGACCTAGGGAAAGGACATTCCAGGAAGAAGCCAAGGGCCGTGAAGCGAGAAACTACCTGACCCATCAGAGAATGCGCAGACAGCCAATGCCGTGTTCTGGGTGGAGTGTTCCATTCGCACATGTTGAAAGGCTCAACTCTGGCTTCTGATTTGAAGACAAGTCTATAGCTAAAAAAAGGGCATAAAAGGGACCAGTTAGGTGGCAATTATAGTAATCCAGGCAAGAAGTAACAGTAGCTCAGAGCAGGGGTGCGGTGGAAGTGATGGGAAGCAGTCAGATTATGGTTAAAACTTAAAGAAGAGCCGAAGGGTTTCCTGATGGAGTAGACACTGGAAGGGGAGGGTTAAGAAGAGTGACATCGGCTTGATGGGGATGAGTACAAGAAAAGCAGGTCTGATAGGTTCTGTTTGGAACAGGCTGATTTTCAGATGCCTACTAGATTAGGGCCAAGATGGAGGAGAATTAACCCCCCCACCTGAACCAAACAACAACGAAAAAGAGCAAAACATATGAAATAACAGTGTTTGAGACACGGGACATTGGACCAAAAAAAACAATGATCCCTGAGAGACTGGGCCCCGTTTACTGCCTTGAGAGAGTTTCCAAGCTGAGTCGCTAAAAGGAGACATCCAGGTAGGACTCAGTCAGCTCCCCGACTTGAGGAGACACAGCCCCAGGTCCAGGAAACCAAGCCCCTGGAGGTCACAGAACTGAGGATTGGGGAGGAGAAAGCTACACAGAGAGATGGCCAGAGGTCTGCAGAGGATCCCACAAGTATTCAGCTGAGTACAGCTCAGCACTCACATGTGAGAAAACTACCTGAGGATGGGGAGAATCCCGGTAACATCAGCGGAGGGAACGCCACCCAGCAATCAGCAGGCCTGGGAACAGTGCCTGATGCCACCAGCCAGCCTGAAAACCATCATCCCCCACAGGGCATTGGGAAGAGAATGCAGGAAGATCTGGCCTGTTGTAGGGCCCAGGCTGACCAGGACTGCGACCACTGAGGTAGGAGGAAAACCTGGGGAGTTCAGTATGCAGAAGCCAAGGAAAGAAAGTACATGAAGGTGGAGACGAAGACTGAGGATCCATCCTTGGATGGAGCAGTGTCAAAGTCACTGGTGATCCAGAAAAACACAGCAGGGTGGAATGATAGGGAGAAAAGCCAGAGTCAGAGCCGGAGAGAGAGTGGGAGAATAGAAACTAGAGAGGGTATAATCAATTATTTTTAATAATTTGCTGCAAACTGAAACAAATAAATAGGGAAAACTGTTGGAGGAATTGTGGTCCAGAGAACCTGTTTTCAGTTTAGAGGAACTACAACATGTTTATAGACTGATGAGAATTAAAAAATAGGGAGGGAAATGGTGATGGTGGATAGGGGTGGGCGGAGATGGAATCCAGTTGGAAGCATGGATAAGTCGCCAGTGGATAAGATAACACGCAGGCCAGCTGAGTATAGGAGAACAGATGCCAGTATTGAGTAGATGTGGTGGTGGGAGAAACTCTCTTCTATGCTTCATATGTCCTGGTGAGGTAGAAAATAAGGTCATCAGCTGAGAATGGGGATGGAGAATTTCAGGAGTGTGAGAAGAGAGAAGAAATGAAATAGTCATCTAGGACCGTGGGATTTAGAGCGGATTAGGGAATTTTGATTGCCTGGGAACATGAAGGGTTCATTTGAGACTCATGGCCAATAATTAAAAGGGAGACAGTTGTCCTTTTGTGAGACAGCCTCACCTTTTTTGAGACAGTTGTGTGAGCGCGTGTGTCTTCCAGCCACTAGCAGCCGTACCAGTTCAGGCATAGAGGAGGCAGGGTTTTGTCAAGTGAGCATATTAAAACCAAAGAAGAGCCAGATGTGATGGTTCATGCCTACAATCCCAGCACTTTGGGAGGCCAAGGAGAGAGGATCGCTTGAGGCCGAGAGTTCAAGACCAGCCTGGGCAACATAGCAAGACCCTGTTTCTACAAAAAATTTTAAAATTAGCCAGGTGTGGTGGTGCATGCCTGTAGTCTCATTGTCTCAGGAGGCTGAGGTAGGAGGATCCCTTGAGCCCAGGAGTTTGGGGCTGCAGTGAGTTGTCATTATGCCACTGTACTCCAGCCTGGGAAACAGAGTGAAACCCTGTTACAGAGAGAGAAACAAAGGAAGGAAGGAAGGATGGATGAAAGGAAGGAAGGAAGGAAGGAAGTAGGGGGGGAGGGAAGAAGGAGGGAAGAAGGAAGGAAGAGGGAGGAAGGGAGGGAGGAGAGAAAGAGAGAAATAGGAAGGAAGGAGGCAGGAAGCGAGGGAGGAAGGAGAGAAAGAAAGAGAAATAGAGAGAGGAAGGAAGGAGAGAAAGAGAAATAGGAAGGAAGGAAGGAAAATAACAGACATGCACGAAAGAAAGTCACATTTTCAGAGAATAGATGATGACAGTGAGGACAGCACAGGATACAAAAAAAAAGGGGCAAGCCACCAAGGACCAGGAAAAGAGACCTGAAAGGCTTAGGGCCACTTAAGGCAAACTCAGGCAACTTCATAAATTGCTGGAAAAAAATGTACATAAATTATATCACAATTATGTGACAGAGCAGGTAAAGTTCATCTAGGTCCAGCCTAGGTGATCAATGTTTTCCAAAATCTCTCCTCGGGATATCCGCCTTTTTGTCTCTGAGCTTTTTGGGTTCAGCCGTGTCCCCCACAACCAGCCTCTGCTTGGCCCTATGAGCAGATCACACTCTCCCTCTGGGGTCTTCATTCCTGCTCAGGTCTGAGAGCACTCACCTGCAGTGGCCCCCGGATTCCACCTCTCTGCTGTCCTGACTTCTCCCCCAACTAGGTGCCCAGGCACTTCTTTGCTTTCATCCCTGCTTCAGTGAATTTTTATCCTGTTAATTTTTATTTCTGTGAATTTTTATTCTAACCATCCTCTTTTATTTTTTCTGTTGGAAACCTTAAGTTCTCCTTGCTTTCTGTCAAAGAGAGATCAAGAAACATTTTCATTTTATCCATGATTAGGCAGATGCCCAGAAAATCCTGAGCATATTATGCCAAAAATATTTTACACTCAGTCCTAAGCAATGAAGACAAAAGAAATAATTTGCTTTCACATTAAACCTAAAGGGAGATAGATACAAACAGCCCATTTGGAGATGAGGCAGAATACAATGGTTACAATCAGAATGAGCTCCTTCCTGGCAGCTACAGGTCTTCTCTGTCCTTTGTAGTCCTTTGTAAAGGAAGAGAGTTTTGTTTTTGTTTTTGTTTGAGATGGAGTCTCGCTCTGTTGCCCAGGCTGGAGTGCAGTGGCACGATCTTCGTTCACTGCAACCTCCGCCTCCCAGGTTCAAGCGATTCTCCTGTTTCAGCCTCCTGAGTAGCAGGGATTAAAGGAGCACACCACCACGTCCAGCTAATTTTTGTATTTTTAATACAGACGGGTTTTACCATGTCTGTCAGGCTGGTCTCAAACTTCTGACCTCGCCATCCACCCGCCTCGGCCTCCCTAAGTCCTGGGATTACAGGCGAGAGATATTTTTAAAACAGATGCTGCATCCCCAGGAAATAGGGTCCATCAGAGATTTTCCCTGTAGGTTTTGCTTTGGGGAGTTTCCCCATTGCGGTTCCTGTTGTCGCAACTTCATCTCCCCCAATATGTCCCGTCTCCGCCTTTCTCTGGATCAAGGGTGGACATATCCAAAATCAGTTTCCTCTTAGCACAACTGAGAGAAGCTGGATCTTTCCAACGTGTCTTTTTACAATTGTAAAAGAAAATAAAAAAGAAAAGTGTGATTACAAAAAGGTGGCATGAGGGAAATCTTTGTAGTGATGGAATTGTTTCGTATGTTGACTGCAGAGGTGCTTACATGACTCTCCAATGTGGTAAACACAAAACTGTGCGTGTACATTGTACCAAGAAGTTTCCTGGTTTAGATATTGTACTGTAGTTACCTAAGAGGTAGTCATTAGGGGAAACTGGCGAAGAGTACACAGCACCTCTCTGTACTATCTTTGAAACTTCCTGTGACCATGTCAAAAGAAAAAGGGTTTTGTTAAAACATTATTTAAAAAACCATGGCAGAGTTTGTGGATTTCATCAAGATTAAAGTTTTCTCATACGTGTGTGTGTGTGTGTGAGAGAGAGAGAGAGCGAGAGAGAGAGAGAGAGAGATAGAGAGATGGAATCTCACTCTGTTGCCCAGGCTGGAGTGCAGTGGTGCCATCTCACCTCTGCAATCCCAGGTTCAAGCGATTCTCCTGCCTCAGCCTCCCAAGTAGCTGGGTTGCACGTGCCACCACACCCAGCTAATTTTTGTATTTTTAGTAGAGACAGGGTTTCACCATGTTGGCCAGGCTGGTCTCAAACTCCTGACCTCAGGTGATTCACCCACCTTGGCCTCCCAAAGTGCTGGGATTACAGGCATGAGCCACAACACCTGGTCTCATATTTTTCATTTTAAAAATAATAACCAAAATGCAGGAAAAAAGTCACATTTCCACAGAATATGTTTCTGATTCTAGCCGTCACTGTAAAGGAATCTTTATATTCCCAGGATCCCTTCTAGCCCCTTCTGGGCTGGTCCAGTTTCAAGCAGGTTCCTTTGTTTCAAGTCCTCTTGACCACTGAACATTGTCTTTCCTCCCTGGCATGAGTTGCTGACCCACCAGTCCATTTTCTTCTGACCAAAGAAAAGTGACAATTCACCTCTGTAAGGCCGGTTGCTTCGCAGGGGGCTCGGACACACCCCCACCCTCTCCGGGAGCTCGGACACATCCCCTGCCCCCCGCCCGGAGCCTGGGAAAAAAGCCCCGCCAGGATCTACCTGATACTATTTTGTCCCATCTGGGCCCCACTCCCTGTCTGCCATTTTGTCTTCCTGCCTACTATTTTGTCCCATCTGGGCCCCACTCCCTGCCTACTATTTTGTCCTATCTGGGCCCCACTCCCTGCCATTTTGTTCCATCCAGCCCTACTCCCCTCCATTCTGTCCCACTTACTTTGGGCACAACCAATCAGACGCCTCCACTCCCTATAAAACCCCCTGCCTGAGAGGAGTCCGCGGACTTCTCCGGCCCCTCCTGTCTGGACCGCAGAACCTCACCCGGGAGCCTGAATAAATTCCTTCGCATTGGATTATTTTCATGCTGGCCTCAGTTTCTTCATTTTAAACGCAGCAAGAACCCAAGGACAAACCTTACAACCTCCTTAAAAAGTTAAATCTTTTCCTGAGTTTCAGATGAAGTAGACATATGTTCCCAAGTAACTTGCAAGGTACTGTAGGGAGGAGACCCCGTAATGCGGAGGCAGGAACCAAAGGCCTCGGCCTATTTCCATATAAATAATGAAGAAGAAAGTAACTAGAAATATGACCGTAGTAGTTATTTGTTATTCATATGTGATCTTAGTTATTCATAGGTGATCTTAATTCTTTTATTAATGCCTCTCAGGTCGGAAGTGTGAACCTGGGGTGACACTGTGAAATGAATGACTCTAAGGCAAGATGCTTTAAGCCCTCTGTCACGCCCCTGTAAGGGCTGCTGGATGGCGCCTCTGCTGTGCAGCAGCGCCAGTGCTGGGAAAGTGCCCGCTGTTTAGCCAGCTAGAGAAGGAGATGTCCAAGATGGCCAAGACATCTCCATCCTCAGGGGAGTTAGGAGAAAACTCTGCTGCTCCAAGCTCTTGCAGTAGACCTGGCGGCTGTCAGGTAGGCCCGCAGACATCCGGGGGCTTAACTGTCTCTATGTGATGCTGTGCTTCAGCGGTCACGTTCCATGTCAACCTCATGATCCGCTTCTGCACCTGGTTCCTTTTTTCTTGCAAGAAATAATCAGTAAAAGTAACGTAAATCTTAATGTTTTTGGACAAGTATGGAAAAGGTGCCCCTTACCTCATCTTGGCTCAGAAAATTCCTGAGCCCCTACCTGTTTGACACATGATGTACTTGACCCTATCACAGCCACGCCTTGCCCCCGGTCACCAACCACCAAGGCCATGCCCTACCTATGCCCTGTCTTCCCTGCAGTGGACCCCTAGGCCCAAACTCTCTTTTCTCTATCTCTGTGTCTTGTGTCTTTTATTTCTACAGTTTCTTGTCTCCACACCAGCAGGGAGGGGCTCACAGAGCCCTGGAGGGCTGGACCCTACAGGTACTATGATGGATACCCTTTAATACAATGAATGATTTTCTAGCCCCTCTAGAACCTGGTGGTGAGCTCCCCCCAGCTCTGAAGTCTCTGATGATGATTCATTTAGATCTTCTCCCTGCCATTCACCCAGAGTAATGACCTCACAGTACAGTCAATGATGCAAAACCCATACCCATCATGCTGTACAAGGCAGCAGCAGAGAGGGAAATTCTTCACCGAAACCTCGGCCCATCGGCAAAGGCAGAGCCCAAATAGTTGAGTGATTCTCTCTGAGAGGGATGAACTTCCTTTTCTGTTACTTGTCAGATTCCAGGTTAATTTTTTGCTATTACCCCAAATATAAAAAAAGAAAAATATCTCTATCATAGATCATGTTTCTAAATCTTAATATTTCTCCAACGCCTTTTTGTCTCTAGAAGAATCCTCCTTCTCTCACCCAAACACTCTCACCCAGGACACACTGTCAATTCCATTGCCCCTGCAATGACAGGAAGTATGGGAGGTGGCTATGAGGTATACAGTTCAAGACTGACACAGTGGCTTTATGCGGCTTGGTTGACGATATAATCCTTCCAGGCACTCCCTGTTGTAACTCCCTTCAATTCTTCAGGCCCTTCAATTAGAGTTCCACTGGTTTCCTCATCGTGTTTACCCTCCAGGCTAAGGTCAACTGTTGAACATAGCCCTCGTGGTCTATGGAGGATCAAAGTTCATTCTTGATGGACCCAAACAAATCTTTTTGGCTTCTGGTAAAAACTGCCCTCCTGAGAGCCACATGTCACATCAAACAGGTCAGATTCCCCCTCAGCTGTTAGTCTCAGATCTCCGCTATCCTAAGACACTCTGTTAGGGCAACCGCCGTCCTAAGATAGTTTAGTTCTCCGGTTCTCACTTTTTAAAATGCTAAGTCTCTATTCTGTAGTCATTTCTCATCACTAATCATTCTTTGGGGAGGAGGAATATTTTCTTCTCCTTCTCCTTGAAGACAGAAGGGAGAGTTTTGGGGTCTGTCCATCCTCACTGGGGTTTTCTGCTGTGTCATCTTGGTACAGAGTTCAATCTAATGAAGATGTTGTCACAAATTGATCAAAACCACCAGGAAAGCAGACAAGAGCATGCTGAATTTCTTTAGTTTTTCTTTTTTTTTTTTTTTGTCATATTACATTATACAAATAAGTATTAAAGAAAAATTAACTTTCAGTTGACATATTGAAACAATTTAAAGAAGATCTTCAACAACCAACTTAAACTATTGTACGTGGACTTCTGAATGAGGTGGGAATTTTTTGTTTTATTTGAGACAATCCCTCACTCTGCTTGCCCAGATTGGAGTACAGTGGCATCACCACAGCTCACTGCAGCCTTGACCTCTTGGGCTCAAGCGATCCTTCCACCTTAGCCTCCTGAGTAGCTGGGACCAAGGCATGCACGACCATGCCTAGCTAATTTTTATGTTTTTTATTTTTTGTAGAGACAGGGTCTCCCTGTGTTGCTTACACTGGTCTTGAACCCCTGGGCTCAAGCAATCCTCTCACCCCAGCCTCCCAAAGTGTTTGGATTACAGGTGTGAGCTATGCACCCAATGAGATTTAATAAGTTTCTTTTTTTCTTATTTTTTTTTTTTTTTTTTTTGGTCAGGTAAGTATTAATGACTTAAAAAGCAGACTGTGGTGCCTTGTACTGACGATGTTCACACTAATCCACAATATTCAGTAAATCTCAGTTGGAAGAGAGAAGAAAAGCTGAATTTCCTGTTTTCATGATAATTAAATATTAGTTGCTAGATGCCCAATTTCAGTGACACAACAGCCTTCTCATCCACTCCCCTTCTATAATTCTGAGGTTTTGGTGTGGAATGAGGTAAATCAACCAAAATTTGCTTATAAACATGCTTTATTGTACATAGACAGTGGCTACTGAGAATGATAAAGTAAATGGAATTTTGAACAGGTAAAGAGGAAACAAAGAATTAAGGTATCCCTGTGAAATAGTGCAAGATAGGAGTGCCCCACCCACAGTGTTATCTACAATAGGTACTCAGGGGAAAAGACCCCAAGGAGTCAGACCACGAATGAATGACCAACAAAATTCTATGATCAAACTCTATCCAGCCAAGTGTCTCAACAATCAAGTTCTATTTAAATCCTTCTCTCATGTCTTCCTTCAGTCATGATGAAATAGTGAGAATATCATAAGGAACAGAAGGCATTGCATTGGTCACCCTCCTTGGAGAAGCTGGTGGGATGGGTCTGGATTAGTCCTTACTGGGGGTGCTATTTTCCTGCATAGTCTTCTTTATCCAGTCAACATAGTTCTTTACCCGTGTGTAGAGCCCATAGGTCCCACACTGGGGCCCCCAGGACACCAGGCCAGCTGCATAGAATTTGGTCTTGTCATTGGGATCCTGCACAGCAAAGGCCCCACCACTGTCCCCTTTACAGCTATCCATGCCCTTCTCTCCTCCAGCACAGATCATGTTAGGAGTGAAAACATAGGCCCCTGCATCTGCTCTGGGATTTTCCATTTTCACTTCTTTGCACTTTGTTAAAGAAGCTACAGGTAATCTTGCTGCCTTGAGGCGAACAGCACGATCTCTCTTCTCTGTTCGGCCCCAGCCTGAGATCAGTCCCAGGTCCCCATCCATGAGGTTGTATTCGGAAGAGGTGCCTGGTAGGCAGATGGGGGAAACGGTGGGTCCCATTTTCACTGGGTCCTTCAGCTGCACCAGTGCAATATCATTATCAAAATTTGTTCGTGCTTCTGGGACTTCCAGCATTTTCCATCCCGGATGAATAAACACACGCTCAGTAGTGAGCATCTGGGATTTTGCCAGCCGTGAGGTCTGCACTGAGGTGGACCCAACATACATTGTTGGTTCCTGGTTTCCCTCCACGACATGAGCAGCCGTCAACACCCAGTACTCATCAATGAGAGCTCCACCAGCCCATGGGTTGGTAAAGAAGACCTGCCAGGGGAAGTTTTTAATATCTGCATCGGATCCTCCAATTATCCTCTGTTTTTCTGCAAAGGGTTCACTGGGGACTCCACAGACTAGAAATGAATAAAATAACATGGGGAAGGAGCAAGAAATGATGCTGGCTTCCTGCAAATCCTCCAAGCACTCAAACAATTTTAACTGCTAGGTTGCAGGGTCCCCTAGTACAAAATAGTCAACCCTATTTGGTCGACAATCTCAATACCTGACTCACTCTGGACTTACCTAAACATCCCACTTTGCTGATGTCTTAAGCAGGCTCATGGGAGAGCTGAGTTAAATGGAGGCAGTGTATGAATCACTGAGTCCAGATGCACTAGTGACTCACAGCTCCACTGGAGGCAAGGGTCCCCCTTGCACCTCCTGACGCGGCATGTGAGGCAGCGCACAACCGAGAGCCAGTGCTGGAAACCCTTTTCTCGCACAGATGGTGGAGGAGGCAAGCTTTCTGCCTTCTTCGGATGCCCAGATCGAATTTTAATCACCTTCTTTACTAGATTCCTAGTTGCACCTGAGTCCCTCCCAGTAAACCACAGATCAGCCTAGGAAGTAGAGAGGGGTCCCTTCTTTGGCCTTGACTTCTCACTCCCAGTGACTGGCGCCATTACCTAGTATAACTAAATTCAAGTGATGCTGCTTACCTAAATCCCTTACTAGACAGCCTGGACGGACTCCAAGTTGAGCACAATGGACTGTGGACTTAGTCCTGGGCTCAAAGCCTGCCTTCGCCACTTGCTAAGTCTGTGAACTTGCACCCCACCCACTCACCTGTCAAATAAGACCAATGACACCTAGCTCACAGGGCCGTTACAAGGACGCGGATGAGAAAATAAATGCAACAAATCAGCTCGGTCTTTAGCTCTCAGTAACACCCAGGATGATGATTATCCAGCTGGATTTGCCCCAGCCTTCTGCTACCCAACTCTGATCCTTCCTCGTTCCTTGAATTCTTCTGTATCTTGTTGCCATACAAACCTTTAATATAATAACTAGGCTATCTAACTAGTCTTGTTTCTGAGTGTTGATTCCTCACTCTCAGCTTTCAGGCCCTGTTTTTAGCAGTTCTGTTTCTTCTTGCTGTATCTACTGTACCAGACACCAACTGTCGCTAGCTGACGCTTCTACTTCCTTCCAGTCGGCCTGGCTTCACTGTGGCTGAGAGGGTTCCCTATGGCCCCGGCAGCCCACGGCACAGTGCTACTGCCACCTCACTGAGCTGGACTCTGGCAGATCACTGTTCGGTCCTTTCCCAAGAGGATCACAGGTGACTCCCATTCACCTGTGGCTATCATCTCTCCCCAAGCCTCAGACTTCCTTACCTGGAACACATTTCGGCAGCTCTGCGCCCAGCACCTCGTTCACCCAGCTCCCGTTACCAGCACAGTGATACTCCCCTGGAATAGCAAGGGGAACACGGGCTGCACTCAATGCCACATCTTCCCTCCTCCATTCCCCCTCAACACTCTGCCCCATTCCTCCAGAGCCTCAGCTCTTCTGGGATTCGAGTAGGAAATCAGGTTAAATCAGCCAGAAAAAAATATATTCCTCCAAACAATCCCTCAGGCCTCTAGCCTGCCAGGGAAGACAAATGGAATATCTCCAAAGCAGAAGGAAAGAGGGCATTGGGAAAGTGGGGAAATAAAATAAAAAGCAACACAGAGAACCTATCTCATCCAACCCTTCATCTAGCATGACCAAACCTCTACATCAAGAAAGCCAGTCGGTGAAGCTTGGTGGCTTGAAGCTGGAGGCATTGCTCCTGTGGGTTTTTCATGAAATAATTGGTCAAAAGGTGGGTAATCCCATGAAATGGACGCTGCAGGGGAATTCCTGTTTGCAGCTGTGAAACTGAGTTGGTGACCTCTATGATTCCCAGCGAATGACGCTACCCTGAGCATGCCCTGCCCCATATGGAAACTGTATTCTTGGACGAAGCCAAGGGGATGAACAATGTCTGTCCTATCGCTCTCATTTGTCTCCAAACTCTCTCTGACACAGAGAGATTATGCTCTTCACCCTCCAACACCTTCTCATTCTTTCTCTCTCTCTTCTCCAGTAGAAGAAACCTACCACCTCCTTCACTTTCCATGTAGTAATACGGCTCCTCACAAGCGTAGCGGGTGACCGAACCAAACAAAGTGCTCCGTGGGTTTTCGACTTTACCGTTCTTAATGGGTTCCGGAATGCCACAGTCCACAGCTATCAGACGAAGGAAGGAGAGTGATGGTCAGGACAGCCATCTCCACGCAAGAGTCATGGGGCCAGTTTCATCCTCACTGCTCCCCTACCCCAAATCCACAGGCACACTTGGGATGAAGCTCCCCACTCCAGACTCTCTGTGGCCATCCTCCCCAACTGGCATCACTCAGCTCCCTGCCCCACTGAGATACCAATTCAGATGGCCCCACGAAAGCCATAGGGAAGAGCCTGGTTCTCAGTGACTGGTGAAGGCCACAGTGGAAGCCACAAATGCCCCCACATGGGGCTATTCACCCGACCTATCTCACAGCCCCTTTCTTGGAAAGAAACCTGCCAGTCTAGTTGGCCTGGGACCAGATCTGGGGCTGGGACTAGAAAAGCCTCCGTGACTGGCTTCCCTTCAAAAACTCAACCCACTCTCTCACATGCCTAAGAGGAAACCATGCATTTGAATTTTGATGTGTTGATCTTTCCATTCACTCTGAGAGAAAAAGAAAGACTTCCACTTTGAAGAGACACGTACGTTGACATTTCAGTTTGGAATTACTCCACTTTCCATTGCTTTGACAAGTCGAATGGTAAGATGTTGCACCAACACGTCCCTGGAGAATAATAAACATCAACAGTAATTTATCAAGAGAAATATGGGAAACCAACATCAAAACTGGAATTGATCTCTGGCTTGGGATCAATGAGGAGTCCTCACCACAAGAAGCTTGGGAAAATCTTAGCAGACTGACCCAGAGAACCCAGGAGATGAGGCTGATGGACAGTTTTGCCCCATATGAAAACAGTATGTGTCCGCTCCCCCTTCCCCAGGAAGACTGAAGGCAGAGAGAGAATGCCAAGCTGGCCAGGGAGCTCCGTGGCTCACAAGGGAGAACTACAGATCTTAAGCTGTTGTGTTTACAGGAAAGGCATTACACCTTGATCACACACATACGTTAGGAAAACCACTGGGCAGTTTCAGTACAAATCCTGATCTGGGGCCAGGGACTGGGGAGAAGCCAGGATGGTACTTTACCTCCACAACTTCAAACCCATCCAGACAGGTTATCTGTACCACATCTCTAAACACATATTTTGCCTTCGCAGGCTCCCAAACAGAATTGGGAGTGTCTTCTTTAGGACAGGGGATTGCTTGAAAGAACAGAAGTTGGGACAGGAAATAAAATTACTAAATAGTTGAGGACTCTCATTCTATTTACATCATTCTCACTTTCTAAAATTGTCCAGCTGTCCTCAATCCTGATGATCAACATTCCAATACAGCAGATGTCTAAAATAATATGGCATTACCAGCTAACCACCCCCAAGCTGTCTGCACTCTCAGGTCTAGTTAAAGGATTACTAGAGGCTGAGGCATTTCCAGCAACCATTGACTGGTTTAGATTTTCCTGAGGAAGTGAAGTATCTCAGGATTCTATCAGAACAACAATCTATCTTTTATTATTACTATTGTTGTTGCTTTGTTTTGTTTTAGAGACAAGGTTTTGCTTTGCTGCCCAGACTGGACTCAAACTCCCACTTCCTGGGCTCAAGAAATCCTCCTGCCTCAGCCTCCCCCAATAGCTGAGATCACAGGTGCATGCCTGTGTGTCTGGATCATCTACCTGCTTTGATCCCACATTGTCTGGGGACTTTGGTATCACCAGCCAAAGAGGCACTTCTAGGTTACTCACGATCTCCATGGTAGCGAAGTTTCCAGCCCTTTTCTTGTCCTGTTAGATCAGTTTGGAAGATGATATCAAGAGCATTACTCTTAGTTTCAATATTTTGTGGCCCAGGGAACCCATGACCACAGTAAGGACCAAATTGCTGATCTCCTGCGACAAACTGAACAAAATGATGAAATCAGAAGAGGGAAAAAACTAAAGGAAAGAGGTAAAATGGGGGAAGTGGGGATAAAAATAAGAGAAGCATTGTCATATCGAACAAGAAGAAGGAAAATAAGGGGCAGCAGAAAAGATAACTGTCTTCAGGCTGGGTGCAGTGGCTCACGCCTATAATCTCAGCACTTGGGGAGGTGGGAGCATTGCTTGAGGCTGAGAGTTTCCGGCCAGCCTGAATGACATAGCAAAACCCCATCTCTGTAAAAAATAATAATAATAATAATATTAGCTTGGTATGGTGATGCACGCCTGTGGTCCTAGCTACTCAGGAGGCTGAAGTGGGAGGCTTGCTTGAGCTCAAGAGGTCAAGGCTACAGTGAGCTGTGATTGCACCACTGCACTCCAGCTTGAGCAACAGAGCAAGATCCTGTCTCAAAAAAAAAAAAAGAAAGAAAGAAAAATTATTGTCTTCAGAGAGAGATCTCTTTGTCTAAGTTGAGGGTGTGGGTATTAATCAACCATCACGCACAACTAAACTGTCAGGGCAGTTTCCCTCTGAGTCAGCTGCTTCCACGTCAAAATCGTCTCTCCGCACAGTCACCACCACTTGGAACCCTTCCTCCAACCGGATCTGGTATTCACACCTTGAGTTCTCTGGATATGGATTGGGATAATTGGGACTTGCAATCTCCCCAATCAGTGCAGTGAATACATCCCCACTGCAATTAACTAAGAGAGAAAAAGAGAAAGGGAGAATCAAATACAGGGTCAAGCAAAATTCCTGTCCTATTCTATGATTCCTTCTCTCAGAAACTGACAGTCCTCCATTCAAACTAACCTGGGATCCCTGCCCTAAATGGAGGGATCGAGCAATTACACACGCAATACATATCCATAGAAATACCCAATGCCTATTAGGTTTCCATCACTTTGCTTAGGATGGAGCCCTTCCTGGTTATGAACAGCCCCCAGTAGACTCATTACAGCCATCTATCTCTCTTCTCCCATTAACTAACTTTATCCTGTAGCCTTATCGTCCTTCCTTCTTGTGGCTTCATCTCAGCTTATGAGTAACTAAGAATAAATGCCAATACACAGTGATATAATGGACTCTGGGGACTCAGTGTAGGGGGAGGTAGGAAAGGGGTGAGGGATGAAAAACTATACATTGGGTATAGTATACACTGCTCGGGTAACAGGTGCACTGCAATCTCAGAATTGAGCACTAAAGAACTCATCCATGTAACCACCAGCACCCCCAAAGCTATTAAAATTCTTAAAAATAATACATACATAAATAAATTTAAAAATTGAAAAAAAGAAGTGCCAAATGAAGGCTGGGCCTAATCGAAGGTGGAAGGGTGGACAAAGCCTTTCTGTGGTCTCAGCCATTCCAAATCCCAGGGATCATGCAACACTCCTGATGCCAAGCTCACCTCCACAATTCTTCATGTCCTCATGGAGGAAATATTCCGGGGGGCAGGAGCAGAAGTAACCACCAATGAAGTTGTTGCAAAAGTGGCTACAAGGGACATCTGCAAAATCTGTGCATTCATTTATGTCTACAAAGAGTAGAGAAAGGCTGAGGTCAAGAACAAACACCAAGAAGGGAGAATGAGGTTAAACCCAAAACCATAAGGGTAAGAAAAAATAGGAAAGGCCTGTTGCTTAAAGATCCTTCAAGGGATCACATTCCAGGCTGTTCTTATTCGATATTACTCTCCTGACATGATTCCAGAGTTGAGTCCTACCCCAGGCTGGAGTGCAGTGGTGTGATCTCGTCTCACTGCAACCTCCACTTCCCGGGTTCAAGCAAGTCTCATGCCTCCACCTCCCGAGGAGCTGGGAACATAAGCACACGCCATCATGCCGGGTTAACTTTTTGTATTTTTAGTAGAGACAGGGTTTCACCATATTGGCCAGGCTGGTCTTGAACTCTTGGCCTCAAGTAATCCACCAGCCTCAGCCTCCCAAAGTGCTGGGATTACAGGCATGAGCCACCATGCCCAGCCTAGGGAGCAATGCCAGAGATCCTTGACTTTTCTCATGTACAGAGCATTTTAGCTCCAGGGACGACACTCAGCAAGGCAAACATCATGATGATACCTTCTGCAGGGAGGAATCAGTATATTCATTCATATTGCTTTATATGACGTTGGTCCTTCTATCAAATCTAAACAATAGTTTGGCTTTATGAGATGTCCTAGCTTCACTGTAACCTGGAGATACAGAAGTACCCAGAATTTGAAGGTTTGAATGCCATATACTACCTTGAAGGGTTGAAGTGAAGATTATGTTAAAATAGGAAAAAAATCCCTGATATATACCCAGTTTATAGTGGCTCTCAATAAATTACTGTTTATTATGTGTGTTATTACCATTGTCATCATCACCACTAAGATATGATCATGCATTTGAATTTCACAAAAGTGATTTATGGAGGGACCCAGGCCAAGTGAATACTTTTTATAAGAGTTATGAACAGAATCCTCATTCAATGTGTTGCTCAGTGGATTTCTCATGTTCTAATCTTTTAGCTGGGTCAATAAGGCACATGCAGAAGGGTGAACCTTACCTGTGGCAACATAGTATGCAGCAAACCCCGTAAAACGCTCCTCATTGGAAAAGTCTGACCTAAAGATCACCTGGAGTTTGTTGTATGGGACTTGGAACTCTTCCACAATTGGAGAGTGGGGATTGTTACTGGTCCTCTGTCCACAGAGCCTCCCTTCTTCAATGCCTCCTGACATTATCTAAGAGAAGAATCAAAAAGAAAAATCTGGGAAAGGGTAACATTTTGCTATGGAGACAAGAGAAAGGACAGAGAGAGTAGGACATTTTTGCCCCTAGGACTATTTGACTCCAGTTCACTGAGTGCCTGTGGCACTCCCTCCCATGTCCTTACTCCACTATCTTAGCCCTAGTCTTCCATCTCTATGCTTTATGTGTTTATAACATACCTGCACTGAGTCATACGCACAGTTCTCTGACAGCTCTATGTCCAGATGGGTGAAGTAGAGGTGAATCCCATGCCCTTCAGGAACTTCTATGTCCCAAGATTTCTCTACCTCATTGGGGTACGCCTGAGGATAGTTAGGGGACAGGATCTCCCCATACATGGTAGGCTCAGCATAAACCCATGCCAAAAGGGAAAACAGAACGATGCACCTGAAAAAAAAGAGGCATAGATTGGCAGGTGTCCCAAGCACCAGTAGCCTGGGATAGAACATTTGTCAGAGGCAGAAGAAACGGGGAAGAAGAGAGGCAGTCAATAGGCTATGGAGGAGACTCTTATGACAGAAAAAAGAAAAGGCCCAGGTCAAACTAAACCCAGGCTTCAAATAGGAGCCCTTTTCTTTTTTTGAGACAGGGTCTCACTCTGTTGTCCAGGCTGGAGTGCAATGGTGCGATCTCGGCTCACTGCAGCCTCAACCTCCCGGACTCAGGTGATTCTACCACCTCAGACTTTTGAGTAGCTGGGACCACAGGCAACATCCACCATGCCTGGCTAATTTTTTTTTTTTTTTTTTTTGAGAGAGACAGAGTCTCTTTATGTTGCCCAGACTGGTCTCAAAGTCCTGAACTCAAGCAATCCTCCTGCCTCAGCCTCCCAAAGTGCTGGGATTGCCTGGCCCATGAGCCCTCTTCTTGAGAAGATAAAGGGAATGAAGCCTGTGTAATCTCTGGAGACCCCTGATCACTTACCACATCTCTGGCGATTTGTCCAGCCTGGTGAGCTACGTGTCTCTTGGTCCTGGCTTTCTGCACCTCTGGACTTTGGAGCCTAAGGGGCGGCAGGCCTGGCTGTATTTGTCTGACAAACACGGGCACCTTCTTTGGTGGTGCAGCGTCACCTGGTGCTCAGTGTCACCTTCATAGGGATAACACACAGGTTAAACAGAGCTATATCACCAACATCACTGCATGGCACTAGGCCCCTCACACCCTCCCTAGTCCAACTTGAACTGACTTTCTAGACTATAACTAAAATTGTATCCTTCCCTCGCTACTTCTCTGGACTTTCTCCTAATTTTTCTCCAAAGGAATCGAGTACTTTCTCCCAGTATTCCTCTTCCTCTGTGGTCCTCCACCAGCCCTACCCCTACAGTATCAGTCTCTCTCCTACCCTTAAGAACAATGCTCCCATTTCCACCCAGGTTTTCAGGAGTCTTCGTGCATCATGACCATCCATCTAGGACAGCCCCTCTTCTTTAACCATGACCCCTTACAGCCCCTCTTCTTTAGCAATTATCCCTTACAGCCCCTCTTCTTTAACCATGATCCCTTACAGCCCCTCTTCTTTAACCATGACCCCTTACAGCCCCTCTTCTTTAACCATGATCCCTTACAGCCCCTCTTCTTTAACCATGATCCCTTACAGCCCCTCTTCTTTAACCATGACCCCTTACAGCCCCTCTTCTTTAACCATGATCCCCCTATCTCCTCAAGCAGCCCTGTCTGCTGTTTATCCTTGCATGCATCTCTGCTGATGCTCCCAGTGCCCACGGGTGGAGGCAGAAGCTTCTTTCACAAGGGGAAGGCAAGGACCTTGGGACAAGCGGTCTGAGAAGGAAGTGCTGCCCTGTTAAGGCAGGGTTGCATGGGGAAGGAGAAAAGGGACAGCCAAATGACAAGGAACATAAAAACTTCCTACATTCATTTTCCAGAATTTGTTTGGGGTTTGCTTCCCCCTCCCCATTACTGAAAATTCAAGCTGATAAAGTCTTGCTAAAATTGCTTTAACCCTGAAAATAGTGGTAGGTAAGAGCGTGAAGTAGGGGTGGATGGGGTGAGCCTAAGAGAAATAGGTTGTCTATATTCTGCCTTTTTTAATGCTGCCTTTGTCAGCCCTCTGTCATTGCCCCAAGCCCTCCTACGTGAAGTTTTCTGCCTTTCTTTTTTCCTCCATCAAAGCTCTGCTCTTTGTTTGTAAGGATTTTACCTTCAGAAGCTGGTAGGAGCAAGTGGGTCAGTCCCCTCTCTCCTGCCAGTGGGCATGCTGGGCAACCCCTCCGGCCCCCAGGGACAGCAGCACAGGGCTTGACACTCCTTCTGCAGGAACCTCCGGCCGGCCTCCCTGTCCGGGTTGTGTTCATAAGATTCCCTACCCGAGTGTGCCTGTCTGAAATTCCCTGAGCTAAACAGAGGGGGCTGGGAGACCATGACACAGGGAAAGAATAACTCAGCCTTGATCTTGGAGCTCCCTCTGCTTTTGAAACAAGGGCAGCGTCCTCCTCCCAGGCCTGAGAGGTCTCTATCCAGGGCTCCAGTGGGGAAAGGAGGAATGGGGAATTTCACTGATTGCTTAATGCTTTTTTTCAGCCAAAGGGTGTGTTTCTGAGTTTTTGGGGAAGTCAGGTGATTTGTGGGAAAAGGCGGGGATTGATACTAGGGGGAAAAACCAAACCCAGAAAGTCCAACCCTCCAAATGTGTGTGGATCATGAATTAAGGGAAAGCAGTTATCAGAAATGCAAGTCATCCCTGCTTTAAAGCAAATGTAATGGTTGATAATGACTTACACATAGACCCAAGCTGGTAGGGCCTAAGGCTTCGTCTTCTTAACACCCCTTCCAAACATCAAAATTCTACCCCCCAACCAAGCCCCCTTTCAGACCCAACCCAGAATCCCTCATCCATAACCCTTGGGGCCAGCTGTGTTTTGAAATTTTATAGATTTTTTTAAGGCTATGTAGTCCAATATTAGGTAATACCTCCTCCTCCCGCTCCCTTTAGGGACTGGGATAACCCCCTATTAACAAACAGTAAGATTTCTGCAGCTAAACACATTGACCTTATGGTAAGCGGATAACTAAAAATTACAAATTACATCAGTTCAGGTCAGGTTTTGCTGCCAAATTGAGTTTTAGTGCCAAACTTGGAAACATACAAACAAAAAACGATAGCCAGGTGTTGTGGCACACACTTGTAGTCCCAGCTACTCAGGAGGCTGAGGCAAGAGGATCACCTGTGCCCGGGAGATCGAGGCTGCAGAGGGCACCACTGCACTCCAGCCTGGGCAACAGAATGAGATCCCATTCTAAAAAAAAAAAAAAAGAGAGAGAGAGAGAGAGAGAGACTTTGTCTTCTGAGTTCTTTGGCGTTTAGAATTGCAGACAAGGGACTGAGGGGCAGTGCCACTCCACAGAGCCTTCCCTGATCTCAGGTCCCCTTTATGCTCCTTTAGTTGGCTCAGCACTGGGCCTGGAGTCAGAAGACAGGCTCGTGTCCTAGCTCTGCTCCTCAGCAGCGGTGAGGCCTTAGTCTCGTCACCTAACTTCCTAGTTTCTTTTTTTTTTTTTACCTCACTATTGACAGATCTAGTTTCTTCCAATATAAAACAGAAATCATATCAGTTCTGCCTAGCCTACATGGCTGTCATGTGGACCTAATGAAACAATTAGAGTGAACAAGCTTTGCACACTATGGTACCTAATAAATGTATATGTTGGGCCACATGCAGTGGCTCACGCCTGTAATCCCAGCACTTTGGGAGGCCGAGGCGCGTGGATCACGAGGTCAAGAGATCGAGACCACCCTGGCCAACATGGTGAAATCCCGTCTCTACTAAAAATACAAAAATTAGCTGGGCGTGGTGGCGCGCGCCTGTAGTCCCAGCTACTCAGGAGGCTGAGGCAAGAGAATTGCTTGAACCTGGGAGGTGGAGGTTGCAGTGAGCCCAGATTGCACCACTGCACTCCAGCCTGGCGCCTGGCGACAGAGTGAGACTCTGTCTCAAAATAAATAAATAAATATAAATAAATAAATGTACATGTTAAAAGGAAAAGAATAATGAGCCCATAAGGTCTCAGAAGGCAGGTGCTGGGTCTGATTCATGTTGGTGTTGTCCACCATGTCTAACAGTGTCATGCAGAGCACAGATGTGCATGCAACCATCTGTTGCCCCCCGGCTGCCCAGCATTCAAACTGCTTTGCCACATTTGGGGAGTTCCCCATCATATCAGCCTTGGGAGCAGAGCCGACCTACCAAGAGAAAAAACTCAGGAGCAAGAAATGTGTCACCTCTACCTCCAGCAGCTCTGGAGCAGGCCAATTTGTGATCACCCAAAAGGTTCTTCCTGCCTGCTGTGTACAGAAAACCAATTCACTGAGACCGTGGTATTGCAGCAGAGAAAGAGTTTAATAACACAGAGCTAGCCAAGTGAAAGGATGGGAGTGTATTACTCAAATCAGTCTCCCCAAGAACTCAGAGGCTAGGGTTCTTATGGAGAATTTGGTGGGCAGGGGGCAGAGAACGGGTGTTACTGATTGATTGGTGATAAAATCATAGGCGTGTGGAAAACAGACCTGTGCACTAAGTCCACCTCTGGGTGGGGGGCCACAGGACCAGTGGAGTCATGAGTCATTTCAAAATGCAAAAGTCTCAAAAACATCTCAAAAGACCAATATTCAGTTTTACAATAGTGATGTTATCTGTAGGAGCAACTGGAGAGAGGTCCAAGATCTGTGACCTCTGGCGGCATGACTCCTGAGCAGCAAGGGATTATAGAAAGGCAAGCTAGGGGTCAATGGCTGGTCATTGTTTAGCTACACCCATATCTTAGCAAAATTCAAGCCCCTCGCATAATCCTCATCTTGTGGCCTTTCATGAGTCTTACAAAGGCAGGTCCCTGAGCAAGGAGAGGGTTCATTTTAGGGAGGGACTAATCATCTTTGCTTCAGAGTTAAACTGTAAACTAAACAGTTTAAACTAAACCTCCCATGGTTAGCTTGGCCTATGCCCAGGAATGAGTGAGGACAGCCAGGCTGTGAGGGTAGAGGAAAGATGGAGTCACCCATGCTGGACTTCCCTCACTGTCATCATCTTTGCAAAAGCAGTTTCACATGCACACACATTCCATTCATCAGAGGCCCAGGCTTTGAATCCAGAGGCAGTAATGCCAGGAAGCAGGGATCCTAGAGCCTGTAGGGGCAGTGTGGCCCCAGCAAAATCACAGAGGAGGTAGAATTTGCAGCAGCACCCAGCCCAGTGGGTAAGCACTACAAGCTGAAGCATTCAGGGCACTGCCAAAGAAGGCAGCAAAGGCAGCCAGGTTCTGACCCTCATCCCTGCTGCAAAGCTTCCACACATGGCTCTGCGGCTCCCCTGGCATTTCCGTGAGCAATCCAGGATCCCTTTAATAAACTCCCCTTCTGCTAAACTCAGCCAGAGCTGGTTTCTGCTGCTTGCAACTAAAAATAATGGCTGATACAAAACGCTCAGTGAGTACCTGAGGACTGGCTGACTGAATGTGCCAAAGTGAATTCAAACCACTCACTACCTGCTTTTAGCCATGTGACCTTGAAAAAGTTACTTTGCGTCTCTAAGCTCCAGTTTTATCAGGTGTAAAATGGGAATAATAGCACCTACTTCAGACACAGCTATCACTCTCAGGGCCCATTGTGGCCAAGATTAAACAAAATGATGTATGCTAAGCATTCAGCATATACCTGGTACTCAGCAAGCTTTTAGCAAATAACAAACCTTATCAACTTCTCCAAACACCAAACACAGCAGCAGTAGCAGCAGCTTCCTCCCCATCAAGAGCATGCTTCAGTTAATAGCAAGGAAAAGAGGACGCTTTATCAATGTGTCCAGGGCTCCTTCTCCTTTTCCTTGGAACGCAACACTGTCTGATTTTGCCAGAAATGTTAGACTCTCTCCTACCCTCACCTGTGTTTTATGTTCACTTCTGCAATTTTGCCATCAAATTGAAATACATTGCCAGAAGCAGTGGCTCACACCTGTAATCCCAGCAACTCAGAAGGCTGAGGCAGGAGGATCGCTTGAAGCTAGGAGTTCAAGACCAGCCTGGGGAACATAGGGACACCCCCACCTCTAAAAAAAATTTAAATTAGCCAGGCATGGTGAAGTGTACCTGTGGTCCCAGCTACTCAGGAGGCTGAGAGATGGGAGGATTGCTTGAGCCCAGGAGTTCAACGCTGCAATGAGCTATGACCACAGCACTCCACTTCAGCCTAGGTGCATTTCCCATCTCAAATTTCATTGGTCAGGCATAGTGGCTCATGCCAAAGTGCTGTAATCCCAGCACTTTGGTAGACCAAAGGGAGAGAATCGCTTGACGCCGGGAGTTCAAGACCAGCTTGGGCAACATAGCAAGACTTCATCTCTACAAAAAGTCAAAAAATTAGTCAAGCATTGTGGCACACACTTGTAGTCCCAGCTACTCAGGAGGCTAAGTGAGGAGGATCATTTGAGTCCAAGATTTTGAGGCTGCAGCCAGCTATGATCACACCACTGCACTCCAGTCTGGGCAACAGAGTGAGACTCTGTCTCAGAAATAAAAAAAATAAAACAAAATTTAATTCAGCCATGCTATCTAAGTAGCTATTGGAGGTCCACATGAGATTAAATGATGGTATTAAGAAGCTCCAACAATGAAATGCCAACAATAAAAAACTGTCTCAAATTTGAACAACAAATAACCCTCCCATTATCAAACTCCTCCAAAATTAAAGTTCAAATCCTATTGCAAACTGAAACTATGACATTAAAGTCAAAAGTAATTGAAGCCCAAAATTTCTCTGTTAAAGTCACAAAACCATCAGTTGCAATTTGTGTTCTGCTTAATCTCAGCTAGAGGGTTTCCAGTCCCTGGGCAGAGCTGTGATTCCTTCAGTAGCTGCAGCCTGGGCTGGAACAGGTTAGTTCCTCCAAGGCTTCAAAGACTGAGTTCTGAGGCAAGCCTTCCTTGAGCCTCAGCTTTTAAAATTCCAAAGAGTTAATGAGCCACAAGGATATTGTAATGCCAGCCCCACAACCATAAAATTTAGAAAATGAGCTATCCCCTACCTCAAGACAACCATCCCAGGCAAAATTACAATTATATTTCCAGAAACCAGCACTTAATGTCACCAAAATCTGAAGAAGAAATTCAACAGCATCTGAGGGCAAGAGAAAAGCTTAAGCTGCCAGGCGTGGTGGCGCGTGCCTGTAGTCCCAGCTACACGGGAGGCTGAGGCTGGAGGATCACTTAACTCCAGGAGTTCTGGGCTGTAGTGTGCTATGCCAATTGGTTGTCCGCATCAAGTTCAGCATCAATATGGTGACCCCCCAGGAGCAGGGGACCACCAGGTTGCCTAAGGAGGGGTGAACCGGCCCAGGTTGGAAGTGGAGCAGGTCAAAACTCCCGTGCTGATCAGTAGTGGGATCGCGCCTGTGAACAGCCACTGCACTCCAGCCTGGGCAACATAGCGAGCCTCATCTCTAAAACAAATTTAAAAATTAAAAAAAAAAAAGAACAGCTTAAGCTTAGTTTAAAACCTTACCTTGAGGCCAATTTATGCCAATTGGTCAGAATCCATGTCGTGCGGGCCAGGTGTGGTGGCTCATGCCTGTAATCCCAACACTTTGGAGGCCAAAGCAGGAGAATTGCTTGAGTCCAGGAGTTTGAGACCAGCCTGGGCAACATAGTGAGACCCTGTTTCCACCAAAAAAAAAAAAAAAAAAAAAAAAAGTAAGCCAGGCATGCTGGTGCATGCCTGTAGTCCCAGCTACTCAGGAGGCTGAAATGGGAGGATCACTTGAGCCCTGGAGGTCAAGGCTGCAGTGAGCTGTGATCACACCACTGCACTCCAGCCTGGGCCACAAGAGAGAAACTCTGTCTCAAAAAAAAGAAAAAATGTCTATGTCCTGTGAACTTAAATACCATTGGGAGAAATCATGTAGAAAAAGGTTAATTGGGCGTTCTGTACTTGCCATATGGGGATCCTCCTATGTGGAACTTTTAAATTCACACACCCTCCCAATACCATCTCCTGACCTTGTCCCCATGAGCACCAAGCTACGGCCTCCTCAGTGCCCTGTTAGTTGGTGAGCTCTCCCCAGAACTCTAGCAGTGTCCATGAAAAGAACAGCAAAGACAGGATCTCACTATATTGCCCAGGCTGGTCTGGAACTCCTGGGCTCAAGTGATCCTCCCTCCTTGGCCTCCCAAAGTGCTAGGATTGTGGTTGAGCCACCACACCCAGGCTTTCATTTCAGTAACACCCTTTTAATTTCAATGACAAATTAGGGTGACCTTAAGGATACAGGCCATTCTAGCAAACCTATCTACAATAAATATATCACCTTGAAACTCACTGATATGGTTAAGCTTTCTGTCCCCACTCAAATCTCATCTTGAATTGTAATCCCCACATGTGGAAAGTGGGAGGTGATTGGATCGGGGGACAGTTTCCCCCAATGCTGTTTTCATGAAATTGAGTGAGTTCTCATGAGATCTGATGGTTTTATAAGGCAGTTCCCTGGTCCGGTTCACTCTTCTCTCTCCTGTTGCCATATGAAGAAAGTCCTGTCTTCCTCTTCCCCTTCTGCCATAATTGTAAGTTTCCTGAGGCCTCCCCAGCCATACGGAACTGCGAGTCAATTAAACCTCTTTCCTTTAGAAATTACTCAGTCTCGGGCCAGGCGCAGTGGCTCACACCTGTAATCCTAGCACTTCGGGAGGCCGAGGTGGGTGGATCACCTGAGGTCAGGAGTTCAAGACCAGCCTGGCCATCATGGGGAAACCCCATCTTAAAAAAAAAAAAAAAGAAAAAAGAAAAAAGAAATTACTCAGTCTCGGGTAGTATCTTTATAGCAGTGTGAGAATGAACTAATATATCCACCCAGTAATTTTGGGGGAATTTTCCATTCTCAAGCCTGTGAATAAGCCACCTGAGTTCAAGGTCAGTCCTCTACAATTTCTTCCTTGGTCCTGAAGAATTTGCCAATCTAGTACTTCCTACCTATATGCAGCGTACTCACAAATTAAAGCTAGAATCATCCTGTGCTCTAGAGCACAAACATAATTCAGCTTCCTTGCAGGAGGCATTTCTATAAGAAAACACTTTGAGTAAGGAAGAGAATACCACCCTACAACATACAGGGAATCTGGACTATTGTCAGGGGCTCTAGATATAAACAATGCTTGCCAAAGTATCAAAGCATTTAGTATCCAATAAAACGAACAAGAAACAATTGATTGATATACTTTTTTAACCTAGAAAAATTATAATAAAAAAAGAAGGATCTATCAAAAGACATAAAGCGAATGCAAGGGAAAAATAAAAGAAATTTAAATATGGAAATGGAGCAGTAACAAGGTAAAGCGATGTAGGGCAGCTGCTCTGCTCCACCCAAATAGCACTAATTAACTAAAGAGGTATTTATGGCTGCAAAGCACACAAAGACTATATTAGGTGCCTTATAGGATACAAAGATGATAGGGTTAGAGTAATAATGCCAGGTAGAGAAAGATAAGCAACAAGAAAGAAGTGTGACAAAGGGCTTCAGAGCTATAAGGGAAAAGATACTGTATCTGGTTAAGATGAAATCAGAAAGAAAAGGCACCATGGATGCGTTGAGATTTCAAATGGGACGTGAATGGCTAGAATTTCAATGGGGTCCTACCCTTGCCTTCCCTTTTTCTGTTAATGACTCTACCAATTTCCCAGCCATCCAGGTTCAAAACTTAGTTGTCTTTAATCATCCCTCTCCTCTGCCCCAAATCCTTGCCAAGACCTGCTGATTCTGTCTTTTCCATGTCTTTCACATCCACTGCGCTACTCTTAAGTCAGATCCTCATTTCACCTCATCTGAATAGACACCTTTGAAATATATCCCCCTTCCTCCTTTCTCAGATCCCCAAATCTAACCTACACAAACTGAAAAATTAATCTTTCCTAATGACAACTCTAAGTGCAGTTTTTTTGTTTGTTTGTTTGTTTGTTTGTTTTTGAGAGTAAGTCTTGCTCTATCACCCAGGCTGGAGTGCAATGGTACAATCTTGGCTCACTGCAAACTCCGCCTCCCAGGTTCAAGCAATTCTCCTGCCTCAGCCTCCCAAGTAGCTGGAATTACAGGTGCCCGTCACCACATTCAGTTAAATTTTTGTATTTTTAGTAGAGACAGGGTTTCACCATGTTGGCCAGGCTGGTCTCAAACTCATGACCTCAATTAATCTGCCCACCTCAGCCTTCCAAAGTGCTGGGATTACAGGCTTGAGCCACCACTCCCCGCCTCTAAGTGCAGTTTTAAAACGTAGTGGCTCCTTTTATCTTCAGAATTAGATTGCGAAAGGTAGTTCCTCCAAATATTTTACTACTTCCAAACAAAGCAACTGTATTCTAATGACAGCTTTTTGAAACTTCCAATATTCTTATGCTAATTCATTTATTTACCCAACAAACATGTATTGAATGCTTACTCTGTATGGGAGATCCAAACACAAACAAGAGTGCCCTCAACGAACTTACTTTCTAGCAGGGGAGAAAGACAAAAAAAAATTGTTTGGAAGTCCAAGGATAGCAGGTGTAGTGGTTTTTAAACATGTCCCGGGGAGACTAGCCAAGAAGACAGACTAGGAGCAGCCGTGTGTGCCCTCTCAGGGAGAGAATTTGAAGGGGTGAGTAAACACAGCACCTTCAGCTGAAACAATTAGATACATGCATTGGGATTCATCAAGAAAACAACTCAACCCACAGAGAACAGAGAAAACAGGGCAGGATGACCACCCACCCGGCAGCAACAGGGAGACAGGGGAGCCTTCCCCGCCCAGGGAAACAGTGCACGAGGGAGCAACCCTGGGGAATCATGCTGCCTCCACAGATTTTTGCAACTCTCAGGTCAGGAGATCTCCTCACGAACCCACTCCACAGGACCTGCAGTCTGACACGCAGAGCTCTGTGGAGTCTTGGCAAAGCAGCAACTCAGCACACATAGAGCCCCAGGAGGTTTAGATACCTGGGCTTCCTGGAAAAAGCAGCTGCAACTCCAGCAAAGCATGAGGTTAGACCCCCATACGTACTCCTAAAAAAGGGACTGAATCCAGGGGGCTGAGCAGTGATGGTCTACAGGCCCCATTTCCACAGCTCCTCGAAGGGTAAGACCCACTGGCCTGGAACACCAGCCAGCCATGGAGAGCAATGTTACTCCTCCCTGCGATGGAATTCCCAGTGGGAGGGGTGGGCCCGGGGTGGGCCCGCCACCATCTCTGCTGTTTTGCAGCCTTAGCCATTGTCACCTTCAGCGCCGCCACTCTACAAAAAAGTGGCCAGGCTGCTTTTTTATGAGGGTCCCTGACCTGCTTCTCTTCACTAGGTGGGAATCCTAACCGGGGTCACTGTAAGGCTGGTTGCATCGCCGAGACCTCAGACACACCCCCTCCCCCGCGGGGAGCTCAGACACACCCCCTCCCCTCGCCAGGAGCTCAGACACACCTCCTTCCCTTGCCGGGAGCTCAGACACCCCCCCCCCAACCCAGGAGCCCAGGGGAAAAAAAAAAGCCCTGCCAGGACCTACCTGATACCATTTTGTCCAATCCAGGCCCCACTCCCTGCCTGCCATTTTGTCTTCCTGCCTACCATTTTGTCCTATCTGGGCCCCACTCCCTGCCATTTTGTTCCATCCAGGCCCCACTCCCCGCCATTTTGTCACACTCACCTTGGGCACAACCAATCAAGCGCCTCCACTCCCTATAAAACCCCATGTCTAAGAGGAGTCCACGCGACTTCTCTGGCCCTTCCTGTCGGACCTCAGAACCTCACCCGGCTGAATAAATTCCTTCGCATTGGATTATTTTCTTGCTGGCCTCAGTTTCTTCGTTTTATCCTCAGTGAGAACAGACCTTACAAATGGTGCTGAAACCTGGGGGGAGTTGTAAGAGCCCTCCTGGGGGAAACTGACTCCTCCACACAGTGCCGGACCAGGAAGCTGCTGTTTCACCACAAGGTAGGACTTCTGTTACCCACTACCCCACCTGCTGCTTTCAGGGAGTCCCTGTCCAAAAACTGCTCTGCAGCATCAGGGATTCCCACTGCCGCGGGGTCCATGACCCCCGGCTTCCTTCCCCATGGGTCTGTGACCCTAGCAGGCCTCCCACCATGAGTCCGTGACTCCGGCTTCCTTCCCCACAAGTCCGTGACTCCAGTTTAGGACCTAAGTGTAAGAGGAGACGTCCCTACACTCTTGTTCTCTCCCCGTGAGGGGTTTTTTTAGGGTCAGGAATTTGAGGGAGATGTCCCCACTTTCCTGAACCCTCACCAGCAACTGAGGTGTGGGTACTCAGAAGCCCCTTTTAAGCAGCCCTGCCTCACGGCAGAGTCAAACCCTCCAACTTACACCAAATTCTTTAATTCAAACTAGCCCATTTGGCATAAAGGCTCCCGTTAGAAAGAAACTGAAAATACAGTTTCCTTCTCATCTGTTTTTCTTTTTTGGTTTCTCTTTCTTTCTCTTTCTGTGTGTGTGTGTGTGTGTGTGTGTGTGTGTGTGTGTGTGTCTCTCTCTCTCTCTCTCCCTCTCAAAATGGCGGCCATGCCCCACTCCTAAGATGGCGGTCGCACCCCGCCCTTAAGATGGTGTTTCAGTTTCAGTTTGTACCAAGCTTGGATTTTATTTGAACAGGCAGGTTCGTGGGAAGGAAAAACAGCAGCCGAGAAATAGGAATAAAAGGAAAGGTTTATTTACAAGTATATACATAGGTTGGTATCATACCCAAACAGCAATCTTGCAATCAACACCGGCGGTACAGCAGCGCAGGTAAACACAAGTCAGATGCAGAAGTCCGTCTGTTCAGTCTTTGTGGTGCTACAGCAGTTTTTTTATCAAGTTGGAATATATAACAAGTTCACTTAAGGCACACAGACCCCCTCTTGAGAGCAAACTTCATTCTGTAACTACGTCCTTGAAGTTGTTTATTAAAGAGCGGACACGGGAATTGGCCAGATTCCCGTGTCTTACTTGTTTATTTAAGTACATCTGGGAACTTTCTGAGCTCGGAATGCCCCCAGATTGCTCAAGGAAAATGAAGACAAAACAGGCTCTCAAGCATGGAGTTCTGGACATAACTTCATTTAAAAACAACAGGAGAATACTTTAACCCTTACACAACAGGAGAATACTTTAACCCTTACACTCTCGGCCCTTAGGTATGGCCAGAACGACTGTAAGCAAAATGAGCATGTAACATAGAGGTATGCAAAGATCTAATTTGTTTATATGTATATATGTTTATATATATATATGTATATATAGGCTGCAACTACAACTACAAATACTGAGTATAATTCCAATAAAAAAGAAACTATAAAGTGGGAGAAAACGATATGATAATATTAACAACAGAAGTAATATTTATGTGAACAGGATTATCACTGTATAGCACTCTTCTCACTGGAAATTGTCCGTTCCATGTAGACATGTTCCCACCACTTACAGTTATATTAGCAAATATACAAGCTTCATTTGAAGGACAAGAAAATGAATCCTGGGTCCGGTTCATTGTGTCATTTTTCCATCCCCATCTCAATAACAGTTCTGTGGTGGAATTTGAATGTAGTGTCAGAATATTTCCTGCTGTAAACAGAAGAACTGAATGGATGTTGTGGAGTCCAAGAAGCAAGAAACCTATAAAATACTATGACCGGTAATATAAATGATTAGACGGTACTAAAACAGGAGTATCTGCTGGAGGAATGAGAAAATATACACAATTGTCTTTTCCTTTGGCTACTACTTCACCGGACTGGAGGGGCTTATTAGGGGCTGTCTGTATCCATACATGTCCAGCAGTAGTTTTATTCGTGCTACCAAAACCAAGATGTTCAGGTAATGGGGGATATTTTTGTGCTTCCCAAGTTAAGGTTTGTAGAACAGGAATAAATAAAATTTGAGCAACTCGATGTCCTTTAGGTAAAATAATATCAGTATCAGAGGAATTATAACTTAAAATTTTAATTTCTCCATAGTAATCAGCATCAATGATTCCTCCCATAATCATCATACCTTTTAAAGCTAAACTGGAACAAGCAGCAAGCTGGCCATAGTAACCTGAGGGAATCTTTAAACCAATTCCAGTAGGTATAACTTGTTGCATATGGGCTGGCAATTTTATAGTATTATAGGTAAAAAGGTCATATCCTGCTGCAGCACTCATAGCATTCCAAGGTTGTATAGCATCAGGATGAAATTTCCACCAAGTAATAGTAAGATTAGTAACTTTGGTAGCTTGGGATTTAACTTCCAATAAAGATGAGGCACTTAACATGCGTTGTAATGGGGTTTGTCCACTAGTTAAAGGACGATTATTTAATTGCATTAGAGCAGTTAATAGAAAATCTTTCCAAGCATAATATGAAGGACTTCCCAGTTTTCATAATTTTTCTTTTAATAAACCATTCATTCTTTCTATTAGACCTGCAGCTTGAGGATAATAAGGAATATGATATATCCATTCTATATTATGTTTAGCACAGTAATCTGTTATTAACTTACCTTTGAAATGTGATCCATTATCACTCTGAATTTGTAATGGGGTTCCATAATATAATATTATATAATCTAAAGTTTTTAGAGTATTTAATTGAGTAGCCCTTTTATAAGGGCATCCAATAAGAACACCAGAATAGGTATCAACAATGGTACAAATATAAGCACAGCCTTTGGACATGGGCAGTGGACCTATATAGTCAATTTGCCAAATTTGGGCAGATTCTTTTCCCCAGGCCAATTCTCCAGTTACTATGCGTGGAACTTGCTGCAATCTTTCCTTATTACAGACAGGGCATTGATATGTAATAGTTTTACAAATATCAAGTGGAAGATAAATTCCTCGCTGATTAGCCCACCTGTACATAGTTTTTGCCCCAGTATGACTGGTATGCTCGTGTATCCATTGGGCACACTTTAGATGATCTTCAGCATGAATGTTGGAATTAATTTTAGTTAAGTTGTCTGCCTTTTTATTATATAATTTCTCAACAGAATCCAAAGAGGTGTGAGCATCTACATGAAAAACAGAAACATTAGTACATTGTAAAACAATCCATATGTTTTGCCATATTTCTGCTCCCCATAATGATTTATCTCGAATTTTCCATCCATCATATTCCCACTGGGCTATCCATGTTAATAACCCCATATAGACAGCCCAGGAATCAGTAAAGATATGACATTGTCCCCCATATTCTTTTTCTAAGCATAACCATACTGCATATAATTCTGCAAGTTGACTACTACCATTTAATCCAGAGTTTTCTAATGTTAAATTTAAAGAAGGATTGTATGCCACAGCTTTCCAGTGTCGTTTTGCCCCAATGTATTTAGCAGATCCGTCCGTGAACCAGGCATGTTGTTGTTGATCAATAGTTAAGGTATTATATCCATTATTAGCCCATACTTTACTACTAATATGTTTAACAGATGGAACATCCGAAGCATCTATTAAGGAGGATGGCAGTGGACAAGAAAACACATTTTCATGTAATTGTAAAGTGCCAGTAGGTCTTGCTTTAGCCCTATTTTGAATATACCACTTCTATTTAATAACATGTGATTCTTGTGCATGTCCTATTTTATGAGATACTGGATCCGATAATATCCATTGCATTATAGGAATTTGGGGCCTCAATATTACTTCCCTATCCATAGTTATATGTTCAGTTTCAGTTAAGGCCCAATAAGCTGTTAGAAGCTGTTGCTCTAATTGAGTATATGGCTTTTTGCATTGAGGTAATTTTCTAGACCAGAAGCCCAACGGAACCCGTTTACCCTCTTGTTTTTGCCATAAACTCCAATTAGCATGTTGATCAGTTACACTAATCATTAATTCTAATGGGCCTTCCCTCAGGGACCATAGATTTAGTGCTTGCTGTATAGCTTCTTTAGTACGTTCAAATGCCTCCTGCTGCTCCTTTCCCCACTCAAATTGATACTTTTTCCTAGTTACTTTGAATAAGGGTTGTAGTAAAATTCCTAAACGTGATATATGATTTCTCCAATACCCAAATAATCCAATGTACTTTTGAGCATCCTTTTTACTTAGTTGGTGATGGAAATTCTAGAATACGCTGCTTGGCTTTTGGAGTAACTGACCGTTGTCCATGATCCCAATATATTCCTAAAAATTTAACATGTTGATCTGGCCCTTGAATTTTTGTAGGATTAATTTTCCATCCTTTATTAAGCAAATGCTCAGTAAGAGATTGTAATGCCTGTTGTAAGGTGATTTGGTCATGTCCCTGTATCATTATGTCATCAATATAATGATGGAGTACTACATTGGGATGGGTCCACTCATCTAAATGTTCAGCTACAATCTTGTGACATAGTGTTGGGCTATGTTTATATCCTTGAGGCAATCTGGTAAAGGTATATTGTCGTCCATCCCATGTAAAAGCAAAATATTGCCATTGATCAGGATTGATAGGAATGGTAAAAAAGGCATTAGCCAAATCTAAAACCACATACCATTGACCAGGATGCTTTTGAATATTTTCAAGTATAATAATGGTATCCAGCACAGCAGCATGTAAAGGTGGAGTAACTGCATTTAAATTCCTATAATCAACTGTCATTCGCCAAGATCCATCTGATTTACAGACTGGCCAGATAGGACTGTTCCACTCTGATGTACAAGGTACCATAACCTCAGCCTCTATATAGTTTTTGATGGTGCTGGTTATTTTGGCATGTCCGCCGGGTATTTTATATTGTTTACAATGTATAACTTTGGTAGGTGTAGGTAATGTAAGAGGTTCCATCCGGAGTTTCCCAATAATAATGTTAGGAAAGATTTTATAAGTCAGCTTAGCTATGGCAAAATTGTAACTCCCATCCTCTAAATGTAGAGTCATTCCTTTTAAAATGTCCATTCCTAATATGTATTCGGGAATTGGCACAATCATAACAGTGTATTTACGTCTAGGAGTATGTCCTATTTTCATTTCTAGTTCAATCTGTTTAGCAATAATTTCAGATCCTCCCAATCCAGTAATAGTAGTTCTTATCCCTTTAAATTTAGCAGGGTTACCATAAATAAGCGAAGCCTCCGCCCCAGTGTCTACCAGAGCTTTGACCTTAGTTTGAGATCCATTTTTCCAGAAAATAGTTATGGGCACATGTGGACGTATATCAAAATGTTTGCGTGACACTGAGGCTTGGCTAACATGTCAATTGGGGGTGGGGGGGAAATAAATCATCCCAGGGATAAATTTGTGATGGAGCTGGAGTTGATTCAGAATTGTCTTTTTGTTCAGTGACTATTTCTTCCTTCACTGGGGTTCCAAAAAACAGATTCATTTTGGTTTTATCATTATCAACTCCAAATTGAACCTTTTTAACTGCTCAGACTTTTTCCTTATATAAAGCCCATAATTCACTAGTAGGCAATCCGTCTAATTTATCTGGCTTTATCCCTGCTTTTAATAAAGCTTGAAACATTTCCTTCCGAGTTACTCTGTTTTTTACTTCTTTTGTTGAATCTTTGGGGGGGTTGGGGGCCCAATCGCCCATATCTCCTAACTCTACCATCTTTTCTAATATTCTCTCAATAGGATTTCCTGTTTCATTTAATAACAAAGTAATTATCAAATGTTTGTAGGCAGGGGGTGCAGTTTTAACCATAACACTGCGATGAGTGGATAACAAAGCAGTAGTCAAATAATTGTCAGTCTGTCCCAAAGCAATAGCAGTTTTCATAGCTTCCTGTTTTAACCTTCTAATTCCCTCTTGGATAGTGTACCATGGTTGATCATCAGAGGGCCAAGCAGACTCGGTGTGATATTGTCCCACACACCCACGAGCAGCTAGCTCAAGCATGCTAGTCATAGCACCAGCTCCCTCACCGCCACCAACAAACTGGTGGTCCCAAAAAGCAGTCTGAACCGTAGGATTGGTAGATACTGTTACAAATTTTGCAGCATCTTGATGATCAATGCGAATGCCTCCTGCTCCCATATCAGCAATACGCACCATCCAATCCAGTAATAGCTCATTTGGTTTTTGAGAAAATTTATATAATATATCCTGGATTTCTTGTTGGGTCAAATCTTCCTGAATTAAGTAAGTTTCAGTTCGTCCATCTGCAGCCATTTTCTGATGCTGCCTAGATAATGGCTTAGCCTGAACTGTTACGGGGGGTGGATTATATTTTCGTGCTTCCTCATCTAGTTGATCCCAATCTGGCTCATCATCCGTATCATCCCAAATATCACCATCCCATGTATCTGGATCCCAATCAGCCTTAGCAGTAGCAATCACTGCATGAACCTTCTGAGCATTTACCTTCCCCTTCCTTTTGCGATATTTGTACTGAGCACAATGCACTGCAGCTTTTTCAGCTACCCCCTGATACGTTCGAACCTGATCTCCCAAAATAAAATTTTGACATTGTAACATAGATAATTTACTTTGTAAATCTGCCAGCTCCTTCTCTAATTGCAATTTTTCTTGCATAACTTTCTGTCTGTCTATATATTGCTTTCGATATGCAGACAATAAAATCCAACCTCGTCGGCTTATAGCCGCCATCTCTTTCCCTTTTTCCACCGGGACCAGCTCCAAAGTTTCACACACCTGCATGGGGTCGGCTGATCGCAAGTGACCATCCCAATTTTCACTTAATCCTGTTCCACAAGCCCAAATACGGGCTACTGCTGAGAAGGTGGGATCATCCCACTCTGGAATATCACAAGTTACAGCTTTAATTTCTCGCTTAAAAAGAGGCATGTTATTCTCCCTTCTCCCCGAATCCTGCCGACTACGCCAATTTGTTTCAGTTTCAGTTTGTACCAAGCTTGGATTTTATTTGAACAGGCAGGTTCGTGGGAAGGAAAAACAGCAGCCGAGAAATAGGAATAAAAGGAAAGGTTTATTTACAAGTATATACATAGGTTGGTATCATACCCAAACAGCAGTCTTGCAATCAACACCGGCGGTACAGCAGCACAGGTAAACACAAGTCAGATGCAGAAGTCCGTCTGTTCAGTCTTTGTGGTGCTACAGCAGTTTTTTTATCATGTTGGAATATATAACAAGTTCACTTAAGGCACACAGACCCCCTCTTGAGAGCAAACTTCATTTTGTAACTACGTCCTTGAAGTTGTTTATTAAAGAGCGGACACGGGAATTGGCCAGATTCCCGTGTCTTACTTGTTTATTTAAGTACATCTGGGAACTTTCTGAGCTCGGAACGCCCCCAGATTGCTCAAGGAAAATGAAGACAAAACAGGCTCTCAAGCATGGAGTTCTGGACATAACTTCATTTAAAAACAACAGGAGAATACTTTAACCCTTACACAACAGGAGAATACTTTAACCCTTACAGATGGCAGCTGCTTTCCACTTTTAACCCTATCCTTCTTTCTTTCTGCCTAATTCCAATGTGAGTGAGTGAGTGAGTTTATGTGTAGTCCCATGGCCTAACAGCTACGGAGGTTGTGTGGGCCTCAACCCGCAGTTCCATGGGGACGTGGCTGGAAAGGCATCAGACTGGTCTCCCATCTGGGGGGCTCCCACCCTTTGTCCGTCAGTCTTGTATGTGGTACTGTCTTTATTGTAGCCATGTGGCAGATAGCCCTAGCCATGTCTTTTTTTGTTTTCTTCCTGATTATAATCATTATAAATGTGCAGGCTTTCTGGTATCTTCGTTCCCACCCCACCCTCTGTTCCTCTGGCACCACTGCTCAGGTGCTTCTAGCCGAAGAAACCTCCTCTTCACCCTTAGCCCCTCCACCCTCCTTCTCTTCCTTTTCTGACCCAGATGCATCTGACCCTGATGCATTCCATTTATCAAGCAAATGGAAATCAGAAAAAAATCAGGGTTTGCAATCCTAATTTCAGACAAAATATACTTTAACAACAATCAAAAGACCAGGGCATTACATAATGGTAAAGTGTTCAATTCAACCAGAGGACATAACTATCCTAAATATAAATGCACCCAACACAGGAGCACTTAGATTCATAAAGCAAGTTCTTAGAGACCTACAAAGAGACTTAGACACAATAATAATTGGAAGTTTCAACACTCCACTGACAGTATTAGACAGATCATCAAAGCAGGAAATTAACAAAGATATTCAGGACCTAAACTCAGCATTGGACCAAATGGATCTGATAGATTGCTACAGAACTCTCCACCCAAAAACAACAAAATACACATTCTTCTCATTGCCACATAGCACATACCCTAAAATTGACCACACAATCAGACACAAAGCAATTCTAAGCAAATGGCAAAGGACTGAAATCATAACACACACACTCTCAGACCATGATGCACTAAAAAATAGAAACCAAGACTTTTAAAGAATTGCTCAAAATCATGGAATTAAACAACCTGCTCCTGAATGACTTTTGGGTAAATAATAAAATTAAGGGAGATATTAAGGAGTTCTTTAAAATAAATGAGAACAAAGATACCACATACCAAATCTCTGGGACACAGGTAAGGCAATGTTAAGAAGGAAACTTATAACACTAAATGCCCACAATAAAAAGTTAGAAAGATCTCAAATTAACAACTTAGCATCACAACTGAAAGAACTAGAGAAGCAAAAGCAGACCAACCCAAAGCTAGCAGAGGACAAGAAATAACCAAACTCAGAGCTGAACTGAAGGAGATTGAGATATAAAAAACCATTCAAGGATCAACGAATCCAGGAGGGTTTTTTTTTTTTAAATTAAGATAGGCTACTAATAAAGAAAAAAAGAGAGATTCAAATAAACACAATTAGAAATAACAAAGGGAATGTTACCACTGACACCACAGAAATACAAACAACCAGCAAAAACTAGTACAAACATCTCTATACACACCAACTACAAAACCTAGAAAAGATTAATAAATTCCTGGACACGTAAACACTCCCAAGACAAAACCAGGAAGAAATTGATTGCCTGAACAGACCAATAACGAACTGCAAAATTGAATCAGTAATAAACAACCTCCCAACTACAGAACTGCTCAGGACCAGATGGATTCATAGCCAAATTCTACCAGATGTATTAAAAAGAGCTAGTACCGTGCCTACTGAAACTAACCCAAAAAACTGAGAAGGAGGGACTCCTCCCCAACTCATTCTATGCAATCAGCATAATCCTGATAGCAATACCTGACAGAGACACAAGAAAAAAAGGAAAACTTCAGGAAAGGAGAAAGGAAACTATCCTTGATGAACATCAATGCAAAAATCCTCAACAAAATCCTTGCAAACTGAGTCCAGCAGCACATCAAAAAGCTTATCCACCATGATTAAGCGGGCTTTATCCCTAGGATGCAAGGTTAGCTCAACATACACAAATCAATACATGTGATTCATCACATAAATAGAACTAAAAACAAAAACCACATGATCATCTCAATAGATGTAGAAAAGGCTTTTGATAAAATTCAACATCATGTTAAAAAAAACTCTCAATAAACTACGAACATACTTCAAAGGAACATAGCTCAAAATAATAAGAGCCATCTATGAAAAACCCACAACAAACATCATATGAATGAGCAAAAATTGGAAGCATTCCCCTTAAAAACCAGCACAAGACAAGGATGCCCTTTCTCACCACTCCTATTCAAAGTAGTCTTGGAAGTCCTGGCCAGAGCAATCAGGGAAGAGAAAGAAATAAAGAGCATCCAGTTAGGAAGAGAGGAAGTCAAACTACCTGTTTGCAGATGATATTATTCTATATCTAGAAAACCCCATAGTCTTAGCCAAAACTCCTTAAGCTTATAAATAACTTCAGCAAAGTTTCAGGATACAAAATCAACATATGAAAATCACCAGCATTTCTATACACAAACAACAGCCAAGCTGAGAGCCAAATCAGGAATGCAATCCCATTCATAATTGCCACAAAAAGAACATAATACCTAGGAATGCATATAGCTAACCAGGAAGGTGAAAGATCTCTTCAATGAGAATTATAAAATACTGCTCTAAAAAATCAGAGATGACACAGACAAATGAAAAATCATTCCATTCTTATGGATAGAAGGACTCAATATCGTTAAAATGGCCATACTGCCCAAACCAATTTACAGAGTCAATGCTATTCCTACCAAACTACCAATGGCATTCTGTAGAGAATTATTAGAAAAAACTATTTTAAAATTCATATGAACCCCAAAACAAGTCCAAATAGCCAAGGCAACCCTAAGCAAAAAGAACAGAGAAGGAGGCACCATGTTACCCAACTTCAAACTATACTACAGGGTAACAGTAACCAAAACAGCATGGTACTGGTACAAAAACAGACACACAGATCAATGGAACAGAATAAAAAGCCCAGCAATAAGTCCACAAACATACAACCATCTGATCTTGGACAAAGCTGACAAAAACAAGCAATGCAAAAATAACTCCCTGTTCAATAACTGATGCTGGGATAACTAGCTAGCCATATGCAGAAGATTAAAACTTCCTCACACCATTTACAAAAATCAACTCAAAATGGATTAAAGACTTAAAGGTAAAACCCAAAATTATGCACATCCTGGAAGATAACCTAGGCAATAACATTCTGGACACACGAGCTGGCAAAAATTTCATGACAAAGATGCCAAAAGCAATCACAATAAAAGCAAAAATTGACACGAGATCTAATTAAACTTAAGAGCTTCTATACAGCAAAAAATACTATAACTAAACACATAACTTAAAGAATGGGAGAAAATTTTTGCAAACCATTCATATGACAAAGTTCTAATATCCAACATCTATAACAAACTTAAATTTATAAGCAATAAACACAACCCCATTAAAAAGTGGGCAAAGGACATGAATAGACACTTTTCAAAAGAAGACATATGCATGACCGAACAACATATGAAGAAAAGCTCAATATCACTGATCTTTAGAGAAATGCAAATCAAAACCACAATGAGATACTATCTCACACCAGTCAGAATGGCTATTACTAAAAAAGTAGGCCAGGCACAGTGGCTCACAACTGTAATCCCAGCACTGTGGGAGGTCAGGGCAGGCAGATCACTTGAGGTCAGGAGTTTGAGACCAGCCTGGCCCACATGGTGAAACCCCATCTCTACTAAAAAAAAAAAAAAAATTAGCCAGGTGTGGTGGCAAGTGCCTGTAATCCCAGCAGAGGTTATGCCACTGCACTCCAGCCTGGGTGACAGAGTAAGACTCTGTCTCAAGAAAAGTCAAAAAAATAACAGATGCTGGCAAGTTTGCAGAAAAAAAAGAGAAGGCTTATACACTGTTGGTGGGAGCATAAACTAGTTCAACCACTGGAAAGCAGTGTGGCAATTCTTCAAAGAGCTAAAAAGAAAACTACTGGCCAGGCACAGTGGCTCACGCCTGTAATCCCAGCACTTTGGGAGGCAAAGGCAGGTGGATCACTTGAGGTCAGGAGTTCAAGACCAGCCTGGCCAGCATGCTGAAACCCCATCTCTACTAAAAATACAAAATTAGCTGGGCGTGGTGGTGCCTGCCTATAATCCCAACTACTCCGGAGGCTGAGGCAGGAGAATCTCTTAGAATCTGGGAGGCGATCCAAGATGGCTGACCACTAGCAGCTCGGGATAGTAGCTCCTAGTGAAAGTGCAGAGAACGAGAGGACACCACACTTTCAGACGAATTTTTGTTGCTCACGGACCAGGAGATTCCCAGCGGAGGAGCCCCACGGGTCGCTAGCGTGACTCTTGTGGCTGGCACGGCGGTTTTGCTGGCGCCTCTGCGCTGCAGTTCTTGGTGCAGAGTGATCCGGACTGGGTCCCCTTTTGGCCGATTCCCGGGCAGAAAAGCACCATCAATCTTAACACCGCTGTTTTGGCCGGCACAGGGGATTGCTCAGATTTCGGCACTGGGAATCAACAAGTTCGACGTCCACTCAGAAACCTAATTTGAAAGTCGGAAATCACAAAGACGACAGGTGGATAAATTTACAATGATGGGAAGAAACCAGCGTAAAAAGGCTGAGAATACCCAAAATCAGAATGCCTCTCCCTCTACAGGTGATCACAGTTCCTCATCAGCAACGGAACAAGCCCTGATGGAGAACAAGTACGTTCCATTAACAGAAGTAGGCTTCAGAAGGTGGATGATAAGAAACTTCTGTAAATTAAAAGAACTTGTTCTAACCCAATGCAAAGAAACTAAGAACTTTGAAAAAAGGTTTGACGAAATGCTAATGAGAATAGACAATTTGGAGAGGAATATAGGTGAATTAATGGAGCTGAAAAACACAACACGAGAACTTCGCCAAGAATGCACAAGTTTTAACAGTCGAATTGATCAAGCAGAAAAAAGGATATCAGAGTTCAAAGACCAACTTAACGAAATAAAACGAGAAGTCAAGAGTAGAGAAAAAAGGATAAAAAAGAATGAGCAAAGAGAAATACAGGACTATGTGAAAAGACATAATCTACGTTTGATAGGTGTACCTGAATGTGACAAAGAGAATGAATCCAAGTTGGAAAATACTCTTCAGGAGATTATTCAGGAAAACTTTCCCAACCTAGTAAGACAGGACAATATTCAACTCCAGGTAATACAGAGAACACCACAAAGATATTCCTCAAGAAGACCAACCCCAAGGCACATAATCGTAAGATTCACTAGGGTTGAAATGAAGGAGAAAATACTAAGAGCAGCCAGAGAGAAAGGTCAGGTTACCCACAAAGGGAAGCCTATCAGACTTACAGCAGATCTCTCAGCAGAAACCCTACAAGCCAAAAAAGAGTGGGGGCCAATATTCAACATCCTTAAAGAAAAGAACCTTCAACCCAGAATTTCATATCCAGGCAAACTGAGCTTCAAAAGCGAAGGAAAAATAAAATCTTTTGCAAACAAGCAAGTACTTAGAGATTTTACCATCACCAGGCCTACTTTGCATAAGCTTCTGAAAGAAGCACTACACATATACACGAACAACCAGTATCAGCCTTTCCAAAAATATAACCAGCTAGCATCAAATGGCAGTATTAAACTCATATATATTATTAACTGGATAAAAAGCCAAAACCCATCAGTACGCTGTATCCAGACCCATCTCACATGCAACGATACACAAAGACTCAAAGGGAGAGGAAGATTCACCAACCAAACGGAGAGCAAACATAAATAAATAAAAAGCAGGAGTTGCAATTCTTACCTCTGATAAAATAGACCTTAAAGCAACAAAGATCAAAAGAGGCAAAGAAGAACATTACATAATGGTAAAAGGATCAATGCAACAAGAAGAGCTAATGATCCTATATATACACATACCCAATACAGGAGCACTCAGATACATAAGACAAGTTCTTAATGACTTATAAAGAGACTTAGCCTCCCACACAATAGTAGTGGGAGACTGTAACATCACATTGTCAATATTAGACTGATCAACGAGATAGAAAATTAACAAGGACATCCAGGACTTGAATTCAGACCCGGAACAAGTAAACTTAATAAACATTTATAGAACTCTCCACTTCAAATACACAAAACATACATTCTTATCAGTACCATATCACACCTATTCCAAAAGTGACTACATAATTGGAAGTAAATCACTCCTCAATAATTGCATAGCATTTCATAGGTTTAAATGAAATATTGGTTGGCTGCTTGTTTGTTATTTTCTTCCCTTATTCCTTCTTGTCTCCATTGTTAAGCACAATTATTGGCATAAAAGAGGTTTTCAATTCCCATTTTTAGACTGCATTCTAGCCTGGGCAATAAAGCAATATTCCCGTTCTCTCTCCCTCTTTCTCTTCCTTTTTCTTCCTCTTCCTCATTCCTTTTTTTTTCTTTCTCTCTTTCTTTCTTCCTTTTTCTTTAAAAAAAAAAGAATCTGGGAGGCAGAGGTTGCGGTGAGCTGAGATCATGCCACTGCACTGTGGCCTGGGCAACAAAGGGAGACTGTTTCAAAAATAAAAAAGAGAACTACCATTCAACCCAGCAATCCCATTACTGGGTATATACCCAGAGGAATATAAATAGTTCTACCATAAAGACACATGCACACATGTGTTCACTGCAGCACTATTCACAATAGCAAAGACATGGAATCAACCTAAATTGATGTAGCCATAAAAAAGAATGAGATCATGTCTTTTGTAGGAACATGGTTAGAGCTAGAGACCATTATCCTTAGCAAACTAACACAGGAGCAGAAAACCAAATACCACATGTAAGTGAGAGCTAAATGAAGAAAACACATGGACTCAAAGAGGGGAACAGACACTGGAGCCTACTTGAGGGTGGAGATGGGAGGAGGGAGAGCAGAAGAAAAAATAACTATTGGATACTAGGCTTAGTAACTCAGTGATGAAATAAACTGTACAACTAACCCCTGTGACACAAGTTTACCTATATAACAAAACTACATATGTACCCTTGAACCTAAAACAAAAGTTTTTAAAAAAATAAACATGTCCCAAAATTCTTTGATCCTCCTCCCATTAAGAGGTGGGGTCTATGTCACCTCTTCCCTTGAATGTGGCTTGGGAATTTGTGATTGCTACAACCAATGGAGAGTACAGTGGACTCTATTTGACTTCCAAAGTTAGATTAGAAAAGGCAATCCTTAGACTTCCTAGCTTGATAGGTAAAAAGAGGAGAGGGGACGGGAGGGAGGGAAGGGGAGGGGAGGCGATCCTGGCCAAGTGCAGTGACTCACGCCTGTAATCCCAGCACTGTGGGAGGCCAAGGCAGTTGAATCACCTGAGGTCAGGAGTTCAAGACCAGTCTGACCAACATGGCAAAACCCCATCTTTACTAAAAATATAAAACATTAGCTGGACATGGTTGCGGGCACCTGTAATCCCAGCTACCTGGGAGGCTGAGGCAGGAGAATGGCTTGAACCCAGGAGGCAGAGGTTGTCCTGAGTCAAGATTGCACCACTGCACTCCAGGCTGGGTAACAGAGTGAGACTCTGTCTCAAGAAAAAAAAGAAGGAAAGAAGAAATAAGAAAGAAAGAAAGAAAGAAAGAAAGAAAGAAAGAAAGAAAGAAAGAAAGAAAGAAAGAAAGAAAGAAAGAAAGAAAGAAAGAAAGAAAGAAAGAAAGAAAGAGAGAGAGAGAGAGAGAGAGAGAGAAAGAAAGAGAAAGAAAGAAAGAAAGAAAGAAAAAGAAAGAAAGAAAGAAAAAAAGAAAGAAAGAAAAAAAGAAAGAAAGGCAGGCAATCCTGCATCTGTCCAGTCCCCTCGAGACGCTCACTCTTGGAACCCAGATCCCACGCTGTGGGGAAGCCCAGGCCATGTCCTGGGGTTCTGGTTGGGCCCCCACTGAGGTTGCAGCTGTCAATCAGCATTAATTCAGCACCAGACATCTGAGTCAAGACTTTCTCAAGATGACTCCAACCCCTTCTGACTACAGCTGCAGAAGACAGTCTAAGTGAGAACCACCTCTCTGAGCTTCTGAACACCCAAGAACCATGAAAGATAATTCTTAAAAATTAATTCCTCCCAGGGTCACGGTGAGAAAAGAACATGGACGGTCATAGAGTAGGAGGTTTGTATGGGCCAGGCCTACATGTGGCACACATAACTTCTACTCATATTCTCTTGGTTGGGACTCAACCACAGGCTGCACCTAACCACAGGGAGAGTGCCCAGAAACATGAGAAAATTAGGATTTGATGAGCAGCTAGTGGCCTCTTCCACAAACCCCAATTATAACGCGTATTTTCCCAGCCTGTGGGTGCACATGGGGTTCTGTTAACGTTTCTCTGGCTCTCTTCTTCTACTCACTTAGGCTCTCCAGCCTCATGTTCATAAACACATCCGTCTGCTAGTACCTAGCACCTTACACACCCTACAGTGAGGACCAGAACACCGCAGCAGTGCCATCCCCTGGTGGGACGTTACACAGAAGCCCACGAGGACTAAAACTGCACAGGAGCGTAGAGTGATGAAAGAATGTAGAAGAGGAAAACACCTCCTTTTATTTTTGGTTACTCTTTTTAGGGAGCACCAAGGCAGTGTGAAAGTGCTCCCGATGCCTTTCTGAGTTTTCGGTGACACGATTCCTGCATTTTTACATATGGCCTGGGATCCAGACATGAATTCTTCAGGGTTGAGGTGAACATCTTCAGCACTCTGCAATGGGCATGCAATCCTCTTCTCTCGGGTTTGCACACTCTCCATGGCGGGCCTAAGAACCGGGTCGCAGACTTCAGGCTCTTGCAACTGTGGCCCTACATGACAAATGGAGCGAAAGGCAAGCTCTGGTTTTTGAAAAGTGTGTGGCACTTCCCACTCTCACTCTCTGGCTCCTGCTCTGGTCATCTGACATGCCCGCTCCTGCTTCATCTTCTGCCATGGGTTAAAGTTCCCTAAGGCCTCTCCAGAAGCTGGGCAGATACCAGCACCTGGGCTGTACATGCCTGTACAGCCTTTAGAGCCATGAGCCAATTAAACCTCTTTTCTTTATAAATTATCCAGTCTCAGGTATTACTTTATAGCAATTCAAGAATGGCCTAACACGGCCAGGCGTGGTGGCTCATGCCTGTAATCACAGCACTTTGGGAGGCCGAGGCGGGTAGATCACCTGAGGTCAGGAATTTGAGACCAGCCTGGTCAACATGGTGAAACCCCGTCTCTACTAAAAATACAAAAATTAGCCAGGCGTGGTGGCAGGCACCTGTAATCTCAACTACCTAGGAGGCTGAGGCAGAAGAATTGCTTGAACTTGGGAGGAGGAGGTTGCAATGAGCCAAGGTCACACCACTGCACTCCAGCCTGGGTGACAGAGTGAGACTCTGTCTCAAAAAGAAAGAAAAAAAGAAAAAATAATAATGGCCTAATGCATCCCCAGTGTCTATTGTTGCCATCTTTATGTCCATGTTTACCCATTGTTTAGCTCCCACTTATAAGTGAGAAAGTGCAGTATTTGGTTTTCAGTTTCTGTGTTAATTACTTAGGATAATGGCCTCCAGCTGCGTCCACACTGCTGCAAAGGACATGATTTCATTCTTTTTTATGACTGCGTAGTATTCCATAGTATATATGTACCACATTTTCTTTATCCAGTTCACTGTTGATGGGCACCTGGGTTGAGTCCACATCTTTACATTTGCTACACAGTATAATTAGTTGCCAACATTAAAAACAGAAAGTTATACACACACATACCCCCTCCAATTTCCATTTTCTTTTGAAGAAAACAGTATCTAGTGTGCAATTCTACACAGAGCATGCTCCATAAGGTTTTCCATACTCTCCACCACTCCCTATAATCCCTGACTCTGAGGTCAATGGTTATCATTTGTCACTGTGCTTTTTGTAGCAAAAGAGTAAAGAGAATTATGTTTATGGCCTGCATCTGTCAAAAGTGAAAAACCAAAAACAAGATTAAAAGTTGAAGAGAACCTATATCTTTATGGAAATAAAGACTATTCCTACAAGATTGTTATGAAAAAAGCTTCTGTTGAAGGCACCACATGAAAAAATAAATGACTCTGCCAAGGTTAACAGTGAGAAGAAAAAACAAATGATGCTTCAGTTCAGTTAATCACACTATCTGCCTGGCCTCTGTAGGCCCCAAAGTCGAGTGGGGGCTTGATATAGAATAGGGGTGGGGTGGGTAGGGAGAGGGGCCAGTGAGAGAGTCCTGGGGAATATCGGAATTTACAGGCAGGTGGAGGAGCTGGAAAAGGAGCCTGAGAAACAGCACAAGAGTAAGAGGAAAATCAAGAGTACGTCACACTAGCAAAGATGGGGAAAACAGAGATTAAGGATAAGCAGTTCCCATAAAAGATGTTACAGTAGGCCAGGCACGGTGGCTCACACCTGTAATCCCAGCCCTTTGGGAGGCCGGGGCGGGCAGATCACAAGGTCAGGAGTTCGAGATCAGCCTGGCCAACATGATGAAACCCCATCTCTACTAAAAATACAAAAATTAGCTGGGCATGGTGGCAGACACCTATAATCCCAGCTACTCAGGAGACTGAGGCCGGAGAATTGCTTGAACCCAGGAAGTGGAGGTTCCAGTGAGCCGAGATCGTGCCATTGCACTCCAGCCTGGGCGACAAAAGCGAAACTCCGTCTCAAAAAAAAAAAATGGTACAGTAAAGGTATGTTTACTGATTCCTTTCTTGAATACACCAAAATCAACAGTAAAATGAGTAGTAGAAAAGAAGGCTTTACCTGCAATGAAAATAGAAAACAGCTACAGCCCAGATCATTGACCATAAGAAATATCTGCCAAATGTAATGAAAATTGGAACCAAAACAGGGGAGGTCACCTGGAGTAGATCCCTGCTCTGTTCCAGGTGACCTAGTAAAAGGAATTAAGAATCCTTTACTAGGACAATGAAAACTAGGGGCTTGGGAGGGTCATGGAAGAAGCAGAGAACATCCCCAAAGAGGCCCCAGTGTGCACAGCAGGGCTGATGACAGGGCAGTGTGGATGCCTCCTTTATTTTCCCCATCCCAGACTGGAGAAAATTGCTGGAAGGAGGCAAAGGGAGGCGGGGGGCCCACACAACCAATTTATCACTGCTGAGTCAGTTGAATACTTGAATACAGATATATATATATATTTTTTTTTTGAGATGGAGTATTGCTCTGTCCAGCCCAGGCTGGAGTGCAGTGGTGTGATCTTGGCTCACTGCAACCTCCGCCTCCTGAGTTCAAGTGATTCTTCTGCCTCAGCCTCTTCAGTAGCTGGAATTACAGGTGCTCGCCAACACAAACCAGCTAATTTTTGTATTTTTAGTAGAAACAGGGTTTCACAATGTTGGCCAGGATGGTCTTGATCTCTTGACCTCGTGATCCACCCACCTCGGCCTCCGAAAGTGCTGAGATTACAGGTGTGCCACCGCGCCTGGCCAGAATACAGGTAATTAAACAACTGTATCTAAATGAAATCTATCTATAAGCCCTGACAGCCACAGGGAGCTCAGGTGCTTTTCCAAAGGTGTCATGGAGGAAAGGGGATGCAAAAAAGAGGGAGAGAGAAGTAATCCAGTAGAGGAAATGTCAACTTGGTTCTTGGTTAGATACAACACGATTGAGTCAGAACTGCCAATTCCCTCTAAAAAAATCCCCCATCCCTTCCCCCAAATTATTTGAAAGCTAATTTGCAAATTAAACAAACGAATCTGAAATAATACTATGAAGAAAAACCATTCCCCAATGAAATGGGAGAAATAATAGCAAACAAAAGACAGATGATCAAAAAACACTTCAGAAAAAGTTACCCCAGCATTCTCTGTAGAATTCCAAATAAATTATGTAGCTGTCCCACCGTAAAGGACAGGGAGCATAACTCTCCACTCCTTAAGCATGGGCTGCATATAATGACTTCCTTCCTAAGACTGCAGTATGGAATGAAGGGGGAGCAAGCTTACAGTGGGGAAATCTGGTAAATACTACCTCGGACAGGTGATCAAAGGTCAGCATCAACAGTCATAAATCATGCTAATACAATGTGATGAGAATGGCATTTACCTCTGTGATCTTCCTCCCCAAAACCCATAATCCTCGTATCATGAGAAAAACATCTGACAAATACCAGCAGGGGGCATCCTATAATATTCTTGACCAGTACTCCTCAAGAACTTCAAAGTCATCAAAATCGAGGGAAGTCTGAGAAACTTTAACAGCCAAGAGGAGCCTAGGAGACATGAAACTAAATGTAATGTGGTGTTCTGGATGAGGCTCTAGAACAGAAAAATGACATTAGGTGAAAACTAAGGAAATCTGAATTTATTACGGACTTCAGTTAATAGCAATGTATCATTATCACTTCCATGATTGTAACAAATGTTCCATCCTAATGTAGGCGTTAATAATGGGAAACTGTGTAGGAGCTCTATGGGAATACTCTGTACTATATGCTCAATTTTTCTGTAAATCTAAAACTGTCCTATAAAAATAAAGTCTATTTTTAGAAAGTTATTCCAGCAAGCAGAAGAAAGATGTCAGACATATTTTTTCTATACTTGCAAAAGTTAAAGAAAGCATGGACTATTTCAAAAAAAGATACAAGGGAAAATAACAGATACATATTTTTAAAAAGAGAGAAAAAAGTGATGTGGTAGAAACTTAACTGAGAAATTGGAAATAACAGGAAAGCCCCCATAAAAATGAAAACTTCATTATAGAAACAGCCAGAAGTCAAATACATACTATGAAAACATAGATAGTACATGGAGGCCAGTCTTGAAAAAAAATCACCCAAAACAAAATGGAAAAATGCAAAGAGATAAAAGTGACTGCAGAAACCCTGACAAAAATGGATCAAGGAGATACAATGGATATATTATTTGTGTTTTGAAAAAATACATATAACAACTGGAATGGGAAAGTATTCCAAGATATGGCTGAGTTGGGGCGCGGTGGCTCACACCTGTAATCCCAGCACTTTGGGAGGCCAAAGCAGGCGGATCACCTGAGGTCAGGAGTTCGAGATCAGCCTGGCCAACATGATGAAACCCCGTCTCTACTAAAAACACAAAAATTAGCCGGGCATAGTGGCGGGTGCTCCAGCATGGGCAACAAGAGCGAAACTCCGTCTCAAAAAAAAAAATAGCTGGGCATGGTGGTGCTCGCCTGTAATCTCAGCTACTCAGAAGGCCGAGGAATGAGAATCGCTTGATCACTTGAACCCAGGAGGTAAGGGTGCAGTGAGCCGAGATTGAGCCAATGCACTCCAGCCTGCACAATGGGAGCAAGATCCCATTTCAAAAAAAAAAAAAAAAAATCAGGTGTCAGGCTTACTCACAGCAATACTCAAAGCTAAAAGGCAAAGGGGGAATGTTTGCAGAGTTCGAGTAAGTGGGAAAAAATACACCCCAAGAATTAGGCAAAGTGTTGCTTATTTAAAAGGTAACAAAACATTCCCAATTGAATTCTCAAAATGTATGGAATATAACACTTGGGGGGCATGGTGGCTCACACCTGTAATCCCAGCACTTTGAGAGGCCAAGGCAGGTGGATCACCTTAGGTCAGGAGTTTGAGACCAGTCTGACCAACATGGCAAAACCCCACCTCTACTAAAAATACAAAAAATTAGCCAGGCTTGGTGGCGGGCACCTGTAATCCCAGCTACTCAGGAGGCTGAGGCAGGAGAATGGCTTGATCCTGGGAGGCAGAGGTTGCAGTGAGCCGAGATCACACTATTGCACTCCAGCCTGGGTGACAGAGCGAGACTCTGTCTCAGGAAAAAAAAGAGAGAGAGTTAATTTCTTTATCTTCCTCTGGCAATGTCAACTGTTAGTTTGCAAAATTGACAAATCAGAAAAAATAAACTAAAATGGTTAACTTTACGGCTTGACTGGGCCATGGGGTGCTCAGATATTTGGCCAAACACTATTCTCCGTGGGTCTATGAGAGTGTTTCTGAATGAGATTCACATTTGAATCAGTAGACTGAGTAAAGCAGATTGCCCTCTCCAGTGTGGGTGAGGTTCATCCAATCCACCAAAGACAAGAATAGAGCAAAAGGTTAAGTGAAGGAGAATTTATCTCTGCCTATCTTCATGCTGGAACATCAGTATTCTCCTGCCTTTGGACTTGGACTTGAACTAGAACTTACACCATCAGCTTTCCCTGTTCTACAGTTTTCTGACTGTAAATCTTGGGACTTCTTGGATCCTATAGTTCCATGATTTCGTGAGCCAATTTCTTTTTTTTTCCTTTCTTACTTTTTTTTAAAGATAGGGTCGCCGGGCATGGTGGCTCACGCCTGTAATCCCAGCACTCTGGGAGGCCGAGGCGGGTGGATCACGAGGTCAAGAGATCGAGACCATCCTGGTCAACATGGTGAAACCCTGTTTCTACTAAAAATACAAAAAATTAGCTGGGCATGGTGGCGCATGCCTGTAATCCCAGCTACTCAGGAGGCTGAGGCAGCACAATTGCCTGAACCCAGGAGGCGGAGGTTGCAGTGAGCCAAGATCGCGCCATTGCACTCCAGCCTGGGTAACAAGACTGAAACTCCGTCTCAAAAAAAAAAAGATAGGGTCTCACTCTGTTGCCCAAGCTAGAGTGCAGTGACTCATTGTAACCTCAAACTGTTGAACTCAAGTGATCCTGCTGCCTCTCAGCCTCCGAAGTAGCTAGACTACAGGCATGTACCACCAAGCCTGCCTAATTTCTCCTTTTTTTTCCTTAGAGACAAGGTCTCACTGTCTTGCCCAGGCTGGTCCCACACTCCTGGTCTCAAGCAATCCTCCTGTCTCAGCCTCCCTAAGCAGCAGGATTACAGATATGAGCCACCATGCCCTGCCCCAATTTATTATTATACATATTATTATACACTGCATAATTACATGTTGGTCAATGAAAGACCACACATACAGTGGTAGTTTCATAAGGTTATGATGGAGCTGAAAAATTCTTATCACCTAGTGACAACTTAGCCATCCTAATGTCATAAAGTAATGCATAACTCGTGATTATGTTGATGCTGGTATAAATAAACCTATTGTGCTCCCAGTTGTATAAACATCTAGCACATATAATTATGTACACTACACAATCCTTGATGATAATAAATAACAGTATTACTGGTTTATGTATTTACTATACTATCTTTTATTGTTATTTTATTTTATTCATTGAGATATAGTCCCACTCTGTTGCCCAGGCTGGAGTGCAGTGGCACAATCTCAACTCACTGCAACCTCTGCCTCCCCGGTTCAAGTGATTCTCCTGCCTCTGCCTCCCAAAGTGCTGGGATTACAGGCATGAGCCACTGCGCCTGGCCATATAGTTTTTTAAGTTAACTGTAAAACAGCCTCAGGCAGGTCCTTCAGGAAGTATTTCCGAAGAAGGTATTGTTATCATAAGGAGATGACAGCTCTATACATGTTGTTGCCCCCAAAGACCTCCCAGTGGGACAAGACATGGTGGTAGAAAGAAGGCAGTGATATTGATGATCTTTTTTTTTTTTAAGATGGGGTTTCACCATGTTGGCCAGGCTGGTCTTGAACTCCTGACCTCAGGTGATCCACCCACCTCAGCTTCCCAAAGTGCTAGGATTACAGGCGTGAGCCACCGTGCCTGCCGATATTGATGATGTTGACCCTAGGCTAATGTGAGTGTTTGTATCTTAGATTTTAACCAAAAAAAAAAAAAAAAAAAAAAGGAAAAAAATTCTAAAAGTTAAAAAAAATGGGACAAGGATATAAGGAAAGAATATATTTTTGTACAGCCATTCAATGTTTGTGTTTTAAGCTATTATTACAAAAGAGGCAAAAAGTTGAAAAACTTAAAAGTGTATAAAATAAAAAAGTTACAGTAGTTTATGTATGCTGTCATTATTATGTAAAGAAAAAAACTTTTTATAAATTTAGTGTAGCCTAAGTATACAGTGTTTATAAAGTTTACTGTACTATTCAGTAATGTCCTAGGCCTTCACGTTCACTCTCCACTTACTGACTCACCCAGATCAACTTCCAATACTGAAAACTCCATTCAGGGTAAGTGTCCTACACAGGTGTATCGTTTTTTACCGTTTTTTAGTATTAGTATTTTTTTGTAGAGATGAGGTCTCCCTATGTTGCCCAGGCTGGTCTCAAACTCCTGGCCTCAAGCAATTCTCCCGCCTCAGCTTCCTGAAGGGCTGAGATTACAGGAGCAAGCCACCTCGACTGGCTGTTTCGTACTATATTTTTACTGTACCTTTTCTATGTTTAGATATACAAATACTTACCATTGTAATTGTGTTACAATTGCCTACAGTATTCAGTACAAAAACACTGTAAATTAAAAATAAAATTATAAGCCCTCCGACTGACTGAAGGGACCATCTGTTGGCCAAGGGGACTCCAAAGTAACCTTGAAAACTGAGTTCTCAGGGCCAGGCAGTGTGGCTTATGCCTGTAATCCTAACAGTTTGAGAGGCTGAGGCAGGAGATTACTTGAGGCCACAAGTTCAAGACCAGCGTAAGCAACATAGCAACTCCCAGCATCTACTCCCACATTTAAAAAATTGTTTTAATTAGCCATGCATGGTGGCACATACCTGTAGGCCCAACCATTCAGGAGACTGAAGTTGTAGAACCACCTGAGCCTAAGAGTTTGAGGCTGTAGTAAGCTATGAGCACCCCACTGCACTCCAGACTGTGTGACAGAGCAAGACCATGTCTCAAAAAGAAAAGAAAAGAAAACAGCCAGACATGATGGCTCACACCTGTAATCCCAGCACTTTGGGAGGTTGAGGCAGGTAGATCACAAGGTCAGGAGTTCGAGACCAGCCTGACCAACACGGTAAAACCCTGTCTATACTAGAAATACAAAAATTAGCTGGGCATGGTGGCACACACCTGTAATCCTAGCTATTCATGAGGCTGAGGCAGGAGAAGGAGAATCACTTAAGCCCAGGAGGTGGAGGTTGCACTGAGCTGAAATCATGCCACTGCACTCCAGCCTGGGTAACAGAGCAAGACTCTGTCTCAAAAATAATAATAATAATAATAATAATAATAAAGAAGAAGAAGAAGAGGAGGGGAGAGGAGGGAGCCTCCCTCTGCACTAAAAAAATCTGCCCCTCGTGGAGGCTTATGCCTGTAATGCCAGCATTTTGGGAGGCAAAGGCAGGGAGATCACCTGAGGTCAGGAGTTTGAGACCAACCCGGCCAACATGGTGAAACCCTGTCTCTACTAAAAATAAAAAATTAGCTGGGTGTGGTGGCACACTCCTGTAGTCCCAGCTACTCGGAAGGCTGAAGCAAGAGAATCACTTGAACTTGAGAGGCAGAGGTTGCAGTGAGCAGAAATCGCGCCACTGCACTCTAGCCTGGGCAACAGAGTGAGACTCCATCCAAAAAAAAAAACAAAAAAAAAAAAAAGGAAGGAAAGAAGGAAGGAAAGCCAGACACATACCAACCAACCCCTTGTTCTTTGCCTGATAAGAGTCCACTGACCACAAAGTAGCTCTGGCCATTCTATGGAGAATACACAGTGAGGGTTTTCACCTCCTCTGCATCATCTTTTGATATGAGAGGGCTGAAAACTCCACCCTTGGATTATACTAACCCTGCCATTTTTTTTGAACATGGGTCCCATGTAGAAGCATGAAGTTCAATTGCACAAGCACGTTTCTCCTTTCATAACTATTCATACTCTTCCTATAGTTTATTGAGTATATATATCCCGCCACCCTACTCAGCATAAATTTCTGTTCCCTTTGTTCATCCCTCGAGGTGTCTGTTTCCGGATTCTGGCTGGAGGCTATGCTTCCCAGTGTCAGAATAGTCATCCTGCAGTCTGCAAACCTTTATGAATGTTCCATGGTGAGCAGATCTATGCAAACCTATCACCAAAGGCCAAGAAATAAGCTGAGAAGCCAAAAAAAAAAAAAATGAGACTGACAAATCCAGTTTCTCAGAGAGAAACATTTAAATGGGACATCTGGCCAGGAACAGTAGCTCATGCCTGTAATCTCAGCACTTTGGGAGGCTGAGGCAGGAGGATGACTTGAGGTCAGGAGTTCAAGACCAGCCTGGCCAACATGGTGGAACCCCATCTCTACTAAAAATTCAAAAATTAGCCAGGTGTGGTGGTGGGCGCCTATAATCCCAGCTACTCGGGAGGCTGAGGCAGGAGAATTGCTCGAACCCTGGAGGCAGAGGTTGCAGTAAGCCAAGATCGCACCACTGCACTCCACCCTGGGTGACAGAGGGAGACTTCATCTCAAAATAAAATAAAAGGGACATCTGAACAGAAGCATAGTCTCAGATGGCTTCCACTGATTTCTATGCCATTGCTTCTGAGCCCCAGGGCTTGGAAACCATAAGGAAGGAATACGTAGGACAATTGAAGTTCACCACTCAGGGAAAGGCAAGAATGCTATATGAATCTGTTTAAGGGCAAGATTTATGGTCAGAGTTGTTTTGATCCAAAAACATAATTTAAAATAACAGTATAGATAAAGTCGGCTGGGCGCAGTGGCTCACCCCTGTAATCCCAACACTTAGGGAAGCCAAGGCGGGAAGATAACCTGAGGCCAGGAGTTCAAGACCAGCCTGGCCAACATGGCGAAGCCCTGTCTCTACAAAAAAAAAATACAAAAAATTAGCTGGGTGTGGTGGTGTGTGCCTGTAATCCCAGCTGCTTGGGAGGCTGAGGCAGGAGAATCACTTGAACCCAGGAGGTGGAGGTTACAGTCAGCTGAGATCACACCATTGCAGTCCAGCCTGTGTGACAAAGTGAGACTCCATCTAAAAAAAAGAAAAAAACGCCGGGTGCGGTGGCTCACGCCTGTAATCCCAGCACTTTGGGAGGCCGAAGTGGGCGGATCACGAGGTCAAGAGATCGAGACCATCCTAGCCAACATGGTGAAACCCCGTCTCTACTAAAAAATACGAAAATTAGCTGGGCGTAATGGCACATGCCTGTAGTCCCAGCTACTCGGGAGGCTGAGGCAGCACAATTGCTTGAACCCAGGAGGCAGAGGTTTCAGTGAGCCAGGATCGCGCCACTGCACTCCAGCCTGGTGCCTGGTGACAGAGTGAGACTCTGTCTCAAAAAAAAAAAATTTATGTGGATGGTTTGCTGCTGGGGGCTTCATCTTCAACATCATCTTGTCCCATCTTTTTATTTATTTTTTATTTTATTGTATTTTATTTTTATTTTATTTTATTTTTAAAGAGATGGGGGTCTCACTATGTTGCCCAGGCTACAGTGCAGTGGGTCTCCACAGGCGCGATCCCACTACTGATCAGCACAGGAGTTTTGACCTGCTCTGTTTCCAACCTGGGCCGATTCACCCCTCCTTAGGCAAGCTGGTGGTCCCTGCTCCCAGGAGGTCACTATATTGATGCCGAACTTAGTGTGGACACCCGATCGGCATAGCGCACTACAGCCCAGAACTCCTGAGCTCAAGCGATCCTCCCACCTCAGCCTCCTGAGTAGCTGGTACTACAGGCACGCACCACTGCGCCCGGCCTTGTCCCATCTTAAAATGAGTTATCCATTTATAAACTTCATAAACTTTATAAAGCATCAGTGATTTCACCATTCTTCTACCCAAACTTCACCATGAATTTGATGTTTGTTCTTTCTTCACTTTTAGCAGAATTCATGTTACTCTGATAGAACTTTATTTTCTTTTTCCTTTTTTTTTTTTTTTTTTCCGAGACGGAGTTTTGCTCTTCTTGCCCAGGCTGGAGTGCAATGGTGCGATCTTGGCTCACCGCAACCTCCACCTCCCAGGTTCAAGCAATTCTCCTGTCTCAGCCTCCTAAGTAGCTGGGATTACAGGCATGTGCCACCATGCCAAGCTAATTTTGTATTTTTAGTAGAGACAGGATTTCTCCATGTTGGTCAGGCTGGTCTTAAACTCTGGACCTCAAGTGATCTGCCCACCTCAGCTTCCCATAGTGCTGGGATTACAGGTGGGAGCCACCATGCCTGGTTTTTTGTTTTTGTTTTTTTTTTTTAGAGCAGCTTTATTCATAACTGCCATAGATTGGAAGCAACCAAAATGCCCTTCAGTAGGTGAGTGGATAACCATAGTCCATCCAGACAGTCCATCTACTCAGAACTAAAAAGAAATGCACTGTCGTACTGTGAAAAGACATAAGAAAGTTTAACAACATGCTGCTAAGTGAAAGAAGCCAGTTGAAAAGGCTGTATACCGTAGAATTCCCACTACACGACACTCTGGAACAGGTAGCACCATGGAGACAGGAAAAGGATCAGTGGTGGTCTGGAGGGAGGGATGAATGGATGGAGCACAGGGCCTTCTTGGGGCAGTAAAACTGCTGAGTGCGGTGCTATAATGGTGGATGCACAGTGGATATTCATTTATCAAAATCCACAGCTGGGCACAGTGGCTCACGCCTGTAATCCCAGGACTTTGGGAGGCCGAGGTGGGCAGAACACCTGAGGTCAGGAGTTCAAGACCAGCCTGGCCCACATGGCGAAACCCCGTCTCTACTAAAAATAGAAAAATTGGCTGGGCGTGGTGGCAGGCACCTGCAATCCCAGCTACTCTGGAGGCTGAGATGGCAGAATCGCTTGAACCCGGGAGGTGACTGTTGCAGTGAACTAAGATCGCACCACCGCACTCCGGCCTGGGCAACCGAGGGAGACTCTGCCTCAAAGAAAAAAAAAAAAATACAGAGCGTGCCACACCAAGAGGGACACCCATGTAAACTGTGGACTTTGGGTGATCATCATGTGGCCACATAGGGTCATTATTGTAACAAACACACTACTTGGGGTAGAGGGTGTTGATAATGGGGGAGGCTATGCATGTGTACGAGGGGGTCTGTGGGAACTCTATCATCTGCTCAGTTTTGCTGTGAACCTAATATAGCTCTAAAAAATAAAATCTATTATAAAATAAAAACAGGCTGGGTATGGTGACAGACACCTGTATTCCCAGCTGCTTGGGAGGCTGAGGTAGGAGGATTGCTTGAGACCAGGGGTTGAGACCAGCCTGAGCAACACAGTGAGAACCCCCCCATCTCTGCAAAAACTTTTAAAAATTAGCCAAGCATGGTGGCACGCACCTGTACTCCCAGCTATTCACGAGCTGAGGAGTGAGGATTGCTTGAGCCTGGGAGTTCGAGGCTGCAGTGAGCTATAACAATACCACTGCACTCCAACCTGGATGACAGAGTGAGACCCCATCTCAAAAACAAAAAACAAAACAATCTAAACCTCACAAAAAATGAACTCAAATGGATCATCTATTTAAATGTCAAATGTAAAACTATAAAACTTTAATAAGAAAACATAGGCGAAGGCCGGGCGTGGTGGCTCACGCCTGTAATCCCAGCACTTTGGGAGGCCGAGGCGGGTGGATCACGAGGTCAAGAGATGGAGACCATACTGGTCAACACGGTGAAACCCCGTCTCTACTAAAAATACAAAAAAATTAGCTGGGCGTGGTGGCGCATGCCTGTAATCCCAGCTACTCAGGAGGCTGAGGCAGGAGAATTGCCTGAACCCAGGAGGCGGAGGTTGCAGTGAGCCGAGATTGCGCCATTGCACTCCAGCCTGGGTAACAAGAGTGAAACTCCGTCTCAAAAAAAAAAGAAAACATAGGCGAAAATTCCTGGGACCTGGGAGTCATTGAGGAATTCTTAACCATGACCCCAAAAGCAGATCCTTAAAATTAAAAAGGAAAAAAATCAATAAATCGACTTCACCAAAATTAAAAAGAAAAAAAAAAAAAAACACGTTTCTCTTCAAAACCCTCATTAAGAGGATGTAAATAAAAAGCTACAGACTGGGACGGAATATTTACAAACCACTCATGTACAAAAAGCCTTGCATCTAGAACACATAACCAGAAGGTGCAGCTCAGAGCAGGACTAAGAGGATAAGCAATGGCGGACGTGACGGCTGCAACCGCGCTCCATGAGTGAGTGGCCGCTGCACGCTGGCCCGAACGTCCAAGGCAGCTCTCGTGGCCTCCAGCTGACAGTGCCACCCGGGATCAACCCAAGGCCAGAAGGCTCGACCGTACGCTGGAGACCCATCCTGGGCACCTCCCATGTTCCTTGTGGGAACATCTGCTTCTGCAGAAGATGGAAGAGGTTCAGGTGGGAAGCCGTGCTGATGGAATTTGGGAAGAAGGAATGAAGAGAGTGGAGGGGAGTGAGGGAGGCAGGCCCCTGAATAGCCAGGTGGATGCGCTCCAGGGAAGAGGACTCGGGCTCTGCCCAGGCCGTCTACAATTTCTCACTAATGTTACTGCCGTTTACTGGGGCTCTGAACAACACCAAGTTTTATTAATACATCCATAGAATGTCAGATGGTGACATTCTATCTCATTGATGCTGAGGTGCACTCTCTCATTTTACCATCTCTAACGTCGGGGGGCGCCTTATAATCAACAGGCCGCAGAAAAGGTCAGAAGCCACACTCACAAGAACTAGGAAGTGAATTAAAAAATATTCTTTGTCCTTGATCATCGTGGCACACAGACTCACCCTGCAAACACAATCACTAGGGAAGGTGCATCTCCAAGGCAACGCCAGCCTGTCTTTCCTGCCACTCCCCAATCCCGCCCCCAATCCCAAGAAAGCCCAAATGCAAACAGACCCAGGCGAGCTGGGCCCCTCCCCAGCTCCTGACCAGCAGCCCTGGATTCCTGGGGAGGGTGCAACTGACTGTCTTGACTGCCACAGAATAACCAAGAAAGCCTGACGATCTGCGAAAGCCTGACGATCTGCCTAATCCTGGCAGGGGAAGGGCAGTTCCGTCTGTGTAAGACTCGCTGCTGCGTTGCAGGAGCCTCCGCAGAGCCTGGGCAGCAGAGCGCAGTGTACAACTAGGGCATCTCCCCTTCCCCACCAACACACACACACACACACACAGTGCACAGGGCCACAGAGGCACAGCCCCAGGCCCGGAGCACACGACTGCCCACAAATGTCCTCACCAGCCTTAAAGGGCAGGCCACGTCCACATGACTTCAAACATCAACACTACACTAGGATGCAACCGGAAAGCTGAGTCAGGGCTACACACCACCTACGCCCCCATCTGTGTCCTCCCCTAACCCCGTCAACTGAGTCTGCACGGGGACCAGCTGGGACCCTTGGGTACATAGCTGCAGCCTCTGGAGGGCATTTACACCCCCAGCTACGAATACTTATTGTGGTTCAGCTGGAAGGTGGCTCCAGCTCTGACTATCTCCTCAGGACACACATGGGGCTTTCCGCCATTCTCCCTGAAGGGGCTGGCCTGCTTGGAACCAGAAGTCTCTGCAGATAAGGCCACCTGCGGTGACCTGAGAGCTCAGTGGCTTAGAGGAAGCTAACTCCAGCACTCCCCAGCCACAGAGCAAGGGGCTCTTTTCAAACTGATTTTTCATCCTTCTTATTGTCTCAAAGTAGATCCTGTTCAGACATATTATAATAAAGTTAGTAAGAATTTATTTTGGGGCCAAAATTTTTAAAATCCATGCACAGTTTTTTTCATAATATGCATTTTTAATAAACTTTTTAAGACCCCTCATATATATAGGACTCTAGTATGAGTCTGAAAGCCTTAGAACCAGGAAATCCAATGGTGTAAGTTTTATTCTGATTCTGAATCGAAAACCAGAATCTTAGCTCAAAGACAGAGAATGTAAATTTTCCCTTAGTTGGCCTTTTACTCTAGTCAGCCCTTCAGTGCACTGGATAAGCCCCACTCACTCTGGGGAGGACAATCTGCTTTACTTAGTTTAGCAATTCAAATGCTAATCTCATCCAGAAACACCTTCATGGTTATATTCAGACTATGTTTAACCAAATATCTTGGCATCCCATGGCCCGATCAAGTTGGCACATAAAATTAACGTCACCAGTCCACCCCTTGTCAACTTGGCACCCACGTGTCTTCTGAAACCATTCTTATTCTCCAGATGAAAACAATCAGCCCAGTGTGGTGGCTCATGTCTGTAATCCCAGCACTTTGGGAGGCCGAGGGGAGCGGATCACGAGGTCAGGAGTTTGAGACTAGCCTGGTCAACATGGTGAAACCCCATCTCTACTAAAAATAAAAAATTAGCTGGGTGTGGTGGCGGGCACCTGTAATCCCAGCTACTAGGGAGGCTGAGGAAGGAGAATTGCTTGAACCCAGGAGGTGGAGGTTGCAGTGAGCCGAGATCATGCCATTACACTCCAGCCTGGGTGACAGGGAAAGACTCCGTCTCAAAAATAATAATAATAATAAAAAACAGTGACAAGGTCATAATTCTACCCAACATGATACGGTCATTCTACATACAACTGAAAATGCATTACCTCTTCCCCAGAAGAGAAGGCAAAATCCTTAAATGATGTTTATTGTTCTTCTTGATATCTCATAACTTAACCACTATTATGTAAAATTTAAAATAGTTAAATACTTTGATATAGAGTCAACACATTTTATGTTACAAGAAAGGAAATAAGAGAGGAAAGAAAACAAGGATATTTTATATATATTCATTACAAAATAAGAAGGTGTACATCCAAGACCAGCCTGGGCAAAATGGTGATACCCCATCTCTATTAATAACAATAATTTAAAAACTAAAAATAAATTTTTAAAAAAGGAGGAGTACTTACAATAATTACAGTCTTCATTTCTGTAAGTGGTCATGTGGTCATAGCTGATATTTATAGCTACCTTTTTCCACTACCCATTCTGTATTTCCTTTGCCTTCAGCAAGCACCTCAGCTGGTTGTGGTTCTTTAGCTGGTGGAGTGAACCAAACCTTCATTCCTGCTGGATCTGGGCCATTAGAAGTCCTGCCTGGATTGGGTTGTTGTAGTTTTCCATCCACACTAATCACAGGCATGACAATACTAAGAGACGCTCTCAGGGGTCTCCTGTATTCCAGGCATCCTCCTCCTCACCTTCATTGTGAAGTAGAAGCCCAATTTCCCCTTGGTAGACAGGATCAATCACCAACCAGCACAGTAATTCCCTTTTTTGCCTGTTGATTCAGAGGTATAAGGAGTCTGCAGTGATTGGGTGGCACTCTTAAGATCCAGTTCAATTGAATTATTGTTATGTCTCTTGGTGGGAGAATTGTTCCCTTTGGAACTAAAACCAGTAGACCAGCATAGCATAAAGTTTCAGAAACAGGAAGCAAAAATTTTGCTAGTGGGTCACTAGGGATAATAGTGAGTGGTGCGACTCCCTTTTCTACCCCTTGATTCCTGGGCCAGTGAATCTTGGCTATGGGAGAAACAGCACCATATGATGGATGCTCATTCAGAGCACACTTAGTCCCCTGGAGAACATATCGCTGCAGTCCCGCAATATATTGCCATCTAGCTGATGCTGTAACTGCATCTTCAAATAATCCTATCATCTTATCAAGCCTATTGGTTCATGGAACATGGTAAGACCAGTGAATTCCAGGAGGATGGGCTCATTGCTATACTTCTTTTGCTGAAAAATGAGTTTCTAAATCAGAAGCAATGCTGAGTGGAATATCATGACAATGGATAAGGCATTCTATAAGGCCACAAATGGTAATTTTGGCAGAAGCAGTGTGTGCAAGCATGGAAAATTGTTATCCAGAGTAAATTTCTGTTCCAATGAGAACAAAATACTGCTTCTTCCAAGATGAAAATAGTCTAATGTAATCAATCTGCCGCCAGGTAGCTGGCTGATCATGCTGGGGAATGAGGCCACATCAGGGACTCTGTGTTGGTTTCGGCTGCTGGCAGATGTGGCATTCAGCAGTGGCTGTAGCCAGGGCAGCCTTGGTGAGTGGAAGGCCATGTTACTAAGCCCATACATAATGTCCATCCTGGCCACAATGGCCACTTTATTCATAATCCCACTGGCCAGTGGCAGGGGTTCCTAGAGAATGAGGCTAACTGGTATCTACAGAATGGGTTATCCAATCGATTTATTATTTTAATAAATAACTTCTGAGATCACCCTCTGGTAAGCATTCACATGGGATACAAATATCTTCATAATTTTCCCACTCAAGAGGTCTATCCACATACCTCTACCCCAAATTTCCTTGTCACCAATTATCCAATCATGTTTCTTCCAAGTCCCTGATCACCCATCCAAACCATTGACCACAGAACATGAATCAGAATATACTTGCACATCTGGCATTTATCCTTTCAAGAAAAGTGAATGGACAGGTGCACTGCTTAAACTTCTGCCCACTGGGCCACGTGCATGGTGCATGCCTGTAATCCCAGCAACTCAGGATGGTGAGGCAAAAGGATTGCTTGAGCCCAGGAGCTCAACACCACCCTACAAACATAGTTGACACTGCCCTTAAAATTTTTTTTAAATTAACCAAGGAAGAAGATGGGGGATAAGTGAAAATAAACCCAGCTTGCAGCACACTCCGCATTAATCACTAGGTCAGCTTGCTCCCTGACCTGCTTCTTCATGGTGGTTTGGTGCCTATTGTCCTAAAATCACGTTGACCTTAAATTATTCCCCTAAACTATCCTATAGATAACACCTAAACATTATGAAACATTAAGATTTCCCTTTGAGGCTGGGTGTAGTGGCTCATGCCTATAATCCTAGCACTTTGGGAGGCTGAGGTGGAAGGATTGCTTGAGCCCAGGACTTCAAGACCAGCCTGGGCAATATAGTGAGACCCTGTCTCAAAAAAAAAAAAAAAAAGACCCTTTGAGATATTCCTTCAGGTCCTGCATACTGAGGAAACTACTGGCTCAACTGAGAACCCCACGGACACCAGCTGATCTGAAAGATTCCACTGACTAACCTGGCCTGAAGGGCCCCACTAACTCAAATGGTCTGAAGAACCCCACTGACTCAACTGGTCTGAAAAATACTATTCATTCAGCTGGTCTAAAGGACCCCACTGACTCCAGTGGATCTGAAGGACCTCACTGATACCAGCTGATCTGAAGTAACCCACTAACACCAACTGATCTGAAGGACCCCACTGACTTGGCTGGCCTAATAAACCCCAGTAACTGAGCTGGTCTGAAGGACTCAACTGACAGTAGCTGATCTGAAGGACCCCACTGACTCAGCTGATCTGAAGGACCCCATGAGGAGTTGACTCACCGAAGAATGCAGTTTCCACATCCTGATTATTTTCTCTCTCTTGTGCTGGCCAATGAACGATTCCAATTCTCCAGCCCCCTCATCCCCCACAATCCCCTTAAAAACTCCAACTCAGAACTCCGATGGGGAGATGAATTTGAGGATCTCCTTCCAGCTCCTTGTCTGGATGCCCATGATAATTAAATGTTTTCTCTGTTGCATCCCTGCTGTCTTGGTGTAATTGGTCTGTTACTGTGCAGGAGGCATATGAACCTGTTGGTCATGTAACAAAGTGAGATCCCACCTCTTTTTATTTCTTTTTTAGATTTTGTTAAACCATAACATTTATTGACAAATAGTAATAGTGACAATAATAGTGACAGCTCATTGAAATTGTTAAGATAAACTGGTTGCTGCAACAGCTGCTCTCTTGGGTTTAGATGCTGTTCCTCCAGGGAATCCATGCTTGAATCTGTGGTATACAATTTTTAGGTGCTTCATTCAATCAGTCACAGTGATATTTTGTCTTGCAGACTTTGCACTCCAGTTATACTTTCTCTTGCACTTGGCAGGGTAGTCACATTTGTCACAGGTAGACTTCTGAAGGTGATAGGCCTTAGAGCCACAGCAATGACACAACATGTGTGTCTTATCCTAACACTTTCAAAACGACGACTTTCCCTTCATCATCTCACTTCTGCAGCCTAGAACAAAGAGACTGGAGACCTTGTCTCTTAGTAAAAAATTTAAAAATACACGTTCTGTCCACCGAGAGTATTTTCCTTCATCACTGTCCTTCAGGGATGTCACAGAAAGGGGCTGTAGTGCTACAACACTCTTGGGTGGTGCATACATTCATGCAGAACCAGGCCCAAGTCTTCCCTTCTGTCAACTGATCACAGGGAACTCCCCATGAAGTCATAGGGGCAATATGGGAGACAAATGTAATATAGCAGTGATGGTGGCATTGGCCCATCTGGAGCAGCCAACTGCAGTGGGAAAGGTGAGTCCAGGGCTGTGCACTCTGTGGAGTTGGTGGGGGCTAGGAACAGGCAGGAGCCCTGCCTCCTACTGAGTTGGTTTAAAAGATTAAAATTATATAGATCGTTTATAAAATTTTGAAAAACACATTTAATTGGCTTCATGTTGTTTTCATTAAGGCTTATTGTTTGGAAAATTGTCTCCTCTCTGAAAGAATGAAGGTTTTCATCTTGTTTTTGAAATCCTTCAGTTAACACTTTGGTTAAATAAGTGACTTATTTTACAATGACCTGTGATCCTATTTTGTGATATCAATTGTTGTAAACCTTTGATATTTGACAAACTTTCCAAAATCAAATTATAAATTATGTCTTTTTCTGATCTAATTATTCCTTTAAGATACTGAGTTTCCCTAAATTCCAAAAATGATTTGGCTTATTTGGTACAAAAATTATATAAAAAGCATCATCAAATATAAAATGGTGTTTGGTTTTCTTTGGACTAAATATGTTATTGGTATGTGTTCCAAAATTGTGGGAAACTCCTGTAATTCTAATATGACTTTGTGTACATTATCAGTAATAATCAAAATTATTATGTTAAAATTATTGTGTGCCACAGATGTAACAAATTTCCTTGTCAACGTGTCTTTGACTATGGCTGCCCTAAAACTTTTTATCATCCATGGACAATTGTTGTATTGTTTTGATCCCCTTTACAAGGTGGTTTTATAATCAGCTATAAAACTCTAACAGGTACTCTAGTATGCAGATTTTCTTTTTAATAAAAAAAAATTTTTTTAAGACAGAGTTTCACCATGTTAGCCAGGATGTCTCGATCTCCTGACCTTGTGATCCGACCCCCTCAGCCTCCCACAGTGCTGGGATTACAGGCGTGAGCCACTGCACCCGGCCTAGTATGTGGATTTTTTATAACTTTGGAGATTGTGACATTGGAATAGAGGAAAAACTCTCAGGACTAATCAGGAGCTAAAATGTTCACGAATATCAAGCAGAACAGGAATTAACTGCATGAACTGAACTAATCTTTTTGATTTTTTGCTTAAAATATTGCTGATCCTGGCTAGGCATGGTAGCCCATGCCTGTACCAGCATGGCCAACATAGTGAAAACCCATCTCTACTAAAAACACAAAAATTAGCCAGGCATGGTGGCGGGTGCCTGTAATCCCAGCTATTTGGGAGGCTGAGGCAGGAGAATTTCTTGAACCTGGGAGGTGGAGGTTGCAGTGAGCCAAGATTGTGCCACTGCACTTCAGCCTGGGTGACAGAGCAAGACTCCACCTCAAAAAAAAGCTGGGCATGGTTGCTCGTGCTTGTAATCCCATTACATTACTTTGGGAGGCTGAGGCGGACAGATCACAACGTCAGGAGTTTAAGACCAGCCTAACCAATATGGTAAAAACCTGTCTCTACTTTAAAAAAATACAAAAATTAACTGGGCATGGTGGCAGGTACCTGTAGTCCCAGCTACTTGGGAGACTGAGGCAGCAGAATCACTTGAACCTGGGAGGCAGAGGCTGCAGTGAGCCAAGACTGCTCCATTGCACTCCAGCCTAGGTGACAAGAGGGAGACCTCTCCCTGCTTTGAGCTGTCTCCACCTTTCTGGACAGAACCAATGTACTTCTTATACATATTGATTCTCATGTCTCCCTAAGATGTATAAAACCAAGCTGTCCCCTGACCACCTTGCACACATGTCGTCAGGACTTCCTGAGGCTGTGTCACGGGTGCAGTACTCAACCTTAGCAAAATTAACTTTCTCAATTAACTGGGACCATCTCAGATATTTGAGGTTCACAGCCATGCCCAACTTTTTTTTGTTGTTTTGTTTTGGTTTTTTTGAGACGAAATCTCGCTCTGTCGCCCAGGCTGGAGTGCAATGACGCAATCTCGGCTCACTGCAACCTCCAGCTCCCGGATTCAAGTGATTCTCCTGCCTCAGCCTCCCTAGTAGCTGGGATTACAGGCACCCACCATCATGACCGGCTAATTTTTTTTTTTTTTTTTTTTTTTTTTTGTATTTTTGTAGAGAAGGGGTTTCACCATGTTGGCCAGGCTGGTCTTGAACTCCTGACCTCAGGTGATCCGCCCACCTCAGCGTCCCAAAGTGCTGGGATTACAAGTGTGCCTGGCTATGTTTTGCTTTTTTAATTTTTGTAGAGAGAGGGCCTCACTATGCTGCCCATGCTGCTCTTGAACTCCTGGCCTCAAGCTATCCTCCTACCTGGACTTCACAAAGTGCTGGGATTACAGGCATGACCCATCATGCCTGGCCACAGATTTATTTCTCACAATAATGGTGAAAGGTAGGTCTTCTGGATCCTTCCAGTGTGGGTAAATAGTTTTTGAATGACAATCCCTCTAAGTTTCCAATTTTCCTAAGCCTTTGAATATCTTCCTCTACATTAAACCAAGGAAACCAACGCATGTTTGGAATTTCTAATTTACTCATGACCCACCTTTGGTCCCTGTCTCAGCTAAATAGCTAGATAAATTTTTAGCCAGGCATGGTGGCACGTGCCTGTAGTCCCAGCTACTCAGGAGGCTGAGGTGGGAGGATCACTTGAGCCCAGGAGTTCTGGGTTGCAGTGCGCTATGGCGATCGGGTGTCCGCACTAAGTTCGGCATCAATATGGTGACCTCCTGGGAGCGGGGGACCACCAGGTTGCCTAAGGAGGGGTGAACTGGCCCAGGTCGGAAACAGAGTAGGTCAAAACTCCCGTGCTGATCAGTAGTGGGATCGCGCCTGTGAATAGCCACTGCACTCCAGCCTGGGCAACATAGGAGATCCCATCTCAAAAAAAAAAAAAAGACAAAAGACAAATTTTTAGAGCCCTTCCTAACTCTCTGAGGTGCCACATTAAATGTAGAACCTCTACTTAGTAAGCCCATACAAATAAATTTGACCAGATCCAGTTTTATGTTCCTTCCACCATTATCCCACACCTTCAATATCTATTCCCATACATGTTCCCAAAATTTCTGTCTGTATAAATTAGAACTCTTAAGCTGTTCTTTCAGAGTGTTGCACACTTCCTCATGGGTCACACTTTGTCCCTAACCTTAGGGGCATGCTGGGATTTGAGTCTAGTTACAGGTCTAGAAGCAAAGAGCGCAGGTGGGGAAGGGTCCTGAGGAGCACCAGCTTTGTCCTGCTTGGCAACTGCCTCAGGCAGGCCATTACAGTTTCTCAGGTAATGCAAGGTTAGACCTCTCAGGTAGGATGCTTCCTCTGGGGATGGGGAGAACTTTTTAACTGGCAAAGATCCATCAGAATTTAGGGGCTTAACGTCTCCAGCTACATCAGGGTGATGAGGTTCATAAATCTAAAAAAGAGAGAGCTTTATTTTTCATAAAGGGTTGTAGCCTACAGGGCAGCCATTCTGACAGGCTGGGAAGCATAGCCTCCAGTCAGAAGCCAGAAACAGACACTTTAAGGGAGGGGCAAAGGGAAGAGAAATTTATGCTGAGTGGGGTGGCCAAATATACATATTTAATAAGTTAAAGGAGTGATGAGTTTTATGAAAGGAGAAACACACTCATGCGCAATTGAGCTTCATGCTTCTCCATGGGCCCCTCGTTCAAAAAATGGTGGCATTAGCATGATCTAAGGGTAGTTTTCAGCCCTCTGGCATCAAAAGGTGAAGCAGAGGACATGAAAACCCTCATTGTGTATTCTCTGTAAACTGGCCAGTCAAGGATCTCTTATCAGGCAAAAAAAGGAGGGGCAATATCAGGCAGTTGGTTGATATCGCTGGTGAGTCTTTTGAAAAGGCTAGTTTCTGTTTAGCCCTTAGATTAGAAAGCCTAAACTGGTTAGGGAGGGAGGGGTGAGCATAGGGAGGCATGCCTGACCTCTTCCCATCATGACCAAGAACTCAGTTCTCAAGTTTACTCTGGAGTCCCCTTTGCCAGGAGAGGGTCCATTCGGTCAGTTAGTGTGGGCTTCCAATTTTACTTTTAGTTTACAAGGGTATATAGCCTATTGCTCCTGGGTTAAAAACTTGCACAGCATGTTATTGTAATGAATATTGTGGGCAATTATAATTCAATTGTAATGATAACTATTTGTGTGTCTCTAAACACATCTAAACATATAAAAGGTATAGTAAAAATATTATATAATATGTTAAAAAATGGTACACCTGTAGAAGACATTTACCCTGAATGAAGCTTGCAGGACTCACAGTTGTTCTGGGTGAGTTAGTGAGTGTGAAGAGTGTGAGGGTGAATGTGAAGGCCTAGGACATTACTGTACACTACCGTATAATTGCCCAACAGGTTTCTCCCCACCCGCTGCACACTCAAAATCAATTTCATGAAGACCATGGCATTGCATTAGAGTTTAATCGATGCAAGGCTGACCATGTCACATGGTACATGGAGCTATTACTCAAATCAATCTCCCTGAAAATTTGGAGGCTAGGATTTTTCAAAGACAGTTTGGTGGGCAGAGGGCTAGGGTAAAAGTGCTACTTGTTTGCTGGGGATGCAATCATAGAGGTGTGGTAAATAATCCTCATGCCCTGACTCCACCTCTGGTGGGGTCATGAGTTCAAGTGGGTTTTGCCATGCACAAATCTGATTTTTTTGCAAGACAGAATCTTGCTCTGTCTCCCAGGTTGGAGCACAGTGTCATGATCATGGCTCACTACAGCCTCAACCTCCCAGGCTCAAGTGATCCTCCCACCTTAGCTTCCTGAGTAGCTGGGACTGCAGGCACATGTAGAGGGGAGATCCCATAAGCGCCAAGGCAGGAGCAAAAGGCCTCAGCCTATTTCCATATAAATAATGAAGAAGAAAGTAATTAGAAATATAACCGTAGTAGTTATTAAGTTATTCATGCCGGGCGTGGTGGCTCACGCCTGTAATCCTAGCACTTTGGGAGGCTGAGGTGGGTAGATCACCTGAGGTCAGGAGTTCAAGATCAGCCTGGCCATCATGGTGAAACCCTATCTTTAAAAAATAAATAAATAAATAAAAAAGTTATTCATATGTGATCTTAGTTATTCATAGGTGATCTTAATTTCTTTACTAATGCCTATCAGGTTGGAAGTGTGAACCTAGGGACATTGTGAAATGAATGACACTAAGGCAAGATGCTCTAAGCCCTCTGTCACGCCTGCATAAGGGCTGCTGGAGGGCGCCTCGGCTGTGCAGCAGCGCCAGTGCTGGGAAAGCGCCCGCTGTTTAGCCAGCTAGGGAAGGAGATGTCCAAGACGGCTGAGACGTCTCCTTCCTGGTGCAGTTTGGAGAAAACTCCACTTCTCCAAGCTCTTTCGGTAAGGCCTGATGGCTGTCAGGTAGGCCTGCAGACATCCAGTGGCTTAACTATCTCTATGTGATGCTGTGCTTCAGTGGTCACATTCCATGTCTTCTGTTCTTCTTCTGCACCTGATTCCTTTTGTCTTAGAAAAGATAATCAGTAATAGTAATATAAATCTTAATGTTTTAGTTCTTTCTTGATAAGTATGGAAAAGGTGCTGATGCATTAGGCTCCTTACCTCACTTCAGATGCCAGAAATTCCTGAGCCCCAACCTGAATGACACATGATGTACTTGACCCTATCACTGCCACGCCCTACCTACCCTGCCCCCAGATTTGCGACTCAATAAAAGTGAGAGCATCCCGGTATTCAGGGCCACTGCTGGTCTCTGAGATCTGGGTAGCAGTGGACCCCTGGGCCCAAACTCTCTTTTCTCTATCTCTGTGTCTTATGTCTTTTATTTCTACAATTTCTTGTCTCCGCACCAGCTGGGAGCGGCTCACAGAACCCTGGAGGGTTGGACCCTACAGGCACGTGCCACCGTACCCATCTAAATTTTTAATTTTTCTGTAGAGACAGAGTTTCTCTACGTTGCCCAGGCTGGTCTCCAACTCCTGGGCTCAAGCAATCGTCCCACCTCAACCTCCGTAAGTGCTAGGATTACAGGCGTGAGTCACCGTGCCCAGCCAACATAAGGCATGCAAAACTATACTAATTTTCCTTTCTGGAGTATAAGTATTAAAATAGGTATGGGATTGATAAATACCAAAGTCAGCAAAGTGATAGGGAAGGAGCAAAGAGAAAGGAAAGGAAGAGAAAGAGAAAGGAAGGAGGCAAATGCCTCAGGAAGGGCTATACCGGCTTTTCAAATGTATAGGTGATGTTTGTTTCCTAACCTGACGAAGTTATATTATTCTCTACTTTTCTATTTGAATGAATTTTTTTTTTTTTAATTTTGCCCAAAAAGGGAGTAGGGGTAGGGAATTTGACAGACCTAGGTTTAAATTCTTTCTGCGGATTACTTGTAAAGGAACTTACCCAGTTCCTTAATTTCTCCAAGCCTGTGTGTCTATAAGAGGACATCATCATAATAAATATTCTGTTGCACAGCCAAAGCAAGTGAAATAATATGGATTAAAGTGCTTTATAAAGTGCAAGTGCTATGGACGTATACGCTGTAATTTTACAAGAATGCGCCACAAATCATTGCAACTAAGAGTAATTGCAAGAAGCTCTTAGCATTCCTTTGTTACATACTCTCACAGAACCTTGACTCTACTTCAGAGCACTTATCTTCACTTGCAATAACACGTTCATTGTTGCTATTATTTGTGCATCCTCCCATTCGTGGCTCTGGGCTCCTGATTCTATTCCCAAGCCCAGCACAGTACCTGGCACATGGTTAAGTGCTTCACACAATTTTTTTTTTTTTTTTTTTTTGGCGTAATCTGATCAGGATTACCTGTAGGAAGTGAGACTGGAAAGCAGGGCCAGGAGATAGGACTCTTCTGTTTTACATTCTACTGTCAGAACTTTTATCATAGACATGTATTACTCAGTGCAAAACTATTTGAATTTTTAATTAAAATAATAAGTGTTAAATAGGCATATCTTAATTTCATGGCCTCTCGGGGGGAAGGTCACGTTTTACTACAGGAAATGGTATGGAAAAGAGATCCATGATATGAAAGGAGCAGACAAGGAATGGAATGTTTCTGGGACACTGGCCTTTCCCCTGAACCTCCGGCAGTGAAGGCGACCAGTCTCAACAGCCTAAGAATTTAACAACAGGCTGGGAGGCGCCGTTAGGAGGCGCGCGCGGGGCGGCGCGGGCGTTCCCGCCTCCCCGTTACATGCCCCAGTAACCCCAGCGCCGGCGACCGGGAGTAACCCGGGCGCGGGCGGCCCCCCTCCGCCCGCGTCCAGACTCTCGCCTGCTCCCTCCTCAGCCAATGGGAAGGCAGTGAACAAGCCGGCCGGACGCTCGCCCCGGAGGGCTCCTCCCCGAAGCACTTAGAACGGAGTTGAACGGTCGCCGAGCCACGGGCTCAGACCTTTCCAATGGCAGCTCTGGATCCCGACGCCAAGCCCCGCCCTGCCCTCGGCCTGCCCCATGTGCATTCACGGCAGTAGTCACCTTTGCCTTACAAACCTTCAGACCCGCCCTCTTCCTACCTTGCCGCTCTAGGCCCCGCCCTCCGCGCGGGTCGGCCAATAACAGAGTGAGCTGGCGCAGCGGGGCGGGCCTCTAGCCAATGCGCACGCCGTGGGCGGGCCCCGAGCCGGAATTAGGGGTGAAGCGATAGCGTTTTGCCCGCATTCGGGGCGCGCGTTGCTGGGGGGTCCCTGTGGGGCGCCCGGAGTTAAGATGGCGTCCTCAGCCGAGGGGGACCAGACGACTGTGGTGGCGCTGGTGGGGGTTCTGCAGGCGGGTTTCCAGGAGCTGAGCCTTAACAAGTTGGCGACGGCCCTGGGCGCGTCAGAACAGGCGCTGCGGCTGATCATCTCCATCTTCCTGGGTAAGGACCCTCCTGCCTCCTTCCGCCCCTCGCAGAGTCCTCGGGGAGTAGGGGAGGAATGGGGACAGGACCTCCCTCTCTTCCCGGAGCCACCCGGGAGGGCTGTGCCGGGTGCGGGTGTGAATCCTGAAGCACATCAACAGCTATTGAGGGAAGACAAGTCCTGTCTCGAGTGTGGGGCGCTGTGCCCTCCAAACCTCTTTACCTTTCTCTTCAACCCCTGTTGTGCCCTCTGGCCCCTCATTCGGGCCCCCGCCCTCTCATGCCAGGCTCTACCCTTGCTCCCACGACCTGTCTTTATTTATCGCTCTGTTGAGTTCCACTCTCTGCCCATGTGTCCTGCTCTGTCATTAATAACCACCCCGCACACGCGCTCATCTCATCGGTAGTCATAGGGCCCCTAACTTAGGAATTTTGGCCCTTTCAGCCTTTTCATACTTAATATTCTGAGGGTCTGTTTTGTTTATTGCCAGCTTATATTATACTTTCGTCTCTTTTCTGTCCCGTTCCTACTGTTTTCTTCTTACACCATGTTGCATTTTTATTTTCCAAGCCACCTACCTGTCATTTACCCTGGAATATCGTTTTAATGCTGGACTTGGGAAACAGGACTAATAACCTCTTTAAACGCGATCCATGCTATTCCAAGCATTTATTACATGTGTGGTTCAAAGGATGTGGTGTATCTGAATTTATGCCACAACAAGCTATATTACAACTGGTTTATAGGCTTTTTTTAACCGCATCCTCACTCCATGGTTTAATACACGGAGGCAGCATAGTACAATGGAAAAAAGTATGGGCTTTGAAGGCAAACATGAGACCCAGCCTTGCTGCTGCTCACAAACTGAAGGACCCTGGGCAGGCCACGGAAACTCTCTGGGCCTAATTTCCTTATCTATGAAATGAGGACAACAGTGCCTACCACAGAGGATTGCTGCAAAGTCCTGTAGGAAGGCCAAGCTCAGGAAATACCTGTATATATATATATAATTTAAGCATTTGGAAGGTTTTATGAAGGTTATAGAACTTTAGGAGAGGGTGGGTGGGAAGGATTAAGCAAAAGCTAAAGTGGTGATAAGGAAATAGGACAGGGGCCAGAGCAGAGGGTTAGAGATCTGAACCATAAGAAGTTTGAGTTAAAGATGGGCAGATATGGAAAGCCTTAAATGCCAGAGAGAAGTTTGACATTTATCCAGTATTCAGTGGAAACACTGACATATAATATCACCATGGGGTGTTAACCTAATCTAGATAATGGGATAGGCATTAATTCATATTTAAACAACCTTGCCTAATAGCATTGTTACTTGCCTGTTACATATCAAACCAAGATCTTCCTTTCTTCCAAATAAAGATCACCTTTTTCCTCCTCTGTAGAACTGCAATTGCTCAGCGTCACCCAGACATCATCCAGATTTATCGGCACCCCAGTCTGGGGTTATTTGCACTACACCAGCTTTGAACTTGCTACTCTTTCATCCTGCTTCTGACTCAGTTATTTGTTGGCATTGTAATTGGCATTTACATTTGACAGGGCGCAGCGGCTCATGCTTATAAACCCAACACTTTGGGAGGCCCAGGTGGAAGGATCGCTTGAGGCCAGCCTGGGCAACATTTTATTTGTCTCTACAAAAAATGGAAAGAAATTAGGCTGGCACGCAGTGGCTCATACCTGTAATTCCAGCATTTCAAGAGGCCAAGGCAGGCAGATTGCTTGAGGTCAGGAGTTTGAGACCATCCTGGCCAACATGGTGAAACCCCATCTCTACTAAAAATATAAAAATTAGCTGGGCGTGGTGGTGGGCACCTGTAATCCCAGCTACTTGGGAGGCTGAGGCAAGAGAATCACTTGAACCCGGGAGGTGGAGGTTGCAGTGAGCCGAGTTAGTGCCACTCCACTCCAGCCTGGGTGACAGAGCAAGCCTGTCTCAGGAAAAAAAAAAAAATTTAAATTTAAAAAATGAGCTGGATGTGGTGGCTCATGCCATGCCTGTGGTCCCAGCTACTCCTGAGGTTGAGGTGTGAGGATCACTGGGGCCTGGGAGTTCGAGGCTACACTGCACTCCAACCTGAAGGATAGAGCAAGACCCTGTCTCAAAAAAAAAAAAAAAAGTATTACATTCATTAGTTAGGAAACTGTTGGTTTCTCAACAATAAATTGAGAATATAACACAAGTAGCAACCAGTTATAAGGGGCAATCTGTTAAATGGAGTTAGGGCTGGAATTAGGACTTGGACTTCAACTTTTGTGTGTTGGCATAATCACATACTGCCTGTGCACTCCTGCTGGGCTATTGCTGTGTACTGTCACAGGGCATACAGCTGACTAGGAGATTGTTTTCTGCATATTTCACTCCTCTCATCTTCTCTCATTACCACCAATCATCAAAGTAATAAACACTTAGTGTATTGCATCTACCACACTCCCGAGCCTCCTTGCTCATTCTACCATTTCCCACATCTTCCCTTCCTATCTCACATACACTATTGCCTTCAGTAACTCGTAGTATTTCTCATTTTCAGATCAACTTGGGGCTTCAATTTGCCTCATATCAGATATAGCTCATTCATGTGGACAGGTAGGATTATATTTCTAGTAGGCATAGATTAAATACATACATGTAAATATAAATTGATAAGCTTCATGTGTGCATGGTAGTAGTGCATTTTGGTTGTAAATATGTTTCCCTTACAACGATTATTACCACTTCGTGTATTGTAACCTAGAAACCAGTAGCCTTTCAGCGGCGTACTTCCTGGTTCCTGAACCCAGCTCTCTCAGGAAACTGGGATACTGGAGGAAATCCTTGCTGGAGGTACCAAGAAAGCCTGTAGTCCAAAATGATTTCTGGTTCACTTTCTACTAATTAGATTAATTCAGGTTACAAACACCTCCCTAAATGCAAATACCCCAAGGGAAGAGTTAAGTCTGTCATTCATATTTTAAAGTGTATGCTTTAATTAGATAGTCTAATTACCATTTAACATCTTAAAACTTTTTCTACTTCAGTTCTGTGTGCTGATCTTGGGGTGGAACACAGAGCATTAAAGCACTAGCTTTCAAACCTTTTTGACTAAGACCCATGGTAAGAAATATGTTTTACATTGTGACCCAGAACATACAAATGTGTATGTGTATATACATATTTGAAACAAGTTTTGGGAAAGAGTATTTGCCCTTAATTATAACCCACTAAGTTGATTTCATGACTTATTAATGAGTTACAACAATTTGAAAGATCTTGAGTTAGAGGCTGCAATTTTTAATATTCAATACTTCAAAGAAAAAGTAAGTTTACTGCAGGTCACGGTGGCTCATGCTGTAATCTCAGCACTTTGGGAGGCCGAGGCGGGAGGATCACAAGGTCAGGGGTTTGAGACCAGCCTGGCCAACATGGTAAAACCCCGTCTCTACTAAAAATACAAAAATTATGTGGGTGTGGTGGCATGTCCCTGTAGTCCCAGCTACTCCAGAGGCAAAGGCAGAAGAATCCCTTAAACGCGGGAGGCGGAGGTTGCAGTGAGCCTAGACTGTGCCATTGCACTCCAGCCTGGGCGACAGAGCAAGACTCTGTCTCAAAAAAAAAAAAAAAAAAAAAAAAAGTCTATGTGGACTGCTGCACTGGAATATTTTGAGCAGTGAGAAGACTATTAAGGGAGTGTATTTATGTTTGTGTTGTGTACGATTGCAAGGAGTTTGATGGAAGGATGCCGAAGAGGAATTTTGCCATGAGCCCTGGTGCTGGCAAATACTACCAGAAAACATCTCCCCTTCAGCAACCTGGATCTCATCACTCCTTAATGTAACTAATACCATGAATTGTTCAAATAAATTCAGTAGCATGAACCTACAACAGGTAAAGCAGGATTCTTAACCCTGCAAGGGCAAGAGCAGTGGGTGTAGTGTGAGTCCTGGAGCCCTGCACATAACGGTATTATGGTCTGTTAGGGTGCAGAAATGGGCATAAGTACACTAATAACCCTAATACATTTTAAGTGCCGTAAGAGAGGTACAGAGCTTTATGAGATATAAAGATGGGATATTTCACTTGAAGATGAGTAAGGTTCCAGTAGAATGAGTTGGTAAGACTTAAGGAATAGCATGAGCAGAGGCACTGAGGTGTGAATGTGGCAACACAGCCAAGGAACGGTAAATAGTCTAGTTTGACTAAAACAGGACTTTAGAGAAGTGATGGAAAATCAGGCTGGAACTGTAGGCTGGAGAGCCTTTAAAGCCAGGGTAAAGAGTTTGTACTCAGGTAGGTGATAGAGAACACTGGAGATTTTTGAGTGGGGAATAATACACTGGAGCTGTCATTAATAAGATAATACAGCCTGGGGTGATTTGAAGTCAGCATAGACAAGTAGTAGGGAAACTAAGGAGAAGGATGTGATCCAGAGAGGAAGTTATAATGGCTTGGAGGCAGGGTGGCTGCACTGAGAGGAGAAAGTAGGACTCTCCTGTGAGATATTCTAGGAATACCGAACCTTTTGGTGCCTGAAACCCAAGAATCGGCTTTGTCACCTTTCTTCACTCACTTCCCGTATCCTAGTCACCCAGTCCTATCAATACAACCCCTAGATTGTGTCTCAGATCCATCTACTATTCTCCGTCACCACAACCACCAGCCATCTGTCGTCAGTACCACCCGAGTAGCCTCCTGACTGGTCTCTAATTCTGTTCTTGCCCCCTCAGTCCACTCTCCAAAAGCAGCCAGAGCGATCCGATCCTGTGCCTCTCCTGCTCAGAACCCTTCAGGGGCTTCCATACATGGCTGGTAAGCCCCTGCCTGCTGCCCCAGCCTTGTCCCAAGCAAGCTGACAACCTTTTAGCCACATGGCCTTTGTTCAGTTTCTCAGGAAAGGCATGAAGCCTTCCCTCCCTCAGAGCCTTTGCACAGGCTCACCTGCTGCCTAGAGTGCCCTTTAGTCTCCTGACAAACTCCTTTTCATCTTCCTCTGAGAGTTCTTTCCTGACTCTCACTTTAAATTATATCCCCTCTTACACATTCTCATACTGACTGGAATTTCCTTCCAAGTATATAGTACACTTTGTAATCATATATTTGTAGATAAGGCCAGAAACTATGGAAGTTTTGTTTACCACAGTGTACCCAGAGTTTAACACAGTACTTGTAGAAAAGGCTTGATAAATATTTGTTGAATAAGTGAATGTATGAATGAATGACTTGGCAACTTACTAACTGGAGGGTAAAGTAGTAATTTAAAAGAGACTCCATCCTCCTGCCTGAGTAGCTGGAAAGATAAGGGCATCTTTGACCAATGCCAGAGGTCAAGAGGAGGATCAGCTGTTGCTCAGTGCCAGGAAATGATCTAGTTTGGGATTTACTTTAGGTTCCAAGGGCATTTCCAGGTATCTTGGGAGTTGTGTGCCCTGATCTTGAGCTCAGTAAAGAAGCTGAAAGACAGAGTTTTAGGAGACAGGGTTGGTGTCATAACTGACTCAGGGCCGGGATGAAATGCCATGGAAAATCTTATACAGAAAAGAGGATCTTATTCACATTGATTGGATATGTTAATGCTGAAGTGCAATGCTACCCCTCAATAATAGTAATAGCCTGTAATCCCAGCACTTTGGGAGGCCGAGGCGGGTGGATCACGAGGTCAAGAGATCGAGACCATCCTGGTCAACATGGTGAAACCCCGTCTCTACTAAAAATACAAAAAATTAGCTGGGCATGGTGGCGCGCGCCTGTAATCCCAGCTACTCAGGAGGCTGAGGCAGGAGAATTGCCTGAACCCAGGAGGCGGAAGTTGCAGTGAGCCGAGATCGCGCCATTGTACTCCAGCCTGGGTAACAAGAGCGAAACTCCGTCTCAAAAAAAAAAAAAAAAAAAAGTAATAACCGGCATTTAAGGATTTTCTGTGTACCAGACATTGTCCTAACTGGTCAATAGACAATTCCCCACCTAAACCTGCCAGTTATCCATGAGGTAATTATAGTACTCATAAGATCTTCCCGTACAGATAGGAAAGTCAGGCCTACAAACATTGAGTAAATTTACTTAAAGTCCCACTCAGTTCCACCTGCTTCCAGAGTTCTTGCTCTTTACTAGTGAGATTGGGAGGAGCAGGTGGGGGTGGAAAAGATAAATACCGTCAGTGTCCTTTTCTCTGATGCAATGAGCACATGAGCCACCTCTCAGCATCCAAAGCTAGAGCTGGCCAAATGGAGCAGATGGCCACCCTGCTTACTGTGAGTGTTCCCAAGTCTTGGCCATCATGGTGGGTTGGCTGTTAGACTGATCAAAAATTGCAGCTGGGGGTAAGAATTCATTCCTCAGAGGTTCGGAATTAGCATCACTAAAGTTAGCGACCTTTAAAATCAAAGGAGGTCCTGCAGTTTAGTTCCCTTTGGACCAAAGTCAGATCTGGCCCTTCAGAAAAAAATCCATTATTCAGTGCAGAAAGCTTTCTTCAGGTATCACTGGAATCACAATATAAAGAGACCAAAGGTAAGTTAGATGAAAATTAAGAGCATTAACGAAACAAAGAGACTTCTGGCCATAATACAAAGCAGGGTCCAGAAATTCTATTACTATAAAATAGGGAGATTGCCCCAGATGACTTTGAAGGACCCTTCCAATTCCAAAAGTCTAGGTATATTACTTCTAGATTTTTAGACTTTATTCTTGTTCATAGCCACAAATTTCATCATAATCTAAACCTTCCTGTTTGGGAATTTCTTTTTTTTTTTTTGAAACAGGATCTCACTTTGTGGCTCAGGCTGGAGTGCAGGGGTGCAATCTCAGCTCACTGCAATCTCTGCCTCCCTGACTCAAGCAATTCTCCGGTCTCAGCCTCCTAAGTAGCTAATTTTTTTTTAATTTTTTTGTAGAAACAGGGTTTTACCATTGTTGCCCAGGATAGTCTCAAACTCCTGAGCTCAAGCAATCCACCCATCTCAGCCTTTCAAAGTGCTGAGGTTACAGGCATGAGCCACTGCCCCTGGCCAAGAATTTATTTTAAATACTATTTTCCATGTCAGGCACATCATGCCTGTTACCCCAGTACTTTGGGAGGCCAAAGCAAGAGGATCACTTGAGTCCAGGAGTTCAAGACCAGTCTGGGCAACATAATGATACCTCATCTCTACAAAAAGTGAACAAAATTAGCTGGGCTTGGTGGCATGTGTTTGTAGTCCCTGCTGCTTGGGAGGCTGATGTGGAAGGATCACCAGAGCCTGGGTCCTCCCTTTTACTCAGGAAGTTGAGGCCGCAGTGAGCCAAGATCACACCTCTGCACTCCAGCCTGGGCAATAGAGCAAGATTCTGTCTAAAAAAAAAAAAAAAAAATTTTTTTTGTTTTAATTAGCCGAGCATGATAGCATGTACCTTTAGTCCCAGCTACTCAGGAGACCAAGGTGGGAGGATCATTTGAGCCTAGGAATTTGAGACTGCAGTGAGCTATAATAATGCCACTGCATTTCAACCTAGATGACAGAAGGAGACCTCATCTCCATCTCTAAAAATAAATATATATATTTTTTTCCAACCACTTTTTATCTATACCCCAATGTCTTACATTCCATAAAACATTATGTTTTGAATTCCAATATAACTTTTTTGTTAAACATGTTTCTTTGCAGAAGCATGTATAAGTTAGGGCCCACAAGATTATTTGCACAAGCTAATTTACAAAAAAAATTATGTAATCACAGACGTGAAAGTATGTCTGAGCAGCCATGGGAGCTCATTTGAGGTGTCCATTCCAGTTGCCTTTTAAAAATGATATTTGGATTAGCTGGGCATGGTAGCATGTGTCTGTAGTCCCAGCTACTCAGGAGGCTGAGGTGAGAGGATGCACCAGAGTCCCAGAAGTCAAGGTTGCAGTGAGCAGTGATCACACCACTGCACTCCAGCCTAGGCAACAGGAGTGAGACCTTGTCTCAGTCAGTCAATCAATCAATAATGGTATTTGCTCTTCTGAAAGAAAGTGGCATTTTAGCTGGGCCTTAAAAGGGATGGTAAGATTCTAGTCAGGTAGAGATGAAAGAAGAGGAGCTTTCCAGCTGCAAAGAGTAATGTGGAGATCAGGAAGAGTGAGATCCTGTCTGTACCTGAATCTAAGGGAAAAGAAGTAAAAATCTGAGAAACGGCAAGTAGTCCTCTTTAGCTAGAACAATAGAAGATCATAAAAGGGCAGTAGAGAAAAACATGATAGGTCTTTTAGGTAGGTGGGGGTCAGTGACAGAGTAAGGTAATAACATGTGCATTGTTTTTTTTTTTTTTTGAGACAGAGTCTTGCTCTGTTGCCAGGCACCAGGCTGGAGTGCAGTGGCACAATCTCGGCTCACTGCAACCTCCGCCTCCCGGGTTAAAGCAATTCTCCTGCCTCAGCCTCCCGAGTAGCTGGGACTACAGGTGCATGCCACCACACCCAGCTAATTTTTGTATTTGTAGTAGAGACGGGGTTTCACCATGTTGACCAGGATGGTCTCGATCTCTTGCCCTGGTGATCCGCCCTCCTCGGCCTCCCAAAGTGCTGGGATTACAGGCGTGAGCCACCGCGCCTGGCCATGTGCATTGTCTTTAGAGATCTTCTGGCCTAGGTCTTGATGGATCCTAGACCTTGCTGGATTGAATAAATATGTACTAGCTGTTTCACCATAGGCTCATTACCAAATTTAACCATCCATTTCTTCATATTCCCACAGGCCAATTTTACTAAAGAACTGCAATTAAGAGTTAAGCAATTTATCTGATAAATAATTTTTAGATTTATATATACATATATATATACACTTTTTTTTTTTTTTTTTGAGACGGAGTTTTGCTCTTGTTGCCCAGGCTGGAGTGCAGTGGCACACTCTTGGCTCACTTCAACCTCCGCCTCCTGGGTTTAGGCAATTCTCCTGTCTCAGCCTCCTGAGTAGCTGAGATTACAGGCACCTGCCACTATGCCCAGCTAATTTTTGGTATTTTTAGTAGAGACAGCATTTCACCATGTTGGCCAGGCTAGTCTCGAACTCCTGACTCCAGGTGATTCGCCCACCTCGGCCTCCCAAAGTGCTGGGATTACAGGCGTGAGCCACCACGCCTGGCCTAGATTTATATTTCATTCGTTACTATCAGCAGTATTTTGAAACAGAATACAAATTTATATGAATTTTTAAAGTAATACAGTCATCAAAGAAGTTTTCTATTTCTAGAAGACTGCTCAGGCATATTCTTTTGTGATGTGTTCATTCTCCTTTGGTCTGTAAAAGTTTGCTCATTAGGATGCTGTGAGGACTAAATAAGATAAACTATGTAAACACTTAACCATGCCTGATCCAAGATCATCTTAAATAATTGTTCTTCCCTTTCCTCTCAATAAATATTTATTTTCTCCCTTTCCAAGGAGAGGCAAAGTATGGTCTTGTGACCAACAGCATCTGTATCTCATGGGAGCCTGTTAGAAATGCAAATCCTTGGGTCTACTCCAAAACTACTGAATGAGAAACTCTGAGGATAGGGCCCAGTAAATCTGTTTTAGCAAGCCCTTCAGGTTATACTTACTACTCTAGAGTTTGAGGATTACTAATTTAGTATATTTCTTCCTAGAAATATACTGAATGTACCTATTTTGTAGTACTTGTCCTGATAGTACGTTTTTGAAATGTCATTGGCCAGGCATGGTGGTTCATGCCTGTAATCCCAGCACTTTGGGAGGCCAAGGCAGGCAGATCACCTGAGGTTAGGAGTTTGAGACCAGCCTGGCCAACATGGTGAAACCCCATCTGTACTAAAAATACAAAAATTAGCCTGGCATGGTAGCACACGCCTGTAATCCCAGCTACTCAGGAGGCTGAGACAGGAGAATCACTTCAACCCAGGAGGCACAGGTTGCAGTGAGCTGAGATCGCACCACTGCACTCCAGCCTGGGCAACAGAGGAGACTGTCCCAAAAAAAAAGAAAAAGAAATATTGTATCCTGTATTCTTCAGAATAAACAAAACTCTTAGATTCTTTATTGTTTAGTTTTTCCCATTTGTAGACATCTCCTTATTCTTCAAATATTATTATTGAATCACATTGTTATTATGTTCATTATCATGATCATTATCATTGCATACACCATCTCTTTCACACTTTTGATTAGAAGGTTAGATACAAAGGAGTTTTTTGTTGTTGTTTTGTTTTGAGACAGTCTCCCTCTGTTGCCCAGGCTGGAGTGCAGTGGCGCAATCTCGGCTCACTGCAACCTCCACCTCCCGAGTTCAAGCAATTCTGCCTAGCCTCCCTAGTAGCTGGGCTTACAGGCATGCACCACCATACCCGGCTAATTTTTGTATTTTTAGTAGAGACGGGGTTTCACCATGTTGGCCAGGTTGGTCTTAAACTCCTGACCCCAGATGATTCGCCCACCTCGGCCTCCCAAAATGCTGGGATTACAGGCGTGAGCCACCGCGCCCGGCTAGGAGTTTTTTTCATAAGGTTATTGGACTAATAGCTCCATCTTTTTTTGTGTTACATCAACCACCTTGAGCAATATAGCATTCTCCTGATTGATCTTAAAATTTCTTAACATAAGTAATAAACTGTGACTTGTAGCTTTAACAAAAATTAGGTGCCCTAGTTGCAGCTGCCAGGGAAAGCTGGTCTAATATCAAAGCAAACTATCCTTCTTAAGCAGAGTTTTTAAGGTAGGAGTGTGTGTGTGTGTTGACATTTTCCTAGCAGTTGCTGAAGTCAAGGACCAGGAGATTTAGGGCCCACTTGGAGTTCTTTTGGTGAAACAGTAATAGCTTCCTACAAACCTTTAAAGCTTATCTATAATTTGTATAGTTTAAGAGATACCGTATGCATCTTTATTTCTCCCTGCTTTCAAAACAGGAAGGGGGTATGAAGAGTAACATACTAAAAAAAGGGTAAGTAATTAATTTCTGGATAAGAATCTTGGCTTAAAATTGACTGGTTCTGTAAGTTCCTCCCTTTTCAAGCAGAAGCTTTAAAGATAAGTGAGATACATGAAGTTCTGGACATTTTTTTTTTTTTTTGTAGAGATGGGGTTTCACCATGTTGCTCAGGGATGGTCTCGATCTCTTGACCTCATGATCTGCCTGCCTCAGCCTCCCAAAGTGCTGGGATTACAGGCGTGAGCCACAGCACCCGGCCGAGCTCTGGACATCTTGAATGAAGTATTCCATATAAGAACCAAGTGTATAATAATTGTTAGTGATAGAGGCTTCTCACAGAAATATAATTGCATTATAAATGTAGGGACAATTTGTCAGAGAGTAGGTAGATTATCAGACCCAGGTTTTGTTCTTGGCTCACATGAAATCATCAAGTAGGCTATTTAAATGCCTCACTTTAATCTATAGGCTAAGTTTAAATTAAAAATAAAAAGCTTTTGTCGGCCGGGTGTGGTGGCTCACACCTGTAATCCCAGCACTTTGGGAGGCCGAGGTGGGCAGATCACAAGGTCAGGAGTTCAAGACCAGCCTGACCAACATGGTGAAACCCCATCTCAAAAAAAATAAAATAGGCTGGGTGTGGTGGCTCATGCCTGTAATCCAAGCACTTTGGAGGCCTAGGCAGGCAGATCACCTGAGCTCAAGAGTTCAAGACCAGCCTGACCAACATGGTGAAACCCCGTCTTTATTAAAAAAGTTAATGTAAATTGATTTTAAAATTTTTTTTATTTTTAAATTCAAAATCTTTTAAAAATATAAAATAAATAAAATAAAATAATAAATAAAAATAAAAAGCTTTTGTCACAGCTGGGCACATATCAAATGTGGTGGCTCATGCCTGTAATCCCAGCACCTTAGGAGGCTGAGGCGGGCAGATCACCTAAGGTCAGGAATTCAAGACTGGCCTGACCAACATGGTGAAACCCCGTCTCTACTAAAAATACAAAAATTAGCTGGGTGTGGTGGCAGATGCCTGTAATCCCAGCTACTCGGGAGGCTGAGGAGGAGAATCACTTGAACCTGGGAGGCAGAGGCTGCAGTGAGCCAAAATCGAGCCATTGCACTCAGCCTCGGTGACAGCAGCAAGACTGTCTCAGAAAAAAAAAAAAAAAGGCTTTTGTCAATTAAAGATGTTTTTCAGTACTGAGTATTCATGTTGCTATGGCATTTTTATAAGAAAACTCTAAATGGTCATATCTGCTACCTAAAATAATATATAGTGAGATGGTAATTTTGTAGGCAATTAAGAATTCACTATAAAAAAATAGAAGATTCATGTGTACATATTGTATGCAAATCTTAGGAAAATGTTAGATCCCAGAAGGTTAAAGTTCTGGTCTCTATATACTTGTATATGCTTTAAGAAGTGCCACATTAGATGTGGTAAATGGCTTATAACTCCTGAGGTTTCCAATTTCTGCTGTGGTAGCAATTCTAAACTCAGATAGACTTGGACACCACTCTGGATTACTGTCCCTAAATATCAAACTACTGTTTATAAGCCAGCAGAGGCCAACTGGAATAGTGCCCATAAAGTTCCTACATCATATCCCTCAGAGAGAAGTGGAAAAGATTGAATAAAGTTAGAGTACAAACATGTGGGGCCCTGAGCAAAAATACTGAACCATAAGAGCTACTGGAAATCCCCATTCTTCAGCTAAAGGATAATTTGACTTCATTTTTAATTCTTCCTTGACCATTGATGTTCTGAAAGAATAGGAAATAATAGCAAAATATGGGAACTCCTAGATAGCATACATTTATTTTTAAAACATATACCATTGGCCAGGCACCATGGCACACACCTGTAATCCCAACACTTTGGGAGGCCGAGGTAGGCAGATCATTTGAGGTCAGGAGTTTGAGACCAGCCTGGGCAACATGGTGAAACCCCGTCTCTACTAAAAATACAAAAATTAGTTGGGTGTGGTGGTGCACACCTGTAATCCCAGGTACTTGGGAGGCTGAGGCAGGAGAATTGCTTGAACCTGGGAGACAGGTTTCAGGGAGCCAAGATCATGCCACTGTAGTATAGCCTGGGAGAAAACAAACAAAAACACATATGGTCAACTTCCCAAGTAAACTGACCAATGTAGGTTCAGTCTTACTGTAGGAATGCCTGCCATAGGCCAGCACCTCTCAGCCTTTCCACTAAGTACATTAAGATCCTAACAGTAACCATTGGGACCTTGGTCATCATCTCACCAGAAGCTCCAGATTTCTTCAAGTCTTGGCCCTCTTGTTGTATATCAAAATTTTTATGTATATTTTTATTGTATTCTAAAATATATGGGGTTTTTTTTCTTCACCTGGGTGCAGGTGGGCTACAGCCGAAAAGGGCGTTAGCCATATATGGTATTTTTATATTTTCTAAAATTCTTCCCAAATCATCAAGTAATAATGAGATGCTGATGTAGAAAAAAGTCGATTTCCAGCTGGTATGGTCAGTAATAAAATAGACTTCACCAAAATTAAAACCTTTTGTGCATTAGGAACACTATGAAGAAAGTGAAAAACTATCCCACAGAATAGGAGAAAACATTTGTAAATCATGTGAGTCTAGTATTCAGATGTTTAAAGAACTCCTAGAACTCAACAATAAAAAGACAACCCAATTTTAAAATGGGCAAAGGATATGAATAGACAGTTCTCTAAAAAAAAAAGACATATACATGGCCAATAAGTATGTGAAAAGCTGTTCAACATCTTCAGTCATTAGGGAAATGCAAATCAAAACCACAGTGACATATCAGTTTCACACCTACTAGGATGGCAGTACTCAAAAACACACACAAACAGGTGTTGGTGAAGATGTGGAGAAATTGGAACCCTCATATGTTGCTGGTGGGAATGTAACATGGTGCAGCTACTTGTGGAAAAGAGTTTGGCAGTTCCTCAAAAACTTCACAGTTTGCCAAGAAAAATTTCATTACAGTAGTAGAAAAAAAGAAAAAAAAAAAAGTTCACAGTTACCATATGACCCAGCAATTCCACACCTAGGGTTATACCCAAGGTAACTGAAAGCACACATTCACACAGAAACGTGTGCACAAATGTTCATAGCTTTATCATAATAGCCAAAAAGTGGAAACAACCCAGTTGTCCACCAATTGGGACAAATTGAATGAATAAACAAAATGTTATATCCATACAATGGAATGTTATTCAGCCATAAAAAAGAATGAAATCCTGATACATGCTGTAGCACAGATGAACCTTGAAAACTCGTTACATGAAACAAGCCAGAAACAAATGGCCACATATTCATTTATATGAAGTACGCAGAATAAGCTAATTCATAAAGATAGGAAATAGATCAGTGGTTGCTAGGGGATAAGAGGAAGGGTGAATTGGGAATGACCTCTATGAGGTACAGGGCTTCTAATGTTCTGGCATTAGATAGCAGAGATGAAAATGTTCTGGCATTAGATAGTGGAGATGGTTGCATAACACTGAATATACTAAAAAATCCACTGAATTGTACACTTAAAAAAAGAAGAAAGTTGGGGAAGTTGGGGAAGGATAACATGGGGAGAAATGCCAGATATAGGTGATGGGGGGATGGAGGCAGCAAACCACATTGCCAGGTATGTACCTATGCAACAATCCTGTATGATCTGCACATGTACCCCAGAACCTAAAGGACAATTTAAAAAAATAGATTGAACTGGATGTAAAAATAAATTAATATAATGTTCTACATATATATATATATATACAAAAAATCATGAAAAAAAGAAGAAAGCAGTACTATGCATGATCAAAGAAAAAAATGCTTTGGGTTCAAGTAGGGATAGAATAAACAGTAAGACTGGAAAGACAGATTGTGAAGGACCTTGAATGGCAAGCTAAGGAAGTTGGCTTTCATCTTATAGATAGTAGGAAGCCACCAGAGTATTTTGAACAGAGGGTGGCATGTTTAAGGCAGTACTATAAGAAGTTTGATTTGTGAAATGAGAGATACTATCAGCCAGGAGAGGTAGAAGCCTCTGTAAAGTCAAATTGGACATCTATAGTTTATCATGAATGACCCTGGGTATGTATGTATACATATATGTATGGGATTTATGGTAATCTGGGGTAGGCTAAGGAGCTAATATGAATACTGAAAACTAGAGAGATAAAAGAGCAGAGTAGTTAAAAAAAGAAAAAAGAAAACACTCTGAACCCACACGCTGTCTTGGGTTCAAATTCCAGCTTGCCTACCTTCCAGCACTGTGACCTTAGGTAAGTCACTAACCCTGTCTGTGCTTCACCTTCCTCTTCTGTAAGATAAGGATACCTACTCATGAGGTTGTTTTGAGGATTAAGTGAATTAATATATACAAAGTGTTTACAATGTCAGGCTTAAAGAAAGTTCCCCAAAATTGTCAGCTGCTAGTCTGAGACTCCAGAGCAGGTTTGAGAGAAGCCAGCTGTTGTTCTCTGCCCTGGATAACATATGAAGTAACAGTTCTAAAGTGTTAAAAGACAAAACAAATTTTTCTTTGTGAAAAATGGCCCTTTAAAAAAAACTCCATCTACTAATAATGAAGCTTAGTAGTAGTAAAATGATTTTTTTAGCCACAAAACAATTTTTCTATATTTAACAAATATAATAAAGAATTTGACAATATTCTTTGATATGAACCAGTCTCTCATACTTTCTATACAGCACTAATTCTCTAAGTAAGATGCCAAGGCATGACCTCCCTTCAGGAATTAGGAATCTGCATTTTTAATAAGCATCCTAGATAATTCTTATGCATGATACAGGTTGAGTTCAGTACAATGTACAGAAGCGGGAAAAATGGCTTATGAAAGACTCAGTTGTATTTAGCACACTGTACTGGACATAAAAATTGAAAACCCAACCTGGACAACACAGTGAGACCCAAGCTCTACTAAAATAAATAAGTGAACATTGAAAAACAATGTCTGCTGGGCGCGGTGGCTCACGCCTGTAATCCCAGCACTTTGGGAGGCCGAGACGGGTGGATCACGAGGTCAAGAGATCGAGACCATCCTGGTCAACATGGTGAAACCCCGTCTCTACTAAAAAATACAAAAATTAGCTGGGCATGGTGGCGTACGCCAGCTACTCGGGAGGCTGAGGCAGGAGAATTGCTTGAACCCGGGAGGCAGAGGTTGCAGTGAGCTGAGATCGCGCCATTGCACTCCAGCCTGGGTAGCAACAGCGAAACTCCGTCTCAAAAAAAAAAAAGAAAGGAAAACAATGGATAGTAGAATGTATTCAGTTCAGGGAAACATGAAACAATATTTTTGCTTAATTGAGTCAAACATAAGTTTTGAAAAAAAAAAAGACCACCCTACACCCAAAGCACTCAATAATATTCTTCAGAGAAGGAAGAGTTTTTTGTACTACATTGCCTCTAAAATCTTCTGTAGGATAAGATATTGTAGATAACTTAAAATCTTGTTTTAAGTTTTTAAGTCTCATTTTAATAACCAAATAAAATGGTTTTTATTTGAGCTAGTTTCAAGTTCTTAAAGTGACACATAGGGCTTAACAAAATCCAATATTTGTCATTTGTGCTTTGCCTGTTTTTACTTATTTCTTCATACTCTGAAGGAAAAAAAATGCTACAAATATATGTTGCTATGTAATAGAGTGCATTGCATAAACAGCCGCATCAATTTTTGTTTTTTGTTTGTTTGTTTGTTTTGAGACGGAGTTTCGCTCTGTTGCCCAGGCTGGAGTGCAATGGCACAGTCTCGGCTCACTGCAACCTCCACCTTCTGGTTTCAAGCGATTCCCCTGCCTCAGCCTCCTGTGTAGCTGGGATTACAGGTGCCCGCCACCATAACCGGCTAATTTTTGTATTTTTAGTAGAGATGGGGTTTCACCATGTTGGCCAGGCTGGTCTCAAACTCCTGATCTTGTGATCCACCCACCTCGGCCTTCCAAAGTGGTGGGATTACAGGCATGAGCCAGAAAAATATTTTCATAGAATTCAAACTTCTGTTTTCTTTTGAAGGGATAGAGAGAAAAAGGGCTAGAGAGCCCAACAACTACACCTATTCAAATTCATAAGGACAATTAGGAGTGTTCTCATGGTTATTTTTAGAATCTTAGCAGGGTAAGAAAGAGTTTATTGTTTCATTTGCTGAAACACCTGAGAAAAAGTCTCACTATGTTTGTATTTACAGAGATTAGATTTGGCAGCTCTAAAGACAAGAGAGAAATTATCATGATGCTGATTAGTCACTTGGCAGTGTGGCAGGGCAAGCTTTGAGCAACCCAGTCCAGATTAGAAGAGGAGCCGAGGACCTTTTGTCCGCTGCAAACCAGTGCCACAAATGAAGTGGGAGGAGACGGGGTACCACATACTGGTTGGATTTATTTGAGAGAGAACCAGAAAGTGTACAATCCCATAAGCATAAAAAATGGGGATAAAACTTCGAGTGTATATAAGGGTAAGAGCAGGAGGAAACAGTAACAGGGCAGGAAAGAAAGATCAGAAGCAATCAGACCGCCTGAGAAGAGGAGCTGGGGGCTGAGTCCTGGCCTGCTGCTCCCCACTCCTCCCTCTGTGCTTCTGAGGGGCTTCAGTTTTCCCAAGTGAGAAACAGTTGTGCTAGATTGCTTCTACAATCCTTTCCACTCCTGGACCAAAACATTGCCCCTGCATCTAAAATACATAGCTCTAACATAAAATGCAGGTTACCTCAACTCTCCCCGACTCCCACATCTCACTCCCTTCCTTTCCATGCCTGCCCTAATTCTGGCTGCATTCTGTTCTTGCCTCGTGGGCTCTTTTTCTCCTCCCCTTCTCTTCCAATATCATGCAGTCTCTTGAACACTGGGTTTCAACCACTTACAGAAAAATGTTACTGAGACAGGAAGAGGGGTTCTGTGCTCTGTGATTCTCCCTAACCATGCACACTGAACTAGGGATGACGATGTATCACAAAGTCCAAACTCACAGTCTTGCTGCCCCTTCTCTTCAAAATTTGTTTCTGAAGTATCACCCCTTGCACCTCACATCCCAGCCCTCTTCAGGCCTGCCTCAGCCTCTGACAGCCAGGATCCTACCGACACCAACGCTGCGCCAAACCACCCCTCCCCCAAACCCCACCGAAACTAATCTGGGGACTCTGCCTATTATTAGGAACACCTTGGATGAAGCCCCTACCTGAGGAATTCTGGGAGTAGTAGCAGAATTTTCAGGCAAATGCCTAATTTTGTTGGGGTAGTGGTTGATTACTGTTTTAAATAATCTAGGATTTTTGGGACCTGAAGCTTATACAATCTTGAATACCTTCTTTAAGAAAAAGAATACAAAAATATCTTCTATAAGTTTTACAAAAATATATGACCATGTGAGCACGTTGCTAGCTCCCGCCCCCACCCCACCCCCCAGAGCCTTGGAAGGGGAGTGAAACTGAAGCTTTTTTAGCTTCGTGGCAAATATGCTTCTTCCTGGGAGTACTGGGTACATTTACAGACCTTATTTTTGACTTTCTATAGATTTTAAAAGTCAGTTTGAAGCAGGCAAAGGCCAAAATTTCTCATCCCTAGGTGGCTCAAATTTCTGAGCCTGAGATTTTATATTTTAAAAATCCATTAAAAGAATACTCAGTTTTTAAGAAGTTAGATGTAGGTATGCTTATATAAAATATTTGGACATGCATAAGTATTTTAAGTGGCCTGAAGGAAGTACATGTATGCTGCTTTTGCAAATATTTTCATTTATTTGCACTACAACCCTGCAGGATGGCTGGTATCTTCCCAGTTTCACAGATGAAGAAATTGAGGTTTAAAGAATGTAAGTGGGCCCGGCATGGTGGCTCATGCCTGTAATCCCAGCACTTTGGGAGGCTGAGGTTGGGCGGATCACCTGAGGTCAGGGGCTCAAGACCAGCCTGGCCAACATGGTAAAACCCTGTCTCTACTAAAAATACGAAAATTAGCCACGCATAGTGGTACATGCCTGTAGTCCCAGCTACTTGGGAAGCCGAGGCAGGAGAATCGCTTGAATCTGGGAGGCAGAGGTTTCAGTAAGCCAAGATCTCACCACTGCACTCCAGCCTGAGCAACAGATCGAGATAAGATGCTGTCTCAAAAGCCCAGATAATCTAGCTAGAAGTTGCCGTCAGGGGATTTACTAATTTACAAAGAATTAAAATGTGATAAGATGCCCTGAGTATGGGCAACTGGAGTGTGATTTTATCTTATCTTTAGTGCTAGTAAAGACATTTAGATATCTTAACGTGCCTCAAAGTCAGTCTAAACATCTGTTGCTCCTGTTCTGCTAAAACAAAGAAATGACAGTCAATGGCCTCTTTTAGCTTTAACATTCTTTCTGTCTATACCTTTTTATAGAATAAATTTTAGTTTTTGCAGCAGGTTTCACCAGTCAGCCAACATGTGTGTATAACATCAATCACTAGCACTATATGTTAGAAGTCTTACTTACTAAGACCACTTAGTAAGACCACTTCTCAGCTTATTTCTCAGCTTAATGGAGAAATTAAAGAATTACTTTTGGTAGGCCTTTGGGACAGTTCGAGTTGAAGTTGGGTTGAGAGAGTAAAAAACTAACATTTCTTAACCTAACACTTTTTCTTTCTTTCTCACAAGTAACAACCACCCACTAGCTTGCCTTTAAAATGCACCCTCTATTCTTCCCAGGACATTTTTGATCACTTGTCCCAGTTTCCTTGAGTCCTGTATCACAGCTGTCAAAATGCTTGAGCTATTCAGGTGGAGGTAACTTTCAGACATGAACTGCTGAAGGGGATAGAGTGCTCAAGAATTAGATTAACAAAGAAGGTACACCTAAATTTAGCATTAAAATGAACTTTTAAAATATTTTTCAATGGGAAGATAAGCAAACATAAAAATGGGTGTGCTTATGTCTATAAACAGGTGCTGGAGCATGGATTGTTATCTGGAAATCAAATAATACAGCTGCACCTTTAAAAGAGGCCACAGCTGGTTATTAGTGATTCACTCCCAGGTCACTGCCAGGTGCCAAGGCATGTGGCAAGAACAGTGGAATGGAAATCAGGTGATGTGAACTCTAATTTGAGCTCTGCCCTGTTAACCTTGGGCATGCTGGCTATGTCCTTTGGGCTTTAGTTTCTTGTCTACCTAATGAAGGGTTTGGAATAGGTGATTCTTCAGTTGTAAGAATCTGCATTCATGAATAACTGTTCAGCATGTGACTCAGCTCAAGGTGTACAGGATTGCTGGAGTGTGGAAAGTATATTGGCTCCTGCCCTTACTGGCAACAAGGCTTAATCTAGTGAACAGAAAGGACCAAATTGGCTACATCCCCACCTAAATATGCGTGATCTCCACGTGCTCTTCCAGCTGGCAAAGTGGGTCAGTAATGAAATTCTAAGCACTGAGCCTAATCAGTTACCCATTACTTAAGTAGAAAATGTCAGGCAAGGCTTAACTCTCCTTCCTATTTTTCTTTGTCTTCCTTTTCTCTGTAAGTTCTCTAACATAAGGAATTTCCATATTGGTGAAAGAATAGAAGAATTGAGTGACAGGCCAGGTGTGTTGTAAGTAAGACTGATCCAGCTGATTGGTTTGCCGTTTGGATTGCATGGCAGACATCTCCTGTATGCACTTAAAACACACTTTCAATAGACATTAAAAAGCACACCGGCCAAGCACAATGGCTCACACCTGTAATCCCAACAGTTTGAGAGGCTGAGGTGGGAGGACTGCTTGAGCCCAGGAGTTAAAGACCAGCCTAGGCAATATGGCAAGACCCCATTTTTACAAAAAATTTAAAAATTATCTGGGCATGGTGGCATGCTCCTGTGGTCTCAGCTACTCAGGAGTCTGAGGTGGGGAGATCACTTGAGCCTGGGAGGTCAAGGCTGCAGTGAGCCATGACTGCGCCACTGCACTCCAGCCTGTGCAACAGAGCAAGAGCCTGTCTCAAAACACATACACTGGCTGGGCATGTTGGCTCATGCCCAGCACTTAAGGAGGCTGAAGCAGGCAGATCACTTGAGGTCAGGAGTTCAAGACCAGCCTGGCCAATATGGTGAAACCCTGTCTCTACTAAAAATACAAAAATCAGCCCTGCATGGTGACACACAGCTGTAATCCCAGCTATTTGGCAGGCTGAGGCAGGAGAATTGCTTGAACCTGGGAGGCAGAGGTTGCGATGAGCCAAGATTGCACCACTGCATTCCAGCCTGGGTGACAGAGTGAGATTGTGTCTTGAAACACAGACACACACACACACACACACAATTTGCTGTCATTTTGGGGGCATGGTGGCACATACCTATAGTCCTAGCTACTTGAGAGGCTAAGGCAGGAGGACCACTTGAGCCCAGTAAGTTGAGACAGAAAGTGAGCTGTGATTGCGCCACTGCATGCCAGCCTGGGCAACAGAGCGAGATACTGTCTCAAGAAAATTAAAAAATAAGGAAAGAAAAACATAAGGTTAGATGGCAACTTTAAAATGTGAAAGGAAGATATATAATTTTCCAAATTCTTTTAGGAGCTATGCCAGCAAAAAGGTTCGAAGACCTGAAGACCATTTTATCAGTGGCATAAACATGTTTAATTTGTCCTTTTCCTTCTCCTACATCTGGTCAATTGATGTTTCCTCCCATTTATCAATAAGTTTCAGACTCTGCCTGGTTTTTCACTTTCCCATCCATTTTGTTACAGTATTTTTGCCCTCTTGAAATTAGCCCAGTCTCTTAGAGTGAATGCTCCACGCTCTTACCTACCTCTGTGTCTTTACAACATTATCCTCCCTAGGAATGCCATCTTCTCTGTTCAAGAACTGCTTCTCCCTCCCGACTACTGTGGTCGAGACTGATTTCTCTAACCTCTACAACATTGGCTATTCCATACAGTTAGCACTTAGCATAGAACATCATTGTTTGATTTTACTCCTTTAGAAAGCACCTCTTGGCTGGGCATGGTGGCTCAGGCCTGTAATCCCAGCACTCTGGGAGGCCGAGGCGGGCGGATCACCTGAGGTCGGGAGTTCAAGACCAGTCTGACCAACATGGTGAAACCCCATCTTTAAAAAAAAAAAAAGAAAGCACCTCTTTTTTCTACCATATTCTTTCTAATGCCTAATGCAATGCTAACCCCACATAGTGGGTGCTTAACAAATACTGTATTGGCTGCCTAGAGTACAGAGCACTTGTTCTCGAATTCTTTCATTCTTTCAGCCATTCGACTAATACTTTTTGAGAAATTTTGTGTACCAGAAACTGTACTAGGCACTGGGGTACGATAGGGACTAAAGTAGATGACAATCCCTGCTTTCAAAGACTGAAAAGTAAAATATATAGCATGTCAAAAGGTAGTAAGTACTGAGAGGAAAAATAGAAAAAGCAGGAAAGATGAACAAGAAGTGTGTGATGGGGGAGGTTTACAGGGTGGGGAGGGGTAGTGTTGTATGCAGTTCTAGATAAGATAATTAGGGAAGTTCTCAATGATAAGCTGACATTTTACAAAAGACCTGAGGTGTAGGAAGGACTTGAGCTTATCTGTGGAAAGAGCCTTCCAGGCAAGGAACTCATCAGGTGAAGGCACCAAGGCTGGACCTGCCTAACATTCCAGGAAGGGAGGGGCTAGAGCAGAATGGTGGCAGCCAGATTGAGAGATGAGTCAGAGGACCTTGGGGCCCAGGCAGAGGGACAGAACCTGTGGGTGCTGCTGCACTCGCTTTTGCTCTGAGTGAGAATGGAGGCCTTGAGAGAACTTTGAGCAGAGGAGTGACCTGCTGACTTAAGTTGAATAGAACCCTGTAGATGCTTCATTAAGGCTAGACTGAAGGGAGGCAAAGGCAGAAAGGGCAAGAAGGGTCAGGAGGCAACTATGTATATAAAATGATACCACCTATGGGTAATAATGATATATTAATAATAATAATCCAGAGATGGTGGCACCTCAGACCAGGGGAAGCAGTAGAGGTGAAGAGAAGTGGTCAGTTTTTGGATTTATTTTGAAGGTAGAATTGAAGTCACCTGGGAGCTATTGATGGTTTCTGAGCAGGAACTAAAGGAAGATTACCTCAGTACAGGACTGCTGGGAAGACGTGGTGCAGGTGAAGATCAGGTAGGAGGCCACTGCAAGGATTTAAGGGTGAGATCCATAAGGGTCTTCACTGCACATCAGCACAGAAAAAGAGAGTGGTGATGATCATAGTGACGGTGATGGTGAGGGAGACTAGAAAGGACGAATCAACAGGATTTGATGACCAGATATGGAGAACCAATATGAAGAAGGAAAACATTTTTTTTTCCTTTTTTTTTTTTGAGACAGAGTCTTGCTCTGTCACCAGACTGGCATGCAATGGTGTGATCTCAGGTCACTGCAACCTCCACCTCCTTCAAGTGATTCTCCTGCCTCAGCCTCCTGAGTAGCTGGGATTACAGGGACACACCACCATGCCCAGCTAATTTTTGTATTTTTAGTAGAGACAAGGTTTCACTATGTTAGCCAAGATGGAACAGATTTTTTTCTTTGAGACAGTCTTGCTCTGTCGCCCAGGCTAGAGTGCCGTGGCACAATCTTGGCTCACTGCAACCTCCATCTCCTGAGTTCAAGCAATTCTCCTCCCTCAGCCTCCTGAGTAGCTGGATTACAGGCATGCACCACCATGCCCAGCTAATTTTTGTATTTTTAGTAGAGAAGGGGCTTCCTCATGTTGGTCATGCTGGTCTCGAACTCCTGACCTTGTGATCCGCCCACCTTGGCCTCTCAAAGCTCTGGGATTACAGATGTGAGCTACCACTCCTGGCCAGGAAAACACATTTTTGAATGTTGTGTGACCTGGAGAATGATACCACTGTTAATTAAAAAAAAAAAAGATAAAAGCCCAGAGAGGGCTGATTATAGGGAGAAATTTATGCTTTAGTTATACAGAGTTGGAGATGGTAATGAAATATCAAATTAAGAGCCGGGCACAGTGGCTCACGCCTGTATTCCCAGCACTTTGGGAGGCTGAGGCGGGTGGATCACGAGGTCAAGAGATTGAGACCATCCTGGTCAACATGGTGAAACCCCATCTCTACTAAAAATACAAAAAATTAGCTGGGCATGGTGGCATGTGCCTGTAATCCCAGCTACTCAGGAGGCTGAGGCAGGAGAATTGCCTGAACCCAGGAGGCGGCGGTTGCCGTGAGCCGAGATCGTGCCATTGCACTCTAGCCTGTGTAGCAAGAGCAAAACTCCGTCTCAAAAAAAAAGAAATATCAAATTAAAACTGTCCAGCAAGGAAGTAGGAAATGTGGAACTGAAACTTAAAGAAGTTAGAACTAAAGACGTGGATCTGTCTTTGGCATAAAGATCATATTAAGTTACATGAGAGTAGATGGAGTTTCCAAAGAAGCCGTGTAGCAAGAATAGTGGAGGGCCAAAACTAGATCCTGCAGGTCAGCAATATGTAGGAGCCAGAAAAAATGCCTTTGGTGAAAGAGACAGATAGATGGGTCTATTCAAATGGGTCAGCCAACTCATGCCAAAAGTAAGCACAGAGAGTAAGAGGGAACATTGGCCAAGCACAGTGGCTGATGCCTATACTCTCAACACTTTGGGAGGCCAAGGCAGGCAGATTGCTTGAGCTCAGGAGTTCAAGACTAGCCTGGGCAACATGGAAAATTCCACTCTACAAAGAAATTAGCTGGTCCTGTCCACACCTGCAGTCCCAGCCACTAGGGAGGCTCAGGTGGGAAGATTGCCTGAACCTAGAAAGTTGAGGCTGCAGTGAGCTGTGAGCATGCAACTGCCCTCCAGCATGGGCAACAGACCCATGGCTCGTGCCTATAATCCTAGCACTTTGGGAGACCAAGGCAGGTAGATCACTTGAGGTCAGGAGTTTGAGACCAGCCTGGCCAATATGAAGAACCCCATCTCTACTGAAAATATAAAAATTAGCTGGGCATGGTGGCGCACACCTGTAAAACCAGCTACTTGGGAGACGGAGGCAGGAGAATCACTTGAACTCTGGAAGCAGAGGTTGCAGTGAGCCGAGATTGTGCCACAGCACTTCAGCCTGGACAACAGAACGAGAGTCTGTCTCAAAGGGGAAAGAAAAAAAAGATCCAGGAGATCCATTCCTAGGTATATACCCAAGAGAATTGGAAACATATGTTCGCACAAAAACTTGTACATGGGCTCATACCTGTAATTCCAGCACTCTGGAAGGCCAAAACAGGAGGATCGATTGAGGCCAGGAGTTCAAGACCAGCCTAGGCAACATAGTGAGACCCTGTGTCTACAAAACTACATGAATGTTTGTAGCAGCATTCTTCATAATGCCCCAAAACAACCCAATTGTTTGTCAACTGATGAATGGATAGATTATATGCAGAGTATCCAGGCTGGGTATGGTGCTCATGCCTGTAATCCCAGCACTTTGGAAGGCTGAGGTGAATGGATCACTTGAGTTCAGGAATTCAGCCTGGACAACATCTTGAGACCTTGTCCATAAAAAAATTTTTAAATGGTAAAAGAAAATACAGAGTATCCATACAAAGGAATATGATTCAGCCATAAAAAGGAATGAAGTACCAATACATGCAACAACATGAATGAACTTGAAAACATGCTAAGTGAAATAAGCCAGACACAAAAGTCTACATATTGGATGACTCCATTTATATGAAACACCTAAAATAGGTAAATCTATACAGATTAATAGTTGCCAAGCTCTGGGAGTTAAGAGAGAATGGGAAATGATTGCTAACGTGTATGGGGTTCTACTTGAGGTGATGAGAATATTCTGAAATTAGATAGATAGTGGGGATGGTCGCACAACCTTTTGAATATACTAAAAAACATTACATTTTCCACTTTAAGGGGTGAATTTTTTGGTGAATTGTAGAAAAAAATCCATCCAACTGTATATAGTCAGCCCTCCATATTTGTGGGTTCCACATCCATGGATTCTAAATCAAATAATAATACAATAATAAAAATAAATAATATGCCATATAGCAGCTATTTGCATAGCATAATTTGCACTATATTAGGTATTATGAATAATCCATAGATGATTTAAAGTATATGTAAAGATGTGCATAGATTACATGCAGTACTACACCATATCATATAAGAGACTTGAGCATCTGTGGTATCTGCTGGGAATACTAGAACCAATCCTTCATGGACACCAAGAGATAACTGTATTCAAAACCAATGAAACCAGTGAAAGAGAGGTTTCAAAAAGAATGAAAACAGCAGGGCAGTCAGGGAAATTAGAGAAGGAAAAAAGACTACTGGATTTGGGCATTAGAAGATGAAAGATTAAAACATCATTCCATATCAGTATGTAGTACACAAACTACTACTAAAAGTTCCTGAGACCTCTTTAAGGAATCTCTTTGGAGTACAAATTATTTTCATGATACTTCTGAGATGTATTTGCTTTTTCACTGTGTTGACACTTGCACTAATGTTGCAAAAGCAGTGGTGGTAAAACTGCTGGCCTTAGCACAAATTAAGACAGTGGCACCAAACTGTACTAGCAGTCACTGCATTCTTCACTGCCATGCACTCACAGTCAAAACAAAGAGCCAGGCCAGGTGCGGTGGCTCACACCTGTAATCCGAGCAATTTGGGAGGCCGAGGAGGGCAGATCACCTGAGGTCAGGAGTTTGAGACCAGCCTGGCCAACATGGTGAAACCCCATCTCTACTAAAAATACAAAAATTAGACGGGTGTGGTGGCTGGCCTCTGTAATCCCAGCTACTCAGGAGGCTGAGGCAGGAGAATTGCTTGAACCCAGGAGGTGGAGGTTGCAGTGAGCCAATATTGTACCATTGTACTCCAGCCTGGGTGATAAGAGTGAGACTGCATCTCAAAAGAAAAAAAAAAGCCAGTTTCACTTAAGAATCCTTGATGAAGTGGTAATTTTTTTGAGTCAGGTCCTCGCCCAGGCTGAAGTACAGTGGGGCCATCACAGCCCACTGCCACCTCGACTTCCTGGGCTCAGGTGATCCTACCGCAGCCTCCCAAGTAGCTGAGGCTACAGGTGTGCACTAGCACACCTAGCTAATTTTTGGTGGTGGTTTTTGTTTTGTTTTGTTTTTAGAGATGAGGGTTTACCCTGTTGCCTAAGCTAAATAATGCTAATTTTATCAAATGTCAGTCATTGAATAAATCTTTTTTTTAAACTGGTGTATACCACCACACCAGGTTAATTTTTGTATTTTTAGTAGAGACAGGTTTTCGCCATGTTGGCCGGGCTGGTCTGGAACTCCTGACCTCAAGTGATCCCCCCGTCTCAGCCTCTCAAAGTACTAGGAGGCGTGAGCCACCATTCCTGGTCCTAAGTACATCTTTTTAACCTTGTTTGAAGAAATGGGAAATATGCATAAGCCACTTCTGCTGCACACTGGTAGAGTACAATGGTTGTCATGAGGAAAAGCACTGGGCGATTATTGAGTTGCATGTTGATTTAGCAGCTTCCTTTTCCTACTAGCCACCATTTTTACTTGAAAGAATGATGGACAAACTATGGTTATTTAGACTTAGGCATCTGGCAGACAGTCCCTTGAAAATAGATGAAGTGAGGCTGTCACTTCAAGGTAAACAAGTGACAATATTTGTAGCCAGTGATAACACACTTTCAAGTGAAAATTAGAATTTTGGAAAACTTGTATCCACTCCATGAGATTGACCATTTCCCAATATATAAAGACTTTTCTGCTAAAATCAATGGTGAAATTTAAGGAATATGATTTTTTGATATGTATTCTAATGAAATATGTTGTTATTTGGAAGATCTGCCTAACAACAGTGAACCAGTATTTTCCAAATGACCCATGTGTGATATTGCAAAGTCATGCATGGTAAAATATCCATTCAAAGCCCAAGAGAGACCAATGGATTTTATTATAACAAAAGTTTCTAACTGTTAAGAAACTACTGAGTTTTGATGTAGTACTAAAAAGAATGTCCAAAATTATGTGAAAATGCTGATATTTTCTCTAAGTATCTGCATAAAGTCAGATTTTCTTTGTATATTTTAACCAAACTAACATGTTACAACAGATTAAATGCAGACGCAGATTCAGCCATCTTCTATTGTCAGACAGAGGCCATCAATTTATGAAAATGTAGAACAATGCCATTCTTCTCATTAGATGGCTTTCTTTGATTGTTTTGGAAAATATAGTGGTTTTCGTTTAAAGTAAGTTATATTAATGTATAGTAGTTTTACTCTTAATATTTTTACTGAATTCATCATATATTTTAATTTACTTTTTAGTTTTATTTTCTTTTTGTGTGTGTGTGATATAGAGTCTTTCTCTGTTGCCTAGGCTGGAATGCAGTGGCATGATCTTGGCTCACTGCAACCCCTGCCTCCCGGGTTCAAGAGATTCTCATGCATCAACCTCCCAAGTAGCTGGAAACACAGGCGCCTGCCACCATATCCGGCTGATTTTTGTATTTTTAGTAAAGACAGGGTTTCACCATGTTGGCCAGGCTGGCCTCAAACTCTTGACCTCAGGTGATCCACCCACCTTGGCCTCCCAAAGTTCTGGGATTACAGGCGTGAGCCACCGCGTCCGGCCTCTTTAGTCTTTTCTTTCTTTTTTCTCTTTTTTTTTTTTTAAGAGACAGGGTCTCGCTATGTTGCTCAGGCTGGAGTGCAGTGGCTATTCACAGGCGCCATCCCACTACCGATCAGCACGGGAGTTTTGACCTGCTCTGTTTCCGACCTGGGCTGGTTCACCCCTCCTTAGGCAACCTAGTGGTCCCCCGCTCCCAGGAGGTCACCATATGATGCCGAACTTAGTACGGACAACTGATCGGCATAGTGAACTACAGCCCAGAAATCCTGGACTCAAGACACCCTCCAGCCTCAGCCTTCCGCGTAGCTGGGACTACAGGCACGCGCCACCGCGCCCGGCTAGTCTTATTTTCTAACGTAGTAGACATTGATATATAGTACCCACATTAACAAAAGTTGTTTGGGATGCTCAATTTTTTTTTTTTTTTTTTTTTTTTTTTTGAGACAAGGTCTCACTTTGCTGCCCAGGCTGGAAGTGCAGTGGTGCCATCATAGCTCATTGTAGCTTCTGTCCCCCAGGCTTAGGTGATCCTCCTGCCTCAGCCTCTCAAGTAGCTGGGACTACAGGCACATGCCACCCCACCCAGCTATTTTTTTTTTAATTTTTGTAGAGACATAGTCTTGCTGTGTTACCCAGGCTGGTCTCAAATTCCTGGGTTCAAGTGATTCTCCTGCCTCAGCCTCCCAAAGCGCTGGGATTACCGGCGTGAGCCACCACTCTTAGCCAGATTTACCAGACTTACTGGAAACAGCCCATTTCTGTTTCTTCAGATGAAACCTCACAACTTTAGGATTAATAAGTAATTTCACAACTATTGTACAGGAAATAAGAAAACGTTCCTGCTAGCAGTGCAGGTTGTGATAGATCTGGTCCCTGACACAGACAGCACTTGGAACTGAGTGAAGTCCGGAGACTGAGGAATACAGTTCTGTCCACTCCAGGTGCTTGACTACAACCCCTGAAGAGGGCCAAATGAAGTGTGTCCCAGCAGCTGCTTGAAAGACCACAGCATTTTGAATCCCCCCAGCATTAGGGCTTGTAGAGCTCCCATTCTAGTAGGAGATCCTCAGGTTTGGAGTGTATCGAAGGTCATCATCCTTCATCTGCTAGTAAGTTTCTGAAGGCCCTGCTTTAAACAGTCAAAAAGAAGGAGCAGTAAAGTGCTGCCACACAAGTTCTTACAAACCTCTGGGTTCTCACAAACTGGTCTGGTGCTGACAAAGGTAAGGAATCAACCCTCAATCTACAAGCTCAGAATTTTATCCTCAGAACTGAGTATGGCGGCCCACATTCGGATGTTAGTGGGACCGTCAGAACCGTGTGTCATGCTGTTAAAAGTGGAGGTCCTTCCCACTCAGATCCACAGAAGCCGACTCTGATGAGTGGGAGGCTGAGCAGGAGGGGCTTCTGTCCTTTTTTATAGTTTCTTCAGGTAACTGTAGCCACCATACTAAGCATTGGCTCCCACAAAATGCATTCAGACTCAGAAACATCTTGTGTGGCCACACCCGCCCTAAAAACAGCACATCCCTGAAGGGGTGGCTGGGCAGCCAGGCTCCAAAGCCTGCTGAGCTGAGTGGCAGCCAAGAGCAAGGTTTGGTGTTTACATACTCAAAATCAGCCTGGGTTGTCACAGCAACTCGCCCCAGCTCAGTTCCTCCTTCTCCACAGCGGCTTCCTTCCAGGCTTTGCTGTTCTCTGTTACTGTCTTAATGTTCCTGGTAACCTAGCCTGCTGCATTCTTTTTATTTTTCTCCCAATTCCTCCACCTTCTTATCATGTGTATGCTAATGTGCAATACTTCACCTGTTTGGAACTCAATAGCCTCCCCTCCCCCAAAACGCAGCTGGAAACAAGAAATAGCACACAAGGCCTCTAAGTGGCCAGAACAGATGTGACTAGGCCTATGCACTAAGTCCATAAGGAAAGCACCCAAGCCCCTTGCTTTTGTCTTAAATCTTTTTTTCACACCTTCAAAATAAGATTGTGGTTTCTAAGGCCTGCAGTGAATTAGGAATAGGGAGAGGAACTATTGGCAGGTACCCCGAAAGTTGAAGAGGTGATTGTTTATCCCAGAGTAGCTAGGAAAGGGACGGACAGCCTAGAAGAAATGGACACAAGAACTCAGGATAGTATAGGCCTTATTAGAGTCAGGCAGACAATTTCACATACCTCAGAACATCATAAAGCCATCATGACTTTACTCTAGAATAGCTATCATCCAGATACCTAGAAAATGATAAATTAGATTCAACATAAGGAGGCAGAGTAATATGTGTAGTGTTTTTTAATTTCAAACATTCCAAATAGTTAAGGGTTTTCATGCTTAAAGAGGCAAACTTAGCTATCTAGAACTTATTTATGAGTCCTCTAGATAATTAGGATCTACTCTGTCTTATATTTTTATTCATTTATACCCTGTTACTAAAAAAAATAAAAATAAAGCAAAAGATTGAAGGCATTGGCTTTTAGTCTATATACTTTCTAGTTCCTGGCTCTGGTTCTTAGCAATATCTGCTGCTAACCTGGTATTCTGTCTCTGCTACATTTCACCCCATGTGAAATGTACAAGACTTGATCCTATTTATTTGCTTATTCATCTGCCTGAAAGGGTCATAGATGTCTCCCCCTCCCTTGAGCTAGTGATCCTATATCCCATGATCTCAGCCAGCTAGAAAATGAACCATCAGGCCGGGCGCGGTGGCTCACGCCTGTAATCCCAGCACTTTGGGAGGCCGAGGCAGACGGATCACGAGGTCAAGAGATCGAGACCATCCTGGCTAACATGGTGAAACCCTGTCTCTACTAAAAATACAAAAATTAGCCAGGCATGGTGGTGGGTGCCTGTAATCCCAGCTACTCGGGAGGCTGAGGTAGGAGAATTGCTTGAACCCAGGAGGCGGAGGTTGCAGTGAGCTGAAGTCACGCCACTGCACTCCAGCCTGGCGCCTGGTGACGGAGTGAGACTCTGTCTCCAAAAAAAAAAAGAAAAGAAAAGAAAATGAACCATCATATGTCACCTCCTCCCCAATTACATGCTCCATAAACAGAATACTTGGCATATAGCAGCATTTACTAAACACTTGGCGAATGAATACATGAGCCAGTAATCCACAAGATATCTGTAAAATAAACTGCAGTTGACCCTTGAACAACGCAGGGCCTAGGGGAGCCCACCCCTTGTACAGTCAAAAATCCTCATATAATTTTTTTTTTTTAAGATTCGTTGTCGCTGCCCAGGATGGAGTACAATGGTGTGATCTCGGCTCACTGCAACCTCGCCCTCCTGGGTTCAAGCAATTCTCCTACCTCAGCCTCCCGAGTAGCTGGGATTACAGGCACCTGCCACCATGCCTGGCTAATTTTTATATTTTTAGTAGAGATGGGGTTTCACTATGTTGGCCAGGCTTGTCTCGAACTCCTGACCTCAGGTGATCTACCTGCCTCAGCCTCCCAAACTGAGGGATTACAAGTGTGAGCCACCACACCTGGCCCACACATGTAAATTTTGACTCTCCAAAAACTTAGCTACTAATAGAAGACTTACCAATAGCATAAACAAGTTGATTAACATATATTTTGTATGTATTGTATACTGTATTTCTTACCATAAAGTAAACTAGAGAAAAGAAAATGCTATTAAAATTATAAGGAAGAGAAAATATATTTACTCTTCATTCGGTGGAAGTAGATCAGCATAAAAGTCTTCCTCCTCATCATCTTCAGGTTGAGCAGGCAAGGAGGAGGAGAAAGGGAAAGGGTTGCCATCTCAGCAGTGGCAGAGGCAGAAGGAAGTCGAAGGGGACCCATGCTGTTCAAAACCATGTTGGTCAAGGTTCAACTGTACTTGTATGAAGCTATAAATTTAATTAAGAGCCTACTCCATTACGGGAACAGTAATTTACAAAAACACCAGTTGCCCGGGCGTGGTAGCTCACACCTGTAATCCTAGTGCTTTGGGAGGCCAAGATAGGTGGACCACCTGAGATCAGGAGTTTGAGACCAGCCTGTCCAACATGGTGAAACCCCATCTCTACTAAAAATACAAAGATTAGCCAGGGATGGTGGCAGGCGCCTATAATCCCAGCTACTTTGGGAGGCTGAGGCAGGAAAATCCCTTGAACCCCAGGGGCGGAGGTTGCGGTGAGCTGAGATCGTGCCATTGCACTCTGGCCTGGGCAAAAAGAACAAAACTCCGTCTCAAAAAAAAAAAAATCCACCAATTGATCCTGGCACAAGAAGATCAAATGGTAGATATACTGTCATGTGGGAAAAGTAGGACACACATCAGTACAGTTTTTTTGTTTGGTTGATTTTTTTTGAGACACAGTCTCACTCTGTAGCCCAGGCATGATCTCAGCTCACTGCAACCTCAGCCTCCCGGATTCAAGCAATTTTCCTGCTTCAGCCTCCTGAGTAGCTGAGATTACAGGCGCCCGCAACTACACTCAGCTAATTTTTTATATTTTTGGTAGAGACGAGGTTTCACCATGTTGGCCAGGCTGGTCTCGAACTCCTGACCTCAAGTGATCCACCTGCCTCAGCCTCCCAAAGTGCTGGGTTTACAGGTGTGAGCCACTGTACCCAACCAGTACAGTTTTTTTTTTGTTTTTTGGTTTTGTTTTGTTTTTTTTAGTAGAGACAGGGTTTCACCAGGCTGGTCTTGAACTCCTGACCTTGTGATCCCGCCTGTCTTGGCCTCCCAAAGTGCTAGGATTACAGGCGTGAGCCACAGCGCCTGGCCAGTTTTTTTTTTTTAATGTATGGCGGCAAAATTACTAGAAGGACATAAACCAAGACATAACCTAATTATGCATTTGCTTATTTAACAAATAATTGAGCAATTTATTTCTGTATGATACTATTCTAAGCATTTTTGAGTTAAGCAAACTCACAGTAAATCATATTGCCAGTGATAAACACTGCACTTACATAATTTGAAAGCAAGAATCACAGCAACTCATTAGGCACAGTGGCTCACACCTGTAATCCCAACACTTTGGGAGGCCAAGGCAGGAGGATTGCTTGACCCCAGGAGTTCAGGACAAGCCTGGGCAACATAATGAGACCCCATGTCCACAAAAATTACAAAATAATTAGCCAGGCATGGTGGCAGGCACTTGTGGTCCCAACTACTCAGGAGACTGAGGTGGAAAGATCGCTTGAGCCCAGGAGATCAAGGCTGTAGTAAGCTATGAGCGTGCTACCGCACTCTAGCCTGGGTGGCAGAGCAAGACCCTGTCTCAAAATAAACAAAAATAAAAGCAAGAATTGCAGAAAGTATAAACCATGACCAACTCAAGAGAATAATCAATGAAAGAATAGGCAGACTGTCTTTCCAAAAAGCAGTTGAGAGATTCCCATCCTTCACATATGCACTGGTGCTGTAGGAATGTCGCCAGGCATGGCAGCCAGACCTCTAGATAGAACACTGAAGGTGAGTCTGCAGTAAAACCACGGAATACACTAATTTTAGTTTAGGAATACCAAATGTTATTGACCGTTTTTAATTCAGTAAGCAACCCCTGGCCGTGTATAATCAGTTAATGACCCATCAGGAGATCCTCTATGGTTCACTCATGGCCTTTGGACTATACTCTGAATCATGGCTTTATAGAAGACATTTTTCCAGTATGCTTAAACGGATTTTATAGCTTGGCTGATGCCCAGATTACAGACTGTGAGGAGTATCTCCACACATCTTGTAACTGCTATATATGCAGTCAGAAATCCCAGGATTTAGCCTGATACTAATATACATTTGTCCTCATCTGATAATCCTGTGCTAGCAAGATAGATCACAAAATGTAAATTAGTGTTTCTGGAGCATAGATGGGCACCCTCAAATCTTCATATCTCGTTTTTTAAAAATGATAAGGTCTCGCTATGTTGCTCAGGCTAGTGTCAAACTCCTCGACTCAAGCTATCTTCTTGCCCCAGCCTCCCAGAGTACTGGGATTATACGTGGGAGCCACCATGCTGGCTTCCTTGTATCATTTTTTTTTTTTTTTTTTTTTTTGAGACGGAGTTACGCTCTTGTTACCCAGGCTGGAGTGCAATGGCGCGATCTCGGCTCACCGCAACCTCCGCTTCCTGGGTTCAGGCAATTTTCCTGCCTCAGCCTCCTGAGTAGCTGGGATTACAGGCACGCGCCACCGTGCCCAGCTAATTTTTGTATTTTTAGTAGAGACGGGGTTTCACCATGTTGACCAGGATGGTCTCGATCTCTTGACCTCGTGATCCACCCGCCTCGGCCTCCCAAAGTGCTGGGATTACAGGCGTGAGCCACTGCGCCCGGCTCATTTTTTTTTTAATTCACTTAAGAGAAAATTGCTGGCAATAGTTCATAGGCTATAAATGAAACCTAGTGTTAGGACCCAGCTTTACATTGCCTCAATCAAATATTAATATCTTCAGTTCAAAATTTGTATTTACAAAGAAACTTTTGGATCTTGGGGATACTGTTATTGTCTTCTCTGTTGCCATCATAGTGTGTGGGGTGGTGTGTGTGTGTATGTGAGTGTGTGTTTTCTCTCTCTGGGCTATGTTTCATGCCAGATAAACTTCCAAACCAAATTGGGACAGCATCAGGCACAAATAACCCTCTTCTTATCTTTTTCCCCATCTAGGTTACCCCTTTGCTTTGTTTTATCGGCATTACCTTTTCTACAAGGAGAGCTACCTCATCCACCTCTTCCATACCTTTACAGGCCTCTCAATTGCTTATTTTAACTTTGGTGAGTAAACTAAATTAGCAGTGACACTGCAATTAGAGGGAACCTGGGAAGGAACAGACTTGAACGAAATTTCCTTGAGAGAATCTGAAGGGTAGGGAAGTTATAATGTTCCTGCTTGCAAAGAGGGTTGTATGGACAAAAACACAGCTTAACTTTTCCTTTTTCCCTTTCATGTACATTCTTCTGTCAGATAAAAACATTTTGAGGGTGGTTACCCTTGCCAGACCCCATCAACAAAGAATCCGCAGTTTCTCTCTGATATGGATGTAACTGAATGACCGATCCAAGCAATCCCCACTTAGGTTCATTCTTCACTTCAGACATTCAAAAACACAGTAACAAGCTGGGTGTGGTGGTACTTGCCCAGAATTTCAAGGCTGTAGTGAGCTATGATTGAGCTACTGCACTCAAGCCTGGATGACAGAGCAAGTCTCATCTCTGAAAGAAAGAAAAAAAGAAAGAAAAATACAGTAGCACCCTAATAATCTCTTATATTTATACAATTAATTTCCATCTTCTCCTCCAAAACATGGTGTTATTCTGAAAATAAGATCCTGATGCCAGTGTTTTTCCTTTATATACTATGTTGTGATTCGAAGTCTCAGGACAGGTGAGAGTGTAAAAACCAGGCTAAATTCTCTCTTCTTGCATCCAGGAAACCAGCTCTACCACTCCCTGTTATGTATTGTGCTTCAGTTCCTCATCCTTCGACTAATGGGCCGCACCATCACTGCCGTCCTCACTACCTTTTGCTTCCAGATGGTAAACTTCTTTCCTTTAGCAGTTCAGGCTACAGCTGACAGCAGTTCAGGGGACAGGGGTAGGCAGGGAACTATGGTATAGAAATTAGCAGACCTAAGGCTGGGCGCAGTGGCTCATGCCTGTAATCCAAGCACTTTGGGATGCCTTTGGGAGGATCACGAGGTCAGGAGTTCGAGACCAGCCTGACCAACATGGTAAAACCCCGTCTCTACTAAAAATACAAAAAATTAGCTGGGCATGGTGGCGCGTGCCTGTAATCCCAGCTACTCAGGAGGCTGAGGCAGGAGAATTGCCTGAACCCAGGAGGCGGAGGTTGTGGTGAGCCGAGATCGCACCATTGCACTCCAGCCTGGGTAACAAGAGCAAAAACTCTGTCTCAAAAAAAAAAAAAATACAAAAATTAGCTGGGCATGGTGGCCCATGCCTATAATCCCAGCTACTCAGGAGGCTAAGGCAGGAGAATCACTTGAACCCAGGAGGCGGAGGCTGCAATAAACTGAGATGGCACCACTGCACTCCAGCCTGGGCAAGAGAGCGAGACTCCGTCTCAAATAAAAAAAAGAAAGAAATTAGCAGACCTAATTTCTAACCCCTCTCCCAGCACCTAGCAGTATGACTTCGGGTAGGTGGCTTAACATCAGCCCCAAGTGTTCCATCCACAGATTGTAATGGTAACTCTTTGCATGCCTCAAGGAAGAGCTACCAGCTAACCCTTTGCATACTCTTCGATAGATGCATAACCCTTTGCATAGCTCTTTGATTTAGCCTGCTATCCAGGAGGAGAGTCACTTCGAAGCAAGACAGAAAAGCAACAGAATAAGTTAAAGAAGCTAAGCATAGGCCAGGCACAGTGGCTCACACCTGTAATCCCAGCACCTTGGGAGGATAAGGCAGGCAGATTGCTTGAGCCCAGGAGTTTGAGACTAGCCTGGGCAACCTGGTGAAACCCCATCTCTACAAAAAAAATTTAAAAATTAGCCCTCCAGCCTGGGCAACATGGTGAAACAAACAAAAAAATAAAAATTGGCTGGGTGAGGTGGCATGTACCTGTGGTCCCAGCATCCAAATTCTTATCTCAGTTTAGTCCTCATTTTGCCGAGAAGCCTCGAGCAGTTCTCTTCCCATTATAGGTTCTCAGCAGCTCCATTTGTAGGAATTTATTAAGGCTTTTAATGATGGGATGAGGAGAAAGGAAAAAGGAAAGAGAACATTGAATTTCAGAGCAAGGAAAAGAAACAGTAGTGATGGTAGAATAAAAACGTCCACCTCTCCTAGGTCTACCTTCTGGCTGGATATTATTACACAGCCACCGACAACTACGATATCAAGTGGACAATGCCACACTGTGTTCTCACTTTGAAGCTGATTGGTGAGTGATGGTCACTGCCTTCCTTCCTTACGTGTAGGTCCCTCCCCAGTCTCGCCAAAAACTTCCTCGGCACCCCCCGCCATACACTTCTGGCTGCACTCAGTCCACAGGCCACGTCCTCAGTGTCCTCTCCCACCACCCTACCCACCCGTTCTCTCTCTGCTCAGGTTTGGCTGTTGACTACTTTGACGGAGGGAAAGATCAGGTAAGTACCCGTTCATCCGCAGAGAGATTTGAGACTTAATGAAAGGGAAGAAAAAGGCTGTTAACAAAAGACTGAACCCAAATTCCAGAGCAGAGCCTCTCCCTCATTTCCCAGCCTGTGCGATCTCCCTTTCAGATAGCACTGAGCAAGGATCAACAAGTCTAATTTGCCCAGGATCCAGCTCTTGCACAGAGTCCAGAGATCAATGCCAGCAAGGCATTTGCTAAAGCAGCAACAACCAGCTGTTGTTACGCTATGCACACACACACCCATTTCCACAAGAAGCAACTATTTGTCATGCCCCAAAGAGAAGGCTATTTGAAGAACCCCGGTCAGTGGGGCACCAGGGTGGGGAACACTCAAACTGGCTCTTGGGGGGAGATTCAAGGCTATCCTGAACCATGCATTCTCTTCTTGGCATAGAATTCCTTGTCCTCTGAGCAACAGAAATATGCCATACGGGGTGTCCCTTCCCTGCTGGAAGTTGCTGGTTTCTCCTACTTCTATGGAGCCTTCTTGGTAGGGCCCCAGTTCTCAATGAACCACTACATGAAGCTGGTGCAGGGACAGCTGACTGACATACCGGGAAAGATACCAAGCAGGTAATTGCCCCTCTTGGCCCAGATGTCCATGTAGGTATCTCACACACTCTGAAGGGACTCTTCTGAAAGCCGCATTCTCCAGCATTGTCCTGGCATAGAGACCTGTGTCACGTAGGCCCTGGACTGTTGTAATAGGCACTCTGTGCCAGGAGTGGGCCCTTTTTAGCTTAGGGTTCTTCCAGCTATCTATTCTGATACTATTACAAACATAAAAATCCATGTTTTTGCCACAGGGGTTTGCCTGAACCAGTCATATTTCTGCCTTTAAAGCCCATTTTCATATATATATGAAATATATGTAAGCTAGATAGAGATAGAGGCTAGGCACAGTGGTCTCACCTCTATAATCCCAGCACTTTGGGAGGTTAAGGTAGGAGGATCGCTTGAGCCAGGAGTTCTAGACCAGCTTGGGCAACATAGACCCTGTCTCTACAAAAAATACAAAATTAGCAGGTGTAGTGGCATGCATCTGTAGTCCCAGCTACTTAGGAGGCTGAAGTGGGAGGATTGCTTGAGCCCAAGGAAGGTGGGTCAAGGCTACAGTGAGCTTTGATCACGCCACTGCACTCCCTTTTGGGATACATAGCAAAATCCTGTCTCAAAAATATTTATTTATCAGTAGGAAATGTAGAAGGGCACAGTGGCTCATACCTGTAATCCCAACATTCTGGGAGGCCAAGGCAGGAGGATCACTAGAGGTCAGGAGTTCAAGACCAGCCTGGGCAACATAGTGAGACCCCCCATCTCTACAAAAAATCAAAATTAAAAAAATTATACAGGCAAGGTGGTACATGCCTATAGTCCCAGCTACTCAGAAAGGTGAGGCAGGAAGATTGCTTGAGCCCAGGAGTTCAAGGCCACAGTGAGCAATGACTGTGCCTCTGTACTGCAGCCTGAGTGGCAGAGCAAGACCCTGTCTCTAGAAAATAAAAAAGGAAAAAAAGTAAAAAAATTATTTAATTGCCAAAATTCCTTCCCTGAGAACTTGTCCATCCTGTGTTTCAGCATCAATTCAACCAAGAAATGAAGCAGATTCAAAGTGGTTATTTTTATTATCTTACATCTACTGGGTTTTAGTCCCAGTGGAGATTGTGAAACCTGGTGAGATCTTGAGATCAGTAGCATCCCTGAGGGGGAAACACTGTCTGCTGCCCTGACCTGCCCACAACTCTTTTTTTTTTTTGAGACGGAGTTTCGCTCGTTACCCAGGCTGGAGTGCAATGGCACAGTCTCGGCTCACCGCAACCTCCACCTCCTGGGTTCAAGCAATTCTCCTGCCTCAGCCTCCCGAGTAGCTGGGACTACAGGCGTGCGCCACCATGCTCAGCTAATTTTTTGTATGTTTAGTAGAGACGGGGTTTCACCATGTTGACCAGGATGGTCTTGATCTCTTGACCTCGTGATCCACCCACCTCAGCCTCCCAAAGTGCTGGGATTATAGGCGTGAGCCACCACGCCAGGCCAACTCTTAAGAGGTTTGCAGTCCCGATTCCTTACAGCCAGTCATAGAGGTCTTTTCCTGAAACAGGAAACACTTTGGGCAGCAGAGCTTCTCATCCCATTCCAGGTAGACAACCACACCCTCAAACACTCCTCTCCATAACTGAAGGTCAGAGGGTGAAGGGAATAGTCTGCTCTCTGTGACCAGGAACTCTTACTCCTTCCTTCCAGCACCATTCCTGCTCTCAAGCGCCTGAGTCTGGGCCTTGTCTACTTGGTGGGTTACACTCTGCTCAGCCCCCACATAACAGAAGACTATCTCCTCACTGAAGACTATGACGTGAGTCTCTCCTAAAGTAGCAGCAGCACGACTGCACCAGAGCTAGAAAATGGACAGGCAAGGATCCCTATAGATAGCAGAGAAGTAGGAAATATCGTCTACAAATGCATATTGGTTTTGCTCTAGATCGGTGAGTTGGTGTCAATGCCAGCCGGGCCGGGACACGTTCATCAGCCAGCACTGAACGAACCTTCGCGGGCACAGGGCTGTGCCAGGTGCACATTTAGCACCCCTTGCCTTCTCTAGGAGCCACCCCTAGCTTGCCTTATCACATCCACATGACCCCTCAGAGCACAGCAGCTTCTGATTCTCCAGCCTATTTTCTTTTCTTGGCTGATAAATTTGGGCATTTCTAGGGAATTCAGAGAAACCAAGGGAAGAGGGGAAGCACTGGGTTTTGCTCCTGCCCAGCTGAAAGGCTTGAAAGAGATCAGTAATTCTGGACAGGCTTCTCTCCTTAAATTAAAATCCAGTGTGGGCTCCTCCGTACTTAACATTCCAAATACTCATTCCAAAAACTTTGCCAACAAAGGCAAACAGTAGAGAAGTTAAACACAGTGCTGCCCTTGGGACTCTCCAAGGGAAAGGTGAATGGATATTCTCCAGGCCCTCCACTTACTCCTCTCTGCCTGTGTGAAGGCAATCAGGCCAGACTCTTGGGGGCATCTGGCGGCAGGACTTAGGCAGATATGAAGTAGCCAGCCACAAGTAAGAGAAACAGCCTTGTCATGCGGTAACCCTAATGCACTGTGCTTTCTTCTCTCAAGAACCACCCCTTCTGGTTCCGCTGCATGTACATGCTGATCTGGGGCAAGTTTGTGCTGTACAAATACGTCACCTGTTGGCTGGTCACAGTAAGTAGAAAAGTTGAAACAGGGTCCTATTTAGACAAGCCGTGGGGGCTGGTATGGGGAGTGGCAGGAGCCCTAACTGACCTATTCCCTCTCAGGAAGGAGTATGCATTTTGACGGGGCTGGGCTTCAATGGCTTTGAAGAAAAGGGCAAGGCAAAGTGGGATGCCTGTGCCAACATGAAGGTGTGGCTCTTTGAAACAAACCCCCGCTTCACTGGCACCATTGCCTCGTTCAACATTAACACCAACGCCTGGGTGTCCCGGTGAGCTGCTGGAGGGGAGCCTGGACCCTGGTTCCTTCCTTCCACTGTCTTCCCAGATTAAAGGGCAGAGGTGTACCATGTCACCCCTATGCATCTTTCCCACCTGGGCAGAACCCCATCACTCACATACACTGACTTTGACCCCCACCCCTACTCCCCTCCCCCAAACTGTTCCTATTTGAAAAAAAGGCAAGATATAAAAGTGCCTTGAGCCCTGAGTGTTATTCCAGCTCTGCCATTGGACTTGCATCCTCCACTGCTCTGTTTAGAAACAGCTTTACTTGTTTGTCCCCGCCACTGGAGTGTGGGCAGCTTGAGGAGAGTCTGGTTCACCACTGAGCTGAGCATCAGCACTCAGTCATGGCTGCTGAACCAAGTGGCTCCTGCTTCCAGCTTCACCTTGAGTCTCCCTTCCATCTCTAAAATTAATCAGTCAGCACTGCCTCCTGTACCCCTGGGGGGCTGCAAGTGGGAGCCCACCAGCACTCCACTCTAATCCTCAGGGTGTGAGGACCCAGAGGCAGGTGGCAGGATGCAAGAACCAGTCAGTTTGAGGGTCACCCCACCCGCCCTTTTCTCCAGCTACTTCTTCAAACGACTCAAGTTCCTTGGAAATAAAGAACTCTCTCAGGGTCTCTCGTTGCTATTCCTGGCCCTCTGGCACGGCCTGCACTCAGGATACCTGGTCTGCTTCCAGATGGAATTCCTCATTGTTATTGTGGAAAGACAGGTAGGCCTCCAGGATGGGGGTGAAGGGGAATATGAGGGACAAGATGCTGATGAGTTTCTCTTCCCTCCCCAGGCTGCCAGGCTCATTCAAGAGAGCCCCACCCTGAGCAACCTGGCCGCCATTACTGTTCTCCAGCCCTTCTACTATTTGGTGCAACAGACCATCCACTGGCTTTTTATGGGTTACTCCATGACTGCCTTCTGCCTCTTCACGTGGGACAAATGGCTTAAGGCAAGTGAAGGCCTGTTTGTGAGGTTGGGAGGGTCTGACTGCAACCTTGGGCAGCAAGGGATGCTCCAGGCCTGTCTACCTCAGTGGCCTCTCTCTCCACAGGTGTATAAATCCATCTATTTCCTTGGTCACATCTTCTTCTTAAGCCTACTATTCATACTGCCTTATGTTCACAAAGCAATGGTGCCAAGGAAAGAGAAGTTAAAGAAGATGGAATAATCCATTTCCCTGGTAAGTAAATACAGCTAAGCTACTACCAGGTTACAGAATAGAGCAACAGACTGGAAAAAAAACAGTATTAGACATTTGGGTGCATTACAAGGATTAGCCTGGCTACTAAGGGACACAGTACGGGCACTGACTACTGTGATTTATTGAAGCATGCTAGGAAACATCTGGAAAGGCTACAGACCAGGAACTAGGGGAGTAACTAACCAGCCTTCCAATCACATCTTGTCTTGCAGGTGGCCTATGCAGGACTGGTGCAGAAACTACTTGTCTCCCTTTCATAGCACTCCTTCGCCCCAGAGCAGAGAATGGAAAAGCCAGGGAGGCGAAAGATCCGATGCTTCCAGCTGTACCTCTGCTGCCAGCCAAGTCTTCATTTGGGGCCAAAGGGGAAACTATTTTTTTGGAGATGGAGTCTCGCTCTTCCGCCCAGGCTGGAGTGCAGTGGCATGATCTCAGCTCACCGCAACCTCCACCTCCCGGATTCAAGCGATTTTCCTGCCTCAGCCTCCCGAGTAGCTGGGAATACAGGTGCACCACCATGCCCAGCTACTTTTCATATTTTCAGTAGAAACGGGGTTTCACCATGTTGGCCAGGCTGCTCTCGAACTCCTGACCTCAAGTGATCTGCCCACCTCAGCCTCCCAAAGTGCTGGGATTACAGGTGTGAGCCACGGCGCCTGGCACTAAGGGGAAACTCTTATGGGAGGAGCAGAGGGACCCACATCTCCCTTCTGGCTCCCCCATGCACGGTTGCCTTATCTCTCCCCCTCTAGCCAGGAATCTGTTGTGTTTTTCTTCTGCCAATTTACTATGATTGTATATGTGCCGCTACCACCACCCCCCCCATGGGGGGGTGGAGAGGGGTGCAAGGCCCTGCCTGCTCCACTTTTTCTACCTTGAAACTGTATTAGATAAAATCACTTCTGTTTGTTCAGTTTTTCACCACCAGCATTCCTGACTGCTCTTTCACAGTTCTTCTCCATCCCCGCCATGGCTGATAATCAGGGTACTCTCCTTCAGAGCACAGCAATCTAGGAGCTAAAGCCTGCCTTCAAAGCATGGAACCAAACTGCTAACTGTGTAACCTCATGTCTGTCCCTGAAGTCCCAGGGGAACAAACAGTTTTACACCATTAGATACTTTAGGAACCCCTGAAACAACCAGGTTTGCAAGAGCAGTATTCATAGGATAAACAAATAGCAAATGTACAGCCTTGGCTCCCCAAACTCCACAGTCTCAGTACAGAAAGATCATCTTCCAACAGTCAGCTCAGACCAGGGTCAAAGGATGTGACATCAACAGTTTCTGGTTTCAGAACAGGTTCTACTACTGTCAAATGACCCCCCATACTTCCTCAAAGGCTGTGGTAAGTTTTGCACAGGTGAGGGCAGCAGAAAGAGGATAGTTGCTGATGGACACCATCTTCTCTGTATACTCCACACTGACCTAAGGAGAGAATAGTTTTGTCAGCCAACTATGTCACTCAGCAGCCGTTCAACCCTTCCTTAGGGCAGGAAAACCACGGCTAACCTAATATTCAGCTGTGCTGTGTAATATCAGATTCCTACAACGGATGAAGAAGGTCCTAACTGACCATCACAAATACGGCAGCAGTCCTCAAAGGATGCACCCTGGGGCAGGGTATGGAACCGTCATGTGTCTTCTAGCTCATTGTAAGCATTGTTAAAATGCCTATTGCTCTGGGAATTCTTAAGTTCAGCTCTACCAAGAATCTCAGGGTTGAGCCCAGACCTTACCTTTCCATGGGCAAAGGCCCCCACCACAAAAACAATAGGATCACTGCTGGGCACTAGCTCACGCAGATCACTGACAACCGGGATGGAAAAAGAAGTGCCAACTTTCATACATCCAACTGGAAAGTGATCTGATACTGGATTCTTAATTACCTAAAGTAAAGAAGAGAAAAGTCAGCCTCAGAAACATTCCCAGAACCAACCTTGAACTAGTAGATTTCAATACCTCACCTTCAAAAGCTTCTGGGGGCCATCAGCAGCTCGAACACTGAGCTTGTGTAAAAGCTGAACTAGAAAGGGGAAAAAGAGTTCAGAGCTAGATGGAGACCACAGTCCTTCTGTCCAGTCATTGAACAAGGAAAACCCCATAGGTAAGATGGGTTCCCTGTGTGCTTTATATCCAGACTGGACTCCTGAAATGTCAGGAACAAACAGCTGCCAAGCATATGGCTAGCTGTACAATGATAGATTCAGACTCCCATTTTCACTCAGCGGGGAAGCTACTGCAACAACAGGAGAGTGGAGTTTCCACAAACAAAAATAATAGGAGTCCTTGTCCTAGTATTAATCATGTCATCATGTCCTCCCATCTCCTCCCTTAAAAAAATCCCACCTTTAGTCCTCCCTTTTCCTCTTCCTCCCTTCTTCCCTACCTCCAAGTTCTAAGGCTTCTTACCCATGAGGCCACAAAAGCGGTCAAAGGTTCTGGGAATTCGGGTCTGGGGGTTCACTTCAATCAGAACATTTTTCTGTGTGTGGATATAAACCTGCAGCAAGCCAGCTCGGTTCAGGGGACTATCCATCAGCATCAGCAAGCTCTGACCAAAGCAGAAACCAAGGCATGGTTAAGGCTGAAGAGACCCTTCCATACAGAGACTCAAACGGTTGTGAGCGTTGTCCCTGGAGTTACCTGGTGGGCTATGTCTGGCCGCACTTCCCCGGGGTCCCGTCCATTCTTCAACAATATAGACTTGTGCTTGTCACAGTTGAGTAGCTCATATGTCTTCCCTGCCTGAACAGGGAACATGACCAAAGAACAGCCTAAGCTTCTGTTACCTAGCCCCGTGATTCTTGAAATGTGGTACCCAAACCACCAGCAGCAAGTTGCACCTGGAAACTTGTTAGGGAGATTCTCAGGCCCACTCTAGACCTTCTAAACCAGAAACACTGGAGGTGGGGCCCAGCAAGTCCTTCAGGAGATTACTGTGAAGCTATATTTGCACTCTCCAGTAAATGGTCTTAGAGGGAAACAGGAGGAAGGACACAACCTATGACTTCACATTATCTACCAATACACTGGATTTACTTTTAAAACCTGTGGCTGTTAGGCAAAGCTAATGAGACATCCTGGAACCAAGCAGGAGTTAGTAGTTAGTGAGCAAGGCTGAATGCTGTGTTTATCACAGGAGCAGTATGTATGTACTGTCCAAAATATAGTCACTACCCTCAGTTTGCTTACATCAAACATACACTAAGTGAAGAGCTGCAAATCTGAACAGGAAGAAGTGTGAAAATTCTAATGATGCAGGAGGCAATTTAATTAAAAAAAAAAAAAACTCTCAGAAGTAAAATGAAGAGGGGTTACTCCCAGTTTTAAGATTGGCATGAGGGTGGAACATGGTGGCTCACACCTGTAATACCAGCAATTTAGGAGGCTGAGGCAGGCAGATCACTTAAGGTCAGGAGTTCAAGACCAGCCTGGACAACATGGTGAAACCCTGTCTGTACTAAAAATACAAAAACTAGCTGGGCATGGTGGCACATGCCTGTAGTCTCAGCTACTTGGGAGGCTGAGGTAGAAGGATGGCTTGAGCCCAGGAGACGGAGGAGACTGCACGACTGCACTCTAGCCTGAGTGACAGAGCAAGACCCTGCCTCAAAAAAAAAAAAAAAAAAAGGCGGGGTACAGTGGCTCACGCCTGTAATCCCAGCACTTTGGGAGGCTGAGGCGCACAGATCACGTGATCAGGAGATCAGGAGATCGAGACCAGAGTGGCCAACATAGTGAAACCCCGTCTCTACTAAAAATACAAAAAAAATTAGCCTGGCGTGGTGGTGGCGTGCGCCTATACTCCCAGCTACTCAGGAGGCTAAGGCCCAGCTACTCAGGAGGCTAAGGCAGGAGAATCGCTTGAACCCGGGAGGTGGAGGTTGCAGTTAGCCGACATCGCGCCACTGCACTCCAGGCTAGGCGACAGAGCGAGACTCCGTCTCAAAAAAAAAAAAAAAGAAAGAAAATGAGTACTACCATGCCAGGATATCAAATCAACAGACAGCCAACCAAACCACCTTTCTCCAAAAGCATTTTTCACCCCTTTCTGTTTTCTCCATCCACTCTGAGCCCTTCACCCTCATTCCACGGAGTCCCAACCTGCGATTTACTAGTTCTCCACTTCCTTTCCCAAACTACCTTAACTGTCTCCAGACTGGCCCCTTCCAGCACCACAATAAGCCTACGGCCTCCGATCTTGTTTCCTGCCCCGACTCGGGGCCGCTTGGGGACCACAGCATCCCAGTCCTCTGCCTGCTCCCCACCGCTTCGCTCACGAGGCTTGAATCCACCACTGGGCACGGCCATCTTGCAACCAGACCGGAAGTTGCGCTAACGCTCTTAAAGGAGAACCTCGCGGCTTTTAATCACAAATTTCCTTCCGGCTGCCATTTTGAAAGTGGGCTTGGAAATGGCGATGACTTGCTGTCTTGTGCTGCCCTCCCTGGGAGGGCAGCCTTCCAGAAAGGGGCGGGACTTCCGGATACGCAATTCCTGTGCGCGAAGTTCGGGTCCGTAGTGGGCTCAGGGGGAGGGTTTCGAAGGGAGCGCACTTCCGGTGCCCTTTCTTTCACCAGCATTCCGGGTCCGAACCCTCGTGTTAAGGGTGCAGTACCTAAGCTGGAGTCGGGTAGAGGCGGGCAGGCACCCTCTTCTCACTTCTGGTGCCGCCAGCCTCAAGATTAGACATGGCCCAGAACTTGAAGGACTTGGCGGGACGACTGCCCGCCGGGCCCCGGGGCATGGGCACCGCGCTGAAGCTGCTGCTGGGGGCTGGCGCCGTGGCCTATGGTGTCCGCGAATCCGTGTTCACCGGTGAGCAGCCTTCGCGCGCTCGCCGGACCCTTCCAGTCCCTCCCGCAAACCCCCTGCCTTGTCTTACCCGGTCCCCGCGCCCCACCGGAGTCTAGCACTTACTCTGAGGAGCGGCCTGGCCTGATCACCACCCCTCTCCCCACAGTGGAAGGCGGGCACAGAGCCATCTTCTTCAATCGGATCGGTGGAGTGCAGCAGGACACTATCCTGGCTGAGGGCCTTCACTTCAGGTAATGGCGGCCAGAGCTGACTGACCCTGACCTTCCACCCTTGACGCAGACCCAGCAATGGCTATAGTCGGACGTGCAACAGGATTCAGCGCTGCTCTTTTCCCTCCTCATCCCCGCTCCCAGGACAGTGGGTGCTGCGCGAACCTCCAGCAGTACATAAACTGTTGCTTTCCAGAGGGACAAGAGAATCTCTCCTTGTCTGTGGTCATGGGGAGGAGCAGGCTAAAAAACACGTGGTGAGGGGAAACCGGGCAAAGCTAGTGAAACTGCGGTCTTTTTTTCTCCCCACCGCCCCTTGAGAGGGAGTCTTGCTCCATCGCCCAGGCTGGAGTGCAGTGGCGCGATCTCTGCTCACTGCAGCCTCCGCCTCCTGGGTTCAAGTGATTCTCCTGCCTCAGCCTCACGAGTAGGTGAAATTACAGGTGCCCACCACCACGCCCGGCTAATTTTTGTATTTTAGTATAGACGGGGTTTCACTATGTAGGTCAAGCTGGTCTCGAACTCCTGACCTCAAATGATCTGCCCACCTCGGCCTCCCGAAGTGCTGGGATTACAGGTGTGAGCCACTGCAGCCTCTTAATACCTATTCCTGTCCCCTCCAGGATCCCCTGGTTCCAGTACCCCATTATCTATGACATTCGGGCCAGACCTCGAAAAATCTCCTCCCCCACAGGCTCCAAAGGTAGGTCTGAGCACTTGGTAATCACATGGCAGGTGGGATGATCAAAGAATCAAATCTCCTGTTACATCCACTAGTACACTCTGTTCTGAGAAGTTCGTCTCCACTCTTGACTAGTTCACCTGTTCTCCTAGACCATACATAGAAGCTGTGCTTTGAGTTCCCCAGACCTCTTCCTCCTCCCCACCCACACACACACACACCCCCACTGAGTTAGGTAGCTCACCAGTAACCTGTAATGTACTTCTTTGTACTATACCTAGTGCGGGTCACTTATTTATTTACTAGACTGGGCGCTGGGAATAAAAGATGCATAGAACACACTCTTGTCCCCCAAATCCTTACAGGAAACATGATTATGGTACAGCATAAAAGCACTCACTTTAGAGGTTGCACAGAGTACAGGGGGGAAAAGAGGGGTCAGCTCTGCTAGTGACGGGGTTGCAGTTCAAGGATTCACAGTAGGTGAAGATGCGTTTCACCTGTGCTGTGTCACGTCTTCCTTGTCAACCTGATTAACTCTCCTCCCCCTAGGGTAGCACCAGGCTGTACATCATTGCACGGGGCATAGAGGGAGGCACATGGAGGAGAAAGTGCTTGGGAAAGGGTGTTTGGCCTTGACCAGCCACTGCTGACCTCAATCTCAGACCTGCAGATGGTGAATATCTCCCTGCGAGTGCTGTCTCGACCCAATGCTCAGGAGCTTCCTAGCATGTACCAGCGCCTAGGGCTAGACTACGAGGAACGAGTGTTGCCGTCCATTGTCAACGAGGTGCTCAAGAGTGTGGTGGCCAAGTTCAATGCCTCACAGCTGATCACCCAGCGCGCCCAGGTCTGACTTCCACCACCGTCTGCATGGTGTCAGCCTTTCCCTCCTAGGTCCAGGGTATTGGGAATTAGGAAAGGCAGCTTATTAGAAAAGGATTGTCACCCTACTGCCATTTCCACCTAAAAGCTGTGCTGATTGCCACTGTAAAATAAGGAGAGCCAGCGTTAGAACTCGATAGCACTCGGTGTTAGGAAGCATGGAGGGAAATGGCCAAGTCTTGGCTTTTCCTGCACCTCTTTCAGCAGAGAGCCTTATGTTACAGCTTTGCCCGACAGAAAGCTAATGCAATTCGTATTGTATTGGAGAGAGTGAAGGATTAGGGGTCACTGTGAGCTGGAGCAGTCCTGTGATCTCTCTAAGGTGTCTCATCTGTTGCATGAAAAGATTGAATCAAGTCCCTTCCAACTCAGATGTTGTGGTAAGGCACTGAGGAAGGGTTGATGAGTTTTCTGCCATTCTCAGGGGATCTGGTGTTCAGATGATCACACAACACAACCTTCCTTTCAGTTCTCAAGTCCCCTCAAACCACCCTGCCCTTTCCCTCCTTGCCCCTCCCCCCAGGTATCCCTGTTGATCCGCCGGGAGCTGACAGAGAGGGCCAAGGATTTCAGCCTTATCCTGGATGATGTAGCCATCACAGAGCTGAGCTTTAGCCGAGAGTACACAGCTGCTGTAGAAGCCAAACAAGTGGGTGAGTCGCAAGAGCAGTGGGGCGAGGGCTTCCGAGGTGCAGGAGGAGGAAAGACTCCATGAAGGGGGCTCCTGACCCAGGATTGGGTCTACCTGACTCTATCCCACCACAGCCCAGCAGGAGGCCCAGAGGGCCCAGTTCTTGGTAGAAAAAGCGAAGCAGGAACAGCGGCAGAAGATCGTGCAGGCCGAGGGTGAGGCCGAGGCTGCCAAGATGATATCTTTCTGCTGGAGAGATCTCAGCCCAGCCCATAGGGCGCCTGTGTTCCCCATCCTCCTTCATGGGCAGGCTGATGAGACTAAGGCGAATGCGACTCCGTGCCCTCTGGCCCTTGGCTCCTTCTTGGGGGTGGGGACTACAGATGAGATCTGAAATCTTGGTGGGGGTAGCCGAGGCCTGACTCCCCATTGTAAGGCCAGATCAATAGCATTGCTGGCCTTGCCTTCATTTCTGCTGCTGCCCCCAGTTCCTGGCAGCAGCCTACAGGGAGGCCCACAGGTGGGGTCCAAGGTAGGGCTGGGCACAAGTCACCTGAGCGCAACCTTGGATCTGACAGCCCAGAGGAGGACTGCAGCAAGGGAGTGTGGTAAGGATGGGGCCAGGGATTGAGGCCTGCCTTTGTGTGAACCTTAACTCTGCTCACCTTGGAGAAGCTCTGAGCAAGAACCCTGGCTACATCAAACTTCGCAAGATCCGGGCAGCCCAGAATATCTCCAAGACGGTGAGTGCGTCAGCCCAGCATGTCTGATGGGGCTGCCTTGTGAGAGAAAGTGCTTTCAGTTAAGGCACATTGAAGTAAGGGAATTCGAATCTTGCTTGTTCGGGTTTCTACTCAGGTTGGCTTCTTTAGCCGGTGCAGTAGCTCATGCCTGTAATCCCAGCACTTTGGGAGGCCAAGGCCAGCAGATCACCTGAGGTCAGGAGTGTAAGACCACCCTGGCCAACATGGTGAAACCCCATCTCTACTAAAAGTACACACAAAAAAATGAGCCAGGCGTGGTGGCATGCAGCTATAATCCCAGCTAGCTACTCAGGAGGCTGTGGCAGGAGAATCACTTGAACCTGGGAGGCAGAGGTTGTAGTGAGGTGAGATGGTGCCACTGTACTCCAGGGACAGAGCAAGACTGTCTCAAAAAAAAAAATCGGCTTCTCTGCATCTTTTCCCCTCATCAAGAATGATTCCTCTGGGTTCCTTAACCTTTTGTTCTTGCCTCTTTTATGGTGCTAATAATCATAGCTGCTGCTCACTGCTCTGGATCCCTGAATAAGAGCAGAAACCATGTCTTATTCATTGCTGTATCCCTGCCCCAGCCCACATGTGTTCCATTAAGTGGCTACTGAATTGCAGGGGTCAGAATTGAGGTATTTGCTTAATGTAAGCATCAGTCTTATTTCCTGCCCTGTAGATTGCCACATCACAGAATCGCATCTATCTCACTGCTGACAACCTTGTGCTGAACCTCCAGGATGAAAGTTTCACCCGGTGAGAGATGTGACCACACAGTGGGACGTCACAAGGAATGTGGGACTTGAGTCTGGTTGCTTGGGCTCTGGAGCCTGCTATAGCTGTTCATATGGCTCTGAGAGACACTGAACCAAAATTAGAAAAGGGGGTGGTTGGCAGTTTTTATCTTGCATCTCATAGGATTGATTTTATGAGATCAAATAGGATTATTCACATAAGAAGCACTTTAATTGTAAAGCTTTTATCTAGCCGAGAAGTGATGAAAGATGGTACTCAGTTTTCTTACTCAAGAGCCCTAAAACTGCTCAGGTACATGGAGGGATGTTAGGGAAGGAGACAAGAAATAGCAGTGGCCATGAGAACACGCCACCTCCTTTCATGAGCCTGAGCTTCTTGGCTTCCAGCCCTGTTTGTCTTTTCTCCTGGGAGCAAAGGAGGGTTCAAAGCTGAGTGGGGCCTGAAGCTGTCAATTAACATGTGCATTTCTCTTCTCTGTTTCCTGTTCATCTGGTGATCTGGCACCACAGAGGAAGGTAAGTTGTTGCTGCATCCTTGTTCCTGTGGGGTCCTGCAGGCCACCTTCTCCCAATACCTGCCTTCTACCCCACTGCCTTTCCCACCTCCCCACAGACAAACCCTCAGTGGGGCAGGAGGGTCGTTGAGGGAATGGCCTAGTGTCCTGCCTCTCACATTTATGTCCCCTAATAATGTCATCATCTGTCTTTCTTTCCTACAGTGACAGCCTCATCAAGGGTAAGAAATGAGCCTAGTCACCGAGAACTCCATCCCCAGAGGAAGTGGATCTGCTTCTCCTGTTTTTGAGGAGCCAGCCTGGGGTCCAGCACAGCCCCACCCCACCCCAGTATCATGCGATGGTCCCCCGAACCCCCCTTGGATTAAGGAAGACTGAAGACCGGCCCCTTTTCTGGGGAATTACTTTCCTCCTCCCTGTGTCGGCCGGGGATGTTGGGACAGTGTGTGATTTCTCAGTGATTTCCTACAGTGTTGTTCCCTCCCTCAAGGCTGGGAGGAGACAACCACCAACCCAGGAATTCTCAATAAATTTTTATTACTTAAGCTCAAGTCAAGGCTTCACATGTTCATGAGCAGCACGCATGCGCAGTCACATAGGCACTCCCGGGGCTGTCTTTGTGTCTGCCAGCAGAGAGCGCAAAAGACTCTGGCTGGGGCAGCTAAGGGGAAGCAGGGCCTGGGCTCCAAAACGACCTAAGGTGGGAAGGCTGGCCCTCGGGTCTAGAGGCCCAGCTGCGCTCTTCACCCCACCCTCCATTTCTCCCACATCACCCATTTATTTTAGGGCTGGAGCAGCTGTGGCTTTGCTGAGCCAGATTAAAAATTTGATGAACCCAACAGGAGCTGCTTCCTTGGTAGCAGGGTTCCATGTGGCTCTGGGGAGCCTGCCTGTGCCTGTGGAGGGGCTTCTGTGCCTCAGCCCAGTGGATTGCATGGCCTGATGTAGACCACCAGACCATTTCTCAGTCACCAGGCGTGAGGAGCTACTTGCTAGCAGGGCTCTCTGTGGAGGTGGGCTTGTCACTCCCTCAGCTCTGGGGCCAACAGAACAGGTGCCTGTTGAGTCCACAGATAAGCTGACACTTCTTCCCAAGACAGCCCTTCCTGAATCTCAAGCACCAGAGAAACAAAGTCACCGTTTATACTTGAATCTCCCACTACTGCCCGTTTCCCATCCCTACGGGGAGACAAGGAAAGTTTAGAACTCTAAGACGAAACCTGGGGGCAAAGTATGTACAGGAACTACCAAATGCAGATAGGGCAGCAGGTGGATCTGAACAGAGGGACTGAGTTAATCTGCTTCGACTTTTAGGATGTTTTTCTCTGCTTAGGGTTGAGTATCATGAAAGACGAAGCGGATTCTGCAGCCCCAATCCTGAGTTACTGTGCGGCTGAGATCAACAATAGGACAAAAGACGGGTCAAGTGACCTGGATCAATCTTCCTCATGCTCCTAGTCACACTTTATTTCATGTTCCCAAGGCGGGAAGTCAATGGAGGTGCCTGGGGAACCAGTGTTTCCAAATCTTGCTGCAGCTGTAGAGGCAGCCATTTTGTCTCCTTCCCATTGTTCCCCTTTGCCTAGTGATCCGTCCCCCTTCCGGAGGGGTAAAGGTCAGAGGTCGTTGGTCAGTAGGCCTCCATGGTCTTCAGGGCTCCCTGAAAGTCACTGCCGAAAGAACCGACCCGGGGGCCATCTTTACCAGACAGTGTTAGGAGCTTCACAATTAGACCATCCAACACTGTACTGGAAGATGGACCCAGGGCCGGCCAATGGAGAACTACGGCGAGAATGCTTCACGGACCCTGGCCACAGGCCAGGCGAGGTCTCCCGAGAGGGGGCGAGCCAATCCCAAGCTCAAGGTCGACTGTAGGTTCTGGATCCACTAGGTGACAAATCGCACTGGATGGGAGGAGGGGCCGGGGCCCATTGTGTCCCTGAGTGGCAGCCAGCCAACGAGAGCCACCCCTGGTGCCGCGCTCTCAGCTCAAGACAAGGGGCTTCTGAGGGGCGTGGGAAGTCGGGAGGGGGGCTGCAGCCAGCTAAGCCTTGGGGACCTGACTTGATGGATGTCGCTGACACAGGGACAGGGGCCTCCATCATTACCCGGCAGTATTAGAGACTCCCAACCGCACCCAAACACTGCTGGGTAAGACGAGGGCCCCCACCCAGCCTGCCCACCTTGGGTCAGGAAGCTTCAGGCCCAGGTCCCCTGCGGAGAAGCTGCAGATCCCTGGCTCCCATCCCCCCCACCAGCCGAGTCCCTGGGGACACTTCCGGGTGAGCCTGCTGCCCGCCACCAGCCCCACCCTGGGTCGCTGGTCGCTAGGCCCAGGCTGCGGCCCAAGCAGGCCTTCTGCAGCCCCTCAACCATCGGTGCCCCCTGCCCCAAGCCACTTTCCTCCACCCCCGAAGTGTGCCCCTGCCCGCAACACACACCGACTCACCCACCCTCATCTACCCTCTGCAGTCCCTAGCTCGGTCCAGGACCCCTCCCCTGGTGTCCTTTACCTGTCACCGGGCCCGCTTGCCCCCAGAGAGTGGGTGCCAGGGAGACGAAGGGGCTTTGAGGCCCCAGATTCAACGGCCTAGAGCCCGCCCCGGCCTCCACTCTTCCTCCTTCCTTCTCCACCAGCCCGGCAGCGCAGGCTCCTTACCTGGGCCCCGCCCGCCGCCTTGCGCACAGGTGTGTCCTCCTGCCATAGGCTGCCCCCCCACCGCCTTAACCCCTTCCCTCCCAGCATCAGTCACAGGCACCTCCTCAAAGGCCTCGCCACCCCGATAGGCCTCCCACCCTCTCCCAGAGCCTCTTTTTTCCTACCTGCCTATTTTCACCCGTCTCCAGAGGAACAAAAGGAGGGGCTGTCCTCGGGTCCCCTCCCCACAGCATCTGCTGCCTTCAGGCCTAGCCCCCTCCTCTGCGACCTCAGACCCTGCCCACAGCGGAGCTGTGAAGGCCAGAGAGATCCCTGAGGTCAGCGAGGGGTCAGCTGGGCAGGAGTTGGACTGTGCTGCCTCAGTGCCCAGCCTGTGCTAGGATCCCCTGAGGGACAGGAGAGGGAGGAGGCCCCGCCAGGCCTGTGAAGGGCAGGTGGGTCCCAGCAGGGTGCCCCTCGTGTGGAGGTACCCACCGCTATCCGGTGACCCCAGCCAGCCCGGAGCCTCAGCCCTGCCCCTCAGTGGGGGCCTGCAGAGGGAACGATCTCGTTCCTCTCCCGACCAAACTGCTCCCGGACCCACCTCACGGCACAGCCTCACTGGAGTCCAAGTCCCACCCCAAGGGCAGGTAGCTCAAGGGCGGTTAGAGGAGGTGGGACTTGCCTTTGTGCCGCTGGGATGGAAAGGGCGTTGCTGGGAGAGGGGCCCTGAGCCCGACAGGTGATTGCCCCACCCACGCCCCAGGGCCACAGCCCCAGGGAGCTATTGTGTTGCTCAGTCCCTAGCTACTCTCTCTCCCGGTCTTTGTTTGCTTCCTTCTTAACACCAGCCTGCAATTATTTGATGCAGGTGATCGGTTTGTGAATCTGTCTCCCTGACCAGCCCCCTAAGTTCCAGGAGGCCTGGGGACTGTGAATGGCGGTGGTGCCAGGGGCTCTCTAAGAAGGATTTGCTGAATAATGCTTGCCCAGCCTCTGGGCTTCTGGACCTGTGTGGCCTCAGCCTTTCCAGGAGTGGGTGCCAGCCCTTCCTGAGGGATGACTCGCACCGGCTCCACTCCCCAGGAGACGACTCTTTCAAATGAAGAAGAAACCCCACTCCCAACACAACACCGGGGGAGGAAGAGGGGACGAGAAAGTGTCTGCCAGCTCTTCAAACTCTGCCCCGGAGGACACAGGCAGCCGCAGCCTGGGTGAGGGGAGGAGCTGGGTGCTCCCAGGTGCACTGAGAGCCAGTCCCCAGTCCCCGTTCCTGCCTGAGGGGACGCAGTGGGGCTGGCCTCAGGTCTGTGCTTCTGGCTGTTAACTACTCTTCTTAGTTCGGATCTGGAAGTCAGCATCAGGGGAGTGTGACTCTAACTGCCCCCTGAGGGCGGCAGCTGCAACTCCAGGGTAAGGAGTATGGGCTCCGGGCTCAGAAGGCCTGGGTTCAAATCCCAGCTTCACTGCTGCATAGTCCTGTGACCCTGGGCAAGTGACCAAGTCACTTAGTCTCTCTGTGCCTCAGTTTCCTGCACTGTAAAATGAGAATGACAGAAGTGCCTAGACTGATCTAACATGTGTAACCTCTCGGTGCCTGGGCACACGGCAAGTGTGTGATGAGTCACTGTGCCCGTCTTATCACCAGCCATCATCTTGTGCTTCTCACAACCGCCCTGTTATGATCGCCCTCCATTTTAAAGAAGGAGACTGGGGAGCTTCGCCCACAGTCCCCCTCCCACATGTGAGGCGGAGTCCAGACCCACGGCCGTCTGACGGGAGGCGGAGCCCACTCACTGGGCAAGCAAAGCGCTCAGTTAGTGGCGACACACAGTAATACCAGGCCTTTATTTACAAGAGGAGAAGGGCTGGCCCTGACTGGGGCCTGGCTGGGCTATATACAGGATCAGGAAGAGGTGTGAGGCATGCAGCCATTTAAATTACAATAGAATGGGGCGCTCCTAGGTTCAGGTTGTGGGTCTGTCCACTGTGGGAGGCTTCCGCAGGGTCTGGGGTGAGGCTGCCAAGAGAAGGAGTTAGGGAGTGAGAGGGTGGCTGGAACCTGGAGGGGGAACAAGGAGGTCTGGGGCAGCTGGGAAGGGCAGAGTGAGGCTGCAGCCACCCCATCCACCCGGGGAAGGCAGGGCAGGGAGGACAGCCAGGCAGAAGAGTTGCAGCGCGGCCACCTGAGCACGGCGCCCGCTCACTTCCTCTTGAGGGAACCCTTGCTCTTCTCCTTGTCTGCTGACCGCTGCTTCTTCACTTTCTCCTCCCGCTTGTTCTTACCATGCAGGTTTTCATAGACATCCTCCCTGTGTCTGCAGCAGGGTGCAGGGGGCAGGCACAGGCGGGGGGCACGGGTCAGGAGACAGCACGGGGGACCTGGCAGTGGCAGCCCCCTCTGGCTGCCGCATCTCACAGGTGGCCCAGCCACTGTCCCTGCACTAGACTCCAAGTTCTTTGAGGTCAGAGGCTACATCTCATACCCAAGTGCACTGCTGCTGCGTAGCACAGGCCCACACGTGGCGTGCACTCTGAAATGCTTATGAACAGAAGGGGTGAGAACCAGGCTTGAACTTGAAGCCAGCTCCCCCCAGCTGCAACACTTGTCCTCTCCAGAAATCGAGGATCGGGCTGGGCAGGACAAAGGGGTGGATGCCGGGAGGTGGCAGTCAGGGTCACTCACTTGGATGAGGTGCGGGAGGCCTTGGCATGGGCGTTCTTCATGGCTGGGGGGTAGGTGATGTTCCCGTACTCTGACTCCTGGCCCTTCTGCGACTGTGGGCAGAGGGATAGTAGGAGGGTGGTGGTCCCAGCAGGGCCAGGTGGTACCCATCTCCCACTGCAGCCCCCTAGGCCCTGCTCTGCACGCACCTGCAGGACCTCCAGCTTCTTCTTGGTGGTTTCAATAAACTGGGCGATGGCCACGTAGATGAACTTGTACTGCGCCTCCGTCTGCACCATGCCCGAGCGCTGTGCCCGCACCATCTGGATGGTCTTCTGGATGTCAATGTCACAGTCCAGGCCTGGGTGGGGACAGTCAAACCTCAGGCCCAGGCACAGGTAGACACCAAGGGGCTGCTCACCCCCGCCCCCGAGCCCCCAGATGCCCCTCACCCTTGGTGGAGATGTTCTCCATGAGCATGTCAATGACAATGATGGTACCTGTGCGGCCAATGCCTGCGCTGAGGAGAGACGGGGGTGCCATCAGAGGCCAGTCAAGCCCTTCCTGGGAAGGGTGGTGACCAGTGCTCAGCTCCACCCCCGGGCACTGCAGGAGCAGCCTGAGCCTCCAGTAACAGAAGGGAATGTGCCCAGCGTCACTGGGCAAGTGACAATGAAGATTTGCCCGACTCTGCATGGGCACGCCCCACTTCTGGCTCTGCGGTGCTGAAGGATGCCACCATCCTTCCCTCCTCCACTCCCTGCACTGAATCCCCGCTCCTGGTGAGCGGCTGCCCCCACCCCGAAAGACATGGGACTCCCAAATCCCACCACTGTCCTGCTGGCTCAGGCACCCTGAGCCCTCCCCACCTCTCCCTTCAAGAGTTAGGGAGCTCCAGCTGGGCGTGGTGGCTCACACCTGTAGTCCCAGCACTTTGGGAGGCCAAGGCAGATAGATCAAGAGGTCAGGAGTTCAAGACCAGCCTGACCAACATGGTGAAACCCCATCTCTACTGAAAATACAAAAATTAGCTGGGCGTGGTGATGTGCACCCCTGTAATCCCAGCTACTCAGGAGGCTGAGGCAGGAGAATCACTTGAACCTGGGAGGCAGAGGTTGCAGTGAACTGAGATCATGCCACTGCACTCCAGTCTGGGCAACAAGAGCAAGACTCTGTCTCAAAAAAAAAAAAGTTATGGAGCTTCTCTCTGCAGGGGTTTACTTCCCTTTTTCTCCAAACCCTGACAGCTAGGAAAGGACAGCCCAGAGACAGGGTGCAGGGGCGCCGGGTCGGGGACTCCGGGGAGCAGTGCAGTAGGAAGTTTCTCTCCTTCCCATGCTGGGCAAGCAGACCCCAGGGAGACCCCAGGCCCAACATCAGCTGGGCCCATCAGGCTGGTGCCCTGAGTCGCATTGTCTAATTTCAAACCCAGATTGTCAAAAATAACCCCCCTTCACCCACTTCCTTCCTGTAACGTCTAAATAAAGGCCATGGGGCTTTCAAGAAGTGTGCGAATGTACACGCGGCGGGTGAGCAGGAGGGTAGCTCTCAGGGATAGACCTGTCCCTGAGAGAGCAGAGGACTGAGCTGCGGCCCCGAGACAGCCCATCAGGGGCAGCTTTAGATTCAGCCAACTGGCCCTGTCTCATGGACAAACAGCTGCTGGGGGGACGAGGAGGAAGCCAGAGGCCATCAAAGGCCTGGGGTCCACAGAGGGAGTGAGAAGGGACCGGGCAAGGCAGGTTCCTGTTTCCCTCATTCTCTGTCTGGCATGAGTACTAAACCAGTAACAGTGCCAGTGTTTGAGGGCTGATGGAATTCCGGCCACAGCAATAGGGTCTCACGACAACCCTGAGATCCTGGTTTTACAGATGAGGAAGCTGAGGGTCAGAAAATTTAAGCAATTTGTCCGAGATCACACAGCTGGTGAGCAGAGGGGCCCTGCACCCACTGCCTCTCTTCCATTTAGGCCAGGCCGGCATGGTAGGCTCATCGGTGGGACCCCTGCTCCTTGCAGCTCCACCTCTGCACCTTACAGGGGTCTTCTGATCACAAACATGAGGGTAGATAGAGGAGCTATGTGTACCCCCCAGAAAGGCATCGCCCATCCCCATACAGCCCTGGGGGCCAGGATAGGGAACTGCCAGGGAAAGGGGGAGAGAGGGCGGAGTCAGGAAGAAGCCTAAACCCTGGGGCTACTGATGGAAAAAGAGGAGGAATGGGGAGCACAGGCCCAATGGATATTCCTGGGAGGAGAGAAGAAATCAGCAGAGTGGGACCTCGAGAGACAGCAGGGCAGCCAGGACCCAGGCCTAGCCCGACCTCACCCTGACTAACTGGGGCCTGGCCAGCAACTGGGTCCCGGGTTCCTCCTCTGTATTTGGGTTGGGCGAGATGGTACATCTGGGGAAGGCTCTGAGGAAGACACCCACAGGCAGAGGGCCAAAGTGGGGCTGGTTCCAGCCACGTTCCACCCTGGGGTCTGGAGCCACAAGGGGACCCACAAGAAGCCGGGGGTGAGCGGAAGGCAATAAACGTGTGCGCTAACGTGTATGTCGCTCATAACAGTTCATGGCACTTAGCGGTATTTACTCCTCGGCGGTCCCTGCTACCATCAGGATTCTCATTCTCACCTGCAGTGCACGATGATAGGGCCTGCGTGAGGCAGACTTTCCTGCCGCTGGTTGATCTGGTCCAGGAAGCTGAGGACGCCCCCGGGCTCACTGGGGACGCCATGGTCAGGCCAGCTCAGGTACTGGTAGTGCCAGATCTCCCGAACCAGGTCCCCCTGAGCCAAGGACATAGGGTCAATGCCCCCTGCTCCCTCGGAACACCCCACCTGCCTCACCCCACCCAACCACCCAACCAGATAGGAGGACAAGTCCAGCGAGGGACTCCCGGAGCAGGGCAGGGAGTGGGGGCTGCTCACATTGTCCAGTGGGGAGACCTGTAAGCTGCGGAGTTTGTATTCGGGCGTGTCGTGCTCCCCGCAGTTGGTCACAGAGTATGGCCCATAAACGCGCTGAGTGCCCACCTCGGGCCAGTATGGGACACATTTGTTCTGGAAAGAGAGCGTCGGGTGGGGATGAGGCACAGAGCAGGACACCGTGGCCCATCCCAGGCCCTGCTCTAGTGCCTGGCACCGGCCCAAACGTTTGTTAGATGAACAGATGAGCTGGCTGAGAGGCAGGAGACCTGGGCTCTCCTCTCGGAGCAGCCACCAACAGGTGGTGAGGCCTGGCCAACACTTTACCGGGACATCCATCTGACATTCAACAAACGTTACCAGGGCAGGCGTGGTTCCTGAAGCTGTGCAAACCAGGCTGCAGTCTCAGACACAAATAAGGCCCCGTCTGTGCCCTGTGCCTCGAGTAGCTCAGAGACAGGTGACCGGGGGAGACATGCACTGAGGAGCGTGGCTGAGAAAGAGGCTAATTCTCCCTCTCGGCCATGAAGGAAATGAGACATGGATTCACAGAGGGGGCAGGTAGCACTTGGGCTGTGTCTTCAAAACAAGGCATCTGCCAGGCAGAGATAGTGTGGAAAGAGTCATTTCCTAGCAGAAAAGGAGCTTGTGCAGAGAAAGGCTGGGAACCTGAAAGAGCCGGGGCTGCTGGGGGCGGTGAGCCTTAAAGGGAATCGTGGGGGTCAGAGGGAAGCCACCAGGCCTTCAGTGCCAGGCCTTACAGTGCGACTTTATCCCAAAGGTGACCAGGAGCCATGGAAGGGATTTCAGAGAGGAAGGAACTTAAGTCAGTTTGTGTCACCGATGGGATCACTTCAACGGCAGCACAGAGGGTGCTGTGCAGGGGGTCCCTCAGGGTAAGGGGCAGGGAGGACAGGAGGGGCCTGGATGCAGACAGGTGGGGAAGGGGCAGGAGGAAGGAGGACAGCCTAAAACCTGGGTCTGGAGCTCAGGGGAACCCAGGGATGGATGCAGGCATCCGGGGGTCGCATTGTGCAGTCAAGACTTTGTCACTATGCCTCAGTTTCCCAACAAGGGCCAGACCCTCACCCCCGAGATCCCTTTTCGCCTTGGCATCTGACGGTTCTTTGACTTAATGGTGTGACCACACGCACTGGGGAGGGATGTGGGGGCGGGGCGGGGTGCCCTACCCGGCCTTTCTCCACCTCTCGGGTGGTCATGACGATGACACGGGTGTTCTCCTGCCATGCCATCTGCCAGAAGTCGTTGACCGTGGCCTCCAGACAGCCCTGGCTGGCGATATAGGTCTTAGTGTTCTCATCAGGGCCTAGCAGCTGGTTCTGGATGCAAGCGTGGAGAGATGCACCTCAAGACAGTGAGCTCCTTGGCCCCGCATGGGCCCTGAATCCCTGCTACCTCCATCCATGCAGGAAGCCAGTTCCAGCTTTGCCCAGGTGTCTCTGCATCTGGGGTCCTCACCAGCAGGGAATTCCCAGAGCCTGGCCTCTCTTCCCATGGGACCCACACCACTGACCTTGATGTAGTTTGCATTGATGTAGTCAGACCCAGGGATGCTGCTGTCACGTCCCTGCAGGATCACTCGGCTGTGGTCAACTGGGAGTGGGTGGAGAGGAGGCGAGATGGCCTGGGTCAGCCAGGGACTCCCCACGCCTGGGTCAGACCACCCTCCTGAGCTAACAGGCTGTTCTGGTCTCAGAAGCTTGTTGGGGAGGCTTGTGGGGGACTGCGGGCAGCAGGGCTGGGGAATCATCTGTATGGAGGGAGGGAGGGGGTTCGAGAGAAGGAGGTTGGGAGCAGGGGAACCTGCCTGCTGGTGGTGGGAGGCCCCTCTGGGAGGAGTACAGGCCTTATGGAGAAGGGGGAGGCTCTGTTGGGGGGTGTGGGGAGGGGGCCCCCCTGGAGTGGAGGGTGGAGACCCGTGAGATGAGGGGAGGTGGCTGGGGCACGGGCGGTCTCCTGGGTGAAGGGGGCGGCCTGGGTGCTCACAGGGGAGAATGTTCTTGTAGCGGTTCTTGCCCTTGTTCTCTGGCCGCTGCCCTTCCAGGCGCTGGTGCAAGTTCTTCACCTCCTGCTTCTGCAGACTCTGAAATGTGGGCGGGGAAATGAGCATCAGCTCCATCAGGGGAGCTCACGTGGGGTGGGTCAGGAGCAGAGGTGAGCAAGGAGGGGAAAGTATCTGCTTGGGGCCCCATGCCGCCTGCCACGGCCTCAACTGCCCCAGTCCTGCGGGTCCCCACCGAGCACCTCAAACTCCTCCCAGAAGCCAGCCTTGGCTGTGTCCTCGGACTCCTGCTTCTTGTTCAGTTCCAAGACTCGGTTCTCAATGTCGGCCGCATTCACCCTCGTGGCGTAGTACGGCTGGGGTTGGGGACGGGGAGAAGTCAGCAACTCAGAGATCCCAGAAGCTCACGTCTAGGGGGTGGCTCAGGGGAAGAGAGAAGGCAGCTGGGCCCACCCCTCACCTGACGCAGGTAGACGAAGGCACCTGAGGCCTCCTCAATCCCCGTCTTCTTGAAATGCTCCACCAGGTCCGTGAGGCTATCAAAGGTCTCTGAACCGCCCACCGTGTAGCGTCCACCCTGGGGGGTGCCAAATAAGGCCACTCACAGGGCCCGAGTCTCCCTCACTGGGCCCCAGCCTTGAATTCAAGCCCAGGGAGATACTCCCCACCACCTGGCCGCCTTACCTCACACATGACCTTGATGTGGGTGACCCTGAGCGGGGAGCCTGGGCCAGCCTTGGGCTGGTCACTGAGCACGGACAGCACAAAGTCCCCAGGCTGGCTGAGGCTCTCACGCACAAGAAACGTCCAAGGCTCGCCCTTGGCCTGAAGCAGTGTCTCTGCCTGCCCTCCAGACATGTGGCCATGGTACCACCTAGAGAAGGCAGCGTCAGGGCAGGTGAGACCCGGGCCACAGGGGAAGGTGCTGAGCAGAGACATTCACAGAGGGGGCAGGAAATCCGGCACCTACTGGGTGCCAGGCACTGCCCTCGATGCTTCCAAATCCACCACCATATTTAGGTCCATTACTCTCTCCCAAACAAGCTGAGAGGTGGGTGTGATATTATCCCCATTTTATAGAGGAGGAAACTCATGCTGAGCTGTTGCGCACTGGCCTAGGGCCCTTGACTGACTCCAGAGCTCTGTTCACAGCTCCCTGCAGCCTTGACCTCCCAGGCTTAAGCTGTCCTAGCCTCCAGAGTTCTAACCAGGCTTTGAAGCCAGAGTCCACCTCTGAAAGGCAGAAAGCCTGTCAATATTCAAAATATTTAAAGGAGAGAAACTAAGGAAGAGTCTCTGTGATGCATAGGGCTGTGCCAGGCAGAGACCTGAGACAAAGAAACGCAGATCGAGGCCACATCACAGGCGGGAGACGGACAGAGAGACACAAGTCACAGGGAAGGCGGATGGGGTGCGCTCCCCCAGGGAGGCAGGGAAGACAACCCCATTGGGGAAAAAGTGATGTGGGGGCTCTGGGGGTGCCCTGGATGATGTCACTGAAGGGGAGCCCAGGGTTCAAAGGGGTTCAAAGGGATTCAAAGGGGCTGTCGGGGCAGAAAGCAGAACTAAGCCCTTTCCCCGAAGCACACCCCTTTCCCAGGAGGAAACTGTAGCCCCACAATGCCCAGCCCCACAGGAAACCACGTGATGGAAAAAACACAAAACTCCTTCTGGGGAGAGAGTGAGAAGTGAGGTTGTGAGGTTTCCTTGGCCCAGGGGCCAGGGGAGGGGGGGCAAATTTTCCAACCGCAGGGATGGGGGGAAGAAGGGGAGGACCAGTCTGTCCTGACCCATCTCACCCCTGCCCAGAGGTGACTCCAGCCAACAGACCCCCCCCCAGAACCTCCAGACCTTACTGGGCTGCTTCAGCCCACCACTTGGGGACAGGCTAGGACCCCAGGCAGCGGGGAGGGGGCTGAGCCCCTTCCCTTAGGCCCCAGGATGAGGAAGTCTCCATGCAAATGTCTGGCTGACCACAGGAAGCACAGAGCCACCGAGGGACAGATGCAAATTCCCGCAGAGAAGGAGGCGCCGCAGACAAGGCAGGGGACAAGGCAGAGCTTGGGAGAAAGAGCCTCTCACACTCCCAGGCTCAGGGGTGACACTGGCTCCTGGGATGGGTTACCCAAAAGGGCCTCCAGTGTGGCTTCCCTGGTCTTAACCTCTCAACCTCCCGCCCCAGCACTGCCCTCCCTTCCTTGTCTCTCTTCTCTCTTCTCTTTGAACCCGGGTCTCAGCCTCCTCTGCAGGGGCCTCCTGGGGCCCTGCTCCTCTCTTCCCCTCTAGGCACTGGTCAGCCCATCCTCTTCCTCCTGGCTTGAGGCAAGGAGAAAGGACATGAGCTTCAGAGGCCCCCTGAGTGTTGCGGTGGGGAAGATGAAGGGCAGGGGGCAGACACGGAGCCAGCCACGTGAGGCTCATGGAGAGGAGGAAGGCCATGAAGGAAGCTGACCAGGGAAAGGAGGTCTCCCAGGCGGGCCACAGGGCAATTCCGCAACCTCATTCAGCTCTAAGTTTTAGTCAGTGACTTCACCAAAAATACTGATGGCAGTTTGGAGGCCCGAATCCCAGAAAGGCTGCAAGCTGGCGGAAGCAAGGTTCCCAATCACTTCAACAACCCATCCTCGAGTGCAGGGCAAGGGCAGGTGGGCTCGGCCCCAGGGGTCCATATGCAAACCCCCTTGTGTTATTCCACTGCCCTTTACTCTAAGAGGATCTGGCGTTGAAAGGAGCCAGGGTGTCCTAAGGAGATTTCAGAGTCCCCTGGCCCCCGCCCATGCCTTTGGGAGCCCGCAGGGGCAGTGACCAGCCCAGCTCTGGGGACCACACCTTTGAGCAGAGGGGACAGGAAGGAAATGCCTGGAGTGTTGGAGTGTTTGTGCTCAGGACAGTGCGAGCCCCTTTCCACATGTGAACGCTCCACGGCCGCTGGGTGGCTGAGATAAGGCGTTAAGTGTCCTGGCAAGCGTTCATCCCCATCCTCATCCCTAGTGTCAACTCCTAACGCGTGCTGGCCACGGGTGAGGGGAGGATGGAGGAGGGCACTCTCACTTCCACAGGAGGAAGAACTTTCTAACAACAGAGCTGGCCTGCATGACATGCCAGCCACCAGCGGTAGCCTCCCTGTCTCTAGTGGGACCTGGGTTACAGTGGCCAGGGCCCCTGGAGTAGGGCAAGGCAGGTTTCTCTGGCTTCCTCAGGGTTAGGTGGAAAGGGTGGTAGGTTAAGCTCTGAGACACCAGGCTGCAGGAGGAAGGACGCTGAGAGCCCCAGCTGGTGTGGGGAGGGGAGGGGAGGGGAGGGAGGGCAGGCGGTGCTGGGTGCCAGGCTCCCTGCCTCCCGGGCCATTGGGGGTGGGAGCCGGCTTGCCCCAGCTTGGGAGAGGCAGGGTGCGGAGCCCTCACCTCTCACTAGTGGGGTCGGAGCAGTTCAGCGGGTACTTGAGGTGGATGATGGTGCCGTCGCGATCCTGCAGGACGCCCTGCTGCTGAGTGTAGTACTCCACCAGCTCCGTCAGCGTGGCGAACTTCTCCCCTCCATACAGGTCGTAGAAATCCCCTGAGTTCTGGATCCGAATATGGGTCACCTGATCCCCCACCCTGCAGGGCACCAGGCGGTGAGGCCAGTAGGTGCAGGAGTAGAGGCAGGAGGGCAGGGACCGGCGGAGGTCCTGGGTAGGGGCACACATGGGCATGGGTGGGCACAGACAGGGACGGGGAGCACGGGGGGCGTGGGGGCTGGGGAGTTGGCACTGCCGTGGGGAACCAGGAATGTGTGGTTCAGGGCCTGGACGGCACAAGAGAACGGCCAAACGCTGGGGAGGGTCACCTACCTGACAGAGAGCGAGAAGTCACCCTGGTTCTTGCGACTGGGCCGAGCCAGGAAGCTGCCATGGACACCTCGGCCCTTGAGCAGGGTCTCTGCATCCAGCCCACTGAGGTCTCGGTGAAACCACCTGAGTGGCCCAGGCAGGGCAGTGAGGAAGGGTCCCGTGGGCACTGGGCGCCCTTGCCTCCTGCCTACTGAGGGTGGCAGGCCCTTACCTCACCATCCTGGGGGCTTCCGGAGAGGGAGGGGGCGCAGGGAATGAGGCGACGCAGCTAGTCTGAGCAGGCAGAGAACTTGTGGACTAAGCCTCAAATGTGGCTCCCAGTGCCAAGCTGCCTCACCAGCCCCGGTGGTCCCAGTTCTGGAGCTGCCACTCCACTGGCCTAGGGCAGCCGGCAGGGCGGGGACAGGAAGAGGCGCGGCCGACCCCTTGGGGGAACTCACTTGTACTTCTCGTTTTAGAGTAGAGCAAGGGAAGAGAAGCGGAGTATGGTGGCACTGGGGGTGGGGACGGGGCCCACTTCCCACATGTCTGCAATCAAAGGCTCAGGAGCATGGCCCTGCACGTATGTGACACCACAGGCAGTAAGGACACATATGTGCCTTGCACACTAAAGGCCCAGATCATACTTCACGCATGTGAACCTACACGGTCACATGGCACCTCTTCCTCCTCCACCTGCTGCTTTTACACAGTCCTCCCTGGCCCACACTAATAACAATGACGGCAGTGACAGCTGTCATCGAGTGAGTCCTGCTGGATGCCGGGCGCTGTGCTATAATGGCGTTCACATGGCTTGTCTCATTAGTTCCTCACCAAAGCCCTACGAAACAGGGGCTCTCTTTATCCTCATTTGACAGACAAGGAACCTGAGGCCCAGGGAGTTCAAGGCATTGCCTGAGTCCATCAGTGAGTCAGCTGCAGTGCCAGGATTCAAACCCAGACAGTCCGGTTCCAAAGCCAATGCTCTTAACTCCTATACACCAGTCCTCAGGGCTTCAAAGAACAGAGATTAAGAGTCTCCTTGTCCAAAGGGGCTGCCATGAGAGCGGGAGATTAATAGTTAAGACCTTGTAAATGCTTGCAAGAGAGAAGGGTGCCCTCCTCTAAGCAACATACGCGGTTTGTCCATGCCACTGTGGCAGAGGCATGGGCAAAATGACCCTGAGCAGCCCTGTCAAACTTGGGTCCTTTCTAATTCTTGTCCCTAGGCCTCTGCCCTGCCCCGGGACTCTGACCAGGGGGCCTGTCTCCTGGGGGCTGGGGACTGGGGGCTGGGGGCCAAAGTCCTCGCCGTGGCTGATTTTCTCAGGGCTGGCTGACCTGAGAGGCCCTAAACACTAAGACATATGATGCTCCCTGCCTGTAATTCCAAATAAAACTAACTTTCTTTCTTTCTTTCTCTCTCTCTCTCTTTCTTTCTTTTTTTTTTTTTTGAGACGGAGTTTCGCTCTTGTTACCCAGGCTGGAGTGCAATGGCGCGATCTCGGCTCACCACAACCTCCGCCTCCCGGGTTCAAGCAATTCTCCTGCCTCAGCCTCCTGAGTAGCTGGGATTACAGGCACGCGTCACCATGCCCAGCTAATTTTTTGTATTTTTAGTAGAGACGGGGTTTCACCATGTTGGCCAGGATGGTCTCAAACTCCTGACCTCGTGATCTGACTGCCTCGGCCTCCCAAAGTGCTGGGATTACAGGCATGAGCCACCACGCCTGGCCATCTTTTTCAATGTTATATGATGGGTATGCATTACCTTTATAAAGACAAATATGCTAACTGGGAGCAATTTTTGGGGAAATTTTAGGGTGCAGGGAAGGCTCTTTGTCCTGGATGCTTTTTGCATGGGTGTGTATAAACATGAAGTCAGTCAGGTTCTGTGCTTAATATTTATGAATATTATGCATGTTATGCTTCAGTTAAAAGAAGAAAAAATAGCCGGGCACGGTGGCTCACACCTGTAATCCCAGCACTTTGGGAGCCTGAAGCGGGCGGATCACGTGAGGTCAGGAGTTCGAGACCAGCCTGGCCAACATGTTGAAACCCCGTCTCTACTAAAAATACAAAAATTAGCAGGGCATGGTAGTGGGCATCTGTTATCCCAGCTACTAGAGAGGCTGAGGCAGGAGAACCGCTTGTACCCAGGAGGTGGAGGTTGCAGTGAGCCGAGATCGTGCCACTGCACTCCAGCCTGGGCAACAGAGTAAGACTGTCTAAAAAAATAAATAAACAAAATTTTAAGCCCAAAAAAAGTCTAATTTTCCCATAACTACTTCATCATTTTTAGAAACATAAAATATCCAAATGTTTCCCCAATAAGAGGCTTTTCCACTTTTTCTTTTTGTTGTTGTTGTTCTGTTAGTTTCTGGTTTTCTTCTCTCACTGGTGCCCTGGAGAATCTGCCTGGTGGGTTTATTACATGATCCAGCTTTGACTACCCCTTCAGCTTGGACACCACTCTGGAGACCTGGAACTCCATTGAACCCCCACCCCATGTCAAGGAGCAGGAAGAGCACATGCAAAGCTGTCTGCAGAGTGGGGCGCCCGCTGGCGCTCTCACTCATCTCTGAGTGTTCAGAGTCCAGCGTGATTCCCGGCACTGAGCAGTGTCCAGCAAACAAACTCGTCAGTCCACAGGCACCTACATGGCCACAGTACAGCTTCCTGGTCCTACACACACAGCCTGTTTGTCATACACAGGCCAGGGTGCACACACACAGGCATACCACTTATGCACACATAGTCACACCACAAGCACTTCATCCAGGTCCACCTACACACATACCTGGTCTGGTGCACATCACCACGCATGGACACACAATTTTAAACACACATGAAGTTTCAGGTCCATGCTCAGCACCAAATGCCCACTGCACCCTGGCCCCAAGACATTCTCCTTCCAGGGCTTAAACCCACTCAGTGGGAAGGAACTAACTAAGCACCCAGAAGAAACTAACTAGGCTAGCCGGGCTCAGTGGCTCACGCCTGTAATCGCAGCATGTCGGGAGGCCAAGGCAGGCGGATCATAGGGTCAGGAGTTCAAAACCTGCCTGGCCAGCATGGTGAAACTCTGTCTCTACTAAAAATACAAAAAATTAGCCAAGCATGGTGGCACAGGCCTGTAGTCCCAGCTACTCGGGAGGCTGAGGCAGGAGAACCCTGGAGGCAGAGGTTGCAGTGAGCCGAGATCGTGCCATTGCACTCCAGTCTTGACAACAAGAGTGAAATTCCATTTCAAAAAAAAAAACCAAAAAACAAAATTAGCCAGGCATGGTGGAGGGTGCCTGTAATCCCAGCTACTCAGGGGGCAGAGGCGGGAGACGTTGCAGTGAGCTGAGATTGCACTGCTGCACTCCAGCCTGGGCAACAGAGAAAGACTTCTCAAAATACAATAATAACAATAAATTAATTAAATTTTTTTTTAAAAATTAAGAATTGTAGAGATCAGGCTGGACACGGTGGCTCACGCCTATAATCCCAGCACTTTGGGAAGCCAAGGGGGCAGGATCACCTGAAGTCAGGAGTTCAAGACCAGCCTGGCTAACATAGTGAAACCCCATCTGTAAAAAAAAAAAAAAAAGAATCATAAAGATCAAGATCAATGGTGATACAAGAAGATATGAGGTCTGGAAGAGCAAACCAGGCAAAATAATCTGTAGAAAGTTTTTGAACTTCTCTGAGCCTCGGTATCCCCGCCTGACAAATGAGCTTAACGGTATTTCCCAAATACCCATTCACATGAAAACCTTGTAAGTGACACGGTTTCAGTGCCGCCAGCTTTTACACTATACTATTAATCCTCAGGCCAACCCTACTTAGTAGGTGTTATTTACCCAATTTTAGAAACAGAAACTAAGACTCAGAGATGTTAAGTAACTGGCCAAGGTCACAAGCTAGTGAGTGGGAAGGCGGGTAAAACAAGGCTGTGAGACGCCAAAGCCTGGTGCCCTTTCCACCACCAACCACACCGCTGCAGATGGCATCAGGGGGCAGATGGGATGGGCACTGCCACAGCCCATGATGGAAGGTGGAGGGAGAAGTGCTCCTCCAGAGGCAGCATGTGTCAAGGCAAAGAGGTGGCACGCACAGAGTTCATGTGCACAGTGCCTGGCTGTGAGCAGAGCTGTGTGGCTGGAGCAAATTGCTCTGAGAGGTTGGGACCCTGCTGCAGAGGGTCATCCAAGGCCAGGCTGAGAAACCAAGGATGGAATCTGCACAAGGGGAGGCCTAGCCAAGCTACCTGGGAGGAAAATGGCCGTGGAAGGGATTCAGGACCAGAAGACTCAGTAGGAACCCCGTCGGTGGGGCAGACAGTGACAAGATGCGCACTGGGGCAGGAGCAGAGGTGAGCGTGAGAAGCAAGAATCAGTAGGGCTGGGGAGCCACACACCCACAAACTCGCCAGTACTCTGTAAGCAGGCCGTCACTTTTTCTTTCTTTCTTTCTTTTCTTTTTTTTAATTTTGAGACAGAGTTCGCTCTGTCACCAGGCTGGAGTGCAGTCACACAATCTTGGCTCACCAAAACCTCTGCCTCCCTGGTTCAAGCAATTCTCCTGCCTCAGCCTCCCAAGTAGCTGGGACTACAGGCACATGCCACCACACCCAGCTAATTTTTGTATTTTTAGTTTCGCCATGTTGGCCAGGATGGTCTCGATCTCTTCACCTTGTGATCTGCCTGCCTTGGCCTCCCAAAGTACTGGGATGGCGTGAGCCACTGCACCTGGCCCCTCCCTGCCTCCCTTCCTTCCTTCCCTCCTTCCTTCCTTCTTTTCTTTTCTTTCTTCTTTCTTTTTCTTTCTTTCTTCCTTTCTCTCTCTTTCTTCTTCCTTTCTCTCCTTTCTCTCTCTCTCTCTTTTTTTGAGACAGAATCTTGCTCTGTCATCCAGGCTGGAGTGCAGTGTCACAATCACAGGTCACTTCAGCCTTGACCTCCTGGGCTCTGGTGATCCTCCTGCCTCACCCTCCCAAGGAGCTGAGACCACAGGTGTGTGCCACCATACCCAGCTATTTATTATTAGTAGTAACAGTAGTAATGAGGTCTCCCTGTGTTTCCCAGAGTGCTCTTAAACTCCTGAGCTCAAGTGATCCTCCCACCTCCCAAATTGCTGGGACTACAGGCTTGGGCCATCATACCCAATATATATATATACATATTTTTTTTCAAGACGGGGTTTCACCATGTTGGTCAGGCTGGTCTTGAACTCCTGACCTCAGGTGACCCGCCCACCTTGGCCTCCAAAGTGCTTGGATTACAGGCGTGAGCCACCACGCCCAGCCGAATATATATATTTTTAAATAGAGACGGCATCTCTATATCTCTTGCCCAGGCTGGTTTCAAACCCCTGAGCTCAAGCGATCCTCCCACCTCAGCCTCCCAAATTGCTGGGATCACATGTGTGTGCTACCTCGGCTGGCCAGGTTTTCACTTTCACCATCCCAGGTCCAACAAAGTCTAACCTGCCCTGGCCCTACGTCCGCTCCTCTAGGGTCCTCTGTCACCGCATCACGGGCACACTGTCCTCCTCTAGGGTCCTCTGTCACCGCATCACAGGCACACTGTCCTTTTTTCGTTTGTTCCTACATTAGAGCTTTGTGCGCTCCATCTCCTCTGCCCAGGGACGCTTGACTCTTGATCACCATATCACTCTTTTCTTTTCTTTCTTCCTTCTCTCTCTCTTTCCTTCCTTCCTTTCTCCCTCCCTCTCTCTCTTTCTTTCTTTCTCCACCATGCCTAATTCCTCTTCCTCCTCATCCAGGTCTCAGCTCAAATGTCACCTCCTCAGGAAGCCCTCCCTGATCCCTCCAGCTAGTAATGTCACCTGCACACCCAGTCACTTGTTAGCACATGAAGCTGGTTCATTTTCTTCTTTTTTTTTTTCTTTGAGACAAGGTCTCACTCTGTTGCCCAGGCTGGTGTGCAGTGGTACAATCATCACTCCCTGCGGCCTTGACCTCCTGGGCTCAAGCAAGCCTCTCACCTCAGCCTCTCCATAGCTGAAACCACAGATGTGTCCCACCACACCCAGCTTATTTTTTGTAGAGACAGGGTCTCACTATATTGGACAGGCTTGTCTCAAATTCCTGGGCTCAAACAATCCTCTCGCTTCAGCCTCCCAAAGTGCTGGGATCACAGGTGTGGACCACCACGCCCAGCCGAGGCTGTTTCATTTTCTGCATAACACTTCTGAGAATCTGCAATGATCCAATTTATTGGGTTATTTCTTCGGTCTATAACCTCCCACTGGAACATAAGCTCCGTGAAAGCAGAGACCATGTCTGTCCTGTTCGCTCCAGTATCATCAGCATCTTAAACAGCACCCTGTGCACAATAGATGCTCAGCACGTATCTGTGGAACGAATGATGCAAGGGAAAGGGAAGTGAAAGGAAACGGAAAGATGGGACCAAAGTCAGATGTTGGGAAGAGCAGGGAAGTTGGCTGGGCAAGGGAGGCCTTCGCGGGTGGCCTCTGACTGCTGCTATGTTTGAGGTGATGTGAGCTACCCAAGGGGACAGGTCCCAAGCAGGAGGCAGAAGCAGGAGCCCAGAGGCTGGAGGTAGAAATGCAATGGAGAGAACAGATACACACTTGTCAGGGGAAAATGTTAAAGAGGGGGCAGAGGGGCATGAATGAGCCCGGGGGTCCTCACACCTTGCAGGAAGGGAAGGTTCATAGGGACAGGAAGCAGGCACAGGGCAGGGCAGCGGCAGATCGCACTCAGGCTCACACACATGTTGCAGTGAGCATGAACAAGGCCTCCCTTACTCCAAAACTAACAGGAGACTGGGACCCAGGTGGTGCACGGACTTACCCACGGGACAGCATCTCTCTGGAGGGATGAAGTCACGGCAGAGGGCCTCAGGGGGCGGGGCTGAGCCAGTGGCACAGCTGTGCACCGTGGCCCAAGCCAGGTGAGGAAGAACCGCTCAGAAATCAACCACTTCCTCCTCAATCCAGCCTGCCAGGCCAATGGCACTGCAGGGACAAACCCTGGACTAATAGTCTCCAGGAAAAGGACAGGTGGGGCGGGGCTGGCCTGAGACCGCCCACAGCAGCCAGCTTCCCTGCAGCCCCAGTGCGGGAGTCCAGCAGGCCCTCCCACCGGTCCAGGGCTGCCTTCCCTCGGGAGAGGAGGAGCCACCTGGAGCTCCACCTGGAGCTCAAGCTGACAGAGCGGCAGGAGGTTGGGTAGGGGCAAAGACCAGGAAGTAACCCTGGCTGAGGGAAGAGCAACCAACGGGGGAAATCTCTCAGTAGGCGCAAACCAAAGGGCCTAAGGAAAAGCCCTAACAGCCCAATTCCTCAGAGGAGGTGCGCCCTGCGCAGGCCCACCCACCCAGGGCGCCGAGGGGCCCAGTCCAACCTCACCCTGTCCTGGGGAAAGGGGAGGAGCCTCAGCCCTCACTGGAGCAGGGTTAGGCCCAGCCAGGAGTATAAAAAAGAGCTGTTTGAGGCATGTGGCCTGGAAAGGCAGAGAGAATCTGGGGAGGAGAGGTGGGGGTTGTCAGGTCCACGAAAGACTGACACGGGGCACGGTGGCTCACGCCTGTAATCCCAGCACTTTGGGATGCCGAGGCGGGGGATCACAAGGTCAAGAGTTCGAGACCAGCCTGGCCAAGATATTGACACCCCATCTCTACTAAAAATACAAAAATTAGCTGGGCGCGGTGGCACACGCCTGTAGTCCCAGCTACTCAGGAGGCTGAGGCAGGAGAATCACTTGAACCTGGGAGGTGGAGGTTGCAGTGAGCCAAGATCTCGCCATTGCACTCCAGCCTGGGTGACAGAGTGAGACTCTGCCTCAAAAAAAAAAAAAAAAAAAAAGACTGACACAAAGGCTAAGTTGCAGACACGTTTATTATTGTCTGGAACATCAAGGCCTTTCCTTCCCTGGCAGTGGCACAAGGGAGGGCCAACTCTCAGGAAGCAGCCACGCTGCCACCAGCAGCAGGTCCATGGGGTGGCAGCGTCATGGGTGGCAGGAACAGTGCCTTCAGCTTGCCTGACAGGCTGGCAATCTCAGGATCCTGGGCTTCGTAGGATTTGACCAAGCGGGCAAACTTGAGGACACCTGCAAGAGGGAGTGGAGGGTCAATGCTTCTCCTAAGGACCAGCGTGCCTAAGATAGGTGGAGGGGGTGGTAGTCTGAGCTTGAGCTGCTCCCCCACTGGCAGGGCAGCTGTTTGCAAAATGGCACCTGCAGGACTCTGCCCCATGTAGTTTGGATCAACTTCTTGTTCTACGTTGGGCACAACTGGATGGGGTGCAGTGAATGAAGATGTCCCAAAGCAGTGTGCTTCTCGCCCTCGAGTGAACCATTTTAGCAGTTTAGTCACAAGAACCCCAAGTATGAACACCCACGAGATCCCAGGTCTGTAGCTGGAATGCAGGAGTGCTATGGGGCAGCAGAGCTGCCTCAGTCAACACCTTTGGGGAAAACCAGGATCTCACCAAAAATTTAACCACCAACCCCTAAAAAGAAATTAGCTGAAACACCCTGGAGGGACTGCAGCTACTTGTGTCATGCAGACATCTCACTAAAAGGTGGCATAACAGCGTCTAAGTCCAGCTCTGCTACGACTAGAGTCTGCACCATTAGAGTTTGCTCCCTCATCACAAAATGGAATGATAATGTGATTAACAGCACAGGTTGATGATCCTTAATTAGAAAATCCAAAATCTGAAATCATTTGATGCCGGTGTGAGGCCACAAATGGAAAATTACACACTTGACTTCATGGTGGGGGTCGAGGTGACTGTAGTAAAACGCAGTCAAAACTTTGTTTCATGAACAAAATTATTCAGACTTTTTTTTTTTTTTTTTGAGACAGAGTTTCCCTCTTGTTGCCCAGGCAGGAGGGCAATGGCACGATCTTGGTTCACTGCAACCTCTGCCTCCCAGGTTCAAGCGATTCTCCTGCCTTAGGCCCCCGAGTAGCTGGGATAACAGGCATGTGCCACCATAGTCGGCTAATTTATGTATTTTTAGTAGAGACGGGGTTTCTCCAAGACCGTAATTTTTTTTTTTTAAATATGGAACGCTTCAAGAATTTGCGTGTCATCCTTGCGCAGGGGTCATGCTAATCTTCTCTGAATCGTTCCAATTTTAGTATATGTGCTGCCGAAGCAAGCACCCAAGACCGTAATTTTAGTAGAGACGGTCTTGAACTCCCGACCTCAGGTGATCCGCCCACCTCGGCCTCCCAAAGTGTTGGGATTACAGGCGTGAGCCATTATTCAGACTATTACATAAAATTACCTACAGGCTATGTGCTTAAGGTGTGTGTATATGAAACAAAAATTTTGTGTCCAGATTTGGGTCCCATCCCCCAAGACAGCTCATGTATATGTAAATATTAGAAATATGAAAAAACCCGAAACACTTCTGGTCCCCAGCATTTCGGTTAAGGGATACGGAACTTCTACTGTGCAAAAATGCAAGTCGGAGGCACAAGCTCCGGGTAGAGCCGGGCTCTGAATGCCAACACGATTAGTCAGATTGTGGCTGCCGCCGTGTGGCGAGAAAGGGGACAACCGCTCAGGGGTCCACGGATCCGGCGCCCTCTCCCGACCCAACCTACCTCCTGCCCGCGTCTGACCCACCTTCCCCGTCGCAGCTGAAGCCATAGGCTTTGATAACCTCCTGCTGGATCTGCGTGGCCACTGGCAGCACGAATTGCAGCATCTTGCCCATGTCGTTGCATGCGTTATCCCGAGCCTCGTCCATACGCACTGCATTCTCCGGGGCGGAGAACGCCTGGATCACCTCCGCCAGGACCACTGCGCGCCAGAAGCATCCCAGGGAGGCGTCCCGGGTATGCATGGGAGCACGGGCAGCGGGCCCAGCGGAGAACGCAGGGAATTAGTGGATTGAGGCTGGATCTTACGAGTTGGGGGCAAGCGCCCCACTTAGAAGAGAGGGACGGTACCCGGCATCCCCTACCCCGTTTTCCCGGCGAATATGGCCAGGTTTGTCGCCCCGCATCCTCCGCCCGCTTCCTCCCCCGCCCGGCAGCCCACGCCTTGACTAGGCTGTTCCTCACCCTTCGCCTGCTCAGCGCTCAAGGCCGCAGGCTGGGCCGAGGCGGACGCCATAGGTCGGCAGTAGCTGCAAGTGCAGCGGAAGTAATGGAAAGCTCAGGAAGAAGGCTCCACGTCCTAGCACAGTCCCCAAGGCCAGTGAGAGCGGAAAGGAAGCAGCATCAGGCGCAGCCGGAAGCCTCTAGGCGGCCCACACCTCCGCATTCAAAATTTATTACAAGCTTTCAGGCCGGGTAGACTACGCACTAGAAATGAGCGTGGAAACGTAATGATAATTGTGCACACACAACACTCTATTGTTAAAAACTAACTCAGTGAGGGGCTTTCCGGCAAAAACCGGAAAGCCTGCTAGACAAATTCTAAAAGAGCTGTAACACTGCTAGGTATGTGCCTGGAGAGAAGATGGGATATGCATGAACTCCACAATTGGTGAGGGTGAGCTCAGTGGCGTTTTTCTTGTTCCTATTACTGTAGAAACAACGACGCATGTTGTAACTTTCAGTAGGAAAAAGTAATATTCTAAGGAACTTACTTAAATCATTCTAGATTCCCGAACATTTGCTATCGGCCTATGCAAATGAAGTCGATGCTGATTGGTTGAGAAAAGAGGCAGTCACAGCCCCTTCGTTGTTGAAGCCGGAGAGCTGGATTCGGCTGTAAAAGCCCAGAGCAAAAAGAGTTCTCGCGCTTTCCCAAAATGGCCTTGCCTATTGATGGGCGACGGAGCATAACGCCCGGCCCGATTTCCCTTCCCTTCCAGGCTTTTGAGATTATCACCCACTCCACTCTCAAACTGTAGGGTGGTTAAGGCTGCCAGGTACTAATCGCCTGGACCTATTAAAACCAGCCCACCCCACCCCCGCTTCATAACCGTTTCGTAAAATGTTCCACGGAATGGATTCAGGACTCTAAAGCTTTTGTTCCAGAGTCCGGTGGCTCCTAGCAGTAAGATCCGTAACGGGAACGTCTGAATAGATTCCTAGACCTGACCACGTCAGAGGTGGGCCTGTCTCAGGCCTCCAGGGTTTGGCTGGTTGGGGGTTCTTTTGTTTTGAGATAGGGCCTTGATCTGTCGCCCACGCTGGAGTACAGTGATGCGATCATGATTCACTGCAGCCTCGACCCACAGGTGATGCTCCCACCTCAGCCTCCCCAGTAGCTGGGACCACATGTGCTCCACAACGCCTGGCGGACTTGTTTTTTTTTTAAGATGGGGTTTCTCTATGTTGCCCAAACTGGTTTCCAACTCCTGGGCTCAAGCAATCCACCCGCCTCGGCCTCCCAGCATGCTGGGATTACAGGCATGAGCCACAGAGTCCCGGCTGAGGCCTTTAGTATCTTGACTTCCCAGCCTTGGGGCAGGAGGGAGCACGAGCACCCGTGGTGTACCACCTCCAGCTGAGTCAAGGCTCTGGGCTCTTCAGGGATCCTCTCTCTAATTCTTTCCGGCCCCCACACCAAGTTCCCTAAGGAGGTCTGGTCCCTTCCCAATTCCCTGCCAGACCCTGGCTACACAGTTCTCTTTAGGCACCGCTGCACTGAAATCCAGTCTCACCCCCACATCCCGCAAAGAACCAGTCACAGCCATGTTCCTGGGGAGTTGTGAGGATGTTTTGTTTGGTTGGTTTTGGTTGGGATGTTTTTTTAAGAGCGTCATATAGATATTTATATATATAAATTATTAATGTGGGGAAAGGGCAAGGGGCATACATTGCAGAGGGGGCGCGCACACAGGGATTGGGGGGCACGGGAGGCACACGATGCTACGCAAAACAGCCACATCTAACGATGAAATTATCACACCAACGGGGCGGGGGAGGGGCGGCGGCCACGGGGGTTGGGCATGGGGGAGGAGAAAAGCAGGGGGGACAAGGAAGAGAGACCTGGTCCAAGATTCTGTGCACTTTCTGTCCCCACCTTCACCACCTCCCCACCTCTGCACACCACACCCACCACACCGGGCCTGGCCTTGGCCTTCTGTCTGTCCGTCCCTCCGTCCCTCCCTCCCTCTGTCCAGCAACTGAGCAGCACCCTCTTGGCTCTTGGTGGCAGGCCAAGAGCGGGGTGAGGGGGAGGGTGGGAGGTGCTCCAAGGTCCAGTGTAGGAGCCATGGTGCTCTCTTGATCGCAGCTTCTACAGTGGCTTGTCGCTTTCCTTCTTCAGGTGACTAGAGAAGGGGCGGTGCATAGCAGAGAGGTAAGAGACTTGAGACCAGCCCTGACCTCGCCCCCTCTTACCCGAGGGGTTGAGAGAGGAGGGGTTCCCTCCCCCAGGAGCACAGTGCCCAGCTGCACCATGCCCACAGCCCCTCCCAGGCTCACTGAGCTCATGTCCCCTGGGCTGGGGCACCCTGAAGTACCTGTAGTAGTCCTCCTGGGCAGGCAGCGGCACACTGTGCAGTGGGTGATGGGCGTGCAGCCACTGCTGCTGTTCCAGCGCCAAGCGCTGCAGCTCAGCTGACTGTGCGTGCATGGCCTGCAGCTGATGAGCTGCTGACATCGGGGCAGAAAGGGAGGCCGGCAGGTCCCGATAAGGGGCAGCTGTGAGCAGGAAGGGTAAGGGGCACATCACTGATGGATACCAAGTACCTGCTCTGGACCAGGGGATAGCCAGCCCCTTTACATACAAAGGTAATGAACTAAAAAGTTAGGTAACACAACCAGTTCTGTAAGTTGCCAGTGGCAGAGCGGAACTGGGATTCAAACCGCTTAGCCTGACACTAAAACTTGTGCTTCTCTTGGGCAGAGCTTCAGCTCTCCTAGTCTCATGTCCAGCTCCTCTAGGCACCTCCTCATCCCTCCCCAAGCCCAACTAGGCCCATCCCCCCACCCAGAGACCTCCTTTCTATCCTTTTCTCATTAGAGCTTCCCTACCCCAACCTCCATCCTTACCAAAAAGCTGGTGACGAAGAACTTCGTTCTCGTGCAGAGGGTGAGGAAGAAGGGGGTTAGGGAGAGTCCCAGCTGGATAGGGGATCCGCGTAAGGTGAGACCCTGAAGCCAGGGGGTCAATGAGAGGGTGCACCGAGGCAGAGGCTGGAGGGCAGAGAGAGGAAGGTGTCACCAGAAGGCAGGTTTAGGGAAAACCATGCATTTGGGTGAAGGGATCCAAGCCTGAGAAGTGAGACGGACAAACACAAGGAGCTCCAAAGTGGAACAAAGGCAGAGTGGAAGAACTAGAGGCCTGGGGGGAGGACAGGCTGAGCCCTACTGGAGTAAGGACATACGGATGACAGAGGACAGGAGATTACAGTCACCAGAAGGGTCTGAGGGGAGAGAGAAGGAGAAACAGACTGCTTAAAGGAGGTGGAAGATGACAGAATTTTAGGAAATAAGACAGGAAGAAGCCAGGTGCAGTGGCTCAGGCCTGTAATCCCAGCACTTTGGGAGGTTGAGGCAGGTGGATCACCTGAGGTCAGGAGTTCGAGACCAGCCTGGCCAACATGGTGAAACCCCGTCTCTACTAAAAATACAAAAAAATTAGCCAGGCGTGCTGGCACACGCCTGTAATCCCAGATCCTCGAGAGGCTGAAGCAAAAGAATCGCTTGAACCTGGGAGGTGGAAGCTGCAGTGAGCAAGATCATGCCACTATACTCTCGCCTGGGCAACAGAGCGAGACTCCATCTCAAATTAAAAAAAAAAAAAAAAGGAAGAGAGCAATTAAAAGGAGAAAGCACACAAGGGGTCTGGAATAAATATGACTGTAAGGCTAGGTCAACAACTGACTATAAGAAATACAGTGAAAGGACAATAAGTAAAGCTCATTATAACCAATGACACCCAAACCCAAAGCTACAGGGCCCTTTCCAGAAAGTTACAGATCTGGAGACGGAGAAGAACATGAAAGACCTCCCACTGGGAGGAAAGGAGAGAATGGCAAAAAAAAAAAAAAAAAAATTGAATCCAGAGAAATGAGAAAATAGGCTTGTGGGTCTGGCGCGGTGGCTCACGTCTGTAATCCCAGCACTTTGGGAGACTGATGTGGGTAGATCACTTTGAGCTCAAGAATTTGAGACCAGCCTGGCCAAGATGGCAAAACCCCATCTCTACCAAAAATACAAAAACTAGCCTGGCTTGGTGGCACATGCCTGTGGTCCCAGCTACTCCAGAGGCTGAGGTAGGAGGATCACTTTAGCCTGCAAGTCGAGGCTGCAGTGAGCCGTGATTGTGCCATTGCACTCCAGCCTGGATGACAGAGTGAGATCATGTCTCTAAAAAAATAATAGGTTTGTGAAGGGATTGGGGTAATGGGGCTGTGAGGATAGAAAGGTGTGTCCTTCAAAGGCTCCCACCTGGGCCTGTCACAGGTAGGATACTAGACTACAGAGAAGACTGGGGCATGGGGAATACAGGCTGTATGGCCAGGTGATGCCACCAGGAGAGAAGGCTGAGAGAACGTCAGGAAGGCAAATATCAGGGCAGCAATCTCAGGAAACATTCATGCCAGGCTAGGGTAGGGAAGTCTTGGCCAGAAGAACAGAAGAGCCCAGTCATGACAGCAGGGAAGGTGGCCCCACAGGGCAGGGCAAGGAAGGAGGGGTCTCACCTGCATGGATAGCATCTTGCTGGTGCAGGTGCAGGTGCGAGTGGATGTGGGAGTGCTGGTGGTGATGGGGAGTCACATTGAGCATCTGCAGTCGGGCCAGTGGGTCATTGCCCAGGGCCGCCACCCTTTCTGCATGCTGCCTCTCAGCTGCCAGCCGCTCAGCATAGGACATGTCAGGCCGCAGGGCTGGCCCAGCTGCCAGCGCTAGACGTTCTCGCTCCAGGGGCCCCAGGCTCGGATGAAAAGGGAAAGGGTGCAGGCCGGGTGGGCCAGGCTGCAGAGCTAGGCCCCCATGTCGGGGAAAGGGATCCAAGCCTGGCCCAGGGACCCCGTGTAGGGGTTCCAGCTCACTAGGCTTCACCTCGAAGCCAGGCTTGAGACGGTCACGGAGGTCTCGTTCACGGGCTTCCCGTTCCCTCTCCCGGGCAGCTGGATCACTGCTGTACAGGGCCGGGACGTTGTAACCCAGTAGCCCCGGGTCCACTGCCCCCAGGGGCACGTAGAATGGATGGTTGCGATTGCCAGGAGACATGACATGAGGCCGGGCATATTCACTGAGAGTGCGCAGGGCCGGAGTATCCGGACCCAGGTAGGGGGGCACTGTAGCCACTGCACTGCCCGGTTCAAATGGAGGGCGATGGGGCACTGGACCCAGAGATGGGCATTCCACCGGAGCACGGCCCTCCTGAGCCAATTTCTGTGGGGTACAGGGAAAAGTGGAGTCAAAGCGGCAGTTACGGAAAGTGGCTGGTTTCAAGCTGCCCATTTGTCTGACAGCTGAATTCCAAAATGCCTCACCTCACTAAAACTCTGCCTACCTGGAACTTAACTGCGACCCTGCTCCCGGACATTTGCCCTTCTTGGGACCCACAAGTAGTCCCATCTGTGCCTGCCTCCCCCCCAACCCAGGAATGTGGAGTGCTCTCGCTGAAATCCTTTCAGGCTCCATTTCCAGGGCTGCAGTGGTACCTCCCCTCCGACAGGTGGCGAAACAACTCGCCACTCACCCAGCCCCAGCCCCAGCCCCGCTGCGCAGCGCAGCGGAGGGAAAGAAGGCGGTGGCGCAGGCCGTGACGTACTCACCACGCTGCGTTCGAGCTCGCGCTCCTTCTCGCGCTCGCGCTCCTTCTCGCGTTCCCGCTCACGCTCGCGCTCCTTTTCTTCGCGCGCGCGCTGCTCGGCCTCGCGCCTCACCTTCTCCACCAGGTCTGCCCGTTTCTTGGCCAGCTTGGAGCCCTCCAGCGGCACGAAGTACAGATCGCTGCGCGCGCACGAGTTGAAGCCGCGATCCAGATGTTTGTTGAACCTGCCGGGCGTGGAAGCAGCGCGCGCTCAACCGGTGCAAGATGCCCAGTTGAGCCCGCGGCGCCCCGGCCCCAGCCAGCGCTTGCAGCCCCCGCCTCAAAACCACCCCCGCAGACTGAGCTGTCGCCGGCCTCATGGTCCGCGTTTTCTAAAACACTACACCAGCGCAAGGCCCCTCCCTGCTACTCCGTCACTGCATTGTCGTCCCCCTTCCAGGTCCACCGCCGCCCCAGCTGGCCGCTCACCTGGCAGACTGACTGGCATGGCTGGGCACATCTACCACCTTGGGAGGGGGCGAGGGGCTGCGGGCTGGGGGCACCGGGCTCTCAGGGGTCTCATACTCTTCAGCCGGCTCCTGTTTGATCTGTGTGGCGCTCAGGGGCGGCCCTGAGGCAGGGGCCGCAGGTGGTGGTGGCAAAGATGGCACACCTGAGGGCCCCGCAGGTGGCAGGGCCCCAGGTCCCACGGTGGGCGAGCCCGGCTTGAAGGTCCCTGGGCCTGCAGGTGGCGAGGTGCCTCGATAGCCCGGTGGGGTCCCCGTTCGAAAGGAGGGAGGCGACCCAGGCTTGTATCCGGGTGGGGTGGTTGTCTTGTATGTCCCCGGAGACGGGGCTCTCTTTCCGTACGGTGGGGGCCCGGGTGGGGAGGCTGTTTTGTAGCCTGCTGGCGAGGAAGCCACGGTAGCAATGACCGTGGAAAGGGTAGCCGAAGAGGTGGTGACCGTAGGCACCGGTGGGAAGGGGTAGGGTGCCCCCTGCGGGCCCTGGGAAGGGGAGGGGTGTGAACATGGGTAGGACCCTTGAGAAGTGGAAGAGGAAGAGTTGGAAGAGGAAGAGACTGGAGGGCCATTGGGGCCTGCTTGGCTGTAGGACACCTGGCTGTGAGGTGGAGGCAGGTGTGCTGGCCCTGGTGGGTAGGGCCTCAGAGACCCCAGGGAGGGAGACATGGCATAAGGGTGTGTGTGATGGGAGCTACCGCCCTCCAGGGGGTGGGGAAATGCTCCAGGTGGAGGGGGCGCAGAGCTTCCATGCTGCTGCTGCTGTTGCTGCTGCTGTTGCTGCTGGTGGTGATGGTGATGTGTTGAGGCTGGTGGGTGGGCAGTGGACTGGGCCCCAGTAGAGGGAGGGAAGGGGCCTGGATGGGCACTGCTGTTGGCTAAGAGACGGCCATAGGGAGGAGGGGGTGGGGGACCCTGGCTCCACACAGCCTGGGATGGGAGAGAAGGCTGAGTATACTTGGGGGGCTGATTGGAGACAGAGAGGCTTGTTGGGGGAGGGAAAGAGTGGGGGTAACTGGGCAATGCCTGGGAAGCTGGGTATGGGGAAGCAGAGGAAGAGGAGGAAGAACTGGAAGAAGAAGCTGCTGCAGAGCTACTACTAGAGGACGAATAAGGAAACCTCATAGGGGGTGCTGGGGCAGAAGAAGAGGAAGCAGGGGGCAGAGAGTGGGGTGAAGGAGCCAGAGTTGGGCCCTTCTCTGGGCCAGGAGGAAGTCCACCCATACCCTGCCCCATGGCATGGGGAGAGGGCAGATGCCCAGGTAGTGGTTGGGCTCCCAGGCCAGGGGGAGAGGCTGATGCATTGTTGAGGGGTCTCAGGGCAGGTGGGGGAGGCAGGTTTGGTGTCACATGGGGGAAGTTGGCTGGTGGTGGAGCAGAAGGCAGGTTCCCACCACCCACTGGAGTGTTAGGTGGCTTTGTTGGGGGAGCACCACTAGCCCCAGAGCTTGATACTGAAATGGGAGTAGTGGGTGGGGGGTGCTGCTTACCCCCATTAGGGCCCCCCACTGATGAGGCAGCCCCGCCCCCCTTGGGACCCATTGGGGGTCCAGACAAAACTCCACCAGTGCCCCCAGGATAGAGCTGTGGGTGAGGGGGAGGGGCCCCAGGAGGAGCCTGGAACATTCGAGATGTGGGGGGCTCCATGGGAGCATGATATCCAGTGGGTGTCACAGAAGGATGGGGTTCAAAGCCAGCCTCTGGCTGTCGAGGGGTGCTGTCTGGCGGTGGAGGGGAAGGAGGAAAGAGTGGAGGTGGGTGGTAGGGGCGGGCTGGGCCCTGCGACAGGCCAGAAGATGAGTCGGAGTCATTCTCCACACTTCCAGGGCTGTAGATGCTGGGGGACGTGCTTCGGTTGTCCTGGTCAATATCCCTAGGGTCGCTGCTGCCATCATCATTGAGGCTCCGCCCGTCCAAGCTATCCAGATCAGAGGGAGACTGTGGCCGAGGGAGCTCCTGCTGCAGAAAAGGAGGGGCTCATTTTTTCTCTTTCCCTTTCCTGCATCCCTGAGATTTGGGGCCTTTCTTGCATAAAATCACTTCCCCTCACAGCACACTGTTGTACTGTGATGTGGTGAGTACTCTTGCTCAAGCCCACCTCTTGCCACTTGGGGATTTCCCACTTTCCCCACATTCTTGACTGCTCCCTAGCAGCCAGTCTTGTTTCCTTCCTGTAAAACCCTATTCCTTCCTCAAGGGTCCATCTCAAGCACCTGGTCTCTACCCACATCGGACTCCAAATCCGTCTCCACTATCTCATAACCACCTCTTTAACCAAACATCCTCCATCCCCTAAGCCCTTGGTTCTTAGAAAGAAGTGTCTGGGCCGGGCGCGGTGGCTAACACCTGTAATCCCAGCACTTTGGGAGGCCGAGGCGGGTGGATCACGAGGTCAAGAGATCGAGACCATCCTGGTCAACATGGTGAAACTCTGTCTCTACTAAAAATACAAAAAATTAGCTGGGCACTGTGGCGCGCACCTGTAATCCCAGCTACTCAGGAGGCTGAGGCAGGAGAATTGCCTGAACCCAGGAGGCGGAGGTTGCGGTGAGCCGAGATCACGCCATTGCACTCCAGCCTGGGTACAAGAGCGAAACTCCGTCTCAAAAAAAAAAAAGACCACTTCTGGTCAGGCAGAGGTTCACACCTGTAATCCCAGCACTTTGGGAGGCCAAGGCAGGCAGATCACTTGAGGCCACGAGTTCCAGACCAGCCTGGCCAACATCGCAAAACCCGTCTCTACTAAAAATACAAAAATTAGCCGGGCATGGTGGCTTATGCCTATAATCCCAGCTACTCAGGAGGCTGAGGCACAACAATTGCTTGAACTGGGGAGGCAGAGGTTACAGCGAGCTGAGATCGTGCCACTGTGCTCCACCCTGGGCAACAGAGCAAAACTCTGTCTCAAAAACAAAAACAACAAAAAAGAAAGATCACTTCTGCATTTTCCTTAAGATTTATTTGTTCCTCCCACTGAGACTTCTCACCCAGAGGCTAGAATCCCCCAACTCTTCTGGTCCCCTTTAGCTCTGCCTGGTCATCTGGTGGTCTGTCAAAGCTCTAAGGATCTGTCTGGCGTATTATAGATAGAACTGCTCTAATAAGCACTAGGATCTGGCCTTTCTCTTATATCCCAGGAGAGATCAAGGGAATAGTGAACATAAGGAGGTCTGAGAAAAGAATGGTCACAAGATGAGTGAGAATGGCTACAAGGGTCTCCCACCTCAGTTTTGGTCTTTTTTGGTGCGCTGGTCTCCTCACTTTCACTCTCTGAGATCTCCTCACTCCGGCCCTGCTTGTTGACCTTTGGGGTGGAGGCTTCCTCTACTCGGGCCTTCTGTTAGAGAGAAAGAGAAAATTCCTGTCTCTTCTCTACCTCCCAAGCTCCACGTTACCCTCTGCCAAACAGGAAGTTTCCCCCACAGCACACACACCCTCAGCCCCAGTGCCTGGGCATCTTGTGGGAAGATCTGAGGACAGAATACCTTGGCTGTCTGCCTGGACTTCTCAGCTTTGCCATCACTGCTGGACGTGCTGACCCCTCCAGGGGAGGCCCGGCCCCTCGATCTCAGTTCTTCCCGGGGCCCAGGGGCCTCTTTCTTCCGTCCACTCCTCATTGACATCTGCGGGAGGAGGAAGGAGGCAGGTAACACTGTGCTTTACATTGCACCTAACTGTATGGTGCACATTATTTGTTCTTCTCTAGACCCTTCCTACTAGCTTACCTGCCCCGCCCCTCATCTTTCACATCTCTCATTTTAGCTCTTACTCACCGAGTCTTTATTCTGTCGTGTCTTCATTCTTCAGGCTGTGGAGACCCCATTCTCCTCTGCCTAGGCAGCTGAATACAGAAACTTCTCTGCTCTGCCCCAAGTTCCCCACAGCTGTGGTCTGGGAAGCAGGATCTCCAAGTTTCCAGTGTAGGCACCTGGAACAGGATCTGTCTTCACTGAAACCTGTTAGAAGGAAACCATCACGGTCTCCAACTGGGAGAACAGAGTCACAAGGGAATACTATTGTGCTTGTCAGAGAACTGAGCAAGTGGCCCAGCCCTAAGCCTTTAGGCCAAGAGGTACAGATACCACAAGACATTGCTGGCTTGCCCCATGGGCTACCTTAGCTACCTAAGAGGGAGGGAGATTCTGCTCGAAGTATAATCTCTTTCATCTCTGTAGAGGGCAGACAATTCAGATGTACCTATAAGCCCCAATCCAGGAGATCACACTGTTTTACCTTTCATGATCCCTAAAGGATATTTGTGAACATACACATTCTATGGAGCCTTACAAAAATATAAAAATTAGCTGGGCATGGTGGCTTATGCCTATAATCCCAGCTACCAGGAACATAAAGAAATGGAGCCAGGCGCAGTGGCTCACACCTGTAATCCCAGCACTTTGGGAGGCCGAGGTGGCCAGATCACTTGAGGTCAGAAGTTCAAGACCAGCCAAGCCAACATGGTGAAACCCAGCCAGGCATGGTGCCGTGTGCCTGTAATCCCAGCTACTCAGGAGGCTGAGGCAAGCAAATCACTTGAACCTGGGAGACAGAGGTTGCAGTGAGCCAAGATCATGCCATTGCACTCCAGTCTGGGAAACAGTGAGACTCTGTCTCAAAAAAAAAAAAGACATTGAAGTATTAATTTATTGAGTACTTTATATCAGGCCCTTCACATACATGATTTCATTTAATATTTACAACCAACCCTGAAAGGTAAACATTATTACCCTCGTTATATAAATGAGGGAACTGAGGCTCAAAAGATTGTGATTGTGACTAGCCCAACCTCACACAGTGAGGAACCAGTGACGAGAATCAAACCCATGCCTGTGACTTCAAAGCCCATGCTCTTTCTTCTACACTTTGCTATATTCTCCTCAGAAGTTGGTAGGGAGAATTCTCAGAGGGCCTGGATCAGTCACAGGGATATGAAAAGAATCTTTTCTCACATCAGAGTAGGTAGAAGAAGAATGTCCCATTCTATAATACAAAGGAATACAGCCCTACCAATCCCAAGACTAAACCTAGGTAGCCCCAAATTGTAGAACTTCATTTTTTAGAGCCTCATAAAGGACCCATTTTCTAGTACTTGAGATCCCTAAGGCTACAGGAAAAGTCAGGGCTTTCACAGGAACGATTAAAGACTCAAAATATCCATGAGCACACAATACAGATTTACCAATTCTGAAGTCTATCCTCCTACTTGGTTTAGACAGGGTTACACAGCTCCTCACAGCCAATCCATCCATATTTATCAATAGGTAGGCAGGTATCTCTTTATCCCTATAGCCAGCTGTTTTCATTTGCATGTTTGTCAAGTCCCTCCAAATTACTGACTCTAAGATCTTTTGAGAGCAAAAATAGTTCTTTTACTGTTTTCTTCCTTTCCGCTGATGTCATGTATGTATATGCGTGTGCTTTTCTTGTGAATGACCTTTAAACCCACTAACTTCAGTAGGTCTTTCTTCCTGAATTAAGTGCTGCCAGCTCCAGTGGGAACAGACTAAGCTTACCCATCTATTCTATTCTGAGTTGGAGGCCTGCTAGGTAAACAGCACGTCCATATTATATAGTATATTTTTCCCAAGGAACACAGTAATTCTCACTCACCTCCACGGAAACCATACTGATGCAGGCAGTAAGGGGTGAGTCTAATCTTTCCAGGAAACTTCACAATTTACTTAGAATCACAAAATTGCTGGGACAGATCATGTCTTCTGAACTTTCAACTGATGTTCTACCCAAAAGACGAGTCTTCTTTTTTTTTTTTTTTTGAGACAAGAGTTTCACTCCTGTTGCCCAGGCCGGAGTTCGATCTCGGTTCACCGCAACCTCTGCCTCCTGGGTTCAAGTGATTCTCCTGCCTCAGCCTCCCGAGTTACTGGGATTACAGACATACGCCACCACCCCCAGCTAAGTTTTTGTATTTTTAGTAGAGACAGGGTTTCACCATGTTGGCTAGGCTAGTCTCGAACTTATGACCTCAGATGATCTGCCAGCCTCGGCCTCCCAAAGTGCTGGGATTACAGGCGTGAACCGCCATACTCGGCCACCTAGTTTTTTGGGTGTTCTTTCTGAGACAGTTTCTCATTCTTGTTGCCCAGGCAGTTCACTGTAAACTCTGCCTCCCAGGTTCAAGTGATTCTCCTGCCTCAGCCTCCCAAGTAGCTAAGATTACAGGCACGTACCACCATGCCCAGCTAATTTTTGTGTTTTTTTTCTTTCTTTCTTTCTTTTTTTTTTTATTGAGACGGAGTTTTGCTCTGTCTCCCGGGCTGGAGTGCAGTGGCGTGATCTCAGCTCACTACAACCTCTGGCTCCCAGGTTCAAGTGTTTCTCCTGCCTCAGCCTCCCAAGTAGCTGGGACTACAGGTGCATGCCACCACGCCTGGCTAATGTTTTGTATTTTTTAGGAGAGATGGGGTTTCACCGTATTAGTCAGGATGGTCTCCATCTCCTGACCCACCTACCTCCGCCTCCCAAAGTGCTGGGATTACAGGCATAAGCCACTGCGCCCGGCCAATTTTTGTATTTTTAGTAGAGACAGTGTTTCACCTTGTTGGCAAGGCTGGTCTGGAACTCCTGACCTCAGATGATCCACCCACCTCGACCATCTAAAAGTGCTGGGATTATAGGCGTCAGCCACCACGCCCAGCCTTTTTTTTTTTTTCAACTACAGCTATTTCCCACATTTTTTAGTTGTTGTGTAGACTGGTTTTAAAATACAATCAACAACAACAAAAAAATTCAAAAGAACAACACCCACCATAGCAAAAGAGGAAAACAATCTTAAAAAGCATAATAACAAAGATGACTATTTGTGACTGGTGTATCTTTGCCAGCCCTCCTAGAGAAGGGTGTCCCTGTCCCTTCCCCATCACAGAACCTGTTCACCAAGTCAGTTAGGCTAGGAGATCCAAAAGGTCAGAGAAACACAGGAATGTACCTGCGGAACACAGCAATCATAGTATGCCCTCTTTTTTAATCACCTGAAATCTGATAAAACTAGCAATGAGTAGCTTTGAAGGAGAAAAGCAGTCATAAAAGAGCAAGTAATCCTGGGGATAAGGAGTGGTGGAGGAGGGAAGGAGTTAGGGTTGGATGGTGTGTGTTTCTAGACCTGGGTCATGTTTTAGCACCAGCCTACACTCCTAGCAGGCAATCATTGTAACTAATATTACAGAGTACCTACTCTGTATCTGACCACACACTAGGCACATTCACCTTCATTACCTTCAAAAAGAAAATGATTAAAACCAGACTGGGTTGGGGGGGAAATGAGAAGCAGAAAAAGAGCCCTTAAGTAAGAACAGGAAAAGAAATTAAGAGAGAAACATGGGAAGGATTTCAGAAGGAATACAGTAGAGTCACAAGCTCTCTGGGAAGGGCTCACAGGCTAAATTTCAGGATCATTGGCCCAGCCCCCATCATCATTCTGGACCTGCCAGACTAACAAAACAGTCCAAAGTTAACTCCTAGATAACAATGCAGCCCAGACCATCAGATAACAATGCACTGGCCTAAGCCTTCTGAGAATCCAGGACCTTCAGAGGGGCCTCAGAGATCATCTCATCTATAACCCCTTCCTCTTAACAATGAAGCCCCAACATTCAAAGAGAAGTGACTTGCCCAAGGTCACAGAGGCACACTCAGGTCTAGACCCAGGTCTCCTGGCTCCTGTTTGATAGTATTTCCCCTGCATGGGCGGTTTCACAGTGCTCTGCCCTGGGCCACCCTCACTTGGGATGGGCCTGAGAGCTCAGCCATTTCTACAAGGCCAAAGGTTAGCTGAGGGAAGGAGGAAAAGGGTTACTCAAGAAGGGAGGCTCAAAGAGGAATTCAAGTTTTAGAAAAAGAAAGAAAAGTGCAAAGACGCAAAATACAACTCTACAAAAAATAATGTAAGGGAGGGAGAGGTCAGAACCAACTGCCAAAAGATGGTGTAATTTGAACAGGAGCATTTCTTTCCTCCCACCATGCCTAGGTGGACAGACTCCGAGAAACACCTGTGATCTACAAGGAACGTATCTACTTGTTCCAACAGACTGCAATATGAAAGGGTGCACACCGTGGGGAAACTCCCATTCACCAACAGATCCAGAAACATCTTACAGAACCCAGCCCAGAGTCCCAAGGACATAGCCACAGGCTGAGGTCCAATCAACATTCTGAAGCCCCCCCACACCCCACAAACTGGACATCCCACTGGATCAATGCCATAGCAACACAGTAGCAAAAGGTACCCCTCAAGAGACCATTCCAGGGGTCCATCTGGCAGCCACCCCTCCCAGTTGCCAAAGCAACTCCTACCCTCCTATAGCACCTCCGGGGGAGCTTAAAGGTACCTGCCCTAGTGAAAATAAGCCTAAGCACAAAGGGAGATCTTTGAGCTCAAAGCAGTAACTAAGGCCTCCCTATATAGATGACAGTTCCAGGGGCCATAGATGCTAGGCAATTTGAAGGTGGAGGTTGCAACCTGCTTGGAGTGCCTATAAGGTTGCTCAATTCTCTCGTTTCCATCCTCCCAGAAACCCTTTCTTCCCAACTCCCCCTTCTGTGTTCCTGTTTTCCCTCTCGTTAGTTTTGGGATAACCCACACTACTGGGTCCCGGTGCCCCTCTCCAAGAAGTAACTATGTCTGATCGGGGAAAACAGGGTCAGAGGTGACCTGGAGTAGGGAAATGAAAACTGAGTCACAAAGACATGGCCTTCCCACTTCCACGCTGGAAAGCCTCCAGCTCTTCCCAAAGATGGACCTCTCTTTGCCCAAACCTCCGTTTCCCCAGGTTCATCAGCCACAATCCCTCTTTCCACCTACCACACCCCTTTCCCGTTTCCCACCTCCCGTCTATTCTAACACCCCCAACCCCGGCCTCCGGAACCCGTGTTCTGGGCCTTTGGAGCTTTTTTCTGGAGCCTTCATGCCCCACCTCGCTGCCATCTCTCCTACCCATTCTGCCTTCGCCCCAAACCCCACTCACAGCATCCCCCGTTTTCCTCCGCCAGCCCCCTCCTCGATGTTCCTCCTCTTTTGGGTCCGCAGGTCCCGGCCACCCTCTGCCTCCACAGCCCTCCTCCAGAGACCCTCCCGCCTTCCCCACCTTACCAATCCTCCCGAAGCCCTGGCCCCGGTCCCTCCTCGGCGGGCCCCACCCCCCGAGCCCCCAGCCTCGGGCCTGGCAGAGCCCGCAGTGGGGGGACGGGATTGGGAAAATAACAAATGGAAGAGGCGGCGGTGGCGGGAGGGGGAACTGGGAGGGGTGGGGGTGGGGAGCCGCAGGCCCGAGCCCGAGCGGGACAGAACCCCGCGGGCCCGGGGCCCAGGCGGCCGCAGACCTTACCTGCTGCTAGCTCGGGACGGCTGGCGGGCTGCGAGCGGGATTCTGGGCTCCGGCGCCTCCGGGGGGCGGCGGCGGCGGCTCCCCCGCCCCCCTCTCCTCTCCTCGGCTTTAGTCGCAGCCGCGACGACGACGGCGGCGGCCCCGACACCCCCGGAGGGCGGCCCCCATCCCCCCCTTTCCCTCGCCCGGCCCCCGGAGCAAACCCGGATCCCCGCTCTGCTCCCCACCTCCCCGGGCTGCTGCCTCCCCCCGGCCGCCCGGAATGCCCCGGGCCGCGCCGCCCGCCCCCGCCCGCCTGCGCCCGCGCCCGCGCCCGCGCCCGCCGCGCGCAGCCCGCACCCGCGCGATCCCGGGCCCCTCGGCTGCCTCGGCCGCCTCGCCCGCCTCGCCCGCGGCCCCCGCCCCTTCCCGGGCGGCCGGCCCCCTCGCCCCCCTCCGGCCCCTCCCCGAGGCCGCGGTCCCTCCGAAATGGCCCGGCCCGAGGCCCCGGCCCGGCGCGGGGCTGCGGACGGGCTGGGCGACGCGTCCGGCGACTAGCACAGGAAAGCGGGCAGCGAAGGGAGGGAGCCTGGGAGAGGGGGATGGGAGAAGGGAGGAAGAGGGAGAAGGAGGGAGCGCGGAGGAACGGAGGAGAGAGGGGCCAGGAGGGAGACGCGAGGGAGGGAGCGCGAGGCAAGCCGCGAGCGGGGGAGGGGGAGCCGGAGAGGGGGAGGCGCCGCGCGAGTTGGCCGAGGCAGAGGCCGAGGGGGCCGGGGCGCGGGGAGGGCTCGCCGCGGCGGAATGTGGGGAACCCGCGGGCCCGGCGCGGGAGAGGGCTAGGTAGGAGGGGCTGTGGGTGGTGAAGGTGGATGAGGGGAGGCTGAAGTTTGGGGGCGACCGGGTCTGTGGCGAGGTGAAGTGGGAGGAGTTTGGGGGATCCTGGGGTAGAGATTGGGATAATGGGATTGGATTGGAAAGATGGAGCTGCCTGGGGGCTTTGTGGGTGCCTGGCGAGAAGTGAGAGAAGCTTGGGGTGAAGGGGTTTCTGGCAGAGGTGGAGCCAGATGGGTTTGGGGTCTGTTACCAGATAGAATGAGATGGAAGTTTGGGGTCATAAAGAGGGAGCAAAATTGCAAAGATGAAGACATATATGGAAGATGGGGCTTCTGGAAGACAGTAAGGCGTTTGGGGGCAATTCGTGTTGGGAAAAGAATCAGAAATGTAAGAATTGGGGGGTGGGAGCCTGAAAGAAAGCTGGAGAGAGAGAAGTCCAGAGGAAATGTCAGTGAGGAGAGAGGAAGAAACTCGAGGAACCTTAAAAAGGCATGAAGGAGGTGGCCCAGGTGCCAATTCTAGGGGAAATGGGTTCTGGGTGAGAAAGGAGGGCTCTGGACAGGAAAGGAGGGTGGGAGACATGGGGCTAGCTGGATTCCGGGGGTGGGGCTCTCAGTAGAGGTGAGGAGGGTTTCCTTGGGCAGACAGAATGGGAGAGGGGGGATAAGATTGGGTGGAAATGTAAGCTGAACAAGGCCTTTGGTCGCGCAGTATGGAAGAGGAAAGATCATTGATTGGAAAAGAAAATAGAGATAGGGCCAGATGCGGTGGCTGACACCTGTAATCCCAGCACTTTGGGAGGCTGAGGTGGGCAGATCACTTGTCAGGAGTTCGAGACCAACCTCGCCAACATGGTGAAACCTAGTCTCTACTAAAAATACAAAATTAGCCGGGCATGGTGGCACATGCCTGTAATCCCAGCTACTGGGGAGGCTGAGGCGGGAGAATCCTTGAACCTGGGAGGCAGAGGTTTCAGTGAGCAGAGATCTTGTCACTGCACTCCAGCCTGGGTGACATAGCAAGACTCCGTCTCAAAACAACAACAACGACAAAAGAAAATGGAGATGGGAAAGGAGGGCAGTTGAAGGAAATGACAGATGGCAGGGAGTGCTGACAAGCCCATAGGTAGATAAGGGATACAGCTTGGAGGAGTGAGACACCATCCTCAGGCCTTCCATCTAGTGGCACCTCCATTTTCCTTCTCAAATCTGTTGAAAGTCATCACTGAAGATCCCCTGGGTCACAGAGAAGCAGTCAGGTGAGGATTGGGCTTAATATGGACCCAAATCCCTAGGTGTCCTTGTTCCTCAATCCCACTTGTTCTAAGGTGGAGACAGTCCCCACTATAGACTGCAGGCTCCTCCCAACCCTTCCCTCTCCCTCCCCTGCTCTCCAGGTAGCCTCTGGCAGTCAGTCTACCACCAGCACCTCTGCCAGTCCACCACCAGTTCCTTCTCCTGGGCTCCCTCCTGGCCCTACACCAAGCAGCAACATCTCCCAGGACAAAGGACACAGGGTGATTTTTGGCAGCAGAAATTGGGAAGGCCAGAGAATGGGAGGGAAGCAGGCTGGCAAACAGGAAGAGCTGGAGCTGGAGTATGGATTGGGAGCCCTCAGTAGCGCTCCAGATTTGGGGTGGGGGTCAGGTACTCGTGGGGCCAGTCTTGCTGGAGGCTAAGGGTGGGCCCTGAACTGACAGGATCCCACCTGCCTTCAGGGAAGGAAGGAGGTTGGCTCTGGAGCAGCTCAGAAGGTTTTGTCTCACAATTCCTTGGGCCAGATTTAACCAAGTTCTGGGAATACTCAAAAGCTCTAAACAGATTCCAGAGCACTGGGGAACTGGGCACAGGAGCGGGAACACTTCCTTGGCCTGGGAATGAGTCATCACTCTGAAGCGCCTTGAATTGGTTGGCACTCACTTTACCACTCCGTGCACACCTTCCCTGCCCCCTCCCAGGGCCTCCCTGAGACCAGGCCAGCTCCTGGTCTCCCTGGGCGCCCCGACTCCTTTCCTCTTGCTCTAGGATAGCTCCTGTTCCTTCTCCCCACCCCCGGCTTTGTTCCAGGACTCCCCCTTCCCCCTCACATTCTCTCCCCATTTCATTTCCTCTTTCTGCACTACTCACTTCAGTCTCCCACTGGGCCTTGGCCCAAGCCCTTTCCAAATCCCTTCCAGGCTGAGCTCTTCTCCCTTGTTTTTTAATCACTAAGGAACGGGCTACGATGAAGACTAAAAGAAAAATTTAGGGATGTGTGGGGTAGGCCATGGTGAGAGTCACAAAAGAAACCAGTGTCTCCCCTCTCCCATTCCTCCCCTACCTGTCAGCCAGGCTCAAAGTCCAGCTGCAGTGAACATCACACAGGCACACCCCCTGCCATCCCTCACCCCAGCTCTCTCTCTGGCTCAGCCCCCCACAACCCACTGGTCTCCAGGCAACGGCACAAAGGGAAAGTGGAGAGAAGGGCCTGGGAGGCCCGGGCAGAGCTAGCTGTAACCCAATCCAACCCCAGTACTTTGGGGGTGGGAGCCCAGACTGTCAGAGAAGGCGACCTGGTGAGGAGGGAGGAAAGTAAGGACAGAGGTTAAGAACTAGCCTCAACCTAGAATGGTCCTGGTCAGTCTGGGAGTTACTAAGGTAGGATGGGTTATCATGGACCCCAGAGAAAACTGAGAGGCACAGACAAAAGTACAGGAAACCCCAAGGGAGGAAGAAAGGGACACCAGGAGATAGGAGAAAAGGGAAAGATGAGATGCTCACACTGAAATTAAAAGGCACAGAAACGGAAAGGGGGCATGAAGCTCTTTGAACTGAAAATGGCTGAGGTGTCAGGGACCCAGGAAGGAGGGCAAGAAATGGGCCCTGTCCACACAGAACTAGAATCCTCTTTCAGTCCTCAAGCTGCGCAGGATAGCAGAGGGAGCCAGGACCAGACCATAGCAGAAGCAGAGTGGGAGGTCCACAGGAGACAGCCTTGAAATTCTGCCCGCTTGGCATCCAGTATGGCGTCCTGCAAAACTCTCACTCCCTCTAGTGGCTAGATCCCCCACGTGCAGACCCTACCTGTGGGATGCAACCTTGCATCCAGGCCACTAGGAAGGGATTTGTTCCCGTAACTGGTACCTAGGCTGAGCATCTCAACGCTGAGGCCTCACAAGAGTTAACGAGTTATAGCTAAGGAGTAATATGTCTCTAGCCCCACACTGGAACCCTACTATTTGTCTGACCTAGCCACGGGTCTGTGAAGCAATTTTGTTCCTGAATCTTCAGTTTATTGGAGGGCTCCGTTTCCTTAGGTCCTTCTCTGTGCTACCTCCAGAATCATTCTTCCCTCCCATTTTCCCATCTTGCAGTGGTCAATGGCCATGAAGTCCTGTTCCATTCCAGAACCAGCCAGGATTTTGTTGGTAGAGGCCCAGTACAGGAGCTGGTCCAGTCCACAGGCCCTTTGGATGTGAAAACACCTTAGACCCCCTTTCCCCCAAAATGCACACATACATACACACACACACACACACACACACACACACTATTTTATGCTTTTAGGGGCTCCTGAACCCCTTAATTCACCTGGGCCTGGGAGCCAAGCCTAATGCTAAGAAAGCAGGGGCCACATGTACCCCGCCTAGCCAGAACAGGGTAGGCAGTGCTATCATCTTGGCCCCATTTGTTCAGTTTGTCTTCCTCTTTTTGTGTCCTCCCCAGCTCTGCTATCCAGTTTTACCAGCTTCCAGGTGCTCCATCTTCTCTCCCCTCATATGGACTAGAGTAAGACTCCTCAGACACAACAGTGCACGGATTCAGACTTTAATGATGGTGTTCATTTCAGTGCCACAGAGGTGGTGGCAATTGTGGAACGTGGCATGGGGAGTGAGAGGTTGCTCTGGTGCAGCTGGAGGAAGAACAGGGAAACCAGGTTTGGGAGAGATGTATAGAGGAGAACTCCCCCAGGCACAGCCTCCGCTCTGGACCAACGCAGGCTTCGGTGAGTACACACAAAGGAACTGATGTCCAGGCCCTTTCTATGACCCTTCCCATTCTAGCAAAACCTCCCACCCCAGTCACTTTGGGATCTACAGCCACATGAAATACAGACACATCGTTCCCTCAAGTCAGGCCAATTTTAGGCCATAGAGTTATGCGGAAATGATGACTTAATGGAATGAATGAAAAATAAATACAATAAATAAATACATTAATGCCTTAGCCAGGCATGATCACACCCAGCACCCATCTCCACCCCAGCACTGCACACAGTTCATGGCTCATATGCAACATGGAAAACACATGGGACAGGAGCAAAGCACAAGGGACACGTGGTCCCTCACTAACACCTCAACACAGCAACCCTGATGCTCCCATCACAGACGCTGAGCATTCTTCCATGGACCCCCTTTAGAATCCTCATTCACATTTCTCGTTTTTGAGGGAAGAGAGAAAGAGAAAGGGAAGAGAGAAAGTGGAAAGTGCGGACCCCAGCGAGTAGAGCCCAGAAAGGAGGGCGAGCAGAGACAGCAAGAGGTCGGGTAAGCCAAGGAGCAGCCGGAGCAAGTCAATCAGGGAAGTTCTGGACCCCCTGGGGCTCAGGGGATCTCAGAGGGTGAACTATCACAGATCAAGACAGCAAGGTTCCAGGAGGATGAGACAGAGGTTCCACGTCTCCAGGCAAGCAGAAGAATCACAGCACACTGGGATTACGGAAGTTATGTCCGGCAAAGCGAGCTTCATCCCCCAGCTCTTCCTCAATTCTGAGAGAGATGAACCACAAAGGAAGTGGTCAGGGATGCAGGAGGATCCTACTTCTCTCTTTAGGGGTCCCCCAGACTCCAACCACCCCCCCCCCCCCACCTGCTTTTGTGTCCTGCCCCAAGGCTGAGCATTCCCTGGCTTTCCCATGTGATCTCTGGGATCCATCAATCAGGCCATCAGTAAACCCAGAAAGCAAAAACCAATATTAACTGGAAATGCATTGTTATCCAGGCCCTGGCGCTAGAGATGGTCCAGCAGGCAAACGGGGCCTTTAGCCCTCTGGGCCAGGGGCTCCCATTCCCCAGGGACTCTCACCTCATAAGCTGGTTGTACTTAGCCAGACGTTCAGAACGGCATGGGGCGCCAGTCTTGATCTGAAACATTTAAAAGGATTTGCAGCTTAGTGGCTGCCTTCTCACCCCTGAAAGGAGACTTCTGCTCTCCTGAAACTCCCCTGACACCCTCAAATACCTGGAAGGAGAGACCAGGTGGGTGAGCTAGAACCACCAATCCCACAGAGTTCCCTTCACTCCCCAGGCTGTATCACTCACCTGGCCTGTGCACAGCCCCACCACCAGGTCGGCAATGAATGTGTCCTCAGTCTCTCCTGAGCGATGACTCACCATGACCCCCCAGCCGTTCTCCTGGGCCAGCTTGCACCTGTATCCACACACAGCACTGATTCTGCAGCCCTCGAACTGGGCATTCTCTTCCCAGCCCCAGCCTTGGTCTATGTCAAGAAACATCTCGGGGAAAGCTATCTGGGAGGGGAGCAGAGACTCAGGTGTGGAGGGGCAGAGGTGAGAGAACTGTGATGACGATTCCCGGTTCCCTGCTCTCTTTGGCAACCCTAGGTAGAATTAGGCTGGAGCACTTGCAAGAGGAGTCTTATAGAAACGGGGCCCACTCAGGAGAAGGCCAGAAGTCACTCACGCTTGGATGGCTTCAGTGACTGAGCCGATCTGGTTGACCTTGAGCAGCAGACAGTTGCAGGCCTTTTCTTCCACTGCCCGCTCAATACGCTTTGGGTTGGTCACTGTCAGGTCATCACCCACAATCTGGATCCCTACATTGGCTGTGAACTTGGACCAGGCAGCCCAATCATCCTGGTCAAATGGGTCCTCAATGGAGACCACTGCAGAGAGAGCACGGAGCGGGTGTTCATCCTCCCTTGGTCTCTACATCAGGCAGACACACACCCCTTTACTCCCTGAAATGAACAGGCCCTTGGTTAACTACACCTGTTCATCCTTGCTAAGACAAATCCCCTGAATATAAGCCTGCCCAGTAGGCTTACATTCTACTTACTCACTGATCTAACTGATTCTCAAGTTGTTTTTTTTATTGTTGTTGTTTGTTTGTTTCTGATGCAGAGTCTCGCTCTGTCATCCAGGCCGGAGTGCAGTGGCACAATCTTGGCTCACTGCAACCTCCACCTCCCCCACTCAAGTGATCCTGCCACCTCAACCTCCTGAGTAGCTGGGACTATAGGTGCGTGGCACGATAACAAATTTTTAAAATTTTTATAGAGATGAAGTCTCACTGTATTGCTCAGGCTGGTCTCAAACTCCTGGGTTCAAACAGTCCTCCTGCTTCTGCCTCCCAAAGTGATGGGATTACAGGCATAGGCCACCACGCCTGGCTCCTGATTTTTTTATTTTATTTTATTTTATTTTTTGAGATGGAGGAGTGCTCTGTCACCCAGGCTAGATAGAGTACAGTGGCGTGATCTTGGCTCACTGCAACCTCTGCCTCCTGGGTTTAAGCAATTCTCCTACCTCAGCCTCCCAAGTAGCTGGGACTACTGGCGCCTGCCACTGTGCCTGGCTAATTTTTATATTTTCAGTAGAGACGGGGTTTCTCCATGTTGGCCAGCCTGGTCTCAAACTCCTGACTTTGTGATCCACCTGCCTTGGCCTCCCAAAGTGTTGGGATTACAGGCGTGAGCTACCGCGTCCGGCCCTGATTCTTTATTTCATAAAACCTTACATGGAGAGGCCAGGCATGGTGGCTCATGCCTGTAATCCCAGCACTTTGGGAGACTGAGGTGGACGGATTACTTGAGGACAGGAGTTCCCTGGCCAACATAGTAAAACCCTGTCTCCACTAAAAATACAAAAATTAGCTTCGCATGGTGGTGCACACCTGTAATCCCAGCTACTGGGGAGGCTGAGGCATGAGAATCACTTGAACCTGGGAGGCAGAGATCGCACCACTGCACACCAGCCTGGGCGACAGAGCGAGACTCTGTCTGAAAAAAGATAAAAACAGGCCAGGCGCAGTGGCTCACACCTGAAATCCCAGCACTTTGGAAGGCTGAAGCAAGCGGATCACCTGAGGTCAGGAGTTTGAGACCAGCCTGGACGACATGGCGAAACCCCATCTCTACTAATAATACAAAAATTAGCCAGGCGTGGTGATGCACGCCTGTAATTCCAGCTACTTAGGAGGCTGAGAGAATCTCCTGAACCTGGGAAGTGGAGGTTGCAGTGAGCAGAAATTGCACCACTTCCATGGGCTGGGTACAGAAGCTCAGTCCTGTAATCCCAGCACTCTGGGAGGCTGATGCAGGTGGATCACTTGAGCTCAGGAATTCAAGACCAGCCATGAGCAACATGGCTAAACCCCACCTCTACAAAAATAAAAAAATAATAAATTAAAAACAAACCAACAAGGCTTCCAGTAGTGACAAGCATTCACAACCTTCTTCACAACCTAGCTTTTGCATTTTCCTGTTCTCACTGCCAGGAAGCCCTTCCTCAGTGCTAATCCAAATCCTTCATTCTGCAATTGTTTATTTTCTTTCACTCTGTTTCAGGAAGATGGAGACCAACTGCCTCCATCCCGGGGTAAAGGCCCTGGGAAGACTTGCAGAAAATATTTCAGTTCCCCCTCAGACTTCTTTCTACTCATACATCAGTCCCAGCTCCATTCAGCATCCACAATTTCATCAATCAAACATACTGAAATGTTCTAGTTCTCTGCTAGATCCAGTCACCCTCTCACCATCCCTGGTTCCTTCCAGAGCCTACCCCATAACCCCAGTAGCTTTCAGAACCTATGACTTTAATCAGGATCTGAGGCAGAACAGATTAGCCACAGGTACCTGCACTTTCACACTACGTACAAAGCCCAGTCTTTGCAGGTGGCTCCTGCACCCTCTCCCTGGTTCTCAGGTTCTTCTTAGGACACCTCCACCTGGAGCCTGAGTCAGCATCCCATAATGGCCAGAGTTGCTGGGACACATCCCTGCCTGCCCCCAGACCTCTCCCTCACGCCGCTTCCTCTCACCAGGATAGTCCCTGACAAAGTCCTGGTAGAGTGCCCCCAGCTGGTCCCCAGTGATGTATCGGGAAGGATCAGCCGGAGACTTGAAGTCCAAGTCATATTTGCCATCACGATAGAACTCTGAGGCAGCAACGTCCATGCCAATGACGATCTTTTCTGTGTAGCCAGCCTTGTCGATGGCTTCCTTCACCAGCTCCAAGGCTGGGGACGGAATACAGTGAGATTATTGTACAAGCAGGAGGGATGGGCGAGGAGGAGGAGGGAAAGAAAAGACAGGGCAGAGGTGGAGGACTGTTCCTGAGAAAAGTGTGTCGGGGCTGCTGTCGGGGTTATCCCCAAGTCTGGGAGGAGAGGCCATCTTCTAGGAACCCAGGGTGGAATTCTGTTAATAAGATTTATTATCTTTGGCCGGGCGTGGTGGCTCACACCTGTAATCCAAGCACTTTGGAGGCCAAGGCAGGCGGATCACCTGAGGTCGGGAGTTCAAGACCAGCCTGACCAACATGGTGAAACCCCGTCTTTAAAAAAAATAAAAATAAAATAAAATAATTTTAAAAAAAGATTTATTATCTTTTCATTGGCATAATGTCACCTAAGCATTTTACACATATGATTTCATTTAATCCTCACACTGATGTCATGAGCTAGATTGTTACTGTTCGCAGAGATAAATTAAGTAATAAAGATCACCAGCTAATAACTCCACAAGTCAAGGTCCAAATAAATCCAGGTAATTTGGCCCTAGAACCTTAACTCTTAAACACTATCTATATTGTTTCCATTTCTTATACAGTTTCTCCCAAGGCACAAAAAAATTAAGGATTCTAGAGGCCTAGGAAGTTGGGGTGGGGACAGGATAGATTTCGAATGGATTCCCTGGATTATGCTATCTCATCAAACTAGGATGCCTACAGAGTTGAATGGTGGGATGAGTCCAACAGGTCACCCAGACCATCTCCCAGTATTCCCAGGGGCTCCAGCGACAACTTAACAGATGCTAACACATCTGGAAATGCAAGTAAAAGACTGTCCCCCTAGGTCTGCATGTGAATTTGGCAGGACCTCTGCAAGCCACTCTAAGAACTGGTACCTTCTGGAGTTTGCAGAGTCTGAGGACCCTCCACGCCTACTCAGGACTTGGTGAAGTGTGTGGCCCTTTCTGATGTCCCACAATAGCTTACCCTATTGTAGCTTAGAGCTGGGAGTGGAACTCTTGGCCTCACCTTCACTGTTCTCCAGAATATTGGGGGCAAAGCCACCTTCATCTCCCACGTTGGTGGCATCCTTGCCGTATTTGTCCTTGATGACTCCCTTGAGTGTATGGTAGACCTCTGCACCCAGTCGCATGGCATCCCGAAAGCTCTCGGCTCCCACTGGGAGGATCATGAACTCCTGCATGGCCAGCTTGTTCCCAGCATGAGAGCCACCATTGATCACGTTGAAGGCCTGGGAAACGCAGAAAGACAGAAGGGTCAAAGAGCTCCTCCCTGCCCGCCCCAGGAGTGTTAACCCAAGATCCCAAACATCCCCCAGCTTCCTGGACTAAGTCTCACGTCCTCATCCTTCCTCTTTACCTGCCCCAATTCACTTTCCTCCCATCATTCCTCATGAGTTGCATGCTCCCTCCCCCACCCACCCCTGGGAGAGTCACAGGCATGGCTCAGTGCTCACCGGCACAGGCAGGATGAGGTCTGAGTTCCCGGCCAGCTGAGCAATGTGGCGATATAGGGGCAGCTCCCGCTCAGCCGCCCCTGCCTTACACACGGCCAGAGACACACCCAGGATGGCATTGGCCCCAAACTTGGCTGAGAAATTATAGAGGAAGGCGCTGAGCACAACGTCCCCTTCTCCTTCTAGCTCCTGCCTCCATCTGTAGTCTCCAAAAGGAACCAGTAAAGGAGACTCCCTCCTCCCTCCCCACCCTTGCCCCAGCAACACCTCATCCATGCTCTCCGGAAAACAGCAAGGGAGAAGAATGGGTGGGGAGGAGGAGATCGGAAACATCCCTGAGACCACAGACTCTCTCAGGCCAGCCCCCTCCTCTGTATGCTATAAAGATCTTCCTTCTGCCTAATGTGGGTCTCTCCTCTGCAGCTAAACTCATCTCCCCTTGCCCTGGCTTTGGGAGGAGGAGGCCGCTGACAGTCATTCCTGAGGAAGCCCCTACAGCACCAGCCCTTCAACTCTCTGTCTGCTCCACGCCACCCCACCCTGATGCTTCCCCACTTTCTCCCAGCCCCGGCTTACATTTGTTCTCAGTCCCATCCAACTCCAGCATCAGGTTGTCCAGTTTCTCTTGCTCCACCACAGAGAGACCCTGAGGGCAGAGCCGCCATCACCCAGGGCCAGGCTGGAGGCTGAGCCCTAAGGCAGAGGGTCCCCTCATTCACACCCAAGCTCACATTTGGCCAGGGTCCAACCAGGTCCCTGGACAGGGGCCTGCCTGGATGAGAGGACCTGAATCCCCATGGGAGCAGAGGGCAGTAAGGAAGCTGTTCCCCACCCTTTCCCTTGTAACCATGATTCCTAAAAGTGGGCCTTCTTTCTCCCCTTCCTCCTGCCCTGCTCCGGGATTCCTTCCGGAACTCTGTCCCTGCTATCCCCAGCAAAGAGCGGGCCTTACTGAGCTGATGAGGGCTGGTGCGATGGTGGAGTTGATGTGGTCCACTGCCTTCAGGACACCTGGGGAGAGGAAGAGGCTGGACTGGGTCAGGCCAGGAGGGACGGAAGGGACAATGGGAGGAGGGGAAGGCATGCTAGAAGAGGACTGGGGACTGGTGTGAGGTGCGGGGATAAGGCTGAGGTGGGGGAGAGTCTGGAAAAGAGAAAGGACCTCACCTTTGCCTAAGTAACGCTGTTTGTCCCCATCCCTTAGCTCCAGGGCCTCATAGATGCCCGTAGAGGCTCCGCTGGGCACTGCAGCCCGGAAAAGACCTAAAGGAAGAACATGGAATGAGAGGGAGTGAAGAGGACTACACTACCGGGCCTTCCGGCTCTAAACTCCTGCCTGCCACATCTAGCTCTCCCCCTACACTGCTCCCTAACATCCCACCCACAACACACACACTGTGAGGCAGATACACGAGAAGTGGCCTCCTCATCCGCCTATCTGAGGCCCCACAGCACAAGTGGAGCCCGCAGAAAGGAAGCTATGCTGGGCAGCACACCTCTGCACACACGCAGGTGCACAGGCAGACACACGGGGGCAGGGCACGCCTCACACGCTCAATTCCAACACAGACCCGCCTACACTGGCTCCCTGGACAAGGAGGATCCAACCCCCACAACCCAGGCTTGTGAGCCTGGCCCAGCACCCCATCCCCCTGGGTATCAGAAAAGGCCCCTGAACCCCGGCCAAACCCAGCCTGGCAGTGGGAAGGCCCCTGCCACACCCATTACCTTTGGCAGTATAGAGATCCACCTCCACTGTGGGGTTCCCGCGGGAGTCCAGGATCTCCCGGGCCCAGATCTTCTCTATGGACATGATGGCTGGGATCTCCTCGGGTAGAAGGGAAGGAAGGAGAAAGATAAGAGGCTTAGAGGGGTGGAGCCTGAGATCAATGGGCGGGGCAGGAGGCTGGGAGGGATGGGAAAGAGGTTACTGCAGTGAGTGGGGGGTGGGAAGGGAGGCGCTGGCTGCAGTCTAGGGCTGTAGAAGGGATTCCCCCTCCCCCTTGGGAAGAGGAGAAGGTCAATGCAGTGAGGAAGGGGAGGTCACTGCAGTGGGGGGCTGGGAGAACACTGCAGTGGGGAGGGGAGGGGCACGACAGTGTTTCCCGCGCCTCTTTACAGCTTGGCCAGCCGGTGGGGTTCCCCTGATCTCCTCAGAGCGGAATGGCTGCCAGGCTTGCATTTCTCCTGGGAGCCAGGAAGAGGATGGGTTGCCTGGGCCTCTATTCCAGAGCCCCATCCCTCCCCAACTTACCCCAGCTGCCAGAACTCTGCCCCCTCCCCAAGCTGCCACTCTCCCAAACATGTGTCCCTCCTCTTCCCGAGAAAGGCGCACATAGTAAAGGAATGGGGGGTGCGGGTGGGGGCTGGGGGGTAGGGGAGAGGGTCCTGGGGAAGGCCCTGCAGTCCCTGGGGGTTGCAGCAGGAAGCGAAGAGGATAAGACCCGGTGGGGTGTGGCAGCTAGCTGGGCCTGTCCCCTGCGCCCCGACAGATCCCCACTTCTTCCATCCTTCCCCCGTGCAGCTGAGGGGAGGAAGCGCAAACGGAGAGGGGCGGCGTGGGGAAAAGCAGTAGAGAGGGGAGTCCAGGGAAAGTCTGGAGGAGCTGAGGAAGGGTGAGAGAAGACATTTCCCCAAACGCAAACCAAAAGGTACGCGCCAGGATAAAAATGCACCGCTGGGGAGGACTCCGAACTTAAGAAACAAATGGACAGAACCGTGAGGTGAGGGCGAGCACCGGGCGAGAGGCAGGCAAGGATGGAGAGGCGCAGTTCGAGAGAGGCGCGGAGAGGGCCAGAACGCGAGGGCCCGGGAGGGAGGGCGCCCAGGAGCAGGCGGCAGAGCAGGTGCGCAGCTGCCTGCACGAGGCGAGAGATGCAGAGAGGTGCGCAGCGGCACCGGGTAGAGGGGGCAGGGGCTCCGGACCCGGCGGGGGCTTCACCTCGGGACTGCAGACTCAGCCGGTGGCGGTGGCGGTGGCGGTGGCGGTGGCGACGGCAGCGCGGAGAAAGCGGGAGTGGCAGTGGCGGCGGCTGCGGCTCCCGGGCGGCGGGCGGGGGAGGCGCCTATAGGGCCGGGCAGGCGCATGTGACCCGGAGCCCCCGATGAGTCAGGAGCTGCCGGTGGAGGCGCACGTACGAGCGCGGGTGGGGGACCGACGCGGGTAGAGTGGGGGAGGGGGAAGGATGGGGGAAGGGTGGGGGCACCCACGACCTGGCCTCCTGCGCACACACGCGCTCATACCCATGGCCCGACCCACTCGAAAGTAACAGGCAGAGCCGCACCCCTGTAGCCAGGGTATGAAGGCCCACACTACCAGTGAAGCCCAAGGCAGCCTCAGTGCCTCACAAACCCGGTCAGACACAGGAGCATCACAGTGTCTCTTTATTGGAAATCCGAACACCCTAGCCGCCTCCACAAGTCTCTCCAGCCACTCCTACCAGCACCCTGTGGCCCACGCGGGCTTGGCTCCCACCCACGTCTGCCCGAGGGCGAACCTGGGCCTAGGTTCCAGGCCGTACTCAGGCCTAGGCACCCCACTCTGCAGCCCACACTGCCCAGAGGACCAGTACAGAGAGGGATCCTGGGCCTCAGGCTGTGATGAATTTCCAACTTTGGGGCAAAAAGAGGCATCCTCTGTCCGCCTGGAGCAGGTATGAATGTGCTGGCCTCCCTGGGAATCTGATCAGGTCTGAAGGCCAGCATCTTTGATCTCCTGGAGGTAGAAGACAGAAGTAAATAGGGGCGATAGGGGTAGCTCAGGCCTGTAATCCTAGCACCTTGGGAAGCCGAGGCAGGTGGATCACAGGAGAGGCAGGTGGATCACCATGTTAGCCGGGAGATCAAGACCATGCTGGCTAACATGGTGAAACTCCGTTTCTACTAAAAATACAAAAATTATCCAGGCTAGTCTCAGCTACTCTGAGGCAGGAGAATGCTTGAACCTGGGAGGCGGAGGTTGCAGTGGGTCAAGATCAGGTCACTGCACTCCAGCCTGGGCAGCAGAGCAAGACTCGTATCAAAAAAAAAAAAAAAAAAAGAAGTCAATAAAGCCTCTGCCCTATCTGAAGTGCCTGGCGGCCATCCTCATCTCTTCAGTCTCTTTCTGCCTCACTCTGCCCTCTTTTCTTCCCCCACCTCTGTGTCCTGTTATTTTTAGCTTCAGATTTTTAGTGCAGGATCTTCCTCTCCTGCCTTCTCTCCTAGGCCCAGCTACATACACCACCAACCCTCCCCTGCAGCCCCTACCATGCACCCACAGCAGTCCTTTCCTAGCAGACTTCACTGTGTCAGGTACGGCTGCCCACCCCCCACCAACTCCTCTGCCTGCCACCCCAATTCTTTTTGCTTACTCTTCTGGCTTCCTAAGCCCTTTCTCAGCTGGTCCTAGGCCCTTCGGGTCCCTTTTCCTCTCCTTGACTCCTAAGCCTGCTCTCTTTAAGGGTTCTGCTTGTCTGATGCCTTCCTCCCCACCTCCTTCTGCAGCAGCTTCCCCTCTTGCTTCTTCCCCTACCTGCCCAGTCCTTGACCTCCTCCCACTGCCTCCCTGCAAGCTTCCTTACTATCTTTAGAGGCTAGAACTGCCGCTAGATCAATGACTGTTCCGGTTCCAGATCACGCTGGGGTTCAGGCTCCTGCTCCTGGTTTTTCTTCAGCCTCTGCCGAATCTCATCAGCCTCAGCCCGTTCCTCCTCCTCATAGAATTCCTTGTCCAGACGTTCGAGGTATGGCATCTGCACCAGGGCCTCCTGGCGGTAGTTGATGTCATCTGTGCATGGGTTATCCAGCAGCACCAAGGCTCGCAGCATGGGCAGGTCTCGAAGCTTGGCCAGCTCCCCCAAGTTGGCCACCAAGTTGCCCCTGCCAGTGTGGTCAGGAGGGGTTCACGCAGGAATAATGGGCTTTGGTTGCCAGTTGCTAGGAATGGGGCCTCTGGGGGACTCTCCCATTGGGTTCCAGTTTTTCTAGAAACACTGACTGTGAGGACTGGCCTGCCAAGCCTTGCCAGATTTACTGCAGAGGTGCTGTTCGACCCCAGTCTGGTCCTGCTTCTGCCCTTCAAGGAATCCCTAAGTGCCATATTCTACTCTGTAATGTGTTCATGTTGGAGAATACATGAACTGTACTAGCTGGGGAGAAGGGGGCAAATTTTTCTCACAGGGAGAGATTTTTTCTGTGTTAATCACACCTAAACAGAGGGTAGAAGGCAGGACCCAGCCTCAGCAACACAGTGAGACCCTATCTCTACAAAAAATAAAAATAAAACAATTATCTGGGTGTGGTGGCACACACCTGTAGTCCCTGCTACTTGGGAGGCTGAGAAGGAGGGATCGCTTGAGCCCAGGAGTTCAAGGTTACAGTGAGCCTAGCTGGAGCCACTGTACTCCACCCTGTAGGAGCTAGGTCAGTCGACAAGGAACTGGGATCTAAGCAGGAGTTTAGGGTGGATGGGGGCTCTGTTGGTGCTCTCCGCAAAGGGAACCTAGGACTAGGGATGGGTTGGAGCCTCCCATCTAAAGAATAAGCTTTATCTCCTAATGTGCTTCATTATATGATCCTCTGTATTTATTTATTTTTATTATTTTTTTGAGACAGGGTTGGCTGGGCGCGGTGGCTCACGCCTGTAATCCTAGCACTTTGGGAGGCCGAGGTGGGTGGATCACCTGAGGTCAAGAGTTCAAGACCAGCCTGTCCATCGTGGTGAAACCCCATCTTAAAAAAAGAAAAAGAAAAAAAAAAGAGACAGGGTCTCACTATGTCACCCAGGTTGGGGGTGCAGTGGCATGATCGTATAGCCCACTGCAGCCTTGAACACCTCGACTCAAGCGATCCTCTCACCTCAGCTTCCTAAGTAGCTCCAGGCATGTGCCACCACACTTGGCTAATTTTTAAATTTTTTGTAGAGACTGGGTCTCGCTATGTTGCCCTGGCTGGTCTTGAATGCCTGGCCTCAAGCAGTCCTCTTGCCTTGGCCTCCCAAAGTGCTGGGATTACAGGTGTGAGTCACCGTGCCTGGCCTTTTATTTTCATGTTCTGGCTTTAAGCCTTTATGAAATCATATTTAAGTGTTTCACCCTGATCTCATGGTCATATTGAGACTCATGCAGTGTTTCTCACCAGGAAGGCTACAGGCACTTTGTACTGGACTCTGCTGTACACTGTGGGATGTTTAGCATCTCTAGCCCCAGAAGCACCTCCCAATCGAGACACCCTCACTCCCTCCACACCCACACCCAACTTATTCTCAAACAGCCCCAGTTAATAGCCACTCAGGAAGAGTCCATCATGCCTGTCTAGACCATTAACAGGAACATGGCACATACACATGCCCCACCAGATCACTGTGGCAGAGTTCATGAATGAGAGATTGCCTAGGGGGTCAGGATGAGAGTTGGGGCTTCCAGTTGCAACCACCTCTCCCTACTTGGAGATGCTCTTTCCATTACCAGCTCAAGAATCTGGTCTTGTTGACTGAGGAAAGAGGCCGTTTCCTTACTTTGCTTAAAGAAACACACATGAAATCCTCCATCAGACAAGAGTTGCTGATCTTCAGTGCTTTTCTACCAAAAGATTTTCTTACAAATGTCCTTCTCTCCTCAAATCTGAGCACATCTTGTGTTTTATGTCAGTAAAAAGGCCATCCCTTACAGGTGGGGCTCAGGAGAAGAGGCAGGAAATGGGAAGGGGAATTGGGACCCAGGAAATGGAGAAGGGCAGTGGAAACTTACATGGGATAGGGAAAAAAAAAAAAAAAGAGTTGGAACCAGACTGTGAGCCCCTTAGGAACAGGGATCACTCTGATTCCTTTATTTCTTTCAGAGACAGCTCACTCTGTCACCCAGGCTGGAGTGCAGTGGCACGATCATGGCTCACTGCAATCTTGAACTCCTGGGCTCAAGTGATCCTCCTACCTCAGCCTCCTGAGTAGCTGAAACCACAGGTGTGCACCACCAGGCTCAGTTAACTTTTATTTTTAATTCAATATTTTAATTTTTATTTAATATTTTTTGTTTGTTTGTTTTGTTTTTGAGGCAGGGTCTGGCTCTGTCACCCAGGGTGGAGTGCAGTGGCGTGATCTCAGCTCACTGCAAACTCCACCTCAAGGCTCCATATCCTCCTGCCTAAGCCTTCTGAGTAGCTGGGATTATAAGTGCCTGCCACCACACTTGGATAATTTTTGTATTTTTGGTAGAGATGGGATTTTGCAATGTTGCTCGGACTAGTCTTGAACTCCCAGGCTCCCCAGTTTGGCTTCCCAAAGTGCTAGAAATACTAGGCATGAGTCACCATACCCGGCCATTATTTTTACTTTTGTAGAGACGTGGTCTCACTATGTTACCCAGACTGGTCTTGAACTCCTGGCCTCAAATGATCCTCCCTCCTAAAGTGCTGGGAGTACAGGCCTGAGCCACCATGCCTGGCCTCTGATTTCTTTCAATGTCCCCAAAACACAGTACAAGGCCTGGCACATAGCACATTTTCAATAATTATGGATTGAATGAATAAGAATTCAGAGGTCACAAGCTATAAGGGATTTAGTGCTGCAATTAGGACTCAGTGCAGAAGAAAGTAAGGAAAGCAGGGGTGAGGATCAGAGAGGAGGATGAGGTGAGGATCTGGCTGTGTGCTAGGACTGGGGGATTGGGCCAGGGAGGAACACAGACTCAAAAGCTGCACCTGGTCAGGGGTAGAGGCAAGGTGGGGCTTGGAGGGGTGCATACCTCAGGTTGAGGTACTGCAATGATTTCATTTCCTTGGAGAAGCCACTCAGAGTGTCAATCTGGTTGTCTCGAAGATGCAAAGTGGTGAGATTGCTCAGGTTCTCCAGGCCTTCCACCTTCTTCAGCAAGTTTTGGGCCTAGACCCCCAGGACACCGTGGGTTGATTGAGAGGGGAGCAGGGGTAGGGAAGAAAGTGAGGTCAGAATGAGATGAAGCAAAAGAGGAAAACCAAGAGGTAGAGCGGGAGGAGTGGAAGAAGAGAGTGGGGTGAGTGGAGATCAGTTTAGAAAGTACGGAAGTTCAGGAGAAGCTGCCATCCCAGAGAAAGGTCAGCAGTAACCCCTACCACTCACCCCACCAAAGCCACTTGGGATGGAGGAGATGCTCCAACCCACCCCCTACCCGGCCCAGGAGCCCCCATGCCACCACTGAGAATTGGCATCAGCACCATTCCAGAATAATGAAGCTTAAGAGTCTAAAAGACTAGCCTGGTGCGGTGGCTCATGCCTGTAATCCCAGCACTTGCGGAGGCCAAGGCAGGGGGATCACAAGGTCAGGAGTTCAAGACCAGCCTGGTCAGCAGGGTGAAACCCCGTCTCTACTAAAAATATAAAATTTAGCCAGGTATGGTGGCAGGTGCCTGTAATCCCAGCTACTCAGGAGACTGAGGCAGGAAAATTGCTTGAACCCAGGAGACTGCACCATTGCACTCCAGCCTGGGCCACGGAGCAAGACTCTGTCTCAAAAAAAAAAAAAAAGAGTCTAAAAGACTAAACATTTCAGTGGCTCTGTGGCTGCTGTGTGTATATATATATATGTGTATATATATATATACACACACAAAACACCACCACATATATATATAGGTTTTCATCCACAGTCCCTAGCTTATAACCCTCATAGCTCTTGTTGCAGTCTCCTTATAATGTTGGGTGTGCTGGGCCTCAGGGGCAGGTCTCAGGAACCTTCTCCTGCTCTCTTTTCACCTGCCCCAAGGGAAGACTTTAATCTTTCCCCCTCTTTCTGATTGTGGTTCTTAAAACCCTCCCCAGAGAGCACCTCCCCAGTTCCCCGGGGGAAGGAATGCTAACATCCTGAAGCTTCCATGAAAACCCAAGAGAACTGGGTCCAGAGAGTTTCTGAGTAGTGAAAGCTCCTAGAGGAGCCAGGTGTCGTGGCCCACGCCTGTAATCCCAGCACTTTGGGAGACTGAGGCAGGCAGATCATGAGGTCAGGAGATCGAGACCATCCTGGCCAACATGGTGAAACCCCATCTCTACTAAAATACAAAAGAAACACAAAAAAAAAATTAGCCAGGCTTGGTGGTGTGCGCCTATAGTCCCAGCTGTTCGGAAGGCTGAGGTAGGGGAATCGTTTGAACCCAGGAGGCGCAGTTTGCAGTGAGTCAAGATCGTGTCACTGCACTCCAGCCTGGTGACAAAGCAAGAGTCCGCCAGAAAGAAAGAAAGAAAAGAAGGAAAGAAAGGAAAGAAAGAAAGAAAGTAGGCAAGCTCCTGGAGGTTGATGCATCCAGGAAGAGCATGGAGCACCACACCCATTTCTCCATACTTTGCCCTACGCATCTCTTCATCTGTATCCTTTGCTGTTGCAATAAACTGGTAAAAAGGCACTCCAGCAAATTAATTAAATCCATGGGAACCAGCTTCAAGTTGAAGCTGGTGTGTCAGAAGTTCCAGAGGCTTGGACTTGCAGCTGGTATCTATGGGTGGTGTGGGGGTCACTCTTGGGAACTAATGGATAGATGGTGCCGGAACTGAATTGAGGTAACCCAGCCGGTGTCTACTACTTGGTGTATGGGGAGAAACCCCCACACCTTTGGTCCTGAAAGTCTCGTGTTGATGATTGTTGTGGTGGTAGTTGGAGAGCTAAGCAAAAACCCAGTTTGAGAGGAGAGTTTTCCTAAAACATTTCCATAGCCTGATGTTTGTACCTCAATTATGGCCCATTTTGCTGCTACCTTAATTAAAAAGTAAATTATCTCCGTATTATCCACACATTATATATTATCAGCCCTGCTAGGTGGCTCTGTATCTCCATAGCATCTGGCACCAACTATGGGCTTGATAATAATACTAGTTATCATCATGATGATGAAGCTAGTAGCTGAGCCTACTAGAAAACCACACATCCTGGCCTGGTGCAGTGGCTCACACCTGTAATCCCAGCATTTTGGGAGGCCAAGGCGGGTGGATCACGAGGTCAGGAGATCGAGACCATCCTGGCCAACATGGTGAAACCCTGTCTCTACTAAAATACAAAAAAAAAAAAAAAAAAAAAAAAAATTGCCGGGTGTGGTGGCAGGCGCATGTAGTCCCAGCTACTGGGGAGGCTGAGACAGACGAATCGCTGAACCTGGAAAGCGGAGGTTGCAGTGAGCCGAGATTGCACCACTGCACTCCAGTCTGGTGACAGAGTAAGACTCTGTCTCAAAAAAGAAAAAGAAGAAAAGAAAAGAAGCCAGACATCCTGACCCCCAGGACAGTGCCCTCTTCCCCGCACCACCCTATGGCCCAGTGAGCTACCAGGTAGAGGTTCTTCAGCTTAGGAAGGTTGATTCCCAGGGTGCTTTCCAGCTGGTTCCCCCGAAGCTCCATTGTGTGCAGGCTGATCAGCTTCTGGGGGTCCAGACCTGTCACCATGCGGATGCTGTTCCCTGGAGAGGAGGGTTTCAAGAGCTCAAAGGGCCACTCCCAATGTTCAGCATGAGAGCCTGAATTCGGGGAGCCTTTAAATCATCCTACCCTGGACATCCTCAAAGCAGGGTAGATAGTGAGGAAGAACAGTTCCAGTCTTAATATCTCCAGAGCCCTGGGGCAAGTGGTGTGGTAGTCCAGGGTCCTGATGGACATCTCCACTTAGGCCTTTGAAGAGTGAATGAACTCATGCCTGTAATCCCAGCACTTTGGGAGGCCGAGGCGGGTGGATCACGAGGTCAAGAGATCGAGACCATCCTGGTCAACATGGTGAAACCCCGTCTCTACTAAAAATACAAAAAATTAGCTGGGCATGGTGGCGCGTGCCTGTAATCCCAGCTACTCAGGAGGCTGAGGCAGGAGAATTGCCTGAACCCAGGAGGCGGAGGTTGTGGTGAGCCGAGATCACGCCATTGCACTCCAGCCTGGGTAACAAGAGTGAAACTCCGTCTCAAAAAAAAAAAAAGAGTGAATGAAGCAGTTGGCAAGTCTAATTCCCTCTGCTTCTTCAAGTCTTTGCTCAAATGTCATCTTCTCAGTGATGCTTGTCCTAACCAGTCCATTTGGCATTACCACCTGTGTCCCCCATTCCTCTTACTCTGATCTATTTTTTCCAAGGAACTTGTCTCCTTTTAACATGCTACGTGAATTTACTTATTGTGTTTGTTGTTACTTGTCTGTCTCCCCCAACTAGAATAGGAGCTATATGAGAATAAAGATGTTCCTTGTCTTATTCGCTCCTATATGGTTGGCATGTAGAACTGTCATAATGAATCGTAATGCGTATCTGAATGAATGAATGAATGAATGCACACTGCCATGTGCCATAGCTAAGGATCATACTGTCCACTTCTGTTGGTCTCAGGTTAGGAAGGAAAGAATTTTGTGTGGCACATCCTAAGGACCCACCTTTGAGATTCAGTCTTCCCAGACGAGGATGTGAGATGCCTTCAGTGTCAGTAATCTGGTTATAAGCAAAACTAGCAGTCTGCAAGTAGGGCAGTTCATTCAGCTGGGCACTCTGCAGCCGATTGCCATCAGCCTTGAGCCAGAGCAGGTGGGTGAGGTGGTTGAGTGGAGACAGGTCTGTCAGGTGGTTCTCAGAGACATCCACATAGCGCAGATGGATGTAGGAGCGCAGCAAGTAGATGTCTGTCAGGTCCCTAGGAGATGGAAGACGGCGAAGGAACCAGGTTTAGAGTGAAGAACCCAGCAAGAACTGGCAGAGCTGCTAAAGCAGAAGGAAATATGGAGATGGCTTATAATGGGGAGAAGAATGGGCAACCGATGGGAGGGGAGAAGGGTAAGAGAAGGTAGGTGGGTTCTTAACAGTGGGCAGAGAGACCTTGTGTCTGTGAAGGACAGAGAACCCATACTCTGAAAGACAAATGAGGGAGTCCAGCAGGAATCCCCATATACTCTCAGCCTCCAATTCCCCAGATCAGCTTTGACAGAGGAAGTCTCAGAGCTCCTGAAAAGTAAATTCTGTCCTTCCCTTTCCACTACGCATGAGAAGGTCAAACTCTCAGCCAGAACACCCAGGAATGGCAGTGGGAAAGGAGATAGGGGCCCTACAATCTCACAGTCCTCATCTGGTCCGCCATAAACTCACCTCTCTTTAACCTCCAGCTTGACATAAGCATGAGCCAGCCCACTGCCCGTCTTACAGAGCAGAGAAAGCCCCTCCTTCATCATGTCCTCCGTGAGGGGGGTGCGCAGCCACTGCAGGAGGAAGTGGAGTGAGGCATCCCTCCCCTGCCCAACCTTGCCCCTCAGCCCTTGGACCCCTCCTTGTCCAGGCTCTCACTTCCTCAGGGAACTCTTCCCCCTCTTTTCTGTAGTCCTCCTCCTCCTCTGTCTCCTTCTCATCTTCTTCTTTCTCAAAATCGTCCTGGTCTGGCTCAAAGTCTTCTAGATCATCTTCATCTGACATCTTTCTTCCCTCCTTAAGGCTCTGGAGTCAGATAAGCTCAGTCCTCCTCCTGAGAAAGAAGGTCTCCTCAGCTTTCCCCAGCCTTCAGCTCCTCATCGTCATTGACACAAACCGCTCCCATCACCCCCATCTCCTCTGACACACCAACTCTCCATCACCCCCATCTCCCCTGACCCACCAACTCTCCATCACCCCATCACCCCTGACCCACTAACTCTCCATCACCCCATCGCCCCTGACCCACCAACTCTAGGCTTCTTTCCTCATCCCTGTGAACATCTCATTTTGACTCTCAACCTCCACTTCATACTTTCCGCTGAGGACCCTCTCCCTTCAGGATGTCGCCCCACACCCCCAGGCCTTTCCTGTCCTCACACTGGGCTCCTCCAGCAGCCTAGTGTCCCTGCTTCCTGGGCTTCCCTCTCCCCTATTCTTCCCACCTCCCACTTAAGCCATGCTCTCCAGTCTTCCCTACCAATTCCTCCTCCTTCTCTCCTCTTAGCTCCTATTGCGCCATCCCTAACCCCTGCTCCGTTCATTTCTTCTACTTCTCCTTCCCCACTGGGCCTATTTCCTTGGGCCCTCTGACACTAGCCTAAAGCGCAGTCTCCAACCCTCCCACTCAATTCCCCTTAGCAGAGGGGCTCAGACCCTGGTTCTGCTCAGCCAGAAGCAGCTCTGGAGAGGCCCTTGGTCCCGCGAGGGAAGGACTGTTGAGCACGCGGGCGAGGGGAAGGAGGGGTTGTGTACTACTGTTATGGCAACGGGGGCGGGGCACTTGGCTACTGCTGCTTGCCAACGTTGAGAGCAGAGTGGCGACTAACTGATGGCGCAAACCTGCCGGGGAGGGGATTGATCAATAGTTGCCTGATTACGAGGCCAGTTTCCCAATCCCGGGAACCCGGATGAGGCGCGAAAAGGGCGTCCAGTCGCTAATTGGCGGAGGACAAAAAAAAAGTGGGCAGGGCTGAGAAGGGGGGCGGGGCTAGCCATTACGTCACCCAAGACCCTAAAGGAACCGAACATCTTCAGTGCAAACGTATTGTGAATTCAGGAGAAACACATCCTCAAGAAGCAAAAAGGGCGGGGCTGCGAGGAAAAACAAGAAGCACCAAGATAAGGGATCTTGTCCCCTTCCCCCTATAGTTTGTGCTCATTAGTTATTTTCAGGTAGACCTTTGGAGGGTGACTTGGAGCAGAAGGAGCCCAGGCTCAATTTTCTGGGTTGGAGTCTTGGCAGACTGCATTTACTAGTTAAACACACCCAAGACTCTCATCTGTAGAATAAGCTTAACTTTATCAACTGACAGGGATCCAGTATGAGTTATCCTGGACTGGTTTGATGCAAACCTTTCAGTGGGTAGGAAGGCAGAAAATTCAACATCTGTCCACTAAAATACTCTTGATCCAACGTTGTTATATCAATAATCAACAGGAACTGGCACAGCCAGACCCAGGCACTCAGTCCTGTCTGACCTGTTGAAGAATATGAAAAAGAGATTGAGATGCAATAAATATTGCTGCCGGAGAGTTTGTGCGAGACATTGGGTCAAACGTCTTTACAACTGATATTTAATCTCCGCAACAGTCCTGTGAGACAGACATTCGAAAGAAGATACTGAGGCTCAGGGAGGTTAAGATGACAAACTTCCTGCCTGGGGAAAGGCCGATGTTACTAATCTTGTGGAATCTAATGTAAATAAAACAATCAGGTAACCAGGTAAGATGCCATGTGATGAATTGTTAAATTGTGCCCACAGACTTTATATAACGTGCAATCCAAAGTGGGCTGTCGTGGTGGCTCACACCTGTGTTCCCAGCACTTTGGAAGGCTGAGGTGGGCAAATCACCAAGTCAGGAGCTCGAGACCAGCCTGGCCAAAATGGTGAAATCCTGTCTCTACTAAAAATAGAAAAAATTAGCTGGGTGTGGCGATGGGCGCCTGTATTCCCAGCTACTTGAAAGACTGAAGCAGGAGAATCTCTTGAACCCGGGAGGTGGAGGTTGCAGTGAGCTGAGATCACGCCACTGCACTCCAGAGTTCAGACTTCGTCTCCAAAAAACAAAAAACAAACAAACAAAAAAAACATCCAAAGTGGTCTGATGGAAGATGTGCTGGGCAAGAAATCAGGAAGTATTAACAGGGCAAGGTGGCTCACATCTGTAATCGTAGCATTTTGGGAGGCCGAGGTGGGTGGGTCAGGAGATCGAGACCATCCCGGCCAACATGGTGAAACCCTGTCTCTACTAAAAATACAGAAATTAGCCGGATGTGGTGACGCATGCCTGTAGTCCCAGCTACTTGGGAGGCTGAGGCAGAAGAATCGCTTGAACCCAGGAGGCGGAGGTTGCAGTGAGCCAAGATTGTGCCACAGCACTCCACCTTGGCAACAGAGCGAGACTCCATCTCAGAAAAGAAAAAAGAAATCAGGAAGTATTACCTCCTGCCCAGGCCAGCTTGGAGGAATGTGGTTAATAGGCAAATCTGTATACTTGGTGTCATGGAACCAGCAGGGACTTCAAAGTCAGAGACACCAGCTTCAAAACCCAGCTCTACCACTTAACACCTGTGTGTTCTTCAGAAGGTTATGTAATCTTACTGAGGTTTAATCCCCACTCCACTTGTGAAGTGGGGATTAAAATGTCCACCTGTAAGGATTGTTAAGGAATTAAAAGAGATAATGTGAGTAAATCACCTTGCACTTAGTTGACCTTCAGTAAACATTTTCCTGCTCCTCCCCACCCCTGGCCTGTGTCCTCAGTACTGGGGTTGTTATGTGGAAAAAGAGATAATAAATCTGAAAGCACTCTGAAGAGTTAGGTGTGCTATACAAATGAAAGTTATTGTATTGTTGGAGTGTGGAGATGGAAAAATCCATGTGGTTTCGTGTAGTAAAAAGAAATGGATATGATTTTCCTTGGCCAAGAAGAAAGAGGAAGACACATTAGATGGGAGGAAAAGGCGTGATGTAAGGGTTAGGAGGGTGTCCTTGAACATATACTTTTGTTATTTTGTTTTTATTTTTCTTTTGAAACAATCTCCCTCTGTCCACCCAGGATGGAGTGCAGTGGAGCAATCACAGCTCACTGCAACCTCCACCTCCTGGGCTCAAGCAATCCTCACACCTCATGGGTACCTGGGACTACAGGTTGCGCCACCATGCCCAGTTAATTTTCCTGTAGTTTTTATAAAGGCGGGATTTTGCCATGTTGCCCAGCCTAGTCTCTAACTCCTGGGCACAAGCAATCTGCCCACCTTGGCCTCCCAAAGTGCTGGGATTACAGGCATGAGCCACTGCACCCTGCTACACTTTTGTTAAGCACTTAATCTGTCCACAGCTCTAAATGCTTGGCACTCCATGACAGTAAAGCACAGAAGTCCTTATCGTTTATCTTCAAGGGGCGTACAGTCCAGTGACAAGGTTAAATACACAAGTAATTCAATATAATGAGATATGTTATAGTAATGATACCCAACATTTATAGAGGTTTTAATAAGTGCTAGGGATCATTGTAAAGAACATGCATATGCATGAATATATATTCGGGGCACCTGTGATGAGGCTTGGAGAAGAAACAGCTCCATGCTTGTGCAAAGAAAGCAGGTGGTTCTGCTGGCTGGAACAGTAGGTGCAGTGCGGGATTGGAATATGGTAGAAGCAATAAACAGACTTGGATCACACTGAAGAATCTGGACTTTTTCCTGAAAGCTGTGGGGAGCCATTGAAGGTTTTATTTTGTGTTTAGTTGGCAAGGACTGAAGTTACACTGTGCAATGAGAGCTAGATATTCCACAACATCCTTGATATTTTTCCCTCATTGATTGGTCTAGATAGAGTCTTTTCAATTATAAAAGTAATATTTAGGTCAGGTGCAGTGGCTCACCCCTATAACCTCAGCCCTTTGGGAGGCTGAGGCGACTGGATCACCTGAGATCGGGAGTTCGAGACCAGCCTGACCAACATGGAGAAACCCCGTCTCTACTAAAAATACAAAATTAGCCAGGCATGGTGGCACATGCCTGTAATCTCAGCTACTTGGGAGGCTGTGGCAGGAGAATCACTTGCACCCAGGAGGCAGAGATTTCAGTGAGCCGAGATCACACCATTATACTCCAGCCTGGGCAACAGGAATGAAAATCCATCTCAAAAAAAAAGTAATATTTAATTAATATAAAAATGTAAATAATAGGCTGACACACTTTTCTGCCTCAGCCCACCTACACCTAGGTGGAAAAAAAAGTAAATAATAGAGAAGTATATACAAAGGAACACAGAAGTCCACGATCTCCCTCAGCATCAGTCTCATTTTTTTTTTTTTTGAGACAGAGTCTCACTGTCTCCCAGGCTGGAGTGCAGTGGTGCAATCTCAACTCACCGCAACCTCTGCCTCCAGGGTTCAAGCAATTCTCTGCCTTAGCCTCCCTAATAGCTGGGATTACAGACACCCACCACCACACCTGGCTAATTTTTGTATTTTTAGTAGAGACGAGGTTTCACCATCTTGGCCAGGCTGGTCTTGAACTCCTGACCTCGTGATCCACCCTCCTCAGCCTCTCAAAGTGCTGGTATTACAGGCGAGAGCCACTATCCCAGCCAGTCTCATTTATTAACAAAGATATATTTTATTTTTTATTTTTTATTTTTTCGAGATGGAGTCTCACTTTGTCACCCAGGCTGGAGTGCAATGGCATGGTCTCAGCTCACTGCAACCTCCACCCCCCAGGTTCAAGAGATTCTCCAGCCTCAGCCTCCCAAGTAACTGGGACTACAGGTGCGTGCCACTGCACCCTGCTAGTTTTTGTATTTTTAGTAGAGACGGGGTTTCACTATGTTGGCCGGGCTGGTCTTGAACTCCTGACCTCATGATCGGTGCCTTGGCCTCCCAAAGTGCTGGGATTACAGTTGTGAGCCACTGCACCCAGCCAGATAAACATTTTTTAAAACAGAAGTGGAGGGCCTGGCGCGGTGGCTCACGCCTATAATCCCAGCACTTTGGGAGGCCGAGGCAGGTGGATCACGAGGTCAAGAGATCGAGACCATCCTGGTCAACATGGTGAAATCCCGTCTCTACTAAAAATACAAAAATTAGCTGGGCATGGTGGCGCATGCCTGTAGTCCCAGCTACTCAGGAGGCTAAGGCAGGAGAATTGCTTGAACCCAGGAGGCGGAGGTTGCGGTGAGACGAGATTGCACCATTGCACTCCAGCCTGGGTAACAAGAGCAAAAGTCCGTCTCAAAAAAAGAAAAAAAAAAAAAAACAGAAGTGGAATCAATCCTAAGTATTGTTCATCAGCTGGATTTTTTTCATCTATTTATTAGATGAAATATTAGAATCTAATAATTAGAAAAAAGTCAAATTAGATTTTTAGATTAGGCTGGGCAAGGTGGCTCATGCCTGTAATCCCAGCACTTTGGGAGGCTGAGGCAGACAGATCACCTGATGTCAGGAGTTTGAGACCAGCCTGGCCAGCATGGTGAAACCCCATCTCTACTAAAAGTACAAAAAATTAGCCAGGCATGGTGGCACACATCTGTAATCCCAGCTACTCAGGAGGCTGAGACAGGAGATTTGCTTGAACCTGGGAGGCAGAGGTTGCAGTGAGCCGAGATCGAACCACTGCACTCCAGCCTGGGCGACAGGGCAAGACTCTGCCTAGGAGGGGATCTCTGCTTTCACTGCCTTGCTTTGTTTGTGTGTTTTGTCCAATTCTTTGTTCAAAACTCCAAGAACCTGGACAACTATCCTAAAAGGTAACAACTGGAGCGCAATAGCTTTTCACAGGTACAATTGATGCAGGGCAGGTGAGCTCCCAAATTTGCAATTAGCCCAATAAGGCTTGTGGTTCTTTCCTGAGCATGGAGTAGAAGAAATAGCTTGAGCGGCCGGGTGTGGTGGCTCATGCCTGTAATCCCAGCACTTTGGGAGGCCGAGGCGGGTGGATCACAAGGTCAGGAGTTCGAGACCAGCCTGGTCAACAAGGTGAAACCCTGTCTCTACTAAAAATACAAAAATTAGCTGGGCATGGTGGCGCACGCCTGTAGTCCCAGCTACTAGGGAGGCTGAGGCAGAAGAATTGCTTGAACCCAGGAGGCAGAGGCTGCGGGGAGCCCAGATCGTGCCACTGCACTCCAGCCTGGGTAACAAGAGTGAAACTCTGTCTCAAAAAAAAAAAAGAAAAGAAAAGAAATAGCTTGAGGATGCAGTTTTACAGCTCCATTACTGCTCCTAAAGAGCAAGGCCATGCTCTAGGCAGCGTGTGGAGAGCAGCAACTCAGGGGAACTTCTGCAGTCACATTTATATTGACTTTTAATTAAATGCAAATTAAGGGGTGGGTTATTCAGAAATTTCCAGAAAAGGAGTGGTAATTTCCAGGTTGTTATCATGGAAAAAGGCAGTAACTTCTGGATGTCACCATGGCAATGGTAAACTGTGGCAGGCATGTCTTATGGAGAATTTCTTTCTGTGCCTCTTCCCTATTTCAGCCAGTCTTGAATCTGACCCAAAGTTGAGGTCCTACTTCATACCCCCAATCATTGTGCACTACAACCTCAAACTCCTGGGCTCAAGTCATCCATCTGCCTCAGACTCTCAAGTAGATGGGACTACAGCTGTGTACCACTAAGCCTGGCTAGATTTTTAACTGTTCCTTACTGATGGATATTAACTCTTTTTTAAAAAAAGTCAATATTACAAATAACACTGTTTAAATCCCCATAGATAGATCTTTGCTCTTCTGCATAAGCACTCTGGAGCAATATTCCTCAAATGTTAATGTGTATAGAAATTGCTTGAGGATCTCATTGAAATGTAATCCTCTCAAGTGATACTGATGCTCTTGATTCATGGAGTACACATTGAATAATATGACTATGTGGGACACATTCTTTTTTCTTTTCTTTTCCCAGGCTGGAGTACAGGGTGCAATCATCATGGCTCACTGCAGCCCCAAGCTCCTGAGCTCAGGTGATCCTCCCAACTCAGCCTCTCAGGTAGCTGGGACTACAGGCATGTGTCACCATCCCTGGTTAATTTTTGTGCTTTTTGTAGAGATGGGGATTTCTCCATGTTGCCCAGCCTAGTCTTGAACTCCTGGGCTGAAGCCATCTGCCCACCTCGGCTTCCCAAAGTGCTGGGATTACAGACAGGCATGAGCCACCGTGCCCGGCCTACATTCTTAGAAGGTAAAATTTCTGAGTCAAAGGCTGTACTTTGCTAATCGTAATATGTTTAAAAATAGTTTTTGAGGGCTGGGTGCAGTGGTTCACACCTATAATCCCAGCACTTTGTGAGGCCGAGGAAGGCCAATCACTTGAGTTCAGGATTTTGAGACCAGCCTGGCCCACGTGATGAAGCCCCTTCTCTACTAAAAATGCAAAAATTGAACTAGCATGGTGGCTCATGGCTGTAATCCCAGCACTTTGGGAGGCCGAGGTGTGCAGATCACAAGGTCAGGAGTTAGAGACCAGCCTGGCCAACATGGTGAAACCCCGTGTCTACTAAAAACACACACACACACACAAATTATCCAAGTGTGGTGGCATGCACCTGTAATTCCAGCTACTGGGGAGGATGAGGCAGGAGAATCGCTTGAACCCAGGAGGTGGAGATTGCCGTGAACCAAGAGCGCCCCACTGCACTCCAGCCTAGGCAACAGAGCAAGATTCCTTCTTAAAAAATAAATAAATAGGCCAGGCACGGTGGCTCATGCCTGTAATCTCAGCACTTTGGGAGGCCGAGGCAGGTGGATCACAAGGTCAGGAGTTCGAGATCAGCCTGGCCGACATAGTGAAACCCTGTCTCTACTAAAAGTATAAAAAATTAGCCAGGTGTCGTGGCAGATAATCCCAGCTACTCAGGAGGCTGAGGCAGGAGAATCGCTTGAACCCGGGAGGCAGAGGTTGCAGTGAGCCAAGATTGCGCCATTGCACACCACCTGGGGCAACAGTGCCAGACTCCATCTCAAAATAATAATAATAATAACAATAAGTAAATAAACACAAATACAAAAATTAGCTAGTGTGGTGGCAAGCACCTGTAATTCCAGCTACTCGGGTGGCTGAGGTACAAGAATCTCTTGAAGCTGAGAGACGGGGTTGCAGTGAGCCAAGATTGCGCCACATACAGCCTGTATGACAGAGCAAGACCTTGTCTCAAAAAAAAAAAAAAAAAAGTAAAAATCACATTATTTTTACTCTTCTAAAGATTGTTATTTTACAGTATATTCTTTTTTTTTTTTTGAGACGGAGTTTCACTCTTGTTTCCCAGGCTGGAGTGTAACGGTCCAATCTTGGCTTACTGCAACTGCTGCCTCCTGGGTTCAAGGAATTCTCCTGCCTCAGTCTCCCGAGTAGCTGGGATTACAGGTGTAAGCCACCACACCCGACCAGTATTCTTAAATATTACTATTGAGCCAGATATATGACAATGGTGGACTTTGATGAATATCTGCACATCTGTAGTAAAATGTGAAGCTACTTTCATTTCGTTGGTTATGGTAAACTTTTTAAGTATCTCACTTTTTTTGAAAAAAGTTGGTTTGTGTGTTTTCTATGCTTACAAATTTTTCCATAGTACTGTAGATCAGTTTAGTGATTAAATTTGACCGTTTTGACAGAAAAACAGGTCAATGAATTCCTTGGGATCAAGAAGCAGTTGAGTTCTTCATCTTGATCTTGAGGGAACTGTTAGAGTGATTCTATGATTGTTCTGTGTCTTGGTTATGATATGACTATGCATTTGTCAGAGTTTATACTTAACAGGGTAATTTTTTTTTTTTTTTTTTTTTTTTTTTTTTTTGTGACGGAATCTTGCTGTGTCGCCCAGGCTGGAGTGCAATAGCACAATCTTGGCTCACTGCAACCTCCCTACCAGGTTCAAGCAATTCTCCGTCCTCAGCCTCCCAAGTAGCTGGGATTACAGGCACATGCCACCATGCCCAGATAATTTTTTTGTATTTTTAGTAGAGATGGGGTTTTGCTATGTTGGCCAGGCTGTTCTTGAACTCCTGGCCTCAAGTGATCCATCCCCTCAGCCTCCCAAAGTGCTAGGATTACAGGTGTGAGCCACTGCACCCAGCCAACAGGGTGAATTTTACTAAATGTAAATTCATACTTCAATACACATGACTTTTTTTTTTTTTTTTTTGAGACAGAGTCTCCCTCTGTCACCCAGGCTGGAGTGCAGTGGCGAGATCTCAGCTCACTGCAACCTCCACCTCCCGGGTTCAAACAATTCTCTGCCTCAGCTTCCTGAGTAGCTGGGATTATAGGCACCCACCACCTTGCTGGCTAATTTTGTATTTTTAGTGGAGATGGGTTTCACCATCTTGGCCAGGCTGGTCTTGAACCCCTGACTTCGTAATCCACCCTCCTTGGCCTCCCAAAGTGCTGAGATTACAAGCGTGAGCCACCGCGCTGTCTCCATAAACATGACTTTAAAAACTTTTAAAAATAGTACACCATTATTATTATTATTAGAGACAAAATCTACTGTGTCACTCAGGCTGCAGTGCAGTGGCGTGATCATAGCTGATTGCACCCTTGGCCTCCTGGCTCAAGCAATCCTCCCACCTCAGCCTCCTGAGTAGCTGGGACTACAGGTGGGCCCCACCATGCCCAGCTAACCAAGTGCTGTATTATAGGCTGAATAACAAATTATCTCCAAATGTAGCAGCTTAAAATAGCAAAAATGTGTTATCTCAGTTTCTGTGGGTCAGGAATCCAAGAGTGGCCCAAGTGGGTTGCAGTCAAATGGTTGGCTAGAGCTGCAGCTATCTGAAGGCTTGGCTGGGGCTGGAGGATTTCCTTCCAAGATGGCTCACTCACATGGCTGTTGGCAAGACAGTTCCTTACCATCTGGACTTCTCCATAGGGCCTGAGTACCCTCATAACATGGCAGCTGGCTTCCCCCAGAGCAAGTGATCCAAGAGAGAGACCACGATGAAAGCCATTATGCCTTTAACTGAGTCTCCAAAGTCACACACCATCACTTCCACTTTATGCTATTCTTTTTTTTTTTTTTTTTAACATTTCTTTTCTAATTAACGGATAGCTTCCACCAGCTTAGCCAAAGCACCTTTGTCTTCTGAGTAATCTGTGTGAAGGCAACCACTTTATGCTATTCTTTAGACGTCAGTCACTAAGTCCAGTCCACACTCAAGTGGACAGGAATTAGGCTCACCTCTTGAAGGGAAGAGTATCACAGAATTCGTGGACGTATTTTTAAACCACCACACAGACACATTAACTTCTTGTCTCTTATACATGTTGAAAATATTTTCCTACCTCGTCATCTCACTTTGCTTATAGAGTGTCACTACAGAAATTTGACATTGTGTGAAGTGCAAACTGTCAGTCTCTTCCATAAGGCTTCTGAATTGTGGGTCTGGTTCAGAAAAGCCTTTTTCTAAGGTTATGAAAATATTCCCTTGAATATTTTGATGGTATTTAAACATTTTTCAGTCTTTAATACATCTAGAATAGGTTGGTGTATAGTGTGAGGTAGGGGAGCCAATTTTTTCTACATCACTTGATTAATCCCATCCTTCTCTACTGATTTGAAATGCCATCTTTATCCTATGTATGGTTTTATTTTTGGACTCTGTTATCTTCCATTGATCTATGTCTAACTATTCCTGCTCTAGCATCACACTGTCATAACAACTGATTTTAGTGTCTACAGCCATACCACCCTGAGTGCACCCAATCTCATCTTATTTTAGTATTGATTTTTCTCTATATATCATATATTCTGCCACCTTATTATTTCTTTTTTTCTTTTTGAGACAGGGTCTTTTTGTTTGTTTGTTTTGAGGCAGGGTATCGCTCCGTTGCCCAGGCTGGAGTGCAGTGGTGCGATCTCAGCTCACTGCAACCTCCACTCCTATCAAGCAATTCTCGTGCCTCAGCATCCTGAGTAGTTCGGACTACAGGCGTGCACCACGATGCTCGGTTATTTATTTATTTTTTAATTTTTAGTAGAGACGGGGTTTTGCCATGCTGGCCAGGCTAATCTCAAATTCCTGGGCTAAAGCAATCCATCTGCCTCAGCCTCTCAAAGTGCTAGGATTACAGATGTTAGCCACTGTGCCTGGCCTGAGACGGGGCTTGCTTTGTCACTCAGACTGGAGCACAGTTTGCTGGGACTACAAGTGGTCTTGCAAGATGGGGTCTTGCTTTGTCACTCAGACTGCAGCACAGTTTGCTGCAATGAACATGGCTCATTGAAGCCCCAAACTCCTGGGCTCAAGTAAGGCCTTGGCTTCCCAAGTAATTAGGATCACAGGTGCATGCCACCATTTCCGGATAATTTTTTAATACTTTTTTGTAGAGATGGGATCTCACGGTGTTCCCCAGGCTACTCCTCAATTCCTGGGCTCAAGAGGCCCTCCCACCTCAACCTTTGAAAATGCTGGGATTACTGGTGTGAGCCACCACACCCAGCCTTCTTTTTTGTTTGTTTGTTTGTTTGTTTGTTTGTTTTTGAGACAGGGTCTCACTCTGTCACTAGGCTGGAGAGCAGTGGCGCGATCTCGGCTCACCGCAACCTCCACCTCCTGGATTCAAGCAATTCTCCTGCCTCAGCCTCCCGAGTAGCTGGGACTACAGGCAGATCACCAGAGATCAGGAGTTCAAGACCAGACTAGCCAACATGGAGAAACCCCGCCTCTACTAAAAATACAGGAGTGAGCCACCACACCCAGCTAATTTTTGTATTTTCAGTAGAGATGGAGTTTCACCATGTTGGCCAGGCTGGTCTCAAACTCCTGACCTCATGATCCGCTTGCCTCGGCCTCCCAAGGTGTTGGGATTACAGGTGTGAGCAACCACACACAGCCCTTTTTCTTTCTTTTTTTTTTTTTTTTAGAAATGGGGTCTTGCTCTGTCACTCAAGCTGGAGTGCAGTGGTGTGATCACAGCTCACTGCAGCCTCAACATCCCAAGCTCTACCAATCCTCCTTCCTCAGCCTACCAAGTAGCTGGGACTAGAAGCACATGCTACCATGCCTGAGTAATTTTGTGTGTGTGTGCACGAGCGCACGTGTCTGTGTGTGTTTTGTAGAGACGACGTTTTGCCATGTTGCCTGGGCTTGTCTTGAGTTCCTGGGCTCAAACTATCTGCCTGCTTCAGCCTCCTAAAGTGCTGGGACTACAGGCATGACCCACCACACCCAGCCCACCTTATTATTTCTAATATAGAATAAACTATTGGATAGAGAGAAGTAGAAAAACCCAATAAATTCTAAAATGTTACTTTACATTCTTAAAATAGATAGCAAATGCATATATGTATATATATGGTATATATCTGGCATATGATTCATTGAAGGTAGAAGAATCTTGAAAGTTTAGGAAGCTGAAAATGATAAGGGTAAGGAGTATGGAGTATGGAGTAAGGAGGTAGGGATAGAGAGGAAGATTCAACAAGACTCAGCAAGTGAATGGACAATAGGACTTGGAAAAGATGAATATGTCCGGCTAGTTAGTGGTAGTGGAATACTGTATTAGTCTGTTTTCACACTCCTATAAAGAACTGCCAGAGACTGGGTAATTTATAAAGAAAAGAGGTTTAATTGACTCACAGTTCTGCACGGCTGGGGAGGCCTCAGGAACTTTGCAGACATGGCAGAAGGGAAGCAGGTATATCTTACATGGTGGCAGCCGAGAGTGTGAAAGAGGAACTGTCAAACACATACAAAACCATCAGATCTCAGGCCAGGTGCAGTGGCTCACACCTGTAATCCCAGCACTTTGGCAGGCCGAGGCAGGCGGATCACCAGAGGTCAGGAGTTCAAGACCAGACTAGACAACATGGAAAAACCCTGCCTCTACGAAAAATACAAAAATTAGCTGAGTGTGGTGATGCATGCCTGTAATCTCAGCTACTCCGGAGGCTGAGGCAGAAGAATCGCTTGAACCCGGGAGGCACAGGTTGCAGTAAGCTGAGATCGCATCACTGCACTCCAGCTTGGGACAGAGCAAGAAATCTGTTTGGAAAAAAAAAAAAAGATTTTAAATAATATCTGTAGCTGTGATGTGCTGGTAAGTGTTGAATAAGAGGTTCTCCAGGGAGAATAAAAAGCCCTTGATCTTAAGCATTTGCTGATTTGACTAGTGTAAATACTCCCGCCATGGCTGATTTCAGGCTACAACTCCCTGAACATGGACTTGGGAACGTGGAGTTGGGAAGAGGCCTACAATAGTGTTCCTACTATGCAGATACATAGAGGTAAATAATCTCAGAGCATAGGTAATAGGAAAATTGTTATGGCTGAATTGTGTCTCCCCAAATTCATTATGTGGCCACATAATGTTTATATTTTTAGTACATTCTGAAGTACTGGGGGTTAGGGTTTCAACATGTGAATTTGGGGAGACAGAATTCAAGAGATAATTAAGTTAAAATAAGGACATTAAAGTAAGCCCTAATCCAATCAGATTGGTGTCTTCCTAAGAGAAAATATGGACACACAGAGAGACACTAGGGCTGCTAGTACACAGAGGAAAAGGCTATGACTGGGAGGCTGAGGCAGGAGAATCACTTGAACCCAGGAGGCAGAGGTTGCGATGAGCCAAGGTTATGCCACTGCACTCCACTGTCCAGCCTGGGTCCACTGTCCAGCCTGGGGCCACTGTCCAGCCTGAGCGACAAAGTAAGACTCCACCTAAAAAAACAAAAAAGACTATATGAGGACTCAATGAGAATATAGCTGCAAACCCAGGAAAGAGGCCTCAGAAGAAATCAAACCTGCTACTGACACCTTGATCTTGGACATCTTCCCTCCACAACTGTGAGAAAATTAGTTTCTGGGCCAGGTGCAGTGGCTCATGCCTGTAATCCCAGCACTTTGGGAGGCTGCGGTGGGAGGATCACCTGAGGTCGGGAGTTCAAGACCAGCCTGGCCAACATGGTGAAACCCCATCTCTACTGAAAATACAAAATTAGCCAGGCATGGTAGTGCATGCACCTGTACTCCCAGCTACTAGGGAGGCTGAGGCAGGAGATTTGCTCGAACCCAGGAGGTGGAGGTTGCAGTGAGCCGAGATGGCACACCACCCTGAGTGACAAGATAAAAACTCTGTCTCAAAAAAAAAAAAAAAGAAAAGAAAGAAATTTCTGTTGTTGTTTAAGCCACCAAGTCTACGGTATTTTCTTTTTCGCTTTTTTTTTTTTTTTTTGAGATGGAGTTTTGCTCTTGTTGCCAGGGCTGGAGCGCAATGGTATGATCTCGGCTCACGGAAACCTCTGCCTCCCGGTTCAAGTGATTCTCCTGCCTCAGCCTCCAGAGTAGCTGGGATTACAGGCACGCGCCACCACACCCAGCTAATTTTTTGTACTTTTAGTAGATACAGGGTTTATCCATGTTGGTCAGGCTGGTCTTGAACTCCCAACCTCAGGTGATCTGCCTGCCTTGGCCTCCCAAAGTACTGGGATTACAGGTGTGAGCCACCATGCCTGGCTATCTGTGGTATTTTCTTATGGCAGTCTTAGCAAAAAATTTAGTAAAATAATTAGCAAGTGATGAGTTTTAAGTACGATTTACCTCTGTTTTTAATATAATTAAATTATAAGCTTATACAATTTTAGTTTTAATAATGGCTGTGTTTAACTGGTTCACGGAATTCATGAAAAATTAACAATTAGCTCAGCCCCAACACACTAACACGACTGCACATTTTAATGAGTTCCAATTTTTTTTTTTTTTTTTTTGAGACAGAGTCTTGCTCTGTCCCCAGGCTGGAGTGTAGTGGCACAATATTGGCTCACTGCAACCTCTGCCTCCCAGGTTCAAGCCATTCTCCTGCCTCAGCCTCCCAAGTAGGTGGGACTACAGACATGCCATCATGTCTGGCTAATGTTTGTATTTTTAGTACAGATGAGATTTCACTGCAGCCTTGACCTAGGCTCAAGTGATCCTCCTGCCTCAGCCTCCCAAGTAGCTAGGACTACAGGCATACACCAACACACCTGGCTATTTTTTTTTTTTTTGCAGAGGTGGGGTCTCCCTATGTTGCCCAGGCTGGTCTCAATCTCCTGTACTCAAGCTATCCAACCGCCTTGGCCTCCCAAAATGCTAGGATCGCAGGCATGTGCCACCTGCACTTGGCCTCCAATAGATTTTGAGTTCTTCAGTTTCACTCTGCACCCTATTGCCTGGCACAGTGTCTACCACACAGTAAATGTTGCACAGGATGGTCTCAATCTCTTGACCTCGTGATCTGCCCACCTTGGCCTCCCAAAGTGCTGGGATTATAGGCATGAGCCACTGAACCTGGCCATGAGTCCCAAATTTCTAAATCCACCCAAGAACTCTTTTCTCAGCCCCAGGCTCATACATCTAACCTCCCATTTCATTTCTCCACTTACATGAGGCACAGACAGCTCAAACTCAACGTGTCCGAAACCAAATTCTCTATCTTGTCCTCTAACTCTGCTTTTATTTATTTATTTATTATTTATTTTTTGAGATGGACTGTCGCTCTGGTCACCCAGGCTGGAGTGCAGTGGCATTATCTCAGCTCATTGCAACCTCCACCTCCCAGATTCAAGAGATTCTCCTGACTCAGCCTCCTGAGGAGCTGGGACTACAGGTATATGCCACCACACCCAGCTAATTTTTGTATTTTTAGTAGAGATGGGGTGCCATTATCTTGGCCAGGATGGTCTCAAACTCCTGACCTCAAGGTGATCTGCCCACCTTGGCCTCCCAAAGTGCTGGAATTATAGGCGTGAGCCACCGTGCCAGGCCTGCTTTTCTTTTCTTTTTTCTTTTTTTTTTTTTCGGAGGCAGAGTCTTGCTCTGTCGCCCAGGCTAGAGTGCAGTGGTGCTATCTTGGCTCACTACAACCTCTGCCTCCCAGGTTGAAGCGATTCTCTTGCCTCAACCTCCCAAGTAGCTGGGATACAGGTGCCGCCACCACACCCGGCTAATTTTTGTATTTTTATTAGAGACGGGGTTTTAGTATGTTGGCCAGGATAGTCTTGAACTCCTGACCTCGTGATCCACCTTCCTTGGCTTCCCAAAGTGCTGGGATTACAGGGGTGAGCCACTGCGCCCAGTCCCGGCCTGCTTTTCTTTAGTGTTACCTATATCACTTTCAGATTCTTAAATCAAAATCCTTGGATCATCCTTGTAGAACTACCAAATAGAATCTTTTCTTTTTGCTTGTTTGTTTGTTGTTTTGGTTTTTTTGCAACAGGGCCTAGCTCTGCTGCTCAGGCTGGAGTAGTACAGTGGCACAATCATGGTTCGCTGCAGCCTTGACCTGGGCTCAAGTGATCCTCCTCCCTCAGACTCCCAAGTAGCTAGGATTACAGGCATGCACCAACACGCCTGGCTATTTTTTTGTAGAGGTGGGGTCTCCCTATGTTGCTCAGGCAGGTCTCAGTCTCCTGTACTCAAGTGATCCAACCACTTTGGCCTCCCAAAATGCTAGGATTGCAGGCGTAAGCCACCTGCACTTGGCCTCCAGTAGATCTTGAGTTCTTCAGTTTCACTCTGCACCCTACTACCTGGCACAGTGTCTAGTACACAGTAAATGTTCGATAAATACTGTTTTTTATTTTTCAGACAGGATCTCACTCTGTCACCCAGGGGCAACTGCAATAGCAAGATCACAGCTCACTGCAGCCTGGACCTCCCAGGCACAAACAAACCTTCCACCTCAAACTCCAGGATAGCTGGTATTACAGGAGTGAGCCACTATGCCTGGCCTAAATGTGCTATTTAAAAAAAGTAATCAAGAACACCCTCCCTTCAATTTGGCTTTGCCCTTATAGATAAAATCCTTTACCTCCTCCTTCCACTTTGAGTATCACTGGTAAGTAGTGAACAAGTGACAAGCTTGGAAGGTACCCTGTTAGGACTCACTAGCAAGAAATAGAGGCTCTGAAGGATATCAAAAGGAAAACTAGGGCCTGTGTGGTGGCTCACCCTGTTATCCCAGCACTTTGGGAGGCCAAGGAGGGCGAATCACGAGGTCAGGAGATCAAGACCATCCTGGCCAACATGGTGAAACCCCGTCTCTATTAAAAATACAAAATTAGCCAGCCGTGGTGGCACACACCTGTAATCCCAGCTACTCTGGAGGCTGAGGCAGGAGCATAGCTTGAATCCGGGAGGTGGAGGTTGCAGTGAGCCGAGATCACGTCACTGCACTCCAGCCTGGGCATCCGAATAAGACTCTGTCTCCAAAAAAAAAAAGGAAAACTAGGAAAAATTGAATCTCTTAAAAAATAGCAAGGATAGACAAAAGAGCATTTACCTTTGTAACAGGTATGCTCCTTTACGCTGCAGTTTCTTTCTCCCCTTTTGAAACGGTCTCGCTACATCACCCGTCCTCCTAGAGTATTCACAGGCTGGATCATAGCTCACTGCAGTCTCGACACCCAGGGCTCAAGCAATCCTCCCACCTCGGCCTCCTGAGTAGCTGGGACCACAGACATGAGCCATCGCCCTGGCTCCCATACAGTTTCTAACATAACCTGGGTGTCTCCCACTTCTGACCTCCCTGCAGGGCTGTTGGGCCCCACAGGGTTGTGGGGTGTCCCTTATGCTGTGCTGAGGTGCAGGATCCAAGAAGTAAAGAGACAGGACACTATAGAACTGGTGAAGAGCATCTGGAGGGTGGGGCCATGCCACCTATGAGCGGAGATCAGCGAGACCCCGAGTGCCCAGAAGCATCCGTATTTATTAGGGGGAAGGGTCGTGAGTGAGGTCATCTATAGGTTTAGTGATAGGGCATACATAATCACGAGTCACAAGCGAGGGGGCCATCCCATTATGTCATCTGGGCAGAGAGGTGGACTGTGTGCAGTAGGGGGTCGTGCCGTGCGCAGTATAGAGAGTTGTGTACAGAAAAGGGGTCCACCCCCATTAGGTCACCGAGGCAAGGAGGTGGGCTGTGTTCAACAGGTGTCGTGTGCAATACTTCTTATCTGGGGACTGGAGACTTCAAAGGATTTCTAACAGAAGGATACTGTAAGCCAATGCAGTGGGAGCTGACAGACTTGTGTTCTTGAGATGATGTGAGCTAGCACAGAAGTGAGAAACAACCGACAGGGTGTACAGCCGCCTTGACTGGTCACACCAGAGGGGTTCTTCTCCCCAGGTTATTTCCAGGATCTCAGGCCTGAAGCCTACTTTCCACAGGAACTGGATGCAAGGTACTACAACTCCTTTATCAGGAGGAGAGGCTCTTGCTCCAAGCCTGCCATACAGCATATGCCCTTTCAGGCAGGGACGCCACTGCCTGGGTCTTTAGTTCTTGTCCTGATCTGGCTGTTTTCCCGTGTACTGCTTCTGTTCTGTGACTGCTCTATGCATTCCTCCTACTACAAACTACTATATGGAAAGAATTTTTAAAAAATACTATATGGCTATATGGAAAGATTATATAAATCAGCACTAAATGTGTCAGCACAGCTCCGACTACAATACCTATATGATTATACAGAAAGATTATATAGAACTAAGTATGTCAGATATGACTATATAAGCTAGATATATATAAGCAGTAAGTTATACTTCGGGTACTAATTCTATATACTAACATATGATTATATATAAAGGATTATGTAAAGGAAATAGCTGAGTAATAACACTATAACATATTCTTCAGGTGCCTGGCGTCTGGACAGTTCTCCTTCCTCGGTGCCCGTGGGGGGTGTTACACTCCCTCCTCAGGGAGAACAAAATGATTCTTTCCCAGTGGAGAGTCCCTAGACATAACCACCCTAATAGAAAGAGGGATGGGGAAGGAAACATTTTGAGGCTGATGGAATGGAACCTTTTAAAACATAAAGAACTTTAGGGGGTAAGCCTCAATTAGGAAATTTCCCACAAGCACTCAGTCCCTTCCACTCCCTTCTGGAACCCGGGCTACAGTCGCCCTCAGCAGCCGGTTTAGCGGCCCTCGCTGCGGAGCAGAGACTTTCAGCCTCAGGCCCTCGTGTCCGCCTCGGGTCTTTTTTGTTCTGGGCCAGAATGTTCCAGGCGTGAACCTCAGCGCTGGGGCCAGCGAAGATACTGGCGGGGACAGGAGCTGCACTTCAGGGGAGAGCCCTGGGTGGAGGGCTCCAGTTTCTGTCGCGACTTAAGGCTTGAACTGCTGGGAGAAGGTCCCGCGACGCATGCGGCCGCTGTGGGGCGCGCGAGGCACTCCGACAGCCTGCTTGTTGCGCGCCCGCTCACGTGACCGCTGGGCCGGTGTGAGTCAGCGCCTCCCCCGTCCCCTGCTGCGAGCCTTGGCACAAGCTTTGCGGTGGTTACGTAACTAGCACCTGGGCGGCTGCGCGGGGTGGGGCGTGGGCGCTGCGCTGGGCGGGGCGGGGCGTTGGCCCAGCGCCCGGCGGCGACAGAGAATCCCGGTTTTAAAAATTTCCTGGCCTGACGCCGTGTCTCACGCCTGTAATCCCAGCACTTTGAGAGCTGAAGCCGGCGAATCATGAGGTCCAGAGACCAAGACCATCCTGGACAACATGGTGAAACCCTGTCTCTACTAAAAATACAAAAAATAGCCCGGTGTGGTGGCGCGCCTGTAGTCCCAGCTACTCGGGAGGCTGAGGCAGGAGAATCGCTTGAACCCGGGAGGCGGAGGTTGCGGTGAAACGAGATAGCGCTACTGCACTGCAGCCTGGGGACAGAGCAAGACTCCGTCTCAGAAAGAAAAAATAAATTCGGCTGCGTCATTTGCCATTTCCTCCCACTGCCAGCGGAGGCTTTTCGGAGTTGGATCTTGACGTTGGATTTTCCAGTTCTGTGGTCTTGGACAAGGCGTTTAACTTCTCTAAGCCTTAGTTTAAGAATCTAAAATTGGGTTATCTTTGTTGTGAGGATTGAAGGAAATGTGGCGTTTCATTGCAGACTCATTTAACAATGCTCAAATTAAATAGGGCGGAGTGGGGCCAGGCCCCATTCCGTGTGAGTGGGAGATGGAAGACTATGTTCTCTTGGCCCCAGTTCTGGGCGCTTCAGTGTGTATCTTGTGAAGCTGACAGCGATTCTACTGTTTTGTGTATTAAACTAGATTGTAGTGTTTTTCTGTTGTTTTTGAGACGGAGTCTTGCTCTTCGCCCAGGCTGGAGTGTAATGGCACTATCTTGGCTCACTGCAACCTCTGCCTCCCGGGTTCAAGCAATTCTCTGCCTCAGCCTCCCCAGTAGCTGTAGCTGGGATTACAGGTGCCTGCCACCACACCTGGCTAATTTTTTTATATTTTTAGTAGAGATGGGGTTTCACCATCTTGGCCAGGCTGGTCTTGAACTCCTGACGTCGTGATTCATGCACCTCGGCTTCCCAGAGTGGTGGGATTACAGGCATGATCCACGGCGCCCAGCCTAGATTGTAGTGTTTTCATATACTTCCTTTCTGTATAACATGATCCATCTGAAAGGCCATCAAGCAGGTTGTTAGGCAATCAACCGAAAAAACAATTCCCTTCCATGCTAGCATACAAGTCTATCTCCAAAGTGGCAAAAACAAAACAAAACAAAAAAAACCCTAAAACTAAAAAAATCTGTATGTGCAATCAAGATTCAAAAAAATCTGTGAAGCAAATCTCAGCTCACTGCACTCCGCCTTCTGAGTTCAAGCAGTTCTCCTCTCTCAGCTTCCTGAGTAACTGGGATTACAGGCATCTGCCACCACACCCGGCTAATTTTTGTATTTTTTTAGTAGAGACAGGGTTTCACCATGCTGAGACTAGTCTCAAACTCCCAACCTCAAGCAATCTGCCCGCCTCAGCCTCCCAAAGTGCTGGGATTACAGAAGTGAGCCACTGCGCCGGGCCTATTTTATTATTATTATTAATTTGTTTATTTCTTTTGGTAGAGATGGGGTCTCACTGTGTTGCCCAGGCTGATCTCAAAACTCAGCTCAAGCTCCTGCTTCAGCCTCTGAAAGTGGTAGGATTACAGGAATGAGCCACTGCACCCAGCCTACTAAGGGATTTTCTCAGGTAACTTTAACTATGTGACATAATTGTAATTTACTTTTCATTTTCTATTCCTTCAAAACATGAAGCCTATAGCGCAGTGACAGTCCAGCCCCTTCAGCCTGGAGTCCCACCTCCCAGTCCCCACATGTGCTCTCTCACTAAGGTTGCCAGTAACCTTTGACCAAAACAATCTTGTAAGTAATGAAAACTATTTTCGACATTGTTGTGCTCTCTTTGATCCTCCTCTTGCTCTGCACTCTCTCTCTGTCCCCTCACCCATATTTCACTCACTCATTCTCATAGTTCAACTCCTGACTAAAGGCTGACACCCCTCCCAAATCCCTGTCTCCAGCCCAGGCCTCTCATTCGACCTCCAGATCTGCCATTTTCTAGTGTGTTCTGGATGGTTCTATTTGCTTGTGGCTCAGACACCTCAAAAACACATCCTAAACTGAACTTACCATCTCCCTCTCCCACCCTGCTGCCCCTGTCCCCAGTTACTCCTCTGTCATCTCTATCTTGATTGGTGGCACCATCATCCAATCGATTTTTCCAGGCTAGAAACTTCCCTTTTTTTTTTTGAGACAGAGTGTCGTTCTGTCGCCTTGGCTGGAGTGCAGTAGCGCCATCTCGGCTCACTGCAATCTCCACCTCCCGCGTTCAAGCAGTTCTCCTGCTTCACCCTCCCAAGTAGCTGGGATTACAGGTGCCCACCATTACACCTGGCTAATTTTTGTATTTTTAGTAGAGACGCAGTTTCACCATGTTGGCCAGGCTGGTTTCGAACTCCCGACCTCAGGTGATCCACCTGCCTCAGCCTCTGAAAGTGCTGGGATTACATGTGTGAGCCATCGCTCCCGGCCTTAACTCCACATCTAATCAGTCACCAAATCTTGCCATTTCATCAGTGTTTCTTGAATTCTTTTCATTCTTATTTCTACTGTCCTATTTCAGGCTCTTGACACTTGTCACCTGGGCTGCTAGAAATGGTGTCTTTGCTTCCAGTCCTATTTCCCTTGAAGCCTCCTCTACATTGCTGTCAGGGTGGTTTTCCCAAAATGCAGATCTGGCCAGGCACAGTGGCTCACGCCTGTAATCCCAGCACTTTGGGACACTGAGGCAGGAGGATCGCTTGACCCAGGTGTACGAGACCAGCCTGGGCAACAGAATGAGACCGAGACTCTGTCTCTATTTTTAAAATTAAAAGATAATAATTAAAATTTTTTTTAAATAAAAATAAATTAGTTCGGCATGGTGGCATGCACCTGTAGTCCCAGCTACTCAGGAGGCTGAGGTGGGAGGATGGCCAGAGCTCAGGAGGTTGTGGCTGCCATGAATCATGATCACACTACTCCATTACAGCCTGGATGATAAAGTGAGACCCTGGCTCAAAATATGAAAATAAATCAAATGCATATCTGACCATGTTCCTCTCCTGCTTCTATCCTACAGTGGCTCCCCGTCACTGGCCTGTCTTATGGGAAAATACTTACAATCCTTAACTCAGCCTAGAAGGCCTCTGTGACTTCCTGTCTACTTCTCTGGTCCCTCTCATGCTTCCTTCCTGGCTGTAGCAACCATGAAGCTGTCGTACTTCCCCAAACCCACCTGCTGCTTCTTGCTTTTTTTCCTGCAGACTTCTCTGTCTAGAATGTCTTCTACATGCAGCAACCCTAACCCAGCCTCCATACTGCAGAGAAGTGGCCCGTCTCAGCCCAATTCCTAGTCATCCTCTAAGATTCAGCCCAGGTGTCACCTCCTCAAGGACATGTTCCTTTCCTAGCTGCTTGAACCCTGGATAGGAGTCCTATTCCTTTTATTCTTTTTATCTCCATAATATCATTTACTATTACTACATGATACATTGTTTTATAAAAGTCTTTGTAACCTCCTTAAGGATTCACTGCTTCATCTCCAGTGCTTAGCACAAATCATTAAATGCGAACCAGAAACTGTTCCAAATGTGTTACAACATAACCTCATTGGATCCTCACTACCAACCCCATGCAATAGACACTAATGTGATCTCTGTCTTAGAAACAGGCACGGGGAGGTTCAGTGATTTGCCCAAGGTCATACACACACTGGCCTTCAGGTACTCATGCCCGGGCAGTCTGCTTCCACAGCTGCAGCCTTGGCCATTGCCTCCTTATGTGTCAGCACTCGGTAAGCACACTGACAGCTATGCTTCGTGAGTGCATACTATGTACCCGGCTCTGTGTTACATGCTTTACCTGGATTATTTCAACTGCACAACAACTCTCTACTTTACAGAAAACTACACAACTCTGGGGCAGGGCACAGTGGCTCATGCCTGAAATCCCAGCACTTTGGGAGGCCAAGGCAGGAGAATCGCTTGAGCCCAAAAGTTTGAGACCCGGCTGGGCAACGTAGCGAGACCTCGTCTCTAAAAAAATTTTTTTAATTAGCTGGGCGTGGTAGCAAATGCCTGTAGTCCCAGCTACTTGGGAGGCTGAGGTAGGAGGATCTAGCCCAGGACGTCAAGGCTGCAGTGGACTGTGATGGCGCCACTGAACTCCAGCTTGGGTGACAGAGCAATACCCTGTCTCAAAACAAAACAGTAATGTGGCAGGTTCCACAAGATCACACAGCTAAATAGTGGCATAGCTTCACCCAAACCTGAATTCTTAGCCAGGACACTCTACCAAATGAGATCAACGGCTCAGTAATGGATTGGCATCCAGTGTGAAGACTGGACCAGCAGGGAGAACTATGATACGGACAGCCCAGAGCCTGACAGAGTTCAGAGCCACAGAGGTGGCACAGGCTGACTCACAACCCGAGCAGAAAGGGACCAACCCAGAAACAGTGACCCAGAATCACAGGGAAATGGAAATGGGAGTCAGCACAATGGAGCCCCTCCTTGACCCCAAGCTCCTTATCCTCAGGGGCGCAGGAGTTGGTTGCACAGGCGGCTCAAAAGTCTTGACGGTGGAGAACACCATCCCCAGGGATTTCCGAGGCGGTGTCCATCAAAGCGTTGATTCTGAGCTGGGCCTGCCCAGGTGCGGACTCCGTCGCAGCGAGAGAAGAGTTAACCGCCCCCGGACTTCGCCGTTGGGGAGGAGCCTCGGGCAAGGTCGCAACCCGGGGCGGAGATCTAAGGTTAACCGCCGCGGGTGGGCTCCACGGGGGCGGGGCGCGCTCTCCGCGGCTGCGGCCTAGGAAAGGGGTCACTGCCCCGAGGGGGCGGAGCTCCGCAGGGGCGTGGCCTCGGGGCTGCGCGGCCCGGGACGGCGAGGAGCGGGTTAACATCCCGGGGGACCTGGAGGGGCGGGGCCGCAGGGCGGGCGCGGCCCTGGGGAGGTGCTGGGGGCGGAAGCGGCTGGCGGTCTGCGCCCGGCGCGCTTCGGCTTCTTTCTGCCCGGCTCCTGCAGAGGCCTGGCAACTTCCAGGGCTGGGAAGCCAACCGAGGTTCGGGGGCAGCGGCGAGGGCTCAGGGCGGGAAGGGGGGATGGTCCATGCTGAGGCCTTAAGTGGGGAAACTCGCGAGAGTCTCGGGCGATCTGGGACAGATGGGGCGAGGGCAGATGATGGGCCCAGGAGCTTTGGGGCAGCGAGGAGGGAGGAGCGGGCCAGCTGGCAAACTTGGGTGAAAGGATGGGGTGTCTGGGTGACGAGCCCTCGCCAGGATTCTGCTCTTCACACCCCTTCTACCCCAACTCCCTTCCAGGTCAATTCCACACTGGAGCTCAACTTTCAGGAGACGCCCCAGCAAGCCTCTTTCGGGGAGTTCTCCAACTTCTCACTTCCATGGGCCAGACGGCCCTGGCGGGGGGCAGCAGCAGCACCCCCACCCCACAGGCCCTGTACTCTGACCTCTCCTGTCCCGAGGGCTTGGAAGAGCTGCTGTCTGCACCCCCTCCTGACCTGGGGACCCAGCGGCGCCACGGTTGGAACCCCAAAGACTGTTCAGAGAACATTGAGGTCAAGGAAAGGGGGTTGTACTTTGAGCGGCGGCCCGTGGCCCAGAGCACTGATGGGGCCCGGGGTAAGAGGGGCTACTCGAGGGGCCTGCACGCCTGGGAGATCAGCTGGCCCCCAGAGCAGAGGGGCACGCATGCCGTGGTGGGCGTGGCCACGGCCCTCGCCCCGCTACAGGCTGACCACTACGCGGCGCTGCTGGGCAGCAACAGCGAGTCGTGGGGCTGGGACATCGGCCGGGGGAAGCTGTACCATCAGAGCAAGGGGCCCGGGGCCCCCCAGTATCCAGCGGGAACTCAGGGTGAGCAGCTGGAGGTGCCAGAGAGGCTGCTGGTAGTTCTGGACATGGAGGAGGGAACCTTGGGCTACGCTATTGGGGGCACCTACCTGGGGCCAGCCTTCCGTGGACTGAAGGGCAGGACCCTCTATCCGGCAGTAAGCGCTGTCTGGGGCCAGTGCCAGGTCCGCATCCGCTACCTGGGCGAAAGGAGAGGTGAGGCATTGGGCAGGTGTGGGGAGAACTTTCTGTCCCTGGTGGCAGCGGTTTGGGATGGAAACTCTTGACGAGCAAAGGGGATGGACCTTCATCCAACCTGCCTCTTTTCTCTGTTCAGTGTTGGGAAAGGCTAAGGGTCTTCACAGCTGTTATTTAATTTAATCCAATACCAATAGAGGTGAAACAGGCCTGAGAAAGCAACTTTCTCAAGTTCTCTTGGCCAGTAAGTGATGAACCTTCAGAATGGAGGGAGGCACTCCAGGGCTGAGGGCGTTCAGGAGATCCCAACCCCTGAGCAGGAGTTCCAAAGGGTTAGGTACTGGGTTTGGTGTACAGGTCCAAAAGGAGGACGACGGGCAGAGCCAGGCACCCAGGGTGTACATGGGATTCCCTGGGCTCAGCCCTCTGTGCCACATACCTACTTCCTTCCTCAGCCAGACCTCAGGATGGAGCCACTGGGGCCCTGGGCACCAGGGAGGAGGCAGGGCCTTAGGGTGGGACAGCAGGGGAGGAGCCTCCCCAGGAAGTGACTGGGGCCAGGGCTTGGAGCTGCTCTCTGCAGTTGTGTGAGCTGTAGAGTGGAGGACCATCCTTCCTCACCTCAGCCCCAGCTCCCAAGCCTCTGGAGTCAAAGCCTGGGCCAGCTCCACCACCATTAGAGCTACCTTGGCCTGTCGCTTAGAGGGCTTTAGCCAGCACTTCACCTCCAGCTCTGACTAGGGATGTGTGAAAACTTCACTGGGAGGCAGCACTTCGGGGTACCTCAGATCTCCCTTTCAGCTAAGGTGGGCATACTTGAAGCAGGAAAGCAGAAAGGCATCTGGGCAGGACCCTGTAGTTTTGAGGACCTCTGGCTGGTGGCTGCACCCATACTCACCTTCCCCTCCTTCTCTCTCCCAGCGGAGCCACACTCCCTTCTGCATCTGAGCCGCCTGTGTGTGCGCCACACCCTGGGGGATACCCGGCTTGGCCAGGTATCTGCCCTGCCCTTGCCCCCTGCCATGAAGCGCTACCTGCTCTACCAGTGAGCCTTGTGATACCAGACTGTGCTGGGGCCTTGCCACCACCCCTGCCCTTCAGGAGGTGGGGAGGCACTGCTAGCCTAGACCAGCTACTGAAAGCCAGTGAGGCTGGGCCCCTACCCCAACCCAAGCTCTGGGGAAATCAACAGCCCCAGAGCCACTCAGAGGGAGGAAGAGAGAGAGCCAGCATTCAAGGTTATGGCAGTCTGCTACGCAAAACAGTTTTTGAAGTAAAAATACTAAGAGGTGTTGTTACAACAGCCTGTTTATGGTTTTGTTTTTTTGCACAAGGGATAATTTCTATAGCTGCCTCAAAAAGGAAGATTTTATGGACAAGTCCAGTGAAGGCGGACAGACCACAAGACCTAGTGCCAGGTGTTTATTCCCTCACATGTGGGTGGTTCACATACACACACAGGCACGGGCACCCCGGGGAGAGGGCAACACTCCTGGTTTCTGAGGGGAGGATCTTGGCCTCACTGTGAGGATGGTTTCTCTCCCACCCTCACTAGAGCCTAGGGGACCCACTAGTAAATTTCACCCCTTCCAATTCTCAGCCAAGGAGAAGCCACCTCGGTGACGTTTAGTTCCAACCATTATAGTAAGTGGAGAAGGGATTGGCCTGGTCCCAACCATTACAGGGTGAAGATGTAAACGGTAAAGGAAGGTACAGTTTGGATGAGGCCACAAGAGGGGGCAGATGACACCATCAGAAGCATGTGCAGGGAGGGGCAGTTACTGGGCTTCTGGGCTGCTTAGTCCCTGGCTTGGCAGGAAAGATAGGGAAGATGGATGGGCCTCATTGTTTGGCACTGATGATGTCCACAAATTCAGGCTTGAGGGAAGCACCACCCACGAGGAAGCCATCCACATCAGGCTGGCTGGCCAGCTCCTTGCAGGTTGCTCCAGTCACAGAGCCTGGGAAGGGAGCAGAACAAGGGCTTGGTCAACGATGGGATGAGTATGCCCCATCCCCACCTCCATGTCCCAGGGCTCAGTCTAGCCCTCAGCCCACTCCACCTCAGCCAGGAAGCAAAGCCACTCACCTCCATAAATGATACGGGTGCTCTGAGCCACGGCATCAGAGACGTTGGACTTAAGCCATCCTCGGAGCTTCTCATGTACTTCCTGGGCCTAGAACAAGAAGCTAGCCTTACCTTTTCTGCCCCTTACTCTAAGAGGAAAAATCAGTGGCACCAGTGGACACTTAGTGTGGCTTCTGATTGAGTCTGAGTACCAAGGCTCAGATCCAAGCCAGGCCATGGAATGGATGCCCTTGGACAAGTCACTGTCTCTGGGCTCAAAGTCTCCCTGTCTTTAAAATAAGGGGTTGGCCTAGATGGTCTGTATCTGTCCAAACCTGTGGCAGGCTGGGATGAGGGCAGGGCTTCTGGGCTCAGTTACCTGTTGGGGTGTTGCAGTCTTGCCCGTGCCAATGGCCCACACAGGCTCATAGGCCAGGACGACCTTGCTCCAGTCCTTCACATTATCTGCAGGGCAGAGATCACAGATGGAGGGAAGGGTGGACAGGAAGGAGCTGTCCAGATTCCCCAGAGTATGAAGAATGGTTGCCTACTGCCCCCTGGTGGTCATTGGGGGATTTCCAGGTGGCATCTACCTTGGGGGCTGGAGAAGTGATAGGCACCAAGCAAGGATGCTCACTCCCCCTCCCCCTTTTCCTTTTCTGGATCAGCATGGGGACCAAGACATGCTCCAGGGCCTGACCCTACCCTCTGCATCTCTGTGGCCCTGGCTAGGTTCAAAGGTCCCTTTCTCCAGAGATACCTGCGATGACCTTTGTCTGCTCGAAAACAACCTTCTCAGTGATGCCAGCTTCCCTTTCATCTAGCTTCTCCCCAATGCAGGCGATCACTCCGAGTCCCTCTGCCAGAGCATGGGCCACTTTCTGCCCAATCAGCTGTTGAAGAACAGACTTGGTGAGACATCCTTCTTGGAAAAATTATATCCCTTATCTCCTCTCTTGGCTACTAACCTCATCTGACTCCCCGAAGACATGCCTTCTCTCTGAGTGCCCCAGGACGACCCACGTGGCTCCGCAGTCTTTGATCATGCCAGGGCTAAAGGAAGAGAGGAAGCCAAGGCTCAGCAGGGAGCCCACTTGTGGCTTTCCCTTCACACCCTCTCCACCTCCATCTCACCTGATCTCCCCAGTAAAGGCCCCGTTAGACACTTTGTAGCAGTTCTGCGCAGCCACAGCAATCTTGGGATCTAGCTTCTGCCGGGCGAAGTCGATATAGGCAGTGGGGGGAGCGCAAACCACCTCTGAGGACAAGATGGTCCCACAGTGGGATGAGACTAAAGAAAGCCTTCATTCGCCACAACTCCTAACCAGTGTCCTGGGGCCCCCAGCCCTCGCCCTCTTCTTGGTTCTAGTCTTCCCCCTCTTTTCACCTCAGCAAGATGACCTCTGTCCACTTCCCAGCCCAGGCTGGGCCTGCACTCAACTGGCAGAGCCTTCCAGGTACCCCTGAGAGGCCACGGCCCTTACCCTGCCCTCTGCTCTTTTAACAGCTGTGGCTCCAATTTCCTCGAGCTATTCTGGGCAAAGACACCTCCCAGACTCAGCATTCTCTAGGGGCCAACCCTGCCCCCTTCTAAAATAGCCCATCCTCACCTCCCCTTTACAAGGCAAGGATCTGTAGCAAAAGGAGAAGGGGCCAACTCCTGGGGACTGTATGGGGGCCTCCGGGGCCTTTGGGGAATGAACGAGAAGGGGATGCCTCTTTGGATCAGGCCCGAGGTTCTCTGATTTCGGCTGGGGGTAGGAGGGAAGATGGAGGAGAGCATCCTTTTGCCCGTGGGTGGGACAGAGCTAACTGACTCAGAGGCCTCGAGCGTTCTCGTTTCCCGCTTGGGGAAAGCGGTAGAATGGCTCCTCACTCCCACATCGCTCAGCCTGTTTGGCACCAGCTCGGTCCCCTCCGTGGAAGGCAGGAGTCGCTCAGGCTGCTGAAGGGAAGGGGTCAGAGCTGGGGGCTCTCGGGCCTCGAGCAGCTAGATACTGGGACTCTGCCGCAGGCGAGGCGGGGGAGGAGTCTGGGGCTACGTGCGGCGGCGCACGGCGCCGGAGGCCGTGGGGCAGGTAGCGGGAAGCGCACGCGGCCCAGCCTCCACCCCCACCCCGGGGGCTGCAGTCAGCCTCCCCCGGTCGCCCGCAAAGCCTCGGGCTCCGCTCCTAATGCCGGCGCCCGGCGGGCACAGCCCCAGTGCGCGCCCTGGAGCCACCTTCCTCCCGGAGACCGAAAACGTCCTTTCCTCCCCCACAGTCCGAGGGGGCATCACGTGCTCCGCCCTGCCCCCTCGACGCACCGACAGGGCTGCGGCTGCGGGGCCCCTGCCGGAACCCCAGCGGCCCTCGTCCCCCAGCCCTGCATCAGGTCCGCGCGGACACCGGACTCGGGGCCTCGGGAGACCGCGCTGCCACTCCCGCCCTGGCCCCGGCCCGGCCCCTCCCCAGCGGGGGCTTACCGGTGTCTGCCGGCACCTTGGCCGCGTTTAGAGTGCCGATGAGCTCCCCCAGATTCTGCTTCCTCCCGTTCATCTTCCAGTTCCCCCCCACGAAGAACTTCCTAGAGGGAGCCATGGCGCTGGAACGGAGGCACTGAAGGTCAGTGTCAGCGCGCAGCCGCGGCCACTGCCCGCTTATATAGAGCGCCGCGAAGTGGAACTCCGCCTTCTCGCCGTCCTCCGCCATGGCCCGCCCCGTCCCCCGAAGCCCTGCCCCCCGCCCGCCCTCCTGCCGCCACCCGGCCGCCGCCCGGCGTGGCACTGTTCTGACGTTCCCCCTTCTTGTTGGCAACGTTCTAGGGGCGTAGGGGGCTCTGTCGCCTCTGCCACGATTGCGGGGCTTTTGGCACATGGAGACACCTGTGAGCTCTCGCTTGGCGACTTGAGTCCCCCACGGGGCCAGAAGTGGTTCAGCAGAGCTAGCTCGTGGCAACTTGGCCCGTAGCCCAAATCGCTCACTGGGGCAGAGAGGGCCCCTCTCCATGTATGGGATAGAGAACCCCCTTCCCCCGTCGGAGTAGCTCAGGCCCGACTGCTGAGCAACACCTTGTACCCAGGGAGTCTACCTGAGTCAAGACTTGCCGGGCAAATGCAGGCTTCAGAGCGGGAGGGCAGTTCACAGAGGCATAGGCCGCCAGGAGTATCCCAACCCTCGCCCCAGCTGGCCAAGGCCTGGCAGGAACTGCAGGGACTGAGACCCAGACTGAAGCCGGCTAGCCCCTAGGGACATTTGGGAAATACTCAGGCTCCTGTGTGACTAGAGAGGAAAGGGCTCTTCACCTCATCTTCGGCTTTGTGCCAGCATTTAGTCATTCGACTCCACTTCCCCACCCAACGACTGAAAACTGGAGACTTGCCTATGGGGGAGAGAGGGACAGAGCTAGGAGTTTTCTGAAACGCCCCTCTGCTAACCAGCCCTCTTGCTGACCTCGAGAAGGTATCAAACAGGACACAATTTTAGCCGTTGTACTTTTATTCACATCGTGTATTTTGGCATTTTCCAGAGAAAAACAAGGAAGAGACAGGGTGGGGGAAAAGACTGAGGCAGGAGGGCAAGGGGGGGGTCCCCATTTCCCTCACATCCCTCCTTGACCAACCACACAGGGGCAAACAAAGGTCGGGGGAGGCACAGGTGCTCCCTCCCCTGGGAGAGGAGGCACAAAGCTACACCCACACACACGAACGAGACCCCTCCCTCCACACCAGGGTGCTGGGCAGAGCAACACAGAGAAGCAGAGCACTGTGGATTCCAGGGGCAGGGGAAGCAACAAAGTCTTCTCACGGACAGGTGGCCGGCCCCTCCCGTCCCCTTCCTGCTCCATCCCCAGAGTCTATCGCTGCCCCTCCGCTCTGCCTGGCCATTCTCCCACGGCCTCCAGCTTCTTCCCTGCTGCTGGGACAAAAGGGAAAGGGTACAGAGCAGGGGGGCTGAAGGCCATCCCTCAGCCCCTCTCCCTCAGGCCAGGTGGTCTTCCCCTGCCCTCAGTGGTAAGGGGTGAGGCAGGCTCTTAGCTGGCCACTCTCTGGTAGAAGTAGATGTAGCCCAGGTCCTTGGGTGGCTTCTCAGACGCACACACTTTCTGGTCATTGTAGATAACCCATCTGGGGAAATGGAGAAAACAGAAAAGAACGAACAAACTGGGCATTCTGGGTGGTATCACATAGTCTCTCAGACACAACCCCTGGAAGTGCTCTCCACATTCTCTGCCAGTACCCCAAATCCACAGCCCAGCCACCACCTGCCCAAAGGGAGCTTCACAATCTCACAAAGGTCATGACCCCTATTTGATGTCTTCAGATTCTCCAATACCTTTACAACCACCCCCCACCCATTCCAGGGAGGCAGGGGCTTGGTAAACTTTTTCTGGAAAGGGCCAGATTGTATTTGAGGTTCTCCAGGCCCTCTGGTCTCTGACACGACTCAGTTTTCCTGCCGCAGCGTGAAAACAGGCACAGACAACACATAAACAAGCGTGGCCATGTTCCAGTGAAACTTTATTTACAAAGGCAGGGGGCCTGGCCGGGCGCAGTGGCTCACAGCTGTAATCCTAGCACTTTGGGAGGCTGAGGCGGGAGGATCACTTGAGCTCAGGAGTTCAAGACCAGCATAGGGAACATACTGAGATCCCTTCTCTTAAAAAAAGCCAGTGGCCAGATCTAACCCTTGGGCCAGTCACAGCTGCAAGACCTCCTGTCACTCTCCGGCATCTTTATGTCCCCATCAGGCAGTCCCTTCACCTTCTCCCACAGCTATCCCAAGGACTTCCAGATGGCCCTGCTCATTCTCACCACGATTCTCCACTCAAAACGCACACGGCCAGCACTCACCTGCCTTCTTTCTTGATGTGGCAGACGTAGTGACCACACATGGTAGAGGTGCCCATGTGACTAATGAAGGCAAAGAGCTGATACTCTAGGGAAGGAGAGACAGGGGTCAAGGAAGGAAACAGGAGAGGAATGCTTGAGCGATGGCCCAGAGACACAGCCAACAGCTCAGACTCAACAGGAGTTTCAGGGAATGTGAGGCAGGTACTGGGCCACGTGCCTGTCTCCACGTCAGAGAACTCCACCCTCAGATGTCATGTTGGTGGAGAGAAGCCCCTGACCCCTGAGGAGGGGAGAGCTGCCTGCATGAGGGATGTGGAGTAGCAGACTGACCAGATTCCACCAGGCCTGTCCTGCTTCCCGGGGACACTCACTTCCAGGACCATCCCGGACTTTAGGTCCCACTGGCACAGACTCAGAGATGGAGTCGGCAGCTGAGCGGCCCTCTGAGATGTCCATGGCAGCTTCAGCATCCAGGTCATCAATGTGACTGAAGATCCAGTCCACAGCCCGTTCTAAACTATTGTTCTTGGAGAGGAGGGAAGCATTACTTTTTCTAACAAGTTCTGGGGCAAGAAAACCAGCAGCGAAAGCAGACCTTAGCTCCTTTATCACAGCCAAAAAGAGTGGTACCCAGCCCTGGCCAGACCACACCTGTTGTCTTTAGTCTTGCTCAAGAGGGATGGCCCCTCACTCCCACCCGCTTCTTCCCCACTGGCCCCATGTCCTTAGCTGGGGCAGCCCATACCGTGGCCCGCAGCGCTTTCAGGGCCTGGTCCCGAGAGAAGCCCATGGAGACAATGGTGGTCACACAGTCCTCGGGAGGGGGGTCAGCTGCTGCACTTGTGGAGCCTGGCCCGCTAGAGCCAGGCAGGATGAGGGGGTTTGCAAAATCTGTGGATGTGAAGGGGTTGATGTGTTTTGGGGGAGGATGGAGGCCCTGCCCCACCCTGCTCCCCACCCCGGCCTACCTGGATCATCCATGTGCGACATGACCCAGTTCATGGCGGCCTCGGCCCCACTGTTGCCCGTGTAGTAGACAGCTTTGCGGCAGGCATCCATAGGGAAGCCCATCTCCACCAGCTGGATGATGACTGATTCATCCAGCATGGGCGCTGTGATGGGAATTGTGGATACAGGGACCGACTGATTGGACCACTGTTTGCTCCTCCTCCCTCCCACAGGCAGGCTCCAGCCCTCTTCCAGTCACCCATTCCATGCATTTTTCTCCCATGGATTGGCACCTTATCCCAAGACTAAAATGACCACACAATTGTAATGTGGGTCCCTGCCCATTCTCACAGAATGGGCCCTGTTTCTGGAACATGATACCCCCACCCTACTCAAACCAGGGAGGTAACAAAGGCAGAGGGGCCACTAGCTGGTACTGCTGCCATCCACACCCCGGAGGAGGCCGGGAGTGCTCTGGTCAGGCCCCACGTCAATCAAAAAAGGGCAGAGGAATTTGGAAAGGGAGGACAGGAGAAACACAAAGGACAGGGGCAGGGGATGCAAGGCAGAGAGGCCCCCATCAGCACGGGAGAGAGGCAGGCAGGAAGAAGAGTCACTAACATGTCGGAGAGGAGAAGTGAGGGGAGCAGAAGGAGTCTTCGTCTTCGTTGCCATAGAAACCAAGGCTACCTTTGGGCTCATCCGGAGTGACCAGGGGTGGGGCAATGTCTGGCAGCTCCTCCTCTCCGGGCTGCAGCCCTGTGCCCCTCAACTGGGAGATGTCAAGCTCCTCTGGCATCTCAATGGACACATCTGTGGGAAAAGGGTCACCTCAGCAGCTCCCGGAGGCCTACCTGGAAAGCGATTCAGGAACCTCAATCCCCTGCCCCCTATGTCAGAACTGCTCTGTAAAGAGGAGCTGTTAAAAGCACAGCACCAATCTTAGGGGTCCCAGTATAAGACCAATAATACTAAGCCTAGGAGTCGGGATACCAGGATGCTGGTCCTAGATCTACCACAGATGAGCTATGGACAGGGCAGGGGGCTTAGAACTTGTGAGACAGAATGATTTTATACTCCTGTGAGTCTCAGCTTCCTTATCTAGAAAATGAAGGCACATCACGAGTTCTCAAATGACAGTCAGGGACCTGTAAGACTCACAAGAATTAATCATTTCAAGATTATCAAAATGAAAACATCTTACCAATTATAAAAAAAAAAACCTACGAAAATCACTTTTGGATGTAAATCATACCTAAAAAAATCAAAGAAGTCTTTTAATATTTTGAGTTAGTGCTTTCACACTAGATACATTTTGAAACATTCAAGGTGATTTTTCCCCCCTTTCAGAGGAAAAGTTTTGAGAAATGTTAGTTTACATATGTTAAGGTCCCTTCTTTCTCTAGCATTTTCTGCTTAACCTCCCTCATTCCAGCAGCCATACCCAGTTTCTTGGGTACCCAGTCTAAGCCGAAGGTGAACTTCTTGATCTGGATGACCAGGTAGTCAGGGAATGAGGCAAATCGTGTGGTCCTAAGGAAGAGAGAATGTGCTGGTACCCAGAGAATCCCCAGGATTCTCTCCTGAAACTCCCACCTGGGGTTCCGCCCCTTATGGGTAGAAATCCCAGTAACTCAGAAGATCCTCCATATTCTTCTCCTCCCCTGGGCAGGCATCTGATGCCTTTCCTCGGCCAACGAGGAGCAGCAGAGGCCAGAAGGCAGGCTGTAAACAACAAAAGAAAAAAGGCCAGGCATGGTGGCTGACACCCACAATTCCAGCACTCTGGGAGGCCAAGACAGGATGACTGTTTGAGCTCAGGAGTTCCAGACCAGCCTGGGCAACATAGCAAGACCCCGTCTCTATTTAAAGAAAGGAAAAAAGAAAATGCCAGGCACAGTGGCTCATGCCTGTAATCCCAGCATTTTGGGAGGCCAAGGCGGGTGGATCACAAGGTCAGGAGTTTGAGACAAGCCTGGCCAATACGGTGAGACCCTGTCTCTACTAAAAATACAAAAATCAGTCAGGCATGGTGGCTCCTGCATGTAGTCCCAGCTACTCGGGAAGCTGAGGCAGAAGAATCGCTTGAAAAGGGCAGGCGGAGGTGGCAGTGAGCTGAGATCGCTCCACTGCACTCCAGCCTGGGTGACAGAGTGAGACTCTGTCTCAAAAAAACAAAACGCACATGCACACACGCACACATGCATGCACACATGCATGAAAGGCTGTTTCACTGGCAGGAGCAGCAAAGGGCTGGGTGGCTGACTCCCCGAGACCAAAGCCGTCTTTCAGGTCTCACACCCATGCCAGGTGCCAATGGCTAGCCACAAAGTGGGCCCATTTGCTGGAAATCCAAATGCTGCCCACAGCTGATCCTAAGTGCCTGTGCTCAGCTATGACTGAGGGGAGTGAAGACAGGCTACATTACAGAGACCCATGCCTCGGGAGAAGAGGGAGTGGTGAGGCAGGACAAGGTGGTGCAGTCACCACCCGTGTCTACCCCTCAGGGCTCCTTGGTTCCATCAGGGCCAGGTTACCAGCCCAAATGACTGAACCCTGAAATTCCAGCCACAAAGGGATGAAAGAACAGGGAAGAGGCAGAAATATCCTCTGGGGTGGCTCTGCCATAGCCCCACAGCCTCAGGCTCCAACCAGAGGACTTACTTGACAGCTACTGACTTGGCCTGCAGGGCCGTGCTCCAGAAGTCATCCACCTGCTCAGGGGCCCCATAGGCCTCCAGGCAGGAGCTGAAGGGCACCTGCGCCCGAACCAGTTCTGGCAGTGGCATCTTCTCCTCTTCGGCTTGCCGCTTCTTCTCCTCGTATTCCAGAAGCTCCTCTAGTGACAGAATGAGTCGGTGGATCCTTCAGAGGGTGCTGCCTCTTTGCCTGCTTAGCCCCACCCTACCGGCTCTGCATCTGTATTTCAGTTTCTCTACCTTTCCAAAGTCCCCCGACACATGTCCAAGATATCTTGCCTCTGTTTCCACACAGCTCTGCTAACAAGCTGAGAGTCCATTGGGCGAGGTTAATCCTACCTACCCCTGGTGGCCCAGACGGGAACCTTGGCTGGTGGAGCAGGGCATTCCATAGGCTCTGCTCGCCATCAGGTGCCCAAGCATTCTTCCTAGACCTTAGCCTCCCACCGTGCCAAGGCCTTACTGATGGAGCCACCTACCTTTGTTAAGGGCCGCATCCATGGGCACAGGCAGCTGCATGATGTAGTCGACTCGCTGGGTGTACTTCACCTTCTCTGTTGCCAGGCACTTGATCTTTTCCTCCACCAAGAAGCGGAACACTTCATTTGGATTTTCAGAGCTCCGGCAATTCCTCTATGGGAAAGAGGCAGGGTAGGGCGGTCTGGGCAGCCAGGGAACAGAATGAAGGCTAAAAGGTTCATGGAAGAGTCAGGGAGGGAAGGCAGACTACCACTCAGGAACACGGGGATGCAGAGCAGAAACCTTCCCTAATTAACCAACCCCCACCTCACTTCTGGTCCCATCCCTGCACTGAGGGACTGTGTTGGAACATGCTTGTATTTTTCTTTATAAGCAGTAAGGATTCTCGTATCATTGTCTTTGAGCGTAATCTGAATTGGGCTTCGAGCCCATCAAGGGTAAAGATGATCGCCTTCACTGTCCTCCTCAGGTGCAAGCACTGCTCACAGGGACATAGAGTGTAGGGGTTCAGGCGTGGGACTGGGTTGGGGCTGACAGAGGGAGGAATGGGCAGGAAGGAGGAGTAAATGGCAGGAAGATGGGGGTGTGCCATCTTCCCAGCCCTTACCTCCACCATGTTGATAAGGTGAAGGAAGAACTCCTGGGCATCCTGCTGCCGGTTGGTGGAGAATTCAGGGTGGCCCTTGCCAATGAGGGCCTTGAACATCCGAGGGGCGATGCCATCTTGAACTTCCTAGGTAGAGTTAGCGCAGGGGACTCAGCTAGGGCTCAGTGGCCATCCAGAGGCCTTCTTTAGACATCTCCCAGACCTCAGCTTCCCCACAATCCCAGAGCCTGAAAGGGACAGAGTCCCAGACGCACCTTCTGTTCTGGCACCCGCTCCCCATCGCCCGACTCCGGTACTGGCTTGGAATACTCCCCAGAGAGAAGGCCATGGCCCAGCTTGGCCCTGCGTTAATATCCAAGAAAACATTTCACTTCGACTAACATCCCCCTGTGTGTCCCCAACTCAACCCCTGCTCATGACTCTCCCTCACCAACTCTCGACAACGTGAAAAACCTTAGATTCCACGGGAACCCAGCTCAAGACAGACAACACGCCCAGAGGGCAGTCACCCAAAAGCTCGTAATAGGCCAAGGGGTAAAGTGCTGCGCCCCACAGGCGGTCATGGAGGAGTAAGGTCCACGGCCATGACTCTCAACAGCCTTGCTACATAGGACCTGGTTACATACACCTGGGTGCTGAAGTCCTGGGTAGGGTCCGTCGGGGCATTCTGGAAAATCTTCTCCAGCTTATCCACATACCTAAAAGTCAAGGGAAGAACAATTGGAGGGGCTGTGGCCTGAGCTCCAAGGAAAAAGGAAGGGAGCAAACATCTACTAACTCTGTGAACAGGCTCCCCTCAGAGTGGGGAGTTATGTGGGTGAAGCTTGGAGTCCGTCCTCTCCAGCAGGCTGCCTCCCCTCCCCTTCTCAGCTATGTCCAGTGTGCAGCACGCCTGGCAGCACAGGACCCCGGGAGGGGGAAGGCAGCTTGGGATTGGGATAAGTGCAGTTCACATCCTACTGGATAGAACCTGTTGACATATTCTGAGCATTCACATTCTAATTGTTCCACAATTCGAAAGTAAACCCATTTTGGCTGAGAACCTGCCTTTCTTCTTAGTATACCAAGCCCCCCTCCTCCCCAAGTGCTACGTGTCCACGTTAGGTGCTCAACTGATGTCACTGGCCTAAAATAAAGATTACCTGCTAAACCGTGAACGGGTCCGAAGGCCACAGAGCCCTGGGACTTGACACACTGCGCTATCAGTGGGGTTTGCGTGTTGGGGTGCCAGTGGTGCAGCTCCCTAACTTGCTCTTCTCACAGCACGTCAGCCAAAGTGTGACAGGAACTTTTTTTTTTTTGAGATGGAGTCTTGCTCTGTCGCCCAGGCTGGAGTGCAATGGGGTGATCTCCGCTCACTACAACCTCCGCCTCCTGGGTTCAAGCGATTCTCCTGCCTCAGCCTCCAGAGTAGCTGGGTTTACAGGCCCGTGCCACTACACCTGGCTAATTTTTTGTATTTTTAGTAGAGATGGGGTTTCACCACGTTGGCTAGGCTGGTCTCGAACTCCTGACCTCGTGATCCGCCCACCTCGGCCTCCCAAAGTCCTGGGATTACAGGTGTAAGCCACTGTTCCCAGCCCCCAACCTTTTAAAAAAAAAAGAGAGAAGACAGGGTCTCGCTGTGTTGCCCAGGCTGGTCTCAACCTCCTGGACTCGAGATTCTTCCATCTTGGCCTCCCAAAGTACTGGGATTACAGGTGTGAGCCAACACACCCAGCCAATAGGAGCTACTCTAAAACTGGGAACAAATGCAGAAGTGCTGAGGGCAGCTGAAGGAGGAGTGTGCCCAGAGGCTGCTGACCAGGACAGGGCCTGGGGAAGGAGAGGACACTACTCACTTCCTCTGGAAGTCAGGGATGCTGAAGAGCACCTGGACCACGGAGTTGAGGTAGCAGCTGTTACCCAGGTTCCGGATGCCTGTGTAGCCAGGCCCAAACAGGGGCTTGAGTGGCACACCCGACTCCTGGATCAGCTCCCATTCACCAATCCGCTGGTTCATGTCTATCTCCAACTCAGTCATCGTCTTGTCTGTCTGTGTGAGAAGGGGCATTTCAGACTGAGTGAGAAACTCAATCCTGTAGTTTTTACCTTGATCTCTCACTGAGTCTAGGATGATACCCAACTGTGGCCTAGAATTTGCGGAATTACAGGCTCAGACATGGGAGGTATGTTGAGTATCATCCAGTTCAAGTTCTGGAAGGCCACACGTAATTGCCCCAGAGGCCCGTTAGTCATCGGGGCCTCTGCTTGAATGAGGAATAAAAACTCCCTCTACCTGAAATGTTTTTCCCATCCTTAAGTTACCCCACCCCCACTTCACACTGTCACTCAAGCAGCACCCCCTCAGGGAAATGTCCCTGATCCCTAAACTAGGCCAGGCCCCCCTGCTGTTAACTACTATAATACCCTCCACCTCCCTTTCATAGCACCCGCCAGTTTGCAACTATTCACTTATTCATGTGGAAACATGACTAACATCTGCCTTTTCTTCTAGAGTAGAGCTCTTATGAGCAAAAACCGCATCTGTCTTATTCACACTGCTACTGCGTCTAGCACATAGTAGGTACTCAGCAGTATTCACTGAATAAATGATTTTAGAAAGTTATTTAAAAGAAGCCCACATATCTTGGGGAAAGGGTTAACTAGGTTTCTCTAAAACCCTACCTCAGTCTCAGGCAAGGAGGAAGGGCCTCACAGGGGTAGAAAGTGAAAGAATCTGAAGCTGAAGGGGGTCTCACCTTCTGCATCTTCAGCATGTCGATGCCAAAGTGGGACAGGTGCTCGGCCAGGCTGGGGTCCAGGACCATGTCATCCTCATCGTACGAGTACACGTCTAGAGCAGGAGGCAGGAAGAGAATCAGGGGAAGTGGCTCAGGACTGGCCTGGTCACCATTCCATCCCTTGCCCAGAAGGGACTTGGTGGGGACAGAAGGACAGCCAGTAAGTTCTACCCTCTTGGTTCCCCTGAACATGAGTGAGGTCATAGCCCTTCTGGGACCAACTGTTAGGGAAGTCAAATGAAATAGGGTGAGGGTTGGAATTAATTGTGATTCTGATTCCACCCATGTAGTTTAAAGTAAGATAGGTTTGGTAGGAAAGGGATGAGGATTTGAGCAGGGAGTAATCACAAATTTAGTCTCATCTGCGGTATTTTCCTTTTTTGAGACAAGGTATCTGTAGCCCAGGCTGGAGTCCAGTGGCACAATCATAGCTCACTGCAGCCTCAACCTCCCAGATGCTCAAGCGATCCTCCTGCCTCAGCCAACTGAGTACCTGAGACTACAGGCAGGAGCTACCACATCCAGCTAAATTTTTCTTTTTTTGTAGAGATGAGGTCTCACTATGTTGCCCAGGCTGGTGTCGAACTCCTGGGCTCAAGCAATCCTCCTGCCTCGGCCTCCCCAAGTGTTGGGATTACAAACGTGAGCCACTGCATCTGGCTATTTTCCTTTCTTATCAAGATAATGCTTTCACATATTCCACATGTCACAGGAAATTCCTAACAAATGAAACACATTTGAGAGTGAGGATGGCTGGAGGAGGGGAGGGAGTACCGGCTCCATCGGGGGTGATGGTGCCCAGTTTGACAGCTAGCGGGTAGCCGGTCTCCCGGTAGTGCTCCACAGCATGGTTGTTGCCCCCACTGCCGTCAAAGTAGCGTCGTCCACAGAGGATGGAGCCATCTGTCAGGTTGAGCCACAGGTTCTCTCTCATGTCACACTTGGAGCACTTCCAGCCACTAACCCAGGGAGAAGAGAATCAGCGGAAATGTGGGTCAGGAATATGTGGGAGTGGCAGAGAGAGAGGTCTCTCTCTCCTTTCCCCTGGCCATGCCCATGTCTTGTTCATTTCCAAGTCTCCCTTCCTATCCTGCTCCCTACCCTCTCTCCCACCAGATCCCCCAGAAAAGTAGTCTCCTTGCCCTTGCTCTGGGGGTGGTGCCCAGAGGCAGAGGGGCCAGGCCTTACCAGGGAGGGATTCGAGCAGGGTTGTCCAACTGCTTGAGGTTGAAGGCATGCTTAGACACCTGCCGTACTTCCCCATCCCAGGCCTGCACCTCCTGCTTGCGGGAGGCTGAGTCGGCCGACAGTAGGGCCTCCACAGCACTGGTCACCTGGTGAAGCAGAGGGTCAGAGGCAGTACCCAACCCCCTGCCCCACATGCCCCTCTTCCCCTCAGCCTTCGGCTTTGTCAGTGCTTGCCTAAGACATCACTACCCTGTCCCATCTTGCTCTAGAATCTTGTGTAGAACGCGAGGGAGTCATACCCGATCTCTGACAATGTCAGGCAGGCCCCCCAGTCCATCCCGGGCAATCTCCAGGTAATCTGGCAAAATGACAATCTTCACATCCTCGTCTAATTCAAACTTCTCCTCGTTAAGGTCAAACCCGCCTTCAACACCTGGAGGTATAGGGAAGAAGAGGGAGAGTAGAGCAGCGATAACAGGTCAATGTCCCTCCTCTGATCCAGCACCTCATTCGCCCCATCCAGAGTTCTAGGGCCACCAATCAGGCCCACTCTTTGGGGCTTTCCTGGTGCTGCTGACAGCCAGAAAGCAGCTCAGGGAGAAGAACAGAACTGCGGTGGTGCTCACCAATAGCCAGTCGCGTGGGCTTCTTCCGGGGCGGGTCTCCAGTGCCTGTAGTAGGGTCCTCCTCTTTCTGCAACGAAGCAGGAAGGGCTGGATTAGCAATGAGCACAAGCGAAGGAACAAATGGGGAGGAGAGAGGGAAGGAGGTAGTGGTTCATCTCAGAACAGAATAAAGCTAAAAAACATCTGTGCCAAGCTTTAATGACACAAACCTAAGTAGGTGAAAAAAAGAAACGGAGTCCAACAGGAGGTCAGAAGGGAACAGAATGTACCCAGCCCTTGCCCCAGCCCTGTCCCTACCGGGCGCCGGGTCCGCCGGAGGTGCAAGTAGACTCGCTGGCCGGTCTTATTGAAATGTCTCTCCACATACTGTTTCCCGAAGCCCAGAAATGTGTTCATACAGATGTAGAGGCCCCCCTCAGACTCCTGCAGGACAAGAGGTAAGGGTGGAAACATGAGGAGGTTGTGAAGCCTGGCCAGGTGAGGAAACCAAAACCTGGAATCAAACTGCTGGGCTCCAAAAGAAATGTTCTGTTCTCTAACACTGTGTGGCCCGTGGCAAGTTATTCAGCCTTTTAGGGCCTGGGACGTAGCTATGATTCTCCCCATTTCTTCCCATGACTTTGATGACAACCAACAAGGACATCGGGGGCTGAGGAACACCAGCTCATCTTCACCATTCAGCAGCACCACCAGTCACCATTTCACTTTCCTCCTGCTCCTTCTTGGGCTTTGGAGCCCTTTTAAGTCAATCACAGAGGACTCCCTTCACCTCTTTCCTGGGGCTAACAGATCCAGAAAGTAAATGGGGATCAAATACCATAGACTTCCAGTGCTGGAGGTTACATTCAAAGGGCAAAAGGGTCCCTTCCTGGAAGAGGAAAGACTTTTATATCAGACACTGAACCCAAACCAGGAACACCTAAGACAAACCCTATCTGATCTCCAAGATTCAGAAGACCTTCCAGACTGGAAGAGCAGAGATTCCAGCACTTGAACAGTATATCTGATCCGAGTATGCCAGCGAGCAAAAATACCTTTCCTTTAAAAAAAAAAATGTATTTTAGAGACAGGGCCTCATTCGGTCACCCAACCTGAAGTGCAGTGGCATGATCATAGCTCACTGCAGCCTCAACCTCCCAGGCTCAAGTGATCTTCCTGCCTCAGTCTCCTGAGGAGCTGGGACTACAGGCACATGCCACCAGGCCTAGGTTTTTTGTTTTTTTTTTTTAGAGAGGGGGTCTCGCTGTGTTGCTTAGGCTGGTCTTTAACTTGTGGCCTCAAGCAATCCTTCCACCTTGGCCTCCCAAAGTGCTGGGATTACAGCGGTGAGCCTAAACATCCAGCCAAAAAGACCTTTCCTTTACCACACTCACCAGAGTCCACACTGTGAGTCTTCTCCCTCTTCTCCTGCTGAAGCGTGGCTCCAAGGGAACAATGACTTTTTAGGGACTCACTGCTAAATCTGCAACCAGTCTGGCAGGGTCATAAAGTCCAGCATTCTATAGCCACCACCCTCTCTCCTCTGCCTCCTCTCTGACCATTAAGATCCCTACTGAAGTCCCACCAATCACCAATCTCAAAGCTATCCCCTTCTGAGAACAATCTCGCAACACTTGCTGAGATAGCTAGAACACACATAACCCGTGAAAACAGGGACAGATGGGTGTCCACTCCGAAACACAGCTGATTAAGGAGGATGGGCTTCTCCCAAAGCTGACCAAGTTTTCCAGTGCCTTTGTAAAGAGTGATGGAGAAGGTGGAGGAGGAAATTGGAGACAATAAGAGTCTTCTCTCAGATCCAAGGCTTCGAGCAACAATAGGCAACCTCTTCCAGGAATAAAAGCCTCAGTGGCCTTGACCATTTATCTGCTGTGATATTAAAAACAGAGCACTGTCTAAGGTAGTTCTTGGCCCCATAGATTGCTCCGTACCACTTCCAAGAACAGTGTGTACTGCAAGTTCATGAACAAATAGAGCATTTCTCACCAGGGAGGTCAATCAAGCTCTTTCTACCATGAACCCAATTTGAAGATAATCAAATATGCTGGAAGTTGGTTAGCAAATAACTAGGGCACACTGAAAATCTCTTGACTTGGGGTGAAAGAGAGAAAAGTGTCAGAAGATTACAAAAACCCTGTTTGGATTATTTAAAGCAGTTACTAAGGAGAGAGACAGGAATGAATGTAAGTGTAAAGAAAGACCCACTGACTTCTACCATCTACTGGTAATTTAAGGAAAACCTTTTCCTCCTAGGAAGAAAGTGGGAGCTCTGAAGGGATTAAACTCCTCTGTTGGAAATTAAAGATGCTGATTTCACCAAGGATTGGGAACCCTGGGGCTCTGCTCTGCGCAGTCCTCTTTTACCTCTGCCAAAACCAGACTTCAGAGAAGCAGCACATTGTCTGAGGCCCAGATTAAAGCCTAGCAAACCAAGCAAACCACAAATCACAGTGATGATCCTGAACTGGGCCTCACATCATGATTTTCTACTCAGTACTGGTGATGCAGTAATGAAGGCTTTCCACTCTGACTTGCAGTTTTCAGGCCACGAGCTGGTCTGGCAGAATACCCTGGGCAGGGCCCAGCAGCTTGAAGGGAGGGGTGGTGAGGGGGGCGGATCCCAACCAAGCTGCTGCCTTCTCAGTTCAGGCCCCGGAGGGCCTCCTCGACTGAGGGTGACATAGGAAGGCAGAACTGCAGAAGAGAGGTACCAGGTGGAGCCTGCAAAACGTGAAGCATGGTGTGGGAGGTGGCTTTGTGTAACTAGCCAAGAGTGGGAGTGGGATGGAAAAGAGGCCTTAGCATTCCCTGAGAAAGAAACTACCTCTCTAGGAACACTTTAAAAGAGGTTCCCTCGGCTGTATGTGATGGGCTGGGGGGGGCGGGGGAAGGGTGGGGGCTGCGGCCATTGCTCACTTCAAAGGAAAAACGACTAGAGCTTTCCTCTCCTCTTTCCTCCCCTCCCTACCACCAGTGACTCCCCTCCCCGCCCCCTGTCCATTAACCACGGGGTGGAGGCTTTCTAACCCTGCCTTTCTCTGAACCGGACTTCTTGAAAGCCCACTCCCAGACTGTTAACCGCCTAGGAACTGCGGTTCCCCACCCCCCAAACTCCAACCCCGGCTGAGAACAGTGGGGAGTCGTCCCCATCACTCCCACACGAGACTACAAAACCCGGAGAGCCGTGCGCGGCAGACAAGGCCGACTGCCAGGTTTTCTCAAGGGGACACTTGGGGGATGTAGTCCGACGGTCAGGCTGCGCCCCTAACTTAGAACGGCAACGAGGTAAGACAGCGACTACAATGCCCACAGTGCTCCACGAGGCGGGGAGAGGGAGAGATGAGCGCGGCGGCTTCCGGGGGCGGTAGTCACACGACAGCCGCAGTTAATGAAAGGCAACGGCAGAGTGGCGCGTGGGAGACTACAAGTCCCATGGTGCATAGCAGGGAGGCGGTAGCCCAAGCCTTGCAGGCCCCGGCGGAATGACCAGTGCGATGGAAGGAAGTCGTGCTCGCTGCGGGTGTGGGGAATGGGCTTACCGGCGTGTCGAAAGAGAAGGCGCACTCGTCTTTGTGGACCCGGTCTCCAGCCTTAGGAACCCGGATCGTCGGTAATACTGACAGCAGCGCCTCCTCACTCAGCTCCGCCATGACACCGGCAGCAGCTTCTCCACACACCGCGGCTCCCACCGTTCCCAGTCCCCTCCCCTGCCCCTCCCGTCCAATGAACGCCACTCGTTAGGGGCATGCGCGGCGGGGACCACGAGCGAGAATGGCAGTTGGACAGAGCCTGCCTGCCGGTGCCCCGCCCCTGCCCTGCGCTTGACTGACACCAATGAGAAGCGCTCCTTAGGCAATTGATGGTTGAAACAACCAATCCCACTCCTCCAGGGCGGGAGCGCACGTAGAGCAGCTAGGTGGGCTCCCGAGTTGCCACTGCTCCGGCTCCGGGACCCCGTACAGTCCCTTCGCGTGCTTTCTATTGAAGAGCAGGAACTGACGGTTGTTTTAAAGCTCTCGATTCCAGAAAGTTTTCTGGGGACCTGTCTAGTCGGAAAGTCGAGGGGCAGTTGTCTTGGTATTTGAAAAGGGGGTATCCGACGAGGAGGAGCTTGAGGGAGTTTTGTCGAGTGATTGATAAATCTGTCAACCAATAAGGCTACTCTCTCTCGCCTCAGGAAAACCATCACAACTCCAGCTGGATGTGTGCATAATAGTGTAATCATGATTCTATTTTGTTTAATAAAATAATTCATTCTTGAGACTAGAGGTCTCGAAAGCGAAGACTGGCACTCCTCAGTCTCACCACGAACGGTTCGCAGGCCGATGCTTATCAAGGAGGCGTCACCCCTGGGCAAGTTCAGCATCAGTCAATTGACCCCTACAGTCACCATGATAGACGTTTTCCCAGACCAATAGCTTCCTGGCTCGGGGCGGGTCTTAGGTGGAGGGCCTATGAGATCTACGTCGGCTGAGCCAATAGGCTCAGGGCAGGGGGCGTGGCGGGAAGTTTGAAACTTGTAACCTCGGGAGTTGAGCCACGAGCTGTTGTGCACCCAGAGGTGGAATTAGGGCCCGGTAAGTGATTTGAATAATGTCATAAATAAGTTAGAGGGCTCGGCAGGCCCAGAATGAGCCATTTGGTCAGCTGCAGCAGTCATTAACCCCTCAGAGGCCTCTGGTCTCCCGCTAGGAGCTTCCTCTACTGGAAACTGGGAAGATAGGGTGGTTTAGGGTCGAAGGTCCGACGTGGTCTGAATAAGCGCTGAGACCTGAATCACTTCTTACAGGCATTCCCTCCTCGTCCCGGGCCGGGCCTTGCCCCCACCCTGCAACTCCTGGTTGAGATGGGCTCAGCCAAGAGCGTCCCAGTCACCCCAGCACGACCTCCGCCGCACAACAAGCATCTGGCTCGAGTGGCGGACCCCCGTTCACCTAGTGCTGGCATCCTGCGCACTCCCATCCAGGTACTCTGGGCCAGAGTGGGAAGGGCAGAAAATGTCTGAATTCTTGGGCCTCTTCCTAACCTGATTTTGAGAGTGCCCTCATGCCTCCACCCTTATCCTGGCCTTATTTTCTGCATTCTCAATCTGTTTGGGGTAGGCTGGCTATCTGAGGGCCTTGACAATTCCTTTCTGGAATATGGGGAGTAGGGGAGAGAAGAGTCAGGGCCCAGACTTGTTCTAGCCTATGGTCCTAACAGGTGGAGAGCTCTCCACAGCCAGGTCTAGCAGCAGGGGAGCAACTGGAGGATCTTAAACCTGCCCAGGACTCAGATCCCCGTTCTCCTACTCTTGGTATTGCACGGACACCTATGAAGACCAGCACTGGAGGTAAGTCTTGGGCCCAGGGAATGCTGATGAAGCTGTAATCTATTATTCTTGGGTAGGGTCCATGAAGGGTCTCCGTCCTTGGACCATCACACTCTTATCTCATTTTTTTGTTCCCAGGCTGGGCGTGGTGGCTCATGCCTGTAATCCCAGCACTTTGGAAGGCCAAGGTGGTCAGATCACTTGAGCCCAGGAGTTCAAGACCAGCCTGGGCAACATGGCAAAACCCCATCTCTACAAAAAAAAAAAAAAAAAAAAGCACAGTGGTATGGGCCTGTTATCCCAGCTGCTCAGGAGGCTGAGGTGGGCAGATTGCTTGAGCCCAGGAAGTCAAGGCTGCAGTGAGCTATGATTACACCACTGCAGTCCAGCCTGGAGGACAGAGCAAGCCCCATCTCAAAAAAAAAAAATTGCTCCCTTTCACCTTGCTTTCCTAATTTCTCTCTTCCCACTTGCTCACCCACCTAGGCATGAGTCCTAAAGTTCCTGTATCTTTTGTTCTTTGCTGAATTATGTGTATCAGAAGGTCACTGTTCACTTCACTTCCTTCCTCTAGACCCTCCAAGCCCACTGGTGAAAGAGCTGAGTGAAGTATTTGAAACTGAAGACTCTAAATCGAATCTTCCCCCAGAGCCTGTTCTGCCCCCGGAGGCACCTTTATCTTCTGAATTGGACTTGCCTCTGGGTACCCAGTTATCTGTGGAGGAACAGATGCCACCTTGGAACCAGACTGAGTTCTCCTCCAAACAGGTGTTTTCCAAGGAGGAAGCAAGACAGCCCACAGAAACCCCTGTGGCCAGCCAGAGCTCGGACAAGCCCTCAAGGGACCCTGAGACTCCCAGATCTTCAGGTACAGAATCTAAAGGCAAGATGTAGGGAAGATAAGCCAGGATAATGTCCATGGGTGAGTGTGGGAAGAATAAACTGTAAGCCCTAGTTTTGGGTCCTTGCTTTAATTCCTTACCCACCCCAGGTTCTATGCGCAATAGATGGAAATCAAACAGCAGCAAGGCACTGGGGAGATCCCCGCTCACCATCCTGCAGGATGACAACTCCCCTGGCACCCTGACACCACGACAGGTAAAGGAAGAGAAGGTGAAAGCTGTTAGTAGGATATCCAATGTAGTGGGTGGGAGACCCCTTTTTTTTTTTTTTTTTTTTTTTGAGATGGAGTTTTGCTCTTACAGCCCAGGCTGGAGTGCAATGGTGTGATCTCAGCTCACTGCAACCTCCGCGGCCCAGGTTCAAGTGATTCTCCTGCCTCAGCCTCCTGAGTAGCTAGGATTGCCCAGATTTGGGATTATAGGCACGTGCCACCACGCCCGGCTAATTTTTGTATTTTTAGTAGAGACAGGGTTTCACCATGTTGGTCAGGCTGGTCTCGAACTCCTGACCTCAGGTGATCTGCCGGCCTCAGCCTCCCAAAGTGCTGGGATTACAGGTGTCAGCCACTGCGCCCGGCTGGGAGACCCTTTTACCCAGATCTTCCCGCTCCTGAACAGCAACACCCCCGCAAACTTATATACTGCCTCTTGCAGGGTAAACGGCCTTCACCCCTAAGTGAAAATGTTAGTGAACTAAAGGAAGGAGCCATTCTTGGAACTGGACGACTTCTGAAAACTGGAGGACGAGCATGGGAGCAAGGCCAGGACCATGACAAGGAAAATCAGCACTTTCCCTTAGTGGAGAGCTAGGCCCTGCATGGCCCCAGCAATGCAGTCACCCAGGGCCTGGTGATATGTGTCCTCTCACCCCTTCTTTCCCAGGGATACCGAGGAAAGGCTTGTTTTCTTAGATTCCTCCTCAATGACCAAACTAGGACTAAGAGCTTTGTTGGACTTTCTTTGTGTCTTGTGTGTTTCTTTTATATTAAAGGAAGTAATTTTAAATGATACTTTAAAAAGGTATATCTAAACCTTGCACTGAGTCTTCTGTGTATAGAATGGCAGCCTAGAGAGCTTGTGTTCCCTGGCCTGAGTCCACTGGTGTTCTGAGCCTCCTCTGCACACTTCCCTTAAACCGCGGTGTCCCCATGGCCCTGTCCTTAGCCCTTTCCTCCTGCTCGCCCTAGGTGTTTACCTCTAGAGCTTTAGCTATCACTTCCCTACATTCTGGTAACTTCCAGGTCTCTCTGTCTAACCTGACCATAAGTTCTTCAACATCAGTTTGTCTAAAACTGAATTTATGATCTTCCCCCAAAAGCTGTTCCTCATTCCCTCTTCCCTCTCCTTATGAATGACAGCATTATCTACCTAGCTGCCAAACCCAGACCTTGGCCATTATCTCGAATCCTTCCCTCCCAATATCCTATATCCTAGCACTTGGTCAGTAAACCCTGGTGATTCCATGTTTTGTTTCTTCGTTTGTTTTTTAGAGGCAGGGTCTTGTTCTGTTACCCAGGCTGGAGTGCAGTGGCACGATCACAGGTCACTGCAGCTTCAGCCTTCTGAGCTCAAGCGATCCTCCTGTCTCAGCCTCCCAAGTAGCTAGGCTTACAGGCAGGAACCACCATGCCTGCCTAATTTTTGTATTGTTTTTATAGAGATGGGGTCTTGCCATATTGCCCAGGCTGGTTTCAAACTCCTAGGCTCAAGTGATCCATCTGCCTCAGCCTCCTCAAGTGCTGGGATTACAGGCATGAGCCACCATGCCCAGCCTTCCCAGCTAATTTTTAAATTTTTTGTAGATACAGGGTCTCACTATGTTGCCCAGGCTGGTCTTGAACTCCAGGCCTCAAAAGATCCTCCTGCCTCAGCCAAGGCTCTGGGATTATGGGCATGAGCTACTGTTCTGGCTGAGTCCACATCTTTAATCTCTTCCTAATCCCTCCCCCTAACCCCTCTGTCCTATCACTGTCGCAGTTCTTGCAACCTGCCTCCCACCTTGTTTCCCTAGTGCCAGCCTTTCCTCCCTCCCTTTCATCAACCAACACTGCTCATTTCTAAAAGATCTGGAGCAATCTTTCTGAGAAGCATAACTGTGTTACTAGTCCGCTCAGAACTCCTCAGTGGCTTCCCATTGCCCTTAGGAAAAAGTCTGGACTCTCTGGCATGGCATTCAAGACCTTTTATAATCTGATTCCTTCTCAATCTAACCCTCCCATACAAACACACACATAGGCACCACAGGCAGGCCATAGCAAACTGCTGCACACAAGGTCCCCCAGCCACCTGCTGAACACCTTCTCCTCCTGATCCTTCTCAGACCTCCTCCCATGAGCCCACAATCTGTCCAGTACCCAGCCTTTATCACAGCACCTGTAACACATGACTGCCCTTAAATGGGACCTTGGTCTTTTTGGAACAGAAGGGAGTGGAAGGCAAACATCACAGATGTACCAGGGTGCTACACTTTATTGCAGGTGTTTTAGGAGAGATAAAAAGGTAGAAAAAGGTGAAGGCATGAGTAAGAAGAGGGCCAGGACCCTAATGGTGCCAGAGCCATAGTTGCAGGGCCAAAGCCCTGTCCCACCCAGGTCTGGACAAACGTAGTGGCTCTGGGGGGAGTCCTGGGGCCTGTGGCCAAAAACTGAAGTCTGTTGTGCCTGTGAAGGGCTGGGGAGGGGCCCGTTGTCCTTGCTTATTAAGGGAGAGGCTGTGAGGACTGTGGGGAGGAAAGGCCATGGGAGGAGATGGGGCAGTTCTTTGCCCCTGTGTCCCTGATGCTGCCTCCCAAAGGCACAGTCCCCATGCTCCCCACTGCCCTCGAAGGAGAAAGCTTAGTGGGAATGGCACCTGGAATATAGAAGAGAACACCTGAATGTGATGGGGTCGGGGAGGGGCCGCTGAGTGTCTTCATTGCCTTTCACTTCCCTTTCTCCAGCCTCCTCAGTTCCAGACTTTGAGGAAGCTGTCCCAGGAACCTGTGGCCACAGCCATCCCATCAGCTGTGACTCCCAGGCAGCTGACCCTGTTGTCGTGGCCAGAGAGGATGCCTGAGGAAGAGGGAAAGGAGTTGCCATGTCTCTCCAAGCTGATTCGGAAAGCAGTGTGTGCATGTGTGTGTGTATGTGTGCAGGTGTGTGTGGGGGTGTGTGTGCATGTGTGTGCGTGTGCGTGCTTGAGCACATGCATGCAAGGGTCCTAGACTGGGTAGGCTGGGCTCAACCCTTGAAGAAGAAGGATGAGAGACTGAAAGAGGATTAGCCCTAGGGCAGGGGGTTCTCTGTCAAGAGCTTCAGTTGGGGGAGGGCTGGGATCAGACAGGGAAAGGCTGGAAGGATCTGTGTGCTATGAAAAAAACCAAGGGCAGCTTGGAAAATGAGGCAATCCATTCATCCTATTTGTTTCCAGATGAAGAAACTGAGGCTCATGGAGAAGTGACTTGTGCAAGGTCACTCAGAAAGTGAGCAACAGAATCAGGATTTGGATTCTGCCCCCGGCCAGTGTTATCTTCATCAGCACCTGACCTCTTGGTAGAGAAGAGATCATCCTATCTGACCAGCTTCAGGATAGTCCTAGATGAGCCCTAGGCTGGAGTAAGGGCCCTCAGGCCACTCCAGATCTCCTTGATTCTGCCTTGATTCCATATTTCCCTGAGACTGTCTTGCCTCTCAGTGGATGCCCCTGAAGTGCCAGGAACCCGGAACTGACTGGACAGTCAGAGTCCACACATCTCCTAAGGCAGGGAGCAGCCATGGCATTGGACAGTGGAGAGAGGCTGCTTAGAGCAACATTGAGGGAAGACAGTCCTAGGTTGGGAACCAAGGGGTACTGGATTCCAGGGGTAGAGTCACCCAGTGACAAGGGACAGCAGTAAGAGAGTCCGAAACGGGAGCTGATGAAGGGTACAGAATGGGGAGAGAGGGCTGGGGAGAGTCCTTCCAGCTGAGGAAGCAGCAGCCAGGGCTGGCCCTTACCCACACGCTCGGACTTCATGGAGTCCCAGACATTGCAGTTGAAGTCATCATAGCCAGCGAATAGCAGGCGGCCGCTGAGGGAGAAGGCCACGGACGTGATGCCGCAGATGATGCTCTCATGGGAATAGCAGATCAGCTCCTGGTCTGCCCGCAGGTCAAACAAGCGGCAGGAAGCATCATCTGAGCCCGTGCAGATGGCCTCTCCATTGGGGAAGAACTGAGGGCACAGGTGGCAAGTGGGTCAGGGATTAGACCTGGGCAGCCCACAGCCTCTCCTGCCCTCTGGCTCCCACCTGACCGCTCCAGGTCAAGCCGCCGCTCTCAGCCCCTCTGCCTGCCTTTCCTTGGTTTGGGGTGAGAAGCAGCCCTGCCAGCACATACCATGTGCCAGTGACTTCCCTATGCCCCTCGCCTGCTCTGCACTACAGCGCTGCAGGCAGGCATCATTTCCATGTTGCAGGCGAGAGTGCCAAGGCTTGCTTGTGGTGACCTGGCTAGAAGGGCGGACGGAGGTTGTCCCAGACTCCTGGACTACACGAGCGGGCTGGATCAGGGTGTGCAAGAACAGGGTCAAGTACAAATGCAAGGCCTGAATCTCACTGCGTGGAAATGTCAGATAAGCTCAACCGGAGGGAGAGTCTACAAAAAACTGGCTTGGACTCTTCAAAAATGTCAATGACATAAAAGACAATGAAAGCTGTGAAAACAGTCCCAGTTTAAAGGTGGCGACTAAAAAGATATGGCAAGGAAATGCAATGCGCGTTTCTGGATTGGATCCTGGATAGGAAAAAAAAAAACATAGCTATTTTGGACATTTTTGAGACAATTGGTGAAATTTGAATATAGACTGTAGGCTATAGTGTCAATGTTAAGTTTCCTGATTTTAAGAATCATACTGTGATGATGTTAAAGAAGGGATTTGTTTTAGGAAGTACTTAAGGGGTAAAGAAGTATGACATCTGCAACCTACTTTCAAAGGACCCAGAAAGAAAATGTGTATCTACATCTAAGTGTGTGTGTGTGTGTATCTATGGCTATTTCTCTATAGAGAGAAAATGATAAAGCAAACATGATAGAGTGGGCTGGGTGCAGTGGCTCATGCCTGTAATCCCAATATTTTGGGAAGTGGAGGCAGGAGGATCACTTGAGCTCAGAAGTTTGAGCTCAGCTTGGGCAACATAGTGGGATCCCATTTCTACAAAAAATCAAAACAGCCAGGTGTGATGGCATGCACCAGCTATTCAGGAGGCTGAGGTGGGAGCACTGCTTGAGCCCTGGAGGTTGAGGCTGCAGTGAGCCACGATCGCACCACTGCACTCCAGACTGGGCAACAGAGCGAGAGAGACTCTGTCTCCAAACAAGGAAAGAAAGAAAGGGCTGGCTGGGCGTGGTGGCGCACGCCTGTAATCCCAGCACTTTGGAAGTCCGAGGTGGGCAGATCATGAGGTCAAGAGATCGAGACCACCCCGGCCAAGGTGGTGAAACCCTGTCTCTACTAAAAAGACAAAAAATTAGCCGGGCGTGGTGGCAAGTGCCTGTAATCCCAGCTACTCAGGAGGCTGAGGCAGGAGAATCACTTGAATCCAGGAGGTGGAGGTTGCAGTGAGCCGAGATTGCGCCACTGCACTCCAGAGCGAGACTCTGTCTCAAGAAAAAAAAGAAAGAAAGAAAGGGCCAGGGAAGCTATGGGAGGGGCAGAGGATGTGTGTTGTATGTGTTGTGGGGAGTGTGGGGAAGGAGCGGGAGTGAAGCGGGGGTGGAGGTGCACTCACACAGATGGCGTTGATGTCCGACTCGTGGCCAGTGAAAGTCTGACGGCAGGTCCCCTCTCGCACATCCCAGAGCTTGGCACTGGCATCACAAGCCCCCGAAATGAAGAGATTGAAGTCGGGAGACACAGCCAGGCTCATGCAGTCACCCGTGTGTCCCACAAATACAGTCTTCTGCTGCCCAGTCTCAATGTCCCACAAGGCACTGCCAAGAAGGAGGGAGGCTGTTAAAGAAAGGCCAGGCCGGGACCATTCCCAAGCCCTAGCACTGGCAATGTTCAGCCTCACCACGTGGTGTCCCCCGAGCTGGTCACAATATTGTTGTCATCCAAGAAGCGGCAGCAGGAGAGATAACCTGGAGGTGGTTAGAAGGACAGTGCCCTGGCTGCAGAGCCACAGCCCAGGAAAAACCCAGGATTCTCTGAACCCCTCAAGGGGAGGAGAGAGTCTCTCCCTCACCTGTGTGAGCAGAAAGCTCCCGGCTGACCTTGACATTGCCCTCACGGGATTTGAGGCTATAGATGGAACACATGTTGTCCAGCCCCCCACATGCCACAAAGTTCCCTGATGGGGCATAGGCACAGGTCATGACCCAGGAGGAGCGCAGAGGGATGGCGTGCACCTGCAGGGAGGATGGTTTGAGCAGAGACGGGACCCGAGCTGAGCTCCCAGCTGGGCAGAGGAGGGCAGGCATAGGGCCCCTAGGAAGGAGGCAGTGGTGGAGGCTTGGAAGGCAGGGCTGGTACCTTGTTGGTGGTGTAGCTGTCCCACACGATCAGCTTCCCATCTTGCGAGGCACTTACCAGCAGCCTAGGGACAGGGCCTCTCATATCATGCAAGCCTCTCCTTCCTGCCATCCTCCCTCCCACTCTCACCCTCCCACTCTTGGTTCCCCGCAACCTTCCCAAGACTCACTTGGAGTCAGTGGCCCAGTGCATGGCATAGATCTTGGCCAGGTGCCCCCTTAACGTCCGCCGTGTCCGCATCTGGACTCGTCCCACCACCTCTAGGCCAGACACCAGCTGCAGAGAGGGGCATTGAATATCGGGGTGAGCAGGTTGCATGCCCAGAGGTCTGCCACAGCCACTGATCTTTACGAGTTCCTGCTCTGTGCCAGGCTCTAGGTCAGGACCCCAGCCTTAGAGAAATAAGTCTCTGGCCTGAGTGTCTTAGACTGACGTGGGAAAGAGACGCCTGCATGGCCAGGGGTGTGTTGCTAAGTATTTAACAAGCATCTCTCCAGTGTCAGTGAGGAAGGTGGGAAGGTGATGTCTACGATATAAACATTTGCACTTTGGCCAAATTCAAGCTGCCAATATAAGGTCGCTGGAAACAGATTTGAGAAGAGATGTGCACAGTTGTCTCTCCCGAGCCGAGAGGAGCCTGCTGTCACCCCCCACTGCAGCATGGCTGGCTTTTTAACCGGGTACCTGGGGCATCACCATGACCCTGAACTGCACCTCCTGACATGTGTGATCCTCTGCCCCTGGAGCTCTAACTAGATTCTAGACTTAGGCTGGGGGTCCAGAGTGGACAGTTTTGATTTGCCATTACTTGCTTTGCTATCTTTTTTTTAAATTAAAAACAATTTTTTTTTATTAAGACATGATGTCACTATGTTGCCCAGGCTGATCTCAAACTCCTGAGCTCAAATGATCCTTCCACATCAATCTCCCAGCACTGGAATTACAGGCATGAACCGCTGTGCCCGGCCTGCTTTGTTATCTCGGGCAAGTTACTTCACCTCCCTGTTTGTTTCCTCAAGGTGTAAAATGATGCTTCTCATAGCACCTACCTTACAGAGACGTCATGAAAGTTAAATGAAATTAGGTATTTATGCAGCTTAGCCCAGTATCTGGCTCATAAAAAGTGTCCACTATTAACATATGTAATCCAATCTAAGATGCATCACTAAGAAAGAAAAGATGCTGCCAATTCTAATTGAAACGATCATCTATTGTTGAATGCATCTTGATTTCAGAGATGTCAAAATGTGAAGAAATGTGCATCTTAGAACTGACAAAATACAGTATAGAAAACTAGCACCTAGAGTCTGCAAGGCCTTTATGATTTACAGAGTACTATCGCCTCTTCATCTTCAAGGCCCTGGGAGGGGGGTGTAGTGACTCTTGTTCTACGGACGAGAATAGGAACTATGTCTGCGTCTTTCACATCCAATATGGTGCCTGGCTCAGAGCAGGTCCCACTAGATGTTGGTTAAATAAATAAACTAGCAGCTTTCCTCACTCCAGGGACATGCTGTACTAAAGCTCCGAGCAACGGACTATTGCTGGTCAGGGACCTCCCTTCCCTTCCCTCCATGTCCTGCCCTCAGGGGGACAGGGGGGTCTCACCTCTGCCAGAGTAACGTCAGCACAGGCTTTCCTGGCATCCTGCAGGGAAAGCAGACATCAGGGGAGCAAAGGCAAGGTGGGGGTGGTGGGTGCATGGGGCCCTGAGGCAGGTTGGGCTTGGGGCTCTGGGGTTTGGGGGTCTCAAATATGCAATCCAAGTTTAGAAAGTCTCTGGTCACTTCTACTCACTCAAGAGCAAACCCAGCCCCCTCCCCGTGGGCCACACTCCCTCCTGTCCCCAGCTCTGTTTCCTGGGGCCCCAGTGGGAGGGCCCTGGAGTTACTGCAATCTGCTTCTTGAGCTGCTCCGCTTCCTGACGCAGTTGCTCCATCTCCCCCATGGCTGACCGGTCGAGGGGTAGCTCTGGCTCCTGCCAGGAACATGGGGTCGGTGTTGAGGAACCCCCACCAGGCTGTGCTTCTGCCCTTCATGCCCACACCAGACTCCAAGACACAGGGCAGTGACTGGGTGCCGACACCACCTCCCCGGCTAGGCCCTCCAAGTTTGGAGTCCTTTGCATCCAGCCCCAGCCTGCCTGCGCCCTCCCTGGGCCCCAGCCCAGGAGAGCAGAGCCCAGGCCAGTTCCCTCTTACTTGGGCTCTGGCTGGACCTCGGCCCGGTTTCCAGCTCCGGTTCCTGGGCGCCTCCTTACTCCCTCAGCTGCGACGCCCGCGCCCGCTCGTCACCTGCCCAGGCTCTGCTGCCAGAGGAGCTGGCCTGGCCTGGCCCCGACTGGCGGTGGGGGGGCGGTTGGGGGGGCCTGACAGGGAGGGGTAGGGCCAACCACAACGTCAGGCAAATGAAATCAGCTGGCAGGGGAAGGGGGGAGAGGACAGGGAGGGAGGTGTGTGGCTTCCAGAGACTTGGGCCCAGCCTGGAGGAGGGGTGGGGGCAGGAGTGCAGGGCCACAGAGAGGAGCAGCCCCCACCACAAGCCCTAAGAGAGGAGGGGTTGAAGGGGTGCCTCCCTGGTCGGTCTCTGCAGGCAGAGATAAGAGCATCAGGCCTCATGGGATTAGAGTAAAGCTGTGAGGATTAAGGGTTGGGGTTTTGGAGGGGTCCAAAGGAGCAGAAGCAACTACAGCTCCAGTGCCCCCCACCGCCAGCCCCGGTCCCCATCCATGGTGATGATCTTGGCAGTCAGGGCCCACTTAGCAACCAGGCCAGGAGGCGGGATATAGGGTAATAGATGACCCCATCATCAATACCTCAAATTGTGCTCCTTAGCTCAGGGTGCTGGGGAAGAGGGTTTGGTATGGGAGGGTGCAGGCAGGAGCTGAGATTAGAAAGGACTGATCTGGATAATCCTTCTTCTCGACAAACCCCAACCAGCTGCCTCTGGGTCTGATCCTGTAGGGGGAGAAAGGTACAGGGGACCCACAGAGAAGGATGGACAGGTCTGCTCCTGCTGGGGGTGGACAAAGGATTTCAAGTGGAAGGAAACCCGGTGCCCTGCTCCCAGGCTGGGGTCTGGCCCCCTCCTTGGCCTCATGAGGCTTTGAAAACAGGAATCAGAGAGGTCATGCTGCCCTAAGTCTCAACAAAGCTCAGAGAGGGAAGACAGGGCTTAGACTTGGAGGCCTAAGGAGCAGCTGTCAGGGGCTTGGGTCATTTGCATGAGGGGAGCAGGTGGCTGAGATTTCCCTGACAAATCACAGGCTCCAGGGGCCCCGCCTGTGAGAGGCCCAAAGATACCTGTCTCCTCCCAGGCCAGCCAGAACCACCCCCACCTCCAGCCATTACAGAATCTGTGATACACTCGACTGGCCCCTGGCTGCGGGACCTTCACAACCTTTATTGCACAGTCTGGGAGAGGAGTAGGGCTATACCCCCAACCCCACCATCCTCTTCATTGAAAGCATCAGCCTCCTCCCCTGCCATTTCCGTTCAGGGAGGCATAGTGTTCCCCATGTGTCCAGGGCTGCAGGTCCCGCAGCTGGGGCCAGTCCCGACTCCCCAGGCCTGGTGAGCTCCAGGTTAGCCTGTGCATTGTCCTCTGAGTCCAGGCCCTTGTGGGTCCCCAAGATGGTGGGGGTGCAGGGACAGAGCACTTGCTGTTCTGCTCCTGATGTCACATGGGGGCTTCCTGTGGGTCCTGGCATCAAGATGGCCTTCCATGAGTCAAGTGGCCACATCCTCAAGGGGCTGGCTCAGCCACTCACAGCTCCTCCCGAACCCGAGGTGGCTTTCCAGCCTTGTCTCGGACCCCCTGGTGCCTGCGGCTAGGGGGTTCTGGGGAAGGGTCTTTGCTGGGCATTTCTTCCTCTTCCTCTTCTTCCTCCTCCTCCTCTGACTCTTGCAGTAGCTCTTTGGCTTCTAGCCACTCCTGGGGTTGAGGAGGAGAGCGTGGCCAGTTTCCTGCATCCACCTTCCCTGGGCCAGCTCAGCCCCTGCCCCTCACCAACCGTGAGCCTTCTCAGTGGCTGCCTGCCCACCCTTCACGCACCAGGAGAACCACCTCCCTTCCTACCCCACTCCTTACCTGCTCCCTGTGCTCAGGTGCCCACGTGTGCCATAGTGCCAGGGCACAGCGCCGTCCCCGAGTCACGGCCCACACCCCATGGGGATTCTCCCCACCGGAGCTGAAGGCTACAAGGCGTCCACAGCGAGGACGCACCCGAGCCTGGGGGGATGAGGGCAGGTTCAGCTCCAGGGACTGGCTCTCTCAGAGAACTTGGCCCTCACTCCCTAGAGCAGGATGGGGACAGGGGCACAGAGAGGGTCAGCTCTGTTGCTATCACTTCCCACTCTTTAATTCAGGGACTAACTCGGGGCAAATGAGAAATCAGCTTCAACTTTCAGAGCAAAAATGCCAGATTGAGACGAGAGGAGCTGGGAACCAAAGGAAAAAGGGGTCTCCATGGAGGGTCTCCTGTTGGTTCCTGACCCCCGGTACCCTGATTTCCCCCACCCAGCCCTTTAAACCCACGGTGTGAAGCAATCTAGGGGTGTGCATTCAGTACCAGACTCTATGTAGAAGGGGATACGGATCTTGGAGGCATTTTCACACCCCACACCCAGATGAAAAATCACTGCCCCTGTCCTCCTACCCAATCCTAGCCCCTGGTATCTAGAAATTTCCCAACTAACACTCATTATTTGCTTATTATTACCAGGTACCACTTCGTTCTTTCAGGTACATTACCTAAATTACTTCCTACAATAACCCTTTAAAATAGGTACTATTATTATCACCCCAATTTAAGAAACTAAACCTCAGAAAGGTTAAGAATCCGAGCCCCAGTCAAGGTGGCCCTGGTATCTGTGCTGCCAGCCACCGTGCTCATCTCGCTGCAAGGAGGAAGGACTATTTCAAGCTCCTCAAATCCCTAGAATGGGGCCATGGAGTCCTGGAGGCACCTGCAGGCTATGCTTCATTCACCCTTCTCCAGGAGGTGAGTGAACACTGAAGGCAGGGTTGGTGGGGCCACTTAGAGACCTAGCTTCAGAGGAAGCACCAGGAGGGCTGGGGAGGCAGGGAAGTAAAAGGGTTAAAAGCCCAGGCCATTTCCCTGCATTTGCCTCTGGAGCCTTCTGTTTTGAATCCTGACCCCACAGCTGGGTCCTCTGTCACACCATCACACCCCCCACTCCACGCACCGTGACAGTGAGGGCGTTGGGCTCCGTGAAGAACAGGTCCCCACCCTGGAAGTCATCGTTGAGGTAGAGGAGTCCACTGGGGAAGGAAGAAGGCAAGAGGCAGTGAGACCCCAACCCAGGCCCAGACCTTTGTCTGCCCACCTGCCTGACCCCTAGAGGAGATGCCCACCTGTAGTCCCGATAGGTGTAGGCTGGGGGCTCCCGCCAGCACTCTCCGGTGTCAGGGTCCAGGACACAGTTGTCTGCGTGCACTGGGTGACTCAGGTCCATGCGCTGCTCTTGCTCTCCTAGGACACAAAGGGATCTGGGAGTACCTCTGTGCCCCTGTGCCCATCTGCCACCCTGTGGGCTCATGCCATGCACATCCACCCTGGGGCTCTTGGGGGCAGTGTCCTGGGGGCAGGGCCTGAGGTTGGAGAGGAGCAGCGGGGGTCCCTGTCATACCTTCTATGGCACTGCGGCACACCAGGTGGGTGAAGGACAGATGCAGGGGCCGTTCCGGGGAGAAGTAGGCCTGGGTCAAGGTCCGCACCCGCTCGCTCACCTCCAGAAGCAGCTTAGCGCCCTGACTGCCTACCGTCCCAGACCGGGCCAGCTGCAGGCAGCGAAAGGCAGGGCAGAAATAGAGGAAGGCAATAGGAGGGTGGTCTCGGCCCTCACCCCTACCCAATCTCCGCTGCTCTCCACCGGTGGGTTTGGAGTCTTAGCATCCAGCTCTGTCCATCAGCCCAAACTGCTCCTTCTATCTCTCCAGGCCAACAAGCCCGGTCCCAGCTCTCAGAACATCCCTTTTCTCCACTCTGGGCTAGGACTCAGGTAGTCTCAGTGCCAAGAAACCTCACTGGGTCCCTGGGGCCCGGCTTCCTGCACAGCCTCTCCTCCAGGTCTGGGCATCAGACGGGCCCCGGGTGCCTCCTCTCACCTTTGCAGCCTTAAGCACTGTGAGCCCCTCGAAGCGTTCATGGGGGGTGTGAGGGGAGCGGCGACCACGATAGCCAGACCTGGCTCCAGCCCCAGCTGCATCCTAAATCGGGAGGAGTTTACCGTGGAGTCACGCCCCCAGCCCCTGACAGTCGCAGGCCCGCAAGACCCTCCCTCCCGCCCTCCCACTCTCCAGAAGAAGTCAGATGCTCCCACAGTTCTGTTGTGGCTCCTCTTCCTGAGCTGCTGCCCTTTCTCAGAGCGTGCCCATCACCACGGCTGCCCAACTGTCCCTCTCTGGTACAGGCTGGAATCCCAATTACCAAGGGGACTGTGGACAGAACTCAGGAGAGCTCCCTACAGCAGTAAGGGGGCCTCTGAGAGGGTAGGGACAGCTAGGAGAGTGGGGCAGAGCTGGGAACTAGGCAGGAAGGGCTTGATCATTAATCCCTGATGAGCCAAGAATAGAGGAGTCTCTTGGGAAACAGGACCCTAACAGGAAGTTCCACAGTTAGGCCAGGTCCCGGCAGGAAGCTGACTGGCAGCAGGGAGACAGCATCAGCGGGCTGTCCTTCTCTGACCTCTTCCCATCTGACATTCTCTTGGAGAAACTGTGGACTCGGTGCCTTCACCACTGCTTGATACTGAGTCACAATTACCCAGTCACCTATGCGACTGCTCTTACTACCTGGGGGTCTCCTAATATCTGGATGTCTACACTGGAATCATTCCCTTTTCTGACACCCATTTTTTTTTTTTTTTTTACTTTTTTTTCTACTACATAAAGCATACCCGAGCAGAGTGACACCCATTTTTTGTCCACTTTTTGAATGTGTTCAAGCACCACTCTCTAGTTACCTCTGCATATAAATCTCACTTCTGAGAGACCACCTAGTCACCCAAGCCATCTAACTTGTTTTTGTTTGTTTGTTTGCTTTTTTTGAGGCAGAGTTTGACTCTTGTTGCCCAGGCTGGAGTGCAATGGTGTGATCTCGGCTCACAGCAACCTCCACCTCCTCCTAGGTTCAAGTGATTCTCATGCCTCAGCCCCCCAAGTAGCTGGGATTACAGGCATGTGCCACCATGCCTGGCTAATTTTGTAATTTTAGTAGAGATAGGGTTTCTCCATGTTGGTCAAGCTGGTCTTAAACTCCCGATCGCAGGTGATCTGCCTGCCTTGGCCTCCCAAAGTGCTGGGATTACAGGTGTGAGCCATCGTGCCCGCCTGTTTGCTTGTTTTTGAGACAGGATGTTGCTCTGTTGCCCAGGCTGGAGTGCAGTGGTACAATCATAGCTCGCTGCAATCTCAACCTCCCAGGCTCCAGAGATCTTCCCACCTCAGCCTCCCAAGCAGGTGGAATTACAAGAGTGTAGGCCTAGCTAATTTTTTGTGCTTTTTGTAGAGACGGGTTTTACCAAGTTGCTTAGGCTGGTCTGGAACTCCTGAGTTCAAGCCATCCACCCACCTCAGCTTCCCAAAGTGCTGGGATTACAGAAGCGGATTACAACAGTGGCATTCCTCAGTCACCCCGCTTTCCGTCTTCTCTCCCACTGCATTCTACACACTGCCACTAGGGGGATCTACCGGTTTTACAGGAGGTGACCCCAGACCCTGCACTTGGAGGTTCTACAGGAATGTGAAAGTCATCCCCTCCTAAAATCCTTCAATAGCTGTCTACCACACACAAATAAAGTCCAAACTCCTTGGGAGGGCACAGAAGACCCTCACTGTCCCTGGGCATTCATGTCTTGGCTCTCTCCCTCTCCCCGTGTACTGCCTCTTGGTAACATACAGCCTGGATTCTGCATTCTTCTTTTTCTGAAATTATTTTTTAAAATTTTATCTTTTGAGACTGAGTTTCGCTCTTGTCACCCAGGCTGGAGTGCAATGGTGGGATCTCGGCTCACCACAACCTCTGCCTCCTGGGTTCAAGCAATTCTCCTGCCTCAGCCTGCTGAGTAGCTGGGAAGACAGGCGCCCACCACCATGCCCAACTAATTTTTTTCTATTTTTAGTAGAGATAGGGTTTCACCATGTTGGCCAGGCTGGTCTTGAACTCCTGACCTCAAGTGATCCATCCGCCTTGGCCTCCCAAAGTGCTGGGATTACAGGCATAAGACACTGTGCCTGGCCGATGATGCTTCTGTGTTCTAAGAGCTTTATCATGTGCTAGCTCATTTAATCCTCACAACCACCCTATGACACAAACACTATTATTATCCCCATCTTATAGATGAGCAACCTAGGCTCAGAGATGTTAAAATAAATTGCCCAAGATCACACAGGTAATGATTATTGGAGCTGGCCCTGCTCTCACCCCTGTGCCTGACTGCAGTTCCCAGAATGCACCTTGCTCTTCTCCCTCTTAGACTGATTCCACCCCCATCACCTGGTTAACTGGTCCTAAGACTGAGCTCAAACACCATCTCTTCAGTAAGCCTTCTGTAACTGTGCATTTCAGCACTTCTATTTGGATGAGTACATACTTCTTTTACCAAATTTACCATCTGCTTATATTATGTATCTCCTTGTCTGTTTCCACCTCTACACTTGAGCTCCCAATGGGCAGAGTCTATGTTCATCTTCTTCTCCCTAGAACCTAGCAGTTTCTAGTATACAGCAGCTACTCAATGAGTATGTTATTGAATGAGCACTAACCTAATATAAGGGTTGAAGCTTCATAAAACAGTAGCCTCAGCCAGGCACGGTGGCTCACGCCAGTAATCCCAGCACTTTGGGAAGCCAAGGCAGGTGGATCACCTTAGGTCGGGAGTTCGAGACCAGTCTGACCAACATGGAGAAACCCCGTCTCTACTAAAAATACAAAATTAGGCACATGCCTGTAATCTCAGCTAATCGGGAGGCAGAAACAGGAGAATCACTTGAACTCGGGAGGTGGAGGTTGCAGTGAGCCGAGATCGTGCCATTGCACTGCAGCCTGGGCAACAAGAGAGAAACTCTGTCTCAGAAAAAAAAAATGGTAGCCTCCACCTGGTGACTATGAGTCATTCAACCCAAATTAGAAGGAGGGGAAGAAAGGCCTGTGTGTCTGCTGAGCCATCAGCCAAGCCAATAACTAAACTCCTGGCTAATCAAGCAATCCTTACCTGCTCACTCATCCATTTTGACGCTTTTGGGGTTTTTTGTTGTTGTTCTTCCTATCAATTTCTAGCAAAATTCATTTGTAAAGAACATCCACCCCATGTCAGCTAAATTAAGACAAGAGGGAACTCATCCGCAGCTGAGAGGCAATGGGAAGCACAGTCCCGGATGGATAATCAGGACAGGCAGAATGAGGGGGACAGGCCAGGACCAAGAGAACAGGTGGCTGTACCAAAGGCTCTTGAACGAGCTGCTGAACTTGCAGGTCTTCCTACCTTAGCCAGCTGCAGCAGCACCCCACACTCAGCTGGGGTGAGCAGCCCATCCAACACCGCCCGCTCCGACCCATTCAGCTGCCTGGAATCCTGGGTCAAGGTCACACCCTCCAGGAGAAGGACATCTGCCCGGGAAAAGACAGAGCAGAGATGGCTGAGGATCCCCTAAGGGCAGGCAGACCAGTAGCTGGCAGTACCCAGACCCTCGAGGCTCCTGCCTCCTCCCTCCCAGGAACTCACCCTTCCAGTAGGTCAAGGGCTTTGGCTTCGGGGGCTCATGATCCCAAGGCCTCTTCTCTTGATCCTCTCTCAGGGGTGAGAGATGTGCTCAGTGGGTGCACAGGACAGTCCAGACCTGACCTCCCAGCTCAGGCCAAGCCCCTCCCACCACAGGGCATCTCTTACCTGAGCTTTTCTCTAAGTGCCTCAGGGATGAGAGCTGCAGGGGTCCAGGGGTCCTGTGATTGATAGTCCAGAAAAGCATCATCACTCACCAAGCTCAGCCCCTAGAATCCCTGATATTAGAGCTGAAATACCTCATTAAGGTCCTCCTGTTTCCAGAGGGGAAGACAGAGGTAGGAAAAGCCCTGGACTCAGTGTAAAGAGCCCTGGGCAGGGGACCAAACTCTGTAACAAGTACAACTACAACTCAGATAGCACTTAGTATTTGCTAGATGCTATTCTAAGAGCTTTACTCATAGAAATGGAATTCATCCTTTAAAGTTCACAACAGTCTCATGAAACAGACAATATTAAAGTGCTCGTTTTGTAATTGAGAGCCCTGAGACACAGAGAAGTAAAGTAACATGCTCAAGATCACACAGCTACAAGTGATAGAATTAGGGTTTTTTTTGGTTCTGTTTTTTTGTTTTGAAACAGTCTCACTCTGTTGCCCAGGCTGGAGTGCAGTGGCACAATCTCGGCTCACTGCAACCTCCGCCTCCCAGGTTCAAGCGATTCTCCTGCCTCAGCCTCCTGAGTAGCTGGGACTACAGGCACCTGCCACCACGCCTGGTTAATTTTTTGTATTTTTAGTAGAGACAGGGTTTCACTATGTCGACCAGGCTGGTCTCATACTCCTGACTTCGTGATCTGCCTGCCTCAGCCTCCCAAAGCAGAGTTAGGTGTTTTGTGTGTTTGTTTGTTTTGTTTTTGAGACGGAATCTCACTCTGTTGCCCAGGCTAAAGTGCAGTGGCGCGATCTCAACTCACTGAAACCTCTGCCTCCCGGGTTCGAGCAATTCCCTGCCTCAGCCTCCTGAGTAGCTGGGATTATAGGTGCTTGCTACTACACCTGGCTAATTTTTGTATTTTTAGTAGAGACAGGGTTTCATCATCTTGACCAGGCTGGTCTCGAACTCCTGACCTCATAATCCACCTGCCTCAGCCTTCCAAAGTGCTGGGATTATAGGCGTGAGCCACCATGCCTGGCCAGAGTTAGATTTTAAACTAGCTTCAGGCCGGGCATGGTGGCTCACGCCTGTAGTCCCAGCACTTTAGGAGGCCAAGGCAGGTGGATCACCTGAGGTCAGGAGTTCGAGACCAGCCTGGCCAACATGGTGAAACCCTGTCTCTACTAAAAATACAAAAATTACCCAGGCATGGTGGCAGGCACCTGTAATCCTAGCTACTCTAGAGGCTGAGGCAGAGAGAATCGCTTGAACCCGGGAGGCAGAGGTTGCAGTGAGCAGAGATCGCACCATTATCCTCCAGCCTGGGCAGCAGAGCAAAGATTCTGTCTCCAAAAATAAAAATAAAAAACTAGCTTCAGAGTTCTCACATTTAACCAGGGGTTCTCAACCAGGACGCTTCTGCCCCCCAGGGATCATTAGGCAAAGTCGGGAAATGTTATTGATTGTCATGACTCAGGGGCTGTCAGTGTGCTATTGCTCTCTACTGGATAGAGACCAGGGAAGCTACTGAACACCCTCAAGTCATAGGACAGGCCCTGCCCTCAGCCCCAACAAAGAATTATCCAAAATATCAGATCAAAACATCAGTAGTGCCAGGAAGGCTGAGAACGCCTGCTTTATGCTCTAGTCCTAGCCATAGACAGCCACTGCCCCTCAGTTTCCTCTCATAACTACAAGAGGAGAAATCAAAGCAGCAGTAACAGAGCTTTCTGTATTTTGTTATCAAATGATGTGGTTTCAAAAGCCCTGTGAAATAGATGCGATTACTCCAACTTACAGGTAAGGAAATTGAGGCAGAGACAAGTTGAGGTTCAGAGGAGTTTGGGGCAGAGGAGGACTGACACTTAGGCCTGCGTGACCCCAAAGCCGCCCTTAACTACAGGCGCACTGCCTCCGTCCCTGTAAAATTGGGATGGCAGACTCTTCTCCGAGCCTCACGGCTTGGTGGGAAAATGGGAAACACTGCTGCAAACCGAAGGCCATCCCTCCTGGGAGCGCGGAAGGGTGGGATGGGACAGAATTGGAGTGACTCACAGGATCCCTGAAGCTGGTCCCCAGGTGCTCCATGGCATAGTAGAGCTGCCTCTTCTCCCCCAGGGATCGGAGGATGAAGCGCTGGATGTCCTGAGGGTGAGATGAGAGCAGTGAAGAGGGGCTGGAGAGCAGGAAAGCCCAGGCTCTCGGGCACTGCCTGCATGCTCCATGCTCTTTGAAATTGGCACCATGCCCCCTGGTTCCTTTGTTCAACGTTCCCCCTCAGCAGCTTCAGAGTGTCTGGGCTCAAACTGGAAAGGCTGTAGGGAGTGGCTGTGTGTGTAGAGTGTGTGTGTGTGTGTGTGTGTGCATGAGCTCGGGGGCTGGGGGCAAGCAGGAGTGAGGTAAAGGCAAGAGAGATGGGGCTGGGAGCTGGAATCAGAACTCCAGACTGCCGTGGGCAGCAGGGAGTGGGGATGAAAGTCAGATGCTGGACTTGGGGTCCTTTGGGTGACTAGAGTGCTTGGGTAAGAGGCCAGCGGGGGGCAGGGGCCCAGGTGACTTCTCAGGTCTATTTATTTGATTTGGGGCTACCTCCTGGTTAAGTGTGGAGAGGGGGTTACCTCTCTGGGTCCAAGGCCAGGTCTCGGCTCTCCCAATTGGGCCTGGTACTGGTTCAGAGCCTCCTTGGCAGCCTCATCCTCTGGGTAGAAGAGCAGGACGCTCAGGACATTTTCTATAGCCTGGGACAGATTGCCCACTGGAGAGGGAGGGACAAGGTCAGGGGTAGGGGGATGAAGACTTAGAGCACATTGATCCTTGGGCAGAGGCAGTGCTGGAGAAGGTGGTCTCCGGAGGCCAACCAGCCAACTCCACAAGCCCCCCTCCCACTGGCAGACAAGTTCAGCTGCTGCTTCTTTCAAACACTGGTGCAAACATACCTTAACTGGAGAGTTCAAAGAAGAGGAAGAGGGGGGAAATAAAGGAAGGTGAGAAGCAGCAAGGCAGAAGGAAGCCCATCTCCTGAGCTTGTCACAGGCGCCAAAGGAGAGCAAATTAGAGTCCTTGTGAAGTGGTGATTCCCATGGAGCCCTGACAGTGAAACTACAAATGCAGAGACAGATGAGAGGGATAGAGAGAGAGAGCTCAGGACAGCAACAGAGGCAAATCTTTGCTCCCTGTTTCCACCCTTCCCCAACTGACCCTGAGCATGGGCCTCGTGCAGCCGCCTCAGCTGGCTGGGAAGGAAGTCTGGGACAGGGAAGCTTCGACCAGGGCGTGTGGCCATCTCCTCCACACAGCGCTGCCGGCACTGCAGGACACGAACCCAGTGTCCTGCAAAGGAGACCCATGAGCCATTCAGCTTGTGCATGCCCCTCTCTTGGCACCAACCCATCTCCAACACACTCCCAGCCCCTTACCTGCAATGGCCTCATAGAGGCCCCCCTGGCTCCCAGCCCCATCCTCCTCCTCTTCTTCAGCCCCCTGCTGCTCCTCAGGCCCCTCGCAGTCAGCACGGCAGCTCTCCATCTGGGCCAGGCTCCCCTGCAGGGCCTCCTCTAGCCTGGGCAGTGCCAGTCCTGCTTCCTGGCGCCCCAGTAGCTCCAGGCTGGTGTCATAGACTGCCTGTTGGGGAAGGGAGCAGTCAGTCTTGAGATCCAGGGAGTTGCCAAATGAGACTGGGAGGTAGAGAGGAGTGTTGGCCTCATTTGGGGTAAGGATTCCATGTCCCCCTTCACCGTGGGGAAGAATAAGGGTGGGCCTCAGAATCATAATGTTGGAACACCAGACTCCAGTGATTATCCAGGAAGGAAACAAAGTCCTAGAGAAGGACTCCCCGCCTAGAGTCGCTGAGGATCATTACCCCATCTCTGGATGCTCAAGCCACACAGGGCCGCAGTTTAGTGAGGCCTGAGTATCCAGCCAGGGAAAGGCTGGGGGCAAGACTGGCGTAGTGCTGGGGATCTTACCCAGTGTGGGGGCGTCTCCAGGTCCCGGAAGCTCTGGGGCTGAACCCCCGACATTCGTCTGTACTTAGCCATGTCCTCCCGCATCTGCAGGTGCATCGGGTTTGCTACAAAGAAGGTATGTGCTGCTGCCGCTGCCAGATCCAGCTTCTTCAACTGAGGAGGCACAGGGAGGAGGGCATCAGAGCCCTGGGATGGGGGTCAGACCTCTGCCCTCTGGCCAGCCTCCCCATCCTACCTCAGATACACACTCTGGGTGCCCAAGAGCCTCATGAAAGACTGGCCAGTCAGAACCGCCCACCTCCCAAACTGCAGACCCCTAGAAGCCAGAACGTTGGGACTCTCAGAAGGCTGGCATCGAAGGAAAGGGGGTCTGAAGACGTCGGAGTTGGGTGGGACATGGGTCTCGGGACTTCAGGACCTCAGTTTGGGACACCAGGTGGAAGTGATGGCTTAAGTGGGGTGGGGAAGTGGGGGAGACCTGCGCAACTAGGCAAACCCGCAGGTCTCTAGGACCCTGGGCTGAGGTGAGTGCAACCGGCGCCCCGCTTCGCCAGCCACGTAGGCAGCTGCTGCGGTATCGGTAGCTGCGGCGTCCCCTGCCCGCCCGCAGAGGTCCAGCCTCGAGGGCCCCCAACCTTGCCTCCGTCTGCTCCTTCCTTTCCGAGGCTCCCTACAGCCCCAAGCAAAGGTTCATACTCACCACCACTCCCGACACCCACCCACCCACGCACACTTCCCGTCCGACGGCCGGTTTCACCCCCACCACCTCCGCTTCATTCCTAGGAAGAGGCGGCCCGGTCCCTCCATCTTCGATCTGCTCCCATTCCGCCTCACGACCCCCCGCCCCATTCCCACTCTGCTCGCACTCCCCTCGGCTGCTCCTCTGCGATCTCAACAGGTCCTCGCGGTCGCTTAGCCTGCTCTAAGGCAGAGGCCCGCGGTACGCCCCCAGCCCCGCCCGGGGCCCGGGCAGCAGCATTCCGCCCACTCCAGCGTAAAGTAGGGCAGAGTCGTGGTGAGGGCTGGGACCCTCGGAGCCGCCCGGCGCGCTCCCCACCTGGTAGTAGGCCCTCTGCAGGTAGTTGTAGGGCTCCCGACGGCGGAAAGCGTCCCGGAGCGCTCTCACCACGCGAAGCCGCGCCGCGCCCCCGGGGCCCAGCCTCCGCGCCGCGCACTGGGTCAGGCAGTCTGCGCGGCGGAGCGCGGCGCGGAGGAGCTGTTGCTCCCAGGAACCCTGCGTGGGTTCCGGCCCGGAGTCGGGCTCCGGGGCGCCGAGAAGCACCGCGGGGAGCGCAGCGCCCGGCTCGGCCGCGCAGCTCGCCCCGCAATCCAGCCGCGACCGGCCCAGCGCCGCCTGGCTCCGCAGCGCCTCCCGCAGTAGCGCCACGGCGGGAGCCCAAGCCCCAGCCGCGTAGGCGCGCAGCCCGTCCGCGTAGAGCAAGTCCGGGGCCTGCGGGGGCGCCCCCGGGGACAGCTGGGCCAGGCCGGGAGGCTCGGGGGACCCCGGGGGAGGCAGCAGCAGCAGTAGCAGCAGCGGCCGGAGGAGCCGGAGCATCGTGTCGGAGCCGCCGAGGGGAAATGCAGGAGACGAGAGGGAGGGAGAGGAAAGGGGAGAAGGGGGAGGGAATGAAAGGAAGGAGAGGCGGAGGGAGAGGAAGGGAGAAGGAAGGAGGGAGGCCGGGGTGGGGGGTGGGGGTGGGGGCTGAGACCCGACAGTGGGAGAGGCCCCTGTGAGAGATGGAGAGAGAAGAGTGCTGAGTGGAGAAAGCCGGTCTAGTGTGGAATGACAGGGAGAAACTGGGCGGAGGAGTAGGGCAAAAGGCGGGAACTGGAGCAGGCCTGGGCATCCATGGAGTACCAGCGGTGACTCCAGCCCCTGAGGCCTAGAGGTAACTACTGAGGCTGTGTTCCCTCCACACACACGCTTCTGGGTCCAGGAAAAGGAGTGTGGAAGCCGCCTCCCCTTCTCCCCCGCCACACACTCATCCACCCCTGCACTCCTTTGGAGAAAGAGCTTTAAAATACAGCAGGGAGGAGGTGTCCAGGCTGGGACACCACGTCAGCCCTGAGCCATTTCCTGCCCATAAAGTGAGCCCCTGGATGGATTTGGGGTTAGAAGGAGAGCTGGGTACTGTGCTGGAGCCGCGCTCTAAAACCACCTCAGCAAATCTGAACAGAGATCCTTCACACCCTAAACCAACAAAGTCGTGTGTCCTCAAGCCCCGCCCCCAGCAGGATCTGCTCCTCCCAGCCTGTCCCGGCGCGAGGCTGCTAGGCGGAGCATGTGATCATTTCTCCATGTGTCCTTCTGTGCCTCTGCCCCTGCCCTGTCGAGTCCTCTGTGAGCCGCTCCACCCTCCAAGCCCCTTTCCACCACAGTACACTGGACACTGAGGTTTCCATGGCAACACGTCAGACTTTAATACATTTTGCTAGGGGTGATGGAAGGTAGTAGGGCATCTGGTCACTTGGATGGGAGAGAGCAGGGCCTTCTGAGCCCTAGATCTAGCGCCCCATCTCCCCAGAGTCTGGAGGCAGCTGCCCTACTTTCAGGGCCAGAATGAGGTGTTACTCAGGCTTCCTCCTCTGAGTTCAGCAGGCCCACTTGGGCTCACAGGGTCAGCTGGGGAAAGATGGGGTTGCCTGGGCCCCAGGATCCTCCCCAAGCCCTTGCGCTTTCTTCACTCCCGGTCAGGGAGCAGCGTCTCCCTGCACTTAGTCCCAAAGGAAGTCCAACGGCTCTGCTCTCAGGGGACCCAAGGGAGAGTCGGCGGGGTGAGAGGCCCAGTGGCCGGGGCCGACGAGGAGAGTGCCCTGGTGAGGCAGTCGGAGAAGGCAGAGGTGTCTCATCGATGAAGGTGGTGATCTCCTCCCGGAAGAAACCAGGACCCCGTGCAGGTCCCCCACCTGACCCCAGAACCCCACTTTCCAAGAATTGGCGAAGGCTGGCCAGCCCCCCACCTTCAGCCTCCTCCTCGTCCTCCTCATCTTCCAGCCTGTGTCTTTGTCCCAGGTAGTCAGAAGGGCCCCCGAGGGCCCGGCTCTGTGCTGGCAGGACCCGGATGTCATCAGAGGATGACCACTTGTGCAGGAAGGAGCCTGGTGCCCGAGGGGTAGAGAAGATGTTTGTCTCATCATGGGACAGACGCCGGGATAGGGGGACCTGGGAAGAGGAGCGGGTAAGACCTGGAGGTGCTGCAGGGACAGAGGCAGAGGCAGGAACCAAGTGGGGACTCCTCAAGACGGTGCCACCTTCTTAACCTTCTGCAAAACATTTGCTCTGGTGGTCAAACTTAGCCCCACGAGGTCTGAAGGGCTGCCTCTCTTGCTATAGCTTTCTTTCACCCAGCTCTTATGGTGCCCTGAAAGCCAGGACTAGGGAAGAGGGGATTGGGGTGCGTTAACAGACACCGGAGAAAAGTGATAAGGGTCCCAAGGGTAGGAGATGTATCCCCCAGTTCCATACCTGTAAGTAGTGGACTCTCTCAAGAGGCGGGAAGAGCATGTGCCTTCCAGGCAGCAGCTTCATCTCGGCGGGGTCCCGGCTCCCAGGTCCAGTGGCTCCGTTAGCATCAAAGCGAACTTTGCAAACTCGGCCCTCTGCAAAGTCGTCACAGCCCCCATCTAGGAGAGAAAATTGGCAGAGGGGTTACAGGCAGGGAACGCTTACCCCTTCCCTACTGCCTTTATAAGCTCCCAGAGACCCCTTTAGTTCCCATTAGCCTGTATGTTTCAAGAGGACAGTGAGAGCGGCTCGCATTTGCTGCGTTCAGTGCTAAAACCTGAATGGAGTGCTTCATACATACAGATGAAGTTATTGAAACAATTACCTGCCCTCCCCCAAGAGCTGTCCCTAGAGCTGGGGGCCTCTCTCAGGAAGCTGAGCTTCCCCTTAGTGCCAGAGCGGGGCAGCGTGGGCTTCTGGAGGGGAGCCTAGGCCCAGTGAAGGGAGCCCTGAGTGCTGCAGGAAGCAGTGACAGCAGGGTGCCGGCTTAGGGAAAGGGGAGCCCAGGGTGGTGCAGGTTCTGTCCAGTAGGGGGCACTCCAGGGCAGCCCATCCTCCGGCTGAGAAGGAGCGGCAGAAAAGGGAATAGATAGATGTCCAGGAAAGCCAAAGCCCAGTCCCTCCTCTGACCGTCATCGCCATCCTCCTCAGACATGATGGCCACGCACTGCTCCCACACTGTGCGCACGTCGGCGCGGTAGCGCTCGCAGGACCAGATGAAGGAGGGCAGCAGCAGCGTCTGTGCCATGGAGCACCACAGCACAGCCAGCACCATCCAGGGCGGCGCCGAGTCCGACTTGAGGGAGAAGAAACTCACCACCTGGGGAAGGGTGGGAACGGGCTGGGTCAGGGCCAGAGCCGAGGAGCCTACCTGACCCCCATATCCTAGTGCGGCTGGTGAGAAATACGCCGGAAGTGATGCCTGATCCCTGTGATCCAACAGAGGTGAAGCTGGAGGTGGAGATGGAGTGAACAGAGGGAAGGGACTGACTCAGAGGAAGGTTGGGGAGAGTGCTGGAGACAGAGCCCTGTGGTCAGGAGGGAGAGGAACAGAGGTGGAGCAGGAAGCATGGAGACAGAGAGGAACCCAGGACCAGGGATTTGATGGGGTGGTGGGGTGAGCCCTATGGGGTTTTCCCCCAAGAATGCCCAGTGACCATGTGGCATCCAGGGGGACGGAGCGAATGGAACGTGGAGCTCAGCAGCTGGATGAGAGGTCTGCGGCTGAACCTTGATGCTGCAGGATGGATGACGGAGCTGGAGGACAGGCAGTGAAACTGAAGGACGATGATGGAGCTGAGGAGTGGGAACTGAAGCAGGTGCTGGAGCTGGGGGAGACAGGGTAGTGGGAACTAGAAGACAGATGATAAAGATGGGGACCACAGATGGAGTGCAGGATGGACACAGGAGAGGAAGATGGATGATGGAACTGGAGGAGAGATGACGGAGCTGCTGTATGGCTGATGAAGTTGGAGGTCAGGTGATGATGCTGAGGCCTGGATATTGGGGAGAACAGGTGGGGAGGACCCGGATCTCACCAAGATGGGCACCCCTGTGAGTGAGTCATAGAGAAAGACGATGGCGCTGACCAAGTTGGTGACCTGCAGGGACGTCTTGGCAGACTCTGAGCCATCCAGCGAGGACCGCCGCTTCCCTCGGGCATCCTCCACCACAATGGCTGGCACCTCAAAAGCTGGCCGGGTACCCAAGCCCCCTGGCCCACCCGCTTTGGCCCCCCCACCACCCCCCACTCTCCGGGCCTGCCGAGCCCTCCTGGGCCGGGCCCACAGTGTCTGGTAGAAGGTGATGGCCACGCAGACCAGCCCCATGACAATGCCCCCAAGTAGCAAGAGGCTGAAGCAGACACCAAAGCCGAGGCCGATCTTGGAGACGATGAACTGGCAGCCGCGGGCATAGTAGCGCTCGCCGTTGTTGTGCCAGCCAATGGAGGGCAGCGTGGAGAGGATGAAACTGACCATCCAGATGCCCATGACGGCGTGCAGCGCCTGCTTCTTGGCGTTGCTGAGGCGGTAGTTGACGGGCCAGCGCACCATCCACATGCGATGGTAGGAGAGCGAGGCGACCGTGAAGCAGGTGGCCAGGGCCAGGGTGTAGTAGGTGGACACGAAGACCTTGCAGATGCTCTCATTCCAGTCATAGTCGGAGGAAGCCTGACGCCGTAGCTGCACCACCGCGAAGGTGGTGAGGGGCACAGCTGCCATGAGGATGTGTGTGCCCGCCAGGAAGCAGAGCAGCAGCTCCAGCGGCTTGTGCTTCTGCTGCTTGGCCGAGATGCTGAGGATGATCCAGGCGTTGGCCAGCAGCGCCAGGAGCCCACAGGCCAGCCAGGACAATGCGTTGGAGCGCAGGGAGGCCTCCTCTGCCCCCACCCCGCCCCGAGCCATCCTATCCTCAGCCCCCCACCCCCTTGAGCTCCGTGGGGGTGGGGGCTAGGTCTCACCCAGGAGCCCCACTCACACACATGCCCATGGTGCCCACAATCCTTGCCCTGTTGGCAGGCAGGCCGCCCCCAGGCCCACCCCGGTGCTCAGCATTGCATGATCGACCCAGCTGAGGGCAGATATGGAGGGCAGGGGAGGAGACTGAGGGTCAGCAGAGACAGTCCTCAGCTTTCATACTGGGCGGGGCCTTCCTTAAGCATCCCTGCAGTTGATGGGCAAGCTGGCTACTTTCCCAACTATGAGGCTGGCTGGGGGGGTTCTGGTCCCCGTGCTGGGACTTCCAGGTCTCTTTTTCCTCTGGTTCTTGACCAGTCAGTAATCTTCTGGATGCCCCAGGGATTTGGGGGTGGGGCCCAGCCCCCTGGACAGGCTGCAAGGGAAAGATGAGATGTGGGAGGGAGAGGGCAAAGGTAGGGCCTAGGCTGTTCTCCAGCCTCCTGTGCCCACCTTCTTGAAACTATAGGCAGGACTGATTACCAGGGCCCCGAGGATCATTCGGAACGTTCCTTTGCCTTAAATCAGACAGCCAAACACCCAGCACAGATGAGAGCCCCACTCTTCCATACCTCTAGGGAAGAAGGTATTCCCACCTCCCTGTCTCCTTTAGCCATTTCTCCTCTGCCCTGGAACTCCCAGGTTCCTTCTTCAAACATCCCCTGCTCAGCACTACACCCCTATCTTCCTGTCCCTAAACGTCTCTTCAGAGCTACTGATGGAAGACACATGACTGGTTTCCTCTTAAGCGTTCACCGCACCGTGAACTGGGATGTGACATCACAGCCTTTCTCCCCTACCTGCCGGTCTGCTGGATGCGGGGGTCTTGGTGCTTAGCCCCTACTTCCCCAAGCCTGGGTATATCACCCTCCAGCTACCCAGATCTGGGAAAATGGGAATAAGGAGTCTGGGACCGAAGGGGGTGCTAGGGAACCTGAAGGCGGGGAAACCGCTGACATCAGATGCATCCAGAAATGGAAAGAGGGGGAACTAGGGAGAAGGAGGAGAGTTTGAGCAGAAGAGAAAGAGGGGGCAAAGTGGTAGTATCTGAAAATAGCAGGAAAAGCTCAAACCCCCTGGAGAGGAGGCTTTGGAGGGAGGAGGGATTGGAGGAGGGAGGGGAGCAGGGCTAGGAGGCTGAGAAGAAAAGCCAAATGTTCAATAAGGTGCCGACTGCAACGGGGAGACCTTGATTCTTTCCTCCCTGGCCAGAGCCTCAGTTTCCCTCTGATGGGAGGAAGGATGGTCCCAGTTTTAGTGGGTGACTCTGAGCTTCAGTGAGCCCTGGGAAGGGGGTAGGAGGGAATCGGGTGAAACCCTGAACAGAGAGGGGCTGTAAGGAAGGGGGTAATGGCTTTAGGGTAAATGGGGTGAAAATGGGGCACAGCAGTGAAAGGGTCTGTTTCCCGTGGAAACAGCTCACACCCTTGCCTTCTCCAAGAGGTCCTGGTCCACCCCCACCCTTGGCTTCCCTCCGGAGTCCAGTACACCCTAGTTGCCATGGCAATGGCCAGCCAGAGGGAGGTGGAGGGACTTGGCCAAGAGCAGCCCCCAGTGTCCTCTCCTACAGCCTCAGACCCCTTCCCACCCACCTCCACCCAGGCACAGCTGGTGGGTTCAGGAAGAAGGAGATAGGGAGTCAGAGAAGGAAGGAGGCAGGAAGGATGTGAAGGACAGAGAGAGGGAGGTGAAGGACAGGGAGAAATCAGAGGAAGGTAGGAGGGGGATCTGGGAGGTTCCCTGGCCAACACTGTCTCTCGCCCTTTGGGGTAAAGGGGTAAGGTCAGGCGGCTCCTCCCTCCTGTCCCCCTCCAGGTTCTCCAGGGCAGAAACAGCAAGTGGCTGGGGAGGAGGGGCTGGCCAAGGGGAGAGGAGGCAGCTGGGGGGTGGAAAGGGGAGGCGACGGGGGGACGGGTCAGGGGTCGGCTTACCTCAGGCTGCGCCCAGCACTGCCTTGAAGACTGCACTCCCAACGCGGCTCTCTCAGGCTCCCGCTGCCTGCCGGCTCCAGCTCGCCCGCCCTCCTCCCTCCTTCCCTTTCTCCCTCCCTCCTTCCCCGCTGGGCCTCCCTCCTCCCCCCTCAGTCTCGGCCTCCTGGGCTCAGCCCGCGGCTCACTCAGTCTCTGCCCCTCTCACTCTCCAGGACCCCCTCTCCTGGGGTCATCCTGCCAGTGAGTGCAGGCTAGCGGGACTGCAGGACAGCTTTGTCGCGGGGAACGCATGTAGGGTGGGGAAGTGGACGGTGGTGACTAGGGGAGGAGGGGCAAGGAAGGCGCCGAGAGGGAGAGGGTGAGGAGGAGGGCTGGGAACCGGCTTCATTGGTGAAATGGTTCATGTCCTGCCCCCACTCTTTCCCGTTTTTCAACACGAACACAAGCTCCTAGAGGCAGCTGGTGTTGTTGGGGACTGAGGAGCTGGCTGTTCGGGGAGGAGGAAGTGTGTGTCGCCGTGTGCATCTGTGTAAGGGCTGGACCTTGGGTTTGGGAGCGAGGGGCTCACAGTGCACGCTGAGGCTGCTTGTGGAGTTGGGGGTGGGTGTGCATGAGCTAAAAGGATGTGGGCACATGCACACACACACACACTCACACTCTGCTTCCTCCTCCTGGAACACACACATGTTGGGGATACAATTTGCACACACGTTACAGCTTCTCATAGTCCTTTCTCTGCCACACACATATACACCAGGAGTGCTCACACCACCCTGAGTGTCTCCCCCACAGTATATCACACACGTGTAATTACAGAGTCTCAGCCTCACACACGCACAGGCCCACGTAGAGCCCTTTGGGGTGTGGAGGTGGGCAGCCAGCATCCACAGAATTTTTCCCTCTCCAGGGAAACTTCGTCTCCTTCCTGGGACACACTCTGCAGACAACTCTCCTCTGGGTCAGACCCCAAAGACCAAAAGATTCCTGGTCCCCAGAGAAGGGGTCTCTCTCTCTCTCTCTCTCACACACACACACACACACACACACACACACACACACAGGACGAGCATCTTCTTTATAGTAAGTTTATTGTATTTTTCTTTCAGCTCAGGGGAGCAGGGGTGGAGAGTGGGTGCAAATGCAAAGTAAGCAAATTGAGAGCTCCAGCAGCAATAGGGTGGTCTTCCTGGAAGAGGCAGGCTTTAAAGATAGGAGGAGAAGGAAAGAGGGAAAAGGCGTTGGGACTGAGGGAAGTGGTGAGGAAGGGTAGGAAGAGAGGGGATCCTGAGCGAAATGGATCAAGAAGAGGAAGAAGATTTGTGACCCTGATTTCCCTGTGTCCTGAATGGTCTTGGATGAGGGTGAAGAGGGGCATGGGGCAGGCACAGAGGCTGGCACAATCACCTTTGTGGTCCCTTAGAGGCTAGCCACCCCGTCTCCCAGCAAAGCTCACTTCCAGAAGGTTCTGCACAGGGTGAGTGGCTGGTCACTGGGCATTCTCTCCCACAGGGCCTGTGCTCCCAGCCTCCACTCTGAGGAGAGCCAAAGGCTTTGTCCTCTGGTAACAGGACTCTGCCACCAGAAGGTGATGAAGGAGAGATTTTAGACAGGGAGGCCTTCATCCATGCTCATAAACTCTCTGAGATGGGTCTTCCCATGGGTGCTGTGCTCCTGTGAACCCAAAAGTACTCACTGAGGACCCACCACTAGCCACTGCTGAGAGCCGTGTAGCATTTGTCGCTGCATTCAAGAGGCAGCAGTGGAACTTGGGACAATGGGCCTGGGTTAGCCCCAACTCCAGCGTTTGTATGATTTTGGGTAATCAATCATCTAGCCTCTCCAAGTTCTGGTTCTGGTCTATAAACTGGGAATGATCACTTTCGTTCTGTTACTGCCAGCCTTGTAGGGTTTTTGTAAGTCTCAAATAGACAGAGGATGTGAAACATCTCTTGTGGCTGTGTACATGGGGATATGTCCAGAGGGGCTGTTTATGCAAGGTCAGGACATGAGTCTGTGGCCCTGCCCACACAGGGTGAGAGGCGGGCGGCTTGGGGCAGGAGGTGCTGGCTGTCAGAAGCCTTTGGCTCTGCATCCAACCTTGACTGGCTTGGCTGTGTGATTCTGTGCAAGTTCCTGCCCTCTGTGGTCCCAGGGTCCTGTCCTGTAAAACAACAGTCCCGGGTTCCATGCTTCCAGACACCCAGCCTCACTCTCCATGCCAGGCAGGGCTGGCCCTGGACACTCCCCTGGGATCCAAATGGGCAGTAGGGAGAGGGTCAGAGAGAAATAATGAGAGAAGGGCCAGGGCTTGAAGGGAAAGGAAGTGGGGGAAGAATGGTGTGATTAAGCCTCTGGAAAATTGAGAGCAACACTCAACCGATAAAGCTGGGGCCTAGCCCAGGGGGTGGGAACAGAGGAGGAGAAACAATGAGAAATTGTGGAGCAGGAGAACAGGAGGCCAGAGGCCTGGGATCTGCTACATTCATCTGGTCCACAGGCCATGAGCCCAATGGGAAACGTGGGGCAGACCCCTGGGGAGGCTGCGAGTGGGATCTCCTGGGCCTCATGCCTCAAATGGGGCCACATGTCTTCTGAAACCGGCTGCAGGAACAAAGAAGGGGAGGAGGTTAGAACACCCCTTTGTGTTCTAACACTCCCATGGCTTTTCTTTTCCAATGCAGTGCTAGCCTCTGGACCACAGCTGCAGAATGAGTCCAGAAAGGCCCTGGCCTGCTGCTCCTTCAGCTGCCCTCCCACTCCTGCCTCCTTCCTAGCTCCTGACCATCTTTTCCCACCCCTCCATCCTCTCCACCACACCCCTTCAGCCCCCATCTCCTCTCCACCACCCCCACCTCTCCCTCCTCAACTCCTTCCTCCTCTCCATCCTCCCATCCTGCCCCTGTTTGTTCCCCTTCCTCCCCCTCCCCTCTCCCTCCTTCCCCTCCCCCACCCCTCTCCCTCCCTCCCCTCTCCCTTTCCCCTCCCCCAACCCCTCCTCCCAGACCCTTACTGGGGGCACTGGCAGGTCTTCTTCTCACTGAGAAGTCTCTTGATCTGAGACATCCGCTCTGCTTGGCGCTGTCCAGGGACAAGGAAGGGAGTCATGAGGGTCCCCGGCCTCCAGAAGGGAGGTGCCCCTTGGTGGGGGCTGTGGGGGAAGCTGGGAGAGGAGAAGCAGTTACCTGGCTCAGGCTATCTATCCTGGAATTAACTCTCTGCTCCTTCCTGTCTCTCCCTCGATAGGGATCTGGGACAGGGCAGCAAGGGAGCTTAGGGGTGGGCAGAGGGAGCCAGGCAAGAGTCTCCTGGTACAGGACTCAGGGGCTTGAGGGTTGAGGGCCCTGTGGGGACCTGGCGTGGGGTCACTCACCCTTCGATGCCGGCATCTGACACAGAAGAAGATGCCTAGCCCAGTAAAAACCAGGAGGCCCGCGACACCCCCCGGCACAATCAGGGCCATTGGCTGCACCGGGGGAGACCATGTGGGCAGAACTGCGAGAGAGAGAAATGTGCTCAATGCACCACCCTCCTCCGGGAAGCAGGGGACTGCCCCCCAACCCCTCCTGGCCAGTTTTGGGTTTGATCCTGGGGTTGGGAGAGAGGGGTGGGGTGCCTGGGGGCTCTCAAAGGCTGCCAGGGCTGGGGAAACGGTTTTATGTTTTGTTTTGTTTTGTTTGAGACGGAGTTTCGCTCTTGTTACCCAGGCTGGAGTGCAATGGCGCGATCTCGGCTCACCACAACCTCCGCCTCCTGGGTTCAGGCAATTCTCCTGCCTCAGCCTCCCGAGTAGCTGGGATTACAGGCATGTGCCACCATGCCCAGCTAATTTTTTGTATTTTTAGTAGAGATAGGGTTTCACCATGTTGACCAGGATGGCCTCCATCTCTTGACCTCATGATCCACCCGCCTCGGCCTCCCAAAGTGCTGAGATTACAGGCGTGAGCCACCGTGCCCGGCCGCGGTTTTGTGTTTTAGAGACCATGGGTCACTCTGGAGATGTAGAAACAGTGGCCTAGACCCTGGTGTGTGTGTGTGTGTGTGTGTATGTGTAAGCGAGTGTGTGTGAATATGTGAGTGCATGTGTGTGTGTATGAATATGTGTGTCTGAGTGTGTGGGTGTGGGTAGGACTATGTGCGTAAATGTGTGAGTATATGTGTGTGTGTATGTGTGCGTGAGTGCATGTGAGTACATGGATGTGAGTGTGAGTGTGGATGTGTGTAGTATGTGTATGCATGTGTCCGTGTGTGTGTGTGACTGTGTGTGATGTGTATGACTGTGTGTGTGTATGAGTGCATATGTGAGTGTGTGTGTGAGTGCATGTGAGTGTGTGTGAGAATACATGTGTGCATGAGTGCATGTGAGTACATGGATGTGAGTGTGGGTGTGGATGTGTGTAGTATGTGTATGCATGTGTCCGTGTGTGTGTGTGACGGTGTGTGATGTATATGACTGTGTGTGTGTATGAGTGCATATATGAGTGTGTGAGTGTGTGTGTGAGTGCATGTGAGTGTGTGAGAATACATGTGTGCATGAGTGCATGTGAGTACATAGATGTGAGTGTGGGTGTGGATGTATGTAGTATGTGTATGCATGTGTCCGTGTGTGTGTGACTGTGTGTGTGTATGTGAGAGTGCATATGTGAGTGCGTGAGTGTGTGTGTTAGTGTGTGTCTGGATTTGGAGAAAAGCCAGGAGACAGGAAGGGGGCTCTTAGTCAGGTGGGCCCCATTCCACGGCTGTAGACCTGAGGGAGTGGGAACTTGCAGAATGGCAGTTGGCAGCCTAGAGCCCAGGACCACACCCCACCACACCTCATCACTTCTATGCCTCCAGGACACCATATCCATAACCCCCCAACTCAGGCATTGGGAGGCTGGAACTCTGGGATGGTCTCTGCCAACCACAGGAAGGTCCCGCAGGGCAGGAGGCAGAGGCCACGGAACCTGGGTCCTTACCCTCGACCTTGGATTCCAGCAGGACCTGTCCTGAGTCACTCAGCAGACACTGCCACACCCCCGCCTCAGGGTTCAGCACCCACACCGCCTTCTCCTGCTTGGAGACCTTTGCCTCCTGGTTCTCCAGTTTCAAGCTCAGCATCAGCTTAGGGGAGGTGGGTCCCCACACCTCACAGGTCAAATTGTTCTGGAGCTGAGTTGCTGCAGAGGAAGGAGAGGCTGAGATTGCAAGCCTGGGTCTCTAGGTCCCCAGCACCTTCAAGCTCTAAGGAGATTCAGTAGAACAATTAAAATGATACTCTACATGGGCGGCCTTCTTTTAGCCTTTTATAGCAGGTTTTCATCCAGTCGTATGAGGAAAAACAGCGTTTGGGGTCCAGTGGTATTGGATTTGAATCCCAGCTCCACTGCTTAGCAGCTGTGTGTCTCTGGACAAGTGACTTAACAACCTGTGCCCGCCAGTAGTTAAAGGCATGCATACATGTAAAGTGTTTGGATGGGGCTGGCACATGCTAAGCAACAAGTCTTAGCCATTATTATTTGTGGAGTTGTTACGATGATAAGGAGATGAGGAAGCCAGAAACTCAATTTGGAGCTTGACATTATCATCATTACTATGGTACAGAGAACAGATTTCATTATCCTCATTAGACAGGTCAGGAAGCAGGCCGGAAGTGGGAGGGGGCTTAGCCAGGGTCACAAAGGGTTGGTCACAGGCAGAACTGAAACCCTGGTTCTTAGCCCAAGTGCTTTGGGGATCTTCAGTGAAGCCAGCCCCAAGCTGGCTCATGGAGGTGGCAGTTCAAAACCAGCCCCAAACCCAGAGGGCCCTCCCTCACTTCATCCAGGTGACCAGGGCCTAGGCATCCTTTCCTGGGGCCTGGCCTGCCTCGGAAGGAGCCCTGGGCCAGGCCCCTCCACCTCCTTCCTTTACCCTCCCTTCCCTGGCCTGGCCCCTCACCTCTCATCACCACAAGGTTCACTTTCTGATGCAACTTTCCCGTTTTCCCTTTAAGAGCCAGGGTGAAGTTTCCGGAGCCAGCATACTGAGGCAAGGCCTGGGGCAGGGTGAGGTGAAGCGGAAGCTTCTTGCCCATCCTGAGCTTGGGGTCCTGGGTAACCACTTTTACACACACCTCCTGGCTCGTCAGGTTGAAGGAGATCCAGGACTTGGAGGAGGAAGCCTTCTCCGCCTGCCAGCACAGCTCGCCACTGCCCGTCAGCTTTTCAGCTGCAAAGGCGAGTGGGAAGGAGAACTCCACCTGTTCCCCCTCTTTCTTATACACTGTGCTGGAGGCCTGCTGGAAAGCTGGAGGTGGGAAGGGAGAGACCCTGGGTGAGGAGACAGGAAGATGAGGGTGCACAGGTGGAGTCGGCATGTGGGGGCGGCAGAGCAATGGAAAAGGACCAGGTGGCCCAGACACCCACCTCATCATTTCAGATACTTCAGTTCCTTCCTGCCTCTCCAGCCTTCCCTCCCCTCTTCCACCCAGCGTTTGCCTACAGCAGACCACTTCCCTCCTCCCTGAAGCCATCACAGAGCAGCCCAGCCATAGGGGATCCTCACTGTCTTCAGGATTCCTGGACACAGAGGCCATTTGGCCTCCACTCCTTAAGGGCATAATTTCATCACCCGTCACAACATAAGAGCGAACACTTAACTCGGGCTTACTCTGTGCCGGGCACCGTTTTCAGTGCCTTGTGTCTATCAGTCCTCACCTTAATACAACAAGGTAACCACTGTGCCACTTAACATTATCCTCATTTCACAGAGGCTGAAACCAAGGCACAGAGAGGTTCAGTAACACCAAGGTCACATGGTGGTGGCAGAACCAGGATTTCAATCAGGGTCCATGCACTAAATTGGCACACTGCACTACCTTATGTCACATAAGCACCCAGGGGGACAGGATCCGGGGTAGGACCTTGGTCTCCTCACAGTGCCCGGCTCAGGGGTTCAGAGGTGCAACACAGAACCTCATCAAGGCTGGCTTGCTGGTGTTAGTGTCCCTGAGTAAATGGATTTGCCAACTTGGTAGGGGTGGGGAGCTCACTCCACCTTTGGGGCCTCCAGGAGCCTCTGGGGCCTCTCGCATCCTTACCTTCCCCAGCCCTTCCTTTCTCCATGTCCACCACACTGAGGGATGACTGTCGATCCACTCACTGGGGACGAGGGCCCCAGTGAGTCCCTCAAGTCAGACCTCAGCTCTAGGGGACCTAGCCTTTGCCACTCTGACCTCCCAGCACCAGACCCAGAAGCAGAAGGAGGGCCTGTCAGCCCCTGAAGCAGGGAGGAGACTGTGGGGAGAGGGGCTTCCCTTACCTAGTACCACGACGTTTATTTTGAACAACAGCTCCGGGTGCTGGGAGACGGTGCATTTCCAGGTGCCACTATCCTGGATCTCCAGCTGAGATACAGAAAGGGTCTTCATCCCCTGTATCCTTTTACCCCGTGGACTCGTGCATTCCACTGAGGGGCTACTACCAGGGGGGCTCTCCAAGGTCAGGGTCAGGCTCTGCCCCTGAAGCAGGTGGGTGTCAGGGCTGGCAGTCACTGTGGAGGGAACAGTGTGTGCCAGCTGGGTCACACACATATCATCCCCAAGGAGAAGACAGGAGACAGGAGACCAAGCAGAGGACAGGAGACCAAGATCACCTCTCCATTATCCCTGTCCCGACATCACCTTCCTCCCAGCACCAAGCTGCCCACCCCCAGGCAAAATAGGGTTTCCCTCTCCCCTCCTCTCTGTCTTCTTTCCTTCTCTCCTCTCACCCTCTCTTCCCCAGTCTCTCTCCTTCCTTCCCTTGTTTCCTTCCCTTGTCTTTTCTTTTCCCAAGACCTCTTCCCTCCTCTGCCCCACCACCATCCCCCACCTGATCAAGAAGGGTTCGAAGAGATTTGGAGGCCAGTTTGGCAGCCTGGTCCTCCTGGGCCCGCTTCGGTATCACCAGCTCAGGCTGGATTTGGTGCAGGGGCAGGAGTAGTGGGGAAGGGAGCCAGGCGGGAGGTATCCTCATCCCCACCTGCCCCACTCACATCCGAACACCTGCAATTCCACCTCCTCCTTCTTTCTCTCCACTTCACAGATGTAAGTCTCTGAGTCTTCTACCTGAACATTCTTGATGATCAGGGGAAAGGATCCTCGGTCCCAAGAGCTTTTCTTTGAGTCAATGCGATCGGCCAGCTTGGATTGACCTGGGAGTAGAAGACATACGGGGGAGGCTGAGGCTCTTCTGATCTCAGATGCTAATTTCCTGCAACATCTGCTCCTCGTTCTAATTGAGAACTCCAGTCTGGCAAGGAGGTCCCATCATATCCATTTACCTGGCTGGGACAGTAGCTCACAAATACAAATAAAATCATATCCTTATTTGGAGAGCACTAACTCCTACAAGCCAAACATTTTACAGGCATCATCTCAGTAATCTCCACGATAAATTTCAAGAAATAGATACTGTCAACACTGTTTTGCTTATTTTGCAGATGGGGAAACTGAGACTCAGAGAGATTAGGCAATTGCCCAAGTTCTCACACATTGAGATTAAGTAATTGCCCAACTCTCACACATTGTAGGAGAATAAACCAGCACAATTTCTTTGGAGGGTAATTTGTAATACGTATCAGAATTACAAATGCATGTACAAAACCAAATGTCCACCAATAAAGAATAGATTAAATAAACTGGGCGAAGTGGCTCACACCTGTAATCCCAGCACTTTGGGAGGCCAAGGCGGGTAGATCACCTGAGGTCAGGAGTTCAAGACTAGCCTGGCCAACATGGTGAAACCCTGTCTCTACTAAAAATACAAAAATTAGCCGGGAGTGGTGGCTTGAACCTGGGAGGGAGAGGTTGCAGTGAGCTGAGATCTCGCACTGCACTGCAGACTGGGCTACAGAGTGAGACTCCATCTAAAAAAAAAAAAAAGAATAGGTTAAATAGATCATAGCTCACCCATTCAGTGGATTGCTGTGTAGCCATAAGAGAAGAATGAGGAAGTGCTTTGTATACTGATTTGGAACCGTATTTAAGAAACATCATTAACTAATAAAGCAAGATATTAAATAGTCTACTATTTGTTTTTAAAGGAGGGGAATATATATGCCTTATATGAAAAGAATATTTCTCGAATTAAACATAAGAAAATGAGGTCATTAAGGCCAGGTGCAGTGGCTCATGCCTGTAATCCTAGTACTTACAGAGGCCGAGGTGAGCGGATCTCAAGGTCAGGTGTTCAAGACCAGCCTGGCCATCATGGTGAAATCCCCATCTCTACTTAAAAAAAAAAAGACAAAAAGTAGCCAGGCATGGTGGCGGGTGACTGTAATCCCAGCTACTTGGGAGGCTGAGGCAGGCAAATCACTTGAACCCAGGAGGCAGAGGTTGCAGTGAGCCAAGATCGTGCCACTGCACTCCAGCCTAGGCGACAGAGCAAGACTCTGTCTCAAAAAAAAAAAAAAGAAAAAAGAAAGAAAATGAGGCCAGGCGTGGTGGAAATATCTCATCCCAGCTTTTTGAAAAATAGAGGTGTAAGGATCGTTTGAGCCCAGGAGTTCGAGACCAACCTGGGCAACATGTCAAAACCCCATCTTTAAAAAAAGTTTTTTTTAATTAGCCATCTTGGGAGGCTGAGTTTGGAGGATCACCTGACAAAGGTTGCCGTGAAACAAACGAGATGGCACAACTGCACTCCAGTCTGGGTGATAGAGTGAGACTTTGTCTCAAAAAAAAAAAAAATTATCTGGCTGTGGAGGTGCATGCCAGTAGCCCCAGCTACACCAGAGGCTGAGGTAGGAGGATCACCTGACCTGGGAGGTCAAGGCTGCAGTGAGCTATGATCATGCCACTGTACTCCACACTGGGCAACAGAATGAGATCTTGTTTAAAAAAAAAAAAAAGAACTGGGAGACTGAGTCACAAGAATCGCTTGAACCTGGGAGGCGGAGGTTGCAGTGAGCCGAGATTGCGCCAATGCACTCCAGCCTGGGTAACAAGAGAGAAACTGTGTCTCAAAAAAAAAAAAAAAAGGAATTTTTGGTTGGGTGCAGTGACTCATGCCTGGAATCCCAGCACTTTGGGAGTCCGAGGTGGTGAATCACTCGAGGTCAGGAGTTCTAGACCAGCCTGGCCAACATGGTAAAACCCAGTCTCTACAAAAAAAAAAAAAAATTAGCCGGGACATAGTGACACATGCCTATAATCTCAGCTACTCAGGAGGCTGAGACAGGAGAATTGCTTGAACCCATAAAGCAAAGTTTGCAGTGAGCTGAGATCATGTCACTGTACTCCAGCCTGGGAGACAGAGTGAGACTCTCAAAAAAAAAAAGAAAAAAGTAAAAAAGTAAAAATAATTCGGGCTGCTTCACTATGCATCCACTATCTCTGGAAGGTTCTTCTGGCATAGGCATGTGTCTCCTTTGGCCTCCTCTTGTAAAATCTAACAGCCATCACCAAGGGGAAGTTCTCTTTAGCTGCGCATTTTCTGGGTGCAGTGGCAGCTCCAGAATCCCTGTAGAAGAGGGCTTTAGAAGCTAAATTTACACAGCCAACACTTCTGTTTTGTTTTGTTTTTACTTAGAATGTATATTTGGAGAAGTGAGGCAAAGGTGGCTCAGACTAAAGCCTCTCACCCAGCTTGGCACTGGCCCTGCCCTCCTGAGATGCCCAGGCCCTCTCCCTCCTTCTGCCTTGGTGTGGGAGCCTGGATACCAGCTCAGCCACTTGCTCTCCTTTCTCTCCTCTTCCCCACCACACAGTCCTCTTTCCCACTGCTCAGCTCCCCCTGTCCAGGAGCCCCTTCCAGACAACCTCACAGCCAGGGCACACAGCTGCCCCCAAGCTTCCCCGGAGCATGGTGGGTGCCCAATCCACCCACCCCCACCCACAGCTTCACACATTTTTTTTTTTTTTAAGACAGAGTCTCGCTCTGTCGCCCAGGCTGGAGTGCAGTGGCACAATCTCAGCTCACTGCAACCTCTGCCTTCCAGGTTCAAGCAATTCTCCTGCCTCAGCCTCCCAAGTAGCTGGTACTACAGGCGTGCACCACCACACCCAGCTAATTTTTGTATTTTTAATACAGATGGGATTTCACAATGTTGGCCAGGATGGTATTGATCCCTTGACCTCGTGATCCACCTGCCTTGGCCTCCCAAAGTGCTGGGATTACAGGCGTGAACCACCGTGCCCGGCCCACACTTTTTTTAAATGTCCCTACTCAAGACAACTTGTACCCAACCTCCCCTTTGATTTGTTCCTTCAGTGGTTCCTGCCCTACTTGCTGTCCCCCCTGGATCTTCACTCTGTTTTAATTCCCCAGCTTATCCTGAAATTCAACTACATTCCTTTCACAATTCCTTTACCAAACTTCTTAAAAGCGTGGCCTACTCTGCTTCTGCCCTGTTTTCCTCCTCTTTTGCTCCTCTCCTCCATTTCCAAGTACGATTCGTTTTTATTCATCTTGAACTCTTGCTCTGACATCTACGTTTACGTGTTGTCCCAGACTCTGTCTTTGGTCCTCTTCCCCATTTCTACAGATATTCTAAATTCCACCACATCCCCAGTCAGCTCTGCAGATGGTGGCTAAGTTGTTACTGCCAGTCCCCGGCCCCTCTCCTCAATTCTAGGCACACACTTCCAATGGTCCAAGAGATAAGTTTATGTTAGGATCCTGCCATCACCCCAAATGCAACTGGTTCAAAATGAAATGTATCACCCTCCTTCCAAAATAACTCTGCCTCCTTGCTTCCCTTTTCCTCTTTTTTTTTTTTTGAGATGGAGTTTCCCTCTTATTACCCAGGCTGGAGTGCAATGGCGCGATCTCGGCTCACCGCAACCTCCGCCTCCTGGGTTCAGGCAATTCTCCTGCCTCAGCCTCCTGAGTAGCTGGGACTACAGGCACGCGCCACCATGCCCAGCTAATTTTTGTATTTTTAGTAGAGATGAGGTTTCACCTTGTTGACCAGTATGGTCTCGATCTCTTGACCTCGTGATCCACCCGCCCTTTTCCTCTTAAGAAGAAAACCAAGGCCCACTTGTCCATGCTGTCCCATACTTTCAAAAGCTATGCCAAGATAATATGAAAGGTCTAAGCGTATGGGTGAGTCTGGGACAAATTCATGGGACAACCAGTACTGAATGAAGACTTAAAAGAGATATAGGCCTGTGGCCCGGCACAGTGGCTCACGCCTGTAATCCCAGCCCTTTGAGAGACTGAGATGGGCAGATGAACTGAAGTCAGGAGTTCAAGATCAGCCTGGCCAATATGGTGAAACCCTGTCTCTACTAAAAATACAAAAATTAGCTGGGAATGGTGGCATTTGCCTATAATCCCAGCTACTCGGGAGGCTGAGGCAGGAGAATCCCTTGAACCCAGGAGAGGAAGGTTGCAGTGAGCTGAGATTGCTGACTCCAAGCATGTGCCACCACGCCCAGCTAACTTTTGTGTTTTTTGTAGAAGTGGGGTATCACCATGTTGCCCAGCCTGATCTTGAACTCCTGATGAAGTGATCCACCTGCCTCAGTCTCCCAAAGTGCTAGGATTACAGGTGCGAGCCAGCATGCCCAGCCCAAAATGGGAAACCAGGGATTGAAGTAGAGAAAAAAACATGACTCTGTGTTTCAGAAATTGCGGGAAGAAGGAGGGTGATACTGTCATTGTTAGAAATCAGGAAGTTGGTGCATTGGAACCGAATCATTTTCTGAGTGCAAAAAATAAAATAAAGTAAAATAAAAAAGAAATCAGGAAGTTGGGAAGGGGAGCTGTTCTGAAGGAAGATCAGATCCATAGAAACAGAACAAAAGCATCAACACAAAAGACTTAAGAATTTTTAGAAAGTAGCACATTGTTTTAATCTCATAGGCAGTGAAAGAAATGCAAATTAAGACGATATATTTTTCAATTATAAAATTGCCCCCCCAAAAACGTTTTAAATAATACTACTTAATGCTGACAAGGTGTGCTCAAAAAATTCATATTTTTAATTTTATTTCTGGAACTTTATCCTTAAAACAATAATTTTAAAATGCAAATCAAATTTAAGTACAAAAACAATACTTACAGAGTTGTTAATAGAATACGATGTTAGACAAAATGATAGTGGCTATATATTAGAGGACAATTAATTTGATGGAATTCTAGGTTAGCACCAAAACCAATATTTACAAATAATTTATAATGAAATAGAAAAACTAATAATATATTTTTCTTTTTTTTTTTTCTTTTGGAGATGGAGTCTCACTCTGTCGCCCAGGCTGGAGTGTAATGGCGTGATCTTGGCTCACGGCAACCTCCGCCTCCTGTGTTCAAGCAATTCTCCTGCCTCAGACTCCCGAGTAGCTGGGACTACAGGCGCGTGCCACCATGCCCGGCTAATTTTTTGTATTTTTAGTAGAGATGGGGTTTCACTGTGTTACCCAGGATGGTCTCCATCTCCTGACCTTATGATCTGCCCACTTCGGCCTCCCAAAATGCTGGGATTACAGGCGTGAGGCACTGTGCCCGGCCAGTCCTCACTTTTTAGATTAGTCATTTGAGCTACAAAAATTATACAGACTCAACACTTTTCTGGCCCTGCCTGCCTGCCTTTTATTTATTTATTTTTTTTTTTGAGAAAGAGCCTCACTCTGTCACCCAAGCTGGAGTGCAGTGGTGTGATCTTGGCTCACTGAAACCTTCACCTCCCATGTTCAAGCAATTCTCTTGCCTCAGCTTCCCAAGTAGCTGGGACTACAGTTATGTGCCGCCAAGCCCAGCTAATTTTTGTATTTTTAGTAGAGACAGTTTTCACCGTGTTGGCCAGACTGGTCTCGAACTCCTGGCCTCAAGCCATCCACCCACCTTAGCCTCCCAAAGTGCTGGGATTACAGGTGTGAGTCATCACGGCGGGCATTACATTAAACTTATTATTTTGAGATAATTGTAGATTCACTTGCAGTTGTAAGAAATAATGCAGAACAATTCTATGTACCCTCTATCCAGTTTACCCTAATGGTAACATCTTGCAAAACTATAGTACTATATCGCAACTGGGATGATGACATTGACACAATCAGGACACAGAACATTTCCAGCACCATAAGGTTGTTGCTTTTTATAGCCATACCCTTCCCCCCGCCATCCCTGAGCCCCTTAACCCCTGGCAATCACTCATCTGTTCTCCATTTCTATAATTAGTTATTTTAAGAATGTTATGTAAATGGATTAATACAGTATAGTACCTTTTGAGATTGGCTTTTTTTCACTCAGCATAATTCCCTGGAGATTCATCCAGGTTGTGGTGTGAACTGTAATTCATCCTTTTTACTGCTGAAAAGGATTTCATAATGTAGACATAATCATTCCCCAGTTGAAGGACATCTAGATTGTTTCTAGTTGTTGGCTATCATGAATAAAGCTGCTATAAACATTTGTGTACAGCTTTTTGTGTGAGCATAAGTCTTCATTGCTCTGGGATAAATGCCTAGGAGTGCAATTGCTGGGTTGTTGCATGTTTTGTTTTATAAGAAACTATCAAACTATTTTCCAGAGTGGCTATGCCATGTTAGGCTCCCACCAATACTGGAAGAATGACCCAATTTCTCCACATCCTCATCAGCATTTGGTGGTGTTCCAATTTTTTATCTTAGCCATTCTGATAGGTGCAGTGATAGCTTATTGTGGTTTTATTTTACATTTCCCTAATGGTTAATGATGTTGAACAATTTTTCATGTGCTTATTTGCCAACTGTATGTCCTTTTCTGCCTTTTTTCTAATTGAATTTTTTTTTTTGGTTTTGACTTTTGAGAGTTGTTTATATATTCTAGATACTAGTCCTTTGTTGAGTATGTGGATTATGGATATATTTTCTCTTCTGTAAACTGTCTTTTCTTATTCTTCGTCTTCTTTTTTAAGACGGAGTCTCGCTGTTTTGCCAGGCAACATCTTGGCTCACTGCAACCTCTGCCTCCCTGGTTTATCGATCCCCCCACCTCAGCCTCAGCCTCCTGTATCGCTGGGACTACAGGTGCACTCCACCACACCCAGCTATTCCTGTGTGGGGGTGGCTTATGTGTGTGTAGAGACAGGGTTTCATCACGTTGCCAAAGCTGTTCTCAAGCTTCTGCACTGAAGTGATCAGCCTTGGTCAGCTTCCCAAAGTGCTGGAATTGCAGGGGTGAGCCACCGTGCCCTGCCTCTTTTCTTCTTCTTCTTCTTTTTTCTTTTCTTTTCTTTTTTTTTTTTTTTGAGACAGAAAGAATTTCACTCTTGTTCCCCAGGCTGGAGTGCAATGGCAAGATCTCAGCTCACTGCAACCTCTGCCTGTCCCAGGTTCAAGTGATTTTCCTGTCTCAGCCTCTCGAGTAGCTGGGATTACAGGTGTTTACCACCACATCCGACTAATTTTTGTATTTTTAGTAGAGATGGGGTTTCACCATGTTGGCCAGGCTGGTCTCGAACTCCTGACCTCAGGTGATCTGCCCACCTTGGCCGCCCAAAGTGCTGGAATTACAGATGTGAGCCACCGCACCCGGCCCTTTCTTCTTCCTAATAGGGTTTTTGCAGAGCAAAAGTTGTGTTCTTTTGATTTTGTTTCTGAGACAGGGACTCCCTTTGTCACTTAGGCTGGAGTGCCAGCTGGAATGCAGTGATGCAATCATAGCTCACTGCAGTCTTGAACACCTGAGCTCGAGCAATCCTCCCACCTCAGCCTCCCAAAGTGCTAGAATTACAGGTGTAAGCCACTATATCTGGCCAACTTCTTTATAGCTACAAAAAATCTTGCTGGTATTTTTATAGGAATCAGATTAAACCTGTATATCAATTTGGGGAAGATTGGCATCTTTATTATGTCGAGTCTTCCAATCCATCAATCCATGAGTACAGTGTGTCTCTCCATAAATTTAGATCTTCTTTGACTTCTTTAATCAGCATTGTGTATGATACAAATTCAATGGTTTGTTGTTTTTTTTTTTTTTTGAGACAGTCTTATTCTGTTGCCCAGGCTGGAGTGTAGTGGTGCAGTCTTGGCTCACTGCAACCTCTGCCTCCTGGATTCAAGCGATTCTCTTGCCTCAGCCTCCAAAGTAGCTGGGATTACAGGCATGTGCCACAACTCCAGCCTAATTTTTGCATTTTAAGTAGTGATGGATTGACCAGGCTGGTCTCAAACTCCTGACTTCAAGTGACCCACCTGCTTCTGCTTCCCGAAATGCTGGGATTATAGGCAGGAGACACCACGCCCAGCCCTATGCATGTTTTTCAGATTTACATCTAAGTATTTCTTTCTTGCTTTTTTTTTTTTTTTTTTTTTTTTTGGAGATAGGGTCTTGCTCTATTACCTGGGCTGGAGAGCAGTGGTGTGATCATGGCTCACTGCAGCCTTGACCTTTCAGGCTAAGCAATCCACCCACCTCAGCCTCCCCAGTAGCTGGGACTACAGGCATATACCATCACGCTCAGCTAATTTTTTATTTTTTGTAGAGACAGGTTCTCACTATGTTGCCCAGGCTGGTCTCGAACTCCTGGGTTCAAGCAATCCTCCCACCTTGGCCTCTCAAAGTGCAATTACAGGTGTGAGCCACCATGCCTGGCCTTTTTGAGCAATTATAACTGATATTGTAGTTTTAATTTCTGTGTACACATGTTCCTTGCTAATATATAGAAATACAATAGATTTTTTGTATCTTTATCTTATATTCTGCAACCTTGATGAATTCATTTATTAATTCTAAGAGATTGTTTATAGATTCTTTGAGATTTTCTGTGCAATCATGTCATCTAGGAACAGCTTTATTTCTTCCTTTCTGACCAGTTTTCCTTTTATTTCATTTTCTTGCCTTATTGCACTGGCAAGGGATTGCAGTACTATGCTGAATAAGAGTAGTAAGAGCAGACATCTTTGTCTTATTCCTGCCTTTAGGGAAAAATAATTCAGTTTTTTACCATTAAATATAATGTTAGTTGTAGTGAGCTGGGTTTTTTGTTTGGTTGGTTGGTTGGTGCTTTTCATTTTATTTATTTATTTATTTTGAGGTGTAGTCTTGCTCTGTTGCCCAGGCTGGCGTGCAGTGACTCGATCTCGGCTCACTGAAACCTCCTTCTCCCAGGTTCAAGTCATCGTTCGGCCTCAGCCTCCCAAGTAGCTCGGACTACAGGTGTATGCCACCATGCCTGGCTAATTTTTTGTATTTTTAGTAGAGGCAGGGTTTCACTGTGTTAGCCAGGATGGTCTCGATCTCCTGATCTTGTGATTTGCCCACCTCAGCCTCCCAAAGTGCTGGGATTACAGGCATGAGCCACTACGCCTGGTCTTTACTTTTTATTTTATTTTTATTATTTGTTTTATTATTATTATTATTATTATTATTATTATTATTATTATTATTTGAGACACAGTCTTGCTCTGTTGCCCAGACTGGAGTGCTATGGCGTGATCTCAGCTCAGTGCAACCTCCATCTCGCGGGTTCAAGTGACTCTCCTGCCTCAGCCTCCCAAGTAACTGGAATTACAGGCACCCACCACCATACCTGGCTAATTTTTGCATTTTTAGTAGAGACGGGATTTCACAATGTTGGCCAGGCTGGTCTTGAATTCCTGACCTCAGGTGATCTGTCCACCTCAGCCTCCCAAAGTGCTGGGATTACAGGTGCCCAGCCTATTTTTTATTTATTATTGGTTTGTTTTTCTTTTTCTTTCTTTTTTTTTTTTTTTTGAGACAAAGTCTTGCTGTGTCACCCAGGCTGCAGTGCAGTGGTGTGATCTTGGCTCACTGCAATCTCCACTTCCTGGATTCGAGAGATTCTTGTGCCTCAGCCTCCTGAGTAGCTGGGATTACAGACTCACACCATCACGCCCAGCTAATTTTTGTATATTTTGCAGAGATAGGGTTTCACCATGTTGGCCAGGATGGTCTTTAACTCCTGATTTCAAGAGATCTGCCTGCCTCAGCCTCCCAGAGTGCTGGGATTGCAGGTGTGAGCTGCCTTGCCCAACCTGTTTGTTTTTCTTGAGATTGGGTTTCGCTCTGTCACCTAGGCTGGTATGCAGTGGTACAATCACAGCTTACTGCAGTCTCCATCTCCCAGGTTCAAGCGATTCTTCCACCTCAGCCTCCCGAGTAGCTGGGACTACAGGCATGCACCACTACACCTGGCTAATTTTTTATTTTTAGTAGAGATGGGGTTTCACTCTGTTGGCCAGGCTGGTGTCAAACTCCTGACCTCAAGTGACCCACCTGCCTCGGCCTCCCAAAGTGCTGGGATTACAGGCATGAGCCACCATGGCTGGCCCTATATCATTATTTTTGAAGTGAATTCCTTATAAACTGCATATTGTTCAGTTATGCCTTTTTTAATTCACTCTATCAATGTTTGTATTTTAGTAGATGTATTTAGACCATTTACATTTAATGTAATTATTGATATGTTAGGGCTTGAGTCTGTCATTTTATTTTTGTTTTCTGATTTCTTGTTTCTTTTTCCTGCCTTCCTGGGGAGTATTTGGATAACTTTTTGTAACAAACTTCTTAAGAACAGTTTCAGATTTACAGAAAAATTGCGAAAATGGTATGGAGAACCATGGAGATAACACTGCCATCCCAGTGAGCCTTTTGCAATAGGAACATCTATCCTATGCCTGTTGACCATTGTATTTTATGTGCATATAACTTGCCTGATTTCACAGGTTCACAGCTGGAAAGAAATCTTGCCTCAGCATGAACCGTATCTCAAGTCTCACCCATATCTGATTTAGATGACATTTTAAAATTCCATTTATTGATTGATTTTTTTTTTTTTTTTTTTTAGAGACGAGTTTCACAATGCTGACCAAGCTGATCTTGAACTTCTAGGCTCAAATGATCCTCCCACCTCAGCTTCCTGAGTAGCTGGAACTACAGGTACATTCCACTAAGCTCTGACTTAGATGCTATTTAGATGAAACTTTGGACATTAGACTGTGGAGTTGATGCTGGAATGAGTTTAGACTGTGGGGGCTATTGAGATGAAATGAATGCATTTTTCATGTAATAAGGACATAGATTTGAGGGGACAGTCCAGAATACTACGGACCGAATTGGGTTCCCCCACAAATTCATATGTTGAAGCCCTCGCCCCCAGTGCGATGGTATTTTGATATGTGGCACTTGGGAGGTCATTCCATTTAGATGAGGTTATGACAGTAGGGCCATCACAATGGGATAGTGTCCTTATAGGAAAAGACATCAGAAAGCTTTCTTTCTCACTGGGCACGGTGGCTCATGCCTGTAATCCCAGCACTTTAAGAGGCCGAAGTGGATGGATCACCTGAGGTCAGGAGGTCAAGACTGGCCTGGCCAACACGGTGAAACCCAGTCTCTACTAAAAATACAAAAATTAGCCAGGCATGGTAGCAGGCACCTGTAATCCCAGCTACTTGGGAAGCTGAGGCAGGAGAATTTCTTGAACCAGGGAGGCGAAGGTGGCAGTGAGCTGAGATCGTGCCATTGCACTCCAGCCTGGGCAATAAGAGTGAGGCTCTGTCTCAGAAAAAAAAAAGGAGGCCAGGTGAGGTGGCTCACCTCTGTGATCCCAGCACTTTGAGAGACTAAGGCAGGAGGATCACTTGAGGTCAGGAGTTCTAGAGTACCCTAGCCAACATGGTGAAACTTCATTTCTACTAAAACACAAAAAAATTAGCCAGATGTGGTGGTGTGTGCCTATAGTCCCAGCTACTCAGGAGGCTGAGACAGGAGAATCACTTGAACCCAGTAGGCAGAGGTTGCAGTGAGCCGAGATCACTATGCTCCAGCCTGGGCAACAGAGTGAAACTCCACCTCAAAAAAAAAAAAAAAAAAAGAAAGCTTTTTTCTTTTTCTCTCTGCCATGTGAGGACACAGCAAGAAGGCAACTGCCTGCAAGCTAGGAAGAGATTCCTCACTAGAATCTGACCATGCTAACACCCTGAAATCAGAATTGTGATAAACAAATGTCTGTTATTTAAACTACCCAGTCTATGGTATTTTGTAATGGCATTCCTAATAGTCTAATACATTTATCTACTCCATTTTCCTGAATTTCCCACAGTTGTACCACAGTTAAACTCTTCCCTTACTGTTAGACATTCAGGTTGAATTCTGTCCTTTGATATTACAATTTTTTCTTTTTTGAGACAGAGTCTCGCTCTTATTGCCCAGGCTGGAGTCCAATGGCGCAATCTTGGCTCATCTCAACCTCTGCCTCCCAGGCTCAAGAGATTGTCCTACCTCAGTCTCCCAAGTAACTGAGATTATAGGCATGTGCCACGATGCCCAGCTAATTTTTTGTATTTTTAGTAGAGACGGGGTTTCACCATGTTGATCAGGCTTGTTTTTAAATTTCTAACCTCAGGTGATCCACCAGCCTCAGCCTCCCAATGTGTTGGGATTACAGATGTGAGCCACCGCACCGGGCCAAGCAATTCTTATAACACCTTTGCACAGATATTATTAAGTGTTCACTGGTCATACACAGTGGCTCACATCTGTAATCCCAGCACTTTGGGAGACTGAGGAGGGCAGATGATCTAGGGGCAGAAGTTCGAGACCAGCCTGGTCAACATGGTGAAACCCCATCTCTACTAAAAATACAAAAATTAGCCAGGCATGGTGGCACACACCTGTAATCCCAGCTGCACAGGAGGATGAGGCAGGAGAATCACTTGAACCCAGGAGGTGGAGGTTGCAGTGAGATCACATCACTGCACTCCAGCCTGGATGTCCACATGAGATTCTGTCTCAAAAAAAACAATAACAAAAAGAGTATTCACAATTTTATTTCTGTCAAGTAGACTTTCCAGAATAGCTAAGGTCCAAGGGTTTTAGAATTTTGTATTTATTAAACATTGCCAGATAACTTGGCTCACGCCTGTAATCCCATCACTTTGGGAGTCTGAGGTGAGTGGATCACTTGAGGTCAGGAGTTTGAGACCAGCCTGGCCAACATGGTGAAATCCTGTCTCTACTAAAAATATACAAAGTTAGCTGGGCGTGGTGGCAGGCACCTGTAATCCCAGCTACTCAGGAGGCTGAGCCAGGAGAATCGCTTGAACCCAGGAGGCAGACGTTGCAGTGAACTGAGATCACGCCACTGCACTCCAGCCCAGGCAACAGTGCGAGACTCCGTCTCAAAAAAATAAAAATAAAAATCAGTTTAATAAAAATTGATAGTGTCATTATGATATAACTTAAGGAGGGAGTAGGATAAAAAGTATATACAGTGTGATATCATTTACATAATTATATACATAATATTCTTCACACTGAACAAGAGTGGATGAAAATAGGCCACACCCAGTGGCTCACACCTATAATCCCAGAACTTTGGGAGGCCAAGGCAGGAAGATCACTTAAGCCTAGGAATTCGAGACCAGGCTGAGCAACATGGTGACATCTCATTTCTACAAAAAATAGAGACAGAGTTTTGCCATGTCCGCCAGGCTGGTCTTAAACTCCTGACCTCAAGTGATCCACCCGCCTCAGCCTCCCACAGTGCTAGAATTACAGGCGTGAGCCTCCAGGCCCGGCCAATACTTTAAAAATCAGAAGAAAAAGCCAAGTGCAGTAGCTCATGCCTGTAATTCCAGCACTTTGGGAGGCTGAGGCAGGCGAATCATTTGAGGTCAGGAGTTCGAGACCAGCCTGGCCAATATGATGGAAACTCTATCTCTACTAAAAATACACAAATTAGCCAGGCATGGTGACTCATGCCTATAATCCCAGCTACTCAGGAGGTTGAGGCAGGAGAATCGCTTGAACCCGGGAAGCAGAGCTTTCAGTGAGCTGAGATCATTCCACTGCACCCCAGCCTGAACAACAGAGCAAGAGTCTGTCTTAAAAAGAAAAAAAGTAGGAAAACAAAATTCTACTGCTATTTTTTTTTTCTTTTTTTGAGATGGAGTCTTGCTCTGTTGCCCAGGCTGGAGTGCAGTGGTACAATCCTAGCTCACTGAAGTCTTTGCCTCCTGGGTCCAAGCAATTCTCCTGCCTCAGCATCGCGAGTAGCTGGGATTACAGGCACCTGCCACCACGCCTGGCTAATTTTTGTATTTTTGATAGAGACTAGGTTTCACCATGTTGGCCAGGCTGGTCTTGAACTCCTGATCTAAGGTGATCCGCCCACTTCAACCTCCCAAAGTGCTGGGATGACGGGTGTGAGCAACCACATTTCGGTCTTTTTTTAAAAAAAAAAAATGTTTTTCGGCTTGGCACCATGACACACACCTGTAATCCCAGCACTCTGGGAGGCCAAGGCAAATGGATCACTTGAGCCAACTGACCAACATGGTGAAACCGTGTCTCTACAAAAAGTACAATAATTAGCCGGGCATGGTGGTGTGTGCCTGTAGTCCCAGCTACTTGGGAGGCTGAGGTAGGAGGATGACTTGAGCCTGGGAGGCGGAGATTGCAGTGAGCTGAGATCACACCACTGCACTGCAGCCTGGGTGGTAGAACCAGAAGTTGTCTCAAAAAAAAAATTTTTTTTTCTTTGTAAAGACAAAGTCTCACTACGTTGCTCAGACTGGTCTTGAACTCCTGCACTCAAGCAATCCTCCTGCCTTGGCCTCCCAAAGTACTAGGATTACAGGCATGAGCCACTGTGCAAAATATTATCTACATGGGTCTGTAGCAACAATACTCAAGAAATCATGGGTTTTAAGTGACAGTGATTTTTCTAAAACTCACTAAAATAAATTCATGAATATTAAAATATTCAAATGAACATACCACCAAAAGCCTTTCCCTGCGCCACCAGCAGTTGATGCAGAGAAACTCTGAATAAGAATGCCACTGAGTTTCCATCAACCCAAGCCCTCTGGGATCCCAGAGTTTACTAAGAGCAGATCTCAGACACCAAAGGCTTTCAATCCATAGTGTGTTTTCCTTCCTCGATGGAAGAAAGGTAACCCTACCTCTAGTCAAGAAGGAGCCCTGATTTCCCAGAATCTTTATCTGGTCGGAGGTTTTCCAGTGGAATTGTACGTTCTTCTTCAGGGAAGTTTCACAGGGCAGCTCCACCGTCTCCCCTTTTTCGCCCAGCACCACTGTCTTTCCGTGAGTGACTGCTGGGAGTAGCGCTAGGTGGAAAAGAAAGGAGTCAGGTCTCAATGCTGCCACTGTCCCCCTCTACCCCAGCCTCCACCTTTGCCTTTCCTCCCATGCCATCTGCACTGAGACCCCAGGTCTGAGAACTTACCCAGTTGCAGCACCAGGAGCAAGTGCCTAAAAGGGATTCCCCTGTTCATTGTGGCCTTGCTGAGGGAGGCAGGGGCCTGAGCCAGTAGGGACCTAAGCCCACAGAAATCGCAGGGCCTGAGAGAAATACCAATCATTAGTCAGCAAGCATTTATTGGACCTGAAGTATACATGGGCGATACGCAAGCTCTCCCTCAGGAACCTTGCAGCCCACCTAGTGAACTCGAGGCAGGAGAATAGCAGAGGGAATTGGAGGTTGGATGAAGGATGGAATGAGTAGGAGCAGAAGCAAGATAAAGAGGCAGGTGAGCAAAAACAGAAGTAAGATAAATAAGTGAATAAGGAGCCCCATGGCTGGCTAGATCCAAACCAAACCAGTAAGGAGCAGCTCCTAAGAGATGGGCATGTACTAGGCTGGGTGAGGTGGCTCACGCCTGTAATTCCAGCACTTTGGGAGGCTGAGGTGGGAAGATCACTTGAGGTCAGGAGTTCAAGATCAGCCTGGTCAACATGGTGAAACCACGTATCTACTAAAAATACAAAAATTAGCCGGGCATGGTGGCACGCACCTGTAGTCTCAGCTACTCAGGAGGCTGAGGCAGGAGAATCACGAACCGGGGAGGTGGAGGTTGCAGTGAGCCAAGATCGCACCACTGCACTCCAGCCTGGAAGAAAGATGGGCATGTACTACAGAGAAAATATATCCTTAAAATAACCCCGTATAGCAAGTAGCTATTTAAGGTTCATGCATACAGAGTGTATATCATGCATATGCTTGAAATTATGGGATGGAAGTGACACACAAGCACACAGAGGCCAGGAAACTAAGCAACCTTCTTGTCAATCAAAAGGCACGTGCTGGCTAAAAATTAGGCCGCTCGGGGAAGAAGAGAAAAACACACATAGAAAAGGCCATGAAATATCAGCTGATGCTGATACCATTGCAGGTTATCCCCGATCCATAGCAGATTGTACTGTGCTTAATAAACTTTCTGCTGCTTTGCTATGTGTGTGTGTGTTGTGTCCAATTCTTTGTTTGTGGCACCAACAATTTGGGACTTCACAACATCAGCCGGTAACAAACTGAACTTGCACACCCCTAACTGAATGCTCTGAGATACACTCCACGAAATGCTATGCCCGGGCCAGGAGGGGGTTCTTTGCTGGGATGAGTGAGCAAGGAATCAGAAAAGGATGCGTGGTGAAGGTGGCAAATTCTTGGGGAGGCCATGGAGCCAGGCCAGGACATGGAAATGCTTGAAGGCCGTGCTGAGATGCTGGGACTGGATCCTGGGCACATGACAGCCAGCCAGTAGAGGATTTTCTTTCTCTCTCTTTCCCTTCTTTCTTTCTTTCTCTCTCTTTTTTTTTTTTTTTTTTTGATATGGAGTTTTGCTCTTGTTGCCCAGGCTGGAGTGCAATGGCATGATATCAGCGCACCGCAACCTTTGCATCCCAGGTTCAAGCGATTCTCCTGCCTCAGCTGCCCAAGTAACTGGGATTACAAGCATGTGCCACCACATCTGGCTAATTTTGTATTTTTAGTAGAGGCAGGGTTTTTCCATGTTGGTCAGGCTGGTCTTGAACCCCCAATCTCAGGTGATCCGCCCACCTAGGCCTCCCAAAGTGCTAGGATTACAGGTATGAGCCACTGCGCCCAGCCACAGTAGATGATTTTTTGTAGAGAAGAAGGTGATTATTTTTGCCACATGGACCCCTGCAGCTGCTAGGGGAAAGAATTGGAGGAGGTGAGGCATCAAAGGCAGGACTGTAACCATCCCAGGGAGCAAAGGGTCTGAGCTAAGTGGCTATGGGAATGTGCAGGACAGTTCTGAGGTTAGGTTTCCAAGGGTTGGAACCTGATACAGTGTGAGAGGTTGGGAAGAAAGAGCAGAGGGCCATTTCCCTATCTAATATCAGACCAGTCCTACGAGGTCTCTGAGTGGACCAAGCAGAAGGTGCTTGTCCAGGGTTTGGAGGAAGGAGAGGTTCCTGCGGACTCGGCAGACAGGCAAGGCTGGGGGTGGAGGGGGCAGGGCAGAGAGGCTCTGAATGGACCATGGGGAATGGACAGCTGTATGTTAGAGGAGGGATTCCAAAGTCCTGGATCAGCAACAGCGGCAACATGACCAGGGAACTTCTTAGAAATGCAAATCCTCTGGCCGGGCGTGGTGGCTCATACCTACAATCCCAGCACTTTGGGAGGTCGAGGTGGGTGGATCACGAGGTCAAGAGATCAAGACCATCCTGGTCAACATGGTGAAACCCCATCTCTACTAAAACTACAAAAATTAGCTGGGCATGGTGGCGCGTGCCTGTAATCCCAGCTACTCAGGAGGCTGAGGTGGGAGAATTGCTTGAACCCAGGAGGCGGAGGTTGAGGTGAGCCGAGATCGCGCCATTGCACTCCAGCCTGGGTAACAAGAGCAAAATTCCATCTCAAAAAAAAAAAAATGCAAATCCTCAGCCCCACCCCAGACCTGTGGAATCAGAAACTGGGGGTGGGTCTAGTCAGCTGGGTTTTCATAAATATCCAGGTGACTTATCACTCTCAAGTTTGAAAATCGTAAGTTAGATGGAAAGGAAAGGGTAGAGGCATCCCCATTCTGAGATGTGCAAAGGTGGTAGGGATGTACAAGGACGCTTTGGAGGAAAGAGAGGGCTCAGGGAGGAGATGGTGGAAGAAGGTATGGGACAAGCATTTGGGGCTTGCTTGACTGTGAGTAAATCTTTTTATTTTTAGTTTTAGTTTAGTTTTGTTTGTTTGTTTGAGACAGGATCCACTCTGTCACCCAGGCCAGAGTGCAGTGGTGCAATCACAGCTTATTGCAGCCTGGAACTCCGGGGCTCGAGTAATCCTCCCATCACAACACCCAGCTAATTTTTGCAGGTCACGATTGCAAATATTGACAGGTAGGCTGAAGAGCTGGAGCTCTGTCTTGGAGGTGATGGGACCCACTGCTGATTTTTGAGCAGAGATGTGACATGGTCTATGTAGAGCTTTGGGAAGCTCGATGTGGTACTGGGGACCAGATGCCATGGGATTGGAGCAGTGATTATAGGAAGGCCACTGAGACAGCACCTCAAAGGAGCAGGGGAGCAGGGCTCAAGTATGTTTGAATCCAGCCCCAGGCTATAAAGTGGGCTCAGAGAGGTGACTGCCTGGGGAAGGGGTCAGCATGGACATGGTCCCTACTGGTGAGACAAGATCTTGCCTCCAGACTCACTCTCTCTCCCAAGCTTGGTCCTTCTTTCCCCCAGTGGCACCTTTGCCGTTGGAGCTTGGTGGTGATCAGCCTACTCTGAAGTCCCACAGCACCCTGTTGACGCGCTCCTGGGTGCGGTCCACCTTCTACCTCGTGTGTAGTGATTCGGTTTCCCAGCTCTCTCCCACCAGCTTGAGCCCCGTGAGGGCAGAGATGACAGTCTAGCCAGCTGTGTGGCCGCCCCAAGCCTGGCAGCCGCTGAAGCATAGAGAGAGGGCTTGGGATGGCTTTGGTTAACTTCAGCCAAATTGAACTGTATGGACAAGGAAAAGTCACTGATTTCTTCTTTCTGTACTCACCATATTAATTCTGTCTCTAAAATGGGTCACTGGAGTGTGTGCACATACCCAGCCCTGGCCTGGATGAAGCCACATTGTCCCAATCCATGCTGTTTGTTCCCACAGGGCCCCACCAGCCACTCCCCATCCACCCTGTCTGTGGCTCCCTCCACCAAGGGCTGACAGCCACAGACAGCTCATTGGCTCTCTTGCCCTCCAGCACCAGCTGGGGCTGGCCAGTAGGACGTGCCTCTCAGAAATGAGATGGAAGGGTGGGGGAAAGAGGCTGGGATATTTTCCCTACTCCCTCCCTGCCCCTGGCATGTTTTCTGTCAACAGCGTGTGTTCATCCCCACCTCCAGCCCTGCGCCTCTACAGCTCCTGTGGGGTGGCCCCTTATCCAGAGCGCAAACACTCTCTGGGTTCCAGAAACACCATTTTCACTTCTTCAGGACTCCTCCTGCTGTTTATAGTGTTTGTGCTTCAACAAGTTGGTTGATTCCCTTCACCTCTGTGAATAACCCCCTTTTTACAGTCTCCTGACCCATGGGAGGTGGGCTGTGTTTCCTGCTGTGCACTGAGACATAATCCATGGAGAGGACTGGAGCACTCAGAAGGTGTGGGGCCTGGTCCTCCTACTGAGGTTTAGGAGAAGATAGAAAAGTGACTCCATCTTCGTTAGCGCCCTCAAGTTACTCCATCTGCCTGGAAGAGGAGGTAGCCAGGGCCTGACATGTGGTAGGTGCTTGAGATAGATAGGTAGGTAGATAGATGTATGGATGGATAGATTAGACAGACAGACAGACAGACAGACAGACAGACAGATAGATAGATAGATAGATGTATGGATGGATAGATTAGACAGAGACAGATAGATAGATAGATTAGACAGAGACAGATAGATAGATAGATAGATAGATAGATAGATAGATAGATAGATGTATGGATGGATAGGTTAGACAGACAGACAGATAGATAGATTAGATACACAGACAGATTAGATAGATTAGATGATAGATTGATAGATTAGATATACAGACAGATTAGATAGATACATAGATGATGATAAATAAGACAGACAGGTAAAATAAGACAGACAGAAAGATAGACTAGGTCAGGCACAGTGGCTCACGCCTGTAATCCCAGCACTTTGGGAGGCCGAGGCGGGTGGATCACCTGAGGTCAGGAGTTCAAGACCAGTGGTCAAAATGGTGAAACCCCATCTCTACTAAAATACAAAAATTAGCTGGGTGTGCTGGCACAGGCCTGTAATCCCAGTTACTTGGGAGGCTGAGGTAGGAGAATTGTTTGAACCCAGGAGGTGGAGGTTACCATGAGCTGAGATGGCACCACTGCACTCCAGCCTGGGCGACAGATCAAGGCTCCATCCCCGCCCCCAAAAAAAGGATGGATGGATGGATAGATAGATAGATAGATAGATAGATAGATAGATAGATAAGACAGACATATAAGTAATCCCAGCACTTTGCAAAGCTGAGGCGGGTGGATCACTTGAAGTCAGGAGTTCAAGACCAGCCAGGCCAACATGGTGAAACCCCATCTCTACTAAAAATACAAAAATTAGCCAGGCGTGGTGGCGGGCACCTGTAATCCTAGCTACTTGGGAGGCTGAGAATCACTTGAACCCAGGAGGCAGAGGTTGCTGTGAGCCGAGATCTTGCCACTGCACTCCAGCCTGGGCAACAAAGAACGAAACTCCGTCTCAAAAAAACAAAAACAAACAAAAATACAAAATTGGTGGGGTGTGGTGGTGCGCGCCTGTAATCCCAGCTACTCTAAAGCCTGAGGCAGGAGACTCACTTAGAACCCAGGAGGTTGAAGCTGCAGTGAGCCAAGATTGCGCCACTGCACTCCAGCCTGGGTGACAGAACAAGACTCTGTCTAAAACAAAACAAAAACAAAAAGGCTGGGCGCAGTGGCTCACTCCTATAATCCCAGCACTTTGGGAGGCTGAGGCAGGCAGATCACAAAGTCAAGAGATCGAGACCACTCTGGCCAACATGGTGAAATCCCATCTCTACTAAAAATACAAAAATTAGCCAGGTGTGGTGGCATGCGCCTGTAGTCCCAGCTACTCGGGAGGCTGAGGCAGGAGAATCGCTTGAACCCAGGTGGCGGAGGTTGCAGTGAGCCGAGATCACGCCATTACACTCCAGCCTGGGCGACAGAGCAAGACTCCGTCTCAAAAAGAAACAACAACAACAAAAAACACTAGGGAAGTAGGAAGAAAAGAGGTCAGCAAGGAGGTTTCTGAGAAAGGAGAAAGGGAGACTAGTCAAGGTGGTGTTGAGGTTAGCATGCAGCACAGCATTTAGGGGAAAGCGCCAGTGAGAAGAGTGGATAGGGGTAGCCTCATAAGTTCCCACCGTCCCCTATCCCAGACTTGGTGAGCAGGGTGTGAAGGAGGGGAAGTCTCCATATAGGATATCCCTTCTCTAGGGTCCAAACTCAGCTTACCCTGGTAAAATGCCTGGGGAAGACTAGAGGCATTCTTGACCCTTCCCCATATGGTGGCTGTTTTGACTCCCCCTGCTCCACGGTCCTGAGGTCTGTGCAGAGAGCCACCTCCCTGCCTCCAGCTCCCTGTGCTGCCTCATCTCACGGCAAGGCTCTGCTGCGTGGAGGAGGCTGTGGGTTTCCAGCATGCTTGCTTTGGTGCTTTGGGCTTCCGCTGCCACCCCAAAGAGCTGGCCTTTGATTCCCACACCTCAGCGTCCCCAGAGGTGCCCTACCCTAGTACAGTAGCATCCTGTGTACCAGTGTACCAGCACTCCGAGAGGCAGGGAGGGCTCTCTGGTCCCTCAAAGCGCTGGCACGTCTCTCTCTCTCTCTCTCTCTCTCTCTCTCCCTCCCTCTCTCTCCCCTTGCTTCTCAGCTCACATCTGTGCATTTCTGTATCTGTGCTTCCCAGCCCCCAGCTTATGCCCCAAGCCTGCAGCTCCCTGTGCCTGTGTCTGTCTTCCTCTTAGCTTCATGTACCAGGAGGCCATGCTGGCTCTCCCGGGCTCCCCTGGAATGCCCCTCGCCTCTTCTCCATTTTCATCTTCCCCTCTCCAGCTGCCACTAAGCTCTAGCTTCTTCCGGCCTGTACACAGGCCTTCTGGCCTTTGGCAGCAATGCAGGCCCTGGACAAGCTTTGATCTGCGGGGAGCCTGCCGAGCACGCCCGCAGCCCAGGGTGGATGTGAGGGAGCTGGCTGCAGGGTGGGAGGGACACTGTGGACAAAGGGAAATGGACAGATTTCCCCAGAATGCACAGAGGCCTCAAGGGAGGAGGGGAGGAATAGATGTGGGAGGGAGAGACCTGGAGCAGCTTGTTAAAGCAACAGCTACACGCACACAATCCACAACCACATGCAAAGCGCAGGGTAGTACAAACAAGAGGAAAAGCCATGCTGAGAAGCAAGACAGACGCACAGAGCGTAGACCCAAAGGGAGGCAAAGAGAGACCGAGAAAGAGACGAGACCAAAATGGCAACACACTCCACTCACTCTCGCAGAGCCTTGAGGGTTCCGCCACCCTCACCCCTGGGCCCCCGGGGATGGGACGAGGAGCGAGACTTGGGAGAGGAAGAGAACCCAGCTCCGCCACAGCGAAAGTCTGTGGTCCTACAGGCACTTTTATCTTCTCCCCATAACCCCCAAGCAGCCCACTTAAGCGCAGCCACGGGATGCGCCCCACCACGTTCACCCTCTCTACTGCTGACTGGCTTCCTAGAAACTTCCTGGAGACTGTGACCCCTCTAAGGAACTCTTGTGGTTGGTGGCTGCAACCTCCGCCATCCTCTTCTTCGCCTCAGACACCCACATCGAGGGAACTGTGCCCACCCTCCTCCCCTCATCCCCTCATCCCCGCAAAGGTACAGAACAGAGCTCAACCTCAGAGCTTTGCAAACCCAGACCCCTGCCCATCTATCTCTGATTCCCCACCTTCATCAAAGTTATTTTGAGACAGGGCCTCACTCTCGCCCACGCTAGCGCTCGGTGAAGTGGCACAATCAGGGCTCATTGCAGCCTCCGTCTCCCAGGCTCAAGCACTCTTCCCACCTCAGCCTCTCAAGTAGCTGGAACCACAAGCACACACTACCATGCCCAGCTAACTTTTGTATTTTTTGTAGAGATAGGGGTTTCACTATGTTGCCCAGGCTGGTCTCAAACTCCTAGGCTCAAGTCATCCTCCTGCCTCGGCCTCCCAAAGGGCCGTGATTACAAGTGTGGGCCAACTCGCCCAGCCCATCAAAGTTATTTGATTCAACAAATATTTACTGAGTGTCTAAAATGTGCAAGACTGGCCCGGTGGTGGCTCACATCTGTAATCCCAGCACTTTGGGAGGCCAAGAAGGGCCGATCACTTGAGGTCAGGAGTTTGAGACCAGCCTGGCTTACATAGTGTAACCCTGTCTCTACTAAAAATACAAAAATTAGCCGGGCATGGTGACAAACACCTGTAATCCCAGCTACTTGAGAGGCTGAAGCAGGAGAATCACTTGAACCTGGGAGGCGGAGGCTGCAGTGAGTCAAGATCATGCCTTTGCACTCCAGTCCAGGCGACAGAGTGAGATTCCATCTCAAAAATAATAATAAAAAATAAATAAAATGTGCAAGACAATTGATCTAGTCAATTCCCCTGAGCAGCACCCTGCCATTACGGCCAGGGCCAGGGCCTAGGGCAGCCCTCAAGGGTCTGCCTAGCACCCGTGGTGGGAGGAGTTTTTATCTAGAGATAGATCTCTTCCATATAAGTGCTCCCATATTGAAAAAGGGAAATCATCTCTCAAGTGTCTCTAATGCCGTCCTCAGGGGCCCTTTCATCTGATTTTGAGGGCGGCAGCCATTTTGTATCAGCCTACAGCATCTGACACAGCACAAGGAATTATCTGTCAAAATGTGAAGTAGCAGCGACCTCCACCATCAGGCCCTACTCTTAGCCCACTAAAAATGCGCCCCATAAAAGCAGAGCACTCAGGAAGCACTATCCCACTCAGAGTGAAAGCTTTGAATTATTGAGAATGGGGCCTTTCCATGTTAAGGGATCAGACCGTGCCCCAGGAACCCTCTCTCCCAGAAAAAGCTTATGAGGGAAAGCAGGGGACACTGGGGATAGCATGGCTTCAAGGCCATGAGGTCTCAGGGGCTGGAAAGTTCTGAGGTGGAGAGGCTGAGATTGTACAGGGCTTCCCGTCAAGAGGGATAGGGAGTCCTCCCTCTCCCTCACACCCGGCCAGGCCCAGGAGGGGCTCCACGCCCTTCTTAACTCTCCTGGCCTTGGGAGACCCCCACTGCCAATTCTCTTCGAATCCATTTCTTAAATGACATATTCATCTAAAGATACACATCTGTCACATTTACGGCATTTCATACGCAAAAGCTCAGTTTGAATACCTTCTGAGAATTTTAGCTTTCCTATTTCGTGAATCATTTTAAAGCTATCTAGAGTAGAAGTGTCTTTAGACATTGTTCAAAAATCTTAAAAGAGCAAAAAAGTAGACAAAAATGTAAAAATACACACATAAGCACAAAAGTTAATTAAAAGAGACTATTACATAGATCATGCGACTTAAGAAATGCTGCACATATGATATTTCGTGTAAATTTTTGGAGATCGCGCCATTAGGAAAATTGATTTTGCAAGAATTTTCTCTAGACTAGCTTCCGCTTCTTTTTCTCTTTTTCTTGCTTTCATCGTTTTTCCTCATCATTTCTTTTTTATGGGTTTCCTCCCACCTTATATTTATTCTTTCTAATGTTTCCCTCCCCTCCTTCACGCTTTTTCTCCTCTTTTTCCCTCTTCCAGTCTCCTCTCCTCCACTGCTACCTTCCACACCTTTCCCAGCCTGGGATAGTCTCCAGCCCTCACTCTCTCTCTAATCTTGTCATTCAGGTCAAGACTCCTCTGAGGAGCACCCACTGCTCTGGGCACTGAGCTGTGCACACCGGGGCTGCAGAGAGGAGTCTGGCACAGCCCCGACATCTGAAGCTCACCGTTCTAGTGGAAGATGGCTGCTCATGACCCATTCCAAGAGAAATGCGAGAGAAGGTGGGCAGACAACTGGGCAGAGCACGTTCCTATGCATCTGCCCCACGTTCCCCTCCCACCCAGCTCCGGGGAAAGGAGCCGAGTCTGACCATCTTACCTCTGGCCTTGCGTCTTTCTTGCCCTCTGCTTCTCAAAAAGGTGTCTCTGTGTGAGGACTTGGAGCTCTGCAGCCAGGAGCCCAATGGGGAGGGTGCTTTGTTTCTTCTGCAGAGTCGTGCTTAAATGAAGAGAGACAGGAAGCCCAATGGGGAGGCTCCTCCACACCCTAGGCCTGGGCCGGCCCTCAACGTCACCACCTGGAGCTGGGGTCCCCACCCCCGGCTCTCAGACAACATCTCAAAGTGAAAATGCCAAAGTCAAGGGAAAAAGTTCAGCAGAATCAGGCTGGAGCCACAATGCCACTGCCACTGTTAAGTGGCAAGAAAAGGATTACGAGAAAGATTCCACCAGTGACACTACCATATCTGACCAGGCTGTGGGGAAAGAAGTGGGAGGCAGCTGGGGGCATATGGGAACAGCCGTGGCAAGTCCACAAATAGCTGCTCGCTCCGGGGCCTTGAGGGCCTGTGTTCAGTGGGTGCCTCCAGGGGTATCGGTGGAGGCTTTATAGGTGGCCCAGTGTGGAAGAGAGGGTGCGGGCTGAGCAGAGGATACCTGAGACACCAGGAGTGACTGTGAACCAGACTCTGTTCCTCTAGGCGTCTCTGGCCGGGCCTCAGATGCTTTCCTCTAGCCCATATCTCTCGTGAGCTCCAGATGTGGGTATCCGTCAGCACATTGGACATCTCCATTGGGATGCTCACCAGACATAGCAAACTCAACACATCCCCAACTAAACCTACCACCTGCTTACCACCACCCTCCAAACCTGCAGCATACAGTACTGTGTGCCGCTTCCCATTTCGTGGCATACTGTACGCAAGGGTTGGGATTTAATGACATTAGTATTTACTACTTCATCATTAAGGGCATTTTTTTTTTTTGAGACGGAGTCTTGCTCTGTCACCAGGCTAGAGTTCAGTGACAAGATCTCAGCTCACTGCAACCGCTGCCTCCAAGAATCAAGGGATTCTTCTGCTTCAGCCTCCCAAGTACCTGAGAACTACAGGCATGCCATCATACCCAGCTAATTTTTGTATTTTTTTGTTTGTTTTTAGGTGGAGTTTCGCTCTTGTTGCCCAGGCTGGAGTGCAATGGCCCAGTCTCGGCTCGCTGCAACCTCCGCCTCCCGGGTTCAAGCGATTCTCCTGCCTCAGCCTCCAGAGTAGCTGGGATTACAGATGCCCACCACCATGTCTAGCTGATTTTTTTTTTTTTTTTTTTTTTTGTATTTTTAGTAGAGATGGGATTTCGCCAAGTTGGCCAGGCTGGTCTTGAATGAGAGCCACGGAGCCCGCCCATTTTTTTTTTCACCTGAGATGGAGTCTTGCTCTGTTGCCCAGGCTGGAGTGCAGTGGTGTGATCTCTGTTCATTGCAACCTCTGCCTCCCGGGTTCAAGTGAGTCTCGTACCTCAGCCTCCCAAGTAGCTGGGACTGCAGATATGTGGCACCACGCCCGACTAATTTTTTGTATTTTTAGTAGAGATGGGGTTTCACTGTGTTGGCCAGGATGTTCTCAATCTCCTGACTTCTTGATCTGCCCACCTCTGCCTCCCAAAGTGCTGGGATTACAGGCATAAGCCACTGTGCCTGGCCTCATTAAGGGCATTCTTAAGTAAAACTGGCATTAACTTTTTTCTTCTCTTTTTACTGGAAATACCTGGCAGTGAAGAATGCAATGACTATCGTATGGTTTGGTGCCACTGCCTTCATTTATGCTAAGGCAGCAGTTTTATCCAGATTGCTTTTGCAACATTATTGCAATGTCAACATACTGACAAAGGAAAATAGCATGTATTTTTTTTTTTATGAAAATAGCTTGACCTTGAAGAGCCCCTGAAAGGGTCTCGGGGACTCCCAGGGGTCTGCAGGCCACATTTAACTCTGAGAACCACTGATCTAGATAATTTTTATTCATTCTTCAGATCTCAGCGATTGCTTTAGCCAACCCCAAAGTCTATTTTCTCCTTTTTATTACTACTAGAAACCTCAATTTTTAGCTGAGCTCTTAGCTACCCAGATTTAAAATAAACTTCCCAGCCTCCCTCACAGGTGGATGTGTTAGGTGCAGCCTCTGGGTTGCTCCTCAAAGTGGGGGGAACATACCCTCCTCAGGCCTTCTTCCTTCAGACTGGAAAGAAAATACCTTCCCTGTTGTTCACAGCCAGCCTGCTTTTCTCATTTACATTACCTGGCAGGCTCTCGTAGGCATTGATGTTTTGAACCCTGCTCCAGTCCAAACCTCTCCATTCACTCATCTGTGTAGTCAACAAGTGTTAAGCGTGTACTGGCCCAAGGCGCTCTGCTAGGTGCTGGGGATGTGATGTTGAATAAGACAGATATGGACACCACTCCAGCTTATGACATAGACACCAAACAATGAACAACTTCATTACAATTCGACAAGTGCTACAAAGGAAAAAGCACAGGGTGCTGGGAGATCTTATCACAAGAGAACATTCTTTCAACCGGGAGAACTATCGGTAAGCACTGGGTTCTGCTGCAAGCGAAAGAAAACCCAAAATAATAGAGGCTTCAACAAGATTGAAGTTATTTTTCACATGTGGGAAGTGTGGAGGTGGGTGGTGCAGAGGCGAGGGAGCAGCACGCCGTCCTCCAGGGCCTGGATCAGGGCTGTTTTTATTTTGTTGCTCTGCCATCCTCCTGCACAGGACTTCCTCCCGAGAGTCTCAGAAGGCTACTCAGGTTCCTCAGTTGAAATCAGCTTTCCCGGTGATAAGACCTCCCAGTCCCCTGTGCTTCTCTGTTTGTGGCGCTTTTCCAGTTGCAATGAAGTTATTCATTGTTTAGCGTCTAGCTCATAGGCCAGAGCAGTGACCCTGTCTGTCTTAGCACTATGCTCCCAGCACCCTCACAGATGCCCTGACCCTGGGAGACCCTTAATCCTTGTTTAATATTTTCCTAATATCTTAAATTTTATTGATATTAAATTTATTGTGGTAAAATACACACAACATAAAATTTTCCATTTTAAGCATTTTTTTTTTTCCGAAACAGAGTCTCACGCTGTCACCCAGGCTGTAGTATAATGGTGTGATCTCAGTTCACTGCAACCTCCGCCTCCTGGGTTCAAGCAATTTCTCCTGCCTCAGCCTCCCAAGTAGCTGGGACTACAGGCGCCCGCCACTACATCTGGCTAATTTTTGTATTTTTAGTAGAGACCAGGTTTCACATGTTGGCCAGGCTGGTCTTTAACTCCTGACCTCAAGTGATCCCATCCACCCTCCTTGGCCTCCCAAAGTGCTGGGATTACAAGTATGAACCACCACACCCGGCCATTTTAAGCATTTTTTTTTTTTTTTTTTTTTTTTTTTTTTTTTGAGACGGAGTTTCGCTCTTGTTACCCAGGCTGGAGCGCAATGGCGCGATCTCGGCTCACCGCAATCTCCGCCTCCTGGGTTCAGGCAATTCTCCTGCCTCAGCCTCCTGAGTAGCTGGGATTACAGGCACGCGCCACCGTGCCCAGCTCATTTTTTGTATTAGTAGAGACGGGGTTTCACCATGTTGACCAGGATGGTCTCGATCTCTTGACCTCGTGATCCACCCGCCTCGGCCTCCCAAAGTGCTGGGATTACAGCATTTTAAGCATTTTTAAATGTATGGCTCTGTGGGATTGAGTACACTCACGTGGTTATGCGACCATCTGGAAATTTTTCATCTTCCTTAACTGAAATTCTGTACTATTAAATGCTGACTCCCATTCTTGCTCCCTGCAACTCCTGGCTATTTAATAAGTTTTTTTTTTCTTTTTTCTTCTTCTTTTTTTTTTTAGACGGAGTTTCGCTCTTGTTACCCAGGCTGGAGTGCAATGGCGTGATCTCGGCTCACCACAACCTCCGCCTCCTGGGTTCAGGCAATTCTCCTGCCTCAGCCTCCTGAGTAGCTGGGATTACAGGCACGCGCCACCATGCCCAGCTAATTTTTTGTATTTTTAGTAGAGACGGGGTTTCACCATGTTGACCAGGATGGTCTCGATCTCTTGACCTCGTGATCCACCCGCCTCAGCCTCCCAAAGTGCTGGGATTACAGGCGTGAGCCACCGCGCCTGGCCCATTTTTTCTTGAAACAGAGTCGCTCTGTCACCTAGGCTGGAGTGCAATGGTGTGATCTCGGCTCACTGCAACCTCCGCCTCCCGTGTTCAAACGATTCGCCTGCCGCAGCCTTCCGAGTAGCTGGGATTGCAGGCATGTGCCGCCACACCCAGCTAATTTTTGTATTTTTAGTAGAGACAAGGTGGCCAGGCTGGTCTCAAACTCCTGATCTCAAGTGATTCACCGGCCTCAGCCTTCCAAAGTGCTGGGATTACAGGTGTGGGCCACTGCACCTGGCCAAATAATTTTTGAATGGATAAACAGAGAAGTTTGGACAAGAGCAGGAGAGTGGGGCCACAAATTTAAATGCTTACAGGAGCCCCATTCTCCTGCTCTTGTCCAAACTTCTCTGTTCATCCATTCAAAAATTATATAGGTAATGCAAATGAGAAAGGCAGGCTGGAGGTGAGCAATAGGGAGGGGTAGGGACTGAGGGAAACGAGAGAGTACCTGCCTCAGTTAGTAGGGCAGCCACTCCTTGCATAGCTGTCTGAGTTGACCACAGAGGCTATCCTGGCATGTGAGCCCAGAGTTGCCAGCTCTGCCAAAATTTCTAGAGAAGGTGGAAAACCCCAGCCTGACCAACATGGAGAAAGCCCATCTCTACTAAAAAATACAAAAACTAGCCAGGTGTGGTGGCATGTGCCTGTAATCCCAGCTACTCAGGAGGCTGAGGCAGGAGAATCGCTTAAACATGGGAGGCAGAAGTTTCAGTGAGCCAAGATCACACCATTGCACTCCAGCCTGGGCGACAGAGCGAGACTCCGTCTAAAAAAAAAAAAAAAAAGAAGAACAAGGTGGAAAACCAGACATTTATGTAATACTTCCTAAATTTAATATTGGCAACAAATTTTTTATCTTGTTGTGACACTGGGTAGAGCAAACAAAGCATTCCAAGGGCTGGCTCTAGGTTTGGGCCCACTGGTTTGCAGATTCTGGACCAGATGGGTAGTGTGAGAACTTCCAGCTCTGTGAGTCTGTGGCCTGGAAGTCAACAGTCCTGAGAACCTGGCTTTCTCTCTGGGGTTTCCAAAAAGGAAAAGAAAAGAGGAAGAGAGAGTGTGTGAGTTTATAGTAAACATTTGGCCTTGCTGTGTGCTTTATGTGGTTGTATGTTTTATTTAATCCTCACAAGAGTGATAAGGCATAGGTATTATTGTCCAGGCCATACAGATGAGGAAACTGAGGCTTGAAGAGTATTTTGTTTTTGTTTTCTTAGACAGGGTCCCATTCTGTCACCCAGGCTGGAGCGCAGTGGCACAGTCACAGCTCACTGCAGCCTCAACCTCCACGATTCAATTTATCCTCCTCCCACCTTAGCCCCTCAAGTAGCTGGGACTATGGGCATGTGCCACTGCACCCAGCTCAACTTTTTTTTTTCCCCTAGAGATGGGGTTTTGCTATGTTTCCCAGGCTGATCTCAAACTCCTGGGCTCAAGCAAGCCACCCACCTCAGCCTCCCAAAGTGCTGGGATTACAGGCATGAGTCACACTGCCCCTAGCTGAAGAGTTTCAGTTGTCAGAGTGCTAGTAACCATAGCTGGTGGAACTGGGATTTGAATTCACCCACTTGGATCCCAGTCTCTGGGTGGTCCCCCTCATTGCACTGCCTCTCCTCGGCATTAAGAAGGTCCAGGCAGGGTGCAGTGCTGAGCACCTGTAGTCTCAGCTTCTCAGAAGGCTCAAGAGAGAGGATGTCTCGGGTCCAGGAGTTCTGGGCTGTAGTGCACTCTGCAGATCAGGTGTCTACACTAAGATCAGCTTCAGCATGGCAACCTCCCGGGAGTGGGGAACCACCCGTTTGCCTGAGGAGGGGTGAGCCATCTCAGGATGGAAACACAGTGGGTCGCAATTCCCATGCTAATCAGTAGTGGGACTGTGCCCGTAAATAGCCACTGCACATCAGCCTGGGCAACATAACGAGACCCCACCTCTAAAAAAAAAAATTAAAAATAAAAAAAGAAGAAAGGCCAGGATGACAGGTAAGAGAAGTCTTCTCCCATAGCAATGGAGGAGGCTATGAGGCCCATCACCTCATCTGGAGCTTCTGAGGCTTAGCTGCACCATGATCCTCACATCTATAGAGTGGGTTTCCATTTTCCAAGCACTTTCACGTTCATTTGCATGTGCCAGACCTTTTTGGTAGCTGTTACTGTTACTATCCTCACTTTTATTTTCTTGAGATGGAGTCTGGCTCTGTCACTCAGGTTGGAGTGCAGTGGCATGATCTCGCCTCACTGCAACCTCTGCCTCCGGGGTTCAGGCAATCCTTCTCCCTCAGCCTCCTGAGTAGCTGGTACTACAGGTGCCCACCACCACGCCCAGACAAGTTTTGTATTTTTCGTAGAGGTGGGGTTTCACCATCTTGGCCAGGCTGGTCTTGAACTCCTGACCTCGTGATCAGCCCACCTTGGCCTCCCAAAGTGCTGGAATTACAGGCGTGAGCCTCCACGCCCGGCTATCCTCACTTTACAGAAGAAGAAATTGAAGTTAAGCTATCCGCTCCCGTCACATATCTGAAAGCATGGAACAGGGGGTTTTCCAGAGGCTATTTTTGCTGCATATATTTTCTGTGTCTCTAGGCTGCAGAAAGGGAAGAAGTGACGGTGAAGAGAAGCCGGTGTCAGAGGCTACAGACAGAGTGCTGGAGACTAGATGATCTGAGAGGCCTCGGGCAGCCAGGGTTGTAGGAAAGTTGAAAGCCCCAGGTGCAACTCTGTGGTGGCCTCCTTACCAGAAGTATCTTTGGCAGCACTGACACCCTCTGCAAAGGGGGCTGGGGGCAGGGTTTGAGGACAGGGAGCAGGGGAGGGGTCTTTGGGGCTGTTCTCTGGAAGCAAAGTCTGGGAGCTTCCACGCCATCTCTACCCCATCCACATTTCCCCTGGCTCCACGACCACTTTTTGCCACTCTCAGAAGGTGGTTCCTGGGCCTCCCCCACCCCACGGGAAGTTTGAGTAGGTACATTTCAGAGCTCAGCCTGGGCTCAGACAGCTGACACCTGCAGCCCCCTTGGAGAAACTGTCAGCCACAGAGTGGAGCACATGGAACCAACCCTACCCCTACCCCAAACCCGTTCCCTTCAAAGGAAGAACTCCACCTTGGGGTGGGCCTGTGCGGGGAACCCTTAGATCCTTGCACTCCTCCTTTGAAGAAAAGATAGCAGCAGGGGCTCAGGTCTGAACCCTAACATCTCTACTTGATAGGGGAGGTGGGCAGGGAAATTTCTGGGCCTGCAGAGGCTCCTCCTCTGTGCTCTGGGACTGAGAAGATCAGGTCAGGGGTAGGGGAGTCACTGGCAAACCCGACTCCAGGGCTGAATGTGTGCAGTATGGCATCCTGCCTCACACAGTTGACTTGCCAAGGCCCTGGACCTCACTTGGCTTCTAGAACTTCTAGAGAGTGGACAAGAGAAGAGGGCTGGGGATGGAGTTGCTCAGAGATGCCCCTTCCCCTCTCTTGGCCTATCTCTCTTTCAGGCACTGCTCCTTACTCTGATGGCCAGTCTGCCAATGGCCCCCAGTGACTCCTGTCTCCCTCAGTTCACACCCTTGGATTGTACCCTCCTGCTTGCACTAGGGTGGTCTGTGTGACTAACAGAATGGGGCAGAAATGATATGTTGCTTTCAAGATCAAATCTAATCTTTTTTTTTTTTTTGAGACGGAGTTTCGCTCTTGTTACCCAGGCTGGAGTGCAATGGCGTGATCTTGGCTCACCGCAACCTCCGCCTCCTGGGTTCAGGCAATTCTCCTGCCTCAGCCTCCCGAGTAGCTGGGATTACAGGCACGCGCCACCGTGCCCAGCTAATTTTTGTATTTTTTAGTAGAGATGGGGTTTCACCTCGTTGACCAGGATGGTCTCGATCTCTTGACCTCGTGATCCACCCGCCTCAGCCTCCCAAAGTGCTGGGATTACAGGTGTGAGCCACCGTGCCTGGCCCTTCAAATCTAATCTTGAAATAAAGATGTGGTAGCTTTTGTCTTGTCCACACTGTCCCTCTGGGGAAGCCAGATGCTGTGTGGTGGTGTGAGAGCCCCCATAAAGATGCCCACGCAGGGAGGAGCTCAGGCCTCTGGCTGACAGTCACCGGAGTGAGCTACCTTAGAGGCAGATCCTCCAGCCCCAGCCCAGCCTTCAGATGGCTGCAGGCCTGGCCCGCGCCTCAGCAGCAACCTCATGAGTGACCCTGTGCCAGAACTACTCAGCAAGATTGCTCCTGGATTCCTCATTGTACGAGATAATGTTTATTATTATCATTATTATTCTTTTTAGAGACAGGGTCTCACTCTTTCACCCAGGCTGGAGTGCAATGGCACAATCATGGCTCACTACAGCCTGGAAATTCTGGGCTCCAGTGACTCTCCTCCCTCAGCCTCCTGAATAACTAGGACCACAGGTGCACGCCACCGTGCCCAGCTCATTTTTAAATTCAAAACGTAAAAAAAAATGTAGGCCAGGCACAGTAGCTTGGGCCTGTAGTTCCAGCACTTTGGGAGACTGAGGCGGGTAGATCACCTGAGGTCAGGAGTTCAAGACCAGCCTGGCCAACATGGCGAAACCCCGACTATACTAAAAATACAAAATTAGCCAGGCATGGTGGCACACGCCTGTAGTTGGGAGGCTAAGAAAGGAGAATTGCTTGAACCTGTGAGGCAGAGGTTTCGGTGAGCCAAGATCACGCCACTGCACTCCAGCCTGGGCAACAAAAGCAAAACTCTGTCTCAAAAATAATTAATTAATGAATTAAAATAAAAAAATTCGAAAGTTAGCTGGGCGTGGTGGCAGGCGTGGGCGTCTTTATGGGGCCTCTCACAACACGACTCAGGAACTGCTTGTCCCAGAAGGACAGCGTGGACGAAGCAAAAGCTACCACGTCTTTATTTCAAGATTAGATTTGATCTTGAAAGCAACGTGTCATCATTTCTGCCCTATTCTGTTAGTCACACAGACCACCCTGGTTCAAGCAGGAGGGCGAAATGCAAGGGTGTGAACTGAGGGAGACAGGAGTCACTGGGGACCACTCGGGAGGCTGAGGCAGGAGAATCTCTTGAACCTGGGAGGTGGCGGTTGCAATGAGCCGAGATCGAGCCACTGCAGTCTAGCCTGGGTGACAGAGTAAGACTCAGTCTCAAAAAAAAAAAAAATTGTAGAGATGTGATCTCACTAAGTTACCCAGGCTGGTCTCAAACTCCTGGCCTCAAGCAATCCTCCTGCCTCAGTCTCCCAAAGTGTTGGGATTACAGGTGTGAGCCACCATACCCAGCTTATTATTTTAAATTACCAAGTTTTGGGGTGATTTGTTTGTTATACACTAATAGATAAGTCACCCACTTCCCTCCCTTCTTAATAAGGAGCTGAGATGATTCTCACCCACCCACCCACTGAAGCTCCCTAAGCTCCTGCCTCCTGATGCTCCTTCCCCTCCAGGACCCCAGCCTGGAACACTGGTTTACAGATCAACTTGGAGATGCCAGATTAATCAATCAAGCTCCTTAGGGGCCCTTGGAGGACAGGAAAAAGGCTGGAGGTTATCCTGCCAGACTGAGAGTGGGGGGCTGCAGGAGGAGGAGTGGGAGCAGGAATGTCACCCTTAGGAGAGACCCCACAGAGAAGCACTCACGGAACGCAGCCCACAAGCCCCGTCTTCCTCCGCCCTTTGCTCTTCTCTAGAGGGTAAAGGAAAAAGGAGACCCTTCATTCTGCCTCTGTCCCCTCCCTGTCCCCTTTATGAAAGAGTATGGGGAAGTCCCCACATAGGCCTCAATGAATCTCTGATGACTACTTTCATAAGCCCAAAGGGCATAGGATGTTAGCTAGTAGAAAGGAAAAATGCCACCCACAGAACTTTCCAGGAAACCCCTGCTCTATTAAAATATCAGGGCTCCCACTAAGGCTGTGGGGAGCAGGGTCCTGGGACAGAGCTTAGGAGTCTCCGAGCAGCAGTGAAGAGTGGGAACAATGCTTTGGAGACTTCTTATTTTTTGTTTTTGAGACAGGGTCTCCCTCTCTCACCCAGGCTGGAGTGTAGTGGCACAATTATGGCTCACTGCAACCTCAACCTTCTGGACTTAAGTGATCCTCGCACCTCAGCCTCCCAAATAGCCGGGACCACTGGGGCGGAGCGCCAGTATGCCCAGCTAATTTTTTTTTTTTTTTAGAGATGAGGTTTCACTACACTGCCTGGGTTGGTCTTGAGCTCCTGGGCTCAAGCAATCCTTCTGCCTTGGCGTCCCAAAGTGCTGGGATTACAGGCGTAAGCCATGACACCTGGCCTTGAGGTTTCTAAAGGGACTTCACGACTTCCTTTTGCAGTGTGATCATCTCTGGCAGGGCCAGAGCTTCCTCCTTCCTGTGCCACTGTTTCTCTGCCAGTGACAAGGCAAGAGTCACCACCATTCTGAGGCTCAGAATCTCAGATTGCTGTAAATAGTTCATTGTTCAGGCTTCAGAGGGTGCCATCTCTCCCTAAGGCTCTGCGCAAAACAAAGGTATCACCCTCTCCATCCTCTGTCTCCAATGAGTGACTATTGTGTCTCTGCAGGGACATGTCCTCAGGTCTGCCTTTTTGCACCCGGTACATAGACCCACTGGGACGCCACCCACACATGCCACCATGCCCCTCCTGCTCCAGCAGGCTCGCTCCCACTCACCCACTCACTTTCAATATTTTCTTCTTCTGAATGGGGTTAAAGTCCCCTGACAGAGCTGTCAGTGGCCAAAGTCCAGGACCACACATCCATTGGAGGCCGAGGTCTCTGTCTCATGCCAGACTCGAGGGTGCCATGTGCTGAGGCCGTGTGTACTCTGCTGAGAGGACCATTGACATGGCCCAGGTGAATGTTCCAAGAGAGACAGACAGAGAGGGGCGCAGGCAGACTTGGGGTCTTCAACATCATTCGTAGCATGACCAGAGCAAGTCTGCTTTCTCCTTCACTAATGGGTAATCAGACAAGTACACCACACATGCAGAGCACGTCACAGTTTCCAAAGCCCTTTATTATCCAGCATTCACAACAACCCTTTTGGTGGGTGATGATCATTGTCCCATTTAATAGGTGAAGAAACTGAGGCTCAGGGAGATTGAGCACAGTCACAGCAGCAAAGCTGGAATGAGAAGCCGGGGCTCCTGACTCCCACCGCTGCAGCCGCCTTGCTGGCTGTTTTGCTTCACGCACAGGCCTTTGTTCACCGCCTTCTCCTTTGTCAGGCATGGATTACACCCTGGCCAGGGCCAGCCAGGGCTGTGTCTCCTGAGACATGCATTGTTCAGTCCCTCTCCTGAAGGGTGCATAGGACATGTGACAGTCACTGGGCGCACACTCATATGCTGCACATAGAGCGTGCACACTACAAAGGCAGTGCCTGCATACGCAGCAATCTGTGCCCCGCCTGGTCCACTGCACTGTTCCACTCCTCAGGCCTGCCGCAGCCGCCCCAGTGACCTCCGTTGGGTGTGACAAGCAGTGACCACTGGGTGGCAGTGTGTTCTCATGCCTGGGACCAGAAAAGCTGCCAAGGGCTGAGGAACGCGGAGGGCGGGGCAGAGGTAGGAGCCCCAGCCGGCTGCCCAGGGAGGTTTCCAGACCGGATCTCCTGGAAGACTTGACAAGGCAGTCCTCTGCGCGCGCGTGCGCGCGCGCGTGTGTGTGCATGAGTGTGTGCACGTGCGCGTCAGCATATGTGCGCATCTGCAGCAGCCGGAGGGCCAAGGACGAGTGCTGAAGTGCAGCTGAGTGTGGGGTGGGGTGGACCCAAAGGACAAAAATATCAAGGAAACCAGGGCAGCCAGCGCACGGTGGGTGGAAGGTGGGTGGAAGGACGGCGGAGAGGGCTGCGGAGGCAAGGGGCAAGGGCTTTTTGGAGGGAGCTTCAGGAAAATAATTACCCAGGAGAGAGGGGGAGAGAGAGAGAGAGAGAGAGAGAGGGAGAGGGAAAGAGAGCGCGCGCAAGAGAGAGACCAAGAAAGCAGCCAGAAACAGAAAAGGGGAAGGTGAGGGAGACTGGCTTGGGAAAGTAGGTTAGGAGGCTAGGGTGGGAGAAGGGAGCCCCCAGAGGCTGGGGAGAGACGGGAACCTTCACTTGGACAAGAAAGGGCCAGACTCAGGCGTGCTGCTAACAGGGAGTTTATTTGGATTGAGCTGCTGAGATCTGCTGGCTGCTTCAGCTCCAGGTCAGAACTGCTCCGGCTCCGGCTCCGGCTCCGGCTCCGGCTCCCGCTCCGGCTCCGGCTCCGGTTCCGGTTCCGGCTCCGGCTCCGGTTCTTGCTCCAGCTCCTCTATCTTGCTCTGGGTCTGCGGAGGGTGAATCCCTTGCTCTAAGGCAGAAAATCTTCTAGGTCGCCACTGTGAGAAGACATAGAGAGAGAGATGGAGGGTGGAAGGAGAAGGATGAAGAGAAAAGGATTAGGAAGGACACCGAATCCATCTATTTTTTCTCAGCCCCCCTGCCCTCCCCATCTCTCAACCCCCCTTTCAGCCTCCCCAGGCACAAAGCGTCCCTGGAGTGAGAGGCTTATGAAGAAGGGGGGCCCTGAGGGCAAGTTCAGGGTCCCCTTTGGTTGCCTTCCTGAGGAAGGGGTGCCATAAGCACTGAGAGAATGGAAGAGCAGGAGCTGCTGGGGCGGGGGGGCGGGGGAGGTGGCACATCCCTGGCTCACCTGTCTTCTCCAATGGTGAAAGCCAAAGGCTCCAGTCACCAAAAGGAGCAGAGAGAGGATACCAAGGATGAGAAGCAGCGGGAGGTGGCCTGCGTGGAGGGCGCCTGGGGCTCTCCCGGAGCGTTGGGCACCTATGGAGAAAGTACAGGATAAGGCATAGGTTCAGGGCTGGAAAGGATATTTTGTCACTCACTCTGACTTTACAGATGCAATGAGATCCAGAGAGTTTAAGTGACTTGTCCCAGGGTTATTTAGCTTAGCTAATTAGTGGCAGAAACGGGTCAACCCTGGGCAAGAGCCAGAGGTCAGGTCTCTGACAGGAAAGAAGGGCGCTGGGATGGGGGTGACAGGGGCTCTTCTGGAAGGGGATAAATGTCATTGCTGTGGCGTTGGGGTCCTGGCATTTTGGGGCCTCAGACCTGGGCTAGACAGCTCTGTGAAGTATACTGCTGCTCCAAGAAGCCTCTCCCCCTGGTACAGCTGGCATTGCCAGGGCTGGGAAAGGAGCTGGGCGTCCTGTGCCTCCAGCCAGGGTCCTGGGAAACTCCTCTGGGATGGCGTGTCCAGGGGGCTCCACACAAAGCGTTCTTGTCCAGATGCTGGAGTCACCTCACAAAGCAGCTTCCCCAGGGAGCCAGGTGACCCAAAGGATTTGGGAGTCACTGAAAAGAGAAGGAAGAGATCTTTTGGGGTTTTGGCCCCCTTTTGTGATACCACAGGTTCAACCCCAAGTCTCAATCACCCTGCGTTCACTTGGGTTCTGACCAGGTGAGGTCGGCAGATGGCATCAGGGGTCATGGCCACGTTCATCTTTTTCTTTCTATTTAATTTTTTATTAAATTGTATAGAGATGGGGTTTCACCATGTTGCCCAAGCTAGTCTAGAACTCCTGGACTCAAGTGGTCCTCCTGCCTCAGCCTCTCAAAGTGCTGGGATTACAGGCATGAGCCACCACGCCCTGCCGTCCACATTTATCTTAACCAGACAATGCTCTGCTCTAGTCAGCTCCCTCCCCTGCTCAAATCATTTCCAGGCTCCCTACTGCCTTCACACTCAAACTGTTCCCGGCAGACCACCACAGAAGAAATACTATTACATATTCTTTTACATTGCTTTCTACTCAAATGCTCAGAACCCTCAGAATCAGTCAGAGGAGTTGACCCCCCATCTACTTCACAATTTTGCAACTTCCATGACATGGCTCCCATCAGTGTCTCCTGCTCTGTGGTGCCCCCTGAATGGACACCATCCCCTTTCTGAATGTGTAAAGAACAGAGAACTGACCCATTCATCTACAGACAGAGCATTCTTTACATTCTCAAGTTGTAAAGTGAGAGGTGGGTGGGTGGGAGGAGACAAAGGGTGAAGGGCATCTGAGTAGCATCCTGGGGAATGATTTGGTGATGCAGACACCTGAGTTTAGACCCTGAGTCTGGCACTTCCCAGCTGTGTGACTTTGAGAAAGTCTTCAGGGGTAACAGTATCTCTCTCATTGAGCTGTCTACATAGAACAGTTGACCTTCAAGAAGACATTGGACAGAAAGAACTGGTGGATTTTGGTGACTGATGGGATGTGAGGAGGAGTAGGCCAGGTTTCGAAGTGGGTGGATACCAGGGGATTAATGACAGGCTGAGTCAGCAAGGGGATTAGTGGGAGAAAAAGATGGGGTTCAGGGTGAGGCAGCTGAGAGGTGGTATAGTATCTAGGTAGAGGTATCCAGAAAGCAAGTGAAAACTCAGAACTGGCCTTCAGGAGATGTATTATTTATTAGCATGTTCACGTATTCTTTCAACCTCTACATATAATTAAGCACCTACTGTGGGGTGCTACTACTTAGTGGCCGAAGCTGAGTGCTGCAGACGAGGCTAACCTGTCATGGCTGATAGTTATCAACCAGTGAACACATACTTTCTGAGTATTCTTTTTTCTTTATTTGTTTTGTACTGTCTTGGAAAACCCTTGCTCAGTAAATATTTGCTGACCAAGGGACAGATTTATTAGCTCCTCCCAAATCCAAGCCACTTCCTGCAACTTTAACCCAAGCCCTGGCTGCAAAGTAGACAAGGATTCTAGAAATATATTCTACCTCTTCTGAATCATTTGAAATTTTTTTGTCACCTTTCCTTCTAACTTCCAGACCCTCCCGCCAATTCAGAGCAGGGGAGTCCCGTAGAGAATGGTAGAACTTTATCTTCTGACTCAAGAGGAGATTTTCAGTTTCGGTTCTTTTATTATGGGGGTGAGAAAAGTGGGGGCCGAGATGGGTAGGCTCTGGAACTTGTGCCCAGTGGCCTGGCTTCATGGAGTGGATTTGCCCAGTCTTTCCCCAGCCAGCCCTTCCTCTCTCTCCTTTCTCCCCTGGGAGGGGAGCTACTCCTGTCCCACCTGAGGCTGACCTGTGATGACTGCCAGTGTGACAGTGGCACTGAGATGCTGTCCCTGCAGACAGATGTGGCAGGTGTAGGTCCCAGCCTGGGCCTGGCTCACATCCTCTAGTTGAAGGGTAAAGTTGCCATCGTCTCCAGCCACCAGGAGGTCAGGGCCTCCTCCAGGAGGAGCCCACTTGGCAGTGAGGAAAGACTGGGTCCCCACACCAGGAGGCAGGCGGCAGGGCAGCTCCACCCTGGAACCTGCTCCAGCATACACTGTCAAGGGAGTTGGGGGCTCCAGACCTGAAGAGAAAAGAAAACCCAAAGTTAAAGCTGGGGGCTGCAATGGGGAGGGAGTGCTGGGGCTGCAAGGAAGGGAGGCAGAAGAGTACGGGAGATAGTCTGGCTCATAAGAGTGCTAAGGGGCAGCATAAGGCGATGACCCGAGGATGGTCAGAAACCCAGCAAGTGGGCTTAGCCAGAAGGAGTGAGAAGGCTGGCAATGACGCTGGAAGGCCAAGGGGGAAGCCACAAGGGGTGACGGCAGCTGCAAGGTTGCCACGCACTATAAAGGGGTTGAACGTGAGGCCCACAGCAATGACGTGGGCCACTGCCAAGAACCTGGTTTAGGGACCCATAAGTCAGGGGAGGTGACAAGGAGGGCAGGAAGGGGTTGTGGTCAAGTGTGAAGCAGAGTGGGGTAGTTACCCAGAACAGTGAGGTTGTACATGATGGAGACATTGAAGCCATCTCTGTAGGTGAGGGTGCAGCCCCAGGGCCCAGAATCCATGGGGCTGACTTGGGGCAGGAAGAGGAAGCTTTCGGCTAAGTGGTGATGGGGGGACTCCTGCACAGGGACTCGGCCCTGGCCCCCGCCCCGGAACCATTGCACAGAGGCTGGGCGGTCAGGGCGGCTGAAGGAACAATTCAAAATGACCCAGTCGGAGGTCCTGAGAGACCCTGCGGGGCTGGCAGTCACTGTGCAAGGATAAAGAACACTCCATCAGCACACCGTAAACAAGTTCCCCACGCAGCAGGACTGCCAACCTAGAAGCTCCGAGAAAAAGGGATCTGGCTTTAGACTTGTCTTCTTTTCCCTATAACCCTCTCCCCAGCTCAGCTCCCAGCACCTGGAGGTGCATAAACTGGATCTTTCCCCTGTCCCCCTGTCCCCCTGTCCCCCTCTCCCCTGCCTGGAGTTTACTTGGCATAGGCCACCCTTCCGGTTCTCCTGGCCTGGATCCCCTCGAAGCCCACCCTCTGAGCTACAGATGTCTAAAATGAATCACTCTAGACACACGCTCTCCCCCTCTTCCTCCCTCAGGGCACTCCCGCGTGGGTGGGAGAAGGTGAGCTCAGGGGGTGACACAATCTCTCCACAGGGCCCCCCATACACGTGCTTGGGGGGCGCCTTCCACTCCAGCAGGCCTCCCCCACCCTCTTCCTCTACTCTTCTGAAAGCTCTCGTTCATGGCTTAGGGCGCACAGCCCCTGCCCCAGCCCTTCCTGCCTCCCGGGCGGCGGGGAATGGGGGCCCCCTTCACAGCCGGTATCCCGCCCCACCTACTCGAGGCCTGGCCCACGCGCAGACGGAGGCGGCAGGAGAGGGTGCGGTCCCTGAGGTGCACCGCGGCGCGGTACTCGCCGGCGTCAGCGCGCCGGGCTGGGCGCAGCCACAGCGAGAAGTCCCCGCGCTGCCGGCCGCGCTCCTCCAGCTGGACCCGGGGCTGCAGGGGCAGCCTCCCGCTGCGCAGGCCTCCGGGAGCCACGCTCAGCACCGTGTAGCGGCGGGGCCCGGGCCTCCAAGAGGAGGGCGCCGCCGGGCGAGGGCCGGGGGCCGGGGGATGGCCGGGGACGGGAGCGGGCGGGCCACTGGGCAGGAAAGAGAATGGAGTTGAGAAGCTCCAGGGGTTGGAAGTCCCGGAGGATGCAGGCAGCCACGGGACGAGGGTGAGGAAACCCGCCCCAAGAGTTCTCTTGACCACCAACCGTCCCCTCACCCCCGACCCCTCTGTGGGACTGGCACCATCCCCTTCTGGAGAGAAGGAATGCGGGCGTGAGGGGCGCTGATTGCAGGACAAGGGCAGGAACGGTGCTGGCGAGGGCAGGGAGAGTGGGTCCCTGGCTTCAAAGGGAGCGACACCTCAGGGCAGGGGAAAGAGAACCGGCATGGGTGTGGGGTTGTGAGCGCTGGATTCAGGGGTCCCATTGCCCAAGTTTGGGGTGCATACCTGTCTGGTTGATGCTGCCAAGTGACCCCTCCTCTTCGAAGAAGGCTGAGATCCTGGAGGGGGATTGTGGGGCTGCAGGGGAGCTGGGCAGGAGCCCCCTCCTGGGCCCACACCTCCGAGACCTCAGCCCCTGGCTGAGGAGGCTTCACTAGGTGAGCAAAAGAGAGGCCAAGGGGAGGGGGCGTGAGCCGAGAGGCAGGGGAAGAGAAGGAGCCTGAGTGTTTCCCGGGGGCGAAACAGGGTGCAGGAAGGGCTTGGGTTTCCCTCTCTTCTCTGCCAAGAGAGGCTTTGGGGGTGGTAGGACTGCCCAAGAAAAGAATCCACCACAGAGCTAAGGACCATAGGAACTTTGTGGCCACAGAGATCCCCTCTGGTCCCCTCCTGTGGGGCTGGAGGTCAACCCTCCCGCCATCCCCGCTTTCTACTTTACCTGGAGCCACCCACAGTGGCTGCAGAAACAGCAAGCCCAGGAACTGAGCCTCCCACATCTCTCCTATGGCCTGGGCAGCGCTGAGCCCTCCAAACGGAGGTCCGAAAAGGAAGGGGGTGTCGGGGGCGTGGGCAAAGGAGAAGTTCTGCAGAGAGAGAGGTGGAGGAAGGCGATCTAATGGAAGACCAGGAGGGGGCCTTGGAGAGAGGTTGACCAGAGGCCAGAAGCCAGGGAAAGCTGGGCAGATCAGGCCGCCTGAGGGGAAGTGGGGGTCCCAGGGAACAGGGCAGGGCTCTGGCAGAGAGCAGACAGAGCAAGGTGGCTGTCACGGCTGGGATGCCGTTCTGCTGGTCCCCTGGCCTTCACCCCTGTCCCCAGCCTTCCCTCCACCTTCCCCACTTCCCCTCCTCCTGGCCCGCCCCCCGCACCCCAAGGCTCACGGTTTCACTTCGCAGTGGAAAGTCTGAGGGGGTTGATTCCCAGCAGCATTACCCTCCACTTCTGTGGTGGCACTCCCCTTGTTTACTTCCTCAGTCCTGGGTCTCCCCACCTCCCCCTCGTCGCCCCTGCCCTACCTTCCAGACTGCTCCCTCTCCCAAGGACTGTCTGCCTCCAAGCACTGTTTCTCCCTGGAACTGCCCCCTTGCCCATCTCTAAGCTGCCTCCTCAGCCCCAATAGTCACACTTCCTTCTTGGCAAGCTCTTTCCTTGGTGCTTCATCTCCCTCTTTCCCTTAACCTCCCAGAACTTCAGGACCCTTTAGATCTGCCTTCCCACCATCAGTACAGTGGCTCCTGGGAACACGGTGGACAGGAAGCTTTACTGCACCCTAAAAGATGGTAGGTCTGAGGCTGGGCATGCCAGCTTTGTGGGGTGTGGAGAATAACTACGTTGTATTGAGCCTTCATTATGTGTTAAGCACTATATTGGACACTTTACTTACAGTCATTCAAGAAATGTAATATTTTCCCCCATTGTACAGATGAGGAAACTGAGACTTAAAGAGATTGAACAATTTACCAAAGTTAGGGAGTGTGAAAATAAAAGCTGTGAGTGTAGGTGTATGTATGAGGATGTGTAGTCCTGACCTTGGATGGGTTATGGGTGTCTCCTGGGAGGAATGATGCTTTTGATGAGTCAACATCCCTCCCCACTCCAGCTCAGACCCCCATGCACTCAGAAGCATCTCCCAATCCAGAGGTTCCAAACTGAGAGGACAAGGGTCATGTGGAGATGGAAAAATGCAGAAATCTTAGAAATCTCCAAGATCAAACTCAGGGGAAACAGAGGCAGTGGGATTAGGGAAGGCCTGAGATTGACAAGAGTCAAACTCCTGCTCCCTAGCCCAGCCCAGGGAGACTTGGAGGGCAGGTGAAGAAACTTACAGCCGACCTGGGAATGACAGGAAGTCCAGAATTTCCCTGCTTCACTGGAAGGAGCTCGCTTCCGTGCCAGTCAGAGGGCATCTTTGATGCCTGGCAGCTCACTCCAGATCCTAGGAGGCTGAGACCCAGGACTACCAGCCCTCTCCCAGCTCAGGGGCAGGACTTCCTGTTTCTGGGCTGTTTCTCTGTGCCTGGTTCAGCACAATAGAGCTGGTAGCTTTCCACTGGGCTCAGCACTGTCTAGGTCTTGTGTGGGTTAGCAGGGAAGTGTGTATTGCTGGGGAGGAGCATCCCTGAGAATCCAAAACAGGACATAAGTCAGCTCTCAGACGAGCTGGGCTCCAGGCCACCCCTCAAGGGCTGATCTTGTCTTCTTGAGTCGTGAGTGGTGGGAGTGTGCTGCTGCTTTTGTATCAAAGGGAAGTGTCCTGGCACAATGTGAGGTCAGCCACCCTCCTCCCTCTCTGCCCTTCCATTGCACTGAATGGATCCCCGGGAAAGCAGGAGACAGGTTAAAAACAGAAGCGCGACCATTTCTTTATTAAATTATACAAAAAAGGGAGGGGAGGGGGGCAGCTGTGGGGCTCGGCCCCAACCCTGGCCCCACCCAGGCCTGGCGCTGTCTGAGAAGAGGGGATCTGAGGGAGATCCAGGGGTCAGGCAGGATAGGGATGGGGCAGGCCATGAGGCTGGGGGATGCAGAGGTTAGGTGGGAGAGGCTACCAGAGGAAGGACAGGGCTGGGAGGGGAGGGAGAAAGAGCAAAGAGAGGAGCAATTGGGGGCCAGCTGGGGAGCTCAGATGGAGCAGGTCAGGAGGTGGAACAATGGTAGAGTGAGGGTGGAGGGGGCAGTGTCTGGGAGGTGGAAATGAGAAGGCTGGGGAGAAAGAAGAGGGTGGCAGCTCTGGTGCAGGGCCCAAAGCAGGGAGCCAGGTGAAGAGGAGCTGCACTTGTCTGCCCCCACCCCCACCTCCAGGCCCAAAGAGGCCTCCCACCCCCAGCCTGTTGGCAGGGGCTCACGCCGATGCCCCATTTTCTGTCTTCTGCCGCTTGGGATCAGCTTCATCCTGTGGAGAGGGAGAGAATGGGGAGCTGTAAAATGGGAGGGGAGACCTCCCCCTGTCCCGGTCCTGTTCCAGCCCCCACCCCTGCCGCACAGGGACCTGGGTCCAAAGCCAAAGGGCGCCCGGCCCGGCTGCATCCCTGACAGCCCCTCAGGCCCGGCAACCCAGCCCAAACCTCCTCTTCGGCAGCTCTCTTCAGCGTGGGCCCTTCGTCATCCTCTTCTTCTTCTTCCTCATCTGAGGAGCCAGAAATGGGTCATTGGGGAAGGGCAGGAAGCTCTGGATGAGACCCCCTGTGGTCGCCCTCAGCCCTGCCTCAGGTCTTCAAACCCACCCTGACTCTGCTCCTTTGAGCCTGGACTTTGCCAGCCTGGCCTCCCCTGCCCCTCCCCACCTTCTTCTTCCCCTTCATCTTCCTCCTCTCCATCCTCAGCAGTTTCTTCTTCTTCCTCCTCAGCCCCGTTCTCCTCCTCCTGTGGGGACCAGGAGAGGGAGCAACCTCAGGCTGGCTTCATGCCTCGCCCACCATCACCACCAATGGGACGGGGCACTGGGTGTTAAAAGGACTTGGGAGGGGCCTCAGGGTGGGGCAGCAAAGATGGGAGGGCTGGGGTGAAGGGCAGGACCCAGCAGCCTCAGAAGGAAAGTGGAAGAAGGATGAGATGATTGGGAGGGAAGATGGTGGGGCAGGTGTGCTCCCCCCCAACCCTCCACACCTCCACCACTTCTTTCTTTCGCTCTTTCCGGCTTGCCTTCTCCTCCACCTTCTCCTTCTTCTCCTTCAGGTCCTGAAAGGGAGAAAGAGGTCACCTTTCTCACCACAAATGGCTTGCAGCCCCTAAGTCCCTGCAGCCCCAGTTCTCCCTCTGCAGTGAGCTTAGAGGTGTGTGAAAGGAAGGTGGACACAGCTTAGAGACAGACAGGGGCCTCAGGGTCCTTACATTAGGGCCACCAAGAGGTTGAGACCAAACACCTCCTTCCCGAAGACCCAAGGTGGGCTGGGAAAGGGATGAAGGGGAAGCAGGCAACCAGGGTAATGATCCCCACCCCCATCAAGTTCTCCCAAACCTCACTGGCTGAAGAGTTCAGCTCAGCAAAGCAAATCCTCTCCATCTGCTTCCAGCCTCAGTGCCCCACCCCCTCCCGCGTCCGCCTCCTTTGCCTGCCCCCCCACTGCCGGCCCAGCTCTGCCTTTTGTCTACCTCTGGGGCCTTTTCCTGAGGACTCTCTCTCCAGGGCATCCCTCCCAGCTTCCCCTTCAGCTTCTAAGGTCTTTGTTTCTCTCGGTCTCTGTCTCCCTAATCCTCAGGCCCCTACTTGGCCAAACACTACTGGAGATGGAGAGCACCTTAGCACATTCCCAGCACCCCTCCCACTTTCTGCCCTCCCCACCCCAAAACAGTACAAGTAGTTCCCTCCTCCCTGCCTCCCATGGTGTACACATGGGTGTAGTGGAAGGGTGGAGGTAGCCATTTCCAGTGGAAATGTAGGTGAAGAAGGAGAGAAAACAAGGAAGGGAAGAGTAGCAGGCGTGGGAGCCAAGGACAGAGCAACAAACAAGGTCTGTGACTGGGGTGGGACAGGAATGGAGAAGAGGGAGGGGCCTGTCTCGTAGACCCTCCCACCAGCTGGCCCCCTCCTTCACCCCAAGATCCTAGCAGGCATAGGTTGATGTCCTGTTCTGATATGGCAGCGGGAGATGCCCATGTGAGTCCCTTCTGGACACTACACTGGCCTCCCAATTTCCAGTCCTCTCCCCACCCACTTCTTGGCAGGCACAGTGTAACACGGTAGGTGTCCTTGTGTGATCTGATCTGGTGTTGGTGTGCCATGCTGTGTATCTGATTCCATGTGAATGGAAGTCTCCTGTGTGAGTGGATCACCCTGGGAGAGGGGGTCCTTTCTGGAACAGGAGCGGGGATAGGAGAGGGGCTTGGTGCAGAACGGATGGCCTGGGGGGCACCCAATTCCCTTTTCCCTTTAAGGGTAGCTCAGAACACTTCACCCTCACTCTAGCGAGGCTGCCCTTCCACCCCGCCATGAGGTCTTCATTTCTGTGCCACAAGGTCAGTATGGCATTTCCACCACCTCGTGGGCTTTTCCCTACATCTTGGGCCAGGAGAGCAAGGAGCTGGTCAACTTTTCTCGGGGCCCCAGCACCAAGTCTGTATGGCCCTGGCCTGACTTTCCCATCTGGGCTGATGGAGGGAGGGAGGGAGAATACCAGAGACCAAAGTTCAAGGGGCCGGGCCCTCTCCTCCCCTGTTCTGTCCTTCTGGTCACTGTCCTTCCATGATCCCTTTTCCAGAAGAATATGTGACCTGGGCCCCAGGTCTTATGCTAAGGGGCCCTCTGGCCTCATTTACTCAACACAGGCACACACACCGACACTGGCCGACAGCGATGCACAGACACAGATAGAGAGGAGCACCCACGCGATGGGAGACACATGGCCCAGCCTTGGGCCATTCTGGTACACACTCTTGAGACAGCACGGGAGCACAGCAGAACCACTCAGCACTCACAAAGCGACAACATGGCTCCAGAACATCTACGTCTCCACATGCACACATGTAACTGACACGGGCAGTCCCACACACTCGCTGGATTTCAGACATACAAAGACACCTACTCAGTGAAGTCACATGCCATCGCACAGCCCGCCGGAAGGCCACACGGGCGCACCTTGGCAGATAGCACACATAGGCCCTCTCTCACAGCCGTTAATCCCACTGGCTTCCCCCGTTTCAGTTCGCGGGCCTCAGGGAGACCTGTGTGAGGGCTCTTCGGCAACCTCCCACCCCCATACACACACACAAGATAGGGCTCCCAGCCCCCAAACCCCGGCCGAGTTAATTTCCCAAAGCGACACTCTGCATGTTCCCTGGGGAAATTAGAGGAAGGCTGGAAGAGAGGCAAGGGCGAACGGATGGGGCCAGGGAAGGGAGCTGATGAGGGCGAGGACAGCTAGACGCAACGCCATGCAATGCCCAGCCTCGGCTTTTTCGAAGGCTATTCCTGTCCCGCTTCTAATTTTTAGGAATTCGAGATTCTTTCAGTGTGTATGTGGGAAGGGGACGATGAAGAGAAAAGAAAGCTGAAAGCCAGCGGAGAGGAAGGAATGAGAAAACAGAGGCGGCCGCCGTCCGGGGAGAGAAGCGAGCGACGGTCGGGCCGCGGGGAGGGGCCGGGAGGAGCAGCCTCCAGGGAGAGTCCTGTTTACACTTGAGGATCTCAAACCGCTTAGCGAGGAAAGGTGAGGTCAGGCTGCAAGGAGAGATGGGGCAGCGGGGCGCAGGGAGGGGGCGCGGCAAAGTGAGACTCGGGGCGCTCGGACGGGAAGCCGGACGGGATCCGGCGGGCGGGCGAGGTGGGGCCGGAGAGGGGTGGGGACGGCTGCGGGGGCCGGCGCGACCGGAGCGGCGAGGCCGGGCGCCGCGGCGCGGTGCGCGCAGGGCAGCTAGAGGGCGCTGGCGCCGGCCGCGCGGAGCGGGGTAGGCAGCGCCGGGCCGGGGAGCGGTGGGAGGGCGCAGTGGGGTCCGCTAGGACCCGGGCGCGAGGGCCTCGAGGGGCCGTCGGGGGCGGCCTGGGGCGGAGGACAGCGCCGGGCCCCGGGGCCGCGCGGGGTCCGGGCCGCCGCCGCCCCTGCCCGTACCTTGGCGCTCAACTCGGCCGCTGCCTCCACGCTTTTCTCCGACATGGTGCCGGGGCCGGGGCCGGGGCTGGCGGGGAGCCGGGGTCCCGGGGCCGAGACGGAGGGGCCCTGGACGGCGGAGGGTGGCCGCGGCCGGAACCTGGCGCGGTGGCGGCGGCGACAGCGGCAGCGGCGGCCGCTCGGCAAGCTGGGTCTCTGGAAGAGGCGGCAGAGGCGCGTGGGGTGGGGCGGGGGTGGGTCTGGAGCGGAGACCCGCAGGGCTGCGGCCGTCCGGAGGGCGGGCAGAAGGGCGGTGCAGGCGGTGGCCGGCGCGCTCGGCCGCGGTCGCTCGGTCCCGGGCTCGCCGCCCCCGCACCAGCAGAGCTGCCGCCGACCAGCCGCTGCCGCCCCCGGGAAGGGAACCCGCTTATAAGGCGGCGCTGCCCGACGGGAGGGGCTTCCCAGGGGTGGGGCAGGCGGGAGCGGGGAGGAGAGGAGAGGGGAGGGGGATGAAAGAGGAGGTTGGAGAGGTGGGGATAGGAGGATGAAAGCGAGGGGAGGGAGAGCGAGAGAGTCGGGAGGGAGGACGAGACCAGGAGGGGGAAATGGAGAGACTGACGGCCGCGGAGAAAGAGTGGGGCGAGGAGGTGGAAAGGGGTGGGGTTCCTGCGGGGAGGCACCTCTCCAAATCCCAACCTACTGACTGCGAATGTAGAGTCTGGCTTTTGGGGGCGGACTGGAGAGGTGGCCAGAATCCTACTGACCCCAAAAAAAGCCCTGGGATTTTGCCAAGGGGTGGGGTGAGGGGAGCAGATGGGAAGGCAGGGCAGGTATTTGAGAAACCAAAAGCTTAAAGAAGATGAAGGGGGTTCGGGCGCTCCTTTCACACCACGCCGAATTTCCCTCTCTCATCCTCCATCCACATTCTCTGGGTGGCCTTGAGGAGGGTTGGGAGTGCGGAAAGGGCGGCCCAACCTTCTCTCCCGCCGGATTGACACTTGTGACCCTTGCCGGGTGCCTCCCTTCCTGGCCCTGTGCTGTGAGGTTGGAGGGGAGTCGGGCCCCCTGGTCTCTGCTCTCTTCCACCTCTCCCCTATCTTCTACCTCTCTTATTCGTCTGTCTCACCTCACTTTCATTCGCCTGGTCCTTCTATTTGCCTTCGTCCGTCCTCCGTCATTTGTACCCAGACCCCTCCCTCACAACCAATTATAACTCGTATTGCTCCCTCATTCTCTCACCTCTTCTCCACTCCTCCCTGACCCTCTTCCGCCCTTTCACCTCTGGTCCCTATCTTTCCCAGACAACCCTGCTCTTGTCTTATCTGAGTCAGGCACCTGGCCCTCTATTCTTGGCTGGCTTTCCTCAACTCCTCTTTCTGTCCTCATTTTTTACATTTTCCGTCCCTTAGCTTTTCTCATTCCTCTGCTGCCATCTTCCTTAGCCTTTCTGGGTTATACTTGTCTCCTTTGCAAATATAATACAGGTCCAGGTCTGGAGTTCCAGCCCCACCCTATTCCAGACGTCCTCAGCTCCTCGCCCTCCATCTCGGTATCTTTGAGTCATTTTGAAAAGCTTGGGATTTCAGAAGGGAACAGGGGCTGGGTTGTGTATTAAAGGTCAGGAGAAGGTAGATGGGGTGGAAGGCTGGGGTTTGGAAAAAGACCTTTGGTGTGCGTGCACTCCCATATTTGTCTGTCATTGTCATTATTCCTCATCTTTTTTATTTTCATTTTATTAATAAAAAACACATTGATGATCGTTATTATTTTGTGTTTGTGTGCTTAAATACACCGTCTTTTGGTCCCTTGGTGTACACGCCTTCCAGTTTATCTTTCTGGCTTTTCTATCAATATTTCACTCTCAGTCTCCTCCAAAATCTTGGGGCCCCACCCAGGATTTTTCCTTGACGGACTCTGTCCATCTTTTCTGAGATCTTTCTATGTCCCTCTCTCACTCTGTTTCTCTGACTCACTGGCTGATGTCTTCAGCGGTCTCTCACCGTCTCCATCTCTGTACTCCTCTTGCTTCATTTATCTCCCTCTCCTCGAGCCTTTGCTACCCGGCCCCTCCCCAGTCTCCCAGTCTCGCTCCCTCCCCATCAGGCTCTTTCCTCTCCCTCCCGCCTTCCTTTCCTCTTCCCTCCACTCCCTCCCAGCCCCGCCTGCTGTCTCGGACACCCTGCTGGGCTCTTACCCTGTTGCCCTGGTAACCGCCCCCCACTCCGGTCACCTCCACTCCCCTCCCCCCCTCCAATCACCGCCACCAACAACCTCCATCCACCTTCCTCCTATTTTTCCTGAGAGCCAATAGAAACCCTGTTGCCAGGTGGAATGCTCATTTGAATCAGCCAATCCAGAAGCCTAACTGCTTGCCCTGCCTTATATGGGGATGTGAGGAGGGCCACTCCCCCCACTCCAGCCCCACAGGGGACCAGCCCCTCCAGTGTCCCTTCTCCCCGCCCTAAAGAGAGGCTGGGACCCTCCCTCTCACCCTTCCATAAGGGGCCTGTCCTCCCACTTCTCTAACTGGGACCACCAGGGTTAGCGTGGGCTGTGGGCCGGACTGTGGGCTGGGCCTCAGGGCTGGGGGTGGGAATGAGGTGTGATTAGGGAAGGGGAGGCGGAGGGAGCCGGGAATTTTGCCCAGGGAGGGGTGTCTGGGAGCAGAGGCAGCTGCAGTGGAAAATTCCAGAGAGATGGAGAGGCAGAGAATGGGACTCCTGCCCCAAAGCCCTAGGGAGTGCCTTGAGAATCTAAGAGCTTGGACACTAGGGTCCGAGGGACCCCAGGGAAAAGATCTAGGAAGTTGGAGGCCTGAATCTAATTACTTTCCTGCGTGGAGGAGGCATCCTTTAGCCTCCTCTCTCTGGTTGGACAACAAAAACCAGTCTTCTGAAGTCCTGGTTTCATGAGAAGGAAGCTGGAAGCGAGACTTGGGATGAATCTGGAGTGAGTGGGATCTGAAAGCCACCTGACAGTCCTAGGGGTTAGCCTCAGATCCTCTGGGGCCAATCGTGTTGAATGCCTGTGTTTGCTCTTTTCCATAGAACTATTTCTGAGGCTTTGTGGAGGCTTGCCTATTCCTAGAATTATCTTACTCTACAGTCCAATTGAGAATTTCTCCCACTAGTTGAATGGGGGAAACGTGCTTTTTACACATTTTCTGCAAGTGGGAAGAAGGTGACCAGGTGAAAACAAGGAAGGCCTGAGTCCCCTGGAAACGATGACTTCTGGCCTGACATCCTAGACATTTACCTTGATACTACGTGTGGGAGGTGTTCAATTCTAGTTATTTCCATCTCATTCTCAGTGAATTCTTCCCCCTCTCCAACTGGATTTTTTTCAGGGTGCCTATTTATCCTATTGCTTAAGGGGTTAAGAAGGCCCAGTTATCATTCAAGGCCTTGAAAGACAGAAACCTGAGAGTTAGGGGACTAACTCCACTCCTCGTTTTACGTTTTTGTCCCCATTCCATTTCCAGTGACCTCATTTTCTATCCGCCATTCCCCCATTTTTCCTTTGCTTTTTTTTTTTTCAATTTAAAACTTTTCAAAATGAAAGTCAGTGAAGAGTTGAGAGGAAATGGACTCCTAGAGGAAGTCCTAAATTTGCCTAACTTCGATCATGTTGTTGTTATTGTTGTTTTGAGATGGAGTCTCGCTCTGTCACCCGGGCTAAAGTGCAGTGGCACAGTCTTGGCTCACTGCAACCTCTGCCTCCTGGGTTCAAGCAATTCTCATGCCTCAGTCTCCCAAACGGCTGGGATTACAGGCATGCGCCACTACACCGGGCTAATTTTGTATTTTTAGTTGAGACGGGGTTTTACTATGTTGGTCATACTGGTCTTAAACTCCTCACCTCAGGTGATCTGCCCACCTCGACCTCCCAAAGTGCTGGGAGTACGGGCGTGAGTCATCACGCCCAGCCAGATCATGTTTATTTTGACTGTGTTACCTCCAAGAGTGTTAGAAAAACAAGGCGAGATCATCTTTCAAGCAGCACTAAGGCACATCCATTGTGCGTCCCATCTCGGTGGGTACTCCTTTTCTGGAATGCCTCCCTGATTCCTCCTGACTTTGCAGACCCTTATCCATTTTTCCCATATGTTTTTCTCCACACCAAACTGCCTTCCTTAGTCTTCCACCCATACTGCTGTTCCTATGGCATAGTATCTACCCCAGGCACAAACAAGAGAGCTCAATAAATCATGTATTTCCTGACCCAGAGCACCATTTTGGATTTACTCTCTCAGCTCTTTCAACCTTCTTCAAGGAGGCTGGGAAAACACAACATGGTGCCTGGATACTGGCTTCCCTCTGTCTGACTTGAGATCTTCCCATAACAACTGATGTCCTGGTTGGAAGTCTCTTTTCTGTTTTTATGTTTTGAACATCACAACCAAAGTTTCTGTGGCCTTCCTGCTTTTCTACATGAGCTTTCTCCCCAGTGAAAAAGAATGGGTTTCACCTTTGTACCTCTCCTTCAGATTCTTTTTTTTTTTTTTTTTTTTTGAGACAGGGTCTCACTCTCACCCAGGCTGGAGCACAATCTCAGGTCACTGCAACCTCTGCCTCCAGGGCCTCAAGTGATCCTCCCACCTCAGCCCCAGTAGCTAGGACTAGAGGTGCCCCACCACACCTGGCTAATTTTTTTTTTTAATTTTTCCTAGAGATGGGGTTTCACCACATTGCTCAGACTGGTCTCGAACTCCTGAGCTGAAAGGATCCACCTGCCTTGGCCTCCATTATAATCATGAACCATGAACCACTGCATGGATCCTTCTTCAGAGTCTTGATTGGCTTTTCTTATTCCCCCTGCCCTCCTTTTGGATCACGGATCACCTTTGCTTTTTTTTTTTTTGAGATGGAATCTTGCTCTGTCACCCAGGCTAGAGTGCAGTGGCACGATCTTGGCTCACTGCAACCTCCACCTCCCAGGTTAAAGTGATTCTCCTGCCTCAGCCTCCCAGGTAGCTGGGATTTCAGGCACCTGCCACTGTGCCTGGCTAATTTTTCTATTTTTAGTAGAGACAGGGTTTCACCACTCTGGCCAGGTTGGTCTCAAACTCCTGACCTCTTGATCCACTTGCCTCGGCCTCCCAAAGTGCTAGGATTACAGGCATAAGCCACCACCCCCGGCCTTGCCTTTGCTTTTATACCTACAATAGTTTGCTATTGCCTGACCCTCCCTGTCCTGCCATCAATTTCTCCCCCATATTCACTCTTCAAAATGTCTTCAGGGGCCCTCAACAAAGTCCAGAAGGAAGGCAACATTTATGGGTACTCTCCAGCTCTGTCCAACAGAATTTTCTGTGATGATGGAAATGTTCTTTATCTGCACTTTCCGATACAGTAGCCACTAGTCCTGTGTGGTTACTGAATCCTTGAAAATATGGCTAGTGCAACTGAGGAACTAAGTTTTTTTAAAATTTTAATTAAATTTAAATATCCACATGTGGCTAGTGGCTGTTGTCCCATATGGGACAGCACCTCTTTACACCTTGCCCCTAAACTGCCTCTTTTTCCACTTTTCCCACCTCTACCACCAGTAATCCTTAAGCAGAAAGTCAGGGAGCAACTCTGCTGTGTTTCAGGTCATCAGGGCCACTGTTGTCATGTATTTTACCATAGGTGTGTGTTTGTTCAGAGTGTTCACATTTCACAGATTAAACAGACTGTGTGGCTGATCCAGGGGATGAGTGAAAATGAAAAGGCAAGGGAAAAATGGAACCAGGAGTAACAGGTAAAGAATTGTTTTGCCCAGAAGGTAAAAGACTGAGGGAAGGAGGACTTAATGACCAGGAGAAGACAATGACGGTGTCCTCTGAATCCTCCCTGGAGACTTCAATTTCAGAGGTCCTGTTCCGTCTTCACCGACTCCCTAAACTATTCCATGTTGTACTGCCATGGGCTTAAGCCCACTGCCAACACACACCTCGGACACACTTTCAACTCTCTGGCACTAGCTTCCCCGGAGCTCCAGAGTCATGATTCCAGTTCCATTCTGTTCAGCTCCCCGCTCGCTCCCCCAACCCCGGCCCCCCCAAGCAGCACGGCTCCTCAAGCCTAACTTGTTCCCACTGAAATTCCCTTGTGTTTCCTCTTTCAGTTAAAGGTACTGTCCTCCACCCATTCATTCCTGCCCAGGGGTCATCCTAGACTCCACCTTTTCTTTCCCTCCCCAGATCCCTCATGCCTGGAGTGCCATCTCTGCTGTCTAATCCCTGCCCTGCCTCTGCTCAGAGGCTCACTCACTGACTTTAAGCTTAAGCTCCTTAGGGTTTTCAATCATGATTTAAGAATTTTTTTTACATCTTCAGCATCTATTTCCATACTTGGAATATTGTAGAAGCTCAAAAATGTTTCCTGAAATGTATAAACTGCCTTTCTACCTAAAATATAAACAGACTGTTGTAATTTCCCCTACAGGACAAATTCTAGAAGCAAATATATGGCCCTTCAAGGTCTGTAGATTTTAACCTCTGTAGCTTTACCTCACACCAGTGCTCCCCTGAAAGTTTTGCTTCAGAAATCTTTTTTTGAGACAGAGTCTCGCCCTGTCACCCAGGCTGGAGTGCAATGGTGCCATCTCAGCTCACTGCAACCTCCGCCTCCCAGGTTCAAGCGATTCTCCTGCCTCAGCCTCCTAAGTAGCTTGGATTACAGGCATGCGTCACCATGCCCAGCTAATTTTTTTTTTTTTTGTATCTTTAGTAGAGACAGGGTTTCACCATGTTGGCCAGGCTAGTCTCGAACTACTGACCTCATGATCCACCCATCTCAGCCTCCCAAAGTGCTGGAATTACAGGTGTGAGCCACTGCCTGCAGCCTGCTTCGGCAAGTTTTTAAACTCTTCCTAGTTCTTCCAAATTGGGCATACCGCTGTGCCTTTGTACTGATTGTGTCTTTCATCCAGAATGTTCTCCAAGGCTTTGCCACCCCCCAAGTTATTCCCTCTCTTATCTGAACCATTCTTGCCCTATTATTTATTTATTTTCGAGACAGGGTCTCAATTTGTCACCCAGGCATTGGTGCTGTCACAGCTCACTACAACTTCAAACTCCGGGTTCAAGCGACCTTCTCACCTCAGCTTCCTGAGTAGCTGAGACTACAGGCATGCCACCACACCCAGCTAATTTTTATTTTTATTTTTGTAGAGACAGTGTCTTGCTATGTTACTCAGGCTTGCCTTTTTAATATTCATCTTTTTTTCTAATCACAGAATTCATCACAGGATTAGAATTGATTCTGTGTTGGCCACCTTCACTAGACTGTTAACCCTCTTGGGCAGAGAGCCTGTCTGACTTGTCTTTTTATTCCCAGCACCTTGCTCTATGACTGGCAGTTAACAGGAGCTCAGTCAATGTGCATTGACCTGAACTACCACATGGTTAGCAGAAACTTCAATCCTTAATGCCCATTATTCACAAGATATACTGTCTTCTTCGGGATGTCTTCTTTTCTTTAATTTTTTTGAGACAGAGTTTTGCTATTGTTACCCAGGCTGGAGTGCAATGACACAATCTCAGCTCACTGCAGCCTCTGCCTCCTGGATTCAAGTGATTCTCCTGCCTCAGTCTCCTGTGTAGCTGGTATTACAAACACCTGCCACCACGCCCGGCTAATTTTTTGTATTTTTAGTAGAGACAGGGTTTCACCATGTTGGTCAGGCTGGTCTCGAACTCCTGACCTCAGGTGATCCACTCGCCTCAGCCTCCCTAAGTGCTGGGATAACAGGCGTGAGCCACCGCACCCGGTCAGGATGTCTTCTTGAAATGATTAAAGAATAATTTGAAACTCCAGTGCTAATGCCAGCTATTACCATTAGCATATCTACCCAAGACAGTCTAACATCCAATATCTTATAGTCAAGCTGGGTATGAAAGTCGCTCATTCCTGTTGTCCACATCTCCTCCTACCTTAGGTGGCTAGCTTCAGGAGATGAGCGTCCAGGTCAGTTATACCGGATAGCCACACAGTCAGGAGTTGCCAACCAGTCACTGCTTTAACATATTTGCAAACCACTCTTTGTACATATTCAGTACCGTACTTGGCAGTGTAAGCAGTGCCCAGGCCAGAAATCCTGGAATCATCCTTGACTCTTCTCTCACACTGCATCCATCCATCAGAAAATCTGCTTGCTCCATCTTCAAAATACATCCAGAATACAACCGACCCCTTCTCATTGCCTCTACCGCTCCTAACCTGCTCTAAGCCACTATCAGGTCTCATCTGGATTATGGCTACAGCATGCTAATAGGGCTTTCCGTTTCTGCCGTTGCCCCTCCCCCAACAGTCTGTCCGCCATACAACAGCCAGAGTGATCCTTTCTTAGGTTTTACAAAGGCTTATAAAGTGCCACATGACCTGGCTTCCTTCTTCCTCTGTGACCCCATCTTTCACCGCTGCTCTTACCTTCTTTCACACGAGTCTAGGCACATTAGCTTCTTTGTTGTTCCTTGACCACACTAAGCATACTTCTGCCTTCCCGCATACTTTAGGGCCTTTGCGCTTGCTACCCCCACCTTTTTTTTTTTTTTCGAGATAGAGTCTCACTCTGTCACCCAGGCTGAAGTACAACGGCGCGATCTCGGCTCATTACAACCTCCGCCTCCCGGATTCAAGCAATTTTCCTGCCTCAGCCTCCTGAGTAGCTGGGATTACAGGCACACTCCACCACACCCAGCTAAAATTTTTGTATTTTGTAGCAGAGACACAGTTTCACCATGTTGGCCAGGCTGGTCTGGAACTCCTGACCTCAAGTGATCGGCCCACCTCCACCTCTCAAAGTGCTGGGATTGCAGGTGTGAGCCACCACACCTGGCCAACAATTTCTTTTTAATCTGGGACAAAACCCAGGTTTTAAGTTTTATTTCATAGTTAGAAGCTAACTATGATTTGAAACCATTCAAAGGTAAACATCGCTGATAGCAGATTTTTTTTTTTTTTTTTTTTTTTTTTGAGACAGAGTTTCACTCTTGGCACCCAGGCTGAAGTGCAATGGCGTGGTCTCAAAAAAAAAAAAAAAAAAAGATAACAGGTAACCAAAAAAGAAAAAGGTGACTAGAAGATTGTATGCCTTAAATTGGTAGAGACTGTGTCTTATACTTTTGTATGTATGCTTAATACAATGTACCTAGGACAGTGCTAGGCCTCATTAAACATTTGTTTTTTATTTTTATTTTTTATTTTTTGGAGATAGAGTCTCACTTTATCCCCCAGGCTGGAGTGCAGTGGTGTGATCTCGGCTCACTGCAACCTCCATCTCCCAGGTTCAAGTGATTCTCCTGCCTCAGCCTCTCAAATGACTGGGATACAGGTGTCTGCTATTTTTTTTTTTTTTTTTTTTTTGAGACAGAGTCTCTGTCACTCAGGCTGGAGTGCAGTGGCGGGATCACCTCACTGCAGCCTCTGCGTCCCAGGTTCAAGCAATTTTCCTGCCTCAGTCTCCTAAGTAGCTGGGATTACATGTGTGTGCCACCACACCCGGCTAATTTTTAGTAGAGACGGGGTTTCACCCTGTTGGTCAGGTTGGTCTTGAACTTCTGACCTCGTGATCCGCCTGCCTCAGCCTCTCAAAGTGCTGGGATTACAGGCGTGAGCCACCGTGGCCAGTCTTAAACATTTGTTGATTGGCTGGACAATAATAACTTGCTTTAGGAGGAGAAGAGGACCAAAAAAAAAAAAAAAAAAAAAAAGTCGATAGGATCTCCTTAGTTAAGTTTCAGTCACAGAACCTTTACTAGGAACAACTCTTTTTCACATGTCAAACTACTTTCGTTTGGGGCAAGAGGATAAGGGGAAGTTGCATGGTGGGATGTCCAGAGATAGAGCGTCTGGAAGATAAAATATTTTACTGTCTCTTCCCCAGAAATAGCAATGAAAAACAAATTTACTTGTATTCTCTGTTTTCCTTTGACTGGCCAGTCTGCCAGCTTATATCTTAATTATCTGTCTCTGCTCCCCGTCTCTATTATTGTTGTTTCCTCTTTCATAATGATCAAGTCCAAAGAAACCTGAGAAGCCCTGTTCCTAGCACATTTTCCTGAGTCACCAGGGACCCCCTTCTTCTCCCCCAGGGAATTATTAGAAACAAGTCTTTCTCCTTGGGTCAGGCTCCACACAGCACTAATATGGCTAATCGCCAGAGTAAAGAACCAGGGAAAGCTGGAGTTTGGATGAGTCTGGTTAAAGTCCATGCTAGACAGTCCAAACCCCTTGACCCCAAGTGGGAGGGCCCTTCTCTCCAGCAGAGCCAGATTTTATGCAAGACATTTAGTATGTCAAAGTATCAGTCTCTAGCCTTGGAGGCAGGTCTCTTAGGTTCCGTTTTAGCTCCTCCCCTGGGTGATCCAGGTTAACTGAGCTCTCCACTCCTTTCTTCCCCAAAACTTTAGACCTTTGACCTAAGAAAGCAAGCAAGAAAGGTCTGTGCAGGACTGGGAGCTCTTGAGGACGCAAGAATTAGAGTAAAAAGAAGGGAAGATTGGCATTAAACTAATAGATTTCAGAACTGTAGCCTTTTCCGGGTCCAACACTTCACAGATGGGTAATGGGGAAGGGTCCAAGTTCCTCTCCAAAGCCAGTTCTCAAGGGCCTCGGGTTCCAGCCTGGCCGAGGAGCGCCATCTGGCGACCAATCCCGCAACCTGGATTCTCTGCCCCATCGAATTTTCTGAAGCCCTAACCAGATCTGGGCTGGAGAGGTTCACCTCTTCCTCTTTGTCACTCCGGGGACTCCGCCCTGCCAGGAACGCTCCTCCTCAAGGGGGGACAGGCCCTAGCGCCTCACCCGCAGGAAAACTGCCCATCCTCCCTCTAGGGTAGAACGCTTCTCCAGTAGTCTGCTTAAAGCGTCCCCCAGGGATCTGCCCCACCTGGTGGCCCACAGAGAGCCTGCCCCTCGTCTTCCAGTTTCCCCTGGAGGAGGGAGAGGGAACGTGCTGCACTTCGCCCCCACGTTCAACCCCCAACCCCATCCCTCCCGAAGAATGGATTCCTCTTCTCCTCCCCCACCCCCGGCCTTATGGGAGCCTCTTCCAGTCCACAGAACCCAAATCCAGGTTACTAAGGAGCTCCCCTTACTCGTGCAAAGGGAACCCCGCCCGGCCTCAGGCTCCACTCCCCTGAGTTTGGCCCCTAGCCCCTGGCCCCGCCGCCCCTAGGACGCGGCCATAGGCTTCTCAACACCCACGCTAGTGGGCGGGGCTCCCACGGCCCGGCCCTGGGTGGGCGGTTGCATGATGACGTCACTTCCGCCCGGGCCTGGCCGAGGTTCTCGCTCCGTAGGCCGAGGCGGGGTACGGAGGTGGCAGCTGTGGGAGGAGGCGGCGCGGGTGGCCGCAGAGCTACAGCTTGGACCAATCCCCGCGTCCCGGGCCGCGACCCTGACCCTGCAGCGCACCGGGAAGCGAAACCGGCCGGATGGGCCGCTGAGCCCAAATCGGGCACTGGTGAGGCTCAGGCAGAGCGGGCAGCCAGGAACGGGAGCGGGCCCGCGGGGCTGCAGGGTCTGGAAGCCGGGGATGCGGGGCCGGGAGAGGAGAGGCTCAGGCCTACCTCTCCTGCTCGCCTGGCGGGGAGGCGGGAGCTGGGGGAGCCGCAGACGGGCGCGGGGGGCATAGTGAGGCCTGCCTGGGGGGCATAGTGAGGCCTGCCTGGGGGAGGCCTGGGTGTAAGGAGGGGGAGGCTGACTGGGGTCATTAATGGGACGGAGGAGCGGCACTTGGGATTCTCATCTAGAACGGTGACGTTGGGGGAGGAGGGGAGAGTATGTACCGGCCAGAGATTTGGGAAGAGGATGACTGAGTGGGGGAGGGAGAAACCCAGAGGCCTGGGAAAATTTTCCATGGCTCTAATTGAGAAAGAGGTTTGAAGAGCTCTTCTCTCCCTAGGGGGTTGTGTGGAACACCTGTAGTAGGGTCTCCCCGGAGTTTAGGGGGTCACTTACAAGGTTTGGGAAAGGCCAGTGCCCTGAGAGTCCTTACACTGAGTGGGTGTGCAAAAGCCTGGCCACCTCCAAGTATCTGAGCCTCCACACCTTTTCAGTGTGGAGCCCCCTGGAGCTGAGATCAGGATGTTCCGCTTCATGAGGGATGTGGAGCCTGAGGATCCCATGTTCCTGATGTGAGTATTCCCTCCCCCTCAAGCTCTCCCACTCCAGGTCTCTGAGCAGTTCAGGCAGACATCTGGGTTCCCATTGCTGGGAATGGTTGGATACCCAGCTCCCACCTAGCAGGAAGTAGGCATTGGTGCCACTGTTGCCCTGTGCGTATTTTTTTGCAGGGTGGTGGAGGGATTGACAGCCTGGTGCTTCTGCCATCCATACTATGTGCTCACTTCACAGGGACCCCTTTGCTATTCACCGTCAGCATATGAGCCGTATGTTGGCAGGTGGCTTTGGATATAGCCCCTTCCTCAGCATCACAGATGGCAACATGCCAGGGACCAGGCCTGCCAGCCGCAGGATGCAGCAGGTAATGGTGCTGAGACACACCTGAGACCCAAAGGTTGGAGGGTGGTTAGGAAAGCACTTTAGTTTTCTTGCCCTGCAGCCAACTGAGCAAGTGAAATGCTCTAGGAGTTGGGGAAGGGATCAGGAAAAAGAGCTTTGTGACTCCCTTTCGAGAGGATGGAAAACAAAAATTGAGGCCATGGGCCTGGTTTGGGATTGTAAGGAGATACGATGAAGTCTCTAATTTCTGTTTCTCATGTGTTCCTATAGACTGGAGCTGTCTCCCCCTTTGGGATGCTGGGAATGGTGAGTCCTCATCTTCCTTTGTCCTTCCATCTCAGACACACTCTCTACCCTTAGATATTATTCCCACATTTGCCTCTTTGGAATAGTTTCATGGGTAACCCCAGAATCTTCTTTTCATGACGTTCACAAAGCTCTGAGCCTTTTGGGTGCTAGGAGCCCTGTGGGTTAAAGATGTTATTTTTATTGTTTATTTTTTTTTTGAGACAGCATCTTGCCCTGTCGCCCAGGCTGAAGTGCAGTGGCATGATCTCAGCTCACTGCAACCTCCGCCTCCCGGGTTCAAGTGATTCTCCTGCCTCAGCCTCCAGAGTAGCTGGGATTACAGGCACGAGCCACCATACCCGGCTAATTTTTGTATTTTTAGTAGAGACAGGGTTTCACCATGTTGGCTGGGCTGGTCTTGAACTCTGACCTCAAGTGATCCGTCTGCCTCAGCCTCCCAAAATGCTGGGATTATAGGCGTGAGTGGTGGGATTACAGGTGTGAGCCACTGCACCTGGTGAAAGGTGTTACTAACTCTTGTTGGGAGGCAGAGATGGGGGATCACTTGAGGTCAGGAGTTTGAGACCAGACTGGCCCACATGGTGAAACCTCGTCTCTACTAAAATTACCAAAAAAGCCAGGCATGGTGGTGCATGCCTGTAGTCCCAGCTACGCTGGAGGCTGAGAATCGCTTGAACCCAGGAGACAGAGGTTGCAGAGAGCTGAGACTTCACCACTGCACACCAGCCTGGGCAACAGAGCCAGAGTCCATCTCAAAAAAAAAAAAGAAAAGATGTTATTAACTCCTGTACTCCTAGAGTTCATACTCATTAGGAAGATGTAATTGTCTAGCAAAATCTGGTCTTTGCCTTATCTCTTTAGTTTAGAATCCATTAACTTTGGCTTGCTTCCTAAAGATGGGGGAATACAGTAGGCAGGAGAAGGAAAATTGGATCAGAGCAGTCATAGAGACTGAGGAGGGGTCAGCAGTTTACTGGAGGAGAAACATGAGTATTCTGGTTCTGTTAAGGGAGAATGAGAAAGACTACTTGCTAGATGTGAAGGAAGACGAGAAAGGAAATGTGCAGCCATGTGGCTCGTGGATTCCTAAACAGAATCAGCTCTGAACACTGACTTTGCTTTCCTGACTCTATTTTCCATCTCTTTCCTCCAGTCGGGTGGCTTCATGGACATGTTTGGGATGATGAACGACATGATTGGTAACATGGTGAGCCTTGCCCCACACCCTTCCCTGGCCTTGCTCTCAGTGATGGCTGACAGCACCTTGAATCCTCTAAGGCAAGAGGGAGACAGTATGCTAGTCAAGGATAAAGTACTGGATAAAGTAATTGAAGCAGAGAGCCTTGGGACCCTGTGTCTGCTGTCATGCCTGCCTGAAGCAGCAGCAGCACTTTTATGTAGCATACAATTAAGTCTCTGTCTCTTCAGGTCCTTCTTGCTTGTGATTGGACTCAGAGGAATTTGGGAGGGTAACGATGAGTCCTGATGTTTTTTCAGTTGTTACATTTTGTAAGAAAGATACAGGCTAGAACAGGGAGTTGAAGGGCGAAATCCCTTCACCAGGGGGGATGCCTCCCCATTCAGCCCTCCCCTACCTACCCTGTCCTTAGGAACACATGACAGCTGGAGGCAATTGCCAGACCTTCTCATCTTCTACTGTCATCTCCTACTCCAATACCGGCGATGGTGCCCCCAAGGTTTACCAAGAGACATCAGAGATGCGCTCGGCACCAGGCGGGGTGAGCCCTCCTATCCTGGAGAATGTGGGATTGAGTGGCATCTACAGAAACCCTGGCTGCTTTTTTCGGATTGGGTTGTGGGTGGTGTGTTTATCCTGAGATGGTGTAGCCAGGGCTTTGGAAGGGGTGGCTGAGTGTGCCATGTTCTGCCTCATCCCAGATCCGGGAGACACGGAGGACTGTTCGGGATTCAGACAGTGGACTGGAACAGATGTCCATCGGGCATCACATCCGGGACAGGGCTCACATCCTCCAGCGCTCCCGAAACCATCGCACGGGGGACCAGGAGGAACGGCAGGACTATATCAACCTGGATGAGAGTGAGCCTTCCCTCTCACTTCCCTACCCTATAAACTGTGCAAAGCTCTGGGTCAGCCCCATATTCTTTTGCTTTCTTTCTTTTTTTTTTTATTTTTTTGAGAGGGAGTCTCACTCTTGTTGCCCAGGTGTCCAGGCTGGAGTGCAATGGCATGATCTCAGCTCAGTGCAACCTCCGCCTCCTGGATTTAAGCAATTCTGCCTCAGCCTTCCGAGTAGCTGGGATTACAGGCGTGCACCACCACGCCCAGCTAATTTCTATATTTTTAGTAGAGACGGGGTTTCACCATGTTGGCCAGGCTGGTCTCAAACTCCTGACCTCAGGTGATCCACCCGCCTCGGCCTCCTAAAGTCCTGGGATTACAGGCATGAGCCACCGCGCCCAGCTGTCAGCCCCATATTCTTACCGCGCTTGGAGTCCGCTCAGCTCAGGGGCTGTGTCAGGTGCTGGCAGTGTCCTCACTGTGAGGGGCTGACTTTGTCCCTGAGGTTCCGTGTTGATAGTGTTACACCCTTCTCCATTTGGATCCGTTTTTTCCTTTCTCCTCTCTTATCTTTTTCGAATCCGCAATTAAGTACCTAGTGTGCACATAGGACTATGAACCTGAAGAATAATCTCATTCTGATTTCTTCCTTCAGTAGACCACCTTAGGCCTACCAGTGGCTTCCCGGGACCGTGTAGAAACCGAACGAGCTAATGGAATTGCCGTCCCACATCCCTGCACACACACTCAGCCTTCGCGGCTTTGGCCGGAGAAGCTGTGGCTGGCTCGCGCATCCGCCTCCAGGAGTGAGGCTGCACGCAGGCCTCATGTCCACTCTGTCCTCTCCAGGTGAGGCCGCAGCGTTTGATGACGAGTGGCGGCGGGAGACGTCCCGATTCCGGCAGCAGCGCCCCCTGGAGTTTCGGCGGCTTGAGTCCTCAGGGGCGGGGGGACGAAGGGCAGAGGGACCTCCCCGCCTGGCCATCCAGGGACCTGAGGACTCCCCTTCCCGACAGTCCCGTCGCTATGACTGGTGAGGGCCCTGGGCCCTCAGCCTCTCTTGTAAGTGTCAGGGTAAGGAGGGCGGGGGTACACCTGCAGATGGTCCTCTGCCATGAGGCCGGCGCAGCCCGGGCTCCCATAGGAGCTGTGTTTGTCTGTACAAGTCTTAGTTGGCTGGAAAGAGAACAATGTTCTCATTGGAATCGGGGATTAAACCCCAACTCCTGGCCCTTACGTAAGTTTTTTCTTCCTTTTGACTTGTGTTCCTCTCTCTTTCCCCCTCCAGGTACAGGCTGAGAGGCTGAGAAATCATCCCTTGAAATAACTTTTTCCTCTCTGAATCCCATCCCCAATTTAATAGTAAATTAACAGGCAAGCCGGCCCCCACCTCTCCCTGGGGGTCTCAGGGAGAACCTTTCACTGCACCCTTTCCCTACTTTTTCCTTTCCTTCTTTAATCCCCTTACCATGATGACTCCGCCTCTGCATCTACTAACTTGATTTTTCATTCTGCCACTCCATCTCCAAATCAAACGCCCTCACCTTTCCCATTCTACTCCTGCCATGCATTGAAGGGTCTTTTGGGGTGAGCTCTGGGTTTAGGGGCCTCCTCCATCCCTCAGCTACCCTGGATCTTTGCCCACCTCTTCCTCAGAGTCCCCATTGAGGGGCTGTAGCCCTGTCCAGGGCTGTGAAAGGAGCAGATTGGTTCCCAACTCTTTCTCCCTCGTCCTGCCCACGCACATCACAAGACTCTTCCCTACACCCTTATTTTTTGATTTGTGCAACTTGTAACTAGGTGTTTATGGAATAAAGGAGAATGGAAAAAAGACCAAGTGGGATGCTGGCTGTACTTTTGATCTTTTCCTGTTCAATTAAACCTTCCTGTCTCCTTTGAGGTTACCCTCTCACTTTTCCTCATTTCCACATGTAGCCTTCATACCTCAGCGTTCAAGCCCACACCGTGGTACGGACAGTGGGACCGTCCGCACTGGCAGGTGCGGGCCATCAGCACTTGGCTGGGCTAGGCTGGGGCGTGAGAACATGAGCACCTGCCTCGCTGGCTCTCCCCTCACATTCTGCTGTCACTTTGCTCTTCAGGGATGTGTCGGGCATCTCTCGTGGGTGCCTGCAGAACTTGCTGCCCCTTGCGCCTTCCACAGAGTTTCTTTCCTGCACTGTGGGTGGAAACACCTTCAGATAACCCTACACAGGCCTTCAGAGGGGAGGAACTCTGGTCAGCAGCGTTCCACAAACCCTTCACCCACAGCAGTTGAGAATTTGAGCCCAGGGAAGGAGGCTAGAGGAGAAAACTAACCTGGAACCTGAGCAGGACTGGAAGGGTATGAGGAGCTCACATTTCTTAAGATGTTCACTCTTGCTTTGCTCAGCCAAATGGGTCACTCTGTTCCTCTTGGGAACTTACTTAATGCTGACAAATATGTAGGAGAGTCTGATAATGGTTTTCTCTTTATAAAAATCTTGAGTTTTCAGTTGGTAAGGACACAAAGACACACCTAGGCTCTGGGTCCTCTCAGGGAAGGGAGGCTCTTCCCCTGTCTCTCAGGGACGAGTAGACTGAAGAGGAGAAGGAGGTTTTAACAAGCAGAGAGATGAAGTTGAGCCAACAACCAGGCACTGGTGTCCTAGCGCAGTGCAGTTACTGCATCTCATTACATAGGCTGGTGAAGATGTATGGCCGGGTCAAGGGAACCCAGTGGTGAAAGAATCCAGGAATCCCAGAAGTCAAACAGGTGTGGGTTATTCACGACCACCTGGGTTCTGAACTGTGGGTGATGGAACTCAGCAACCACAGCCCTCATCGTTTTTTGTTTTTGTTTTTTTTGAGATGGAGTGTTGCTCTGTTGCCCAGGCAGTGGCGTGATATCAGCTCACTGTAACCTCCACCTCCCCAGTTCAAATGATTCTCCTACCTCAGCCTCCCAAGTAGCATACAGGTGTGCACCACCACGTCCAGCTAATTTTTGTATTTTTAGTAGAGATGGGGTTTCACCCTGTTGGCCAGGCTGGTCTCAAACGTCTGGACTCAAGTGATCCACCTGCCTTGCCCTCCCAAAGTGCTGGGATTACAGGCATGAGCTGTTGTGCCCGGCTTCACAGCCTTCATCTTTAAATGAGTCTTGCCCTGTCCAGATAGGTACCTGTCTGCTTCCTCTGGGAAAGGAGTAGTTTTTTTCACTCTCCTGAGAAGGCAGCAAGGTAACCTGGAGTTGAGGGAGCCTCAGTCCTTAGCTTCGCCACTAACAGTCTTGCAGTCTTGGGCAAGTCACTCACCTCCCTGGACCTGAGTTATGTGGGGCCCTTCTAGCCACAAAATCTCAAGCCCAGCCCCTCAACCTGGATTTCAGTTCCGGTGCCCACACATGCAGGTGCAGTCCTGAGTGTGACTGGAGTAGGGCAAGGCTGCCCTGACCTCAGTCCAGGTGAGTCAGTCCAGTGTTTCAGGGACTCCCCCGTTCAGGTCCTGGCCTTCAGGCACGTGAACTGATTTGTACCCCTGCTCCCTGCTGTAGGGTGAGGACCACCCTTCAGCCCATCCCTTATTCCTGGGGCCTCTGACTAGTTCTCAGCAGGGATATGTTGTGGGAAATTAGGTGTCAGCATCAGTAGAGTGAGATACTCAAGAACCAACCCCCTGGCATGTCCTGGCCTGTCTGCCACTGGGGTAAAGGCCACGGGACAGGAAGCAGAACTCTCCAGTGGGACACTGATAGTCTACTTCCGGTCAGCTCTCCATCTGGGCCCAGCCTCACACAACGGCCACACCTGAGCCCCGGTCCAACAGATATCTGAAGGACATGGGCAAATGCCTCAGTTATTTTCTCCACCCCAGAACATTACCGGTCGGAAGTGGCTGACACTGTGTGTGACTAAGCAGAATAACACAAGAGGAGGCAGACAGGCTGCAAACACACAAGCAAGACCTGGCTCTACCACTCAGCTGCACTGTGGGAAAGACAATTCCTCTCTCACAACATCAGTTCCCCACTTTGTAAAATGGACCTTTCTAGGTATTGGTGACTACGGATTCATACCTCAGAACTGTGAGACCTGAGTGAGTGCAGAGAGCATCTGACATGCGCATGGGCTATAAATGACCATTCCACGATCTTATTTCTCCCCGATCACTCTCTCCCTGCCTTGCTCCTTCAGGATTCTCTGGTGGTCCCTCATCCCTTACTCCACCCTCGGGACCCCTAAAATGCTTCCAGACACAGTCTGGATCTCATCCTGCTGGCCTTGAACAGCCCCCAGCCATTCACCCCTCCAGCTCCTGTATCATCTTTCACCCTCTCCAGACCTCAGCCCCACAGATCAACAGGAGAAACAAATGTCTAAGACTACTCACCTCTGCGAACATTGTTTCTTCTTGTGTAGACAGTGTTCTAGATGTCTTTTCTCCATTGTTAATTGGAGATGGAATAAGGACCAATTTGAACAGTTCTTTGTGTGGGTTGATTATTAACAAATAATGTTTTAATCCTATAGTCCCCAACACTTTGTTTACATCTCATTTTTTAGCGTTAATTAAAGTTTGACTTAGTTTTTAATATACGTCTTTCTTATCAAATATTTTATAAATTCTTTGTTGACTTGGAGGTCTTATTCAACTTTTTATCCCCCCTAGTGATTAACATAGTATATTGTACAGAGTAAACATTTAGTTAATGTTACTGAATGAAATTGTTGACTGGTATTTTCAGTTTCTTCTTTTTCCCTTGAGGGAAACAAAGTCCCAGGGGCACGAAGTGATTCCCAAGACTTCTCTCCTCCCCAGCAACCAGTATAGCCAGGTTTCTTTAAAGGGCCTCAGTGTCGGGATTCCTTGATAATGCAGAATATGAGGTATACTGGATTTATTATAACTTAGAGTAGGCCTTAAATTGTGTAGAGTAATGACAGTGTGCAGACCTGTTAACTTTAAAAAAAAAAATTGTGAGGGCCGGGTGTGGTGGCTCACGTCTATAATCCCAGCACTTTGGGAGGCCGAGGCGGGTGGATCACGAGGTCAAGAGATCGAGACCATCCTGGTCAACATGGTGAAACCCCATCTCTACTAAAAATACAAAAAATTAGCTGGGCATGGTGGCACGCGCCTGTAGTCCCAGCTACTCGGGAGGCTGAGGCAGGAGAATTGCTTGAACCTGGGAGGCGGAGGTTGCGGTAAGCCGAGGTCACGCGCCATTGCACTCTAGCCTGGGTGATGAGCGAAACTCCGTCTCAAAAAAAAAAAAAAAAAAAAAAAATTGCGGCTTAAACACTTTTCTTTTTTTAAATATTTTTTTAGAAATAGAGACAGGGTTTTACCATGTTGCCCAGGCTCGTCTTGAACTCCTGGGCACTAGTGATTCACCCGCCCTGGCCTCCCAAAGTGCTGGGATTAGAAGCGTGGTCACTACACCTGGCCAATTTTAGCCTTAAGTTAAATTATTGCTGTTTAAAAGTTTAAGTAGTATGAATTTCAGTACTGTTATGAAAACCGGCTTTGAGATCCTGTGTCTGGAGTTCTTAACCAATCCTTTTATTTTTTTTCTTCCAGATACTTTGATTTTGCGAATGTTTATGTGAAGATTCCTCAGGCAATTGCTCAAGTGTCCAAGGAAGCTGGAGTTGGAAAATTCATCCATGTTTCACATTTGAATGCAGATATGAAAAGTTCCTCTAAATATTTCAGAAATAAGGTAAGTAACGAATTGATTTGGGAAGTGATTCACAGAGCCGGAGTTTCTTGGCCCATTTGAAACATGATTTCGGTGAGAAGCATTTATCATCAACATATCTAGAATTAAAAGGTTTTCTGATTCCCTGCATCCAGAACTAGGTGTGTATGTGTGATGTTTTGACATTTTGGTTGAGTGCCTTCTGTTTGCAGGAAACTGTGCTAAGGGGCTTCAGAGTTGGCTAAACCATGTTACTAATGGAATTCAGATACTTAAAGTTTCTTTGAGGCATTACTGAATTACACAGAAACCATCACAGAAGGCAGAATATCATTTCTGCCAAAGGAATCATACCTGTGTCATCTACCATGGTTAAAGGACCATCTTTCTTTCTCACCCCTTGCATTGTAATGGTTTTATGCCACTCTTAAAGGGGCGATGTGAAGGCTCAGAATGACAGGGATTAATATTTGCCAGGGAAGATGCCTATTCACATAGTACTTACACTCCTTTTACTCCCAGAAATGCCGTACCTAGAGGCTGACCACTGTTGTTTGGAGTCAGTCTGTAACCTGAGTGAAACGTCTTCATTATTAGGGACTCAGAAGGGATGTCAGTGTCTGTCAGTGCCCTTAACGTTTGGATTCTGCCATATGGAAACCTGTTTTGAGTCATACTGATAAAGACAACAGAGTTCCTTCATAATGGTTCCAAGTTTTTGATTCACCACATTCATTTACTGGATAAACTATTCATGAAGCACCTACTGTGTATCATATATTGTGTTAAGCACTGTGTATACAGTAGTAAATAGAATAGACTTGGTCTTAGACCATATTAAGTTTCTAGTCCAAATTAAGTTTCTAGTCCACAGTTTGCTACTTTGCAACATCTTGTACATCTGGAATTATTTTAATTAAAATATAAATTATTTATATGAAATATATAAAATGTAAATTATTTTAATTAAAATAATTCCAGATGTACCAAATGTTGCAAAGTAGCAAACTGTGTCAAAGGGGCATATAATGGAGGAGAGAGGGCACTTATCAGTCAGGAACATTTAATTACTAGCATCAGAAAATCCAATGTAAACCGGCTTAAAAAGGGGGAGTTTATAGGCCCATGTATCTATAAATAATAAAACAAATAAAACAATTAAAAAATAAGTAAACAAAAAATAAAAACAAATAATAAAAAAAATCTAGCAATAGGAAACCTTAGCCACAGATCGCGCCAGGGTTTGTTAGGGCTCCTTGTTTCTCTGACTCCCAGCTTTGACTTTCTCTTTGTGTGGCTTTGTTTCTCCTGGTCACAGAGCTAATATAGCACATCCAGGTCTCACATTTTCATGCTATGCTGAAGAAAGGGAGAAAATAAGAGACGGAATACTTGTGCCTGCCTCTGCTGAAACATTCATAAAATCGTCTGAATTTCATGACTGTTTGGAAGGGAATGGGAGGTGTCAGCGGTGAGGAAGAGAGGAGTCAGAGATGTCCACCCCTCCGGCTGAAGCCATCGGGTGGATAATAGTACTGTTAAGTAAGATGGGAAATATTTGAGGGGGACTAGGCTGTAGGGCAGTGATTCTTAGCCTTAGTTGCACATCAGAACCACTGAGGGAGCTTTTAAAAATTCTGATGCCTAGGCTGTTCTGCAGACCAATTGAAACAATCTCTGGGGTTGCAACGTTGGCACCAGTATTTTTTAACTCTCTCTAGGTAATTCCAAGTGCAGCAAAGATTGAGAGAATGGAAGATAATTGAGTTTTGGACTCATGTTTCAGGTGCATTTCAGGTGTGTGTCAATCTTCCAGGTAACTGGTACGTAGGGTTTCTGATCCTGGAGGTCAGAAGAGAGGTCCGGGTTGGAGACAGAAATGTAGTTACCAGCATTGTTGTTAATTGAAGTAGTGGGAGGGGATAAGATGGCTGAAGATTGAGAAGAAGTTTAGGATTGGACCCAGAACATACCAATGGTTAATGATCTGGTAGAGGAGGAGGCACCTGCAGAAACCCAAACCAATCAAAGACTAAGCAGGACATGACAAGGCAGAAGGGAAACCAGGAGAGTACAATGCTAGGGAAGCCAAGGCAAGGCAGTCTCGCAGTAGGAAGTGAACACTTATGAATGTAAGTCCCTATACTGGGATTAGATCTCAAGTTTCCTAAAACCATCCAGTGTTCTTTGCACTGCTTGACATGGATCAAGCCTGTAGGACTTTTCCTGGCACCACATGGGTGGCCCAGAATCCAGGCAACAAGCTCCCCTTGCAGTCACAATGAGATGAGGGCAAGAGTCACACAAGTGACCAGTGCAGTCAGAAAATTCCTCCAGGAGTGAGCCACGATCTGGGGATGGGAATGCCAGGGCCTGTGCCAGGAAGACCCCGGAGCCCATGGCTTTGCTCCTCACCTCTGGCCTGGCTTCCACAGGTCCTGCATGATCACATTGCCTACCACTATGAGGTTCTGGAGATGATCGGGAAGGGGTCCTTTGGACAGGTGGCCAAGTGCTTGGATCACAAAAACAATGAGCTGGTGGCCCTGAAAATCATCAAGAACATAAGAGGTGTGGCTTGAGGGATGGCATAGGCCACAGAGGAGGGACTGCATGACTCTGGCCCCTGAAGAATGACAGCCCTTCCTGACTCTGCCTCTCCCTCCCATCTTCCCTTTTGTTTTCCCTTTTCTCTCTCTACCTGTCTGATTCCATGAGGGGGGAAAGAGGAGGTGAGAATGTGGCATTTTTAGTGCTTCCTCCCACTAGACAGTCTTGCTGGGGTCACGGGGAGGGGCTGAATGCTGCAGTGTGACCTGATACTGATGTTTCTGTCTCCATTTCCCACCCTCCCTGCCACTCCCAATCACCTCAGATTTCACCAGCAGGCCTGGTGGAGCTGAAGATCCTGGAAGCTCTCAGAAGGAAGGACAAGGACAACACCTGCAATGTGGTGCACATGAAGGACTTTTTCTACTTTCGCAATCACTTCTGCATCACCTTTGAACTCCTGGGGTCAGCTGCCCTTTCTTCCTAACCCATTTTCTCTGGAAAAGTTACCTAAGTGATAGAAGGGAAACTTGGAGGTCAGAACACTAGATTTTTCTGGATGTGAATATTGAATAACTAGAATGGCCATGACAGTCACTCAGTTATCCAGAAGGCCCAGGAGCAAGGAGGCTGGGACAAATGTGGGCCGTCTTGATATGCCTGTCACCTGCCAGTATACCCGTGACATACTTCCCTGGTGCTGGGTACTGAGCTAGGTGATACCAAAACAAGCCCTCTTTCCTCAAGAGCTAAACTGAAATAGTGAAAAAGGACTTTTCTTTGTTTGCTGTCATATTCTGCACTCATTGGCTTTCTGACCTGATTGTACAGAGGCTGAAACCCAAAGGAACAGGCAGCTGGCCTCTCAGGGTGGGAAAAGGCTTTCAATTTTGAGTAAATAAGCACAAGAGCAGATATTTTTGGTAAGAGAGAAGAGCCTGACTTAAATAGATTGGCATGGCCTGGCTGAGTATTGGAGCTGACAAGGCATGCTAATTGCAAGGGCATGCTAATTTGATTATTTTTCTCTCTGGGAAGACCATCTGATGCAATTTATATAAAACTAGAAACCCAGAATGCATTTAGCAAAGGAGAATAATCGGGGTGAGCTCTCAGAGTGTTACTGGCTTCAGCAAGCTGGCAGCTCAGTGCTCCCATGATACCATTGCTGATGCTAAAATTCTAGGATCCAGCTACATTTAAATTAGCAGGTAAGGTGACACTCTCTTCATCATGTCTGGCTATTACAAAGTATGGTCGAGTCTCTGATATGCAGAGGTGAATTATCTTCTCTGTGGCCAAAAGGACAGCCCAGTCTGCCTTTCTTGGCTGTGAATCACAGTGCACAGTTAGGATGTCATTATGCTTAAAGAGCTCTGGGAGGTCAGAGGGCCAGGGGTAGGCAGGGGGAATCCAAAGCCCAAAGCCCAGAGAGATGAGGGAGTTGTCCAGGTGACTAGTTAGGATGGGGCCAGAGCCAAGTCTCACATCTTCATTGCAGCCCTCAAAAATGAAAGACAACCAGGCACAGTGGCTCACACTTATAATCCTAGCACTTTGGGAGGCCGAAGCAGGTGGATCACTTGAGGTCAGGGGTTCGAGACTAGCCTGGCCAACATGGTGAAACCCCATCTCTACTAAAGATACAAAAATTAGCTGGGAGTGATGGTGCGTGCCTGTAATCCCAGCTATTTGGGAGGCTGATGCAGGAGAATCTCTTGAACCTGGGAGGCAGAGGTTGCAGTGAGCTGAGATCAGGCCACTGTACTCCAGCCTGGGCAACAAAGCAAGACTCTGTCTCAAAAAAGAAAAAAAAAAAATGAATGGCTTCTGGCTGGGCACACTGACTCACATTTGTAATCTCAGCACTTTGAAAGGCCAAGTTGGGAGGTCACTTGAGGCCAAAAGTTTGAGACCAGCCTGAACAACATAGCAAGACCCCATCTCTTAAAAAAAAAAAATTAAGAATGAGTGGCTTGCTAAATACTACCAAAGCTAGATGATCTTAGAGATGGAAGATGAGGAGGAACCAGCAGAAGCTTGATGCAGAGCCATTTTTGGGTCATGCTGTTTCCCTTCTCTCCCCATCTCACAGCGTGCACAGAGGTTACAACTGGCAGCTCACAAGTAAATGTTTCTTTTTCAAATGTATTGTATTAGTTTCTAACATTCATAAGTTCTAACATTCTGTAGACGTCAAATAATATAGTAGGCTTCTGCCACCCCAGAGAGTTTAAGATTCTCTGGCAAGAGCGAGCTTTCATTTCTCAAGGGAACAGTTAGATGGGACCAAACAGCTGCATTTTGAGTAGAGCAGGGGCTCCCTTTGGCTTCAGCCCCCACCTGCCCACTCTCTTGTTCCTTACTTGTCAGGAACCTGATGTCCTTAGACAGTCCTCATTAGGCCTGGGCAGGAGTAGCCGCTTGTTTGAGTGACTGGTGGGCTTCCTGGGTCCCTCCCGAGGGCCTGAGGAACTATGACTATTTCAGAAGTTTGGGCCAACCTCTTAACCCACCTGCATAACGAAGTGCTTCAGTGGCCTTGTCACATAAGAAATGAGAGAACATATGAGAGTCTGGCACAGCTGAACTCACCCTGGGCCCAGTGATTCAGTGGGAAAGCTGAATCTGTAAGACATGAAAGCCCTGCCTCCTGGTCTGAGGCTTGCCTCCTACTGAAGGGAAACCAGGTGATACAAGATTGTTTGCAGGTTCAAACTCAGCCTTCTATTGTTTTTTCCCCCATATGCATCACTTTCCCCATCTCTTTTCCAGAATCAACTTGTATGAGTTGATGAAGAATAACAGCTTTCAAGGCTTCAGTCTGTCGGTAGATGGGCGCTTCACTCTCTCTGTTTTGATGTGCTTGCAAATGCTTTCCGTAGAGAAAATCATTCACTGCGATCTCAAGCCCGTAAGAACCACCTCCGTCCTGGCATGGAAACACTCTGAAAATACCCATTCTATTCCCTAGGCTGTGTAAGAACCACAAACTCCAATGAAATCATCGCCTTTGACATTTTTTTGGTGCTCTACTGTCATAGCAGTATGTCAAGGGAGGTGTTTAATGGGAACGTCAAACAAATTCAGTCAATGGCATTTCTAAGGCCTTATGCAAGCAAGGCCTAGAACCGGGTGCCAAAGAAGATAAACACAAAGTCACAGTCTTCAGGAGTTGCACAATCAATATGGGGAAAGTGACACAATATATGCAAAAGAAACTCTGCAAAGCAGTGAATAAGAGGTCCAAATGAGAAATACCGACCGCAAATCAAATGGAAAGTCAGAGGGGGAGGATGATGGGATTTGGGAGAGGATGTGGGAGGAGGCCCGTGGAGGTGGTCATATTTGAACTGGACCTGAAGGATGGGGAGCATTTAGGTAAGCAGAGGGCCTAGGGCAGTGTTACTGTAGCTTGGCGTATGTCTTTTCTTCTCTCTAGGAAAATATAGTGCTATACCAAAAGGGCCAAGTCTCTGTCAAAGTCATTGACGTCGGATCAAGCTGTTATGAAAACCAGAAAGGCAGGCCCGTGCCAGTCCAGTCATCTGAGTTTTCCTATTGCAATTTCTCTCCCTTCACATACAAGGTCACCTGGCTTCTAGCCTGGGCTCAGCCACCACCCCTACAGCATGATTTTGAACAAGGTACTTCAATTCTCTGAGCCCAAGTTTCCTCATCTATAAAATGAGAAAGTTGGCCAGGCGCAGTGGCTCACGCCTATAATCCCAGCACTTTGGGAGGCCAAGGCGGGTGGATCACGAGGTCAAGAGGTTGAGACCATCCTGGTCAACATGGTGAAACCCCATCTCTACTAAAAATACAAAAATTAGCTGGGCATGGTGGCACGCACCTGTAGTCCCAGCTACTCAGGAGGCTGAGGCAGGAGAATTGCCTGAACCCAGGAGGCAGAGGTTGCGGTGAGCCGAGATCACGCCATTGCACTCCAGCCTGGGCAACAAGAGCTAAACTCCATCTCAAAAAAAAAATAAATAAATAAATAAAAATAAAATAAAATAAAATGAGAAAGTTGTATCCAAATACTATAAGGGTGCTTTCAAGCTCTCATATTCTGTAGATATGGAATTACCCAAGAACAGTGAGTCCCAAAACTAACTAAATGCGTATCCACATTGCCTTGGGGCTCTCAAAAAATTACCGTTTCCAGGGCCCACCCCACGTGTTCCTAATCCAAATTTCTGGGAAGTAGCTAGGAGTCTGCACTTCAGAAACCACAGTCATTCTGAAGTTTGGAATTTGCTGCCCCAGATCCTCTAGGTTTTATACTTTTTCTAGCTAGGATCCAAACAGTAGCTCTGGTGTACATTATCACAGCGTTTACTGAACTTGATTTAAAGTGTGTTCCTTTGTCTTCTATCAGGTTTGCTATAGAGAACGTGTATCATTAGAGAGACATTATCTGTTCTGTGTCAGTCACTGTCCTGGGTACCAGGAACAAAAAATGAACATTCTCTGTTGTCAGGTTGCTTACCAACTAACGCAAGAGACAGAAAGATAAAAATAATAGGATGAGTACAATGATTAGAGATAAACACAGGCTGTGTTCAAGATACATAACAGAGGGACTTTGGGAGCGGCCTTTGAGGTGGTGGAGGCTGTCAGAGGAAGCTTCCTGAGGCTGAAGAAAGGACTACTAGATGGATGTTCCCAAATATTCGGCAGATAAATTTTTTTTCAGGGAGACACATTTCCAAGTTTATTAATAAATAATATAATAAAAGACACAGATGAAGAGATACACAAGGCAAAGTATTTGGGAAGGGATGTGAAGCTTCCATGCCCTTTTGGGGGCATGCCACGTTTTCAATACCACATTTCTCATACGCTGGAAGTTCTGTGTACCCTGCAGCTTGGGGATTTTTATGAAGGTTTCATCACATAGTCATTGAGATTATTAGCTCAATCTCTGGCCCCTTCTCCCTTCCTAGAAGAAAAGAGTTAGAACTGTGAGTTCGAAGCTTCTAATCATGGCTTAGTCTTTCTGGCAGCCAGCCCCTGTCCAGGAGCTCACCAAGAGTCATCTCACAAGAAGTTCCAAGGGATTAGGAGTTCTGTGTCAGAAGCCAGAATAAAAGGTCAATTATTAGAGCAAGAGATAAATGTGGAACCCCTATCTAACTCAAGAAATTAAAAAGGTTTTAGGAGCTCTGTGCCAAATACTAGGGGTAGAGACCTATATCTGTTTCTTACTATTTCTTGCACATGCTCATATACAAGCATAGATATCATTAATTTGAAGAAAAAATAAGACAGTAAATTACACCCAGTGTTAGCCATTCACTCTCACACATTGTTGGAGGAACAGATGTAGCATTCACCTTCACACACTGTTGGAGGAACTACAAATTCATATTATCTTTTGGGAGGTTACTTTTGCATCTTTAACCAAACATTTCACTTTAAACTTTCAAAAATTATAAATTCCCTTCTAAAGAACGTCTCCTACAGATTACTGATGTTCCCGTAGAACGAACATCTTCACTACAGCACTGTTAACTAGCGCAGCATTGGAACTAACCTAAATATCTACAAATGAAAAATGGTTTAATAAATTAACCCTGTCATACCACGCAGCTATTTGAAAAGAGAGATTTAAGTGTAATGGCTTAGAAAGAGGTCCATGATGAAGTAAGTGAAAAAAACTGAATAATAAAACTTTTCATATGTAAATAGATAAGTATAAATAAGATATAAAAGGATTTGCACCACACTGTTAAAAGTGATTATCACTAGAGATGAACCTGGAAGAGCCTGGGATTGAATTTTCAACTTTTACTTTACATATATATCTTTTTTAAATAAGGATGTGGATGATTTTAAATTTTTTCTTTGGATTTTGTTTCAATTAAAAAAAATTTTTTTAATTAAATAATTTGTGGTCTTTAATTTGCTACAGATCTATGTGAGATTTCTATATGTCTAGTCTTAAGTGAGACCAGTCTGTAGGGTTTTGTGTGTGTGTATCTTTATCCTGTCTGAATACCAAAGTTGCATCTTGAAAAAATCAATTGATCGTTTCCTATTTTCTGTTTCATCAAAGTCTGAACAAAGTAGGAATCATTTTATTTTCACGAAGCCTCTCAGAACCTAATTGTAAAGTCTTCTTCATGTTGCGTCTTTTGCAAGGGTAGTTCTTGGACCACTTTTCTACTTCTTCCATAGGCTGTCAGTGTGATACCCAGATTCCCTTCCATAAATAAGTTCATATCTGTATGAACTGATTTTTCAGAGAATTTTTACTCTGCTGTTCATGTCTTCAATTTGCTCTGCTCACTGAATTCTCCTCATTTCTAAGACCTGCTCTCTTTTCTTTTGCAACCATGCTTTAAATACTGTGTCATTCTCTCTTTTTTCTTTCTCTTCTATTTTCCGTTGCTCTTCCTCTCTTTTCAGCTCTTCTCTCTTTTGTTCTAGTTTTTGTAGATCTTTCTGTCGAAGGGAAAGACAGTATATTTAGGTCACTGGTGAGATATGTGCAGACTGTGTCCTGATTAGATTTCCCATTCCCTTTACTTCGACCTGAGTGGGCAGCAGAACTTGGACAAGTCTTGCGGATGAGTGGTGGCTGAGGAATATGAGCCAGCGACTCTCCTGTTGATGAGCGTGTGGCAGCATGAATCTTTGCTGCAGAATCTTCTTTCCTGATGCCACTGACAGAGGAATTGGAAGTTCTGGTAACAACTGCTGAGGGTCATTTTCTGTACGATTTGCATTATTAATGGAGGCAAAAAAGTCCTGACTCTCAATGTCTTGTAAATTCAGAAGTTCAAATTTTCCATCTCTCTCTCTATCAGTATTGTCCTATCCTTGTTTATTTCACAGTTTCCATTGTTAAGTGACAGGAGCACATTTTCTTGTCCAAAATCATTGGAAGTACATAACTGTGACAGTTTCCCAAACATATTCTTTTCATTTTCAGAATAATTTTTATAAGTATTAGTGTCTTCTAGTGGAGGAACTTTCAGATCAACTAATTTGTCCTTGAACATAAATTTTCACTTGCTTTTATCATTCACGGGTTCTTGATTCTGTGGAAGCTTGTTAGCTTGTACAATTTTCTTAATAATGAATCTCCTTACTTCCTCATCCTCTTCCTTCTCCAAGTCTTTCTGGCTTTCTAGTTTGGATTCCTGGAAAGAGTTTTCACTATTTGAATCTGATATATACTTGGTACAGAAATGAAGACATTTCTTCTTGGCGAGACCTCATCCTGCAATGATGTGTCAGGATCAGAAAGCTGTTTGGTGTGTTCTATTACTGTTTCATTCTCTTTTAAGTCTTGATTAATATTCTCTTCCTTCAAACAAGTCGTCTCTATTATGCTGGCATCACTTTTTCCATTTTCACTAATTATCCACTCCAGGTTCTTTTCAAAGTCATCTTCATATTCTTCAATTTCTTTTGAATCAGTACCTTTATTTTCATTCATTTTCCTCTCTTCCACCGTTAATATCTCCGCATCGCCCTTCCCTTCTCTCCCTCCTTGTCCCTCCTGCCTGTGTAAAATGCGCCGGCTGGGGTCACAGAGATGGCCAGGGGAATTCTCCTCTCCTCCTCTTTCTAAGTTCTTCACATTGAGGCAAGGGAGACCCTGGCACCTGCCTCCGTGGCAGCCAGGACCACACTGCCATGGCAACAGCATGCCTCTGCGTTCTCTATCTGGGCCTCTCTCCGGCAGATCAATTTTTGAGGACATATGTCATTCATATCTTTTATGTGTGAATCCTATAAGAAATTCCAGCTAAAAAATAATGCTTTCCACAAAAAACTTACATGTCTGCCCTTCTCAGATGCTGAAGGCCGTAACTTATCGGTTGTCATTTATCTTGGCTTTCAAGATGCTCAGAACTGAGTTTGTAATTATTTTATCCTTGGTTCCTAACAGTCATTTCCTCCTTTGCATATTTTCTGACTTCCTTTTTATCTTTAACTGTGAGACAGTATCTTCTATTGATACTAGAATTGGACTGCCTACTCCTGAATCCCAGCTCTGTCACTAATAGTTCAGTAACCTTAACATTTTAACCTCTGTATGCCTCAGTTTTCTCACATTTAAATTGGAGGCAATAATACTACGTGCTTCACAGAATTTATGTAAAAGTTGAAAGGGCTTATCTATAAAAGCACTTGGAATCATGCCTGGCACATACTAAACATTATGTAAATACCATTAAATCCATGTTCTAAAATACTCTGTGCATATGTGCTTTGCAAAGTACCACAGATCCATTTGGGAAGCAGGCAAAATATAAAAATTATTTTTATTAAATCTTTATTTTGTTTTAAATCACAGAATTATTATCTTCTGACAATAACCAATTTAAGCAACAGAGAAGTGATTACAGAATCCCTGCACCTCCCCAGGTAACCAGCAATCCCAGTTATGTGGAAATAACTACTATGTTCCATTTCTTCAACTTCAGTCCATTCATCCTCATCTGTTGAGATTTTCTTTCTATACAATAAGTGCACATACTATATTGAATACACACTTCGCATGCTTCCTTTCCAACTTGATATGCTTCTGCCATTGCCAAGCCACAAGACTCGGAAGCTGTCTACCCCAAATTAAGCTGACAGTTTTGAAAACTTAGTCTTATATTTGTCTTATGTTTTGTTTGTTTGTTATAAACTTGGCTAACTTAAATTCACTTTCCTACAACAATGCCCACGTTGGAGTTCGTTATCTACAAAGCAGGGACAGTAACACCTCCTTTGTAATTATGTTACTGTGCGGATTTGATGCTGTTATGTGTAATGAGACTTCTAAGCGCTGGCCAGCTGGACTTCCCTTTCCCTGCCAGCGGGGGCGCAGTTTAACCGAGAAGGTGTCCTGGAGGAGAGTGTTTTGAAAAGTGAGAAGTTTTTCCCACGAGGTTTCTCTCGCTTTGCCTCCGCAGTATACACGTATATCCAAAGCCGGTTCTACCGGTCCCCAGAGGTGATCCTAGGCCACCCCTACGACATGGCCATTGACATGTGGAGCCTGGGCTGCATCATGGCAGAGTTGTACACGGGCTACCCCATGTTCCCTGGGGAGAATGAGGTGGAGCAGCTGGCCTGCATCCTGGAGGTACGGGGAGGGCTGGCTGGAGGTCGGCTCCCACGGAGACCGTGGGCTTTGATCTCAAACACTGGGCTGCATCAGACTTGCCCAGGACCATGGCCTGCCTACTTTTTTTTTTTCTTTGGTTGGGTGTTCCCTAAAAGTAGTTTTGAAATTGTGTACCCCCTTGTACATTGTCAAGTTGATGTCTAACATTTTTATCTTAAATTTAAATAGTAGCAGAGGATGTCATTTCCATCATATTGTAAATAGTGACATTTTAAAATAAAAGTGTTACACCACCCTTTCAGAAATATCCAAAAGAATACAAAACCAGAGTGACATGACACCCATTAAAATCTATCTGAAAGTATGTGAACAAGTTCTCAAGAGTTGTACATTTATTTTACTTTGTTCTTTTTTGCTTTTTGTTTTTACTCTTTTCTCTACTTCCTCTATGGAATTTTATTCTAATTTAATATATGCTTATGTTTAGAAACTTTTTTTTGAGACAGAGTCTCGCTCTGTCGCCCAGGCTGGAGTGCAGTGGCATGATCTCAGCTCACTGCAGCCCCTGCCTCCTGGTTTCAAGTGATTCTCCTGCCTCAGCCTTCTGAGTAGCTGGGATTACAGGCATGCACCACCATGCCCAGCTAATTTTTGTGTTTTTAGTAGAAATGGGGTTTGACCACGTTGGCCAGGATGGTCTCAATCTCTTGACCTTGTGATCCATCCGCCTTGGCCTCCCAACGTGCTGGGATTACAGGTGTGGGCCACTGCACCTGGCCTAGAAACTTTTATCAATCTTTACAGCTTTAAAAATTTCCTGATTCCATAAGCTTCATGTGTAAAAATTTTTTTCTGGTAAGTTACTGTTAAACTATATCTGGTGTGCAAATTTTGATAATTATCAAAAATAAAATGTTAAATTTTATTGAGCATACAGCTCTAGAAAAATGAATAGAGCTGGGTTTTCTTTTTCCAGTTAATGCTTATACCCATAGGTGAATGATGCTTCTTACCAGAATGCCCAGGCTCAGGATCACTGTGATTCCAATTGCTCGGTGGTGTAGATGTGAACCCAGAGAGGAAGCCCGTTCTAGTTAAGGTCATCTCATTTGGTGACTCCTTTTGAGTTCTATGTAAAAATCAAGTGGTGATCTGTCATCTAAAATTATGTTTACCATCCTGTCAGCTGACAACCTGATTAAAATGTTAAAAACAAATAATTGGAAATTATTTGACTTCAAAATATGTGTATTGTTCAGGCATTAGTCATTCACTGTGGGAAATGACAGTTTTCTGGGAAAACTATCTCCCAATAGCAAGGCTTTACCAAAACTCACGATATGATTATTAATTATATCTATTATTCTTTCACTTGAAAGCCACCTTGTTATGGAACTAAATTAGACAAAATAGAAAAATAACCTTAAAAGTTTAAAATTTTACATTTTAGGATTTTCCCAGTGAACAAAGATCTTTTGTGTGCAAACACCAAGGTGTGTGTCTATCTGTCTATCTATCTGTCTATCTATCTATCTTTGCCAAATTTCTATTTTCCAGATTGTCTCAAAGTTACAGAGAGAGAAACACATATAGCCTTGAGAATGACTAAACATAGAGAATTTCATTTATGATTGAAACTAATAATAAAATATTAAAATAATTTAGGTAAGAACAGCTACGGTGGAATGAACACTGGCCTGTGAGTCAGTAAACCTGGGGTGTAGGCCTGGCTCTGTCTTTTTGACTAGTCATTTCCCGGCTCTGGACTATAAAATGAGGGGAGCCGGGTAGATGGCTTCTAAGGTTGATAATGAATGAAGCATCCCCAGACTACTCCTGCTTCCAATGCCAAAGAGAATGGGGCCTGTGTTTTAATTTTTCTACAACCCCAGAACTGACTGAGCTTCCTCTTGACCTCAGTGTCAAAGGGGCTGAGGAACAGAAGAGCAGGATCATGCATGGATTATGCCTGGGAACCGAGCAGCGAGGGTAGGTGACCCACACTGTAATTTCCTTATCTCTGTGTGCCCCTCTAAGTTGCAGCAGGAGAAGATGAACAAGTAGGTGCTACACTTTTCCTTTCAAGAAGTTGTTTGTCTTGTAATTGTCTGATGCTCATCTGGTGATTTTCATTTTCTTTTCTTCTCCTCCGTTTCCAGTGCTCCATGCACATGTCACTCTTTAATTCAGACATGGCAGCATGTATACCAGTTTATTTGCTCTGGCAAGGACATCTGGCTGCTATCAAGGTGGTGGCCCACCTCTAGTTGGTACTGATGTCTGTTTAGAATAACGTGGCCGGTGTTGATTCTTATTATATGAAACCAGCTCTGGATTAGGAGTTAAAAGGCCCAGGCTCTGGGTTTGCTCAGCTACTGACCCGATGTTATTACTTAATATGTTAAATCCTTATATGTAGAAGGCAAAGCCTGGCCAAAGTATGCCCTGCCCCTCGGTCTTTGAATCTCTGATCCCACAAAGAGTGAATCAATTGAATTGTCCTTATTAAGGTGCTGGGCCTGCCGCCAGCCCGCTTCATTCAGACGGCCTCCAGGAGACAGACGTTCTTCGGTAAGTCCTCAGGTCTAACTCTCTTTTCCTTATTGTGTCTAATGAAGTGTTGCAGGCCTCGAAGACACCTGCCATACCTTAAAGCTCATTTCGTTCTTTTCTCCTGGCCACACCAAAGGGTGGGCTGTGATTAAGAGCTTCTTTCACAGAAGTAAAAGATAATGAGCAGTGGAACCAGATAGCATGATGGAGATGGGATGGGGCAGCCACAGTGGGAACGGGGTCTTGACAGTAAAAATGTTCAGAAGAAAGAGAATGGCCAGATCCCTGTTCAGAAGAGCTATCAGCAAATATTACAGCTTCAAAATATTGTAACTGCATCCTTTCCTGGAAGTTCTCCCCACTCTCCCAAGTAACTTGTCCTCTCACACTATGCACTGTGCAGGGAAATCAAAGAGCAGAAGCTTCATTTCAAGAATAGTGGAAAATTCCATTGCTGCATTATTGTCTCCCCTGCTAAAATTCTTCTTATCCTCCAGATCCTTTCTGTGCCAGGTTTATTGCAATGGTTAAGCAAGGACTATCAGAGTAGTTTTGCTTTGATGAGTTGGAGCTGGGAGTTACATGTATGTCATTTGTCTGATTGTAGGGAGTAAACTTTGTCCACAGCCCAGGCTGCCCCTCTCCTCCTGATTCCCAGAATCTGGATTTTTATGATCCTCTGCCTTTCTATTTAAGTGGTGCTATACAAGATGGGAGGATGGGGCAACAAGGTACTAACTGAGGCAGAGCTTTCAAGGCACATGCACCAAAAAGTTGTAGCAAGTCCCAAACCTAAAATCCCTTTAAAGAACCACTGGAAGCTAAGAGTCCCAGATAGAAATAGCCAAAGTAGCCTGAAGGTCAGCAAAGTGGAGCAAAGCTAGATAGGAGCAAAAGGGAACTCCACAGACAGGAACTCCATGCTACCTGGAGTGACATTTCTAACCAGCCGTTGTCAGGTCAGTTCATGGACTCCCTCTGACTATGAAATCCCAGACATTCCTTGTCCTCCCATCTCTGATTTTCAACTGTGAGCAGTCTCTGAATGTGTATGCAAATCACACAACTTCTGTTCACAACTTGCCCCATCAGTAGGAAGGTCCAAAACATCCTCATGGACAAAAGGGATTGAGTCATGCTGGTCAGTATGAACTGATTCAGCCATGTGGGGGTTATAATTTGTCTGTTTCTGTACCATTTGGTAAAACGCCACAGCCCTGAGCCCTGCCACAGCTGCAGGTTCCCTGGCCCTCTCCCAGGACTCCTTAGACTCCCTATGATCCAAAAAACTCAAAGTTGAAGGCCAAGAAAGCAGAGGTGCTCTGTGATCCTATTCCAGTGCCACGGCTGTCTTCATTCTGATCGGTTGGTCCCATGCCATTCATTCCAGTTGTTAACTCTTTTAAACATCGCCTTGTAATCATGGCTGGAGCTTTGGAGACATTGCTTCTGAGCAGGGCAGTGTCCTGGTTGCCACAGAATGGTGCCCACACATTAACCGAGCAATCTGGTGGTGGGCAGAGAGGTTCTGTCTGGCTTCCCATTATAACTTACACATGGAGCAAGGGAACTAGTCTGTGGATCCCAAATACACTTTTTCTACCCACAAGTTAATAATTCAGACTCTTGGACTAGACAGAGTCACTGTGGGAAGACACATCTTGAGCCTGTAACACTGAACTGAGAGATAGCATCTAGATGGGGACTAGCAGGAAGGGAGCATAGAGCACCTTCGTGGGAAGGCACTGAAGACATAGGCGTGTCCACTTCGTAGAGTTGCTTATTTCTACCATCAGCACTAGGCTTTAGGATGGTGATGGGATTTTTGCAGCAACATCCATATCTTGGCTTTCTGCAAAAGAAGGAATGTTGCTGAGAAAAATGCATCCTCATCAGTGTTTTCCAAACTTTATCCAAATGTGAGAATCATTTGGGGAGCTTGCTAAAAAAGCTAATTCCTATGACTCTCTTCTATAAGGTATGCTATGGGAAGATTGAGATGGGACCCAGGATTTAGTATGTTTAATAACAGCTCCTTGTGGTTCTTATGACAAGATGAGTCTGGGAAACACTGTTGTCCTCTTCACTTCTTGACTCCCCCTTGCCCAGGTTTGGGCTCCCAACAGCTCCTCAGCCCCTGGCAACTCCTGTTAAAACCCCTAATTAGCAGCAAAATGGTGTTGTCTTAAGCCTGGTAAGATATTATACTTAGGTGGCCCAGGCTGTAAGAAGGGGATGGAGGGAATGATGGATGAGGGCTAGAGTGAGAAAAACTTACACAGGAAAACGATTACATGATCAGGACTTTAGGGGCTTTGTTATTTGTAAGACTGTGAGCTTGATTCTTCTTTGGTCATTCATAAAAAGGGCAACGCAGGATAAAGTGGGAGGGCCAAGGCCGTGATTCAAAAGGAAATGGATATTTGCACAATTTCACAGGACCTTGCCCCTTAAGATTTACTTTACTATTGTTATTGTCATCATTAGTGTTATTTTATCTTGGCTAGTGCTAAACCGTTTAAACTATTTGATTTGGAGAGGAGGTAGTAGAAGGAAGCTCAGAACATACTGAACAGTAGGAAAAAATAAATTTTTAAAGTTAATTATATTCCTTGTATAATCTACAAATGGTTATTTCAAACGGAGACTGTGGGTGTGCTTGTGTGTATGTTTATTGGGGGGTGGCATGAGGCGAGTGTGTAAGACCAAGAGCAAACCAGCCACAGAGGCCACTCTGAGCAGCAGCATGATGTGACCACTAAAGATTTACGCCTGGGACTAAATACAGAACGTTGTATGTCTACAGATTCCAAAGGTTTCCCTAAAAGTATAACCAACAACAGGGGGAGGAAAAGATACCCAGACTCCAAGGACCTCACGATGGTGCTGAAAACCTATGACACCAGCTTCCTGGACTTTCTCAGAAGGTGTTTGGTGTGAGTTTGTTGGAATATCTCTGCCTCTGGGTTTCCTCTTAAACGCTGTGCTTTCACACACGTTTGCTGGTAAAAGTCTAAGGCTGGGAGACAGTTATAAAAGTAACAAGAAATGCTAACAATAGACCTTTAAAGTCTACAAATTGCTTCCACATCTGTTGTCTCATCAGACCTCTCTCTCTCCCTACTGCGTGTTGTCAGGGCAGATGATTTGCTCTGTTTTGCAGGTATGGAGGTTGTGGTTCAAAGAGATTAAGTGACTTGCCCTTGATTACACAGCATATGGTAGAGTTTGGCATCTTCCTGGCCTCAAACTGCTTGGCAGTGAGACTGTAGGCCAGTCTTAAATATCCTGCTCTGTGAGCTGAAGCCAACTTCCTGAGTGCTTGTTGTAATGATTTGCATACACATCCAGTTTAAACTGGTTTCAGGGCCTATCCCTAACCCCCTAGGATTTAGTACCCAAATCCTCTTATAGTAGGGAATTAGGGGAAGGGTGAGCTGTAAACCATTTATTATGTAAAATTTTTTACAACCTATATGCATATTGTGAATCTTAGAGATTATATCTGTACTTAAGTCATAGTACTGAGCATAGTGCCTAGCTTAAAAGGTGTTTAGAAAATGTTAGCTATTGTTATGATTTTACAGCTATTAAAGAGGTAAATCTGTCTCCACTGAGTAGCAAGTACATTATCCATGTGATACTTGGCAAGTCATCACTTTTTTCTGGGCCTCAGTGTCCTTTCCTATAAAATGGGTTGTTCCTAAGCTCCCTTCCAGTTCTATCAATCCTATAATTTAGTATTTTTAAAAGATCATATCATTATATTCTCTTTTTCTTCTAGTTGGATGGAGAGATGTTAGTGTAAGGCTGGTCGCCTCGCCGGGAGCTTGGACACACCCCACCCCTGGGAGCTCAGACACGCCCACACCCCCTCCCTCTCCGGGAGCCCAGACATGCCCCATCCGCGCCTGGAAACCATGTCATTACTCCACGCCCACCTCTGCACTCGGCACCTAGCCATCTGTTGAAGAACCCCACCAAAATGCAAAAGAAGTCTTGTAAATCTACCCGATAGCAGTCAAGTCTTGTAAATCTACCCAATAGCATTCAAGTCTTGTAAAGCTACCCAATAGCAGTTGAGTCTTGTAAAACTACCAATAGCATTCAAACCCTGCCTACCTGCCAATAGCAAGCTTGCCCTGCCCACGCCCTGCTCTCCCACAACCAATCAAACGCCTCCACTCCCTATAAAACCCCACGTCTGAGAGGAGTCCGTGTGACTTCTCTGGTCCCTCCTGTCGGACTGTAGAACCTCGCCCGGGAGCTGAATAAATTCACATTGGATCTTCTTGTGCTGGTCTCAGTTTCCTCATTTTAAATTCGGCAGTAACCCTTACAGTTAGCAAAATACTCTTCTGGCATCTGTGCACTCTGGAATTTTGGTACTAGCTCAGAGGGTGAACCATGAGGTAGCGTTGAAAGTATTCCCAACTTAGAGGGTCATGCTATTCACTTATCAGAATAATCAAGGTAGAGAAGGATTCCATACCCCATCTTTACCTCTATCTTAACAAACAGAAACCAATTGCTCAGCCAGATGGGTTATCCAGAAACCCCAACCATCCAGAACACAGCTCAGCACCAAGGAAGACATTATTTTCATTTCTTTCTTCTTTCTTTCTTTCTTTTTTTTTTTTTTTTTTGAGACGTAGTCTTGCTCCGTCACCCAGTCTGGAGTACAGTGGTGTGATCTTGGCTCACTGCAGCCTCCACCTCCCGGGTTCATGAGATTCTCCTGTCTCAGCCTCTGGAGTTGCTGGGACTACAGGCATGTGCCACCAAGCCTGGCTAATTTTTTTTGTATTTTTAGTAGAGATGGGGTTTCACCATGTTAGCCAGGGTGATCTCAGTCTCCTGACCTCGTGATGCACCCACCTTGGCCTCCCAAAGTGCTGGGATTACAGGCGTGAACCACCGTGCCCAGCCACATTATTTTCTTCTTTAGTGCAAAGGACTGATTACTCATAACTTGCAAGAGGCAGTCAAGCTGGTGGGGACTGTTACCTAATTGCTAATTAGCAACTCTTTGGAATGAGAGACTAAAAGTGTTGAGCCAAGTTCAATAGGCATAAATGTAAAGCCTTGTGTTTAGCCTTTGTAGGCTAACTCCAAAAGTCCAGGAAAGGAGATTTGTTTAACAGCAGTTCATTTGACACAGAAATGAGAGTCTGAGCTGTTTAGGATCTTGATTAGTCTAGAATGTTAATACTGTCTCCCTGCAGTTATAGAAGCTATTCCCACCACGGTGGACATTAGTTAGACAACTGCGAAAATATCCTTATCTCAGAAGGTGGCCAGATGGTGAAAACCATATCATATAATCATTAGTTAGTAGCGATGTAAATATTTTCAGATAGTTGAAGGGCTGAAACATAAAAGAAGAATTAGTTATTTTGCATGATGGTAATGGGTTGCATCAGGACCCGGGTACAAGTTACCGGGAAGCAAAGCAGTTTGGTACAATAAAAATCAAGAACTTTCAAAGAATCAGTTTTAAAAATTGGAATAGATGGTTCTGAGAGTTAGCGCCTTGTCACTGAAATTATTCAAGAATTGTAGGGTGATTCCATGATGGGAGTTTGGTCAATGTATTCTGCTACTGAAGTAGAAGTTTGATTAGATTATATCCAAGTCCCCTTGCAAATCTTAATATTCTAGAATTCTATAACTCTTCTTGCAATATATTTGGAAGCCCCAATTCTGTGATCTGGAAATTGAAATTAAGCATCTCTTTGTTTTTAATATGCTTAGCTTACCAAACCCTAAATCCCATTGATTAAGCTTTTGTAAAATAATATTTCTTATAAGGGAATTTCTAGGCATTCTGAAAGACTTGGAGTGTAATATATATTCCCTGGCTTGTTATACACATCTTCTAAAAAGATTATTTTCAATAGATGTTTCCAGGTACTTTTAAGTTATATGCTATAATCTCTGTTCTATGATGATATCTTTGAGATATAAACATAGCTTAAATAAAAATACTTATTGGTTTTTTTAAATGTTTTAATATACTAAAAGGAAATAAAACAGTAACCCATGCTGGGCTTCATTGGGGTGCAAATGGGAACCTTCTCTTCGCATGACCCTGGACCAGGCCCTCAAGCATGCTTGGATTCATCAGTCTAGGAACCTCAAGCCACAGCCTAAGCCCCAGACCCTGAGGAAATCCAGTTTCATTTTCCCCTCTGAAGCAAGGAAGAACAAGGTTCAAGGCCATCATCACTCGAGCAAAAAAGGTACAGCCTGTCACATAGCCAGTCCTATTCCCACAGTCCAGGAAGCCCACCATTTCTTACCTTTGGGATTTTCCTTTTTTGTTCCTTATTAGGATTTTCCATTATTCTCCTATAATCAATTTCCTTTCCCTCCTCCCCTTTTCATTAACTGTGTCCACCCCTTCATGCCCTATAAGAACCTTTAGAATTTCTGTCAGTGCCAGATTATGATATTACGCAAATTTTTGTATGCAATATAGCGTAGTGGTTAGGTACATGGTCACAAGAGTCAGGCTGCCTGGGATTAAATTCTGGCTCCACCACTTCTCAGGTATGGACTTAACCTCTCTGTAGCTCAGTAGCTCCATTTATGAGAATGAGAATAATGCCTATTCCCCAGCGTCGCTGAAATGATCAGATGAATTAGTACACATAAAGTGCTTAGAATAATGCCTGGCACATCGAATGTGCTTTACAAATGAACTGTTTTTATATCATCACAGTCATGGTTTCCACTAAGTGATTTACAGCCTAAAGGACAGTTAGCATATAATCCCCATTTGAATGCTTGTTCTTTCTGCCTTCTCTCTCCTTCAGCAGATGAGATCACCAAAGAGACTATAGACAAAACAAAAGACGGCCCCATGAAACATATTCAGCATTCAGGTGATCAGCAGGACTCTCTCCAGCACACAGCTGACACTGTTCGACTGCCTCAACTGGTAGAAGCTCTCCCGAAGTCAGAGGGAGCTGTTGGGGCAGAAGTGTCCATGACCTCCACAGGACAGAGCAAAAACTCCTCCCCAAAGAACACAAACATTTTACCCCCCATTGTATGACCTTTGCTGAGGGTGTGTCCTGCTTCTTTCCACCAGTGATTTCTATTAAGACCACTTACATTGTACAATACTTCAGACTGTTGCTTTTTAATACAGAAAAGTTTATTTAAAAAAACTCTATTAATCTGGCCAATTGGCAGGATTTCTCTTATGAGGGATGGGGGAGGATGGCCTCACACTTAAATTCATTCCATATGTGTTTGTGTGTTGGGGGTGGAAATAGTTTTTAACTATCAGTGTTATAGCATCATTAATGGAACTCTAAACAAAGACATTTGTTTTTTGTTTTTGCCCGTGACTGCCAACCTATGTCAGGATTTCTGTTTGAAAATGATAGAAGCTGAATTCAAAAGTAGCTTAAACAACAGAAGACATTTATTGACTTATATATTTGGGGAATCAGAAAGGGTAGATGTAGTTTCAGGCACAGCAGGATCCAGGAATTCAAATGAGGTTGTAGGGCTCAGAATCCCTCTTCATCTATTAGCCTTGCTTCTCTCTATGGTTGACTTCATCCTGATGGCAGGCTCTGCCTGGAAATTAACCACAAACATCCAGTCAAAAGATGCAGACCTCCTTGCTGATAGGAAGTCTCCAAAATGATTGTGACACAGAAACTGTGCCTGGGAGACCGGGATGCAGTCTGGGCCCCAAGCCCACAGTGAAGGTGAAGGCACCGTGACTGATGCTTCTCTAGACTGGAGCAAGGGATGGAAGGTTTCCCAAAGGAGGGGAAGCTGAGTAAACAAGCAGGACATATTCATTTATCCACCAGACCGCAAATCTAAGTATGCCTTCTCACTTCCCTTTCTAATCCGTGTCTACACAAATACATAACCTTTATGTGATTATAATAGGGCAGATAGAGTTTTACATGAAACTTAAGATTATAACATCAGAAACAATACAGAATATATAAAAATAGTTTTAGTTTTCTTTTTACTTGCCATTTGGAATAACCTCCCCTCAATATACTTTTCATTTTACTTGTCGCATAATATATTATGAATGTTGATACCAAGTCATTAAAGCAATGGATTTGAATGCAATATCTCAGGGAAGATCTTTTTTTTTTTTTTTTGAAGCTTTTAAAAATATAATTTAAAACTATTTTGTACCAGTACAATATATTAACTTTACAAATGTAAAATTTTATCAGCTGTTAAAGCATTTGCAAAAACCACACATTCTACTCCAGCTTTATTGCACAATATCTATAAGAAAATATTAATTTTTAAATTAGAAAACATAAAAATGCTTTCAATATAGAAGAGACAATCTGATTTTAAAGACAACACTCTATAAGAATGTCTACTCAGAAAATAACAGACTTTCACAGGATACCAGGCTGGATCGATGCTTCGGCAAATCCAGTACAAAGCACTATTTAAAACCAGTCCAAGATACTTAATCCAAACTGTATCATCGTTCTTCATTAGAAATCTAGACACCACTCATGGTGGTTTCTTACATTTTAAAAAGCTGAGGCATTTTCAGTGTGAGCATTCTGAATATCTCTTACATGTCAAAAACAATACTTCTAACTCAATAGCCATTTGCAGGGTTCTTTTCCCTTAATGCAGATTATCACTGGCAACTGTTTTTAATGATTATTCATGACCATTTTATTTATGCTGATAGAAAACATCAAGTTAAATATGCTTTTAAAACCTTGTCCTTTACAAAAATCAATTTATAAATTTGCATCATAAAAATTAGTGTTGAGACCATCAAGATGGCCTTCATTGCCGGGGGCGGTGGCTCACGCCTGTAATCCCAGCACTTTGGGAGGCCAAGGCGGGTGGATCACGAGGTCAAGAGATCGAGACCATACTGATCAACATGGTGAAACCCCGTCTCTACTAAAGATACAAAAAATTAGCTGGGCATGGTGGCACGTGCCTGTAGTCCCAGCTACTCGGGAGGCTGAGGCAGGAGAATTGCCTGAACCCAGGAGGCGGAGGTTGCAGTGAGCCGAGATCGCACCATTGCACTCCAGCCTGGGTAACAAGAGCGAAACTCCGTCTCAAAAAAAAAAAAAAAAAAAAAGATGGCCTTCATTTATATGGTTGTATATGAGATGGTTTTTCCCAGAGTTGGGATGGCAGATGTCCCACTTTTCTATGTAGCGTAATCAGGAAATAAATCCAAGCACTAAACTGGACTCCCAAGACAGATTAATAAGGTTGCATGATGGCTTTTAGGGGGTTATGACCCTGGACCCATATACTAATGTAGGTGTTAAAATACTGACAGCAAACCTTGGTGGGAATTTAATTTATCTCAGACAATAAACATAATCTGGAGATACAAAAAGGAAAATATTCATATACATATTATCAGGGTGGCAGTGTGTATCACAGAAAAGAAAAAAAATTCTTTATTAGAATGAGGATTCACCAGATTGATACATATATAGACCACACATCTTTTCCTATTAAAGCATGTTGATTCAATCTCTTGTGTTTTCAAGTTTATGCCTTTGTGGACAGGGAAATTATCTTTTGGAACTTATGGCCTGCATAAGGAAAGTCAAAATATGATATTACACATTTGTGTAGAGAAAATAATTATCAAAATAGTGGTTATGTACTAACAAGTTTGTTGTAGGTAGGCAGAATTATCAAAAACCTAGATGCTTATTTAAAAAGTTTACATTATTTAGAGTTTCTTCCTTAGGAATCAAAGCAGTTGATTTCCTGGAATTGCATTTTTCAGAACTGCTCAAAGCACCTCATCTAGATGAGTGTTTTTAAATATATATATAAAAAGTCTACAATGAGACTTCAGACATCACATATTTCACCTCTTACAGGCTTTTTTAAAAATCACGTATCCCTTCCTTAAAGTCCTTCAGAATAAAATAAAAATAAACTCTCACATTCCATTAGAAAAACATGGAAACATTCACGGTCTGAAAATTTTATGGATTTCCCCAAATTTTGCTACAATGTGCAATTTCCTCACATACAGGTTTTGAGGAAACCCCTAATCATCTATCATGGAGTAGTCAGCTAATGGACATGCCACAGAAAATGTACATTAATAGTAGTAAATAGATTAAAATCTATTCCATAAAATAAAAATGTTCTATGACTTCAATTTAAATACATGTCTGAAAAGCTAAAAGGAGGTTTTTGTTTGTTTTTCAAAAGTGCTAATTATTACATTTACAAGTCTCTTCAACACATTATGTCCAATTCTTTGTAAAAAACTAAACCACCTTGCTTTAGGCACACTGCTTGATGAGTTTCTAAAAAGCAGAGGGGGAAAAAAATCACTTGTCAATTAATCCAGCTTCCTTAATTTTACTGAAGAAGAATTTCTCCAGGATATTGGCACATTTGTAGTATTCACTCTTGGGGGTTGTACTCTTTGCGATTGGTAAAGACTCGCTGTAAGTCTGCCATGAATAATTTCTTGGACACGTAGTACCTATTCTTGAGGCGTTCACTCATGGTTTTCAGATCCACGGGGAACCTTATAACTTCATAATATCCTGGAGCTTCTGTTCTCTTCACAGTTTCCATGAAGGGCCAAGCGCTTTGATGGCTCTTCAGCTGCTGGAGGATGCTCTTGAGTGTGCTATAAATATAAAGCTGGTCAGGGTCTTTGGGCTCTTTACTTTTCTCTTTTCCACTCGGTTTCCAGCCTGTCTCTCTAATTCCTGGAATGCTTTCTATAGGAATCTGTTGAACTCCATCTTTAAAACATATAAGTCCAGGGTAAATTTTTCGAATCTGTGCCTGTTTTCTTTCAATCAGCTTTTTAATTATCTCCTTCTGTTTTTTAATGATGACAGAAAATTCTGTATATGGAATCCGTGGATTTAGCTCACATCCCATTAAAGTGGCTCCTTCATGATCCTTGATATAGCCAACATATTTGGTTTTAGGTATTTTAATTTATTTGGAGAAGCCCTGTTTATCTTAAAGTATCCAATTGCATATTCATCTGCATATGTGAGGAAGTTCAGGATGTCATGTTTTATGTGATATTCTTTTAAATGATTCATCAGGTGTGTTCCATAGCCCTTGACTTGCTCATTTGAGGTTACAGCACAGAAGACAATCTCTGTGAATCCTCGAGATGGAAACATACGGAAACAGACACCACCACCAACACGGCCATCTTTAATTAAAGCAAGGGTTTTGTGTTTCGGGTCAAAGACTAGCCGTGTGATGTATTCTTTTGGCATTCGGGGCAGCTGGTGAGAGAAAACGTTCTGTAGGCCGACCAACCACATCAGGATCTTCTTGTTTGGTTTCTGGTTGAGGGAATTGCCAACCACGTGGAATTCAGTTACACCCCTGCGCTCTTCCAACCTTGCCGCCTCATCCCTGGCCGAATGTGCTGACAGAAAATTGGTCTCTGGTCCAAGCATTGCTGCAGGGTCCGTGATGGTAGACATAACCTCGTTGATTAATTCCATCGGAATATCCCCCATAACTCGGGGTTTCTTGGCCTCCTCCAGCATATGAGAATCAGTCATTTTCGTCTTTTCTCCTGGGTTTGCCTCAAGTCCAGAAGAGGCTTTGCAGGCAGGACTGCTGCTCCCTGCATTTGGCGGCTCAAGGGAAGATGAGGTTGAATTGTATGAAATTGTCCCAGCCACAGGAGGTGGACTGATAACTGTTTGGCTGCCTAGCTGGCTGGTTCTGGAAGAGGCCGAGAGAAAATCCTGATCCCAGATGGGAGAGTTTTGGCTATAAACTTCTTCTAACATGGACAGAAATTTTGGGAAATGGGTGAGGATTAGAGTTCGTTTTTCGAGAGGCAGATTATCATTTTCTTGTCTTGCTTGTTCCAGGAGTTGTCGTCTCATAACGGTGAAGACTGAGCGAAGCACTGTTCTCCCAAACACCTGTGTGGTTTCCTACCGAGGTAGACTGTCGCAGAACATGGAACCCTGCAGTAACACAGCCACCTTGTGTAGTTCTCTTTGTATCCAGAAATATCATCATTGGGAGATCGCAGTCTTCGTTGAGATGGTGCCTCCAGATGCCAATAGTTGATGCGGTTTAGGAACATTTTTGCCAGCTCAACTATTGTCTGCCTTTCTTTTGCGGGCAGGTGACTAAATTTGTACTGTACGAAGTTATTCACACCTTGTTCAATGCTAGGTTTTTCAAATGGGGGTTTCTTTTCCAAAGAGCCTTCAACCACAGGTTTTTCTCTTTGTAAAATAGACTTTCTCAAGAGCTTATTCTCTTTGTAAAATAGACTTTCTCAAGAGCTTAAATAGGTAGAAATAAACTTGTTTGGTATCTGCATCTTCTTCCTTGTGGACACAGGTAAAGAGAGATTCCACATCCGACACTATTCCCAGGAGTCTGTTCACATTCTCCAGGTGGGAAACATGAGCAGCTAGGGCATGGCTACAGCCCCGACAGGATTCCGTTAGACTGACAAATACTTGCTGCAGATCGGCTCTGGGGGGCGTGGATGAGGGGTTGGGGTTTTTCCAGCCGTTACATTCACAAGACTCTTCGGCCTTGCAGGCGGAGTACACTCCGAGTTTCTGCAGTTTCTTGGCCCGTGGAGCGGAGCGTAGTTGCGTCTTCTTCACGGCCATTCGGGCCGAGCCACCGCCTCCCGGTCCTTCGGCCGTGCCCGCTGCAGCCACTGCCGTAGCCGGATCGCAGGCTACGGGGAGCTGTGGAAGTGAGAAAGAAGGGTGGGGATAAGGGCCGGGCCCGCTGTCGGAAGAGGGGAAAGCAGCGGGGTTGCTGATCACAGGTTCACCATCAGCCAGTCCAGCAGCTGCAATGGCGTGATATTTCCCAGTGCCTCATTCAGCTGGCGCTTCTTTTCATAGCGCAGCACTAACTGCAGAACCTCACCCACGCTTCATCCTTTGTCCACAGCAGCAGCCGAGAGCTGACGTAGCTGTGAAAGGAAAGAAAATACTAGTAGAGAGGCACAGCATCCCATGGCAGGCCAGATGGAGCCTGCCAAGTCTAGAGCAGGGAGGCCAGGCAGACCTTGGGAAACTGCAACACAGACTTTAAAGTCTGCTGGCCTGTTTACCAGAAGGAGGTTGGTGACAACATTTTTAATTTAAAGAAGAGATGTTAACACCCACCTGCCCATGATGTTGCTCTCTAAGAATTCTAAGGTTCTAAGTTCACCTTAATATCATAAAAGTCTCCGTCATTGTCCTAAGACCAAAAGGACAAGACAGAAAATATACAGTGGGCAAATGTGGATGCTGCTTTCCACGCCCCATAGACCACAGAACCCTAAAATGTTAGAGCAAAAGGGTACCTCAGAGATCAATTCAATCCTCATGAAATGTTTCCCAGAGAAGTAAAGAGACTTGTCAGAGATACACTGCTAGTAATTAGCAGAACCAAAATTCACTGCAGGTATCAGATCCTATCTTTAGCTCTTTTTCCAAGAATAACATGAGAAAAGTTAGTTAAGGAACCATTCTAATATAAACACAGTGTGCTGTCATTTATCTGGAATCCTAAGCGCAACAAACTATCTCAAGTAACCAGATTTTTATTGTGTTCATTTTGCTCTTGACTTTTTACAACAAAGGGCAGGCAAATAGACAGAATATTGAGAGCCTCTTCAGAAAGAGAAATGTCCATGTGAGAAACTGAAATAGAAGAACCAAATGGGAAATTTTAGAACTAAAAATTACATATAAAATGTAAAATAAAAACTTAACAGGTGGGCAGAATGTAAATGAGAGGAAAGTCAGTAAACTTGAAGGTAGATCAATAGAAATTATCCACGCTTAACAACGTAAGAGGCTGATTACACTTATTTCCAAAAAACATTTAAAAAATAAATAGAGCCCGGCCGGGCGCGGTGGCTCAAGCCTGTAATCCCAGCACTTTGGGAGGCCGAGGCGGGTGGATCACGAGGTCAAGAGATCGAGACCATCCTGGTCAACATGGTGAAACCCCGTCTCTACTAATACAGAAAAATTAGCTGGGCATGGTGGCGCGTGCCTGTAATCCCAGCTACTCAGGAGGCTGAGGCAGGAGAATTGCCTGAACCCAGGAGACGGAGGTTGCGGTGAGCCGAGATCGCGCCATTGCACTCCAGCCTGGGTAACAAGAGCGAAACTCCGTCTCAAAAAAAAAAATAAATAAAAAATAAAAAATAAAAAATAAATAAATAAATAAATAAATAGAGCCCAAGGATTTGTGGGCAATATAAAAGGCTTTGACATTTATATTAGAATACCAAGGGAGAAAAGTGATGATGCAAAAAATATTTGAAGAAATAATGGATGAAACTATTCCTAATTTGCCAAAATGTTTTGAACCTATAGATTCAAGAATCTCAGGGTACCTAAAATAAAACAAACCCAAACCCAAAGAAATTAACTCCAAGACCTACCATAACCAAATGGCTGAAAATTAAAGAAAATTGAAAAAAGTCTCAAAAGCATCCAGAGAAAACCATTTACAGGGGAACTACAAGTCAAGTGATAGCCAATTTCTCATCAGAAACCACAGAGAGCAGAAGAAAGCAGCACGTCTTTTAAATGCTAACAGAAAAACACCCTGCCACATTAGAATTCTATATCCAGCAGAAATTATAACTCAAGAATGAAAGTCAAATAAAAACATCGTCAGAATAAATAAAACTAAGAGAATGCATTGCCAGAAAATGTGTTCCAAAAGAATTGTTAAAGGAAGTTCTTCAGAGAGAAGGGCAACGATATCAGAAGGAAACTGGGAACATTAAGAATGAATGAAGAACAATAAAAACAGTAAAACTCTCAGCATAAATAGTAGGCTACTCTCTTAAGTTCTTTAAAATATGTTTTAAGGGGGACACAGTGGCTCACGCCTATAATCCCAGCACTTTGGGAGGCTGAGGCAGGAGTATCACCTGAGGTCAGCAGTTCGAGACCAGCCTGGCCAACATGGCAAAACCCGGTCTCTACTAAAAATACAAAAATTAGCTGGGCATCATGGCACATGCCTGTAATCCCAGCTACTTGGGAGGCTGAAGGAGGAGAATCACTTGAACCTGGGAGATGGAAGTTGCAATGAGCTGAGATCATGCCACTGCACTACGGCCTGGGCAACAGAGTGAGACTCTGTCTCAAAAAATAAAAGTTTTAAGGTTGAAAGCAAAAGTAACATTGAAGGTTTTTTCAGAGTATGTAAATTAAATACATAAAGCAACTCAACTGTAAAGGGAGAAGGGTAAAAGAACCTATATGGTAGTAATATTTCTACATTCCAGCTTAAGTGGTAAACTACTGATGCTACATGGACTCTGAGAGGTTAGTATATATATTGTAATCCCTAGATTAACCACTAAAAAAACTACAGAAGAAGATATAGTCAAAAATGCAATAGATAAATTAAAATGGAATACTAAAACTTGTTCAAATAGTCCAAGAGAAGGCAGCAAAGGGAGAACAGGAAGAAAAAACAGAGAAAAGAAACAAATAATAAAATAGTAAGCTTAAATCCAAACATATCCACAAACTGGGCTAAATGTAAATGATCTAAACATATCAAATGTCAGAATGGACAAAAAATATAACCCAAGTGTATGCTGCCTACCAAAAAAACTCAATTAAATATAATAAGTTAAAATTATCAAAAAAGATGTACCATGAAAACACCAATCAAAAGAAGACTCGAATCTAACTAACACTTATGGTCAATAGGACTTTTTAAATAAAGGAGATGGATAATTCAGAGGGGCCAGATACCCACTGGTCTTTTCAACAAATGGTGGTGAGATAACCTTCATATCTACATGCAAAATATTGAATTTGAACTCCTACCTCACAAAAATTAACTCAAAGAAGATCATAGACCTAAATATAAGAGCTAAAAATTATCAAACATGTAGACAAAAACAAGGGGAAAATCTTCCTGGCCTTGCATAGGTTAAGGTTTCTAACTCTCAGCACTCCTGGCCTTCTGGGTCTGTCGTGGGGCTATTTTGCTCGATGCAGGTTGTTTAGCAGTATCCTTGGCGCTACTACTTGATTCCAATGGTAACCCTTTCTCTGTTGGGACAGGCAAGTATGTCTCCAGACGTTGCCAAATGTACCCTGGGGGGGCAAAATTGCTCCTGGTTGAGAACCACTGGGTAGGCAAAGATTTATTAGTTATGACACTAAAATCACAAGAGATAAAAGCAAAACATGATAAACTAGACTTCACTTAGCTCTTCAAAAGACTGTTAAATAAAAAGCCACAAACTGACAGAAAATATTTGCAAATTATATATCAGATAAAGGACTTGTATCCAGAACATATAAAGAGCTATTATAGTTCTAACCAAGAAGAAAACTATCTAACCAAATTATGTGCAAAAGAATTGCACAGATATCTCACCAAAGAATATATATCAATGGCTAATGAGCACTTAATAGAATAATATGCTCAATAATTTTTATCATTTTAATGTATGTATGCCAAATGAAATCCACAATGATATACCACTATAATTATTATAATAAATGAAAGAATAACGTTGCTCAGGATGTGGAGAAACTGAAACCTGCATAAATTACTGGTGAAAATGTAAAATGGTACAGCCACTTCAGGAAATAGTTTGGCAATTTCTTAAGAAATTACACTTGGGTTGAGCGTGGTGGCTCACACTTGTAATCCCAACACTTTGGGAGGCCGAGGCAGGCGGATCACAAGATCAAGAGACTGAGATCATCTTGGCCAACATGGTGAAACCCCATCTTTACTTAAAATACAAAAAAAAAAAAATTAGCTGGGTGTGTTGGCGGATGCCTGTAGTCCCAGCTGCTCAGGAGACTGAGGCAGGAGAATTGCTTGAACTTGGGAGGCAGAGATTGTAGTGGGCCAAGATCGCACCACTGCACTCCAGCCTGGCAACAGAGCGAGATTCTGTCTCAAAAAAAAAAGAAAGAAATTACACTTAACCAGTCAGGCGTGGTGGCTCACGCTTGTATTTCCGGCACTTTGGGAGGCTGAGGTGGTCAGATCACTTGAGCCCAGGAATTTGAGACCAGCCTGGGCAATGTGACAAGGCACTGTTTCTACAAAAACATACAACAATTAGCTGGGCATGATGTGGTGGGGGAGTGCCTGTAATCCCAGCTACTTGGGAGGCTGAGGTGGGAGGATCACTGAAGGCTGGGGAGTTTGAGGCTGCAGTGAGCTGTGATTGAGGTGGCAGTGAGCTGTGATTATGCCACTGCATTCCAGCACCTGGGCAAGAGAGGAAGACCCTGTCTAAAGAAAGAAAGAAAAATAAATTACACTCATTGAATTACACTTATTTTAAGATGCTGCAATTCCACTCCTCATCATCCACCTAAGAGAGATGAAAATATATAACCACACAGACTTGTATGTGAATGCTCATAGTGGCATTACTCGTAACAGCAAAAATGGAAACCATCTAGATACCATCTAAATATCTATTAGCTGATATATGGACAAACAAAATGTAGTATAGCTACATAATGAAGTACTATCCAGCAAGAAAAAGAAATAAACTACTGATACATGCTACAACAGAGATGAACCTCAAAAATATTACACTAAGTGTAAGGAGCCTGATGTAAAAGACCACATACTTTATGGTTCCATTACATAAAATGTCAAGGAAAGGCGAATTTATAATGATAGAAAGGTTAATGGTTGCACACAGTTGGGGGATGAAAACTGGAAAGTATAAACAACTAAGAATAGCCTAGAAAATTCTGAGGTAGAAAAATAAGGAGTTTCCAGTCCTATCAAATATTCAAAAATATTATAGAATTACAGTAAGTAAAACAGTATGCTGTTGGTACAAGAGTAGATGGATGATTCAGTGGCACAGAGTAGAAACTTTAGAAGATGAATAGAAAATAAAAAGAAATTGTAACCCTGATTGGAGGATCCAAGATGGCCAGTTAGGAGCAGCTCAGGATTGCAGCTCCCAGTGAAAGCGCAGAGGGTGAGTGGACGCCACGTTTCCAGATGGATTTTTATTGCCCACAGACCAGGAGATTCCCAGGCGGAGGAGCCCCACAGGTCACCAGCGTGGCTGTTTTGGCCGGTGTGGCTGTTTTGCCGGCGCCCCAGCACGGCAGTTCCCGGTGCAGAGTAAACGGGACTGGGTCCCCTTCTAGCTGGCGAGGGGAGCTCCGGGAAGGTAGAGTCATTCATTCATCTGATTTAAAAAAAGGGAACTGAAACAGGGAGCCAGGCCAGGGGATTCCCAGGAAAAAAAGTGCCACAAATCTCAGCACCGCTGTTTCAGCCGGCTCAGTGGGTTGCTGCACGGGGAATCACACAGATCCCGGCGCCTTTTCAACAGGCGACTGGAACACCTGGGAGAGAGTCGACCGTTCAACTAAAAAAAAAAGGCTCTGAGGTAGGGAGCCAGGGATCAGGCTCGGCTGGTCCCACCCCCACAAAAAAAAAATAGCAATTGGAAGCACTCTGGGTTGAGAGTTTCACAGCAAGCACAGCTGAACCCGGGATGGTCCAGCTCTGTGGGGGAGGGGCATCCACCATTACCGAGGCACTCCACCACTACGGAGGTAGTCCGCCATTGCTGAGGCAGCCCGCTGTTGCCGAGGCAACCCACCATTACAGAGAGAGTCCATCATTACAGAGGCGGGCCACCATTGCCGAGGCAGTTCTAACTACACCCATATAAACAGGACAGCAGGGAAGTTCACACGGCAGCTGGGCGGAGCCCACAGCAGCTCAGCAAAGCCTCTGTAGGCAGACAGTGACTAGGCTGCCTCCTTGCTGGGCAGGGCAGCCCTGAAAAAAAAAAAAAGGCAGCAGCACAACGGAAACTCATAAGTAAAGCCCTAAGTCCCCAGGACAGAACACCTGGGAAAAAAAAGGGGTTTATGAGTTCTACTGCAGCAGACTTAAATGTACCTGCCCAGCAGCTCTGAATGAACAACAGAGCTCACAGCTCAGCACTTGAGCTCCTATAAAGGACAGAATGTCTCCTCAAGCAGCTCCCTGACCCCCATATATCCAAAGAGTCACCTCATAAAGGAGAGCTCAGACTGACATTTGGCGGGTATCCTTCTGGGACAAAGATAGCAGAAGAAGAAACTGGTAGCAACCCTTACTGTTCTGCAGCTGCTGCAGGTGATCCCCAGGCAAGCAGGGCCTGGAGTGGACCTCAGCGGTCCTACAGCAGAGGGGCCAGACTGTTAGAAGGAAAACTAAGAAACAGAAATAACTTCATCATCAACAAACCAGACGTCCACTCAGAGACCCAATCTGAAAGTCAGCAACTACAAAGATGACAGGTGGATAAATCCACAAAGATGGGAAGAAACCAGTGCAAAAAGAATGACAACACCCGAAACCAGAACGCCTCTCCTACAATGGATCACAACTCGTCACCAGCAAGGGAACAAGGCTGGATGGAGAATGAGTGTGATGAAATGACAGAATCAGGCTTCAGAAGGTGGGTAATAAGAAACTTCTGTGAGCTAAAAGAACATGTTCTAACCCAATGCGAAGAAACTAAGAACGTTGAAAAAAGATTTGATGAAATGCTAATGAGAATGGACAACTTAGAGAGGAATATAAGTGAATTGACGGAGCTGAAAAACACAACACGAGAACTTCGCAAAGCATGCATAAGTTTCAACAGCCGAATTGACCAAACAGAAGAAAGGATATCAGAGGTCGAAGATCAACTCAATGAAATAAAACGAGAGGCAAGATTAGAGAAAAAAGGGTAAAAAGGAATGAACAAAGTCTCCAAGAAATATGGGACTATGTGAAAAGACCTAATCTACGTTTGATAGGTGTACCTGAATGTGATGAAGAGAATGCATCCAAGCTGGAAAATACTTTTCAGGATATTATCCAGGAAAACTTCCCCAACCTAGCAAGGCAGGCCAATATTCAAGTCCAGGTAATACAGAGAACACCACAAAGATATTACTCAAAAAGAGCAACCCCAAGGCACATAATCATCAGATTCACCAGGGTTGAAATGAAGGAGAAAATGATAAGGGCAGCCAGAGAGAAAGGTCGGGTTACCCACAAAGGGAAGCCCATCAGACTCACAGCAGAAACCCTACAAGCCAGAAGAGAGTGGGGGCCAATATTTAACATCCTTAAAGAAAAGAACTTTCAACCCAGAATTTCATATCCAGCCAAACTAAGCTTCATAAGTGAAGGTAAAATAAAATCCTTTGTGAACAAGCAAGTACTCAGAGATTTCATCACCACCAGTCTTGCTTTACAAGAGCTCCTGAAAGAGGCACTTCACATAGAAAGGAACAACCAGTACCAGTCACTCCAAAAACATACCAAATGGTAAAGAGCATCAACACAATGAAGAATCTGCATCAACTAATGGGCAAAACAGCCAGCTAGCATCAAAATGGCAGTATCAAATTCACACATAACAATATTAACCCTAAATTTAAATGGACTAAATGCCCCAATCAAAAGACACAGACTGGCAAATTGGATAAAAAGCCAAAATCCATCGGTGTGCTGTATCCAGGAAACCCATCTCACATGCAAGGATACACAAAGGCTCAAAATAAAGGGATGGAGGAAGACTTACCAAGCAAATGGAGAGCAAAAAAAAAGCAGGAGTTGCAATTCTCATCTCTGATAAAATAGACTTTAAAGCAACAAAGATCAAAGAGACAAGGACATTACATAATGGTAAAAGGATCAATGCAACAAGAAGAGCTAACGATCCTAAATATATATGCACCCAATACAGAAGCACCCAGATACATAAGGCAAATTCTTAATAATTTACAAAGAGACTTAGACTCCCACACAGTAATAGTGGGAGACTTTAACACCCCATTGTCAATATTAGACAGATCGACCAGACAGAAAATTAACAAGGATATCCAGGACTTGAACTCAGACCTGGACCAAGCAAACCTAATAGACATTAACAGAACTCTCCACCCCAAATCCACAGAATATACATTCTTCTTAGCACCACATCACACCTACTCTAAAATTGACCACATAATTGGAAGTAAATCCCTCCTCAGCAAATGCAAAAGAACGGAAATCATAACAAACAGTCTCTCAGACCACAGTGCAATCAAGTTAAAACTCAGAATTCAGAAAATAACTCAGAACCACACAGCTTCATGGAAACTGAACAACTGGCTCTTGAATGTTTACTGGATAAACAATGAAATGAAGGCAGAAATAAAGATGTTCTTCAAAACCAACGAGAACGAAGACACAACATACCAGAATCCCTGGGACACATTTAAAGCAGTCTCTAGAGGAAAATATATAGCAATAAGTGCCCACATGAGAAGCGAGGAGAGATCTAAAATTGACATCCTATTGTCAAAATTGAAAGAGCTAGAGGAGCAAGATCAAAAAAACTCAAAATCTAGCAGAAGACAAGAAATAACTAAGATCAGAGCAGAACTGAAGGAGATAGAGACACAAAAAACCCTTCAAAAAATCAATAAATCCAGGAGCTGATTTTTCGAAAAGATCAACAAAATAGACCACTAGCCAGATTAATAAAAAAGAAAAGAGAGAATAACCAAATAGATGCAATAAAAAATGATAAAAGGGATATCGTCACAGATTCCACAGAAATTCAAACCATCATCAGAGATTATTACAGACAACTCTATGCACATAAACTAGAAAACCTGGAAGAAATGGATAAATTCCTGGACACTTGCCTCCTCCCAAGCCTAAACCAGGAAGAAGTCAAAACCCTGAATAGACCAATAACAAGGTCTGAAGTCAAGGCAGCAATTAAGAGCCTACCACCCAAAAAAAGCCCAGGTCCAGATGGGTTCACAGCCGAATTCTACCAGACATACAAAGAGGAGCTGGTACCATTCCTTCTGAAACTATTCCAAATAATCCAAAAAGAGGGAATCCTTCCCAAATCATTTTATGAGACCAACATCATCTTAATTCCAAAACTGGGCAGTGATGCAACAAGAAAAGAAAACTTCAGGCCAATATCCATGATGAACATAGATACAAAATTCTTCGATAAAACACTGGCAAACAGAATGCAACAGCACATCAAAAAGCTTATTCATCATGATCAAGTAGGCTTCATCCCGGAGATGCAAGACTGGCTCAACATAGGCAAGTCTATAAATGTAATCCATCACATAAATAGAACCAAAGACAAAAACCACATGATTATCTCAAGAGACGCAGAGAAGACCTTCAACAAAACTAAACAGCCCTTTATGCTAAAAACCCTCAATAAACTAGGTATCAATGGAACATATCACAAAATAATAAAAGCTATTTATGACAAACTCACAGCCAATATCCTACTGAATGGGCAAAAACTGGAGCATTCCCTTTGAAATCTGGCACAAGACAAGGATGCCCTCTCTCACAACTCCTATTCAATATAGTATTGGAAGTTCTAGCGAGAGTAATCAGGCAAGAAAAAGAAATAAAGGATATTCAGTTAGGAAAAGAGGAAGTCAAATTGTCTTTATTTGCAGGTGACATGATTGTATATTTAGAAGACCCCATCGTCTCAGCCCAAAATCTCCTTAAACTGATAAGCAACTTCAGCAAAGTCTCAGGATACAAAATCAATGTGCAGAAATCACAAGCATTTCTATACACCAATAACAGACAAACAGAGAGCCAAATCAGAAGTGAACTCCCATTCACAATTGCTACAAACAGAACAAAATACCTAGGAATACAACTAACAAAGGATGTAAAGGACCTCTTCAAGGAGAACTATAAACCACTGCTCAATGAAATAAGAGAGGACACAAACAGAAAAACATTCCATGCTCGTGGTTGGGAAGAATCAACATCTTGAAAATGGCCATACTGCCTAAGGTAATTTATAGATTCCACACTATCCCCATCAAACAACCAATGACCTTCTTCACAGAACTGGAAAAAACCACTTCAAACTTTGTATGGAACCAAAAGAGAGCCTGCATAGCCCAAACAATCCTAAGCAAAAAGAACAAAGCTGGAGGCATCATGCTGCCTGATTTCAAACTATATTAGAAAGGCCACAGTAATCAAAACAGCATGGTACTGGTACCAAAACAGAGATACAGACCAATGGAACAGAACAGAGGCCTCAGAAGCAGCACCACACATCTACAATCATCTGATCTTTGACAAACCTGAGAAAAACAAGCAATGTTTATTTTATTAAAAGGATTTTAATATTAATAAAATTTTATTTTATTAAAAGTATTTAAAAAGGAATTTTAATTTTAGTAAACGGATTTCCTGTTTAATAAATGCTGTTGGGAAAACTAGCTAGCAATGTGCAATGTGCAGAAAGCAGAAACTGGACCCCTTCCTGACACTTTACACTAAAATTAACTCCAGAGGGATTAAAGATCTAAACATAAGACCTAACACCATAAAAACCCTAGAAGAAAATCTAGGCAAAACCATTCAGGGCATAGGCGTAGGCAAGGACTTCATGACTAAAACACCAAAAGCAATGGCAACAAAAGCCAAAATAGATAAATGGGATCTAATTAAACTTCAGAGCTTCTGTTCAGCAAAGGAAACAATTAGAGCAAACCAACAACCAACAGAATGGGAAAAAACTTTTGCAATCTACCCGTCTGACAAAGGGCTAATATCCAGAACCTGCAAAGAACTAAAACAGAGTTACAAGAAACAAACAAACAAACCCATCCAAAAGTGGGCAAAGGATATGAACAGACACTTTTCAAAAGAAGACATACATGAGGCCAACAAACATATGAAAAAATGTTCATCATCACCGGTCATTAGAGAAATGCAAATCAAAACCACATTGACATACCATCTTACACCAGTTAGAATGGTGTGATCATTAAAAAATCCGGAGACAACAGATGCTAGAGAGGATGTGGAGAAATAGGAACACGTTTACACTGTTGGTGGGAGTGCAAATTAATGCAACCATTGTGGAAGACAGTGTGGCATTTCCTCAAAGACCTAGAAATAGAAATACCATTTGACCCAGCAATCCCATTACTGGGTATATACCCAAAGAATTATAAATTGTTCTATAATAAAGACACATGAACATGTATGTTCATTGTGGCACTGTTTACAATAGCAAAGACCTGGAACCTACCAAATGTCCATCAACTATAGGCTGGATAATGAAAATGTGGCACATATACACCATGGAATACTACGCAGCCATAAAAAATGATGAGTTCGTGCCCTTCATAGGGACATGGATGAATCTGGAAACCATCATTCTCAGCAAACTGACACAAGAACAGAAAACCAAACACCACATGTTCTCACTTATAGGCGGGTGTTGAAACAATTAGAACACGTGGACACAGGAGGGGAGCATCACACACTGCGGTCAGTTGGTGGGGGCTAGGGGAGGGACAGTGGAGGGTAGGGAGGGTGGGGAGGGATAACGAGGTGAGAAATGCCAGATATAGGTGATGGGGTGATGAAGGCAGCAAACCACCTTGCCATGTATGTACCTATGCAACAATCCTGCATGATCTACACTTGTACCCCAGAACCTAAAGTACAATTTAAAAAAAACAAAGAACACAACCATTTCCTTTGCAGGAACATGGATGCAGCTGGAGACCATTGCCCTTGGCAAACTAACTGAGGAGCAGAAAACCAAATAACCGCATGTTATCAGAAGTGGGAGTTAAATGATGAGAACACATGGAAACAAAGAGGGAAACCATGGATACTTGAGAGTGGAGGGTGAGAGGAAGAAGACGATCAGAAAAAAATAACTATTGGGTTGGTACTAGGCTTACCTGGTATCTGGGTGACAAAATAATCTGTACGACAAACCCCTGTGACACATTTGCCTATATAACAAAACAGCACATGTACCCCTGAACCCAAAATAAAAGTTTAAAAAAAGTGGGAAGTTATGACCAAGTTATCCACAGAAGAGGAAATTCAAATGGCCTTAAATATATGCAAAGATGCTCACCCTCACTCCTAATAAGACAAAAAAAGTAAAGCAGTTTGGCAAATTAAAGATTTTAGCATGTGCTGCTGGTTAAAGTGTGGGGAAATAGTCCTCTCATACTGTTTAAACAGGTGTGTAAGGCTGGGCATGGTGGCTCACGTCTGTAATCCCAGCATTTTGGGAGGCCAAGGCGGGAGGATCACCTAAGGTCAGGAGTTCAAGACCTGCCTGGCCAAAATGATGAAACCCGTCTCTACTACAAATACAAAAAATAGCCAGGCGGTCGGGCGCAGTGGCTCACGCCTGTAATCCCAGCACTTTGGGAGGCTGAGGCGGGTGGATCACGAGGTCAAGAGATCGAGACCATCCTGGTCAACATGGTGAAACCTCGTCTCTACTAAAGATACAAAAAATTAGCTGGGCATGGTGGCGTGTGCCTGTAATCCCAGCTACTCAGGAGGCTGAGGCAGGAGAATTGCTTGAACCCAGGAGGCAGAGGTTGCGGTGAGCCGAGATCATGCCATTGCACTCCAGCCTGGGTAACAAGAGCAAAACTCCGTCTCAAAAAAAAAAAAAAAAAAAAAAAATAGCCAGGCATGATAACACATGCCTGTAATCCCAGCTACTAGGGAGACAAGCAGGAGAATCGCTTGAACCCAGGAGGCGGAAGTTGCAGCGAGCCAAGATCGTGCCATTGTACTCCAACCTGGGTGTCACAGAGACTCTGACTCAAAAAAAAAAAAAAAAAGGTGTGTAAATTGGTACAAATTCTCTGGAAGGCAATTTGGAAACATGTATCAAATTATACAAATAATATTCTCAGTAACCTTGAAATTCCTTTCCTAGCACATATATAGCACATATGAATACCTGTAAATCTAAATATACAAAATTATGTATATTCAAGGATATTCACTATATTATTGCTTGCAGTCCAAAATAGTGGCAACAAAATATCCATTCATAGGGGAGTAGTTACATATATGAAACATATATAAAACATATATATGAAATGGTTTCATATATTATAAAATATATAATGCCACTAAAAAGTGTGGCAGCTCTATATGCTGGAGAAGAGGATATATACATATTTATTTATAATAATTTGTGACTTTGTGTGTGTGTATGTGTGTGTGTATTTCTGGAAGGATAAATAAAAAATTGATCCAAATGGTTTTTTTCTCCAGGGAAGGCAATGGGATGGACATTTAAGTGAGGAAACAACCCTTAATTTTCACTGTGCATCCTTTTGTACTTTTGAATTTTGAATTAAGCACACATATTATTTATTCAAAAATAAATACAAATGTATTTCAGGACATTGGGCTCATAGACATCCCAGTGACAGAAGGTTCAATCACCTGAATCAGTATGAGAATGTATGCATATATTAATCTCTCTGTTCTTAAAAATATACTGATATTCAGTGCATCTATTCATTAGTTGAAGTTTGAATATGCTGCTTCTTGTTCCTTCTACTCTTAAAGGCAATCAATAAAACAGATATCTTTATCTTTAGAGTAGACAAAGGGGTGTGTGTGTGTGTGTGTGTGTGTGTGTGTGTGTGTGTGTCTGTGTGGACTGCAAATCTATTGTCTTATTTTAGATACATGTTTCAATTTAAAATAATCTAAAACAAGACATTCCAATTCAGAAAAGTCTAAAACCAGAGTGTATTATGTACGTTATGTATGATGGATTTGATTTCAAAGATGGCTACAAAACAAAGGCTTTCTCACACATTATACACCTGAAGCCTATGCCTATTCATAGATTTTTTTCATCAGTTTAAATTTTCTTCAGAATATAGCCTCCCACTCCCCATCTCTGCTAATTGCTATATATTATAAAATAGTTGCCTGTTTTATGGATGGGAAACCCTGCATGGAGATAGAGCTTGCCAAGGACCCTTAAGAATATATCTAGTATTGGAAGTTCACATTGTCTTCCAGCCTGAACTTGAATGTGCACATAACTCACCTGGGTATTTTCCTAAAACAAAGATTCTGATTCAGTAGGTCTGGAGGGAAGTGTGAGATTCTGTACTTCTAAAATACTCCCAGGTAATGCCAATGTTATAGGTCCACAGACTACACTTCCAGTAGCAAGACCAAAGTCAAAGACTATACAGTTTCTTATTTAGGCTTGATATAGCCTAATCTGAATGCTCTGTAATCATGTGTCTTCCCAGTTATCAGATAAATGTAGTGACTCAGTTGCAAGCGTTGGTACCACCACTTAATTAAGCAGAGAAAGCCTCTTTTTCTATAACTTCTGATTTCTACGATGATGAATTTTGCTGAATAATTGTAGCCTCTTTTGCCACCCTTTGCTACTTAATGATTAACAGCAGTTGTTCCACTTTTCTCAATCAAGAGGAGACAGTCAAAAGCATTGAGAAAGAGAAAATGAGAGAGAGAAGAGGTTGTGGGGATGGTCTTTTTAACTCCCCCACTTCAATATGAAGCAGCAGCATCTTGGGTAAGTGTGCATGTTCTCCAGACTCAAACCCTCTCTTTAGTGAGCAGTTCTGATGCTTATTGGGCACCTTGGGTGCAGGACAAGAACTTATCATGCATGTTTACCTTTAGCAGTGATAACAGTGATAGGTTGATTTCCCATCTGCCTTATGCTTTAGTCTTACTTCTCAACGGATTCAGAACTTAGGGTAGGGGGAAGAGGGGTGTTATCAACTGAATCCTTTCAAATCCCGTATGCCACCTAGACAACCAGCTAAGACAGTAATGACACGTTTGAAAAGGTCGTAAGTTCAGACTCTTGCCTCTTCCCTAACACATCCCAGGGCTGCTTTGCAGCTTCACCTCATCCTTTGAGCAATGCTGTCCTATCCAAAACTCAGCCCAAAGCCCAGACCGTAATCTGGTTCTTTCACTAGGTCTCCTGGAGGTTCCTCATCTGTATACTCCTACTCCTAAATGCAAAAAAATAGAAAAATATCATTTATCCCCTTTTCCCTCTTTGATATGCCTTGTGTTGGGCAAAATCTAATTTTACTTCATCCGTTATCTCTGCCAAGAGGCATGATCTTCAAATCCCACTGTTCCCATTTTACCTTCCTGGTGGCTATCTTCCTATTCAGAAGGAAACCAGAACTTAGAGACCTTGTTAGATCTTAATAAGGCTTCCAAATTTCTCTGCCTTTGTTTCTTACCTTCTCCTGGATCCCTTCGTCATCACCAGCGAAATACAAAATAGGGACATTGAGCTCAGAGGCAGCTACCCATTGAAGGACGGCTTGGAGTTGCTTGCTCTGAACTGTATCTATTAGGTTGTGATTGCTGACAATCACCTTGGGTGCTGCACACCCTTCAGGGGGCTGTCCTGATACACCTCTCAGTTCATTATGGATAGCTTGATAGGCATTCTGCAGAAGAGCTTCTGCTGTCCCTGTGCCCTTGACTGGCAAACACTCATGTAAACTATCCGGGAAGGCCGATGTTAGCCTGCCGGCATCTCCAGACTTGTCATCTTCCAGCTCTGCCAAAGAAGTATCACAGGACGGGGCAATGATGAGATGCAGCTTCATCACTGAGTCCATCAGACGTTCTACCATCTGCCCATTCATGTTGCCATCTAGCTGGTTGATAACCATCTGGGTCAGCCCAGAAAAGGCACCAGGGGTCTCATCATCTTCACATGGTTTCGGGGGTGAAGAGGTTAAAGGTCTTTCACACAAGTTTATATCTTCCTTAACTAGTTGTTCCGGCACCTTGGGTTCAGAGCAATGACCACGCTTGAAAATGGTCTCACTAAATAAGTTCCGGATGAAATTGAAGAAAACACTCATTAGGGTCCTCCTTTTCTGCTTGTTCTTGGTCATCTACATTGTGAGCAGGCTTCAGGCAAGATTCATCAGGAACTACAGGAGATTTGTTGGCAGGAAAGTTGGTGGTTCCAGCAGCTTCAAGGAAGCTCTGTGCATCCCTTCCTCCCTGGGCCAGGTGATATTGAATCAGAGGTAGGGCAGATACGATCAGGTCCTTGGCCCAGGAGTCTGAATTAAACATAAAATTCTCAGGTTTCTCTGGGGGATATGGAGGAGGGCTGAGGTTGCAAATATCTTCAGGGTACTCAAAGGAAATGTCTGGTGCAGGTTTACACTGTGCGTCGGGAGCTTCACAGGCTGCATGCTGGAAACCTGGAGATTTACATTCTTTCCGATTTTTATGCCACAAAGTCAGCACCTCTTTGATAATGTGTTCACCCAGAGTTTTGGCACAAGTCTTCTCCTTCTCTGATTTGGCTTCAGAATACATTTTTTCTCTCAATTTAGCTTCAGATCTCATGGCAGAGTTCACATTTCATCTTTTAGGATCACCCATTCCTTTCATGGAGAGGAGGGAATAACTCTCAGCCTTGTCTTTGGCTTTCCTGATATGCTCAGAGACTTTCTCCGCAAACATCACATTGTATAGCTTCTCTAGCATGGCATCCATGATATCTGAGGCCTTTTGTCTTCCGTAAGAGAAGACAGTTCTTTTCACAGCCAAGACAAAGTCTGTGTTAGTTATGAGGGTCCCCGTGACACTGTAGAGGTTCCTCATGAAGGGGTCGAAATCTGAGACCACCTCTTTTGCATGCTTGTGAGTTATCTCAAAATGCAATCTCCCTGGAGTCCCCTTGATGGTAGTGGTGTAATAGTCTACAGAGAAACCTTTGTGTGGATCTCCTGAGCTGGACGTTTCCCCACCAAACAGTGATTCTCCGGACTTGAACCTAACCTCTTGGAACTCTGCTGTACTTTTCTTCAGGTCTCTGCGGAGCCAGCTGAGCACTCTGACAGGATCCGTGGAGGTGTCCTTAAAAATAGACAAGCGTTCATCTGACTATAACAAAGTAAAGACATGGGATATTCAAGACCACCTCAAAGTCCAGTTACAAATGTGGTCAGCCCTCTCAAGCTTGCTCCATCTTGGCAATAAAAGTAACTATCTATCGACTACTCACTGTGTATCAGGCATTGTTCCAAGTATTTTAAGACTATTATCTCATTTAATTATTCTCATAATAAGCCTGAGATTTAGCTCTCTTATTATCCTCATTTTACAGAGGAGGAAATTGAAGAACTGAGAGGTTAAGTTTATGACTTATTTAAAATAATACAGCTAACCATTGATGGAGCAGAAATTCCAGTCCTGGCAGTCTGACTCCACAGTCTGCGCTCTCAGCTAGTACATTATATTGCTTCTAATGACATACATCTTTAAGATCTGATAGTCTGCTAAGGATAATGGCCTCCAGCTTCATCCATGTCCCTGTAAAGGACACGATATCATTCTTTTTTATGGCTACACAGTACTCCATGGTGATATGTGCCACATTTTCTTTATCCAGTCTATCATTGATGGGCATTTAGGTTGATTCATGAACAGAAAACCAAATACCACATATTCTTACTTATAAGTGGGAGATAAATGATGAGAACACATGAACACATAGAGGGGAACAGCACACACTGGGACCTTTTGGAGAGTGGAAGTAGGGAAAAGGGAGAGGACAAGGAAAAGTGACTAATGGGTACTAGGCTTAACACCTGGGTGATTAAATAACCTGCACAACAAACCCCTGTAACACAAGCTTACCTACGTAACAAACCGCCACATGTACCCCTGAACTTAAAATAAAAGTTGAAAAAAAGATCTGATAGTCACCAGCTACATAGAAGAGTTAACATTTGAACTGAATCAGATTTTTTCTTGTTTTAATATTGTTATTTTCTATGATTTACCTGTTTTTATTTAGATTGTATTATAAGTATAGTTTCCAAAAAATGAGAAAATTCAGGGAAAATTGCGCGTAATTCATCACTTTGCCAGGCTGCACGAACACTATCTAGATATGTTAAATGGCTTCCAATGGACTAACTGACATCATTTAAGTTAATATTCTGATCTATAATTCAGGAATTAATATGTATGGGCAATTTATTAGTTTTGTGTGAATACAGATTCTTTGATGGACAGTAGCTGCGATAAGCACATGGACATGTTTATACGTTTATAAATTGTACAATCTGTATATGGGAAAAACTCTTAAACATAGGATAAAATAGTATATAAGAAAGTGTCTTATTTATTATCACATGCAAAGGATCACTGTAATTATTGGAGTTCATATGTCTGTCTGGGAATGACCACAAATATTGCCCATCTTTAAAGAACAATTTGGTATTTTTATTACCGAATGTCAAATAGTTACTAGTTATCATTTGTGAAGTACTCATAATGTTTGCCAGGCACTGTGCTAAATGTTTTACATGCACATTTTGTTTAATCCTCATATTCACCTGGTGAGATAGGTTTTACTCTTCCAGTTTCACAGGTAAGAAAACAGAGGCTTAGAGAAGTTAAACAGTTTGCCAGGCATCTCACAGCTAGTCCATGGGGGGGTTTCATATTCAAATCCAATTCTGACTCTAAAATCTGGGCTCTCTACCCCTACAATATCATGCTGTGTTTTGATTACTTGGAAAGGAACAAAAAGAAAAGCCGTTATGCTAGTTGTCTGCAGAACTGATTTAAGTGGCTTGTTACCATGTTGGAGTTAACCCTCCCAAATGGTTCTCCTAATAATAGCTATTATATGGGGTATTTTGTGCTTTAGTGGAAAACTACACATCATCTATAGCATACCCCTCCGCATTATCTGATTCTCATTCTCTTGGAGCTATTTTACAACTCCATTAACTGTAGATAACTGACAGCAATGCAATATAATTCTTTTGTAGACACCGATAAGGGGAGGGTCTACTGACTGCCTCTCCCACCACAGAGAAGGTCAGCTCTGCCTCCATGGGTACATTCACTTCAGTATTTCCAAGCTACATGTGTCTTTTGAACCTCACCTGTTCCTTGTTAATGAGTTAAATAAAATCTTTAACACATGGTCATTTTTATATATGCATGAGAGTCATTATTTTACCCTTCTTTGAAAATTATCTTTTAATGGGTTTGGACGAAGATGCTCAATAGATCCACCTAATGGAGATAAACGTCCTCATGAGACAAGTGCACCAGGTGTGTCTTTTCTCAGCCTCCAGAGTGGCAATAGAAGTTTGCAGACATTCTGTTTTTCTAGGTTTTCTTTCTTTTTTTTTTTTTGAGATGGAGTCTTGCTCTTGTTGCCCAGGCTGGAATGCAATGACATAATCTTGGCTCACTGCAACCTCCTCCTCCCAGGTTCAAGTGATTCTCCTGCCTCAGCCTCCTGAGTACCTGTGATTACAGGAGTGCACCACCACGCCTGGCTAATTTTTGTATTTTTAGTAGAGACGGGGTTTCACCATGTTGGTCAAGCTGGTCTCCAACTCCTGACCTCGTGATTCACCTGCATCAGCCTTCCAAAGCACTGGGATTACAAGCATGAGCCACCATGCCTGGCCTGTTTTTCTAGTTTTAATTTTCCTCTCCACTAATTTTGGCTTTGGTTCTTATTTTGGTTTGTTTACGGTCAATTGGTGGCAATGATGATTGGAAATTTGATTTTATTGTCTGACCATTGGTAATTCCTTTTATGGATTAATAATTTATAGAGATCTAACTTCTGTTGGATGTGAAGCAACAGAAAATTTGTTTTGAGAGTATTTTTTTGTCTATCTTAAGCTCAAATCAGTTAAGGTGTTTGTGCTCAGTTGGAAGGAGAAAGAGCTCTTTGATATTTGGACAGGTGAGTTTTATGTTTCTGGTTTATTTTTGACACAAAATTTGGCTGAAGGTTTAGAATTGAAACCATAAACTGTCTATCAGTGACTGCATCGCTACATGTCTGTAATTCAGAAAATGTCAGGTGTAAGCAGCAATGTCTTCCTCCAGATAGTATCAATACATAATATTATGAAGTCTCCTAAATCAAAGGATGTTTATTCGGATCGGCACATGCACACACATGCACACGCACACGCACACTTAGGTAAATTAAATGTTTTTGATATCCCTAGAAAATAAGAAAATCAAACTTCTAATATTTAAAACATTAAAAGGGAATCCTAAAAGAAAAGAAAAGGAAAAAAAGGGTTTTTATGGAACCTAACTCAGAAACATTTTAGAAACCCAAATTGACATAAATTAGGTAAATCTTTGGCAAACAGTACTAGTTTAATAATTTTGGTTTAATAAGAACAACTGTATCTTTTCTTATTTATCAATGTTAAGTATAATACAATTGCATGTTTTATTTTACTTTGATATGCTTTTCATAAACGTACACAGGTTATACAGATCCAAAAAAGCCAGCGTTACTTCTACTTAATGTTTAAGGATTATGAAAAACGTAAATTTGTGTTTAACCAAGTTCAATAATCATTCTGACATCTTTATTTCAACAGTTATTATGTTTTATATGTCAGCCTAATGATAAGTTTCCAACATCTTTGTATAACTTAAAACACTGGAGTGGCATTACATTGAGTTAATGTATATTCACTGGATATGTAGATCATTTCTAAGTAAGATGGAACACAGAGACGTTGATGGCTAAGCATAAAGTTTATATGCTTTTGCTTGTTATTTTTATCACTTGTAGAGAGGCTATATCTTTAAGTCTGTTAATGAGTGTGTTCATCTTCTCCACTTAGAGGCGGTATAAAGGGTGTCTGCGGCTGTAGCGAGTCTTCTTCAGGTGTGTTCACGAGTGCTACTCATCTGATTTCAGCTGGTGTGTGATGTTCCCAATTATATACCCCTCACCCCCAGGTTTTCTTGTGTGTGAGATAAAAAGAACAGAAAGTACTTTGGTTAACAGTTATGATTAATATTAGTGGTTGAGACTATAATTAGGAACAATAGTTTCGGAGAAATCTAAATGTATACCTGCTTGTTTTCTTAGGGACTGCAGGTGAAACCTGGTAAAGAGAGTTTCTTAGGCTTAACTTCCTAATCTCAGCACAGTAAATAATAGAGGCCTTTAAAAGTCCAACCTGAGATTCCTTAGGAAGACTTCTGGTAAAGCAAACTTAAGAAAGCCTATCCAGTTGCTGCACCTATGTAAACAATCAGGCCAAATCTGATGAGACTAGCCTCACTTTGTGTTCAAGAATAATCTTACTTTAAGATTATTTTAATTTTTATCAAAATGGGGGAGACTACAGGGAAAAATTGTGCTTAAATAGAAAACTAAACATTGTCTATAGCCTATAGACTAAGCATTGTCTCCAATCTTCCACATGATCTGACTCAGCCTGTGAGAGCTATTTTACAATTCTGCAAGCTGTAGATAATTGATGGCAATGCAGAATAACTCTTGGCTACAGGTGTGAAAATCCTGCCTAGTGGAAACTTGGTTGACTTTCCTTCCTCACTGGGGAGCAGGCCAGTTTTGCTTTTATTTGCACATTTATTTTAATATTTCTGATATATACATGTATCTTTTAAAAATTCCCCTTTGAACTGGTTGTAATACCTTACCAATTTCCTCACCTGTGAGGTAGATACAATCTTTCATATATATTCATTTTTCTGTCTGTATCAAAGTGATAATTTTACCTCTCTTTTTGGAAAATGATAATACATTACTACTTAGTCATTTACGAATAAACACACTAACCTGCAAATAGGTGTGTTTCCATAATAGGGCCATAACAGTACAGGAAAGCCTTACTATAGTGCAGCTGTGGAGTTTATTCTTTTACCCTTTTTAATAAAAAAAAACAAACCAAACCAGTTGGGTGTGGTGGCTCACGGCTGCAGTCCCATCATTTTGGGAGGTGGAGGTGGGCAGATTGCTTGAGCTCAGGAGTTTGAGACCAGCCTGGGCAACATAGTGAAACCCTGTCTCTACAAAAACATATTTTAAAAGATAAATAAAATTAAAAAAAAATTAAAAACCAAACCTACAGCATAGCACAGAGCTTTACAATGGAGCCCACAGAATTGCATTAAGTTGCTATGTTTATGGAATTTTAATGTCTATATATTTTTAAACCTAAAATGTGTATACCCTACGTCTATTATTCCACTCTATCCACAAGGATTTTGCAAAAGGGGTTGATCAAACCACAGTGACTGAAAGACTAAGTACCCACATTTCCTTTCTTATCAATGCAGTCTATAACCGAACACCCATCTCTTCAAATCCCCTTGCCCTCTTGCAGCCTTTCCTCTTCTTACACAATAGTATTCTGAGCAATTGGGGAAGGAGGATGCCAAATTATCTCAGTATTTCTGAAGCCTGGGGCAAATTTTCATGTCCATGAAGGAGAATGTAAAAAGGGTTAATGGGTCTTATTTTCTCTGCTCACCATCTTTTCCTTCAGTAGCTTAGTTTTAAGTCAGCTATATACCTCCCTGTCCTATTCCTCTTCTCCACCTTTGTCTCAAACATACCTTATAAAATTTTCTCTGACCATCTCCCATTTTGAGATGACCCATTCTTTAAACATCTATAGCAATTATTGTCTGGAAAATACATGTGATGAATAATCATGAACTGCTTTTCATTAGTCCAACAGTTATTCAGAGCTTTCAAGTGACCTTTCTACATTTTTTTTTTTTTTTTGCTTTTTATACCACTTTATTCCAACATGAGCACCTCAATATAAAACTAAACGCTGGTGAACCATTTTCCTAATTCTACATTATTGTAAATGCACAAGTTCTCCTAGCAGACCAACACGTAAATAGATTAAATCATCTCTGGGGCCAGGCGCGGTGGCTCACTCCTATAACCCCAGCACTTTGGGAGGCCGAGGTGGGTGGATCATGAGGTCAAGAGCTCGAGACCATCCTGGTCAACATGGTGAAACCCCATCTCTACTAAAAATACAATTTTTTTTTTTTTTTTTTAGGGAGAGAGAACAGGAATATTGCTTTATTGTCCAGGCTGGAATGCAGTCTAAAAATGGGAATTGAAAACTTCTTTTATGCCAATAATTGTGCTTAACAATGGAGACAGGAAGGAATAAGGGAAGAAAATAACAAACAAGCAACCAACCAATATTTCATTTAAACCTATGAAATGCTATGCAATTATTGAGGAGTGATTTACTTGCAATTATGTAATCACTTTTGGAATAGGTGTGATATGGTACTGATAAGAATGTGTGTTTTGTGTATTTGAAGTGGAGAGTTCTATAAATGTTTATTAAGTTTACTTGTTCTGGGTCTGAATTCAAGTCCTGGATATCCTTGTTAATTTTCTATCTCATTGATCAGTCTAATATTGACAATGTGATGTTACAGTCTCCCACTATTATTATGTGGGAGGCTAAGTCTCTTTATAAGTCATTAAGAACTTGTCTTATGTATCTGGGTGCTCCTGTATTGGGTGCATGTATATATAGGATTGTTAGCTCTTCTTATTGCATTGATCCTTTTACCATTATGTAATGTCTTTCTTTGCCTCTTTTGATCTTTGTTGCTTTAAGGTCTATTTTATCAGAGGTGAGAATTGCAACTCCTGCTTTTTATTTATTTATTTATTTATGTTTGCTCTCTGTTTGGTTGGTAAATCTTCCTCTGTCCCTTTGAGTCTTTGTGTATCGTTGCATGTGAGATGGGTCTGGATACAGCGTACCGATGGGTTTTGGCTTTTTATCCAGTTAATAATATATATGAGTTTAATACTGCCATTTGATGCTAGCTGGATATATTTTTGGAAAGGCTGATACTGGTTGTTCATTTATATGTGTAGTGCTTCTTTCAGAAGCTTCTGCAAAGCAGGCCTGGTGATGGTAAAATCTCTAAGTGCTTGCTTGTTTGCAAAAGATTTTATTTTTCCTTCGCTTTTGAATCTCAGTTTGGGTGGATATGAAATTCTGGGTTGAAAGTTCTTTTCTTTAAGGATGTTGAATATTGGCCCCCACTCTTTTTTGGCTTGTAGGATTTCTGCTGAGAGATCTGCTGTAAGTCCGATAGGCTTCCCTTTGTGGGTAACCTGACCTTTCTCTCTAACTGCTCTTAGTATTTTCTCCTTCACTTCAACCCTAGTGAATCTGATGATTATGTGCCTTGGGGTTGGTCTTCTTGAGGAATATCTTTGTGGTGTTCTCTGTATTACCTGGAGTTGAATATTGTCCTGTCTTACTAGGTTGGGAAAGTTTTCCTGAATAATCTCCTGAGGAGTATTTTCCAACTTGAATTCATTCTCTTCGTCACATTCAGGTACACCTATCAAATGTACATTATGTCTTTTCACATAGTCCCGTATTTCTTGGAGACTTTGCTCATTCTTTTTTATCCTTTTTTCGCTAATCTTGACTTCTCGTTTTATTTCGTTAAGTTGGTCTTCGAACTCTGATATCCTTTTTTCTGCTTGAAAAATTCGACTGTTAAAACTTGTGCATTCTTCACGAAGTTCTCGTGTTGTGTTTTTCAGCTCCATTAATTCACGTATATTCCTCTCCAAATTGTCTATTCTCGTTAGCATTTCGTCAAACCTTTTTTCAAAGTTCTTAGTTTCTTTGCATTGGGTTAGAACAAGTTCTTTTAATTCACAGAAGTTTCTTATCATCCACCTTCTGAAGTCTACTTCTGTTAATGGATCGCACTCGTTCTCCATCAGGGCTTGTTCTGTTGCTGATGAGGAACTGTGATCACCTGTAGAGGGAGAGGCATTCTGATTTTGGGTATTCTCAGCCTTTTTACGCTGGTTTCTTCCCATCATTGTAACTTTATCCACCTGTCGTCTTTGTGATTTCCGACTTTCAAATTAGGTTTCTGAGTGGACGTCGAACTTGTTGATTCCCAGCACCAAAATCTGAGCAATCCACTGCGCCGGCCAAAACAGCGGTGTTAAGATTGATGGTGCTTTTCTGCCCGGAAATCGGCCAAAAGGGCACCCAGTCCCGCTCACTCTGCACCAAGAACTGCCGCGCTGGCCACAACAGTCGCACTAGCGACCCGTGGGACTCCTCCGCTGGGAATCTCCTGGTCCGTGAGCAACAAAAATTCATCTGAAAGTGTGGCGTCCTCTCGTTCTCTGCACTTTCACTAGGAGCTACTATCCTGAGCTACTAGTGGTCAGCCATCTTGGATCTCTCTCCTAAAAATACAAAAATTAGCTGGGCATGGTGGCGCATGCCTGTAATCCCAGTTACTCAGGAGGCTGAGGCAGGAGAATTGCCTGAACCCAGGAGGCGGAGGTTGCAGTGAGCCGAGATCGCGCCATTGCACTCCAGCCTGGGTAACAAGAGCGAAACTCCATCTCAAAAAAAGAAAAAAAAAATCATCTCTGACACACGGTAGCTCTCACATAATGAAAACACCTAAAATAATTAGTCCAAATACCAAACTGATCAAAATAATTGAACGTTGGAAAACGAGGCTGCAAGATTGTTACTAACATATTGCAATGCTTTATGTTACAAATTATGGGTACACTGTTTGTTAAGGTTCTAGCCATGGAGGAACAACTGAAGCCCCTTCCTGTCAGAGGGAGGAGAAAAATAATTAGCTGTTTTAGTAACTGTACATTTTGTATACTTTTAAGCAACTCTTAAATATTATAGAAAAGTAATATATATACAGAAACTACAATGCAGTATCCTGTTGTACAGCTAAAGATTGAATTTAAAATAATGAAGTTTAAATATACGTAATTGTTGGTGCATTGACTTCATTGCATCAAAAGTGAATGAAAGTCTCCTCCCTGCACCAAACAACAAAACCTATGTATTGCCCAGCAGTGATTAATTAGAAATCACAGATATCTGGTTTATTTCATTTTTGTTAAATGACTCACATGTTTGAAAGGAACACCATCCATTAAGATGCATTTATTAGTTCTCAAATTCCTAAAACAAGGTGGGGTTACATTTGATTTTTTTACCCCATTAAAAAAAACAAAAAACCAGGACTGGCAATAATTTAGATGCCATTAATGCTCTTTCCACCTCCACCTTGTATATGTGGGATTATTTTCTTGTGGTTAATTTATTAAAATATGGAATGTACATTTTAAATACAGATACCAGGAGAAATGAACATTTGCTTGAATACTATGGCTAAGCATAAATAACATTAAAATCTCCTTCTAAAAAAAGAATGTTTTTGAAAAAGCCCAAATTAGTAAATTCTAAATTTTTTTCACAGTTGACTACTGTACCAGTGTGGAGAAATAGGCTGGTTAACTGTGTGGATCCAGTCAGTCATTTGTCTATATTCCTAGTGATGAGAAATTAGGGGGAATAATGAAATAAGTGTACACATAGTTCTAATTTTTCCCTATTGCTGAAACATTAGTGAGAGGGACCCATGCATGTTACTAAAAATTAAGTTCAAAACACTTAAAATAATTCTGTATTAGAAACTTGACTCTATTATCACAAGTCTCTTCTTTTGGAAGTCATACTGGGCTGGATAGATGCTCCAATTCCATCATTACTAACAGTTAAGAAGCAGAAGACTATTCCGTCTAGTTCAAACTGGAGGTTTAGTTACTGCAACACTGACTCCTGCTTGGTTGTGTGAGTTCAGTAAGGTTTGCTCCTCTTCCTCTGGCAGAATTTGCTCCTGGATTTTGTGGTTCCTTCTTTGGCAACTTTTTAGCTATTGCCATGAATATCTCATTTGTATTCATTGATGTTTTAGCTGCTGTCTCCATGAATAATAAGTTATTGTCATCTGCATAGGACTGTGCTTCCTGGAAATCTACTACTTTTTCCTTTGCTAGGTCAGCCTTGCTTCCCGATAAAACTACTACAATGTTAAGAACTTGCTTGCCTCTGAAGTTCTTTAACCCAATTTTTTGCTCTTGCAGAGGACTCCTCATTTGTGTTATCATATACAACTATGGCTGCTTGTGTCCTCTGTAGTTCATCGGTGCTAGGCTACGGTATTGTTCTTGACCAGCTATATCCCATATTTCAAACGATACTTTTGTGTAAGACACACACAGTTTGGGTTAGACAAGCAGCTGAATATGTAAAACCAGTTTAATTTATCCAAAATGTCTATTTTCTGGCTAAGAACCATCACTCTTGGCCGGGCGCGGTGGCTCATACCTGTAATCCCAGCACTTTGGGAGGCTGAGGCGGGTGTATCACAATGTCAGGAGTTCGAGACCAGCCTGGCCAAGATGTTGAAACCCCGTCTCTACTAAAAATACAAAAATTAGCTGGGCACGGTGGCACGTGCCTATAATCCCAGCTATTCAGGAGGCTGAGGCAGGAGAATCACTTGAACCTGGGGGGCGGAGGTTGCAGTGAGTCAAGATCGCGCCATTGCACTCCAGCCTGGGTGACAGAGTGAGACTCCGTCTCAAAAGAAAAAAAAAAGAACCATCACTCTTAGATCTCTTCATTTTCTCTTCACTCCCATCACCAGCACTAGCGGTTGGTTTTCTTTTCGGGCCCATATTTCACAAAGAAACAGCTTCTGTCACTTCGAGAGTTACCTCAATGGTATTCTCTTAAAATTCATGAAATTGGCCTTTCACAAAATGAAGCACTAGGCTTGATTTGCCAACAGCAGACTCTCTCAGAAGCACTAGTTTGAACTGGCATATTTTATTTCCAGTATTTGGCCCATTGGGTCTTGTTGCACCTCAATTAGCCACGTCTAAATTTGAAATAAGACCCTAATTTCAGACTCTTCACTGAACTTCCCGAATTCAAGGGGTCAATTTTCTTCTTTCTGGAGGTAAAGAAACCTGAGACGCAGCAAGCGGAGCTGCCAGCCGAAGCTTCCTGGCAGCAAGGCCCAGGCGTGGCCCGTAGGACTAGAGTGTGTCTAGAGACTGCGTATGGCAGTGGTGGTGGAGGCAGTGGTGGTGGAGGCCGCGGCGTCTGCTCTTCACGCCGCTCCCCTGGCTGACGTGTCTATTTTCACGTGTGTATCTTCCCAAATGAATGATAAGCTTCAGTAATTGTTACATTCCTTTTTGTGTCCCTCACATTGTTTCTCATTTAGTGAAAAATCACTAAATTCATTTGATTTAGCATTGAAACTGATCTGCCTTTTGTCTCTCCAAATGAAAGGGCAGAGGTAAATCAAAGATTCAGTAGAAGCAGTTCTGGCTGGCCCTTCATGGTAATTGAATATTTATTATCTTTATGTCTTAATGTCTCATATTTGTTAGTGTTTTCTCTATAAGGCTATGTATAGATTGACCAGATTTGGCAAACAGAAGAATATGGGTCATTTGCATTTGATTACATGCAAATAAATGTTTGATAAGTGTTATTTATTTATTTATTTTAATTTGGAGACAGGGTCTCACTGTTGCCCAGGCTGGAGCCCACATGATCACAGCTCACTGCGACCTCAAACTCCTGGGCTCAACTGATTCTCCCGCCTCAGACTCTCAAGTTGCTGGGACTACAGGTGTGTGCCACCACACCTGGCTAATTTGCTTTTTAGTAGAGACAGAGTTTCGCCATGTTGCCCAGGCTGTTCTCCGACTCCTGGGCTAAAGCAATCCTCCTGCCTTGGCCTCCCAAAGTGTTGGGATTACAGGTGTGAGCCACTGGGCCTGGCCTGATATATGTTGTAATAGTCTATTAATGATAGTGATTCCATTAGATTATGAGATCCTTAAAAGGAGAGAATTCTAATTTATTTTTATGTCTCTGACTCTGGCACTCAGGATGGTGTCTGTGCCAGTTATTGATTTACGATCTCTCACTCCAAATCCGCCCTTCTTTGCCTTTCTTTGTGACACCAGAGCTGAACTCTAAACATTTCTCCTTTGCAGTTGACTTTGTCAATAGAGGGTATGGGGTCACCGCATGGTCAGAGCAGGAGGAAAGGGCTTCCCTCTGGCAAGTTTCCTGTGGCAGCCACATTCTTTCCAAAGAGATGGGAAGCAGCTTCGGTTGAGGGAGGGGAGCTCTTATATTTACCTACTTACTTCCTTGTTTATGCAATCTCAGCCTGGGGGTAGTAGCTGCTTTCTGCATTTGTTACTTCTGGAATTCCTAGAGTCCTCTTTTATGCCTTTTAGTAGTTAACTACCTTTTGTTACTAAATAATTTTTAAATTTTAAGTTACTCGTATAGTTTTTATCTTCTGACTAGACCCTGACTGATACATTGCCTGATATTAAGTATTTAATAAATGTTTGTTGAACAGTAAAGGCAGAATGACAAAGTGGCTTAGATGAGAGTTTATAGTTCTGAAAACTTTAAGGTGTCCTACATTTTAGAAAATATATTCTATAAGCCTTGGAGACATTTATCTCTAATTCCTCTCTGTTGGAAAATTAAAATTTTACAGCTACAATATACACATGACATATACATATATATTTACATATACATGATATATACATACATGATATATGTTATACAGCTTATATGTACATATATATTTCATTAATTATAGCATATTAAATACCATGGGAATTTTTCTTCCAGAAAACTATAAATGGGAATGTTTTGTTCTACAGGGGCTCATTTCCTATCCACCTCAAGAATCCCACCGTGAAAAATAAGAGGTTGGTGGTATGGTGGAGAGAGCCCCATATTCTTAACCCCAAACCCCTGGGCTTGGCTGTCTCCAGGAGAATAGACATCAACTTTGCATACTCCATTTTGACTTTGTAACCAGTCAACCTTATCTGACATCTGGAATTAGGAAAAAAAAAATAAGAAAGAATCATCAAAAGGGCAGATTATATAAAAGTAAGAAGAAACGTGGTGATCACGGCTAAGGCATTGGAAATATGAATAATGCCTTCAATAGAGACCTTCCCCAACAGCCACTTTAGACCCACTCCACTCTGGATATCTTCATCCTCAGCTCTCAATGGAAGGAAGATTTCTTAAACATATTTGCACCTCTAATGAAGAAGCTAGTGCCTGGTATCTCCTACAGGTGCTTAACACATCTTTGTTAAATGAATGAACCTAGCAGCCATGTCCCACCCCTTTGTGTCCTTGCTTGACGACCCTCTCCCCCTGCACCCACTGGTTTTTCAGTAGACACTCACAACTCAATGTGACCAAAATAGAATTAATTTACTGCTCCCTTGTTGGTGGTTCTGGCCCTACCAACTTAGCTTTTAAGTAAAAGATGTTTTATTTTTAATTAATTTCTAAAGCTGTAACTTACTCATACTAGCAGTAAGTCTGGCATCTCTCTTACTAAAGACCAAACTCTCCTCATTAGACAAGGATCCTGGGGGAATTCTCAGCCTCGACGGTTCAGTGGAATTTCTGAATATCAGTCAGAACAAAAGAGATGTCATGTGCGCCATCCAACGGGCCTTTGTCCACGGATGCAGTGATTTCCTTGCTGAAGTGAATCTGTTCACAGCCTTTCCAAAACTTTGCTCAATTCCCTAACCTCGGTAATGGCACCACCATTTACCTGGTCTTCTAAGACAGAAAACTGAGATTCATTTTAATTGTCTTATTCCACCCCAGACTTCCCTCTTGCTACTATTTCTCTCTTTTTACATTTGCAGTCATTTTTCTTAAACGAATTGCTTAGACCTGCTGCTTTCATTGATTGATCATGGTACCTACTCTATGTACTCCTTACTTATGGCCAACTATCATAATGACTTAGAGTTATCCACTGATCACCTAAAATTATGAGAATCTTGCCCGCTTTTCTATGTCAGACTTCCATTCCCAGGCTTCCACATTGACGTTTCCCTTCTTATATTAAAAACTTTGCTCAGCTTATCCCTCCTTCCCTCTTCATCCCCTAGACTCAGCTGCCATTAAAAAATTTAAAAACAAAAAAATTCTGCTCAGACCTATACGTCTCGATTATCAAGGTGGAATAGCTACACCATTTCTCCTCCCCAATGCCTCGAACATCTTTATGAAACAGCGTATCTCTGTATTTTAATTCCAACAAAATACTGGTTTAAAATACTGTTGTAATCAAGCCCAACAGCTTATCCTAATTTTTTATAGTACAACTGTGTTTTATGAAGAATTGCTTGAAATAAGTGAAGCAATATTAAGGCATGAACATCTGGTTAACTGGAAATATTTGTTTTAAATGACTTTGGACTGTGGTGAGGATGGACATCTTCCCTCAAAATAAAACCAGCACAGATCAACGAAAGATTAAATACATGATTGAAACTTATATAAGTGGATATGTCATTTTTGTTATACAGGATATTTCAGATAATCATTAAAAAGAAAATACAAGATCTTTTAAGAGCTACTTATTCTTTGCTCTCACAATAATTTGCACCTGTTTTCACACAGAAATCACTACCTCAGATTACTGAGCTAAGGAAGCAGTTTATTTTAATCTTCCAGGTATCCAAATACAATGGATTCCTTAGGTAAACAATGGGTTCTCTCCTCTAATTAGACATGAGAATCACCAAGAGAACTGTGTAAAGATACTGAATCCAAGTTACCATCCCCCTGAAAATCTTATTTCAATGGTTTTTGGTTGGGGAAACTTAGGCATTCTTAAAATTCTTAAATGCTCCCTGGGTGATTCTAATATACATCAAGAATTGAGAATTTCTAGACCAGGGCTTATCTGGAGAGACTCTGTGAGAAACACTGGCTAGGTCCAGAAATATAATTATTTACCCATGTCTTTCAGATTTTCTAACTTTCTTTTATTTTTTGAGACAATGTCCCACTCTGTTGCCCAGGTTGGACTGCACTGGTGCGATCTTGGCTCACTGTAACATTTGCCTCCCAGGTTGCTCACCGCAACCTCTGCCTCCCAAGGGAATATCTAATTCCTTTAGATATTGCAGCACTGCTAACATCCTAGAAGCTGTGAAATTTTCCCATGGCCAATAGAAGGATCGGATTAGTATGTTCCTCAAAAATGTCAATGTGATAATTACCTGCCTCAGCCTCCCAAGTAGCTGGGACTACACCAGGCACACCACACTTGGCTAATTTTTGTATTTTTAGTAGGGATAGGGTTTCACCATGCTGGCCAGGCTGGTCTTGAACTCCTGACCTCAAGTGATCTACCTGCCTTGGCCTCCCAAAGTGCTGGGATTGCAGGTGTGGGCCACCCTGCCCAGCCCGATTTCTAATTTATTTTTGGTATCTTATTTTAATGTTTTGTTACCTTAACAAGGAAGTTGTCAATGTCTCAGGTTAAACCCTGTAATGTCCTCTGCATAAACATATATACATATAAATATTTTTAGGCTTGTATCACTATTACATATACTTACATATAAATATTGTTATGCTTGCATCATTACTATAAAGAAAATAATGAATGGTATTATGATTTGGCCAAAGAATTGGAAGACTCAGAAGCAGGTTGTCCTAGATTACTGATGTACTAGTGAGAGCCAGAAACACAATCTCTTAATCTTCACTTTATATTTCATCCAAATGAGTTACTTCTAACAGAAAAGTGTGACAAAATCAATAGGATACATTTCCTTATTTAAGCTATATACAATTATAATGCTGAAAATTATGCACAAAAAGTAGGAAATTATGTGATCACTTACTCTTACTCAGGATAGGTTCTGAGATATAAGGAAAACTCTTGATTAATTCATTGATGTCTTCAGCATCCCTCAGTTTATCCCCCCTTCTGCCATGTAATATAAGGAATCTGTGATGGAAAGACACAGATAAAAATGACAAATTTTACAGATGAAACTTATTGCTCTTATTACCAAATAATGATTTTGACCCATTTATTATTTTTCACATGTGCATTTAAGTAATGAGCTCAAAATGACATTCAAATTTCATGAGTGCACATCTTATTCTTGGTGCATTCTAGCAGTTCCCAGATGACAAAAACGGTTCCACTTTTGGACCAATTATTTCTTAAATGACTATTGTTATTCCTCACTTTCAAATCATTGGCATACAGTCTTTTTAAACAATGAGGACACTAAAAATTTTTAGCTTAGTTTTAAACTTGCTTGAATAAGAAGTTGGAAGAAAAACAGCTGGAATGAATAAGCACCCTAAATTTATAGAACTCAAAACACTTTGCAAGCATCTTTGAGGACTACAAATACACACTCTCAAGTTACGAGGGGGATTCATAGATATCTTTCAGATTAATTAACTTCCTTGTTCTAGTTCTACTGAGATGTTTCAGTGGAAGACGTCAGAGCACTGTACTCTCTTGTCGACTATCCACCCAGCACCCAGTAATGGCTCTCTGAATTCACCCTTACTTTTTAGCCCAGGTCAAGCGAGGGCTACCCTATCCATGAAATATTTTCTAGATACCTAGTGAATGTGATTGCTCCCTCACTGAGGCTTCTATCATATTTTGTTTCAACATGTACATTCTATCTTGTATTTTAATTGCTCCCATATATTTCATCTTCTTTACTGGGTGACTTCATAAGGGGCGAGGCATTTTCCTATTCATCTTGGTATCCCTCATAGTAGCTAGTATCTTAAAATTGGAGCGTAATAATTATCTGCTGGAAGGATGAATATGCACAATCTGCCCATTTTCAGATAGCTCAGTTTTTCTTTTGGATTGGAGAATCCAAGAACAAAAAAGAGATGGCTTGCTCAAATTTACTATGGTGGTAATTCATATATTCAAGACTTCTTGAAGCTCAACTCCTTTGGGAGATACGTTCACCCCAGAGACTCAGTCATGATTTACTAACAGACCTTCCTATTCCACTAGTACAAATAAATCAACATCTCAAAAGTGCTTTTGTATTTTTTTCACAGAAAGAGAACCTACTAGTCAAATACATTCAGCAAATACTTCACTTACTTATGTTCTAATGTTTTTTATTCTATTTTCTAGGTCCTATGTGTGTGTTTATCTGCATTGTGAAGCTTGTTTTGGACTTTTAAAACTTCCTAATTGTCTTTATAGATGATAGCATCTATAAAGAGGTACTTTAATACTTATTAATGGTAACGACATTCAGATTTCTAAATCAATGTTTCTCATAACGAAGTGTCAAAAAAGGAAGAGCTAAAGAGTTTAATGAAGTCAGTGAATGGATTCATAAATTACTATAAGTTCAAAAATTGGTAAATAACATCCTGTAGTTAATGAAAATGACACTTTGTGTTATCTATTAAATTAATGATAAATGGACCGTAGAAGCCATGTTTTCTAGCACTCTCATAGGTTAGGATATTGATGCTCAGAAAGGAAATGCTAGAATCAGTGTATATATATTTCTTTAGATATTCCAGCCCTGCTAACATTCTGGCAGCTGTGAAATTTTCCCATGGGCAATAGAAAGATTGGACTAAAATGTTCCTCAAAAATGTCAATGTGATGATTACTTCAAGTTGAGGAGGAGTGCAAATCTGAATGCCAGTCAGGAAGGGCATAAGCAACACAGGGGCTTGGTAATGGTGGTTGAATCCTAGACCACGGCTCTATCTCAAGGCATTTTTCTCCTGTATCCATTTTAAGTGAGAAGTTCCTGTTTACCCAAGGTTCCTAAACTCATGGAAAAACTCAGATTGCAGAAAGTATAAGTAAAGTTCTTGCAGGGTTGCTACATACTTGATCAAGTTTTGAGGTTTATTCAACCAGGTTTGATTACTAGTTTTGAGAGGGAAGAATATGTTTCTTATATCCATTCTATTTTACTGCCTTCCTTTCTGTAAGTACCTGCTACATCGTAGAAGCTCAATAAACCTTGTTGCTGATTAAATCAGTTTCAATCGATTTTGTTTAAATAATGATTAGGGTGAGTGCGTGTGTGCGTGTATGTGCGTGTCTCAATGGCACCACTCATTGTTAAGCTTTCCAGTGGAACTTCTTTATTTTCACGTTCCCTGAGTAGTATCTTCTTCCTCTAGCCCCTGTTAGTACAGATATACTTTCACTACACAGCTATACATATCCTGACCTTTCCCAGTTCTCTGTTGTCTAACCAAGGCTTCAGAAACAACAGTGAGAGGATAAAAGTGCATGAGAATTGGACTCAGGGCTATACCAGTTCTGTTTTGCTCTTGGGGCACTGGAAAGAAAAGAACTTTAGGAATGGCCACAGGGTGAATAGGAAAAGTCAGTATGTAGCCAAGCTTCTACTCTATCAAATGGGGAAGCAGGAAGTAAGACCCCTCATGTCTCCAAAAGGATGGCTGAGGAGATCTTGTCCAATCTGTAAAAAGATCACAATGTCAGCTGCAAAGATGGTAGGTTTGACTTTAATGCTGCTGAAGAAGAGGTTTATTTATTTCCAGAGGTAGGATTAGAATTGTCTGAGCAGGCTGGGCACGGTGGCTCACACCTGTAATTCTGGTACTTTGGGAGGCTGAGTTGGGCAGATCACTTAAGGTCAGGAGTTCGAGATCAGCTTACCTAACATGGCGAAACCCTGTCTGTATTAAAAATACAAAAAATGGTCGGGCACGGTGGCTCACGCCTGTAATCCCAGCACTTTGGGAGGCCGAGGCGGGTGGATCACGAGGTCAAGAGATCGAGACCATCCTGGCCAACGTGGTGAAACCCATCTCTACTAAAAATACAAAAAAATTAGCTGGGCGTGGTGGTGCGCGCCTGTAGTCCCAGCTACTGGGGAGTCTGAGGCAGAAGAATTGCTTGAACCCGGGAGGCGGAGGTTGCAGTGAGCTGAGGTTGCGCCACTGCACTCCAGCCTGGCTCCTGGTGACAGAGTGAGACTCTGTCTCAAAAAAAAAAAAAAGTTTTAATCCCAGCACTTTGGGAGGCCGAGGCGGGTGGATCACGAGGTCAAGAGATCGAGACCACCCTGGTCAACATGGTGAAACCCCGTCTCTACTAAAAATACAAAAAAAAATTAGCTGGGCATGGTGGCGCATGTCTGTAATCCCAGCTACTCAGGAGGCTGAGGCAGGAGAATTGCCTGAACCCAAGAGGCGGAGGTTGCGGTGCGCCGAGATCGCGCCATTGCACTCCAGCCTGGGTAACAAGAGTGAAATTCTGTCTCAAAAAAAAAAAAAAATTAGCCAGGTGAAAAGGTGACATGGTGTATGCCTGTAATCCCAGCTACTTGGGAGTCTAAGGCAGGAAAATCACTTGAACCCAGGAGGTGGAAGTTGCAGTGAGCCAAGATTGCACCACTGCACTCCAGGCTGGGTAACAGAGTTAAGACTCCATCTCAAAAAAAAAAAAAAAAATTTTGGATTGACAGAAGAACAAGGGTGGGTTGAACATAAAAAGTTGCTTATCACTTGTCACTGAATTCTCCCTTCCAACCACAGAGGATCAGAAAATGTGCTGTTTTATCAGTCCAGTAAGATTTCCTACCTCTGTAGCACTTGAATAGTGAACCACAGAAGACTCCAGAATATACTTTTAAAGTCAATTTAGATGCTGGGATGTTTTTGCTCAGCTTAAGATCTTGTTTCCTCCTGTGGCCTTCTATGTACCTCCCGCTTGCTGGGACTGGAGAGTGACATCAGAATCACAATTGGTGATATCACTGTTTCTATAGCAACAGTGGTGAGGCTACCAGAAAATGAGTGGTCAAAAAGATGAAGAGGAGGGGTGAAGATAAGCTCCAAGGCGCTGATGTTTAGTTTGGAAGGACTGGGCTTTATTCCGATTAATTCTCTTTTTAGAGCAGTGGTCCCCAAACTTTTTCACACCAGGGACCAGTTTTATGGAAGACAATTTTTCCACAGATGGGAGTGGGGTGGGAGAATGGTTTCTGGAGGATTCAAGCGCATTACATTGTTGTGCACTTTATTTCTATCATTATGCCATGATGCAGAATCTGCGGGAGCCCTGATTTCCTGCAACTAGATGGTCTCATCTGGGGATGATGGGAGACAGTGACAGATCCTCAGGCACTAGATTCTCATAAGGAGTGCACAACCTGCACTTTCACAATAGGGTTCAAGCTCCTACGAGAATCTAATGGCAGAAGGTGGAGCTCAGCTTTGCTCACTTGCCCACCACTCACCTGCTGCGTGGCCAGGTTCCTAGCAGACCACTGGTCCATGGCCTGGGGTTTGGGGACCCCTGCTTTAGAGTGTTTAATATAGGCAGGGGAATACGGGAGGGGGACATTTTGCCAATGGATTCCACTTAAAACAGCAGAGTAAGTATTCTGTATTAACAAATCTAGAGCACCGTAAGGGAGAATCAGAAATAAAAGAATTGAGGGTCTAAATTTTATGCAAATCCCATGGAATCAGTTTATTTTGTCAAATCCAACGGACTTTTCTTATTTATAAGCATCTTGCCTTTTGTAAAAAAAAAAAAAAATATATATATATATATATATATTCAGGATATTTTGCCTAAACTGACCATCTCTGGGTTATAATTTATCTTAGATGCTCAGAGATACAATGAACTAATTTGTCTTTTGCAATGCCTGACCTGAGAAGCTGTAGTGGGAAAAATCAGACCACGAGGCAATTGGTTAGCAACTCTTTCTTTGCTTGGGGTGGAGTGGGGTGGGAAGGTCTTTATTACTACATTCTCTGTGGAAATGTTACCTCAGCTATTCTGTAATTAATAATGAAACATAGTACTAACATGTAGTCTCCATGAAGCAAAAAGAACTTCCAAGCAAGGCCACAAGATAATGATGAAAACTGCAACAGATTCAAAAGTGGCTGGTTTATCATAGGCTTCCTTCAAAAAGGTTATTTATTGCTGGATGCAGTGGCTCACGTCTGTAATTCCAGCACTTTGAGAAGCAGAAGAGGGCAGATCAGTAGAGGTCAGGAGTTCAAGACCAGCCTGGCTAACATGGCAAAACCTTGTCTCTACTAAAAATACAAAAAATTAGCCAGGCAAGGTGGTACATGCTTGTAATCCCAGCTACTCAGGAGACTGAGGCAGGAGAATCGCTTGAACCCAGGTGGCGGAAGTTGCAGTGAGCAGAGATCATGCCATTGCACTCCAGCCTGGGTGACAGAGTGAGACTTAAAAAAAAAAAGTTATTTATCCATTGATGATCTTTTATATTAGGTCTCAAAAGAGCTCTTGTATTCTTTTCACATAAAGTGCACCTACTAATCAAATATATTTGTTAATATGTCTCATTTTCTTTCTTTTTTTCTTTTTTTTGAAATGGAGTCTCAACTCTGTCACCCAGGCTGGAGTACAGTGGCAAGATCTTGGCTCACTGCAACCTCCGTCTCCCAGGTTCAAGTGATTCTCATGCCTCAGCCTCCCAAGTAGCTGGGATTACAGGTACCTGCCATCACACCTGGCTAATTTTTGTATTTTTAGTAGAGGCTGGGTTTCATCACGTTGGTCAGGCTGGTCTCAAACTTCTGACCTCAAGTGATCCACCTGCCTCAGCCTCTCAAAGTGCTGGGATTACAGGCATAAATCACTGTGCCCAGCCTCTTCATCTTTAAAATAAAGAAATGGGGCTTGCTGAGCTCCTAAGATCTCTTCCAGCTTAACATCCTATGATTTGGATACTTCAGTGGTATTTTGATAGTACTACATGGACCTACATATAGTACTTTGCAGGTGACAAAGCATCTTTGCATCCATTCTGTCACCTGATTCTCTTAGTAACCTTTTGAGGTACCAGGGTAGGTTTTATTTACCCTGTTAGACAGGTGTAGGATCTTTTCCAGGTCACAGTTAATAACTGATAAAACTGGGAATGGAATCTAGTATTCTGGATGCTAAAAATCAGTGTTCTTTCAGCTGGGCACAGTGAGTCATGCCTGTAATCCCAGCACTTTTGGAGGCCAAGGTGAGAGGAGGTCTTGAGCCCAGGAATTTGAGACCAGCCTGGGCAATACAGTTAGACCCCATCTCTCAAAAAAAAAAAAAAAAAAATCATTGTTCTTTCATTTACACCATGCAACCTTGAAACTAAAATTGAGAACATGAGGCAGTGTTTAACTTAGAGATTTTAAATAATATAATTGGCAGTGTTATACAGGAGTTCCAAGGTTGCTGAAAAGTCAGGGTCTGTCAATCTGAACCAGGAAAGTATGTTACTATCCGTATTGGTCCCAGAATCAAGTATTAGCAAATTGTGTTAAATGAACATAGGATGAAGCCAAGAAATATGACAGCGTAGCATTATTAAGCTTCTCTGGTGAAATTCAAGGGTTTCTTTTGTCTTCCAATTCAATCTGGTAGGTGACACTTCAGTAAACGGTAGGGGTAAGAAAGACTGGAAACGGCCAAGATTTCAAGCCTAGTAATAAAGCAACTCCTACATCCCTACTCACCTCAGGCCTTTTTGTCTATCCCAGAAACACATAACTTTTCCTGAAAAAACAAAGCACTGGAAGGATTACCAACTAGAAAGAACCCGCCCTCCCCAAACTTGGTGGTTTTTCTGATAAGCCCAAGGTATGTTTCACAGGATCACTGGTTGCTGTCTCTTACCCAGGAATCTGGAGAGGTTGACCATAATAAAGTATTTTAAAATCCAAGCACTTAGTCTAACCTGGAATTTCCTCAGTCTCCAGATGGCTCTTTGTAGAACAATGCGGATTCTCAAAGGTGTCCATAGTTAAAGAAAAAATTACAAACCATTGTGCTACAGAGAGCCATCTGCAGGTTCCCCTTAGATGTTCAGATGGCACATATGGTCACTAAATTTTACATAATATTTCAGGAAGTTCACAGATTTCCTGAAGTCCACTCATGAATCACAATCCTGGTTAAGAACTCCTGAATTCATATGCCAGGTGGTGATAAGTGCTTTGGTATATAAACTTAAACCAAACATTGGTGGAATGATTACCACCTTGGATAGGATGGTCAAAGTTGTTTTCTCCGAAGAGGTCACTTTTGAGCAGACTTGAGCTGGTGCAGATACCTGAGTGAGCATTCCAGGTAACGCCAACAGCAAGCGCAAAGGTCCCTAGGAAAGAATGTGCTCGGCGGGCTCGACGTACATTTATTCACTTGGGACACACCCTCATTCCAGTTTCTCTTCTCCACTTTTCCCCTCGTCCTTGTCTCCCTTTTTCTCTCTCCTGGGCCCTGGACCTCCCGAGCGCAGTGGGCTACGCCTCCTTCTTCCCCGGCCTCACCAGGGCTGCCTTAGCTGACATTTTCAAGGAACAGGAAACTGAGAGTCAGGAAAGCTGAGGTCTTCTACCGAGGTCTTGCCATTTTGCATGTCCTGACTCAGTCACCGGTTAACTGAACTTCAGGTTCCTCGGCACTTAGAGATTATAAACAAAGAGACATCTTTACAGCCTATTCCAGATCTGAGATTCCAACAGCCAAATTCTTTTCACTTCCTTTCTTCCCCCTCTCCTTCACTAGGCCTCCCTTCCTGTCTCCTCTCTTCTCCCAGCTTTCTTCTTAACCACCATGCTCCCGAAACTCTTTTCCTCCTAGTTAGCGTCTGCGCAAACAGGCGTGGAAGATAAATTTTGACCCAGCTTAGCAGCCGTAGTCAGCCAGGCGTGCCGGCGTGGGGAATTGTGGGTGAAGATGGCGGCCGCCGCACAATCCTGGGTCGTCCGGGCTCTGCTAATGTCACGTGTGTGTCACCGGGAACGGCGACCCCGATCGGGATTCCGAGTCGGGGATCTAAGGTTTTGGGAGTGGCGCCTTGCTGCAGCGGTCACGCCGACTTCCTAGGCACTCTGGTTTTTCTAGGTCTGGAGCTGCCTCTGTCTGGTTTCTCCTTTTGCTTTCCACTTCCCCGGCTTACATACTCAATTGTACACCTTGGGAGGGGACAAAAAATCTTGAGCAGCGGGAAGCAAAGAGGTGAAAGCAGGGGGGTACGTAAGGGATCGAGAGAATCAGAGTTCTGATATAGTTGTAAGGGTTTAGGGTTATGAGAAATATTTGTATGGGACGGGGAGAGAAATCTGTAAGGGAGCAAAAAAAGGCTAGTGGCGAGAGGTTTTCTTGGATTAACTTTATGACCTTGTGCAAACCCTTAATAGGTCTCAATTCAGATTCGTCATGGCACGATGGAAATGATAATACAATATCTGGGAGGCTCTGATAAGATTAAATGAGCTAATGTTTATAAAAGCATCCTTTTAACCAAAAGCGTCTCTACTGATGTAGAATGTGTTGGGCCGAGTGACTTGGGGTCTGGAGGAGAGAAGGATGTTTGAGGAGAGAAGAATCAGGAGCTTGGTGGAAAGGAAAGTGAAAAAGAATGGAGGCTATCTTAGAATTTGTTAGCATTATTTGTTTTCTCTTCTAATCTGATTGGATCTGCTCCCAGTTCTCAAATTGAAAACATACATTTGCCCTTCCACTCACTAAAAAGCAAGGCAATTAGAAATACGGTTATACTTCATTATTATTCTTCCACCCTCTACTCTTCCACAAATATATTCCAATCAAACTCCAAAAGTTGTATTTGTTCTTAGTGTATTTTAATCTTACAGAGTATCATTTGCTTTCAAAATTGGCTCATGTCAGAATCACTCGTAGAGCTTTATAAAAAATAGAAAGGAAGACTGATTGTAGAGCGATTGAATCAGAATTTGTGAGATTAGTTTCTTGCACCTTAAATTTTTAAAAGCACCACAGATAGGTTTGATGTTCAGTCTAAGGCAAGGATTAGGAGTTTAGAGGATCCTCTTTTTTTTGTTTTCCATCATGGTTAGAACTCCTGCATACCACTGGGAAGGTGGTGGTGCACATCACTTATAGTGGATAGTTTTGTAGTCACGATGTCTTTGCAAAAGCATTTGCTGGTTCTTGTTAAACTATTACATTTGTATGATATAATGTAGATTGTGAATGGTAATCACTGTTTATTGAGTACCTGCTATCTGCCGTATCCAGTTCTAGGTATTTTAATTAATTTTCTCTTTTAACTTACCTTCCTCTGACTGACACCATAGCTTGTGTTCTTAACCACTCTGTGTTATTGTGTGCTAAAGTAAGTTTTTGAGTAAATTCTGGAGAGGCAAGTCTAGTATGTAAAATAATCCACACACTATAGGACAGAACTGTGTAAGACAACTATATATAGTTAAGCGTGGCAAGACTATTATGTATCACAGGAAATCATAAAAGGGAAAGATTATCATTTGAGGTACTGAAGGAAGATTGGAAGACGAGTGGAGAATTGTAGTGCTCCCGTCGATCTCTTTAGGGCTGTTATGATCTGGAAAGTCTTCTGGGAAAGACAAGTGGATGAGAATGGAGTCATGAGGTATTCAAGAGGCAGTGAAATGACTACCTGTATATCTGGGTTAGTGGAAAAGGAGGTTAAATATGTTAGATGGGATCAGACAGTGGAGACCTTTGAAAGCCAAGCAGAGTTTAGACCAGTAGTCTCCAAAGGGAGTTGTACAAGAGGACCTAATAAGTTATGGAAATATAATATTTGAACTCCTAAAAACTCTTTTCTATAGTAACAGTAGCTAACACTTATGGAGTTTAAACTGTATGCCAGATACTATTCTAAGTAATGTATGATTTATAATGTGTATATTATATTGGTACTATGTAGAGCATGCATATAATTTTTAAAATAAATACTTTAAAAAAATGCACTGTGCAAGCAGATATGTTGTAGTAGGAAACCAACGTAGGTTTTTTTTTTTTTTTTTTTGAGATGGAGTTTCACTCTTGTTACCCAGGCTGGAGTGCAATGGCGCGATCTTGGCTCACTGCAACCTCCACCTCCTGGGTTCAGGCAATTCTCGTGCCTCAGCCTCCTGAGTAGCTGGGATTACAGGCACGCACCACCATGCCCAGTTATTTTTTTGTATTTTTAGTAGAGACGGGGTTTCACCATGTTGACCAGGATGGTCTTGATCTCTTGACCTCGTGATCCACCCGATCTCTTAACCTCGTGATTCACCCGCCTCGGCCTCCCAAAGTGCTGGGATTACAGGTGTGAGCCACTGCGCCCGGCCCCCAACGTAGGTTTTTAAGCAGAGAAATATAATGAATATATTGTTCTTCTAATAGTACCCATAATAAATGGAAGAAAGAGATGCTGAAACCAAAGATAATAATAATTTATATTTATTGAGCACCTACTATTTGCAAGGCACTGTGTCAGCCGCTCGCCCATATATTATTAATTCTCATCAACCCTTTAAATTTTGAGCTTCATGAAGCCAGGGTTTTGTATTTTACTGTGATAGTCACAGCTTCTAGAATAATACTTGGCCCATAATTATTAAAAAAAAAAAACAAACAAATAGCCATGTGAGGTTAGTGTGACGTTACCTTCTGAGAAATTTCAAAGTAATAAAAGTAAAAGCAACTATTATTCATGGAATGCTTAATATGCTCTGGGTAATGTCCTAAATGCTTTATGTCTAATCTAATCTTACATCCAAGATTTATATCTAGTCTTCTTAACAGTCCTTTGAGATATTAATTCCTTAACTCTAGTAATTCTTACCAGTTCACTGACTCTGCCATCTTTTCCCTGTCTTATCCTATGTCCTCACTTCTTTATTCTAATCATTCCCTTTTATGCATTCTCAACTCTCCAGACCAACTCCCATTGTCATAAAAAACACTGACCCTGATTAAACAAAACTTTCCACATAATTTGCTGCCTGCCACTAAGCAATGGAGAACGGGGCTAGGGAAAACTCCAAACTAACTGGCCTTATGTTAAATTCATGCATACAAATCTCAAGTAGATTTTCAGTGCTACATTTTTCTAGGAAATCAGAGGGGAACAGTCATTTTCCCACCATAAACTCTAATAGTTGATATGTGATAATTCTTTGCCTTTTCTCTTATTACAGTGGGTAAGCTCCTTCTGCTCTGTTCTGTGGCCAGTTCCTTCACTTTGCATTTGATCTCATCCTCTCTCAACTATTCATTCCCTTTCTGGAATCAGTAATTGCCCGCCGCCCCCCACCGTGGAAATCCTGTCATTTCCATCAGCACAAAAATGTTAACTGATATTTCAAACAAACAAACAAACCTGTCCTTGTCCTTGTGTTTCTCTAGTCCAGTTTCTTGTTCCTCAGAAGGATTATCTATACTCCTCATCTGCTTACTTCCTTGCCTCACAGCTTCTCTTTTGTTTCCTCCAGTCTGGCTTTTAGTCCCACTAATCCAATAAAATTGCTCTTATTTATGCCACCTACAGCCACATCCTCCATATTCTGTGGTCCTCTGTTCTCTTCCTACTTCACTTTCAGCATTTGATAAAGTTAACTATTCTCTTCTTGAAACACTTTCTTTTTTGGTTTTTAGATTCTGTTTCCTTCTGTGTTTTTTTCCTACCTCACAGGACTGCTTTTTTATCTCCTTTACTGGCTCTTTGGGCTAGTTACTAACCTTATCTATAATGTGGTGATAAAAAGGTAGCATTAAAAAAAGATAATACCTATGAAGCACTTAGAATAATGCAGGACACCTGCTAAGAGCTATTTAAAGTTAGCTGTAAATATGATGTTATTATTTTGTTGTTATTATATGTTTGTTCTATGATATTAACTTTTAATTTCTGTCACTATGAGTGAGCTAGGCTATTTCTCCAATTCCATACTTTTGGATAGGGAAGAACAATGGCTTTTGGGCAGAATGCCAGTGGAAAGTCATCCCTAGAAAACAAACACAGATTTTCTAAAGGAAGTCCTATTTGTCTCTTTCAGCTCTCCTCAAGTGTACAAAGCACGAATGCTAAACTCCAAAGTTTGTTGATTGGAGCAGAAGTGCGTTAGCACTGTAAATCTTTTTGTTTTTAATTACATGAAAGTTGAGCAGCTAACTCTAAAATTCTACTCTAAGAAGTTAGAAGCGACTTGAAAACTGAAGTGTATCCAAAAGAGATTCGCATTCCTGCCATATGAAGAATAATTGACAGGACAGGAAATGTTTAACCTGGAGAAGAAAGTATTTAGTGGAGATATAATTGCTACACTTAATTGTAGAAGAGGGATTAGACTTGTTCTTTGTCATTCTGGAGGAGCACAGGGCTAAAAACTTCTGGGAAGCAGTCACTGATTCCCCTGTGGTAGAACTTCCGTTCTGTTATAGCTCAAAGCAGAATGGACCGCTACAGGAAGAAGTGAGTTTCCAGCTGTGCAGGTGTTCAAGCAAAAACCAGTTGGTTTCTTTGCACATATGCTATAGAGAAGATGTAAGCATTGGTGAATGAACTTTGAGGGTCCATTCTAGTACCAAGAACCTCAGTCTATGAAAAAGAAATGGGGGGCCGGGCACGGTGGCCCACGCCTGTAATCTCAGCACTTTGGGAGGCCGAGGCGGGTGGATCACGAGGTCAAGAGATCGAGACCATCCTGGTCAACATGGTGAAATCCCGTCTCTACTAAAGATACAAAAAATTAGCTGGGCATGGTGGCGCGTGCCTGTAGTCCCAGCTACTCGGGAGGCTGAGGCAGGAGAATTGCCTGAACCCAGGAGGCAGAGGTTGCGGTGAGCCAAGATCGTGCCATTGCACTTCAACCTGGGTAACAAGAGCGAAACTCCGTCTCAAAAAAAAAAAAAAAAAAAAACGAAAAAGAAATGGGATATTTGACAAAATTCTTGCCATTAAGCTTTCTAAAAGTCAGAACATCTTTTCTCAAGCACTTCACTCCTTTTATCATTATTTGTGATGTTATTCAGTGGTTTTTATAATAAGTCTCAACTATTGAACTGCATTCTTTTTTTTTAATGTTCTATATTAATAATCCTCTGCTTCCAACTGACATCATCAACTTTGTTTTTCATTAGTCACCAGTTTCAGATTCTGTTCCAGGAGACAGACTTATCTTTTGTGTTGCCCTCTGGTAGGCTTATTCATTATACCTCTGCATTGCTATGTGTTTCTCATGGAATTCTGTCCTTTCTTTTTTTCCTGTTTAAGACCTTTCTCAAAACATTCTATCCAGGAATCCTTCCTCATGGTAATGTGATTTAGTGCTCCTTTATTATGTATTCTCAGTTCCTTTCACTATATAGGCTTATACTTTCCTACTTTGTGACTGTTTAATGTGTTTTTTAAACAATGTGACTTATCTTTTTAGGTAAGTACATTGTACAGAGTAGGGAAGATATTTCCTCATGTCCTGTGGATTCTATGTTGTAGTATTTTGTGTTTATTATTGATTTTGATAGTTAAATTACTAAAGTACTGATTGAAAAATAGTATTGCAAGTTTTTAGGGAAAGGAGCTATTTTGTGTTCACAGTTTTAAAAATATTAATATTTGCCATTGTTGTATACTTTGGGGTTTTGTTTAAGGTTCTGCCGTTACTGCAATAGCCACATCTATGTGTCATGGCCCACCCTGTCGCCAGCTTCATCATGCCCTCATACCTCATGGGAAATGTGGACATTCCTCAGTCATTGGGGTCATGGCCACTGTTTGGAGCAACAGGATTCCTGGGCCGATATGTTGTCAACCACCTTAGTAAGTAAAGTTCCTTGAGTTCATATGTTCCATTTCCACTGATCAGGATTGCCTGATGAGAAGCCATGAGCTATGTTTCTCTTCATTTTAACAGCATTATGAATTACTCCTATCTTGGATGTATGTAATTTTTATTTGTTGTGACATTAAGAGCACATTCATGCTCCTATATAGGAATTATTAAGATGGGAATAAGGGACTCTGAAAAGCTATGATATCCTTAGCATGGCAAAATATTCCTTTTGTCAAATATAATATCAATTCACCTACTGTATTAGAATTTAAATATTTACCAAATCAAAAGTGTATAATATATCCACGTTATGTTACTATTGATCCTTTTTTCAATCGATTCTTTTAGGATGCATGGGGTCAGAGGTGGTTATACCATATCAGTGTGATAAATATGACACCATGCACCTTCGTCCCATGGGTGACCTGGGCCAGTTTCTGTTTCTGGTAAGGGCCTTTGTGGCTGATTGAAGTTGATAAATATACATTGCTAAGATCATTTTTAGGAGTAAGAGGGCTGATTGATTGAAATTGACACATATGGCCAGGCGCGGTGGCTCACGCCTGTAATCCCAGCACTTTGGGAGGCCAGGGCGGGTGGATCACGAGGTCAAGAGATCAAGACCATCCTGGCCAACATGATGAAACCCCATCTCTACTAAAAATACAAAAAATTAGCTGGGCATGGTTGCGCGTGCCTGTAATCCCAGCTACTCAGGAGGCTGAGGCAGGAGAATTGCCTGAACCCAGGAGGCGGAGGTTGCGGTGCGCCGAGATCGTGCCATTGCACTCCAGCCTGGGTAACAAGAGTGAAACTCCGTCTCAAAAAAAAAAAAAAAAGAAATTGACACATATAAATTACTAAGGTCATTTTTAGGAGTAAGAAGCAGTTAAAGCAGTAATTTCATCCTAAAATGAACCAGAGGCACTCTCTATTCACAAGTCATTCTTTCAGGTAGGTTCCCACATCTTCTTTGTCGTGCAAGCCCTAGACTGGCAGTTGGCAAACTTTTTCTGTGAAGGGCCAGATAGTAGATATTTCTGGCTTTGCAGGTCATAGTCTTTGTCATAATTACTCAGCTCTGCCTTTGTACCTGGAAGTAGCCATAGACAATATGTACACAAATGGGCATGACTGCATTTCAATAAAATTTTATTTACAAAATTAGGCTGCAGGCCAGATTTGGCCTATGGACTATAGTTTGCCAATCCCTGGTCTACACTTGTGCTGTCTAGTGTGGTAGCCACTGGCCACATGCGGCTACTGAGCACGTGAAATGTGGCTAGTCTGAATTGAGATATGCTGTGTGTATAAAATATGCAGCAGATTTCAAAGACTCAGTATGAAGGAAAGAATATCCAATATATCATTAATAGTTTTTGTATTTGTTACATATTAAAATAATATTTTGGATATATTAGGTTAAATAAAATCTATCGTTAAAATGAATTTCACTTGTTTCTTTTTCACTCATGTGCCTCATGTTATATTTCTGTTGGATAGTGCTCTATAGTCATTAAAAAATCACAAATAGGATGTTTTATAACTTGGCTATTTAGCATAGATTTAACTTAGAACAGTCCTTTCTGAGCATTCCCTTTGTCATTCTGTAATCTACAGGTTCTTCCTTTAGGCCAGTAGTTGCCAGTGGGGTGAGGCAGGGGAAAGAGCATAGAGGAAAGCCATAAGGGAGATTAATGAACTCTTTGGTTGTCACAGTGATTGTGGAGCCATCCTGGTTATTAGGTACAGGCCAGGGATGCTAAATATCCTACAGAGCACAGGACAGTCACTTTCCACAAAGAGTTGTGGTGCCCCAAATGCCTGCAGCCAAGCTATTGATTGCTATACTCTCTGACCTTGATGCCTAAATCTACTGATCTTATAGCTGACATTCTACTTTTATTGTCCTGTAAGGAATGGAGCTCTTCCAGTTACACATTTTCCCTTTTAAAAGATACGTGCTAAACATCGTTACTATCTGGTAATATTGATACAGATTATTTGTAATCCCTTTAAATTTTGACTTACTTTCATTTCGTTTTCACATTTTCATTTATTCTTTATTCAGTGTTCACAAGCTAAGTATAATACTTATATTATAAATTTCTTATTTTTAAAATGTTTTTCTTCTCCAAAATCTTATTATTAAATATCTTCTTGGTATTAAAGTTACAGAACCTTAGCTTATTCCTAGTTCTTTGTGCCTTAAGTTTATTGGTCATCTTGTCAGAGCCTCAAAATTGAAGTTTTTAAAAAGGGATAGCTGAAAACTTTTGAACCATTGGAATTAACCAAATGACATCTATTCCATTATTTCTGCAGAGATTTATTTTCTGAGTGTCTAGCATTGATTGACTTGTGCTCTGAGCATGTTCAGATGAACAAGACCACAGGAAACTCCGAGGCTTATATGTTTAGTGTTTGTTTATGTGTTTATTTTCAAGAAGGACTATTTGGGGTTGTGAGATACTGATTTCTTCATGTTAGTCTTTGTTTGCAACTGTTGTCTGAATGGCCACTTGTTTTACCCACCTGACTCTGCACCCTTGGGCCTTATTCCTGAGAATTTGGTTTTCTTCTAATATGTCACTCACTGCTGTAGATTTTATGTATATTTCACTTAATCCTCATAATAACTTCATGAGGTAAGTTGTGTTTTCTAATTTTACATGGGGCTTGAAGAGATAATTTGTACAAAGTTAGTACATGGCAAACTGAGATTTGCGTTCCTGTCTGTTTGACTCCAAAGCCACTGTTCTAGACTGTGCCTTTTAACCCACTTTCTATCATCAGTCCTAACTGGTTCTTTCTGCTGGGGCTTCATCTTTTTGTTCTTGAATCTCATTTGATAGTTTGTTTTCTCTTTTCTAAGTTAAACAGCATTTTAGTTCTCTCTCTCTCTCTCTCTCTCTCTCTTTCTCTTTCTCTCATCCCTGCTTTCTTTCTCTTTTCTCTTCTTGCCCCATCTCCATCCCATTGCACTGACCCATGTATGTGCACTTACTATTTGGTGCTAAGATATTCTTATTATTTGTTATCTTCCATTGAAATGCTTATAGAAACCAGCCCTTGGCTCACCCTGAAGTTTTAGGTAGTTCTTTTAGACTCTTGTTTTTATGTTGTTAATGTAGAAATGACTAGATCTGGGGTTATAAAACAGGAAAGAATTGAAATGAAATAAGAAAATAGTAATGAATGGCCCCAATTAATACTAGCCTTTAAAAGACATTCTCCCTATCTTCAGTCTGTAAGTGGTTGCTGTCAAGAAGAGAAAGTCTCTGTCTCCCAAATGATCCTCGTTTCTTTGACTATATTTCAGGAGAGGAGACTTGGTTTACTGGGTCTTTTTTTTAAAACTTAGTGTGCAGTAGTTCTGTGGACAAAAACAAATATGCTCCATTAAAAATCAATAGCCTCCTTTCTAGCTCTGTCATTTGATTACCTGAGTAAAATGTACTGTTACATGTTTGTCTCCAAAAGAGTGAGAGAATCAGCAGGGAGTTTGAGACGCCATTTCTGTGGTAATAGATGGAGCTTGTATGAAATGGCACCATATTATGACTACAGCACATGACCCATTTTGAAACTTGCATCCAGGAGGCTACAGAAGTGTTGAATGCCGAGATATACCCCGCTATGTTTTCATCTGATTGCCTTCTGCTATTATAGGAATGGGACTCGAGAGAGATTCTATCAGATGAGCAGTGCAACACATCAATCAAAGATGACCATATCAATCTTATTGGACAAGACTGGGAAACCAAGTAAGTCTTTTGACTCTCGTTTCTTCTTTGCTGAAGTCTTTCTTAGGGCTTAATAGACCTTTATTGGGTACCTTCTATGTGCCAGCTATCACAGTGACATTTTCAGTTAGTTAATAAGGGTTGGTTGAACAATCACTTGCATACCCAGTGACACCCCTTAGGAGATGTAGCTGACATTAAGTCTGGTATAAGTCAGCAGTGTGATATACTGCCCATAAAAAGCCAGTAGGTAGTATTGGTGTGGCTGATGTTGGTCCTGTGCTTAGATCAGTCCCTATGGGATGGGGTTAGAAATAGGATTTTGCCTGTTCTGTTGTTTAGCAAAAAACCTGTTTGTGGTTTGGGATTTTTTTTCCCCTTTCTATTGTAATGGCCTCAGGACCTAGTAATAATACCCTTTCTCCTCCATCCTCTACCCATGTCCAAGTCATATAAACTGAGGTGACCCAGAGAACCAGGAGCTGGCCCACAGTAAGAACCCCACCAGTCACCCACATATTCCAAGTCCATTTAACTCATATGCCTTCCTGGCTTTATGCTCCCATTCCTGGGACTGTCATTCCAGGGGCTGAGGGAAGAGCATGGGTCAAAGATGCCTTCTCTCAGCCCATTCTGGTTGGGGTAGGGGTAAGCAGAAAGTAGTAGCCTTCACCTCTCTGGCTCTTAGACATCACTGGAGTCTTCAGAGAGGAGAGGAAGGAGACAGGTGATGCTGCACCAGGATAAAGATAAGAAGATGGGACGGTGAGGCATGGGAGGTGAAAAATCACTGAGGAGCTGGGGCATGGTGAGGAGACCTCAGTAGCTGACTCTCCTAAGGAGCCTCTGTCCAGCCTCATCCCTCAGAAGAGCCTGTGTTGGGGGCACAGAGCTGGCATAGCCTGAGGGAGAGGGGCCTGGGATGCTGAAGCTTGACAGAGCACCTCATGGTGCCTCAGCCTCCCGAGTAGCTGGGATTACAGGTGCCTGCCACCGTGCCCAGCTAATTTTTTGTGTGTTTTAGTAGAGACAGGGTTTCACCATGTTGGCCAGGCTGGTCTCGAACTCCTGACCTCAGGTAATCCACCCGCCTCAGCCTTCCAAAGTGCTGGGATTATGGGCGTGAACCACCACACCCAGCCCATGTCTACTCTTAAATGGTAGCCCTTGGGGGATCAGGAGAAGCAGAGAGTTGCTTCCCCATCTGGGCTCAGGCCCCTCTGGACGGTCCCTGAGACGAGGCAAACTGGGTTAGCATTCAGAGTTCTTCACCTTTTCTCTGCCCCTTGAGATTCTTTTCTTCCTCCCTAAAGTGCTTATCTTTTGGGTGGGAATAGGGTGCTACTCCTGGTTTCTTCTGGCATCACCCCCTCCTTTTCATCTATCACCTGCCACCTGGAGAGCTTGCCATTTCTGGACCATCATCTTGAAGATGTCAGTGTTCTCCAGCCAGGAAGACGGCCAGCCAAGTATCTGAGGGATCTGGGCCCATGAAGCTAGAGGGTGGGAGAGAGCAGGGCCTTGAAAGACCTGTCCTGGTGGAATTGAGTCTCTAAAAGAGCAGAAATACCTTGGGAAAAGCCAAGATGACACTGAGGTGGTGTATTAGTCCATTTTCACACTGTTGATAAAGATAAACCTGAGACTGAGTAAAGTATAAAGAAAAAGAGGCTTAGGGTGGCTCACGCCTGTAATCTAGCACTTTGGGAGGACGAGGTGGGTGGATCACGAGGTCAGGAGTTCAAGACCAGCCTGGCTAAGATGGTGAAACCCCATCTCTACTAAAAAATAAAAAAGTTAGCCAGGAATGGTGGCACATGCCTGTAATCCCAGCTACTTGGGAGGCTGAGGTAGATAATTGCTTGAACCCGGGAGGTGGAGGTTACAATGAGCCAAGATCGAGATCATGCCACTGCACTCCAGGCTGGGTGACAGAGCAAGACTCCGTCTCAAAAAAAAAAAGGAAAAAAGAAAGAAAAAGAGGTTTAATGGACTCAGTTCCACATGGCTGGGGAGGCCTCACAATCATGTTGGAAGGCAAAAGGCACGTTTTACATGGCAGCAGGCAAGAAAGAGAATGAGAACCAAGCAAAAGGGGTTTCCCTTTATAAAGCCATCAGATCTTGTGAGATTTATTCACTACCATGAGAACAGTATGGGGGAAACCACCCCCATAATTCAATTACCTCCCCCCAGGTCCCTCCCACAATGCGTGGGAATTATGGAAGCTACAATTCAAGATGAGATTTGGGTGGAGACATGGCCAAACCATATCAGATGGGAAATGCTTTGGTGAAAGTAAACCAAGTTGGGCTGGGTCCAGTGGCTCATGCCTGTAATCCCAGCATTCTGGGAGGCTGAGGTGGGCGGATCACCTGAGGTCAGGAGTTCAAGACCAGCCTGGCCAACATGGTGAAACCCTGTCTTTACTAAAAATATAAAAATTAGTGGGGTGTGGTAACACACACCTGTAATCTCAGCTATTCAGGAAGCTGAGGCTAGAGAATTGCTTCAAGCCAGGAGGCAGAGGTTGCAGTGAGCCAAGATTATGCCGTTGCACTCCAGCCTGGGTGACAGAGTGACTCCATCTCAAAAAAAAAGTAAACAAAGCTGTGTTCCTAGCATACCACTGGGTACTTCAGATAAAGATATTATGTATTTGAGTAGGAGAATTCACAATTCACAATGAATATGGCAGGGAAGGACAGAAGCTGATTCCCAATATAGATGAATCTTAATTTCAGCAAGCCCAAAATATGATATAAATGACAATTTTAGAGTTGAAAGAGACCTTAGAGATTATCTGCTCTGGAAATTCCCAAATGTGGCAGTAGGTCTGCTTTCAGACCTAGTAAAGCAGAATGTCAGGGTTGGAGATGATTCAGATGCCCCTTAGCAATAATTCCAGATATCATCAAAACCCCCGTTTCCATTTTCTTCTGAAGAATTGGAGGTGAAGTGACTTGTTCAACGTCATACAGCTATCTAGTAGTACAGCGAGAGCCAGGACTCAAAATCTAGATGGACAGAAATGATACTAATATGCTGTATGGAATGATTCACCATAGAAGTCCTTTAAATAGAAAGTTTCCTACAGGGCATGGCAGCTCACGCCTGAAATCCTAAACACTTTGGGAAGCCGAGGAGGGAAGATCACTTGAGCCCACGAGTTCGAGACTAGCCTGGGCAACATGGCAAAACCCCATCTCTACAAAAACAAAAACAAGGCTTGGCGTGGTGGCTCATGCCCATAATCCCAGACTTTAGGAGGCCGAGGCAGGTGGATCATGAGGTCAGGACTCCTGACCAATATGGTGAAACCCCATCTCTACTAAAAATACAAAAAATTAGCTGGTGTGGTGGTGCGAGCCTGTAGTCCCAGCTACTCAGGAGCCTGAGGCAGAAGAATCGCTTGAACCCAGGAGATGGAGGTTGCAGTGAGCCGAGATCGTGCTGCTGCGCTCCAGCCTGGGCAACAGAGGGAGATTCTGTCTCAAATAATAATAATAGGCCGGGCATGGTGGCTCACGCCTGTAATCCCAGCACTTGAATCACTTGAACCTGGGAGGCCGAGGTGGGCGGATCACGAGGTCAAGAGATCGAGACCATCCTGGCCAACACAGTGAAAGCCCCTCTCTACTAAAAATACAAAAAAATTAGCCGGGCATGGTGGCACTCACCTGTGGTCCTAACTACTCAGGAGGCTGAGGCGGAAGAATCGCTTGAACCCAGAAGGCGGAGGTTACCGTGAGCCGAGATTGCGCCACTGCACTCCAGCCTGGTGACAGATCAAGACTCCATCTCAAATAATAATAATAATAATGATAATAATAATAATAATTAGCCGGGCGTGGCACATGCTTGTAGCCCAACTACGTGGAAGGCTGATGATGTGGGAGGATCACCAGAGCTAGGGAGGCAGAGGTTGCTTCAACCCAGGTAATATAGCAAGCACCGTCTCAAAAAAAAGAAAGTTTTTTGGTGGATTGTACAAATTTTTATGGAAAAAATTACCCAAGTGTGCTGATAACCCAGTGTGTTTGTTTTGTAGTCTTTTTAAAAAATCTATGGCAAAACTGCTTCATGTGTGTATGTTCTGTGAGGTTTTTGTTGTTGTTGTTAAATGATCCTTTACTGAAATATTTCCCTTTGTGCTTCTTAACTAGCTGGGCATTCCACAGCACCGCTGTTGATGTCATCTATGATGTCAGGAGGGTGGCAGCCATCAACATTACAGTCCACAGACTGGGCAGTCCCCAGGATCTCCTTAATGGTTCCAGAGAGTTCTCTGGCTAGAGATCCGTGCCACAACTGTCAAGCAATGTTGACATTCTCATCGAAAGCGATATTCCTGCTGTGTTTAATGTTTTTCTGTTTCTTTCTGTCTCTTGGTGGTTCCTTGAAGACTTTGCTGATCAGGGCAGAAGAAGGCGGCACCACCTCAATCTGGGCCTGTCTGTTCTGAATGGTCAGTTTCACTGTACTCCTCAGGCCCTTCCAGTCACCTGTTGCCTTGGCAATGTCTTCACCAACCTTTTTTGGAGACAGACCCAGGCGGCGGATCTTGGGGTCCAGCGCAGAAGTGGCACCAAATTCACCCCCGGTGCACCTCAGGTATACGACTTTGATCTCGTTGGGGTTGAACTTTGGTGGCATAGTGGAGGCAGCTGGTGTTGTATGAACTCAGATTCGGGACAGCCGAAGAAAGTTGCACCTTGGCCTCCTCCGAGCCAAAAGCCGAAAAGATGTTCTGTGAGTTTTGATACATGTACAGATTAGTGTAACCACCACCACAATCAGGATGAGAACAGTTCCATCACCCCTCAAAGCCCTCTCCTGCTGCTCCTATAGGCACACCTTTTCTCTACCCCTAACTCCTGGCAACTAATGATTTGTTTTCCATTGCTATAGTTGGCCTTTTCCAGAATGTCACATAATGAAATCACATAGTATGTTACATTTTGAAGGTGGTTTTGTTTTCTTTGTTTTGTTTTATTTGAGATGGAGTCTTGCTCTGTCACCCAGGCTGCAGTGTAGTGGCAAGATATCAGCTCACTGCACCCTCCACCTCCCAGGTACAAGAGATTCTCCTGCCTCAGCCTCCCTCCCAAGTATCTGGGATTACAGGCATGTGCCACCATACCCAACTATTTTTTTTTTTTTTTTTGAGTTGGAGTATCACTCTGTTACCCAGTCTGGAGTGCAGTGGTGCAATCTTGGCTCACCGCAACCTCTGCCTCCCAGGTTCAAGGGATTCTCCAGCCTCAGCCTCCCAAGTAGCTGGGATTACAGGCATGTGCCACCGCACCTGGCTAATTTTGTATTTTTAGTAGAGACGGAGTTTCTCCGTGTTGGTCAGCCTGGGCTCAAACTCCCAACTTCAGGTGATCTGCCTGTCTCGGCCTCCCAAAGTGCTAGGATTACAGGCATGAGCTACCGTGCCTGGCTTTGTTTCTTTTCTTTTCTTTTTTTTAATATTCGATATTTTAATATTCAATTCTAAATACATGAAACTAGTATTTTAATGTGACGCATCAAACAGTCATATTTTAATATTTCGGTATTCAACATAACTAGGTTCTAGTTCTTCACACAGTGCCTTATATACAAACTCTGATGCCCCTACACTACATACATACATGCTTCCATCAGAACTTGGCATCTTCTTGTCATTTTTGATTTGAGCTCAGTTCTATGTGCTCTTGATTGCAACCTTTAGTCTCTTTTGCAGTGAGCTGCTGTGCACAAAATCAGGTCAACATGTCTTGAGCACTTGGCCCTGGACCATCTCCAGACCAGAGCACACCAGGATTGCTGGATCATACAGTAACTGTATGGTTAACTATATAAGAAAATGCCCAAGTGTTTTCCACAGTGGCTGTATCATTTTGCATTCCCACCAGCAATTGAAAGAGTTCTAGTTCGTGTGGGCGGGTGGGCAGGGTCTGGCAGTCTGAACAAGACGAAGATGGAACCGGAGCCGGGTGCGGGCAGTGGACACAGTTCCATCAAGAGCAGAAGATGGCAGTGAACGTATAACTCAATGTCAGTGACCAGATCTAAGTCGACATGACATGCTGGCCTGGATCAATGAGTCTCTGCAGTTGAATCTGACAAAGATTGAACAGTTGTGCTCAGGGGCTGCCTATTGTCAGTTTATGGACATGCTGTTTCCTGGCTCCATTGTCTTGAAGAAAGTGAAATTCCAAGCTAAGCTAGAACACGAGTACATCCAGAACTTCAAAATATTACAAGCGGGTTTTAAGAGGATGGGTGTTGACAAAATAATTCCTGTGGACATATTAGTAAAAGGAAAGTTTCAGGACGATTTTGAATTTGTTCAGTGGTTCAAGAAGTTTTTTGATGCAAACTATGATGGAAAAGACTATGACCCTGTGGCTGCCAGACAAGGTCAAGAAACTGCAGTGGCTCCCTCCCTCATTGCTCCAGCCCTGAATAAACCGAAGAAACCTCTCAGTTCTAGCAGTGCAGCTCCCCAGAGGCCCATCTCAACACAGAGAACTGCTGCGGCTCCTAAGGCTGGCCCTGGTGTGGTGCGGAAGAACCCTGGTGTGGGCAATGGGGATGACGAGGCAGCTGAGTTGATGCAGCAGGTCAACGTATTGAAACTTACTGTTGAAGACTTGGAGAAAGAGAGGGACTTCTACTTCGGAAAGCTACAAAACATTGAATTGATTTGTCAGGAGAATGAGGGGGAGAATGACCCTGTATGCCACAGATGAAGGCTTTGTGATACCTGATGAAAGGGGCCCACAGGAGGAGCAAGAGTATTAACAGCCTGGACAAGCAGAGCAACATCCTAATTCTTCACTCCAAATCATGTGCTTAACTGTAAACTACTCCCTTTTATTATCCTTAGAGGACTCACTGGTTTCTTTTCATAAGCAAAAAGTACCTCTTCTTAAAGTGCACTTTGCAGACATTTCACTCCTTTTCCAATAAGTTTGAGTTAGGAGCTTTTACCTTGTAGCAGAGCAGTATTAACATCTAGTTGGTTCACCTGGGAAACAAAGAGGCTGACTGTGGGGCTCACTGTGCGGATGCGGGTCACACTGAGTGCTGGAGGAGGTGTTATGTCATAGGCTGAGGTGGTGACCTCAGTGGAGTAATGTGAAGACTGAATTGAATTTTAAGCTAATGTGAAATCAGAGAATGTTGTAATGAATAAATGCTTTAAGAGTAAAAAAAAAAATAAAGTTCTAGTTACTTCACATTCTTGCCAGCAGTTACTGTCTCTGGTTTTTGTTTTATTTTAGCTATTCTAATAGGTATATAGGTATTCTATTCATTCTACTAGATATCTCATTGTAGCTTCATTTTTTATGTTTTTATTTATCTTTAATTTTTTTTTTTTTTTGAGATGGAGTTTCGCTCTTGTCACCAGGCTGGAGTACAATGGCACGATCTCGGCTCACCACAACCTCTGCCTCCTGGGTTCAAGCAATTCTCCCGCCTCAGCCTCCCAAGTAGCTGGGACTACAGGCGCACACCACCATGCCCAGCTAATTTTTGTATTTTTAGTAGAGACGGGGTTTCACCATGTTGACCAGGATGGTCTCGATCTCTTGACCTCGTGATCCACCCACCTCGGCCTCCCAAAGTGCTGGGATTATAGGCATGAGCCACCGCGCCCGGCCTATTTATTTATTTTTTGAGTGGAGTCTCGTTCTGTCTCCCAGGCTGGCACGCAATGGCACAATCTTGGCTCACTGCAACCTGCGACCCCTGGGTTCAAGTAATTCTTCTGCCTCAGCCTTACGAACAGCTGGGACTACAGGTGTGCACCCCCATGCCTGGCTAAGTTTTGTATTTTTAGTAGAGATAGGGTTTCACCATATTGGCCAGGCTGGTTTTGACCTCCTCATCTCGTGATCCACCTGCCTCGGCTCCCAAAGTGCTGGGATTACAGGCGTGAGGCAATGTGCCCCCTCACCCCCAGCCTCATTATAGTTTTAATTTGAATTTGCTTAATGGCTAATGATTTGAGCATCTTTTCATGTGCTTATTTGCCATCACAATAGTCTCTTTGTGAAGTGTCTAAGTCTTTTGCCCTTTTTTTTTTTTTTTTTGAAAAAGAGTCTCACTCTATCACCCAGGCTGGAGTGCAGTGGCACGATCTTGGCTCACTGCAACGTCAGTCTCCTAAGTAGCTGGGATTACAGGCACCTGCCACCATGCAGGGCTATTTTTTTTATTTTTAGTTGAGACAGGGTTTCACCATGTTGGCCAGGCTGGTCTCAAACTCTTGACCTCAGGTGATCCACCCGCTTCGGCCTCCCAAAGTGCTGGGATTACAGGTGTGAGCCACCATGCCCGGCCCCACATTTTTAAAAATTAGGTTATTTTCTTACTGAGTTTTCACAGTTCTTAATATATTCGGGCTAAAATCTTTTACTAAGTAGATTTGCAAGTATTGCCTCCCATTCTGTAGCTTGTCCTTTCTTCCTTCTACTGTTGTCTTCCTCAGAGCAAAAGTTTTGAATTTTGATGACTCTCAACTTACCACTTTTTTCTTTTATGAGTCATGCTTTTGATGTTAAATCTAAGAACTCTTTGCCTAACTCCAGGTAACTAAGATTTTCTCATCTGTTTTCTTCTCAAAGTTTTATGGTCGTACATTTTATATTTACATCCACCTCTTTCTTCTTGGGTGAGTTTTGGTAACTTGTGGCTTTCAAGATTGCTTAGTCTGTTTTGTGCTGTTATTAATAGAATGCCTGAGACTTCAAGTGATCCACCCGCCTTGGCCTCGCAAAGTGCTGGTATTACAGGCATGAGCCACAGTGGCTGGCCTGCTTCATGTATTTTAAAGCTCTGTAGTTAAATGCACAGACATTCAGAATTATTCTATTGACCAGGCATGGTGGCTCACACCTGTAATCCAAGCACTTTGGAGGCCAAGGCAGGCAGATCACCTGAGGTCGGGAGTTCAAGACCAGCCTGACCAACATGGTGAAACCCCGTATTTATAAAAAATTAAAAAAAGAAAACAGAATTATTCTATCTATTTGAGAAACCAAATATCTTATTATTATATAATGTTCCTCTTTTTTTAAATTTTTTGAGACAGAGTCTCACTCTGTCACCCAGGCTGGAGTGCATTGGCATGATTTAGGCTCACTGCAACCTGGGTTCAAGCAATTCTCCTGCCTCAGCCTCCTAAGTAGCTGGGATTATAGATGAGTGCCAACACGCCTGGCTAATTTTTTTGTATTTTTAGTAGAGATGGGGTTCCACCATGATGGCCAGGCTGGTCTCGAACTCCCGACCTTGTTATCCACCCACCTCGGCCTCCCAAAGTGCTGGGATTACAGGCTTGAGCCACCGCACCCGGCTAATGTCCCTCTTTATCTCTGGTAATTTTCTTTGCTCTGAACTTTACTGTTACTACAGCCATTTCCAGCTTTCTTATGGTTAGTGTGGATGGTATGTCTTTTTCCATCTTCTTACTTCTAACCAACCTATTTCATACTGAAATTTTTTTGACACTATTTCTAGGCCTTTTGAAAAATTATTCTGATATCTTTTTAAATAGAGATTTAGTGGCTAATGCCTGTAATCCCAGCACTTGCAAGGCAGGTGGATCATGAGGTCAAGAGATCGAGACCATCCTGGCCAACATGGTGAAACCCCTCTCTGCTAAAAATACAAAAATTAGCTGGGCGTGGTGGCGCACGCCTGTAGTCCCAGCTACTCGGGAGGCTGAGGCAGGAAAATTGCTTGAACCCAGGAGGCGGAGGTTGCAGTGAGCTGAGATCGTGCCATTGCACTCCAGCCTGGGTAATAAGAGCGAAACTCCGTCTCAAAAAATAAAAATAAAAATAAAAAATACAATAAAATAAATAAATAAATAGAGATCTATTCACTGTGTTGCACAGGCTGGTGTCAAAATCATGGACTCAAGTGATCCTTAGGCCTCAGCCTGCCCAAGTGCTAGAATTACAGAAATGAGTTTTTGTTTGGAGACATGGTCTCACTTTGTCACCCAGGCTGGAGTGCAGTGGCACAATTACACCTCACTGCAGCCTCAACTTCTCGAACTCAAGCAATCCTCCCATCTCAGCCTCCCAAGTAGCTGGAACTACAGATGTATACCACCAGCCTATCTGTCTTTTAATTGTATTTAGGCCATTTAAATTTAATATAATTGGTGGGGTGTGGTGGCTCATGCCAGTAATCCCAGCACTTTGGGAGGCCGAGGCGGGTGGATCACGAGGTCAAGAAATCGAGACCATCCTGGTCAACATGGTGAAACCCCGTCTCTACTAATACAAAAAAAATTAGCTGGGCATGGTGGCGCGTGCCTGTAATCCCAGCTACTCAGGAGGCTGAGGCAGGAGAATTGCCTAAAACCCAGGAGGCGGAGGTTGCGGTGAGCCGAGATCGCGCCATTGCACTCCAGCCTGGGTAACGAGCGAAACTCTGTCTCAAAAAAAAAAAAAAAAAAAAAAAAAAAAAAAATACAAAAATTAGCCAGGCATGGTGCATGCACCTATAATGCCTGCTACTCAGGAGGCTGAGGCAGGAGAATCCCTTGAACCTGGAAGGCAGAGGTTGCAGTGAGCCAAGATTGCACCACTGCACTCCAGCCTGGGTAACAAGAATAAGACTCCATGTCAAAAAAATAAAAATAATTAATATAATTATTAATATGTTTGCATTTATATTATTTATTATTTATTTTATGTTTGTTCTGTTTGCAATTTCTCGGTCTCCATTTTCCATCTTTGTTTTGGTTTATTTGAATGTTATTTAGTATTCCATTTTAATTTATGTATAGATTTTTTTTCTTCCATTAAATCTCTTTTTATCTTTTTTTTTTTTTTTTTTTTTTTTTTTTTTAGTGGTTGCTCTAGGACAGGCATTGGCAAACATTTTCTTTTCTTTTCTTTTTTGAGACTTTGTTGCCCAGCCTGGAGTGCAGTGGCGCAATCTCAGCTTACTGCAACCTCTGCCGCCCACATTCAAGGGATTCTCCTGCCTCAGCCTCCCAAGTAGCTGAGATTACAGGTGCCTGCCACCGTGTCTGGCTAATTTTTGTGGTTTTAGTAGAGACACGGCTTCACCATCTTGGCCAGGCTGGTTTTTAACTCCTGACCTCGTGATCCACCTGCCTCGGCCTCTCAAAGTGCTGGGATTACAGGCGTGAGCCACCTTGCCCGGCTGGCCAACTTTTTCTGTAAAGGACCAGATATAATAAATACGATGAGCTTTGCCAGCCATACGATGTGTGTTGCAACACCCAAATCTGATGCTGTAGTGAAAAAGCAACCATACATAATATGTAAATGATTAGGTATAACTACATTCCAACAAAATTGTATTTACAAAAACCGGCAGTGGGCTGGATTTGGCCTGTGGAATATGGTTTACTAACCCTTACTCTGGGGATTATAAAATACATACTTTCCACAATCAGAGTTTCTTCTATCACTTCAAGTTAAATGTAGAAATTTTACCACTACATAGGTCCCTTTACTGTCTCCTTATCTCGTAGTCATATGTATTACTATAAATGACAAATACCACATACTACAAATACTGAAACTCCACATAGTAAATGCTAAAAATGCTTAGTTCTAGGTGAATTTATCTTTTTATTTTTATTTTTAATTTTTGAGACAGGGTTTCACTCCTGTTGCCCAGACTGGAGTGCAATGGCACAATCTTGGCTCACTGCAACCTCCGCCTCCCAGGCTCAAGCAACTCTCCTGCCTTAGCCTCCCACGTAGCTGGAACTACAGGCACACACCATCGTGCCCCATTAATTTTTTGTGTGTCTTTTGTAGAGGCGTAGTTTCACCACATTGTCCAGGCTGGTCTAGAATTCCTGGGCTGAAGTGATCCATCCACCTCAGCCTCCCAAAGTGCTGATCTGTCCACTTCAGCCTCCCAAATTAATTAATTTGTTTATTTATAGGCGTGAGCCACCACACCCAGCCTTCTAGGTGAATTAATTAATTTGTTTATTTATTTTTGAGACGAAGTTTCACTCTTGTTGCCCAGGCTGGAGTGCAATGGCGTGATCTTGACTCACCGCAACCTCCGCCTCCCGTGTTCAAGCTATTCTCCTGCCTCAGCAAGCGATTCTCCTGCCTCAGCCTCCCAAGTAGCTGGGATTACAGGTATGTGCCGCCTCACCTGGCTAATTTCGTATTTTTAGTAGAGATGAAGTTTCTCCATGTTGGTCAGGGTGGTCTCGAACTGCTGACCTCAGGTGATCCACTTGCCTCGGCCACCGAAAGTGCTGGGATTACAGGTGTGAGCCACTGCTTCCAGCCTTTTTATTTTTTGATGGAGTTTTGTTCTTTCACCCAAGCTGAAGTGAAGTGGCGTGATCTCGGCTCACTGCAACCTCCACCCTCTGGGTTCAAGCGATTCTCCTGCCTCAGCCTCCTGAGTAGCTGGGATTATAGGAGCCCACCAATTAGTAGTAGAAAGGGGTTTCACCATGTTGGCCAGGCTGGTCTCAAACTCCTGACCTCGGGTGTTCCATCCGCCTTGGCCTCCCAAAGTGCTGGGATTACAGGCATGAGCCACCACGCCCAGCTATAGGTGAATTTATAATTAAGTTTTAAAATTATATCTAGAGAATTCCCTCTTGAGGAAACACATCAGATTTAGAATTTTTACTTTCAACTGTCATAAACATTTTAAAGAACTTAAGGGTAGAAAAACAATCTATTATATTTCCCATTGCTATTGCTCTTCATCCTTAATGTTCTGTTTCTTCTGGTGTCATTTCTGCTTAAAGAACTTTAGCATTTGTTTTACAGTGGATTTGTAGGTTACAAATTCTTCTTTTCCTTCACCTGAGAATATGCATTGTTTGTTTTTTGAGATGGCATCTCGCTCTGTCGCCCAGGCTGGAGTACAGTTGGCTAGATCTCCGCTCACTGCAACCTCCTCCACCTCCCAGGTTCAAGTGATTCTCCTGCCTCAGCCTCCCAAGTAGCTGGGACTACAGGTGCATGCCACCATGCTGGCTATGGATGTGGATGTGAGTATATCTTGTTTGCTTTTCTTTATTTTCTTTTCTTTGTGACACAGTCTTGCTCTTGTCGCCCAGGCTGGAGTGCAATGGCATGATCTCGGCTCACTGCAACCTCCACCTCCCAGGTTCAAGCAATTCTCCTGCCTCAGCCTCCCGAGTAGCTGGGATTACAGGCGCCTGCCACCATGCCCAGCTAATTTTTGTATTTTTAGTAGAGACGGGGTTTCACCATGTTGGTCAGGCTAGTCTTGAACTTAGGTGATCTGCCCATCTAGGCCTCCCAAAGTGCTGGGATTATAGGCCTGAGCCACTCCACCCAGCCAGTTTTGGGAAGTTTTAGCCATGATTTCTTCAAACATTTTTTCTGCTCTATACTCTTTCTCCTCTCCTTCTAGGACTCTGTTGACAAGAGTCATTAGTATTGTCCCACAGGTCCCTGAGAGTTTTTAAAAACATTTTTTCAGGCTGGGCACAGTGGCTCATGCCTGTAATCCCAGCACTTTGGGAGGCCGAGGCGGGCAGATCACCTAAGGTCAGGAGTTCCAAACCAGCCTGGCCAACATGATGAAACCCCATCTCTATTAAAAATACAAAAATTAGCCAGGCATGATGGTGGGCACCTGTAATCCCAGCTACTCAGAAGGTTGAGGCAGGAGAATTGTTTGAACCCAGGAGGCAGAACAGTGAGCCAAGATCGTGCCATTGCACTCCAGCCTGGGTGATAAGCAAAGCTCCATCAGATGGATGAATGAATGAATGAATGAATGAGATGGGAGCCTCGCTGTGTCGCCCAGGCTGGAGTGCAGTGGCACAATCTCAGCTCACTGCAACCTCTGCTTCCTGAGTTCAAGTGGTGGCACAATCTCAGCTCACTGCAACCTCTGCTTCCTGAGTTCAAGTGATTCGCCTGCCTCAGCCTCTGGAGTAGCTGGGATTACAAGTGTGCACCACAGCACACCCAGCTAATTAATTCGGTTTTTTTTTGTTTTTTTTTTTTGAGATGGAATCTCGCTCTGTTGCCCAGGCTGGAGTACAGTGGTGTGATCTCGGCTCACTGCAACCTCCACCTCCCAGGTGCAAGTGATTCACCTGCCTCAGCCTCCCAAGTAGCTGGGACTACAGGTTTGTGCTACCACGCCTGGCTAATATTTTTGTATCTTTTTAGTAGAGATGGGGTTTCAGTGTGTTAGCCGGGATGGTCTCAATTTCCTGACCTCGTGATCTGCCTGCCTTGGTCTCCCAAAGTGTTGGGATTACAGGCTTAAGCCACCACGCCTGGCCTTTCTTTTTGTATTTTTAGAAGAGATGGGGTTTTGCCATGTTGGCCAGACTGGTCTCAAACTACTGACCTCAAGTGATCCACCCTGCTTGGCCTCCCAAAGTACTGGGATTACAGGCATGAGCCACCATATCCGGCATAGTTATTGCTATTTCCTATTTGATTTTTTCTATCTCCTATTTCTTTGCTAAGATTTTCTTTACATTTGTTTCAAAAGCATTCTCCCTTTCTTCTTCCTGCCTGGTTAGACTGCTTGCAGCATTTGCTTAAATTCCAACATCTGTGTCTCCTTGGGGTTGGTTGTCTTTTCTCTGGAGAGTTCTTGGTATACTGACTCATCTTAGATTATACTTTGGATATTTTGAATATTATGTTTTGAGGCTCTGGGTCTTGTTAAAATCTTAAGGAGAATGTTAAACATGTTGAATGCTAACTTTGTTTTAGCAGGTAATCAGGTTCAGGCAGCAAGTTTTGACCTGCCTTTTTGGCATTGTGGTTCCAATGTGTTTTATTTTAAAAGTGTTTGCAGTGCTAACTGCATCAGTCCGGCTCGGGTGCCACCCAGTGGCCAGTCAGGCCCAGACAGTGATCCATTCTGTAACTCAGTTCACAAAGCCTTAGGTGGGCTGTTTAGGGACAGATCTATTTGCACAGCTGAGCGCTGAGCCTAGGAGTTCACACATTTTTATGGAATTGTTCTCTTGATTTTCCTCCTGTGATCTCTCTGACATTTTCTGGGCCCCTGGGGCTTCCCTCCCCATTCCCATATGATCGTGACACTGTACTCTAGCCTGGGTGACAGAGCAAGACATGGTCTCAGAAGCAAAATGAAACAAAAAACAAGATATATTTGCCAGTTTATTGATAAATGGACAGTAAGTATAGGATTGTGTATCTTTCCCCATCCCCCAAATTACACAATTCTATTAAAGGACAGGCAGTGGGTCACAGAATGAAGCCTTTCTGCCTGCAGGCCTTTAGCCCACTATTCTTCCCATCCAAGAGGCTCACCCTCTCTTTTATCAGGCTAACTCCTACCTGGGCTTCTAGTTTTAAAGGTCATGTCCTTGGAGGCTTTTCTGACCTCAAGCAAGATGTAGATTCCAGTTAAATGCTTTTATATCACCCAATACTTCTTATCACACTTGAAATATATAACCATGTACTTAAGAACCTCAAAGGACAGGACAAGTCTCTCTTGCTCTCTTGCCCTGTATTCAAAAGTTTCGCTTTTGCTCTTCTCTCTCAGATGGTGACATTGGGCCCTCTTACATGTCTTCCAGGGGCCTGCAATAGCCTTTTCAGAGCCTTGCAGAGCTTAATGAAGGAGGGTGATGAGGACACATTTCCAGCTCACACCCTGGAGATTCTAACTCAATAGAAAAGGGTGGGAGTGGGGTCCAGGAATGCACATTTTCAGAAGCTCCCCTGATGATTTTGATGCTGGTGGCCCAGAAAAACTACCTGTGGTAGGCAACTTCTAACATGGTTCCCAGTGATTCCTGCCTCTGACAGTCACACCTTGTATAATCTTCACCCCTTGAGACTGGACCTGGTAACTGGTAAAAGTGATGTGCTGTCACTTCCATGATTAAGTAACAAGACTGTGATTTCACCTTGCTGGTGTTGTCTTTCTGGCTCTCGCTGTGATGTAGAAGGCTACCTGGGTGGCCTCTGGCCAACAGTCAGTCAGGAAATGAGGTCCTCAGTCCAACCACCTGTGAAGCAGTGAATCCTGCTGACAACCACTGAGTGAGCTGGGAAGCAAATCCTTCCCACTTGACCCTGAGAGGACTATGCGCCTAGATAACACCTTGACTCCAGTCTTGTGAGAAACAAGCAGAAAACTAAGCTCAGCTATGCCCAGATTCCTTACCTACAGAAACTGGGATTATAAATATGTGTTGTTTTAAGGCATGGTTTTAGGGTAATTTATTATATGGCAACAGGTAACTATTGTGACTGGCCCTAAAATCATCCAAGATTGCTATCTAGTAAGGACCAGCATGTGTGTGAGTACGCAAGTGGATGATTCTTGGTTAGGAAGAATCTTGGTGCCCTGGGCTCAGTTACACATGGAATCCCTAAATCTTGAACCAAATTTCCCGGTCAAAAACTGATCCTCTCCACCTCCCAAATAATCTACTGTCCTTTCCCCATGCCTTCATTGCCAAGAGACTTCTCTCTGTATATCAAAGGCAAATGACATTTGTCTTTATCCCATAACCTTGGGAATAATGGTTTCCCCTCCCTCTTTGGGTGAAGTCAGGCAGTACCAGCCTAGCCCACAGTGGACTTTACAGTCTTTTTTTTTTTTTTTTTTTTTTTTTTGAGACGGAGTCTCATTCTGTAGCCCAGGCTGGAGTGCAGTGGCGCAATCTCGGCTCACTGCAACCTCGGCCTCCAGGGTCCTGGTTCAAGCAATTCTCCTACCTCAGCCTCCCAGGTAGCTGGGATTACAGGCACAAGCCACCATGCCCAGCTAACTTTTGTATTTTTTAGTAGAGATGGGGTTTCACCATGTTGGCCAGTCTGGTCTTGAACTCCTGACCTTTTGTTCCGCCCACCTCAGCCTCCCAAAGTGCTGGGATTACAGGCATGAGCCACGGCTCCCGGCCTTTAGAGCCATTTTTAAAGGCTACAATAAGGGAGGCCTGGGAAGTTATGGGACCATTAGCCAGGACCAGCTTACAGGTAAAGGTGATAATAAGTTCCAAAGGAAAATTGGAGCATGGGTAGGAGTGGCAGGACAGGCTCAAAGCACCAGGAGTTAGCAACTTTTACACACTGGAGGGTGTGGGAAGAACGGGTTTATTTCAGAGGGAGAGACTGATTATCAAGTCTTGCTTGCCTAGGGAAAAGCTGAGAAGCCAAGAGTTTCAACTCCTGAAATGGGACTCACTAGACTGGTTCCATTAAGTCACTACTCCCCCCACCCCCCACAAGACAATAAGCTTACCTGGCCAATTTTTAATCAAAAACACAGGATCTGGCTGGGCATGGTAGCTCACGCCTATAATCCCAGCACTTTGGGAGGCTGAGGTGAGCAGATCACCTGAAGTCGGGAATTCAAGACCAGCCTGACCAACATGAAGAAACCCTGCCTCTACTAAAAATACAAAATTAGCCAGGCATGGTGGCACATGCCTGTAATCCCAGCTGCTAGAAAGGCTGAGGCAGGAGAATCACTTGCATCTGGGAGGCAGAGGTTGTGGTAAGCCAAGATTGTGCCATTGCATTCCAGCCTGGGCAACAAGAGTGAAACTCTGTCTCAAAAAAACAAAAGCAAAAAAATGCAGGATCCCACCTTTTTTTTTTTTCAAGACAAGTCTTACTCTGTCACCAGGCTGGAGCGCAGTGGTGCAACCTCAGCTCACTGAAACCTCTGCCTCCTGGGTTCAGGCGATTCTCGTACCTCAGCCTCCCGAGTAGCTCAGATTACAGGCACGTGCCACCAGACCCAGCTAATTTTTGTATTTTTAGTAGAGATGGAGTTTCACCATGTTGTCCAGGATAGTCTCGATCTCCTAACCTTGTGATCCACCCACCTCAGCCTCCCAAAGTGCTGGGATTACAGGCACGAGCCAACTCGCCCAGCCCCCATTCCCACTTTTGAATTCCAAGACTGATAGCTTTAGGACCAGTGAAGAGTGGTCCGTCCTAAATCTCTAAAGAACATCACAAGCTCTGGGGAGCAGCTGTCAACCCCAGGACCCACAGAAGGCAACCACTTCACATACAAACGAAGGCTTGACTGTCCCTCACACCAGGGCTTTCCAATTCCAGGGAGTCCATAGCAACACTCTAGGCCAAGGATCCCAATCCTCCCAGCACACTTCCTGGAGAGCTCTAGTGGACAGAGGGAGGAGTCCAATGGCTTCTGCTTGCCACAGATCTGACAGTTCTTTGTGGTTCTGATGTGAAAATTCAAGTTCATTATCAACTCTTTCCCTTGTAATTATATGAGGTGGAAGGATATAGGCTCAAGCTCCTGGAGAGCAGAAACAGTGGCCATCATTTGCATGTCCAGTGCCTGTCAGGTATTGATACCCAGTAAGTATCCATTACTACTGTTTTTTTTTTTTTTTTGAGATGGAGTCTCACTCTGTCACTCAGGCTGGAGTGCATGATCTCGGCTCACTGCAACCTCCACCTCCCAGGTTCAAGTGATTCTCCTGCCTCAGCCTCCCTAGTAGCTGGGATTACAGGTATGTGCTACTAAGCCCAGCAAATTTTTTTGTATTTTTAGTAGAGACGGGGTTTCACCATGTTGGCCAGGCTGATCTCAAACTCCTGACCTCAAGTGATCCACCCGCCTCGGCCTCCAAAAGTGTTGCAATTACAGGCATGAGCCACCGTGCCTGGCCATAGTCATTACTTCTGAATGGATGCTGAGATATGAAGCAACCTGTCCAAAGTCATACAGCCCAGGATCTAGGTCTCAGCCAGAGACTCAGCAAATAGTATCTGGTTCTCTTCATCTTCCAGCACTGTGCTTTAGAGTAAACTGGGAATGAGTCTTCTTCCCATCCGCAAATATCAAAGACAGAAGATACCCAGTTCAGGGTAGTTTGTAGATAGACTTTTCATAGATTTATTTCTGTGTCATGTTATATATAGATATATGCATATATACCTTTTTTTTTTTTTTAAATACAATCTATATACCCTTCCCTTCCCCATCAAACTCACAAAAGGAGATTAAACCCTTCCAGGACTGCCATCAAGCTTCCCGAGATGGCCAGGGCCAAGAAGGAACCATCTCTCAACATGTTAAGAAACAGCTGCCATTCTTAGGCTCTGGGGTTGAAGCAGCAGCATTCCCAGGACCCAAAGGGCAGAGAGAGGGAAAGAAATGAGTGTAGTGTGACAGGATTTTATGATGAACGTGTCCAGTGACTCTGGGAATGCCACACTGGGCCCCAAAATTCTCAGAGTTCGAGTAAAGGTGGGGGCCCTATGGCTCTTCAGAGGCTGCTCAATGCGGGGGTCGGGGGGAAGGTGTAGGAATTTGGGATCAGGCATGCAGGGTTGGGATGGTAGAAAAAAACGCCTGTGGGTTATGCGTGAGACAGAGCAAACCCCATCAGGGCTACCCACCTACTCAATGACATGTAATGAACAGGGACAGATGTTGAGCTCTTAAGGAAATATCGGAGAAATAGGGGAGAGGGCACGGCAGCAGGGAGCAACGGAAAACACAAAGTCACAAAAACAAAAAGTACCAACAAAAACACGACCTGCACTTGCCTCCTCCCTAGAAGAAGGTGTGATCTATGTTTGGGGTTGGGGAAGTGAAGGATCATGAACCTAGGATTATCAGCTGGCCAGGGGCACAGGAAGGCTCTTTGAGGACTCCTAAGAGGCAGGCAGGCAGCTGGGACCCCACATCCCCAGGGAGGAAACGACAGTCCCTTCAATTCGACTTGGACCAAATCTTGGCGCTCCCTCGGAGCCTGGCAAGAAGAGAAAGAGAGAGAGAGAATGCAGGGAATCCCCTCTGAAGGCTCCCCGACTCCCTACTCCCATGCAAATAACTGAAGGAAGTGAGGACAGTCAGGTCCCTGGGGTAAAAGCAGGGCACCCCAGAAGTGAGCAGTTCCTGCTACCCTGGCTCACCCCTTGCCCTTTGAGGCTTTCTTGCTGGGCTGGCGCTGGTTGGTGCCAGGAGCTGGTTCCCTCAGCTCAGTCAGGTGTTGCTCAGGGTCCTGAGATGTGGCTGCGGCTGCTGCTGCCGTCGTAACTTTAATGGTTTTTTTAAGGTTGGCAACCTACCAGGATGAAAGGAATGGGGATAGCAAGGAAGGTTCCAGAAACTTCCAGACCCTGCTCATTTTGTTGTTTGCTACAACCACTGTCCAAATCCCCTCTGCAAAGGACAAGTGGCCCAGGCTGGAGGAGCCTGGGTCCACCTGCTCCCCTGACTGCTCACCTCACTCTCAATCTGCTGCTTCAGGCCCAGCTGCTGCTCCTTGTGCTGGTTGGCACGGCTCACCTGCTCTTCAATGCCTGACAGTACAACCTCACAGCCCACACACCTGCAGGAGTCAGGGGAGAAGAAAAGTGTCAGCACACAAGATCTGCAATCACAGACTCACAGAAAACAGACTCAAAAAGAACCCTAAACGCAGGGCGCAGTGGCTCACCCCCGTAATCCCAGCATTTTGGGAGGCCGAGACAGGCAGACTGCTTAAACTCAAGACCAGCCTGAGCAATATGGCAAAACTCTGTCTCTACAAAAAGATACAAAAACTAGCCAGATGCAGTGGCATGAGCCTGTAGTCCCAAGCTACTCAAGAGGCTGAGGCGGAAGGATGGCTTGAGTCCAGGAAGTGGAGGCTGTAGTGAGTCAAGATCATGCTGCTGCACTCTAACCCGGGCAACGGAGCCAGAACACAGCTTCTGGCATTTTGAGTCTGAGTTGGGAACCCTCACCAGGGCACCTAGAAACCATCTGTGACAACGCTCCTAGCAGTGAGATAGACACAGTCAGAGAGGGATAAGGAAGTGCCTGGAGTGATATGCAAGATGGTGGTAGGAACTGAAAATAAAATAGGGTAGAAGATGTTAAAGAGAAAAAGAGGTGACTTAATGAATACAGAAACCCTGAAGTTAGACAGAGACACAAAATAAAAGAGAAGAGGAAAAGGCCCATGGCCTGTGGACAATGGTAGTGATAGACTGACTGCTGGAATCTAGCCTAAGGCGACAACCTTAGTGGTTAGGATCCCCTCAAGTGTACCACTCCCTTTTCATCCCTTAATTACTATATCAAGGACACTGACTTCTGCCGCCTCCCAGGGCCTCCCTACTCCTGCATTCCCCAGAAGCCTTTGGAGGGATGAACTCATTTCCCTTCATCCCCCTGAGTTCCACCTCTGCAGACCAGCCCAGCTCCTGCCCCTTCTCACCCTGAAGCACCTTTCTCTTTCTCAGAGTGAGAAGGAAGGGGACAGCACCAGGATATGGTTCTCACCACTCCTGCAGGGTTCGGGCAATGGCACTGAGGTCCTGGCGCTGGATGTCCCGCCCAATGCTGTAGTCAACCTCCAGCCGCTGGTTGCGCTGGTCCAGGGAGCCACGAAGCACATCAGCATACACAGCCTCAATCACAAGGTCTTCCAGCTGCCGCACGTTACGCAGGGCAAGAGCCTCCAGCAACACTGCATATGGGATACACTGGGGCCGCAGAGATCAGGCCAGGATTTGTGAGGCTCCGCAGTAGAAAAGGGCTTCCAAGAATCTTCCCTCCTTTTTCCCCTCCCCCAGCCCACCTGCCCTCCACTCCCATTCCTAAATCACTTCCTCTAAGAGGCTGGTTCTAAAGCAAAATAAATAAAAGTACTCCCACTTCAAAAACAGCATCATTAGAAGGACATTCTTAAATAAAATACAAAATGCTCCCCTACCACCCTTACCCCTCCCACACCACAGAGGGAGAAAAATGACACCTGCCTGGGTGTCACTCCTTTGGCCAAAGCTCAGGGTGTCACCCAGTCCTTAGTCAAGATCAGCTGGACATAGGGGAGGAAGCAGTAGTGAGAGAGGTCTGGAGTTACTGTTTATCATTTATACTCTGCCTACTTGGCACAGGCATTCCTTTGGAGGTATCTCTCAATAGAGAGCCTGGTTTAAAATAAATCCTGAGGACAACTGAGAGTCAAGTAACAATTGCGAGGCCGCATACTGGGCAGGCGGGGGAGGTGGGTGGCGATACTGGACAAAAACCAGCCTAATGGGAATAGAGAGATACTTCTGGGATATATATTTCTTATTCGAACAAAGAGAAGCCTAGCAAGTCATCAGGAGAGAGCCCGGTTTCCAGCCTGGAGGCTGTGTCCGCACAGGGCTTGATGAAGTGGGGAGGATGGTATTGCTGAACAACATGCTAGTTGCCATTCTGACCAAAAACACAAAAGATGTTTATTTAGAACTTAAGTTGATTGCAAAAGAAAAAGACAGAAAACTAAGGACAATATTCAGCCTAAACAGTTGCTAATGGAGTTTATATACAGACCTTGGAGGAGGGGAGGGCAGGAAATAGCCACAGTCCACACAAGAGCTGTCCTGGTGCAGACTCCCAGGGATATACGAAAGGATGCTCTAGACTAGGGGACTGCCACTCACCTTTACTTTAGCAGCCAGGGTGACAACTGATAGGTGTCGAAGCTTATTCTTCTGTGCCTCTGTTAGCGGGGGAAGATTCCGGGCTTCAGCTAGGGAAAAACGACAAAGTATAAGGAATCCTGATTGTGGTTTTGTGGGAAGCCCTAGCCTCCTTCCCTTGCTCCCTCCCCTCCCACTTTCCATGCCAATTCAGGTCTTGACCCTGATCCTCTGCACCCGGAGGTGGGATCTAAGTGGGATATCCCAGAAATTTCTTCCGAGTCCCTACAGAAATTGCCCTTCTATTTCCATTACTCCAGAGCACCAACCCCTCTGGTTACCTAAGTAGTCAGCGTATGTCCCATAAGCAAACACTGTGAGCAGCCGGAAGGTGGAGGCAAAGTCACTCTCAGCCAGCTGTGAGAATGAGGAAAAAGAGGAAGTGATAGGAAGTCTTCCCTCTCCACCCTCCCAGCCTTACAATGTTTTGAACGCCACTTTCTGGCCCTATCATTCCCGGCCAGTGTTAACTGTCCTGGCTCACCAAAAGGAGTTCTCTGCCTCTCTCATCACTCTCCCCACAGGATGGGCTCATTTCCACCTGCAGGCCTTTGTTTACACTATTCTCCCAATCCACAATGCTCTCTTGCTCCATATGCCATCCAATTCCCACCCTAAATTCAGAGTTGAGGACATTCAGTTTTCAGAGTCCAACAGACACACACACCAGACACTGCAAGTTGTGTTGTCTGGCCCTGAGAGTGTTTGATATTTCTAAATGTGAATATCTTTGGGCAGTCTGTAGTACTCCCCAATTCACCAGACTCCTGCCTCAGCCTCACTCATCTCTGAAAGCTGCACAGCCCACCTGACCAGGACACTATCTTGCATCACCCAGTCTAGTCCGCTCAGATCTCCTCTCTCCTCTCTTCCTATCACCAATCACTCATTCTGGCACCTTTTTTTTTTTTTTTTTTTTTGAGACAGTCTCGCTCTGTTGCCCAGGCTGGACTGGAGTGCAGTAGCACGATCTCGGCTGACTACAACCTCCATCTCCCAGGTTCCAGCCACTCTTGTGCCTCAGCCTCCCAAACAGGTGGGATTACAGGTGTGCACCACCACACCCAGCTAATTTTTGTTTTTGTTTTTGTTTTTTTTTTGAGTCAAGAGTCTTGCTCTGTCACCCAGGCTGGAGTGCAATGGTGCAATCTCGACTCACTGCAACCTCTGCCTCCTGAGTTCAAGTGATTCTCCTGTCTCAGCCTCCTGAGTAGCTGGGATTACATGCACCCACCACCACACCCGGCTAATGTTTGTGTTTTTGGTAGAGACATGGTTTCACCATGTTGGCCAGGCTGGTCTCAAACTCCCGACCTCAGGTGATCCAACCACCTCGGCCTCCCAAAGTGCTGGGATTATAGGCATGAGCCATTGTGCTGGGCTAATTTTTGTATTTTTAGTAGAGACAGGGTTTCACCATGTTGGCCAGCCTGGTCTCAAACTCCTGACCTCAGGTGATCCACCTGCCTTGGCCTCCCAAAGTGCTGGGATTACAGGCTTGAGCCACTGCACTCAGCCTCATTCTGGCACTAAATCAATCAATTCCTGCAGAAGGTTGCTACCTAAGAATATCTTTCAAGGTTATAGACCCAGTGTCTGGTATCACACAGAGCTATCCAGTAATTGGCTCTGAAGAAATACTTGTGGCCAGGGCGCAGTGGCTCACACCTGTAATCCCAGCACTTTGGGAGACCAAGGCGGGTGGATCATGAAGTCAGGAGTTCGGGACCAGGCTAGCCAACATGGTGAAACCCTGTCTCTACTAAAAATACAAAAATTAGCTGGGCATGGTGGCAGGTGTCTATAATCCCAGCTACTCAGGAGGCTGAGGCAGAGAATTGCTTGAACCTGGGAGGCAGAGGCTGTAGTGAGCCGAGATCGTGCCACTGCACTCCAGCCTGTGTGACAGAGCAAGACTCAGTCTCAAAAAAAAGAAAAAGAAAAAAAAGAAATACTTGCTAAATTAGTAATTTAGATTTATATTCATTCATCTTATCTCTTCAACTGGAATGTAAGCTTCAGAAGGGTTACCTCCATGCCTTGTACTTTTCTTGTACTCCCAGACCATAAGAAGGGTAGTAAATAGCCACTCAATAACTGCTACTTTTCCTTTTTTTTTTTTTTTGAGATTGAGTCTCGCTATGTCTACCAGGCTGGAGTGCAGTGGTGCCGTATCTACTCACTGCAACCTCCACCTCCCAGGTTCAAGTGATTCTCCTATCTCAGCCTCCCAAGTAGCTGAGAATGTAGTTGCGCACCACCACGCCCAGCTGATTTTTGTTTGTTTTTATTATACTTTAAGTTCTGGGATACATGTGCTTTTTTCTGTTGTTTATTTTTGAGACAGAGTCTCACTCTGTTGCCCAGGCTGGAGTGCAATGGCACGATCTCGGCTCACCGCAACCTCCACCTGCTGGGTTCAAGCAATTCTCCTGCCTCAGCCTCCCAAATAGCTGGAATTACAGGTGCCTGCCACTGTGCCTGGCTAATTTTCATGTTTTTAGTAGAGACATGGTTTCACCATCTTGGCCAGGATGGTCTTCAACTCCTGACCTCAGGTCATCCACCCACCTTAGCCTCCCAAAGTGCTGGGATTACAGGTGTGAGCCACTGCAGCCAGCCAAGGGCTTCTTTTTCATCACCTTCATTGATACTCTTTAGTTCCACTGCAGGGAAGTCAGCCAGTTTTCTCCATACCACAGAGTGAGTCAAAAGGTTAAACCACAGGCCCTAAATAACTTAGCTCACTTTACCCACATACCACTGTCATAGCATGTCAGGACTCCTTTGACTGTAAATTCTTTTTTTTTTTTGAGACGGAGTTCACTCTTGTTACCCAGGCTGGAGTGCAATGGCGCGATCTTGGCTCACTGCAACCTCCACCTCCTGGGTTCAGGCAATTCTCCTGCCTCAGCCTCCTGAGTAGCTGGGATTACAGGCACGCGCCACCATGCCCAGCTAATTTTTTGTATTTTTAGTAGAGACGGGGTTTCACCATGTTGACCAGGATGGTCTCGATCTCTTGACCTCGTGATCCACCCGCCTCTGCCTCCCAAAGTGCTGGGATTACAGGTGTGAGCCAACGCGCCTGGCTTGACTGTAAATTCTTAACTGCCACTTTTGTGTGAATGGTTCTCTCTGCTGTGTTCCTAGCAGTTTGCCATGTGTCTTTGGGAAAAAGACACATTCTCCCTTAGCTACCTTGAATAGATTAGCATATGCTGCACACAGGGAAGAACAGGGCATGCTAATTTAACGTGTTCACTCTCCACTTGTACAGACTTTGCACTTTCCCATAATCTCACTTTATTTCCACAATAACAGTGAGGGGCAGTATTGTCCCTATTTATAAAAGAGAAAGCTTAGGCCCTAAAACAAAAGTGACCTGATCAAGGTGACATGGCAAGAGCTGTAACACTGGTGAAGACCAGCTGGAAATCAGGTCTCCCATTCTGAACAACATGCTCTTTTGCTTAAAATGAAAAATATTGGGCTTTACAGATCCCTCATCTCCAAAGGGAAACTGGTTTGCTTATTTACTGGTTACTTTTGCAAGTTGGCATTTAATCAACACTGTTTACTTGTTCAACTGAATGGTTATGGGATTACAAAATGAGCCCTGCCCACCCATTCTCTAATTCAAACCTTTGCCCACGCTTCTCTGTGGGCTATTCTGGCCGGCAACCCACCTCTCTAACATTGGGCATGTCCAGTAGTTCTCCAAACACGTAGACACCAGGGGCCTCCAGCACCTGATGGATGAGTGTGGCCAGCGCTGCCCCCTTGGCCGACTTGGCTAGGAGCAGAAACTGCTCCTGGTTCTGCCCTGTCACCTTCACTTCCGCACTCATGACTGCACTGAGCTGGGGGGACCTGGGCTCAGGATGTCCAGAGCTGTAATGAAAGAGGACGTGAAGCTAGAGGTCCCTGATCGCTGGTAGGATGGGAAGCACAGGGCCAAGGGACTGGATTGTAAAGGCACGAAGTCAGTTCTGCATGAGTAATCAGATATGCAGCGGTCTAGAATTCTGATCTAGGAATCCTAAAGTCATCCCCCCGGGCCTAACCCCAAGCCCCACCACATGCACCCCACTGAACCCCAAAACACAGGTTGCAACGGAGAAAGGGGTGTCGCATGGTGTCCACCCTAACGACGACGCTGCCTCAGCTCTCCACTCCTGTCCCGCACGTGCCATAACCACGTGACCTCACCCCCAACGAAGCTTACAGGTGGCTCCACCCCCTCCCTTAAAGACACCGCCCAGAGACCGCGGGCTCCGGCCGACTGCTTCGTCGTACCCTGGGTCAGACTCTGCGGGCTGCTACCTGGAAGCTTCGACCTCCAGCGCACCGGGCGGGGCCGCCGCTCAGTCACCTCCGGCAGCTGTTCCAAGCCTTTCCTGCCACCTCCCTGCAGAGTCGCTCTGGCCACTAAACTCTATGGCGGGCTTCCGGCCGTACTTCCGCTCTAACGACGCAAGTTTCGGCAGGACATGCCCCGCCCCCGCTTTCTGACCGCTGAAGCTTTAGTGCGGGACGCAGGCATTCTACTCTCCGATTGGTCGCTGGGGGAAGAATGACGGGCCTCTTTTTTTCTACTTTGTTTCAATAAAACTTTATTAGTGGAGGAGCGCTAGCCACTAAATGAGGACGTCTCCGGCGGGTCCCTGGTCCCGGCTAACTCTGTGTCTGTTCTTAGCCGCTGGGGAGCTGGAGATCAGGACTGCACTGGGTGCCTGAGACAAGAGAAAAGCTGTAATGGAGTGAAGAAGAGGAAAAAAACGGGATGGGGGAATAAGGGAAAGAGAGGAAGCAAACAGTAATAATAGAAGTTTAGCAGCAGAGATCGCCTAAGTGGGGTTCATCCACTCACTTTTTTGAAGAGCAGGAGAAAAGAAGTGAGAAAGGTAAAAGAAATAATAATAGGTAACATTTATTGAGTGCTTACCATTGGTCAGATATCTTTTAAAATTTTATTCCGTTGAACCTTCACAAATGTTTCCAGTGTGACTTCAGGACACCCTCTACCATGATTACATACATATATATTAATACTTGTAGAATGATGCTTTCAGTATATGGACTCTTAATTTCTTGGGGAGGAAAAGACTATGTTATTCTCATTTTACAGAAAAGGAAAATGAGGCTCATAAAAATTCAAAGATTTGTCTGGAACTTTTCCAACTCAAAACCATCTTTCTATTTCAACATGATACTTTTATAAAAACAAAAACAACTAACATTTCTATAGTGTTTTATATTTCACAGCAGGCTGGCAGAAGGTCAAATGAGGGTAAAGTTAATGACATCTTGGCCTTTGTGTTAAGCTATGAGCATTACTTAATTCATCTGATACAACAATCTAGTAATTATCTCCACTTTCCAGATGGAAAAACTGAGACCCAGGAAAATTAAGAAACTTATAAGTAATGAAAAGATGAGAAAGTTAAAAAGAGAAAGATGAAGAGAAATAGGACTTGTAGTCTGTTAGGGCTAAAGGAACTGCAGACGCAGAGTTTAGAAAGTAAGCAGAAACAAAAAGGAAAAACAAAGGAGAAAGAGGAGAAAAAGAAATGAATGGAAAACGTGAAATGTAAAAGTGAGGAGAAGGAATCAAAGGCATAATAAAATATTCAAAGTTTGAAGGAACCAAGGAATTAATGAGTCCAAACTTATTTATTTATTTATTTATTTAGTGGCCACCTCTCCCTGCCCCAAGCTTATCTTCTTTGTTCTCTTTCTTTTTCTTTTTCTTTTTTTTTTTTTTTTTGCTGGGATTTTGCTCTTGACATCCAGGCTAGAGGGCAATGGTGCAATCTCGGCTCACTGCAACCTCCACCTCTGGGGCTCAAGCGATTCTCCTGCCTCAGCCTCCCGAGTAGCTGATATTACAGGCATAGGCAACCACGCCTGGCTAAATTTTGTGTTTTTAGTAGAGACGGGGTCCAAGCTTATCATTTTTAAAGAGAGAAGGGAAAAACATGTGAAATGAAAGAAGGATAAAATAACCCATATTTGTTCTATTATGCGCCAAGTGTTTTATTTGTTGATTTTTTTACTTCGTTTTGTTTTAGGCATGGGTTCACTCTGTTGCCCAGGCTGGACTGCAGTAATGCAATCACAGCTCACTGCAGCCTGGATTGTTCAAATTTTTATTTGATCTTTGCAACCCTATGAGGTGCATATTAGTGTCTCAGTTCACCTGTGAGGACACTGAGGAACACACAATTTAAATAGTTTGTTGAAGGTTACCAGTCTGTGATGGAACCGAGATCCATCCAAATGCAAGTTTGTCTGATTCCAACACTGTGTTAAGACAGAGAGGGGGGTTGAGTGTGGTGGCTCACGCCTGTAATCTCAGCACTTTGGGAGGCTGAGGTGGGCGGATCACTTAAGGCCAGGAGTTTGAGACCAGACTGGCCAATGCGGTGAAGCCCCATCTCTACTAAAAAAAAAATAAAAAAAAAAATTAGTGGAGTGTGGTGGCAGGCCCTTGTAATCCCCATTACTTGGGAGGCTGAGACAAGAGAATTGCTTAAACCTGGGAGGTAGGGGATGGAGGTTGCAATGAACTGAGATCGTGCCTCCGCACTCTGGCCTGGGCGACAGAGAGGAGAATCCTTCTCAAAAAAAAAAAAAAGAGAGAGAGAGAGTCGGGCATGGGGGAGATCAAGGCGGGTGGATCACTTGAGTTCTTGAGTTTGAGACGAGCCTGGCCAACATGGTAAAACCCCGTCTCTACTAAAAATACAAAAATTAGTCAGGTGTGGTGGCGCATACCTGTAGTCCTAGCTACTTGGAAGGCTGAAACGGGAGAATCTCATAAACCCAGGACGCAGAGGTTGCAGTGAATCAAGATTGTGCCATTGCACTCCAGCCTGGGCAACAGAGCAAGACTCCATCTCAAAAATAAACAAATAAAATTTAAAAAAAGAAAGAGAAGTGGGAAAAAAAGCAGAAAGGAAAGAAAGAGAAGAGAGGACAAAGAGATAACCTGAGATTTAGTCCTGATTTGGCCTTAAACTAGCTGTGACCTTAAAGCAAATCATGACACTTTGTGGTATCTCCTGTTCCATATCTGCCAAGAGAGATTAGATGTAAGGCCAATGTGGGTTCTGATGTTTTATAATTCTGTAGGAGAAAGAGGAGTAAGGGGAGAACATGCGAGAACGATGAGCAAGGAGAAAAAGAGAGTTTGGAGAAAGACAGGAGAGAGAATGGACTAAAGAAGTAGGGTTAGAGAGAGAAGAGGAGGAGCAGGAGGAAACGTGAAAAAGATAAGAAAAAGGAGTAGAAATGAGAAAAGAAGAAGGGAAAGTGGGAAGAAAAATAAAGGTGTCCCAAGAAGAAGACGGGGAACTAAGTAAACATGAGCAAAGTCCTGGAGGTAACATTCATTCATTCGTTACTAAGTGGCAGTTATATACAAGGGTATGTGCCAGGTGCTGTGTTTTTCATGCTAATTATAGAATAGATACACTGAAATAAAGCTAGAAAAGCTGACTGACATCCAAGGAATCAGACATGTAATAAAATATTCATCAGCCGGGCGCGGTGGCTCACGCCTGTAATCCCAGCACTTTGGGAGGCGGAGGCGGGTGGATCACGAGGTCAAGAGATCGAGACCATCCTGGTCAACATGGTGAAACCCCGTCTCTACTCAAAATACAGAAAATTAGCTGGGCATGGTGGCGCGTGCCTGTAATCCCAGCTGCTCAGGAGACTGAGGCAGGAGAATAGCCTGAACCCAGGAGGCGGAGGTTGCGGTGAGCTGAGATTGCGCCATTGCACTCCAGCCTGGGTAACAAGAGTGAAATGCCGTCTCAAAATAAATAAATAAATAAATAATAAAATAAAATAAAATATTCGTCATTGAGTCAAAAGGTATCTATTATTATTGCAGCTCCTGGAGAGGCAAGCAAAATCCACGCCCTCTTGCTGCTCATATTCTTGTGGTAGAACTCAGGCCTTAAATAAGTAGTTACAAGGTGATAAATAGGAAGAAAAACAAAACCAATGTAAGGGGCATGGGGAATGCAGGAGACATTTGTTATTTAAGGTCCTAAGGAGGGCCTCCCCAACAAGGTGACAAGGAGTAAGTTGGATGGATTTCTATGGAAATTTCACAGGCAGAGCAAACTACCAGTGCAAAGGCCCTGTGATGGGGACATACTGGATGTGTTTTCTGAGACAGAGTCTTGTTCTGTGACCCAGGCTAGAGTCCAGTGGCATGATCTCAGCCCACTGCAACCTCCGCCTCTCGGGTTCAAGCAATTCTCCTGCCTCAGCCTCCTAAGTAGCTGGGATTACAGGCATATCACACCACACCTGGATAATTTTTGTATTTTTAATAGAGACTGGGTTTGGCTATGTTGGCTAGGCCGGTCTTGAACTCCTGGCCTAAAGTGATCCTCCCACCTTGGCCTTCCCAAAGTGCTGTGATTACACCCGGCCTACGCCATTCCTTTTTTGAGACAATGAGATCCTATCTCAAAAGGAAAAAGAAGGCAGGCCAGGTATGATGGCTCACAGCTGTAATCCTAGCACTTTGGGAGGCCAAGGCATGTGGATCACGTGGTCAGGAGTTCAAAACCAGCCTGGCCAAGATAGTGAAACCCTGTCTCTACTGAAAATACAAAAATCAGCTGGGCGTGGCAGTGCATGCTTGTAAACCCAGCTACTTGGGAGGCTGAGGCAGGAGAATCACTTGAACTTGGCGGGGCGGAGGTTGCAGTGAGCAGAGATCAAACCACTGCACTACAGCTTGGGCTACAGAGTGAGACTCTGTCTTGAAAGAGAGAGAGAGAGGGAGGGAGGGAGAGAGAGAAAGGGAAAGAAAGAAAAGAAAAAGAAGGAAGGAAAGAAAAAGAAAGGAAAGAAAGAAAGAAAAAAAAAGAAAGAAAAGAAAAAGAAAGGAAGGAAGAAAGAGAGGATGAGGCCAGGCATGGTGGCTCACGCCTGTAATCCCAGCACTTTGGGAGGCCGAGGCGGGCGGATCACGAGGTCAAGATATTGAGATCATCCTGGCCAACATGGTGAAACCTCGTCTCTACTAAAAATATATAAAAATTAGCTGGGTGTGGTGGCGTGTGCCTGTAGTCCCAGCTACTCGGGAGGCTGAGGCAGGAGAATTGCTTGAACCCGGGAGGTGGAGGTTGCAGTGAGCTGAGATTGCGCCACTGCACTCCAACCTGGCGCCTGGCAACAACAAACCAAGTCTCTATCTCAAAAAAAAAAAAAAAAAAAAAAAAAAAAAAAAAACAGAAAAGAAAGGGAAAGAAAGAAAGAAAGCTGCCCTGGTGTGATTCCGTCCTGCGTGGCTGTTCTCTGGACTAGTAGTTGTTTATGTCCGAGCCTTCTCTCTCGCCTAAGAGTGTGTCACTACCCCATAGAAGATTAAACAGACATGTACATAAGCCGCCTGAGGCCCCAGAACTGTCTTTTGGGTTGTTAACTAAAGGCCAACAAAGATTATCACTTTAAGGTGGGTAATGATTAAAATGAGCACCAGTTATCTTTAAGAATGGTCAGTTTAGGGGCTGGTGCAAAGGATGAATTGCACATTGTTGAAGCAGAGGCAATGACTTAGGAAGGCAGTTCAATTAAAGTAACACTAGCAACTTTGAAAGTGTCTGTGCAGCCAACAGTTTCCCTGGGGACTTTGAAATAACACCACCAGTGGTCCTCTGGTTGAAGTGTGGTTCAGGGCTAGTGCATATTAGTGGACAGCACTTAGTAGCTGTGGAAGAAGATGCAGAGTCAGAAAATGAAGAGGAGGAGGATGTGAAATTCTTAAGTATATCTGGAAAGTGATCTGCCCCTAGAGGTGGTAGCAAATTTCCACAGAAAAACGTTAAACTTGCTGCTGATGAGGAAGATGATGAAGAAGAAGATGATGATGATTCTGATTATGAGGAAACTGAAGAAAAAGTGCCAGTGAAGAAATCTATATGAGATACTCCAGCCAAAAATGCACAAAACTCAAATCAGGGCTGGCCATGGTAGCTCACGCCTGTAATTCCAGCACTTTGAAAGGTCAAGGTGGGCAAATCATGAGGCCAGGAGTTCGAGACCAGCCTGGCCAACATGGTGAAACCCTGTCTCTACTAAAAATACAAAAAATTAGCTAGGTGTAGTGGCAGGCACCTGTAATCCTAGCCACTCAGGAGGCTGAGGCAAGAGAATCACTTGAACCTGGGAGGCGGAGGTTGCAGTAAGCCAAGATCAAGCCACTGCACTCCAGCCCAGGTGACAAAGTGAGACTCTGTCTCAAAAAAAAAAAAAAAAAAAGTCAAATCATAATGGAGAAGACTCAAAACCATCAACACCAAGATCAAAAAGACAAGAATCCTGCCGAGAGTGGTGGCTCAAGCCTGTAATTCCAGCACTTTGGGAGGCCGAGGCGGATGGATCACGAGGTCAAAAGATCGAGACCATCCTGGTTAACATGGTGAAACCCCGTCTCTACTCAAAATACAGAAAATTAGCTGGGCATGGTGGCGCATGCCTGTAATCCCAGCTACTCAGGAGGCTGAGGCAGGAGAATTGCCTGAACCCAGGAGGCGGAGGTTGCGGTGAGACGAGATCGCGCCATTGCACTCCAGCCTGGGTAACAAGAGCGAAACTCCGTCTCAAAAAAAAAAACAAAAAAAAAAAAGACAAGAATCAAAAAAAAAAAAAAAAAAACTCTTTAACACACCAAAAGGATCTAGTTCTGTAGAAGATATTAAAGCAAAAATGCAAGGAAGCATAGAAAAAGGTGGTTCTCGTCCCAAAATGGAAGCTAAGTTCATCAGTTCTGTGAAGAATTGCTTCCAGATGACTGACCAGGAAGCTATTCAAGATCACTGGCAGTGGAGGAAGTCTCTTTAAGAAAACAGGCCGGGCGCGGTGGCTCACGCCTGTAATCCCAGCACTTTGGGAGGCTGAGGCGGGCAGATCACGAGGTCAAGAGATCCAGACCATCCTGGCCAACATGGTGAAACCCCGGTCTCTACTAAAAATACAAAAATTAGCCGGGCATGGTGGTGCGTGCCTGTGGTCCCACCTACTAGGGAGGCTGAGGCAGGAGAATTGCTTGAAACCGGAAAACGGAAGTTGCAGTGAGCCGGGATCTCGCCACTGCACTCCGGCCTGGTAATAGAGCGAGACTCTGTCTCAAAATAAAAAATAAAAAATAAAAGAAAACAGTTTGGCTGGGCGCGTGGCTCATGCCTATAATCCCGGAACTTTGGGAGGCCAAGGTGGGCGGATCGCCTGAGGACAGGAATTCAACACCAGCGTGGTCAAGATGGTGAAACCCTATCTGTACTAAAAATACAAAAATTAGCCAAGTGTGGTGGTGCATGCCTGTAATCCCAGCTACTCAGGAGGCTGAAGCGGGAGAATTGCTTGAACCCGCGAGGCAGAGGTTACAGTGAGCTAAGATCACGCCACTGCACTCCAGCCTGGGTGACAGAGCAAGACTCCATTGCCAAAAAAAAAAAAAAGCTTAAAAAGTTTGTTAAAAATTTTCCATCCTTGCAACAGCTGGGGCTGCGAGAAAAAAAAAAAAACAACTCCTTCTTATTTCGTTTCTATAACCGTTGATATCTGGCTTTTTTTTTTTTTTTTTTAAGACGGGGTTTCACCATGTTGGTCAGGCTGGTCTTGAACTCCCGACCTCAGGTGATCCACCCACCTTGGCCTCCGAAGTGCTTGGATTATAGGTGTGAGCCACCACACCTGGCCTTTTTTTTTTTTTTTTTTTTTTTTGAGACAGTGTCCTGTTCTGTCGCCAGGCGCCAGGCTGGAGTGCAGTGGCACAATCTCGGCTCACTGCAACCTCCGCCTCCTGGGTTCAGGCAATTCTCCTGCCTCAGCCTCCCAAGTAGCTGGGACTACAGGCGCACGCCACCATGCCCAGATAATTTTTGTGTTTTTAGTAGAGATGGGGTTTCACCATATTGGCCAGGATGGTCTCAATCTCTTGACCTCATGATCTGCCCGCCTCAGCCTCCCAAAGTGCTGGGATTACAGGTGTGGGCCACCGCGCCTGGCCCTGGCTGTCCTTTTTATAATGCAGAGTAAGAAGTTCCCCTACCGTGTTTGGTAAATGTTGTTCAGGTTCCATTGCCAGGAATGTGTTGTCCAAAATGCCTGTTTAGTTTTTAAAGATGGAACTCCACCCTTTGCTTGGTTTTAAGTATGTATGGAATGTTATGATAGGACATAGTAGTAGCAGTGGTCAGACATGGAAGTGGTAGGAAGACAAAAATATACATGTGAAATGAAACTCAGTATTTTAATAAAGGAAAAAAACAGAGCCGGGCACGGTGGCTCATGCCTGTAATCCCAGCACTTTGGGAGGAGGCCAAGGCAGGCAGATCACCTGACGTCGGGAAATTGAGACCAACCTGGCCAACGTGGTGAAGCCCTGTCTCTACTGAAATACAAGAAGTTAGCCAACCGTGGTGGTGCCAGCCTATATAGTCCCAGCTACTCGGGAGGCTGAGGCAGGGGAATCACTCAAAGCTGGGAGGCAGAGGTTACAGTGAGCCGAGATCGCACCACTGAACTCCAGCCTGGCAACAGAGCAAGACTCCATGTCAAAAACAACGACGACAACGAAACAAAACAAACAAAAAAAAACAGTCTGGGCAAGGTGGCACATGCCTGTAATCCCAGCACTTTGGGAGGTCAAGGTGGGCAGATCACTTGAGGTCAGGAATTCGAGACCAGCCTGGCCAACATGGCGAAACCCTGTCCCTACCAAAAATACAAAAAAGTTATCTGGACTTGGTGCCGTGAGACTGTAATCCCAGCTACTTGGGAGGCTGAGGCAAGAGAATCGCCTGAACCCAGGAGGTGAAGGTTGCAGTGAGCTGAGATTGCACCACTGAACTCTAGCCCAGGCAACAGAGACTTCTCAAAAAAAAAACCAATAAAAATAAAATAAATGAATTCAACATACAAAAAGCATAGTCACAAAATAAGAGGTTGATAAATATAGTCATATTAAAATTAAGAACTTCTGATAATTAAAATATATCAAGAAAAAAATAAATGAAGATCACAAATACCTTTAAAAAGAGCAGATATTTGCAACATATATAACTGGCAAAATATTAGCATCCAGAATATATAAAAAACTACAAATTTGACCGGCTATGGTGCTCACGCCTGTAATCCCAGCACTTTGGTAGGCCAAGGCGGGTGGATCACCTGATATCAGGAGCTGGAGACCAGCCTGGCCAACATGGCAAAACCCCATCTCTACTGAAAATACAAAATTAGCCAGGCATGGTGGTGCATGCTGTAGTCCCAGCTACTTGGGAGGCTAAGAGGCAGGAGAATCGCTTGAACCCAGGAGATGGAGGTTTCAGTGAGCTGAGACCATGCTATTGCACTCCAGCCTGGGTGACAGAGCAAAACTCCATCTCAAAAAAAAAAAGCAAAACAAAACAAAAAAAACCTACAAATCAATAAGAAAAACACGAACAACTTAAATGAGCAGGCATTTCCCAGAAGAGGAAATTAAAAAGGCTAATAAATATATAAAAAGATGCTCAACTGCACTAGTAATCAGAGAAATGCCAGAAGAGTCCACATGGAAATACTATTGTATACCCACTAGATTGGCAAAAATTAAGAAGTCTCAAAATACAAGTGCTGGGGAGAATGTGGATCAATTAGTATTCAAATATTGATGAAAACTGGTCAGGCACAGTGTAATCCACCTGTAATCCCAGCACTTTGGGAGGCTGAAGTGGGCAGATCACCTGAGCTCAGGAGTTCGAGACCAGCCTGGCCAACATGGCAAAACCCTATCTCTATTAAAAATACAAAAATTAGCCAGGCATGGTGGAACATGCCTGTAATCCCACCTACTCAGGAGTCTGAGGCAGAATTGCTTGAACCCAGGAGGTGGAGGTTTCGGTGAACCAAGATTGTGCCACTGCACTCCAGCCTAGGCGACACAGTGAAACTCTTATCTCAAAAATAAATAAATAAATAAATACAAATTTTAAAAATTGGTGAAAACTGAAAACAATTTGGCATTCTCTTTCAAAGTTGATTTTTTTTTTAGACAGGATCTTGCTGTGTCACCTAGGCTGGAGTGTAGTGTTGTGATCTCAGCTCACTGCAACCTCTGCCTCCAAGTTCAAGGGCTTCTCGTGCCTCAGCCTCCAAGTAGCTGGGATTACAGGTATGTGCCACCATGTGCAGCTAATTTTTTTGTATTTTTAGTAGAGATGGGTTTTCGTCATGTTGGCCAGGCTAATCTTGAACTCCTGACTGCAAGTGATCTGCTTACCTCAGTCTCCAGAGTGCTGGGATTAGGGGCGTGAGCTGCAGCGCCAGGCCAAAGTTGATTTTTCTTATACCTCACAACCTAGCAGTCTCACTCCTAGGTATATACCTTAGAGAAACTCTTGCACATACACAAGACAGAAATACAATAATGTTCACAGCAACAATGTTTATAATAGCAAAAAAAAAAAAAGCAATTCATAAATGTATCAACAGGAGAATAGACGAAGTATTATATGTTTGGTATATTCACTCAGTAGCATTTACCCTCCAGTGAAAACGTGAACTGCAGCCACATGCAACAATATGGCTAAATCCTGGAAATATAATAGTGAGTGAAAAAACAAGTAAACAGTGCTAGAAGGCTACATATAATATGATTTTATTTATTGATTTATTGAGACAAGGTCTGGCTCTGTGGCCCAGGCTGGAGCACAGTGGTGCAATCTTGACTCACTGCAGCTTCAACCTCCCAGGCTCAAGTGATCCTCCCACCTTAGCCTCCGAGTAGCTGGGATTACAGATGTGTGCCACCATGCCCAGATAATTTTTGTATTTTTAGTAGAGACAGGGTTTCACCATGTTGGCTAGGCTGGTCTCAAACTCCTGACCTCAAGTGATCCACCTGCCTTGGTCTCTCAAAGTGCTGGGATTACAGGCATGAGCCAAGCACCCAGCCTAATTTTTATTTTTGGAGACAGGGTCTCACTCTGCCTCCGAGGCTCTCACTCTGCCTACCAGGCTGGAGGGCAGTGGTGCAATCGTAGCTCACTGCAGCCTCAAACTCCAGAGTTCAAGCAATTATCCCACCTCTGCCTCCTCAGTATCTGGGACTACATTTTTTTTTTTGAGACAGGGTTTTGCTGTTGTTGCCCAGGCTGGAGTGCAAAGGTGCGAACTCAGCTCGCCATAACCTCCACCTCTGGGTTCAAGTGATTCTCCTGCCTCAGCCTCCCGAGTAGCTGGGAATACAGGCATGCGCCACCACACCCGGCTAATTTTGTATTTTAGTGGAGACAATATTTCTCCATGTGGGTCAGGCTGGTCTCAAACTCCCAACTTCAGGTGATCTGCTGGCCATGGTCTCCCAAAGGGGTGGTATTACAGGCATAAGCCACTGCGCCTGGCCCTTTTTTTTTTTTTTTTTTTTGAGATAGAGTTTGACTCTTGTCACCCAGGCTGGAGTGCAATGGCACAATCTCGACTCACTACAACCTCCACCTCTCGAAGCAATTCTCCTACCTCAGCCTCCCAAGTAGCTTATTACAGGCGCACACCACCATGCCTGGCTAATTTTTGTGTTTTTAACAGAGACAGGTTTTCAGCATGTTGGCCAGGCTAGCCTCGAATTCCTGACCTCAGGTGATCTGCCCACCTCGGCCTCCCAAAGTGTTGGGATTACAGGCATGAGCCATCCCACCTGGCCTAATTTTCTTTTGATAGAGATGACATCTTGCTATGTTGCCCAGGCTGGTCTCAAACTCCTGAGGTCAAGTGATCCTCCCACTTTAGCCTCCCAAAGTGCTGGGATTACAGGTGTTAGCAACTTTGCCCACCCTATTTATTTTTTTGATTTACAAAAACATGGAAGGCTTCATGAATGTGCGTGTCATCCTTGTGCAGGGGGCATGCTAATCTCTGTATCGTTACAATGTTAGTATTTGTGTTGCCAAAGTGAGTGTGGTCCTGTGATCTCAGTTCACTGCAACCTCTGCCTCCTGGTTTCAAGCGATTCTCCTGCCTCAGCTTCCCAAGTAGTTGGGATTACAGGCGCCTGCTACCATGCCTGGCTAATTTTTTTGTATTTTTCGTAAAGACAGTATTTCCCCATGTTAGCCAGACTGATCTTGAACTATTGGCCTCAGGTGATCCACCTGCCTCAGCCTCCCAAAATGCTAGAATTACAGGTGTGAGCCACTGCGCCTGGCCAATAGACTGTTTTTTGGGTTTTTTTTTGGCAGAGTGTTGCTCTGTTACCAGGCTAGAGTGTAGTGGCGTGATCTCATCTCACTGCAATCTCTGCCTCCTGGGTTCAAGCGATTCCCCTGCCTAAGCCTACTGAGTAGCTGGAACTACAGGTGCAAGCCACCATGCCTGGCTAATTCTTTTTTTTTTTTGAAACAGAGTCTCACTCCGTTGCCTGGACTGGACTGCAGTGGCGTAATCTCGGCTTACTGCAACCTCTGCCTCCCCGGTTCTAGTGATTCTCCTGGCTCAGCCTCCTGAGTAGCTGGGATTACAGGAGCCCACCACCACGCCCAGCTAAATTTTTAGTAGAGGCAGGGTTTCACCATGTTGGCCAGGCTGGTCTTGAATTCCTTATCTCATGATTCGCCCACCTCGGCCTCCCGAAGTGCTGGGATTACAGGTGTGAGCCACTGTGCCCACCCTAATTTTTTTGTATTTTAGTAGAGATGGGGTTTCACTATGTTGGCCAGTATGATCTAGATCTCCTGACCTCATGACCCACCTGCCTTGGCCTCCCAAAGTGCTGGGATTACAGTCATGAGCCACCGTGCCCGGCCCGGTAGTAGTATTTTTATAGAGCATGAAATAAGTAAGATGGCGGAGCACGGTGGGTCACACCTGTAATCCCAGCACTTTGGAACAGCAAGGTGGGAGGATCGCTTGAGCCCAGGAGTTGGAGATCAGCCTGGCCAACGTGGAAAAGCTCCATTTCTACAAACAATACCAAAAAATTAGCTAGGCATGGAGGTGCATGTTTGTGGTCCCAGCTAGGCAGGAGGCCAAGATGGAAGGATTGCTTGAACAACATCACGACCTGGCATTCATATGCAAAAAAGGAAAAAAGAGACTAAACTATATTACTAAAGTGTACATCCATTTGTGAGAAAGCTATATATATGTGTGCGTATATATATGTATATATAGTATATATGTATACATACATACATATAGCATATATATGTGTGTATGTGTGTGTGTGTGTGTGCATACATTTTTTTTTTTTTTGAGATGGAGCTCTTACCCAGGCTGGAGTGCAGTGGCACGATCTCGACTCACTGCAACCCCCGCCTCCTAGGTTCAAGTGATTCTCCTTCCTTAGCCTCCCTAGTAGCGGAGACTACATGTGTGCACCACCACGCCTGGCTACTTTTTGTATTTTTAGTGGAGACAGAGTTTCATCATGTTAGCCACACTGTTCTTCAATTCTTGACCTCAAGTGATCTGTCTGCCTCAGCCTCCCAAAGTACTGGGATTACAGGCGAGAGCCACCGTGCCTAGCCAGAAAACTATATTTTAAAAACAGGGGCCAGGCATGGTGGCTCATGCATGTAATCCCAGCACTTTGAGAGGCTGAGGTGGGCAAATCATCTGAGGTTAGGAGTTGAACAGCCTGGCCAACATGGTGAAACTCCATCTCTACTAAAAATACAAAAATTAGCTGAGTGTGATGGCATGTGCCTATAATACCAGCTACTCTGGAGGGTGAGGCAGGAGAGTCATTTGAACCCAGGAGACAGAGGTTGCAGTGAGCCAAGATTGCACCACTACACTCCAGCCTGGGTGAAAAGAGTGAAACTCTGCCTCAAAATAAAATAAAATAGGCCGGGCCTGATGGCTCACACCTGTAATCCCAGCACTTTGGGAGGCTGAGATGGGTGGATGACCTGAAGTCAGGAGTTCCAGACCATCCTGACCAACATGGAGAAACCCTGTCTCTACTAAAAATACAAAAATTAACCCAGACCGGTGGCGAGGGCCTATAGTGCCAACTACTGGGGAGGTGGAGGTTGCAGTGAGCCGAGATCACGCCACTGCCCTCCAGCCTGGGCTACAAAGCAAGACTGCATCTCAAAGTAAAATAAAATAAAAATAAAAACGGGCAGGGAGCAGTGGCTCATGCCTGTAATCCTAGCACTTTGAGAGGCTAAGGTGTTGAGTTGAGGCCAGGAGTTGGAGGAGACCAGCCTAGACAACACAGTGAGACCCCTCCACCTCTATAAAATAATAATTAAAAAATAGCTGAGCTGGTGGTGCACACTTGTAGTCCCAGCTACTCGGGAGGCTAAGGGAGGAGGATTTGGTTGAGCCCAGTAGTTCCAGGCAGCAGTGAACTATGATTACACCACTGCACTCCAGCATGGGAGACACAGTGAGACCCTATCTCAAAAAGAAAAAAAAAGTAAACTACAAAAGTTGAAGAGTTTAGATTTAAGTTTATAAAAACGAGAAGGAATTGGAGAAGTAGAGGAGATGGTGAATAGAGAGCTTCTTCTGGGAGAGCTTTCCTGTAAAGGGAAGCAGAGAAGGGCACAGGCTGGGGCCAGACAGCCAGTTGAGAAGGACTTACTGTTTGTCTGTTTTATTTTTTTGAGGCAGAATCTTGCTCTGTTGTCCAGGCTGGAGTGCAGTGGCACAATCTCGGCTCACTGCAACCTCCGCCTCCCCGGTTCAAGTGATTCTCCTGCCTCACCCTCCAGAGTAGCTGGGATTATAGGCACATGCCATCACACTCAGCTAATTTTTGTATTTTTAGTAGAGATGGGGTTTCACCATGTTGGTCATGGCTAGTCTCAAACTCCTGACCTCGTGATCCACCTGCCTCGACCTCCCAAAGTGCTAGGATTAAAGGTGTGAGCCACCATGACCGGCCGAGAAGGATTCGTTTTAAGCTGGGAGGAATTACAGTGTGTTTGTGTGCTGCTGACAATGATCAAATAGACAGGAGGAGCATGATGCTATGAGAAAGGGAGGGACAGTTGCAGGAGTGATGACTCTGGGTGGGTGGCAGAGTTTGAGATCCCCACAGTAGGTGCAGTGGGGCTGGGGTGTGCTGTGGAAGTGAGGAAGTTTTCCCCTGCTTCTTTCTATTTTCTTAGAAAAGCAGCAAGGAAGCTCATTAGCTGAGAGAGAGAAGAGTTCAGAAGTAGAATAATATTGGATGTTTGAGGACAGAAAACAGACAGAAATTCACCTTAAATGATCCTGCTCATAGTGGCTCATGCCTGTAATTCCAGCACTTTGGGAGGGCAAGGTGGGAGGATTGCTTGAGCTCAGGAATTCAAGACCAGCCTGGCCAATACGGCAAAACCCCATCTCTGAAAATAAATTAATTAATTAAAAATGAGCCCAGAGATAGTGATGAAGATACCAGCAGAAGCAGAAACAGGTCAAGAATGTATAAAGACTGTGGAGTGTGGGTAGGTGCTCAAATTCATCTGAAGTCACATTTATCAATGCACATTTCACTGTCTGCCTACCAGACTCTAAGCTCCACCAAGACAGTGGTGATTTCATTCCTGCTCTCCACCTCTTGCATAGGCGTTTTTACAAGAATATATCCTCAGGCGTGGCACAGTACCTGGCATGTCATGGGCATTTTAAAAATATTTTGTTACTAGCCTGGACAACATGGCCAAACCTCATCTCTGCAAAAAGAAAGAAAGAAAAGAAAAGGAAAGGAAAGAAAGAGAGAGAGAGACAGAAAGAAAGAAGGAAAGAAAGAAAAAGAAAGAAAGAAGAAAATTAGCCCAGCGTGGTGGTAGTACCAGAACTTGGGGGCTGAGGTGAGATGATTGCTTGAGCCCAGGAAGTCAAGGCTGCAGTGAGCCATGATTGTGCCACTACACTCCAGCCTGGGCAACAGAGACCCTGTTTCAGGAAAAAAAAATTGTGTAAAGAATAAATGAATCGGCCGGGTGTGGTGGCTCATGCCTGTAATCCCAGCACTTTGGGAGGCCAAGGCGGGCGGATCACTTGAGGTCGGGAGTTTGTGACCAGCCAGACCAACATGGAAAAACCCCGTCTCTACTAAAAATACAAAAATTAGCCAGGTGTGGTGGTGCATGCCTGTAATTCCAGCTACTTGGGAGGCTGAGTCAGGAGAATCACTTGAACCCGGGAGGCGGAGGTTGCAGTGAGCTGAGATTGCACCATTGCACTCCAACCTGGGCAGCAAGAGCGAAACTCTGTCTAAAAAAAAAAAAAAAAGAAAGAATGAATGAATGAATCAAGAATAATAGAAATAATTAATGACCCAAGATCCTCAGTGTCAAAGGCACTTATACTGAGCATGAATATTCACTTGATAAATTTGGTCCATGCCAGTGACAGGAGTTCACCTGGAGCATATCCTCATGATACTCTGGGGCTTACAGGGCCCAGGATGTGGCAGGAGGTGCACACCTAACTCACCTGGCCCCTTGGCTGGGTTCACATCCAGTGTACACTGTCTATCCCCCACCACTGGGAGACATAGGAGGACAGGCAAGCAAGAGGGCAGCCGCTGCAGATGTTGGTCAGAACAGCAGCTTCCTTCCTTCTAGGAGGCAGGAGCAGCAGGCCAGTTCACAATGCAGCAGATGAAGGGGCAGAATCTGGAGGGGTGTGGACACGAGCACGGGCTCAACCTGAAGCATTTGGCACAGGGCAGAGATCAGTGGGGAGCTGGCAGCTAGAGAGGAAAGACAGGAGGACAGCAGGGGAGAGAATTAAGAGTTCAGAGTGGGCAGGGGTCTCAGGAGAAGTTCACTAAGCAGTACATGCTGAGCATCTACTACATGCCAAGGCAAGGCACTGCAGTAGGAGTCGGGATACACAGTAAACAAGACAAATAAGATCTTGGCTCTCTAACGTATTGGGGGGCAGGAGGGAGCAGACAATAAACAGTAAACACATATAAAATTATTTCAGAAAATGATGAGTTCGGCCAGGTGCAGTGGCTCATGCCTATAATGCCAGCATTTTGGAAGGCCGAGGCGGGTGGATCACTTGAGGTCAGAAGTTCAAGACCAGCCAGGCCAACATGGTGAAACCCTGTCTCTACTAAACTACAAAAATTAGCCGGGCATGGTGGTGTGCACCTGTAATCCCAGCTATTTGGGAGGCTCAGGCAGGAGAATCGCTTGAACCTAGGAGGCAGAGGTTGCAGTGAACCAAGATCACAACACTGCACTCCAGCCTGGGCTACAAGAGCAAAACTCCGTCTCAAAAAAAAAGAAGAAGAAAAGAAGTGATGAGTTGGAAAGACAAACATAATGACGAAATAGAGTGGAGGCCACTTTAGATTTTAAGAAAGGATGAAGGAGCCAACCAAGTAAAGATGGGGAGAAGGGTGGCAAAACATTCCAGGAAGAGGAAATCAAAAGTGCAAGGGCCAGGCGCAGTAGCTCACGCCTATAATCCCAGCACTTTGGGAGGCCAAGGAGGGTGGATCTTTTGAGGTCAGGAGTTCAAGACCAGCCTGGCCAAAATAGTGAAACCCTGTCTCTATTAAAAATACAAAAATTAGTGGGGTGGTAGTGGTGTGAATCTGTAATCCCAGCTACTTGGGAAGCTGAGGCAGGAGAATCGCTTGAGCCTGAGAGGCAGAGGTTGCAGTAAACTGAGATCATGCCACTGCACTCCAGCCTGGGGGACAGAGAGAGACCCTGTACAAAAAAAAAAGAATGACTTTTGATGTTCTAGAACAGCAAGTAGTCTGATCCAGCAGGAGCACTGTGTATGAGGGGGTACAGGCTGGGGGGCTTCTCCTTACAAGGAGTTCAGATTTATTCCAAGCAATGAAAAGCCACTCGAATATTTTAAGCAGGGAAGAGCATGACACGGTTTTGATTTTTAAAATATTATCAATATTGCTAAACTAGTTTGTAAAGACAAGGACAGATGCAAGGGACCAGTGAAGAAGCTATTATGATAATCTGGATGAGACATGATGGCTTAGACCAGGACTATAGCAATTAAGACAGAGAGAAGGAGATGGATTCAGGATATATTTTGGACACAGAGCTCACAGGAATTTTGGTGAATTAGATACAGGGAGGGAATCAGTGAAAAAAAGGGGAAAGGAGGGATGTTTCCTAGATTTTTAGCCTGAACAACTAGTAGGTGTCAAGCCTGGGGATCACTGGGGAGAGGTGGATTGGGGGTGGGAAAATTCAAGACATCTATTTTAGTCACATTAGCTTTGCATGGCTATTAGACATCCAAGTGGAGATGTCAAGCAGGTTGTTGGATAAATGAGTCTGGCGCTCTGGATATAAATTTAGGACTCACTGACATTTACATAGTATTTAAGGCCTGGGACCGGATGAGATCACTGGACAGAGAATGTGGAAAGAGAGAATGGCTGGCCAAGGACTAAGCCCTCGGAGGCTCCAACATTTAGAGGTTACCCGAGGAAGACTAAGAACAGCCAGTGAGGCTGGAGTGAAAGGAAGGGAGTGTGGTGTCCTAGACGTGCCCTGAGGTAAAACAGGATAGTGTGGTAGCGAGGGATGGGGTCCAGGTGGTGGGAGAAGGGGCAGGGGAGGCTCCTTCTGATAGAGAGTTTAGGGAAGGCCTCCCAGAAGGCGTTGGACCTAAGTGAGACTGGAATGAAAACAGTGAGTCATTGTGAAAAGCCAGGGAAAAGCATTCCAGATAGAGGGAGCAGCAAGTGCAAAGGCCCTGAGGCAGGTTAAGCTTATCTGCATCCGGGAACATCCATCAGGTCCCCTGTGGCTGAGGCATAGAAATCTTTAGAAAAGGAAATCAGAGAGCAGCTAGAAGTGCTGGAAACGCCCAGGAATTTTGACCTGATCCACTAAATGCACGGTAGCAGGGCCAGAGTGGAATGGGGGACCAAGCTGTGGGGATAATCCGAAGATGGTGCAAGGTACTTCCCTCCCAGTCCTTCCCTCCACCCCTGGCCCCCAGTCTTGACCTCAGAGAGTTTCCACAGCGGGCAAAACAAAGTCGGGGGACGGCAGTGGTGCCTCACGCCTATAATCCCAGCACTTTGAGAAGCTGAGCGGGGAGGATCGCCTGAGCCCAGGCATTGGAGACCAGCCTGGGCAACACAGTGAGACCCCATCTCTACAAAACAAAGTTGGGAATGCGGAGCATTGAGTGACTCAGAATCTCAGAAACGGATTGAGGCTACCATAGGTGTCCCTGGAGTCAGGATGAAGGAGGTGAGGAGACCTGCCATCAGAACCCAGGGAGCCGGAAGGTCGCTGGACCCCGCCACCCTCTCCAGCCCTCCATCTGGGACAGAGCCGGGCGCGACTCCTGCAGCGCGGCAGCGGGAGGGTTAAACCGTGCGTGGCCCCTGGCGGGAGGGGGAAGCGGAGACGGAGCGGTCCCCGCCGCCGCGCCGAGCCCGGCCGAGCCCAGCCGAGCCGAGCCGAGCCGAGCCGAGGCGAGCATCTCCCGCCGCCGCCGCCGCCCCGCGCCCCGGGCGCCCGCCCCCCACCCGCTCCAGCGCCCTGCCGCGGGCCAAACCTCCCGACCATGCCCTGCACCCCGCACGTTCCTGCGGCCCCCCAGCCCCGCGCAGCCCCGAGCGCCCGCAGTCGTCGCGCCACCGCGCCAGGCATGCAGGTGAGCGAGAGGGACCCCCATACCCCCACCCGCGGGGAGCCCGGCCCTGCCCTTCCCGGCTCCGCGCCCTTCGCCTGCTGCCCCTCCCGGCGCGGTCCCTCGCCCAAGCCGAAGCCTTCAGCCTCCTGGCGCCCCTTCCCCAAAGGGCTCTCCATCCTCCGCGGTCCTGGCTCCCTCCCTCGCTCCCTGGCGCGGCCGTCCCCATCCCCGCGGCTGCCTCCATCCTGCCTCGCCTCGGCGGGCGGCTCCGCGCAGCCTCCTGCTTCGGGTCCCCGGTCTGCTCTCGGCGCTCCCTGCCGCGGAGTCCCTTCGTCAACCTCCTTTTCCTGGTCTCCCCCTACTCTCGCCGCTCTCCAGCCCTGTGCGGGGAGTGCGGGCCTGCAGGATGGGTGGCCTGGGGGCCACGCTGGGGAGGGGGCCCGGCTCCCGCACCCCGTGGCTCCCTCCCCACCCCCAGCCGGTCTCCTGCGCACAACAGGTCGGTGAGGAGCGGGGAGAGGGGTGGGGGTAGCGCGCCAGCCCGGGGACTGCGGGCTTCCTGGAGGGGGCGGCTGAAGCCGTGCGGGGCCCAGAGGCTGGGTTGGCGCTGGTTGGGGGGAATGCACAGGCGGAGGGGCGAGAGTCCTGGAGTCAGCTGGCCACAGATGCGCCCGGGAGCCCTTCTCCGCTTCACTGGTTCGCTCTACAAGCCTCGCTCCCTCCCTCTAGCTTTCTTCGCTTCCCCTCTCTCCCTTCTTTCCACCATGCCCCCATCCCTATCTCTTTCGGTTTCTCTACATCCCTTTACATTTAGGGGAGCAATTCCCAACTCCTCCATCTTTGCTGCTCCCCGCCTCTGTTTCCCGGCCCCTTCCTCCTGTCATTTTGTCTTCAGCATTTATGTTCTCTGCTTTTCCACTTCCTTTCTCCCCATCCTGGGCTCTTCCCCCTCTTCCCCCTTCCCCTTCCCCCCTCCACTCCTCTGGCTGTCCTGCCTGGACCACTGTCTCCTTCTCCTCCTGCCCCTTCTTCCCCTGCACCTGTGACCCCTTCACGCTCTCCGTTTCCCCTCCCCGACCTTCGGCAGCCTCCAGAGTTCGGGTCTTCTGTACCCACTCTCCTCCTCTCTTCCCAGTCCACTCTTTTTCAGGACTGTCTACTCTCTCTCACCCTGCACTCCAGGCCGGCTTCCTCTTCACCTTTCTCCTCTCTCACTCTTAAGCAGCCTTTCCTCTCCCAGCCCTTATCCCCTTCCCATCTCTCCCACTGCCACTTCCCCATTCCCTTCCCCTGACTTTCCCATCTTATTTCACTGTTGTTCTCTTGGAAGATTCAATGGGCAGATTTGTTTGTTTTTATTTTATTTTGTTTTTTGAGACGGAGTCTCGCTCTTGTCGCCCAGACTGGAATGCAATGGCGTGATCTCGGCTCACTGTAACTTCGGCCTCCCAGGTTCAAGCAATTCTCTTGCCTCAGCCTCCCGAATAGCTGGGATTACTGGCAACCACCACCACGCTAGGCTAATTTTTGTATTTTTAGTAGAGACGGGGTTTCACCATGTTGGCTAGGTTGGTCTCGAGCTCCTGATCTCAGGTGATCTGCCCACCTCGGCCTCCCAAAGTGCTGGGATTACAGGCGTGAGCCATCGTGCTGGATCCATTGGGCAGATTGAGACCCAGAATCCAGAGGACACTGGTTGTCCTGTCTTCACTCCCTCTGGGGAGCCTACCCCTCCTGGATCCACCACCCTCAGCTCTGAGAACATATACCGTTTCTCTTTCAAAACCAACCATACTGATTTTCCCGGGATTCTTTACCCAGGAGAGCTGCATCTGAGGGGGTGGCTTCTTCCTGACTCCACCTCCCTTCAGAGGGCACCTATGCACTTAGATGATTAAACATTAAGAGCAAAAATTATATTCTGTAGTTTTTCTCCCACTCACCTCTCTTTCTGTCTCTTTTCTTCCATCCCTCCATCTCTTCCTCCCTTTCTCCTGAAGATGCAGACTCCTGGGGCTAATCATAAGACAAATACCTGGCACTGCCAGTGGGGTGGGAGGGCTAGAAGGGCCCCCTGCACGCACGCACACACTCGCTGGCTCAGATTGACTTTCCCTTCCCTCCCCCCACCCTCAGACTCCCTCCCTAGCGGTAGGTGCTCAAGGAATCACAAGGTTCTTGGCTCTAAATTAAGATCCAAGAAAAGCCTGGAGCTGTGGGCAGAGGAAGTGAAAAGAAAGGAAGCCGGAGAAGCCAGAGTAGACCCTGGGGTGGAGAGGTAACAGGGACCTGAGAAGTTGTAGATGGGGCTGGGGTCTGGTCAGGCAACCACGCCGGAGTTTTCCCCCAAAAGGATGCTAAGAAGCAGTGGATCCTGGGTGCAGCAGCATAGCTGGCAGCCGGGTGGCCTGGGAGGGCAGATGCGGGTAGAATTGGTGGATGAATTAGCTGAGGAAGTACACAGGGCAGGGCTGGGGGTGTAACAGCCCCCTTTTTCTCCCAGTAAAGGCTGAAAATCTGGGTCACAGCTGAGGAAGACCTCAGACATGGAGTACAGGATGTGGTAAGTTTGGCCCAGCAGAGGGAGCTTGGAGACCACGTTCCCTGGGGTCATGACTCCCTTCCTAGACCCATCCAGGGCCTTCCCTCCTGAGGGCCATCCTCCCTAGGAAAATGGGAAATGAGGCGAGAGTGTTTCCCCAGGCCCACCTGGAGGTTTCTGGTGTGAGCCTGCCCTTCCCACACGTAGGCCCACAGTGGGCCTGTGTCTCAGCCACGCTCTCTCCCTTCTTGCAGGCCTGCGCTGCTGCTGTCCCATCTCCTCCCTCTCTGGTCACTGCTGTTGCTGCCCCTCCCACCACCTGCTCAGGGCTCTTCCTCCTCCCCTCGAACCCCACCAGCCCCAGCCCGCCCCCCGTGTGCCCGGGGAGGCCCCTCAGCCCCACGTCATGTGTGCGTGTGGGAGCGGGCACCTCCACCAAGCCGATCCCCTCGGGTCCCAAGATCACGTCGGCAAGTCCTGCCTGGCACTGCACCCCCAGCCACCCCATCAGGCTTTGAGGAGGGGCCACCCTCATCCCAGTACCCCTGGGCTATTGTGTGGGGTCCCACCGTGTCTCGAGAGGATGGAGGGGACCCCAGCTCTGCCAATCCTGGATTTCTGGACTATGGTTTTGCAGCCCCTCATGGGCTCGCAACCCCACACCCCAACTCAGACTCCATGCGGGGCGATGGAGATGGGCTTATCCTTGGAGAGGCACCTGCCACCCTGCGGCCATTCCTGTTCGGGGGCCGCGGGGAAGGTGAGTGGGAAAAGCTGGGAGGGATACGAAGGATGGGGAGGCTGGGTGAAGACACCAAGGGGCAGAAATAGAGGCCTTGTCTGTTACTTCCTTCAACAAATGTGTCAGGCACTATACTGGCACAGGATGCAGAGATAAAGACGCCCTCGCGGAGTTCAGGTCCACTGGAGCAGACAGATATGAAAGTACACGGAGAGGAGTCAACATAGTGAATGCCTTAATAGAGGCACGTGCAGCATGATTTAGGAAAAGAGAGAAGGGAGAGTCTCCTCCTGCCTGGGGATCAGGACACCTTCAGATAATTGACATTTGAGCTGGACCTTGAAAACAGAGTGGGAGTATTCCGGGCAGAGAACACCATGGATGAAGGGCACTACGCGGGTGATGTCTTGGCTCGGGGAGTGCCAATGGAGGAACAGTGCCAGTGGTTTGGGAGTTGGGCCACGGCAGAGACATAGTTTCTAGGCATAGTGATAGGTTCTCTCTGATCATGGGGCCTCATCCTCATCACATATACACGTAAGATTTGGTGAAATACTTTTGGGACAGTGGAGAAAAAGAGCTGAAAACTCAAGGAAATGCTGTTGATAAGAATAAAGAGGGAGGCTTAAGAGGAGCAGACCGTCAGGCAGTGTGGATCCACACAGCAATGCCACTCCAGCCGACAGAGTCCACAGCCGAGCCCCGGGCCCTCTTGGCTCCTACCACCTTGGGGCTCCCTAAAACTTTCTTCCCACTCCAATCAGGTGTGGACCCCCAGCTCTATGTCACAATTACCATCTCCATCATCATTGTTCTCGTGGCCACTGGCATCATCTTCAAGTTCTGGTAAGTTGGGAGAAGGAGGGTGCTGGTGGATGGGGCTGGAATGTTTGGCTCTAGCCAGGAGGGGCAGGAGCAGCAATTTTGCTGGGGGATGGGTGGGAAATGGTGGATGAAGGAAGACCTTGGGTAAAGGTAATAAGGATTTGGCTGGGGGAAGACAGTGAGAAATCAGGGCAGATTCTGTCTCCCAGGAAAATACAAGGATAATGGGAGTGCAGGGGAATTATTTCTGTGCACTGGGGGCTTTGGTGGGCTTCCCTTGCCCTATTTCCTCCAAGACAGAGAAAGCTGACCCAGTCTGCAGAGCCCTTGTTAGGGTTGCCTGGGGGGAGCGAGAAAATCCAGAGCTTTCTTTCTTTTTTATCTTTTTTTTTTTTTTTGAGACAGAGTCTCTCTTTGTCGCCAGGCGCCAGGCTGGAGTGTAGTGGTGCGATCTCCGCTCACTGCAACCTCCACCTCCCGGGTTCAAGCAGTTCTCCTGCCTCAGCCTCCTGAGTAGCTGGAACTACAGGCACACGCCACCATGCCCAACTAATTTTTGTATTTTTAGTAGAGACGGGGTTTCACCATGTTGGCCAGGATGGTCTCCATCTCTTGACCTCGTGATCCGCCCGCCTCGGCCTCCGAAAGTGCTGGGATTACAAGTGTGAGCCACCATGCCCGGCCGAAAATCCAGAGCTTTCTTTGCACACATTTAATAATGGATCACTCAGTCCTTCACACTTGACTGAGAGAATCGTTAGACTCAGGTGTCCAGGTCATTAGCTTGCTTTGAACTAGAACTAGTTCAACTGGCCAGCTGTCTGCCAGGGAGAGAAATGACTCTTCTGGGCATGCAGGGGAGAGGACATTGTGGTGGGACTCTGTGTGTTGGTGAGGAGCAGATTCTAATTCTGTGGATCTGGATCAAGTTTGGAGGGCAAGGAGGTTTAGATTTCCAAGCCCCGGCTAGAGGGCAGGGGAAGTGGTTTTATGGGCACAGAGTCCCAGGCGATTTAGTAGAGGGAACTGTTAGAGGCCCAGTTTCTCTGCTGTAAGATGTTGGGAATGACTGGGCAAGACTGGGGGTGACCATTGGTGCAGGCCCAGGATGGAGGTTACTTGAGTGTACAAGAGAACCTCTTTCCCTCTGGTGCCCCAGCTGGGACCGCAGCCAGAAGCGACGCAGACCCTCAGGGCAGCAAGGTGCTCTGAGGCAGGAGGAGAGCCAGCAGCCGCTGACAGACCTGTCCCCGGCCGGAGTCACTGTACTGGGGGCCTTCGGGGACTCGCCTACCCCAACCCCTGACCATGAGGAGCCCCGAGGGGGACCCCGGCCTGGGATGCCCCACCCCAAGGGGGCTCCAGCCTTCCAGTTGAACCGGTGAGGGCAGGGGCAATGGGATGGGAGGGCAAAGAGGGAAGGCGACCTAGGTCTTCAGAGCTGGGGTGGGGGTGCCCCATGGGGGGTGACGAGGAGGCAGTCGTGGCCTCCCACAGCCCCTGACTCTCCTTCCCAGCCTGGTCCTGGGTCCTCCCAAGGGGGCTGGACCGGGTCCTCTCTGGGAGGAACCCTTCCTTCTCCCAGTCTCTCAGGATCTGTGTCCTATTCTCTGTTGCCCGTAACTCCAACTCTGCCCTCTTTGGTTTTTTCTCATGCCACCTTGTCTAAGACAACTCTGCCCTGTTAACCTTGATTCCCCCTCTTCGTCTTGAACTTCCCCTTCTATTCTGGCCTGCCCCTTGGTTCCTGACTGTGCCCTTTCCCTCTTCCTCTCAGGATTCCCCTGGTGAATCTGTGATGCCCCCCAATGTTGGGGTGCAGCCAAGCAGGAGGCCAAGAGGCCAGCACAGCCCCCATCCCACTGAGGGTGGGGCAGCTGTGGGGAGCTGGGGCCACAGGGGCTCCTGGCTCCTACCCTTGCACACCACCCCGGAAGGCTCCCTGGCCCCGTGGGCAATCCTATCTGCTCGCCCTCCTGCAGGTGGGGGCCTCACATATTTGTGACTTCGGGTCCCTGTCCCCACCCTTGCGCACTCACATGAAAGCCTTGCACACTCACCTTCACCTTCACAGGCCATTGCACACGCTCCTGCACCCTCTCCCTGTCCACACCGCTCTGCTCAGCTGACTCTCACGTTCTCCCTCTCGTCTCACATTTGCACTCTCCTTCCCACATTCCGTGCTCAGCTCAATCATTCAGTAGTCAGTGTTTCCTGCACTTTACCTCTCATATGCGTTTCCCGGCCTGATGTTGTGGTGTTGTGTGGCGTGCTCACTCTCTCCCTCATGAACACCCACTCACCTCGTTTCCGCAGCCCCTGCATGCTGCTCCCGAGGTGGGTGGGAGGTGAGCTGGGGGCTCCTCGTGCCCTCACCTGTCATGGTCCTGTCCCATTCCACACCGTGTATTTCTCTGTCTCCAAGGGCACCGGCATCACCCTGAGGGCTCCCCCATGGGAATGGGGGTAGTGAGGCCCCAGACTTCACCCTTACCCCACTGCTAAAATCTGTTTTCTGAGAGATGGGTTTTAGGGAGTCACCTGCTGCACTACATGAGAAAGGGACTCCCATTTGCCCCCCCTTTCTCCTATAGTCCCTTTTGTCTTGTCTGTCCTGGCTGTCTGTGTGTGTGCCATTCTCTGGACTTCAGAGCCCCCTGAGCCAGTCCTCCCCAGCCTCCCTAACTCCACCTAGGCTGCCAGGGACCGGAGTCAGCTGGTTCAAGGCCATCAGGAGCTCTGCCTCCAAATCCACCCCTTCCCTTCCCAGACTCCCTCCTGTCCCCTCCTTTCCTCCCTTCTTCCTTCCACACCTTCCTTTTGCCTCCCTGCCCTTTTCCCCTCCTCAGGTTCTTCCCTACTTCTCACTGGCTTTTCCACCTTCCTTCTTCCCCTCTTCCCTGGCTCCTATGCTGTGATATATATTTTTGTATTATCTCTTCTTCTTGTGGTGATCATCTTGAATTACTGTGGGATGTAAGTTTCAAAATTTTCAAATAAAGCCTTTGCAAGATACTCAAGTCCCCTAGTTCTGCCTTCTGACCCCCGTAGAGAGGAGGAGTGGGGGCAGCCAGTAGGAGGTATAGGATGAGGTGGGGACCCCCTCCAGACCTAAGTCACCTGCCCTCCTCTGACCTGGAGCTGGGGGCCAATTGGGGCTTTAACTTGGGACACAATGGAAGGGAGCAGTCCTGATGAGGAGCAGTGATACAAGAGAGAAACTAGAATAGAAATTGTGGCTCACTTGTTCCTTGCCAGGGAGAGTCAAGAGAGACCCTAAGAAGGGAGACAGTAGAAAAGGAAAATTACATAGAAGGATAGGAAGTGGAGCAAGGAGGAAGAGAGCTGATAAGAGAGTTGGTGGGAGAAGGGGGAAAGCAGAAGAGAAAAATGGAGCAACGGAGAAAACATGAGAGGGAGCCATCTGAAACAAGCTGCCCTGCTTGGTTTATTTTCAGCCTTGCTCCCTAACCTGCCCCCACCCACAGCTGTCCCCCAAAAGCTGAGCAGAATCAGAAGCCCTGTGGTTAACTCATTAGCTTTCCCCACTGCCCTCTCTGAGAGAGGCACTGCAGGAGTGTGGGGGCAGGATCAAGGGGTGTGTTTGGGGAGGGAATGCAGACTGCCCAGCTGGGATCAGTCACCTCTGAGTCCCCAATTCTAGGTTTGGTTCTTGAAACAGCCCTGTGAAAACCCACACATCAGCCTCTCAGCTGTTGCTAGGCTCTATTTCCATGGTAACCACCCAGGTCCCATCTCTCCCCCCTCCCCCAATCTGTGCCCCACTTGCTCCCTGGAAATGGGGTGGCCCCAGGGAGGATAGGGATGATGTAGTGTGCAAAAGGGGGGGCCAGGCTGCCCTAGACTGTAGATGGCCCTATACGTTTATCTTTCAAGCTAGGATAGGAATGTCTGTGTGTTGGGAGCTTTACTGTGAGCTAAGGGAAGTGTGGCTGAGCCTGTGCAGCACATAACGGTGAGTGCCAGGAGGAGGCAGCATATTTCTCAGGACTAGGGCAGTGTGCACATTCAGGGCGTCAGACTCCCTAAGAAAAGGACTGCTACAGAGGAAAGAAGCAGACCGGGGCCAAGGATTGATGAACTAACTCAAAGCAGAGGTGCCAGGCAAACAAGCTTCTGAGGAGTCAACTCACTGGGGCATGAAGAGATTCTAGCATGCAGCTGATGGGAGGGAGCAGGCTGGATGGAACCTGAGGGTACAGGATGAGGTGTGGATGGCATATGCTCTGGGCATAAGGGAGGCATCCAGATCCAAGGAGGGTGGACAGGAAGCTTCATTAACCTTTCCTTCCTTCCCGGCAGGAATCTAGTCCTTGTCAGGTGAGGGTGGGGAGAAGAGAGAAGCATTGGCACAGAAGGGGAAGGAGCTCAAGTTCCAGAGAGCACGCTGGGCTCTCACCTTCAGCAAGGATCTCTCCTCAGAGGGACAGTGTGACCCGTGGCTCATCCATATGCAGAAGGCACACATGAAGGCCCCTAATGAAGAGGGAATTAATTACTGCCTGATTAGACCGCTGTTTCTGTAAATTTAAATAAATTAAAATACACCAGCAAGACACTGGAAATCCTCACCTGTTCCCTCTCCTTAAATGTCCTCCTTTCCCCATGGAAAGTCAGATGGCAGGAAAGACAGAGAAGGAAGCAGACCGTCCCAAGCTCTGAGCCATATTAAAAGAATCCTCCCAAACGATATTGCACTGTCATGTTAGCCATAAGAAGTCATGAGGCTCTTTTCTCTCTCCTGTAGTTGAAACAGAGACTGTGGGGCTTTGGGAGGTCCTCAGAAGGCTGCAGCAGAGTCATTAACCAAGAACAAAACAATGGCCATGCTGCCCTTTTGGGAATTGGAAGGTTCTTTGAGGTCACACATCACAGGCACCACTGGAACCAGCATCTCTTACCACCATCCTTTCTTTGCCTCCTGAGCCGTGCATCAAATGACTCAGCCAGGCTCCTCTTAGCATTTTTCTGGAATGCTTGCCATTGTGGCTCAGACCAAACCAGGGAATGGGGAAGCCCCCAGGAGGAGGGAGGGATCTCCCAGGCACAGCTCAGGGTGTGGAAGTGATTCAAGATGGAAACAGTATGCCAGCTGGAGAACCCCAGGCTAAAATTAACAGCCCTCCTCCCCCTACGCCCCACATTTATTGTTCTAAAGCTTTTCCCTAAGGAGTTCAGAATACTTGAAACTTGGTTCTTCTTCTTTTTTTTGAGGCAGAGTTTTGCTCTTGTTGCCCAGGCTGGAGTGCAATGACGTGATCATGACTCACCATAACCTCTGCCTCAGCTTCCCAAGTAGATGGGAAACTTGCTTCTTATAGCAAAGGCAGGAACAGGGCTGACAGAGATACTGAAGCCTGGGAAGTGCTCAGTTAATGTAAATAGGAAAAGAACAGGAGGAGAACTAGGAGGTACAGTAATTACTACTATTTCTTGTTCCCACCTTTTAATACCAGCCCCTGATGTCAAGGTTTCTCGAATCTGCAATCTCTGATCCCCACAGCACTAGGTCTGGTCACATCTGAGCCCTTAAGATCCTAATTCTGCCAGCTGTTGCTACTCAGTCAACAGAGACAGTGCTGAGCCCAAAAATGTGATAAAGGGAACAGACACTTTAAAAAAGATACAAACTACGATTACAAAGAGATGCATCATCTATTTAAATATTTAAAGGTGTACTTTGTTACCTTCTTGCTTTGACCTTGTGGGGAAAAAATCACTTAAACATTCAGAGGCTTATTTTCATTATCTGTAAAATGGGCATTGTAATTATTTCTGCTAAAGTTATTTTTCGTCTGGCACGTTGGCTCACGCCTGTAATCCCAACACTTTGGGAGGCTGAGGAGGGCAGATCATGAGGTCAGGAGTTCGAGACCAGCCTTGCCGACATGGTGAAACCCCATCTCTACTAAAGACACAAATAATTAGCCAGGCGTGGTGGCGGGCGCCTGTAACCCCAGCTACTCAGGAGGCTGAGGCAGGAGAATGGGTTGAACCTAGAAGATGGAAGTTGCAGTGAGCCAAGATCACACCCAATGTACTCCAGCCTAGGCGACAGGGGGAGACTCCATCTCAAAAAAAAAAGTTATTTTTCTCAGCAAGGGGCTCTTACCGTTAGTAGGAGATACCTCAGTTCTGCTCAGAGCTGGACCCAGAGGGATTCTGGCCAGGTCACGGTGCATGCTTTTAATAGCATTCATTTATTCAAACAACATATATTTATTCAGCATTTACTATGTGCTCAGCAAAGCAGCGTGAGTATTTTCTTCCCTGAGGAGCTGACAATCTTGCTGGGGAATCACATGTAGGAAATAAAATATCAATAAAAGGTATGCATTAAATGCTGTAAGAATGTAAAGGGACCATTACAGGTCAGAGCAATCAAGGAAGGCTTCCTGAAAAGGTTATTAGGTGTTCATAATGAACCAAAGTTCATTTATACAACAGGAATTTACAAACCACATAAGTGCCAGGATATGAGGATTCTGCAATGAACAATTCAGTCCTCGCTGTCCTGTAGCCAGATTTTAGTGGGAAGAGGTGAACAGCAAACAATGTATCAGGTAGTAATGAGTGCCATATTTGAAAGTAAAACAGGGTAAAGCGATAGAGATGTGAGTATGGGCAACAAGAAGAGACCAAAGTAAAAAGAGTAAGGGATGTGTCAAGAGAGGCAGATTTTCATGGCTGGGAGAGGTTGTAACCCTGAGCCGAAGTAGAAACCTCAGAAAAACATGGACACGTCCTAGTCCATTCTCGCATAGTCAAAGCACTAAGACATTCTTGGGGGTATCAGAAAAAATAATGGTCACTTCCTCTATCAGCTTATTCCACCCAGAGGGAAGAGAAACAGGGTCACAGCAGCTGAAGAACCTACACCTCTTCTCCTACCTTGATGCATAATTCATGAACCTGTCGCGTTTCCACCCTCCCACTTCCCCAGAAGTCCCTTCAGGAAGCCCGGGGCCGCAGTCCTCCGGCTCAGCTTTTGCCCTTAGCAGAACCCGCCTTCACTTCCGCTGTGGCGTCACATCCACCGCGGGTTTTACCCGCGTCGCTGGACAGAAGCTACTTCCGCCCCGAGTTAGCATAACTTCTGCCCTGAAAAATCCCGCAGCGCTAGCGGCGCCGGATGTGTTCCAGCCACTCCCGGAAGTGACTCACTTTTGCACGGCCCTCTTTCTCCATTAGCGCCCCCCCAACATTGCTATTTCCCTCCCTCCCCCCTTTTCGTTTCCGGCTCTCCCGCCTTCTCTCCGCAGAGCTCTTCTCTGAGCCTGTGGGGGGGGAGGGAGGGAGGGGGGCGTGGAGGAATTGGGGTTCGCGGGAGCAAGAACTACAGTACCACTTCCGGGTGAGTGCAAGGGGAGGGAGGCAGGGAGGGGGGCCACCCACCGCCTCGCGCCCCCGCCCTGCGGGTGTCTCGTGCGCGTTCCGTGCGTGTGAGTGTGTGGGTCTGTCTCGCGCCAGAAGTGCGTGCCCGCGCCGTACGCCTTGCGCTCTCCCCCTCCTTTGCCCCCCTTTGGTCCTCCCACCCCACTCGGCTCCCTCCTTTCCCAGCAAACGCCGCCCCCCCCGCGCTCTGGCTCAGGCTCTGGCGCCGCCGCAGCCGTTGCCGCCGGGTGAGTCTCGCGCCGCTGTAGCCGGCGCGCGCCAAGCTCCCTGCTCCTTCCCCCTCCCCTTTTCCTTGGCGGACGGGGAGGGGGGGTCCACGATGTGACTGTGTGTGTCCGTCCCGGAACCGGAAGTGGTTGTGGAGGAGCGGGCGATGGGGAGGAATGGGGGGGTTTAGGGGGCGGGTGCCTGTCTGGTGGGTGGCAGAGTTCAGCTCCCTGGAGGGGAATGAGGGACGTCCCAAGGAAGGGTCTTTGAGAAAGGGTTAGGGGGCGACATCAGGAGAAAGCTCCCAGGAACTGTCTCAGGGGAGCGAAGGTTTTGGGGGGACAGCTGGGGTCTCCAGAGATAGACCACTGTGCAGACTGAGGGAGGTACTTCTTGGCACAAGGCCTTGGGTAGGCAGGGGACGAAGTCCTCGAAGAAGTGGGGGGAAGGCTAGAGGAAGTGGCTGGGCCTGAACTGGCACAGTGCCTGACACAAGGACTTGTGCATCCCCCAGCCCTCAGCTTTGCCTTCTGAAGCCACTCCTCAGAGGCAGAGACCCTCCTCCTCTTCCACCTCTCCTGTTCCCTGAACCCTGGTTACCTGTGGCCTGGGAACGAACAAGGACCAGTCTCTGAGCCTAGGAGTGGAACCCAAACGTTGCTGATAGAGTTCGTCTTAGTTTCTAGGAATTGGATTTATTTCCCTTGTATCCACGTAGAGGGTGGCACTAGACTCCTGTTATTATATCCACCAGTCTTTGAATTGCTGGTTGGGGGGTCTCCCTGCCTTACAGACTGACTGCTGACAGTCAGAATTCCTGAAGTTCTCCACAGTTCTCTGGTGGCTGCACCCTGCCTGGCCCCTGTAACCTAGACAATTTGTTTACAGAAAGTTCAGGAGCCCTGGAAAGGAGAAGGAATAAGACGGCAGGAGGAAGAGAGAGAGAGGGTAAGATAATTTGAGGGTTAATGGCTTTTCTGGTTTTGGGGGAGAAGGGGGTCACAACTAAATGGGGCGTGTGTGTGTGTGTGTATGTGTGTTTTCACAATGTGATAGAATACTTAAAGTAATAGCAATTGTAATGCTGAAATTTGTTGTGGCAGAAAATATCAGCTTTTTTCTATTATCTATTGAGGGTCCCCAGGAAGTTTTTGTGTTAAAAGTTAGCACTAAACCCCATCAGTTTCCATTCCCACTAATGCTCATCAGGAATGAAATGTGAAATGCTCAGGTGAAGCCACTGAATAGTGTTGCCTTGTGTCCAAAGGAGAAATTTTTATTCTGCTTTGGGACACAAAGACCCTAAGTGCCAATATAGACCTTATGGAATTGCTTTCCTGTATCTGGAACAAGCAGGGCCGAGTTTAGAATGGAGTTCCTATCCCAAATATTTCAGTGGAGTGTTAGAAGTGGATCTGTGGAGTGATTCGAATGTGTGACACAGGGCTATTTGAAATTGGTGTGGCAGTATGAAATTTTCAGGGGGGGAAAAAACTGCTTCATGGGTAGTTTGGAGTGAAGTGGATAAAACTATATGGAGTAGACTCCAGAAGTAGGTGTGGAAGAGTTTTGGAAGAGTTTCACCATATCTGCCTAAAAGAGTTTGCATTCAGAGCTTATGATCCCAGAGGTATCTTTTTTTTTTTTTTTTTGAGATGAGTCTCGCTCTTGTTGTCTAGGCAGGAGTGCAGTGGTGCGATCTCGGCGGCTCACTGCAACCTCAGCCTCCCGAGTAGTTGGGATTACAGGCACTTGTCATCACACCTGGCTAATTTTTTGTACTTTTAGTAGAGACGGGGTTTCACTGTATTAGCCAGGGTGGTCTCAATCTCCTGACTTTGTGATCCGCCTGCCTCAGCTTCCCAAAGTGCTGGGATTACAGGCATGAGCCACTGTGCCTGGCCCCCCGAGGTATCTTTTAAAAACCAGTTCCAGGACAGTTTATAAAATGCCTCATGGGTTTCTGAGCCAAGTTGTTGATGAAATATTGGGTACATATCTCTTCTTCTCCAGACTTACTTATCTATTTTAGCCTCACATTCCCCAAATCCATCATTTATAGTGGAACAGACAAGGCAAGGAGAACCACAGCGCTGTCCCTCCCATGGGATGCAGGGTAAAGTGGTCCAGTGGTACCCAGGGTAGAAGCTGTTGGCCCGGGTTGCCAGCTGTGGGGTGGTAGCAGTCCTGTTTAGTCTGTGTATGGTGTGATGATGTTTCCCAGTAACATCGGGGTGCATTTGTTCTGAGTTACTTGTACTTGGAAGTCTATGGATAGTAGTAGGAAAGCCTCACGTATCCTACTGGGATGGCCCTTCTTGAATGTCTTTAGAACCTGAGAGAAAGATTTTGTTTCCTTACTGAGAAAAAAAAAAAAAACTTTCTGTGTTTCTTCAAGTCTTCAGTTAATGTAGCCTTTCTGCAGTTGTGTGTTTTGGAATGGTTTCTCAACAGTGTCTAAGTTCTTTCTGTAGTTGAATTCAAGTTGATTGGTTTTTTTCCATCTTTTTTTGTTGTTGATGATGCTACTTGTAGATGATTACTAAGCTGGAGGCTATAGATTTATTACTTTTGGGTAATTCCTTTGTAATTATGTAGTTCTTATGTAATTTTCACTAATTGTTGCTAATAGTGCTCATCTTGTGGAAGTATTTCTATAACTCTTCCTTTTAGGAGCATTTGGGGCATTTTATCCTTTCTCTTTTTTGTGCTGCCTTTATCCCATCACCATATGCCTTACAAACGTATTTGCAAAAGGCTCATCCTCTTCCATCCTCCATTCTAATAGAAACCTAGTAAAATAGTTAATTCATCCACTTAAGTAGTTAAGAGTCATCCACTGATGTATGACCTAGAATTAGAATTCACAAATCTTGGCCAGGCGCAGTGGCTCACACCTGTAATCCAGCACTTTGGGAGGCTGGATCACCTGAGGGGAGCGGATCACTTGAGGTCAGGAGTTCAAGACCAGCCTGGCCAACATGGTGAAACCCCATCTCTACTAGAAATACAAAAATTAGTCAGGTGTGTTGGCAAGCGCCTGTAATCCCCAGCTACTCGGGAGGCTGAGGCAGGAGAATAGCTTGAACCCAGGAGGTGGAGGTTGCAGTGAGCTGAGATTGTACCACTACACTACAGCCTGGGCAACAGAATGAGACTCTGTCTCAAAAAAAAAAAAAGAATTCACAAGTCTTGATTCCTAAGGCCATTCTCTAGCTACTGAACTTGATGGGTATATTTCATGGTTTTCTAAGGATTGGTTGTGTTAAGGGAATGTTATTTTCTTGGGCAAAGAAAGTCATGCTTTATTTGAAAAAACAACAGTAAAAATCAATTAGCGGGTTCTGGGAAAGAAATGGCGGTCTTCACCATATCTGCCAAAAACACCTGCTGGAGGCCATGACACTTTCATTCCTGGATGGTTGGTAGCATTATGGAAGGATGTGGTCAGATAGACAAAGCTCTGGTCCAAGAGTTCAAATCCTACTGTGTTTCATGATTATTATTAATACTTGATAGTATCTCTCTTCTTTCTTTCTTTATTTATTTAAATTTATTTATTTATTTTTTTAAATTTATTTATTTATTTTGAGATGGAGTTTCACTCTTGTTGCCCAGGCTGGAGTGCAATGGCACAATCTCGGGTCACTGCAACCTCAGCCTCCCGGGTTCAAGCAATTCCCCTGCCTCAGCCTTCCGAGTAGCTGAGATTAAGGCATGCACCACCCTGCCCAGCTAATTTTGTATTTTTAGTAGAGACAGGTTTTCTCCATGTTGGTCAGGCTGGTCTCGGACTCCTGACCTCAGGTGATCTGCCTGCCTCAGCCTCCCAAAGTGCTGGGATTATAGGCGTGAGCCACCACGCCCGGCTTAGTGTTTCTCTTTACCTCCTGAGTGCTTCTGAGATTTCTTTTGAGATTGGAGAAGGAACATGTAGTTCCTTGTCTTTTGAGAGAAAATTACCCTCCGACTTAATTATAGTAAACCTCCCCCCCCTACTTTTTTTTTTTTTTTGAGACTAAGCCTTGCTCTGTTTCCCAGGCTGTAGTGCAATGGCATGACCTTGGCTCACTGTAACCTCCCCCTCCCAGTTCAAGCGATTCTCTTGTTTCAGCCTCCTGAGTAGCTGGGATTACAGGCACGTGCCACCACACCCACCTAATATTTTGTATTTTAGTAGAGACAGGGTTTCGCCGTGTTGACCAGGCCAGTCTTGAACTCCTGAGCTCAGGCAATCCACATGCCTTGGCCTCCCAAAGTGATAGGATTACAGGTGTGAGCCACCTTGCCCAGCAGTAAACCTCCCGTCTTACTTTTGGTTTTGTTGAGATGGAGTTTCGCTCTTGTTGCCCAGGCTGGAGTGAAATGGTGTGATCTCCACTCATTGCAACCTCTGCCTCCCGGGTTCAAGCAGTCCTCCCATCTGAGCCTCCCAAGTAGCTGGGACTACAGCTGCGAGCCAGCATGCCTGGCTACTTTTTAAACTTTTTGTAGGCTGGGCGCAGTGGCTCATGCCTGTAATCCCAACACTTTGGGAGGCCGAGGCGGGCAGATCAGCTGAAGTCAGGAGTTGGAGACCAGCCTGACCAACATGGTAAAACCCTGTCTGTACTAAAAGTACAAAAACTAGCCAGACGTGATGGCGGGTGCCTGTAATCCTAGCTACTTGGGAGGCTGAGGCAGGAGAATCGCTTGAACCTGGGAGGCGGAGGTTGCAGGGAGCTGAGACTGTTCCACTGCACTCCAGCCTGGGCAACAGAATGAGACTCCGTATCAAAAATAAATAAATATTTAAAAAAATTTTTGTAGCCGGGCTCAGTGGCACACACCTGTAATCGCAGCTGTTTGGGAGGCCGAGGCAGGTGAATCACGAGGTTAATAGATCAAGACCATCCTAGCCAAAGTGGTGAAACCTCGTTTCTACTAAAAACACAAAAATTAGCTGGGCATGGTGGCACACACCTGTAGTCTCAGCTACTCAGGAGGCTGAGGCAGGAGAATCACTTGAACCCGGGAGGTGGAGGTTGCAGTGAGCCAAGATTACGCCACTGCACTCCAGCCTGGCAATAGAGCAAGACTTTGTCTCGAGAGAAAAAAAAAACTGTAGAGATGTTTTAATTTTTTGTAGAGACAGGGTCTCTCTAATTTGCCCCAACTGTTCTCGAATTCCTGGGCTCAAGTGATCCTCCTATCTTGGCCTCCAAAAGTGCTTTCTTTAAATATATTGCCATAATCATTAAAACTGGCACAGTCTGTGTAGATATGAGTTTTTGGTGTAATATCAATGGGCTTCTTTGGGTTATAAGAATGTTGATATGTGCCTGCTTGGATGTTGGATGGTTTGGAGAAATTTCCTCCACAAAAGATAGAGTAAGTGGTAAAACAGACAGTAATCAGGTATCTGAGTAATCAGGCTCCAGAGTGCCCTGTTACACAACTCTGGGGGCGCCATTTACATTGTATTCTAGCAATAGTTTTGATTCTTAGCTCTCCATGGATCTCATTTTAGGAGTACAGAGATGTAATAAACTGGGTATCCAAGTAAGTGGGAGGGGCTTTTTATTTATTTTCCTTTGTAAAGTATGGCCTCTTTATTCAGGCTCTGTCATCCTAAAATCATTTATCTTGGTAGCTAAGTGAGGTTTCACAGGATGAGGAATATGACCTTGAACTGTGTGTCATTTTGCTTTTATCAGAAACTTCAATTTTGAAAACATTTATTGAGAACTACCTGGAAAATATATAGTTCATTCCTGGAAGTATTCTAAATTTTAATTCCTGGATCAAGCCAAACATCAGAAAGTGTGTACTGCAGTTACATGGTTTTGGTTCCTTGTAGAACCCTTTTCCTTAACTTGTTCTTTGGTGCCTGGAGTCACATTCCTGCTTTGCTCTTTACTGTTGAACTCTGCGCCTCCAGTTTCCTCATTTCCAATGGGAATTACGGTACCTACCTCATTGTTGCAGGGACTAGATAATGTAATAGTTGTAAAGTGCTTAGAACACTACCTTTAACACAGTAAGTGCTTAATAAGTGTTGGTGGTGATGACATTGTCCACCTTTTTTTTTTTTTTTTTTTTTTTTTAAGACAGAGTCTCACTCTGTTGCTCAGGCTGGAGTGCAGTGATGCAATCTTGGCTCACTGCAACCTCCACCTCCCAGGTTCAAGCAATTCTTCCATCTCAGCCTCCCGAGTAGCTGGGACTACAGGCGTGCACCACCATGCCTGGCTAATTTTTGTACTTTTAGAAGAGATAGAGTTTCACCATGTTGGCCAGGCTGGTCTTGAACTCCTGACCTTGTGATCCACCCACCTCGGCCTCCCAAAATGCTGGGATTACACATGTGAGCCACCATGCCCGGCCTCTTCCTTCCTACATTTTCACATCCATAGTGGATGTACTTCTTTGATTTTTTTTTTTTTTTGAGACAAGGTCTTTCTGTGTCACCCAAGCTGGACTGTGGTGGTGCAATCTTGGCTCACTGCACTCAGGTGATTCTCCGGCCTCAGCCTCCCAACTAGCTGGGACTAAAGGCATGTACCACCACACCTGGCTAATTTTTGTATTTTTAGTACAGCTGGGGTGTTTTGTTGTTGTTTTTGAGACGGAGTCTTGGTCTGTCACCAGGCTGGAGTGCAGTGGCAGAATCTCGGCTCACTGCAACCTCCGCCTCCTGGGTTCAAGCAATTCTTCTGCCTCAGCCTCCCGAGTAGCTGGGACCACAGGCACATGCCACCACGCCCGGCTAATTTTTGTGTTTTTAGTAGAGATGGGGTTTCACCATGTTGGCCAGGATGATCTCGATCTCTTGACCTCGTGATCCACCCGCCTCGGCCTCCCAAAGTGCTGGGATTACAGGCGTGAGCGGTGAGATGGGGTTTTGCCATGTTGGCCAGGCTTGTCTTGAACTTTTGAGCTCAAGTGATCCACTCACCTTGCCCTCCTAAAGTGTTAGGATAACACATGTGAGCCACCACGCCCAGCCAACTTCCTTGATTTTTTGGGAATAATTATATATATTGGACCTTTCATTTACTCTCCCTAGTAATTTTTAATCTTTTCTTTTTTTTTTTCTTTGAGACAGAGTCTTGCTCTGTTGCCCAGGATACAGTGCAGTGATGCGATCTTGGCTCACTGCAGCTTCCACCTCCCGGGTTCAATTCTCCTGCCTCAACCTCCTGAGTAGCTGGGATTACAGGCATGTGCTACCATGCCCAGCTAAGTTTTGTATTTTTAGTAGACACGTGGTTTCACCATGTTGGCCAGGCTGGTCTCGAAGTGCTGACCTCAAGTGATCCACCTGCCTTGGCCTCCCAAAGTGCTGAGATAACAGTTGTGAGCCCTGGCACCCATTCTCTTCATCCTAATTCTCTACTTCATTCCCATCATTCATCACCACTCTTATCTTGTCTGTTTCATTTCTCTCTACTAGAAGATTAGACAGAGGGATTGTGGGTAAGACTTGAGCCCCTAGCATTGTTTGCAAAACCTACATGTAGGAAGTTACTATTGTTCAATTCATTAAATATGTAATTGTGTTTTGGGTGATAAAGTCGTATGTTGAAGACATTTATAAGATACAGATGTAAAAGATGCGATTGCTGTTTCCCCAAAAGCTTGGCAAGGTTGGATTCTCTTAAATTGTGATCTGATTGTGTCTTGATTCTGTTGCCTGAAGAGAAGTGTGAGACCCCCATCTTTGTTTTGTTTTGTTTTTTGTTTGTTTTTGAGACAGGATTTTGCTCTATTACTCAGGCTGGAGTGCAGTGGTGCAGTCTCAGCTGACTGCAGCCTCTGCCTCTTGGGCTTAAATGATTCTCCTGCCTCATCCTCCCAAGTAGATGGGATTACATGCACCCGCTACCACCCCTGGCTAATTTTTGTGTTTTTTGCAGAGATGGGGTTTCACCATGTTGCCTATGCTGGTGGACTCAAGCAATCTGTCCACCTTGGCTTCTCACGGTGCTGGAATTACAGATGTGAGCCACTGCAACTTGTGTGTTTTTTTTCTTTTTTCTTTTTCTTTTTTTTTTAAGAGGTGGGATCTCACCGGGTATGGTGGCACGTGCCTGTAGTCCCAGCTACTCGGGAGGCTGAGGTGGGGAGATCGATCACTTGAGCCCAGGAGTTCTGGGCTGTAGTGCACTATGCCGATCAGGTGTCCGCACTAAGTTAGGCATCAATTTGGTGACCTCCCAGAAGCGGAGGACCACCAGGTTGCCTAAGGAGGGGTGAACCGGCCAAAGTCAGAAATGGAGCAGGTCAAAACTCCTGTGCTGATCAGTAGTAGGATCATGCCTGTGAAGAGCCACTGCATTCGAGCCTGGGCAACATAGGGAGACCCTGTCTCTCAAAAAAGAAACAGAGATGGGGTCTTGCTCTGTTAACCTAGGTTGGAGTACAGTGATGTGGTGTGATGATAGCTCACTGCAGTCTTGAATTCCTGGGCTCAAGCCGTTTTCCCACCTCAGCCTTCCAAATAGCTAGGATTATGGGTGTGTACCACCACATCCACTTCTTTTTTTCTCTTTTTTTTTTTCCAATTTTTTTTGAAACACAGTCTCACTATATTGCTCAAGCTTGTTGCAAACTCCAGACCTCAAGTGATCCTCCTGCCTAGGTCTCCCAAAGTGTTGGGATTACAAGCATGAGTCACCACACCCAGCCTTAAGACTCCTTTATAAAGCTATAGCTGAAAGGACGAAGTAAGTACCTGTGTCAGAGACTGATTAGTTTTATTGTGTTTTATAACTCAGAAAATAGAGTTGATGTATACTTGATTTTTGGTCATTTAATAGTGAGCCTATTTACATGAAGCTGTTGTAGTCACAGATTTGGTATATTCCGCCCTTGCTACTTTTTAAAAAGGCTAAAATTCAGTTTTTCCCTTTGTAGATTTTATGAAAATTGATGGTGCTGTTTAATAGAACAAAAAAATGTGATGTTTTCTATAAAAGGATAAGGAACAGAATTATGTTAGAGTGATTTCCAACTTGAGTGATTTCCAACTTCAGTGCCTTTGTTAAAGATCCTTCCTTGTTTCCTTAGTCAGTTCTTAAAACCCAAGTTTCTCTGCCCGGCCACCCTTTAGCTCTCAGTATCTCTGGTGTCCGCCTCCAGCGTATCTTCAGTGGGTCTAACTTGCCTGTCATGGGTCTTCCCCACCTGAACCTTGGTTGTGCTTTGCTCAGAGTAGCAGCCTGGTAATAAAAAAAACTGTTTATTTATTTTCTTGTTCCTTATGTCCCCATTTCACCAGTCTCACACACTCTTCTTATTTGCCTGTTGTGGGGTTCTGTCTTTCCTGGTCCAGGATTTTGGGAAGCTACTCTTGACCAACATACTGCCAATGAAACCTTGCTAGAAGAAGTGATCAGTATGTGAAACTGGGTGGTGGGATCTGTTACTTGTTGGCATGATTCTGAGGAGTTACTTTTCTTGCTCCTTATTTCTCACAGTTTTTGTTTTGTTTTGTTTTTGAGATGGAGTTTCACTCTTGTTGCCCAGGCAATGGTGCAATCTTGGCTCACTGCAACCTCTGCCTCCTGGGTTCAAGCAGTTCTCCTGCCCCAGCCTCCCGAGTAACTGGTATTACAGGAGCGCACCACCATTCCCAGCTAAGTTTTGTATTTTTAGTAGAGACAGGGTTTCACCATGTTGACTGGGCTGGGCTCGAACTCCTGACCTCAGATGATCCACTTGCCTCAGCCTCCCAAAGTGTTGGTATTATAGGCATGAGCCACCGGGCCTGGGCACAAAGTTTTAAGCTTAATTATCCACATACAGAGCATTTGAACTCTTAGAAGCACAGTTGTTGTTGTTGTTGTTGTTGTTGTTTTTGAGGGGGAGTCTCACTTTGTTGCCCATGCTGGAGTGCAGTGGCGTGATACTGGCTCACTGCAGCCTCCACCTCCCAGGTTCAAGCGATTCTCCTGCCTCAGCCTCCTGAGTAGCTGGGATTACAGGCATGCACCACCACACCCAGCTATTTTTTTGTATTTGTTAGTAGAGACGGGATTTACTCCTGTTGGCCAGGCTAGTCTTGAACTCCTGACCTCAGGGGATCTGCCTGCCTTGGCCTTCCAAAATTCTGTGATTACAGGTGTGAGCCACCACGCCTAGCCTTTTATTTATTTTTTTTTTTTGAGATGGAGTTTTGCTCTTGTCACCCAGGTGGAGTGCAATAGCACGATCTCAGCTCACTGCAACCTCGGCCTCCCAGGTTCAAGCACTTCTGCCTCAAACTCCTGAGTAACTGGGACTACAGGTGTGTGCCACTCTGCCCGACCAATTTTGTATTTTTAGTAGATGCGGGGTTTCACCATGTTGGACAGGCTAGTCTTGAACTCCTAACCTCAGGTGATCCACCCACCTCTGCCTCCCAAAGTGCTGGAATTACAGGTGTGAGCCACTGCGCCCAGCTAGAAGCACAGTTTTTGAGAAATACAAAGCAGGAGTCTAGCACTATGTGTGTATTCTGGCCCACTACTATTGTGCCTATTCTGAATCCCTTTGGAAATCTGGGATACTACTGCTAGTGCCAGAACACTTTTTTTTTGAGATGGAGTTTTGCTCTTGTCACCCAGGCTGGAGTACAATGGCATGATCTCAGCTCATCACACCCTCTGCCACTCGGGTTCAAGTGACTCTCCTGCCTCAGCCTCCTGAGTAGCTGGAATTACAGGCATGCCCCACTATGCCCTGCTAATTTGGTATTTTTAGTAGAGACGGGGTTTCTCCATGTTGGTCAGGCTGATCTCGAACTCCCAGTCTCAGGTGATCCGCTCACCTCGGCCTCCCAAAGTAGTGAGATTACAGGCGTGAACCCCCACACCCAGCCCCAGAACACTTTTTAAAACTGGTAATTCCTTGATTCTCACTGCTCAGTGCAGCGTGTATGGTACTCAGTATAGAACCATGGATGTTCTTAGACCTTGGTGGGATTGGTGGGGTGTGGTCTTCAGACAGTACTTGGTACTCAAAGTATGCTTTCATTCTGATTCTAGCCAATTTTTTTTTTTTTTGGAAATGGAGTTTTGCTCTTGTTGCCCAGGCTGGAGTGCAATGGATTGATCTTAGCTCACTGAAACCTCCGCCTCCCGGGTTCAAGCAGTTCTCCTGCCTTAGCCTCCCAAATAGCTGGGATCACAGGCATGTGCCACCACACCCAGCTAATTTTGTATTTTTAGTAGAGATGGGGTTTCACCATGTTGGTCAGGCTGGTCTTAAACTCCTGACCTCAAGTCATACACCTGCCTCAGCCTCCCAAAGTGCTGGGATTACAGGTATGAGCCACCGCACCCAGTCTTCATTTTTTAATGTTCTTAGTCATTTTGTGTTCTGGCCTGGAACCTTTTCAAAATACATAGAACTGTAGACATATCGGTTGGAACTCTTGAAATTTTTATTGGCTAGGCATGGTGGTTCACACCTGTAATCCCAACATTTTGAGAGGCCAAGGCGGGCTGATCCCTTGAGCTTAGGAGTTCAAGACCAGCCTGGGCAACATGAAGAAACCCCATCTCCACTTTAAAAAGAAAAAAAAAATATTCTGGCATAATGGCTCATGCCTGTAGTCCCCAGCTACCTGAGAGGCTGAGGTGGGAGGATCACCTGAGCCTGGGAGGTTGAGGCTGCAGTGAGCTATGATTGTGCCACTACACTCTAGCCTGGGTGACAGAGTGAGACCCTGTCTCAAAAAAAGAAAAAAAAAAAATCTTTTTTATTTCAAGGAAGATAGTTTAGTTTTGAAGAACAAGAAAAAGAGGAATAATAATAGGTACTGGTACCTGGCTGTTTTCAGGTCAGTCGGTGATTTGTTTTTTGTGACGTTAGGTACATCCTCTTCCCTCTCATGGCCTCAGTTTCTTTTTGCCAGCAAAGGAAAGTAGTATCAGTTCTTCTTTAGGGGCATGAATAATACTGTGTGAGTAAATGCAGTACGTTTAAGTTCTTTCACAGTCAGTGAGTAGGGTAGCCTCTGTTGGATAGGGATACAGTGACAAGTGGCTCTGACCAAGGAACTAATGTGCTAGACACTAAGGTCTTAACTACAAGTCGCCAGCCGTGTGATCTGGTGCCAGAGGAGAGCAGGAACCCTTCGATTCCCCTTTTCCATTGCTTAGCTTTTTCAGAGTAATTCCTGAGTGTGATGTGTTCTCTCCTTTTTAATTCAGGTAGAATGGAAGAATCTCACTTCAATTCTAACCCATACTTCTGGCCTTCTATCCCCACAGTCTCAGGACAGGTAAGTCGTGTTGCTTTCTTGCTCTCCCTAACTCTCAGTAATAAGTTCTGTTACTATGGAGACCGAAGGTTCACCACATGTTGTTTTACTGGGTCCCCCACCCCTGAGAATTATTTGGTGTTTCTGTCTTGGCTTCTCTCTAGAAGGCCAAAGGTATGAACTACTCATCCTTGATCCCTACGAAGGACAGACAGTAAAATGTGCTCACGAGCAGGCAAAACAGTCTCTCAGTCTGAAGAGGGCACTCCCTTCCCCTTCCTTTTCTCTTAGATTGAGAACACAATGTTCATCAACAAGATGAAGGATCAGCTGTTGCCAGAGAAGGGCTGTGGGCTGGCTCCACCTCACTACCCCACCTTGCTGACAGTGCCTGCCTCAGTGTCCCTGCCCTCGGGCATCAGTATGGACACAGAGTCCAAGTCAGACCAGCTGACCCCACACAGCCAAGCGTCCGTTACCCAGAATATCACGGTGGTCCCTGTGCCGTCTACAGGACTGATGACTGCTGGTGAGCAACTCTGCTCTTCTCCAATCTGAGGTGTTGATCTTCCATGATCAGTACCCCAGGCTAGAGGGCTCCAAGGACATGGGGAGTGGGATATGTGTTTGATTACTCAATCAAATTTTTATTAAGTGCCTACTGTGTGCCTAGCAATGTGCTAGGCATTGTGGGGGATACAAAGAAGTAGAAGATGCGGTCCCTGCCTTTGAGGAGGTGACATTCTTTCCTTCTCTGAATCAAGGAGTCTCCTGTTCTCAGAGGTGGAGAAGAGAAGGGAGTCAATCAAGGGGTAAATCTCACTGTTACCAGGGGGGTGGGGACAAGGGTTAGGAGACCATTATTTTTCTACAGGGTTTGGGGTTTCCTATGTATTCTGGGTTGGGTGGGGGCGGTGAAGGGTTAATTAGACAATGATCTGGGGGAAATGAAATAGGATTAGGATCAGGACTGAACAACATGACGCCATCTCCCTTTTCTCCCAATCCTAGGTCCAGGTTTGGTAATCACGTCCCCCTCAGGCTCTCTTGTGACCACAGCATCATCAGCTCAGACCTTCCCCATTTCGGCTCCCATGATTGTCTCAGCTCTTCCCCCTGGCTCACAAGCCCTGCAGGTGGTCCCTGACCTCTCCAAGAAGGTAGCATCAACCCTAACTGAGGAAGGAGGTGGAGGTGGTGGTGGAGGTGGCAGTGTGGCTCCTAAGCCACCCCGGGGCCGAAAGAAGAAGCGGATGCTGGAATCAGGGCTGCCTGAGATGAATGACCCTTATGTCCTCTCCCCTGAGGATGATGATGACCATCAGAAAGACGGCAAGACCTACAGGTAAGACTCAGAGCCAGGGGCAGGATGGGGTGAGGATCCCTGGCTTGGTGATTCACCCTCTACCTTCATTGGGTTCTGCCCCAGTCAGGCGCTACGCTCTGACAGCTTCCCAGCTCTGAGCCACTTGCATGTCAGGTGTCCCATCATAGGACAGGAGACAGAGCTGCTAGCATCTTGTTAGGATGCAAAGACCATTTCACCCTTTCCTTTGTTTAACCCTTGTTTTGGGGGTCATTAGCACTGACCTATTTTTTAGTAACAAAGTAAAATTTCTTTCCTGTAATAAGGCTTTATGCTGGATTTGAGACTCCATCTGGAGCTCCTTTTTGCTTTCTACATATTCCATTCCTATTTTTCTTTTTCTTTTTCTGTTTTTTTTTTTAAGAGACAGAGTCTTACTCTGTTACCAGGCTGGAGTGCAATGGTGCAATCTAGGCTCCACCTAGATTGAAACCTCTGCCTCCTGTGTTCAAGCAGTTCTCCTGCCTCAGCCTCCCGAGTAGCTGGGATTACAGGCACCTGCCACCATGCCCGGCTAATTTTCTTGTATTTTTAGTATAAACGGGGTTTCACCATCTTGGCCAGGCTGGTCTTGAACTCCTGACCTTGTGGTCCACCCATCTCAGCCTCCCAAAGTGCTGGGATTACAGGTGTGAGCCACCGTGCTCAGCCTCCATTCCTATTTTTCTAAGAAACCTTTCTGGTAAACACCTAACCTATGTGCCATCCACCAGTTCCTGGACCATATTTGAACACCTAGCCTGCCTGACCCTGCATGGTTGGGATGATGGGAAGGGCCTTCATAAGAAGGTAGGAGGAATAGAATGCCTCCCCTTTGGAATATGTACTTACAGAATGACTTTGCTCACTTTCTAATTTATGAAAGTCATTTTGATTCTCTGCTTCCTCTAAGTTCCCCTTTACCAAAAAGCATTATATGCATATTTGCATGTGCTACTATACAAAAATAATTACATAAATAAACTGCCCCTTGAAAATTGAACATCGTTTAATCCCTTTGAGAGCTGTCACATGCCCTAGTGGGTTTGGGGAGTTTGGTAGCACTGTATAGAATGGGATAACTACTGTCACGGCTTTGATACAGACAGGGGCAGATGTGCATGGCTGGGATTCTGGGTCTGTCCTTAGTTCCTTAGTGTACCCAGATGGGCAATGTTGTTCCCATTTTAGGAGCGAAGGGAACTGCGGCACAGGAAATGGACAGAGCCTTGGGCTCATGGATTCAGTTCCCGGCTCCACCACGAACTTGCTGTGTGACCCTGGGCAAGTCCTTTTTCCCTCTCTGGGCCTCAGTTTCCTCATCTATAAAATGGGGATAATTCTGTTTATGCCTCCCATGTCATCCCATTTGTTGGGAGTATATATCAGATAAGATTCGAAATGTTGGGAACTTCAAAAGAAAATTAAGAAATAGTTATTTAGCATTTATTTTTATTTGTGTTGTATGGTTCTGTGGAGAGTAGCCTACAGAGTGTTTATATCGCTCTTTATAAGTGCAAATGAGAGGAGTGTTGCTATGCAGAATTGAGCACTACGGAATTCCAGCTCATATTCCAAAAGTTCATTGCAGCTTTATTATTACAGGTGTACCCCACTTTATACAATAAAAGTGTTCCTGGAAAATGTTTCCATCATATCATATTATAAAGGTACCTGACAAGTTTGATTCATTTAAAGGCATTCTTTTAGATATCATTTCACAAAATTAAAATCCCTTTTAAATCATTGTATAGAAATCGGGATTCTTATGTGTTTGTTTCAAGTGAGGCCTTTGTGACATGGAGATACAGCAATATAAAATTTGTTGTTGTAGAAGTAGTGGGAGGATCCTTTAACGTCCCGTAGAGCCCTTCTGATGGATCAAGATCCTCTCATTCTGCCCTTTCTTCACTGGGACCCATGTTAAAGCTATCTCTGGACTTTCCAAACTGTGTATATTAAAAGAAATGTGAATATGTAGTTGGAAGAAAGCCTCATAGGACTTTCCACACATTCAGTATTTTTGGAATTCCTGAATGACCCTCCACCCAGGTAACTAAAAAGAACTCTGAAGTTGAAGGGAGACTAATTGTATCCCAGGTAAACAGAATTTCTTTAGAAACTCAGAACGCTGACATTCCAAAGAAATCTTTTTTTTTTTTTTTTTTTGATTACTGAGACAGACTCTTGCTCTGTCGCCCAGGCTGGAGTGCAGTGGCATGATCTTGACTCACTGCAACCTCTACCCCCTGGGTTCTAGAGATTCTTGTGCTTCAGCCTCCCGAGTAGCTGAGACTACAGGTGCGTGCCACCATGCCCAGCTAATTTTTTTGTATTTTTAGTAGAGACAGGGTTTTACCATGTTGACCAGGCTGGTCTCAAACTCCTGACCTCAGGTAGTCACCCGCCTCGGCCTCCAAAAGTGCTGAGATTACAAGCATGAGCCACCACGCCTGGCAAAAGAAATCTTATAAAATCACAATTAATTTCTATTTTAATGTATGTTGAGTCAGCCATATCCATTCCAGTGGTCAGTAGCATTTCACTGGGTATTGGGGGAATTGGGTTGTGGTACTCTAGGCAAGTCAACATATCTCCCACTCTTTGTTCCCCTACATAAAATGGGAAGATCAGCCATGCCTTCATCTATCTTGTAGGAATGTTTTGAGGGAAAATCAGAGTATTTGAAATTGTTTTGAGCATTTTAGGAAAAATGGATGATAATTCAAAGTGGTCATTGTAATCAAGGCCATTGCATTGCATGCTTCCAAGGGGCCTCATTCTCATTGTGTTGGATGTGAATAGTGCCCCTGGAGGAATGCACCCAGTGATGTGGATGCTGGCTTTTCTATCCCATGCTGACTGCCACAAGTCTCCTAAATTAATTTTCTTTTTTTTGTTTTTGAGACAGAGTCCCACTCTGTCGCCCAGGCTGGAGTACAGTGGCACAATCTCGGCTCATTGCAGCCTCTGCCTCCTGGGTTCAAATGATTCTCCTGCCTCAGCCTCCCCGGTAGCTGGGACTACAGGCATGTGCCACCACGCCTGGCTAATTTTTTGTATTTTTAGTACAGACAGGGTTTCACTGTGTTAGCCAGGATGGTCTTGATCTCCTGACCTCATGATCCACCCGCCTCGGCCTCCCAAAGTGCTGGGATTACAGACGTGAGCCACGAGGCCCGGCCAAAATTAAATTTCTTTCTGGCCACCTAGCACCTTGCATTAAAGGACTCTCACTCTCACTCTTAGTTGATTTCATAGGATTTTTGAGTTGGAAATATTTTAGTGATCTTGGTCAGTCCCTTCCTGGTAGATGATTATAAGCTCTGCTTGAATACCTCTGGTGTTAGGAATCTTAAAGTAGGCTGGCATCATGACTTTGTAGTGAATATCTGCCCTTGGCAAATTACTTACTTTCTGAGTCTTTGTGTTCCTTTCTGTAAAACATGGATAAGACTTGCCAAGTTGTGAGGAGTAGAAACAATGTGTCTGAAGTGCCTAACCTAGTGCCTGGCACTGTCAGGCATAACAACAAATGGCAACTATTTTATCATTGTCATCAGCATTATTATACCTAGTGTCTTCTGAGATTGCTCATTCCCTTGCCAGCACATTATAAATGAATTTAAGTTTTGCAAGTTTTCTTATTGGAAACTTTAAGTGGGTTATTTATTTACTTTTATTAACATTAATGTTAAGGGCAGAATTGTGTGTTGAACACCCTCATACACAAATTGATGAGATTTTATTTGAGTTAAAATAAATCTGTTATTGTACCTGTCTGAGAAATTGTAGCATCAAGGGAAATTAGTTTGCAACTTAGTACATTTGCCCTCCAAGTGACAGTGTGTCCAGCTTCTGACCTCAGTCTTAGTGAATAGTAGTATGAGCTCATCCATCAGCACTGATGCTTAACATGAATGCGATTTTATTACTGAAGAATACTTGGCTTACCTTTCACTGTCTTAGGTGTTTTGCTGGCCCTTCTGGGGGCAGAAATTTATCTCTCCATTTTACAGACCAGAAAATTGAGGTCTAGATTCATGAACTAGCTTGTAACTGAACTCTGAGTAGAGCCCAGGCATCCTGATTCCCATTGGCTGTGTCCTTTGGATTATGCTCACTATTAACAGAGCCTCCCCCTCTCTCCTGAGATGATTGGGCATCTCAGAAAACTGCCAGGGATCGATAAGCTGGTAACTAAAAAATTCTCCTGAGATGACAAAAGTGCAGAAATCATCACCCCACACCATCTCAAGCCTCTCTTAAGAAGATAAGTTAGGGAGAACCCAAAGAAGAGGGACTTGTGCTAATTGCCTGGCTTCCAGACCATTGCCTTTTCTACTAGCTTACAGTTTCACTGGTGAATTGTTTATGAAAATGATAGATAGCTTTTACCCAGTAAAGTCTGACTAGTTGTGGCTTAACTTGCTCAGAGGCCTCCTTATCTGATATTGGTGGACAATACCAGAGTGGAATTTCGATTACCAACTTGGGATAAGTGAAAGTACGATCAGGTGCTATTGATGTCGACCCAGAGTGCTGACACTGGCTGTGTGTGCTAGGGAAGAGGAAAGATTTGGCATGGAAGATAGGTGTTTTGTAAACATTTTTCTCCCATATGCTTGAGGGATGGCATCCTCCCCTAGCAGCTATATCATTGCAAAAGTGGTTATCACTTGATTGTCACAGGGCTGTGGTAAGGAGGTGGGTAGATGATGTGTGGAACATCAGATAAGAGGGTGGAGAGCAGACATACATGGTTTGGAAAAGCCTCTCCAAATAATTCTGATATTTCCCCACCCCCATCCTTCTAGGAATTCCTGCCAAAAAGGAAGTAGGGAAAAATCTGAGGGAAGAAAATTATCTGTGGAGACAGGAGAGTATTTACTTAGTTGTTCCTCATTATTGTTAAGGAGTCTTGAGGAATATAGAGGGATGTACTTCATACATGGGAACATTAGGGAAAGGAATTCCTTAAATGTTTGAAATCAAGCTGTAGGCAGAGGGAAAACAAGTTAACCTGATATTCCTGGCCCATTGAAATTCACATCTGCCCAGAGTCCATACTGTTTTTCTGTTTTACCTAGTTGAATTCTTATTTTTGCACATTGAGGCAGTCCAGTCATTCAGCAGACGTTTATTGAATATTTATAATGTGCTATGCACCATGTTAGAAGATAGGCCATAAAGATGAATACGTAGAGCTCTACTCTCAAGTTGCAGTAGGAGGGAGCTCAGATAGGTGGGCTTCTCTTGGAAGTAGAGGGGAGGTTTCAGCCATACCCTCTTGGTGGGAAGGGTTCTAACCATTGCCCTCACTTGGCTCAGGTGCCGGATGTGCTCACTGACATTCTACTCAAAGTCGGAGATGCAGATCCACTCCAAGTCACACACCGAGACCAAGCCCCACAAGTGCCCACATTGTTCCAAGACCTTCGCCAACAGCTCCTACCTGGCCCAGCACATCCGTATACACTCAGGGGCTAAGCCCTACAGTTGTAACTTCTGTGAGAAATCCTTCCGCCAGCTCTCCCACCTTCAGCAGCACACCCGGTAAGGCAGCTCTCGGTTTACCCTACCACCTGGCCATGAACCCCAAGACCACGTTGCCTGCACCTGCTCCTCTCTCCACATGTATTCTTTTTTCCCTTTCACCTTTGCCCATTGGTAGCTTCAATCTCTTGTTACTGTCTGTGGAAATTACATATCCTAGAATTTGGGGGGCCTCGAAAATTGTGGTCTCCAATTCCAAAGTCTGGAACAATTTTTGTGGTTTCTCTTTGTGTCTGTGTTTGGAAATCTGCAGAGCAGGCCTGCTTTTACTATATGCTTCAGTTCAGAGCCAAGGTGTGCATTCAACTTCAGGTCCATGGGGAACAGGCGGTATTGGTCTTTGTTCAGATTACTATTTGGAAGCAGGGTATCTGTGGTGAGTGTGTTAACCTTAGGAAAAAGCGGAGGGTTGACGAGACTGACTACTTTAAGGTTACCAGGAGCCATGGGTTGCAACTCTTCATCATCTCACTGCCATTCTAGCCACCGACTTACGATCAGCAACAACCTAGATCTGGGTATCCTCTTCATTCGCCTATCCAGGCTGGAGTGTTTTGGGAGGAGGGAGGAAGGGGCTGCTCTCATCCGTCAAGCAACATCATTTCACCCAGCAGAGAGCTGAACCCCTGGTGTCGAACTGCTTCCTCCTCCCCCCTTCCCTCCTCTCCTCTCCGGCAGGATCCACTCCAAGATGCACACGGAGACCATCAAGCCCCACAAGTGCCCGCACTGCTCCAAGACCTTCGCCAACACCTCCTACCTGGCCCAGCACCTCCGTATCCACTCGGGGGCCAAGCCCTACAACTGTTCCTACTGCCAGAAGGCCTTTCGCCAGCTCTCCCACCTCCAGCAGCACACACGGTAAGGGAGAGTGGCGGGCTACTGACCCCGCCCCGCTGGCATGCCCTCCCCACCCCCGCCCCGGACACACACAACAACCCGCATGCGGGGGGCGGGGGAGAGACCTGGCTGGAGGAGAGAACCTGGCTGGCATCTGGGAGAAGGAAGACCAAACAACATTGGAGATTCAAGTGGACACTGAGAGAGAGCCTCTCTGGGGCAGGAGCTACGTCGGGGAGCTGCAGTGACTGTGTGATACTCACTGATCCATGGGAGACAGACACATACGTGGAGTGGAAACAACTTTTCTTTTTTCTCATTTTCCTCCCTGAAAATACTCATGTACTCATCTTGCAAGATTTTTCCCTTGATGCCAAAGCAGAAGCATTTGAGTGGAGAAGACCATACCTCTAGCCCTTAGGGTACCAATTATGAACAGGAGAGAGAACCAGACATTAACTGGGCACCAGCCTGTGACACCCACAGCAACAAGCAAGGCTCCGAGGGATGCCAAGAGTAGAGAAGAAAACAAAACATGTACCAAATATTCAGAGAGAAGTAGCCAACAGGACATTTTCAAGCTCATGCTTCATAAGGATGCCCAGTGTTTATCCCGTGAATCTGGAGTGACTAGAAAGAAGTGAACCTGCCAACTAGAAGAGGTGATGATCTCCTTCAGCGCTATCTCAGTTTGAACAGGAGTCCAGATGTACAGGCCATAGGGCCTTTCACCCGGCTTGTGGATGTGATGATCTCACCTTAAAGTGATCAGACATCCTGCTTTGAGAAGAGGAGGAGTCAAGCTTTCTTCACAGAGAAGAGACATGTTCTGTGATGTTTTCAAGATTTTATTCCAGAGGTCCAGAAGAGCACCTGGTCATAGAGATGGTTCTGAAGTCACTGATGAGGAGCAGGTGTCACTGCACCCTCAAGTCCTTGGCTCATCCTAGCAGAGGACCCTATAGTGTTGGAAAAAGATAGTAAAGTAAAAATTGATAGTAAAGTAAGCATTTCCTGCCATTAGAGGGCTGGACTACAAAAAACCCTTAGGAGTTTTCATGAGTTTCCATTACTATCACTACTACTCTCCACAGTCAGTGTAACTTTGCTTTTCTGTGATACCATAACATTCTCTGGAAGTGATGCTCAAGGCTGAGGGGACAGTTTCTGGCTATAAGGTGGGACCAAGGAAGACACGTTGTGCTTTTCTTTTTCCTTGCCATTGTGTTTATCTTACGTTCTTGAATGTTTGTTAGGACAGTTACTGTAGGAGCTGACTTGTATGCCAAATTGTGGACTGCCTGTCCCTTGGGTGCTGAGTCCTCGGTCTTCCTCTCCCAGCAGAGGGGAGGCTCAGCTTGAGCTGAGTGATGGAGATATTGACCAGAAGCAAGGCATTACAACCTGATCCACGTCAGAGAGGAAGGCTCGTGCCTCTTGGAGGCCCATGTAATGTGCCTCCTTAAGAGAGAAGGATTGGCCTGGAGAAGATTTGTTGAGCCAATTCCTAAATGGTTTTGCTGACATTCTTTCCCTTTCTTCTCTTCCCATCCTGTGCAGAATCCACACTGGTGATAGACCATACAAATGTGCACACCCAGGCTGTGAGAAAGCTTTTACACAACTCTCCAATCTGCAGGTAAATGTTCCACCTTCCACACAAGACCTTGATCTGAGACTTGGGGCCATTTGAATAGTATACAGGTTCTCAAATGTTTTCAGGACTCCTTTACACTCAAAAATTATCGAGGGACCCGAAGTGTTTTTGTTTATATGGGTAATAGCTGCTATTACCCACATAAACATGAAACTGAAAAACATTAAAAATATAATAGTAATCTGTTTAGAAAGAACAAAAATAAACCCACTGTGTGTTAACATAAATAATATATTCCAAGACCCTCCAAAAACAACTGATTAAGAAGAATGGGATTATTACACATTTTTGCAGGTGTCTATTTTTTATTTTTGGGATAGGACCTTGCTCTGTCACCTAGGCTGAGTGCAGTGGTATGATCATGGCCCACTGCAGCCTCAGCCTCCTGGGCTCAAGTGATCCTTCCACCTCAGCTTCCCAAGTAGTCAGGATTACAGGCATGTACCACCACACCTGGCTGGTTTTTTAATTTTTGTAGAGATGAGGTCTTGCTATCTTGCCTAGGCTGGTCTCGAACTCCTGGACACAGGCCATTCTTCTGCCTCAGCCTCCCAAAAGTGCTGGGATTGTAGGCATGAGTCACCGCACCTGGCATAGGGGTCTTTAATGTCTTAAGCCAAAAGATGAATAGATTCTCGTATCTGCTGCATCTGGTCTATTGTGTTATCACATGTCATGTAACCTCTGTAAATGTTACATGTAAAACATAAGGCAAAATGAAGCCACTTGAAATTTTGAGGGGAGCAAGATTTCAGTTAGGTATTTTGTTTTGTTTTGTTTTTGAGACAGAGTCTCACTCTGTCACCCAGGCTGGAGTGCGGTGGTGTGATTCAGCTCACTGCAACCTCTACTTCCCAGGTTCAAGAGAGAAAGGCAAACATTGTCTTATTATTTTGAAAAGAGTTTTGATCCTGTGGGTCCCCTGCAAAGGTCTTAGTGTTCCCTAAAGATCCCCACATCTCACTTTAAGAACCACTGGACTGGTGAGACAGGCATAAGCTGTCTCGGGATCCTGGTATGCGCCACATGAGGTATGCTTTGTCCCTTAGCTGTAGCTTCTCAATTTCCATTTGAAGCAGTTTCTACTTTCTTCAGATGGAGAGAGAAGCTGGGAGGCCTGACATCTACATCTACCTTTGTGCTTTCCATCAAGGTCAAGTGGGCAGGAAGAAAGAGTACAATGTATTCATTCTGGTTTCTCCCAATTTTCTCAGTCCCACAGACGACAACACAACAAAGATAAACCCTTCAAGTGCCACAACTGTCATCGAGCGTACACGGACGCAGCCTCACTAGAGGTGCACCTGTCAACGCACACGGTGAAGCATGCCAAGGTGTACACCTGCACTATCTGCAGTCGGGCATACACATCAGTGAGTGCTCCATTTCTTCTCTTTCCCTCCTGAGTCCTCTAAGAGTACAGTCCACTTCACCCCATTTTCTGGATAGAGATCTATTGCAGTGAATACCCTGCCTCCTTAGCTCCAACTCAACAGAACAAGTAAAGATTCAGAAATTAGACTCATAAGCCGATGAATTTAGGGGATGCCTGATTCCCTAATCCTACAGAGATTGATAAATTGTAATTCTTCATTTTATTTAAACATAAGGCAAAATAAAGCCACTTAAAATTTTGAGGGGAGCAAGATTTCAGTTAGGTGTTTTTTTGTTTTGTTTTGTTTTTTTGAGACAGAGTCTTGCTGTGTCACCCAGGCTGGAGTGCAGTGGTGGGATCTCTGCTCACTGCAACCTCCATCTCCTGGGTTCAAGAGATTCTTCTGCCTCAACCTCCCAAGTAGCTAGGATTATAGGTGTGTGCCACCATGCCCAGCCAATTTTCCTATTTTTAGTAGAGATGGGATTTCACCACATTGCCCAGGCTGGTCTTGAGCTCCTAACCTTAAGTCATCCATCTGCCTTGGCTTCCTAAAGTACTGGGATTACAGATGTGAGCCACCACACCTGGCCCAGCTAGTTAGGTATTTTCCATGAGACTCCAGAAAAGGTTGTAAAGTTGTTTCCTTCAGGGGTCTTTGAAAAAAATAGCAGCTCATTCCTTTGCCAGTTGAATGTTCACAGTGACTTCTAAAGGTTCCCCTCTCTTTTCTTCTCAAAAATGAGCCACTGGCCGGGTGCTATGGCTCATGCCTGTAATCCCAGCACTTTGGGAGGCCGAGGTGGGTGAATCATGGGGTCGGGAGATCGAGACCATCCTGGCTAACACAATGAAACTCTGTCTTTACAAAATACAAAAAATTAGGCAGGCATGGTGGCATGCACCTGTAATCCCAGCTACTCAGGAGGCTGAGGCAGGAGAATCACTTGAACCTGGGAGGTAGAAGTTACAGTGAGCAGAGATCGTGCCACTGTACTTCAGCCTGGGAGGGAGACAGAACAAGACTCCATCTCAAGAAAAAAAAAAAGCATCCACGTGGCTGGGGGAGAAAAAAAAAAAAAGCAGTGAGCCACTGAAAGTGCTACTTGAGTTTTGCTCACTTCTGGCTCCAGAAAACCGGTATAAATATAAAGCTTACTCTACTTACAGCAGAGTCAGCCTGGGGTGCTAGTTACAAGTAATCTATTTTCCTTCCCTTTTGTCCTTCAACTTCTTTTTATCATCTCCCTCAGGAAACATACCTTATGAAACATATGCGCAAACACAACCCTCCTGATCTTCAGCAACAAGTGCAGGCAGCAGCGGCGGCGGCAGCAGTGGCCCAGGCTCAGGCTCAGGCCCAGGCTCAGGCCCAGGCTCAGGCCCAGGCCCAGGCCTCCCAGGCATCACAGCAGCAGCAGCAGCAGCAGCAGCAGCAGCAACAGCAGCCACCACCACACTTCCAGTCTCCTGGGGCAGCCCCCCAGGGTGGGGGTGGTGGGGACAGCAACCCCAACCCTCCACCCCAATGTTCCTTTGACCTGACTCCCTATAAGACAGCAGAGCATCATAAGGACATCTGTCTCACTGTCACCACCAGCACCATCCAGGTGGAGCACCTGGCCAGCTCTTAGAGATCCGTGCTGCCACCCACTGGGAAGAGGAAGAAGTCCTGGTTTCTTCTTTCTCCAACTCCTCTTGGTGGGAAAAGTCCTATTCTTCCTTGACAGGCTTTGGCTCCATCTCCTTGGGCCTCAGGCACGGCTTTCCTCCACAAGATACCAACCTTTTTCTGAACTCTTCAAAAGGAACATCAGCCCTCCTGATTGCAAAGGAATACTGAGCTTATGGTGTCATCCAGCAGCCTCCCCTCCCAAGCAAAGCTTTTAAAATTGGGGGTTGGTGCTCAAGGGAAGGATTTGCTATGACCTCATAGAAACGTGTCCAGCATGGTCACTTACCCTATCCTTACCCTCCTTATCCTCAAAGTTTGGGCTGATAGAAGACTAGAGGCTGGTCCTCCCAGATTACAGAGAAAAGGGAGCCCCAAATGCAACCAGCCTCTTGTTCTATTCTTGCCTGCAAAAGAACAGAGGTTTCTTATATGCCTCAGTCCCTGAGAGCCATTTCTTCCCCTACATCGTCTCACTTCACTTCCTATTGACTGCTGGGCGAAGAAGGAGATTTGGGGTAGGGGTTAGACCTCCTTTTATTTGAAGGGGGCAAGGGCTGAGATGTGGTCCCCAAGGGGCCAGAAATTCCCAAGTTGGTCACAGGTGGCTTAGAAGTGTGGGTTACGGTTTTATGGATTTCCTTGGAGCCTCTCTCCTCCTCCTCTGCCTGCATAGACCCTACACTCTCAGTCTCCCCAGCCCAACCCCCAAGGAGCTGTGGGAGGTTTTGTGTTCTCTGTGAAACTCCAGAACAGGGATGTTGCAGAGAAGGGAGAGTTCAAGGCAAATACAAGGACTGGACTTAGCTCCCTAGGTGCCACGGTCAGATGCCGGACACGGATTTATATATAAATATATATATATAAATATATTATACCCACTCATCACGGCCATCATTGTTGTAACCATTTCTGTGTTTATAAATGCATTATCTCTGAGAATTTTCATATTTGATGTTTTGTTTATTTTATTTTTGTCCTTTTTTTCCCCCTCCACCCCTGTCATCTGGCCACAGCATTTTTTTTTTGTCTTTTTTTTTTTTAATCAGATTTCAGAGAAAAGGAAATTTAAAAAAAAAATCGGAAATCAGTTGTTATAAAGCAGTTTAAAAATGAAGAAAAAAAGAAAACTTATGTACAAACCAAGGGGTGTTTTTAGAACATTGTATAGAAATAAATTCATGTAAAAGGATCAGAGGCAGTGGAGCTACTGATGTGAGTGAGCATGCGGAAAAGGTCTTTGGGGAGATGTCCAAGAACAGTTCTGAGGATTTATACCAGAGTGTGTGTGATGAACAAGTGCTTATGTGATGATGCCCCATGTGTGTGATTCTCCAGTCACGGAAGGGTACAGTTTCATTAGCTTTCAAGTGAAATTCTGGTTTATGAAGACTTCTACATACACGTTCTGTCATGGGGATTGCATTGCCTAAATACGTGAGAGCAAAGTTTTGGTCATGTGTTAACAAACAGCTAATCTCCCTATGGAAGAAAAACGGAAGCCTCTTGAAAGGACCTACACTCCTGCCTGAGTCTCTGTGGAAGAAGGGCTTCCAGTTGGCAGTGTGTATGTATATGTATGTTCATTATCTTGTGAAAATCATAACCAGTTAAGGGGTGCAAGATTGATTTATGCAGGAAGAGCTGTAGTACTGTGGAGTAGAATGTGGTCAGGAAACAGACTTCAGCCCTTTGCCTACCATCAGCCAGTGTTGGCCAGGGTGATTCTTCAACTGTTAGTGAAGGGATTGGACTAAATAACTCCCAAGATACCTTTTTTTGAGAATTAAGAACCTTGCTTACAGGCCAGGTGCCATGACTCAACACCTGTAATCCCAGCACTTTGGGAGGCCAAGGCAGGCAGATGACGAGGTCAGGAGTTCAAGACCAAACCCCATCTCTACTAAAAATACAAAAATTAGCCAGGCGTGGTAGCTCACTCCTGTAGTCCCAGCTACTCAGGAGGCTGGGGCAGAAGAATCACTGGAACCTGGGAGACAGAGGTTGCAGTGAGCTCGGATAGCACCACTGTACTCCAGCCTGGGCCACAGAGCGAGATTCTGTCTCAAAAAGAGAGAAAACCTTGCTTTAAGCATTGAAAAAGTTGTGACGAAGCTCTCATATCTAAGAATTGGTGGTTCTCTGGGACTGCTGGCCAACAGCACTTACCTAGTTGGCCTGGGATGGTTAAAATAAGTGCCTACTTATTTTAGTGCTAGATATCCTCTGTGGGCACTTAAGATGGTGTCTCAATATATTGTGTGATACCAATTAATGTGTCACATGACCAAATATGCCAGTGTTTCTCAGCTCCCTATTTTCTGCTTTTTGCTCCACTCATCAACTCTTGAAAGGCCTTAATGGCCCTAACTTCATCACCAATATTAGAACCAGAATCTACTCTTTTTATGGATACATTCACATGCACTCACTGCAACAACCCAGGAGGCAGTTAGAATTCTTACTGTATGGTAAAACAGGCACAGAGATTAAATTACCGAAAAGCATGACTCTTAGAGTGAAGTCTTCTGGATTCTATTGCTGTGTCTTAACTACCTGTACACTGGTAAACCTGGGTTTAGGGGCTACAGATCCTTTGAGCTCTGATCCCCCTACCACTCAGCCCCTGACCCCCTCCTCCAGCCTGCTCTTACTGTCCAGATAATGTTCTAAATACACCCCTGCAGCCATCTCGAAGCAAAACAAAGTAACTTGCAATCCGCCCTGGGTTGGAAGTTGCTCTTCTTCACATAATGTGGTAGAAATCATATAGCATATAGCTCAAAGTCTGTCTCATTAAAAACTTGTCATAAGACATTGATAATTCTATTTTTTTTTTTTTTTTTTTTTTTTGAGACAGAGTTTCGCTCTTGTTACCCAGGCTGGAGTGCAATGGCGCGATCTCGGCTCACCGCAACCTCCGCCTCCTGGGTTCAAGCAATTTTCCTGCCTCAGCCTCCCGAGTAGCTGGGACTACAGGCGTGCGCCACCATGCCCAGCTAATTTTTGTATTTTTTAGTAGAGACGGGGTTTCACCTTGTTGACCAGGATGGTCTCAATCTCTTGACCTCGTGATCCACCCGCCTCGGCCTCCCAAAGTGCTGGGATTATAGGCGTGAGCCACCGCGCCCGGCAGACATTGATAATTCTTATTAAGGACGGGTATGAAAGGTGTGAGAGATGGCAATTATCTCTAAAATACTATCTTACTAACACCATTATTAGGTTATGGCCCTTGAGTTCTGTTTGCCTAGTGTGTTGGCAGCCTCTCATGCCCTTGACTGGTTTCCATTCTAGTGAAAACCATAGAGGTCATCGCTGACTAGAGTGATGGCTGGCAACTAACTACTAGCCCAGTAGTAATACTGCTCCATACCTCAATCCCTTCAGAATCATGATGCTAACATCACATATAAACAAAAGCAAAACAGAAATATGAGATTTCCCCCTTAAGAGAGTAGCAAGAGGGGCCAGGCGCAGTGGCTCACGCCTGTAATCCCAGCACTTTGGGAGGCCAAGGTAGGCGGATCACCTGATGTCGTGAGTTAAAGACCAGCCTGACCAAGGTGGCGCAGCCACTCGGGAGGCTGAGGCAGGAGAATCGCTTGAACCCAGGAGGCGAAGGTTGCGGTAAACTGAGATCGCATGCCATTGCAGTCCAGCTTGGGCAACAAGAGCAAAACTCTGTCTCAAAAGCAAGAGGGCAAGGCTGAAAGTAATATTTTTTTTATATGTGAAAGTGTATTCGAGTTTAAAGGACAGGAGCTCTGAACAAAAGGTGTGCAGAATTATAGCTTTATTGAGTCATTCTTTGTATTTATAAGTAGAAAGTTGATAATCTTTCTCAAGTTAAACAAATGATGCTGGGGGAGACGGTGTTTGTGTGAGTTAAAAGAAATGAAGAGGGTTTAAATCTCTCAAGGCCTGATACTCCTCAACTTCCTTAAGAAACCATATGGCTTGAAAAAAGTCATATTCTGCAAAAGAGGGGAAAAAATGTTGGATCTTCCAGTTGCTGAGAAAGGATGTTTACACAATACAATCCTAAAGAGAACGGTTACACCCGCACCGATTACCATGCTTTCCCGTTTTGGAGGGAAAAAAGTTTGCCAGAGAATGCAAAATGGCGACCTCCAGTGACGTCATACCTACCGCGGTCGCGTCGTGGGGTCTCTGTAAGGGCGGAAGCGCTCTACAGCCGCCTCGCTATGGGCAGTCGTGGCTACCGTGCAAAAAGATAAGTTTCAGCGTCGGGCGGATGTGTACCGGCGGTAATTTAGTAAGGGCGGAAGTTTCCCTTTTAAGGGCGGAAAAGCTTTAACCCCAAAATGGCTTCGGCCCCTGTCGCGTTACAGTCACTTCCGGGGCAGATCGGAAGTTGCTTTGTTTTGCTTCGAGATGGCTGCAGGGATGTATTTGGAACATTATCTGGACAGTAAGAGCAGGCTGGAGGCGGGGGTCGGGGCCGTAGAATGGTGGGGGGATCAGGGCTGAGAGGATCTGTAACCCTTAAGTCCCAGTGATGAGAAGGTCACAATTGTGAAGGGGTTCTGTGGCAGGAAATATTGGAGGGTGCGGAGAAAGAGGGGGCGGGGCAGCAGGATCTAGGCCCTGCTGTTGGGTGTAGATGAGGGAGGGGCTGCGGGGTGGGGGTTAGGGATGTGTCTTGAAGGGCTAGGATGCTTGGCCGGGAAGATTAATTGCTGCCCCCATTCTCCAGGGTCTCAAGCCTCGGTAGATTTTTTTTTTTCCCATAGTCGTTCAGAATCGATATCACCCACTGCCATTTGGAGCAGCAGTAAAGACCTTTCCTCCACTCCATTCTTACTCAGAAGTGGCTTCTCATGGGGTTGAGAGTGGTGGTGGTGAGTGACCGCTGTCAGATGATGAACTGGAACGCTTCTTTTCATGGAGTAAAGATCTAATTCCCATCAAATGAAAATATGGTGTTTAGGCCGGGCGCGGTGGCTCAAGCCTGTAATCCCAGCACTTTGGGAGGCCGAGGCGGGTGGATCACGAGGTCAAGAGATCGAGACCATCCTGGTCAACATGGTGAAACCCCGTCTCTACTAAAAATACAAAAATGAGCTGGGTATGGTGGCGCGTGCCCGTAATCCCAGCTACTCAGGAGGCTGAGGCAGGAGAATTGCTTGAACCCAGGAGGGGAGGTTGCGGTGAGCCGAGATCGCGCCATTGCACTCCAGCCTGGGTAACAAGAGCTTAACTCCGTCTCAAAAAAAAAAAAGAAAATATGGTGTTTATATCATTTGTGTAAACCACCCCTGCACAAAGCCTACTGCCCTGTGCACTTACATTTGTTTTAGGGTCCGGAGTCATTTATTCAACAAATATTTATCGAGGTCCTGCTGTGAGTCAGACATAATGTCAGGCACTGGGGTTAGAAAAATGAATAAGACGAGGCCCCTGACCTCAAGAAACTCATAATCTACTAGGAAACAGATTCTGCAAATAATTATAAAACACTGTGACAAGTGAAATAATAGAAATACATTAAAAAGGACAGTTGGTAGGCAACGCTGGAGAAAAGGGGAATAATTACCTGGGGATATAGGAAAAGCTTTACAGAGGAGGTGATGTTTGAATAGGGTCTTGAAAGTTATTTGCCAGTGAGGAGAGAAAAAGAGAAATTCCAGGTTGGGGAAAGCATCAGCAAAGGTAGTGTGATGGGTTTGTTGCAGTGTCAAGGGTGTTTGATATTTATGACCCATAGGTCAGCATATCTGATATTTATGACTCTAAGGTAAGAGATTGAGAAACAAGACTGGAGAAAGAGGCTGAGGCTAGATGGGACAGGGTCTTTTAAGCCAGACTAAAAAGTTTGCATTTTAAAGTAGACTGATTTTTATAAAGGAAAATGATTGATATATAGTAAATTGGAGCATGATAACGTTGGTAACAGAGATCAATTAGTGATAACATTCCAGGACAGAGATAAGAACCTGATTTTAGGGAGTTACAGAAGTATTTAGGAATTAAATATGAAAGGACTGACTGAGTGGTTGAGAGACAAGGAAGAATCTAAGGTGGCTTCTTCTTGCTTAGAAAGTTAGGTGGACAGGCTGGGCACAGTAGCTCATTCCTGTAATCCCAGCACTTTGGAAGGCTGAGGCGGACAGATCACTGGAGGTCAGGAATTCAAGACCAGCCTAGCCAACATGGTGGAACCCAGTCCCTACTAAAAAAAAAAATTAGCTGGGCATGGTGGCATGTGACTATAATCCCAGCTACTTGGGAGGCTAAGTCAGGAGAATCACTTGAATCCAGAAGGTTGCACTGAGCCAAGGTCATACCACTTCACTCCAGCCTGGGTGACAGAGAGAGACTTCATGTCCCTCTCAAAAAAATAAAAATAAAAATAAAAGGCTGAAGTCTGGGCATGGTGGCTCATGCCTGTAATCCCAACACTTTGGGAGGCTGAGGCAGGTGAATCACCTGAGGTCAAGAGTTCCAGACCAGTCTGGCTAACATGGTGAAACCCCATCTCTACTAAAAATTATCTGTGCGTGGTGGCAGGTGCCTGTAATCCCAGCTACTTGGGAGGCTGAGGCACAAGAATCCCTTGAACCCAAGTTCACACCATTGCACTCCAGCCTCGGTGACAAGAGCGACACTGCAACTTGAAAGAAAAGAAAGTTACTCAGAGAAGAAAAGATCATGCCAACTGCTGCAGAGTTATTTTTTAGGATAGGCCTAATAACACCATTTGATTTGGTAAGTAACCAGTGACTTAAAGTAATGTCAGTGAACTGGTGGTAGCAGACCTGAGGTTGTCGGTTAAAACAGTAGAGGCATTTTAATTTTTTTAATTCATTTTTGTTTGTTTGTTTGTTTCTTGAGACGGAGTCTCACTTTGTTGCCCAGGCTGGAGTACAATGGCATGATCTCGGCTCATTGCAACCTCTGTCTCCCAGATGCAAGCGATTCTCCTGCCTCAGCCTCCAGAGTAGCTGAGATTACAGGCGACTGCCACCATGACTGGGTAATTTTTCTATTTTTTTTTTTTTTTAAAGACGGGGTTTCACCATGTTGGTCAGGCTGGTCTTGAACTCCCGACCTCAGGTGATCTGCCCGCCTTGGCCTCCAAAGTGCTTGGATTACAGGCGTGAGCCACCATGCCTGGCCTAATTTTTGTATTTTTAGTAGAGATGGAGTTTTACTATGTTGGCCAGTCTGGTCTCAAACTCCTGACCTCAGGTGATCCACCTGCCTTGGCCTCCCAAAGTGCTGGGATTACAGGCATGAGTCACCACACCAGGCCTTTTATTTTATATATATATATATATTAAAATATATATATATATTTATATTAAAAATACATATATATTTATATATCTATATAAATAGATATATAAAATTCATAGGTATTATGTATAATATATAATTTTTATAGAGACAGGGTCTGGACATGTTGCCCAGGCTGGTCTCAAACTCCTGAAATCAAGCGATCTGCCTGCCTTGGCCTCCCAGAGTACTGGGATTACAAGCATGAACCACTGTGCCCGGCCAGTAGAGGCATTTTTTAAGTTTTAGGTGGAGTCTTGGGAAGAGATCTTTTTTTTTGTACTGGGGGGACAAATATTCATGCATTTATTCAGGTATTTACTGAGTACCTGCTCTACGCAAGTCATAATTCTAAACACTAGGGAAACAGGAGAGAATAAGATAGCCATATTCGGCCTGGGGAGACATACCAAATAACTAATTTCACAATTATTTTTTTCTTTTTTTGTTCTTTGAGACAGTCTTGCTCTTTCACCCAGGCTGCAGCCTCCCCTTCCTTGGTTCAAGCAATTGTCCTGCCTCAGTCTCTCAATGTCGAGAGAGGCCACTACGCCCATCTAATTTTTGTTTTGTTTTGTTTTTGAGATAGTCTCCCTCTGTCACCCAGGCTGGAGTGCAGTGGTGCGATATCAGCTCACTGCAACCTCTACTTCTTGGATTTAAGCAATTCTCATGCCTCAGCCTCCCAAGTAGCTGGGATTACAGGTTTCACCATGTTGGCCAGTGTGGTCTTGAACTCCTGACCTCAAGTGATCTGCCCGCCTCGGCCTCCCAAAGTGCTGGGATTATAGGCATGAGCCACTGTGCCTGGCCCTAATTTTTGTAATTTTAGTAGAGAGCCATGTTGCCTAGACTGGTCTCAAACTCCTGTCCTTGAGCGATCCACCCACCTCCCAGAGTGCTGGATTACATGTGTGGGCCACCGTGCCCAGCCAACTGATTACATATTTATTTAAGTACAGTTGGATAAGTGCTTTAAAAAGGTGGATAGAATACCTTGACATACATCAGAGTCTAGGAAAGTTGAGTTTGAGCTGAACTTTGGAAGAATGAACAGGAATTTAATAGGCCAAGAGGGATGGGGTGGACAGGATGTGGAAAAGCAAGCAGTGCATTCCAAGCAGAGAAAACAGCTTGTGGAAAGCCAGATGGCAGGAGGAACACAGGCCAGTTTGAAGCACTGAGAGGAGCACAAAGGGAGACTGACATGAGTTAAGGCTGGTATGAGGTAAGCAAGGGCCAGAAAGTGCAGACCGTCTTAAGAGCAATAGGAAGTTACCAGAAGGTTATAAGCTAGAGAGCGACTTGATTAAGTTTGCATTTTTTATTTTTGTGGGTTTTTTTGGTTTTTGTTTTTTTGAGTCAGTGTCTTGATCTGTCACCCGGGCTGGAGTGCATTGGCATGATCTTGACTCACTGCAACCTCTGCCTCCCGGGTTCAAGGGGTTCTTGTGCCTCAGCCTCCCAAGTAGCTGGGATATTACATGCATGTGCACCATGCCTGACTAATTTTTTGTATTTTTAGTAGAGATGGGGTTTCACCACGTTGCCCAGGCTGGTCTTGAACTCCTCAGCTCAGCTGATCCTCCCACCTTGGACTCCCAATGTGCTGGGATTACAGGCATGAGCCACCACACCTGGGCAGATTTGCAGTTTTTAAAAAGGACATTCTGGCTACTATATGGAAGTAGATTGGAAGTATTATATGTATAATTGAGGATACTAGAGACTATTTGTAATCTGAGGACAAAGAGCTTGGAGGCAGTGATTGAAAATAAAGGAAAGGGGCTGGGCTCAGTGGCTCATGCCTGTAATCCCAGCACTTTGGGAGGCCGAGGCATGTGGATCACCGGAAGCCAGGAGTTCGAGACGAGCCTGGCCAAAATGGTGAAACTCTGTCTCTACTAAAAATACAAAAATTAGTTAGATGTGACGGCACACGCCTGTGGTCCCAGCTACTCTGGAGGCTGAGGGAGGAGAATCCCTTGAACCTGGAGGTAGAGGTTGCAGTGAGCTGAGATCGTGCCACTGCACTCCAGCCTGGGCAACGCAGCAAGACTCCATCTCAAATAACAAAAAAAAAAAAAAAAAAAGGAAAGGAAGGAGAAGAGCTTATTTGTGTGTTCTTTTTGTTTTTGAGAAGGAGTCTTAACTCTGTTGCCAGGCTGGAATGTGCATTGGCGCAATCTTGGGTCACTGCAATCTCTGCCTCCTGAGTTCAGGCGATTCTCCTGCCTCAGCCTCCTGAGTAGCTGGGATTACAGGCATGTACCACCACGCCTGGCTAATTTTTGTGTTTTTAGTAAAAACAGTTTCACCATGTTGGTCAGGCTGGTCTCAAACTCCTGACCTTGTGATCCACCTGCCTCAGCCTCCCAAAGTGCTGGATTACAGGTGTGAGCTACTGTGCCCAGTGGGAAGAGCTTATTTGTAAGGAAGGTCACTGAAAGCAAAAAGGGCGGGATAGCTGTGCAGAAATGGAAAGGTTTTGGAGAGAAATAGGTGAGCATGGCTTCTCATGAGGGAACTGATAAATCCTGTCACAGATAAATCCAGAGGTTAAGAGGAAGGAAAACTGATATGCACTTCATTTTTTTGTTTTGTTTTGAGATGGAGCCTCACTCGGTGGCCCAGGCTGGAGTGCAGTGGCTCGATCTTGGCTCACTGCAACCTCTGCCTCCAGGCTTCAAGCATTTCTCCTACCTCGGCCTCCCAAGTAGCTGGGACTACAGGTGCGCACCACCACACCTGGCTAATTTTTTGTATTTTTAGTAGAGACAGGGTTTCACTGTGTTAGCCAGGCTGGTCTTGATCTCCTGACCTTGTGATCTGCCCGCCTCAGCCTCCCAAAGTGGTGGGATTACAGGTGTGAGCCACCCCTCCCGACCTTGTTTGTTTTTGAGACAGGATCTTGCTCTATCACCCAGGCTGGAGTGCAGTGGCTCGATCACAGCTTACTGCAGCCTCTGCCTCCTGGATTCAAGTGATTCTCATGCCTCAGGCTCCCAAGTAGCTGGGATTAGAGGTGCAAACCACCATACTGGGCTAATTTTTGTATTTTTAATAGAGTTGGGGTCTCGCCATGTTGGCCAGGCTGGTCTCAAACTCCTGGACTTGAGTGATCTGCCCCCTTGGCCTCCCAAAGTGCTGGGATTGCAGACATGAGCCACCATGCCAAGCCTGAACTGCACTTTAAAAAGGAGCTGTAACGCCTATGCACAGTCAGTCCTGTGATTCTTTGTTTCTCTCTCTTCCCTAGGTATTGAAAACCTTCCATTTGAATTACAGAGAAACTTTCAGCTCATGAGGGACCTAGACCAAAGAACAGAGGGTACGTACAGAGTAAAAAGCTTTTGTAATAATGAGTGTGTGTAATTTATTTTTCTGCTTGGTGTTACCATATCATCTGGTATGATCTAGAGAACTGTGGCTTCTCTCTCCTTTTTTGCTCTCCTGCAATTCTTAAAACAGGATAATGATCCTCATTTCTGTATCAGCTTTTTTATAACAAATAGAGTATTGTGAAAATGCCTCAAGAATTCAAAGATGCTATATTCTTTATGTCTTCCTCGAGAAGAATTAGGCCAGGTGTGGTGGCTCACACCTGCAATCCCAGCACTTTGGGAGGCATAGGCGGGCGGATCACTTGAGGCCAGGAGTTTGACACCAGCCTGGCCAACATGGTGAAATCCCCATCTCTACCAAAAATACAAAGTTAGCCAGTTGTGGTGGCATGTACCAGTAATCCCAGCTACTCAGGAGACTGAGACATGAGAATCATTTGAACTTGGGAGGTGGAGGTTGTAGTGAGCCAAGATCATGCCATTGTACTCCAGCCTGGGCAATAGAGCAAGACTGTGTTTCAAAAAAAAAAAAAAAAAGAAGAAGAAGAATTAAAGAAAGTCGACTGAGTCATTTCTGCTCTCTATGTTTGATATGTTTATAGGATGACTAGAATGTTTCTACTTCTCTGCATTGTTAATGTTACTATCACAAAATTCCCAGTGTGACTTTAGACCAACTTATGGTAGTTGGGAGCTTTGCTATATGAGAAGCCCTTAAAAGAAAGAAAAAAGAAAACAAAGAGAGGAAAGAAAGAATAAGCAGTAATTGACATCAGGATCTCTACACTGTTCACGCTTACAGAAGCATTAGATACCATCTCCAGCCTTGAACATTGAGCAAATTTGGCTGCATTGGGGCATTCACTTGGTTTCTTCAAATCAAAGATGTCTGTTGGAGCTATCCCCATACCCACTGAAGGATCTTTAGGTCTTATCTTCCATTCTGTGTAGCCATGTTCAAGGATGTAACAGGCTGGTTTTGGGATATGTGAAGCTGTGTCTTAAATTCTCTGGGTAAGTTTGCTCATGAAAAGGTGAACATCATTGAAAACCCTGGACATAGTTTCCTGAGAACTGCCTGCTGAATGGTGAGAACCAGATTGCTTTTTTTGTAATACAGTTGTAACTCTTGAGTTCATGCATAGAAAGACCAGTTGGGGCTGGGCAAGGTGGTTCACTCCTGTAATCCCAGCACTTTGGGAGACCGAGGCGGGCTGATCACGAGGTCAGGAGATCGAGACCATCCTGGCCAACATGGTGAAACCCCGTCTCTACTAAAAATACAAAAATTAGCTGGGTATGGTGGTGTACACCTGTAATCCCAGCTACTCGAAGGCTGAGGCAGGAGAATGGCTTGAACCCGGGAGGCAGAGATTGCAGTGAGATGAGATCACACCACTGTACTTCAGCCTGGCAACAGAGTGAAACTCCATCTCAAAAAAAAAAGAAAAGGAAGACAGTTGGAGATTATGGAACTCTATGTTTTTTCAGCCTCTTCCAAGGGCCTGGAATAAAGTGGAGTATAAGCAGTGTATTCACAGATCTTCCTGGTTATCTGTTTCTGCACTACATTACAGTCAGACTTGTCTCTTTCTACTGACACATTTATGAGCGCTACCAAATATTAGTAAACATCTGTAGTCTCAGTCTCCTGGAACACTCTTCCAATATTAAAACATTTGGGGCCGGGCGTGGTGGCTCAACACCTGTAATCCTGTCACTTGGGGAGGCAGAGGCGGGTGGATCTCCTGAGGTCAGGTGTTTGAGACCAGCCTGGCTTACATGGTGGAAACCTGTCTTTACTAAAACTACAAAAATTAGTTGGGTGTTGTGTGTGTACCTGTAGTCCCAGCTACTCGGGAGGCTGAGGCAGGAGAATCACTTGAACCTGGGAGCTGGAGGTTGCAGTGAGCCAAGATCGCACCACTGCACCCCAGCCTGGGTGACAGAGTGAGACTCGGCTTCAAAAAATAAATAAAACATTTGGGAGGCCAGGCTCATGCCTGTAATCCCAGTACTTTGGGAGGCTGAGGCTAGCAGATCACTTGAGGTCAGAAGTTCAAGACCAGCCTGCCCAACATGATGAAACCACATCTCTATTAAAAATACAAAAATTAGCCAGATGTGGTGGCGCACACTTGTAGTCCCAACTGGTTGGGAGGCTGAGGCATGAGAATTCCTTGAACCTGGGAGACAGAGGTTGCAGTGAGCCAAGATTGTGCCACTGCACTCCAGTCTGGGCGACAGAGCGAGACTCCATCTCAAAACAAACAAAAAAACACATTTGGAGCAATATCTAAGATGGACAAACAGGTAAAATAAGTGGTGGAAAATAAAAGCAAGTTGCAATGATGAGCCAAATAGTTTGGGCACCCTGGGTGCAGTGGCTCACACCTGTAATCCCACCACTTTGAGAGGTTAGGCAGGTGGATCATTTGAGCCTAGGAGTTCAAGACTAGCCTGGGCAATATAGTGAGACCTTGTCTCTACAGATAATTAAAAAAATATATCAGGGTGTGGTGGCATGTGCCTGTGGTCTCAACGACTCCAGAGGCTGAGGTGGGAGGATCATTTGAGCCCAGAGGTTGAGGCTACAGTGTGATCCATGATTATGCCACTGCACTCCACTGGCAACAAAGTGAGACCCTATTTCAAAAAAAAAAAAAAATTGAGTGAGCAGTAAGATAAGCAGAAGAATTGCTACATGGATGGAATAAGGTCTAATTTTAAATTGCATGATATACACAACTACTCAGGAGGCAGAAGTGATAGAATCACTTGAGGTCAGGAGTTGGAGGCCAGCCTAGGTAAGAAACATAAGAGAGACTCTGTGTCTGCCTCTAAAAATAAATAGATTAGGCAAGGCATGGTGGCTCACCCCTTGTAATCAATCCCAGCGCTTTAGGAGGTCAAGGCAGGCAGATTGCTTGAGCCCAGGAGTTCGAGACCAGCAGTTCGAGACCAGCCTGGGTAATGTGGAGAAACCCCATCTCTACAAAAAAATAGAAAAAATTAGCCAGACATGGTGGTACCTGAGATGGGAGGATCACCAGACCTCAGGAAGTTGTGGGTGCAGTGAGCCATGATTATGCCACTGCACTCCATCCTGGGCCACAGAGTGAGACCCTGTGTCAAAAATAAAAATATTAATACATAATTTTAAAATGTATGATATAAATGTACAGACTTGGAAGCCAGCAGCAAGCAGATGACTCAGCCTGATTTGCAGGAGACAGCTGCTGTGGGATGTTTTTGAGAAGGAAACAATGGCTTTTGAGACAAAATTCAAGAAACAACAAGCCCTGCAAAGAAGCATCTTCAGACATGAACAAAATATCAATGTGGTGTGCAAAGGATCCCATGCTGTGTTGCGATAATTTACATTCCAAGTATGATAGCAATGTTTTCAGCACTTTGAAAGGACCTTTAAAGCAAATATTGTCAGTATATTGCATTACTTGAGTGCATGGCACAGTACCTCTGAACACTGAGTACTTTTTACTTGGAGGGTTATGCTAGTCAATGGAAAAGGTCCAAGGAACAAGAGGAAGAAGTGTGTTTCACCTAGCCACTCAGGGGCCATTGTGACCAGGCCTCTGTCTCTGTTGTAGACCTGAAGGCTGAAATTGACAAGTTGGCCACTGAGTATATGAGTAGCGCCCGCAGCCTGAGCTCCGAGGAAAAATTGGCCCTTCTCAAACAGATCCAGGAAGCCTATGGCAAGTGCAAGGAATTTGGTGACGACAAGGTGCAGCTTGCCATGCAGACCTATGAGATGGTATGGCCCTGTTCATGGCTCCCCACCTACCTCCCATCTAATCCTCAGGGTCTTAGACCCCTCCTTCAACTGTGTTGGGATCTGTTTGGGGTCTGTGAGATCCATAGACTCTGCCTTAACCTATTTTGTTTAATTGGAACCAGTTTTGTACCTCTCCTTTCTTCTTCCTTTCCACCCAGGTGGACAAACACATTCGGCGGCTGGACACAGACCTGGCCCGTTTTGAGGCTGATCTCAAGGAGAAACAGATTGAATCAAGTGACTATGACAGCTCTTCCAGCAAAGGCAAAAAGAGTGAGGAGGAGGGTGGGGCTGTGAGAGGTGGGGCGAGGATTCAATGAGAGAAGACGCCAGCTCTTCATCTGGGGGCAGTGGGGCACCAGGTTGGAAAGAGAGAGAGAGAAGAGGACTTAACTGATCTTTCTGTCTCCCTGCCTTCTGGCTTTCCCCCTCTTTCCTAGAAGGCCGGACTCAAAAGGAGAAGAAAGCTGCTCGTGCTCGTTCGAAAGGGAAAAACTCAGATGAGGAAGCCCCCAAGACTGCCCAGAAGAAGTTAAAGCTCGTGCGCACGTGAGTGTATCAGGGAGCCCTTTGCCAGATGACATCCTCTTCTCTCCCAGTGCCCCACTCCCAGCCTGCACTGCCCCCTGCCACTTTCTATATCTCTGTGCCAAGAACTCTTCTTATCATGTTGGTATCTGCTGGAGAAGAGAAGCCACAAATCATTTGCCCCACCAGGATCTCCTGCCACCTCCGAAAGCCTCAGGCTTTAGCTTCCCTTCCTGTAGATGACACTTTCTCTTCCTCTTGGCATGCAGAAGTCCTGAGTATGGGATGCCCTCAGTGACCTTTGGCAGTGTCCACCCCTCTGATGTGTTGGATATGCCTGTGGATCCCAACGAACCCACCTATTGCCTTTGTCACCAGGTCTCCTATGGAGAGATGATTGGCTGTGACAACCCTGATGTAAGAAACACTTTGCCTCAGGATGGGGGGTTGTGAGGGGCATGAAGGGAGTGGGTACAAGAGGGAAAATCCCACAGTTGAGTACTGGGACTTGAGAATAGAAGGAAGATGGGCTGGGCATGGTAGCTCTTGCCTGAAATCCCAGCACTTTGAGAGGCTGAGGCAGGCAGATCACTTGAGGTCAGGAGTTCGAGACCAGCCTGGCCAACATGGTGAAACCCCTTCTCTACTAAAAATGCAAAAATTAGCTGGGCGTGGTGGCACACACCTGTAATCCCAGCTACTCGGGAGGCTGAGGCAGGAGAATCACTTGAACCTGGGAGGCAGGGGTTGCAGTGAGCTGAAATCGTGCCACAGTACTCCAGCCTGGGCGACAGAGCAAGACTCTGTCTCAAAAAAAAAAAAAAAAGAAGAAGAAAAGGCCTGACGCGGTGGCTCATGCCTGTAATCCCAGCACCACCTTGGGAGCCCGAGGAGGGTGGATCACTTGTCAGGAGTTCGAGACCAGCCTGGCCAACATGGTGAAACCCAGTCTCTACTTAAAATACAAAAATTAGCCAGGCGTGGTGTCATGTGTCTGTAATCCCAGCTACTTAGGAGGCTGAGGTGGGAGAATTGCTTGAACCTGGGAGGTGGAGGTGGCTGTGAGCTGAGATTGTCATTGCATTCCAGCCTGGGCAACAGAGTGAGATTCCATCTCAAAAAGGGAAAAAAAAAAGAATTGAAGGAAAATGGTGGGAACTGGTTGGCCTTGGGACTTCCAAGAATGCTCCAAAAGGATGGAGTACAGGACAGGACATACCTAAGGAATCTGGAGGGGCTTTCTCTCCTTCCTCTGGCCCGTCCTGGCCCCTGACTACTTTTTCCTTCTTCCTCTTCCAGTGTTCCATTGAGTGGTTCCATTTTGCCTGTGTGGGGCTGACAACCAAGCCTCGGGGGAAATGGTAAGTGGCAGGAGCTGAGGGTCCCTGAGGTGAGTGGTAGAGGGCATTCTCCCTTTCACTTACTTTTCTCTCCCCTTCTGTTTTTCAGGTTTTGCCCACGCTGCTCCCAAGAACGGAAGAAGAAATAGATAAGGGCCTTGGATTCCAACACAGTTTCTTCCACATCCCCTGACTTGGGCTAGTGGGCAGAGGAATGCCTGTGCTGGGGCCGGGGGTTCAGGGAGAAGTGGATGACACAGTACTGTCATCCCCTCTCCTCCCCTCTCCCCACTCCCGGTGCTGAGGCTGCATCAGACCCTGGTAGGGAGGGGTACCGCAGCCACTAACGGTATGTGCTCTCCTTCAGTCCTCTCCCTTCAAAGGGACGTGGTCTTGCCCACTGTCCTTTTGCCTCCATGCTGAGGTTGGTGCTGTATTTCAGAGGGAGGGTCCTTTTCATTCCCCTTGCTTTGTATTTAAGGACTGGGGCATAGCATGGGGGCAGTCCCCTAGACCTCTTCCTTCCCCCTCCTCCTGTGGTGAGGGCTAGGTATGATCAACACTGTCTTCTCCATTCCCTTCCTGCTTTTTTCATGGTGGGGGATCCCCCAGGTTATCTAGGCTCTGGCCCTAGTTGAAGGGGAACCCCTTCCTCTGTGCCAAGAGGATTCATCCTGGCCTTGTGAATGGGAGAGGGGGCAAGGTGGAATGCAGATAACTCACATGTAAAAGGAACTTGGGTAGGTAAATAAAAGCTCTACATGTTGGCCTGCTGTGTTTATTGTATAGACATTGTTTTAGTAAATGTGCTGAGCATTTCTTTTTGCATCCTCTGGGTTGGATACGATGTGAGACGATGGCATGCCAGAATTAGGACACGACATGAAACCAGAGTGATGCCTCTGCCCGAGAACCCACAAGTTCTCAACTTGGGAAAGACAGAGGTGCTGAAGGGTGGGCCTCAGACCAGGGGTCTCCAAAACTTTGTAAATTGTACAGCTTTTCTCCATAAAACATCTTTCACTTAATTTCCAATAAATGATGTATTTCTGTTATTCATGTGTACTACTATACTAAATATTAGCTTGATTTCTTCCTTTATGTTTTTTTTTGAGACAGTCTTGCTCTGTCACCAGGCTGGAGTGCAGTGGTGTGATCTCAGCTCACTGCAACTTCCACCTACCAGGTTCAAGTGATTTAACTGCCTTAGGCTTCCTAGTAGCTGGGACTATAGGCACAAGCCACCATGCCCAGCTAATTTTTGTATTTTTAGTAGAGATTGGGTTTCACCATGTTGGCCAGGATGGTCTCGGTCTTTTGACCTCATGATCCACCCGCCTTTGCCTCCCAAAGTGCTGGGATTACAGGCGTGAGCCACCATGCCTGGCATGATTTCTTAAAAAAAAAAAAAAAAAAAAAAAGTGGGCCAGGTGCAGTGGCTCATTTCTCTAATACCAACACTTTGGGAAGCCAAGGCAGGTGGATCAACTGAGGTCAGGAGTTTGAGACCAGCCTGGCCAACATGGTGAAACCCCATCTCTACTAAAAATACAAAAATTAGCTGGGCATGGTATTGGGTGCCTGTAATCCCAGCTACTTGAGAGGGTGAGGCAGGAGAATCACTTGAACCTGGGAGGCAGAGGTTGCAGTGAGCTGAGATTGCACCACTGCTCTCCAACCTGGGCAACAGAGTGAGACTCTTGTGTCAAAAAAACTAAATAGGCCAGGTGAAGTAGCTCCCACCTGTAATCCCAGCGCTCTGGGAGGCCGAGGTGGGCAGATCACCTGGGTCAGGAGTTCGAGGCCAGGCTGGCCAACATGGTAAAACCCCGTCTCTGCTGAAAATACAAAAATTAACCAGATGTGGTGGTGCATGCCTGTAATCCCACCTACTTGGGAGGCTGAGGCAGGAGAATCACTTGAACCCAGGAGGCGGAGGTTGCAGTGAGTGGAGACCAGCCATAATTTTTGTATTTTTGGTAGAGACAAGGTTTCACCATTTTGGCCAGGCTGGTCCTGAACTCCTGGCCTCCAAGAGGTCCACCCTCCTTGGCCTCCCAAACTGCTGGAATTCCAGAAATGAACCACGGTGCCTGGCCTCTATTTTATTTATTTAATTTTATTATTATTATTTTTTGAGTCAGGGTCTCACTCTGTCACCCAGGCTGGAGCTCAGCTCACTGCAGCCTCAACCTCCAAAGACTCAGGTGAACCTCTTGCCTCAGGCTCCCTGAGTAGTAGCTGGGACAACAGGCACACACCACCACACCTGACAATTTTTTTATTTTTTGTAGAGACAGGGTTTCACCATGTTGCCCAGGCTGGTCTGGAACTCCTGGGCTCAAGGGATCCATCCACCTTGATCTCCCAAGTGCTGGGATTATAAACGTGAGCTACCAAGTCTGGCCCAAGACAATTTCTTGTTTTATTTTTATTTATTTCCTTTTTTTTTTTTTTTTTGAGACAGGGTCTCACTGTCACCCAGGCTAGAGAGGAGTGGCTGGACTGCATCTCATTGCAGTCTTGACCTCGTGGGCTCAAGCGATCCTCCCATCTTGGCCCCACAACAAGCTGGGACTACAGGCGTATGCCACCACGCTTGGCTGATTTTTTGTATTTTTTGTAGAGACCAGGTTTCACCCTGTTACCGGGGCTAGAATTTCTCATTTTAAACACAAAACACATACAAAAACAAATGTTCTCCTCCCACACCTCAGTGGATTGTGTTACTCGCCTCCCCCTTGGAAACCACTTTCTCAGACCATTGAGCCACCGTCTCGTTTTCCCCTTTGACCCATTTTGCTCATGGGGTGCCCTCTCTAGTTCCTGCCCAGATAGGCCTTGACTTTGTTTTGCACATTCTGTCTCTGCCTGTGCTCAGCTCTAGACCTCACGACCTGTTGGGCAAGTTGCTTTCCTAAGACCTGATTTCTCAGCTGTAAAACGAATGATAGTGTATCCACCGTATGGGATTCCTATGGCAAGTAAGGTAGTGCACCTAAAGACGCTAAGTGGCAGCGTGCAGTGGCTCACACCTGTAATCCTGCACTTTGGGAGGCCAAGGTGGGCGGATCACCTGAGGTCACCAGTTCGAGACCAGGCTGGCCAAAATAGTGAAACCGTCTCTACTAAAAATTCAAAAAATAGCCAAGGGTGGCAGAGGGCGCCTGTAATCCCAGCTACTTGGGAGGCTGAGGTAGGAGAATAGGAGATGGAGGTTGTAGTGGGCCGAGATCCTGCCACTGCACTCCAGCCTGGGCAATAGAGCAAGACTCTGTCTCCAAAAAACAAAAACAAAAGAAACCCCACAAAAATTAGGCTGGGCTCACGCCTGTAATCCCAAAACTTTGAGAGGCCAAGGCGGGCGGATCAAGAGGTCAAGCGATCGAGACCATCCTGGCCAACATGGTGAAACCCCGTCTCTACTAAAAACACAAAAGTTAGCTGGGCATGGTGGCGCGCGCCTGTAGTCCCAGCTACTCGGGAGGCTGAGGCAGGAGAATCGCTTGAACCTGGGACGCGGAGGTTGCGGTGAGCCGAGATTGCGCCATTGCACTCCAGCCTGGGCGACAGAGCAGGACTCCGTCTCAGGAGGGGAGGGAAAAAAAAAGATGCTAAGCGAAGGTAGCTTTTGCCATCCCTATCATCTCGATCGGCTTAGCCACCTGAGGGCTCCGCCCGGCTGTCGAAGCCCCTCCCCGGCCCGCTCTTTGTGACGCGTGGGCGAAGTCCGGGTGCGCCCCGCCCCGCCCCGCGTCTGCGGCTTGTCTCTGCGGCTTGGCCCGTTAGAGGCGGCTTGCAGCGAATCTTCCAGGGCCATGAGGAAGCCAGCTGCTGCCTTCCTTCCCTCACTCCTGAAGGGTGAGAGGTTTCCACCTGCTCCAGCAGACCCGCCCCGGGCTCAGTCCTCTCCCTCCCGAGAGCCCTGCTTTTATGGTTTCTGGAACGCTTCCTCATGGTGGTCGTGCTGGGTCTGCTCCCTAGCTCCTGGGATCCTCCCATCTTCCCCCGCCCGCTGTCGGACCTTTGCCTCTGTCTCTAGAATCCCCTCACCCTGGTCAGCAGGGATAACCCGCCCGAGACCTCTGTTCCTAATTTGCCAGTCTGGGTCTGTCTGCCCTGGTCCCGGAGCGGGTTTTGGGGTTCGGTCCTTCCATCGCCCCTTCGCCCTCTCCGCAGTGCTGCTCCTGCCTCTGGCACCTGCCCCAGCCCAGGATGCGACTCAGGCTGCCACTCCAGGCAGCCCTCTCTCTCCCAGCGAATACGAACGCTTCTTCGCACTGCTGACCCCAACCTGGAAGGCAGAGACTACCTGCCGTCTCCGTGCAACCCACGGCTGCCGGAATCCCACACTCGTCCAGCTGGACCAACATGAAAACCACGGCTTAGTACCGGATGGTGAGGGCCAGACTTGTGGCCAAGACACCCAGAGTGTTCACCCAAACCTCAGGGCAAAAGCCCTGCGCTCATGTGAGGCGGGGAAGGGCGTGGCTGGCACCACCTCACCCTGAGCTCATACTCTCCACCCTCCCCACCCTCCCCATGGCGTCGAGTCCACTGCTCCAGCCCCACCCCGAGCTCCCCCTGCGGGTTCATCTTCTCCATCCCTGCCCTTTCTCAGGTGCTGTCTGCTCCGACCTCCCTTATGCCTCCTGGTTTGAGTCTTTCTGCCAGTTTACTCAGTACCGTTGCTCAAACCACGTCTACTATGCCAAGGTGAGGCCCAGGACAAAGGTTGGATCTGGTCTCCCACGGCCAAGGGAGAGGCGGCAGGAGTGGGAAGTTGAGGAAGGGCTCCGGGAGAGTATTCCTTAGCTCCTCCTTCCCTGCCATTTTGCCAGTCATTTACCCAGATTATAGATGAATGCAGTCTCACCTTGGACATTCAGATTGAACAATTCTGTTACTACAAGAAAAGTAGGGAAGAGACTGGGCATGGTGGCTCACACCTATAATCCCAGCACTTTGGGAGGCAGAGGTGCGCAGATCACCTGAAGTCAAGAGTTCAAGACCAGCCTGGCCAACATGGTGAAACCCCATCTCTACTAAAAATACCAAAAAAAGAAAAAAAATTACCTGGGCGTGGTGATGGGTGCCTGTAATTCCAGCTGCTTGGGAGGCTGAGGCAGGAGAATCACTTGAGCCCGGGAGGCAGAGGCTGCAGTGAGCCAAGATCATGCCACTACACTCCAGCTTGGGTGACAGAACGAGACCGTGTCTCAGGAAAAAAAAAAAGTAGGGAAGAGGGTTGGGAAGAGGCAAAGAGATAAGCCCTTCCATTTCTTCGAACAGGTCAGTGATTTTGAGTCAAATGCAGAAGTGACAGTAGGGATGTGACCCAGGCAGAGGTTTATCTTCTGAAAGGACCCCTTCTCAGGTCTAGAGGCTTCCAGCAGGGACCATGTCTCTTTATCCCTGCCTAGAAACTGTGAGAGATGAGACATGCTGGAAAAGGGACTGAGGAACCAGCTGGACCTGGTTCTTTGGGAAAGGCTTTCCCATTTTCCTTCTCTTCCTTCAGAGAGTCCGGTGCTCCCAGCCAGTCTCTGTTCTCTCACCTAACACTCTCAAGGAGATAGACACTCCAGCTGAAGTCTTGTCCACCATGATGACCTCCCCCATCTCACCCCACTTCACAGGTGAGACCCTCTCAGCAGCTGAGAGACCACTAGCTACTCCTCTCCTGATTCCCAGAGCTCACAATGTAAAGCATCCATGCAAGGAAATAGGAAGCATGTTGTGTGGGAAGGGGGCGCCAGCAGACAGCTGTTTACACAAGGGAGTGTCATCTTTTTATGAATGTAAGTTAGGGCTCTCCTGGACGAGTATCTCTTCTGCCATTACTTACAACTTTGCCCTGAATCCATTTTTCCCAATTCCAAAGACTTTGTTGCACTGGAAAGCCTCTGAGCCATTTATAAACTAGCGTCTTCACTTTAAAAAGGATTAGCTGCTAGCTACTCAGCATACTTGGTGTTTCCTAAGGGAGAGGGATAAAAGGTGGCATTTGAGATGGAAGTTAGGGAAGAGGAGTGCTTGCCAGTGAGGTGGGGAGGTGACGCGTACCACCAACTTCACAATCACCATAAGAATGTTCTTTTAGTTGATTACCTATATTCTTTTTTTTTTTTTTTTTGAGACGGAGTTTCGCTCTTGTTACCCACGCTGGAGTGCAATGGCGCGATCTCGGCTCACCGCAACCTCCGCCTCCTGGGTTCAGGCAATTCTCCTGCCTCAGCCTCCTGAGTAGCTGGGATTACAGGCACGCGCCACCATGCCCAGCTAATTTTTTGTATTAGTAGAGACGGGGTTTCACCATGTTGACCAGGATGGTCTCGATCTCTTGAACTCGTGATCCACCCGCCTCGGCCTCCCAAAGTGCTGGGATTACAGGCTTGAGCCACCGCGCCCGGCCACCTATATTCTTTTCCATGTATATAAGTGTGACTTGGTCTGCTTTGTTTATGTGTGTGTCCCTCTGTGAACAAAGACACTCAGGACACCAGTCTCTTTCCCTTCTCTCTAAACCCTAATGTAGTGACAGAACACCGGGCCTTCCAGCCCTGGCCTGAGAGGCTTAACCACAACGTGGAGGAGCTCCTGCAGTCCTCCTTGGCCCTGGGAGGCCAGGAGCAAGCACCAGAGCACAAGCAGGAGCAAGGAGTGGAGCACAGGCAGGAGCATAAGCAGAAAGCGGGGCAGGAACCAGAGCAAGAGGAGGGAAAGCAGGAAGAAGGACGGGGGACGAAGGAGGGACTGGAGGCTATGTCTCGGCTGCAGACAGACTCGAAGCCCAAGTTTCACTCTGAATCTTTATCTTCTAACCCTCCCTCCTTCACTCCCCGGGTACGAGAAGTGCAGTCTACTCCTATGATGATGGAGAGCATCCAGGAGCTCATTCGATCAGCCCAGGAAATGGGTGAAATGAATGAAATATATGATGAGGAATCCTACTGGAGAAACCAAAAACCTGGCAGGTATAGGAAGTTCCGACTCTCTCCTCCACCCTGTCCTCCCTTCTGCCTTCCTTGGGAGTGAGAAACCCTTTTCCTAGCATCAGCCTCCAGATCTGCTCAGGCCTGTCTTGGCATCAGGCACAGCTAGCAGCCGCCTGCCTTGCCCGTTCTGTGCCTGTTGTTGGCTTAAGCACTGCCAAATGCTTATTCTCTGTGTAAGCCCTGTACATGGAGCTACCAGACTTGGGTTCTGGTCTTGTCTCTGGCCCTGCTTAGCATTGCAATTCTGAGAAAGTTATTTCTCCTTTTGGATCCTCAGTTCCTCATTTGTAAAAGGAGGCAATTTGTCCAAAGGCCTCTAAGGCTCCATGCTAAGCATGCTGAATGTGTGTGACCAAGAGCAGAGACTAAGGGAAGGGGAGGAGGGCGGATGTAGTTTCCTGCCCCGGCCACCTGGTCCAGCCCCACCGTCAGTGCTGTCTTCTTGCAGCCTCCTGCAGCTGCCCCACACAGAGGCCTTGCTGGTGCTGTGCTATTCAATTGTGGAGAACACCTGCATCTTAACCCCTACAGCCAAGGCCTGGAAGTACATGGAGGAGGAGATCCTTGGTTTCGGGAAGTCGGTATGCCCACCATACTGTCTAATGGATACATGCCACTGGGCGTCCTCTGGGCCAGGCACTGTGCTAGTCTGTGGGAGTGGAGGACGGGCAGAAGCATGAGGCATAGCTGGACAGATTCTCTCCAAGTAGGACACACTTCTTGGGAAGGACATCACCAGTCCACCTTAAAGGAACAAGGCTCAAGACCCAGTCTGGAATCCAATTCAGTCCGGAATTCATTCTTCACCTTCCTGAGTTGCCAGGCTTCCAGATTTCACTTTTTTTTTTTTATTTTAAAGATAGGGTCATGTTCTATCACTCAGGCTTTGAGGGAAGTGGCGTGATCATGGCTCATTGCAGCCTTGACCACCTGGGCTCAAGTGATTCTCCCATCTCAGCCTCCCAAGTAGCTAGGACTACAGGCATGTGTCACCATGCCTGGCTAATTTTTTTTATTTTTTGTATACATGGGGTCTCGCTTTGTTGCCCATGCTGGTCTTGAACTCCTGGGCTCAACCCATCCTCCTCCCTCAGCCTACCAAAGTGCTAGAATTATAGGCATGAGCCACCACGCCCAGCACTAAGTCAACTGTTGATTCTTTGTACAGTTCACCATCTTCCTAGCTTTGCCTTAGATGCAGCTCTTCTTCTTTCCAGAAAGTTCATAGATCCCATTCCAGGGAATTTGTAAAGAGATTCTAGTCTCCGTGTGTCCTCAACAACCAGCAAGTCTGTTCCCAGGAAAATATACTTTAGATTTTCACAAATAATACAATTTAGCAAACATTTCTCAAGAGCTCAGATCCCATCCAATTATCTGTTTGTTCAACAAATACTGATTAGGCACAAACTCTACTAGATATTTGAGATGTTAGCAGTGCATGCAATAGAGCCAGTCCTCTGTCCTCTTGGAATCTAGGGTGGGAGACAGACAAGGAAATACGCAGGATGGTGTGATGGGATCAGTGCTGTATCGGGGATAGGCACAAAGTGTAGAGAGAGATGGGGTGAGTGGGGGACAACTCTCCATGTTTGGGAGGATCAGAGGGTGCTTCCAAGAGGAACTCATGTTTAAACTGAGACTTGAAGATAAAAGAAGTGAATCTAGGCAAAAGAAGGGGCCTGGTAGAAGATTCCTGGTAGAGGGAGTAGTATGTGCAAAGGCTCTGATGCAAAGAAGAGTAATAATGGCTGGGTGCGGTGGCTCGCGCCTGTAATCCCAGCACTTTGGGAGGCCGAGGCAGGTGGATCACCTGAGGTCTGGAGTTCGAGACCAGCCTGACTAACATGGAGAAACCCCGTCTCTACCAAAAATGCAAAATTAGTCGGGCGTGGTGGCACATGTCTCTAATCTCAGCTACTTGGGAGGCTGAGGCAGGAGAATCGCTTGAACCTGGGAGGCAGAGGTTGCGGTAAGCCGAGATTGCGCCATTGTACTCCAGCCTGGGCAACAAGAGCAAAACTTCTTCTCAAAAAAAAAAAAAAAAATAGACCAGAATTTTTTTTCTTATTTTTTTGAGATAGTGTTTTACTCTGTCACCCAGGCTGGAGTGCAGTGGCATGATCACAGTTCACTGTATCCTTGACCTCCCAGGCTCAGGTGATTCTCCTACCTCAGCCTCTCCAGTAGCTGGGACTAGAGGCAGGCACCACCACACCTGGCTCATTTTTTGTATTTTTTTGTAGAGAAAGGGTCTCGCCATGTTGCCCAGGCTGATCTCAAACTCCTGGGATCAAAGCAATCCATTTCAGCCATCCAAAGTGCTGGGATTACAGACATGAGCCACCGCAAAGAGTAGAAATTTTATGAGTGAAATTAGTATGCTTACAATGAGCATACTGTCTGCTCTTAAGGGGCCAAGAACCCATGAGAAAGTTAATATGGATACAGTAATATTACAAAAGGAATGTGGTCGGTGAGGTTCTTCAACAAAATGTAAGAAGTTCAGGGTTTTATGGAGGGAGCTCACTGGATTTGATGGCTTAGATAAGAGGACAGTAAGAAGTGAGTCCCTTTTACCTGGAGCAGAGCAGCAGGAGACAGAGTCAAAGAAATCAACAGGGTCATGATGCAAAAACTCTTGAATCGTGGCCGAGCGAGGTGGGCTCACGCCTGTAATCCCAGCACTTTGGGAGGCCGAGGAGGGCAGATCATGAGGTCAAGAGATCGAGACCATCCTGGCCAACATGGTGAAACCTTGTTTCTACTAAAAATACAAAAATTAGCTGGGCATGGTGGTATGTGCCTGTAGTCCCATCTACTCGAGAGGCTGAGGCAGGAGAATCACTTGAATCGAGGAGGCGTAGGTTGCAGTGAGCCGAGATTGCGCTACTGTACTCCAGCCTGGCGACAAAGTGAGACTCCGTCTCAAAAAACAAAACAAAACAAAACAAAACTCTTGAATGGCAACATGAGTATTTGCATTTAATTTGATAGGAAAGGGGAATCCAATAAAGATTTTTGGTCAGGGACATGATGCCTCCCTTATGTGGGAAGAGTAGGCAAGGTGCTGTAGGAGATTTCATGCACTGTGATGGGCTGTGCCCACCAGGGAGGAAGGAGGACCATGGGATTGACTAAAGATGCTGCTTAGCAAGATCTCCTGCTAGTGCTGAGGAAGCTCAATCAGGGCAGAATCCAGCTGGTAGATGGGTAACCCCGCTCTGAAGAGTATCTTCCAAGAACTTGGAGGTTTCCAACCCAGGTGTTTGAGCAGAGCATAGGTTTTAGAGTTGGAAGGACCTGGACCCATGTCCCAGCTTCCCTATCTGTTAGATAGGTGGCTTTGAGCAACTTACTCAACCGCACTTAGAATTAGATTCCTCGTCAGTAAATGTGAGCAGTATTAGTACCTCTGCTATTATAGGGTTCTTGTGAAAACTAAATGAAATGAAAGCATTTATAGCCATGGTGCTGGCCCCGTGTCAACTCTTTGTAAATATTAGCATTATCATTGGCAGAGGTGGCAGGGGAGGGTTATGCATTCTTTTCAGATAGGCTAAGTTGGGGTAACTAGATCACATGGTCACCGATCACAGACATCTGTCAGGCACTTGGCAATGAGGATTTGGAGCCCAGGCAAGAGTCCAGCTCGCTACTCCTATCTTTGGGTGTCACCTACAGGTCGATGAAGAGTACCTAGGAGTAGATAAATCATCCAGGAAAAGGGTGAAGAAAGGTCCTTGAGGAACCCTTGAGGAGGGGGATAAGTAGAAAAGCCAGAGGAGCTTTTGGAAGAGGCTGAATGCAAAGACATTCTGCAGGGCCCACCCTGGAGGGCTGAGTCGTGGGAGAAGGCAGGCCCCTGACTTTCAGCCTCAGCCTCACCCATTCTCCTGCCCCAGGTCTGTGACAGCCTTGGGCGGCGACACCTGTCTACCTGTGCCCTCTGTGGCTTCTGCTCCCTGAAGCTGGAGCAGTGCCACTCAGAGGCCAGCCTGCAGCGGCAGAAATGTGACACCTCCCACAAAACACCCTTTGTCAGCCCCTTGCTTGCCTCCCAGAGCCTGTCCGTCGGCAACCAGGTACCTAGCCCGGCAGCCTGCAGTGGGAAGGCAGAGTTGACGGGGGTGGGGTGGGAGGAGCCAGCAGGAGGGGAGGGACACGCACCTCTCCCCTGTCTCCTGTGCCACAGGTAGGGTCCCCGGAACCAGGCCGCTTTTACGGGCTGTATTTGTACGGTGGACTCCGCATGGACTTTTGGTGCTCCCAGCTTGCCACAAAGGGCTGTGAAGATGCTCGAGTCTCTGGGTGGCTCCAGACTGAGTTTCTTAGTTTCCATGGTGGGGACTTCCCTACCAAGGTAAGAGCCTTCCCCAACCTCAGCCCCATCCCCACCTTCACACTTTCCTTCCAGTTACTCGCTCTAGGTTAGCCCTAGTTTGCAGAAGGGGGCTTGGGCCCCTGGGTTCTGAGAACCAGTCTTCACTGAACCTCCTGCCTCTTTCCAACAGACCACTGCACCCCACCCCACCCTCCACTGTTAGAGTAGGCAAAGGAGTAGGGACCCGGAGGGCTGAGAAAGCCCAGGCGCTGGAGGTTCTGGTCCCAGCTCTGCCAGTTACTTGCTGAGTGGCTGTGATCAAATCATTTCCAGCTCAACCAAAGTTAGAGTCATTTCTACAAGAAAAGACTAAATGACTCGTACACGGCTGCCCAACCCCGTGAGCCAGGACTTCCCCGCCTCAGCCCGGCGGGCTCTTCCCAGCTCTTCCAGTGCCTTCCCTGCTCAATGAGATCAACTTGGCTCCCTGCTCCCCTGAGTTACCTCCCCTGTGGAATGACCTGTTGTTACCGAGAGCCAGGCCTCTCTTTCTGTGGTTTGAAGGGAAAACCAAGGCAAGGAAAAGGAAGGGCAGCTGAAGCAAGGGCTGGCAGCTGAGTTGAGGGGCCCATGCCCAGCTCCTGTCCTAGGCCCCTTGATCTGGAATGGGGAAGTGAGGTCCAAAGAAGGAAGTGACTCACCACTGTCACACATTGCAGAGTCTCTCCCCCTTCCTTCATCTACTTACCAGAAAAAAAAAAAAAATCCCTGACATCAGGCCGCTAATTGGGTCCCTGTCCCATGTTCTAGACCCTTATCTGCCCCGCCCTGCCCTGCTCCCCCTTCCTCAGCCGCTTTCTCTGTGAGCTGAGCGGTAGCCTTGTACTCTCCCAGCCTCCTGGCTTCTTCCCGGCAACCTGTGGCAGAGAGGGAGGGGAAAGGCAGAGGGAAGGCAGAGTGAGGGGCCCCCAGATGTGGAAGGCCTGGGTCTCAGGCCGCACCCTGCCCCTGGCTCTGCCCTAGCAGATACTCCCTGGAGGGCTGCTGTCTGGTGAGGCTTCTGATATCCCCCTCCCTCTCCTTGGCTCTTGGCTTAGATTTGTGACACAGACTATATCCAGTACCCGAACTACTGTTCCTTCAAAAGCCAGCAGTGTCTGATGAGAAACCGGAATCAGAAGGTGAGCACCCCTACCCTGCCCCTACTTCTTCCAGTAACTCCTCCATCAGGCACCACAGTTGCTCTATTCTGAGGCCCTCTCTGCGAGCAGCTAGGATGTGGAGAGCGGCTCCCTGCTTGCATCTCTGAGGCAGAGGCCTCCACCAGCAGGCTGTCCTCCACTCCTCCAGTCCTGGAGGAGGCAAGGCCCTCCCAGGCGGGTGGTGGATGACAGAGGAGGGCCCTGAGAGCACCACAGGAAGAACCCTGGGCTGAGAATTGGACGTTGAAGTCTCGGTCTCTGTCTCCTGTTCTTACTCACCAAGTGGCCTGGGATGAGGCACTTCCCCCTCGAGCCTCAGCCGCCTATTTCTGCAGGAAAGGGGTCAGGCTGCTCGGCGTCTCCTCTGGCTTTAAAAACCCACATCTGAGTTTCCTCCTTCCCTCTACTGCCCTGTGCCCATGCCTGCCCAGCTCTCGATCTGGTGGGCTTCTGACACCTCCCCTCCTCCCCACTCCTGTTGCCTGGCTCTGTGACACAGACTGTCTGCACTGAATCCCTGTGTAGGTGTCCCGCATGAGATGTCTGCGGAACGAGACTTACAGTGTGCTGACCCCCGGCAAAAGTGAGGCCATTGTGCTTCGATGGAGCCAGGAATTTAGCACCTTGACTCTAGGCCAGTTCGGATGAGCTGGCATCTATCCTGTCCGCACCCCAGCCCGACCTGTCCACATTCTCTAGGTTTTTAGACCCCATCTGTCAGTTTGCTTTCAGGCTTCCCCTTCTGGGTCTGTTACTCGGCCCCTACTCACATTTCCTTGGGTTGGAGCAGCAGTCCCAGAGAGCGCATGGTGGGAGCTACACCCTCCTTAAAAGATGACTTTACATAAAGTTTATTTTTAGCCTGTGTGGTCTATTTTTGTTGTGATCCACATCCTCAGCACTGCTACCCTGCCCTGTGGCAGTCAGTCCCTAACCTCCGGTTTTACAGATCCACCTGCGGGTGAGAGAATCTCATGGGAATGGTGGTCAGGAAGCATCCATCTGCCAGGAGAAGCAGAAGACCTGAGAACCCAGGGAGCTGGACTGAGGATGGCCAGGGCTGGGGCTGTGGGGATGGTGTGGGCATGAGGGCAGGTGTGACGTCACTGCTGAAGCCCTAAGGCCTATGATGTCAGATGCAAGTGTAACATTGTTCCTCTGAAGGATAAAGGCCAGGGCCTGATGAGATCTTGTCCAAAGGGACCAATCCCCAGGTATAGGGCAGGCACAGCTTGCACTTTATCAGGAAGGGGAAAACCAGGAACTACAGCCTAGATCAGGAAAACTTGGGGGGTTTTTTGTTTGTTTGTTTTGTTTTTTGAGACAGGGAGGTCTCACTCTGTCACCCAGGCTGGAGTGCAGTGGCATGATCACCACCCACTGCAGACTCGACCTCCTGGGCTCCAGCGACATTCTCACCTCAGCCTCTTAGATACTTGGGACCACCAGAATGCACCACTATGGCCGGCTAATTCTTAAAGTTTTTTGTAGAGATGGGCATCTCTCCATGTTGCACAGGTTGGTCTCGAACTCCTGGGCTCAAGCAATTTTCACATCTCGGCCTCCTGAAGTGCTGGGATTACAGGAAAGAAACCCTTGGTGTACAGGAATTTGCCAGATGATCTGGACGTTTAAGTGGTTGCATCTTAACAACCTACACTGAGTATGACTCCAGCATTGGCCCTTAATAACTTGAAATCTTCCGGCCAGTCACGGTGGCTCACACTTGTAATCCCAGCACTTTGGGAGGCCAAGGCAGGCAGATCACCTGAGGTCGGGTGTTACAGATCAGCCTGACCAACATGGAGAAACCCTGTCTCTACTGAAAATACAAAATTAGCCAGGCGTGGTGGTGCGTGCCTGTAATCCCAACTACCTGGGAGACTGAGGCAAGAGAATCACTTGAACCTGGGAGGCAGAGGTTGTGGTGAGTTGAGATTGTGCCATTTGCATGCCAGCCTGGGCAACAAGAGTGAAACTCTGTCTCAAAAAAAAAAATTAATAGGCCAGGCGCGGTGGCTCATGCCTGTAATCCCAGCATTTTGGGAGGCTGAGGTGGACAGATCACCTGAGGTCGGGAGTTCGAGACCAGCCTGACCAACATGGAGAAGCCCTGTTTCTAAAAAAAAAAAAATTTTTTTTTAATAAATAAATAACTTGAAATCTCCCAAAGTATGTTCCAGGGATACCGTAGAAGTCTCCCTTCTATAGCTTCATTGTAATTAACAGCATTTTTGGAAAGCTTGCTTACTATGAGAGTTCAAATATGGACAAAAATAGAATAGTATAATGCACCCTCATGTACCCTTCACCCAGTTTCCATGATCAACACAAGGCCTATCATTTAACAGCATGTTAAAGGCCCTCCAGAGCTCCATAATAGAGAAACTTGTTTAACCTAGTGCTTCCCAAACTCATTTCACCACAGTCCCCTTTCCACCTACCACCAAAGGACTTGAACTTGTTTATTAAGCATCGACAACATGCCCGGCCCCAATGCCCACGGGGCCCCTCGTCTCTGTGTCCTCTGGCCCAAGGACACAGAGACAAGGGGCCAAAGGGAAACACACCTAAGCAAAGAGGAACCGTCCAGTCTGGTGACTTCTCGATGCAGGAGCCAAGTGCGCTCAGTGGGAGGCAGGGTCTAGCAGAGTGCCGGCACGCAGAGGGCCCCAGGCAGGATGAGGCACAAGCCACAAGTGGCATGGGCTAAACCACCTGGCAGACCCAGGAAAGGAAGAGAGGAAGAGAAACACCTAGGGGGAACCGGTGAGGACAGCGAGAGGCTGGTGGGTTAGTCATCTGGCATCTGATGGTGGGTGTGCCAGGAAGAGTTCCCAGACACAGCAGGAATATCTGAACGACGGGTAGGGGGCAGTTCTTAGTCGGCAAGAGTCAGGGCTGGATTAAGTGTCCTTAGCTGCTGGGGTTTCTTCTCTGGCCAGTCTGTGAAGGCCTCTGAGGGCAATGCTTCCTCTTCACTCTCTCCTTGACCCCGTGGGGTTGAGTGAGTGCCTGAGCTGGGAGGGATGTGCTGAGATCTGCTGAAGTGGGTGTGTCCCCTCCCGCCCCAGGAGCAGGTCCTACCAGCCCAGCTCAGAGCAGGCAGCGGAAGCCAGCTTGGGGCAGCGCAGAGCAACAAGGAGCACAGGTATGGGGGTGTCATGCGTTAAACCGCACAGGGAGCACAAGGGGCAGCACCCCTCCTGTAGAAATGGGGAACATGGGTTGGGGACAGAGATGAGGGTGGGCATGGGCCCTGGAAAACTCTGCTGAACAGAGTAAAAAGCCGAAAGGAGCTGCTTCAAATAGACAGATCTTTTCAGATGGAGCTGGACAAACAGCTAACATGCCTGCTGTACCCCGGGGGTGCCTCTCTGACACTTGAAGCCCCTACTCTGGGGCGTCTCACAGAGGCTGTGTCCTCCCCCTCCCCCTCTAGGCCCCCACTGTGGTGCTGAACCCTGAGCCTCCGGGGAGGACCCTCTGGGGACTGTTTACACCCTTTTCCCACTCCCAGTTAAACCTCAACCCCTACACCACTCATCCCCCAGGGCCCGGCAGATGACAATGAGCTAATCTAATCAAACTCGCTAATGGGTCGACTAGCACAGATGTGTTCTCAGTGTTATCCTTCCCAACTAGCCAAGATGTACTGTAATGGGGTCTTCAGGAAGTGCTGCCTTAACCCAAAGGGTGCATCTCTATAAGGGGATTAGACTGATGCTCTTTGATATCCCTACGGCTCTGACAGATTGTGGCTTGAGGGGATGGAATTTTGGAGGTGGGGGACGTAACTGGAGGTCAGCAGGGCTTTATGATACCTTTGTATCACATGATGAGGATGGGGCCTACCTATTACCTGTGGTTGTGGGGCCCCATGACAAGGAAGGGACCTCCACCAGATGGTATCTCCAGAACGCCTCCTTTTTTTCCTTTCCTTTCCTTTCTTTTTGACAGAGTCTCGCTCAGTTGCCCAGGATGGAGTGCAGTTGCACGCTCTCGGCTCACTGCAACCTCTGCCTCCTGGGTTTAACTTATTCTCTGCCTCAGCCTTCCGAGTAGCTGGGATTACAGGCACGCACCACCACGCCTGGCTAATTTTTGTATTTTTAGTACAGACAGGGTTTCAACATCTTGGCCAGGCTGGTCTTGAATTCCTGACCTCATGATCCACCCGCTTCAACTTCCCAAAGTGCTGGGATTACAGGCACGAGCCACTGCGCCCAGCCTCTGCTAATATTTTGAAATATTTTGTAGAGATGGGGTCCTACTCCGTTGCCCAGGCCAGCAGAAATCCTCCTTTTAGGGTGAGCTAAAGTTGTAGAACTAGGTGGACATGGAGGCAGGGATTAAGGTGAAACAAACTTATTCACATGTGGTATGTGTAAGCCTCACCTCCCGGTCACCCAGAGGCACTAGAGCCCAACTCCATCTGTCTGATGCCATCTGCTGTCTCCACTCTGCTGTCCCCAGTGCATACTCCAAGGCACACCTGCCAAAAGAGATATTTTATGCCCAGGGGCATTTTTAAAAAGCCCAGGAAAATGGCCAGGCGTGGTGGCTCACACCTGTACTCCCAGCACTTTGGGAGGTCGAGGCAGGCTGATCACGAGGTCAGGCATTCAAGAACAGCCTGGCCAACATGGCGAAACCCTGCCTCCACTAAAAATACAAAAATGAGCCGGGTGTGGTGGTGGGTGACTGTAGTCCCAGCTACTCAGGAGGCTGAGAAAGGAGAATCGCTTGAACCCGGGAGGCAGAGGCTGCAGTCAGCTGAGATTGTGCCGTTGCACTCCAGCCTAGGTGACAGAGCGAGACTCCGTCTCAAAAAACAAAACCCAGGAGAAGGAGGTGGCAGGAGGGGTGAAGGCTGAAGCCAGTGCACACTAAGGTCAAGTGAGGTCAGCAAGGCCCACAGGCTCCAGTGGATTTCCTGAGGAGGCAGGACCTGCCAGGCTACAAGTGAGGGTCAGCTGCACACAGACCACCTCAGGACACACGTCAGGTGGCTGGGCCTGCCTCCATGGCTTCTCTTGGTTGGGACTGACTTTCTTGCTTTCCCACCTCTTAAAAGCAGGGTGAGGGGAGAGGCACAATGGCGAGGTGTTATCTGCACACTGGGGAAACTAGTTATTGAGGTGTAGATTACCTTTGCTTTCTGCCTTTTCCCACACAAATGTCAGGACGGATGAGGTCAGAATACTCAGGGAGGGGAAGCCAGGGCCAAAGATGATGCTGGAAACGCAGGAAGAGACAGGCTTCAGTAGGGAAGGGTGGGGAGAGGTGGGAGCAGGAATTTTGGCTGGAGAAGCAGGCAGGCCTGGGCCAAGGAGGAGGGAAGACGTGACGGCTCCAGTGACTCCTCTCCGAGGAGGAATGTGGCCCCTGGGGCAGAAGGAGGCCTCCCCACTCACCCTGGGGACGTTGTACTGTCCCCAGACCTCTAGGATGAGGGTTCATCCTCCTGTTCCATCTAGTCTTCCATCTCATCCCTGCCCCTCAGGCGCAGGATAAGTGGAAGAACAGGATTCATTTGTGCCCCCCAAACAGCTCTGGGACAGAGCTTTTCACAAAGGCTTTAGACCGAGCTAAGTTTCTGCTGAAGGCTCAGCACAGCTGGCATCTGTTTGGAGGGCCTGGATATAGAGATACTGAGGAGTCTTCATGATGACACCTGACTGTGGGGAAAGGGTGCATCCTCCCGACGCTGCCTGAACACAGAGGCAGAGGAAGTAGGCTTCGCTAATTCAGCAAGTGGGTCAGGGCGCACGCTAAACAGGGACTTCCTGTGTCGGGGCTGAGACACTGATGGGCCACGAGACTCTGAAAGGAGGATGGGGCTATTCCAGAGCTGATCCTCAGGAGCATGGAGGATGGGAAGATGTGAGAATCCCTCTTTTCAGACCTCTGACCCTAAGGAATTGGAGTCCGGAGACCTGGGATGTGAATTATTTGAAAGAGGAGGCAAAGACAGAGCAAGGCATGTGGTGCCTGTGGGGAGGTTGGCAAGGCAGGCGAGGCAGATGGGAGGAACTGGGCAGAGAGGAGGCATTCCCCTCCCCTCCACACCCTTCTCATTGTCCCCAACCCCCTGGTTCTTTCTCCTCAGCTCCCCTCGACATCATTAGTCTGCTGCCAGAGAGGCTGGATACCAGGGCAGGGTGTGTGTGGAGGAGTGAGGGAATGATCACGATTTTGCCTCCTGCTTACTTTTACACTCTTGTTCTCACTTCCTGCCTCTGGCAGAAAATAGCCCTGCCCCTCTGGCTTATCTCGGCAAAGAGCAGTGCCCAGCCCAGCTCAGAGGGCAATGGGACAGATCCCAGAGGCCCTGAGGAGGTAAGGAAGCTGGTCCCCGGATGTGTACATGGGAAGCTGAAGGACAGAGACCCAGGGAGCAGGAAGGTGGCTGCACACACTCTGGTGTGTGAGTGGAGTTGGGGTGGGTGATACGGAAGGAGCAGCCCCGGGGCCTCTGTGTGTATGGTGGTCTCTTTGGCCCTGATTGCCTTGGGGTTGAGATCTGCTGTGCTTGTGAAGCCTCCTGGTTCTATGTCTGTCTGTGTAAGGATACTGTCCCTAAGGCAGGGGCTTCTTTCTCTTCCTCCCCAGCCCAGTTGTCTGTGCACATACTTGTACATTACAGGATGTGTATAGACACCAATTTGTATGTTACCAGGGATCATGTGTGCACATCTCTTAGCGTGTGTATATGTCTGTATGTCTGTGCATGCACATGTGTAGTGAGTGGTATACTTACCTGACATCAGTGGGTGCCGACGTTTCTGAGGCTACTCGGGAGGCTGAGGCCACCTCTGTGTCCTTCCTTCCTGGTGTTCCTTCTTTTCTGGGGCAGCTGCCGTTTCTTTGATTCCTGCATCTCTCCCACAGCCTGACCTCTTCTTCAAGGCAGGATTTGGGGGAAAGGGTCTGGGCTGCCCCTCCCCCACACCTAGTTTCCCTCCTTCCACTTCCTGTTAGCCTCCTTTTTGGTAGTTTTTTCCATCTTCACCATCTGGCCTGGCACTGTGCCCATTCAGCTCCTGAAGGGGCCCCCGGGCTCGGGGAAGCAGGAGTGTGGGATGGGACCAGGCCAGGGGCCTGGAGGCTCTCAGTGCTCAGCTTGGGCCATTCCGTGTGACTGTCAGAAAGAGGCGCCTTTTTGACAACCAGACTCTTTAGAAAGAAACCCAGGCCGGGCGCAGGGGCTCACCCTGTAATCCCAGCACTTTGGGAGGCCAAGGCAGGCGGATCACGAGGTCAGGAGCCCAAGACCATCCTGGCCAATACGGTGAAACCTCGTCTACTAAAAATACAAAAATTAGCTGGGCATAACTGCGCATGCCTGTAATCCCGCTATTGGGAGGCTAAGGCAGGTGAATCGCTTGAACCAGGGGAGGTTGCAGTGAGCCGAGACTGCACCGCTGTACCCCAGCCTGCTGAAAGTAAGACTCTGTCTCAAAAACCAGCAAACAGAAAAAGGAAAGCCAGCCGGGTACGGTGGCTCATGCCTGTAGTCCCAGCACTTTGGGAGGCCAAGGCGGGCGAATCACGAGGTCAAGAGATTGAGACCATTCTGGCCAACAAGGTGAAACCTCGTTTCTACTAAAAATACAAAAAATTAGCTGGGCGTGGTGGTGTGTGCCTGTAGTCCCAGCCTCTCGGGAGGCTGAGGCAGAATTGCTTGAAACCAGAAAATAGAAGTTGCAGTGAGCCGGGATCGCACCACTGCACTCCAGCCTGGCGATAGAGCTAGACTCCATCTCAAAAAAAAAAAAAAAAAAAGAAATCCAAGATGGGCTGGGGCTGGGTGCAGTGGCTCATGCCTGTAATCTCAGCACTTTGAGAGGCTGAGGCGGGTGGATCATCTGAGGTCAGAGTTCAATACCACACTGACCAATATGGGAAAACCCTTCTCTACTGAAAATACAAAAATTAGCCAGGCATGGTGGTGTATACCTGTAGTCCCAGCTACTCAGGAGGCTGAGACGGAAGAACTGCTTGAACCTGGGAGGTGGAGGTTGCAGTGAGATCGTGCCACTACACTCCAGCCCAAGTGACAGAGCAAGACTGCGTCTCAAAAAAAAAAAAAAAAAAAAAAAATGGGCTGGGTTCGGAGGATCATGCATGTAGTCCCAGCACCTAGAGATTCCTGGCCAACGTGCTAAAACCTTGTTTCTACTAAAAACACAAAAATTAGGCAGGTGTGGTGGTGTGAGACTTAAATCCCAGCTACTCGGGTGGTTGCCACAAGAATTGCTTGAACCCAGGAGGTAGAGGTTGCAGTGAACCAAGATTGTGCTACTGCACTCCAGACTCCAAACACAGTGAGACTCTGTTTCAAAAAAAAAAAAAAGAAACTCAAGAACTTCTTCCCTTCGGAACACAGTAATGAGAGAGCATAGCCATTTCCTTTGCTAAAAAATTCTTAATTTTACCTTTTTATTTATTTATTTATTTATTTTGAGATGGAGTTTTGCTCTTGTTGCCCAGGCTAGAGTGCAATGGCGCAATCTCGGCTCATGCAACCTCCGCCTCCTGGGTGCAAGTGATTCTCCTGCCTCAGCCTCCTGAGTAGCTGGGATTACAAGTGCCTGCCACCACGCCCAGGTAATTTTTGTATTTTTAGTAGAGACGAGATTTCGCCATGTTGGCCAGGCTGGTCTCGAATGCCTGACCTCAAGTGATCTGCCCGCCTCGGCCTCCCAAAGTGCTGGGATTACAAGTGTGTGTCACCACTTGGCCTAACTTTACCTTTAAATAGCTGCTTAATGAATACATCTTGGTCTATTTAACATTGTAACTTTTTCAACAGAAAGATCTGACATACCACTGTACTGAGAGGTTTAAAAAAAAAAAAGACGAGATTGGCCAGGCGTGGTGGCTCACACTTATAATCCTAGCACTTTGGGAGGCCGAGGCTGGTAAATCACCTGAGGTCAGGAGTTCGAGACCAGCCTGGCACACATGGGGAAACCCAGTCTTCTCTACTAAAAATAATTAGCTGAGCATGGTGGTGGACACCTGTAATCCCAACTACTTGGGAGACTGAGGCAGGAGAATCGCTTGAACCCGAGAGGCAGAGGTTGCTGTGAGCTGAGATTACGCCACTGCACTCCGCACTCCAGCCTGAGAGAGAGAGAGAGAGAAGAGATTCCATCTCAAATATAAAAAAAAAGGAAGAAAGAAAGACGAGGTTCTTGGAAAATAATCCATCCACTCATTCAGTGTCTAGTATATGCTTCCTAATTGGAAGGATCTACTGGTTCTCCAAGTAATGGTTAAGAACGATCAAGTGATACTGTAATTATAGTGTAAATTTTATTGAAATCTTAGTGCAAGCTGTTTTCAAACAGGTCTTTTAAGGGAAGTGGTTTTTTGGTTGGTTGTTTTTTGAGATGGAGTCTCTGTTGCCTGAGTGTAGTGGCCTAATCTCAGCTCACTGCAACCTCTGCCTCCCGGGTTCTAGTGATTCTCCTGCCTCAGCCTCCTGAGTATCTGGGATTACAGATGCATGCCACTACACCCAGCTAATTTTTGTATTTTTAGTAGAGATGGGGTTTCACCATGTTGGCCAGGTTGATCTCCAACTCCTGACCTTGTGATTGCCCGCCTCGCCCTCCCAAAATGCTAGGATTACAGGCATGAGCCACCACGCACTTTTTTCTTTTTTTTTTGAGATGGAGTTTCACTCTTGTTGCCCAGGCTGGAGTGCAATGGTGCGATCTTGGCTCACCACAACCTCTGCCTCCCAGGTTCAGGTGATTCTCCTGGCACAGCCTCCCTACTAGCTGAGATTACAGGCATGCACCACCACACCGAGCTAATTTTGTATTTTTAGTAGAAACGGGGTTTCTTCCTGTTGTTGAGGCTGGTTTCAAACTCCCAACCTCAGGTGATCCGCCCGCCTTGGCCTCCCAAAGTGTTGGGATTACAGGCATGAGCCCCCGCACCCAGCCATCTACCACTTCTTATCACACTCTTTCTTGTCCAAATGTACAACTCAGTAAAAGACCAGTTCCTGGCTGGGCGTGGTGAAGTGGGTTCTTTGTAATAACCCACTTCAAATAACCCATTTTATACATTTCTGTTGGACAAATGAGGAAGTGAAATAATGTATCTAGGGCACAGATTTCATAGAGGCAACTATAAAAGACCAAGTGCTCTCTGCAGCATCCATCCATCACTCTTGCTGGAAGCAGCATCATACAATTTGGATTTTGGAGCTAGGCCGTCCTGGGTTTAAATTCTGACTTCACTCCTTGGTGCCAAGCTCTTATGCTTCTGATTCTTTTCCTTTTAAAATGAGGATAAACACCTACCTCAATGGACTGTTGGAAAGGCTGGAGATTATGTACACAAATTACGACATGGTGATGATCAGTAAATGATAGCTATTATTTTTATTTTTTTATTTTATTTTTTTCGAAACAGAGTCTCGCTCTGTCACCCAGGCTGGAGTCCAGTGGCGTGATCTCGGCTCACTGCAATCTCTGCCTCCCTGGTTCAAGCAATTCTCCTGCCTCAGCCTCCTAAGCAGCTGGGATTACAGGCATGCACCACCACACCCAGCTAATTTTTGTATTTTTTAGTAGAGACGAGGTTTCATCATGTTGGCCAGGCTGGTCTCAAACTCCTGACCTTGTGATCCACCCACCTCGGCCTCCCAAAGTGCTGGGATTACAGGCATGAGCCACTCTGCTCGGCCATGATAGCTATTATTTTTAACATTTAGAGAGGTAGGTGCTGGGAATGCACAGAGATTAATAAGCCACAGTCCACAGCCCCTCCCTCTAAGAGGTCACAGTCTAATGGGAGGGGCAGACCAGGAACAGCTGACTACCATACTTGTGGGGAGAGCTCTGATAAACCTGTGCACTGTTGCAGAGGGAGATAAGTGAAGGTATCACATCTGCTGTGTGTGTGGGGCTGTCAGGGAAGGCTTTGAGATCCATGAAAAAAGACTAAGCTTGCCAGTTAGAGAATGGGAGGCAGGGCGTTCCAAGTTGAAGAAACAGCACATGCAAAGGCAGAGTGCTGAAAACATAAGGCATCTCCACAATTAGTATTAGTTTGGTGTGCCTGGAGCAAAGGAGCATGGGGCAGGGGAGTGTGTCAGAAATGAGCCTGGTTTTACTTGCTTTTCAGCATGTTTAAGTCCCATTTGGTGTTATTTTCGTTGCTGAGATTGGTATTTTGCAAGAAGTATTTCTTTATTCCCTTTAACTGTTTTACTATATTTCTTACACATCTCAAACTGCTGGTGGTGGTGGTCAGAGGGAGAATAAAACCAAATACAGGTAAAACTTGTGGCCAGGTACAGTGGCTCACGCCTGGAAGCCTAGGACTTTCAGAGGCCAAGGCAAAAGGATTGCTTGAGCCCAGTTCAAGACCAGCCTGGGCAATGCAGTCAGACCCTGTTTCTACAAAAAAAAATTTTTTCCTTTTTTTTTTTTTTAAGATGGAGTCTTGCTCTGTCACCCAGGCTGGAGTGCAGTGGTACGATCAGAGCTCACTGCAACCTCTGCCTCCTGGGTTCAAGCGATTCTCCTGCCTCAGTCTCCTGAGTAGCTGGGATTACAAGCGCCTGCCACCATGCCTGGCTAATTTTTTTGTATTTTTAGTAAAGACCGTGTTTCACCATGTTGGCTAGGCTGGTTTCAAACTCCTGACCTTAAGTGATCCACCCACCTCAGCCTCCCAAAGTGCTAGGATTACAGGCATGAGTCACTGCACCTGGCCGTCTACAAAAAACTTAAAAATTAGCCAGGCATGGTGGTACATGCCTGTAGGTCCAACTACTCAGAGGCTGAGATAGGAAGATCACTTGAATCTGGGAGGTCAAGACTGCAGTGGGCCGAGATCAAACCACTGCATTCCAGCCTGGACCACGAAGTGAGACCCCGTCTCAAAAAAAAAAAAACCAAACTTGGTTTGTTTTTTTTTTTGACTATTACAAAAGTTTATTTAACAAAAAGTCTAATATGAAAATGTACATGACCCAATTTTTACATCATAGTAAAATAGGCCCTATGGGGAGAGGACATGGGTTTCTCCGCTGAACAGTCATTATTTATACTCGTTCCAAGGCTTCTAACATGATGATACTATTTCCTCATATTACCACCATTCCAATATTGTATTGTTGTCCGCTAGTTGCCATCTCCACACATTCATCTATCACAAGATTCATAAAGGGATCAAATCCCCGCAATATTCCTTGGACATGTCTGCCACCATTTAATTTCAATGATAACTTCTTGTCCATCAATTTTTTCAACTCAGGAGGGTGAGCTTTACTCATGATGGCTACTCCATGGGCACACAGAGCCCAAACTTGTTATAGTAAGGTTGATGACTTATTTTCTTGCAACTATTTAAACAGTTCGTGTGTGTGTGTGTGTGTGTGTGTGTGTGTGTGTGTTATGGACTTTCACTCTTGTTGCTCAGACTGGAGTGCAATGGTGTGATCTAGCCTCACGGCAACCTCCACCTCCAGGGTTCAAACGATTCTCTTGCCTCAGCCTCCTGAGTAGCTGGGATTACAGGTATGTGCCACCATGCCTGGCTAATTTTGCATTTTTAGTAGAGACGGGGTTTCTCCCTGTTGATCAGACTGGTCTCCAACTCCTGACCTCAGGTGATCCACCTGCCTCGGCCTCCCAAAGTGTTGGGATTACAGGCGTGAGCCATCACGTCCAGCCCTAACAGTTCCTTTTGAAAGGAATAAGCTCAGTGTCTTGGGATAGTTGCTCAGGGTCTCAGAGACAGCTTCTCTCTCTAAGACGACATCTAGACACCCATGTTCACAGTGGCATTCTTCACAATAGCCTAAAGCTAAAAACAACCCAAGTCTTCACTGACAGAAATGGATGAGCAAAATATTATACAATGAAATACATTATTCAGCTATAAAAATGAAATTGCAAGCCGGGCACGGTTTCACCATGTTGTCCAGGCTAATCTTGAACTCCTGACCTTAGATGATCTGCCCTCCTCAGCCTCCCAAACTGCTGGAATTACAGGCATGAGCCACCGCGCTCGGCCACAGCACTGTGAGTGTACTTAATGACTCTGCATTTTACATTTTAAAATGATAAATGTTATCTGGGTGCAGTGGTGCATGCCTGTAAGTCCCAGCTACTTGGGAGGCTGAGGCAAGAGGATCACTTGATTCCAAGAGTTCAAGACCAGCCAGGGGAACATAGTAAGACCCTATCAAAAAAAAAAAAATTATAGGCCAGGTGCGGTGGCTCATACCTGTAATTCAAGTGCTTTGGGGGCAGATTACCTGGGGTTAGGAGTTAGAGACCAGCCTGGCCCACATGGTGAAACCCCATCACTACTAAAAATACAAAAAAATTTGCCAGGCGTAGTGGCACATACCCGTAATCCCAGCTACTTGGGAGGCAGAGGCAGGAGAATTGCTTAAACCCAGGTGGAGGTTGCAGTGATCCAAGATCTTACCACTGCACTACAGCCTGGGTGACAGAGGGAAAGTCTGCCTCAAAAAATATATATATAAATGTTCAGTTATGTATATTTTACCATACACACACAAAATAGAAGGTACGCAGGGCTGAAGTGGAGGGATAGTTTCTATGGCGTTATGCATCGAGGAAAGTGGCTTCCCTAAGGCTGTCCTTTCCTCTGGCTCCTCCATCTCTTGACCACATCCTTTGTCAATTTTTGCCTGAGGACTGCAGCTGCTGCGGTTTCCCCTCTGGCAGCCTCGTCAGCACCAGTGGTACCCTTCCTCACCTCACCTCTGTGATCTCTAGGCTTAGGGTCCCCTTTGATCACTCATGACCAAAACACTATCTCCCCAGTACCACAGAGCCTCATCTGAGATTAGACCTGCTGGGGGAGCACCTGGCAAAACTCAACCCACAGGACCTTCCCCTGCCTAGCAAGACTGTGCTGTCAAATTTATTCACATGTGGCTCTGGTCAAGACTAGCATGCAATCAGCCTAAGAGGGCACTGTTATATTATTATTCCCATGTTACAGATGAAGCAACTGAAAAGTCCAGCCATTAAGCTGAACCCACTTTGCTTTGACCGCATTGCACCCACATAGGTGCAATGGTGGATGTGATGAGTAAGGTTGGGATTTTGTTCGGTACTCGGGAGTTTTGTTTATTTATTTCCTTGTCTGAGATGGAGTCTCACTGTGTCACCCAGGGTGGAGTACAGTGCCGCGATCTCAGTTCACTGCAAGCTCCACTTCCCAGGTTCAAGCGATTCTCCTGCCTCAGCCTCCCATGTACTCAGGAGTTTGAACTTTATTCTTTGGATAATGAGGAGCTAGCCTAGCACCTGGTCCAGGGAGGTACTCCATAAGACAACCTATTGATTTGTGCTTATCATCTACCTCCCTCCTGAATGCAAAGGAGGTGGAAGCCAAGCCTTTTTGTTTTGTTCCCTGCTGTGAACATGCCTGGAACCTTCTATAAGCTCAGTAAGCAAGTAAAGAAGGAAGGAAAAGATCTTGAGATAGTAACAGCAACCTAAGCATTTTACATACATCATCTTTTTCTCCTTTTTCTTTTTCTTTTTTTTTTTTTTTGAGACGGAGTCCTGCTCTGTCACCCAGGCTGGAGTGCAATGGCACAATCTCGGCTCACTGCAACCTCCAACTCCCCGGTTTAAGCAATTCTCTTGCCTCAGCCTCCCGAGTAGCTGGGATGAGAGGCAACCGCCACAACAATGCCTGGCTAATTTTTCCTGGCTGATTTTTTTGTATTTCTAGTAGAGACGGGGTTTCTCCACATTGGCCAGGCTGGTCTCGAACTCCTGACCTCAGGTGATCCACCTGCCTCGGCCTCCCAAAGGGCTGGGATTACAGGCATGAGCCACTGTGCCTGGCCTACATACGTCATCTTAATCTCCAAACAACCTCATGAATTCTCTCTTTTTTCTCTCTCATTTTTTGAAACAGAGTCTCAGTCTGTCGCCCAGGCTGGAGTGCAGTGGTATGATCTCGGCTCACTGCAAACTCTGCCTCCTGGATTCAAGCAATTCTCATCCCTCAGCCTCCCAAGTAGCTGGGATTACAAGTGTAGCCCCCCATGCCCAGCTAATTTTTGTATTTTTAGTAGATGCAGGATTTTGTCATGTTGGCCAGGTTGGTCTCGAACTCCTGATCTCAGATGATCTGCCTGCCTCGGCCTCCCAAAGTGCTGGATTACAGGCATGAGCCACCACGCTCGGCCTGGCCCTCTTTCTTTTTTTGAGACAGGGGCTCACTCTGTCACCCAGGCAGGACTGCAGTGGTGCACCCCACTCCCTGGGGTCAAGTGATCCTCTCATCTCAGCCTCCCAAGTAGCTGGGACTACAGGCGTGCGCCACCATGCCCAGCTAATTTTTTTATATTTATATATATATTTTTGACACTGATTCTCGCTCTATCACCCAGGCTAGAGTGCAATGGCACAATCTCGGCTCACTGTAACCTCCATCTCCCGGTTCAAGCGATTCTCCCAGCCTCAGCCTCCTAAGTAGCTGGAATTTCAGGCACCTGCCACCACGCCCAGCTAATTTTTGTATTTTTAGTAGAGATGGGGTTTCACTATGTTGGCCAGGGTGGTCTCAAACTCCTAACCTGCCCGCCTTGGCCTCCCAAAGTGCTGGGATTACAGATGTGAACCTCCGTGCCTGGACTTATTTTTATTTTTTGAGACAGAGTTTTGCTTTTGTTGTCCAGGCTGGAGTGCAATGGCGTGGTCTCAGCTCACTGCAACCTCTGCCTCTCGAGTTCAAGTGATTTTCCTGCCTCAGCCTCCTGAGTAGCTGGGATTACAGGCCTGCACCACCACACCCAGCTTATTTTTGTATTTGTTCGAGACAGGCTGGTCTCAAACTCCTGACCTCAGGTGATCCACCCACCTCGGCCTCCCAAACTGCTGGATTACAGGCGTGAGCCACCGTAGCTGGCCCTGTATTTTTTTTGTAGAGACGGGGTCTTGCCATGTTGCCCAGGCTGGTACCTAACCCCTAGGTTCAAGCGATTGGTCTGCCTTGGCCTTCCAAAGTGCCAGGATTACAGGTGTGAGCCACTGCACCCAGCCAAGATTAATTTTTCTGAAGTCACACAACTAGCCAAGTTAGCAATGCCAAGACTTAAACCTAGGCATCTGAGTCCCTGCCTGCCAGTGTAGCTAAACATTTGTGTGTGTAGCCCTGTCTCTGTGTAACTTCTGGCTTGCTTTCCTATTCCAGGTCTCCGCTGCTGATGAAGCTGTGACCTAACGCACCCACCACTTGGCAGCCATCTGTCCCTGCAGCCATAGTCCATATTCCCATGCCCTGCCTCTGCTTGTTTTGGGACCATCTCTGTACAGCCTCTAGGCCCCAGACCCGGAGGTGAATGCCATGCCCTGACCCTGGTGTGCCCCATGGCATCCCCAACCTAGCTCCCATTACAAATTTGGCACGATGTCAGCAAATACCTCAACCAACAGTTCTGTTATCGAGTGTCCTGACTACCGACCTACCCACCGCCTGCATATGGTGGTCTACAGCTTGGTGCTGGCCGCCGGGCTCCCCCTCAACGCGCTGGCCCTCTGGGTCTTCCTGCGCGCGCTGCGCGTGCACTCGGTGGTGAGCGTGTACATGTGCAACCTGGCGGCCAGCGATCTGCTCTTCACCCTCTCGCTGCCCGTGCGCGTCTCCTACTACGCACTGCACCACTGGCCCTTTCCCGACCTCCTGTGCCAGACGGCGGGCGCCATCTTCCAGATGAACATGTACGGCAGCTGCATCTTTCTGATGCTCATCAACGTGGACCGCTACGCCGCCATCGTGCACCCGCTGCGACTGCGCCACCTGCGGCGGCCCCGCGTGGCGAGGCTGCTCTGCCTGGGCGTGTGGGCGCTCATCCTGGTGTTCGCCGTGCCCGCCGCCCGCGTGCACAGGCCGTCGCGCTGCCGCTACCGGGACCTCGAGGTGCGCCTATGCTTCGAGAGCTTCAGTGATGAGCTGTGGAAGGGCGGGCTGCTGCCGCTCGTGCTACTGGCCGAGACGCTGGGCTTCCTGCTACCCCTGGCGGCGGTGGTCTACTCGTCGGGCCGCGTCTTTTGGACGCTGGCGCGCCCCGACGCCACGCGGAGCCAGAGGCGGCGGAAGACGGTGCGCCTCCTGCTGGCCAACCTCGTCATCTTCCTGCTGTGCTTCGTACCCTACAACGCCACGCTGGCGGTCTACGGGCTGCTGCGGAGCAAGCTGGTGACGGCCAGCGCCCCTGCCCGCGATCGTGTGCGCGGGGTGCTGATGGTGATGGTGCTGCTGGCCGGAGCCAACTGCGTGCTGGACCCGCTTGTGTACTACTTCAGCGCCGAGGGCTTCCGCAACACCCTGCGCGGCCTGGGCACTCCGCACCAGACCAGGACCTTGGCCACCAACGGGACGCGGGAGGCGCTCGCGCAAGCCGAACAGTCCATCACCACCGACGCCACCAGGCCGGATGCTGCCAGTCAGGGGCTGCTCCAACCCTCCAACTCCCACCCCCTGACTTCCTTCACACAGTGTCCCCAGGATTCGGCCCTCTGAACGCACATCATGCGATAGCCCGTCCGTGCCCGACCCCCGGCGCCTCTGGTTCTGGGAGGTTTTCAGGGTGTGAACACAAGAAGGTGGGCTTTGGATCTTTGGGTGGCAACTCCAGCTTAGGAACGCAGACGAGTAAAAAGTGTGGAAGCCAGGGCCCGGGGAAGGCAGTGCTGCTGGAAATGGCCTCATTAAACTGTGAGCGCGCAGAGGACCCCTTCTCCAGAGGTGGGAAGTGATGCAGAGAGCCCACCCGTGCAGAGGGCAGACAAGGACAGAATGCCTACTGGTGGGCGGGGCATTAAACTGTTAAAAGCTGGTTAGATGGAACAAAATGAGCATTCTGGATTTAAACCACCACAGGGGCCTGAGAGCTGAAGAGCCCCAGGTTGGATGGACCAAGCTACTGAGATGCCTGTTCATCTGCTGTCTAGGGTCATGGATGCCACCCACTTTCATTTCTGCCTGGGCTTCCCCTCCTCACCATTGAGAGTTCCATATGGACAGAACTAGGTTCTTTCTCACTTAGTGACTTGTGACAATTTAGACCTGGCACCCAGCATGGGGCAGTTGGGGCAGGGCAAAACTGACTCGTTTCCCCCTCGCCAAAATTCAAGTCCAAACCCTTTTTTAGGTTAACTTTTCTTCCACCACGCCCCTTTTCAGGGCCTCCTCCATTCTAGGTCCTTAATATGCTGTCTCTCTCTGCTTTGTCCGGAGCAAGGAGAAAATTCTTTCTACTAAAGCATTGGTTCTCAAACTTTTTGGTCTTAGACCCCTTTACACTCTTAGAAACTGAGGATCTCAAAGAGCTTTGCTTATATTTTGTTCTTTTGATGCTTGCCATACTAGAAATTAAAGCAAATACATTTTTAAAACAAATACACAAGCACACATTCCATTAGCCATGAGAGCAATAATGTCATCACACACACTTCATGAAACCTCTGGAAAACTCTACAGCATACTTGTGAGAGAATAAGAGTGAAAGGGCCAAATAACATCTGTGTAGCAGTATTATGAAAATAGGCTTGACCTCGTGGACCTCCTCAAAGGGTTGGTCCCTGGATCACACTTTGAGAACCATACTTGTCCTGAAGTATTAGAGTTCATGGCTAACTTCTTCCCAGGGCATTATATACAGTGCTTTTTATTACTGTGGGGAGAGGGCAGTGCTAAACAAATTAATTACTACTGATAGTCGTCATCTACAGCCCTAGGAGTAGTGCATCAAATGGAACACGACCCTGGGCATATCAGAGCAGCAGCCCTGGGATGGGGGTGGGAGACTGGGGGGTGGAACTAGTCACACACTCAGTGGGAGGGGATGGGGCTTCTCTGGGTGAGGGAAAAGGGAATTGTGCCACAACCAGGAGAGAAGAGTTTATGGGTAAGTTAAGAGTGAGATGGAAGGACAGGAATGGTCTGTCCATTCTTAGCATGCTGGAAGCAAAGGAAATGGGCCATCTACTATTCCTTCCCTCTTTACCCAAGTTGGGGGCTCTGAGAGGCTGCAGAGTTGGCGCTTATGGACATCTTCAGGCTCTGACATTACTGAGGGAGTGTTTGCCCTGTGTGCGTCCCATAGCATTTCTGTCCCTATGTCTCAATATTGTATTTCTGTGTGTGTGTGTGCGCGCTGTGCGTACGATCGAGAGAGAGAAAGAGAGAGTGAGAGTGTCAGGGTTCTTCTCCGTGTGTGTCTGTGTTTTATTCCAGGGTAGCCTTTTGTGTGTGCCTTTATGCGAGTACTCCAGATGGTGATTTACAGGGGTAAAATGACCCCTGGTGGCCAAATCAGAGAACTGACCCAGATTCCTCAGGGATAGCCATGAAATCCGGGCCTTCTCCATCTGGGTGGAGGCTGGAGCCTGGAGCCTGGAGCACAGCACTTACCTTCCAGCTGTGGAAGAGGCCTGGTGATTAGCACCTGCTCCATCTCTCTTCATCCTCCGGATTCAAGACCTGCACCCTTCCTGTCTTGAGAGCACCAGCAGCGCCAAACCTCATAGTCCAAAATCTCAAGACTGCCCTATTCAAACAGAATCAAACATAATTTTTGAAAACTACTTGAGTACTTTCATTTTTTTATTTCATTTTATTTTTTGAGACAGAGTCTTAATCTGTTGCCCAAGATGGAGTGCAGTGGCATGATCTCAGCTCACTGCCACCTCCGCTTCCCGGCTTCAAGTGATTCTCCTGCCTCAGCCTCCCAAGTAGCTGGGATTACATATGAGTGCCACCACATCCGGGTAATTTTTGTATTTGTAGTAGAGATAGGGTTTCACCATGTTGGCCAGGCTGATCTCAAACTCCTGACCTCAGGTAATCCACCTGCCTCAGCCTCCCAAAGTCCTGGGATTATAGATGTGAGCCACAGTGCCCAGCCACTTGAGTACTTTTATAGGCAGGTATGTGAGTGAGTTCCAAAGTAATTAAAACTCACGGCATACATCACTTTCCAACATACCATATAATTTATTTATTTATTCTAATTTTTATAGTTCATCATCTCCACCACCCGTCCTACATCCTAGGTAGAATGTAAGCTCCGTGGGGGCAGGGATTTTTGTTTGGTTCTCTGATGATTCCCAGCATCTAAAACAGTGCCTGGCACAAAGAAAGTGCTCAATAAATATTTGTTGAATGAATGAACAGTCAGATCTTGCTGTGAAGTAGTTTACAATCTAGTAGGAACCGAAAACACAAGAATGCCGTACGGTAAGGTGTTGGCAGTTGATTTAGTGGGCAATGGGAAGCCCACGGAGGCTCCTGAGTGAGGTTTTGAACACACTGACAAACTGTGGGATAAACTGTAGGAAAATGAGTTGGGAGAGTCTAAAGAAAAGAAAGGCTGGTCAGGGAGCCATTACAATAGCCGAGGACAAGTGTGACCATGGCCTGTGGAAGAGGTAGATGGCAATACATTGTCTCTAATGTGAAATCTCTGGTGTCAAAGTCCTAGGGGACTATTTCCCCTCATTCAGATATCCAAAGGCTTTCCATCAAGAGAACAGAGAGGCAAGAATAGATTAGGTCATTTTCATAGGGTTTCCCAGGACTGAGAGAGCAGTATGAAGTCCAGAGCCCTCACCCCATGCCCTGCAGCTGCCCCATTTAAGGTCTAGGAAAATCCAAAGGTAGAGAAGGGGAAAATCTTAGATGGCAGGGAATGAGCATTAGCGGGGTTTTTTTTTTTTTTTTGAGATGGAGTTTTGCTCTTGTTGCCCAGGAGTGCAGTGGCGCAGTCTCGGCTCACTGCAACCTCTGCCTCCCAGGTTCCAGCTATTCTCGTGTCTGAGCCTCCCTAGTAGCTGGGATTACAGGCACGCGCCACCATGCCCAGATAATATTTGTATTTTTAGTAGAGATGGGGTTTCACCATGTTGACCAGGATGGTCTCGAACTCCTGACCCCGGGTGATCTGCCCACCTCAGCCTGCCAAAGTGCTGGGATTACAGGCATCAGCCACCATGCCCGGCCTTTTAGCAGGTTTAAAAAATATTCTTGTGTATGCCAAGATTTCAAGTTAGTGCTTAAGATGCATAATTCTTCTTTATTATATTAAACAATATGATATATTCTGAGTTAGAGATGACGCTCATCCCTGTTACAGATGAAACACCCTGGAGAGCCAGGTGCAGTGGCGCGTGCCTGTAGTCCCAGCTACTCGGGAGGCTGAGGTGGGAGGATCACTTGAGCCCAGGAGTTCTGGGCTGTAGTGTGCTATGCCGATCGGGTGTCCACACTAAGTTTGGCATCAATATGGTGACCTCCCAGGAGTGGGGGACCACCAGATTGCCTAAGGAGGGGTGAACCGGCCCAGGTCGGAAATGGAGCAGGTCAAAACTCCTGTGCTGATCACGGGATCGCCCCTGTGAATAGCCACTGCACTCCAGCCTGGGCAATAAAGGGAGAACCCATCTCTAAAATAAATAAATAAAAGAAACACCCTGGAGAATGTGAGGTCTTAAGGTCACACAACTAGGAAGTGGCTCGGTCTGTATTTGGCTCCCAAACTCCTGCTTTTTGCAGTACACCTCTCTTTCCTGGGACTCCCTTTCCTGTTACATAGTAGGTTTCCTTGCTTCTCCTCCCCTCCTCATGTAGCCACTGCTTTCAACTGCCTGGCTCACCTTGAATCAACTGCATCATCTAGGCCTTCCTCTTCTTCCTCCATGCTCTTCATCCACTTGCCCTACAGCACACCCCATCCCCTCTCCATTTGCCTCAGCCCCCTGTGCATTGGACACCATGTTGCTATAGGGGTGGGGGGTTGAGAGCCGGCTCACTCAAGGTCCCAATTTTGTTGGGCCCTAAAACACACTCCCTTGAGGGCTCACACCCAGGCAGGATGCCTTAAGACTTCATGTAGTTGGCCATGATTCCCCTCCCCCAGGCTGGGATGTCCCCTGCATCTCCAAAGCAGCACTCCTGATTGTTTCCAATGAGCAGGGACCATCCCTTGACACTCTCTTCCTCAAAGTCTGTCTCCTCTGTAGGATGGTCCCTCCACATGGTGACAGTAGTTGGGAAGAGTAACAATCATTAATTTTTTTTTTTTTTTTGAGACAGGATCTCGCTCTGTCACCCGTGCTGGAGTGCAGTGGTGCCATCTTAGCTCACTGCAACCTCCGCCTCCCAGGTTCAAGCAATCCTCCTGCCTCAGCCTCCTGAGTAGCTGGGATTACAGGCATGTGCCACCACGCCCAGATAATTTTTGTATTTTTAATAGAGACAGGATTTCCCCAAGTTGGCCAGGCTGCTTTTAACTGGCCTCATGTGATCTGCCTGCCTCTGCCTCCCAAAGTTCTGGGATTACAGGTGTGAGCCACCACACCCAGCTACAATCATTAATCTTAAAATAAATTTAGGAGAACCAGGGCAGAGGTAAGGTATACCAAAGGAGGGCAGAGAGTCTTCCTTCTTGGTCCTCAACCAACTTGAGGGGAATCCCCTTGAGGCTGCCACCTGGAGTCCCATGGAAGAAATGGGGAAGGGGAGGTTAATCTCACACAGGAAGGCTGTGGACAAGGTGGGGTAATTCTCATCATGTTGTCCTTGCCAGAGGAGCATGGAAAGCTCTAGAAGGTGAACTTTCTCACTCAGGGTTTGGGGAATCCCAGACGATCTCAGAACTTTGGAATCAAACAAATCTGGGAACTAATTTCAACTCTCTCACTTCTTGGCAAAGTGGCTTCAACAAATTTCTTGACCTCTCTGATCCTCTGTTTTCTCCTCTGTGAAATGGGGCTTATCATATCCACTTACTGAGTTATTGTGAGGCTCAAGGAGCTCACCTTTGAAAGGTACTCTAGAGGCCCCATAAATGAGAGCTCTTTCCAAGAGCATGGGGGGGTGAGGCCATTGGTAAACTCTGCCTGTGATGCCCAAGGGGAGTGATTCCGGAAGACGTGAAGGTCTCCAGGTGAATCCTCACCCAGACAGAGCTCTGCCAGCAATCAGAACTAGGACCATGGGAGGAGGTGAGCAAGGCAGGCTGGGCACGTTTCCATGGTGCTAGGTCAAGCAGGCAGTCTTTAGGGGCAGCGACTGGCCTGCTGCCCTCTGGGGGCACTCTTTCCCTACTAGGCCCATGTCCATCCCACAGATCAAGGAGGAAATGGAAAAGTGCATGACAGGAGAAAGCTGGATGGAGAACCAAGCAATGGAGAAAGGGCAAGGGAGGAGGCTGGAGGGGAAGCGAGGGCCCAGGCAGGCACGGGGTGGGGCTGGGAGAGGGGCCCAGGGCAGGAGGGCGGGAGAGAGCCTGGGAGGGAAAGCGCCGACCAGGGAGGGAGGAGTGACAGGGAGGGAGGCCGGTGGCGCTGACACAGCCTCGATGTGTAGAACGGGCTGGGGTTTGGCCCACAGGTCAGGCGTCTGGCAGTATTATGGGATGGAGAGGCCTTAGGAGACAGGGAGAGTATTATGGGCTGGAACAGCCTTAGGAGACTGGGGAATATTATGGGCTGGTGAGGCCCGGCTCCAACTGGAGGCGGGAGGAAGGGGTGCGGGGCGGGAAGGGGGGGGTGGTGGTGGAAGGGAGTATTATGGGCTGGAGGCCTCCTGCGACCAGAGGCAAGAGTATTATGGGCTGGCAAGGCCTTCGGTGGCCAGAGGGGGGAGCAGCGGGGGATGGCACCGGCTGCATGTGACTGAGGGGGGGCCAAGTTGGGGGGGTGGTGAGTGGGGGTGGGGGAGCTTATTATGGGATAGCTCTTTGTACCTACTGCGGGGACTGCTTCTCCAGAAGATATTATGGGATGTCGTATGTGGGAGGGGGAGTGGGGCTTGGGGGATTATTATGGGATGGTGATGCAGAATGGGGAGGGCCTGAGGAGCTCTTCTCCAGCGCCCCCACCTTCTCACCCCTTACTCTCCTATCATCCTCTCTAAGGTCAGCCTCCTCTCTCAAACGCCCCAAGCGGAACACCTGAAACCCATCTCCCTACATACACAGACACTTTGGGCACCTCAACCCATCCCAGGCATCTCCCCTAACTAGCAGCCACCTCCGGGGTGCTGAGGGGAAAAGTAGCCCCTGGCGAATAAGGAGAAAGCCCTAAAGCAGGGTGGTGGTGACCAGTGGATCACACCTCCCACCTGCACAACGGTCTCCTCTGCTCCCTAGCCCCTTATGCCACCCTCCTTCCCCTTCTCCCTGCCTCCCACAAAGTGGGGGCCCTGGATCCTTCTCCCCTCCCCCCTCCCCTCCATTTCCTCTCCAGCTCACTCCACAGCCGTAACCAGTAAAACAGGCGGCCAGCTATTATGGGATGGCTGCTCCCAGCAGCTCTGCAGGGAGGGGGCGGTCACCGCGGAATGTCTCTTGTGGGTGGCTATTATGGGATGGCCGCCTCTCTTCTTTTTGGGGGGGGTAGGGGCTAACGAGGAGAATTATTATGGGATGTGCCCTGCACAGCTGGGTGGGGCTGTCCAGGGTAGGTGAAGCTCTAGGGAGGGGTGGGGAGGGAGAAGGAAGGAAGAGGGAGGGAAGGAGCTGAGGAGGGTGGGGTGAGCCCTGGAGCCGGACCTGAGGCCTGGCAGGAGTAACTGGCTGGAGAGGTTTCTTTGGTGACAGCTGTTTGAAGGGTCCCCTGGGGCAGCCTTCAGCGAGCCAGATCTGAACCCTGGACACCTGGGTCCTTTAAACAGCTTGTGCGCTGCAGGGTTGCCCAGTGAGTCCGGGGCCTGCAGTGCTGCACTGCAAGTGAGAACTGAAAGGTTCTGGCGGAGTGGCATATCAAAGGGAGTAGTGCTCCTGGATGGCCATAGTTTCCCATCTCCCTTCCATCTTTGTCTTCCTGGGTTTGAGCCTGGGGACCACAGCTCAGGTTGGAGGGTTGTGCACGGGGCGCTTTGCTACCTTGCAGTCACTCCCAAAGAACAGAGGCTAGGTTGCCTCCTGAGATACAAACACCTGGCATGTCACCCCCAAGCCCCACATGATCTGCATCCTGTCCAGCCTTTGGTGTGCACTGTCACTGTGGCTTTTCTTCCCTCTGTTGTCCTCCAAAATCCTCTTTTCTGACACAGCAGGAGAACACTGTGGCCCCTTGGACCTCTTATGAGCAAGTTTTTTGGGTTCATGCAAAACAGAGGTGTAAGGAGAGGAATTATAGAGCAAATGCTAAAAACTCCATGAACGGCCCACTCTGAGTGTTATTCTAGATTCTATTGTACCATGGGATGAAAAGAGAACTCTAAGGTAACTGGTTAGAGAGGCTGCCCTCCTGGGTGCATTAATTAGGAGATTATCCCACCCTTAGTCTCTGTGGGCCAATCATGCTAGTGGTTTATTTATAATTTATCTGGGAGGGTAGCATGGGGCTTACCGGAGGGAGGGGAAGCATAGAAGCATCAGGACCTCAAAGCAACACACCAGTACACCCCTCCGAGCCCTTTCTGGAACTCAAGAAGAGTGGAAGGGATTTTAACCTTCTGTTGCAGTGTCAGGGAGAGGTGGGGAGCAAGAGCAGCAAAGGAAGAAGTGGGTAGAACCTACAGGAATAGGGGCACAGTGTGAGTAGTGGACAAAGGATATCTGTATTTTTAGTCGTAGGCAGGAGGCTGTGACTACCCAGTTAAACACTCTCTTACTGGTTTATACGGACAGATTACTGTGGAAATGAGAGTATGGGCATGGGCAGCTGGAGATACTGCAGAGTGGAATTTGAGGCCCAGAGACAGGCTGGATCTCCCGGAGAAATAGGGGTGGAGGAGGGCACAATAGTCATCTGGCAGCCTCTTAGGAAGGAAAAACTTCCCTGAAGGGAGGTGTCCCCACATCATGGCATCTGAAAAGAGCTGCCTCCTCCCCCTCTACCCCATTGTGGAGCACAAGTTTCATTCTTAGTATTCAGAATAAGTATGGGAGAGGGCTTGGGTAAGTAAATGGGGCCCAGTCTTGATGCCGAGAACATTTAACGAGGGAAACTGGAAGCCTTGCAGAATGGGGGAGAATGGCCCGATTGCCACAGTGAGTGCAGCAAGAGGGTGGGCCAGGGAGCTGAAGGGAAGGTTGGAAAAAGGAATCACCAACTTCAAAGGTGACAGTGGGAGCTTTTGACAGGACCTGAGGTCTTTGATGCCAAAAACTGCAGTCCCAAGATGAGAAGAAAGTTAAATGTGGAATGCTAGTGGGTCTACAAAGTCAGGCAGGAGCCTGGGGAAGACTTCTCTGTGTCCCTGGTGCTCTGCTCGGGAGCAGAGGGATTGTAATTCCCTGAGGCAAGCTCTTGTCTTTCCTGAACTCATTTCTTTTTGCCAATTCTCCAGTCCCTTGGATCCTAGAGAAGGGGAGAGTCATCTGGCTAGGCCTTATTCTAGGGAAATGAGATGAGAAGGGCAGACATGGTATGAGGTTCATCCCACTTACTACTGGTCAGGAAGGGCCCTTTCTACAAGGAAGTCGCTGTTTCTCTTCAACCAGTTCCACTTCCATAGGTCTTGGACCCATACAAAAAAGTTACATGAGCAGAGGGAGACATTATCTGTCAGGGTAGCAAGGCAATGGTGCCGGGACATTGGTTTTCACTCAGGTCCTGAATCTCTGGGAGTCAGGAAGAGGGAAAAGTGACAATCTGATGGGCTCCGTTTTTCTGAGGTCCAAAGGATTTTAAGATTGGGGTCTTTCCTAAGGCGGGAGGATCGCTTGAGTCCAGGAGTTCAAGATCAGCCTGGCAACATAGTGAAACCCCCTCTCTACAAGAAATTTAGAAATTAGCTAGTCGTGGTGATGTATGCCTGTGGTCCCAGCTACAGGTGGGAGGCTGTGGTGGGAGGATCACTTGAGCCCAGGAGCTCGAGGCTGCAGTGAGCTGTGATTGCGACACTGAGACCCTGTCTCAAAAAAAAAAAAAAAGATTGGGTTCTTTCAGCTTCTAGGGTTGGGTCCCAAGGGTAACTGGAAGGTAGGTACAATTAGGGAAGGGGATGGTGTATGCTGGAGGGCTACCTTGGGGCATAATTAAGTGTAGAAGGCCTTCTGGAATGTTGACTTCTACACAGGCAGGGGAAGATGGAGAACATTATACAACTGAAGTTTTTTTTTTTTTTTTTTAGACGGAGTTTGCCTCTTGTTGCCCAGGCTGGAGTGCAGTGGTGCGAGTTCAGCTCACTGCAACCTCTGCCTCCCGAGTTCAAACGATTCCCCTGCCTCAGCCTCCCAAGTATAGCTGGGATTACGGGCATGTGCCACCATGCCCAGCTAATTTTGTATTTTTGGTAGAGACAGAGTTTCTCCATGTTGGTCAGGCTGGTCTCAAACTCCTGACTTCAGGTGATCTGCCTCCCAGATCACCTTCAGACATCAGCCTCCCAAAGTGCTGAAAGTACTGGGATTACAGGCGTGAGCCACCACGTCAGGCAATATATATTTTTTTGAGGTGGAGAATGGGGCCTCAACAAGATGAGGATGGAGGCCACTGGAGGTATTGTGAGACTTCAAGATATAAAATGGGAAAGTGCCTGAAAAATATGGGACATTGAGGTTAAGCAGGATTTGGTGTTCAAGAATGAAGGAAACAATGCTGGCATATTGTGGAGTCTCTTAAGAAGGGCCGGGAGTGGTGGCTCACGCCTGTAATTCCAGCTCCTGGGGAGGCTGAGGTAGGGGAATGGTTTGAACCTGGGAGTCGGTGGTTGCAGTGAGCCGAGATCGTGCCACTGCACTCCAGCCTTGAGACAGAGCAAGACTCCATCTCACACACACACACACACACACACACACAAAATAGGAGGAAGGATGTGAACATACTACAGGATTTCAGTATTAGTAATACCGAATGGATGAGCATTGCTTTCCAATCAAAATCCCCTAGTAAGGGAACAGATAGGAGATTGTCTTGACCATGTTCTATACCCATAAATCCTTTAAGTACCTTCCAGCTCTAGAAGGACCAGTAGGAAGTATCCTACTGGGATATGTTCTCTCTTGGGACCAGTGGGATTTTCTGTAACAGGAAATTGGGAAATAGCACTCAGTAGTTCTCCCTTGGCACCATTCTGTGGTGTATTGCTTGCTTGGTGGTTTATGCTTTTTGAAGGGAGGCACCCGTGGTCTTCCTTGCTTCTCCATGGTGCGCAGCTCTGCCTTGTTAGGTACTTTGTCAACATAGGTTGAATGAACATGAGTAGTGGTGAGTAGGGGGAGGGTGGGCCTCCACTCTTGGTGTGTATAGAGCAGGATCTTCAGTTTACATCGTGATGAGATGTCCATCCGCAGGAGTGGCCTAGGGGTGTTGGTGAAAGGTCCCTTACCTGGGGGTGTTGTGAGGGGGAGGGAGGAGTGCTAGATGTTGAGAGATAGTCTTGGGATGAGAGTTGCTAATTATTATGGGATGCTGTAGAGTGAATTAGACTTCATGTAAATGTTTCATCTGTCAGCTTGGTATTTTGGTTGGTTGGTGTTCCTTAAAACTTAGGAGCTGGAGGTAAGCATCTGGAAAATACCTGGATTTTGGTGGGACTAGGTGAGGCCCTAGGTGGGCTCCTGGCCCCTGAGTGTCTGGAAATGATGGTATGAGGGAAGCTGGGTTTCAGACATCAGGAGGCTTTTTGCCAGGATACTGCTTTGGCCCAGAAAAGGATTAAGGTGTGTGCAAGTGGGGGCGGGGACAGGGAAGCGTGGGTAGCCTGCCTGGCCCTCCCTGCTCGAGGTGTTAGAATAGACTGACAGCGCCTGGAGATGGGGGTGGGAAGAATATGAATATTATGGGATGCCTGGCTCCAAGGGTATAGGGGTGGTGGAGTGGAGATGAAGCATTATGGGATGTGACACTGGGTTGTGTTGGGAGTATTATGGTATGTTTGGTTGACCACGAGCTCCTTGCAATTATTATGGGATGTCAGGATGTGGGTAGGAGAGTAAAATTATTATGGGATAGCTTTCCAGTGTTAGAGGAAAAGAGATTAGATGTCCGTCCATCTGTAGGGCGACAGTAGGGCCATTGATCATTATGGGTTATCTTTTTGATAGAGGAGGGGTACTTATCATAGACTGTGGAGCTAGGAGAGGGAAGGCTGGGGGTGATGTGAGCCTCTAGACGCTAGCCTGCAGGGACTGAGGGCAGCTCCGGGGGTTAGTTATTATGGGATGTCAGTATAGAAAGTGGGAGACTGATTATTACGGGATGTGTGTGGGAGGAGGCCGAGTGTCCGTTGTTGTAGTATGGGGGGGGTGAGTTTCTGACTATTATGGGATATCAAACTGGGGGTGGATGGAGGGTGGTTATTATGGGATGTCTGTGGGGGATGGGGATGAGTATTATGGGATATAAGGCATAAGTGCCGGGAGGGCTGCTTATTATGGGATGGCCATGGGGAGGGAGGGGTGATGAATTATTATGGGATGTTAGCATTAGGGCCAAGAGTGAAGAAGTTGGCAAAGGATGGCTATTATGGGATGTCTAAGAGGGTTAGTTGCAAAAGGTCTGCAATATCATGAGATGTCAGTAGCCCCTGGCATATATGTGTATGAAATGTGAGGGGGGGCGGGGTGTGTGTTGTGTGTATGTGGGGGGAGTGTCCGTGTGTATTATGGGATGGCCAGGAGGTGGGCGGTTGCCCAGGTGACACGCGCGCGCGCGCTCGAAGGGGCGTGGCCAGTGGTTGCCTGAGCGACGAGGGGGCGGGGGTTGCCCGGGAGACCTAGGGAGGAGGGTGGCGGTAGTGGAGGGGGGGTTGGAGTTGGTTGAGGTTATTATGGGCTGTCCGTGGGGGGGCGGGGCCTGTGCGGTGGGATTTCCCGGCCGGTGTTTCAGGCCCTTTAAGAGGCGACGCCGGAGCCGGAGCCATTTTCCCCCCTTCGGCCGCGGCGAGAAGGAGCCGGAGCGGGAGTGACACCAGGCCGGACCCAGCGCGACCTGCGGCGGCTCCGGGGTGAGGAGAGCGCGGGGTTCCCACAAAGACGCCCCTCACGGCCCGACCAGCCCCGAGGGTCATCCCGTCACCCGCCACTTCGTCAGGCGTCCCCCGACCCGCGGACCGCCCCTTGCCCGGAGGAGCCGACCCTTCCTTTCCTGGCCCTGCAGGGCGCCCGGCCTCCTCCCAGCCCCCGCCCTAACCCTGCCGGAGTCTTGCTCCCCGCGACCCTCCGCCTCCAGCTTGGTCTCCCACAATGCCCGGCGCCCGCCCCCTCGCCCTTTGATCACTTGCCCCCCGGGACACACGTGGCCCGGCCCCCTTCCCGGTGGGACGCTCTCGTCCCCCGCGTCCCTGCCTCCGGCCCCCCGCAGTGCCCGAGCCTCCACGCCCCCTCGTCCCTTGCACCTCTTGAGGAGAACCTGAGTTGTCCCAGAGGACAGCCTTTGGAGAGCTGCCCTGTCTGGGGACTGGCCCCTCCCCGGGCGCAGGGAGGCGCCCCCCCACCCCCAAGTGACCTTGTGTCCCCGAGCGCCTTGTTGCCTGCTGCCTCCCCTGGCTTCCCCCCGCGCCGCTACCATTCGGACCCCCTCCCCCGTCACACCCCGCTCGGTCCAGCCCGGCATCTTCCCTCCCCTCGCCTGCACCAGCCTGCCCTCGGAGGCGTCGCTCCCTCGCTCCGTGGGGGCGCCTGCCGGGGAGCCGGCTTCCGGGCTGCCCCCGAGGAGTGTGGAACTAAGTTCAGCCTGAGCGGTTCGGGTGCCCTGGTAGGGTGGCTGGGGTGGGGGGCGGAAAGAGCGGGTGGGTGTGGGGGAAGGGGACAGTGCGCGTCACTGACTGTTCTCTCTTTCTCCCCCCTCCCCCGCACAGTGACTCGGGCCAGTGTAGAGGGCCCCAGGCCGCCGGCAGGAGCAGCTGGGCCAATTCCCTGGCCGGGAGCGGAAGGGGATGGCGTCGGGCCTGGGTTCCCCGTCCCCCTGCTCTGCGGGCAGTGAGGAGGAGGATATGGATGCACTTTTGAACAACAGCCTGCCGCCACCCCACCCAGGTAACATCTTCCCCAAGGGCCCTGGGTGAGAAGGAAGCATTTGGACTCTCCCGAGTGACTCCTCTGGGGAGGCAGGGCTGTGTTGCTCGGCTGTCTCTGTGCAGAGCCGAAGGTGGAGGGCATTCGAAGGGAGTGGTTCCCTTCTGCGGAGCTCTGGTGTGAGGGGGGTGGAAGCCATGTGCCTCCTGGGCACCGCGGACGGAGATGCCAGCTTGCTGCACTCTGTCTTGAGGAATGCTCTGCAGCTCCCAGTTGAGGGAGCTCTCTGGGCTGGCAGGCATTACCTTGTGTGTGGGTCCTCGGAGGAATGCAGGTAGTTGGGACCCCTGGAGGCTTGTGGTGGTGGTGGTGGTGGAGGAGGGGGACGTTGAGGATTCTGAGAAGACCAGCCGGGCATCTGTGCTAGTAGGATCCTGTGGTTGCCTCTGTGGAAAGGAAAGAAGGAGTGCTGGTTACACTCTATCTGATTATTTTTAGCTTCTGATCAGTTACCGGTTTTCTGTGCTCTCAACTGTGTGAAGTTTGAATCGCGCTCCTCAGCATGATCTGGAGCGCTTTTAGCCAGGCAGATTACTGGAATGTTTTGAGTGGGGAAGTGATGGGGACTCAGAGAGGATGTAATAGCCTAGTGAGGAGGGGCAAAAGAAGGGAGGGCACCCCTCTTCTCCTGGCTAGTGGACATAATTCTGGCTTTTTTCCTAGCAGCTTCTGACTCTGTGAGGTAGCCTGGGGTTTAGGCTGGCAGTGTGAAGTGCCTTGTGTAGGTGTGCTAGAGGTTGCACTATCTGTGTTTTGGGGTGGCTCCATGAACTGGCCAAACCCGTATGGTTATAACCACCCTGGCTGATTGGGGGAGCCCTTGTCTATTCTCAAATGATGATTGATGTCGCGTTCCTAAGCAGATCTCTTTCTTTTCTGTCTTTCTTCAGAGCCCCTAGCTAAGTCACCTACTTGTTTCCTTGACCTTCATTTTTTCTAGGTTCATTTTTTTTCCTACATGCCATTTCTTCATCCCTTCTGCTTCTACTTTTCTTCTCATTCTGGAGCCTGCTGATCCTGTTTTTGTTTCTCATCCAGCATCCTTCACATCTGCCTTCTGTCTTCTTAGCTCCAGTGGAAGTTGCTGTGGTCTGGGAGAGATGCTCTCAAATTTTGCACTTTTTAAGTTGGAAGTCTTTACTTCAACCTGAGGCCATTTAGGAGAGGGGTTAGTCTTGTCATAGAGTCTTCAACTGTTGGGATGAGAAACTTGGTTTCATCCTTGTGTAGGGTAGAGAGGCAGATTTCTGTGCTCTTGCCCAAGGTGAGAACAGGGTGGTGGTGGTGGTGGTGGTGGTGATGGTGGTGGTGGTGGTAAGGGGACCCTGTCCTTCTAAGAGGCACATGAGAAACTGTAGTGCTGCCTAGACATTGTTGGTTCCATATCTTGGCCTCCCATTGGCCCATTGGTCTGGGGCTGCCCCTCATGTTGACTGGGAGCTGTGCAGGAGCTGTGAACTCTGTCCTGGGCTGTAGCGTGACCCACTGTTTCCACTTGCCACACCCCATTCCTGTCCCTTTCCCAAATCTTTATCTCAGTCATTTTGCTGTTTGCCATTTCAGCATATTATTTGCCTGAGAAGTTTGGGGGCTCTATGTGCATGGAAGGATGTCCCCTTTGCCTCCATGGGTTATCTTTGTCTCCACTTCCAGCTTTTATGGGGGTGCTCAGATGTAGCTGGTGGGCGTTGGGGGTTGACTTGGGGGGATTGGTGGGGAAAAACCCTTAAGAAAATGATTCTTTCTCGTGAAATCCAGGCTGGTGTTCCATTCCCAAGGGAATGGGAGGGGCTTTCTTGTGCCTAGTCTCATTCTGGGCTGCGTGAGAATCAGGGAGTCTGATGATGCTTTGTCCAGCCTAATGTCTCATATTCCATAGTATCTGTCTAGCTCAGGAAGTGGGGAGCCAGAGACATTTTAGGGCTAATTCTGGCGGGTCAAGAGCCAAGAGCATGTCAGGGATTGAAAGAGGGATATATATATGTATATTTTTTGAGACAGAGTCTCACTCTGTCACCCAGGTTAGAGTGCAGTGGCTCGATCTTGGCTTACTGCAACCTCCACCTCCCAGGCTCAAGCGATTCTCCTGCCTTAGCCTCCCAAGTAGCTGGGATTATAGGCACCAACCACCACGTCAAGCTAATTTTTGTATTTTTAGTAGAGACGGCGTTTCACTATGTTAGCCAGTCTGGTTTCGAACTCCTGACCTCAAATGATCCACTTGTCTCATCCTCCCAAAGTGCTGGGATTAGAGGCATGAGCCACCGTGCCTGGCTGGGATATTATTTTCTACCACTCTCTAGGTCCTGCTCCTTTTTGTGCAGACATCCCCATATGTTGGATAGGACTCTGGGTGGGAGTAGTGAGGAAGCTGAACTTCAGAGACTTCTTGTGGGCCTCCATTCCTCAAACTAAATCTTTTGGGTATCAGATATTTGGGGAGAAGGTTGTATGCTCTGACTACAGGTTCACTGAGCCTTTGTTAAATCTCAGCTCTGATGATTGAAAAAATAATTATGATTGAGGGAGTAATCGAGTTCCTCTCATAGTATTACTTTCATGTTTGTCTTGCTTTCCTTGGGTTTCCTTGGTTAGGACTTTAGGGGGGCCTCTTGTGAACTGTGTCTTCCCAGAATAGGTGGCATTTAGACCTACGGCCAGGTAATTGGGGAGGCTTCTATGAGGGCAGTCTTTTTCCCCTGCTACCTTTCTCAACCCCGCCCCCTCCCCTGCCACTTCCTGTCTGTCCTATGTTGGCAGCTGGGTGCCCAGGGCTGGCTTCTGCGGTCAGGAGCCATTTTCCCTCTCCTCAGTGGGTGAGGCACTCCCTTCTTCTCTCCACTCCTTTCTCTACTCCTCCCACCCCCACTTTAGGCGGAGGTGGCTTGGGAAGAGGGAGAGAGAGGAGGGAGGAAGGAGTCAGAGCTGGTGTGAATGTCTGTTACAAAGGAAGCTGCCTCATGGCCTTCTCTTTCCCTTCTGTGCCCCTTCCCACCTTTCCTTGCCCTGGAGCTTTCGGTATTACCCCTGGCTTTGTGTGTGCTTCCAGCCAGGGGAGGAGGTGGAGCCAGATGGGAGGAGGATTGCTGGGGGTTGGCGCAGGGGGAGATGGTGACAGCTGGGCTGATTTGGGCCCCTAGGGAGAAGAGGCTGCTGACCCAGGAGAAGCTGAGGAGGAACATTAGGGTTGGAGATGGGGAAAGGCAATTGTATTTTAGGAGTGGGGATGAGATTGGGCTGGCAACTGAACCTAGGACTTGGAGGCTCTGGTTAATTTGAGCAGTGATGACTTCAAAGTGGTCAGAGAAGGGTGTGGTTTCCCAGACCCCTGAACTGATCCTGTTGTGGGAATTGGTGAGGGTATCTTCTATAGTTTTTGTCTTCTGAATAGGACCTTTCATTCTCGTTCCCTGGTTTATAGAATAGTTGGTGGCCAGTTACAGAAGGCCTAAACCTAGTTATCTTGGTGAAGTCTAAGCAGCTTGATTAAGCTGTACTGGTGAATACCTAGAAGACTGCTAGTAGGAATGGGAGAGAGGAGGCAGGGGTCTGGACAGCTGCCCGAGGTGGGCCTGGTCTGGCCTGGCAGGCCTATTTCGGGTATATACAGCTCTCTCTTTGTCTGTTTTTGTCCTGGGTATCAGCTTCCTTCTCTACAGAGTATAGCAGTTCTCTTCAGAGGAATCTGGGACAAGAGGTGGGGAGTAAAGTCTGAAGCCTCTGGATTAGGCCCTAACCTTTTGCTATTGATCTTTTCCCTGCCTGCCACTCTTTGCCTAATATATGTAGAAAATGAAGAGGACCCAGAAGAGGATTTGTCAGAAACAGAGACTCCAAAGCTCAAGAAGAAGAAAAAGCCTAAGAAACCTCGGGACCCTAAAATCCCTAAGAGCAAGCGCCAAAAAAAGGAGGTGTGTGGGTGATTGAATGTTATAGGGAATGAGAGGAAGAAGGGAGGAGCTCTCAGAAGGGTTGAAGGGCTGAGGACATTTGTTTCTTTCTCAGGAGTGGTGGGCCAGGTTCTGGGGATGAGCCTCAGGGCTGTCCTGAGGTCAGCATGTGTGTAGCATGTGTGTGTCTGTCTCCCTCTCCCCCCCTTTCCCTGCTCCAGCGTATGCTCTTATGCCGGCAGCTGGGGGACAGCTCTGGGGAGGGGCCAGAGTTTGTGGAGGAGGAGGAAGAGGTGGCTCTGCGTTCAGACAGTGAGGGCAGCGACTATACCCCTGGCAAGAAGAAGAAAAAGAAGCTTGGACCTAAGAAAGAGAAGAAGAGCAAATCCAAGCGGAAGGAAGAGGAGGAGGAGGATGACGATGATGATGATTCAAAGGTGCCTGGACCTCCATCCTCTTCTTTGTACTGTTAACTATTGTCCTTTTGTTTCCTAGACACTCTACTGCCCTTTAGAACACTTTCTCTTCATTTCCTCTTAATTCTGTTACTTTGGTCTTTCAACACAAATTTGCTTAGCAAGTGTGGAGATTAGGTGGCAGGTCCTTGACTTCGCTCTTTCTGCAGGAGCCTAAATCATCTGCTCAACTCCTGGAAGACTGGGGCATGGAAGACATTGACCACATGTTCTCAGAGGAGGATTATCGAACCCTCACCAACTACAAGGCCTTCAGCCAGTTTGTTAGGTAAAACAGGAGGGGCTTGGGGAAGGGGGAAGAGAGTCTTTCTATTATCTCTTCTTATTTCACTTTCTTTTATTCTTACACATTTTCCTCTGTTCTTGTCCGTTGCTCCACTAGACCCCTCATTGCTGCCAAAAATCCCAAGATTGCTGTCTCCAAGATGATGATGGTTTTGGGTGCAAAATGGCGGGAGTTCAGTACCAATAACCCCTTCAAAGGCAGTTCTGGGGCATCAGTGGCAGCGGCAGCAGCGGCAGCGGTGGCTGTGGTGGAGAGCATGGTGACAGCCACTGAGGTTGCACCACCACCTCCCCCTGTGGAGGTGCCTATCCGCAAGGCCAAGACCAAGGAGGGCAAAGGTGAAATGGGGTTCAAATGGGAACCGGGGGAGTCTAATGTGGGCCTAGGGTGTCAAAGACAGAGCATGGGAATGCTGTTCTGTTTGCCCTAAAGTAGGAGATAGAGATAGAAGGGAGGAATGAGTCTTGGATTTAGGAGGGAAAATTTGGGAATTTGGATGTTGGGAAGCAAGCTTAGGTGGAGAAGATTTTATTTTCCCCGTTTTTGGTCTTGTGGTATATATTTGGATGTATCCTGATTTTAGGTCCCAATGCTCGGAGGAAGCCCAAGGGCAGCCCTCGTGTACCTGATGCCAAGAAGCCTAAACCCAAGAAAGTAGCTCCCCTGAAAATCAAGTTGGGAGGTTTTGGTTCCAAGCGTAAGAGATCCTCGGTGAGAGCCCAGCCCGTCACTTTAGGGAGGGTGCCATGTCTAATAGAAAGGATGTGACCTTATGTCAGGACCTGTCCTTCATAGTAGGCACGTAAGAATGTGGTGAGTTGCCCACAGAACAAGAGACTAGGCTCCCTATATAACGGTGCTTGCTGGGATTGTAGTATCCACAGTAAGTGAGTACTCCCCTCCTTGCCACTTTCTCCTTCCCCTTGGCTTGAACGTCTAACCTTATTCTTTTTCATCCTGCCAGAGTGAGGATGATGACTTAGATGTGGAATCTGACTTCGATGATGCCAGTATCAATAGCTATTCTGTTTCTGATGGTTCCACCAGCCGTAGTAGCCGCAGCCGCAAGAAACTCCGAACTACAAAGAAGAAAAAGAAAGGTGTGTTTCTCTTCTGTGTATTTGTGATGGGATGAGGTGGGAATGATTGGGGAAGAATCTCCCTAAGGAGATAGGGGTTAGGGGGTGGGGGGGAGGTAGTTTTTTTCTAATAACTGGGCTTTCCCTCTTCCTTGCCCAGGCGAGGAGGAGGTGACTGCTGTGGATGGTTATGAGACAGACCACCAGGACTATTGCGAGGTGTGCCAGCAAGGCGGTGAGATCATCCTGTGTGATACCTGTCCCCGAGCTTACCACATGGTCTGCCTGGATCCCGACATGGAGAAGGCTCCCGAGGGCAAGTGGAGCTGCCCACACTGCGTGAGTGTCTGGCCGTTTGTGACCCCTTGGAGCCCATGAGAGAAAGGGTGGGACAGTAAAGCTCTTTGGGGCCTGGATGGAAATAGAAATGCTGGTGCTGCGGGTTGTGAGCTTTGGGAAGCATTTGAATGGATGGGAATGATGGAGGCACTGGCTTCAGACTTTGGTGGATGGGTGGGTGGGTGGTAATAACGTGAATCTGTGGTCTTTTACTGCAGGAGAAGGAAGGCATCCAGTGGGAGGCTAAAGAAGACAATTCAGAGGGTGAGGAGATCCTAGAAGAGGTTGGGGGAGACCTCGAAGAGGAGGATGACCACCATATGGAATTTTGTCGAGTCTGCAAGGATGGTGGGGAGCTGCTCTGCTGTGACACCTGTCCTTCATCCTACCACATCCACTGCCTGAATCCCCCACTTCCAGAGATCCCCAACGGTGAATGGCTCTGTCCCCGTTGTACGGTGAGTGACTAATCTCAGCCAGGGCAGAAGACGTGGAAAGTGTAGTCTTTTCTATGTAGGGTATTGTGAGGCTGAGGTGCAGGAGAGGAACTATGAGCTTTTTAGTCCTGAGACAGGTATTTTCCTTCATCCTGTAGTGTTGGGATACTTTTGTCCTGGGAAAATGTAGGACTAACTTCAAACAGAGGAGTGGATGTTTTGCCAGCTCCCTTAGAGGAGATGAAGCAATGTTTTTCTAGCTGAGAATGTTTGTCCCTGTGTTGACACTCTGCCTCAGGGTGTTGGTAGTTTACAGTGTTTTTGATGTTTTAGTTAAAAAATTTTTTTTGGAGACAGGGTCTCTGTCATCCAGGCTAGACTGCAGTGGTGTGATCATAACCCACTGCAGCCTCCAACTCTTGGGCTCAAATGATCTTCCTATCTCAGCCTCTTGCTGAGTAGCTAGGAGTACAGGTGCATGCCACCACATCCAGGTAATTAAAAAAAAAAAATTCTCCGTCGGGCGTGGTGGCTCACGCCTGTAATCCAAGCACTTTGGAGGCCAAGACGGGCGGATCACCTGAGGTTAGGAGTTCAAGACCAGCCTGACCAACATGGTGAAACCCCCTCTTTAAAAAAAAAAAAATTAAAAAATAAATTCTCTGTAGAGACAGGGTCTCACTATGCTGCCCAGGCTGGTCTTGAACTCTTGGTTTCAAACCACTGTGCCCCCTTGTCCTCCCTAAGTGCTGGCATTACTGGTGTATACCACCATGCCAGCCAGTTTAGAATGTTTAATAGGGCCACTTACTGCTTTTAGATTGCTTAAGGGAGGAATTCTGTGCTCTAAGTCTGTTGATTTCCTGTGCCCACTGGTTCTGGATTATTGTTAAAGTCTAACTACTGGCTCTGTTAAGCAGATAGGAGTGATGGCGGCACACAAATCCTGGATGATGTCCAGAAATGGAGAGAGAATTTTATCACAGGTTGAGCACGCTAATCCAAAAATGTGAAATCCGAAACACTTCTGGTCCCAATCATTTCAGATGAGGGGTCCTCGACCTGCATTCTCTCTCTGGAGGAGTCCTGGGATTAGATTTTATTTGAAATGAGATCTTAATTGTCCTTTGATGAAGTTGAGACTGTGGGCTGTCCCTTCTCCTCTCATGGTTATGATTTGGGATTAGGTTGTCTCTTTTTCTCTCAGTGTCCAGCTCTGAAGGGCAAAGTGCAGAAGATCCTTATCTGGAAGTGGGGTCAGCCACCGTCTCCCACACCAGTACCTCGGCCTCCAGATGCTGATCCCAGTACACCCTCCCCAAAGCCCTTGGAGGGGCGGCCAGAGCGGCAGTTCTTTGTGAAATGGCAAGGCATGTCTTACTGGCACTGCTCCTGGGTGTCTGAACTGCAGGTAAGTCTAGCATAGGTTGGAGATGTGGGGGCTACGATGAAGAGGGTAGTGATAAAACAGCCTTGTGGATAGAAGGAATGAACACAGCTTCTTGGCGGCTGATTTTCTCTTTCCACTCGAAGCTGGAGCTGCACTGTCAGGTGATGTTCCGAAACTATCAGCGAAAGAATGATATGGATGAGCCACCTTCTGGGGACTTTGGTGGTGATGAAGAAAAGAGCCGAAAGCGGAAGAACAAGGACCCTAAATTTGCAGAGATGGAGGAACGCTTCTATCGCTATGGGATAAAACCTGAGTGGATGATGATCCACCGAATCCTTAACCACAGGTACCAGCTGGGCACATGGGAGATAGGCAGTTTCCATGGGAGACCCTGCTAAAGGGATTGGGAAAGTGGATGTCACCAATAACTTAGACTTGGAAGACACTTTTTTTTTTTTTGAGACAGAGTCTTGCTCTGTGCCCAGGCTGGAGTGCAGTGGCGTGATCTTCGCTCACTGCAACCTCTACCTCCCAGGTTCAAGTGATTCTCCTGCCTCAGCCTCCTAAGTAGCTGGGACTACAGGCATGAGCCACCACGCCCAGCTAATTTTTATATTTTTAGTAGAGACAGGGTTTCACCATGTTGGTTAGGCTGGTCTGGATCTCTTCTCAGGTGATTAGCCCGTTTCGGGCTCCCAGAGTGCTGGGATTACAGGCGTGAGCCACCACTCCTAGTTGTTTGTTTTTTTGAGACAGAGTCTTGCTCTGTTGCCCACGCTGGAGTGCAGTGGTGTGACCTTGGCTTACTGCAGCCTCTGCCTCCTGGGCTCAAGCGAATCTCCTGTCTCAGCCTCCCTAGTAGCTGAGCACAGGCACCCACTACCACACCTGGCTAGTTTTTATATTTTTACTAGAGGTGGGGTTTGACTATGTTGGCCAGGCTGGTCTTGAACTCCTGACCTCAGGCAATCCGCCTGCCTTGGCCTCCCTAAGTGCTGGGATTAATAGGCGTGAGCCATCATGCCTGGCCTTATATTATTATTTATTTATTTATTTTGAGACAAGGTCTAGCTGTGTTGCCCGGGCTTGAGTGTGGTGGTGTGATCACTGCTCACAGCAGTCTTGAACTCCTGGGCTCAAGCAATCTGCCTGCCTCAGTTTCCCAAAGTGTTGGGATTACAGGCATAAGCTACTACACCTGACACTTTATATTATTATTATTTATTTATTTATTTTTTATTTTGAGACGGAGTTTCGCTCTCATTACCCAGGCTGGAGTGCAATGGCGTGATCTCGGCTCACCGCAACCTCCACCTCCTGGGTTCAGGCAATTCTCCTGCCTCAGCCTCCAGAGTAGATGGGATTACAGGCGTGTGCCACCGTGCCCAGCTAATTTTTTTTTTCTTTTTTTGAGACAGAGTCTCACTCTGTCACCCAGCCTAGAATACAACGTGCAGTGGCGTGAATCTCAGCTCACTGCAACCTCTGCCTCCTGGGTTCAAGCAATTCTTCTGCCTCAGCCTCCTGAGTAGCTGGGACTACAGGCGTGCACCACCAAACCTGGCAAATTAGTGCATTTTTAGTAGAGACAGGGTTTTACCACATTGGCCAGGCTGGTCTCGTACTCCTGACCTTGTGATCTGCCTGCCTTGGCCCCCCAAAGTGCTGGATTACAGGCGTTAGACACTGTGCCTGGCCTGATGCCTGGCTAATTTTTTTTTAGTAGAGACAGGGTTTCTCTGTGTTGGCCAGGCTGTTCTTGAACTCCTGGCCTCAAGAGATCTGTCTGCCTCGGCTTCCCAAAATGTTGGAATTACAGGCATGAGCCACTGCACCTGGCCAACACTATATTAATTATTAACTGACTGAATTCTGGTGTTTGAGCTCTAAGGGAGTATAAATTAGAGATAATTTTTGGTCACAAACTGGTATAGTAGAGGTTCTGAAAACATGGTCTGTGGCATACCAAGAGGTCTGGTGTGGAACATACTGTATTGTCAGTTTTCTTTTTTTTTTGAGATGGAGTCTAGCTCTGTCTCCCAGGCTGGAGTGTGGAGTGTAGTGGCGCCGTCTTGGCTCACTGCAGCCTCTGCCTCCTGAGTTCAATTGATTCTCCTGCCTCAGCCTCCCGAGTAGCTGTAGCTGGGATTACAGGTGCCCACCACCACGCCCGGCTAATATTTATATTTTTAGCAGAGACAGGGTTTCACCATGTTGCCCAGGATAGTCTCGAACTCTTGACCTTGTGATCCTCCCACCTCGGCCTCCCAAAGTGCTGGGATTACAGGCGTGAGCCACCGCACCCTTCCTGGTATTGGCAGTTTTCTAGAGGAAGTGAGGAGGTTGCCTTTTCTGGCTCTGAGGGTTTTCTCTCCTTGACTGGCAGTGTGGATAAGAAAGGCCATGTCCACTACTTGATCAAGTGGCGGGACTTACCTTATGATCAGGCTTCTTGGGAGAGTGAGGATGTGGAGATCCAGGATTATGACCTGTTCAAGCAGAGCTATTGGAATCACAGGTGAGTGATTTTGAGCGAGGAGTAGAGTTGTTTCTTCTATAGAAAAGGACTTTGGCAGCTGTATGATGTCTTTCTTCTTTAGGGAGTTAATGAGGGGTGAGGAAGGCCGACCAGGCAAGAAACTCAAGAAGGTAAAGCTGCGAAAGTTGGAGAGGCCTCCGGAAACGCCAACAGTTGACGTGAGTTGGGGTGGAAGGGACTGTAGAGTAGTTTGTTGGGAAGGACAGTGCATCTTTGCTGCAGTCTAATGATGGCACTCTAAGTAATGGCATGCAAATAGTAACTTTGTAGCTGAGATTACTTCACAAAGTCGGCTTCCCCACTTCTCCACATCTCTGTATATCAGAAAGCACTCGGATTACTTTCTTCTTTTGGCATCAGAAAAAAAAAGATGCAGTGTTATCTAGCGGGAGGGGTCACACAGCCAAGCTTTTATGAACTTACATTGGAATCTGGCTTAATTCAGGCTCATTTCCTCTGGGTTTTGCTTGTACAGTATAATTTGAGGGTTTTTAATGTTGAAAAGATGAATCTAGGAGAGACATAGGATTGTTGATCTGGTGGATCCTGACTAGTAGAATTATTGTATTAATAGGGAGTCTGTGATATGTTTTTCCTCTGTGATCTATAGGACCAAAATCAGGTCTGTCTGATTAAAGCCCTGTTTCCTGGAGGACCCTAAACTGAACACGAATTTGCAGTAATCGTAGGGGATCTTTTCCTTCAAAATTTTTTGTAGCTCTCTCTAGGAGGATCTGTGAAGACTAGTGAGGTAGAAGCAGCTTCTGTATTAGGGGAAGAAGGGAGTTCCTTGCCAGCTCTTGACTTCCCTGTTTCACCCTTCAGCCAACAGTGAAGTATGAGCGACAGCCAGAGTATTTGGATGCTACAGGTGGAACTCTGCACCCCTATCAAATGGAGGGCCTGAATTGGTTGCGCTTCTCCTGGGCTCAGGGCACTGACACCATCTTGGCTGATGAGATGGGCCTTGGGAAAACTGTACAGACAGCAGTCTTCCTCTATTCCCTTTACAAGGAGGTAAGGAAATCTGGGGCTGATAGTTTTGTGTGTGGGTATTTTGTGTTTGCAGCCTTCACTTATACTCTGAGGAGAGAGATAAGGGAATAAAAAAATTGGTCTCTGATCTTCAAGAACACTGTGGATAATAAACACATGTACACATGTGTTGAGTAGATAGTAGATAAACATATGTACACAGCAGATTTGAGGGCATGGAACCCTGGGTAGAATAGCAATGGGTCCATAGAGTCTCAATTCTAGCCGAATGATTATGTGTTAAGGGAAGTAGAATTGTGAGTGGAATTAGTATGGAAAGACTTGGCTAGGTGCCGTGGCTCACGCCTGTAATCCCAGCAGTTTGGGGGGCTGAGGTGGGTGGATCACCTGAGGTCAGGAGTTCGAGCAGCCTGACCAACATGGTGAAACCCCATCTTTACTAAAAATACAAAATTAGCTGTATGTGGTGGCACATGCCTGTAATCCCAGCTACTAGAGAGGCTGAAGCAGGAGAATCGCTTGAACCCAGGAGGTGGAGGTTACAGTGAATTGAGATTGCTCTATTGCACTCCGGTCTGGGCAACAAGAGCGAAACTCCATCTCAGAAAAAAAGTGTAGAAAGACTTAATGGAAGAGATAAGACTTGTAGTTCTGGTGAGACCCTAGCTTTTTAGAAAGGAGTGGGCAGGGCATGTGCATAGAGGAAGGTGAGAGCAGGAGCAGCAGTGCAGGCTCCAGTCCTTGGCTCAGCTTGAGGGGGCAGCAGGGTGGTGGGTGTTCTCTGACGTTGCAGTGTGCTGGGGCCCTCAGTCCTCACTCTCCTTCTCTATTTCCTCCAAGGGTCATTCCAAAGGCCCTTTCCTAGTGAGTGCCCCTCTTTCTACCATCATCAACTGGGAGCGGGAGTTTGAAATGTGGGCTCCAGACATGTATGTCGTAACCTATGTGGGTGACAAGGACAGCCGTGCCATCATCCGAGAGAATGAGTTCTCTTTTGAAGACAATGCCATTCGTGGTGGCAAGAAGGCCTCCCGCATGAAGGTATCTCAAGGGAAGGAAGCCACTCTAGAGAAAGAGTTGTGGCTTCCGGCTTAGTTTACCTCTTTGTGATCTGGTCCCTGTGAGGCAAAAGGGTAACCCTGGGAGGAGGAAAAAGTTCCATGGGTCCCCGGTTGTGCTTACACCAGAGGAGCTGACTAGTAGTGACCAAGTTGCATTCATGTGCAGAAAGAGGCATCTGTGAAATTCCATGTGCTGCTGACATCCTACGAATTAATCACCATTGACATGGCTATCTTGGGCTCTATTGATTGGGCCTGCCTCATTGTGGATGAAGCCCATCGGCTGAAGAACAATCAGTCTAAGGTGAGGGCTTAGGGAGGGACATTGGAGCACCCAGTTTGAGTTTTTTCTAGTACTACCAATTCATTAAGGGGAAAACTTGGAGGAGGAGAGGAGAGGGAAAAATTGTCTCTGCCTTCCTTCCTTATATGTGACAGCTCTTGGTGGCCAGGCCTTTAAAAAGAATGTGAGGAGTGGGAGGCTTAACTATTCGGCAGTGAAACAACTTGAAATTTTGCAGAGATTTACTAGAGTCCTCTTTTCATTGGATTTCACCTCTCTCCATCTGCCTCACCAGTTCTTCCGGGTCTTGAATGGTTACTCACTCCAGCATAAGCTGTTGCTGACTGGGACTCCATTACAAAACAATCTGGAAGAGTTGTTTCATCTGCTCAACTTTCTCACCCCTGAGAGGTTCCAGTAAGTGTGTGCTTATCTGTAATCAGCTCATAATTATGCTTCTCATTCTTCCTGTTACCCATTTCCTGTATCACTTTCCTTTCTTCCTTTCTCCTTTTCCAGTAACTTTTTCCTTTTTCTTTCTGAAGCAATTTGGAAGGTTTTCTGGAGGAGTTTGCTGACATTGCCAAGGAGGACCAGATAAAAAAACTGCATGACATGCTGGGGCCACACATGTTGCGGCGGCTTAAAGCTGATGTGTTCAAGAATATGCCATCCAAGACAGAACTAATTGTGCGTGTGGAGCTGAGCCCTATGCAGAAGTGAGTTGGGAGGGACAGAAGCAGACTCCATTTAGACATCTGCCAGTCTGCAGAGTGTTTCCTATTCCTCCCCCACTCAGCTTCAAGGCATCTGGTGACAGGAGCAAGCAAGGCCTGAAGAAACCTGATGCTAGGGCGCTGGGGCACATAATTCTTACTTATTTTAAGTTATACCTTTCCTTATTTAAAATGGTGGTGGTGGTGCTTGTGTGTTAGGTGTCCTCAGTCCCAAAGTGGGATGTGTTGGAAGAAAGATCTCAGTTGTTGGGACTCCATTATGATTGAAAGGCTCTCGAGTCTAACTTGCGTTTCTACCTTGCCCGTGTAGGAAATACTACAAGTACATCCTCACTCGGAATTTTGAAGCACTCAATGCCCGAGGTGGTGGTAACCAGGTGTCTCTGCTAAATGTGGTGATGGATCTTAAGAAGTGCTGCAACCATCCATACCTCTTCCCTGTGGCTGCGATGGTATGTAGTGCCACCTCCTCTTCCTCCCTGGGTTGGGACTCTTCCATGTAGGCTTTCTTTTAATATTTTTTCTTCTTTGCTTTTGTTCTCAGGAAGCCCCTAAGATGCCTAATGGCATGTATGATGGTAGTGCCCTAATCAGAGCATCTGGGAAATTATTGCTGCTGCAGAAAATGCTCAAGAACCTTAAGGAGGGTGGACATCGTGTACTCATCTTTTCCCAGGTACCACGTGGGCTGGGAGCTTTAGGGAACAGTCATAGACAACCCTTAGTGACATAAGGAAAGGGATTAACATCTGTCTTTTCCATAGTTAAACCATGCTCCTTTTACAGATGACCAAGATGCTAGACCTGCTAGAGGATTTCTTGGAACATGAAGGTTATAAATATGAACGCATTGATGGTGGAATCACTGGGAACATGCGGCAAGAGGCCATTGACCGCTTCAATGGTGAGAGAGAAGGAGTTGTTTAGTTTCAGTAAATGCTTATATTTTGGTACTGTGTAACTTCTTGTGCATCTCCTTTTCAGTATAGTTCTTTTGGGGCTTTGTCAGTTGAGATGGAAGAGTAAAGCTTTTGAATGTCTCAATTGGAAGAATGTGTTGGACTATTCCTAGGAGAATGTTTTTCCTTTGGGGTCTTTGTTCTTTCTGTTAGAAAGGAGAAAGCATTGCATTTTGAGGGCGAGCAAGGGGTCAGGACTTGCTTAAGCTCAAATAGCAAGTTATTGGCAGACTTGGCTGCCTTGGTAGACACTACTAGGTTTTTGTTTGTTTTGTTTTGTTTATTCAAGATAGGGTCTCACTCTTGTTGCTGAAGCTGGAGAGCAGTGGCATGATCATGGCTCACTACAGTCTGGACACCCCCCTAGGCTCAAGTGGTCCTGCTGCTTCAGCCTCTCGACTAGCTGGGACTATAGGCTTCAGCCATTGCACCTAGCTAATTTAAAAAATTTGTTTGTAGAGATGGGGTCTTGCCATATTGCCCAGACTGATCATAAACTTCTGGTCTTAAGCAATCCTCCTGCCTTGGCCTCTCAAAGTATTGAGATTATAGGCATAAGCCACTGTGCCCAGTATTGCTGCTACTGCTTGTTTTAAAACTTTTCATTTTAATTTTAGACTTAGAAAAAAGTTACAAAACAGCACAGAGTTCATGTGTACTGTTCAACTAGCTTCTCTTAATAATAGCTTATATAACTGCAGTACAATGATCAAAACTAGGAAATTAACATTGGTATTGTACTATAAATGACAGACCTTAAATGAATGTCACCCATTTTTCCTGCTGTCCATTTTCTGTTTCAGGATCCAATCCCAGGTCCCATGTTCCATTTAGTTACCGTGTTTCCTGCTATCTGTGACATTTCTTCATTTTTTTCTCCCTTTTCTTGTATGATACAGGTGATTTTTCTTTTTTTAAGACAGAGTCTTGCCCTGCTGCCCAGACTCGAGTGCAGTGGCGTGATCTTGGCTCATTGCAACCTATGCCTCCTGGGTTCAGGTGATTCTTCTGTCTTAGCCTCCTGAATAGCTGGTATTACAGGCATGTACCACCACACCTGGCTATTTTTGTATTTTTAGTAGAGACGGGGTTTCTCCATGTCGGCCAGGCTGGTCTTACCTCAGGCGATCTGCCTGCCTTGGCCTCCCAAAGTGCTGGGATTACAGGTGTGAGCCACTGTGCCTGGTTGATAGAGATACTTTTGATGAGCATTGGTCAGTTATTTTGTAGAATGTCTCTAAGTTTGGATTTGTGTGATGTTTTCTCTTGATTGCATTAGACATTTTGGGCAAGAATGCACAGAGGTGATGATTTTTTTTTTTTTTTTTTTTTTTTTGAGGTAGAGTCTTGCTCTGTCGCCAGGCTGGAGTGCAGGGGTGTGATCTCAGCTCATTGCAATCTCCGCCTCCCAGGTTCAAGCGATTCTCCTGCCTCAGCCTCCCGAGTAGCTGGGACTACAGGGGGTACAACACCATGGCTAATTTTTGTATTTTTAGTAGAGACGGGGTTTCACCATGTCAGCCAGTATGGTCTCCATCTCTTGACCTCGTGATCCACCCGCCTCGGCCTCCCAAAGCGATAGGATTACAGGTGTGAGCCACTGCGCCCGGCCTGATGTGTCCTTTTCAATGCATCATATTGGAGGATTACTGGTAATGACTTGGTCACTGGTTAAGGTGGTATCTGCTGAGTTTCTGCAGGATGAAGTTTCTCTTGTTCCCATTATGATTGATAAATAGCTTGAGTGAGATTTTGTTGTTGTTTTTGAGACAGAATTTCGCTCTCATTGCACAGGCTGGAGTGCAATTGCACAATCTGGGCTCACCATAACCTCCGCCTCCCGGATTCAAGTGATTCTCCTGTCTCAGGCCTCCCGAGTAGCTAGGATTACAGGAATGCGCCACCACGTCTGGCTAATTTTGTTTTAGTAGAGGCAGGGTTTCTCCATGTTGGTCAGGCTGGTCTCAAACTCCCAACCTCACGTGATCCACCCGCCTCAGCCTCCCAAAGTGCTGGGATTATAGGCCTGAGCCACCTCACCCGTCTAGTAGCTTGACGGAGATATTTGAGACTATGTCAGTGTCCTGTTTCTCCTTAAACTTTCACACTGATTTCAGTATCCATCCGTGGACCCTTGCTTACAGTGATCATTACTGTGGTGTTTACCTAATGAGGTTTTATATTCTGACATTCTTTTTTTTTACCTCTGCCTCCTGGGTTCAAGCAATTCTCCTGCCTCACCCTCCTGAGTAGCTGAGATTACAGGCGTCTGCCACCATGCCCAGCTAATTTTTTTTTTTTTTTTGAGTTGAGTCTCAGTCTCTTGCCAGGCTGGAGTGCAGTGGCACCATCTTGGCTCACTGCAACCTCCGACTCCCTGGTTCAAACGATTCTCCTACCTCAGCCTCTGGAGTAGCTGGGATTATAGGCACAAGCCACCACACCCAGCCAATTTTTGTATTTTTAGTAGAGACGGGGTTTCACCCTGTTGACCAGGATGGTCTCGATCTCCTGACCTCGTGATCTGCCCACCTCAGCCTCTGAAAGTGATGGAATTACAGGCGTGAGCCACCGTGCCGGGCTAATTTTGTACTTTTAGTAGACAGTGTTTCACCTTGTTGGCCAGCTTAGTCTCCAACTCCTGACCTCAGGTGATCCATCCACCTCAGCCTCCCAAACTGCTGCTGGGGTTACAGGTGTGAGCCACCGCACCTGACCTATTCTGACATGTTTTCTTTTAAAGATAGGGTCTTGCTCTGTTGCTCAGGCTGGAGTGCAGTGGCACAATCAGCTCTCTATAACCTTGAACTCTTGGGCTCAAGTGATCCTCCTGCCTCAGCCTCCTGAGTAGCTGGGACTACAGGCATGTGCAACCATGGCCAGCTAATTTTTTTTTTGAATTGGAGTCTCGCTCTGTCTCCCAGGCTGCAGTGCAATGGTGCAATCGTGCAATCTCTGGTCACTGCAAACTCTGCCTCTTGGGTTCAAGTGGGTCTCCTGCCTCAGCCTCCCAAGTAGCTGGGATTACAGGTGTGCATGACCACGCCCGTCTAATTTTTGTATTTTTAGTAAAGCTGGGGTTTCGCCATGTTGGCCAGGCTGGTCTCGAACTCCTGACCTCAAATGATCCACCCACCTTGGCTTCCCAAAGTGCTGGGATTACAGGCATGAGCCACTGTGCCCAGCTTAATTTTTTAAACTACATTTGTGAATTGGAATTTAGGAGACACTTCTAATGGTGTTTTTGGTTCCTTTATTAGCACCGGGTGCTCAGCAGTTCTGCTTCTTGCTTTCCACTCGAGCTGGGGGCCTTGGAATCAATCTGGCCACCGCTGACACAGTTATTATCTATGACTCTGACTGGAACCCCCATAATGACATTCAGGTGAGCAGAGGCAGCAGGCAGCCTTAGATACAATAAGTAACATGTTATGCTAGAAAGGCACAGTGACCTCTATGAGGGCTCCACCGTCTGGAATAAGCTTTTTAAGTAAGAAACAACAGATTCTTTTTGTGGTGTTTATCTTATTGTAAGCCAAAGAGTTTGGTTAACTATGGTCCTATTTTGGGTAACATGATAGGGGGTGGTGTCTGGGGGCAGGGGTGCAAAAGGATGTTTCCTATGAAGGCAAGCTGCAGACCTTGCCTTGTACTGAATTTAGCATATTATGTGGAAGTCAGGATAAGAGTGGCGTCAGGAAAATACAATTTCTGGCTTTATTTCCTGCTCAACTCCAGGCCTTTAGCAGAGCTCACCGGATTGGGCAAAATAAAAAGGTAATGATCTACCGGTTTGTGACCCGTGCGTCAGTGGAGGAGCGCATCACGCAGGTGGCAAAGAAGAAAATGATGCTGACGCATCTAGTGGTGCGGCCTGGGCTGGGCTCCAAGACTGGATCTATGTCCAAACAGGAGCTTGATGATATCCTCAAATTTGGCACTGAGGAACTATTCAAGGATGAAGCCACTGATGGAGGTGAGCTAGTCAGGAACTTACATTTTGGTGTGGGACTTGGCCTCTCTAAAGATTAGGGAGAATCTTTGATACCAGGGGTCTTGTGGGACTTGCTTTTTCCACTGCAGCTGCTGAAGCTGACTTTGGGGGTATGGGCCCTTGATTTTTTACAGGAGGAGACAACAAAGAGGGAGAAGATAGCAGTGTTATCCACTATGATGATAAGGCCATTGAACGGCTGCTGGACCGTAACCAAGATGAGACTGAAGACACGGAATTGCAGGGCATGAATGAATATTTGAGCTCATTCAAAGTGGCCCAGTATGTGGTACGGGAAGAAGAAATGGGGGTGAGTATGAATCTAAGGCAATCCTGTACTTGGTGATTGGTCTGAAAATTGGAATTGAGACCAAGGTGGTATTTGAGATGAGAGGAAAATATCTGTAGGCAAATTTGTACATTGATGAATTGATATACTTCTTCCCTTGAAAACAAAGCTGATAACATCACATTTGACTAATCAGATTCTCATCTTTGCCTTTGTTGTCAGAAGACTTACAGCTGAATTTCATGTTCACAATGGTTATATTGGCTCTTTACCAGAATGTTATTTTCTGAAACTAAAGAAGAGAATAAGTAAAGAAAAAAAAAGAAATTAAAAAAAAAAGACAATGTCATTTTCTCTTATGTGTTTTATTAAACCCTACAAATAAATTTTTGAATGCTACCTCATCTCTCTAGAGAAAAGGCAGAAGATGCTAGATAATCTATCTCCTTGGGTTTTCTGGATTTTATTTGAGAGAAAGGGTCTCAGCCAGGCATAGCAGCTCACGTCTGTAATCCCAGCAGTTTGGGAGGCCGGAACAAGCAATTCACTTGAGGCCAGGAGTTTGAAACCATCCTGGCCAACATGGTAAAACCTAATCTCCACTAAAAATACAAAAATTAGCCAGGAACCTGCATGATGGCGCACCCTGTAGTCCCAGCTACTTGGGAGGCTGAGGCAGGAGAATCTCTTGAACCCGAGAGGCAGAGGTTGCAGTGCGCTGAGGTTGTGCCACTGCAGTCCAGCCTGGGCAACAGAGCCAGACTGTCTGAAGGAAAAACAACAACAAAAAAGAGACAGAGTCTTGCTCTGTCACCCAGGCTAGAGTGTAGTGGCACAGTCATAGCTCATTGCAATCTAAAAGTCCTGGGCTCAAGAGTGACCCTAGTAGATGTGTGCTACCACACCTGGTTAGTTTTTTAAATGTTTTTAGAGATGTCTTGCTATGTTGCCCAGGATGGTCTTGAACTCCTGGCTTAAGTGATCCTCATCCCTTGGGCTCCCAAAGCACTGGAATTACAGGTGTGAGCCACTGCACCGGGCCTCCTTGTGTTTATTTTTATTTATTTATTTATTTTGAGACAAAGTCTTGCTCTTTTGCTCAGGCTGGAGTGTAGTGGCGTGACCTCGGCTCATTGTAACCTCCAGTTCCTGGGTTCAAGCGGTTCTCCTGCCTTGGCTTCCCAAGTAGCTGAGATTACAGGCACCACTAAGCTCGGCTAATTTTTTTGTAGTTTTAGTAGAAATGAGGTTTCACCGTGTTGGCTAGGGTACTCTAGAACTCCTGACCTCAAGTGATCTGCATGTTCTGGCCTCCCAAATTGCTGGGATTACAGGCGTGAGCCACCGTGCCTGGCCTCCTTATGGTTTTCTTTTTTTTGAAACAGAGTCTTACTGTTGTTGCCTACGCTGGAGTGCAATGGCATGATCTTGGCTCATTGCAACCTCCTCCTCTTGGGCTCAAGCAATTCTCCTGCCTCAGCCTCCCAAGTAACTGGGATTACAGGCTCACACTACCACGCCTGGCTAATTTTTATATTTTTAGTAGAAACAGGGTTTCACCATGTTGGCTAGGCTGGTCTTGAACTCCTGACCTCAGGTGATCTGCCTACCTTGGCCTCCCAAAGTGCTGGGATTACAGGTGTGAGCCACCATGCCCAGGCTCCTCGTGTTTTTTTTTGTTTTTGAGACAGGGTCTTGCTGTGTTGCCCAGGCTGGAGTGCAGTGGCATGATCTTGGCTCACTGCAACTTCTGCCTCCTGGGTTCAAGCGATTCTCCCATCTCAGCCTCCTGAGTAGGTGGCATTACAGGCGTGTGCCACCACACCCGGCTAATTTTTATATTTTTAGTAGGGACAGGGTTTCACCATGTTGGCCAGGCTGATCTCGGACTACTGACCTCAGGTGATCCACCTGCCTCAGCCTCCCAAAGTGCTGCGATTACAGGTCTGAGCCACTGCACCTGGCCCTCCTTATGTTCTTTTAAAGATTAGATACCTTTTTATTGTCCTCTCTTCATTTTCTTGGTGTTTTATAGTAAAAAAGAAAATACTGTGTGAGGAATGTGTGGCTCGTTTTAATATTTTTCTCTCCCAATGGTATAGAGGAGTATGACGTGGAAAAATAAAATTTCCTTTTTCTTTTGGTCCCCTGTAAACCACTCAGCTCATGGTTCTTTGAGTTGGCATTGGCTCTGGTGGTCTTTGTCATCTTTTCTCATTCTTCCGACTCAGAACCATCCCCCTTGCTGTGTTTCCCTGACACTTAATCTGTGATTTTGTTTTTGAAGGTATTGCTCCCAACCTTAGTTTATGTGTAAGTGTGGCTGAATGGTCTGACACAGGTCTATAAAGCAGTAGAGTTCAGTCAGAAACAACCCTACTGATAGAGTGCTCATATCCCTTTCAGTGGCAGTGAATGTAATAGAAGTGATTGACGGGGAGCACATGCTAAGTGGATCATTTTTGCTGGTGACTACATGAGTATACACATTGCTCTTTGATTAGTGACTACAGCTGCTGTTGACTTTTTAAAAAATATTTTTAAGTTTTATTTTTCAGTAGATAGTAATTTACATGGTTCAAAATACGCAAAAGGGCCAGACATGATGACTCATGCCTGTAATCCCAGTACTTTGGGAGACTGAGGCAGGAGGATCACTTGAGCCCAGGAGTTGGAGACCAACTTGGGCAACATGGTAAAATTCCATCTCTACAAATAGTAAAAACGTAGCTGAGTGTGGTGGCGCCTGCTTGTGGTTCCAGTTATTCGGGAGCCTGAGGTGGCAGGATTGCTTAAACCTGGTGGTTGAGGTTGCAGTGAACTGTAATGATGCCACTGCATTCCAGCCTTGGCAACAGAGCTAGACTCTTTCTTAAAAAAATAAATACACATAAATATATATATTTATACATATACACACGTATCTCTTTTCTCTCCTGACCTCTAAGAATTTAGTTTCCTTCCTGGGGACAGCTAGTGTTTTCAGTTCCTTTTATATCTTTTCTAAAAATATTTTATGTGTATACAAATTATACATATATTCATACATGTATATGTATACACACATATATGTACCTAAACACTTTTTTTTTTTCTTTTTTTACTTTTAAAGATGGGGTTTCACCATGTTGGTCAGGCAGGTCTTGAACTCCCGACCTCAGGTGATCTGCCTGCCTTGGCCTTCAAAGGGCTTGGATTACAGGCGTAAGCCACTACGCCCGGCCTTTTTTTTCCTTTTTTTTTTTTTGAGACGGAGTTTCGCTCTTGTTACCCAGGCTGGAGTGCAATGGCGCAATCTTGGCTCACCACAACCTCTGCCTCTGGGGTTCAGGCAATTCTCCTGCCTCAGCCTCCTGAGTAGCTGGGATTACAGGCACGCACCACTATGCCCAGCTAATTTTTTGTATTTTTAGTAGAGACGGGGTTTCACCATGTTGACCAGGATGGTCTCAATCTCTTGACCTCGTGATCCACCCGCCTCGGCCTCCCAAAGTGCTGGGATTACAGGCTTGAGCCACCGTGCCCGGCCTTTTTTCCTTTTAAACACAAAAGTAATACGAATGCAATGTAAATGCTATATTGGTTAGGGAATAATGACAAGAAAATATTTAGTTCAGACATAGTTTTGTTTTTTCTCTGAATATTATCCATCTATGGTTGCTTGAATCCACAGGTGCAGAACCCATGGATACAGAGGGCCAATTGTAATTTAATTAGTTCCATAATAATGGACATTTAGGTTATTTCTAATATTATGCTATTAGCAGTGGTTTAATTCCAATATAAGAGATGTGGAATCAGTGAGTGGTCTTGAAGTGTCTTTAAAAAATATACTTTTAGAGGAGCATCAACATTTTTGGGACATAAGAGGATATATGTAATTGTTTTCGTTTGCAGATAGTTGGTAAGCTTTTATGAAGTTTATGAAGAACAGAAAGGCTTTTAGTCCTCCTCTCCTGTTTTCTCTCTTATGACATCTTTTAAAAACAGTATCTCAGAAGCTTCTCCATTCTGCCTTTCTAAGGCTCTGACCTCTTTTCTTTTTGCTGTTTTGCATTTGTATATGCATCAGTGCAAGGGGTTAGAAGAAAGCATACTGTCTCTTCATCCTTCCCTGTGATAATAGCTCCATCCCATGTTTTTCTTGAGTTATGCCGACTGCTAATCTATACATAATTAAGAGGAACCATGTTCTCTCAATTAAATTTCTTCTAAGTTCTTAGGTCCAAACAGGCAACCAAGTATTTAAGAGTCCAGTCATGAAAAGGAGCTAGCAGAATGGGAACTGTGAGGACCAGGGGTAGCTGGTGGTGCTGACTTCAGCACTCCTGAGTCCTGGCCCTCCCTCTGTCCCAGGAGGAAGAGGAGGTAGAACGGGAAATCATTAAACAGGAAGAAAGTGTGGATCCTGACTACTGGGAGAAATTGCTGCGGCACCATTATGAGCAGCAGCAAGAAGATCTAGCCCGAAATCTGGGCAAAGGAAAAAGAATCCGTAAACAGGTCAACTACAATGATGGCTCCCAGGAGGACCGAGGTGTGTGTGGCCGGCCCCGCCCCCCACCCATGGGCCGTTCCACTAGAGCAGTGGGCCCCGCTCATCTGCCCTCTCTCCCTCCAGATTGGCAGGACGACCAGTCCGACAACCAGTCCGATTACTCAGTGGCCTCAGAGGAAGGTGATGAAGACTTTGATGAACGTTCAGAAGGTGAGGGCTGTGCTTTTTTTTTTGCTGTTGTAAATGTTGCCTTGTTTGATATCCTACCAGTGTCACTCATTCATCTTCTTCTTCTTGCAGCTCCCCGTAGGCCCAGTCGTAAGGGCCTGCGGAATGACAAAGATAAGCCATTGCCTCCTCTGTTGGCCCGTGTTGGTGGGAATATTGAAGTAAGTGTCATATGATCCTAAGGAGGGGTGAGTGAGTACCAGATATTGGGTCTTTGGTGGAGTGTGACCTGCTCCCTCTCACCTGGGTTTCTTCTTCTCCTAGGTACTTGGTTTTAATGCTCGTCAGCGAAAAGCCTTTCTTAATGCAATTATGCGATATGGTATGCCACCTCAGGATGCTTTTACTACCCAGTGGCTTGTAAGAGATCTGCGAGGCAAATCAGAGAAAGAGTTCAAGTAAGTTGAGGGCTGGAGTGGACTAATCTAGAGTAAGGGCTTCTGCTATCTATGTGGTCATTCCATGGTTCTAGTCCTGGCCGTTCGGGGAAGTGGGCTGTTTCCTCTGTTGAAGTTGGCAGGTGAAGCTGTTAGTAATAGGTTCCTGGCTTCCCTAGAAGAGAACCTGGGTCTTGGTGTGGGGTCTGGAGATCAGCCTTCCAGTGCAGTGGTGGTGTTTACCTCAAGGTGGAGCCATAGTCATTAACTGTGATAATGCTTCACAAAGGGTTGGAAAATAATCTGATTTAAGAGTCGGTGTGGACCAGGCATGGTGGCTCACGCCTGTAATCTCAGCACTCTGGGAGGCTGAGGTGGGTGGATCACGAGGTTAAGAGATCGAGACCATCCTGACCAACATGGTGAAACCCCGTCTCTAATAAAAATACAAAAAATTAGCTGGGTGTGGTGGCACATGCCTGTAGTTTCAGCTATTTGGGAGGCTGAGGCAGGAGAATCGCTTGAATCCAGGAGGCAGAGGTTGCAGTAAGCCAAGATCACGCCACTGCACTCCATCCTGGTGACAGCGAGACTCTGTCTCAAAAAAAAAAAAAAAGAGTCAGCATGATCCCTATTTAACTCATTTTTCTACTTCTTTACTGCAGGGCATATGTCTCTCTTTTTATGCGGCATTTATGTGAGCCGGGGGCAGATGGGGCTGAGACCTTTGCTGATGGTGTCCCCCGAGAAGGCCTGTCTCGCCAGCATGTCCTTACTAGAATTGGTGTTATGTCTTTGATACGCAAGAAGGTGAGCCCTGAACCTCTTGCCGTTGTTACAAGTTTCTAGGGGGCTGGGCGTGATGGCTCATGCCTGTAGTCCCAGCACTTTGGGACGCCGAGGTGGGTGGATCACTTGAGGTCAGGAGTTTGAGACCAGCCTGGCCAACATGGTGTAACCCCATCTCTAGTAAAAATACAAAAATTAGCTGCTGGGGTGGCAGGCACCTGTAATCCCAGCTACTCGGGAGGCTGAGGCAGGAGAACTGCTTGAACCTGGGAGGCGGAGACTGGAGGGCCAACAGGAAAGGAGCCTGTACCTGGAATTGAGTCTTCAACTTCTTGTCCCATTGCTACAGGTTCAGGAGTTTGAACATGTTAATGGGCGCTGGAGCATGCCTGAACTGGCTGAAGTAGAGGAAAACAAGAAAATGTCTCAGCCAGGGTCACCCTCCCCAAAGACTCCTACACCCTCCACTCCAGGCGACACGCAGCCCAACACTCCTGCACCTGCCCCACCTGCTGGTAAGTCTGCCTGTCCTATCATTTTCTGTCCCTCTCTTGTCCTGGCCTATTTTTCTGCTCCCCTGTGCTCAGTTCTAACAGGGTAGTCTGGCAGGACACACAGCAATTTCCCTCTCAGTTTAGGAGGGCCATCCTAAGAATAGGGCTGGCTCTTAAAGGCACGAGAGGACAATTTAAGATGAGACAAACTGGGAAAAAATGACCTTCTCTCTGATCTAGGACCTTCTTCCTAATTGATTATCTCTTATTGGTCTGCAGAAGATGGGATAAAAATAGAGGAAAATAGCCTTAAAGAAGAAGAGAGCATAGAAGGAGAAAAGGAGGTTAAACCTGCAGCCCCTGAGACTGCCATTGAGGTAAGAGATGGGGGTGACTGAATGCCTTACTAAAGACAGATGTGTAAGTCCAGTCTTCCTTTTAGGTGCTAGCCCGTCTGCTTCATCTGTTTTTTTTTCTTTTCTTCCTTTGAAGTGTACACAGCCCCCTGCCCCTGCCTCAGAGGATGAAAAGGTCGTTGTTGAACCCCCTGAGGGGGAGGAGAAAGTGGAAAAGGCAGAGGTGAAGGAGAGAACAGAGGAACCTATGGAGACAGAGCCCAAAGGTAAAGGTATTCACATTTTGAAGCACTACAGATCCCTGTGTGAACCATGGTCACTCATGGACTTTCAGTGGGGCTGTAGAGATGTCAGGAGGAGGTAACACATTGAAGTCTTGCACCCTGGATTTTTAGGTGGCAGGTTTTCCCCCATCTCAAGATATCTCTTATGACTCTATTTTGTTGTTGTTGAGACAGAGTCTCACTCTGTCACACAGGCTGGAATGCAGTGGCACAATCTCTGCTCACTGCAACTCCTGCCTCCTGGGTTCAAGCGATTCTTGTGCCTCAGCCTCTGAGTTGCTGGGACTACAGGCATGCCATCACCATGCCCAGGTAATTTTTGTTTTGTTTTTCGAGATGGAGTCTTGCTCTGTTGCCCAGGCTAGAGTATAGTGGCATGATCTCGGCTCACTGCAATCTCTGCCTTCTGGGTTCAAGCAATTCTCCTCCTGCCTCAGCCTTTTGAGTAGCTGGGATTACAGATGCCTGGCTAATTTTTGTATTTTTTTTAGTAGAGATGGGGGTTCGCCATGTTGGCCAAGCTGGTTTTGAACTCCTGACCTCAGGTGATCCACCTACCTTGGCCTCCCAAAGTGCTGGGATTACAGGCGTGAGCCACTGCACCTGGCTAATTTTTGTATTTTTAATAGAGAGGGGTTTCACCATGTTGGCCAGGCTGGTCTTGAACTCCTGACCTCAAGTGATCTGCCCACCTCAGCTTCCCAAAGTGTTGGGATTACAGGTGTGAGCCACTGTGCCTGGCTAACATAACTTTAATTGCAGACATTTAGATGTAGGTCTCTCCAATTGGATAATTAGATATGTGGAACAGAGGAGAATGTTCTTCTTTTAGGTTTATTCTCAATAACATCTCTTCCCCTAGGTGTTGCTGATGTAGAGAAGGTGGAGGAGAAGTCAGCAATAGATCTGACCCCTATTGTAGTAGAAGACAAAGGTGGGTGTTTGGAGAAGTTGATTGTGGTTTAGAAGAACTCTAAAACCAGAAGCAAGGACTGTATCTGCCCTGCCTCCCTGGCCATACCCATCTAGTCATTTTATCCCAAGATAAAAGACTGTACATGTCCCCACATTTAGTTGTCAGTGGGCTGATGGCACTACTTTCTGGGTCTGAGACACACCCAGGTAGGGAAGCGGTGGAGGTGGATGATTCTTGGAGCATACAATGTTCTGGGTAAGGGCAATGGTGCTGGGCTTTTGTCTAGAACTGATATTTTTATTCTCTGTATTTTGTAGAAGAGAAGAAAGAAGAAGAAGAGAAAAAAGAGGTGATGCTTCAGAATGGAGAGACCCCCAAGGATCTGAATGATGAGAAACAGAAGAAAAATATTAAACAGCGTTTCATGTTCAACATTGCAGATGGTGGTTTTACTGGTATGGAAGTGAGGGGCCCACCAGGGTTAGAAGGATCTGATGTGAAATTGGGGTTCTTGTTAGAAACCATGGCACAGGGACTTCACAAACTCTGTTGGTTGAAGGAATGCCAAACTGATGGTGTACTCCCCTGTGTTCTGTGTAGAAAGCCAGAAACAGATTATATGAAGATGGATCCAGGGGTAGGGGAGGGTGGGGGACAAGAATAAGTAGATTTTTCAATTCTCACAGATGTTTGCTTTTTTTCCCCGTTCTCCAACCTTTCATAAATTCCTCTTCAGAGTTGCACTCCCTTTGGCAGAATGAAGAACGGGCAGCCACAGTTACCAAGAAGACTTATGAGATCTGGCATCGACGGCACGACTACTGGCTGCTAGCTGGTATCATAAAGTATCCTTTGCCTGAATCTGGCCTGAGGCTTTTGGTGAAGGGTTCTGAAGGTCTCGTAGGTTGAGGTTCTTATTTTCCTTGTTTTGTTTTTCCTGAGCACTTTTCCAATAGCCATGGCTATGCCCGGTGGCAAGACATCCAGAATGATCCACGCTATGCCATCCTCAATGAGCCTTTCAAGGGTGAAATGAACCGTGGCAATTTCTTAGAGATCAAGAATAAATTTCTAGCTCGAAGGTTCAAGGTGAGCGGGTTGGGAAGGAGTATAACGCTTAAGTGACAAACTTGAAAGTGCATAACGTCCTGCAGTGGAAGGAGTCTTCATCCAGCGTACTGTTCTCACTTTCTTCATTGTATGGAAGGCTTTGCTCTCAAGTAACTCACACATTAGGGTTGAAGACACACAGACTTGAAAGTTAACTAACTGTACATGAGCTATAGATGACTATGTGCCCAGTAAGTGACACAGTAGTACAGAGGGTTTGTTTGGGTAACACTGCAGATTGGAGTATTGAGGAAAGATACAGAGGTGGGACTGAATTGCATCTCTGAGGAGGTAGAGCTATCAGTCAGTGGGCTGCTGGTTCTTTTTTTTTTTTGAGGCAGAATCTCACTCTATTACTCTGTTGCCCAGGCTGGAGTGTAATGGCTCAATCTCAGCTCACTGCAACCTCTGCATCCTGGGTTCAAGTGATTGTCCTGCCTCAGCCTCCCGAGTAGCTGGGATTATAGGCGCCTGCTACCACACCCGGCTAATTTTTTGTATTTTAAATAGAGACGGGATTTCACCATGTTGGCTGGGCTGGTCTTGAACTCCTGACTCAATTAATCCTGCTGTCTCGGCCTCCCAAAGTGCTGGGATTACAGGCATGAGCCACTGTGCCTAGCCTGGTTCTTTTTTCTGGGTTAAAGAGTACCTGTGTGGGCCGGGCACGGTAGCTCATGCCTGTAAACCCAGCACTTTGGGAGGCCAAGGTGGGTGTATCATCTGAGGTCAGGAGTTCGAGACCAGCCTGACCAACATGGAGAAAGCCTGTCTCTACTAAAAATACAAAATTAGCTGGGCATAGTGGCACATGCCTGTTACGGGAGGCTGAGGCAAGAGAATTGCTTGAACCTGGGAGGTGGAGTTTGTGGTGAGCCGAGATCTTACCATTGTACTCCAGCCTGGGCAATGAAAGTGAAACTCTTTGCAAAAAAAAAAAAAAGTATCTATGTGGATAAGGGGTGGGGTAGCTACAAAGAGTAGATAGAAAAGTACAACTCAGCCAGGTGCGGTGGCTCACACTTCTAATCCCAGCAATTTGGAAGGCCATGGTGGGCAGATCACCTGAGGTCAGGAGTTTGAGACCAGCTTAGCCAAATGGAGAAACCCCATCTCTACTAAAAATACAAAAGTTAGCCGGGCATGGTGGTACATGCCTGTAGTCCCAGCTACTTGGGGGATTGAGGCAGGAGACTCAGGAAGTGGAGGTTGCAGTGAGCTGAGATCGTGCCAGTGCACTCCAGCCTGGGCAACGGAGTGAGACTCTGTCTCAAAAAAAAAAAAGTAGAGCTCTATTTTCAGAATCACTAGAGCTGTGCCCATTGAAAGGAGTCTCCTTCAGAAATTCAGCAAATGTTTGTTTATTTTTTTGAGACAGAGTTTCACACTTGTTGCCTAGGCTGGAGTGCAGTGGCACGATATTGGCTCGCTGCAATCTCTACCTCCTGGTTTCAAGTGATTCTCCTGCCTCAGCCTCCCAAGTAGCTGGGATTACAGGTGCCTGCTACCACACCTGGCTAATTTTTGTATTTTTAGTAGAGATGGGGTTTCAACATGTTGGCCAGGCTGGTCTCGAACTCCTGACCTCAGGTGATTCACCCGCCTCAGCCTCCCAAAGTGCTGGGATTACAGGTGTGAGCCACTGTGTTCCACCACCAAATGTTTATTGAAGGAACCTTGTATGCAGACCCTCAAATGGGATAGCATGAAGACAATACCTGTCTCTTTGGCGCATGCCTATAGTCCCAGCACTTTGGGAGGCTGAGGCAGGTGGATCACGTGATGTCAGGAATTTGAGACCATTCTGGCGAACATAGTGAAACCCTGTCTCTATTAAAAATACTAAAATTAGCCAGTTGTGGTGGTGGGTGCCTGTAATAATCCCAGCTATTCGAGAGGCTGATGCAGGAGAATCGTTTGAAGCCGGGAGGTGGAGATTGCAGTGAGCTGAGATCGAACCACTGCACTTTAGGCTGAATGACAGAGCGAGACTCTGTCTCAAAAAAAAAAGATATGTCTCTTATCTCGTATGCTGAGTATAGTCAGGGGAGTAAGAAATGTACATTAATAATGTACACTAATAAGCATTCAAGTTATTATGTACTAAGCAGTGATGTGCACAGGAATAAAAAGACAAAGCATGGTACCTGTTGTCAAGGAGCTTTCAGTTTCAAGTAGGAGCACATGTAATTAAATGAATGTCATTTTGCATATCAGGAGAGAGATTGCTGATTGGCATAAGAAAGTTCTCCAGAGAGGGCCAGGTGTAGTGGTTAATCCAAGCATTTTAAAAGACTGAGGTGAGCTGATTGCTTGAGTCCAGGAATTTGATACTAGCTTGGGCAACATGGCAAAACCCTATGTCTACAAAAAAATAATTAGCTAGGCATGGTGGTGTGCACCTGTAGTCCCAGCTACTTGGGAGGTTGCAATGAGCCTAGATTGTGCCACTGCACTCCAGCCTAGGCATTGGAGTTCACTCAATGTCTTAAAAAAAAAAAAAGTTCTCCAGAGGGAACTGGAGTAGGGAGGGAACTCACGAATGACTTTATGGAGAAGATGGCATTGGAATAAAGTTTTGAGGAATGCGATAGAGATTTTTTGGTAGGAACAGAATGGTGTCTGAACAAAGGGATTAGGTCGGGCAAAGACATGAGGCAGCAAAGCTTGTCTGGAAACAGCAAATAGCCCAGTTGACTGTAGGGAAACATTTGTATTGGGTGATGGTGGGAGGTTGGTTGGAATGAGAAAGGTAGAAGGGCTGAGAAAGGAATGAGAAAGGCAGAGGTCAGTAGGTGGGTTTTTGGCACCAGATAAGAGAGTTTGGACTTTACCCTATGGTTAATGGCCAGCCGTTGAAAGTCTGTGAGCAGAGTTTTGATAGGACCAAGGGAAATGGAAATAGCATTCATAAGATTACAAAACTATCATACAGTCAGGAAGTGTTAAGGGCCTGGGCTATGATGCTGGTTGTGGAAAATGAAAGGGTAAAGATAAAGGAAACAAAACACCAAAGAATTTACTGGACTTAGTGACTTACTGTAGGGGTCAGTAAACTTTTCCCCTCCCCTTCCCCCCAAACCAAAAATGGTTAATAAAACCGTTTTTTTTTTTTGAGATGAAGTCTCTGTTGCCCAGGCTGGAGTGCAGTGGCGCCATCTCCCAGCTCACTGCAAACTCCGCCTACTGGATTCACGTGATCCTCCTGCCTCCAAGCAATTCTCCTGTCTCAGCCTCCTGAGTAGGTGGTATTACAGGCATGTACTGACACCATCCCTGGCTAATTTTTATATTTTTAGTAGAGATGGGGTTTTGCTGTGTTGGCCAGGCAGGTCTCAAACTCTGACCTCAGGTCATCTGCCCGCCTCAGCCTCCCAAAGTGCTGGTATTACAGGTGTGAGCTACTGTGCCCAGCCAAACCTTTTCTATTAAAGGGCTAGATAGGCTTCAGGCTCTGTGGGACATGAGGTCTCTGTTGCACATACTCAACTTCATCTTTGTGTGAAAGCAGCCACAGGGGATACATAAACCATTAAGTTAGGATGTGTTTCAATGACATTTCATCTATGGATATTACAATTTGAATTTTGTATAATTCTCATGAAGTGGCATGAAATAGTTTTGTTTTGACTTTTTGCCAACCATTTTAAAATGTAAAACCCATTCTTAGCTCTTGGGCTATATAAAAACAGGTGGTGGGGCAGATCTGGCTCACAGGCTATAGCTTGCCAACTCCTGACTTAGTAGATTTCAGGTACAAAGGAGTGAGTGAGACAGAAAATAACTAACATTTTGAGTCTGACTCACTGAGAAAATTAATTGTCATTCTTTTCTACAAAAGAATGGTAACGAATTTTAGACAAGTCATTTGAGATTTCTCATAAATCAACACCCCTCCCACTACTGAGCCCCATCACCATACATCACCATACACTAGTGGGATCAGAACCAGTGCTCAAGGTACGTGTTTGAGAAGCATCAGATCATCTGCATACGAGGGCTGGCTGATACTAGGAGAGGGGAAAGGTATGAGAAATCTCTTGTCTTAATTGAGTCATGCGTTTTATGAATATATATTTTTAAGTAATTTTTAAAAATCTGGCCGGGCGCCATGGCTTGGGCCTGTAACCCCAGCACTTTGGGAGGCTGAGACTGGCGGATCACCTGAGGTCGGAGTTCGAGACCAGCCTGACCAACATGGAGAAACCTCGTCTCTACTAAAAATACAAAATTAGTTGGATGTGGTGGTGCATGCCTGTCATACCAGCTACTCAGGAGGCTGAGGCAGGACAGTTGCTTGAACCCAGGAGGCAGAGGTTTCGGTGAGCTGAGATCATGCCATTGCACTCCAGCCGGTGCAACGAGAATGAAACTGTCTCTCACACACACACACAAAAGATATTTTCATAACTTAAGAACCAGCATTCTGCCTCTTGGGATATATTTCAAAGAATCCTATACAGCTCCATCAGGTGGCATGTGCAAGAGTGTTTCTGCAGTATGACTTTGGTGGTGGGGGCCTAGATGCAACCTAAATTGTTCAGCATTAGGAGAATGCATAGGTAAATAGGAGAATGCATGGGTACAACATGTATTTATATCGTGGAACGTTATGCAACAGAAGCAACAACATTCATGTGCATACAACGTAAGTAGAGCGTTTAAGAGGTATGTAGTGGGAGAAGAAAAAACATTTGTACAGAAAACATCATTCTGTAACTTAAAAACATACATATGAAACAAAAAGCCACAGTATTAGAAAGGTTGAGTTTCAGAGGAATGGGAGTGAGATGTCGATCACAGGAAATAAAAAACAAAAATATATATTTTTTTGTTTTTATTTATTTATTTTTATTTTAGAGACGGGGTTTCACCATGTTGGCCAGGATGGTCTCGAGCTCTTGACCTCGTGATCCGCCCGCCTCAGCCTCCCAAAGTGCTGGGATTACAGGCGTGAGCCACCGTGCCCAGCCAAAAATACTTTTAAATAGAAAAATAACCCTTTTATTACTTTTTTTTTTTGAGACAGAGTCTCCCTCTGTCATCCAGGCTGGAGTGCAGTGGCGTGATCTCGGCTCATTGTAACCTCTGCCTCCCAGGTTCAAGCATTCTTCTGCCTCCGCACCGCAAGTAGCTGAGGTTACAGGTGTGCGCTATCATGCCTGGCTAATTTTTGTGTTTTTAGTAGAGATGGCTTTTTGTCTTGTTGGCCAGGCTGGTCTTGAACTCCTGACCTCAAGTGATCTGCCCGCCTAAACCTCCCAAAGCGCTGGGATTATAGGCATGAGCCACCACACCCAGCCAAAACGTGTTTTTGAAGAGTAGTTGATAAAGAGTAGATGATAAAAAGGAAGATGCTTAACTGTGTAAACTGAATGAAAACATAATATGGATATGTATATAGTATGATCTCAGTTTTGTAAAAAACTATGCACAAAAAAAACCTAAAAAGAAAAACATCAGAATGTTAGTATTTCTTCTAGAAGGTAGGATTATCTGTTTTTAATTTTTGGTATTGTTGTCTAAATTGAGTTTTTATCATTTTTGTATAAGAACCTAAAAGATAAAGAGTTTTAAAAACAAGGACATTCAAAAGGAAAGAAAAAAGGTACGAGGCAAGTTAAACTGCTTGGGTATGGGAATGAGCTGTACATAAAGTTCTTTATAGGTTCTTATTACCATGAGAAACAATGAGGTGAGCTGAGAGGCCAATCAGAAGTGAGCAAAGTGAGTTACCAGTCCAACTCCCGTTTCCTGTTATCCCTTGTCCAGCTCTTAGAACAGGCTCTGGTGATTGAGGAACAGCTGCGCCGGGCTGCTTACTTGAACATGTCAGAAGACCCTTCTCACCCTTCCATGGCCCTCAACACCCGCTTTGCTGAGGTGGAGTGTTTGGCGGAAAGTCATCAGCACCTGTCCAAGGAGTCAATGGCAGGAAACAAGCCAGCCAATGCAGTCCTGCACAAAGGTAGCCAGTGGCTCCCCTGCCTCCTGCTGATTCAGCTTCCTTCCTCATCTGACCCCATCCCAATGTATATATATCTGTTTTCAAACCTTTTTCAGAACTTCTTTGGGAGTTTAGGAGGTACCTAGGGATCTTTGCCATCCTTGGGAAGCTAATACCTTAGAGGCAATCAAAGACAGTAGTTCTTTGCCTCTTTTTTTTTTTTTTTTTGAGATGGAGTCTTACTCTGTTGCCCAGACTAGAGTGTAGTGGCGCGATCTCAGCTCACTACGAACTCCACCTGGGAGTTTTAATTTCCTGTCAGCCTCCTGAGTAGCTGGGATTACAGGCGCCCACCTGACCTTGGGTGATCCAGCCTCCCAAACGGCTTTTTTTTTTTTTTTTTTTAAGAGATGGTTCTGGGCTGTGCACAGTGGTTCAGGCCTGTAATCCCATCACTTTGGGAGGACTTGGCCCACTGCAACTTCTGCCTCCTGTGTTCAAATGATTCTCCTGCCTTAGCCTCCTGAGTAGCTGGGACTACAGGCACGCAGCACCACTTGTGGCTGATTTTTGTATTTTTATTAGAGAGAGGGTTTCACCATGTTTGCCAGGCTGGTCTTGAACTGACTTCAAGTGATCCACCTGCCTTGGCCTCCCAAAGTGCTGGGATTATAGGCGTGAGGATCCACTGTGTCTGGCCCTGGCCACCTATTTTAACTTCAAATATATTCAGGTTCTTGAGACGGAAAGCAAAGCAGAATAATATAGTGTCATTTGGGATACTTTAGAGGTAACTTCAGGTGATAAAAGATCCCTTCAAATTCTAGACCCCTTTCAACATTTTGTTTCTAATTAAAGTAAAAGGTTATGAGGAGGTGGAGGATGAAATGAGGAAAAGAATGCTGTTATAATGGAGGTGGGAGACAGATTCTGAAGGTAGAGAAGTATTAAGAGAAAAGAAAACAGGAATAAGCTTCTCAAGAAGGGGAAATACCATAATAGCAAGGGATAGTGAAGGTTTAGGTGACTTTAAAAAGCACAGGATTATGGACAGTTGGAACTGAAATATAAGGAATAGGAATTGGAATATGATGGAGGTCAGGTGACAGAAGACAGTAACACATCACAGTCACTTGGACACTGAGAAGTGACGAGGGGCTGGTCCACTAGGATAGAGGGAGCTCAGTCTTGGCCACCACAGCTCACCACCTCTTTTTCTCCCTATGCAGTTTTGAAACAGCTGGAAGAGCTGCTGAGTGACATGAAAGCCGATGTGACTCGACTCCCAGCTACCATTGCCCGAATTCCCCCAGTTGCTGTGAGGTTACAGATGTCAGAGCGTAACATTCTCAGCCGCCTGGCAAACCGGGCACCCGAGCCTACCCCACAGCAGGTAGGATCATTTTCTTCTCGATGCCACCTCTTCCTGCAGAACCATTCTAGAGCTTGTAACTTTGATGTATGTCCCTAGCTTTGCATACTGGGTGGATGGGTTATCAGTGAATTCCCTTGAGATTGGGTAGCTTCCTGTCATCTGGAATTCTGACTCCTTGGTTCTCTTTTTCTATAGGTAGCCCAGCAGCAGTGAAGATGCAGATTGATACCACCTCCACCGCTGAGCAGTGACCTTCCTCACTTTTCTCTTGTCCCAGCTTCTCCCTTGGGGGCCTGAGAGACCCTCACCTTCCTTCTGCCCATCTTCCATGTTGTAAAGGAACAGCCCCCGTGCACTGGGTGAGGGGTGGGAGTGAGGGGCAGTGGTGCCCTTCCTGCAGGAGAGACATGCAGCAGTAGCGCCGGCGCCATCTGCAGGAGCTGGCGGGCTGGCCTTCTGGACCCTGGCTTTTCCCCACTGTAACGCCTGTTACACACAAACTGTTGTGGGTTCTTGCCAGGCTTGAAGAAAATGATCTGAATTTCTTCCTCCTTTTGGTTTTATTTTGTTGGTTTATTTTGTGTTTTCTTTTCTCCTTTTTGGGGGGTATTCAGAGTGGGCTGGGCCCCTGGGCAAGACACAGCTACCTCTGTTGGCATCTTTTTAATACCAGGAACCCAGCGGCTCTAGCCACTGAGCGGCTAAATAAAATAAAGTAGAAAAAAAAAAAGGAAAAAACCAAAAGCATAAAAAACCACAGCAAATTTCTTGATGAAAATTGAAAATAAAAGTTTCCTTGTATTTTAGTGCTCTGGTTCAGTGTGGGTGTAGGTGCAGGTGGATGAGTGTGTGTGGCAGGAGCCCGGCACCTGTATAATTGAAAATTAAGGTATCCTGATACTCCACTGAAGAGCTGGGTTCTGTGTGTGGGTGCAGTGTGTGCCCAGCCAAGGATGGCTTCTACCTGTGGAAAATGAGAGACTGTAAGACTGGAGGACCACAGCTTGATGGCTCTGTGACCTTGAGCAAGTTGTTTAACTTACGTGGGATGCAGATTTCTCATGTATAAAACAAAGAGAGCTACCTCATGGTTGTCAAGTTAAACCAGTGAAGTACTTTTAACAGTTTTTAACATCTACTAACCACTACCTTAATGTTAGTTTCAGGGAAGGCTGAGGGAGGTTTTTCTTGCTTAGTTGTGCAAAATGGGGATGCAATTTGTGGAAGACCACAGTCTCGATTTAACACCCCTGGAGGCCGGACCAAATGCCCTCCCACCCCTAAATCCTGGTAGCTCACCCTTCCTCCAGTCCCAGACCAGGTCAGCCTTGCAACCCGTCGTTTCCCAACTAATTATAGACTCGCCTGAAAGCGAGTTCGGGCCGGAACGCCCCCTGTGAACGAGGTGCAGTGCAGCACAACTGAGGAGCTGAGCAGGTGTGAGCGTCAAGGAAGGGGCTAGTAGGGCGGGGCGCGGTGGCTCAGAGCCCGTAATCTCAGCACAAAGGCGGGGGCAAGGACGATCGCTTAAACCCAGGCGATATAGTGAGACCCACCCCCACCCATTACACCCCGTCTCTATAAAAATTTTTTAAAAGGGGAGGCTGGGAGTAGAAGGTAAGTGGCAAGGAATTCCATGATTTTTTTCTTTTTTTGAGGTGGAGTTTTGCTCTTGCTCAGGCTGGAGTGAAGCGGCACTATCTCCGCTCACTGCAACCTCCGCATCCCGGGTTCAAGCAATTCTCCTGCCTCAGCCTCCCAAGCAGCTGGGATTATTAGGCGCCCGCCACTACGCCCGGCTAATTTTTTGTATTTTTAGTAGAGATGGGGGTTTCACCATGTTGGCCAAGCTGGTCTCGAACTTCTGACCTCAGGCGATCCACCCACCTCGGTCTCCCAAAGTGCTGGGATTACAGGCGTGAGCCACCGCGCCCGGCCTGGAACTACATTATCTTGATGCTGGATTAAAGCAGTGCATGCCAGGGAGAGGACCCTGCTGTCAGGCCCTGGTTTGAGGAGAGGGTGCGGCTTTCAGGCACGAGCTTTTCTGACAGAAACCGGCCATGAGGCTCAAAGCTAACTCCTTGAAGGAAGCGCGGGCAAGCGGAGAGGTTTCGTCACGTTGCTCCCTCCATCCACCGCGGGTGTAACCTGCGCGTTCCCTTCGAATTTCCCCCTGCCAGCCGCCGCCGGCTCCGCGCTCTTTCCCAGGGCAAGCGTTAAGTTCCGGGTGCAACGGCCTACTGGACGCAACCGGAAGAGGCGGGGCCACGACGCTACCCGTGCGCTTGCGTGGAACGATTCTGTGGCGAATGCGGGCTGAAAGCTAGCTCCGGAGTGCACGTGGAGCGCCGCCCGAAGGGCAGTCTCAGGCGTTCTGGTTGGTCTAGAGGAAGTTGGGGGACGAAGGGTGGCAGTGCTGACCTGGTCTGGGACGTGGGGAGAGGGATGCGCTACCTGGGTTTACGGGTGGGAGGACGTTTGGTCGGGCCAGGGGTATAGCGGGGGTGCGTGAGTCGCGTGTGCTGAGTCGTGGGTGCTGAGTTGAGGCTGTACCTTTTCCCACTCTGATACGCCACGCCTGCGTTCTGCCATTCCCTCCGACACGCACGACGCTATCTTCTCCCATTTCTGTATGCCACAGTACCATGGGGCGCAAGTTGGACCCTACGAAGAAGGAGAAGCGGGGGCCAGGCCGAAAGGCCCGGAAGCAGAAGGGCGCCGAGACAGAACTCGCCAGATTCTTGCCTACAGGTAACAATTAGTTGTGGCCCCCTGATCCCTCAGCTTTTGCAGTATTCTGTATTATAACCTCCTCTCTTTTTTCGTCTCTGTTCATTTTCTATTCAGTCTTCTCTGTATGAGTTACTAGGAGGTATGAATGAAACACTGTCGTTGAGATTGTAGGAACTGTTTAGGTCGTAGAGAAAATGTGACACGGACACAACTATTCGTGCAAGGAAAAGTGTGATTTAAAACATTGTGGGTTCAGAGGAAGGGAGATCCTATGCAGAACTGTAAAAGTTTTTGTTAAGATGGGTTTTGAAAAATAGGTAACATTGTAGTAAGAGGAAGTAGTGAAAGGGAGGGGTCAATGACTTGCTTTTTGGAAGGGATGGAAATGGAAAAGCGTGGATCTGGCTTCTCCATGCCGAGTCGTCTGCTGTGTGGAAGACTGGACTGGGAGTTTGTGTTGGGCATTGGATAAAGGATGCAGTTTATTGAGATGGTACCAAATCCTGGACACTATATTGAACTTGTTGGTCATGTTATATCACTTCATCGTCTTAGAGTCCTGTGAGAGAGGCACTATTAAGGAAGTGGATGCTGAGAGGTTAAGAAACTCGTGTAGCCGGGCATGGTGGCTCACACCTGTAATCCCAGCACTTTGGGAGGCCGAGGCAGGTGAATCACCTGAGGTCAGGTATTAGAGATCAGCCTGGCCAACGTGGTGAAACCCTGTCTCTACTAAAAATACAAAAATTAACTGGGTGTGGTGGCTCAGGCCTGTAGTCCCACATACTCGGGAGGCTGAGGCAAGAGAATCACTTGAACCAGGGAGATGGAGGTTGTAGTGAGCCGAGATTGCTCTATTGCACTCCAACTTGGGAGACAAGAGTGAAACTCCATTTCAAAAAAAAGATCTTGTATACAGCTATTATGTAATGACAGGGCTGAGATTCAAATGGACTCCCTTTAATTAGTGTACTAATTCTCTTACCACTTTTATTTTCATTCCCATTTTTATTTTTTATTTACTTTTATTTATTTATTTTTTTTGAGATGGAGTCTTGCTCTGTTGGAGTGTGGGTTGTAGTGCAATGGCGCGATCTCGGCTCACTGCAACCTCCACCTCCCGGGTTCAAGCGATTCTCCTGCCTCAGCCTCTGAAGTAGCTGGGACTACAGGCGCATACCACCATGCCTAGCTAATTTTTGTATTTTTAGTAGAGACAGGGTTCACCATGTTGGCCAGGATGGTCTTGAACTCTTGACCTCGTGATCTGCGCGCCTTGGCCTCCCAAAGCGTTGACATTACAGGCATGAAGCACCACACCCAGCCCTCATTTACTTTCTATGTCTCCTGTAACTTATTCCTGCCTCATTTTTCTTTTTTAAACAGTAAGTGCCGAAAATTCCAAGAGACTGTCTAGTCGTGCTCGAAAGAGGTAAGTGTGAGTATCGACTTCAGTAGGTTAAATTGGTACTGCTCATCTTTGACCACAGAGTTAATTGTGGACTCTCATATTTCCCTATGGTGGAAATGGCAGAGCCTGGAAGAATCTTCCCATTTCTTCACTCCTTGTTTCTCTTGTATCTTTTCAGAGCAGCCAAGAGGAGGTTGGGCTCTGCTGAAGCCCCTGAGACAAGTAAGTCTCCTGAGGCCAAGCCGTTGCCTGGAAAGCTACTACAAGGTCAGTGAAACTAAGAGCTGGATGCTACATGTGGAGTCCTCTGGGTCCTGGGTAGGGAAGGACTTGCTGAACATTTCCAGAGAGGAACAGCCAAAGGACATTCTGAGGAGTAGAAAGTACAGGCTCCCAGGGTGTGGGGCCAGGGTATGTGTGGCTGCCATTAGTCCAGAACTCTTCAAACCCTTAGGGATCTCTGCAGGAGCTATCCAGACAGCTGATAAGAAGGGAACCCAGTCCCTATTTAATGCTGCTCGAGGCAAGAAGCGCCCAGCACCTAGCAGTGATGAGGAAGAGGAAAACTCTGAAGAAGATGCTGTGGTGAACCACGGGGACCTCTGGGGCTCTGAGGACAGTGATGCTGATATGGTAGATGACTATGGAGCTGACTCCAACTCTGAGAATGAGGAGGAAGGTGAAGAGGTGAGATTCATCTCTCTGGGCATTCAGAGAAGATCCTTGCTATTTAGTTTTTTTCTAGGTTTTTGAGACTATTTTTTAGTGACAAGGATAAGCCTGATTAGAGGAAAGCAATTTTTGTGCTCCATCACTGTTTCCCTACTGCCTTACATCCTCTCTCAGTGCACCTACAAGTTTGAAACTGCTGTAGGATGGAGCATTTAAAAAAATCTAGGAGGCTCTGCTGATGTGGATGTGGGAAGGCGGGCAATGGTATGCTCCACCGATGGGAATAGACATATAGGCACTGTTTTTATAAAGCAGTTAACTCAGAACTTTGAAAAATGTGTTCCTTTTGGCTGGGTATGGTGGCTCACATCTATAATCCCAGCACTTTGGGATGCTAAGGCAGGAAGATTTCTTGAGACCAGGAGTTGGAGACCAGCTTGGACAACATAGGGTGAACCCATATCTACAAAAAAAATTTAAAAATTGGCTGAGTGCAGTGGCTCACACCTGTAATCCTAGCACTTTCGGAGGCCGGGTGGATCACCTGAGCTCAGGAGTTTGAGACCAGCCTAGGCAACTTTAGCCTGGGCAACTAAGTGACACTCTGTCTCAAAAAAAAAAAAATTTCAAAAAAAAAATTAACTGGTGTGGTGGCATACGCCTGTAGTCCCAGCTACTCAGGAGGCTGAGGTGGAAAGATGACTGGAGCTTGGGAGGTTAAGGATGCAGTGACCTGTGATCTTTACTGCACCCCAGCCTGGATGACAGAGTGACACCATCAAAAAAAACAAAACAAAACTGAATCCTTTTGACATAGTAATTCCCTGTTAAGGAAGATGATCCAAAATGTAGGCAAAGAGTTATTTACTGAGGTGCAGGAAATTATTATACAATTAGTATGTGAATGGATTATTAGAATTGTATAGAATAAAAAAAGTTTCCATGTGCACCCTTTCCTGCAACGCCTTGTATCTACAGAGTCACTATTAGGTTTGCAGGCACCATGTGGATCATAATGGCAGAAACTCTGGAAACTTCCAGAATATACAGTCTGCTTAAGTAAATTATGGTTCATGCATACTGGTCATTATGTCTGTGAAAATGCTTGTGATGTAACTGAAGTATCAAAAGCAAGAAACAAACTTGAAAATGCATTATGTGAAAAATAAGTCTGGAAAAAATATGGCAAAATGGTGGCCAAGGGCAATTTTTTTGTCTTTTTTTTTTTTTGCAACCTCTGTTTCCCGGGTTCAAGCGATTCTCCTGTCTCGGCCTCCTGAGTAGCTGGGACTACAGGCGTGTACTACCACGCCCTGCTAATTTTTTGTATTTTTAGTAGAGACAGGGTTTCACCGTGTTAGCCAGGATGGTCTCCATCTCCTGACCTCATGATCCGCCCGCCTTGCCTCAGCCTCTCAAATGATGGGATGACAGGTGTGAGCCACCATGCCTGTCCTTATCACTTTTTATACATACAGATATTTGTGTTTCAAGTTTTTTTTTCTTAATGGAAAAGTGAAAAACATAGGAGTAGGAAAAAAAGTGTAATGAATCCCTTAATTCATTACTTAGTTTCTTTTTTTTTTTTTTTTTGAGATGGAGTCTTGCTCGGTCACTCAGGCTAGAGTGCAGTGGCTCAATCTCAGCTCACTGCAACCTCCACCTCCTGGGTTCAAGCAATTCTCCTGCCTCAGCCTCCCAAGTAGCTGGGAGTATAGACGCACGCCACCACGCCTGACTAATTCATTACTTAGTTTCAACAGTGATCAGTATTGTGCCGATCTTATTTTCATTTCTTTGCTTCTCTATTTCCTTCTGAGAGCAAGTGTTAACATTTTTATTTAGCAGAAAAAATAAGATATAGAGATAGAAAGTGCTTCATGGGCTGATGGAAAGGCAGGCCTGTATTAACAGCCCTTGTCTCTTCAGTTGCTGCCCATTGAAAAAGCTGCTCGGAAGCAGAAGGCCCAGGAAGCTGCTGCTGGGTGAGTTTTGGAAGCTATTGGGATGGAGCATAGGCAGCAGCTGGGGTGGGGGAAGCTGTGAGGAAGGAGGAGGTGTTTGTTTTGGTTTGTGAATCACTCTGTTCCTGGACCTATTTCTAGGGTCCAGTGGAGTGAAGAGGAGACAGAGGATGAAGAGGAAGAGGAAGAAGTGACCTCTGAGTCAGGCCCCCCAAAGGAGGAGGAGGCAGATGGGGGCCTGCAGATCAATGTGGATGAGGAGCCGTTTGTGCTGCCCCCTGCTGGGGAGATGGAGCAGGATATCCTTTCAGGGCAGAGTGAGCAATAGGAGGAAGGTGCTTAGGAGAGGGATTTCCAGGCCCTAGGACATCATGACACAGTTCCTTAACAGGCCCACATGCCCAGGCTCCAGATCTGCAACGAGTTCACAAGCGGATCCAGGATATTGTGGGAATCCTGCGTGATTTTGGGGCTCAGCGGGAAGAAGGGCGGTCCCGTTCTGAATATCTGAACCGGCTCAAGAAGGATCTGGCCACTTACTACTCCTATGGAGACTTCCTGCTTGGCAAGCTCATGGACCTCTTCCCTCTGTCCGAGGTACTAGATTGCCAGAATGCCCCCTCTGCTTTTCTTTCTCACCACCTTACCCTGTGTAAGGAAGATGTTCAAGCCTCCTTGTCTCCCTCCTCTGACTGACCTCCTTAGCCAGCCTCACTTATTCCCTGCTGTCTTTCCCGAAGCTGGTGGAGTTCTTAGAAGCTAATGAGGTGCCTCGGCCCGTCACCCTCCGGACCAATACCTTGAAAACCCGACGCCGGGACCTTGCCCAGGTAAGGGGTGGCTTTTGAGGTTTGCTCACCTCAGAAGGGGACTGACTTCTGCCAACCTCAGAGGTTCCCCTATGCCACCCTGACTGGGTGGGGCCTTAGGACCTAAGCAAGATTCCGGGAGGCAAACCCAGAGGCCTGGTGTCTCTGGCAGGCTGGGGGCCTAGGACCTCTGGGAAATGGGAAGTTCATCCCTCCATCCGGCCTCTGCTCCCTGTGACTGGGATGAGACTTCAGGATGAGCGTGCTGCCTCCCAAGGAAATTGGAAGATCATTGAGGAGCTGGGGAAACATAATTCCTCACTGCAAAAAAAAAAGACACATATGCACATATGCACACTCAGTATTTTGAACTCATTTCCAAGGGTTCAGGGGCCCCAGGTTAAAGACCCCCTGTTCTGAAGTCAATTGTTTGGTTATATGTGTTGTATATCTCTTGGTGTAAAGAAAACCTAATAATGTTATGTGCTGTAACCAATATTATTAAATTTTTTGGATGGGGGAGGGGCTCAGCCTCTTAGAAAATCAGATGCCACTTCCAGGAAATAAAGTAATAGGAGGTGGCATCCTGCTCCATTGGAATGAAGTTCAGACCTTGAGTTAGGAGCCTGAGGTTAAGAAAAAAGGGCACCATGGGATGGGGTGGGAGAGAGAAACTGCTTGATGAGTCCATGATGACTGTGTTCTCAGTCAGCACTCTAGGAGTTTGGGGCCATGGGCCATGTTCTTATGAACCATGTTTTTAATGTCTTTATCTGTTTTCTGGGTAGAGTAGCCTATGAGGTTATTAAAATCTTCCTCCTGGCCTGGCACGGTGGCTCACGCCTGTAATCCCAGCACTTTGGGAGGCCGAGGCAGGCGGATCACCTGAGGTCAGGAGTTCGGGACCAGCCTGGCCAACAAGGTGAAACCCTGTCTCTATGAAAAATACAAAAATTAGCCTGACTTGGTGGTGCGTACCTTTAGTCCCGCTACTCGGGAGGCTGAGGCATGAGGAAGAATCGCTTGAATCCAGGAGGCAGAGGTTGCTGTGAGCCGAGGTTGTGCCACTGCACTCTAGCCTGGGGAACAGAGTGAGACTCTATCTCAAAAAACAAAAAAAATCTTCATTCCTCTTCAGGCTCTAATCAATCGTGGGGTTAACCTGGATCCCCTGGGCAAGTGGTCAAAGACTGGACTAGTGGTATATGATTCTTCTGTGCCCATTGGTAAGTCTCCCATACCCAAGAGCCCTTCCACCTCTGTTCCTGTCCCTGCTGCATGTCACAGGGTGGTCCTTCTTCACAGGTGCTACCCCCGAGTACCTGGCTGGGCACTACATGCTGCAGGGAGCTTCTAGCATGTTGCCTGTCATGGCCTTGGCACCCCAGGAACATGAGCGGATCCTGGACATGTGTTCTGCCCCTGGAGGAAAGACCAGCTACATTGGTATGAGAGAGGGGCAGGCAGGTGGGATTCACTGGGCTCTCTTGCTTTCGAAAGTAGATGGGGTTGCTGACTCACTAGTGCTTATGGAATGCAATGTACAGGCAGCTAGCAGAGTGGTGAGGAGCAGTTTCTGGAGTTGGCCTTGATTCCAGTGCTGGGTGTGCCACTTACTACTCATCTGACTATGGGTTCTCTTTTGTCATCCGTAAAATGGGATGGTAATTGTGTGCTTGGGTCGGCCCCTGTATTATGCTTGAATTGTGAGTGTTAAGACGATGCATTTAGAAGTCCTTGGCAGTGTTCAGCACATAATCAGTAGTCATAACTTTTATTAAGCTGCTATCACTTAAAAGAAGTAATTTAGTATGTACCAGACAGGTGTTCAGTAAAAACAGGAAAACCACATCGGTAGACTTGCCGACCACCAGGGGCTAGTGCAGAGTGGATCAGCCTATACAGTGGGCCGGCTTGTTGGGAGTGAAGTTGCCTTGAGGTGATGACGCTTCTCGTGGATTCCCGGGCAGGAGGGTGGGAGCAAGTGTGGAAACAGCGGAACTGGCTGATCAGCACTGTTACTGCCCTCCCTTTAGCCCAGCTGATGAAGAACACGGGTGTGATCCTTGCCAATGACACCAATGCTGAGCGGCTCAAGAGTGTTGTGGGCAACTTGCACCGGCTGGGAGTCACCAACACTGTTATCAGCCATTATGATGGGCGCCAGTTCCCCAAGGTGAGGCTTGAGCAGTGTCTCTCCTGAGGCTTCTTCCACTTTACCTTCTCCCTTCCTGACCTCAGTGTTTAGACTTCACCCTAGTAAATAGTGCACTGCCGGTTGCAGAAGAGACATCTGATTCATCTGTATCTTTTCCCCAGGTGGTGGGAGGCTTTGATCGAGTACTGCTGGATGCTCCCTGCAGTGGCACTGGGGTCATCTCCAAGGACCCAGCTGTGAAGACTAACAAGGTGAGGATTCGGGTGGTGGGCCCCTAAGAGGCCTTGGCTGGGTCTTGTAGAGCTGGAAAGAGGGGTGGGGGCTCTCCTCCCCTCCTGAGGCTGCCTTTCGGTCTCCTTTTGGGACAGGATGAGAAGGACATTCTGCGCTGTGCTCACCTCCAGAAGGAGTTGCTCCTGAGTGCTATTGACTCTGTCAATGCCACCTCCAAGACAGGAGGCTACCTCGTTTACTGCACCTGTTCTATCATGGTGAGACTCCGCCATGGCAGAGCCGGGGAGGCTGGGCTTGGAGGGCTCTTTGCCCGTTAGAGCTCCCTTCAGCTCCAGTTCTGCTTTTTCCTCCCTCTGTCTTTGTCTTCCCCTCGCATCCAGGTGGAAGAGAATGAGTGGGTGGTCGACTACGCTCTGAAAAAGAGGAATGTGCGACTGGTGCCCACAGGCCTAGACTTTGGCCAGGAAGGTTTTACCCGCTTTCGAGAAAGGCGCTTCCACCCCAGTCTGCGTTCTACCCGACGCTTCTACCCTCATACCCACAATATGGATGGTTTCTTTATTGCCAAGTTCAAGAAATTCTCCAATTCTATTCCCCAGTTCCAGACAGGTAAGTGATGTTTTTCTACCCTTCATCACCACCTTTGCTCTTTCCACCTTTCAGGAGTGACAGAAGGGAAGGGAAAGGAAAGATTCATGCATCCCTTACTCCAGCCTTTGCATGCTTGGATGAGAGAAGCCTTCCATTCCAGCTAGAATTGTTTTTGAGTGCTGAGTCCGTGTGAATAGGTTAAAGTGTTCATAAGGATGGAGGCCTTTTCCTGTATTCTGCCAAGTGGCTGCAGTTGTTCAGCACTAAATGCATTCCAAATGCAGGTTGTGGTTTCTTTTCCTTCTTGGCACAGGGTTGACTTACTGGTATTATGCCTCTGCTGGTCCAGCATTCTCAGCACTGGGTTGGAACAGAGCTCCACAGAACTGTCAGCAGTTCTCTGAGACCATCACACTCATTGCAGATTATTTTCTCAGCCACCTTGAGGAGTCTGGCCTGGATCTCAAGGGAAGGGTGGGGTTTTTGAAACAGCCTTAAGAGCGCTGCTGACCAGGCGCGGTGGCTCACGCCTGTAATCCTAGCACTTTGGGAAGCCGAGTGGGCAGATCATGAGATCAAGAAATCGAGACCATCCAGGCCAACATGGTGAAACCCCACTCTACTAAAAAATACAAAAAGTAGCTGGGCGTGGTGGCACGTGCCTGTAGTTCCAGCTATTCAGGAGGCTAAGGCAGGAGAATTGCTAGAACCTGGGAGTCAGAGGTTGCAGTGAGCTGAGATCGCGCCACTGCACTCCAGCCTGGCGCCTGGTGACAGAGTGAGACTCTGTCTCAAAAAAAAAAACAAAAACAAAAACAAAGAGTGCTGCTTACTGGGATATATCCCTGGGTTTAGTTGAAAGAGGGAGAGAAGAGATACTTCATAAACAGTAGAATTTGTCTGGGCGTGATGGCTCATGCCTATAATCCCAGCACTTTGGGAGGCCAAGGCAGGGAGATCACCTGAAGTCAGGAGTTTGAAATGGTAAAACCCCATCTCTACTAAAAATACAAGAATCAGCCGGGCATGGTGGCCTGTGCCTGTAGTCCCAGGTACTCGGGAGGCTGAGGCAGGAGAATCGCTTGAACCTGGGAGGTGGAGGTTGGAGTGAGATCCCGCCATTGCATTCCAGCCTGGGCAACAGTGAGACTCTGTCTCAAAAAAAAGAAAAGAAAAAGTAAAATTTGCTGTAACTTAAAAAGTACATAAAATGTTAGTCCTTGTTGATGTTCTCCTAGCTTGTCTCTGGTGGTTGTGGGAATCCTTTCTAATTATCCTGCACTTCATCACAATCCACATGGAAAAAAACTTCTCTGATTTAAAAAATTAATAGGCTAGGTGTGGTGGTGGCTTATGCCTGTAAATCCCAGCACTTTGGGAGGCTGAGGCGGTAGGATCACTTAAGACCATGAGTTTGAGGCCGGGCGCGGTGGCTCACGCCTATAATCCCAGCACTTTGGGAGGCTGAGACGGGTGGATCACGAGGTCAAGAGATTGAGACCATCCTGGTCAACATGGTGAAACCCCATCTCTACTAAAAATACAAAAATTAGCTGGGCATGGTGGCGCACGCCCGTAGTCCCAGCTACTCGGGAGGCTGAGGCAGGAGAATTGCTTGAACCCAGGAGACGGAGGTTGCGGAGAGCCGAGATCGCGCCATTGCACTCCAGCCTGGGTAACAAGAGCGAAACTCCCGTCTCAAAAAAAAAAGACCACGAGTTTGAGACCTGTCTGGGCAACATAAGGAGACTTTGTCTGTAGTTCCCAGTTACTCTGGAGGCTGAGGCAGGAGGATCCCTTGAGCCCCAGCAATTTGAGGTTTCAGTGAGCTATGATGGCACCACTGCATCTCAGCCTAAGCAACACAGTGACGCCCTGCCTCAAAACAAAAAACACCCTGTCTCTACTAAAAATACAAAAAAAAGAAAAGGTAAATAAAAAAGTAAATTAGGCCAGGCACAGTGGCTCATGCCTGTAATCCTAGCACTTTGGGAGGCTGAGGTCAGGAGTTAGAGACCAGCCTGACCAACATGGAAAAACCCCGTCTCTACTAAAAATACGAAATTAGTCGGGTGTGATGTTGCATGCCTGTAATCCCAGCTACTCAGGAGGCTGAGGCAGGAGGATTGCTTGAACCCGGGAGGCGGAGGTTGTGGTGAGCCGAGATTGCACCATTGCACTCCAGCCTGGGCAACAAGAGCGAAACTCCATCTCAAAAAATAAAAATAAAAAATAAGTAAGTAAATAAAGCCTAGTGCTTCAGATTCGTTGAGAAGACCCTGTGAGGCTGGGCGCAGTGGCTCATACCTGTAACTCCAGCAGTTTGTGAGGCTGAGGCAGGTGGATCCCTCGAAGTCAGGAGTTCAAGACCAGCCTGGTCAACATGGTGAAACCCTGTCTTTACTAAAAATACAAAAATTAGCCAGCCGTGGTGGCACATGCTTGTGATCATCAGGAGGCTGAGGCGGGAGAATCACTTGAACCCAGGAGGCAGCGGTTGCAGTGAGCCAAGATCACACCACTGCCCTTCAGCCTGGGCGACAGAGCGAGACTCCATCTCAAAAAAAAATAAAAAAATAAAAAAACCAAACCCTGAGATTCATCTCTTCCTTACAGCATTTTGTTACTTCCTGTTCTCAAGGGAGCGCAACTTCCTGTAAAAATCTTTTGGCCCAGCTTGGCCCCGGCTCTGCCTGTAATCCTAGCACTTTGGGAGGCCAAGGTGGGCGGCTCACCTGAGGTCGGGAGTTCAAGACCTCCCTGACCAAAATGGAGAAACCCCGTCTCTACTAAAAATACAAAATTAGCCAGGAGTGGTGGTGCAAGCCTGTAATCCCAGCTATTGGGAGTCTGAGGCAGGAGAATCACTTGAACCTGGGAGGTAGAGATTGTGCTGAGCCAAGATTGTGCCATTGTACTTCAGTCTGGGCAACAAGAGCAAAAACAAACAAATAAACAACCTTTTGGCTCAAGGATAGGCAGTGACCTCTTGATCTTTTTTTTTTTTTTTTTTTTGAGACTGATTCTTGCTCTATCACCCAGGCTAGAGTGCAGTGGTACAGTCTCAGCTCACTGCAACCTCTGCCTTCCAGGTTCAACTGATTCTTGTGCCTCAGACTCCCAAGTAGGTGGGATTACAGGTGTGTACCACCATGCCCGACTAATTTTTATAATTTTAGTAGAGGCAGTTTTGCCATGTTGGCTAGGCTGGGTCTTGAACTCCTGGCCTCAAGCAATCCACTTGCCTTGGCCTCCCAAAGTGCTGGAATTGGAGGTGTGAACCATCATGCCTTGCCTATAGGCAGTGATCTCTCTCTCTTTTTTCTTTTCTTTTTTAGAAGTTCAACAAATATTTATTTAATGTGTGCATATTGATTGTCTTTTTCTTTTTTTGTTTTTAAGTTCTTTTTTTTTGAGACGGAGTTTCGCTCTCGTTACCCAGGCTGGAGTGCAATGGCGCGATCTCGGCTCACCGCAACCTCCGCCTCCTGGGTTCAGGCAATTCTCCTGCCTCAGCTTCCTGAGTAGCTGGGATTACAGGCACGCGCCACCATGCCCAGCTAATTTTTTTGTATTAGTAGAGACGGGTTTTCACAATGTTGACCAGGATGGTCTCGATCTCTTGACCTCGTGATCCACCCGCCTCGGCCTCCCAAAGTGCTGGGATTACAGGCTTGAGCCACCGCGCCCGGCCTTAAGTTCTTTTTTATTATACTTTAAGTTCTGGGGTACACATGCAGATTGTGCAGGTTTGTTACACAGGTATACATGTGCCATGGTGGTGATTTGCTGCATCCATCACCCCATCATCTACATTAGGTATTTCTCCTAATGCTATCCCTCCCTAATACCCCACCCCCTGCTATTCCTCTCCTAACCGCCTACCCCTTAGGCCCCAGTGTGTGATGTTCCCCTCCCTGTTTCTGTGTGTTGTTCTCATTGTTCAATGCCCACTCATGAGTAAGAACATGCGGTGTTTGGTTTTCTGTTCTTGAATCAGTCTGCTGATAATGATGGTTTCCAGTTTTATCCATGTCCCTACAAAGGATGTGAACTCATCCTTTTTTATGGCTGCATAGTATTCCATGGTGTATATGTGCCACATTTTCTTTATCTAGTCTATCATTGATGGGCATTTGGGTTGGTTCCAAGTCTTTGCTATTGTGAACAGTGTCACAATAAACATATGTGTACATGTGTCTTTATAATAGAGAATGATTTATAATCCTTTGAGTATATACCCAGTAATGGGATTGTTAGGTCAAATGATATTTCTATTTCTAGATCCTTGAGGAATCGTCACACTGTCTTCCACAATGGTTGAACTAATTTACACTTCCACCAATGGTGTAAAAGCATTCCTATTTCTCCACATCCTCTCCAGTATCTGTCGTCTCCTGAGTTTTTAATGATTGCCATTCTAACTGGCGTGAGGTGGTATCTCAATGTGGTTTTGATTTGCATTTCTCTAATGACCAGTGGCAGTGATCTCTTAATACAAGGTTCAACTAGGACTTGAGTAAAGGTGAAGTGATACTAAGTAATTACTAAGTAATGGGAATTTAGGTAATCTGCTCTTAGGTACTGACCTAATTGTGTGGAACTCCTGGCCAAGAGATGGCAATTCTCATATTTTAATATGAGAATAGTAAAATATGGTGACCAGGCCCATTTTCTGACATGATCTATTTAATTTTAACCCCAGGAAATTCTGAAACAGCCACACATACAAATGTAGACTTGCCTCAGGTCATCCCCAAGTCTGAGAATAGCAGCCAGCCGGCCAAGAAGGCCAAGAGGGCTGCAAAAGCAAAGCAGCAGCTGCAGAAACAGCAACATCCCAAGAAGGCCTCCCTCCAGAAGCTGAATGGCATCTCCAAAGGGGCAGACTCAGAATTGTCCACTATACCTTCTGTCACAAAGACCCAAGCTTCCTCCAGGCTCCAGGATAGCAGTCAGCCAGCTGGAAAAGCTGAAGGGATCAGGGAGCCAAAGGTGACTGGGAAGCTAAAGCAACGATCACCTAAATTACAGTCCTCCAAGAAAGTTACCTTCCTCAAGCAGAATGCCCCTCCCAAGAGCACAGACACAGAAACACTGGCTGTGCTATCCCCATTCAAGACCCGGGCCACTCTTAAGCCTAAGGACGGTCGTCAGCCCTTTGGAAGGGCCAAGGGGGTTGAGAAGCAGCAGTTGCCAGAGCAGCCTTTCAAGAAAGCTGCCTTCCAGAAACAGAATGGCACCCCCAAGGGGCCTCAGTCTCCCACTGTGTCTCTTGTCAGTTCCAGCCGCCCCCCACCAGCAAAGAGGAGGAAATCTCAGTCCAGGGGCAACAGCCAGCTGCTCCTGTCTTAGATGGTTGAAAGCTAGACTGGGGTGGCTCGCTGCCTTTGTCACCGGTTTGGAACTCTTGCCTCTGTGAGGAAGCCTTTTGTACCGTGCATGCCCATGAAATTTAATACACATTTTACAACCTCTGGCCACTGAGTATTTTTTGAGGGAACTGGTACTGCCTTTGCTGCTTTAAGGGTAGAGATGGGAAGGTGGGACTGGGGTTTTGAGGAGAGGGAATGGTTGGGTGCTACTGAGAAGTCAGGTCAGTTTTAGGCTCCTGCATTCTTGGGTCTTCCCAGGAAAGGAGAGCCCTGGAGTCAGAGTTAGGGGAGTCTGGACTGTGGGAAGAGGAGGGCAACAGAAGTGTAGGGGAAGGCCAGGCGCGGTGGCTCACACCTGCAATCCTAACACTTTGGGAGATGAAGGCGGGCAGATCACTTGAGATCAGAGTTCGAGACCAGTCTGGCCAACATGGTGAAACCCAAAATGCAAAAAATTAGCCAGGCGTGGTGGCGGGTGCCTGTAATCCCAGCTACTCGGGAGGCTGAGGCAGGAGAATTGCTTGAATCCGGGAGGTAGAGATTGTAGTGAGCCAAGATCGCGCCACTGCACTACAGCCTGGGCGACAGAGTGAGACTCGGTCTCAAAAAACAAGAAGTGGGCCGGGCGCGGTGGCTCACGCCTGTAATCCCAGCACTTTGGGAGGCTGAGGCAGGTGGATCACGAGGTCATGAGATCGAGACCATCCTGGTCAACATGGTGAAACCCCGTCTCTACTAAAAATACAAAAATTAGCTGGGTGTGGTGGCGCGTGCCTGTAATCCCAGCTACTCAGGAGGCTGAGGCAGGAGAATTGCCTGAACCCAGGAGGCGGAGGTTGCGGTGAGCCGAGATCGCGCCATTGCACTCCAGCCTGGGTAACAAGAGCGAAACTCCGTCTCAAAAAAGAAAAAAAACAAGAAGTGTAGGGGAGATGGGCTTGCCACCAGAACCCATGGGGTCCTGGGCTTTATGCCACCCCGGTTGGATTCCAGACGGTGGCTCTCCTCGGCCCTGGGCTCGGCCTCAGACCCGGAAAGGTCCAGGGTCAGGCCTCCAATCGGAGCCTGTCATTGGCATCTCCCCCCTCGTCCCGCCTCCTGACCTCTGCCCCGCCGCCGAGCCGCCTGATTGGTCGGCCCTGTCCCGCCGGCGCCGCATTGGCTCTTCTCGCTCGCCCTTCATCCCTGCTCCTGCACCGGTCTGCATCTCCCAGCAGAAGGCGCAGCCATGAATCCGTTATTCGGCCCCAATCTCTTCCTCCTACAGCAGGAGCAGCAGGGCCTGGCCGGGCCGCTGGGGGACCCACTGGGAGGCGACCACTTCGCCGGGGGAGGAGACTTGCCCCCAGCGCCTCTCTCGCCTGCCGGCCCTGCTGCCTACTCGCCACCCGGGCCGGGCCCGGCCCCGCCTGCCGCCATGGCCCTCCGCAATGACCTGGGCTCCAACATCAACGTGCTCAAGACCCTGAACCTCCGGTTCCGCTGCTTCCTGGCCAAGGTGCACGAGCTGGAGCGTCGGAACCGGCTGCTGGAGAAGCAGCTGCAGCAAGCGCTGGAGGAGGGTAAGCAGGGCCGGCGGGGCCTGGGTCGCCGCGACCAGGCCGTGCAGACCGGCTTCATCAGCCCCATCCGGCCCCTGGGGCTGCCGCTGGGCGCCCGGCCGGCCGCCGTCTGCAGCCCGTCGGCGCGGGTGCTGGGCTCGCCCGCGCGCTCGCCGGCCGGCCCCCTCGCCCCCTCCGCGGCCAGCCTCTCGTCGTCCTCTACCTCCACCTCCACCGCCTACTCCTCATCGGCCCGCTTCATGCCCGGCACCATCTGGTCCTTCTCGCACGCCCGCCGGCTCGGGCCGGGACTGGAGCCCACTCTGGTGCAAGGACCTGGCTTGTCGTGGGTGCACCCGGATGGGGTGGGCGTCCAGATCGATACCATCACCCCCGAGATCCGCGCGCTCTACAACGTGCTGGCCAAAGTGAAGCGGGAGCGGGACGAGTACAAGCGGAGGTAGGGACTGGGAAGTGGGGACAGGGACCTGTGTCATGCCACTCACAACCAGCTGGGAGTCGGTGTGGGTTCCTAAGAGTGTGGGGTGAAAAGAATGAGAGTAAAGTTTGTGCTGTATAATGAGGAGCTTGGAAGGAATTGGATGCAGGGGACTAGAATCCGCAGAGAATGCAGAAGCCCCACTCGAGACAGGAATAAGGACGTTGAGAGCAGAACACTGGGCGATTCCTACTTTTCCGGCTTGTTCTGTGCCATCCAGGCTTAACTGCGGGCTTTGTGATGTGTGAAAGATACAGAGTCTGAGCCCTACCAGTCTCAGTCCTGGGGCAGTTTAGTGATATAAGCTTCAAAAGTAGGAGGCAAGGATATAGTGTACACTAGGGAGACTAAATTGAGTGAAAATGGAAGGGGGTAATGAGGAAGGGGCTGCACCCTGCAGTGAGTGATTCTTTCACAGCCTAGGGTTTCTTAAAGAGGCCGGGCGCGGTGGCTCAAGCCTGTAATCCCAGCACTTTGGGAGGCCGAGGCGGGTGGATCACGAGGTCGAGAGATCGAGACCAACCTGGTCAACATTGTGAAACCCCGTCTCTACTAATACAAAAAAAAAAAAAAATTAGCTGGGCACGGTGGCGCGTGCCTGTAATCCCAGCTACTCAGGAGGCTGAGGCAGGAGACTTGCCTGAACCCAGGAGGCGGAGGTTGCGGTGAGCCAAGATCGCGCCATTGCACTCCAGCCTGGGTAACAAGAGCGAAACTCCGTCTCAAAAAAAAAAAAAAAAAGAATATTGATGGAAACCAGGTACCTTCTCTGGTTTCATAGGAAAAGCTCCGGGACCTCAAGCCATTGCTTGAGTAGGCCAACAAAGTGGGAAAAGAAAGAGTAAAGGAATTCCCTAGGATAAGGGTGGAAAGCAGGGCTGATGGAGAATCTCTGGCAGTATAAAGCCCCAGCAGTGGAGGGAGAGTAGAGAGCCAGCAAGGAACTGAGCAGGAAGAAGCTGGGATACAGACACTCCCTAGGACTTGGAGGCGGTGGGGCGGGCCCAGTGCAGTCTGTGGATGAAGATTGGGCTGAGAAAAGCCGGGCCCCAAGGGGCGAGGGGAAGGGATGTGATGCCAGGAGTGCTGGCTGTATACCAAGAGGATTCCTTAGATGGTTGATAACCAGGCCGAAAGGACAGGAGTGAGAGCAGAGGTAGTGTCTTGCAGACTCCGACCCATGCTATGGTTGAGGATGAGGGGGGTGACAGTCAGAGGAGGCTTTGGTTTGGGGGCCTCCCATCTCATCTCAGCTATTAGGACCCCTCGTGGGCAGGCCTGGAAACTGTCTATGCAGCCCAGTGTAGCAGGGGTTCAGCACTGGGTGAGGATTGGCCGAATGTTCTAGGAAATGACTGCTGGGTTGAGGGGGAGACCTTCAAGGATCTCTACCCTGCTGGAGTCTACCGGATCACAGATTAGCAGGCCTTCTGAGTTTGAGTCCTGTCCTCATGCTGGCTTCCTTAGTTGCGTCCTTGGGCGTTTCAGTTGTCCTGAAATCATTATTCAGGTGCCACCCAGAACCAGCCTGCTGTGCCCCTGCTGGAGTTAACTGCCACACTCAGTAGTGGAACAGGCACAGTTCTGGAATGTATCCATAACCACAGGAACAACTGCTGTTCTCAGGAGCATTTTTTTTTTTTTAACTGAAGGAGTGTTTGTCCTTGATCCAGCTGTCCAGGGCAGGAAAGAGTTATTCCTTGGAGACCGATTAGCTCATCACTCTGCAGCACACTGCTGTGTAGAGGGCTGTAGCTAGGCTCGGATGGTACGTGACACTGGCAGTGACTCTTCTTCCACCCCAGATCCCCTGCCTTCATTCTGGTCTCTTTATAGCAACACTGTAACTCCTGTCTTCCGCCTGGAAGGCCTGGGATGGCTTGAGCACTAAACTGGGAGGCAGCTAAAGGCTTCCTGGGTTCTATTTTCAGCTCCCCTGCCTTGTGTGTGACCTTTTTTTGAGCCCCCATTTTTCCAACATAGGAATGGTCCCTGCTTTCTCTCTTCAACTCAGGGATACGGTTTTTTGAAATAGAGGTGTTTGGTCCATGCAGAATGCATAGAAATCCCTCAGGGTCTGCCCATATTAAGGGAACCTTGTAAGTGAGACCAGATGGAAGTGGAGGTCAAAATGAACCTGTTTGTGTGAAGTCTGGCTGGAGAGCAAACAGAATTGTAGTCGGCTTCCAGATGATCCATTTTCAGATTTTTTACCCTGTAAGATTTCATTAAACTTAACCTTTAGCTACTGTCTTACTTAAGCTTCTTCCGGGCTTCACCGAGCTCACTGTCAGACAGCCCCTCCTGCCCTCCTTCACGCATCTTGTCCAGGGTTAGCATGCCCTTGACAGGCTTACTGACTTCCTCCAGGGACTTGTGGACTCCAGGGGCATGAGGGCACCACAGTTCATGCCTTCATATTGTAGATGAAGAAACCAAGACCCAGAAAAGATAAGGGTCTTAGCTAAGAAAACATACAAGCTGATGTGACCAGGCCCCTTACTGGCCTGACTGTGTGCATGAGAATGCCAGGGGGAAGGGGAGAAGCACATATGGGACCCACAGGGAAGGGGGCTGGGAGCCAGGCAGTCTGGGAGCCAGGCTGTGTGGGGAGCCAGCAGGGTGGTGGCTGGGCTGGCCGCCTCCTCCTGCTCTGGCCAGCAGGGAGGGGCAGCCGAGGTGTTGTGGAGGAGTTATTATTAGGAGTACTGCAGTGCGGCTGTGAGTGAGGAGATGGGACCCAGAGGCTGACATAGGAAGGAAGATGGAGGGAAGGGGAGGAAAGGGCTTAACCCAGGGCTACAGAAGCTGCCTACTTAGATTTCCATTTTCTTGCTGTCTTCCTAGCCCCTTCCTAACCACCTATCTTATGTTGAAGTTTCTCTGTTGGTGCAGTTCCCTTCCTTTCTCAGACTGACAGAAGTGATGAGCTCACAGGAACAGGGTCTGAGATGTGCTGCTACGCCAGCCAGACTGCGGGGCAGGTCCTAAGCAGTGCATTGCCCCGGCTTCCATCTCTGTGATGGAATGGAGTATGCACCGCCTGCCGTGGCCGATGAGACGTGACAAAGCTGGCTCTGGGAAGCATGCGCTACCTAGCACCCTGTGCTGTGGCCCAGCGTTGTCCAGACCGCTGTGGTCTTAGTCTCTGAATTCTGGGTCCGGGAGAGGCTGCTTCTAGTGCTCATCCACTGTACTCACCGGGCCCCTTTACATACTCTATTTTCCCTCTGGGTTTGAGTGCTAGTAACCCCAGGCTCGTGTGTCCACTGCTGTCATGCTGCTGGGGAACTTCTGGCCTCTGAGCCAGGCTGGTCACCTCTCTGTGGCTCACTTAGAGGAGGCTCTGGGTGGGCAGTTTCTGGAGCTTGTGGGGAAGGACTTTGAGTGTCTCCTATCAGGCTCTTGACCCACTCTGTTGATACAGTATGTGTCCTGCAGATGCTTTTACAGGGTTAAATGATACCACAAGAGGCAGGGCAGCGGGCTCGACGAGCTCTGTTCTGGTGCGGGCAGGAGGCGGGAGCCCGGATCTGTGCGACTGAAGGTGGGAGACTGGGCTGGGTGGACCTGGTGGTCTGGTGTGGGCAGGAGGTGGGCGATGAGGCCAGCCAGGCAGTTGGCTGAACTGGGGCCTGAGCGGGGATGGGCGCCACAGAGGACCGGAGCTGCAGCAGTTGCTCAAACAGAGCTCCTGGTGTGTGACCCGGAGGTTCTGGGAAGGCAGCTGGCGAGCTTGATGCCCGTCAGGAAGCACGGAGCCACGCGACAGCTGCAGTTGGCCACCGGCTGGCTGGCCAGGCGTTCCCGTGCCCTGCTCCTCCCCATCCGGGGAACCAGAACTGGGGTCTGAGGCCTGAACTAGAGAGGTGGGGACAGGGAGCCGTGGGGGCAGGGAAGGACTCTGTCCCTAAGCTCTCTCCGCCCTTCCCTGTCTGTCAGGTGGGAAGAGGAGTACACGGTGCGGATCCAGCTGCAGGACCGTGTAAATGAGCTCCAGGAGGTGAGGGTGGTGCCCCACTCACTGCCCGTGCTTCCCTGGGTGCCCCTGTCTGGCCGCGACCCTGGCATCACCTCCCTGTCCCTCCTTGTCATCTTTACCTTCTTCCCACCTCAGCAGTGCCACTAACATCAGGGTTTCTCCCAACTGCAGGAAGCCCAGGAGGCTGATGCCTGCCAGGAGGAGTTGGCACTGAAGGTGGAACAGTTGAAGGCTGAGCTGGTGGTCTTCAAGGGGCTCATGAGTAACGTGAGTGCAGCCCCAGGCTTCCCCGAGGGTCAACGTGAGGCTTCTCAGGCCAGAGCAGCAGGCCCTTCTAGAGTTGGCCTGTTGGCTTCCTGTCCATGCCTCCTCCCCTTCTATTTGCTCCCCTTCCCTTTTCCCCTAGCCACCCCAACTCCAGAGAAAGAGAAGGAACAAAAGTCTTGGTGTTGCATCTCAGAGGTGGTGCAGCTTCTGAGGGCCTGGGGTTGCAGAGCAGTTAGCGAGTGGCTTCTGGGGTGGAGGCTCTGCGGCTGGCGCTGGGGCCCTGGGCCAGTTCCTCAGCCTCTGAGGCCTCACCTTCCGTGTGGGGAAAGAAAGGCGTGCACTCTGCAGGAGTATTGTGAAGGTGATCGTGTACTTAGGACAGTGCCCGGCACGCAGCGTTAGCTGGAAGAGTGTTAGCTGTTGCGATTATTACAGTCCTTTCTCCACGCTTATAATTCCCAGGAGTCTCTTTCTCTCTGGGAATCTAAGTTCCAGGAGGATGAGGACTGCTGATCCAGGGAGCCCCTACATGTCCCAGGGAGCCCCTACATGTCCCAGGCACTGGCTGTGCCCTCCAGGGCTTCCATTTGGCCAGGGAGCAGTGGTCGGAGCTGCCATGCCCAGAATATTCACACAGTGCTGTGGGGAGGCCACTGCCACCCAGGAAGAGGGGTGCATTCAGCTCAGGGAGACTCCATGGAAGAGGCACTGGTGCAATGTGGTGGGAGGATGAGGACCTTGCCAGGCCTTATTCGTCCTTGTCTGGAGAACTGGGTGCCTCCTCACTGTTCCCTGCGTTCCCTGGACAGAACCTGTCGGAGCTGGATACCAAGATCCAGGAGAAAGCCATGAAGGTGGACATGGACATCTGCCGTCGCATCGACATCACCGCCAAGCTCTGCGACGTGGCTCAGCAGCGCAACTGCGAGGACATGATCCAGATGTTCCAGGTGAGGACGAAGCTGCCTCCGCTCTCAGGGGTGGGTGGGGCAGGTGGATGCTTCTTCGGTGCCTGGCCCGGAACGCCGGCCCTGCCTCCCACTTGGGGAGCCTTATCCTGGCACCTGGGGCCCTTGTGGGGCTAGGCTGGGGGGCAAGGAGCAGCGTCAGGAGGGGCATTGTGGAAGCTATCTCTAACGCCGTCTCTCCCTTCCCCCCCTCTCTCCTCTGTCTGCTTCCTCTCCTCTCTTCCTCTCATCTTCTCTTGCTTCCTCCACAGAAGAAGCTGGTTAGTTTGATCTCATGCAAGCTTATTAATGTCCCAGTCCCCGTTTCTAAGCTGCCTAGGCCTCCTGGCCCCCAGTTAGGGCCCGCTGGGCTCTTCAGCACAGATTTTTTTCTCCCCTTTCTCTTTTCCTTGCTCTTCCCCCTTTCTCTCTCTCTCTCTCGTTCTCTTGACTGCATTTCTTTCTCTCCCTTCTCCCCCGGCTTTCCAGATCTGGATGTCATTCAGGTTCTCCTTTGTACACATTGCACCCTCATCCTCCTTGCAGCCTAAAGCTTTTTTTTTTTTTTTTAGTTGAGTCATTTAATCAAAAAGGCTTTTTTTAGAAAAAAAAATTCCTCTTGAGCCCTCATGCATATCTGACTGCGGCCCTAACAAGCCCTTCCTCCCTTGTCTGACCACTCTCTTTCTCTATTTCTTCTTGTGCTGCCTTCTCAGTCTGCAGCCCTGGCCCCTGCTGTGTGTCTGTGTGTCTGGCCCTTGGTGACTGTCTGTGTTTCTGTTCCTGTCGTTGTAACTGTGACTTTTCTCTCTGTCTGCCCCACCCTTCCTGCTGGTTCACGCTTCTCCCCCGTTCCCGCCCTCTCTGCCCGGCCTCCCGCTCCCGCCCTTTCTCCTCATGCACCCGGCCTCGTCTCTGTAGTCTCTGCACTTGTCTCCCATTAAGGTCCCATCCATGGGGGGGCGGAAGCGGGAGCGCAAGGCTGCCGTCGAGGACGACACCTCCCTGTCGGAGAGTGAGGGGCCCCGCCAGCCTGATGGGGATGAGGAGGAGAGCACAGCCCTCAGCATCAACGAGGAGATGCAGCGCATGCTCAACCAGCTGTGAGTCCGCAGGCCGTGCTCCCGCAGCACCGATGCCACAGCAGCCCAGGAGGCCGGAGCTCCCCAGTCCCCTGCCAGGACGAGGCCCCGCTTGCCCTGACACCCGGGTTCCCTGTCTCTAGGAGGGAGTATGATTTTGAGGACGACTGTGACAGCCTGACTTGGGAGGAGACTGAGGAGACCCTGCTGCTTTGGGAGGATTTCTCAGGCTATGCCATGGCAGCTGCAGAGGCCCAGGGAGAGGTAACCTCTGCTCCCGGCCTCAGGGCCCTCTGGCTCTGCCTCCAGCCCGACGCCCGGCCTCCCTCCCTCCACTCCTCGCTCTGTCCCCCCATGTGGCTGTCATCCTCTACCTGCGTCTCCCCTCTTCCTTGATCCTTTTGCTTTTCTTTCTCCAGTTTCTTTAACCGGTCTTTCTCTCTCTCTCCCCCTGACTTGGCCCTGTGGAATGCGCCCCATCCCATCCCTCCCTGGCTGGCCTCCCTCGCTTCCCTTTCTACTCCAGCAGCAGGAAGACAGCCTGGAGAAGGTGATTAAAGATACGGAGTCCCTGTTCAAAACCCGGGAGAAGGAGTATCAGGAGACCATTGACCAGATAGAGGTAAGGGCAGGGGCAGAAGCCAGGGGCACAGGGTCGCAGAGGGTTTTGAGTGGGGCCGCAGGCACAGTGGCCTCATCCCTCCTGAGGGACCTTAGAGACCAGGGTCTTGGGAGGAGTGGCCTCTCAGCTGTAGTCCTTCTGGTGGGCTCTGAAGACTCCGGAAGCAGACAGATGTCGGTTCAAATCTCAGCTCTGTCACTTACAATCACTCTGAACTTGTAACAGGTTACTTGTTCCCTCTGAGTCAGTTACTTCCTTTTTTTTTTTTCTTGAGACAAAGTCTCACTCTGTTGCCTAGGCTGGAGTGATCCTCCCACCCCAGCCTTCCGAGTAGCTGGGACCACAGGCGTGCACTACCACACCCAGCTAGTTTTTAATTTTTTCTTTTGTAGAGATGGGGGTCTCCCTGTGTTTCCCAGGCAGGTCTTAAATTCTTGGGCTCAAGTGATCCTCCTGCTTCAGCCTCTCAAAGTGCTGGAATTACAGGCATGAGCCATGTGCCCAGCCTCTGTACCTCTTCCTTCCTTCCCTCCTTCCCTCCCTCCCTCTTTCTTTTCTTTTCTTTTCTTTCCCCCCTCCCTCTCTCCTTTCTTCCTTTTCTTTCTTTCTGACATGATCTTGCTCTGTCACTCCAGACTCACTGCAGCCTCAATCTCCTGGATCCAAGCAATCCTCCTACTTCAGCCTCCTAAGTAGCTGAGACCACAGGCATGTGCCACCACATCCAGCTAATTTTTTGATATTTTATAGAGACAGGGTCTCACTTGTTTTCCAGGCTGGCCTCAAACTTCTGAGTTCAAGCAGTCCTCCCAATTCGGCCTCACAAAGTGTTGGGATTACAGGCATGAGCCACTATGCCCGGCCTCTTTATTTGTAAAATGAGGAATTTAATAAAACTTCCCCTATAGGATTGTTTAGAATATCAGATGAAATAATGCACATATAGAGTTTAGGGCAGTGTCTGGCTCATAGTGAGTGTACCGTAGTGGGGACCGTTTTATTATTAACACCATCAGTGCCGTAGCACTCAGAGATGGACTTGGACATTCCTGTTTCTTCCACTCACTCAGCCTTTGAGGTAACAGAGAAATCTCCAGGCTTTCTCCCGAGCCTTGAAGTACCTTCTAGAGGTACCTAGAGGCAAGTGGCACCTTAAACTCCAGGCTTTAGGAGCTGCAAGAAGGGTGTGTGGAACCACAGAATGGAGGTTGCTGTGGGAGGAGGGATGGACAGGACGCCCATGAGCTCTCCTGCCGTGGTGAGATGGTCATTTCCGGACGCTCTGACTCGGGGAGAGGTCTGGTGCCTTCTCTGACTCTCAACCTCTCTTCAAGCCCATGTGGCAGATTCATACCGTAGTCCCCCCTTATCTGCGGGCATCCGCCAATGGGTGCCTGAAACCAAAGCTAGCACCGAACCCCTGATAGCTTGGGTCCACTCGCTGTCAATGGAACCTGTTTCTGTTCATGTCTTCCACCTACACATTCAGTGCCTTTTCCATCTTAACTAAGCACTTTGCATGCACTGTGGCAGTAATTTTTGCAGTTCGAGGTGTGACAGAAAAACTGGCACAAATTTGTTTTTCCTTCTTTACAATTTCACAGATAGGAGATTCTTTCTTACTATAGATCTTAGCAACCTCAGCATAGGATTCTTTTTCTTATTAAGTTGAAAAGTTTTACTTTTTCACTTAATGGGAGCACATTTTGGCTTCTCTTTGGCATATCCAAATTACCAGCATCACTACTCTTGTGCTTTGGGGCCATTATGAAGTAAAAATAAGGGTTCTTTGAACACAGGCACTGTGATACCGTGACAGTCAGTCTGATCTCTGAGATGGCTACTAAGTGACTAATGGGCAGGCATTGTAGACAGTGTGGATCTCTGGGACAGAGGGACGGTTCACGATTTGGGCTGGAGAGAGTGAGGTTTAGTAGAGATGGGGTTTCTCCATTTTGGTCTCGAACTCCTGACCTCAGGTGATCCGCCTGCCATGGCCTCCCAAAGTGCTGAGATTACAGGCGTGAGCTACCGTGCTCAGCCTAGAGTGAGATTTTATCAGGCCACTCAGAACAGCGTGCAGTTTAAAACTTAGGAATTGCTTATTTCTAGAATCTTTCATTTCATATTTTCAGATCAAGGTTTACCTCGGGTACCTGAAGCCATGGAAAGTGAAACAGTGGATAAGGAGGGAGTGACTTTACCCTTACTGCTTTCACACTGGATGTGTTTGAGAAGGAAGTTGGGAAATTATTTTTCTACATACTAACTCTCCCAACACACATCAAGTTGTCCTGCTCCTGCAAGCAAACCTGGTTTTCTTGGCCAGGTAGACGAGGTTTCCTGGATTTGTGCTGCTACCTAAAGACATGGCAAGGGAAACCAATCCTCCCCACTCTCCTGTCTACGCGGCTCGCCGTTTCCTCCCTCCTGCCTGACCTGGTTCTCGCCTCCCTCTTTTGGTTGGTGGATTTAAGGTCTGCCGTTTTCATTGTGCCTTCAACCAAGTAGGGGCCTTTGCGCAGCCATCTGCGTGAAGAGGAGATCTCAGGCTGCCGTCTCTCCTTAGTCTCCCTGGACCTCAAGTGCCCAGTGTAAAACACGATCTGAATGAACGAAAAGAATATCCTAAATGGAGTCATGCCTTTTAAGCTATTTTCTGCTGGGCGCAGTGGCTCTCCCCTGGAATCCCAGCACTTTGGGAGGCCAAGGCAGGTGGCTCACTTGAGATCAGGAGTTCAAGACCAGCCTGGCCACCAACATGGTGAAATGCTGTCTCTACTAAAAATACAAAAATTAGCCAGGCGTTGTGGTGGGTGCCTGTAATCCCAGTTATTTGGGAGACTGAGGCAGGAGAATCACTGGAATCTGGGAGGCAGAGGCTGCAGTGAGCCAAGAATGCGCCACTGCACTCCAGCCTGGGTGACAGAGCGAGACTCTGTCTCAAAAAAAAAAAAAAAAGGTATTTTCAAGTCATCTGATTCCCCCTCTCTCCCACTACAATGACTTTAGGGCAGCAGTCCTCAACCTTTATGGTACCGGGGACTGGTTTTTTGGAAGGCAGTTTTTCCACTGACCTGAGTGGGGAATGGTTTCAGGATGATTCAGGCACATTATATTTATTGTGCACTTTATTTTTATTTATTTATTTTATTTTTGAGACGGTGTCTTACTCTGTTGCCCAGGCTGGAGTGCAATGGCACGATTTCGGCTCACCGCAACCTCCGCCTCCCTGGTTCAAGTGATTCTCCTGCTTCAGCCTCCTGAGTAGCTGGGAATACAGGCTCGTGCTGCCACACGTGGCTAATTTTGTATTTTTAGTAGAGACGGGGTTTCTCCACATTGGTCAGGCTGGTCTTGCTTGAACTGCTGACCTCAGGTGACCTGCCCGCCTTGGCCTCCCAAAGTTCTGGGACTACAGGTGTGAGCCACCGTCATGGTCTGTGCACTTTATTTCTATTATTATTACGTTCTTGTTATACTGTTAATGACTTGTATAATTATTTCATTTTTTTTACTGAAGATTATTTCATTTTCAGTAAACAAATGAAATAATTATACAAGTCACCAGAATGTGGAATCAGTGGGAGCCCTGAGCTTATGTTCCTGCAACTAGACAGTCCCGTCGGGGGGTGACGGGAGACAGTGACAGATCATCAGGCATTAGATTCTCATAAGGAGCATGCAGCCTAGATTCCTCACATGCACAGTTCACAGTAGGGTTCCCGCTCCCATGAGAATCTAATGACGCTGCAGATCTGACAGGAGGCGGGGCCCAGGCGGTAATGCCAGTGATGGGGAGCAGCTGTAAATCCAGATGAAGCCTCGCTCACTTGCCCACTGCTCACCTCCTGCTGTTGGGCCTGGTGCCTAACAGGCCACAAGACAGGTACCGGTGTGTGGCCTGGGGGTTGAGGACTTCTGTGTTAGGGGAACCTTTAGGGGGACTTGCTGACCTCAGGAGTACCCAAGGTGCCTTTATCTTTGTGACCTTTTATCTCAGGGTCACTAAGACGGAGTAAGGACCAGTTCCTCTGGTAAATCCACTGCCCAGAGTGGCAGGCGGGAGGCAGTTCTTCCCCACTCCTCCTCACCTCTCTGTCTCCTCCCATCTCACCCCCAAGTCTGATCACACAGTGAGCCTGCAGTTTTCAAGGTAGCTTATCAAGGACGTCTCCTGACTTGCACGTTCATCTCCTGACCGCGTTCCTGCTGTAAATTTGTGAATTAAGCGGGGACATAGAATATGCAGACTACTGGTGGCAGTACTAGCCCTGTATTTCAGTAGAATATATTTGGTTCCTTTCCTTCTTCCCAGTCTCCCTGAGTGATGGTTCCAGAACCCAGCCCCCTGCACTCTGGCTTTTCCAAGGTAGAGAAATTGGGGAATAGGCAGCTGATCTGAGTAAGAACTGGTAGCACTGTGTTTTCTCCCTGGGCTGAACAGTCACTGTGTCCTGCTCCTCCCGCTACTGTGGCAGACGAGCCTGCCACTACAGCTGTCCCCACTAGGGCTTCTCACCCACCCAGCTGCCATCTCACCCCACATGTCAGTGTCCTGACCATTACTGTTGTCTGGCCCCGTGGCCTGTTTCCTTCTTTCTCTGAGTTCCCACCACCTCTGTCCAATCCAGGTGATCACAGCTGGCACCCTCCCCGTCCTCTTGCTCAGGCATTCACAAAGGTCACCTCCAGGCAGTTTGATTTTGCCTCCTTTTATGGCCCTTGCCCTTTGTACCCACACCAAAGAGAGGCAGTCGACTGTCCCCGGCCCAGAGCTTGTGCTGCCTGGGCCCTGCCTCTCAGTCCGCCTCAGAGCCTGGGCTGCAGAATGGGCCCTGGGAGGGAGACTGGATTTCTTTGATTCTGAGCCCCATGTTTTCCACGTGTGACATTTCTGAAGTCAGGACACATCTCAGAATCAGTGGCACCTACAACATGGGAGTCTTCCTTTTTAGTGTCTGAGAATGACTTTTAGGTGAGAAAATAAAGTGATGGGAAGAAGATTGGGCCCCTTTCAGCAATGAGCCAAGCTTCTTGTATGCCACAGGTCTCATGGGCACTTCACAGAGTTAAATCCTGTCGAGGTCTGGGTCTGCAGGGATGAGGAAGACCCGTGGCTAACCCTTAAATGAGCTCACAGTGCAGTCAGCACAGCACAGTGGATGAGGAGTGAGCGGAGCCCAGCAGGACCTGATGTGGCCCTGGGGGCCTGTGGATTTACTCCATCCCGCCTGCACTGACTTTCCTCGCCACTCTTACCAGTCTGAATGCAGCCTGCAGCAGTACCTTTACATTCCTCCACGGGCAGAGATTTCCAGGAAAACCAGAGGAAATAATAGTGTATTTGGTGCCTTCTGCCTCGGTCTGATTTATTTTAAAATCAGCCTTCAGCAATGGCTGCCTGGGCTCCCAGCCCAGCCACTGCCCTTGGTGTGTTAGCCTCCTGGCGGGGGGAACAGAGTCACTGTGAACCCCACCTACTAACCCCAATGGCCTTGCCTGCCCCACCACAGCTGGAGCTGGCCACGGCCAAGAATGACATGAACCGGCACCTGCACGAGTACATGGAGATGTGCAGCATGAAGCGCGGCCTGGACGTGCAGATGGAGACCTGCCGCCGGCTCATCACCCAGTCCGGAGACCGGTAGGCGCCTCCCCTGAGGTCTGGAGCCTTCCAGGGGGACGCAGGGAGGAGAAAGGGTGGAACACAGCCCCGAAGACCCTCAGGCAGTGACTGGGTCACATCTTGGTGCGGGGCTGCCCTTTGGGAGTCACCTGGTGTGGCTGGCCCAGACCCACAGCTCTCTCCTGCTTGGCAGTTGGATCACATGGTGTCCATTCATGGCTGGAGGGCTGAAACCTCCCAAGGCCACCAGCTCTGGTGGTTCCTCTGGTTAGAGGCAGTTTAAAAACTGGCAAGAAGAGGCCAGGTGCGGTGGCTCACGCTTGTAATCCCAGCACTTTGGGAGGCCAAGGTGAGTGGATCATAAGGTCAGGAGTTTGAGACCAGCCTAGCCAACACAGTGAAACCTCATCTCTACTAAAAATACCAAAAAAGAAAAAAAATTAGCACCTTTAATCTCAGCTACTTGGGAGGCTAGGCAGGAGAATCGCTTGAACTTGGGAGGCAGAGGCTGCAGTAAGCCAAGATTGCACCACTGCACTCCAGCCTGGGCAACAGAGCTAGACTCCAGCTCAAAAAAAAAAAAATCAAAAAAACTGTCAAGAAACAGAAGAGAAGTAGGGGCAGGTTTTTTTGGGTGTGTGTGTGTGTGTGACGAAGTCTTACTTTGTCACCAGGCTGGAGTGCAGTTGCACAATCTCGGCTCACTGCAACCTCCGCCTCCCGGGTTCAAGCAATTCCCCTGCTTCAGCCTCCCGAGTAGCTGAGAATACAGGCTTGCGCCACCACGCCCGCAAGCCGTGTTTTGGTAGAGACGGGGTTTCACCATGCTAGGCAGGATGGTCTCCATCTCCTGACCTCTAATTGCCCCGCTTGCCCCACCCCCACCCTGCGCGCCTCAGCCTCCCATGCTGGGATTACAGGTGTGAGCCACCGCACCTGACCTCAGCCTCTGGAGTTCCCAAGACATAGGCGGGGCCCATTTCCCAGTCAGGGTGGGGTTGGAAAGAGTTCCCTTCCTGACGCCCCGCCCTCACCTCTGGTGCTCCTCACCTGCTGCCAGAGGCGGCAGGAAGAGGAGTGCCGACTTCAGGATTCCTGCCTGCCCCAAGGTTGACAACTGGTGTTTTTTTCTAGAAAGTCTCCTGCTTTCTCTGCGGTCCCGCTTAGCGACCCGCCGCCACCGCCGCCAAGCGAGACTGAGGACTCAGATCGCGATGTCTCATCTGATAGCTCCCTGAGATAGAGACCTGACTCCCCCTTGCACGCCCCGCCCCGGCCCGAGATCCTCTCAGCTGGGAGCTCAGCGAGGCAGAGGGTGGGACTGCACAGAGGGGAGCATCACTTGCACCACTGCACGAGGCCTGGCCCCTGGGGACTGGGGCGCTCCTCCCTCAGGCTTCCTCCTCGGTCTTGGCTTCTCCTGGGCTCTGGGGTGTCTGGAGCTAGGCTTGGCCCTGCCCTTCCGGAGCCATTTCCACCACAGTTGGGGCTCTCCTGCCTTCATGTGTGGGTGTCTGCTACTTCCCCATCTTTAAAATGCTGCCAGAGCGATTACAGCCCCTCACCTTGTCCACGTGTCAGGAATGTGAATGTAGGACCTTTCCTCCATCACTGTTGTCTGGAGCCGGCTCACTGTCTTCCGCACTGGTGCTAACTGGCCCAGGCACTGGAGTGGAATGAATGCAGCTGGAGGCTAGGCGTGGCCACTGCAGCACACGCAGTTGGAGAGGGCTTCTGTCCCCGTTAGTGTGGAGGGCATCGGGGCTGGCCGGGGCACCCTGTCCCTGCTATGGTTCACGTGCTCATGCTGTCCACCTGCCGGGTGGAATATATGTGGCTGTGGCCCTCTCATGGAGGCGCCGTGCTTTAAAGAGGCCTTAGTGCCCGGGATGGGCACAATATCTTGAAGGGAGGTGGGAGCTCTTGCTCTCCTGGTCACTGCAGAATGACAGAGAAGGCGAAGCTCTGTGCATGCATGCGCGTGTGCGTGCGCGCTGGCTTAGGGTCTGTTTCTTTTAAGTATCAGCTAAAGATGTGCCTCCTCTGTGTCTGTCATACACTGAGACCAATAGGCTAAGGTGTCCTTGACTCTTGGAAAAGCCTGGAGAAACTGGGGAGATGTGATTCATAATGCCTCCATATAGGAGGCTGTGCTGAGCTGACATTCGAATGGATTCTTTAATAATAATGAAACTGGCGAGTATGTTTGGTGTTACTGTTTCAAGCACTTCCTAATATTAACTAGTTTGAACTCTGAGGTAGGTACTTCTTTTTAATTTTTTTGAGATGATGGAGTCTCACACTCTGTTGCCCAGGCTGGAGTGCAGTGGCGTGGCCTCAGCTCACTTCAGCCTTTCGAGTAGCTGGGACTACAGGTGCGTGCCATCATGCCTGGCTAAATTTTGTTTCAGTAGAGATGGTGTTTCAGCCAGGCTGGTCTCAAAACAACTTCTGACCTCAGGGGATCCACCCACCTTGGCCTCCCAAAGTGCTGGGGTTATAGGCGTGAGCACTCTAACTGCCCAAAGCAGGTCCCAGCTCCATGCCTTGCCCCTACCCAAGCTCCCCTAAGGATGATGATGGAAATAAGAAGTCACCCTAACAAACACACAGTTCATCTTCCTCAAAACTGTATGAAGTGGGCATTAACCTTACGGATTTTTAAAAATTATATAGTGCTTACCATCTTGGGCATGGATTTTAAGTACTTAGTGTAGCTAGATAAATCCTGCTGAAGACCTTAGGGGCTGGCCACAGTCACATCCTTATTTTGCAGATAAGGTACAAGGGCACAGAAGGCAGGAGCGCTTGCTCAAGACCTCACAGCTGCAGAGGCCAATTGCCTGCTGAAGCTCAGCTCTATTAACCAGTCACCATCAGAACCCAGTGTGAGCCCTGACTTCCACCAGCCAGTCACCCTCCCTGGGGTTGCCCAAAGAATAGATTCTTCCATGTTCAGCCAACAGCAGATAGATAGCCTAGGACTGGAGCAGGGAGAGGAAAAGGGCTTGTTCTCTCAAGCGGTGGTGCCAGCTTCCTGTAGCACTCAGACCTCTAGAGGAGCAGGAAGCAGATGGTTCTTGAAGCAAGCAAGGCTGTTTGGAGGCCCTACCCTCGATTTGAGGGGGATGTACCAGGTCCCTCCCAGCAAGAATGTCTCACCTTACACCAGCCCAGCTTCCCTCCCCTCTGCCCTAGACAGGATAAGACAGGACAAAGAACTGGCTGAGCACAGGGGACTTTATTGATGGTACACGACAAGGTGGGGCTCCCTAGGCCCCTCCCTCTTCAAGGGGTCTGCATGGAAACTGTGAGGAGGAACAATTCAGTGTGGTGGGGGACTCAGTGTGGTAGGGACTCCCCAGCAGTGAGGGCCTCTCTTCCTCTCGTGCTCTTGCTGGGGCTGGTGGTCCAGGGGTCTTACTCCTTGGAGGCCATGTGGGACATGAGGTCCACCACCCTGTTGCTGTAGCCAAATTCATTGTCATACCTAGAAGATGAAGAGTTGTTAGGGCCTTTTTCTGAGCCAGCCACCAGAGGGCACCAGTTCCCACATCACTTTTTAAGAGCCTGACTACCAGCCCTAGCCACTTACCAGGAAATGAGCTTGACGAAGTGGTCGTTGAGGGCAATGCCAGCCCCAGCATCGAAGGTGGAAGAATGGGTGTCACTGTTGAAGTCAGAGGACACCACCTGGTGTTCAGTGTAGCCCAGGATGCCCTTGAGGGGGCCCTCTGACGCCTGCTTCACCACCTTCTTGATGTCATCATATTTGGCAGGTTTTTCCAGACGGCAGGTCAGGTCCACCACTGACACGTTGGCAGTGGGGACACGGAAGGCCATGCCAGTGAGCTTCCCGTTCAGCTCAGGGATGACCTTGCCCACAGCCTTGGCAGCGCCAGTAGAGGCAGGGATGATGTTCTGGAGAGCCCCACGGCCATCACGCCACAGTTTCCCGGAGGGGCCATCCACGGTCTTCTGGGTGGCAGTGATGGCGTGGACAGTGGTCTGGAAGAGGAGGGATTGAGGCCCTGCAGAGCGCTCCCCACACCACCCCTCTACCTCCCTCCCCACCTTGGATGGAAATTATGGGAGAGCCAGTCCCCAGAACCCCCCAACCCCCAGGGTTGTATGCCATGGCAGGGAGGAGCCAATTCTGGATGAAAAAGGCAGGAGCGTCAGTCTCGTTCGGCATCTCATACCATGAGTCCTTCCACGATACCAAAGTTGTCATGGATGACCTTGGCCAGGGGCGCTAAGCAGTTGGTGGTGCAGGAGGCATTGCTGCAAAGAGGGAGGAGGGGCAAGTTAGGGGAGCACGTCCACAGGGTGCCAGGCTGGCTGCTTCTCCACTGGCCCTGCCTTCCTCACCTGACGATCTTGAGGCTGTTGTCATACTTCTCATGGTTCACGCCCATCACGAACATGGGGGCATCAGCAGAGGGGGCAGAGATGATGACCCTTTTGGCTCCCCCCTGCAAGTGAGCCTGGAGCAGAGAAAGTAGACAGTTACAAACCTGGGTTCTGCCTCTGCAGGGCTGAGTCAGCTTCGCCTCCTGCGGGCCCTCGTGCACTCACCCCAGCCTTCTCCATGGTGGTGAAGACGCCAGTGGACTCCACCACGTACTCAGCGCCAGCATCGCCCCACTTGATTTTGGAGGGATCTCGTCTATGGGGGTGGGGGGAGACAGGGACAGGACAGTATTGAGAGACATGAGATTACCATATACCCAAGGGGGGCACACCATTCTAGCTGCCTCCCCACAGCACATTTCTTCCGTCTGTCTTCCACTTACTCCTGGAAGATGGTGATGGGATTTCCATTGATGACAAGCTTCCCGTTCTCAGCCTTGACAGTGCCATGGAATTTGCCATGGGTGGAATCATACTGGAACATGTAGACCTGAGGAACATGTGAGGGTATGAAGGGGCTGCCCATCAGCCAGGCAGCTCCTCCCATGCCAGCTTTGGGGCAGCACTCACCATGTAGTTGAGGTCAATGAAGGGATCATTGATGGCGACAATATCCACTTTACCAGAGTTAAAAGCAGCCCTGGTGACCAGGCGGCCAATACGACCAAATCTAAGACACAAGAAGGCATAAGGAGGGGAGGATTCCCAGTGTGTGTGAGCGGCCCTAGGCCACCTCCCCATTAAGAGGGTGAATGTAGCATATTCTTACCCCTAGGAGGGCCTGAATTTTATCTCCCTTGAGCTTGCCTGCCAGGGTGGCCTAGCTTTACAGCATGGCTCCAAATGAAGGCGCCACTGCTGCCCAACACCCCCAGTCATGGGAAGCCCTTCTCGGAGAAGTGGCCATGTGGGGCACTGCCAACCCACAGCCTGGGCACAAGCTTAGCACATGGCATTCATCACCCCACTATGCCCCAGGAATACTTGCTGCTGCCTGGCTCAGCTTCAGGCTGCACCCTTTAGGGAGAAAACACTTTACAGTCAGCATCACCAAGCTCAAAGGGCAGGAGTAAAGGTCAGAAATTAACTGGACAGGGCAAGCCCACCCCCTTTCCTAAGTCCCTCCTACAAAAGGGACAGAGATGAGGGAAAAAGCTGTTTTTTAACCCCCTAGTCCCAGGGCTCTGATTTGCCATGTTTCTTGTCCTTCCTAGCTCTTTTCCAGAAATCAGGCGTGGGAGCAACAGGTATGTGTATGTGCGTGGGAGGAAGAGGATGGGAGAGAATCCAAGCCCAGGCCCCCAGCTACAGAAAGGTCAGCAGCTATATTTAACCTCAGACCAGGGTGCAGTGGGAGATCCGGTTTCTGGAAGACGGAATGGGGAAAAGGGCAGGTTTCCCAAGGCTCTGGGACACCCAATCCTCTCGGTGACATTTACAGTCTGGCCTTTGGGGTCGGGTCAATGGTAGGCTAGCAGGGGAAGAGCAGGCGCCGCAGGATGGGGTCCCCGCCAGAGGGACCATTTTGAGGTGGAAATGTCCTTTTCCACCCCCATGCATGACTCAGCTCCCCCAGCTAGGCACCAAGTCACAGCCACACCTCTGGGAGGAGGCGACACATGAGGACCTCTATAAACACACTTCTTTGATTTACCAGAGAATGATCTAGGAAAAGCATCACCCAGAGGGGACATCGGGCTTGCGGGTCAGTGGCCGGCAAGCCTTGCTCCACCTGACTTCCTCGGCACAGGCGACTCCACCCACCGAGGCAGAAGCGTTGGGTTAGTCACCAGCAGAATTTCCTAACGGTGGCCCATTCATTTCCTTCCCGGTTGCAACATGGCGCCCGCTCTACCGCAGGGCGCAGCCTCCAGACAGGGATGCACCCGCTGCGCACTTAGCATCCCTGGGCCTGCGGGGCCAGAGGCCGTGGGGGAGGGGCTCCTCTGCGACACGTGACCCCGCAGAGCGCGAAAGGAAAGAAAGCGGCCCCAACTAGGGGTCCGGATCGGAAGGAATCCCGGGCGGGAGTGGGGACCTCCGGTTCCTGGGGACGAAAGGAGGAAGCCTCCGGGCAGATGGCGCCGCAGGGGCGGAGCTGCACAGGGCGCCACAGCTTGGGTCCGGGGCTCCGCCAGGTCCTAGCGCTGACCTTGAGCTCTCCTTGCGGGGGGGACAGCCACCCCACCCCCACACGACTGCAAAGACCCGGAGCCCGCGAGACTCGTGGACGCAGTTCGGGGGCGGCTGCAGCCCAGGGCCCCCAAGCCACCTGCGAACTCACCCGTTGACTCCGACCTTCACCTTCCCCATGGTGTCTCAGGGATGTGGCTGCGCGGAAGGAGAGGACAGTGAGGGCCAAGCGGCACCGGCCGACGCCCACACCTCCCCCCGCAGCCATTCAAGCCTCCATGCCCAACCCGCGCCGCAACACGTCCTCCGCACGCCTCTGCAATGCGGAGGCCGCCCGGGCCCGAGTCCACCCCGCAGCGGCGCAAACACACACGGCCCGCGCCCGCGCCCGCCCCTGCCGCCTTCAGGCCGTCCCGGCCCTCCCGGGGTCCTCTCCGCCGGTCTTCACCTGGCGATGAAAGGCAAGCGACGGCTATCTGTGGAACCGGAGGAGCAGAGAGCGCAGCGGGGCGATGCGGGCTGAATTTATAGGAACGGGGGGCGTGGCAGCAGGCAGTGACTCAAACCCCGCCTTCCGCCCGGCTCAGCCAGTCCCAGCCCGAGGGCTCGAGGCCTGAGCTACGTGCGCCCGTAAAACCGCGAGTAGTCGGGCCCGCTTTTTTCAACCCCCCGGCACCCCTCCCGGAGCTGCCTAGTTCAACTGGGCACTCACCAAGCGTGTGGGCCCCGGCAGAGAGGGGGAAGGGACTGAGATTGGCCCGATGGGAGGTGATCGGTGCTGGTTCCCAGGACTGGACTGTGAGCAGGCAAGAGATTAGGGAGTCGAGGACGGGGGCCCTGGGGAGCCAGGGACGTTAACCTTTCACGCACGGATGAAACGAGGACTTTGGGAGCGACTGAGATGGGGAATTGGAGCCAAAGCCCGGCACAGCTCGCGGCTGCACGCGGCCGGCCCCCTCCCCTTTCTTTCAAAGGCTGAGAGGCGGGAAAGTTGAGGAACTTCTCCTCGAGGCTCTGCGGTAGTGACACCGGAAAGCTGAGGCAAAGGCCTAGGAGGGGTCCTGGGGCCACGGCGGGCCCTTCCCAGCCCCCACTCCCCCCTCCCCATCTCCTGGCTCCTGGCCTCTCTGGGACCGAGGCCTGGGCTGGGCACTGGGCGGTGGGGACCTGGAAAGGAAGGAGGCTTGGGAGGCGGCTTGAGGGGGAGGTTTCTGCACGAAGGTCACGGTGTCCTGCAGCCCTGTAGCCTGGACCTGATAATTACGGCAGACAATCCAGGCCCTGTGTGCACCGGCGGTTCTCCCCGGGCTGTGGCAGAGGGGGAGGACAGGATGGCTGGTGGGGGCCCACAGGCCTCCCACAAAGTCACTCCTGGAAACCTGTGGGCTGTGCTGCCCAGGGTGAGAGACAGCGTCCCTTTCACTCCATCCAGCCCGGGGCGAAGAGCGGGAAGTGAGGGCGGAAGTCCCTCCCCGCCCTGGAACGTGCAGGCAAGCCGGGAGCCAGGGACGCCCCTTCATTGCCTGCGCCGGCGGGAGGCGAGGGTGATATTGAGGGCAGGGTGAGTCAAGAAGACGGAAAAAGTGGGAAAAGAGGTCTTGGGCACACGGTGGGAAGAGGCCCCTTGCCCCTTCACACAGGGGATCCATTCCCCTCCTAGGAGGGTAGAGGGCCAGGTTTGTGAGTGTTGGATGAAAGGGTGTGGAACACTTGGAAGGATTTGAAGGGGGTGGGGTGGGGTGGCCTTGGCCCATCAGCAGGTGCCTGGGAGGGGGTATCCCGGGCCTTTTTGCTGGCCCAGCGTAACCTGACACCAGCCCCCTGCCCTTCTAGCTAAAAGCTGGTTGCTAAGTTTAGCCGGCCTGGTGATAATCTTTGCTTAAAAGGCACGCACAAGACTCCAGTCGCTGTCCCTGCCTTTCTGGGATTGCCTTCCCTCCTTAGGACCCAGAGCCAGGCTGTCCTCATCTGGCTGCCACTGGCATGGTTGGTGTTGGTTTTTCACGATGATCACCCAGAGCAGAGTAGCAAGAGGGTCCCTAATGGTGGAAGGAGTGGGACGGAGGAGTGGAGGAAGCCCCACCTCTGAACCTCTGACTCAGCTATTCCTGCAACCAGGACCATTAACCCTTTCCCATCAAGAGCCTTAAGAGCATCTCCATGCTCCTGCGCCACCCAAGCGTGATTCCGAGGCGCCATCTTCCCCTTTGCCTCATGCTTGTCATTTTTCATTACTGTCCTCTCCTCCCTGCAAAAGAGGGAGCTCAGTGCCCAAGGAGCACTACTGACGTAGCATGCTGTTGTCATGACAGCAGAGGCACCAGTGTGGTCACGACAGCCCGCTCACAGCCTCCCATTCTAGGTGACTCAGCAGAGGAGACTTGGGGAGCTGGAAAAGGGTGGGCAGGCTTCAGGGGGCAGCCCACCCCTTGCAGACCTGGGAAGAGTTAGGAGTGCCAGGAAACAGACCATGTCTCCTGCAGAGCTGGAGGGGATCACGACCTGACCTTCCATCAGCCTGGCCCGGTCTGCTGCCAACCTTCGGAGATGGGATTAGGGAACACGAGTAGGGGTGGGGTGGGGTACATGGAGGAAAGCAACCCTTGGTCTAGAGCAGGTTTTCTCAACTGTGGCACTATTGACATTTTGGGCTACGTAATTCTTCGTTGAGGGGCCGTCCTGTGCACTGTAGGGTGTTTAGCAACATCGCGGCTAAATAGATGCTGGTAGCATTCTTCCCCCCAGGCTGTGACAACAAAGAGGTCCCCAGGTGTTGTCTAATGTTCTCTGGCAGGCACAATCACCCCCGGTTGAGAAGCACTGATCTGGAGCCTCAGCCTCAGCACTGCATAATTCTCCCCAGAGAGGCCGGGAGGTTGAGAGGGGAAAGGTGGCAGTGACGGGAAGGAAGCTCATCTGCGATCCCGGGACAGGCCCTAGGATTCCGGGCTCACTCATCTCTCTCTGGACTGCTAACCCTCTCTGCTGCATGAATCTGGGCTAATGAGAAATATGAAATAAAGACAAGCTTAGAAAAAAATGTCTAAAAGTATATAAAAACATTTATTCATTAGAAAACAAGGAGATTGGCAAACATATATTCCAAAGTGAAAGCACCTCAACACAGTTCAGTTAGGCTAATTTAAGAGAAAGGCCTTGCATTTTAACGACTGTGTATTTTTTTTTTAAAAAGAAGACAGACAAGTATTTTACAAGGGGCACAGAATTAGAATTCCAGGTCACCGTACAAGATACCCTGCACAGGGAGGTCAGGAATGGGCAAGGCCACTCCTAGGATCTGAGCCTGCGAGCCGATGCTCTGAGAATGGGGGTTGTTTTCTTGGGTGTCTCCTCTTCTGTCATCTCTGCTGAAAGATCTATGCAAAGAATTAGGGGAATAAGAAAAAGCTGAGTCACAAAGATGGTGAAAAATAGATTTCAGAGAACAATTGTACGCCACACTTCAGAAATAAAATCCCAGCTGTATAGGGGAGGCTCTTATGGGGCATGGGGCAGAGCATCTACATGCGGCCCCCACAGCAGGTCCTATGGAAACCAGCTCTCCACACCCTAGCTGTGTGCCTTCGGGGCGGGGGACATGCGGGAGCATCATACCTTCCTCACTAGACTCATCACTTGAGAAGACAATTTTGGGTTTCTTTTTGGAAGCTCGCTGCTTGGTGTTTGGATGGCGACGGGTAGTACGGCGGGGCTCTGGTGTGACAAAGTCACTGTCTGAGGCTGCAGAAGGCGGAGGCTGGTGCCTAGAAACTAGAAGAGGTAGAAAGACACAATTTTAAAAAGAAATTTAGAAACAAATCCTGCAGGAGGGGAGGGCACAGGCTGCCTGACGTACCAGTGGATGATTTTTTGGCTGACGGGGCTCTCTGGCTACCTGCTTGGCTAATCTCAAGCTCCTCAATTCCATCCAAACCTCTGGTATGACAGGCCCGAAGCTTCTGCTCAAATTCATCTATTATAGCCTGGAGGGAGAAGAGGAGATTCAGAGCAGGCCTGAAAACAGTTACTACTTTTTTTTTTTTTTTTGAGACAGTCTCACTCTGTTGCCCAGGTTGGAGTGCAGTGGCACGATCTCGACTGAGTACAACCTCTGCCTCCTGGGTTCAAGTGATTCTCCTGCCTCAGCCTCCTGAGTAGCAGGGATTACAGGCACCCGCCACTATGCCCAGCTAATTTTTTGTATTTTTAGTAGAGACGGGGTTTCACCATGTTGGCCAGACTGGATTTGAACTCCTGACCCCATGATTCACCTGCCTCGGCCTCCCAAAGTGCTGGGATTACAGGAGTGAGTCACTGCTCCCGGCCACAGTTACTTCTATGATTAAAAAGAAACAAGGCCATGAAAGACATGGAGGGCCTTGAATGCACATTGCTAAGTAAAGGAAGCCAGGCTGACAAGGCTCCATACTGTCTCATTCCAATGATACAGTCTGGAAAAGACAAAGCGATAGTAGCAGTAAAAAAATCAGTGGTTTCCAGGGGTTGTGGGGAGAGAGAGAGACACAGATGGAGCACGGGATTTTTAGGGCAGTGAAACTCTTCTGTATGATACTGCGATGGTGGATGCATGTCATTACATATGGTGAACCCCAATGTAGACCATGACTTTGGGAGATGATGTGTCCATGTAGGTTCAACTGTAACACGTGGACCATCCTGGTGCAGGATATTGCAGGTGGGGAAGGCCGTGAGGTGTAGGATCAAGGGGTAGATGGGAACCCCCTGTACTTTCTGCTCAATTTTGCTTTGAACCTAAAACTGCTCTGAAAAAGAAAGAAAATCTATTAAAAACAAAGAAGAATTGGATGAGATGCTGCTTTGGTTGTGTTTTTGGAATTAAAAAAAAAAAAAAAAGAATTGGGCCGGCGTGGCCTCACGCCTGTAATCCCAGCACTTCAGAAGGCCGAGGTGGGCGGATCACAAGATCAAGAGATCGAGACCATCCTGGCCAAAATAGTGAAACCCCATCTCTACTAAAATATAAAAATTAGCTGGGCATGGTGGCGCGTGCCTGTAATCCCAGCTACTCGGGAGGCTGAGGCAGGAGAATTACTTGAACCCGGGAGGCGGAGGTTGCAGTGAGCCGAGATCACACCACTGCACTCCAGCTTGGCGCCTGGTGACAGACCAAGACTCTGTCTCAAAAAATAAATAAATAAATAAATAAAAATAATAATCAGAGACAGAAAGTTCTGGTCTTGGGTCACTCTGGCAATTTGGTTGCAACCAAGCTGGGGATAAGTAGGATGGGAATGCGACTGCAAGAACTAGGATGCTGCCTAGGGTCAGCAGACGTGGGAACCCGACAGGCGCTGAAGTGTCCCGGGCTGCTCACCTTGCCGTCAGGCTTGGCCCCACGTCGCAGCTTGCCCACAACTGACAAAAAAGCACTGAAGATGGACTCATCTGACAGCTTGTCTCCAAAGCAGTCAAAATTGTCAAGCATCTTGCGGAGGCCTCGCTCTGTGAGGGGCAGCTGTGACACACAGTAGGCCAGGTCCCGCTGCTGCCGCTCAGTTCTGCAGATAGGAAGGGCTTTGTGAGGAACTGTGAGATGCAGCTAGCAAAGGCTCAACCTGCCCCATCAGCCTCCCCAGTCCCAGGGATACCACAGGGAGAGCGGGGGATAGACCGACGGGGTGGGGGACAGGCCTCAATCCCCTGCAGGGCCCCCCTTAGCACAAAGGAGTCTCAGGGAGGGTAGCATACCGGGCTGTGCGGAATCGCTGACACAGCTTTTCCACCAGGCTCTCTGTCTGCTTGTCCTTGGTGATGTAGGAGAGGAGCTGCCTGCAGGAAGGGGAGATGAGGATGTGTGACTGGCCCAGGGCCAGCTCTCCCATCCACTAAGACCAACTCCGGACCCTCCTCAGCACCAGTCTGTCTTCTCTGATGTTCTCTGCCATGGCCCCTGCCTGCCTCACCACTCCCCTTGCCCTGTCCCATTCAGCAGAGAAGGACCCCCCACCTCAGGAATTTTCACTGTGAATGGAAATTAACAGGAGCAGCTGCTATGTAGTGAGTGCTATTGTATGCCTGCTACCATGTTAGGAACTTTATCTTATTTAATATTTTCAAGAACTAAGAGTTAAGTATCATCAGCCTCAAAAGAAGTGGAAATAGGCACAGAGAGGCTAAGTTATTGCAGAAGGCTGTACAGCTAAAAAGTAGCCAAGGCGGAATTCAAATACAGGTGTGTCTGCTTCCTAAGCCCCTGCTATGTGGAAAATGTGCCCCAAGCGCCCGGGGAACAATACTTCATGATGGTGTGGAAAGGCTCTTCCTCCACCCCCAGCTCAGGGTCTGACAGGCGGCTGATGATATCTGGAAGGAGATTATAGATTGCGTTGCCCTGTAAGACAGACAGAGCCATGTTAATTAAAGAGACGAGGTGACCTACATATTCCCTCTGCAGCAAGCCCTCAGTGCCTCTCTGCCTCTCACCTTGTGGGAGAGCTCGTTGAAGAAGTTCTTGGCCAGGGCAGCAATCTGAGGCCCGGGGTCGATAAGCAGCACCGCCATCTCGCTCACCTGCCCCTTCACCTTCACCATGTCCTTGAGGATCAGGTGGGTCATCACCAGCCCTGCTGTTTTCCGCACTTGCTGAGCAGGGTCCCGGAGGCTAGGAATGGAATTGCAGGCTGTGGGGACCAAGACCTCTGGACTACACCCTAACACTGGTAGAAAAGGCCCTCAGCAGGAATCAATTACCCCATGCTACGCCACTCTGGAAGCAGTCAGAAAGCTGTCTAGAGTTGAAAGCTGGAGTGAGGGAAAGAGGTGAAGCTTCTAACCAGAAATGTCAGTCCCACTGGGGTGACTCTTAGCCAGGGGCCTGTATAGGTTAAGTATCAAGCAAATGTTCCAGGTGATGCCAAAGCCTAGGGGAAGAGTCCTGGTGATTATCACACTGGCTCTGAACAGACTCTGGAGCTCTGGGGAATGGCTACCATGTTGTGAGGGGTCTCTTACCGAGCATATAGATGAGGAGTCCAGGGGTCCACCAGATTGGGAAAGCGGATGGCCAGATCCCCAGTGGCAACCATGAGGTTAGACCGGACAATGGGAAGTGGAGACTTTTCTAGCATGGTGAACAGAAGACGAAGCTGGGAGTCGCAGAAAGAGGCACTAGGGGCAAGAAGAGGACCATCAGGGAAGCCACTTCATCCCCATCTTCCTCGAGAAGGTGATAGCAGCCCCAGGGCCTACCTGGTCATGCAGAACTTGCCAAGGGCAAGTGAAGCAGCTGCAGAGAGGTCGGGGTTGCTGTAGAGGCCTGGGTTGTTGCAGACTTTAAGCAAGAGTGGAACAAAGGCAGCCAGGGTCTGTTTGCCTGTTGGAAGAATAACTGCAGGTTTGGGACAGGTTATCTCAGTTGGGGAGAAACTGCTGAGTGCAGCAATTTTTCTTACCATCCAACAGTTCCATCTCACAGATGCCGCGGATCAGTTCTGCCTCCGTGTCATCTGCTGTTGCCCCAACCAGCCCCAGCTCCTCCTCCATGGTGGTCTCAGAGCTTGTATTCTAAAAGGAATGATGCCGGGGACCACGGATAAGTAGAGACAACATTTCTGATTCCAGCCCATACTTTATTTTGCACGAACAATGTGAAGAAAGGCAAATTCTACAAAAGCATTTAGGGAATTACCAAATGTCTGTCAAGAGAAAGGATTCCTGAATTAAACAGGGAAACAATGAGGTCCCTGTTTTTGTTTTTAAGTTGCCAAAGCGTGTTTCTACACCTTCCTCATGGAAGACATAACAACTTCCTATACAGGGTAAACAGATGGATCATGTCAGACAATGCTTCAAAGTCACAGAGAAGGTCAGACTTTTCTCCAGTGCTGCAAGGCTCTATATCTTATTTGTCTGCAAGACATCACTGCCTCTAGCGGAGAGAACACAAGGCCCCAGTGGGGCCAGGCCAGTAATGAAGGCTGGTGGAAAAGGCGGGCGGGTGTGTGCATGTTCTAACAAACCCTGCCTCAGACAAAAAGCCTCTGTTTTATGCTGAGGTCTCTAACTCCACACTCTGCGTTTACCTAAATCTTTCCTTCCTGGGTGATCACTGATAGTTTCATCATGTTCACACGAATCTTTCCTAGGGTAGTAGCTATAGAGAGGCAGAAACTCTTCGCTTCATGTAATAGCAGAGGAGCAGATTGCCAGAAGGGGATCAGCTCAGTTCCGAGCTGAGGTAATGAAATAAATCTGGGACGTGCTTAGGACAGTCACACACCTTCTCCTTGGGATCTTTGGTCTTGTGCTCCTGTTCTTCCCGGAGAACTCGGCGCCGACAAAGCTCTCCACTCACTGCCTGCTCCAAGTGGACCAGCTGCTGCAGAGCCACATCCCCAGCCAGGGACAACAGGTTCATCAACATGAAAGTGGGGAGCATTGCGGGGGACTCCTCTGGAGGAGAGGGAGAGGGAAGGCAGGGCAAAGAGACATCCTTAAGTCCCATCAAGCCTGAATCTGGTTTTTACTGATCTTCCCCTTGCTCACATGCTATTCAAACCAGTGAAGTAGTAAGAGATGAGGGTGGGAACTGGCCCAACTTCGACTTGGACAAACAAGGGCTGTTGTAGGAAGTGGTGGTGGCAGCAGCTCCCGGCCCTGTAGGAAAACAGAAGCTGGCTGCTGCAGTAGGTCAGCCCTGCCCACTTACTCGGGTCCTCCTGACTGGTTCTTTTCTGTTCTAGCTTCTCCAGGGCCTGTTTTGCACAGCTCTGCAATATCTGGGCACAGATCACTTCGGGGCCCTCTGCCAGTTGGTAAATGAGGGTCACTGCCACCTCTTTGAATGGGATCCAGAGTGGGTCTGGGTGGACAAAGCCTGTAGGGGAGAAGGGAGAAGTTATTCACTGCAACCAAGGGCCCAACTCTGCCCAAGGCCTTTCCTGGGAGCTCACCTTTTGTGACCGTCTCCTGCAGTTGCTCAAACAACCTGTGTTCCTGAGGCAGCCGGAAGGGGGGGTGACGTTTGCCCAGAGAAGGCTGTGGAGAACAAGACAATGTGGGTGCTTGTATAGGGTGGACACGAGGACCTCCACTCTCCTTAGTTTGGAACCATCCCCACATACCTTTCTCCTGTCAGAGATGTTGGCAATGGCATGGCATACCTGCTGGGCCAGCCTGTAGTCCTGTGGAAACTTTTCATCCAGCCCTATGCTCACCAGTGTGTCTAAATTGCTTCCCACAATTTCTGGCTTTCCTCTAGGGGAAGGAAGCCACAGAGTTAAAGGCAGTTATGGGGGGAAGGGCCAATAGGGATAGGTACTAGCACCCCACACAGTGTCTAGAGCCTTGGAACACTACCGGGAGGCTCTGACACAGGGCCAGCCCCTTGGGTCCTGTTGCTTTACTGAATCCCAATACTTCTGCTAGGCAGGAGGGCTGGTACTCTATTTTGTTTTTCATTTAGGTGGCTAACTCACAGCAGAGCTCAGCTGGGCCTCACTGTGATGACTGAAGGAAAAGGAGCCTTCTCAGAACCTTCCTTTGCTCTCCCACCCCACTGCCTGCTGGGGTGGGAGCCTCACCGTGCCATCATGCCAAGAAGCATGACAGAGGAACAGCGTTCTAGAGGAGAGCAGGTGACCTTCTCGGTGGCTCGTTCCCACAGCAGCTGGGTCACTGCTGGTTTCACCTCATCCTTCTGCACAAACTCACAGAGCTAAGGAGAAAAGAAAAAGGGCTTCAGCCAAAAAATAACAATCCCTTTATCTTTGGTCCACTTCTCTGAAGATTATATTGAGAACCTGAAGTGGACAAAAGTAATACTTAGGAATGGAAAAAGAAAGAGGAGGCTCAAAATGTAAAGCAGGGGTTTGAGAGGCCCTTCTCTTTCCATTCTCTACTTTTCTACTCTCATGCCTTCAAAACTATATTTATTCAAGTGACATACCAAAACTGGCCTTTTGAGTTCCACGTGAGTCCATAGTTCTAAGTATGGAGATTTCTAACAGATTTTCTTGCCGTTACCACAAACTTGACATGTCTAACATGGAAGCCATCACCCATCCTTGCCTTTTCATTTTGCCAATGGTATGAACACTCTCTCAGTTACACGTGCTTAAAATTTCAGTCACTCAATTTTTTTTTATACAAATTAGTCACTTGGTCTTATCTATTTTTCCTTTAAAAATCTGTCTTCCATTAAGCCCATTCTGTAGCAATTTCTCCAGTCCCCAAGTCCAGCCCCTCATTACTGCCCACTACAGCAGCCTCCACTGGCCTTCCTGTTCCATAGGTCGGTCTCCCCCGCCTCTGCTTCCCCCAGGTCACTTCTGCTGCACCCCAATTTGCAGGTCTCCCCTGCCTCTTGTAGGGCTTCTGCAGGTAACTGGCATATGACATCATGGGGCGATCGCCACCACCAAGCTGTTTTCTTTTCTCCAGTGAGGAGAAAAATGTGGCTGGCAGGAATGCTCTTCCCAGCGGGAGCTGGAGGTCAGTGCCACCTCCACTCTTTGTGCCCACAATGCAAACGCTACAAAGCAGAATTGTCTCATTCAAATGCCGGGTGCCTGGCTAACAGTTACAGTCCTAGACTCCTGAAGTCATTCAGAGACCTCCACAGTTTAGTTCCAGCCTACATTCCCAACTTTATTATGTTTTCCAGATGATTTTTTTGAGACAGTCTTGCTTTGTTGCCAGGCAGTACTGCAGTGGTGTGATCTTGGCCCACTGCAACCTCCGCCTCCCGGGTTCAAGCAATTCTCTTGCCTCAGCTTCCCGTGTAGCTGGGACTACAGACGCGCGCCACCACGCCCAGCTACTTTTTATATTTCAGTAGAGATGGGGTTTCACTATGTTGGCCAGGATGGTCTCGATCTCTTGACTTCGTGATCCGCCTGCTTCGGCCTCCCAAAGTGCTGGGATCACAGGAGTGAGCCACCGCACCTGGCCTAATTTTTTAATTTTTTGAGATAGAGTCTCACTCTATCGCCCAGGCTGGAGTGCAGTAGCACAATCTCGGCTGACTGCAACCTCCACCTCCCGGGTTTAAGCAATTCTCCTATCTCAGCCTCCTGAGTAGCTGGGACTATAGGCACCCGCCACCATGCCCGGCTAATTCTTAGCAGAGACAGGGTTTCACCATATTGGTCAGGGTGGTCTCGAACTCCTGACCTCAGATGATCTGCCTGCCTCAGCCTCCCAAAGTGCTGAGATTATAGGCATGAGCCATTGTGCCCAGCCAAGAGTATATTTTCTAGAGCTCTTATTGCCCGAGTTTGAATCTCAAACTTTGCCACTAATTAGCTGTAACCAGCTACATTCTTTAACCTCTCTGTGCCTCAGATTTCTCATTGTAAAACGCAGATAATACTACCTCACAGGGCTGCTGTGAGGATTAAACAAGTTACCATGAGTAATGTGAGTGCAAGTGCCTGTCATATATTCAATACCGTATGAGTGATGTTGTTATATTATTGCTATGACAACCATTACCTGTAAAACTTATTCTGGCACTTTATTATCTACCTGCTGCATTGCTCTAACAATGTTCTGTGGTTTTTGACTACCAACTGGCAGGTTCCTTTAAAGTTGGAAACATGAAAACAAAGAGTCTTATACTTCTTTCTGGGACTAAGTAAATTGCGAAATGCATAGTAATAACGCAATAATACTTGTTGAATGAAGAAAAGAAGAAAGCAGGAAGCCTTACAATTTCCTCAAGGCACTGAATGGTCCCAACCGAGGCATCCACGAGCAGCAGAGAGAGATTCTGAATCAAAGCCTGGGCTTTGGCTCTGTGGGAACAGCAGAGATCAGGGGTAATGATAAGACTGGGAAGCTGAACTTGGCAAACAGTGATTAGGGCTATCCCACCACAGTGTCAAATAACTGCTTTCCCTGGGAAACCAGCCCCACCCCAAGCCCCATTATGATGGACTGCCTATGGATCTGAACTCCTCTGGAGAAATGCACCTCTTCCTTTAGGAAACAAGGGAAGTCCTGTGAGAAGCTGACCTTGGAAAAGTCAGCAAAGGCAAAAGCACCCCACAGACCTGGCAGAGTCCCCTTTGGGGTTGAGGTAGAGTTGGCGGTAGGCATTAAGCACAGCTTCCCGGACACCAGGCTCCTTAGACCAGATGAGAGGCAGCATGCGGCGCACCCCAAACAGGGCCTGGGGTACCCCAAATTGGAAGACCATCACAAAGAATTCAATCACCTCCTGCACCACTGAGAGAACATGTACAAATGTCACCCATCTACTTGGCACAACTTCCCCAATACCTAAAGACAGAACCTTTCTGAATGTAGCAAGATGTAAGTGGAGGCCTTCCTCACTTTCCCTGAGAATGTTGACTCCTTCTGTAATGCCTTGTCATGAAATACCACAGGCATTAAAACGTATAAGCTGTAAGTGGCTAGAGGAAGCAAATAGAAATAAAAAACACTGCCTTTTATTTTTTTAAAGACACGGGGTCTTATTCTGTTGCTCTGGCTGGACTGCAGTGGCATGACCATAGCTCACTGCAGCCTCAAACTCCTAGGCTCAAGCAATCCTCCTGCCCCAGCCTTCCAAGTAGGTGGAACTACAGGTGTGTGTCATCACGCCAAGCTAATTTCTGTTTCTTTGTAGAGATGGGGTCTTGCTATGTTGCCCAGGCTGGTCTCGAACTCTGGGCCTCAATCTGTCCTCCTGCTTTGGCCTCCCAATGTATTGGGATTACAGGCATGAGTCATTGCGCCCAACTGAGAACCCCTGCCTTTTAAAGGAGTGGATAAGATATATCAATAAAATATGGGCAGGAACTCCAAGCTCCACGGCCGGGTACAGTGGCTCACACCTGTAATACCAGCACTTTGGGAGGCTGATGCAGAAGGATCACCTGAGCCCAGGAGTTTGAGACCAGCTTGGCCAACATAGGAAGACTCCAACTCTATTATTAATACAAATTTAAAAAATTAAAAAAATACAAAAGAACCCCAAGCCTGTTCTTACAGAAGAGGACTCTGGCATACCTGTAGTTGTGTTTTCATACATCATCTTGCTAATGATGCCAATGGCCTCCGTAATCTTCCGGGAGAAGCTGTAGGCATCCTGCAGATACTGCACCAGCATCTCCTGCTTCACCAGTTCGTCATTTCTCCTCGATTCCTCAGGCTCTGACACACTGGGTTTGTTTTTACAGACAGTCTGTCCTGTGACCATGTTTTCTGTAGACTCCCGGGGATTCTTTTCTTGTGTGGAAGCTGCTGGGCCTAAGGAGTTAGAGAAGTACAGGATGGTTTCATTCAAGGGGATACAGGGGAATCCAACAGCTGTCAACATCCCTGGATATTTATTTATTTTCCTTCTTTTTTTCTTTGGAGATGGGGGTCTCACTCTGTTGCCCAGGCTGTGCAGTGGCATGATCACTGCTCACTGTAGCCTCAACTTCGCTGGGCTCAGGTGATTCTCTCACTTCAGCCTTACAAGCTGGGACTACAGGCGTATGCCACCACACCTGGCTAATTATTTTGGTATTTCTTGTAGAGATGGGGGTTTTGCCATGTTGCCCAGGCTGATCTTGAACTTCTGGGCTCAAGCGATCCTCCTGCCTTGGCCTCCCAAAATGCTAGGATTACAGGCGTAAGCCACCACACCCGGCCCTGGATATTTCTTTCCACAATGTGAAGATATGAAATTAGAACCTATTCTAAAATATCTTAATTTCTCAAAAACTATACCTAAAGCCTTCTATGTTCTACACAGTCACCCTGTGACTATCAATCTTAGGTCCATGGGCTGCTTCCATTCCAGAGCAGAAGCAATGCCAATTCATCTCTGGGCTCTTTCAGCACCAGGTTCTTAGCCAGGCTAATGGACGGCATAAAGTAAATGCTCAGTTAAGTATTAGTTGATGGGTGCTGTTTATTGACTGAAGAAGGAAAACGATTACCTTTGAAGATAATTCCTAAGATAGTCAAGAGCCTGGTCTCCTCTGACTCCTCTGGGTCTATATGACTGAAGGGTTCGGACTCCTGGAAGTGGCCTGTGGCTTCTCGAGTGAGAATGATGGCCTGTCTGAAAGAACACCAGCCTGTCAGCATCCAGAAGAATGTCACCGCATTTGTAAGGGAGCATACCTCATGATTCTATCAAGTCCCTGGACCTACTGCCCAGAGAATAGGAGCTCTTAACATGCTTAAAAAGTTGTGCAACACCTACTAAGGGGTGGGGTTCAAAACACTTTTCCTATTTTCTTTCCCGATTGTTCATTTGCAAACACTTTTCCTATTTCTGAAGCTACAAGGCATTACTAGTCTTCAAAAAAAACGCCAATAAGTCTTTTTAAAGTTTTAAAATCAGAAACCTACTCCAAACACCTGTTTAAAAACTTTCCTAAGTTTAGAAACAATAAACCTTCAATAATTAGTTAATTCAGGCATATCCATACAATAAGATTCTATGTAGCTGTAAAAAATAATGGGGACACATAAGTCCAGGAATTCGAGATCAGCCTGGGCAACACAGGGAGACCCATCTATACAAAAAGTAAAAAAAGTTAGCCGGGTGTGATGGTGTGCACCTGTGGGCTCAGCTATTCGAGGGAGCTGAGGTGGGAGGATCACTTGAGCCTGGGAGATCAAAGATGCAGTGAGTTGTGATCATACCATTGTACTCCAGCATGGGCAACACAGTGAGACCCTCTCAAAAAAAAAAAGGAGAGTGGGAAACTATTTATGTATAAATCTATATATTTTTTTAGAGACAGAGTCTTGTTCTATCATGCAGACCAAAATGTAGTGGCATGATCTTGGTGCACTACAACCTCCACTTCCTGGGTTCAAGTGATTCTCATGCCTCAGCTCCCAAAATAGCTAGGATTACAGGTATGTGCCAGCACACCTGGCCAATTTTTGTGATTGTAGTAAAGATGGGGTTTCGCCATGTTGGCCAAGCTGGCCTCAAACTCCTGGCCCCAAGAGATCCACCAGCTTCAGGCTCCCAAAGTGCTGGGACTACAGGTGTGAGCCACTGCGCCTGGCCATGTATATATATATATATATATATTTTTTTTTTTTTTTGAGATGGAGTCTTGCTCTGTCACCCAGGCTGGAGTGTAGAACAATCTTGGCTCACTGCAATCTCTGCCTCCTGGGTTCAAACGATTCTTCTGCCTCAGCCTCCCAAGTAGCTGGGATTACACATGCGCACCACCACGCCTGGCTAATTTTTGTATTTTTAGTAGAGACAGGATTTCACCATGTTGGCTGAGCTGGTCTTGAATTCCTGATCTTGTGATCCGCCTGCCTCAACCTTACAAAGTGCTGGGATTACAGGCATGAGTCACCACGCCCAGCCATAAATATTTTAAGAAACCACTGAGACACACAGTTAAGTGAAAAGAGCAAGATGGTAGATCAATGGGGAGAGAATTCTATCAGTTATGTAAAAGGGGGAAAAAAGAAAACATGTTTGTCTGCACATTATCTTCTTCTTGCCATGTTGTCCAGGCTGGTCTCAAACTTGTGGGCTCAAGCAATCTTTGGCTCAGCCTCTCAAAGCATTGAGATTACAGGTGTGAGCCACCCCACCTAGCCCCAATTAATTATTAACATTGCCTTCCTGTGGGAAGGGGAACTAAGTGGCTGGGAAACAGGTTTGAAGGGGACTTTTCAGGGGCATTCCCTTTTGTAATTTTAAATTTTGCACCATGTAAATGTACCGTACTATCTAATTTTTTTTTTTTGTAGAGAGTCTTGCTCTGTTGCCAGGCACCAGGCTGGAGTGCAGTGGCGCGATCTCGGCTCACTGCAACCTCCGCCTCCTGGGTTCAAGCAATTCTCCTGCCTCAGCCTCCCGGGTAGCTGGGACTACAGGCACCCACCACCACGCCCAGCTAATTGTTTTTTGTATTTTTTAGTAGAGACGGGGTTTCACCATGTTGGCCAGGATGGTCTCGATCTCTTGACCTCATGATCCACCCGTCTCGGCCTCCCAAAGTGCTGGGATTACAGGCTTGAGCCACTGCAACTGGCCCCTAATTTTTTAAAAGCATATTTCAGCTTTTAACAAAGCTGTTTTAAAAAAAATCATTTAAGTTAGGCCCAGTGGCTTACGCCTCTAATCCCAGCACTTTGAAAGGCTGAGGTGGGCATATCCCTTGAGTCCAAGAGTTCGAGACCAGCCTGGGCAACATGGCAAAACCCCATCTCTACAAAAAAAAATACAAAACACTTAGCCAGGGGTGGTGGTGTACATCAGTAGTCCTAGCTACCCGGGAGGCTGAGGTGGGAGGAACACATGTGCCCAGGAGGTGGAGGCTACAGTGAGCTCTGATTGTGCCACTGCACTCTACTGCACTCCAGTATAGGTGACAGAGTGAAACCTTGTCTCAAAAAGAATAAATAAAATTAAATTAAAACTAAAAAGTTTTATTCTAAGCCAAGTGCGGTGGCATTCACCTATAGTCCCAGTTAGTACTTGGGAGGCTATTGTAGGAGGATCACATCAACCCAGAAATTCAAGTTCAGCCTGGGCAACAAAGGCCCTGACTATAAAAAAAAAACAAAAAAAAAAAAAAGAAAAGAAAAGAAAAAGAAAGTTTTATAACAATGTATGTTTTAATTTGTAACTGCAGGCAATAAGACTCCTCTGCATTTGTAATCTGAATACTTGGGGCCAGCTCTGCTATTTACTAGCTGTTTGTGACAGTCGAGTTATCTAACTTGATTTGTTTTTCCTTATCTGCAAGATGGGGAAGACAATCTGGTAATACCAGCTACCCCCAAAATTGTGGGCAGAAACCTTAAAGTTATACAAAGTTAAAGCAGACAATACAAAATGCAGAGAAGAAACGCTGCTGTTTGTGAGGCAAAAAAACTTAGTTATTAAGAATTTAACCTCCAGCATCTACTGCCGAGGATTTCTGAAGGAGGGGCAAAATCTTTACCATGAGAAGAAACCTTCTTCAGGCTGGGCCTGGTGGCTCATGCCTGTAATCCTGACACTTTGGGAGGCCAAGGTGGGCAGGTTGCTTGGGTCCACGAGTTTGAGACCAGCCTGCGCAACTTGGCAAAACCCTGTCTCTACCAGAAATATAAAAATTAGCCAGGCTACTCGGGAGGCTAATTGGGAGACAGCTTGAGCCCTGGCAAGTTGAGGCTACAGAGAGGCTGCAGTGAGCTGTGATCGTGCTATTGCACTCCAGGCTGGGCAACAGTGAGATCCTGTCTCCAAACAAACAACCCTCCCTCTTCTAACTGACAGGAGAAAATACTAGTATACTTGGTGGAAGATCCACTTATAAAATGATAGTCTCTATTTTTGCTTTAGCAAAATAAAAAGAGGACACTAAAGAGACATAAGGGAGTCATAGGGCAAACAAGCCACTCTCTAGCCTTTTAAAAACATCCCAGTTAGGTAAGAAGTAAATAAATAACAAATAACTTGTGACTGAGGTTTAGGAATACTTGTTGGCGGCTGGCTCACGCCTGTAATCCCAGCACTTTGGGAGGCTGAGGTGGGTGGATCACCTGAGGTCAGGAATTCAAGACCAGCCTGGCCAACATGGTGAAACCCCGTCTCTACTAAAAATACAAAAATTAGCTGGGTGTGGTGGCGTGTGCCTGTAGTCCCAGCTACTTGGGAGGCTGAGGAACAAGAATTGCTTGAACTCGGGAGGCAGAGGTTGCAGTGAGCCGAGATCGTGCCACTGTACTCCATCCAGCCTGGGCAACAGAGTGAGACTCTGTCTCAAACAAAACAAAAAAACCACAACTTGTTGACAGCTATAAGGGCTTTTGTTGTTAAGCTGTTCTGAAGTTTTAGAGTCACAAAAACACTTGGAGAAATCTTTTCTCTAAGATCAGAATTCATAGGAGGTTTGAAGATTAAGGTAGTATTAGGCAAGTTTGATATTATTAGCTCATGAAATTTAGAATTAGAAAGTCATTAAAGATCATAAGATCTAATCAATTTCTTATTTTACAGATAATGAAACTGAGGCCCAAAAATTCAAGCAACTTATTCAAGATCATACAACTAGAACTTACAAACTTATAGGTGCTCTTCTTCAGTTGAAGGAGTACTAATGTTTGATAATATTGTTAACATTTAATTGTTTCAGTAGTTTCTTGAAACATTTATAAAGTAGAAACACGTGCTTAATTGTGGACTGTGCCTATGGTCAGACCATTGCTACATGAAAGCATCTACCATCATCTGGTGGCAGCATATCTGACTGCAGTTCATTTAAAAGAAACATTGTGTTAGTTTCTCAAAAGTTAACTCTAAGCATAAACAGATCATGAAGAATATCCCCTGTTTTGCCTACTTGTAACTAGCTTTGGCAAGCAGTTGATAGATGCGTCCTTTCACCTCTTCAGTGGTCTCTGTATTGGCAATTTGCTCAGGAATCTCCTCCTCTCCCTGGGGAAGCTGGAGAAGCTGCTGCAGGGTAGACTTCAACTCTGGCAGCATGGCTTCCCATTCCTCCTCTGGGTCCAGCACTGCAGCTGAATGACAGTCTCACTTAGTCTCTTTCGCTGGGGTTTCTGACTGCAAGGAGAAGCCTGTCTGGGGTTAGGACTCCGAGGCAGTAACTACTTACAAGCAGCTGCAGTTCGCCTCTTGGCCCTCATCTCCTGTAATTTCTGGGTCTCCTTCTGCAGTGGTCCAGCAAGGTCAGCATCACTAAGCTATCAGGTAAAATGAATAGCAGGGTCAGTAAATGATATAATTTCATCCCTGTTTCCATTTAATTCCTTCTCTTTTGTTGGACCAAGTCTACTTACCTTGCAGGAAAAAGGATTATTGGCTAGAAAACTGGCCAGCAGCTGGATGGCATTTTTACATACTAGCACTGACTTGTCTGCCAGACGTCCCACAGCTAAAGCCACCACTGCCTGGAAACGTGTCAGGGGGAGAGCCTGTGTAGAGGAGGAAGAGAAGAACCTGCTCAAGTCCCACATCATCCATTTTGTTCAAGATGAGTTTCAGTACACTCCAAATTGAGCTACTCGCTCACTCTAAAAAACCTTTCTACAGAATATAAACTAGGAGTACTCCTTGGGTGACAAGACACATTGGAGTCCTTAAAGGGAGCCAGGTATCCTTGTCCTTGGTAGAGGAAGACTTTCATTACTGATAATAAAAAAGTGAATTCTAGACTTCTTTGGGCAGATATTTACCTTCGACACTGGATTCTTCTTTACGCTGGTATACAGAGGCCTACCATATGTCTTTGCCACATAGAAGGTTGCTTACCTTCTGCTGGACAATTCGGGAGAAGAGCTGCAAAACACGGCTCCGCACAAAGGAGTTGACATCGTGGCCATGGGCTTGTAAAGTATCCAAGAACTGGTCTCTGGTGTCTCGGGCTGCTTCCTCCAGCTGATCGCCATTCAGAACCTGCAGTACCATCTCTGCCATGGCTGCTAGCACAGCATTACGCATCATGTAATTCTAAGAGAGAGGTGCATAGAGAGGATAAGGCCTTTAGTCAAGGCGAAGCTTGCTTGTGCTTGGCCATAACTTTTCCGATTAACTGCCTAGGTATTCAATCCTGAGGTCAAAGGAAAAAGCTGAGTCCCAAAGAGGACTTCTTGCTCAGAGAATGCTGGAACAAACAAGTGCCAAAAACAATTTTTTCTCATAGGACTCACACAGGAAAGCATGGCAGTAGCAGCTGAATATAAAAATCACATACACTCACCAACACACACTTGGAAAGCATTTATGACTACCCTTCAGCTGAGGTCTCAAAGCCTTTGTCGTTGTTCTTGTTTTTTTTTGAGACGCAGTCTTACTCTGTTGCCCAAGCTGAAGCGCAGTAGTGCGATTTTGGCTCACTGCAACCTCTGCCTCCTAGGTTTAAGCGATTCTCCTGCCTCAACCTCATGAATAGCTGGGACTACGGGTACCTGCTAATTTTTGTATTTTTAGTAGATACACGGCTTCACCATGGTGGCCAGGCTGGTTTCGAACTCCTGACCTCATAATCCACCTGCCTTGGCCTCCCAAAGTACTGGGACAGGCGTGAGCCACTGCTCCTGGCTGTTTTGTTTTTTGAGACGGAGTCTTGCTTTGTCCCCCAGGCTGGAGTGCACTGGCGTGATCTTGGCTCACTGCAACCTCCATTTCCCGGGTTCAAGTAATCCTCCCACTTCACCCTCCTGCTAGCTAGGATTACAGGCATGTGCCACCATGCCCAGCTAATTTTTAAAATATTTTTAGTAGAGACCAGGTTTCACTATGTTGGCCAGGCTAGTCTTGAACTCCTGACCTCAAGTGATCCACTCACCTCAGCTTCCCTTAAGTGTTGGGATTACAGGCGTAAGCCACCAAACCCGGCCTCAAAGCCTTTGACTCTTACTAATAAATATCCCTTCCTTTTCCTCCCACTCTCCTTCCAATGCTTTACTGACAGAAAATGAGACAGAAACATGGAAATCTGCCTTAGGGTGCCAGGAAGTCCAATATATAATGTGATGGAGAAGCAAGATTAAGGTTTTGCCAGGCCAAGAACCAGAAAATAGGGTCTTGCACAAAAAGTAAATTAGATGAACATGTGGACTGTCTTTGTCCTTGACATTCACCTAGGAGTACCTAATATCAGTTTGGGAATCAGCCAGGTTAGCATTCAGGGATGAGAGAGAATTGAGAGAGATGACATGGGTTGATTTGAGAAAGCTCATGGTTTGAGAAAGTAAGGCAAGCCAGTTGGTGGGAAGATGCTTTATCTTGAGAAATAGATGGGACTCAATCAAAGCTGAAGGCTAGGCATGGCAGCGCCAGTAATCCCAGCACTTTGGGAGGCTGAGGCAGGAGGGTTGCTTGAGACCAGGAGTTTGAGACTAGTCTGGGCAATATGGCAAGATTCCATCTCTACAAAAAAATAAAAAATTAGTTGGGCCTGGTAGTATGTGCCTGAAGTCACAGCTACTTGGAAGGCTAAGGTGGGAGGACTGCTTGAGCCCAGGAATCGAGGCTACAATGATCTATAATTGCACTACTGTACTCCAGCGTGGGTGACAGAGCCAGACTCTGCCTCCAAAAAATAAAAAATAAATAAACCAAAGCTGAGTTGCTCTTACTAGACTTAAGCTGCAGAAATGTCATCTCTCCTACCAGAACTGGATAAAAGCAATGTGAATTGAAAGATTAATAGATTAATAAAGAGCACCTTATTCAACAAACTTGACCTGCTTCTCTACAGAAAGGAAATGTCACAACAATAAATCTAGACAACTTGTCAAAGCTACTTTCTTGTTCTGTTAAGAAACAGCCTTTCAACACTGGACTTCAAATCCCCAGAAGAAGCTTAGAGATCCCTAGGGGACCACCTACCTCTCCATCCAGGTGATCTAGCAAAATGCACATGCTAGACATCAGGATAGCTGGGACACGTTCTGCTAATTCTGTCAGGAATGCTGCAAAGCCCTTTGTCCCTGAAGGATCTCGACTCAACTCTTGGGGACACTTTTGTCCAATTTCTCTACACAGAGAAGAAAACACAGCCACAGCAACATAGCTCAATTATTCAGTTCCCAGTAAGGGAAGGTAAGACAGGTATCTAATATCTGAAGGAAGCTACTGTTGCACAGACAATATATTTCCAATCTTTCTTTGTTCCCTCCTCGAGGAAAATGAGCATGAGAAACTTTGAGATGGAATAGTCACCTTACAATCTCTCCCACTATGCTCTTCATTCCATAGTCAGTTGCCCATAGACTCACAGCTGCGACCAGTACAGGTGCCAGGTGTTCAAAGTGCTGCAGCATCTGGATGATCTTCACCGTGGCACCTGTGGAAGCACTAAACATGAGAAATTATGGGCAAAATGAAAAAAGGCAGGGCAAAGTGACAGGTAACTTACTGAGCATATGGTTGTAACGCGTCAAGGCTACACCAAGCAGGTGTGTTATGGCTTCCCGAGTGGGGCGGTTCTTCTGGTGACTAATAGTGGGATTCTCCAGAAGGCGGTAGCAACAGCCAGTAACCAAACTGCGAAAGGAAGAGTTTGAGATGATGAAAGCAGCTGTCGGGATCCACTTATATTGGCGCCCTGCCCTGCCTCATTCATTCTATCCCTACTGCTCCCAAAGTCAGGGTCTTCTAGTTTTCTTTATTCTAGCTATGACCTTCTATACCAGGTTGCTTTGCTTTGCTGACCCCACTTAGGTACTCCTTCCTTCAAGATTACCAACTTTCAACCAGTTGTGATGCTGACGAAGAACCTGGATATATGATAAAAGTACGACAAAGTCGCCAGTGACTTCTCATTCCTAAATATAACAACTGATTCAATCCTCAGCTCAATTATCTTTCACAGCTGCATGTGATACAGTTACTCACTTTCTTCTTGAAATAAATGCTTCGTCTGGCTTCCAGGACACAAGAACAAGACTCCTTTCTGTTTCTTTGGCTAGTTCCTCACACTCTTTTTTTTGAGACAGTGTCTGCTTCTGTTGCCCAGGCTAGAGTGCAGTGGCACGATCACAGCTCACTGTATCCTTGACCTCCTTGTAGCTCAGGTGATGCTCCCACCTCAGCCTCCACCATGCCCAGCTAATTTTTCTATTTTTGTAGAGACACGATTTCACTATGTTGCCCAGGCTGATCTCAAACTCCTGGCTCAAGCGATCCTCCTGCCTCAGCCTCCCAAAGTGCTAGGATTATAGGCGTGAGAGCCGTGCACCCAGCTTCCTCACTCTTAATTAATGCTGGAGTGGCCTAGGGTATCAGTTCTCGGATTTCTGCTCTCTTTTGGCTACACTTACTGATTTCATTCAGTCTCACAGCTTTGAATACTATTATATTCCCAAATGTGTTATCCCTAGCTCAGACCTCTCTCCTGAAGTGCAGACCTATATATTCAACTGCCGAATCTGACAACTTTACATGGCTGTCTAATAAACACCTCAAACTTTGTGTGTCCAGAACAGAACTTCTAATCTTCCTCCCAAAACACCTATTCACAGCCTTCTCCTTATCTCAGTTACCAGTAACTCTAGTCTTCCAAATGCTCAGGCCAAAACCCAGGAGAGTCATCCTTCAACGGACTCTCCCTCACACCTCACACCTCACACCTCACACCCAGTCTGTTAGCAAATCCTGTAAGCTCCACCTTAAGGAAAAAGTATAGAACCCAATTACTTCTCCCCATCTCCACTGCCATGCCTTGGTCTAAGACACCATCATCTCTTGCTTGAGTTACTGGAAAAGCCTCTTAATGAGTCTCTTGCTTCCCCTTTCCCTCCATAGTTTATTTCAATATAACAGCTAGGATGGCCCTGTTAAAGTACAAGTCAGATCACCTCACTGTCCTGCTTGGAAACCCCAAGGCTCCATCTCACTCTGAGGAAATGCCAAAGACACCATGATGGCCCACAAGAACCTGCGGTCTGGCTCCCCATCGCTCCCATGGCCTCACAGCCTAGCCTTCTTCCCTGTTCTCAGCTGTCAGCTCTCTGGCATCCTTGCTATTGCTAGTACATGCTGGACACACTCCCTCCTCAAGATCTTCACATTTGCTGTTCCTTTTCCTTGCCCTTGCTATTCCTCCACATATTCTCACAGGCCTCATTCACCTCCTCTGGGTCTTTGCTCAAATGTCACCATCTCAAAGAAGTCTTATTAGAGTAGCCGATTGATTGATCTATCTAACTGTTTTTTTTTTTTTGAGACAGGATTTTGCTCCTGTTGTCGAGGCTGGAGTGCAATGCTGTGATCTCGGCTCACTGCAACCTCCACCTCCTGGGTTTAAGTGATTCTCCTGCCTCAGCCTCAAGTAGCTGGGATTACAGGCACTCACCACCACACCCAGCTAATTTGTGTGTGTGTGTGTGTGTTTTTTAAAGTAGAGATAGGGTTTCTTCATGTTGGCCAGGATGGTCTTGACTCCTGACCTCAGGTGACCCACCTTCCTTGGCCTCCCAAAGTGCTGGGATTATAGGTGTGAGCCACTGCACCTGGCCTAGAGTAGCTGATTTAAAAATCACAACCTTCTTCCATCAAACTTATTTTACTTATTTTATTTACTTATTTACTTATTTCTACTCTATAGTACAGACTCTAAGAGGGCAGAAACTTTTGTTTCCAGTGCCTATAATGGTGCCAGCTGCACAACTAGGAGATTCTCAGTAAATACTGTTTTAGGAATAAATAAATGGGCATTTAGATGACTTTCTAACATTTCATTATCCAATTCTTAGCAACTCCATGTTATGATTATACTTTTATTGCAGATAGAACTGAGGGATGATGTAATCCCAGCACTTTGGGAGGCAGAGGCAGGCGGATCAAAAGGTCAGGAGTTTGAGACCAGCCTGATCAACATGGTGAAACCCCGTCTCTATTAAAAATACAAAAAATTAGCCAGGTGTGGTGGCAGGCACCTGTAGTCCCAGTTACTTGGGAGGCTAAGGTAGGATAATTGCTTGAACCTGGGAGGCAGAGGTTGCAGTGAGCCGAGATCATGTCACTGCACTCCAGCCTGGGCAATAGAGCAAGACTCCATCTCAAAAAAAAGAGAAAAGTTAGCTGGACATGGTGGCAGGCACCTGTAGTCCCAGCTACTCGGGAGGCTAAGGTTGCAGTGAGCTGAGATCGCACCACTGCACTCCAGCCTGGGTGACAGAGTGAGACTCTGTGTGGAAAAAAAAAAAAAAAAAAAGAACTGAGGGATGAAATGAAGTATTAAAAGGCAGATCAGCCGGGTGCAGTGGCTCATGCCTGTAATCCCAGCATTTTGGGAGGCTGAGGCAGGTGGATCACCTGCGGTCAGGAGTTCAAGACCAGCCTGGCCAACATGGAGAAACTCATCTCTACTAAAAATATGAAAATTAGCTGGGTGTGGTGGCAGGCGCCTGTAATCCCAGCTACTCGGGAGGCTGAGGCAGGAAAATCGCTTGAACCCAAGAGGTGGAGATTGCAGTGAGCTGAGATCGCACCATTGCACTCCAGCCTGGGTGACAAGAGCAAAACTTCATCTCAAAAAAAAAGGGCCTATCTAGCAACAGAGCCTCACTCTCACAGCTCAGTATTATCTGTAGCCATCCTCCCTACCCACCTGACAAATTCTTCTTCAATTATTGAGTGGTTCCACAGGTGACGGATGTCCAACTGAAGTAGCTGCGTTAAAAGCTGAAGAATTGGTTGCCTCTCTTCTTCCCAGTCAAAGCCATGGGCTGCCTTGGTCCGAGCTTTCTTACCCTAAAAAGGATCAGGTATACATTGAGGAAAAAATAAGGGAACAAAGAGGGTCAAGATCTGCCAGTCTGAGTGCCCAAATAATCCAGTATCAAGACAAGACAGAAGGTGATATGGAAGAAATATTACACGTTGCACAGTGCTATCTGTCTAGGAAGAAAATGTGTGATACTTTTGGGTTCTTCCTCCTAAACTCTCAATGAAGACAGAAAGGATTCATAGGATCATTGGATTCCCCCGTTTCCCATCCGTTCCCCTATCTCCCCAGACCCCATATAAAGTGAGCCCAAAACTCCAAATTTACCTTCCCACCAAGGTCCAGGTCCATGAGGTTTGTCTGGCTGGTCATGGTCTCAAAGGATTCCAAAAGTCGTATCAGAGCATAACAGTTCATTTTGAGGGCATTTAGATGAGCATTTCGATCTGATACACTCAAGGTTGTATCATCCAGGATAGCTGGAAGCTCCTGGGAGTGGCGGGATACCACTATGAGGGGCAGAATCTTGGAGTCAGTTTCACTCACTTCTTTCATATACCCCAACTTCAAAACACCCAGCACTTGCAGCCATCAGATTACCAAAGATCTGTGTTTCATCTCTCAGCGGTCATAATACAAACTAAGTCCTTTGGGACCCTTGGCCATGATACCCTGAACATGCCCTGTTCCTACTCTCTCCCTCCAGTTACCACAATCTCTCTCCAGCAACTGGAAGAATCACCCCTATTAAAAAGAGATAGCTCAAAAGTAGGAAAAAGTTCTTGTTGGTCTGCCCTTACAGTGAACACACATAACTCTGTATCGCCCACCAAGATTACAGACCTTTAACAGGCCAAAGGTCCCTGGGCTTAGCCAAACCAACTGAATCACAACAGCCTTGATATCATCATGTGGCTGATAAAACGTAGCAAATAATAAACAAACAAATGACAACAAACACCTTCCATCCCCCACCCGATGACCCACAAACACCTTTTATCAGGAATTCCAGAGTATCTTCTTTGAGGCCAGGGTCTATACTTCGAAAGTGACTATGAGGGAAAGACAAAGTGTGGGGGTGAGATAGGAAGGAGACTGCAGAGCCCTGTCTAACAGATCAGATCTACCTGTGGAATCTAATGTTTAAAAACACATGTGAAATTGTTCAACTGAATAAATATGTGGCAAGTTGGGCACATGCTCATCAGTAGAGATATCAATACCCAGAAGCATTTATCAGTGAACCTATAACTTAGGAGTTTCAGGACTAACATGCACAATTAGGACAAACAGCCACCAGTTCTTTTTAAAGTACCAGCTGGGTGTTGCACTTACTGTAAAATGCTGTAGATAGTATCAAAGTGCTCCAGCATAGCCAGGGGCCCCTGAGCTCGGAAGGCAGCCTGAAATGCTATGAAGATGAAAAAATTAATACATTTGGAAGAGAGAGAGGACTTTTTAGTAAATTCTACCCATGGCAGAAAACTCAGTTTGTTACTTTTATTGGTAGAATCACTCAAAAAAGAGACAAACAGTTCACTTTAGTGTAACCTATAATGATGATGATATATTTGTGTTACAATTAGAGCCTTGTTTGAGCTTCACCACACCTGAGCTAAAGGAGACAGTATTAAACCTATTTTACATCGTAGAGTAGCTGTATGACTTGTCCAACTTATAGCAGTTAGGAGTGAACACAAACTCAGGATCTTAAAAAAGAAAAAAAAAGTTTATACATTTATGTCCTTTTTCTGCTTCAGGATCCCACAATGCACTTAGTTGTCAGGTCTCCTTAAGTAGTTAAGTTTTGGGGGAGTCAAAAGTTATATATGCAGATTTTTTACTACACAGGGGTTGTCGTCCCTAACCCCCACATTGTTCAAGGGTCAATGGTAGGTATGAATGTCAAAACTGAACGAGATAATCCATGCAAACCGGTCAGAACAATACTTAGCATATGTTACATGGTTTGAATGTGCCCCCATAATTCGTATGTTGGAAACATAATCCCCAACATGACAGTGTTGGAAGGTGAGGTATAATGGGAGGTGTTTAGGTTATGAGGGCTCCACCGTCATGAATACATTAATATTATTATAAAAAGGGCTCTAGGGAGCAGGTTCATTTGTGCCTTTCTGCCTTCTGCCTTGCAACAATGCAGCAAGAAGTCCCTTGCCAGTTACTGGTGTGTTGATTTGCGACTTCCCAGTCTCCAGAAAAAACTGTGAGCCAATAAATTTCTGTTAATTATAAATATCCAGTCTCAGGCTTTCAGTTATAACAGCATAATTTTTCTCAGTCCATTTTCTATACATCATATTTCCATTGTTGAGTTCACATCACATATTCACTTCTCTGTTCTGCTTTTTAAAATTTAGCATTACAAAAAGTGTATTAGAAACCTTGGTAAACAATTTTTTTTTTGAGACAGGGTTTCGCTGTGTTGCCCAGGCTGAAGTGCAGTGGCAGGATCATAGCCTGCTGCAGCCTCAAACTTCTGGGTTCATGTGATCTCCCTGCCCCAGCCTTTGGAGTAGCTGGGACTACAGGAAGTGCCACCACACTCGGCCTTGTATCTATCTTAATTAAGTTACTATTCCCCTATTGTTAGATATTATGATACTTCTTATTCCACTAATTAACAACAACAACAACACACACTTCCCTGGCAAATCTAGGTTAAATCAACTTTCTGATTACTCCATTCATGTAACCACACAAATAAAAATGGCCTGAGAAAAACACACAAACATGCCAACGTTAAACTCATGACTACTAATCTGAAGTGGGCCTTCATACACCCAAGTCTATTCACTTTCTTCTAGGCAATTATTTCACACCTATCCTCTGCTCATAACACCATGATCTTCCTCCCAAACTCACTCTCAGTTAAAGGCTTTCCCTTCTTATCGAGGAAACATAAGCAGACAGAAGAGAACTTTCGACTGCCCCAAGCTCTATATTTACCTGCACTAGTTGCATCTGTGCCCATATATTCTGCCTTTTTTTTTTTTTTTTTTGCTACTGTGGATAAACTGTCCATGTCCTGTAAAGCCATTTCCTCCCTGTGTACCAAATCACATACTCTTACCTACTAAAGGTACTGCACCCTCTTCCTCTGCATCACTAGCTTTTCCCTCTCTGATCACTCCTACTCAACATACACACGTAATGCTGCCCATATTAAAACAAATACATTATGTAAATTCATCATCTCTAATCTCTCTCATTCCATTTTCTTAAAAACCTATTCCAAGCAGGCTTTTGCCCCCAGCATCCTATGAAATAGCTTTGTCAAGGTTACCAGTGACTGACATCAATAAATCCAATAGTTAATCTGCAGTTGACCTCCTGTTTTTGAAACGCTCTATTTATTTGGCTTCCATTTAGCTCTTTCATTCACTTTGTGCCCCAATGACTGCTTAATGTCTTCTACTGGTTCTTCGCCATCTTCCTAACCTCTAAATGCTGGACTGTCTCAGGTCTTGGTCTTCAAACTGCTTCTCTTCTCCATCTAAACTCACTCCAATCTCATGGCTTTAAATGTTGTCTACATGCTGAGTACTAAATCCTAAATGTGTATCTTTAGCTGACACCTCTCCCTTGAACTCCACACTCACATAAACAACAATCTAAACCTCTTCCTCCCATATTCTACCCCATCTCAGTAAATGGTAACTTCATTCTTCTAGCTGTTCAAGTCAAAAAGCCTTGTAAGGCTGGGCGTGGTGGCTCAGGCCTGTAATCCTGGCATTTTGGGAGGCCGAGGCGGGCAGATCACATGAGGCCGAAAGTTCAAGACCAGCCTGGACAACATTAGCCAGGCGTGGTGGTGCACACCTATAATCCTAGATACTCAGGTGGCTGAGGCATGAAAATTGCTTGAACCTGGGAGGCAAAGGTTACAGTGAGCCAAGATCATGCCACTGCTCTCCAGCCCGGGTGACAGAGCCAACAGAACAAGACTGTCTCAAAAAAATTAAAAGCCTCGTCATCATCTCATTTCAGATTCCTTTCCAACTCTATAAATCCAATCCCATCCATCCGTATTCCTGTAAGCTCTACTTTCAAAATACATCCTAAATGCAACATTTTATCACCACTTCCCCTGCTATTCCTCCAGGCCAATCTACTTGGTATTACTGTATTAGCCACTAAACTAGTCTCCCTGCTTCTCCTCTTGCCTCCTATAGTCTCTGCTCAACACAGTAGACAGTGAATCTTTTGTTTTGTTTTGAGACAAAGTCTCTGCCCAGGCTGGAGTACAATGGCACAATCTCGGCTCACTGCAACTTCCGCCTCCTGGGTTCAAACAGTTCTCCTGCCTCAGCTCCCAAGCAGCTGGGATTACAGGCAACTGTTACCGTGCCTGGCTAATTTCTGTATTTTTAGTAGAGAAGAGGTTTCACCATGTTAGCCAGGCAGGTCCTGAACTCCTGACCTCATGATCCGTTCACCTTGGCCTCCCAAAGTGCTGGGAATTCAGGCCTGAGCCACCGCGCCCAGTCGTCAGTGAATCTTTTAAAATGTCAGACTGTGTCACTCCCATGCTCAAAACCCAATGGCTTTCAAGTTCATTCACACTGAAGTTCAAGTTTTTGCCATGGTCTATGAGACTCTAGAGATCAGTGCTTCTCAAACTTATAATTGTACCCAAATTCCCTGGGGGATCTTCTTAAAATACAGATTTCCTGATTCAGCAGCTATGAAGTAGGACTTGACATCCTGCATTTCTAGTAAGCTCCCAGATCATGAGATAATAATATTAACAATGCTGATCTGAGGACCACATTTTGAGGAGCAAGATTCTAGAATAATCTGTACCACTTCCTACCTAATCTCTTTTTCCTAGCTTTAGGTCCAACTATTTTGGCATTTGCCCACCTCAAGGCTTGAGCTTTTCTGTTTGCTTAGAATGCCCTTCCCTGATAATCTGCATAGTTCATTTCCTTACTTTCTTAAGGTCTCTGCTCAAACGTGATGTATCAGCAAGACTTCTCTGATAATCCAACATAAAAATGGCAGGCCCTACTATCTTCTTCTTTATTTCATTTATTTATTTATTTGTGAGACAGAGTTTCACTCTTGTTGCCCAGGCTGGAGTGCAATGGCACAATCTCAGCTCACCGCAACCTCCGCCTCCCGGGTTCAAGCAATTTTCCAGCCTCAGTCTCCCGAGTAGCTGGGACTACAGGTGCGCACCACCATGCTCAGCTAATTTTTGTATTTTTAGTAGAGACATGGTTTCACCATGTTGACCAGGATGGTCTTGATCTCTTGACCTCGTGATCTGCCCACCGTGGCCTCCCAAAGTGCTGGGATTACAGGCGTGAACCACTGTGCCTGGCTATATTATTTATTACTAAGCTTTGTATAATTAATTTTAGAGACTATGTTGCCCAGGCTAGTCTTGAGCTCCTGGCCTTAAACAATCCTCCTGCCACTGCCTCCCAAGTGGCTGGGATTACAGGGACGAGCCACCATTCGCAGTACACTTCTTTTTATTTTTTAATTTTGAAACAGGGTCTAGTTCTGTGGCCCAGGTTGCAGTGCAATGGTGTGATCATGGCTCACTGCAGCCTCCGCCTCCTGGGCTCAAGCAATTCTTGCACCTCAGCCTCCCAACTAGCTGGGACTACAGGTATACACAATCATGCCTAGCTAACTTTTTTGTAATTTTGGTAGAGATGGTGTTTCACCATGTTGACCAGGCTGGTCTCAAACTCCTGAGCTCAAATGATCCACCAGCCTCAGCCTCCCAAAGTGCTAGGATCATAGGTGTGAGCCACTGTGCCTGGCCACACTGTCTGCTTTTTCTCTTTGGCTCTTACAACCATCTAACATACAATGGTCCTCCCCAATCCATGTTCTCGGTTTCCGAGGTTTCAGTTACCTGTGGTCAATCTCAAGTCTGAAAATATTAAATGAAATATTCCAGAAACAGGCTGGGCACGGTGGCTCACACCTGTAATCCCAGCACTTTGGGAAGTTGAGGTGGGCGGATCACCTGAGGTCAGAAGTTCAAGACCAGCCTGGCCAACATGGTGAAACCCCATTTCTACTAAAAATAGAAAAAATTGGCGGGGCCTGGTGGCTCACACCTATAATCCCAGCACTTTGGGAGGCCAAGGTGGGCGGATCACCTGAGGTCAGGAGTTTGAGACCAGCCTAGCCAACATGGTGAAACCCCATCTCTACTAAAAAATACAAAAAACTAGCGGGGTGTGGTAGTGAGTGCCTATAATCCCAGCCACTCAGGAGGCTAAGGCAGGAAAATTGCTTGAACCTGGGGGAAGTAGAGGTTGCAGTGAGCCAATATCGTGCCACTGCACTCCAGCCTGGGTGACAAGACTAAAACTGTCTCAAACAAAACAAAACAAAAAACCCCCAAAAACTAGCAGGGCACAGTGGCACTCACCTATAGTCTCAGCTACTTGGGAGGGTGAGGCAGGAGAATTGCTTGAGCCCAGGAGGTGGAGGTTGCAATGAGCTGAGATTAAGCCACTGAACTCCAGCCTGGGTGACAAAACGAGACTCTGTCTCAAAAACAAAAAAGAAATAGTCCAGAGATAAACAGCTCATAAATTTTAAGTTGTGTGCCATTCTGAGTAGCATAAAATCTAGTGCTGCCCTGCTGCCTCCTGCCTGGGATGTGAATCATCCCTTTGCCCAGCATACCCAGGCTGTATATGCTACCCTAACTCACTCATTAGCAGCCACCTGGGTTATCAGATCAACTGTCACAGGGCTTCTGTTTAAGGAACCTTTATTTTACTTAATAATGGCCCCAAAGTGTAAGAGTAGTGATGTTGGCATAGTTATAATTGTTCTATTTTATTAATATTGTTGTTAATCTCTTATTGTATCTAATTTGTAAATTAAACATTACCATAGGTATGCAGGTAGAGGGAAAAAAACATAGTATATATAGGGTTTGGTACTATTCTAGTTTCAGGCATTTAATTGGGGTCTTGGAATATATCTCCTTGGATAAGGGGTCCTGTTATACTACATATTTACTTGTTTATTATTTGTTGAGAGCCTTGAAAAGAAGAACTTTGTCATTTTGCCTGTTTTGTTTACTGTTGTATTACCAGTGCTTAGAACAATGCCTGGCACACAGCATATGATCAGTAAATACTTGTTAAATGAATTAAATAATTTGATCTTATATTATTTAGAGGAGAAGTTGTATTCAGGGTTCTAACCACCAAAATCATCAAAGGAATGCAATTGTTTTTAAAAAAAGGACTCTTGGCTGGGTGCAGTGGCTCATGCCTGTAATCTCAGCACTTTGGGAGGCTAAGGCGGGCAAATCACTTGAGCTCAGGAGTTTGAGACCAGCCTAGGCAACATGGCAAAATCTCGTTACTACAAATAACATAAAAATTAGCAGGGCAAGCCAAACACTGCGTGTTCCTACTTATAAGTGGGAGCTGAACAATGAGATCAAATGGACACAGAGAGGGGAACAATATCACTGGAGCCTGTTAAGGGGTGGAATGGCGGGAGGGAAAAGATAGCTAATACACGCTGGGCTTACTACCCAGGTGATGGGTTGATAGGGGCAGAAAACCACCACGGCACATGTTTACCTATGTAACAAACTTGCACATCCTGTACACGCACTCCGGAACTTAAAAAAAGTGATTGTTTAAAAAAAACGATGCCTCGTTATAATAACTGAAGAATAATTTGTCATAGTATGCAGCATGTTCAATTGGTGACATATATATCCACATGACATAGTGTATCTGTGTACACTGTTGGTTTGCCATCCATCAGCGAACCTCCACACTCTACCTTCTTCCTTGCTTACCAAATAGTTGATATGCTTAAGTTTAAGGAGGCTCCTAGGTAATAATTTGATCAGTTTAGCCAGTCTGGGTAATTCTATTTCTCTTACCTGTGCCCTGTAACATTTTGGTAAACAACAGATCACATATGCGACAGTGGTGTCATAAAAATATAACAGGGTGTGGTGGCTCACGCCTGTAATCCCAGCACTTTGGGAGGCTGAGATGGGTGGATCACGAGGTCAGGAGTTCGAGACCAGCCTGGCCAATATGGTAAAACCTCATCTCTACTAAAAAAACAAAAGATGACAGGCATGGTGGCTCACACCTATAATCCCAGCACTTTGGGAAGTGGAGGTGGGCGGATCACCTTAGGTCAGGAGTTCAAGACCAGCCTGACCAACATGGAGAAACCCCATCTCTACTCAAAAAACAAAATTAGCGGGGCATGGCAGCGCATGCCTGTAATCCCAGCTACACTGGAGGCTGAGGCAGGAGAATCTACTTGAACCTGGGAGGCGGAGGTTTCAGTGAGCTGAGATCGTGCCATTGCACTCCAGCCTGGGCAACAAGAGTGAAAGTTTGTCTCAGGGAAAAAAAAGGAAAAAAAAAGTTAGCCGGGCATGGTGGCGTGCACCTGTAGTGTGCATGTGTAGTCCCAGCTACTCAGGAGGCTGAGGCAGAAGAATTGCTTGAACTCGGGACGTGGAGGTTGCAGTAAGCTGAGATCGTGCCACTGCACTCCAGCCTGGGCAAGAAAGAGAGAGTCTGTCTCAAAATAATAATAATAACAACAATATAATAGAGCTGAAAAATTCCCATCGTCTAATAACTTGTTGATGACCCGGACCCTGTGTAGGCCTAGGCTAATGTGTGTGTCTGTGTCTTAGTTTTTAACAAAAAAGGCTAGCTGGGCATGGTGGCTCACGCCTATAATCTCTGCACTTTGGTTCATGTCTGTGATCCCACCTACTTGGGAGGCTGAGGTAGGAGGACTGCTTGAGCCCGGGAGGTTGAAGCTGCAGTGAGCTGTGATCAGGCCACTGCACTCCAGCCTGCAACCCCAGCTCTTTAAGAGGCCAAGGTGGGACGATTGCTTGAGCCCAGGAGTTCAAGACCAGCCTGGGCAACATCATGTCTACAAAAAATAAAAAAAAATTAGCCAGGTATGGTGGTGCATGTCTGTGGTCCCAGATGCTTGGGAGACTGAGACGGGAGCATTGCTTGAGTGAGCTGAGGCTGCAATGAGCAGTGATCACGTCACTGCACTCCAGCCTGGGCAAGAGAGCAAGACCTTGTCTTTCAAAATAAAATAAAGAAGAAAAAGTACAATATAGAAAATTCCTTTTCCACTTCTGGACATTAGAACAAGAAGCTGTCATCTAGCCTAGTGTGGTGGCCCAAGCCTGTAATGCCAGCACTTTGGGAGGCTGAGGTGGGTGATCATTTGAGGTCAGGAGTTCAAGACCAGCCTGGTCAACATGGTGAAACCTCATCTCTACTAAAAATACAATTAGCTGGGAGGTAGTGGCGTTTGCCTGTAATCCTAGCTACTGGGTTGGGAGGCTGAAGCAGGAGAATCACTTGAGCCTGGGACAGGGAGGCTGCAGTGAGCTGAGATTGTCAGTGCACTCCAGTCTGGACAACAGTGAGAAACTGTCTCAAAAAGAAAAAGAAAAGAAGGCCAGGCACATTGGCTCACACCTGTAATCCCAGCACTTTGGGAGGCTGAGGTGGGTGGATTACCTGAGGTCAGGAGTTCAAGACCAGCCTGGCCAACCTGGTGAAACCCTGTCTCTACTAAAAATACAAAAATTAGCCGGGTGTGGTGGCTCACGCCTGTAATTCCAGCACTTTGGGAGGCCAAGGCGAGTGGATCACGAGGTCAAGAGATCGAGACCATCCTGGCCAACATAGTGAAACCCCGTCTCCACAAAAATACAAAAATTAGCTGGGCATGGTGGTGTGGGCCTGTATGCCCAGCTACTAGGGAGGCTGAGGCAGGAGAATTGCTTGGACCCGGGAGGCGGAGGTTGCAGTGAGCGGAAATCGCACCTCTGCACTCCAATCTGGCCCTGGCGGAAGAGTGAGACTTTGTCTTAAAAAAAAAAAAAAAAAAAAAAACTGGGCATGGTGGCAGGCACCTATAATCCCAGCTACTCGGGAGGTTGAGGCAGGAGAATCACTTGAACCTGGGAGGCAGAGGTTGCAGTGAGCTGAGATCACAGCATTGCACTACAGCTTGGGTGAGAGAGCAAGACCCCTGACTAAAAAAAAAAAAAAAAATTAAGAAAGAATAAGAAGCTGCCATCTAGCATCCATGAAAGAAAGGCCAAGAGGAGACAAGCTGGGGCCATATTGTCAAGCTGCTGCATTAACCAACTCTTCTTCTTGTAGGTGATAACTAATGAAATAGGTTATAATCTCTATATTTACAGATTAGTAAACCAAGGCACCAAGAGAATTAAATAACTTGTCCAAGGTCAGAGTGGTAGAACCAGGATTCAAATCCAGGCAGCCTGGTTCCACAGTCTTTAATTTATGTACCTCCAAAGCAACCTAACTGCTACAAAACTGCTTCCAACAAGTACAATGACATTATGAGGTCTTTCTGATAATGCAAAAGGTGCTTTTCATCATTTATAGGTTTCAGTAGGCGACTGCACTGTACATATATTGGTGTTGCAGTGGTACATATATATTATGAGTTTTTTTAACCCACAATTGCACATCTTGGAAGGAGGATATCTAGACTCTAAAAAGGTATTACAAAAACAGCTCGGGTTAAGTCCCAGACATTCTGAAAAAGCTATCCCCTTCCTATAACTCTTAAATCCACCAGGACTTAATTTTAACAAATGGTAAGAGGTAAAGATGGAAAAAACTTTCCCCCCAAGAGTAATCATGTACACCAAGACTGTTTTTGACTAATTCAGAAAAGGCAGTTAATGAATGTACTCTTTGTTTCATGTAACCCATGAAATGTTATGATAAAACAGCAAAGTAAGAAAAACATGTTTCTTGATCTTATGGAGCTTCCTGGTGTAGTGGAACAGAAATGACAGTGTAGCAACTCCATGTGGGACGGTTGTTTGGAAGAGCTAGGTACAGTGATAGCTATGAAGTCTTACCTCTAAGTTGTGGTGGAAGATGTGTGATGGACAGTACCTCTTGCACAACATACTGATTCACCCCTGCACTTTTCAACAACTCCTCTGGGGATAATGGCAGATGGAACTCATACATCTGGGGGGCCATCTTCTCCTACAGGCTCACAGGGCTAGAAACCAAACAGTGAAAAGGTCAGGATCTATATTTAAGACCTGTCTTTATATCTGGTTCTATTACTTCCCCACCCCTAACATGCATAATGGCTTTTAGTCTTTTTTTTTTTTTTAAACTAGGCAAAGAACTTTATTAACCTTGGTTTCAAACTTGATTCCCAGGCTTCTTCGGCTTAATTAGCTGCAAAGAATGAATTGGGTATAAGCAAAAAACTGAAAAGAGATGCAGTGTCCAAGGGGCTTGGGCTTAAAAATATTAGAGATCTAGATTTTATCAGATCCATAAACAAAAATTTCTTAAAAAGCAGTCATAATATAAAATAGCAGCTCCCGGTAACTTCTTCAAGTTTTATCTTCAGAAGTTGACTCAATTCAGTTTGCCTCATTCTTGGAAGCCTCATCAAAATTCTCCACAAGATCTGGAACTTCATCATCCTCCTCCTCTCCAGTAGCAAGTGCTGCTTTTCCATCCACAGATTGTTTGGGCAGAGCTTCAGCCAGTCTCCTGAAACTAGTCGGACTGTCTGCCCCAACCTGGTTTAAGATGCTGGGTAGCACTTCTGTCAGCTGCTTTGTCTCAGCAAGGCCTGTAAAGGTGAAAGTGTTCGCTGCCAGAGATGCCTGCACTTTAGGGTTGTTAAAGTGGATCACTGTTCCTTGGTTTGTAAACATATTCACCTCTTCAATACCAGAGATATTGTTTGCCCCTAATTTCTTTAAGGAGATCTTAAGTTGTTTATCATCTGCTGTGGGTGTTCTATGAACCACCTCCTTCTTTCTGCGAGCAGTTCCTTTCCCACCAATGCACACTTGTGCCTGCAGTTTGGCGAGTTTTTCCTGGTTCATGATTGTTTCTTTCATCTTGTCGGAGCGGATAACGGGTCGCGCGGGGGACTAGGGTTGGTGCTCAGGGGGTCTCGGGTGGACCAGCTGAGATTAGGCGCACACACGCAGGGACGCAAGATGGCAGCTAAAGGGCTTTTAGTCTTACAGCAAGCTAATAACATTATCTGACAGGATGTGAGATTGACCCTGGACTAGAAACTAATTCTAGTAGTAACTTTGCCACTTGGTCTTGTTACTTAAACCCCTGGGCCTTATCTGTAAAAGACAAAGTGACTAATCTCTGATTACTTCACAAAGTTGCTCTGATGACCAAACGAATCAAGCAGTAGGAAGGTGTTTAAAGAACTATGAAGTGGGCCGGGAGTGGTGGCTTACGCCTGTAATCCAAACACTTTGGAGGCCAAGGCGGGCGGATCACCTGAGGTCGGGAGTTCAAGACCAGCAGGACCAACATGGTGAAACCCCGTCTTTAAAAAAAAAACAAACAAACTATGAAGTGGCATATTGTGCCACTTTATAGTTCTTTAAAGTTACTATTATTTCCATTTTTATGTGCAAAGCTCTTAAGTACAGAGAGAATGGTCTGGTCTCATCTGAGGCCAGAACAGTGCCCCAGCAGGGGCCAGTGGGCCTCCTGCACCAGAATGGGAAAAGCATTAACACAGACGATTTATTTATCTTGTGCCAGGTCTGTTAGACTATCTGCATATATCATATCTATCTAAGTCTCCTATCCTCAATCCTACGGGGTGCATAATAATACAACTGCATTTACAGAGCGGGAATTGAAATAAGAAAGGTTAAGCGATTTGCTTAACATCTTCCGTTGCGGATCTGTCAGACTTACAGTTTCTCCCACATTGCGCCCCAAGGATATACCTACTAGACCTCCCTGCCTATTGTATATTGTCCAATTCCGGGTCACACAGCCATGTACTCGATTTTCCTACTCTTTTACGACCTGCAACACCACATCTTACCTGGGGATCTCACCCGCGGCTCCTCTGACTCCGGCAGTCGGGCTGAAATGAACAGGAAAAAACACGCGTGCAAAACACGCACCAATCAGCGAGGCAGTTTTCAAGTTGGCGGAGAAACCGACCAATCCCCGGCAGGCAGAGGCAAAGGCCCACCTCTGAGTCTGGCAACGCGCGGGCAAAGTCACAAATACCGAGTTCAAATCTCAACGGCTGCAGGAGGGCCAATCGCGACGGTCGCCGGAGCGGCCGGCCAATCACAGCGCCGCCCGGGGGCGGGCCAAGGCTCCGGCTCCGGCCCCCGCTTCCACGCCCTACTCGCCCGCTAATGCCTCTTTGCCCGCAAGGCCCCCCTTTGCCCTGTCGGCGGGGAGGCCGTATTTCTGCGGGCCAGAGATGTCGCGTCCCTGGCTGGGCAGCAGGAATACTGAACCATTCAGTCACCTCCAGGAAAGGAGGCAAGTCCACGCTGGGAGTTAAAAGGCATCGACTCTAATCCAGGTTTCGCCATCTCCTCCGCTAAGTGACGTCCAGCAAGTCACTTTTAAGGCCTCAAATTTCCTTCCCCGTAGTAAAATGGGGATAATAAAAACACCTACAGCGCAAGACTGCTGTGAGGCACAGAGAAAGGGCTTGGTCTTTGGAAGCGGGTTCCAGGTTCTCAACCTTCATATCCTTCACAGTTAAAGGACGCCAAAGAAAGTGGAAAGGATGAATTTTCTTGAAATCTCAGTTTTTGGGAATCAGCGACGAGTCGCGGACCTCAGCTAATTCAGCGCTCCAAAACTTCCGGCGGGCAAACCGGAAGCACTGAGGAGGGACCCCTCGGAGGTACTTACCCCTCTGGCCGGAACCAGGGGGCGGGTCCTAGGCGGGCCCTGCGCCCGCAGCTACCTGGGTAAGGCCCAAGATGGCTGCCTTCACGTTAGTATACTTGTGAAGTCGGCGGGGACAGGTCCTGTCGTCATCTTCTTGAGGGCCACATTTGGGCCTCATTCTTGGGCTTGTTTGGTGTGCTGTTGAAGGGGGGACTAGAGAAATGGCAGGGAGCCTCTTATGCGGGGCGGGTCGGCGCCTGTTGGACTGGGTGCCTTTGGCGTGCAGAAGCTTCTCTCTCGGTAAGTGGCTGATGTAGACACCCCGATAACCGCTTCGTAGTGTAATAGGCGGCTCAGATTCATTCCCTCCCTTCCCCATCTTCAGATGTTCCTAGGTTGATCGGTATAAGGCTCACCCTCCCGCCCCCCAAAGTGGTTGATCGTTGGAATGAGAAGAGGGCCATGTTCGGAGTGTATGACAACATCGGGATCCTGGGTAAGACTTGACCCTCGACGTGGTATAGAATTTCAGAATGGCAATTACGTTGTAACGACTATCTTTTCCTCCTGTGTAGAGACTGATACTGTGCTCAATAGTAAGAGCAAACACCTATGTAGCTGTTTACATTGTGTTTGGCACTGTTCTGAGTGCCCTCATATAATTTTTACTTCATAAGTGAGGAGACTGAGGAACGAACGGAGAAATCAGTTTTTCCAAAGTTAATAAATGTCAGTGTCAGAATTTTAACCCCAAGCAGTCTGGCTCCAGAGTGCTATTGATTCTCTACTGTAATGTGTCTTGCCTATAGGTGTTGCTCAGCAAGATGCAACTGTGGGTTGAAAGCTTAGCTGGTGTAGGATGGGTCCTCTTGTCTTGGATCTAATGTGTTCTCTCACATTACACAGGAAACTTTGAAAAGCACCCCAAAGAACTGATCAGGGGCCCCGTATGGCTTCGAGGTTGGAAGGGGAATGAATTGCAACGTTGTATCCGAAAGAAGAAAATGGTTGGACACAGAATGTTCGCTGATGACCTGCACAACCTTAATAAACGCATCCGCTATCTCTACAAACACTTTAACAGACATGGGAAGTATCGATAGAAGAGAAAGCTGAGAATTTCGGAAAAGGCTCATCTGTTACCCTGGAGAAGGGAAACCACTTTTCCCTATGAGGAAACGGCTTTGTATGCTCTCTGTAATAAAATGGGGCTTCTTTGGAATTTGATAGCCACATAATTTTGTTTTCCTTTAATGCTGCCTCTACTCATGTAGACTATGAAGTCTTGACTCATCCTAGGTTTTAGGGTCTTAGGTTTGGGCCTCACAACACTTGCCTTTTACAGTCTAGCTATACCTAATGCCTTTAAAAAAGAAAAGTTGATCAGAGTGTCATCGGCACTTTTTGACATAATACTTATAGCAAGCTAATAACAATTAGGTTAATAGTGTTTCTAAAGACCTTCCACTCTGAAATGGAGTCCCACCTACCCAGGAGAGTCCCACCTACTCAGGAGGCTGAGGTGGGAGGATCACCTGAGCCCAGGAGTTTGATGTGATCTCAGTTTGCTGTGAACTGAGATCATGCCATTTCATTCCAGCCTGAGCAACTGGGGTGAGACCCTGTCTCAAAAAAAGTGAACTTAGGGCTGGGTGCAGTGGCTCACACCTGTAATCTCAACACTTTGGGAGGCCAAGGCATGAGGATTGCTTGAAGCTAGGAGTCAAGGCCAGCCTGCACAACATAGCAAAACCCCATCTCTATATTTAAAAAAACAAAAACTGTGTAAAAGGGAAGTTAGATTAATAAATACTTGTTGCAGGGCATGGTGGTTGGTGTGCACTTATTATCCCAGCTACTGTGCAGCTGAGGTGGGAGGATCCCTTAAGACCAGGAGTTGGAGGCTGGCCTTAGTAACATAGCAAGACACCATCTTTAATAAAAATAAAAAGTACCTGTTAAATTACAAGTGGGTTTTGGATAAATGGATTGATGGGTATATATGAAAACATGATCCTGGGTCTTAATGGAAATGTTTAGGAGAGTCAGTTTTCAGAGGGGTGGCTGGAGAGGAGCTATGCATGAGAATGGAGAGGTTGGTGTGAAGTGTGATTGGCTGTGATACTTTACATCATTTGGTGATACTGGAGTGAGTGTAGAAAATAAAATATTTGGAACTCTGCTAAGTGCAAGGCACCCTGAAGAAGGTATCTACATATCTTGGTAGAGTATCTAATTGTTAGTGAAGAGGAAATTAATAGGTCAACAGGCATTTATGGAATATTTCCTGCTCCAAAGATACAAAAGATATTGTTTTCAAGGCCAGAACAATCTTGTTTGTGGTATGAAACAGTATATAACATTTTCCTTCAATAAATACTGAATTATTATGTGCAAGGATTTTTGGAGGAACAAAAATCACCAAGTTAGGATTGGTTCCTACCTCTAAGTAGTCTTCATTCTACTTAAAAGATGTCTGAAGGATATAAAGTTACAAGATGATGGACCAATGTGATACTGTGCAGAATGTGCAAATGGTCCACATTTTTTAGACTACATCATGACAGAGAACAGAATTAACCTAACCCTGATGGGGCTGGGCACGGTGGCTCACGCCTGTAATCCCAGCACTTTGGGAGGCTGAGGCAGGTGGATTGCCTGAGCTCAGGAGTTCAAGACCAGCCTGGGTAACACGGTGAAAACCCGTCTCTACTAAAATCCAAAAGTTTAGCCAGGTGTGGTGGTGTGCGCCTGTAATCTCAGCTACTTGGGAGGCTGAGGCAGGAGAATCGCTTGAACCCGAGAGGCAGAGGTTGCAGTGAGCCAAGATCGTGCCACCGCACTCCAGCCTGGGCGACAGAGTGAGATTCTGTCTCAAAACAACAACGACAACAAAACAAGCAAACAAAAAAACATAGCCCTGATGAAAGACCACGACCGTATACTGTTGCTCACCCCCTCCCTGGTGGACTACTTCTGACCATCCTCTTGATGATTTAGAAAAGAATATTAGCCAGGTGCAGTGGCTAATGCCTATAATCCCAACACTTTGGGAGGCTAAGGTGAAAGGATCAGTTGAACCCAGGAATTCGAGATCAGCCTGGGCAACATAGTGAGATACTGTCTCTACAAGAAAAAAAAAAGTAGCCGGGCATGGTGGCATGTGCCTGTAGTTTCAACTACTCAGGAGGCTGGGTGAGGATTGCTTGAGCCCGGGTGGTCGAGACCAGTGAACCAAGCCTGTGACACTGTACCTCAGCCTGGGCAACAAAGTGAGACCCTATCTCAAAAGAAAAAGAAAAAAAGAAAAAGAATGTATTTGCTAAATCAGTGGTCACAAACCACAAATGTGAGGCTATGTTAATCTATTCCAATAAAGATATTCCATCCAGCAGACAATTAGCACTGGGACTCCCACCTGGTTAAATTGGCAGCAGCTTCATCCAGTTTATGCAGGGGCAAGACTGGAAAAATAAAAAAAAAGAGATATGTATGTAAACAAAATATGAATTTGAATATGATGATAAAAATTAGTCCCATGAGAGTTTTTATTTGTTTGTTTGTTTTTGCTGAGGGGATGGTCAGAAACGGTATTTGTTGAAAAGATGGCATTAGAATGAGGTCTTGAGGCCAGGCACGGTGGCTCATGCTTGTAATCCTAGCACTTTGGGAGGCCAAGGTCGGCAAATCACTAGAGCACTTTGGGAGGCTGAGGCAAGAGAATCACTTGAACCCGGGAGGCAGAGGTTGAAATGAGCCGAGATCGCTCCACTGCACTTCAGCCTGGGCGACAGAGCAAGACTCCATCTCAAAAAAACAAACAGAAACAATAAAACAAAAACAGCAACAACAAAAAGAAACAATGCATGTTTGTCAAACAAAATAACTGTCAAGTGATTTAGAATGTCATTTATGCTGAAGGAGTGGAATGGGGAAAAGGGGAATATACAAAGGGAAGGAAGCAGGGTCCTTCCATGGATAAGTGAAAACGCTCATCAGGAATTGACGAGTATTATTAACTTCATCTTCTGCACCTGAGGTCTCCTGGAAATACAGTGTTCTATTTTTTGTCCTTAGGGACATTCATACTAAGAAACACTCATATAAAAAACCACTCCTGGCTGGGCACCTGTGATCCCAGCATTTTGGGAGGCGGTGATGAAACCATTCTTGATCACTTAAGATCAGAAGTTTGAGACCAGACTGGGCAACATGATGAAACCCATCTCTACTAAAAATACAAAAATTAGCTGGCTGGTGGCGTGTGCCTATAATCCCAGCTACTTGGCAGGCTGAGGCAGGAGAATCGCTAGAACCTGGGAGGCGGAGGCTGCGGCGAGTTGAGATCGCTCCACTGCCACAGAGCGAGACTCCATCTTAAAAACAAAAAACAAAAAAACCTCACCACCCACGTTGTTTCTTTAACTTACCAGTATCTATATCAGCTCAAACACTTTAGCACATTATCAATTCCCTTTGGTATTCTTACTACCTATTACACACATATGTGTAATGTACATGTCTAATATATGTATGTTTGTTGTTTTGGTAATTTACACATATGCTAGTTCGAGATAGCTGTATTAATTTGTTAGATCTGCCCTAAGAAAGCACTATGGCCGGGCATGGTGGCTCATGCCTGTAATCCCAGCACGTTGGGAGGCAAAGAGGGGTGTGGATCACTTGAGGTCAGGAGTTCGAGGTCTGCCCTAAGAAAGTACTATGGCCAGGCATGGTGGCTCATGCCTGTAATCCCAGCACATTGGGAGGCAAAGAGGGGTGCGGATCACTTGAGGTCAGGAGTTCGAGGTCTGCCCTAAGAAAGTACTATGGCCAGGCATGGTGGCTCATGCCTATAATCCCAGCACGTTGGGAGGCAAAGAGGGGTGCGGATCACTTGAGGTCAGGAGTTCGAGACTAGCCTGGCTAAGACGGTGAGAACCTGTCTCTACTAAAAATACAGAAATTAGCCCATGTGGTAGTAGGCACCTCCAATCCCAGCTACTCAGGACGCCAAGACAGGAGAATTGCTTAAACCTGGGAGGCAGAGGTTGCAGTGAACTGTGATTGTGCCACTGAACTCCAGCCTGGGCAACAGTGAGACTCAGTGTCAAAAAAAAAAAAAAAAAAGGAATTAAAAAAAAGAAAGTACTATAAATAGGGTGGCTTAAACAACACAAATCTATTGTTTCATAGTTCCAGAGTCTAGAAGTCTGGAAATTGAGGTTTCAGCAGGTTGGATTCTTTCTGAGGGCTGTGAGGATCTATCTGTTCCAGGCCCTCTCCTAGCTTTAGCTCTACCTTCAAGTTCTCATTGCATTATTCTGTGTGTGTATCTGCCTCCAAATTCCCCCACATCTATTTTGTTTGTTCTTGTTTTTGTTTTATTTTGAGACAGAGTCTTGCTCCATTGCCCAGGCTGGAGTGCAGTGGCACAATCTTGGCTCACTTGTGCAACCTCCACCTCCCAGGTTCAGGTGATTCTCCTGCCTCAGCCTCCAGAGTAGCTGAGACTACAGGCGCCCGCCACCACACCTGGCTAATTTTTGTGCTTTTAGTAGAGACGAGGTTTCACCATGTTGGTCAGGCTGGTCTTGAACTCCAAGGTCAGGTGGTCTGCATGCCTTGGCCTCCCAGAGTGCTTGGATTACAGGTATAAACCACCACGCCTGGCCCCAAATTGCCCCATTTTATAAGAACACCAGTCAAAATGGATTAGGGACTCATCCAATTCCAGTATGACTTCAGTTTAACTAATTACATCTGCAATAATCCTATTTTCAAATAAGGTCTCACTGGAGGCCTAGGGGTTAGGGCTTCCACAAGCTTTGAATTTTTGAAGGACATAATTCAGCCCATAACCATAGCCTTCAGTCTTTTTCTAGGACATTCTTACAGTTTTGTTGTTGTTAGTTCTTGAAATTCATGATTTCTTATAGCTTCTATGGGTAAGCCAGGTTTGATTTTGGGAGAGAGCCAGTGACCTGTATTAGCTAGTCACCTTGTCCGGAGACTGGATTCACACCCCTAATTCTCCTTTTCTTATACCTCCCATCTTCCATTCCTTTTCATTATAGTTATCTCAAAATTTTGGCTTAAATCAGTAGGAGTAGATAGCGTTTATATCAGTAGGACTTTGTGAATATTGTTTATTACTGAAGCAAGTGGTGTACTGTGGCATAACTTATGTTTCTTATTTTAAAAATCTTTATATCGACTGGGGGTGGTGACTCACACCTGTAATCCCGAACTTAGGGAGGCCGAAGCAGGTGGATTACCTGAGGTCAGGAACGAGTTCGAAACCAGCCTGGCCAGCATGGTGAAACTACCTGTTTAATAAAAATACAAAAAAAATAGCCAGATGTGGTGGCAGGCGTCTATAATCCCAGCCACTCAAAGGCTGAGGCAGGAGAATTGTTTGAACCCAGGAGGTGGAGGTTGCAGTGAGCCAAGATTATGCCACTGCACTGTAACCTGGATGACAGAGTCAGACATTGTCTCAAAAAAAAAAAAAAGGTCAGGAGGCTGAGGCAGGAGAATTGCCTGAACTCAGGAGACGGAGGTTGCGGTGAACCGAGATCACGCCATTGCACTCCAGCCTGGGTAACAAGAGCGAAACTCCGTCTCAAAAAAAAAAAAAAAAAGTCTTCTTTTCATGTATCTGGCTCTAATTTTATTTATATACCCATGGGATCTGTAAAATACTTGATCACAGGTCAGGTGTGATGGCTCATGCCTGTAATCTCAGCTCTTTGGGTGGCCAAGGAAAGAGAAGATTGAGCCCAGGAGTTTGAGTTTGAGACCATTGGGCAATACAGGGAAACCTTGTCTCTACAAAAATTACAAAGTTAGCAAAGCATGGTGGCACACACCTGTAGTACCAGCTACTTGGGAGGCCGAAGTAGGAGGATCACTTGAGTCCGGGAGGCAGAGGTTGCAGTGAGCCAAGACTGTACCACTGCACTCCAGCCTGGGTGACAGAGAAAGACCTTGTCTCTAAAAACAACTCCTGCCCCCAAACCCCAAAATTTAATTATATTATTATTTTTGCGTGTGTGTGAGACAGAGTCTCATTCTGTTGCCCAACCTGGAGTGCAGTGGTGCAATCTCGGCTCACTGCAAACTTCGCCTCCCAGGTTCAAGTGATTCCTCTCCTTTAGCTTCCTGAGTAGCTGGAATTAAAGGCATGCACCATCGTGCCCAGCTAATTTTTGTACTTTTAGTAGTGACAAGGTTTCACCATGTTGGTCAGGCTGGTCTCGAACTCCTGACCTCGTGATCCACCTGCCTAGGCCTCCCAAAGTGCTGGGATTACTGGTGTGAGCCACTGCGCCTGGCCAATCATATTATTTTTCAAATGATTAAACATATCGGATACTTTATCAGTTTCTTTTCCCTGGAGACTGCCTGCACTGTTTCCCATCCTCTGCTTTAGTCAGGACAGGTTGTTTCTGGATTGGCAGCATGATTTCCATTCTAAGCATTTCGTTATACCATTTTGATGTGTAGATTCAACATTCCACATTCTAGATCTATTGCCTTTTTCAGAGTATATCTCCAGCATATCTCGTAGTAGCCTGCTTAGAAAGGGAGGTAAAAATTTTGATATCTTACATATTTGAAAGATATCTTTATTCTACCTTCACCTTGTAAATGTATTTTTACTTTTTTAGAAGTGGAGTCTTAACGGCCGAGCGCGGTGGCTCACGCCTGGAATCCTAGCACTTTGGGAGGCCAAGGAGGGCAGATCATGAGGTCAGGAGATTGAGACCATCCTGGCCAACATGGTAAAACCCTGTCTTTATTAAAATACAAAAAAATTAGCTGGGCGTGGTGGCGCGCACCTGTAGTCCCAGCTACTTAGGAGGCTGAGGCAGGGGAATTGCTTGAACCCAGGTGGTAGAGGATGCCGTGAGCCGAGATCGTGCCACTGCACTACAGCCTGGGTGACAGAGCAAGACTCCATCTCAAAAAAAAAAAAAAAAAAAAGAAATGGAGTCTTCCTATGTTGCCCAGTCTGGGGTTCAGTGGACTGAGTATTCACAGGTGTGATCATAGCTCACTGCATCCTTGAACCCCGGAGCTCAAGCAGTCCTCCTGAATCAGCATCCTGAACAGCTGGAACTACAGACAAGCACCACCGCACCAGCTACTACCTTCATCTTTTATTGATAGTTTGGCTGATACGAAATTTTAGCTATTTAATAGTCATTTTTCTTCCAAATTAAAGGCACTGCCACATTGTCTTCTATTTTCCAATCTTGTTTTGAGATGCTATCCTGATTCTGGTTCCATCATTTTTTACTCTCTTTTTGAAAGCTTTTAGGATTTTCTCTTTTCTCCGATTCTGAGATTTCACAGAACTGTGTCTTTATCTGATTCTCTCTTTGTTCTGGGCACAGAGAACACTATTTAATCTGGAAAGACTTGTTTAAAGGTTTTCTTATATTTCTTTTTTTTTTTTCCTTTCTTTTTTTGAGACGGAGTCTCACTTTGTCACCCAGGCTGGAGTGCAATGGTGCAATCTCGGCTCACTGCAACCTCTGCCTTCAGGGTTCAAGCAATTCTCCTGCCTCAGCCTCCTGACTAACTGGGACTACAGGCACCCACCACCACACCTGCTTATTTTTGTATTTTTAGTAGAGAGTGGGTTTCACCATGTTGGCCAGGCTGGTCTCGAACTCCTGACCTCAGATGATCTGCCCACCTCAGCTTCCCAAAGTGCTGGGATTACAGGTGTGAGTCTTGTTTTTCTTTTATAATCAATCTCACACACATCCTTTTTTCTCCCTCTCCCTCACATGCCCTGTTTTTTCTTTTTAGACATTGGACTATTAATTAGACATTGAACTATTTGGCTTAATTTTCTAATTTTCTTTATTTTATTATTATTATTATTTTAATTTAGTCTCGGTAGAGACTGTCAAAAATTGCCAATGCCAACTATATTGCAAGTCATCATGGAGGGGTATTGGGAAAAATTTTCAATTAGCAGTAATGGCGTCTCAGATAAACCTCATTGGCTACAATACTGTCACTGTGCAAAGCTTCTAATTTTCTTTCTCATTTCCTGTCTCTATCTCTACTGGTTCTTGTTCTTGGTACCTTGTTCCTTGTTTGCAATTTTTGACCACAATTTATTTTTCTTGGAGCTGTATCTGTGGAAATTCCCTGAGGCCTAGATTACAGATGAGTTCATCCAGAAAGGATCCTGTCATTTGAACTCATGCACGATGGTGCATGAGTTCATCCAGAAGAAGAAATTCTGCTGGGTTCTTGGTGGTACTGTCAATCCAAAACCACTTTAAATTCTTGCCATTTTCTTAAGATCAACAAAGAGTTCAAGCAGAAACACCACACCTTGTGGTTATACATTCTCTGCAAATATTTGAAAGAAAAAAAAAAAAAAAGAACGCCAGCAGGCACCTAGGTTCCCAGACAACATTCCATGGAGTGTCCTAGGGGCAGTTTGGGTTCTAGTATATTTTTAATTCATTCTTACATGAGGATATAGGTCTTTGGGGTTCTGGCTTTATGGTAAGGACTTTCTATTAGATTTCCAACCTTGGGTAAGCCCTGAGCTTTAATTCCTGTGCCACAATGGTAGCCTGTGAGGTTGCTACGCGCAAATTAAACTTTTTGGCAAATGCCCTCAAGGCAAAATAGTCTTTGTGACTCAGCTACCTCCCTGGTTGCCTGCTTTCACTTAGTTTTTCATGTTTAAATAGTCTTCACTTTTGGGCCAACTCATAAATACATTTTATCTATAGAAGAATAAAGAAGAATAAAATAGGAGGAATAACTATCTGTTGTTTACTACTATATAGTTAACAGTAGTTTAGATAGTATCATATTGGTGGGAGGACAGACACATAGATCAATGGCACTGATGGGAGAATGCAGAAGTAGACCCCTACAAACACGCGTATCGGATTTTTTTTTTTTTTTTGAGATACAGCCTCATTCTGTTGCCAGGCTGAAGCGCAGTGGCATGATCTCGGCTCACTGCAACCTTTGCCTCCTGGGTTCAAGTGATTCTTCTGCCTCAGCCGCCTGAGTAGCTGGGATTACAGGTGCATGATGCCATCACACCCAGCTAATTTTTGCATTTTTAGTAGAGACATGGTTTTACCATGTTGGCCAGGATGGTCTCGATCTCTTGACCTCGTGATCCACCCCCTTGGCCTCCCAAAATGCTGAGATTACAGGTGTGAGCCACCGCACCTGGCCTGCACACTGATTTTTGACAAAGGTGCAAAAGCAATGCAATGGAGGAAGGACTGGTTTTTCAATGAATGGTTGTGGAGCAATTGGATATCCACAGGTTAAAAAAAAAAAAAAAATGCACGGCTCAGTGGCTCACGCCTGTAATCTCAGCACTTTGGGAGGCCAAGGCAGGCGGATCACTGAGGTTGGGAGTTTGAGAGCAGCCTGACCGGCATGCAGAAACCCCATCTCTACTAAAAATACAAAACTGTAGCTGGGCGTGGTGGTGCATGCCAGTAATCCCAGCTACTTGGGCGGGGGGTGGGGGCTGCTGAGGCAGGAGAATCGCTTGAACCTGGAAGGCAGAGGTTACGTTGAGCCGAGATCAGGCCATTGCACTCCAACCTGGACAATAAGAGCGAAACTGTCTCTCAAAAAAACAAAAAACGAACAAACAAAAAACCATGGGTCTAAACATCATACCTTATTAAACGGAATTTTATCAAAGTTAAAAAAAACTTTTGCTCTATAAAAGACTATTTTTAAATTTGAAAAAATTTTTTTTTGAGTTGGAGTTTTGCTCTCGTTGCCCCGGATGGAATGCAATGGTGCGATCTTGACTCACTGCAACATCCACCTCCCGGTTTCAAGCGATTCTCCTGCTCAGCCTGCCAAGTAGCTGAGATTACAGGTGCCCAACATCATGCCCAACTAAGTGTTTGTATTTTTAGTAAAGACAGGGTTTCACCATATTGGTCAGGGTGGTCTTAAACTCCTGACCTCAGGTGACCCACTGGCCTCGGCCTCCCAAAGTGCTGGGATTGCAGATGTGAGCCACCTCACCTGGGCTGTTTTTTTTGTTTTGTTTTGTTTTGTTTTTTGGAGACAGAGTCTCGCTCTGTCACCCAGGCTGGAGTGCAGTGGTACAATCTTGGCTCACTGCAACCTCTGCCTCCCGGATTTAAGTGATTCTCCTGCCTCAGTCTCCCTAGTAGCTGGGATTACAGGCACCCGCCACCATGCCTGGCTAATTTTTGTATTTTTAGTAGAGGTGGGGTTTCGCCATGTTGGCCAGGCTGGTGTCAAACTTCTGACCTCTGGTGATCCACATGCCTCAGCCTACCCAAGTGCTGGGATTACAGGCATGAGCCACCACGCAGGCCAAGACTATGTGAAGAGGATTAAGAAACAAATGACACGTCTGGGTGCGGTGGCTCACACCTGTAATCCCAGCACTTTGGGAGGCCAAGGTGGGCGGATCACCTGAGGTCAGGAGTTCAAGACTAGCCTGATCAACATGGCAAAACCCCACCTCTACTAAAAATACAAAAAATTGGCTGGGCATTGTGGTGCATACCTGTAATCCCAGCTGGTCGGGAGGCTGAAGCAGGAGAATTGATTGAACCTGGGAGGCGGAGGTTGCAGTGACGAGATTGTGCCATTGCACTCCAGCCTGAGCAATAAAAGTGAAACTCCGTCTCAAAAAAAAAAAAAAAAAAGGAACAGGCTGGGCGTGGTGGCTCAAGCCTATAATCCCAGCACTTTGGGAGGCCGAGGCGGGCGGATCATGAGGTCAAGAGATCGAGACCATCCTGGAAGACATGGTGAAACCCGTCTCTAACAAAAATATAACAAAAATTAGCTGAGTGTGGTGGTATGCACCTGTAGTCCCAGCTACTCGGGAGGCTGAGGCAGGAGAATTGCTTGAACCTGGGAGGCAGAGGTTACAGTGAACCGAGATTGTGCCACCGCACTCCAGCCTGGCGCCTGGCGACAGAATGAACCTCTGTCTCAAAAAAAAAAAAAGAAACAAATGACAGACTTGAAGAAACCACGTATTGGACAAAGTACTTTTATCTAGAATACGTAAGAGTTTTCCAAACTCGATAGTAAAAAATCCAAACAATGAAGTTAGAAAATAGGCAAAAGGCGTGAATAGACATCTCATCAAAGAGGATAGTAGTATATTTTAAAGGATATTTGACATCATTAGCTATCAGTGAAATAAGAATTAAATTCACAATGATATAGCACTGAACACCTATTAGCCTAGTTAAAATTAAAAAATACAGCTGCGCATGGTGCCTGTAGTCCTAGCTACTTGGGAAGCTGAAGTGGGATGATTGCGTGAGCCCAGGAGTTCAAGATCAGCCTGGGTAACACAGGCAAAGGCAGCTTCTTATAAAACTAGAGGTGCAATTACCTTACTGCCCAACCACTGCACTCAGGCTTTATCCCAGAGAAATGAGAATTTATGTTCACACAAAACCTGCACATACAAAGTTCACAACAGCTTTATTTGCAGCAGCACCCCCAGTGTTGAAATCACTCCAAATGTTCTTCAGCAGGTAAATGGTTAAACATACCATGGAATACTAATCAGTGAAAACTAATGATACACACAATAACGTGGATGAGTGAAAAAAGTCAATCTCGAAAGGTATGTACTGAATGATTACATTTACATAACGCTCTTGAAATACAGAGATAGAGAACAAATTAGTGTTGCTAAGGATTAGGGATGGGGTGGGTTGGGATATAAAAGGGTAGCACATGGGAGCCTTGCAGTAATGTAAAAGTTCTGTATCCTGATTGTCGTTGTGGTTACACAAATCTATACATGATACAGTTGCATATAACCACTCAAACACACACAGGAACACACAAAGGGGTGTATGTAAAATTGGTGAAATTTGAATAAACTGAATTTTGCTAATGTTAATTTTCTGGTTTTAATATTTTAATAATTTTAAACTGTAGTTATACAAGATGTGACTGTTGGGGGAACTGGGTAAACAGATTTAGGGGAATTTCCCTGTATTTTTGCCATCTTATTTGAATCTATAATTATTTGAAAATAAAAAGGTTTTTTAAAATGCCCTCCCCACCTTTTTTTGAGACAGGGTCTTACTCTTTTGCCCAGGTTGGAGTGCAATGGTGCGAGTCATGGCTCACTGCTGCCTTGACCTCCTCAGGCTCAGGTAATCCTCCGACTTCAGCCTCCCAAGTAGCTGGAACTACAGGTGTGCACCACAACATCCAGCTAATTCTTTCGGTAACTATTTCTTGTAGAGGGGTTTCACCATGTTGTCCAGGCTGGTCTTGAACTTCTGGGCTCAAGTGATCCTCCTGCCTTGGCCTCCCAAAGTGCTGGGATTGTAGGCATGAGCCACTATGCCCGGCCAAAAAAATGCCTTAATTTAAAAAACATTTGAGCCGGGTGAGGTGCCTCATACCTGTAATCCCAGCACTTTGGGAGGTCAAGGCAGGAGGATCCCTTTAGGTTAGGAGATTAGACCAGCCTGGCCAACATAGTGAAACCCTGTCTCTACTAAAAATACAAAAAAATTAGTTGGGCAAGGTGGCGGGCACCTGTAATGTCAACTACTAGGGAGGCTGAGACAGGAGAATCCCTTGAACCTGGGAGGCAGAGGTTGCAGTGAACCGAGATCGTGCCATTGCACTCCAGCCTGGGCAACAAGAGTGAAACTCCATCTCAAAAAAAAAAAAAAAAAATTCAATGATTTTAAGTATTTTTCAGGGGAGAGTTGGAGGGGATACATAGGCATTCATGCTGTTAGAAATATTTCCAGCCGGGCGCGGTGGCTCACGCTTCTAATCCCAGCACTTTGGGAGGCCGAGGCGGGTGGATCACGAGGTCAAGAGATCGAGACCATCCTGGTCAACATGGTGAAACCCCGTCTCTACTAAAAATACAAAAAAATTAGCTGGACATGGTGGTGCATGCCTGTAGTCCCAGCTACTCAGGAGGCTGAGGCAGGAGAATTGCCTGAACCCAGGAGGCGGAGGTTGCGGTGAGCCGAGATCGCGCCATTGCACTCCAGCCTGGGTAACAAGAACGAAACTACGACTCAAAAAAAAAAAAAAAAAGAAATATTTCCTCCCATTGTTTTTCTTTTTCTTTTTTGAGACAGAATCTTGTTCTGTTGCCCAGGCTGGAGTGAAGTGGCAAGATCTCACTGCAGCCTCTGCCTCCCAGGTTCAAGTGATCCTCCTGCCTCAGTCTCCCAAGTAGCTGGGACTACAGGCATTCCACTATGCCCACCTAATTTTGGTATTTTTAGTAGAGATGGGGTTTTGCTGTGTTGGCCAGACTGGTCTGGAACTCCTGGCTTCAAGTGATCTACCCTCCTAGGCCTCCCACAGTGCTAGGATTACAGGTGTGAGTTACCGTGTCTGGCCTTTTTTTTTTTTTTCCTTTTTGAGATAGGGTCTCATTTTGTTACCCAGGTGGGAGTGCAGTGGCATGATCTTGATTCACTTCAGCCTGGACATCCAGGGCTCAAGTTATCCTTCTGCCTCAGACCCCCAAGTAGCTGGGACTACAGGAGTGAGCTACTGTGCCCGGCCCCGTTCTTTATTATTTATTTATTTATTTTTTTGAGATGGAGTTTCACTCTGTCACCAGGCTGGAGTGCAGTGGCACGATCTCAACTCACTTCAACCTCTGCCTCCCGGGTTCAAGCGATTCTCCTGCCTCAGCCTCCTGAGTAGCTGGGATTACAGGTGTGCACCACCATGCCTGGCTGATTTTTGTATTTTTAGTAGAGATGGAGTTTCACCATCTTGGTCAGGATGGTCTCAATCTCCTAACCTCGTGATCCACCTGCCTTGGCCTCCCAAAGTGCTGGGATTACAGGCTGTAGGGCTGAGGGCCCCACAGGGTTGTGGGGTGTGCCTTATGCTGTGCTGAGGCGCAGGATCCGAGAAATAAAGAGACAGGCCACAGAAGTACAAGGAAAACGCAGCTGGGCTCAGGGGGCCACGCCACTTATAAGCAGAGTCAGGTGAGGCCCCGAATGTCCAGAAGCATAAGTATTTATTGTGTATACGTTAGGGGGCAGGGCAGTGAGTGAAATCATCTTTAAGGATAGTGATAGGGTCGTGAGCAATAAAACATGGGGTCTACCCCCATTAGGTCACCTAGGCTTGAAGGTGGGCCGTGCGCAGTGAAGAGCGTGCAGTGTGCGGCACTTCTATCTATGGGCAAACTACTTCTAAGAAGATTTATAGGAGGATGCTTTAAGTCACATAGCAGTGACAGAGCTGTCAAGGTTACCGCCACCTTCTGGCAGCTTCCAATGGGTTCTTTGGGAAGATGCTTTTCAAGCAGCACAGTAGCAAGAGCTGATAAAGTTCACAGTCACCAAGGTGAATTGCCGATCTGAGGGCAGCCTTCCATAAGAACTGGAGCAAGGTCCTACAACTTCTTTATCAGGAGGAGTGACTCTTGCCCCAAGTCTGCCATACAGCAGGTATCTTTACAATACTGAATGCTGCCGTCTGGGCCATGGATTCTTGTCCTGGTATAACTATTTTTCCCTTAAATCATGCTCTGCACTGTGTCTGCTCTAGGCATTCCTCCAATTATAAGCTGCTTATTCCTTAATTCATGCTCTGTACTGTGTCCACTCTAGGCATTCCTCCGATTATGAACTAAGATATAATTATATATATATATATATATATATATATGTAGGGAAATATTCTTTAGGCACTCATACTATCAACTATTATATGATTATATATAGAGGATTATATAAAGAGATTCTTCAAACCCTAATTCTATAAACTAATATATGATTATATAAAGGATTATAAAAAAGGAAATAGCTGAGTAGTAACACTATAAAGTGAGATATTCCTCAAGCCCTAACTGTGCCAGGGTTCTGCTTAGCTCTCATTCCTCAGTGCCTATATGGGGGGTTACCCACACAGGCTACAAGCGTTGGACAACTGTGCCCGGCTCTGCCTGGCCTCATTTTTTTTTGTCATTAGGGACTTATCATTTTTTGCAAATTTTTCCAAATTTTCATTTTTTCCCCTCACTTACCATTTTGATGTGGTTTCAGGAGGAGAATGGGATAAACACATATGATGAATGCAATTGTTTTAGGGTTTTGAGAAGACCTGTGACATTTGGATAGATAACTTTGGTGGATTTTTAGAGGATAGATACAAAGGACGGCAAGACTGGAAGCAGAATGATATATCATTGATCTTATCGGGCACTTGCTTTTTTTTTTTTTTTTTTTTTTTTGCTTTTCAATATCTTCTAACTGGGATGTTTCACTTTATTAGTCAGACAGCAGCCAAACTATATTTTTTATACCTGCTCATGAGCATCAAAGTTTGCCAAAATGGGTGTCTGAGGCTTGAAAGAAAACTCCAGAGACAGGAGAGGAACATTCTTAGGAAATGTTGCACCACCAAAGCCCTTATGGCATGCACAGAGGACTACACTGAGTGAAGATTCATGGACATCCAAGACTGAGTCAAAAAAATGAATCATTAACAATCAGTCTCTGAATGTGAAGTTTTAAGGATAGTTACCCTGTTATTGTTTTCTGTTTCCCTTTTTATGCATACACGAGTGAAATATGATAGAAATCGATATGTATATAAATCTTTCTCTCTCTTTCTCTGTATATATACAAATATATATATTTTTTGGAGACAGAGTCTCACTCTGTCGCCAGGTTGGAGTGCAGTGGTGCGATCTTGGCTCGCTGCAACCTCCCGGGTTCAAGCGATTCTCCTGTCTCAGCCTCCCGAGTAGCTGGGACTACAGGCACGTGCCACCACGCCCAGCTAATTTTTGTATCTTTAATAGAGACAGGGTTTCATCACGTTGGGCAGGATGGTCTTTATCGCTTAACCTTGTGATCCTCCTGCCTTGGCCTCCCAAAGTGCTAGAATTACAGGCGTGAGCCACCATGCCCGGCCTCTTTTTGTGTGTGTGTGTGAGATGGAGTCTTGCTCTGTTGCCCAGGCTCCCAAGTAGCTGAAATTACAGGTGCGCGCCACCACACCCAGCTAATTGTTTTGTAATTTTAGTAGAGACCGGGTTTCACCATGTTGGGCTGGCTGGTTTCGAACTCCTAACCTCAAGTGATCCGCCCGCCTTGGCCTCCCAAAGTGCCGGGATTACAGGTGTGAGCCACTGTTCCCGGCCATAAATCTATATTTTCAATACATGTAAAACAAAAATGCTAAGTGGTAGGAAAGCATTTGTCACAGATAATTTGCAACCTTTTTCCTTCTTTTTCTTTCTTTCTTTCTTTTTTTTTTTTGAGACAGGGTCTTGCTCGGTTGCTCAGGCTGGAGTGCAGTGGTGTGATCTCGTCTCACTGCAACCTCTGCCTCCCGGGTTCAAGCCATTCCCTTGTCTCAGCCTCCGCAGTAGCTGGGATTACAGGTGAACGACACCACGCCCAGCTAATATTTGTATTTTTAGTAGAGACGGAGTTTCACCATTTTGGCCAGGCTGGTCTTGAACTCCTGACCTCAGGTGATCTGCCTGCCTTGGCCTCCTTTCAAAGTGCTCGGATTACAGGTGTAAACCACCACTCCCGGCCTTATAACCTTTTCTCTTAGCAGGACATAAAATAATGGTGAATTTTACAACTGATGGAGTCCAGGAAAGGGATAATAGTGAGCAGAGGGGAGATAATCATTGGAATACCAAGAACGAAAAATCAACTCGGTTTGGTAGATTACAGGGGGAGAGGTAAAGGTGAAGAGGAGGAAATCTAGGATGGCTTCCAGGTTTCTGGTCTGGGCAACTGAGTCGATGTGGTAACCTCGACTGGAGCAGGTTTGGGAGGAAGTTCAATTTAGGATCGGGTATATTGAAATATACGGAAGAATGAAAGCTTAGTGCTCGCTGAGATGGAACGGTACCCCGCATCCGTTATCTGGCACCGGGAGCCTTAGGCGGTGTCTCCAGGCTCCTGTACCTTCAGAGCGTTAGTCAGAGGCGGGGAGGTAGCGCGGAGCGCGAGCTAGAACCCAACACCTGGGCTAGGAGCGCACCAGGGAGCTACCGCCTCCCGCGGAACGTGCGAGTCCCGGCGCGGGCCGGGGGCGGGGCCGAGGCGGTGCGGGGCCGGGAGCGGGGGCGGTGCGGGGGCGGGGGCGGGGCGGGGCGGGGCGGGGGCGGGCACGGTCTTCAGTAACTGCCCTGCGATTGGTTGGAAGGCATCACAAATGTCTAACAAACTGTTGAAGCGCCATCCGAAGGGCCACACCTCATCGCCACCCCGCCCAGTCGCTCTGCCAGACTGGAGCGCAAACTATGGTTGCGCTGGTCACTGAAAGATCCTGACAGAAACCTCTCCTTTCCGGAGTCGGATGAGAGGAGAGTTGTGATTGGCAAGTTAGCAGGGGCGGGGCGGGCTAGGACTGTAGTGCTGGGCAACCGTCCTAGGCATGGATTGGGCCGCGGGGTTGTCACCGTTATCTGGGAGGCGTGGCCAGCACTAATAAAGGCGGGGGCCGGCGCGGCAGCTGCAGAGTTCCACCGCAGCTAGAGCCCGGGGTGGTCAGCGCGAGGCGGAGCTCGGCAGCTCCGTCCACTTCAGCTGCAGCCTCTGGAGAGGAACGGACTCTCGCTCTCTCTGTCAGAAAAATGTGAGTTGACTCTGGTGTGGGGGGCTCGGCACCTGCTTGACAACTCTCACCCTAAGCGCCCGACTCTGCGGGACGGAAAATGGCGCATTGCAGCAGCTGCAGCAGCGCGGGGAGCCACCACCGCGCGCCGCCTCTGGACCGGGCCACCCCCAAGGAGGGGGGCCAGGACCCCATTCTCGCACCAGCCATAGCTAGCACCCCATGGGCGGGGCAGGGGCGCAGGGGTCCCACAATCATTGCACCCTCTCCTCTCGTGGAGTGGCACCTCATTCTGGTTTTGCTATAGTGGAGACTTGGAGAGGGCGGGAGCTGGGGGTTGTGGATGGAGACAACTGGGCAGGGTTCTCGAAAGGCCCTTCTGTCATCTGGCTAAATCACTACTTAGAACCTCAGGAAAGACAGTCATGGGAGCAACTGCCAGTTAGTAACTTGGGTTGCCCTACAATCTCTGGATTTGTTTACCCCTCACCCAAAGTGTGATGTCTAGCCCCCCTCGTGGCAGTGAGCAAAGCTCCAGAAACTTTTATCTGCTAGTTCTCTGGCACCAGGTGAGCAGCTCAGAAAGACTCAAGTGGGGTAGTGGCCTGTCATCCCAAGCGGCTGTTTTATCAAGGCCACCCGTCTAGGCGGTGTTTTTCTATCACCGAGTCTTACCCAAATATTTGGAGGAGAAATAGAGAGAGCTGAGCTTTCTCCCTTTCCTCCAACACACACAGTTTAGTCTGCAGCAATCTTCAACATCATCCTCTTCGCAAGATCCTGAGGGAAAACTATGGCTAAGCAAGTGAAGTACTTCTCTGTCAAGACCGCAATATGTCTCATACAGATTTTTCTTTCTGATTACTACCCTGGCCTGGTCCTAGATATATTTATGTTGCTTCCCTAAGTGACACAAAAGGGAAAAATGTTCTTGTGTTACATAAGGGTTGTAATTATCCCTAGGTATTTTACCGCCGAGTGTTTCCAACTCCCAAGAAGTGGTAAGTGCAATTGCCCTTGCAATTACTTCATAGCCATTTTACTTTTTCTTCTTGATTTCTATGGTTTTAACCAGATACAAGTGTTCTATGCATTTTGGGCAAGCCATAGGATTCCTGTTGTTTTCATTTTGGGGAGGGGGCTTCCAGATAGTATCCACGTGGGAAGAACAGAAGGTGATGGAGAAATCGTGATGGCTACCGGGCCATCACGAGGTCTTTGACCTTAATCTTGTCATTGGTGCCACCATCCTGGACTGCTTCCAACACTGGCTGCTACCTACTCATTGAATTTTCTGCCTTCAGTCGAGGACTAGATTGCTTAGCTAGCTCGGTGGCAGGACAAGAGTCTTGTGGTCCCCATGACTTTGTGTCTATCTTTGCTTTACCTCCTTTGCACCTTAGAGGGAAATGGGAATGCGATTCCTTAAATGGGGAATGAGTCAGGTGTAATCTGCTACCATAGCCTCTCTGAGGAGTTATTCTCTATCTTTTTAGATGTAAGGAAATTCACTTATCAAGGAGGAGAAGCTTCTGGGTCTTAGTTCTGTTGTAATTAGTCAAAGAATTTCCTTTTTGGTGACTTTGTGTGGTTTCATCTTTGTTGCATTTACTCCTGAACTGCTCCTGTGAAGAAGTATGTTCGGTGAGACTCTGCTTCTGTTCGAGGAGTTCTTGTTGTAATTTCTATTCTTCATCAAATTTGAGAGCTCTCCCCACTGCCTGTGGGTGCTTCCTTGGCCGAGAACATCTCATGACTTAGGTTATACTTCTGGGGATTCTTTAGAGGTGAGTTTAGCCTCCATGTTTTGGGACACGGAGGGGAGTTTGTCTTGAAGACCACACATTAGCTTTGAGTGGTACAGAAAGAGAGAACAGTCTCTGTGTGTATAGTAGAGGAAACCAAGATCTCTTTAGGATATAAGTAACCAAGGGAGTCATCTGAGACTCTGTGCCAAATCCAGAAAAGGAAGGGACAGAATGTCTATAATGCATGCACACTGAGGACAATTTCTAGCATTTTCGCTTCCTGTCTATGCTCTTGGAACAGTTTCCGTAACTAATGTAATTGCTTTGGGCCCCAGATTCTATCTAAGTGAAACCCCCATTTTCTCTGCCAAAAACAAAGCAAACAAACAGTCCTGACTCACTCCACCTACATAGACTTTGCCTTTGGTGATTTTCCAAGCTGCCCTTATGGGAGCCCTGATTTCCTCATCTTATGTGAGGCATAGCCAATAACTGGGCATATAAACCAATAACCATAACCAATAACTTGAATATAAAAAGGAGAAAACTGTCAGACACTACAGTGTACAGCCTCCCTCCTGGCTGCTTTCATGGGCTGGCATTGAGTGTCTGTGGCTTTTCTAGGCGCACAGTGCAAGCTGCCAGTGGATCTACCGTTCTGGGGTCTGGAGGATGGTGGCCGTCTTCTCACAGCTCCACTAGGCAGTACCCCAGGAGGGACTCTGTGTGGAGGCTCCAACCCCACATTTCCTTTCCACACTGCCCTAGCAGAGGTTCTCCATGAGGGTCCCGCCCCTGCAGCACACCGTGGCCTGGGCAGCCAGGTGTTGCCATACGTCTTCTGAAATCTAGGTGGAGGTTCCGAAACCTCAGTTTTTGACTTTTGTGCACCCACAGGCTCAACACCATGCGGAAGCTGCCAAGGCTTGGGGCTTCCACCCTCTGAAGCCATGGCCCAAGCTCTATGTTGGCCCCTTTCAGCCACAGCTGGAGTGGCTGGGACACAGGGCACCAAGTCCCAAGGCTGCACACAGCATGGGGACGCTGGGCCTGGCCCACAAAACCACTTTTTTCTCCTGAGCCTCTGGGCCTGTGATGGGAGGGGCTGCTGTGAAGGTCTCTGACATGGCCTGGAGATATCTTCCCCATAGTCTTGGGGGTTAACATTAGGTTCCTTGCTACTTATGTAAAGTTCTGCAGAGGCCTTGAATTTTTCCACAAAAAGTGGGTTTTTCTTTTCTACTGCATCATCAGGCTGCAAATTTTCTGAACTTTTATGCTCTGTTTTCCTCTTAAAGTATAATGCTTTTAATAGCACCCAAGTCACCTTTTGAATGCTTTGCTGCTTAGAAATTTCTTCCACCAGATACCCTAAATCACCTCTCTTAAGTTCAAAGTTCCACAAATTTCTAGGGCAGGGGCGAAATGCTGCCAGTCTCTTTGCTAAAACAACAAGAGTCACCTTTCCTCCAGTTCCCAAGTTTCTCATCTCCATCTGAGCCTTACTGTTCATATCACTATCAGCATTTTTGTCAAAGCCATTCAACAAGTCTCTAGGAGGTTCCAAACTTTCCACATTTTCCTGTCTTCTGAGCTCTCCAAACTTCCAGCCTCTTCCTGTTACCCAGTTCTAAAGTCGCTTCCACTTTTTGGGTATATTTTCAGCAATGCCCCACTCTACTGGTACCAATTTACTGTATTAGTCTGTTTTCATGCTGCTGATGAAGGTATACCTGACACTGAGAAGAAAAAGATGTTTACAGTTCCACATGGCTGGGGAGGCCTGAGAATCATGGCGGGAGGCAAAAGGCACTTCTTACATGGATGGTGGAAGCAAAAGAAAAGGAGGAAGCAAAAGGAGAAACCCCAATAAACCCATCAGATCTCGTGAGACTTAGTCACTATCAGGAGAATAGCACAGGAAAGACTGGCCCCCATGATTCAGTTACCTTCCCCTGAGTCCCTCCCAGAACATGTGGGAATTCTGGGTGCTACAATTCAAGTTGAGATTTGGGTGGGGACACAGCCAGACAACATCAGCGGGGAAATGCCTTTTAGGACAAGGCTAGCACATTTGTCCCTTGTAGCCATCATGGCAGAGGATGTGTTTGAGTTGGGTCAAAGGATAGCCCCAGACAAGATTTCTTGATGCCACCCTGGATGTCCCTGAACCCCATCTAAATGTTGTTACAGAGTCTTTCATCTTTTACTTCTTGCCTCTGTGCTGCATCTCTCTACTTCAGATTTCCAAGGAGTGAGAATCCATTCTTTTTTGTATAAACTGATCATAATTGTTTTGGTGGTTTGGGGTGAAGATGCATGTGAGTCCTTTCTTGTTTGTTTTTTTAGAGAAGGGGTCTCACTATGGTGCCCAGGCTGGCATCAAACTCCAGGGCTCAAGCGATCCTCCCACTTCAGCCTCCTGAGTAGCTGGGACTACAGCTGTGCACTTCCACGCCTGACTCCTTTCTTGTCTTGGTCACTTTGTGTACTCTGCCCATGTCTTTCCACAGGTCTGCTCCAGCTCAGCCACCCGCTGAAGGGACAGAAGGGACTGCCCCAGGTGGGGGTCCCCCTGGCCCTCCTCCTAACATGACCAGTAACAGACGACTACAGCAAACCCAGGCACAAGTGGAGGAGGTAGGTGATAGCTGTTTCTCTGAGAGTTTCCAAATCATAGGAGTTTGGAAATAATAGGGAACGTCTTATCTGTTCTCCTTTTTTCATGGGAGACTAGTCAAAGGGCCTGAGAGGCAAAGCAGCACCCTTTAGAGTTGCACAGGGCCAGACTTGTGATTCTCTGGTTGTTGTTCTTTCTTCTGTCTCTGGCAGGAAGCTTAGCAGCTTTGTTTCTGTGCTCTCCTCAGGTGGTGGACATCATGCGTGTGAACGTGGACAAGGTCCTGGAGAGGGACCAGAAGCTGTCAGAGCTGGATGACCGAGCTGATGCCTTGCAGGCGGGAGCATCGCAATTTGAGAGCAGTGCTGCAAAGCTAAAGAGGAAGTATTGGTGGAAAAACTGCAAGGTGAATTTTCTTGTCCCATCCTTCTTCTTTTTCTGGGCTTCCACTGGTAGTAGGCAAGCAAACCCTCAGCTTCTACTTTTCTCCCCTCTAATGGCGCAGGATCTCTCTGACCCGCATAGCTGGGAAGGAAATCTGGAAAGCCTCCTCTTGAGATTGCATTACCCAGAACTGGCCACCAGGGTAGGCTAGAGTATTCAGAACTGCTACCGGAGAAAAAGTGATAACCTGAGGAGTTTGAATCGTCAGTTAAGGAGCTTTTCCCCAAAGCAGTTGCTTGCCAAAATTTTCACCTGTCCCATTCTCAGACACACCCAACATCAGCACAATGGCTCAGGCACTTTTTTTTTCTTTTAAATTAGCTTTCTCAGGTTGAAATATATATTTAAAAAATAACTGCAACTTTTGGGAATGAGCCGAACACCTCACAATGAAAAATTGAACCAATTGGTTAAATATCCAGAGTCTGTATCTCTATTGGAATGCCTTCTAAAGCCCCAAGACACTAGGAACTAAGCAAAAAGGAGCCCAGTGCAGGTCCCGTGATGAATCTGAAAAGCTACAGACATGCTGGGGTTATGATCCCATGGGAAGCAGAGGGTAGGGTCTCTCTAAGAGGCCTGTAGTTCTCCTGGGTGATGCTTTTCTTTCCACCATCCCAAGGATGGAGGAAATTCTTTCCCACTAGAGATGTGACTCTTTTCCTCATTCCCGGATTCCAAGGGCTCATTTTTTGTTCACATGTTTCCTCAGATGATGATCATGCTGGGAGCCATCTGTGCCATCATCGTGGTAGTTATTGTAAGTAAGTATCGCTGAGGTTGCTGGTGGGGTGAAGAGGTGGGAAGGTCCTGGAGTCTTCTCCCTGCCTGCCTGCCTGCCTGCCTGGGGAGTGGGGCTTCTCTGACTGAGGTATGGAGACCACTGCTATGGGATCGTCACCTGGTTCGGGAGCGGGGAAGGGCAGAGACAAGGGATTTCTTTGATGGACAAGCCTTCCCCCTGCAAGGCATTGCAGGGAGACGGTCCCTCCTGTTCTGAGGAAGTAGAGCTATGCTGTGTGTCACTGGCTTGGGTTGGAGGGAGACCGTGGGGATGGGGCACTTACAATGGAAAGACCTGAATGTCTGGTAACTTGGTGTAATTTGCCCTCTTGTTTTCTCCTGTCTCTTTCTCTTTTCCATCTGGGACTTCCTGATTCCTGTGTCCAGTCTACTTTTTTACTTGAGAATGTGCCACCCCTTCCCTGTTCTCCATTGCCATCCACACTCACGTCCTCTTCCCTCTGTTTGCTCTCTCAACACACTTCCCCACCCTCCGTCCTCCATCCCAGCCGAGGCTTCTCCATCACCCATTCCTCCTTTTTCGTTTCGTTCATTTGCACTCTGTCCCTCAACACTAGAAATGCTGCTCGTGGCAAAATCTAAGTCGCTACCTGAAGAGCAATGGCTGGCGCCTCCTCTCCGCCCTCTTCTTCTGTACTCTCAAGTTCCCCCAAAGCCCAAAAGAGTTGGAGGCTGATGGAAGGGGCAGGGAGGGGAGTGGCTGAGGCGAAGTGTCTGCGAAGCTGCCCAGACCTGGGAGGAGAAGAGTGTCGGTGCCTGTAGTGTCTCCTAGAAAGGCCTGGCCACTAGCAAGAGATGGGGTGGGACTGGGAAGATGGCAGCTCACTCAGTGCCACCTGGTCATGTGGAACTTTCCTCCTGGGCCAGGCCTGGAGAGGGTCCTGCAGGTGGACAGAAGTCCAATTGGTTCCAGTGCAGCCCCCGTTTTGAAAGTAAAACCTGCTTTTTGTAGTTATTTCTAATCTGTTCGTCCAGGATTTTCTATGTCCTTGGGGATATTACAACTTTACTTTGTTCTCCAGAGGCCTGGAGAACACTTACGGATTATAAAAATAGCAGGACTTGTTTCCATCCTAGAAGCAGTCCCATATGCTTCTAGCTGGAAGGAACTTTCTCTTCTTTACATTTGCTACAGCATTCCATATGAGGGCACCAAACAAGTTCATCTAGCCAGTAATTTTCTCTAGCCAAATAATTTCACCTAGCTCCCAGTTAATTGTTGGCATAAAGAGAGAGAATGCCTGTTAGTTATAGAGAAACAGTGAGTCAAATGCTTAATTTGAAAGTAACAAGCTCAGAGGAAGCCACTCCTTGCCCTCGTTAAAGAGGGTCCCATTCCTCTCTTCCTGTTGATGAAGGAGCTTGAGGCTGTTAGCAGTGAGATCTTTGGACACCATGGAATCCTTCCCTCCATACCACCCGTGCACTTGCCAAAGACAGGGATGAGGCAAGAGGTCCCTCCTGAGGACCGGCCGATGCTGAGGATGCAGAGAAGTCGTGTAGACCCACCAGCCCCGCCTTGAGGGGAGGCGTGCCAGTCTGTGACAGGTGTCCTTGTGTATTGCCATGCTGTTGAGGGGCCCTCTCCTCGAGAACCACCTCTCTGCTCTTCCTGCAGTATGTTCCCCTTCAAACCACCCTTACCTGTCTGAATTCTACTTTGCCTCCTTTCTCTTCCTCCTCTTTGCATAGCTTGTATATATAGACAGTGGAACCTGAGGATGGGAGCGGCTCAGCCTATCTTGGGGGCAGTTGCTGAGCTTCAGGATAGGCTGTTAATGTGGGATAAACTCAGGTGTGAGGGGAGGAGGGGAGGCTGGGAACAGAAGGGGAAATGCCCATGGCTCTTTATTCCCTCCTCCCTCCGGTCCACAAATAGGAAGAGGCTGAGACCATGCTGGGCAGGGTCTGGATGCCCACTTTCCATGCAGCAGCATTTCATTGTGCAAAACCATCCTTCCTTTCCCTTCACCCTTGTTTCCCACATTCCCTTCGTCCTGCCCCAGGGCAGGACTGAAGAGCTGGAAGAAAGCAGTCAGTGTACCCTCCCAACGGTCCCCCTCGAAGGTCTCCACTCTCCTCTGGGCTCCTCCTTGCCTAATGCAGGGGGTCACTGCTGGAGAAGAACCACCACTGTCCTCGATGTGTCCCAAGCCTGGAGCAAAGCCGTCCTCTTGGCTCTCCCAGCCCTATCACAGGAATCATTCCTGGGTTTCTGTCCCTCTGAGGCTCACCAGGGGTAGTCGGCTTTGTTCTTTTGTGGGTGTTAGCCCCTCTACTTTCTTTCTCACCCACCCTGTACCCTCTTCTGTGTGTCTTTGCTATCCCCCTTCCCTCCCACCACCCATGTGCATGAGCAAATGTGCAACTAAACCCCGGGACTTTGCAGTCAAATGAAGCTGAGCTTCCCACATCCCCTTCTTCGGTTTGCCATGAGACGATGTGGGGTTTCCACTGTGTGTCTGTCATCACCTCTTTGTCTTTTTTCCTAACCCTGATCTCATACTTGTATAGAGTAATAACAACAGTTGTACTTCCACCAAAGGCATGTGGGATATTTACCAATTTCATGTATTCTGAACAAAGGCAAAAAATACAAATTCCTACCACTAAACCGGCTTGGTTGTTGTTTGGGTTGGAGTAGCTGGGAGGCTGGCAGGGAGGAGCGTCGTTTCTTTCTAGTAGTCTCATGTCGCTTTAGGTCAGCTGGGCTGGCTTACGTGTGCTGTGCGGTCTTCACGGAGATGGGAGCTCTGTGTGTCGGCACAGGAAGTGGTCTCCCAGCGTTCAGCCTGAACCAGCCCAACTCTTGTAGGTGCTAGTGAGAGGAAGTGAAGACAGGAAGTTGCGTGGGCATCTCACACTGGCAAATAAGTGCAGGTTCCCTCAGGCCTCTTCCATCTGCTTCCTTCCTAGGTCCTTGGCCTGCTTGTCCTGTCCCAGGGGATGTGCCCAGATAAAGCTGTCAGTGAAAATCCCCTTTTCCCCATCATCCTCATGTACAGTTTTGGTATGCTGAGTTCTATCGTATTGACCGGGCACATTTTAGAAATGAAAAAAAGGAGAAATCTCTCCCTTGCAGCTGAGGGAGTGAGGCATTTGCAGGTATCCTGAAATTCCCAGCAGTTATCTGAAGGAGCAGAAACCTGATTGCAGCTGAGATGCAACTTCATGGACCGGAGGGAGGATGCAGCCCTCTGATGGTCTTTGTTTCATACCTTAAACACTTTGCAAGTCGGGGCCTCCAGGCTGGGGGGACAGGGCTCAGTTGGGACCAGTGTGGAGAAAGACAGGAAGGTGGAAAAGCTTGGTCACAGCAGACACAAGGGGCTTTTATTTTTGACAGAGCTGAGATTGGGAGTGGTAGCCCAGCTCCCACTCCATGCCCCATTGTCCCTCACTTGTTCCTTCTCCATTTCTTCCAGCTTTGTTTTCCTGTTCTCTGCTTTGGTGCATGAGCCCAGGGTGCACGGTGAAGGAAGGCAGAGGCCTATGCAGAGCCAGGGCTAGTGCCCAGTGAGCTGGTGCCACCTTCATGCCTTTTTAGCTCTGTGACTTGATATAGAGTCCTTCTGTGAGCACGTGACTACTTTCTTTCTACTCTGAGGCAGCAGAGTGGCTACCCAGAGTGACTTAGAGTCTTGACAGTGAGGTAGCTAGGAGAAAACAAGAGGGAACAAGACTGGTTTCATTTTCATTTAGGGCAAACTCAGAAGCAGGGGTCTGTAATGGGTGGGTGGGTGGCTGGAACTTGGGGTATCTGGGCTTCCACCCTGGTCTGGGTGGGGAGGTGGTTAGAGTGGGTAAGGTGGGCCAGGGCCAGAGCCAAGGGCAACCAGGCTCTTACCTTGCCGTCTCTGAAGCCCCAGGAACAACAGTGCAAGAAGGAAGAGGCTGCTGGCAAAGATGACTCCCAAGCCGGTTCTCTGTTCTGTAGGCAAGAGCAACATGGGCAGCGATCATTGTGGGCAGGAATCACCAGCTGAGCCCTTACCTGCAGTGTCTGCTCCAGGGAGGAGGAGCTAAGGAGTGTGTGTGTGTGAGTCCCTGATTGAGGAGCCTGGAAGAGGCAGCCAGCAGCATTTGTACTTATTCAAGGTTGCTGGATATTCATGGATTACTCCACACAGAATTCTCTACTTCTTCCCACTTAAGGACAAGGTTTTTTAAATTGCTTTGCAAGTGAGATTTAGGTTGGTTTATTTGTTAACAGTTAACTGGGCTGGACACGGTGGCTCATGCCTGTAATCCCAGCACTTTGGGAGGCTGAGGCGGGTGGATGGGTTGAGCAGAGGAGTTCATGACCAGCCTGGGCAACATAGCGAAACTCTATCTGTACCAAAAATACAAAAAATTAGCTGGGTGTGGTGGTGTGCAGCTGTGGTCCCAGCTACTTGGGAGGCTGAGGTGGGAGGATCACTTGAGCCTGGGAGGCAGAGGCTGCAGTGAGCCAAGATCTTGCCACTGCACTCCAGCCTGGGCAACAGAGTGAGACCCTATCTCAAAACAAAACAAAACAAAACAAAAACCACAGTTAACTGGGATTTTGTAAATAGCTGGGGAATGATGTGAGCTGAGGCAAAACCCCAGTTTTTGGGAAGTTCACAGTCTAATGAGCAACCAAGTAATGCCCAGTGCTCCTGGATGTTTCCATTTCAAATTGTGGATTCTTTCCTCTCCCTTTCCTGTTTAAAACCTTTCCACAGGCAGGGTGCAGTGGCTCACACCTGTAATCCCAGCACTTTGGGAGATCACCTGAGGTCAGGAGTTCGAGATCAGCTGGCCATCATGGCGAAACCCCATCTCTACTAAAAACATGAAAATTAGCCAGGTGTGGTGGTGCATGCCTGTAGTCCCAGCTACTTGGGAGGCTGAGGCAGGAGGATGGCTTGAACCCAGGATGTGGAGGTTGCAGTGAGCTGAGATTGCACTACTGCACTGCAGCCTGTGGGACAGAGCAAGACTCTGTATCAAATAAATAAAACAATAAAACATTTCAGCAGTATGCCATGGTTCTCAGGAAGCTCTAGCTTGAAGGCCCACCCAGTGAGATCTACAGGATTCCCTGTAAGGGGAATCCAGTTGCCTGTTTTTCACATTTTCTCTTTACCATTGATTGATAGATGACCTTGGGCAAATTCATTGACATCTGCTAGTGCCAGGTTGCTCACCTGTCAAATGGGAGTCATAATCCATGAAATCGTACATTTAAGTGCTTACTACAGTGGTTGATTCATGTAAATGCTCAATAAATAGAAGTACCTCTGAAGCTTCAGAGTCACGTTCCCTTTTTCCCATATACCCTAGGCTCTAGCTGTGCTGAATTACTTGCCATTCTCCAAATTCTCTTTAGGCTGTTTTATGATTCGGCCTTCATATATGCTAGTTTCTATCTAAGCTAGTTAACTTGGCTCAAATGTCATCTCTGTCTACTTAGTCTTGTCTCTGTTACTGGACTAAGCTCCTGGAGGGCATGATCAGGAATTATTCATCTGTGATCTCCAGCCCTTAAGCACCTTGCCTGGCACCCTGGAGGCTGGAATATAATGAAGTCTCAGGGGATGTATGGTAGAAGCTGTAGCAGCTGCCACCTTGGGAAAGACAAAGCCAGGAGCAGAGGCAGAAGCCTGAAGCCAGGACTGTGAACAAAGTGCATGGGCAGCAGAACGAGGCCAAAGATGAGCTGGGGGAAGAAAGCCATGAACCCAAGTGTGGAAAAGGGGGACTCTCCCAGTACCTGGTGGGACAACCTGGGTGCTGGCCTCAAGGGGCTCCTTCAGAGAGATGTGGGTGACCTGGCAGGTGTAAGTGGCACCTGCAGACCCAGGTTCTGCAGTGAGAGAGGAGGAGATGCTGTAGGTGCCTGCTGCGCTTTGCCTGAGGCTGGAGAAGGAAGCGCCAGAGACTTGGACTGGGGATCCACCCAGTTCCTCTCGGGTCCACGTCACCGCCACATCCAGAGGATAATAGCCAGCAATGTTGCAGATGAGGGTGGGCAGCAGAGCTTCGTTTGCCAAGCTCAGTCGTACTTTGGGGGGAGCTGGAGAAAGAATGAGGAATAAGATTACACAGGGATCCAACTGGGGACGGTGGAGGAACCTGAAGCCTTTTCTTCCTGCCAAGATGAGAGTAGGTTGTGGATACTAAAGTGTCCCTTGGTGGTGTACCAAGGCGGGGGCGTGTGAGGGGCCCACACGAATGCAGGCTATAATTTGCGGGGTTGCATTTTCCAGAAAAGTGATAGTAAAGTTAACTAAAGGTTGGCGGGCTTCTTACCACCATTCTAAGCCAGAGATTTTAAAGGATAGCAGTGATGATGGTCAGAACTGTTCCCACTGCCCCGCCTTGGTTTGCCGCTACTGTTCTTCAGGATGTGGTCCAAAAGGACTGGGCTGTTGGAGACAGCCGGCCACAGCAGGGCAGCAGCATCCTGGGCTGGAAATCTTGGTGGAATTATCCTGGAATCCAATGGGACTCCTTTTTTTTTGAGACGGAGTCTCGCTCTGTTGCCAGGCTGGAGTGCAGTGGTGCAATTTCAGCTCACTGCAACCTCCGCCTCCTGGGTTCAAGAGATTCTCCTGCCTCAGTCTCCTGACTACCTGGGACTACGGTCACCCACCACCACACCTGCTTAATTTTTGTATTTTTAGCCCAGAGTGGGTTTCACCATGTTGGCCAGGCTGGTCTCGAACTCCTGACCTCAGATGATCTGCCCACCTCAGCTTCCCAAAGTGCTGGGATTACAGGCGTGAGCCACTACGCCCAGCTGGGATTCCTTATCTAATGTCATCTGTGTTTCCAGGGTGAAATTGGCATTTAAATTGTGGGAATGAAGCCTGCTTCTCAGGAAATCACTCTTGCGTTTGGGTTCCAATCTGGAAACGCTCCCAGTAGGCATTTTCTATCCCCCTCCCTGGGATAACCGTGTCCTGGCCTCACCTTGGATGTTGAGCTGGATGATCTGCTGAGCTCTGTGCAGAGAGGTGGTGATCTGGCAAACATAGGTCCCCTCATCCTGTAGAGTGAGGCTGGGCAGTGTGAGGGAGGCATCCCCGGCCATGCCCACCTGCTCAGGCTCCAGGGTAGCGCCCTTCCGCCCAGCCTGCCCCTGCCCTTCGGTCCAACTGTACACCATCTGACCCTTGCCCTTGTGCTGCAGCCGCCACTCCACATTGATGAGGTCCAAGCCTGGTGCCATGGAGAAGCCACAGTCCAAGGAGGCTGAGGACCCCAGCAGGAAGCTCAGGGATTGGGTCTGTGTTGTCACCTGGAACTCCACTGTGAAGAGGAAAAGAGGCGTGATTTGTGGGCTACTTCCTCCTTGAGGTCACCTGATCTCTAAGCTGTGGGCGTGTTATGGGCATACACCTGCCTCTTCCTCCTTGCCTGGCAGTGAGGCCAGTTGAGCTTATTTTCCATCACATGGAACCACAAAGAAATGGGGCTCTAGAAAGGCAGCATGATACACACGGTGGCCTTTACCATCTTGGGATCACTTACCCCTAGGATAATCTAGTGAAAGCTATGGACCTCTCACCGGGAAATACACATGCAAAATTAAGAGTTACCATCAATCTTCAGGTAAGAACTACTAGAATAGCTGAAAGAGCTCTGAAACCCTGGTTGTTCCACTTACTGGCTCTGTGACCTTTGACAGGTCACTTAGTGTTATGAAGCTCACCTGTTTAAGCAAGGATACCGTGAAGACTAGGAACAAGAGTTTAAAAAGCACGTAATAGTAGTGTCTCTGCCAAACATGCTTAACCTAAATCCAGTCATGAGGAAAATGATCAGACAAATCTAAATGGTGGGATATTCTACAAGACCACCAGCCTGGACCCTTCAAAGATGTCAATTCTGTGAAAAATGCTCTAGATTAAAACAAGGAACAGCACAACTAAATGCAGTGCATGATTCTTGTTTCAATTGTGTACTTAGAAAAAGAAAGCAGTAGAAAACATTATTGGGACAAGTGGAGAAATTTGAATTTGGAGACATTTAATTAATTATTTTTTTTTAAGAGACAGGGTCTCAGGCCAGGCATGGTGGCTCACACCTGTAATCCCAGCACTTTGGGAGGCCAAGGTGGGCAGATCACCTGAGATCAGGAGTTCAAGACCAGCCTGGCCAACATGGTAAAATCCCATCTCTACTAAAAATACACAATTAGCCAGGTATGCCAAGTGCAGTGATGCACGCCTGTAATCCCAGCACTTTGGGAGGCCAATGTGGGTAGATCACAAGGTCAAGAGATTGAGATTATCCTGGTCAACATGGTGAAACCCCATCTCTACTAAAAATACAAAAATTAGCTGGATGTGTTAGCGTGCGCCTGTAGTCCCAGCTACTTGGGAGGCTGAGGCAGGAGAATCGCTTGAACCGGGGAGGTGGAGGTTTCAGTGAGCCAAGATCTCGCCACTGCACTCTAGCCTGATGAAAGAGCAAGACTCCATTAAAAAAAAAAAAAAAAAAAAAAAAGGGCCGGGCGCGGTGGCTCACGCCTGTAATCCCAGCACTTTGTGAGGCCGAGGCGGGTGGATCACGAGGTCAAGAGATCGAGACCGTTCTGGTCAACATGGTGAAACCCTGTCTCTGCTAAAAATACAAAAAATTAGCTGGGCACGGTGGCGCGTGCCTGTAATCCCAGCTACTCAGGAGGCTGAGGCAGGAGAATTGCCTGAACCCAGGAGGCGGAGGTTGTGGTGAGCCGAGATCACGCCATTGCACTCCAGCCTGGGTAACAAGAGTGAAACTCCGTCTCAAAAAATAAAAAAATAAAAAAATAAATTAGCTGGGTGTGATGGTGGGCGCCTGTAATCCCAGCTACTTGGGAGACTGAGGCACAAGAGACAGGGTCTCCCTATGTTCCCAGGCAGGACTCAAACTCCTGGGCTCAAGCAGCCCTCCTGCCTCGGCCTCCTGAGCAGCTGGGACTACAGGTGTGTACCACCATGCCCTGGACTTTATAGCTGAGACTATTATTGTATCAATTTTAAAATATCTTAAAAGTATGAAGATCAGTGGCGTACTAGGTAGTGGTGTGGGGAGATAGGGACAGTCTGCCCTGGCAGGGAGGAGTATTTTATCGCTGATATTGTTCAGAATTGCTGATGTTGGGAGATGGTGACACTATAAAGCCATTTGACTTTTAGCTGATTTTATTATTCTGAACTTTTTTTTTTTTGAGACATCTCTGTTGTTGCCCGGGCTGGAGTGCAATGGTGTGATCTCGGCTCACCGCAACCTCCGCCTCCTGGGGTCCAGCAATTCTCCTGCCTCAGCCTCCCATGTAGCTGAGATTACAGGCGCATGCCACCATGCCTGGCTAATTTTTGTATTTTTAGTAGAGAGGGGGTTTCACCATGTTGGCCAGGCTGGTCCTGAACTCCTGACTTCAGGTGATCCACCCGCCTCAGCCTCCCAAAGTGCTTGGATTACAGGCGTGAGCCACGCCTGTTCTGAACTATTTTACACACTGCACTTCCTTACTGCCTGCACCATGGGTAAACTACTCCCCCACTTTGGTTTGTTTCTGACATGATGGTTTGTGACTATGAAGGATTATGTCCTTGTCCTTGACTGTAAACTAATACATGCTATGCATGGGAGCATTTGGGGTTCAAGTGTTGTCTTTTGCAGCTTACTCTCAGTTCAGAGGAAAATACACACACACATATACACACATACATACACATACACACACACATGGGGCTGCGGGGAGAGAAAGAGAGAATGTGGCAAAATAGTAACAATTGGTGGATCTAGGTGTAGGGTATATGGGTGTTCATTATATTATAATTTCACCTTTTTTTGTAGGTTTGAAATAAAAAGAGGGAAATACCTCCCCATACCAGGAGTATAGTAGACACTAGACAGACATGAAGACCTGTTTTTTCTAATGTGGCAGGATAGATTTAGGTTGGACCACAGAGAGGTTAGAGCGTTCTGGGGTTTTCCAAGGATAGGAAGTTTGCCCCCTAATTTTCTCTGGACTTCGTTGTCTCTTCTTGGAGACACAAAAAAGTGGGGCACAGAGTATTGGATTAATGGGCTCTGTAGAACCCTGTCGTCGTGTTCTCAATTTCTGGTGCCCTTGAGGATGTGCTGAGCTGGTGAGAGCAGGTACTGGGTTTACTAGTAAGATAATGAACAAATGATGCATCCCTGAGCTTTACTCCTGAAGCCCTAGACCAGGCTAGCCTTTCACTGGAAGAAAACTGGGTTTTGGCTCAATAAGACTACAGTGGACAGCACCCGTGAACAGAATAGCATCATGTGTCTTGCTTCTGCATGGCATCCCAGTGAGAGGCGAATGAGCTCCATTTTGGAAATAACACACAGGTTGTCTCTATGTTTGGACCTTCAGATAGGGGCTTCCAGGCATTCACTTGTGGACTCAAGGGTTTTTTTTTTTTTGAGACGGAGTCTCGCTCAGCCTTACAGGCTGAAGTACAGTGGCGAGATCTTGGCTCACTGCAACCTCCACCTTCCGGGTTCAAGCACTTCTCCTCCTTCAGCCTCCCGAGTTGCTGGGATTACAGGTACCTGCCACCACACCCGGCTAATTTTGGTTATTAGTAGAGATAAGGTTTCACCATGTTGGCCAGGCTGGTCTCGAACTCCTGACCTCAGGTGATCCACTGGGCTCTGTCTGCCAAAGTTCTGGGATTACAGGCATAAGCCATCGCGCCCGGCCTTGCTTTTCATTTTCTTACCTGCAGTTCCCACAGTTCCCTGCGGGTTCAGGGGGAAGTTCAGCATCGGTTGCCGGAAAGCCTCATTCTCAACATCACCGAGAGCCTTCATCACCATGGAGATACTCGGTCCCCCTCCAAAGACCTGCACGTTGGCCATGAACCAAGCTGTTGGCTCAACAGTGGCCTCTCTTGTCTGGGGAAAGTAGCGGGAGATCTCACAGGTCACCTCCTTTCCGCTGCAGTCAGCATGGAGCAAGGCCTCGGCCTGGGGAATCTGGACCAGGTCCACTGGAGAGAAGGGGGGCACACATGGAGGGCAAATTGGAGTGAGAACCCCGGGGCCAACGGGAAGCAGTGTGTGTGTCTGTAATCGGAACCTGGGCTGTCCTGGTGGAGGGAGCCCAGGAGGGCCAAGGACATAGGTGGAAGGCTTTTACCTGAGGCCTTGAAGATAACAGGTGGGTCATCTTGGGCCAGCATGCCCCCTTGGAAATCGGTGAAGCCCTCCAGGGAGCCATCGTCCAGCACTGGCACCTGCCTCAGCACGAGGGAGGCCCTCCCTCTGTTCTCACTGCTGGCAAGAGCTACGTGGTGCTCACCGTCCTTCACCAGGAAGCAGTCTAGGACCACGTCCACTGCCCGCCACTGCCTCTCTGCTGTGTGAAGCTCTGCAGACAAAGGCTGGGGTGAGCACCCTCTTGCCCAGAAAGCTACTCCACACTTGCTCCTCCCACCCCAAAAAACTGTGGCATCATCAAAGGGTAAAACTTGCCCTCCAGGATCCTAGCTATCTCTGTGGCCCTCTATTCTCCTGTCGTCCCCCAAACCAGCTTTCTGGAGAGCACCTGCTGGTACGGGCAAATACCTCTTGGTGTGGGTTATTTAAAGTCCTAGACTTGCCTTGCTCAGAGGGGTTTATGCTTTTATTTCCAACTGTTGAATGAAAGACTATCTCTTCAGTCAAAAGAATTCTCAGAAAGAAAGCAAGTGCCACAGCAGGGAGAGGAGACTGAACACTTGAGGTCGCTGGGGCATGACAGCCTGCACTGCTTTCTCCCATTACGGGTAGCCTTCCCCTCCCCTGCCTTCCAGGTCGCCTTCCAAGTGATTTCCTGGCCTGAGGAGTCCCCTCCTCTTCTGAAGTATCAACTACCAGGCCAGTGCCCTCTCCGTAGGACAGTGGCTCCTGACCATGGCCACAGAGGCGGCCCCTCTTTAGCCTTTTCCCTGTGGAGTGTCCAGCCTCCCTCCCGACACACTATTGGTTCCTTCTGTTGCCAGCCGCTGAGCCTTTCCCCTGTTGGGCTTAGAAGGCGATTGGGTCATTCCCAGCCCCTTTGCTCTTCTGGAGTCTCGGGGAGGGTGGCACCCTGCACTTCACTAGCTCTTCTCCCGACTCACCGGTTTCTGCCGCTCCAGATAGAACCAGGCACAGCAGCAGGCACAAGCCCTCCTCTGTGCCCATGGAGGCTGCTCTCCAGTCCCCTCCTCACCCACTGTCCTCCTCTGCAGTCCTACCCCACTTGCGAGGCTCGGTGGGAGAAGGGGGGCTCTCCAAGCACCCCTGGCCAGTCAGCGGCCTGTGGGTTTCTTTTCTGTTCCCTCTGCTGCCGACTTCTCTTTCACTTTCACTTAGAGCAAGTGTCACTGGCGCCTGCGTCTCTGGGTGAAGCCGTTTGCAGCAGCTGCCAGGCCCTGCTTGCTGTTCTTTTTCTCCACCCACCTCATCCAGAAATCCCCAGGTGATTTCAAGACCTGACTTCTGCACCCTTTGCTCCCCACCCATCCCAAGAAAGTGGAGCTATAACTGTGGGAAAGGGGGATCCGAAGTCAGACACAGGATTCCCAGTAGCCTGGGGACCTTTCTCACCTCCACCCTCAAGCAGGGCCCAACACAACCGGCTGAGAAGGCTCCTCTGCCAGATTCCGACCTGAGCCAGGAGGCGGGTAGGGGCCTGGGTTTTGGGACTGGAATTTTAGAGAGGAAGCTGGGGAGCTGCAGGGTGGTCATCTGTCACTTTATTTCGCCCGTCTTGTAGCATGTGAGCCTTTCGAATTAGGAAGTGTGTTTTACAACCAGAGCCCCCGCCCTCCCGCAGCGCAGGTGCAGCTGGCCAGCCTCCTGCTTCCCACCCTCCACCTCATCCGTATTTGTCCTTGTCCCTGCCAGTCTCGAAAAGGCACTCTGTCACAGATGTACACATGAAAGGCCCTGACAAGAGGATGGGGCTGCAGTTGCGGCTGCCAGGTCTCACTCTTCCCTGGGTGGTTGGCGGTGTGGGGTTGAGGCCAGGGCTGTAGTGCAGCTCCTGCAGGCACTGACTCAGGGGGAGGAGGTAGGCTCCGGTTTTCGGTAATCCTCCTGGATGGGGATGGTGCTGCCCTCCTCCTCCCTGGGGCAGCTGTAAGGACAAGGCTCCGCAGGCTCCACAGGACTTTCTCCTTTGTCTGCAGAAGGAGATCCAATGAGTCTTGGCCAGCAGTGGGGGCAGGGAGAGAAGGGAGGAAGAGATGGGCAGAGGGGGAGGGGTGTCAGGAGCATGCCCGCTAAGGGGAGAGAAAGCGTAGGACCGAGGCTGGTGAAGATGGAGCTGGTGGGTTTCAGTGAGATTCCAGGCGTGGGCAGTGGGGTTGAGCCGGTGGGGTGTGGTGCAAAGGCAGGGCTGGAGACCAGTATTCTGTTTCTTACTTGGTCTATATTTCCTTTGTTGATAGAGGAACAGGGCTCCAGCCAGGGTAAAAACAAGAAACGTTCCAGAGAAGATCACAAGGATGCGAATAAAATCTGAGCTGCACAGGGATCTTTGGGCTGTGATAGGCAGGAGCCACACAGGGGTTAGGGGAGGGTCTAGCCCTCAGCTCCCTCAGCCCAGCCCTCCTGTCACCTTGCCTCTCCCCTTTCCCCCACCTTCTTCTCTTCCACTCCCCACCATTGGCCAAGTCCTCTCCTAATTGCTGGACTCTGCTTTTTCGACTCCTTCGTACCCCTACTTCTAGGAGCTTTCTGTCTGGCTTCCCTTCTGGCCCCTCCTGTATGCATTCTTTCTAGTGGCGGGGATTAGGAAGAAGACTCACCTGGCCAGTGGGTAGAGGGAGTTGGGGCAGGCAGCTGCCTGAAGCCAGCCAGGGTCTGCATGTGCCCAGCTGTCCTGGCTTCCAGAATCTCTGGAAAAACAGAGACAGAATGAATAGCAGCAGGGAACACCATAGGGCACATCTGAAGGCCTGAGAGGCCCTGGATGGGATGGGAAGGCAGAAACAGGCTGACCTTATCTAGGGGTAGGAGTGGGGAGTACTGGTTGGGGTGTCACCTCTACCCCAAATGATGGCACAGTGGGTTGCCTGGAACTTACCACTGACATAAGGTAAGTGGGTGGGCTGAAGGTGTGGGTCCAGGGCCTGAGACAGCTGAGTGGTTAGCAAAGTGTCTGGAGGTGGATCACACTCGGTGCACTCCTTGTCCCTGCACTGCCAGCCTTTGGGACAGGCACACTCGGCATTGGCAGTGATGGTGCAGTTGCGAATGAGAAGACCTGGGGGAAGAGGAGGACCAGGGAGCCTAAGACAGCAGGCCTGTGGAGACCTTTGAGGTCCACCTGCTTCGTCCTGCAACCCCCATCGCAGGCCCACCTCTAGGGATGCGCTTCTCTTTTCCATTCCCACCCCTGTCCCCCAATGCCTTTACCATTGTTATTGTTATTAAAGAAGAAAGTTGGATCTTTTGGAAGGAAGATTCATCAGTTCAGACATAGAAACTATGAAAATCAGAAGGAGCTTACATAAATTTCTCTTATGCTCCTGATACTTTGTTTTTTCTTTTTTCTTTCTTTCTTTCTTTCTTTTTTTTTTTTTTTTTTTTTAGACAGGGTTTTACCATGTTGGCCAGGCTAGTCTCGAACTCCTGGCCTCAAGTGATCCACCTGCCTCTGCCTCCCAAAGTGCTGGGATTACAGGCGTGAGCCACCACGCCTGGCCAACTTTTTTTATTTTTTATTTTTGATAATAAAGACGGGGTTTCACCATGTTGGTCAGGCTGGTCTTGAACTCCCGACCTCAGGTGATCCGCCCGCCTTGGCCTCCAGAGTACTTGGATTACAGGCATGAGCCACCACACCTGGCCTATATTTTTGTTTTTTGAGATGGAGTCTCACTCTTGTTGCCCAGGCTGGAGTGCAGTGGCATGACTTTGGCTCACTGCAACCTCTACCTCTTGGGTTCAAGCAATTCTCCTGCCTTAGCCTCTTGAGTAGCTGGGATTACAGGTGCCTGCCACCACCCGAGGCTAATTTCTTATATTTTTAGTAGCAACAGGTTTGCACCATGTTGGCCAGGCTGGTCTCCAACTCCTGAACTCAGGTGATTCACCCACCTCAGCCTCCCAAAGCGCTAGGATTACAGGCGTGAACCATTGTGCCTGGCTCCTGATACTATAATAACTTTTAATTGAAGTATAATATATATACAAAGAGGCACATGAGGCTAAAGCTGAAGAATTTGTACAAATTTGGCTCACAGGCATAACCAGCACCAGTTAAAGAAATAGAAAATAGCCAGGTGCAGTGGCTCACTTCTGTAATCCCAGCACATTGGGAGGCTGAGGTGAGTGGATTGTTTGAGCTCAGGAATTCGAGACCAGCCTGGCCAACATAGTGAAACCCCATCGCTAAAAAAAATACAAAAATTAGCTGGGCATGGTGGCACATGCCTGTAGTCCCAGCTACTGGAGAGGCTGAGGTGGGAGGATCGCTTGAGCCCATGAGGCAGAGGTTGCAGTGAGCTGAGATCATGACGCTGCACTCCAGTCTGGGTGACAGAGTGAGACCCTGTCTCAAACACCACCAACAAAAAACAAAGTACATTAGAGATTTCCAGGGGCTGGAGATGGGGATGAGGATGGTGGGAAGAGATGGGGAGTAATTGCTAAGGGGTACGGGTTTCTTTGGGGTGACAAAAATTTTATAGAATTAGATAGTGTTGATGGCTGCAGAACCTATGGATATATTAAAATAAATAAACAGTTACTTTGCCTTTTTTTTTTTTTTTGAGACGGAGTCTCGCTCTGTCGCCCAGGCTGGAGTGCAGTGGAGCGATTTTGGCTCACTGCAACCTCCGCCTCCTGGGTTCAACCGATTCTCCTGCTTCAACCCCTCGAGCAGCTGGGACTACAGACATGTGCCACCATGCCCAGCTAATTTTTTGTATTTTTAGCAGAGACAGGGTTTCACCATGTTAGCCAGGATGGTCTCGATCTCCTGACATTGTAATCAGCCCGCCTCGGCCTCCCAAAGTGCTGGGATTACAGGAGTGAGACTTTGCCTTTAAAATATACATTTTGCTCAAGTGTAGGGGTCTGATGCTGGTCTTAATTATCCTAGGGGCGGAGGTGGTAGGGCACTAGCTGGGCTGGGCTGGGCTCGCTGGCAGCTGGTTTGAGAGGAGGGTGATTCAGAGTAAGACAGTGACACCCAGGTGTGGGATGGGCTGCAAGGGAGCCTGGTGGGCCTTAGGGCAGATACTTGTGCAGACCTGGGGAGTCCTAGGAGTGGAAGAAGGGCACAGAAAGGCAGAGTGTCAAAGATCATAACCCAATCTAACAGTTTTCTTCCACTTATGCCTTTTGTCAGGACAGGGAGAGGGACAAATTTCTTCTTGGCATCCTTATGGTCCTGTGACCTCCTAATGAATGCTGACTCTGAGTTGCTACTACAATTTAGTTTCCTTGTGACTTCCCAGGAATTGTGAGCCAGGTCCTGGATAAGGACCTGCAAGGGAAGAATGAGGAAGCCTGGGACAGTGTGGGAGGGGAGAGCATTGGTGGTAGGGAGGAGTGATGACAAGGGTCTCTGCTAAAAGGGAAATGGAAAGGTTAAAGAAGGGCTTGGGGAGAGTTAAAAACAATGAGGTGCCATTGTTTCAGTGGTGAGTATCTGGAGACCTGGGGGTTCTATTTACCAGGTATAGCCTGAGCTCAAAATTCCAGGCTGGGCCCCGCTTAGGCTCGCATCTGTAATCCCAGCACTTTCGGAGGCTGAGGCGGGCAGATCACCTGAGGTCGGGAGTTCAAGAACAGCCTGACCAACACGGAGAAACCCTGTCTCTACTTAAAAAAAAATACCAAAAAATAGCTGGGTGTGGTGGTGCATGCCTGTAATCCCAGCTACTCAGGAGGTTGAGGCAGGAGAATCACTTGAACCTGGGGGGTGGAGATTGCGGTGAGCAGAGATCGCGCCATTGCACTCCAGCCTGGGCAACAAGAGTGAAACTCTGTCTCAAAAAAAAAAAAAAAAAAAATCCAGGCTGACTTCAGATACTTCCTCATCTCACAGATACCAGCACTGAGGCCCAGAGAGGGCCAAACACATTCAGCCCACCCATCTTCTCGCCCCTGGTCGCAATCCCCTGGGGTCTTTCTGCAGCCAGATGCTGCTGTGGTACTTTGGGGTCTATTGGCTGAGCTCCCAGAGAAGGGTCATGGATTGGGCCAGTCTGGAACAAGTGAAGGGACTGAGGATGGGCTCAGTATGGGGCGAAGACCTTCAGGTAGGGTCTGCGAGTGAGTAGGGAAGTTTTCACTAAGAAAAATTCCAACCCTGCAGGGCCTGCTGCCAAGAGAAAAGCATCTATTACAGTCACATTTTTAAGTTAAGTAGACTGGAGAATATTTCTTGTGTATTAAGTATGTTGCTCTTTGGTTTATTTGCAATGGAAAAGCTTTTGTTTTCTTTTTTTTTTTGGAGATAGGGTCTCTGCTCACTCAGTCACCCAAGATAGAGTGCAGGGGTGCAACCACGGCTCACTGCAGCCTCCACTTCCTGGGCTCAAGTGATCTTCTCACTTCAGCTTTCTCAGTACCTGGGACTACAGGTTTGCGCCACCACGCCTGGCTAACTTTTTGTATTTTTAGTAGAGACAGAGTTTTGCCATGTTGCCCGGGCTGGTCTCGAACTCCTGGGCTCAAGGGATCTGCTTGCGTTGGGCTCCTAAAGTGCTGGAATTACAAGTGTGAGCCACTGGACCGCCTTGTTTTTTTTTTTTTTTTTTTTTGGTGACAGAGGGTTTTGCTCTGTTACCCAGGCTGGAGTACAGCAGTGTGATCATAGCTCACTCCCTAGACCTTCTGGGCTCAAGTGACCTTCCCATCTCAGCCTCCCAAGTAGCTGGGACTACAGGTTCACCACCATGATCAGCCAATTTTTTTAGAGGCAAGGTCTTGCTATGTTGCCCAGCTGGTCTCAAACTCCTGGGCTCAAGTGATCCTCCTGCCTTGGCCTCCCAAAGTTCTGGGATTACCTATGAACCACCACGCCCAGCCTTGGTTTTTGTTTTTGTTTTTACTGGACCAGGCACTGTAGCTCATGCCTATAATTCCGGTACTTTGAGAGGCTGAGACAAGAAGATCACTTGAGCCCAGGAGTTCAAGGCGGTGGTGACCTCTGATTGCACCCCTGCACTCCAGCCTGGGTGACAGAATTAGACCTTGTCTCAAAACAAAACAAAATGCAGTTCCAACAGACCTAGTGACACCAAACACATTTTTGCAAGTAGGTAGTTTAATAGTTATAGTTACCTAGTTCTAAGAAGTGTCTTGCTAGAAAACACTTGTTCAAAGGGGGCACTTTAAAGTCTGCAATTCTAGTGTATACTGGCCGTAGCTTCTGAAATTGTAGCGAAGATGGACAAATAATCACAGCCTTCATGAGCGCTATTGCAGATATTATACTTCTTAGTTAAAAAAAAGATGGAACTATAAAATAAAAACACAGGCCACATACGTACTAATTTTCTTAAATTGGCTTTTGTGCAAAAAAGGTTGTTACCTATTGGCTTATTTTGCTATTTCCTTAGATGTGTTCCACAGCTACTCAGGAGGCTGAGGCAGGAGAATTGCCTGAACCCAGGAGGCGGAGGTTGCGGTGAGCCGAGATCGCGCCATTGCACTCCAGCCTGGGTAACAAGAGCAAAACTCCATCTCAAAAAAAAAAAGAAAAGGAAAGAAAGATGTGTTCCAAATTCCCAAGGGCCAACCTACACATGTGCACTCTGGGAACACAGCCAGTTTATGGGTTGGGGGTTGCTTGTCTGAAATCTGGGGTCATAGAGCCACTCCCCTCATTTGACTGTCTTGATCCTATCCATAGACGCATTCTCACCAATCCCCCAATTCTATTTATCCCTTTCCCTGAAATACTAGATTTCTGCCCACATTAATTCATGCCCCACCTAGGGTGCCCCATTTCCCAGCATTGGCTCCACTTGCTCTGAGCCCTGAAGAAGGCTGAAGCTTTGACCCCCTCATCCTCCTTGCCCCCCCAAACCCATCACCAGCCTTGCTCCCCCAAATGCTTGTCCAGTGTCCCCACCCACACACCCTTGCCCACCTCACCAGAGTTACAGTGCCGACAGCTCTCACAGTGGGGCCGGGTGTGGTGGTCTGGAGAGAAGGAGACCCCGGGCATACAAGGATCACACTGAGCAGCCTTTCTGTGCTGGTCACAGTCCTTCACAAGGAATGTTCCTGGGAGCAGAGGGTAAGGGATCAAGGCCCGAGAAGGGCTGATTCTCTGTCCTCTTCAAGGTGGTGCCTCCCCGCAACTGCAGGACTTCTCTCCTTGCTTGAGCTCAGTCTCACCCTGTGCCTATTTACTGAATTGGCCCCAGTCCTCTCTCTTCTGGCACTCACCTGGCCCCTGCCAAGGCCCCCTCTTACCTGGTGCACACATCTGGCAGCACAGCTTTCCCTGAGCCCAGTAGTGCCTCTCTGGGCAGATCTTGGGGGCTGGAGTAGCTGAGAGCCCCACCAGGGTCCCCAGAATGCACAGCCACCAGGGATGTGGCCATGCCATGGTCCCTGCCCAGGGAGCTCCTTCTGTGCCCAGTTGCTGACCGCTGGCCTCTGCAGTTAGCACCTCCAAGCTGGGCGCTGCTGTCTCTTCTTTGCAACCCCTGGGCACTGGCTGCTTCAGGTGGCAAGCCAACCTTTGAAGGCAGAAGCTCTGTTGTGGTGTTTTTTTTTTTTCTCTCATAGCAGCAATCTCCACCCCCTTCCTCCTTCCGTGTTCTGGGGAGAGTATTAAGGGCAAACTCTGTCAGACCTGCTGCTTTTTAAACATGCCTCCTTAGTTTCCACGTCTCCTGCTCATGAAGCCTGTAACCCACCTACTCCTGCTTCCGTGACAAAAAGATGATGGATGCACACAGTTGCCCACCCCTCCTATTTATGCACTTGTGCACAAAGGTGCCCACATCACCCACCCCCATCCACAGTTTACAAATGAATCCACATGTCTCCTGTCGCCCGTACCTGCATCCCTCCTTTCTCAGACAGCAGTTGAAAGAAGGAAGGAGAACCAGAATTGAGCACAGGTCCACAAGCTCTTACCTGAAATTCTGGGGGTCAGATAAGTTTTGGAATTCAGAATTTTTCAGGTTTATATGGAAACTAGCACCATAAAACACCCTTGGGGAGTTGAGTAGCCTCATAATCAAACGAAACATTTCTGCAGCAAAACTATTGAATATTTACACCGAGTGGGATGAAGCTCAAATAGCCTTGTCTCAATTGAGGTCTGGTTTGATGACCCAATGAGTTTGCTATAGAATTGCTCAGAATTGCAGACAAGGGGCGTGGGCCTGCCTCTCTTCTGTCACCCTCCTGCAGATCACATATGCTCTCCTTTAATCCTTATGCCAGCCTCTGATGTGGGTGCCACCTACCGAGTACCAGCTCGGCCGGGAGACCCCCACCCAGGCAGTGCTGAGGGCAATGAGAGGGAGACACCCAGATAGAACAGCAAAGTGGGTCTATCTGGGGGGTGGGGGGCGAACAGCCTACTGAGCTGAGAGCCTTAGGGGCTGACAGTATTCCAGGCTGAAGGCCCTGAGCAGATTTTGATCCACGTATTCTCTCTTAACAGGTGATTCTTATTAATAAACAGGTGTTCTGTATTTACTCATAACTCAAAAATATTCCAAGTAGGCAGCTGTTACCCGCTTAACACTAATTGCAAAAGAAAGGGTATTGTCCACAAGGGAGCCACGGGGGCAGGGTGAACTTAACGTTTCTCAACAGCCACCCACTGCCCACCTGGCCTTCCCTCTGAGACCCTTGCTGCCTCACCTTTGTGCCATCTTTCTCCTCCCCTTCCCACCTCTGGCTGTGTCAGTCACTGGTGTCCTGGATCACCTGGGGCATCTTCTCTCCCAGACCTTGGGCACTTGGGATTAAAGGTAGCTTCTGACAGGGGTCATCTCTTTTTTACTTTCCCAGTTCTCCCCGCAAGACTGATTTGGGGATATTGGAAACAGCTAGACTTTTCTTTCTTTGAGTCCTGGGAACACACATGGGTCAGCAACCTCCTCCACTCTTTCCTTGGTGACCGAGATACGGAGTGGCTTATTTCCCCAGGAAGTTTTTCATTCAGGGGCTTTGCAGTTGTTTCCACACTGCTCATAAATGTCACACTGCTGTGGTCGCACCTGTCAGATCGGTTCTCTATCTCACTCTGTAGTTTCCTTTCTCTTCATTTTCTCTGTTCTCTTGTCTTTTCCCAGCCCCCTGTGCAGCTCTTCTTGGGGGTCTACTCAAGTCAGAAGCCACATCTGGGTGTGATTTAGAGAGCGGTTTATGCAAAACCACGTTTTTCACCATCAGGCAGGGCGCCCGAATTCCCACCGCAGAGAGTGCTGTGGGGCGGCCCGAGGACTTTTCTGTCGCCAGCCATTTCCAGGTTGTGGTAAATGTCTTCTTGGCTAGCCTTAAGCCTCAAGGCAGGCATGGGGTAGTGGGTGGCTAGCTGACAGCAGGCCCTAGGAGGATGGATGAGACCCTCCGGAGAATGATGAGGAACCGGGGACCTTTAGGAAGAAATCTGTAGAACAGGGACTTGGAGTTCCAGCCTAGCAACCTTGAGCCAACTGGGAACTGCTCACTCGCCTAAGGCCTCTGTCCTCTGGGCCAAAGCCCATCTCCTCTCTCTACATTTCTCTTCTCCAGGGGATCACAGCAGAGGCAGGGTCTGCTTGGCTCTCCTGGAGGACCCCGGCCAAGAGGAGGAAAGCCAGGTTTCTGGGCCTTTTTCTTTCCTGTGCAAATAGAATGAGCTCATCTCCAGCGCTCTTTGCACCCACTTCTGGTGAGCCTTCCCCATCCAAGGCTGCTCCCTGGACAGGACCTTTCCTTTCTGCCCCCACTCCATCTCACTCTGTCACCCAAGCTGGAGTGCAATGGTGCGATCTTGGCTCACTGCAACCTCCATCTCCTAGGCTCAAGCAATTCTCGTGCCTCAGCCTCCTGAGTAATTGGGATTACAGGTGCACGCCACCACGCTCAGCTAATTTTTGTATTTTTAGTAGAGATGGGGTTTTGCCACGTTGGCCAGGCTGTACTGGAACTCCTGACCTTAGGTGATCCACCTGCCTCAGCCTCCCAAAGTGCTGGGATTACAGGCATGAACCACCATACCTGGCCGGGCCCTTCTTTTTGTCTACAGGCCCTGGGAATAGAGCCTGCTGACATCTTCCTCGAAATCTCACACCATCACTTTCTCTTTTGGGGTCAGCCTCTCCCCCATGCCTGTCTGGGACATAAAAATATATGGTATTTTCTCAACAGTTCTCTGCTTCTCTTTCCTCTCCAGAGACAGGCCCACAGAAGCCTTTCTCGAGAACTCCGAGGACTCTCATGACTTTTTTGTTCTTGTTTTTTTTGAGATGGAGTCTTGCTTTGTCGCCAGGCTGGAGTACAATGGCCCAATCTTGGCTCACGGTAACCTCCGCCTCCCAGGTTCAAGCAATTCTCCTGCCTCAGCCTCCCTAGTAGCTGGGATTACAGGCACCTACCACCATACCTGGCTAATTTTTGTATTTTTAGTAGAGATGGGGTTTCACCATGTTGGCCAGGCTGGTCTCGAACTCCTGACCTTAGGTGATCCACCTGCCTCAGCCTCCCAAAGTGCTGGGATTATAGGCATGAGCCACTGTGCCTGGCTTTTTTCTTTTTCTTTTTTTTTGAGACAGGGTCTCCGTCCGTCGCCCAGGCTGGAGTGCAGTGGCACAATCTCGGCTCACTACAACCTCTGCCTCCTGGGTTCAAGCGATTCTTATACATCAGCCTCCCAAGTAGCTGGGATTACGGGCACTGGCCACCATGCCTGGCTAATTTTTTGTATTTTTAGTAGAGACGGGGTTTCACCATGTTGGCCAGGCTGGCCTCAAATTCCTGGCCTCAAGTGATCTCCTGCTTCAGCCTCCCAAAGTGCTGGGATTACAGGCATGAGCCACTGCATCCAGCCTCTCATGACTTTTGAGAGGGACTGAGCAACCCTCCACCTGGCCCAGTGGCTGTAGCCTAGATGTCAGCCAAGGGCAACCTGCTCCTTAAAACCTATATAAGATGCTTCTTGCTCCCCACTCAGGAAAAGTCCTGGGCAGGCTGTCCACCTGCACGTGTTCCAGTGGGTCGGGTGTCCTCGTGGCCACCTCTGGTTCTGATTTCTCTTTCAGCCGAAGTCTTATTCTTGCCTCCGTGTCTCCTGTCTGTTCCCTTACCTTTACCCTGCCTCAGGCCTAAAATGGGAGACACAAGACTTGCTTAAAGTTTCCTCTAAACCAGCTCTAAACAGAAGGCTGTTAGGTGTGGCAGACCTTTTCTTTTTTCTCCAATTTTTATAAAGCAATGACCTGTTAAAGCACTCAGCAGGACCAATCTCTGCAAGACCTTTCCTTAGGTGGAAGTTCTGTTATGGGACAAAGATGTCCTCAATCACTGTTCTTGACTTAGGGCTCCTGAGTCTCATCACCCAAAGGTCTGAGTTTGTCTGGCCTTCTTTGACTCCTGCTCCCCATTCCTTCCTCCCCAACTCCCACTTTCTTTGATGACCACTACCAGCACCGCTGCCCCCACCACCTTAAAGCCTCCTTCCCAGCAAGGCTTTGTTTGAGAGGCCACCTGGGCAGGACAGCGAGTTAAGCTCATTAATGAGGCTCTGGGTCCTCACAGCTCTGTAATTTGCATTTCTGTACCTCCCCAGTCTGAGTGACACAGGGGACTGACCAACAGTGGGTATTTCCAGCCTCTGCCCATGCCTCAGAAGCCCAGCACAGCTCCCAGTGTCTCCTAGCACATAGGCACTGGCTAAACATTGGATGGTCCAGCTCAGCTTTGTGCCCTAGGGGCTCTGTCCACAATTATACAATGGAAATGTCAGAGGGCTCAAGGCCCCTTAGACCTCCTCATTCATTTGACAAGTGTTTGTGGCACATCCATTTTGTGTTAGAAACCAGCTAAGTAATGGGGCACAAAGATTAAAAACAGACAAATATGTGGTTTCTGCCCTGATGGAGTTGACACACCAGTGTGAGAGTCAGACATTGATCATATAATCTCAAAGACAAATGTAAAATTGGCCAGGTGAGGTGGCTCACACCTGTAATCCCAGTCACTTTGGGAGGCCAAGGCAGAAGCATTGCTTGAGCCCAGGAGTTTAAGACTAGCCTGGGCAACAGAGTAAGACCCTGTCTCTACATACAAAAAAAAAAAAAATTAACTGGGGGCCAGGCACGGTGGCTCATGTCTGTAATCCCAGCACTTTGGGAGGCCTTGGGTGGATCACCTAAGGTCAGGAGTTCAAGACCAGCTTGACCAATATGGTGAAACCCCATCTCTACTAAAAATATGAAAATTGGCCAGGCATGGTGGCGTGTGCCTGGAGTTCCAGCTACTCAGGAGGCTGAGACAGGAGAATTGCTTGAACCCAGGAGGCGGAGGTTGCAGTGAGCTGAGATTGTGCCGCTGCACCCCAGTCTGGGCAACAGAGCAAGACTCCATCTCAAAAAACAAAAGAAAACAAAGATAAAAAATAAATTAACTGGGTGTGGTGACACAAGCCTGTGGTCCCAGCTACTCGGGAGGCTGAGGTGGGAGGATCGCTTCAGTCCAAGAGGTCCAGGCTGTGGTGAGGCATCATTGTGCCACTGCACTCAAGCCTGGGTGATAGAGCAAGACCTCATCTCATAAAACCTAAAAAACAAAACAGAATTAAAATTTGTTAGTAATGGTCATTATTGCTATGAAGGAGAGAGTTGGGGTGCAATATAGGTATCTATCCCTCTAATAGGGGGATTCATGGGGTGGGGAGTGCTTCAACCATGAAGCAAAGTTTAACAGAGATATGTGGGATCTGGCAGCTCCCTACCTATGTGAGAATTGTTAATTCCCTTGGTTTCTGTGACAGCACCCTATTTTCCATTCTTTGACCACTTGTTTTTTAAGTGCTATTTTTTCTTTTTTTATATACAGATTATATACAGTAGGGATAATCTGTTCCTTGAAAGCCTGGTAGAATTTGATTGCTTGTGTGTGTGTATGTGTATTTCAAGCGTAGATGTTTCACTGTTGTCTTGCTCTGTCACCCAGGCTAGAGTGCAGTGGCGCAATCTCGGCTCACTGCAACCTCTGCCTCTTGAGTGGCTGGGATTACAAGTGTGCACCACCACACTTGGCTAATTTTTATATTGTTAGTAGGGGTTTTGCCACATTGGCCAGGCTGGTCTCGAACTCTTGACCTCAAGTGATCCACCCACCTTGGCCTCCCAAAGTGCTGGGATTACAGGCGTGAGCCACCGCACCCGGCATACTTTGTCATTCTTTTTCTAATTTATTGGATGCTTGATTAATTAATTTAGAAATTTCTTCTTTTCTAATATATGCATTTAAGGCTATAAACTTCCCTTGAAGATCTACTTTAGCTACGTCTCATAAGCTTTGCTATATTGTTTTATTCATTATGGCCGATTTACTTTTCCCATTATTATTTACTTTTTACATCTATTTCATTTATAAATGCACTATGAATTTTTCAGATCTGTGGGGCTTAACTTTTTGTTGTTTATTATTGCAGTTTTAAATATATTATGGCCAGAGCACTCAGTCTGTCTGTGTAGCACGGCGGGCAGAACGTTGGCCTCCCGAGGACACCTGTGCCCCTGGAACCGCATGTAAGGTTATATGGCAAAAGGGCGTTATGGCTGCAGATGGTATCAAGGTTGGCCTTGAGATGGGTGATTATTCTGCATTCTCCAGATAGACCCAGTGTAATCACAAGGATTCTTGTAAGTGGAAGAGAGAGGCAGAGGAGGGAGAGCCAGAGAGGTGGCTGCGTGAGAAGGATCAGTGATGTTGCTGACCTTGAAGCTGGAAGAAAAGGGCCATGAGCCTTGGTACGTGGGCGGCCTCCAGAAGCTGGGAGGGGCAAGGAGACGGATTTGCCCCTAGACGCTCCAGAGGCAGTTGGACCTGCCAACACTGATTGTAGCCTGGTGAGGCCCATTTTAGACTTCTGACCTGTAGAGCTGTGACATAATACATTTGGGTTGTCTTCAACCACTAAGTTTGTGTTAATTTGTTATAGCAGCCAAAGAAAACAAATATATATGAATCCTCTGGCATTTGTTTGAAATTTGCTCTATGGCCTAGTATGTGGTTGTAAATGTTTCATCTGTGCCTGAAAAAAAATGTATATTTCTTTTTTTTTTTCTTTTTCTTTTTTTTTTGAGACGGAGTTTCACTCTTGTTACCCAGGCTGGAATGCAATGGCGTGTTCTCGGCTCACCACAACCTCCGCCTCCTGGTTTCAAGCAATTCTTCTGTCTCAGCCTCCTGTGTAGCTGGGATTACAGGCGCGCGCCACCGTGCCCAGCTAATTTTTTGTATTTTTAGTAGAGACGGGGTTTCACCATGTTGACCGGGTTGGTCTCGATCTCTTGACCTCGTGATCCACCCGCCTCGGCCTCCCAAAGTGCTGGGATTACAGGCGTGAGCCGCCGTGCCCAGCCCAAAAAATGTATATTTCTAATTCAGTGGTCTCTGCTTTTTTAAAAATTTTGTACACCATCAATAAAACGATTTTCAACATGTATCCCAAAATATACAATGTTTTAAATAAATTAATCATGTACACTCAGGTTCTATAGAAGTATATGTAAACATTCTAAAGGATGAGATAGAATTACATATCACAGATAGAAACATAAAAAGGATGAGACTGGCTAGATGCAGTGACTCATGCTTGTAATCCCAGCGCTTTGGGAAGCAGAGGTGGGAGGACTGCGTGAGCTCAGGAGTTTGAGACCAGTGTGGCAACAACGACAACAAATAATAAAACTATAATAAAAAGAATGAGACAAAGATAGGAAAAGCAATATTTAAAGATACTGCAAGCAGGCCGGGTGCGGTGACTCACGCCTGTAATCCCAGCACTTTGGGAGGCCGAGGTGGGTGGATCACGAGGTCAAGAGATCGAGACCATCCTGGTCAACAAGGTGAAACCCCGTCTCTACTAAAAATACAAAAATTAGCTGGGCATAGTGGTGCGTGCCTGTAATCCCAGCTACTCGGGAGGCTGAGGCAGGAGAATTGCCTGAACCCAGGAAGCGGAGGTTGCGGTGAGCCGAGATCACGCCATTGCACTCCAGCCTGAGTAACAAGAGCGAAACTCCGTCTCAAAAAAAAAAAAAAAAAAAAAAAAAAAAAAAAAAAGGACACCGCAAGCTTTGCGCGGTGGCAGTATTGTAGCCAATGAGGTTTATCCAAGGCGCGATTATTGCTAGTTGAAAACTTTTCCCAACACCCCGCCATGACGACTTGAAATATAGTCAGCTCTGGCAATTTTTGGCAGTTTCTACACGTACTGAATTAAAAAAAATATTGCATTTACTTATTTGCAACATAAAAGATCTAGTTGTTCTCATTAAAATATTAATAGGTAACAACATTTTCTGCAATATACTAAAACATTAATAGTAATAAATTTAGCAAGAATATGATTTAATGTGTTTTATTATTAAAAAAATCTTTCTTCAACACTTTATGTATAGTGATCTAGGTCTAAGTACAAATATTTAATTTTTTTTTATTGCAAGCCCACAACGAACATCATACATTTAATTTTTATGACTGACATAGATGAAAAAGGTTCTCAGCCAGGGGCGGTGGCTCATGCCTGTAATCCCACCACTTTGGGAGGCCGAGGTGGGTAGATCACCTAAGGTCAGGAGTTCTCGACCAGCCCTAACCAACATGGAGAAATCTTGTCTCTACTAAAAATACAAAATTCGCCGGACATGCTGGTGCATGCCCGTAATCCCAGCTACTCGGGAGGCTGAGGCAGGAGAATCGCTTGAATCTGAGAGGTGGAGGTTGCGGTGAGCCAAGATCGCACCATTGCACTCCAGCCTGGGCAACAAGAACAAAACTCCATTTCAAAAAAGCTAAAAATGTTCTCTAGGTCAAACTGTTTCTGGTGTGTTTTCTAATTTTGAATCAAGAGTTCATCTTTAAGCCCGCCACAGTGGCTCACACCTGTAATCCCAGCACTTTGGGAGGCTGAGGCAGGAGGATGGCTTGAGGCTAGGAGTTTGAGACCAGCCTGAGTAACAGAGTGAGACCCCACTGTACTTCAGTGCTGGTGACAGAGTGTAACCCCATCTCCATTAAAGAGAGACAGAGAGAGTGCGCGCGAGAGAGGCGGAAAGAAAGTGTATATTCAGCAGGCTTTTTCCGTGGGACTCCTTGGCGGCTGGGTTGGGGACATGTCCCTTCAGTGTTTTTGCAGTTGCTTTTGTCAGACACTCCAGGGATGCCACTGGCTTAAGACCAGTTTTCATGTCATTTTCTTGGGGACAAAGGAAGTTTCCCAACCATGTGGGTAATATAAATTTAACCCCCACACCTGGCTGAGCACAGACCTATAGTTATACTTTTTTGTTTGTTTGTTTGAGACAGGGTCTCGCTCTGTTGCCTAGGTTGGAGCACAGTGGCAACACAGCTCAGTGTAGCCTCAATCTCCTGGGCTGAAGCAATCCTCTTGCCTCAGCCTGTCGAGGAGCTGAGACCACACCTGGATTATTTATTTATTTATTTATTTATTTATTTATTTATTTTTGTAGAGATGAGGTCTTGCTATGTTGCCCAGGCTGGTCTCCAATTCCTGGGCTCAAGTAATCCTCCCACCTTTGCCTCCCGAAGTGTTGGGATTACAAGGTGTGAGCCTGGCCACACTCTCTTTTTTAGGACTTGTCACGCTTGTGATTTTATGTGATCTGTGGTTTAGAGGATTAATTTTGTATACTCTTTAGAGGATTAATTTTGTATTAAATTTGCATCCCGTCCAGCTAATTTTGTATTTTTAGTAGAGAGAGAGTTTCTCCATGTTGGTTAGGCTGGTCTTGAACTCCCAACCTCAGGTGATCCGCCCACCTTGGCCTCCCAAAGTGCTGGGATTACAGTGTGAGTTAAAGCTAACTTCTGAAATCAGATGTCGTGTAAATTGATGCGTGTAAGGTTTGAGTTCTGACTCTTGAGGTTTTCTGACTCTCAGTCTATGTAGCCAGGGAAGGGCAAGACCAATAAAAGGAATTTCTCAGATACCAGGCAAAGGGAGAAACAGTGCGTGAAAGACGTCGCTATGAAGGGAGCAGTCTGGACCTGGAACCAAGGGGTGGTTCAGGGGCCCAAGCCAACGGAGACAGGAGGATCCTGGGGTAGGTGAAGAGAGCCCGACTTTCAGAACCAGACAGATTGGTGGTCCAAAGGCCCCTCTGCCAGCTACTACCTGCATCATCTCCACCTTCTCCCACAACCTCTTGGCTGAGTCCTCATCTGCTCGAGGATAGTGTCATGCACTTTGCAACATGTTGGGACAATTAAGCGTAATAATATAAATGAAATGTCTGGACTTGTCTTGTTTGGGTACTCAATAAATACGCATTCCTCCTTTCTCTTCCTTGGTATTTGAGGCTGCAAGTCCCAAGAAATGGGGTTGACGGAACAGCCAGTTAACCTGGGAACTAAACCAAAGGAGTGTGAGAGACAGAACGACTCACTAAATTGAACAAGCTGTGCATAGGCGTTATGTCTGCTCTGTATGTATTATTCATATTCTTCATCATGAAGAATCGTCATTTCACAAGGGGATGGGGGACATTTCCTCTCACAGTAGGCTTCTGGGCCCCTGGCATTTCCTTCCTTCTTTCCTTCCTTCCTTCCTTCCTTCCTTCCTTCCTTCCTTCCTTCCTTCCTTCCTTCCCTCCCTTCCTTCCCTCCCTCCTTCTCCCTCTCTCCCTCTCCCTCTCTCTCTCTCTTTCTTTTCTTGATGGAGTCTTGCTCTGCTGCCCCAGCTGCAGTGCGGTGGCATGATCTCGACTCACTATAACCTCTGCCTCCTAAGTGCAAGCTATTCTTCTGCCTCAGCCTCCCAAGTAGTTGGGATTACAGGCATGTGCCACCATGCCTGGCTAATTTTTGTGTTTTTAGTAGAGATGGGGTTTCTCCATGTTGGCTAGGCTGGTCTTGAACTACTAACCTCAGGTGATCCACCTGCCTGGGCCTCCCAAAGTGCTGGGATTACAGGTGTGAGCTACCATGCCTGGAGGCCCCTGGCATTTTTTTCCTGAAACAGGGTCTCGATCTGTTGCCCAGGCTGGAGTGCAGTGGCACCATCTTGGCTCACTGCAGCCTTGACCTTCTGGACTCAAGCAATCCTCCCGCTTCAGCCCCCAAAATATCTGTGACTACAGGCATGCACCACCAAGCCCAGCTAATTTTTGTATTTTTTGTAGGGATGGGGTTTCACTATGTTCCCCAGGCTGGTCTCGATCTCTTGTGCTAAAGCAATCTGCTCACCTTGGCCTCCCAAAACGCGGGATTATAGGTGTGAGCCACTGTGCTCTTGCTCTTCTGAGTGATTTCCCTTGCCCACCAGATGAGGTAGACGGCTCATGGCGCCAGTCTAGAGTGATCTTCCCTGCGGTAGGGAGGGAGGCACACCCCACTTTCCCCAGCTGTTTCTGAGCCTCAGAACTGTGATCTTTGAGAGGAACCTAAGACTTCTGTTTCCCCTGCTAGTCTGTGGCACGGCGTCTGAGCTGGAGCTCTTGGGGCAGCTTGCCTCCTAGGGCTATGCTGGAGCCCGCTAGTAATGCTTAGCTAAAGCTGGATCCTTACGTTTTCAGGAATTTTGTGAGGTTACTTATTGGTAGCTTGAAATTGGCCAACTGGCCACAGTAGGAATACTTACAAGCACGTACATCAGCAAATGCTATAGATCCAGGGCTCCCCTTCCCAAGAGCCGGCTATTAACATTTACCACCACAACACCACTACTGACTTACTAGGGTGAGGCCCAGTCATTACTTTTAGTCATCTTTGGGGTCTTGGAGAGACAGAGTTCTTCCCTATCTGGGATCCTGCCCCTCCTCCTGGCTTCTAGGTAGATGCACCTGTGGGGAGCAGTGGCATGATCTCAGCTTACTGCAACCTCTGCCTCCCGGGTTCAAGGGATTCTCCTGCCTTAGCCTCCCGAGTAGCTGAGATTACAGGCATGTGCCACCACACCCAGCTAATTTTTGTATTTTTAGTAGAGACAGGGTTTCACCATTGTTGGCCAGGCTGGTCTCGAACTCCTGACCTCAGTTGATCTGAGTCTCTCAGCCTCCCACAGTGCTGGGAGTACAGGCATGAGCCACTGTGCCAGGCACATGTGTAAGCTTTTAAACATTCTTTTCTTTTTATTTTTTTTGAGGTGGAGTCTTGCTCTTGTCCAGGCTGGAGTACAATGGTGTGATCTCGGCTCACTGCAACCTCCACCTCCTGGGTTCAAGCGATTTTTCTGTCAGCCTCCTGAGTAGCTGGGATTACAGGTGCGCCCCCACCCCGCCACCAAACCTGGCTAATTTTTGTATTTTAGTAGAGATGGGGCTTCACCATGTTGACCAGGCTGGTCTTGAGCTCCTGACCTCAGGTGATCTGCCCATCTGGGCCTCCCAAAGTGCTGGGATTACAGGTGTGAGCCACCATGCCCTGCCTGATTTTTAAAATTATTTTATTTTCTACTTAAAATATTATTAAGCAGCCGGGCACGGTGGCTCATGCCTGTAATCCCAGCACTTTGGGAGGCTCAGGTGGGTGGATCACCTGAGGTTGGGAGTTCAACACCAGTCTGACCAACATAGAAAAATCCTGTCTCTACTAAAAATACAGAATTAGCTGGGTGTGGAGGTGCATGCCTGTAATCCCAGCTACTCAGGAGGCTGAGGCAGAATTGCTTGAACCAGGAGGCAGAGGTTGCAGTGAGCCGAGATCACGCCATTGCACTCCAGCCTGGGCAACAAGAGTGAAACTGTCTCAAAAAAAAAAAAAGTTATTAAGCAATAATCAAATATTTCTCACTCTGATTTCCAGCCCCACTCCTCCAGAGGATTCTCCACTTGAATTTTTCAGAGCAAGGGAGACCCGTGTCTTAGGAGAGGTGGGAGGGTGCTTTATGGACAGCATCTGGTTGTTCCTTCTCCCTGGCAAGGGGACTGCCTCTCTTTTTGATATCTGAGATGACTGACAGCAATAACATCTGACTTTATCTTTTCCTTTCGTATTTGGGGCACCGTAGGCTACCTATATTCACTAAAGGAAATCTTACACAAAGCTGTGATAATTCTAGCACAGGGCAAGAAATAAAGCCTAAGGAACAAACCACCCGTTTTCTCTCCACTCAGTAAAAAATTATCTCCGGAAAATGAAATAGCCCAAGTCTGGCAGTTCCATGTTCTTCTTCTTTTTGTTTTTTTAGAGACAGGCCCTTGCTTAGTCACCCAGGCTAGAGTGCAGTGGCACAATCATGGCTCACTGCAGGCTCAAACTCCTGGGCTCAAGAAATCCTCCCACCTCAGCCTCCAGGGTATCTAGGGCTGGAGGTGCACACTACCACGCCTGGTTAATTTTTCATTTTATGTCGAGACTGGGTCTCCTTATGTTTCTCAGCCTGGTTTCGATTCCTGGCCTCAAGAGATCCTTCTACCTCAGCCTCTCAAAGTGCTGAGATTACAGGCATGAGCCACTGCATCTGCCCCATGTTCTTCTTATATTGCTTTTTTTTTTTTTCGTTTGGGAGATGGAGTCTCGCTGTGTAACCCAAGCTGGAATGCAGTGGTGTGATCTCGGCTCACTGCAACCTCCACCTGCTGGGTTCAAGCAGTTCTCCTGCCTGAGCCTCCCGAGTAGCTGGGATTACAGTCACATGCCACCATGCCCAGCTAATATATTGCTTTTTAAAATGCTTCTTTTTGCTGGGCACGGTGGCTCATGCCTGTAATCCTAGCACTTTGGGAGGCCGAGTTGGGTGGATCACCTGAGGTCAGGAGTTCAAGACCAGCCTGGCCATCATGGTGAAACCCCATCTTTAAAAATAAAAAAAAAATAAAAAATAAATAAATAAAGTGCTTCTTTTTGGAGATAGAGAAGGATTTGTTAACTGGCCTTGTGACTCAGCCTGCCAGGCATAATTCTCCATTGGCCCCAGCACAGTTGCATTTTTCTGTGTGTTCTGTTTTTTCCATAAATGATATACAGTATGTATCCTACGATTTGCTTTTCGTGTTTTTAATCCAGTTGTATGTCTTGGAGATCATTTCATTTTATACTTCTAGAACTACTCATTTTGTTAAATAGGGAACAGATGTACAGAGGCTTTTTAGCCATTCTCCTGGTTCCTGAATACGTAGGTTGCTCCTAACATTGCACTGTTGCAAGTGGTGTTGCATAAACATCTCATACTTCGCTGTGCATGTGGGAGTGTCTCTCTAGAATAAGCGCTGGGCATTGGAATCGCTGAGTCATAGGGTGTGCACATTTTTCACTTTAATAGATGCTGGCAAGTTGCCCTCCAGAGTGGTCCTACCAATTCACACTCCCACCAGCAGTGGAACGAGAGCATGGATTTCCTTACGTTCTGCGAGCCTTTCGTATTAGCAAACTGTTTTTAGCATCTCGGAGGAAAATGCTGTCTCGTTGTTTTGGTGTGCGCTCTTCCCATTCCCGGCGAGGCTGAGCATCTTTCCATGATCATGCTGTTTGTATTTCCTCTTTTGTGACTAAGGTCTTTTTACCCTTATGTCACCACCAGTGTTCTGAAGTCCACCTTCGGCTCCACCACAGCAATCCTGTCCTCCAGACCCAACTGGAGGGGCCTCTGCCAATCATGGGGACACCTCTGCCAAACATGGTATATGCTTGCCATCTGCCCTGGGGGCTGAGAAAAGCCTCCTGGTGGTAGGGGAGATCTCTGCATTCCCTCCTTTCCTAATGTCAGGGGACTTCAGACCTGCACGGAGAGGGTGTCCTTTACCTCACTTTTCACACTGACCTCTAGACTCCTGCTTCAGCACTTGGTGACCCTCCAAACTGCACTGACCTCAACCCTAAACTGAAGGGGTCCTTGGTGTCTGTTGACTTTTATTGAGATAAAATGAATCATTTTAATCATTGAAAAATGTACAATTCAGTAGCCAGACTTTTACTGAGATAAAATGAATCATTTTAATCACTGAAAAACGTGCAGTTCAATGCTTTTGCTATATTTGCAAAGATGTGCAAATATCACCCCTATGTGATTCCAGAACATTTCCATCCCCCCTAAAAAACCTCTTACTCATTAGCAGTCACAGCCACTCCCAGTTCTCCCCTCTCCAAGCCCCTGGCAAACACTAATCTAGCTACTATCTCTGTGGATTTGCCTATTTGTGACATTTCACATAAATGGAATCATATTAATGTAATATGTGACTGTGTCTGGCTTCATGTAGTGTGATGTCTTCAAGCTTCATCTATGTCTAGCTTAAATCAATACATTCCTTTTTATGACTGAATGACATTCCATTGTATGGGTATATACCTCATTTTGTTTATCTGTTCATTAGTACTGTTTCTACTTTTTATTTTCTTATTTTTATTTATTTATTTTTTTGAGGCAGGGTCTTTTTCTGTCACCCAAGCTGGAGTGCAGTGGGGTGATCTCAGCTCGCTGCAACCTCCGCCTCCCAGGCTCAAGTCATCCTTCCACCTCATCCTCCTGAGTAGCTGGGACTACGGGCATGGACCATCATGCCCAACTAATTCTATTTTATTTTACTGTAGAGATGGGGTTTCGTTGTCCAAGCTTGTTTCCACTTGTTGGCTATTATGAATAATGCTGCCATCAACATTCATGTACAAGATTTTGTGCAAACATATGGTTTGAATTCTCTTAGGTACATACCTACTGACAGAGTTGCTGGGTCACATGGTAAATCTATGTTTAACTAGTTAAGGAACTGACAAGGTGTTTTCCACACAGCTGCACCATTTTACACTTCCACCAGCAGCAGTACATGAGGTGTCCAATTTCTCTACGTGCTTGCCAACACAGGTACATTTCTATTTTTTAAAAAGTTGGTCAGGTGTGGTGGCCCACGCCTGTAATCTCAGCACTTTGAGGGGCTAAGGAGGGCAGATAATGAGGTCAGGAGTTCAAGACCAGCCTGGCCAACATGGTGAAACCCTGTTTTTACTAAAAATACAAAAATTAGCCAGGTGTGGTGGCGGGTGTCTGTGATCCCTGCTGCTCGGGAGGCTAAGGCAGGAGAATTGCTTGAAACTGGGAGGTGGAGGTTGCAGTGAGCCAAGACTGCGCCACTGTACTCCAGCCTGGGCAACAGAGAGAGACTCCATCTCAAAAAAAAAAAAATTATAACTACCCTAGTTGGTATAAAGTGGTATCTTATTGTGGTTTTGATTTGCATTTCACTAAGACTAATGATGTTGAGCATCTTTTTATGTGTTCATTGACCATTTGCATATTTTCTTTGGAAAAATGTCTATTCAAGTCCTTTGCCCATGTTCAAATTAAATTATTTGTGTCTTTTGTTGTTGAGTTGCAGGAGTTTTTTTTCTTTTTGATATGATTATTCTAGACCTTACCACATGTGATTTGAAAATATTTTCTCCCATTCTGTGAGTTGTCTTTTTACATTCTTAATAATGCCCTTTGATGCATAAAAGTTTCACATTTTGATGAAATCCAGTTTATCTACTTTTTCTTCTTTTGTTGCCTGTGCTTTGGTGTCATATTTAAGAGACTGTTGCCAAATCCAAAGTCATACAGATTTTCACTATCCTTCCCTCTAAGAGTTTTACAGTTTTAACTCTTAAATTTAGTTCTTTGGGCCGGGCGCGGTGGCTCACGCCTGTAATCCCAGCACTTTGGGAGGCCGAGGCGGGCGGATCACGAGGTCAAGAGATCGAGACCATCCTGGCCAACATGGTGAAACCCTGTCTCTACTGAAAATACGAATATTAGCTGGGCGTGGCGGCCCTCGCCTGTAATCCCAGCTACTCGGGATGCTGAGGCAGGAGAATTGCTTGAACCCGGGAGGCGGAGTTTGCAATGAGCCAAGATCGCGCCACTGCACTCCAGCCTGGCAACAGAGTGAGACGCTGTCTCAAAAAAAAAAAAAAAAAATTTAGTTCTTTGATTTATTTTGAGTTAAATTTTTAAAATCTGGTTTTAGATAAGGGTTCAACTTCATTCTTCTACCTGTAGATATGCAGTTGTCCTAGCACTGATTCTTGAAAAGACTATTCTTTTCAATGGTCTTGGCGCCCTTGTTGAAATTAATTGACCATAGATGTATGGGTTGATTTCTGGACTCTGAATTGTTTTCCACTGATCTCTATGTCCATCTTTGGGTCAGTATCACAGTTTTGATTACTGTAGCTTTATAGTAAGTGTTGAAGTTGGGACTTCAACTTTGTTCTTCTTTTCAAAATTGTTTTGGCTATTCTGTGTCCCTTGCATTTGCATATGAATTTTAGGATTAGTGTGTCCATTTATGCAAAAAAAAAAAAAAAAAAAAAAAAGGCAGTTGGAATTTGGATAGGGACTGCATGGATCTGTAGATGAAATTGGGAAATATTGGAACCTTCAGTCTATGAACACAGATGTCTTTTTGTTTATTTAGGATTTCTTTAGTGTCTTTCAATAATGTTTTTTAGTTTTCAATGTATAAGTCTTGCACTTTCCTTGTTAAATGTATTCTTAAGTTTTTTTGTTTTTTTTTTTAGACAGAGTCTCACTCTGCTGCCCAGGTTGGAGTGCAATGGCCCGATCTTGGCTCACTGTAGCCTCCACCTCCTGGGCTCAAGCGATTCTCCTGCTTCAGCCTCCTGAGTAGCTAGAATTACAGGTACCTGCCACCATGCCTGGCTAATTTTTTTGTATTTTTAGTACAGACAAGTTTTCACCATGTCGGCCAGTCTGGTCTTGAACTCCTGACCTCAGTTGATCTGCCTGCCTTGGCCCCCCAAAGTGCTGGGATTACAGGCGTGAGCCCGGCCAATGTGCACCTAAGATTTTATTCTTTTTGATGCTATTGTAAATGGAAGGTTTTTTTTCCCCCTAATTTCATTTTCTTTCTTTTCTTTCTTTTTTTTTTGTGATGGAATCTCACTCTTGTTGCCTAGGCTGGAGTACAATGTCGTAGTCTCAGCTCACTGCAACTTCTACCTCCTGGATTCAAGCGATTCTCCTGCCTCAGCCTCTTGAGTAGCTGGGATTACAGATATGTGCTACCACGCCTGGCTCATTTTGTGTTTTTAGTAGAGATGGGATTTCACCATGTTGGTCAGGTTGGTCTTGACCTCCTCACCTCAGGTGATCCGCCTGACTTGGCCTCCCAAAGTGCTGGGGTTAGAGACGTGACCCACCATGCCTGGCCCTTAATTTCACCTGCTGTCTTTTTTTTTTTTCTTTGAGTCAGGGTATTGCTCTGTTGCCCAGGCTGGAGTACAGTGGTGCAATCTCGGCTCACTGCAACCTGTACTCTCTGGGTTCAAGTGATCCTCTCACTTCAGCCTCCTGAGTAGCTGGGACTACAGGTGCGCGTCACCATGCCTGTCTACTTTTTGTTTTGTTTTTTTTTTTGAGACAGAGTCTCGCTCTGTTGCCAGGTGCCAGGCTGGGGTGCAGTGGTGTGATCTCGGCTCACTGTAACCTCTGCCTCCCAGGTTCAAGCAATTCTCCTGCCTCAGCCTCCCAAATAGCTGGGACTACAGGCACGCGCCACTACACCCAGCTAATTTTTGTATTTTTTAGTAGAGACAGGGTTTCACCATGTTGGCCGGGACGGTCTCGATCTCCTGACCTCGTGATCCTCCTGCCTCGGCCTCTCAAAGTGCTGGGATTACTGGCGTGAGCCACCACGCCCGGCCTTGTATTTTTTTTTAAGAGATGGGGTTTTAACGTGTTGCCCAGGCTGGTCTGGAACTCCTGGGCTCAAGTGATCCCCCCACCTTGGCTGCCCAAAATGATTACAGGCCTGAGCCACTGCGCCCAGCCCCGAATTTCATTTTCAGGTTGTTCGTTGCCCATGTGCATGCTGACATTTGAAGGCGGCTGTTGTTTTCTCCAGAGCTGGAAGGTGGTGCCTTGGGGTGTAGGCGTGTTGCTATGACACCCTGTGGGCCGTTACTGGGGCTCTCTTGTGACTTATGGAAACATGTCTGACTAATCTTTCCCACACTCCCTTTGCTTCTGATGGCTCCCTCGTCTAGGAGAGGAGGAGAGGAAGAGAGTGGGTTGGTGGGGCCTCACCCTTTCCCACAGGTGCTTCCTCTGACCCTTCTTTTCTGCAGGGTTTTTGGGACTCCCAAAGGGCAAGGGCAGTGGCAGCCTTCTCTTTTACCCATATGTTGGCCAGAACTGATGCCCTCTACTTTTTATTTTTTGAGATGGAGTCTCCCTTTGTCACCCAGGTGGAGTTCTGTCACCCAGGCTGGAGTGCAGTGGCACGATCTTGGCTCACTGCAACCTCTGCCTCAGTCTTGGGTTCGGGTTAAGTGATTCTCATGCCTCAGCTGGGACCCCAGCACGCGCCACCATTCCTAGTTAATTTGTTTGCATTTTTAGCAGAGATGGGGTTTTGCCATGTTGGTCAGGCTAATCTTGAACTCCTGGCCTAAAGCGATCTGTCCACCTCGGCCTTTCAAAGTGCTAGGATTACCACTGTGAGCCACCGCACCCAGCCTGATGCTCCCTACTTTGATGGGGATAGAGGAATGTTGCAGGCGACAGGCACATGCAGGGTCCTGGATGTCAGAGCAGCCTGGGGAGGGAGTCCAAGGATCAATCAGTTGGTGAAAATCTGAAGGAGTGGAGGATGATTCGAGTAAATCTGCGCTGCCTGGCCCACGTCCAAGGCCGTCTCTCTGCTCGGTCACTTGCTAGCTGTGCGGTTGCTCAAGCTCTGGGGTCTGTTTCCACTGTCACATGGGGATGCAGATGCTTGCCTCATAGGGCAGGCTCAGGTGCGAGCAGCCACGTCTGGTAGCTCAGGTGAATGCCCTGCTAGGGCTTGATGCAGAAAAGGTGCCAGTCAGTGTTCACTGGAGTGTGACTTGATCACCAGCAACTTCCTTCTTGACTGGGGTAGGGCAGCATGAGAGCTCAGAGCTCCTTAAGTGGGGCTGTACTCGGAATGGAAGGGAAAAAGTGAAGAAATCTACTAGGAAGAGGTGTAAGGGAGGCATATGAGACAAATCTCACCTTTATGAGAGCTCAGATAGTCAATGGGAGCTTTAGGATGGATGGTGTGGGTGCTGCTAGGCCTGAGGAGAAGCCATCATATTTTAGTGCCAAAGAAATGGGCGGGCTGGATGGGGAGAGCTGCAAGAAGCAGGATGATCCAAGTTTGTGTGGTTTTGTTTGTTTTGTTTCATTTTGTTTTCTGAGGTAGGGTCTCTCTCTGTCACCCAGGCTAGAGTGTAGTGGTGCGATCACAGCTCACTGTAGCCTCGAACTCTTGGGTTCAAGCAATCCTCCCACCTCAGCCTCCCGAGTAGCTGGAACTACAGGTGCACACCATGACGCCCAGGTAGTTTTTGCATTTTTAGTAGGGACAGGGTTTCACCAGGTTGTCCAGGCTGGTCTCGAACTCCTGGGCTCAAAGCGATCTGCCTGCCTCAGTCTCCCAAAGTGCTGCGACTACAGGCATGAGCCACCACGCCTAGCAATTATACATTTTAAATATCAATATAATAATAAAGCTAATCTACAATGCTTATTTGCCAAATTCTTTAAAAATTTTTTTCATGATTTTTTTCTTTAGTTTCATTTATTTCCTGTTTAAGTATTACTATATGTCAAATTCTTTTTTTTTTTTTTTTTAAAGACAGGGTTTCACCATGTTGTTCAGGCTGGTCTTGAACTCCCGACCTCAGGTGATCTGCCCGCCTTGGCCTCCAAAGTGCTTGGATTACAGGTGTGAGCCACCACGCCCAGCCTAATATATGTCAAATTCTTTAAAAATTTTTTTCATTTTTTTCTTTGGTTTCATTTATTTCCTGTTTGAGTATTAATAGATGTTAAATTCTTTTAAGCATTAAAAAAACTTTAAGTACCAAATGCACGCAATGGCTAAAACTTGTTTGCAATTTAGATTAGTGATTGTGATTTTTATCAGTTAAGGTTTGGCCAGGGAGTCAAAACCACTATGAGTGTTACAGAATAAGGAACTTGCTTTAGAGATTAGACTTTAATCAATCATGGCAGCTGGTGAAGGAGTCTTTGAGGCCTCTGCATCTGTGGTGGGCCTGAGGTCACTATGGGTCAGTTGGGAGAAGCACTGGATGTGAAGTGGAGGAAGGGCAAAGACCACCTGAAGCCTATATCTGTGCTTCACCACCACCCACCCTGATGGTATGGGTGTCTGCAGAAGGACCTAGCACTCCTTGCTATGGAGCTGCACATATGTCTGGCCAGGAATTAGAGAAGCTGAAGGAGGCGATCTGACAGGAGCTGAAGAGCTGCTAGTCTGACTGCTATTCACGCAGACAAGGTGAGCCAGCAGACAACTGGCACCCCACGCTGGCCTCGGAGCACGCCGCTGCTTCCATCCTGCTTTCCTGACTCTCAAATCTTAATTTCTTTTGTGGCCAACCCTCACCCAGAACCATACAGGGATTAATTTCCAAGAAGTATGGTTTCATCTTAGCTAAGTTGAGATGGTAAAAGCCATGACAAAGATTGGCTCCAAACTTTCCTGGGGTTAGAACACCTGTCCACGAGGGGAGCAGTTTTACTGTCTCAAGTGGGCAGTGTATGGTCATGATCAGTGGTTACCTTCTCAGGAAGGCTAAACTTGTGTATTTGCCAGATTTGAGGCTAGGAAGCCAGACCTGGGCCTGTGTACATCTCTATAGCTCTGTTTAGCACATTGTTCCCTTCAATGTTTCAAACTACATTTATAAATTTAGTAGTTCTGATTGTGTCTAAGTCTGTACCCCTTTTCAAAATGAAAAAAAAAAATAATGAATTGCCAGATGAGGTGGTTCATGCCTGTAATCCCAGCACTTTGGGAGGCCAAGGTGGGTGGATCACCTGAGGTCAGGAGTTCGAGACCAGCCTGACCAACGTGGAGAAACCCTGTCTCTACTTAAAAGACAAAATTAGCCAGGTGTGGTAGCACATGCCTGTAATCCCAGCTACTCACTCCGGAGGCTGAGGCAGGAGAATCGCTTGAACCCAGGAGGCAGAGGTTGCGGTGAGCCGAGATTGTGCCATTGCACTCCAGCCTGGGCAACAAGAGTGAAACTCCATCTCAAAAAAATAAATAAAAATAAAAGAAAATTTTTCATGTTGACAACTAATCAAAAGAAAGAGTCCATGTGCTTTTGATGGGTTTAGAGTTGCAGCCTGCCTCCTGGGTCCAAATTATACACCCACTAGAGCACCTCAAGTCTGGAATCTGCAAACTCAAGCTACAGCCTGACTACTGGTTCCTTTCCTTACTCTTTCTGTTCGAGCGGGTCACCACTCCATAGCCATATGCATACCTCTGCAGGGCTCTGCTCACAACCCTGAAGTCATACTCATGCCTGTGAGCACTGGACAGGACCCAGCATGGCCTCAGGGGCAACTCCAGGGAGTGGAGAACAGAAGCACGTGCCATGTTCATGCAGGGTCAGGATCTGACACATCCAGGGCAGAGATTATCCCCGGGGAGGAGGGGAGGTCCAGGGTTACCTCTGGGGAAGGGACTGAAGCCAGCAAGAACCATACACAAACTCTGTCCTAGGAGGAGCTGGTGAAGCCCCCTGGGGAAGGGGTAGAAGGGCCTTGTTGGCTAGTTGCGTAACTGGGAGCTTCAAGCTGTGGCTCCCTGCCCGAGGAGCCACTACTGGCTTGATTCCAATGGAGGCAGGATGCTGGTCGTCCCATCTGTCTGGGCTTTGGGTGCCCCCTTGTGGCAGAATAGTGATTTCGCTCTTCACACTCACACTGCCCTCTCAGGAGCCCAGTTCTGGCTTCAAGGTTGTTGGTAACTCTGAAGATAACTTTATCACAGCACTGTTTACAAGAGCAGAGATAGGGAATCAACCTAAGGGCCCATCAAGTGGATGACTGCATAAAGAAAATGTGGCATATTTATACCATGGAATACTACTCAGTCATTAAAAAGAATGAAATTACATCTTTTGCAGCAATATGGATGGAACTAGAGGCCATTACCTTAAGTGAAACAATTCAGAGAGAGTCAAATACTGCATGTTCTCATTTCATTATATATATATATATATTACTGCGTTTTAGGTTTTGGGGTACATGTGAAGAACATGCAGGATTGTTGCATAGGTACATACACGGCAGTGTGATTTGCTGCCTTTCTCCCCATCACCTATAGCTGGCATTGCTCCCCATGTTATCCCTCCCCAACTGCCCACCCTCCGCTATCCCTCTCCTAGTTCCCCACCACGGACCCCAGTGTGTGATGCTCCCCTCCCTGTGTCCATGTGTTCTCATTGTTCAACACCCACATATGAGTGAGAGCATGTACTCATTTCTAAGAGGGAGCTAAATAATGTGTGTGCATGGACACAGAGAGTGGCATAGTAGACACCAGAGACCTGGAAAGGTGGGAGGGTGGGAGGTGGGTGAGGGCTGAGAAATTACCCAATGGGTACAACGTACACTATTTGGATCACAGTTATGCTAAAAGCCCAGACTTCACCGCTACTCAATATATTCATGAAACAAAACTGCACTTGTACCCCCTAAATCTATAAAAATAAAATAAAATGGGATTCTAATAGAAAAAAAGGACATAAGGGCAGAGGTGCCAGGCGTCTGGTATCCTCCCAAGGCTTCTCTGTGTCTGCACAGCAGGGTAGGTTTCAGCAAATTCAGGGGATTTAAGGAAGCCCCTAAGGGAGGGCCGCTGGTGTGGGCAGAGGGGCTGATCCCAGGCACTCCTATCTGTGACTGTTGAGGAGTCGGTCTTTAACATAACCTAAAACAGTGCACCAAAGTATGACCTGATCTTTCTTTCTTTTTAAAATTAAAATAGGGACAGGGTCTTGCTATGTTGCCCATGCTGGTCTCAAACCAGGCAATTTTCCCACCTCAGCCTCCCAAAGTTCTAGGGTTACACGAGTGAGCCACCACACCTGGCCATGATCTGAACTTAAAAGCTCCTGTAGCTGGGCGCAGTGGCTCATGCCTGTAATCCCAGCACTTTGGGAGGCCAAGTTGGATCACCTGAGGTCAGGAGTTTGAGACCAGCCTGGCCAACATGGTAAAACCTCGTCTCTACTAAAAACACAAAAAGTAGCTGGGCACGGTGGTTCATGCCTATAATCCCAGCTACTTGGGAGCCTAAGGCATAGGAATCGCTTGAACCTGGGAGGCAGAGGTTGCAGTGAGCCGAGATCGTGGCACTGCACTCCAGCCTGGGTGACAGAGTAACACTCTGTCTCAAAAAAAAAAAAAAAAAAAGCTCCTGTATTTTCTAGCCTATTTTAGCCCACACCCTAGACCAGTGGCTCTTACTTAGCTTTTTTGGGATCAAGGGGCTCCTTTGAGAGTCTTAGGAATGATGTGCCCTTCTGTTAGAAAAATGCACATGCAGGCCGGGCTCGGTGGCTCACACCTGTAATCCCAGGACTTTGCGAGGCCAAGGCAGGCGGATCACTTGAGGCCAGGAGTTTGAGACCAGCCTGGCCAACATGGCAAAAACCCATCTCTATTAAAAACTCTATTAAAAAGAGTTGCTGTTACAGCCCCCCTCAGAAGCAGCTGTCCTGGTGGTGAATCCTGGCCAGTGGATGCCAGTGGTTCTGACCCATCTACAGAGGCTGAGGGTAGAACGTGTGGCTCACACCAGCATCTGCTCCTCCACCACTGAGGACAGTGGGGGTGACTGGCTAGGAAGACCACAGATGATCCAAAGGACAGGAAATCTGACCCCACCTCATTCGGCAGCAGGCCTAATCTTTTGCCCTTACACAAGGTGCAAAGCAGAGAAATTTGCAAGTAATTGCTCTTCCTGCCCCAGAACATGTAAGGAGCAAAGCCATAACCTCTGCAGCAGGGAACAGGAGGCGCCTCTAGGCTGGAGTCCTGAGCCCTGAGCAAATCCAGCCCTGGTTGAATGTTTTATACGAGGTTGGTCTGTGTGGCTGATGAAATGGGAGGAGGGTGGAACAGAGGCCTGTATGGATCTGGGGAGCTAGGCCCGGAGAGGTTTGGTCTGCCAGTCTAAGGACATAGTTTCTTCTGTTAACAGCTTATATACTAGAGAATGGGGCATAGGAGAGGGACCATCAGGAGAGGCTCAGAGGTTCAGCTCAGTGAGGAATCTGCTGCTTGTGCACCCCAGCCAGGGTCAACACCATGAGCTAAGAGTGTTCCCTGGCCTGGGTTCAGCTCTGGGCAGGGGTAGGAGTTGGAGCACTGATCATCAGGGCAGGGATGGCCCTTCACCATGTCTTCTTCCCCTCATTCTCCCTCGATACCTGCACCACACCTCCCCATCCTGCCCACCCCTGACGCCTGGGAACCAAAAGCCTTTCTCAGAGGCCTACCTTGGGTTTGAAGGCAATGAGCTTCAGGATCATCTCCACAGTGAAGAGGCCAGTGAAGAGCATGTTGAGGATGTTCATGGCAATTTTGAACAGGCAGCTCTGGCCGTAGTGCTGTATCAGGAGAGGGGAACAGCTGTGAACATGGAGCAGGGAGGTCTCTCTTCCTCCCCACCTTTTGCCCAGCCTTCTTGGAGGTCCTCGCCTGAGCAAGACCTTCCCTGAACCAAACCCAACTCTCCATGGGCAGTCAGGAGGACTCAGGAGAGCCTCCAGGCTCTTCCCTGCTCTGCCATCTCTGAACACATCTGTGTTCCTTCCCTGATTGGTCGTGATGACTCTATGGAGACTTCTGGCGCTCAAGAGAGCTCGGGCACAAGCTCTGTCCCTGAAGACAGGTGGATGCAGAAGCCACCTCCACACGCCATGCCTTACTGACACAACGAATGTGTCCAGCTCACTCCCTCCCTTCTCCATCTCCTCCCCTCTCTCCATTTACCAGCCCACGGTGCCATGGATTCTTCCCTAAGGACCAGAGAGGAGCGCATCCTTGACAGAGAACACTCGTGCTTCTCCAGCTGCCCGCTTGGTGACCAGGCAGCTGACGCACTGAGACGGCCCTGCCGTTCCGGTACACTTTCCACCCCCATGGCCTGCTCCCTCCTGTGGCACCGTGGCTGCGCTCCCCCTTCTACTGACCTGCATGGCCAGGGAGATGGTGTTGAGCAGGATGAGGACGAACATCAGGTACTTGAAGTAGGTGGAGTTGACCACGTACCACACTTTGTACTGGTGCTGGTTCTTGGGGATGTACCTCCGCAGGGGCCGGGCCTTGAGAGCGTATTCCACACACTGTCGCTGGGAGGGTGGCGAGGATGGGGAGAGTGGGGTTAGTTACCTGGAGGGTGTGTGGGGCTGGCAGAGAAGTGTGGGATGTGAACGAAACCACACACTGTGGGGTGGGGTTCTCCGGAAGTCAGAGGACTCATTGGCTGCTCTAGCTCACCTACAGGTCAGAGGTGTTATTTAGAAAATGTCTTGAATTTTCCATGGCTCCCTTAATCAAGGAGAGAGCCCCTTCTTGTCAAATCCCTGTATCGAGCACATAGGCAGGGAGTGCACATCTCCCCGCTCCCCGTGATGCCTGGCACGTGGCTCCTCAGGGAGTGGCACGGCTAAGACTGTGCTTCCTGACCGACGGACAGCTGGCCTTCTCACCGATTACTTCCCATGCCCTAGACCCTCCTTGCCTACTTCTTTCCTCAGTTTTGCTTTCCTGTCCTAAATCCAGCAGGCTGGAGTAGAGTGGTGAGATCTCGGCTCACTGCAACCTCTGTCTCCGGGGCTCAAGCTATTCTCCTGCCTCAGCTTCCTGAGTAGCTGTGATTACAGGCATGCACCACTACGCCCAGCTATTCACTTGTATTTTTAGTAGAGATGGGGTTTTGCCATGTTGGCCAGGCTGGTCTCAAACTCCTGGCCTCAAGTGATCCACCCACCTTAGCCTCCCAAAGTGTTGGTTTTACAGACATGACCCACCACACTTGGCCAACTAAATGAATCTTTCTTATTTGCTAGTGTCCATAAGATGGAAAGACACAGTTCATTGACAGGGAAGAAGATTCTGGGCTAACTAGATTCTTGGGACTCTGGAGACAGTCCATTTCTCTGCACTGTGCCCAGACTTCCAGATCAGGAATTGGGGAATCTCCCCAGCCTCTTCTCAAACCCTCAGCCCTGATGTCCAATGCCTGAGCCTTAACACTTCACCTCCTCCTGTTCTTTCCATCGTTAACCTGATACTAGATCGGAGTCTCAGCCTCTCTCATTTCTACTTTCTAACTGGCCTCCCCTCTTTCCTGTCTTCTTTCAAACCAGGGTCCATACAGCAGCCAGCAGGGTGAGTCTGTGGCCGAGATGTAAACAGGAAAACTCACAGGGGATTGGCTGGCCTGGCGGGGGTCATAAGGGGCATACCATGCTGTGCTCCTTCCCGTGGGCACTCCTTATTCACAGACAAGGATGTGTTTCCCCACAGACTCCTCCCAGTAGGAGCCAAGCTGGGGAACAGAACTGAGGGACTACACCTACCTCCTACCCTGACAGCCTCCTGACTCAGCAACAGTACTGCCAGCTCTTCACTGCTAACAGAACCTGTCACGATACTTGGCGTCACCATCTCACTCCCACTTAAGCCTCTTTCCTGCCCCCACCTCCGACACAGGCCTCTGGGTTTTACTTAAGAAACCATGAAAGAGTGGTTTCCTGAAGCCGTCCTGTTCCCCACCCCCAAAGCCCTCACTCCCTCACAATCCTAGTTTCTCTCCTCCATATCAGTGGTGCTGACCCACTTGGGTCCTTCTAACTTGTCAACTTCTAGATAGGGCATGAGGTTTTTTTTTTTTTTTTACAAAACCTATCGTAGAGTATCCTTAAGTAGAAGCTTCACAGATATTTGGTGGCTGAGTACATTTGCCAGGTCTGGGGTTTGCAGGAACTTGCATTTCTTTTGCACGGGCCTCTCAAAGACTAAGAGCCCACTCTGGTTGAGGAGTGAAGAGACAATCCCTCTGCAGGGTGGGCCCCGCTTCCCTCTGCTCCTTCCCAGGAAGCTACCTGGTTCTTGTCCAGCTCACAGTTCTTGTACTCCTGCTCCCCCTGCTTCTGGAAGGTGACAATGACGAAACCCACGAAGATGTTCATCATGAAGAAGGCGATGATGATGATGTAGATGATGAAGAAGATGGAGATCTCCACGCGGTAGTTGTAGATGGGGCCCTTGTCTTCCGTGTGGGAGTCGATGGAGCGGTACAGCAGCCTGCAGGAGGAGACAGGTCCCACAGAGGGAACTGGAGAAGCTGGATCCCCTCTGCGGAAGGATGGCAGAACTGCTCCAGGGATCCCAGGGGTCAGGGTGCAGGAGACAGCTCTGGGTTGGAGTCCCAGCTCGGCCGCTTACTGGCTGTGTGACCTTGGGCAAAGCACTTAACCTCTCTGAGACTCAAATTCTTCATCTGTAAATTGGAGACAGTAATTCCTGACTTTCCTACCTTGCAGGGTACTTAGAATAATGTATAAGAAGGTGTTTTGAAACTGTGAAGAACTATTTAAATGTAACATGAGTCATGGACATTGATTTCAAATACTGGAAATAGTGGTAAATATTGAGACAGCTCAGCGTTGCAAACTGGCATGGACTCAGAGGATGTTAGAGGGAATGTAAAATAAATCTCTCTGAGAGCAAATTTCCACTTAGATAAAAACACTCAGATGACCCATGCTACTCCCATCATCACCATGGCGTGGTCTTAGACTTAAACAGTTTACATGTGTATCTCATTCATTTGAGCCTGGGCCGTGTGCCCCATGGAGCTTGTTACTCTTCACAGACAGGGATAATCTCTTCCTCTTCCTCTGTAGCCCTGTACAGCAGTTGGTTATTCTCTAGATATCACCTATATTTTACTGCATAATATTGATAACTCTCACCTAAGATCCACGCATTGCTCTTGACTTAGAAACATTTAGAATTTTTTGACTTTCAGATTCTAATGTCACTGGAATACATATTAGGGGAAAAGCAGGTGTCTCTACAAAGATGTAAGGACCTGATGGGAAGCTGCCTGGTAGAGGTGATGCAGAATGCAAGGCCCACGGGCTGCTGTAGGTACGAATGCATTGCCTCTGCAGTGGAAGTGGGGCCCACGCTTCCATCCCTTTCTTACTTTCCACTGTAAATATAGGCAAGGCTTTTTCTAAGGAGACGGGTTCCAGTCAATAAAACAGAAGCATCTCAGCCATCTTTACCCAATGAAGGGCATGCTGGGAGTGGTAATCTTGAATCCTATGGTGACCACAGGGCCCACACTGGAGAAACTCTCCCTACACCCAGCTCCCGGATGCCATAAGGGCAAGACAGAGACCTCTGACACTGTGGCTCATGCTGAGGTTGGAAAGAGAGCTAAAAAAAAGGTCATTTTTGGTGGGAGTTTCTTGACACCTTCTAGAGAAAGAAGAGTCTATGTTTCAGCAGTGACAGTGGCCTATAAGTTGTTCTGGAAATATACCTCACTGCCTGGGGAGGACCCAGCAAAATATGACCTCCACAAGGAGTGCGGGACATTAAGAAAACTTGGGGATGGGATGGAAAGTCAGTGCTGGCCCTTGAGTGTCAGGGTTCAGGAGGCCTTGGTTTACATACTCACTCTGGCCACCCTTCAAAGGTGGAGACTGTGAAGAGGGCCATCATGGCCGCCAGAACGTTGTCAAAGTCAAACTTGCTGTTCTCCCAGCTGCGGGGCTGGATGATGGGGTGGTCAACCTCCCCGTCTTTGTACGTGATGTAGTTGCCCCTGAGAGAGGAGGAGAAGGAGTTTACTCTGGGATCGCCCATCTTCCTTCACGCCTGGGCTGCCAGTGACCCTGAATGCTGGGTGGGATGGGACTGCCTGGCTTGAACTTCACAGTTTTAGCCAGAGGAAGAGCTTCACTGGGCAGAAACTTCAGGAACAAAACATGCTACACATTGTGTCAGTGAGGCCAGGTGACACGTAGGCAAAAGTCCAGGTGCCACTGCAGGCTTACAAAATGAGCTGTCCTTCCTTTCGGGTCAAGCCTCCAGCCTCCCGGGGTTGACCGGCCGGGCCCTGGCTGCCCTCCCATCTCCACTCACTTGCATTCTGCCTCTGTCTGCTTGGAACTGTCTGAACAGGTGTACAGCTTTCCCTGGAAGGCAGAGAACAGAGTATTATTAGAGATGTTCACTAACCAGTGAGGCAATCCAAAAACAATTAGTGAGCATCTCTGTAGCCCAGCACTGTGCTAGGGACAGTGGGATAAAAAGTGCAGAATCCAGATGGGCAGGGCCTGACCCACATGAACTGAACAGTGGCGAATACAGACGCCAGTGCTACAAGTAGCACTCCAGTGCAAAAACGGGAGCTCGGGTCCATCGGAGCTGTGCTCTCTAGGAAGGTCTTGCCAGGGAGGGAGAAGCGGTGCTGGGCTCAGAGAGGAGTTAGATGAGAGTTTACACAGTTGGGGGTGGCAGGGGAGAGTGCTTTAGGTGGGAGAATAGCAGAACTAAAAGGGTTAGGGCAAAAAGGACCAGAACCCAAGGAGGACACTGGCCTCATTGTAGCCAAGGGGCCCCGCAGGAAGCAGCGGGAGCTGATTTTGACAAGTGCAGGGCTCTGAAAGCTGGGTGGTGCAGCGGGGACATGATGCTGTTGATAATAGGTCACTGCTGCAAGCTTAAAGCAAGTGACTGACACAGAGGTTCCACAGGGAGGAAGGGCAGTGACCTGAAGGGCAGGTGAAGTGGAGAGAGTGAGGGGCCTCTGGCCTGGTGGCCCAATGCCTCCCTCCCCTGGTCTGAAGCTTGAGTCGGGCTGCAGGTGGAGGTTACATCCAGGCTGAGTCTGGCCCAGGCCACTGTCTTGTTTGTGCTGCATCTGCCAACTCCCTTCCCGGGGAATGCTGATGGGAGGGGGGAAGCGGGACCACGATGGAGCCCACGCTTTACCTTGAAGAGCTGGACCCCGATGCAGGCGAACATGAACTGCAGCAGGGTGGTGACAATGACGATGTTCCCGATGGTCCGGATGGCGACAAACACGCACTGAACCACATGCTGCAGTGGGAAGGGAAGGGGAGAGGGACGTGGCTTCAGGAGATGCCGGGAGCCTTTCCAGGAGGTAGCAGGGCAGCCTGTTTGCCACAAGGGGGAGTAATTGGGCTGAGAGGGGCAAAGTCATGCTCCCAGAGTCACATGGGAAGTGATGGACCCTAATGGGATGCAAAGCCCCCCACTAGACTCTCCGTGACTACGAGGAGAAAAACCCTGCTAACTGCCCATATTACAGTGGTAGGGCTATAGGGACGGCGGCACCACAGGGGCACAGGGTTTGAGTGGGATCTCCCTTTGGCACATTCTGCTTAGGGAAGACATTTTGGATGGCTGCCTCCCTTACTACCCTGTTCATTACAGAACAGGGACATGCAGTGGGACCAGTGTCCAGGACCCCACATGGCAGCCACTTGGCCTGACCATCATCTTTTCCTTCCAACCCACCCCTCACCTCTCACTCCCCCACGGGTTCTGTGGAGCTCTCACTCCCCCAGGGCTGGCTGGAGGCTTCCTACCCCTGCTCTCGACTCATCTTTAGCCCCTTGGCCCTGTTGATGGCCCTCAGGGGCCTGAGTACTCGCAGGACTCACAAGATCTTCACCACATTGATTGCACTGGACCTGGGAGAGGGAAATAGGCAGTGTAGTAAGCTCCTCCTGTTTCTGGGGGAGCACAGATAATGTGGTAAGGGAGGGTCCTGACAGGTGAATCCCAGGTAAACCTGAGAAAACGTAAAGTCCATTTTGGGGATGTTCGCATTCTGGGGCCGTTCTCTACTCCTGTCTCCCACCCTGTGAGAACCAGGAGCTTTCCTGTAACCCGGGGGCTTTCCTGTGGGTGAATAAATTACATGCAAGGTGGCTCATGGCAGGTCATTAGCAATGTACTGTGCTACTCACAGAGGCATCCACAGTGTCAGAGAAAGAAACTCAGAGCAAGGCCATGGGAATTCACGGCCACTTGCTAAGGCACTGAGGGCAAATTTCCTAAATTTTCTGAGTTCTAGTTTCTTCATCTGTAAAATGGGGGTGTAATCAGCTCAGAATGTCTTTGCAAGGGTTAAATAAGAATTCTATGTAAATCACCTAGCTGTGTGCTGAATGATACCTTTTATCATGATGCCTGCTGAAGACATCATTACACTTAAAGGAATGCCGTACTAATGGTGGGATCTCGGGCCTTGTGGCTGGAGGCAATGGGCACAGGGAGGAGATTTCTTACTGTTTATCTCCAAACACATATCCCAGACAGTTGCCCCTGACACCTATACATAAAACCCACCCAGAGCACACTGACGACTCCAAGGAAGGATGGGCTTTACTGTTGGGGCTCAGGAAACAACACCCTGAAATGACTGCCTTAGAAGCAGTCTCAGAAGCAAAAGTTTTTCTCTGGCCTTCTCTTGCCCTCCTGTCTCTCCGCCCCCTTCTCCTCCGAGGCTAGCCAAAGACACTAGAATCCCTCTTCCCCAAGACGGGTCATAGAAACCAGAACCCAGAACCCCGTCTCACCAAAAACCAGCCACACAACCTAAAAACATCACTCAAATGTTCCCTCTGCTTTTCTGTATAAAAACTGGCCATAAAAAGTTATCAAATCTACATATGGGAGTGTAGATCTTAAGACCCCTATTGCAGAGAGGATCCTGTCCCCCACCCAGAAGGAAGGAATGCTTCACAGAGAGAATCTAGAGACAGGCCTTACTGGGTTCCCCACTTAGTCCGTTCACATTGAATCCCATCCTTCTTGTCCAATCACATTTCTACATGGCTGTCCATACTCTTTTGAACCTAAGCATAAAAGTAGACAATTTCCCCTGTATCTTTGGGTCTGCATTCTGAAGGCTGTGGGTATACACGTTAAATAAATGTGAAAGCCTTTTCTCCAATTAGCCTTTCTTTTGAGAGTTGATTGTTAGGACTGGCCTTCAGAAGGCCAGTCCCTTTGTCTCCTACGCTGCACTACAGGTTCCACACAGCTGGGATGCCGAGGCCAAGCCAGAGCTTCTTGGAATCTCAAGCTACTGCTTTTCCTCAATGTGATGGAGACAGCAGGACACAGGCCCCCTCAGCAAAATGCCTGGATGGTTTCCGGAGTTGTCCATCCTACCCAGGTGGGGGTTATTAACCATACCACCTTGGTGAGCAGCTGTGGAGTACATCCTAACCCTCATGGGCTAACTACCTGAGATAGCCTCTCAAGCTTTCAGAGAGCCTCATACTTGCTTTGGGATTTAAGCAATGAATGACAGGCCAGCAAGTGGTGATTTCATGCCTTGTATGGTCAGGATGTTGTGCTCAAGAAGGGGCTGGTGGAAAGATCCGATTTCTCTGGTGCATGGGTCTTTTATTCCAAGAGATGCAAAGGCCATTCCTATCTATCACTGTGTCTCTCCTACAGTCTCTCTGGGAGGGAGTCAGTTTGCATTGAATCACAGTGGAAGGGATTTAAAGGTCAGATGGGAAAAACACAGGTTAAAGAGGAAGACTTTCTGGTTCAAGGTTAAATAGTGATTGAGTGGCCGTGCTGGGATTTGAATCTAGACTTGTAGGTTACCAGGCAGAAAATAGGGGGTAATATAATCGATGATCACAGTAAAGGGCCTTTCCCAAGGCCCCTGTCCCTGCCTGATCTCAGTCGATCATGAAAACACCCTTGGGAGGAGAGATCCAGGAGCCCTGGGACTTACGCCTTTCTCTACCATAGGTGTGACCTTGAGCAAGTGTCATGATGTCCTGAACCCCAAATTTCCCATCTATACCATGATGATAACACTTGCCCTGTCTCCCTCATAGTTTTGTGTGTGTGAGGACCATAGAAGAATGTGTATGTGGAAGTGTTTTGAAAGTGAAGATGCAGGATTCACACTGTCAGCTGTTAGAACTTGGTAGGAACTAGTAATCAGATCCTTCACCCCTGAACAAGATCTGCAACCTTGGCTGTACAGGGGAGTCACCTGGAGAGCGCTTAGAACTCTAGACTGTACCCCAGATCAGCGAAATGAAAAACACACACACACTCTCACGCGCACACACATACATACACATGTACACTCATGCACACACACTACACAAATATAGTCACACACACACATACACACATGCATACATACATTCACACACTCATACGTACACATATACACACATATATACCTCTATAGACACATATGCACACAGACACATACACATGGTCAACTGGTCAACATACACATACATACACATACACACCCATAAATACACATACACCACACACATGCACACCCCACACATACATACACACTCATGCACACGAACACCCCACACATACACAGACATATACACATACATTCACACATACACTCACACACATACACACCCACAAACACACATACACCACACACATGCACACCCCACACATACATACACACTCATGCACACGAACACCCCACACATACACAGACATATACACATACATTCACACATACACTCACACATGAGGTGCTTTGGTTGGAGAGAGAAGGGAGAGAAAGCGGGGAGGAGGGTCCAGGTCAGGGGAGATCATGGCAGTGGCAGACTGTGGGTTGCTGAAGGTCAGCCTAGGGCACTGGGGCTGTGGTGGAGGAGGCAGGAAGGTCCTGGAGACAGCCATTTCTTAATAGCCCTGCCTGGACCTGCCTGTCATGGCAAAACCCAGGTATTTAAACTTATTCTTGCCTGATCAACATGTCCCAACTGTCAGACCCCTGAGGACACGAATCTAAGAACTCAAAGCCGCCACGCACAGCTTCAGAGGCCCCACCCCGCTCTCATCACACTGCCGTGGCCCTGCAGGCCGGCCCTTCAGGGTTTGCTTGTCCTCTCTGGCACCCCTTGCTAGCTGCATGGCCCATCATGGGCTGAGGGGTCCCACTCACTGTATGCCAAAGGAGATGAGGGACACGCTGACCACCAGCAGGTCTAGGATGTTGAAGTAGTTCCGGCAGAAAGAGCCCTTGTGCAGGAAAGCCCCATAAGCAGTCATCTGCAGGGAGGAACAGAGAAACATGAGTGTGAGTGGCCCTAGCCCTAGCCCAGAGACCCCTCACACCACCCCTTTGTCCCACAGCATCCCTTGGGCAAGTCCCAAGCACCATCCCATGGGGAACAGGAAGGACAAAGACGGTGATATGGTGCCAAGAAAAGAGTTCTGCAGCCATGCACACAGCCACCCAAGAATCTCTAGCCCAGGACTTCTGGGTGGCTCCTTACACCTGCCAGGCCATGCCAGACTCTTTAGTCCTACATTCAAAGCCCTTTCAAGTAGGTCCCACCATCTCATTCTAATTTCTCACTGTTCCACATCCCAAGTCCAGGGCTTTGGCCCTCCAGGGCCCTTTGCTGATGCTCTCTTGGCTCTCCCAAAGGACTCGCTTCCTCTTCACAGCAACATGGGCTGGTGGGTGAGGTGGCTTCACCAGGCCGAAGTCCTCCATGTCAGGAGCACTTGGCCTCAGACTGTCTCCTGGGACCTGGGCCATCATGACCTGGAAAGACCCAATGAAGCCTTAAGTCTCAGGATCTTGGGGCTGGGCACGGTGGCTCACACCTCATCCAAGCACTTTGGGAGGCCAAGGCAGGAGAATTGCTTGGGGCCAGGAATTTGGGACCAGCTTGGGTAAAATAGCAAGACCCTGCCTCTACAAAATATATTACAAATTAGCCAGGTGTGGTAGCGTGCCTGTAGTCCCAGCTACTTGGGAAGCTGAGACAGGAGGATCACTTGAACCCAGGAGCTGGAGGCTGCAGTGAGCTATGATCACACCACTGCACTCCAGCCCGGGCAAGAGTGAGACGTTGCCTCATAAAAACAAAAATCTCAGGACCTCATTCCCATAAATTCTACTTCTGAAAATCTAATATATCACCTGAAATGGGAAGTTCATTTACACAAGTTTATTTAATTTTTAATTGTGAAGGCCAGGTGTGGTGACTCATGCCTGTAATCCCAGCACTTTGAGAGGCTGAGGTGGGAGGAGCACTTGAGCCCAGGAGTTTGAGACTAGCCTGGCCAACATGGTGAAACCCCTTCTCTACAAAAATAGAAAAATTAGCCGGGTGTAGTTGTGTGTGCCTGTGGTCCCAGCTACTTTGGAGGCTGAGGTGGGAGGATCACTTGAGCCCAGGAGGTGGAGGTTGGAGTGAGCCGAGGTTACACCACTGCATTCGAGGCTGGGTGACAGAGTGAGACCCTGCTTCAAAAAAAATAAAAATGAAAAGATCAAACCAAAAAATAAATGTCCCTGAAGACTACAAATAAGTAAATGTTTGCATTTTCCCATGTTTGCTCCAGAATGCTCTTTTTATAAGAAAGAAAATATTGCAAATAATTCTATCTGCACCTACACCCTCATCCCCGACACATCTTTAGATTTTTACCACATGTCGACAGACATGCCACAGCTGCAAGTTTTAACCTAACCAAAATAGTAACATGCAGTACACACCTGAGTATACAACTGATTCCCTTTTTTATTTTTTTATTTTTTTTGAGACGGAGTCTCGCTCTGTTGCCCAAACTGGAGTGCAGTTGTGCAATCTCAGCTCACTGCAACCTTCACCTCCTGGGTTCAGGGTATTCTCCTGCCTAAGCCTCCCAAGTAGCTGAGACTACAGGCACATGCCACCACACCTGGCTAATTTTTGCATTTTGAGTAGAGATGGGGTTTCACCATGTTAGCCAGGATGGTCTCGATCTCCTGACCTTGTGATCCACCCACCTCAGCCTCCCAAAGTGCTGGGATTACAAGGGTGAGCCACCACACCCTGCCTATTTTTATTTTTATTTTTGAGACAGAGTCTCACTCTGTTGCCCAGCCTGGAGTGTAATGGCAGGATCTCCTCTCACTGCAACCTCCACCTCCTGGGTTCAAGCAATTCTCCTGCCTCAGCCTCCTGAGAGGCTAGGATTACAAGTGCCTGCCACCAAGCCCAGCTAATTTTTTGTGGTATTTTTAGTAGAGATGGGGTTTCGCCATGTTGGCCAGGTTGGTCTTGAACTCCTGACCTCAAGTGATCCACCCATCTTGGCCTCCCAAAGTGCTGGGATTACAGGTGTGCGCCCAGCCATTTCTTTTAAAGATATGGGGATATCCCCCTGTCACCCAGGCTGAAGTGCAGTGGCATCATCTTGGCTCATTGCAGCCTGAACTTCCAGGCTCAAGTAATCCTCCCACCTCAACCTCCCAAGTAGCTGGGACTACAGGCATGCACAACCATGCCTAATTTTGTTGTGTAGTTTTTTTTTTTTTTTTGGTAGAGATGAGGACGCATCCCCTCGGACGCATCCCCTCCCTTGCAGGGAGCTCGGACACACCCCCTCCCTCGCGGGGGGGCGGGGGGAGCTCTGACACACCCCCTCCCTCGCGGGGAGCTCAGACACACACCCTCCCTCTCGGACACACACCCTCCCTCGCGGGGAGCTCGGACGCACACCCCCTCCCTCGCCGGAAGCTCGGACACACCCCCTCCCTTGCCGGGAGCTGCGACGTCACTGGAGGCGGACCGTTGGCGACTTCACGCGGAGGTGTGTCTTCTAGTAGCTGGGTTGTCTTCTCCGCAGAGTGGAGCCCGGTAACCTCCACCTCCCGCTGCGTCCTGTGTGCTGCTGGCTGGAGAAGGGTAAGTAACAAACTCCGACCCAGCATAGTGTTTATGTGGGTCAAAAATAGAAACAGTGTGTCCGGACGCTGGGGAGGTGGGAAGTTTCCTTCAGGCCAGGAGTTCAAGGGCAGCCTGGCAAAGTGGTGTGCCCCCATTTCTGTAGTCCCACCTCAGCCTCCCAGCTACTTGAACCCCAAGGTTCAAGGCTGCAATGAGCTGTGATCCTACCACAGCACTCCAGCCTGCGAGACTGAGGTAAACCCTGTCTTAAAAACTAAAAAAAAACTGTTCAAGCGTGCGACATTGGGGGAATGCTTAAAGAAAAATTGAGGCTGCCTGGGCCCTGTAATCCCAGCACTTTGGGAGGCCGAGGCAGGAGGATGGCTTGGAATCAGGAGTGTGAGACCTGCCTGAGCAACATGACAAAACCCCGTCTCAACAAAAGATACAAAAATTAGCCAGGCACAGTGCATGCCTGACCTAATATTTTGTATTTTTTTTGTAGAGATGGGGGGGGAGTCTTGCCCCCATGTTGCCCAGGCCAGTCTCGAACTCCTGAGTACAAGCCATCTTGTCACTTTGGCCTTCAGAGTTGTTGGGATTCAAGGTGTGAGCCACGGCGCCCCACTTGGGTTAGGCTATTTAATAACAAAGTCCGTGGCTTGGCTTGGTGGCTCACACCTGTAATTCCAGCACTTTGGGAGGCCAAGGCAGGTGGACCACCTGAGGTCAGGAGTTCGAGATCAGTGTAGCCAACATGATGAAACCCAGTTTTTACAAAAATGAGCCATACCGAGCTGGGATTAAAGTACACACTCTCCTCTTCTGAAAAGTAGCTAAGGATTCCTTCCACTTTGGTGTGGTGGAGAGTGTGGCAGAGCCAGACCAGACAAGGATTGATCACCTGGAAAAGCATGCTATCAAAGGCCTTGGTGAGTGCTGAGTGCCATGGCTCACACCTGTAATCCCAGCACTTTGGGAAGCTGAGACAGGTAGATCACTTGAGGCCAGGAGTTTGAGTAGAGCCTGGGCAACATGGCAAAACCGCGTCTCTACTAAAAACACAAAAATTAGCCAGGTGTGGTGGCACTTGCTTCTAATCCCAGCTACTCAGGAGGCTGAGACAGGAGAATGGCTTGATCCAGGCAGGCAGAGGTTGCAGGGAGCCAAGATCACGCCACTGCACTCTAGCTTCGGCAACAGAGTGAGACTCCATCTCAAAAAAAAAAAAAAAAAAAAACAACAAAAAAACCCTGAAGAAGAACTGTCTACTTCTGGGGGTTGGGTGGGGGACTGCTGACAGAACTGGAAACTTTCTTCAGATGGGGTTGTTTGTTTTGAGATGGAGTCTTGCTCTCTCACCCAGGCTGGAGTGCAGTGGTACAATTTTGGCTCACTACAACCTCCGCCTCCCCCTCTTCAGGTTCAAACAGTTCCCACGTCTTAGCCTCCTAAGTAGCTGAGATTACAGGCATGTGCCACCACACCAGCTAGTTTTTTTGCAGAGACGGGGGTTTCACCATGTTGACCAGGCTGGTCTCGAACTTCTGACCTCAAGTAATCTACCCACTTTGACCTCCCAAAATGCTGGGATTTCAGGCATGAACCACTGCACCCAGCCCCTTCAGGTGGGTTTTGAGGCTTCACTATGATACTAGTTTCCTGTTTCTGCTACAACAAATTACCACACAATTAGGGCTTAAAACAACATAGACGTAGCTGGGCGTGGTGGCTCACGCCTGTAATCCAGCACTTTGGGAGGGTGAGGTGGGCGGATCACCTGAGGTTGGGAGTTCGAGACCAGCCTGACCAAAATGGAGAAACTCCATCTCTACTAAAAATACAAAAATAGCTGGGCGTGGTAGTGCATGCCTGTAATCCCAGCTACGCAGGAGGCTGAGGCAGGAGAATTGCTTCAACCTGGAAGGCGGAGGTTGCAGTGAGCCGAGATCGTGCCATCGCATTCCAGCCTGGGTAAAAAGAGTGTAAATCTGTCTCAAAAAAAAAAAAGCAACACAGATGTATTCCCTTACAGTTCTGAAGGCCAGAATTCTAAAGTCAGTCCCACTGACTCAAGGTGGGAGCAGGGCAGGTATCTTCTGAGGCTCTGTAGGAGAATGAGTTTCCTGGCCCTGGAGGCATCCTGCACTCCTCAGCTGTGCTGCCCTTCTTGAATGACTCGAGGTTCCTGCTTCCATCACTACACTTCCCATCACTCTCCATCACCTGCTCTGCTCTGATAAGGATCTGGGTGAGTACATCAACCCCACTGTGATAAGCCAGAATAATCTTCCTTGCCAAAAATCCTTAACTTCCTTATATCTGCAAAGTCCCTTTTACCATATGAGGTCATGTTCACCGGTTCCTGGGATTAGGTTATGAGCATCTTGGGGGGTCACTGTCAGCCAATTACAGGTATGCTGCAAAACTATTACACCTTCCTGGTGTTTCAGTGATTGGGAGAAAAAGGTTGGGATTTTTGCTTTGGGGTTCCTCTTAAACTTGTTTCTTTCTTTTTTGAGATGGAGTCTTGCTCTTTTGCACAGGCTGGCTGCAGTCTCCGTTCCCTGCAACATTTGTCTCCTGGGTTCAAGTGATTCTTCTACCTCAACCTCTTGAGTAGCTGGGACTACAGGTGCCTGCCACCACACCCAGTTTTCTTTTCTTTTTTTTTTTTTTTTTTTTTTGCTGGAGACAGGATTTCACCATGTTGGCCAGGCTGGTCTCAAACTCCTGACCCAAGTGATGCCCCTACCTTGGCTATTCAAAGAGTTGGGATTACAGGCATGAGCCATGGTGTCTGGCCATTTTTTTTTCTTTTTTTACATTTTTAAATTACAGTTTTTATACCTATTCAGAAGTAGAGAAAATAGTACAATGAACACTAAAATACCCATTCCTGAATTTCTGTGATCATTAAGATTGTCCTACATTTTGTTCTATTTCTTTTCCTCCCTTTGCAAGAATATTGTAAAGCAAATCACAGTCTTCACATCATTTTACCTGTTCAGTGCACATCCCCAAACAGCCACTATCTCATCACATCTGACAAAACTAAAAATGATTTTTTGGTGTCAGCTCATTGTTTGCTTTATATCTGGATCCAAACAATCTTCTTGTGCTAACTTTGGTTATTATGCCTCTTTTAATCTAAACCAGCCTCTGCTTACTATTGTTATTTCACATTCCATGAATTCTTTGTGGAAAGTTATTTCTTTTAAAATAGCATGCTTACAAGGTTGAAGGGGTAAAGAATATTGATCTTGTGGTTGCAGTGCAGATGAAAGTGTAGCCTGAAATGTGCCAGTGTGCAGCAGCAATGGAGGAGGGTTATTAAAGGTCACCAGCAGGGAGTAGCAAAAGGCTGCTTCCAAATAGTATTTACAGGCTGGGTGCGATGGCTCATGCCTGTAATCCCAGCACTTTGGGAGGCCGAGATGGGTGAACCACCTGAGATCAGGAGTTTGAGACCATCCTGCCCAAAATGGTGAAACCCGGTCTGTACTAAAAAATATAAAAATTAGCCAGGCATGATGGCAGGTGCCTATAATCTTAGCTACTTGGGAGGCTGAGGCAGAAGAATTGCTAGAACCTGGGAGGTGGATGTTGTAGTGAGCTGAGATCATGCCACTGCACTCCAGCCTGGGTGACAGAGCAAGACTCCATCTAAAAAAAAAAAAATACTATTTAGGTTGTATTCTTTATTTTCTATAATAATTTTCTTTCTCTCTCTTCCTAAGGGTATTAAAAAAAAAAGTTTTATCTTTTAGGATCTTTGAAGATCTCTTTTAAGACCAAAACTTTGAAGCACATTCAAATGATCTGTATGTGGAAGGACTACTGGAAAACATTCCTTTCAAAAGTCCCTTGTGATATGGAATTCCAAGGCTGGAAAACATCAGTCAAGTGGGCAACTGAATTAATTTTTATTAAAAGGTAAGATAATCTGCAGAAACAAATTAAGAAGAGATTAATTTGATGAAGATGGGCCTTTTGTTCCCATCTCATCATGACTTCTTTATATTTACAATTAATATTTAGATTCACTTATTGAACAAACATTTATTTAGTATAAGCATTAGATGTGCAAAATTGGGTCTGACAAGAACCCTGTCGTTGGGGGCTTAATACTAAGAAAAATAAAATGAAAAGTTATTCAGCATTTTTGGGGAAGAAAGCAAGGATGGCATATCCAGTTACTGTCTCATTAAAGATCAGTGAGAAAGCAAAAGCAAAGTATTATAAATTCCATCAAAGAAAACCATTTAAGTTTTTGTTTTTTAGACAGTCTCACTCTGTCACCCAACCTGGAGTGCTGAACATGATCATCTTTAAACACAAAAATTAATCACCATCACAACAGAAGCCCCACAACATAATCTGCTTCACTTACAAAAAGTGAAAAGAGAAAGGGAACCTGTTTCAAATATGAGTAAAGGCAGGGAGGTGTCAAATATGGTCACATAGTCACATACCTCACCCATTGTGTGTGGAGTGAGGAGTGCCATGTGGGTGTGGTGGGATTGCATAGATAGACTTGTGTGACCAAGTGGAGGAAGGGCTTAGAGCCTACCAAAGAAGTGGCAGTCATGAAATGGTCTCATAGTGTTATGCCCTAGCAAGTTTAAACAGAAGTGCCATGCACTGAGTTTGTTGAGAGTCCACCTTTATGCTGGCATCTGAGAGTCAGCTAGAGCTCAAACCTCTTGGCCAAGAACAAAGGGCAATCAACATTTTTATACCAGTTTAGGGTCGGGGCAGTAAGCAGATTATTACAGAAGCAAAAGGAGCAGGTCAAGGGAAGGGGGGCTTGTCTAACAAAAAGTTCTACTTAAGATTGTTTTTTTACTCAAGATGTTTTTTTACTCAGGCCCATCTCCCTCCTGACAGTGGCCTCTCCAGGCCCAGCTCTGGCCTCCCCACAGCCTCCCCAGCACCAGCCACTGCCTCCTGGTGGCTACCCCAGGCCAAATTCCTGCCTGCCTCCCGGCTGCATCCACAAGCCCAGCACCTCCCTCACACTGGCCGGTTGAGGCCCAGCTCGTTCCTCTGGCAGACGTCTCTGGACCCAGCTCTCGCCTGGTGCTGGCCTCGTGTCTGGGCCCAGGTCCTCCCTCAAACCAGCCTTTCTCGGCCCAGCTCACCTCTCATGGAGTCTCCCAGGCCAGCTCGTGCCTCCCGGCGGCCTGTCCAGGCCCAAAGCTTCCTCTCCGGGCTCAGCTCCTGGCCAGCTTCCAGCTGCCTTTCCTCTGTCGGCCAAAAACTTTCTCAAGTGGGGCTTTCTGGGCCTCCGTTGTGCCTCCCGCTGTCCTTGACAGGCCCTGCTACTGCCTGACATTGGCCGCTCCAGGCCCAGCTCTGGACTCCCCACAGCCTACCCAGCACCAGCTGCTGCCTGCTGGTGGCTTCCCCAGGCCAAGATCCTACTTGCCTTCCTGCCTGCATCCCGGCTGCATCCACAGGCTTAGGGCCTCCCTCACATTGGCCCATTGGGGCCAAGCTCATGCCTGTGGCAAACCTCTCCGTACCCAGCTCTCGCCTCGTGCTGGCCTCGAGTCTAGGCCCAAGTCCTCCCTCGCAGCAGCCTTCCTCAGCCCAGCTCGCATATCACAGACTCTCCCGGACTAGCTACTGCCTCCCGGCGGCCTGCCCAGGTCCAAAGCTTCTTCTCCGGGCCTGGCCTCTGCGGCCCGGCTCCTGCCTGTGCCAGACCCCTCCGGGCCCAGCCTCTGCCTTTCAGTGGACCCTCCAGGCCCAGCTCGTGCCATCATGGTGGCCTCTGCTCAGGTCCAGCTCCTGCCACAGAGGCCTTGCCCCCAGCCTCCCTATGGCCCCATCGGGCCAAGCCAGTGCATCCCAGCGGCCCCTCCAGGCCCAGCATTGGCCTTCTGGCATCCTTCCCGGACCCAGAACGTTTTCAGGTAGGCCTCTCGGGTCCCAGCTCCTCCTCTCAGCGGCATCTACAGGCCCAACTTCCGAATTTGCCTCATAGCAACCTATGTGGACTCGGCTCCTTCCCAGCTTTTGGACCTTTGTAGGCCCAAAAGCTCAAGCCCTCAACTCAGGCTGTCCAGGCCCACCCAGCTCATGACTCACGCTGGCCTCTCCAGGCTCGGCTCCTGCCCTCCCAGGGAGTCTCCAGGCCCCAGACGTTCCCAAGTCAGCTTCTGCTGGCCCGGCTCCTGCTGCCTCCTCCCGCTAGCCTTGGGAGGCCCAAGCATTGGGTCCTGAAGTCCGCCTCTGCAAGCCCAGCTCCTGCCCTCCCGGCAGCCCCCTCAACATAGGCACAATATGTTGTCACATGGGCGCAATAGGTCGTCATGTGGGCTCCTCCAGGACCAGCTCCTGTCTCCCAGCGGTCCCATGTGGACCAGCTCCTGTGTCTCACCAGCCTTCCAGGAAGCCCAGCCTATGCCTCCCTCCTGACGGACTCCCCAGGCTGGGATCGTCCTCCTGGCCGCATCTATGGGCCCACATTTTGCCTCCCGGCAGCCTCTTTTGGCTCGTCTCCTGGCCAATTACCGGCGGCCTTTCATCTGTCGTCCCGAAGCTTCCTCAGGTGGGGCCTTCCGGGTGTCCCTTCTGCCTCCCAGTGGCCTTGACAGGCCCAGCTACCTCCTGACAGTGGCCTCTCCAGGCCCAGCTCTGGCCTTCCCACAGCTTCCCCAGCATCAGCCACTGCCTGCCGGTGGCTTCCCCAGGCCAAAATCCTGCCTGCCTCCCGGCTGCGTCCACAGGCCCAGTGCCTCCCTCACACTAGCCAGTTGAGGCCCACCTCGTGCATCTGACAGACGTCTCTGGACCCAGCTTTTATCTGGCACTGGCCTCGAGTCTGTGCCCAGGTCCTCCGTTACACCAGCCTTTCTCAGCCCACCTCACCTCTCATGGACTCTCCCGGGCCAGCTCCTGCCTCCCGGTGGTCTCCCCAGGCCCGTCTCCTGCCTGCGCTAGGCCCCTCCAGGCCCAGCATCTGCCGCTCAGTGGACCCTCCAGACCCAGCTTGTGGCCTCACCATGACTTCTGCTCAGCCAAGGTCCTGCCTCTGTGGCAGCCTGTATCCACAGGCCCTTCCCCCGGCCTCCCCGTGGCCCCCTCAGGCCAAGCCGGTGCCTCCCGGCGGCCCTCCCGGGCCCAGCATTGGCCTTCTGGCATCCTCTCTGTGTCCAGAACATCTTCAGGTTGGCTTCTTGGGGCCCAGCTCCTCCTCCCGGTGGCATCTACAGGCCCACTTTCCAGCCTCGCCTCACAGCAACCTCTGTGGACTCAGCTCCTACCCAGCTCCCAGCAGCCTTTGTAGGCCCGAAAGCTCAGGCCCTCGACTCAGGCTCTCCAGACCCACCCGGCTCATGTCTCATGCTGGCCTTTCCAGGCTTGGCTACTGCCCTCCCAGGGTGCCTCCAGGCCCCAAACGTCCCCGAGTCGGCTTCTGCTGGTCCGGCTCTGGTCTCCTCCTGCTGGCCTCAGCAGGCCCAAGCATTGGGTCCTGAATTTGGCCTCTCCAGGCCCAGCTCCTGCCCTCCTGGCATCTCCTCCCCATGGGAGCAAAACGTCATCAGGTTGGACCCTCCAGGGCTAGCTCCTGCCTCCCAACGACTCCCTGGGGCCTAGCTCCTGCCTCCTGTCGGCCTCTCCAGGATGTCCAGCCTATGCCTCCCCAGGCCCGGATCCTCTTTCTGGCCACATATATGAGCCCATGTTTTGCCTCCCAGCAGCCTTTTTTTTTTTGAGACGGAGTTTTGCTCTTGTTACCCAGGCTGAAGTGCAATGGCGCGATCTCGGCTCACTGCAACCTCCGTCTCCTGGGTTCAGGCAATTCTCCTGCCTCAGCCTCCTGAGTAGCTGGGATTACAGGCACGTGCCATCATGCCCAGCTAATTTTTTGTATTTTTTTATTTTGAGACGAAGTTTCGCTCTTGTTACCCAGGCTGGAGTGCAATGGCGTGATGTCGGCTCACTGCAACCTCCGTCTCCTGGGTTCAGGCAATTCTCCTGCCTCAGCCTCCTGAGTAGCTGGGATTACAGGCACGTGCCATCATGCCCAGCTAATTTTTTGTATTTTTTTATTTTGAGACGAAGTTTCGCTCTTGTTACCCAGGCTGGAGTGCAATGGCGTGATGTCGGCTCACCGCAACCTCTGTCTCCTGGGTTCAGGCAATTCTTCTGCCTCAGCCTCCTGAGTAGCTGGGATTACAGGCACGTGCCATCATGCCCAGCTAATTTTTTGTATTTTTTTTTTTTTTTGAGATGGAGTTTCGCTCTTGTTACCCAGGCCGGAGTGCAATGGCACGATCTCGGCTCACCGTAACCTCCACCTCCTGGGTTCAGGCGATTCTTCTGCCTCAGCCTCCTGAGTAGCTGGGATTACAGGCACATGCCACCGTGCCCAGCTAATTTTTTTGTATTTTTGGTAGAGACGGGGTTTCACCATGTTGACAGGGATGGTCTCGATCTCTTGACCTAGTGATCCACCTGCCTCGGCCTCCCAAAATGCTGGGATTACAGGCGTGAGCCACCGCACCTGGCCCCCAGGAGCCGAGCCAAAAGAGGCTGCTGGGAGGCAAAACATGGGCCCGTAGATGTGGCCAGGAAGACGTTCCGGGCCTTGGGAAGCAGCCAGTAGGGAGGCAGAGGCTGGACCTCCTGGAGACATCGACGGGAGGCGGGAGCTGCTGGGAGGTAGAACCTGGCCCTGGAGGGGCACACGTGATGATGTATTGTGCCCATGTTGGGGGGGCCACTGGGAGGGAAAAAGCTGCGTCTGCAGAGGTGGACTTCAGGACCCAATGCTGGGACTCCCAAGGCCAGCGGGACTGGACCTCCGGGCCCAACTCTGGACTCCCCACAGCCTCCCCAGCACCAGCTGCTGCCTGCTGGCAGCTTCCCCTTGTCAAGATCCTGCCTGGCTGCCTGGCTGCATCCTAGCTGCGTCCACAGGCCCAGCGCCTCTTCACACTGGCCAGTTGAGGCCCAGCTTGTGCCTCTGGCAGACGTCTCTGGACCTAGCTATCTCCTGGCACTGGCCTCAAGTCTGGGCCAGGTCCTTCCTTGCACCAGCCTTTCTCGGCCCAGCTCGCCTCTCATGGACTCTCCCGGGCCAGCTCTTGACTCCCGGTGGCCTGTCCAGGCCTGAAGCTTCCTCTCCAGGCCCAGCCTCCCCAGGTCGGGCTCCTGCCTGTGCTAGGCCCCTCAGGCCAACATGGTGAAACTCTGGCTGTACTGAAAATTCCAAAATTATCCAGGCGTCGTGGTGGGTACCTGTAACCCCAGCTACTCAAGAGGCTGAGGGACAAAAACCACTTAAGCCTAGGAGGCAGAGTTTGCAGTGAGCCGAGATTGTACCATTCCACTCCAGCCTGAGTAACAGAGTGAGACTCTATCTCACAAAAAAAAGGTGATAATTAATTCGAAACTCTTTTTGTGCAAATAGGTAGTTAGATTAATAGATAAATTGATGAAAAATCACTACATATTTTGTTTGTGTTTAGTTTAAATATATATGTTTCATTTGGGTGATACAACAGAAGCTGAAGAAACTAAAGTAAGGTGGGAGAATTTCTGAACTTCAGATAAATGCCTGTGTGCAAGTGATATGTTTTCATTGAATGTTCATTAAAATTATCAAAAAGTTAAATGTGTCATGATTCTTTTTATTCTGCAGTTTCTATCTTCACCCACAGCTGCTGTATTTTTGAAATTGGTTTGATAGTTTCTGTTTAACGCTTGTATACTTGGATGACATCATTCTTGGGAGAATATTCTTAATTCATTTTTCTTTAGTTCTTTAACTTCTGACTCTATCATCATCTGGTTCTGGCTGGGGCTATGGGAAGGTCTGAGGCTGGCTGGAGGTTCTTCTCACATGTTTGTGTGTTATATTTTCCTCCCAACAGGCCAGTGGAGTACTTTTTTTTATCATTGAAGTTCAGTAGCTTAGCCAGGGTTGGCTCTAGGTCAGTCATTCTGATTAGTTTTTCCAGGTATATGGTGTGCCCTTTGATACTGATTATGTACTCCTCTATCTCTGCATTCCTTCCTTTCCTTCTTTCTTTTTCACTTTTTCTCCTTTCCCTCCCTCCCTTGTTCCCTCCTTCCATTCCCTCCCTCCTTCCTCCCTCCTTCCTTCCCTCCCTCTCTTCCTTCCCTCCCTCCCTTCCTCCTTCCCTTACTCCCTCCATTCTTACATTTCTTCCTTTCTTTCAAGACAATGCCTTGCTCTGTCACCCAGGTTCTAGAACAAAGTGGTGTAATCATAACTCACTGCAGCCTTAAACTCCTGGGCTTAAAAAATCTTCCTGCCTCAGCCTCCCTCATAGCTATAACTACAGGTATGCACCACCACACCTGGCTAATTTTTGTTACTTTTCTAGAGATGGGGTTTTGCTATGTTGCCCAGGCTTTTCTGGAACTCCTGGCCTCACACTATTCTCCCAATGTAGCCTGCTAAAGCACGGGGATTAAAGGTGTGAGCCACATGCCCAGGCCTGTTTTATTTTATTTTTTTTAGGTTCTCTTAACTCAGGGTCACCTATTGACAACCCAGTGTTAGACTACTATCTCTAATTTTCATAATTTTTTCAGTTGCTTTAATGTAGTTCTTTTATTCTCTGATTCACTTTGATTTTTTTTTTTTTTTAGATGGAGTCTCACTCTGTCACCCAACCTAGAGTGCAGTGGTGCAATCTCAGCTCACTGCAATCCTTGCCTCCCAAGTTCAAGCGATTCTCCTGCCTCAGCCTCCCAAAGTAGCTGGGATTGCAGGTGTGCACCACCACATCCTGCTAATTTTTGTATTTTTAGTAAAGACAGGTTTCACCATGTTTGCCAGTCTGGTCTCAAACTCCTGACCTTAGGTGATCTGCCCACCTTGGCCTCCCAAATTGCTAGGATTACAGGCATGAGCCACCACACCCGGCTGCCACATTTTCTTGATTCTTTTTTCTATTGATGGAAGGAAACTTAGGTTGATTCCATCTCTTCACTATTGTGAATAGTTGTCTGCAAATTTTTTTGCACTTGTCATGGAGAGATAGAATTCAGTTTCTCTTCCCTTGAAAATGAGCTTAGACCCCTGCTTCTGTAAGTAGAATACAGTAGAAGTGCTGCTCTTGACCTGCCAATGTTAGGTCTTAAAAGATGATACTGTTTCCACTTGGCTCTCCTTCCTGGGACGTGTGCACTTAGAACCCATTCACCGTTTTGTGAGAAAGCCCAGGCCAGGTAGGGAGGTTATGTGTGGGTATTCCACCAGGTAGCCCCAGCTAAGCCCTGGCTGACAGCATGCATTAACCAGGAGATATTTGAGCAAGGAAACCTTTGACACTATTCTAACTCCATACTGTTTGAAGGCAACCACATCCTGAGCCAGAACTGCCCAGGTGAGTCTAGTCAGCCTCCAGAAGTGTGAGAAGACTAATAAACATCATTGTAAATTTATACCTTGGGTGGTTTATTTTTCTTGTTTGTTTGTTTTCTGAGACAGAGTCTCACTCTCTGACTTTGTCCCCTGGGCTGGAGTGCAGTGGCACGATCTCAGCTCACTGCAACCTCTGCCTCTGGAGTTCAAGTGATTCTCCTGTGTCAGCCTCCTGAGTAGCTAGGATTACAGGTGTGTGCTACCACACCTGGCTAAGTTCTGTATTTTAATAAAGACAGGGTTCATAATGTTGGCCAGGCTGGTCTCGAACTCCTAACCTTGTGATCTGCCTGCCTCGGCCTCCCAAAGTGCTGGGATTACAGGTGTGAGCCACCATGCCAAGCTGGTATGTTACACAGCAATAGATAGCAAATGCACAAAGTCATCTTCCAATATAAATATTAAGTCACTTCTCCACTTGACAGCATTTAATGGTTTAGAATTGGGTGTAAAATAAAGACAAAACCCAATCCTGAATCCATCTGATGAGGGATTAAAAACCAGAGTATATAAGGAGTTCAGGGGAAAAACTAAATAGGAAAAAAAGCTCTAATAATCTGATTTAAAATGTGCAAAAGATCAGAATAGACATTTCTCAAAAGAAGATGTATGAATGGCAAATGGGTATATGAGAAAGTCCTCAACATCATTGATCATCAGAGAAATGCAAATTAAAACTTCAATGAGCTATCATCCCACCCCAGTTAAAATGGCTTATATCCAAAAGACAGGCAGTAACAAATGCTAATGAGAGTGTGGAGAAAAGGGAACCCTGGTACACTGTTGGTGGGAATGTAGATTAGTGCAACCACCATGGAGAACGGTTTGGAGGGTCCTCAAAAAACTAAAAAGAGAGCTTGTTTATGACATAGGAATCCTACTGCTGGGTATATACCTAAAAGAAAGAAAATCAGCATATCAAAGAAATGTCTACATTTCTATATTGATTGCAGTACTATTCACAATAGCCAAGATTTAGAAGCAATCTAAGTGTCCATCCACAGGTGAATGGATAAGGAAAATATGGTACATATACACAATGGAATATTATTCAGCTATTAAAAAGAATAGAATCTGTTATTTGCAAGAAGAAGTGTAGAACTGGAGATCACCATGTTAACTAAACTAAGCCAGACACAGAAAGACGAATTTTGCATGCTCCCAGTCATTTGTGGGTGCTAAAAATAAAAACAATTGAACTCATGAAGATAGAGAGTAGAATGATGGTTACCAGAGGCTGGGGAGAGTAGTGGGCTGCAGGGAGTGCACAGGAATAATTAATGGGTACAAAAATACAGTTAGAAAGAATAAGATGTAGTAGTTGATAGTACAACAGAGTGATAATGGTAAACAATAATTTATTGTATATTATAAAATAGCTAAAAGAGGCCAGGCATGGTGGCTTATGCCTGTAATCCCAGCACTTTGGGAGGCCAAGGCAGGAGGATCAGGAGTTTGAGATCAGCCCAACCAACATGGAGAAACACTGTCTCTACTAAAAAAAAAACAATTAGCTGGGGGCAGTGTCAATCACGGTCACGTCGACTGTTGTGAATCCATATCCCATCACAGCCCTTCAGGGACCTTGCGCTGTGGCCATGCCAGCCACATGGGCACACACGCTTCCCAGACTCTGCACGTGTCCATGTCTTCCACTAAGAGCACCATCTCCTCTCTTGTGAATCCTGAAGTCCTCCTTCTGCAAATCTCAACTCAAAGGCCGCTTCCTCCAGAAGCCTTCCCAGACCACTCTGTCCTCAGGCCAGAATTCATGTTCCCACTTGGGCTCATGCTGGTTTGGGTCCCAGGAGGCGCCGAGGGTTATGGGGTTGTCCACAGACAGGGAGCCCAAAGGGTGGAGACCAGAGCCCAAGAGTCCCGTGTGCAGCAGTGTCCCTGGCTCCAGAAAGCCCCAGCCCTGCCCATCCCCCAGTAGGGGGAAGGGCCACTGCTTCGGGGAGGATGATGCCAGCCTGGCCACAAGCAGAGGGGCCGGAGCTCCCTGCTCTCCCAGCTCCACGGCCCTGGCTATTCATGCAGACAAGGTGAGCCAGCAGACAACTGGCACCCCACGCTGGCCTCGGAGCACGCCGCCGCTCCCATCCTGCTTTCCTGACTCTCAAATCTTAATTTCTTTTGTGGCCAACCCTCAACCAGAACCATACAGGGATTAATTTCCAAGAAGTATGGTTTCATCTTAGCTAAGTTGAGATGGTAAAAACCATGACAAAGATTGATTCCAAACTTTCCTGGGGTTAAAAGAACACCCATCCACGAGGGGAGCAGTTTTACTGTCTCAAGTGGGCAGTGTATGGTCATGATCTGTGGTTACCTTCTCAGGAAGGCTAAACTTGTGTATTTGCCAGATTTGAGGCTAGGAAGCCAGACCTGGGCCTGTGTACATCTCTATAGCTCTGTTTAGCACATTGTTCCCTTCAATGTTTCAAACTACATTTATAAATTTAGTAGTTCTGATTGTGTCTAAGTCTGTACCCCTTTTCAAAATGAAAAAAAAAAACAATAAATTGCCAGATGAGGTGGCTCATGCCTGTAATCCCAGCACTTTGGGAGGCCAAGGTGGGTGGATCACCTGAGGTCAGGAGTTCGAGACCAGCCTGACCAACGTGGAGAATCCCTGTCTCTACTTAAAAGACAAAATTAGCCAGGTGTGGTAGCACATGCCTGTAATCCCAGCTACTCACTCCGGAGGCTGAGGCAGGAGAATCGCTTGAACCCAGGAGGCAGAGGTTGCGGTGAGCCGAGATTGTGCCATTGCACTCCAGCCTGGGCAACAAGAGTGAAACTCCATCTCAAAAAAATAAATAAAAATAAAAGAAAATTTTTCATGTTGACAACTAATCAAAAGAAAGAGTCCATGTGCTTTTGATGGGTTTAGAGTTGCAGCCTGCCTCCTGGGTCCAAATTATACACCCACTAGAGCACCTCAAGTCTGGAATCTGCAAACTCAAGCTACAGCCCGACTACTGGTTCCTTTCCTTACTCTTTCTGTTCGAGCGGGTCACCACTCCATAGCCATATGCATACCTCTGCAGGGCTCTGCTCACAACCCTGAAGTCATACTCATGCCTGTGAGCACTGGACAGGACCCAGCATGGCCTCAGGGGCAACTCCAGGGAGTGGAGAACAGAAGCACGTGCCATGTTCATGCAGGGTCAGGATCTGACACATCCAGGGCAGAGATAATCCCCGGGGAGGAGGGGAGGTCCAGGGTTACCTCTGGGGAAGGGACTGAAGCCAGCAAGAACCATACACAAACTCTGTCCTAAGAGGAGCTGGTGAAGCCCCCTGGGGAAGGGGTAGAAGGGCCTTGTTGGCTAGTTGCATAACTGGGAGCTTCAAGCAGTGGCTCCCTGCCCGAGGGAGGAGCCACTACTGGCTTGATTCCAATGGAGGCAGGATGCTGGTCGTCCCATCTGTCTGGGCTTTGGGTGCCCCCTTGTGGCAGAATAGTGATTTCGCTCTTCACACTCACACTGCCCTCTCAGGAGCCCAGTTCTGGCTTCAAGGTTGTTGGTAACTCTGAAGATAACTTTATCGCAGCACTGTTTACAAGAGCAGAGATAGGGAATCAACCTAAGGGCCCATCAGTGGATGACTGCATAAAGAAAATGTGGCATATTTATACCATGGAATACTACTCAGCCATTAAAAAGAATGAAATTACATCTTTTGCAGCAATATGGATGGAACTAGAGGCCATTACCTTAAGTGAAACAATTCAGAGAGAGTCAAATACTGCATGTTCTCATTTCATATATATATATATTATTGCGTTTTAGGTTTGGGGGTACATGTGAAGAACATGCAGGATTGTTGCATAGGTACATACACGGCAGTGTGATTTGCTGCCTTTCTCCCCATCACCTATAGCTGGCATTGCTCCCCATGTTATCCCTCCCCAACTGCCCACCCTCCGCTATCCCTCTCCTAGTTCCCCACCACGGACCCCAGTGTGTGATGCTCCCCTCCCTGTGTCCATGTGTTCTCATTGTTCAACACCCACATATGAGTGAGAGCATGTACTCATTTCTAAGAGGGAGCTAAATAATGTGTGTGCATGGACACAGAGAGTGGCACAGTAGACACCAGAGACCTGGAAAGGTGGGAGGGTGGGAGGTGGGTGAGGGCTGAGAAATTACCCAATGGGTACAACGTACACTATTTGGATCACAGTTATGCTAAAAGCCCAGACTTCACCGCTACTCAATACATTCATGAAACAAAACTGCACTTGTACCCCCTAAATCTATAAAAATAAAATAAAATGGGATTCTAATAGAAAAAAAGGACATAAGGGCAGAGGTGCCAGGCGTCTGGTATCCTCCCAAGACTTCTCTGTGTCTGCACAGCAGGGTAGGTTTCAGCAAGTTCAGGGGATTTGAGGAAGCCCCTAAGGGAGGGCCGCTGGTGTGGGCAGAGGGGCTGATCCCAGGCACTCCAATCTGTGACTGTTGAGGAGTCTGTCTTTAACATAACATAACCTAAAACAATGCACCAAAGTATGACCTGATCTTTCTTTCTTTTTAAAATTAAAATAGGGACAGGGTCTTGCTATGTTGCCCATGCTGGTCTCAAACCAGGCAATTTTCCCACCTCAGCCTCCCAAAGTTCTAGGGTTACACGAGTGAGCCACCACACCTGGCCATGATCTGAACTTAAAAGCTCCTGTAGCTGGGCGCAGTGGCTCATGCCTGTAATCCCAGCACTTTGGGAGGCCAAGTTGGATCACCTGAGGTCAGGAGTTTGAGACCAGCCTGGCCAACATGGTAAAACCTCGTCTCTACTAAAAACACAAAAAGTAGCTGGGCATGGTGGTTCGTACCTATAATCCCAGCTACTTGGGAGGCTAAGGCATAGGAATCGCTTGAACCTGGGAGGCAGAGGTTGCAGTGAGCCGAGATCGTGGCACTGCACTCCAGCCTGGGTGACAGAATAACACTCTGTCTCAAAATAAAAAAGCTCCTGTATTTTCTAGCCTATTTTAGCCCACACCCTAGACCAGTGGCTCTTATTTAGCTTTTTTGGGATCAAGGGGCTCCTTTGAGAGTCTTAGGAATGATGTGCCCTTCTGTTAGAAAAATGCACATGCAGGCCGGGCTCGGTGGCTCACACCTGTAATCCCAGGACTTTGCGAGGCCAAGGCAGGCGGGTCACTTGAGGCCAGGAGTTTGAGACCAGCCTGGCCAACGTGGCAAAAACCATCTCTATTAAAAAGCACAAAAATTAGCCGGGCACAGTGGCAGACACCTGTAATCGCAGCTACTTGGGAGGCTGAGGCAGAGAATTGCATGAACTCAGGAGGCAGAGGTTGCAGTGAGCTGAGATCATGCCACTGCACTCCAGCCTGGGTGACAGAGCAAGACTCCATCTCAAAAAAAAAAAAAAAAACAAAAAACCACACACAAATGCATACAATGTTGCAATATTGTGAATAGAATTTTAAGAGTTTGTGAACTCTGGGGATCCAGGAACCCATATGGTTTGTAAAAGCTCCACTTCTAGATCTCTGGTCCTATTAGTCTCTCAGGGGCTTGAAGCCCTCAAATGGAATTGCTGCTCTCTGAGGTGGTTGCCAGTGTCCACTGAAGGCCAGCCTCTCTGTAGAGGAAGAAAGGACACAGGGTAAAATTTCTTCTCACGAGAGAAGTAACACTAGTGTTAGCCTCAAAGATGTGTAAAGAGTTGCCTTGTGTCAAGAAACAGACGTTCCTTTTTTGAAAATATACGAGAAAGACAAATAGCAGAGATGGGTAATTTACATAATTTCAAGACAGAGATCGTCTCCAAATTGCCTAATTTGAGGGATCTGAATGAGATGAAAGACAAGATGCTCTCTGGAAGGATTTCCTAAAGCAATTCTCCTTAAACTCTATTTTTGGTTTATCTCAGATGGTCTCTGAAAGTTTCCAGAGGCAAGGCAAAACATTTAAGAGCTTCCAAAAACTCATACCAAACTGCTTCTAGAAGAAAACTTAAACAAATGGATTCATGTTCTTTCAAGGCACACCTTTAAAGAGATTTTCTTTTGGGGGGTATTGCTTATTTGCTTAACTAATATTTACTTAATGTATACTGGAAAAAAGAATTTTAGAATTGGCAGGAACTTCAGGCATCTTTTATTCTGATTCCTTTATTCTTAGACAAGTAACATGAGAACCAGAGAGGAAAACTGTCCATTCATTCATTCATTCAACAAGTTTTATCAATCATTTCCTATGTGTTAGGAACTGGGCTTTGTATAAGAAATAAAAGAGGAAAATGCATTGAGGATAATCTTATGAGGTAAGGAATTATGTAGGGGAAAAAACCCCACAATTCCTTTTTTTTTTTTTTTCTTTTTTTGAGATGGGGACTCACTCTTTACCCAGGCTGGAGTGCAGTGGAAAGATCTCGGCTCACTGCAACCTCTGCCTCCCAGGCTCAAGCGATCCTCCCACTTTGGCCTTCTGAGTAGCTGGGACCAAATGTACCCCAACACCTGGCTAATTTTTTGTATTTTTGGTAGAGACAGGGCTCTGCCATGTTGCCCAGGCTGGTCTAGAAATCCTGGGCTCAAGTGATCTGCCCGTTCCAGCTTCCCAAAGTTCTGGGATTACAGGCATGAACCATGGCACCTGGCCAAAAGCCACGATTCAAAAAAGAAAATTGTTTTAATGGAGGCTGTTCAAAAAGCAATGGAAGCTGAGCAGAGAAACCAGTGAAACCTGCCAGGGTATCTGAAGATGACTCCACAGAGGAGGAAGACTTTGAGCTGTGGCTTGGTGGATGAGGAGGGGTTTGCTATGTGGGCCGGCATGTTTGTTCCAGGTTATGGAAATGGTATGCAGGTTGGTCAGTGCAGTATGGTGCCAGGCCAAGGGATGGGTGGGGTCTGAAATCTAGCCTGCACTAGGGGGAAGTGGCACCTTTTCCTAATTCCCACAAGGGCACAATAGGGGCCACCAGTCTTGAGATGTGGGCGAGGGCGTGGAAATGTAAAAAAGTAAGGTGTGTTTTGGGATTTACTAGTTCTTGAGAAGCACGAGTTCAGAATTGCTAAAGAACAGAGTAAGAGGTGATGAGTTTGCACAGGTGATGGGGCCACATCATGAAAGCCTTTTCTACGACCGTGTGCTGGTAGTGGGAAGGCTGGGAATGGAACCTGGAGGCCTTCCTTCCAGACCATTACTTTTCCTGCAGGAACAACTGTCCCTGGCCTGGACGCTCAGCTCTGTGCTGGATGCTGAGCAGGATGCAGGGAGGAATATACACAGGCCTTGCCCTCAGGGGTTTATAATATGCAAGACCCATGGATTAATAGTGATAATAAATTAGAATGTGGTAAGTAGCCAAATAGAGGGACAAGAAGAGTACTGGGCACATGCTTAGCACTCAGAAGTGATGTGCTCAAGGCCACACGCCATAAGCCAGGATTCAAGGTCAGGTCTGTCTGGCTTCAAAGCCAATGTTCCCATGGGTTTTGAAAGCTTTAAAAGTGCTCACATACTCTGAATTAACAATTCCACTTCTAGGAGTCTAGCCTGAGGAAATAAAATGTGTGCAAAGATTTAGTTGTAAGGATGGTCTGTGAATTTGTTTTTTTTTTTTTTTAGATAGAGTCTTATTTTGTCCCCAGGCTTGAGTGTAGTGGCGTGATCTCAGTTCACTGCAGCTTCTGCCTCCTGGGCTCAAGGGATCCTCCTGCCTTAGTCTCCTTACAGTGATCCTAAGGGGTCCCTACCTTACAGGTGTGTGCCACCACGCCCAGCTAATTTTTTGTATTTTTAGTAGAGATGGGGTTTCATTGTGTTGGCCAGGTTGGTCTCGAACTCTTGACCTACAGTGATCCACCTGCCTCAGCCTCCCAAAGTGCTGTGATTACAGGCTTGAGCCACCATGCTCAGCCGCGGCTTATTTTTATTTAATTTCTTTTGCTCAACATAATGTTCTTGAGAGTCTGCCATGTTATTGTGTGTACCTGTGTGTTACTACAGCAGAATATAGTAGACTACTACTGTATGAATAGACCACAATTCGTTTGTCCATTCACTTGATGGATATTTGGGTTGTTTCCAGTTTTTGACTATTGTAAATAAAATCTGCTGTGAACATTCTTATATGAGTATTTTGGATATTTGTTTTTCTTTCTCTTGGATAGATACCTAGGAGTAGAACTCTTTAGGTTGCTTATAAAGCTAAATATATACTTACCCTATGACCAAACTAAATACATATTTACCCTATGACCAAACTACTTTCCAAAGTAGCTCTAACATTTTAAACTTGCTGTAGTGTTGGGCCTCAGGGGCAGGACTCTGACCTCCTGCCCTCTTTTCACCTGTCCTAAGGCAGGACTTTAATGTTCCCTCTTCTTTCTGATTGTGGGTCTTTTTTTTTTTTTTTTTTTTTTTTGAGACAGAGTCTCACTCTGTTGCCCAGGCTAGAGTGCAGTGGTGTGATCTCAGCTCACTGCAACCTCTGCCTCCCTGATTTAAGCAATTCTCTGCCTCAGCCTCCCGAGTAGCTAGGATTACAGGCACATGCCACCACGCCAGACTAGTTTTTGTATTTTTAGTAGAGACTGGGTTTCACTGTGTTGGCCAGGATGGTCTCAATCTCTTGACCTCGTGATACACCTGCCTCCGCCTCCCAAAGTGCTGGGATTATAGGTGTGAGCCACAGCTCCCGGCCTGATTGTGGGTCTTAATACCCTCCAATGAGAGGGTCCCACCCTATACCCTGGGAGAAGGAATGCTGATGTTTTGAAGCTCCCATAAAAACCCAAGAGGACTGGGTGCAGAGAGCTTTACAGAGGATCTGGAGGGTGATGCACCCAGGAGGGCATGGATGCTCCATGCCCTTCCCTCATACCTCGCCCTGTGCATCTCTTCATCTGTATCTTCTGCAATATCCTTTACAATAAACCTGTGAACATAAGTGTTTCCCTGAGTTCTGTGACCTGCTCCAGCAAATTAATCAAACCCAAAGAGGAGGTCATGGGAACACTAACTTGAAGCTGGTCAGTCAGAAGTTCCAGAGGCTCTAGCTTGTGACTTGTGTGATGAGGGGCAGCCTTGGGGACTAAGCCTTCAACCTGCTGGAGACAGTGTCGGGATTACAGTGTCAGAACTGAACTAGAGGACACCCAGCTGGTATCTGCCACTTGGTGTGTAGGGAACATCCCGCAACACATTTGGCCACAGATGTCTTCTTCTGTGTTGACTGTTACAGTGTGAGAGTAGGGAAGACACAGAGGGAGTTTTCCCCACACACTTGCACCAGCCATTTATGGCAGTTCCAATTGCTCTGTATCTTTGATAATATTTGGTATTGTCAACAACTGGACCTCTGTCCATTGTAAGGGTAGGAAGCGGGTGCAAATGCAGGTAATTTGTAAATTTGGTGATGTTGAGTTTTTTGGTGAATATGGGTGCTGCGTCATCTGTTGACAGCAAGAGCATGTGGTAGCATTTGGAAGTTTGCAGAGAGGAGCTGTGAGCACTCGTTGCATGGAGGAAAGGAGTAGGTTGACCACAGGGATGCAGCAGGATCAGCAGGCAGTGTTGAGGGCCCGGTGGGGACCGTAAATTTGAAGTCACAATATACACTGATGCGTGAGACTGCCTGTGGTACTCAGAGATTCACTGCACACACGGAGAAGGAAATAGTTCAGTTCGGCCGGGTGCAGTGGCTCACGCCTGTAATCTCAGCATTCTGGGAGGCCGAGGCGGGAGGATCACGAGGTCAGGAGTTCAAGACCAGACTGGCCAACATGGCAAAACCGCGTCTCTACTAAAAAATACAAAAATTAGCTGGGCATGGTGGCTCGTGCCTGTAATCCCAGCTACTTGGGAGGCTGAGGTAGGAGAATTGCTTGAACCAGGACCCGGGAGGCAGAGGTTGCAGTGAGCCGAGATTGTGCCACTGCGGGATGTTTCCATAAAGGTGTAATTAAAGTTCAGAAAGGCAAGGGACTTCATAGTATCAACAAAAGAGTGACAAAAACAGTGGGCTATAGGATGTAAGATGGACAGAAAGGGAAGTGAAAGTGGAAGGAGCTGATGCCTGCAAACCAGGATGCAGAGGACTGGCAGTCCTGGGTGAAGGGCTGAGGCCGAGTGGGAGTGGCTGAGCAAGAATGGAAGGCTGTGGTCAGAGAGTTTCTACATCTGAAAAGTAGAGGAAACAGCAGAGTTGTAGTGAGGATTCAATGTGATGGAACATGTGCTTCATATACCGTTACACACTGTATCAATGTGTGTTTGTTTCAATAGTCTATAAGCTTCTCGAAGGCAGGAATCATGTCGCAGAGATTCCTGTCCCTAGCGTGGTGCCTGATGCCAGCAGGTGTTTAGTGAACCTATGAGTGAATCTCTTAGAAGGATGAAGGAAAGAACTGATTTTCCTTTAAGACTTCAGTGCTATGAGAATTTTCTGGACTCTCTAGTCCAGAAAACAGCTAGTCCTTCAATATTCTTGGACACAGAACAAACCATTGCCCCCCCCTACGCCCCACAAATCAGAGAGATTGACAGGTGAATGCAGAGAACCACAACTCACCAGAGCAGAAGCCCATGAACGGCAGCCTCTATTGGAACCAGTCTCGGGACAGTGAAATCTGGACTAATTGATGGCTTGCTGGAGGCTTACTATAGACAAGTCTGAGAAATGAAATCTCCAGTAAGACCCAGGCATCAGGAACTGCCCCCGCTTTTGTGAGTTTTACATTTTGGACCTCTATCAGGTTCTGACTGGGAATATCAGAGAAAAGTCCCCTCAAGCTTCTGGCAAGTGGAGGGGGAAGGGAACCATTTTGAAATTCAGCAGCGCATATCTGTTCTTTCCAACAAGATGTGCTCTCAGGAGAAATTATTTAGCCAGAGCCTAATTGGCTGGGTTTATTAGAGCCCAGCTGACCTGGGGGAAGGGAAATACCCAACTCTAGCTCCCTGTAACCATTCTGTGCCACCAAAGGATGGGAAAATTAGAAGTACTTAGGAAGTTCACAGTCCGGAGGCACAGGCTCACTGAAAGACTGAGAGGTAATCGTAGGAGTACAGAACACTTCCCCTCCCCTGCACCCCACATACTGAAGACCTGTTTACTCTAGCTGCCTTACCCAGTACATGTCGGTTACTAGAGAAAAAGTTACAAGGCATACTGCAAGGTGACGAACAGAGTTTGAAGAGACAGAACAAGCACCAGAACCAGACTCAGATATGGCAGGAAGGTTGACATCATCAAATTGGGAATGTAAAACAACTGTGATTAATAAGCTAAGGGCTTTAATGGATTAAATCAACAGTCAACAAGAACAGATGGACGATCTAAGAGATGGAAACCTCTGAGCTAGAGGCCAGACATGGTTGCTCATGCCTGTAATCCCAGCACTTTGGGAAGCCGTGGTGGGCAGATCACTTGAGGTCAGGAGTTTGAGACTAGTCTGGCCAACATAGTGAAACCCCGTCTCTACTAAAAATACAAAAAATTAGCCGGGCATGGTGGTAGGTGCCTGTAGTCCCAGTTACTCAGGAGGCTGAGGCAGGAGAATCACATGAACCCAGGAGGCGGAGGTTGCAGTGAGCCAAGATCGCACCATTGCACTCCAGCCTGGGCAACAGTGCATGACTCCGTCTCAAAAAAAAAGAAAATCCAAACAGAAATCCTGAGAGGGAATAACAAAGAAATTATAAGGATAAAAAAACACTATAACAGCAATGAAGAACACTTTCATGAGTTAATTAGCAGACTATACATGGCTGAGGAAAGAATCTCTGAGCTTAAGAATGTCTCAGGCCGGGCACGGTGGCTCACGCCTGTAACCCCAGCACTTTGGGAGGCTGAGGCGGGTGGATCACGAGGTCAAGAGATCGAGAACATCCTGGTCAACATGGTGAAACCCCGTCTCTACTAAAAATACAAAAATTAGCTGGGCGTGGTGGTGCGCGCCTGTAATCCCAGCTACTCGGGAGGCTGAGGCAGGAGAATTGCTTGAACCCAGGAGGCGGAGGTTGCGGTGAGCCGAGATCGCGCCATTGCACTCCAGTCTGGGTAACAACAGCGAAACTCCGTCTCAAAAAAAAAAAAAAAAAAAAAGTCTCAATAGAAACCTCCAAATCTGAAAAGCAAGCAGGAGAGACTGGTGGTGGGGTGAGGTGGTGGGAGACAGAACAAAATATCCAAGAACTGTAAGACAACTACAAAAGGTGTAACGTGTGTGATGAGAATTGCACAAGGAGACGAAAGACAAAAAAGGAACAGAAGAAATATTTGAAACAATAATGACTGAGAATTTCCTCAAATTAATGTCAGACGTTAAACCACAGGTCCGGAAAGCCCAGAGAACACCAAGCAGGATAAATGCCCCCAGCAACACCTAGACTGATCATTTCAAACTACAAATTAAAGATAAAGAAAAAAATCACAGAAGAAGCCAGAGGGGAAACAACACCTTACTTCTAGAGGAACAAAGATAAAAATTACATCTGACTTCTCAGAAATCATGAAAGAAAGAAGAATGGAGTGAAAATATGGAGAAAAAAACCCCACCAACCTAGAATTCTGTATCCTACAGAATTATCCTTCAAAAGTGAAGTAGAAATAAAGACTTTCTCAGAGAAACAAAAATTGAGGGAATTTGTTGTCAGGAGACCTGCTTTGCAAGAAATATTAAACGAAATTTTCTTCCTTCCTTCTTTCCTTCCTTCCTTCCTTCCTCCCTTCCTTCCTCCCTTCCTCCCTCTCTCTTCCTTTTTTTCTTTCTCTTTCTTTCCCTCCTTCCTTCCTTCCTTCCTTTTTAATTTTTCTTAAAGAGACAGAGTCTTACTATGTTGCCCAGACTGGTCTTAAACTCCTGGACTCAAGCAGTCCTCCCATCTTGGCCTCCCAAAGTGTTGGGATTACAGGTGTGAGCCGCAGCACCTGGCCTGAAGTTCTTTAGAGAGAAGGAAAACGATATAGCTCAGAAACTCAGATCTGCATAAAAAAGTAAGAGCACTGGAGAATGAGTAAAAGAAGATAAGATTACTTGGGTTTTTTTTTTTTTTTTTTTTTTTTTTGAGGCGGAGTCTCACTCTGTCGCCCACGCTGGAATGCAGTGGCGTGATCTTAGTCCACTGCAACCTGTGCCTCTGAGTTTAAGCGATTCTGTTGCCTCAGCCTCCTTAGTAGCTGGGATTACAGGTCATGCCTGGCTAATTTTATTTTAATTTTATTTTTTTGAGACAGAGTCTCGCCATGTCACCCAAGCTGGAGTGCAGTGGCACAGCCTTGGCTCACTGCAGCCTCCACCCGCTGGGTTCACGCGATTCTCATGCCTCAGCCTGCCGAGTAGCTGGGACTACAGGAGTGCACCATCACGCCCGGCTAATTTTTTGTATTTTTAGTAGAGGTGGGGTTTCACCATGTTGCTCAGGCTAGTCTGGAACTCCTGAGCTCAGGCAATCCGCCTGCCTCGGCCTCCCAAAGTGCTAGGATTACAGGGGTGAGCCACCGTGCCTGGCCATTTATGTTTTATTTTTAGTAGAGACGGGGTTTTGCCATGTTGGCCAGGCTGGTCTCAAACTCCTGACCTCAAATGATCTGCCCGCCTCGGCCTCCCAAAGTGCTGGGATTACAGGCATGAGCCACTGTGCCTGGCCTTTCTTGATCTTAATTGATCTTACAGGTAATAGTGTGTTCAAAATAATAATAGCATCAGTGTATTTGGTCATATGTATATGTTATGCATAAGTAAAATGAATGACAGTAATAATACAAAGGATGGGGGAAGTAATTGGGATTATTTTGTTATTATAAGGTACTTGCACTACTTGTGAAGTAGTATAGTGTTATTTGAAAGTAGATTTCAATTCGTTTTAACGGTGTATTGTAAACTCTACAGCAATCACTAAAATAAAAGAAAAGGAAAAAAATAAGTATAACTGATATGCTAAGAGGAAGGAGAGAGAATTGAAACATACAAATGCTCCCTTACAGTTATAAAAGCCAGAAAAAGAGCTGAAGACAGGCGGCGCGGTGGCTTACACCTGTAATCCCAGCGCTTTGGGAGGCCGAGGTGGGCAGATCACCTGAGGTCAGGAGTTTGAGACGAGCCTGATCGACATGGAGAAACCCCGTCTCTACTAAAAATACAAAATTAGCTGGCGTGGTGGCGCATGCCTGTAGCCTCAGCTACTCAGGAAGCTGAGGCAGGAGAATCTCTTGAACCTGGGAGGCAGAGGTTGAGGTGAGCCGAGATCACACCATTGCACTCCAGCCTGGGCAACAAGAGCAAAACTCCTCAAAAACAACAACAACAGCAACAACAAAGGAGCGGAAGACAAAGTAGCAACAAAGAACAAAGAGCAAGAGCAACAAAGAAAAAACAGTAAGAAATATGATATGTATGAGTCCAGCTATATCAGTGATCACTTTGAATGTCAGTGGGGTCTGAATGCATGAAATAAAAGAGAGAGATTGTCAGAGTGAATTTTTTTTTTTTTTTTTTTTTTTGAAACGGAGTTTCACTCTTATTACCCAGGCTGGAGTGCAATGGCGCCATCTCGGCTCACCGCAACCTCCGCCTCCCGGGTTCAGGCAATTCTCCTGCCTCAGCCTCCTGAGTAGCTGGGATTACAGGCACGCGCCACCATGCCCAGCTAATTTTTTGTATTTTTAGTAGAGACGGGGTTTCACCATGTTGACCAGGATGGTCTCGATCTCTTGACCTCGTGATCCACCAGCCTCGGCCTCCCAAAGTGCTGGGATTACCCGGCCGGTCAGAGTGAATTTTTAAAAAGCCCTAACTATATGTTGTCTACAAGAAACCCACTTTAAATACAAAGGTACCTACAGACCAAAAGTGAGTGGATGGAGAAAGATATAGTTAGCATTAATTAAAACATAGTGGGGCTGGGCACAGTGGCTCATGCCTGTAATCCCAGCACTTTGGGAGGCTGAGGTGGGTGGATCATGAGGTCAGGAGTTCGAGAGCAGTCTGGCCACTATGGTGAAACCTCATCTCTACTAAAAATACAAAAATTAGCCAGGTATAGTGGCATGTGCCTGTGATCCCAGCTACCCTGAAGGCTGAGGCAGGAGAATTGCTTGAACCCAGGAGGTGGAGGTTGCAGTGAGCCGAGATCATGCCATTCATTACACTCCAGCCTGGGTGACAGAGCAAGACTCTATCTTGGGGAAAATAAAAAAACAAACATAGTGGGAGTAGCTATATAAATTTCAAACAGAGCAAACTTCAGAGTGAGAAAAATTATCTGGCAAAAAGAGAGGCATTACATAATGACAAAGCGGTCAATTCTGCAAGAAGACATAATCCTTACTGTGTTGCACCTAATGACAGAATATCAAAAATACATGAGGCAAACTTGTTACAGCTGCAAGAAATGATGAATCCACTATTAGAGATGGAGACGTCAACATCCCTCTTTCAGAAATGCACAGATCCAGCAGGTAGAAAACCATTAAGGACGTAGTTGAAATTAGCAACACCACCAATAACGGGATATAATGAACATCTATAGACTGCTTCATTGAACAATGCATTCTTCTCCAGTCACATGGAACATTCACCAAGATAGACCACACTCTGGACCATAAAGGACACTTAACAAATTTAAAAGAATAGAAATTACACAATGCCTGCTCTCAGACTACAATGAATTAAGTAGAAATCGGTAACAGAAAGATAGCTGAAAAATCTCAAAATATTTAGAGATTAAACAATGTGCTTTAAATAACCAGTGGGTCAAAGAAGAAATCTCAAGAGAAATTTAAAAATATTTTGAACTAAATGAAAATGAAAACACAACTGATCAAAATTTGTGGGCTACAGCAAAAGTAGTGCTTAGAGGGAAATTTATAGCATTGAATGCATTACAGTAGGAAAGAAGAAAGATTTATTATACCATCAACTACCTTAGAAACTAGAAAAAGAAGAGTAAACTGAATCCAAAGCAAGCAGAAGAGAAGAAATAATAAAAATTAGAGCAAAAAGCAATAAAATTGAAAACAAGAAATCAATAAGGAAAATCAAAACCAACAGCTGGTTCTTTGAAAAGATCAATAAAATTGGTAAACTTCTAGTGAGACTAACCAAAAAATTTCATTCCATCCCTGTCTCCTCACTGCATCTACGCTTGCTAAGGTCAATGACCACATTTACTAAATCCAACGGATACTTTTGCATCTTCATCCTACTTGACCTCTCAGTAGCTTTGGGCATATTGACCACGCCTTTCTTTAAACTTTTTAAAACATTTTTCTCCAGATACAGTATTTCTTCGGTTTTCTTCCTGCATCTTTGGCTGTTCCTTTTTTTTTTTTTCCTTGAGACAGGGTCTCACTCTGTCACCCAGGCTGGGATGCAGTGGCTCCATCTTAGCCCACTGCAACCTTTTCCTCCCAGGCTCAAGCGATCCTCCTACCTCAGCCTCCTAAGTAGCTGGAACTACAGGTGTGCACCACCATGGCCAGCTAATTTTTGTATTTTCAGTAGAGACGGGGTTTCACCATGTTGACCAGGCCGGTCTTAAACTCCTGGGCTCAAGTGATGCACCTGCCTTGGCCTCCCAAAGTGCTGGGATTACAGGCGTGAGCCACTTCACCCAGCTGGCTACTTCTCAGTCCCCTTTGCCAACTCTTCCTCCTCTGCCTGACCATTAAATGTGGGAGTTCCACAGGACCTTATCTTAGGCCTTCTTCTCTTGTCACCCTCATGCATTCTGTAGGTTATTTTATGTACTCCTGTCCCTCAAATTTTATCTTTATATCCAGGGCTACTGAATTTACATCTCCAATCTTTTTTTTTTTTCTGAGGCGGAGTGTTGCTCTTTCACCAGGCTGGAGTGCAGTGGCATGATCTCAGCTCACTGCAACCTCTGACTCTTGGGTTCAAGCAATACTCCTGCCTCAGCCTCTCAGTAGCTGGGATTACAGGCACGCGTCACCATGCCCAGCTAATTTTAAAAATTTTATTATTTTTAGTAGAGATGGGGTTTCACCATGTTGGCCAGGATGGTCTCGATCTCCTGACCTCATGATCCGCCTACCTCGGCCTCCCAAAGTGCTGGAATTACAGGCGTGAGCCACCATGCCCAGCCTACATCTCCAGTCTTTTAAGCTCAACATTTGATTGTCTCATAGATATCTCAAAATGCTCAAAATGGGATCTTTCAGGTCTTTTGCCATCCTTAACCCAAGCCTGTTCTCTTTTATTTTACTTTATGTGTGAAATATACATCCTAGCAGAATATTGCATATGTGTGTATATATAGTTTAATAAATAATTATAAAGTAAAATTATTATGTAATTACCACCTGGATCAAGAAATGGAGCATTATTAAAGTTCAGAAGTCATCCGTGCACCTCTCTCTGATCATAACCAACTTTCTCCTTCCCAGAGTAATGACTAAATAGCCTTTGGTGATTGCCATTTCCTTGCTTTTTATTTTATCAGCTTCACTACTTACACATTCATCCCTAAACAACATAGATTAGTTTTTTTAAGTTTATGAATGGAATCAGATTGTACGTTTTCTGTCTTGCCTCTGTAGGGCAAGAAAATTCCCTTCCTTAACCCTCCTGGGTTCACTGACTGGGTTCCTGAAAGTTAGGCTGACAAAAGATTAACAAGACTAAAACAAGTTGAATGTATTAATGCATGCATTGTGCGTACATGCGGAGAACTCGATGATGAGTAACTCAAAGGGTGATTAGAATTTGGGCTTATATAGCATCTTCACAAAGAACAATAAATTTACAGAGAAGTGACAACTGAGAGGAAAAGGGTTTTAGGCTTCCAAGGTCAGCAAATGGTAGGAAAGTAAGTATCTGGGAGAACGAATGGAAGATAAGGATTGTTTAGGTAAGGCTGTTTTGTTATGTAGATTTCTATTGGTGCTTTCTCTGGCCTAAGAGTTTAAGCCTGCTTTTAGTCAAGTAGGCAGGGAGGACAGAGAGGGTTTGTTTTTTTGTTTTGTTTTGTTATCTGTTGTTTTTCAGTTTTCTTCTGCTCAAAATAATAGGTATGCCAAACTGGTATATTTTGGGGTGCAATATTCTAATCTCCTATGCTTCTTTTTTTTTCAGTCTCACTCTTGTCTCCCAAGCTGGAATGCAATGGTGCCATCTTGGCTCATTGCAACCTCCATTTCCTGGGTTCAAGCCTCCCAAGTAGCTGGGATTACAGGCGTGTGCCACTATGTCCGGCTAATTTTGTATTTTTTTTAGTAGAGACCGGATTTCACCATGTTGGTCAGGCTGGTCTTGAACCCCTGACCTCAAGTGATCCAACTGTCTTGGCCTCACAAAGTGTTGGGATTACAGGCGTGAGCCACTGTGCCCAGCCCTAAACTTATTTTTCTTAATAAAATGCTTCTGACAAAAAAAAAGAAAAAATTAAAAGAACAACAAAAATATAAAATGCTTATGAGATTCATGCTCGTTGCCCTGTTTCACTATATTTTATCAATTTTCACTGCTATAGGTCATCCAATTCTGTGTTTATGCCACTCTTTGTGATAATGAACATTTGGTTTATTTCCAGTTTTTGGAAATGGAATTAAGGACACTGCTTCTATTTTTTTGTTGTTTGTTCTGGTTTGGGTTTTTGAGATGGGGTCTCACTCTGTAGCCCACGCTGGAGTGCGGTGGCATGGTCACGACTCACTGCAGCCTCAACATCCTGGGCTCAAGATCTTCACACCTTAGCCTTCCAAGTAGCTAGGTCCACAGGTGCACGTCCCAACACCCGGCTAATTTTTCTATCTTTTGTAGAGATGGGGTTTCACCATGTTGCCCAGACTGGTCTTGAACTCCTGAGCTCGAGGGATCTGCCCGTCTCAGCCTTCCAAAGTGCTGGGATTACAGGCATGAGCCACTGTGCCTGGCCCACACTTCTTCTATTGACCTTCTTGTACATGTATGCTGGTCCTTAAATGCGTGCATCTCTCTGGTTATATACCTAGGAGTGGACTTGTTGCATCATGGAGTATTGTCGGCTTTATTAGATAATGCCAAACTGATTTCCAAAGCCATTTATATTCCCTGGGTCGTGTGTGGAGTCCCAGTTGCTCCACACACTTACCAATCTTTAGTAGTCAGAGTTTTGAATTTTTGTCAATCTGGTGGATGTAGGTTTTATTTATTTATTTATTTATTTTTTTGAGACGAAGTTTTGCTCTTGTTGCCCAGGCTGGAGTGCAATGGGACGATCTCCACTCACTGCAATCTCCGCTTCCCAGGTTCAAGGGATTCTCCAGCCTCAGCCTCCCAAGTAGGGATTACAGGCATAAGCCACCATGCCTGGCTAATTTTTGTATTTTTAGTAGAGATGGGGTTTCTCCATGTTGGTCAGTCTGGTCACCAACCTCAGGTGATCTGCCCACCTGGGTCTTCCAAAGTACTGAGATTATAGGCATGAGCCACCACGCCTGGCCTTTTTAAAATTTTTTTTTTAATTTTTATAGTTTTATTTTATTATTTTATTTTAATTTTTTAGAAAATGAGATGCAGTCTCACTATGTTGACCAGGCTGGTCTTGAACTCCTGAACTCCAGCAATCCTCCCACCTTGGCCTTCCGAAGTGCTGGGATTACAGGCATGAGGCACAACGTCCAGCCTGTAATTAAAAAAAAAAAAAATAGAGACAAAGTCTCATTGTGTTGCCCGGGTTGGCTTTGGACTCCTGGCCTCAAGCAATCCTCCCACCTCAGCCTCCCAAAGTGCTGGGATTACAGGCATGAGCCACTGTGCCCGGCTGTATGTGTTTTTCTTTTTATTTCTCTGATGCCTAATGAGGCTGAGCACTTTTTATGTGTTCATTAGCTATTTGGATTTCCTTTATGGTTAAGTGAGGGTTAAAGCCTTTTGCTGTCTACGTGTCTGGATTCTCATTGTCTCTTAGGGTTTTCCCGGTAATTCTTTATTTTTTTTTAATTTTTATTTTTTTTCGAGACAGAGTCTTACTCTTACCCAGGGTGTAGTGCAGTGGTGCAATCTTGACTCACTGCAACCTCTGCCTCCCAGGTTCAAGCGATTCTTCCGTCTCAGCCTCCTAAGTAGTTGGGATTACAGGTGCGCACCACCACGGCTGGCTAATTTTTGTATTTTTAGTAGAGATGGTTTCACCATGTTGGCCAGGCTGGTCTCAAATTCCTGAGCTCAAGTGATTCAGCTGCCTCAGCCTCCCAAAGTGCTGGTGAGAGTCACTGCTCCCGGCCTTGGGTATTCTTTACTATCTTGTCATCTCTTTGTCCTTTTTCCACGTGTCTTATTCTGTTTGGGCTGCTATTGCAAAATACCATAAAATGGGTGGCTTATAAACAACAGAAGTCTGGGTGCAGGGGCTCACACCAGTAATCCCAACACAATGGAAGGCTGAGGTGGGAGGATCATTTGAGCCCAGGAATTTAAGGCCAGCCTGGGCAACATAGTGAGACCTTGTCTGAAAAAAAAAAAATTAGCTAGGCGTGTTTGCATGCACCTGTAGTCTCAGCTACCAGGAAGGCTGAGGAGGGAGGATTGCTTGAGCTCAGGGGGTGAAGGCTGCAGTGAGCTGTGACTATGCCTTTGCACTCCAGCCTGGGTGACAGAGAAAGACCCTGTCTCAAATAAAATAAGGCTGGGTGCTGTGGCTTATGCCTGTAACCCCAGCACTTTGGGAGGCCAAGGGGGCAGATTGCCTGAATCCAGGAGTTTGAGACCAGCCTGGACAACATGGTGAAACCCTGTCTCTACAAAAAATATTTTTAAAAAATTAGCCTGGTGTGGTGGCACCTACCTGTGGTCCCAGCTGCTCAGGAGGCTGAGGTGGGAGGATCACTGGAGCCTGGGAGGTTGAGGCTGCAGTGAGCCAAGAGTTTTTTTTTTTTTTTTTTTTTTTGAGACAGCGTCTTACTCTGTTGCCTAGTCTGGAGTGCAATGGCATGATCTTGGCTCACTGCAACCTCTGCCTCCCAGGTTCAAACAATTCTCTTGCCTCAGTCTCCCAAGTAGCTGGGCCTATAAGCACGTGCCACAACGCCTGGCTAATTTTTGTGTTTTTAGTAGAGACAGGTTTCACCATGTTAGTCAGCCTGGTCTGGAACTCCTGACCTCAGGTGATCCACCTGCCTCGGCCTCCCAAGGTGGTGGGATTACAGGGGTGAGCCACTACACCTGGTCCAAAAGTTGTTTTAATGATATATTTATGGTATATAAAAAAGTATAGATAATAATTACACATTTAACAATGACTCAGCTTATAAAATGAAATATTACATGTAAAATTGAGGCCCTTTATATGTCCCTTTTCTGTCTTTTTCTCCCTGGAAGTAACTAATATCTGGAATTTGGACTTATAATTTTCATACAAGTTTTAATGCTCTTTCTACGAATATCTCTATAATCTATATAAAATATTTTGCTTGTTTCTTAATCTTATATAATTGGTATTAAACTGTATGTATTTTTTTTTTTTTACCAACTTGCTGTTTTTGGCTTTCTGTCTGTCTCTCTGTCTCTGTCTCTCTCTCTATATATGTATCAGTATGTGTTAACATGTGGATACATATAACTTTAGCGCCTTCATTTTTTACTATTGTACTGTATTTGCATTGTATTGTATGAAAATACCCCATGTATATATCCAGTTGATGGAAGTTTATATGATTTTTCACCTTACAATGCCCAAATCAACACATTGCATGTGTTTTTTTGTGCATGTGAACAAGAGTTTTTCTAGATTATGTACCTAGGAATTAAATGTATGTTATAGGTAAGGATGCGTATCTTCATTTTTGCAAGATATGGCCAAATTCCTCTCTAAATGATTTTATCCATTTATATTCCCATTGCTGCAAATCTCTGCCAATTCTTGGTATCATCAAATTTCTTATTATTTGCTAAATCTGATATGTGTAAATAGTATCTTGTTTTAATTTGCATTTTCGTGATACCGATGAGGTTGAGCATATTTTCAAATGATTTTGGCGTTGGGTTTCTTTTTTAGTTAGTTGACTAAATTCTTCGCCTGTTGAGTTGTTTCTCTTTCTTCTGATGTATAGTGTTTTCTTTCTTCTTCTTTTTTTTAAATCTCGGATAGAAATTCTTTTGTCAATTATATGAATTGTAAATATTTTCTCCCTGTCTGTTCTCTGTTATAGTGCCTATTAATGGACAGCTATTTTGCGTTTTTTTAAACCACCACCATCACTTCTAACAATGTTTTACATTTTAATATGTAAACATCCCTAATAGTTTTTTATCCCTCATCATTCTCTAGTTCAGTAAATGATATCGCCACCCACTCAGTGGCTCAAGCCAGAAATCTGCGAGCCATCCCTGTTTCCTTCCTCTCCCTCACTTCCTACATCCAATCAATTAGCAACTTCTATTTATTCTTCTTCCCAAATATCTCTAGAATGTAGCCTCTTCTTTTTATTCCTGCTGCCACCAAACTTACCCAGGCCACCATCATCTTCTTCATGAATGACAGCAATGGGCCCCTCCTAATGGACATCTCCGTCCCTTTCCCTTCTGGCTACTGCCTAATCCATTCTCCCTACCATAGTCAGAGTAGTGTTTAAAATTACATATGTGAGGCCAGGTGTGGTGGCTCACACCTGTAATCCCAGCACTTTGGGAGGCTGAGGCAGGTGGATCACCTGAGGTCAGGAGTTCGAGACTAGGCTGGCCCACATATAGTGAAACCTCATCCCTACTAAAGTAAATACAAAACCAGCCAGGCACAGTGGTGCACGCCTATAATCCCAGCTACTTGGGAGGCTAAGGCAGAAGAATTGCTTGAACCCGGGAGGCAGAGGTTGCAGTGAGCAGAGATCGCACCAGTGCACTCCAACCTGGGCAATAAGATCAAAACTCCATCTCAAAAAATAAAAAATTACATATCTGAACATTTCCTTTTTCTGCTTAAAGCTTTTTAGTGGACTTCTAGTCCAAACTGAAATGATGGCAAGAGTGTTGCTCCCAGCTATACAGCAAGAAAGTAGCTGGACAAACTGCACACGAATGACTTTTCTTGATCTCAAAGAATTGAGATCACAGGGCAGATAATTAACCTGGAGTCTAGAGAGAGTATGGGGAGAAATGGAACCTGAGCATTTCCTTACTTAAGTAAGAAGAATAAGCTGGAAAATTTTAACAATTAATAGTGGCCTACTGTTGGCTATTGAGAGAGTATGAAACCCCTGGAAGCTGCAGACAGAGAGAGGTGTGCACCCTCTTTCAGGCTTTTCCTTCGGGACCCCAATCAGTCACTCACAGGAAGATAGGTGAAATGGGAGAATTCTGACACCCCCTGCTCTGTAGTGCTGGCTGGGGGTGGGGAACAGAACAGCAGCTGTGACCAAGACTCCATTCCTTTAGAACAAGACTTTCTTTTTTTTTTTTGAGATGGAGTGTCGCTCTGTCACCCAGGCTGGAGTGCAGTGGCACAATCTCAGCCCATTGCAACCTCCCTCTCCCGGGTTCAAGTGATTCTCCTGCCTCAACCTCCTGAGTATATGGGATTACAGGCGTGCACCACCACACCCAAATGATTTTTGTGTTTTTAGTAGAGATGGGGTTTCACTGTGTTGGCCAGACTGGTCTTGAACTCTTGACCTTGTGATCCGCCTGCCTCGGCCTCCCAAAGTGCTAGGATTACAGGCGTGAGCCACCGCGCCAGGCCCAAATTAAGAGTTTTCTATTTTTGTTTTTATGTTTTTAGAGACAGGGTCTCACTACGTTTCCCAGGATGGTCTGAAACTCCTGGACTCAGTGATCTTCCCACCTCAGCCTCCCAAAGTGCAGGGATTATAAGCGTTAGCCACTACACCTGGCCAAAATTAAGAGTTTATCAGGTAAACAAAAACAGAGGAAATTCATTGCCAGCAGACCTACTTTATAATAATTGTTAAAGCAAGTTCTTTAAGAAGGAGAGGCTAGGCACAGTGGCTCACACCCGTAATCCCAGCACTTTGGGAGGCCGAGGTGGGTACATTGCTTGAGGTTGGGAGTTTGAGACCAGCTTGGCCAACATGGTGAAACTCCATCTCTACTAAAAATATAAAAATTATCTGGACTTGGTGGTGGGTGCCTGTAGTCCCAGCTACTCAAGTGGATGAGGCAGGAGAATCTCTTGAACCTGGGAGGCGGAGGTTGCAGTGAGTTGAGATCACACTAGCCTGGGCTGGACAGAGTGAGACTCTGTCTCAAATTAAAAAAAAGAAGAAGAAGAAATATAATAAAAATCTTGGATCTATACAAACAAACAACATACTGTAATTTAAATTTTAAAAATATCATTTATAATAGCACCCCTGTGAAGTTTTTAGGTATAAATATGGCAAAATATGTGCCAGATATGTATGCTGAAAACTACAAAATACTGGTGAAAGAAATCAACAAAGACATAAATAAATGGCTGGGTGTAGGCTGAGTGCACTTGTAATCCCAGTGCTTTGGGAGTTTGAGGCAGGAGGATCACCTGAGGCCAGAAGTTCAAGACCAACTTGGACAACACAGAAAGACTTTGTCTCTACAAAAAATAAAAAATTAGCCAGGCATGGTGTCATATACCTGTACTCCCGGCTACTCAGGAGACTTCAGGTGGGAGGATCACTTGAGCACAGAAGTTCAAGGTTGCAGTGAGCTGTCATTGCACCCCTGCACTCTAGCCTGGGTGACAGAGTGAGGCCCTGTCTCAAAAAATATATATGTATAAATAAATAGAAAGATATGCTGTATTCATAAGTTCAAAAATTTAATATTGTAAATATGTTAATTCGCCTTAGTTTGATCTATAGATTCAATGCACTATCAACCAAAATCAAAGGAATTTTTTTTTTGGTAGAAATTGACACACTGATTCTAAAATGTATATGAAAAGGGAAAGAAACGAAAAAGAACTAAAAAAAAGTTGGAGAAATTATTCTACCAAATTTCAACACTTATTAGAAAGCAATTAATGTGGTATTAGCAAAAGGGTAGACCACATAGGTTACAATGGAGCCCATAGCCCAGAAACAAACCCACAAAAATAATGTCAACTGATTTTTGACAGAGATGTAAAGGCAATCCAATGGTGAAAGAATAGTCTTTTCAATAAATAGTGCTGGAAAAATTAGACATTCACATGCAAAACAAAACCAAAAAAACTCAACACATACCTGACACTTACACAAAAAATAATGGACCATAAACTTAAATGTAAAAAGTAAGACACCGCCGGGCGTGGTAGCTCATGCCTGTAATCCCAGCACTTTGGGAGGCCGATCACCTGAGGTCAGGAGTTTGAGACCAGCCTGACCAACATGGAGAAACCCTGTCTCTACTAAAAATACAAAATCAACTGGACGTGGTGGCGCATACCCGTAATTCCAGCTACTCTGGAGGCTACGGCAGGAGAATCTCTTGAACTGGGGAGGCAGGGGTGGCAGTGAGCTGAGATGGTGCCATTGCACTCCAGCCTAGGCAACAAGAGCAAAACTCCATCTCAAAAAAAAATAAAAAAAGTAAGACATTTAGAAAAAAGCACAGGAGAACTTTGTGTGTAACCTTGGGTTTGGTGATAAGTTTTCAGGTACTGAAAACACAATTCATAAAGAAAAAAGTGATGAATTGTACCTCATCACAATTTTATCACAATTAAAAACTTTTGTTCTGTGAAAGATACATTGAGAAAATGACTAGACTAACCACATTCTGGGAGAAAATGTTTGCAAATCATGCACCTGATAAAGGACTTGTATCCAGAATAAAATAGAATTCTTCTTCTTCCTTTTTATTTATTTATTTTTTGAGACAGAGTCTCTGTCTGTTGCCCAGGCTGGAGTGCAGTGGCATGATCCCGGCTCACTGCAACCTCCACCTCCTGGGTTCAAGGGATTCTCCTGCCTCAGCCTCCTGAGTAGCTGGGACTACAGTTGAGCACCACCACACAGGACTAATTTTTTATACTTTTAGTAGAGACAGGGTTTCACCATATTGGTCAGGCTGGTCTTGCACTCCTGACCTCGTGATCTGCCTGCCTCAGCATCCCAAAGTGCTGGGATTACAGGTGTGAGCCTGCTGGGCCGGGCCATTTGTTTTCTTATTCTGTTTTAAGAATTCTTTATTCTGGGCTGGGCGTGGTGGATCATATTTGTAATCCCAGCACTTTGGGAGGCCGAGGCGGGCAGATCACAAGGTCAGGTGTTCAAGACCAGCCTGGCCAATATGGTGAAACCCTGTCTCTAATAAAAATATAAAAAATTAGCAGGATGTGGTGGTGCACACCTGTAGTTCCAGTTACTTGGGAGGCTGAGGCAGGAGAATCCCTTGAACCCAGGAGGCAGAGGTTGCAGTGAGCTGAGATCACACCACTGCACTCTAACCTGGGTGACAGAGTTACCCAGGTAACTCAAAAAAAAAAAAAAGAAAAAGAAATGGCTCTATTTATTTATTTATTTATTTACAGAGTCTTGCTCTGTCACCCAGTATGGAATACAGTGACACAATCTTGGCACACTGCAACCTCTGTCTCCCAAGTTCAAGGCGATTCTCGTGCCTCAGCCTCCCGAGTAGCTGGAATTACAGATGGCCACCACCATATTCAGCTAATTTTTGTGTTTTTAGTAGAGATGGGATTTCTCTGTTTTAGCCAGGTTGGTCTCGAACTCCTGAACTCAAGCGACTCACCCGCCTTGGCCTCCCAAAGTACTGGTATTATAGGCATGAGCCACCACGCCCAGCCAAATGACCCAATTTAGTAATGAGCAAAGATCTAAAGAGACCCTTCAGAAAATAAAATGTCTGGATGGCAAATAAGCATATGAAAACTGGTTAACAACATTTGTCACTAGAGAAATGCAAATTTTAAAATGAGGTACCATTGTTCACCTACTAGAGTTTCTAAAACTCTGCCACCACCACCAAATGCTGGTGAGGATGTACAACAGGAACTGTTATTCATTGCTGTTGGGAATGCAAAATGGTATAATCACTTTGGAAGACAGGTTGGCAGTTGCTTTTTTCTTTTTCTTTTTGAGACAGAGTCTCACTCTGGCTCCCAGGCTGGAATGCAGTGCTGTGATCACAGCTCACTGCAGCCTCGACCTCCTGTGCTCTAGTGATTCTCTCACCTCAGCCCCCCCAAGTAGGTAGGACTATAGGCACACATCAGCACACCAGGCTAATTTTGGTATTTTTTGTAGAGACAGGGTTTAGCCATGTTGCCTAGGCTAGTCTCGAACTTCTGGACTTAAGTGATCTGCCTGTCTCAGCCTCCCAAAATGCTAGGATTACAGGCATGAGCCATGGTGCCTGACCTAGGTTGTCAGTTTCTAATCATGAGAAAACATCACATGAACCCAAATGATGTGACAGCCTACAAAATAATTAATCAGAAAACTGTTGGCCATGTGTGTGCTGGCTCATGCCTGTAATCCCAGCACTTTGGGAGGATCGCTTGAGGCCAGGAGTTGAAGACAACATAGCAAGAACCTGTCTCAAAAAAAAAAAAAAAGACAGGTATGGTGGTGCACACCTGTAGCCCTAGCTATTCGGGAGGCTAAGATGGAGAGGACTGCTTGAGCCCAGGAGCTCAAGGTTATAGTGAACTATGATTGCACCACTGCACTCCAGCTTGGGTGGCAGAGTGAGATCCTGTCTCTGAAGAAAACAAAAACAAAAACAAAAGAACTGCCAAGGTCATGAAAAAATAAGGAAAGATAGAAACTCACAGATCAGAGAAGACTGAAAATTAAAAGGTCATAATCACTAAGTGCAAGGTGGTATGCTGGATCGAATTCTGGAACAGAAAAGGGGTATTAAGGAAAAACCTGGTGAAATCTAAATAAAATCTGTAGTTTAGTTAATATGTTTCAACAATGTTAACTTCTTAATTAGTTTTGACAATGGCTATGTAAGATATTAACATTAAGGGAAGCTGGGTGAAAGGTATACCAAAACCCTCTGTACTGTCTTTGCAACTTTTCTGTAATTCTGAAATTATTCCAAATTAAAAACTCATTAAGAAAAAAAACAACAAATGAGGCCAGACGTAATGGTTCATGTCTGTAATCTCAGCTCTTTGGGAGGCTGGGACGGGTGGATTACCTGAGGTCAGGAGTTCGAGACCAGCCTGGCCAACATGGTGAAACCCCATTTCTACTAAAAAATACAAAAATTAGCCGGGTGTGGTGGCGGGCGCCTGTAATCCCAGCTACTCAGGAGGCTGAGTCAGGAGAATTGCTTGAACCTGGGAGGAGGAGGTTGCAGTGAGCCGAGATAACGCCACCGCACTCCAGCCTGGGTGGCAAGAGGGAGACTCCATCTAAACAAATAAACACACACACACACACACACACACACACACACACACTAACCGATGGGGATAGAAGTCAAAATGGAAAAGAAAAGAACTGGATGTCTCTGGGATATCATATGTCTCCTGGAATATAAACTGGAACTCAAGCAGTGAACATAACTGAGTGGAAAGTGGCATGAAGTTATCTTCTAAGGAACTAAAATGTTCCATAGCTTCTGTGATGGTAACATGGGTATATACCTATGTAACGCTTCTTCAGGTTATACACTTAAGATTAGTATGGTTTATATACTTTACAGGCTGGTGAAGTGGCTCACACCGGTAATATCCCAGTACTTTGGAAGGCCAAGGCAGGTGTATCACTTGAGGTCATGAGTTCAAGACCAGCCTGGCCAACATGCTGAAAACCTGTCCCTACTAATAATACAAAAATTAGCCAGGTGTGGTGGTGCATGCCTAAAGTCCCAGCTACTAGAAAAGCTGAGACAGGAGAATCTCTTGAACCTGGGAGGCAGAGGTTGCAGTGAGCCAGAGGCAGCAGAATGAAAACACACACACACACACACACACACACACAGAGACATAGATATACACACACACACACACACACACACACATATACTTTACTGCACTGGAAAAACATTTTCCTGGTTTTCTATTGCTCTTAGAGTAAAGCTCAAAATTGTTACAGTCTGTAAGTCTGAATGATCTGTTACCCAGCTACTTCTCTAGCTTCATCTCTCAATTTCCAAGCTCCAGTCAAACTGTTCTTCCTATCACAGGGCCTTTGCAGGTACCATTTAGCCCACCAGCAGAGCTCCCCTCCCTTACACCCCTTTGCTTTAGCTAACCCTCATTTATTCTTCAGGTTGCATCTTAAATTTCCTCAGGGAGGGATTTCCTCATCTCCAGACCGAGAATAGGTCACTGGTTATATGTTGTGCTTCTCTTTTGTAGCCCTTGTGTACAAAAGCAATAATTGTAATTATTTTACAAGCTCCAGAAGTTCATGTATCAGGTCTGTCTCATTGGCTGTTGTATCTTTTTTTTTTCAGACAGAGTCTTACTCTGTCGCTAGGCTGGAGTGCAGTGGCGTGATCTTGGCTCACTGCAACCTCTGACTCCAGAGGTAGTCAAGTGATTCTCCTGCTTCAGCCTCCCTAGTAGCTGGGATTATAGGCATGTGCCACCACACCCAACTAATTTTTGTATTTTTAGTAGAGACGGGGTTTCACCATGTTGGTCAGGATGGTCTTCATCTCCTGATCCACCCATCTCGGCCTCCCAAAGTGCTAGGATTACAGGCATGAGCCACCACGCCTGGGCTTTTTTTTTTTTTTTTTTTTTGCAGAGTCTTGCTCTGTTGCCAGGCTGGAGTGCAGTCGCATGATCTTGGCTCACTGCAACCTCCGACTCCCGGGTTCAAGCGATTCTCCTGCCTCAGCCTCCCGAGTAGCTGGGACTATAGGCATGTGCCACCACATCTGGCTATTTTTTGTATTTTTAGTAGACACGGGGTTTCACCATGTTGGCCAAGATGGTCTCAATCTTCTGACGTCGTGATCTGCCCACCTTGGCCTCCCAAAGTGCTGGAATTACAGGCGTGAGCCACCGCGCCCGGCCAGCTGTTGTATCTTAAGATGCCTAGTAGATAGTAAATACTCACTTAATGTTTAATCAAATGTTAATTTGAAAGTGAGGCTCAGATTAAACAAACTAGTAATAACCCAAGGGCATAAAATAGATCTGGGACCCACGCTCACCAATAAATCCTGTTGACTCTGTCTCCAACCTTCCTCCTTTCCCCATCTCCCCATTGCAGTAGCCTTCTATCTGGTCTCTGTTTCCATTATTTATTCATCATTCATTGGATTATTATGAAATAATAACATACAGATACTTCCTTAGCATAATAAAAAATATATACATATTTCAACTGCTGCTTAATGAGAAAATACTAAAAGTGTTGCCCTTAAAATCAGGAACGAGACAGAGCTGTCCATCAGTATTTGCTATTGCTCTGGAGGTACTATGCAATGCATTTAGATGAGGGCCGGGTGTGGTGGCTCACGCCTGTAATCTCAGCACTTTGGGAGGCCAAAATGGGCAGATCGCTTGAGCCTACGAATTCGACACCAGGCTGGGCAACATGGCAAGAACTTGTTTCTACAGAAATTACAAAAAATTAGCTGGGTGTGGTGGCATGTGCCTGTGGTTCCAGCTACTTGGGAGGCTGAGGTGGGAGGGTCACCTGAGCCTGGGAGGTCGAGGCTGCAGTAGTACTTCCGCATGTGCAAAATGACATAGGTTATTATTGTAGCATTGTCTGTAATAGAAAAGATTGGAAATAAATTAAAAATCCTCAAAAGGGATCCAGTTAAATGGTACAGCCATATAGTAGAATACTATATAGATATAAAAATGAATGAGGAAGTTTTTTTGGTACTAATATGGCACATGGCCAAGCCATTTTAATAAATGAAAAAGGCAAGGGGAAGAATTTACAGAGCATCGTGTACTGTAATCCGCCCTCCTCCAAGGGGGATTTGTTCCAAGACCCCCAGTGGATGCCTGAAACCGTGGATAGCACTAAGCCTGATTGCTGTCAATCGAACACATCTCTGTTCATGTCTTCCACCCATAGATTTGAGGGCTTTTTCATCTTAACTAAGCACTTATCATGCACCATGACTTTTGCAGTTTAAGTTGTGACAGCAAAACTAGTATGGATTTCTTTTTTTTTTTTTAATCTTTATTTATTTGTTTTATTTATAAATTTTTTTAAATTTTTTTTTTAAGATGGGGTTTCACCATGATGGCCAGGCTGGTCTTGAACTCCTGACCGCAGGTGATTCACCCACCTCGGCCTCCCAAAGTACTAGGATTACAGGCGTGTGCCACCGCGCCCAGCTCTGGATTTCTTTTTTCTGCTTCACAGTTTCATGAATAGAAGTTTCGTTCTTACTGTAGATCTCAGCAAGGTCATCAAAGGAAGCACATTATGGCTTCTCCTTGGCATATCTGAATTACCAGCATCACCACTCTTGGGCTTTGGGGCCATTATGAAGTAAAATAAGGGTGACTTGAACATAAGCATGCTATACCTCCACAGTTGGTCTGTTCACTGGGAGGGCTTGTAAGTGACTAAGGGCAGGGAGGAGATGCCGGACAAAGGGAGAATTCATGTCTTGAAGGGACTGGAGTAGTGTTACTGACCACGGGGTCTTGGGGGTTGTTAATGCAGTAGAAATTAACATGAGGCCAAAAGAGTTTTCCCAGAAAGTTATGCCATGTGCAGGGTATAAGGGAGGTAGCATAAGCGACAGAGAATTCTCTGGCTGGCTCCTGGAAGAGACTCAAGAGAGTAATCTTTTTTTTTTTTTTTTTTTTTTTTTTTGAGATGGAGTCTCACTCTGTCGCCCAAGCTGGAGTTCAGTGGCACGATCTCGGTTCACTGCAACCTCTTCCTCCCGCGTTCAAGTGATTCTCCTGCCTCAGCCTCCTGAGTAGCTGGGATTACAGGCATGCGTAATCACGCCTGGCTAATTTTGTATTTTTAGTAGAGACAGGGTCAATCTGGTCTCGAATTCCTGATCTCAGGTGATCCTCCCATCTCGACCTCCCAGAGTGCTGGGATTACAGGCATGAGCCACCGCTCCCGGCCCTCAAGAGAGTAATCTTGAAGGAGCTAAAGTGAGAAGGGAGTGAATTTGAGCAGGTAGAGGTGGGGAAACTGGCACTTGTTCAGTTTGATAACACACTTCTTTATGCATCATGTGTCTCATTAGCATGCTAAATCTCCACCCCTGGGTGTGATTTTTAGTATTATAATGAAACAAAGGCGAAGGAGTGCTCATTCTTCTGGTCTTGTGTATATACCGGAGGTAGGGTTAACTCCTTTGAGTAAGATTTAAGGTGGGAGCTGCTTATTTTAATTTCCTCAAGGTTCTGCCACTAGTGGATATGGCACCTGGAGTAAGATTTACGTTGGGACGTTGCTCATCTTAGTCTCTCTCAGACTCTACGATGCGTGGGCATAGCACCTTGAGCAAGATTCACGGTGCGAGGTCTGGACAGTCTGGCTGGGGTCCCTGCTGGCCACCCCCACCGGGCTTACAACAGAGGTCCCATCCCTACTCTGCCTCAGTAGGACAGCTTGAGGTTTCACAGTGCCGCTCAGAACAGCGCACAATTTAAAATGGATGCATTGTTTCTTTCCGGAATTTTTCATTTAATATTCTGGACCACAGTTGACAGAAGATAACTGAAACCATGGAAAGCAAAACCAGAGGTAAGGGGGGGCTACTGTACTTCCATTTGCAGAAATAAAAAAGCAAAGGAGGCCGGGCGCGGTGGCTCACGCCGGTAATCCCAGCACTTTGGGAGCCTGAGAAGGGCAGATCACAAGGTCAGGGGATGGAGACCATTCTGGCCAATATGGCAAAACCCCGTCTCTACTAAAAATACAAAAAAAAAAAAAAAAATTAGCTGGGCATCGTGGCGGGCACCTGTAATCCCAGCTACTTGGGAGGCTGAGGCAGAAGAATTGCTTGAACCCGGGAGGCGGAGGTTGCAGCGAGCCGAGATCGCACCACTGCACTCCAGTCTGTTGACAGAGCGAGACTTCATCTCAAAAAAAAAAAAAAAAAAAGCAAAGGGATATATTCATATATTTGTTTGAATATGCATAAATTATCTCTGGAAAAGTATCAGAAACAGTAACATTGGCTGCTTCCAGGGCAGGGACCTTGGTGGTCGTGGGGACAGGAGTGAAAGAGAGACATTCCACTGTTTACTCTGATCCTTTTAAATTTTTGACCCATGTGAATAAATTATCCATCCGAAAGAGAGGAAATAAACACATTTAAAACTAAAAAAGAAAAGGAAAACCTGACACTATGATTTACACAAATGGGAATTTTTTTTTTCTCTCAAAAAATGAAGCCCAGGCCAGGCGCCATGGCTCACGCCTGTAATCCCAGCACTTTGGGAGGCCGAGGTGGGTGGATCACCTGAGGTCAGGAGTTCAAGACCAATCTGGCCAACATGGTGAAACCCTGTCTCTACTAAAAATAGGAAAATTAGCCGGTTTTGGTGGCAGATGCCTGTAATCCCAGCTCCTCAGGAGGCTAAGGCAGGAGAATTGCTTGCACCTGGGAGGTGGAGGTTGCAGTGAGCCAAGATCGTGCCACTGTACTGCAGCCTGGGCAACAAGAGCGTAACTCCATCTCAAAAAAATAATAAAGAAGCCCAGAAGGAGGTGCTGTGCTTACTTACTGTTGATTCAGGTGCTCAGTGATGCCTTGGGAGCCAGGTTCTTCCTTGCCTTCCAGGTCCTCAGAGGATTGGCTTTTTATTCCCATGGCTCTTTCCTCATGGTGGCAAGATGGCTGCCACAGCTCAGGAATGATGTTGTCACACACAACATCCCCCAAACAAAAAATAAGGGCCAAGGCAAGCCAAAAACTTTCTCCTAATGATGCTTTTTATCCTGGAAAAAAACTTACCTGTGCATGTCGTTATACGATCGCAAAGAAGAATGAGTTTATCGGCTCCTGAGATCGGGGGAAAGGCCTTTCCTCCTGATGCCACGGAATCTCTGCTCTGGTAGAGAAATGGGGTTCTGTCCTTTGGAAATGTGCACAAATCTGTTAGGCAGGCAGCAGAAAGAGTCTAGCACAGCTGTCTATGTGAATCGCTTCATCTTTTGAAAAGGGAAATTCTTACTGACCCTTGGTGGGCTAACCCTGCCAGTACCCACCGTGATTTCTACAGGAAAAGAGTGGACTGAGTCTCCTGTGAAGTCTCAGATGGGTGGAGGAGCTGAACGTCCACCTCCCATCCACTGTGTCCACTGGAGAAACGGAGCGTCCAGGGGCTCCTCTGTGTGTGGCGCTGTGAGGGCTTAGGGGAGGAGTGGCATGGTCGGAGAGCAGCCATCCCCTTACCATCTGATCACAGTTTTTCTCGGCTCTGCTGTCTCAGGGGATGCACACCTTCACTCCAAATTCTGGGATATTCAGGGTGGTAAACCTGCCACAGGATTGTTGCTAGTTGAAATTCTGTCAGGGAGGAGAGGAGCTGGATAACTCCTACCTTGACGTTTTGTTGATGCTACTCTCAAAAAGGGAAATTCTGAATTACCCCATGCTCCCCCATCTCCCTGGGCTGCCGTTCTGTCCCGTCTCATCCACCTTTCTTCTGGACTACAGCCTTAGCCCCCTCACGGGTGTCCCACTGCCGTGTGGATGTGGGTGGGACTTGATGCCAGCTGTCTCCTCCCTGGGGAAGAGGATTAGGGTTCTCACAACTAACAATTATCCCATTGTCCACGGCCGTGGCATCCTGTTGCGTCTTTTGAAGGCCACCATCAAAAGGCTATCTTTGTTGGTTTTCTATCAGCTTTTCCTTCTAGACAGGCGCTCCCCTCCATGTGGCCTGTGCTCTGTGGATGTGTCCTGGAGCCTGTACTGACTCAGCACTGGCAAAATAGGCAGGGGCAGTGCTGTGGGTGGAATCATGGCCCCTCCAAAATCCATGCGCTGAAGCTGTAATCCCCAGGACCTCAGAATGGGACCTTCTTTGGAGACAGGGGTTTGCAGAGGTGATTAAGTCAAAATGAGGTCATCAGGGTGGGCCCTAATCCACTGAGAAGATTAGGACACACTAATGCAGAAAGGAATGACCATGTGAAGACACGGGTGGCAGGAAGGCCACCACCAGCAGGCCAAGGAGAGAGGCCTCAGAGGACACCAAGCTTGCCAACGCCTTGACCTCTGACTTCCAGCCTCCAGAACTGTGAGAAGATAAATCTCTGCAGCTTAAGCTATCCAGTCTGCAGTACTTTGTTATGGTGGCCCTAGAAAATCAATATAGGCAGGCGGGGTGCAGTGGCTCATGCCTGCAATCCCAGCTCTTTGGGAAGGTGAGGTGAGAGTATCACTTGAGCCCAGGAGTTTGAGAGTTTCACACAGTCCTGGGCAACATAGCAAGACCCCATTTCTTTTTGTTTTGTTTTTTTTGAGATAGAGTCTTGCTCTGTCACCAGGCTGGAGTGCAATGGGGGGATCTCGGCTCACTGCAACATCTACCTCCCGGGTTCAAGCGATTCTCCTGCCTCAGCTTATTGAGTAGCTGGCATTACAGGCACACACCACCACACCTGGCTATTTTTTTAGTATTTTTACTAGAGACGGGGTTTCACCATGTTGGTCTTGAACTCGTGATTTCATGATCCACCTGCCTCAGCCTCCCAAAGTGCTGGGATTACAGGCATGAGCCAACGTGCCCAACCTACCTGCCTATATTTTTTTTAGAGACAGGGTCTTGCTGTGTTGCCCTGGCTGGAGTTCAGTGGCACAATCATGGCTCATGTAGCCTCAACCCCTAGGCTCAAGTGATCCTCCTACCTCAGTCTCCCCATAGGTGCATGCCACCACACCTGGCTAATTTTTTTGAAATTTCTGCATATATATATATATATATATATGCAGGTATGATTGTAAATGTGAATGGTGTCACAGAGGGCTGTGCTTTAGCACCATTTCTCTCAAAATATTTTCCTCCTTTTATTTTGTTGAAAAATGTATAACATTTGTTTTTTTAATCTAAACTATTAAGAATCCATGCAGTCTGGCCCCAGCATATTGTAGGGGCAGGAGGATTTAACTTTATTTAAAGAAAGATACAGCTCACCATTATTTACTTCTCAAAAAAGGAAGTTGGAGCTGATGCTTTCACGGTCAACCTTAAATGACCCATCCACTCAGTTGGATCAGACGCCTTCTGAGGTGTGTGTTTTGCAGCCGCCCCGTCCTGAAGAGCCCCAGCGACAGAGTTCTTCACATCAGATTCCTGACAGTGGCCTTTTATGGAAAGAGCAGCCAGCTGGCAGCAGCTCCCTAACAATCCTGCAAGCTAAGATCCTCTCTACGGAGTAAGCATGGGAGAGAATTCAGGGGTGGGGAGGGGCAAGGCAAACATTTACTAATAAGAGGGCTTGAGGAGATTTAAAGTCCTTTTTGGGCAGTGGCGGTGGGGGGGAGGATAAAAGAAGACAAAAAGAAACCAAAAACATAAAAATCTTAAATACTTTTTCTGAGCCAAAAGGAGGCCAGTTAGATTTCTATTCACCAACAGAACGTGAACTTGAGCTCTCTCATTGTATGTATAAAGTGCACACCTCGGGTCAGGCACGGTGGCTCATGCCTGTAATCACTGCATGTTGAGAGGCCAAGGCAGGAGGATTGCTTGAGCCCAGGAGTTCGAGACCAGCCTGGGCAACACAGGGAGCCCTCATCTCTACTAAAAATACAAAAAAATAAGACTAGGCACAGTGGCTCATACCTGTAATCCCAGCACTTTGGGAGACAGAGGTGGGCAGATCACCTGAGGTCAGGAGTTCGAGACTAGTCTGACCAACATGGAGAAACCCCGTCTCTATTTAAAAAAATATAAAATTAGCCGGGCGTGGTGTCACATGCCTGTAATCCCAGCTACTCGGGAGGCTCAGGCAGGAGAATTGCTTGAACCCAAGAAGTGGAGGTTGCGGTGAGCTGAGATCACACCATTGCACTCCAGCCTGGGCAACAAGAGTGAAATGCCATCTTAAAAAAATAAAATAAAATAAAATTAGCCAGGTGTCGTGGCACACACCTATAGCCCCAGCTACTTGGGAGGCTGAGGCAGGAGGACCCCTTGAGCCAGGAGTTCAAGGTTGCCATGAACCGTGATAGCGCCACTGCACCACAGCCTGGGCAACAGAATGAGACTCTGTCTCAAAAAAAAAAAAAAGTGCACACCTTTCCTTTCAACCAACCTTGGAGAATATTTTTTACTTTGCATGAGGCTAGATGTTTGAGAGTTGACTGAGACGTAACACCTGTGGAACATGAAGAGATCTGATTATCTGAGAGGGCCAGACCATTCTACCCATTCAGAGAAATTCTGGAAGGGCGTGGCATATGAAGTGTTTTTTGTTTTGTTTTGTTTTGTTTTTTTTCTTTTTTTTTTTTAGGATGGGGTTTCACTGTGTTGGTCAGGCTGGTCTTGAACTCCTGACCTCAGGTGATCCGCCCGCCTTGGCCTCCAAAGTGCTTGGATTACAGGCGTGAGACACAACGCCCGGCCTGTTTTGTTTTTTAACCCAAGAGACCTCTAAAAGCCAGACTAACTGGGTGCAAATCCCAGCTTTGCATTTGCAGCTGAATTGGGAAAGTTACCTCTCTGTGCCTCAGTTTCCTCATTTTTTTTTTTTTTTTTGAGACGAAGTTTCGCTCTTGTTACCCAGGCTGGAGTGCAATGGCGTGATCTCGGCTCACCGCAACCTCCGCCTCCTGGGTTCAGGCAATTCTCCTGCCTCAGCCTCCTGAGTAGCTGGGACTACAGGCACACGCCACCATGCCCAGCTAATTTTTTGTATTTTTAGTAGAGACGGGGTTTCACCATGTTGACCAGGATGGTCTCGATCTCTTGACCTCGTGATCTACCTGCTTCGGCCTCCCAAAGTGCTGGGATTACAGGCGTGAGCCACCGCGCCCGGCCTCCTCATTTGTTAAATGGGAATTGTATCCACCTCATGGGGTTATTGCAAGGATTCAGTAAGTTAGTATTTTAAAGCATTGAGAGCACTGCCTGACACGTTGTCAGCCATCACTGACTAATACTGTTCTTACTGGACTACACCCACCAGTTCCTCACTGAAATACCTTTATGGGATTATACTTTAGTGTCTTGAGCTTTGTGTTTGAGATTGTCCCCGTGGAATAGTATTTCTGTATAAATCCCAAGAAAATAAATCATCTGGGTCCAGGTCCCATTCTCTTTATTTGCATGTGGTTACAATACAAATACACTCGCCATTTTCCTCCCCTTCCAAAACCTTCCCCATACCTAGAAGTCCTACCTAACCCGTTGTTAGCAACTCCCTTTCCGCTCCTCTAGGATGGGGGGAAGGAGATCCTCCCTATAATTTCATCATGCAGGGTCTACCTCAGTCCATGTGAAGTGTGGAACCCCAAAGGGCCTCTGAAACTTTGGGATGAGCACCACGAATCCTTTAGAGGGTCCGGTGACGTCCTTGCAGGTGACCGCGTGGCGGCTCCCTCGGTGCCGTGCTCCGGTGCAGCATGCCATGGTGGGCAGCAGTTGGCATCATGTGCCCTGTCTGTGCCTGAGGCTGAGCAGCCCCGGTGGGTGGGTGGGCCTGCCAGGAGGCCTCAAGTTTGCTCAGGCAGTAGGGAGAGTCCTGTGGAGGGCACAGTATCCAGCCAGTGCCCACCTGCTCTCAGAGGTGTCTGAGCCTCAGTCCCTCAGGGCTCTGCCTCCCCAGGCCCTACCCAGGCCCTCTGTAAATCCCATGTGGGTAGGGCGGCCTCAGGGGAGAAGGTGCCCTTGTGCCTCCCTTCTTCTGTCTTTTCCCAGACACCATCAGTCATGGGTGACAAATTGGGTAACTGTTAGAGGGTGTGGCATCACAGTGCTCTGTCTCCGCCAGGTGCCAAGCCTTGCCGTCTTCCTGGGAGGGTGTAGAGAGCCAGGGAGGGCCAGGGTCGCCCTCTTCGGGAATGGGGTATGGAGGTTCTGGGGTAGCTGGAGGATCTCCAGGGCCCGGTGGTCCCCCCAGTACTGGTCCATTGTAGATGTAGATGTTGCCAGTGATTGTCATAGACCCGCCGGTGACATGAATGCCATTGGTACCTGTGGGAAGGGAGGCAGAGTGTTGAGGAAGGAAGGCCTCTAATTCAGGCCCGCTGCTTCTTGAATTCTCCTTGTCATCTTCTCACCGTCCCCTGCCCCGCCCCCAACCCGGCCAGCCCCTCTCCTGCTTGCTGCTGGTTTCTTGAGCTCTGTGTTCATTTCTCTGCTTCTGGGTTTTCCAGTCTCTTCCCTCTTCTCTAGCTGTGACACTGGCTGGCAGCGGAGTCTCTGTCCCTGTCCCTTTTCATTTTATCTGGCCCACAGTGTCTCCCTCCCAGCCATCCCACCCTCCCCAGCCCTCCCCAGCCCTCCCCAGCCCTCCCCAGCCCTCACCAGCACCCCTCAGCCCTCCCCAGCCCTCCCTAGCCCCCCCCGCCCCCCAGCCCTCCCCAGCCCTCCCCAGCCATCCCTCCCTCCCCAGCCCTCCCCACACTATCTTCTCCCTGCCCCAGGCTCACCATGGGGCACCTGGCCCTGCTCCCCAGGTTCCAACTGTGGCTCCCTGATCTGACCCAGAGGACTCTGCTGTTGCAGCACCCCTTCCTCCAAAGCTGAGTTTGTGGGGAGCCCAGTGGAGACTGGGGAGATGTCTCCAGAGTTGGGCAGCAGTGGCTGTTCCAGGTCAAGGGAGTGTAGATTGGCCTTCGGAGGCTCCCAGCTTCCAGCTGCAGGATTGGACCCCTCTCCCTGCAGGAGACAGACGGAGACCCAAACAATGACAATGACGAGGGCCCCAGACCCACCCTCTCTTTCTTTCGTTCTCTCTCTTTTTCTCTCCTCCCTCCCTCTCTCTTTCTTTCATTATTTCTTGAAGGGGTCTGGCTCTGTTGCTCAGGCTGGAGGGCAGTGGTGTGATCATAGCTCGCTGCAGGTTCACGAACTCTGGGACTCAAGTGATCCTCCAGCCTCAGCCTCCTGAGTAGCTGGGACCGCCAGGTTAACTTTCTTTTTTTTTGAGACAGTCTCACTCTTTTGCTCAGGCCGGAGTGCAGTGGTGCTATCTCAGCTCACTGCAACCTCCGCCTCCCGGGTTCAAGCAATTCTCCTGTCTCAGCCTCCTAAGTAGCTGGGATTACAGGTGCACGCCACCATGCCTGGCTAAGTTTTGTATTTTTAGTAGACATACTAAAAATGGTTCTGCCATGTTGGCCAGGCTGGTCTGGAACTCCTGATCTCATGTGATCCACTTGCCTCAGCCTCCCAAAGTGCTGGGATTACAGGTATGAACCTCCGCGCCCGGCCCTGCTGGCTAAAACTTGAAACAACATTTTGGGTAGAGATGGGGTCTGGCTGTGTTGCCCAGGCCGGCTCATCTTTCTTTAGTTCCCACACCGCACTCTGTGCTTTGGCAACTCATCGTGTGCCTCTGCTCCTCCCTATACCCCCTGTCTCAGGGTCTTTGCACTGGATGCTCCTTCTTCCTGGAGGACGCCCCCTCCAGATAGCCCCATGGCTGGCTCCTTGCTTCTTCAGCTCTCTGCTCAAATATCACCTTCTCAGAGAGGCCTTCACTGTCTACTCTGTCTAAAATGCCCCCACCTTTTGCCACTGTCCCTCACTGACTCCTTCCCTGCTTTATTTAGCAATTATACCCCCGATATATATTTAACTTTATTCTCGCTCCATGGGTATGTAACTCCAGGAAAGAAGCACCATGTTTTGCTCACTGCTGTACCCATAGTGCCTAGGGCAGTGCCTGGCACATGGCATGTTCAGTAAATCATCAGCGGAATGAATGAATGAGTGGGGAGTCAGCCTGCACACTCTTTTCTTGTCTGCTCCCACCTTGTACCCTCATCACCTCTTCCCCTCCTTGCTGCCTTCTCAGCCCTCACCATTACCTCTGGATGCCTCTTGAGCAGCAATCCTGCAATGGAGAACAAAATGAGTGTAGGCTCTCTGGCAGGCCTGAGACCTAGCCTTTCAGCCTCCACACCCCACCCAATGTGTAGCAACTTGACCACTGTCACTCTCATCTCCAGCCTCAGAATAAGCAGCTGGATGGAGATCAGGATGTGTATTTTGGGGGTGGGCATTGGGAGTCTTGAGGGTGTGGAGGGTTGCACTGGGGAAGTTGAATATTCCTCCCTCGGGCTCCCACCGCCACCCCATTCACTGCATCCAACCCCTTCCTACCCAGTTTCCTGCAGAGAGAAGGGTGGCTCTTCCAGATGCAGGCGAAGACGATGGCGAGGAGCAGAAAGAAAGCCAGAGGCATCAGGATGGCCAGCATCAGCATGGTTCCTGCCAGGAAAGCAGACAGGAGGGGTGATGACAGCCCCCAGAAGGGCAGAGGGGAGGAGGAGAAGGAGGAACTTTCCAGATCCCTGGGCAACCCAGACAGAGAAAAGGGAGCAGCTCTTTTCCTTCTAGCCACATTGCAGCTCCTAAAGGCAGAATGAGAGAAACTTCCCTTGGGTTACAGAGAAGGGGAACTAAGTTGGACTTGGGGACCTCTTGGCAGTCAGGAGAGACTGTATCATGGATGGACCTATTTGGGGGTGGTGCTGGTGCCCTCCTGCTCAGAGACCAGGATCGAGCAGGCTTGTGCATGTGGGATGGGAACTTGGGCAGTTGATTTTCAAGGTCTGGAAGTGGGACTGGGAGACAGTAGGGAAGGGCAGGGCTTGGAGTTGTAAACAGACACAGGGTAGAGCCACATTTCTGTGGCCTCAGCCATTGCACAGAGGGGCTGCTGTAGAGGGGCTAGGGTTGCCTTGCTATACCTGTGGGGGTGTTTACAGGGGTGAGAGAGTGGGGAGCCTTGCTTCTGAACTGTGTGTGGTTGCCTGAGAGAGCAGGGTTTGCAAGTTTACCACCCCTTGCTCAGGGCAGGTTCTAGGAGGGGAAGAAAGGAGAGCCTGGAGTTCAGTTTTCCAGCTTTGATCCATAGCAGTGGGTAATTGCTCTTTCTCCGGGTGTCAGTGCTGCCAGCAATAGCATGGAGTCTCCGGTGGCCATCAGCTACACCTGGGCCAGGGTGGGAGGACTTGGACATTTTTATTCCGGCCATTTTGCCCCTTCTAATTCATGTACCTCTTGTAGCCTAAGGGAATGTGGAATGGGAGGCCTGGGGAGAAATTGGACTAGGAGTCTAGACCGTGGTTTCCTGCCAACTGTGTGACTTTTAAGTCATTCATTTCTTTGAGCATCAGTTTTTCATATATAAGAAGCGGTTAGCTTACATACTCTCCAAAATTCCAGCTCTAAAATGCCAGTCGTATTTGATATATAGTTAAAAATTAACAGGGCATGGAAAAATATTTATATTGTGGAATGAAAAAAATCAGGTTACAAACTATTAAAATTACTCTACTTTTAATAAACAACAACAACAAAACCCAGTATGTATAATCATGCATAGAAAAATGTCTGGGAGGTTGGATGCCACAATGTAAAGAGTGGGTATTCTAGGTGGTGGTTCTGCAGGTGAGTTTCAGTTTTGCTTATCCGAAGTTTCTAATTTTCGATAGCGCATGCATTATGACATGGGCTCTGGAGTAAGAAACCCTGAGTGCAGGTTCTAGTAACACCAATGACCACCTGGGTGGGTGATCTTGGGTATGTCACTTAACCTCTTTGAGTCTGTTTCTTCCTTCAGTCCATGAGGATAATAATAGAATCTACTTCATAGTACAGTTAAGAAGATGAAATGAGTTAGTGAATGTAAAGTGGTGACTGAGTGCCCAACACACACAGCAAACCTTCTGCCAATGAGTAATGTTACAGTCCTTAGAAACAACTGTAGTCATCTACTAGGCTAGCAAGCCAATCGATCCACAGGAAAAAGTCAAGAAAGAGTCAAATGGGAATCTTCTGTCTAACAATAATAGTATATAGTCTTCTAAAGAGGCATTTGGTCTAGTAAATGGATTGTGTGATGCTGACACGCGCAGAATGTTGACAATAATGGTTATCATTACATTTCAGTGTGGGATATGTTCCTCGACATAGTATTACAGTATATATAACTTTAAAATTGTGTGTGTGTGTGTGTGTGTGTGTGTAAGTAAACTAGCCTGGGGTGCTCCAATTTTTTCTGTAAGGAACTTTTTTTCTTGCCCCAGTTCTGGGAGGGAAGGGTTCATCTTTTCCCCATTTTTTTTTAAGATGTGGGGCATTAAGGCATGTTCCCAGGCACCTCCCTGTGCCCCTCACCCCTGGTCCCTCACCTGGCATCTCTGGGGGCAGTGGCTCTAATGGATTTCTGCAGCTCGTGTCGGATTGGGCAGTGCCTGGAGCTGTCTCCACCAGACCTCGGTCCTCACACCTGCAGAAGAAAAAGAGATGATGACCTTTTCATGCTCTGGCCCACCAGTGCCCGGACTCCAACGGGTATGCGGAGCTGGAAGTGGCGAGTCGAGCTCACGGTGTCAAGGATGGAGGGTGAGGACTGTTAGCAGCTGAGGCTTCTCAGAGGGTGGAAGGAGCACAGGCAGGGGTGCACTCACCTGGTGTGGGGCTGGCAACGGGCACTGGGGGAGGAGGTGTTCTGGAAGTGTCCTGCCTTGCAGGGGATGCAGTGGTTGTTACCCTTACCAACTTCATCTGGCAAGAGAAAGGCAGGACAGCCAGGGTGAATGGGCAAAAGGGAGGAGCCCTTTGCCCACTGTGAATTTCCTTTAAGCCCCGGGATGGCCTCCTCCTTGCCCATCTGCCCCATTCTGTAGCTCTCACCTTTCCCAAGCTCTGCTTTGCCGCCTATCACTTTGCCCAAACTTCCCAGTACTGAGAGGAACCCCCTCGTGTGCCCCTTGCACCTGCCCCAGTTCCAGTCCCTCCAGACCCCTTCTGTGATCCTCTGCATGGAATGAGAAGAGGAATTTTAAACCAAGGAGAACTACCTAGGCGGTCACCGTGGACACTACCATATTCCCTGCTCCTACTCGAGATCCCTGGCAACCAGCCTCCTTTTCACATCCAGCCCTCAGTGACCTCTGACCTTTGAGCTCGGCTTCAGTGCCAGGAGGGCAGTCAGAAAGTAGCTCGCAGTGTGTACACTCGGAGGCCTCGGCAGCGCAGAACATTCCCGGCTGGCAGCGGCACTGGGTCTTCCGTTTGCTTGTGCAGGGGGCAATCTCCTCGAGGCCCATCACTGGTGGGGAGAGGGGAGGGCTCAGGGAGGGGCTGAGATCCAGGGGATCCAGCCTCCCCCCCAACCAGGCACATCCTCACTCACCTGGGTCACAGGGGCGGCACAGCTGGCAGATGGTCAGGTAGTTCCAGTACTCATTGTAGGAATTTTCAGCACATGTGGCACAAACTGTGTCGCGGCTGCGGCTGCATTTAGCTGAGACATAGGTGCCTAGAATGTGAGTGGGGCAGTGGAGCCTCAGGAGACAGGGCTGCACCCTCACCTCCGCTGCCTGTGGTGTGACCCCGGCCTGTCCCTCGGCCTCTCTGGCCCCCCATCATCCTGCCTGTGGCCCTCTGGCTCCCTCTCAGACAGGTAAGAAAAGAGGAGGCCCAGTGGGGAGGGCCAGTCCCAGCTCCTGCAGGTGATGTCCAGGGTGTCCCACGCTCGTCTCCAGCAGCCATTTTTCCTAGGGGGACAGTGCTCACCGTCCCTTTAAGGCCACAAGGGGGCTGGAGCCACCCCCCCCACCCCCGTGACCCACCTCCGAGGCCCAGCTCTGTCCGGCCACTGCCTCTCACCTGGCGGGCAGCGGGAGCAGCAGATGCGGTGCCTGAGCTCGTAGTATTCCTTTTCCTGGTCCCTGCAGGTCTGGTTGTCCGACCCATATGGAGGCACCTTCAAAGGGAGATGGAGAAGAGGAGACAAAAGTTAGGGGTCAGCTTGGGAGGGCAGAGGGAATGAAGCGAGGGCTGCCTAGATCCCTCTTCCCCACCCTCTTCCACCCCTGCCAGGTCCCCTTCCTCACCACCTGGGGCTGGGATACTGCCAGGAGCCCAACGAGGCCCAGCACCAGAGGCCCCCAGGCCAGGCCGCGGGCAGAGGTGGCCCAAGGCAGGCGCATGGCGGCCACTCGGCCAGCCGGCCAGCAGCGAGGGGGCCTGGGAGGAAGGCAGGAGGCCCGACGCCCTGGGCAGCGGTGGCGGCAGCTGCCGGAGCCCAGAGCCTGGGACGGGACTCAGGGCCGATGTGCCCCGCGGGGCCGGGAGCGGCCAGGCCGGGCCTCCAGGGCTCCCACGGCGGAGCTCAGGAAGTGGGAGTGCAGGAAGCTGGCTGCGGGGCGGGGACAGGGAGCGCTGGGAGCCGGGCCGCCCTGTCGCAATCGCAGCCAAGGGAAGAGGAACAGGCTTGTCTGCCTCGATGCAGGGCGGGAGGGGTGGCCGGGAAAGCACGTGAGGGCCGCGGGGCCGGAACCGGCCTCCTCCCTTCTTAGGAAGCCTGATCTGGAGAGCGGGCTGAGGACAGCCCGGGCTCAGCGAGGGAAGGGCGGCGGGTCCCGGGGTCAGCCCTTGGACAAGCCTCGCAGGGGAAGCAGAGGGAGTTCCAGAGTGCACAGGGGACAGCTGGGTGTGGTATCTGGAAAGTGAGGGGCTGGGGCCAGGGCAGGATAGGCATGGAGAGGGCAGGGCACAGGGACTGCCAGGCTGAGGCCGCAGAAGCAGCTCTGAGACCCAAGAGAACCGGCTGGCAGACGCCCGGGTTCCTGCCCTGCTGTGGGACTTTTTCAGACAAATTACAAGGGACTAGCAAGTCAGCCAGCCCCCTACACTACCCACCCAGCCGAATCCACACAGGAGTAGGCACAGGTCACCTAGGAGACCGCTGAGAGCTGTGCAGCCAGCCCTGCTCCTTGTCCAAAGCTGGGAGCCCACCCAGTCCAGCCCCCTCCCCTTTAGCATGGAGAGAGAGGCCAAGGGTGACACATAAGGGGACCGGGGTTCCAGGGTAGCTTAGTCTGGTTCCTGTCCCCTTTCTTTCCCTCACCCCTTAGCAGCCCGCCCACCCGTGGAGCTACTTGCAGCTGCCCCCTTTTACACGTGGCTCTCTGGTCCCCAAGTTTCTGTCTTCCTAACTCCCACCTGCCCTTGAGGCTTCACGAGGCTCTGGTTGGGGGGTGTCCTCTGCCCTAGGTTACGCTTTCTGTGCCCTGCTGTCTTATCTGCCTCCCACCAGGCTGTGAGTGCCGCAGTGGCCCAGACTGAATCTTCAAGGCTATGTTCCCCATGCATAGCAGAGTCTGGCACATACCATGTGCCCAATACGTATTTATGGAATAAACAGGTGATGGCCACATCACAGAGCCAGTCCACGGCAGAGCCAGCTACAATCTGAGTCTCCTGATGTCTAGGTCCCAGTTCATTCCAGCAGTCTTGCCACCTCCTTGTGTCTCAGGGGTGTCTCCCTTGGGATGAGGGGCTAGATTCTCTTGAGATAGGTCACTTGGGCACCGTCTCCCTCCCTGAAGGACTCTGTTCAGCACTCATCCTTACACTGGTCTGTCTAATTTTGGGTCTGATGTCTGGACAGGCTCTGGGTGCAGGTAATGGGAAGTGTGCATGGGGAGGAGAGGTCACAAAAGAGTGAAAGGACCTGCCTAGGCGGTAGGCATTTCACTTGGTGAGGCTCTCTCCCCCCAGCTGGTGCAGGCGGCTCTCTGTACAGATGGGCCATGGATGGCTGGAAAGGGCAGGAGTATCAGAGCATCCTGGGGCTGCTGCTTCTTCCAGGCCCCTCGTGCTGGGGGTTGGATGAGACTCCCTACTGAGCTCTTAAATTCATAAAGGAATGTGTGTATGGTGACCCTAGGTCCTTTTTTCTCTCTCTTCTTTTTACTTTTTACTGTGGAAATTTCACACCCAAGATAATATATCAAAAGAAAAAAAGTAATATTGCGAGTCTCCCATATACTCCCTACCCAGCTTCCACTCATGGTCAGTTTCATTTATTCTGTATACCCCCTCCCCCACTAACACACACAATCTTCTAATCCCTCGTGATTATTTTGAAGTAAATCCCAGACGTCGTATCATTTCATTTGAAAATATCTCAGGATTGCCGGGAGAGGTGGCTCACATCTGTAATCCCAGCACTTTGGGAGGCTGAGGCAGGCAGATCACCTGAGGTCAGGAGTTCGAGACCAGCCTGGGCAACATGGTGAAACCCCAACTCTACTAAAAATACAAAATTAGCTGGGTGTGGTGGTGCATGCCTGTGATCCCAGCTACTCGGGAAGCTGAGACAGGAGAATTGCTTGAATCCGGGAGACGGAGAGTGCAGTGAGCCAAGGTTACACCATTACACTCCAGCCTGGGCAACAAGAGCGAAACTCCGCCTCAAAAAAAAAAGAAAATATTTTAGGATTTTACTCTAAAAGACGGGGACTCCTTTTCTTTCTTTCTTTTTTTCCCCACCCTGTCTTACAGTGCTGAGACCCTGCCTTTTAATCGAGGTATAACATATAATACAATGAAGCACATAAAGCACACTGATCTCACAGATATGGCTCGGAGAATTTTCACTTTTGTGTATTCTTGCATATCCCCCAACTGTTCCAGAACGTTTCTTGTACTACAAAAGGTCGCTGCGTGCCCTTCCCAGTCAAAGCTTCCTGCTTCACAGATAACCACTATGTGAGACCCCTTTTAACCCCAGCTGGCTGGACTGTATCCTTCTTTCTGCTGCCAGCCCCAAGCTGGCACTTCAGCCCTCGGGGACTCTCTACCCCCTAAGGAAAGAGCCCTGAGATCTGGGTTTTGATTTTGGCCACATCACTTTATCTCTGTGCGCCTCTTTATTGTGCCAGTCAGCTGCTGGTTCACTTGCAGACCTGTGAGATGGAGGTGGGTAGGAGGAGAGAAGCAGCCAGGCTATTCCTCCTCTCTCTGCTTTCTGGCTTCACCTGCAGTTGGTTGCCTTCCTCCCTTCCCTCCTACCATAATCCCATCTCCTACCAGTTCCACACTATTTAGTTCCTGCCACATGGCTCCAAAGGCTTCCTGGTCTTTGATCGCTCCATCACCTTACCATCTTTCCAGGCCTAGAGATGGTAGCTGCTTCCTGCTTTGCTGTTTTCTGAGCTGCCTCCCATAGCGCTTCCATCACCTATGTACCAGTTAGTTTCCTGTGTTAAATTCCTGTTTGTTTGTTTTTTTGGTTGGGGGAAACGGAGTTTCACTCTTGTTACCAGGCTGGAGTGCAATGGTACAATCTCGGCTCATCGAAACCTCCACTTCCCAGGTTCAAACGAGTCTCCTGCCTCAGCCTCCCGAGTAGCTGGGATTACAGGCATGTGACAATACACCCGGCTAATTTTGTATTTTTAGTAGAGACAGGGTTTCTCCATGTTGGTCAGGCTGGTCTCGAACTCCCGACCTCAGGTGATTGGCCTGCCTTGGCCTCCCAAAGTACTGGGATTGCAGGCGTTAGCCACTGCGCCCGGCCTAAATTCCTGCTGTTTGAAAGACTTAGAGTGTTTCTTGTTTCCCAGCTGGATCATGAAAGACAAATCTTACCAATAAATGGCTACTATAAATCCCAGCCTTCCCCAGGAGGATAAAGGGAGGCTCACAGGGGTGAGAAGTCCATGCGCTCACGTGGGCAGGGCATTGTCTTTGCTTCTTTCTTTTTGTGTTCTTCACCAGTCTCCCTGAGGCTGATTTCCACTGGGCAACAACAGATCCAGGCTGAGTGCCCCAGGACTCCTAGAAGATGTATGAGGGTGGGGCTCCTCTCCCAGGCCTTCTTCAGAGGGAGCTGCTGAGAGAGCCTTCTTCCTGCAGGCCCACGAGGCATCCAGAAAGGGGGTTGGTGGAAATGGATTCTTTGTCTTTTTTTATTTTTTCAGTCTCACAGTCTGTCGCTCAGGCTGGAGTGCAATGGTTCAATCTTGGCTCACTACAACCCCTGCCTCCCAGGTTCAAGCGATTCTCCTGGACTCACCTTCCCCAGTTAAGTAGCTGGGACTACAGGCATGCACCAACAGGCCCGGCTAATTTTTGTATTTTTAGTAGAGATGGTGTTTTGTCATGTTGGCCAGGCTGTTTTTGAATTCCTGGTCTCAAGTCATTCGCCTACCTCAGCCTCCCAAAGTGCAAAGGACTCACAGGTGTGAGTCACTGCACCCGGCCAGGAATGGATTCTTCTAAATACTCTTTCTTTGTCTCTTCTTTCCCACTCTGCTTTTAGCTGATGAGTGCTCTTGGAAAGGGTCTGGCAAACACCCAGAAGTGCGTAACTGATGAGGGTTGTCCTTCTCCAGAGTGTTTGCATTTTCAGTGGTGACAATGCCTTAACCCAGTCTTTTCAGCGGGGGTGACTTTGCCCCCCAGAAGTCACTTGGCAATATTTGGAGATGGTTTTGGTCACGACGACTCAGGAGGAAGTGCTACTGGCATCTAATAGATGGAAGCCAGGGATGCTGCTAAACATGCTGCGATGCACAGAATTGTAGATAGGACAGAATCATCCTGTCCCACCACAGAGAATGATACAGCTGAAAATGTCGATAGTGCCAAGGTTGGTAAACCCTGTCTTTTTTTTTTGAGACAGAGTCTCACTCTTTCACCAGGTACCAGGCTGGAGTGCAGTGGCATCATCTCGGCTCACTGCAACCTCCGCCTCCTGGGTTCAAGCAATTCTCCTGCCTCAGTCTCCCGAGTAGCTGGGATTACAGGCACGCACCACCACGCCCGGCTAATTTTTTGTGTTTTTAGTAGAGATGGGGTTTCACCATGTTAGCCAGGATGGTCTTGATCTCTTGACCTCATGATCCACTGGCCTCGGCCTCCCAAAGTGCTGGGATTACAGGCATGAGCCACCTCACCCGGCCAACCCTGTCTTAACTCAAAGTGATAAACTTCTAATAGTGAGCTTCTAAGTAAACTGCCAGGGCACTAGACGAAGAGTGGCATTTTTCTGGTCCATCATTTTAGATGAAAGAGAAATCTGAGGCTGGGCGTGGTGGTTCACACCTTTGGGAGGTGGAGGTGGGCGGATCACGAGGTCAAGAGATCAAGACCATCCTGGCTAACATGGTGAAACCCCGTCTCCACTAAAAACACAAAAATTAGCTGGGTGTGGTGGCTTGTGCCTGTAGTCCTAGTTACTTAGGAGGCTGAGGCAGGAGAATTGCTTGAACCCGGGAGGTGGAGGTTGCAGTGAGCCGAGATCACACCACTGAACTCCAACCTGGCAATAGATCAAGACTCCGTCTCAAAAAACAAAACAAAACAAAACAAAAACAGAAATCTGTATACATAAGGGCAGCTAAAAGGACTGCTGCCTTCCACAGTGAGCAGCCCAGTGTGGAGTGGTTAATGGCTCCAAGTGGTAAGAATAAAGAGTTGCATTTAACTAAGTAACTGATTATCATCCTGGAAAGGATAGAAGTGAAAAGGGAAACGTGAAGAAAATTTAGATAAATTAATAGACCACAAATAAATGGGTTGTCAGAGGAAGTTAGGATGGTTGAAGTTTTGCAGATGCTTTCTCATAGCGTATCCCGCTCTGTCAAAGATAAACCTTGAGTCTTACCCAAGAAGGTAGTTCTGCTGTCTTCCGCAGAGTGGGTCAGCAGTGACCACTAGATGCTAAGCTCACCAAGATCAATACGCCTGGTCCCTCTCCTTGCATATGTACAAACACACATACATCAGGATAATAGTAAATAAGTGCAGAGATAGGCTCTCCCTAGGCGGGTGGAGGGAAGGGTGATGACTTCTGTCATCTCCTGTCCGCGGAGAACAAGAGTCAGGAAGACCCTTCGCACTCATAACCCTCATCCCACAGCAGCCCTCTGGTTTCACTTCTCTCTCTGCAGCCATGCACATTTTTTGGCCATGCCACAGGGTTAGAGGATGGCTAGTGTTGGGAGGGGAAGGCAACCCTAGGTTGACAGGAAGGGCTGGGGCTCTGGGGGAATCTGGAGTGGTCCTGGGAAGGCAAGGGGTCCTTCCAAGACAGAGTCTACAAAGCTCTTGATTTCTTTCTTTTATTTTTTAGAAGGAGTCTTGCTCTGTCACCCAGGCTGAAGTGCAATCATGCTATTTCAGCTCACTGCAACTTCTACCTCCTGGGTTCAAGCAATTCTCCTGCCTCAGCCTCCCTGACTAATTCTTGCATTTTTAGTACAGACAGGGTTTCACCATGTTGGCCAGGTTAGTCCTGAACTCCTGACCTCAGGTGATCCACCCGCCTCGGCCTCCCAAAGTGTTGGGATTACAGGCGTGAGCCACTGTGCTCAGCCTTGGCTTCTTATAGAACAAAACCGCACTTCCCTCAAAGTCAGAGAAAGAGAACTGAGCTTTGAAAGGAGTGGCCTAGTTCTCAATCTGGCCCCACCCCTGACTCCTGGATGACTTTGGCCAAGTCACTTTGCTTCTGTGGGCCTCAGTCCCCTCATGCGTGAAGCAGGGGGCTAGATGAAGGGTCAGCTGGAAAAAGTCTTTGTGCCCATCTGGGCTGCCTTACCCACCCCTTCTTGCTCTTTCGTTTTCTCAGGTAAGACCACCGAGGCTCAGAGAGGTCAAGTGCCTTTCTCAAAATCACATAGTTTAAAAGCAAAAATAAGGGCTGAATATGGTGGTTTACACTTGTAATCGTAGCACTTTGGAAGGCTGAGGCAGGAGGACCACTTGAGCCCAGGAGCTGGAGGCTGCAGTGAGGCATGATCCTCCAGCCTGGAGGACAGCAGCATGATACTGTCTTTAGTTAACCACTTTTTTTTTTTTCCAATAGAGACAGGGTTTCTCCATGTTGGCCAGGCTGGTCTCGAACTCCTCACCTCAGATGATCCACCTGCCTCGGCCTCCCAAAGTGCTGAGATTACAGGCATGAGCCACCATGCCTGGCTTGATACTGTCTTTAAAATAAATAAGTAAATAAAAGCAAAAATGGAAGTTGTAGAAAAATAGTGATATTCTTATCGAGGTTCTTAAAAGCACCTCCCTGGCTTTTCTATTTGCCTCTTATAAAAAAAGAACTATATATTTTGTTTTTTAAAAATAAATGTAAGTTGGCCAGGTGTGGTGGCTCATGCCTGTAATCCCAGCACTTTTGGAGGCCGAGGCAGGTGGATCACGAGGTCAGGAGTTCAAGACCAAACTGGCCAACATGGTGAAATCCTGTCTCTACTAAAAAATAAAAAATTAGCTGGGCATGGTGGCTCACGCCTGTAATCCCAGCTACTTGGGAGGCTGAGGTAGGAGAATCGCTTGAACCGGGACCCAGGAGGCGGAGGTTGCAGTGAGCTGAGATCTTGCCACTGCACTCCAGCCTGGGATACAGAGCGAGACTCCATTTCTTTTTTTTTTTTTTTTTAAGGAGGAAGAAAAAAGAGAAAGAGAGAGAGAAAATGGGGAGGTGGAAAAAGGAAGAGAAAGAGAGAGAGAGAATGGGGAGGAGGAAAAAGGAAAAGAAAGAGGGAGAGAGAATGGGAGTGTTGCTTTCTTGCCCAGGCTAGAACGCAATTTAGTAATGGTTATTAAAAACCTCTCTTATAATGATAATTATACTTAATGATGTAATCAGGAAGGAATAAGGGAAGAAGATAACAAACAAACAGCCAACCAATATTTCATTTAAACCTATGAAATGCTATGCGATTACTCAGGAGTGATTTACTTCCAATTATATAGTCACTTTTCTAATAGGTGTGAGGTGGTAATGTATGTTTTGTGTATTTGAAGTGGAGAGTTCTATAAATGTTTATTAAGTTTACTTGTTCTGGGTCTGAGTTCAAGTCCTGGATGTCCTTGTTAAGTTTCTATCTCGTTGATTTATAGAATTGTTAGCTCTTCTTGTTACATTGATCCTTTTACCATTATGTAATGTCCTTCTTTGCCTCTTTTGATCTTTGTTGCTTTAAAGTCTACTTTATCAGAGGAGAGAATTGCATCTCCTGCTTTTTATTAGTTTATTTTTACTCTCTGGTTGGTTGGTAAATCTTCCTCCTTCTCTCTGAGTCTTTGTGTATTGTTGCATGTTAGATGGGTCTGGATGCAGCATACCGATGGGTTTTGGCTTTTTATCCAATTAAAATATATATGTTTAATACTGGCGTTTGATGCTAGCTGGCTGTTTTGCCCATTAGTTGATGTAAATTTTTCATTATGTTAATGTTCTTTGCTTTTTGATATATTTTTGGAAAGGCTGATATTGGTTGTTCCTTTATATGTATAGTGCTTCTTTCAGAAGCTCTTGTAAAGCAGGCCTGGTGGTGGTGAACTCTCTAAGTACTTGTTTGTTCGCAAAAGATTTAATTTTTCCTTCGCTCATAAAGCTTAGTTTGGCTGGATAGGAAATTCTGGGTTGAAAGTTCTTTTCTTTAAGGATGTTAAATATTGGTCCCCACTCTTTTCTGGCTTGTAGGGTTTCTGCTGAAAGATCTGCTGTAAGTCTGATAGATTTCCCTTTATGGGTAACCTGACCTTTCTCTCTGGCTGCCCTTAGTATTTTCTCCTTCATTTCAACCCTAATAAATCTGGCGATTATGTGCCTTGGGGTTGGTCTTCTTGAAGAATATCTTTGTGGTGTTCTCTGTATTACCTGGAGTTGAATATTACCCTGCCTTGCCAGGTTGGGAAAGTTTTCCTGAATGATATCCTGAAGAGTATTTTCCAACTTGGATTCATTCTCTTCATCACATTCAGGTACACCTATCAAACGTAGATTAGGTCTTTTCACATAGTCCCATATTTCCTGGAGACTTTGCTCGTTCCTTTTCATCCTTTTTTCTCCATTCTTGTCTTCTCGTTTCATTTCACTGAGCTGGTTCTCAACTTCTGATATCCTTTCTTCTGCTTGATCAATTTGACTCTTTAAACTTGTGCATGCTTCGTGAAGTTCTCGTGTTGTGTTTTTCAGCTCCATCAATTCACTTATATTCTTCTCTATCTTGTCCATTCTCGTTAACATTTCGTCAAACCTTTTTTCAAGGTTCTTAGTTTCTTTGCATTGGGTTAAAACAAGTTCTTTTAATTCACAGAAGTTTCTTATCACCCACGTTTTGAAGCCTGCTTCTGTTATTGGAATACACGTGTAATCTCCCCCTCCCTCGGGGGAGGGAAAGGAAGGGGACAAAGGGAAGCTTTTATTGTTCTATATACTTCTATATTGCTGGAAAATTGTATTGTGACAAAACATATTTGTGGATTATTTGTACACTTTAAAAGAGCATCGTTAAAATGGACTTCTGACCAAAGTGCAGGTCTCAGATGTCTATTTTCCTCACAACACCAAGCTGCTCTAGCCCATTCCGGGTCTAGAATACTGCAGTGCTAGGCCATTGCCGCTCCCATACCTGGCAGGACATGGCAGGGTCACCGCCCTCTGGCTCAGCCCAGACCAGGCATTGCAATTCTTCTCACAGAGCCCTTGATACAAAAACTGTTTGCCATGCTGCCTTAAGCCAGTGGTTGGATTTCAGGCTCGAGCTAGCAAATAGAAAAGGCAGGGAGGTGCTTTTCAGAACCTTTGAGATCAAACAGCCAGGGTGCTGAGCACTGTGTTTGCAGGGAGGACCATGGCCAATGTAACAGCCTGGTTCAAGGGACACTGGAGTTTCTAGGGGTATCTGGGATCTTTGGGGCAGTGGGGACAGTGCAGAGAGCTTTTCACAGAGTCAAGGAGATAACCCAGCACCCAGAGAGCAGATGAATCCATGGGCTCTGTGCGGGAGTGAGGGGGGCCTTCCCGGCTTTCACATCCAGGTGCACGGGAGCCCCCGATCCCCCGTGAGTCTGTCTCAGAAGTAAATGGCAAAAGCGCTAAGGAGACAACCCCAGAGGAGGAAGAGAATTCTGAATTATTTATAGCTCTGTTGTTATTTTGTTTTTTAACCTCAGAAAACTGGTTTATCCTTGGGAAGAGTTAGTTTCTTCATCAGGACAATGAAGAAAAATCCAGCCATCCCTTCCTAGGGGAGGTATCATGAGTGGTATCAAGGTAAAAGGGGACCTGGTTTGGAATCCTGGCTGATACCAGCTCTCACTTTAAGAAGTTGCAAGGGATGGCCACAAGACAGGAAGTCACAGACCAGGCTGGAACCTGAGCCTGGCAAACTGCTTTTTCTCTCCTTTGTCTGGTAAACTCCTTGCTCTTCAAGATTCAGGGCCGGGCGCAGTGGCTTATTCCTGTAATTCCAGCACTTTGGGAGGCCAAGATGAGCAGATCACAAGGTCAAGAGATCAAGACCATCCAGGCCAACATGGTGAAACCCTGTTTCTACTGAAAAATACAAAAAGTAGCTGGGTGTGGTGGCCTGCACCTGTAGTCCCAGCTACTCGGGAAGCTGAGGCAGGAGAATGGCTTGAACCCGGGAGGAGGAGGTTGCAGCGAGCCAAGATCATGCCACTGCACTCCAGCCTGGTGACAGAGCAAGACTCTGTCTCAAAAAGAAAAAAAAACAACAAATAGATTCAGCAGAGATGACACCTTCTCTGGGAAGGTTTCCTGAGTCTCCTGCAGTGAGCTCCCCTGTCTCCCTCCCTAGGCTCCCCCAGCCCTTGGTTCTTATCTCTTAGCTCTTATCTCTGAGAAATCTGAGACCTGCACTTTGGTTAGAAGTTTATTTTAAAAATGATCTTTTAAAATGTGTACATAGGAACCTTATCTTATGATATTGCAGCTACCTATTTGCAGGCCTAAGTCCCCCCCAAGTCTGTATCAGTGCTCAGGCTGGGCCTTTGTCTGCAGGCTTGCGGAGGGAGGCAGGCCAGGCCAGTGACCACATTCCTGCACTCTGGGCTGCCTCTGGTGGGGCCCTCGAGGGAGCCGCAGCCCTCCCCATTGTGTGCAGGGCCTGGGCTGTGTGGGTGGCTCTCCCAAGTCTCCTCCAGCCCTCTTTTTGGGCCTGATTCTCTGACCCTTCCCTCTCTCCTTGCTCACCACTTGGCACTCCACTCCTTATCCTTTTGCTGCATTAGGTTTAGAAAGAGATTTTGGAGAAAAATATAGCCCCTACCGATGAGTTTCTCCTCCTTTCAGGGCCTGTGCAGGCTTGTGCCATGCCCACCCTCTTCCTCCCTGGCAGCCGGCATTGGCCACATCCTCCCTGCACCTCGTCTGCTTTCCCTGCCTCTCCCTGGGCTCCGGGTCTGTGCCCACAGTGTCCTGCCTGGCCCTCGCGCTGCCTCTGGGTGCCCACATTCCTGCAACCCCGTGACCACAACAGGGGCCATTACACATTCCTGGCCTGGCAGCCAATGGTGTAAAAAAGAACAGAGTGTCCTAGGGCCCTGCCCCACCCCCAGCCTTACCTGGGCCCCTCCCTGGGTCTGGACAAGGTTGGAGGGGGTGGTGAGGAATCAGCAGGAAAGAGGATGGACCAGGTGGAGGCAGATGCACCCCACCTGAGTGAGCTGGCAGGAGACTTACAGAGACCTCTTTTCTCTTCTTTCCAGGGCCTGGGGGTGAGGCTGACCTGCGGGTGCCCTTGGAGGGTTTCCCACTTGCAGAGACTCTAGCTCCTGGAAACACACTTAGGACTCCCCCCTTGCTCTCCTGCCTGGAGAGAGGCTCCCTTTGGGGCCGATTCCTTCTCTTTGTGGCCCCCTCTCCACCTCTACTCACTCGGTGCCCCTCGTCCATCCCTGTCTCTCCGTCCTTCGTTGTCCGCTGTCCCTCTCTATTATCTCCCTTTTTCTGTCCTCCCGTCCTCCGGGTTCCCCATCCAGGCCCTCTCAACCTGGCTGGCCCCTTCTCTTTGTGTTGCCCTCCAGGCTGTGGGCTTGGGATCCTTCTACTTATTCAGATCTTTGCCCTTCACCCTCCACTCTGTCCCCCAGCCTCCTTGCCTATCAGCTCTGAATCAAAGCCCCTGCCCAGAGTCCGCCTTCTCAGGTCCAGTACTCTGGGTTCACCTGCCCTCTGGAGCCCTCCTCCCTTCGGAAAACTCCCGGCTCTGACTCCTACTCAGCCCCTCCCCACGTCCTGCTCACCTTTAATTGAGATGCTAATGAGGCTCCTGTCGCTTCCATCCCTGGCCGGCAGGCAGGCGGGCTCCCCAGTCAGGCCGCTGCACCTGTCAGGTGAGGGGGAGGAGAGGCTTGGCTGCCAGATTCAACTGGAAAGGAACCAGTCCCAGTCCAGCCGCAACCTGGGAGTGGGAAGCTGGAGGCAGCCCAGACGTCCCGGAGCCCTGCCGTCCTGGGGCGGAGACGGAATCAGGACACAGCTCGAGGTCAGGGCCAGAGGCGGGAGGTGAGGGTCTAGAGTGAGAGGGGGCAAGGCGAGGGGGAAGAGGAAGAGAGGCAGGATCAGAGAGAGGAGCCAGGCCAGGAAGAGGAGAGCTGGGAGACACCCAAAGAGAAACAGAAGGCAGACAGAGAGGGAGTGAGAGGCAGGAGCTGAGACACAGATCCCAGAGGAAGATAGACCAAAGGAGGAGGACAGAGAGAGACTGCTTTGGAGACAGAAAGGGAGGTGCTAGGACAGAAACCAAAAGGTGGCCCTATCAGGGAAGTAGAGGAGAGGCCGTTCCCGGGAAGCCCAGCTGCGGCACTTCTGGCCCCAACTGCCTCAGGTCTGCTGGCTCCAGGAAAGGTGGAAGAGGGAGGGAGGAGTGGGAGAATGTGGGCACCGGGTGGGACATGGGCTTGGCCAGGGGCAGCCTCACTCAGGTTTCAGAGGTGATGGGAAAGGGCACTCAGGGCCCAGAGCTCAGCCTTGACCCTGACCCTTGCTCTCCCTAGCCCACCACGGGGCTCATGAAGGGGGACAAGCTGGAGGAGCAGGACCCTAAAGCTCCGCAGCCCATGCCAGGGCTCAGGAAGGGGGACAAGCTGAAGGAGCAGGACTCTAGCCCTCCACAGCCCATCCCAAGGCCCAGGAACGGGGACAAGCATGAGGAGCAGGGACTGGGCCCTGAACCGGTGGCGCCCCAGGAGCCCACGGCGGAGGAGGAGGCCCTGATCGAGTTCCACCGCTCCTACCGAGAGCTCTTCGAGTTCTTCTGCAACAACACCACCATCCATGGCGCCATCCGCCTGGTGTGCTCGCAGCACAACCGCATGAAGACGGCCTTCTGGGCAGTGCTGTGGCTCTGCACCTTCGGTGTGATGTACTGGCAATTCGGCCTGCTGTTCGGAGAGTACTTCAGCTACCCCGTGAGCCTCAGCATCAACCTCAACTCCGACAAGCTCGTCTTCCCCGCGGTCACCATCTGCACCCTCAATCCCTACAGGTCGGTCAGTCCCGCTGTCTCTTCCTGGCGCCTGCGCCTGGAAGGGTGGTCCAGGGTGCTGAGGTGCTCACTGGGCAGGCAGAGCCTCAGACCTGAGGGTGAGAAGCCTCCAGCTTGCTGGACTGACGTCCCTGCCTGGTGGAGCCATCCTAGCACCCGAGGCTCACCCCGAGTGTGGTTGTCGGAGGAGCCTTGCCCTCCCCTGCCCTCTCTTCTCCTTCCCTCCCGTTCTCTTCTCCCTCCTGCAAGTGGGAGGGAGTGCTTGCAAAAGGGCAGGGGTGTGCTCAGCTCCATCCCTCTTTGGGAGCAAGATGCCAGCCAAGTATAAGACCTCGTCCACCTCAGCAGGAGAGTCTGATAGAGAGGTGAGGCTAGGCGAGGGGAGGTGAGGCCGCGCAGGTGCTGTGAAGGTGGGTGCTGTTGGTCTTTGTTCAGAAGGGGATGAAACAAATTTATGTTATGGAGAAAGCAAAGTGGGGGGTCGTGGACAGAACAAGGAGAATGGGTCCAGCCAGAGAGCAGCTCCTTGTGAAGCTGTTCCCCCAAAATCCCCAGGCTGAAATGTGGAGGCGATCCCTGCGGCTGCGCTGTTCACCTGCGCAGGTGCCTGACCTTTCCGTGCTTGGGTGTGTCCTGGAGTTTTGGGTTTCATCAGCGCTCTTTGCCAGTGCTGGGTCTGGAAACCGGAGGGGGTGGTAAGCATGGAGAACAGAGGAGGGCAGGGCTGAGTGTTTTTATGTACCTTCTATTTGTATTCACTCAGCCACGCCACCTCTTGGGGACACCTACATCAAGCCAGACACCGGGCTAGCCACCTGGCAAAGGTATTCATGAATAATTCATACACCCTTATTGAAGGCTGGGTAGTTTGCTGAGTTCTGGGGACAGAAAGCTAAAATAAGATGGCAGAGACAGGCATACAGGCCAGTAGCTGTGGCACACTGGGATCCGTATGATAAAAATGGTTAGTTAGTGTGCCTTCAAGGAGTGTAAAACCTTTATGAGTGTGAATGTGTGTGTACATATTGCTATGTGTGTGATTATGGATGCTTGGGACTGGTCACGCTGTGGGTGGAGGCCCCTTCATATATTCCATCATGTCCAAAGGTGTGTTATGGACTAAGAAAGGTTAGGACATCCTGTCCTGGAGAGAAAAAAAAAGCCAGGTCCTTTTGTTGATTAACCTCTGTATGACGTCCGGGTAGGACCATTTCCTTAGGAAGGTGCCATGTGCACAGACAACGCTAAGGTGTCTACAGGCATCTCATTTCATTCTCACATCTTACCAGGCAGGTGCTATTGTTATCCCTATTTTACACTTGAGGAAACTCAGGCAAAGAGAGGCAAGCCACAATATCACCAGCGAGTCACTGAACTGTGACTCATCCTGTTCACACCTCATCCCAAAACTCTGCCTCTTTTTAATAGCCAAGATGTGGGGTGTTGAGTGAATGAAATTTCCAGTCAGACGTGGTTTCCATCTCATCTCAGAGCTCTCTTGGGTCCTTCCTCTCGGCCTCATTTTTCTCCCCCTGGTTCCTGCAGGCATCTTCATCCCTTTAGGCCTTGGTGGAGGGGAGGGACGCAGCAGGAAGGGGAGGGTCGGCAGGCCAGGCAAGGCAGTGGGCACTCAATAACTATTTGTGGTTGAAAAGATGTCAGTGCGAGATGGAGAGGGAGGGCAGGGGTGAATAGGGCGAGGCCTGCACAGTTCTTAGGTTCTGCTGGTTGCAGGACCCTAGACCGTCCAGGAAAAAGCCAGGGAGAGGAAGCCATAAGCCCTGCCTCTGGGGCCTGCAGGCTGGGAGGCAGGCATCTGCCCAGAAAGACTCCCTCCTGCTTGAAGGGCTGCTGCAGAGTTAGGATGGAGAGAACGCCTAGGATGGGAGGAGAGTCGGAGAAGGCTCCCCAGCACGAGGGGAGGAGATTCAACACCCACCCAGCACTACACGCTTGACCTTGTAGTCACATTATGGGCTATGCCCTAAAACTGGGTGCTTATAGACACTCACTCATTTAATACTGACAAGTCCAGGGAGGTGGCCATTATTATTTCCATTTTTCAGATGAGGAAATTAAGGCTTGGCAAGGGGAAATAATTTGAACAAGGGAACATACATTATTTATTTATTTATTTATTAAATTAAAAAATACCGGCTGGGCGTGGTGGCTCATGCCTGTAATCCCAGCATTTTGGGAGGCCAAGGCAGGCGTTGAGGGGTCTGGGATGGAGCCCAAACAAGGTTGTTTAAAAGAGCCCCTACTTGAGGCCAAGAGTTCAAGACCAGCATGGCCAACATGGTGAAACTCCCATTTCTACTAAAAATACAAAAATCAGCTGGGCGTGGTGGAGCATACCTGTAGTCCCAGCTACTCGGGAGGCTGAGGCAGGAGAATCACCTCAGGAGGCCGAGGTTGCAGTGAGCCGAGATCACACCACTGCATTCTAGCCTGGGCCACAGAGCGAGACCCTGCTCAAAGAAAAAAAACAAAAAACAAAAAACGGTAATAACACTTGTATATATTTATGTGCCAGACATTTTTATAAATGAATCTACATCTAAATTAAATGATTCTGCTTTAAATTATTTAATCCTCACAACACAACTTGGAAGTAGGTATCATGATTACTCCTTTTTTTTTAAATATAAAGACAGGGTTTCACCATGTTGGTCAGGCTGGTCTTGAACTCCCAACCTCAGGTGATTCGCCCACCTTGGCCTCCAAAGTGCTTGGATTACAGGCGTGAGCCACCACGCCTGGCCGGTATCACGATTACTCTTATTTTATGGATGGGGAAACTGAGGCCCAGAGAGTTAAGTAACTGGCTCAACTTCAGATAGGCAGCAAGTGGTGAAACCAGGGCTCAAAAATGATCCCCCTACCCCCAGCGAGAAGCCAGGGCGTCTCAGGTTAGCAGCTGAGTCGCAAATCAAGTGTGTTTGATTCAAGGCTCTTTTTCCCATTACACTTTAAGTAGGGATCAGGCAAAGGCCTCCGAGGGTTGTGGCAGCTGGTGGAAGCCCAGCATGTAGAGCAGCAGTTATAGAAGGACAATTTGTCAGGCGTGCAGCAGGGAGGGATCCAGGGCCACTCCTGCTCAGGAGGCAGGCAGGGCGGGAGGACAGGTTCACGCAGCCTGGTGCTGGCCACCAGTGAGTGAATCATGTGGAGCGCAGTGAGTGACTCCTACAGAGGAATTCAGTTGATGAGCCAGAGGGACTGGAGTGAGGCAGAGTCCTCCAGGGCTGCCCACCTGCTGAAGGTCACCACCAGCAGAGGGAGAAGAGGAAGAGGGGCATGTGGGACTCTGTGCTGCTTTACAACTTCGAGGAAAGGGGACAAAGCGCTGAAGACCTTTCCGACTAAGCAAGGGAGTGCTGAGTCCAAAGGGAAGGGTTGGCCACTGCAACCCCTTTCTCTCTGGTCATACCTACAGTCATACCTACAATCATGGGAAACAGAGCCCATAGACATAGTTTTCATCCAGTCCCAGGAACGGTTTAGGCTGGACCTAAGAACTTGGGGTTCTTGAACAATGAAGGAGGTCATGGTAGCGTCTTTCCTGGACATGGCACAGCAGGAGGCCTGGCAGCAGGTGTGGGTGAGGCAAGGGGCAATTTCCCAGACAGAGTCCTTTGGGGAGGGTGGGAAAACCCTGAGCTAGGGAGTCTGTCCCTGCCTGTGGTTCCCTGATGTGGCAGCGTGACCCTGCACTCCCTGGGCAGTCTGGACACCAGGCTTTGCTCAGCAGGCCTGGCAGGAGAAAAGCCTGGACTCTTAAGTGTTGATTCCCCTCTAGCCCTGCCACGGTGGTTGAATCCTCCTCATCTCAGGAACCTTGCTACCTCTACGGCAGATGCTATTAAAAAGTTCTTCCTGGCCAGGCACAGTGGCTCATGCCTGTAATCCCAGCACTTTGGGAGGCCGAGGCGGGCAGATCCCTTGAGGTCAGGAGTTCGAGACCAGCCTGAGCAACATAGTGAAACCCTGTCTGTACAAAAAAAAAAAAAAAAAAAATTAGCCAGGCATGGTGGTGTGCACCTGTGGTCCCAGCTACTCGGGAGGCTGAGGCATGAAAATCACTTGAGCCTCTCACTGCCCTGGCTATTCATCCTCTGGGCAATTGTTGGTTTGTGAGCACCTACTGCTCTTAAAATGTCCTAGGGCCGGGCATGGTGGCTAACACCTATAATCCCAGCACTTTGGGAGGCTGGGGTGGGCGGATCACCTGAGGTCAGGAGTTCAAGACCATCCTGGCTAACATGGCGAAACCCTGTCTCTACTAAAAAATACAAACACTAGCCAGGTGTGGTGTTGTGCACCTGCTACTCGGGAGGCTGAGGTGAGGCAGAGAATTGCTTGAACCTGGGAGGCAGAGGTTGCAGTGAGCTGAGATCGCGCCTCGGCACGCCTGGGCAACAAGGTGACACTCTGTCTCAGAAAAAAAAAAAAAAATGTCGTAGCCAGGACTGAACTCCACATGTGATCTGAGAGCTCGGAACAGCCTCTAGTGGGGCGATCTCTGTTACCTGGCCTCTGTCCTCAGCGGGGCTCACAGGTGAGGGGCACCTGTCTGTGAACACACTGTGGTGCAGGCTGAGCTCGGAGGGACTGTGTGGGGAGGACTCCACTGGGGTTGTGTGTTCACAACCCCCTGGGAGAAAAGGCTGGAGATGCTGAGAGGTGGAGAATGGCCTGTGGTAGGGCTAGAAGGGGCCAAAGAAGGAGAAGTCAAGGCTTCTAGGTGGTCCCTGGAGGTGGGAGAGAGCACTTGCCGGGAGGAGGTTAGTGCGTTTCTTGTGCCCAGCTCTGTCTGGTAATCTGGGAATGCTGGCTGAGTGCTCCGGTAGGGCCTCCGGGTGGGATGGGCCTAGGCAAGTCCCAAGGCTGTCAGGGTGAGCATAGGCTCTTCTGTGAGGGGAGGCCACCAGGGCTAAGAGGGAGGAAAGAGGAGGAGACCAGATGACCAGAGAGCAAGGTGTCAGGCCCCAAGTCTCCCAGGGTCCCTGTACCCTGCTGGTCTGTCCTGGACAGAGAGGAGCTAGACAGGAGAGGGCCAGCTGCAGGGAAAGGAGACTGCTTCCTGATCTCAAATGCTTCAGAGCTCAGAGGCAGACACAGTGGAAAAGCAAGGGCCATGGCGTGAGCAGGCCTGGCTTCACATCTTGGCTCCAGTCTTTCCTGACTGAGTGACCCTGGGAAATTCGCCTAGTTGACAGGCCTCAGTTTCCTCAACTGTAAAATGGAGATAATAATGCCTGCCTGATGGAATTGTGTATGGGCTGACTTACTCTCCAGTCAGTGTAGGGCTGCCTGCCAGAGCAGATGGGAGTGAGGGCAGTGAGCATGACCTGGGGAGGAGGTCAAGGCTAGAAGGGCTGGCCTGTCCGGAGGAACCCCTGTGGGCATTCTTTTTTTTTTTTTTTTTTTTTGAGACAGAATCTTACTCTGTTGCCCAGGCTGGAGTGCAGTGGTGTGATCTTGGCTCATTGCAATCTCTCCCTCCCGGTTTGGAGCAATTTTCCTGCCTCAGGCTCCCAAGTAGCTGGGATTACAAGTGCGTGCCAACATGCCCAGCTAATTTTTGTATTTTAAGTAGAGATGGGGTTTCACCATGTTGGCCAGGCTGGTCTTGGACTCCTGACCGCAAGTGATCCATCCACCTCAGCCTCCCAGAGTGCTGGGATTATAGGTGTGAGCCACCGTGCCCAGCCCCTGTGGGCATTCTTTATCCCTTCCTTCTAGCCCCTGGTCTTCTCAAAACAAGATCAGGTGTCTTCAGTGTGCCCTCTGTTTAGTGGTCCATTCTCTTAGCTCTAGGTGTCCTCTGCCTCTCGCTATAGGAATTTCTAGTATTGGGGGGTCAGGAAGGGAGAGAGAGATTTGTGTTTTGAGAGAGTGATATAGGAATCCTTTATATCTTATGCCAAAAAAGGGGAGCAGTAGAGCTTGTGGAGTGAAGAAATTCCCTATGGAGTCCAACCTCCCCTGGAGGCCTTGTCACATGTGTGTGTGGGGGGGGGATCAAGGGCTGGGAGCCCAGGCTGTGCTCAGTGCGGGGCTCATCCGTGAGGCCAGGCAGGAGGGAGGGGCATAGAGCGGCAGCATGGAGGAGGGAGCCTGGCACAGGGATGGCATGGGGCTCCCCAGGGAAGAGGAGTGTGGCCAGAGAAGTGACAACCAGATTGACATTGGTGATGAGAGAGAGGGGAGCAGGAGGCAGAAGGGACCTGAGCCAGTGTGGGGGAGGGGTGGAAAGGGAGGCCCAGCCAGGATGTGGTGGAAATAACTCCAGCCAAGTGGGGGATCTGGATTCCTCCTGTGTGACCTTGAGAAACGCAATTCGCTTTCCTGGGCTCCAGGCTCCTCTGTGTCTTCTTGATAGTCGATGGTCTCTTCACTTTGTGTCACTGAATATTTTCTTATTTAACCCTCCAAGAGCTTCATGTGGTAGGCAGATCTAGTGTTATGCCCATTTTACGGATAAGGAATTCAGACTGAGATTCAGAAAGATTGGGTAACTTACCCAGCGTTACATAGACAGAAAGTGTGTGACCAGAACCCCAGGCCCCACATCTCCTAGATTCTGGCTCTGGTGCTCTTTCTGGGGCACCGTGTGGCCCTCCTAAAATAGCCAGAGGTAGCAGGGAAGGACCAGAGGGCAGTGTTGCGGTTGGAGTGCTGTCTGACCCATTTGTTAGCTGTGCCGTCTGGAACAAGTCATCATGCCTCAGGTTTTTCACCTGGAAAAGGGAGGACAATTGTGTTAGCTAATAGTGGCTAACAATATAGTGCGTTTCGCTGAAGATTAACTCATGTTAAAGAAGTTTTAGCCTAAAGCCATCTCTTTGCCTTTTTAAAGTTTGACCTAAAGGTTGCTTTGTGCATGGTGAACTGCAGCCTAGCTGGATGTGTGTTTACACTAGAGTGTGTTACACTATAACCTACCTTTGTAGCAATCACAGAGTTTTGGCCAATGAAAGGCAGCCCACTGTTCAAACCCTGTCCAAACAGGGCAAACGCCGAAGGTATAACCAATCTGGCTGTTTCTGTACCTCACTTCCGTTTTCTGTGCGTCACTTTGCTTTTCCTGTCCGTGAATATTACCTGACCATTCAGCAGCCCCGAGTCGCTCTGAACCTATTTTGGTTGGGCGGGTGGTGGGGGCGCTACTTGATTTGAGATTCATTTTTTGCTCAGTGAAACTCAAGTTAAATTTAATTTGTTTAAAGTTTTTAACAGTTAAATAATGTACATTCTAATGCCACAGTGCCTGGCTCATAGTAAGTGCTCAATAAACGCTAGCTTTGATTGCCATTCTTTTAACTACTAATAACAAGCAAGTCTCTAAGAATGCCAAACACACACCTTTGGCCAGAGCCACATTTCCTCCTGTGAGAGGTTTAAGGGCTGCCAGAGCTGATGCCTAAGGCCCAGCCAGCTAGACTTTTATGGTAGAGATGGAAATAGAGCTAAATGGAAGAGGAAGTGAAGATCTGGACTAGACAGTGGTTCATGTATCTGCACGTTAGGACCACGTGGGGGCTCTTCTAAACAACCTTGTTCTGGCCCCATCCCAGATTCATTAAATCTGAATCTCTGGCAAGTAGGACCCTGCACTGGTATTTTTTTCTTTAAGTGAGGCATAATTTACATACAATAAAATGAACAAATCTTGAGTGCCCCCTGAAGTTTGACAGTCAAGATGTTGAACACTCCTTGTCAATTCCTCTTCCTCTCCCACCATCATTTTCTGAATTCTATCACCATCAACTAGTTTGGTCTGTTGTAGAATTCATATAAATGGGATCATACAGTATGTATTTTCTTGTATGTGCATCTGACTTATTTTGCTTAATGTTTCTGGAATTCTTCTCTGTTCTTTTGCAAGTATCAGTTCCTTTTTATTGCTGAGTGGTTTTGATGAACCGATTCTGGTTGAGGGACTGCCTGATTAGAGTATCATTCTTTGCTTAAGTAAACTCTGTTGAATATAATTTTGTCTAAAGTTCTTCTTTTAACAATTAAATAATGTACATTCTAATACCATAGTGCCTGGCACATAGTAAGTGCTCAATAAATGCTATGATTGCCATTCCTTTTTTTTTTTTTTTTTAAAGACGGGGGTCTCGCTCTGTTGCCTAGGCTGGAGTGCAGTCTCTGTTGCCCAGGCTAGAGTGCAGTCGCATGATCACAACTCACTGTAGCCTCTACACTCCCAGACTCAAGCAATTCTTCTGCCTCAGCCTTCTGAGTAGCTGGGACTCCAGGTGTGTACCACCACATCTGGTCAATTTTTGTATTTTTTTATAGATACAGGGTTTCGTTGTGTTGCCCAAGCTGGTATCAACTCCCGAGCTCAAGTGATCTACCCACTTGACCTTCCTAAGTCGGAATTGCAGGTGTAAACCACCATGCCCCGCTGATTGCCATTCTTTTAATTAGCAGTAATGAGCAAGTTTCCTAGAATGCCAAACACACACGTTCAACACTCCTTTGAGTTGCTTTAGGCTTTTTGGCTATTATAAATAAAATGGCTATGAACATTCATGTACAAATTTTTATGTTTTTCTTGCTCTTATGTAGTAGCTAGGAGTGGACCTGGTAAAATATTTAGAAATGAAACTACTGAGTCATAAGGTAGATATGTATGTTTAAATTTATAAGCAACTACTGACTGGTCCTCCAAAGCAGTGGTACCATTTTATACTCCCATCAGCAGCTTAGAAGAATTCCAGTTGCTGTCTACACCTTCATCAACACTTGTATGGTCAGTCTTTCTAATTTTAGCCTTTCTTTCTTTTTTTTTTTTTACAGAGAGAGAGAATAGGAAGGAGGAAAAAGGAAGAGAAAGAGAGAGAGAGAATGGGGAGGAGGAAGAAGGAAAAGAAAGAGGGAGAAAGAATGGGAATATTGCTTTCTTGCTCAGGCTAGAATGCAATTTAGTAATGGGTATTGAAAACCTCTTTTATAGTGATAATTATACTTAATGATGTAGTCAGGAAGGAATAAGGGAAGAAGATAACAAACAAACAGCCAACCAATATTTCATTTAAACCTATGAAATGCTATGCGATTACTGAGGAGTGATTTACTTCCAATTATATAGTCACCTTTGGAATAGGTGTGAGGTGGTAATGTATGTTTTGTGTATTTGAAGTGGAGAGTTCTATAAATGTTTATTAAGTTTACTTGTTCCGGGTCTGAGTTCAAGTTCTGAATATCCTTGTTAATTTTCTATCTCGTTGATCTATAGAATCGTTAGCTCTTCTTGTTGCATTGATCCTTTTGCCATTATGTAATGTCCTTCTTTGCCTCTTTTGATCTTTGTTGCTTTAAAGTCTACTTTATCAGAGGCGAGAATTGCATCTCCTGCTTTTTGTTTATTAGTTTATTTTTACTCTCTGTTTGATTGGTACATCTTCCTCCTTCTCTCTGAGTCTTTGTGTATTGTTGCATGTAAGATGGGCCCGGATGCAGCATACCGATGGGTTTTGGCTTTTTATCCAATTAAAATATATATAAGTTTAATACCGGCGTTTGATGCTAGCTGGCTGTTTTGCCCATTAGTTGATGTAAATTTTTTATTGTGTTACAGTTCTTTGCTTTTTGATGTATTTTTGGAAAGGCTGATATTGGTTGTTCCTTTATATGTATAGTGCTTCTTTCAGAAGCTCTTGTAAAGCAGGCCTGGTGGTGGTGAACTCTCTAAGTACTTGTTTGTTTGCAAAAGATTTAATTTTTCCTTCGCTCATAAAGCTTAGTTTGGCTGGATAGGAAATTCTGGGTTGAAAGTTCTTTTCTTTAAGGATGTTAAATATTGGTCCCCACTCTTTTCTGGCTTGTAGGGTTTCTGCTGAGAGATCTGCTGTAAGTCTGATAGGTTTCCCTTTATGGGTAACCTGACCTTTCTCTCTGGCTGCTCTTAGTATTTTCTCCTTCATTTCAACCCTAATAAATCTGGCGATTATGTGCCTTGGGGTTGGTCTTCTTGAAGAATATCTTTGTGGTGTTCTCTGTATTACCTGGAGTTGAATATTACCCTGCCTTGCCAGGTTGGGAAAATTTTCCTGAATGATATCCTGAAGAGTATTTTCCAACTTGGATTCATTCTCTTCATCACATTCAGGTACACCTATCAAACGTAAATTAGGTCTTTTCACATAGTCCCATATTTCCTGGAGACTTTGCTCATTCCTTTTCATCCTTTTTTCTGCATTCTTGTCTTCTCGTTTCATTTCACTGAGCTGGTCCTCGACTTCTGATATCCTTCCTTCTGCTTGATCAATTCGACTGTTTAAACTTGTGCATGCTTCGCGAAGTTCTCGTGTTGTGTTTTTCAGCTCCATCAATTCACTTATATTCCTCTCTAAATTGTCCATTCTCGTTAACATTTCGTCAAACCTTTTTTCAAGGTTCTTAGTTTCTTTGCATTGGGTTAGAACAAGTTCTTTTAATTCACAGAAGTTTCTTATCACCCACGTTTTGAAACCTGCGTCTGTTATTGGAACACAGGTGTAATCTATTAAGCCTTGTTCCGTTACTGATGAGGAATTGCAATCCCCTGTAGAGGGAGAGGCATTCTGATTTTGAGTATTCTCTACCTTCTTACGCTGGTTTCTTCCCTTCATTATATATTTGTCCGTCTGTCGTCTTTATAATTACCGACTTTCTAACTGGGTCTCTGACGTCCAACTTGTTGATTCCCTGCGCCGAGATCTGAGCATTCCACTGAGCCGGCCAAAACAGCGGTGTTAAGATTGATGGTGCTTTTCTTCCCGGGAATCTCCGGACTCTGCACCAAGAACTGGCGTGCTAAGGCACCAGCAAAACCGCCACGCCGGCCACAAGAGTCGCCCTGGCGACCCGTGGATCTCCTCCACTGGGAATCTCCTGGTCCGTGAGCAACTAATTTTCGTCTGAAAGTGTGGCGTCCTCTCGTTCTTTGCGCTTTCACTGGGAGGTACGTGCCCGAGCTGCTAATCATCAGCCATCTTGGATCTCTCTCCCAATTTTAGCCTTTCTAATGGTACTTTATTATGGATTTAATTAGCATTTCTCTGAGGACTAATTATGTTGGGTAGCTTTTCAGGTGTTTGGTGACTATTTGTATACGTTTTTTGGTCATTAAAAAAAATTTTTAATTGTTAATTTGTAAGAATTCTTTTTATATCAAGATGATCTTTTCATTAGGTGTTTTTCCTTTAAAAAAACAGCTTTATTGAGACATAATTCACATATCATACAATTTACCCACTTAAAAGTCAATTGCTTTCAATATATTTCACAGAATCATGCAATTACACTACAATCAATTTTAGAACGTTTTCATCACCTCAAAAGAAACCACATACCCACCAGCAGGCACTCATCTTTCCCTCCTATCTACCTCACTCCTAACCCTGCACAACCACTAATCTTTCTATCTCTCTAGATTTGCTTATTCTGGAAGTGTCCTGTAAATAGAATCGTGCTATGTGTCGTCTTCTGTGAGTGTCTTCTTTCATTTAGTGCCAAATTTTCAAGCGTCATTCGTGTTGTAGCATACATAGATCAGTACTTATTCCCTTTTTATTTGCCAAATAAGATTCCAGTGTATGGATACACCACATTTTATTTATACTTTTATCAATTGATGGGTTATTTCTACTTTTTGGCTATTAGGAATAATACTGGTATGAACATTTGTGCACATTTGTGTGTGTGTGTGTCTGTAGGTGGACATATGTTTTCATTTCTCTTAGGAGCGGAATGGATGGGTTATATGGTAGCTCTATATCTAAACTTTTGAGGAACTTCCAGATTGTTTTCCAAAGTGATTGTATCATTTTTATATTCTCACTAGCTATGTACAGTGTCAGAATCTTTTAAAAATGTAGGTCTGTCCATAGTGTGCCTACTACATAGGGTTGTTGTAGGGATTCTTTGTTAGATATTTTTCTTATAAGAAAATTTTGCCCACCCCGAGTTCAGGAAGATATCTTCCATCCTCTAGTGTTTTTGGTTCTGAATTTTATGTTTAGGTTATGATTCATCTTGAATTAACTTTTGCGTGTATAGTATAGAGGTTGAGGGTCATTTTTTCCCCAATACGGTATTCAGTCGTTCTAGCACACTCTGCTAACAAATTTTATTTTCTCCACTGAATTGGTGTTTTGGTCAAAAAGCAGTTGACCGTCTACGCTGAGTTTATTTCTGAACTCTATTCTGTTCCATTGATCTATTGTCTCTCCTTATCAAGAACCACATTGTTTTGATTACTGTGGCTTTATAGTAAATACTAAAGTCAGGAGGAATAAATTTTCCAACTTGGCTCTTGTTTTCCAAAATTTTCTGGCTATTCTAGATTGTTTGCATTTCCAGATAAATCTTAGAACCAGTCTGTCAATTTCTTTTATTTATTTATTTATTTATTTATTTATTTTTGAGATGGAGTCTCACTTTCACCCAGGCTGGAGTACAATGGCTTGATCTCAGCTCACTGCAACCTCCACCCCCCCACCCCTCCCCTTCAAGTGATTCTCCTGCCGCAGCGTCCTGGAGTAGCTGGGATTACAGGTGCCTGTCACTGTGCCTCGCTAATTAATTTTTGTATTTTCAGTAGAGACGGGGTTTCACCATCTTGGCCAGGCTGGTCTTGAACTTCTGACCTCGTGATCTACCCGCCTCGGCCTCTCAAAATGTTGAGATTACAGGTGTGAGCCACTGGTGCCCAGCCAGATGCAGTGGCTCACACCTGCAATTCCACCATGTTGGGAGGCCGAGGTGGCTGGATTACTTGGGCTTAGGAGTTGGAGACCAGCCTGGGCAACATGGTGAAACCCCCTCTGTACAAAAAATACAAAAATTAGCTACGTGCGGCGGCACGCTTGTGGTCCCAAGGTTGTGGTCCCAAGAGAGGTTGAGGTGGGAGGATTGCTTGAGCCCAGGAGGAGACTGCAGTGAGTGGTGACTGTGTCACTGCACTCCAGCTTGGGTGACAGAGCGAGACCCTGTCCAAAAAAACAAAAACAAAAAGCTGGAATTTTGATCGGGATTGTGTTGAATCCATGAACATATGTATCTCTCCACTTACTCTGGTCTATTTCAGCAGGGATTTCAATGTAGTTTTCAGTGTGCACAATATAGTTTTCAGTCTTGCACCTTTTGTTACATTTATTTCTATGTATTTGATGTTGTTTATGTTATTTAATATTGCTGTTGTATTTCTGGTTTTATTTTCCAATTTTTTGTTGCATGTGGAAATGCAATTAATTTTTGTGTGTGTTTTGTACTCAGCAACCTTGTTCAGTTTATTAGTTCTGTATTTGTTTTGTTTTGGTAGATTGCATCCCTAAGGCCCTGCTTCTCTGGACTTTCCTGATGGAGATGGTAGTAGGACCTGTACTGAGAAGAAGGAATGTGGGGATTTATAGTGACTGTTTAATTTACGGTGTTTGGGCCGCACCCGAAACATATGAAAACAGTCTTCGGAGGAGGGAGGCGGGGTGGGTGAGGCATCCTGTATTTTCAGTTTCTGGGGAGATTCTAAAAGTGCACTTGTGAACTCTTGATTTAGGTGCTATGCGGCACTCAAGCCGAGCGGCCACTGACCCTCGCCTGAGGGGATCAGGACGGGATGACCTGGGCACCACGGTCACGCCCAGGCCAAGGCCCCCACCCTTCCCCTTCTCGGTAAAGGGCAGGCAAGTTCCGGGTTCCCTTCTAGGTCCAAGCGAAGGGGAGGAGAGCGCCCCACAGACGACAGGTGCCTCCCGCCTCTCTGCTTCAATAAATAGGCCGTAGTAACTGCCGTCCCAGCCCGGCCCCGCTGCCTCCGCCTCCCCCGTGGACACACCTGTTTACCCTTCCCCGCCCGACCGGCGGGAGACGCCACGGCGACCCCAGCCCCGCCCGGGATTCTCCGGGGTGGCCCGGCCTCCCGGGGCACAGATGAGGACCCCGACCTCCGGAGGGGCGGACACTGGCGCGAGGCCCCCTGGCCCGACGCTTGTCCCCTCGCCCCTTCCAGGTATGCAGAGATTAAAGAGGAGCTGGAGGAGCTGGACCGCATCACCGAGCAGACGCTCTACGACCTGTACAAGTACAACTCCACCACCCTCGCGGCCCGCTCCCGCGGCCGTCGCGACGTTCGGGGGACTCTGCCGCACCCCCTGCAGCGCCTGAGGGTCCCGCCCCCGCCTCACGGGACCCGTCGTGCACGTAGCGCGGCCTCCAGCGTTCGGGACAACAACCCCCAAGTGGACAGGAAGGACTGGAAGATCGGCTTCCAGCTGGTGAGGCCCGCAGCGCCCTGGCCCCGCCCACCCAATGGGCTCCGCCCCTTTCCGGACCCGCCAGTGCAGCCCAGTGACACCGTGCGGGGCCTAGCGGGCTCGCGAGCAAAAAAATAAGTAAATAGATACAAATAATAACAGATAATTAAAACACCTCTCGGTGCCCAAGCTTATGGGGCCTCCTTCTCGGGGGCGGGGGCAATGTAGAAGCGTTTCAGTGATGGGAAGTCAAATCTATTATGGAAAATATACTTTTATTATTATTATTTTTATTGTTTTACTGTGTCTGGTCCTTGATTCAGGAAGGAAGATGCAACTTTCTGAATTCCAGTCCCCACTGGTGGGACTCAGTTGGGATCCTCCAGCGTGATGAAGAACTGGACTAACAGCCCAAGATAGAGAATAAGGAGACAGTTTTTAAAAAAAGGAAACTTAATTTTTTTTTCTTTTGAGACGGAGTTTCGCTCTTGTTGCCCAAGCTGGAGTGCAACGGCGCGATCTTAGCTCACTACACCCTCTGCCTCCCGGGTTCAAGCGATTCTCTTGCTTCAGCCTCCTGAGTAGCTAGGATTACAGGCATGTGCCACCACGCCTGGATAATTTTGTATTTTTAGTAGAGACAGGGTTTCTCCATGTTGGTCAGGCTGGTCTTGAGCTCCTGACCTCAGGTGATCCGCCTGCCTTGGCCTCCCAAAGTGCTGGGATTACAGGCGTGAGCTGCCATGCCCACGCCTATAATCCTGGTACTTGGGAGGCCAAGGAGTGCAGATCGCCTGAGCCCAGGAGTTTTAGACCAGCCTGGGCAACATGGTGAAACCCCATCTCTACCAAAAAATATAAAAATTAGCCTGTGTCGTGGTGGCACAAGCCTGTAGTTCCAGCTACTCAGGAGGCTGAGATGGGAGGATCCCTTGAACCCGGGAAGTGGAGGCTGAAGTGAGCCTTGATCACACCACTGCACTCCAGCCTGGGTGACAGAGTGAGCCACTGTCTGAAAAAAGGAAGAAAGAAAGAAAGAAAAGAGCAAGGGAGAATGAGGGAGGAGCCGAGGGAAGGAGATAGGGAAGTTCGCACTAGTAAGAGTGGGCTGGGGACTGGAATTCTAGTCCCAGCTCTTGGGGGGATGAATGTCTTGATCCCTCAGTCTTCCCATCAGTGAAATGGGAGGGAAAGTCTTGCTCCTCCCTGGCACGGGGGACGTATAAATGAACCCAAACCGTGTGTGCAGCTACTGGTCTCCTTCCCAGCCCACAGCGCCCTTGATCCCATGCTCTCCTGGTCCACGCTCCTGGGGACTTCTGCTTCTCTTCCGCTTCTGTCTTCCCCCACTCCTGGCTTCTAACCCCTGTCCATCAGTCCTCAGAACCCCAGACCACTCATTCTTTGCCCTTGGCCCTGCCAAGGGGCCTATCCCTGGCTGTGTTTCCCCTCTGACTCTGGTCTCTGTGTCCAGTGCAACCAGAACAAATCAGACTGCTTCTACCAGACGTACTCATCAGGGGTGGATGCAGTGAGGGAGTGGTACCGCTTCCACTACATCAACATCCTGTCGAGGCTGCCAGAGACTCTGCCATCCCTGGAGGAGGACACGCTGGACAACTTCATCTTCGCCTGCCGCTTCAATCAGGTCTCCTGCAACCAGGCGTGAGTCAGTCCTGCCTGGCTCCTTGCATTCTGTGGGGTCCCCTTCCCTGGGTCAGCCTCACACCCTGCATGGGCAGGGCCTAGGAAATGCTTGTTGACTAAAAAAATGCGGGTACCAGCAGGCCAGGGGCAAGTACTGGCTTCGGGTCCACACCCTGCCCCAGAGAGCGCCCTACGCCCTCCTGCTGCTCCCTGCACTGCTGGATCTGAGGGAAGTAGCTTCACATGGATGCCTTGGGGGCTTGAGGTTGGGCTTTGAGAAACCAAAGGTTGGAAGCCTGGGTCTTGGTCTTTCTAAGGCCCCTTTCTCCCTAGCATCAAAGCTCAAAAGGGCCTGGAAGGTCATCTGTCCCATATACTCTGCTACCTGAGCTGAGGCTGGCAGTAGCAGCGAGACGGAGTGGCATGGGTTGACGGAATAAACCTGAGTTCCCACTCTAGCTCCGTCACTCCTGGCCAGGTGACTCTGGGTGTATCACATCATTCTTCAGGGACTACTTCTTTGATTGTAAAATGGAAGTAAAACAAAAATGAGATTCATTCAATGTTCGTTCAACAAATAATTCTGACTGTCTGGGCTATGTACCATTCACTGTTTTAGGCGTTTGGGCTACATCAAAGGAAAAACTATATAATCTGCGCCCCTTTGGCACTTTTACTCAAGTGATGAAGATGATGATGATAACACTTATCTCAAGAACTGTAGCAAGTGCGTGAGATACAAACGTGAGGGCACTTTATAGACCGCAGTAAATGATGGGTTTCATTACTCTTGTACTCAGATAGGTGAAGTGATTTGCCCTTGGGAATGGGCCGGCCCTGGCCAAGGATTCTTCCCACGCCACTGCCCCTCGGGCATTCATTCTGTGAATACCCCTGTTACAATGTCCTTGCAAAGAGCTCATGGCAGCTGTAGGCTCTCTGAGGGCTGGGAGAGGCTGAGGCCACGGGGGTCCCCTTCTGTAGCCTCTGGCCCCCTCCTCCCTGCCTCCTCCTCCTGCTCATTGATTTTCAGGAGCCATCTCCCTGCCTCTGCTCTAGCTCTGCTCTACAGGGGGGCCTTCCCTCCCCTGTCCCTGAAGAACAGCCTCAGGGAGAAGTGTCACTTCTCACCCCTCATGCACACTCTGCTCAGTGCACGATGTTGTGTTTGTTTGAAGACAGAAGCTACCAGCTGGGAAGTAAGATGGTAGCAACACCTAAGCCTGAGTCAGCCCACACCTGCCACCAAGTCCCTCTAACTGTCACCGTGGCACCTGTGCTTTCCTTATGCCCTCATCCAATGCCCTCCCTTTGCTCCGTGTGCCTGCCTCCCTGTCAACAGAAAGTCTGTGGTTCATCTTTGTCTTGGCACTTAGCCACTTAGGTCAGCTCAGAGCCTCACTTTCTACCTGGGTTGTTAGACCCACCCCTCCACCCTACTGTGTCCTTCTGCCTCCAAATCCTCCCTTCCTTCTGCAACCACAGGAAGCTTTGTACATCATCCTTACTTCACTTCACTACACAAACCATTCCAGTTAGTCCTGTGTGTTAGTCCATTTTGTGTTGCCGTAAAGGAATATCTTTCCGGGCCTGGTGGCTCATGCCTGTAACCCCAGCACTTTAGGAGACTGAGACGGGCGGATCACCTGAGGTCGGGAGTTGGTGACCAGCCCAGCCAACATGGTGAAACCCCATCTCTACTGAAAATATAAAAATTAACCGGGTGTGGTGGCATGCACCTGTGGTCCCAGCTACTCGGGAGGCTGAGGCAGGAGAATTGCTTGAACCCAAGAGGTAGAGGTTGCAGTGAGCTGAGATCGAACCACTGCACTCCAGCCTGGGCAACAGAGTGAGACTCTGTCTCAAAAAAAAAAAAAAAAAAAAAAAAAGGAATATCTGAGGCTGGGTAATTTATAAATAAAAGAGGTTTAATTGGCTCAGCGTTCTGCATATTGTACAAGCATGGCACCGGCATCTGCTTAGCTTCTGGGGAGGCCTCAGGAAACTTCTACTTGTGGTAGAAGGGGAAGAGGGGGAAAGAGACACCAGGCTCTTTTAAACAACCAACTTTCCGTCAAACTAATTAATAGAGTGAGAATTCACTCATTACTGTGAGGTGGGCACCAAGCCATTCAAGAGGGACCCGCCCTGTGACCCAAACACCCGCCGCTAGACTCACCTCCCACATTGGGGATCACATTTCAACATGAGATTTGGAGGGGACAAACATCCAAACTGAATCATCCTGTTTAAATTCCTTCAGTGTCTCTCATGGCCTCTAGCATCAAGTTGGAGCTCCTTAGTATGGCTTTCTCACCCCTCTCCTCCCCCATAACCCACGCCCTTTCCCCCACCCTATAATCTTTTTTAAATAACACTTTTATTGAGAATAATTCACATGCCATAAATGTATCCTTTTAATATGTACAATTTAGTGATTTTTAGTATATTCAGAATTGTGTAACCATTACTGCTACCTATTTTCAGAACATTTTCCTCACTCCAAAAAGAAACCCTGTACCCATTAGCAGTTCTTCCCCCATTTTCTCCCCTTCTCCAAGCTCTGGGATCCACTCTTCTGCTTGGAGTCCTGGTCTGTTGCCCAGGCTGGAGTGCAGTGGTGCGATCTCAGCTCACTGCAATCTCTGCCTCCCAGGTTCAAGTGATTCTCCTGCCTCAGCCTCCCGAGTAGCTGGGACTACAGGTGAGCGCCACCACGAGTGGCTAATTTTTTTGTATTTTAGTAGAGGCAGGGTTTCACCATGTTGACCAGGATGGTCTCGATCTTCTGACCTCGTGATCTGCTGCCTTGGCCTCCCAAAGTGCTGGGATTACAGGCGAGAGCGACCAGGCCCAGCCTCTGCTTTCTGTCTTTATGGATTGCCTATGGTGGACATTGCACATGAATGGAATCATACAGTATGTGATATTTTGCGAGTGGCCTCTTTTATTTAGCATAACATTTTCAAAGTTTATCCACGTTGTAGCATGGATCAGAGCTTCATTTTTATGGCTGAATACTATTATATTTTGTAGATATACCACTTTTTTTGTTTGAGACAGGTTCTCGCTCTGTCACCCAGGCTGGAGTACAGTGGCAGGATCAGACCTCACTGCAGCCTTGACTTCCTGGGCTGAAATGAACCTCCTAATTAAGCCTTCCAAGTAGCTGGGACTACAGGCTCATGCCACCATGCCCGGCTAAATTTTTTTTTTTTTTTTTTAATTTTAGAGGGACTGAGTCTTACTATGTTGCCCAGGCTGGTCTTGAACTCCTGAGCTCAAGCCATCCTCCTGCCTCAGCCTCCCAAAGTGCTGGGATTATAGGCGTAAGCCACCACGGCTGGCCCACATTTTTGCATATCCATTCTCATCTGATGGACATTTGGATTGTTTCTACTTTTGGCTATTATGAATAATGCTGCTGTGAATGTTCCTGTACATGTTTTTGTATGGATGTGTAAGGGTTCTTGGGTTCTTGCCGAGTTTAAAATGAAGAAACTGAGGCCAGCACAAGAAGATCCAATGCGAATTTATTCAGGCTCCCAGGCGAGGTTCTGCGGTCCGACAGGAGGAGCCGGAGAAGTCGCACGGACTCCTCTCAGACGTGGGGTTTTATAGGAAGTGGAGGCGTTTGATTGGTTGTGGGAGAGCAGGGCGTGGGTAGGCAAGCTTGCTATTGGTAGGTAGGCAGGGTTTGAATGCTATGGGGTAGATTTACAAGACTTGGGGTAGATTTACAAGACTGCTATTGGGTAGCTTTACAAGACTTGACTGCTATTGGGTAGCTAAGACTCGAATGCTATTGGGTAGATTTACAAGACTTCTTTTGCATTTTGGCGGGGTTCTTTAAGGGAGGGTTAGGCTGTGTGAGGGGGGGTGGGTGTGTCCGAGCTTCCGGAGAGGGAGGGGGGTGTGTCCGAGCTCCCGGCAAGGCGACTGGCCTTACAGATCTATGTTTTATTTCTCTTGGGTGTTTACCTACAAGTGGAACTGCTGGGTCATAGGGCAACTCTATATTTAACATTTTGAGGAACTGCTAGCCTTTTCCAAATGGCTGCACCATTTAACATTCCTAATAGCAATGTATGAAGATTCTAAATTCTCTACATCCTCCCCATGTAGTTGTCTGTTTCTTTGACTTTAGCCATCTTAATGAATCCCTGTAATCGTAATAGTGAGCTAATACAGTTCTTACTAAGCCTAAACACCATTCTCAGCATAATTCAATGCTCATAACACCCCTGTGAAGTTGATATTTTTGTTATCCCCATTTTACAGCTGAGGAAACTGAAGTGCAGAGAGATGAAGTAACTTGTTTGGCCCCACATCTAATATTTGTTAGAGCCCCGGGATTCAAATACCAGGAATTTAATTCTGGAGTCTGTGCTCTTAACCATCACATTATACTGCTTCTCATAGGCCACTATATTAATGTGCTTAGTGTGTATCTCTGTGAGTTTTTGCAAAATGTGTATTTAATTAACATAAATGGTATTGTGTTATAGATCTCACTTCACCTCTTACTTTTTGTTTGAGACAGAGTCTCGCTGTGGAGTGCAGTGGTGCAATCTCAGCTCACTGCAACCTCCGCCTCCCGAGTTCAAGCGATTCTTCTGCCTCAGCCTCCCAAGTAGCTGAGACTACAGGTGCCCGCCATCACGACTGGCTAATTTTTGTATTTTTGGTAGAGACAGGGTTTCACCATGTTGGCTAGACTGGTCTCGAATTTCTGACTTCAACTGATCCGCCTGCCTTGGCCTCCCAAAGTGTTAGGATTATAGGCATAAGCCACCAGGCCCCACCCCCTGCTTTTTTTTTTTAAACGAAGTTCTATGTTTGAAACCCATCCCTGTTGTTCCACCTTACCTGCTCATCCAACCTGTGCATGCTTTCTGTGGGGGCGGCACCCATCACACTGTGCTTGTCCCCTCTCTGTGTGTGCAGGGCTCACCAGCCTTCAGGACTGGCCACTTCTGTAGCCTCTCCTTCATTCCTTCCTTGCATCCAGCCTGGGCTCTGGAAGTGCTGACTTCCCAGCACATCCTAGAATGTGCACTGGTATGTCATGCCTCTGTGCCTTTATTCTTCAAGGCCCATGGAATATCCCAGGTCATCTAGTTCCAATCTCGTCATTTTGCAGAAGAGGAGAATAAGCTTAGAAACAATGACTTGCTCAAGGCTTTACAACCAGAGCCCCACTCCTTATCTCTGGCCAGCCTCTTCTCCCTCTTCTCTTCATTCCTTCTCTGCCTCTCACCAGCCAAAGTCCCCACTCCCTCTTTGCCCTGCTCCCATCGCTAGCTCCAAGATGCCAAGATGGCAGGGTAGCAGAACACAGATTCTCTCTGTACCGTGTGGCACATGTGCTGTGCTACAACCCACACAGCCTCCCTGTTCTGGAACCTGTGATTTGCTGTGAAATTGCATTCCTACCACAGCAGTGTTGCCTCTGTGATTGCTTTCTCTCTGTCCCCACACCTGTCACAGATGACTTTTGGACCCCCCATTCTCAGACATGCTGATGCAAAAGCCTCCAGGAAATACTTGGTCTCATTCTTGCCCTGGGAACTTATCTTCCTCCCCCCAGCTCCGTGCTCATCACTGGTCATACTCTCTCCTTTAACCCTGCTTCCGTCCACCTCTCCATTTCATTCATTCATTCATTCATTTCTCACTCAACTGTCTAGGTCCCCTCCACCTCTCCATTTCATTCATTCATTTATTCATTTCTCACTCAACAACTACCTAGCTCCCCTCCACTTCTCCATTTCATTCATTCATTCATTCCTCACTCAACAACTATTAATCATCTCCTCTGTCTCCTAGATGACAGGAACTAAGCAACTAATGCAGAGATGACACAGAGATGAATGAGATGTGGCTCCTGTCCTCAAGGAGCTCATGATTCATGGGAAACTAACATTTAGACACATGAACAGTTAGGGACACTGCAAGAATCTTTATAGTGCAACAAGAGAGAAGTCACAAGGCAGCAGGGAAGTCAAGGCCAGTGAGCTTGGATGGCCTGGTGAGAGGAGCCTGGGTTAGAAGGTATATGACCTGGGTGTGAACCCCAGGCTCGTCATCACTGTGTGACCTTGGGCCAGCTGTTTGAGCTCTCTGAGCCTTAGCTTCCTCCTGTGTGATGTGAGGATGAGGCTGTCACAGGCTGTTGGTTGGAGTGACTGAGGGAGTGTGAGTAAATCTCTCAGCATTATGCCAGCACGTAGTAGGTGATCAGGAAACATGGCTCTGAAAGGCGCAAGTCCGGTAGGAGTTTAAGGAAGTGGCGATTTCTCTCTGCCTCATCTTCCTGCTCCATGGACCACGTACGCTTTCCTCTCTGACCCTACTCTCTCTTTCTTGATAAGGAATTACTCTCACTTCCACCACCCAATGTATGGAAACTGCTATACTTTCAATGACAAGAACAACTCCAACCTCTGGATGTCTTCCATGCCTGGAATCAACAATGGTGAGCGACTCCCCGCTTGCTCCGTGGCCGCCCTCTGCCTCAGCCACACTCACGTGTACTCACCTTGAGCTCACTCCTAAAGCTGCGGGGAGGGGTCCTCTCTGCTCTCTCTCCCCAATAGGTGCCACATAGTCCATTCCAGGCATGAGAGGAATCCTGTCCCAGGCCTTCCTCCTGCCTCCAGAATCCAGCTCAGGGGTTGCCAGGTCCCATTGCGGGTCTTCCTGAGCTTGCTCTTCTTGCTGCGTTAGAGATTGGGCCAGGGAGGATTTCCATCGTCTACCTCTTCTCCAGGATTCCCGCCCCTACCAACTCTGCTCTCTCTGCACCCCTAGGTCTGTCCCTGATGCTGCGCACAGAGCAGAATGACTTCATTCCCCTGCTGTCCACAGTGACTGGGGCCCGGGTAATGGTGCACGGGCAGGATGAACCTGCCTTTATGGATGATGGTGGCTTTAACTTGCGGCCTGGCGTGGAGACCTCCATCAGCATGAGGAAGGCAAGGATGCTGACGGGGAGGCCTAGGAGGAAAGCCCAGATTGCAGAGGGGCGGGGGGAAGGTATGGGGGGTGGGCTTACCAGCTAGAAGGCTGGGGAGGGAGAGCATGTGGGGTGGAGCTTGAGCATGTGGAGGTCTTCAGGAGAAGGAATGAGGGGCAGAGGGGCTAGCACTGGGAAGTAGGTCCTGCAGGGTGGACCCTGGGGGACAAGGGCTGAGAAGGCGTTCAAGGCATGCTTAGGATTTCTGGGAATGCTCTGGGCCCAGTGGCCTTGAAATGGGCCCTGGGTGGGCATGGAGGTGGCTAGAGGCATGTATTGAGAGGGTGAGGCAGGTAGGAGGGACTGGCAGGTGTGAGGTACAACCTGGGACTGAGAGAAGACAGAACCGAGAGGCACTTGCTCTGTCCTCTGATCTCTTGGTGTATGTGCGTTCATAGGAAGCCCTGGACAGACTTGGGGGGGATTATGGTGACTGCACCAAGAATGGCAGTGATGTCCCTGTCAAGAACATTTTCCGTTCGAAGTACACACAGCAGGTGAGGCCCAGCCTCTGTGGCAGCCACCCCAGGCCTGCCCTGGTCCGTCCTGCAAAGCTGAATGGGAGTGTGTGTGTGGGGGCGGGTGGAAAGAAGATGAAGGCTCTGTGCAGAGAACTGCTGAGATCAAGCCCGAACCCCTCTCCTCTCCCTCTCCTCCCTTCCAGGTGTGTATTCACTCCTGCTTCCAGGAGAGCATGATCAAAGTGTGTGGCTGTGCCTACATCTTCTATCCACGGCCCCAGAACGTGGAGTACTGTGACTACAAGAAGCACAGTTCCTGGGGTGAGAAAAGGAGCCCCTGCCCTGCCCCACTGAGCGCAGCACTCACCAAGGCATTCCTTCCTCTTAGTGCAGTTTGTTTGTGGAATGACTCCCACTTGCCGGGAGGAATCCTCCCTCACCCTCGTTTTTCAGCCTTTAGTCTCTGCCTCTGTCAGTTTCCCTCTCCCGTCGTCTCCCTCTTCTATCTCTGTTCCTCCCTCTCAGTGTTGCAGTCTCTCTGTTTTGGCCTTTGTGCATTTGTCAAGGAATTGCTCCATTTAAAAATAACCTGCAGCAGAAGGAAGGAAGAGCAGGTGAGAAAATCTCCAGCACTTCTTCACTGACTGCTAAGGTTTCAGTGCACACTCTGCCAACAGCTTCCCTGCTCAGTGCCCAGGGTGCTTGGCCGGGCAGGCTCTGGAGGCACTGGTGGGGTACACAACACTTCCTTGGGGCTCAGGAAGAAAATATTAGAAGTTACATGGGTCTGCCTCATGCCTTCACATTTTCCATCTTACGTGCTTTAGAATGGACATACTGTATCCATTCAATAGTAGAGGTATGTAATTTATAAATCAAATACATGAGGGCCTGGCGTGGTGACTCACGCCTGTAATCCCAGCACTTTGGGAGGCCGAGGCTGTGGATCACAAGGCAGGAGTTCAAGATCAGCCTTGCCAAGATGGTGAAACCCCATCTGTACTAAAAATACAAAAAATTAGCCAGACGTGGTGGCACATGCCTGTAATCCCAGCTACTCGGCAGGCTGAGATAGAAAATTGCTTAAACTCGGGAACAGAGGTGGCAGTGAGCTGAGATTGAGCCACTGCACTCCAACCTGGGCGACAGAGTGAGACTCCGTCTCAAAAACAAAAACAAAAATCAAATACATGTATTGGACCTGCTTATTTAAGATATATATATTTTTAACCTGAACAAGGGCACAATCAAAGCTTGGAGCACCTTGGAATCTCCTCCTTATCCTGGTATAGGAGTAGCAAATCTCTTTCCTTTCGACTACAGCTGAGTTGTTTGGCAGGGAAGCTCTGTGCCAGGAAGCTGAGAGAAGGAACAAAAAGAAAATACGGAAGCTCCAAGGGTTTTTATTTCTGGAGTGTGTGCTCTTCCCTGGCACACCTGGCCCGTTCCCCCTGCGGTTCCTCCTCCCAGGGCTCTGCTGGGCCCAGCTGTCCCACAGAGTGGGCTGAGGGCCATCGAGGGAGGTGACATGTTAGCGGGCACTGGAGACACAGAGGCCCTCAAAGGCAGTGGATTGTTCAGCATCCGCTTCCATCCCTGCCTCGCTCCTGTGGCGACTGTTCCGCTTCTTTCCTGGGCTGGCTCCGCAGTTTTCTTCTGCCTGGACTTTCCAGTTGTGGCCTCCTGGTTCCTGTCTCCCTGACCTTAGAGGACCGTAGTACATCAGAACTGGGGGAAACCCAAAGGCCATCTGGCCTCACCTCCTTTCTCACATGAGCAAACTGAGGTCCAGAGGGAGGATGTGACACATCCCAGGGTATGCAGGACCAGGACAGAGGGGACATCACCCATCATTCCTCCCTGCCCTCAAATAATTATTTCTATGTTGTGGGTTTGCACATCTGTAAATGAAAAATAAGAATATTGATTGCTGAGGAGTCGTGAGGATGAGAGAGGAAGTGAGGCTGAAAGCACACTCTGTTCATTTCCTAGTGCTTACTTCCCTGGAGAGGAGGGCCAGCTGCCTCTCCTTCTTCCTAAAGATCTCCAGCCCTGGTAGGGATTTGGGTCAAAAATGAAGAAGGACTTTGGACTGAGGAACTAAAAGTAGCAATAGTGACAAAATAACATTACTTAGAATTTGAGAAATGGGGGAGGAGGATAATCTACAGTTCCATTATTTTATTTTATTTTTTGGTAACAGCTTTATTGAGATAATTTTTATCCCATACAATTCACTCATTTAACGTGTACAACTTTATTTTAGTAAAATTTTAGTTTTTAGTTTTAGGTTTAAAGTACCGTCCCAGAGTTGCTCAATCATCACCATAATCCATTTTGGAATATTTTTAGTGTGTGCCCAAAAGAGACCTTGTACTCGCTCAGGCCGGGCACGGTGGCTCGTGCCTGTAATCCCAGCACTTTGAGAGGCCAAGGTGGGCAGATCATTTGAGCCCGGGAGTTTGACACAGCCTGGGCAACATGGTGAAACCCTGTCTTTACTAAAAATACAAAAATTAGCTGGGCATGGTGGTACGTACCTGTAGTCCCAGCAACTTGGGAGGCTGAGAGAATCATCTGAGCCCAGGAGGTCGAGGCTGCAGTGAGCCATGATCAGGCCACTGCATTCCAGCCTGGGTGATGGAGTGAGACCCTGTTTCAAAAACATAAATAAATAATCTTTTTACTCATTAGCATTTCCCAAGATTCCCTCCCCTCCTTCACCACTGCCAGCCCGAGGGCAATCACAATTCTTTCTTTCTCTATGGATTTGACTATTCTGTTCTGAATCTTTCTTTCTTTCTTTCTTTTTGAGATGAAGTCTCATTCTGTTGCCTAGGCTGGAGTGCAATGGCGCGATCTCGGCTCACTGCAACCTCCAACTACTGGGTTCCAGCAATTCTCCTGCCTCAGCCTCCCAAGTAGCTGGGACTACAGGTGCCTGCCATCACGCCCAGATAATTTTTGTATTTTTTAGTAGAGAGGGATTTCACCATATTGACCAGGCTTGTCTTGAACTCCTGACCTCATGATCCGCCCACCTCAGCTTCCCAAAGTTCTGGGATTACAGGCATGAGCCACCACACTCAGCCCTTTTTTTTTTTTTTTTTTTTGAGACAGAATCTCACTCTGTCACCCAGGAGTACAATGGCATGGTCTCAGCTCACTGCAGCCTCCACCTCCCAGGTTCAAGTGATTCTCCTGCCTCAGCCTCCCAAGTAGCTGGGATTACAGGCGCCTGCTACCACACTTGGTTAATTTTTCTATTTTTAGTAGAGACTGGGTTTCACTGTGTTGACCAGGCTGGTCTCGACCTCATGATCTGCCCACCTCGGCCTCCCAAAGTGCTGAGATTACAGGAGTGAGCCACCGCGACTGGCCTTATTCTGAATCTTTCATATAGATAGAATCTTAGAACGTGTGATCTTCGTGTCTAACTTATTTCACTTAGCGTAATATTTTCAATGTTCGTCTGTATTGTAGCAACAGCAGTGCTTCATTCCTTTGTATAGCTGAATAACAAAACTCCCTTGTATGGATAGACCACACTTTGTTTACCCATTTATCAGTTAGTGGACATTTGTGTTGCTTCCACTTTTTGTTTATTGTGAATAATGCTGCTGTGAGCATTTGTGTACAAGTTTTTGTGTGGACACATGTTTTCCATGTTCTTGGCTATATACCTAGGAGTGGAATTGCTGGGTCATATGGTAATCTATGTTTAACCTTTTTGAGGAGCTGCCAGGCTATTTTCCAAAGCGACCTCACCATTGTACATTCCTAGCAGCAGTGTAAGAGGGTTCCAGTTTCTCCACATCCTGCCAGTTCTTGTTATTTGTCTTTCTTAATTTTAATTTTATTTCTTTTGAGACAGTCTCACTCTGTTGCCCAGGCTGGAGTGCAGTGATATAATCTCGGCTCACTGCAACCTCTGCCTCCTGGGTTCAAGTGATTCTCCTGCCTCAGCCTCCCCAGGAGCTGGGACTACAGATGTGCGCCACCATGCCCAACTAATTTTTGTATTTTTAGTAGACAGGGTTTTACCCTGTTGGCCAGGCTGGTCTTGAACTCCTGACCTCAGGTGATCCACCCGCCTTGGCCTGCCAAAGTACTGGGATTACAGGCGTGAGCCACCATGCCTGGTTTATTGTCTTTTTTTAAATAATATACATCTTAGTGGGCGTGAAGTGGTGTCTCACTGTGGTTGAATTCCCTTATTCTCATACAATGATTGTTCCCATTTTTCTTTATGGCTTTTAAGTTTTTATCCATAGCTTATATTTCCTTACACTCGCATATCCTGTTTTGTTTTTCCCCAGACTTAGCTTATTTTCTTTCTTTATTAATTTTTATTTTATTTTTTAGAGAAAAGGTCTCACTCTGTTGCCAGGGTTGGAATGCAAAGGCACAATCGTAGCTCACTTGCAACTCCTGGGCTCAAATGACCCTCCCACCTCAGCCTCCCAAAGTGCTGAACCACTGTCCCTGGCCTAGCTTAATTACTTCTTCTTCTTCTTTTTTTTTTTTTGAGACAGAGTTTCGCTCTTGTTGCCCAGGATGGAGTGCAATGGTGTAATCTCGGCTCACTGCAACCTTTGCCTCCTAGGTTCAAGCAATTCTCTGTCTCAGCCTCCTGAATAGCTGGGAGTACAGGCGCGCACCACCACACACACCCAGCTAATTTTTGTATTTTTAGTAGAGACAGGGTTTCACCCTGTTGGCCAAGTTGGTCTCAAACTCCTGACCTCAGGTGATCCACCCACCTTGGCCTCCCACAGTGCTGGGATTACAGGCATGAACCACCATGCCCAGCTAGCTTAATTTCTTAAAAACACTTCCTGGTACTGACAGTCATAAAACACTCCTTGGTACTGCTACTCATAAGGCGTCATTGTAATGCTAACTAATGCTCTTGTAAAGTGGATACTCAGAGATCTGGGGAGACCTCTTGGGTGTGGGGTGGAGGAAGTTGAGGTGCCCTAGGAAAACAGGCATTTCTCTGTACCCACAGGCTACTGCTACTATAAGCTCCAGGCTGACTTTTCCTCGGACCACCTGGGCTGTTTCACCAAGTGCCGGAAGCCATGCAGGTGAGTGTCCCTTGCCGAGGGTACAGGTTGGGTACGATACAGGTTACCCAGCCAAACCTTTGAGTGGGAGAGCTCTGCCCCCAACACTGAGCACCTTTTTCCATCCCCAGTGTGACCAGCTACGAGCTCTCTGCTGGTTACTCACGATGGCCCTCGGTGACATCCCAGGTAGAGTGTGGGGAAGGGATGGGGGGGGATGTGTGTGCCCATGTAATGCTGTGGCCTTCTCTGGGTATATGTATGAGTGTGTTTGACACAACCCTATCCCTGTAAGCCTGAAGAGTACAGGATGACCTTGATGACACCCCATTCTTTCCTAGGAATGGGTCTTCCAGATGCTATCCCGGCAGAACAATTACACCATCAACAACAAGAGGTCAGTCCTGCCCTGGTCCCAGCCACAGGAAAGGGATCTTTGGGAGGGAAAATAGACCTAGGAAGAGGGGTCGATATGGCTGATTAGACGAAGGTCCAGGAAGTTCATCCTCTGCCATTTCTTCCCGCCCTCTGACCCGCACCTAAGGAATGGAGTGGCCAAAGTCAACATCTTCTTCAAAGAGCTGAACTACAAAACCAATTCCGAGTCTCCCTCTGTCACGGTGGGTCCTGCCTGGATGGAACCTGTGATGCTCTGAGGGTCTGTCTTAGCAGGGCAGCTGTCAGGGCAAACCAAAAGGTTGTCTCTGTGGGGTCAGAAGGCTCTGGGTCTCCGAGGCAGGGGACCAAAGAAGAGGGTCAGGGGGAGTTTGGGAGGGTTGAACGAAGGAGCTCAGCCAGGGCATAATGTCTCTGGGGGTGGTGGGAGGGACAGGCATGCCAGATGCTGGGGGGAAGGTGCTCGAGCCATGTCCCCATTGCAGCTGCCCCTGACTGTGGGGCCAGTTCTCAGTTTTCTCTGGGTGACACCGGCCAGGAGCAGAGACAAGGAGCCCAGGGGGCTGCTGCGAGGCTCAGGCGTCCTCAGGGATGAAGGGAAACAGCTTGGTGAGGAGGGATGGGGGCTCCTCTGCCAGAGCCCGCCCAGAGCCCTCTGCCCCCTCATCAGTGTGCCTCTCCTCTCGCAGATGGTCACCCTCCTGTCCAACCTGGGCAGCCAGTGGAGCCTGTGGTTCGGCTCCTCGGTGCTGTCTGTGGTGGAGATGGCCGAGCTCATCTTTGACCTGCTGGTCATCACGTGCCTCATGCTGCTCCGAAGGTTCCGAAGCCGATACTGGTCTCCAGGCCGAGGGGGCAGGGGTGCTCAGGAGGTGGCCTCCACCCCGGCATCCTCCCTCCCCTCCCACTTCTGCCCCCACCCCACGTCTCTGTCCTTGTCCCAGCCGGGCCTTGCTCCCTCCCCAGCCTTGACAGCCCCTCCCCCTGCCTATGCCACCCTGGGTCCCTGCCCATCTCCAGGAGGCACCACAGGGGCCAGCTCCTCTGCCTGTCCTCTGGGGGGACCCTGAGAGAGGAGAGGTTCCTCCCACCAAGGCAGATGCTCCCCTGGTGGGAGGGGCTGGCCTTGGCAGGACTGAAGGATGTGCAAGGTTTCCACTCAGAGCCGCCCAAACTGTCTTTGATGTGTGGAGGGGAAGGAGATGGGTAAGGGGTTCAGGAAGTTGCTCCAAGAACAGTGGCCAATGAAGCTGCTCAGAAATGCCTTGGCTCCGGCTTCGTGCCCCTTGGAACTGCCTCTGAGCACTCTGGTTTCCCCACTCAACTGCGGACAAGTCTCCTTTTCCCTTGAATCAGCCAAGCCAAACTTGGAGCTTTGACAAGGAACTTCCCTAAGAAATGACTGATGGCACAGGCCGGGCGCGGTGGCTCAAGCCTGTAATCCCAGCACTTTGGGAGGCCGAGGCGGGTGGATCACGAGGTCAAGAGATCGAGACCATCCTGGTCAACATGGTGAAACCCCGTCTCTATTAAAAATACAAAAAATTAGCTGGGCACGGTGGTGCGTACCTGTAATCCCAGCTACTCAGGAGGCTGAGGCAGGAGAATTGCCTGAACCCAGGAGGCGGAGGTTGCGGTGAGCCGAGATCGCGCCATTGCACTCCAGCCTGGGTAACAAGAGCAAAACTCTGACTCAAAAAAAAAAAAAAGAAAGAAATGACTGATGACCAGAACAAAACACAACCAAGGGTGCACATGGGCATGCACGGGTGTCCTGCCCAGAGACGGCTAAAGCCAGCCCCCAATTGGCCTGGCCACACTGCTCTCCAGTGACACAGATGTATGCTCCTCCTCTTGAACTTGGGTGGGAAACCCCGCCCAAAAGCCCCCTTTGTTATTAGGCAGTTCTCCTTCCCTGACTCCCCAGGCGAGGGCTGGAGCAGACCCTTGTAGTAAAGGCGGCCCCAGGGCTCCTCTAGCCTCATATCCATGCCCTCACAGAGCCATGCCCTGGCATCTCTGCCCTGTGTCTTTCATATCTCAAGTCTGCTCAGGGTATTTCCTCAGCCTGAAAGCTTCCCCAACCATCTGCCAGAGAACTCCTATGCATCCCTCAGAACCCTGCTCAGACACCATTACTTTTGTGAAGGCTTCCGCCCCATCTTGTCTTTCCCAGAATTGATCGCTGCCCCTTCTCCTGGGCTTCTATAGCACGTCGTGTCATCTGCTGGAGTGCTGCTGTTGTGTCAGACTTGTGCATTTGTGTCTGCCTCCCCAACAGACTGTCAGGGCCTTGTGGTCAGGGACTGAATCTTGCCCATTTACATATGCTCCACGTCTAGCCCATCATCCTGCTTGGAGCAAGTAGGCAGGTGCTCAATAAATGTTTGTTGCATAAAGGAATGTCTGGAGAGCTGGATGGGGCACCATGAAGGGGGCAGGGAGTGGATACAAGTCACCGCTCAAGCTTCTGGGTGGTCCCAGGGTTGGGGGAAGGTATAGACTCCCATGCTCCTTGGCTGCACCATGGAAGTGACCATTCTTCATGGGGTCTTAAGAGGGACAAATGTTCTGGTGAATTCCTCCATGGGCGTTGCTGCTATGTGCCCGTGGCCATGTTAGGGTGGAAGGGGGAAGACATGGTGCCGCCCCCTCAGGGGACCTACTTGACAGTGTTTGGGGAGACTTGCCCTGTCCAGTGTCTGAACCTCCTTTTCCTTCTCTGCTGTAGTCACCATCATCACTAACACTTCCCCCCACCACCCACCCTGACTCCATTTGCTGAGTCTCACTCACCACCTGGCGACAATGAACCCTCATCTGCCCACCTCCCATCAGCCACCTGGTGGTGGTGGAGGATGATGAGGCTCAGGCCGTTTTCTCCTGGAACTGCAAAGCCTTATACGGTCTTATTCATACATGATTGCAGAGAGGGGCACCGGGAACCTTCCCAGCTTTAGTAAAGGAGAGACTGCGGTCCTGGGAGGGGCTGAAGGATGTGTGAGTGGAACCCCAGCTCTCTGATCCTGGTTTCTCCCCAACTCCAGCATGAAATGAAATCCAGAAGCAGCCCTTTCTCACCATCTTTGGGGATTCTGTCCCTGCTACCTTAGTCTTCTTCATATTTTCTTTTCTTTCTTTCTTTTTCTGAGACAGAGTCTCACTCTGTAGCCCAGGCTGGAGTGCAATGGCGCGATCTTGGCTCACTGCAACCTCCGCCTCCCAGGTTCAAGCGATTCTCCTGCCTCAGCCTCCTGAGAAACTGGGATTACAGGTGCACACCACCACACCTGGCTATTTTTTTAAAAAAAAATTTTTAGTAGAGATGGGGTCTCACCATGTTGGTCAGACTGGTCTCCAACACCTGACCTCGTGATCCGCCTGCCTTAGCCTCCCAAAGTTCTGGGATTACAGGCATGAGCCACCACGCCCAGCCTAGTCTTATTCATCTTAATTACAGTCTCCCTGTTCTGAGGAGCCAAAGGAGAAAGGGACTCGGGGAAAGAGGAGAAGGAGCTGGTGACGGGTAGGAAGGTAGGCAGTGTCATGACCTGAAACGGTGTGACGACTGCTGACTTCCCTTTCCTAGCTTTGAGCTGACGAAGGGGAAACGGTGTTGCCTCAGCAGTCTCCTCCGTCAGAGCCCTCAGGCACAGACTGCCCTTGTCTGCCACCTCAGCCTCAGTCTTGGCCCGCCTGGTCCCCAGCGCCCTCACCTCTGGCTGATGCAGGAGGACCTGCCAGACACAGCCAGGTGTATCACAGATGACTATAGTCATCTCTCCCAGGATCCTGCCTCTCCCGCCTCCTGCTTTTTTCCCCCGAGCTGTCTCCTTATCTTCTCTTGTCTGTGGGTTACTCCTGGACCCTGGGGTTAGGAGTTGGAATCAGGCTGTTAGCAATAAAAGGGTTTAAGTTGACTTATTTTCCTTATCAGGCTTAGTAAGTGAAGTGACTTGCTAAGGTTCATAATTCTTACAGAACCAGCCATGAACCCAGGTCCCTTTCTGACTCACCCTGCCACGCTGTGACACATGCAGTCTAAATGGCAAGGCTGGGGCAAGAACCCATGTCACCTGCACTTGGAGTCCAGTGACCCTTTGGGTTAAGCATGTGCCTGTGTGTGTGTGTGTGTTTCGTGATGGGGGAGGAAGGTCACTGCTATCAGTAGCTGTTTTCTTCATCCTTTGTTCTACAAACCCTAACAGCTGATTCTGTCCTTCCTCGTCTGCCCCTCTCCTGTTTCTGCATCTCCTCTGATCATGATTTTTTTCTACCCCTGGAGGGATGATGGTCTCATTCTCACCTCCTCCACGAAACGTGCCAGTTTTTCATATTCCTAGATCCACCCACTTCTCACTGTCTTTTCTTTTTTCTAAACAACATTTTATTGAACAATTTAATACCACATGTGTCAATGTTGTAAAGTTAATGACTAAATAAGCATTCATCCTAAACATTGAGAAATATTCTGCGTTTGTGCCAGGCTATGTGTCATGGCTTTGGTACTTTTAGACTATTAGAAATACCTTGTAGCATTAAAAATGGGACATTGAAGTCTTTTTTTTTTTTTTTTTTTTTTTTGCAGCCCTCTCCCACACCACACTCGCCTGTATCACTTATCTTTCTGAAGTTGTTATTAATCATTAACACAACTAGCTGGGCACAGTCTTAGCCCCTCAGAAGGCTGAGGTGGGAGTCTAGCTTGAGGCCAGGAGTTCTAGGTTAGGTGAACTATGATTGCACCGTTGCACTTTAGCCTGGGTAACAGAGCAAGCCCCTGTTTCAAAGAAAAATTAATTGCCATCATGCCATCACTCATTGAATGCTTAATATATGGCAAACACTTGCTAAACACGTCACATGCTTGATTTAAGCATCAAGCCAGCTCTGTGAAGGGTACCAGCATGTTTCCCGGTTTTTAGAAGAGCAGACTGAAGTACTCGCTGCTTCATATTGGAAACTCGCACTTGATTCTAAGGCCCCTGCTTCTTCAAGAACTCTGCTTTGGGTTTGCTTCTACTGTCCCTGGGGTCTCCCTTCATGATGGTGGTGAGCTGCTTCCTCTCTGAGTCCAGCTTCAACCCTACCGTTCTCCAGAAGCTGGACGACGGGGTGGAGTGAAGTCAGCTCCCCTCGCAGTGCGGGACACCAAAGCGCCATTCTCATCTACAGATCACAGAGGGGAGGCCAGGAAGAGCCAGGGAGGGTGGTCTTGGGGCTGGGAAGTCATCTCAGAGGGAGAAGGGGTGAGGAGCTCTGATTTCAAGTTCCGAAGCTCTAGGACCTCCCTCTTCTCTGACTCCCTTCATTTCTAGCAGCCTCAGCTGCTGCAGGCCCTTGGATGGGGCTGGGTGTAGGGAAGGTCACTGTACCCAGAAGATAGTTGCATAAATGTTGTATCTTTGTTGTAGGATTCTTTTGGGAGATATCTGCATCAGTGGGGATGGCATAAAGTACCCAGAGTCAGGATGTGGGGTCTGACTCAAAGTGACAGAAAAAGTGGCAGTGTGTCTCTCATTAGCCAAAGGGGCCCTTGGACCGGGAGTCAGGAGTCTGGTGTTCTCTACTGGCTCTGCCTCCTGGCACACTGGGTCTCTGGACCTCAGTTTTCTTCTCTATAAAACCGGGAGGTTGGCCGGACACAATGGCTCACACCTGTAATCCTAGCACTTTAGGAAGCTGAGGTGGGCAGATCTCTTGGGCCCAGGAGTTCAAGACCAGCCTGTGAAACAGGGTGAAACCCCGTCTCTACAAAAAATACAAAAATTAGCCAGGCCTCGTGGTGGACACCTATAGTCCCAGCTACTTGGGAGGCTGAAGTGGGAGGATTACTTGAGCCCAGGAGGTTGAGGCTGCAGTGAGCTGTGATGGTACCATTGCACTCCAGCCTGGGAAACAGGGTGTATCCTCAAAACAAAAACAAAAATGAAAAACAAGCAAACGAAGAAATGAAAAAAACCTATGGGGTTGGAGTAGATGATCTCTAGGGTCACTTATAATTGATGTATTAGAATATTTTGGAAAAGGGCCTTGGGAATATATGAGGAACACCTGATGGAAATACCTTTATTTCCACAGCAGCTTCGTGTGTCTCATTGATCCCCACGGCATCACTTTCCACATGTAGGGGGCAGGCATTGTTACCACTATTTAATAAATGAGGAACCAGCAGAGGCTGAGGACAGGAGTTGCCTGATGCCCCATGATTGGTGGCAGAGCCAGGATCAGCAGTGGGGCAGTGGGGCACGGGGGACCTGGCCAGGCAGAGACTGGATGAGACCTGGGGTAAGTAGTGGCAGGGACCCAGTCAGGACAGAAAACGAGGGTTAAGACTTACTTTGAGGTTTGGATTGGACAAGTAAATTCCCAAGAAAGAAAGAGGCGTGGAGGCTAGCGAAGAACTCGAGTAAATAAAGCGAGTGCCAGCAAGGGACGTGGAGTACTTACGATGTGTCAGATACTTATCTGTATCTCTCCTGTCTGAACAAGTCCTTACAGGAACCCCAGGAGACAGGTTATCTCCACTCTGAATTGGAAAACACACCCAGAGAGGTTCAGTTATGTGACCAAGACCACCCAGCTAAGAAGCTAAGCATTCTGAACTGGAACCCAGTGACTCTGACTCCCAAGCTCTAGGTCTCTTCACTGCTGTGTTCCATTTGAGAAAGGCTGGTGATGGAGGAAGGCGCTTATTGTACCCTGGTGTTTGGTTGGGAGTGGTCAGATTGGTGGGTTCAGGGTGAAAGGCAGCCGGATCTGGGACTCCCGTGCTCGTGACTGGGGCTTACAAAGAGTTAACCCGCCTCCCGCCTCCTCCTCCAGCTCTTCCTGGTGCGCTGTTGCAACACCGCCTCACTCTGCCTCATTGTTCCCCTCCCACCTCCTCTCCCCTCCTCTCTGCTTTAATTTTCTCAGAATTCTCTGCACCCGGGCTCCAGTTCTAGCCTTTGGGGTTCAAGATCACTGGGACCGACCCGTGGTCTCTATGCCCGAGTCTCAACCCTCAACTGTCATCCCAAGACACTTGTGACGTCCTGGACAGACCGAGACGAGACTCGGGAAGCCTCCTGCGCTGCCACCGCCACACTGCCCTGAGCCCAAATGGGGGAGTGAGAGGCCATAGGTGTCTGGCATGGGCCTCCCCATCGTGCCTGACCTGCTGCTGCCACTGGTGAGACCAGGGAGAAAGGGAAGAGTGGGCTGGTGGGCGAGGCCCTGCCCGGCCGGCGTGGGCACTATCCGGGAGGGGGCTGAGCCTCTCCTGCCCCGGCCTGGCTCTGGCGCCAGCCTCAGGCCGGCAGGTCCTAACGTCAGCCGCTGCCAGTGTGGGGTTTCCCATTCATCCGACTCTTGGAGTAGGGGCTGCGCTGAGGCAGGGGAACTGGAGAAGTTCAACAGAGAGAGAGTAAAAGGAAGCCCTGGCCCCTGACAGCGTGGGAGTTTGCCGGAGTTTGCTGGAGCCGCGGGAATGGGGGCAGGTGATAGGTCCAGGGTGGGGCAGATTTGGCGGGGAAAGGAAAGGAGTGGGAGTAGGAAGGTTAGTGCTCCGGGAGCCCAGACGGTTCTGAATTCTGTCCCTCTGGTTAGCTGGCTGGCCTGGAGTGTGTCGGGCTGTGGGGAGGCCAGGTTGTCTGTGGAGCCTGGCCCAGCACCGCCCGTAGGGCAGGAGTAAGGCGGCTAGGGAAGTGGGGAGAGTGAGTCCAGGAGCGACGTGTTGGTGTGGTGGGTTTGGGATGCTCGTTGGGGAAGGTATTTGAGAATGGGCTGGGACACTGGATGGGGCAGGGCAACCCAGTGGACAGCGCCCCAGTGTCCTGGCCTCTCACCTGGGGACATTCCTTACCCTTCTGCCTGCTGGTAGGCAGGTGGCTGCTGTGGGACTGACTCTTCCCAGGGAGCTAGCACTACCCCCACCTGGAAAGTGTCCTTGGGCCTGTCCTCCAGCCTCCCCTCCCCCACCCCGCTTCCCACAGACCTAAACAACAATCCCTTGGTTTCTGACTCTACAGTTCAGTTTGGGGAAGTGGGTAGAAAGTTGTTTCGTCACTGGAAAATGTCCCTTTCTCTGACCTCGGCCTTGTTTCAGTGTATCCTTGATCATTCTCCATGTCTTGGTCAGGGAATCATCCCGTTCAGTCGCTCTGGGCCCATCAAATCGGGCCGATTTTCTCTGTCCTGTTGTGGCCTTGCCCTGCCCGGCCTCCGAAAGCTGTGCCTACCTCCTCTCTCTTATTCTCTTCCTCTCCCACCATTCCTTTCTTTCCAACAATCTCCCCACGCTCTCCTCAGACTTCCAAGAGCCTCTTTTTTGAAATCCTTTCTCTCTAGTCTCCTTGCACCGCCTCTCTGCTCCGCTCTGGTCCCACATTTCCAGCCCCAGGTCCCCAAGCAGCACGTCTCCGTCAGGGTCTGACTCTTCTTCTCCCTCCTCCTGCCTCCTTAGTTTCACCCCGTCTTCCCTTCTTCCCGCTGTCCTTCCCCCAGGGTCTCCCCACCAGACAGCTGCCCTGACATCCTGCTTCTGTTTTCTGTTTGGGGTGGCCCTGGCTCTCTCACGTACCAGCGGCATGAGCAAGAGCAGGTTTTATAACCTAACCTTCCATGCTTTCGTTTCTTTATCTCCAAAATGGGTGTCATAGTCATGACCTCATACTGTTTTGAAAATTGACTAGACTGATACATGTTAAGTGTTCCTTTGATTTATTAAGTGAGTGCTCTGGGCTAGACACCGTGATAGGTGCTGGGATTACAGCAGAGAACAAAATCCCTGCTTATAGCTTTGACAGTCCCTCAGGGGAATAGGCTGTAGCAAATAGAAAGCACTCAATAAACCCCAAGATCTTGACATTAAATAAAGTTTGTATATTGCTCTGATTAGTAGTAATTACTGGGTGGCTGCCTGTCTGGAAAACAGAGGGTAAAGGTAGCCTGAACAGGTAAAGGGAAGTGCCTGGGGCCCGGGGTGCTTCAGCCCAGGTGGGCTCATGTCCCCAGGGGACACGCTGTGCCTGAACTGTGATTAGAAGTGAGGCATCTCAGACAGGTGCCGTGGCTCATGCCTGTAATTCCAGCACTTCAGGAGGCCGAGGCATATGGATTGTTTGAGTCCAGGAGTTTGGGAACAACCTGGACAACACAGCAAAACCCCATCTCTACAAAAGATACAAAGATGGGCAGGGCATGGGGGGCATGCTTGTCGTCCCAGCTACTCGGGAGACTGAGCTGGGAGGATCGCTTGGGCCCAGGAGGTGGAGGTTGTAGTGAGCCCTGAACACACCACTGCATTCCATCCTGGTGGTGGAGGTTGCAGTGAGCTGTGATTGTGCCATTGCACTTCACCCTGGGTGACAGAGTGAGACCCTGTTTAAAAAAAAAAAAAAGAATGTCAAAAAAGAAGCGAGGCATCTCTGGAAGTGCTCATTCGGATCATGTCCACGACCATGGAAATGGTGTTTGGAGCCAGGTCCTGGAGATGGAGAGCAGTTCACACACTTGTGCGTGCAAGTTAAAGCCTGAAAGTACTGGTGCCCACTGGCTGGGCATGATGGCTCACGCCTATAATCCCAGCACTTTGGGAGGCTGAGGTGGGTAGATCACGAGGTCAGGAGTTCAAGAACAGCCTGGCCAAGATGGTGAAACCCCATCTCTACTAAAAATACAAAAATGAGCCGGGCATAGTGGCAGGAACCTGTAATCCCAGCTACTCAGATGACTGAGGTAGGAGAATCACTTGAACCAGGGCAGCAAAGGTTGCAGTGAGCCGAGATCAAGCCACTGCATTTCAGCGTGGGTGACAGAGTGAGATTCCATCTCAAATAAAAAAAGCCTGAACACAGATAAGGAAGTGTGTAGGGTGAATGGGAGCAGGAGAGAGGCTGGGAGACAGCTTCCATAACCCAGGTGTGAGGCAACCCAGGAATGCGGAGAGGATGAAGTCACAGAGGGAGGCCTGGCAAGATGAACTGACACATAGGATGGCAGCAAGGATAGGGACAGGGACCTGGGGAGAGAGCGTGGCAAGGTCTCAGCGTTTGTCCGGGAAGTCGATGGTGTGACATTTGTCTAGGTGAGGAGATGGATGAATTCCATCTGGGGCATGTTAAGAGTCAGGGGAATGGTCACGTGGAAGTCTGTACCTACTAAGCTAGAGCAGAGGTGCTCAAAGTTCCTTCTGCCTTTGTATCATTCAGACGCACTGTATTCACTCATCAGTGCTTCTCAAGAGGAGAGGAGCACACCAGACTCTTCAATATGCGTGTGTGTGCTTGTGTGTGGGGAGGTGAGGGATGGTATGAAAACTCTCCCCTGGAGATAAATATATTCCTACCAGGGTGCTGTCTCCTCACCTCCCTCTTTGGGGATCACTGGCTTCCACCAGATCCATTAGATGGATCAGTTGGTCCACATTTATCTGCTCCCGGTCTGGAGGCCTGGTTCTGGGAGCCGAGAGGACACCAGGGGAGGATAAGATACTTTCTGACCAAGACCCTCTTTGATCTCTCATCTTACAAGGTTCGTGGTCACTTTGGGGAGATCATATCTGTCACCCAACATAACCGTATTATGATAAGAGCCAAAAGTAGATAGGGTCAGTTCATATGATTCAAATTCACAGGGGCTGAGGGTCTAAGAAGCTGGGGTGGAGGAAACAGACATCATCAATGGAGGCTTCATGGAAGGGAGATGGGATCTCAACTTGGCCCTTGGAGGAGAAGCTGCCAGGACCTCCCCCGAGATCTTGACATTAAATGAACAGACATGTGAATGCAGGGGAAAGGAAGACTAATCGAGTCCCTGCAGGGTGGCTGGATCAGGGTCAGACCACAAGGTAGATCTCAGCTTCGCCTCCCCACTCTGCAGCCCCAGCACAGGAAGTCACACTTTAAAGCCTCCACTGGCGGAAACTGCGGGGGAGTTGGTGGGGTGTTGGGCCACCCCCTCAACTGTCTCTCCACAGGCACCCCAGCTTCCTGCCCTTCCCCTGCTCTAGGCTGGAGTCTGGGCCTGCAGAGCTCACCTCCTATTCCCTCTGTTTTGCTTCACTTATGCAACTGCTGAGGACTGGGCTCACTGGGCCAGATAGTGCCAGCAGTAGTGCCCACATGGGGGGAGTCTGAGGGCCCTGGCTTCTAGGGGTCAGGGAGGGCTGACCTGGAGCATTCTGGGGGCCAGGGGATGCCTGGGAAGCAGGACCAGTTCTTCCATCTGGCATCACTTCTTGCCTGCTCCCTTATTCCTGGAAGTGGGTGCTCAGGGCTCTGGAGCCTTTCCTGTGCTGCCAGTGGGCTCGGGGAGGGGCTGTGGACACTCAGAACTGGGCTTATTTCCTAGGGATTGTCTGGGGACCCCAGGGAGGCCCCCAAACCCAGCACAACTGGCCAGAGCCAGCCCAGCTGTGGGAATGCGGTGAACCCAGGGTGGGAGGGCAGCCTTGGCCTGCTTCCTACTGGGACTGGGGAAAGTCGGGGGCTGGAGTGAGAGCTCATTGAATGGGTTTAGCTGTTGGAGACTTGTTGAACTGGTAGAAGAGTGGGGCGGGGCCTCAGTTCAAGGATACTGAGGGGCAAGGAGGAGCCAAGTGGTCCTCAGGGAGGGGAGGGCACTGACCTGATGGGTGGAAGCCAGGGTCAAGGGAGACTTCCCTTTGGGATGGAACGGGGAGAGGGAGGCATTTCCCGGAACAAGTGGGCCAAGTGGGACAGGGGTCTGTGGCCTGGCTCTTTGAATGGAGAGGGGTTGAAAGGGGGTTGAGTGGGGATGGGAAGGAGGGACTGGGTCATAGGAAGAAGGGATTGATGGAGTCCCACGCGCAGGCTGGTGCCTTCTGCCTTTCTGCTGACTCACGACCCTGAGGAGCTGGGGAAGCTGCTAGTTCCCTCTCCCCCTCCCTAGATCTCCCTCCCTCTGGCCTGAGTCACTGGGCGGAGTTGCTGGGAAAAGATTTCCCTTTCCCGGATCTGACTTAACCCCCAGAGTACTGGAAAGAAAAGGGAACACGTGACCTGAGAAAGCCTCTCTCCCTCTCTCCCTCCTTCCAGGGAGGCTCATCCCCCACTGGCCAGAGGTCCCTGTAAAGCTTCCTTCAAGGCTGTCTGGGTCTTGCATCCCCCAGTTCTTCATCCTGACTCTGTCTCTGCCTGTTGACTCTGCCTCAAGCTCCCTGGATGGGGTCCAAAGTGCCAGTGACCTTAGATGCCCCAATGTCTTCTTCGGGGAAAGGAACCACACTTTCAGGATTGGGAACTTCTTCCCATCACCACCCCAAGCCCTTCCTGTTGCCCTGGACGCCCCAGGCCTATTTCACGGGAGGTGGCACGGTGTTGGCTGGCGTGGGCTGGGAAAGGTTGCTGTCCTCTGAGCGGGTGCGCACACCTCCGCCGGCCAGGGCTGGGGCTCTGCTGTGTTTGTTCTGTTTGGCTTCACATGTTTGCGGCTGAGGCTTGGGCTTCCGGGCCTGCGCAGCTGCAGCTGCAGCGTCTCCCAGTGGCTGACTCAGGGCGTGACTGGCCTCCTACTCGGAAATGTGGAGCTGGAGAGGCTGGGCAGCTGTGGGCTGCCTGGGCCTCCTTCCCTGGCCTGGGGTTTCTGTTGCCTGGTGAGTCCGTTGCTCCCCAGTGTTTAACAGACGTTGAGGACACCCTCTTATCTTTACATAAATTGACTCTTATAGCAGAGAAAAAAAAATCGAAGCCCAGGGAAAACCAGAAATGAAACTGGCAGAGATCAAAGTCCCAGGCTGGAGCTAAATATTCACTCCTGGCTTTGCTTTCCTGGCACTGATGCCAGAACAGGGCAAGCCGTTTAGCTGCTGCGGGGTTGGCCTGAGGCTGTAAAGCATACCTTCCAGAACACCATGGTGTGCAGGGGACCCCCCAGCACGCCCTCAGCTCTGACCTGACCCTCATCCAAGCTGGGTCACCAGCCTTGGCCAGCAGTATTTGTCTGTGACCTGTACACCTTTGCCCACTCCTGCCCCCATCTCAACTTCATCTCCCATCCACCCATCCAGGACCCACAACCTTTCCCTTTTACTCCCCTCCCCATTTGTCCTTGCCAACCCTGGGTGTTTGTGTAGATTATGAGGTGGAGGGGATGGACCAGGGAATGTGAGGGCAGGAGGCCAAATAAGGTTTGATAGGAACGGGTAAATAAACTTCCTTCTGCTTCTGCCCACTCCCCAGGAGTGGTGCTCACAGGAACATCGCTTGCCCCCACCAGCAGCTGACTTTTCGGAAAGGTTTTCATGGTGTGACATACTCCCGGGATGCACACAGATCCTCACTGTTTACCTCTGTGAATGTTCACAAAGCGATCCCACTGTGAACCCAGCACCCAGGTGTAGAAACACTGCCCCAATCTTCAGGGCTGCTTGTTGGAAGAAAGGGCCAACAAGCCCTGAAGTAACCTGCCAATTCCCAATCAAAAACACATCCTTTCAGCATCTGCCCCGTGTCCAGCACTGTTAGCAGCTGTCGGGGATTTCACAGTGAGGATGAAATACAGTGCTGTAATCCTAGCACTGTGGGAGGCCAAGGTGGGAGGATCACCTGAGCCCAGGATTTTGAGACCAGCCTGAGCAACATAACAAGACTTTGACTCTACTAAAAATAAAAAAAAAATTAGCTGGGCATGGTGGTGCATGCCTGTAGTCCCAGCTACTCTGGAGGCTAAGGTGGGAGGACCGCTTGAGTGTGGGTAGTGGAGGCTGCAGTGATTGCATCACTGCACTCCAGCCTGAGCAACAGAACAAGATCCTGTCTCAAAAAAAATAAATAAATAAAATAAAAAAATACAGCTTAGCTCTGAGGCCTACTAGCTTCGAGTTGAGGGAACAAAAATGAACACACAGGAGAACCAGAGAACAATGAAGCATCGGATTATGTGTCCCAACTGTCTAAGTTTCCAGGAAGAACTCTCAACTTTGTGGGTGGGGTGGCCTGGGGAGAATGTTTCATGGAGGAAGGACTTTAGCTGGGAGGTTTTAGATCCACTGCCCCAAGCTTCCCTTCCTCCCTCTCTTGATGGTGACTTCTCTGTCTGATTCTTCCCCAGGTGCTCCTGGTGCTGTTGGTGGGAATATACCCCTCAGGGGTTATCGGACTGGTCCCTCACCTCGGGGACAAGGAGAAGAGAGATAGTGCGTGTCCCCAAGGAAAATATATCCACCCTCAAAATAATTCTGTTTGCTGTACCAAGTGCCACAAAGGTAGGAGAAAGTGGAAATGGTGAACGTCCTCAGGTCTGGGGCGCTGCTGCTTCTGCTTCTTTCAGCTGTTCTTCCCTAACTTTGCTTCCTCTCCTGGGCTGGGATTTTCTCCCTCCCTCCTCTCCTAGAGACTTCAGGGTGGAGCGATGAGAACTATATGGGGTGGTGCTGGAAGGAACTTGAGAGAGTGAGTTCCCAGCAGGAAGGGTTCTGCTGTCATCCCCAGCATGGGGCTCCTTCCCTGAGCTCTCACCCGCAGCCTAACTCTGCTGCCCCGTTCACAGGAACCTACTTGTACAACGACTGTCCAGGCCCGGGGCAGGACACGGACTGCAGGGAGTGTGAGAGCGGCTCTTTCACCGCTTCAGAGAACCACCTCAGACACTGCCTTAGCTGCTCCAAATGCCGAGAGGGTGAGTGTGCACAGGCTGGAGAGTCAGGCAGGGCTTGAGCGCTGTGTGCCTGCCTGTGTGCGGGCAGGTGGGTGTGGGCATGTGTGTTGGTGGGACACTGCTGGGTGTGAGTGTGTGTTAAGAGACAGACACACACATAGGGGCATGTCAGGAAGGGGATGCAGGGACGGGGATGCAGGACTCACACCCCATCTCCTCCCCGCACCAGAAGTGGGCCAGGTGGAGATCTCTCCTTGCACAGTGGACCGGGACACCGAGTGTGGCTGTGGGAAGAACCAGTACCGGCATTATTTTAATGAAAACTTTTTCCAGTGTGTCAACTGCAGCCTCTGCCTCAATGGCACCATACATATCCTCTGTGAGTGCAGCTCTCCCGATCCCAAGCCCTCTCCCCACCCCAGGGGCTGGCCCCTTCCCCATGCCACGGCACTTCCTTTTCTTCCCCCTCCCGTAGTCTGTGGGTCTGACAACCAGCTCCTCTCGGCTGCCCCCACCCTGTCCCTCATCACTTCCTCCGTCCTGTGGAGTGGGGGTGCAAGGCGCTCCTCCTTTAGCTGTGCGGCACTTCTCCCCACAGGCCAGGAGAGACAGAACACCGTGTGCAACTGCCATGCAGGGTTCTTTCTAAGTGAAAACAAGTGTGTCTCCTGTAGTAAGTGAGTATCTCTGTGAGCTGCTGGGCACTGGATGGTAGCATGGGTTGGGATGGTGACTGTGGGGGGAGCCACTAGCAGGGCAGCGGATGCCAGGATGCCCCAGAGTGCTCAAGCTCCTACTGGCTGAGTGGGAGACACTTCGTTAAGACACCAGACAGTCCTTCCCCTTGCTCTTCAACTCTTAAGAAGTATTTGAGGATAGAAGATCATGCCCTAAGGACTTGTAGCCCTTCCAACTCAGATATGTAGATTCTTGGGCCATAGGATCTACCATAGTTCATTGATTCTAGGACATACACTCTCACAGCTCTGAAATCAGACTGCATCTTCCTATAATTGATGATTCATCATGGTTTCATTGGCAGCTTTGTGTGTGTCTGGGTGGTGATGTAAAGAAAGGCACCCTTTATTCTTGATGGCATCTTCGGTTTGGTGCAATATGGTATTTCCTCCTTAGTCACTTTGTCCAGGCCTCCTCATTCCTGGCTCTCCAGAGGCTGTTCTTGTCACTCACTTGCAAAGAATAAACTCTGAGGGCTCTCAGAGTTTGAACCACAGCATAGACACTGGCTGTGTGACCTTGGGCAAGTTTCTCAACATCTCTGAGCCTGACTTTTGTTTTCTTCTTTTTTGAGACAGGGTTTCACTCTGTCACCCAGGCTGGAGTGCAGTGGTACAACCATGGCTCAGCCTCCACCTCCAGGGCTCAAGTCATCCTCTTGCCTCAGTCTCCTGAGTAGCTGAGACTACAGGCGCGCATCACTATGCTGAGCTAATTTTTTATTTTTTGTAGAGACAGGGTCCTACTATGTTGCCCAGACTGGTCTTGGACTCCTGGGCTCAAGCGATCCTTTGCCTCGGCCTCCCAAAGTGCTAGGATTACAGGCATGAGCCACCATGTCTGGCCTGGGCCTTACCTTTCTTATATTGACAGTAAACATAATGACATTCATTTGGTGAATTTGTGAGAACCAAAAACAAAAATAAACAAAACCTACAACATGTCTGACCCAAAGCTATTTATTTTCCATTAATCTTCATCTTTTTTTTTTTTTTTTTGAGACGGAGTCCCACTCTTTCACCCAGGCTGGAGTGCAGTGGCGCGATCTCGGCTCACTTCAACCTCTGCCTCCCAGGTTCAAGTCTTCTGCCTCAGCCTCCCGAGTACCTGGGATTATAGGCACCCGCCACCATGCCCAGCTAATTTTTGTGTTTTTAGTAGAAACAGGGTTTCACCATGTTGACCAGGCTGGTCTCAAACTCCGGACCTCAGGTGATCCACCCACCTCTGCCTCCCAAAGTGCTGGGATTACAGGCATGAGCCACCGCACCTGGCTTCATCTCTTCTTGAAAGCACTTTTATATACCATTCCATGTGGTTCTCACCATGAGCTTGAGAGGTGGGCTAAAGTGCCTCTTCCTGTTTTCAGCTTCCTGCTGGGAACTCACTCTCTCAAGTTCCTTCCAGCACCACCCCATATAGTTTTCATCGCTCCACACTGTCCAGTGACAACGCCCAATATGGAAGGTCTGCTGGTCCTACAGGGTGCTCTCTGGCTGCCCCAGCGACATGTATCTTAAATTTTTCACATGCATGTTTGACCCCCCTCCCTGAAGTCAGGTATTGTAATTAGCAGTGTCATTTAAGAAAAAGCCCTTTTTTTTTTTTTTTTGAGACGGAGTTTCACTCTTGTTACCCAGGCTGGAGCGCAATGGCGCGATCTCGGCTCACCGCAACCTCCGCCTCCCGGGTTCAGGCAATTCTCCTACCTCAGCCTCCTGAGTAGCTGGGATTACAGGCATGCGCCACCATGCCCAGCTATTTTTTTTGTATTTTTAGTAGAGATGGGGTTTCACCATGTTGACCAGGATGGTCTTGATCTCTTGACCTTGTGATCCACCCGCCTCGGCCTCCCAAAGTGCTGGGATTACAGGCGTGAGCCACCACGCCCGGCCAGAAAAAGCCCTTTAACCTCTCTTTGCCAAAGGATTCTCATCAACAAAACAGTGATGAAGCAATCCCAAGCTAGCTAGTTACCTTCTCAAGCACTTATTAAATCAGGTATAACGATTTTGCTTAATCCTCAAGCCTGAGATGGGGGTGATCCCTGTGGTGATGAGGAAACCGAGGCTTTGCGGTTATTGGCTTGCCTAGATTCATGCTGCTAGCCAAGGAATGGACTGGAATTTACACCCTGACCCTGGCTGCTTTTCACATTTTCTACACAGCCTTTTCGAGATCCCTGCCAATTCTAAAATTAAATGATTTGTGATCAACTGTGTTTCATTCTTCTGCATCAGTTCCCAAAACAAATTATATCAAAAGACAGCAAAAATATTTGTAAAGAAAGGATGTCCAGCAGTCCGTGTTGTTGTTTTTCTGTGCTCCTCCAATGGTAGAGCCTCTATTCACCAGTGCCACCTCTTCTTTTAGCTGTAAGAAAGACCTGGGCTGCACGAAGTTGTGCCTACCCCCGACTGAGAATGTTAAGCGCCCTGAGGACGCAGGTGAGGAGAAGTGTCCCGGTACCCATGCTCACCTGCCCTCTCTTTCTCCTTACTCCACACGTCCATCCATCCCACCCATCCATCTACCCCTGTGGCCTCCCTCTGCCCCTTCCTCTGACCGCCACCTGCTTTGTCTCCAGGCACTGCTGTGCTGTTGCCCCTGGTCATCTTCTTTGGTCTTTGCCTTTTATCCCTCCTCTTCATCGGTTTAATGTATCGTTATCAACGGTGGAAGCCCAAGCTCTACTCCATTGGTGAGTGGGCTTTGGGAGGGAGAGGGAGCTGGTGGGGGGTGAGGGAGGAGGTGTGTGGGTGCGATGGACAGGTGTGGAGGGAGGTGAGGAGTGTCCTCTCAGTTCACACCGCTGGGGACTCTGGGCAGGAGGTGGCCCTGGATGGCTGGGGAGAGGTCGAGCTGCATCAGTAGCTCTCTTGTCCCTGGGGCCACATAAGCCCTGAGGCATGTCACCACAATTCCCCACTGCCAGCTGAGTCTAGGGCGCAAGGGCTGAGAGAGGAAGTGAAATTTATGATGCTTTGTTTCTTTTTTCTCAGTTTGTGGGAAATCAACACCTAAAAAAGAGGTGAGATGAAATCAGGGAGCTACTCCCAAATGTCCCTGACTGTTCCTTATAAGTGCCTATTCAGCTCCCCTGGAAACATCCTTCACCTCCTGGGGGCTCCCCTTATTCCCTCTAAGTCCCACCCCCCCATCCAGAATAAAGAGGGGAGGGGCGGGGGCTGGTTTTTGCTCCCCCATTAATGCTGTCCCGCCTTCTCTCTTTCAGGGGGAGCTTGAAGGAAATACTTCTAAGCCCCTGGCCCCAACCCCAAGCTTCAGTCCCACTCCAGACTGCATCTCCACCCTGGGCTTCAGTCCCATGCCCAATTCCATCTTCACCTCCAGCTCCATCTATGCCCCTGGTGACTCTCCCAACTTCGTGGCTCCTCACAGAGAGGTGGCACCACCTTACCAGGGTGCTGACCCCATCCTGGCCCCAGCCCTCGCCTCTGCCCTCATCCCCACCCCGCTTCAGAAGTGGGAGGACAGCGCTCCCAAGCCACAGAGCGTAGACAGTGAGTTTCTCCTGCGGCTGAAGATGGAGGTGGGGGATGGGGGGATTGGTAGGGGAGAGGTGGGAGGGTCACGGGCTGCGCTCCCAGAGAGGACTGGAAAAGGCGGAGGGCGCGGGGTGCGGGCGGGGTCTGGGGTTGCCACCCACCCGAGGCTCACCAGCCCGCGTCCCCGCAGCCGACGACCCCGCGACGCTGTACGCTGTGGTGGACGGTGTGCCCCCGCTGCGCTGGAAGGAGTTCGTGCGGCGCCTAGGGCTGAGCGACCACGAGATCGAGCGGCTGGAGCTGCAGAACGGGCGCTGCCTGCGAGAAGCGCACTACAGCATGCTGGCGGCCTGGAGGCGGCGCACGCCGCGGCGCGAGGCCACGCTGGAGCTGCTGGGCCGCGTGCTCCGCGACATGGACCTGCTGGGCTGCCTGGAGGACATCGAGGAGGCGCTGTGCGGCCCCACCACCCTCCCGCCCGCGCCTGATCTTCTCAGATGAGGCTGCGCCCCGGTGGGCAGCTCGAAGGACGGTCGCTACGAAACCCCCTTCCGACCCCCCTTTTTTCTGGAGAGGAGGGGTGCTGGAGGAGCAGGCAGGAGCTGGCAGCCGCCTACTTGGTGCTACCCTCTAGATGTACATAGCTTTTCTCAGCTGTCTGAGCGTCGCCGACAGTCAGCGCTGTGCGCTGCGTGCGTGGAGAGAGGTGTGCCGCGGGCTCAATAGCCCGGGAGAGGCTGAGCGTGCCAAGAGCCTGAGTGGGTAGTTTCGGGGATGAGGGGCGCTATGCCTCATGTCTCTTTTGGGTGTTCTCACCAGCAAGACTGCTCGGTGACCCCTGGTTTCTCCCTGAGCCTTTTTCATAATAAGCAGTCTTTTTTTTTTTTTTTTTTTTTAAGCAATCATGTTACACTAATAGAAACTTGGCGCTCCTGTGCCCTCTGCCTAGACAAGCACAGAGCAGGATGAACTGTCCCAAGGGATGGGTGAGCACAGAACAATGGGGCCTTCAGTTGGAGCTGTGGACTTTTGTAAATGCACTAAATCTCGGAAATTAAAGCTCTGCTCTTGGAGAGAATGGTCTGTCTGGATGGGAGGTGGGGCAGAGGCCCAGATCCTGAGGGGTGAGCTGGGAAAAGACCTGCACTAGGGCCAAGTAGCCCACCACCACCACGCCAACTGACAGAGGAGCAGCAGGTTCTCTTTCTGTCCTCCCTTATCTGTTGCCCAAGCTGGAGTGCAGGGGTGCCACCAAAGCTCACTGCAGCCTCCAACTCTTGGACTCATGGGATCCTCCCACCTCAGCCTCCAGACATAGGCGCACCACCACACCGGGCTAATTTTTAAAAAATTTTTTTGTAAAGACAGGATTTCCCTATATTGCCCAGGTGGGTCGGGAACTCCTGGGCTCAAGGGATCCTCCACCTCGGCCTCCCAAAGCTCTGGGATTATAGGCAAGCATGCCCAGCCAGGGCAGCCATTTTTATGCACAAGGGGTCAAGTTTCTGTGGGGCTCAGGTGCACCTATGATACATAAATTTACAGTTCTTGATCCCCAAAGTCCTCAGAGCAGGAGGCAGGGTGACTGCGCCAGGCTTCGTTTGGGAAATGTGGGCTTTGAGGTAGAGTCCAGGATGCCGGAGGGTGACCAGCACTGCTGGTGAGAGATTTCCTCTGGGAGAGATGCATGTCAAAGGTCCTCCGCGTTCCTCACACCTCTCTGAAAAGACAGGAGGGGGTGTTAGGTGACAGTCAGTGGCAGTGGCTGAGGTCAGGTGAAGAGTGAAGTGGAGAGCCCTTCCTGCCTCACTCCCTGCTCCTGTACTGCCCTCTTTCTATACTGCACCCCCCATACAGACGTCCCCGTCTGCCCCCTCCCAGGCCAGCTTCCCTCCAGCTCTTACGATGTGGACAGCGGGGTATCCAGCTGAATGATGTGGGCCCCCCGCATCCTCTGCAGCTGGGCCAGAGTCAGCTTCCGTGGCCTGCTGTCCCGGGGCTCCACAGCCCCCTCAATCCTTTGGGTAGCCAGCTCCTCCCGGATCTCTCTGAGCATGTCCTCAGCCCGAAGCGGGCGCAGGGATGTGTGACCTGCACCCAGGAAGAGAGGCCCCTCTTCCTCCTCCCCTGAGGACTCCCAGGGGCTCTCCCCGGCAGAGTCAGCATGGGTTGGGGAGGAGGGAAGCTGGCTCCGAAGCCAGGCCCTGTGCAGTGTTTCCACCACTACATTCCCTGGCACGGAGGTCCCATCTTCTTCCTCAGACCAGGTTGGTGGATCTCCCCGGGGAAGACTGCCTCCTTTTCGGATTTCTTCTGGCAGTTCGGGGGCACTTCGGCGTTGAGGAGCTTGGGAGTCGGGAGGCTGGGGACGCAGAGGGATGGCCCGGAGGTCCAGGGTGGAGAAGGTGAGACGAGGGTCCCGCCGAAGGGCTCTTTGGCGTAGACGGCTCAGTGGGGAGCGGGACCCCGTGGGGGTACCTGGGATCAAAGTGCCATAGCCAGAGTCTGAGGTATCATCTGGCACAGAGGGAGCATCGTCATCCGTGTCTTCCGTCACCACCAGGTGGGGGATGATGGTCGAGATTTCAGGAATCCTACAATTAATGGCGAAGAGTCAGATGCATAGGGGTCAAGTTCAAGTCCAGGGAGGTTCCCTTGATCACTACATCCAGAAACAGCCCCTCCTCCAAACTTATTTTGGTGTCGTCTTTCCATCTCACTGTGATGGGTTTTCTCATCTGGCTCCCTAGATTTTAAGCTCCTAAGAGAGCACAGGCTGCCTCTAAGCTGTCTTATCCATAGCACCTGGTCCAGGATCTTGTATGGAGTGGGTGGTCAGGTTTTTGCTGAGTGGTTCCTGAACTTACCTGATGTTATCCTAAGGGATTGATTCTTCTTTTCTCCTTAAGCATGCTGCCAAGCAGCGGTGCTATCCTAAATGAACCTCTCATATTCCCTGGGGATTTGGCAGCTCTGATCTTCTGCAAATCTACACCCACCTTCACTCTTGAGCCTGCTCCTCTCGGGGTGCTCTTGTGTGGCTCTAGGCTGGCTAACCCTGTAGACTGTCCATGCCCTGCCCCCCACCCCCAACACAACTGGTACCGACCTTCCCTACCCCACCCAATAGACTGCGTTCCTCTGTCTATTCCCGATTCCACCAAAAGTGTACCGTAATACCATTTCTCAGCCTTATGGCTTCCTCCTTTTCCCCTCCCTGCCTGCGTCCCCCTACTCAGGGAGGCCTTGTAGTCCATGTGAGTCTTACCTCCCTTCTGCACTGTTCTGAGAGCCCTCCAGGGAAGGCGTGGAGGGCCTGGTGCTGGGGGACTCCCTGTCCTGGTCCCTATAGAGGGCCAGGAGCTCCCTCTTCTGTTGGATGTACTCCTCTTCCTTCAGCTTCTGTAGGGTGGCCTGGGAGAGGACACCTCATTATTAAGCGCTCCCATTTACTGAGCACTTGCTGTTTGCCAGGCACCCTGCTAAGTGCGTTACACATATCACCTTATTTAATTTTTACAAAACCCCATTAGCCAGAGATTTTTACCCCTCTCTTACTACCAAGACATGGAGACTCTAAGGTTGAGTACTGCCCGAGGGGGTACTTCTTATAGTAAGAAAGTGGGGTAGTGTGGGGATTTGGTGGCACCAAACTCTGGAGCTGGTGTTGGGGGTGAGTGGGGTGAACAGAATGCCCCTTTTCCTACCTGTACAGGTCTTGTTTCTCATGCCCCCTTAGTAGACCCTTTATCAGGCCTTCCCCCTCCTTCAGGAAGCCCTCCCTGGTTGGTGGTGATGGTAGAGTAAGTGTTCTGAATTGGTACTGCTTGCTCCTTCAAGGGCATCCCTCTCCTACCCGCTGGGCCTCTGCCCTGAAGCTGGGAGGAGCAGGAGGGCAGAACATGAGCAGAGGTGGGCTTTGTCCCAGGCTGAGGACTCTGCTGTCCTTCAGAGGGAGGAAAGTTCCTAGAAGGTTGAGGAGAGGATGCATTGTATCGTCTGTCTTCCTCCCTCAGCAATTTCATACAGGTACCATCAGAATGAAATAGTGCCATCTGAATAAGTTTCAAAGATCTTTGCACATGTGGTCATTTGATATAAACCATGGCCCTTTGGCGTGGAGAACATGAATGGTAGCCCATTTCACAGATAAGAATCCTAGACCTAGAGAGGTGAAGTGACTTGCTCAAGGCCCCACAGGCGTGGAGAAGCACAGCTGGGACAGGCCCTTGCTTTTTGAGTCCTAGTTCAGTCACTGCAACACTTTCAAGGGCAGCCTTGAAGGGTAAAGAGTTACTGAAGGTCGTTAGCTTGGGGACGGGGAGGGGAAGGGGAGGGAAGAGAAGGCAGCAGAGCTGAGGCTGGAGGCAGAGACAAGCCTTGGCAAAGGGGAGGTACGGGTGGCTGCTGTGGGCAGCGCTGATATCAGCACTTGCTGGTGTGGCCATATCATTGTTAAAATATTGAAGTCTTCCGTGCTAGTAAGGAAATGGCTGCTGCCTGGGCCTCATCCACTTCCCCCATCCCCATGATCTAGCAACTAGGGGGTACGGTCTGGCACAGCAGAGGACCTCTAGTACAATGCTCCCTTCTGATTGGTTGATGCCCATGCCATACTAATTGTTCTCCCCAGCTTGAGGTATATGAGGCAGCAGCTCCTGGGCACCTGGACTTTCCCAAAACCTCTCAAGAAAGCCTGGGGGCAGCTGGGTCAGGGCAAGAGATGAAATGGATGAACACGGATAGGAAAATGACATCAGGGTTATATTTCCAAATCTGTTTTTTCTGGCTGTCCAGTCACTTATTCCCGAGGGTGACAGCAGTCTTATAAGATGTGGTCCATTGGCCAGAGCAGGGGAGGGTACCTGGGGACAGGAAACCTGTGAGGGCCAGGACCTGGGGCAGGATTCCCTCTTCCCCAGGCCTTATATCCCAGCTCCATGTGAAGTAGGGAAGGAGTGAGAGAAGGGAGCGTGGAGGGGCTGGGCTGATCTGCTTGTCTTGCTGGGGTGCCCTTTTGCCCCACAGGACCCAAATTCAGGTTTATGTTTGGGGTGCCAGGAGAGGGATGTTATGTGAAAGAAAAGAACTGGAAGGAAGCGGGGTTTCTGTAAGGGATGTCCAATGCCAGCGTCTCTGCTAAACTCCTTGCCTGGCCCCAGGAAGAGGCTGGAGGTGGGTAGGGGGAGCTCCGAGCACAGGGGGACGGGGCTAGGTCCCCGTCCGAGCACTAGGTGCCTCCCAGCAAACCCAAAGCCTCTCCAGCAACCCTGGGAGGATTTTCTCAGCTTGGATCACAGGAGAGACATACAGGGGGCAGAGGGGAGGACGGGGAAGGAAAAGGAAATTGGCACTTGAGCCAGAATATGACACCCCTACAAACCTGAGAATAGGAAGGGAGGGCCCCCAGCAGGATTCTTCTTCCTTTGTCCCCGTGTAGAGGAAATGCCTCCTTTCCCTGCTGTCTCTGGGGTGGCTCCTAGATTCACCCACTCTCCTCCCAGAACTCCCCAGTGCTGGACTAAAACTGAACTCTGAAAGGCACCCACTGACTTTCCCAGCAACGGATACAGATGCGTTTCCCCAGTCAGCAGCTGGACCTACCCAGGTCCCACGGACCATCCCTTTCTTCTAATGATGACAATGGCAAACATTTGTGGAGTGCCCATACAGTGCTGGGCCTTGTGGCCAGCCACTTACGGATGTAATTGTTCTGTCTGTCCTGCGTGCACTGAAGTTCCCCAGAAGAGGTGAAGTAACTCCCTGACAGCTTATGTGTCGGAGCTCAGGGGGGACTCGGGTCTCTCCTTCCAACCCTGGCTCTTAGCCTCCGCTGCTGCCTCCTTCAGTCTCCTTGCTTTAATTTCTTGGTCGCCGTCTCTGACAGCTCTTTCTGTTCCTGTCACTGTTCCTTTTCCTCTTCTCAGTCCCTGGGCATTCCCCAAGATTCAGTCTCTTCTCCCTGCAGCTCATTTTCCCTAACAGTGTGAGCCATCACAGCTAGATCTGGTAGGAATAAATTTACAAGTCAACATTTCTGCCAGGGTGAGAAAACAAGTCTGACCCCTGGGGATTGCTCTCTGAAAGGGACCAATAGAGATTCTACTGCCCTCTTCAGTTTATAAAGACGGATGGCTCTGGAGAGGATTCTCTAAGAATTTGGTGCGAGACAATAGCAGGAAAAGTAATTTCAAAGTTTCGGTTTTCTCTGCTTTGCTAAGGAAGGTGGGGAGCCTTGGTGCATATCTTGGTTATAGATCTTTACAGGTCTTTCCTGTTAGCCTGGAGTGAGACTACTGGGAGCTGAATTGTTTTGCATAGTAAAATACTGGTATTTTTTAGTAGCCCTGGGGACTCTAGAGGGAGAAGGTGAGGGTCTGGCAGTTGTTCCATGACTAAAAACCAAAAAAAGAAAAAAAAAAAAAAGGAGAAAGTTTTGAAGGTGGGAGTGGCAAAGAAAAAAGGCAGCCTGTCATTCACCCCCACTGGCTGTCCTGGGCAGTTGGGGTTCTAGGAACACAGAGGCCCTAGAACCCCAACTTTTGTCCTTGGGCTCCCCTTGAGCCTCTAGCCTTTAGGATATTTTTTTATTTGACTTTTTTTTTTTGAGACAAGGTCTCACTCTGTCACCCAGGTTGTAGTGCCGTGGTGCCATCATAGCTCACTGCAGGCTCAGCCTCCTGGGCTCAAGCTATCCTCCCACCTCAATCTCCTGAGTGGCCACCACCTCACCCAGCTAATTTTTTGCATTTTTTGTAGAGACAGGGTTTTGCCATGTTGGCCAGGCTGGATCTTGACCTTCTGGGCTCAAGCCATCTGCCCGTCTCAGCCTCTCAAAGTGCTGGGATTATAGGGGTGAGCCACTGCGCCTGGCCAAGAAAATCTGTTTAACCAACAGAACGGTGTCACTTGCCAGTCAGTCCAGCCTAGCGGAAAGTGTGTTTAGGCCCAGGCAGAAGTGGTGGAGAGAAGTCCCTGCCTTATAGAGGGGAGTGTGAACCGCGCTGGAAGCAGGGGACAGGGCAGATGGGAGGCCACTCTCAACACAAAACCCACCTGCCTCCCCTTGGGGTTCGTCTTTTGTCTTTATTTCTCACCTGAATTCCAGGTGTTTGTTTCTGTATTTCTCAAAGCTCCAAAGATATCTCCACTTGGGTATATCTTGGCTGCCTCAGTTTCAAAGCGCTGCTGTTTAAAACGAAATATTCCTACCCTAACCCACTTCGCTGAGGAAGCAATAACTAAATAAACACGTTTCCCTTTCCCTTTCTAATGAATGCATTTCTATCTGGGGTCCCATTGCCCATGCGGCCTTCCAGACAGAAACTTCAGGAGGCCAATCATGCTCTTTGCCCCTGGGTATCTGGAGTTCCTGGGCCTGTGCCCAGTGCTGGCGCCAGGCCGTGTGCCCAAGCTGAATGACAGCTTTGAATCTCCCTAGGAAGCAGGTACTGTTATTATCTGTTTTGCAGCTGAAGAAACTGAAGTTGAGGGAGGTCATATAACTTACCCAAAGTGTCACATGGCTAGGACCTGGTAGGACTGGTGTCTGAATGTGGATTTTTCTGAATTCAGTAAAGATTTTTTTGTTTTGTTTTGTTTTGTTTTTTTGAGACGGAGTTTCGCTCCTGTTACCCAGGCTGGAGTGCAATGGCGCGATCTCGGCTCACCACAACCTCTGCCTCCTGGGTTCAGGCAATTCTCCTGCCTCAGCCTCCCGAGTAGCTGGGATTACAGGCACGCGCCACCATGCCCAGCTAATTTTTTGTATTTTTAGCCACAGTATCCCTAAGGCTCCCCTGCCTCTTCCCTTGTTAGCTCCTTTCTTCTCCTTTGTTTTTGTCCTTTTTTGCAATATCTCCCTAAGGCTATGGCACTATACCTTCAATGTTTTTCACACCCAAGCTAGCACAATAAACTTCCTGCCACCTGATTTCCCGAAAACCGAATTCAAGAGGAAACACACCGATTTCACCATGTCATTCCTTGCTCAAGAATTCATGGCAGGACTACGCATGGTGGTTCACACCTGTAATCCCAGCACTTTGGGAGGCCGCGGTGTGCAGATCGCTTAAGTTCAGGAGTTCAAGACCAGCCTGGGCAACATGGCAAGACCCTGTTCCTACAAAAAATGCAAAATATTAGCCAGGTATGGTGGTGCACACCTGTAGTCCCAGCTACTCGGGAGGCTAAGGTGGGAGAATCATCTGAGCCCAGGAAGTTGAGATGGCAGTGAGTTGTGATCATGCCACTGTACTCTAGCCTGGGCTATGGAGTAAGACTCTGCCCCCTGACCAAAAAAAAAAAAAAAAAAAAAGGAAAAAGAATTCACGGTGGCTGTCTCTTGACAACCCTATTCAACTCAAGCCAACCAGGCCACATGGTGCTGCAGCTCTGAGGTTCTATAGTATCTGGCCTCTTACCATGCACTCACAAACCCTGTGCTCCAGACTTAGGCAGATATGATCATTATTCCAGAAATAAATCCAGCCCAAATGGTCCTCTGATTCCTCTGCCCATGGTCTTTCCCATCCTTAAAAGTCCAACTCAAACACCCTTCTCTGGCCATTCCACTCCTGTAGTGGGTTGAATAGTGACCCCCTCAAAAGATATATCTCATTCCTAACTTCTGAAACCCATGAACGTGACCTGGTTTCAAAAAAGCGTCTTTGCAGATTTGCAGAGATCCTAAGAGCTCAAGATAAGCTCTTCCTGGATTTAGGGTGGGCTCTAAATCCAATACTTGTGTCTTTCTAAGAGAAAGGAGAGGGAGATTTGGACACAGGACACACAGAGAGGAAGGCCAGGGGAGGACAGAGAAACAGACTGGAATTCTGTTGCCACAAGCCACAAAATACCTGGGGCAACCCGGAGCTGGAAGAGGCAAGGATGGATTCTCCCCTAGAGCCTCTAGAGGAAACTCAGCTCTGCCAGCACCTTGGTTTGAAACTTCTGGCCTCCAGGACTGTGAGAGAGTAAGCTTCTGATGGATTTTAGACCACCAAGTTTGTGGGACCTAATACAACCCCATTTGTGTCTCTCTCTTATTTTGAATTCCTCCTGCTTTTTATCTGCTCATATCACTCCCCTACCTGACCCCTTCACTGGCCCTCTGTCATCTATAGGACAAAGCTCACCTACAGGATGCCTTATCATGACATCCGGAGATCGGCATGACCTGGTGGCACCTACCCCCAGCCTCTCCCTGTTGTGTCTGCTCTTGCACTTTATACTGTAGCAATACCAACGGGGACAGTTCTGTCTCACACACAACCGTTTCACATTTCCGGCCTTTGCACTTTCTGCTCCTCCATGTGGAACGCCCTTCCCTCCCTCCCTTGACTCCCTGACATACTCCTAGGTATCCTCCCAACGGTGCTCAGACACCAGCTCCTCCATGTCCCTTCCCAACGGGCCCAGCAGACAATGCCTTGCTCCCTTCTCTGCCCTGGCTTTATTCTACATACGTCTTTCTATTATTTATGTACTAATTACTCTAACTAGGCTGCAGTACCTATATCTCGAGGACAGAAATGGCGGTTTATTCTCTTCTGATTCCCTAGCACCTAGCCCTAGTGCCTGTACTCAGCAAGTGCCCCATAAATGTCTGCGAATGGAGGATGACTTCTGGAAGTTAATCGTTCCAGGCTGCACACACCTTCAGAGGATGCCATGTCTTGGGCTTTCCCAGGGGCTGGCACAGTAGCTGGCCAACGGCTTTTTCCATCTTCTGATGGATGGTGGAGGCTCTGCCTCCCTCTTTGGGGCTCACCAGCTGGTCCAGTCTGAACTTGAAACCACCCAGCCTCTCTCTCCTCTTCTTCCTCCCCTCTGTGCTCCCATTTCCTTCCTCCTTCCCTCCCTGCTTTCTTTCTTTCCTTTCCTTTCCTTTGCTTTTTTCTTTTCTTTTCTTTCTTTTTGAGACAGGGTCTCACTCTGTCACCCAGGCTGGAGTGCAGTGGCACGATCTCAGCTCACTGCAACCTCCGCCTCCCGTGCTCAAGTGAGTCCCCTGCCTTAGCTTTCTGAGTAACTGGGACTACAGGTGTATACCACCATGCCAGCTAATTTTTGTATTTTTAGTAGAGACGGAGTTTCACCATGTTGGCCAGGCTGGTCTCCAACTCCTGACCTCAGGTGATCCTCCCGCCTCAGCCTCTCAAAGTGCTGGGATTACAGGTGAGAGCCACCGCTGTGCTCCCATTTCTGAGCTCCGGACCCCTGCCCATGCCTCCCCATTCCTGGCTTTCCCATACCTGGGCCTGCTGGGTCTTCTCCAGCCACTGGGCCCGGTCTGTAGAGCTGGGACAGTGCACAATGAGGGCGCTGGAGGCACACTGGAATTCGGTGAGGTGGATGAGCAGGAAGCTGTCTGCATGGAGGAGACAACCTTCAAGAGGCCAGCTTTTATTTGATCCCCATCCCGACCCCTCCTTCCCCTCGCTAAAAGGAGGGAGGGGAAAAGGCTCCCTGCAGGAAGGACTTACGAGGGTCTCGCAGGGGTTGGCACACGAGCTTCTCCAGCATAAGAGGGGGGCGGATGACCCTGGCTTTGTCCGCCTTGCGCTGGGGCTTGGTCACAAGGAGCACATCAGAGAAGAGGAACAGGTACACGTCCAGCTGGGGGTGGGGGTGCGGGGGAAAGAGACAGGGTCAGCTGGAGCCAAGGGCAGGGGTGGTCTGGGAGGAGGCTCAGGCGTGGTGCGCAGGCACACAGGGACACGCGCAGAGCCCAAATGTGGGAGTGGGCAGGGGCGTTGCTCTGGTCCCATCTCTTGCTTTACAAGCAGGGAAAATGGCTGGCTCAGGGTCACACAAATGACTGGAGCTTAGCCAGAACCACATTCTCTACCCAACACCCCTCTTCTCCCACTTCCCCCCGGAAGTTTCTGCCTCTTGCCTTCTCCCACCGTGCCCCATCCCCTCCACTCTGCCCACAGCACCCTCACCTTCCCTTCTCGTCCCTCCTTCACTCGCACGGGTCCTTCCAGCAGCAGTTGTCTGGTGTACTCAGGGGCAACCCCCAGCATGGGGGACATCAGGTCCAGGGTGGAGAATGGACGCAGGTTCTGAGGGACACACAGGGGAGGGGTCAGGGTACCTGGCAGGCTGCCTGGACTTCCTGGCCAAGGGCGGCTCCTGGTTCTGCCACCAACACCTTTCGGTCTCTATCCTTCCCCCACGGGCCAGAGGAAGCCTCCCAGTGTCTCTGTTTTACTCTGCTACCTCTACCCGTTGGGCTGTCACTACTGGGAAGAATGATAGACACCCTCGTGGCACCCAAGTGTGGGGTGTTCTGGCCTCCTCTTCACCAGTGTCGCTGGGACCTTGCTTTTTCTGCATCCCTTCCCTCTGCCCTCTCACCTTCTCCACCTCATCACTGGGTGGCTCCAGCACCTCGTAGGGCCCGATGCGTTGGGCTGCAGCCCTCAAGCTCTCTTGCTCTTCGCCCTGGCGGACCTGTCCATTGATGTGTCGCAGGAATGACTCCACAGCTTCGATCTAGGTGGAGTTGGGGGTGCGGGAGGAGGGACAGCTCAGCACCCCTCCCAACCAACACCAGCCACAGCACGGCTCCACACTGTCACAGACACACTAAGAAAGAGACCTGTTTCCAGTCCCCGACTCATCAGAGTCCTGGCCCCACTGGGGCACGTACCATGGCATTCAGGGCCTCTTGGGCTCGTGCCCCGGGGCTCCTCTTGAGCACAGCATGGAGCAGCAGTGGGTACTTGGTGATGCGCTGGTGGGGCTTGATGAGCAAGTCACCGAGCATCTGCCTCCCGGATCGCTTGTGCTTCTCACACCACTGCAGGGAAGGCGGGCAGGGCTCAGGGGTCTGCTACCTCCTGCCCTGCCTAGTGGTGAACTCAGCTTCAGGCTCAGCTGGAGACTGGCTGGCTAAGGGGCACCCGTCCCCCTCCCCGGCACCCCATCTCCCACCTGTACAAAGGCATGGAAGAGAGGGTTAGTTTCTTGCTGCTTTCGGGCGTAAGCCATGGTCTGTTTCACTCGGAGGCAGTATTGGACATAGGGCTGGAACCGCTGGCCAAACTGGAGAGACAGATACGGGAGATGGCGGGGAGAAGGCCATGCACACAGGCTCTGGCTGCAGGACCCAGGAGCAGGTGAAGAGAGCCTCACAGAGGCCCTTAGCACAGCTCCTGCCGGTCCCTCCCTCCCGGGATTGTTCTTGAGCCCAGGCCTCTCTCTCTGGATTCCAGGGAGGAGCGGAGGTCCCGACACAGACCTGGAGCTCTCTGAGCTCTCTCCATCCACAGAGCTACGGGGCCCTGCTGCTCTGGACTTCCTCTCCCACCATCAATAATTCAGCTGGGCCGTTTACAGAACGTCGTAGATCCCATTTCACCCGGGGATGGGGTGGTGACCTAAGGGTTTGCTCAGAAGCCTTGTTCCCCTGGAGGGGGTGCCTAAGGCTCCCAGGAGACACGCGCCTGTCTCTCTCTACCTCTCTACCCCACAGCAACGTTCCCCTGCAGGGCCCATGTTTTCCTGGCTAGGTAACATTGTAGAAGAAAGTCGAACTCCAGGCCCTCTCGCTTTCTCTTTTTTTTTTTTTTTTTTTGAGTCGGAGTTTCGCTCTTGTTACCCAGGCTGGAGTGCAATGGCGTGATCTCGGCTCACCGCAACCTCTGCCTCCTGGGTTCAGGCAATTCTCCTGCCTTAGCCTCCCGAGTAGCTGGAATTACAGGCACTCGCCACCGTGCCCAGCTAATTTTTTGTATTTTTAGCAGAGACGGGGTTTCACCATGTTGACCAGAATGGTCTCGATCTCTTGACCTCGTGATCCACCCGCCTTGGCCTCCCAAAGTGCTGGGATTACAGGCGTGAGCCACCGCGCCCGGCCCCTCTCGCTTTCTCTTGTCATTCTTCTCCATGCCCCGAGCACCTCCTGTGGCCTTTTACATCTGCCCAAGTCATCCTAAGGATCTCCTCACTTAGACCCATTTGCCGCACCCAGCTTTTGTAGTTGATGGGAGCCGAGGTGTGACCTTTCCCTGAGACAACTGCATTTTCTTTTTTGTTTGTTTTATTTTGTTTTTTTGAGACAGAATCTCGCTCTGTCGCCCAGGCTGGAGTGCAGCGGTGCAATCTCGGCTCACTGCAATCTCCACCTCCCTGGTTCAAGCAATTCTCTGCCTCAGCCTCCTGAGTAGGTAGGATTACAGGTGCCTGTCACCACACCCAGCTAATTTTTTTGTATTTTTAGTAGAGACAGAGTTTCACCATCTTGGCCAGGCTGGTCTTGAACTCCTGATCTCATGATCCACCTGCCTCAGCCTCCCAAAGTGCTGGGATTACAGGCATGAGCCACCGCACCTGGCCTGAGACAGCTGCATTTTCACTTAAGGGCCTCCAGAAGAACAAGGAGCCTATGGCACAGAGGTCAGTCAGACTTGTGGCATGAAAGGTGGAAGTGAGGTGATATTAGGGGTAGGGGCTGTGTCCTGTAGCCCCTCAAATCACACAGAGATTTGTGTACTGCAGGCATGCCCTACATACAGGATCCCCGAGGGCTCCCAGTTCTGCCCTATTCAGACACAGCCCTTCACAGGCCTCACCATCAGGAAGCCACTTTGCAGGCCAACGGGGTCCAGGGGCTGGCCCGAGGCCCGAGTCTCCTCCAGGGTGGGCCCCAGCACCTCCTCCCAAAAGCTCCGGTGGGTTCGAATCAGGCTGGGGACATTTCCAAACAGGGTCTCAGCTGACACCTGGGGGAGGGAGCAGAACTGAGCAGCATGCCTTTGGCAGGTCACCAAGGGCAACACTGGCCAAGGAAAGGTGAGAACCCTAAGCTTGGACAGCAGGGGCGGGGGTGGAGAAGGATGAACCTGGCAGTGGGCCTGGAAAATCTCAAGGACACTGGTCTGGGAAATGGGGGGCCTGTGGCCTGCTTGGAGTCCCCAGTAACAGGGGAGTAGGGAGGGCAAGGTGTCCCAAAAAATGGGGCAGTGGGAATTCAGACAGGGATGGCTGGAGGGTCCACCCTCATCCTCAGGCTCAGAGCTCAGGCTGTGCCAGGGTCCCCTCCTGAGAGCCCACTCACTTCTGTCAGCAGTCCCACTCGCTGCAAGTTGAGCAGGCCGGCGGCTAGGAGCTGCAGGAAGGGAAATAAGGATCTCAGGGCACCCCTCCCCCTCAGGACCCAGTGCAGCCCTTCAGGGTCAGCCCCCAGCCCCCACCGTCTTCAGTATTGCTAACCTCTCTCCCTGGATCCCAGACTGGCCAAAAATCCTGCCCCTCCCTCCCCCAGTGACCTGCCTTCCAGTCTGAGAGGATGGGGGATCATGCAGGGAAGATGGGACCGGGGCTGGGGCAGAGGGAGGCTCACATCGGTCATGATCTTGAGCTTTCTCACATAGATCAGCTCGGTGGTCAGGAGCTCCCACAGGGCTTCCTGTTGGTGGCAAAGCTCCCGGCTCATCTCCTGGGGTGGGGAGAGTGCTGCTTCAGCTGGGGAATGATGATTAGAATGGCAGGTACCAGCTGTTAAGTGCTACAGGCTCCACTTCATAGGTTCTAGGTACTTTGTACATGACCATGACCTTTTCACCCTCAAACCAATGCTCCAGTGTATAGGTGGCATTATCCCCATTTTACATTAGTGCCAACCGAGGCCCAGAGAACTTTATTGTCTTCACCAAGGTCTCACTAGTAAGTGGCAGAGCTGGGATCTGAACCCAGATCAACGAGTTTCCAGATGCTTTTTCCACATGACCCCACTTCCCGAGGCCTTTCCCTCCTCCAGAGCAGAATCTGTGTGTGCATTTGCACCGTGGGGACAGACTCACCTTGTGAGTTTCAGGCTCACCTTGTGCCCAGGCACCAGCTCCCTCCAGGACTTCTCGATGGTCAGGCTGCTGTCGCCACCCTCTCCTATCTCCCAGTGCTGCCGGTCCTCAGGGGGCAGGCGCGGCATCCCAAACATGCTGAAAGTGTGCAGCCTCACCTCCAGCTCGTGGGCCTTGCTGACTTCCTGGGGAGCCAAGAAGGGCATCAGCTCTGGCCACATCCTTGGCACCCAGCCACAGGGGTCCGGGAGGGCTGCGTGTGTGTACGTGTGTGTGTGTGTGTGTGTGTGTGTCTAGGATGGGAGGGGGTAAGCAGCACTGAGTATGAGTTGGGGGACATGGAGGCCTAGAGGATGGAGGTCAGCTCCAGCTAGAATTCCAGGGAAAAACGCATTGCTGGAATATGGGTAAAGAGGCACCCTTGTCTGCAGAAAGGTCCCTGAAAGGGGTGCAGAAAGGGGTCTGATCTGGGCTTCCTGACAGGAAAGAGGTCTTCTGTGGGTCTCCTGATTCAGAATGAGGTAGGGGAGGGACAGAAACAGATGCTTCAGAGGGACCTTCAAGTGAATCAGAACAAGACTTAGAGAACCAGTGGTCTCAGGCACTGTTTTGACATTTGCCTATAAAATGGGCTTTTTTATGAACAGCATGGCTTTTTACAGGTTTCTTTCTTTGCTCTCTGTTTTTTTTTTTTTTTTTTTTTTGAGATGGAGTTTCATTCTTGTTGCCCAGGCGAGACTGCAGTGGCGTAATCTTAGCTCACCCTGGGTTCAAGCAATTCTCCTGCTTCAGTCTCCTGAGTTGCTGGGATTACAGGCATGCACCACTACGCACAGCTAATTTTTGTGTTTTTAGTAGAGATGGGGTTTCATCACGTTGTCCAGGCTGGTCTCGAACTCCTGACCTCAGGTGATCCACCTGTCTCAGCCTCCCAAAGTGCTGGGATTACAGGCATGAGCCTCTGTGCCCGGCCCATTTTACAGGTTTCTTTGGTACCAAGTAATGTGGGCAATAGACACTCCTGAACCTCACTCACTCCATTCAGATGTGGCTCGGGAGGAGGGGTGAGGCTCACCATGGCACTGAAGGATGGCATGGCCCTGAGGATGGAGGGAGCATACCTGATTGTCAGTGACTTGCTAATTTGACTTGCTAATTTTCAAAAACTGAAAGCTCAGTATCAGTTGTTTATCCACGTTTAAGCAAAGTGTCTCACATCAAAGTCCCTGGTTGCAATCCATGGACTAAGGAGAAATGTATCCGTGAGACGTCCTAGGCAGAGCCATGTCTGACTGGCAGGCAGTAGCTTCCCGGACCTGTGCTCTCAGCCCCCGGGGTTTGCTGGTCATCTGTGGAGCCATCACAATTGGGGCCGTATGCGTGGGGATGGGGGGAGAGGGACCCCCTTACCTTGAGTTTGGGGGAGTGAGGCGGGCCGGCCCCCAGGTGGCCCCCATGCCTCTTCTCGGGCTCTGAGTCTCGAAACCTCATGGGTGACAGGCCTCGGGCCTGGCCAGAACCCCTGGCAAAGGGGACATACTGCTGGAGGCGTCGGCGACTGGGATCCTGGGGGAGAAGCAGGGGAAGTTCTGGGGCTGCCTCCCTTTCCCCAGAAACCCAGTGAGGTAGTAGGGGGCCAGGCTTGGCTCTGGGTGTCATCCCCCACCCTGGTAAGTTGCGCTGGCTCACCTCTCACCGCAAACCAGTTTGGTGTGGGCTGTTCCTGCCCTGAGTCACAGCAGCCGCTGCCAGCAAGGCTAAGCTGAGTGGGCAGGGGCATGACAGTCTGCCTCCCCGAGGGGGTCTGGGGCAGAAGTGGGGCCTCCTGCCAAGCAGGTGCACAGGCACACACATGCCTGAGCTCTGGTGAATGTGCCCCCACTGCCTCCTGCTCTCTGTACCGTGAGGTGTACATGGACAAGGCGTGGTGCACATGGCATTCTGGTCTCTCGTAATTCTCCTTGTCTGACTAGCCTCCCGCACACATGGGGACAAGGGCACATACATGTGCAGCCTCCTCCCCAGGGGCGTGCAGCCTGCATCCCATCCAGCTGGGAGTGGCTGCCCTTCTGTGTGAAAGGCTGTGGCCACAGCCACATGGCTCCTCCCAGGGCAGGCCTGGTCACATTCCTTCATTTGCCTGTGGCCTGAATTACCCCATACACTTCCTAGTCTCCCTTCTCATCTATTGCCTAGGAGAGTCCCATCTCCAAGGGTGAAATTCTCTTGCAGTGAGGCAGGGGATATCCCAGCCAGAAGCGGAACTGTCCTCAAGGTGGAGGGGAAGCCTGCAGGCTGAGGGACAGACCTGGCTTCCACACCCCTCTCCGTGGTCAGGATTGGAGGAAGGCCAGGCAGGTGGAGCCAGAGGTGGAGCCAAGGCAGGCACCCTCCTGTTCCTACCCACCACTGGAGGAGCAGGGACATCCTGAACCTTTGCTCTTCTTCATCCTGACTCAGGGAGGTGCAGATGTCAGGAAGCCCTCAAATTCCTGCCAAGGAGAGGCGGGAGCCTGGGAGGCGCCAGCTCAGGGTTTGATGACCTTACCCGCAGCTCTGTGCCTGAGACCTGTCTAACAGTACTCCTCTGTGGGTCTGGTTTCTCCTGGCTCTGCCTCTTCTGCCCAGCTGTCTGGGACTGGGGTGTGACATCCCTGGGGCCTGGCCTGGCACTGCCCTCCTCTCCCTCACAACCCAGAAAAGAAGAGTAGGGTAAGGCACAGGAATAGCGCAACCTCTGAACCTGTAAGGGGGCAGAGACTCCGCAGCCTAGGTGCCCTCCCTCCTGTCCCACCAGGTCACTTTTGGGGCACAGCCTAGACTTACCAGCACGGGGCCTCCTCGGGGATAGAGGCTGCCAGCAGTGCTCTGAGCAGAGGCTCGATGCCGGCCCCCATAAGCCTCGATGCGAGAGGCCACGAGTCCTTGTAGGGGGCCCTCATTTGGAGGACCCAAGGCCTGCATCCCTTCTCTCCTGGGTCACCTCCAAAGGGCCATAACTTCGGTGTTCAGGAGAAAGGGGTCCTCTGGGTCTGCAAGAGAGAAAAGAGGAATGAAGGGCCATCCCCAATCAGTGAATGGCACCAGGCGGGAGACCAAGGCTGGTGGGGGGCCTGGGGAGAGGGCGTAGTGGGAGAGGAGAGGGCTGAGGGCTTGGTCACTTGTTGGGGGGAAAATGGCTGCCTCATCTATGACTTGATGGGAGTAAGGTAGGTCCGGGCACATACTGGGTAGAAAGCCCTTGGAGATGTACCTCCTCTCTCACATATATGCGTTTTTGGGGTACAAACTCCTGCACTGGCCTCAAATGGGAACAAGGGTCACAGACGGTCTCAGGCTTTCTGGATACACCCAGATGGGAGAGCTCTCCTTGCACCTGGATATAACCCCATCCCCTTCCCCATATCATGCCTGGAAAAAAGCTGGAGGGAGGCCATGTGTTGGGTGGGGTGGGGTGGGAGTCGGGGTGGCTGCAGACAGCCCAGTCTGCCACCAGTTTTTGTACAGCCTGCAAGCTAAGAATGGTTTTTACATATTTACAGAGTTGAAAAAACCGCGACCCCAATGCGAAAAAAAAAACACCAATATTTTGGGACAAGTAAAAATTACATGATATTCAAACTCAGTGCCCATAAATACAGTTTTGTTGGAATGCAGCCTCCTCTGCTGGTCTCCTAATAGTCCGTGACTGCTTTCTTGCTAGTTGGGACAGACGGTATGGGCCGTAAAGTCTCTCATATTTACTGTCTGGCCTTTACTGAAAGGCTCTCTCATCTCTTACCTGAACCCTCCTGGCCACAGACAGGGAGGTGAGTGGGGCCGGGAGTGAGTGTCCGGCCACTGGCCTTAACGACCAGCCAAATAGAAGAGTTTCTCTGCTCTTGGGCTATATTTGGTCCTCCCAGCCTCTGGGAACACCACCACGGAGCTGGGGGCCAGGCGTGGGGCTCCATCCCTTCCCCCTAAACCTAAAGGGAGGGCCCGCCCTCGAGTGGGCAGGGCCTGGAGAGGAGAGGCTTCCTAAGGGGCGGTGGGCTCAAGAAGGCAGCGCAGGGGCTTGTGATCCCACCAGGTGGGTCTGAGGTCCCTCCTCAGCCCTCCTCTTACTTTTCCTCCGATTTAGGAGCAAAGGAGGAATCGTTCACCGTCCCTCATGCCGCCTCCCAAAAGTCCTCCCTCGGAGGGCGCTGTCTCCCTGGCACTGCTCCCTACCCAGGGTCGTTTCCCAGCCTAGCCCCCGGCTCCCCCTCCTCCCGCCTTCGGGAGGCCAAGCCTTCCTTCCCCTGCGCCCCGGCTCCCAGGCCCCGGGTCCCCGCCGCCCCGCTTCGGGCCGCTCAGCCCTCCCGCCGCTCACCTGTGCCTGCAGGTGTCCCCGCGCCCGCTGCCCCGCGCCGCCCTCCCCGCCCGCGGGGCTCCCCGTCGCCGTCGGCTCCCCGGCGATGCCAGCCAGCCCCGCTGCCCGGCCTGGGACTGGGACCGAGCGGCCCGCGGGAGCCGGGCGGCGCGGGGCCGGGCGCGGAGAGGGGCGGGGACCGGGCTGGCGCCTCCCCACCGCCCGCACCGCCCGGGGCAGCGAGGCGGGGCCCTGGGGACCAGGCAGCCCCCGTCCTCCGCGGCCGCCGCCTCCCCCGGCCGGGACAGCTCACCGTCCCCGCTTTCCGTCGCACCTGAACTCTTCACCCGGGCGGCAGGACTGGGACCGCGCGCCCTCCCCTCCCAGCCAGACCCCCGCGAGGCGCCGCAGTAGTGAGGATTGAGTGCGGGGCGGGCGCGGCCGGGGAGGCGGCGAGGGTGACGACCTGTGGCAGGCACCCCGCTCTCCTGCGGGTCGCGGCGAGCGGCCGGCTCTCCCGTCCTTCACGCCCCGCTCCGGCCTAGATCCCTAAGCAAGCAGGGAGCCCTCCTGCCGTCTGGAAGGGCCGCAGGGGGCCCCATCGCTGCTCTCCGGCTGTGGAGTGTAAAGTGTGAGCCTTATCTCTCAGCGGGCTGGCTGGCCTTCCTGGTGGAAGGTGATGGTGGAAGGCTATCCTGGACTTTGCCTTTGCTCCAGGGATATGGCCCGATGTCCGGCTTGAGGCATATCGCACTTCTCCTGTGACCTAAGACTCATGTGGGGGCACCCTCCAACTTCACCCTCAAATAAGCCCACTCCCGGCTACACCAGGGCCACCCAGCCCCTGTGGTGGCTGCTAAAATAGATGCTGTGGGGCCTGGCATGGTGGCTCTCTCCTGTAATCCCCGCCCACGAGGGGGCAGATCATGAGGTCAGGAGTTGGAGACCAGTCTGGCCAATATGGTGAAACTCCGACTCTACTAAAAATACAAAAATTAGCCCGGCGTGGTGGCGGGTGCCTGTAGTCCCAGTGACTTGGGAGGCTGAGGCAAGAGGATCGCTTGAACCCAGAAGGCAGAGGTTGCAGTGAGCAGAGATCGCACCACTGTACTCCAGCCAGGGTGCCAGAGCAAGACTCTGTCTCAAAAAAAAAAAAAAAAAGATCCCATGGAAGGACTGACACGTGCTGGCCATTGCATAAAAGGACCACACTTTATATCCTTTATTTTTTATTTTTAAATTTTATTTTTAAAAAAGAAAATAGAGACAGGATCTTGCTGTGTGGCCCAGGCTGGTCTCCAACTCCTGGGCTCAAGCGATCCTCCTGCTTCCGTTTCCCCACCTTTTCGCTTCTCCAGATCATGGCACCTCGTCTGATGGAAGCACTGGGTATTTGAGATAGAAGTGTCCTGTGGATGTGCGGTCATTATAATCTTACAACCATGAAGCCCAGGATCCTGTAGTGGGCAGGTGGCAGGTCTGAGGCTCCCACTTCCTCACTCTGCCTGAGGTTTATTTCCTGCCAGTGAACTTGACAGTGATTGATTCGGCTCCTTACTCCTGCAGAGCATCCTAAAGTTCAGGAAACACTTTCAGAAACAGAATGTCCTTGGGTTGCCAGGGGAAGGGGGTCTCTATTCCTCTCTCCTATCTAGCATATGAAAAGCATACATTATCAGAGTGTTCTAGTCCTCATTTGGACTCTGGTGACTCTATTTCACTTGGAGGAGGAATCTATATCATTGGACAGTTTCTAATTTTGTAATCCCCGTGTCCATCCTCAATTCTGCCCTCCGGGGTTCTCTTTCTCTGAGCTTGCTGTTGGGTGATTGTCCTGCTGGTTCAGAAGCCTCCTCTGTTCTTCCTGCTCCCTGAACCAGCCTGTTTCCTGCTTCTGCCTCCCAGCTGGTGGTGGGACCAGTTTTCAGGGGTGAAGTCGAGTGGGACAGGAGAAACCAGAGTTTGCCTAGTTCCTAGCCCTTCCCTCTTCCCCATTCACTGTGTATGTGTGTCTGTGTGTGTGTGTGTGTTGTGAGAGCTAGACAGAGAGAGAGAGATATATATAACCAGGAATGACAAGAGTAGCCATGAGGGAAAGAGTTAATAAGCCAGAAGGTGGTGATTATGAACAGTATTAAATGACACCCCAAAGACAGCTGGTGTCAAGGGCCCCTAGCTTCTCCTCCCACTCCTCCCAGTGTCTCCCAGAAGGAGCGAGACGGAGGATTGAGGAATAAGAGGGAAGATGAACTTGAGAGAGCACCAGACATGCCTGGGCTTACAGTGCTCTGGGGTGAGCTGGCTAGACTGGCCCAGTGGACTGGGGAGAGTTAACCCTTTCACTTCCCTCAAGGCACTGAGGTCCAATCTCCACCCACCACTGCCCCAGGGCCTATCTTCAGCCTCCCTGGGAGCAGAGGTTCCCAGGGAAAGCTGGAGCCTAGAAGCCAGAGGTGTGGCCTGGCACGGGTGTGTGGGCTGGGAGGCGGGCCTCCCGTGTTCTCTTTCTTCTCTTCTGTCGCTCTCACAGTCTCCGTTTCCACGATCCCTTCTGTGCTGTGGAGAGCACACTCCTGTGGCAGGCTGAGAGGAGCACTCTCAGAGAGCTGGATGAAATCTAAAGAATTGGGAGGCTAGAGGCTTGGCCTATACCAAGTGAGGCTAGGGGCCACCTGATCCTTGGACCAGAGTACGCCGCCTGGATACTTCTCTCTATTCCTGGTGGTCCTAGCCTTTTCTCACATCTCTATCTTGAGTCATATCCCTCACTTTCTCCCAGGTAAGGTGCTCCTCATCAGGCCCCACAGATTGACCCTATAACTGATGGTAAAGTGTCTTTCCATGGTCAGAGCTCTGAGGATCAAATGCTTCTGTCCCATAGCAGCCTGAGGATAACTGCCTGGACTTGGCATGGGGGGTCCCTATGGGGTTGGCATAAGGGGCTCACCAGGCAGGAAGGTCAGGGCAGGAGTGGGGACCATGTGGGCTAATGAGGGACTGGCAGGCACTAGCAACAGGAGGCAGCTAATGGGAGCTGTGTCCTCCCTGTCCAGAGCGAGGGAGAAACTGAGGGTTCAAGCAAGGATGCCCCAGGTCATGTGAGGCAGATGAATACCAGGAGGCCAGACACAGGGCACAGCTGCCGACACCTCAGGCCAGAACTGCTGCCTTCCGTTTCTTCATTCCTCCCCTCCCTCCTTCCTTCCACGTTTACTGGCAATGTGCAAGACAGTAGGAATATAGAAAAGAATCAGACAGGTCCTGATTTCTAGGGATTACAGACTAATGGGGAGACAGATGGGTGAACAGAACATTGACATTTAAGTTAGACATAGAATGAGTAAGTCGGGAGCTGTGGGAACACTTTGGAGGGACCAGTTACTACGTCCCACCAAGAATGGATTCTAGAGGAGGCAAGCTTTGTGTTGGGACTTGAAGGATGAGTAGCAGTCAGCTGGCCTGAGAAGGAGGAAAGGGCATTTCTGGGGGAGGGAAAAGCCTGTTTAAAAAGAAATTGAAGAGGGCAGACTTCCATAAAGGCCTCCTGAGGGCCCACCCTGTTGGCTCCCTGGGAACATCCCAGCTTCCAAGTTGGTGATCTCTGGGAAGTGGCTTAGGAGGATGAACCTTCTTTTTTTTTTTTTTTTTTTTTAAAGCCACTGACTTTATTGATCTAAAAAACTTTACAACGACAGTGACTGTTCTGCCAAAAAAGGAGCCAAATGGTATCAAACGGACTGAAAGTGAGGGTGGGGGTGAGGGATAGGGCCAGGAATCCATTCAGGAAAGCCAGTAACTGTCACCAGGGAACTGGCAAGGGAAAAAGGAAGAGGGAGGCATGCAAGAGCGAGAATCTAAAAAACCTGAAATGGTTAGGGGAGGAAACTCCCAAAGACCCTGGAGTACGTCAGAGGTGGGTAGACAATAGCAATCTTTTCCTTTGTAGCGGACAGGGGAGGAGTCCTGCTCGGCTTCAAACTCTGGATGAGGGCTGGGGATTGAGAGCTTCCCAGAGAGCATCACAAGAAGGCATCGCACCACTCTCGAAGGCATCCAAGTCCCCGGACTGCTTGGCGTTGGCGTCACAAGTGTCCTTCAGTCATTCCCGGAAGAGGTCTTCATCTTTCTTTAGCACCAAAAACTGGCCAAGGACAACATAGGCCTTGTCAAAGCCCCTTTCCTCCAGCTTCTTGCCCAGGACTTCATCAATCCCGGCCAGGCTCCCCACTGGCTTTTCCCCCATGGGCTCTGCCACGAAGTCTCTTCATCTTGATCAGCCTTAATCGGCAGCTTCGGTTCCCGTAAGGGTTCCTCCCGCCACCCAGCCACTCCCGCCGATCGAGGATGAACCTTCTTGACGACCTTTCAGGACCTCCACAGTTTGACCTCAGTTATACTTCCCTACTCAATCCCTAGATGTGTCCCCGTTCCCTGGATCTGCCTCAGCTTTCCTGGCTCCATGCCTTTTTTTTTTTTTTTGAGATGGAGTCTTGCTCTGTCGCCCAGGCTCCGCTGCACTCTAGCCTCTGCCTCCTAGGTTCCAGCCTCCCCGGCCTCTGCCTCCTGAGTAGCTGGGATTACAGGCACATGCCACCATGCCTAGCTAATTTTTATATTTTTAGTAGAGACAGAGTTTCACTGTGTTGGCCAGGCTGGTCTCAAACTCCTGACCTCAGGTGATCTGCCCACCTTGGCCTCCCAAAGTGCTGGGATTTCAGGCATGAGCCACTGCACCCAGCCGACTTCATGCGTTTGCTCAAGCTCTTCCCCTCAGATGGGTGCCTTGTCCTTCCACTTCACTTACCTCCTTCAAGGTCTTTCCCGACTGCCTCCCTCAGGAAGCCTTTCTTAATAACCCCACAGCCAGGCTGATCACTTTCCTCCCTGCTTGCAACTGCTTTGGCCGCTATGTTTCTTTAAAAGGCACCAATCACTCTTGTTCTGCCTACCACTGTTGATATTTACATATACCACCTACGCCTGAGGGCAGGGACTAGCAAACACAGGACTGGCATAGTGTTTGGGAATTGAACTGAATTACTTGCTAGAGGACCCAGATCGAATGATTTCCAGATAGACTTGCTTGTACTGTTCTATCCCTGCCCAAAGGAGCAACCTTTGCTGTTTAGATACCTGGAATTCTTCCATAATTTCAGTTTGGCATTCCTGCTTGATTACTGTAGCATCAGCACATCTTTTATGCACCTAAAGGTTCCTCCCTGTTAGGAGAAACATACCATGTAAGTTTACCTTGCAGGCCAATTCTTTTTTCTTTTTCTTTTTTTTTAATTCCAAATTCTCCCAGATCCTGAATTGCAAGCCAATTCTGATAGGTGGTGGTTTCCTAGAATATTAACTTAAGAAAGATTCTGTGGCTGGCTCAGCAGAAAGAATGCTAAGATGGCTTAGCAATGTCTGCCTCAGGGGAAAGAGGGCTCTTTCTGCCTTAGTGTGAAATGTTTATCAGGCACTTTTCTTGCACTGAGCCAAGACTGGGACACTGAGCATGTAGGGCATTTGCCTCTGGTGGAGCTCACGGGGAAAGTGACTAGAAGACAAGCGGGTGGATCTACCTTCTTGGGATTTATGGTGGCTTACCTTCCAGTCAGATGCCTGGATCTCCAGGTCTGTGCTCTGACACACCATTTTGACATGTGGCCCCAGGGGGGCTGTGGAATTTTTTTCCTTTTTTTGAGACAGGGTCTCGCTCTGTCACCCAGACTGGAGTGCAGTAGAACCATCACAGCTCTCTAAGCCTAGACCTCTCCACCTCAGCCTCCCAAGTAGCTAGGACTACAGGAGCATGCCATCATGCCCTATAGTGAACAGAACATTGGGTGAACAGATGGGTGAACAGAATATTGATATTGAGGTTAGACACAGAAGTGATAAACTGGGAGCTGCAGGAACATGTTGAAGGGACCAGTTACTACATAGGGGAGCCAGGGATGGCTTCTAGAGGAGGCAAGCTTTGTGCTGGGACTCGAGGGTTGAGTAGCAGTCGGCTGGGTAGAGAAGGAGGAAAAGGGCCTGGACCAAGGGCTGTGGAATTTTTTTATTTTATTATTATTTTTTGAGATGGAGTCTCTCTTTGTCACCAGGTTGGAGTGCAGTGGCATGATCTCAGCTCACTGCAACCCTTGCCTCCTGGGTTCAAGTGATTCTCCTGCTTCACCCTCTCGAGTAGCTGGAACTATATACAGGTGTGTGCCATCACGCCTAGCTAATTTTTGTATTTTTAGTAGAGACAGGGTTTCACTATGTTGGCAGGGTGGTCTCGATATCTTGACCTCATGATCTGCCAGCCTCAGCCTGTGTTGGGATTACAGGCATGAGCCACCATGCCCAGCCAAGGGCTGTGGAATCTTTTGTTTTTTTTAGGGGGAGAAAGGGAAGGGGAGGGTGGAGAGAGAGAGAGGGCCTCTTGAGAGAAGGAGAGAGAGAGAGAGGGAGAGGGAGAGGGAAGGAGGGAACGAGGGAGGGAGAGGAGGGGGGAGGGAGGGAGAGAGGGGGAAGAGGGAGAGAGAGGAGAGGAGGCAGAGGGATGGGGAGAGAAAGAGGGACTGTGGAATCTTAATCAGACCTGTAGGGCCTTTGTGGCTCAGGAGCCCCAGCAGGTTCCTTAGCAGGTGACGCTGAGGTGATGGCACTGAATTTCCCAGCTGTGGGAATGTTCCCCATCCTTCTCTCTTTCCAGGCAGCTCAGACCTTCAGGAATTACAAGGACATATCCAAAGTGAATGACGTCCAGAGGCGTTTTATTTCTTGGCTTTCTATCTTTGCCCCATGGCACCTGACAGCCATGGCCTCCCGTAGTAGCCTCCCCTGGAAATGCAATGAGATTTGTCTTGCTCTTTGGGGCAGGAGCGTACAAGCCTCCAAGGCCTGGCCTTCCTGAATCAATGGGCCTCAAGTGGTTTCGTAGTCCCATACGCCTCCCCACGCAGGAGCGCGGGCTCCTGGCTGTGCCCGACACCTCTAGCAATGCTTCCTCCAGGGTCAATGCCTTTGTTCAGGTGGCTCTGCTCACCTTCACCCCCCTTCACCCCAGTGGTCATTTGATTTCCTCCCTCAGGTCTGCACTGACACTGGGTCCTCTCAGGTTTCTTCCACCTGACGATGACTCAAACATACGTGCACCTAGGCAGTTTAAGGCTCTGGGTCAATCCTTGCCAGTGTCTTCAAAGCTAGAACAGCCCTTCCCCCATGGCCAACTTCTAACTCTGTGACCCTTGTCACTTCGTCCAGGGTCACAGCTGTGGCACATGTATTTTGAGGCCCATTTGCCCCAGGTGGCTGACAGTCTGGGCCCATCTCATTATGGCACACCTTGCCCAGCCCAAGAAGATGGGCTGGTTTTCCTCTTAGAGTAGACACTAGCAGCACAACAGTCTTAAACCATTATTTCTAATTTAATTCGACAAACCTGACTTTCAGGAAGTTCTTTCTCATCTCTGACCCAGATACCTCCAGCTTAAATGTAATTTCCTCACGCTCTGCCGAATACCCTTCTCTGTATCATGAACCCCTCTTTGGGTAACTGAACCACAGTTTCAGTCATTTTAGCAGGTTTAGAAGTCCTGGATCCTTTTACCTTCCTTCAGAGGCCGCGTTCTCAGTTTGGGTTCATACAAGCAGACAACAAGGTCTGAGGAACCATCCTGTGCCCCAGGCACCGGGTGGGATGCTCAGAAGACATCATTCCACATTTCTCCTTACAACCCAAGAGGCAGGTGCTACTGGGATCATCCCACTTAGTTGGTGCAGGACTGAGTCTCGGAGGTAAAATAACTTGACCAAGGTCACAAAGCCAGGATGTGGAAGAGCTGGCTCAATTCCTACATCTAACAAGGCTTTAGAGCGGACATTTGGTCCAGCCACCAGCTGCCAAGCAGGAGACCACTGTGAACATGTAGGACAGATGTTACCTCTGACTTTGTATCCATTTTATGCTAGTTTCCACCTTAATTTTGCATTAGTCATTTCTGCCTGCCTAAATGACCTTCAGTTACGGATTTCTGCCTCCCTTTGTTGTTTTTAGAGTACAAATGCACCGTGCGGGGCTCAGAGGCTTGGAGCCATCCCTGTCTCATGCCAGCATCTTTGTTCATAGGGAAGCCCTTCATCAGGCTTTTGGGGCAGCTCGATTTGCTTTGTCTATCTCGCCATCCTTGTATATAAAATTAGGATAAAATAATTAAATTTGGGGATCATTGGATCATTGTCATAACAACAATAGCTAACTTTTTTTTTTTTTTGAGACAGGGTCTTGCTCTGTCATCCAGGCTGGAGTACAGTGGTGCGATCATGGCTCTCTGCAGCCTCAACCTCCTGGGCTCAAGTGATCCTCCCCCGCAGCCTCCCAAGTAGCTGGGACCACAGGTGTGTGCCACCACACCTGGCTAATTTTTAATTTTTTGTAGAGAAGGGGGTCTCCCTGTCTGCCCAGGCATGTCTTGAATTCCTGGCGTCAAGGGATCTTCCTGATTTGGCCTACCAAAGTGCTCAAATTATAGGCATGAGCCACTGCGCCCTGCCAGAGCTAACATTTTATTAAAGCAATAACTATGTGTAAGGCACATAGTTTATATGTTTTATTTTTTTAAACCTTCAAAAAAATCCTAGGAGATACATACTATCATACTCCTATCACAGAGGAAGAAACAGGTTATATGACATGTTCAAGATGACAAAGTTAGCAAGAAAAAAGTTCAAGGTTTGAACTCAATTGTCTCACTGCTAAGCTGGCTCCTTTAACTACTATCCAATAGGAAAAAAAACAAGTTGCTCTAGGTAAGCCTGGTGTATGGAAAGGAAACCAGATAAAGCCAACTGCCTAGTTTCAGCCCTAAAGGTCATCTCAGCATTTGAATACACAAGAAATCTAACTCCTTAAAACTTTGAGAAGTATTTACTGAAGGCTGCTGGCCAGGGCTGGTCTTTACTGAAGGCTGCTGCCTGGAACCCGGGTCCAGGGCTCTGCTGCTCACCATACAGTGTTGTTTCCTAACAAGCATCTTCAATCCTCTCTTGCACAAATACTTTTCCCAATAGTATCTGTTCAGTCCTATTCTCTCCCACTCCCTCTTCTGTCTCCTTCCAAACCCTCTTCCTGACCTTCCTCCTCCCGTGGCTCCATTCCCTTTCCTTTATGGATCCATCTACCCTTGCCCTTCTTTTGGTAATCTTGTCTGACCTGCTTAGCAAAACAAAGATGTTTTGCCCACGGTCCTCAAGAGGAGGATGGTAAATCCATGTAATAATGAAATATGGTTGTCCTTGGCATGCTGGGCTCTCAATGCATGGCCAAGGCAGATACAAGAAAACCCTAAGGGACTGAGGGGACAACAGAGAGGGGATTTAGAAAACTACTTTCTGGCCAGTCATGGTGGCTCACGCCTGTAATCCCAGCACTTTGGGAGGCCAAAACGGGTGGGTCATCTGAGCTCAGGAGTTCGAGATCAGCCTGGGCAACATGGTGAAACCCCATCTCTACTAAAAATAAAAAAAATTAGCCAGGCATGGTGGCACACACCTGTAATCCCAACTACTTGGGAGGCTGAGACAGGAGAGTTGCTTGAACCCAGGAGGCAGAGGTTGCAGTGAGCTGAGATTGTGCTGCTTCATTCAAGCCTGGGCAACAGAGCAAGACCCTGTCTCAAAAAAAAGAAAAGAAAGAAAGAAAAAGAAGAGAAAATTGCTTTCCTTACAGGCACTGCATTCTGTCTTTTTTCCTTCCCTTCCCTCCATCAGTACCTGGGGTAGGAGGAGGAGGAGGTGTGGGTATTAATCCCTCCTTACCATCTGACTCAACTCTGCACATTCTCCAAGACCTGGATAAATCCCTGCCCAGACCCTCCTGGACCAACCTGGTCCACAGTCCCTTCCCTGCCCCTGATTCCTGTGGGCGTTGGCCCCTCTTACCATTTGCCTTGCCTTTCTTGTTATCAGACTTTCAGGGTGTGTGATGCTTCACCTCATCTAGGCTGTAAACTCCTTAAAAGCAGGGCCTTGCTCTTTCAGAGTGCCCAGCTAGGTGAAACTTGACATAGATACTAATTAAAGATTTGCTTGGGAAATGGCTATGGAGTAAGACCTCTAGGAGTGAGGTCTCTGGAGTTTGCATTTGGGCTCCATCACTGTGGTGAGTCGTCCCTGATTTTTCATGCTCTGAATGTCTATGCCATTTGGTAAGATCCTCCGGCACTGACTCTGCACTCGGCCTTGTGATTTGCTTTGGCCAATAGAATGTGGTAGAATGATGGACTTGTTCTAGTCTTGGGGCTCCAAAGGCTCTGCCCACGTTCGTCATCTTGGAAGCTTCCCACCATGATGAAGAACAAGTGCAGGGGACAAGAGACCACGTGCAGGAGAGCAAGTCATCCTAGCTGACGCCGTCCTAGACCTGGCAGAGGAAAGCTGGCCCATAGCCACAAACACGAGGGAGCCCAGCTGAAATCTCACTAACTTGGGTGAGTGGGTGCTTGTTATGTAGCACTTATGTGGTGTTAAAGAATGGATACAACCATTTACTAGCTCTGTGATCTTGGGAAAGTTATTTAATTGCTATACTTTTTTTTTTTTTTTTGAGACAAGGTCTTGCTCTGTTGCCCAGGATAGAGTTCAGTGGCATGATCTCAGCTCACTGCAACCTCCGTCTCCTGGGCTCAGGCCATCCTTCTGCCTCAGCCTCCTGAGCTGATGGGAGTACAGGCACATGCCACTACACCTGGCTAATTTTTGCGTTTTTTTTTTTTTTTTGAGATGGAGTCTTGCTCTGTTGCCCAAGCTGGAGTGCAGTGCTGAGCTCTTGGCTCACTGCAACCTCTGTCTCCCAGGTTCAAGCAATTCTCCTGCCTCAGTCTCCCGAGTAGCTGGGACTACAGGTGCCCGCCACCACACCTGGCTAATTTTTGTATTTTTAGTAGAGATGGGGTTTCACCATATTGGCCAGGCTGGTCTCGAACTCCTGACCTTGTGATCCACTTGCCTCAGCCCCCCAAAGTGCTGGGATTACAGGCGTGAGCCACTGAGCCCAGCCTTAATTTTTGTATTTTTAGTAGAGACGGGTTTCACATTGTTGGCCAGGCTGGTCTGGAACTCCTGACCTCAAGTGATCTACCCACCTCAGCCTCCCAAAGTGCTGGAATTACAGGCATGAGCCACCACACCCAGCTGCCTGCTATATACCTTAACTTCCTTGTCTGTAAAATGGAAATGTAGTGGACACTGTTGATAGCTTCAGCCGAGTCTCCTCTCCCAGTGACTGCTTCTGCTGAAGAGCTGCTTCACCCAGGGTTCTGCTCCCTTTCCTGGGGCCGCCTGTATCCACTGACTGGCTGATGTGGAAGTGTGAAAGTCTGGCCCCCTTGCTCCTGTTGGGGGCAACTCTGCAGGGCCATCCTAGCTTCAGAGCTGCCTGTGGTGAGGGACTAGATGACTGCATCATCTCCCTACTTCTCTGCCTAATTCGGCTTAATTTCTCCACAAGGGTCAAATTCAAGAGACTTTCAAATCGACCTCTTACATTCATATCCCCATTTTAGAATTAGATTTCCTGGAACTAACCTGTGGGGAGTGGATACAGGGACTATGTAGCAAGATCTGGCCAGTGGGATAAAAGCAGGTATGTTCTTGAGGCTGGCTGTGCTGACTCACACCTGTAATCCCAACACTTTGGGAGGCCGAGGCCAGTGGATCACCTGAGGTCAGGAGTTTGAGACCATCCTGGCCAACCTGGTGAAATGCCATCTCTACTAAAAACAAAAAACAAAAATTAGCTGGGCATGGTGGTGGGCACCTGTAATCCCAGCTATTCCAGAGGCTGAGGCAGGAGAGTCACTTGAACCTGGGAGGCAGAGGTTGCAGTGAGCCAAGCTTGTGCTATTGCACTCCAACCTGGGTGACAGAGAGACTCCATCTCAAAAAAAAGCAGATATGTTCCTTAAGACTGTTTTGTCGTCAAACTTTGGACCTGTTACCACTACCAACAGAATTTTTTTTTTTTGAGACAAGGTCTCAAAAATATATATATATATGTGTATATATATATATAGGAGACAAGGTTTCGCTCTGTTGCCCAGGCTGGAATGCAGTGACATGATCATGGCTCACTTGCAGCCTTGACTTTCCTGGACTCAAGTGATCCTCCCACCTCAGCCTCCCAGGTTCATGGGACCATAGGCACCTGCCACTGTACCCAGCTAATTTTTGTAGAGATGAAGTTTCACTATGTTATCCAGGCTAGCAGAAATATATTTAAAATATATATTCAATTTAAAAAGAAAAATTTAATTGAGATTGTATTCTTCTTCAGTGAGATGGGCAGAGCTTCCCCTGTACCCCAAAATTTTTTCAAGGAGAGGCAACATGTGTGGGGGTTTGGTTCATGTGTGGATTCAGGCAGCCTTGGTCTGAATCTTGGTTTTGCTACTTAGGGGCTGTGTGGTCTTGGACAGGTTATTTAACCTCTTTGTGCCACAGAATCTTCACAATATTTCTGTCTACGTCATATGGTTGTGGTGAGGACCAAATGAGTTAGTATATAAAGTGCTTAGTTAGAACATTACCTGATATATTGTAAACATAGTTTCTGTTTTTGATATAATAGAATGCACCAAATGGATGGATAATTATTTACTGCTAGAATAACTAGGGTTCAGAGCAAATTAACAAGAAAAGAAGATATTGTATCACTAGTAAGTTGGAGATTTCTAAAAGATGTATTCATGATAATTGTTCAATGCATTATTTATAACAAAATCATATCTCAGTGGTAAGTTAATCTAAGAACATGGTAGGAATAAATAAATGAGCAGAGAAGCAACTGATAAATGATAGCAAATTGGAGACACATTAAAAAAAATTTTTTTTAATGACTGAGACTAGGCTTCACCAGGAGTGAAACTCCGTCACCAAAAAAAAAAAAAAAAAAAAAAAATGACTTTCCAATTATTCAATAATTTGGGAGCAAAAGGGAATGGAGATTTTTTTCCTACAAGTCTTAGTAAATGTTTGCAAAAACATAGAACACTAAAGTGCCTTTGATATATGTTCCTTTTTTATTGGAGGATGCAACGTTTGTCTGTTGAAAGTAAATGTGCAGTTTTGCACCTCCCCCTTCCTGAAGTTGTGCAAAATATTCGGAGGAAAGTAGCCCCACCAGGATGGGGGACAGTCTGAGGAAAGTAGCCCCACCAGGATGGGGGACAGTCTGAGGAAAGTAGCCCCACCAGGATGGGGGACAGTCTGGCCCCGGGCTCTGTGTGAGTGTTTGGAAGCTGCTCTGCGCAGATTTGCTTCGAGCTTCATAGGAGATCGGTGTTGTCCCAGTGCCTTTAAGAATCACAATGATCTTGCAGCCGGGCGCGGTGGCTCACGCCTGTAATCCCAGCACTTTGGGAGGCCGAGGCGGGTGGATCACGAGGTCAAGAGATCGAGATCACCCTGTATCTCTAAAAATACAAAAATTAGCTGGGCATGGTGGCGCACGCCTGTAGTCCCAGCTACTCGGGAGGCTGAGGCAGGAGAATTGCTTTCTGAACCCAGGAGGCGGAGGTTGCAGTGAGCCGATTACACTCCAGCCTGGGTAATAAGAGCGAAAGTCCGTCTCAAAAAAAAAAAAAAAAAAAAAAAAGAATCACAATGATCTTTAAGGTAAATAGATAAGACCTGGAGTTCTGCCTTGAGCTTATCACGTGCACGACTAAGGTGCTTTCAGTGTCAGTATTTTTTTTTTTTTTTTGAGATGGAGTCTTGCTCTGTCTCCAGGCTGGAGTGCAGTAGCACGATTGGCTCACTGCAACCTCCACTTCCCGGTTCAAGCTATTCCCCTGCTTCAGCCTCCCTAGTAGCTGGGACTACAAGGGCGCGCCACCATGCCTGAGCTAATTTTTTGTATTTTAGTAGAGACGGGGTTTCACCATGTTGGCCAGAATGGTCTTGATCTCCTGACCTTGTGATTCACCCGCCTTGGCCTCCTAAAGTGCTGGGATTGCAGGCATGAACCACTGCACCCAACCCCCTGTCAGTATTTACTACCTGACTCTCCCTCAGCACTCCAGTATTCCTGGGCAGTTTCAGGGGTGTGGAAATTAATACTGTCCCTCCTCCTGCTGCACCCTATCTGAACGCACAATATCCCAACACATCTTCCTAACTTCACATTTTGCCCTTTACAAAAATATATATAGGACAGAGAAGACATGAAGACCACAAGAGGGTTGTGGTGATTTCATTAAAAGAAGACTCGCCCACACCAATATTATCATTTATAATTTTTAATTTTTATTTCAATAGTTTTTGGGGAACAAGTGGTGTTTGGTTACATGGATACGTTATTTAGCAGTGAATTCTGAGATTTTGGTGCACCCATCACCCGAGCAGTGTATGCTGTACCCAGTGCGTAGTCTTTTATCTCTCACCCTTCTCCCACCCTTCCCCTGAATCCCTGAAGTCCGTTATTTCATTCTTATGCCTTTGCCTTCTCATAGCTAAGCTCCCCCACTTATAAGTGAGAACACACGGTGTTTGCTTTTCCATTCGTGAGTTACTTCACTTAGAATAATGGTCTCCAACTCAATAATATATAACACGTTTTCTTTATCCACTTGTTGGCTCAACTCAGACAGATATTACGAAGCATCCTTTTTTCAGGGCCATGAAGCTTTTACACTCCAAGCATTCTGTCTTAAAATTTGGGAAAGGCGAGAGGTTGTGTGATGCCTGAAGTGTTCTATGTGGCATGGGTTATTATTATGATTGCAGAGACAGGGTCTTGTTATGCTCAAGAGATCCACCTGCCTGGCCTCCCAAAGTGCTGGGATTATAGGCGTGAGCCACCGCAGCTGACCAACATGGATTACTTCTTAACACCCTCTTCCTCTATTAGACAAAGTTCTTTTCAGCAATAATCATGAATTGAAATTTTCATATTGGCCCTCATAAAACAAAAGTATTATAACTCATAATTTGCCTTCCTTTTCACCGTTTTTTTTTTTTTTTTTTGAGACAGTCTCTCACTCTGTCACCCAGGCTGGAGTGTAATCTTGGCTCATTGCAATCTCTGCCTCCTGGGTTCAAATGGTTCTCATGCCTCAGTCTCCCAAGTAGCTGGGATTACAGGTGTGTGCCACCATGCCTGGCTAATTTTTGCATTTTTAGTACAGACAGGGTTTTGCCATGTGGGCCAGGCTGGTCTTGAACTCCTGACCTCGTGATCTGCCCACCTTAGCCTCCCAAAGTGCTGGAATTACAGGCATGAGCTACCACACCCAGCCTCCTTTTCACTGTTTTAAATTTTTAACACAAGAAAGTCCAAGTAAGAGCGGGTGTGGTGGCTCACGCCTATAATCCCAGCACTTTGGGAGGCTGAGGTGGGCAGATCACGAGGTCAGGAGTTCAAGACCAACCTGGCCAACATAGTGAAACCCCCCTCCCCCCTACTAAAATTACAAAAATTAGCCAGGCATAGTGGCACGGGCCTGTAGTCCCAGCTACTTGGGAGACTTAGGCAAGAGAATCACTTGAACCCAGGAGGCAGAGGTTGCAGTGAGTCGAGATCATGCCACTGCACTCCAGCCTGGGCAACAGAGAGAGACTCCATTTCAAGAAAAAAAAAAGTCCAAGTAGACAAGAGGAAAATAACTCAAGTTATTCCTTTGTCTTTACAACCACGGCACTATCATTGTTTCTTTGGAATGAACCTTTGAAGGGCAGAGATATGTGGTTCTGTTACATATCTCTCATGTGGAAAAAGGAGTGTTGATCCAGAGCCCAGAGGGATTCTTGGATCCAGCTCAAGAGTCACAGAGTGCAGTAGGAAGAGAGTTTACTGAAAGCTATTCTGTTACACAGTAGGGAATCCTCAGAAAACAAGCAGAGCAATGTCCTGGCTTTGTTTTAAGTATTTCTCATAGAGTCTTGCTTATGTAAAGGCTAAACTAAGTTGTGTCTACATGTGGGTGAGCAGACTGCATGAGAGAGTTTATTACTCTGTTGATTTAAAGAAAACTCTCCTTGACGTTTCAGTGTGTAAGTTTAAAAAATTTTTTTTTATTTTTTAGATAGAGTATTGCTCTGTCACCCAGGCTGGAGTGCAATGGCACAATCTTGGCTCACTGCAACCTTCGACTCCAGGGTTTAAGCAATTCTCTGGCCTCAGCCTCCCAAGTAGTTGAGATTACAGGTGACCACCACCAAGCCCAGCTAATTTTTTTTATATTTTTTAGTAAAGACAGGGTTTCACCATGTTGGCTAGGCTGGTCTTGAACTCCTGACCTCAGGTGATCTGCCTGCCCGGGCATCCCAAAGTTCTGAGATTACAGGTGTGAGCCACTGCGCCTGGCCCAGGATATAAGTATTAATACATCAAAGTATAACTATGACTATCTTCAGAGCATCTGTTGATACGGGTGTCAGGACATGCGGACTCTCCACTGTTGTCGGAGTGTGTCTTTGTAGGCGTCTTTAGACTGTTTCCTCAACTATAAACACCCCGTGACTACAGACTGTGACCAGCAAGGTATGTGCCTTTCCAGTTTTAAGATGGAATTTATCGGCCAGGTGCCGTGGCTCATACCTATAATCCCAGCACTTTGGGAGGCCGAGGCGGGAGGATCACTTAAGACCAGGAACCGAGACCAGCCGGGCAACATGGGGATATCCTGTCTTTCAATTGTAAAAAAGAAAAGATGGAGTTGATTGTAAAATGGCGTCACTCTGGCTCTCCCAAGCTCCTGCTTCCATAGCAGTTCCACAGGAACGGAGGCACTGGCCAGCCTGCAGGGAGCTAGGAGGACTTAGGAGGAGGGAACCCATGTAGCTGAGTCTGCGGGTGTCAGGGGCCCACTGTATAACTGGAGCTTTCAGCTTTAAATTCTGCATAGGAGATAATGTTTTTTAAATGCTAAGTCATAAAAACAAGTTAACTTGAAGTTCACATATTGTTTATTTATTTTTGAGGCACAGTCTCACTCTGTCACCCAGGCTGGTGTGCAGTGGTGTGATTTCGGCTCACTGCAACCTCTGCTTCCCAGGTTCAAGTGATTCTCCCGCCTCAGCCTCCTAAGTAGCTGGGATTACAGGCATGCACCGCCATGCCTGGCTAATTTTTTTATTTTTCAGTAGAGACGGGGTTTCACCATGTTAGCCAGACTGGTCTCGAACTCCCAACCTCAGGTGATCCACCTATCTCAGCCTCCCAAAGTTGCTGGGATTACCGGCGTGAGTCACTTCACCCGGCCGAAGTTCACACATTATTAAAACTCACTGGTAATGACAGCATTTATTTAGATTTAGAACTTGGACCCATAAAATACTTTTTGAGGGAGGAATGTTTTATCACTGACATTGTTTAGGATTGCTGGCCGAGGGGATAACCAAGAGCTTTGGGCTGGTTACTCTTTTATAATTCTCTACGGACAATGTACCATCCATTCCCTGCCTTGGTGGTGGGCGGGGAACAGTTTCTACTACGCTGCTCCTGCCTACCACTGATAGGAGAGAGGTCCACCTCTGTTTTATAAAGTAGCAGAAGGGTGACTCATGTCTAAAGGCTGGTGGGACGCCAGCCAGCATCAGCCCTTGGCCCCTCCCCTACTTTGTTTTTATTTTGTTCCGCTCTCCGTCCTACTGTTTGTCAGGAGATGCTTCAGTTCTGGACCTTGAGGCTGAGAGACTTGCCCTAGGGCTGGCACAGCGGGAAGGAGCCTAGGACCCGGGCACTGCATCAGCTCCATAGAAAGTGCTCCATCTTCAGTCTGTGTGGGGGAGAAGTAAGATGCCATTTTTTCTGGGATCTCGCTCTGTCACCCAGACTGGAGTGCAGTGGTGAGACGCTGGCTTACTGCAACCTCCACCTCCTGGGTTCAAGCAATTCTCCTGCCTCAGCCTCCTGAGTGCCTGGGATTACAGGTGACCGCCGCCCCACCAAGCTCATTTTTGTATTTTTAGTAGAGACAGGGTTTTGCCATGTTGGCGAGGCTGGTCTTGAACTCCTGACCTCAAGTGATCTGCCCGCCTCAGCCTCCCAAAGTGATGAGATTACAGGCGTGAGCCACTGCGCTTGGCCCTCTTTTCTGGGGTTTCTGACAAATTCAGGGATCAGGGACATTTATGCCAGGGTCCTGACATTTAAGCTGAATCTGGAGAATGAATAGGTATTTTCTAAGTAAGAAGAGGGAAGAGAATTTCAAGGAGTCAGGGCTTGGGTAGGAAAGCCAAGAGCCAAGAGACCGCATGGTGAGTTTGAGGAATGGAAAGAAGCTCTGGATGGGGGAGCTTAGGGTGCCAGGGCCTCTGGAATAGGAACCCCAGAAGGATTTACCTGTACAAATGATTGATCTGTGCTTGTTAGCATTACGTAATATTCTGTCTGGGAGTTCTGGTGTGCTAGGAGGTTCTCAGAGGCCAAACCGCGGAACCCAGGGCCTCACCCTCCCAGGGCTGCCCTAGGCAACCTCTGTTTGTAAAGAGTCCTGTTTACCATGTACTGACTCACCGTCATCTGTGGTTTCTATGGTTCCCACTAACAGTGAAGCATAAATCCATTTCTAGAGGGTGGAGTCTACGAGGTGGGGCTGTCCTCTCCCTTTTCTGGCTCAGAACTCCTTGCAGCTTCCCAGCCTGCAGCAGTGGGGGGTTGTGGGAGTGTCTTTGTCTATGGAATCTCAAATGTGGGGTTCCTTGGGAGGCTGGGTCAAGGAGCTGGGTGAAGGGACAGACCTCTGCATTCAGGTCTGGGGCCACGTCCATTGAGTAGGAGAAAACTGGGCAGCTCTAAGCTGATCGGAAGCCCCATTCCCTCTGCATAACTAGAGGAGGGGCCCAGGAGATGGAGAGAGAGACTCCAGGAAGAGTTAGAGCAGGATTAGGAGACCCGGCCCCTTTCTTCACCAAGGGCAAGACGCGCTTGTTCCCCAAAGCGGTGGCAGATGTATAAATGCTTGTTCCCCAAAGCGGTGGCAGATGTATAAATGCAAAGCTGGGAAGAGCAGTTGTTTGGCAACTGACAGAGACATACGTAAAGGAACCAAGAGAAAGGGAATCCAGAGGGATGGGTGGACTTTCAAAAGAGTATTTCATTTCACACATTTGCACAAAGCCTTATAGGTTTCAAAGCATTTATACATCTATTTTCTCATCTGCTTGTCACAGAAGCCCTGTGAGGAAGCCAGGACAAAAAATATCAATCCATTTTAAAATGAGGAAACTCTGGCTTATGAAGGTTGCTTGACATAGCCAAGGTCAAAAACAGGACTGGAATCTAGAGCTCCTGGCTCACAGTTCAGTGCTTTCTTTTTCTTTTTTTTTTTTTGAGACGGAGTCTTGCTCTGTCGCTCAGGCCGGAGTGCAGTGGCACGATCTCGACTAACTGCAACCTCCGCCTCCTGGGTTCAAGTGGTTCTCCTGCCTCAGCCTCCTGAGTAGCTGGGACTACAGGCACCCACCACCATGCCTGGCTAATTTATTGTATTTTTAGTAGAGACAGGGTTTCACTGTGTTAGCCAGGATGGTCTCAATCTCCTGACCGCATGATCCACCTGCCTTGGCCTCCCAAAGTGCTGGGATTACAGGCTGAGCCACCGCGCCCGGCCAGTGCTTTCTTTAATTTTTTTCTTTTTTTTCAATAGAGATGGGTCTCTCCATGTTGCCCAGGCTTCTCTTTAATGATCCCAGAGTGTTGGGATTACACTTTGGCTTGAGCCACCACACCTGACCCAATGCTCTTTCTACCAAATAAATGTCTCTCAAACTTGGGCCTCCCTGGGCCATTTTAATGGGTGTTTAATACACACAAAGTGCCAAAATGTTGGTCAACTTGAAAAATTGTCAGCTGGGCCCCTGCCGGTGGCTCATGCCTGTAATCTAAGCACTTTGAGAGGCCAAGGTGGGGGGATCACTTGAGGTCGGGAGTTGGAGATCAGCCTGGCCAACATGGTGAAAGCCCATTTCTACTAAAAATACAAAAACTAGCTGGGCGTGGTGGCTGGCACTTGTAGTCCCAGCTACTTGAGAGGCTGAGGTGGAAGAACCACTTGAACCCAGGAGGCGAAGGTTGCAGTGAAACAAGATCATGCCACTGCACTGCAGCCTGGGTGATAGAGTGAGACCCTGTCTTGGAAAAGAAAACATTGTCACTGCTAGTGTGGCAGTGCACTGCCTGAGGTCCCAGTTGCCTGCGGAGGCTGAAGTGGTCAGATCGCTTGAGCCTGGGAGGTCAAGGCTGCAGTAAGCTACGATCACACCGCTGCACTCCAGCCTGGGTGACAGAGCAAGACCCTGCCTCAAAAAAAATTTGTCTCAAATTTTAAAATAATGCATTAAAACACTAAAAAAGTAACAACAGTGTCTCTGTTTCAAATCAAGGAGAAGGACGTCATCATCTTCACTAGGTTGTTTATATTCAGCCTGATGTCAGACTTTAGGAACGACATCCAGGGCTCTGTGGCTGTTAGTCCCGGATGAACCCGTGAAACTTGAATTCAGAACTGTGGCGGACATTCTCAGGGAAGGTGATCTGCCACCCCACCAGGACCTACATCTGTAAGCACATGACACTCCAAATTTGGAAGACTGTCTTAACCCTGGGTGGTGGTGGCGGCGAATAGATTTCTTATCCAACCCTTGGCTTCATTGGAAAGGACTTCACGTTCTGATGTTGAATTTCAACTTTTTTTTATTGTGGTAAAATAGACATAACATGAAGTTTACCTTGTAATCTCAGTGGTTTTAAAAGATATCCAAGTTCCTTCCTGGCCCCAGCCTCGGTCCCTACAGCTGCCGAGATGTTGATGCTTAAGAAGAACGGGACTGCCATTTATGAACGCCTTTTTAAGGAGGGAGTCGTGGTGGCCAAGAAGGACATCCACGTGCCTAAGCACCGGAGCTGGCAGACAAGAATGTGCCCACCTTCATGTCGTGAAGGCCATGCAGTCTCTCAAGTCCCCAGGCTACGTGAAGGAACAGTTTGCCTGGAGACATGTCTACTGGTGCCTTACCAGCGAGGATATCCAGTGTCTCCGTGATGACCTCCGTCTGCCTCCGGAGATGGTGCCTGCCACCCTACGCCGCAGCCATCTGGAGACTTGCAGGCCTCAGCCTAAAAGTCTGGAAGGTGAGCGATCCGCAAGACTCACAAGAGGGGAGGCCGGCAGAGACACCTGCGGACGGAGGGCTGTGCCCCGCCGTGCAGACGAGAAAGCCGAGGCTGGGGCTGGGCCAGCAACCGAATTCCACTTTAGAGGCGGATTTGTTTGTGGACATGGTCAGCCACCGCTACCTCAGTAAAACTGGAGAGGATAATTTTGCATTGAATACACTTACAGCCAAAAATAAAATTACATAAAATAGACTCAACGATATGTTTTTTATTTCTTTCTAAAAAAACCTCAAATGTTGGGAAATAGCAAAGCTTTGGTGATGCAACTGTGCCAGAGTTCTAAGTTTAAGAAATCCTGATATTTTATTTCTAACATTAAGGTTGTAAAATACTGGTCCTGAGTAATAGGTTCTGGTATGTCACTAAGATACATTACTTGAACAAACCCTTTGCAATTAGACAAATGCTCTTCATTAGCATATCAATGTCACAAAGTGTCGTCCTCCATTTTAAAAAACTTGTGTGATGGAAAGGAGGAAGTAAAACTATCTCTGTTTGTAAATGACATGATATTATATATGAAAAACCCTAAGGAATATAATTAGAATCTACAAAAAATAATTTGCGCTATAAACCAGTTCAGCCGAGTTGCGGGATACAAGATCAGCTCATCACTAGTTCCATGATTTTCTATACACAAAATTCAGCTGGATTTCTATGCACTAGCAGTGAACAACCTGAAAATGAAATCAAGAAGACTGTCTGCTTAGAATAATATCAAAATGAATAAAATATTTAGGAATAAATTTGACCAAAGAAATGCAAGAACTGTAAACCGAAAAATATTGTTGAAAGAAATTAAACAAGGTCTAAATAAATCAAAGGACAGCCTGTGTTTATTGTCTAAAAACTTAATATTGTTAAGATGTTGATACCCAATTTATATACAGATTCAATGCAATCCCTATTGAAACTGTCCCCCCAACCCCAGAAATGGACACACTGATCCTAAAATTCATATAGAATTGCACAGGACCTAAAATAAACAAAACTATCTTGAAAATGAACAAAGTTGAAGGATTTATTCTTCCAACTTTTCAAAACTAACTACAAAGCTACTATAATTAAGAATATTGGCATAAGGATAGATAAATAGACGGATGGAATACAATCCAGTCCACACATCTATGGTCAATTGACTTTTGCCAATGTTGCCAAAACCATTCACTGGGGGAAAGAACAGCCTTTTCAACAAATGATGTTGAAACAAATAGATGTCCACATGCAAAACAATGAATTTGGGGCCGGGCGCAGTGGCTTATGCCTGTAGTCCCAGCACTTTGGGAGTCCGAAGCAGGCAGATCACAAGGTCAGGAGATCGAGACCATCCTGGCCAACATGGTGAAACCCTGTCTCTATTACAAATACAAAAATTAGCCGGGGGTGGTGGCACAACCGCCTGTAGTCCCAGCTACTTGGGAGGCTGAGGCAGGAGAATCGCTTGAACCCAGGAGGCGGAGGTTGCAGTGAGCCGAGATCACAGCCACTGTACTCTAGCCTGGCAACAGAGTGAGACTCCATCTCAAAAAAAAAAAAAAAAAAAAAGAATGAATTTGGACTTATATCATACCATATATAAAACAACTATCAAAGATCTAAATGTTGGAGCTAAAACTATAAAACGCTGAGAAGGAAACACAGGTGGAGCCTGGGCAATACAGTGAGATCCCGCCTTTACACAAAATAAGAAAGTATCAGCCAGGCATGACGGGGTGCTACCTGGAAGGCTGAAGTGGGAGAATCGCTTGAGCCTGGGAAGTTGAGGCTGCAGTGAGCCAACATCGCACCACTGCATTCCAGCCTGGGCAGCAGAAAGAGACCTTTCTCAAAAAAAAAAGAAAAAGAAAGAAAGAAAGAAAGAAAATCTCTGTGACCTTCGATTAGGAAATGGTTTCTTAGAAATGATACCAAAAGCACAAGAATCAAAGAAAAATTAAGAGAACTCAAACTTTACCAAAATTAAAAACATTGTGGGTTGAAAGATACCAACAAGAACGTGAAAAGACAATCCACAGAATAGAAGACTGTATTTGTAAAATATCTATCTGATAAGGGCCTGGCATCCAGAATATACAAAGCACACTTACAACTCAACAATCAAGAAAACCCAATTTAAAAAATGGGCAAAGCATCTGAATAGGCGTATCTTCAAAGAAGACATAGAAATGGCTAATGAACATGAGAGAGTGGTCAACATCGTTAGTTATTAGGGAAATGTCAATCAAAACCACAATGAGATATCCTTTCACATCCACTAGGATAGCTATACAATTAAAAAAAGGAAAACAGCTGGGCATGGTGGCTCTCGCCTGTAATCCCAGCACTTTGGGAGGCCAAGGCTGGCCGATCATGAGGTCAGAAGTTCAAGACCAGTCTGGCCAATATGGTGAAACCCTGTCTCTACTAAAAATACAAAAATTAGCGGGGTGTGGTGGCATGAACCTATAATCCCATCTACTTGGCAGGCTGAGGCGGGGGAATCACTTGAACCCGGGTAACGGAGGTTGCAGTGAGCCAAGACTGCGCCACTGCACTCCAGCCTGGGCGACACAGTGAGACTCCATCCTGTTGGTATGAATGCAGAGATCAGACATTGGTGGTGGGAATGTAAAATGATTCAGTTGCTGTGGAATACAGTTTGGCAGTCCCTCAAAAAGTTAAATAGAGAATCACCTTATAACTCAGCAATTGTTGGTATGTATCTGAGAGAAAAGAAAACATGTTCACACAAATACTTGTTTTGTTTTTTTTTTTTGATATGGAATTTTGCTCTTGTTGCCCAGGCTGGAGTGCAATGGCACGATCTTGGCTCACTGCAACCTCCGCCTCCTGGGTTCTAGCGATTCTCCTGCCTCAGCCTCCTGAGTAGCTGGGATTACAGGCATGCGCCACCACACCTGGCTAATTTTGTATTTTTAGTAGAAGCAGGGTTTCTCCATGTTGGTCAGGCTGTTTTTGAACTCCCGACCTCAGGTGATCCGCCTGCCTTGGCCTCCTAAAGTGTTGGGATTACAGGCGTGACCACCACGCCCAGCCACAAAGACTTGTATATGCACATTCACAGCAGCATTATTCATAATACCAAAAAGGAGAAACAACCTCAATGTCCATCAAGCAATGTGATGATGATGATGAATGAATGAACAAAATGTGGCATGAGTAGCCCCAGCTACTTGAGAGGCTGAGGTGGGAGGATCTCTCGAGCCCAGTAGGTTGAAGCTGCAGTGAGCCGAGATCACACCACTGCACTCCAGCCTGAGCAACAGAGTAAGAACCTGTCTCCCCCGGCCAAAAAAAAAAAAAAAAAAAAAAAGATTAGCCAAAGTAATTCAGTTGTCCATCCAGCGATATGATTAATGGATGAACAAAATGCGACGTAACCATACAATGGACTGTTATTCAGCCATAAAGAAGAATGAAGTTCTGTTGCATGCTATGACATGCATGAAGATTGAAAACATTTTGCTAATTGAAGAAGCCGGTCACATACTGTGTGATTCCATTTGTATAAAAAGTCCAGAATAGGCAAAACCATAGTGACAGAAAATAGATTAGCAGTTGCCAGGGGATGATATAGGGAGGGAATTGGGACTAACTGTTAATATGTATGGGATTTCCTTTTGGAGTGATAAAAATGTTCTGGAATGGGCCAGGTGAGGTGGCTCACACCTGTAATTCCAGCACTTTGGGAGGCCGAGGCAGGCAGATTACGAGGTCAGGAGTTCAAGACCAGCCTGACCAACATGGTGAAACCCTGTCTCTACTAAGAACACAAAAATTAGCCGGGTGTGGTGGCACGTGCCTGTAATCCCAGCTATTCGGGAGGCTGAGGCAGGAGAATCACTTGAATCTGGGCGGCGGAGGTTGCAGTGAGCCAAGATTGCACCACTGCCCTCTGGTCTGGGTGACAGAGCAAGACTTCGTCTCAAAAAAAAAAAAAAAAAAGGTTCTAGAATTAAATAGTGGTGATGGTTGCTCAACCTAGTGAAGATGCTAAAAAACACTCCACTTTAAAATGATGACTTTTATGCTGATTATGAGCTGTACAGAAAAAAAAGAAAGAAAGAAGTATAAAATGATGATTTTTTTAAAAAAAAAATTGGGTCTCACTCTGTCGCTTAGGCTGGACTGCAGTGCTACAATCACAGCTCACTGCAGCCTCAACCTCCCGGGCTCAAGTGATCCTCCCACCTCAGTCTCCTGAGTAGCTGGGACTGCAGGTGCACACCACCACACCAGGCTAATTATTTTATTTTTTGTAGAGACAGGATTTTGACATCTTGTCCAGGCTGGTCTCAAACCCCTGAGCTCAAGCGATCTGCCCACCTCATTCTCCCAAAGTGTTGGGATTACAGGTATGAGCCACTGTGTCTGGTCTTTAAAATGATGACTTTTATATTATGTGAATTGTATCTCAATAAAAATGCCAAATCAAAACAAAATTCACCTTTGCCCTCCAGGATCAGAGTACTTCATGGTGTGTGTGTGGGGTGGGGTGTTGGGGTGACAGGGAAGCATTTCCTTGTACATGCTACCTGTTTCTACATGACCACATTGAAAGGAATGTGTCCTTAGTGACTTCAGTTTGAGTCACATGAAAGTCATTTCAGTCTGTACATCAGGAGTTCAGCCAGCCATAAAGAGGACTCTGCCAGCACATGCACATCATGGCGATTGCCCTTGTATGCTGTTTGCCACTGTTGTGTGACATCCAACAGCAGCATTTGGTAAAATGCTTCTCTCTAAGTATTAATGTCATTAACCTCCCCGCTGGTTTGTCTGGCTTCTTTGCCATCCAGTGACTTGCAGCTGTAGGAGTGAAGGCAGTTTTCAATGATATGCTCTATTCTTGCACAAAATGAAATTTTTATTCTGGGGAATGTTGCTTTGTGCTTATTCTGAAAAAAAGAAAAATATCAGAAGACTCTGATTGCAACTGACACAAAAGATCTGATGACTTTGAGCCAAGATCTGACATTTCATAGCATAATTCATTGAGGACAAGGAGCGAATAGCCAGTAAAACCCAGTTTCTGGATAATCTCTGAGGTAGCTCCTCTCTACAGTTTCTCTTTGCTGCTTGGGCTGAAGAATCATTTACCTTTTCCTTCTTCCCAGCGCACACAGCTATTTTATATTCCCACTAAAATCCTCTTCACTATCTGCATGATATTATTCTGAGCTGTCAGACGTATATTTGCATCTTCATTGCTACTCTGATGAGTCAATGAAGCACTTTTGAGCCATTTAATGATTTTTGTAATTTGGAGATATGGCACGACCATATGAATACATAAAGCATATTTTAAAATACAAACAAAAACATGCATTGGATGGAAAATAAGATTAGCCCAGGTGTCTGGGCACAGTGGCTCATGTCTGTAATCCCAGGCCTTTGGGAGGCTGAGGTAAGAGCCCAGGAGTTGGAGACCAGCCTGGGAAACAGTGAGACCTTGTCCCCACAAAAAATAAAATTAGCCATGCATAGTGGTACATGCCTGTGGTCCCAGCTACTTGGGAGGCTGAGGTGGGAGGATCTCTTGAGCCCCGGAGGTTGAGGCTGCAGTGAGCTGAGATTGTGCCACTGCACTCCAGCCTGGGCAACAGAGGGAGACTCTGTTTCAAAAAACAAACAAGCCAACAAAAACATTAGCCAAGGTAATTCAAGCAGTCCTGGAAACCCCTTGTGCACGTTTTAAGATTGTGATAATTATTAAAAACATAATCATTATTAGAACGTAATGATATTTATGTGACCGTCATAACCACTGTCAGTTTTCAGATGTGAAAAGTAGGGGAACAAAATTGTTGATGACTTTGTCCTCTGAAACTTTGTCCACCTGAGGACATGTTGAGTCAACTGTCCTTGGGCCTCACTCTGAGAAACATTTCACTGCTTCAAGAGATACTAAATTCATAAGAGATGGGCTGTGGGGAAGATGATTGAAGGACAGATGGGTGGACAGAGGCTATCTGGAGGCCTGATGGGAGACAGAGTGGACTTGGGCATTTTCACAGAGTCCTCCATTTTTTCCTCTGGCCTCGGAGTACTCTGCAATAATTATGATTCGCCACCAGAGGGCACTGTGGCACTAGGGACGTCAACCATGAACCCTCTGTATCTGGGTTCCCATTCTCCACGTGTTTTTGATGGCTACCCACCTTTCAACTCTCTAACCACATCAATTTTGTTTCTCTCCTTATATTCAGGGTTCTTACTCTGGCAACCATGCTAGGACTTTTTATGGTCTGTGAACCTCAGAACTTATAGATATGTATGATTAAGTGTATATACCTCTATCTAGGTAGTTTCTATAGTTTTATTTATTTTTTATTTATTTATTTTTTTGAGACGGAGTTTCACTCATGTTACCCAGGCTGGAGTGCAATGGCGGGATCTTGGCTCACCGCAACCTCTGCCTCCTGGGTTCAAGCAATTCTCCTGCCTCAGCCTCCCGAGTAGCTGGGACTACAGGCGTGCACCACCATGCCCAGCTAATTTTTGTATTTTTAATAGAGACGGGGTTTCACTTTGTTGACCAGGATGGTCTCGATCTCTTGACCTCGTGATCCACCTGCCTCGGCCTTCCAAAGTGCTGGGATTATAGGCGTGCGCCACCACGCCCGGCCTATAGTTTTATTTTTTTTTGAGACAAGAATTTCATTCTTCTTGCCCAGGCTGGAGTGCAATGGTGCCTTCTTGACCTCCCAGGTTCAAGCAATTCTCCTGCCTCAGCCTCCCGAGCAACTGGGATTACAGGCATGTGCCGCCACGCCCAGCTAATTTTGTATTTTTTTTTTAGCAGCGACAGGGTTTCTCTATATTAGTCAGGCTGGTCTCTAACCCTTGACTTCAAGTGATCTGCCCCCTTGGCCTCCCAAACTGCTGGGATTAAAGGTGTGAGCCACCATGCCCAGCCAGTTTTTATAGTTTTAATCAAGTTCTCAAGGGTATATGTCACCCTCTCCTCCAACCAGAAGTCAATAACTATTGCCTAAGCAGTACTATCCCCTTGAAGGGGTAGAATACAGTGATATTAGGGACCAACTGGTTGACAAGGGGCAAACACTAAAAATCCTCAAGCTACCTTGCAAGATGTCCCCATTTTACCAATGAAGAGCCTGAAGTGCAAAGAGGCTAAAGACTTTGCCCAGGTCACACAGCTAGGAAGTGGTGAGGCTGGGGTTCAGTTCCTGAAGTGTTCAACTCTGCGCTGTTCTACACTGAGAGAAAGCCTCACCCATTCATCAGCAAAGATGTGGAAGGCCCCGAGGACATGCCCAGCACTGTGCTGGGCGCTGGGGATAGAGCGGTGACCAAACAGCCTCGGTTCCTGCCTTCATGGAGCTTCATGGCTGGAGGAGGTGGTGACGGCGGTCGTGGGGGTGGGAGATGCACACTAAACATACCGGCGTGTAGCTACACACCGGGAACTGTGCTCTGAAGGAAACGAACAGGGAGCAGGAGAGACCATGGGTAAACCTGCAAGTACACTGGCCAGGGGAGGCCTGTCAGAGGAATCAGCATATTAGCTCAGGGTGAAGCATGGGACAGAGCCTTTCGGGAGGGAGAGCTAGCCTGAATGGGCAAGGGAGTGTAGTCAGCAGGGCTTTCTAGGCTGGGTCAGTAATTCGGAGTTTATTCTAAATGAAACAGGACACCATCATGGGGTTTAAAGCAAGGGAGAGGCTGAACATGGTGGCTCAAGCCTGTAATCCCAGCACTTTGGGAGGTAGAGGCGGGTGGATCATCTGAGGTCAGGAGTTCGAGACCAGCCTGATTGACACGTTGAAAGCTGAGGCAGTAGAGTCGCTTAAACCCAGGAGGCGAAGGTTGCAGTGAGCCAAGATGGCGCCATTACACTCCAGCCTGGGCAACAGAGGAAGACTTCATCTCAAAAAAACAAAAACTAAAACTAAAATTTATGGGTTTCTTTTTTTTTGTAATCATGGCAAAAAACCACATAAATGCACCACCTTAACTATTGTTAAGGGTAGATTTCAGTTGTGTTAAATGCATTCACACTGCAGTGCAGAGTATTTCCAGAACTCTTTGCACCTTTGCCAAGCTGAAACTCTGAACCCATTAAACAATAACTCCCCTATTCTCCTCTCCCCCAGGGAACCGCCATTCTAATTCCGTCTCTGTGATCTTGAGATGCTAAGTCGAATCGTACAGTACTTGGTGTTTTGTGACTGGCTTATTTCACTTAGCATGTCCTCACTGTTCATTCATGTCATAGCATGTGTCAGAATTTCCTTCCTTTTTTTATGTTTTTGTTCTTTTCTTATTCTTCTCCTTAATAAAGAATTTTCTTCCTTTTTAAGACTGAACAATATTCCACTGTATGTAGCATTTTGTTTATCTGCTCATCTGCTGGTGGACAGTGGGAATGTTCCTTTTTTTTGGGGGGGGGGGGCAGTCTCTCTTGTTGCCCAGGCTGGAATGCCGTGGCACAAACATAGCTCACTGCACCCTCAACCTCCTGGGCTCAAGTGATCCTCCTGCATCAGCCTCCTGAGTAGCTGGGACTACAGGCAAGCTAATTTTTAAAAAATTTTAAATCACACACCAAGCTAATTTTTAAAAATTTTTAAATTTTTTTGTATAGACAGTGCCTTGCCATGTTGCCCAGTCTGGTCTTGAACTCCTGGGCTCAAGTGATCCTCCTGCCTTGGCCTCCCAAAGTGCTGGGATTATGGGTGTGAGCCTCTGTGTCTGGACTGGTTTCATCTTTTGGCTGTTGTCAATAATGCCACTATAAACATGGGTGTGTAGGTATCTCTTTGATACTCTGCTTTCAAGGTTTTCTTCTTTTTAATTAATGTTTAGGAAATTATAAAATACATGAACTTGGTTCAAATTTCAAAATCACTCTGGCTGGGATAAAGGAGAGATTGGAGGGCAGTGAAAAGTGCAAGGGTGTTTTGTGGTCTGGGTCAGAGTTGGGGCAGCCTGTCGTGTGGTATGGGCCGACTGATGGGGACAGGTAGACAGCGAGGCTCTGTTTGAAGGTACTGGAGGCTTTCAGATGGTGAGGTCAAGTATGCATCTTGAGCTGACTGGATGTCTGTGCCAGAGAGAGACTTCTGGAGCCAATGTGCTGGCAATGGTCTCTAAGGTAAGCGGTGGCCTAGGCCTGGGCGGAGTGCAAATGGAGAGGAAGGGGGCCGAGACCAGCCCCTGATTGTTAGAGTTGGGTGGAGGAGGCACAGAGCAGGCGGAAAAGCAGGAGGCTCAGCATCGGGAGCCGACCGATCAGGGAGTGGCCCACAGTGGAGGCGTCCCCTGGGAAGGCTGATGGAGACAGGACCAGGCACCCAGTGTGCTGGGCAGCGCGGAGGCTGTTGGTGACTTGGACAAGAGCTGTTCCAGCCGGGAGGGAGCGGCAGAGGGTACACGGGAGAATGGAGGTGAGGGAGCGCGGCCTCGGGAGCAGACAGCTACAGAGAAGCTGGGTTCTGACGGACAGCTGAGAAACGGGGCAGTCGTGAGCAAGGTGGGAAGGAGGGAGCTTTGAGTGATGGTTTTGGCTTTTTAAGATGCCTGTGGTACCAAATGCATATTTTTGTTTGTTTGTTTTGTTTTGTTTTGAGAGCGTCTCACTCCCTCACCCAGGCTGCAGTGCAGTAGCATGATCAAGTTCATTGCAACCTCCGCCTCCCAGGTTCAAGCAATTCTCTTGCCTCAGCCTCCCAAGTGGCTGGGATTACAGGCGCACCCCCCAACACCTGGCTAATTTTTGTGTGTTTAGTGGATATGGGGTTTCCCTGTGTTGGGCAGGCTGGTCTTGAATCTCTAACCTCAAGTGATCTGCCCGCCTTGGTCCCCCAAAGTGCTGGGATTACAGGTGTGAGCCACCGTGCGGCCCCCAAATGCATGCTTTGATGCTAAAGGGAAGATCCGGCAGGGAGAGGGTGAAGATGCAGTCAGCAGGGTGGGGACACATGAGAGGACAGAGCCCAGGGTGCCTGTGGACGGCTGGTTTTGGGGGCCCCTCTTCTGTGGTATCAGAAGAGAAACAGGAGGCAAGGGCTCATATAAGTGGTGAATTTGGCCTTTGGAAGTTAAGAAAGGTCTTGTCTGACGATGTTCCATTCCCCGCAAAGGGAGAGGTGTGTCAGGGAAATCAGGGGCGAGGCTGCGGGGAGAGTTCTAGGCCGATGGAGACTGTGCCTGGTGGCCACGGCGGAGAGTGGCGAGAACCGACTTCACAAACATCTTAGGTCTGCTGGTGCCGTTGGGAGCCCACTGGAGGGTGGTGAGCAAGAAGTTACAGTGCCGTCGTCCGCTCAGGTAGCTCGATGTGCTTCCTCCACCAATGCTGGGTGCTGTTGGCGTGGCCTGGAGCGGTTCATCGGGGCAAGGCTTTGTCAGGAGAGCATGATGGGAGGGAGGGAGAGGGAAGGGAATGGGGGACTTTTGCAAAGGAGTGGCTCTCCTGAGGAACCCTTGACTCTCTGCTGGTTGAAGTGAGAAGAGAAGCCGGAGGAGGGATGGCCTTGGGGGACAGGTGGACAGAGAGGGAGATGGAGCAGGGCCTTGGATTAGGTCAGTTTGAGGTAAATGACAAGGTCAGGGTGTGGCCCAGGAGTTGGGGGCTGGGGTGGAGAAAGTGGTCTTCAGAGAGGAAAAGGACAAGGAACAAAGATGCCCGGTGGCGGACGGGTCCCCAATGCAGACATGGAGGCCGCCTGGAATAATGAGAGGAAGGCGTGCAGAGCAAGACACGAGCCCGGGCTGAGCCTTTGGGAAAAGAGGGGGTGAGCAGGAGGCCAGAGGAACACAGCGAGGAGGAGAGGGCGCTGGAACGGAATGCCCTGCTTCTCAAAAGATGTTCAGAAGGAGGGTGGGGTAGGGTGGGGTGGGGTGGGGGCGGGGCATAACTTCTGGAAGCTGCCAAGGGGAGCCAGAAGGACACCAGCCTCATTTCCTGCTCCTAAGGTGTGTGGGGAATGTGAGAATAATAAGATCAAGGCTAGATTTGAGGAAGAATTTTCTGATCCCATAGGATATGAGGCATGAAGACTGGCCATGAAGGGAACCCTAGGAAGTATCTCTTTTCTTTCTGGGGAGGTTTAGGAGCAGAACTGACCCCCACCCACCCGCTTCACTTCCCTCTCCCCCAGGCTTTTTGAGGTCTGTTAGGCACTGCCTGGCATCCTTTGATGTGGGTTTCATTCACTCTGCAAACCTGAGCCCCAGGAGCTGGCCAGCTAGGAGCTGGAGACACAGGGTGAACAAAACGGAAGGAGCAGTTCACTTCCCAGCAGGAGGGGTTGTTTAGGTCTGTTGTTGGTGCAAAGCTGTCAGAAGGAAGAGTTACTCAGGGGTGCTGGAATTGGGATGTGGAGTCAGTTCAGAGAGCGAGTCACTCTTGCTGTTTAGGGGTGGGGAAAGTGGCGGGAAATGGGAAAAGGCCGGGACTTGATGTTTGAGGACGGGGGCTGTGTGGTCTTGAGCAAATCATGTGTTTTTTCCTGCCCCTGACTTGGAAATCAGGGACGAATCCCTCATTCCCCACATCGTTGTGGAATTAATTGAATGTGTTGCCCAAATAACGAAGAGCTATGCAAATGATCCTTATGACATTCCTTAAGTAGCAGCAACCCCCCACCCCACGGTAGGTGTATTAAATACAAGACTATGTGTCAAAGGCCCATCACAGTGGTAGGTGGCACTGGATAAGTGCCGGGTACCCTTGTTAGTCCAGTCTCCGTTCAACGCTAGTGAATTTGCCGCCATCGCAGGACCCAGCTCTGCCGGGAAGGAGAAACGGGTAACTGTCCCAGGCAGAGGGCTGCAGTCAGGGTGCTGGGGCCAGCCGTGGATCTGTCAGGCACTCACATTCAGGACCTTAGTCCCTTGGGGATGACGGTGGAGCAGGAAGCCCCCAGATGAGGAAGGCTTTCTGTCTGCTTCCTTCTCCCTTGCACCCCAGAGCCCTCATCCCTCCATTCATTTCGTACATTTCTATTGAGGGACTACTGTGGGCAAACGGGACTTACAAGTCGGATGGGGTGGAGAGCAAGACAGAGGGGCATTTCTGGTCTCTCCTCTTGTGGGCTGGGTGGGTAGATGGGCTATCCCGGCTTCCAGTTTCCACTTAGCCTTGGCTTGGGATACCAGGAGGGGGCCCAGAAACTCATTTTTTAAAAAGAAAAGTGGGTGCGGGGGCAGTGGCTCATGCCTATAATCCCAGTGCTTTGGGAGCTGAGACAGAAGGATGGGCTGAGGCCAGAAGTTCGGGACCAGCCTGAGCAACACCGCAAGACCCGGTCTCTACAAAAAAAATGAAACAATTAGCCGGGTGTGGTGGGTGGCGCGCGCCTGTGGTCCCAGCTGTCCAGGAGGCTGAGGTGGGAGGATTACTTGAGCCTGGGACGTGGAGGTTGCAGTGAGCCCAGATCTCTCCACTGCACTCCAGCCTGGGCGACAGAGAGAGACCTCATTATCTACCAGAAAATGGAAAAATACTCCAATGCACCCTCCTTATCCTTCTTGGATTCCCGGGTTGCCGCCGATTGCTGCCTTCCTGCCGGAGCTCAAAGCCGAGGAGGGCGCGTGCGGGGCCGGGTGGGGCACCCCGGCTGCACGTCCGCGCATGGCCGCTAGGGGGCGCGGCAGGACGGGGCCGCCAGCCGGGCTGCGGATGCGTCAGGGCGGCGCGAGGCTGATTCAGCCTCCCCGGGTTTACCGCGCCCACTCCGTGCCTCGCTTCCCTGCCCGGCCGCGCCCTGGCCGCTGGCTCGCCCTGACCCTCGGGGATCCCAGGTTCTGCGCCGCCCTGCGCCCTCACAAGGGTTCCCCTGCCGCCAGGAGTCCCGCGCCTCCCGAGATCACAGGCAGGGCTCGCGGGTTTGGGCCGGGCGGGTCCCGCGGGCCCTCCTTTCGCGCCTTTCCCGGGGCCGGGCGTGGCTTCCCTCCAGAGCGGGTTTCGGGGCCCGCCCCGGCGCGGCCCGGATCCGAGGGACAGCTCTGCCAAAGCCGGGCCGTGGGCGGCCGCCGCGGGGGAATCGTGCCCCCTGCCAAAACGCAGGGGGAGACAGCCCGCTCTGTTCCTTGGGTGCGCCCCTGTGTTTTTGCCTCTTCTCAGAGCAAATCAGGAAAAAAATAGGGACTCCTGGGTGGGTCCCCGCTTGGCAGGTTGAAGACAGTGTCCTGACAGGATCTGGCTCGGAATTCGCGTGTGTTAAAGTTGCAGAAACCTCGCCAAACCTGGGTCACCGGCGTCACCTTGGAGATCCTGCCCGGGGGGGCAGGGACTCTCCACAAGTCCCAGAACTCCTGGGCGTGGGTGGGCCTCCCACTCACAGAGTGCATGCAAAGTGCCTAGAATAGTGCCTGGCGTGTAGTCAGCCCTCCACTAACATTGCATTTTATAGATACAGGTGACCCTGAGCAACAATCAGGGCTTTCAGCTGCGAGAGTATGATTATTCCAGAATTTTATGCTGTCTCTGGGACAGCAAGACCAAACCTCCTCTCCTTCCTCCTCAGCTTTCATGGCCGATCTACTTCCATTTATGAATAGTAAATATACTTTCTCTTTCTCGTGATTTTCCTAATAACATTTTCTTTTCTCTACTTTCTCTTATTGTAAGAATACAGAATATAATACACTTAGCAGAAAATACGCGTTTACCCAGTGTTTATGTTACCTGTAAGCCTTCCAGTCAACAGTAGGCTATTGGTAGTTAAGTTTTGGGGGAGTCAAAACTTATACTGAGGTGTGGGAACCTGTACTCAGAAGGCTGAGGTTGGAGGATTGCTTGAGTATCAGAGTCTAAGACCCGACTGAGCAACAGCAAGAACGCTGTTATTGAAAATAAAAAAAATTATTAGGCCTGGAGGCGGGCGGATCACGAGGTCAGGTGTTCGGGACCAGCCTGGCCAACATAGTGAAACCCCATCTCTACTAAAAATACAAAAATTAGCTGGGCATGGTCGTGCGTGCCTGTAATCCCAGCTACTCAGGAGGCTGAGGCAGGAGAATCACTTGAACCCGGGAGGTGGAGGTTGCAGTGAGCCGAGATTGCACCACTGCACCCCAGTCTGGGCGACAGAGCAAGACTCTGTCTCAAAAGTCAAAAAAAAAAAGAGAAAAAAATTATTTTTGACTGCTTGAGGATTGGTGCCTCAACACATGCATGTATTGTTCAATCAACTGTATTATTTTATGTGTATAATTTAAGGTATATAATTATATTTGTATATGCAAATTTATATAAACATATATGCATATTTATATATCTATGCCTACTAGCTAATCTTTATGCGTGCCTGGTATTGTTCCAAGTGCTCCTCAGGTATTAATTATCTCCTTTGATTTTCACAACCACACAAGGACATAAGTGCTGTTATTTATCTCCATATGGTAGCTGAGGAAACAGAAGCTCAGAGAAGCGAGGTAACTTTCGCAAGAGCACACAGCTAGGAAATACGGGGCAGGAGTTAACCCCTGACTCCCTAACTGTAGGGGCCGTGTTCAGATATTGGTGGAGTCTGGTAATATACTTACTGTCATGGGTTCGGCCCTTCACAGTGTCTGGAGATCGAAGTGTTAAACTCAGCCCTGGGAGGAGGAGCCACTTTCCATATGGAAATCCGCTGCCCTTTCTAGCTCTGCTCCTGTCGCCAGAGGACCAAGCTTTCTAGTTGTCCCCAGGTGCCAAAGGGCCAGAAGAGAATCTCTGGTCACTCTTTTTTCCTTGTTAGCTCTCCCTAGGGCCCCAGAACCTGGTTTCTGGCTCCCACCGTTCCCCTTTCTGGTTTTGTAGGTGACACTTGCTGCTTTGGGGTGAGTTACCTTTAGCAAGGTTTCCCAAATACCTGTGAGCAGAGTGGGGCTGACTTGGGGTTCATTAGAATGTCTCGACACACATTCAACACGCAGATTCCCCAGCCCCTTTGAGAGCAGTGGTTCTGCACCTTGACTGCACATTGATACAGTGGACTTAAAGGGAATGGTCTTGCCTGAGCCCTCCTGAGAAATTCCGATTGGGCAGATCTGTGCTTCTGCCTGGGCATCAGGATTTCAGCAAGGTAGGTGGAGGTGGCCTAGGAATCTGTACTTTGAAGAAACGGTTCCTGCGATTTTCCTGAGCAGCTATGTTTGCAGACTTCAGGGTGGACTTCCTTTCTTCTCATTGGTAAAGAGTGCCCAGGATTTTCCCACCAAGGTGCTTTTGGAGTTAGAAGTCAGAGGTGAGTGCTGCTTTCGGAGTCTTGTCCCTTCTCAGCCTCTGCTGGCCCCTGCCTCAGTTTACTGGATTTGTCTCCTTACCAGGTACCAGTATTCCCCCCCTCCCAGTGGGGTTCATTACTCACAGGTTCTGGGAAGAGTGGCCCCTCCTCTGAGCTTTTCACCTGGAGTTGGACTCGATCTCTGAGGGCTCAGAGCAGCCATGCTGGCAGCCCGGGGGCTCTCGTGAGCTCTCATGTCCGTCTGCTTCCCTGTGTGAGCCGGAGGGAGGGATTGCATCTCCCCTCTTCTGGGGCAAGGTGTTTCTCCTTGTCTTTCAGTATTGCATTCCACCCTGGAGTAACATTTGGTCTGGTATCTCCCAGCTTCATAGCATTTATTACTGTTTTTTTGAGACGGAGTGTCGCCCTGTTGCACAGTCTGGAGTGTGGTGGTGAGACCTCGGCTCACTACAACCTCCACTTCCCAGGTTCAAGTGATTCTCGTGCTTCAGCCTCCCGAGTAGCTGGGATTACAGGCATATGTCACCACACCTGGCTAATTTTTGCATTTTTGGTAGAGATGGGGTTTCACCATGTTGGCCAGGCTGGTCTCGAACTCCTGGCCTCAAGTTATCCACCTGCCTTGGCCTCCCAAAGTGCTGGGATTATAGGCGGGAGCCACCACACCTGGCCTGATAGACTTTTTTGTTCTTCTTTGGATACTAGGTGTTTCTCCTGGGTTCCAGGTGTTAAGCTAGGAGTCTAGGGACCTGTATTCTGGACTAACTGTGTGCCCTGGGGCATGCCATTTACCCTCTTTGACCCTCAATTTCCTCACTTGTTAAATGAGTACCTCACAAGATTGCTGTGTGGTCCAAATAACACAGCCTGCAAAGATGTGCTTTGGTGACTGTGAGTGACACCAGTGCGATCCTGAAAGAGCTTTCTCTTGCCTAGTTGGCAGAGTGAGGGGTAATTGCCCTTTTCGGGAAAACCCCAAGATGTCAGCGGCTGATATTAAAGTCCCTAACAATGAGAGATCCTAGAATCCTGCCTCTGCTTCTCATTGAATCCGAGTGTACGCACTGAGTGCCTGCTGTATGCACCCAGCATGGAGATGGGTGTGAGGTGATTCTGTCTGTTGGTAGAGCAGTAAGACAATCCACATAGGAGAATAAGCGTATCACGCTGGGGGAAAACCACGTGCTCTAAGCAGTGACTGCACTGGAATTTCAGCGGGGTAGTGCAGCCTACGTGGCCTGCGATCAAAGACTATGCAGAGGAGGAATCTCAACCAAACGAGCTCAGGGGGATAGATTCGAATTGGGAGGGCGGAGGGGAGGATGAGGGCAAAGTGGCCCTGAGGGGGGCTGCAGAGCGGGGCTGAGGGGAGGCCTGTGGGAGAGGAGAGTGGCTTGGCCGCCTGCCCTCGCCCTGCTTCTCATAGTAACTCGGCCCAGCAGGACTGACCAGCATCAAAACCCTGTGTCACAATGAAGTCCCCTGAGTGAGGCTGTGGCCACCTCCCTTCCCACCTTGGTCTTTTTTTCTTTTTTTTGAGACGGAGTCTTGCTCTTGTCGGGGGCCGGGTCTCAACGCTGGAGCGATCCCCACATGCTCTGTCACCAGGCTGGAGTGCAGTGGCACGATCTCGGCTCACCGCAACCTCTGCCTCTTGGGTTCAAGCAATTTCCTTGCCTCAGCCTCCCGAGTAGCTGGGACTACAGGCGTGCCCCACCACGCTCAGCTAATTTTTGTATTTTTAGTAGAGATGGGGTTTCACCATGTTGGCCAGGATGATCTCGATCTCCTGACTTCGTGATCTGCCCACCTCAGCCTCCCAAAGTGCTGGGATTACAGGCGTGAACCACCGCGCCCGGCCCAGGAACATCCTTCTTCTAGGAGCCCCTTGTGGAGGGAGACCTGGCGCCCTGTCTCTTTAGAATTTGCAGCTCCCTGGTAGCCATTTTTGGTGCATTTACAAGGAGAGGTGAATAAAACCCCCTCCCATCCTAGGCCTTGCTCCTTGCCCCACTGGCAGGGGGAGGGGCAGGGGCAGGGGCAGGGGCAGGACAGACAGTCTGGTATGCCCTGGTGTTGCCATAGCAATGAACGCTGCTTGCTGACCACAGGCTGAACGTGCTAGGTGGCAGGTCACCCCTCCTGGACAGCTGCCCTCCCCTGTAATTTTCTCTCTTTCACTCTGGGTTCTTTGGTGCCCCCTACGCCATATCCCTCTGTAACTTCTTCCCCTCTCCCCCCTCCCCCCACAGCATGCTGTGCCAGCTGAGCTTATCACCGTACCCTGAGCCAGCAGCAGCCATTGTTCTCACGCTTGGCAATGGAGCAACAGGGGAAATCACTCTGTTTGGAGCCAAGGAGGAAGGAAAGAGGGATGGGACTGGAAGGGGCAGGTGATGGAAAAAGTGACTTCCAACCATTCCCTGTCCTGACTTGGATGGCAGCTTAGAGTGGTTGCCAGGGTGATAGCCAGACAAACGCCTGCCCCCACCCCCAGCCCCAAACTGCATAATGGTAGTCGTGTCTTTTCCCAGCTCGAACCCCTCAGGCTCCCGCCTCGTGTGGAGTTCAGATTCCTCAGGCTGAGCTGCCTTTGCCTCAGTTTCCCAGCCTGACCAAAAGGAGCAGGTGGGGCCTCTGGGATAAACAGCACGAACTGGCTGCTGGCTGTGTGCTCCGCAGACATGCACTCCACTCTGTGCCCCGTGCCCCAGGGCTCATCAGGCTGACTTGTACACTGCTTCTGCTGGGCTCCCTGGCCCTCTGGATTCTGGTCAGCCAGCGGGAGGCACCAGCAGGAATTGGAGGGTGAGAGGGGACTCCCGGGCACTCACTCCCTGCTGGGCTGCTGCTGGCCGGGGCTACCTCCCTCTCACGGAGGCCACAGCTCTTGTCAGCAGCTCCAGCCGAAGCTCCAGATCTCCTGGCTGGGGCTCCCTGTTCCTTCCCCTGCTCCCCAGCCCTGAGAGGAGGGGGCTTGGCTCTTGCTGGCCACAGGGGGCTTCACTGTCCCTTGTCCCTTGTGGATTTCCCTCAACCCTGCCCACCCCTCCATGATAAGCTCCTATGTTGAATTGTCCTTGGTCACCCCTTTTGGATACATTCTCTCTGCTGTGGAGACCCCGACTGCTGCAGAGAATGTCTCAACAATGAGGGAGGAGGCCAGGCACGGTGGCTCATGCCTGTAATCCCAGCACTGGCCAAGGTGGGCAGATTGCCTGAGCCCAGGAGTTTGAGACCACACGGTGAGACCCTGTCTCTACACACACACACACACACACACAGACACACACACACACTCTTTAGCTGGGTGTGTTGGCATATGCCTATAGTCCTAGCTACTCGGAAGGCTGAGGTGGAAAATTTCCTGACCCCTGGAAGCCAAGCCGAGCCAAGCAGTGCAGAGCTGAGCAGTGAGCCGAGATCGCGTCACACCAGCTTGGGCAATGCAGCCTGTCTTAAAAAAAAAAAAAAAAAGGGCCAGGCGCGGTGGCTCAAGCCTGTAATCCCAGCACTTTGGGAGGCCGAGGCGGGTGGATCACGAGGTCAAGAGATCGAGACCATCCTGGTCAACATGGTGAAACCCCGTCTCTACTAAAAATTAGCTGGGCATGGTGGCGCGTGCCTGTAATCCCAGCTACTCAGGAGGCTGAGGCAGGAGAATTGCCTGAACCCAGGAGGCGGAGGTTGCGGTGAGCCGAGATCGCGCCATTGCACTCCAGCCTGGGTAACAAAAGCGAAACTCCATCTCAAAAAAAAAAAAAAAAAAAAAAGGAAGGAAGGCGGCTGTCCCAGGACAGCCTTTGTGGTCAGGGCTCTGGCAGGCTGGGTGTAGCCTCCCAGGTGTAATCTGAGATGCACCCAGAAGGCTGCCCTGCCTGGAAATAGCCAGGCTGAAACCTGAAGTTTGAGGGCCATTCCTGTGGTCTAGAAACTTTCTGTAAAGATACCACATTTCCCAGGAAGGTGAGCATCACAGCCAGTCATTCATTTCTCTACCTTCTTTAGTTTCATCAGGTAAGAAGCTTGACTGCAAACTTCAGAAATGCAATGACTGTGTCTGTCTTTGCTGTGTAGACATGGGGCCTGGTGCCAAGTAGGTTTAAATAGACATCTGTTGAGGCCGGGCACAGTGGCTCACGCCTGTAATCCCAGCACTGTGAGAAACCGAGGGTGGATCATGACGTCGGGAGATCGAGGCCATCCTGGCTAACACGGTGAAACCCCGTCTTTACTAAAAATACAAAAAATTAGCCGAGTGTGGTGGCAGGAGCCTGTAGTCCTAGCCACTCAGGAGGCTGAGGCAGGAGAATTGCTTGAACCAGAAGGCGGAGGTTGCAGTGAGCTGAGATCGTGCCGTTGCACTCCGGCCTGGGCGACAGAGTGAGACTCTGTCTCAAAAATAAATAAATAAATAAAATCAATTGAATAAACATATTCACCACTCAACAGTGAGTGGTGAGTGCCTACTATGTTCCATTATGTTCCAGTTGGAGTCCCTGGGAAGCAGGATTTCCCTCCCTGGGGTTGCTCGGGAATATGGAGTGAGGTGCGGAGCTGCTGCTGCATGTCTCAGCACTGCGCCTTTCCAGGTGCTCAGAGCCAACGCCCTGCAGTTACCTTTGACTCTGTCTCACGCCAACACTCAATCCATTACGAAATCCTGCAAGGCAGATCCGAACCCAGCCACTCCTCACCCCCTGCATGGCTGCCAGCTGGCTCTCCTACCTGGAATCCCGCTCAGGCTCCTCCCTGGCTTCCTAACTCCCACCTTTCCCACCTCCCACAGTCTATTCGCAGCACATGAGTCCTTTACAGACGTCAGTTGGATTATGCTATATTTTTACTCAAACCCCAATAATAGTTTTCCAGGACACTTAGAGTGCAACTAAAGTTCTTGCGCCAGCCTCTGAAGTAGGCAGCTTCTGGCTCCCGTGATCCCTGCCTCCTGGTGTAGTCCCCTTCCCTGAGTGTGCACTGGACCTGATGACTTACTTCTAACCTATAGAATACTACAAAATGGGGGGGGGCAGGTGGCTCACACTTGTAATTCTTAACATTTTGGGAGGCTGAGGTAGGGGATTGCTTGAGTCCAGGAGCTTGGACCAGCCTGGGCAACATAGTGAGACATGGTCTCTACAAAAAATACAAAAATCAGCCAGATGTGGTGGTGCATGTCTTTCGTTCCAGCTACTCCGGAGGCTGAGGTGGGAGGACTGTTTGAGCCTAGGAGGTCAAAGCTGTAGTGAGTGGTGATTGCACCACTGCACTCCAGCCTGGGCAACAGAATGAGATCCTGTCTCAAAAAAAAAAAAAAAAAAAAGTATATGGTAAAAGCAATGGATGTCCCTCCTGAGACTAGGTTATGAAAAACTGGCCAGGCGCAATGGCTCACGCCTGTAATCCCAGCACTTTGAGAAGTTGAGGCGAGCCGATCATGAAGTCAGTAGTTCGAGACCAGCCTGACCAACATGGTGAAACCCCATCTCTACTAAAAATACAAAAATTAGCTGGGGGTGGTGGCACGCACCTGTAATCCCAGCTACTCAGGAGGCTGAGGCAGGAGAATCACTTGAATCTGGGAGGCGGAGGTTGCAGTGAGCCAAGATTGCACCACTGCACTCCAGCCTGGGGGACAGAGTGAGAATCTGTCTCAAAAAAAAGAAAAGAAAAAGAAAGTCTGTTTCTGCTGTCATGCCGGCTCTCGCGCTCTCTCCTTCTTGGCTTGCTTACTTTGATGCATCAGGCTGTTCTGTGGAAAGAATTGTGCGAGGCCACCAGCCAATAGTCAACAAGGAACTCGGACGCTCCGTCTAGCATCTGGTGAAGAGCTGAACCCATCAGAGCCCTGTGAGTGAGCTTGGGAGTGGCTCGTTCCTTCTCTAGTTGAGCCTTGAGATGATAGCAGCTTTGGCCAGCACCTTGCAGCCCATGAGGAATCTTTTTTTCTTGAGATGGAGTTTTGCTCTTGTTGCCCAGGCTGGAGTGCAATGGCGCCGTGTCTGCTCACTGCAACCTCTGCCTCCCGGGTTCAAGCTGTTCTCCTGCCTCAGCCTCCCAATTAGCTGAGATTACAGGTGCCCGCCACCACACCTAGCTAATTTTTGTAGTTTTAGTAGAGATGGGTGTAGAGTCCAGCCCTACAGGGTCCTTTGAGCCCCTCTCTGTTGGTGTGGAGATGAGAAACTGTAGAAATAAAAAACACAAGACACAGACTTAGAGAAAAGAGAGTTTGGGCCCAGGGGTCCACTGCCAACCAAAGCACAGAGTCCAGCAGTGGCCCTGGGTGCCTGGACGCTCTGACTTTTATTGAGTACAAAGCTGAGGGCAGGGTAGGTAGGGCGGGGTACAAGCTGGGGGCAGGGCAGATAGGGCGTGGCATTGGTGGTCAGTGATAGGGGGCCCATAGGTGGGGGCCCAAGACTTTCAGGTAGCCAAGATGAGATAAGGAGCATAAAGCATCAGCCCTTTTCCATGCTTGTCAAGAAAGAACAAAGACATTAAGATTTATATAACTTTTACTGATGATCTCTTCTAAGAAAAAAGGAAACAGGTTCAGAAGCAGAACATGAGGTTGACATGGAACGTGACCGCTGAAGCACAGCATCACATAGAGACAGTTAAGCCCCCGGATGTCTGCAGGCCTACCTGACAGCCACCAGGCCCACCGCCAGAGCTCAGAGGAGCGGAGTTTTCTCCTAACTTCCCCGAGGATGGAGATGTCTCGGCCATCTTGGACATCTCCCTCCCTAGCTGGCTAAACAGCGGGCGCTGCACAGCCGAGGCGCCCTCCAGCAGCCCTTATGTGGGCATGACGGAGGGCTTAAAGCGTCTTGTCTTAGGGTCATTCCTTTCACAATGTCACCCCAGGTTCACACTTCAAGACCTGAAAGGCATTAGTAAAAGAACTAAGATTACCTATGAATAACTAAGATCACCTATGAATAACTAAGATCACCTATGAATAACTAAGATCACCTATGAATAACTACTCTCGTTACATCTCTAGTTATTTTCTTCTTCATTGTTTATGTGGGAATAGGCTGAGGCTTCTGACTCCTGCCTCGGCACTTTTGGGGTCTCCCCCTCACAGGCGGGGTTTCGGCATGTTGCTCAGGCTGATCTTGAACTCCTGACCTCAGGTGATCCGCCCGCCTCGGCTTCCCAAAGTGCTGGGGTTACAGGGGTAAGCCACCGTGCCCGGCCCATGAGGGATCTTAAAACAGAGGACTTGACTAAGCAGCCCCCAATTTCCTGACCCACAGAAACTATGAGATAATAAATGCTGTTGTTTTGCGCTGCTCTGTTTTGGTATAATTTGTAACGTAGCAATAGGTAACTAAAACAACCCCCAGAGATCTACTATTCAATCTGTAGCCTTATCCCCGCCTCTGGGTAGCTTTCTGACCTCACCTCCTCCTTATCTCCCGCTCACCCACTCTGTTCCATCCAGGCTGGCCCTCTCGTTGCTGGAGTGCACTGACAGCCACCCACGTTCAAACCTTGGTGACTGCTGCTGTCCCTGCCTGGAACACACACCCCAGTCACCTGCGTGGCCAGTGCCTCTCCTCCATTATCACGTTCTCAGTGAGACCCACTTTGACCGTTTTATTTGAAAGTACACTCATTACACCAAAGCACTTTTGATCCCCTTTATGTGGCTGTACTTTATTTTTTCTCTTTTTTTTTTTTTGAGACAGGGTCTTGCTTTCACCCAGGCTGGAATGCAGTGGTGCGATCATGGCTCACTGCAGGATGGGCTCAAGTGAGTGATCCTTCCACCTCAGCCTCCAAGTAGCTGGGACCACAGGTGTGTGCCACCACACTTGGCTTATTTTTTATATTTTTTAGAGGGAGGGTTGCTCAGGCTGGTCCTGAACTCCTGGGCTCAAGCACTCCTCCTGCTTTGGCCTCCCAAAGTGCTGGGATTACAGGACTGAATCACTGTGCCTGGCCTACTTCATTTTTTCATAGCCCTATTGCCTTCTAACGTAGTACATAACTAAAGGAGCTTGCCTGTTTTGTTCACTAATGCCTCCCAAGGGCCTAACATGGCACTTGACACAGTAGATGCTCAAGAAATATTTGATGAATTAGCCAGGCGTGGTGGTGGGTGCCTGTAATCCCAGCTACTCAGGAGGCTGAAGCAGGAGAATTACCTGAACACACGAGGTAGAGGTTTCAGTGAGCCAAGACCGTGCCACTGCATTCCAGCCTGGGTGACAGAGCGAGATTCCATCTCAAATATATGTGTGTGTGTGTGTGTGTGTGTGTGTGTGTGTGTATGTATATGTATATGTATATATATATATTTGAGATGAATACCCTAATAAGTTGGATTAATGAGGAATATAGTATGTATATATACACACACACACACACATATGTATATATGTGTGTGTGTGTACATATACATACATATGTATATGTGTGTGTGTGTATATATATATGTGTATATATATATTTGATGAGAACGGGCACAGGGACTCATACCTGTAATCACAGCACTTTGGGAGGCTGAGGTGGGTTGATCATTTGAGCCCAGGAGTTTGAGACCAGCCTGGGCAACATAATGAAATCCTTATCTCTACAAAAAATTCTAAAAATTAGCTGGGCACGGTGGTGGGTACTTGTTCCAGCTACTTGGGGTGGCTGAGGTGGGTGAATCGCTTGAACTTGGGAAGTTGAGGCTGCAGTGAGCCATGATTGCAGCCACTGTACTGCAGCCTGGGTGACAGCATGACACCCTGTCTCAGAAAGAGAAAAGAAAAGTATTCGATGAATGAACGGAATACACCGGAAAATGAGGGAAGCAGAGGTGGTAAATGCCCAAAGCCAGACCAACCCCTGGTGGCACCATGTGTACCCTGCAGCCCACTGTGCCTCGATGGTTCCAGTCCACAAAACCAAAGAGTTTTCTTTCATGCATCAGCCAGTCTGAATCAGGTTCACCATCACGTACAGTCAAGAGGCCTGAGTAATATGTGGGATTAATGAGGAGTATAGTGTGATTGCGAGGCTGAAGCGGGACAGGAAAGGAAAATGTAGGAGAGAGAAGGGGAATGGCAGGGGCGGCCATTGTGAGCCTCTACTGTGCGCCCAGTAGTGGGCTGGCTTTGTCATGTATACCGTTGCTTTTCATTCTCCTGACAACCTTGTGAATTAGATATTGTCCCTCCCACTTCACAGGTGAAGAAACTCAGTGAGGTTAGGCTCCTGGCCTAAGATCATAGAGCTAGTAAGTGGCAAAGGTAGAAGAAAATCCAGGTCTTGGCCGGGCGCAGTGGCTCACACCTGTAATCCCAGAACTCTGGGAGGCCAAGGCGGGTGGATCACCTGAGGTCGGGAGTTTGACACCAGCCTGACCAACATGGTGAAACCCTGTCTCTACTAAATACAAAAAATTAGCTGGGGTTGGTGGCGGGCACCTGTAATCCCAGCTAGTTGGGAGGCCGAGGCAGGAGATTCGCTTGAACCTGGGAGGTGGAGGTTGCAGTGAGCCAAGATTGTGCCACTGCAATCCAGCCTGGGATAGCCAGAGTGAAAACGCTGTCTCAAAAAATAAAAAAGAAAGAAAGAAAATCCTTGTCCTTCTGATTTTAAAATCCCATGCTTTCTTGATGGTTTCTTTTTTCCTTTCTTTCTTTTTTTTGCAACCATGAATTGGCCAAAATCTCCAAATATTTTCACTATTGCTGGAACCCTGGCAAGGGCAGCGATTGGGGCTGCCAGAGGCTGGGGCTGAGGAGGGAAGGGAGGAGAGGTACCTGTGTGGGCCCTTTGTAGGCAGGTATTTATAAAGCTGGGTCTTCTCCCTTGTAACAAGTATCAGTGCTACTTCTCCTGGCTCTTAGATCAGGGAAGGTATCCTCACCTCTGTTCCCAGGTACACATCCAGGGAAGGCAGAGCCTGGAGGTCAGGTGAGGCCGGGTTGGCCTGGAGAGGTGAACTAAGGCTGCTGGACTGAAGGCGTCTTGGAGGTTTTTGTACACCACATGAATGCCTCGCCTCCAGGCCTCTCTCAGAGCAGCAGAGCTTCTCACTGCTCCCTGCAGCCCGTTTCTAGGGCGTGCGTTTCCTGTCCTAACCCACGTGGCCCTGTCCCCTCTGACCTCAGCTGATTGGCCCAGCATTGGGCACCCTGCTAACCAGGGGGTCCCTGGGGGGCTTTGGTGTCTGAGCGATGTGATGAGCTGGGCCTCCTGGTAGAGGGAGCAGAAGCAGGAAGACACACAGAAAAAGCAGAAACAGAGGCAGCCCACCAGAGAGATGACTATTTTGGGCCTGGCCCGGGTGCCTGAGCGCCGTCTGCTCTCTGAATTAGGAGGCCTGCTGCATGGCTGCTCCTGGGGCCCTGAACTCTTCAGTTCCTTTGTGCTGTCAATTCCAGACAAGAATCTCTCGTTTTTTAAAATTTTTTATTATTTTTAATTTATTATTATTACTTTATTTTATTTTTTATTTATTTTTTTTGAGACGGAATTTCTCTCTTTTTACCCAGGCTGGAGTGCAATGGCGTGATCTCGGCTCACTGCAACCTCCACCTCCTGGGTTCAGACAATTCTCCTGCCTCAGCCTCCTGAGTAGCTGGGATTACAGGCACGCACCACCGTGCCCAGCTAATTTTTGTATTTTTAGTAGAGATGGGGTTTCACCATGTTGACCAGGATGGTCTCCATCTCTTGACCTTGTGATCCACCCGCCTCGGCTTCCCGAAGTGCTGGGATTACAGGCCTGAGCCACCGCGCCCGGCCCTATTTTATTTTTTAAAATATTAACTTCCCGGCTCGGTGGCTCACACCTGTAATCCCAGAACTTTGGGAGGCCAAGGGAGGTGGATCACCTGAAGTCTGGAGTTCAAGACCAGCGTGACCAACATGGAGAAACTCTGTCTCTACTAAAAATGTTAAAAAATATATATATTAGCAGGGCGTGGTGGTGCATGCCTGTAATCCCATCTACTCAGGAGGCTGAGGCAGGAGATTCGCTTGAACCCAGGAGGCGGAGGTTTTGGTGAGCCAACATCATGCCATTGCACTCCAGCCTGGGCAACAAGAACGAGACCCCATCGCAAAAAAAAAAAAAAAAAAATTAACTTTTCATACTACACTGATGTATATTTTTAAGTTACAACTTTTTTTTTTTTTGAGATAGGATCTTGCTCTGTCACTCAGGCACCATCACAGCTCACTGAACTCCTGGGCTCAAGCAATCCTCCTGCCTTGGTCTCCCCAGTAGCTGGTATTACACCTGTGCTCCACTGACCTACTTATTTTTATTTTTATCTTTATTTATTTTTTTGAGATGGAGTTTCACTCTTGTCACCCAGGCTAGAGTGCAATTATGCAATCTCGGCTCACTGCAACTTCTGCCTCCTGGGTTCAAGCAATTCTCCTTGCCTCAGCCTCCTCAGCAGCTGGGATTACAGGTGCCCACCAACACAACTGGCTAATTTTTGTATTTTTAGTAGAGACAGGGTTTCGCCATGTTGGCCAGGCTGGTCTTGAACTCCTGACCTCAGGTGATCCACCCGCCTCGGCCTCCCAAAATGCTGGGACTACAGGCATGAGCCACGGCACTATTTTTATTTTTTGTAGAGACAGGATCACGCTATGTTGCCCAGGGTGGTCTCGATCTCCTAGGCTCAAGAAATCCTTCCACTTTGGCCTCTCAAAGTGCTGGGATTATAGACGTGAGCCACGGCATCTGGTCTCCCCTCTTTTCAGTCTAGCTTGGGTGGAAGCGATTGTGGTAACCCAAAGAGGCAGACAGGTAACCCAGGCTGCAGAGACTGATGTGGTCTGCCCTGCCCCATTCACAAGGATCCTGACGCTGGGGCCTGTGGCCTCCCACACGGGGGCTTGGGGCCACTGGGTCCTCTGGTTCATATGGATGCCTCAGGGCCAGAGCCTGAGGGAAGGGCAAGCGTGTGGGCTGGAACCAAGGGCAGGAAAGGAGGGGTCACAGGGGAATGTGGTTTTCAGTCATGACATCACAACATACCTCAGTGCTGGGTGTGTTTTAAGTAATCTGTTACTCATAATAGCCAAAGCACTTGTGTGGATTTTAAAGCACATATTTGCCTCTGTAACCATGTCAAATTTCCCAAGGCCCAGAAGGGTACACACTGGAAAGTTCCCTTCCTTCCCACTGAGCTCTCCCTCCCTCCCATCCTTACCAGAGTGTCAGCATCCTACCTGAAACATTTTGTGTACCTATAAGCAAACACCCTTGTACACATTCCTGCTTTCCCTTATTTATACCCAAACATTAGCATACTGTTCCCATTACCCTGCACCTTGTTTTTTTCATCTGTGAATAATTAACTAACTTTCCCCCCAGTGAGAGCAGATTTGAGATCGTCCCCACAATAAAGTCACTTCTGCTCACTTGCCCTCCAAGGGCACCTTTCCGAGCGGGAGATGGGGTTAGTCAGCAGGGCCCGGGACCCTTTGGGAGACTATGTGTGTATTCGTGTGTGTACGTGTGTGTGTGTGTGTGTGCGCGCGTGTGCATGTGAGACCAGCAGGACAGCCTCACTTGGAAGACCTGGTTTTAGGTCTAAGGCCCCATGAACAAGGCCAGGGCCTTAATGCCCCCTCTGGTTCAGTTTCCTTCTCACAAAGAGGAATGACAAGCCTATTCTTTGGGGTTGTTGAGGGTGGAACGAGGACGTGTTGAGGAGGACCTGCTGAGATACTGTCCTGTGAATTGTCTAGTCCTAGGTGGTGAGTGGTTATTGTCAGATGGACAGATTCGAAAGCTTCTCATCCATTTTCGCTTAGGGATGTATCTGGCCTTCGCTGCTTACTCCCAGCCACTTCCCCATTCCCAGCTGAAGCATCATCTCCTCCTCCTGGAGCTTCCCTCCCACATGGACCTGCCTGTTTATGGGCATCTGCTCCGCCTCACTTCCCTCCCGCCATTCCTTCTCGGGCACCTGAAACCACCTCTGCTGGAGTACAGTGGCACAAACACAGCTACTGCTGGCTTTTTTTTTTTTTTTTCTGAGACGGAGTTAAGCTCTGTTGCCCAGGCTGGAGTGCAGTGGCGTGATCTCCACTCACCGCAACCTCTGTCTCCTGGGGTTCAAGTGATTCTCGTGCCTCAGCCTCCCAGGTAGCTGGGATTAAAGGCACAAGCCACCAAGCCCAGCTTTTTTTGTAGAGACAAGGTTTCCCTGTGTTGTCCAGGCTGGTCTTGAACTCCTGAGCTCAAGCAATCCACCCACCCACCTCAGCCTCCCAAAGTGTTGGGATTACAGGCATGAGCCACTATGCCTGGCCCCTTCATATGTGCTTTTTTTTTTTTTTTGAGATGGAGTTTTGCTTTTGTTGACCAGGCTAGATTGCAATGGCACAGTCTTGCTTCACTGCAACCTCTGCCTCACAGGTTCAAGTGATTCTACTGCCTCAGCCTCCTGAGTAGCTGGGATTATAGGCATGTGCCACCACATCCGGCTACTTTTGTGTTTTTAGTAGAGACGGAGTTTCACCATGTTGGCCAGGCTGGTCTCGAACTCCTGACCTCAGGTGATGATCTACCCGCCTTGGCCTCCCAAAGTGCTGAGATTACAGGTATGAGCCACTGTGCCCCGTCTCTTCATATTTTTTTTTCTTACTGATATGGGGACACAGCCCAATTTTTTTTTTCTTTTCTTTTCGCCTCCTCATATGTTTTAATTGAACACTTAAAAAACCCTTTGGGTCAGAAGTTGTTCTGAGCACTTGGATGTGTTAACTCACTTATTTTCCCAACTACAACCCAAAAAGGTGGGTACTATTACTGGTCATTTTATTGTGTTTTGTTTTGTCTATTTCTTTTTTGGAGACCGGGTCTCCCTATGTTGTCTAGGCTGGTCTTGAACTCCTGGACTCAAGTCATCCTCCTGCCTCAGTCTCCCAAAGTGCTGGGATTATAGGAGTGAGCGGGCTTCCTAGCCATTTTACAGATGAGGAAACTGAGGCTGGAGAAGTTAAGTGCAGCTGCACTGCGTGCATCAGGCACAGGCAGGCAGTGCTGGACCTGCCTCTAGAGCATGTGTGCCTGGCCCTCCCTCACCCCTGCCCTTCCTTCCTTAGGTAACTCCTTTGTAGCTTGGCCTCAGCTTAAATGTCACTTTCTCCGGGAAGTATTTTCCAAGGCCCCTCCTGCAGTGTAAGCGGCCTCCCGAGTGGAGTGCCCTCGGTTCCTCCTGTGTATCTCTTGATCACTTCTTGTTTTGTACGGTAATTGCTTATTTGTCTGTGCTCAGTCCCCTGGGTTGGGCAGGTTTGGGTACCTTTGTTTGCCCTTAAATCTGATCTGCCTTGCATACAGAAAGCATGCCATAAATGTGAGCTGAGTGACCTTTCCATGATGCAGAACTGCCGGGAGCTGTAGGAATAAGAGTCCCCAGTGGTGGTTTGGCTCAAGAGGGAGGAACGTGAAATTAGAAACAGACCAGGGGATGTAGCCGTGCTGATGCGTGTGTGGGTTTGGGTGTCTCCGCCTCCCCATGGAGGGGTGGTGAAGAGAGCACGGGTTTCAAAGTGTGGTGAACCTGGTTCAAATCCCCACTCTACCACCTGCTGCAGTGTGATCTAGAGAAAGTTCTGGAACCTGTTTCTCATCGACCTAAGTTACCTGAAAGGGCTGGCACGATGCCAGTGGGCCCTGCTCCTTCTGCTGCTACCAGTGTCCTAATGCAAACAGCCTCCACTTTCTGCGCCCCTGTTCCCATCTGCAAAATCAGAGCCTTGGCCAGGGCGGTTCTGAGGCCACCTCCCTGTTTAAGCCACTTTAGCTTGATGGACGCGTCTCAGGTTTTATACTCTGGAACATTTGGATGTAGCTGGGAACGTCTCTCCTGGAGGAAGCAGAGGGTGATGTTTCACCCAGCAATACTTCACCCACGAGAAAGCCTGCCCTGGTCAGCAGAAGAGCAATCCGAGAAGCTGTGTATGAAGATGGAGTAGCTCCTACCACAGAGGTTCTTTTCTAAAGCTGCTTGGAAATAGGATTACACTGGTTCCCTCCTGCTAGCAGGGACACCAGAAGTGCTGATAAGACCTCACATTTTTCTGTGCAAAGCTGATCTCTGTTCAGCTTCACAAGAGCCCTAGAGGCAGTGACCTTGACTAACCACCTGCCGATGCTGGACACAGCGAGGGGCTGTGTTAGTCAGGGTTCTCCAGAGAAACAGCCAACAGGATATGCGTGTGCCTGCGTGTAGACATATATATGTATATATGCAGAGATTTACTTTAAGGAATTGGCTCATGGGTTATGGAGTCTTGGTGAGTTCCAAGTCTGTAGGGTGGAGTGTCAGGTGGGAGACCCAGCAAAGAACCCCTCTTGCAGTTCACCACAGAATTCTCTCCTGCTGGGAGGGTAGGTCAGTCTCTCATTCTTTTGATGAGATGGATGGGGCCCATCCACACCAGGAAGGATAATCCACTTTACTCGAAGTTCATCATTTACATCTTTTTTTTTTTTTTTGAGATGGAGTCTCACTCTGTTGCCTAGGCTGGAGTGCAGTGGCGTGATCTTGACTCACTGACTCACTGCCACCTCTGCCTCCCAGGTTCAAGTCATTCTCCTGCCTCAGCTTCCCGAGTAGCTGGGATTACAGGCTCATGCCACCATGCCCAGCTAATTTTTGTATTTTTATTAGAGACGGGGTTTCAACATATTGGCCAGGTTGGTCTTGAACTCCTGACCTTGTGATCTGCCCGCTTCAATCTCCCCAAGTGCTGAGATTATAGGCATGAGCCACTGCACTCAGATCCAAATCTTTTTTTTTTTTTTTTTTTGAGATAGAGTCTCACTCTGTCGCCTGGGCTGGAGTGCAATGGCGAGATCTTGGCTCACCGCAACCTCTGCCTCCTGGGTTAAAGTGAGTCTCCAGCCTCAGCCTCCTGAGTAGCTGTAATTGCAGGTGTCTGCCACCACGCCCGGCTAATTTTTGTATTTTATTATTTTTTTTTTTTTAGTAGAGATGGGATTTCATCATGTTGGCCAGGCTAGTCTCAAACTCCTGACCTCAAGTGACCCGCCCGCCTTGGCAGAGTGCTGGGATTATAGGCATGAGCCACCATGCCCAGCCTTAAATCTTATCATCCAAAAACATCTTCAGGGAAACATCCAGGATGTTGGACCAAACATCTTGTCACCATGGCCCAGCCAAGTTACGCATAAAAGTAACCATCACGGGGCTTTCTGTTTAATCCCTACAACCTGGGAGTAGGTGCCAGATTCCTGTTTCCGATGAGGAAACTGAGGCTCCAAGGAGTGAAGAGGTATCTCCGGGCATGGAGCTGTGGTGGCATGCGGTCAGAAGGCAGAGCATGAGAGTGCTGTCTGCGTGTCATCTGGGCTACCAGAGCAGAGGCGTGTGACGTCACCGACCAGAACCAGGTGGAAGTATGACTATGCATGGAAAGGAGATGATGGGCAGCTGGGGTCTCCCTGCCCCTCAAGATCTGAACAAGAGTGGCTCAAATCTTCATCCCCCCACTGGCAAGTCTAATGTCTCCCCAAGGTGCCTAAGTTGTCTGGGATGCGCTGGAATGCATTTTCTTGGTCATTCTGGCCCCTGAGTTCCTGCCTCTGCCCGGTTAACAATCTTAGTCCATGTGTCCACCCAGCAACCTTCTACCTTTATTTCAAAATCCGCCCACTTCCCGCCCCATCATGTTGCACCTGTGTTTGTGGCAAGCTTTGCTGACGGTCTGGAGAGGTGGAGGGAAATTACAGAGCAGCAATGGCAGCCGCAAATGGAATAGGAGGCAATGTGCTCTTACAAAACCAGCCTCTCCTGGCCGTTTCTACAGCTCCGGTGCCCTGTTACTAGGTGCTCCACTGCTTTCTGCCTTTCTCTGCCCCCTTTTATCACTACCTTTTCCTCTCGGAAATGCAATCAAATTCCTCCCATTTTCTTTTGCAGGGAAGTTCCACCTTCTCCTGTCCAGAGTCCTTATCTTGGCTTCAGGCTCCCGCTGGTGTCCTGGGGGTGGGCCGACTTTCTTTTTTTCCTTTTCTTTTTTTTTTTTTTTTGAGACAGAGTTTTGCTCTGTTGCCCAGGCTGGAGTGCGATGGCATGATCTTGGCTCACTGCAACCTCCATCTCCTGGGTTCAAGCAATTCTCCTGCCTCAGCCTCCTGAGTAGCTGGGATTACAGGGATGTGCCACCATGCCTGGCTAATTTTTTTGGTTTGGGTTTTTTTTTTTTTTTTTTTTTTAATATATATGGGGTTTTGCCATGTTGATCAGGCTGGTCTTGAACTCCTGACCTCATGATCTGCCCGCTTTGGCCTCCCAAAGGGCTGGGATTACAGGCGTGAGCTACCTCACCTGGCATGGACAGATGTTTTATGAGAGTTCTTTATACCAAGAGGCAGCCCTTCTCCTCCCCAGGTGCCCTTTCGAGGGTGGTGTCTGGTTCTTTCTCCCATAGGAACGGGAATGGGGCAGTGTCTGAGGCCAACTGCAGCATTGCCCTTCCCAGCACTGGCCAGGGGAGGCCACCTCTACCTGTCTGGCCTGAGGCAAGTGCCTGTGTCGTGGGGACAGATCTCCAGTCACCTCAGCTGCAGACTCCAGGCTGTGATCCCACATAACCCTGAGATTCATCCTGCTCTGTGACTTGTCCACAGGGAGTGGGTGCCTTGGCCAGGGGCAGGAGGGTCTGGTCTGGAAATTGCACTTGACGCTGGTGTGTCTCAGCCTCTAAGCTCAGGTGAACTCTGACAGCCACCCTGGCGTCCATAGTGTGGCCCTCCACTCAGGATGCTTTGGGTTCTTGGATTCTAAGCCCTTCCTATGCCTCTTAGGCATCTGTTCTCTGTTCCCTCTTACGGCCATTGAAGACTGGAAATTAGGTGCCCTGGAGTTTAGATTTCTAGGTTCCGGAAACCTTTGGGCTCCTGAGAGTTTCATTGGGTGAGAGGCTGGTCCTGTGGGCTTTGAAGGCAAACAGACATGGTTGAAATCCTGACTCCACCCATTGCTGTGGGATTTGGGTAAGTTACTTAACCTTTCTGAGCCTTAATTTCTTAATCTGTAAAAATGGAGATCATAACACCTTCCTCCTGAGGGCTGCTTAGGGGACAAAGACTTAAGGACTTTGTATGACTCTAGTCAGGTTCTGGTCAAAGTGCAGAGAGCAGAGGGGCTGGCCCTGCCCTCCATCACCTCTGGCCACCAGGGGAACTGGGGCCTCACCTGGTGCCTCCACCATTCCCAGCCTGGCCTCCACAAGGGCTTGAAAGCACCTCTGGATGCCACTGGGAGATGTGACCTGTGGCTTTAGCCAAGGTCACTACGGAGGCAGTGGGGACCGTATCATCTGTGTAAATAGTTGTAGGTTGACCACCTGAGTCTCGCAGGTCCAGGAAGCCTATTCATGGAAGTGGGGCTGCTCCAATTCCCTGAATGATATCCTCAAAAGACTCCAACTGAGTATGGGCAGCTGCCCCTCTGTTGCTCTCTGCCTCCCTCCACCCTCCCTGTGAGCTGGCAAGTTGCACCCAGTGGTGGGGACTTTTGTTTGGGTGAATGCTTGCGGTCTTTTAGCCAGAGAGTTTGGATAAAAGCAGGAGGAAGGGAAAAAACCCAGCTCAGTGCATTCATTCCACAATCTATAACGATCGTCTTTTATGTGCTAGGCAGTGCCAGTTTTAGACTTGGGTCACTTCCCCACTCCAGCAAGCTCTCCAACCATCCACTTCGTGTGTGGACTTGACCCCCATGGAGCTCTGACATTCACACCCAAGCCTCTGTTCCAGGGGACAGTTCACTCCAGCTGGCTGGTGTGGGACCACACAAGACCGAGTAGCCGGATGGTGCTGGTGTGCTGGCTTTGTGTGACTCAAATTGTTTATATGGACGAGGCCCAGAAAAACAACGGACATAGATTTCTCATAGCTCTGGAGACTGGAAGTCTGAGATCAGGCACCAGCATGGCTGGTTCCAGTGAGGGCTCTCTTCCAGGCTGCAGACGACAGACACTCATGCGTCCTCACGTGTTGGAAAGAGGGTGAGAGAGCTCTCTGGGGTCCCTTTTGTAAGAGCACCAATCCCATTCATGAAAGCTTCACCCTGTGACTTAATTACTTCCCAAAGGCCCCACCTCCTAATACAATCACAATGAGGGTGAGGACTCCAAAATATGAATTTTGGGGGAATAAATACAAACATTTGATTCATTGCAATTATCAAGCCATTTGGTGGAGGAGGCTCATTTAGATACAGCAATAGGCTCTTTTGTATGTGGCTAGTAGACATGTAAATAGGTACAACCATTTTGGAAAAGAATTGGCATTTTTTAGATGACATTACAAGATGACATCATACAACCCAGTGATCCCTCTCCTAGGTATCTACCTAACAGAAATGCTTGCCCGAGCCACCAGGAGAGATGTGTGACAATGTTCTTAACAGTGTGGTTTTTTATCGCAAAGAGCTGGACAGCTTGAGAGCTCATTGACAGGAGGGCAGTTACATTTTCTCACACAATGAAATATTACACAGCTTTGAACATAAATGAATCTCAGAGTTGTGCTTTTAAAAATAGAAGTCAGATCAGGTGCAGTGGCTCACGCCTGTAATCCTAGCACTTGGGAGGGCAAGGCAGGCAGATCATGAGGTCAGGAGTTCAAGACGAGCCTGGCCAACATGATGAAACCCCATCTCTCCTAAAAATATAAAAATTAGCCAGGCATGGTGGCATGCGCCTGTAGTCCCAGCTACTTGAGACTACTCCAGCCTGGGCAACAAAGCAAGACTCTGTCTCAAATAAAAAGATTAAGATTAATCTCCATCCAGTCCAGACACCACCGCCTATAATCCCAGCACTTTGGGAAGCCAAGGTGGGCGGATCGCCTGAGGTTGGGAGTTCGAGACCAGCCTGACCAACATGGAGAAACCCCGTCTCTACTAGAAATACAAAATTAGCTGGGTGTGGTGGCACATGCCTGTAATCTCAGCTACTCAGGAGGCTGAGGCAGGAGAATCACTTGAACACAAGAGGCAGAGGTTCTGGTGAGCCAAGATCACACCATTGCACTCCAGCCTGGGCAAAAAGAGCGAAACTCAAAAAGAAAAAGTCTCCATCCTCATTGGACTTGACCTCACCCACAGCATTTGACCTGGGTCATCACTTCTGCTTTTGGGAAACCCTTTCTTGCATCTCTGGAGCTTTCACTCCTAATTCTCTCCTCACCCCAATGGCTACTCTCTGTTGGTCTCAGGAGAATAGCTACTTGGGAGGCCGAAGCAGGAGAATTGCTTGAACCCAGGAGGCAGAGGCTGCAGTGAGCCCAGATCATGCCATGCACTCCAGCCTGGGTGACAGAGCAAGACTTTGTCTTAAAAAAAAAAAAAAAAAAAAAAAAAAAAAGGCAGGTTGTGGCAGCTCAAGCCTGTAATCCCAGCACTTTGGGAGGCAGATGGATCACCTGAGGTCAAGAGTTCAAGACTAGCCTGACCAACATGGTGAAACCCCGTCTCCAAAAAATTTTAAATTTTTTGTAGAGAGAGGGTCTCACTATGTTGCCCAGGCTGGTCTTGAACTCCTAGCCTCAAGTCATCCTTCTGCCTCAGCCTCCCAAAGTATTGGGACTATAAGCATGAGCACTGCATCTGGCCTAATCTCCCTCCTGCTCACTCTGTTTCAGCCTATTTGGTCTCTGTGCTGTGCCTGGGACCTGCAGGCACTCCAGTAAATACACAGATGATAAGAAAGCAAAACAGCCTATTGCTGATAAGGAGAAAGTTTGAGTGGTCTGGATAGAAGATCCAGTCAGCTGCATTTTCTTAAACCAAAGCCTAATCCATAACAAGGCTCCAATTGTCTTCGATTCAATTCAATGAGGCTGAGTGATCTGAGAAAGCTGCAGAAAAGATGGAAGCTAGCAGAGGCTGGTTCCTGAGGTTTAAGGAAATAAGCTGTCTCCGTAACCTAAAAGTACAACATAAAGCAGCAAGTACTGATGTAGAAGCTTCAAGTTATCCAGAAGATCTCGTTAAGATAACTGATGAGGCCAAGTGTGGTGGCTCACGCCTGTAATCCCAGCACTTTGGGAGGCCGAGGCGGTTGGATCACCTGAGGTCAGGAGTTTGAGACCAGCCTGGCCAACATGGCGAAACCCCGTTTCTACTAAAAATGCAAAAATTAGCCAGCGGGCGCCTGTAATCCCAGTTCCTCGGGAGGCTGAGGCAGGAGAATGGCTTGATCCCAGCAGGCAGAGGTTGCAGTGAGCCAAGATGGCACCATTGCACTCCAGCCTGGGTGACAAGAGTGAGACTTCGTCTCAAAAAAAAAAAAAAAAAAAGTAACTGATGAGGTGGCAACACTAAACAACAGGTTTTCAATGTGGACAACACAGGTGTCTACTGAGGTAAGATGCCATCTAGGGCTTTCATGGCTGGAGAGGAGACTTCAAAACTTCAAAGGGAAGGATGACTCTCTTGTTAAGGGCTAAGGCAGCTGGTGACTTTAAGTTGAAGCCAATGCTCTTTGACAAATCCTAAAATTGCAGGGCCCTTAAGAATTGTGCTAAAGCTACTCTGCTGTGCTCTATAAATGGAACAACAAATCCTGGATAACAGCACGTCTGTTAACCATTATAGTATGGTTTACTGAACATTTTAAGCCCTCTGTTGAGACCTACTGCTCAGAAAAAAAATTTTTTTCTCAAAATATTACTGCTCATAGACAAGACACCTGGTCACCCAAGAGATTTGATGAAGACATACAAGGAGATTAATGCTGTTTTCATGCCTGCTAACACATTAATTCTGCAGCCCATGGATTAAGGAGTAATTTTGACTTTCAAGTCTTATTATTTAAGAAATACATCTTGCAGTCTGGGTGCAGTGGCTCACGCCTGTAGTCCCAGCACTTTGGGAGGCTGAGGCAGTCAGATCATGAGGTCAAGAGATTGAGACCATCCTGGCCAACATGGTGAAACCCTGTCTCTACTAAAAATACAAAAATTAGCTGGGTGTGGTGGTGTGTGCCTGCAGTCCCAGCTTCTCGGGAGGCTGAGGCAGGAGAATCGCTTGAACCTGGGAGGCGGAGGTTGCAGTGAGCCAAGATTGTGCCACTGCACTCTAGCCTGACTACAGAGCAAGACTGTCTCAAAAAAAAAAAGAAAGAAAAGAAAAAGAAAGAAAGAAAGAAAAATCTTGCAAAGCTATAGCTGCCATAGATAGTGATTTCTGTGATGGATCTGCGCAAAGTAAACTGAAAATCTTCTGGAAAGGATTCGCCATCCTAGATGCCATTAAGAACATTTGTGATTCATGGGGGGGACGTCAAAATAGCAACATTAATCGGAGTTTGAAGAAGTTGATTCCAACCCTCATAGACGTCTTTGAGGAGTTCAAACTTTAGTGGAGGAAGTAAGTACAGATGTGTTGGAAATAGCAAGAGAACTAGAGTTAGAAGTGAAGCCTGAAGATGTGACTGAATTGCTGCAATCTCATGAGAAAACTTTAATATTAATATTCAGTAAGCCATTAAAAGTAATGGCAAAACCACAATTACTTTTGCATCAGCCTAACAGATGAGCTGCTTCTTATGGATGAGCAAAGAAAGTGGTTTCTCAAGATGGAATCTACTTCTGGTCAAGATGCTATGAACATTGTTAAAATGACAACAAAAAGTTTAGCATATTACAAACTTAGCTGATCAAACAGTGGCAGGGTTTGAAAGGACTGACTCCAATTTTGAAAGAAGTTCTACTATGGGTAAAATGCTAGGCCAGGCACGGCTCATGTCTGTAATCCCAGCACTTTGGGAGGCCAAGGTGGTGGATCACCTAAGGCCAGGAGTTCAAGACCAGCCTGACCAACATGGAGAAACCCGGTCTCTACTAAAAATACAAAAATTGGCCGGACGTGGTGGCTTATGGCTGTAATCCAAGCACTTTGGAGGCCAAGGTGGGCGAATCACCTGAGGTCAGGAGTTCAAGACCAGCCTGACCAACATGGTGAAACTCTGTCTTTAAAAAAAAAAAAAATACAAAAATTAGCCAGGTGTGGTGGCGCATGCCTGTAATTCCAGTTACTCGGGAGGCTGAGGCAGGAAAATCTCTTGAACCCAGGAGGCAGAGGTTACGGTGAGCCAAGATCGTGCCACTGCACTCCAGCCTGAGCAACAAGAGCAAAACTCCATCTCAAAAAAAAAAAAAATGCTATCAAATACTATCACAGGCTACAGAGAAATCTTTTATGAAAGGAAGAGTCATTCAATGCAGAAAACTTCATGTCGCCTTATTTGAGGAAATTGCCACAGCCACCCCAAACTTCAGCAACCATCATTCCAGTCAGTCAGCAGTCATACATTGAGGCAAAAACATATGACTCACTGAAGGCTCAGATGATTGTTAGCATTTTTTAAGCAATAAAGTATTTTAAAATTAAGGTATGTACATATTTTTTAGACATAATGCTATTGCATATTTAGTAGGCTACAGTGTAGTATAAACATAACTTTTGTATGCACTGGAAACCAAAAATTTGTGTGACTCACTTGATTGCAATGTTTGTTTTAATGCAGTGATCTGGAACCAGACCTACAACGTTCTCTCTGAGGTATGCCTGTACGCCGAAATAGTTTAAATGTTCTTGTTTATTTTCTTATTGTCTGTTTCTCCCCAATAAAAATACGTTTACAGGCCAGTCTTTTGTTTGGTTCACTCCGGTATCTTCAGTATCTTAGAACAGTGCTTGGCACAGAGTGGGCCCTCAGCAAATTTTTTTTTTCAGATGGAGTTTTGCTCTATCACCTGGCTGAAGTGCAATGGCGTAATCTTGGATCACTGCAATCTTCGCCTCCCAAATTCAAGCCAGTCTCCTGCCTCAGTCTCCCCAGTAGCTGAGATTACAGGCGCCTGACACCACACCTAGATAATTTTTTTGTATTTTAGTAGAGACGGGGTTTTGCCATGTTGGCCAGGCTGGTCTTGAACTCCTGACCTCAGGTGTTCCACCCACTTCGGTCTCCCAAAGTGCTGGGATTACAGGCATGAGCCACCATGCCCTGCCAGTAACTGTTTATTGAACAAATCAAGTAATGTATTATTATTATGCCCTGTGTAATCTAAATCATATAAAGGGGAATGGCATCACGAGGATGTGAGAGGGAGAAGGTGGTAAGGTCAGTGGATCAGAGGTTCTGGGCAGGGCTGGAGTGAGTTTGAATGACAGAAAAGAGATTGGAGAATATGGTGCTTGGGTTGAGCTAATGAAGGGTCCCTTTGTTCTATTTTATTCATTTCAGTCTTCATTGCTGTTTTCTCCTCAACATTTTAAAAAATTTAAAAAATTTAAATTTAGAGATGGGGTCTCAAACTCCTGGCCTCAAGTGGCCCTCCTGCCACAGCCTCCTGAGGAGCTGGGACTACAGGCGCACCCCTGTAGTGTACACCACTGCACCTGGCTCCCCTCAACATCTCAATCTCTAAACCTGGAGTGAAGTAATAAAAAAAAAAGTCTGAGGCAGTGTTTTTCAAATTGAGAGACACAGCCCATTAGTGGATCATAAAATTAAGTTAGTGGGTTGCAACCAGCATCTATAAAAATGAAATAGAATAGAATAGAAAATAGCAGGGCACATTGCATGCAGCAAGGATAGGTATTATATCATAAAGCTTTCATTTCAATTTATAGATGTAGATGTGGGTATTTCTATGGTGCCTGTGTGTACTGAGTCACACATATGCTTGGGTCATGGACAAACAAATTTGAAAGCCCCTGGCCATGAGAGTGAGCGAGGAGGTCAAAAAACAGAGGCCAGGTCATTGGAAATATTTTATGGTAAATCCTGAAATTACCAAGACTTTCTAGGGGTAGTGCTCAAATACAGAAATTTTACCGGTGTTGAAAATCTTCAAGAGCTGTCCCAGGAGTCTGTAGATGGTTGCGACAGGCAGCGCTTACTCCTTTATCCAAGATCTCTAATTCTAACCCTTTCCTGCCCTTTCCTGGACTTCAGCCTGAGCAACCCGCCGCCAACACTCTAGGTGCAGCCCCAGTGCTGAGGTTCCTCATTCGTACCTCCTGCTCTCCAAGGGTACCTCGTGATCACGGCAGCATAATGACAAGGTCGCCCATCATTTACCGGGTCCCTCCCTACGCTCTGATTAGTAGGAGCTGCCCCTCATTTTATTTTACTTTACTTGAGACGGAGTTTTGCTCTTGTTGCCCAGGCTGAAGTGCAATGGCGCAATCTCAGCTCACTGAGACCTCCGCCTCCCCGATTCAAGTGATTCTCCTGCCTCAGCCTCCCAAGTAGCTGGGATTACAGGTGCCTGCTGGCTAATTTTGTATTTTTAGTAGAGACACGGTTTCCCATGTTGGTCAGGCTGGTCTCGAACTCCTGACTTCAAGTGATCCACCTGCCTCTGGCTCCAAAAGTGCTGGGATTACTGGTATGAGCCACTGTGCCCGGCCTGCCCTTCATTTTATAGAGAGCCAGGAGTTTAGAGGTTAAGTCACTTGTCCAAGGTCACTCAGTAAGTGGCAGAGCCAGGATTTGAGCTCAAGTCTGTCTCCTTCCCTACAAGGCCTTTGCAATGCACCCCACAGCCTCCCTCACCAGCTATCTGAGTCACTCTTGCAGACCATTCTCAGAGCATGAAATTCAGATTTCCTGCTTCAATAACAGCTACAAATCACTCCATTTCATGAACAGTGTGGTCTGTTCCAGAGTTGAAAACATTAAAATTATTCCCCAGCCCCCCAAGACGGAGTCTTGCTCTGTTGCCCAGGCTGGAGTGCAGTGGCGTGATCTCAGCCCACTGCAACCTCCACCTCCCGGGTTCAAGTAGTTCTCCTGCCTCAGCCTCCCGAATTAGCTGAGATCATGCCTGGTTAATTTTTGTGCTTTTTTTTAGTAGAGATGGGGTTTCACCATGTTGGCCAGATTGGTCGCGAACTCTTGACCTTGTGATCTACCTGCCTTTGGCTCCCAAAGTGCTGGGATTACAGGCATGAGCCACCGTGCCCAGCCTGAAAATGTGAAAGTTCTTGAATGGCTACTGTCCACGCTGCATGTCAACCCTGCCCCCAGAGCTGTGCTGGGAGCATAGAAAGTGAAGACCTGAAGACCCAGCTCCTGGCCTCAGGAGAGTACAATCAGAAGACTTGAGACCTTAGCGATTAGACAGGTTACTTGCATTTCACAAATGCCAACACGAAGGCCTGTGAGACATCTTGGAGCACGAAGTAAGGATCACCTGGTTGCAATTATTTATTGACTCCTGGGTCACTCTCCATCATTTCCAGAAGGTTTTAGTGCCTGGCACAATATCTCTCTCCAACCCTCCCCCTGTAAAATCTTCAAAATACAGATCTGCTGCCAGCAGTTTATACCTTTCACAGGTTGAGATGGTAGAGCACACTGTGGGAGATAGATGAGTCTGGCTCCAGCGTTAGGGCCCACTAAGTTGCTATGTCCCACTTGACTCCGGGTGTCTGGAGGCCACGTGCTGCAGGTGAGGCGGGACCCTCCCAGCCCCGGGCGAGGGAGAATGAGTACTGCTTTGCCTGACCTGCCACGGTAATTCCTTCCACTCTACTTGCCTTGGTTTAGGAATGAGCACGTGATCATTTCTGGCCAATGGGATGTAAGGAGATGTCTTCTGTGGGAATTCTGGGGATGTTTTTCACATTCTTTACTTTTCTTTTTTTTGCGAGATGGAGTCTTGCTCTGTTTCCCAGGCTGGAGTGCAGTGGCGTGATCTCGGCTCCTCACGACCTCTGCCTCCCAGGTTCAAGCAATTCTCCTGCCTCCACCTCCCAAGTAGCTGGGATTACAGGCTCGAACCACCATACTCGGCTAATTTTTTTTAGTAAAGACAGGGTTTCACCACATTGGTCAGGCTGGTCTGGAACGCCTGACTTCAGATGATCTGCCTGCCTCAGCCTCCCAAAGTGCTGGGATTACAGGCGTGAGCACCGCGCCCACCTCATGTTCTTAAAAAAGAGATACACTGAAGGAAGCTTTTCTCTTCCAGCCTTTAGACATAGACATCGTGATGACATGAAGCCTTGAGTGATGAGAGCCACCTTGTGTCTTTGAAGGGATAAACACAAGGGCAAAAACCTATGTGCTGAGAACGGTCAACCATGGAACTCCCCCTCTGACTTTCCTGTATGTGACAGAAGTTCCTTATTGCTTAAAAATGTTTGGGTTGGGCGCAGTGGCTCATGCCAGTAATTCCAGCACTTTGGAGGGCCAAGGTGGGTGGATCACTAGAGCCCAAGAGTTCAAGACCAGCCTGGGCAACATCGTGAAACCCTGTCTCTGCAAAAAATGCCCACACAGAAGAAAATGAGCCAGGTGTGGTGGCACATGCCTGTAGTCCCAGCTACATGGGAGGGTGAAGTGGGATGATCACTTGAGCCTGGGAGGAGGAGGCTGCAGTGAACAATGGTCGTACCACTGTACTCCAGCCTAGGTGACAGAGCGAGACCCTGTCTCAAAAAAAAAAAAAAAATGTAGGTTTGACTTTGGGCTTCTGATGCTTGTCACTCAAAGCATCCTCAAGTAACGTGCAGCATCAGATGTCTATAGAAGGCCAAGCAAAGTAGCAGTGGGTTGCAATGAGGGCTGCAATGCCGGCTGCTGCAGCGGACAAGCCCAGGATTCCTAGTGTTTCATACATGACATCCTTCACTGCATCCTGCCAGTGCACAAGCCATCCTGCTGAGGCACCTTTCATGTCATTTCATAAGGTCATTCAGGGATCCAAGATCCTTTTCTCCTTCCTCTAGATTCCTCCATGGAGCCATTAGAAGAGAAAAAGCCAAGAAGACACACCTACTTCTGTGCTGGAAGTTACGCTCACCACTTCCACTTTTATCCCACTGGCAAGAAGTGGTCCCATCATCCCTTGCAGATGCAGGGAGACTGGCTGAGCAGCACCCCCAGCACCGACTGCACCCTCCAGAAAGGGAGCAGGGCCTCTAGGATCTGATAATCCCATCAGCAGGAGGTCTCTGCCACAAGATCTGATGATGGGATGATGAGGTGCTGAGCTGGGCCTTGGTGGGAAGGAAGGACCTCATGAGGAAGACAGGGAGGGACTTTCGGTGGGTGGTGGTGGGCACAGTGTGTGTTAAGGTAAAGAGCTGATTCAAAGGAGATCCATTTGGGATAGGGTCTGCATTTGGTGTGAAGAGGTCCATAAATTTGAGTAGAAAGAGACTCAAATATAGGGCCTTGGGTGTCTGTGTCAACCTACCCTTGTCATGTGTTCCTCGGAGTTAACTTGAAACTGTTGTGCAAGACGGGCTGTATCTGAGTCACCACCTGTAAAGCATCAGGGTTGAGGATGAATCCCATGAGGCCCAATGGCATGGGTAAAATAAGATTTTATTTTTTTTGAGACATAGTTTTACTCTTGTTGCCCATGCTGGAGTGCAACGGCGCAATCTCAGCTCACTGCAACCTCTGCCTCCTGGGTTCAAACGATTCTCCTGCCTCAGCCTCCTGAGTAGCTGGGACTACAGGACCCAGCCACCACACCCAGCTAATTTTTTTTTTTTTTTTTTTTTTTTTTTGTATTTTTAGTAGAGACAGGGTTTTACTGTGTTGGCCAGGCTGGTTTCCAACTGCTAACCTCAGGTGATCCACCTGCCTCGGTCTCTCAAAATGATGGGATTACAGGCGTGAACCACGGCTCCCAGCCTAAGAAGATCTTTTATTTATTTCTGAGGAGGTAGCGTAAGAGGAGGGAAAATGTACAGTTCCAGTGAGGGTTGGCAAGACACAGTTAGCATGTTCCAGAGAAGGAACCCTGGCCTTTATTTGCGGGGCAAATATGTAAGTAGCCTGATTAAGGGAAGGCCCCACAGACTGCTTGGGGACAGGCAGTCTGGATTTGAGTGCTAACTGGTGACAGCGCCGGAAGAAGCCCAGGCCCTGGAGACTCCCCGACCAAGGATGCTGCAGTTCCCTGTTAAGCTACTAGGTGTGGGAAGCTGAGCTTGGGGTGACTCCTCCCACTCAGAGAAGGGGAATCTGGGATCCCAGTGAGCTCTTCATGCACGAAGCCCAGAGTGAGCTCCCAGAGTCACTTTCAGACAACCCTGCTCCTGGCACAACTGGAACCCCAGGACTTTGTAATCTTTTGGTAAGGTGGAGTTCAACACTCTTACGCTTAAGTCAGTAGGATTCCGTAGGAAAAATGCCATGTATTGTGTGTCTCCTATGTGTCAGGCACGTTGTATTTGCACCCAGGAGGTGGAACAAGCAGGGTTGGGGGGTTGCGATCTTGAAGTACCTTTCTTTTGTCTCACATTATTCCTAAATTGTGGTCAGTGCGGGTAGTTGTTCCCTGGCCTAGGATAGACGTGTGACCAGTCCCAGACTTTCCTGATCACTTTTAGGGTGAAGTCCCCCAGTGACTTCAAGCTGCAAAACACAGTCTTAATTCCAGAATGATGATGTTCGATTGTAGGTAATTGTCAAAGATTCTGATTATGTCCAGTTATGACAGCTTTCCCTTTGCTGGGAGGAGCCAGGTTGTGGGGAAGAGAGGGTGGCCAGCTTTTCCTTTCTTGCTTGCTCACCTCAGGAAAGTTTGAAGAGTCACCTCTCTACAGCCTCCAGAGTCACCAGCAACAGCTGGGGCATGCCCCCTTCTCAAGGTCTGAGCCCCAGCTCCGCATGGCCCCTCCTCCGGGCTTCTAGGATCTGACAATCCCATCGCTTCCCTCTGTCCCACAGCTCTAGGGCTGGCAGCTGCTTTCCCTGGCTATGATTTCTGCATTACTTCTTTGTTCTCTTAGTGATTTTTCAATACTTGCTTAATCAGTTTCCTACATTAAATTCTCTCTGATGAATTACCTGTTTTGGATTCTGTTTTCTTGGCTAGACTATGTTTACACATTGGTTATTCAACAATTTCCAACCTACTACAATTGAAAGGAGATATAAATTATACTAGATATAAGAGCTAACTCTTATTATCGAGAAAATGATGAAACATTTGCTTGTGTCAGCCAGAGCCTGACAACATACTCCTCTCCTCGGGAGAGATAGATTTGTAATAACTGAAGTGCTATTACCCGCCCTCCTTCTCTGCATTTGCTTTAAACCCGGAGAGTGGTCAAGATGTCATTCATGATCAAATGACTGTTACACCTTCCAACACTTTGGTATGTGCAGGAGGATCTGGGAGCATGGGAGACGATGGAGGACTCAATGCTGGCCCAGAAGGAAATGAAGGGGCAGCCTGATAGAAAAAGGTGGTGGCCACTGAATTCGGGTCTACGTTTTTCTAGGTCTAGCTGGGGCAGGGTGTATGTCAGAAGACTTAGAAGTTCCCCTGACTGTCTTTCAGCATCAGGGGATTGTGATGGAGAGGTATCCATGCCAGTGACGGCTCCCTGAGAAGCTAGAGATAAGGTGTTGCTGCTTCCGGTACTGATGGGGACTTGAGGAACTCCTGCGTGATTTCCATCTCCAAAGCTTAGAGAAATGTGGGCCTCCAAGCACATTCTCAGGAAACCAGCTCTCTCATTTCCAGGAGATTCAGGGGATTCCTAACCTTAATTTGCTGAATAATATCTTTACATTTCATCTTCATTCTCCTGCTCATTTTCTTCATCACTGACGACTCTTTCAAAGATTAAGAAAAGTGGATCTGGGTCGGGTGCAGTGGCTCATGCCTGTTTTCCCAGCACTTTGGGAGGCCGAGGTGGATGGATCACTTGAGGTCAGGAGTTTGAGACCACTCTGGCCGATATAGCAAAACCCTGTCTCCACTAAAAATACAAAAACTTAGCCAGGCATGGTGGCACACACCTGTAATCCCAGCTACTCAGGAGACAGAGGCAGGAGGATGGCTTGAACCCAGGAGGTGGAGGTTGTAGTGAGCCAAGATTGTGCCACTGAATTCCAGAGAGACTCCATCTCAAAAAAAAAAAAAAAAAAAGAAGAAGAAGGTGACGGGGCCAGGCATGGTGGCTCACACCTGTAATCCCAGCACTTTGGGAGGCCAAGGCGGGTGGATCAGGAAGTCAGGAGATCAAGACCATCCTGGCTAATATGGTGAAACCCCGTCTCTACTAAAAATACAAAAAAATTAATTGGGGTGGTGACCCATACCTGTAGTCCCAGCTACTTGGGAGGCTGAGACAGGAGAATTGCTTGAACATAGGAGGCAGAGGTGGCAGTGAGCCGAGATTGTGCCACTGCACTCCAGCCTAGGTAACCGAGTAAGACTCTGTCTTACTGTTACAGAGTAACAAAAATTATGCAAACTGTTGGGGACAGGCAGTCTGGATTTGAGTGCTAACTGGTGACAGCGCCGGAAGAAGCCCAGGCCCTGGAGACTCCCCGATCAGGGATGCTGCAGTTCCCTGTTAAAATGCTGCCGTTTCCCTCAAAAAAAAAAAAAAAGGCTGGGCGCGTTGGCTCATGCCTGTTATACTAGCACTTTTGGAGGCTGAGGCGGGTGGATCACAAAGTCAAGAGATCAAGACCATCCTGGCCAACATGGTGAAACCCCGTCTCCACTAAAAATACAAAAATTAGCCGGGCGTGGTGGCACACACCTGTAGTCCCAGTTACTTGGGAGGTTCAGGCAGGAGAATTTGAACCTGGGAGGTGGAGGCTGTAGTGAACCAAGATTGCGCCACTGCGCTCTAGCCTGGGTGACAGAGTGAGACTCCATCTCAAAAAATATATATATTAGGAATACAGGTGTGAGCCACTGCGCTTGGCTCAAATGATTCTTAACCTTAACTGACTTTATTTTAGCTCCACGTTTGGTCAGAAGCTCAGAAATCTCATCAGTTTTAGTTCAGTCTTAAACAAAGCTGTGACTTTACCATAAACCTTAATCAAAGTTGTATCATCTCACGTCGGCATCATGACTCTGGCCTGCATCCTTCTGAGCAACCCTGACTCCTCATGGGAGTTCATGGAAGCCATTGCCACCCAGCACTGCCCCAGCAAGAAGCTCAACAGTTGCATAATTGACCTGCAGATGAATCCCAGCACCCCACTCAGGAATGGTATCTCTACTGTCTCCTCTAAATTGAAACTTCCGTGTTGCCGTTCTTTTATATACACATATAATTTTCATACATATGAATATCATATACATGTGATTTTCAATAAAAGCTTATAATATTAAAAAACTACTGTGTGTCTGCTGGTCTGAGTGCAATGGTGTTTATAATTAATTGATCACAAATGGTTAGATTTCTTTGTTCATCCTCCCCTTTCCAACAGTTTCACTTGACGAGCCTTAAAAAAATAAAAGTCCAGGCATGGTGGTTCATGCTTGTAATCCCAACACTTCGGGAGGCCGAGGTGGGCAGATCACCTGAGGTCAGGGGTTTGAGACCAGCCTGACCAACATGGTGAAACCCCATCTCTACTAAACATACAAAATTAGCCGGGCATGGTGGTGCATGCCTGTAATCCCAGCTACTTGGGAGGCTGAGGCAGGAGAATTGCTTGAACCTGGGAGGCGGAGATTGCGGTGAGCCAAGATCATGCTATTGCACTCCAGCCTGAGCAACAAGAGCTAAACTCCGTCTCAAAAATAATAAATAAATAAATAAAAATAAAACAAACTATTCAGTGAAAGTTTTTGTTGATTTGTTTGTTGAAATGGAGTCTCACTCTGTTGTCCAGGCTGGAGCGCAGTGGTACAATCTCAGCTCAGTGCAACCTCAATGTTTTGAGTTCAAGTGACTCATGCCTCAGCCTCCCAAGTAGCTGAGATTGCAGGCATGCACCACCACACCCGGCTAATTTTTGTATTAATATTTTTAGTAGACATGGGGTTTTGCCATGTTGTCCAGACAGGTCTCAACTTCCTGGCCTCATGTGATCTGCCTTCATGTGACCTCAGCCTTCCAAAGTGCTGGGATTATAGGCGTGAGCCACCATGCCTGGCCGTGTTTGTTTGTTTTTTTAGAGACAGGGTCTCACTTTGTCACCCAAGCTGGAGTGTGCAGTGGTGTGATCACAGCTTACTACAGCCTCCACCTCAAGGGCTCAATCAATCCTTCCGCCTCTCTCCCTAGTAGCTGCGACACTGGTGTGTACCACCATGCTGGCTGGTTTTAAAATTTTTCATAGAGATGGGGTCCAGCGATCCTCCCATCTCAGCTTCCCAAAGTGTTGGGATTATGGATGTGAGCCATTGTGCCTGGCCTGGTATGTTTTATTAGCTCCAATTTATAAGAGGTATGAGGCCCAAGACACGCTAGTTGAATGTCTGAAACATAAATTGCCCATAGGTCTCTTTACAGTCTCTCTGCGCTTTCTACTGTAACCACACTCTTCTCCAGGCTTGCTTGAGTTTTGTGGTCGCTGGTGTCCGTGATTCTTTCCTTTGGCCCTGTTTCTCCATGTATTAGGAATAATGATCCCCGTGCCTTCCCAGGTCCCAGTGTGGTACAGAGGGTCAGTAGCTCAGCCCAGACTATGCTGAGGTCTGCAAGCATCACTGCCTGTCTTTGCAGGGCGTGTGAGCCCCGCTGGGTCACGCACTACCTTGCTTGGCCAGGTCAGCTCTGGCTCCTCGGCGCCTTGCCGAGTAGTGGAGATTCTACACTGGGATAAGAGCCGATCCTGCCTGTATTTCCACAGGGGAAGCAGATGGTTTGGGGAAATCCAATTTAAAAGGAAAGAAACCAAATTAGCTCTCCAGGGGTCTGATAGCCAAGGCTTGAGTGAAGACAATTACATCAGATGCTCAGATCTCACCAAGGCGGCCTGAAGACTGAAGGTGTGTAGAGTGGACGCCACCCCTTATCTCTAGGTGGGTTCAAATCATGACTGAGGGGGACAGGATCGAGCTCAGCTTAGTAGAATAAAGTCCTTAGACTCTAATGATCCCTGGCTTGGGACCCGTGAACCTGCAGCTGACTCTGCCACTTGACTTTCCATGGCTCACAGACCCTCTTCGTAACCTCTCTTTCTCAAAGAGCCCCACACACAGTCTTAGCTCTTTTGGAGTGTGAACAATTTAAGGAGAACGCTTAAAAAAACACTCCTCATCAGGTGCTGTAGGGTCCAGCCCTACAGGGTCCTTTGAGGCCCTGTCTATTGGTGTGGAGACGAGAAACTGTAGAAATAAAAAACACAAGACACAGACTTAGAGAAAAGAGAGTTTGGGCCCAGGGGTCCGCTGCCAACCAAAGCACAGAGTCCAGCAGTGGCCCTGAGTGCCTGGACGCTCTGACTTTTATTGAGTACAAAGCTGAGGGCAGGGTAGGTAGGGCGGGGTACAAGCTGGGGGCAGGGCAGATAGGGCGTGGCATTGGTGGTCAGTGATAGGGGGCCCATAGGTGGGGGCCCAAGACTTTCAGGTAGCCAAGATGAGATAAGGAGCATAAAGCATCAGCCCTTTTCCATGCTTGTCAAGAAAGAACAAAGACATTAAGATTTATATAACTTTTACTGATGATCTCTTCTAAGAAAAAAGGAAACAGGTTCAGAAGCAGAACATGAGGTTGACATGGAACGTGACCGCTGAAGCACAGCATCACATAGAGACAGTTAAGCCCCTGGATGTCTGCAGGCCTACCTGACAGCCGCCAGGCCCACTGCCAGAGCTCAGAGGAGCGGAGTTTTCTCCTAACTTCCCCGAGGATGGAGATGTCTCGGCCGTCTTGGACATCTCCCTCCCTAGCTGGCTAAACAGCGGGCGCCGCACAGCTGAGGCGCCATCCAGCAGCCCTTATGCAGGCGTGATGGAGGGCTTAAAGCGTCTTGCCTTAGTGTCATTCATTTCACAATGTCACCCCAGCTTCACACTTCTCAACCTGAGAGGCATTAGTAAAAGAACTAAGATCATCTATGAATAACTAAGATCACCTATGAATAACTACTATGGTTATATCGCTAGTTATTTTCTTCTTTATTATTTATATGGAAGTAGGCTGAGGCTTCTGACTCCTCCTCTGCACTTATGGGGTCTTCTCCACAGGTGCTGTTTGACAAGAATGTCAGGCCTATCTACTCTGAGACACCAGAGTCCCTTGGGGTATAAAAACTGCCCTGTGAGCTCAGTGAGGATGGCTATCCCAGGCAGTCCTTGAACCTGTCGACTTAAACCAGATAGGTGTCCCAGGGTGTTCTTTTGCCTACATTCTTGTGCTTGGAAGGCCATGGAGCATCCTGAATGTCAATGCTGTTCCCTGGCCACAGGCAATTGGACGTGGCATTAGTAGTGTTCCATCAAAGGGGTGCCAATAGGGCTGCGTCTTATTAGATGGAACCGAACTACCTGCTTGTATCCTTCCTGCTAAAGGAGCTTGCCTGTGAGATACAGAGAGAAGTGGGGATGCTGGGGCAGATGCCATATGCAGGACTGCCATGAGCTACGGTCTCAGGTCTCTGCAGAACTCAGCTTGGAAAGTGCAGGATCTCCTAAGTGGTGATATGACTGTTGAGATGATGAATCTCCTCCACCAACCTCATTATTTAAGGGTTCGAATGCTCTCCTCCTTGTATGTTAAAGAGCCGAACCATGGTGCCAAATATAAAAAAGAAAGCAACAATTTCAGAGATAAAACATGATTTTGAAAGATTTTGGGGTTGCCCATAAAAATGTTCACTGTTTCTGTCACTTAACTATTACCAGAGGTCCTTCCCTCACGCCCACCCCATAACTGAACGTAGATGGGGAGACAGCTCTTTCCTGGGTATTTGCTTGCAGACCGGCCTTTTTACAGCTCTTGGAGATGGAGGGCATCCCGTTTCCATGGGTGCAGGAATCAGCAACATCTTCTCTCCAGCTTCTCCTGGAGCCCCCTCTATGTCCTGGGCCCCTCCACTCATGGACAGCCCTGGTTTAAGGGGTTTCTTTTATGTTCGCTTAAAATCTTCCCTGAGAGTTCTGCCCATCAGTTCTCATTCTGGTCTCTGGGACAACATACATTCTGGTTCGTCTTATAGCCCTTAAGACATTTGAAAACAAAGACGGTTGTGTTGTAGGATGCCCCTCCCCCAGGCTACAGTCCCCCGGTGCTTCACGCTCCTCTTGGGTGACAAGGCTTTAGACAGGCCCCTACCCCGCAAAAAAGTTCTGTCCCCTCCAGATCTCTGTAGATGGTCACCTTTCTTCTTGAGGAATGACCCCAGAACACAGCATCATATCCCCCTAGGGCCTATCACATCTGTGGCTCGATTGTCTACATCTGGACACCTCTGTGGATGCAGCCCCTGAGGCATCCTGTCTTCACAGTTTTGGTTTCTATTAAGTTTGTGGTAAGCTAAACTTACACATCTCTTTTCTTTCTTTTTTTTTTGGAGACGGAGTTTCGCTCTTGTTACCCAGGCTGGAGTGCAATGGCACGATCTCGGCTCACTGCAACCTCCGCCTCGTGGGTTCAGGCAATTCTCCTGCCTCAGCCTCCTGAGTAGCTGGGATTACAGGCACGCGCCACCATGCCCAGCTAATTTTTTGTATTGTTAGTAGAGACGGGGTTTCACCATGTTGACCAGGATGGTCTCGATCTCTTGACCTCGTGATCCACCCGCCTCGGCCTCCCAAAGTGCTGAGATTACAGGCGTGAGCCACTGCGCCCGGCCACACATCTTTTTTCAAAAGAAATGTTTTCCTCATCCTGCGTTTATGTAATGGGTTCCTCCACTCAAAAGATGTTCCTGTCAAGTTTCCTCCTGTGATATTAATCCTGGAAGGCAGCACTGTGTGAAATATGCAATAAAATTCGGAGAAAGTCCTAGATTCAAACCTGTATCCAGTCTATGAACTATATGATATTGGGGAAAATATTTAACTTCTCTCAACTGGGGCAATATTTCACTTACTCAACCCTACGTTTTCTCCAAATGTAAACTGGAATACAATACCTTTAACTCACTCGCCCTTTTCCAAACTTCTCTATAGACTGAAAAGAAATGTAAATGCTCATATTTTCAGTCTCCCTCATAGGTATGAGTAGCCACATGACAGATTTCTAGTCAATGATGTACAAATGTGAGTTGACTTCCGGTTTGCCGGGGGAAGCTTTTGCATTTTAGCTAGAAGAGATCACTGCGGCTAGCAGCTGTTCTTCCCCTACCTCTAGCTGTGAATGTAGAAATGGCTGGAGTGGCAGCAGCTACCTTATGACCACGGGGTACAAGCCAAGAGACTCACAGAGATGCTGTCTTCCGTAGAGCAGGGCTGCTAAATCTACACTTCTAATTGCCTCCAGACTTAACATATGAGAAAAACCCTATTATCTAACCAGCCAAATATATGCTAGCCCAGCTAACTTAAAGTGCTGTGGTAAGGACCAAGGGCTGCTAAACATATTGTATGAATTCTCGATTTCATTTACTCATTTATTCCTGTTGAGATATAGCCTTTGGGTGTCATATTCCATTATTCTAGTCTCTAAGATCTCTTTGAACTATACTCCTGTTACTCAAATTACTGGGTATTTCTCAGAGCCTTGTGAAATATACATATAATGATATAATAATACAGTAATAGTTTTATCTCTCTCTCTCTCTTTCTCTCTTTTTTTTTGAGACTGAGTCTAGCCCTGTCACCCAGGCTGGCGTACAATGGTATGATCTCAGCTCACTGCAACTTCGGCTTCCTGAGTTGAAGCGATTCTCTTGCCTCAGCCTCTTGAGTAGCTAGGATTGCAAGTGCCCACCACCACACTCAGCTAATTTTTGTATTTTTAGTAAAGACAGGGCTTCACCATGTTGGCCAGGGTGGCCTTGAACTTCTGACCTCAGATCATCTGCCCACCTTGGCCTCCCAAAGTGCTGGGATTACAGATGTGAGCCACCACACCAGGCTTTTTTATTTTTATTTTTTTGAGACAGAGTCTCACTCTGTTGCCCAGGCTGGAGTACGGTGGCGTGATCTTGGCTCACTGCAACCTCCACCTCCCAGGTTCAAGCAATTCTCCTGCCTCAGCCTCCCAAGTAGCTGGGATTACAAGTGTGCGCCACCATGCCTGGCTAATTTTTTGTACCGTTAGTAGAGATGGGGGTTTCACTATGTTGGCCAGGTTGGTCTTGAACTCCTGACCTCAAGTGATTCACCCACCTGAGCCTCCCAAAGTGATGGGATTACAGGCATGAGCCACCACACCCAGCCGTATTTAGTAGTATTCCAAGTTGTCATTTAACACATTGACCAGCAAGAAACATGGCAGGGCTGCACAGGCCACCGGTGGAGACCTCTCCCCCTTGTATAGTTGTGTTCACCCAACCATGGATGTGCCTAATTGTGCTGGAATTCCACCCGTACCACTCCATCTTGTGCCCAAGAAGCTTATGAGATATCCTGCCCTACCTGTCAGTGAAACAATTCCCTGTACCCCTGGAGGGCCCTAGGAAATGACAGCATCATGGAATGAGTCCCTGGATCCATGTGGAGTCTTGGTCCCATCCTTGGCCACTCAACTCCATCTGGAGGACATGGGTTTGGAGAGTAGGGCCTTGGGAGGAGGGTCCAGGGAGTTTATGGATATTAAAGCACTTTCAGTCCTTGAAGGGCACTGGGTAAATAGCCTTTTACTAGATCCAGCTGCTTTGATTCAAATTTGTTGCCCCAGGCTGCTTTTCACAGTCGAGCCAAGAGGCCAACACATCTATGCAATGGCTTCTCTTCTTATGCTCAAGGAGATTCTTCTGAACCCAAAGCAGTTGTTACTTTTGGCAGCGTCTGTTGCCTTTTTGTGACCTAAAATTTCCTAAAGGCCTTTGTTCCGAGGCCCTTTCAGGACCTGAGAGCGGCAGGCCATCCTGGTTTTCCCTTAACTGCAGAGCTACACCTGGTCCTGTCCACCAAGAGTCAGGGGAGCTTCATTTTGGCCTGACTGAGAGAGTGTGGACAGCCAGCTCCTTTTGGGATGTCTGCCAGCTTTCAATGATCCCTTGTCTTTTGGCGCTAGGTCCAGACAACAGGTCACAGAGGGTGGTCAAGTCTTTAACTCCACTCATCCCAACCTGCCCGCTGCCAGCTGAAGGGACAGGGTCAGACATTTGACTCAAACTAGGTCAAATGTTTCCCTACTAAAACTCCAAGTGGAGCCAATGGAGGTTGTCTCTGTGTAAGCTTGGGAGCTCAGGGGCAGCCCTTTCCCAGCCCCGTGAGGACTGAGTAGCAAAGTTGGTCTCCTTAGAGAGCAAAATATAGTAGCACAGAAATGGAGAGCCGTAGGAGTTCCTAGTCCATGTTTCCGGAATCTTCCTAAGGTGCAACCATTTTCATTCTTGGGTTAATTGCTCACTTTTGCTTAAGCTAGTCCATCTGTCCTTACGTTATTAACAACAAACAGGAAGGCAGGATATAGATGGCCCTGAGGTGTTCTGGGATATAAGTGGCTGCAGTTTGCTTCACACTAATCTACCCTTCAGCAAAGCTGCAGCATGGAAAGTGCATGTAGCCTCTGAGACCTGCTTTCTCCAGAGGGAGCTGGCAGTCACATGCAGGGCTGATGTTAGAACTCCTCAGGGATCTCCTCCATTCCTACATAAAATGAATGGTTGGCTGTAATCCCAGCACTTTGGGCCCAGGCGAGTGGATCACCTGAGGTCAGGAGTTTGAGACCAGCCTGGCCAACATGCTGAAAACCTGTCTCTACTAAAACCACAAAAATTAGCTGGGTGTGGTGGTGGGTGCAGAGGCTGAGGCACGAGAATGGCTTGAACTTGGGAGGCGAGGTTGCAGTGAGCTGAGATCGCGCCACTGCATTCCAGCCTGGGTGACAGAGCGAGACTGTCTCCCAAAAACATTAATAAAATGGATGACCCGTTATTTTCACAATCGGAACAGTAGTCAGCCCTCAGATTAACAAGGGGCCTAAGGTCACAGATCAACAAGGACACTCAACAATGCCAACCCAGCTATTTTTTGTGTGTGGTAAAATATAATATACAGTTTGCCACTTTGATCCTATTTTTTGTTCTTTTGGGACAGCACCTCGCTCTGTTGCCTGGGCTGGAGTGCAGTGGTGAGATCATGGCTCACTGTAGCCTTCACCTCCCAGGCTCAGGTGATCCTCCCAACTCAGCATCCCAAGTAGCTGGGACCACAGGTGTGCACCACCACGCCCAGCCAGGTTTGTTTGTTTTTTTTTTTTTTTTGTAGAGATGGGGGTCTCACCATGTTGCTCAGGTTGGCCTTGAACTGGGCTCAAGTGATCCTCCCACCTCAGCCTCCCAAAGTGCTGGGATTACAGGTATGAGCCGTCATGCTCAGCCCATTTTAACAATTTTTAAGTGTACAATGTAGTGGCACTAAATATAGTCACAAAGCTTTGCAACAATCACCACCATCTATTTCCAGAGCTTCTTCATTATCCCAAACAGAAACTCTACTCATTATACCATAACTCCCCATTTTCCCCTCTCCCTAGCCTCTGGTTACTTTTAATCACTTTCTTTAGTACCTCCTATCATGGGAATTGTAGAATATTTGTTCTTTTGTGTCTAGCTTATTTCACTGAACATAGCATGCTCAAGATTCATCCACATTGCAGCATTTAAGGTGGAATTCTGCTCCATCATATGGATACACCACACATTGTTCATTTATCTGCTGATGGACATTTGAGTTTCCACCTTTTGGGTATTATGAATAGTGCTGCGATCAGCTTTGGTGTTCTGACGTATGAATGTAATGGCATTCAGGGACATTTTGACCCTTCTTTCCTGTTTTTCTTTTTGTAGTGTTAAGGAGAAACCCAAATGGAATCAAGGAGTGGAAAATAAAAATCGGTTTCCTATGCCTCTGCACTTCTCCTCTCTTCTGTTCATCCCTCTCTGCCATAATTGCCTGTTTGCCTCCCAATTGCCCACAACAGTGCAGACAATCTGAGCATGGGCCACACCTCCCATGCAGCAGTGCTTTTGTGATCTGTCCACCTGGGTAAGCTGAACCACACTTCCCAGAATTCTCTTCCCATGTGTTTCTGGTTAGAGTGAAGCACAGAGGAGAAACTGGTGGAAGGTTTGGAGGTGGGAAGTGAAGCAGCAGCCATTTTCACAGCTCACACTAATTGTGGCTTCTCTGCTGGCTCACCTCAGCAGAGGCAGGAACTGACATGGGGCCAGGCGTGGTGGCTCCCGCCTGTAATCCCAGCCAGCACTTTGGGAGGCCAAGGTGGGTGATTGCTTGAGACCACGAGTTCAAGACCAGCCTGGCCAACATGGCAAAACCCTTCTCTACAAAAAATACAAACATTAGTCAGGTGTGGTGGCGTATGCCTGTAGTCCCAGCTACTTGGGAGACTGAGGTGGGAGGATTTGCTTGAGACCAGGAAGGTCAAGCCTGCAGGGAGCTCAGATTGGGCCACTGCACTCCAGCCTGAGCAGCAGAGTGAGATCCTGTCAAAAAAAAAGAAAACCTGACACGGACAGATGTGTCTGCCTTCAAGGGCTCCCACTCGCACTTGTCCTCCCTTACTTTCCAACCGTCCATCCTTCCCAATTGTCTGCAGAGACTGCGTAAGTACCCCCAGTGCCAGTGACTGTGTAAGGTCAAGTTCCCACAACAAATCCCTTCAAACAAATATCTCTTAGTGGCTCTGCTTCTCTGATGAAACCCTGGTGCATACACACTCATTTATTCATTCAACCAACAAATATTAAGTGATAAAAAATAGGACTACCATGCACCAGACACTAGGTGCTAGGCAGTGAATAAAACAAAGTTCCTGCCATGGTGTGACCTGTGCTGTCACATCCCCAAGACACGCCACACTGCTGAAGGAGCATCTAGGGACCAGGTGCTGGTGCTGACTCTTCTGTTAACACCTGTGTGGCTTTGGATCAGAATCCCTTAATCTCTCCATGTCTAGATTTCTTCATTAGTAAACTGGGGTGAGCAACCTCCCAATATACTTCTCATATAAATGCAGGTGGAATTAATAGCAGTTGAAAGATATTTGCAAACCAAATAGCTCTCAAAATAACTAAAGGAAACAAAAGCCAGTCCAGGACATTGTCATAATTTTTTATTATGTATCAAATTGTCTTCAATATAAGTTACAACCTGATTAAAGTTGATAGACATTTTTATCTATTTAAAGACAAAAAAAAATTCTTTTATGTACAATATCTTGTCTAGAGTCTAGCAAATATAGTACCTTTCATTGCAGGATTTCTGCTTAACGTAACGAGCAAAAAGAAACAACTGAAAAAATATAAACCAAAGCAAACCAACCCCCCCTTCAACTACAAATGTCAATATTGAATGAAGCATTAAAAGACAAACATAAAATAACTTTAGCTTTTGTCTAGAAATGCAGAATGAATAGTAAAGTTAGTGGCAAAAACAAAAAACGAAAAACAAAAATCCTAACAATCTTCATGGGTAAACTTCCCTGCTCGGGGATGTAAGCTGACTCTAGACCATCTCGCGATTCCTGCGGATAGCACAGCACAAGATCATACTGAAGATCATGCCAAATATCTAGGAGAGAGGAAGAAACATGAGGATCAGGGTGGTTTTATCTGAAGGAAGGCTGAGGGAAAGGGAGAGACATGGGTCACCCAGTCCAAGACAAATGACAAGGAGAATGGCATCCAGGAGGCCAAATGAGTTAGAGGGTACTGAAGCGGGAGAGATGCAGGCCCCGTAATGAGAAGGATGCGGATGTGAAGGATGTTGGGGGTTGGCAGTCAGCTGCAGAAGCATCTTCCTTGGAGAACTTTCGGCGGGGACAAGTAAGCTCATAGCCAAATTTAATGCTCAAATTCCAGGCATTCCTATAGTCCACACGGGTTAGAACTTTTGTATCTGTCTTTGTGTGTGTGTATTTAATATTCTATTCTATTTTTATTTATTTATTTATTTATTTTTAGATGGAGTCTTGCTCTGTCACCCAGGCTGGAGTGCAATGGCACGATCTTGGCTCCCTGCAACCTCTGCCTCCTGTGTTCAAATGATTCTCCAGCCTGGCCAACATGGTGAAACTCCGTCTCTACTAAAAATGCAAATATTAGCTGGGCGTGGTGGTGTGCCTTTGTAGTCCCAGCTACCTGGAAGGCTGAGGCTGGAGAATCGCTTGAACCCAGGAGGCAGAGGTTGCAGTGAGTCAAGATTGCTCCATTGCACTCCAGCCTGGGCAACAAGAGTAAAACTCCATCTCAAAGAAAAACAAGAAGGTATTATTTTATCTTTTACTGAAAGGTGCTTCATGCCTTTCTTAGATGCTGGTGAAGGGTACAAATAACCACTAAGAAAGGAGGCGATTCTCTCTTTGGGGACAGTCTGGCAAGAGGGCAGAGGCGGGCAGGGGTGGGGGAAGACTCAGTGAGCCAGGCCATCCCAGCGAGGGCTGTGTTCCATCTGGGGCTCTTCCTCATGGGGAGAGAGGGCATGACCCCAAAGAACCTGGTTGGCCCTTGATGGTTTCTAGAGGCTGATTAGAAAGAGACCTTCTGGCTGCCCATTTTCAGATGCTCTTTAAGAAATGGAACAACTTCCACGCCGGTAGCCTCTAGTGAAGTACTTTTTCAGGGAGAAGAACAGCAGGTGCGTGAGGAGACATGCTCTGAGGACTAGCGGCGCCAGCACTGCCGCCCATGTGCCCTGAACCTTAACGGCTAAGAGAGTCGACTCTGGAGAAACCCAGGAGGAACCCTGGATACTCCACTCAGGAGGTGAGGGGCTTTCATCAGAACATCGGCCTGTCTCTCTATTCCCTAGTGGGAAAATGGAAATACTAAGAGTATGAGGACAAAGTTAGTAGACAAATGTGCAGACTGTGACAGTGTCTGGGCAGAGCATGGGCTGAATCAATGTTAACTCCTCGGTCCCCCTCCTGGGACGACGTCTCGCCACTCACCATGACCACGGCAATGCCGATGCCCACTGCGCCGATGATGTGGAATTTACTGTCGAAGACCTCTTTGATGGCATCAGGACAGGACTTGGGGAGACAAACCAAGGCCTGGGTCACACACAATCCCTGCTCCCCGGGCACCTCCCTCCTCCCACGGCACCCGTCTCACCCAGGAGAACTGGCGGACAGAGGGTGGGCTGGGGACAGGAGTGTTCAGGGATAAGAGATGTTCTGGCTGGTGGATGGAAAGAGGAACAAAAGGATGGCTCTGCTGGTGGATCCCTAAAATCTGGGCAGGACATCAGGGAAGGAGGAGGGACAGGCCCTGACTGGGGGTCTATTTCTGATATGGTTGTAAGGTCACTTTTTATCATTCTGGAGTTGGACATCAACTCCAGCTTACAGGCAGGAGCCACTGACAAAGTCAGAGCGAGAGTCCAAGACTCAGAAGCACGCGTGCCCGTGACAGCTTCAAGGCTGGCAGCAGTGGGTGGTGCCAGAGCACTGGTCGTCCCCTTGGTCTGGCCTTTGTTTTATTGCCCTTCAGTAAACAGAGAGCCCAAAGTAAGGGAGAAAGAGATGGGTGCTCTGGGACCCTTTCACAGGCAGACTGGGTCTTTCCGAAGCAGCACCTGGCTGCTGTCACTTTTATGCTTGCAGGGTTTGCCCAGAGCAATGGGGCAGGGGCACCAGGATATTGCTCTGAGTTTACCTTCATGGTGATGGTTTCGAGTACTTCTTTCTTGGGGCAGATGTCCGAGATAAACTGTTCCACGCCTCCAGCCACACCACAGCAGTTCAACTGCAGCAAGAAGGCAGGGATGGGGATGAGAGGAACAAATTTTTAAAAGACTAGAATGTTTGCACTGGTCTGGTGCAGTCAGCACCCTGTGTGCAGACATATTCCGGAGAAAGCGCAGGAGGCTGTGTTTGCCAAGGCGACATACCGCGTAGTGGATGGCTTTCAGAGTCTCCCGCTGGGGCTCATCCTTGGTTTTCAGCTTGTTGTAGGTGTCCTTGTAAAACTCCTGGATTTCCTTAATCACCTACAATGGGCAGACAAGAGAGGGGCAGAGACGGCATTTTAACATCTTTCTCCATGAACAAATGTTACCTGTTCCACCTTGTTCTCTCTCTTTAAGCTCTCAGCCACCAGATGCCTGTGGTTGGACAACGTCACTGGGCAGATGGCAGCTGCTAGCAAGGCCTTCGGGCACTTCCCATCTCTTCCCACATCCTCCAGAAACTCGCTCTGGACGCTTCTCCCTGTCTCTTACACTTGGGTCAGTCCTTCAGCTCTGTTGGCTCCTAAATTGAATCTCTGTGATCCTAGCCAGGCACGATGGCTCACGCCTGTAATCCCAGCACTTTGGGAGTCTGAGGCAGGCGGATCACCTGAGGTCGGGAGTTCGAGAATCTCTACAATCTAAAGGATAATAATAATTTAAAAACTACTCCTGACTTGACTATTTTCTCAGGCTTCCTTCTTCTTTTTCTCTCCACCTGCATGATTTTGGAAATTACTAAACCTCTCTCTGTACGGCAGTTTCCACATTTATCCCTACAGCTCATAGATTATTATGAGAATTTAAATGAGGTACTGCATATTAAGCCTTTACCATTAGATCCAGTAAAGAGTAAATCTGGAGGATGTGTCAGCTACTGTATTATAATATAGGGGATATATTATTATGCGCCTCCATCTGGTGCATCCCAATTTAATGCATGTCTGCCCCTTTGATGCTCACCCACATCCAATTAAAAGACCAACAGCCAGTACTTTTCCTTCAGCAGCTTTCTGACATTTTCACAACGATCCCTTCCTATTTCTATGGCTGTTGCTTTTATTGCTTGAATACGTGTTTTTTTAAACCGAGTTTCCTTGGCTGGTCTGAAGGTAGTGGATTATCTCAATGGATTGTTCAGTCAGTTACAGATGGGAAGTCCTTGTTCCACTCTTCCTCTGCTTCTCACTACTGCACTAGACTAGTCTTAAGAACCAAACAAAATAATAGCGTTCCTGCCTCCAGCATCTCTCTTCCTTCCTCCTTCTTGCTAAACATGACAAGGTAGCCCTTCTGAAAACACTACTCTGATATGGCCCACGCTGGTCCAAAACTCTGCAGGGCTCTGCTTGGAAGCCCAGGCTCAGCCATGCTCAGCCCCTTTGGCTCCAAGTCCCCTGCCTCCACTAACTTTCCTCTTGAACGCATCTCTCATTCAAGGTTTAGTTCACTACTCCCTTCTCTAAGAAGCCAAAAGAGATTCCCTCACCTTTTCAAATCCCATAATACTTTGGCTATAAATCACCTCTATGACCCTTGTCAGTTGCATGTCTTTTTCCTATACTAGATGGCCAAGTCTCTGGAAGTGGGGCCCATAGTTCAAACATCTGTGGACCCTGCACAGGCTTGGGGATAGCAATTGGCTCATGGGGGCAGCACTTGAACACGTATTTACAGATGAGAGGAGGAGGCGAGAGTTTCCAGCCCACAGAAAGCCTGTATTTCCCGAGTAATCTTTCTAAGAGTTGCGGGGGAGGGCTGCTGAGGTGTGAGATGGGCAGACAGACACACACACAGGCCCAACAAGTCATTCTTGAACATCTACTATGAGCCAGCACCACAGCTGGCACAATTCTGCACAGCGCAGTAAGCATGCTGACAGTCCCTGCCCCGAGGAGGGCACATTCACAGGCACGTGATGAGATAAGGTGCCTGGTCAACAGCTGAAAGCTGAACAAAGTGCCCAGCCAGGACCTGCCCCCTGCTGCACTGTCTCCCATCCCCCAACTCCCAAACCCAAGAGATCTCATGGAAGAAAACCTACCTCATCCTTGTGGGAATATCCCCAGATGGCCGCGGCGATTTCAATGGCGAATATCACCAAGAGGAAGCCGAAGAACTGGAAGGCAATGAGGGGACGGGGTGAGGAACAGTCCCAGCCCACCAGCCAGGAAAATTGAAGGGTATTTTGGGACAAGGAAGGACAACTCCCTGGGGAACAGGCATCTGGTGGCACAAATGAACAGCCTTGAAGGGGCAGGGAGGAAGTTCGCAGAACAGGCAGTTAACCAAGGAGAGGGCAGAGGCCACAGTGAGGCGAGGTGCTTGGGCAGGAGGAAAAAGTTGAGCACAGCCAAGCCCAGAACTAGCATTTACGAGGTGTTAGTTAAGAGTCAGTGAGCAGGAAACTACCACTGCTCACAAAAGCCACAGAGATTTGGGGTAATAAAGGGAATGAATCCACTCCATGGAGTCTGGAAAAGACTGAAACAGATTTTGAAACAAGGAGAAGGCAAAGGTACCTGTGGATTCAGGGAAAAAAAGCAAACGTGGTCCTTGAGAAAAGGGGAAACAAAGTCCTTTTAGTTGCCCAGGGGAAGCGATAAGGTAGGCTCCAGAAAGGAAGAGGGGCGATGCCTCACACTGGGGAGGGGCCCGGGCTGAGGACAGCATGGCTGCCTGGCCAGGTGGCTCAGGGGGCCTGGAGCGAGGAAAACTGGGGAGGCTGAGGCTTAGGACAGCTCATGGCCTCTGGGTACCTTCTTGACTCCATCCCCCTCCATCTGTTCTATGGGTCTGGGTCTGGGTCTACTGAGGTTTTGGTGGTGGGGGTCAGGGTGGCTGGTGGGGATACTCACCAGTCCCAGCATGCACTGGGACTCCTGCACAGCCCCGCAGCAGCCCAGGAAGCCCACCAGCATCATGAGGGCACCGGCTCCGATCAGAATATAAACTCCTGCAGGAGGACAGAGGAAGCACACACACATGGAGACATCAGTTCAGAGGCCCGGGCATCTCCGGCAATTCCTGTTTTCCTCTGCCTAACTCCTGCCTCCCCCTCCTTATTCCCCTCATCCCAGGGAAGAAGTTTCCTTTCCTTAAAACACAGCCTCCCCTTCCACCTCTGCCCCCTAGGTCTCCTTCCCACCAGACTCTCTTCCATGACTCGGCTTCACCAAGCCTATCTTCCTACCTAACCCTCAGCCCTTCTGGAAGGTGCCCATCAGCCTTTAACCCAGGACAGAGAATACCCATGGGAACTCCCACATTCGGAATGCAAACTGGTCCAGTTTGTCAGCTCTTTCCAGCAAGATGGACCCACTCAAGCTAGTCAGCATAGAGCAGGCACACTCGGCTAACTTCTGGGACCCTGACTTACAGAGGACGCTGTCAGAGCAGATTTCCAGTAGGAAGGGGCTGTGCACACCTAAGCCCTCCCCCTCCCCTGGGGGGGACCAACTCTGCCTGTTCCCAGAAGGGAGCCCTCCCTGCCCTGCTGCTGGGTGGTGGTTAGGCACACACAGTTAGGAATACCCAAAGCCACCTCTTGGCAAAGGTTCAATACCTGACTCTAGTGCAAAGGACACAGATCTGGGTGTCAGAAGACCCTTCTTTTGGTCCTAACACTGATGCTAACTGCTGTGTGACCTTGGGTAAGGCATTTTCCCTCTCTGGCCCTCAATTTCCTTACCAGTAAAATTAAAGCGGTATGTTGCTGGAAATTTCGAAAGATCTCTGTAGCATGCTAACGAGATCTTACAGCTGCAACTCAGTTACTCCAGGTTAAGGGTGAAGAGGCTCCTCCTTGCTAAGGAGAGGATGAATGACACCATTACTAAGCCTTTGATTTGAGTGGCTGATGGGAAGGAGGTGGGAGAAGGGCAGCGACTTCTAGAACTTTTGCCCAAACCCAGAACAATGCAAATTCCTGAGACAGGAGCACAGTGGAGCAGCACCAGCCCATTCACTCCACAGCCCACCAAGGCCCAGAGGGGCCACCCCACAGTTATGTTCCTGAGAAGCCGCAGCTGCCCTGCAGGGACTTCTCCTTCAGTCAGCACCCCTACACCGGTCCCCTGGGAAAACCAGCAGAGAAGTCTCCGTGCCTCCCTGTCTTGCAGGCATATTCTGTCTAGCCTTGGGAGAGGCTACTGAAGCCCACAGGCCTCAGTTTGGAGGCTAGCTCTGTGACTCCTCTCTGTGAAACAGTTTTCTTTCTGTAAAGCAGGAGTAGCAATAATGCCTACTTCCAGGACTGCTGTGGGGATTAAGTGATATAATCCACATACGCACAACAAATGCCAGCTGCTGTTAATCTCAATTACACGAAGCATGAGTGACAATCATTAATAACCACCATAGTGAATTTTAACCTGCTGCTGTCTGCTTACTTTTATTCTCCTTTAACTGGGACAGAGAGATTTCCTTGAAGTAGGGGCTGAAAATGTGTGTGTGTGTGTGTGTGTGTGTGAGAGAGAGAAAGAAAGAGAGAGAGAGTGTGTGTGTGTGTGTGTCTGTGTGTCTGTGATGTTTCCCCACGATACACAGCAGGACACTCGGTGAGAACCTCGGCAGGTGACACACTGACTTTACTGTCCGACATCTGCACCGAGCAGGGCTGAGGCTTTGCAGGCAACAAACCATGCAGTCTGCCCACAGCTGAAGCTCACGGGCAGCACAGAGCAGAATGCACACAGAGAGCGTTTGTGCCTCTCCCTTCTCCCCCACATCCGTCGTGAGGTCAAGTCACGTGGGGTTACTGGCAAACCCCATGTTGCATGAATATGGGTATTGTTCTTGTGCATGCCTGGCCCAGACTGGGCAAGGGGACAAATGTAGCTTGTCTTCAAGTCAGGTCGCATCTTCCTAGGCAGTCAAACACTGCGGGGCCACAGGCTCAGCTTGGGGAGGCTGTGCAGCCCCATGCGTGGGGCACTGGGTAAGAGGGCAGCCTCCTTCGTTTCTCTCCCATGGGGACAGTGGAAAGGCCCCAGTTTTTCCCCATCTCACGGGGGCAAGACAAGGAAGGATGAGGTCACTCCTCTGAGCTCCATACATAGCAGGGGCTGAATAAACAGGAGGTATTAAGAGATCTAAAGGATTTACAGGCCCACGAAATAGAGTGGAGTGGGAATGAACGGGCAGACATGTTTTCTCTAAGTCCAGATCCCAGATCATGAGGCTGGTGACCCTGCAGAAGTTAAGGGAGTTGGATAAGCTGCAAGTGAGCTACTAAAGGGAAAAGCATTTCCCATGCGGAGAGAGGGAACATTCTCCTAATGGGCCTCTTGGTCAATATGAAATATTCATGATAGGGCTCAGCAGAGGAAGATTTTAAGATCAAGGGTTTTGTGGGCTTTAAATCTTTCGTGGATGGCCACACATCTGCAGTGCCTTGCTTTAGCCCTCTCTAGTCGGGGGGAAAGAGAAGCCATTCCCTGGTGACTGTCCTTGGGGACTCAGCGGCAGCTGGCAAGCTTTAGCGTGGCTCATCTAAAAGCAGGCCCCACGGAAGTCACAGAACCACTGAGGGCTTGGGCTGCTTTTTAAAAGGGCTGCTCAGGGCCTTTGGAAAGGCTACTCATCGCTTACCCCCAAAGCTTGTTAGCCAAGGCCAGTGATGATAAATGACAAAGTGTTCCCCCTTATAAAACAAGTGAATGTTAGCTTGCTGTCTGACTCATGGAAAAAGTTATCCATCACAGAGCCTTCTCTAGGATTACTGTATTAATTTGCTTAAGGGTTGTTTATTCTTTTTTCAGGCTGACATTATAGGCCTAGCAAAAAAAAAAAAGAAAAAAAGGCTGGTGTAGCAGCAGTAGCATATGCCAGGGTGTCCTTTACACAAGAAAGGGAACAGTGTTTTTTACTGTTTATCAGGGCTCTTGGCTTAGGCCAAGGAGAGGACACAGCAGGCTCCCGTCCCTTCCCTAGCTCCATCTTGCAAACAGCACTCGCCACGCCTGTTTGCGTGGAGAACACAATCCGGTAGGGCCTCTGGCCTCCAATAAAAGTTTATTATATTCAAATAACTCTATCAGGTGTTCAAAGGAGCCCTACCTCTGCCCTCACTGATTCTGTCTTGTTCCCTGCCCTTCCGTGTTCACAGGAATAAGTGCCACAGTGGAATTCCATTTGCCACACGATGTACTTCTCTGTCCCAGAGGGGAGTGGGTGTGTAAGCTGTGCCTGTTTCAGGAGGGAGAAAATGAAGCCCACAGCAACAAACAGAACTGCCGCAGGTCACAAGCCAGGATGGGGATGCAAGCTTACTGAGGGCAAGCATTGCATGTCCTGAAAATCACCAGGCACCTCATCATGGATAGTGGGGCTGGCTGAGGGATGGGGGGGCATTTATGGCCTCTGGCTGAAGACCCCCAGATGCCCTCATTCAGCAGCCATAAGTTCTGGAGGGACACCAGGGAGCCGGGAAGGGCTGCTGGCCTGGAACCAAGAAAATGAAGTTCCCCAGCATGACTGCAGCCTGGGATTAGGGATCCTGCTGACGGGCCGAATCTCCAGGCCTGGACTGCAGAGAAGGCCCATATAAGGCTGTCAGCTGTTCTGGACTCACCACAGACTGTTCCGCATGTTGGAAAGGTTTTCACTTGCTTTTCTGTCTGGTTATATACTCTCTCACTACTTTGTAAGCTGTGGTGCCCCTGGAGAAAAAAAGACAACCCTGGGCTGTTCGGGTTTTCTGAAAAGTCAGCTGCATGGTCAGGCTGGCCTGTGGGTTGCCCTGCAGAGAGTTGGTGGTCCAGTGCAAGGACAGTCACCCCAGGGATGTGGCTGGCACTCCAAGCTCATCCGCTGGGAGAAGGGTTCTGGGCCAATATAGAAAGCAGGTGTCACACCCTCATGGGGAAGGGGACACAGAACCACGCCTCCCTGGCCCTTTGCCCACGGACCACGATTATTATTTCCTAAAGCATTCAGTGAAGTTCAGGGCATAGCCCAGACCCAAGCAGTGACCACAGTGCTGTGCTGCTGTTGTTTTTTTTTTTTTTTGAGATGGAGTCTCGCTCTGTCACCCAGGCTAGAGTGCAGTGGCATGATCTCAGTTCACTGCAACCTCTGCCTCCTGGGTTCAAGAGATTCTTGTGCCTCAGCCTCCCAAGTAGCTGGGATTAGAGGCACACGCCACCACGCCCAGCTAATTTTTGTATTTTTAGTAGAGACGGGGTTTTGCCATGTTGGCCAGGCTGGTCTCGAACTCCTGACCTCAGATGATCTGCCTGCCTTGGCCTCCCAAAGTGCTGGAGGCTGAGGCGGGCGGATTGTAAAGAGTGAGCCACTGTGCCCAGCCACAGTGCTGCTGTTCTAACGTCACTTGCATCATCCCCCTTGCCTGTGCTTCTGCAAGCAGAATGAAGTCTTCAAAACTCCGCTCTTTTCCCAGGACCGGGTGTAGCTGCGAAGGATCTGTATTTCTCTGGCAGAAATAAATGGACAGCGGCTCTTAGGCTCCGACTAGGTGATCTGTGTCTCTTTGGGGTTGTGCCTTCAAATCACCCTCCTGGTCACTTCAGGTAGGACCACTGGCCACCAGGGGGGCCTTGCAGTGACCCGCAGGATCTGAATCCTGTGAAGTTTCCAGAGGTGAGCCCCAGCTCCTCCAACGGTGCTCATTACTCTCCTGCCACCCTGTGGCTTTCCCACCTGTCAGCTGCTGGCTGGGCCACTGATGCAGGGGTTTCTCTCCCCGACTACAACTTGGGTGAAGTTAAAGGGCCAAGAGAGCCCCACCCCATCCCTGCTAATGGGGCACATTCAGCCAGTATACACCTTTCCATTCCTACAGAGGGAAACCCCACAACCTGGCACAGACAGTCCAAAAAGCAGCTCTTTTAGGCCTGGGTTCAAATCCTGACCCTGCCTCTTGAGGGAATATGAGCTTAGACAAGTTATTTAAGCTCTCTAGGCCTTGCCTCCTGCACCTAGGAGATGGGAATCCTTGCAGAGTTAAGGGGATTAAATTATATAACAATACACACAAGGCAATGAATGACACACAAAGAAAGGGACTGGAAAATGTTAGTGTCTTCCTCCCAGTTCCATCCTCTTACCCATGAGATTCTTCCCTCCCATATCTAAAAATATGTAGAATCAGCCATAGAGGCTTTGGGTAACAGAAAAGAAAAAGTGGGTTGTTAGAAGCAGCTGGGACAAGGGAGGACTGAGTTTCTCTTCAGAGGCACACGTGGCGGCCACAGGCGGCTTTTGCTTGGGAAAGTGGGCCTGCCTGTGCCTGGTCCTGCGGGCAGACCTGCTGCCCCCACGCAGGGCTCCCTTCTGGAACGTGGCTTGGAGCGTGGAGGGTCTTCCCCAGCACCTGCACCTGCACCGCCTCCTCCCTCCTGCTCTGCAGGACAGCATTCCAAGTCTGCCACAGACTCGAAAAAATGCTCTGTTGCTAAAACAAGTCAGGGCTCTATAGAAACCTGTTCCCTAAAAACTCTGTGTGTATGTGTAGTTTTTTTTTAAACATACATTGTGCTTTCTCTCACTTTCTTTCTGACAATAGACAGACACACCCAAAACACTCCAGCTAACAACAAAAGGCGATAAACCAGCAAAACTATCCACAGGGCTCAAATGTTATGCAACCAAATGAGCTGTTTCTCAAGACTCTCCCTACCCGGTTCAAGAGGTGGGGAAGGGAAGGGAAGGTCTACATGGCTGGCCAGCCTTGCTTCTCCCTGAGGGACTAAGAGATAACTGTTTTCTCCCTCCTTTGTAAAAATAACTTTTTTGGTGGGTGGGAAGGAAGTGGCCAAACTTACACTTTGAGCCTGACGACATGTCAGCATCATCCTAAAAATAGGAGGTTTCCTTTGTTCCTCACAAATGAAAAGGTTCCTACCTCCAAGCCAGGCAGGGTACAGCCACAGAGTCTGAATTCACACAGACTCGGGCAATTGCACTTGGCAGGCACTGGGTTCCCCCTCCTCTGAAGGGAGCTTTGACGCGGTGATACGGCAATGAGACGGACAGAATGGTGCTAGCCAGGCTGCCAAGAAGCCTGAGTGTAGAAAGAAACCTGCCAAGTCTGTTCATGTTCAGAGGATCCCAGGCAGGCTTAAATTGGAAGCCTTTTTCCCAAAGCAAAAGACGCTTCAAAAACAAACAAATAAAACTAAACGTCACGGCATTTACCCCAGTACCAAGGGTGCAAAGGGCTGGGCAGAGTCCCTTCTAGTCTCTCCCACTGTTGCTGTGTTTTCCAGGAGGCTGACGTTTTCCTGAGTCTCAGAGTCCCTATCTGAACAGTGAAGAGGAGAGCCATCTATATCTTCTTCCGGCACTGCAGATCCCCAGGACAAAGCTTTTTGAATTAAGGAAATGATGTAGGTTAACAAGACGTATTAAAAGAGAGTATCAGAGATGAGAAGAGAGGTTCGTGAACCCTCAAGAATGGGAGCCAACATTACATCAGAGAACTGTCAACACGCCCGACTTGGCTATCAGGAAAAGAAACCACATCAGTTAAATGCAAATTCATAGGCACAATGACACACACAAAAACTGCACAACTTGAAAGGGACATGACTGGCCAGCGTGGCCAGAGCAAAAGTCTTTCCCAAGCCCAAGTCCCTGGGTCAACATGGGGTCTCCAAAAGTTGGAGGAACTTTGTTGGAGCCAGAGTCTGAATTCACCGAGCCTTCCCTGCCCCTCACCTGTGTAGAAGCTGGAATTATTATTATTGGTTTCTTGCTCGAAGATGCTCTTGGTCTGAGAGTCGAATCGGAGCCATAGTCCAATGGCAAGGACGGCAATCCCGGCAAGCTGCAAGACACACAGGATGTCAGCATTAATTCTGGCTGCCAGCAACAATACAGTCCCCGCACACTGAAGGGTGAGACTGGCAAAGGACTATGTGACCACCCTTGGTCTCTGTCCCTCATGTACCAATGGCATTGGTAGTTGCAAATGCCACTGTGGGGTGTGCTTGATTAATTCAGGTACTAAACATACCAGCAAGTGAGGAATAAACAGTGACCCACCTGCCGCCCATTGGCCGAAGGGGTACTTTATCGGCAGCAGAACACTATACAGCAGTGAAAACGAGTAACTCTAGCTACGTGCCACACCATGAGTGCATCTCGCAATGCTAAACCAAAGAAACCAGAGCCACAGGAACACCCACAATATACGATTCCGTGTAGTTAAAAATCCCTATGCTGTTTAGGGATGCACACAGAGGTAGACGCTTGCGTGTACCTATAAATGACAAAGGAAAAGCAGTGTCATCATCGGGTGAGCGGTGACGTTCAGGTGGAGGAGGAGATTATGCTCAGGGAGGTGGCACGTGGCTGGGGGTGTCGTATTCTAACTGTTGACTTCGGTGATATTTACCCACATGCACCAGAACGGGCAGCTGCAATGTCCCTGGAGACCCGCTGCGCAGTAAATGACACGTCAGGCCTCCGTTTGCTGGCACTGCTGAACTAGACACTGTGCAGGAGGCCTCCTGCCAAGTCGCCCCAGTGCCAGCTGAGCTCCCTCGTCGTTGCCCGTACCAGGGCTTGCCGGGGGAGTGACTCACAGGCCTCCAGTGTAGTAGCCGGCTAGACACAGGAGTGGGTGGGCCCAGGTTTTGCTGGTCCACCCTCCTCAACAGAGGCACTCTTATGTCAGAGCCCGCTTGTCAGGGACCTTGGTTCTCGGCTCCAGGAGCTGGTGATAGTCCACGGTGTGGACAGGCCTCTCTTCCCTTCCTTCTTTTCTCCTCTCCTTTCCCTCACAATATGGCAGTGAGCGTGAGCGTGTTGGGTGGACAGTGGAGGTGACAACACTGGGAAGGGCTACCCCAGACCTCAGCCTGCAGCACTCACAACCTCACCTACCCTCCAGGAGCGTAGGTGAATTTGCTCCTGCCAGGGAGGTGTGTTTCCACCACGAGGGGATGCAGAGTCTGGCTTCACATTCTATCGCTTCAGTGTTCCCATCTGTAAAGCAGGGATTGTAAGATGTGGCTCTTCCCTGCCTGTTAGGTATGTATGGCTAAAGAATAAAGATGATGCTGGCCAGGCGCGGTGGCTCATGCCTGTAATCCCAGCACTCTGGGAGGCCGAAGTGGGCGGATCACAAGGTCAGGAGTTCGAGACCAGCCTGACCAACATGGTGAAACCCCATCTCTACTAAAAATACAAAAATTAGCCGGGTGTGGTGGCACATGCCTGTAATCCCAGCTACTCGGGAGGCTGAGGCAGGAGAATCGCTTGAACTCGGGAGGCAGAGGTTGCAGTGAGCTGAGATCACGCCACTGTACTCCAGCTGGGGCGACAGAGTAAGACCCCGTCTCAAAAAAAATAAATAAATAAATAAAGGAGTTAATATCGGAAGTGTCTCTGCCTCTGAAGAGGGAGGTACGAAATGGGCTCTGGGAGAGCCACCTCACTTTACCAGCACAAAGCCCCACCAGCCCTGCACTCCCAGCCTCATCTCAGCCTCTCAGTCCCACCTCAGGGCAGGCAGCTCCAAACAACGCCACAGGCCCCATGCTGGACAAGGCGGAGGAGAAAAACTCACAAAGGCACACGAATTTTAGAGTTAAAACGAACTTGAGAGCTCTGAGTTCAAACACGGCTCTGGTCTGGTTTTCCTTCTTAATAAAACACAGGCATGTGAGGGAGGGTCTCCTGGCCTAATCCACAGGCAGCAGATCACTGCTTGGCTGGGGAGACGCGTGAGTCTCCACTGTCCTGGACCCGGCAGGGTTCTTGCATTTAGACGATGGGTTCCCAGACCACCAGGAGTACCGCGGTTAGCTTAGGAGGGGAGGCAGGCCCTGCTGGGAGCATTCTGAGTAGAAGAGTTATGTGGCCCAGATCCACGTACACAAGGGACTAGACAAGTACACACTGGGTGGGTCTGGACTCTGTAAGCAGCAAGCCCTGGCCTAGGTTCCCTGAACATTAAAAGTACAAAGGTGATTCTTTTTCTCCTTCCACCCTAACCCATGGAGGCCCAGTCAGACCCCTGGGAATGGAAGACGGAGGCTGCTGGCCTCCTTCTGGACATGAACGTGTTAACCTGAAAACTGTAGGTCGGAGCTCAATTTCGGTCCACATTTAGCCATAACCTGTTTCTCACCCTGGTCCTCCCTCTCGCCCTGTCTTGTTATGCTCTTGCTAGCATGGGGACATAGAGAGACAGTGCTCATTAGTGTTCTTTTTGCTGTAGGCTTGTGCTTATCGAGCAATTATCTCCAAGTCATCTTATCTTCCCTGATGAACGAAGTTACAATCCTACCCCTTATCTGCTGGAAAACTCCTAAGTGAGTTGCAGAAAAGAATGAAGACAATCCCAGGCCTGCCAAGGAACTGAGCTGTAAGATGGGGTAAAGCTATACTGTATAGCAGCCTCTCAGGGCAGGAGCCGGGTCTCTTTGGGAATGTTCCATAGGGTGATGACAGGGTACCCCAGTGGAACCTCCAGGGGTAAGGCCCCTTCCACCTTATAGAGAGCCCCAATGTCAAGGACCCTGAGCCAATATGTTCAGTCCAGTCATTGATCTGGTCTCTGTGCACAGGCGGTAAAAGGATTCTGGTCCGGAGAACTGGAACGAGGAGACAAAAGGAAGCATCTCGGGTCTTACCTTGGCCAAGGGCCCGGCCATGCCCAGAGTCGGGAGTCCTCCGAATTTGGACCCCACTTTAAACCTTACATCACGCTGCTTGTTTGTTAAACCTGCAACACTTCACTACAACCAAGAAGGAAAAGCAGCTGACTCTGGAAAAATGGAAAAAGCTTCATAGATCTCTGTCTCATATGCTTAACAACTCACAATAAGAGAGGGGGAAAGGTTCAAGAGAAAAGGGAGGGCCAGGGGCAGGACTGGGAACACTTGGCTCACAAAAATTGGGAGTGAACCCTGCTGCCTTTCTTGATAGAATGACTGAGTTAACTGGCCAGAGGGGATGCATTGTGAACCATTAGCTGCCCCATTTTCTATAATACTGTTGGAGAAATTGCTCCAGTTGGCTGAGTCACAATGGCTTGGGGGTCACACGGTCACAAAACATGTACAACCAGTGCCACCCGATAATGGCTTTTACGGTTGTCAGGCGGCGCTATCTAAGGAACGCTAAAGTATTTTCTAGGATAACTCACTTTCTGGTGTAGCATAGAGGGGCTCCCCTGCCCCCATCCAGCTTTCACCCCGGCTGCTTTATTTTTTGAGACAGGGTCTTGCTCTGTTACCCAGGCTGGAGTGCAGTGGTGCAATCATAGCTCACTGCAACCTTGGACTCCTGGGCTCAAGCCATCCTCCCACTTCAGCTTCCCGAGTAGCTGGGATTACAGGTGCATGCCCCCAATCCTGGCTAATATTTTAAACATCTTTTTTCTTTTAATTGTAGAGCCAGGGGTCTCACTATGTTGCTCAGGCTGGTCTTAAATCCCTGGCCTCAAGCAATCCTCCTGCCTCTGTGTCCCAAAGCACTGGGATTACAGGTGTGAGCCACTGTGCCCAGCTTCAGCTACTTTAATCAGAGGAGAAACTAAATGGGAGGGGCCAGTGGCAAGAAACAGAGAGAGCTTTAACCCTTAAAAGACGGCACCAAGTCAATTATTCAGGGACTCCAGAAATTGAGAATATAAGGGTCTGGGAGACCAAGGGGTCGATGGCTTCCTTCCAGGTTAATCAACAGACATATGGCAGGCATGCTAATCACACAATCGCCTCGACGGCTGCCCCCCTCCAGCCCACCATCACAGGGGCAGAGCAGGTTTGATGTGGATGCTCAGTGAGGCAGTGCCCTGTTCCCAGGGCTCTGGAGAGAGGATGGCAACCTGCAGTCTCCCCAGCTGGTGGGGCGGGGATGCAGGAGAGAGCCCAGAGCTTCTACTCCCAGCTCGAGGCCCTGCCCATGGTTTCCTCTTTTGTTTCCAAGAAAAGCCAAATGGAAACAGAAACATTCCGATTTTGCTGGGAAAAGCGAAAGCTCCTTTGCTATCTGGCCAAAAATGGTTCCATCCCTTTGAGAGGGCAGGGAGGAAAAGGGTAATTTTTTCCCATTGTTTTACTGGAAATTTCTTCATTTCTTCACCGGTGCTCGTTTTTTTCTTAGCAAACAATAGGCTCTGAGAGACACAGGAGATACACCTCATTTCATCAGAGTCTACAAAATACCCGCCCAGTGTTTCTGAAAACCGTCAAGGTCATGGAAAACAAGGAGAGACAGAAACTGTCACAGACCAGAGAAGACTGAGGAGGTGTCCTGGACAGCACCCTGGAACAGAAGCAGGACGTTCCATGAAAAACGAGTGAAATCCGAGTAAGTCCGGAGCTCAGTTAACAGACGGTACCAATGGTGGTTTCCGAGCTGTGACAAATGAAACATTACGGTAATATGAGACGGTACCATGGGGGAAACTGGGGAGGAGGATGAGCGAATTCTCTAAACTATCTCTGCAACTTTTCTGCAGATCTAAAACATTCTAAATAAAGCAAAGTGTATAAAACAACAAAGCAGCGGGGGCCTCTCTTTCAAATCTTCCTGCCTCCTTCAAGAACCGCTCCATTAATTCACCTCTTTCCTGACTCTGTAGGTGGTCTGCCTCTGCCACATTTTTGACCTTTACAAAGACACAGGCAGGTATCCCTAACTTAAAAATCCAAATAGAACAAAACCGGAAACAGAACCCTCTCTTTCTTCTGCCTTGCAGTTCCTTCGGGGTGCTCTCTGCCGTCCTTTCGCCCCTGAGCTGGCAGCGTAACCACCTCCAAGTCCTCACTGGCTTGTCACTGGATCTCTCCCAACCCCAAAGGGGTCACAAGTCTTAAGACTTCTGTTGAATCCTCATGTTTTGGGATCCTGCGGCAGCTGACACCACTGAACCCGCCCCTCTTCATTTGCTCCTTAGATGGAATCTCTCCAAGTTTCCTGAGTTAAGCCTCCTGCATTGCGCCTCTGCTCATGCAAAACCCTCCTCCTGGAATGCTGTCACGGCCACCTAAGCCTCCTGCTTCCCCACCCATTTTCCCCCATTCCTCCCGGGCAAATGGCAAATGCAGTCCCTGAGCAAGCCGAGCACGTGAGCAGGACAGTGTCACCTCTGTCCTGTCCTCTCCAGCATCCGCTCTCCACACTCTCTGCCCTTCCTCTATCCGGGGCTTGCCTCCTGTCCCAGCAGAGCACAAGCTCCTTGAGGTCCAGGCAACCTCTGAGTCATTCTTTTATCTCCTCTGCCCCATCCATGCTTTGGACAGATGGTCATTAGTAAATAATTACTTCATAAATGAATTCAATGAATTCAGTGAAAGAGTATTTGAAGCCCACCTGGATCTCTTCTCCTGGGTTCTCTTCATTTGGACCAGCTTCCCTTCCCACCTGGAATTTTATCCAGACCCATCTTCTAATGTCTCACAAGAGTCAGAAACCACAAAGAACAATTATTTGCCCAGAGAAAATACTGGGAAAGACCCTGAAGGGAATATTTGAGGGATGACAACAATTTCCCTTTCTGTAGGTGAAGGATGTTCCAATGTGGCTTACTGGCAAATCCTGATACATACTTTTGAAAAACAAAGTTTATAAAAAGCCCATGCAGGCCAGGTGCAACGGCTCACGCCTGTATTCCCAGCACTTTGGGAGGCCAAGGCAGGCAGATCACTTGAGGTCAGGAGTTCGAGGTGAAACCTTGTCTCTACTAAAAATACAAAAATTAGCCAGGCGTGACAGTGAGTGCCTGTAATTCCAGCTACTAGGAGGTTGAGGCAGGAGAATCCCTTGAACCTGAGAGCCGGAGGCTGCAGTGAGCAGAGACTCGAGCCACTGCACTCCAGCCTGGGCAGCAGAGAGAGACTCCAACTAAAAAAAAACCCCACCAAAACCCATGCAATGCTGTCCTCAGTCTTCATCTGCAACGCTGCCAGCATCCCTATCCCTCAAAGAAGTCCAGTCAAACACTCTCGTGTTTTTTTTTTGAGTCGGAGTTTCACTCTTGTTACCCAGGCTGGAGTGCAATGGCGCGATCTCGGCTCACTGCAACCTCCGCCTCCTGGGTTCAAGCAATTCTCCTGCCTCAGCCTCCTGAGTAGCTGGGATTACAGGTGCGCGCCACCATGCCCAGCTAATTTTTTTTGTATTTTTAGTAGAGATGGGGTTTCACCATGTTGACCAGGATGGTCTCGATCTCTTGACCTCGTGATCCACCCACCTCAGCCTCCCAAAATGCTGGGATTATAGGTGTGAGCCACCGCGCCCGGCAAACACTCTCATGTTTAATGAACACAGGTAAGCTGGTCACCTGGGGCTTACGTGAGCCTCAGGAGACATGAAAACCCAACAGTGGCCCAAACTCAGGCCCACAGTGACTAGTGTCCTGGTCATCCCTTGCCACACCCACTCAGCACTGAAAGCACAATTCACCAAAGGCTCCCCCGCAAATATGAGAATTTCAGTGACTCACACTGCAAAATCTTGCTGCAGGGACAGGTTCAGAAGTCTGAAACACATACCTGGAGTTAAACATTTCTGATTTCAAAGGCGGACTAAACAGAAAAATCAAAGTGTAATAGAGCTTAGGGGCACCTGGCTGCTCTGGGGACCCTATACCAAGGGTGTAAAACCAGTTCCAGTTAGAACCTGGGGAGGTGCGTATGTACAGACTGGACTCCTGATGGAAATTCCTGAAGTAGGTGTGCTGAATGAGACAGGGTCTCACTCTGTCACCCAGGCTGGAGTGCAGTGGTGTGATCATGGCTCACTGCAGACTCGACCTCTCTAGGCTCAGGTGATCCTCCCACTTCAGCCTCTCGAGTAACTGGGACAATAGGTGTGCACCACCATACCCGGGTAATCTAAAAAAATTTTTTTAGAGACGAAGTTTCCTCATGTTGCCCAGGCTAGTCTTGAACTACTGGGCTCAGGAAATCCACCCACTTTGGCCACCCAACATGCTGGGATTACAGGCATGAGCCACTGTACCTAGCCCATTTTAAAAACATTTGTTACACTTCCTCTATTCAGCTGTCTTGGAAGGCCCAGATCATTGTTCACAGCGGTTTCTCGCTGAGGACCGCCTTAGCCTTGAGGTGGCCACATCTACCACTTTGGAAGGGGTCAGAAGTAGGCAGTGGGAGTGGATGGAGTCCAGGAAGAAGGGAGAACTTTCTTCCCAACTTCCCATTGTCCTCCTGGAAAAGCAATGTCTACTTGGTTACTCTGCTGAGCCCATGTCAAAATAAGGCAGAATTTTCAGCAGGGGACAGGTGACTTAACAGAAAGAATAGTGAGCTGTCACCTGCACAGCTGCACCACCCAGGGCCTCGTTCTATATGGAGTGGACATCAGAATCATCTGGGAAAATACTTTTTATTTGAGATAGGTCTCACTCTGGCACCCATGCTGGAGTGCAGTGGCACAATCTCAGCTCACTGCACAATCTCGGTTGCCTCCCAGGCTTAAGTAATCCTCCTACTTCAGTCTCTCAAGTAGGTGGAACCACAGGTGGAAGTCACCACACTTTTTTTTTTTTTTTTTTTTGTATTTTTTTGTAGAGACAGGGTTTCACCATGTTGCTTAGGCTGGTCTCAAGCTCAAGCAATCCACCTGCCTCGGTCTCCCAAAGCACTGGGATTGCAGGCATGAGCCACTGCACCCAGTCTACCTCAGGGATTTCTGAATATGCACCTGCCTTGGCTATCCCAGGGGACTCTGTACTTCCAGGGATTCTATTGCACGCCTCTGTTGAGAATGGCTGCACTGTGACAGTTATAAACTTGAGCTCTAATTCTGGCACTGCTACCTGGGAGCTCTCTGACACTACACACTTTCCTCAGCTTCTCTGAACATTACAGTCCTTATTTGTAAAAAAAAAGAAAAAATATATATATATATAGTATGATTCCTGTCCTGCCTTCAACATGGATTGCAGGTGAGAATTAAAGTAATGAATGTATAGAAGTGTTACAGCCAGCTGGGCGCAGTGGCTCACGCCTGTAATCCCAGCACTTTGGGAGGCTGAGGCGGGCAGATCACCTGAGGTGGTCAGGAGTTCGAGAACAGCCTGGCCAACATGGTGAAATCCCATCTCTTAAAAAAAAAAAAAAAAGAAGTGTTACAGCCAGCCATATTCCATTCCATAGGGGAAAAAAATGACAATGATAATAAACCTTGAGAAAGACGTGAGGTGACAGTGGGGCAATTCATGGGCCTTCTGTGGACTGCTGTTGTGTCCTCCTGTGATTGGAGAAGGCGGCTGGGTGGCAGCGGGGGAATTTAGGACACTGGGGTTCTGTTTTCTGGTTTCTGTAAGAGTCTGTGTGAGCTCTGGGTGGTGGAGGAAAAAGGATAAATTTATCTGCTTCATACCCGCAAACTGCCATCCAGAGCTCCACTAAGACTGGATGGGAACGGCCAAAGAAAAGTGAGGAAGGAAGGTTAAAGGGAGGCTGTTGGCCCCGACTCCAGGCTTCTGTCCTTCCTTGGATCACAGACTGCTTCTGTGGGCAAATTAACCCTGCTGAAAGGAGTTATTACAGCAGCAGATAACAGAGAGGGAAGGGATTTTCCTGGGTTGGGCAGGAAAGGAAACCTCTTTATCACCCTCCTTCAGTAAGATGCTTGTCAGCCCTGGTTTTTGTTTTTGTAATGTACTAAACTTGAGAGACCATTAGTCATAGTTGTTCATGGCACCCAAGAAGTAACACACCAAATATTGAGGATGCAAGCTTCCCCACCAGCATTTTTTCAGGCCCCCAAATATCAGTCACGCTTTAAGAAAGTCACAGAAGTGGAGATAGGCCCTCTGTGTTTGCACAGACTTCAACATTTAAAAACAAGTCAGGCCACCCAGACCTGTGGGCTCTGGGCCTCACCCATCTCTATGGCAACCTTGGCTCACTACTGCATGCCAAGCCTTAGATGGGCTGATTCACTTCTCAGGAAGCTGGGCCGGGCAGTGCCAGCAAGAACAAACAGGATCCTGATGCCCACAGCCTCCTCTAACCCTCTCTGTGTCCTCCTCCCCCACCTCCAAATGAAGGCTGGGGCTGTTGTCTTTGGACGGGCAAAGCCACTTGGGCAGGACTAGAAGCCTTGGGATGCTCTTATCCAGTTCTGCCACACAGTAAACACCAGGAACAAGAAAACCAAACTCCGCTGAGTCAGCAGAAAAAAACCACCACGACTTGTTCTCCTTAAGCATCAAGTAAACTACTGTAATAGTTCATGGCGGAATTTCTAGATGACAACAGGGCATATTACTAACTTTAGTTTTACTAGAGCCAAGTTGAAAAGCGCTGGCGATCACAGTCCTAGAGAACCTAAGTTCCCTTTTGTGGGAACTTCCCATCGTCCTCCTGGAAAAGCAGTGGCTACTTGGTCACTCTGTGAGCCCATGGTCAAAATAATGCACAATTTTCAGCAGGGGACAGGTGGCTTAATAGAAAGAATAGTGAGCTGTCACCTGCACAGCTGCACCACCCAGGGCCTCGTTCTATGGGGTGGGCATCAGAATCATCTGGAGAAATACTTTGGCAAGTTGGTCAGGTACATCCTGAGGGGCCATCTCTTCTCTCTCTCTTTTCTTTTTGAGACGGAGTCTTGCTCTGTCACCAGGCTGGAGTGCAGTGGCACGATCTCACTGCAACCTCCACCTCCCGGGTTCAAGCATTCCCCTGGCTCAGCCTCCCAGGTAGCTGGGACTACAGGAGTGTACCACCATGTCCAGCTAATTTTTTTTTTTTTTTTTTTTTGTATTTTAGTAGAGACAGGATTTCACCATGTTGGCCAGGATGGTCTCGATCTGCTGACCTCGTGACCGCCCGTCTAGGCCTCTCAAAGTGCTGGGATTACAGGTGGGAGCCACCGCCCCTGGCCCATCTCTTCTTTCTAGACAACTTCTGCTCTTGGGGCTTCTACCGAGCTACTGTCTTAAGGCAGTGTTCAAATCTTCAGAAATTCTTATCCTGAAAGGCAACTCAGGAAACTCTTCTCTATGCCAGCCCAGCAGCTCTCAAAGTGACCCCAGACAAACAGCAGGATCACCCAGAAACCTGGACATGCAAATTCGCAGTTCCCCACTAGACACATTCAGTGAAACTGGGCTCAGAATAGCTCTTGGAGTGCTACAGATTGTTTAGAATTTGTCTAGCAAATTCTAAAGGGCTGGGATGGGGCCAGCACTTCGTTTTCAAACACCTCCCCAGGTGACTCTTATGCACGCTCAAGTTTAAGAACCACTGTTCTATAGCTGGGCGTGGTGGCATGCGTCTGTAGTCCCAGCCACTCGGGAGGCTGAGGCAGGAGAATCGCTTGACCCTGGAGGCAGAGGTTGCAGTGAGCCAAGATCGCGCCAGTGGGGGCTAAAATGCTCTAACCAGCACTGTGAAGCCACGGGGAGCGTCCCTGGGGTCACTTTGGAACTGTGGCATTATGACCACTAAGGGTGAGGATGCAGACAGGTAGAAAGGAAGGAAGAGGTAAGAAAAGACAGATACTAGCTGGACAACTCCGTGCTGAATGAACCCACTGAGCCAGGAAGTCATGGTAAAGGAGTCAAGTTGGAACCTGAAATTTGGTTCCCAAATGCACATCCACCAGCCAGGCCCTGCCTGCGTGAACCCTCCTCTGATAACAGGCCCTAATGACTCACTGGGCCCGTGAGAGGCTCCCACAGCCTGCAGCAGGGCACTCCTGATAAGAACCTCCCCCTGAATTCTGCAGCCCGCTGTGTTCCTCAGGCCAGCCCGCTTTATGCATGAGACTGGACTTTTCCTCAAATCACCTCAAACTCTAGAAAAGCAATTTCTTAAAAGAATACACTCAGGCCAGGCGTGGTGGCTCACGCCTGTAATCTCAGCACTCTGGGAGGCAGAGACAGGTGGTCACGAGGTCAGGAGATCAAGACCATTCTGGCCAACATGGTGAAACCCTGTCTCTACTAAAATACAAAATAAAATTAAGTCAGTGTGGTGGCACGTGCCTGTAATCCCAGCTACTCGGGAGGCTGTGGCAGGAGAATTCCTTGAACCCAGGAGGCGGAGGTTACAGTGAGCCGAGATCGCACCACTGCACTCCAGCCTGGCGACAGATTGAGACTCCACCTCGGAAAAAAAAAAAAAGAATACACTTAGAGGCTGATGGTCAGGCCTGTAATCCTAGCACTCTGGGAGGCTGAGGTGGGTGGACTGCTTAAGCTCAGGAGTTGGAGATCAGCCTGGGCAACATGGTGAAACCCCATCTCTACTAAAAAATACAAAAAATTAGCTGGGCATGGTGGCACACGCCTGTAGTTCCAGCTACTTGGGGGGTTGAAGCAGGAAGATGGTTTAAATTCAGGAGGTCGAGGCTGCAGTGAGCTGAGATTGCGCCACTGCACTCCAGTCTGGGTGACAAAGTGAGACCCTGTCTCAAAAAAAAAAAAAAAGAGGCTGATGGTCAAGTTGTAGGTTATCTAGCTTAGGGAAAATAACACCATAGCAGCAATTTAACAGTAGGAGTTACTGTGTACAAGGACCCACACCCCCACCACACATTACAGGAGGTGGTTTATATAGAGTCTCTCACTGAATCCTCGTATCACCCTCATTTTATGGATGAATCAGGCTCAGAGGTTTTAAGCAACTCCCTCAAAAAGACACAGCCAGGAAGAGGCAGAGCTCAAACAGAACCAGGTCCAGGCCCTCAGAGACAACTCGAAGCTGTGCTCTTCTCAATGGACGCTGCTTGCTCACTGGCCTGGGTGTGACCAGGACGGATGCAAATCCCTGAGAACTTTTTTTGGGGGACACGGGAGGCTTGCACATGTTGAATTTGGGAAAATGCTCTGACTTAAACCTTAACCTGGTGACAGGGTTTCCCTGCCTGTTGCAGCTTGATGACAGATGCTTTTGATTCAGGGTGTCGACCCCAGCCTAGGTGGGGGTCAAGAAGGAGGAAGGGAGGGTGCCAACCACTAGCTTCTCCTTTGGGTTCATTCTTCTCTCCCTCTGTTGAGGCTGGGAGAGGTAGTCCAAGAAGCTGCACCCTCAGGCGCTACCTTCCTTCCACTTCCTACCCCCAATGTCCACACAAATGGTGACTGTGGCTCTGCATCTCTTTGGGACCTGGTTTCTGGGTGTGGGTGTTCTAGGTGTCCAGAAAATTCTAGGTATGAAGAATCAGCTCCCTTTTGGGAGGCACAAGGAGTGAACCGAAGAGAAGTGCTGAAGCCACCCTTCTTGGTGTGGATGTGAAATAGATTTTCCTTCAATTTCTATTTTAAATTAATTTCCAAGTTGAGCTCCACAAGGCGAGTCTCTGCCAATGGGGCATTCTTACAGGCATTTCCAGCAAAGTGCAAAACTGATCCCCCTCTTTATCCATCTTTCTCAAACTGGGAACGTCTCAGAAATGAGTGTTTTATAGACAAATGGAAAGATAAGCCCCCCAATTCATGTTTGAGAGGGAGAAAGACTGGAGGTAAATCTCAGCTTTGAGTGATCTTGTGTGATGTGGTTTCATGAACTGAAGCGAGAAGGCATGGATGAATGTGAATATTTAGACAACTTCACTCTGTGAAAAATTTTAACAAGAGGGTACCAGTAAGAGCAACTACAGCAACAGCAGCAGAAGTTAACACAGGAGCTCTGCCCATGAGCCAGGCCCATATAATAGCTTTACATTAAATATCCCATTAGTCCCAGTAACAATTGTAAGACACTGGTTGTATTATTACCTTCATTATGCAGATAAGGAAAGTAAGGCTTAGGCAGAGTCACTAATTTGCTGTCTCCCCACAGGAATCAGCATTTCTAACAAGACAACTCCCTGCCCACTCCTGGGCCACTCCCCCCAAACCCAGCGAAGTCCCTGGGTCATAAATGGCCCCTGCTATTATAAGTTGCTTTTTTACTCTATCAGGGGCAGGCTGGGGAAAGGAGTCCACACACACACTGAAACCCAGCATTCCATGACAAGCCAGGTCCCTAGGGAGGCCAACTTCTGCCTTTTGTGGCCATTTAGTGCTCTAGACACTGGGAAGATTACGGCACCTACTGCACAACCCATACAATTCAACGTAAAAAAAAGTCAACCTTACAAAGCTCAAGAAAGTACCTATTTCCTTGGATTCCTTGAGCTACCTCCATTATTGGTGCCCTAAGTACAAGCTTAGCCTACCTGCTGACTCTGTGGCCTCCCTTTCCAGGGGTGCTAGTGCAGCTGGGGGGCTGCTGGGTGGAAGGGTCAAGGTGGTCCCAGATAGCGACAGCCTGGGGGTGCCACCACCTTGCTATGCCTGGCTCAGTTGTGTGTAAATATTTGAGCCTAGCCTTAGGCTGATGCAGGATTACTTTACAAGAGAACATTCCCTATGGGAGCAACAGTAACGCAATGCATGAGAGGTTCCCCAGGGAGGAGACTGGAAGTACACTCTAAGGCTCTGCTGCCCCTTCTGATTCTTAGTGGGCTGCCTTAGAGCCTGAGAGCTAGTTAGATCATCCCTGTAACAGATGAAGAAACGGGCTCCGAGAGGTAAAGCGGCTTGCCCATGGTCACAGAGCAGGCATGAGTGACCCAGCTGTCAGCACTCTTCCTCTGTCCTATGCACAGTACCTGCCATGCGGAGATCAGCTACTTGCTGGCCTGTCTCCTCCCTGACAGAAGGGAGCTTGGTCCCCTCCCCAGGGTGTGGCAGAGGATGAAGAACTCCATAAGCTTTTTGTCATAATACCTTTCTGCAAATTAGGGCACTGCCTGGTCTGAACAAGTTCAAGAGTTGAGAAGTCCTCCCTTTCAAGGACAGTCAGCATCATTTAAAATCCTGGAGCCCTTCCTCTGCCGTGGAGAGGAGAAAAACTTCAGTGAAGTGTGCTGGCGTTAGGATGTTGGGGCTGATTGGGAGGGAGGCCCCGGCCCAAGGTAACCTCTTTCTAAACAAGAAATCCCATTTCAAGTTTCCACTGCGTGCTTGCCAGACACATAGCATACGCCAGCCAGCCCATAAATCCCTTTTCCGCTGAAAGCAGGCATTCTGATCTTAACCAAAATCATCTGATGTGGGGGATTGTTTTGGATGTTTTGCTTTAAATTCCAGAATACCACACATTTGTTTTCCATTGTGTGTGCCTCACCGAGCTGTCTGGCGATGACTGCACACACTCTTGCTGACACACTCTAGCCACTTGCAGCAGCTTGCTCTCAAGTCCATCTGCGGAGCTGGCCACCATGTGCGTGCGTAGCCCTGAGTGGTGGGAGATGCTCCTTCCTTGACAGTTTCAAGCAATGCCACGTGGTGCCCGAAGCGGTAGGGTCGGCCAAAAGCACTTCCAGGAATGGCCCTCCTCCTCCAACACAGGATCTTCCAAGCCCCAAACCAGCAAGGGAGGCCAAGGTCCCCAAACTCCTGTCTCGTCTATCACCTGCGCTACCCCTCTGCCAGAAGCTCCTTCTCCATATTAGGTCACCTAATTACTGGCAGCAAGCACTCAAACGTTTGCTATCTATGTTCCACACCCTAAGCACTTCCCCGGAACTATTTACTTTTCACAGTAGGCCCACCGGGTAGGTAATATTATCTTCTGATTTTTAGACGAGAAAACTGGGGCACAAAAGTTAAGTTGCTCAACTATCACACGGCAAGTAAGGGGCAGAGTTAGAACTTGAACCCAGAATGGTCCGACTGTAGAACCCAAATTCTCAATTATTTTGTTAAGCTGTTTGTGTTTTTGATGCATTGCTTCTATTCTGAAACCAGAATTCTTTCCCTTTTGCCCGTTCTCCCTCCTATTCATATCTAATCCCATTTCAAAAGTGGCGTTTTCTATCTTTAAAGGCCCAAGGGAGCCCATCTGCACAGGAAGGAAGGCAGCTTGCAGATGCCCGCCTCTTCCTCCCCGACAGCAAGGCACCTGCAGTGGCCACCTGGGCTGGAGATGCCACCTACACCTGGTCTTGCTCGGGAAGAGGGGGGCGGTGCCCGATGAACAGAGTCTAAAGACAGCTGGTGCTTCCTCTCCCTGGTCTTTGGCCTGAGAGCTTCAGCCACATCTTTGGTTCCACTGGCCGGAGAGTCAGCATGGGCAGAGGCAGTGCTCTGGGAAAGGACTCTCCAGGGCAACTTGCATGCCCTCCTCTCCCTCTGGCTGCACCGCTGCAGCTGCCATTGGCATTGTGTCCACAGACGGGATCGCAGCTCGTCCAGTGGCCATGGTCCTTCCAGCCCCAGAGTGGAAACCGGTGACTGCCCTCCCCCAGCACCATCCTGCCAGCAAAGGGTAGAAGGAACAAGATGGCCTAAGTACAGGCCTCTGTGTTATATCCCTGAGCACAAACTCTCAAGACACACCCCAGGGTCCGAGAGTGCCAGCTTCCCATGACAAAGAAGGCCTAAGTGTCCCTCCTTAGCCTGGAAGAGAATCTAATTTCTATTTGAAATGAGCAGTCCTGGCTGGGCATGGTGGCTCAAGCCTGTAATCCCATCACTTTGGAAGGCTGAGGTGGGCATATTGCCTGAGGTCAGGAGTTCGAGACCAGCCTGGTCAACATGGCGAAAACCCATCTCTACTAAAAACACAAAAATTAGCCGGGCATGCTGGTGCATGCCTGTGATCCCAGCTACTTGGGAGGCTGAGGCATGAGAATTGCTTGAACCCGGGAGGTGGAGGTTACAGTGAGCCAAGATTGTGTCACTGCACTCCAGCCTGGGTGACAGAGCAAGACTCAGTCTCAAAAAATAAAAAATAAAAAAAAGAAATGAACAGTCTGTGTCTCTAAAAGGTCGTGTGTCTTAGGAAGCCAAGGCTACAATTTCACTGCAGTGGAGGAAAGGAGAGTAAGAAGAGATTTTCCCAGGCTTGTAGATAGGAAGCTTTGAAGCATCTGAGCTTAACAGTAATAGATTTAATTCCACAGCCACATGTTGCAAGAAAGGTGTTTACATTGTCCCACAGGGAACAGGAGGAATATGTCTCAGTGGGAAGGGCCTCCTGTCTCTAGGAATGGGGCTGCTGAAGGAGGTATGGATGACTTCCCACCCGGAAAACATCCAGTGGAGTTGGGCATGAATCCAAGATGTGGATTCAAACACTAGACTTTTATTGACTTGAAAAGCTATGATGAGGCCGGGTGTGGTGGCTCATGCCTATAATCCCAGCACTTTGGGAGGCCAAGGCGGGCAGATCACCTGAGGTCAGGAGTTCGAGACCAGCCTGGCCAACATGATGAAACCCCATCTCTACTAAAAATACAAAAATTAGCCAGGTGTGGCGGTGTATGCCTGTAGCCCCAGCTACTCGGGAGGCTGAGGCAGGAGAATTGCTTGAACCTGGGAGGTGGAGGTTGTATGAGCCCAGATTATGCCACTTCACTCCAGCCTGGGTGATTGACAGAGTAAGACTCTTCATGGGAAAAAAAAAAAAAAGCAATGATGAGTTCACAAATAGTATGATTTTGATGATCATTTCATTTAGTTTTAATAAATCAGTACACTGTATTATCATACTATAGACTTAATTAACGTAGATTTAAAGGAAATTAAACTAAAATCCTAGAAGTAGGTTTTGAATCAATAAATTCATAACTAATAAAACTGCTTGATGAACTTTATGGTATTTTCAACCTCAGTCAAGGATTTTCTCCTATGACCCATGCATTGCGTTGTTTCTGCACTCGGATAATAACACGCAGCTCAGACTGGGAGTGTCAGCCAGGGACTGGCGCCCGAAGCTGTGAAGCTCAGTTCCGAGGCGGGGGCTTGGCAGGAGCCATCAGCTGCTTAGCCTGCCCAGAACTGTTCACTGGAACCTTGGATGTGCACTGGGTAAGCTGTGAAGGGTTACTTTTTTAACAGAGCTCACAAGAGCCACCATTTCTTCCCTTGGGCACAATGCCTGGCATGAGGATTGAACAGGAAGGGCCCTGAAGACCCAGGTTTCTGATTGTTCTCCAAGTCAGTACTCCCCAAACTTCTCTACCAGGGACCTCCTCTGGAATCACGTGAATCTGGGGCCTCTCCAAGCCAGGCTGCTTTGCCTTTCCCAGTTACTCAGCCAGGCTGCTTCTCTACTCCTCAGGAGTCCAGATCCCCAAACAATCCCTCCTGAGAATTTCTCCTTTCTGAAAGTCCTCAGAGGACAAGAGAAGGCTGGGCCCAGCCTTCCCGTCTGCATTTGGAGGCAAGGAGAAGAGAGACAGACCTCCACTCTTCCTGAACAAAGACGAAGCACCCAACCTGTGGGAAAAGCTAAGCCAAGAGGCCCAACCTGACTGGAAGATCATAAAGTTGCATTTTTCCAGTGGACTAGAAACACAGAGCACTCATTAAATTAACCGAGAGTCAAAAACGCTCCTTGGGCAATGATTAAGCTGAGAGTCAGAGGGATGGGTGGGAGGCCAGCTGTCCCATCTGGGCTGTACTTGATTACTAGAGAATTCAGGGCTTCCAATGTGTTTCATAAAGTCCCCTGTTGTGCCCCCATGCAGCCCCTGGGGAACGGTGAGGCAACCTGCTTCTTATGGCAGAAATATGGGACTCGGGACAACGCAGGGTTTGTCTGGAAACTGATAGAGGAAAACCAATATGGGGCGTTTACAGCGTGAGGTCAGGCTGGGCGTGGTGGCTCACATTTATGATCCCAGGGCTTTGGGAGTCTGAGGCTGGAGGATTGCTTGAGCCCAGGAGTTCAAGGCCAGCTTGGGCAACACAGACCCACTCTCTACAAAAAAATTAGCCGGGTATAGTGGTGTGTGCTGTAGTCCCAGTTACTTGAGAGGCTGAAGCCAGGACTGTGTAAGCCCAGGAGTCTGAGGCTGCAATGAGCTATGATGGTGCCACTGTACTCCAGACTGGGCAACAAAGGAAAAAAATAAAAGAAAATGAAAAGATGCCCATGGGCCTCCAGAAACAGACATAACATTTTTCTGGAGGCTGGTCCTACTGAGTCTAAGGAATTCCCTAAAAAGGTTAAGATGTAATAGTCTAGGATGACAGCATATAGTACTTAAAAACTATCTACAACTAAGTATTTTGGGGGGGGGGGCTGGAGGGAAGGAAATTACTGGATAGATGTAATTATTGTGAAATTATCTCATCTGGGGACAGGATGTTGCTTTCTACAGCTGTGTGCCATCACTTGACAGAAAACAAGAAAGTCCCTGGACAAGCATGACTTTTTCCATGGAATAAAACAGGCAAGTAATCTGCAGTCAGGCCTTAAAACATAAATCTAAGAAATGTAGTCCAGGAGAGGTAGCTCACTCCTGTAATTCCAGCATTTTGGGAGGCAAAAGTGGGTGGATCGTTTGAGCCTAGAAGCTTGAGACCAGCCTGGGCAACATAGTGAGCTCCTGCCTCTATAAAACAGTTTAAAAATTAGCTTGGTGTAGTACATGCCTGCAGTCCCAGCTACTCAGGAGGCTGAGTTGGGAGGATCGCCTGAGTCTGGGAGGTTGAGGCTGCAGTGAGCCATGATTCTACCACTGCACAGAGGTGACAGAGTGAGCACCATCTCCCCTCGCCAAAAAAAAAAAAAAAAAAAGGAAATGTAGAAAGACTAGCCCCCCGCCTCCACCCATCTGCACTTTTTTTTGTCTTTTGAATTTCCTTCCTAGTTGCAAAGTATTTTTCCTGCTCTCAGAGGACATGGGTCTGACGGGCTCTCACCCAGATTTTCAGACTCTTATTAAAGTCATTGCTCTCCTGTATGTACGGGGTAAAGCCTGTTTCTGCGAGGCTTTGGTTGAAAAGACCTGTGATGGATCCAGATAAAGTCCCGCTAACCCCAACCTGGGGGAGGGAGGAACACAGAACATAAACACCGAGCTTCCTCCAACTTCGCCACTCCCCTTTCCCTAGCTCCACACAGGTCGTCTAGAATATGCTTCCAGTAGGACCACAGAAGCTGTGGTTGGGGTGACCTCAGGTCCCCTACCCTCACAGCCAGGCTTACCCAGGTGAGAACCACACCCAGCAAGAACCGCCAAGGTCTGTGTTCTTTAGAAGAAAAGGCGCTTTTGTAAATCCAAGGTATTATTAAGTTCCAAACCCAACCCTGTAACCAAGTCCAAAAGCTACAACTCCTTATAAAATGAACAGAACAGGGGAAAAAAAACAGACAAAACAAACACGGGACCGAAGCTGTGTGTCTAAGGGGGAGATTCCCATCCAACACTCCTCCCGGAAGAAGGGCGATTTGTGAGCCCAGCAGCCGCAGAAGGCTCATCTAGAGTCAGTGCTGGGGAGGCCCTAGAGAGGGCTGCTTATTAAAGCACTCCCAAATTCGGGCCGGAGCCAGTAACTGCTTCCTCACAGCACAATAGAGCAGGGCCTGGAAGGTGCTGTGGGCCACATTGAAAAGAAAGGGATAGAGAACGTGAGTGAGTGTGTGTGTGTGTGTGTGTGTGCGCGCAGAGGAATCCTCACCAACATCAAAAAAAGATTGGGTCTTTGTTGTTTGTACCATTGTGGGGGTTGGGAAGAAACCATCAAGATTCTGGGCAAAGGATGCAGATACCTGGCCTCAGCTCACCTCTCCCCAGGCCTGCCAGCTTCACCCCAGTGCAGGCTGTCTGGGCGCTGGAGGTAGGAGCCATTTTATGCGATGGCCCCAGCAACTTGCTTCTGAGGTTTGAAAAGGGGAGCCATGGGGAGGGGCTTTTGCTGCTGCCACCCAACTCGTCCACACCCTGCCCAGATCCAGAATCCTGATTCTTAGGATTTCTCTGAGATGCAATTTTATTTACAGAGCTGGACCTCCCCGCAGTCAAATGAGTGGTAGCAACCCATGAAATGGAGGCAGGGTTTTGACGCACAGAACAAAGTTGGCACTGATACAGGAAGAGGCCGGGAGGCAGGTGTGTGGATTGGGAGTATCCTCCTGGCCACACCTGCGGTTTAGACTTCCACACTCCTTACAGAACTGTTCCCACCCTCCCCAGGGCCCCAATCTGCTCTCCACTAGTGAATAGCAATAGCTACTGTTGGAAGATGCATCTAGTGCAATCTACTATGCTAAATGGGGAGTGCACTGCACACACTCCCCATTTAACTCTCACAGCAACCCTGTGGGGTAGGCCCCAGCCCCGCTCTGGTGATGGGACACAGAACCCAGAGCTGGTGCTTTGATCACTAGGCTAAGTACTAAGGTATACGGGCAATGAACACAGAACCTCCTAACAGAGAGACAGCACCCAGGGTGAGGAGTGGGACCCGAGAGGTCACAGGAAAGAGATGCACCAGCTAAGCTCTTGCTCCAGAGGTAAAGGTCAAGAAAAGCCTCATATCCATCTCCCATTTCCAATTCCTGACTTGTATTTCGTTTATTATTATTATTATTTATAGACTTAGGGAGTACAAATGTAGTTTTGTTACATGGATATATTGCATAGTGGCGAAGTCTGGGCTTTTAGTGGAACCATCACCAACGCAGTGTACATTGTACCCAATATTGGCTCCGATTTTGGGTTGTGTAGGAAAGTCCTATGCTATGGGTGGTGTGTGTAGGGGTGTTGGCTTCATAGACTGAGCTTGAAAGGACCTTTTGAGAACATTTGTTCCAAGTCATTGTTTTACAGATGAGGAAACTACGGTTTACAGCACAGAAGTGACCAGCCCAAGGTTTCAAAGTGAGTTGAAGACAGAGCTGGGCTCACACCCAGGTCTCTGAATTCCCAGTTTAGGTCTCTGTGTGTTTCACACCACTTCTCCTAGGTCCAGGAGATACCGTTTCTTGGGAGAGATCTCCCCGACCCGCACTGCTATTTCCATCAGGGAGCAAGGGGTGAGAGACAGCCAGCAAAGGGGCTGAGGGAGGTGGGGAGGGGCCTGGGCTCTCTCAGAATAGCCAACCCTTTCTCTCTTTTGCCCTAAGGAGTTCTTTCCCTTGTCTGACCAGAAAGAGGGCAGACATCCAAGTGTCAGATTCAGGGGAACAGAACGGGAAAGACATATGCCTGGACCGGTCCTAACCCTGGCTCCCTGCTTTCAGCCGGAGAAATACTTGTGTTGTCTACCACATGGACATCAGTAAGATGTTTTCCCTCTCAACTGTTTAATGGGGGGTGGGCGGGCGGGCAGGGAGGTCTGAAGCAAATGTAGAAACAACCAAAATAGAGCTAGGAGGGCTGGTTCTGGAGGCGGTGGAAGAAGAGACTGATTAGCTGGTTTGGCTGTGGCCGTCAGACGCCTGACCTGGGGTGGGCGGGCTGCACAGACTTGGCTGTCAGGGAGTGACCCACAGGGATGCCAACAGGCCAGGGAAGCGGCAGAGCCCCCTAGAACATCCTACTCCACTGAGGCTGGCCTCTCTCCGGATCCTGGCTGGACACCCCCTCTCGGCATCCTCTGTGTGAGGTGCTGGTGGGCCCTGGCCTCACAATTCCTGCTTTTCAAGGCCCACATCAGGTTTCAAATGCCAAGTTTATAAATGCCTGGTCTCAAGGAGAAACGGATGTGGTGACAACATAATCACCAAGCAGTTCCCTTGGGTTACAGCTTCCCTTAAGAGAGTTTCGGGTGCTTCAACCCACCCTTCTCCCATTCCCACTCAGCAGCCAAACCCAGTTGGGTAAGGTAACCCACTTCTGAGACCACCCTGCCGCATCACTTTGGAAAAGTCACCTAACCTCTCTGGAGAGTAGTTTCCTAATCGTCAGCATAGGGACAACACTTCCTGCTCTTGGCTACATCATGGGACTAGAACAAGAAAGAACTCTGAAGACTAAGACTGCAGAAGTGGACTGACCACAGCTTTTCATTACATCATTTCCTAGGGGATGAGGGCTTCACCTCCATAGGGTCCCAGATACAGGACAAATGAACAGTAATTCAGGAAAACATAGCTACTGCCCACCTTCCTGCCTCTGATGAAGATGGAAGAGGACAGAAGTAAAGTAAGGGGCCCAGGGGTTGTACTACTGGCTCTGTCTCTGTGATCCGGGTTAAATCACCCAGTCTCTCTTCCTCTGCTGCCTCACTATGAATAAGAGGGCTGGACTGCACGATCTCCAGAAGTCATTCCAAACGTTTCCAGTGTGAGTGATTTCTGTTTCAGACTCCATAGCTCATCAGCTGTACCTACGCCAGGGCCGGGGGTGGGGGGTTCTGAATACAAGTAGGGTGGCAGGCTGCGGACAGTATGGACAGATTGCAGGCCAGCAGGCCACAGACAGAGCAGATACCAGGTGGCCCTAGGAGGCTTGCCTCAGCTTCTTGCGTAAGCCATGGTTCAGATGGGGGAAGGGAGGCACAATGCGGCAGTCTGTGTTTCCCTACAGTCCCAAACCTCGATGCAGTCTAGGCAGACAGCTGAGGACTAATCAACACACTGGCAGGAGAGACTGTACCAGGGAGGGGAGAGGAAAACTCCCAAAGGTCAAGGGTGGGTGAGGCCAGCTGCCTTCCCACGTAGTTCTCTGCTACCAGGGGCTGGCGAGAGGAAGAAGCTAAGCCTGGCAGCTGGCTGGCTGCTGGGGTGGGTGGCAGCACAGGAGGAGGTGCCCACTGCAAGCAGGGTCTCCTTAAAGCAAGTCAAGGGTTGGAGCACACCTGTGTGCCGTCCTCACTCGGGTATGGTGACTGATGCACAAGGGCAGGCCAGTCTTCGCAAGTTCAACCGCCCCTTCAGGTCTGGGGAAGAGTAAATCTTAGGACATTTGCCTAAGGAGGCTGTGGGGACCTCAGTGACCAGGTCCAGGGGGAATAAGTGCTCTTTTTTTCTTTTTTTTGAGACAGGGCTCACTCTGTCACTCAGGCTAAGTATAGTGGTGCAATCATGACTTACTGCAGCCTTGACCTCCCAGGCTCAAATGGTCCTCTCATCTCAGTCTCCTGAGTAGCTGGGACCACAGGTGTGTGCCAACATGCCCAGCTAATTTTTGACTTTTTTGTAGAGATGGGGGGGGTCTCACTTTGTTACCCAGGCTGGTCTTGAACCCTGGATGAAAGCGATATCCTCCTGCCTCAGCCTCCCAAAGTGCTGGGATTACAGACATGAGCCACTGTGCCTGGCCAAGTGCACTTTTTTGTTACAAGGCTCTGGTGGCATGCACCTGTTTCTACATCCATCTATCTTGAGAGTGGCACAGACTACCTCTCTATACCCTTTCCTGCCTGCAGAGAGAGGCAAATATTGTCACGTGTGTGCAGGGAATGTAGCTACAGAAACAAGGACACAAAGGTTTCCTATTCCTTGCTTCTGTCGCCTCTCTGTCTTCCTATCTGTAGACGCTAAGTGGCATGCAGCGGGTGTCCCTGGAGCTCCCAGCCCCGCTGGCCTCTCGAGATGAACGTCCGCTCTGAGCCCTGCCTGGCCTTGGGTGGGCCGGCTGGGAGGGGAGGGGACGAGGCCGAGGCCGAGGCTGGCATCTGATCTCTCCCGGAAATGCACACACAGGACTCATCTCACTAGAGGCCCAGATAGGCATCTGCCCGTCCTCTCCCCAACTCTCAAGAGTTCTCTCCAGTGAAGATACTTATCGCCCTTGAAAAAAATCAAGACAAGCTAGTCTTTCAGGTAGCTTCTAGGGAGCTTGGCGCTCTCACGACGGCTCAGAATCCTTCTGAGGGCGCGGGGGCCTGCGAGGTTCCTCCTCAAGGGCGGAGGGGCCCCTGACTCTGACTCAGGGACTGGGTCCAGGGGCCGGACCCGCCGCCGGGGTACCCCTTAAGCTCCTGTGTAAAAGTGAGAGCAGCTCTTGGCTGAGGTCTCGCCTCGCCCGCACCCTCCCTTCCTCGCGCCCCCTACCACCTGGGAGACCCCACCCGGCCACGAGACGCACCGCCCGCCACATCCTCCTTGGCCCAAAGAGGGGTGCCCCGCTTCTCCCTGCCTTCCCCTCTGGCACTCGGAGAGGCTTGGGCTGGGAGGAGACACACAGCCCGGCTCAAATCCTAGGCGAGCGATAAAGGGCTCAGGATCCGCCCGCACGCCCCTACTCAGGAGGGCCGGGCTCCCACACCCGGAGGGCGGTGATGAGCCCCTACCCGAATGCGCCAGTCCCGCCCGGCTCCGGACCCGGCCTTGGAGCCAACTGGCAGCCGCAGGGCCCTCTCTCTTCCCGCCCGGAGCCTGCCCGGTGCGGGCAGTGCCAGCTGCCGGCACCCGCGGCTAGTGTCCGGGACCCGCGAACAGGTGGCCCCGGAGAGGAGCGCGCGGCAGTCGCGCTCACTTACCCAGAAGATGAAGTTAAATCCGAAGAGCAGGTATTTGATGCACTTGGTGCCTCCTTTGACCGGCATGGTGAGGGCTAGCCTGGCCTGGGCCGAACGGGTGCAGGACTGGGTGGCGCGCGCAGCTGGAACGGGCAAGACCCCGGCGCTGGACAGAGATGCAGGCGGCTGCGGGCTGGCCTCGGCTGCACTTTTAAAAAGTGCCACTCCTTAGGACGCTCGACCCGCTGCGGTGCGCATGTGCCGGGAAAAGCCGCCCCCACACCCCCCGCCGGCCACGCCTCCCGCCCCGGCCACGCCCCGGCCGCACCCCGCCCCCGCCCAGGTCCCGCGCGCCTCGGCCCCACCCTCCCCGCGGAGCCGGACCCTCTCCCTGTTTCCCTGCCTCCCTCCCGCACAGCCCCGCCGAGTCGCCCTACCCACTACCCGCCACCCCCTCCTCCTTCCAGCCGCCTTGGTCTTTCCAGCCGCCACTCCCTGCCACTTTCACCGGGGACTTTTGTGGACGCCTCGCCCTTCCGGTTCCCCAGCGTTTGGTCTGGGCGCCCGGCCGGCGCTTTACTTTGGGAGACTCTCCCTGGGTCGTCTGGGCTAAAGGCCCCTTGCCCAAGGCCGGCTGCCAGAATGAGGGGCCCTTCTGCTTTGCGAGGATTAAAGGGAAGCCGCCTGGCCTAATTTTGCCCCCGGCTGCCTCCTTGCAAATCTTCGCTCGCTGGCCATACTTTTCACTGGGCACAGCACGTGGGGTAGGAGGAATTAGAAGCGCGCAGTCTGGGTGGGTAGACGGATGGAAGGTTTTTGGAAGTAATTAGCAAGTACCTCTCACCGAATAACAACAGGCTGAGGGTTGGGCAGTCCCCAAGCGCTTCCTTAACTTTAGGATTAGTGGCCCCAGAGGGTTTGTCGCCGCTGCTGTTCTCTCTCTACTCTGCCGCCCCACCCTCCCTCCTGCGTCTTTGGACTTGCTGCTGCCTTGGACTGCTCCAGATGCCGAGTTCGGAGCGTTTCTCCTCAGCTCAAACTTTCTGTAGCTCTCCAGATTCAAGGACCTAAGTCGAAATTCCTCGTCCTGCCTTCAGGGCCCTGTACAACGCACTCATCTGACTTCTGCCGGACCCGGAGCCCCTCCCCTACCCCGCGGTCACAGTGCCCAGCTCTGCGCGCGCTGGCTGGCCTGCGCCCTGGCTGGCTGGCTCTCCCCGCGGCACTTGTAGAAATTCTGTGGGTCTTTAAACACTCCTTTCCTGATTCTCTGGACTGGACGAGGAGAGTCGCCGCCTTTTGAAGTACCAGAATTCCTTTGTATTTTTTTCAAAATGAAGTTTCCTTTTTTTTTTTTAGATGGGGTTTCACCGTGTTGGTCAGGCTGGTCTTGAACTCCTGACCTCAGGTGATCCTCTCGCCTTGGCCTCCAAAGTGCTTGGTGCTTGGATTACAGGCGTGAGCCACCACGCCCGGCATCAAAATGAAGTTTCCTTTAGTGTCCTTGATTATTACAAAAGCAAGATATATTCCTTACAGAAACAACAGAAATACCAAGAATTAAAAGGCACAGCACTGAAAATTCTACTCACCAGAAACAGCCACTGTTAGCACATTGTTGCTGTTATTACCCTGTTTATTATCATAGAGCTGTCTCATTGATTCAAAACCATTTTTCAGTATCTATTAGGGTATATCATTAGGGGTAGGAGCTGAAAAAAAAAAAGGATTATCCCCGGGAGGAGACAGGCAGCCAGACACTGGTTGGTGGATGATAGGTGGAGTTACAGAGAGAGGCTTGGTGGGTAAGAGACTAAGGAGGGGTCTCAGACCCAGACTGGGAAGTGATGCTGCAGAACCACAGGGAAAGTTGCCGCCAAGGGAGAATCCTGGGCAAAGGCTGAGGCAGGGGCTGCCCGGGCTCCGGGCTGGAGCTTGAAGTCATGGAGAAGTTTGTCCGGGGTGAGGAAGAGCCTTACGCTCCTGTACTTTGCACTCTGAGCATTAGGGGCCACCGAAGGGTCCAAGCAGGGGAATGGTTGGATCTGCTGTTTTTTCTGAGGTTCTCTGCCTGTGTTTTAGGCAGTTGGGTGGGGGAAGGCTGGAGGGGCAGGTGGGAAGCCCCTTGAGGACCAGGACCATCATCTCTAGTCCTTGACTCAGTGCTTTAGGGGATTGCATGGAACATAGAGATGTTGTATTTGGGGAGATGCAATTGGCCGATATAAGGGAAGCAGTGGGAGATGAAGGTTGAGCTGAGGACCAGGTGCAAATCTGCTAGCAGGCTGTGGAGTAGCACAGGTGAGAGAAGTGAATGAAGGCCGGACATTGGGATAAAGGCTGGAGAGGGCAGGGCAAAACCCCCTGAGGGGTCAGGGTGGGGAGGGGAAGGAGAGATCAAAGGCAGAGTAGCAGAAGCTAGGAACAAGTAGGGGCACAGGGCACGTCCCCAAGTCAATCTGAGCCTGGAAGGCTCCCCAGAGCAGGGGACATTGTAGCAGCTGACTTGACTTGGGAAGGTGGGTCAGTAGGCAAGTCAGAGGAGGGAATTCCAAACAGAGGGAACTGTGTATGCAAAGCCATAGAAGCAGGAAGCTGGCTGCACTGGGGAAGGTACTGATAGCGGTAGATTGGGTGGAAGGAGGACGAGGAAGGAGAAGCAGGGACTCAATGGAGCCTACTGCCAAGCAGGGCAAGCAGAGGAATTCTGGTGATGCCTGACTTTACACATCCTAACCGGTGTCCAGGATGATTCCAGCACAGGGCAGGAGTGTGAAGCACCCTGGAGGGCAGGGGCTAGGAAGGAGGCCAAAAACCAGACAATGTTTCTTTGTGCTGCTTTGGGCCTGCATCCATCTATGTTGGGAGAACAGGTCTTAGGGAAAAAAATTTTTTAGCACATCTCTCCCTTTTCCCAAGTTAACAAAGACTGGTGGGAGGAGTTCAGTAAATATTTAAGTTTATAATAGAAACGACTTACCTTTTTTTTTTTTTTTTTGAGATGGAGTCTCGCTCTGTTGCCCAGGCTGGAGTACAGTGGTGTGACCTCAGCTCACTGCAACCCCTGCCTCCCGGGTTTAAGCAGTTCTCCGACTCAGCCTCCCAAGTAGCTGGGATTACAGGCGCATGCCACCACGCCGGGCTAATTTTTTGTATTTTTAGTAGAGGCAGGGTTTCACCATCTTGACCAGGCGGGTCTTGAACTCCTGACCTCGTGATCCACCCGCCTCGGCCTCCCAAAGTGATGGAATTACAGGCATGAGCCACCGCCCCCGGTCCAGAAATGACTTCTTAGAGTAAACTGAGTGTTGAAACAGGTAATCCACAGTGAGATGTTAGAACCTGCCTGCCACAGAAGCGCTGCAGAAATGCTACCTGTTGCTCCTATTCCTATTATTATTTACAATGAAGAAAGAATTGGGGGTAGCCTATAGTTTAGTGCCACATTCATATAATCAAGGCTTTGTGCTGCTTTGGGCCTGCGATAAGAGCATTGGATCTGAGGTGAGGGGGTCGAGTTCTACTCTTGGCCCTGACCCTTTGGTCTATATTAGGCAGGCAGCCTCCTCTCTGGGCGTCAGTCTCCTCACCTGTACAAGAGTGTTGTGAAAGGAAAATAAATCTCAGGACTCCAAAATCACTAAGCCAAAGGGAAAAAGCAAGCTGGGAACTGCCACAGGTAAACCTGCCTCCCATTTTATTCCTAAATAAGATAGCTACCAAGATTTTTAAAAAACGTTTAAACTGGTTATTCTAGATAGAGAGAGGGGGGAAAAAAACGCTATGAATGGGCTGGACCTGGTGGCTCATGCCTGTAATCCCAGCACTTTGGGAGGCTGAGGTGGGTGGATCATGACGTCAGGAGATCGAGACCATCCTGGCTAACACGGTGAAACCTTGTCTCTACTAAAAATACAAAAAATTAGCCGGACGTGGTGGCACGCGCCTGTAGTCCCAGCTACCCAGGAGGCTGAGGCAGGAGAATTGCTTGAACCTGGGAGGCGGAGGTTGCAGTGAGCCGAAACTGCACCACTGTGCTCCAGCCTGGCAACAGAGCAAGACTCCGTCTCAAAAAAAAAAAACCCAAAACCCAAAAACGTTTAAACTGGTTATTCTAGTTAGAGAGAGGGGGGGGAAAAAAACGCTATGAATGGGCTGGGCGTGGTGGCTCATGCGTGTAATCCCAGCACTTTGGGAGGCCGAGGTGGGCAGATCATGAGGTCAGGAGATTGAGACCATCCTGGCTAACACGGTGAAATCCCGTCTCTACTAAAATTAGCCAGACGTGGTGGCACACGCCTGTAGTCACTACTACTTGGGAGACTGAGGCAGGAGAATTGCTTGAACCTGGGAGGTGGAGGTTGCAGTGAGCCGAGATCACACCACTGCACTCCAGCCTGGGCAACAGAGTGAGACTCTGTCTCAAATAATAATAATAATAATAATAAAAAGCTATGCACTTCCCTCACAATTTGCCCACTAGGATCCTTGTGGGCCCTATGGTATTTGTTCTAAAACAGTTCTGTTGAATTTCACCCTGACAACGTAAACTGATAGCTTATCTTCACAGGTATTATAAGGAACAAAGGACAGAACTCTGAGTCATCCCTCTGCTCACCCGAGACAAATGCATATCTGATTGCTTCCTCCAATGTAAAAATGCAGATTCACTGAGCTAGATGAGGCATAAGTGACCATTTCTCTACCCTCCTCTGCCATGTAAATTGTGCATTCAGTGAGAGGATGATCAGAGACTCAAAAGAATGCAACCATTTGTCTCTTATCTAATTTCTTAATTAGATAAGAAATAATTTCTTCCTCTTTCCCCAACGGCCGCCTTTTAAATATTGGAGCCCTCAAAATCATCTTTGCAGAAGACACAGATCTGCCTGCTGAACGCACGTCTGTAACCTTGGCAAAATAAACTTTCTAAATCGATTGAGACCTGTCTCAGATACTTTTTGGTTCATAGCATTTTGGGTCAGGAGGTGTCTTTCATTCCTCCTGATATCTTATGGCGCAATAAACCTCTGGGCCAACATGTGTTTGTTACAGGCAGTTCGTGCTACAGGCAACCAGGAAAGGGAGCGATGGAAAAATGATGTTTTGCCTTAACTGGAAGAGGAAAATATGGGTAAGCCCCTGAGTCAGAAATCACATGGAAGCAGCCCAGCCTTCCAGGCTTTGTGGTGCTGGAGTGGGAAAACTTTTCCTCCCTTCCCTCAGGGGATCCTATTTCTGGGAAAGAAACCCCAGCTCAGGCTCAGGGTCCACTTTCCTTCTTGTGCGCCCCCTGGTGGTAATATTTGAACATGCAGAGGCCTGGTGAGCTCATGAGCCATCACACCCAGGCCCCAGGTCCCTCCTGCTGTGGGCAATGACTTTGTAAGGCAACAGGCAGGACCCCTGCTCTCACAGGCCACTAAGGCCCTTCCTGCCACCACACCAGTGGCCATCTTGATTCACCTCCTTCACTTCTAGAAGCTTCTCTCCTGTTCCTGTTGCTAAGTTCAAATGTACCACCTCATGAAGCCTTCCTGGAGCACTCCGGCCATTTTCTCCGTGGATTACCTTGTTTGAGTCTCTCATGGAGACTCAAACATCATCATCATCTTCCTTTATGTGTCCACTTCTTGGTGGTGAGCTCCTCCAGGGTGCATTTGTACTTGATTAATTTCTCTCCCTAGCTCCCAGTCCCTTTCTGGCCCACAGAAGGCCCTCTGCCAACATCTGTAGAATGACTGCTGGGTGTGGGGCCTTCTCAGGCCCCTGCACTTCTCTCTCAGCTCTCTCCTGGAGCACTCATCCCCTTTTGTGCCTCCCACCATTTTCTCTGTTTAACACATCACTCTGTATATACAAGTCCTGATATCCAAGAGCCTACAGGTTTTTTTTTTTGAGACCAAGTCTCGCTCTGTTGCCTAGGCTGGAGTGCAGTTACTCGATCTCGGCTCACTGCAACCTCCACCCCCTGGGCTCAAGCGATTCTCCTGCCTCAGCCTCCCAAACAGCTGGAATTATAGGTATGCACTACCACACCCAGTTAATTTTTACATTTTTAGTAGAGATGGTGTTTTGTCATGTTAGCTAGGCTGGTCTTGAGCTCCTGGCCTCAGGTGATCCACCCTCCTCAGCCTCCCAAAGTGCTGGGATTACAGGCTTGAGCCACCACGCCTGGCCCGTTTCCACTTGTAATGGCCCTCCAAATAAGCCCACATCCCAATCCCCAAAACTGAATGTGTCAGTTTCCATGGCATGAGAGATTTTGCAAGATGTGATCAGTTACAGGATCTTGAGATGGGGAGATTAGCCTGGACCATCCCAGTGGGCCCAGTGGAATCCAAAGGGTTGTTAGAAGAGACAGGTGGAAGTGTCAAAGGCAGAGAAGGAGATGGTACGACAGCAGCAGAGGTCGCAGTGATGCACGGCTGTGTGTCATGGAACAAGGACAGCCTCTAGAAGCTGGAGAAGGTGAAGAAACGACTTCTCCCCTGCAGCCACCAGAAGGATCCAACACAGCCCTGCCCCACCCATTTTAGACTTCTGACCTCTAGAATTGTGAAATAATAAATATTGTCACTTTAAGCCACTAGATTTGTGGTTGTTACAGAAGCAATAGGAAATAAATATAGTAATCTCAATGTAAATGGCAAGATCAGAGTTTATCATCTCCGAGGGCTTCCTAGGCTCGCAGCTACTTTCTCCTCAGCCCTCCCTGTCTCTGATTAGTCAGCACTAACACCTCCCATCAGCTGGGGCTCCTCCCTCCCCCAGCCTCACGACTGCTTAGAGAATGCGATTCTTGTTTCTTAGCTGTTCTTAGTCATTGCTGGGAGGTACCACACATGCTGTACAGTTTAAAGAATGAGGCACTGTCATAGCAATAAAAATGAACAAAATGAATGTAAAAGAAAAGTAAAAAGAAAAGAAAAAATAAAGAATGAGGCACCAGGGCTAAGGCGGGATATAGTGATTTAGTGGCAGAGCACAGATCAGACCTCAGGTCTTTTGGCTTCAGTCCAGGGTTGGGTCCTGCTCTTTGGTTCCTCCTGATGCCCTGCCACCCGCAATGGGGGCTGCGTCCTTGAAGCTCGTCTGCAGCCCAAACAACTGCTCTACCCTTGCTCCTGCCTCTCTGCTATTCACCTGCCCAGGATGCACACAACACTGAACCCAGAGAGTCTTGCTGCGCGTGTCCTTGGGGGTGGGCTGCCCTCTTCTCACTGTAACTTCTTTTCTTTTTCTTTTTTTTTGAGATGGAGTCTTGGAGTCTCGCTCTGTTGCCGCGGCTGGAGTGCAGTGGTATGATCTCGGCTCACTGCAACCTCTGCCTCCCGGGTCAAGCAATTCCCTGCCTCAGCCTCTCCAGTAGCTGGGATTACAGGTGCCCGCCACTACGCCAGGTTAATTTTTGTACTTTTAGTAGAGATGGGGTTTCACCTTCTTGGCCAGGCTTGTCTTGAACTCCTGACTTCGTGATCCACCCGCCTCAGCCTCCCAAAGTACTGGGATTACAGGCGTGAGCCACCACGCCTGGCCCCGTAACTTCTTTTCTTCACATTAAGCACACACACACTTAACCTGGAAACCGCCTACATCAAGTTTGGTTTTATGAAGGTTTCACAGATAGGTGGATGAGGGATTCCCTCTCACATGCCAGAGAGCACCATTCTAAGAATCCCTCTGGATAGCTCTTCTCAAACGTCCAGTCTGTGGCTGTCATCTGCCCCCCAGCCCAGCCTCAGCCAGCCCTCTGCCCTGTGGATGTCCCCTGCACATGTCTGTGGACCAATTTACCTCTAAGCTTGGCATTTCCAGTTTGTATGCCCACCTCCCCTCACCCTGCCAAGGAAAACAAATCATGGCTCTCAGGGTCCATCCTCCCTCGTCTGTGGGGATTGGGGTGGGCAGGGAGCAATTCTAAACAAGCAATGTTTATTATCATCCTTTCATCAGACTCCTGAAGCTCAGCTTTACTCTTTTCTGCTCAAATCTTTGAGCAGAAAATACTAAATAACCTGCTCCCCTTACCCTGTTCTGCTTCTAAACAATGTTCTCATAGCACTTACCTTCTCACAGAGTGGAGTGTTTTCCTAGTATGTGCACGGCTATTTATCTGTCTCCTCCAGCTACAGTGTAAAATCCACAGGGCTGTTTTGTTCTCTATGTGTCCCAAGGGCTTTGAACAGTGCCTGACATAAAGTAGGTGCCCAATAAATATTTATCGAATGTATGAAAAGCCGATTCTAAGACCATCATACAGGCCCTCCGCTCTCTCGCCTTAACCTCTGTTTGCAATTCTGTTCACTCTTTTTGGATATCATATGCATTCTCAGATCTATGCCTGGGTCCCCTTCTCCTCTTTCCAAAGCCCCAGCTCTTGGCACTTCCCCTTTTCTGCCCTGCAAGCAGCCTGGCCATCTCTGAGGCCAGCGCAGCCCCTGCCTTCCCCAGCACCCTCAGTCATCCTAGTCTGCTCTGATCCTCCCTCTCAGGACACTCCTGTGGCAATTTCTTTCTGAATCATCAACTAGACTTTTATACAATTTGTCCTGGGTGGTAATTTCAGCCTTCGCGCATCTGTTTTAAAAAATCCACCAGGCACGGTGGCTCACGCCTGTAATCCCAGCATTTTGGGAGGCCGAGGCGGGTGGATCACTTGAGGTCAGTAGTTCGAGATCAGTCTGGCCAATGTGGGGAAACCCCGTCTCTAGTAAAACTACAACAAATTAGCTGGGTGTGATGGCAGATGCCTGTAATCCCAGCTACTCAGGAGGCTGAGGCAGGAGAATCGCTTGAACCCAGGAGGCAGAGGTTGTAGTGAGCTGAGATTGTGCCATTGCACTCCAGCCTGGGCAGCAGAGCAAGACTCCCTTTCAAAAAATAAACAAATAAATAAACTCTCCAACTAGATTACCAGCTCCTGTTGTACCCACAGTAGGTATCTTCCAAACAATGAAGTAGTAGGTCTGAAGAACTAACACTTGGATGGGCATATAAGATGCAACTGATGCTGTTCTAACTGCTCTATATAAACTCCATCCACAAATGATCCTATGAGCTTGATAGGCTTAGCTTACAACTGGGGAAACCAAGTCACAAGGCAGTCCATGCTCCTGCTAGGAAGCAGCAGAGCCAGGATTTAAACCCAGGTGGCCTGGCTCTGGAGCCCAGGTGCTAAGCTGCCTCTTCCTGTGGTAGGTAAATGTGGACTGGCACTACGCTGGCGTTTTTGCCCTTTGACTGTAGAGGTGGGTGAGGGGGCTGCAGATGACCCCTCAGCGGTTGTGCCATCTGGAAGGTGCCTCCCTGCAAGCCGACTCTCTGAGTCTTAGGGCTGCTGACAGGTGGTAAGCCTGTGCTTGGTCCTGCCTCTGCGGGTGCCTGCCTGTTCCTCTGAGCCTCCCTCTCCACAGCTGCAAAGCAAGGATCATTACTGCTCTTTCTTCACCATGAGGGGTGGGGATGAGAGGGTGTGTGTCCAGGTGGCCTGCCCCTGGCTCAGTGGGAGGCAATGCCAGCCCATGGGTAGCAGCTGCGGCTTCTCTCCACTCTGTGGCTGCTGGCTTCTGTTCTGGCTGGTGGTTCTGGGGTCAGGTGGAACGGGGACTCTGGGAGCTGTGTATTTGTGATATTTCCTGTATAAGAGGATAGAGAAGCTGTAGGCAATTAGAATGGGGCTTGAAATTAGAAGTCACAGGTGCAAGCCCTACTGCATACTTACCGGGAGCAGTGATGACCTGAGCAAGTCTGAGCTTTTCTAAGACTCCATTATCTTATCCATAAAATAGGCTTAATAAAAATTCCTACTTCGCTGTTGTAAGAGAGTCAAGTAAAATCCTGGAGGTGTAAGTGCTTGGTAAACTGTAAGGGTGCTTACAAACTTGATTTTTAATTTTAATCTCAGAGTACAAGGGTAGCGAACTTGGTGTTATAAAATGCTAAATACCCCCAAGGCTTGGAGTCTCAGAGAACGTTGGCAAGACGAGCCTTTTTTTTTTTTTTTTTTTTTTTTCGAGACACAGTTTTGCTCTTGTTACCCAGGCTGGAGTGCAATGGCGCGATCTCGGCTCACTGCAACCTCTGCCTCCTGGGTTCGGGCAATTCTCCTGCCTCAGCCTCCCGGGTAGCTGGGATTACAGGCACGCGCCACCATGCCCAGCTAATTTTTTTGTATTTTTAGTAGAGACGGGGTTTCACCATGTTGACCAGAATGGTCTTGATCTCTTGACCTCGTGATTCACCCGCCTCGGCCTGCCAAAGTGCTGGGATTACAGGCGTGAGCCACCGCGCCCGGACCTTTTTTTTTTTTAAAGATGGAGTTTCACCATGATGGCCAGGCTGGTCTTGAACTCCTGACCTCAGGTGATTCAACCACCTCGGCCTCCCAAAGTGCTAGGATTACAGGCGTGAGCCACCGCACTCAGCCGAGCCTTTTTTTTTTCTGAGACAGTCATGCACTGCTGCCTGGACTGGAGTGCAGTGGCGCCCTCTTGGCTCACCGCAACCTCCGCCTCCCGGGTTCAAGTGATTCTCCTGCCTCAGCCTCCCGAGTAGCTGGGATTTCAGCTATGCGCTGCCACGCCCGGCTAATTTTGTATTTTTAGCAGAGATGGGGTTTCTCCATGTTGGTCAGTCTGGTCTCGAACTCCTGACCTCAGGTGATCTACCTGCCTCAGCCTCCCAAAGTGCTGGGATTATAAGCATGAGCCATCATGCCCGGCCACAGTTTTGGCTTTGTCTTCTGAGTGTCTTTGCCCAGCCTGCTCCATCCTGTTCACCCAACATTTACTGAACACCTGAGCACCAGGCAGTGGGGGATGCCCAGGATAAGCCACACCTAGTTTTGCTCATGAGAAATTCACCTCCTAACTGGGGATCTAGGATGTGGTGGACACCGATCCTTAGATAACAACATGGCGAGGAAGAATGAGGGGAGTGAGGAGTTGCAGGGGTCCAGATATCTGAGATCAGGACTGATCTGGGAGCTGTAGCAAGCCACAGGTTGGGACAGGGCAGTGCTGGGGCTGCTGGGCTCAGCTCTGTGCCTGCTTCCCATTTCCACACAGCTTAGCCTGAGCTAGCCTGAGCTAGCCCGAGGAGGCTCTATTCATATCAAAGGGCAAACAAAGTTGCTGAATCTAGCTTGCTGACAGCTCCTTTGTGTTTCATGTAATGCTTGGCTGAGGCTCCTGACACTATAAGCATGTCGAGGCAGGGTCTCTGTCTCTCCAGCTGTATCTGGGGTGGGCTGGACAAAGGTCCCTTGAGAGGGACAGTGTGTGTGTGCACACGTGTCTGTGTGTGTGTGTACAAGAGCTGGGACTTTTGTGTGTAGGTTCAGGTAGATATGGGCAGGTAAAATACAGTTAAGGGAAGAAGCTGTCACTAATGTCTCCCTGTGGCCTGTGGGAAGGGTTCAGAGAGAGGGAGAATATTGCCATGGAGTCACTGCCTGAAGACAAATGAAGTCTGAACCTCATTGTGTGGCATGGGCCTTCATGAACCAGCCTCTGCGGACGTCCAGCATCTGACTTCCCACTGTGGCCCCTTATATGCTCTAGCTGGTTTTATTGTATTTGTTGATTTTTGAGACAAAGTCTCACTCTGTCACCCAGGCTGGAGTGCAGTGGCAAGATCATGGCTCACTGCAGCCCCGATATCACAGACTCAGGCAGACTTCCATTTCAGCCTCCCAAGTATCTGGGATTACAGGTGCATGCCACCACCCCCAGCCACTTTTTGTATATTTTGTAGAAATGGGGTTTTACCATGTTGCCCAGACTGACCTCCAACTCCTGGGCTCAAGGGATCTGTCCGCTTCAGCTTCCTGAAGTGTTGGGATTATAGGTGTGAACCACTGTGCCTGGCCTGCTTTGGCTGTTAACAGCGCTACTTCTCCAAATAACCCAAGCCCTTCCTCCCCTCCCCCACACCTTCCATCCCCTCCCTTCCCCTCCCCTCCCCTCCTCCCTCCCTCCTCCCTCCTTCCTTCCTTCCTCTTTTTTCTTTTCATTCCTTCCTTCTTTTCTTCCTTTTTTCTTTTCCTTCCTTCCTTCTTTCCTTCCTCTTTGTTCTTTTCCTTCCTTCTTTTTGTTCTTTCTTTCATTCTCTTTCTTCCTTTCGTCTCCCTCCGTTACCCAGGCTTGGAGTGCAGTGGTATGATCTCAGTTCACTGCAACCTCCACTTCCTGCCAACCCTCTTTCTTAATAAGCTTTTAATTTTGGAATAATTTTAGCTTAAAAAAGTTGCAAAGATAGTGCAGCTTCCTTCTACTGTTAATGTCTTAGGTAATCATGGTATATTTGTCAAAACTGAGAAATCAACGTTGGTACAATATTATTAACTAGACTGCAGACTTAATTAGATTTCATCAGTTTTTCCACTAATGTCCTTTTTCTGTTCCAGAATCCAATTCAAGTTTCCACATTGCATTTTGTATATATATTTTTTGAAATGAAGTCTCACTCTGTCCCCCAGACTGGAGTGCACAGTGGCATGATCTTGGCTTACTGTAACCTCCGCCTCCCAGGTTCAAGCGATTCTCCTGCCTCAGCCTCCTGAGTAGCTGGGATTACAGGTGCACACCACCAAGCCCGGCTAATTTTTTGTTTGTTTGTTTGTTTGTTTTTGAGCTGGAGTCTCGCTCTGTCGCCAGGCTCGAGTGCAGTGGCATGATCTTGGCTCACTGCAAACTCCGCCTCCTGGGTTCAAGTGATTCTCCTGCCTCAGCCTCCCAGGTAGCTGAGACTACAGGTGTGCGCCACCACGCCCAGCTAACTTTTTTATTTTTAGTAGAGACGAGGTTTCACCATGTTGGCCAGGATGGTCTCGATCTCTTGACCTTGTGATCTGCCTGCCTCTGCCTCCCAAAGTGCTGTGATTACAGGCGTGAGCCACCATGCCTGGCCTAATTGTTGTATTTTTAATAGAGATGGGGTTTCACCATGTTGGTCAGGCTGGTCTCGAACTCCTGACCTCAGGTGATCTGCCCGCCTCAGCCTCCGAAAGTGCTGGGATTACAGGCATGAGCCACGGCACCTGGCCTGTATTTTGCATTTTCGAAAATTCTCTGGACTCACTGGGCTCATTTCCTGTCTCTCTGCTTTTGACCTTGTCATTCTCTTTCTCTACAATAACTTTCCTGTTTCCAGCAAACTCCTATTCATCCTGCAGCAGCCCTCTCTTAGATTAAGGATAATGCCGGGAATTGGATAGAATTAGGGTTTTGGGATCTGGCTGTTAGCAATATTAATTGACACTCCCTCTTCCATACCCAGGATCTTATTTGATGCTGCTTTGCTTTTTATTGTGTCCTTTTTTTTTTTTTTTTTGGTTTTATTTTGTTTTGTTTTGAGACAGAGTCTTGTTCTTGTCTCAAAACAATCTGGGCTCACTGCAACCTCCACCTCCCGGGTTCAAGTGTTTTTCCTGCCTCAGCCTCCCAAATAGCTGGGATTACAGGCGCCCGCCATCATGCCCAGCTAATTTTTGTATTTTTGGTAGACAAGGTTTCTCTCTGTTGGCCAAGATGGTCTCGATCTCCTGACCTCATGATCCGCCCGCTTCAGCCTCCCAAAGTGCTGGGATTAAAAGCGTGAGCCACCTCACCTGGCCTATTGTGCCCTTCTTCATGCAAATGCAAGCAAACACTAATTGATGTTACTCCCCATTCCACCTCTTCCAGCTGTGGTTACTAGAGGGAATGTGTTTATAGGCGGCTCTCACGGGACTGTGCAGGTGGCTGGTGGCAGAGCTAGAGTAGGCTTCCTGACTTCCAGCTTAGCCAGCCCCTCTGTCCTGCATGTTCTATGCATCTCTAGCGTCCCCGGTTGTCCAATCTGGGTGCGCTTTGGTTTAACACTTGGATCTAGGAATGTGATACGGCTCTGACGAGGGGATGCTGGGTTTCCTGTGGCTCTCCTCACCCTGTCCGCGTAGAGTGACTGCAGCACCCTTGACTTTGGGGACTTTCCTCAGGGCTAAACGGTACTGCTGGCATCTCCACCACTTCTCCACTCACCTCCAAGCAGGCCAGGAAGCCAGAATGTCGGAGCCTGGACTCCTCGAGCCTGTTCCCCACGTGGAGCTTCGGTGGGGCCTTCTGCCTCCCATCTGCTCCAGCCCAGAGCTCCCACTGAGGCTCTCCCTCATCCACTGCTTTTTGGGGCCCTTTGGGAGCCTTACATCACCATGAAGCATTAGGTTTTTATTTTCTCTTAAATTTAATGTAAAAAATCGATCATTTGTTTACATAACTGAAACAAGATATAAGAGAGGGAAATGTGTTCCTCTTGGAAACTGTTAATCTGTAAGAGAGATGTAGGAGTTCTACCCTCCAAGGGCAATGTGTGGGCCTGATCTGAATCCTCATCCACACAGACCAGTTATTAAAAAAAGGTTTTGTAGGCAGTTCGGGAAATTTAACTATGGACTAAGTGTTAGATGATGTTAAGGAAATACTTTTTTTGTGACATTAATTGCGTTTATTATGTCACAGTCCATCTAAGCTTCCTTTAGGTATTTTTAAATATGTTCAACAGAAAACACCTGCTTCAGGTTTATTTAGGGGTAGTGACCTATAAGGACATCAACTCAATTTTTAAGGTTAGACTATTTTGGGGTTTACTGAAGAAAAAGGAACAGGGAAAAAATTAAATCACAACAAACCTCTTTAGGTCAGTTAAAGGCCGTATCTCTAGCTGGGATATTAAAACAAATTAATCTCACCAGCTCATATCCTAAAAGTTAATGCCACTAGTAACAATCAACAGCAGGAAAAACCAACCTGCTAGTAACCAGCCCACTCAATAGCAAAAAAGCAGTTTAACTTAAATATTTAGACAAAAGTATAACACTACCTAAACCAAACTGCCCCACCCACCAGCAAGAAGAGAAGAAATAATTACTTAATAATCAAAACAAGCTTATTATTTCTTACAAGGATAACGATATTCCAACTTCCGAGAGTGTGCTCAGAAGGACTAAAGGTGGAGTGAAGGCAATGCCTAGGGATTAGTATCCCACAAAGTCTTTAAAAACCCAAAGTACCACAAGCACACTCAACTTGTCTATGAATTAGAGAATAAGATATTGCTGCTGCTTCTATTTGTCTTTTGAAATATACAATATTTTGTGGGCTCTGCCATTCAATGTGAAAGCAGGACATTAAATTTGAAATTATTTGACAACTTAATTTTTAGGACCATCTAACTTTAACTGCAAGATTAAACAGACCTACCTTTTCCTTCCTTCAAACCACCTCACAAAAATAAGAGAAAACCATCCAAACATGATTTTTTTAAAAGTCCTTGAAAGTATTAAAACTCTTAGAGGAAACAAAAGGAAGAAGGAAAAACAAGAACAAGGAGGGAGAAAAGCTTTAAAAGAAAACGGGGGGAATCAATGGGCCTCTCTTTTATTTAGCGACAAGCAAGCGCAAGAAAGTTCATTTGTAGTTTGTTCTGTTGTCTGTCTTTTGCACGTATGCATTCTGACCAGAAGAAACTCTGAGGTTTTTCTGCAGCACATGAGCGTCTGCGGGCTCTATCCTCTTATAGTAGTAGTTCTTCGTCTCGATAATCTCAAAGCCAAACTTCCTGTAGAAGTCAATTGCCGACTCATTGCTGATCTGGACATGCAGATAGATGTTGTCAAAAGTACCATCTTTGGCCGGGTGCGGTGGCTCACGCCTGTAATCCCAGCACTTTGGGAGGCGGAGGCGGGTGGATCACGAGGTCAAGAGATCGAGACCATCCTGGCCAACATGGTGAAACCCCGTCTCTACTAAAAATACAAAAAATTAGCTGGGCATGGTGGCCCGTGCCTGTAATCCCAGCTACTTAAGAGGCTGAGGCAGGAGAATTGCCTGAACCCAGGAGGCGGAGGTTGCGGTGAGCCGAGATCGCGCCATTGCACTCCAGCCTGGGTAACAAGAGTGAAACTCCGTCTCCAAAAAAAAAAAAGTACCATCTTTTTCACAGATGTTTAAGACATGATTTAACATTTTAGTTCCTATTCCTAGCCTTCGGTAAGGTGCCAGACATCCTAGTGTCATGATGTAAAGTCTCTTCTGGTTCTGTGAATGATCCACCCTACAGCGCGCCTACAGCAATATCATTGAAATAGGCAAGTTTTGCTAGCTCGCCAGCCTCCAGCACATCTTTGTAGAACTTGTCATTGTAGCTGACTGAAAAGATGACCTCATTCAATCTTTTCAACTGTTTAATATTGTGTGTCGTCACATCTCCCAGCTCGATCCGGCTACCTTTCATCTTCCCCGCCTGCTGAGGCCGTCGTTACCACCGATACCAGCGCCGTCGTCGCTGCCGCCCTCAGGTCTCCAACCCCGCAAGCCGGCCTCCTAGCCAGGGCAAGGAGCTGAGCTAGCGATGAAGGCCGCGAGAGTCGAGCGAGGGCCTAAATCTCTGGTCGGGGCGGGGTGTCTCCCGCCTCCGTGTAAGTCCCGCCGCTTCTCCACACGTGCACTCGGGTCTCTCAGCTCCAAGGAAATATTGTTAACTTTCTTATGTGTGATAATGGCATGGTGGTTATGTTTTTGAGAAAACCCTATCTCTTCTTTTTTTTTTTTTTGAGACGGAGCCTTGCTTTGTCACCCAGGCTGAAGTGCAGTGATGCGATCTTGGCTCACTGCAAACTCTGTCCCCCAGGTTCAAGTGACTCAGCTTCCCGAGCAGCTGAGACTACAGACGCATGCCACCATGCCCAGCTATTTTTTTTTGTATTTTTAGTACAGATGGGGTTTCACCATATTGGCCAGGATGGTCACGAAATCCTGACCTCGTGATCCACCGGTCTTGGCCTCCCAAAGTGCTGGGATTACAGGTGTGAGCCACTGCGGCTGGCCGAGAAAACCCTATCTATCTCTTATATACAAACTGCAGTTTTTATGGGTAGAATGATATGATGTCTGGGATTTGCTTCAAATTTTTCGGCCCCCTTCACCAAAAGTGGAAAGATAAAGTGCAATAAGAATGCAAAATCGGCCGGGCGCGGTGGCTCACGCCTGTAATCCCAGCACTTTGGGAGGCCGAGGCGGATGGATCACGAGGTCAAGAGATCGAGACCATCCTGGTCAACATGGTGAAACCCCGTCTCTACTAATACAAAAAATTAGCTGGGCATGGTGGCGCGTGCCTGTAATCCCAGCTACTCAGGAGGCTGAGGCATGAGAATTGCCTGAACCCAGGAGGCGGAGGTTGCGGTGAGCCGAGATCGCGCCATTGCACTCCAGCCTGGGTAACAAGAGCGAAACTGTGTCTCAAAAAAAAAAAAAAAAAAAAAAAAAAGGGGCCGGGCGCGGTGGCTCAAGCCTGTAATCCCAGCACTTTGGGAGGCCGAGGCGGGTGGATCACGAGGTCAAGAGATCGAGACCATCCTGGTCAACATAGTGAAACCCCGTCTCTACTAATACAAAAAATTAGCTGGGCACGGTGGCGCGTGCCTGTAATCCCAGCTACTCAGGAGGCTGAGGCAGGAGAATTGCCTGAACCCAGGAGGCGGAGGTTGCGGTGAGCCGAGATCGCGCCATTGCACTCCAGCCTGGGTATCAAGAGCGAAACTCCGTCTCAAAAAAAAAAAAAAAAAAAAAAAAAAAGAATGCAAAATCATTGATGCCGGGTGATGAGTATATGGGATTCATTATACTGTTCTCTCTACTCTCGTGAGTGTTTGAACAGTTCCACAATAACAACAAAAATCTCCGTCCAGATTTGTCCCTGTCAGTCTGGCTCTTCCCCAATAACCAATACTGGTTCTTTAATGTATCCTTCTTTATGCAAATACAAGCAAGTACTAGTATATATTATTATTCTCCTCACTTAAAAATTTTTTAACACCAGAAGAAGCACCTTGCTACTGGTTTACAACTTGCTCTTTTTCCTCTTTTTTTTTTTTTTTTTTAAGACAGAGTCTAACTTTGTCACCAGGCGCCAGGCTGCAGTGCAGTGGAGCGATCTCGGCTCACTGCAACCTCTGCCTCCTGGGTTCAAGCAATTCTCCTGCCTCAGCCTCCCAAGTGGCTGGGACTACAGGCGCACGCTACCATGCCCAGCTAATTTTTGTATGTTTAGTAGAGATCGAGTTTCACTATGTTGGCCAGGATGGTCTCGATCTCTTGACCTCGTGATCTGCCCTCCTTAGCCTCCCAAAATGCTGGGATTACAGGCGTGAGCCACCGTGCCCGACCCCCTCTTTTTTTTTTTTTTTTGGCAACAGAGTCTCCCTCTGTCACCCAGGCTGGAGTGCAGCGGCACGATCTCGGCTCACTGCAACCTCTGCCTCCTGGGTTCAAGTGAGTCTCCTGCCTCAGCCTCCCAAGTAGCTGGGATTACAGATGCCTGTCACCACACCCAGATAATTTTTGTATTTTTAGTATAGACAGGGTTTCACCATCTTGGCCAGGCTGGTCTTGGACTCCTGACCTCGTGATCCACCTGTCTTGGTCTCCCAAAATGCTGGGATTACAGACATGAGACACCGCACCTGACCTGACCAGGCTCTGCCACATGGTAGTTATATAATTTTGGTCAAGTTAAGTTACCTCTCTGAGGCTGTCTCCTCATCTGTAAAAGGGGGATAAGAAGGGCTCCTTCTTCATAGTATTACTCTAGGATGAAATACAGTGCGTACGAAACACTTAGCCTGGCACACAGGGAATGCTCACGAAAGAGCAGCTGTTCATATGATTAACACGATTGTGATGATTACAACAAGAGTGTTCCCTGAGTTCTCCAAGCCTCACTGTCCTCTCTTCTGACTCCTTGCAGACCCAGGTTTCCGCGGCACACAACCTCTCTTGTCTTGTGTGCTTGGTTCCCTCTGTGTGAGGGCAGGGACCCTGTTTCTGATGTCCTGGGCTGGTCTTAGGATCGCACACCGCCTGAGGGGTTGCTGCATTAACAGACGGCTTCTAGGAGTGGCTGGGTGTCACTGTGCCCTCACTCTTTACAAATTTGAGATTCCCTGCTTCCCATGCCAAGGGTACGTCATGGGAGCAGTGAGTCCCGGGCAGCCTTCCACACGGTGTAGACTCAGAGTGGTGGGGACCTTCAGAGTCCCTCCAATGTCCCCAGCAGCCAGCTTTCACAGGAGATCACCCCTCCCGAGCCAGGCTACTCTACTGTTGCGCAGTCTGGTTATTGGAAAGTGTTCCTCCCTTCCCACAGCCCTTGTCCGTGTCCTGTGCTCTGAGGCCACATGGGGTGAGTCTGCCACCCCTTCCTGGTGGCAGCCGTTTGGCCTTCCAGAGGAGACTTGCAAGGGCCTGTCCCAGCCCTGCCTCTTTGTGGCCGGGTGGCCCCAGGGTTACATGAATCTTTTTTGAACGCTGTTTTCATAATCTGTAAACAGGGAAGGAAAACACCTACCTGTCCGGGTCATGATGCACCCTGGGGAAGGCATCCCACACGCACGAATGCCCCACAGATGTTGCTTCTCTTCTCTCTGCTCCAGGCCACACCCTCTGGATCCCTTAACCACTCCTTGGGGAGGAGAGTTGGAGGCTGCCAACTGCTCTGTGCTGCTTCAGATGTGCAGGAGGACCCAGATCCGGCCTCATGCAGTGGGCTCCCATGATTGCCTGGGGACTTTCTTCTGCTGAGGGATGGGATGGCCTTCGCCCTCAGTCCTGCCCCGCCCACCCTGGGGCCTCCCACCCAGACCTGGCCTTCCCTCCTGCTGTTCTGGTCTCACCACACCTGGTTCAGCTGAAACCACACTCTCCCCACCACAGGAGCTCCACAGATGCTAGTGCTCTTGCTGGGCACAGACATGCTGTGTTATTTTCAGCTCTGAACCTGGTCCAGAGCACTGCACCCCTCCCTACATAAACAAGTCCAGATCTGCAAGTTGTTTTCCCAAATCCTTAGAGCCAAGAGAATGCACTCACTCACAACAATTGCATGAGCTTGCTCACATTTCTCCCTGCTGCCACCCTGTTGCCTCAGTGACTCGTGTGCCAGCCTGTACACATGTGTGTCTGCCACAAACACACTCCGAAGGGTCTCCCCAACTCCTCCTCCATCCCCTGTCCCTTCTTCCAGCAGAGGAACTGTCCCAGGAAAACCAGGCTTCAGGGAAGGTGGCAGAAGGAAGACATTATCTGCTTCTTGGCCTGTGAGGCCAGCTGGGGAAGGTGTGTTTCTGCACCCCACAACACACACCCTGCCACCGTCCTTCCACCGCCTGGGGCTAGCTGCAGGGCCAGCCTGCCTTCTCAGGCAAAAACACCAACACCTCCCAATTTAAACTTCAGATGAACAAGCAAACAAGCCACTCCTTCTGGGACAAAGAGTCTTCAACCAACACAGACAGAAAACCAGGTTTCTCGACTGAGACCTGTGTGCTGGCTTCTGGTGCCCTTCACAGCACCTCTGTCTCTCCAGGTCAGCTGGGCTCACGAGTCTTCCGCGTGAATTCGCTGTCAACATGGCTCCTTCCCGGGAGTGTCCTGCTTCTAATCCTGGACTACACGCTCCTTGAGGGCATAGGATATTTTGTTTTTATTCCATCTTTTACCCTCAGTTTCTTGGGGTAAAACCTAAACTCATTAAAGCCTACAAACCAGTACCTCCACCACATGGTGCACCTGCCACTGCCCCTTCCACAACACACACACACACATACACACACAGAAACACAGACACACACAGACACACACACACATATACACATACAAACATACAGACATACACAGACACAGGCACACACGCAGACACACACAGACACAGACACACACGCAGATACACACAGACACACAAACAGACACACACAGACACAAATATACAGACACACACATATAGATACACAGAGACACACAAAGACACACACTCAGACACACATGGACACACACAGACACACATATACACATATAGACACACACAGACATACACAGACACACACACAGACAAACACGGACCAATAGACACACACAGACACACACACGGACACACAGACACACAGACATACACACAGACACAAATATACAGACAGATACACACACATATAGATACACACAGACACATACAGATACACACAGACACACACACAGACAAACACGGACCGACAGACACACACAGACACACACAACACACACATACAAACATACATATACAGAAACACACACACACAAACACATACACACATAAACACACACACATAAACAGACACATACAGACACACAGACACACCCATATAGATACACACAGACACACACACACAGACACACACACACACCCTGGGCTTGTGGGTGCCTCTTGGAAAGGACAGGTGCAGCCCCGCTCCGGCCTGGGCACTTGCTGTTCCCTCAGCCTGGATCCTCTCCCCCAGGATCCACATGGCTGGCTCCGTCCAATCCTTTGGGCTTCTGCTCCCAGGTGTCCTTGTCACAGGTGGCTCACGCAGCCCAGCCCCCCGGGGTCTTCCCTGTCCCCTCCCCTGCTGCCGTGCTTCTTGGCCCTCATCGCTGTCTGACAGCGTGCACTCGATGGTTGTGGCCTTTCGTCTGTGTCCTTCACTTGAATGTGAGCCTCCTGGGGCGGGGGCTGCTCCTTTCTCTTGCTGCTTCATCTCCTGGCCTGCCACCACACCTGCCCCGTAGTAGGTGTTAGCACTCACTTGTGGAACGAGGGACATGAGTGATCCGTCTGTGTGGATGGAGGAGTGACTTGCAGTGGAAGCCTCCCAGCCAACACAACTGGGCCCCTGGATAAGTGGGCACGGGCAGGGGCGGGTGGGGCATGCGTGACTGCCCATCAGCCAGGTAGGACACACCGAGTGGTGCCGGGAGGGTTGGTGTGCGAGGGCTCCCCAGGAGGCTGTGCCAGGCCTGGCCAGAGATGAGGGTCCTTGGCTCGTGGACCAGAATTCCTGCCCTTCCCCTTCCTGTCTAATGAGTCAGCCAGGCTGGGGAAGTGCGCCAGGGAAGTGGCTCCTGTCGGGAGTCCAGGGAGGTTAAGGGTCAACAAAACAAGAACTTGCTCATCACCCCTCCCATGCTGCCTGTCTGGGTGGCTTTTTCTGTTCTTCCCATCTCTGTCTCATTCATAGCATACCTGTTGTGTTGTGTCCCCAGATTCCTATGCTGAGGTCCTCATCCCCAGCGCCTCAGAATGTGAACTTAGTTCGTAATAGGGTTGCTGCAGAGGGAATTAGTTAAGTGAAAATGAGGTTGGACTAGAGGAGGGTGGGCCCCTAGCCCTCTGTGATTGGGATCCTTCATAAAAGTAGTGTCACGTGAACACGGATGAAAATGGGAGGCACTGTCCTCAGTGAAATAAACCAGTCACATCAGGGCAAACTGTGATTCCATGGAGGAGCTGCCTAGAATAGTGAAATTCACAAACAGAAGGTAGAATAGAGGTGACCAGGGGCTGGGGGATGGGGAATGGAGAGTCAGTGTTGAACGGATATGGAGTTTCCATTTGGGCTGATGAGAAAGTTCTGGAGATGGATGGTGGCACAACATTGTGGATGCACTTAATGCCACTGAACTATATACTTAAAAATGGTAACTTTTGGCCAGGCGCAGTGGCTCATGCCTGTAATCCCAGCACTTTGGGAGGCCAAGGCAGGTGGATTGCCTGGGGTCAGGAGTTTGAAACCCACCTCGCCAACATGGTGAAACCCTGTCTCTACTAAAAATACAAAAATTAGATAAGAGTGGTTGCAGGTGCCTGTAATCCCAGCTACTCAGGAGGCTGAGGCAGGAGAATCACTTGAACCTGGGAGGCGGAGATTGCAGTGAGCTGAGACGGCGCCATTGTACTCCAGCCTGGGCGACAAGAGCAAGACTTCGTCTTAAGAAAAAAGGGTAACTTTTAACACACACGTGAGTGCCATGTAAAGAGAGAAACATACAAAGGAAAGCTGATCGAAGACGCAGGGAGAATATCATCCACAAGCCGGAAACTCCAAACACTGCAGCAAACCCCCAGATGCTGATGGAGAGGTATGGGACAGACCCCCTCACAGCACTCAGAAGGAGCCTGGAATCTTCTGACCTCCAGAGCTGTGAGGCAGTACATTTCTGTTGTGTAAGCCCCCTAGTCTGTGGTATTCTGTTACTGCAGCCCCAGAAAATGAATACAATGCATCTCTGTGGCTCATCGGTACCTCCTCCCCCGGCCCTCTGGTTTCTGGAATGCAGGGAAGAGTGGGGAAAGGCTGGCCTCTTTCTGCTTTTGGCTTCTTTCCTTCGTTTGTTCTTGGTGGCTCCTTCCCTCCCTGGCCTCCTTTCTCTTCTGTCTTCCCTACTGCCTCGTTGCACTTGTTATTTCTTGCTTAATACGTCTCCCGTGATGGACTGGAAGTCCAGGAAGCCAGTTCTGGGCCCCTGAGAGCACTCAGTACCTACGTGTAAATGATTGGATGGGGAAGGATGGAGGAGGGAAGGAGTGGCCTGCTCAGAGATGTTTTGACAAAGTGTCTGTGCTTAGAATAGCCAGGGGTAGCTGGGCATGGTGGCTCACATCCATAATCCCAGCACTTTGGGAGGCCAAAGTGGGCAGATCACAAGGTCGGGAGATCGAGGCCATCCTGGCCAACATGGTGAAACCCTGTCTCTACTAAAAATACAAAAATTAGCCAGATGTGGTGGTGGGAGCCTGTAGTCCCAGCTACTCCGGAGGCTGAGGCAGGAGAATCGCCTGAACCCAGGAGGTGGAGGTTGCAGTGAGCCGAGATTGCGCCACTGCACTCCAGACTGGTGACAAAGCTAGACTCTGTCTCAAAAAAACAAAAATAGGCCGGGCGCGGTGGCTCACACCTGCAATCCCAGCACTTTGGAAGGCCAAGGCAGGCAGATCACGAGGTCAGGAGATCGAGACCATCCTGGCTAACACGGTGAAACCCCGTCTCTACTAAAAATACAAAAAATTAGCCAGGCGTGGTGGCAGGTGCCTGTGGTCCCGGCTACTTGGGAGGCTGAGGCAGGAGAATTGCTTGAACCTGGGAGGTGGAGGTTGCAGTGAGCTGAGATCGCCACTGCACTCCAGCCTGGGTGACAGAGTGAGACTCCATCTCAAAATAATAACAAAACAAAACAAACCTAAAAACAACAAAAAAAGAATAGCCAGGGGCAGTTGCAGCCTCTGACCAACTTCTGACCAGGAGGAGCAGTGTGGCCTCTCCATGGCGAGGCGGCTCCCACTGCAGAAAGTCAGGCTGGGGGCAGCCTCAGGCAACCCTGGTTCTATGGGGTCAGAGCAGGCGTTCTGGGGCATGAAGCTTTTCCTCAGGTCCACTGAGTCAAACCTGGTACCTGTCCAGCAATAGAAAGGCCAAGGAGAAAGCCTTCCTTGTTCTATAAGGCAGAGTCTGTATTTGGATGGGGAGAGGAGAGTTTGGAGTGAATATGGGTCACACATTTCTCTTTCTCTTTATTCCTGCCCCATGACGCTTCCCCATTGTGGGAGTGGGGAAAAAAGGGAACTGGAAACACAGACACAAAATCTTCTCTTTTATTCATTGATTGATTCAGTAAATATTTATGGGCTATGTGTCCAGTACCATTGGGCTGAGGATGGAGAGATGAATAGACCCAGTCTCAGACCTCAAGGAGCTTGCAGTCCAGACAGGAAGACAGACAAATGAACAGCCTTAGAACAAGGCCACGACTGCTCCAATGAGGCCCGTGTAGACAGCTGTGGGAACAGAGGAGATACTCTAAGTGCAGGACTTGGTGAAGGCTGCATGAAGGCGGTGCCATCAGAGAAAGGCCTTGAAGGATGCATAGGAGTTTGATATGTGAAGAAGCGGGTGGGTGGAATAGGGAAGGTGCGATGAAAGCAGAGGGAATAGGGTCTGGCAAGGTGGGAAGCTGTGAGAGGGCTATGCAGGTCTGGGGGAACTGGCACTTGGGCATGGGAGTGGTGGGAGGCCACTAGTGGGAACGAAGGTCATAGGGAGAGAGCGTGCCGGCTCATGGGTGCCTGGTATGCCAGGCTCGAGAATTTGGGCGTGCTCCTGAGAGCACCGGAGTGAACAGTGGCCTTAGGTGGGTGTGCTGGCTGTTTAGTGTGCCCCTGTCTCCCCCAGCCCATCCATTCTCTGTCCTCCTCTGATGTCTCTACAGACTGCTCCAGCCAGGCTCCCTTGCCCACTGGTCGGAGGGCAGGACGAGAAAGAGGCTGGGATGTCTATTTCCCACTGCCTTGTCCCTTTTCTGATGGCAGCTGCTTTCCTCTGTGGACACAGCTCCTGCCGGGCTCCCCTCCCCATGGCTCCAGCTCACATTGACTCTGGTGATGGATCCCAGGCAGGCCTAGGTGGTAAAGGCTTCAGTGGGGGCTGGTCCTTGGGTGTTTCACCACCTCTGCCCCCAACACTGTAAATCATCCCTGATTTAAGCTCTCTTAAGAAAACCCCTTTGGGAGTTCCATTTCTCTCTGGAATCCTGCTTGCTGTAGTAGGAGTATGGCTTAGTCAGCATTTGGTGGGGAAAATAATCGTGGCGATAGTGGAGACTGGAGTTGGGGAGACACGGAGGCGGCAATGGTAGCAAAGACACTGTTAAACTTGCGGGTCAGGACTGGTGGGCCGGCATCGAGGCAGTGGCAGTTGGGCTGGAGAGCAGGGCCAGAGCTGGGAGGAGTTCTGAATTAGAGCTGTCTAGCTTTGGTGTTGTATTGGGTAGATGAGGGAGTGAGCAGTAGGGGGAAGATGAATCTCCTCAATCTTAAAAGACAGCATTGGTCCACGATGGCTACATAACTAACTATAAAATCTGTTATTTCCAATTCAAACTCAAGACTATGAAGTTCTTACTTAACCTCTTCTATCTCACACCTGTGTCTCTTTTGTCTCGTGTCAATAGTTTCAATCTTAAGTCAACTTACGATGATAGAACATATGTAGGCATTTGCTTTATCCCACAGTATATACTCAGCAGTTCCAGAATGACAATACCAGCATTATCTTCAATGACATGATACTGAAAATGCTTAAAATGTTCCCCATATCTTCTCTTCCTTGAGATAGATTGCACTGGGGATGTACAGCACAGTTGAATTTTGTACTTTTTTTTTTGAGATGGAGTCTCACTCTGTCACTCATGCTGGAGTGCAATGACTTGGTCTTGGCTCACTGCAATCTCTGCCTCCCGGGTTCAAGCAATTCGATGAGTAGCTGGGATTACAGGCGCCCGCCACCACATCCAGCTAATTTTTGTATTTTTAGTAGAAATGGGGTTTCGCCATGTTGATCAGACTGGTCTCAAACTCCTGACCTTGTGATCTGCCTGCCTCAGCCTCCCAAAGTGCTAGGATTATAGGTGTGAGCCACTGTGCCTGGCTGAAATTTGTACTTTCAAGTCATTTGGAGTGGTGTTTCTCTAGCCACCAAGAGGAAGAGGATTATAGTTAGGTTTATTTGTTTTATTTTATTTTTAATTTCAGAGCTTGCTTTTTTTTTTTAGATAGAGTCTTGCTCTGTCGCCCAGGCTGGAGTGTAATGGCATGATCTTGACTCACTGCAACCTCTGCCTCCCAGGTTCAAGCTATTCTCCTGCCTCAGCCTCCCAAGTAGCTGGGATGACAGACACATGCCATCATGCTCAGCTAATTTTTTTGTATTTTTAGTAGAGACGGGGTTTTGCCGTATTAGCCAGGATGGTCTCGATCTGCTGACCTCATTATCGGCCCACCTGGGCCTCCCAATGTGCTGGGATTACAGGTGTAAGCCACCGTGCCTGGTGTTTTTTTTTTTTTTTTTAAGATGGAGTTTCACTCTTGTTGCCCAGGCTGGAGTGCAATGTTGTGATCTCGGCTCACTGAAACCTCTGCTTCCTGGGTTCCAGTGATTCTCCTGTCTCATCCTCCTGAGTAGCTGGGATTACAGGTGCATGCCACTATGCCCAGCTAATTTTTGTGTTTCTAGTAGAGACGGGGTTTCATCATATTGGTCAGGCTGGTCTCGAACTCCTAACCTCAGACGATCTGCCCATCTTAGCCTCCCAAAGTGGAGCCACTGTGTGGGACTTTTTTTTTTTTTTAAGACAAAGTCTTGCTCTATTGCCCAGGCTGGATTAGAATGGCATGAACAGAATTCACTGCAGCCTTGACCTCCTGGGCTCAAGTGATCCTTCTGCCCCAGCCTCCTGTGTAGCCCGTACCCCACAGGTGAGTGCCACCATCCCTGGCTAATTTTTAAAATTTTTGGAGAAATGGGGTCTCAGTATGTTGCCCAAGCTATTCTTAAACTCGTGGGCTCAATCCTCCTGCCTTGGCCTCCCAAAGTGCTGGGATTACAAGTATGAGCCCCCACACCTGGCCCAGAGCTTGTTTCTTGAAAAAGAAAAACAACAAGAAAACCCAAAAAGCAAACATATAAGATCTTTACTGATTCCAGAATGAAATCTACAAAATAAAGTATTAATGCATTTATTAAAATACTAGTTTCTATTTGGGTGTCTTCTCTGTCATAGTTCCTCCATCCCCTTCAATTTAGTTTACAGTTTATTATATTATTATCTGTTTTATGAAATGTAAGATATCTACATATCTTTTACCCCTCTTTTTGTGGATAAGTGGAAATATTTTGCACACATTTTTCTCCATCTTGCTTTTTCACCTAGAGATGAAGACACCCCCATTTCTCTTATTTCTTTATTCAGTTGGGTGATATTCTACTGCTTAGCTGATTTAACAGGTCCTTACCAATGGATATTTGAGTTGTTTTCTGTCTTTTGCTATTACAAACATGCATATGTTTTTCTGGTTTTTTTTTGTTTGTTTGTTTCTTTTTTTTGAGATGGAGTCTTGCTCTGTCACGAGGCTGGAGTGCAGTGGCGCAATCATGGCTCACTGCAACCTTTGCCTCCCAGGTTCAAGCAGTTCTCCTGCCTCGGCCTCCCAGGTAGCTGGGATTACAGGTGCTTGCCACCATGCCCAGCTAATGTTTGTATTTTTACTAGAGACAGGGTTTCACTGTGTTGGCAAGGCTGGTCTCGAACTCCTGAACTCAGATGATCTGCCTGCCTCAGCCTCCCAAAGGCTGACAGACATAGGTGGAGGAGGCTGGTCAGAGGGTCAGCTTTGCCACTCACCTGCTGGGCGACTTTGAGCAAATCCCTTTCTCCCCGTGGGCCTCAGGCGTCAGTTTCCTAGTCATTCACACAGGGTTAATCCTCACCTTATGAATACCTGTGTGTTCTATATAAGTCATTTGAAGAGTACAAAATTCCTTGCAAGTGTGTTTGCTGCATCACACGGGTAGAGGCATGTTTGGATGGTCTGGTGGGTAACCAGGGGTGGTGCTTCAGGGCGCACCAAGCACCTGCATCCACATGATTCGCTTTGATTTTCCCAGGCCGCGAGATACTTCAGTTTCTCCTGTCTACATGGGAGGAAGCCGAGGCCTTGAGAAGGTGAGTGACTTGCTCAAGGCCATCTGGCTCATTAGAGACAAAGCAGAACTCACACCCATGTTTTCTGACTTCCGGTTCAGGCCTATCACAGGCCTCCATCCACCTGCAGGAAAGCAGGCAACCCTCAGGGACTTGCTCATAGAGAATGCTCCGTACTTGCCGAGGGGACGGGCTCGGAGGAAGCCAGATTGTTCCAGGGCGGTGCTGGCCTGGCCACTCTGGATGGCCATGCTGTGGCCTAGCTGGCGGGGGCGCTGGAAGCCCAGGTTACCCTGCACTCTGTGGGGCAGTGTGTCCTGGCGGAGGTAGGATGCCTCAGCAGGGCTGGGTGAGCAGCTCTGTGGGGTGTCGAGGGGAGGCAGGCAGGCATGCTGTGTGTTTTGCTAGGCCGTGCGTGGCTCTTCCGGGCATTGTGCTGACCAGCGTGCCCCGGTCATGAACACAGAGACCAGGATGCCTTTGTAGTGATCACAGCAACACCCTGTACTTCCCCAGCATTTCAAGGAGGGCCGGAGCATGACACTTACAGGAGGTCTCCCAGACGCCGCCTTCCTCCTCCTCCCCGACTCCATTCTCTCCAGGAGGAGGAGGCTGTCTTCAGGGCGTGAAGTGTGGGACTGGGGGGGTCCGGCCAACGGAGCTCTTCCGTGAGGTAGCCCTCCTCCCACAGGTTCTAATCTCTGGGCCACGTGTTCTTAACTCCTATTTTCTGACTTGGACGCTGCACTAAGAGCTTTACGTATATTCTAGATTGTTCCACGACATAAATGCTATCGTTATCACCCCCCTCCCCATTAATATAAAGGAGACAGAATCTTAGAGGGGTCTATATCAGCAGTCAGTGGCAGAGCCAGGACTCAAACCTCACGGGCCGAGGCTGGCGTCTCTGCTCTTGACTGCGCGGCTGCGCTGCCCTCTTATGTAAGCCTGGTGCATTGTGCTTTGGAGACAAGTAGGGATGGAACACAGCCAGTCGTTCAGGAGTCTTTTCTAAAATAATAACTTTCTTATTTTAGAACAATTTTAGATTTATAGAATTATAGTGCAGAGAATTCCTGTATACCCCACGCCCAGTGTCCCCTATTCTTATTAATTTTTATTCTTTTTAATGTTTTCCTTTTTTTTTTTTGAGATGGAGTCTCACTCTGTCACCCAGGCTGGAGTGCAGTGGCGCCATCTTGGCTCACTGCAACCTCCGCCTCCCAGGTTCAAGCAATTCTTTCACCTCAGCCTCCTGAGTAGCTGAGACTACAGGTATACGCCACCATACCCGGCTAATTTTTGTATTTTTAGTAGAGATGGGGTTTCACTATGTTGGCCAGGCTGGTCTTGAACTCCTGACCTTGTGATCCGCCCACCTTGTTCTCCCAAAGTGCTGGGATTACAGGCCCAAGTGCCTGGCCTTTTTTTTTCTTTGAAATGGAGTCTCACTCTGTCATCTAGGCTGGAGTGCAATGGCTTGATCTCAGCTCACTACAACCTCTGCCTCCTGAGTTCAAGCGATTCTCCCACCTCAGCCTCCCAAATAGCTGGGATTACAATCACCTGCCATCATGTCTGGCTAATTTTTGTATTTTTAGTAGAGACGGGGTTTCACCATGTTGGCCAGGCTGGTCTTGAACTCCTGACCTCAGGTGATCTGCCTGCCTCGGCCTCCCAAAGTGCTGGGATTACAGGTGTGAGCCACCGGGCTCAGCTCTGTTGTTCCATTTTGAAATCATCCCTTCTCACCATTCCTAATGTCCCCTGTTATTAACATCTTACATTAGTATGGTACATATGTCACTGTTAATGAACTAATATTATTAATTAAAGTGCACACTTTATTAAGCTTTCTTTTTTCTTTCCTTTTTTTTTTTTTTTTAACCTATTGTCCTCATTCTGTTCCAGGATTCCAGCAGGATTCTTTTTTTTTTTGAGACGGAGTTTCGCTCTTGTTACCCAGGCTGGAGTGCAATGGCGTGATCTCGGCTCACCGCAACCTCCGCCTCCTGGGTTCAGGCAATTCTCCTGCCTCAGCCTCCTAAGTAGCTGGGACTACAGGCGTGTGCCACCATGCCCAGCTAATTTTTGTATTTTTTAGTAGAGACGGGGTTTCACCTTGTTGACCATGATGGTCTCGATTTCTTGACCTCGTGATCCACCCGCCTCGGCCTGCCAAAGTGCTGGGATTACAGGCGTGAGCCACCGCGCCCGGCCCTCCAGCAGGATTCTATGTTACATTTAGTCATCTTGTCTCTGTAGGCTCCTCTTGGCTGTGACAGTTTCACAGACTTCCCTTGTTTTTGGTGACCTGGACTATTTTGAGGGGTGTGGTTAGGATTTTGCAGAATGTCCTTTAATTGGGATGTGTCTCATGTTTTCCTCCTGAGTAGACTGAAATTATGGGTTTTGGGGAGGGAGATCACAGAGGTAAGTGCCATTCTCATCACATGATATCAAGGGCACTCTCAATGTGACTTACGGCTGTTGGTGTTCATCTTGGTCACCTGTTTCTTTACTGTAAAGTTACTCTTTTTTTTTACTCCCTTTCCACACTGTTCTCAAGAATCATTTTTTGAGCACTAAAAGAAGAAACTGGTGGCCAGGTGTGATGGCTCACACCTGTAATCCCAGCACTTTGGGAGGCCGAGGCAGGCGGATCAGCTGGGTCAGGCATTTGAGACCAGCCTGGAGAACATGGTGAAACCCCATCTCTACTAAAAATACAAAAATTAGCCGGGTACGGTGGCGAGTGCCTGAAATCCCAGCTACTTGGGAGGTTGATATGGGAGAATTACTTGAACCTGGGGGGCAGAGGTTGCAGTGAGCCAAGATCACACCACTGCACTCCAGCCTGGGTGACAGTGAGACTTGATCTCAAAAATTAAAAAAAAAAAGAGGAAGAAACTGGAAAGTCTCCTAGAAGGAAGAAGAGGGGAGAAAAGACAGGGCAGGGTGGTGACAGGGGCCCTAGAACAGAAAAAAATATTGCACCTGAGTGGGAGGAGAAGCTGGTGGCCTTTGAGGTGCCTACGTGAGAGAAGAGCCAGTGCCAGGATTCTGGCAAGAGCAGCCAGCTCAGCATGGCTCATGAGTGGGACAGCCATCGAGGAGTCCCTGCAGAGCCCCCCAGAGAAGGAGCTTCACCTTGGGACTTGGGACTCATTTTCAGGGACTTCATGTCCCTATAAAGCAATGCTGTATCAGACATAGAGACTCCCTGACAGAATGAAAAACAACACGTGCTGTTCAACGTGAGACTCCCATCCATCAGAAACGATTCAGTTTTGCCATTTCTCTGAGGTATGGAGACGGCAGTCCATCAGGAAGGGACCCTTTCCCTCGGCTCCGCCTCTCCACCGCTGCCACTGACTACTGTGCTGCTGCATGACTTTGCCTAAGAGTTCAGGATAAAGTAATGTTTATGATACATCCTGAAATTATTTTTGTGGGTTAGCATCCTTAGATTGCATTATGCTTTGGGGTTAAAAGTGTTAACTCTGCTATGTAGCTATTTCAAATAGATCACAAGTTCTTTTTTTTTTGATGCTCACCACTATACTAACGAGGATCAAATAGACCACAAGTTCTGCAATCCTGCTGAGATGTTTGTTCATTTCATAAAGTATAGGTGCTGGGAATCTCATAGGGTTGCAGGGGCTTCATGTCCCCTCTGAGGGGTTGACTGGAGGCCTGAGGAGCAGGAACACAGCTCAACTGAACTCCCCAGGCAAGCCGTATGCTTGCATCTGTCTGTCTCCGCCAGCGTGTGAGCTCCACATCCAAGACCAGGAGAATTTGGAGAGCTGACCCCAGACGTTGGTCTCAATGTTGGGAGGAACTTGGGAAAATCAAGGGGTGCTTTGGTCCTGTTATTGTGTCTGACACACAGTTAGAGGTGAATATCTGTGAATATTTAGGGGTTTAGAATGTACCTGTTTAAATGAAATGGCTCTGGAATGTGAAATAACTTTAGCTGTTGGCATCTAAGACAACAGAGGTGGCCAGGCATGGTGGCTCATGCCTCCCAGCACTTTGGGAGGCCAAAGCAGGTGGATCACCTGAGATTAGGAGTTCAAAACCAGCCTGACCAACATGATGAAACCCCATCTCTACTAAATACAAAAAATTAGCCAGCCATGGTGGTGGGCGACTGTATTCCCAGCTACCTGGGAGGCTGAGGCAGGAGAATCACTTGAACCTGGGAGGCGGAGGTTGCGGTGAGCCGAGATTGCACCACTGTACTCCAGCCTGGGCAACAAGAGAGAAACTCCATCTCAAACAAACAAACAAAACCAAACCTAAAGAAAAAAAGCAAACAAAAGTGTTCAATCAATTGGCTGCTGTGAGCAAAGTCCCCTGAGAATGGGGTCCAAGGCAGAAGTCTGGGGAAAGGTGTGTGTGGGTGGGCGGGGTAGACACAGATAGGGGCTGTGGAAGGAAGGGCTCCAGGACCTGCTCATGGGCCGTCATGAGTCTTTGGACTATTTATAGCCTGTGACCTCAGATGAGTCATCCCTATGATTCAGTTTCCCCATTTCTCTGAACTATGGAGACGGCAGTCGGTCAGGAAGGGACCCTTTCCCTCGTCTCCGCCTCTCCACCACCGCCACTGCCGTCACCAGCCCCCTCGCTCTGCCCACATGGTAGCCCAGGATGCCCAGGGCTAAGGGCTTGACATAGATGACACCTAATATAATTTCACAGCCTTGGGACACAGCTGTTCTTGTTGCATCCACTTCGCAGAAGGGGAAAGTGAGCCTTACAGAGGCTAAATAACGTGCCCGACGTCATACACCAGGGATGGGTGGATGCCGGCTGGTGACCCGGCCACCCTGCCTCACACTTGGTTGGCCAGGGTTTCACTGCTAAATCCATCTGGGTCAGGGGTTAGCAACTAACTTTTTCTGCAACAGGTAAATATTTTAGGGCTTGAGGGGCATATGGTCTCTCCTCCTCCTTCTCTCCTCCAAGACTTTCTCTTGTTATTCCACACTTTAAAAATGTAAAAACCAGGCCGGGCGCGGTGGCTCACGCCTGTAATCCCAGCACTTTGGGAGGCTGAGGCGGGTGGATCACGAGGTCAAGAGATCGAGACCATCCTGGTCAACATGGTGAAACCCCGTCTCTACTAAAAATACAAAAAATTAGCTGGGCACAGTGGCGCGTGCCTGTAATCCCAGCTACTCAGGAGGCTGAGGCAGGAGAATTGCCTGAACCCAGGAGGCGGAGGTTGCGGTGAGCCGAGATCGCGCCATTGCACTCCAGCCTGGGTAACAAGAGAGAAACTCCGTCTCAAAAAAAGAGAAAAAAAAAAAAATGTAAAAACCAGCTGGGCATGGTGGCTCACGCCTGTAATTCCAGCACTTTGGGAGGCCTAGGGAGGCTGATCGTTTGAGGTCAGGAGTTTGAGACCAGCCTGGCGAAACCCCATCTCTACTGAAAATACAAAAATCAGCTGGGCGTGGTGGTACATGCCTGTAATCCCAGCTACTTGGGAGTCTGAGGCAGGAGAATTGCTTGAGCCGGGGAGACGCAAGTTGCAGTGAGCCGAGATCATGCCACTGCACTCCAGCCTGGCTGGCAGAGCGAGACTCTGTCTCAAAAAAAAAAAAAAAGGGAAAAACCATTCTTAGCTAGTGAGCTGTATGTAGCAGACTGCTGGCTGGATTTGGTCTGAAAGCCAGAGTTTACTCACCCCTGATAACAGGAAAGCAAAAAAATGCAAATTGCTACAGGCTGGTATGCCTCCCCAGATTTCAGAGGCTTTCTAAAACTCACTCAAAGAATCCTGGGTGCTGGAGGGTGGCAGGGCTACCTGTGTGGCCCAGGTTGGTGTTAGTTTTACTGAGGACCTACTAGGGTATGGGAACCATGGTGTCTCTCCCATGGCCGCTGTTCCTATGGGCAGTTACTGCCCCTCACAATCATCCCTCTGTGTCCTACTCTCTGTGGGGGGTCACTGGGGGCTCAGCTTCTCCACCCTGTCACCATCCTGGCCTCGCCTTCCTTTCTCCTGGGACTTCTGTTCTTGGTTAAGTGAGGCTGGACGGGCCCAGCTGTGGCCCCTGGCTGAGCTGCAGAGGAAGCTGAGAGGACCCACTATTAGCATCTTTTGGCCAGGCTGCCTTGGTGGCCAGCGTGGGATGGGAGATGCTGAGGCAGAAACAGAGGAGAGGAGGTGGGAGCTCTGCAGCTGGAGGGAGGAGTTCCATGGGCTGGGCAGGAAGCTGGGAAACCTCTTTGTTTCTAAGGCTCCTCAGAGTTAAGGAAGTTTGGGAAAGGAGTAAACACAGGGATTCTGCATGTGTGTGGGGCTGCATGTGCGTGTGTTGTGCCTGTGCCTCTTCAGAGAGGCAGTGTGGAAGGCACAGCGGCCTGGTTCTAGGCAATGCACAAAATTAAACCAGGTCTGAACCTGGGATCGAGTCCCAACACCACCACTGACCAACTATGGGAACCAGGTCCAGGTCTTCAACCTCTCAGACACTCACTTTCCTCATCTGTCAAATGGAAATAGCAATATCTCAGCAGGTTGTTGTAAAGCTTACAAAGTAACATGATTTATCGAATCCTTCCTACAGGCCAGGCACTGTGCTAGGCGCTTTCTATATTCAGTTGATCCTCATCACTCACACATTCTGTATTTAAAAATTTGTCTACTCCAAACAATTTACTTGTATTGCCAAAATCAACACTCACAGTGCTTGCATGGCCATCCATGAACACAGAGCAGAGAAAAATTTGAGTGGCACATTCCTAGCAGAGGCTGAACAAGGCGACAGTCTGCCTTCTTGTTTCAGCTCATGCCGCAAACAAGTGTCCTTTTCAAGGTCTGTTTGGTACCATGTGCTTTGCATTTTTCTGCTGCGTGTTGGTGATTTTGCTGTTTAAAATGGTCCCAGCATCATGCTCAAGTGCTGTCCAGAGTTCCTAAGTGATAGAAAGCTATGTCTGGTAGTTAAGCTTCATGCAGGCATGAGTTATAGTGCTGTTGGCCATGAGTTCTATGTGAATTAATCAACAATGTATATTAAATAATGCATCGTTAAACAGAAACACACATAAGAAAAGGTTGTGCATTGATCTGTTGATGAAAATGTTGTGACCAGAGGCTCACAGGAACCTTGCCTTGTATCTCCCTTAGGAGCACTGGTTTGGCATTCACTAATTCAGCATTTGCAGTGACTTCATAAAACACAGCTACTGTGAATAATGAGAATTGACTGTCTTGGCCGGGCACAGTGGCTCACGCCTGTAATCCCAGCACTTTGGGAGGCGAGGTGGGTGGATCACCTGAGGTCAGGAGTTTGAGACTAGCCTGGCCAACATGGTAAAATCCCGTCTCTACTAAAAACACACAAAAAACTAGCTGGATGTAGTGGTAGGCACCTGTAATCCCAGCTACTCGGGAGGCAGAGGCAGGGGGATCACTTGAACCCAGGAGGAGGAGGTTGCAGTGAGCCGAGATGGCACCACTGCACTCCAGCCTGGGCAATAAGAGTGAAACTCCATCTCAAAAAAATAAAAAGAAAAAAGTAAAAAAAAATTGACTATATTAACTCATCTTTTGAAAATTTTGTTTTATATATATATATATATATATATATATTTTTTATTTTGAGACGGAGTTTCGCTCTTGTTACCCAGGCTGGAGTGCAATGGCATGATCTCGGCTCACCGCAACCTCCGCCTCCTGGGTTCAGGCAATTCTCCTGCCTCAGCCTCCTGAGTAGCTGGGATTACAGGCACGCGCCACCATGCCCAGCTAATTTTTTGTATTTTTAGTAGAGATGGGGTTTCACCATGTTGACCAGGATGGTCTCAATCTCTTGACCTCGTGATCCACTCACCTTGGCCTCCCAAAGTGCTGGGATTACAGGCATGAGCCACCGTGCCCGGCCCTATTTTTATACATTTTTTTGTGGAAACAGGGTCTTGATATGTTGCCCAGGCTGATCTCGAACTGGGCTCAAGCAGTCCTCCCACCTCAGCCTCCCAAAGTGCTGAGATTACAGGCATGAGCCACCACACCTGGTCGTATTCACTTATCTATTCATCACAACCACCATAGCAGGTGGGTGCTCTGCTGTCATTATTGTCTAGATTTCACTGAGGCACCGAGGCACAGAGAAGCTGTCTAATTTGTCTGAGGCCATGTGGATGGCAGAGCTGGAATCAACGCCAGGCAGTGGGCCCTTGAGGGTCCCCTAGCTACTCCTGAATTAGGGCAACAAGCAGAAAGTCTTAGGGCAGCCCCTATGCATCATTCACACTCATCAATGCTCTGCCACTCGGGGGGCCCCATGGCCGTGGGATTAGACAGTCCCTCAAGTCCCTTCCACTTGGATATTCTAAGGTCCTGCAATTTTTGCCTGCTCTTGCAAGCTGCTCTGCACATAGGAGCTGGCTGGGTCTGCAGGCCTGCAGCAGGGAGCTGCAGCTTCAGCACTGGACATTGGGATGGATGAGCTGCAGGCATGGCAGGGAGGCTGTTGGGGTGGATGATGCCGAGGGCTTAAGAGGACCTTGGATGTCATGTCTCTTGGTTGTGCTGGTGTGCTTTGAGCTGGGGGTGGCTGGGAGGGGAAGGATGGCTTCTTTTTTTTGTAGATGTGCAACTGAAGCTCAGAGAGCTTTCCCAACATGACAGGACACTGTGGGATTGACCAGGAACAGATTGACCAGGGATGATACTAAAAATATTAAGCAGTGGTGTGGCACAGATACAAGCTGATCATCACAGATGCTGTCGTGGACATGGAGGCTGTCTGCACGGGGGGATGTTGGCTGAGTCAGGCCTGGTCCCAGGCCCCGTCCTGGCTGCTCTGCCCTGTCCCTTTTCCTCCATATCACACTGATGTGCAGGACTGGAGCAGATTTTTCTGTCTACGAGAGTGATGAGATTGTCTGTGTTCTATCAAGTCACACCCATCTTTAGCTACTGTCTTTTTTTTTTTTTTTTTTTTGAGATGGAGTTTTGCTCTCGTTGGCCAGGCTGGAGTGCAGTGGCGTGATCTTGGCTCACTGCAACCTCCACCTCCAGGTTCAAGAGATTCTCCTGCCTCAGCCTCCCAAGAAGCTGGGATTACAGGCATGCGCCACCACGCCCGGCTAATTTTTTGTATTTTTAGTAGAGACGGGGTTTCTCCCTGTTGGTCAAGCTGGTCTCAAACTCCTGACCTCGTGATCTGCCCACCTCACCTCGGCCTCCCAAAGTGCTGGGATTACAGGCCTGAGCCACCGCGCCCAGCCAGCTGCTGTCTTTCCTGAAAGCTTCTGGTGGTGGTGGTATCACATCACAGTAACTCCATTACTTCCTGCTAATGAGGGGTGAGAGCAAATATTTCTGGAGAGAAGGTCTGAGTTCAGATCCCAGCATTCATCAGTCTGTGGACCTGTGCTAATCACCTCACTTTGCTAAACCCTGGTTTTTCTATGGATAAAATTAAATTAAACTACCTACTTCATGGAATATTGTGAAGACCAAGTACAATTATCTGGGTGACCATGCTTCATATGCTGAAGAAGTGTGTGCATAAAATGAAGGGGATTTATACCAGAGGTTGCAATTTTTTTTGAATTGCAGACATATGTGAAAAATCAGACTTGGCAATGACCTTGAGCAGTGGGCTATAAATAACTCCCACATGCTTAGCGTTCCAAAAATGGAACACTAGTCACAAAATTAAGCTGAGCTGTGTCCTGAGAGGCTCACACAGGGAATAGGAATCTGACACTATGGTTAGATGGAACTGTGCAGGCCATTCCTGTGCCAGAGTGCTAGCCGTTTCCCTAATTCTCCCCCTTTTTTTTTTCCCGGGACAGGGTCTCACTCTGTCACTCAGGCTGGAGTGCAGTGGTATGATCTCGGCTCACTGCAGCCTTGACCTTCCAGGCTCCAAGTGATCCTCTCACTTCAGCCTCTCTAGTAGCTGGGACTATGGGCACACGCTACTACACCCAGCTATTATTTTTTATTTTTTGTAGTGACGGGGTTTTACTATGTTGCCCAGGCTGGTTTTGAGATCCTGGGCTCAGGTGATCCCCTCACCTTAGCTTCTGAAAGTGTTGGGATTACAGGTGTGAGCCACCATGGCTGGTCCCAAATTCACCTTTTTTTCTACCTTAGTCACTGATCTAGTTAAGGACATGACTCCCCAGAATAAAATCTCTATTTCTTGGGCTCCTTTACACCCAGGGTGGCCTCAGGGCCAAGTTCTGGCCAATAGGATGTGAGCAGAAGGGTTGAGGGCAACTTCTGGGTATTTCCTTAAAGGGCAGGGGCCTCCTTCTTCCATTCCTCCCTCCCCGAAGCTCCATCCCTGTACCCCCACCCCACCTTCCTCATTCTGGCCATCCAGAGTGCAGATGTGGTGATGGGCTGTCTGAGCCCATGAGATGCTGCCAGCCTCCCAGGGTGGAACTGCTGAGGCTGGCTCTCTGCCTTGTGAAGCTGCTCTGCAGCCCTGGACTACTCACATTCAGAGAATTCCATGAGGGAGAAACACGTCCTAGCTCATTTCCTCATGGGTGTTTGGGGCCTGTTGGACCATGTAATAGCGAACCCCACAGAGACTTATGCTGCTTCTCAACCAGCGACTTACTAATGTGCTGCTTTTGCTCAAGGATGGGAGTTGAAGCTGGGAAGTGGGGAGGGGAGGTGGGTGCAAGAATACCCTTGAGAAGGGGAAGGAAGTCATCAGGCTTGTTGGATTAGGCACACAGACTTTGAGGGGGAGGCAGGACTTTAGGAATGTCCACAGTGTAAAATTCCTTCTTCCCCTACCGGCTCCCCCACATCTCCTTCTCTTCCTTGCTCCCCTCCTCTCTCTCTGATCATCGTCCTGGCCCTGCACCTGCTCCACGTCCCTGAGAATATGGTGAGGAAGAATGAGACCGATTTCCGCCTTGCAGGCTGGCTATGATCCAGACTCAGGGCTCTCAGGTCCCAAACCCAGGGCCATCCTCCATCCTTCTCTCTCATCTGTCCCATGAAGACTTCGTCAGCACATCCTGCCAGAGCTAGTTCAAAATATGACCAGATCACCCATTTCCACACCTCCTCTCCTGCTCTAAGCCCCCATCATCTCCTCCCTAAACTTTTCTTTAGTCCCTAACGGCTCCCCATGCTTCCACCCTCATCTCCACCCCCACCAACCCAGTCTGTTCTCAACAGAGCACCCAGAATGATTTCCTTAAAATGTAAATCAGACCGTGTCACTTCTCCACTCGACTTTCCAGTGGTCCCCATCTGTCAGGCGACACTCCAAATTCCTTTCATGGCCCCCAGGGCCCTACCTGATGCTCCCTCCTTGCTCTTCCCCATTTCACTTAGGGGTGCCTAGAGCACAGCAGGCACGCTCCTGCCTCAGAGCACTGGTGTGCAGCCCACTTTGCCTACGTACTCTACTCCAGGGCTTGTCTATCGTATCAGGTCTCTCCTCAAGTGGCACCTGTCGCAGAGGCCCTCCAGGGCTACTCTGCATAAATACCACCCACTCTTGTCACTTGCTGTCCCCCTTACCTTACTTTATTGTCTTCCTAGCCCTTATCGCCATCTGATTTATATTTGCTTTCTTGTTTTTCGACTTCCTCCCCCCACTGAGTGTAAGTTCTTTGAGTGTCTTGTCTGGCAGTCTGTACTTTCACTGTTGACAGCAATGCAGCAAGCACACAGCCGGGGCTCAGTAGACGCTTGCTGGACGCTGAGTGGCGGGTGCTGGATGGGCGGCTGTGCAGAGCCCAGAAGCAGAGCCACCCCTGCCTGAGGTTCAGAGGAGGGATGGCTGGACCTGAGACTCGGAGGGGGACAGGGAAGGAGTGGTTGGCCCGGGTCTGTAAGATGGCCACCAGGCCAGCTAGGCCGTTGCTCTGACCTCAGTTCTGGAGAGTTCGGATTGGAGGCAAGGGAATGGGCAGGAGCTAAGGGATGGATGTTTCCATGAATCATGCAACTTTGCCCAGAGAGGTCAGAGGAGTAAGGCAGGGGTTAGAGGGAAAGACAGCATTAGATGGAAGGTTCTGGTAGCAGGGGAGGGGCTGGGGGCGAGGAAAGGGATGGGCGTGTGAGTTCTGGCTTAGCCTTTTCCAGACTTTGTGGCTGCTGCAGTCCCAGAGTCTGCCAGGCCCTGCTGTCTGCTTCCTGGCCTGGCCGTTTGTTTATTTGACCAGTAGTTTGGGCAGCCGTGGGCTTCTCTTGCTGACCTCCAGAGGAGGAATTAAGTAAATACTGGCTTTCAGGTGCAGGAACTAAAACTGTACAGGAAATGTTGAGGTGCCAGCAGCAGGAGGGCCAGTCCTGGGCTTCCCCTGCCAGGGGGCCTTGGAGCAGATACCCACTCTGCTCTTTCTCATCTCCACCTCCTGTGGGAGTGAAGTGGGCTTCCTGTGCTTTCCAACAGAAACTTTACTTGGTTCTTCGCAGCCAGCATTCATTCATTCACTTAGTTGGCAAATACTTGTTAAGTACTCCATGCCACCAATGAGCTAGGAATACGGACAACCTTGGTGTAGTTCATCGTTAATGTTCATAGCCTCCCTTTCCTCCTTTCACTCATAGAACCTTTCCTCAAGGGGAGAGGCTGGTTAATGGATACAAAGTTACAGCTAGATGAGCAGAATAAGCCCTACTGTCCTGTACCACTGTAGGGTGAATGTAGTTAACAATTATTTCAAGTATATTTTCAAACAGCTGGAAGGAAGGATTTTGAGCGTTCCCAGCACAAAGAAGTGATGGGTGTTCAAGATGATAGATATGCTAATCACCCTGTTCTGATCATTACACATCATACGAACGTATCAAAAGACCACTTTGAATCCCATAAAAATGGACAATGATTGTCAACCAAAAACGAAAGAGAAAAAAACACCGAATGTCTTTCCCCACATCAATTTCGTGTCTTAGCCTGGTGCTGTGTGCTGATAAATGTTTAACAAGTGGCCCTTTGGAAGAAAAGCCATGATCTGTAGTGTTTGCCAATTTCCACAGTGTAACTACTTCCAGCATGTCAGATTTCATGCTACCCATGTGCTGTTACTCAATGGAAACCTGGGAAGACTTGCACAGTAGCACACCATTGTGTGTCATTTCCATCACACAGATACAGACATTGGTATGGATAACATCCGGGGTATAGATAATAATAAAATGTAAAATAATTAGAAAGTATGAGTTTTGAGTCATTATTATCTCTGTCTTAAGTGTAACTTATTTTATTTGATTATAAATTCTTTAATATTTAATAATCAATGTATTTAACAACAGACTCACAAAATTCCTGAAAATGTAACATTTAGCTCTGTAAGCCAGGATGAGACGGCTCTAGCACATCACTGCCTATAAGCTTGCTGGAAATGCAGATTCTTAGGCTCCACCAGCTCTACTGAATCAGAATCTGATTTTTAACATTTGTAACAATACCCTCAGGTAATCCACATACATTATACATTAGAGTTTAAAAAGCATGCCCTAGAGGAAATAACTGTTTATTATGTCACTGATATCTTTTTAGATCTTTTCAACAACACAGATTTTTTTTTTTTTTTTTTTTTTTTTTTTTAAGATGGAGTCTTACTCTGTCACCAGGCTGGAGTGCAGTAGCTTGATCATGGCTCACTGCAACCTCCAGCTCCCGGGTTCAAGAGGTTCACCTGCCTCAGCCTCCTGAGTAGCTGGGACTATAGGCGCACACCACCATGTCCATCTAATTTTTGTATTTTTAGTAGAGACGGGGTTTCACAGTGTTGGCGAGGATGGTCTTGATCTCTTGACCTCGTGACCCTCCCACCTTGGCCTCCCAAAGTGCTGGGATTACAGGCGTGAGAAGCTGTGCCTGGCCCAGATGTGTGTATGTTTAAAAATTTTGTTTTTAACAAAAAATAAGGTCACACTGTAAATGTTTTGCAGGGTTTTGTTTCGTTTTTAACTTAGAAACATGTCTGATATTCTTCCATGTCAGTCTATGGAGATCTCATTATTTTTAATGTCTCCATAGTATTTTAGGACATGAGTAAATCATGATAAAAAAAATAATCTCTTGCTGGGTGCAGTGGCTCATGCCTGTAATCCCAGCACTTGGGAGGCTGAGGTGGGTAGATCACTTGAGGCAAGGAGTTCGAGACCAGCCTGCGTGACATCAAAACCCCGTCTCGGCCGGGTGTGGTGGCTCAAGCCTGTAATCCCAGTACTTTGCGAGGCTGGGGCGGGCGGATCACGAGGTCAAAAGATGGAGACCATCCTGGTCAACATAGTGAAACCCCGTATCTACTAAAAATACAAAAATTAGCTGGGCGTGGTGGCACATGCCTGTTGTCTCAGCTACTCTGGAAACTGAGGCAGGAGAATCGCTTGAATCCAGGAGTCGGAGGTAGTAGTGAGCTGATATTGCGCCACTGCACTCCAGCTGGGGCAAAAAGAGAAAGACTACTTCTCAAAAACAGAAACAAAAAACCCGTCTCTACAAGAAATACAAAAATTAGCTGGGTGTAGTGGCTCGTGCCTGTAGTCTCAGCTACTTGGGAGGCTGAGGTGGGAGGATCACTTGAGTCTGGAGAGGTTGAGGCTGCTGTGACCTGTGATCCTGCCACTACACTCCAGACTGGGTAACAGAGAGAGGCCCTGTCCCCTCCTCCCAAAAAACTCTCTCTGAATGAACACATATCATTTTCCCCTTTTGCTTCAAGAAACCTTATAATTAAAAAGAAGGTTTCCTTCAACTTTCTTTCAACTTCCTTATCAAAATACACCTTAAAAAAATTTCTGGGCTGGGCGCAGTGGCTCACACCTGTAATCCCAGCACTTTGGGAGGCTGAGGCGGGTGGATCACCTGAGGCTGGGAGTTTGAGACCAGCCTGACCAACATGGGGAAACCCCATCTCTACTAAAAATTCAAAATTAGCCAGGTGTGGTGGTGCACGCCTGTAACCCCAGCTACTCAGGAGGCTGAGGCAGAAGAATTGATTGAAGGTTGCAGTGAGCTGATTGTACCACTGCACTCCAGCCTGAGCGACAGAGTGAGACTCTGTCTCAAAAACAAACAACAAACAAACAAAAAACCAAAAACCTTCTGAAAGTTAATTTATATCAAAGGGTTAGTGGCTGGCAATAATAGTGTTACAGTGTTTTCCTTCCTCCCCAGATTTAAACAGTTTAATTACATTTTATCAATATTTATTGAGCTATTTTATGCATAATGTTCTGAAGAAGCTGCTAGGGAATACAAAGAAGTTAGACGCAGGCCTGACCTTCACGGACTGACAGCCCTCCAAAGGGAATGCAATAATCATGAAATGAGGTAGGACATATAGATACAGGACTGTTCTAAGCAGCTTTAGTGCCTTAAGGACATCAGAGAAGGGAGGGGAAAAAACGTTAACTAAGATACTGGGTGCTACTGGTGACATTAGCAGATGGCTGAGTGGGGAGGTGTCCGCCCTGTCCTCAAACCACAACAGGCAGTCTTAGGCTAAGGGCTGGTGGAGGTGGGGTAGGATCAAAAGAGAGCCAGGGGCCAGGCAGTATTTCTACAGGGTGGAGCGGGTACCCTTTTCTTCACTACCACCCTAAAGGGAGAATTTTTTCCCCCTGCCCTTGTTTTTCTCCAGCCCTAACCTCTGGTTCCTTTACCTCCGAGAACCCTGATCCCCAAAGATGATAGCGGTTCTGCTTGGTTCCTGTCTGAGCCGGCAGGCTGGATCTGGGAGATTCTGGCGGGGCCCTGTTCTTCCGCTCTGGTGGGAATCTGATTGTGATCAGCATTGGGCTGTACGCCAGAGATGGCTGCAGCCCTGAGCCTGACCTGGCCCGCCTTGGTGCTACCCGCCACCCCTCACGTCTTCCCTTCTGGCTCCTTGCACGTCGCTGGGCAGTCCGTGAACCTTGACTCTCCATCAGTGAGCTGTGTGGCACTGGGCAAGCCTCTCCCTTTCTCTGCCTCCCAGGATATAGAATGAGCTTCCACCTTTTGGCTTGATTCTCCTTTGCGCCTTGCCCATCCAGGCTTCCAGCCGAATATAGCAGCTCAAGTCAAATTCAACTGGAAACTGGCTGCTGAAAGAGCTCATCTTTCACCCTCTCTAACTGTCACTAAGTGGGGGCTGTTTTCTTTCAGGGAGTTTTTTTTTCTTTTAAAATTTAATATATATAATAATAATAAATGCAAAGTATGTATTATGAGACATGCAAACAAAATGAACTTCTGTGAACATACTACCCCATCTAAGAATCAGAACATTAGCAACAGGGTTGCATGTGTCTACGTGTTCTTTCCTGTTCTGCATGCCTGCCTCCTCTGAAGAGATAGCTATTATCCTAAGTTTTTGTGTTTGTTACTTCCTTACTTTAAAAAAGTAGTTTCATCAGCTGGGCATGGTGGCTCATGCCTGTAATCCCAGCACTCTGGGAGACTGAGGCAGGTGGATCACCTGAGGTCAGGAGTTCAAGACCAGCCTGACCAACGTGGCAAAACCCCATCTCTACTAAAAATTACCTGTGGCATGTGCCTGTAATCCCAGCTACTCTGGAGGCTGAGGCAGGAGGATAGTCTGAACCTGGGAGGCGGGGTTGCAGTGAGCTGTGCCATGGCACTCTAGCCTGGGCGTCTCAAAAAAAAAAAAAAAAAGCAGCTTCATCACGTTTATATCCACAGACTTTACCTGTTTACTTCTGCTGGTTTTTGAGCTTTGTAAAAATGGTGTCATATTGTATATAGTTTTTTTTTTTTGGTTGTGATAAACGGTAATGCTATGAGTATTCTTTCATAAATCTCTGTATGCAAAAGTTCCCATGCACCAGCGTTTCTCCTGGAGAAGTGGAATTGATGAGTTCTAGGGCATATAAATGCTCAAGTTCACAGACAATTTTGCCAATTTCCAATCCCACCAGCAGTATATGTAAGAGTTCTCTGACAATGAATAACTGATTATTCCAGCATCGTTTACTGAACGGCCCAACTTTTCCCAATTGATCTACAATGTCACCTCTGTTATCTATCACCTCTGCCAACATGGTGAAACCCTGTCTCTGCCAAAAATACAAAAATAATCTGGGCTTGGTGGCAGACGCCTGTAATCCCAGCTTCTTGGGAGGCTGAGGCAGGAGAATCACTTGAACCCAGGAGGTGGAGGTTGCAGTGAGCCGAGATTGTGCAGTGAGCCAAGACAGTGCTACTGCACTCCAACCTGGCGACAGAGCAAGACTCTGTCTCAAAAAATAAATAAAATAAAATAAAATAAACTTAAAATTTCTATATATCTGTGGGTCTGCTTTTTTGGCTTTTAACCCAATTCACTGATTAATTTGTCTATACCTGCAATAATATTATTCAGTTTAAATGCTATAGCTTTATAAGACATTCTGATGTAGGGTAAGTCCTGCCATCTCATTGTTTTCTTTGAAGAGTAAATTGGCTATTTCTGGCCCGTTGCATTTTGGCCTGTTGTATATATCAGAATCAACTTGTAATTTTGATTGGCATTGTATTGAGTCTATATCTCAATTTATGCAGTAATGACATTGTTATGATATTGAGTCTAAATATCCAGGATATAACTGTCAAAGTATTTAGGTTTTAATGTCTCCTAATAAATATTTAATTTGTTCTTATGTATTCTGAGCATCCATTTTTATGTACCTTATAGTTTTGAGGTATGTTACATGAGTTTTTTTATAATTATATTTTCTCACTGTTGCTGGTATATACAGAAGTAGTGGGTTTTCAAATATTCATCTCATATCTAATGTTGGCAAAGTGTCTATTGATTTCCAATATTTTATGTATAGATTCTTTTGGGACAATAATATTGCATGTCACTAATGAGAGTTCTGTTTATTTCTGATCTTTATGATTTTCATTTATTTTTCTTCTCTTGTTGCATTGTCCAGAATTTCCAGTGTAGCTTGAATGGAAGAGGCAAGAGTTGGGATATTTTTCTTGTTTTTTATTTTTAAGGGAACTATTCTCCCATTTCTTACATGTCCTTATTAGAATGATGAGTCACACATGTTTTGTTAATTAGGTTAAATTATTATTATTTTTGTTACTAGTTTACTAAGAGTTTTTATGACCCATAAGTAAATCTGACAAATGCTTTTTCTGCAGCTATGGAGATGCTTATTTTTTTACCTCTTAATTCGTTAATGCAGTATATGATAATTATACAATTTTAAATGGGAAAACCACCCTTAAATTTATGGGATAAATTAAACTTGGTCATAATGCACTCTCTTTTTTAAAGAAAATGGTTGGATTCACTTGCTAGTATTTTGTTTAGAACTTTTGCACCTTGCTCATGAGTAAGTTTTGCCAGGGATTTTCTTTCTCTTATACTGCTTATTCTGGTTTTGGAGTCAAAATTATATTGAATTCATTGTCTGAATTAGAGCTAATTTTCTTTGTGGCAGAGTCCATTGGTGGTTCTCTAAGGGATATTCTGGCCTTCTAACTTTAACAACAAAACCCCAGTTTTTGGCTGGATATGAAGCTGAAGATTATATTTCCCAGTCCCCCTTATAGGTAGATATGGCCATGTGATTAAGTTTTGACCAGTTTCCCTTCATCAGCACCATCGTCAGTCGATTCTTTGTCCTTTTGAGTCCTGAGATTTATGATTCCAGCTTTGAGAAATAGGTCTTTGAGGGCATTTGTTTCTAACAGTGATTAATTTCATTAAAACTAGAAACAAAGGCCGGTGTGGTGGCTCATGCCTGTAATCTCAACACTTTGGGAGGCCGAGGTGGGCGGATCACAAGGTCAGGAGTTTGAGACCAGCCTGGCCAACATGGTGAAACCTGTCTCTACTAAAGATACAAAATATTAGCTGGGCATGGTAACGCGAGCCTGTAGTCCTAGCTACTCAGGAGGCTGAGGCAGGAGAATTGCTTGAACCCGGGAGGCAGAGGTTGCAGTGAGCCGAGATCGCGCCACTGCACTCCAGCCTGGTGCCTGGCAACAGAGTGAGACTTCGTCTCAAAAAAAAAAAAAAAAGAATTACACATACACACACCCCCTGGCTACTTTGGGTAAAAGAGTGCCAGAGAGAGTTAGTCACTTTCTCAAGATGGAGGAGGAAGTAGGTAGAGCCTCAGATGTCCAGGACTCTGACTGTGACTTTTTGTTTTCAAGGCAAGAGTCTTGCTGTGTCGCCCAGGCTGTAGTGCAATGGCGTAATCTCCACTCACTGTAACCTTTTCCTCCTGGGTTCAAGCAATTCTCCTGCCTTAGCCTCCTGAGTAGCAGGGATTACAGGGATGCACCACCATGCCCTGCTAATTTTTGTATTTTTAGTAGAGACAGGGTTTCACCATGTTGGCCTGGATGGTCTCGATCTCCTGACCTTGTGATCCACCCACCTTGACCTCCCAAAGTGCTGGGATTACAGGCGTGAGTGAGCTACTGTGCCCGGCCGGTCCTATTTAGCTGTGAGACCTGATGCCTCCGCTTTGGGATTTGGGAGCTGAGCAATAAGGAATATTGGACTGAATTGGGAAAAGGCAGTGGGAGCAGACAGCACTGGGCCAGGAGTCAGAGGGCAAGGAGGGAGCATGGGCTGTTCCACTACCTTGCTGTGTGGCCTCTGGCAAGTCACTTTGTTACAGGACCCCACCATTCACCCAAAGGTAGCTGCTGGGTCAGGGTTTCGGCACTATAGTCCCTTCTGTGGTCTCCAGAAATATGTTACAGGAAAGGGATCCTGATCCAGACCCTGAGAGAGGGTTCTTGGATCTCAAGCATGAAAGAATTCAGGGTAAGTATGCAGTGCAAAGTAAAAGCAAGTTTATTAAGAAAGTAAAGTGGTGAAAGAACAGCCACTCCATAGACAGAGCAGGACATAAAGTTAGAGGAGGATCCCATCCACCCTAGGTCCATGCTTGTATATATGGGGAGAGGTGCTCTGCTACAAGGTTTGTGATAAAGCATTAACTTTGTTTCTTCCTTCCTTTCTTTCTTTTCTTTCCTTCCTTCCTTCCCTCCTTCCTTCCTTCCTTCTTTTCTCTCTCTCTCTTTCTTTCTTTCTTTTCCTTCCTTCCTTCCTTCCTTCCTTCCTTTCTTCTTTCTTTCTCTCTTTCTCTCTTTTTTCTTTCTCTCTTTCTTTTTTCTTTCTCTCTTTCTTCACTTTCGGCGTCGCCTGGCCTGGCCTGGGCTTGCCTCGGCTGGCCTGGCCTGGGCTTGGCTGGCCTGGCCTGGCCTCTGCTGGCCTGGGCTCGGCAGGCCCAGCCTCGGGTGTCCCGGCCTCAGCTGGCCTGGCCCAGCCTCGGCTGGCATGGCCTGGGCTCGGCTGGCCCAGTCCGGTCTGGCCTGGGCTCGCCCGGTCTGGCCTGGCTGGCCTGGCCTGGGTTCCGTGGGCCGGGGCTCTGCTGGCCCGGCCTGGGCTCGCCTGGCCTGGCCTCGGGTGTCCTGGCCTGGGCTGGCGTGGCCTGGGCTCTGCTGGCCTGGCCTGGGCTCGCCTGGCCTGGGCTCGGCTGGCCTGGGCTCGGCTGGCCTGGGCTTGGCTGGGCTCGGCTGGCCTGGCCTGGGCTCACCCTGCCTTGCCTCGCCCTTTTGATGGAGTCTCTCTCCATTGCCCAGGCTGGAGTGCAGTGGCAAGATCTCGGCTCACTGTAAACTCTACCTCCCGGGTTTAAGCAATTCTCTGCCTCAGCCTCCTGAGTAGCTGGGATTGCAGGCACATGCCACTACACCTGGCTAATTTTTGTATTTTTAGTAGAGACAGAAGTTTTACTATGTTGGTCAGACTGGTCTTGAATTCCTGACCTCGTCATCCACCTGCCTCGGCCTCCCAAAGTGCTGGGATTATAGGTGTGAGCCATCATGCCTGGCCAGAACTGATTTTCCTAATTACTATATTTTGCAAGAATTGATATTATTATCTTTAAAGTAAAATTAGGAATACATTTGCTCTCCAGCTATCGGGATATCTAGACATGTCCAAGTCTGTGTCTGTTTTGTAAACATGATAATTTTTTTCCCTTAACCATAAACATGTGGAGGCTAGAAATGCCTTTCTGAGAATGCAGCCCAGCAAGTCTCAGCTTCATTTTCTTAGCCCTCACTCAAAATGGAGTTGCTCTGGTTCGAATGCCTCTGACAACTTTACTGAGCATTCACTTCTTCATCTGCAAATTGGGAACAATACTGCTCGTTCTTGCCAAAACTGAAAAGCACCGCAGAAAGAAGTAACGTTTTATCTGACCCTGTCCTACCTCTCCAGCCCCATTGTCCACCCTTCGTCCCCTCTTTGTGTTCTGTGTTGCAGACACACAGGCTGTCTTTCAGAGCCTTAGTAGGTAGCTTCCTCCTGCAGCTGGGCCTTTGCACGTGCTATTCCCATGGTCTGAAGTGCGCCCACCATCCTTTGCCTGGTTTTACTCCTACTCGTCGTATAGAACTCAGTTCAGTTGTACCTCTTCGTGGTACAGCTGAGGGAGGACTTCTCTGCCCACAGCCCCTGGCCCCCTCAGTTTGGGTGGGAATTCTCTATTACATGCGTGCCTTCCTGGCATCCCGTGTCTTACTCTCATCACTGTTTGTAGTTACAGTTTGTTTGGATTAATGTCAGCCCTGTCAACAGATCATAAACTCCATGATGGCAGAGAATGACGTGTTTCACTCACCTTCGTATCCTAAGAGCCTAGCCCAGATACCAAATAAATATTACCGATTGCAGAGTAGGTCCAGGAATCTAGATTGCAGGGATCCTGAATTTAGGTTTCTGGATTAGGGTACTGAAAATGAGACACCCAGTAAGAAAAGTCTCCTCTCTGAATTAGCCCAGTGTTTGCACTTTTTTTCCCCTCCCTTTAGGCCAAGCTATACTATACTATGTAATGTATGTTGATGTCTGTATTTTTTTTTTTTTTGAGTTGGAGTCTCTCTCTGTTGCCCAAGCTGAAGTGCAGTGGTGCAATCTCAGCTCACTGCAACCTCTGCCTCCCAGATTCAAACAATTCTCCGGCCTCAGCCTCCTGAGTAGCTGGGATTACAGGTTTGCACCACCATGGCTGGCTAATTTTTGTATTTTTTAGTAGAGATGGGGTTTCACCATGTTGATCAGGCTGGTCTTGAACTCCTGACCTCAGGTGATCCGCCCACCTTAGCCTCCCAAAGTGCTGGGATTACAGGTGTGAGCCACTGCACCCAGCAGGAATATCATTTAATATGAGGTGTCTTGGTTTTAAGTATTTTAAAATTTCTCTTATGATTTATTTTTGATAAGTAATCCATGCATTATTCAGATGTGTGATTTAACATTTCCAAGTGTATGAGGATTTTAAAATCTTTTATAAGGACTTTTAAATTTAATTGTATTGTGGTCAGAGACTATGGTGTCTATGTTATCTAGTCTTTGAAATGTGTGAATTGTTTTATGTTGAGAATTGTGAGTAATCAATTTTTGCAAATGTTAGGGTGACCAACAATCCCAGTTTGTTTGAGACAGCAGGATTTGACAAATAACTTCTAGTACTAAAATGGGGAAAGTTCTGGGCAAACTGGGATGGGTTGGTATCTTATCCGTATCTAAGACTAATATGTATTCTCAAATTGTTCGGTGCAGAGTTCTCAATGTATGCATTGTATCAAGCTCATTTATTCTTTTTTAAAAACCAATGTTAAAAATTTTATTTGGAAATCGACATGCAGTTTGTAAGAAATATGGAGAAATCCATTATATCCTTTACACAGTTTCCCCCAAGAGTAAAACTGTTGTAGAATATCACAACAGGGAAATTCAGATTTCATCAGTTTTCCTTGTACTTGTTTATTTAGTTTTGTGCAACTTTATCACGTGTGTAGGTTCTTGTGTATCCACCACTGCAGTCGAGATACGGCCATCACAACAAATAAAGACCCCTCCTGTTGCTCACTTATTGTTACCAAAACACCAAGGGTTTGGTCTAGGTCTTGCTGCTTGAAGCACAGAAAGCCAATCACTGAGACAATGATTGTTGCCAAGGAGGAATGCTTTCATTGGGTGCTGTAGCCGAGGAGTGGAGACCAGACTCAGTCTCAAACCCATCTCCCTGACCTATGAAAAGCAGGGATTTATGTAGCAGGGAAGAAAGGTAACAATGTGTAGGAAAACAGGAACTAGGGCAGGGCAAGGAAACAATTATGATGAATGAGAGGTCCAGGCATTTCCTTGTCTGGATGTGGTGATCTGGTGAATTTCAGTTCTTTGATACTTTTTCTTAAAAGGTCTGAAAGTCCTTTCCTGAAGAAGGAACTCAGATAAAACACATATAAATCTTTCAAGCTTTAAGACGAGAAAAGAAAAAAAGAAACAAAGACTAGAAAAGTCAATTTCTACGTTTATCAAAACAATACAACAAAAAACCCAGCCTATTGGGTTGGTTTCATTATAACCACAACCACACTCCTCTCAGCCCCTCAGCCTCTCCCCTGTTTTTAGCACTTGGCAACTACTAATCTGTTCTCCATTTCTGTAATTTTACAGAAATGAAATCATATAGGATATAACCTTTGGAATTGGCTTTTTTTTTCCTCTCAGCATAATTCCCTGGAGAGTCATCTAGGTTGTATGTATCAATAACGTGTGTGTGTGTGTTTGCTGAGTAGTATTTCATGGTGTGGATGTACCACAGTTCATCCAATAAAGGACATTTGGGTTGCTTCCAGTTTTTGACTATTACAAATAAAGCTTCTGCCAGGCATGGTGGCTCATGCCTATAATCCCAGCACTTTGGGAGACTGAGGCAGTGGATCACGAGGTTAAGAGATTGAGACCATCCTGGCCAACATGGTGAAACCTCATCTCTACTAAAAATGCAAAAATTAACCAGGTGTAGTGGTGGGTGCCTGTAGTCCCAACTGCTTGGGGGGCTGAGGCAGGAGAATCGCTTGAACCTGAGAGGCAGAGGTTGTGGTGAGCTGAGATTGCACCATGGCACTTCGGCCTGGCAACAGAGCGAGACTCCATCTCTAAATAAATACATACATAAATAAATAAAGCTTCTGTGAACATTCACGTACAAGATTTAGCGTGAAACGGTTTTCATTTCTCTGGTATTGCCCAAGAATGCAATAACGGGATTTAACCATTGTTTTTTGTTTTTGTTTATTATTTTGAGAGGGAGTCTCACTCTGTCACCCAGGCTGGAGTGTAGTGGTGCTATCCTGGCTCACTGCAACCTCTGCCTCCCGGGTTCAAGCAATTCTCCTGCCTCAGTCTCCTGAGTAGCTGGAATTACAGGCGCATGGCACCATGCCTGGCTAATATATATATATTTTTTGAGATGGAGTCTCGCCCAGTGCAGTGGCTTGATCTTGGCTCACTGCAACCTCTGCCTCCTGGGTTCAAGTGATTCGCCTGCCTCAGCCTCCTGAGTAGCTGAGACTACAGGTGCTTGCCATAACACCTGGCTAATATTTTGTTTTTTTTAGTAGAGATGAGGTTTCACTGTGTTAGCCAGCATGGTCTCGATCTTTTGACCTTGTGATTTGCCCGCCTCAGCCTCCCAAAGTGCTGGGATTACAGGCGTGAGCCACAGTGCCTGGCCTGTTTTTGCATTTTTAGTAGAGACAGGGTTTTACCATGTTGACCAAGCTGGTCTTGAACTCCTGACCTCAAGTGATCTGTCTGCCTTGGCCTCCCAAAGTGCTGGGATTGCAGATGTGAGCCACCACACTGGTCTGTTGTTTGTTTTTTTGAGACAGGGTCTCACTCCATTGCCCAGGCTGGAATGCAGTAGTGCTGAGGTAAGAGGTGGGACCTTACTCTGTACCAGATTGAAGACTGGCTGAAACAGGGAAGAGGCAGGGAAAACACCTATCCTTAAGACAAGCCCACCAGTTGGCCCAGCATGGTGGTTCACACCTGTAATCCCAGCACTTTGGGATGCCAAGGCGGGCAAATCACTTGAGGTCAGGAGTTTGAGACCCCCTGGCCAACATGGTGAAACCCTGCCTCTACTAAAAATACAAAAATTAGCTGGGTATGGTGGTGGGCACCTGTAATCCCAGCTACTGGGAAAGTTGAGGCAGGAGAATCACTTGAACCCAGGAGGCAGAGGTTGCAGTGAGCCAAGATCATGACATTGCACTCCAGCCTGGGTGACACAGCGAGACTGTCTCAGGAAAAAAAAAAAAAAAGACATGCTCACCAGTGCCATGTTAGTTTACCATTGCCATGGCAACACCCAGAAGTTACCACCCCTTTCCATGGCAATGACCTGAAGTTACCACTATTTTTCTAGAAATTTCTGAATAACTCGTATCTTAATTTGCATGTAATTCAGTGAGTACACATATGACTGCAGATCTGCCCCTCAGTTGCTACTCTCAACACATTGCCTAGGGGTTAGCCCTGCTCTGTGGGAGCAGTCACAAAGTTGTCCCACAGCTGCCTCCATGAAGCTGTTTTCTTCTACCTCCAGCTGGCTCTTGAATTCTTTCCTGAGCAAAGCCAAGAATCATCCAGGGCTAAGCCCCAGTTTGGGAGCTCACCTGCCCTGCATCAGTGCAATCATAACTCACTGTAGCCTTGAACTTTGGGGCTCAAGTGATCCTCCTGCCTCAGCCTCTTGAGTAGCTGAGACTACAGATGTGTGCCACCACATCTGGCTAATTCTTTTTTTTTTTTTGTAGACATGAGGTCTCACTTTGTTGCCTAGGCTGATGATTGTTTTTAAAACTTCTATCTTTACTGCTTTTTTATCTGTTTGACACATGGATAATTGAGAAAGCCTTTTTGTTATTTTATTTATTTTTTATTTTTTTGAGATGGAGTCTTGCTCTGTCACCCAGGCTGGAGTGCGGTGGCGTGATCTTGGCTCACTGCAACCTCTGCCTCCTGGGTTCAAGCAATTCTCTCGCCTCAGCCTCCTGAGTAGCTGGGACTACAGGCGCGTGCCACAACACCAGGCTAATTTTTATATTTTTAGTAGAGATAGGGTTTCACCAGGTTTACCAACATGATCTCGACCGCCTGACCTCTTGATCTGCCTGCCTCGGCCTCCCAAAGTGCTGGGATTACAGGTGTGAGCCACCGCACCCAGCTGAAAGCCTTTTTGAAGTCAATTGTTGATTTATGCATTTTGAGGCTATTTTGTAAGATGCATGCAAATTTGAGTTGCTATAACTTTCTGTCTCTCAAATTAGAACACCAGGTCTTGAGATGGTGGTTCTGGGGTCAGGAATTCTGCTGTGCTACTGGGGCTAGGAATGCCCCCAGGTGTTATGGTCTGAGTCCTCTCTAACTCAATAGCAGCAATAATGTGGTGTCACTGTTACTGAGAACCTGGGAAGATTCGTCTGAAGTTGTGGTGTTCTTCTGACATTGTAGCGTGGGCATGTCCTCTCTATTCTGCTGATTGTGAAGGAAGTGGGCATGCTATTCTTGTGAAAGATGTCTGTCTCAAGAAGAAAGGAAGCAGAGGACAGCTTCCTCTCTGCTGGGGGCTAGAACTTTATGATGGGAGCTGGTCGTCTGGCCTGAGAAATACTGCTGTGTTTATTTATTAGGTGTGTACTGTCAAGAAAATTCTCTTTCCTGCAGAATTTACGTAAGAGAGATGCTACAAATATACAAGGAAAAGGCAAAGATGGGTCCTCCTAGAAAACCTTTCCTCCCCTGAGTTTCTTTTGCTTTTGTACTGGTTACCTGAAGAACTTACTTCTCAGAGGTCAACTTGCCCATCCCCCTGCCTGTAAGCAGCCCCGCCCCATGCGCCCCCAGAGGCCATGAACCCTTCCCCTGTGTGCTTAGCGTTGTTTACATCAGCCCATCTTTCAGGCCGTGTTCTAGTGGCCTCATACTGTGGCCCTCAAAAATCCCTTTTCCTTCCTTGAGCCTCACAGCATTAATTGTCTTCTCAATTATTTGGCAAAGCTGCCTTGGGACACCCTCCACGAGAGCAAGCAAGGGAACAAAGCTGTGTGGCATGATGCCGCTGCCTGTATTAATTTTCTATTGCTGCAGTGACAAATGACCACAAACTTAGTGACCTAAAACAACACAAATTTATCTTACACTTCGTAATTGTAAGAAGCACGAATTGGGTCTAAATCCAGGTGTTGGAAAAACCGATTTCTTTCTGTAGATTTTATGGGAGAACCTGTTCTTCGCCTCTACCCATTTCTAGGGGCGCACATTCCTTGCCTCGTGGCCCTGTGCTGCATGACGTCTGCTCCTGTCATCACATCTCCTTCCCTGACGCCGACTCTCCTGCTCCTCTTAAAGACTCTCATGGGCTGGGCGCAGTAACCCAGGCCTGTAATCCCAGCACTTTGGGAGGCCAAGGTGGGCGGATCACGAGGTCAAGAGATGAAGACCATCCTGGCCAACATGGTGAAACCCTGTCCCTGTTAAAAATTAAAAAAAATTAGCTGGGCATGGTGGCACACGCCTGTAGTCACAGCTACTTGGGAGGCTGAGGGAGGAGAATTGCTTGAACCTGGGAGGCGAAGGTTGCAGTGAGTCAAGATTGAGCCACTGCACTACAAACTGGTGACAGTGTGAAACTCTATCTCAAAAGAAAAAAAAAAGGACTCGTGATTATGTTGGGTCCACCAGGGTACACTGGGATAAGCCAGGATAATGTCCCCATCTCAAGAGCCTTCACTTGGTGACATCTGCAAAGTCCATTTTGCCATGTAAGGTACATTTCACAGGTGTGAGGTGGGATGTAGACATCTTTGGCTCTTCTTCTGCTACCATCACGTGTTATGTGGTGGGTTGTATCTGCTCTTCTCTTGTCAAGCCCATGGTCTCCTCCAGGCCCTCGTCTTCCCTCTCCAGGAAGGCTCCATCAGCCACTGACAGGCTTCCCTTTCTCCATCTGACCTCTCCACAATACATGCCACTGCTGCCAGAGGGCCTCATCTGGTGTCACAGGACGAACACAATGTCCCTGAGGACTTGCCTCTTAACTCCCCTCTCTGCTCTCATCTCCTGTGAGTCTCCTTTATGGGCTGTAACGACTGGTTTATTCATCTTCTTCTTGATTTAACATGCTCAGAGCTTGCTTGCTTCTAAGCTTTTACTTCCTTGCAGCCGATGTGCCTTTGCCCTCATTTCCAGCTGGCAAAATTCTACTCAGCAAATGGGTAATTAAACCATTGCAACCCTTGTAGACCATTGTAAAATTTCAGGGGGGTCATTTGGCCTTATTGTCAAACGCCTTAAAATGTGGATGATGGGTCCGGCGCAGTGCTCACGCCTGTAATCCCAGCACTTTGGGAGGTCGAAGTGGGCGGATCACAAGGTCAGGAGTTGGAGACCAGCCTGGCCAACATGGTGAAACCCTGTCTCTACTAAAAATACACAAATTAGCTGGGTGTCGTGGTGGGTGCCTGTAATTCCAGCTACTGAGGAAGCTGAGGCAGGAGAATCACTTGAACCCGGGGGGCAGAGTTTGCAGTGAGCTGAGATTGTGCCACTGCACTCCAGCCTGGCGACAGAGGGAGATCCATCTCAAAAAAAAAAAAAAAAAGTAGCACTAGCACTCACCTAAGTTAATACTCTATAATGTGGAACTGGTTACATAAATTGTGGAATGTCAATTAGTGAACTATTATACAGTGAACAAAAGCAACAAAATACAAAAGTATCAAAGAATTGAAAGATTTATGATATATTCAAAACAGAAAAGATTACAAAACCCTCTGTATAGGAAAATTTTATTTAAAAATTATATTACACATACATGTTTTAATCATATATTTTTAATTTTTACCTTTTTATTTATTGATTTTGAGACAGGTCTCGCTTTGTCACCTAGGCTGGGGGTAGATTGCAGTGGCTTGATCACAGCTCACTGCAGCCTCAAACTCCCAGTCTCAAATGATCCTCCCAGCTCACCCTCTTGAGTAGCTGGGACTAAAGGGGTGCACCACCATGCCTGGTGTATTTTTAATTTTTTGTAGAGATGGGGGTCTTGCTACATTGCCCAGGCTGGTCTTGAACTCCTGGACTCAAGAGATCTTCCCACCTTGGCCTCCCAATGTGCTGGGATTATAGATATGAGCCACGGTGTCTGGTGGCATATACATTTTTTACAAACAAAAAGTAATATGCTCAATTTTTTTTTTTTTTTAGACAGTTTTGTTCTTGTCATTTAGGCTGGAGTGCAATGGCACGATCTTGGCTCACTGCAACCTCTTCTTCCTAGGTTCAAGTGATCCTCTTGCCTCAGCCTCCTGAGTAGCTGGGACTACAGGCGTGCGCCACCACGCCTGGCTAATTTTTGTATTTTTAGTAGAGATGGGGTTTTACGATGTTGGCCAGGCTGGTCTCGAACTCCTGACCTCAGGTGATCCTGCCACCTCAGCCTCCCAAGTGCTGGAATTACAGGCACGAGCCACCACATCTGGCCTTAACTATTGATGGTGGGGTTTTTTTTGTGAAGTAAGATTTTGGGTGATTTTCATTTGTCCATTTTTTTTTTCAATGATCATGTCACTTTTACAACAATAAAAAGTAATTAAGATTATTAAAAAAAAAATTCTACCCACCTTACTCAAGCAAAACACCTTCCTGAAGCCTTCAGTGTCGATCATCCTGGATGAATTGAGTTCTCTCTCCTCTGACCCCCAGCTGTGTGTATAGCTCTGTCTTAATGCACTCTCTTTATTTTTCTTTTGTAGACTGATACAGGGAGACTTCTAGGTATAGAGCTGTATCTCTGTGATGGTATAAGAGCCCAGGGCTTCCCTTTGCCCTCGGGATACTCCCTGGAGTGGGAGTGCCCCCTCTGGTACCCCACCCCCTGCAGTAGGAAGCTTAAGTGCAAGGTGGGCAGGTGGGGCTTAGTGAGGACCTGTGTGAGGGGTTCCAGCTTGGAGCTGGGTGCGCTGATTTAGAGCATCCCTTTTGCTAAGGGTCCTACCTCGTGCCTGGAGGTTGGTATGGTCTGAGAAGGCAGTGTGCTTTCAAAATTCCATTCCTGTTTTCATGGAACTGGTAATCTGATGGGGAGATAAGGCAATAATGCATGCCATGTTTGTAAAAAATACAAAAATTTCTTGTGAGTCCCTGCCAAATGAATGGTGTGACATAAAAGGAGGGAAGAAGTCACCATGGACCACAGAAGAGTTGAAGTGCTCTGGGCACTTGGAGCATCAGGCCAGTGCTCTCAGGCCCCCAGACTGTATGGAAATGTAGCTCAGATACTCTCATGGGGCTTAGGGCTGTTTGCTAATGGCTACAGCTTTAATTTCAAATAGCAACCTTTTATTCATTAAAAAAATCTTATTATATAATTTCAGGAAAACTAGCACCCTCCATGAAAATATCCTCAGAAAAGCTTCCTGGGATGATTTTCATATTTATTTTATTTATTTGTTTATTTGTGTGTGTGTGTGTGTGTGAGACGGAATCTTGCTCTGTCGCCCAGGCTGGAGTATAGTGGTAGGATCTCGGTTCACTGTAAAAACCTGCCTGGTTTAAGTGATTCTCCTGCCTCATCCTCCCGAGTAGCTGAGACTAAAGGCGCGTACCACCACGCCTGGCTAATTTTTTGTATTTTTAGTAGAGATGGGGTTTTACCATGCTGGCCAGGCTGGTCTTGAACTTCTGATCTCGTGATCTGCCCGCCTTGGCCTCCCAACGTGCTGGGATTACAGGCTTGAGCCACCATGCCCGGCCCTGATTTTCATATTTATTAATTGATCAATTGCATAATATATAAAATATCCATTAAAATCACTAGGGATTAAACTGTCAAATGTAAAACTTGGTGGGTTGGCCTCTGACTTCCAGTTTTCTGAAGAAAATAGCATTTGTGATGACTACGGTTCTGGGAGTGCTGAACAGCGGAAGGGGTTGGAGAGTCAGTTACTCTGCAGCCTAAGTCCATGGCCTCCGTGCCTCCCTGCATCAGCTGCATGCTCTGCTGCCAAGATGGGTTTATGCAGCTCTCCTCCTAGATCAGGAGTCCTTGGGGTCAGGATTCCAACTGCATCCATCTCTGTTCCCCTGTGTTCTTAATATTCCAGCCAAGTGTGTTACACTCTGATAAAACAGACATTTGAGTGTTATTTAGAAATAGTGCCAGAGTGTCATACCAGTTATGGTCACATGGGAAAGTGACCCCAGTCTGATGTTCCTGCCCCCTTGCAGAGCCATCCTGTGACTTTCACTGTGCAATTTCCCTGACCACAGTGACGAATGCTCTCTTCTGTGCTGACGATTTGGAGAGCAGGCAACAACTTCCTCGGGTATCGAGCAATTTTTTTCTCTGCAGTTTCACTTCTGTAGCTACATGTTAATATTATATGCTAATTAACCCACACCATTGTTCTATTAGCAGGAAGTTGAATAAACATTTATGGAGCACTTACCAGGTGCTGTGCTCCAGACATAGCACTTTGGAAGATGCAGAGATGAGTAAGGCAAGGTTTTTTTTTTTTGGCAAGGTTTTGTTTAGAGAGAGCTCAGACTGGAGGAGATAAGACAAACAGAAAGATGCATGAAAAGATAACGCCACAGAGCTACCCAGAGGTGGTTCAAAGACAGGAAAAGCGGAGGGAGGAAAGGAGAAAAGGCTTATGGAAGAGTTAAAGGTATAGTGGAAAAACATGGGCTTTGCAATCAGGTAGATTCAGATGCCGGCTGCCTTTGGTAGCAGTGTGATCCTTGGTGACCCCAAAAGACATGTCCACATTCTAATTCCTGGACCCTGTGAATATGACCTTATTTGGAAAAAGGGTCTTTGCAGCTGTAATTAAGGATGTCAAGATAGATCATCCTGGATTACTAGATCCTTCGGCCAGTATGGTGGCTCACGCCTGTAATCCCAGCACTTTCGGAGGCCAAGGTGGGCAGATCACTTGAGGCCAGGAGTTTGAGATCAGAGTAGCTAACATGGCAAAACTCTGTCTCTACTAAAAATACAAAAAAAAAAAAGAAAAGATAAAGAAAATAGCCGGGTGTGATGGTGACACCTGTAATCCCCACTACTGGGGAGGCTGAGGCAGGAGAAACCTGGGACGTGGAGGCTCTAGTGAGTCAAGATTGCACTACTGCACTCCAGCCTGGGTGACAGAGCCAGACTCCATCTCAAAAAACCAAAAAACAAAAAAGGCTGGGTGTGGTGGCTCATGCCTGTAATCCTAGCACTTTGGGAGGCCAAGGCTAGTGGATCACCTGAGGTCAGAAGTTCAAGACCAGCCTGGGCAACATGGTGAAACCCCCAGCTCTACTAAAAATACAAAAATTAGCTGGGTGCAGTGGCACATGCCTGTAATCCCAGCTACTCAGGAGGCTGAGGCAGGAGAATCGCTTCAGCCCGGGAGGCGGAGGTTGCAGTGAGCTGAGATCACGCCATTGCACTCCAGCCTGGGTGACAGAGCGAGACTCTGTCTCAAAAAAAAAAAGAGATTACTAGATTCTTCAAGATTACTTAGATTCAATGACAGGTGTTCTTATAAGAGATACACAGCAGGAGACACAGGGGAGAAGAGGGGAGAACCATGTGAAGATGGAGGCTGAGATGAGAGTGGTGCTGCCACAAGCCAAACCAAGGAATGTCTGGAGCCACCAGAAACTAGAAGAGGCGAGGAAGGTCTCTCCCTTACAGCCTTTGTGGACACCTTAATTTCAGACTTGTTCCCTTCAACACTGTGGGAGGATACATTGTGCTGTTCTAAGCCACTTGGTTTGTGGTGATTTGTTACAGCAGTACTGGGACACTCACACAGGAGGATGAAGTAACACAGTGTTCACAAGCGGCTAGCAGAGTGTCTGGTACTTGCAAGGTGGTCATCAAATAACACGTTCTCCCTTTACAGGAGGGGGAGATGGAAGGATGAACAGGAGAGAGGAGGAGTGGGGAAGAGGCAGGACGTTTGGATGGTGGAACAGTGTGGGCCGAGCACAGGTGTCTGGGGAGTAACGCTGCCCGGCACCCAGCAGACATTCTAGGGTGCATGGTGTGGGGTGAGGGTGGGCGTGGACGTGTGCTCAGCGGGGTGCAGGAGGAAAGTGTGCTGACTGTTGGATGGGAGGCCAGAGAAGAAAAAGGGCCCACTGCAAGGGAAGGAGGCAGGCTGGAGGGGCTCCTCCTTGCCCTGGGGCCTTCCTCCTGTGGTGTCCCCGAACCTGGGCTGCTCCTGCCTGGCCTCCAGCGCCTCGGTACTCATGATGGAGCTGAAGCAGTGCTTGGGGACCCAGAGGCCATGCTGGAGGAAAGTCGCTGTGCTGCTGGTCATTAAAGGAGTCATATGAGCTTGGGAAGAAGGAAGCAGCAAGCGGGATGGAGTGAAAATTTCAGGTCCTTGACTTTGTTTACTGAGCACCCGGTAACCCCTTGGATTCTTCAGTCAATCTGACTATGAAGATGTAGTTAAAGATGGCAAGACAGATCATCCTAGATTACTAGATCCTTAGGCAGGGTGCGGTGGCTCATGCCTGTAATCCCAGCACTTTAGGAGGCCGAGGTCAGGAGTTCGAGACCAGCTTGGCCAACATGGTGAATCCCTGTCTTTACTGAAAGTACAAAAGTTAGCTGGGTGTGGTGGCACATGCCTGTAATGCCAGCTACTCAGGAGGCTGAGGTAGGAAAATCACTTGAAACCAGGAGGCGGAGGTTGTAGTGAGCTGAGATCATGGCACTGTACTCCAGCTTGGGTGACAGAGTGAGACTCCATCTCAAAAAAAAAAAAAAAGAAGGTGGGATTTAATCAGCTTAAAGAAAGTAAAATGATAGACATTTCTTGCAAATGCAAGTTTGTGGACTGACATTCATATTCTCCACAATAGATTTGAAGGTAAATGTTTAAAACTCTTTTATCTTTGAAGGCTAAGAAACTGGTAACAGTGCTGCTGCTGAGAAGGGAGCCAGAGGCTAGTAGGGTGACTAACTGTCCCAGTGTGCCAAGAGCTGTCCCAGATTTAGTGTGAGTCCCCCAGTCCAGGGCAAATTGGGAGGATGGGTCATTCATCAGGAGGAAGGGAGAGCTGACTTTTCGCTGTGTATCTTTCGTATACTCCGTGCTTTGCACTTTTACCTTGCACCTGCATTATGTTGTCCCCTAGAAAAAGAACACGAAAAGATTCCCCAAGCTCCTGTACATCAAAAAACAAACAAAAACAAACAAGCCCTCCTCAATAAATATTAAAGGTAAGTGGAGAACTGAAAAAAAATCCCCATATTAATGTGACACAAAACTAACATTTTTAATCTTTAAAGAGCTTTTATAAATCAATATAAGAGAGATAAGCATCTCAGTTAAAAATGAGCTAAAGATACGAACAAGAAATTCACTAAAGAAATATACATGGACAATTTTAGAAAGTGTTCTCCCAATAATGAAAGGAATGAGTATCAAAACAATAATCTTATAGTTTTTGCCACTTACATTACTAAATCTGTAATAAAACATAGTAATGCTATAGAAGGGTAAATTGGTACAGTTTTTCTTGGGCGGGTATATAAAAGGCTTAACAATTTTCATGCCCTTTCACCCAGCCATTTCCTTTTCTTGTAGGAATTTGTTTTAAGGAAATGGGCCGTGTGTATGAAGGTTTATGTACAGGATATTGGTCACCCTGCTATTTGCAAGGCAAAACCAACATTTCCACATCACTTGGCCTCAGAGCTTTATCTTTTAAGTGAAATTTCCAACCGGAGAGAAAACTAGAGCGGATAATACAAAAACACCCATGATCCAGCCAGCTTGCTGCATCTTAACATTTTGCCATATTTGCTTTATATTTTTGAAATAATTAAGTTAACAAAATATTTACAGAGAGGTATGACCCCCTAGGTCCCACTCTCTGGATTCCATCTTCTCTCTTCTTCCCCAGAGGTAACTAGTATCCTAAATTTAGAGGTTATCACTCTACATGAATGTTTCTTTTATTGTGAATAAGTGTATTTATTTATTCATTTTTTTTTTTTTTGAGACAGTCTCATTCTGTCACCCAGGCTGTAGTGCAATGGCTTGATTACAGGTCACTGCAGCCTCGAACTCCCGGGCTCAAGTGATCCTCTTACCTTAGCCTCCCGAGTAGCTGGGACTGGAACTGCACACCACCACACCCAGCTACGTTTTTTTTTTTTTTTTTTTTTTTCATAGAGAAAAAACATGTTTTCATAGAGAAAAAATATGACCAGCCTATGTTACCCAGGCTGGTCTTGACCTCCTGGCCTCAAGCAGTCCCCCTGCCTTGACCTCCCAAAGTGCTTGGATTACAGGTGTGAGACACCGTGCTTGGCCAATTGAACGTATTTATAAGCAATAATATACAGTTTTATTTTACATGGTCTTTACCTTTACTTAAATGGTACATATCCTCTGATGCATGCTTTTGTTTTTCGCTCACCATTATTTTGGGAGTTATTCCATGTTGGGACACGTACCCTAGATTATTCTTAATTGTTATTTGTTATTTCACCGGATGAATGTATCACAATTTATTCATTAATTCTTCTGCTGAAGTATATTTAGCCTGGTTGTTTCACATCTTTGTGACTGCAGATCCTGCTGCAGTAAACATTCTGTGCACGCCGGTTGTGAACATGCCTGAAAGTTTCTCTAGGGGATATGCCCAGGAGTGCAGTTGCAGGGCTATGGGGAAGAGCATCTTTAAATTTTACAGATATTTCCACACTTTCTCCAAAGTGCTTTATCTCTTGTCCTCAGCAGCATATAGGAATTTCAGGAGGCTTTCATCCTTGCCATTCTGAAAAGCAGATTACTAATTGTGGTTTTATTTTTGACTTCCTTGATGACTGACCCGTGGAGTTGTTGAACGGGTTTTTTTTTTTGAGATTCAGTTTCCCTCTTGTTGTCCAGGTTAGAGTGCAATGGCTCCATCTCAGCTCACTGCAACCTCCATTTCCCAGGTTCAGGTGATTCTCCTGCTTCAGCCTCCTGAGTAGCTGGGATTACAGGCATGTGCCACCATGCCCAGCTAATTTTATGCTTTTAGTAGAGACGGGATTTCTCCACGTTGGTCAGGCTGGTCTCAAACTCGCAACCTCAGGTGATCAGCCTGCCTCGTCCTCCCAAAGTGCTGGGATTACAGGCGTGAGTCACCGCACCTGGCCACCTTTGAAATTATTTTTAACTATTCTTGATTTTTTGCTTCCCATATGGATTTTAGGATAAGCTTGTCTAATTATATGAAAAACCCTGCTGGATTTTGATTGAAATCGTATTTAATTTGCAGATTAATTTGAGAATATTTGACATCTTTACAATATTGTGACTTAGTAAATATGAACACAGCATATCTCTTCATTGGGTTTTCTTTTATATCTTACAACAAGATTCATGATTTTCTTCATAATATTATTGGAGAGATTTTATTCTATTATTCTTTCTTTTTAGATGGAGTCTTGCTCTCTCACCCAGGCGTGATCTTGGCTCACTACAACCTCCGCCTCTCTGGTTGAAGTGATTCTCCTGCCTCAGCCTCCCAAGTAGCTGGGATTACAGGCACATGCCACCATGCCTGGCTAATTTTTTGCATTTGTAGTAGAGACGGGATTTCACTATGTTGGCCAGGCTGGTCTCAAACTCCTGACCTCAAGTGATCCACCTGCCTCAGCCTCCCAAAGTGCTGGGATTAGCAGCATGAACCACTGTGCCCAGCCCATTCTATTTATTCTTAAGTGTCTGCAGTAATCGCTGCTTTACTAATAGGGTCACTTCAAAGATTGTATTTTATAATTATATAGGAACAAAAAAGAATCCTGTAGCAAACTTCTATTATCTTCTATTATTTGAAGATATTAATGTCTACATAGAAAAATTCAAAAGAACCTACATAAGGTAGGTAGGCACCTGTAACCTCAGCTACTGGGAGGCTGAGGCAGGAGAGTCCCTTGAACCCAGGAGGCGGAGGCTGCAGTGAGCCGAGATTGTGCCACTGCACTTGCACTCCAGCCTGGGCGACTGAGCGAGACTCCGTCTCCAAAAAAAAAAAAAAAAAAAAAATTGATCACGACCACTTTCTTCCTTCTAAGCAATACAAGGACCTTAATATGCTGTTTGATATTTTGGTTCTGTCTAATTTTTAAAAACTCTCCAATTTATCATTACTATTGTTATTGTTTTATATAATCACTGCCTGCTCATATTTACCCCTATATTTACTATTTTCTTTAACTTTTCTTTTGGAATCTTCTTTCCAGGCTGAATTTTCTTCTTCCTGGCAGGGCAAGGCGGCTCACACCTGTAATCCCAGCACTTTGGGAAGATTGCTTGAGCCCAGGAGCTCCGGGAGTTCGAGACCAGCCTAGGTAACATGGCAAAACCCTGTCTCTACAAAAAAAATACAAAAATTAGCTGGGTATCATGGGGTATGCCTGTAGTCCCAGCTACTAGGGAAGCTGAGGTGAAAGGATAGTTTGAGCCCAGGAGTTTGAGGCTGCAGTGAGTTGTGACTGTGTCACTGCATTCCACCCTGAGTGACAGCGTGAGACCCTGTTTCAAAAGCAATAACAAAAATGTTTTTTTCTCCCTGAAGTAACCTCTTTAGTAGTTCTTTCAGAAAGGACTATTAATGTTAAACCCACTCTCTGTTTTTCTGTAAAGAAAAAAGTGTCTTATGTTTCCTCAACTCTAAACGATAATTTACTAGGTAGAACAGACGTTACAGTCACCTCCCACGTCCCTCTGACTCCAACTCTTTCTATTTTTTCTAGACTACCAATGTCTGCTCCGTGCCCAAGGGCCAGAAGTGTTGAGGGCTGAATGCCTCCAGAAACAGCCCTGACAGTAACTGACAGGAAGGAGTAAGTGTAGAAACACCTCTGCTCCCTGACCCAAGAGTGGGAGGATTGGGAGGCATGGACCGTACATTTTCCCAGACTTTACTCAAGAATGAAGCTTCCTTGTCCACTTAGTGGCTGGCATAATAAACATCTTTTATTGGCTGCTTCCCCGGCCCCATGTCAGCCCGCCTCGGCCTCCCAAAGTGCTGGGATTACAGGCGTGAGTCACGGCACCTAGCCACATTTGAAATTATTTTTAAATATTCTTGATCTTTTGCTTCCCATATGGATTTTAGGATCAGTTTGTCCTCATTTTAGGATCAGCTTCCCTGCCTATGGCCTATGCTTCTTGCCCTTCCAAATCAATTATCTCCACTAAAATACTCAGAGTCTACTTCTGGGACTTCAAACTAAGCCACTGCATGTCGAATTCTCCACGGATGGACTTGTTCTCTCAGCACTTCTCTCTTCTCTTTGGATCTTCTAATTCTATCATGTTTCCTTCTTAGTTCCTCCTCCTCCCTTTTTTTTTTTTTTTAGACAGAGTCTCACTCTGTCACCCAGGTTGGAGCGCAGTGGTGGGATCTCGGCTCACTGCAACCTCTGCCTCCTGGGTTTAAGCAATTCTACTGCCTCAGCCTCCCTAATGGCTGGGATTACAGGCATGCGCCACCACACCTGGCTATTTGTTGCTTTTTTAGTAGAGATGGTATTTCAACATGTTGACCAGGCTGGTCTGGAACTCCTGACTTTAAGTGATCCACCCCCGCTTAGACTCCCAAAGTGCTGGGATTACAGGCGTGAGCCACCTCACCTGGCCGCTCCTCCGTTTTTTTGCCTCCATATTTGAGTAATTTCTTTAGAACTATTTTTCAGCAATATCTGGTGTTTTTAATTTGAGTTTTTCAATTAATTTACTACATATATTCATTTCTTAAAGTTCTTTTTTTTTTTTCTTTTTTGAGACAGGGTCTCACTCCATTGGCTAGACTGGAGTGCAGTGGCACAATTATGGCTCACCGCAGTCTCAACCTCCTGGGTTCAAGGGATCCTCCTATCTCAGGCTCCTGAGTAGCTGGGACCACGGGCATGCACCACCACACCCAGCTAATTTTTTATTTTTATTTTTTGTAGAGATGGGTTCTTGCTGTGTTGCATAGGCTAGTCTCAAATTCCCGAGCTCAGATGATCCTCTTGCCTCCATCTCCCAAAGTGTTGGAATTACAGGTGTGAGTCTCCACCTCTGGCCTTAAAGTTCTTTTTCAAGGTTTCCTGTTCTTTTTTTATTGTTTTCAGTTCCGTTTTTTAGTCTATTATATTTTAGTTTACTATTTATTTATTTGTTATTATTTTTTAGAGACTGGGCCTCACTCTGTTACTCAGGCTTGAGTGCAGTGGTGTGATCATAGCTTACTGTAACCTTGAACTCCTGGGCTCAAGTGATCCTTCTGCTCCAGCATCTCAAGTAGTTGGGACCACAGGCTTATGCCACTGCACCCAGCTAATTTTAAAAAAATGTTTATTATTTGTAAAAATGGAGTCTTGGTATGTTGCTCAGGCTGGTCTTGAACTCCTGGTCTCAAGCAATTCTCCCATCTCAGCCTCCCAAAGTGCTGGGATTACAGACATGAACCACTGTGCCTAGCCTCTATCATAATGTTAAACACTTATTTTTAAAAATCTTTCACTGATCATTTTATTTTCTGAAAAAATTTTTCTTTACTTTTTTTTTTTTGAGACAGAGTCTCACTCTGTAGCCTAGGCTGGAGTGCAGTGGAGTGATCTTGGCTCAGTGAAACCTTTGCTTCCCAGGTCCCGGTTCAAGCAATTCTCCTGCCGCAGCCTCCCGAGTAGCTGGGATTAGCACACACCACCATGCCCAGCTAATTTTTTTTGGTATTTTTAGTAGAGACTGGGTTTCACCATGTTGTCCAGGCTGGTCTTGAACTCCTGATCTTGTGATCTTCCTACCTTGGCCTCCCAAAGTGCTGGGATTACAGGCGTGAGCCACCTTGCCTGGCCTATTTTCTGAAATTCGTAGGGATCTAATTCTTGCTCATGGTAGATATTCTCAAGGGTTGTGAAATTTTTGATTTTGAATTCATCTGCAATAAAGTTTTATTTGCATGAGTGCAAAGGTTGAAAAGTCTAAAGAAAGACTGAATTTTCCCACCCCTGAAACAGGTGGAGACAGGCAAGCTTCCTTATCTTCTATGTTGGGGGATGGATTTTTTTCCTGGTCCGTCGTTTGGGAGACATTTCTCTTCAAAGTTTCAGCTTTATGCAGGGGTCTCCATTCTAGTTCTCCCTGTGGGTCAGGCTGGTAGTCACATTTCCCATTCTTGCAATTTGCAATCTCAAGTCTGGAGGGTTCCCAGGATGGCCAACACTGGACCTCCATGGGCCTACCCTGCCTTGTGCTCATTTAGGCTCCTTTTCCTCATTGACCCTTGAAGATATTCCCTACTTTCCTCCTAGATCAGCTGTGCATTTAAAGAACATTTGTTATATTTAGCACAGCCTTTAAAGGTATTTTGTAATGAGAAGGTTTTCAGGTTTTTTTTTTTAAAGCTGGAAGTGGAAATCCTGATGGCCTTTTCTACTGCCTCATGCTTTCTGCCTCTTGTGCCATTTTTCTTCCTTGGGAGTGTGCCTCTTCCTCTCCTGGGATGGTAAAGGCAGTGGTGGAGTGCGGTGTATATGGGAAGGGAGGAGGTTGAACCTAGTGGTTTCTTGTAGTGGTAGGGCAGGCGGTATCGTGGAGAAGCAGCGAGGAGGTCCTTCATACCCAGACGTGGCTCAGGCTGCACATCTCACTGTGTGGAATCCCAGCACGAGAGTCACCTTCCCCTACTCCTGCCCGTTTCCTCAGTTACTTCTTTTACTGGGAATTCGTTCAGCAGATGATGTTGAGAATTAGGCTTTTGGGACTGGGAGGTTGGGAAGAAGAACTCTGTGTGTGTGTGTGTGTGTGTGTGTGTGTGTGTGTGTGTGTGTGTGTGTGGTCAGGGTACCAGAAGTGGGTGGAAGCATCCTTGAGAATTAGAATTATTCAAATCTAGCAGTAATACAAGTATTAGACTCAAGCCATCGCTCCTCACCTTCACCATTTTACAAAGGCCTAGGCTTGTGCCCAAGACCTTCATCTTTAACTGGTCCATTCAGCCCTGGCTGTGACCCAAAGGGACTGTTTTTGTCAGGGCCAGGACCGGATCCTTCGTACCTGGGGTGCATAGGAAGTGTTAGTGCTCTCCTTCCTCCAAACACAGCAGCGAAATTGGCTCAGGTTGAGGTGTTTTTCCCAACTTCCCTGCAGTCCAGTCCTGGAAGCTGGATCAGGAAGCTGTGTTGTTCTAGTGTAATTCCCCACTGCCTGGATCAGCCTGCCCTGAGAAAACCAGCATTCCTGGTTATCCCACACATGTGGGGCACTCTGGGAAGACCAGGGATCAAGTGTTGGGGTGTAAGGGTTGGGGGTGTTTGGGGAGGGCAAGGCGGTTCATTAAGGCAGCTGCCAGGAGGTCTCCCTCCAAACTCTACAAAGCTTTATCAGCTTGGAGGTACTTCTAATACCATTTCCTTTCATTGTTTCCTTTTGGTAATTAGGAGGAGGCCAATCCCCTGCTGTGGCAGCTCACAGCCTATTGTGGTGGGAAAGGGAGGGTGGTTGGTGGATGTCACAGCTTGGGCTTTATCTCCCCGAGCAGTGGGGACTCCACAGCCCCTGGGCTACATAACAGCCAGACAGTCCGGAGCTGTAGCAGACCTGATTCAGCCTTTGCAGCGGCTGGGAGCATGGCCTAGGGTGGGCGGCCCCATTGTCCAGCGGTGAGTTTCCCAGGGACCTTGGAGATACCTGCAGCCCTCATTTGCAGGGGAAGGTATGGCCATTGGAAGAGCTGGCTCAGTTGTGGGAGGAAGATGCAGGACTGACTGACCCCTGCTCCTGAGGAGCTGGGGTTCTCTGTCCCTGGGCTACAAGGGCTTTGTTTGGAGGGGCGATTCAATTCAGCGAGGGATGATCCTAATGCTCCCTCCTCTACTTGCCTCTGAGGATCCTGGGGCTGCTTTTCTTCATGCAGTGGGTTTTACCGCTTGATAGTACTTCACTCAAATGAGATGGAATGAGCTTTGCCCTCTCCTGTGGGAAACTTCTGGGAGCAGCTGAATGTACCTGTGTTAACTTAGGACTGGTAGGGGACACCTGCTTGGAGATCAAGACCTGGCCTTATTTGACATCTCAGTGTTCCTTCCACAGACACATCACAGATTGGCTTTATCTCACCTTTGTCTGGATGGGAACTTGGGTAGGAAAGGAGTCACCTCTCAGTGAATCTCAGGCAACAGATTCGGCACTTCATTTAACAACATTTTCCAGAGGAGAGGGGCTACAGCAGGGGCTCTAAGGGACTTGGGGGTATGCTCTGCCAGCCATGATCAATTGTCCCTCTCTTGGGGGGTCACACAGTGGAGATGTCTGCCTGTGTCCAGGGCCGCTGGACTCTTGTCCATTTTTTCAGATGAGCTCAGCAAACATTTGCTGGACATCTCCTGGGTGCTAAGCATCTTGCCAGGTGCAGGGCTTGGAGACAAGAGAGACAGCCCTTGCTCTGAAGGCGCTTGTGGTACAGAGTTGGGGGCCAACCGTCAAGTTGGCAGTTCCTCAGCATTCTCTATGTCTGGGGTGCTGTGGTGGGCACACAAGTGTAAGACAGTTCCTACTCTCCAGTCTGGATGCAGAGGCAGGAAGGAATGAGGTGTGTCAGGTCCCAGCTGCTTCAGGAGGCAGGGACTTGAGAGTGGCCTGGCTGGCCTGGAGGGAAGGCAGGGTTTTCCACCTGTCCTGGTGCTGGGACTGCTGTCTGTGGACGGGTGCCCACAGGTCCCAGTGCACAGCGATTGTCATCCTTGGGCCTGGCACTGGCCAGGAGTTTTTTGGGGGGCCAGAAGGCCGTGTTCAAAGGGAAAGAGGAGATCATGGAGATCAATCTTTTCTTCTGCTTTGAAGAAATGTTTTTGCTACTGCATGCTCTGACAGTGGCCACTCCAGCAGCCTCCTACCTGGGCAACACTGACCAGCTCATGTTTCTTGCTTCTCTGCAGATGAGTCCTGCCAGATTTGCCAGGGTGCTGCTTGCTCTGGCCCTCACCTTGCCAGGTAGGTACCAAAGGGCCTCGATTTCTCACTCCCAACCCCCCAGGGCCATCTGAAGTGATCCCTTTCTGGGAATAAGCAGGTGTGTCTGGAGCTCACCTGTCTGCCCAGCCCCAAGTAGGTGCATGCTGGTGGTCTCCTGTGAAGGTTCTGCGGAGCTCCCACCCTGGACCAGTATTCCAGAGACGAGGTGCCTGCAAATGTCATCTCCTATTGGGGAATTAAGAAGCACCAGGGTGGCACTGAACTATCCTATATTATGGGGGCACAGGACGAGGAAGAAGGAATCAGAGACTTGGATGGATTATTAGTTTTAGATGAGATTGTGGAGGTCACCTAGTTGACCCTCCCATGGTACAAATGAAGAGACTGAGGGTCAGAGAGGAGAAATGACTGCTCCAAAGTCTCCTAGAGCCAAATCAGAGGTCAGTCTTCCTGGGTCCCAGGCCGGTGCACCGTAGCGTACTGGGTCCCTTTCCATTGCACTGCGTCGTAATGCCGCCCTTCCCTTGCTAAGATTCCAAGCCTGTGAATGGCAGGAGGGGACTTTTGACCTTGGGCTCTACCTAGATCTCTCAGGTCAGCAGCATCCAGCTGCTGCCCACAGGGGAGTCTGGGGAAAGAAATATACATTTGTCACACTCTCTGCATCTTCCTACTAGGTAGGTCTTTAGCCAGGGAACCCAGAAACTTAGAGACTTATCACTGTGTTTCCCCACCTCCCAACACACACACACATACACACACACACACACACACATACACACATACACACACACATACCCGCAGTCAGTGAAGGAGTTAGCATGTGACCCTGGAGGAGTTCACACTTCATAGATTCTATGTGTCAGGCACACAGTCTGATCTGTTTAAAATTTAACCTGCTCAATATAGAATCATAGATTTATGTACAAAGGGGCTCATTGCAATCTGTTTGTAATATTAAAACATGGAAAAATTCTAGGAACCTAACAATAGAGGGCTGTACTATAGACATTTAGATGCAGAATATGATGCAGCCACTAAAACCCATATATTGGAAGTATATACAATAGCATGACAAATTATTTATAATCTATTGAGAAATAGAAGTTATAAGGAGTTTGCACAAGGTGGTCACCAATTTGTAAAAAACCCGCAATTGTGCATATGCTGTAAAATAAAACAGAAGGATGAACATTGAAACGTTAACTCTAATGATCACTGAATGTTGGGTTACAGATGGTTTTAGCTTCTTTGTGTTTTCTTTTCTTTTTTGAGACAGTCTGGCTCTGTTGCCCAGGCTGAAGTGCAGTGGTGCGATCTCGGCTCACTGTAACCTCTACCTCCTGGGCTCAAGCAATTCTCCTGCCTCAGCCTCCCGAGTAGCTGGGATTACAGGTGCCCACCACCACACCTGGCTAATTTTTGTATTTTTAGTAGAGACAGGGTTTTGCCACGTTGGCCAGGCTGGTCTTGAACTCCTGACCTCAGGTGATTCACCCACCTCGGCCTCCCAAAGTGCTGGAATTACAGGCATGAGCCACCATGCCCAGCCAACTTCTTTACATTTTCTTCTGTATGCTCCAAATTTTTACTAATTATGGCATTTTAAATCAGTAAGTAAATGTTATTAACACTAATAGATTTCCTGAAAAACTTCCTTAGTTATTGCTGTGAATCTGGGGTCATATTTGGGAGCTGAAAGCAACAGCTTTAGTCCCATTTAGGATGGAAAATATCTCCCCACAGCCCAATTTCTATCAAAGGCAGTCTAATTTCTATGGGGCCAGAGAGGTTTGAGCTGATGGTTCCAGTTGTGGCCTGTGATCACCAGCCCAACCTGTGGCCTCTCCCTCCAGGGATCCTTTGTGCAGAAGGGACTCGTGGCAGGTCATCCATGGCCCGATGCAGCCTCTTCGGAAGTGACTTCATCAACACCTTTGATGGGAGCATGTACAGCTTTGCGGGATACTGCAGTTACCTCCTGGCAGGGGACTGCCAGAAACATTCCTTCTCAATTATCGGTGAGTTCTGGCACTGCAGGGAGGAATTCAGAGGGCTGGCTGAGCTCAGCCCTGGTGTAGGGGAGGATTACTGCTCTCAGGACAGGGCCTGAGCTGAAAGGTCAGTGCTGAGAACAAGGAGAGGAACAGGCTTTCCGTGACATGTAGACCTCTTGGCTTTCCCCGGGTCTCTCCCCATGGGAGCCCGGTGAGATGGATGAAGAGAGTCTTTATCTTCTCTAGTAGTTCGCTGTGTCCATTGTTCTGGGTCCAGGTGATGCCCTGGAAGCAACACAGCATCAAGGAGAATGATGAACTAGAAAAGGTGCTTTGGAAACTCGTTGCCAAAGGGAAGACTCATTGTTGTTTTCTTGGTGGCCTGTGGATCAGAACATCAGCATATGCTGAGCACCTCCTGTATTCCTGGAGAAGGACTGGTACTGTGCCTGCATCCCCACAACAGCCCTGGGATGTAGTTGTGGTCACCCTAGTTTTACCAATGGAGAACCAAGGCCCATGGAGGTTGCATAATCCTTCCAAGGCCTGACAGACAATAAAATGTGGAGCTGAGGCCAGGTGCAGTGGCTCACACCTGCAATCCTAGCACTTTGGGAGGCCGAGGTGGACGAATCACCTGAGGTGAAGAGTTTGAGACCAGCCTGGCCAACATGGTGAAACCCCATCTCTATTAAAAGTACAAAAATTAGCCTGGCATGGTGGTGGGTGCCTGTAATCCCAGTTACTCGGGAGGCTGAGGCAGGAGAATCGCTTGAACCTGGTTGCAGTGAGCCGAGATGCACTCTAGACTGGGCAACAGAGCGAGACTCTGTCTCAAAAAAAAAAAAAAAAAAAAAAAAGGTGGAGCTGGATTTTGATCCCAGGCCTCTCAGATTGACAGAATGTTCCTCTGGATTAAGGAGAGAGGACACTTGGCGAGGTTGGGAGGCGCAGGGATGGAGGATTATGGTTTGGTGACCTCCACGTGCGAAAAACTAAGCAAGGTGTGTGGCATGTGAAGGAGGGATGCCAAAAAACTTAGCAAGCATGGGGACCCCAGCCTTGGGGAAACTGAGATGGCAGTGGACAGGCTCATGCTGTTACAGAAAAAGTGTTCATAACACTTGTCTTTTTTCGTTTTTTCTGAGGTGGAGTTTTGCTCTTGTTGCCCAAGCTGGAGTGCAGTGGTGCAATCTCAGCTCACTGCAAATTCTGCCTCCTGGGTTCAAGCAGTTTTCTGCCTCAGCCTCCTGAGTAGCTGGGACTACAGGCACACACCACCGTGCCAGGCTAATTTTTTGTATTTTTAGTAGAGACAAGATTTCACCATGTCAGCCAGGATGGTCTCAATCTCCTGACCTCGTGATCCGCCTGCCTTGGCCTCCCAAAGTGCTGGGAATATAGGCGTGAGCCACCGAGCTCAGCCTCATGACACTTGTTAAAGTGAGTAGGGAAGACTTTCAAGACGGACTGCTGCCATGGAGGTTTTGTAGCGGGGGAGAGAGAGAGGACTCGACTTTGAATACAATAAGGAAAAGTGAAGATTTAGGGCCAAGGAGGAGGGAAGGGGCCAGTGATGGAAAATTTCAAAGAGGAAACGTCAGGAGTAAGAGAGACTCTGTTTAACCCAGATTGACAGGTGTCTCGCTGAAGGCAGGCCAGGGTGATTGCATATTGAGGGTGGGGTTGTCTTTGCTAAGTCGACCCAGCAGGATTCTTGTTAAAACTGGACTGAGCGCCCCAAGGACAGAGCACAAGGCCGAGGCCTAGTCTAGAAGAGGGCTCAGAAGCCCCCCACTCAAGTTTGGTCAAGGGGGGAGTCTTTGGCAGCACGCAGACACTCACCTGAGATCTGGGCTCTGGGCTGCTGGGGTCACTGCACCATTAGTCAGCGGGGACTGACGCAGGGTCCTCCGTGTGCCCAGCGCTGGACTAGGCTCTGTCTGGCACCTGGCCGTAGCTATGAGCTCCCTCTGTTTCTGGTCTCTCTTTGAGACCATCTTTGCCACCTGCCCTGACTCTGTGAGGAAATCTATCACATATGACTTCCTGGCACTGTCATTCTCCCCACTCCTCCGTGAGCTCCTCAGGGGCAAGGAGCATGTCTCACTCATCTGTGTTTTTTGGTGCTTAGCTCACTGGAGTCTCTGTTGTGCTGAAGAATTTTTTTTTTTTTTGATGGAGTCTTACTCTGTTGCCCAGGCTGGAGAGCAGTGACACAATCTCGGCTCACTGCAACCTCTGCCTCCTGGGTTGAAGCAATTCTCCTGCCTCAGCCTCCCCAGTAGCTGGGATTATAGGCATGCACCACCACACCCGGCTGATTTTTTTATATTTTTAGTAGAGACAGGATTGGCCAGGCTGGTCTTGGACTCCTGACCTTGTGATCCGCCTGCCTTGGCTTCCTAAAGTGCTGGGATTACAGGGGTGAGCCACCCTGCCTGGCCTGAAGATGTTTACAGAGCGGTGGTGTGTGAGGAGCTCTGGGGAAGGAGCTTTGGTTGGCCAGAGAGGACAGGGGAGGGTGCTGCATGCCATGGGGACTGCATGAGAAGTGGGGAGGCGGAAGGGGCACGTGCTCCTGACGTGGAGCCCTGGGGAGGTCAATGTGGATGGAGCAGTGGTTGCCAAACTCCAGGCTGCATCAGAACCACCTGGAGGGCTGTGACAAACAGATCTCTGGGCCCTGCCCCTGGAGCTCTGACTCAGTAGATGTGGAAGGGGCCCTGAAAATTTCATTTCTAACAATTTCCCAGCTGCTGCTGCTGCTCTTAGACTGGATAACCAAACTTTTGAGGGGCGGGACTGGAGAAGATCGGGATGAGAGGCTGGGCCATCGGGCGAGGCCACAGTGTAGGGTCTTGAAGTCTGATGGGGAATCTGAGTCGATTCTGCAGGCTGTGAGGAATCAGTGTAGGGTCTTGTGCAGCAGGGAAGTGGTGAGAGGAAACTGGTGCTTTGCCAAGACGGTCCTGAAAAGGAGAGAGGTAGGAGGCGGAGTGGCCTTGGCCATGGTAACCAGGTAGGCAGTGAAAAGGCCAGAGACACCCCAGGGCGTGACAAATCAAGGAAGCCATCCTGAACACCAACCGTGAGGGTCCCAACTTGCTTCCGAGGTGGCAGCTGGGGAGGAACTGGAAGAGCAGCTGGAGAGAACCCCCTACCCCTGCCCCTGGGAAGCTGATGACTCAGGCCCTCCCTACCTTGGGTGACCCCAAGTTTTGTTTTAAGTGGATTTTCCTATTTTATAAATCACAGCAGAGCTGATACAGACCCCTACCTGTGATGGCTCTGGGGTCAGTGGGAATGGAGGGTTAGAAGTGACTGGAGGAGGCCGGGCATGGTGGCTCACACTTGTAATCCCAGTACTTTGGGAGGCTGAGGCAGGCAGATCACCTGAGGTCAGGAGTTTGTGACCAGCCTGGCCAACATGGTGAAACCCCATCTCTACTAAAAATACAAAAATTATCTGGGAATAGTGGCATGTGCCTGTAATCCCTGCTGCTTGGGAGGCTTAGGCATGAGAATCACTTAAACCCGGGAGGCGGAGGTTGCAGCGAGCTGAGAGAGAGCCACTGCACTCCAGCCTGGGCGCAGATTAAGACTCTGTCTCAAAAAAAGAAAAAGACGTGACCGGAGGAAGATTTTGATGGAGACGCTGCGGTGCCCGGGTGGGAATTGCTATCTGACTCCACAATCTGTGTTAGTTCAGCTCTGCTCTGGACTCCCCGCCTGGAGACGGGTTTGTAAACAACATGTACTAATACCTTCGTCCCAGGCACAGAGCTCATGTTCTGGGCTCAGAGAGCCAAGTTAGCATTTTGGAAAAGCTCCCTTCCCCTACTAGAGCCCAATTCCAGACCCCGCGCCACGTCAGGGTAGCCCTCCCAGGTGGGGAAATGTAGGCTGTTCTGGTGCCTCCGGGCTGTCTCTGTCACCTCCTTCAGGAAGCCCTCGTGCCCATTCCGCCCACCCAGGACTGGGCTCATCAACTCTTGCTCACTGGTTTCCGTCCCACAGGACTGGGTGGCTCTGCTCCTGGCAGGAAATGGAAGCGCAGACAGAGCCAGAGTTGGAGTTGGAAACCCGTGTTCTCCTCCGCTCTCCCTCTTTACTGAGTGTTCTGAGGGTAGCTGCGCAGTTTCCTCATCTTTAAAATGGAGATACCGTGAGCATCAAAGGAGACAGGTTATCTGAAAGTGTGACCGCTTAGCCAAGCTGAGTTATTGAAAGCAGCCAGCTTAATACGGGGTGTTTGTTCACTTGGAAGCACCGTGTCGGGACAGGGGCTGCTGGGCCCTCGGGCATTTCCACGAGGTCAGGGTCACTTCAGTTCCATCTGGCCCACGTGAGCCACACGGGTTTGCGCTAGAGGTCTGGCCTCTCGGGCCACCCTTTTCCATGTTTCAGTGGCCACAGAGGAATTTGAAGGGCGATGGAAGGCTTGTGTACTTCAAAACCTCTGTGGGATTCCCCACCAGGTCACTATTCTTTTCTTATAAGCAACTTGCCCTTGCGAAGTATCCATCTTCTGGGAGATTGTTTGCCTAAACCAGGTTACGGATCAAACACACTTTAATGTAAATTGGTTTCATTGCCACCGAAACCGCGCTGCTGACGTCATAGAGAATGGTGGCTGCTTTGCCTGTTGTTGTTGATGGGTTGGGGTATGTGGGAGAAGAGGAAGAATGGGAGGGGGTGGGCTGGCACGGGTGCGTCAGGGCAGCCAGGGGCACCGGGTCAGGGGAGGGGAGCCCAGGACTTGGGCCCGGCAGTTTCGGTTTCCGTGGACATGCCCACCTTCTGTTCCATTGTTCTGCGGTGACATCCTGCCTCCTTGACCGTAAGTCGCACATCCACATTCCTCCCGAGTGCCTGTGGCCCTTGTTCACATCCTGGGTAAAGTGTTTATGTCTGCACATGAAGGGCCACCTGGTGCCACGGCTAGGCCCCCATCCTTGATCTTGGCTTCTGGTGGGGCAGGCTCCAGGGTTCAAGGCCAAGGCGACACGGCTCTTTGCCAGGCAGCACAGGGGCCAGAGAGATACTGTGGGAGTCCTGGTTTGTGCTCTTCCTTAGAGACTGCTCTCTCTCAGCTATGGCTGCAGGATCTGGCTCCCAAACCAGTCGAGGGAGGCATCAACAACAGCCAACGATCTGCTGAGTCACTTCTCCCTTAGTTTCCGTGGCGTGGTTAGACTAGACCCTTGTTCTCAGTTTGGAGGAAGGATCGCCTGCATCAGGATCAGTGGCTTAGAAGGTAGGGTGTTTACTGGAAATGCAGATGAGTGAGTTTCACACTAAAGCCTGAGAAAGCGCCCACGTCTGACTGAGGTTCCAGCTCTTGGCCTGCTTCTGAAGGTCCCAGATACCTTTCCCTCTAAGGCATGGGCTGGGAGCTTACTCCTCACTCAGCGCCTTAATCACTGCGTTCAACAGGCCTGGTGGGAGCCTCTGGAGGAGCTTCACTGCCCTGTCTTGCTGCTTTGGGGTGATAGCCAGCCTATTTTCCTAAGAGTTATAGGAAATGCTAACCTGGAGGTCTGTGGAGTGCAGGGGTCTCTCCTGGGCTCACTGGCGATTTCTAATGGCTTCACATTATCTGATCCCCCTGAGTTCTACATTGAGGGAACCAGGCAAATAAAATGCAAGGCTGATCTGGAGTTCTCCCTGCATTAGTGGTTAACGCAATCTAGAACACTCCGATGCCCTGTTACGCAGCTTTGTGTTGCAAAAAGGGGATTTGGACAGAGTCAAAAAAGCCTGAGTGTAGGCTCTGCTCCATGCCCACGGTGGAAACCAGGGGTTCTCAGTCGGGGGGATTTTCCCTCTGAGGACATTTTGCAGTGTCGGGAGACATTTTGGGTTGTCACAGCTGTAGGGAGGATGCTGCTGGCATCTAGTGGGTGGAGGCCAGGAGGCTGCTGGTTCTCCTGCCATGCACAGGGAAGTGTCTGGCCCTGAATTCAAGACTGGCGCAGCGGAGAAATCCTGCTGTAAACCTAGGCCTTAGTTTCTCCTTCTATAAAATGAAGTCAGCCTAGATCAGTGTTTTTTGAACTGAGTCATGAGCCATGGGTCCTAAAATTAGTTTAGTGCTTATAACTAGCATTTAAAAAGGCAAAATAGAATAGGATAGAAACTATCAGAAAAAACCGGAGTGCATAGCACATGGCAAGAGTAGATTTTGTTGTTGTTGTTGTTGTTGTTGAGATAGTGTCTTGCTCTGTCGCCAGGCTGGAGTGCAGTGGTGCGACCTCTGCTCACTGCAACCTCCACCTCCCGGGTTCAAGAGATTCTCCTGTCTCACACTCCCGAGTAGCTGGGACTATAGCTGTGTGCCACCACACCCAGCTAATTTTTGTATTTTAGTAGAGATGGGGTTTCACCACGTTGGGCAGGATGGTCTCCATCTCCTGACCTCGTGATCTGCCCACCTCGGCCTCCCAAAGTGCTGGGACTACAGGTTTGAACCACTGTGCCTGGCTGGCAAGGGTAAATACGTGAAATGTGTGTGTGTGTCCCGAGTCATAAAGTAAATTGTGTTTTTACTATGCTTTTTGAGCAAAAGAGTTTAAGAACCGCTTGTTTAGATTCTTCCTGCTGCTGTCGTACGTTTTTCTGAGTTGTAGGCCCCTCTCTAGGTTACACTTTGAAAAATCCCACCGCCAGGCTGGGCACAGTTGCGCATGCCTGTAATCCCAATGCTTTGGGAGGCTGAAGCAGGAGGATTGCTTGAGCCCAGGAGTTCAGGGCCAGCCTGGGCGACATACCGAGACCCCCGTCTGTACAAAAATATACTAAAGTTAGCTGGGCTTGGTGGTACACACCTGTAGTTCCAGCTATTTTGGAAGCTGAGGTGACAAGATTGCTTGAGCCCAGGAGTTCAAGGGTGCAGCGAGCTGTGATCACATCACTGCACATCATCCTGAGCGACAGAGCAAGACCTCAAAACGAGAGAAAACAAAACCCCCAATTCCCTTGTCACTCCCGTGCTCCAGGTATGGCCTGACTGCTCCTCAAGCCCCGCTCCGCCATCCCGGGCCAGGAATTCTCCATGCCTTGCAGTTCAGTCGTCACTGAAGGGCACGAGGCAGCCCCACTCCTGCCCCTAGACTGCTGTTTTTGGTTTGTCTCTGGGTGGGTGGGGGCTGGTTACCGCAACCTAAATCAGCCCCTTCAGGAGCCCCAGTTCCTGCAGTAGGTGAAGCTCGGGGGATAGCCAGCACCACCTCCCCTGACTGCCTGGCGCTGCTTGGACTTCCTAATGCTGGTCTCTCCTGGGGCCGCCCAGAGCAAGTCCTTCACGTACTTAAAACAGCACTCCAGCTGGAGTCCCAGCTCTGTCATCACTGACTGGCTCTGTGATGAAGGGCAAGTTACCCCAGGGTCTGCCACCTGGCTGGCCGCGAGCCCCACAGCCTGCACAGGCAGGCTCCTCTGTTATTTACTCTAGGAGGGCGGGGCTTCCCTTCCCTCCCACACTTCTCCTGGTTCTTTCCTGTTTGCGTTTTCTGCTTCTGCTGAATTCTTGGTTTGTTCAGCCTTGCAGGCTTTACTTTTCAAACTTACAGCCATAGTGACCTCGGGGCTTTCCTGTGGCACACGCTCAGCTCTGTCCCCTGTGGAGCGAGTACCTTGCTCAAGTGATTTTGCATCTTCGAAAGCCTCTAAGTGCTGCAGATCCCCAGCTGCAGGGCCATGCCAGCCCCAAGCTGCCTGGCTGCCTCTGAAGCGTTCCCTACCCATCCTCCAGCCACACTCCCTGGCAGACTTGGTCCCACCCATGCTTTCTGCATCCCCAGGAGAAGGAGAGACTGCAAGGAGAGGCTCACGGGGTCCCTTTCCCGTTTCCGGGAGGGAATTGCCTTTGGCTCAGAGGTGACATATTGGCCGAGTTACCCAGTGAAGCTGGGCAGAACTCCCTGTCCGTCTGCCCTGTGAGATGGGATGGAAGGAGGATTCGCTGATGGGGTGGCAGGCTCAGTGGTAATAAGGGACCCGGGGCCGCAGACCTCGTGGGCTGATTTGTCTGCTGTCCAGCAGGTGGGGGCTTCTGTTCTGGCAGGTCTCCAGTGCGGAGTGTGAGTGCATCCCCGCCCTGTCGAATGGGCTCACTCTGGGCTGTGTGTAGTGTTCAGAGAGCCAGCTCCAGGAAAGGCCGAGGGAGGGATGCGGTCTTGGACCCAATGCCCTGGAGAGCTCCTGGGAGGGAGTGCAAACTGGAGGTTGTTAACCTGGTTGTCTTGTTTTTTTTCAACATTTTATTATGGAAATTTTCAAACATACAGAAAAGTCGAAAGACTTCAAGATCCATGTACTCCTCTCTCAGATTCTAACATTACTGATAAATGAAATAAAATTGAAAGTAAGTTACTCTATTTACACAATCACTTCTCTAGTTGTTTGTTTTTCTTTGGCCAATGTCTTGCTGTCAGTAAGTTTGTTCGGCTTTTAAAGGTTTGCTTGCTGTAAAAACCGTTCTAGATGGGAATGCAGAGTAAGGGAAACTCCTCGGCTCAAACAGGACAAGTCCTCTTTCACTTGGCGCGCACCTCCTTTTTCTCCCGGCTGTGTTGATCTGGAGCGCTATAGAACATGGTTTATGGACTGTGGGTGGTCTGTGTGTCTTTCCTGGTCGCTGCTGCTGCTGGCGTATCATTCAAAACTGTTCCCAGAATAGACTAGTTATTTACTTGGGACAGCCCTTGTTGAATTCCTGCCAGAAACAAGTCTATTCTATAGCTCATTCTGGTTGGAGTGTTTATGTGTTGCAGTGTGTGTGGTGTGTGTGTGTGCACGAGCGTGTGTGTGTCTGTGTGTGTGGTTGTCCTCCTGCAGCCTCAGTTCAACCCAGAGCCCTACTAGGGACTCTTCCTCTCCTGGCTAGGAGTGAGGAGACCCCTGCCCCAGCTCCCTGTTTTCGTGGCTCTTTTGGGCTTGGTTCCACAGACATCTTAACCTCTTCTTGCTGAGAAGAAGCCCACACTCCCCTATCCCTTCTAGGAGAAGAGAGATTTGCTTTTTTTTTTTTTTTTTTTTTTTTTGAGACAGAGTCTTGCTCTGTTGCCCAGGCTGGAGTGCAGTAGCTGATCTCGGCTCACTGCAGCCTCCACCTCCCAGGTTCAAGCGATTCTCCTGCCTCAGCCTCCTGAGTAGCTGAGATTACAGGTGTGTGCCACCATGCCCAGCTAATTTTTGTATTTTTAGTAGAGATGAGGTTTCACTATGTTGATCAGGCTGGTATTTGCTCATTTTTAAGACCAACTTTACCAATTTCTGTCTCTAAGGCTTGAGACCAGACTCTATATTTTCCCTTCTGGTTCTTTTCATTCTTATGACCAATTAGTTATCTTTGAATATCAAAGACCCAGCACAAGTAACAGCAGTTCTCAAAAACTATGTGAGGCTTGGTAAGCTTTGGTCATGCTGTGAAAAATGTCTCTTGCCTGTGTTTCTTCTTTCCTGCCGGCCACCATCACCCTTGTGGCCCTGCTCAGCACTCACAACCACACCATTCCCAGAGCCTATTTTATCATGTGTCTGGATCTTCAGACATTTCCCCTGTCAACCATTTAGTGTATCCTTATTAATTCCATGTGCTGTGTAAGGCCTTTGACCCACACGATCTCTGAACTCCTGGATGATCAAATTCAGTAAACTTAGGTGGAGTTCGTGAATCTCCATTTTAAACAAACAGCCCAGGGAATCTGACTTGAGCTGTCCTAAGATACCATTTTAAATAGCACTGCTAGGCTTAGGTGGGAGTGGGAGAATGACTCATGCCTTTAATCCCTGCACTTTGGGAAGCGGAGGCAGAAGGATCACTTGCATCCAGGAGCTCAAGACCAGCCTGGGCAACACAGTGAGATCTTGTCTCTACAAAATATATATATATATATATATATATATATATATATATAAAATTAGCTGGGTGTGGTGGTATACACCTGTGGTCCCAGCTACCTGGGAGGCTGAGGCAGGAGGATTGCTTGGGTCCAGGAGGCGGAGGCTGCAGTGAGCCGTGTTCACATCACTGCACCCCCAGCCTGGTCAACAGAACACAACCCTGTCTCAATGAATGAATGAATGAATTACACTCTCCTAGAGCACCTGTTTCCAGTAACGCAGTGTTGTTTGCTGCCTTACAATGTCGCGTGTTTGTTTTCTATTTATACCCAGGTTATAAACTCCCATAAGCAAGAGATCATGCTTTTATTACATTTTTCTTTTGTGATATATAAGAGCCCACCCGAGGGCTATGTATCCAGAAGTCACTCAATAATTATTTTTAGATGAATGAAAAAATGGGTGAGAAAATGAGATTTTTAGGGAGATTTTTGTTGCTCACTTGTTAAGACTTTTGGGGGCATTTTCTGCTGAGAAAAGATTATGTAGATGATGATTCTTAATCAAGGTACTCATTGAGGGGAGTAATAATCACTACTATTGACTTTTTTCTCTTGCAGGGGACTTCCAAAATGGCAAGAGAGTGAGCCTCTCCGTGTATCTCGGGGAATTTTTTGACATCCATTTGTTTTTCAATGGTACTGTGACACAGGGGGACCAAAGGTAAGCTTAGAATGTCTGAGTTAGAAAGGGCATAGAGATCCCCTGGCACAAGCCCTCATTTCTCAGGTGAAGAAACTGGGGCCCAGAGAATGGAAGCAAATGTGGCAAGGAAGTGAGTTGCAGGGCTGGGAGACAGCCAGGTCTCCCAATTGCTGGTCTAGGCCCTCAGCCACTTCGCACCATGGTCTGAACCCTACAACATGGGGTTGGGATTAGAAGGTGGGAGAGACATCCAGAAAATGCACGAGAGGTCTACTTCTGAACTTAGCCTTTGCCTTCCAGAGTCTCCATGCCCTATGCCTCCAAAGGGCTGTATCTAGAAACTGAGGCTGGGTACTACAAGCTGTCCAGTGAGGCCTATGGCTTTGTGACCAGGATCGATGGCAGCGGCAACTTTCAAGTCCTGCTGTCAGACAGATACTTCAATAAGACCTGCGGGCTGTGTGGCAACTTTAACATCTTTGCTGAAGATGACTTTATGACCCAAGAAGGTAAGATTTTCTGGGATACCATTTCCCTAAGTGTGGTCGTGGTTTTTATTTCCTTGCTATCATGCCTCCCCTGACATTCAAGCCTCACTGTGACCTCACCTCAACTGATGTTGCCAATCTCATCTCTTCGCATTCCATTCCAATGCCTAGACCTCCAGTCAAACCAGGTCTTTGAGCTCCTCAAAGCTGGCTTTGTTCAACTTTGAATTCTGGATAGCAACTTACACGTGGTAGATGGTTGGTCAATGCTGGATGGTTTGAGTCGATCCTCCTCGGCCCACTATAGTGGAGTGGATAAAATCCATGGGGCGGTCCTCCACACCATCCAAAAAGGCCAGTTTATGTGTGTGTTCACAAGCAATAGGAGGTAATATGGGTAATGTGATAATGTGAAAACATTAAAGATGAATATTTCAATCTTCTTTAGATAATTTCAGTTACATAAACATTCAATCAGTGATATTCCCTTGCCAAAGCTGAACACTTATATATAAGTTATCTTTCTTCCTTATGACCCAACTACTTTCTGATTAGAGGGTAAGCATGTAGAGAAACAACTGACTGTTCCTTTCATTGGAATGTGCTATAATGGTATGAGAGTTTATTTTTGTTTTCTCCAGCACTGATTTTGTTGTCTGATATGTAGATTTAGGGCTATAAATTTCCCTCTAAATATCGCTTTGGCTGCACTGTGTGTGTGTGTGTGTGTGTTTGTATAGTGTATGTGTATATCTATAATGTGTATGTGTATATATATGTAATTATATATGTTGTATATATATACTTATATATGTGCATGTGTGTATATATATATTTAGAGATTAGGTCTTGCTAAGTTGCCCAAAGTGATCTTGAACCTATGGGCTCAAGCAATCTTCCTACCTCAGCCTTCCAAGTGGAATTATAGGTATGCGTTACTGTGCCCAGCTGTACCAATTTTGATATGTATATTTAGTTTTATAAATTTTCTAATTTCCATTTTGAGCACTTTCTGAACCTATATGCATTTAAAAATTCAAATGTTTGAAAATTTTAAAGTTACCTATTTGTAATTAATTTCTTTTTTTGATATACTTTGCTTAGTCCCTTTCTTAAAATTTGGCACTTGTAGAAAAGATTAACAGTTTACTTTGTGTGAAAACTCATGGAGACACTAAGGTTGATCAAGTTGTGGGTTATTTCTGTATACTGCTGTTAATGACCATGATAGCGGGGAAAATATAGCTAAAATGAGAGCTAGAACTAAATGTTTTTGCTTGGTGGACTTTTTGCAATTGTTCTATGTATGCTCAAAAATAATGTATTGTCTAATTGGTGCAGGACTCTATCTATACTTGCTGAATTAAGCTTTCTAATTGTATTTTCCAGATCTTCTGTGTGTTTACTACTTCTTGTCTGCTTAGTAATGACTTATTATTAAGAGAGCTAAATTTTTCTGTAATGGTGTGAATTTGTCAATTTCTTCATGCAATTCTGTCAAGTTTTGCTTTTTTTTTTTTTTTTTGAGATAGAGTCTTGCTTTGTCACCCAGGCTGGAATGCAATGGTGAGGTCTCAGCTCACTGCAACCTCCACCTCCCGGGTTCAAGTGATTCTCCTGCCTCAGCCTCCTGAGTAGCTGGGACTACATACGTGTGCCACCATGCCTGGATAATTTTTGTTTTTAGTAGAGATGAGGTTTCACCTTGTTGGCCAGGCTAGTCTTGAACTCCTGACCTCAAGTCATCTGCCTGCCTCAGCTTCCCAAAGTGCTGGGATTACAGGCATGAGTTACCATGCCCAGCCTACTTTGTATATCTTGAGCCTTTGTTATTAGTGTTTAGAAATATGGAAACTTTCTAGGGAATTGTTCCTTTAATGTAATAACTCTCATTTTTACCAATGCTTTTTGCCTTTAATCTGTCTGATGTTAATATAGCTATTCCACCTTTCTTCTGGTTAGTGCTTGTTTGATGTATCGTTTTCCATTCTTTTAACCTTTCTGTGTGATTTTGTTTCAGATGTGTGTCATGGAAGCACCACATGGCTCAATTTTATGATTGTTGTTTCAAAAGTCAGATTTATTGAAGTTAATTTACAGACAGTAAAATTCACCCTTCACGTACAGTTCTCTGAGTTTTCACAAAAGTGTAGAGTCATGTAACCACCACAATCAAACTGTAGAACAAGTTCATCACCCTTAAAATCACCATGCTCCTTTGTAGTCAAATCCTCCCCCAACTCCTAGCCCCTGGTGGCCACTGATCTTTCATCTGTTTCTGTAGTTCTGATATTTCCAAAATTCATATGACTGTAATCATACACTATTTGGAGTATTTAGTCTTGTAAGTCTGGCTTCTTTCACTTAACATAGTCTGTTAGAGATTAATCCATGGTGGTGCATGTATCAGTAGTCTGTTCCTATTTATTGCTAAGGAGTAGTCACCATAATTTGTTTATCCATTCACCAGTTAGTTGAAGGACATTTTGTTCTTTCCAATTTTGGGAAATTATGAATAAAGCCACTCTAAACATTTGTGTATAGATTTCTAGCTCCCCCATTTTTATTGTGCTATGATAGATATAACATAAAATTTACTATCTTTTTTTTTTTTTTTTTTTTTTAGTCAGAATTTTGCTCTTGTTGCCCAGGCTGGAGTGCAATGGCATGATCTTGGCTCACTGCAATCTCCGCCTCCTGGGTTCAAGCGATTCTCCAGCCTCAGCCTCCTGAGTACAGGCGCCTACCACCACATCCGGCTAATTTTTATATTTTTAGTAGAGACAGGGTTTCACCATGTTGGCCAGGCTGCTCTTGAACTCCTGACCTCAGGTGATCCCCTGACCTTGGCCTCCCAAAGTGCTAGGATTATAGGTGTAAGCCAGCTCGCCCAGTCAAAATTTACTATCATAACCATTTTTCTGTATATAGTTCAGTGGTATTAGGTACATTCATGCTGTTGTACAACCATCACCACCATCCATTTCCAGAACTCTCTTCATCTTGCAGAATTGAAACTCTATACTCACCACACAATAACTTCCTGTTCTTCTCTCTGGGCTCCTGGAAGCTGTCGTTCTGCTTTCTGTCTATGATTTTGACTACTCTAAGTATCTCACACGGTGGAATCATACAGCATTTGTCTTTTTGTGACTGGCTTATTTCACTTTGCATAATGTCCTCAAGGTTCATTCATGTTGTGGCATATGTCAGAATTTTCTTCCTTTTTAAGAATGAATAATATTCCATCTTATCAGAGGAATTTGAGGAAAAAAAAATTCATTGTGCATGTAGACCATACTTTGCCTATCCATTTATCCATCAATGGACACTTGGATTGCTGCCACGTTTTACCTATAGTGAATAATGTAGTGAATAATGCTGCTGAATAATGAGCATAGGTGTACAAATAACTCTTCAAAACCCTGCTTTCAATTATTTTGAGTATATACCCAGAGGCAGAATTCCTGGATTGTGTGGCAATTGTATTTTCTTCATATATTTAATTCTTTATTTTTCAAGTATGTGAAAATTTAAAATACTACCTTTTATGATGTCTATTTCTCTTAAAAGGAGAAAAATTTGATATGCAATTTCTTTTAAAGCATTTTTAAAATTTTTTTCTTTTTAAAAATTTGCATAAGGCCAGGCTCGATGGCCCATGCCTGTAATCCCAGCACCTTGGGAGGTCAAGACAGATGGATCACTTGAGATCAGGAGTTCAAGACCAGCCTGGCCTACATGGTGAAACCCCGTCTTTACTAAAAACACAGAAATTAGCTGGGCATGGTAGCACACGCCTGTAATCCCAGCTACTAGGAAGGTGAGGCAGGAGAACTGCTTGAACCCAGGGGATGGAGGTTGCAATGAGTGAGACTCTGTCTCAAAAAAATTTTTTGTATAAATTTATAGAGTACAAGTGCAGTGTTGTTACATGCATAGGTTGTGTAGCGGTCAAGTCAGGACTTTTAGGGTACAATATACTTTGTACTCATTAAGTAATTTCTCATCATCCACCCCCTCCCACTCTCTCTCACCTTTCTGAGTCTCCAATGTCTGTGATTCTACTCTTTCTGTGTGTACACAGTTTTTAGTACCCACTTATCGGTAAGAACATGTAATGTTTGACTTTCTGTGTCTGGTTCGTTTCACTTAACATAATGACCTCCAATTTTACCCATGTTGCTGCAAAAGATGTGATTTCATTCTTATGGCCAAATAGTATTCCATTGCATATATGCACCACACTTATTTACTTTCTTTCTCTCTCTCTTTCTTTTTTTCTTTTTCTTTTTTTTTTTTGACAGGGTTTTGCTCTCTCTCCCAGACTGGAGGGTAGTGGCATGATCTCGGCTCACTGCAACCTCTGCCTCCCGGGTTCAAGCAATTCTTTGCCTCAGCCTCCTGAGTAGTTGGGATTACAGCTGTGTGCCACCAAGGCCGGCTAATTTTTGCATAGTAGAGACGGGGTTTCGCCATGTTGGCCAGGCTGGTCTCGAACTCCTGACCTCAGCTGATCTGTCCACCTTGGCCTCCCAAGTGCTGGGATTACAGGCGTGAGCCACTGCACCCGGCCTACGTTTTCTTTACCTAATCATTTGTTGATAGGCATTTAGGTTGATACCATGTCTTTGCTATAGTGAATAATGCACAATAGATATACCAGTGCAGGTATGTTTTTGATATATTGATTTCTTTTCCTTTGGGTAGATACCCAGTAGTGGGATTGCTGGATTGAATGGTATTCCTATTTTTATGAATAATTCTTTGTAAAATCTCCATACTGTTTTCCACAGCGGTTGTACTCATTTACATTCCCACCAACCATGTGTAAGAGTTCCCCTTTTTCCTTATCCTTGCCAACATCTGTTATTTTCTGTCTTTTTAGTAGTAACCATTGTGACTAGGGTAAGATGATATCTCATTGTGGTTTTAATTTGCATTTCTCTCATGACAAATTATGTTGAGCATTTTTTCATATTCCTGTCAGATATTTGTATGTCTTCTTTTGAAAAATGCCTATTCATGTCCTTTGCCCACTTCTTCCTGAGATTGTTTATTTTTCATTGTTGCTGAGTTTTTTAAGTTCCTTCTGTATTCCGGATACTAGTCCCTTACTGGATGAATAACTTGCAAATATTTTCTTCCATTCTGCAGGTTGTCTCTTCACTCTGTTGATTATTTCTTTTGCTGTGCAGAAGATTTTTAGTTTAATGAAGTCTCGTTTGTCTATTTTTGATTTTGTTGCTTGTTTTTGAAAAATTAGTCAGAAATTCCTTGCTTAGACCAATATCAAGTAGAGTTTTCCTCAGGATTTTTTCTAGGATTTTTATAGTTTCAGGTCTTACATTTAAGTCTTTAATACATCTTGAGTTGATTTTTTTTGTATATGGTCAGAGATAGGGGTCCAGTTTCATTCTGCATATGGCAGTCCAGTTTTCCCAGCACCATTTGTTGAAGAAGGTGTCTTTTCCCTAGTATACATTTTGTCAGCTTTGTCAAAGATCAGTTGGCTCTATTCTGGGTCTCTATTCTGTTCCATTGATCTACGTGTATGTTTTTATACAAGACTGTTTGGTTACTATATTGTAATATATTTTGAAGTCACATATTGTGATGCCTCCAGCTTTGTTCTTTTTGTTCAGGTTTGCTTTGGCTATTTGGGCTGTTTTTTGGTTCCATATGAATTTTAAGATTGTTTTTTCTATTTCTGTGAAAAATGACATTGGTACTTTGATAAGGATTACATTGAATCTGTATATTGCTTTGGGCATTATGGTCATTTTAACAATATTAATTCTGATCCATTAGCATGGAATTCCATTTTTAATTTTTGGAGAAACCACCATATTGTTTTTCACAGTAACAGTACCATTTGACATTCCCACCAACAGTGCCAAAGAGCTCCAATTTCTCAACATTATAGTTGCTTTTTTTGATAGTTGCCAGCCTAATAGGAGTGAGGTGGTATTCATGTACAGATTTTTGTATAGACATACGTTTAAGTGTCTCTTAAACATATGTCTATATTTTAAGTGTCTATATTTTATTTACTTATATTAAATATATATTATAAATATATAATATATAATAAATATTATAAATATATATTTATAATATATATTTAATATATGTAAATAAAATATAGACACAAAATATAGACATATGTTTGAGACATAATTAAATATTATGTCTATATATTTAAATTGTTATTTAAATATATATTTTATTTGTATATATTAAATATATATATTTAATGTTATTTAATATTATATATATTTAATACAATATATATAATATTTACATTATATATCATATATATTTAAATAATACTTTAAATATTATTTAAAGTATTATTTAAATATATATATAAATAATAATGAGATACCACTATATATATTAGCAATTTAAATATATTTATATATATTATATTTTTAATATATATAAATATATTTAAATATATATTATATATTATATATTAAAATATATAATATATAAAATATATAAAACTATATACTTATATATATTTAACTGTTTTATATATAAATATATATATTAAATGGCTAATATAAATATATATTTAAATTATTATTTTAATATATATGGTGGTATCTCATTATTATTTATTATTTTAATGTAACATGATTCTTTCTGCCTTTTTACTATAAAGTTCCGCATCTTTCCATTCATTTTATATTAAATGTTTTGTTAATATATTTAGATTTATATTTACCATCCTTATTTTGCATTTTCTACTATTGCTGTTTTTTCTATGTTATTTCTTTCCCTGTGACTCTGACTGTCTCCCTTACTTTGTTTGAATAAGTATTAAGTTTGGCATTATTATTATGGCTTTACACCATCAGTGCTTGTTTAGATTGTCTTACTTTTTTTTTTTTTGGTAGAGTTGGGGGTCTCACCATGTTGCCCAGACTGGTCTTGAACTCCTTGGTTCAAACAGTCCTCCCACCTTGGCCACCCAAAGTGCCGAGATTACAGGTGTGAGCCATCATGCCTGGCAGGATTTGCGTTCATGTTTAACAGATTCTTTACTCATAATTTCTCCTTTCATTTGGGTTTAATTTCTGTTTTCTAAAAAAACACTCTTTAGTAGTTACTTCATTCAGGGCCTGGTAGTTATAACTGAAGCAAATGCTCCTTCTTTCTTATGTGACACTGTAGCTGGGTATACAGAATTCTAGGATGACAGTTATTTCTCAGAACTTTGAAGGATTCCATTGCTGCTGTTGAGAAGTATGTTGTCAGTCTAATTATTATTTGTGTCTAGGTGTAGGTTTTATTATTATTATCTTGCTTGGGAGTTATTGTGATTCTTGAATCTGATGCTTTCTATCTTTCATCAGATTTAGAACATCTTCAGTCATTTTTTTCTCCTTTGGTAACTATGAGAAATATGTTGAATATTTTTATTTCATCCTCCTTTTTATCTTTACCTTATTTCCATTTTTTTCTAGATCTTTATCCCTCTGTGTTGCTTTTTAGGTCATTTGCTTGGCTCAAGTGTTGTGCTCATGCTGGTTGGTGGGAATCAATTGTGTGTATCTCTTTCCAGCTCCACATTCACTACTGTTACATTGGTAACTTGAAACTGGACATGGTAGGAGTATTTACTCACTGGAAATCAGCAAATGCTATAAATCAGAGCTTTGTTTTTTTTTTTTTTCCTGGAGAGGGGGATTATCAGCTCATCTCTACTTTTATCTATCTTCTAATTCATTAATTCTCTCTCAACTGTTTCTGATTGGCAGGTGATGTCTAACTGATCAATAGAGGTTTCTCTTTATTTCATTAACTATATTTGTAATTTTAGAAGGTAAACTTGGCTCTTTTCTATTGTTTTTCTTATTGTCTTATTTTATAAAATTTTTATTTCTTCTTTACAACAATAATTTTTTTTTTTGAGATGGAGTCTCACTCTGTCATCAGGCTGGAGTGCAGTGGCGTGATCTCGGCTCACTGCAACCTCTGCCTCCTGGGTTCAAGCAATTCTCCTGCCTCAGCCTCCCAAGTAGCTAGGACTACAGGCACACGCGAACATGCCCAGCTAATTTTTGTATTTTTTAGTAGGGACGAGGTTTCACCATGTTGGCCAGGATGGTCTTGATCTCTTGACCTTGTGATTGACCCACCTCGGCCTCCCAAAGTGCTGGGATTACCAGTGTGAGCCACTGCGCCCAGCCCAACAATAATTTTAAATATATTTGTTTTATAACCTCTACATAGAAATTTTAATATCTGAAGTTTCTGAAGCTCTAATCTTGTTATTCCTGTGTCTAGTGACTCTTGCTTAGAGTGGACTGTTTCTTATGTTTCATAATTTTGGATTGTGAGCTCATCTTTGAAGGGTTTTGTGTTAATATTTCAATATGGAGTTACTAAATCTTGTAAGAAGTATAAATTGGAATCTCAAATCCACATGAGGGCTTTCCCACAACTACAGATTTTGAGGGAGACCTTTTTTTCCCTCATTTATCCAGAAGCCAGACTAAGGTAACAGACTTGTTTCCTTTTTTTTTGGTGACAGAGTCTTGCTCTGTTGCCCAGGCTAGAGTGCAGTGGTGTGATCTGGGCTTGCTGCAACTTCCTCCTCCCAGTTCAAGCAATTCTTCTGCCTCAGCCTCCTGAGTAGCTGGCATTACAGGCACCCACCACCAAGCCCAGCTAATTTTTGAATTTTTAGTGGAGACGGGGTTTTACTGTGTTGGACAGGCTGATTTTCAACTCCTGACCTCAAGTGATCCACCCACCTCGGTCTCCCAAAATGCTAGAATCGTAGACTTGAGCCTTGCCCCTGGCCCATTGTTTCTTAGAGTAGGGTTTTTTTTTCTTGTGAACTTTCTTATGGAGGGTGTTGTTATCCTTTAAGGGTCCCAGCTTCACAATGGGGGTCTCAGGATCTCCTTCCTACATGATACAGATCCAAAGATGTTAAACCCAAGCCCCTTTGTTGGCAAGATTGCCCTGACCTCAACACTCGCCAATTCTGTTTTTCCATTTTCTCTCCTTATCCTTTCCCTCCTCCTCCTTTTTGTCTTTTGAAATTTCTTCTACTTTTTTGTGAGATTAGTCATAGAATTCAACAGGGCATTTGTCCATTGCAGAGGCACATGTTTCAGTGTTTTTTAACCTGTCATACTGCTAGAAATAGAAGTCCCAGCCCTAAAATGTCTTTCATATTCCTAGGCTCTAAGGTTTAAAAACTAAGAATGGGGTCTATGGTGTGAAGAATAAGGTGGTGGTTGTTGGTAAAAATTCACGACTCTGGTGATATTTCAGAAACCATCCTTAAAGGATTGGGGGTTTAGTTGTCTTTGGTTGTTAAAGACTCAGCAGTATTTGTTCCCAAACAGTTAATCTGGCTTCCTGACTTCTAGGAATCTGCTCAGCTTGGCTTCTACTTTGGCTCTCAGAGAGTTTTCTCTAAGCAAGAATATTTGTAATTCCATCTCTTGGACAGCCTATGTCTCATTTCAGATCTAGCCCCATAAAGTTCCACTTCGTAGAAAGTCAGGGTTAAAAATGACCCTAGACATCATCTAGTCTAACTCCTTATTTGCATGTGAGGAATTGGGATCAGCCTAGATCACACAGGATCATAGAAGGGCTTTGCCCAGGCAACAACACAAAACCTCCTCTATGTCCCTATCTTAGTGTGGTTTATTAGAAAGTGTCAAAACCTGTGTGGTATGGAATGACTGAGAATCCAGACAGTACCTATCACAATGTCGGGTACACAGTTAACATGTCACAAATTTAAGTTCTCTTGCTACCAGTATATCATATTGGTATGTTCCTGTGGCTGCCGACACATTATCTCAAACTGGGTGGCTTAAAACAACTGAAATTTATTCTCTCATGGTTCTGGAGGTCAGAATTTTGCAATCAAGGTGTTGGGAGGCCCCAAGATCCTTCCAGAAGCTCTTGGGAAGCATCTGTTCCTAGCCTCTTCCACCACCTGCAGTCATTCCTGACTGACGGCTGCATCACTCCATCCTCTGCCTCTGTCTTCACATTGCCTTGTCCTCTGCATGTGTCTTTGTCCGGTCTCCCTTTACTCATCTCTTACAAGGATAAAGATTATTGCAATTAGGCCCAACCAAGTAATCCAAGAGAAACTCTTGCTCTCAAGATCGCTAACTTAAGCACATCTTTTGCCATATGAGATAATATTTACATGTTCCAGGGATTAGGAAGTGAATATATCTTTGGTGGTGGTGAGGGGGGGTGGTTTCTACCTGTCAATATAGTCAGATAATAACTGACTATATTCTAAGGTCTCATTTATAGTTTTCTTCCCCTGGGACAGTTTATTTACTATTCGCAAATGTATTACTTGACCTTGAGACATACTTCACTCTTCCAGGCCTGGCTATGCAAAAAACTGCTCATCCCAATACTGCAAAGGTAGTCGTCTCATACTAGCTTTTAATACAGATTCAGCAGTACTATTAGATAATTACTTTGCATCAGGCCATGTAGGTCCATGAGGCCCTCACAGTCTATTGTGCGTAGCTGACCGTAGCATGAGCACTGTAATATTAAAGCACAGATGCCGCGAGACCCTGGTGCATGCAGTGACCTGGGGGCTGGGCTTAGGTTCTGTGTCATGTTCTTACCTTCATTCTGCAAAAATATTTTGAGCATTCACAATCCAGCAGATAAGAATTTAGAGACAAGAGACACAGCCCATGCCCTTAAGTAAGGAGCTCACAGGTGACTGGGGATGAATATGAGCAAAAAGAATATAAATCAAAGAGCGATGAGTGTTTTGGTAGAGGGCTGCCCAGGGTAGCATGGGGCACAGAGAAGGGACACCCAAGCAGGCTGGGGTGAGGAATGGGAGTAGAGCTGCTCAGAAAGGCTCCTTGGAGGCAGTGGTTCTTGAGCTGTAGCTTGAAGAAGGAATGGAGACAGATAAGGCAATACGGGGAGAACATTCCACATGGAGGGAGAAAGGCACATGAAGGCATGGAGACGTGAGAGGGAAAGGGCCTCTCCTTATCATCTTTCACCTCGTCTCCCTCATTGTAATTGTATCCATCCATCTATCCATCCATCCATCCATCCATCCATCCATCCATCCTTCCATCCATCCATCCTTCCTTCCTTCCTTCTTCAGTCTCCAACAGTCTGCTGAGCTCTGACACCCCTGCCCTATAATGTTAGGCTGAGCACTGTATGCATGCTTGTTGTTTAATTTAATACAAGTTAGATTCAGGTAAAAACAGACCTAGAGCCTGGTATGGTGGCCCATACCTGCAGTCCCAGTTACTCGGGAGGCAGATGCGGGATCGCTTGAGCCCAGGAGTTCTGGGTTGCAGAGCACTATGCTGATCAGGTGCCCTCACTAAGCTTGGCATCAATATGGGGGCCTCCTGGGGAGTGGGGGACAACGGGGTTGCCTAAGGAGGGGTGAACTAGCCAGGCTGGAGAAAGGTCACATTAAAACTCCTGTGCTGCCCAGCAGTGGGACTGCATTTGTGAGTAGCCACTACACTCCAGCCTGGGAAACACAGCCAGACCCTTTATAAAATTAAAACAAAAAACGCAAACCACCATCAGACCTAGAGCTTTCACTCAGAAGTTGTGGGACAGGCATAACTGAAGTGTTATTTTCCTGAAACTTTCTTTCACAGGCACCTTGACCTCAGACCCCTATGACTTTGCCAACTCATGGGCTCTGAGCAGTGGAGAACAGTGGTGTGAACGGGCATCTCCTCCCAGCGGCTCGTGCAACATCTCCTCTGGGGAAATGCAGAAGGTGGGTGTGGCCTGGCCTGGGTGCCCCTGGATGGTGTGTGATTTCTGGATCCAAAAGACAGAAGGACTCAGTCTTGTATCCTTCCCTCTGGGGGAGGAATGGACTTACTCTGCAGGTCCTACAGGCCCCTTTCCTCCAAAACTAACTGTGGCTAGAGTTTGGTCAACTCTAATTCTAGCATGTCTCTGGGTCTGGAGCTCTAAAAATGGGTCTGGGCTAATGACTTGGTGTAGTGTCTCAGTCCATTTGTGCTGCTATAACAAATGCCTGAGACTGGGTAATTTTAAGGAACAGAAATTACTTGTTATAGTTCTGGAGGCTGGGCAGCCCAAGATCAAGGTACCAGCATTTGGTGTCTGGCAAGGACCTTCTTGCTGTGTCCTCACAAGGTGGAAGAGCAAAAAAGCACACTGAAGCTGGGCGCAGTGGCTCACACCTGGAATCCCAGTACTCTGGGAAGCTGAGGTGTGTGGAGGTCAGGGGTTCGAGACTAGCCTGGCCAACATGGCGAAACCCTGTCTCTAATACAAATACAAAAAAATTAGCTGGGCGTGGTGGCATGTGCCTGTAATCTCAGCTACTCGGGAGGCTGAGGCAGGAGAATCACTTGAACCTGGGTGGTGGAGGTTGCAGTGGGCTGAGATTGTGCCACTGCACTCCAGCCTGGGTGATAGAGTGAGACTCCATCTCAATAAAAAAAAAAAAAGGAAAGAAAAGTACACTGAAGTACTCTTATCAACCTCTTTTATCAGAGCACTAATCTATTCACCAGGGCAGAGCCCTCAGGACTTAATTACTTCCCAAAAGGCTCAACCTTTTAGTACCATCACCTTAGGATTTAGGTTCTAACACACAGATTTTGGAGGGACATATACAGTTGAACCGTAGTAACGGTCACTATGCCTTTCTGTTTTAGACTCCAGTGCCCTGTCGTCCCCACATATGTCCATCATCACCTGCCATGTGTCTGAAATTTTACCAGTAGAAAAGAGCCACTTTTTTCTTTTTCTTTTTCTTTTTTTTCTTTTTTGAGACAGAGTCTCACTCTGTCACCCGGCTGGAATGCAGTGGTGCAATTTTGGCTCACTGCAACTTCTGCCTCCCGAGTTTAAGCAATTCTCCTGCCTCAGCTTCTTGAGTAGCTAGGACTATAGGCATGCACCACCATGCCCAGATAATTTTTGTATTTTTAGTAAGACAGGGTTTCACCATGTTGGCCAGGATGGTCTCGATCTCTTGACCTCATGATATCTGCTCGCTTTGGCCTCCCAAGGTGCTAAGATTACAGGCGTGAATCACCGGGCCCAGCCTAAAGCCACTTTTTTCTTACATGGCTGTTGTAAACTAGAAATAGGAGGGAAAGCTTCCTCTCATATGAGATCAGCTGGAAGGAAAACTACTTTACAGATGCAGACACTGAAGGGAGTCTGAGCGTGAAGCTGTGCTTGAAGGACACAGTTTAGATGTCAGGATGGCTTCCTGAGGCTGCTGTAACAAATTATCTCAAACTTGGTTTGGTGTAGTGGCTCTTGCTTGTAATCACAGCACTTTGGGAGGCTGAGGTGGGTGGATCACCTGAGGTCAGGAGTTTGAGACCAGCCTGACCAACATGGTGAAATCCTGTCTCTACTAAAAACACAAAAATTAGCTGGGCGTGGTGGCGCACGCCTGTAATCCCAGCTACTCAGGAGGCTGAGGCAGGAGAATCACTTTAACCTGGGAGGCGGAGATTGCAGTGAGCTGAAATTCCACCACTGCACTCCAACCTGGGCGACAGAATGAAACTCTGTCTCAAAAGAAAAGGAAACAAACAAAACCCCAAAAAACAAATTATCTCAAACTCAATGGCTTAAAACAATAGGCATTTATTTTCTCACAGTTCTGGAGGCTAGAGGTCCAAATTTAGCTTCCCTGAGCTGAGATCAAGGTGTTGGCTGGCTCTGCTCCTTTCAGAGGTTCCAGGGGGGAATCTGTTCCTTGCTTCCCCCAGTTTGGGGTGGCAGCAGCATTCCTTGTCTTTGGGTTCATGGCTTCAATCTCTGTGGTCATGTGGCCTTCTCCTCTTCTATATGTGCTAATGGCTGCCAACCCTGGTAAGGCTGGGAGGACTATCCCACTCCTCCCACAGACCTATTGCCACTTACAAGGCAGCCCTGTAGCAGCTCTTTCTGCCAGGGTTGCCCTTCATGATCTCACTTACCAGGACCTCACACTGGAAAGAAGGGGTAGGTGTGGGAAAGGGTGGCCAGGACCGCACTCTGCCTTCACTTGCCGCAGGTAAAGGTGGTCTTTGTGCCTCTCTATGTGTGGGTGTTTGGCACAAGAATGCTTCACGTGGAGCAAGATCTCAATGGATAATTCCCTCTCCACTGTGCATCAGGCTGACCTGGGCTGGGGAGGGCTGGGGAGGTGGGTGCAGCTGTGAAGCTGGACCCCTGGGCAACAGGAGTTGCCTTGTTGGAACTGTGCTTCAGAGACTCATCATCTGAGGAGCAAGGTTCCTTGGTGGTGCCGTGCGTCAGCCTCCCTGGGAAGGGTGTTTATATGCAAGTGGTTTACTGGGAAGCCTCTCAAGAGCAGCCTTGGTAAGGAAGTGAGAGAAGCAGAATTGGGCAGTGGGACAAGTTGAACTGCATGTGATGACATTGACAGAACTACAATGGGGACTCAGCTGATCCTTCAAGGAACTCTGGAAGCTGGAGTGGCCCCTATTGGTCACTGAATGTGGGCTGCCCTGGGTGAGGAGGTAGGACTCCCTTGGGCTGAGGGCCATTCCTGAGGAATGACTCAGTGGTGAGCCCTTGGCAGCCAACACTGGGCAGCTGGTGGATGAGTCCTCAGGCTCTGAATGGGCACCTACACTGTGGCCTGACACCCTTTATAAAGTTGCTCTACTTGACAGCACCACCTCCCTGCCCGCATCCAGAGAGCAACCACACTGTGAAAAATGTCAGCCGAAGAGTCACAAGGTTCATGAACGTAGAGAAGAGGGCTTTTCTTATTGAGAGTCCCCTGCAGGTTGGGAAGTGTAGCCTCTGGTAGAAACTGAAAGCAGGCACTTGAAGGGAGAAAAGAGTGGAATAGAAACTTAATCCAAAAGGGTTGGCTCAGCATACATATTTAACAGGCTATAGGAGAAGGTATGAATATTCATAATGGGAGGAGGTATTTGCATATACAGTAAGCAAACATGCATGTTACATACAGTCCCTGTCCACTCTGAGATGGCGACTTAACATTTAAATGCATTAAAATTAGCCTCTGTAGGTCAAAGGTGAAAAGGAGGACCCAGAGGCGTCTTGTGCCCAGCCTCTGTAAATCAGCCAGAACCATTCTGTGGTTGATGGTTTCTTTCCAGGAAGGAATGCTGGTCAGTTGTGTGAAAACTGCAACATGGGCAGGTGTGGTGGCTTGCACAATAATCCTAGTACTTTGGGAGGCCAAGGTAGGAGAATAGCTTGAGCTCAGGAGTTCAAGACCAGCTGGGGCAACATGGTGAAACCCCATCTCTATTCCTACATATATACGAAAATTAACTGGGCATAGTGGTGCACCAGTAGTCCCAGCTACTTGGAGCGCTGAGGGAGGAAGATGGCTTGAATTTGGGAGGCTGAAGCTATGGTGAGTTGAGATTGTACCATTACACACCAGTCTGGGTGAAAACATGACACCCTGTCTCAAAAAAAAAAAAAAAAAAAAAAAAGGAGGGGAGTCCTTCCTGCTGGGCTGGTTCTGTTTAACTCTTAGGACAGAAAGTCTAATGGCAGTTGGCAAGGGGAGGGTATAATGAGGTGTGTTCAACCTCCCATCCTGTCATGTCCAGGAACTCAGTTTTAACATTTCTCTGGGGTCCCTTTGGCCAAGGGAGCATCTGTTTAGTAGGTTGGGGGAGCTTAGGATTTTATTTTTATTTCTCAAAACCTACAACCATGCACAAAGAGGATGGTGCCTGACTATACCCAGGACCACTGTCATGATGCACTTGACAGGCCACAGTTGCCTTTGTCTGGGCACGGGCAGCTCTGCAGAGTGTGAGCACATGCAGCAGTCACCCAAGCGCGCAGCCCCTCAGCAGGGCAGCAGTGCAGGTGCTCTGTGATTTTGTTCATCTGATGAAAAAACAAAGCCATAGAAAGTTAAGTAGCTGCCCAAAGTCACCAGCTAGCAAGGTGCAGAGCCAGGACTCACGCCCTGCCTGGCTCCCTCCCTTTCCTCATTCTGGTCACATTGGTTCAGGCTCCTCAAGTCATTGTGTTTCTCTTGTGGAGTTGGGCTCTGCAGGTTCTTAAGGTTCCTTTAAGTTCTAAAATCCTTTATTAGCCTGGTACAGTGGCTCATACCTGTAGACACAGCTACTCAGGAGGCTGAGGCAGGAGGATCACTTGAGCCCAGGATGTGGAGGCTGCAGTAAGCTATGATTGCACCATTGCACTCCAGCCTGGGCAACAGAGTGAGACCCTGTCTGTAAACCAAAACCAAAAAATGAAACCCTCTCATTATGTGTTTCTGTGAATTGGGCTAGAGAGACAGTATATAATAGTTCTTAATAAATATTGGATGGGTAGATGAATGGAAATTGGTGGTGTTATATATCTAGGGATTGTGACCACCACAGTAATCCAGACTCCTTTACTTGTAGGAATCTGATTTATCTAAGTAAGTACATAAGTAGAGAAACCCAGCCCTCTCCTATCCAGAAACAAAATAAAGCACTCCAACCTCACCCTTCTCCCACCGCCCCCATCACCTTAACATGAGAAAGCTTCATTTTAGCTGGCTACTCATTCCATGAGTCTTCATCTTCACGGAACAATTTGACCTCTGACCAAGGCCTATGTAAGGCCAAGAAAAATATTCTGAGTTGATGCTGAATCCAGTTGCCTAAATTGTGATCAGACAGTCTCCACCTTATAAACAAGTACATTCCAAAAGACTTTTTCCCTTGGGCTTTGGTGTTGCTAGGCTTTCTGGTTAGTCCATCAAAGTCTGCATCACCGGGATCCCAGCCCAGTACCAGTGCTAACAAAGGCAGACTGAGTTCTAGCATGTGAGGGGAGGGTGCTGTCATGTGGAAGGGAGGAGTTTCCTCTTCTTTCCAGTAAAAGTCCTAAGTGCCTGAACCATGCCTTTGATAGCCCCTTGAGTTTCTCTCACCCCTGGACCTTGGCGTGGGCATAGTGTTAAAGGTGTGGGTTTGAGTCAGCTCACTTACTGGCTTTGTGACTCTGGGCAAGACATGTGCCTTTGCTGAGCCTCAGTTTCCACATATGTAAAACAGAAATAGTACCAGCTGGGTCACTGAAAAGGTAAGGTAGGGATAATTTTTTTCTTTTTTCTTTTTTTTTTTTGAGACAGAGTCTCACACTGTTTCCTGAGCTGGACTGCAATGGCGTGATCTCAGTTCACTGCAACCTCTGCCTCCCACATTCAAGTGATTCTCTTGCCTCAGTCTCCTGAGTAGCTGGGATTACAGGCCTGCACCACCACACCTGGCTAATTTTTTTGTATTTTTAGTAGAGACAGGGTTTCACCATATTGGCCAGGCTGGTCTTGAACTCCTGACCTTGTGATCTGCCCTCCTTACCCTCCCAAAGTGCTGGGATTACAGACATGAACCACCACACCCAGCCAAGAGAGGGATGATATTTATAGTGTTTAGCCCAGTGAGACTTGACTTTTAGGAGACATGATGATGATGAGGAGGAAGAGGAGGAGGAGAAGGAGGAGGAGTCAGCTGGCTCCCATGTTCTCCCACTGTCCTGTGTTTCCCACTGGAGTGCCCTGCCTTAAGAGTGGGAGCTGAGAAGCAGGCCAACCCCACAACGGGCTTTAAGTATAATGTTGGAAACAGATGCTCAGTGCCACAAAGAAAAATCAGCACTGAGACAAAGGATCTCTCAGCAAGGCAATTTTACTTTCGGAAAGGGTGTTCCCGTTAGCTATCTTGCCACGAGAGTACAATGAACAAAGGAAAAGCAGACATATTTATCCTTTATGCATTTGGGGTCATCCTTACTGCTGTGTCTGATCTCTGTTGGTTAGAGCCAGACCTCACAATCTAAAAGTGAACCTGATTGGCTAGTAACTTAAAACTTTCTTGAATAGGTAAAGAAAATGGAGAACAAAAGGAAAAGAGGAAGTCCTAATAAGGAAGGGACAGGAAGTTGCTTGTGAAAGAACTTAGAAAAGTAATAGCACAAATATCTTGGTTAAAGGACAAGGACATAGGATGTTCTATGTGCCTGTAAGCATGTTTAACAGCTACACAGGATAGGGCTTAACAAAGAGTTATTAGCAAAAAGCAAGAAGGCTTTGAAGAAAGTCTTTGAAACAAACTATTATTTCTACCACTTATGATTTATTCTTTAATAAGAAAGGAAACTTTGAACTCTACTTCCTACACACAAGCTTCAACATTGATTATTTTTCTCCTTCCCCCTCCCAACTATAACCCATTCCTTTTGGGTAGCTGAGCACAGCTTGAGGTTAGAAGGAAAGCAAGGTGCCAGCCATCTCCACACATCCAGGTGGGTAAGTGATAGGAACCAGCCTTCCTTCCAGAGCTGCTTGTGAACCCAGGAGGATTTCAAATTTAGTGCACTTGTGGTATTGTGTAAGAGAGGACAGATTTTCACAATTTCTTTCTTGTTTTCCCCAAACCTACAGTTGTGCTATTGGCTGGTGGGTCACCCTCGGCTGCCCTTCAATGTTCTCCAGGCAGGGGCGAGATGAAGAGGAGGTGGTGGGTTCCTCAGTTGGTGACGTGGGGTCAGGGTGGCCATGGAGGTACCTCTAATACTGAAACATGCCTTCAAGGCTTTCTTATTTTTGGTCTTATTTTATTTTGCAAATATAGCCCAGAGCAGAGTAACTGCTTGACAAATATTCCCCTGTCCTCAGAATATAAAAGAATAGTCTCATTTATCAATACTGAGTGGGAGGTAAAGACAGGATTCTCAAGTGGAAAACCTGATCCTGAGACCAGGTTGAGGAGGGAGACTGGGAGGTTTGTCTCCTGGAGACGAAGGGGAGGGAGAATGCAAGAGAAGCCTTGTTTGCCTTCTGGGGCACTTTTTTGAGGCTCCAGCTGTACCCTCGCTACTCACTTTGTCTCCTGGGTGCATTAAAGTCCTTACTAACCAGTGTCCTGGGAACAGCTGAAAAACTGGGTGCCAGGTTCTTAGTGTTGGGGTGAGGCTGCAAACACATGAGACCTCCCAGAGGCACAAACTTCTCTCAGCTCAGAACTCCCTGTTTCAGGCTGTTTACCTGAGAAGAGAGGACTGCTTTGTCTTCAGCCAATCAGATAGTGTTTGCCCACAACCAGGGCTCCTTCATTGGCTGGGAGGCTCAATGACTCGTCTACCAGGAGATGATTAATGTGGTCTTCGGAACTGTTCACAGCCTGTGTAGTCCCACAGGGCCCCTGGGTTCAGAAGTCAGGTCTGGTAAATGATGCATCATTTACAAGTATCTGCCATTGTGGCTCCAAGGGCCATTCTGGGTGGCAGAGTGTTTTCTGCGGGAGTCCACACTGACCTTGGAACTTTCCTTGACAGCCTCCAGAATCGACGCCCCCACCCTCTGGGTCTTTCTGTCTTTCCAGGGCATAGCAAGGAGTCAGCTCATTCCGAGAGCCAGGTCATATTACTTATTAGTTATACCCGGGGAATGAATGTTTCCTTGTTATGCCAGCAAAACCCAATGCCTGTGTCCACTGGGACTGATAATGGCCTTGTTTGACTGTGTGCAAATTTGCAGTTTTTTCAGTTTTTCAAACTGAACACAGGACGGTTGGAGTCTGGGCCCCCAAGCTATGAACATTCAAATAATTGATGTTCACTTGCAGGTAACTATCACGTAGTGTACATTTTAGAAAGAAAGATCCTTAGATCACTTAAAAAAAAAATTCAGTCAGTCTGGGGAATGCCAGCAAGGGCTGAACCTTGCAAAGGCATCTCAGCTTTGTCCTGCAGTCCTGTCTGTGACAGGAAGTCCAAGGTTCCAGGGGACTGGGCTTGGGCTGCAGCCAGCTCATACCATGCTTTTGCTAATTAGAAAAAGGCACCCTTTTCTCAAGAAACTTCACCACGACCCACCGGGAAAAGGCCAAGATTAACATACTAACTAAACATATGATGTACGTGTATATACATGTGCAGTGTCTACCAAATGAACAGTTGTCACTTGGTATGTTGCCACTGTGTGCACTGCGTGGCTTGCATCATGACATGTGATAGTGTTGGCCTGACCTCCTCAGGGAGGCACAGTCACTGTGACCATCATCTCCTTGCTCAGGATCACCTCCTCAAGACAATCAGTCTCTATTGAGAAACTGAGTGCACCGTTTATCACTCTGCCTACGTGGTGAATCATTCATTGGCAGCATCAACCTCCGACAGGTGTTTGAAGTGGAAGAAATTTCTTTTCATTAATGTTAGGAATCTTAGGCTCATACAAACTCAGAGTTGGTTGAGAGTCTAGCAGATATCTGGCTCAACCCCCTGCCTGCTGCATGAATGCTCTCCACAAACTATGCCGAGGTAGGCAGGTTATGCTGTGACTTTGACTTTAAGAGTTAAGTCTTTGAGACACCCTTGCTGGGCTCTTCCCAGCCATCTTGAAGAGCTCAGCCCTAGGCAGCCCTCCTTGACTCCTCGGTAAATTCCTTCTTTCATTCTGTCTATCTGAAGCTAAATCTCTGTCCTTCCATGTCCCTGAATACTGGAGAAGCAGATGCTTTTGGTCTGGTTTCTCCAGGCCTTGCTCATGAGGTCACATCAATTGCAGTCCCGTCAGTCACTGAATAGCCTCAGATTTCCTGTTTTCCTGGTCTCTGAATTTGGTGTTTATTAGGTGAACACAAGCCTTATTTTCTTCGGCCATCCTTCTCTTCACATTCTCTCGCTTCGTCTGTTATCTCGTAGAACTCTTTCCCCCTCCTCTGAAATGGCATGTGGTTCACCAGTAATTCCTCTTCCTCCCAGGAAATCACCTGTCCTGCTTGAGCTAACATTTGTAAACAGTCATGTTGACTTCGAGTAATCACAACATGCCTCCTCAATAGCCCTAAGAGGCACAGAAAATACCCATTCTGTTAGAGACAAAGCAACTCACTCTTCATGTTCTCATTAAGTATTGCCCAAGCCTTTTATTTGCAAAGGACTTACCAACCCTTTCTGCTATTTCTGCTCATGGTGACACTGAAAGGGAAATTCACAGGCTTGGAGGGAGGCAATGGAAAACCAGCGGACTTGGGTCTCACGGTCTAGGACCACTTCTGTCATCCCTCCTTCTTCTCCTTGCCTCTTCTATTCATATAATTGGCAGTCTTGGTCTGGAATGGACTTTTCTTGGAGACTGGGAAGAATTTTATTACATTCCTGTGCTTGGTAGCACAGTTGTGATTCACAGAGTCCAGTTGTCAGGGGAGAGTCTGACCCAGAGAAGGTCAGTGGACCTCAAGGAAGGACCCTTGGAACGTAGGATCCCAGAGAAGTTAGTAATCAAATGGGGGCACCGTGCCATGGTTTTACAGAAGAGGTGCCCACCCACTATGCCCCCTGACACTGAGCTCAGAGCTGGAGTTTGCAATAAGTACACATACATCTTTTTCTGTTTTGATGAGAACTGCTGTCTCAGGTCTCTCTTTCTTGAGTCATTGATAGGCTAAGGAATGAGGACTTATTTCAAGTGCTCTACTGAGGTCCAGGAATCCAGGGGGCAGTTCCTGGTTTGGAAGTTATGCTTCTGCTCTGCATCTCAGCCTTCCTTCTCTAGGGTAAAGAGAGCTCCACGGCGGTGGCTTACGCCTGTAATCCCAGCACTTTGGGAGTCCAAGGCGGGTGGATCACGAGGTCAAGAGATCGAGACCATCCTGGTCAATATGGTGAAACCCTGTCTCTACTAAAAATACAAAAAATTAGCTGGACATGGTGGCGCGTGCCTGTAATCCCAGCTACTCAGGAGGCTGAGGCAGGAGAATTGCCTGAACCCAGGAGGCGGAGGTTGCGGTGAGCTGAGATCGCGCCATTGCACTCCAGCCTGGGTAACAAGAGCGAAACTCCGTCTCAAAAAAAAAAAGAGAGCTCCACGGAACCCCCTGATGGATAGGTACCCTTTCCTTTACAGCAAATTTGCTTACCTGAGTGCAAGGTGGGAGAAGGGCAGGGAGCCAATGGCTGTGGTGAAACAGTGGTGACCTTGGTCAGTGTTCCCTTGGGGGTCTAGCCTAATGGCAGAGGTCAGTGGCTACCATGGGGTTTTGCAGATTTCCCTTGAGTTACACAGAACTTGGCCTTTAAAAATTAAGATTTTTTTTTTTTAAATTTTGTTTTAAGTTCTGGGATACATGTGCTGAATGTGCAGGTTTGTTACATAGGCATACATGTGCCCTGGTGGTTTGCTGTGCCTGTCAACCCATCATCTAGGTTTTAAGCCCCGAATGCATTAGGTATTTGTACTAATGCTCTCCCTTTCCTTGACCCCCAGCCCCTGACAGGCCCTGGTGTGTGATGTTCTCATCCCTGTGACCATGTGTTCTCATTAGAACTTGGCCTTTTATGTTACAAATTTGACAAGCCCTTGAGGAGAGTTGGATAAGGTCCTAGTACCCATGCATTCAACTCGAAGGCCTTCCTAACGTAACGTTCTCAAAATCCTTTAACAAAATATTTCTTGCCGAGCGTGGTGACTCATGCCTGTAATCCCAGCACTTTGAGTGGGGTGGATCACGAGGTCAGGAGATTGAGACCATCCTGGCTAACATGGTGAAACCCTGTCTCTACTAAAAATACAAAAAATTAGCTGGGTGTGGTGGCACACGCCTGTAGTCTCAGCTAGTCAGAAGGCTGAGGCAGGAGAATTGCTTGAACCTGAGAGGCAGAAGTTGTAGTGAGCTGAGATCACTCCACTGCACTATAGCCTGGGCAACCGAGTGGGACTCCATCTAAAAAAAAAAATTTTTTTTTTCTTAGCTGGCTTCCTTTCCCTTTGCCTTCTCCCTGGTGAGGAACAGAATGGATAAGAATCTGATGGTGCCCATGAGTGTACATTCATTGAGATGTTTCATATGGCTTGGGTGATACAAGGTAGACTAAAGAGCAAGACACATAAGAGAAATTAAACCATGAAAGACTGTTGGGGTCAGTAAATGACAAATTGCCAAGTGAATGGTAAGCGATAGCGCAGCTTAGGAGAATTAGCTCCTATCACAGAGCTGATGCTCTTCCCTTTTTTTTTTTTTTTTGAGACGGAGTTTCGCTTTTTTTACCCAGGCTGGAGTGCAATGGCGCTATCTCGGCTCACCGCAACCTCCGCCTCCTGGGTTCAGGCAATTCTCCTACCTCAGCCTCCTGAGTAGCTGGGATTACAGGCACGCACCACCATGCCCAGCTAATTTTTTGTATTTTTAGTAGAGACGGGGTTTCACCACGTTGACCAGGATGGTCTCGATCTCTTGACCTCATGATCCACCCGCCTCGGCCTCCCAAAGTGCTGGGATTACAGGCGTGAGCCACCGCGCCCAGCTACTCTTTTCTTGCTAGGAGCAGGATGGGTGAGTGATTCAGACGGTGCTGCTTTCCATCCCCAGAGCTTGGTAGGTCCCAGACTGGGAATCAGGGAATAGTACCTGGTCCTTGTCCTTTCAGCATGCCCTAATCCTCGGGAGCTGCTTAGAGGCCTCCCAGGAGCCCCAAGCAGAAGGTGAGGAGGGTCCCTTAGAGAATGCTATGGCCAACTCTCCTGATTCTCATGAGCACTGTACCACAACTATCTTAGGGAGAGGAATGCTCTGCAGAAACCATTTGTTTGGTGGAAGTCTACCAACCGGTTTTACCGGGTCCTTGTGAGTCAGAACCTTGGAATGCGGGTGGGAATCTTAGGCCAGCCAGAAGTTATAAATGGAATCAGCAACCCTCCCTCATCCGTTGTTACAGGCTGACCAATGAGAAGGTATTCCCTGCTGCAGGGTGAATTCTCGAACCCACCACTTTGGAGCAGCTCAGGCTCGGCGCCTCCACACCTACCAGGGGCCGCTGCAGGGCAACCCACCCCACAGCTAGAAAGACCAGGGCCTGCGGAACAATCCTGCACTTTATGTATTAGACTTTCCTTTCTTTGTTCACTCAGTCCTAGGAATGTCCCCCTCCCTACTCCTTTGTCAGCTGCTTGGGAGCAAACACAATAGCTAGGCTTCAGCTCTCTGGCCCTGCTTTCTCTCCTCCTGCAGCCTGCCACTGGGGAGATGAGCTTGTTTTCCCTCCTCCCCGCTGATGTGCTCCTGCGCCCGCCTGATGTCTCCAGGGAAGATGCCTGGTCTTCTTTAATGAACTGGAGATGTAATTAAGATGGGCCACAATTGGGTCTGCACACCAACCCAGGCATGGTGACGTCATGGCTGGATGGGCTAGGGCAGCTGCTCTCCCGCAGCTTCTGGCACCGCAGACAGGAGTTGAAAGAAGACAGGAGTAGCCGATGCAGGGCTTTGGAGCCAGGGAGATGCTGGAAGTGCGCAAATTAGCTGGCCCTTGTTTTGCATCCCTGCCAGAATGGTTTAGCAGAGAACTGAGGAGCCAGTATGGGCAGCAGGCAGATGAGAATAGTTACGAGCATTGATTTCCTGGTGTCATCTCCTTCGATTTCATTTTGCAGCAACCCTCTAGGGTAGGTCTGAGTATTGCTATCTGTATCTGTTAGGGGTAGGTTCAGCTTTGAGGGTCAGGACTTACACAATCTAAATTTATTTATCTCTCATGTAAAGAAGCTTGGGGTAGGATGTCCAGGGCCGGTGCAGGATCTCATGGTGTTGGGATCTGGGGTCCTGCTGTCTACCTCATGCTCCAAGATGCCAGCTCAAGCTTCAGCCATCACAACCACATTCCTGCAGTAGAAAGAGAAGGGACTGGCTGGGTGTGGTGGCTCACACCTGTAATCCCAGCACTTTGGGAGGCCGAAGCGGGCGGATCACGAGGTCAGGAGTTTGAGACCAGCCCGACCAACATGGTGAAACCCTGTGTCTACTAAAAATACAAAAATTAGCCAGATGTGGTGGCACGTGCCTGTAATTCCAGCTATTCAGGAGGCTGAGGCAGGAGAATGGCTTGAACCCAGGAGGCGGAGGTTGTAGCAGTGAGCTGAGATCATGCCAGCTTGGGTGACAGAGCGAGACTTGGTCTCAAAAAAAAGAAAGAAAGGAAGAGACTAAGAAGCCCCTTATTTTGAGGACATATAATGGCGATTGTGCAAGACACCTCTGCTTATAGCCTACTGGGCAATCCTTAGTCATATGGCTGCCCGCAGCTGCAAGGGATGCTGAGAAGTGGAATCTTATTCCCAGCAGCTCTGTACCCAGGGGGAAAATTGAAAACTGAGGATTCTGTGACTAAGAAAGAAGGCGAGAATAGATCCTGGACAACTTTCAACCTCTTCCACTCTCCTCTCTTTCACAGGTGGGGAAATGGGGGTGCAGAGAAGTGAGATAATTTTCTTTCTTTTTTTTTGAGACAGAGTTTCTCTCTCTTGCCCAGGCTGGAGTACAGTGGTACAGTCTCAGCTCACTGCAACCTCTGCCTCCCAGGCTCAAGTGATCCTCCTAGCTCAGCCCCCTGAGTAGCTGGGACTACAGGCATGTGCCACCACGCCTGGCTAATTTTGGATATTTTTGTAGAGATAAGGTTTTGCCATATTGCCCAGGCTGGTCTTGAACTCCTGGGCTCAAGTGATCTGCCCACTCTGGCCTCCAAAAGTGCCGAGATTACAGGTGAGCCACTGCACTTGGCTGAGATACTTTTCTTAAAGTCACACATTGAAAGTCACACTTTGAAAGTGATGGGTTGAGATTCTCACCCAATCATGCTTCTAAAACCTGAACTATATCCAGTGTATGACCCCGTCTTGTAATCTGATTGTTAGGAAAACGGGGTGCAGAGAGCGTAGGGTGGAAAGCCATGTAATTTGTGGTTTGGAATGGACTCAGGGTTTGCACCCCTGCTTAGTCACCTCATCACTAGTGTTAAAAGAAAAACCTCAGACAAATGTAACAGGGTTTAATTGAGCAAAGAATGATGCATGGAATCAGAACAGACTCAGAGAGACTCTGGCCTGCCTCATGGTCAAAGGAGATCTATGGACAGAAAGAGAAAAGTGACCTACAGAAACTGGAAATGAGGTAGAGAAACAGCTGGGTTGGCTACAGCTCAGCGTTTGCCTTATTAGAACAGGGTTTGAACAGTGGGCTGCCTGTGACGGACCAAAACCCCTTTATATTCTTAAAACATTACGAAGGACTTTAAAGAGATTCTGTTTATGTGGGCTATATCTCTTGATACTTATCATATTAGATATTAAGACAGAAATTTAAAACATATTTATTGATTCATTTAAAAATAACAAGCTTATCATATTTAATGTAAAGAACATATTTTTAAATAAAAAGAACTATACATTCCAAACCAAAAAATAATTTAGGGGGAAAAATGACACTGTTTTACAGTTTTGCAAATCTCTTTGCTGTCTGGCTTTGGATACAGCATCTGGATTCTCGTATCTGCGTCTGCATTTAAATCTGTTGTGATTATCTCACGTCACACACTCGGAAAACTGCGCTGCACTTTGGTGAAAGAGTGGGAGGAGAAAGTGCAAGTAGCATCTTGGTATTATTGTGAAAACAGGTTTGAGCTTGTGTACCCGTGAAAGGATCTCGGGAGTCCCTAGGGGACCCCTGGACCCCACCTTGAGAACCGCTGACCTAGTAAATTCTTTTTGTTTGTTTGTTTGTTTGTTTTTGAGATGGAATCTTGCTCTGTCGCCCCGGCTGGAGTGCAATGGTCAGGTCTTGGCTCACTGCAACCTCTGCCTCCCAGGTTCAAGCGCTCCTCCTGCCTCAGCCTCCTGAGTAGCTGGGATTGCCTGGCTAATTTTTGTATTTTTAGTAGAGATGGGGTTTCACCATGTTTGCCAGGCTGGTCTCGAATTCCTGACCTCGTGATCCACCTGCCCTGACCTCCCAAAGTGCTGTGATTACAGGCATGAGCCACCATGCCTGGCCGACCTAGTAAATTCTTTACCCACTCTGTGCCTCAGTTTCCAAATCTGAAAGGCTGTATCAGCCTTTGTCTGAGGAGAGCTGTGTTTTTTGAAGGTGTCTTCAGGCCAGTTTGTGGCGGTGGTGATGAGGTGGTCTCTGAAACTAGGTGGGCTAGAAGAGAGGTCAGCGGTGGAGAAGGAGGTGAGGTTTGCCTCAGCCTTTCCGGAACGCAGGAGGATCAGGGTAGAATCTGTGGAGGGCCCTCTTGCTGGGGAGCTCTATAAGCCAACAGACCCCCATGACTGAATGAGAGCCAGAGATGCCTGGCCTAGGCTTCCCGCCTGCTCCTGCTGCCCTCCCCACCCACTGGTGTGCCTGACTGCCCAATTCCCACAGGAAAAGAGGGCACGCAGAGCCTTTTCTAAGCCATGGAGGAGTGAGAGAAAGGGGCCTATGAGAACTTCGTGCAGGCAGGAACACTCATGGAAAGGTCTGAGGGCACGAGAGGAGGCAGAAAATAGTCACCCACTCAAGAAGAGCTTGGTTGGGTTTGGATTATGATGGGGGCCATAACTACTTGCTAATAGAAGCTAAGGCCACTGGCTGGGAACAGCCTCTCAGAGGGCAGCTGTGCCTTTCCTGGGGAATCTGTTGGCAAGACTGGGCTGGAGTCTCAGTGCTCGGCTCAGCTGTAGTGATTCTGTTTCTCCTCCTGCCTGAGTTGATGCCTTTGGCTTCACCTGGCGTGGCCTCCCTCCTGCCCTGCAAGCTAAGTCCTACATTGCATCCAGGCCCTGGCGCAGCCTGCCTCCTGTTAGGCAGCCTTCCCTGGCGTCTCAGATGCAGGTTTCTTGCTGCTGCCATTGGCTGCACCATTGGGAAGACACCCTTATGTGAGGACCAACTCTCCAGGCTGTTATGCAAAAATCCCCATAGAAACACCCGGTTCAGGTAGACCAAATGCCATTTAAGAGCTGGAGGGCATGACTTACTCCTGTCTGCGTTCATCACTGTTAGGTTTCATCCAGCACATCCTTACTGCCTTCCATGTGTGCCCTGGGAATACAGCTTCTGTCTTTGAAAAGCTTGCAGAGAAGTGGAGGAGCTGGCCCCAGAAATGGACAATTTCAGTACAAGCATAGAGGCCCCCAGGGGGCTGTGAGAACTAACTTGGCAGAGTGGGGAGAAGGACCTGTCTGAGAAGGCTTCCTGGAAAAGGAGGCTCTGGAACTGAGATGTGGGGTGGGAGTTAGTGGGAGCCAAAGAATGGGAAATGCGGGAGGGCAGAGGGGATGGGCAGAGGGGCAGATTCCCCTGCTGAGGTTTATGAGGGCCGGGACCTGACCATTTGCTTTCTGTTGCATTCCTGGAGCCTGGCACAGTGTATGAGGTGGGGAGCAGGGAGGGTGAGGCTGGAGAGCCAGGCTGGGGGCAGATCATGAAGGGTGAGCAACCTGACTTTGCTGCCTCCTAATGAGCTAGAGCTTTGCCCCGTCTGCCAGGGTGGGACATACATAGTTAGCCTTGCATTTTATATGGGCTTGGACACCCTGCTGGAGACCCAGAGACCACACTGCTAACGCTTGCTGAGTGAATGATTTGGTCACCACCTGCCTGCCAGTGTCTCTGCCACGAGCCTGAGAGTATAAGATGCTAACTCCTCCTTGGACCTATTTCCGTGCCCTGTCTCAGGACCTGGTCTGGCCTGGCAGGGCTACCTGTGGCAGAACAGGGAAGCTGGGAGCAGCGGAGGTAGCCACCTAAACATGCCATGTGGTGTGGATGCAGGTGAGTGCGGATCCGGCCGTGGGGCTGGGCAGGCCTTTGCAAGTCCTGCCCGGCTTTCAGAATGTGACCACTCAGGTGGGCCAAGTTCAGGCCATCCCTGACCAGAGGAAGGCTGAAGGACAAATGGGAGGACAGATTTCATCTTTTGTTTCTGTTGAGAAAGAAACCCTAGGCAGATTTCAGAAGTTTTTACGGTGAGGGCCAAAGGAATTGTTCTAAGAAGGGAGGTGGCTGTTTCTGCAGAAATCCGCTCCCCTCCTGCAGGCAAATCATCAGAAACACCCTTTTGCTGAGGCTTTCTATAAGCCATTTACTACCTTCAGGGACCTCCCAGGAAATGTGCTAGGGTGCTGCTCCCATTATCCCTCTGAGTGGGAAAGACTGATTTGGAAATGCTGGAGATGGGCCATGCTGGGCTCTGAGAGGGGAGGGTGCCTACATCCTGGGTCTCCTCTTTCCCTTGGTTGGTACTGCACCCTGCCGGTGAGAATCCCTGGTTCTTGGTCCCTGTGCCTGCAGAAATCAGTCCTGTGGTGCTCTGAGCACCTGCCCTACAGCCCGGGTGATGGCAGCAGTCATAGCAATTACCAGAAAAACCCCAGGGAGTGCCTTTTTAATGTTTTCTCTAGTTCCAAATTGTGGGTAGGGGAAGGGCTAGACAAGAGCCTGTGCACGTGGCCCTGTCTGGGACACCCTCATCTGCACTCTGAGTTCAGTGACCTAGTTCCCGAGTGGCGTTTTTGATGGGGTGGGCAGCATGGCAGAATGGAAAGAAAGACACAATGGAAAGAGAGTTGGGGCTCAGGGAAGGAGGCCTCAGCCTCTGCACCTTAGGAAAGCAGCCACTGGCACGGGCTGCTGGGCTGCTGAACTGCAGAACTGCAGTGGGCAGGCTCACGGGGACAGCCATCAGCTGCTCTGCGTGAAGGGACCAGGAGCCCACAGCAGCCTCTCCACCGCCCCGCCTTGCCCAATCCCCTCCTGTCGGGCCGTACCGACATGGATTCTATTTTTTTTTTTTTTAATTTTTTTTGAGATGGAATCTTGCTGTGTCGCCCAGGCTGGAGTGCAGTGGTGCAATCTCAGCTCACTGCAACCTCCACTTCCCGGGTTCAAGTGATTCTCCCACCTCAGCCTCCTAAGTAGCTGGGACTACAGGGGCCTGCCACCATGGCCAACTAATTTTTTGTATGTTTTTTAGTAGACACATCCCAATCCCCTCCAGTGGGCCGTACCCACTGTGTGGCTGTGAAAAGCCTAGGCCTAAGGCCCAGCTCTGCCACTTACTGGAGGCCTCAGCCTCCTTTCCTGAGCCCCAACTTGGCAATCAGGATGGAAGTTCTGCCTATTGCAAAGAAGAGAGGTTCCCTCCCTGCTACTGGAAAGAAACTCACTTTGTTCTGGAGGACTGTGAACTTCCCAAATAAAAGATAAACAAAAGCAGCCCCTCTGTTCCCTAAGGAGCACCCAAGATACTAGGACGTGATAATGTTGCCCTGGCAACCATTCATCTGAGTATAGCCCAGGGAGATGAAGATAAGGGGAAAAGGACAAAGGTGTCCTTCTGTTCTGCTGGGGACCTGCTCACTATTCTAGTGGGTAAGCCTAGTGGCTGGAGGGACAGCGAAAGGGATCTCTCTGGTAGCCAGGCGATGAAGAAGAAGAAGAAGAAGATGATGATGATAGTGGTCATCATTTATTAAGATAAGTTTTCTGCGTGCATATTCTGTCAGTCTACTCTAGTCTTCTCACATAGGAGTTGTTATTATTCTCCCTGGTTTTGCAGAGGAGGAGAGGTTGAGTAAAGAGCCTGAGCTTTCAAGCCAGCATGTGGAAGACTCTGGGCTGAATCTGGGGCTGTGGAAGTCATGATGAGGCCAAGGCAGGCCTGCCCACCTCTGTCAGTCTTCCTGGTCATTGCTTTCAGAAGCCTCAGATTCCCCTTGTGTAAAATGCTCAGGGTGACCAGTAGAAGGCTGCATGTAACCACCTGAGACCTAAGTGGTCCTGGGACCCACAGCAGTGGCCTGCATCCATGGCTGACCTATGTGGTGCTGGTATTGTGGCGTCTTCACATGGCCCCACCAGGTCGTCTGAGACTGTGGTCACTTCCACAAGTTATTCTCACTCCAGGACACACTTCTCTGACCAGGTGAGCCGATTTGCCTAGGTCCCCACAGCCAGTAAGTGGCAGAGCTGGGCCTTAGGCCTAGGCTTTTCACAACCACATAGTAGGTACGGCCTGACAGGAGGGAATTGGGCAAGGTGGGGCCGTGGAGAGGCTGCTGTGAGCTCCTGGCCCCTAGACGCAGAGCAGCTGATGGCCGTCCCTGTGGGCCTGCCCACTGCAGTTCTGCAGTTCAGCAGCCCTTGCCAGTGGCTGCTTTCCTAAGGTGCAGAGGGAACCAGCCACTCCCAGCTCTGGGCCAGCTGGGGCCTGGACCTCCCTGCTGGGCACCCCAGGGCCTGCTGTGACCTGGGTGTGGCTGGGACATTTTGTTCTGCTTGCCTGGCTTTTTTTTTTTTTTTTTTTTTGAGACAGGATCTTGCTCTGTCACCCAGGCTGGAGTGCAGTGGCACCATCTCAGCTCACTGCAACCTCCACCTCTGCTCCCCCATGCCCCCCACACCCTGGTTCAAGCAATTCTCCCGCTTCAGCCTCCCGAGTAGGTGGGATTCCAAGCACGTGCCACCACGCCTGGCTAAGTTTTGTATTTTTAGTAGAGACGGGGTCTCGCCCTGTTGCCCAGGCTGGTCTCAAACTCCTGACCTCAAGTGATCTGCCCGCCTCGGCCTCCCAAAGTGCTGGGATTATAGGTGTGAGCCACTGTACCCAGCCTGCTCGCCTGGCTTTGATAGTGGAATGTGTGCAAGCCTAGCAAGGGGCAGGGCCCTAGCACCAGGCACTGCGGGTAGGACACTGATTTCCCTAGGACCGACATCCCTGTGCTGCCGATTGGATTTCGAGGAGGGTGAGCAGATGGGGTCAGGTTTCTATTCCTCTGGGCTTTCTGTGGCGCCGCAAATCAGGAGACCCATGGGCCTGGCTCCTGGCCCTGGCTGCAGATTCATACAGGCTTGCTCTGGAGACCCTTTGTACAATTCGAGCTCATTGAATTTCCCTCTGCTCAAAACGGGTCATTTCTTCTTTTTTACTATCCCCTTTTCAAACCCCAATTGGCTCCAGTTTTACCCTTCAGGACTCAGTCCTTCCATTGAGATACTCCTGTACTTTTTTTTTCTTTTTGGCTGAAGATCATAAGTCCTTCCATGAACTGTCAGCTTTGTCAGTAGGAGAGTATGCGTTATGCATCCAAGTGCAAGAAAGAAATCATGGGGATTATATATATCCATAACTCTGTGTTGTGCCAAAGCTGAGACAACATGGATTCTTTTTTTTTTTTTTTTTAATTTTTTTTGAGATGGAATCTTGCTGTGTCTCCCCGGCTGGAGTGCAGTGGTGCAATCTCAGCTCACTGCAACCTCCACTTCCTGGGTTCAAGTGATTCTCCCGCCTCAGCCTCCCAAGTAACTGGGACTACAGGGGCCCGCCACCACTGCCAGCTAATTTTTTGTATTTTTTTTAGTAGACACAGGGTTTTGCTGTGTTAGCCAGGATGGTCTCAATTTCCTGACTTCGTGATCTACCGCCTTGGCCTTCCAAACTGCTGGGATTTACAGGCATGAGCCATTGCGCTCGGTGGTTTTTTTTTTTCTTTTTTGAGATGGAGTCTAGCTCTGTCATGTGGGCTGGAGTGCATTGATGCAATCTCGGCTCACTGCAGTCTCCGCCTCCTGGGTTCAAGCAGTTCTCTGCCTCAGCCTCCTGAGTAGCTGGGATTATAGGCGTCCAACACCACGCCTGGCTAATTTTTGTACTTTTAGTAGAGATGGGGTTTCACCTTCTTGACCAGGCTGGTCTTGAACTCCTGACCTCAGGTGATCCACCCGCCTTAGCCTCCCAAAGTGCTGGGATTACAGGTGTGAGCCACCACACCTGGCTGACATCATGGATTCAAAGACACACCATTGTTCCATGCATCGCTCAGAAACAAAAGGCTACCAATTTAAATATGATAGCCATAATAGGACGCACTCCGACTTCAGAGATGTGACACTGGGAAAAAGGTGTATTTAGAATCATTAATACATAGAATGGAGAGATGTTTCTCGGTAAAACATGTAGGGTTGTTTACACTCATGAGTGAGCAGAAGTAGGAAATGATGACAGTTCCAAAGCTACCTGTGTTATCAGGTTGAGGGCATCCACAAAGTGGTGGAACCAGGAGTACCCTTGCTGGCTGCGGTGCATCTGGGGCATTCTGCAGAATCCCTGCATGCTGTTGCTGACGGGAACTGGTCCCACCTGGCCTCAGCAATCACCCGGGGAGTGTTTAAAAAAAAACATCCTGCTCATCCCCATCCCCAGCCTACTGAATCCGGATCTCTTAGGGTAAGGGCCAGGAATCTCTATAAAGCCCCTTGTCCCACCCCCTCATTCATAGTGAGGAAGATCAAGGTCAGGGAGGGGAGCTGACCAGGTCAGTGCAGAACCGATTCTGACAGCATTCCTGGACTCTGCAGCCACCCAGCCCAACCCCAAGGCTGGCGCTCTTTGTGCTTCTCTCCATCCTCTTTCCGTTCCTAGGACACTGCCTGCCACGGCAGTCCAGGGCCTTGACTCTACATTTCCAGGACTCAGTCTCAGATGTAACCTTAGCCTTGGTCTACTTCACACTGCTCGAGTCCAGCGTCTTTTCCTTGGTCAATGGGCTGGTGCATTGAACACAAGTTGCTGTGCATCTGCTTGGTGCCAGCCCGTCCCAGGTGCTGAGGGAGCTGCCTTGGTTTCCCTAGCAGGGCTAAGTCTCAGCATCACACTCAGGGAGATATGAAGGGAACATACTGCTGAGGTGGCCTGTCTTCCTGCAGGGTCTGTGGGAGCAGTGCCAGCTTCTGAAGAGCACCTCGGTGTTTGCCCGCTGCCACCCTCTGGTGGACCCCGAGCCTTTCGTGGCCCTGTGTGAGAAGACTTTGTGCGAGTGTACTGAGGGGCTGGAGTGCGTGTGCCCTGCCTTCCTGGAGTACTCCCGGACCTGTGCCCAGGAGGGAATGGTGCTGTACGGCTGGACCAACCACGGCGCGTGCAGTAAGTCGGCCTCCTGCCCCATCCTGCCCTGCCCTGCCCTTCCGGGGATGAACGATCTGTCCTGGGTGGTGTCCCTCAAGGTGCTTCGGGACTATGTCACCTACCTGCAGCTTTACCACACCCAGCCAGCCAGTCACTGCAAAGCCACGTGTCCCACACACATTTCCTGAATGGCTCCTGCCCTCTGTCAAAGGGGGTTCCCAAAGCCCTGTGTCCTGTCCCGCCCCCACGCCTTCTTCGGCGCCCCATGACTCCCCTCAGGACATCCAACCCCTGCACCATGCAGTGTTCTCTGCTTCCCACCAGGATCTCGGCAGTTGGGGTTTTGGTTTTTGTCTCCACCATCTGCCCACCCAAACTGACGAGGAGCTGGGCGCTGGCCTGCCTGTCTGCGTGGTGATCTTTGAGAGAGCAGAAAGCTTTGATTAAGTTCCCTTTTATTAAATCAGCCTTCTCTCCTCCAGGCTGATGACCGCCATCCCTCCTACCTTACTCGTGGTGCTGTGTGTTTCATCTTCCAGTCTCATTGGGTCTCGACTTATGCTCACTGTCCCTAAGTTATAATTGAGTAGGGACTTCCGTGGTCACTGGTCATCTTGCAAGAAGTCTCCTCTTTCCCCAGCCCTTCCAGTGATTAAAGGCCATGCAGATGGACAAGCAGTCTGTGGTGGTTCCATAAAGAGACAGAGGAGCCGGCCACATCTTTACACTACACATGTGTGTCTCAGTGTGTGGCAAATAGCTGCTGAATAAGAGCTTTCCACCTGTGGTGGGGGTGTGAGGAAGGAGGGTGCTGGCAGCTGGTTTCTCCTCTGTAAAGCTGAGTGGCTGTTTTTTTCAGGTCTTTGAACGTAGGGTAGGGGAGACACCTGATCTATCTTGGAGAAGGCTCGTGGGGCAATAGTTTGGTGTCAGAAAACATGCAAAAGAGTGTTGTGTGTTCCAGTCTTTCAGTCGGCCTGATCATCAGTCAGCTGCAGGGTAGAGAGAGGAAGGAGTAGAGCCTGTCCCTGCCGTGAGGAGCTGGTTCCAGTGGGAAGAACAGAGAATGCTTAGGTGATATCTGTGAAGGCAGCCTTGCGGCAGAGTGGAAATAAACACGAAATGCATGTCACCATGCAGGCAAATGTGCCCTGTTCTGGGCAGGGCATTTGATTGGGGCCAATTTCATGGGGAAAAGGAGCCTCGAGGAGGGATGGGATAGAGGGCACCATGACTCCTTGCTTGGTCCTAGGAAGCCACTCCTTTTGAGCCTAGAGGAATTTAGTGTCACTCTGAAAGGGTTTTAGGTGAAGGAGGGCAAAAGAATGCCAAGTTGTTCATGGTGAGCAGATGACCAAGGGGAGGGGTGGTGATCCTGCTGCCCTGGTGGGTCTTAGTAAGGGCCTCACAGGATGGAGGATGTTCGTCTAAGGGAGGGGTGGCCTCAGGAGGGGCACGTGGCTCACTGGGGCCGAGATGGCCCAGGAAGCCTGAGACAGAGGGGAGCGATCAGAGTAGGCGCAAGAGGCTCAGGCTGCATGAGGCAGGTAAGACGATGGGCTGGTGGGACCTGCTCTGGGCAGACCCCTTTCCTTTCCTTTCAGGCCCAGCGTGCCCTGCTGGTATGGAGTATAAGCAGTGTGTGTCCCCTTGCACCAGGACCTGCCAGAGCCTGCACATCAATGAAGTGTGTCAGGAGCGATGCGTGGATGGCTGCAGCTGCCCTGGTAATGAACTTCCCACTTTATTTACAAATCAGAGACCTCGCCAGCACGCTTGGCTTTGGGAAGCAAGATGAAGGGCACTTGTGTTTGCTCCCCGTTGACGAAATCAGAAGCCTTTTATTGAGTTTTTAAATGTCTTTGTCCAGCGTGATCAGGATTGAGCTGGTCTTTGTTTTTAATGTACGCTTTTCTGTTGTACTGTATCCATGAACGCACTTGTGTCTAGGGAAATTGGAGGGTGGTTTGGGCCCCAACAGTCACTTTGTTTGGGGAACTCGTGGCCCATCTGAGCCACAGTTGTTTTCTCAATTAGGTGTGTCAGGGAACAGATCTGGGAAAAAGATCTGGGCTTGCCATGTGAGCTCAGCTGAAAAAGGGCTCTGCACTGAAAGTCTTTCTCAGGGGAGGCTTGGTGAACTTTGGGGAAAATCCCTGTTTAATCATTGAGAGCAAGGCTGGGCATGGTGACTCATGCTTGTAATCCCAGCACTTTGGGAGGCCGAGGTGAGTGGGTCTCTTGAGTTCAGGAGTTCGAGACCAGCCTGGCCAATATAGTCAAACCCAGTCTTCACTAAAAATACAAAAATTAGCTGAGTGTGGTGGTACGGGCCTGTAATCCCAGCTACTTGGGAAACTGAGGCAGGAGAATCACTTGAACCCAGGAGACAGAAGTTGCAGTGAACCGAGATTGCACCACTGCACTCCAGCCTGCATGACAGAGTGAGACTGGGTCTCAAAAAAAAATTACGAGAGTGAGTCCTGTGTATTTCAACTCATGGCTTCTTTACTGGAAGAACTTATACAAAACTCTTGACTCTCTTCCTTCATCTGTGGAATGGTGATGAGTAATCTTCTCTCTCTCACGTTGCATTAATGTGTAAGGGAAGCAGCTCACACATTCTTGAGCTTCCTAGAAAGAGCCCCAATCCCAGACTTGTGCCTCCCCTACTGGATGGCCTGGAACAAAATTCTTTTGCTCATTTCTTCAACTGTAGAATGGAGATGAGGAATCTCCCTTCCTCATATTGCATTATGTGAAAGATAAACACCACAGAACAAGTTCTTTGAGCTTCCTGGAAGAAGCCCAACCATGGCCCCTGAGGATTCTGTAGTTGTGGGATGAGTGATGCAATGACAGTGTTGAGATTTTTGCCTTGATGCCCTTGACCCCAGAGGGACAGCTCCTCGATGAAGGCCTCTGTGTGGAGAGCACCGAGTGTCCCTGCATGCATTCCGGAAAGCGCTACCCTGCCGGCACCTCCCTCTCTCGAGACTGCAACACCTGGTAATAGGGGCGGCACAGCATGCTCTGGGACAGCTGCCCAGGGGACTGGGGAGGGAAGCTGGGTCTGCAGGGGTGGTGGCAGGTAGAAAAGAACCTGGCCCATGCCGAGAAAGAAGAGACTGAGTTGGAAGCTACTGGCGGGGACTAGGGACAGGTGTGACAGGCAATGCTGGGGAGCAAAGAGATATTACAGATAAATAAGCCTTGAAGAAGGGGAGGTCAGGAAGGGCAGGATTCTTCACATGTGGACAACATCTCTATCTGTCCGTCCAAACTGTGCCTTCATAAATGACCCTCTCCCCCTGGAGGAGGACTGTGTCACTCAGCAGCACGTAGGTCCTTCTCTCCTTGAAATCTCTCATCTGCTAGGCGGCTGAGTCCCTGCAGTAGCGAGGCCCAGCCTGCCTTCTGTCATCTGAAGAAGCACTTTCGGATGTCGCCTCTGGCTAGCTTTGCCAGTCCCCAGTGCAGCAGGGACAACAGCTCATTTCGTGCCCAGGCCTCCTCCCTTTGCTGTTTTTCCCCGCATAGCAGCCTTCTGCGTCCACTGAGCCCCCAGGTTCTCAGTCGGCCACTGCCCACCACACTTCTGGCTGGGAACTGACCCTTTCCATATCCCTCTCTTGCTCTCTGCCACTCACTGTGTGTGGGGTAGGAATTTGACTTCTTGGTGTCTGAGTAGATTTTCAGGGGCATCAGTTAGTTTCTTTTTTCTTCTTCTTTTTCTCTGTTGGGGTTTCTTCCCCTGGGGAATATCCACAAAGGTAAGATTCCTTTGTGGCCAAATTCCTGTCCTGTACAATGCTAACCCTGTGAAGATTCTGCTAGCACTGGCTCCTTTCTTCTCCCTCATCCCTTCGTCTGGGGACTGTGATAACTACCGTGAGCTCTAAATTCATTTGCATACCCTTGTGTTTGCACAACCAGCAATGACCTGTGCTTCTTTCCCCAACAGCATTTGCCGAAACAGCCAGTGGATCTGCAGCAATGAAGAATGTCCAGGTAGGCCACCTGCTGCCCATTCTCTTCCTCCTTCTCTGAATGGGGAGGTGTCTCCTCCTCTCTTACCAGACAAGGAGGATCATACATCAAGGCAGTGAGAAATTGTCCTCTCTGCACAGTTGGATGCAACCACCTGACCCCAGCTCTGGTTTCAGGTACCAGCTATGCTAACCCATTCACAGGCCAGAGGTGGGGAGCCCGGCAACAGCTGAAAGGGGAGATTGCACCTGGGACCAGGTGTTACTGTCTGTCCTCATCACCTGTTCGCTGAAAGGATTAAGGTTGATGAGCTGTAAGGCCTGTATGGTCATGACTGATTAAACAAAGAGGATGCAAATTCTTTGGAAAATTAAGAGGTAGAAAGGTCTGGTAATTCTTTACTCTTGAAGGGAGAGTTCTAATGGAATTTTCCAGAATGCCTGATATGAAGACCATGGCATGGTCCAAGAGCTAGGAAAACCAGGTCACTAAATGATTCCTCCCATCCTGTCCCTGCCCCGGAAAATCTGCTTAGGAAAAATTGTTGAGCAATCTCTGCCATTTGCTTTCTCCTCTGTTTGGCCCCAACTCTGTTCTGTTTACTGAAAACCTTGCCCATTCAAAGCTCCCTTCTGCCCCACCTTCCGAGGACCTCAGACCTTGCCCTCTGTGTCACTCATGTGGTGGTTTCTATGTGCTAGCCACTGCGCTAAACACTTTTCGGTTACAACCCGTGAGGCAGATGCAATTTATTCTCTTTTTATGAAAGCAGAAACAGACCTAGAGAGGTTAAATCACTTGCCCAAAGTCACACAGCTGCTATGAGGCAGAGCCATGACTTGAACTCACAACGGCCTGACTTCTTGCTTTTTCCCTTCCCTTTCTTCTCCTTCCTAGTTCTGACCTTTGGTGGCCTGAAGTGGGTTGAGCTTGGACACCTGGGATTGAATTTAGGGTTTGTGAATTAAAGGCTTTAGGATCACTCAGGGCCCTATCTGTGCCCTCTACACTGGGAAAATTCTGGAACTAGATGTGGGCTAGATCAATTAGTCTAGCAAAGAGATGGCCACCCAGCCAGGTTATTTTTTGTGCAACCCTTGAAGAAAGCACGAAGGAGAAAATATTGCTTTTGAAAGTGATATTTGTGTTCCATTTAACATAATTACACCATGTGAAAGACTAAAGGAGCTCTTTGGAAGACATATGAGTTGCTGCAATTAACCTGGGAAAACACTTTTAACATCTAAATAATAAGCATTCATTGTATGAGATCTGTGAGCCACAGTGGATGGAATTAGGAATTCAGTTTACTGTGTGTGTGTGTTTTTTAGACATCTGTAACCACCAGATTGAGGAAGTCTTCCCCCAGTTAGGGAGTCTTAACAACTACTTACTGTAGGATGGGTCTTCCATCCATCATCCTTCCAGCTGTCCATTCATCCAAGTACTATCTGAACACCCACTGTGTACGTGATGGACTGTTTTCTGGGGCAGACAGTACAATCCCCTGATCTTCAATTCAAAATCTAGACGATAACTTTGCTGAGGATGTAAGACGTTCTCTTGATGCCTTGATGAAAAGATAAATGGTTTCAATTCTGTCCACTGAGTGGTTTGATATTTTGCCAACAAAACCACTAAGCTCTTCCTGCATTCTCAAAGCCTTGGCTCTGACCGTCTTCTAGTTTGGGAGTTTTGTTAATCGTCGCCTTCTCATCCATTTGCACCCCTGCACATGAGCGTATTTCCACACCCTGCCATGACTCAGCAAGCAGTGTGGCTGTCTGATGCTCCCACTGTGATGACTGCAGATAGAGCTTCTGATGGAAAGAGTAGGTAGGAAGTTTCTGGAAGAGGATATGCTTGGCTTTGCTTGTAAAGCGAGAAGCAGACCAGAGCTTCTCTGCAGTCCCTGGAGGAGTGGACATTGTGCATCTTAGAAATAGACCTGGGTCACGTGTGGTGGTTTCTGCCTGTAATCTCAGCATTTTGGTAGGCCAAGGCAGGCGGATCACTTGAGGCCAGGAGTTCAAGACCAGCCTGGCCAACACAGTGAAACCCCATCTCTACTAAAAATACAAAAATTAGCTGGGTGTGGTGGTGCATGCCTATAATCTCAGCTACTCAGGAGGCTGAGGCAGGAGAATTGCTTGAGCCCAGGAGGTGGAGGTTGCAGTGAGCTGAGATTGTGCCACGCACTCCAGCCTGGGCAACAGAGTGAGACTCCATCTCAAAAAAAAAAAAAAATGACCTGGGTTTTGATTTTCTGGCATAAGAGAGTGTATTAGTTATCTATGCTGTGTAACAAATTATCCCCAAATGTAGCATCTTAAAACAACAAATGTTATCTCAGTTTTTGTACCTCAGGAATCTGGGAATGGCTTAGCTGGGTGCCTGTGGCCCAGGATCTCTTATAAAGTTGCAGTCACGCCATTGACTGGGGCTGTGGTCTCATCTGAGGTCTTGATGGAGGTTGGGGGTAAAGGGAACAGCTTTGAAGCTCACTCACGTGCTGCTGGTGGCAGGCATTGCTTTCTCACCATGTGGACCCTCCCCGGGGCCTCCTCGTGACATGACAGCTAGCTTCTGTGGGCAAAGCTGTTTCAGAGTGAGCAACAGAGAGAGCAGTGGAGACAGAAGTCACAGTCTTAAAAACCTAGTCTCTGAAGTGACATCCCTCACTGCTGCTGTATTATAGTCACTAGAAACAAGCCGACACGTGCCGTCTACATTCAGGGACGGGGAGTTACACAAAGACACGAATACAGGAAGAGATGGGTTCCCTGGGGTCCATCGTGGAGGCTGTGCAGTGCAGTGCTGTGTATGGGTAGTGGGAGAGGAAAGAAATGGCCTGGGAGAGCAGCCATCTGGACTGGAGAGGGGCTGGGCTTTGTAGGATGCTCCTAGACCTTCATTGCTCTCTGCATATCCCTACTTACTGGTTAGGATTTAGGGCAGCCTCCAGCCAACCGTGGCTTCCCCATAGCCTGCAGACTTCCCTTTCTGTAACCCTGAGCCTCCTTTCCCTTCCTCTGCAAAACGCACTGTGCGAGGAAGCTCTGCTAATTTAGTTCCCATTGAAAGGAGCATGCCTGTTCAAAATGGAAGCAACTCTTGTTATAGGATCTCAAACTCCTAGAGGAAGTGTGTGGCATGGACTTTTCTCAAGCTGGGAAGTGGTAAGTGGAAGGCTTTTCATTTGTGTCCCAAACCCCATGAGACTATAAATGTGGCCAAGAATGGGAGCTGGGAGCACAGGCAACCTGATTGGAATTCTGATTCCATCTCTTAGGAGCTGGGTGACTTTTGCCAAGTTAATGATTTACAGCCTCAGTTTCCTAATCTGTAAAGTAAGGATCATGACAGCAGCTTCACCCCGTAGCTCTTGTGAGACTGTTACTATTCAACACACAGCAAGTACTCAACAAATTTGGGCCGTTATCATCTTCACAGAGCACACAGGCAGCTGTCTCATTAAGCAGGGTCAGAGAAGGACGGAGACACAGGGGAAAGCCCAAAGGAGCCTGAAATGGAGAGGGGTGGTGTGTGTTTTGTGGGGTGGCTGGGCTAGTGGGGCAAGAGGGAGGTCTGGCCTCCCTGGGGAGGCTGGTGGACCTGCCACGGTCAGTTGGAAGGGAGGCCTCGCGGTTACCTGTTACTCATTTGGTTCAAGATAATTTCTGATGAATTCTAACACAGCCTAATAATTTGACCTTGGGAATCAAGGTCAGTTTGTTCTGAAGCCTCCAGGAAGAAAGCTACACCCCGCATCCCAGGCTAACAGAGACAGCGATGAGTTATCAGAGCAGATGCCTCTGACACAGGAAGATGTGCTCCGAGGGGCCCGTGCTTGTCTGGGGTTTCTGACTCTTCGAGTTCACAGAAAGTCTCCAGTGGCCTGTTTGCTCCTGTTGGGGTTTCTAGAGTCCCGTCAGACCCCTTTCAGGCCAGGCCAGGGCATTATGTTTCATAGACAAGGCTTTCTTTCCCTGGTCTCTATGTTCAGAGACCCAGTTGTCCCTATGCCCCTTGGGACGTCCCCGGGATTAGAATGACATTAGGCTTGGCCCTAAAGAAATCAGGCTTATGAGAAACTGCAGGAGCCAACCCACGAGGCCGTTTCAGGTGGTATCAAGGGCTTTGGGCTCTGTAGACTGACAAACTGCCCGTTTTCAGATCCCTGTTTGGCTTCTTTGGGAACTTGGACAAGTTGAACTTCTCTATGCTTGAGTTTCCTCATCTGTAAACCGGGAATAATAATGAGCACCTCATAGGAGCAATCAATGAGATGGTTTCCACAGAGCACTTGGAAATGCATCTAGCACCAGGCACTGTGGCTCACGCCTGTAATCCCAGCCCTTTGGGAGGCTGAGTGGACAGATGGCTTGAGCCCAGGAGTTGGATACCAGCCTGGGCAACATGGTGAAACCCCACGTCTACAAAACTTGGAAACATTAGCCAGGTGTAGCGGTGTGTGTCTGTAGTCCCAGGTACTTGGGAGGTTGAGATGGGAGGATCATTTGAGCCTGGGAGATTGAGGCTGCAATGAGCTGTGATGGCACCATTGCACTGCAGCCTGGGCGACAGAGTGAGAACTTGTTGCAAAACAAACAGAACAAGAAGAAGAAGAAGAGGAGGAGGAGGAAGAAAAAACCAAAATGCAACTTTGGCAGGTACGGCAGCCCGCACCGGTAATCCCAGCACTTTGGAAGGCCAAGGCAGGTGAATCATTTGAAGTCAGAAGTTTGAGACTAACCTGGCCAACATGGTGAAACCCTACCTATACTAACCCCTCCCCGCAAAAAAAACCCCACAAAAGTTAGCTGAGCATGGTGGTGCACGCCTGCAATCTCAGCTCCTCAGGAAGCTGAGGCAGGAGAATCGTGAGATCCCAGAGGCAGAGGCTTCAGTGAGCCAAGATGGCACCACCGCACTCCAGCCTGGGTGACAGAGTGAGACACTGTCTAAGGAAAAAAAAAAGGAAGAAGAAGAAAAAGGAAATACATCTTGCACATTTGGTAGAGATTATGTTGCAGGCTTTGGTGACAATTTGCGTCTGGTGGAAGTCTGAGTTGCTTTGCTAAAGGCCCGAGGGTTGGCATTTCTGCAGGGAAGGCTTTGGGAGGTGAAGGATTGTGAGGCTGGGGAAGCAAATGGCCCCGAGCAGAGCAGGGGCGTCTGGGGCTCACTGCTGCAGACAAAAGGATTGTTTAGAAGAGGTAATGCACTTCCACCGGATGAGAGATTCCCTTTTGTTTCTTCATGAGGGAGGATCTTTATTTACATAGAAGTAGATCTGCGGTTAAATTCCGGATTTTTTTAAAATGCTATTTTAGGAATCACCTGCCTTTCATTCGTTCACCAAACTTTTAGTGCCCATCTCCGTGTAGTGGTGAGCCCGCTGTTCATGGGGGGCTGCCTGTTGCTGACTGATGGGGAATTTCCAAGTGTCCCATCCTGGGCAGAGGATGGGTGAGCCTGGCTGCGTGGGCCATGGTTCTGGCTGATATTCTAGCTCCCGTGGCTAACTCCTACCTGGCAGGTCACCCATCCGTTTTCCTGTGTTTGTGGCTCTGCTCCTCAATTGTACCGAGGAGATAAGCTAAATACAATATTCAGACTTCTGATTCCCAAGAAAGTTGGGAACACAAGTCAGTGAGGGTCAGCGAAGGAAATCAGATGAGAGGATTAGATGCTGGCCCTGAAAGTTTTCCTTTCGGATATTTGCACGTTTCTCATTGACCCTTCTTTTCCTGGGTATTGTTAAATATAACAGAAGTCAGTTTTCTTGCTTAGATAAGAGTGCTCTTGAGAAAACAGGGCAAGGTTGGGGGAAGAATTCCCACCCATTTTTACCGCACTGGGTCCAAGACTTGTAACACAAATGACAGTATTACGCTGTTTGTAGAATGATGATAATTTCTGAAAAATGGTCCGTTCAAGAAGGCTTTCCTGAGACCTCACTGGACTTGAAATTCCAGCACATCCAAAATGGGCGGGGACGATCCTAGCCCCTATCTTGTGGCCTGTTCTGCTCTGACCTCCATGAACAGTCACCCCTCACTGTCACCCTTCTCGAGGGGGCAATGGTGAAGGTGGATCATGCTGACGAGAGTGGTCTGGGGCCTCTCCACATTCTCCTAATTTCCTCTGGGCTAGATGTGCCCTCCTGGAAGGGGTACACTGCCCCGGGGACCAGGCAGAGGGACATGTGCATCCTGGGACACTCATCCTTAATCCTGTCTTCACACACATCCCAAAGGCAGGCCCACGCCTGGGTCCAAGGCTACACAGTCTAGCCTGGCCCCTGGCTGGGTCTGTCAGGGCACATGCAGGTACGAAGTGCCAGGCAGTGGGGGCCTGTGGAGCTTGTCCTTGACAGACGGACAGCCAGAATCTCTCCGTGCCTTTTGCGGACCCCTTGGCTGTGTGACAGGGCCTAGCATCAGCCCGGGAGCTGGGCCCACATGCGACTGTCTCTAGGACCCTCTTACATTTGTCTCTCTAGCATTGGTCTAGCATCTGTTCCCTGAAGGGCGAACTTCAGGTGGAGGCTGGGGTAGTGCCATAGAGAGCCACGCCTCCGCTGTTTCGAGGGCCCTGGGGGAAGCCCTGTGCACTCTATGCATGCTCATCTTTGCTTCAGTCCTTAGAGAAAGGAACTCACACACGCCCCCTAGAGTGGCTGGGTGGGCAAAGCCTTCCTCCTTTACCAAATGGCAATGGTTTCTATATATACATAATTCTTTTTCTGTAGAGTAGATAGCAAAGATGAGAGCAGGTGTAGGAAATATATAGGGGAGGTTGGGAAGGGACCCAGATGCCCTTTTCAGCTTTCATGGGTCCCTGTTTGGCCCTAAAGATGGGATTGCCTCAAGCCAGGGCAGGTTGATGGAGAATCACTGGAGCCATTGGCAGAGGCCTCCCCCTGCCAGGACACTGTCCAGGCTGTGTGATCTCAGGTTGGAGGTGCATCGGGCCAGAAGTATGGGGCCTAGGCTAAGGCCTGGGGGAGGTGGAGTAGGAATTAGGGTGGGGACAGTTGAGCGTTTTGAGTTGCAGGGTGATGAAGGGGAGTCCTAGTCCCCACCCACAGATGTGTCAGCCTGGGCTGGGAAGCTGGCCCTGTCGAGGTCAGCACTGCCTGGGCGGTGGTGAGATCATGGGCAGATGGCCTCCTGGTTCCCCATTGGTCCTGACTGGAGTCACAGCGTGGGCTTGGCCCTCTGAGGACACACAAAGCAATGGCCTCAGAGTCGCCCCTCTGCTGGGGAGGAGGATGGAGTCCCCATTTTCACTGCTGAGCTCCACAACTGTCCCGCCTCACCCTCCCACCTCATCCTATCTCTGGGCTGCCTATTCTGACCCTGGCCTGCAGGGACTCTCCAGGGGTGGCACTGTGTCCCAGAGTCCCTCCACACTCAGGTTCAGAGAACCCCGTGCTACTGGGCAGCCTCCCCCTGGCAGGGCACTCCACTTGCACCAGTCTGAGGCTGGTGTGGCACTGATGCCTGTGGGAAGCGTGAAACCCAGGCCAGTGGGCTGTGAGGGAGGAGGGGAGGCTGCAGGGAGCCCAGAAGCAGAAGCGTGGGTTCCTGCGTGGCTCCACCACTGACTGAGTGTGGCTCTGACACCTTCCTTAGTTGCCCCATCTATAAAATGAGGCCTTGACCTGAATGCCCCAGCTCTGACATCTTGCAGTTTTAGGAGCGGGAGCTGAGTCTTCGTGTAGAACTCGTGTTTAGACTGGCTCGGTGAAAGGACAACCATGCAGTTTTGGGGAGAGGGTGCCCTGCTTGCACGTGCATTCCACCTTGGCCACCCCAGGAGACGTCCCCTCACCTCTCATTCTTCTCCTTTCCTCTGTGTCTCTCTAGGGGAGTGCCTGGTCACAGGTCAATCCCACTTCAAGAGCTTTGACAACAAATACTTCACCTTCAGTGGGATCTGCCAGTACCTGCTGGCCCGGGATTGCCAGGACCACTCCTTCTCCATTGTCATTGAGACGGTGCAGGTGAGCTTTGCCAGGCCGGCGACTGGTCGGGGGGCAGCCCCTGGAAGACATGGAACATTGCATTCTGTGCAGGCGGGAGGCCTCTTCTTCCAGACTTGTTAGCCCCTCATTCATCCAGAAACCCAGCCCATCCCCTCTCTCCCTAGATGCTGTGGGAAGGCATCCTGCCCTGCCAATAATGCCTACTCAGGGCCGGCTCAGCTCCCCACCCAGGGGAAGCATCCTCTTCTGGTCTAGCCTGTTGCCTCCATAACCAACCCTCTGATGTTTGGAGCTGGGGGTGGCTGGGGTGAGAGCAGAGGGCCTGACTTCTACTCTGAACTCTATGGTGCATGTGTGGGTTCCTTTCTTTAGGGGTGGAAGCAGATGAGGACGAATAGAGTGCACAGGACTTCCCCTGAAGATCAAAGTCTCTGATTCCCTTTGAACGACAGGTCCAAGGAACACGATGAAGCAGAGGCCCATGGTTCTTTAAAAAAGACCAGGCCAGGCTGGGAAAAGATGCAGGCACGGATGCGCTCAGCGCCTTCCTGCTGCACAACTCTAGGGGGCCCCATTCACATGGAGTATTCTGGGAGAATGGGGTTGTAGGCTGTGAGAAGGCCAGAGGCTCTCTGGGGTCAGGGACTTTCTCTGATTAAAAGGGTCCTGGGCTGAGGTGCTGGACAGGCAGGGGGTGCAGCAAAATCACCCTGTGTTCCCTCTTGGCAGTGTGCTGATGACCCTGATGCTGTGTGCACCCGCTTCGTCACCATCCGGCTGCCTGGCCTGCACAACAGCCTTGTGAAGCTGAAGCACGGGGGCGGAGTTGCCATGGATGGCCAGGACGTCCAGCTCCCCCTCCTGAAAGGTGTGCTTCGTCCTGCTCCACCAGGCCTGGGGCTGGCCAGGCACATCCCTCAGCACCCTCCTTCTCAGCCCTGGCCACTGTCCCTAAGGACCTGCATGCCTCTTCTGTGGGAATGTGATGGGGAGTTATCTTTGGAGGGCAGGGTGGGGTGCATGGCATGCATCCCTGCAAGAAAGGAAGGCTTCCTGGAGGAGAAAGACTAGAGAAGAAAGCCTGCAGATGAAGATGTTGCTCTAGGCCTGGGACAGAGTGTAGCTGGGAAAAGGGAACCAAGAGGGTTTTTATTTGGCTTGAACCAAAGGGGCGAGTTGAGTCTTGGGCAGGTGGTTCTGGTTTGCTCTGGGGTGGGAAAGGGGCAGAGGCTGATGCTGAGATCGGGGGTGACTGGTGATGTCACACCAGAGGATGCCACTTGGGGCAAGGCCAGGTGACCCTCTGGCCTGTCTAGAGGTAGCAAAAAACCTACCTGTCCAGTATCTTCACCCAGGTTGCCCTGTGCCTGTCAAAGCAAACCTGGTTTTGCTTTGTAAAGCTCTGAAACTTCATGCTCAAAATGGCTCCCAGACTCGTCCTTCTCTGTGGCTGCTGGCCACTTTGTCGCCCACTATCCTAGCATCGCACACAGTGGGTGAACCTGGGCCAGTGGGTGCCCAGCACGTCCATGGGTGTCAATGCTGTGTGTCTCCTAATGAGATATGTTTGTTCCCCCAGGGCAAGGGGTATGCTCCCATCTCTCTCCACCTTCCCATAGAAGCAACAATTGCTGTATTCGGTGTTGTACACAGCATTGTGCGGACAGGAGTGGCAGAGTGTCCCAGGCATGTTCAGGTGTTGTGGTGTCAATAATAGACAGATCCCCTTTGCTCGAGGGCACCCACCTAAAGCCGAGGATGCAGGAGCCTCTGCCTCCCTCCTGTGGTAGTAGGGGGAATGGCAGGTCACAGCGCAGGTGCAGAGGCTTCTCCCTGGGGGACCCTAATTGCCCTCTGTCCACCTTGATCACCCTTCTACCTGACACCCCCTTAAACCTCATGGCCACCCCATCTGCCCTTAAGTCATTGCTGTTCATTGCTACCATCCTTTTGAGACACCCCATTTCCCCCTAAATACATCTGCCTGCCACTACCCTGTCCTCTCCCCACCTCTGCCTGAATCCTGTCCTGCTGGGTCCCAGGTGACCTTCGCATCCAGCACACAGTGACGGCCTCCGTGCACGTCAGCTACGGAGAGGACCTGCAGATGGACTGGGATGGCCGCGGGAGGCTGCTGGTGAAGGTAGGTCCCCCTCATGGGACATTGGCTCCCTGCAGCCCGACCCTTACAAAGTACCCCTTGTGCTCTGGGCAGAATGGCTTTGTGTGGTGGGAAAAGAATTCCTTTCTCCTCTTGGCCTACACCCGCAGAGCGAGGAACAGGCCTCTCTTGTTTATGAGGCTGGTGTTTGTTTTCTGGATTCCCCTTCTTGGCCCCGGGGGATCCTTCTTGCTGGGTTCCGCTATGCCAAGGACCTCTAGACTGGGGTGGTCTCTTGTAGGGTTGGGGAGGGGGCAGGTTTGCTGTCCAATCTCCTGGCTGAAACAAGGCCCGGGAGCAGGGCTGTCTCCCCGGGTGCCCACTATGGGTAGTAAGGGAAGAGCCAGATTGGCACTCCGAGCTAAGAGAAAGCCAAGTTTCCCGTCTGCCTGGGAGAGGTTGCACAGGACACCAGCAGATTCCTCCCCTGGGCCCTGGACTCTGCATGTGTGGGCCACTTCTTGTTCTCAGTGGTCCTAGAATCACACTGGATAGCAATCCATACTTTTCCTGGGGCCTCTATCTACACTGTTTGTCTGGAAATGTCTTAGGCAGGTGGGCAGTGCAGATATTATTACTGACACTTTATAAATGAGGCAGCCAGGGCACAGGGAAGTTGAGGGATGGTCCGGCACTCCAGACTCATCGGATTTCCCACTCGGACCCCCCCGCCCTCCTGAATGACCCAGGATGAGCAAGGATTAGCTCTCTGCCTCATGCTTTTCCCATCAGAACAAAAAGTGGCTCTCAGTTTTTGGTCTCGAATGCCTTTACACTCTTCAAAATTATTGAGAACCCCAAGATCTTGTAGGAGGATTATATCTATTGATATTTACCAGATTAGAAATTAAATTAGAGACATTTAAAATATGTATTTATTAGCTCATTCAAAAATTGTAATAATAAGCCCACTACAAGTTAATACAAACATCACTGTTTTGGGAAAAAATAACTGTTTGCCAGAACGAAAATAAGCAACAAGAATAATACCACTGTTGTACATGTCTGCAAATTTCTTTAATGGCTGGCTTAATAGGAGACAGCTGGCTTCTCGCATCTACTTCTGCATTCAATCTTTTGCAATATTGCGTGTCATGTGGTCACTGGAAAATTCCACTGTATACTTGTAAGGGAACGAGGGAAAGGGCAAATAATGTGTTCGTAGTTTTATGAAAGTAGTTTTGGTTTCCCAGACCCTTGAAAAGGTCTCAGACCCCCAGGGTCTTAAGACTACAATTTGAGAACCACTGTGCTAGATTATGCCTCGGATTCCTGGAGAGCCTCCTCCTGCCCCTGGGGTCCGGTGCTCCACAGGGTCCTTGCTGTAGTCCTGGTGGGGGGCCGTCGGGCATTGCCCTGGCATCCTCCCTCCTCCTGTGGCCGTATTCTTTTTCTTGTCTTAAAGCTCCTGAGGGAATTTCAAACTAACTCCTTTTTTTTTCCTTTTCATTAAAAATAAACGTGCAACCATAGACCATGCGAAGGAAGATCTGGGAGATCCTCTTGTCAACCTCCCATTTCTAGTAGGAAATAAAGAGCCACTATTTCCAGAGCAGGAGTAACTTGCCCTGGGTCTCATGGTCCTTTGGTTACAGGGTGAGGACCAGAACTCGGGCTCCTGGCTCTTGTCTAATCTTGCCTCCTGCAACCCGGTCTTCAAGGAGTTGCTTCACTTTAACCAGTCCACTTCCCTTCCTTCCTTCCTTCCCTCCCTCCCTCCCTCCCTTCCTCTCCCTTCCTCTCCCTTCCTTCCTTCCTTTTCCTTCCTTCCTTCCTTTTCCTTCCTTCTCCTTCCTTCTCCTTCCTTCCTTCCTTTTCCTTCCTTCCTTCCTTCCTTCTCCTTCCTTCCTTTTCCTTCCTTCCTTCTCCTTCCTTCCTTTTTCTACCTTCCTTCCTTCTCTCTTTCCCCTCCCCGCCCCTCCCCTTTTGTCTCACTCTGTCCCCCAGATTGGAGTGCAGTGGTACAATCTTGGCTCACCGAAATCTCTGCCTCCCAGGCTCAAATGATTCTCCTGCCTCAGCCTCCCAAGTAGCTGGGATTACAGGTGCCTGCCACCATGCCCGGCTAATTTTTGTATTTTTTGTAGAGACAGGGTTTCACCATGTTGGCCAGTCTGGTTCTCAAACTCCTGACCTCAAATGATCCACCTGCCTTGGCCTCCCAGAGTGCTGGGATTACAGGCATGAGCCATCGCTCCTGGCCAGCCAATCCACTTTTTCAGCATCCTCTGCCTCACAGAGAGGGTGCTCTCCACCCACGTGCTTTCTCCCTTCAATCAGCAGGGCTGTAACTTCTGATCCTGGACAGCTGCCCTTCTTCCCCTCAGGTTTCTCTGGTCTTTGTCTCTCCCTGAGGAGAAGAGAAGCCAACTTCTTTCTTTGGGGGTGAGTTTGTGTCAGTTTAGCTAACAAGAAGCAATTTCTTTGGCCAAGATTCAGGACAGGGTCAGATGACCCCATGCCTATAGAACTGTCTTTTTGTATATTTTTTCTTTTTCCTTATACAGGTTCTTGGTGCTCATGTAAAGGGTCTGTCTTGTGGGTTTTATTATGAAGCAGGAAAGGGGGTGTTTGAGATGGGGCAGGAGGTGAGGAGCCTCAGAATGCTGACCCTAGGGTTTTGGGGACTGCAGTGTGGAGGCAAGAGCTGGAGGGAGGCTGGCTGGGGCAGAGGTGGTGCCAGAGGAGGTGCTGCCAGGGTTCTTCTGGTCTCCTCCCTCTGGGCGTGGTGTGCACGCTGTCCCCGTGGGGCTGGCGGTCCAGGCAGCAAGCCTCCGGCCAGCAGAAATCATGCCCTCTGTGTGCTGTTTCCCTGCCCTGCTGGCTGCTCTGTAGGGCCCAGGTGTGCCTTAGGTACAGTGGTGTGGAAAAGACCCTTGCACAGGCTTCATTTCATCAGAACTGTCACTAAGCAGAGGTTTATTTCAAATAGCCAGTGTCTTCTCTTAAGTGTCCCGCCCCTGGGTGCACCCACTCCCCTAACCCTGGCCGAGCCAACCTCTGAGACAAGACAAGGAGATGGGAGAAGACCTGGTTTTAGAGTGAGGCATGGGAGTGATAGACGGCCTGGTGGGGGTAAATGAAAGCACCTTTGGGGAGCATCAAAATTCGAGAAAGGAGAGAGAAAAGATGCCGAGAGATGGGGAGGGAGTGGAGGTGCACCACCAGTTATGCCGCCTTACCCAGGGAGCCCTGACTGTGGGCACTGCATTCCAGCCCATCAGGAGGAGAAACTAGTTATTCACTTACCTATTCATTCATTTGTTCAACAATTCATTGATTCAACAAACACTTACTGAGTGTCTGCTGGCATGCTGTGGACTGAATGTCCATGTCCTCCCCAAATTTCTGTGTTGAAATCCTAACCCCCAAGGTGATGGTATTTGGAGGTGGGGCCTTTGGGAGGCGATGAAGAGTGAGGTGTGTGCCCTTATAAAAGACCTCAGAGAGCTAGCTAGCCACTTCCACCATGTGAGGATGCAGCTAGAAGGTACCATCTGTGAACCAGAAAGCAGGGCCCTCGCCAGACACCAAATCTGCTGGCGCCTTGATCTTGGACTTCCCAGATTCCAGAACTGTGGGCAATCGGTATCACTTGTCTATAAGCCACCCAGGCTGTGATAGTTTGTTATAGCAGCCTGAAAGGGCTAAGACAGGCACCATTCTAGATGCTGTGATTACAGCAGTGAGAAAAAACAGACAAAAATCCTTGCCTCATGTAGCTTCAGTTCTAATGGAGACAGACAGACAATAAATAAAACAAATAAGTAAATCATATTACAGATCGGAAAGTGATAGATCCTGGGGAAATACAGCAGAGAAAGGGGCAGGATGTGCCAGCTTGCGGGGATTTAAATTTCAAATAGGGAGGTGGGAGAAGGCCTAATGTAACAACATTTGATATTTGTCAAGCAAACAAGGAAACATTACTCTGTCCCCTTTCTTAACAATGATGTTTACCTGGGTTCGATTTCTATGGGCCTAGGACCTTCTACTGGATTGTTAATCCTGCATCTTGTTAGGCTGGAGCTGGAAGCTGAAAAGGGGCTCTGAGAGCTGACCCTAGCCCCTGAGGATTCAGAATGCAGGGAGGTCGTCCTGCCTTGGTAATGACATGAGAAGAGGGAGTCAGGACTCCTGGGTCCCAGCCCCGACTCCATCTTTGAATCAGGGTCCTCTCCGTAGAAACCAGCAGATACCCCCAGCTGTGTGGGGGAAAGGCAGGTTCCACTCTCCTGGTTGTCCCCGAATGTGCACTTTGAGCTCAGAACTTTGTTCAGTTCTGAGAATGGACAATAAACCATATGCCGATGGCCTGGAGTTTGAACCCTGGACCCCTCCTGGTCACACCGAGTGACCAATTCGAGGTCTTCCTATACAGAGGGGTCTTGAGTTTGCATGTGATTCTGGAGGTGACAGGCCCACTGGTGTGGATGGCATGGACAGCAGAGTACTTTGGGCTGGGCTCAACCTGCCTACTCACTCACCCGGGCTCTGCCACTACCTCCCTGACCGGAGGCAAGTCATGTTCCCTCTCCGGGCCTCTGCTTCTCCATCCTTAAATGATCTGATAATTTTTTTTTTTTTTTTTTTGAGACGGAGTCTTGCTCTGCCCCTCAGGTTGGAGTGCAATGGCACTATCTGACTCATTGCAACCTCTGCCTCCCAGGTTTAAGCGATTCTCCTGCCTCAGCCTCCTGAGTAGCTGGGATTACAGGTGCGCACCACCACGCCCGGCGAATTTTTGTATTTTTTAGTAGAGATGGGGTTTCACCATGTTGGTCAGGGTGGTCTTGAACTCCTGACCTCGTGATCCACACACCTTGGCCTCCCAAAGTGCTGGAATTACAGGCATGAGCCACCGCGCCCGGCTGATCTGATAGTTTTTCTAAAATCCCTTGTGGCAGGACAGGACTCTGATGATTTGGGAACAGGGATGGAACCGGTAAGTTTACACTGCAGTTCACTCCCCTCAACCCCTTTTGCAGCCCAGGGCTAGCTGCTTTTTGTTAAATTCATATTTATTTTTCACCCGGGGAATTTTTTTGATTAAAACCATCTCATTAGCGAAACAACTCTGCGCTGCTTCGGCGGCAGTGGCGCCAGGGTGGCCTGGTCTCTCCCGCAGCTGTCCCCCGTCTACTCCGGGAAGACCTGCGGCCTGTGTGGGAATTACAACGGCAACCAGGGCGACGACTTCCTTACCCCCTCCGGGCTGGCGGAGCCCCGGGTGGAGGACTTCGGGAACTCCTGGAAGCTGCACGGGGACTGCCAGGACCTGCAGAAGCAGCACAGCGATCCCTGCGCCCTCAACCCGCGCATGAGTACGTGAGCCTGGGGGCAAGTCAGGGACCCCGCAGAGCCTCGAGGTCCCCACATCCAGCGCAGTGGGTTCGCTGGGCAGTGCGCCCACCGCGGGGAGGCGGGGGCGGGGGCGGGGAGCGAGGAAAGGGGTGGGGCGTTGTTTTTACCGTTAGCATTCCATCATCTGAACTGGGTTGTTTGCTCTTCAAAGTCCCTTTTTTGGGCGCCCTCCACGCGCCAAGGCCCGGGAAAGGAAAAAAAAAAAAAAAAAAAGCAAGTCCACGGAAGCAGGAGGATCGCTTGAGGCGAGGAGTTCGAGACCAGTCTGGGCAACGTAGGGAGCCCCCATTTCTATTAAAATGATAATTTTAAAAATTAGCCGGGCGTGGTGGGGTGCGCTTGTAATCTCGGCTACTCAGGCGGCTGAGGTGGGACGGTCGCAGGAACCCATGAGGTCGAGCCTGCAGTGAGCCGAGATCCCATCTCTGCACTCCAGCCTGGGCGACAGAGCAAGACCATGTCTCTGTAAAAAAAAAAAAATAATAATAATAAAATAAAAGACCATAGTCCATAGTCCCTGTCCTTCGACGTTCCCAGTCGACTGCAGCAGCAGCTCACAAACTCAGCGTTAGACGATAGTAAGATAAATGGACTGGGGAGTGGAATTTGCAGATTTCTCTGCGCGACCTTGCGGCCCTCTATCGGCAGCACTGGGCTATTTCCCGGGGGTTGGCCTGGGGGGCGTGGCACCCCTCCCACTCTCCGCCCCATCCCGGGCTCGCTCCTCTCGCCCCTACAGCCAGGTTCTCCGAGGAGGCTTGCGCGGTGCTGACGTCCCCTACGTTCGAGGCCTGCCATCGCGCCGTCAGCCCGCTGCCCTACCTGCGGAACTGCCGCTACGACGTGTGCTCCTGCTCCGACGGCCGCGAGTGCCTGTGCGGCGCCCTGGCCAGCTACGCCGCGGCCTGCGCGGGGAGAGGCGTGCGCATCGCCTGGCGCGAGCAGGGACGCTGCGGTGCGTGCCCTCCCTGCCCACCGCCCCCCAAATCCGTCCACGCGTCCTTTTCGAAGCCCTTTCTCTGCATTATTTTCTGTGGAAAGAGGGCCTGGGGCCTTGTGACAAGCATGGGTTGGGGGGACGGTTCATTGGCATCCACCTCTCACTTCCACCTCCCAGCAGGACACGCGGTGGGGACCTCCTGGGGCCTGTCCCAGGACAAGTTGGCTCCCTGTACCTGGAGGCCTAGAACTTGGGGATCCTTGTAGAGCAGGGGTTTCCAGTGGCTGCTGCCACCTGGTGTTCGTTCGGCACACGTAGGGTCAGGCTGTGGAGCTAGTGGGTCCCAGATCCCGCTGGGTCCACGCACCCCTTGAGAGTCCGATGAAGGCAAGGGGAAATTCGCATTCAAACCCTTTGCTTATAACTCCAGGCAAACCACCGATAGGCAAAGTCTCTGGCACTGTACAGAATTATAGGAAGGTAAATTACATCACTGTCCCCAGTTGGCTTTAGATTCTCTCTGCGCTGCTGGAAACTGGGGACCGGAGTTGGTATCTGCTCCCACTCTGGTCCCTGGGTGGCTGGATTGGGCTAACTTTTTTGTTTTTGTTATTGCTAAGGGGACATTTGCTGCATGCCCAGTGGGGTCGGGCAAGAGTGATGATGTGGAACTCCAAACTTACTGTTAGAGTCACAGATGGAAACTGCAGCCCTACTAGATACCTGTCATGCTAAGTAAAAGGATGAGTAGATTCAAGGCAGGGAAAACCAAGGAAGGCTTTTTGGAGGACGTGTACTTGGCTACGGTTTTAACAACCCCTCTGCACTTCAGTTTCTTCCTTAGCGTTTGCTATTTAGAAATTGGGGAGAGTAATGAGGAGTGAATGAGATGCCCCTTATGAATATTGTTTGCTTGTCCACCAACGTTAGAAATGATGCATTATCAGTATGCTGCGGCATCGGCAGGATTTCCTAATTTAGGACGTTCTCCCAGAACGCAATGGGTCCACTGAAATATTCTTTAATCTCTCACGAACAGCCATTCTTAACCTCCACTGAACAGAACAGGGGAAATGGGCTGAGGCTTCTGTAGTGGGGATAAGGTTCAGTTAAAGAATGTCCTGACTCCTGAGGCTTTATGATAGGGCAGAAAGGGTGATGGGAAGGAGCTTTCTCTGGAGACTTTTAAGCACAAGAGGGATCTGTCTCTGGGGGCTTTTGGGACAAGAGACTAGGCTGGCCAGATGGTCTTAGGCTGTCCCTTTGCACCCAAGGCAGTTGTGCAAGACTCCTGGGTTCTTGCTCCCATCCTTTCTTGACTTGGAGAAGAGCTGAGGCTCAGCTGTCCCCTCCACCCATACTTCACTTTCTCTTCCAGGGAAATGAACGGAGCTCCCTAAACCAGTGAATCTATTCCTAAGAAGAGGTCATACCGACTGGGGACATTCAGGGAGCACAGACTTACCATGTAGCTACTTTGTGGGATGTTGTGAGGAGATTCAGGAGAAGCACACACTTTTTTTGTCCTCTTGCAAATTGGTTGTGTTTCCTTTGGGTAGACAAGACCACAGGCTCTCTGAAGGCAAGGACCAGGTCAGACCATCTCTGCTTCCCTGGGCCTAGCGTGGCTCCTGGCAGGCAGTGGATACACAAGACGTGTCTGCTAAACTGAGATGCACATTGTTTCTTTGGGGAAGAAGGCTAAAGGAGAAATGTAATAAGGCTCTAAGCCGGCGCTAGAGATAGCCTATCAGAACCAAGCAAGCTCTCGAGTCTAGCTGCTCTTTAATGGGTAAAATGTGCTGTTGTCATCGTAGGCTCGGGATTGAAAGACATCTTCATCTTTATTGTCTAACACATCCCGTCTTCACCTACGCTCCCTCAATAATCATCCAATGACCCAACCTTTCCTTTCTTGCTGAGAAAAATCAATGTCTAATAGAATTAAAGAGCCCCACCCTTCCCAGCAACCTTCAAACACCAAGTGCAGGGTGGTGGCAGGAGCGGGAAACTGCAGGGTCTCTCCAAAGGCCCCTGTTCCATGGCTCAGGCTCATGGCCAGGGCTTACTTTTACGGCTTCTGTGAAATGCTCTGCCAGTGGGTTTCTGCTGGAGCAATGAATTCTAACAGAGCGGGAAAGGATTCTAATGGTCTCAGAAGAAGCATGCCCAGGGCGAGGTTCTCATTTCTTGGGCAGCAGCTGGTCCGCAAAAGGGAAGGCATTTTGAAAGGGTAAAATGCTCCCCACACACCTTCCTTGTCCGCCCTACCCTGCCCATAAGGATATTGTTATTCCATCCACTGAGGATACTGCCCAAGGTGACATAGCCAACTAGTGGTGGGTGTCTTTGGAATATAGAGCCTGTTCCCTTAGCTGTGTTACTTCTTTGCTACACTTCCTCCTAGCTTGTGTTTCTTGCTGTATTTCTCTGTGGGAGGCTAGGGAGGGTGAGGGCTGTGGGCGGATGTGTGCTACCTGCTTCGCTGGGGCAGGTATGAGTGTCCCTGCTCTTTGGGACCAGCATGTCCTCAAAGGGACTGTTTTATTTCAAGAGAATAATGATTATGAGCATGGGCTGTAGAGAGCTAGGTTCAAATCCTGCCTCTGCTTCCTCTGTGAGGTATACCCTTGACAAGTCACTCAGCCTAAGCTTCTTGAAAGGAGGTGATGAGAGCTAACTCAGCGTGAGCCCATGTAAGAGCAAGGTATTCAGTAGGTGCTCCATAAATGATACCCAGCATTGTCATTATCATCACTAAGATGCCCTAGCCTGTCACTCCCAGTTCTTTTTAATATTCACAGCTTCAAAACCTGCCAGGATTTCTACTACCTCCTAGGCTTTGAGAATTCAGAAATGACTAATGCACATTCCCTCTGGTTGAGGAGAGGAGAAAATGTGTGCCCCCATCATTATAGTACACATTTGCAGGCTGAAAAATACAGTTTTGCTCATTGTGGGAAAGGAAGTTGGTGACCCTACAGATATGATTGTGGGGGAGTCACAGCTGCAAGGGGTGGTAAGTCCTAGAACACAGTCCTTGCTTTGCAACATTCCCGCTGAGGCCTTACTCCTCCTCTCTCCTCTAGAGCTGAACTGCCCGAAAGGCCAGGTGTACCTGCAGTGCGGGACCCCCTGCAACCTGACCTGCCGCTCTCTCTCTTACCCGGATGAGGAATGCAGTGAGGACTGCCTTGAGGGCTGCTTCTGTCCTCCAGGGCTGTACATGGATGAGAGGGGGGACTGTGTGCCTAAGGCTCAGTGCCCCTGTTACTACGATGGTGAGATCTTCCAGCCTGAAGACATCTTCTCAGACCATCACACCATGTGGTAAGTGCAGGCAGCAGGGTCAGGGAACTCTGAAACAGCAGAGCTGGAGAGGTAAACGGGCCCCCAAGACCTTCACTTCATGGATGGGTAAACTGAGGCCCAAGGAAGGAAGTGACTTGTCCAGAATTGTACAGCAAGTCAGAAGCAGAGCTGGGATTTGGTCTAGGTGTTCTGGCTTCCTTACTACACAGGGAACTAGGATTCCTGGCTGGCAGTAGGAATTCTTGAGTTTTATTGCCAACTATCATGGGTTGGGCCCCATTTCTGGGCTCTAGGTCTCAGTTTTCCTCTTCTGGAGCAGGAAAAGGGAGATCGCCCTGTCATCCTCCTTACCGGCCTCCTTGCAGTATTCTCAGGCTGAAGTCTTTGAGCAAAAAGAACGTGTACCACAGCAGCACTGCCTCTGTGGGGTTTGCTACCCTGACCTGCTTCATACACTTCCCCAAAACGCTCCAAATCATGCTTGCTTCCTGCAGCTCTTTGCCTAGGCCTTTTGTGATGGTCAGTTTCAACAGAGTTGCCATGAGCGTAGAAGAAATTTACAACAGGACATTTGTTGGACAAACACTTACTGTCACCTGTTCTGTCTTAGTTCTGGCTAAGAATTAATGATCTAAAGATGAACCAGGCTGGAGCAGTGGCTCATATCTGTAATCCCAGCACTTCGGGAGGTGGAGGTGGGTGGGGGGAATGCTTGAGCCCAGGAGTTTGAGAGCAGCCTGGGCAACATAGTGAGGCCCTGTCTCTACATACAATGAAAGAAAATAGTTGGCCGTGATGATGCATACCTGTAGCCCTAACTACTTGCAATACTGAGGTGGGGAGATTGCTTGAGCCCAGGAAGTCAAAGCTGCTGTGAGCTGTGATTGTGCCACTGCATTCTAGCCTGGGTGACAGAGGGAAATCTTGTCACTTAAAAAAAAAAAAAACCAGATACAGTACCTTATAGTCTTCTAGGGGAGACCAGTTAAAAATGTCCTGATTAGGCGGAGGTTGCGGTGAGCCGAGATTGCACCATTGCACTCCAGCCTGGGTAACAAGAGCGAAACTCCGTCTCAAAAAAAAGAAAAAAAAAAAAAAGTCCTGATTATGGAAAGTTTCAGACAGACGTAAAAGTAGAATAGTATAAGGAGCCCCAGCGTATCCATACCCAGCTTCAGTGATTATCAGCATTTTGCCATTTTTATTTTGTCTACTGACTCCTCCCCTGTGTGGCTGGAATAGTTTAAAAAAACCTGCAAATGTTATATCATTTCACCTGCAAATACTTCAGTACATATTTCAACAAATAAGCACTTAAAAAAGTAAACATCATCATAATACCATTATTAACCTGAACATGAACGATAATTCCTTAATAACATCTAACATTCAATCCATGTTCACTTCTTTCTGATTTTCTCATAATGTCTTTTATAATTGGTTTGTTTCAATCAAGACCGGAACAGAATCTGCACATTGCATCTGATATAAAACTCTTCCTCATCACTCCAGTGAGGTTAATTTGAAGCCCCTCCCACCTTGTTTACCGGAAGTAGGTTGTTTACCCTTCTGTTGAAACACTCATCACTGTTGAACTTGGCTGTCAGTCAACCGTGTTGTGTCTCTCCTCTAGACTGTGGCCACCCCTCGAGTAGAGACCACATCTTAGGTCCCGATCCCCAGCCCCTAACACAGTCCTGGCATAAAGTAGGTACACAGAACATGATAATTGAGATGAAATAACTATAACATTTGGTAGATGTGTCATATCAGAGACATAAAAATCCTTACTCATTCAGAAAAGGGAGGGATCATTTCCATGTGGGAGAAATTAGGGAAAACTCTCTGCCAGAGGTGGTTTTGAGCTTGGAGAGGATTCCAGCAGCAGAGGTGGGCTGGCAGGATGGAGGAGGGTTGTTTTGAGGTGGAGCAGAGGTCTCGGAACTAAATGCACAAGGAGTACTCCGCAATCCCCAAGGTCAGCCCTCTGGCACGAACATGTGTTGTATGAAGAAAGACTAAGACTGGAGGGAAGTTGGGATGAGGTTCAGGGGTCTTCAAAAGGAGGGGGTGAGCACTGATGCTGGAGCAGGGGGAATAGGCCCCCGGAAGGTTCTCAGCAGGGAGCAAATAGGATCCAAAAGTAGCTTCAGGGAGTGGGTTTTGGGAGCTGCATGAGGCATGATGGTGGAGAGAGCATCTGCAAAAAAACGTTGACATAGACTGATAAGAAGGTAATGAGGCCCTGGAACACGGCAGTGGAAATGGAGAGTGAGAGCCAGGAGCCAGAGACGCTGGGAAAGCAGATGGGTTGGTGGGACATTTGAGAGGAGGACGGGCTGTTGCAGATGGTCCTGGGGTTCTGAACTGGAATGCCTGTGAGGACAGCGACGGCATTCTGCAAGAGGGCCCTCTGGAGGTAGAGGGCAAGTGACGACTTTGGTTTTGGCCTTAGTGACTTTGAGTTACCATCTTGGTGAACAAATGGAATCAACAGCTTGAAATGGGTCTGGAAGGTGAGTGAGAGATGGGGGCTGGAGAGAAAGGTTTGTGTGGAGGTGACGGTTACGGCCATGGGAGTAGTGAGGATCCCTAAGGGGAGTGGGCCAAAGGGCAGAAAAGAGCACTGAGTCAGAACTCGGGGGAATGTTCGGAGGGCAGGAGGAAGAAAAAGAGGATTGCATGTGAGAGGCCAAAGATCAAAGGCCAGTAAAAAGGGCAGAACCAGAGCAGCGCCGTATCGTGGAAATTAAGGGCAGAAGGGAGTAAGGACATGCTCTGTGGGTTCCATCATTCGGCCTTAGCCCAGTGCTGTTTTACTACAGTTGTCTGGCTGTAATTTTCCAGGAGTTTCTCTCTGGGGCCTTAAAACAACGCTGTTGGGCAGGCAGGGCTTGCTGTTTTAGTAAAGCATTTGAGGCATAGGGAGATGATCACTTTCCTAAATCAGCCAGCAAGTGATGAGAACCTAGGCGTTCTTGAACTCTCCCTATAACACTGAGAATAGGTGGATGAATCGTGATGAGAAGGTCATGGTGGCCCCCGTGTTTCAGTGGTGAGGTAAGAGCCTAGGCTATAGGAAGCTGGTATGACTTGCAGGGGCAGCAACTGTTGCTGACTGTTTCACTAAAACAGGGAAGGTGGGAGATGGAGTGCATTGGCCTCTGGGTGAACAGGCTGGGGAGTGACCCTAGCTTTGGGCAAAGGGTTTGACATCAGTGACCTCTTCGTGTCTACATCTGCTTCCTTGTCTCTCTTGGGCATCAGGGCTGAAAGCTATTGAGGATCTTGTCTTTCTGCTTCATTAAGAAAATTGGGTTTCATGGAGAAGGTGTGTCAGAAGGACCTCGAGGCCTGCGTGCAGCTGTTTATTTTTATTCTTTAGACAACACACTGGAGAATGAGCCTGACTGCAGCAGGTGCTAGCTGTGGCCATGAAAAGGTGGCAGGAAGGTGGAACACAGTGGCCTGGAAGTTCTGCGGACCACGTGCTCAGTCATCCCAGCAGCCAGCACAGCGGAGTGTTTATTCTTCTGCAGACCAGGCTTAGGGCTGGAAGTTGATTTTAAACCTATCTTAGAGGCTTTTTAGAAAATTAAGCTTTTGGGTCATGTCCAAATGACAGAACATGACATTTATAGGGGCAGGGGGAATTTTCTCTTTTAAAACTTGGTATTAGTTAAAAACCAGAAGGCGGCACAGGTGCTGCATGTGCTCAGAAAGGGAAGGACTGATTCTCTTGTTCATTCAACAAATATTTATTGAACAGCCAGTGGATTAAAAATGTTCAAAATTATTACAGTCAGCCAGACAAGGTGGCTCATGCCTGTAATCCCAGCCCTTTGGGAGGCCAAGGTGGGAAGATCACTTGAGGTCAGGAGTTCAAGACTAGCCTGTCCAACATGGTGAAACCCTGTCTCTACTAAACATACAAAAATTAGCTGAGCATGGTGATGTGCGCCTGTGATCCCAGCTACTTGGGAGGCTGAGGTAGGAGAATTGCTTGAACCCGGGAGACGGAGGTTGCAGTGAGCCGAGATTGCACTGGTGCACTCCAGCCTGGGCGACAGAGCAAGATTCTGTCTCAAAAAACCCAAAACAGGCCGGGCGCGGTGGCTCACACCTGTAATCCCAGCACTTTGGGAGGCCGAGGCAGGCAGATCATGAGGTCAGGAGATCGAGACCATCCTGGCCAACATAGCGAAAACCCATCTCTACTAAAAATACAAAAATTAGCTGGGCATGGTGGTGCGTGCCTGTAATCCCAGCTACTCAGAAGGCTGAAGCAGGAAAATCGCTTGAACCAGGGAGTCAGAGGTTGCAGTGAGCTGAAATCGGGCCACTGCACTCTAGCCTAGTGACAGAGTGAGACTCCGTCTCAAAAAAACCCAAAAAACAAAAACAAAACAACAATAAAAATCATTGCAGTCAGAGAAATGTGAATTAAAGCAATGAGTATGACTTCATAGACTGGAAAAATTGGACGTCTGGATAATGCCAAGTATTGGCAGAGCTGAGGGGCATGGAGGCCCTCGTCTGCTACTGTAGGGCATGGACTGGCTCAGCCACCTAGGAGAGCATTTGGCACAGCATACGCCGGTCAGGTATTCACACCTGCTGTCCCTACACTTCTGCTCTGTGCAGATAGACTAAAGAAATCCTGACACAAGTTCATTAGGACACAGGTCTGCAGATGTTCAGCACAGCTTTGTCTGTGGTGGTGAGGAGCAGGTGACAACCTGTGTCCATCACTGGGACATTGAATAGGTAAAGGGTGTATTGTGTAACAGAAGCCACAGACAAGTGGTACATGTCTTAACAGGGGTGGATCTTACCCAAGGTGTTCAATAGGAAAAGCAAAACTCAGTGTGCTATGTGATGTCATTTATACAAATTGAACATACATGCATACAAAGCAACCACACACATTTTATAAAAACATACTCAGTCAGTCAGTCAGGAGACTTTTGCATAGGCCAGGCGAGAGATGATAGTGTCTTGTCTCATGACAGTGGAGATGAAGTGGATATGAATTTCAGTGACATATAGGAGGCCAAGTCTAAGGGCGTGGTGGTGGATCAGATACAGAGGATGAGGGAGAAGACAGTGGCAGGGATGACCCTGGGTTTCTGGTTGTGAGGCTAGTTGGATGGTGTCACCACCATTCAGTGAATCCACCCTGGAAAAGAATCGGCTTTGGTGGGGGATTGTGTTTAGTGTTGGATGTACCGAGTTTGAAATGTTTTTGAGACTTACTACGTTAGTGAGACCATGTAGGCATTTGAGTATATGCGTCTGGGGTTCAAAGGAGCAGTCCGAGCTGCTGATGGAGGTTTGTGAGTCCCGTCTGTGATGAGAGCTGGGGGTGTGGATGGCAGCAGAATGTGAGAAGAGGAGTGAGCCTAGGACGGAGCCTGGGGAAGGCCGACATTTCAAGGCCAGGCAGCGGGGGCGCATGAAAGCTGAGGCTGAGAAGGAGGAACCAGGGAAGTGGGCGGGAAGCTTGCAGAGATAAACATTTCTTTTTCTAGAAGAGTGGAGTGGTCAGGAGTGATGAATAATGTTGAATGGGATCAATGAAAATAAAACTGAACAAAATCCCATGGGATTTAGTGACATGGGGATCACTCACTGATGATGTTAGCGAGCTGTGCTTCAGGAGGGGTTCTGGGACTGGGACCTGGTTGGAAGGGGCAGAGAGCAGGGGGTGAGGATGTGGAGGTGGCGAGTGTAGACCAGTCTCGTGAAGCCGGGCCGTGATTTTCCTCTCTGCAGCTACTGTGAGGATGGCTTCATGCACTGTACCATGAGTGAAGTCCCTGGAAGCCTGCTGCCCGACGCTGTCCTCAGCAGTACCCTGTCTCACCGCAGTGAGTACTGTCCCCCTGGAAGGCCCTTGGACTCCATCCTGCCCAGAATCCTCACATGTGGAATGGGGGAGAGCTGGATGGCGCCATCTGATGTGCGTGTGCATTCAGGCACGGCTCTGGCTCTGACCAGGATCACTGCAATTTCTGGGTTTGTGTGAGGGACTTTCCAGCCAAGACATGTCTTTGCATATGTAAATCCAAATCATTGAGGCAAGAAGTATTTTGTTTTGTGTAAGGGGAAAAACTTCTCTATAAGCAGATGGATCGTGTGAGACCTCTAGTTTGCCCATGGTGACCTTAACCCAGTGAATAGCTGTGAGTTGGTCGCCTTGACTGTCATGACACTCACCCTTCTTTTATGGCCTCTTGTTTCCTGTGGACTTCCTGATGAAGACAGCTCTTTCCTTAGAAAGCTCTTGGATGGATTGAAAGAGAGAAAGAGAAGGGTTGGGTCTCTTGCTTTCCATTAGAAGTTCCTGATGGCTGCTGTACTGTCTTTTTTTTTTTTTTTTCCAAGAGTCTGGCTCTGTCACCCAGGCTGGAGTGGAGTGGTATGGTCTTGGCTCACTGCAACAACCTCCACCTCCTGGGTTCAAGCAATTCTCGTGCTTCAGCCTCCCAAGTAGCTGGAATTACAGGCATATGTCACCACACCTGGTTAATTTTTTTTTGTATTTTTAGTAGAGACAGGGTTTGGCCATGTTGGCCAGGCTGGTCTCCAACTCCTGACCTCAAGTGATCTGCCTGCCTCAGCCTCCCAAAGTGCTAGGATTACAGGCATGAACCACCAGGTCTGGCCTGCTGTACTGTTTAAGGACCAGGCACAGAAGGGAGAAGGTGCTGACCTGGTACTGGGGATTTCACGTTCACATCTGTGGATCACAGGGGCCTTATTTGCTTCCAGAAGGCTCATCCTTGCTTAGAAAGGACCCTTCCAGTGGGAGAGAGATAAATGTCTGTCTTCAACCTCCAGCTTGACTGCTTCTCTCTCTGCCTCTCACGTTCCATAAGGCTCCTTCTGTTCAAGGGACCCAGTTCTGCGCCAGGCTGTTTGCTTGCCCCGTGTGAGAGGTCAGGCTCCCAGCATGACTGACTGAGGAGCCTAGAGTTGGGCAAGATCCTGAGGGTGTGGGTGGCTCAAAAGTTGAGATCAGAACCTGTGACCTCAAGGTCACTCCATCCTTCTGCGTCTCCCTTTCTCTCCGTCTCAGAGCATTTCCCCCCCACCCACTATCTGTTACGTTCTGCCTGTCAGACCTCCCTTCAGTGCTGCTCAGAATCTTCTACTCTGGTCAGTGGAAAATGTAATATTTTTCAAAGTCAGGAAACTCCTGGGATTCTGTGCAGATTGGGAGAGGCCATTTAGTCTTTCGGAGTTTCAGTTTCCTAACAAAAGTTTCTGTATAAAAATAAGTCTAGAAGTTTTGACTTTTTGCCCACAGGAGCTAGTATGGGATACAAATGCTATCAAGTGCACCGGGGCTTTTGAAAGAAAGGTGCTGCATCAGTCATCTGCTGTCAGCATTACCCAGTTAGCCATTGATACCTGCTAATTTCCAGGAAATTGGATGTCAATGAGCAAAGTAGGCAGAAATCCCTGGCTTCATGGAACGTGTGTTCTACTAGGCCCAGTGGCTTGGGGAGGACTATGAACAAGTGAGATGTGCGGTGTATCAGATGGTGAGAAGAGCATATACAGGGTATCAGAGGGGAAAACAGCAGGGAGGGGAGATCGGAGTGTCAGGGGATGGAGTGTTGCAAGTGTCGCAAATTCAAATGAAGTGCCAGGGCAGGGGCTAACGTTTCATTGTATTTGGGCTCTGGGGTACATGTGCACGTCCTGCATCCTGCAGGATTGTTGCATAGGTACATACATGCCATGGTGGTTTGCTGTCTCCATCCCCCACCCCGTTGCCTACATCAGGCATTTCTCCTGGTGTTATCCCTCCACATCCTCCCTGCCCCCGTCACTGTTCCTCCTGTCCCCTCCCCTCCCCGCCCCCACCTAGCCCTGTGAGTGTCGTTCCCATCCCTGTGCCCAGGTGTTCTCATTGTTCATCACCTGCCTATGAGTGAGAACATGCGGTGTTTGGTTTCTGTTCTTGTGCCAATTTATTGAGAATGATGGTTTCTAGGTTCATCCATGTCCCTACAAAGGACACGAACTTGTTTTTTATGGCTGCATAGTATTCCATGGTGTGTATGTGCTACATTTTCTTTGAAGTAAAGATCTCTTTTAAAGATTGTGGTTAAATGGCCTTTTCTCCCCACGTTAGTTGTAACCATTTGGTAATGATTCTGTTGGGTTGCATTAAAACTCCTTTTTGGCTCCAAACTCAGGTCTTTTCAAGCCTGAGTCTGGAAATTTCTGCAATGCATCCTGATTTAATGTAACCTGCTACAGTGAGGTCAAGGGTGATGACAAGTATGGGACATCAGATGAGAGCTGGGGTCAAAATAGCTGCCACCAGTGTAAGCCAGAGGTCAGAAGCCCAGGTGAGCAGATGAGGCTGCCCTCCCAGGCCCACACAGGGACTCCGGCTCAGGCGGTAGCTGGTCCCAGTGAGTGGGCGATTCTGAGTCTCCTGAATTAAGTGACGGCATCCAGGGGACCAAAGGACAGTGTGGAAGGTAGGTCCATTCTCTCCTTCACTAATCACCTCTTTGCTTGTCCTACCTTCAAGGCAAAAGGAGCCTATCCTGTCGGCCCCCCATGGTCAAGTTGGTGTGTCCCGCTGACAACCCGCGGGCTGAAGGGCTCGAGTGTGCCAAGACGTGCCAGAACTACGACCTGGAGTGCATGAGCACCGGCTGTGTCTCTGGCTGCCTCTGCCCCCCCGGCATGGTGAGTCACCAGGCACAGAGCCGGCGCCTGCCCTTCAGTTTTCCTATAAGCAGGGATGAGCGAGGGGGCTATGGAGCCAGAGAGAGGAAGAAAGAGGTGCTAAACAGGGATGGTAATGGAGGTAGTGCTGGTAATGGCGGCATGGAGGAGGGAGAATCTTCTGTGGCAGAGTCAGCTGCCAAAGTCAGGGAGGGTGTTGTTAGGAAAATGCCTGGGGTTGAGCCTCATGGGATCTGACAAAAACAGGACTCAGCTTACAGGAGTGCCTTAGGAAGCAAAGAATATCCAGAAAACACCTGCAAGTAAAAGCAAGCATTTCCACTCTGATTTTCCCAGGGGCTGCCTTCCATGCTATGAAAATAGAGGGACACACATATATTTGCATATGATTTACATATATGCATATAACTTTCTATTTCAAGAAAAGACATTGAGTTACCTGCCGTGTCACTAACAAGCCATGAGCCCAACAAGTCTCTTCCCCATTGAGAGCCTTGTTTTCTTCACCTGTAACATGAGTCATGAGGTCTTTGCCAGCTCTTAACATTCCGTGACTCCAGTGCTGTGACTGAAAACAGGCGTGGAGGCCACGCATCCAAGGCTGTGCTGGTTTTTGACTCTCTGGGTCTTGCGTGGATCTTCTGCTGCTGGTGGCGATGATCTGAGCATGCCTGCCTCTCCTACTCTCCCTCCCCAGTCTAATCTTAGGCCAGGGTTGTATTAAATAGATTATGCATACATTATTCTTGTCACCCTGAAAGATGCAACTTCTGGATGTTTCTCTTTCAAATGCATCCTGTATTCTTGTTTTCCCTGACCCCGATTCCTTATACCCAAAGTGAATGGTGAGGGGTTGGGAGAAGCCAGAATGGAAGAGGGTGGCTCTTGTGGAGGGGACTTAGTGATGCCCAGGGCTCCTCTTGAGGGGCAGGGTCTTGGACTGTGGGACCTGTCAATATTCTGTAGAGGGAACGTGGACCAATTACCAGTGTCTCTCAGGAAGGCTGGGATTGCAGCGTGTGAAGGACAGATGCTTTCTTTTCTATTTCCCCTTCAACTCTTTCTTCTCCCAAACAGAGATACCAACGCTTAGTAATTCTCCCCTCCTCTGCCTTAGCCTCTGAGGGTTTTGGAACTGTCTTTTCTGATGAGGAGCGCTAGCGATTGGCCAGTGAGCACCTTTGAACCGGAAGGGTTGTTTGGTGCCTTAGCCGAAGGTGGGTATCACGAAGGGTCTCTAAGGAGGGGAAACTCAGACCTGGGTAGGAACAAAAAATAGGTGAGGGCAGGGGAATCTTCCTCATTGCTCTTCTTATCCCTGGGGCCTCTTATGCAGAGTCTCAGAGCTGTGGTGTGGTGGAGGCATAGATCATTGTTTATCATACTCAGCAAGAAAAGGAACATCACTCAGAGGACTGTGTCAGCACTGGATATGCTTCGAAATGAACTTTTTTGTTGTGAAGGAAAAAATACAGATAGCCTTAAATATTAATAAGCACAATAATTGCATTATGATTCCAAATCCCAAGAGGAGAGTGAGACCTCAAACGCAGGATGTGGTTGTCCCGTTAGGCACTCTGTTGGCCTTCCTGAAGCACTGGGCATGCGTTCTGAAGACAGCACTTGGATACCTGTCACATGATGAGGTGCCTCGCACTCCAGCCACAGGGGATTATCAGCTCGCAAGTTCATATTGTAAGAGATTGGGTTATTTTCACAACTGCTTCATTAGGATGCCGGCGAATGTGCAAATTACTGAGGCCAGATTTGAGAGAGCAGAGAAGTCCGTGTAATTTATTAAGTGTGCGCAGCGTGCTGGCTGCAGCACGGGACATGTGTTCTTGGCTGTAACACAAAGAAAATGGGGCTGGGCCTGGAAACACCCTGTTTGGGCCCATCTGATGGTGCCGATGTTACCCCCAGGGTGTTTCTCTGTCCAGCCTGTCCCATGTGAAGTGGCAGGGTTGTGGAATGTCACTAAGGGTTTGGGGAAGGGGTCATAGGTTCTGCGTTCTTCTGAGGACTGGGAAGGGGAGAGGGAAGTGTCTTTTTTCCTGGGGGCAGATCTGTGGAGAGCAGAAAGAGCACTGAGCAGTAATGGGGTGCAGAGGGCAGACCTGTCAGGCCAGGCTTCTCTGCTTTTCCACTCTGTGCTCTTGCACAGTCATTTGGTCTTTACCGGAAGCCCCGTTACCTCTTGTGTTATATAGACACTTAATTCCTCTTCTGCCTCCATGATACATGACTGTGAGACCCAAGATGTGTGTGAAAGCACTTGAAAGCCAGAGAGTGCTACAGAATTGTAGGAATAGCTTGAATTGTTTTTGTAACATCCAAGACTGTCTCAGAGGCTGCATCCATCAGTTCCTTCTGCTCTCCGTCCAAGAGACCCATGAAAGATGCTTTTTCTTAGATTTCCAATCGGTTGTGGACCCATGCTTTTGTAAATACAATAAAAATGAATTATCATAAAAATAAAACAAAAAGCAATGACAAAAATAATATGATCCCACCCAATTAAAAAATATTTTCTTCTTTTAAAATATTTTTTTGAGACGGAGTTTAGCTCTGTCACACAGACTGGAGTGCAGCAGCTCTATCTTGGCTCACTGCAACCTCTGCTTCTCGGTTCAAGCCATTCTCCTGTGTCAGCCTCCTGTGTAGGAACTACGGGTGCACGCCACCACGCCCAGCAAATTTTTGTATTTTTAGTAGAGATGGGGTTTCACCATGTTGGCCAGGATGGTCTTGAACTCCTGACCTCAGGTGATCCACCTACCTCATCCTCCCAAAGTGCCGGGATTACCGGTGTGAGCCACCACACCCGACCTTAAAAAATATTTTCTTTCCTTTTTTTCAGGATCCCCAAATCTAGACTCTTACCCTCCAGTTTTTATGACATATAGCAGACATGACATGACTCTGCCAAATTTCCCTAAGATTTTCTAAACACTTTCAGTTTCTGTGCTTACATCCTCACAGGCTGGCCTTGGCCCAGGGACTGCACTTTGAGTAGCTCTGTTCTCAGCTGAAGATGGTCTCTCCTCCTATACGTCATCTCTCAGTGTCCACTGTATGCCCAGAACCATCTGTTTGAAAATACTGGGGGGCAGAGAAAGAGCCCGTCTCTTTCTGATTTGTCCCAGGCCTTGCACCTGCTTAGAGCAGAGGTTTTCTGGTTGACCCCACAAGCTACAGGCTCTGTCTGCTCCTGCCATCGTGCAAAGAGCCTCATACTTCTAGGCTTGAATCTGGCTCCTGGCATCTACTTAAGTGAGTGACAAGTCACTTAACATCTTGGTGTCTTAATGTTCTTATCTGTAAAATTGGCTTCATGGGAGGTGCTTAGTGAGTGGTGGTTTTATTTTGAGACGAAGTCTTGCTCTGTTGCCCAGGCTACAGTATAGTGGCATAATCCTGGCTCACTGCAACCTCTGCCTCCCGAGTTCAAGCAGTTCTCCTGCCTCAGCCTCCCAAGTAGCTGGGATTACAGGCGCCCACTACCATGCCCGGCTTATTTTTGTATGTTTAGTAGAGACGGGGTTTCACTATGTAGGCCAGGCTGCTCTTGAACACCCGACCTCAGGTGATCCACCTGCCTCGGCCTCCCAAAATGCTGGGATTACAGGCGTGAGCCACCGCACTTGACTGTGAGTGGTGGTTTCATGATCACTATTATGGTAAGTTCATGGTGGAAAACCGTGAATCCTGTCATGAACAGAGATGCTGCTGGGAATTAGTCAGCACACACCGGAGCAACTTTTAAGATCCCAGTGTTCACTTTCTGAGACCCATTGGATGAATAAAATGAGGGGGTTGTGCTAGAAGAACTCCCAAGCAGTTTGCCTGAAGCATCCGTCCCTTTAAGTTAGAATATTACCTGCTCCCACCACTAGGTGACAGCAAAGCACAATCCACTGCCCTGTTCACCCTTCCAGCGTCTGACCACAGTGGTAATTCCAGGACCATCACAGAGGGCAGAGGAGAAGAAACCCTGAGCTGGGTCAAGGCTTCATAGTTGTATAGTGGAAATTCTGGTCTCCTGATCAGGGCTCCTCCCGTCTGAAACACTTGAGGCTCTGGTGGAAATGTACCACTGTCGGGGAGATGCTGACTTACCCGTTAAAACCTAGCAGTTAGGTCTCCCAGACTGGCACCCGGGGTCTGCCAGTATTAGGGGCCTCTTGGCAGTGGAAGTGTGTTTATGTCCCTGGTCCCAGGATGTCCAGTTTCCTCGCTGGCCCCATATGAAGACTCAAACAGTTGGGCACCACTTTTTTTTTTTTTTTTTTTTTTTTTTGAGATGGAGTCTTGCTCTGTCACTCAGGCTGGAGTGCGGTGCCTCGATAACTCCAGGAGCATCACAGAGGGCCGAGGAGAAGAAACCCTGAGGCCCAGTTGCAACCTCCACCTTCTGGGTTCAAGCAATTCTCCTGCCTCAGCCTTCTGAGCAGCTGGGACTATAGGCACGTGCCACTGTGCCCAGCTAATTTTTGTATTTTTAGTAGAGACTGGGCTTCACCATGTTGGTGAACCAGACTGGTCTTGAACTCCCGACCTCGTGATCCACCAGCCTCAGCCTCCCAAAGTCCTGGGATTACAGGCATGAGCCACCACACCCTACCAGGCACCACTTCTTAAAGTTCAGAGCTTGGGTTCAGGGGTACACCAGAGGCAGCCTCACATGGAGGCATTGCACATTTTAAAAGGTCCAAGGAAGGGCTTGTTTCAGAAATATCTCCTATGTGCTCCACAATTTGTCACTCAGTCAGGCTTACTGAAATATAATAAGCAAAAAATTCATTTTGGTTAACAAGCGAGAGGTTTAAAAAAAGCGGAACTTTATAAGTCCTCATAGGAAGAGTCCCCACACTCAGCAGGAGTGCTTTCCTCAGATTGCTCTCCTCCTAGCAAACTTCTGTCTGAATTCAGCTGTTTTGACCTCAAAGTACTGATGGGGTAGGAGAATGAGGGAGGGGCAGTTGGAAGGTAAAAAAGATTTTGGGGAGTGGGTCACGATGGTGTTCGTGTATGGAGAGTTTGGGGACAATGGGGCCTTTTCAGAGAAGGTAGCAAAACCAGTTTTTTCCTACTTTATAATTTTTCTTGGACTCACCAGCATGTAGGACCACGTTCTCAGCTTGAGCCCCTTCTGACTGAAGATGTCATGAAGTGATGAATGATGTGATGAGTATTTCTGCCATGCTTTCTTCTGAAGTCTTCAAGGGACATTTATAGACTTTATCTTAGTAGCCTTCCGGTGTCCCAAAGGGATTAACAGTAGGCAGAGATGGTCCTCTTCATGTTAACTGTGAGGTTTGCGTGACTTGCCACAAAATTCGGTCAGGGACTGCTGCACTGGCCTGCCCCTCTTCTCTGCACAGCTCCCCTCTGGGTTCCTTCCATCCCCGAATCACCCCTTTATTTCCACGCCTTTCTACCTCCGTGAATTTCTACCTCCCTGAATGTCTGTAACACTTTGGGATTCTCTGGGTGTTTTTAGCTGGGCTGTTGTCACCTGCTCTTCTCTCCCAAGTCGGGAGCCTCATGCTGTGGCCTGGAATCCCTTTCCTCTCATTTAAGGTTGTATTTGCCTCCTCTCCAGCTCTCTTATGGACCTGACTCACACCACTGTGGCTTTCATAGCAGGCCTCATTGAATATCAAGGTCCTATTTTAATATTGCTGTCCATGAATTAATAACCTCCTCTTGCTAACACGAGTCAGGGCAGAGAGCAGCCAGGTGGTTTGCAGTGGGTGCTCAGAAGGAGGAGGAGGTGGCCGGGCGCGGTGGCTCACGCCTGTAATCCCAGCACTTTGGGAGGCTGAGGCGGGCGGATCATGAGGTCAAGAGATCGAGACCATCCTGGCCAACATGATGAAACTCCATCTCTACTAAAAATACAAAAATTAGCAGGGTGCGGTGGCACGTGCCTGTAGTCCCTATTCGGGAGGCTGAGGCAGGAGAATCACTTGAATTTAGAGGCGGAGGTTGCAGTAAGCTGATATTGTTCCACTGCCCTTCAGCCTGGTGAGAGTGAGACTCTGTCTCAAAAAAAAAAAAAAAAAAGGACGGGGAGGAGATGGCGGCTGCAGTCATGAGTCATGGCGTTGTTATCTCATGGCCGAGCTGGGACTTGAGTGTTCTGTCTACTGGAGTTGGGCTGGGCTTCTATAGACCCACACCTGGGTGAAAGCAGGGACTCCCTGGGCCATGGATGCATGGTGGGTTGGCCCATGGGTTGAATAGCATGGTGAGAGGTAAAACCATGCAGCATGCAGACCGAGAGACCTGGGAGCCCCCAACCCGCCTGCCTGAGGGTGAGGGGCAACACATGTGCTGCTGAGGTGAGGCAAGCCTGGCTCTGTTTGCTGGAGTCCATCCCTGCATCACTTCTGCCCCACATGGTATTTGCTACAAGGAGGCTTATTATCTGGTTTCCATTGACTGTAAGGTTCCATGCCTCAGTCATTCTTATAGCAGCCACTAGGTGGCAGGCCTCAGGCTTAAGTCAGAGCGGACACAGGTGGGGGTGATGTGGAAATGAACCCTAATTGTGACAGAGGCTTTGAAGGCTCTGCTAGAGAGAGGTTTTTCACCCCCTCCCAGCTCCTACCAAGGTGCCATCTTTCCGCCTGGGTGCCTAAAGCCATTCTATCCCAAGAACAGTGGTTCTGGGAGGTACGAGCTACCAAGAGTGGGATCCACCTGCTGCTGCTTCTCTGCACTGTCGTTCTGCCCCATCAGCTGGGCTTCCGCGGACGCAGGAACACCTCCTGAGGTTGGGTGAAGGTGGCATTAAGTAGTGGAGTGTTCTTCCTATTCCCCCTACCCCCCCACCTCCCACACACAACGCTCACACACTCACATATGATTCTAGCCTGGGTCGTTGAAAGCCCTTTGCTCAGCCCAAGATTGCTTGGTTCCTAGGGACTTGTCTAGTTCCAGGCCTGGGAGCTCAGGCTTGTCTGGGGAGTGACTGAGTCTTGTGGAGCTGGAGCTGTCCAGACCAGGAGCTTCTCACCCTGCAGGTAGCTCTGGGGCCAAAGTGCCACAGTCCTTCACTTGGGGGTGACCCAGGCCTTTTGAGAGCCCCCAAGCCTAGGCCACACCAGGGCAGGCATCCAGGGCTGCCCCCTGGAGTCGGGACAGAAGCATGTCTGCATGTGGAGCTCAGAGTGGGTCTGGCTGGCTCTTCCTGAGCCCACTGGGGTTGGTGGTTCTTAGTTCTTTTTTTCCCCCAGCCGCAATAGACCTGAGGAGTGCAGCAGGCTCACATAAATAGTTTCCCAAGGAGTGAGGACAGGGAAGTAGAGATTACTCCATGGAGAGTGAATCAGAATCCTGGAGACTGGGCCAGAGGGGGCCTGTGGCTTGGACCAACCCCCAGACTCTAGTTTTGATCTATTCCTACCTATGCCCAGCATTCAGCCCTCACCTCCAGAGTATTAAGTACATATTAATTTTATTCAATACAGCATACATTTTCTTTAATTATAAACATAATACATGCTCATTGAAGAACATTTGGAAAAAAATTTTTAAACCAAAAAAGAAAATAAAATCCTCCTACTCCCCTATCCCAGCTCACCACCTGGAGGTAAATTCTATATTTCCTCCTAGTCTTTTGTGAAATATATATAAATTTGGAACCATATGTACATACAGTTTTTCTTCCTATTTTAAAAATTAACAGCATAAGTATTTCTCATTTAAGATTCTTAAACCATTTAAGATTCTTCTAAAGGGCCATTGTCATAGCACCACAGGATCCTAGGGGCTGGTAATTCCTTAATGGATTCAGTCATTTTCCTATTAATTGTTTCCAATGATTTTACAATAATAAATAATTCTCCAGTAATCTTTGTCCATGATTCTGTTTCCCCTGGAGAAATCCTTTACTTGGGATGTCCGGGGGTGGAAGAATATGTGCATTTCAAGACCTCTGGACGTGATGTTTTGAAGTACCTTTGAGGAAGTGTCCAGGTTACAGTGCCCCAGAAGAGCACAAGAGGGCAGAGGGCCGTCTTTAGTTGATGGGCAGGAGCCGTGTAGTTGGGAACCCATGTTTGCCAAGCCCCAGCCTGGGCATGCGCTCCCTGGTGTGGCCTGCAGTGAAAGCTGTGCCCCGGCTCAGCCCTGGTCCCAGTGCCAGTCCCATTGCTGGGCTTATCCGTAGGCTCAAGTCTCAGACAACCCTTCCCGGAGCGGGTTGGAGGAGGGCTTTAGATCGGTCACTGTGGCCTAAAGACTTTTGGATTCATTTCCCTTAGGTTCGGCATGAAAACAGATGTGTGGCCCTGGAAAGGTGTCCCTGCTTCCATCAGGGCAAGGAGTACGCCCCTGGAGAAACGGTGAAGATTGACTGCAACACCTGGTGAGGCTCTGTGAGGGCTGCCCGGGGACCCAGGCCCTGTGCGGGGATCAAGGGCACATGCGGCCACCGGACCTTCCGCACTTGCCTCCAGCCCCCTGTGGGAACTTGGTTACTCTCGGCCTTTCCTCTGTGCCTGTGTTTCTCCATCTGTAAAATGGGGGGAATCTTTCTCATCACCTGCACCCATCCTGCACAGACACTGTTCAACAGGTTAGTACAGTATCCCTTAGCAGAAATACTTGGGACCAGCATTGTTTTGGATTTTGGATTATTTTGGATTTTGAAATATCTGCATATACATAATGAGGTGTCTTAGGGATGGGACCCGAGTCTGAACATGACATTTATTTGTGGTTCATAAATACCTTATGCACATAGCCTGAAGGTAATTTTATACAATTTTTTTTTTGAGACAGACTCTGGCTCTGTCACCCAGGCTGGAGTACAGTGGAGTGATCTCAGCTCACTGCAACCTCGACCTCCCTGGTTCAAGCAATTCCCCTGCCTCAGCCTCCTGAGTAGCTGGAATTACAGACATGTGCCACCACGTCCGGCTAATTTTTTTGTATTTTTTTAGTATAGATGAGGTTTCACCATGTTGGCCAGACTGGTCTCGAACTCATGACCTCAGATAATCCACCTGTCTCAGCCTCCCAAAGTGCTGGGAGTACAGGTGCGAGCCACCGTGCCCAAACAACACAATATTTTTAATGTTTGTGCATGAAACCAAGTTTGTGTACAACCATCAGTAAGCAAAGGTGTCACCCTCTCAGCCACCCATGTGGTGTCATGTTGGAGCTCACAGTTTAGGTTTCAGAACATGTTGGACTTCAGATTTTTGGATTAGGAGTGCTGAACTTGTACTTCTGTTCAGGGAGACGGGCCCCGGGGAAGACGGGGACCTCGCCATCCTAGTTATTGCATTTGTGGCCAAGCTGCCAGTGGAAGGGTCCTTTCCTTGCAGGCCTTACACTGCCCATGAGCACATTGTGAGTGTGCCTGCAATGGCGTGGTTTGAGGCGAGGGTGGCTGGTTGCCTTCTCCCTTCTCCTTGGCCATCCTAAGTGTAACCCCTCGCCCTGTTCACTCATCCTGCCTTTGACTTTGTGGCTGTGCACAGCCTTGGAAAGAGGCCTACTGGACAGAGGCAGAGAGGGCTGCCTCTGATGGCAGAGAGCTTACCACCTCTGATGCACAAGGGGGCTTCTTGATGTCAGCTCTGGTTACAGGTGGTAGCAGGGTGGGACACGTGGCAATGGGCAGATCATCCTAGATTTTAGCATGTAGCTACGAACATGTTTCCACGTAGTTGTGCACACAGAGCTGCTCCTGGCAGAAGTGCGTGCTTCATCACTCTTTTCCAGACTCTGGGCGTTCCTGCTATTTTGTCTGTTTTTTCCCATTAGCCTCAGGATTTCAACCTCAGTGTGTCTGTTTTACAGAGACCTGTGGCCAATCTCAGGTAGATGTGGCTTCCAGGGTGAGGCTGAGCGAATTCATATAGAAGGCCTAAAGAGCATCCAAGCCTTCTCCCTGGCTGCCTGGCTCACTTTGGACAACCCCTTCCCTTCTTTACCTCAGTTTCCCCCTTGTAGGGAGAGCAGCTAGGCTACCCTCTCTCCTTGCTGTGCCCTGTGCTGGCCACTCCAGGCTGCAGATCCTCAAGATCTGGGGCTTCCTGGAGGGTTGGGAGGCACCCGGAGTGTTCTGTGTCCCTTTATTGTCTCCATTGCCCAGATGGGCCCCTCAAACCCAAGATGCCCAACTTGTCATATCTGCCATGACTGCTCCTAGTGTCTGTCGGGACCGGAAGTGGAACTGCACAGGCCATGTATGTGACGCCACGTGCTCCACGATCGGCATGGCCCACTACCTCACCTTCGACGGGCTCAAATACGTGTTCCCTGGGGAGTGCCAGTACGTTCTGGTGCAGGTGAGAGGTGGGGACATGGGGAGAGGGTGCTGCCTCTCTCTAGGAGGGGCGGTAGGTGTGGCCTCCCACCTCCTCCTTGTGGGTCTGTCTGCAGAAAGAACTCTGGGGTCTGGCCTCTACTGGACTATTTTCCAGTCCTTCACAGAAGTCCTGAAGCAGTACGGGACTTGAAACTCAAAATTGTTGTCCATTTTCCTTCTGCTCACCTGGAAACTTATAAAACAAGACAGATGCTTGCTTGTTGATGAGGCTTGGTGTGGGGGAAGGGCTACTGGCAGGTGACATCGGCGTGGATGTGGAATTAGAAAAAGGTGTCTGTTCCTTCTGCAGACACAGCCTCAGTCCGGGTGCATAGCTCAGGGAGTGGATTGGGCTGGGATCTCAGTTCCACTTCCCTCCCTGCCAGCACCCTCTGCGGTGCACAGTCTGCAGGTGGCAGGTGTTGTGCGGTGGCCCTGGACGGGGGGTTGGTTGAAATGACCCCTGGAGTTTGCATCCCACAGTATGACTCGGTGGGATTCTCTTCCATTTTAATTTCTAACCCGGTACAATTCAGAATGGGAGGAGTGGGAGGATGGGACACAGGAAAGTCATCCTGCCCAGCGGATGAGACCCATCCCAGGAATCCTCACCAACAGTGAGTGTGGCAGCAGCCCCTCTGCCTCCCACTCCCCACTGCATGGATTCGTGTAAGTTTCTCTTGCTGATTGACGTCAAGTATGTAAGCAAGGAAGTAAGAGTGCTTTTCTCACCAGAGCTGAGGCGCTGATTTTGTGAAGCTATAAACAAATGTGGTCCCTCTGTCTCCATTCCCAGGAGGAGGGGGTGGGTGAGGGCTTGGCGTGGTCTGAATGGAAGACCACAAACCCATAGGAGCCTCAGCCCCAGAGGCTGAGTTGCAGGAGCTGGTGAGTCAGGTAGCATGGGTAACTGTGGACCAACCACCTTCGTAGAGTGTTCTGGGGATACGGCGGAGCCAGCAGCAGCCTCTGCAGTCCCGACCTCACACTTAGGCTGGCCCAGAGAGGCAGGCAGTGTGCTGGGAACACAGGGCATGCAGACCAGGCAAGGAACCTGTGAGCCGGCGGTATGCACCTGCCAGAGCTTTCCCACAGATTCTATATGGAAGTCTCCCAGCCTCAGCTGCAAATGACGAGGCAGCATCAGCTTTGCAGAGCAACTACCCAGCCAATTTCAAATCTGAACATCCAGGAAAAAACAGTTAATTCAGTGCAATGAGGACCAGCCGGTCAGCATCTATTACTCCCAGCCCTCCCCGGCCCAGGCTAGCTTTCCCAAGTGGACCAGTTTGAAAGACTCCCCTCCAAACGGTGCCCTGTGTGTGCGGCTTCCTTCCTTTCCCACAGCTGGTTCTGTTGTCTTCTGATGTGGTGTTCTGGGGCCCCTCCCCTTTCTGCCATCCTCCTTTGGGGACTATCAGGACCTAACTCCCTCTCTTTCAGAAATCTCAGTTGATGATAAGAACAAATAAAGCACTCACACCCTTGTTCCCTCTTTTAACCTTCACCATCCATCAACGTAACACAAAGCCGTTTAACCTAACAATCTCATTAAGTTGAATGGAATCTTACAGAGGTGCAGATTGTGTGTGTTGTATGGACATATGTATGTATGTGTGTGTGCATGAGCATGTGTGTGAGTGTATGTGTGTATGAGTACATGGGTGTATGTGTGTGTGTATGTGTATATGGGTGTGTGCATGTGCATGTGTGAGTGTATGTGTCGTGAGTATGGGTGTATGTGTGTATGTGTACATGTATGTGCATATGTGAGTGTATGTGTCGTATGGGTGTGTGTGCATATGTGAGTGTAAGTGTGTATGACTACATGGGTGTGTGTGTGTGTGTATGAGTGTATGTATGTGCATATGTGTGAGTGTATGTGCATACATGGGGGTGTGTGTGTATGTATGTATGGGTGTGCATGTCAAAAAGGTAAGTGGTTTGTTTAGCGTTACCAGTAAGTGGCAGAATCAAGATTTATACCTTGTTTTTCTAAGTTGAACGTTTTATCTTTTTTCCCATCATACCACAATAATAACCACCACGGAGGTGTTTGCTAGGAGGTATATGCCAGGAACGTGTCCCCTTTTGCTTAATTTTCTATGCAATTGACCGACAAGGACCAGAGCTCCCTTATCCTCTCTACTCATCTCAAGCCGGTAGCTCAGGACCTGTGGAGCTGTGTCAAACCATCTTTGGTTCCATTTCTGGGCCAGCAGTTCAGAGGGATTCAACCAGAATTTAAAGCCACAAAATGCCTTGCAGTCAAACTGTCCCGGTTACCTGGGTGGGACTCCAGGCATGGGCTCCAGTGGGACGCAAATGGGCTCTAGGCAAGGCCTTTGAGCCTGATGCATCCATCAAAGCAGGCCACATGTCACCTTCCCTCCCTCCCCCTCCTTCCTCACCCCCACCCCACTCACTGCAGGCACCTGGCTCATCTGTTGTGAGTGAGGTTGACACACCTGGGCATTTACCTGGACATATCCCCCACCCCCCAGGCACAGACAGAGTCACATAAACACAGCCACAGACATGGCAACATCCTGCAACACATATTCAGAGGCCTGTCATGAAGAGATGCCAATCTGGTCTGGTGAGAGCCAGTGGGGTTAATGGTCCTCTCCTGGCACACCTCTTTCCCCAGGATTACTGCGGCAGCAACCCTGGGACCTTTCGGATCCTGGTGGGGAATGAGGGATGCAGCCACCCCTCAGTGAAATGCAAGAAACGGGTCACCATCCTGGTGGAGGGAGGAGAGATCGAGCTGTTCGACGGGGAGGTAAGTGCAGCCTCCTCCACTCCACCCTCACGTCCCGCTTTGTGCATCTGTCACTTTCTAGGAACATTTTCCGAGCGTTACTTTAGAACTTGTGTGAATGGAATAATGCACAGCCATGAAAGAGGATGAGGCAGAGCTATTGATCTGACTGTGACGTATTATTTTATGAGAAAAACAAGTGGCAGAAAAATAGGATGACACAATCCCATTTTAGCGACAGTGAAGTGTGTGTGAAGGATGTGTGCATGTGTCTGCACAAACATGGGAAGAACCAATGCTCACCTCTGGAGGGGGGTGGGAACTGGAGGGTAGCAGGGCTTTGTGTGAGTGTGTGTGTGTGTGTGTGTGTGTGTGTGTGTGTATGAAATGATGATGTTATGGGCTATGTTTCATTTATGTTTTTATGTTCTTTTCAGAGAAACATTTTCTTTTTTGAGATGGAGTCTCACTGTTGCCCAAGCTGGAGTGCAATGATGCAATCTCAGCTTATTGCAACCTCCACCTCCAGGGTTCAAGCGATTCTCCTGCCTCAGCCTCCCCAGCAGCTGGGACTACAGGTGCACACCACCACACCCAGCTAATTTTTTGTATTTTTAGTAGAGATGGGGTTTTGCCATGTTGGCTGTGAGGTTTGTTCTTGGGTTCTTGCCGAGTTTAAAAGGAAGAAACTGAGGCCAACACAAGAAGATCCAATATAAAGGAATTTATTCAGGCTCCCGGGTGAGGTTCTGCGGTCCGACAGGAGGGGCCAGAGAAGTCGCACGGACTCCTCTTAGACATGGGGTTTTACAGGGAGTGAAGGAGCTCGATTGGTTGTGGGAGAGCAGGACTACTATTGGGTAAGGTTACAAGCCTTTGTTTGCATACAGGACTTGGCTGCTATTGGTTAGAATTACTCGGCTGCTATTGGCTAGAAAGACTCAGCTGCTATTGGCTAGAAAGACTTGGCTGCTTATTGACTAGAATCACAAGACCCTGCTTGCATACTGGGTTCTTTAAGGGAAAGCCAGGCTGTGCGAGAAAGGGAAAAGGGAACAACCCGAGCATGTCCCAGCTTTCGGAACAAAGGCGGGGGGGGTGTGTGTCCGAGCTCCCGGCGAGGCAATCAGCCTTACATTGGCCAGGCTGGTCTCGAACTCCTGACCCCAGGTGATCTGCCCACCTCAGCCTCCCAAAGTGCTGGGATTACAGGCGTGAACCAACACGCCTGACCAGATAAACATTTTTAAAGGAGCTCAAAGAAGGAGTAAACGGATTCAGTCCCCTGTGTACTAAGAGCTTAAGAAGTAGTTCTCAGGGGTATAAACAAGACTCCCTTAGGAGATCTTATTTAAAATGTGGATCCTGGAGTTCCATCCTGAGATTCTGACTCGGTAGGTCTGGGTGAGGCCCAGGAACCTGCATTTAAAGTTGCAGGTCATCCCTAGGCCACAGTTTTGGTTCAGCTCTTCTGACTACATGTGGTGCTAGGAAGACCCAGGCTCTGGGCTCAAACCTGTCCTGGTGTCTTCATTTTCTCCCATGGCCTCAGCCTGCATCTCTGCCTTCTTCCAAATACCCACCACTGACGTCAGGGGATGGGAGGTGAGTTCTTCACCATTATTGAAGAAAGCTGCTTAGCAAGCATGACATATTAACTGTGGGTCAGCAGTGTCAACCCCATTTCAAAGAACAGCTCTATTTAGGGCAGAGTGACAGTGATGACGTTGAACAGGGTGTGCAGGCACGTGAGGGATAGATTTGCGCATGTGATTAGCTCTGCATGTGATCTGTTACTAATGAGAGGACCTCTGCAAGGGGGTGATGGCGGTTCTCAGCCTCGGCCTCAGTCTGATGAACTGGGGAGTCCGCCATCCATGCTGAAATGGGCCTCGAGGGTGCAGCACTGGCGGGGACTGGGCTGAGTCAGGGGCTCAGGTCAGAGCCCTTCTTGAACCTGCAATACGTGATTCCTGGCACTAGCACTGAGCTCCTCAGTTTCCTTTCCCTTCAGCTCTGCCTCCTGATGACAGTGGCTCTGGGGAGGGGGAGGTAGTGGGATACAGGAAAGGTGAGAGTCTATTGCTTATTTTTATTTATTTATTTATTTATTTGAGACAGAGTATCACTCTGTTGCCAGGCGCCAGGCTTGAGTGCAGTGGCACAATTTTGGCTCACTGCAACCTCCGCCTCCCAGATTTAAGCAATTCTCCTGCCTCAGCCTCCTGAGTAGCTGGGATTAGAGGCACGCACCACCACGCCCAGCTAATTTTTGTATTTTTAATAGAGACGGGGTTTCACCATGTTGGCCAGGATGGTCTCGATCTCTTGACCTCGTGATCCGCCCGCCTTGGCCTCCCAAAGTGCTGGGATTACAGGCTTGAGCCACCGCGCCTGGCTTGCTTATTTTCATAGAGGAATAGATTTTTAAAAAATCGACTAGAGATGCTTAAAATCATTGCCATGTTGGAAACCTATGTAGGGGACCACTATCTGTTTAATGACCAATCATTGATAAAGCACCTTTTGTGGAGTGATGGACTGTTTCTTCTGCTCATTGGTTTTATAGTACTTTAATTTCATAGTTGTGGTTTTGCTGCTACCTCTGTTATTGTCTCTTGGTCACGGATGCCTGGAGAGTGGTGATGAGATGGCCACGGACATGTCCTGGCATGGGGTTGGTCCTGCGGGGGTGCAGTGGCACGAGTGGTCCTGGAGGGGTGGCGGTGCCTGTGCTCATGGGCACAGGAGACAGGTGGACAGGCGTGGAGTGGAGGGAGGATCTGGCTGTTGAGCCTGCCCTTCATCCTCCCGGATTTCTTGTTTTATCTTCCTCCAGGTGAATGTGAAGAGGCCCATGAAGGATGAGACTCACTTCGAGGTGGTGGAGTCTGGCCGGTACATCATCCTGCTGCTGGGCAAAGCCCTCTCTGTGGTCTGGGACCGCCACCTGAGCATCTCTGTGGTCCTGAAGCAGACATACCAGGTCAGTGGCTTCCTTGCTTCATCTTGTTGGGAACTTGGCCTTTGGATCTTTTTCTGCTCTCTGAGTAGCAACCCATTGTCCCTGTCTGCTGTCTTGGGGGGAAGGTGGCCCTCTAGGTCAGCTGCCTTCCCCACACAAATGGGGCTGTGGATGCAAAGCCTTAGAGTTAGTCTTTTACTGAGGCTAGCTGCATGTGGGAAGGATTGAGCGTGGCTCTCCACTCCAAACAACGTCTTGACTGGCCTTGTGAGGCATGCAGTTTATGTCTGCAAAAGAAGAAGATTAGACAATATCAACTTTTCTTAAGGTTTCTTACCCTAAAGAGGCAAACTAATGATGCACAATATTATTATAACACTGCAGACTATTCTAGGGTGTTGCCTTACCATTGAGCCGTGGGCCAGCACGTTTTTGAGAGTTATTTGTAAAATTGCTAATAACCAACTTTTGAGAATGGTTCCACCATTTAGGGTCCAACAGTTGTTGGAACTTGAATGATTTCTCTAAGTGGCAAGTATATGACAAGTGTGTCTACTCTGGTGGCTGATTTAGTCAGGCAGGAATGGCCTCCACAACCTCCCTGTTAAGATCATCCATTTTCAGCCTGTACAAGCCAGTGAGACTGCACTGCCCTCACTTCCCTGAGGCAGCCCATCTCATTCCCAGAAAGTGTTAACAAATCACTCATTCATTTATTCAACAAATACTAAGTTCCTGCGTGTGTCAAACACTGTCCTAGGCACTGTGGATACAGCAGGGGAAAAATCAGGTGTGTGTGTGTGAGTGTGTGTGTGTGTATGTGTCTTCCTTGTATTTGTTTTTTAATTGCTGCTACAACAAATCACCAAAAACTTGGTAGCTTAAAACCACAACACAAATTTATTATCTCGTGGTTCTGGAGGTCAGAAAGCTAAAATTGGTGGGAAGGGCTGCATTCCTTCTGGAGGCTCTGAGAGAGATCCCTTTCCTTGCCTTTTCTACATTCTGGAGGCTGCCTGCATTCTTGGCTTGTGGCCCCATCCTCCATATTCGAAGTTAGCAGGGTAGCATCTTCCACTCTCTATCTCTCTCTGCTTCTGTCTGTCACAGCACCTTTCGCACTCTGACCTGCCTTCCTCTGGTCGGACCCGGTGATGACATTCATCCCACGTGGATAATCCAGGATAATCTCCTCATCTCAGGGGAGCCGCTGTCTTGCCTTCCATAACCCTAGTGCGGATCATATTCTAGTGGAAATGTTACTTTAGATAGTTTGGGCTGATGATCCCTGTGAAGAGGGAACGTAAGAGCAGAATCTCTGGGGAAAGGAGGGAATGAGTCGTGCCAGTGTCTGGGGAAGAGAGTTTAGGCAGATGGAGCAGCATGTGCCAAGGCCCTAAGGTGGTAGGGGCCTGGAGCGGTGGTACGAGGAGGCCGGCGTGGCTGCAGAGGAGGGACTTGCGGGGAATGGTAGTTAATGAGGGCAGGGAGGGGCAGTAGCCGCACCGTGGGGGCTTCTAGGCCATGTGAAGATCGTTGGCCTTTTGCCCAACAGTGAGAACATTCTTTTATGTTTCTCGGTAACTTACACCCCTTGTACCCAGCCAAATTCTGCTTATTGAAGCAAAATAGCGTACATTTTTTTCTCTTTGTCTCAAGGCCAGGGCTGTAAATATGTTGTAAATGTATAACACCTTTTCTTTTCCGGACAAATATTTCCAGTTCTTCCTGTAGTTTTTTTGTTTTACTATTATTTTTAGTTGACACATAACTGTAAGTATTTACTGGTGACAGTGTGATATTTCAATACATGTTTAAAGATCAAATTAGGGTAATTAGTATATCTAAGTGTAATGATCAAATCGGGGTAACTAGTATATCTATCTCCTCAAACATTTACCATTTCTTTGCATTGGAAACATTCAAAATCTGCTCTTCCAGCTACATGAAAATAGACAGAAAATTGTTGATAATTAGAGTCACCCCGTGATGCTACAGAACACTAGAACGTATCCCTCCTTTTTCCGTAGTTTTCACTCATTAGTAACTGCTTTTTCAGAACTCGTTGTATGTTGCACATCATGATGGGTGAACATGGAGACAGGTGAGACGTATCTTCCTGGTTACATTTATGCTGTAGCAGAATTCTGCCCAACCTGCTCTGAACAGGCTGCAGTTCTCCAGGCGAGGGGACTCACCTACCCAGAGTAAGGCAGTTCTATAAAACATTCTCTCCTCAGACCCCTCCACCTCCTCTGGTGGGGCAGTGGAACTGGCCCCTCTCTCTGATTCTCCCCTTGTTGGGGAGGGTGATAGTTCCCACCAGTGATCCCAGGGCCAAGGCTGCCTGATTCCCACCTCTGCCCTTGACCGACTATGTGACATGGGCAAGTTGCCGCTCTTTGTTTCTGTGGCTTTAAATGAAATGGGGTCAGCAAGGAAACTCAGGAATAGGTCTGGGCAAGGGCAGGGCCTTGTTGCTCACCTTGGGCCTCCTCTGAGTCTCTGTCCTGCTCTTTGGCTCCTCCTCTTCTTCCTCAAATGCCCTCTGCCTCCATTGTTGCCAGGAACGTTCCTTTTTCCCCTGAGCCAGAGAGCATGCCCCTGGGTTGACTGTGCTCATCCCTTCAACCTGTCTCTCAAGGAGCAAGTGTGTGGCCTGTGTGGGAATTTTGATGGCATCCAGAACAATGACCTCACCAGCAGCAACCTCCAAGTGGAGGAAGACTCCGTGGACTTCGGGAACTCCTGGAAAGTGAGCTCGCAGTGTGCTGACACCAGAAAAGTACGTCTGGGATCTGTGTGGACAGAGCCCAAAGCCTGCTTCCTGGAATGTCCCCCGTTCCCATTCTCATGGGGGCTGGAAGGGGGGTTGTGGGTGGTATGAACCTTCAGGTGGCTGCAGAGCGGGGAGGAGGGTCCTTGGTTGTTTCTGGGCTGAGTAACCCCAGTTTGATCAGTCGATGGCTGGCCTGTCTCTTGCCTGGTTCCCAGGTGCCTCTGGACTCATCCCCGGCCACCTGTCACAACAACATCATGAAGCAGACGATGGTGGACTCCTCCTGTAGAATCCTCACCAGTGACATCTTCCAGGACTGCAACAAGCTGGTGAGGACCTTGAGGGTGGCAGGAAGCAGATGGTCCCAAGACTTGGCCTGGTGGTATGGACACGGAGTGTGACCTTCTAACGTGCACACCACCCTGGTGTCTTGGCATGCTCTGCACCAAGACACCACTTCAGTCTTTTCTTGGCTTTCAATCTGGGAAACGAAAAGTAAAATCCACAGTTTCTCGGGGAAGCAATGCCTGGAAAACATTTCCTTCTGCATGAGAAGTCACTCCGCTTGGCATGTGCCAGCACCTCTCTTTCAGTCCCAGTCTCACGATTTGTTCCCTTATTTCAGTATCTTGTTTTCAACCCCAGAGCCAGAGACTTCCTTTTCCTGTTGCTGCTGCATTTGTCCAGACCAAAAGGCCTTCCTCTCCCACCCCTCAAAAACCCTTTGGTGCCCATTTCTTGTCTCACAGAAATCTTTTCCGGCCTTAATTTTGGTAATTTTGAGTCCTTGTTTTATGACTTATTTTTGTGTCTTGATCGCTAATGCTAAGGAGGAATTTCCCAAAGTTAAGTGTAATTGTCTATCGCTCTGTCTGCCTCTCTCTCTTTTGAGATGGAGTCTTGCTCTGTTGCCCAGGCTGGAATGCAATGGCACGATCTCAACTCAGTGCAACCCCTGCCTCCCGGGTTCAAGCGATTCTCCTGCCTCAGCCTCCTGAGTAGCTGGGATTATAGGCATGTGCCACCACGCCCAGCTAATTTTTGTATTTTTAGTAGAGACGGGGTTTCTCCATGTTGTTCAGACTGGTCTCGAACTCCTGACCTCTATGATCTACCTGCCTCGGCCTCCCAAAGTACTGGGATTATAGGTGTGAGCCAACATGCCTGGCCATAGTGCAGTTGTCTCTTATGTGCTGCATGTATGTGTGTACACACACATGGACATGGGCGTGGACATGGGTATATGTGAATACGTGAATCTATGTACACACAGAGCCATGCACACGTACATGCTGCTATGTAGCATCACCAATGTGGGAGAGACTGGTTGAAAACATGGACCTCAATTCTCTTTCTATCTATCCAGTGAGTTTCAGTCTCTGAGGACTCCAAAGGAAACTTACATTCCCTGGTTTGGTGGAAATCATGGACATCTGAGCTGGAAGAGTGAGTGAGGACAGGAAGGAGTTGGGGACATTGAGACTGTTGGAACATCTTGGAAACAATGATCCACTCAGTGTCTAAATTCATTTTCTATCATAACTGTCCTGAAAACGTCCAGTGTGTATAGGGGCATATTTTGGGGATGAGGAAAGGTGGGAACTGGTTGAATTGGATTTGGGGTCAGAGTCGAGCTAGGCCCTGTTGTCTGGCATACCTGCCCCATAGTGCTGCAGTGAGGCAGCTGCATGGCCTGGTGTATTTCCCCATTCTCTTTGCTGAATTGAGGCAAAGAAAGACAGTGACCAGCACGTGTGTGTGTTTGTGTTTTTGTAAAAACACCCAAATGCCCATGAGGCTAGGAGTGGGCTGTGGGGACAGACAGGTGGCCGAGCAGGGAGGTAGGCAGAGGGACAGAGGGAATGTTCGTTTGGAAAATCCTCTGGCTCACTGTGCTCTGCAAAAGGCTAGCAAAACTGCTTTATTGAACTTTCCTTGCTGGAATCCAGATTAGAAACTAAGAATCTTGCCTTCCCACTCATTCCCTCTTTGAGACCATTGAGCTACATTTCTTCTTCTACCTGGACCCTCCTTATCCTTAAATTGACCATCAGAACATTTGCACCCAGACCTAGAGCCAGAGTTCCTAACACCTGGCCATAGGCCTGGGCCACCTGAGGCTGCCTTTGCAGGTGGACCCCGAGCCATACCTGGATGCCTGCATTTACGACACCTGCTCCTGTGAGTCCGTCGGGGACTGTGCCTGTTTCTGTGACGCCATTGCTGCCTATGCCCACATGTGTGCCCAGCACGGCAAGGTGGTGACCTGGAGGACGACCACATTGTGCCGTGAGTTCTGATGCCCTCATGTTCTCAGATGCTCTCCCTTTTTCCCATGTGTCTATGCTTTAAGACTTTGCAAGTGCAGGGGGATACCGCCATGGGAGAGAGAAGACAGAGCTAGCTTGGGACTGGAAGGCTGAGGGTTAAGGCATTGGCTGAGTAAGAAGTTCATATTATGGGTGAGGCGGGACATGGATTCAAGGCATGAGTATGTGGAGATGTTTCTTCTGGAGAGATTCTGGCAGAGTCTGATGAATACCAATGAAAAGAAGGAAGTCAATTTATGTCTTTAATTGGGCAGTATTAGATTTGCCACTATGAGTGGTCAACTCATACATTCATGTCTATGGAGTCTTCCTTCCGTGGACATAAGCAACTTAATGTTTTTGTGTAGAAAACTGGGCCAGGCACAGTGGCTCACACCTGTCATTCCAGCGTTTTGGGAGGCTGAGACCGGAGGATCCCTTGAGCCCAGGAGTTCAAGACCAGCCTGGGCAACATAGCAAGACCCCATCTCTACAAAAATAAAAAAAGAAATGAATTCTGATCCCATAGATCCTGGTTTAGGTGCTTCAACAATCCAGAAGTCTCTAATATTGGTGATTCCTGTAGTCCCTATGTCCCCAACATTATCTCCAGATCCCCCCAGGCCATCACCACATGGGTCTGCAGTCCTGGGGCGTTTGTGGTCACAGCCTCGTCTCCTGTCTACACAGCTCAGAGCTGCGAGGAGAGGAATCTCCGGGAGAGCGGGTATGAGTGTGAGTGGCGCTATAATAGCTGTGCGCCTGCCTGTCGCATCACGTGCCAGCACCCCGAGCCGCTGGCCTGCCCTGTGCAGTGCGTGGAGGGCTGCCACGCCCACTGCCCTCCAGGTGAGGCCTCTATCCCTGGGGGTTGGGCTGCTGGGATCAGATAGGGATGGATGGAAAGTGCATCTCAGTTTTGCTTCATCTCAGCCTCCATCCGCCGCGCCCTGTCTCTGACCTCCAGCCCTGTACCAGGTTCTGTCTTCATGGGTCATTTCATCAGAGCCAGGCCAGCTGTGACTTTTGTCAAGTCGAGCTCCTCCAAAATGCTTTTCTGTGCCTATTTATGGGATTATCATCTAGAGCAGCCCCTGCTGATAGAACTTTCTGCAGTGGGGGAATGTCCTATTGAAGGTCACTGTGGCGAGTGTGTCTGAGCAACTGAAGTTTTGAATCTTACTGAATTTTACTTAGTTTAACTGAAATAGCCACATGTAGTTTGTGACTGTCATATGGTATGGTACAGCTCTAGAGTTACGGAAGGCGTTATTCAGAAGGGTGGAAAGAGCCCTGTAGATAAGATTTCATTTGTCCTGAGGCCTGGCGAGGTGAGGTAGGTTGAAGGAATCTCTCCCAGTTTGGCCAAGGGATCCATCAAGGCACAAGGAGGAAAGATGCTTCTTGAGTTGGCGGGGGGTGACCCCCTGGGGCACGGGCAGGAGGAGTTGGCTTCCAGGGCAGTCCCTTTTAGTTAAAAGTGAGGCTTCCTTGTGGGAAAGGGGAGCGTTTTGGTTCCTAATGGCAGCTTTTTTGTGCAGGGAAAATCCTGGATGAGCTTTTGCAGACCTGCATCAACCCTGAAGACTGCCCGGTGTGTGAGGTGGCTGGCCGGCGTTTAGCCTCAGGAAGGAAAGTCACCTTGAATCCCAGTGACCCCGAGCACTGCCAGATTTGGTAAAACAGATTCCTGGGTTGTTTGAAGTTATGGGTCTTACTGCCTCCTCTGGGGGCCAGCGCAGAGACTAGGTTTTGGGTAAAAAGTTCTCTCTATGTGAGTTGAGAGATTGAGTTTATTGTATTTGTTTATTTATTTAATTCATTATTTGGTATAGTTTATTGCTTTGTTTGTTCCTGGAGTTTGCTACTTTTTCTTTAGGGATGGACTAGACTGCTTCCTCCACATGTATTTCTTACTAGGTTTTTAAGTCCTAAGAGGTTTTTGCTTTTCTCACTGAAGGTGAAGAGGTTTTTGCTTTTCTCACTTATTGTCCTTGTAGGTTATGGCTAGTCTGAGTACAGGTGTCTATAAAAATCAGATTTCTCTTTTGAGATGGAGTCTCGCTCTGTCTCTCAGGCTGGAGTGCAGTGGCGCGATCTTGGCTCACTGCAACCTCTGCCTCCTGGATTCAAGCGATTCTCCTGCCTCAGCCTCCCGGTGCCCCCACACCTGGCTAATTTTTTGTATTTTCAGTGGAGACAGAGTTTCACCATGTTAGTCAAGATGGTCTCGATCTCCTGTCCTTATGATCTGCCCACCTCAGCCTCCCAAAGTGTTGGGATTTCAGGCATCAGTCACCACCCCTGGCCATAAAATTAGATTTCTCTTTTACTCGAGGTGGGGACTCAGGAGAGGAAAGTGAAATGGAACCTAGGGCCCTCAGGGTAACAGGAACATCGTGGGGGCCACAGTCAGGTCGCAGGGTGTGGCTTTCATAATGGAGAGGGAAGGTGCTTGTTGCTGTCACCCTGAGTTCTCACTGGACTTGCCTCTGGGAAACTGGCCTTTTGGGAGGTGAGGAGGCCTCAGGGTGAGCTCTGAGCCTTCTGACGTCCTACCCACAAGTAGGGAACATTTATTAAAATCGTGATCTATTCAACACCACTCCCTGACACTGTTCAAGCCTTCTGGGAACTTAAACTTGAGAATGTAAATTTGCTGGGGAGGGGCTATGGCCACAGCTGCCAGAGTCAGATCCTGCCTCCACCATCTGTACAAACAAGAGTGAACACTGCCTGGGGTGAGTTTTCTAGCAAACACAGGAAACTAGAAAGTATGTCACTCACGCACCGTTAACCTGGGATTGAAGCAATAAATCTCGTGGATCACAGGAAGGAGGAATTAACTTCCTAGTAAGATTCTGCCTGCGCTCAGTCTCTATGCTGAAATAGGGACTGTAGGGAGCAAAGGATGGGGTGATTCTGATGCTAGCTTGGGTTCTGTGCCAAAAGGGCATGAGAGCTTCGAGCCCTCTCCCCACCTCCTTCGCTGGCACACGGGCAGAAGCAGCCGCCACGGTGTATGCTGAAGCTGCAAGCAGTGTGTAGATAGTAGTCCCACACAGCAGGCTGGGGGCATCGCCTGGCATCAAGCCACAGGGGGACACTTCCCAGGCTCAGGGCACTGCCACCTTGTCGGCTTTACTGGGATACTGAAGGCCAGGTTCCTCCAAGGCTGAGGGTACACAGAGGAGACGCTCCTGGTGCACATTGGTCTCCACCGCAGGGCCACTGGACTTCGCCTGCGGTCTGGCGGGCCTTGCCACTTTCCAGGACGCTGGCAAAAAGGTGATGTTACCAGCAGAGCCTGGAACTTTGGCCTGGTAGCGTAGGAATTTGTGTGTGGGGGGCCACTGCTCTGCTGCAGACTTGTGGTGTGTGCTTGAGGCTGGGCACAGAGCCTGGCCAGTACCTGAACATGAGAGGTGCTCACCCCATGTCTGCTGGAGGAACGAGTGAATGTCTTTTCCTAGGGCTAACACCTTGGGGACCCCTGTCTGCTATTCTCAAATAATTTATTCTGCCAGATAAAGCTGGGGTTTTGAATCCTTATTCATCTTACCACAATGTTTTTGCTCCAGTTTTTTCTCTCTTTCTTAGGGCCCAACATATTAAACATGTTTTAAAACTCATACAAGTTACATTCTGTTAGAATGTGTACTGTAAGGCATTTATCTTCAACAGAACATCCACAAGCACAGGTTAGCGTCCACATTTCAGTAACCGTTGTTCTTGGAGACACTTTGTAAGAAGGCTTGGCTTACAATTAAGTATTCATGTTGCTGAAGATGTAGGTTGAAAAGAAATCAGCTTTGAGTGGCTGTGTACATGGCCTAGAATAACATTTGTTTTTTTCATACCTTAGGATGGGCTAAAGCTTTGGTTTCTAGAATTGAAGGAAGTCTGCTCTGTGTGTGTTTTGGAGGGTGGCATGCTATTGGGGGACTGATGTTAAATAGTGACATCTCACTTGGGTGTGGATTGGTCCATGGGCTCTCAAGTTCAGATGGAAAAGGGAGGAGATTCTATGGGAATGTGGAAGTGGTCCTACACCACAGGGCTCAGAAGTGTCCATAGGTTCTTCCTGAACCATTTCAATTTCTTTGCTCTTTGCTGCAGCCACTGTGATGGCGTCAATCTCACCTGTGAAGCCTGCCAGGAGCCGGGAGGCCTGGTGATGCCTCCCACAGATGCCCCGGTGAGCCCCACCACTCCGTACGTGGAGGACGTCTCGGAAGCGCCCTTGCATGACTTCTACTGCAGCAAGCTACTGGACCTGGTCTTCCTGCTGGATGGCTCCTCCAGGCTGTCTGAGGCTGAGTTTGAAGTGCTGAAGGCCTTTGTGGTGGACATGATGGAGCGGCTGCGCATCTCCCAGAAGTGGGTCCGCGTGGCCGTGGTGGAGTACCACGACGGCTCCCATGCCTACATCGGGCTCAAGGACCGGAAGCGACCGTCAGAGCTGCGGCGCATTGCCAGCCAGGTGAAGTATGCGGGCAGCCAGGTGGCCTCCACCAGCGAGGTCTTGAAATATACACTGTTCCAAATCTTCGGCAAGATCGACCGCCCTGAAGCCTCCCGCATCATCCTGCTCCTCATGGCCAGCCAGGAGCCCCAGCGGATGTCCCGGAACTTTGTCCAATACGTCCAGGGCCTGAAGAAGAAGAAGGTCATTGTGATCCCGGTGGGCATTGGGCCCCATGCCAACCTCAAGCAGATCCGCCTCATTGAGAAAGAGGCCCCTGAGAACAAGGCCTTCGTGCTGAGTGGTGTGGATGAGTTGGAGCAGCAAAGGGACGAGATTGTTAGCTACCTTTGCGACCTTGCCCCTGAAGCCCCTCCCCCTACCATGCCCCCCAACATGGCACAAGTCACCATGGGACCAGGGGTCTTGGGAGTTTCACCCTTGGAACACAAGAGGAAATCCATGGTTCTGGATGTGGCGTTTGTCCTGGAAGGATCGGACAAAATTGGTGAAGCTGACTTCAACAGGACCAAGGAGTTCATGGAGGAGGTGATTCAGCGGATGGATGTGGGCCAGGACGGCATCCATGTCACGGTGCTGCAGTACTCCTACATGGTGACCGTGGAGTACCCCTTCAGCGAGGCACAGTCCAAAGGGGACATCTTGCAGCGGGTTCGAGAGATCCGCTACCAGGGTGGCAACAGGACCAACACCGGGCTGGCCCTGCAGCACCTCTCTGAGCACAGCTTCTTGGTCAGCCAGGGTGACCGGGAGCAGGCGCCCAACCTGGTCTACATGGTCACTGGAAATCCCGCCTCTGATGAGATCAAGAGGTTGCCTGGAGACATCCAGGTGGTGCCCATTGGAGTGGGCCCTCATGCCAACGTGCAGGAGCTGGAGAGGATCGGCTGGCCCAATGCCCCCATCCTCATCCAGGACTTTGAGACACTCCCCCGAGAGGCTCCTGACCTGGTGCTGCAGAGATGCTGCTCCGGAGAGGGACTGCAGATCCCCACCCTTGCCCCTGCCCCTGGTACGCTGGCGCCTTGTGTACAGATGGGAGGGCTGGGAGAGGGCTGGTACAGCCTTGGGGCTGCATGCATCTGCCGAGATATGACTAGGGTTCTAATCCCAGCTTCCCTGCTCTGTGCCCTTGGTTGAAACTTGCCTTCAAAGGGCCTGTGTTTCTTCACCTCCCTGGCAGGGAGGTGCAACGTGATCCTCTCTTGGGGGAAGATTGTTTCTTATTGTGTGTGCTTATATACATTCAGAGGTAATGCAAGCTTATTGTTAACATTTAAGTAATACCAGTAAGGAGTACAAAAACAAATGCAAGTTTTACTTTATCACACAGCCTCTTTCCCACCCAATTCCGCCCTCTGCCTCCAAGGTAATCTCTGTTAAAGCTGGTGACAATAAGCTCCCTTTTGACCACACTGGGTAGGTGGAATTATTCTGAGTAGCTGACAATCTTCAGGGCGAGAACAGGAGGTCAGGTGCCAATAGCAGGCGCAGTCTTCAGATTCTGGAGTCAGACTGCCTTCGTTTGAATCTTGTCTCTGCCACTTGCTAGCTGGGTAATTTTGGGCAAGTACTTGACCTCTTTGTATATCAGTCTCCCCAGCTGTAAAATGGGGATAATAATAGTACCTACATGCTTAAAACAGTATCTGGCACATGACAAGTGCTCAAAAAAAAAAAAAAAAAATGCTCCCACTGCTGTTATTACCACCTTTTACTGACACTGGCATCGAATCCCTTCCTAGTTCCTAAACATCTTTATTTGATGTGTTTGAAACCATCCCAGAATCGAATCACTAGCCGTTTTTTTTTTTTGTTTTTTGAGACAGAATTTCACTCTTGCTGCCCAGGCTCGAGTGCAATGGCATGATCTCAGCTCACTGCAACCTCCACTTCTTGGGATCAAGCGATTCTCCTGCCTCAGCCTCCTGAGTAGCTAGGATTACAGGCATGCGCCACCAATGCCTGGCTAATTTTGTATTTTTAGTAGAGACGGGGTTTCTCCATGTTGGTCAGGCTGGTCTCGAACTCCCAGTCTCAGGTGATCCACCCACTTTGGCTTCCCAAAGTGCTGGGATTACAGGTGTGAGCCACCGTACCTGGCCGATAACTAATCTTCTTTTAATACCTCTTGAGTCTCATACTTGTCAGTGCTTTCATTTCTTTGTTTTTGTTTTTAATCAGAACCATAGATTTATTTAAATTCTTGTAATATTTCTGCTGAGGCAAACAACAATTACATCATTTTATCACATCTCAGGCTCAGACACTAACAGGAGCACTAGGCATTTATGGCTGGAATAGTCACAGTACGTTCACCCACCCTGCAAGACCTGAGAACGCAGCAGCTCGTTGTCCAGGGAGAGGCTGCCGTTCCATTTCCTTTTGCAGTTTCCCTATATTGCCAGGCCAGTATTTTACTCAATTCTAGAAGAGTGGCAGTCCCCTGTTACCAACAAGTCCATTCCTGCTGCTTTTATTTGTAGGCATTCAAACTTTCTTTGGGTAGAACTGGAGTCTTCCCAATGTCTCCAAACCTGAGATAGTCAGGCCCCGGGAACTCCATCTCCCCCATCCCCTCCTCCCTGGCCCACGTTGTCCTTGCACTCATGAAGGCGCCCTCCCCTTGGTGTGCCACGTGGTCAGCATGCCCTGCAGATCCTATTGGATGTAAGGCTGTAGGCCTGCCGGCCGCTGTCCCCACTGACACCTGCGTGCTCACCCTCCTGGTTGTCTTTGTAGATTGCAGCCAGCCCCTGGACGTGGTCCTTCTCCTGGATGGCTCCTCCAGTTTTCCAGCTTCTTATTTTGATGAAATGAAGAATTTTGCTAAGGCTTTCATTTCAAAAGCCAAGTTAGGTGAGTGAGGGAGGCACCTGAAGCCACAGGTGACCAAGAGGATCTTTTGGGGGCTGCGCTTGATTCAAAATAATCCCCATTTTCTCTTTCCATTTAGGGCCTCATCTCACTCGAGTGTCAGTGCTCCAGTACGGAAGCATCACCACCATTGATGTGCCATGGAATGTGGCCATGGAGAAAGCCCATTTGCTGAGCCTCGTGGATGTCATGCAGCGAGAGGGAGGCCCCAGCCAAATCGGTAATGTTGGTGCCACGGGCTGGAGGCAGGACCTGCATTCTGGTCCTAATTTTTGGCATAAGTGACTGTGTGACCTCAGCCAGTCACTTTGCCCCTTGGCCTTAGTTTCTTTTCCTGGAAAGTGAGGGGCTAGATGCTCTTCCAGGTCTCTTCCAGATCTTAACTGGGTGTTCCTCAGAGTCTCTGAGTCATTCAGTTTTTGAGTGACTTAAGGATCCACCATGAGATAGGGTGTCCAGCTGCAGTCAGTGCTTACTTGGCGTGATCTCTTCTCCATCCTCAGGGAATGCTTTGGACTTTGCTGTGCGATACTTGACTTCAGAAGTGCACGGTGCCAGGCCGGGAGCCTCGAAGGCGGTGGTCATCCTGGTCACGGATGTCTCCGTGGATTCAGTGGGTGCAGCAGCTGATGCCGCCAGAGCCAACAGTAAGAATCTGGTGTACGGTCCTCAATTCAGGACAGCAAGACTTCAGAAATGATAAAGGATTAAAAGTGGGCCGGGGTTTCTTTTGGATGTTGTGGCTGATATTAAATATGCTCAGTACCCACCTCTGGCCTGGTTTCAAACAGCAGGAAATTATCCAGTCACTGTGTGATTTGGAAACCAAGCAAGAGTAAATGTGTGTTGATCCTATATCTTTATAACCTTTAATTTCTCCACATTTTCCCTTTGTGTCCAGAGGTGGTCATAGCTCTATGCCCTTTCTTTCTAAAGTAGGATTCATAGTCTCTTACTAAAACGTCATGTCTTAGGCCAGGGTGATTCACTGTGGGGCCTTGAGAATCAGTGGGGACCTTCATGTGTTCAGAGTTCTTTCCCGGTACCAGGCTAATGGGCTTGGCAGGGTTGAATGGATAAGAGACAAAGAATCATGCTGTAGGAAAGGAAAGGATCCAGATGTCCAGTCTTGTGCTCCATAAGAACATGTGCTTATCATATTCTTAATATCAGCAGGATGTGAGCTGGGACAGGTGGTAGAGTCTAAGGGACCACCTTCCAGCTGAGGGAGGTCTGGGTGAGTAGAGTGACATTGAGTCCCCTCGTGGGCTCCTCGAAAACTTTAGCTTTCAGAACCCTGCCTGGGAGTTCTGTCAGAACCCTGTATTTTCTCTGCCGTCTTCCTGATGTTCTTCCTGAGAAAGTTATTTGCTCCGTTCTCTGTGCCACATATGAGCTACTCAAAATGTGCAAAGCATATGGTGTTGTATTTGTAACATATCCGTTCCTTGCAAAAAACTGAGAGTTCTTTGAAGGCAAGGGAAGATCTTGCTTATTTTTGTATCATCTGTATATAATGCACAAAATAGGTGACCATTTAAACTTTGTTGAATGAATGAATGTGACATGTTTATTAAATCTTTTTTTTTTTTTGAGATAGAGTTTTGCTCTTGTTGCCCAGGCAATGGCACGATCTTGGCTCGCCGCAACCTCTTCATCCCAGGTTCAAGTGATTCTCCTACCTCAGCCTCATGAGTAGCCAGGATTACAGGCCTGCGCCACCATGCCTGGCTAATTTTTTGTATTTTTAGTAGAGACAGGGTTTCTCCATGTTGGTCAGGCTGGTCTCGAACTCCAGGGACTCCCAAAGTGCTGGGATTGCAGGTGTGAGCTGCCATGCCCGGCCTTGAGGGTAAAGGACACTAAAAGGGAAAGGATATATATTTGGATAATATGACGAACTTACAAGAGCTGAAAAGTTGCTAGTGGAAAATACTCTCCAATGTGAAGCACATTGCAAATACTTAGAACTTTCTAGAGAACTGAACTGAGGAATTTCAGGATGGAGATTTTTTTCCCTTTAGTGTCAAGAATCGAAAGAGATTTTCACCTGGAAAGGAGGCAGTTGTGGTCTGGAGGAAGCTGACATGATCCAGAGCAACTCATTTAACTGTCCACAGCCTCAGTTTCTCCTGTGTAAAGGAGCATGCGCATTCTCCAGGCTCAGCCCTGTGATATTTTCTCCTCTCTTCTTTTTTTTTTTTTGAGACTGAGTCTTGCTCTGTCCCCCAGGCTGGAGTGCAGTGGTGTGATCTCAGCTCATCGCAACCTCTGCCTCCTGGTTCAAGCAGTTATCTTCCTGAGTAGCTGGGACTACAGGCGCACACTGCAACATCCAGCTAATTGTTTGATTTTAGTAGAGACTGGGGTTCACTGTGTTGCTCAGGCTGGTCTTGAACTCCTGAACTAAGGTAACCCACCTGCCTCGGCCTTCCGAAGTGCTGGGATTACAGGCCTGAGCCACCACACCGGGCCCTCTTCTCTTCTTACATACACTCCCTTGATGGTCTAGTTCAGTGTCATGGGTCTAAATACATTTACACATCTCTGACTTTGAAGTTTGTATCTCCAGCCTTAACCTTTCACCTCAACTCAGCTTGCATGTTTTAACAGCCAATTTAACTAAACTGATTTTTACACCCATCTTTCTCATCTTAGAAAATGGCAATCCAACCTTCCAGTTGTTCAGTTCAAAAAGCTCAGCATCCTTGATTCTTCTTTTTTTTGTTCCTGATACCTCCATGCAAGCTCCATCTTCAAAATACATTGAGAGTCACACCACTCCACACCGTGTTCACCAGGGTGTCACCTCAATCCAAGTCCCCATGATCTCTCACCTGGACTATTGAAATAGCTGTCTAACTAAAACCCCAGCTTCCACCTTTGTCCCCTTCAGTTTATTCTCAGCATAGCAGTTGCAGTGGCCTTTTGAAATCAGTCGGCTCCTGTCCCTCTGCTCTGTGGTCTTGGCTGGCTTTGTTTCATTCACAGAACATGGTGAGTCCTTACTGTGGCCAGTGGAGCATTGACTGATCCATGCCCATTCCCTCTCTTGCTTTCCCTCTCTCTCCAGCCCCTGGGAGCATGCAGTCACACTTCTGCTCTGCGGCCTTTGCACTCACTGTTCTCTCTGCTTGGGATGTCTCTCCCTCAGACATCATCTTGGCTCCTTCCATCCTTATGTCAGGCCTCTGCTCAGATGCCATCTTTTCACCAAACACTGTCTAACCACCATAGATGCAACAGTAACCCACAACTCAGCCCCGGGCATTCCCATCCTCCTTATCTCATTTTGTTTTTTCCTCTTTTCTTTTCTTTTTGAGACAAAGACTTGCTTTGTCATCCAGGCTGGAGTGCAGTGGCGCGATCTCAGCTCACTGCAACCTCCGCCTCCAGGGTTCAAGCGATTCTCCTGCCTCAGCCTCCCGAGTAGCTGGGAATACAGGCTCGTGCCACCATGCCCGGATAGTTTTTTGTATTTTTAGTAGAGATGGGGTTTCACCGTGTTAGCTAGGATGGTCTCGATCTCCTGATCTCGTGATCTGCCCGCCTTGGCCTCCCAAAGTGCTGGGATTACAAGCGTGAGCCACTGCACCCGGCCACATTTTGTTTTTTTCCTAAGCGTTTATCCACATCTGCAATTCTATATATTTACTTGGTTTGTGCGTTTGTTGCCTATCTCTCCATGAGGACAGGAGACAGGGAGGGCCTTCATATGCTTGGTTCACTGCCGTATCCTTATTGCTTGCAATAGTATCTGACACAGAGTAGAAGTTCATTAGTATCTGTTGGCTGAATATCTTCCTCGTAGGGCTGGTGTATGTGACCGGTCTGGAAAACATGAGGCTCTATTCAGATGCCGGATATCGTGTCAGGCCAGTCCATTTGGAGCCCACTTGTCCACAGATCCTTTCTTGTCCCTTTGCTGACTCTAGGAGTGACAGTGTTCCCTATTGGAATTGGGGATCGGTACGATGCAGCCCAGCTAAGGATCTTGGCAGGCCCAGCAGCCAACTCCAACGTGGTGAGTCTCCAGCGAATCGAAGACCTCCCGACCATGGTCACCTTGGGCAATTCCTTCCTCCACAAACTGTGCTCTGGTAAGTCTTATAATACCTTTCTTACTCCTCTCAAAAAAAAAAAACCCTCCAAAACAAACCCACCATAGAAACAAAAACACCATTCAAGAGACCCTGGGGTGCCCATGCATGAGATTTGGCCTCGAATGGAGATTATGATATAGATCAGGACCTTCAAGTTTCTGCTCATGGGAGGTGTAGACCACAAACCTCAGTGGGGCCAGCAGAAAGATTTCTGTGTATGGTCCTGTTTCCATTCCAATTGTCCTCGTGAACTTGGCAGAGAAAGCCCAGGCTTATTTGTGCAGAGGGATCTTGGATAAAAGAATCAGAAGATATAAGCAGGGAACTCCAGCGTCCCGTAGATCATGGACTTCTTTCCCATGGCCCTAGACTCACTCTCAACATGGGTATAAAGGGTTTTAGAAATACAGTAACATGGAGACTCATATCAAAGTACCACAGTTTAGGTTGATTTTTGGTTAGAAACAAAAAAATATGCTTTGTTTTTTGAGCCTGGGTTTGTATATTTTCCCATTACTAGTTATAAGTCAAAACTTGCATGGTTACTGTCCTTCAGGGAAATAAATCAGTGCAAGTTTGCCCTTAAGGGCAATAACCCTATGCAAGTTTTGACTTATAGCTAATAACATTAACTATATGGAGAGAAGGCAGCTCTCCTGGTAGGAATCTTCAAGTAGATCTCTTTCAGGTTTCCAGTATCTGGCTTCATCCCCACTTTCCCCATCCCTGGCAGTGATCTACATGTGAACCAAGATAATGACAGCATAAGCTGTGGTTATTACCGTATTATCACTGTTGTTGGTGTCATAATTATTAACCGCAGAGCATGTCTGAAGAACCACAGGACGACCAGGATGACCACCTCTTAGCCTTGCGTCCCTATGTCTCCACTGTTAAACTCATTCATATTCTTTTCAGAGTTAAGTTGACTTCAAAAACTAGACCAGGTTGCTTAAGCAGACATTGTGAATGGTTTAGAATTTCTGGGTGATAGATGGGAACTAAGGTCTTATTTGTGTCTGTTGCAGGGTTTGTTAGGATTTGCATGGATGAGGATGGGAATGAGAAGAGGGTAAGTTCCTTTCTGTTGACTTTGAAAGAAAGATCAGAGATGTGATTGGGGCTCTTTTTCCCAATGGTTAATTTTTCCTCCTTTGGTCTTAGGCCAGTTCTTCCTCTGACTATTATCCTGTTTTTTTTTTTGGATCCATGTGTACATCTTGTGTTTTGCTTCCTGTCTCATGTACAGGAGGCCTCCTTGCTGTGTAGGCCTGTGTTCAATACTAGGGGTCAGTTGTCCGGCAGATGGGCTTAGAGTTGGAGTACCTCATCGTATTCCCTGCCTGAATCTGCTGTCTTCTTCTGCAGCCTGGGGACGTCTGGACCTTGCCAGACCAGTGCCACACCGTAACTTGCCAGCCAGATGGCCAGACCTTGCTGAAGAGTCATCGGGTCAACTGTGACCGGGGGCCGAGGCCTTCATGCCCCAACAGCCAGTCCCCTGTTAAAGTGGAAGAAACATGTGGCTGCCGCTGGACCTGCCCCTGTGAGTCCTTTGCTTCTCCAGCCTGGACAATGTCAAAGAGGCAGTGCTTTTAGCTCGGCTGTGTAGAAAAGTAGAGCAGACACCAACCAGCCCAAAAGTGCCCTTTCCTTCCTTGCCACATGCACAGTGCTACCTTCACTCACCTTCCTCCCTCCTGTGCTCTCTGGACATGCTTTCAGCCAGTCTCAGGGATCACTGCCCCTTTTGTCTGTCTTTGGAAGGCACTTCCCCAGATTATGTATAACCAGAAGGAAGAATCACTTTTCTGAGGTCAGTGTTCAGCTTGGCTGTTGGCTATGTATTCAGGGAATAGCAGTGGAAGTATAGCAGTGAGAGAGACACTTCCAGAAAACTCTCCAACCACACCAATAGCAACAGTACATCACCAAGGTGGCCTGGATTGAGAGGAGGAAATATTTAAGTCCATCTCATGTACACTTGTGGAGAGTATTTCATCCATGGGCTGGGTTAACCTTTTCTGTCTCATGTTTGGGAGAAATAACTTTATGGTGACCATAACTCAGTAGTGGGTTGTAACCTTTCTGCTGAACAGACATAACTGGTGGGATGCAATCAAAACTGTGTGTTATAGCTCACTCTCCCTTTAGAATTTATTTAGTGAGATAAATGTCCCTCTTGGTGTAGGTGAAAACTCCACGAGACCTTCCATTGTTTCTGCTTATTTATGTTTATTCGTAAAGAATTCTATAATTACTTTAAGTCATAAAACAAAGTCTCAATTGATAAGTGGATGCCCACTCTTGTGTCATAATCATAACTTTGAATTTGATTAGAGTTAAAACACCTCCCAGTCCCAATTTGGGCTGCCTACCTCTGGGAAAGAGGATATGGTCAGCTTTCTTCTGTACAGAGAGCTTTGCCTTTTTTGATTAAAAGCATATCCTGGAAATGACTCGATGTCCTTTCAAAGAGAGCTTCCTAGTACTTTACTGCGTACCATAGGTTACCCAACTGTTCTTCTATGTATGTGCGTTTAGGCTGTTTCCAGTATTTTGTAATGACAGAGTAAACCTGAATATATGAATTTTCATATGGTTGGAGGTGTGTCTTCAGAGTAGATTCCTAGAAGTAAGATTCTTGGGTCAAAAGATAAGCATATATGAAGTTCCCCTTAGATATTCCCAGATTCTCCTCCAACAGGAGAGACGTGGTTGTGCAAAACTGGAATTTCCATCAGTTTGCTTCTTCATCAGCAAGGTGTGAGAGTGCATGCTTCCCCACAGCCTTGGTAAGAGAGTGTATTGCTACAGTTTTTATTTTTTGCAAATTTCTTACTTTTCAGATAAGAAATGGTATCTCAGTGTACTTGAAATTTATTTTTCTAGTGATGAGTGAGGTTAAACATTTTTTCATATGTTTGATTGCCATTTTATGTCTATTTTTGTGGATTTTCTGCTCATGCCTTTCCCTGTTTTCCCATTAGAAAATTGTGGTAAAAAACACATAACGTGAGATCTACCCCATCAATAAATGTTCAAGTGTGCAATACAATATTGTTAGCTATTTGCAAGTTGTACAGCAGATCTCTAGAGCTTTTTTGTTTTGTGTAACTGAAACCATGCCCATTGAACAGCAGCTTCCCATTGTCCCCTTCCCCTAAGCCCCTGCAACCACCATTCTGCTTTTTGCTTCTATGAATTTGACTATTTTAGATGCCTCCTATAAGTGGATTCATGCAGTAGTTGTCCTTCTGTGACTGGCTTATTTCACTTAGCTTAACGCCCTCTAAGTTCATCTATATTGTGGCGTATGAAAGGATTTCCTTCTTTCTAGGCCGAATGATATTCCATTGCACGTATATACCACATCTTCTTTATCCATTTGTCCACTGATGCACATTTGGGTTATTTCCACCTCTTGGCTATTGTGAATAATGCTGCAATGAAATTGCAATGCATGGAAATTATACAACTCCTACCAGAAAATACAAGAACTTTACAATGAGTTTAAGAGTCGGTATCTTTTTGAGATCCTGATTTCAATGCTTTCGATGAATACCCAGAAGTAGGACTGCTGGATCATATGCTAGTACTGGTTTTAAGTTTTTGAGGAATCTTCTTACTCTTCTCCATAGTGGCTACACCACTTTACATTCCCACCAACAATGCACAAGGGTTTCAGTTTCTCCCCATTCTTGCTAACACTTGGTATTTCCTGGTATATGTCTGTGTGTGTTTGATAATGGCCATTCTAACATGTCTGAGGTGATATCTCATTATGGTTTTGATTTGCACTTCCCTGATGATCAGTAATGTTGGATACATATTTTTTCGTATAATTGACTTTTTGTATGTCTCTTTGGAGAAATGTCTTTTCAAGTCCTTTGCTCATTTTTAAATTGGATTATTTTTATATTTTTTTGGTATTGCGTTATATGCATTCCTAATATATTTTGGAAATTAACCCTTCATCGAAAGTATGGTTTGCAAATATTTTCCTCCATTCTGTAGGCTGCCTTGTTATTCTGTTGATTGTTTCTTTTGCTGCACGGAAGCTTTTTAGTTTGATGTAGTCCCGCTTGTCTATTTTTGCTTTTGTTGCCTTGTTTTTGGCAATGATATCCAAGAAATCATCTCCAAGACCAATGTTGTAAATTCTTGTATTTTCTTTTAGGAGTTTTATAATTTCAGGTTTTACGTTTCAGTGTTTAAGTTTGATTTCAGGTTAACTTTGTGTGTGATATAATATAAAGGTACAATTTCATTCTTTTTCATATGGGTAGGTCATTGTTGGTGTAGAGAAACAACTGGTCTTGTAAGTTGATTTTGTATTCTGCAACTGAATTTGTTTGAGCAGATTTGTTTCAACTTTGCTGAATTTGCTAACAATTTTTTTGGAGACATCTTTAGAGTTTTTTACATGTAAGATCATGTTATCTGCAAATAGAGATAATTTTACTTCTTTCCTGATGTGACTGACTTTTATATCTTCTTGATTCATTGCTGTAGCTGAGACTTCTTGTACTATGTCGAATAGAAGTGGTGAGAGTGGGCATCCTTGTCTTCTTCCTGATTAGAGAAAGAGCTTTTAGTTTTGCAGTATTCAGTGTGATGTTATCTGTGATATTTTCATAGATGGCTTTTATTTTGTTGAGGTAATTTCCTTCTATTCTTAGTTTATTGAATGTTTTAATCATGAAATGGTGTTTGAATTTTACAGATGCTTTTTCTGCATCTATTGAGATGATAGTATGATTTTTATCCTTTGTTCTGTTAATGCTGTGTATCACATTTATTGATTTTTAGACGTTGAACCATTCTCACGTCTGAGGGATAAATCACACACGGTCAGACTGTATGATTCTTTGTGCTGTTGAATTCAGTTTGCTATCATTTTGTTGAGGATTTTTGCACCTATATTCATTAGGAATATTGACTTGTAGTTTTTTTTTTTTTAATGTAAAGTCTTTGGCTTTGCTATCAGGGTAATTCTGGCTTCATAATGTAGAGAGTTTGAGAAAGATTGGCATTAATTGTTCTTTAAATCTTTGGTAGAATTGTCCAGTGAAAGCATCTGAGCTCTTCTTTGTTGGGAGATTATGATTACTAATTTGATCTCCTTACTAATTGTGGGGCTGTTCAGATTTTCTGTTTCTTCATCATTCAGTCCTGGTAGGTTGTATGTTTTGGGGATTTCTTTAGGTCGTCCAGTTTGTTAGTGTATAATGGTTCATAGAAGTCTCCTACAACCCTTTTTATTTCTATGCCATCAATTGCAATATCCTCTCTTTTATTTCTGATTTTATTTATTTGAGTCTTCTCTTTTTGTCTTGGTTAATCTAGCTAAAGGTTTGTTAATTTTGTTGACCTTTAAAAAGCCAATTCTAATTTATGTTACTATTTTGTATTCTATATTTCATTTATTTTTCCTCAAATCTTTATTATTTCCTTCCTTCTAACTTAAAGCTTAGTTTATTCATTTTCTAGTTCCTTATGTTGTAAAATTAGATTATTTGAGATCTTTTTTACTGTAGACATTTACTGCTGTAAACTTTCCTCTTATTACTGCTTTTGCTGTTTCCCATGAGCTTTGCTATGTTGTGCTTTAGTTTTTGTTTTTCTCAAAATATTTTCTGATTTTTCTTTTGATTTCTTGAAAAACTCATTGGTTTTTCAAGAGTGTTGCTTAATTTCCACATATTAGAGAAATTCCGGAAATTATTTTTATTAGCAATGTCTCATTTCATTCTATTGTGGTCAGAAAAGATATTTGACTTGATTTTAATCTCTTTAAATTTGTTAAGATTCATTTTGTGGACTAGCATGTGACTTTTTCTGGAGACTGTTCTATGAGTGTTTGAGAAGAATGTATATTTTGCTGTTGTTGGGTAGAATGTTCTGTGTTTGTCTGATAGGTCCACTTGGGCCATAATGTTTGTTTGAGTTCTCTGTTTCCTGATTGATCGTCTGTCAATAGATACTAAAATCTGTCAGTAGATATTAAAATCTCTCACTATTATGTTGTTATATTGTTATCATCGGTTCTGTTAATATTTACTTCACATTGTGTGCTTTAATGCTGGGTGCATATATATTTATAATTATTTTATCTTCCTTGTGAATTGATGCATTGATCACTATATAATGTCTGCTTTTTGTCTCTTGTGACCATCTTTGGCTTAAAGTCCATTCTAAGTATGGCTACCTGTGCTCTCTCTTAGTTGACATTGGCATGAAATATCCTTTTCCATCTTCTCAATTTCAAGCTATGTGCATCCTTAAATCTAAAGTGAGTCTCTTGTAGACAGCATATAGTTGGATCTTGTTTGTTTATGTATGTATGTACGTATGTATGCATGTATGTATGCATGTATTTAGATGGAGTCTCACTCTGTCGTCCAGGCTGGAAGGCAGTGGTGTAATCTTGGTTCACTGCAACTTCCACCTCCTGGGTTCAAGTGATTCTCCTGCCTTAGCCTTCTGAGTAGCTGGGACTACAGGTGCATGCCACCATGCCTGGCTAAGTTTTTGTATTTTTAGTAGAATGGAGTTTCACTATGTTAGCCGGGATGGTCTTGATCTCCTGACCTTGTGATCTGTCCACCTCAGCCTCCCAAAATGCTGGGATTACAAGCATGAGCCACCATGTCTGGCTCTTTTATTTTATTATTTTAAAATTCATTTTAGCCACTTCGTAGCTTTTGATTGAAGAGTTTATTCTATTTATACTTAAAGTAACTACTGATAGGGAAGGACTTACTGTTGCCATTTTGGTAACTGTTTTTGGTCTGTCTTGTAGCTTTTTAATCCCTCTTTTCTATTCTTGCTACCCTTTGTGTTTCATGGATTTTTTTGGTGGGGGGGAGGTAATGATGAGATTTGATTCCTTTCTCATTTCCTTTCATGTATCTTCTATAGTTTTTTTTTTTTTTGTGGTTACCGTGAAGCTTACATAAAACGACCTATACTTATAACAGTCTATTCTAAGCTTATAACAACTTAATTTCAATTGCACACAAAAACTCTACTCTTTTTCTGCCTCTCCCCTACTGTATGTTATTTATGTCACAAATTACATTTTTTAATGTTGTAGATTCATTAACTGATTTTTATAGTGATAGCTGTTTTTATAACTCTCTTTTAAGTTCTATTCCAGAATTAAAAGATTTACACACTGTCATTACAGTATTAAAATATTCTATATTTGTTTATATATTTACCTTCACCAGGAACTTTATACTTTCATATGTTTTCATGTTGCTGCCTAGCATTCTTTGATTTCAACATGATGGACTCCCTTTAGCATTTCTTATAAGGCAGATATAGTGATAATGAACTCTTTCAGCTTTTGTTCACATGGGAAAGTCTTTATTTCCCCTCCATTTTTATTTTATTTTATTTATTTATTTTTTTGAGACTGAGTCTCACTTTATCACCCAGGCTGGAGTGCAGTGGCGCAATCTTGGTTCACTGCAACCTCCAGCTCTGGGGTTTAAGCAGTTCTCTGCCTCAGCCTCCTGAGTAGCTGGGATTACAGGTGCCCACCACCATGTCTGGCTAGTTTTTGTATTTTTAGTAGAGACAGGGTTTCACCATGTTGGCCAGGCTGGTCTCAAACTCCTGACCTCAAGTGATCCACCTGCCTCGGCCTCCCAAAGTGCTGGGATTACAGGCATGAGCCACCGCGCCTGGCCTCCCTTCCATTTTTGAAAGACAGTTTTTCTAGAGATAGTATTTTTGGGTGGCCATTGTTTTCTTTTGAATATATCATCCAGCTCCCTTCTGGCTTGCAAGATTACTGCTGATAAATTTGTTAATAGTCTCATAATGACCCCTTTTATATGAAAAGTTGTTTTTCTCTTGCTGCTTTCAAAATTCTCTTTTTATCTTTGACTTTTGACAAATCGATTATAATATATCTTGTATCAGACTTTAAATTCATTCTAGTTGGAGTCTTTTGGACTACTTGATGCTGGATGTCTATTTTCTTCCCTAAATTTGTTCATTATTTCTATTTTCCATTGGGTTTTAATCTTATCCTTTATTTTAAATATTGGAACTATTAGTCCATTATCTGTGATATAGGTTGCAGTACTATTTATTGACATGTCAATATTTGCCCCTAGTGATGTGAGATAACTCTTTAATCATATATTAAATTTACATATGTGCATGGGCTTATTTCTGAACTTTTTTTCTGATTCCACTTATTGTAAGCTATCCATATACCAGAACTCCACTGTCTTAATTACCACACTGTCTTAATTAGAGGAAATACCTCTATTATTTTGTCATTAAAGGCTTTATAGTATGTTTCAGTGTCTGGTAGGACTAGTACCTCCACATAGTTTTATTCTAAAGTGTTTTCCTGGCTATTCTTTCATGTTTGTTTTTCCCATATAAACTTTAGTGTCAACTTGTTTACCTCCATAAAAAGTTTGTTGGTGTTTTTTATTGGAATTGCATTAAATTTATACATTAACTTTATACATTAATTTAACTTGATACATTAAATTTGACTTTGGAAGAACTGGCATTTTTATGTTGTTAAATCATCCTATCCAAGAACAACTATGTCCACTTATTCAAGCTGACTTCTTGTCTTCTACAAGTGTTTTAGGGTTTATTCACTTGGGTTTTGCACATTTCTTGCTAAGTTCATTCCAGGTATTGAATCTTCTTTGTTGCTATTGTAAATGATATTTTTTTCTTCTCCATTATGTTCTTTACTTATTGTTTGTGTATATAAGGGGCATTGATACATGTATGTTGATTCCATATCCTATAGCTTTACTGAATTCCTTTATTATTGAGTTAGTTTAATCATGGATTCTCTAGGGTTTTCTGGGTATGATGGTGTATCATTTGAAAGTAGAATTGTTCTTCTTCTTCTTTGTCCATTTTTGTGCCTCCAATTAATTTCTCTTGCATAATTGCATTAATAAACTTTTTAGTACAATGTTGAAGAGCAGTGGAGTATCTTATTCCTGATTTTAGTGGAAATACCTCTAATATTTTGTCATTAAGATTCTGGCTCCAGGGCTGTGTACACACACACACACACCACACACACACACACACACACAATCATATATTTTATTATATTAAGCAAGTATCCCTCAATTCTCATTTTTGCATGTTTTCTTTTTTGTCAAGAATGATTGTGGAATTTTGTTGTTGATAAAGGCTTTTTCAGCATCTGTGGAGATAATCACTTGATTTTTTTTAAGTATATTAATATGGTATATTATTTGATGGAATTTCCTAATGTTGATCCAACTTGGTTATGGTTTGTTATTTTCATAATGTGATGTTGGATTCTGTTTGGTAATATTTTATTTAGTACATTGGTTTTGATATTTATAAGTATTTTTGGTCTGTAATTTTAAAATTATTTCTTTAGATTTTCAGTAATACATACATATAACGTAAAATTTACCCTTTTAACTTTTTAACTATTTTTTTTTTTTTTTTGAGATGGAGTCTTGCTCTGTCGCCAGGCTGGAGTGCAGTGGCGCAGTCTTGGCTCACTGCAACCTCTGCCTCCTGGGTTCAAGTGATTCTTCCGCCTCGGGCTCCCAAGCAGCTGGGACCACAGGCATGTGCCACCATGCCCGGCTAATTTTTGTATTTTTAGTAGAGACGGGGTTTCACCATGTTGGCCAGGATGGTCTCGATCTCTTGACCTTGTGATCTGCCCATCTTGGCCTTCCAAAGTGCTGGGATTACAGGAGTGAGCCACCGCGCCCAGCCCCTTTTAAGTATTTTTAAGTATATATCCAGTAACATTAAGTACATCCACATTGTGGTGCAACCATCACCACCATCCATTGTCAGAACTTTTTTTCATCTCGTAAAACTGAAATGCTTTATTCATTAGGCCTCCAGCCCTTGGCAACCACGTTTTGAATTCTGTCTCTGTGAATGAGACTACTCTAAACATCTCCTTGAGTGGAATCATACAGCATTTTTCCTGCTAGGACTGGCTTATTCCGCTTAGCATAATTCTTCAAGGTTCATCCATGTTGTTGTCCTTTGTGTTTAGTTGATTTTTTTTTTGTAGTGAAACATTTTAACTCCCTTTTCCTTTCTTTCGTGTATATTCTATAGCTGTTTTCTTTATGGTTACCATGGGGATTACATTTGACATCCTAAAGTTACAGTGCTGTACTTTGAATTTATACCAGCTCAACCTCAGCAACATACAAAACTCAGCTCTTATACAGCTCTGTCCACACAGTGTTTCAGTTATTGATGTCATAAAGTCACCTTTATATATTTTTTGTTCAAAAACATAGACGAATATATATATTTAATGCATTAGTCTCTTAAATCATGTAGAAAATAAAAGGTAAAGTTATAAACTAAGATTACAGTAATATCCAGAATTTTTTGGGTTCCTTTTTACGATTTCAGTTTCTTTATTGAAGTTTCCATTCTGTTCATACATCATTTTCCTGATTTTGTCTACATCTTCTTTTAGCTCTTTGATAATTTTTAAGACAGTTGTTTTAAAATCTTTCTTTAGTAAGTCTACCATCTGGTCCTTCTCAGGGATAGTTTCTGCTGATTTACTACACGAGACAGATTCTGCCAGTGCTATTGTTGTCTAGGTATGGAGACAGATTTTTGGTGCTTCTTACTCCACCATCTTCCCCCTGTCTCCCACCTGGTGGGTTTTTGTTGCTGTTGTTGTTGGGGGCCGGAATATTGTCTTAATCTAGTTTGGATGTCAGTGTTAAAACTTGTTTCATTAAATGCTTTAAGAAGGTTTCTCTCATTTTCAATACTCCGGAACAATTTATGGATTATCGGGACTATCAGGTCTTTGGAAGTTTAGGAAAATTTCCTTGTGAAATCATTTGGGGTTGGTATTTTGTTTTTTGTTTCTGTTTTTTTTTTTTGGTGGAGTAACTTTCTTTAATTCTTACTAACTTATTCTAATTCTTCCAGGTAAATTGGTATGCTTAAGATTTGTCTTCTATCTACGGGAGTTAATTTTGGTAATCTTTATTTTCCTAGAAATTATCCGTTTCATCTAGATTTTCAAATTTGTTGTATAGAGGTCTTCAAAGTAGTTCTTTTTTTAAAATTGAAATTTTATTTATTTTTTGTTTGTATGTATTCTAGGGTACAAGTAAAATTTTCACAGTAATCTTTTGTAGTATTACAAATTCTTTTTAAACAGTGATTTTCCTTTGTCATTTCTTAATTTATATACATGTCTATTATCTTTTTTTCTTGATCAAATTAACTCATGATTTGTCTTTCTGGATTTTCTTAAAAATCAGGATTTCAATTTATTATGTTTACTGTTCTCTATTGATTTCTGCTTTTATCCTTGCTATTTTATGATTTATTTCCTTGAATTTTCTCTTAGTTTACATTTTGTGCTTTTCTATTTTGTTGGAACTGGGAATTTCATTCATTTTCATTGCTTTATTTTTATTGATAGATGTGTTTACTTTTATGAATTTTCCTCAGATCACTTTATATGTATTCCAATGATTCTGATATGTGGTGTTTTTATTTTATTATTTATTGTCTTATTTTTGAAAGAAATTCTGTACTATTGGTTTTTATTGTCCCTTTCACTCAGGATTTATATAATACATTAAAAAATTTCCAAGTATAAAGATCTTTTTAAACAATAATTAAAAAGTTTTAAATCTTATTCTCTGACAAGACTATTTTTAATAGCTCTACTTTATGGAAGTTACTGTTATTTTCTTCATGACTTAATACATGATCAATTTTTGTGAAGGTGTAATCTCTACTCTCAGGGTGTAGAGTTTGAGATCCCTCACTCTCTTCCTGCCATCCCTCCATGAGAACTACCTATTTTGATTTTATTGTTCATGTCTTCTAAAGTTTTACTTACCTTTTACCCATTTTATCTATCTGATACTGGAAGGGATGTATAAAAGTATCCTGTTGTTAGTTTGTCTACCAGTATCTCTTTGCTTCTCCTATAGTTTTTGCTTTATAAAGATAGTTGCTGTATTGTCTGGTGCATAGATATTCACAACTGTTATGTCTTCATTATGAATTATAGTGTTCAGAATGCTCTTGTTAGTCACATTTAAACTTTTTTTGGCTAGAATTTTGCTTTGTCTGTTACCAGAATCTCCATCCCTGTTTTCTTATTGTCTCATATCCTTTTCTTGTTCCTTTACTTTAGCCTTTCTGAATTTTAGTCAGATAGCATATAGTTGGGTCTTGCTTTTGAGCCAAATTGAAAACCTTTTCGTTTTAGTAGACAAGTTAAGCCCATTCTTATTTATTGCCATCTTGTTTTTGATCTTCCTTTGCCATTGTATTTTATAATTACGTTTTTTTTTAATTTATTAATGTGGTGCTTTGTCATGTATTTGGTGTCTAGGAAGGTTTATGCTTTTGTTCCTGTCTTACCTTTGAAGTTGCACCTTTCTAAAATGCCTTCAGGCTCTTCTTTTAAATCTAATCAAGAAGGGCTTATGAGTACAGAATTCTATTAATTCCCATGTATTTAAAACTGTTTTCCTGTAGTATTGATGCTAGAAGGACACCTTGGCTGAATATAAAATTCTTGATTCACACTTTCTTTCACTGAATTTCTGAAAAACGCTGCTCCGTTGTTGCCTTGCTTTGTATATTGCTTTCGAAAATTCTGATACCAATAAATTTTTTTTGTCCTTGTAAATTATTTGATCTTTTTGCCTGAAGGCCTGGAAAATTTTTCCTTTATGTTTGAAGTCTAATAGTGTACTGTAATAGGTCTCAGAGTTGACTGTTCTGGGTTAATTTTTCTGGACATCTGGCACATGATTCCCATACATAGGTTTGGTTCTTTTTTGATTTCCAGAATGTTTTCATGAGTTACAGTCTTTAAGTGTTAGTTCTGTTCCACTGTTTTGTTTTCCCTTTTAAGACTCCATTTTTCTTCCTGTCTTACATTTTCATTACTTTCTCTTTGACCTTTATACTTCCTTCATTAACTAATTTTCATTCTCTTGATTGGTTTCTTGCTTTTCTCTGATGCTCTTTATTAAATTTTTGTTTTGATGTCATCTCCCTTGGGTCCTTATAATTTAGTCTTTATTTCTGAGCTGACTTTGGACTTTTATTGCCCACCCCCACCAAGTTCACTAAACTCTTATTTTTATTTATTCTTGTCTTCATTCATTTCTCTTCTTAGCTTTTGAAATTCTAATTCAAGGTGGTTTTCATTTTTGCAGATGTTCGAGTATATTTAATTTAGTTTGAGTGTTGTCATAGTTTTCTTCTGTGTCGTAGCATTTTGTTTTTTGTTTTTTCCTTTTTGTGAAATTTTCAATAGATGAGGAGTGTTGATTCTCATTTTTTGATTTTTAAAGAACGTTTTATAGAATTGCTTAATCTTCTGTTCATTTTGTGAATTTTGGGTTTTACAAGATTTCTAGTTCAGTAACCCTCCCTTGTATCAGTATAGAAAAGTCATTTCCTCAGTGGTGTGTATGTGTGTGTGTGTCTCTGTGTGTGTGTGTGTGTGTGTACGTGTGCATACTGAAAGGTTGTGTGGCCTCTGATTTTTCAGGTTTTTCTGGAGTCTGATTTTCCCTTTTGCTTGTTTTTACGTCTGCAGTCACTTCCCAAGCACCTTTCCATTTTTTTTTCTCCCAGCCCCCTCGAAACTATGCTTTTCGGGTTGTCACTGAATATTGCATGTGTTTTTAGCACCTGCTCTGGTCTCTTGGGATACTTTAAACTATTCTTGCACTTAGGATGGGCTTTTCCTTCTGGTGGTGGTGGTGGTGGTTACAGAGAAATTTTAGCCTTGCTGCCCACTCCCTTCTTCTCTCTTCTTTACAGTTTTCCTTGGATTGTCCTTGCTCATGACAAAGGCTAACAGCTAGAGCATGAGAGATTTTTGCTTAGTGGGATTTGGTGTTTTTTATCTTTTACTTTATTTACAGTTATTTTAAAGTTTGGGTATTTTCTTGTTTTCTAGTTATCCTGAAGGCATGCATTTTTTTCATAGTAGTTTAATTTGTTCTTATTGTTTCGCATTGTGTTCAGAGGATATATATCTGTCTACATATTTCTTTGCCTTGTGGTTTATTTTATTCTCATGGCCGTTGGGGCTGGCTCCTTGATTTGACAATATTAACAACTGGAGTATTGGGGCCCACTTTGGCCACCTGGATGTCTTTTTGAACACTTGCATTTTGCTAACAATTCACTTTAGTATCTGACATCATTACGACAGTCAGTCAAAAGTTTTAATATAATATTCAATCACAAATATTTGTATTGTCACTTAGAAAGATAATGAGTAAGAAGATGTTGAAGAAAAGGAGAGAGATGAGATAAAATGATTCCAGGAGATATTTATGAGTGATATACTTTACTGTGTGATAATATTTTATAACTGTGCAGTAACTTTTATTACATAACGCTATTGTGTTACTTTTTAATTGGTTCAACCTAACTTTCTCTATGTCCTGAACATTGGAATGGGTTAATATATGTGGCTTATTAAAGCTAATCACTAAACTGGAGTATAATGTGATGGTTTGTTGGGAGGTAATTTGGTATTCTGGAGATGGAGGGACCTCAAGTTTTAATATACCTACAACACAGCAGTTTACAAATTATTGAATTTCTTTTACAGCTTATTTGTAAAGATTTGGAGATCTGTTTGTTAGACATGCACATATGAGTCATGCACTATTAGGCATTTCATCTATAGTGCAACTAATTCTCACAATAATCCTAAAAGGTATCTATTATAGGCCTGTTATGCAGAGGAGATAGGAGAGGATCACTGAAGTTAAGTAACTGATCCAAGATCACAGTGCAAGGAAGTGAAACAGAAGCCAACCTCTAGTCTCTGCCTGTAAAGTATCTATTCCACAGTCACAGTTCATCTCAGGGTGGACAGAGCCATTCTCACTAACTTGCCATGTGTGAGTTAAAATCATTTCTTGGCCTTGTGATTTATTTCATCCTTATGGCAGTTGGACTGACTCCTTGGCTTGATGATATCAACAGCTGTGTGTTGGGGATCACTTGCAGCATGGATGTTAGTAAGCCAGTAGCATTCAGTACTGTCACTTGGAAATGACTGACTGCTCAAGGACAGAGGGGATTTTGAGTAGAAGAACTTCTGGGGAGGTTGCTTAGCTCTGATGGTGCATCCAGACCCATCCTTTGTCAGTGGTTGAGCTGCTTGACAGTCACCCCCATAAGTAGAGGTTGGCCCAGGCTTGGCTATGAGTGAGGGACATTAGTGGAGCCTCACTGCTCCGCTGAATCTGCGTCTCAGTTCTTGGGCATGTATTCACCTGCCATTGTGGATGTGGTGATGATTTGTCTGGAAAGCTCATCTCCAACTTTACTTAGGTCTAAGGTTAGCTTTCAAATCATTTATGGCAGTGGTGCCTTCAATGTGAGGGTTTTTACCAAATCATCTTATGTAGGTGCAAAACGATTAGTGTTCACCAATAACATTTTAACAGGAACCTTGAGAATTTGCCAATTATGTGAATGAATCAGGGTCAAAAGAGGGAGCATTGAGACCCAACTATTTTTTTTTTTTTTTTGGCTCTGGAACTATTTCTCCCACAGTCTCTTAAGGGATTGAGAGAGGCCACTTGTATCATTACCTTAGTCACTTGGCAGCTGAAAGGGCACATGTGTCTTTAGGTGAATTTTCTTTACAATGAGATCATGAGCTCATAGCTTGCTTAGCTTTTGTTAATTTCAACGAGTCATAATACCTCTGGAACTTAACTTTGTTTTCTGGGCCAAGGCATCCCTGTAGAGCAGATCATTCACACTGCACATTTACATTTTTTAGAAGTGTGGTTCTGTAATTTGCCACATTTTATGTAATATTTTAAACATTCTCCAGGAAAAGATTTAATGGGCAAGTGTTACTAACCTAAACCTCTCTACCTCTCAGAACTCCAGTTTCCTAATCTGTAAAAACAGAGGAAGTTGGTCTGTATGACCTCAAAGGGCCTGTTCTGGTCTCTACTGTATTTATCTGTATGCATCTTGGTCACACCTGCCTGTCTGCATGTAGCAGGCATGGGGGTTTCGATAATGTCACATCCACCCTCTGCTCCTCCCTGTCCAGGTGTGTGCACAGGCAGCTCCACTCGGCACATCGTGACCTTTGATGGGCAGAATTTCAAGCTGACTGGCAGCTGTTCTTATGTCCTGTTTCAAAACAAGGAGCAGGACCTGGAGGTGATTCTCCATAATGGTGCCTGCAGCCCTGGAGCAAGACAGGGCTGCATGAAATCCATCGAGGTGAAGCACAGCGCCCTCTCAGTCGAGCTCCACAGTGACATGGAGGTGAGAAGTGCTTTCTATGGGTCCCGTGGCAAGGCAATAGAATGCCAGGGAATCCACATGGACCTGGTGGCAGTTGGTTTTATTTGGTGCTCTTGTTAGGAGCTCAGCCTTCTGCTTAAGTAGAGGAGAAGAGTACCACTTTCTTAGAAGGGTTTATTGCCATCTCCTTGTCTTGGCATGATTTCATGTTGTTCCGGGCTCTGATTTGCAAGACGGAATCAATCACTTTTAGGTAGCATGAAATTGTGAATTTAGTGCCAGTTTCTGGCACTGGTAGAGAATCGGGATTGGCACCAGGATTGTTTACCCGGGAGGTATTATGAGCCCAATGTCTAAGCCCTGTAAGCTTTCCAAAGGGAAACACGGCCTAAATTAGGTCCTCTGTAAATATTTAAGGCCTAAATAAAATGTCGGGCTCCAGAATTTGAAAAGAAAACTGCAAAACTGATATATATATATATATATATATATATATATATATATATATATATATACACATACACACACACACACACACACACACGATTGGTTAAATGCTTACAAAAGGTTACATTATGCCAACTTCTTTACTTGTTCATGCAGAAATCATAAATATTTCATTGTGCGAAAACAACTTGTAGGCTAGATTTTCTCACTTTGCAAAGATTCCTGAATTTGAACAATAATTGCATAAAAATCATAGTTAGTCATATATCAAGTGAGTAACTCATAGCCAAAAATTAAAAAATCAAAATGATAAAAAATCCTTCCAAACGTTTTACAGCAAAATTATATGCATAACGGAATGTGAGTACATTTTAGTGTGTTTGATATGATAGATGGTGGGGCCACCCAAGAAAGAGCTTCCAGTGGCACACATACACACAAAAAAGATTTAAAGTGGTCCCATTAAAACACTGCTTCCCTGGGCCACACTGGAAGAAGAATTGACTTGGGCCACACATAAAATGCACTAACACTAATGGTAGCTGATGAGCTAAAAAAAAAAAAAAAGTCTGTGCATAATTTTTGTGATACCCACCACCACAGAGAAGCGAACATGTCCTTGCGTTCAAAGCGTTGGACACGGCTGCTGGATGCTCCTGGAGACACTGCCCTGATGAGTTGGCACCGAGGTGACTTTCCCAGCCTGTCTTAAAGGCATGGCCCTTCCCTGTTGCGTCAGATAGACTCAAGGTTCCCTTTAATCTCTGGGCTTTCAGGTTCGTGGTGCATGGCCACCTGGTCAGTATTACAACAGTCTGTTTTCTGGCCAAGCTCTGTGAAGTCAAGCTCTGTTTTCTAGTCAAGCTCTTCTTTATCTTAGAAGAGCTGCCAACAGATACCAAGGTTTACGGCTCATGTTGTGGTTGAGTGGGACTCTCAGTAACTTCACTAAAAACCTAAGGGTGAAGTTCTAGGATTCCTCATTGCTAGGACTCCCGATGAGCTCTTTCTTCTTTGCGCAGGTGGCGGTGAATGGGAGACTGGTCTCTGTTCCCTACGTGGGTGGGAACATGGAAGTCAGCGTCTATGGTGCCATCATGCACGAGGTCAGATTCAACCATCTGGGTCACATCTTCACATTCACTCCACAAAACAATGAATTCCAACTGCAGCTCAGCCCTAAGACTTTCGCTTCAAAGACGTATGGTCTCTGCGGTAAGAACATTTTTCCGTCTCCTCTTCTCCCCTTGCTATACGTTTACGAACCTTACTTGCTCGACTCTGAAGGCTCTTGGATGCTTATATTTCTGGGTCCAGTAGCAAGGGTCAGATTCTGGTGAGGATGAAAAATAGCCTGTCTCTGGCATCAGTGTTTTTGTACCCAGGGATGCTCAGTTTATCTATTTTTTTTGTTTCTCTAGGGATCTGTGATGAGAACGGAGCCAATGACTTTGTGCTGAGGGATGGCACGGTCACCACAGACTGGAAAACACTTGTTCAGGAATGGACTGTGCAGCAGTCAGGGCAGACGTGCCAGCCCATTCTGGAGGAGCAGTGCCCTGTGTCCGACAGCTCCCAGTGCCAGGTCCTCCTCTCAGCACTGTTTGCTGAGTGCCACAAGGTCCTGGCTCCAGCCACATTCTATGCCATCTGCCAGCAGGACAGTTGCCACCGGGAGCAAGTGTGTGAGGTGATCGCCTCTTATGCCCACCTCTGTCGGACCAGTGGGGTCTGTGTTGACTGGAGGACACCTGATTTCTGTGGTGAGTTTCCAAGTTACCTCTGAAAATCCTGGAGAACAACTGACTGGGCTTGCTTAGCCTCTCTGTGCCTCACATTCTTTATCTGGCTAATAAGTATGAAAATCGCTGTATGTTGTATGACCTGGGATTCCAGTTAGGATCAAATGAGATGGAATATATATATATATAATGAATATAGCTTATATGTATCATAGATATATGTCTTCCATCTTATTTGATCTATATATATCATGTTATTTGATCTATATATCTTATTTGATATATATATACACACTCTGCATGTAGAATTTTATGTAAATTAATGCTGATTCTTTCCATTAGTATTTCTATAGTTTGGACAAATGCGATTTTAATGTGTTAAACACATTAGACACATATAAGCATTTGCAAAGCGCTGTGTAACCAGTCACATTGAATTTGAAATTCCACCGAGCTTTAGCACATGCTCACAGGGTAGGCCATGCCTGAGCAGGATTTTGAAGTGCGAGTAGAATCTTGCCATTTGGTTGCCAAGAATCTTCTTAATTACAAACACCGCAGGGTTGCTATTGCTTGAAGCTTCCCGAGGTCAACTTCCCTACCTGGACTTGGCATTTATTTAAAGTGTAGGGGCAACTGAAATGAATCAGATATGGCTCCTGTGCCGCAAGGGTGCTAGAGAGAAAAGAACACTGAACTTGAAATCCTCAGTCATCAAATATCCTCTACTGTTTATTGAGGGAAATCGGTATGTGCAAGCACGTTGGCGTCTTAGAGTTTATCGTCATAGAACTGTCAGCAGCTCAGCTGGTGGATGGGCTGTTCTCTTAATCTTTCTGGACCTCAGTTTCTGCATCCTAGAATGAGATAGTTGGCCTAGATAACCCCTAGGTTCCTTTGGACTCTGATTTTCTGAGTCCATGTGGATGATACTGTCTCCTCCCAATCAGCCTGCAAATCAAGTGGCAAATGTTAGTTTCCAAGTTACTGGAAGCACTTTCTCTGCGTACTAATTTCTTTATGTACCTCCTGGTGTACTGTGCACACAGAGGGAAATCCTTGGTGCTCCAAATCCTTGGAAACTTCCTCTGCCACCTGCCTGCCTTAGTGCCTTGAGAATGTGAGGAAGTTGTTGAGTGAATCAGAATGAGGGAAATGAATCACCTCGTAGCTTCTCTCCCAAGGCCATTCTTCATAGCTGTGGATTCATAAATTAATTTTAAGATGCTTTTAAAGCATAAAAGACATCTGTATTCAAAAAAGGACCACAAAACCTACTATGGACACACAGGTTCACATGATTTGTTAGAACTAGATTTGGCTCTAAGTAGCAGAGAATTAAATTTTTCTGTCATGTAGCTGATTGGAGGCAGTGGCTCCGGCTGATTCTGGGCCTGAAACTGGATTCTAGCTCTTTGCTCTGCCTTCACTTGGGTGTTGTATTTTTTTCCATGGTTTAAAATGGAGGTTTAGCCATGACATTCATTCTCCAAGCAGCAAGCTGAGGGAAGGAGGGAAGAGGGACAAGGAGCATGCACAGCTGTCTTTTTAAATGGACTCCTGGAGGCTGCCATGGGATACCGTACTTCCTTTTACAGTTCATTGGTCAGAACTAGTCACATAACTGCATTTAGCTGCAAGAAAGGTTGGGAAATGTAGTCCTCATTCTGGGGGTCATATGCCAGCTAAAGTTCTGTTTCTATGGAAGATGGGGAGGATGAAGATTGGTGGAAAATAGCCATCTCTGTCCTAGCAAATTTGTCTGATGATTAACCATGTTGAATCAGCTGTGCCTACTTCACTCTGGCTGGTGTGGACCTTTGTGAGTAAACTCCTTCTCTGTATATAGCTATGTCGTGTCCGTCATCCCTGGTCTACAACCACTGTGAGCGTGGCTGTCCCCAGCACTGTGATGGCAATGTGAGCTCCTGTGGGGACCATCCTTCAGAAGGCTGCTTCTGCCCTCCAAACCAAGTCATGTTGGAAGGCAGCTGTGTCCCTAAAGAGGCCTGCACTCAGTGCATTGGTGAGGATGGAGTCCGGCACCAGGTAGGAGCCTTTACCTTTCACCTCCCAGGGGGCTGCTTTCTTCTTGGGTCAAAAGGGAGAAGAGTGTTCACCAATGATTGGCCTCTTCCAACTGCGGCAGCAGGGCCGACTCTTAAGGGGATCATTAGGGATAGGGAGACAGTATTGCATAATGGCTTTGCATTCAGACAGCTCTTGGTTCAAATCCTGCATCTGTCATGTGTTACCTGTAGGATTAAACACTAAAGTGGTGTTACAACATTAGTACTATTATTGTTACTATTGTCTTTCTGACTGTAGTCATTTAAGTAGAATGATATAGGAACCCAGGAGGGAAAGGGAAAATAAGATTTGTATGGTAATGTCTGCCATTATTAAGAGAAATAGTGTACCTTGGTTGTACTAAATGCGATATATTCATGATCTCAGTGTTTTTCAAAGGGGTATTTTGCAGGGTATTAACAGTTACCTGTGGTCAAGTGAGTTTAAAGAACACTAGCTAACCATAGTTAAACAGGTTTCTTTATTGCAGAACTCTTCAGAGTTTAATATAATACTGCACATTGCAGGTATTTAAGAGGGTTTTTGTTTCTCAAACTTATTCGACCATGGAGCATGTGAGTGTGTGTGTGTGAGAGAGAATTCCTTGAGACTGGGGTTTCACAGAATATACCAGTGTATCCTATATCACTTGTACATACAAAAATTCTGTGAAGAAACTAAGACCTAAGGAGCTTAGTAAGTTGCCCATAGACACAATTTGCAAGTAATGGATTTGGTCTCAGAATTTGAAGCTCTGTGTGACTCCAAAGATCTGGCTCTTTCCACTATATGAAATGGCTCTTTTGCTGCGTTTCTTTTGGGCTGATTTGCTTGGCAGTTATCAAATTTTTTTTTTTGGTTTTGGGAGTTATTGAGTGTATTTTGAAAGGATGTTTACCAAATTCCCCTGTCTTGGCCTAAAATGGCTATCATCTCTCTCCAATGTTGACCCCATGTATATTTGCAGGATCTGGGGCAGTGTGTGTCTGTGCACATGTGAATGTGTGCAGTGGTCCTGTCCTTCATCCTTGACAGTGATACCACAGAGCGTGGTAGAGGTAGAAAGCATACTTGGCTTCTAGGAAAGGAGAATGTGTTCCGTGATCATGGGCTGCACCCAATACCTAATGTCTTCCTCACCAAGGAGGACCATTCTTGCTAAGTGGACTACGTAGAGTGACTTCCCACTATATTTAACCACAAATGGGAGAAATCACAGTAAATCTAGCTAACCAACCTGGAGAATAATGAAAACAACATTTCAGTAACTACACTATTCTGTCCCTGATGTTGTAAGCCAGGAAATGGACCATTTTATTTGATTCTCCCCAAAGCTCTGTAGGGTTATAATCGCGCATCCTATTGAGTGGATGAGACTGAAACTCAGTGGTATGAGGTGATAAAGCTGGGATTTATAGTCCTAGCACCAGTTGTCCCATAGTGTCCCAGCCCTGCCATTGACCTCACTGGAACTGTGAGCTGAACTATGGGCTAACTCACGTTCACTGGAGCATGGGTATCCATTAGGGCTATTACTTATAGTGATCTCATCTGCTCTGGTTTAGTTGTTGGGCTTTATCCTAGCGAATCCAGTTTGCCCTCACTGTGGAATAGGTGAGCTACAGTTCTACTCCGCTACCATATTTCAACTTGCCAGGTTAAGTAATTGCCTGTTCTGTGATATTCCCAACTCATTCCCTAAATGAGTTGACAAAACCTTAGATTCCTCTCCCTGATTTGTATAGCTCCTGAGCTCCTGCAGGGCATGAAGGATGTGAACTATTTACATAATGGGGTTAGCATCCTGTGCTAATTTCAGACTGGTTTTACTAGTAGTGGCAAAATGCTTGCTCTCAGAAGGAGACAGAAAGGGTCTCTTCCTTGGCATTCTGTGGTAAGAAGTGAGGTCAAGTTTGCAGCGTTTCTGACTCCATGGATGTCAGATGTCTGCGGGGTCCTGAGAGCAGGAAGCTTGTCAACTGTATCTTACTGTATCCAAACCCCTGCCCTTTGCTTCTCCTCTCTGGCCCTATTTTCCCCTTTCACTGCCCTCCTCATCTTCGGTCCAACACATTAGAATATATACATTCAAGTTGTATAAAGCGTTCATCCAAATATTTTGGATGTAGAAACCGTCTTGTAAATATATCTTAAAAATCAAGTAAAATAAAATTAGTTGATTGAAAACTTTTGAAAAGAACACAGCCACTTGTAGTGATTTCAGAAAAATATAGTTTAAATGGATGAAAACAAAGATCATATCTAGCCACGTGCATTTTCAGCTTTTACTTTCAAAGCAGAGAAAGAATAAAAACCTAATATGAAGAACATTTCCATTAAATAAACTTTTTTACCTGAAAAACAAAGCCCAGAAAACCTTTTATTCAGGGAAATAAACCAGGGTATAAAACGATTGTAGTAATTTCAGAAGAGCAAAATATTCACTAGTTTCCCATACCTCTTGTTTATTTTACAAAACAGAGTCTAAAGAGGTGAGGCTTTGCTGCAGGCTCAGAAGGGACCAAGAGCCTGCACAGGCTGTCCCTGGCTCAGTGGAGCTGCTGGTAGTGGTCGGTGCTGTACTGACAGGCACAAGCTTAGCAGGAACCACGTCCATTGCCCAGAAGCTCTGGCCTGTGGCCTCCTTTACTGTCCCAGAGTTTCTGCTGTCCCTAGCTGGGCTCAGTGTTTGCATTTCATTTGCATCTCCCATCACATTGGCTGCTGATGAGTGGTGCATGTGAATTGCTTGTGTCCTTCTTTGACCTTGGGCCTTGAAGATTTCAGTTTTCCCCACCTTATTCTCTGCAGGCCGCTCTTTTGTCACCTTTGTTCAAGCTTTAACTCCTGCTGGCTCTCATACCCGTTCTGGCCTGGTGATAGTTACGCCTGAGCCCTGGAACCGGGCGATTGCAACAGGCCTGCCTGCAGTTGGCCGGGGCTTGTGCAGCGGCGCCATCTGCCGGCCGCCTCGCTACAGAGCCTGGCCAGGCCCAGAAAGCTGCCGCAGTTGCTTTTAGAAGCTTGACCTTACCTTGTTTTTTAATTTTTTATTTTACTTTTATTATTTCCCCTGCCTTGGGCGGGCCTTAAACTTCCTGGGAAATGAAGATCCCCAGTGAAGGAGGTCGGACACCTGCTTTTGGTCATTTGCTGTGTGTTACCCATTCTCGGGATAGCTGGAAAATTGTGTGATTTATTCTTCAGTTTAAAAATCTGAGATCTACATTTAAAGAGAGAGAAAAAACTGAAGTATATATAAAACATGACCCTCTCCTTCCTCATCCCCTCACGTCTGCCATTTTGACCCTCTGCCCCAGCCATCTGAGACCAGCGCCCCGGGCCCCTCCCTCCACCTTCCCGAATGGAATGGCAGCCTCTGCATCTTTTCTGGTTTTCTTTTTTTTTTTTTTTAACGGACGGCTTATGTTAATTTTTTTTTTTTAATTGTATTTGGGCTCTGGGGCACATGTGCACGTCCTGCATCTTGCAGGATTGTTGCATAGGTACATACATGCCACGGTGGTTTGCTGTCTCCATCTCCCCAACTCACGTCGCCTACATCAGGCATTTCTCCCAGTGTTATCCCTCCTCATCCTCCCCACCCCACGTTGTTCCTCCCGTCCCCTCCCCTCCCTCCCCCCACCTAGCCCATTGAGTGTCTTTCCCTTCCCTGTGCCCAGGTGTTCTCATTGTTCATCACCCGCCTATGAGTGAGAACATGTGGTGTTTGGTTTTCTGTTCTTGTGTCAGTTTGCTGAGAGTGATGGTTTCTAGGTTCATCCATGTCCCTACAAAGGACACGAACTCATCGTTTTTTTATGGCTGCATAGTATTCCATGGTGTATATGTGTCACATTTTCTTTGTCCAGCCTATCATCGATGGGCATTTGAGTTGGTTCCAGGTCTTTGCTATCATAAACAGTGCCACAATGAACGTTTGTGTGCATGTGTCTTTATGATAGAACAATTTATAATCCTTTGGGTATATATCCAGTAATCGGATTGCTGGATCAAATGGAATTTCTGTTTCTAGGTCCTTGAGGAATTGCCACACTGTCTTCCACAATGGTTGAACTAATCTTTTCTGGTTTTCTAGTCCTAGTCCTTCCCTTTTGCATCCCGTACGCTGTTGCCAAGATTATCTTTACTTAGCTCTTCTCTGTGAGGCAGGGTCCTGCTTGTGCCTCCGGGCCCACAGCTACCTGCTGAGGCAAGGCAAGTTCCTGCAGTGAGCATACGGGGCCTCTTCCATTGTCTTCAGCCACCTGCCTCACCTGTGATGCTGGGCACCACACAAGCATTCCTTCGTCTGTGCTTTTTTTCCAGACGAGTCTTGCTCTTTCGCCAGGCTGGAGTGCAGTGGTGTGATCTCAGCTCACTGTAATCTCCGCCTCCCGAGTTCAAGCCATTCCCCTACCTCAGCCTCCTGAGTTGCTGGGACTACAGGCACGTGCCACCACACCTGGCTAATTTTTTGTGTTTTAGTAGAGATGGGGTTTCACCATGTTGGCCAGGATGGTCTCAATCACCTGACCTTGTGATCCGCCCACCTCTACTTCTCAAAGTGCTGGGATTACAGGTGTGAGCCACTGCACCCATCCTCGTCTGTGCCTTTGTTAGCTGTTTCCCACCTGGAATTCCTCCTCCTTTCCCCTTCACTCAAGTCCTTCCCATGCTTCATAGGTATGTCCTTGTGAGACCTCTCTGGAGCGCCCAACCTTATCGGACTCTCCTTTTACAGTCTTATTGCTCTTTAATTTTTTATTGTTATAAACAATAAAAATACCAAACTTTATTGAGGTATAATTTACATGCCACAAACAGCACGTATTTAAAGTGTACAATTGGATAGGTTTAGACTTATGTACACACCTGTGAAACCATCTTCGTAGCCAAGATAATGAACTTCCATCCCCCAAAAGTTAGCTTATGCCCCACCTCCCCCCAACCTTTTATTTGAGATGGAGTCTCGCACTGTCTCCCAGGCTGGAGTGCAGTGGCACCAACTTAGCTCACCTCTGCCTCTGCCTCCTGGATTCAAGCAATTCTCTGCCTCAGCCTCCCGAGTAGCTGGGATTACAGGTGCATGCCACCATGCCCAGCTAATTTTTGTATTTTTAGTAGAGATGGGGTTTCACCATCTTGGCCAGGCTGGTCTTGAATGCCTGACCTCAAGATCCACCCACCTCAGCCTCCCAAAGTGCTGGGATTACAGGCATGAGCCACTGAGCCCGGCCGCTTATGCGCCTTTTAAATGTATCCCTCAACCCTAGACAACCACTGGTCTGCTTTCTGTCACTACAGATTCGTTTACATTTTCTGCAATTTCGCATAAATGGAACCATGTGTATACACTTCTTTTCTGCCTGGCTTCCTTCACCCAGCGTAATGCTTTTTGGGATTCATCCATGCTGCTGTGCGTTTTGATAGTTTTCTCTTTCTTCTTGCTAGGTAGTATTCCATGGTGTCTGTGTATCACAATTTATTTTTCTCATTCAGATTTTCTCCAATGAGTCTTATTTCTTCAACTTGACTGTCAGCCATTCGAGGGCTGGGATGGTGTGTTCAGATCTGTCCATGACGGGCACTGTGTCTGTTGATGAGAAGCAGTTGTAGTGCAGAGGGTAGGCCTGTGGTGTCTGGGTCCCGAATGCTGGGTTCAGAGCCTGGATGTGCCACTTGGTCAAATTTCTTAACTTCTTGGTTATTTGTATACATAGATAATACCACTACTTATGTGGTAGGGTTATTATTAAGAAAATAAAGTAAATAAATGTAAAGCTCTTAGAAATGTATCTTGAACATATTTTTTATTAGTTATTTGTGGGAGGCAGCAGAGCATGATGGTTTAAAACCATGAATTTGGGCTGGATGTGGTGGCTCATTCCTGTAATCCCAGCACTTTGGGAGGCTGAAGCAGGTGGATCACTTGAGGTCAGGAATTCAAGACCCAGCCTGGCCAACATGGTGAAATCCCATCTCTACTAAAATACAAAAATTAGCTGGGTATGGTGGCTCATGCCTATAGTCCCAGCTACTTGGGAGGTTGAGGCAGGAGAATTGCTTAAATCTGGGAGGCAGAGGTTGCAGTGAGCTGAGATCATGCCACTGCATTCCAGCCTGGGTGACAGAGCGAGACTCCGTTTCAAAACATAACAACATAACATAACATAACATAACATAACATAACATAACATAACATAACATAACAACATAACATAAAACAACAAAGAAACAAACCATGGATTTGGGTTCAAATCCTCACTCTGTCACTGTGACTGTGCAAACCTAGCAAGTGCCTTAGCTTTCTCATTGGAAAAGTGAGTATAATGGTAAAAAATACCCTCACCATAGGACTGCGGTGAGGATTACGTGAGTGATTTAAATAAAGCCCTCAACACAGTGGCACGTAGCAGGTGGTATTTGAATGTTAGCTGCTATCATTTGTTGAGTGAGTGAAAGGTGTCAAGGGCAGGACCGGAGGGGTTAATCCTGAAGGAGGACAGGGTTCTTTGGGGGAAGAGGGCCTTACTTGGGGGTCTTTGATCTTCCTTCTTAGCTGACTGATTGCTGACTGTGGAAGTAATAAGTAAGACCTTCTTGACCTGGGAACTTCTTAGAGGCCTTTGAGCTACTGGATAAGAATGTGTTTCTTCAGGGCAATTTCACTTGAATTTAATTTTAAGTTTAACTTCGTGGCTGAATGCAGAAGGAGACTGAGTCCTGGCTCTACTTCTTCTTAGTGGAGCTCTTTGCTGTGTACACTGTGCTAATCACAGTTTCTCACTCCTTACAACAGTCCTGCGAGGCTGGCTTGAGTACCCTCATTTTACACGTGAGGAAACTGAGGCACAGCAGAATGCAGCCCGCATTAGAGTTCGGGAGTTCCTGACTTCAAAGCTTTGTGCTGTGGGGCTGTGTGTGACTTTGAGAAGGCTGCTCTATGTCCTGGGCCATCTCTCATTTGAAAAATCAGAGAACTACACTCAGGCCTCCAAAGTCATGGCTGGCATCAAGAGTGTGATGCTTCCAAGAGTTTTGCTGTCCTCCCCACAACTCTTCCTATCCTATTGTCTAAAGTCAATTTCAGAATTAAATGGGATTTTTTTCCCCAGGCAACATCCCGATTTCTCCTTTGGCTTGAGAAATGACTAACAGTGTGATCCAAGAGCCCTCATTTTCTTTCTTTGCTTAGTTTTAGCACCGCCAACAGAGAAGGTTGTAGTGAAAGTTCCCACATTTTCCAATCTCTGTAGTTTGTCATTTTCCTGAGTTTACAAAGCAATATGGCGACCCACCTTTCTGAAAGCCATTAGAACCTCACAACCTCCTTTCAACGTGCTTTTGTTCGTCTGTGAGGCTCTGTTAGAGGGCTGGCTCAGAAACTGGCCCTTGCTGGAGACAGGGAGAGCTGACTTCTATCAACTCTGGGCTTTCTACCTAGAATGTTCCGTGTCTTCTCTGAACCTCGGTTTCTCCTCAGTTCCTGGAAGCCTGGGTCCCGGACCACCAGCCCTGTCAGATCTGCACGTGCCTCAGTGGGCGGAAGGTCAACTGCACAACGCAGCCCTGCCCCACGGCCAAAGGTGAGAGAGTTCACCCCTCCCTGCCTTAATGGAGGAACAAGGGCCCCCACAAGGCCCCCCAGCCACCCATCTTCACCCCTGGCAGATCAGACCCAAACGTTGGCATCTGGAGTCCTAGAGTGGGTGGGCTTCCTTGCCCAGCCTGCATTTCCCCTCGCTGGGCTTGGGAGCCCCATTCCGCACCTGAGGCAGACACTCTCAGATTAACTCTCCTGTCCAGTCCCCAGCAACGCTCAGACTTAGAGTCCCCTGGAGGGTAAATGCGAGGGTTTCAACAAGGACATGGGAAGGACACATCTGCCAGAGGTCCCATGGCCTGGGTCCTTGTGGGACGACCACACAGAGCTCCTGCTGGTTTTCAGTGAATGAGAGCATTTCAGACCCCTCTGAGGCTGTCCCTCTATGCACTTCTCTGACTTTTGTGACTGTTCCTCTCCTCCAGCTCCCACATGTGGCCTGTGTGAAGTGGCCCGCCTCCGCCAGAATGCAGAGCAGTGTTGCCCAGAGTATGAGTGTGGTATGTGTCCCACCGGGGGGGTGTCTTCAGGGTACAACCCCAGCTCCAGGGGGCACCAGGTTAAGGGTGCTGAAAGGTGGCTCTGTTCCCAGGCACAGGGTGTGTGGCAGGAGGTGGGTAAGGACTGACTAGATATTCCAAAAATACAGGAAGGGTTACCTCCGGAGAATAGGATTTGCTTCCTAGAAGAATCTGGTGTAAATTATTAAACATAGGTTTGGCAGCATTAATACAAGAATGGGGTGATTGCTAGGGGCTACAGAGCTATGCTGAAGAAAAGCTCATGCCAAAGCAACTCGTTTTCCTTTACAATAAGACTTTGAGGCCACTAGATACAGAGAAGGCCACACACTGGGCACCTTGAGTTCAGCAGGCTATTTGCTAGAGGTTTTCATGCTAGCCTGACAGGCTACTCGGGGAATAGTGGGCTGAATAATGGTCTAAGTCCGTGAATTCAGAGCTGATGGAATTGCGGTTAACATGGCGGGAAATCACTAGTGCCTTGCCCCTGTCCTGTCCCGTGTGCTTATTGCTTGTACGGATGGAGACGTAAAGCACAGGCTTGTAGCATTTGCAGTGATGCAAATCTTCAAGGGAGAGCATTGGGGACAGTCCAAGCAACTAAAAGAAAATCATATAATAGGAGAAACTTATTTATACTCATGAAATTGATCAGAAATAAACAGAAGTCCTATGGGGAGGGAGATGAGGCTTGAGAACACTTTATGTAAGGGAGGACTTAGAATGTTTGCAGTAGAGAGAACTAGAGGGACCATTTACTTCAAGGCCCTCATTTTATAGACATTAGTAGGCTCCTACAATGTGCCGGGCACGTTGCCCTCATTATTTTGTGAAATCCTCAGACTGACCCTATAAGGTAGAGTTCTCACCTTCCAGAAGAGGAAACTGAGGTCTAAAGGATCCAAGTAGACTTGACTGAGATGTGGAAGCCCTAATGGATGATAAGAATAATCAATATATGAGTTGAATTGATTGATCTCTATCTATCTACCTACCTATATATCTATCTATTATCTATCTGTCTGATCTATCTAACCTATGTATCTATTTATCATCCTATCTCTATCTAACCTATGTATCTATGTATCTATCTATCTAACTCATGTATCTATTTATCATCTGTCTATCTATCTATCATCTATCTCGTGTCTATTTATCATCTATTCTATCTATCTATCTATCTACCTACCTACCTACCTACCTACCTACCTGTATCTCTCCCCTGTTTTCTCTGTCTCTGACCCTAATCTCTATCTCCATCATCACCACTTACCTAAAATAGTAGAAGTCTTCATGAATAGGAGTGTAGTGTCCCACTCACAGGTAATAAAAGAGTAACCTTGCTGAACTCTGCATGGACGTCTCTCTTTCTGGCCCTCAGTGTGTGACCCAGTGAGCTGCGACCTGCCTGTGGTGCCTCACTGTGAAGGTGGCCTCCAGCCCATGCTGACCAACCCTGGCGAGTGCAGACCCAACTTCACCTGTGGTAAGGCCTCTATGGATGAGAAGGGGTGTTGTGGCCTCTCTCTCCTGGTGTGGGGAGGCCATCCTCTTTTTCAGGGACTTGTTCCAAGATCATGTCATTTCCTGTTTTCCACCTAGCTGAATCTGGGTTTGGAGTACATCTAGAACAGATTGGTTAGGGTCACACCTGAACCGAATCCTATAAGAATTCTTCTGGCTGCATGCTACTGAAGGACACCAGGTGTGGGCACGGCCACGGGCACCTCCTTCTTGGGTTTATGAAGAAGCACCTGGGGCTGAGATGAGGAGGCCTCCAAATCTAATCTTTATTTATGCCCATCCTCCTGTATGTCATTGAGGAGAAGGAATGTTTCCTTGACTTCCCCTCATCATTGGATCTGATTTCCAAACAAATTGATAGTTTTTTCCTCTCTGAAGTTGTATATATTTAGTCACTATGTACAACAATTTAAACATAGAATTGGACTAACGTAAGACACGACAAGAAACCAAATTCTGTATTTAGCGCCTGAGGATACCCACTCTTACCCCATCGGTGTTCTTGTTCTGCTGATGTGGACTCTCACCTGGCTTCCCAGATGTGAGACTTCAAGGGTGGGAGGAGAACACATTGTGTTCGAAGGGAGCTGGAAACAGGCAAAGGACACAGGGACAGGATTTGTTTCTTTAAAAGCGACATTGTGGCTTTGACAAGATTGCTGGCAATCTTATATTCCACACTGATTGCTGGCTAGCCTAAAACTGAGGGTATTATTCAAGGTACTGAGGTGGGGATAGGATCACAAAAGCCCCAGGCATAGAACAGTGCTTAGCAGGGCATGGTGCACCCAGGCCCACCTGGCCTTAGCGATTCTACATCTGACGCCTCTAAGAACCAAGGAACCCACCCCTTCCAGACTTACGTGGGAAAGTGATAGAGCAGGGATGGAGCAGCCTTCACTTCTCCTCCGTTCCTAGCTGCCCATTTCCCTTTTTGACTAATGTTCATATTTTTCTGCAGATGGACTGCTTTTTTGGCAACACTGAATATCTCTCAGCCCCTGAGCTTGGCTCTCACACATTTTGGACTTAGTCTTCTGAGTCTAGCTCCCCAGCGCCCTATAGCATAGCTGAATACTTACAAGCCCTGGCTGGGTGCAGTGCTCAGTGTGGTCTTGTCCTACCCTCAGCCTGCAGGAAGGAGGAGTGCAAAAGGGTGTCTCCACCCTCCTGCCCCCCTCACCGTTTCCTCACCCTTCGGAAGACCCAGTGCTGTGATGAGTATGAGTGCGCCTGCAACTGTGTCAACTCCACAGTGAGCTGTCCCCTCGGGTACCTGGCCTCAACTGCCACCAATGACTGTGGCTGCACCACAACCACCTGCCTTCCCGACAAGGTAAGGGCTGCTCAGCTCTGGCTGGGACGATGGCCAAACACGCGCTCCTCATGGAAGGTTTGCCTCCTACTCAGCCTTCCCTTCCTGCCCAAACCGAGTGCTGCAGGGCTTGGTGGTTGGGCAGTCAGCATTCCAGCTCAGGCTGAATGGAAATTTAGTCAACTCAGGAGGCATTTCTTGTGAGCCTACTATGTACTAAGCATGGCTAGATGCTGAGGTTTCAAATAATGTGTAAGACATGGTCTTTACCTTTATAAAAGAGCTTATTTTCAGGTTAGCTAAGGAAATAATGTGATTGGATGAATTATGTAGCGATCAGTTAATTGTTGTACATATATATACTTATTTATTTGTTGAGATGAGGTCTTGCTATGTTGCCCAGGCTGGTTTTGGTTTTTGACTCCTGGGCTCAAGTGATCCTCCCACCTCTGCGTCCTGAGTAGCTGAGATTACAAGTGTACTCTGCCACCCGTGGCTAAGATCAGTTAATAGTTTACTCATTTATTTATTGCTGTCATTTATCTATCTATCCACCCATCCATTCATCCATCCATCTACCCATCCAATATTTACTAAGCAATTACTACGTTTTAACAGAATTGGTACTGTGTTAGGTGCTATGGGAGAAATGTTAAGATGAGGTGCCTATGTATGCTCTTATTAGTATATATGACAATAGTCTATAAACTGAATACAATGAAGTGTCAACAAACGGTACAGATTTTCAATGCAAATACCAGTCTAATAGGGGAAAGAGCCACCAAGATGAGCTATCATTAAAGATTTAATTGGTGGGGTGGGAAGTGAGGGGTGTGAAAGTGGCAGAGTGAACTGAAATGAACCAGAACTGCAGCAGGAAGACCTGAACATAGTCACAGCTGCTGCACTGCGGGAAGTCCCGACATGAATGACAGAGAAGCCGCAGTCCTCTTTCCTTGGAGCCTGTTAGGGCTGGAACAGATCTTTATTTGTCTGGAATGCTTAAGACCTCTGTTCTCCTCTGGATGCGCTTCCAGCTCAGGGGTTCTAAGCATGCAGTTTCTGGAGAAGTGGGAACAAGTCTACTGTTGCTGCTGTTTCTTTCTTATGTCTCTGTTCTCCTCATCTTCCTGATCACCCCTCCCACCTTGCCATTCTTTTATTAATGTTTCTCTTTTTAATCTATAGTAATGCCACTCCCCGTTTTTATGCCTTTGATTTGTTGGGGAAGCTGGGTCATTATCCTGTAGAATGTCTTGAATTCTGGATTTGACTGGCAGCTACCTCATGGTATTGCATAACGTGTATTTCCAGTAAACTAGAAGTTAGACACAGGGGATTCATTATATTCAAGGTCAATGCAGTGGGGAGGCAAGAATACCTGATCAAGGGTGCCGTGCACATCACACCCAGAGGCACGTGATGACTTAGCTTTCACACTTTCAAAGATAAGACTGATTATGGGTTCAGATGAAGTCAATCTATTTCTGCGTCATGAAGTTTACCCCTTCAACAATTTAGTTTATAGTTTTAATATTTAAAGGTGTTGTATAAGATTTAGTATGTCATTAGGAGTTTCAAAATTGTGACTTTTCTCTACTTCTGTCATACTCATTGCATTTATTAACTGGAATTCTTCCATAAGAAAGAACTATCTCCCAACTGCGTTCAGTTACCCTGAAATAAAATTAATTTAGATAAAGCTGAATAAGTGCTTGATTTTTTTCTTTACCAGTTTTCAGAGCCATGAGTTGATGCCCCAGCAACTATCAAGGACAGCCAAAGAGGTTTTTTTTTTTTTTTTTTTAGCATCATTATGAACTCATGGATGTTTATGTATTTGATGTGTGTTGATTCATTGTAAACTTTATTTATTTATTTATTTTTTGATATTCAAGTTGTCCTCCCTGGAGTAAATGAGGGCTCCTTAAAGTCAGCGCTGGAGCTTGTTGGCATGGCCTTATTAGTCTTTCACAGCTTTCTTGCTTTCTTAAACAACAAAGGCATGCCAGGCTCACCCTCGGCATTTCCTGCCCTAGTCCTTGGATCTGCCATTTTGACAAAAGTCCCTCTACTTTTTAGTAAAAGTGATGTTTAGGCAGTGTAATCTGGGAGCCGGGAATATTTATGGCTCTTGGGTTGCCATTGCCTTCAGACCTTTTTGGTGAACAGAGCTTAGAAATGCATATATTAAGAGAGGATAAAGACTCATAAGTTCTTATTTCTGATTCAAATTTAATTACAGGGCTTCCCTTCTTTGATTTTTTGCTTGTATCACTTCTCTTCTAAGCTGAAAGTTCTGGTTTCCTACATAATTAACTAATTACTTGCTTTATCTTACAATATACCTGTAATAGTTTCAAAAGTAATAGTGTTAATATTACTGCTACTAATTTATGACTACTGAAAGTTATTTAAAATTTCCTTTCAGTTTGTCTTGTCATAAAACCTCAGTGGGGAATATATAGTGTAAATACTAGGTTTTGAAGTCATTTGAAATAATTATTTTTCCTGTGTGATTGTGCCACTAACTTGATATCTAGTTAATGAGATATTTCAATTTATTTTCCATTTTTAGGGATTTCTTCTTATTTCTTTTAAAATTTAAAATTACTATGTTGTAAAACATATAAATGATTTTAAAGCCCAAATTATAAAACAAGACATATTCCCAGGAGTCTTACTCTATCTGTTTTCTCTACCTTATTCCTTCCCCGCCATAATTTATATATGTGAATATATTATACATATATATATAGAGAGAGACAGGGTCTTGCTGTCTCCAGTCACCCCGGCTGGAGTGCAGTGATGCAGCCTCAACTAACTGCAACCTCCACCCCTAAGCTCAGATGATACTCTCACCTCAGCTCCCGAGTAGCTGGGACTACAGGCATGTGCCACCACATTGGGCTAATTTTTGCATTTTTTTTATAGAGACAAGGTTTCATCATGTTGCCCAGGCTGGTCTGAAACTCCTGAGCTCAAGCAATCTGCCTGCCTCAGCCTCCCAAGGTGCTGGGATTATAGGCCTGAGCCACCGTGCCCAGCTGTTATAATTTTTCTTAGTGTTTTTTCTTTTTGAAATATAACTGAATTTTATAAATGTATGTTTTTTCCCATTTCTCATAGAAAGGAAGTATATTATGAATTATATTTTACATTGTTCTTTCCTCATTTAACAATATTTGATGGAGATTATTCCATATTGGTGTGTAGAAATCTGCCTCATTCGTTCTTATAGCTGCATAGTACCCCATTGCATGGCAGCACCGTAGTTTCTTTCAGCAAGTCCCCTGTTGGTGGACATTTGAGTAGCTTCAGCCTTTTGCTATTACCAATTACAGTAACAAACAGTCATATGCATCTGTCATTTTGTGGTCTTGCCAGTGTGTCTTTGGGATAGATTCCTAGAAGTGAGATTCTGGGTCAAATGGTAAATACACATTTCCTTTTGCCACGCATTGCTAAACAATTCTTCTCTATAGGGATGGTGACGCTTCCCTGCAGGCCCTTTAATAGAATGAGGGGTCTCGTTCAATAAGTTCATTATACAGAAGCTAGAAGACTGAGAAGATACATGATAATGGTTTCAAAATGTTTGAATCACTACTACGACATTCACAGGGTGGAGACCTATTTTGCGTAGCTTTGGAGGGAATACTTGGGTTTAATTTCAAAACTGACATTAAGTCCCCTGATCAAGCTCCTCATTCTAACAAAACGATGTCCGAGCACTGTCTGTGGTGTACACCCCAGACTTTCCACATTTCCCTTTCAACCAATATTCGTAATCTCTTTTCCCACATCTCTCCTGGAGCCTATGGTTCTTCCAAATAGGACCCCTTGTCTCCCAAACGTAGCCCATGCTCTGTGTCCCAGAGTCTTTGCTTGTTATGTTCCTAGTCATTTAGTGGGCAGGGGGACACACATTCATAGCCCCTGCCCAATTTGCTCCTAAGTGAGCAGAGGGCTAGATGAAGAGGGGCTCCAAGTTCAAGGACATAACTGGGTCTGGGAATCCGGGTGCAGCTTCTTTGTGACATAGGAAGGAGTAAAGTGCAGTTAAGGCAGTGATGAAGCAAGACCAAGGCAGCCAGTGTGTTGTATTCAAGTCTGTGGACCATGAGGACCTCACGAGGGGCCACTCCCGAGTAGACTGGGGATGGCTTTTCTAAGGCTGGTGGGGACAGAAGGGAAGAGGACGAAATCTGCTCCATAAGCAGCCCTGCATGTGGGCAGAGACCACATTTGGTTTTATTTATTGCCACCTTCTCGGCACCTAGAGCGGCTTCCATGTAGCAGGTGCCAACTGACCGCCTGTTTCAATGAACCGAATGAGTTCACTCATGAAAACTTATGTCTACAGGTGTGTGTTCACCGAGGCACCATCTACCCCGTGGGCCAGTTCTGGGAGGAGGGCTGCGACGTGTGCACCTGCACCGACATGGAGGATGCCGTGATGGGCCTCCGTGTGGCCCAATGCTCCCAGAAGCCCTGTGAGGACAGTTGTCGGTCGGTGAGTGGTGCAGAGGGGCTGGGCACGCCTGGAGCCATCCTGCACGCCAGGGCAGGAAAGTAGAGGAGGGCATCTCAGGAAGGGCAAGAAAGATTCTTTAGTGACCTCTGGTTCAAGGCCAGGGATGAGGAAGAAGGAGGGGGTTAGGTCTGGATAAGAAGAAAAAGCACGAGCGAAGGGTTTCTGTGTCATCCTGCTGTGGTTCAGGCCTTGGCTAACGGTCATGTCTGTTGTACGGCCTTAAGTCTAAAGGACTGACGGAGTAGGTTTGAGCAGAGACATGGGGAGGACTAAATGCCTAGAAAAGAGGACTTGATCTTTTCCTTTTTCTTCCACTCTCATGTATCACCTTCGCCTGTCCCTACCACAACTGTATGCTCTGAATTTTCTGGGATTGTCCTGGTTTCAGTGCACTCATGTAGAGTGTTGATTTTCAGGCTGTGTTTATAATCTGAGACATGGAAAACAACATCCCTGTTCCCCAAATCCAGTTTGTGGTGGCTGCCCCTGAGGCTCCTGTGTGTGCTGGGGCGCCCTATTCTTGCACGTTTAAGACTGATCAGACCCAAGAAAAAGGGAGCAACAGTCTGCAAGGAGGATTGTGGGTCAAATTCTGCCTGCTGGTTTAAGGCGATTATGATTACTACATTATTGTCAGCAGATAATGATGTCAGGAGAAGAGGTGCCAGGGCAGGCAAGCACTTACGTCTTGTGGTTGCTTTTGCAAATATCAGCGGGGGTGAAGACAGAGCTCCTGATGGTGTTTTGGAGGTGAATGGTTTGATGACAGAGGAGGGCCTGGGGGCAAATCTAGAAAGGAGAGAGTCCAGGCCCTTCAGCTGCTGTTCTGCCTGCCTTTGGGCACTGAGAGTGAGAGGAGTTGCTCCGTACCTTTGGGAGAGGGTGCTGCTGTGGTTTGCAGGTGTTCCTTTGGAAAACACGAAGTTTTGGAAACACTTTGGTTTTCATCTCCTGTCACAGGCCACCTGAGGCCAGAGAAATAACTTGCTGTCAAATAAAGAGAGTGCTGTTTAGAGTTCATTTTTAGAAAATTGACACCCAATACATTTCGTGTTTCAATGGGGAGTTTTGCTTGCAAAGAATAGAATCCATTCAGGCTAGCTACAATAAAAGGGGATTTGAAGAAAAGATGCAGGAGGATCTCTCAGACATGAAATGCAGGATTTGTAGATGGGCACCACAGTCCTACAGCATTTCTCTCCAATTGTCCTAAGAGCCGGTATTTCTGGCCATCTGCTCCAGCTCCTCGCTGCAGGCCAACCTTCCTCTATGCAGAAGTTTGCTTTGTCATACATTTCGTTTGCACACAGCTTTGTCATGTTTCACTTCAACTGTGGCTTTTCAGATCCACAGTTCATCCCTGTCCAATCTGACTTAGTTAAGTCTTCATGTTTCATGGATCCGCTTCTCAAGAGGAAAGTTGACAGGCCCAGCTCAGCCCTTGGATCAGGTCCGCTGTCCAGTTCATGCTTTGGTCCAGTCACCTACTGGGGGAGCTTCAGGTCTTGGGGTGTAATCCTGGCTGTGTAGAGGCAGTGAAGCTCAGGGCAGTTTCAAAAAGATGATGAGTACAGAGGTCATGGCGGGAGTGGAGGAGGAAACATGCCTGGAACTCTTGACCATATGATTGCTCTAGGGAAACTTAGAAAGACGGAAATTTGGAGGCATGGCTGAGAGTATCTGGGTGTGAGAAGCTAGTGGGGCTGTGGGAACAGGCATCTGGCCTGGGAGCCATCCGTAATATTGACACTGTTTGTGCATGGTCAGAGGCAAGAGGAAACAAAATTACCATGCAAATCTTCATCACTCAGCCTTCTAGAGAGGTGTGCGTGACAACAGATCCCTAAAGGTATTAATTACTCTCTGCTGTGTTCCTTGAGCCTTCGTTTCTGATGCCCCTGAGACCTCGTTTCCTTATTTCTTTCTTTAATGGCATTTGTATGTTCTGCTGTATCGTGGAGGGTGTGCAGCTTGAGTCATCCTAATTCGTTGTCTCCTCCATAGTACCTAGCACATCACAGGTGCACAGTAAATGACTAGAATCTTGGCTAGTGAAAGGCTGGAGGCAGCTCAGTGCACACTGCTGGGAGGTGGGCAGGGATGTCAGTAGGTCTCGTGGAGACTGGGAGGGGTTGAGTCAAGTCTTGGGAGTGTTGGGCCCTTTCAGGGAGAGGCACACGTGTTGTGTGCATCTTCAGATTTAGCCCTGCTCGGGAGTGCACACGGGGAGCAGAGCAGGCTGTTGTCCGCACTCGTCCTGAACAGCTGTGGTTACTCTTTCTCTCTTAAGAATGCAGCTCCAGGATGGAGCTTAGTCCTGGGCTCTTTTCTCTTGGCTCCTGGGACAAACACACTGTCACCGCTTTGACTATTCTTTGTATAGACTTTTCAGAGGAGGGTTTCAGTCCATGTTCCTGATGCTTTGGCCAGATTGGAGGACCTTCTAGAGACAAGATGGGCTGACAGACTCCCAGGATGCTGGTCTCCCTGGCATGCTTTCTGGGGAAGGTTTGTCTGTTGCTCTGTCATCTCACTTTTCTTGTACCCTATAAGTTACTAGGCACATGTCAAGTAACCTCTTCGGGAAGTCCAACTCTGCACATTGATGAGCAGTATTGGGATCAAGTGTTCATGTTGTATGGGAGGCCAGCCCTGTGAGAGCAGAGACTGGATCCCAGTCATCCTGAATGTTCTTCTCGGTCAGTGAAGGGCCCTAGAGCTGGCCGTGATAAGGGCCAGGTTAGTAAGCTGCTGCTAAGTGAACTCTGGGCGGTCTTTAACATTCCCATGGACTGGATCACGTTCTCTCTCAAAGTGGGATCTTTCAGGGGGCAGAATTATATCTGTGCAGCTGACATAAGACTTCATTTAGTGACCCAGTGTTTGCTGCTTCTTGACATGGTGCTGAGGCTGGTTGACAACAAAGATGAAAATGCCCAGAGCAGCCGTCTCTCAGCAGAACCCCAGGTCTCAGTATGCAGGAGGCGTAGGTAAGAGCCCCTGTGTCTTTGCTGCTGGCCTGTCCTTACTCTGTTTTTTTTCTGCTTCTCCAGGGCTTCACTTATGTTCTGCATGAAGGCGAGTGCTGTGGAAGGTGTCTGCCATCTGCCTGTGAGGTGGTGATGGGCTCACGTCGAGGGGACTCCCAGTCTTCCTGGAAGAGCGTAGGTCCAGGCCCTGGGGAGGGGGAGGAGGGCAGACTGAGGCCACTCCGGGGACCAGCATTAATCTTGGTTTCATCTCATTCCCTGCCCTTTGCTTTCCAGGGCGCTTTACCCAGCTGTTGGTGTTATCCAGATGCCAGCTGGGATGACCTTTTCCCTTAGGAACTAGTTAAGACTACCTCAGGCTTCCCATTTTGTAGATTTTGGGAGAAGCCCAGGGCCCTCCCCGGGGGATTCATGCTCTCCCGTTCACCCGTGAATCTGAGGTGCTGTGTCACCTTAGCGGTTGGTTTTGGGATGGCCTCAACACCCCTCTGGCACCTCAAAGTGCCAGAGGCTGCAAGTACTGTCCTGGACCACACTGACCCAGGCAGAGTCCCCAGACCTTTTCATGATTTCCATTGAAACGTTCCTGGTGGTTTTAGGGAGGTGGAAAACTTTACAACCCAGAAAAGGAAAGAGTATTTCTGTTCTCACATTCCCTCAGCTATTTCTGAAGGTCTGGTTGGGGCATCTTGCCAGCCCCCCATCACCCCACTCTCATCCTCTCCTGCCTGGCCCACCACCCCTGCCAATCCCTTCTTCTAACAGAGCAGTTCAGCTGTCCCGTGTGCCAGCAGGTGCTCTCTTAGACTCTGATGCTCATCAGGCCATTTTCTTGAACACAGAGGATTCCATCTTTTGGGATTTTAGTCCAGATGCTAGGAGAATCACAGTTTTTTCAGTCTGGTCAGAAGGATAAGGTGGGTAGTGCCAAGTTCTGGCAGCCTTGGGAGTTGGGAAGAGGTGAGCTACCCATATGGGCCTTCCCTCTGTCTCCCCCAGCAAGGCCAATGTGCTTCCTTTAGAGAGGAAAGCCAAGAGTCTGCTGTCTTGTCCTGAACCTTCCCCATCTCCTACCCAGGGCTGTTGCCTTTCTCCTCCCCAGTGATAACAGAATGACTCACTGGGCTTTTCCAGGTGGGTTTCCACCTCCCCCTCTAGTCGGAGTTGCCTGTGGGTTCCCTTCCCTGTGTTTCCCCCACCCCACCTTTTAGTGCTTCTGCCCCCGTGTGCCCTGGATGGAGCAGGTTTTATTCCTCCTCCCCAGGGCCAAGGTCCAGCTCAGATCAGAGGCTGCCCCATCCTGGTGGGGCTGAGAGCCAGTTCCTTTGTACTCAGTACTCCTGCCCCTTTCCCCATCTCTCATCTCCCTGCCCTGCCCCTCATCAGGGTTGGCAAAGCATAAGGTGACCTGGGCTTGTCTCCTCTGCCTCGAGTCTCTGTCTTACCCAAAAGACTTGGGTGTTGGCAATGGTCTTGCTGCTGAACCGTGTCAAGGGTCAGCGGGGGATGGTGGCAATGGGTCCTCTTAATGGGCCCATGGCCAAGGCTCAGTGAGTGAGTAATCAGAGGAGGGAGAGGTCTGGAGGGTGGAATCAGGCCTGCAGTGAGAAGGTTTGGCTGCAGGGAGTCAGAAGTGGGAGGTGAAGAGAACGGCTGCAAGTGTTGGGCATTTTCTGTACCTCATCTGGAAGGAGAAGAAATAAGCAGGCGCCAAGAGGAGTGGGTTCGGGCCTGAGGTGGCAGCGGAGTGCGCCTAGTTACATATCTGGGTGTTGGCCGACACAGAGGGCACTTGGAGAGACATTTCCGGGGGAGATCCCCTGGTGACTTTTCTGCATCATGGGGAGATCCCCCTGGTGACCCCCCTGGTGACTTTTCTGAAGCACGATCTTGGGTCCTTTCAGTGCTTTTTGCCCATGGTGACAACCCTGAGGTCAGGCTATCCATGCGCAGCCCCAGACTCTTCATGGAAGATTGCAGGGCTCTAGGGGTCCTGGGCCAGCCTTGCCAGGCTTCTGCCAGCTCCCTGTCTCCGCCTATCATGGGAAGTGGCACTGGGCTGGGAAGGGGCTTGAGCTTCCCCTCTGTACCTTCCTGTGATGGCCCATGCTGCTGCTTCTCAGCCAGAGTGTCTGAGCTCAGCTCAAATCAATGCTGAGAAAGGGAGGGCGAGTCCCCTGGCTTCCCCAAGGTGCCTGCCTGGGTGCAAACTCAGTCTTGTGATTTTGACCCAGACTCTTTGATTGGCGCTCACCGGGATGAGCCCTCTCATCCCCTCGGTGGGCCCTACTCCGTGGTGGGGCTTACACGTTAAGCCACGCCTCACATCCACGGTCCAAACCAACTCTCTAAGAGAAGGGCACATTCCCATGGGGCCCCTGGGCCCCAGCCCTGCCCCAGCCTCCTGGACTAACTGTGGTGCTCTGCAGGTCGGCTCCCACTGGGCCTCCCTGGAGAACCCCTGCCTCATCAATGAGTGTGTCCGAGTGAAGGAGGAGGTCTTTGTACAACAAAGGAACGTCTCCTGCCCCCAGCTAGAGGTCCCTTTCTGCCCCCCGGGCTTCCAGCTGAGCTGTAAGACCTCGGAATGCTGCCCTCGCTGTCGCTGTGGTAAGGCATGAAGGCCCGGGCTGGGCCGGGCTGAACTGGGCCCCACCTTTACGCCTCTCCTTCTTCTACCTTTGGCTCCTGAATTCCTTGCCTTTTTAGGAACTTAGGGAAATGGATAGGACCGAAATCTTCCCATCTCCTCCTAATGCTTTTATGAGAAAGCAAACAAAATGAGAAAACCATAGGAATTTCCTGAAGGTCGCTACATGGCAGGACTGGGATTTGACCCTAGGCTTCTCTGATTTGGAGACCACCTTTGTATGCTGTGATGTCTCACCCAGGGGAAGGCGTTCAACTTGCCACCCCGACTCTGTCAGCAAACTAACGGCAACAACAAAAAAAAAACCAGTTCTCCCCGCCATCCTGCTCTGAATTTTATTTATTTATTTATTTAAAGCAGATTCTCATTCTGGAGTGAGTGGCACTATCTCTGAATAGGCTGGAGTGCAGTAGTGGGATTTTGGCTCCCTGCAACCTCTGCCTCCTGAGTTCAAGCGATTTTCCTGCCTCAGCCTCACCAGTAGCTGGGATTACAGGCATGTGCCACTATGCCTGGCTAATTTTTGTATTTCTAGTAGAGATGGGGTTTCGCTGTGTTGGCCAGGCTGGTCTCAAACTCCTGACCTCAAGTGATCTGCCCACGTTGGCCTCCCAAAGTGCTGGGTTTACAGGCTTGAGCCACTGTGCCCAGCCACTAAATTATTGAAACTGAAAGTTTTAAGAGTAGCATTTCATTCTTTCATAAACCTAAACATCCTCCCATTCATCCCATCCTTTAAATGTAAATTCACATAAGCAAGCGCTGTTGCTTGGAGAACGTATGGAGCTCTTCTCACTGTGGGCTGCGTGGGGAAGGGAGGCCGCCTTGGGCTCCAGCAGTAGGACCCCCGGCGCTGGGGTGTGGGGTGGGAGAAAGGGCCAGCAGATACAGGAGGGAGGCCCAGACAGGGAGGAGGAGCCCCAAAGAGGGCAGCCGCTCGCCGTTCTCACCAGGGTGTGTTCTGCCCACGCTCACTGTGCACTTCTCTCTCCCCCAGAGCCGGTGGAGGCCTGCATGCTCAATGGCACAATCATCGGGGTGAGCTTCTGCCCTCTTCTCCAGAGCAAGTGGTGGGGACGGCGAAGGGGGTGCTGCGGGAAGGGTAGTAGGCCAGTCATTGTAAAGCAGAAATGAAAGAAACCGGGGAGACCTAACCGCAGCTTCCCACTGCCTGTGGGACGTCCCTGGCATCCTGGGACCCAGGCTAGGACCATCTTCCCAGTTCTCCAGGCCTGTCTCACACTCACTTCCTGGCCCCCACCTCAGGCTCCTGGGAATTTCTTCTGTGCACAGAGAAGTGCTCTGAGGTCATTGTGCACATTTCAGTCTGTCCCCTCTGCCGCTGCCTGGTCTGCCTCTTTGGCATGAAAGTTCTCACTCTTACCATCTCAGTACTGGAGGTGGGAGGACAGGAAGGCAGTGGGCCACAGAGACAGGAGGAGCCGCAGAGTGATGGCTCATGGGAGCTGTGGGTGGGTGGGCAGGAGATGGCTTATGGGAATGAGGTGGGGGGGCAGGTCAGGGGATGCTGGGGCGGCCTGACCCTGGTGCCTCTGGTTCCAGCCCGGGAAGAGTGTGATGGTGGATGTGTGCACAGCCTGCCACTGCATCGTGGAGGCGGGGGCCACCTCTGGATTCCAGCTGGAGTGCAGGAAGACTACTTGCAAGCCCTGCCCCCCGGTAAGACAGGCTCGACGGGGACTGAGGGCATGGACTGGGACCCAGGCGGTGGGACCTCACTGGGGTCTTTAAATAAATAAATCTTTCATAATTTTCAGATTATAAACAATATTTGACAATAATAAAGAGGAGACTAAAAGTCACCCACCCAAATCGCATGCCTCAGAAATAATTACAATTTTCGTTTTATAAGTTGCAAAGAGTTTTTCTTCCTGAGTTTTCAACATAAACACAATTTTCTTCCTGAGTTTTCAACATGAACACAATATTTGCCAGGCCTACGATCCTGTTTACAGTTCTGTATCCCTTTGTATGTATTTTAAGAAACATCACTACTAATCTGAAAATATTAAAAATTAGTCAACAAATATTTATCAGACGCCTCCTATGTATAAGACTTGCACAATATTCCTTTGGATGGATGCACCTCATATATACAACTGAGCTATTATGATGGGACATTTAGGTGGTTTCAGATATTTCACCCTGTTTTTGCCAGGCCATGCTGACGATGCTTGTTCTGAATACTTCCTCCAGGTGGTCCTGAGAGGTGGACTCATCGTGTCTAGTTTGAGAGATAAAACTGGCATTCCATGGTTTCAGTTGTGACTTTTAGTCCCACCTCACTGGGAAGTTTTGAGCCTCATGGAGGGAGGGCAGGGCCTGTAGTTCGGGGGGGGGGGTCTTGGCCCCCTTCTGTATGTGGGGCTTCTGCTGTTTTAGAAAATGCCATTGATCAGAGGAGTTTCTTGTGAGCTAGATGCATGAACTATGATGATGGCTCTTTCAGAGGTTATGGGGAAGTGCTTGTCTCTCTCAGCTCTGTGAGGTAGTCGGGGGGGCTGCAGCAAGGTGGGGAGGAACCCCTTATAAGCAGGCAGCACGGTGGCCAGAGGGGAGGGGTTGGGGGCCAGGAGGTCATGCAAGTGCATTTTATTTACACTATTGAGGACAAGGGACAGGTGGTCTGTGTCTGTGTTCTTCATGGCACTTAGAGGTATCATGCTCAAAGTAGAGGCTTAATAACAGATGCATGGAGTGTATGGGTCTGTAGGAGACACAGCTGTTTCTGAGAGAATGGTTCAGAGAGAGCGTTTCTTAATTAGGAAGAAGATAAGTATGTGTTTTTGCTTTTGCTTATTTTTTAAAAGTCCCAGTTGATGTTTTAGGGTTTGGGGCTCAGTTGCATGCACGGGTGTGGGCTTGTGCGTATTGTGTAACGGCCCTCCTAGAATAGATCTGCACTTCCATGTGGAATGAAACAATGCTGCCTGGAGTCGTGTGGCTTCCCTTTTTCCTGGGATGTCCCTCCAAGTCCAGTCAAGGCAGCCAGGAGACAGCGGGAGGCCCACCCCAATACCGGCCTGGGGAGGGTGAGCCTGCTCACTTCTTGCGGCGCCCTCTGGTGTTCAGAGGGAGCCACAGCCACTTCCTCCGTGTCTGGAGAAATCCAGCTTTAGAATCCAGTCTCAGGTTTAGGTTTCCAAATATTCAAAAATCCATGGCCCAGTTTGGCTTGTGTATTCTTCTTCTTTTCCTCCAAAATTCTGGTATCTCCCCAGGGGAGTGCAGCCACCTCCTCTCTCTTGAGATCCCTTAGATTCACCCCGCCTCTATGCATCTCTCAAGACTTGCTGAAGTCAGCCTCTGCTGATTCCGTTCTAGCTCAGCATCCTCTGCTGGTCTTAGTACGTCCTCTGCCATGAAGGGTCTCTGGGACACCTCCTGGGGGCGGGGGTAGCTGTGATGGATTAAGTCCAGGTAGGTCAGCTTGAACTGCCCACATCCGGCTGAAGTGCCAGCACTGCCCGAGATATGAGTCTTCTGTTGCCTTCCGGGGAGACAGTGCTCCTACTAAAGTGGGACCGCAGAAGGCGGTTTGTGCTGATGGTGGTTGAGATAAGGCTTGACAGCTGACCCCTCCAGGAAAGCATGAGGCGGAGAGGCCACCCGGCTGTGGGACCTTAGAAAGGCATCCCGGAGGAGGGTGACCCTGAGTGGACCTACAGCAATGAATGGGTTAATGTCAAATAGACCTTCCAGGGAAGGGCATGGTGAATGAATGATGGACAGCCAGAAGCCAGGGCTAGAAAAGGGAAGCGCGGGGAGACGGATGGGAGGGCTGTGAGCAGCCGATGCAATGCATGGAAAGGGGCCATGTGGGGTGTGCAAGGCAGTTTTAGGAGGACCACTGTGTGAGGAAGGCAGGACTAATTGGCTGCTCAGACCTAAACAAGTGGACTCTGGGGCTGGCTGGGAACTTGGCTCAGCAGGAGGAGGAAGGGGCTGCTCCTGAGAAGGATGTTTCTTGCAGTGATCAAATGTTCTGGGGAAAACCCAGAGGGCAGCTCTGCCCTCTCCATGCTCAGAGGCCTGTGGAACGCATACCGCCCGCCAGCAGCAGCCAGGAAATCCAGCAGTGCCCAAACAAGTCCTGTTCATCGTGTGCAGCTGTGGTCTGGCCCTGCCGGGCAGCAGACGTGCTGTAGGGTGGGCCGTTTCCTCCATTCACTTCCATGCTCTCTCCTCGCCAACCTTGCCTCTTCTAAGCCCCTGCCACACCCTTAACACCATTGCCCCCTTCTGTTTATTTTCTGCCTCCTTTCCCTTTTCTTCTAAATCTTTCTTCTCCTGTAAACAGCCCTCCACCTTTCCTTTTCTTGGCTTAACTTTGCCCTCTGCCTCCTGCTGTGTAGATTTTGCTTCCTTGACTGCTCTGTCCTCACGGGCTTTCCCTCCCGCCTGCTCCCTGAAGACATGTCAAATTCATGGCTTGATTTATGAGGGCAAATGGTTTAATCTCTGAGCAAGCTTATTGACTCCTAACCTTGATCTTGGGACAGGTTGTCTGTCTGGGTGCTCCACATTGACTTGGTGATTCATAATAGAAAAGCCTCAGGACTCCACTGAATGGATCACTGAATGGTAATCACTAAATGTGGCAAAATGAGAAAAACAATGACAACAGAGTTGGTTTCTCACAGAACTAAATTTACTCTTTAAAAAATTCAGTGATTATGTGATTACGTTTTTTTCTCTTTTGTGAGGGGTACAAAGGTGGAAACGGTCAAGAGAATTCTAATTTTTTTTCTTCTAAGGAAAGCAACACTGATAATAATTTTTAGGGAATGATGAGACAGTGGATGGTAGCTTTTTGGTTTTTATTTTATTAAAATTGTTTAAAACACTCTTACTTTGCAAAATCAAAAGTTGCCAACCCTGTCTGTCTCCCAGTCCTGCTATCTTGAAGCTGCTTCTTAAAGGGCTCTTACCTTATGCCACTGTCAACAAGTCCCTAGCTGATCCCAGAAGTTCGAGGCTTCACTGAGCTGTGATCACACCACTTGCACTCCAGTCTGCGTGACAGAGCGAGACCTTGTCTCAAAAATAACACAACACAAAACAAACAAGAAAACAAGTTCCTAGCTGAACTTCTGTCCTCTGTGAGTGGAGGAGAGCCAACGAGGGGCCAGATGCTGGGGATACAAGGAAACAACAGAGACACAGTTTGCAACTTACATGCTTCTCAGGGAGAAGTGTGTTCCAGCATCGTATGGGACTTCCAGTTACTTCCTCACCCATGCTTGGTATTGTCAGGCTTTTTAAGTTTAGCCATTGTGGAAGTGATATCTGCTAGCGTTTTTTCCTTACTGTTTCTGTAATTTCAGAATCTTCTAGTATTTTAAAGCTGTGTTTCTCTGTTGGCTAATGATGTAGACCATCTTACATACTGACTGTCCATATCATCTTTTGTGACGTGTTTGTTCAAGCTTTTGGCCATTTTTAAATTGGGTTGTTTGCGTTTTAATTATTGATTATGAGTTTTTTTCTGTATTTTGGATACTAGTCCTTTATAAGGTATCTAATGTAGTATTTTCTTTCAGCCAATGGCTCAAATTATTTTTCTCACTTGTGTCTTTTGAAGATCAGAAGTTTAAATTTTGATAAAATTCAGTTTATAGTTGTTTTTCTTTTATGGTTAGTGCTTTTTATGTCCTGTTTAAGAAATTTTTGTCCATTTTAAGGTCATAAAGATAGCTCCTCTGTTTTCTTTCAGAAGCTTTACAGTTTTGTGTTTAGTTCTATGATCCATGAGGAATTAAATTTTAAATATGGTATAAAGTAGGGGTCTCCCATGTGGCAATCCAGTGGTTCCAGCACCATTTGTTGAAAGATGATCCCCTCCCTCATTGAATTATGCTGGTGTCTTTGTAAAAAATGAATTGCCTGTGTATGTATGGATCTATCGCTAGCCTCCTTTTTTTCTGATCCTTCAATTTGTGTATTTTTATGGTCATACCACTGTCATGATTACTGTAATTTTACGGTTAGCCTTGAAATTAGATAATTTAAGTTCTTCAACTTTGTTCTTTTTCAATATTGTTTTGGCTATTTTATGTCCTTTCAATTTCTCTATAAATTTAGAGTCATCGTATTAATTTTTATTTAAAGAAAGTGTTTAAAGTGTGCTGTATTGTATTGAATACACAGGTTAATTTGGAGATAAAGGATGTCGAGACAATGTTGAGTTTTTCAATCTATGAACATCGTATGTCTCTTAAATTATTTAGGTCCTGCTCTCAGTCTGTGCTGCTGTAACACAATACCTGAGATTGGGTAATTAGGAACAGAAATTAATTTTTTCACAGCTCTGGAGGTCCAAGATTAAGGTACCAGCAGATTTGATGTCTGATGATGGCCTGTTCCTCATAGCAGTGCTTTCTCATGGCATCCACATGTGGCAGAAGGTGGAAATGCAGAAGGCATAGGGCATTCCCTTTGACTTTTTTTTTTTTTTTTAATAACAGCACAAATTCACTCATCAGAGTGGAACCCTCATGACTTAATCACTTAGGCCTCATCTCCTAATATCATCACTTGGAGTTTAAATCCCAACGTAGGAATTTTGGAGGGACACATACATTCACATCTTAGCAGTCTTCTTTAATTTTTCTTTGCAATGATTTTTTTTCAATAATAAATTAACTTTAGCTCACCGTAGGTTTTTTTACATTATGAAGTTTTAAAATTTTAAAAGCATTTTGATTCTTGTAATAACACTTAGCTTCAAACACATACACATTGTACAGCTGTACAAAAATATTTTTTCTTTGTATCCTTATTTTAAAAGCTTTTTCCTATTTTTAAAATTTTTAATTTTTTTAACTTAACTTTTTTTTTTTTTTTTTTGAGACAGGGTCTCATTCTGTTACCCTGGCTGGAGTGCAGAGGCTTTATCATAGCTCATTGCAGCTTAAATTCCTGGGATTAACTGACTTTCCTGCCTCAGCCTCCCAAACAGGTGGAACTATAGGCATTTAAAAAAAATCTTTAAACTATTTTGTTAAAAATGAAAACTCAGCATGCACAATAGTCTAGGCCTACCCATGGTTGGCCCATCAATATCAGTCTTCTACCTCCACATCTTGTTCCACTGGAAGGTCTTCAGGGGGAGTAACACTCGTGGAGGTTGTCTTATGTGATAACAGTGCCTTCTTCTGGAATACTCTTACAGGACCTACCTGAGGCTGTATTACAGTTAACTTTTTTATATTTTTAATTAATAGGAGTATCTCTAAAATATTGATAAACCAGTAACATAGTTGTTTGTTATTATCAAGTACATAATTGACTGTTCTATACTTTTATATGACTGGCAGCACAGTAGGTTTGTTTATAGCTGCATCACCACAAACAGGTGAATAATGTGTTGTGCTGTTAACTCACTAGGCGATAGGAATTTTTCTGCTCCATTATTATTTTATGGGACCATTGTCATACATGCAGTCCGTTGTTGACTGGAACATTGTTTTGTAACTCATGACTATATGTTATTAAACAGTTGATACTATTCCATTGGTCCCTGGGGCTCTGTATATATATTTTTGCATCTTTGTTCCTCTCTTGCTTCCGTTTGGGCAATTTCTATTGATCTATCTTAAAATTCAAAATTCAAGGATCCTTTCTTTTCTTGTGTCCAGTCTGCAGTTAATCCAATCCAGTAAATTTTTGATTTAGAGTGTTGTGTTTTCTAGTTCTAGGATTTCCCTTTGACTTTTTTCTAAAGTTTCCAGGTTGTTCCTAAAATTCCCTGTCTCTTTCCATTATATCCATCATTTCCTCTAAACTCTTTAACATGTTTATCATAGTTATTTTAAGTTTCCTGCCTGATAACTGCAATATCAGGGTCATTTGTGTGTCTGTTTATATTGAGTGGTGATTCTCTTTGTGTAGATCAAATTTTTCTATTTCTTTGCATGAAGTTTTTTTTTTTTTTTTTTTTTTTTAACTGTGTATTAGACATTGGTGGAAGACATATTGAAGAGACTCTTAATTCTGCTGTTTCTTTATAATAAAGGTTAAGTTTGGTTCTAGAAGGTGGTTAGATTATTGGTGGTTCATTTTGAACTATAAAAGTCTTGATTTTTAAACTACATTTAAGAGGGTCTGTTTCAGCATTTTTCTTAGCCCTAGGCTGAATATTTTAGTTCTGAGACTTAGTCTTTACTCTGAAGGTGTGGCCCTTATGAAATTCCAGTGGAAACCTAGGTGTTTACCTAGCCCCTCCAACTTGTTAGAATTCAGACTGCAAACTCTCCTGTGTGGTGTGTGGCAACTGAAATGTCTGCTCAGGTCTTTGAGCTTTCTAGCTGTTGTTTGTCTCTGGGCTCCTTGTAGCTCTAATATAGATGTCTAATTAAGGGATCAACCAAAGAGTTCAGAGGAGTTTATATGCAGATTTGGGGGCTTCTTCTTTCTGACTTCCTCTTTTCTGATGTTTTTCCCTTCAGTTTCCACCTATTCTAGCAGTTCCAAGCTCTGCCTGCTGAGTCCTCAGGCAAATACAACTACGGTTTTCTGCTTGAGTTTTGGCTGTCCAGTAGCATACAGACAGTCCTTGTGAGAAAAGCCATTTAAATATGAATCTTGTCCTTTATGATTCTGCATTTCAAGGATCGAATAATCTATACTTCATTTTTGATTTTAGTCTTCTTCCGGTGCTTTTGAACAGTTGCTTTAAATATTTAGTTAATTGTTTATAATCATCATCTGCAGGAGAGTTAGTCCAATACAAGCCACTGTGTCATAACTAGAGCAGGATCTTCATCAGAAGTTTCTAAGCTGACGAGTGACAGGAGTAGACCTAGGCTTTAAGAAGGTCATTCTGGCAGATGTGTGGTGACCTGTAACAGGGGAGCAAGAATGAAGGTAGGAAGACAAAAGAAGACTATTACCAGAATCTCTGGTAGATAATGGTTGTATAGACTTGATGATGAAAGAGGAGACAGGTCATGACAAGCAATGGATGAGTTTGAGATACATTTTTGGCAAGATTTGGTGATAAGCAGGGAATGAGAAAAAGGGCGAAGTCAAGGATAACTCTCAGATTTCTTGTTTGAAAGACTGGGTGATAACACCATTTACCAAAACAGGGAATACCAGAGAAGGATGAGATTTAGGGCAAAAATCAAATTTCCTTTTGAATGCAAGTCTCAGGATGACAGTAAAATAATTGTCCAGGAAACCATTGAATTTGTAAGTCTGAAGCTCAGGGAAAAGGTCTAATTTAATAGTTCTGGCTGCCACAACTTGAGTGAGATGTACATATGTAGAGGGAAGGAATGCTGCGTAAGGGATTGAGAACTGACAAAAGCTGGTTGGAGCTGGATGCTGACTCTCTGAATTCTAGGTGAAACTACTGGATAGGAGAGGTAAGAGGCCAGCAAAGTAAGCCTACTTATAATTGGGATGTTTAAGGGAGGTTAACTGCAGCTGCTTTTTCTCCCTCTGGATACAGGGTTACAAGGAAGAAAATAACCCAGGTGAATGCTGCGGGAGATGTTTGCCTACAGCTTGCACCATTCGGCTGAGAGGAGGGCAGATCATGACACTGAAGGTAGGAGCAAGCTGAACGCCGGGGTTCCCTCTCATGTCACCATCTTCCTTCCTTTTTTGGACATTTTTCTTCAAGAAAGAGGGACTGAGTTTGGTTCAGTATCAGCTTCTTTTTCCACTTCTTTCTGATTTTGTAAAGAAAAGACAGATGACTTATTGCAGGCACAGAATTTTCCCAATTATTTAGTTATTTTGTTGCTCTTCTTGACAAGAGTGTAATTGGTGTAGGGCCACATGATTTGGAGTTGGTTGATCTTTAAGATTTTCTCTAGCCTTGGGAGTCTGTAAGACTGGACAGGCCGTCAGGGTGGAACGGACTCTGAGCTATGAAGTTGGGACTAGCTGGAGGGGCTGGGAGGTAGTGCCCTTGGTTCATCTTTAGTTCACTCACTGACTAGCCAGTTTGCTGTTGCTGTATCTCAATCCTTTAAGCACTGGTCAGAAGAGTCTACATATTGTCTACTTTAAGCAGCCCTGTTCATAGGATATAAGCTGTAAAACTGAGACTCCACTTCTGGTCTGTGTTCTGGGTGTGGGGGCTTTGTAATACCCCGGCTCATCTCCAGATTGTTTCGTCAGCTCCGTGGGGTCAAGCTCATGGTTTAAGTGGCTCTGTGAACCAAACACTGTCTCTGACTTTACTCTACTCCTCTTTCCTTCCAGCGTGATGAGACCCTCCAAGATGGCTGTGATAGTCACTCCTGTAAGGTCAATGAGATAGGAGAGTATATCTGGGAGAAGAGGGTCGCAAGCTGCCCGCCCTTTGATGAACACAAGTGTCTGGCTGAGGGAGTGAGTACTCATCCTGCTTTCCTCTTTACTGTCTCAATCTCTAAGAATAAGATCCTTCTAAACAGCCTGGATCCTAGCTCTGGCATAATTTCTCAGTGTCCAAGGCAGATCTCTGCCCTACTTGAAGAATCAGTGGGCTTATAAAATCAAAGCCTATGGAGAGATAAAATTCTCCACAATATAGGGTGTTAAAAAAATATTTTCCTTGAGGGAGGCTGACTTTTGATTCTTGAATAGGAAGATGTGAGATCAAACTGATTTCCAGTCTCCCTGGGAATGATGATCCTGATGATCAATTGGAAGAGAATTCAGAGTAATCAAAATTGTTTCAGCCCGGTCGGGTAGGGTGGTCAAGCTGCTCACATTTATGATAGGAAAGCATAGTTTACATCTGGACACTTAAGCCCAGGGCTGTGAGTTCACAGCTAAAAATTGGCCCAGAGTGACCTGAAAGCTGTCCACTCTGTACTGTTTCTGCCTAACCTGTGATTTTGCTGTCTTCTTAGGGTAAAATTATGAAAACTCCAGACACCTGCTGTGACAGATGTGAGTACATTACTATTATCTTGTCCGTTGAAACCCATCAGAGCAAGTCCACCCGCTCTTCGCAGCTTGCTCCTTGAAGCCCATTAGAGCAAGCCCAGTGACTGTTCTTTGGAGTAAGCTGTATTCCAAAAACATATTTCTGACCACTTGTCAGTCATTATGTTCAGTCTTGCAGGGAGCAGCCTCCCCTTCCTGGATGTCATCAGACTGTCCTCTTGATACCCCTTTGAGATGCCCATGGAGTACCCTCTTTCCTCCTGCAAACTCCCTCCTGTCTCTAGCTTCTTACCTGCCTTTCCCCTCATAGTGTCTTTGATTGAACGTAGTCCTGACCTGGGACAATATATTCCCTCTCCAACCAAAGTTTCTTGAAGACAGGCACCTTGGATCTTTGATCTTAGCGGAGTCGACTCTCAACACGTATCTATTCATGAGTGTACTAAAGCTATCTCAAAGAGAAGGGGAAACCACCAGCTGGCTAACAACAGCCCACATGTACTATGGAGGCTGGCCTAAGTTTTCTCCCCCACTTCTTCACTCTGAGCTCCTCTTGACCTTGCCGTCGTGTCATACTGATTGGTTCTCATTGCTCACAGCAGCAGCTTTGGAGACGACACACAAGTCTGCACATTAGACAGTGTACTTCCCATACACGCTTGTGTTCGTGAGCACAAATGACTTTCAGGATCCCAGTGCTAATGCTGAATTTTCTGAATATAGAATTACTTGCCTGGACCAATATTTTTTTAGCCTAGGGTTTATTATTATTTTTTTGTCCTGGGTTTGCAGGTCCATGCTTATTTTCAGGTAGAGAAAGGAAGAGTGAAAACATGAAAACCCTCAGTGTTCAATCATTCCTTCGTTTCTTGATGGCTGACTGTGACAGCCCCTGCCATTGCTGTAACCAAATCTCAGATCGAGGAAACACTCTGAAAGCATGTCTTTCTATGATTCCCATTTGAATGGTTTAAGAATGTGAAGTTAGGAAACCATCAGAGGAGAAGAATTCTCTCTAGGCACACTGCATGTGGAATTTGGTTAAGGGACCATTATCTTCAAAAGCACCACAAAGGGCCTTTGTTGATCAATGTATTCAAGAGACTTTGAGATCCTTAATGAGGACAATAAGCCAGCCTCAGGGATTTAAATCCACAGCAATATAATATAGTACGTTGACCTAAATATGTTTTTCTTATTCATCCTTTTAAGGTAATTGGCAGGCTTTCCCTTTACAATGAAATTATCTGGAAATTGGGAGGCAGATTAATATGTAGTTAGGGTTGATTTAGATTTGGGGTCATTTAAGGACAGAAAACTCCCAGTGTTCAGATTGGAATGGTAAGCTAGCATTAAATTTTTGAATTCCCAGTGGGCCAAGTAGAGATTCCGACCTGAATGCCACTAACTCCTGTGCGAAAGGAAACCCATGTCAGCAACCCGGAGTCAGCAGTACCAAAGAGAGGCCTTCACAAAGGTGCCTGGGGATCTTCTCGGTCCCCACAGAGGCAGGCTGTGCCCTTATATCACCATGACTTTGCCTTTCCTCTTACCCCAAGGGAGGGATGAATACATAGTAATTATATTTATTGGCTACTTCATTGCCCATTAGCTTCTGAATGTAGTTACAAGCACAAGAGGGTTGCTTTAGCCATTTTGGTTTTTAGAGTCTACCATGATATAAAGGCAAGTCTTCCTCATTTTACATCACCATAGCACAGTGAATTTAGGCTCTTCCTGCAATTAAAACTGTACCATTAAGTAAGTCCAGCAATAACTGTATCTCTGCATATATGGGGCCAGGAACGGCCTAGGTGAACCAGGATAACTGAATTCCCTCCATGTGGCCAGCTTTGGTTATTTGGTTACTGTGAAAGGGACCTAGTTCCAGTCCAGTGAGGGCACTGGGGCTGAAGAGTGTCCTGTAGAACCCCAGCCAGTCCTCAAGTTTCACCTTTCACCTGTCCTATAGGTGAGGTGCCCGAGTGTAAAGACATCACTGCCCGCCTGCAGTATGTCAAGGTGGGAAGCTGTAAGTCCGAAGTAGAGGTGGACATCCACTACTGCCAGGTAAGGGCTCTGCTTCAGTAAGGCCTGGGTGGAGAGGGCTGAGCCTTCCCCATGCTTGGATACATCTTAGTTACATTCTAGAAGGATCTGGAAAATTCACAGGGAGGAGAAGGGAAATAAACTGGAAGCATTTCTTTTTTAAAGTAAATGTCTTATTGAAGTAACTGGGAAGTTTTGACTACAGGAAAAACAAAAATGGAGGAAAGACTCAACAAATCCTTTAAAGAGAATGGAGAGTTATTTATGCAAGATGGAGGCTACATTTCCTGAAGATCAATCAAACATATATAAAAATTCCCTGCATAAAACATGCATAATCAGGCATAAAACATTTTATGCATTAACGTGCATAAAAATTACAGCCGGAGGGATGTGGGTGTGATATTATTGCTGTAAAGTGGAGGACGTGTCAGATGTCCCTCTGACCTCCCTTTACAAATTGCCCAGCTGTCCTGAGTGCTTCTGGGTGAGATCAGACTTGCCTTGCTTGGAGGGGTCGGGGAGAAAGCAGGCAGCCCCAGAGCCCTGCCTAGGCTGGGACTTCCCACCATTGTGAATCCCCCATCTTCCTTTGCTTTCTTTCAGGGCAAATGTGCCAGCAAAGCCATGTACTCCATTGACATCGAGGATGTGCAGGACCAGTGCTCCTGCTGCTCTCCGACACGGACGGAGCCCATGCGGGTGCCCCTGCTCTGCACCAATGGCTCTGTTGTGTACCATGAGGTTCTCAACGCCATGCAGTGCAAATGTTCTCCCAGGAAGTGCAGCAAGTGAGGCTGCTGCAGCTGCATGGGTGCCTGCTGCTGCCTGCCTTGGCCTGACAGGCCAGAGCGCTGCCAGTCCTCTGCCTGTTCTGCTCTTGTGCCCTTCTGGGCCCACAATAAAGGCTCAACTCTCATCTTGCAAAAGGCTGCTGGTGCACTGTGTCTTAGGGCTGAGATGGCAACTGTGGGCAGGGGCTGAGTTCTGAGACTGGTTCTGAGGGAGGAAGGCCTTCAGGCCCCATTGCAAGCCTCAGCATCAGTGCAAGATACTGCCAACCTCTGGGAAAAAGTGATGCCTTTGCCTCCAGGGGTGGGAAAGGCATAGTGTTGGGTAGGCCTCTTCCAAAACTCAGCCCAAAGTAAAAGCAATTTTCCCAGGAACACTGGGTTCTCTAATCTCTGAATGGAGGGGCTTCTGAGCATAGCAGAGGCGTGGGCCCTGGAGCCAGGCTCCTGCTGAGATAGATACTATTGTTGCAATGTGGCTGGCAATGTGGAGAAGGTGTCTGGCCAGGTGTGCAAGGATTTCTCTGAGCCCGTGGCTCATAGATTTTCTGGTACCCATAGTGGCCCCTGTGGGAGGGAGAGGCGCTGAGGACTGAGGGGACCTGGAAACAGGGTGCTGGCAGGTGCAGCAGTGTGGTCCCCCAACTCAGCCTGAGGGCATGAGCCCCAGACTTGGAGGCAGACCTGGGCTCCGCATATGGCCCTCGCTCAGCAGTGTGGCCTCAAACAAGATCCTTAGTAGTTCTTAGGCTGTTTCCTCATTTGGAAAACAGGAATGTTAGTCTCACTCATAAGGGGGTGAAGATAAACAACCTCAGCCTAAAATAAGGCCTGCAAGTCCTTAGGTAACTATAAATTGCTTTATAATCACGTAAGAAGTGGTGAGAAAAGCAGTGGGGAAATCAAGGCTTACAGTGGGAAGTAAGAGACTCTAATGTCAACAGCAGAGCATTAGGGATTTCCTCGGTCATGAAGCCTGGACCAGTTGGGTTTCTTTCAGACTTTATGCTTGATGCCAAGGTCCTACGTACTCTAGACATCCTTCAGTGGAAGAGGAAGTGGTGTAGATAACACCAAACATCACTCTGTCCCCAGATCACTAACTGGTACTATCACCTGCAGTTAGAGATGGTCCTTCCTTAAAATTTATGGAAGAGTTTTCATGTTCATGCTGGCAAGATGGTGGGGACTCTTACTGGGGAGAATGCCCATGAGAAGGAAGGGGATGTCCTGGGTTACAGGAATTTGATGAAGAATTGATTTTCATTCCAAATACTTTTGACACAGGAGAGACTCAACTCACTGAAAGTACTGGATGATGGAGCCGAAAGGGACTTAGACATCATCTATCTAGTCCACTGTCCCTCCTCCACTCCTTTACAAAGGATGAAAGCAGCTCAGAGAACTCAAGTGACTTGCCAAAGGTCATAACTGCTGGGTGGCAGAGCCTGGGTAAGAGCTCCCAGGCCACTCCATCAGAGCCACACGATCCCTGTTGCTTACATGCTTCCCTTGCTGACATGGGGACCAGTGGCTGCTGCATCCCTGAGTTTCCACCACTTCTGTTATTGCCTGAGCTTAACCTCAAGAGAAGCCACATTACAGGAAAATGGCATAGATTATGCTGAGTAGGTTTGGTGGAGAGTTTAGTGGGCAAAGGGGAGGAAGAATGGATAGAAGTTTTATATAACTACTCAATAATTCAAAGGTTGCTGTTGCTGTCTCTCCATCTATCACCCCACTCCCAATTTTGGGTAGCCTCTAAGGTCTCTTTTGGTAGGAAACCAGATCCAGGGACAGGGAATTAACTGTCACTCTTCTGCCTGATTGCCTAACACTCTAGCTGGGGACAAGGTGTTATTGGAGGCATCAGCCCCAGAGAAATTCAGCAGGAAGGCTACCTCTGCAGCATAGGTCATTGATTTTCCAACTGCCTGTGTCTTGCTAGCTTGAATTTGTCACGTTTACTGATATGACACTTTACCATCAAGAAAAAAGCTGAATTGGAAAACTGCACATTTTGATTATTTAAAAAAACCCCAAAACAATGGAAGGGAGCTGGGTAAAAAACGATACTTCCTGGTGGAGGTAGTGTGCGCAGGGCAGCATCTTGGCAATCTTCCTTTATTTACAGGTATTCCCAAGGTGCAATCTGCATATGGTTTCAGGCACCCTGTTTTTTTACTCACCCTCAGACCAGGCAAGACAGAGTGCCCCAAAGTGGATGTTTTAAAAGGGAGTCTCAAGGAAGGAGTATACAGGGACTAAGAAACTGCTGGAGGGAAAGAAGAAAGGGAATGAATGAAGGAGCAACGGTGAACATTTTTTAATCGTTTCGGGATTGAAAGGACATGAGAACGGTCCCTGGAAGTAGGGAGAAAGGTGTTGTTAGGGACAGAAAGGAGCAGAGTAGCAGAGCGTTATGCCATGGACTCCGGGGCAGGTGGCTTGCTTTGGAATCCTGGGATCCTCCTCTTAGAGGCAAGTTACTTGACATTTAACACTGCAGTGGTCTCATCTGTAAAATGGGCACGCTGCAGTGATTGCCTCATATACGTACTGTTAGGATTAAAATAACTACCATAGGGAAGGCACTGAGAAGGGTGTTGGGCAGAGAGGACGTCCTGTAGAAGCATTAGCCAGAGCTGGTAGTACTTTTAGTGGGCAGAATAAAGCCGTGGGTTGGGACAGCACATCTTGTGGTTTTCCTTCGGCTCTGCCCTCAACTATGGTGTCACTTATTCCCCTTTGCTGCCCCAGGCTCCTTCTCTATAAAGTGGAATCATGACCAGCCTACCTTATCAATATAGGAGAGAAAATCTTCATGCTTGAGGGTCAGTGATCACAAATGGCATACTTGACCTTAAGTAGCACTTCTTCACTTTGGGGCTCCATGGTATTAATGAACTGGTTTTGCTTCTGGGCATCTTGGAGTTGCAGATTCCGTCATCCGGAATGGCCCTTTGGAAGTTTTTTCTCCCACCCCACTGCCCGGGTACCTGCACCATCCCGGGGAGGTAGCACTTCTCTTGCTCTCTGGGGATGGATGTAGCTTTCCCAATCTATGCCCTCAACCCTCCTTAATCCTCCCAGCGTCTCATGGGGGAGCTCTTATAAAACGGACCCCTCCTCCTGCCTCTGGCAGCCCCTCCTTCTGTTCTGGGGTCCCTTGTGCACCTACTCCCTGCCTCTTCTCCCTTTTGTCCTGCTTAACCTAGGGGAAGGTGAGGACAGCTGGTCTCCAGCTAGTGTGAAGGCAGGTGTGGGGGATCCGCCGTCAAGGGGCTCGCCCCCACTCCTGCCCCTGGGATAACCCCTGGACAGCGGATGACCCTTTGGGGCGGCGGGAAGGAGGCTTTGCTGGCGGGATTGGAAACTAATCAGTAGACAGTTCATGAGATAATCCGGCTGAATTTTTACACTGGAAGCAGGTTGTGGGGCGTCGCCCGGGCCTGGGGGGAGCAGGCAGCGTTTACTGACTCGCCCCTAAGCTCTCGCGGACCCGAGAGAGTCCTGCACTCAACCCGGCTGCGGGACCGCGCTCCTTTCTCGACGCCCGGCTCGCAGGGCCCGGGCGCCCAGAGCGCAGTGGGGAGAGCGGGGCTCGGGCCGCGCGGCGCCGGAGGCCGGGAGGGATGGGGGAGGAGAGGCGGCAGCCGGCGAGGGGCGGGCGCCGGGACGGAGCTGAGCCGCGGTGGAATTAGCCCCGCGGCGGCATAAGCCTGCCCAGAAGCGAGCGGCCGCCGGCCGGCGGGGTCTGCGTCCACGTCATGGCCACTCCCTGGCCGCGCGGTGAGTTTCCCAGCTGGACCCTGGTCCTGGCGTCCGACAGGTGGGAGGAGGGAGGGAGTGAAGGAGGTGGCATCGGAACTTCCACCCTTGGGGACTGGTGACCCCCAAGGGAGTCTGGGCGGAGTGGTGCGGGAAGTTGACCCCGTTTTCCCGGGGTAGGGTCTCTGAGGGACGACTATGTAATTTCTGAGACTTTTTTTTTTTTTTAAATCAAGGAGAGGGAAGGTAGGACAATGGAGGTTTGGGGCGGCCGCTTCTCGGTGATTGGTTATTGATTTCCAATGTTGCCGTTTCTTGTTACAAGTCCTGGGGACTGTTAGCCTAGAGCATCTGAGGGTAAGTAAACAGCCAGGCAGAGTGGGTTTAACTCCGCAACAGTCCGCTGAAGACAGAGCAAATTTGACTTTGGCACCCCTGGAGTGGCCTGTCAGTTTCAGAAATGTCTTCCAGCATCTTACCCCAAACTGCATTCAGGAAGGGTCCCCAGATCAGTCCTTTACACCCCAGGCTGTGGGGAAACCCAGCTATACCTTCCCCAGGAACTTTTCTTAGAAGAAAAGCGAACTGAGGTGGAATATGGAGAAGGAAGCGTTATTCTACTGCTTTTGGGCAGGTCTGACTTTGCCTGGGACAGGGACTTGGTCGGGTGTTGGTGTTCTGTTCCTGGTAATTCTTGAGAGAGGCATGAAGAGGGAGGTGCCTGCTCCTTTGGCATGAACAATGAGCTGAGTGGACTGGGAGGTGGTGTCAGTCACAGGCCTGTTACTTTGTGAGCAGATGTGGAGAAATAATCTCCACCCCGCCCCACCCCCCGGGACCATGTGGAACCTCGCTTGGGCAGAAGGTCCCAATGAGCAAGGTCAGATCTCAGCCCAAAGGCAGGTAGCAGGTGGAGGGAGCATCTCACACAAGGCAAAGGTGCTTCCAGAGGACTGTGGTCCTCTTGGCTCTCCACCTGCCTGGCCTTTGTCCTTGGGACCTGGCATCAGAGCCCCTGCTCAGCTCTGTCGCCCGGGCTCAGCTGCTGGGCATCCAGGGCTCATCCGCTCCTCTCAGTGTGTCTTGCCGCGCACCCAGCATTTCTGGAGCCAAGCACCTGATTCGTTACTTTCCAGCAACTACTTCTGCTCTGAGTTGCTTCTATGTGGGGACCAGAGCCACTTTGCTGGTTTACTGTGGAGGCCGTGTGAGGGGTAAGGGTGGTATCCAAACAAACACCTCTGGTTCTAGTCCAGTTTCTAGGTGTGCCATCTCTTCATCTTCCATTGTGGGGCAAGGCTAGCAGGGTGAGAGGCATTTGGGCCTACTGTGGAGTGTGTCTATAATTTTTTGTAACAAGGGTCTAATTTCCTGGAAAGCAACACTTTCTGTGGGCTGAGAGAAGCCCATCCCACCCTATGCATGACATTGCTAGAGCATATGGATAGCAGGTATTTGACTGCTAGGGACGGTGATCTTGCCTCTAATACACAATAGAATCCATCTGTATTTGTTTAAAAATTGTGTAAAAAATTTCAATAGTTTTTAGGGTACAGGATTTTTTTGGTTACATGGATAAGTTCTTTGGTGGTAAACTCTGAGATTTTAGTGTACCCGTCACCTGAACAGTATACATTGTACCCCGTATGCAGTCTTTTATCCCTTACCCCTCCTCCAACCCTTACCCCCAGAGTCCCCAAGGTCCATGGTATCATTCTTATGCCTTTGCATCCTCATAGCTTAGCTCCCACTTATAAGTGAGAACATATGATATTTAGTTTCCCATTCCTGAGTTACTGCACTTAGAATAATGGCCTCTAGCTCCATTCATTTGTTGCAAAAGACTTACTTTTTTCCTTTTCATGGCTGAGTTGTACTACACACACACACACACACACACACACACACACCACATTTTCTTTATCCACGCATTGGTTAATGGGCACTTAGGTTGACTCCTTATCTTTGTAACTGTGTATTGAGCTGCTGTAAACATGCATATGCATGTGTCTTTTTTATATAATGACTTCATTTTCTTTGGGTAGATATTGCAGTAGTGGGATTGCCGGATCTAATGGTAGTTCTACTTGTAGTTCTTTAAAGAATCTCCATAATGTTTTCCACAGTGGTTGTACTAGTTTACCTTCTCACCAGCAGTGTAAAAGTGTTCCCTTTTCACCACATCCATGCCGGCCTCTATGGTAAGTTTTGACTTTTTAGTTTTAGCCATTCTTGCAGGAGTAAGGTGGTATCTCATTGTGGTTTTCATTTGCATTTCCCTGATGATTAGTGATGCTGAGAGTTTTTTCATGTTTGTTGGCTGTTTATGTATTTTCTATTGAGAAATGTCTATTCTCCATCACTATTCGTAACCAAGTGGTTAGGGAAGGCCTCTCTGAGGAGATGGATTTGAACAGAAATTGCATTAAATGAAGGAATGAGCCAGGCAGATATCTGGAGAATTATCTAGCAAAGGAAGTAAAGGCAAAATAACCCGTGGCAAGGGGATGCTTGGGCTGTGGAGGAATAGTGTGGGGAAGCCAAGTGGCTGCAGCAGAGGGATCAACAGGGAGAGAGATAAGAGCCAGCCAGGTAGCGTGGGTCTTGTGGCTCAGGCCATATGTTCTTGGCATTCAAAGGGAAAGGGAAGACAATGAGTAACATGGCTCTCATTGTCTAATAAGAGGAGACTGGTTCATCTACACTAAATAGCACGAGTTCATGGTGACATTGATGTAAAACATTGCCCGACATAATGAGCTGTATTTTCCTTAGTAGGCTTTTAAAATGAGTATTATTTATCATATGGGCATTTATTATATGATTTTTCATTTTAAAAGAGGGATATTTTTGTTTTATTCTTTTCTGGTCCGTTCTACCCTATTAGGCTTTAAAAAATGCTATTTGAAAACCATGAAATTTATATCATAACTAATTAATAGGTTAAACCTGTAATTCTAAAAGTAGTGACTTAGTCATAGGGAACACTCAATGGCTAATAGTCCATTTGGAGCAGTGACTCTGAGTCTCTTTTTCCTTCCCTGTGTAAGAAAGGAATACACGGCGCTTCCAGCAGGAAGAGTTCTCAGGAAGAATTCTTAATCGCATTTCCATTTGTTATCCTTTTCCTTCAGCTGGAGAACATCCTGTAGCATTGTCTGAGGTGCAGTTCTGCTGCTGACATTCTCTCAGCTTGTGTTTTTATGAAAAATGTCTTTATTTCATCCTTATTTTTGAAAGATACTTCATTGGATATAGATGAATGGTTTTACAGCTTTTTGTCCACCCTCCCCGCCAGCCTTCTGGGTGTCACTCTTTTGGTCCTTCATTGTTTTGATGAGAAGATAGCCTAAATTCATATTTACATATTCTTCATTATCTTATTAATGTATAATCTCTTTTTAATATGGTAGTGTTCAAGATTTGATATTCAGTTTTGATTGTTAGTAGTTTGACTATGATGTATCTAGGTGTGCTTTTTTTTTTTTAACTTGGGTTTGCTGGACTTCTTAAATCTGTTAACAAGTTTTTGTATTTTATCAAATTTTGAGAGGACTTCAGCCACTATTTATTCAACTATTTTTTATTTTTTATATTTTTTCCTTCTTCAACTATTTTTTGATCTGTTTTTCTTCTCTTTTTTGTGGAGCTCCAGTCACATGAATGTTAGATTGTTTGGTGTTGCCGCACTAGTTCCTGAGGTGCTGTTAAACTTTTCCAGTCTTTAGTCCCCTGCTCTCTAGATTTGATTACTTTTATTGGATCCATCTTTAACTTCACTGATCCTTTCTCTGCCTTCTCCAGTTTGCTGCTAATTCCACCGAGTAGATTTTTCTTTCTCTAATTGTAATTTTTAATTCTAGGAGTTCCATTGAAAAACAGCTTTATTGAGACACAATTCAAATATCACCTGTATCACCTTTAAAGGTGTGCAGTTCGGTGTCTTTTGGTGTATTCACAGAATTGTGCAACCATTGCCACAATCTAGTTTAAAGCATTTGCATTATCCTAAAGAGAAACCTCACACTCAATAGCAGTCACTCATTTTTCCTCCCTCCCCCTAGCCCTTGGCAACTGCAAATCCACTTTCTCTCTCTATGAACTTGCCTGTTCTACACATTTTATGTAAGTGGAACGAGACAATATGTGGCATTTTGTTTCTGTGTTCTTTCACTTATAGTACTTTCGAGGTTCAGGTGTATTGTCACATGTATCAGGACTTCATTCCTTTTTACAGCTGAAGGATATTTCCTTGGGTGGACAGACCACATTTTGTTTATCCATTTGCCAGTTCATGGGCCTTCGTGTGTCCTATTTTTGATTACTATAAATGATACTGCTATGAACTTTCACGTACAAATTTTTGTGTGTACACGCTTTTTATTTTTCTTGGGCATATACCTAGGAGAGGAGTTGCTGGGTCATAAGTTTAACTTTGACTATGAGACTATTTTCCAAAGTGGCTGTGTGTCCTGTTTTTGATTACCATAAATGATATTGCTGTGAACTTTCAAGTACAAGTTTTTGTGTGTACATGCTTTTTATTTTTCTTGGGCATATACCTAGGAGAGGAATTGCTGGGTCATAAGTTCAACTTTGACTGTGAGACTATTTTCCAAAGTGGCTGTACCATTTTACATTCCCACCAGCAATTTAGGAGGGTTCTGATTTCTCCACAAACTCACCAGCAGTTGTTTTTATTCATCTTTTTGATTATCGCCATTCTCATGTATGTGAAGTAGTATGTTATTGTGATTTTGCATGAACCCAGGAGTGAGACAAGCCTGTCACTGGTGAAGGAAAAGCTCCTCTGCCTGCAAACCTGCAAGCATGCTTAGGCTCCCTAGCTATAGAAGTGTGTGCCTCAGTGATGGGGAGGACCCTCCAGTTGCACGGTTTCTGTGTGGCTCTTCCACTTCTAAAACATGTTAGAAAATTGATCATAATGCCAGTTTAGGAATCAGAGGGGCAGCTGTCCATGGTGGCTTACGCCTTTAATCCCAGCACTTTGGGAGGCCGAGGTGGAAGGATCACGAGGTTAGGAGTTTGAGACCAGCTTGACCAACATGTGAAACCCTGTCTCTACTAAAAACGTACAAAAATTAGCTAGGCATGGTGGCACACGCCTGTAATCACAGCTACTCAGGAGGCTGAGGCAGGAGAATCACTTGAACCCGGGAGACGGAGGTTGCGGTAGGCTGAGATCATGCCACTGCACTCCAGCCTGGGTGACGGAGCAAGACTCCTTCTCAAAAAAAAGAATCAGGGGGGCAGGAATGAGCTCTACAGAATCTAACTAAATTCAAATGCTAAATGCTGCTAAATTTATTGACTTGTGCCTAAATGATTTGATCCAATTTATAGGTGTACTGGAGGCATGCCCACCTTCCATATCAAATGGGAAGGCAAGCATCTTTCTCTAAATTGACAACATCGATATGTGGCATTCCAGGAGGAACCTCAAGGAGCAACAGAATCTGTTGGCCAACTACTGTCACACAGCTCACCATCCATCCATCCATCCATCCATTTAAAAACCATTTAATAAGCATTTACCACATCCCTGCCTTGTCCTGGGTGCTGAAGTGAGATCTCAGAGCCTACTTGGGGAAACAGCTGTGGAAATCTATAACTTTAACACAATATAAGGTGTGAATATGACACACCAAGCTTTTCATTTTTGGTAGGGCCCTGTGATAGACTACTGTCTTACCAAAATCCATGTTCTCCTCTTCTTCCTGAACACACGTCTCGATCTTATTTCCTAGCCCCCCTTGCAATTGGTTTTGACACTGAATTTTATCCAGAGGAATCTGAACAGTGACATGTGCTACTCTGGCCTGGTCCCTGGAAGCCTTCCAGGCCTGTTCCTCCGTGCTCTTTCTACCTTTTAGAAAACAGGCATGGCAGCTTTCAGGGCCACCTTGGAAGTCATAGTTAAAGTTAGCAGAGCCTCCATCACACTGAGTTTCTAAAAAGCAATGTGCAAAAGAGCCATCCCACCAAATTGTTTACCCACTTAGAACTATTACTTTAGCAAGAAATGAACTGTTATTATATCTTATTCTCATTTATTTTTTAGTCTATGTGTTATATCAGCTAGCTGGGCATTACTCCAACTCGTATGGTATCCTTCACCATCAGTGTGGATAATAATAAACTACTTATAAGAGATTAACTCGGTCCACTGAGAGACTGTTCATGTGAAATCCCCATACTTCAAAGCCTTGCTCAACAGAGCCTCTCCCAATTTTCCACCAACCTAACAGATTTAACCCCCCTCACACTTCTGCATACCACAGGTGGGGAGAGAAACTCAAAGGCAGGGATGGATATAATTCATCTTTGATCCATACTGCAGCCTGACACATGGTAGGTGCTCAATGAATGGGTGTTTCATTGAGTAGGTGCTCACATTGAAATGTTGAAAAGAGGAGCAGAGAGACACCTCTAGGCAAAGTCATCTCTTCTGTGCTTTGTGGTTTAGAATTCTGGAGCTTTTGATTATGTTGAATCAAGTATTCTTGAGGAAACAAAGTTATTTTTTAAAGAAAAGTCTTGGCCTTGGTTACAGGTGCTCCTGTGGCCTACCTCAGGACAAGAAATAAGGTTGGGATCTTAGCTTATCTTAATAAATAAGAAAAAAAACAGGCCAGATGTGGTGGCTCACACCTATAATCATAGCACTTTGGGAGGCCAAGGAGGGTGGCAGATTATCTGAGGTCAAGAGTTTGAGACCAGCCTGGCCAACCATGGCCAACATGGTGAAACCCCATCACTACTAAAAATACAAAAATTAGCCAGGCATCTAGCTGTAATCCCAGCTACTTGGGAGGCAGAAGAATCACTTGAACCCAGGAGGTGGAGGTTGCAGTGAGCCGAGATTGCACCACTGCACTCTAGCCTGGGCAACAGAGTGAGACTCTTTCAAAAATAAATGAATAAATAAAATAAAATAAAATAATTACTTTTTTAAAAAAGTGTGAAGATCACTTTTGAATTGACATCAGAAAGTCCTGTTATTTTTGGCCCTTGCCAATAATCTAAATTTGAAACTATTTGCTAATGAAATACCTTTTGATTAAAAACCTGACTGTCATGAACCTCTGCTTCCAGAAATAATGGAATAACTGGTCCTGGTATGACAGACATTCTGTCATACATTATAAAACTGGAGAAAATATGTAAGTCAATTATTTTCAGGCACTGAACGACAACCAGCACGGAAGTACAATCCCTAAGAGAACAGAAATTTAGCCCTCTCAGTGCAGGCTATTTACTGGGGTCCAGGGATCTGGAGTCTATGTGGAGGAAAGGATCCCACTGAACTGAGGAGATAGAGATAAAAATTTGGAGCAGCTTAAATGGCTGGAAATTATGGGGAGGAACACAAGAGAGGAGGAACGTATGTGAAAGGAGGTGCCCAGAGTTCTCTTTGGGGACCCTTCATGAGTCCCTGGCTAAGAGTGAGGCTTCGCATGTACGGGGTGAGAAACATGAAGTTTGCCAGAGAGAAGCTGCTACAGCACTGAGATCAGAACAGAAATGCTAGAGGTGAACGGTTCTGGGAGATGTTGGGAGTCCTTCCCAGCCAGAGTGGCAAGACCTCATGACCGTGTCCTGACACATGTGTTCTAACACTCCAGGCATGTAGCTGAGGCCCCCAGGGGCTTTGTTTTAGGAGTCAGAACCACACGGTAGAGAAAAATTTACTCTGGATGGTCCCTGAAGAACACTAAGACCAACCTTGAAAAGATCAATAGGGAAGACAGAGTTTAGAGATTGAACCCTACCGGATTACAGCATCTTGAGAAATACCTTGGATTTTCCACAACATACCCTAACAATAACAACAAACACCTACGTAAGCACAAAGCGACCAGCCAGTAATTGAGCTCCCTGCTAGAAAGTAAAAAGAAAAAAAAAATTTCTAACCCTCTTGATAGGAAGATAATGTTGTATCATTCACAATGTACAGTATACCATACAACTTGCTAGACATACAAAGAAATAGAAATAAGTGACCCATGAAAAAGAGACCACCACCACCACCACCACCAAACCAAAATGAAAAGGCAGCCAATGAGGTGAAAGAAAATATCTGTGAACCCTATGTCAGATAAGAAGTTAATACTCACAATATATAAGGAACTCACACAACCCAATAGCCAAAATACAGATAACCCAATTAAAAAATAGGCAGACGATCCAGAGAAGACATAAAAATGGCCAACAAGTATATAAAAAGGTGCTTGACATCACCAGTCATCAGGGAAATGCAAATTAAAACTACAATGAGATATCATCTCATACCTGTTAAGATAGCTATTATAAAAAAGAGGTAACTCTTTGAAAAAATGTAGAGAAAAAGGAGCCTTCATACACTGTTGGTGTGAATGTAGCCTTCATACACTGTTGGTGCGAATACAGTCATTGTGGAAAACAGTTTGAAGCTGCTAAAGAAATTAAAAAATGGAATGACCATATGACCCAGCAGTTTCTCTTCTGGGTTTATACTGAAGGAAGTAAAATTACTACCTGGTAAAGATATCTGCTCTGCCATCTTCGTTGAAACATTATTCACAGTAGTCAAGATATGGAAACAACCTAAGTGTCCATCACTTTGTGGTATAGAATTCTGGAGCTTTGATTATGTTGCATCCAAGTAAATATTCTATGAAAATAAAATTCTAGGCCGGGCGTTGTGGCTCACACCTGTAATCCCAGCACTTTGGGAGGCCGAGGAGGGTGGATCATGATGAGGTCATGAGTTCAAGACCAGCCTGGCCAAGCTGATGAAACCCTGTCTCTATTGAAAATACAAAAAATTAGCCACACATGGTGGCGGATGCCTGTAATCCCAGCTACTCAGGAGGCTGAGGCAGGAGAATTGCTTGAACCTGGGCAGCAGAGGTTGCAGTGAGTTGAGATTGTGCCACTGCACTCCAGCCTGAGCAATAGAGTGAGACTCCATCTCAGAAAAAACAAAAAACAAACAAAAAATAAATAATTCTATAAAAATTCTGGAGCTTTGATTATGTTGAATTCAACTCGAGAGTCACATACAGAGAATGAAGTTGGACCCTTTCCTGACTCATACATAAAAATTAATTCAAAGTGAATTGTAGCTCTAAATATAATAGCTAAATCTATAAAACTGGAAGACAGCATAGGAGTAAATCCTCACAACCTTGGTTTAGGTGATGTTTTCTTAATGTTACACCAAAAAACAAGCCATCTGTCTCAGTTTGCTCACTCCTAACAAAATGCTAGATACTGGCTCACTTATGAAGCACAGAAATTTATTTCTTACACTTCTCTAGGTTGGGAAGTCCAGGATCAAGGTGTCAGCATTCAGTGTCTGGTGACAGCTGCTGCTGCTCCATGCTTCCAAGATGGCACTTTGTTTTTGTGTCCTTACATGGGAGGAGAAGGGTAAAAACTAGGAGAGGGTCTAGCCAGTTACTTCGAGCCCTTTTATAATGGTACTAATCCATTTGTGAAGGCAGAGCCCTCATGACTTAATCACTTCCCAGAGGGACCCACTTCTTAATTCTGCTGCATCGGAGTTAAGTTTCAACGTGAATTTTGGAAGAGACACAAATAGTCAAACCATAACACATCAAAGAAAGAATAGACAAAATGGACTTCATAAAAATTAAAAATGCTCCAAAAGAGCATTTTCGGTTGCAGGTGCTTTTCTTGACACCATCAAGAAAATTGAACAGACAACCTACAGAATGGGAGAAAATATTTGTAAGTCATATATCAGACAACGGACTTCTATCTGGAATATAGAAATAACTTATAATTCGACAATAAAGGGATGAACCTAATTTTAAAATCAGCAAAGGCTCTGAACAGACATTTCTTCAAAGAAGATATTCAAATGGCTAAAATAAGCACATAAAACAATGTTCAACATCATTAGTCATTAGGGAACTATAAATCCACCCAAATGGTGGTGCTTCTTTCTTCTAATATTTCAAGATCTGTGACTAGATCTGTGCTCACTGTTTTGATTCTGTTAGTGATTCTCTAGTCCAGTGGTCTCAATCCTGGTTATACCATAGAATCACCCCAGACAAATTAAGTCCAAATCCCTGGAGGTGAAACCCAGACATCAATATTTTAACCTTTTTGGATGATTCCAATGAATATCCAAGGTTGAGAACTACTCTGTGTCCCCATTTGTCTTTTTCCAATTGCAGAATCCTAGTATTTTAAGTCTGGCTTCCCATGGCAGGCTCTTTCTCCCCACAGAATAGGTCTTGTATGTTTCTGTGCCCTTCTCCAGAACTTCTTTTTGCCCAGTTTTGTTCTTTGGGATATGGTGACCATAACTTCACAGATGCTCAAATGAGGACATATCCTGGTTTTAAGTAAGAGCGATCTGCATTTGGCTAGGTCACAGTAGCTTGATGGAAGAGAAGTTATGAGAAAATAAAAAATGTATCCCTCAAGTTTCCCCCCCAACTAATTATTATGGTATCTCCAGTCACCCTTGAAGTCTGACCCAGTAATAATGGGAGTCCCTAGGGGTGTCTTCAGTGCATTGACGAACAATTCTCTCAACTTTTACATGGTATTACCATTGTGGTGGATATTCACTATTGAAATTCCTTTGAAATAGTAATAATTGAAAGATTATTATGTACTAGGCCAGATGATCAGGGCTTAGGATACAGTGATGAACAAGATGGGTGCTACTGTCTGAGGCAGTGTGCAACCAGCCCATTAAGCTCACCATCTGTACAATATGAATTTACTCATGCCAGTTAAAAAAGCTATAACAGAGGCATTTTCTGAGTACTTTTCTACAGATTATAAATAAATATATTTGGGATATTTTATAAAATTCTCAGGATTGTTCCTATCCCTCACGTCTGCTGCATCCTTCTATAACCCCCAGCATCTCACCCAGTTCCAAAGGCCTCAGCAGGCTGAGAGTGGGAGCTATGATTGGAAGAGCTGTTTTAGGCTTTAACCTCAGTCCCCGTCCATTTTGGGTAGGAGAAAGCTGTTCCTTCTTTGGAGAGATGAGAATGAGAAAGACATCATCAATCTTGGCTACACCCAGGAGGAAGAGATGGGAGATGTTTATGGGTGGTGGAGAGGGATGAGGGACATGGAGGAAACCCACTGAGTACACCCAGGATGTCAATGGAAGAGCAGACAGAGCAAATCTTCTGCTAAACAGGTGACGATTAATGGGCAAACAGACCAGTTTTGACCAATTTTGTATTGTAGACTGGCTGCTTCCTCATGACTTACAAGGAGGGGCATTTGTACCTTAATCTCATCAGCCACACTCCAAACCACATTGTAGGATGGGCTGCCAATGAGTAGGTTTCATTTAGGCAACTCACACAGTTTGTAGATTTTGTCATTGAGGGAAGTACTTCCTGAAATGAATTTCTTATTCAATTCATTCTCAATAAGGTAATTCTCTCTTATTCTTAATTTCTTGGTCTTAACTGTTAGGGTCTTGGGTCTGAGCAGTGACTACAAATGCTATTTGTAAAAAAGGTCTTTTTAAAGGGTGAGGGATGTTAAGAATGTCCATTCAGGAAGGGATTTACCAAGTAATTTGGCCATTTTTCTTCCTTTTGCACAGCATTGCTTAGTGGTGAAAAGTGTGGACTGTGAGTGTGCTGGTGATCTTGGACAACTCACCTGGTCTCTCTCTCTGTGCTTCGGTTTCCTCATCAGTAAAATGGTGACAACAATGGTACCTATCTCACAGGGTTATTATGAAGATTGCAGAAATTGGTACACGTAAAGTATTTAAAACAGTGTCTGACCCATGTAAGAAGGTGTGAGCGATTAGTGTTGTAGTTGTTAGTAGGGCAGTTCTATCATCAGTTCAGCACAAGGAATCTATCCTGTTTCAAAATTCACTCATAAGAAAGGATTCCTCAATTCCCTACATCGTCACCTCAGAAAGCTTTTAGAGCTCTTATTGCGTCCAGAGCCCTGTGCTAGGAATACAAAGATATAAAAGGCAAATCTTCTGAACTTCTAGAGGACTTTCTTCAGTGGTTAGGGAAGTCTTGGTATAGGGGTAGGACTTTAGCTGGGTAGGACTTAGATTAGTGGAGAGGACATTCCAAACAGAAGTAACTGCATAGGCACAAAGCAAGCATCAGTTTGGGGACAGATTTGATTAAAGAGGAATGTTCTTAAAGGGATTTGGCAGCAGAGACATGTAACAGCCAGCTGTGTGTGGAAGTCTTTGAATGCCAAGTTGTTTGTAAGCCTCAGGACAATGGAAGTTTCGAGTAGCAGTGTGACCAGTGAAATAAAATTTTGTGAATTTTATAAAGGGTACCTGTATCAGAAAAGCAGTTAGGAATCTGTCCATCCTTTCTAGACACAGGGCCACAAAAAATAAAAAATAATTAAAAAAATGAATCTGTCCATCCATTTATTCACCCACCCACCCGTCCACCCATCCATTTATCCATCCTTCTCCTGGCACTCAGTTTATCCTCACTACAGCCAGGGCCATCTTTCTCATGCATCTAATTATGTGGTTCTCTTGCTTAAAATCCTTTAACGTTATTATAAATTGTGAACCTTGTTAACTGAGTGGGATTTGGGGTCATTGCAGGGTCAGGGAGAGAGGTTTAGAGGCAGAAGGGCAAATAATTCCAAAGACCAAAGAAACAAAAAAGCCGGTCACCTTCTGGGAGCTGCAGGCAGTTCATTCTCTCTGGAGGTTTCTGTGTGTGTGTGGCTGTGTGTGCACAAGTGAAGAATCACTGGCAGGAGATGACATTGGGAAGGTTGACAAGAAAGATGCTAAAGGGCCTTATAGGCCATGTTAAAAAGTGTGCACTATACACCAGACAGGGCCCTTTCTGTGTCCCTCAAATCCCACCAGGTAGCTGGCCTCCTTTGAGGACTCTACTCTGGACAGAAAAGGAGAGTAAGGAGGCTGGTGGTCCTTGCTCTCAGGAGGGCCATGATCCCAACCAGCCAAGCCTGAGGTCCATTGTAATGGATCATACAAATCACTGTCTTTCTCCCTGGAGTCTCCTTTCCTCCCTTGCCCATTGGCAGATGCCTAGTTAACTCCTCTAGATGCGTGCAAAAACCATGTCCTCTGGGAACCTCCCTGACAGCTCTAGGCAGAGCTGAGGGCTTCTGCTTCCATGGGCCCTTCTTCATACTTCCACGTTGACTCTCCTCCTATTCAGTTATCTCCTTGTTAGTCTTTCTTCCTCACTAGTCTACCTTCTTTTCTTATTAGTTGCTTTCCTACCAGTCTTCCATCCTTACTAGTCTATCTTTCCTTACTAGCCTACCTTCTTTCCTTATAAGTCTTCCTTCTTTGTGATTTCTAGGGCTTGATGGAAGGAACCACATTCTGTTTAGCTTTAATTCCCAATGTTTTATACAATGCCTGGCAAGTTAAATGGGTCTGCAATGAATGAACAGAGATGTGAAATATTGCTTATATATGATCTCCACCCCAATCTCCCAAAGAATACTCCATTGCTGTGCTTGGACCCTGGCATAATGGTGTGTGCAATGAGGGTATAGGGGAAGGCCAGCACCGGATGAGTGCTGGGAGATGAAGTGGTCCAGACAGGGAGGTGTGGACTCGATCATGAAAGACCCCGTGTGTTATGTTAGACAATTTGGTCTTCATCCTAAGAAGAGTGGGAAGTCCCAGAATGAGAATAACTTGGTCAGATTATTTCAAAATGGTAATGGTAGTTGCAGTGTGAGTCCAGGATGGGAGAGAAGCAAGATTAGCAATAGGGAGCCAGCTTGCTTGTATCAGAGGGGAACAAGGTGAGGATGCAAACTGTGGTGGTGGCTTCATCAGGAAAGGGGAGCGTGAGCACTGTAGAGAGGGCTAATTCTGAGCCAAGGTTATAAAACAAGCAGAACCCAAGAGGCACATTTGCAAATGGGTGTGTGTGTGTGTGTGTGTGTGTGTGTGTGTGTGTGTGTTTAGGGAGGCAACTGGAAAGCAGTCCTGTTACCGTGGCTGTATGCAGAGGCTGAGGGAGGTGCTGTGCCTGAGTCTCAAATTTTGGCTATTGTCCTGGGTCCAATTCATACAGGAAGCAGGGTGAGACCTGGGTGTAAATGTTGATCCTATCTGGAATGAGGTGCCCAGGGCACTCGAGGAGGGGTCCAGGGGGAGGGCCTTCAAATCTGAAAGCACCCAGGGCTCTCTGAGGCTCTTACCAAGGTGTGCCTTCAGCATGACCGTGGCTGCCTAGATCCTGGTGCTAGCCTGGGAGAGTGCGGATGCTCTGTTTCCCCGCAGGGCAGCCCTGGGCCTGTCTGGTTTTGCTGGAAGCAGTGGCTTTGGGAGGTTGGAGTTGGAGCTGGCCCTTCATTTCAGGGCCCTTCATACTTCAGCAGCCAGGAGTTAGGAATGAGACAGTAATGATGCCAAGAGGGAAACCAGAGGAAAAGCCCAACCACCTGGAAGTCCAGCTTCCTCAGGACACCTCCTCCTGCTGCTGCTGGTCTCTCTTGGAGGCTCTGGAAGCTGCCTGGGGCCCTGCTGACTCACCTTGCCCCCAACGCCATGCCTAGTGAACTCACCTCCTGCCCTTTCTCTGCACAATCTGGCCCTGTCTTGCTCCTGACTGTGTCTCCTGGTCTCCTTGACTTTGGTGTTTCCAGTCGGCTACACGCCCAAGCTTCTTTCACTCTCACTAGCTCTCCACGTTCTGCACTTGCCCGGTCCCCTGTTCAGAAGGGCCTTTCTAGCTCTCTACCTATGCAGTGGCCTTAGAAGTTTCCTGCCAGACTGTCTGGGGGTGTAGCATGATTTAGAGGTCCCAGCTAGAACTCATGCCTCTCAGCCCCGCTCCCCTCACTCTGTTAGAGATGATGCCTTCAGGCTATGACCTCTGCCCCATCAGCATGAGGGCTCCTGCTATCTGCAGAGCCTTTTAACGTTTTCAATATGCTTTTTATCAGTATAATCTCAGGACATCAGCATGGGCTGTTTGTACTTTGGTGTAAATGAGCTAATTAGCAAGAAAGCCAGTTGTTAAATGATGAAATGGGTGTTGGATGACCCTGAGGGTGGATGGACAGTGGCGGGGGTGGGGTGGGGTGGGGGGGGATAGAAGCTGAGGAGGGGCTTCGGGCAGGCTCAGGAAGGAGATTTCGGAAGGGTTGGTGCAGGGAGACTCTGAAAACAAGCTCTACCTATTTTTTCATTGAGATTTGGGCCTCTCCATCCTTCAGTTTCTGCTCTTTTCCCTCAACATTTCTGATCCTGCCCCTTCTTCATCTCCCTCTGTAGAGTGACCTAAGGTACCTGCAGTCCTGCGAGGTGGTGAGGTTGGCTCCAGTTAGAAGAGACAGAGGTCTTGCCTGAGGCCACTGATAGAAAATAGCCAAGACTACCTAAAGGATTGAAAAGGGTGTGGTCATTCCTGATGAGGAAATCCACTTGTGTTAACGGTGGGGACAGACAGCCCGTGCTTCTCCTGCTTAGTCTGGGGGAAGCTTCCAGGAGGAAGTAGGTGGTGAGCAGGCAGTGGGGTGGGAGAGAAAGGGAATTCCAGGGACTTGAAGCAGAGCAGCTGGAGTGAAGTGGAGAAGAGACAGATGACGGAGGCAGCACAGAAGTCCTGAAGTAGGCTTGGATAATTGTCCTGTGCATTTTTCGTAGCTCACGTACTTCCAAGGAATGTTATTTTTTTCCTCTTACTGTATCATCTCACTCACTTTATGAGGAAAAGATGTAATAATGACACCCTCCCCCTAATCATGGAAGTAAAAACTAAGCTCAGAGAAAATGCATTCTTTTCCCAAAATTGTGGCAGTGTAATGACCAGGAAGGAGGCAGGAGTCCCTGGCTTCGTGGGCTTGCCTTGGGGCAGGGTGCTGGTGGTGAAGGCTTCCTCCGACAACACCAAGACAAACACCACGTGGGTCCTTGTGACCTGCACCTCCTCCCAGTCCTGCACCACGCAGCTTGTGGAACCTTACTTACATCTGGGTTGGAAGGAAATTAGCTTTGCTAGTAGTGTTTGAATATTCCCACCTTACACCTTGATGAGCAGCTTTTTGAAACAAGAATGGATTGCTTTGGACTTTCTGGGTCCCTAAGGATCAAAATAGCAGGTGGCCTGCAACTAGATGAAGAGTGGGTCGGGAAGCATGGTCCAGGCAGAGGGAAGAGTGCATGTAGGATGCTGGGCTGGGGAGCGTGCTGTGCTAGGGCAAAGCTGTATGGCGGAACCCCCCAGGAGAGAGGGGGTGGAGACTGGCGGGCAATATGCAGGGTCACAGCCCCAGAGCCATGGGAGCCCCCGAAGTTTCTGCTCTTGAGGGTGTCACGGCCAGATGGACGTTTTGTAAGGGCCCCTGGCCGCCTTGTGGGGAACAGGGACAGGGAGCAGGGAGACCTGTTAGGAAGGCATCGCGTCCTCCAGGTGAAGGAGGCCAAGAGCCGGCACTAGGGTGGGACTCATGGAGGGGTGAAGAACAGAGGGCTTTGGCAGATATTTCAGGGGTACAGTTTGTAGGACTGGTGCCAGGTTGGATATGGGGCATGAGGAAAAAAGGCTATCAAAGCTGCTTCTAGATTTCTGGTTCATCGACTGAGTGTGGGGTGAAGCATTTGCAGGAGCAGGAGCTGCTGAAAAAGAATTCTGTTTTGGAGTAGACCATACATTTGGATTTGGGCATGTTGACTTTGAGGGGCTGGGCAACATCCGAGTGTAGAAGCCAAGCAGGCAGCAGGCAGGGCAATGTGTGGACCTGGTGCATGTAGGAGAGCAAGGTGTCGTCAGCAAGAGGTGACGATGAGGGTCTCTGGAGTGGATGAAAGTGCCAGGGAGAGAGTCGGAGCCTGGAGAAAGGCCCAGGCCCCAGCCTTGGGAACATCCAGCTCCTCAGGCCAGAGATGGGTAAGGCATGCCCCCACCTTCACAGCATCGTTGTCATCAACACCCAAGGACCTGCTGTTCAAGGCAGCATGGAAGGAGAGCCGAGGCAACGGTGAGGGACGGAAAGATTCTTTCCCAGTGGGTGACATGTTCCACAGGCTGTGTACAACAGCCTTTACTTCTCATTGACCTCATTCACCTCTTCTAAGCTTCTTAGGGAGTTCTCGAGGCGCGTGCTCACCTGCCCCACCCTTCCTGAGGGCAGGTGTCACTCATGTTCCCCTCCGCCTCTCAGGTGTGAAGCCGGCTCTCTTGTGTCTCTCCACATCTGTGTGTTTATTGCCTGGAGTGCTTCTCCAGCGCTGGGACGGCTGAACCATGTTGTGTGCTCTAATCACTTGTGGGGAGAAGGAGTGAAGGGAAGCAGAGTCCCTAGGCGGCCAGATCCGTGTGTCAGAGAGCGAGGTGGGGGAGCAGTTGTGATGGCTAGTGAAGGCCCTGAATGCCAGCCTCAGACTCCAGGTGTCACCTTTAGGGGATGGTGCTTCCTGGACAGCAGCTGAACCAAAGCTTTGCATTGCTCCGGAATCTGAGCTGCCCTGAGCCACTGGTGCAAATCTGAATGCTGCTACCAGGGCAAGGTGAGCATCGCCTTTATCATGTGCCCCAGCGATGTATCCAGTGGCCTTGGGCTTTTCAGACATGTCTCTAGAGGTTTTGAGGTCTTCTCTGGGATAGAGTCCTTCTGTTCCAAGTTCTGTTCTCAGGCACTTTGGGGGTGGGTATGCAGAAAGACTCAAGGGAAGTGGGAGGAGGCAAGATTGGGCTTAAGGAGGAAGCCCCTTTTTTAGAGCCCTGAGCCTGAGCCCTTATCACATGTAAACCAATTCTCAATCAATTTAGTTTATTTTGCCAACATTGAGGATGTGGTTGGGAGAGAGGTCTATGTCTTCCTCCAAAGAGGGCTTCAAGATTTAAAGGCAAAAAGCAGGGTGGAGGGGAAAGAGGGAGGCTGTGGGAATCTGCCTGTTGCAAGAGAAAAGGAGCAGGAAGGGGGATTGTCAATGATGTGTTTGTCTTGCACTTTGGACAAGGTGAATATAGAGTAGCTGCCTGTGGAGCTATCTAGCCTTTTATCTGTAGCTGTCTGCTTAGGAACAAAAGGAAAGACTGCGTCTTGCCTGACTCAGCTTTCGGCTTAATATTTTCCTTTCAGCAGAGTGATATGGGGTCCTGAGTTTTCATTTTCCTCCCACAAGGCGTGCCCACGCCTGCCCTTCCATGCTGTCTCCCTAGGGAGTGCCTCCCCTGCCTCCTGGCTTTTCAGAAGCTACCCACCCTCCAGGACCCAGCTCCGGCTCAATTACCCTGGAAGCCGATGTGGACTTCTGTCTTTCTGGCCCCCCACAGTGTGGACTAGAGCTCACAGTATAGGAAGAAATGATGAAAGCTTTCCTCTGCTGGTCACAATTGTGTTCCCTGCATGTCAGCTCTATCTTCATAAAGCGATTATGTTTCTTAAGTGCAGGGACCCAATGTTCTAGGCCCCCTGAAACTGCATTAGAGGGCTGGGCACCTAAGGGGCAGCTCCGCAAGTTGGCAAAGGGCCAGGAGTTCTGTTTCAACAGACCTGAAGAGATGCCTTTTGTTCATTCATTCACTAAGCAGGTGCTTGGGGCTGAGTTGGAGGCATGGGGTACTACTTCTGCTCACTTGGAGGTTAGAATGCAAACACTAACGATTCTAATCACAGCCTTTGATCACATGCCCTCAGGCTAATCACTGCCCAGGATGCTTTGCAGGCATTATCTCTTGTTCTCATTCTCACTGCAATCCTGCAAGTTTGAGATTCTCATTTTACAGCTGGAGAACAGGCACAAAGAGGTCACAGAGCTGGCAAGTGGCAGAGCTGAGGTTTAAGCCTGGGGCACTGGCTGTGCCGCTTTGCTAGAAAGTGTTTCTCAGAAGGGAGAATAGATTGAGTCTGACCTGCCCTGAGACCTTGGCAACTCACGGTTCCAGTGGGGTCTGTGCAAAGTGCAGCTGGAGTATCTAATCTCGCAGTCCCCTACAATTCTAACGTTCAGTCATTCCACCTTCTGAGGACCTTTCCCTTCAGGGGCAACGCTAATTTTTCTGAAATGGTCCTGCACTCCCTCCGAGAAGATCATACTGGGTAGAGGCAGCAGGTGCATGAGGATGCTGAAAGGACACTGAAGGACAGTCCTTTGCTCAGAGGGCCCTGTTGGTCTGTCCTTGCTGTCTCCCCAAGGGACGTGGGGGCTGGCCAGGGTGCTGGCTGGTGCTGCTGCCACGGGAGAGACCCAAAGCCTAAGCCTTTGGCATTAATTCAAGGTGTCTCTCCAGGCAGTGCCCCCCCACCACCCTGGCTTGCTCCATGCCACCCCTTTCCTGTCTGGGAATTATGAGAGATTATGACAGCCTTGATCCGAAGGAGCTCCTGCTGGTGGCTCCAGGCGGCCGTGTGTGTGTGTGTGTGTGTGTGTGTGTGTGTGTGTGTGTGTGTCTGCAATCAGGGGCCTCACTTACTTTTCCATGCTCCCTCCCCTGGAGCGGGGCCAGTGTGAATCTGGGCTATAGGGACTAACCAGGGAGGCAGCTGTGAAGCAAAGTGGGCTAGTGAGATACTCACTCAGTGTCTCGGGTTTCCTTCATCTGAGGTTTTTTGGCCTCCCTGTCCTTCCCTCTCACAGATATCCCCCTGCTCCTTGGCTCTCCACGCCAGCTATCTGAGGTTTTTTGGCCTCCCTGTCCTTCCCTCTCACAGATATCCCCCTGCTCCCTGGCTCTCCACGCCGGCTGAGCCCTCAGGCAGGGGCCAGAGGGAGCCAGGGCCCCAAACATGGACAGCAGTATCTCAAGATGCCGAGTCCCCGGGCCCCAGGTTGGCAGGGCAGTTCCAGCAGAGATCCTGGCCAGCCCTGCGGTGGAGACAGCCCCCGCAGCAGCTCTGTGAGTACTGGGCAGGGGCGGGGTGGTGGGACAGGCCAGTGCTGTTGGAGGGCCCCACAGAGCCTCTGGACTGGGGACCCTCCGGACTGGGGACCCTCCAACTGGGAGCACGTGTGTGCATGAGAGAGAGAGGGGCCTAGGGTTTGGGTAGGGCCTTTTCTCTTCTCTGTCTCCAAGTCAGGCATATTTTCCCAGCACGCTGTTCTGGTCAGAGCAGGTTCGGGAAAGCAGAAGGTGTGGGAGACCAGCCGAAACTGCCTGTTGGTCTGCAGACCCCCGGCTTCCCTCCCGCAGGCCTGAGCGGCAGTCTTCTCTGCTGTGGTGGCTCCGAGTCTCTCCCCTGTGCCTGGAGCTTCATCTGGTTGCCCAGGTGACCTCTCAGGTGGCTGCAGAGGCAGCTGGGTTTCAAACCAGTAATAAACAGGGAAACACCCACGGGGAGAGGCGGGTCCCTCCCATGCTTCACCATGTTCTCTCTCCTCCTCATCTTTCTACCTCCCCACCCTGGAGTGGAAGAGAGCAGAAGTCAGTTCCCTGCTGCTGTCTTTGACAGGGTCTTCACCAGTGGCTGGAAAGGAGGATGTGGGGCTGTGAATAGTGCTTGGTGAATTCCTGTGGGTAGGAGGGTAGGGGGCAGGCCAGGCAACTAGAAATTGGCCTTTGTTCTAATGGATCCAGAGAACTTGCCTGTGAGTATTGTGTGTGTTTAAATATGTAGTGTATTTGCAGGCAGAGGTGCAGATCTGCAAGGAGGTGAGCGTGTGTGGGCCATGGTGCCTGTGGAAGGGTGTGGTGTGTTAGAGCGCACTCGGGTGGATACATGTGTACACAGGCTCCTTCACCTGTATGGTGCAGGAGTGCTGGTGCAGGGAGGCAAGGGTGGACGTGACTGTGTGGGCATTCACAGGTATTTGCATGTGTGTGTGTGTGCAGGCGTGGGCGTGTGGTTATGTGTGAGGAGGCAGGAGGTGCAATTGTGAGGGGTTTGCTGCTAAAGGTAACTGTGTGTGAGTTTGTGTGTGTGTGTGTGTGTGTGTGTATGCATGGATGCTGGAGCATGTGTGAAGGCACCGATGCCCAGACTGTCAACAGGTGGGCGGAGGGCTTTGCGAACTAGTGTGACAGATTAACTTAGGTCACTAGGTCCTTTTACTGGGGGCTGTGGGAACCTCTGGGCCTGAGGGGCTTGCTTCTGAGTCCATTTCCCTGAGCTTAGAGCATAGGTCAGCCTCCTCTGTCTCTCACCCCTTGCTCACCAGACCTTTCCCTGCCTCTCCTCTCTTTCTGGCCAGGTCATCAACAACTATCTGGATGCCAGTGAGCCTGTGTCCTTGGAGGCCCGTCTTAGCCGCATGCACTTCCATGACAACCAGAGGAAGGTCGACTATGTACTTGCCTACCACTACCGGAAACGCGGGGCGCACCTGGCCCAAGGCTCCCCGGGCCACTCACTGGCTATCATCTCCAATGGGGAGAGGGGCAAAGAACCCCATGCTGGGGGCCCAGGTGACATTGAGCTGGGGCCACTCGATGCCCTGGAGGAGGAGAGGAAGGAGCAGCGGGAGGAATTTGAGCACAATCTGATGGAGGCTGGGCTGGAGCTTGAGAAGGACTTGGAGGTGAGTCAGGCGGGTAGTCAGGGTCTTGGAGATAGAATGGCACCACAGAACTGGGCTCCTGATGAGCAGCGCCACTTGACAGACCCTAGGCTTCGTTCTGGCAGGTGGACTTTTTTTTTTTTTTCTGCTGGAGAAACCAGATTTTCTTTCCCAAGCACTTGAGAAAGAGTCTTACATTGCTAGTGGTCCTGTCTGGGGCATTCCAGGTGGTAGTGGTGGTGGTGGTGTGCCAGTCTGTTCTTTGGGAGTTGGGAGTTGGCCTAGTTAGAGATTGAAGGCAAGAAATTTCTTCTTGACATTTCAGGCCACATCCGGTGGCCTTCTCAATATGGTTTCCTTGGGACAAAGACCTAGTTTCCTTGCTGAATTTTGGGATAAAATTCCTCTATATCAATCTCTTTTACTAAGGAATGTGCTTGTCTTGGGCCTCCTGAGGGAGCTGATTTGAGATGCATTTGGAAACTGAATTCGGACATACATAAGACATATTTTATCAACTTATAACCTATAGACACTCTCACCTCTGGTCAGTGCAAGGGAATCCATGGAAATTCATTCATCCACATATCCACCCATCCATCCATCCATTCACCCATCTGTCCACCCATCCACCCACCCACCCACCCACCCATCCATCCATCCATCCATCCATCCATCCATCCATCTGTCCATTCATATGTCCATCCATTTCTTCACACCACAGCAATCCTTTAAAAATAGCCTTCCCTTGCCATCTCCCCCAAACTCATTCTTACCCTTCCCACCCTCCCTACCCTCTTCCAGGCCACCGGCCTTATGCTGGGTGTGGACTGGTCACCTTGACTTCAGGTCTTGTGCTATTGCCCTCTCTGCTTTGGGCACTCTTCCTCAGACCTGTGTATCACATTCACTCTCTTCAGGTCTCTGCTCAAACGTCACTTCCTTCCAGACATCTTCCCTGAACATCCTAGCCAAAATACCCCTATCCTGTCCCTCTCTGTCCCTTGATACTGCCTTACTTTTCTTTTTTCTTTTTTTTTTTGAGATGGACTCTTGCTCTGTTGCCAGGCTGGAGTGCAGATCTCAGCTCACTGCAACCCCTGCCTTTTGGGTTCAAGTGATTCTCCTGCCTCAGCCTCCCGAGTAGCTGAGACTACAGGCACACGCCACCATACCTGGCTAATTTTTGTATTTTTAGTAGAGACGGGGTTTCACCACGTTGGCCAGGATCCTGCCTTACTTTTCTTTATCACAATTAGCGTTGCTACCCGGAATAACAGTGAGAGACATTTTTTTTGTTTGTTTTCTTTTTGTTCTTTTTGTGTTCCCACTGGCCCCATGAAGGCAGAGATCTTGTTTGCTTCACTGCACATCCCAGCACCTAGGACAGACTCTGGCACATATAAGTGCTTAATAAGTATCAGTTGAGTATATGAGTGACCTCCCTGAGCCTCAGGTCCCTTATCTGAAAATAATAGATGTCTTGGTGGGTTGTACTTAAACATGCCTCGTCATTAGATAGGGCAACGAAAATTCCAGCACAATGTCTGATACATAGCAGATGCTCAATAAATGCTCCTCATGATTTTAAAAAGTGTCATACTAAGCCCTGAGGTGCCGTTTTCATCAGAAGTCTGCCTTATAAGATTCAGGTTAATGCTGTCCTCAAACTGGAAGAGATCTCCAGAGGTCATTCATCCTTTCTCCTGTCCCCAGGCAGAATGGCATGTGTCTTGGCTCATGCCTCGTGGTGCTGGCCTATGCTGCTTTGCCAGAGTGTCTTCACACTCCTCTTGGGTTAGTCTTTCCACTTCTGTAGGAACAGGGTGCTCTCTTAGGGATCCTTTAGGCTTCCTTGCCATGCGAGTACTGATTTTCACTTTTTGAAACCCAAAGCTCATTTGGTGGCTTCAAATGGGGTCTGCTAAGACGCTCCCTCTAAGGTAAAGTTGCATCTTGAGTTCTAGGAACTTACCACTGTGGGAACTTCAGTGTATATTTCTGTTGTTGGGTCTTAGGGAGCAGGGGCCCGGGCTTCATTCAGCTGCTCAGTTGGGAAGCAGTATATCTGTGCTCCAGAGGGTGAGCTCTTAAGACCAATTACATATGTTCACATTCCAGGCCTGACTTACTAGCTCATGACCTTGGGCAGGTTACCTCGTGCTTTCGGTAAAACTTCCTGGTCTATTAAAAGGAAATAACAGGGCTGGGTGTGGTGGCTCACATCTGTAATCTCAGCACTTTGCTAGACTGAGGCAGGTGGATTGCTTGAGATCAGGAGTTTGAGACCAGCCTGGCCAACACGGTGAAAACCCATCTCTACCAAAAATACAAAAAATTAGCTGGGCATGGTGGTGCATGTCTGTAGCTCCAGATAGTCTGCAGGCTGAGGCAAGAGAATCGCTTGAACCCTGGAGGTGGAGGTTGCAGTGAGCCGAGATCGCACCACTGCACTCCAGCCTGGGCAACAGAGCAAGATTCTGTCTCCAAAAAAAAAAAAAAAAAGAATAAAGAGAATAATAACAGTATCTTCTTCACTAGGCTATTATGAAGATGAAACGAGGCAACTAAATAAAGTACCTAGAACAGTAATGATGAATGCTACTACTATTATTATTACTTACAGTTGCAGGTGTAGCAAACAAAAATGCAGCATGCCTAGTGAAATTTGAATTTCAGTTCGACAGTGAAGACTTTTTTGTTTCTTAGCAAGTACAATGAAATATTGGGGACAACACTAAAAATTATTCATTATGGATCTGAAATTAAAATGTAATGTTCCCGGCCACTCTTACTGCTGCTTTCAGCACCACTGCCCATCTTGGCTGCCCTCCGCCCCTCATCCCCCACCACGCTTCATTCTGGTTTCCGTCGGATGGTCCCTGCTTTGGCTGGGAATTTGGAGGGCACAGAGATGGCTCTTGGGAGTGACCAGTGTTAGACTGGGGTCCTGGGTTGTTGTTCCTGTTGTATAACCACCCAAACTCTTCCCTCCCAGCCCCCACCCGTGGCATCAAGGCCACTCAACACTTCATGAGGTTATTCCAGATGGTGCAGCCTCCCCCAGCGTCCCTGTCACCAGAACTGCCACCTCTCATTGTGGCCTACTGCCTTGCAGTGTTGCCTCTGGCTTCCAAAAGGTAGTTATTCTGATTAGTGTTAGGACCTCTCATGCAAAGGGTTGAGTTTACCCTACTTTTCAGCCGTGGCACATTACTATCGCTAGTCTGCACAAGAACTCTTGGATTTTTTAGTTAAATATCTCCCTGACTCTGCACTGCCTGCTACCTCGCAGGCAGTCATTCCAAGGCATCATCATTCTGGAAAAGGCATACTGTGGTTTTTTTTTTTTTAAATTTTAAAAAATAGACTTTATTGTTTAGAACAGTTTTAGACTTACAGAAAAATTGGAAGATTGTACAGAGAGTTTCCATCTGCCCCATTGCCAGTTTCCTGTATTATTAACACCTTACATTAATAAGATACATTTGCTACACTTAATGAACTAATATTGACACATCACGATTAACTAAAATTCACACTTTATTCAGATTTCCTTACTGCTTTTTTTTTTTTTTTTAACATGCTGTGATTTTTCTGTTCTGAGTTGCCATGTTTCCTTAGACTTCTCTTGTGGTGACAGTTTCTCAGAACTGTATGCATTCTTAATTTACATAGAAGGCACTGTTTTATGGCCCATTCTGTTTCTTACTTTTTTCTCTAGCACTTTATTTTTCATATCCATTCACATTCTGCATGTACATTGACTCCATTATTTTATTTTATTTTTTATTTTTGAGACCAGGTCTCACTGTCAGCCAGGCTGGAGTGCAGCAGTGTGATTTCAGCTTAACGCAGCCTCAACTTCCCAGGTGCCCGTGGTCCTCCTGCCTCAGCCTCCTAAGTAGCTGGGACCACTGGTGTGTGCCACCACGCCCTGCTAATTTTTGTATTTTTTGTAGAGACAGGGCTTTACCATGTTGCCCAGGCTGTTCTTGAATTCCTGACCTCAAGAGATCCACCCACCTCAGCCTCCCAAAGTGCTGGGATTAGAGGGGTGAGCCACAGTGTCTGCCAGACTCCATTATTTTAATGCCTGAGCAGTTCGCAGCCACTGCAGTGTACCTAGTTACTCCCCTTCACTCCCCTAGCAATAACAAACACCTAGGTTGCCTCCAGTTGTGTGCCACTGCAAAAAATATTGAGAATGAATCATCACCTCCCTTGGGGCCAGCATTCTTTAATATCCCCCGCTCCTTCTATGCCATGTTTGTTTTAAGCCCTGGTGGGAGATTCATCAGCTGGAGCCTGTGAGGTTCTGAACAACTTTTCACCATGTTAAGATGCTTGGCCTTGGCTGTGAGCAGCAGCCTGGAAAGGGGGCCTCACAGAAGAGGGAGACTTGCCTGACTGCACCTGGTGGCAGTTTTTGAAGAGTAGGTGCAGTGGCCCCACCTGCTCAGCCGTCCCACCCCTCTGAGCTGGGCTATCTTTTAGGCTCTGGGTTCACTGACTTTAAGACAAGTGGAGAGGAAAGGGGTTCCTATCAGAGACCCATTAAAAATGATTCACTTACAGATCAAAAGAACTTTGCATCCCCCGAACTCTGTTTGAATATCAGTGAATTCATTTCCTACCCTCTTGATATCTGGGCATGCTTTTGACAGGATGATATTGGTGCATGCCCTGCATTTGGTATTTCACTTTTTCATTTTTTGTGCATATTTCGATGTATTGATATTGTCCATGTTCATATTTTAAAGATAATTCAGTATTTTATCAAATGCCTTTATAGGTCATTTGATAAAATACTAAATTATCCACTAGACAAGGATGCCCTCTCTCACCACTCCTATTCAATATAGTACTGGAAGTTCTAGCCAGAGCAATCAGGCAAGAAAAAGAAATAAAGGGTATTCAAATAGGAAAGGAGGAAGTCGAATTGTCTCTATTTGCAGACGATATGATTGTATATCTAGAAGACCCCATCGTCTCAGCCCAAAATCTCCTGAAACTGATAAGCAACTTCAGCAAAGTCTCAGGATACAAAATCAATGTGCAAAAATCACAAGCATTCCTATACACCAATAACAGACTTAAAGAGAGCCAAATCAAGAATGAACTGCCATTCACAATTGCTACAAAGAGAATAAAATACCTAGGAATACAACTAACAAGGAATATAAAGGACATCTTCAAGGAGAACTACAAGCCACTGCTCAACGAAATAAGAGACGACACAAACAGATGGAGAAACATTCCATGTTCATGGTTAGGAAGAATCAATATAGTGAAAATGGCCATACTGCCCAAAGTAATTTACAGATTCAGTGCTATCCCCATCAAGCTACCAATGACCTTCTTCACAGAACTGGAAAAAAACACCTAAACTTCATATGGAACCGAAAGAGAGCCTGCATAGCCAAGTCAATTCTAAGCAAAAAGAACAAAGCGGGAGGCATCACACTACCGGACTTCAAACTATGCTACCAGGCTACAGTAATCAAAACAGCATGGTACTGGTACCAAAACAGAGATATAGACCAATGGAACAGAACAGAGGCCTCAGAGGCAACACAACATATCTACAACCATCCGATCTTTGACAAACCTGACTAAAACAAGCAATGGGGAAAGGATTCCCTGTTTAATAAATGGTGTTGGGAAAACTGGCTAGCCATGTGCAGAAAGCAGAAACTGGATCCCTTCCTGACACCTTACACTAAAATTAACTCCAGATGGATTAAAGACTTAAACATAAGACCTAACACCATAAAAACCCTAGAAGAAAATCTAGGCAAAACCATTCAGGACATAGGCATAGGCAAGGACTTCATGACCAAAACACCAAAAGCATTGGCGACAAAAGCCAAAATAGACAAATTGGACCTAATCAAACTCCACAGCTTCTGCACAGCAAAAGAAACAGTCATTAGAGTGAATTGGCAACCAACAGAATGGGAAAAAATTTTTGCAGTCTACCCGTCTGACAAAGGGCTGATATCCAGAATTTACAAAGAACTAAAACAGATTTACAAGAAAAAAACAAACAAGCCCATTCAAAAGTGGGCGAAGGATATGAACAGACACTTTACAAAAGACGACATACATGAGGCCAACAAACATATGAAAAATTGCTCGTCATGACTGGTCATTAGAGAAATGCAAATCAAAACTACGTTGAGATACCATCTCACGCCAGTTAGAATGGTGATCATTAAAAAATCTGGAGACAACAGATGCTAGAGAGGATGTGGAGAAATAGGAACACTTTTACACCGTTGGTGGGAGTGTAAATTAGTTCAACCATTGTGGAAGACAGTGTGGTGATTCCTCAAGGACCTAGAAATAGAAATTCCATTTGACCCAGCAATCCCATTACTGGGTATATATCCAAAGGATTACAAATCGTTCTACTATAGGGACACATGCACACGAATGTTCATTGCAGCACTGTTTACAATAGCAAAGACCTGAAATCAACCCAAATGCCCATCGATGATACACTGGACAGGGAAAATGTGGCACATATACACCATGGAATATTATGCAGCCATCAAAAACGATGAGTTTGTGTCCTTTGTAGAGACATGGATGAACCTGGAAACCATCATTCTCAGCAAACTGACACAAGAACAGAAAATCAAACACCACATGTTCTCACTCATAGGCGGGTGTTGAACAATGAGAGCACATGGACGCAGGGAGGGGAACATCACACACTGGGATCTGTTGGGGGGAAATAGGGGAGGGACAGCAGTGGGTGGGGAGTTGGGGAGGGATAGCATGGGGAGAAATGCCGGATGTGGGTGAGGGGGAGGAAGGCAGCAAACCACGCTGCCATGTGTGTACCTATGCAACAATCTTGCATGTTCTTCACATGTACTTCAAAACCTAAAATGCAATAAAAAATACTAAATTATCTTTAAAGTATGAACATTTGCTTTTTTAGTTTGATCATTTGATTAGAATTTCATTTAAAGACATCCTTGGAAATGCTTATGGGTGACAGAGACATCTGCGCCCTTACTCCCAATTCACATAAATGAGGGCCACCTGTTGGTGCTGTGCACTGTGTCAGAGTTCGAGGCTAACTTAAGCAGTTCAGGAGACTGCCCCAGCCTGGAACTTCCAGAGAGTTTCCTGTAGTCCTGGCAGGGCTGGGAGTGGGTGAGCTGAACAGGCTCTAACACAGCTTTGGGGAGGTCTAGTCTGCCCACCTCCTCCCACTCTCTCTTAAACAAACCTCCCACTTTGACCCAGAGAGCGAGCAGGGCAGAGGCAGAGACTCACATGCATGGGTGTCACCAGGGGTACTGGGGGAGGAGTCTGAGAACCAGGCACAGTGCAGTCCTGTGGAAGCCAGAAGGGCATGTTTGTAGACTTTGAGTTAAAGGCCTTCTCTCACCTTGCAGGCCCTGAAATCCTAGCTGTCATGGACCCAGACTCTATCCTTGTGGGCAACTAGATATCTGAAATTGGCAATGGAGAAAACGGCATGATGGCGAGGCCAGGTGCCCCCTTGTTTGAGGCTGGCTTTCCTGGGACTAGGGGACCAGGGAACTGATAGCAGAAGTTGGCTTTAAAATTCAGCATGGCCTGACATCTCCAGCAGGTCTGTGGGCTGTTCTCGGAAGGAACAGCATACCATCAGGGAAGTCTTGGGCCCCACAGCTGCATTTGGGAGGTGGAGCTCTCCTCTCTGTCTTGGTATCAGGTGAAAATCCAGGAATGGCCCAAATTCTTTCTCTGCAGAGAGGAAACTCCCTCCTCCCATGCCAGGAGCTGTCTCTGACCCCTGACTCCTCACCCTGTAGGTCTGACAGAGCCTGGATGTCTGGCATCTCAACCTGAATTTCGGCACTGAGTCAAAGGTGGCAGGGGGACATCTCAGGTGTGTGTGACATTGTGCCTTCCCAGTGAGGCCCATTTAGCAGAGAGGACTGAGGAAAATCAGAATGCTGCCTCACTTTCTTAAACCAGCTGCCACTGTTTCTCGGCCTCTGTTACCATCCCACTTTCCCACCTCCTTTTCAGGAAGAGGCAGGGTGGTTTTCAGAAATTCTGTGTTTAGAGTGAGATTTAATCTAGGTTTTAAGGAAGAAAACTGACTTTTCTGAGTGCCTTTTGTGAGCCTCATCACGTGTGGTTTTGCTTTCACTTGTGCGCATTCAGTCTTCATGAATGCCCATCTCAGAGGAGATGTGGCCCAGAGAAGACAAGTGGCTTGGCCAAGGTCACACTGCCACTAAGGGGTCCTGCTGGGATTTGAACCCTGCCTGAGTTTCGGAGCTTCTGGGATCCTCGTCATCCCTGGGAGAACCAACCGAGCACTTTATCGTACTTTTCTTTTCCCCGCTCCCCAGAATTCATGGAGATTCTCTGCAGAGGCCAGGAATTACTTATTCAAACGGGGACTGATTATGGAGTACGTATTCTCCCTTTCCAGGAGGAGTGTGTGGCGTCAGGGCCGGGAGCCCACTGGACTCTGGACCTTTTGCTCTCCCTGGAGGCTGCTCTGTGGCCTCTGAAGCACAGGCTGGCCCTGGGTGATCATTTATTGGGATCCACATCAGTCCAATTGCCTCTTTTCTGGATTCCACAAGTAAAAAGTTTCACAAATTCCAGTTATTTGAATACCATGATTATGAGTTTTAATACAACTGCTTACTAGATTCATAATTTTAGGCATAGCCATTTACTATCTGGACTGTTCTTTGCTGAATATTTTTGTTAAATTGGCTCACTTTTGAAACAAATTTATTTTAAAGGGAAATATTATATCATTATTTAATATCTCTTTATTTTATTGTTTAAAAATAGAGATCGGGTCTTGCTATGCTGTTGACTAGGCTGCTCTTGAACTCCTGGCCTCAAGTGATCCTCCCATCTTGACTTCCCAAAGTACTGGGATTACAGGTGTGAGCCACCATGGACGGCCTCTCTTTTTTCCTCTCAGAAATGGAGAACCAATATCACTGGCCAACAGACAGTCAATAATTATAAAAATAAGCACAACAGAACGACATCATTCATTTCTAACTGGATACTGTTGGCTGCAGGAGGTCTGAGACTGGGGCCTGCTTACTCTTTGTTGAGAAGGAAGCTTAGCTAGTGTCAGAGAGGTTAAAGACGTATTGGTATCAAACAGAGACTATTTTTGCTGGATAATTGAAATAGGACTTTCTTGTTATTTAAAAATGCTAGGGCCTGTTGGGGGGTTGGGGGCTAGGGGATAGAGAGTAGGGAGTGGAGGACTGGGGAGGGATACCATTAGGAGAAATACCTAATGTAGATGACAGGTGATGGGGGGTGGGGGGGGGATGGATGCAGCAAACCACCATGGCATGTATATACCTATGTAACAATCCTGCATGATCTGCATATGTACCCAAGAACTTAAAGTATCATTAAAAAAAAAGAAAAAAAAGCAATCAAAGTCGTTGTGAAATTAGAAAAGAAACTTCCCCAAAAAGGAAAACACCAGACTCAGATGGTTTCACTGGTGAATCCACCAAACATCTAAGGAAAAAATAATACCAATTCTATAATCTCTCTCTGAAAATAGAAGAGTAGGGATCATTTCCCAGTTCATTGTAAGGCTAGCATTAACCTAATACCAAAACTAAATAAAGAATTTTCTTAACCTAAAAAAATAAAACGTCATCTGATACTATGTTGCATCCATCCGTCATCTAATGCCCCTCATTCTCTACTTGGGCAACATTACCAGAGCACCTGGTACACTCTCTAAAGTGATACTTGCCCCTGGATGGATTGAAGACTTTCAGAACAGAGACTGTGTCTTACTCATTTATTTTTATTTCTCTTTATTTCATTTTTTAAAAATAGAGATGGGGTCTTGCTATGCTGTTGACTGGGCTGCTCTTGAACTCCTGGCCTCAAGTGACCCTCCCATCTTGACTTCCCAAAGTGCTGGGATTACAGGTGTGAGCCACCATGGACGGTCTTTTTTTTTTTTCTTTACAGTGTGTGACACATTGATAATATAGTCGCTTTTAGTGCTGTTTGTTGAATTGATTCAAAGCATAATGCCTAGCAAAGATGATACACTGTAGAGTTCCTTTGGGGAGGCAGAGATGCCCAGGAGCTCCAGCTGACAGGGAAGGCCAACTGGAGAGGAAGGCCTTGGTGCCTTCTCCTAGCCCCGCCCCACTTACAGCAGCCTGGGATCTCTGTGCATCAGCTCCTATCCTTTTCCCGAGTAGAAACCTTCTCCAATTCCTGCTTCTTCAATAGCAGGAGAGTGTTGCCTTTGGCTCTCCCATCTCCTTCTTCTGTCTGGGAAGAAAACACCACAGCAATTTGCAACCTGCTCAGAGCCACCCACCCTGAAAAGAAGCCCGAGGAGAGCAAAAGCTAGAAGCAGGGGTGGGAGGAAGGGATTTGGGAGAGAAGGGGAGAGAGGGGATATCTGTGGAGTGAACCTGAGTCCCTGAACAATGTTTTGGGGATTTGGTGATCTGTTGGGGAAAGAGGTTGAGCCGTGGGGTGTTAGCAGATTTTTTCTATCTTTCCGCCCTTCCTTATTCTCTAGTTTTGCCCTCTTTTCTTTCTCTGGCTCTCTGCCATTGGGCAAATTCCAAGGTTGTAATGAATACTGTTGTCATGGACTTAGACTTGTCATGGACTCTTCAGAAAAAAGACGCAGACGCGACTGCCTAGGGACGGTATGTCAGAACTGTCTCCTTGTCCTGAAGGCTTCTCTAGTGGTGCGACCTTACTTTTCCAGTCACCAGAAATGTTCTTTTCACTGTTGCCAGGAATACCTGCTCTCTCCTTCCTGCCACTGGGGTCTCAGGAATCTTGGGCCCTTCCCTCTCTGATCACTGTACTGCTGCTTTTGAAGTTATTAGTAATAAGAGATGCTTCTACCGTGCTAGGTACATAAAGTAACTCATTTAATTCTTAAAACTAACTCCATGAAGCATATACTAGCACTGCCCCTATTTTGCAGATAAGAAAACCAAAATTACATAACTTGATCAGGGTCATCCCAGCACGGCCCCCTGGGGTTGGAGGAGCTGACTTTCCACACTGCCAGAGCCCCAGGTAGCTCCAGGTGCCAACAGCTCTGACATGCCTCAGCACCTGGTGTTCCCTTTAATTCTTTAAGTGTCATCCCCCAGCCTCACCCCCTGGGAACCCTTGCTGCCAGTGAGGGATTCAGACCCTGAGCCTGAGCTCTCAGTCACTACCATGTCCTGCCTCTCCAGGGATGAGGTTCTTGCCGTCTGAGCTTGGGATGGGGAAAGGGGAGTCCTAACTTCCACCATTTGGATTGTCAGCCACTTAAGAAGGTTCAGGGGAAGAGAAGAACACCTCCAAACTTGAGAGTATCCTCTACTTATCATTTTCTTCCCTGTTCCCTCTGTTCTGCTGACCCCGTCTTCCCTCCTATCAGCCTAGGTGGGAGGTTGCGGGTTAGGGAAGAGCAGGATCCCTGCAGATACCTTTTAATTACCCATGGGCTGTGTTTGTAGTGAGAATCAATCTGCTTAGGACTACCCCTGAGACAGGTGGATGAGTCTGGAGCCCACAGGCAGGGGTGAGAGGTAGCAAGGCTTCCCAGGGGGGCAAGGCTAGAGGATGATGCTGCAAAATTTGAAGATTGGGAAGGAGCACTGGGTGCTGTGGTGTGTCAAGGCTGTGTGGTGCCAGGAGCCACCTGAGCCACCTGGGGATCTGGCAGGGAGGACGGGACGGTGTGGAATGTCAGCCCCCGGGGGCAGTGCTGGGACAAACCCACTAGTGTGTGTGCTGTTCATTCCTGCTATGGGCATCAGGAGAGGTGATGATGGGCCCAGGAGGCATCTGCCCTGGGCACACTCACCCTTCCTCTTCTGTGTCTTCCCTTCCGTGTGGTTTTCCCATTACTCTTCCTCCTTCCAATGCCTGCTCATTCAGACCCTTCAGTGTAACCCTGCTTTGTGGCAGCTGCATTTTTCTCAGGGATCAAAGCCTTAGGTGAATGGTGGTGTACTGGGCACCAGCAGGTGAAGCAGGCTCTGGAAATCACATCATATCGACTCTTTCCTTTTTCAAGGACCATGGTCCCAGATGGGGGTCCCCCCTTCTTTACTCCAGCTTCCATGAGCTGCTTACACTGGAGACTAATGCTGCAGCAACCAGGAAACATTTGGGATGGAACACCCCTCAAGTGCAGAGGCCTGTGTTGCTCTTGGGTGAAGAAGGAGGACGATCATGTGGTAGGCACATTTGCGGAGGTCAGTGTTGAATGGAGAAAGCAGAAGGCAGGAAATTGCCCAGGGTCATTCAGGACGACCTATGTACATGTGTGGGTTTCCTCCATGTGGGGCTACTAATGGAGGGTGGGTGCTTAATCTGTTCACTGCCTCTTTCATTCTGGGTCACTCCCTCCCGCTGCTAGGATGCTCAGAAGTGGGAGCTAATTCAGTCATTAATCTTAGCCTAAGCCAAGCTTTATTACACAGATGTGCTAGGATCTTCCTCCCTCAAATGCAGAGTACAAATCCCTCCAGGACCAAAGGTCCAGAGGACCCAAGGATTTATCTGGGCTACCACTCATCTCTGCCAGTTTGGGTAATTGAGAATTGTCTGCACAGACCTTGCTGTCCACACACACACACACACACACACACACACACACACACACGTCTATGCACATCCTAGCTGTGAAATCAAGAGTGGCAGAGCTGGGAAGGTTTCTTGATGAAGAATGTTCTGGTATAAAGCAGTGTGAATGCCAGCCGGAATCTGAATTTCAGCTGAGCCACTAAAGGACATATAACCATGGACAAATTATATAATACTTCACATCACTTCACTTTTCTTCTCTGTAAAAGTAATATGGTTGAATTGTTTTGAAGAAGGCTGGCACATGGTGGGTGCTTAGTATTTGTCAAGGAAACAAATAATTAAATGATACAATGTATGTTAAAGGGTCCAGTGCAGTGCCTGGCATATATAAGAAGCTCAGGATTAGTTGTTCTTAGTTTCTTAATATCAGACCCAAAGATCCTTCAAACTCTTTTGTCTTTTTCTGCCCTCTGGGATGACCTACCTGTAAGGTAGATGTAATCTCCCATTCTAATTATTCCCCATTATTTCCTCTTCTGGCCTGGCTTTAGAGGTCACCACGAGACTTCAACACTGCCTGATTCTCTGGTGCTATGGAGAGTCTCCATTCAGAAAGACAGCTGCCTTTGTCCTTCCTTCTTTCTAGAGTCTCTAAAGCTCTTCCAAGAGCTAAGACTCCCATGTCACATACCATATCAGGAAGCTGGATGGTCCCCAGGAAGACTCAGCGGGAATCGTACAGACCTTTGCATTCCTGGGTTCCTCTCCCCTCCCCTCTTCTCCCCTCTTCTCCGATTAAGTCTGGTTCTATTGGCCAGGCTGGAGTGCAGTGGTGTGATCTTGGCTCACTGAAGTCCCTAACTCCTGGGCTCAAGTCATCCTCTGCCTTGGCCTCCTGGGTATCCGGGACTACAGGCGTGTGCCACTATGCCTAGCTAATTTTTAAATTTTTCTTTCGTAGAGATGGGGTCTCACTATATTACCAAGACTTGTTTTAAACTTCTGGCTTCAAGCCATCCTCCTGCCTCAGCCACCCAAAGCGTGGGGATTAAAGGCATGAACCATCTCGTCTGGCCTAGCTATTTTGAATGCCATTCTTAAAATTCACATCCAAATTTAAGTGTATTAGTATAGCTTGTTAAAGTGAGCTTTTCAAAAAAGCAAACAAGCAACCAAATTGACCTGCTTTTTAAGCCTGGACTTTCAGATATCAAGTTTGTTTGAAGTGAGGTGCACCTGTAACTTTCTCACTATGCTGCAGTTGAAGGGGATGTTTTCTTTCTATACATCTCTGAGTGTAATTTAGCCTATAAACTGACTGTAGGAAGACAGACTATAAACTGCCTCTTTTGCTGGCTCGTGCAGTATCTCAAAACTCAGGAGGGAAGTTCTTCCTAAGATCTAACCAAAATCCCTCCAGAGCAACTATGTTGGCAAAGGAACAGGTCAAATGGCATCTGTTTGGTCCCTTGGAGTCTAATGTACATGGGAAATTGTCTCTGGAGCCTCATTTTGAGGCTCTGATGTCCTAGGCAATGGAGTGACAGGAGGATTGGAAAATACATTTCTTGTGGGCCCGAGGAGGAGGGATTCTGTGTCTCTGCAAATAGGAGTTCCTTTCCCAGCTTTGTCTCCAACTCAGGATAGGTCATGTGGTTTTTCCCAGCTCTTGAATTTCCATTCAGTTTTTGGCTGGTTTGAGTTGCTCCATCTCCTGTCTCCAGCAACACCTACCGAGCAGGTCAAGTCGCTGTATTCTGCAGAATCTGCAGTCTCATGCATCAGATGCTTGAAGGTCACCTTGTCCACAGCCCCAGCTCTGGACGGGCTGTGCATGTCAGGGTCCTTCAAACTTCTTCCCAGGGGGGCTTGCCCATCCCCTCACATAGTATCTCCTTATGTTTCTAGAGTCTGACCCGAGCCTTTCTTGCTGCCATCTCAAACCCTTGGTCCATGTAGTGCTGGCCTCCAGGGAGGCAAAGAACAGCTGCTTGGCCTCCTGCTTGTTCTTCCTTGTTCTTGTTTGGGTATCACCTCCATGCATCCAGCTCATGAATCCCCCAGCAATTTCTTTGTCACCAGATCACATTGCAAGCTCCCGTCCAAATGCTGTCTGGCTGCTTCCTGTTCCAAGCATCTCCCTCCCACCTGAGTATTTGTGTTTCTGATTATTTATCCCCAGATGCAAAGGCTGCATTTTTCCAGGTTGAATCTGCTCATTGTTACTTCCTGCCTGGGTTTGCTAACATCTCCAGGTCCCTTTTGCAGCCACCGCTGCAGCCTTGCTCGGCGTGGAAACGTGTATTTCCAGGCTTCAGAAAGCAAACCACGTCGGGAATGGGACAAGGAGAGCCAATGACCCTACTGAGAGCGGCCCCACCTCATCTGAAGTCAAGGCTTTCCCCAGGAGAACGTCTGAATTGATGAACACAGAAAGCTATCAAAGTGCTGCCGGCGGGGGGATGACCTAGACTGAGACCTGTCCCAGCTGTTGGGCTTTCTCTGAGTCTCCTGAGCCGAGAACAAGGAGACGCCTTCCTGCCCTCTTGGCCTTGACTCTTTCCAAACAGCCATCACCAGTTCTAATTAAATACTCAGCAGATGAAGTGACCGAGGTCCAGAGGGGAGGTTGGGAAGATGCTGCGTGCTTGACCATTTCCTGTCCTGGCCCCACCCTTGGGGGAGGGGGCTGTGGTCAGGCTGTGCCAGGATGGCAGGGGCCACAAGTTAAATGCAGAGGCAGAGTGAATGCTCCCCCATTTTTTTAAAGGCAAAGTTCACTTTAGTTTTTTTTTTTTCCATTTTATTTTGTGGTAAGCCCTTGATGACTCAGAAAGTCAGAGTTGGAAGGGACCTTTGAGAGTCTTTAATCGGTGTCTCATTTTACAGATGGAGGCCCGTGGAAGCTCAGTAACATACTCCAATTCACAAATGCATTTTATATTGTCCTCTGCCATCTAGATGGGTGCAAAACAGTGGGCATGGAATGTTAAATCTCTCGTGACTAGGAACGGCTCAGAAATGGATGCCGGATCCAAGCAACCCTGTCTTCCAGGCAGTAACTCTTAGCTTGCCTGTGTTTTTCCTCACTCTTTACCTTGAGCCAGAGCTGGAAGATGAACCTGGGTGTAGTGGTGCCTCTCCATCCTCTCAGGGCTCTTGGTTGCCTGCGATTACGGTGAAATCCGGGGCTGTGATGTGGGCTGAGTTGGATACTGCTTATGAGAGACCACCCGAACCTGGGTGTCAGGGGAACTGCTGAAAAACTGAACTCACGCCTCCTGTCCCCCTTCCCAATTCTCTTGCTTCCTACCCACCACAGCTTTGGAGTATTGAACATGTTGCTAGTTAGGAGGGTTCCTCAGAAGATGCTGATGAATTTGGAATGGTTTTTAAATTCATCTGGGGAAATAAACAGCTGCAGCTTGATACACAAACACAGGCACTTGTGCTGTTGTGTGTCCCCCTCCCACCGTCCCTCCTCCCTGATCTGGGAAAAGCGCACACACCCAAACCATGTAGAAACACAGAAACCCATGTGAATAAACTGAACAACCACTGTGCAAAGGAAAAGGGATGAGCTACCCTCTGACTGGCCAATTCTGTGCTGCACCAGCAGACGGCATGGTTCTAAGAACAGTGATCTGGAATCCGAGGGACCTCTGCGTGCCTGATTTGCAGAACTCTTTGCAAAATGGAGCTGTTTCTCTCTTCTAAGAAACTTCTATTTCCCTAGGGGAAAGGAGAGGAGAAAGGGAACAAACATTTGTTGGTCACCTGAGTCCATGCCAAACATGTATTTTTTTAACAAAATTGTTGTGAAGTAGCGATTATTGTTAGATTATTATTCCCATTTTACAGAAACAGAGGCTTGCGGAGGTTAAACTGGGGCTCCAGTAGAGTTCTGTGACTTTGCATGACACAGGGCTGCTTTCTTATTCCCCTGGCAATGCGGACTTGCCTGACTGAGCATCTCAGAATCTAAGGTCTGTGAGGGACCATGTGATTTTAGGGGACAGCTGCTAACTCGCTAAGTGTGTCTGTTTCCTCTCTGAAGATGGGAATCATGCACTTTGGCCATTTGGCCGAGTTGCTAGAATTCTTAATAAGATGAAGTCTCTAGTTCTCCGAGGTGTGATTAGGAATGACAATTAAAGAGATATTTGCCAGCGCTCTAAGCTGGAAGCATCGCCCAGAGGTGACTGTCTCAATCAATGAGTTTGCTATGCACTTATTATGCACGGCCAGGGTATTGGCGGACTCCGGAGTCCCGGCTCCAGTGGACAGCAGAGAGAGTCTCTTCCATCTTAGTGAGAGATGAGCTGCTTTTTGGTCTGCCACGTGGTTTTACAGGCTCAACTTTTTTCCTTGGGAAAGTCCTCATTCTAAACCCAGTTACCCCCTCCAGCTATGGCCTTCTCATTCTCCTCTCCTTTATAGCTAGGCTTTTTAAAAAGCTTCTTATTAAAGTATAGTAGATATCTGAAAAGTACACAAATTTAAAGTGTACAAGTTGGCGAATTAAAACTAAGTGGACAGACTCGAGTAACTGCCACCCAGATGAAGAAATAGAACATTTCCAGCTTTCCAGGAGTCTCTCCTGGGCCTCCTTCCAGTCATGACCCCACCTCCACTGTCCAAAGATCATGACTCTTCTGACTTCTAGCATCACAGATGAATTTTGCCTGTTTTTGACTTTGTATAAATGGACTCATATAATATGTACTTTGTGTCTGGCTTTTGTTTTTGCCCAACATTAAGTGTGTGAGATTAATCAATGTGGTTGTGTGTAGTAGTGGTTTATGCATTACCAGACAGTATTTCATTGTTTGAATGTACCACATTTTCCTTATCCATTGTACTGTTGATGGATGTTAAGGTTGTTTTGTTTTAGGCTATTATGAATAGTGTTGCCATGACTATTCTTTTACAGGTATTTTGGTAAATGCATTTCTAAAGGGTACATACCTAGGAGTGGAATTGCTGGGTCGTATGGTAGGTGATGACCAGCTTTAGTAGACACTACTGAAAAGTTTCCAAAGTGTTTGCATCAATTTATATTCCCCATTAGTAGTGTACAAGAGTTCCAGTTTCCCTACATCCTGTCATCACTTACTATTGTCAGTCATCTTAATTTTAGCCATTTTGGTATGTCAGGGTGGTTTTAATTTGCATTATCTGATGACTACTAGTGAGATAAAAACGTCTGTGTATTTTTTCCCAGCCATTTGGATATCCTCTTTTGTAAAGTGCCTGTTTGAGTCTTTCAACCATTAAAAAAAATGGGTGTCTCCCTTTTTCATATTGATACGAAGGGATTCTTCATCTATATTTGGTACATATTTTGTTGAGTTTATGTTTTGCAAATATCTTCTTCCCACTCTGTGGTTTTTCTTTTCACTCTTTTGGTGGATAAAGGTTCTCAATTTTATTTTAGTTCATTTTATTGATAGGTTCCTTTATGTCAGTGCTTTTATGTCCTGTTTAAAAAATTATCACCTATCCAAACTAAGAATGCATTATTTAATGTTATCTTCCGTAACATTTGTTGGTTAACTTTTCCCATTTAATTCCATAATCCACATAGAATTGATTTTGTTTGGTCTGTGTGTGGCATGAGGTATGAGTCAAAATTAATTTTTCCCCACTTGGATATCCCTTTGACCCAGCATCATTTATTGAAAGGACCATTCTTCCTCATTGCTCTTCTGGATTATTGAAGCCAGAAATCAAGAGTTTGTCTTTGGATGGGATCTGCTTCTGGACTTTATTTTATTCTGCTGGTCTGTTTGACTATCCTTGTGCCAGTACCTCATTATCTTAATTACTGCATTTTATAATAGGCTTTAATATCTCACTTTTTTGGAAGTTATTTCTACTTACTATGCCTATTTCTTTACCTCTCACTCAGCCCTACTCCAAGCTGCCTCTGCTTCCACCACTGTGCCCCAGATACTCTTGTACAGGTGACCAGGGTCTCCAGTAGGTGCTAACCTGAGCAGTTTTTTTTTTTTTTTTTTAAAGTTCTCAGCATTCTTAACCTTTGAGCAACATTCAGCACAGTAGACCATTCCTTCCTGTTTGGAACACCATCTCCCCTGACGCCATCCACACTTTTCTGACTTCCCTCCTGCTTCTCTGGCTGCTTCCTGTAAGTCTTCTTGGTTGGGTCTTCCTGCTGTATTGAATTCTTATTTATTTCTTTTTTATACACCTCTCATATCTTTGCATCTATCTGATTATTAAATGTTGGAACTTTTCAAAGCTCATTTCTTGGTTCTCTTCATAAAAAGAGAGATTTAAGACCCTAAAAATCTTAAGGAGTGACTTTACAGTCACTCTTAAAATGATTTATTTTCAACATTTCCGTTGCCATCTTTTAAGAGAGCTCCAAAATTTATATTTCCAATTAGAATTTTCTTCAAAAGTTTAAACTGAATTATCTCAATTGGAATGTTTTCTTCTAAAACTCTTTCTGAATTACCCTTTTAGTCCAGTTTTAAATACTTTTTAAAAACTCTTGGGAGGCTGAGGTGGGTGGATCACGAGGTCATGAGATCGAGACCATCCTGGTCAACATGGTGAAACCCCGTCTCTACTAAAAATACAAAAAATTAGCCGGGCACCGTGGCACGTGCCTGTAATCCCAGCTACTCAGGAAGCTGAGGTAGGAGAATTGCCTGAACCCAGGAGGCGGAGGTTGTGGTGAACCGAGATCACGCCATTGCACTCCAGCCTGGGTAATGAGTGAAACTCGGTCTCAAAAAAAAAAAACTTTTCTACCTCATCTCTGTGCACTCAGATCCCAACCAATTGGGGCTTCAAATAAAGGATTTAATTACTTTGCGATCCAGTTGCCAAAAATCATTAATAGGGGGTATTATTTCTCTCCTTCATAAGGAAATTTGGAGAATTACCGAAATTATTTCTGTAAATTTATTTCCTATCTTCAGAGACAGATAATATCTCTACGCAATGTTAGTTACCATCCCATTTAGGTTCCTGTGAAGCACCCATCATCTTCGATATTATTATTTTCTTCTTCATTATTACTGTTTTCATCTTCATTCTGACCATTTAGAAGGTGGGGCTTAAAGGAGGGGAAATTTGAAGGCACTGTGTCTATTAAAGCTGGAGTTTCAATGTTATAAATGATAGGAATCAGGATTTTAATAAGATTTAAAGTTCTTTTTTGTAGTCTACTGGTTCTCAAATTTGAGCATTATTAGAATCATCTGGAGAACTTGTTTATGAATACATCTCTGTGTGGTTTTATTAATTGTTGCTCTAGGCATTACAACAGATGCACTTTTTTGTTTTTGTTTTGATTAATATATATTTTTTATTTCAATAGTCTTGGGGGTACAGCTAGTTTTTTGTTGCATGGATAAGTTCTTTAGTGGTTACTTCTGAGATTTTAGTAGACCTGTCACCTGAGCAGTGTACATTGTACCTAATAGGTAGTCTTTTATACCTCACCCCTCTCCTAGTCCCCAAAGTCCATTATGTGATCCTTATGTCTTTGTGTCCTCATAACTTAGCTCCCATTTATAAGTGAGAGCATAGAATATTTGGTTTTCCATTCCTGAGTTACTTCACTTAGAATAACGGCCTCTAGCTCCATCCAATTTGCTGCAAAAGACATTATTATTTTATTCCTTTTTATGACTGAGTATGATTTCATGGTATATATACCATGTTGGTTCATGGGCACTTAGGTTGCTTCCATCTTTGCAATTGTGAATTGTGCTGCTATAAACATACATGTGCATGTGTCTTTTCCATATAATGACTTTTTTTTCCTTTGGGTAGATACCCAGAAATGGGATTGCTGGATCAATAGTAGTTCTACTTTTAATTCTTTAAGGAATCTCTATATTGTTTTTCATGGTGATTATACTAATTTACATTCCCACCAGCAGTGTAAAAGTGTTCCTTTTCACCACATCCATGCTGACTTCTATTGTTTTTTGACTTTTCAATTATGGCTATTCTTGCGGGAGCGAGGTGGTATCTCATTGTGGTTTTAATTTGCATTTCCCTGATGATTAGTGGTGTTGAACATTTTTTCATATGCTTGTTGGCTATTTTTGTATCTTCTCTTAAGAAATATCTCTTCAGATTCTTTACCCACGTTTTGATAGGACCGTTTTTTTCTTGCTGATTTGTTTGAGTTCCTTGTAGATTCTGGATACTTGTCTTTCATTGGTTGCATAGTTTGTGAATATTTTCTCCCATTCTGTAGGTTGTCTGTTTACTCTGCTGATTATTTGTATTGCTCTGCAGAAGCTCTTTAGTTTAATTGGATTTATTTATTTATTATTTATTCATTTTTGTTATTGTTACAGTTGATTTTGGGTTCTTAGTCATGAATTCTTTGCCTAAGCCAATGTCCAGAAGAGTTTTTCTGATGTTATTTGCCAGAAATGTTGTGGTTTCAGGTCTTAGATTGAAGTATTTGATCCATCTTGAGTTGATTTTTGGATATACTTTTTTTTCACAGTCTACTTAGCATAAATATTGTACCTCTTCAAATAGAGTATAGAAACCTTACCATTTTAGAAGTTCCTTTGCCTTTCCTCCTTTGAATTGTAGTTGTCTTATGTATTATAGTTACACGAATTAAAAGCTCTATCAGAAAATGTTATGATTTTTGTTTTCAGCTGTCAAACATTTTAAAGAAATTAAGAAGTGAGAATAGTCTATTTGCTCAGATAGTTCACATTTTTCTGCTGCTTTATTCTTGATGTTCTAAGTTTCCTTTTGGTACATTTTTCTTTTTTTCTGAAGAATTTCTTTTAGTAATTCTTTGAACTATGTCTGTTGGCAATAAATTATCTTAGTTTTCCTCACTAAGAAGTCTTTACTTTCGTTCTCGAATGGTATTTTCACAGGGTATAGAATCCTTGGTCGACAATTCTTTTCTTTAAACATTTTCAAAATGTTTCTCCACTACCTTCTGGCCTTCATGGCTCCACATGAGAAGTCTGTGGTCATTCAAATCATTATTTCCCTGTAAGTAATGCATTGTTTATCTCTGGCTACTTTCAATACTTTTTCCTTTGTCTTTTTCGATACTTTGGTTATGATGTGTCTAGGTATGGATTTCTTTGGGTTTATCCCACTTGGCATTTGCTGAACTTCATGAATCTGTTTATGGTTTACACCTCTCACCAAATTTGGAAAGTCTTTAGCTATTATATTTTCAATTTTTTTCTATGCTGTACTCATTCTTCTGACCTTCTGGAGCTTCAGTGGCATTAATGTCAGATGTTTTTCGTATTGTCTCACAGGTCTCTGACATTTTGTTCATTGTTTTCAACATGTTTTTTTCTCTCTGTTTTTCAGATTTATAATTTCTACTGATTTCTTCAAGCATATCGAGTCTTTCTTTTGTCACCTCTATTCTGTTATTGAGTTCATCCAGTGAGATTTTTTATTTGGTTATTTTATTCTGTAATTCTAAAATTTCCATTTGGTTCCTTTTTATGTCTTCTATTTTTTTTTTTTCTGAAATGTTTCTTTTTTCTTTTTTTTTTTTTTTTGAGATGGAGTTTCGCTCTTGTTACCCGAGCTGGAGTGCAATGGCACTATCTCGGCTCACCACAACTTCCGCCTCCTGGGTTCAAGCAATTCTCCTGCCTCAGACTCCTGAGTAGCTGGGATTACAGGCATGTGCCACCATGCCCAGCTAATTTTTTGTAGTTTTAGTAGAGATGGGGTTTCACCGTGTTGACCAGGATGGTCTCGATCTCTTGACCTCGTGATCCACCCGCCTCGGCCTCCCAAAGTGCTGGGATTACAGGCGTGAGCCACCGTGCCCGGCCTGAAATGTTTCTTTCTGTTCATTTAAAGAGTGTTTGCCCTTTCTTGGGTTATTTTTATAGTAACTACTTTAAAACATTTGTCAGACAAATCCAGTATTTTCATCATCTTGGCATCGGCATTTGTTTATTGTTATTTCTCTCAAAACATTTCCTTGTTCTTTGTATGTTCAGTAATTTTAAATTGTATCCTGGACATTTTCAATATTATGTTATGAAAATCTGGGTTTTATTTAAATCCTATTTGTGTTTTAGCAGGCAGTTGATCTGGTTTGGTTCAAGTTGCAAGTTCTGACCAGAATTCTGTAGGTAGTTTCAAAATCAGTTTCACTTTCACAGCCTTCTGCTATTTGGGTCTATCTTACAGATGCTTTCAAGTGGCCAACTTGAAATCTGGTTAGTAATATATCATATAGTTCAGTCCCTAAGGTATATAGTATGCTATTTTGGGTCAGATCCATGCATCTGCAGCTTTAGGGTAAGCCAAAGAGTTCATGAACAGCTTACGGGGGCATTTTGCTGAGCTTTTGCCTTTCCATGATCTTTGCAGAACCTTCCAGTTCCCTGAGACCCCCTTTGCCATCCTTCAGTTGGAAATCTTAGAATCTACTTACCCTCCTCTGCCACATACTTCCCAAACTGTACCTGTGTCTGGGGCCGAGTGGTAAGAAGACGCACACAGAGAACAAAAGCAACAGGAGTTTGCTCCACCCTCTTGGGAGCAAAGAGGAAGATCCCTCTCCCTCTCCTCCTAAGGGTCTGTGGTCTAGGATGTGAAAGAATGGAGAAAAGTAAAAAATGGGGGCTTCCTTCCACTTTCTCTGAGTTTTAAGAGATGCCTTTCTTTTTCTAAAGCCAGAAATAAAGGGCTTCTCCTCGGCTCTCTCTGTTTGTGCTAATGACCCCTTCTGGGTTTTGGACTGCCTGAGTCTAAGCTGGGGGATCCTGGAGGAAAATAAAGTAGTTTTGAGGTGGCATCGAAGGAGAAGGAATTCGAAGAGAGATGTGTGAGCTCTACACAGTCTATCAGGATTGTAAACGGACATACTCAAAAGGTGGAAAGTGTGGAATGTGATGAGGTATGAATGCAAGTGAAAAGTCAAACTCAATAAAGTAAGTTTGGGAGATTCAACTTCTATATGAACTGTGGCTTGTAAAACATGGGAAAGGCAAACGACGTTTTCTGTGTCACTGCAAGAGGAAGAAGACAGCAGGTGACCAAGTCTGTAAGTGAATAGCAGATAATCCACTGTGCTAGGGAGGAAGGCAGTCACTGGAGGAAAAGACGTCAGCCCAGGTTTGTGTAGAAGGCCATACAAGATATTTATCCAGTGCTCTCTTCGGCAGCACATATACTAAAAATTGGAATGATACAGAGAAGATTAGCATGGCCCCTGCGCAAGGATGACACGCAAATTCGTGAAGCATTCCATATTAAAAAAAAAAAAAAAAGTATTTATCCAGCAATAACCGCGAATTGATTTTGTGCCAACTCAGATAGCATGCCTTTATGAATTCTGCCCCTCCTGCCTCCTCAGGGATGCTCGTGTTTCCCATGCATATCTTTATGATGGACATCACTGAATTGTGCTGTAAACTGCATGTTCACCTCTACCTTGATGATGAGGACTGCTTCTTTTTCAATCTGTAAGTTCCTAATACAGGAATTGGCAAGAAACTGTTGGGCTGAATTCTTTGTATCTCACCATTTAATGTGTGCCTTTAGGAAAATCCTAGAAGATAGAGTTACTTAAGAATATTCAACTTCAGATTAAGATATTTATAAAGACAAGGCAGTCTCTTGACATACTCTGACATGTGAACCTCTGCCCTGAGCTGAGTAGAAGGACCTCTTCTGACAGGATCCTAAAGGGATTAAGACAGGGTCTGTTCCATCATCTTATGCTGCTCCAGTGTGATAGCTTAGGGGCACATTCTGCGTTGGCCTGAATGTGACAGTGGGTTGGCACTGAGGCTGCCATCACCTCTGAGCAGCTGCCATAGTAGGGGAATGAACTCTGGCCATGGGAGGCCTTGTCACCTTCCTCAGGCCCCTGAGGGGAATTTTCCATGCCACCAAGGGCTCAACGCTGGTGAGAATTATCACTTCTGGGCAGTGCTGGTTTTCCCAAGATGCAGGTCTGGACAGAAAAAAAAAAAAAAAAAGAAAGGAAGAATGGAATTTTAAGCCCCAGGGGCCACAGACTGGTGGGGACCTGGTGAGTCTTATTTTCCATCTGCGAACCTGCTTTTGCTTGTCTGAAGACACATTGCCTCTGACTGTGTTTCCTTTCTGGACCGTTAGCCTTAAGGGCCTGCGTTATTTCTGCAACTCCCATGAGTCCTCCAGGCCACTAGGAAGTGGTAAAGAGCCTTGGAGGGGGTGCTTCCCTGAGCGAAACTCTGTGATCTGTAGGAAGTTATACCTCCTTTAAGAAAGAGTTGACTTCTCAGTCAGGCACTGACCTTAAAGGTTTCATTTCCCCTCTACCTGAGAGCCCCACTTTGTCATTCCTAGGTTAATGGTCTGTCCGGTGGCCAGCACCATTATCACAGCACATTATCACAGCACCATATCACAGCTGTCACCAGCACCGGGGCTGTGTAAAGAGGAGACCCAGTCCTGGCTCCCAAGAGACTCGCAGTCTGGAGAAGGAGATGGGACACTTGTGAGACAGGTGTTGTTTAAGAGTCGCACCCTTGTGGAGCTGTCCTGATTCCCTCACCTGTGGTCCTGGGCACTTGTTATGCTGACCCATGTTTTAGCAGGTGACTTTTTGTAATGTAATGTAATTGCTTATTGTCTAACTGTCCCTCAGCAGCATGTAAACTCTCTGAGGGCAGGAACCGTGTGGAATCAACCCCTGCACTTCTGTCCCGGAACAATGTAGCATAGTGGTTAAGCACTCATGCTTTGTGGGCAGACAAACCTGAATTCAATCCCTGTGCACCACCGAAGCTTTCTTCATCTCTCTCATAAGACTTCATGTTTCCACTAAAAAAAAGTTGGGGGGCATGTTAGTATCTATCCCACAGAGCTTACATGAGGGGCACAGAGGATAATGCTGGTAAAAAGCTCGGAGCTGTGCTTGGCATATTGCAAGTGCTCAAAAAAGAGTTAGCTCCTCCACTTCCTCCCCAAAGGTTTCCATCCTTCTCTCTCTCCCTCCTTCTTTATTTCTAAAGCCATACATAGTGTGTATGTCTAAAAAAATTGGTTGAATGACTGAGAAAATGATGGATGTCTAAAAAAATTGGTTGAATGACTGGGAAAATGATGGAAGAGAGAAATAAGTTGTGATCTAGTGATATGGCTAGTTGAGCCTCCTGGGGCTAGCCGGTCCTCATTTGCTTGGATGCTGTTGGCAGGCTCTGCTGTGGATCACGGGAACATGGGCAGCCCTGGGGAACAACATCCCCACAGTGGAAGTGGTTTATCCCCAGGGCTGGGCTCAGGAGCCCTGTGTGAGTGATCTCTAATCATACATTTTTACTGAGGGTAAGGCTACTTACTTAAATAATTTAATATCGAAAGATTTAACTTTCACTTTCCTATATTTCACTAAATCCATCATTACATTTCATTGAGGTTTGGGGCTAGTGAATGTAACTCCTCTTTATGTGTGGATTTTATGAATTTCGTATCCCCCTCTGCTTTAAAAAATTCCTAGCCTAAGTTTTAATTATGAATGTAAATTCAAGAGACATATTATTTACTATGAATATTTTTTATTGTGGTTAAAAATACATTACATAAAATTACCATTTTAGCTGTTTTAAAATGTGTGGTTCTGGGGCATTAAGTACATTCACATTGTAGTGGAGCCATCACCACCATCCACCTCCACAGCCTTTTCATCTTCCTCAACTGAAACTCTGTACCCATCACACACTAATGCCCCAGCCACCCTCAACCCAGCCCTGGAAGCCACCATCGTACTTTCTGTCTCTATGAATTTGACTAAGGACCTCACATAAGTGGAATCATGCAATGTTTGCCCTTTCGTGTTCTTTTATTTCGCTTAATGTAATGTCTTCAAAGTGTATCCATGTTGTATAGCATGTATCAGAATCTCCTTATAAAACAGCTTTATTGGCCGGGCGCAGTGGCTCACGCCTGTAATCCCAGCACTTTGGGAGGCCGAGGTGGGTGGATCATGAGGTCAAGAGATGGAAACCATCCTGGCCAACATGGTGAAACCCCATCTCTACTAAAAATACGAAAATTGGCTGGGCGTGGTGGCACACACCTGTGGTCCCTGCTATTCAGGAGGCTGAGGCAGGAGAATTGCCTGAACCTGGGAGGCAGAGGTTGAGGTTGCAGTGAGCTGAGATCACAGCACTGCACTCCAGCCTGGTGCCTGGCGATGGAGCCAGACTCTGTCTCAAAAAAAAAAAAAAGCTTTATTAAGGTATAATTAATATGCAAAGAAATACATTAATATGTACAATTTGTTGAGTTTGAACACATGCAAACACCCTTGATACCATCATCATAATCAAGGTAATAGACACATCCAATGTCTACCAAAGTTTGTGTCCCTCTGTGTTTTAATTGTTTAAATTTCATTTTGTGTTTGTGGTAAGAACACTTCACATGCAGTCTAGCCTCTGACAGTTTGAAGTGCATGATACTGTTTTTTTTTTTTTTTTTTTTTTTTTTGCTATAGCCACTATGTTGTATGGTAGAACTCTAGAACTTATCCGTCTAACATAACCAAAACTTTATACCATTCAACGACTCTCTATTTCCTGTATCCCTCAGTCCCAGGCAACCATTATTATATTTTCTGCTTCTGTGAGTCTATTATAATTTCCTCATAGAATTAAATCATGCAGTATTTGCCCTTCTGTGGCTGGCTTATTTCACATAGCATAATGTCCTCCAGGCTCATTGATGTCACAAACGGCAGGATTTCCTTCCTCTTTAAGGATGAATAGTATTCCACTGTGTGTGTATACCACATTTTGTTTATCCGTTCGTTCATTGACAGACGCTTGCTTCCACTTGCTTTGGCTATTGTGAATCATGCTGCTTTAAACATGGGTGTACACATACCTGTTCAAATCTCTCTTTTTCCTCTCTGCTTTTAAACTTGCTTCGGATGGTCTAGGAAGCTTAGATTTATGGGCTGGGAAGGGCCTCTGTTCAGGGCCTCTCCTAAAACACAGTTCCTGAGTCCCAGGTCAGGACTCTGTTTGGATTCCTTTTGGCCTGCTCTGGACACCTCGTGGGCATCATTGGCAGTAGGGTGTGCAGCTAGCTCTGGTTTCCCATGCTCATAGAGAAGAGCGGTGGTGCAGATCTCCAGGAAGACACATGAGATAAAGTGGGCTTTGGCTTTGACTTTGAGTGGACTGAGCCTTGATGGACTGAGGACCCCTTTCTTGAGTAGGTGTTGATTTATGCTCAGATTCTGTTTTCCAGATGGAGGCAGAAATATAGTAGCTCAGGAATCCTAATTAGCCACAGACAGTCCTCAATATTCCTATCATGGCTCGTTAAGGATTGCATGGTGCTAAGGGGCATTTCAAAGAACTCAGGCTTGCTAGTAATGTTGCACAGTGGTTAAGGGCTTGAACTCTGAATTAGACTGCTTGGATTCAAATCTTGGCTCTGCCACTCTGGGCAAACCTTTGTTAGGTTCACCCTTTTTTCATCTTTAATGTGGAAAAAAGAATAGTGTCTCCTTGTTGAGTTCATTGAGATAATTAGTGAGATAGTGCATTAGAAGCCCATAGTGCAGTGCCTAATACATGGTAAGCTGCCCATTGAAAGTGAGTTATAATTGTTATCATCTGCTTTTATTCCTGCAGCTGCCTCTCTTTGGCCAGCTTTGGTCACTGGACAGTAAGAATGAGCCTCAGACATACCCTGGGCTGAATCTTTAGTGCAATTTTCATTCAGTTGCTCTTTTTCTGCAAAACCTTGAGATCAGTTCACTCAACCTGAAATCTCGGTGAAAGCTCTGACACCTTGTAAAGCCTCACTCCTTCCTAATAACTTTCTGTATGAGTCAGGGGCCACCCTGAGTGTTTATACTTCTGGACCCCAGGGGTAGGGAAGGGGTGGTGGCTGTCACTGACTTCATAGCTTCCAGGCAGCCAGAGCCAATTGGAGGGGTCAACCCCACCAAAGGAAATTTTGTTCAGCTTCCACGGAATAGGAATATTAATCTGACATGAGGCCAGGGCAGGCTGGACCACAGGGAGATGAAATAGTGGAGTAGGAATGTTGTAGTGCTTTCTGATAGAATCAGGCAGTGGATGGCTGCAGCAAATCGGAACCAGATTTCTGTGCCTGGTTCTGATGGTGGTGGATGGGCATGGGGATTCTTGCCTTAGGGTCCCCTCTGCTCTCCATCAGCAGTCCTGGCTGGGGTCTGTGTTTTCTCTTCTTTATCATGCTGTGGGAGGAGAGGGGGTTCGTCTGCTGGCTTCCTTTTACTTTTGTTTGGTCCATTTTCTGTCCAGGTGGTCTAGAGCAATCTGCAGGTCCAGCATGTTGTCCTAGGTCATGGGATTGAACAAAAGAATCTCAATGGTGGCCCAGCATGGGTGGCTCATGCCTGTAATCCCAGCACTTTGGAGGCTGAGGTGGGTGGGTCATGAGGTCAGGAGTTCGGGACCAGCCTGGCCAACATGGCAAAACCCCGTCTCTACTAAAAATACAAAAAATTAGCTGGGCATGATGTCCTGTGTCTGTACTCCAAGCTACTTGGGAGGCTGAGGCAGGAGAATTGCTTGAACCTGGGAGGTGGAGGTTGCAGTGAGCCAAGACTGCGTCATTGCACTCTAGCCTGGTGTCAGAGTGAGACTCTATCAAAAAAAAAAAAAAAGGAGCTCAAGGATCTCAATGGCTGTTGTTTCCTTCCAATGCATACTCGCAGGCGAGGTGGAACCATCTTCCAAAGGCAGCCTGGCACCTTTGCCTGGGCACCAGGAAAGGTTTCCTGGTGCTTCAGTTGCTGTTGCCTGCTCACCACCTCTGGAACGGTGCAGAATTGCAGGCTGTCCTGGGTCAGCACAAAGATGGCCACGGGGCCTTATCAGACCCTGCCTTCAGGCCACCTTGCCATCATGCAGTGATTGCAATTCCTCAGGAGTGATTCGCAGGTATAGCAGAGGTAGGGCCGTGGGGGAAGGGGATGAAAGGACATGCTTTCAAGTATGTGCTTGACATTCTCATCAGCCCACATCTGAGGCTGGTCAGGTGGACAGGGGAAGAAGGATGACACCTCTGAAACTGAAGCTGCCCTTGTGCTTTGAACGGAGGCTAGTAATTTCATCTTCTTCTCTCATGAATTTTGCAATGTCCTGGTGGTGGCAGCTAGAATCACTGCCCACAGTGGCTGTTATCTGGGATCGCCTTGCACCTTGACTGGTGAGAGGGCCAGATTTCAAATGTCCTTCCCTTTATTGACTGCTAGAGGGGCCACATAATGTTATAGTTAAGGGTGTGGAGGAAGACTGCCTCTCTATAGGTTTCCCATCTCCATTATTTATTACCTGTGTGACCTTGGGCCACTTTTTAAATTTTTTTAGACGGAATCTCTCACTTTCACCAGGCTGGAGTACAGTGGCACGATCTCGGCTCATTGCAACCTCTGTATCCTGGGATCAAGCGATTTTCCTGCCTCAGCCTCCCGAGTAGCTGGGATTACAGGCACACACCACAATGCCCTGCTAATTTTTTTGTGTTTTTAGTAGAGAAGGGGTTTCACCATGTTGGCCAGGATGGTTTCCATCTCTTGACCTTGTGATCTGCCCACCTCAGTCTCCCAAAGTGCTGGGATTACAGGTGTGAGCCACTGCGCCCAGCTGGGCCACACTTTTAACTTTTCTGATACTTGGTTTTTTAGATCTGTGAAACAGAAATTTTAAAATATACTTGACTAGGCTGGTGTTAGGTTTAAGTTAGATAATGCACAGAAAAGGCTTAGAGAAATGCCTGCCATATGTGGCTGGATCAATCAATGTTAACAATTATAACAATTAATTCTAAGTACCTGGTATTATTTAAAATGCATTTAAGAAATCCAGAAAATGTCAGGGCTAGAAATGACCTATGAGATCAGTCATCTCATCAAAGTCCTCATTTCATAGATGGGGAAACTGAGGTCTAGGAAGGCAAAGTGTCTTGCCAAGCCCCAGTTCCTAGTGGTAGAGGAGCAGGGACTTGAAGTGAAGACCTGGGCTCCCAGCCTAGGGCCCTTCCACACACTGCTTCTCCATAGGGCCCACCTCTTAAAGCTTGAAGAAAGTCATGCAGAACATCCAGAGACCCGGTAGCCGGGCAGATGTCTCTCTCTCTCTCTCTCTCTCTCTCTCTCACATACACACACATCGCCCTAGTGTCAAACATGTACACATGCACAGACCACCCTAGAACTTATGCTGTTTCCAATCAGTGGCATAAATGACTGAGCAAGAGAAACTTACTCAGGATGCATATTAAACAGCTAAATGACATTTCCATGAGTGTTTTTACAGAGTGGTTGTGTATTTATGAGAAGGCATCTCCAGGTCTGGCTCAGCAATAGAGTAGGTGGTCCAAATCCTGGGGGACATGTCTCCTCTACCTCAGGTGAACCTCAGTTCTAATGGAGGGGGTGTATACTCTGCACTTGCACCTCAGATATTTAATTGCTCAGTTTTCAGCATGCTAAGCAGGGAATGACAGGGAGCCCAGAAAGGGAAAATGGAGCCAGTCATGAGATTTTAGGCTGACACAAGCTGTGGGTGTTAGTGGGGCTGGGGGTTACCAACAGGGCACGTGGTGGGTGGTGAATGGTCTAGTGATAGGGAGTTCAGGCTCACTTGGAACCCTGGCAGGGAAGCCACAGGAAGAGTCTCTGCTCACACAGCAGCTGTCTTTGCTCTCACGTCTCTCCATCCAGTTCTTAGCCTCATCCTTCTTATAATTTCCCCTCTGTCTCTTCCTCTGTCCTCCTGTCCAGCATCTGTCCCCTTTCTGGCTCTGAGGACCCCTGAGTGGTCTACACAATGTCCTGCGGCCCCAGTTTGACCAAGGTCTCCGCCTTTTCTCCTGGGGCTTTAGTCTGCTTCTGTGTCCTTTGCATCAGGAAAACAAAGGCAGCTCTGTTTGGGGATGTGGGCGACTTGGCTGTGTCCTTTTCCCCATTCCTTTGCTGCCTCCGAATTGCTCTTTCAGACCACCCAGCTGATGCCTCTCCCATCTTTGACGTTTCCTCCAAAGCTTGGAAAAGAAGAGCCGTCACATGACCCCATTCCTTTGGCCAGTAGTCCCTCTGATGTCTGACCAAGCTGTGAATGTCCTCTGTCTAGCCAGCAGACCAAGACCTGAAGCTGACTCTGTCCCTGCTCTATGCCTGTGGGAGGGAGAGAGCAGGTCCCGGCCTTTCTGTTTGAAGGTACCATTAAGGTTTGTGCTTCTCAAAATTCTCTTTCTTAAGTAGAGAAGATGGAGTAGCGTAGAAGCTTCTCAAGGAATGGAGTCTCATTCCAGATAATCACTCCAAACTGAGTTTCTCATTTGCAGCATGAAGACCACAAACCCAATGTCTTATATCCACCTCCTTTTAGGGCACCTGGGGCCCTGATGGGAGCTTGAGTTAGAGGAAGGCGTTATTTCTTTAGACCGTAGGAAAGGTGATAGATTTCAGTGACTGAGTTGATGCAGGTCAGATAAAATCTCAATATGAACCTAGAGATGCTCTGATTTTTCCTTTCCTAGTTGTTCTTAATGACTCTTGAAGAAAAAATAACCTTCTTGTTTGTTTTCAGTGCCATTCAGCCCTGCCTTTCTCTTGCCACAGTTATTTGAATTCTTTCTTAACCACCCACCCACTCATCTCCAACCTTTGCCTAAAAGGGTTAATTTTGTTCTCCAGCCCCAGCCAGGAAGTTTCCATGTGCCAGTAGGATCAGTCCAGGGGATGAGCATGATTGAAATCATTAATTTATTTCTATAGCTTCAATCTCTGTCCTGGAATGGAACAATGAGGCCACAAAGTGTTCCAGACACATTGTTTGTTTAACAAAGGAACATTCTTCCAGCTGAACTGTATGGCTATTGGATTTTACCGTTTGATTGGCTACCCCTCATAAGGGGTTTATATTCCTCCTGTTAGAGCTGGAGAGAGTGGTGGGGGGCCGGGGGTCCATACACCACTTCAATTGTTGTATTGTGACTCACCTGAACCCGGTCTCTCACCTGGTCAAAAACTTTGACTTCTTTAACATGGTGCCTGCATCCATAGGATTGGTTAAAAGCTGTAAATCTCACAAAAATGAGCATGCTCTATAGCCCCAGGAGAAATTACAGTATTGCCCCTTCTGAATTTCAACCCCTTTGGCTTTGAGAAGTCTGTTGATTTTATTATTGATCATTGAGTTTGATCTGATGCATTTCACAGAGACTTGGCTCTGCGGCTGTGCTGTTGGCTCCAGGGGCAGCAGCTATGCTGATGACGAGTTTTTCCATTCCCCCCGCCAGAAGGCAGGAGGTGGTAGGGTAGATGCACATGCACTCCTCCCTTTCTTCTGGAAAGTCTGATTTGGGTGCACGCATATGTGGGTTTCTTTAGATTAGATGGTGTGTGTTAAAAATTGCTCTTGACATTCTGCCACAGACAGGGGGATAGATGGAGTGACCTTTGGAAGGCCCCTCTCAATAGAATAGTTATAAAGTGCTTTCTTGCTTTTCTGTGGACTGCACATTTCTTTTTTTCTGTAGACATATGTAGAATACTAGACAACTTAGCCTAGAAGGGATGCGCTGAGGTCATCTTTGTCCATCTCTATGATCCTGGATAGAATCATCACAAATCCAATCCATAATGAGGGCAATAGGTTCATTTGGGGGTAGCCAATATGGATGTGCATCCATTCATCCACCCACCCACCCATCCACTTCCCGATCCATTGATCCATTGGTCCATCCATCCATTGATCCATCCATCCATCCATCCATCATCACCCACCCACTCATCCATCCATCCACTCATCCATCTATCCATCCATCCACCCACCCATCCATCCATCCATCCACCCACCCATCTATTCATCCATCTACCTGTCCATCTCTTCATCCATCTATCCATTCATCCACTCACCTATCATTTATCAAATATCTACTAAATTCTAAGAATGCTGCTAATCTGCTCATTATTATTTAATTTATTTTGGTATTTCTATTAATTGAGAGACCCAGTCAATCCTTACTTGACTTGATTTTCCTATTGCATTGGAAACAGTTGACCCCTTCTTCCTACTTGGCATTTTTCCTCACTCAGGTGTCCGGGAGACCATGATTCTTCCCTGAATCTCCTCTGCCTCTATGGTCTTCCTCTTATTCTCTCAAATGTGTTCTTTCTTCCTTATCTACCATTGAAATATCAGTGTTCTCAGAGTTCTGTCTTCAGATTTTTTTTCTCTCCTTTTACCTTTTCTTTGCTCTTCTTACACACATTTTCTAGGCAATTTCACACATTTATATGACCTAAGTTACTATCTAACTACCTATGATGACTCTCAAATGCTCTGCCTTAACCTGCACTTATCCTGTGTTCCCCAGGCTCTTATGTCTATATCCTGAACATAAATGCCTGGATTTATGTTTTGGAAACATCTCAAGTTTATGGTCTTCATAAAAAACCTCAGCATCTTCTCTATAAAGCCTGCACCTTTTTATTCCTTGTCTTGCTGGTTGTCTTAACCATTCTCCCTGTCAAATACAACAGAATCTGGAAGCCTTCTTAGATCCTCCCTCCTCTCAACTTTGGGTGGCCACCGGGTCACGTCAGTTCCACTTTCCATACCTGTTTCCACCTTACCTTCCCTGTTGCCACCATTTAATTCCAGCACTCATTATCTCTCCTTGTGTGATTGAACTGGTTTCTAGATTTACCCCTCCAAACTATCTTCATGCTATATCTGAGTGATCTTTCCAAATGCAAATCTGATTAAGCCATTTCCTCATTCGAAATCTTTCAGTGGCTTCTAAGCACCTAAGAGCAAGTTCACACTTCTTAAGCATGTTGTACCAGGCTTTCACAATTAGTCTCTTGCCTACCTCTTTGCTTCATCTCCAGCAAGTCTCTACATTCTCTGACTTGACCCCAAATGCACACCCTAGGCTGCAGTTGAGCCAAACCACCTGCCATGCTGCTTCTTGTCTCCAGCCCCTGCCCCTGCTCCTCCCTCCATCTGGAATACTCTTTCCTCTCTCAATGTGTTGGTCTTAGCTCAAGTATTGTCTCTTCTATGACGTCTTCTTTGACCCTTAAGTTTCTTCTTCCCCACTTCTATTGCACCCTGCAAATATTGCAATGATTTTTTTTTTCATGTCTGTTTCCCTCCTAGATAGTGAGCTCCTTGACAATGAGAATAGTGTCTTTTATCCTGGTAACCCTAGTGTTTCACAGGTCTTGTATCGAGACAGAGAGAGCTTTCTTAGCATGTGTTTATGACTATATCATTCCCTAAGATTATTTTTCCGCTTCTGATCTGGATCTGAGCTATAATAACTTGTTTATTTAGACTTTTTCTTTTATCTTCTCATGTTAGAAATTCACCAGGAAACTGAAGGGCTTCTGAAATTGGCTTTGTTTCTTGGGCTTGGGTACAGTCCCTTCTTATTTACCTGCCTGCAGTTTCATCTGCTGATTATTGATTATGTGAAGAAAACATTGTTTATTTGGAATCAGTTTCATTTGGCTCCTTAGCCCTGACCCTGCTTCTACTTCCCTTCTCTTTTCCCCATCCTCGTGCCTGGGGAGCAGGAAATGCAAACAGCTTCAGTATCAAGCCATGTTTTAAGTGGAGAAGGTTGAAGCACACTGTCATATTCTTGCAGGCCTTCCACACTTGTAAACACACCAACTCTCTCACTTTTAGTGTTCCTGATGGTCCGTTACGTTTTCTTTCTTCAAGCCACACGTTAAGCCTGAGCAGGACATGATTAGCAATCTGCTTGAGGATAAAATGTTACAAGGTATGCCTTTGTTCCCTGCTCCATTTCCATGGAAAACCGCACCCTCACGGAAGGTACTGGACAGTGTGTTTCTTCAGGGAACCTCATGTCTCAGTGCTGCTTTTCCTGGCTTCTCTAAGTCACAACAGAGTCTGTTCCCAGCAAATTTGTATGGCCACGTGAAATGCTGTGTAAATCAATGTGGGAATGTGATGTTCCCAGTAATCTGTTGGCTCATCAGGGATAGATGATCTCTAGCTTTGTTGGTGTTGGTTACTTATTTCTATGTTATTTGAATACAGCTTAAGAGAAAATCAATAACGACAATATCAGGGGGATGCATCCATCTTATAATTAGTGAATCAATTAATTTATCAAGTGTCTTGGACATACTTGCTATGGCCCAGGCATGCGCCAGGGCTGGTAACACAGTGGGGGACAGAACTGGTGCCTGCCCAAGGGGGCAGCATGGTATTATGGAAAGGCTTTTAAGTCCTGTAAACCTGAGTGTGAATCTCGATTCCACCACTTTTTAATGTGTGATCCTCACCAGATTAGTCAACCTTTCTGAGCCTCAATTTCTCCATCTGTAAAATGAAGATTTTTCTACTTCCCTTAGAGTGTTATTGTAAGAATTAGAGAGAAAATACATCACACACAATCTGGTTGGTACAGTGCCTCACATTTAATAGACAGAGTGATAATTATTGTTCACATTCACAGCAGTGATTATAGTAAAATGGAAAACCAAAACTTTGCATGCCTTGGCTTATCTAAAATTTATAGTGGTATGCTCCCTGATAACAGACATGATTCTTAGTGCTACATAGGTATTAACGCTTTAAACCAGGGGTCCCAACCCCTGGGCCATGGGCTGGCACTGGAGGTGAAGTTACTTCACTTGCCTTTTGGAATAAGACTGATGTGGATAAATATTGTCTTAATCCAAAAAGGCACGTTAAGTAATTAAAATAATGCTCTTAGAACCCCATCATATTCTAGGACATAATTCCAACGGGTATTTGGGCCACGGCCAGAATAGTGGACTGAGGGGGGTGCTTCCTTCCTCCTCAGCTGGGCTGGCCCTGCCCCTTGGCACCACACAGACTAAATCTGCAGAGGCAGTTTGAAGCCAGATATCATCCTTCTTTCCCCACATCTTTGCCCTGGCCTTCTCTCTACCCAATAAAATCGTTCAAGTTGCTTCATTTATTTTTCACTGGCTATGGCCTTGAGTTCTTTAACTTTCTCACCTCTCTTCTCTGAACGATCTCTGATTTTCCTGCCCTCTCGAAGTGAACCATCCAGGGAGGGGCTCTTCCTCTCCATCGTTCTAGATGTAGCCTACGTCCTATCATCTTTTTATAGTGGCCACATTGTGCTGCTCACTGCGGTGATGTTGAGTAATTGACAGCCTCTCTGAGCTCAGTCTGCTGTTGTGTAGGCTAGAGGTCACTGTGCTTAATCGCAAGAATACTGAGAGAGCCAGGCGGCCTGAGGTGTTTGCTGGTGTCTGTCACCTGTGCAGCGTGATGAATGTGTTAGTGGTGGATATTAGGCATCTGCTACAGGTTCAGATTAAAGAGACTGGAAGCTCTCACAGATGTCTGCCTTCTATGGTTTATCCCAGTCCCTGGAGGGCCGTCAGTCGGGGATGGTTAGTGTGGGAGGAGATGGAGGAATGGATCCAGGAGGTGGAGTATCTGGTCCAAACTTTTGATCAGTTGACGTACCCTTTGATGTAGCAGAAAGGAGTTCCCTCCAAGAGCAGTGCTGAGGCCAGCAGACCAGCTTGCCTTCCCCTGCAATCTCTGGCAGGTATGGTCCAAACTTGTGTGGCTGGGTCTTCTTGCTGTGCCTCTTGTTATCTCATGGTCTGTCCTGGTGATGATCTTAGGTTGTGAGACGTGAAACAGGTACCACCAGATCAGGGCGTTTAGAGGGCAAGCATTTATTGGACACCTTTATATATAAGGCACAGTATCAGACACTGGGGTTCAAGAGGTAAAAGACACAGAGCTGGCCTCCAGGTAGTCCAGCATAGCAGACAGACATGTAAACAATTGCAGGGAAGAGAGAGGGGCCAGATTCAGATGTATCTGTCACTAAAGGCTGTCCTAGAGCAGGAGTTAGCAAACTGTGACCCGCAGGCCAAATCCAGCCTACCACCTACTTTAGTAAATAAAATGTTACTGGAATTCAGCTATACTCATTCACTTATGTATTGTTTATGACTCCTTTTGTGACTCAACATCAGAGTTGAGTAGCTGTGACAGAAACCACGTGGCCTGCACTTTACAGAAAAAGTATGCTGAGCCCTCTCCTCAGGGTCGGCAGGTGAGAGCTCTAAATGAAAAAAGACATGGACCGTAATCCTTGGAGGCTCTCTGGATTTCTGTCTGTACAACTGACACATACAATTCAGAGGAAGATGAGCTGGAGGATCTGGCTGGGGGCAGCTTTGGAGACATGTGTGAGGTTTCCGATTAGACAGCAGATGCCAGAAGGCACAGCAAGTTGCATGAGGCACAGGGGCTTGGAGACAGTTGAGAGCCCGGAGGTGCAAGCCCACAGCTGCATGGAATGGCAGAGAGTGGGGACAGAGTCAAGTAAGGGGCATCAGGCTGTGAAAACAGAGGTTTGTGTGGATTTGAGGCCCTGTCGAGGTGACAAAAGTGACTGAATATGAAGCATCAAAGAAGCGCGCAGCTCTGGAGTTGGGAAGGCCCTCAGAAGTCCTCTAACCTAAGCTCTTGCCTGCATAGGGGAAGAGAAGGGAGAGGAAGGAAGGCAATTTCCCTACGCTCACTCAGCTAGTGAATTGGGCAGATCAGGGCTCAGTCCTGTCCTGACCTAACCCAGGACACTCTTCCCTAGTTGTGAACTGAGCCCTCGGACATTGACCTTGTGGCCTAGCTCTTTAGGAGAAAGAGCTGAGAGGCTCAAGCTCCATTCCCCACAACGCCTCTCTCATAAATTTTCTGTGGCCGTCAGCCTCCTGGTCTTTTTTTCCTAGCCTCTTTTATGATTCCCCAGTCTAAAAGCTGTTCGAGGGCAAAGTCTGTGTCTGGTCCAGCTCTTTGAGTTCCTCCTTGTTTATACTGGGGACTCCACAGATGTATGTAAAAGCACTGAGCATTGAGGCCTCCATCCTGATCTTCCCAAGCATGCAGACGGGAGGTCTGGGCTTCCCTGGGCCTCTCTTGGTTGGGGTGGGGTACACCAGCTCTGGCTGGTGTCCCTAGAGCTGAGAGGTTCCTCTAAAGGGCTGTGAGGCGGCCACTAGCCCTGGAGGGGCTTTGCAGCTCCCACGTGCAGTTGTCACATACTTTACGGCCACCTGCTGAGGCTTTCCTGCAAAACACTTCACCACCCCTGAACAAAGAGCTTCTTTCAGTGCTGAATGTCTCCCAAGCAACCCCATTAGCTCAGGGAGGATTCAGTCGGGATGCCATGCATCTTCAGTGATTGACAGAAACACCTCATTTGTCCTGATGTGTTGACGGAAAGGCTGCAAGAACAGCCAGAGAAGACTCTCCAGCTCAGCCCATCGTTAATTGCCAGGACAGGCTCCTCCCAGCCTCTTTCAGGCTTTGAGCAGGCTCTCCTTGGCTTCCTTTAGCCTGCTGGATGGGCCCCAGCCCAAATTCCTCCAGCGAGGCAGGGACGAGTTGGGGATGTGGATGGGTCCTGGAGTGTAGTGGGGCATAAGGTATGAAGTGAGTTGGATGCTATTTGCCCACAGAGTCCCAGATTCATTTGTCATCTGCACAGCAACCCACAGTTGTACTGAGTCTGTGGCTTAGCTGGCCTAGCAACAGATCCAGAGAACAACATGAGGCTGGAGTTCAAGAGCCTGGGGACACCAGGTGCAGAGAGAGAGAGACAGAAAGAGAGAGATAGAGAGAAAGAGAGAGACAGAGAGAGAGAGAGAGAAAGAGAGAGAAAGAGAGAACTGTCTTAGGCACTTTCAGACAAAAGTAACAAAGTTATAATCCTGGTTTATAAGCCCATAAACCCCATCTTTATCTGTTTTATTTACAGCAATATGGAAATTAGCAATTTACAGTAGCCTTGCAAATAAGGATGGAGTGTTGTCCAGCCCAGATTACCAAGTGCTGAAACAAAGGGAGCCCCCAATGCAAACAGTCCCCTATCGCTGAAGGAAACTGACATACATGTGCACCTGCCACATGTGCACTGGGGAGTGGTGTTTCCCACATCTCTGCAGGCTGGATCTTCACAATGGTCCCATGAAAGGTGTTATTTTTCTGTCTGTGAGCCAGGGCTCAGCCTATTAAGTAACTACCCAGGTGACACAGGAACTTGGAGGGCTGACAGGTTCCAGAGCCCATTCCTTTTCATTACACAATGCCTCCTCCCAGAACAGTGGACACATCTTTTCTCTAGAAAAAGGACTATTTAGAAGGCTTTTTTTAGACCCCTAGTATGGATGGCCCTCTTTGTGGGCTGAAATGGAGGTCCCAGGAGTATTTTTTTTTAAATTTAAGATGTAATTTTTAATACTATTAAATGCACGCTTCTAAAATGTAGAATTGAGTGGTTTTTAGTATATTCACAAACTTGTGCAAAGAGCATGTAAATGGCATGATTTGAGACTCTTCAGAAAGTCCCCTGGACCTCCTAGTGGGCCTGATCTCTGCCAATTAGTCACTGGTTTGAGATAAAGTCTTCGAAGCCCCTTCACAGTAGAGCTGGGTGGGGTCAGATATTCATCAATATCTTATGAGGGTTGCTCCAATACCTTAAAAGGGTTGCTCATCATAGGTTGAAAAACAGCCACGTGGTAGTCCCTGAATAAGGGACCCTGGATTAGGCTATGAGCTCCTTGAGGTCATCCCAAGGACTTCTTTACCTGGAAAGAATGTGGGTTGAATGACAGGTAGGCCAGGATGAGGGGATGTCCAGGACATAGACCCATCAGAGCGAGGCCAGAGGCAGGTGGCCACCCCTAAGAAGGGCTCTGGGAAAAAGCTGGGGGTCACGATGGGGAAGAAGGACAATGGAAAATGTATTTTGCTCCTGTCTTGTTTACCTGGCCCCATTAAGAGCTGGCTGACATCCTAGAGCTAGTTTCTGGACTGCTTCTCTGATTCTGTTGGTTGCAGGATGAATAAAAAGAACTTAGGGGGCCGGGTGCGGTGGCTCACGCCTGTAATCCCAGCACTTTGGGAGGCCGACACGGGTGGATCATGAGGTCAAGAGATCGAGACCATCCTGGTCAACATGGTGAAACCCCGTCTCTACTAAAAATACAAAAATTAGCTGGGCATGGTGGCACGTGCCTGTAATCCCAGCTACTCGGGAGGCTGAGGCATGAGAATTGCTTGAACCCAGGAGGCAGAGGTTGCGGTGAGCCAAGATCGCGCCATTGCACTCCAGCCTGGGTAACAAGAGCGAAACTCCGTCTCAAAAAAAAAAAAAAGAACTTAGAAGATTGTACATTTCCAGTTTTGTCTGTCTCAGAAACGTTCATGCAGCTTTCCTGAGCATGCCCTGTGGGAAGGCCTGTGAAGGATTCTGAGTAGGACAGGCTGGACTTTCCAGCCCAGCCACTGTGGGTCTCTTTCTGGGCTATGAGTTTAGGAGACACAGATGGTTGCACTACCCGCCAGTAGGTTTCTGACATAAGCAAAAACAACAGAAATGGTATCCATTGGATTTCCTTATCCCATCAAGCCATTTAGAGCAGGGTCCCCAACCTCTTTGGCACTAGGGACTGGTTTCATGGAAGACAATTTTTCCATGGACTGGTGGGTTGGGGGATGGTTTTGGGATGAAACTTCCACCTCAGATCATCAGGCATTAAATTCTCAAAAGGAGCATGCAGCCTAGGTTCCTCGCATGCACAGTTCACAATAGGGTCTGTGCTTCTGTGAGTTATAATACCGCTGCTGATCTGCTTGCTCCCCTGCCCTTCACCTCCTGCTGTGCAGCCTGGTTCCTAACAGGCCACAGACTGGTGCCAGCTTGGGAACCCCTGGTTTAGAGTCCATACTCTATTCTGGGAGTAGAGTGTCCAGTGGACACTTGGACACTGTGATAGGTATCCAAATGCTTAGGACTTAGTGATGAACAAAATAAGGACCCAGTCTTTAATAAATTATTCTTTTATTTGACCTTTAAAAAATAAATATCCCCAGGAGGGATTCTGCTTGGGCCTATGTGTCATTTACAACCCTTGTGGATGACTTTTGCAGATTCCATTCTTGACTGTAGGTTCTGCTTTGGAGTAGCAGAGAGGCCATTACATGCTCCCATCTTCTCTCTCTGGCCGTCTTCCTGTGAGTCGGCATCCAGGCTAAAGATTGGGACCATGATGAGTCCATGTGCTGCCTTTGGGCCAATTAGAAAAAGCTCTCCCTTCCTCATTTTTTTTAATACAAAATCATTATTTTTGAAATTACTTTAATTCTGATTCTGTTAGATCAAAACACTTTGTCATCTTCCAGAAAACTGCCATAGTAATCATGCTATTGAATATAAACCATCTTCTCCATGGTGGCGCCCCCTTTGTGCAATGCATGACCTGCACCACTGCATGTGGCCACCTTGGTTAGGACAGCAAGTGCCAAACTTCAGTAAACACTGGCATTCAGCAGCTGGGATGTGCTGGATTTCTCTTTCAGCAGGGAGGTACCCCGTCTTGGGTGGGATCTTTGATCCTTCAAGTTTTAGAATATGAGAAGAGGAAAGGGACCTTCAGGGAAAGAAGACAAGAAAAGATGCAGTTCTGTTTGGATGGTGGAAATCCCTGTGACTGTGCTCTAGCTCACTTCTGGGTTCTCCCGAGAGGCTGGAGCTTTGCAGCCCATCAAAGTACATTTGGAGTAGAATGACTAAGCCTAGTTCTTCAGGCTAAGGCTGAGGTGCTGAGAGAATTCCTGCCCTTCATGAAGTCATAGGATCTTTAATAGGGAGGGGATCTTCAGAGTTCAATGCTGTCATTATATAGGTAAGCAGAAGGCAGCGCCCCGGGATAGCTCAGGTGTGACGTTGTTAAGGTGCTGAAGATGAGAAGTGGCAGTGCTGACACCAGAACCTGGTGTCTGTGTCTCCCCCACTGCCCTGGGCTGGGGGAAAGCACCCCTGGAAGAGCATGGGTCCAGATGAGCAGGAAACACTGTGGGTTTCCTTTCTCCAGAGGCCTCTCAGAATAGTCAGCATCCTGTCGGCTTGGGCTGTGGTGAACCTGCCATGAACTCAGGTACCCTAAAGACACCTTCCTCCCCAGGCTTCTCTGCAGATGGATTGCCCTGCACTTTTGGCTTTTTACTTTCCCCTCCGTTGTCCCTGGTGCCATAATAGGCTGAACGTCAAAACACGTTTTTGGTACTTGCTCTCTTCACTTCCTAAGACATACACGTTTAGTGAGAGTGACAGTGGTCTTGGGCTGATGGTGCAGAGGGAGGGCTCCTGCCTTTCGTCAGAGCAGCTGGATTTGACAGTGGCTCAAGGCAGCAGTTACATTTCTTCCTAGGGCCTAGTAAACCTTACTCAAGTTTCCTGAGAAGGAGTTATACCTCGTTCTCCTGATTATTTGTATCTTGCTTATTGACTATGAAGTTGCCAGCTGAAAGGGGGCAGGTGTCTCAGGGAAGCCACTGTCATCTTGCAGAAGACTCAGCACCATGGCTATGTCAGGACAGTCCCCGTCACACAAGGAGCACATCCGCCTCATCGTTTCCCCTTGACTTGTGATTCGTCTTCTTTTCTCCTGGCTCCTGAGCCATCTCCGGTTTGTGTTCTGGCATGAGTAAGGGTTAAACAAGCAACTGACTCAGGGGTGCCACACATGAAGCATTGGGCTAGGGCCGAGGGCCTGGAAATAAGGACAGAGATAACTCAGACAGAATTTTGACCCAGCACGATTTGGAGAGGGAAATTCTTCTCTTTGAAATATTATTGGAGGTGATGTTCATCCTCATTTTTATTGAAGATCTACCCCAGGCTTTGCCCTGAGTTGGATGCGGGGAGGAGCACAGTGAGCCACAGGGCTGAGTCCTCTTCTCCCTGGAGCTGAGAGTTTGGTTGGAGATAAAAGAGTCAGATGTGGAATGATGCCCACAGTCAAACATGGCCCTGCTGAACACAGAAGAGTGATGAGCGGGGAGACTGGTAGGGCTTGCTGTAGGCATCAAGAAAGGCTTCTGGGAGGAGGTGCGACTTGGGCTGGTGCTGGAGTGGAGGATGACATTTGGAAGTGAGCCTGGGAGAGTGCGAATGACCCTGCTGGATGGGACCCACAGTTTCCATCTGGACTTCCCTCCAGGCTTCTCGACCCCTACTTCCTGCTCGCCTCCTGCACCCATTCTCTCACTTGCCACCTGTCTTCCGTCCGCGCCAAGCCCTCATCACCTCTGCCGTTTTCCAGCTTCCCCTTCCCCTCCAGGGTCTATGTTTCTGATTATTCCCTCCAGTAGGAGTTCCTTGCATTCTTCTGCATTGAATCTCATTTTGTGATTTCCTGTCCCATATTTTGTAAACTCCCCAGGTCCCTTCTCATTTATATCCCCGTCCTCTCTGGTGCTGTTTGCAGAGCTGCCCAGTTTGTTATCATCTGCAGATTTAATTAGCAGGGCTGATGACCCCTTCTCTTCCAGACCTGCAGTCTCAGGCAGGACCGGTTCCTCGTGGTGTACACGCAGGGTCATGGCTGCAGAAAAGCATGTTTGGGCTGTGTAGAGGGGACACGATCCAGACTGGACTTTCGCCTCATAGAGGGGGAAAAGTGCCGCAGGAGCCAGCCTTTTTCTGAGAAAAAAGGGAGGATGCTGCAAACTGGATTGCATAAATCCCCTTAATTCAAATTCTTCTGGCCAGAAGATGCCATCTGCAGAATCCAATTACTATTTGCATTGAGCACCTACTCAGTGCCAGACATTGTGCTAGGTGTCTTTCTTCCATTATTGCTGATCTTCACAAGCACTCTATGAGGTCACTATTGCTTCCAGATTCTTAGTTTTCTGCTTGATCAGAAAGGAGACTGAGCCTCAGGGAGATCATTTTACATATCCATGCCACACAGAGAACAAGTGGCAGAGCTGGGATTTTCAGCAGGGTCTCTCTGAGCTCTTCCTTCAACGTGCCCTGCTGCTCAGAGACCACGTGACCTTCAGCCTCTGGCCTCCAGAACACTTTAAGCTAATGGATTATTATTTTTCCTTATTTTAAAAACATTTTTAACTTTTTGTGGCTACACAGTACATGTATGTATTAATGGGGTACATTAGATACCCTGATATAGGTATACAATTCATAATAATCACATCATGGACAGTGGGGTATCTGTCCCTTCAAACATGTATCCTTTGTGTAACAAGCAATCCAATTATACTCTTTTAGTTATTTTAAAACATACAATTAAATTATTATTGATTATAGTTACCCATTGTGCTATTGAATACTATGTCTTATTTTTCCTATTTTTATTTCATACCCATTAACCATTCCCACTTCCTGTCCACTCCCTCACTATCCTTCCCAGCCTCTGATAACCATCCTTTTACTCTTCATGGATTATTTTCATAGTGCTCTTGGCAGCTGGGCTGATCTGGATATTTTTGGAAGCTCACAAAGTAATCAAAACCACTGGTTTTTTTTTTTTTTTTCATTATAGTGATAGGTCTTTTTCTGTGTCCCTGATTAGTTCATCAATACCAGATCCAAGATCTAGATTTTATTTAATTCAGTAGCCTTTATTCATAATCTAGGTTCTTTAAGCTCTACCTTAATACCTCTCAAGGCTGACTCTGGTGGAGTCAGGGCCATGGGACTTATGTGATGATTGCTAATCCCGCCTTCTATATCAGGTTGGACAGATGTGCAGAGCAGCACAGTAATTTTCAACTTCACCTCCCTGAGTCCTAGGGAAGTCTAGTGAAGCACTGTATATTTCAGGAAGGGTATTTTTTTTCTGGGAATTTCTAGTACGTTGAAACATGTTTGATGCCCCTCACTCCATCAATTAAATATGAGTGGCGCTTTCCTGTATTGTGACAGTCAAAAACCTCACACATTTCTAAGAAGTACAGTTCTTGGGGTTTGCATGCAAGTGCCACAGAAATCACTCAGAGCCCGAGTTGGGGCAGAGCAGGTGAGGCTGTAGTTCTGTGGAACACAACCAAGTAGCCCCTTGAAATATTTGAAGAAAGAGTTATTTAGCTGAAGAAAGCTTGTGACCAGTGTTGTAGAAGGTTTTATAACTTCTTTGTACATGTTCAAAGTCTACACTGCCTCCCTATGTAAGATCTCTGTTATGAAGGATTAATGGCCCCTTGAAGGAAGGCCAGAGCCCTGTCTTTAGAAAACTGCCTCCTCTGAAGGTTGCAGCCTGGATCTGTGCACATGGGAGTCTTGTTCCTTTATTCTGTTTAATCATAGCCTACACCAACCCCAGAGCAGATGGCACTCCCTGCTATCACTTGTATCTGTTGGTCTCATTGGAGAATGGGAAGAAGTTTCTAATTTGAGCTCCACTGGGAAAGGAGGAAAGCATTTTCTCAAGGGTTCCGTGACTAGGTGGACTCTCTTTTCATTTTTTATCTTGTTGAAAATATAATGAGTCTGGGTGAAAGTATGGGGTTGATCTGTCAAGGTCACTGCTGGGAGGTGCCCTGGCAGCAGCAGCATAGTGGGCAGTATGGCCAGCACAGGCCAGTCTCAGCCCTATGGCTCCCCAGGCACCACTCGGATTCAGGTCGGCTGGACTCCACATGCAGCAGATTCCTCTCTGCACCTACATGCATCCACTTATTCTCATCCATGCCGCTCAAATGACATGTGCAAATCCCATCATGCAGTGGCCAAAGTACAGCTCGAGCTCCCTCTCCTCCATAACATGCCCTCTGGCTCCCCTAGCCCAGAGTCAGCTCTTTCCACCTGTTTCTTATATCAGGAAGAATGCTTGGTCACATTGACAGAACATCCAACTCAAACTAGCTCAAACAACAAACGGAATTTATAAGCTCATGTGATCAGGAAGCCCATAAGCAGATTTGGTGAGGCTTGATCCCTCAGCTCCCATGATGTCCCTAAAGACAACCAATTTCGCTGTCTTTCTGCTCAACCATCTGCAGGGTCCACTTCATCCTTTATATTTTCTCACTGATCCCCCTTGCTGATCCAGGACTTCCCTTTATGGAGTGAATTGATGGCCACTGTTATCCCCCAGAGTCTGACAGAAAGAGAAAGCTGCTTTCCCTAGAAACCCTGGCCATCATTTCCTCACATCTTATTGGTTTTGACCACATTACAAGCATATTCCAGAAGCAGTCATTGCGGCAGGGTGTTGGATATGCTGATTGGCTCAAACTAATTGGGCATAGCCTTGGATTTGGGGTGGAATCAATTCTGCTAAAAACATATGGCTGAGATCTAGAAGGGGTGTTTCTCTCAGAGTGAAATTTGGTAACTATTGATGAGTGAAAGGGGAGATAACAAATGACCATTCATAGTCGTCCTGTCCCTTTGGACATTAATTGCCCCTTTGGTGATATTATTCATCTGTCTCAGGTGTTAGATATCATTTATCTGGTTTCCAAAGAGAATGAAAATAGTGTGATGGCGTGATGGTGTGAATGCATGATGGTGTGATGGCATGATGGTATGAATGCATGATGGTGTGATGGTACGATGGTGTGGTGGCAAGATGGTGTGAATGCATGGTAGTGTGAATGCATGATGGTGTGATGGAATGATGATGTGGTGGCATGGTGATGTGAATGCATGATGGTGTGAATGCATGATGGTGTGGTGGCATGATGGTGTGGCGGCATGATGGTATGAATGCGTGATAGTGTGAATGCATGGTGATGTGAATGCATGATGGTGTGAATGTATGATGGTATGATGGCATGATGGTGTGGTGGCATGATGGTATGGATGCATGATATTGTGATGGCATGATGGTGTGATAGCATGATGGTGTGGTGGCACGATGGTGTGGTGGCATGATGGTGTGATGCATGATGATATGAATGCATAATGGTGTGGTGGCACGATGGTGTGGTGGCATGATGGTGTGAATGCATGATGGTATGAATGCATGGTGATGTGAATGCATGATGGTGTGAATGCATGATGGTATGAATGTATAATGGTATGATGGCATGATGGTGTGTGTCATGATGGTATTAATGCATGATGTTGTGATAGCATGATGGTGTAAATGCATGATGTTGTGATGGCATGATGGTGTAAACGCATGATGGTGTGATGGCATGATGGCTTATATTTCTTCTGTATGCCCTTAACGTTTAGCACATTGCTAAGCACACAGTCATTGCCCAATGAATACTTGTTGAATTGAACTTTGTTGGGATGATTGAATCATAGGAAAATAGTGTAGAGATTCTTTAAGGGAGAGATGAGTCACTGCTAAGAGAAGGCAGGGGTGCTTCTTTGTAGGGGAGGGGAGTTAATTACTGATAACATGAAGGATTCATAGAAGTGTCTTGAGGTTGGAAGAAAAGTAGTAAAATCAAGGAATCATGCAAATTTTAAGTCAGGAGAGACATTAGAGATAGGGATACTTTTAGAGGTTATATGATGAGATTTAAATGCCTGAGAATGCTTCTCTCTGAGTGGGACATATTTCATATGGGCCAAATAAATGAAAGACAGAAAGGGGATACTGGGCATTCCTGCTCAAAGGTTTGACGGCTATTAAATGTAGTGGTGTGCACTGCTGATCATAAGGTTACCCTATGATTTATTTGTCCAGCCTGGGACATTTTTGAGAATGCTAAAATCCTAAACTTGATGGGATGATGAGGCAGGAGAAATAAACAGGGACTGTTCTAGGCCAGCCAGGATTACTGATCATCTGTGGTCTGAGTATCTACTAATAACCAGCTAGGGCACCCCTTTGCCCATCACTTCTTGCCTTCCATTCCTCAGGCACTGAAATGCTCTCCGTGTCCTGGTGGGGGCGAGGGAGAGGCACACTCGTTGCTGAGAGTTAGGATCCACAGCATCTGATTCCACTTGCAGGATGGCAACTGTCCAGAACAGTTTCACTGTGATGAATAGGAAAGGGCAGCATTTTCCTCGGGTCTTTCCTCACAGTTCATCCAGGATCCTGCGTTTGGGCCGGTTCTGTGTGCCGGAAGCCCAGGCGCCAGCCTCCTGGCCTCCCTGAGTTTTGGGAGAGGCCCTGTTCTTTCTGCCAACATCTTCGGGGCTTATGGATTGTCATCATCTCATTTTTGGTAGAAATGCTGTGTCTGGCTGCTTTCAGCCTGTTAACTTTCAGCATCACAAACTCCCAAGAAAAATGTTCACTTTTATTTTCAACCTCACTTGGTGTTGTTCAGTTACATGCCAGAGGCTATTGCCTTGGTGGACTCAGCTATGATTTCCTCATGTGGGATCCAAGGAGCACGGTGGACTCCCATGGGGGTCAAAGATGTGTGTTTTGTGGCCCAAGGGTCATGGGCATGCCCTGTGCTTTGAGTACCAAGGCAGAGCTTTCACAGAGCCTACTCCCACACTTGCTCTTTAAAAATCCTTTTGTAGACACTTTATAGTTTACAAAATACCTTCATATGTACAACCTCATTTGATTCTGAGATAGCATGAAATCATTATTTACTTTTGAATATTTATTAATTAAAAGCTAGCACATATATAACACATGTTAAGTAAATACTGTTTATTTAATTAAATATGATGATTTTTTTTTAAAAGAAAAAGGTTACAAGAAGTGTTTCATTGTTTTACATTTTTGTATATCTTTTCCCTCTAGCCTGATTGAGGTATATATACAATCAACTGCACATATTTGAAGTATCCAATCTGTTGAGTTTTGACATGTATACAAAGCCATCCCTGTGAAACTGTCACCGTCTGTAATCAAGATAATGAGCATATCTACCACCCCCAAACATTTCCACAGGTCTTTTTGTAAAGTCTATTCTTCTTTCCTCCAAGTGGTATTATTATTAATTTTTACAATTATTTTTAACATTGCCTGTCAGTCCCAGAGAGCTTTGGTGGCTTGCTGGAAAAGGTGCAGCTGGTAAGTGACAGAGCTGGGGCCCACGGCCTGGTCCTTAGGCTCCAGAACCCATGGCCTTCCCAGGACCTATCTTACATGGTGAGGATTATTTCCCATTTCTTCCAGCTGTAGGATTTCTGCAGTAGAATGATGCCCGGAGAACCCTTAGTCACACTCTGTTGCTGACTCCCCATATGTTAGGTCTTTCAAGGTGCCATGCTGCCTTTGGGGGCCTCTGGAGCTCAGGGTTGAGTGAGGAGGAGGTTTTCTCGCCCTTGATATGTTGCAGGGTGTATTAATTCTCAGGCTGCTAAAAAAGACATACCCGAGACTGGGTAATTTATCAAGAAAAAGAGGTTAATGGGCTCACAGTTCCACATGACTGGGAAGGCCTAACAGTCATGGGGGAAGGTGAAAGGCATGTGTTTACATGGTGGCAGACAAGAGAGAATTGAGAACAAAATGAATGCTACGACACCCCCAGAAGCCTATGAGGGGTTTCCTCTCCCGGACTCTACTAAAAAAAAAAAAATACAAAAATTGGCCAGGCATAGTGGTGGAAGGCTGAGGCAGGAGAATTGCTTGAACTCGGGAGGCAGAGGTTGCAGTGAGCCAAGATGGTGCCATTGCATTCCATCCTGGGCAACAAGAGCAAAATTCTGTCTCAAGAAAAAAGGAGGGTTCCCCCTTATAAAACCATCAGATCTTGTGAGCTTATTCACTACCATGAGAACAGTATGGGAGAAATCACCTCCATGGTTCAATTTCCTCCCACTCCATCCCTCCCACAACACATGGGAATTATGGGAGCTACAATTCAAGATGAGATTTGGGCAGGGACAAAGTCAGGCCATATCAGAGGGTTTGACTCCTCAGTCTCCCTGGGCTCCCCTCACTGCTTCTCTTTACCTGGGCTTTGAGGAGTTGTTTCTGGGATGCCTCTGGCTGGAGTACAATGATGTGTGTTACACAGCGTGGAGACTGTGGCAATAGGTCCAGAGATCACCCCTTCTGGGTGTCTGCCCAGGTTGGCACCCAGAAATATGACAAGAGTGGCTGAGCGTTCACATCCATAGGACCTGGCTGGGTTGTTCCTGGTCATTGGTTGGGAAGTAGGTGAAATCTTTTCCATAAGAAGGAAGGATCCTGCTGCTGGTCTTGGTGGGTCTCTGGGATGGAGCTTGGTGGGCATTTGGCCCTGCCTTCTGCCTCTGCTGATTATTGGCCACCTTCACCTTGGCTTATGGAGGACAGGGTTGGAGAGCAGATTCCACTGCTCTCATCCAGGAGTTTCTAGGAGAGTGAATTTCCATCTTTACTTCCCTTGGCAGGAAGCTCTTCCCTGTGCCTAATCCCAAATCGCTGTGTCTCAGGAGGACCAGGCATAGCCTGCCCGCTGATCAGAGGCTGGAAATTCCTGAGAGCCAATGGGAAGTTAAGGCTTCGGTCTTCACGATGACACAGGTAGACTGTGGTGTTCCTCAAATGGAGCAGACAGGAGGCCTGTCTCAGACGAATTCCTGCTCTCATTTCAAAAGCCCTCTGCCTCAAGGCTAAACTTCACCCTCCTCCTTTGCCTGTGATAATGGCTGCCCTGGCCACATTTCAGCACCCCCATCCTCCAGCTGTGTGAACTTCAGTCATGATGATCTGAGAGTGTGGGGCTCCCAGCAGGCGGGGTAGGGGCGCTCATGATGCCTTAGGGGAGTCCAAGGGAGTCTGTCTCCTCTCTGTCCCTCTATCTCCTACAGGTTCAACCCCCCACCCTTCCTCACAGTGCCATTCCCGGGCCCCGATGTGCTGCAGCTGATGTTCTCGGCTCACAGCAGGGCCCGGGACCAGAGTACACTGAGGCCCCTGGGGTCAGCATGGAGGTGGCTTGGCAGGGCTGTAGGGAAGGAGGCCTGAGGAGTATCAGTTTCCAGTGTTTGGCTGGGGCTGCCTCCCGCTCACTCTTGTCTCTCTAGAGAGAGGACGTGGTCTTGTGAAGCCACATGCAAGCTTTGGATAACAACAGTAAGACATAAACAATGAGGATAACTTTACCAGGAGAGCGGCCTCCAGTCTCTGCGAGGGGTCTGGAGTGCTGGAGAGAGGTGGTTGGGGGTGTGAGCCCCTTCTTTCCCTCACTCCCTAGCCCACTCCTCCTTCCCCTCCCTCCCTAATTTCTTGTGGAGGGAGGGGCTGCAGGATTGTGGATGCTTAGCAGCTCTCAGGGATGGCAGTGTGGGATGAATGTTGGTGCCAGGAGGCCTGGGTCTGCTAGTAATTAGCTGTATGTCTATGCTCATGCAGTTCAGCCTCTTGGGCTGCAGGTCTTCCTTTGTTACTGGAGAAAGATGTGTTAGGTATGCTTGGAGGTATTTCTAACTCCAGAGTCCTGTGGCCAAATCAGTTTACCATTCTGAAATTCCTCTGTGCCCCTACGCTGGCCCTGCCTTGAACTGTCAGCATGGGAGCTGACTGGTACCATGGCAGTCTAGTGCTTGCTGAGTGAAGACACCAAAGATTGACATTTAAAGTCTTGTTTATTTTCCAAGGTATTCCCGATTCTTCTCCTTAATGCTACAACACCCCCAGAAACCTATGAGGCAGAAAAGTTTTAAGATATACCCAGTTCAGGTTGTGTTTTGTGAGCACGAGTAAGGCTATGTCAATTCCTTTGGCCTCTAGGAAAGGGAACGGTGGTCTGCAAATGCAGTGAGCACCTCGGGCTACCAAGAGGATGGAGAGGCCCTCCACAATCTTTAAATGGCTCCTGGCCAGGTGGAAACTTGATAACTTTAGCTGTTAACATGAGAGAAACATTCAGAAGTGACACTTAGGGGTAACTGAATTGTTTTCTCAAAACTGAATTAGATTTAAATTCTGTTGGCCAAAGGTCGCTGATTACTTTGTGGGCCATGGTAGCCAATTTTTAGAAATTGGTCCAAATGGAATCCACTAAGAATACAGTATATGTGTACTGAAGTTGCCAGAAATATTCACTGAGCACTTACTATACATCAGGTACTGTGGTGGCTGCTGAGGACAAAGCAATCAACAAGACAGACTCATTCTTTCTCCTCATGGAGCTACAGGTCTAGCAGAGAAGAAGGGTAGGAGATGCCTAATGACACAGTGATTGTGATAGTGGGTCCGTACTATGAAGGAGAAAGACAAAGAATTGTACAAGCAAGAGGAGGGGACCAAGCATAATCCACGGCTCAGGAAAAGCCTCCCTGAGGAAGGAATACTGTTTAAGCTGAGACTCAAATAGGAGTTGGGTGGCATAGGAGATTGTGAGAGCTTTGCAGGGATAGAGTGTGAAGAGGCTCCAGGGTGGGAAGCTGGTGGGACAGTCAGATGACCGCGAGAAGGGATGGGTGCTGGAGCCTGGGGAGTGGGGAGGGAGGGGCTGGTGCCTTAGATCATGTGCAAATCATTAGGCTTGCTGTCGAGCCAACTTTAGAGAGGAAGGGAGGTAGGGAGGGAGCGAGATGTCAGCAGACCGGGCAGGGCACAGGTTCAAGATGGGGCCTGTCTTAGCCTTTTCGTGAACTCAGTTATCTACCAGTTTACTTAGTGGAGGAGAGGTCTGGGAAACCAGTGGACATCATGAGTTAAAAGAAATGGACAGGTCAGGTATTGTGACTCATGCCTGTAATTCTAGCACTTTGGGAGGCTGAGGCAGGTGAATTGCTTGAGTCCAAGAGTTTGATACCAGCCTGGGGAAAATGGCAAAGCCCCATCTCTAAAAAAAAATTTAAAAATTAGCTAGGTATGGTGGCGCACACCTGTAGTTTGAACTACTTGGGAGGCTGAGGTGAGAGGATTGCTTGAGCCTGGGAGGCAGTTGCAGTGAGCCAAGATCATGCCATTGCACTCCAGCCTGGGAGACAAAGCGAGACCCCGTTGTTAAAAAAAAAAAAAAGAAAAGAGAGAGAGACTGGCAAAGTCAGAAGTCAGGCTCTGATTGAGGAATATTCATTTCCCTTGGCCATAGTCCTCACACTCATTTCTTGGGTAACACTCCCTGATACCAAGAACTAGAGAAGCAGGGTTTGTAGGGCTTTATGAAAATGGAGTCACAGTGAAAGGATTGCATAATGTTTTTTTTTGAGACATTTCAACTGAGCTAGAGACGTTTCCTGCTCTATTATATATTTCACATTTCTTGCCCCTGGAAAAATTACCTACCCTAGACTGACGGGCCTGGGCCTTCCTACAGAAATATCTATGCCCTGTTTCTCCCTTCTGTGATGACAAGGACCAAATTATATGTTACAGCTCATTTTACATGAACTGGAGTTTTAGTTTCCTGTTGAGATTTGGGAGCCCCTCCAGTCATATTGATTACTTATTTCTAAGATTTTCTTTAGGGATGGGTTACAGCCTCTGATGGCTAATCTCTTAATATTGCATTAAATTTCCTGTCCATTTCAGAAGGTTATGTTTTCTGACCTTGCCCTCAAATTCTGGAGATGCACTGTGTTTTGAATCTGTGATTTCCTTTAGGATATGTGGGACATTTTGAAAATCTTGTACCTAATTTAAAAAATGCAAGGCAGTAAAGGAACCAGGATTACTCATTCATAATTTTAGTCTAACGGGAACTGGTTTTCCCCAGTGAGGATCTGCTGTGTGTGCAGCCTCGTGCTAGGTGCTTGAAGAATACAAAACAAGTTTCAGATACTGTCCTGCAGTCAAGAAGCAGTCATTTTACCTGGGTAGAGCCAATCGTTATAGTAATGCCTGACCTTTATTGAACATTCCCCATTCCAGGCACACTAGCAGGGACTTCACCTACTTCGTCTGCATTCTCAAAACAGCCCTGTAACATTTTTCACCCTCCTTATTCAGGCAAAGAAGGTGAGACTCATTTGGTTAAGTGACTTGCCAAAGCTCCCACAGCTGCAAAATTCCAGAGGCAAATCATTTTTTAAAAATCATTGAGGCCTAGGTCTCCATTTATTTTCAGGTTGTGAAGATTCTGGAATTAGTGGGAAATACTGATTGTGTTTGATTCTCTAAACTATGAGGCAAGCTATACACCTAGATAATTTTTTCCCCTTTCTGGTCTTGTTCCATAATTTATTTTGGTAGTTTCCAGTAGTTTGCTATTAGAAAAAATGCTGTCACAAATATGTTTTTCCTTTTTATTTTTAGTTGCTGTAACTACATACTTATAGGATACAGAGTGATATTTTGGTACATGTATGCAACATGTAATGATTAAATCAGGGTAGTTAGCATATCTGTCACTCTAACATATAATTTCTTTGTGTTGTAAACATTCACCATCCTCTCTTCTAAATTTTTGGAAACATACAATAAATTATATTAATCCTATTTACCCTACAGTGCTGCAGAACACTAGAAGGTATTCCTCTCATCTAGCTTAACTTTGGATCCATTAATCAACCTCTCCCCATCCTCCCCTCCCCACATTTCCCCCAGCCTGTAATACCCACAATTCTATGCTCTACTTCTATAAGCTAAAATAGTTTTTAGTTTCCACATATGAGTGAGAACATGTGGCATATGACTTTCTGTGTCTGGCCTATTTCACTTAACATGATGTGCTTCAGGCTCATCCAGATTGCTGTGCATGACAGGATATCACTCTTTTTATGGCTGAATACTATTCCAGTGGGTGGTATCTATCTATCATCTATCTATCTATCTGTCTGTCTATCTATCTATCTATCTCTATCTATCTATCTATCTATCTATCTATCTATCTATCTATCTATCTATCTATCATCTATCTATTTATCCATATCTCACATTTCCATTATCCAGTCCTCTCTTGATGGACATTTAGGTTGATTCATCAAAAGCAAAAAACAAATAATCTAATTAAAAACTAGGCAAAGGATCTAAATAGACACTTCACAAAAGAAGACATAGACATGGACAACAGGTATATGAAAAAATGGTTAACATCACTGATCGTGGAGGAATGCAAATCAAAATCACAATGTGATATCATCTCACCCTAGTTAGAATGGTTCTTATAAAATAGGGAAAAAAATTAATGCTGGCAAGGATGCAGAGAAAAGGAAACTCTCATATATTGCTGGTGGGAATGTAAATTAGTATAGCCATTACGGAAAGCAGAATGGAGGTGCCTCAAAAACGAAAAATAGAACTAGCATATGACTTAGCAATCCCATTCCTGGGTATGCATCCAAAGGAAAAGAAATCAGTATGTCAAGGGGATACCTGCACCCCTATTTTATTGCAGGACTATTCACAATAACTAGGGATTCAGATATTATTCTGTCTGACTTGGAAGCTCCATCCAAGCTCTTCCACTCCTCTACTATGCTTGAAATCCACACACATGGCAGAAGGGATGTCAGACTGGCTTAGGGGACAAGGAAAAATTTTTTAAAGTCAATACATGTTAACCTTCAAGTTCACATGGGGGAATGCATTCGGTGATGGTTGTGCTCTGGAGCTTTCAAGGATTTGTTTTTTTCTTTGGAGACATAGCCAGCCACACCAGCTAATATTTCACATTGGAGGGTATGTGTTCCTTTTTATGAGAAGGTAACAAAATTGCATAGCATGAAAGGAACATGACTAGATCCACACAACTGCATTCCTGATTTTGTTTTCATTTGAAACAAGTTCCTTTTGAGGAGAGTGGAGAAGTATGCTTTGCTGGAGGAAGTTAACAACCCCATACTGGGAAAAGATTTTGCATTGGTTAGTGTAAGATTAGGCTGCAATTGATAGAGCCTCTAAAATCACAATGGCTAAACGAGGTAGAATTCTATCTTTCGCATAAAAATCCACAAGGCAAGGGGTGGTGGCTCACGCCTGTAATCCTAGCACTTTGGAAGGCCAAGGCGGGCGGATCACAAGGTCAGGAGATTAAGACAATTCTGGCTAACATGGTGAAACCCTGTCTCTACTAACAACACAAAAAATTAACTGGGCATGGTGGCACACACCTGTAGTCCCAGCTACTCAGGAGGCTGAGGCAGGAGAATCCCTTGAACCTCGGAGGTGGAGGTTGCAGTGAGCTGAGATTGCACCACTGCACTCCAGCTTGGGCGACAGAGCGAGACTCTGTCTCAAAAAAAAAAAAAAAAAAAAAAAAATCCACAAGGCAGCCCAGGGCTGCTATGGAGTTCCCTAGAATCAGACCCAGCTTCTCTCTTGACACTTCGTTATTTCTGGACCAGACTTTTTTTTTTTGTTTGTTTGTTTGTTTTGTTTTTTGTTTTTTTGCTATTAGCTTCAGGTCTTGTATTTTATTTTATTTTTAACTGTATTTGGGCTCTGGGGTACATGTGCACGTCCTGCATCCTGCAGGATTGTTGCATAGGTACATACATGCCATGTTGGTTTGCTGTCTCCATCCTCCTTCTCCCCCTGTCACCTACATCAGGCATTCCTCCCTGTGTTATCCCTCCCCATCCTCCCCGCCCACACCACTGTCCTCCCCACTGCCCTCCACCTCCCCCACTGAGCCCTGTGAGTGTTGTTCCCATCCCTGTGCCCAGGTGTTCTCATTGTTCATCACCCGCCTATGAGTGAAAACATGCGATGTTTGGTTTTCTGTTCTTGTGTCAGTTTGCTGAGAATGATGGCTTCTAGGTTCATCCATGTCTCTACAAAGGACGGGAACTCATTGTTTTTTTATGGCTGCATAGTATTCCATAGTGCATATGTGCCACATTTTCCCTGTCCAGTCTGTCATCGATGGGCATTTAGGTTGGTTCCACGTCTTTGCTCTTGTAAACAGCACCACAATGAACATACATGTGCATGTGTCTTTATGATAGAATGATTTTAATCCTTTGGATATATACCCAGTAATGGGATTGCTGGGTCAAATGGAATTTCCATTTCTAGATCCTTGAAGAATCTCCACACTGTCTTCCACAATGGTTGAACTAATTTTCACTCCCACCAACAGTGTAAAAGTGTTCCTTTTTCTCCACATCCTCTCCAGCATCTGTTGTCTCCAGATGTTTTAATGATCGCCATTCTAACGGGTGTGAGATGGTATCTCAATGTGGTTTTGATTTGCATTTCTCTACTGACCAGTGTTGATGAGCATTTTTATATGTTTGTTGTCTGGCCCGGTCTAAAATGTGTGAGTCCATCTTCCAGGCAGCAGGTTAAGGGGACGGAAGACAATGAAGGGGTGAAAAGCACCTATTTGCTGTTTTTGAGGAAGGTTATCAGATACTTCCACCTCCGAGACATTGGCCAGAAATATTGTTATGGAAACACCTCATTGCAAGGGAGATGTGGTCTTAATGCTGGACGGCCATGCGCTTTGTTAAAAATGAAGGACATGCTGGGCGCGGTGTCTTACGCTTGTAATCCCAGCACTTTGGGAGGCTGAGGCGGGCTGATCACGAGGTCAGAAGTTCAAGACCAGCCTGATCAACAGGATAAAACCCCATCTTTGCTAGGGATACAGAATTAGCCAGGTGTGGTGGCACACACTTGTAATCGCAGCCACTTGGGAGGCTGAGACAGGAGAACTGCTAGAACTTGGGAGGCGACGTTTGCAGTGAGTCGAGTTTGCGCCATGGCACTCTAGCCTGGGTAACAGAGTCAGGCTCTGTCTCAAAAAACAAAACAAAACAAAGAAAAAAAACAAGAAGGACATGAGAATGGCTGTCAGGGGACAGCTAGCAGTCTGCCACCAAGGTCTTAGAATTTGACCCTTGGCCCTCCCAACCCTTCCTCAAACTTTGAACATCTGCACCCAGTTAGTGGACATTTGTTACAAACTTGAGCCACCAACTCTAAAGAAAGTTAGAATAGCATTCATTGCAATTTGAAAATAAAGACAAAGGGTAATATGTTAACATTCATAATAGTCATGATCTCATCTTAGTGAGAGGGATGATACTGTTTGCCATCTTTCACCAAAACCAGAATTTCTGGGGCTGTGATGGAGGGCTTCCAGGTTAGCTTCACAGATGGTTTCTTTTCTTACCCTTTATTTTCACTAAATTGGAAAAGCTTAAATTACAGTTAGAAGTAGCAGCAAATGATTGATGATTCTGTCTAGTAGTTCTGCATAACCAAAGACGACATGAAAATTGGGGTGATTTCTTGCTGAAGGCCACTTCCAGTATTCTGTCAGAACGTTGCCACACTTGGGATTGGGAAGGTTTCATCTTAGGGCTGCCACATAGGTTTCTTATCAACCCATTGAGTTGATTTTAGCCTAAAAACATGTCTTTGTGTTGCGTTACAGTCCCTGGGTGTGCTTCCTAATTATGCTGGGTGACTGTGTCATGTCTGAAAACTATTTTTATTGCACTATCTGTATAAGTTTGGGCAAGTCATTTCCATTTTCCCTGCCTTGGTTTCCTCAGCTGTGGAATAGAGGTAGTGGTAGTGCTGGCCTTACAGCATAGTTGCAAATATTGTGTGAGCTGATGCACGTGACCATCTAACTCAGAGCTGGCGCATAAAACACACTCAGTAAATATGCGTTGTGGTGATTGTTATTTTCAGGTATTTTCAAAGTCTAGACTATCTGAGCCTTTCACACCATCATCCAATCTCCTTGTGAAATCTTGGTTTATTCTTCATTTTTCTGCCTTGTAAGTCACGAGCTTTCTTCCTCAAAGTGAGGTTTGGTTCTGAACGTTTGAATTACTGCACATATTTTGGAGCTGCCATTGAAAAATAATAGAAATAGTTTTCACTTGCATTAATGAGTGCCATAAAGTATCTTTTTATTTTGTTCATCATTTCAACAACACATGTGAGCACCTCCGTAGACAATGCCCTTTAGGGAGGGGAAGTAGTAGCTTTCTATTTGCCATCCATCTCTCTGCCAGGCACACTGAAAACGCAGACAGTCAGATCCTGTGAGTCGAAGACTTTCTGTGTAATCTTCAACACCAAACCAGGATCAGAGGATGTACTTAACGAAGGATTGATTGTGCTATCATAGTTTTTCCTACTTGGTTTTGGTCCTCTTTGGTTCTTATGTGACAAAATGAATTGAATTCATATCAGAAAGTATTTCTCCCCTATTTGTGCTTGATTTTCTGAAAAAAAAAAAAAAAAAAAAGTGAGTGTTTATTTGAAGCTAAGGCTGCCTTTCTCTCCTTAGCTGACACCTATTTGTAACAGACATGCTGACAAGGGCCAGATGAATTGCTGGGTCAATCAAACCTGACTTTCAAATACTCATCACTGCATTTCCTTTCCTTAGTTTTCACTTTTGAGAGAAATCAACACACAACACAATCACTTATCCTGGGACATAGGTTCATGTTCTGTATTTATACAGGAGCCCTGTTTATGATTTATGTTTATGATATTATTTTGCCTTGTACCATTGCCATTATGATTTATAGTATTACTTCTAGGCTTCCGTGGATCACTTTTTGTGGGTTGGGGCTATAACAACAGCAGGATAGTAGAATAAAAATACAAACTTGAACAATAAACGATTAAAATGTGTGAATGGAGACGAGTTGCAGGCTATTCACTGAATGCGGGCAGAGGAAAACCAACCACTTGTTATTAAGAGTGTAATGAGATTTCTGTGAAAATCATAATTGCTTGCATTTCAAATCTGTGACCAAAATTGTTTTAACTTGTTTTTTATTCCTCTGAAGCTACCAAACTTCCAGGAGCCACACTTTGGGAACACCATCCTACTGTTTTTGATGACAGCATCTTTGAAATAGACTGGTGAACTGGGTACGGGTAGGAAGGGACTGGTCCCTAGCGAATTTTAAAGAGAACAAAAACAAGAAACTGAAGAAACAATGGGTCGGGCTTCTTGTGTGGAAGAGTTGGAGAACCAGGAATTTAAGCTATGTCCTTACAAGTGTTTCCGTTTGTTCTTTCTTTGTACCTTGCAGAATAAAAGCCAGGGATCGATCTTTGTCCGGATACACGCCCCGTGGCAGGTGCTGGCCAGAGAGGCAGAATTCTTGAAGATCAAAGTTCCTATCAAGAAAGTATGAGCATGTTTCTCCTGGGTTCTGGGCCTCCTGAGGGCCGGATGGATGCAAATAGTTTGGGAATAGGGCCAGGTGGGATGTGGGTTTTGTGGAATTGAAATCACACTTGCCTCCCCAGGGGCCTGTGATCTGGGGGGAACAGGGAAGAGTCGGGGTGGAGAGATCCTCCCACCTCAGATCACTGCCTGGGTTTGCTCCATGAGAAGCAATACATTGTCCCTGTCTGTGTTCTTCATTTTTCTGTTTCACCTCCTTTCTCTCTCTTCTCAGGGTCCTAGTATGGCCAGGCGCTTTAGTGAACAGAGCAATGAGAGAGCAGGCTGCAAGCCACACTAACTGCATCATAGCATGCAGGGGAAACAGCACCAAATTTGCTGTGGGGATACCTATTCTGGTTAGGATTCTGCCACTAAATATTGTGTGGTGGTGGGTTTCACCTATCTCTTCTGTAAATCCGAAGGTTCTTAATCAGGTGAATTGATTAAGATCACCTGGTAGATGTTTTCAGAATATTCATGCCAGTGTCGCATCTCTGGGAATTTGATCTACTTGGTTGGTACAGAATGAGGTTCTCATCAGAGTTAGGCAAAAAATTCCCCAGGAGGTTCTGATGCACATCTGGATTGACAGCCACACAGTTTGAGGTAGTGATGATGTTTGAGGTAGTTTTTTTTCTTTTAATTAATCCAGGATAGTCTATAAATAAACAAAATCTATGCAGAGGCCAGGCACAGTGGCTCACACCTGTAATTCCAGCACTTTGGAATTCCAGCACCTGCCCCCTCATCACCATGTCCACTCTCAGTGCCATTGTTATAGTCAGCAACCTATTCTGATTTACATTGTTGGTTAACACCATCTTCACTACCAACAGATCTGCTACCTCCATCAAAAATTCCAGCACTTTAGAATTACAGGTGTGATTCACTGTGCCTGGCCTCTGGTTCGGTATGGGAGAAGTGGAGGATCTGAAGTTTGAGACCAGCCTAGGCAACATAGCAAAACCCCACCTCTACCAAAAAAAAAAAAAAAAAAAAAAAAAAATCTACCCAGGGAATTTCCAGGTGACATGTCTCCTTGTGTAACAAAATCTAGCAAAAGAGGCATGTGCTCACAGATACTCCATTCTTTAGGTATTTTAGGGGAAAGGAGTGGCTATTGATTTTGACCATCTGTGATGTCTCTTAGGGAGGGTCCTGTGGCAGATGGCACTCTAGTTTAACCATGAGTGAACTGTGGGTGGTCTCTCTCTCTCTCTCTCTCTCCCTTCACCTCCTCTTCTCTCTCTCTCTTTCTCATACAGACACCACACCCCCCCACACCCCTCCATAGTGTAGTTGTATAAGTGGTGACTTACCATGACAAAGATCATCTTGCTCATTGTAACTATCATCATCATAATTTTCATGCTCCCCGCCATGAACAGAATTCCATATTTGTTGCCTTCTGTACCACCACTGTGATCACCTGCCCCCTCGTCACCACACCCACTCTCAGTGCCATCTGATTTACATTGTTGGCTAACACCATCTTCACTACCAACAGATCTGCTACCTCCATCAAAAACCACTCATCAAATACCAGCATGTGTCTGATACCATCATGAGTCCCCTACTTCAGAGGAATAAAGTCTATGGGTTCTGTTCTTATAGATTTATTACAATGGATAATAACTCCACAGCAGGTGGACAAATGCTGTTTAAACAATAAACAAACACAAACATGAATATTAGCTACAAACATTTTCCCAAGAAAAGGTAATTTTTTTGCGGGGGGCACATACCTGAAGTGTCTTAGTTTCACAAGGACCACACTGTGTCTTTCCCCTTCAATTGCACTGCTGTTTTTTGTCTCCTAGTTTCAGTCCTCTCACTCCTAATGCTGCTGCCCTCAAACGTGGGTGTCGTCTTTGTTTTGGATCTCTGCTCCTCCTTAACTAATGTTCTCTGGATTTCCTGGCAACATGATACTAGTTTCAGCTTTCGTGGAAGCTTCTGCTTCCTGCTGGTGGGGTCCTGTTTTGGCCAACCCTATCATTCCTCTTTTTTCTGTCTTCCATCTAACTCCAATATATTGTTCTCCTTTCTCTGGTTTATCTGAATGTGTAATGTTCTCTTAATCTCATTCTATTTGTGTCTTGTTTCCTATGTTTTAATCTCTGCTGCTGATCCTTGGAAAGGAGGTGAGCAAAACTCTAATGCCCATGTTGTTATTTCTATTCCCCAGGGTGATCCTTTCAGGGAAAACCTAGAGACATAGCAAAAGCGTGTCCTTTTTCAACCACCCCTCGCTTGTTTTCCTTCTTTGCATTCCTTCCCATCTTTCCACTGTCTTGCTTTTCCTTTTCTTCTCTCTTCCTTCCACCTTCCTCTTCTGATGCCTCCTCCCAGCCTCCCTCTCTGTTCTTTGTACACCCTATGACACCACCACATCTTTCTTTCTTTCTTTTTTTTTTTCTGAGATGGAGTCTTGCTCTGTCACCCAGGCTGGAGTGCAGTGCTGCCATCTTGGCTCACTGCAATCTCTGCCTCCAGGTTCAAACAATTCTCCTGCCTCAGCCTCCCAAGTAGCTGGGATTACAGGTGTGTATCACCATGCCTGGCTAATTTTTGTATTTTTAGTAGAGATGGGGTTTCTCCATGTTGGCCAGGCTGGTCTCGAATTTCTGACCTTGTGATCCGCCCACCTTGGCCTCCCAGAGTGTTGGGATTACAGGTGTGAGCCACTGCGCCTGGCCAGACACCTCCACATCTCTTGTGTTTCTGCCACCTTCTCCTCCTCAGTTCCAGACTTGGCTCCTCCAGTAGTGCTTGCCTTTGGTCCCTCTGGTATCTCCTTTGTCCTTCCATAGGCTTATGCTTTTTAGAGCATAGTTTTGCATAAATAACATTGGCCTTCAGCATTTCAGTGCCCCTATATATTAGCTGTTTGGAACTCACATCTGTAGTTTAGGTAGTACCTGCACTTGAATTTGTAGCTGACTTGGCCAGGGTGAGAACATACTATTAAGCAGCTGTCTCTGGTTTTCTCTCCCCCTTTCCATTTTGGTAGACATGGTCTAGTTGAGTCCTTGCAAGAAGAGACTTTCTATCCTGTGTTCCACAATTATTTGATGTGTGATTTGGGGATATCATCTTATCTCTCAGAGGTTCAGTTCATACCTGCCCTATTTTTCTTGGACTGTTATTGTAAGGATCTGATTCTTAACCAGTGCTGTGTAAATGCAGGAGTTTGTTGTGTCTGCTTTCTGAAATATTTTAATGTGTATTCTCAATTCTTAGTCCCCCAGTCAACTTCCTTTCTGACGAAAGAGGGAGGCAGCAGTGATAGTGTCCCTTGTAAGAAAGTCCCTGGAGAGGCACTGAGGAGACAGAAACAACCCATGCCCTCGGGGTGCCGACAGGAGGAGTGCAGGTGCCCAGACATCAATGCATTGACGGGATACTGTGTCAAGTAGTAACTCATTAGTTCAGCACTAATTCTGTTGGTCAGTGTGCTGGGTTAGGGAGTGGGGAGAGGAAAAGCTATGTGGTTGCCCCTCCAAGGCTACAGATAAAACACAAGAACTTTTTTCCCAAAGTTTCTTGGTCCCAGACTCAACAGAGGTGGGGTGTTTTGGATTCCTTTTGCCACATGGCCCCAGATCTTCTTTTTCTTTTCCTTCCTTCCTTCCCTCCTTTCTTTTTTTTTTTTGGTGACAGAGTCTCCCTCTGTCTCCCAGGCTGCAGTGCAGTGGTGTAATCTCAGCTCACTGCGACCTCTGCCTCCTGGGCTGAAGCGATTCTCCTGCCTCAGCCTCCCAAGTAGCTGGGACTACTGGTGCGCACCAGCATGCCCGGCTATTTTTTGTAATTTTAGTAGAGACAGGGTTTCATCATGTTGGCCAGGATGGTCTTGAACTCCTGACCTTAAGTGATCCTCTCACCTTGGCCTCCCAAAGTGCTGTGATTACAGGCATGAGCCACCGCACCTGGCCCCAGATCTTCTTTGTATCGTAGAATACAATGGCTTGTAGTGGAGCTCACAGAGAGTACCATACACAGGTGAGGGGGGATAAAACTTGGTATGCTGGGCAGGATGCTATGTTTGTAAAAATTAATCTGAGGCTCTGATCTCAGGGTTGGGAGTCTGGGTTAAACCCGGTTCCTGAGTTGAGGGAGGAGTGTGGAAAGTGGAGGACAAGACTCGTGGACTGTGGAGGACTAGTGTTGGGGCTGGTGGCATGCTCTCTTTTTAAAATGGGTTTGGGAAGTGACCAAAATGAGAAAAAAACCACATTTGCTGAGAGCCACATCCTGGCGGTCGGAGGAGCGTGGAGGAAGAATGAGGCATGACGTGGGATCAGTTAAGCATCCTCCAGGCAGTGGAGGCTTGGAACATAACTCAGTGGGGTCCGGGGAGACCGGGAACATGGGGAGGAAATCACAAAATCAAGATCTCAAACCTGGACAAATCCATTGTAATGTGTCCAGGGACTCCAAGTCCTGAGCACAGATACTAACTGGGAGGGGGAAACTTGGAAGGAAGCGTTCGTTTTCCCAAAAACAACAACAGAAGAGCCAGCATTTTGTGAGGGACACTCAGGATCCATGCACAGGAGGGTGTGGGAAGGCCTGACCTTTGGTCCTGAGCAGCCTGAGAAGGTTTGAAATGGGGGTATGGGAGCAGGTGCTTTCTCACATCTGCTCAATACCAAGATGGCTCTTCCAGAGATTGTGGTCAACATCTCTGTTGATTTCTCATTTGCTTTTTCATATATATGAATGAACATTCCATTTCTCATCCCTTACATTCTCTTATTCTTCAAGTCTCTAGCAGAGACAAGGTCAGGGCAGGCTATTAGGGATGACTTTCTTGTCAAGGAAATCATATTAATCCAGCCAGAGTCCACTAAATTTGCCATAAGCGACATGACTGGGATGGGCAAAAATCACTTTTGTCCGATCTGTCAGAACTTTTGTAGCAATTATTAATAGAGAGACTGATATTGCAGGGCTCTCAGTTGCTGTCCCTCGGAGCATGCCAGAACTTTAGCTTTTGTGTCCTTTGCATGCAAGTAGATGCTGTTAACTTCCAGCAGGTCATGCCTTTTTAGGAATGCAGGCTTAGAGCTCTATGCATCTCCAAAACAGGAGTAATACATGCTGTGGAGGGAAGTGGTGATGATGTCCTCTGAATGCCTGGCAGAGACGCACACACAACACATGAGAACTGCCATTATTACTGCTGTTGGTATTGTTTTTCATAGCGAGGTGTGCAGGTAGCATCGTTGGTACAAGAGTGGGGCTGTTTCTGCTCTTTAACTTTCTTCTTCCTTCTCTGCAGAGTTAGGGGAGGCAGGCCCAGTCCCTCAACTCTGCCAGAGCAGCCAGAAATCTGTGGGGATGCAGGAACAGATGGCCTTTGGACTATGTGCTGGGGATTTCCGTTTCCTAGAGCACAGGCCCTTGGGGCGTCTGTAAACACGATGGCTCCATGTGCGAGGTCTGCACTGCAGTTGCTGGGAAAGTCAGTGAGGAGACTGCTGAGGCCCTGTGGTGCAGGAGGCAGAGCTTGAAGGCACCCATTTTAAGGGAGAGACAGCAGACATGACAAGTGGTCCACCTGGAGTTCTACTGTTGGGTCTGCCCCCATTAACCTGGGATTACTTGATTCATATCTTAGTCTGTTTCCTAAAATGGACTTGAGATGGATTACAACCAAAAGAAGGAATACAATAGATCATTTTTTTTAAAGGACAGATAAAAAGAATCATGAAACTGGGTGGGCGGGGGATGGCGGGGAAGTAGGAAAGTGTAAGGGAAATAATGATAGTGGAAACTAAAAATAAGGGTGGTGGGTGCAAATGAGACAGAGTTGCTTGCTAGACTTCCTGGTAGCCAAGGCAGAAAGGACTGTGGCTCACATGGTCGATAGGAATCGGCGTCTATTTTGCCAAAGGAGGCAAATTTTTCCTGTTGTAAAGGACACGAACAATAGAAGGGACTATGATTTCAGTAATAAGTTCACACAAACTTCTGGAATGTTCTTCCTGTGGCCATTGCTTACACTGAGTCTGGATACAACTGAGGATGTAATAATGTTAAACTGTAGTTGAGGGAGGGTTGAATACAGAGTAATGTCTGCAAATTTCTGAGGATCTAACTGGGTTCAAAGATAAAGGTTCAAGCAGAAATGCCACTGACGCTTTTCTTTTCCATTGCACCATGTTTTGAAATGTTTATGTCTACTAAACTGCATTTATTAAAGATAAATTTATCTTCTTTTCTTGAACAGATAACATATATAACTGCAATTAAGCCTTATTTCTCAGGGTGAAAAAAATTGGTTTTTCCACACTGAGCTGATAGAACTCCAGTTAAAAAACAAAGAAACTTGGCATTTTAGTTAGCTTGAGTCACCCTTAGGAGGAAAAGGTAATTCCATTTAGCTTTGGAAATGATTGGAAATTGGTCTCATGTCCTTGTTATTGTGTCTCTAGAGATTCTGATTTGGTAGCCCTGACTTTTGCAAAAGCTCCAGAGGAGAACCTCTTCCTGGCTCATGGTGCCTGCCTGGCCTCAGGGACTCTACTCAGCCAGGACTGTAGCACCCCTTGTTTCTCAGTTATCCACATTTAAGGCTTGTATTATTGTATTAGTTAGGGTTCTCCATAGAAACAGAACCAATAGGATACACACACACACACACACACATACACACACACAAACACACACACACATACACAGAGAGAGAGAGAGAGAGAGAGGTGTTATGAGGAATTAGTTAATACAATTATAGGGGCTGGAAAGTCCCAAGATCTGCAGTCCGTGAGATGGAGACCCAGGACACCTGATGGCATAGTTCCAGTCTATGTCCAAAGACTGGAGAACTAGGAGAGCCAATGAATAAGCTCCAGCAGCCTCAAGGCAGTTCAAGTTTGAAGGCAGGAAAAGACTGATGTCCCAGCTCCTGCAGTCAGGCAGGAAGAGTTTCCCCTTACCTGTGGGAGGGTCAGCCTTTTTGCTCTATTCAGGCCTTCAAGTGATTGGATGAGGCCCACACATTAGGGAGGGTAATCTGCTCTACTCAGTCTACTGACTCAAATGCTCATCTCATCCCAAAACACCCTCATAGATACACCCAGAATGTTTGACCAAATATCTGGGCACCCAATGGCCCAGTCAAATTGACACATAAAATGAACCATCACAAGACTTGTACTTTCAAAGTAAATTTGTAATGGAATGAATAGTGGCATTCAAAAAGATATGTCCAAGTGCTATCCCTGGAACCTGTGAATATAATCTTATTTGGAAAACAGATCTTTGCAGATATAATTAGTTAAGGATCTCAGGATGAGATCATCCTGGATTTAGAATAGACCTTAAATCCAATGACAGATATCCTTATAAGGGAAAGGCAGAAAGAAATTTGAGAGGGGAGAAGACTATGTGAAGAAGGCAGAGATTGGAGTTATGCAGATTCAAAGTAAAGAATGCCTGAGGCCATCAACAACTGGAAGAGGCAAGAAATAATTTTCCCTTATAGGCTTCAGAGGGAGTGCAGCCCCACTGACACCTTGATTTCAGACCCGTAACCTTCACAACTGTTACAGAATAAATTTATGTTGTGATAATTTGTTATGGCAGCAGTATGAAACTAATATACTCGTCTTCTGGGCAGGAAGCGGTAAGCAGACAATTCAAAACCTCGGTCTCTGGTAAGCTTGTTGGCTTTCTTTGTATTCCAAGAATCCACTTTGTAGATTCTAAGATGACTTGGAATAGTCTTGTTTATTTACTGCCTTTGAGTTTGGGAGTTGTATGGAAGAGACTTTGTGCACGGATCTTCCTACATGACCTCGGCATGTCAATGACTACGTTTTCATGTTCCATTCCTGTTTTGATGAAATAGAAGTGTGTAGTAGAGACTCGCCTTGTTATGAATGGTAGAAGGAAACCCAGTGTGGCTAATGTCAAGAAGAGCTTAATCCACTCAAGAATTATTTTCCTATTTCTGCTTCTATTTTCAAAGACAGTAATTGGCTTAAGTAACAACTTCTGCCTTGGTGAGAGGTGTCTGCAGAGAAAGATATTAGCATGTTTTGAAGCTTGTCTGCATTTCATGATTCTTACATTTGACTTTGAGGAAAAAGGTTCATAAAACCACTTTGAATTATGCCAGTCAAAGCAAATTATCTTGAGATCAAAAGACGTATAGCCATAGGTATAAGTAAGTTGATATACAGATAAATGAGTTTTAAATATAGCTAATAATGCATCCCACATGCTACGCCATCTCATAAGAGCCTTATGTACATGATTTGTTTTTACCTTCAAAACAACGATATGAGGTAGGTATGAGTGTTAGCTTCATTTTATAGTTGAGAAGACTGAAACTCAGAGAGGTTAATAAACTTATCCAAGGTCACACAGCTTGAAGGAGATAGAGTCAGGAACTCGAAATCATGTCTGTCTGACTCCAAAGCCATGCTCCTCCTCCCTCACTTTACTGAAAAATCCGTAACTGGACTTGAGGTAGTGGATGGTGTGGTCTAGAATGGCACTTCTTAAAGTGTATTCTGTAGAATGACAGTCTTTGTTTTTTTTTTTTTTTGAGACAAGGTCTTGCTCTCTTATCCAGTCTGGAGTGCAGTGAATGGTGCAGTCATGGCTTATTGCAACCTCGATTTCCTGGGCTCAGGTGTTTCTCCCACCTCAGCCTCCTGAGTAGCTGGGACTACAGGCACATGCCACCATGCCTGGCTAATTGTTGGTAGAGATGGGATTCCCCCATGTTGCCCAGGCTGGTCTTGAACTCCTGGATGCAAGTTGTCCACCCACCTCTGCCTCCCAAAGTGCTGGGATTACAGGTGTGAGGTGCCATGCCCAGCCTGGTCTTTGGTTTTACAATTTTTTTTTTCATGGTTGAACAAGTTCAAAAAACAAGTTCAAAAAACATCTGGTAAACTAATGATTACAGTTTACCAGAACAGTCAAAAGTTTTGAGAAGCCTCGTAGTAAAAAAATAAATAAATAAAAATAACAAATAAACACATGAACAAAAACTGGTTCATTTTTTTTAATGCCTTTTTTTTTTTTGCTGAACACTTGAATACCTTTTAACATCCTGGGGAACCAACTTTCCACAGAACATACTCCGGGGAATTCCATCCTAGATTAAATAATCCTGAACTAGGAGAGGCAACATATTTCAATGTTCATTTTTTAAAATGATATTATGTAGCTCAGTGAGTTATTCCACATTCCTGGGTTACAGCTTTCTCACCTGTAAAATAAGAAGGTCAGTTCCTAAATTATATGCCATAGCTTTTAAATGCTGTGGTCTACATGTAAAGCAAATGACAGCATGTGAATTTAATTTTTCCCTTGTTATTGATGTTGGCTGAGGGGCCTGAGGACAGTTACCCAGTAGGGTCAGCTACATTCTGATTGTTCACAGATATCTCAGGGTAAAAGAGTCCTATGTCTGTCACCCCTTCAAGCATTGCTGTAAATGTGGTAGTACACTTAGCCTGTGGTGCCTGTTCCAAAGCTGCCCTGTGTCCCCAAGCCTGGTAACATCACCGGGCTTTCTCTGGATTCACCCATGTCGGACTGCCCTTTTCCAAACCACACCTCTCTGTGTAGTCTAGACAGAGCTCCCTGATTCAGACTCTTGTCAAAGCTGTGTACTTCACTCTTTCCTCCATGGGCTGAAGCCTTTTCAAATGCTTTACGTAGTTGTCCCTGGTCCTAGAATGTTCTTCCCATTCCTGCCTGAATAAACAGATACTACTCATCCTTTGCTCCCCAGGCTAAATCTCACTTCCCTCATAGACCCTTCTTTACTCCTTCAGCCTGAACTGATCTGACCTTTTCTGGACTCTTAGTTCATAGCCAGTGTTTATATTATCTGTTAGTTTTTCTTCAACTGCTTTGGGTGCCTTACTCTTGTGTTTCCAAATATATCGTAAACCCCCTAAAAGCAGTTCTACAGTTTATATCTCTTACGTGCTCCCTGCAAATTCTAGTATGGTGTTCCTCAAATAATATTTGCTCAATAAACACCAGGTTGATTAACCCACTGATGCTTCCCCCGCCCAGCTGCTTGTTTGGACTGTGATCCCTAGCAGAGTCGCTCAGCATGCTCACAACTGTACATACCTCATGTGGAATTCGGCAACAGGAGTTGCCCCACGTTCCCTCCTCACCCTGACCAACTCCTTCCTTTATCAGAACTGTTTTTGATAGTTCAGTAAATCCAGAAAGAAAAATTAGGAGAAACTCTTTGAGTTGTTATTTTTTTGAGATGGAGTCTCACTCTGTCGCCCAGGCTGGACTGCAGTGGCGCAATCTTGATGCAACCTCTGCCTCCTAGATTCAAGCGATTCTCATACCTCAGCCTCCCGAGTAACTGGGATTACAGGCGTGTGCCACCACACTCAGCTAATTTTTGTATTTTTAGTAGAGATGGGGTTTCACCACATTGGCCAGGCTTGTCTCAAGCTCCTGACCACAAGTGATCCACCTGCCTTGTGGTCCCAAAGTTCTGGGATTACAGGCATGAGCCTTTGCACCCGGCCTGAGTTTTATTAACAATGGAGAACTCGTAGATTCTTGGAGGTGGGAAGGAGGCTTGCTGCCTACTTAGCCTTCAACATGACTTACTGGACAGATTCTTGTTATGATTATTGTCAGGAACTTCTTAAATGAGCTAGAATTGATGCCGTTTATGTGGGGTTGGTTGGCTATAGGTGGGGTCTTCCTCTTTCTGTCATTGCCTGTTCTCTAACATTTGTTTTCAATAGAGGTACAACTGGGAGGATAGGGTTTATATTTGATACCTTTATGGGCTTTTCGGTGCTTGCTCTTTGATTGCTATTTAAATAGACTGGAAAGAGTGTAGAATGCTCTTATTCATTTTGTTTTCTGTAATGCTTCTCACTGTCAAAAATAAGAAAAAATAATTGGTGGTTCCTAAGTGCTGCAGTTCCCATGAGGAACCTGAGATGGTCATGGCCATGTTCTGCATGGGCACATAGGCCTGGGAAGACCCCAGGCCCTAATGACTCAGTGGAGGCCTGTGAGTGGTCAAGTGTGACTCAGGGCCCAGAAGCAGTGAAGTTAAAAATATAAAAATGTGTCATAATAGCAAGTTATTCTAAACCATTTTGTCAGCAGCACCCACAACAGTGCCTGGTATATAGTAGGCACTAAATAAATGCCGGCAGTGAACACAAGGGTGAAGAAGAGTCATGCATACCAGATCTCACCCAGTGGTGGTGGCACACTGGAGGGTGATGCTGAGATGATTCTGAGGCTCCATCCAAGGGCAATAGGCAGGAATCCTGTGCTCCCTGAGGGCTTCCTGCCAGAAAAGGGCAGGGCATCATGGTGGTACGTGTATTGTTATAGCTGCCCTGATCTGGGTCCTTAGCAGCCCCTTCAGTTAATGGGGCTAGATTATATATAAGAGTTTCTTTGGAAAGTTACATTTTCCATCCAGCCATCTGGCCATCCAGTGAATATTTATTATTACCATGTATCAGATACTTTGCTGAGGGCTGGTGATTTAGTGGTTACACTAAACTTACAACTGTTCCCTGGACCCATTGGTGTGGGGAGGATTCAGATGTTGTATGGCTAGTTATAAATTGGGAGGCAAGGCTGGGCATGATGGCTCACATCTGTAATCTCAGCACTTTGGGAGGCCAAGGCAGGAAGGTCGCTTGAGGCCAGGAGTTCAAGACCAGCCTGGCCAACACAGTAAGATGTCATCTCTAATAAAACTAAACAAAAATTAAAAAAAAAAAGCTGGGTACAGTGGCATGTACCTGTGTTCCCAGCAACTCAGGAGGCTGAGACAAGGAAATCCCTTGAGCCCAGAAGGTTGAGGCTGCAGTGAGCTATAATCATACCACTGCACTCCGGCCTGGGTGACAGAATGAGATCTTGTCTCAAAAAATAAAATAAAATAAAATAAAAAATTAAAAGTGAAATAAATTAGGAGGCACCAGCAGAAGAAAAAGACTGAGGTACGATGAGAGAGCCAACCAGAGGAGATTCATTTAGATGGGGTGGGGGAGAGGAAGGGAAGGCGCCATTTAAGCTGAGATGTGAGCAGTGGGTAGGAGTCTGCGGGTGGGAAGAGCAGGTGAGAACCTTCCAGAAGAGGGAAGGACATGCCCACAGGCCCCAAGGTAGGAAAACCCTGGACTGCGTGTGGAACTGAGGGGAGCTAGGGTGGGAGCAGCTTAGAGAGCAGGGCAGGGCCTGAGGCTGCCGAGGGAGGCAGGAGGCATGGTGCCTAAGTGGCCTTGTCAGCCATGTAATTTTAAAAGTTTGGTTTTAATCCCAAATTTATAAGTCAGCAAACATTCATTCATGTGTAGAGGACCTCCTGACAACAGAATCAAAAACCATAAACAAATACAGAATTAGACACTAGGGAATGAACATTGTGTAAATATATCACTGTCTGTCTACACTCATTGTTGCTGCCGTTGGGAAATTTACCTGTGGACACGGGTGGGGCCGAGGGGAATGGGCAGCCCCTGTTCTTGCTGTTCTTGGTGTGCACAGAGAAAGTATCCCTTTGGCTCCAGGTTGTAGCTGACCTTGGCTGCTCCTGGCGCTGTTTCCGTTTGATTGGTGAAAGGCTTAATGCTCCCTTGCATGGGTGAATGTGCAGCAAGTGAGCGGGGACAGATGTTTAGCAACATGGAACCCTCAGGTCCTCCTCAGTGCATGTGTGTGTGCCTCTCACAGGCACCACCTGGGGAGCGGAGGGAGAGCAGTGGGTGAGTTCCACGGAAATTTGGCTTCTCTTGGTCCTCTCTTTTTCAGCTCCAGAATCTTCCATCCTTGTCCAGCTAGTGACTTGTACCCCTTTCACACTGTTGTCTTCTCTGTGTGTCTGAGTCTTCAGGATGAGTAAAAAGGTGTGATGATCATCTTCAGCCCAGCGCTACCTCTCAAGATGAGTGAGATGCCATAAGTAATAACCATTGAACTTCGATGATCTAGTGACTGGAGGAGGAGCAGAGGAAAGCACCAATAAATAAAAAGAGGCAGATGATGGGCATTAATTTCTGTCGACATGTGCTCCCAGCTGCGGCACACATTCCGTTTTTATGCCTGGTCTGCATTCCTCCTGGGTGACCTTTCCTGCCTGCTGCTGGGAGAGACACTCTTAGGCCACTGCAGACATTAGTGACTCATGGTTCATTAAGATTATGTTGTTTCTATTTTATACCGTTAGACCTTTTCCTCGATCTTCAGGATCATTGGATCTCCCAATGTTTGTGCACCTTGGGCATGTTAGTGAAACTTTCTGTGCCTCAGTTTTTTTGTCTGTAAAATGGGAACAGTGCCTTGTATACTGTCCAATATATGTGGTTTCATTCCCTGCACCCGAGGAAAGCACACGGTTTTAATATAAAAAGGAAACAAATCATCCTTCAGACCACACTGCTGTGCCCCTCTGGAGGGGAGAGGCTGAGGGAGGCAAGGAGGAAAAAAAAGTAAGAAAAGACAGTAAACCCCTCAGACTGTGGCAGTGAGGCCAAAGTGAGCTTTCATGAGAACCACATTTAGCCCCGGAATAAAAAATAAGAGCAACATACTTTAAAAATTATTTATGATTTTAAGCACATGAAAGATGTATCATGTACCCAGGGAGGGCATAATGGGGCACAGCTGGCTAACATGTGTCTCGCCATTTCTGAGGCTGTTCGTAATTCTCTGATGTCCAAGAATAACTGTAATAATGATGCCACTGCCGACTGTATTAATAATAATAAAGAGGGTTGAGTTGTCTTTCCTGAATCCTGTTGAAGGCAAGAGGAGAGCCTGGACTGCTGGGTTTGGCCGGGGTAGAAAGACACTACAGCCTGCTTCCTTCTCACGGGCAGTCCATGGAGCCAGCCAAGGATCAAAGAGCATTAGATTGAAGGAAAAGGCTCTAGAAGGGGAAGGCAGGAAGCCTGGGTTCCTGACATGATTTTACCCCTGAATGTGGCCATTCCCAGCCCCTCCGAGTCTCAGTATTCTCGTCTATGAAGCAGAGATGCTAATCCTACCTGGCAGGCATATCTTACAGCGTTTGTATGGACTGTGGATGAAATGATGCTCAGGGAAGTGCTGGGTACACTGCAAAGCATTCCATACACAGAAGGGGCTGTTATCATCCTTGTGTTTCTCCAGCGCTTGCCACAATCAACCACCAAGCTCAGGACTGGACATCTAGGAGGTACTCAGAGATGCTTGTGCCATGAATGAATGTTTCTTATTCATTAAATGTTCGAAGCCATTGGACAATGCTTTTCAAAGTATTTGGTTTGGTTTCCTCCTTTATAATTTGTTAGGTGGGTCTGGAGCAGCGCTCAGTCTAAGGCGAATTATCCTCCATTGCTGAGTCAGTCTGAGTATGCTACCCAATGCCCTGTGAATTAGGGGACTTTCCCATCCAGCTGGTGGGCGTAAGTGCTATTTCAGATGGTTCCCTCTCCTGTCTTGGGTACTTGCCTCACATTCATGCTGCTGAGTACTCAAAGGGGACCTTCTGCAGCTCTCTGGGGTGCTCTGTCCTGTGAACTCTGGTTGCCTTGTCTCCCCAGACTTAGAGCTTGGTTTTCTCAACTCAGGGAGTTTCCTGGGCTCCACCTGTCTCCCCTCATCTCTCAAGGCAGCAAGCTGGACTCACAGGGTTCTTCTTTTCTGTCTCTTATCTCTCAGGGATCACTGCCTTTCATTGCCTGATGTGCAGTATCTTGAAAATCACTATTTTATATATTTTGTTTGGGTGTTTTGGTTGTTTCGGGCAAGAGAGTAAATGGGTCCCTGTTACTCCATCATGGTAGGAAGTAGAGGTTCCCTTGTTTTCTCTTCAGAGATGAAGAAGCTGGGAGAGGGGAATGACTTTCCTAGAGCTGCACATCTCACTAGTGTCAACAAGGAGGCATCCTCCTGTCCTCACTGTGTGCCAGCACACAGGCGGGGTCCCTGCTCTCCATAAGTCCATGGTTCACTGGGGAGATGGACAAATCAACTGAGAATTCGAGACAGATGTATAAGTCAAGAAAAGCAAACCACAATATATTCTTTGAGGCAGGTATTCATCCACAGGGTACCAAGAAAACATGGCAGGAAGTGAGAGGGCAAGAAAGGGCTCCTAGGAGAGTTGGTACATGAGGCTTGTTGGGAAGGAGAGGCAGGAGTCATCCAGGTGAGAGAGGAGGGAGGAAGTCTCAGGAACAGGTAAAACACACAACAGCTTGGAGGCAGGAAGTAGGTCCTTTGCCTCCAGTCCAGTGTGCATGGTGTGGTACGAGGGGGGACACCTACGTGTGTTTTATTGTGGGTATGCTCCTGCTTCATCCCCACACTGAGTCCCTGAAGTCTGGAAATTTCTTCCAACACAAGTCTGCTGTGGTGTTTCAGCCTGGGGAAGTTTGTGTAGGGTCTTGTTCAGGGCTATGCAATTGATGTTACCATGAGGTTTCTGGTGGTACTCTGGTCTTCCAACAATATTCCTTTCAGTGATATGGAGCGTCCTCCATCAAGAAACAGTCGAAACTTACCCCAGTCTCACTCCTGGTCCCAGTAAAACAGCACGGGAGCCCACACCCTTTAGCCCATGTCTGTAGGTAAGCCCTACCAGATCTATTGCCAAGGTGGACAATAGGTGGAACCTCCCGGAACTGCCTGGAGGTTCTCAGCTGAATGTCTGCCAGAGCCAGGCCCTGAGACAATTGCTGGGTTAGAAATCTGCATCAACTAAATGCACGCATTTCTGGCCTCGGGGGGTGCTGCACTTCTGGGTGCCTGTGTACTTGGTAGGAGGACGGGGGAGCCTTTTGACCTATTAGAGGCCTTAGGCTTTTGGGTCACCTCTAGCCTGGTTTATTTCTGCCAAGAGCAAACAAGTTGTCTTATGACTCTTTGGATCCCAGTCTGGGCTCCTCCAGTGACAGCAACTGCTGTCGTCAATGGTGGTTCCCCAGAGATTTCTCATTCATTCATTCATTCATTCAGTCATTCATAAAACAATAGTGAACATTTTGGACAGTATCCTGTCCTCATGGGATTATGGTTTGGTAGGGATGGCTGGACATTCATCAAACAATCGCTCAGATAAGTGTAAAATTACAACTGTGATAAGTGTTATGAAAAAGGGGAATTAGGGCTCATGAAATACTGTGAAGGTGGGACTTGCCATTGTTTGGAAGCCAAGAAAAGCTTTTCCCAGGAAGTGACAATAAAGTGAGATGTCACCGTGAACAGAGGTTGGTGACCCAGCAGATTGGGTGTTGGGAGGTGGGGGCCGCAGGGAATTGGGAGGAGATGTGCTCAGCTCAGCCAGTATCTGGGTGCAGTCAGCAGGAACTACATGGAAAGGTAAATATGGAGACGTCTACAGGTTCCATGGGATGTGTTAAGAGTTTTGGCCTTTTTCCAAAGAGCAATGGGTGACTGTTGAAGGCTTTTTAATGAGGAGGCAAGAGGATTAGGTTTTTGCTTCAGAAACCTCACTTTGGCTTCGGTGTAGAGACTGAACTGGAGGTGGGCAAGAGTAGAATTGTCAGATAGAACACAAGATGACTAGTTAAATTTCAATTTCAGATAAAGAATGCATACCTTTTTAGTATATGTATGTCCCAAATACCACGTGGGACATAATCACATTTAAAAAATTATTGTTTTTATTTTTTTTTTAAGTTTTAAGTAGTTTGCAAATATTGCATGGGACCTAATTATGCTAAAGATTATTCATTGTTTATGTGAAATTCACATTTAACTTGACATCCTGTGTTTTTATTTGTTACATCTGGCAACCCTTAGAAGAGAAAATGTGGAGAGACTAGTTATAGACCAGTTATTGTTGTAAACTATTAAAAGTTGCTTACGTTAGGATAGCAGAGGTGGGGATGGAGAGGAGTGGACAGAGAAGGAATAGCCATGGCTGGTCCAAATCTGCCATTCAAAGGCATCTGGAGGACAGAGGCCATCAGCTTCCCTCCCATTCTGGAACTTTAATTTCTGCACACATGCTATTTAAAGATACATGGGTATGGGTATGGTGAACTCCATAGTCTCAGTGCAGGTCAGGTGGCTGGTCAGAACCTGCACTGAATGAAGAGGTGTGCTGTGACAGTGTGAGGTGGTCTTCTTTCTGTCTGCATACCTCTAGGCCAAAGACACCTGAGAGGTGAGTTCTGTGCCTTGTAGTGATCGATGAGGTTTGGTAGAAAGGTCAAGACCTTTATGACAATAGAGGCAGTATTGTAAGTTGTACACTGCTTTTCCCCATGACAACTCACATTTTAGCAAATGAAACAGAAGAGTAAAGCAGTCAAGAACACGGGCTTTGCCAAGGGTTTAAATCCCATCAATTATTAGCTTATCGACACTATGTGTGTGATCTTGGCTGAGATACTTAACTGTCTTGGCTTTGCAACATATTTTAAGATTAGCACTAAAGTACATGGAAAGCCAGGCCCACAGGAGATGCTTAATAAATGCTATATGCTACCAGAAACAACGATCCCCGTGTTTCAGAATGCAGGCTTACCCTTCTCACACAACTCACTTGATTATCTTCTCAATTCACAGCTCCGGTTTTGTCACTGTTCACACCCTTCACTGTCTTCTGTTGCCTCGTGCAATAGATCTTCATGCACTCGACTCAGTTTGCCCCAGCTGAGTTTGCCAACTGAGACCAGTGCATGGGGATCTGCTGCACAAGGCAGTGGAAGCACAGGTGATTGTCACTATCACCCATCAGAATCCCTTTCTCCAAGCAAACCAGCCCATGTAACCCTCTTTAAACTCAGCTTGACCTTTTCCACATTTTTTGTGTGTCTAGAATGTCTTTGCCTGTATCTGTTCAAGCCTTATTCATCAAATGTATTTATAAGTTGATGTTAACAGAAATAGGATCAAAACAAGATATGAGGCATGCATAGAAAATGAAAGAAATGCTTGTCACTGGGGAAATGGCTAAACAAATTAGTATTCATGTCTACTGTGTAATACTACACATCCATTACAGTAGCTGTATGCAAACTGACCTGGAAAGGTATCTATGATATAATGTTAAATTAAAAAAAGCAAATTATAGAGCAATATGTGAAGTATGGTCATAGTTGCCTAGGAAGGAACTTAGTTCTATCTATACGGAAAGAGTAGGGATTAAATATATTCCAAATAGTTAAGAGAGGTTTCCTTTGGAAAGGAGGTGGGGAATTGGGTTGGAAGTCAAAGGAAACTCCTAACATTTAGTTAATATACTTTAATGGTTTCAGCTTGTTTTTTTACCTGAACTGTGTTAATTTTGTAATTGGAATTAAATCAAAATGCATAGAAAAAGCTTTAGAAGAACTAAATAAATGGTGGTTTTGTTTTAGTTGTTAGACTGGGGAGGCTTTTGCCCTATCCTTACTTACCATTATTTTACTAAAGAACAAAATGGTAATGGAAGAAGACTACCCTTCTGCTAAATCCAACTGAAATGCTACTCCCTCAATGAAACATTTTCCTAATTCCTCAACTGAATGTGCCGCCTCCTCTCTTTGAACCCTCAAAGCACTTTACGTATCTTTTGTGGCATTTTCTCACTCTATCTCAGTGAATATTTCAGGTACCCAAGTATGAAGACAAGTATTTCATACCGGTCTTACTGCCCCTCTACATTAAAGTAACATGAAGCTACCATGGTAGAGAAGGAAATGGGATTTCAAGTCAGAAGGTCTGGGTGTTGCCTCCTGTTCTGAATATCTATCGCAGCCTGACAGATTAGCCCACACTAAGTTGCTTAAAGCAACAAGCATTTTATTTTATCTCATGATTTTTTTGGTCAGGAACTTGGGTAGAGCGGGGCTGGTTGATTATTCTGCTTTACGTGGTGTCTACTGGGGCCACTTGGTGGTAGCCAACTTGGAGGGAGGCTGGATGGAAAGGTTCAGGAAGGCTTTAGTTGCATGTCCACTGCTTGGCAGGGCAGCTGGAAGACTGGGCTCAGGTAAGTGTCTTTCCCTCACTGGGTACTCTCAGGGCACCTCTGTAGACTTTTTATGGTGTGACTTAGGGCTTCAAGGGATAAGGCAGACCAAGGCTGAGGCTGCCCATTTTCTAAAGCAGTGGTCCCCAATCTTTCTGGCATCAGGGATTGGTTTCATGGAAGACAATATTGCCATGGACCAAGGGTGTGGGTTGGTGGCAGGGATGGTTTCAGGATTAAACTGTTCCACTTCGGATCAACAAGCATTAGATTCTTATAAGGAGCATGCAACCTAGATCCCTCACATGAGCAGTTCACAGTAGGTTCATGCTCCTATGAGAGTCTGATGCCACCGCTGATCTGACAAGAGGCAGAGCTCAGGCGGTAATGCTTGCTCACCCACCACTCACCTCCTGTTGTGTGGTCCTGGTCCTAACAGACCATGGGCCAGTACCAGTCAGTCTGTGGCCCCGGGGATTGGGGACCCCTGTTCTAAAAGATGGAACTGGCATAGTGTCACTCCTGCTATACTCCACTGGTTAAGCATCCACAGAGCCCATACAGATTCAAAGGGGTTGGGAACAGAGATGCTACCTCTTAAAAGAATTTGTGTAAAAAATGTGTGGCCATCAATTTATCACAGCTTTGCTATGAGAAATACAGCGTCTGTGTCTCAATGACTCCATTTGCAAATTATAAAGACCAAAAACTATAATGTATGCAAAACATGCTATGCATTATAAAAAAGAACTGTAGGCATTATAAATATTAATAATTACCTTGGTACTAAATCTATGCCTTACTCATGAAATTGTTAATACTTTGAAAACAAACTCATTTAAACACAGATATTTCCTAAGAAAAACACAAAGAACGTGTTGCTGGATGATCACATAGAAGCGTGGTGCAGTTTCAGACTATAGACTTTGGATTAGGTTGACATGAGTAAAATCCAGGCTCTGTCACCCAGTTCCTATCTATTTGGACTTTGTTAATTCACTTCACCTCTCTGAGCCTTAATTGCCTCATCATGATATAGAAATAGTATTACCTACCCAGCAGGGTTGCTGTAAGCATTGGAGTTAATTTGTGTCAAGCACCTAGTAGGATCACATAGTAGGTCTGCAGTTTCTCTTAAGATGATATCAAGTCATGCAGAAAGTTTGGACTCCTCACTTACTTCTCTGCACTGCTCACCTCCATGAGCACAAAGGATTGAGAAGAGTCCAGAGTCCAGGTCCTCGGGGAAAGCATTGGGGAAAAGGGAAAGGCACTCCTTCCTGTTTCTCCCAGTCTCTTCCTCTCTCCAATGTTCACCTCTAGGAACCTGTATCCATGCAGATTTTGTGAAGCCATTCCTCTCTGCTGGAAGTGCCCCCCTTTTCAGACCTGTGGCTTTTCCTTTCATAGATGTACGAGATTAAAGCAGGAGGCAGCATTGCAAAGAAGTTCAGTGCGGTTCTGCAGAAGCTGAGCTCGCCCCTGCAGCCCCGAGTTCCAGAACACAGCAATAACAAGATGAAAAATCTCTCCTACCCATTCTCCAGGGAGAAGATGTACCTGTGAGTATTGAAGCTGGTGGAGCAAGGATGTGGGAGGGGATGGGAAGGAAAATTGAACATTGTTCTATGCCTCAGCCATGGGGCTCACAAAATGGGTGCCCCAGTGTCTGGTAGAGAGTAGGAAGCATGCTCTCATGGTGAAATTGTCCCTGTGCCTGCTTTTGAACTCTCTCCCCATGTGAGATTATTCCAAACAGCCCTGGGTGTTTGTCCAGTGGGAAATCTGCCATTTGGCCATTTTGCAAGATGGAGGACAAACCAGGCAGCAGCCAACAATAAACTTTGGAAGTCTGTGAGAAAGTGGTCAGACACCTGTGTATCTTCTGTAGGAAAACCTTCTGCCCAATTGCCAGCCTAATAGGGTTTCAACAGGATATGATAAACCAGAGAGAAGGTGGATGAAGCTTCTGGGTGTCTGGATCCCAGCTACCTACTTATACACTCATTGACTCTCAGCAGTCTTCTCCTGCCCCTGAACCCTGCCTGGGAAAACTGAATAAAAGCTCTTCACAGAGATAGTTACTTGGGAAACATTTGTAAGGGGGAGCCATGGCTGGGAAGTGGGAGATGCAGCCGCCAAGCATCAACTTTGCTTTAGGAGCTAATGAGAAAATAACCATCAAGGGTGGTGAAAAATGGAGCTGAGAAGGAAAGGCTGGGGCGGGGAAGAATGCAAGGAAGCATGCTCTCACAGTGACAGAAAGAAGGTCCTTCTCTTTTTAGGAGGTGGAAATTGTGGAGCAGTGTTTCTGCTGTCCATGACAGACCATCTCCTATCCATCTTTGCTGTGTTCGATATTATCCTACACACATGCATATGCTATTTCTTCTGCATGTATTTACCCTCTCATTGAGTCCTCATACCCCCTTGTGAGGTGGCCACCCAGATCTAATCTATCTAGCTCTATCTAGATCTATCTTCTATTATAGAGAGGAAACCAAAGTCTAGGTCTGTCCAGGGTCACACCGCCCTAAGTGGCTGAGCTGGGCCTTGCGTGATGGCTTGCTGCTCCTGTGCTGCTTCTCTGCGTCCCCATTCTGGGGCCTTCATTTATGCTGGTGCTGGCATCTGAATGGTCACCTCCTGTGCATCTCCATTTGTTTCACTTCTGCTATCCTTCAAGACTGGTTCATCCACAACTTCCTTTTGAAGGATATTCTGCTCTTCCCAACCAGGAGCACATGCTTCACCCTCTGAGCTTTCATAGCAATGGTCTGCATATTACCATCTTCTACTCTGCGTCAGTTACTTGGAGAAATGTACATCCCAGTGACTGGGACTTCTGGGGCGCTGGGAGCATATTTCCTTCCTTCATCAGTGCATCCTCTAGCTTGACAAACATGCCCCATGGGCTAGTTTCTGAGTGAAAGCTCAGTGTGTGAAGTTAAAAACAGACACAGCCCTTGCACAAGTAAGATTTTGCTATCTAACGAATGAGATGACAGTGACATTAAGTGAAATTTGAAGAATCAGAGTGATAATCCAACACCCTGAAATGATACTCTTTTTGTTTTATCCTTTTTACTTTGTTCATGCACTGGTATCTTTTTCACATACTTTCCATTTGGAAATTTATCATCATATAATATTTTTCTAATGTGGGGTAATCTTTTTCTATACACAAAGTTTTCATAATTATAAATTTCAATGGCTGCCATGATACTCTATTTTATTGATTTTGGCATTGCATCTTATTGCTATAATCTTTATTATAAATGCCTTTGCATTGTTTATGTTATTTTTTCTTTCCTTGTGTTGAATTTGTTCTGTAGAATAAATTTCTAGGATGAGTTTTTAGAATTCCTGGATCTAGAAGAGCATAAACATTGCGTCTGTGTGTGTGTGTGTGTGTGTGTGTGTGTGTGTGTGTGTGTGTATCTCATACATCTTGCTATGTTGCATTCCAAAGGTTTGCTGTGGGCCTTGGGTGGCAGTGGTCTCAGGGCAAGGGTAATGAAATGAATTTGCCATCTGCTCTCTCGGCGTCTCCAGGTACAACATCCAGGAAAAGGACACCTTCTTTGATAATGCCACCCGCAGCCGCATTGTAAGTAAATGGATGTACTGTGTTAGGAAAGAGGGTGGGGGAAGGGCTGAGTCCCTAGTTGGCAGGGCATTCTCGTACCCTCCCTGCCACCTCACACTGTTATTTGCTTGGAGTTGCCTGGCAACTGAGAAGACTACGCAAGAGCTTCCCGGTTTCCCAAATAACTGCCCTCACTCGTGGTTTGAGAGGAGCATCTTCTCTTTTTGAGTTCTCTATAAAGTTCTTCTTAGAATTAAAAAAAGCAGGGGCCAGGAGCGGTGGCTTACGCCTGTAATCCCAGCACTTTGGGAGGCCGAGGCAGGTGGATCATGAGGTCAAGAGATCGAGACCATCCTGGTCAACATGGTGAAACCCCGTCTCTACTAAAAGTACAAAAAATTAGCTGGGCATGGTGGTGCGTGCCTGTAATCACAGCTACTCAGGAGGTGGAGGCTGCGGTGAGCCGAGATCGTGCCATTGCACTCCAGCCTGGGTAACAAGAGAGAAACTCCGGCTCAAAAGAAAAAAAAAAAAAAAAAAAAAGCAGGGAATGTCATAGCTGGTGGAGGGGGGTTATTTAGGTGAACCCCTTAATTTACAATTGAGGAAACTGAGGCTCTGAGAAGCAATGCATTGAAAATAAATCATATAGATCATTAGTGTCATAGGACTAGAAATAGTCCTTCTGATTATTGGGTTACTGTGTTTCTTTTTGTATTTTCCCTTCTTTCAACTTCCCTGACAGAATCATGTGAATTTATATAACAAGGAATGCTAGTTAGGCAGTCTGCCCAAGGATAATATTACCAGCCCATTCACTAGAAAGCCAACACTTGGTCAGGTACATTGGCTCATGCCTATCATCCTGGTACTTTGGGAGGTCGAGGTGGGTGGATCATGATGAGGTCCGGAATTGAGACCATCCTGGCCAACATGATGAAACCCCATATCTACTAAAAATACAAAAAATTAACTTGGTGTGGTGGCAGGTACCTGTAACCCCAGCTAGCTGGGAGACTGAGGCAAGAGAGTTGCTTGAACCCAGGAGGTGGAGGTTGCAGTGAGCCAAGATTGTGCCTCTGCACTGCAGCCTGATGACAGAGCGGAATTCCATCTAAAAAAAAAAAAAAAAGAAAGCAAACACTCATGACCATAGCCCTTCTTTTACAGTCATTTTGCCTTTATGTCAAGTGTTTGAATCTTGTAGGATGATCAATTCTAATGAAAATCTGCATATGACCTGTGTTTCTGTGGCCCTGCATGGTCTATAGAACATCTCCATTCACCGATCGGTTCTCTATCACCCTAGAGGTCACTTAGCCTATGGACAGAAGAGAGAAAGAGGGGCCCAAGGAATGCCAGAAACACACACATGCCTACATGGGAAGCATGGAAGTGCATTTCCATTGATTCTTACAAAAGAACTGAAGTTTCCACAGGAGGAATAAGGGTTAGATACCTGAAAGGACCTCCCAGCTAATAGGGTGGTAAGAAAATATATGAATACGAAGGGACAGGTGACTAGAGGAGGCTAGGATATTTCCCAGGCACCCTGCAAACATGGCATTAACTCTTATTTGCAAGACGGGCAAGGAAATCTCAGATACCTTAGCCTAGTGTTTTAGGCAGAATTAAAACAGGCATAAGATTTCTTTTTTCTTCCAATGGAAAGAGATATTAATGTCCCATTTTGTTGGTTGATGCTATTACAAGCCAATTAAATGTCACTGTGGCTTGGGTCCCATGACTGTGGGGGAGTTATAGGGTATTGTGGAGATTGCCTGATAATTGCAAAGTGCTGGTAAAATAATACAATGCCATATAAATGCTGTTCTTAATTACTATTGCTGTTGAATTACTGCACTATATTAGGAGCAGAATTAAACTCTTGGGCCCTGTAGTTATTTATTAAGGCTGTGGCTATGGGAGTATAAATAATGATGGAATAACACATCTTCTAGCATTCATCTCTCTTTCTGGAAGCATCTTCCTTCCTTTCCTCAATCCACCCCACACTGAGAACAGGGGAAAAGAGCCTTGAGTTTTTTCCTGGGGTCTACTCTGCCCTGGACTTTGGTTGGAGGACCTCACCTACATCTATGGATGTCTTCCTTGTGCCTGCTTCTTTGTGGGTGTCTGAGCACCTCAGCTGTTTGTTGCAAAGCAGACTTCATTACTGGGCATCTCTTTATAGCCTGGCATAGGCTTGGGACTCAGGAAGTCACTAGTTGGCCAACAGGTTTACAAGGACCCACCTTTGTCCCTCCCTGATTCTTTTGTGGGAAGCACCCCTTTCCTCCTATGTAAGAAACAGAGTCCCCTGAAGACCCCATAGGCCAGGGGATTCTGTAGGCTGTTTTGGGCATGTGGAGCTTCAGGCAGGCGAAGCTACTGAGTCAGCAGCTGCTGTGTGCCTAGTATTGTGCTCTAAGACATGAATCTTCAAGGAAGTGTATGATGTGCTCTGATCAGGGAGGCAAGATGAGGACCCAGGGAAAAAACGGAGAAATAAAGACATCAGTGACAACATATAGTTAGCCCCTTTGCCTTTTGAGCACTTTCCTGTTCACAGTCTGGCTGGCCTCACCACAGCTCCGTGAGATGACCCATTACAGACCCAAGCTGACCCTCCTGACATTTGCTCAGGACCTTCTGCACCTACCTCCACATCCAGAGCTTTCTGCTGCCACACTGGCTTTCCCTGTCAGCCTGGCTCCAGGCTGGGAGAGGGGGCCTGCCCCTCCCCGGGACCCTCCAGGCAGAACCCCCTCCAGGAAGGGCGTCAGACACTGCCCCTACCCCACAGACCCAGGGCTTCCTCCGGGCCCTCCCGAGGCTTTGTGATCTGGGCTGGGCTCCTCTGTTTTCCTCACTTCCTGTAACTGCAGTCCATTTCTAGCCTTTTATTCATTTGTTTTTTTCAGGGTGGGGTGAAGGGGCAGGGGATGTGTGTGCCGGGGATGTGTGCGCGGGGCTTACATCCCTTGTTTCCTCCAAGTCTTCAAGTCTGAGCGGGGTTGATGCACGGTCCAAGAACCAGGCACATGCTTGGCTTCCCCTCACTCCAAATGGGACCAGGCGCCTCCCACTCCTGCCCGGCAGTGGTGAGGGTGACGCACGGTGCTGGGGGGACAAGGCGCTCACGGCTCTGCTGTCGTCCCCTTTTAGGTGCACGAGATCCTGAAGCGCACAGTCTGCTCCAGAGCCAACAACATGATGGGTAAGAACCCCTTCCCCAGCCCTTGGGCCTGGTGCTGATGGCTCCCGCCCTGTGCTTTCAACAGCTCACTTGGTGGGCAGCAAAGAACAAAACAAACAAATGTCCCCCACGGAGAGGCTGCTTTAGCTTAGGCTGAGAAGCCTGCCTTGGCCCCAGGGGGTCCCATTTCTCAGTGGGGCTGCTCCCAGGCTGTTGTAACTTCTCCCAGGCCTTGGTCGCAGGTCTCTGGCTTCCTCCTTCCCTTTTTCCTGTACCTCCCACACCTGCCACTTTATCTGGATAACTTTGTGGCTCCTCTGTTTTTCACCATTTCCAACAGTTTTTAATAATCACCCCAAACACGGTGAGTTCTTAGGTTTTTTTTTTTTTTTGCAAGAAGAAAAGCATTTTAGAGATCCTTTAACCCAACCTCCTCATACTATGTAAGAAGAGATGAACCCCCAGAGAGGGTGCATGACTGGCCTAAGCCCACGCAGCACGTGATGTCTGAGTGAGCCTCTTCTAAGCTTAGCACTCTTCTCACCATATCTGGCTGAATCTGTTTGCCTTGTGATTTGTTTCTTAAATATTAGAGTAATTGTCTTGGAAGCATTTGGGATCAAGTATAAGGCAGGCAGTGTAAGGCAGGCAGTCCAGATCCTGATAGATTGTGTAGAAGACATCTGTGATGCCCCAGGTACAATGTGAGCTGTGCCCATAACCCCGGTGAGATTACATTTTGAAAAAAATGTGCCAGAACGTCACACACAAACATCTTTTGCACAGGAGTCAGACTGGCATGTTGAACCCTCATTCCCAAGGTGCTACCATCTCCAAGCGACTTCTGACAGCTTTGGGAGAGCTGCCTTCAGAATGCGCTCTGGGATGGAAAATCTTTGGCTTTTGAGGCAGCTTTGGGTTGAAAAGAGTTCAGAGTCATTTGGAGTCAGGTCTACTGAATAGAGGCGGTGATTCGGCTCAGGAATGACAACGATAATGATGATGATAGCTAGCTAATATTTGGGAGTGTATTGTGGGACTCGTAAGCTGCCTGAGTACCCAGGGCACAGTGCTGGAGAAGGAATCACAGTGGTTTTAAGCCATGACAGTCTTTTTATAATAGCGCTTAACCTCTCAACAGGGCAGCTATGTTTGCTTAAATTTGCTTTGATATATTCATCTTGCTACAAGATTCCAAACAACAATGCACTTTTTAAAAATCAGCTCTTCCATGTCATGTTAGCTGTCTGGAACTTGGTGCTGATGAGGCGAGGCTGAGTAAGCGGGTGAGAGAAATAGCCCAGCACAGTCTCATGGAATGGACTGAAGCCCTCTCTCTCTGAGCAGCTGGTTTGTCCCAAGAACAACCAGATGTGTCAAGAGATTTTTAAAATGTATTTTTTAAATTTCCTCAGAGCCTTTATCAAATTTCCTGAATTTATCGTCACTTCTTGACCAACTTACTTCTCAATTTCATTAACTTGACTTCTGCCCTTTCACACTGTCCTCAAGTTGACCAAAGTTGCTCCCTCAGACTTCTCACCTCTGGTATTAGTCAGGGTTCTCTAGAGGAACAGACTAATAGGAGATATATATGTATATATCCCAAAAACCCAGATAAATAATATACATTTACACATATATACATACACACACACACATATATATGTCAAAGGGGAGTTTATTAAGTATTAATCACATGATCACAGGGTCCCACAATAGGCCGTTTGTAAGCTCAGAAGCAAGGAAAGCCAGTTCGGGTCCCAAAACTGAAGAACTTGGAGTCCGATGTTTGAGAGCAGGAGGGGTCTAGCACGGGAGACCGATGTAGGCTGTGAGGCTAAGTCAGTCTAGTCTTTTCATGTTTTTCTGCCTGCTTTATATTCCAGCCACACTGGCAGCTGATTAAATGGTGCCCACCTAGATTGAGGGTGGGTCTGCCTCTCCCAGCCCACTGACTCAAATGTTCATCTCCTTTGGCAACATCCTCACAGACATACCCAGGAACAATACTTTGCATCCTTCAATCCAATCAAGTCGACACTCATTATTAACCATCACAAGTCCACTCGTTTCAGCTTGAATCCATACACATCTCCTGAGATCATACATAATCTTCAAATACAGACAATAAAGAGGTCATAATTACACCTAACATAATACAGCTATCCTTCGTACACCCAGAAATGCACCAATCTGCAATCCAAATGCTGTTACATAAAGTTGACAGTACTTAAATGCTGATAGGAAGTTAATAAATCTTATGTCCCATGATAAAGGAAAAAGGAAATAAAATGAAGATATTTTCATAGTGCAAGTGTATACATGGGCAAACATGTTTTTAACAAAAGAAAGAGGAAATACTCATGACAATTACAGTCCTCATTTCTGCAGCTGGTCATGTGGTGGTAGCTGGTATTGATGACCACCTTCTTTCACTACCCACTTTGTATCCCCTTTGCCTTCAGCAAGCACCTCACCAGGTTTTTTTCCTGGTGCAGTGACCCCAACCATTCCTGAGGGGTCTGGGCCATTTGTAGTCCTACCTGGATTGGGCTGTTGTATTTTCCCATTGACCTTAATCACAGGACATGGTAATACTAAGAGATGCCTTAATAGATGTCCTGCATTCTCTTCCTTACCTCTGTTGTGGAGTAGTAGACTAATTTCATCCTGACAGTCTGGGTCAATCACCCCAGCCAACACTGTAACTCTCTTCTTAGCCTGTTGACTTAAAGGTAGGAGGAGCTCAGTGTGTTCAGGTGGATATGTTAACTTACAGTTTAATGAAATCATTGTTGTGTCTCCTGGTGGCAGCATTTGTCCCTCTGAAACTAAGACCTGTAGGCCAGCAGAATGTAATGTCGTGGGAACAGGAAACAGAAATTTTGCTAGTGGATCACTAGGGGTGATGGTGAGTTGTGCCACTTCCACTTCGATACCTTGATTCCTGGACCCGTGAATCCTGGCTATGGGAGAAACAGTACCATATATTGGATGCTGATTCAAAGCATACATAGCTTTCTGGAGAACTTTGCCAGAAGTTCTGTCCACTGGGAAAATTTTCCTTCACCACTGTCCTTCAGGGATGTCCTAGAAAGGGGCTGTAGTGCTTCAGCTGTCCACTTTTGGGTGGTGCCCATATATCATGCAGAACCATCTGTGAACCAGGCCCTAGTCTTCTCTTCCTCTGTCAACTGACCATAGGGAACTCCCCATGAGGCCACTGGTGCAGGCTGGGAAGAGAAGGCAGGGTGGCAGGAGTGGAGACCACTTCCTCATGTAACTTACCTGTACCTTCAGGACCTGCTTGAGTTCGATCACACTTCAAACCGATGATGGAATGCTGCTGTGTATGACCCACTTTATGGCTAGATGGGTCAGAAAGCACCCAGTTTATGGCAAGCAGTTCAGGTCACATGGTGACTTGATGACCCATAGTCAAATGTTCAGTTTCCACCAAAGCCCAGTAACAGGCCAAGAGCTGTCTCTCAGAAAGAGAGTAGTTATCTGCAGAAGATGGCAGAACCTTGCTCCAAAATCCTAGAGGCCTGTGCTGTGTCTCAACTGCTGAAGACTCCAAACAGTATTCCTATCAGCCACTGGCACCTCAAGCACTATTGGATCTGGTGGGTCATGTGGCCCAAGTGGCAGACAGCTTGCACAGCAGCCTGGACCTGTTACAGAACCTCCTCCTGTTCTGGACCCCGCTCAAAACCGGCAGCCTTTTGGGTCACTTGATAAATGGCCTGAAGTAACACACCCAAATGAGAAATGTGTTGCTTCCAAAATCCAAATAGGCCCACTAGGCATTGTGCTTCTTTCTTGGTTGTAGGAGGGGCTAAATGCAGCAGCTTATCCTTCACCTTAGAAGGAATATCTTGACAGGCCCCACACTACTGGACCCCTAGAAATTTTACTGAGGTAGAAGGTTCCTCAATTTTAGTCAGATTTATTTCCCGTCCTTTGGCATGCAAATGTCTCAAAAACAAGTCCAGTGTGTTTGCTACTTCTTGCTCACTGGATCCAATCAGCATACTGTGATCAATATAATGGATCAGTGTGATATCTTGTGGGAGCCAAAAGCGATGAAGATCTCTCCAAATAAGATTATGACACAAAGCCGGAGAGTTGATATACCCCTGAGGACAGTAAGAATATATTAATGGCCTTGCCTGCTGAAGGCAGATTGCTTCTGGTGGGCCTTATGAACAGGAATGGAGAAAAAGGTATTTGCCAAGTCAGTGGCTGCATATCAGGTACCAAGAAATGTGTTAATTTGCTCAAGCAATAAAACCACATCTGGTACAGCAGCTGCCATTGAAGTCACCACTTGGTTAAGCTTACAGTAATCCACTGTCATTCTCCAAGATCCATCTGTCTCCTGCACAGGCCAAATGGGAAAGTCGAATGGGGATGTAGTGGGAATCACCATCCCTGTGTCTTTCAAGTCCTTGATGGTGGCAATAATCTCTGCAGTCCCTCCAAGGATGCGATATTGTTTTTGATTTACTCTTTTTCTAGGTAGAGGCAGTTCTAATGGCTTCCATTTAGCTTTTACCATCATAATGCCCCCACTCTACCAGACAGGGAGCCAATGTGGGGGTTCTGCCAGCTTCTAAGTATGTCTATGCCAATTATGCATTCTGGCACTGAGGAAATGACCACAGAATGAGTCCGGGGACCAACTGGACCCACTGTAAGTCAGACCTGACCTAAAACTCCATCAATTACCTGACCTCCATAAGCCCCTACTTTAACTGGAGGATCACAGTGACATTTTGGGTCCCCTGGAATCAATGTCAGCTCAGAGCCAGTGTCCAGTAGTCCCTGAAATGTCTGATCATTTCCCTTTCCCCAGTGCACAATTACCCTGATAAAGGCTTGAGGTCTCCTTGGGTAAGGATGGGAGAAAGATTAACAGCAAAAATTGTGAGTAGTATAGTGGGGTCCTTCCTCAAGGGGACCTGGCCTCCCCTTCAGTCAAGGGGTTCTGGGTCTATAAACTGGCTTAAGTCTGGAAATTGATTGAGGGGTCATGATTCTCTGTTTTTATAATTCAAATTATAAAGTTCAAATTAGTCTCTTGTCCATTCAACCTAGAAGTTTTCTTCTTATATAAATTAAATAGGAATGCAGTAGACTTCCTATCAATTTTACTTTTAGGAACACCATGATTAATTAGCCAATGCCAGAGCTCTACACGAGTCAGACTATTCTGATTGCTGCTTTACCTCTGCTGTCCATTATGGTAGCTACGCCCACCTTGCCTTTGATGGTTGAGTGCTGCCACTTGGCCCCTGCCACCTCAGGATCCACTTATTCCCATTGTATTTAAAATTTATAGTTGAGTGACTGTGGTTCCCACTGTTAGATGTGACATACAGAGAAGAGCAATTACAGGGCCCTTCAAAGATCCAGGTGCTGACCTCACAAATCTATTTCACAAGGCATTGGTCAAGGGTATATTTCTGTACTTCCCAGCTGGGATGAGTAAGTCTAAAGTGACTAATCCACTCCACCATCCCAATCTCCCTAAGCCTTTGGATCCCTTCCTCTACATTAAACCAAGGGAGATCAGGCATTTTCAGCTCACTACAGTGGGCCATGTTTTAATCCATATTTCAGCTAACCAAGCAAATAAACTATTAACTCCCTGAGCTGCAACATTAAATGCAGAGTCTCTACTTAGTGGGCCCAAATCAATAAATTGAGCCTGATCCAACTCAATGTTCCTTCCACCATTATCCCACATCCTTAATATCCATTCCCATGCCTATTATCCAGATGCCTGTTTATATAAATTAGAAAACTCCAGTAGTTCTTTTTGAGTGTAGTGTACCTCCTTATGGGTCACACTCTTAACCTCACCTCTAGGGACCCACCGGGACTTTAGTTACAGGTCTAGCAGCAAATAGTAGGGTTGGGGGTGGCTCCTGAGGAGAATCAAAATTATCTTGCCTGGCAATTGCCTTAGGGGAGGCCATCACTGTTGACTCATTCTTTCCCAATCAATGCCCTCACTTTAACAGTAGACACCTGGTGAGGCTGTGAATGCACCTTTCATTGCAGGTCAGCCACTTGCATGATAAGAGCTTGTTTCTTCTTCCACAATTTCAGCTCTCTTTCTCTACAGGACGCAAGACTCTCACTCAGGGCAATCTTAGCATATTTGAGGCTCAGTATCTGCTTCTGAAGCTGGGAGTGAGAGTTCCTGGGTTTCATCATTTCCTTTCATCACGTTGTCCACTGAACTTAGGAGCAACCGACCAGCTTCATTATGTTCCTTGGTTCTCCACATATAGTCAAAGGTATTATGTACAGAGTCGCTAAACTCCTTGCCTCTCACAAGTGGTGAATCAGGAGTGGCAAATGCATTTATTTTGCATAACTCTCTAAACAGTTCATGCCAAGGACTGTCAGTGTTCTCTATACTATTAGAAGTAGAGTCCTTAGCATTTTGGGGTCTAATTATATTAAGCATCCAATTCCAGAAACACCAATGAAAGAACTCCATTCTTAATATTCTTTTCCTTTAGAACTACTCTGGTATCAAAATCTGTATTAGTCAGTGTTCTCTAGAGGGACAGAACTAATAGGATATATATATGTGTGTGTGTGTGTGTATATATATATATATGAGTTTATTAAGTATTAACTCACATGATCACATGGTCTCACAAGCTGAGGAGAAAGGAAAGCCAGTCTGAGTCTCAAAACTGAAGAACCTGGAGCCCGATGTTTGAGGGCAGGAAGGGTCCAGCACGGGAGAACGATGTAGGCCAGTCTCGTCTTTTCACATTTTTCTGCCTGCTTTATATTGTAGCCACACTGGCAACTGATTAGATTGTGCCCATCCAGATTAAGGGTGGGTCTGCCTCTCCCAGCCCACTAACTCAAATGTTAATCTCCTTTGGCAACGCTTCACACACACACTCAGGATCAATACTTTGCATCCTTTGATCCATTCATGTTGACACTCAGTATTAACTATCACACCTTCCATAGTTAATGTTTTTTTTCTTCTCAGGCTTCATCTTCCATAACTTCCTACATTCTTCCAAGCCTTCTTTACTGCACCTGCATCTTCTGATATTTGTTGGAAGGTGCTGTTGACCTACTCAACTGCTGTCCTTCTGTTTGTCCCTCATGTGACACATTTTATTTGATTTCTCTTTATTCTTCCACATTTTAGATGTTGTCAACTTCCAAGTTCCTTTGGCTTTTGGACTCTCTGTTTCCTCTATATGGATGACTTGCAACCATCTATTTTTGCTTCTGATTCACCAATTGCAGCCCTGCCTTTCCAACTGCTGGATGGATACCTCCACTTAGATGTTCACCAGAACCTCAAAATCAGCATGTCCACTTGTCTCTCTCTCTCTCTCTCTCTCTCTCGCTCCTCTTCCTGTTGATGTGACCGCTATCTTCTCTGTCTTTGCTCATGCTGTTTCCTTTGCCTGAATGTCCTGTCTATGTTTTTCCCCAATCTCAGTGATGCCCATCCTCAGATCAAGCATCACTGTCTTCCAGATTCTCCCTTGAAGCCCTTTCCTTGGAACTTTTATCAAACTGAATCTCTTTCTTGTTTTCTATACCTATGGCTTAGATTCCTAAGGCAATGGGTCCTTCTGAGTCATCGTTTATGCCCCAGTGCACCTCTCCGCCTGTCTCACACATTCTACTCAGTTGATTTGATTGAGTGGATAAATTTAAAAATGCCTAGCCTGCTGGTCCCACAGCAGTTGCTGGTCAGTTTCTGACTATGTGTGTTCATGGACAAATGACTTAACCTCTCTGCATCTCGGTTTACTTTTATATGAAGTGGGGATAATAATATCTGTCTTTCAGAGTTTTTGTAAAGATTAAATAAGCAACTCTTAGCTTGTTTTGTAAAACTGGAAAGTCTCAAAACCAAAAGTTTATTTTGGGGGACAATCCTCAGGTTGTTGAAAGACCACTAGAGACTAGAGGGCCTCTGTTTTAACACTGAAGTTTTTTACTGTGTTTGTGAGAATATGAGGGTTTTTGGTGATGTCTCAAAGTCAAATGTCAGGATTTTGTTGTTGTTGAGTTGCGTTTATAAATTTTTCTTTGCTTTTTGACATTCAAAAAACATTTAATGAACACCTGCTATGTGTCAAATGATGTTATAGAAACGGAGGGATGCCAAGCTGAATTTAGCATAATTTCTACCCTTGAGGGGCTCTTAGTTTAGCCATGCAGACAGACGTGGAGACAGATTGTGATGAGGCAATGTGGTAGGTGCTATAACAGAGACACATACAGAGTGCAGTTGGAACACAGGGGAGGAGGCAATTAATGTCCATGTATATGTCTCTATATGTCTAAGTATCAATATAAATCATTGCTCCCAGGAAAGTTAGGTATGTCAGGAGTGATCATCTCCAATTACAGATGGGCACAAAGAGGAGACGTGACTTGTCCAGGGTTGCATCTTGAGTCAGAACTGAGTCTGGAACTTGGGTACCCTTGCTGTAATCTTATTTCTACTACCTTTGGGATGCTACTGACTAGGAGTGGAGTTAGGCTGAGTCTTTAGAGTCTGTTAATTTCACAGGAGCCACTGAGGACTTACTAGCTTTGTAACAAGGGACATGTGACTGAACTTCATCTCTGCTTCTCAGCAGAGGAGAACCCCAAAGGTCAGCTTTCTAGTGGGTTGACTTCTGCCTATGAAGATGAAGTGTCCTCTAAGCTCTTTGGCCAATTTACCAATCTTATTTAGAATTTTAAAAAAATGAGGAACGTGATAACTCCATGAGACCTCAAGATAATATGGAGCCCTGAGCCACAGGGTAAATTTAGATTTTATTGCCTTTCTTTCTAGCTTATAAGGGATGGAGGACAAGCATGAGTGACTAGAATCAGCTTCTATTCCTCCAGAAGATTGTTTCCCCATTAAAAAAAGTGAGAGAGAAAAAGGGAGACTAGGACTGGATTCGGAATTGTAGGTGTTTTCATTGATCCTTCACCCTCGAGATTATCTTTTTTTTTTTTATCGTATTTTAGGTTTTGGGGTACATGTGAAGAACATGCAAACTTGTTGCATAGGTACACATGTGGCAGTGTGATTTGCTGCCTTCCTCCCCTTCACCTATATCTGGCATTTCTCCCCATGCTATCTCTCGCCACCTCCCCACCCCTGGCTGTCCCTCCCCTATATCCCCCCAACAGACCCCAATGTGTAGTGCTCCCCCACTGTGTCCATGTGTTCTCATTGTTCAACACCTGCCTATGAGTGAGAACATGCAGTGTTTGATTTTCTGTTCTTGTGTCAGTTTGCTGAGAATGATGGTTTCCAGGTTCATCCATGTCCCTAAAAAGGACGCGAACTCATCGTTTTTGATGGCTGCATAGTATTCCATGGTGTATATGTGCCACATTTTCCCTGTCCAGTCTATCATCGATGGGCATTTGGGTTGGTTCCAGGTCTTTGCTATTGTAAACTGTGCTGCAATGAACATTTTATATGGTCATTTCTTTTGCAACCAACTTACAAAGCTTTATTCCCTTTGCCATTGTACCCAATTTAAATATTAGAAAATGGAAAAGATACTAAAGATAGTAACTCAGAAACATTCCTGTTGATCTGGTAATGTCACTGTTTTCTTTGTAGACAATACATCTTTATTGAATGCCTACTTTTGCAAAGCTTTAACCTATATACAAGTAGTATTTATTGATATATTTGTATCCTTGCCTTGTTCCACAAAATTTCTGGGTTGGCTTACAGGAAAAACAATAATACAACATAGTATAAAAATAAATTGAAAAATAAGAACCAGATAAAATAAATTGAAATAGAATGTCAAAACTAGGAGGAAGAAAATAGAACACATATTAAAACTAAAATGTCCTCTAGTTTCTGCAGTTAAGCTGCAGATTTAACCTTGAACCAAAGTGAAAGGGAAATATGGTCACGGGTGTAGCTCTTGCTGTCTACAGCAATATCTTTCGTACAGACATCTTTCTAAAATCGATCACACAATTCCCTGTTTGCTTATGTAGAACATGTCTACATATATTCTCCACATAAAAGCATATGGAACATTTTCTGGATGATTCAAGATCATCATTAAGGACATAACGATTGTCATGTTCTCTCAAGACTTATCAAAGCATTATTAGGATTGTTTGCCCCACAGTGCTCTGGTTTTGTGAATTCTTGACTCTGGTAACTTCCTTCCCTGAGTTTTGCTGTCTCAGTTTTGCTTTGCAGTTTGAGAGACAGAAAAATAAGCTCATTAGTGTTTTGGGTAAAGAGAGTGTAAAATGCATGGTAGGAGGGTCTGAAGGATTCTGCTGCGGAAAAGGGACATCACATCAGAAAGTAGGTTTAATGAGATCTACTTTAGCTGCTTATTTATTTTTTTGTTTCTGAGTTTTCTGTTGTGAGAGCTGAGATAACCAGATAAGAGGCCTCTTACACATGAGGTGTTACTGTTACCAAAGTAATAGGACTCCTTGCATGCGTGCAGTTGTATGTTTTTCAAAACACTTTAACACTCGTTATCTCATTAGATCCTTTAAACTGCTGTGCAAAGTAGCTTCAGCAGTTATTAATTAACTTCACAACAGATTAACTGGCACACTCCCAGTTAGAACTTTGGAGTTGGATATAGAACTTGGGTTTCTTGGCCTTCATCATTGTTTTTAAACTCATTTAATTAGTAAATGGATAAAGTTATTGGAAAAAGTTTCCCAGAAGATGTGGAAGTTGAGCCCTTCCCAGTGTAACATCCATTCACTCATTTGACACATGTTTACTGAGCACCTACTATGCGACATTAGTGTTCTGGACCTGGGGAATGGAGTAGTGAATCCAATAGACACAAATTCCTGCCCTTAAGGGGCTTATGGTCTAGTTATAGAAGACAGAAAATAAACAAGAAGTGACTACAATGGATAAGATGTCATGTAGGGATAACGGTCAGGAGAAAGAATGAAGCAAACTAAGGGGATGAAAATGAAGTGAGAGTGAGAAGGTGTTTTAAATAGAGTAGTCAGAGAAGGCCTTCCTGATGTAATATTTGAGGAAAACAGGGAGCAAGCCACATGTCTGTGAGAAGACAGATACATGCAAGGAAAGCAAATAATACAGAAGACATGGTGGGAGCAATTCCAGAGAATCAGTTAGGGTCCCCATAGGAACAAACAGCATACCCCAATTAGGGTAATCCAAGGTGGGCATGTGTACAGAGAAACTGTTTACAAAGGGATAGACAGGGAGTTGGGGAATGCCAGGGACGGCGTTGTAACCTGGAGTTAACAATAGTACAACTCTTACCATCCCTAGATCCGCGGAGAGAAGATCACTGCAACATGGAATTGGGTAGAGGAGGTGGCCTTGAGCACTTGACTATTTAGCCAGAAGGCCAGGGATCTCAATACTGCTGATGGCAGTAGGAAGCCAGAGAGCACAGCAGCCTGTTCATGGCAGATAGTGGAGAGTAGAGAGTGTGTCTGGAACAGGAAGATGGAGGATAGGCACATGCCTGGCAAGGCTGGAGAAGTGGGCGCCAGTTCCAGCTCTGGGATGAAAAAGTTGTAAAACTTCGGTCAAGCCATGTTCCCTGTCTGAGTCTGTTCCTCCCCTCATAAAACAAATGGGGCCTCTCAGTGCTCTCTAAGCTTCTTTCTGGCTCTAACATTTCCCAGACTCTGTGATTCAAAGGAGCCACATGATCTCCTGTACATATGAGCCAATGAGGCCCAGGGAGGGGACTAGCTTTCCTGAAAGTTCACAGAGAGCGGGTACCAGGGCTGTGGCCAGGATTTGGGGTTACGTGATGTCCTTGGGCCTCAGAGAGGTTGAGAGCAGACAATTATAGCGAAAGAGAAGATGAGGACAAGGAGCATCCAGAGCAATTGGTGAGGCTGCTTGGAAAAAGTTTGTAGTCCTATAGCAATTCTTTGCACGTGATTATGGGCGACGTTGCTCAGGTGTGGTTGCAGGCAATTGGCATCAGAATCACCTGGCGTGCTTGCTAGAACCCTGGCAGTCCAGGTCCTATGCCACATTTGCTGAATCAGAATCTGCAGGGGGAAGGTCCAAATACCTGAATTTTTAATAATCTACCCAAGTAATTTTTAGGAACGCTAGAGTGAACAAAAGAGAAAGATAAAAATAAAGATAGGGTGCACTGTTGTAGGCTTATTGCAATGTTCTCTGTCTCCTGCCTCTTGGGGATTTGATCACTGGGGTTCTGACCACCCAAAGATGACCAAGTCTATCTGTGAAGGGCCTAATTTTTATTTTTCTAATATTATATGAACATTTGGCATTCAGTCCCTTTTAATGTCCTAGCCACCAGCTAGGTCTCTGGAACTTCTTTCCTTTTTTCTCCTTTTCTTCCATCCCTCCCTCCCTCCCTCCTTTCTTTCTCTTTCTTTCTTTCTCTTTCTTTCTTTTCCTTCCTTCCTTCTTTCTCTCCATCTCTCGCTCCCTCCTTTCCTTCCTCTCCTTTTTTCTTTCCCCTGCCCTTCCCTCCCCTCTCCTTCCCTCCCCTCCCCTTCCCTGCCGTGTGCTATTTTCTTTGCCCTTCCCTTCCCTCCTTTCCCCTCCCTTACTCTCCCCTTCCTTTCTCTTTCTCTTTTTTTGGGGGTGGTGTTTAAAATTAGTATACAAAGACAAAGCAGGAGGAGTTGACCTTGGAAATGTATGGGTGGACTAATGATCAAACGCTTAACTTTTAGAATTCTTCCATAACCTCAAGAGGAACAACTCAACCTCTCCCTCTGTTTTCTCTCTTATTTACCCCTGGAAATGGGAGATTATGGATTGATGCCCACCACATGCAGAGACTGAAAATATCTGTGAGTTTGGGTTCTGCATGGTGGTGGAAGTGTGTGAGTGATCATAAACTTGGTCCAGCCCATGATGCCTCCTTAATCAATGTCATGTTTTCTAAGGTCAGTTGTCAGGGCCCTGGGAGTTGACTCTACCATCCAATGACTTTTAAGTGCACTTTACCATGGAAAGAAACCCAAGCCCCGTTGACCATATCAGAGGAGGGTGAATGCCTTTTTTTGCTCCTTCACATGAAAGTTATTGTTGCTTTTTCACAAAAATTACAGGTTGATGGAACTATATTTTCATGGACATCTTGGTGTCAGAGCCTTTAAACAAATATATGCTTTGGGCACCTCTCCTCCCCACTCAGGAGATGATGTCTTAATTATTTTGACCAAAGCCAGATCGTGTTGTATGTTGTAAACATCTGGTTTATCATTCATCCAGCTGAACTGGTTTACATTTTCTTAGAAGAAAAGGCTTGGGATTAAAGGCATTTAAGTAATTAAGCACACGTCAAGACAATTTGGTGATGGGTAAATATAATCTCTGTTAAACGCACCGTCTGGGAGCTCTGGTTTAGATTTACGTCTGGCTGGAGTGCAGGGATGAAAGCGCAGTTGCGGGTGGACTGGGTCCTGTTCTGGGGAGAATAAAAACCAAATGGGTTTTCAGGAGTATGGCATCATTCCTCTAAGTACCTGCCCAGTGGATAAAAGTTTCCTTTGAGTTTGGCCTGGAGGGAATAGCACTGTAGTCCCTGTCACCCAGCAGCACTTGTAGATTTAATGAGATCTCTGTGGGAGGCAGACCATAAACTTCTGTGGTTTGGTTGTTCCTCTGTGTCCAGGAAACCAGAGATATCGATGAAGCTCAATGAGCGGTCTCAGGCTTTGTATGACGAGTGTGTGTTTTCAGGTACCAGTCCTGGGTACTGAGCCCGCCCTGGTCATGTTTCTCGGCCCTGCCCCTGTGGATGTGGGACAGTGTTGCTAGGTTTGGTTATGTCAGGCTGCACAGACGTGTGGTCCATGCTGGGCAGGGAGGAAGCATGAGCCTTTTCCTTTGGAGGTTTCTAGTTCTAAGCACCAGGCATGAAGTACCTGGTGATTTGAAGGACCTGGTGATTTGTCGACTTCGGGGATCAGTGAGGGGCTCCTCAGGGGCTATACTTTGTTTGAGCTGAGACTTTGTTCCTCTTAAGGGAGGCAGAGAAAGGGAAATGTCTTCAGCGCTTTCTCCTTCTCACTGTCCCCATCCTGGGAGTAATAGGACAAAAGCTTGGGCCTCCCTGTCTCTCCCTGGGTCTAGAGCTGAGGGGAAAGAATATAGATGCAATCCTGAAGAAGAAAGCTTTGCCATTATGGCCAGATGGATGGCACATGATGGAACCAATTAGCCCATTTTTGCTGAAAAAAAAAGAAAAAAAATCAGAATTTCAATTTTCAAAGCAGGGACTCTTTTTTAAAAACGTTTGATTATTTTCTTCTTCATTCAAACTGATTTCCATGCCTGTTTGGGGGTTGAATCTTGGTTTCTGAAGTTTGTGGGTGAACCGGGAGGCCAAAGCAATCCCTGTTGTTGGGTAAAGTTGTGGATGGATGCTCACTTTTCAGCGTGCCTCTCCCGCCCCAGTCCTCTTTTAATGTACTTTTTCCTCCCTTTCCCAGCAGCCACTGATTGGGATCGCCCATAGCATCCCACCTAAAAAGTAGGGGGTACGCAGCTAGAGGGAACAGAGAAACACCAGTTGTAGTATTTTGGGGGCTCTGGTTATCTGAGTTAGGATAACTCTGGTTTTATAACTTGAATCTTTGCCCTAGAGCAAAGGACCTCTTACCTTGACTTTCTGTCTTAGGAGGCAGAAAAATCAGCTGGAGTTTAAAAGTTTCTTCATGAGTATAAGATACTTAACCAATCAGTTAGGAAGGCGTTGAATAAGAAGAGTGCTAAGGTAACTGCAGCCATAGGCCGGTGACTGACTGTTAGGGCTGCCATCCCTTCTGTGTTTCCAACCGTGAGCTAAGTGCCGTGAGACACACAGGTGAGAGGAGTGCTCTGTGACCCAGGTCAGGCCTCTGGGGAACACAAATGATGAGCAAACCTCATCCCGGAAGTGAAGCAAGCAGCTGCCCACTTCCGGCTGCACGGTGCACAGGAAGCTTTATTTGCGACGAGGGTTAGGGCATATAGCTTTAGTGTCCCAATAACTCGAGACATTTCTGAGGATCTGGCAACTCCAGGAGTTCAGGTTGTCGGTCTAATGGTCTAATGCTTCCAGACACTCGACTACTGTACAAAGCCAAGCTGAGAATTAGCAGAAGAGCTAAGTAGGTGAAACACCTGCTGGACTTTTTCATGGAGTTTGGGGACTATCTTCAGGGTACACACAGCTGCCACGGCAAGCATGGGGTGTGACTATAGGGACTGGGTGGGGTGCGTTCTGGGGTGCAGTCTAGCTGGGGCCCTACCCGCCTGTGATGCTTCAGCCTCTATCCATGCCGACAGCGCTTTGTAGCTTTTAACTATAAACTCCCACAAACTCCCCTCCCGGCTTCAGACTCCTCCCTTTGATTATGTATGGTAGGGTGGCTTCACATTGCTGTGGTTATGGCTCTTGAACTGATTAATGATGCTCAGAGTGAAATTGTAGTCTTGTGAGTCAGACAGATCTGCAGCTCAGCGAACCTCCAGGGCACCCTTCCCCCATCTGCACTCCCTCTCCCCACCCTCTGCTCCTCTCACCCCACAAAGTTATTTCTCATGTTTTATGTGCATGCCAAGGAGGAAACTTAAAATCAGGAAAGGACTGGCCCTTTGGTGATGCAGCAGTACCAAAACGCTCAGCTTTCAACTCATTGGAAGAGCAGCCGCTTCTACCGGGCACCCCCCGCAGCCTCCCTTGGGCCTCCGCTCCCACGAGGGGCCCAGAGAATAGTCTTTGTGTCATCCTACGCCCTGGAACTGTGGCAAATAGGGGCGAGGTTTGAGGAAGAGGAGGCTGATGGCAGGGAGAGGATTGTCTGAGATCCTCTGCGGTCTCTGAGCGTGTGGGTGGGGCATTGGGTAGGAGCGGGAGGTGGAAAGCCATGAATTTTAATGAGTAAATGTTGTCTAGATTTGTTATCCAACCTCGGCGTTTATTCAGAGCCATGCAAATGCAGATTTCTTAGCATTTGGACATCATACATCTTTCCCTCCAAAACCAATTATCTCCTCATCTCACTACAGTCTACAGTCTCTTTGGAAAGAATGGTTCAGGGCAGAAAGTAAGTGCGAGACAAGGGAAATCATTGTGCACCAGAAACTCCCCCTCTCCTCCCCCTCCATGATTAAATGTGGCTCCTCGTATGGCGGGATCCTTGGTACTACGAGTTGGTGAGACATAATCCCTCCCATCTGGAAGCCAGCGACCCAGGATAGACCATCCCGACTCAGACAGAACACACAGATCACTTTATAGTCTCTGAATAAAACCAAGAATGAAACAAGTAAATGACGACGACTTCATGCTGCGCAGAAGCGTCTCTGTTGTGAGTGTAATGGAGTTGGAGGGACAGAGCCATTTGTTCATTTCACATTTGTTTAGTAGGGTCTGCTATGTGCAAGTGGTGTGAGACACTGTTGGAATTGAAACATAAATCTGTGGTACAGTTTTCAAACTTTTTGGTCTCAGGGTAACTTCACACTTTTAAAAATTATTGGGAACACCCAGAGGGTGTTTGTGTGGCTATATCGACCAATGTGAGAAGTTAAGGCTTAGAAATTGTGAAAGTGCAAGAATACACAAACACACGTGCCACTAGCCACGGGGGATGATGTCAGCACATGCCACAGCACCCCACTATGCACTTGTGAGAGAAGAGTGAGAAAGCAAATAAGGTCTTCTTAGTGCGATTAGAAAACTGGTTTTGCCTCCAGGAACCCCCTGAAAGGCTCATGAGGACTTCCAGGGTTCCCCAGACCACATTTTGAGAACCTCTGCCCTACTGCTTCCTGCCCACCTCAGGGTTGTTATGGTCCAGGCGACAGATCAGTCACAGCCAGCACTGCCTTGTGAAACAGCAGGAAGGAGCTCAAAGTGCAGTCGGATGCTCTCACACATACTTTTATAGATCATGATTAAAATTATCCGTATAACCATTCCTATGCTGTCATGGAGCACAGAGATTCTCACCTGATGGTCGTGGTGGTAGAAGGTTATTGGACTGGAATGATTGGAATCTTTGAAGATAGGAGGAATGTGAACTTTGAGACAGCATATTTGATATTAGAACATCATTTTGTATTTAGGGAATGAAAAAATATTGCTCTTATACTAAGAACCAGAGCTTGACAAAGAGTTCTAGTCTAGAGGATATAGAGGACGATGCAGTGATTCTCAGCTGGGGGACGAGTGAGAGCTTAATCTTGATCAAAAAACAAGGGTTAAGTTGAGAAACTCCTGCCCTGGAGTTACTATTTTCATCTTCCTTTCTTTTCTTCCATAGGTATTAACTCTCTGATCGCAAACAATATCTATGAGGCTGCCTACCCTCTTCATGATGTAAGTACTATTTTCATCAGCATGCTCTCTGTTGCCTTCAAAAGTTGAAAACCACAACTTTTCAGTGGCAATGAAATGGGTGAATACCTGGAGGGTGAGGCAGGAGTGAATCATGACATTAAAATATCTAGGCTGCCCCGGACCGCTCATTGCTGATAATTATCCCCAGTTTGAGTTTTGCCAATCATCTCAAACCGTCTCACTAATGATTTCCCCAGACGACAAAACAAACTAGGCTTTGTTTGCGCTTTCCCAGTACTCCCTGGCTTTCTTTTTAGCAAAAGTGTGATTCTACAGATGTGGCATAAAGGGAGAAGATCTTGGTGAGGGTGGTGGATGATGGTGAAGGAAACTAAAAGGCCTGGGTAATCCCTAACCTGGACTGTCAGACCCATAGCTGCCTGCAAGTGAAATTTTGTATATGAGGGTTTTGTGCAGATGTGAAATTAGTCTTTAACATGCAGGTATATATTAATATAAGACTATTATTTTAAAAAAAACATGGACACAGATATGGGAGCATCACACACTGAGGTCTGTGGGGAGGGGAACTAGCGGAGGTACAGCGGGGGGTGGGGAGTTGGGGAGGGATAACATGGGGAGAAATGTGATACAGGTGATGGGGAGGAAGGCAGCAAACCACATTGCCATGTATGTACCTATGCAACAATCCTGCATATTCCTCACATGTACCCCAAAACCTAAAACTCAATTAAAAAAAAACTTTTGAAGAAAATCTCTCAAAATTCCTTGTACAATGGTTTGGTTAAAGTAAAGAAAACAGAATGACTGTAATGAAAGCTCTGCTTGACTGGAGATGTTGTTATGAACATCCCGTGATACAATGCAATGATATTCTTCAAGACAATTCATGAGAATGTAACTGGTCCTTGAACTAAATGCTCCATGGCTTTACTTCATCAGGCTTGTCAGGTCTTGGGCACCTGCCATGCAGCAGTGCCATTGGAGCCTGCTGAGGTGGGGCTCCCTGAATTTTTCGGATGAGAATCTTCTCATTCCTGATGTATTTGCAGTGGCATGTGCACTGCTAAGTTCTGCAGTTATGGACAGAGTGAGCATGTCATGGCCGTGTGATTTTCACGTGATGGGCTATTTAAAATCTGGAGTGCTGCCATTGCATTGCTATGAGGGGGCATAGGCTGATCTCTGAAGTGCATGAGGGGGCACATGTTCGTGTGAGAAGTTATCCCAGGAAACATGGCAAGTATTGATGGCTAAGAAACTGGAATATCAGCTCCTTACCATGCCATGCTTTCGACCTTCCTTAAATGGGAATGAAAATAAAAGCAATGGTATTAGAAAATAAAAAAGAAAATCCTTTCTCCTTTGGCACCTGTTTTTGGTAGTTTCATTGGCTTAATCCAGCATTCTTTTTTCCCACACAGGGTGAATACGATAGTCCAGAGGATGATATGAATGACAGGAAGGTAAGCCTGCCTCACACAGCATCCAGAGCTTTGGGCATGCGAGACTACAGGGTTGTGTGGAAGTGGCTAGAAGGGTCTTAGAAGTGTTCTATATACCTGCTTGTCTACTTTCCAACAGTTTTTCCAGCTCCCCTCTTTCCCCCACCCAGGTATTTGGAAATGTGAGGCTGGTTGCTACTGCATTTAGTGCTTGGAGAGCCGCAATGCCAACTGTCCTGAAATATATCCAGTGGCCCCCCACACAGTTCTCATCCCACCCTCCCATGGCAAGAGAGTATCAGTTGAGAAACACTGGCTGTCCAAATTCCTTAACTGATGAATGCAGAAACGGAGACACAGAAAGGTTGAGCACTTGCCTGAGATCACACTGCCACAGGGAACAGAGAGGGGGCTCGGAACACCTTTAGCCCTCAAATCCAGGGTCCTTGCTTAAAACATGTGTTGATCCATGCCATTATAGCTTTTGGAGAGTCAATTTTAGGTGACTCTTCTTTTCTTTAAGGCAGGCAAGTGGAGTATAGCCACTCCCAAATTATAGATGTGCAATCTGAGTGTGAGGAAGCCTCAGTTGGGTTTTGTAGTTCAAGAAGCTAGGAATTGGAGGTTATGGTTAGGGGAAGAAAAATGGTCCCAACTTCTTTGGTGGGGATGCATCCACGATCCCCTCATGCAATCCTCCTGCTGGCTTCTCCTCACCTTCAGCAACTGTAGTGAGCAGAGGAGGGTGGGCAATGGTGGGAGGGATGAAGAGCTGAAGCTCAAGGAGCTTCCCTCCCCCACTGTGTTGTCTGGAAAATCATTCATGCCCCAAGTTGCCTTTTGAGCAGGCTTCTTTTTATCCTGCCTATTAGTCCCTGTTATGAAGTGTTAAGTATTAAAAACATAAAAGGTCCTTTCCAGAAATACTGTGGTGATTGCTTACACATGTCCCCTCTCTGTGGGCCCAGGGAATCTGCTGTAGTATTGCCATGTCTTAACCTCATCTGTTTTCTATCCGATGCTAATAGTCTCGGTGTTTAATTTCCTGAAAAGCCCCGCATCAGATTTAAAGGAAAAGGAGGAAGCATGTCTCCCCACATCTTGCCTCTCTCACCCAACCATTTTCTGTTCTCCCACTTTCTAATTTTTCCTTCCTTCCCTTTAAATGGTGATCACCATCCATTGCCTGCCTAAGAAAACTCCTGCTGGGTGGTGGTGACCCCAGCTTGTCTAGGAACATTACGGAGAGCAGGAACATACCCCAACTCATAGGAGTCATCAGTCAGCCTTCTGTTACCTGCACTAACAGAAGAAGTTAATTGTGGACTATTTATAATATGTATGTTGTAGATATAAAAATTAAGTATTTGTCTTTGGAAATATATTAAATTGCTGTTAACCACAGAATGCCTTTTAACAAAAAATTTTCTCATCCAAAAATGTTTCTCTTTGGCTGATATAATGAAGTCAGGGTCCACTCCATCTGGTAGAATAGGTGGGAACTAGGAGGCAGGGAGAGTCCAGCCAGGATGGAATTGCATCTCCATGGATAACTCCCAAAGTTGATGTCAGAAAGATGCTTCATGAAGGTGAACAACTCTTTGAAGGACAAGATGACCCTTTCTCGTGGCCTTTCCTTGGGCTTGCTGGCCAGTCTTGATGTCCTTACCTGCAGAAGGCAGGGCCATGGTTAGGAAAGTGAGCTTTGCCTTGATGAGGCCCGAGAGAAGCCAGGAGGAAGATTGCCAGCCTTTTGCTGTCCATCTGAGTTGGGAAGATGACACCCAGCCAACAGAGGAGACTGGTTTTAATGTCCGTGAATGTTTGTGAAGTCAGGACTAAAGTCTTAGTGTCCGAATCCCAGCTAGTGCTGCGTGGTCATGTTGACACAGCTTCTTCTGTTCAGCAAGAGGGATTCTCACGACAAGGCTGGATTTGTTTCTGTAGTTTCAGTGGTATGTGGGTGGTGCCTACAATGTACCCTGAAGGAGAAACAGCAAAAATGCCCAAATGTGTGCTGCATATTTATTTGTTTTCATTATAATATAACTGTCAAGTATTCTTTGAGGTGGTTGCAGGAAGCAATTTGCTTAGGTGTAAGGGAGGACTCTGCATTTGGAGCTGAAGGATGTGGAGAAGGCCTGGAAGCCGCAGAGTAGGGTGGCCTCTCTGGGGCCTCTAGGGATGATCTGCCATGGTGTCCCAACCTGCCCATCCTGCCAGCACCTGGATGTTCTTCTTCACTCTTCCTTGTGATTTGTGGCTGTTCCCATGATCTCCCCAAGGCCCAGGCTCATTGCAGGCAAATTCTAGGCCAGTCTCGAGGCCCTGGAGAATGCCAGTCTCCCTCTCCTGAAGCTCAACTGGTGCTATTTTGCAGTCTTCATGACTCAGCCCCCGATAGGAGCTGGAAGTCTCTTTCTCTCCCCTCCTGGAGGGTCATTAAGAAGAGGCTTCCTCCCTCTTGAGAACAAGGGTTTCCTGCCTTCCTAGAAGCAAGGGCAACCGGAAGAGGGAGCAGCCTGGGGGTAGATGGGTCCCTCCTGGCTTCTGGCAGCTGCCTAGTTTTCCATTTGCCAAAGCTGCCTAGTGTTTTGGAGGTTCCCAGAGAAGTGGCTGTTACCATCTGCTCAGGGCTGCCCAGCTCCCGCTGGCTCTCCGGGCTTCTTCACTCACTTACAGGGGAGAACCAAAGTAGTACTTCGGATTGTGACTTCCTTTAGCATTCTAGAAATACTTAGTCCTGGATTTCCCAGCCTTTGCAGGTGGCTGTCTTCCCCAGTGGATAGTTAGGAAATGACCCGCTGAAAACTGTGGAGAGATTCAGTCCTGCATTTTAAAACTCGCAAGAAAGGTGCTTTTCTTCTTGGTTTCACCTGAGGATTCATCTTGCCGTGCTGCACGACTTTCATGTTACTGTAAGGAGAAGTTGAGACCTAGAGAGGTGGTGTTACTTGTTCAAACAGGTTAGGGTAGGGTCTGGGAGTAGTGTCCAAGTCTCTTCCATTCAGGCTGCCCCTGTCCCTTAAATGCCTCCAAGGGGGCTACAGTGTCTTTCTGCCTGTCTCAGGTCTAGCTGCTCTCTGAGGAGCTTGCGGCCTCAGAGAGGCCCACGAGTCCCAAACACCTTGATGTTCTCCGTCATTGCAAAGGTTGTTGCAAAGGGTTTTTAACACTTGAGTTCCTTTACAGTCTCATGAAATCCTTAAATTGATGACCCCTGTCAAATGTGGTCCCTGAGGAGCCAAACTTGCTGCTTCTATGCTCTGATCCATCACGTGGGATGGTTCCTGCTGTAAAGGCCTGGAGCAGACAGACACATCTGGAATTACATCCAGGGCTCTGGAATCAGGCACTATCCATTAAGAAGGAGCTGTAGTCTCTCTCTGGTTTATTTGCTGGCTTGGCCAGTTGGTGAAGAGAGGACATGGCGAACCTCTAAGGGAGAAAGCGGATTTGCTATGAGCTGTATTAGAAGGCTCCAGACTCTACAGGTTTAGAGGGACTGTTACATATTTCCATGGTTATCCCTCCATGCTTTACTCACACCATGCTGGTCCTTACGAAGCAGGACTCCAGAGTGTGTCTCCCTTCACCCTGACTGCTGGTCCCTTCTGGAACCCTGCCAGCTCGAGTTCAGCACAATCTGTGTGCCTTTAACTATGCTACGTGTGACTAAACCTTCTTAAAGATTGGGAAGGGTCTTCAGCACTCTCCCCTTCCCTCCCTACCTCCTACAGGTGGCAGAAGACCTGTGAGCTGGCCTGGGCATCCAGGCATAATTGCTGCACCGCCTCCCAGCTTTGGTGCTCTGTCACTCCCTCCAACTCTCTGTGTCAGGGTCTGCCTGATCACCACCTCCTCCGTATGCTTCTAGCTCTTCTGTATCAAGCCCAGATAGTTCTCTTGGCTCCTCCTCATCTATATCCACAAGCAATGGATACAGTTTTGTGCTTAGAAGAGACCACGGTGAGAGAGGGACTTTCTGGAAGTCTCTTTCAGCAGGTCTGGGATTCAACCAGGGAAAAGGCTTATGAGGTCAGCTCTCACTTGGGACCACACTGGATTTTAGGAACATTTTTAGTTTTTTGCTCCAGGGCAGTGGCAGATAGGTGTTCTCAGGCTCAGGTTTTGGCTGGATGTAGGACTTGGGGAGGAATTTGCTCTGGAGGTTAGAGCCTATGAGGCAGACAGTGACGTCCCACAGCTCTTGAGAGGTGCCCTGCCTGCATCTCCTGATGCAAGCTTGTCTCCCTTTGGGCCACACAAATGATGTCACTGTGACAGCCAGGTGCTGGAGAGCCCAGGGTTTGCCCTCAAGGGAGGGAGTCAAAACACAGGCAGTAGAAGCACCCAAGCTGTGGGAGGAGGAGATGTACTAATGACAACAAGATGAGGTTAGCCACCACCCTGGAGTGAGCAGCAGCAGTGCTCATGAATTCAGAGTCCCTCTGCCTTCATGCACTGAATAACCCCTTTTTGTATCTGGGTTTCCTCCATTGCAAGTGGTGGTGACTGCTGGTGCAGTGGGCCCCTTCAGGGCCCGTCTAGTTTCTGGTCCTGTTTTGTAGTTGTTGGGAGACATTGTGACAATAAAAGTTCATCGCCCTTAAGTAAGAATGCTGGTTCTCATTTCCATTTTAATAACATGTCTTTAAAGATTCTTAGGTAAACAGGATGGCTCCCTGTGGGGCTGATGTCCAGATGGGCATCTGAAGTACCTGATTAGAGTACGTTCTCCTTGATAGATTTCCTTGTGAATTGTGTGTGATATGATAGGAGCATAAAGAATGTAACAAAATCGCAGCTGTATTACAAATCTGTCAATTCTTGACATATAATTTGATAGAGTGCCAGTATTGATTCCGCATGGGTACGTAGATGAGGTCTAATCATGATCCCTTACTGAATGATTTTATTTACTGGGATCGACACACAGGTTTAGTGAGACACGTGCTAGTTCTGCTAAAGTTGCTGCAGAAATATTCCAAGATGGCCTGGTGTGTTTCTTGCAGAGTTTCCCTTCTTAGTCTCTTGTGTGTGTTTTCCACTCAGGTTTTGCCCCCACCCCTCCCCTGGAGCCACTCTTGTCAGGGTGACCAGTGACCTCAAAGCCACCGAGTCCAGTGGCCACTGCTCGTCTGACCCGACCCATTAGCAACTTTTGACATAGATTGTCGTCTTCTTTTCTTTGAAACCCTTTCTCCCCTTGGCTTCCTGGACACCACACACTTCTGGTTCTCCTCCACGCCACTGGCCGCTCCTTCTGTCTCCTTTACTGTTCTTTATCACCCTCTTGATCTCTAAATGGTGGCGTGCCCAGGGCCCAGACCCCAGGCTTCTTCTATACTCACTATCTCTTCCTTGGCGATAACAGCCATCATTTAATGATTTTATAAATTGTCTCCTCTTCAATAACTCCCAACTTCTTTCAACTCAGATTTTTATATCCAGCTGCTCACCATGCCCCTGAACACCCAAAGAACATTTCAAAAATATGCACCCCCAAGTGAGCTCTTGATCGCACCCCCACTAACCTGTCCTTCCCACAGTCTTTCTCATTTTAGTAAAAGGCATCACCATGACTCAGTGGCTCAGGCCAAGTTCTTATTTCCTCTCATCCCACATCCAATCCAACAGTAAATCTTATAGGCTTTACCTTTAAAATCTGAGCAGAATCATCTTGTTCTTATTATATCTGCTGCTGCCCCCATGGTACAAGCCATCGTCATCTCCTCCCTGACCATTCCAATAGCTTCCCTGTGTCTCTGATCACTCCTCAGTCTGTTCTCCACACAGCAGCCAGAGTGAGCCTCCTGCAGTCTCAGTCAGATTGTTTCGGCCCTCTGCTACAAATCTCCCAGTGGCTTCCTTCAAAATCTGAATTCCACCCAGTATTGATACAAAGATTTTAGCATGGCCTGCAAATCCCCAGATGATCTGGCCATCCTGGCTCTTTCTGACATTCATTGTCTGCCATGTTCTCCCCATGCTCACTCTGCTCCGGCCACACTGGTTTCCTGTTCTTCCTAGGAAGTGCCATGTGCGCTTGCCTTGGGGCATTTGCCCAGGAAGAGTGTCCTGCCTGGGACACCCTCCCCCTTTCCTTTGTGTCTCAGCTCAATGTCACCCCCTCAGAGAGGCCTTCCCTGGCCATCCTGTCTAAAATAGTACTCACTCCTCTCCCTTCTTTCACATTCTACCCCGTGACCTTGATTAAGTTTTCTTCATTAAGATTTCCAAATATTATCTGTTTATATGTTTGTATTGGTCTCTCCACACCAGGGTGTAAGCAGACTGTGGATTACTGCTGTATCCCGTCTGGGGACAGTGCTTGGCACGTAGGAGATGGCAGTAACTACTTGTTAAATGAGTGAATCGTGAACACCAGGGCTCATTTTGCTGGACTAGGCAAGACAAGGGAATAAAGAAGGTGGGGTTCTGCTAATCAGGTGCAGGACTGCCTCAGAGTGTAACAAACTTGAGCTTCCGGATTCTGCACATCTCCCTGTGGATGTCTTATGAGAATTTCTTAGAATCTGGGCTTGGGGGTAAAATTCTGACTTGTTAGGATGAACAAAATCAGGTGAAGTTTCCCACCTCTACCTCTAACCTGTTTCTGTATTTTGTTTAGCTGCTGTATCAAGAATGGGCACGCTATGGAGTGTTCTATAAGTTCCAACCTATTGACCTCATCAGGTAAGATGTGGGAGGGGACTTCTGGAGGGATCCTGGAGATGCCAGTCCTGAAAGATGTCTCATCAACCCTTTTGACCCTGGCAGTCTTTTGTTCAAGTGGAGGAATCTTCTGTTTTAGTTTTTATGATCTCTTCCTCTGTGTCTCACGGGTGGGGAAGCAGCTGGGCAAAAGATACTGTAGATTGATAGACCATGACCTCCACCCAGAGGTCTTCTGCACCATGGTCTCTTTCCCTGCCTGTTCTTTGGGAGGGGTGCCTGGAGCTGCCTCATTTCTTTTCCTTAGTCTTGTCCTCAAGAAGAACCTGGATGAAGGTGATTTTTGCGTTGTGCCCAAGTGCCAGTGTTGATCAAGGAAAGGGTTGATTTGGCAAATCACGTGAGGAATATGCTGGCTGGCCTAATAGAATGTGGACTTTGTATGGCTTTTCCAAATTAGAAGGGAGGGGACATTGGGTCCTGGGATTCCTCCCTTCTATGCTGTCACAGAATGATGTCCTGTTGTCTGGCACCTTGGACATTTCCCCAGCTTCTGTTGAACATGAGTGAAAAGTCCTTTGAAAGAATTTACTGGAATGCCATAGGTCTGACTAGTTGAAAATGGGTTCGGGGTTCTAGAAACTCAGTCTTCTGACAGGAATGTTGGTCGGCAGCACTGTGACGTGGGAGAGCCCTGGGCGGAGAGTCTGGAGGTGTGAGTTCTGGTCCAGGCCTGGCCACTAAGTGCTACCATTTCTTTGGGCAAGCCCCAGTTCCTCTGATCTTCAGGGTCCTGGTTGTCCTACCTCAGGAGGCTGAGCTGAGGGATCTGTGAGTTTCCCTGGTAGAACATGCTCATTTGGAAAAGATGGGGCCCTGGAGCCCACAGGAGAAGGCTGTTCCATGGTGGACATGGTGGATTCACTGCCCAGCAGATGCCTAATGAGCTAATCAGACAGCCTGAGAATAGACCGTGTTCCTGGCTGGCTGCCCTGGGCTGGGATTGTGAGAGGGGCAGTGGCCAGGAGCATCGAGTCTAGAGGGAGGAATTACAGCTTCTTCTTGGAAAGAGAAAGCCACCTGGAGGCCAGAGCTTGGGCAGCTCACCTCCTACACAGAGATGCAGTGGCCCTGCCAGCAGACAGAGCTTGATTGGATGTCTCTTGGAAGCAGGTGTTTGTTCCAGCTGAGGACCGTGAACCAAGGTCTTGGGTGGGGCAGCAGGGACATGTAGGGCCTGTGACCAAGGCGCCCTCACCCCGTCTCCCGTCCCCTGGCTGCCTTTCATGTGGCATGGGCCGCCTAGACTGTTCTCTGGGCCACACTAAGGCTGATCGTTCCATTCTTGGTGGGCTTTGATCTTTCTCTCTGGCTCTCAAGTGGCCACCCACTCTGTCGCCTGTTTTCTCCAACTACTCATTCTTTTCTTCTTTTAAAGCGTGATTAAGAAATAAAAATTCTCCCTACCAGAGAGCCCTGTCTTTTCCCCCAGAGACTTCAGGTGACTGGCCGCCAACTAAGTGGAAAATGGCTCCAATATGCACTCGGTTTTGGCCACCAAAGGAGACTCACCTGCAGGGGAAGTATTGCCTTTGGAGCAGAGCCCTGCTCTGGGGCCTGGCGGTTCCTGAGAATGGAAAGCTCAAATTTGTCTAGACAGGGCACGGTGTACTGGAGCTGGGCCGGAGGCTGTCCACAGCTCCTCACTGATCAGACGGTCCGGAACACTCCTACGGCCCCTGGGCAAGGCCAAGGCTTGGTCAGCAGGGAGGAGAGGGAGGAGGCTCAGGAGAAGGGGACACTGGGCAGCATGTGTGTGGGGAATCAAGGCAGATGGTGGTGGTGGTTGTCGTCCCAGTGGCGTAAGGAACTCTCTGACCTCAAGATATTGCTGGAAAGAGAAGTAATGGAAGGGATGGTGGTGGGGGGCTTGAGGGGCAGAGGTGGCCAGGTACCTGGAGAACTTGTAGAGAGAAATCTGGGCTGGAGTGTGCAGGGAGCAGTTACTTACACTCAGCAAGCTCCCCACCAAACTCCTCACTTTACGCTCTTTTGCCAAGTGGCCCCAGCTTGCTTTCTCTGATTCTGCCCAAGTCCTCCCCTTCTTCCTCTTCATCATGACACAACCCGAGACCTCAGTCATCCCTGACTGGCCTCACTCTCACTTCCCAATCTAACTCTGAGTCTTGGGGATTCTTCTTCAGCACCATTTCTCTCTTTCGCCACTTCCTGTCCATCTTTCCTGCCACCTCCTGTCGGGGCCCACCTGCCTACAGAGTCCAGCCTGTGGCCCCCTTCTTGAGCCATCACAGGCCCCACACCATGACAGTTTTGCTCCGTGACTACTTACTACTGTGCATGGCACCTCCGTGTGCCTCGCGGAGAAGTTGCCCTCATATGGTCTGTGTTGGAAGAGTGACGGAGCAGGGGAATCTGGCACAGGCGAAATATGATAATTCATGCACAGGCCTGGCCAAGGTCTTTCCCATCCATTTCTTTGGGTATTCAACTCCTCGTTTTTAGCGCCAAGCTTCTGTTCCTCCTCTGGAGCCCTGGTGCTACTCCTCTGTGCCAATTGTTTGGAAGATTCTAAAACAGCTGTGTGAGCCATTGAGAGCTCATGGGGCGGGAGACCTGTTTGTATGTGGAAGGCCCCGGGACTAGCTCTCCTTCCCCTTCCGCAGGCCTTCTGGCCTCGTCTTGAGTCTTGAGGTTTGAGATACCGGTCCTGGATGCTGAAAGTCGACAGAGGGGAGGCAAGATGCCCTTCCCTGCACCCCTGTCCCCTGCCTCCACCTGGCTGCAGCATCCTTCGTGCCCAGCAGGCTGCACTGTGAGACTGCTGATGGCCTCCAGCCCACAGGGCTCTCCGCCCGATCCTGCCTCTGCTCTGGAGACCTGGGGCCTGCAGGCCTGAGTGTGCATGTGAGCCTGTGTGAGAGTGTGTTAGTATGTGAGTTTGAGACTGTGTTAGTGTGAGAGTGTGTGAGTGTGTCTGTGTGTGTGTTGTGAGTTTGTATGTGAGAGAATGTATGTGTGTGAGGGCATGTGTGTGGGTGTGAGAGAATATGAGAGTGTGTGTGCCAGGGAATACATGTGTCTGGGATAGCGTGTGTATGTCAGGGTGTGTGTATAAGTGTGCCTGAGTGTGTGTGAGTGTGTGTGTATATGAGTGTGTGAATGAGTGTGTGTGCACGTGAATATAGCAGTGTGTCTGAGTGTATGTGGGAGTAGGTATGAGTGTGTTCATGAGTGTGTGTCAGTGTGAATGTATATGTGTGTGTATGAATGAGCAATTGTGTATAAGTGTGAGCATGTGTGTGAGTGTATGTGTGTGAATGTGTGTATGTGTGTGTGTGTGAGAGAGAGCTCTCTGGAAGTTTCCTTAGGGAGGTATCTAGCAGGAATCTATATGAATGAGTGCAGCCCAATCCAGAAGATCCCCTGGGCACTTCCAGCCAGCAGCACTTGTGCCCTGGCGGAAACACGGCTTATGGCTGATAATATGAGGAACGATTCCTGAGCTAGAGCGAAATGGCTCTTCTGGTCCTTTAGGGAGCTGGAAGAGGGTCCTCACAGCTGGAGGAGGACATTTCTGCCTGCACTTCTTTGGTCCAATGCCCTAAAACCCAGGAGGAAAACAGCCCTTATTTTCTGGGAAAACCTGGGGACTGGAGGCCTTTTGGATTTGTACAGTTCTGATCTGTACAGTCAGGGCCACAATCTGTCTTTTTACTAAAATTAATATCTGCTCCCAGGCTGATTTTCTTAGCTTGGACGTTTTGATATGAATGAGACAAAACAATAGGCCTTAAGCGTCTTCTGAGTTTGATTTATCTTCTGACTATACGCTGCTGAAACTTATGTACAAAAAGCTTATTCTAAAGCAGCTGCCACTGCCTGCCTGTGACAGCATGAGAAAGAGAGGGTTCTAGAACTGTATTCAGCTCAGGGGCATTGCAGCCCGTTGACTTAGGGGATATCACTGTACCAAAGCAGGCCTGCAGTCTGAAGAGGGGTAATGGTCCTTACTCACTCCCACCTGCTCCAGGGATGCTCACTTCATGAGTGAGGCTTCCTGCACTTAGAGGCAGGCCCTAGACATGAAGCCTGCCCATGTAGCAGATCTGGAGTTCTCTTAGAAATGTCCCAGCTTGGAGCCTTGAGATATGGAATACAGCTTCCACAAGGATCTGAGAGTGATCTCCATGGGGTTACCATTTCAGGAGCCCTTGGGTGGCACTGTGCTCCAGCCTTGCTATACATCTCTACCATCTTAGAATCCCAGCTCTCTCTGGCCCCGGCTGTGGCGAGGCCACCCAAAGCCCTGACATGCCAGGAATGGGATCTCCCTCCTACTGCAAGGCACGGGTCACTGTCCTTGCCTGGGTTTCCCAGCATTGCCGCCAGAGGCTGTGTGGTTTGAGCCATCCCTCCTTGTCTCTGGGCTCTGCTTCCGCTCTCCTGAACTGTGACCCCTCTGAGCCGCCCCTGCCCCACCGGTGGGAGACCGAGGAGGCCACGTTCTTAGGAGGCTTCTTAGCAGGCCAGGCTGCGGAAGGACTAGCCAGGCCACACCTGGGTTAGAGGAGGGAATGGAGAGAGAAAAATATTGATCAACCTGTGATTACTTATTTCTATAGCCCTGATGCTTTCTCCTTGATCTTTCTTTGGGATTGAGAAAGGGAATTTAGCTCAACACAATACACATTCACCAATGCTTACAATGAGCAAGTCTCTTTGCTTGGCAGTACGGGAACGTGCAACAATGATGAAAGGAGAGCTTACGGCCTTTGGCACCTAGCAGTTATGTAGGGAGACAGGTATGTACAAGACAGGAGGTAGTGAGGGCTCTCAGTTGACCAATGGAAACAGGAGTTGGTCTCGTGGTTGACCAGTGGAAACAGTACAATGCTACCAGTTCCAGTTCAAGGTACTACAATAATGTTCAAACCTATCAGTATGGGATAACAGTTGGAGAGCAATTGCTGCTAGAGGAGTAAGACAAGACTTCCTGGAAGAGGTGGCCCTTGAATCAGAAATGTTGCTTTCTGAAGGACGACTGAGGTGAAAGAGCATGTCTTTATCACCAGCCTGGACTGCCTTGTATAAGGATTTATAGTTTAGCCTGATATTAATGACTGAAAATCACATTGACTCAGAGCCAGATCCTTCCTCATTGTTGATTGGGAGTGGTGACATCAACAACTTGGCTTGCAGACCCTGTCTGTAAGGATTCTCTGCCAACCTGGCCCAAGTCCCTTGCTCTGCCCCATGAATTAGCAGGGAATCCGGGGTTGGAAGGAAATGAAGCTGGATGCATGAGGGGAAGCTAAGGAGGGATGAAACGTGGGATCAGCACCACGACATTTGCATGGGTCTTACCAGTTAAGGGTTGGGTTTAGCCGAAAAACATTTTGCAGCCTGGAAGGAAATAATACCTCATGGGTCTGAAGACTACTCTTTTACCTCTGAGGGTGTGAGAGAAGGGTAGACAGAGAAAAGCAGCAGCAGCTGGTTGAGGTGAGGCAGAAACAAGGATGATTATGCTCTGTGCTGTTTGTTACGTTCTGGTCCATTTTATAGATCAGGATATAAGTCATGCTGTTAATCCCATCAAGCTAGAGAAAGGCTCTGCCCCAGTCTCCTTTCTCTCGTTTCCTCCACGGAGTGCTACTCTCCTTCCATTGTACTCTTTCAGAGGGAAGGCTGTTGGTCTCGTGGTTGACCAGTGGAAACGGTACCATGCTTCCAGTTCCAGTTCAAGGTACAGCCAATGACTATGTTGCCCTTGAGGGTGGCCTCCTAGCCTCACAACAGCCTTCCAGAGATGGTGGGTCCTGTTTTAAACTTTTCATCTTCCTTCCTGTCACATCAGCCACATGGTACAGGTGGTGGACCCCAAGGCACCAAGAAACTCCACAAGTTTCCCATGGCCATCTGGAATTCCAGGGCAGAGCTGGGGAAGGAAGGAGCTGTCTGGCATCAGCTCATGGCCTCCTTGATCAGCTTATGCCATGCTCCAAAGAGGAAAAGCTGATATTAGTCTGAAAAATATGACAAACTTTGTATTTGTGCCCTCTTGACCCTGTTGTACAATAAACTATCAATTATCCAGAACCTTTAGGAACGAACCATAGCATCACAGAGGCAAAGGAAGCTTAGAGGTCAGACAGTTGCATACCTGGCCCTGGAAGGAAGGAATGAAGGGTTTTTCTTGCAGCATATCATCTAGCAAGTGCCCAGCCTCTCATTGATTTTTCTTGGAATAGGGAGGACCTTACTGCTGGGACAGTTTGTTTCTCTGTTGGGCATTTCTAGCTCCTAGGAAGTCGTGAAACTAGAAGAAAAACTGCTGATTTCCCTCCTTTTGGTCTTAGTTCTGCTTCCTGGAGCTGCGCAGAACAAGAGTTCCCTGTTGTATAGGTCAACCATTTAAATATTTGAAAATCACGATTGTGTCCACAGCAGTGCTCATATACCTAAGCTTTCCTTCCTCCACCCCAAACACTCCTAGGCCTTTCTGCATTTTCACAACAACATGGACTCCCCACACAGTCTTATCATCATGATCGTCTTTCTTGGGACTCACTGGCAGGGTAACTTGGAAGAGGAGGAAACTTACCTACACCTCACTGAAGCAGTTAAGTCAACACATACGTATTTTGCATTGTCAGACACTGGTCCTGGGGATACGGAGATGATGTAAGCATGACCCCACTCTCAAGGAGCTGGAGTTCAAAGTGAAATCTCCATGCTTGCAGATGACCACTGGGTTTTCTGGAAATGGAGGGACAGACTAATAGAGAAAATTTATAGAAAGTAGCTGTGAGGCTGTAGGAAAATATCATATGGAAAAGATCACGAGGGAAAATTGGCCCCCGACTAGTCGTTTGTGATGATGGGCTTGGAGGTATCAACTATGTATCAGGCAGAGGTCTTTGGGGATGATTGTAACTCTTTCTAGAAACATCAATGTGATGTGATGCAGCACCACAGACCCCTCGAATTCTCAGAATACATTTAAAAGCCAAACTAGGATTGCATTACTCAGTGATTTACCAAATCGTGGTAAAACCACACATATGTCTGACTTAGGTCATCACACCTAAAGAAAACATAACCAGGCTGGAACTGTTTCACAGAAGGAAAAGTAATGTGAGCAAACATTTGGAGAGGCGTCTCTATAAAGTCAGACTTACACAAGTAAGAGTTCCCTATTCTCGGAGAAGAATGAATGAAAATGGAGGAGTGAGGCTGACAGTCAAAAGATGGATAATGTACCTGTGTATGTGTTCATCAAACCCTGATGCACTTGCCCAGGGACATTCCTTTAGACCAGGGGCAGTGATTTAAGAGTGAAAAGAACTCAGCTTTACCTCCAGTTTTGTTTCCAGTTGATGTAATATTTGGGCAAGCCATTGTCTCTCCAGCCTCAGTATTCTCAGCTGTGCAACAGGAATCATAGCACCTGTGCTACAGTATCACTGTGAGGATTCAGATGAAGAGCTGTACAAAACCTGTAATGATGGACATAGGTCTAGTTAAATAAATAAAAATTTATCTACTCCCTGTGGGGGAAATTATAATATTCATTAAAGTGGTGGAGTTTCATATGGTTCCTTAGCTCAAGAGCTTTGACCAATATTGTATGATCACATTTTATGACTGTAAATCAATGCACTGTATGCACTTTCCATGTGGGGCCTCTGTGTCTCACAGCGACCCTGTGAAGTGGGTATTGTTATCTCCATTTCATTGACAAGGTTGTTGAGGTCAGTGAAGCAAACGCTTCCCAGAGCCACAGAGCAAGCTCATCTGGGATTCAAATCCAGGCCTGTCTAACTCTAGAAACTTTTATTGTTTTCACAGTACTCTGTAGTTGAAGGTGCCACAGAGTTGCATTCAGTGGATGTCAGGCTAGCTGTGTTTCCAGCCTTCTAGTGCTAATCCCTTCAATTACCCATCTCCCAGGGAAAACCGTGGTGTGGTCTTCCGGTATGGGCCACATGCTCACCATAGTCGACCTTGGCTTACTATGTGGCCGTCTTTATGAACACCCCTCTTTGTGCCTAGCAGGAGTAACGTGTGACTCTCAGGGCCTCTGTTCAGCAACCCCAGAATGCCATCATTTTGATTTTTCATTTCTATTTTTTATGATCTTTTTTTTTCTGACTCCTTCCATGTTGTCAGATTGTCAGCTGTCACTTCTTGCTTTTGTCAACTGAGTAGCTTCTGTTCCCAATTCTAATTTACTGCTTTGTCTCAGTTGCAGCTTCAGCAACCAGACACCCAGGCAAGTTAGCACTGTGCACAAAGTAAGACGCTTCCACAGTTTGTCCTGGAGTCTGGCTTCTGTTGGGTGGGGCAACTTGTAGAGGGTCTGCTTTTGTAGTGGAAATGCCTTCTTTTGCTTCCCAGTGAGAGTGAAATGATGTTTCCGAAGCTCAAGGGGTCTCAGCAAGGGGACCCTCATTGTGAAGAGCTGCATTTTGCTCCCCCTTGCTTTTTAGGGAGGTCATGAGAAATCCAGCCTATCAGAGATTTTTCTTAAAAATAGAGCGCTGAGTCCATTAACAGTGCAAGAGTCAGTCCCATGTCAGGATCTGCTGAATGCAGAGCTTTGTACTGGGTGTAGTGTTGAAGCCTCAAAGAAGGGGGAAAGTGGGAGCTTGAAGGGTACTGATGGGACATAAGGTACTCACAAAAGAAAACTTCTTGGGTAGTTCACAGAGCTGTCAAATAGCCCTCAACAGGTAACTAATGCACAAAGCTGTGTGTGGCAGTGCTGGGCAAGGTACAGGGAGAGGTTTTAAAGGGCTTAGTAACTGGCTTCGGGGTGGCAGAGTACACAAAAATGAGACTTATGGGATAGGTGAGTTTTAAGCAGAAAGTGGAGATTTGAGAGAAAAGAAATATGGCTGGGGGATTTACAAGATTGGGATTTAAGTGTTCTTGGTCAGGAGATGTTATGAGAAGAGACTCGAGAAGGGAAAAGAATGGCTGAGAAGAAAGCACCGGGGCTGAGCTAGACGAGGGACATGATAGAGGGGAGTCTCAGGAGAGGATCTCAGGGAGTTTCTCTGGAATTCAGGCAGGTGGCAAAACAGAGGGCTTAAGGAAGGGTTTATGTCTCGTTGTATTCCCAGCTGGACAGGTAAGAGTGGGCACAAGGAGTTTCATTTCTTCCCTCATCTCTCCTGAGGAGTCTCTGGGCAAGTCATTCAGCCCCTGCAGACCTGTTGAAGTTTCTCTCCCTATAGTTGCATCTCTTCTACAAAATCTCTAGGCTGCGTGATGGCAGGTGCAGTTCTGTCTGTGGGAATCAAGCTCTCAGGTAGATCTGAGGGACTGATCTTGCCTTAGAAGGAGTGAGGGGACTGGCATTGGGTGAGTTACCAGAGACACGGCCCAACTGTTTGATCCCGTGAGCCCCTGTTTGACCACGTGCCTCTGGAACCCCTGAGCGCCTCAGTTCTGCTAACAATATCCCTGGAGTGGTGTTCTCCACCCACACCACATGGCTATGTAACCAACATAAACAGAAAACGTCTTAACACATTGAATAACATCGGTGGAACACACGTTACAACAACCACCGCAAGATAGCTAAATTTAATTAGCCCAGCATTCCCAGGCTTTCAGTACAGGCACATGCCTCTGTTTTAGAAACGGAAAACCACAGCATTTTGTGGGTCTGAAAGTCACAAACACAAGCAAGGAAAAAAAATACACAAACCTTCAAGATTCCTGCCTGGGAGACTGCTGTCTTCTAGTACATTCTTGGGATTATCTCAAGGTATTCAAAGATGTTGACAGTTAGGTAGCTGCCAAGAATTACCGCCTGCCTCTGGCAAATTGGTTGGCTCAGCCGTGAAGAGATTGGGGAGCTCAGACTTAGTCACTCAGCCTGCAGCAGGGACTCGGGAAACCCTCAGAGCTGTCAGCTCAGCCCTACTGGTTTCTTTCATAGAGTCCATTTTCAACTGAATACAGTCAAGAGAGACAGAGAGGCGATGGGAGGACTGGGATTTTGAACTTTTCATTTGAGCATTTTAGTCTGGAGGAGGGCAATGGTATAATTTCCAGCTGTTATCAACTCTAACAAAATGGCAGCAATTCCTAAGGCCGACATTCTGCCCAGTCTTAAGTCCTGGGGTAGGAAGGCAAGCTGCATGGCAGAGAGAAGTGAATTGGCCATGTACTATCCCTGCCCAACTCAGGGGCACCGCATCTCCTGAAATCCCCAGCTGGTGCCTTGCGTAGATCTCTCTTGCTGTGCTTCAGTCCCTCTCCTTTTGTTCATCCTTCAGTGATCTCTTCTTTGTCCAGTCCTGTGAGATTACATCCCATTTGGAAATACTAGCTCTTTTGACTTCTGTGGATTAAGAAGTTTAGGTCTCCGATGCTCTGGCAGCCAGCAAGCAGCATCAGGAGAAGCTCTATGGGACAATGTGAAAGAAAAAGAAGGCAGAGCCCCCAGACTCAGACCTCTCAGCGTCTAGGTGGGACAAATAACTTGATGTTTTAGGAAAGAAATTTAAGAAACATAATTCAGGCCAGGCACAGTGGCTCATGCCTGTGATCCTAGCACTTTGAGAGGCCAAGATGGGCAGATCACCTGAGGTCAGGAGTTTGAAACCATCCTGGCCAACAGGGTGAAACCATTTCTCTACTAAAAATACAAAAATTAGCTTGGTGTGGTGGTGGGCATCTGTAATCCCAGCGACTTGGGAAGCTAAGGCGGGAGAATCACTTGAACCCTGGAGGCAGAAGTTGCAATGAGCCGAGGTTACTCTATTGCACTCCAGCCTGGGTGACAGAGTGAGACTCCGTCTCCAAATATATATATTTTTCAGTTCAACTTAATCCAGTCTATTCATCAAACACCTTCTCTGTGCCAGGCACTGTTTTAGGTGCTGGAATTAAAGTGATGAATAAGATACAGACTGACAGTGGGCAGTTAGATAATTTATCATCTAACTGGGGACACTTTTTTGAGTGAAAGTGAGAGCTATTAGTAATGATGCTGTGTGTACTGGTCAGCTATTGTTACATTAATGTTGCATAACAAACCATCCCAAGGTCAGCAGCTTATAACAAAGGTCACTTCTATATTGTGTTCATGTGTCTTTGGGTTGAGTGGAAAAGCTTCGCTTCAGGCTGAGAGTTAGTTGGGCCTGGCTCCGGGATGTGCCCCAGGTCTGCACATTTTGCTTAGATCAGCAACTTCTGGGACACGTTCTGCTCATGGAGAATCACCAGAGCCCGGGAAAGAATGGAAATGTGCAGCACTTCTTGCAGCACCTGCTGACATCACATTTGCTAGCATTCCATTGGCCAAAGCAAGTCATGTGGCAAAGCACAAATCCGTGGAGCTGGGAAGGCCAGCACAGGAGTTAGTATTTACTGACACCAGTCAAGTCTACCACACTGCGACAACCAACAGGTAAGAGGCAGGACTGTCTCGGGCACATCTGGACCTATGGTCCACCTGGGTCTGGCCTCGTGGAGTTATGACAGTGCATAGTTAATCGCAAGTGTGACACAGGTTACTAGAGAGGAGGACAGAAGTGTAATGGAAATAGAGATATAAGACTATCCAACCTAATTGGAGATCTCCCTGAGGAAGCGACATTTAAACTAATGAGATTGGCTGGGCAAATCAAAACAAAAATGAGCCAGGCAAAGACGAGAATAATGACAACAGCAAACAGTTACACAATGCTTGCTGTGTGGCAGGCACTTTCTACTCCTTTGCATTTGCTAACTCACAACGCCCTGTTGAGATAGATACTATTATCCTCATCCTACAGAAGAGGAAATTGAAGCAAAAGGTCACATGGCTAGTAAGAGCAGCAGAATCCGAACTCCTGAGTCTGGCTGCTTGGGAAGCCCCGCTGCTGGGGGAGGGCACTGGGGTGCTGGAGCTTCACCTCTGCAGTGGGAGTGCTAGTGGGGAGCCAGGTCATGGAGGAGCTTTTGGGTTGGTTAGGGTCTGAAAGTTTTGGCTTATGTGGGTGCCCATGTGTGGGTGGTGCTGGCATGGTCCGCTGTCATCAGTTGAAGGATCAGGGGCTCTTCTGGTTGGGGCACTGGAAAGGAACTGGGATCGTGCTTTTCGTGTCTAACAGGATGGTTTCCTCCGACGTACCCTTTGTCCTTCAAAAGAACTTGTAGGCAGCTTGGCCACCATGAATCTGAGCCCAGAGGCCCTTATCTCTTCTTCTCTTCATTCCCCCTACATCCTAACTAACCCATGGTCTCACCAGGTTGTGCTCCAGCGGACAAGAGGCATCTCTCCCTGCTCATCCCTGGTGGCTGTGTTAGTGCGAATGTTACTAACAGCTGTGAACATGTCACTCAGCCTGCACTCACCAAGGACCAGTTTACCATGCCTTTTGTGTGCATGACCTAATTGAATTGTCATGGTAACCCTACAAACTTGGCACAACCCTCATCTCCATCATTTTTAAGATGAGACACAGAGTAGACAAGTCACTTGCCCAAAATCCCAGGCAGTTTGACACCAGAGCCTATTATCTTAACTGCTTTGCTCCACTATCAGGGAAGAGCACTGTGTTGATGAGACATGCAGACAACTCCAGGGGAGGTGGTGGGGAGGTAGGAAATATGATTGGACGTGCAGCTGTGATGGCGAAGGGACACTAGGAAGTTTTAGAGAAAAACAGACCTGGTTCCTTAAGTGAGGGGATCTTGCCACAGCTCTTGAAGGCTTAGGAATTTTAAGGTCTGGGAGGGGTCTGAAAAAGCCACCCAGACTCCTCTCCTCACTCTGTAAGAGAATGAAATCCTCTAATAGCTCTAAGGAGGCAAGGGGACAAGGATATCATGTCTGAGGTCACTTCCAAATGAAGGGTCTTTAATGTGTGCCACTGAAGTTTAATACAGACAGTGCTGACCTGGGAGGTAGAAGGATGTGTGGGGTCAGACGTGGTGCATGACACTCCAGGCAGGTCTACTTACACATTTCCTTCCTCATCTAAAAAGGAAGAGCAGGCCAGGTGCTCTGGTGCATTCCTTCCAGGACTAACTTTCTATGGTTCTTCAGAGATAGAATCTCAATCCTGAAGCTGGTCTGGGGGCAGGGCCTAGGATCTCACAGGGAGGCCCAGTTGAACTGGGGATTGGAACCAAAGAGTCTGGACCTGGTTCCAGACTTTAACCATGGGAAGCACCACCCCAGAGGCACCGCCCCCTACCCCCCTCAACAAGTCCCTGGATTTCTCTCTTCCCCAGCCTCTCCGCTTTCCTGAACACCCCATCTCTGTTTTCTTTTGCCTCTCTGGCTTTGATCACATCTGGAGCATTTTGTAGAGTTGATGAGTATGTGTTTTCCTGTTGGGACACATGGTGTATATCAGAGGCACTTAAGGAGCTCTGGAGGATGAATGGAAAAGTCTGCGTGGCATCTCAGGGGCTGCTGGCCTGGAGGGTATATGGCAGCTGCATGGCAAGGGGACCTGGCATAAGGGTCACAATACTCTCTGGGAAGGCCCAGGGGCCCAGCCTGGGGACTGCTGCTCCAAATGGCTTTCAGTTGTCACGTGGGGGTGGTGCATGGGAACTGTGTATGTGTGCTTGTGTGTGTGTGTGTGTGTGTGTGTGTGTGTGCAAGAGGACTGGAAGGGCTCCCTTGTCTTGTTGTGATTTGATGCTGCCTTCAAAATTCGCTCTTCTTGGCAGCTGGGGCTTTTATCTGCACAACCAGTGACATAAACCAATGATGTGTCACCTACAGGTAGACAGTAAGTGATAAATGTAATATGGGGTGCTCTGTCTGTGAGAAGTGACACTAACTTCCAGCATGGGCTGGCAGGACCAGTGAGCAGTGAAGGATGAGACAAAAAGCGGGCTTTTCATGGTGAATGTGCTGGGAACATGCCCACCCCTGTGTCCCCTGATCAGAACCCTCTTTGCTGTCCCCCGGTATCCCCCTGGGGATTTATCCTCAGGCTTTGTAGCTGTCTTTTTCTCCTTCGAAGCCTCTTGCTGGTCCTCTTGAACTTTTTTCCTCCTCCCTCTTTCAATAACCCTAAGCCTTCACACCTTTTTCCTCTCATCCGCTATCTTTACCATCCCAGCTACCCTCCATTCACTTCAAGTGACATCTTCCAGCTTTGGAGACAAGTTACCACTATCTGGGCCTGCTGGAGGTGATCTTAGAAAGTGATAGAAGGTATTTATAGGCCCAGCGTAGGGATGGAGCTGGGGAATGCCATGCAGAGTTCAGCCTGGAAGGTTGTTTATGCTCTTGCAACTCCAACAAAGAGCAGCCCTGTCTGTCCATGGCTCGAATTAAATTGCAGATGCCCCTGAACTTGGGGTTAGGAACATAAACAACTGGTGAGTTGCAGACTTCAAGCAATGAACAAACTCGGCGGGGGAGAGGCCTGGTGAAGGGCTGGTTGGCGATGGATTTTTCCAACCGATGTTTTTCCAGGAGGCTTCTCTGACTTCTTGGATTCCAGGGACTAGAGAACTTCTCTTGAACAGCACATCTGGGGAGTGTGGCTCCTCCTTGGTTGTAAGGCAGGGAGGGGAGACTTCCCACCCGTCTTTCATTTAATTTGTCCTGCTCAGGGAGGAGTTTTAGGAAGAGGGTGGAGAACTCAGTAAAAGGTCCAGGGAGTCACATCACTGAAGTCTCTGACATTTAGATTTCTGCTTTGAAGCAGAGTCCAAGAGGCCGAGCCTGAGCTCAGGATGCTTTGATGGGGGCTTAAGTTTGCCTGGCCTGGCCCCTCCATTGCAGGAGGTAAGCAGCCACCCCTGTGGTGTAACTGGCTCACCGATTAACTCACTCATCATTCCTTCTGCTCAATGATTCAACAAATACCTACACTGCGGCGGGAACCAGCTCAGACAGTGGTAACAAAAAATCATGGCCTCAAGGAGCTTATAGTCAAGTTGGAGAAGATGATCGATAAGTTAGCCAACAGCACAATGAATGCCGAGACGCAATATGTAGAGTGGCTCTTGAACAGACATAAGAGGGGCTTCTGAATCCATCAGAAGAGGCCTCCTGGAAGGGCCAATGGCTGAGCTGAGTTTCGAATAATGAACTGCTATGAGTTGGGTATAGAGAGGGGTTGGACATTTCAGATAGGGGGAATAGCATGAATTAAGGCATGAAGGGTTGAAAAAGCACAGTTTTTGAGGGGTTACAAGTAGCTGACTGTGGCTGGAATGAAGAGTGTTCATGAGTTTACGGTGGGGTGTGAGGCAGGAAAGGCAGGCAAGGTCAGATTGTGGCTACTCAGCTAAAGTGATGTAGAAGGATTTTAAGTAGGAAACTTGTGAGATAAAACTTTAAGGATGTCATTTGAGCAATAGGAAAAGTTGCTTCTAGTTACTTTTCCCAGAAGTAGGTCATAGGCAGTGCAAAGTAAGGCTTTGTGGAAGTGGGGCACAGGCTGGACCCCTAGTAGGAGAAGGGGTTCCAGAATGGGAGAAGAATGATAGCTTCTTGAGAAGGAAACCTCAGATGAGGAAGCCAAGGCTTAGGAAAGGAAACTGTAGCTCAGGACCTCATAGCTAATTAGTACCAGAGCTGGGCCTTCTGAGTGACAGCCAAACAGAAATGATGACATCACAGCCTTGCTCAAGGGTGGCCCCGTCTTCTCCATTTTTAACATTACCTGTTACCTGGGGAAATGAGTGGCAGGAGTATACCTGGGAATGTTTATACAAAGTGCTCATGCAGACTATACATTCACCATCACCCTGGCAGTTTGCCATGATACTTCCTAAGAGCTGGGTTGGCTTGTTTGTGTTTCATCTCTTTCTGTTCTCTGTTCCCCTAGGGGTAGAGATTATGAAGAACAAAGGTGGGACTGATTCTCCAGCATCAGTCAAGAGGGCTGTGTCATGGGCTCTAATCATTAGCTCTGGGTCCTTGAGAATAGGAGGCATACCTACCATATTTTCAACTGATGTCCATCTGGGTAAAGGTTACCTTGAGAGATAACAGAATCAAGATTTGAAATGTGTTTGACAAGATGAAAGTCTGAGCCAAAACCAACAAAGTGAAATGTAATCATGGTAAATGTAAAGTCAATTGGCAGCATGCAGGACAGAAAGGTCTGATTTGGCAGGCATTTGTGTGAGAGATGGGGAGTGTAGGTGAGTTAAGAACCCCTGAGCATGAGCTCTCAGTGTGTTGCCAAAACATGAACTTGTCTAACACTAAAGTAAAGAACTTGTTGGATGTAGATTACAGGTAACTGTGGGTCACCACCTTTGAGCTGTCAGTCCACCATGAAGGATTCTGCTCCGTTCCGGGCACCCCATTGAAGTGGTAGATTGGCACGAGGAAGATGCACAGATGTGGCACTCTGTGATCCTAGGGAAGATGTCAGCTAGTAGACATTTTTAAGATTTGGCTCAAAAGATGTTTTAAAAACATTAGATGTGACTATTTTCCATTGGAGCCCATGCTCTCTAGGACTCTTCAATCCCAACATCCCCTGTTGTCTTATACCCAATTCAGTGGCTCACATTTCCATGATTCCACTTAAACTTGTGACCTTTGGGTTAAAGCAATGGGTCTCAGCTCTAGCAGCACACCAGAATCACCTGAGAAGCCTATAAAATACAGATTTCCTACGTCTGCATCTGGCCATGCTGCAGTAACTAGTTCAGGGATAGCTTTTCTTCCATAAATAATTGGAAACCTGGTTAAAAGATATATAATAACTGTTTTCAGACATTAGACAATAGGCAGGTAATCCCCCCCAAATCAAGGTCAGTCCTACAGTGGCTCCGAACAAGTGCAAGATAAAATAGCAAGAGAGGTGGGAGACTTAAATCCATAATGATAATTACATTAAGTATAAATGATCTAAACATCAAAATTAAGGGATAGAAATTGCCAGATTTAATAAAAATGCAGTACTCAATTATAGGGTCTTTACTAGAAACTCACTTTAAACATACAGGCAAAGATATGTTAAAATAAAAAGGTTGAAAAAAGTTCTACCATATAAACGCTAATTAAAAGAAAGCTGAAGTGGCTATATTAATATCAGATAGTAGGGTCTGGGAAAAGAATTATTATCAGACGTATGGATAATATTTATGTTGACAAATGGGGTTAATCCATTAAGAAGGCATAAAAATCCTAAATGTGTGTGTACCTCATAACATTTCAAAACAGACGGAGCAATAATTGACAAAACAAAAAGGAGAAATAGACAAATCAGTTACATTTGGTGCTACCATCTTTTTCATTAGTTGATAGACCAAGTAGATGATCAGTAAGGATAGGGTAGACTTGACCGACACTATGAATGAGCTCGTCCTCATTGATATTTACAGAGTACTACAACCAGACTGCAGCAGCAGCATTATTTTCACATGCACATGGATCATTTACCAAGATAGAACATATTCTAGCCTATAAAACAAGTTCCAGTGATTTTAAAGAATTGAGATCATACAGCATATATCCGCAGACCACCGTGGAATTAAATTAGAGATCATGAACAAAAAGACCAAAAAACAGGTCATCTTACCTGCTGCCTTGCATTTATTCAGACCATACCTCTTTCATCTGTTGCAAGCGGTTCGAAACCATGGCAGTTACGCACAATCCTTTTTGACAGACAGTGGTGGTCTTGAAGAAGTATTAAAATAAGTTACATTTATTGACTGAACATTTATTAGCAAGCATGAAAAAGAAGTACTTCGTATAACCTTTTTAGGGTGCCCAAATGTACTGTTCTTTTATGTTCTCTGATCATCCCTTTCCCTAAAAGATTTACTCCAGGTAAACATCTCAATCCTAGAGATAGAACTTTGTCAGTCTTACAACCAGTGTCAGAGAAACAGAATACAGAGCCTCAGCTAGGCACAGGGCCATTTAGTGGCTTAGTCTGGAGCACCACCCCTGAGTGCAGAGAGTCCAGGCCTCATAGATATTAATTAGCAAGAGTGAGGAGTAGGTATGGAATACGTCTGGACAGTTCATATTATTCGAATACCTCTAATTTCACCAAATGGGAGCTCTTTTCTAACTTTCATGATACTAGTCAACAGGTCATTCTTTTCACCCATAAAAATCAATTTTTGGCGCTTTTCATGCTAATTAACCAAGTTCTGGTCATTGATAGTGATACAGGGCAGCGATGCTCACAGCAGTGGCCTCTGAGCCTGGGCTTTCTGAACACCTGGCCCTGAGCCTTTTTTATTGCTACCTGAGCCGTATCTTCAGTCCAGTAAGACAAAACTCTCACACTTTATATGATGAAGTACTTGAAAGAAAATTTTACACATTGTAACATTTTCCTAGATGGCTTTCCCATCTTTTAAAGATGTCCAGGGAAGGACGCCCGTTGGCTTCTCCTTGTAAGCCATCCCAATATCTCACAAAGTCATCAAGGTTTCCTTTTTTCCTTTCCAAAAGCCGTTTCCAGGAACAAATTTATTCTTGTATGCAGGGCCTCCTTCAAAATATGCACAGCCCCACTGCCTGCCCTTCCTTGTAACTTTGATTTAAGACTCGCAGTTCCTGAGGGCAGAGTGGGTTTGGCTGAGTTTCCCGGTTGGTGTGTTTACAAGCGAAGGATCCTCCCGCAGCCACGTACACGGCCAGTGACTCTCTCTCTGTGGTTGCAGCACTAATTGTTTCATGCTCAGATAATTATTTCCAACTAGCACTTTGTTTACTTGGAGTCTCTACTGAAATCAAAGGAACGACTGAACGTGTTAAGAGCTAGGATGTTCTAACGGAAGTTTCTCTGTTTTCTTCTGTGATGACTTTTGGAGCCTAAGAAATCAGACATTGCTGCTTAGAAGCCAGGGCATGGAACAAATAACCACTGTAAAAAATAGAGAGATACTGTTTTTATTGTTTTTTTACTTTTTATTTTGAAATAATTTCAGATTTATAAGATGTATTAGGTTGGTGCAAAAGTAATTGCGGTTTTTGCCATTAAAAATTAATGATATTTCAAAAATAACACAAAGAACTCCCTATTATCAGCACTCAGATTCATCAGTTGTTCACATTTGCCACATTTACTCCTCTGATGCATATGACTATATATGAATATACAGGAATATATGCATAAAGGTATACCAATAATAATGTGGACATGTTATTATTGAACCATTTAAGAGTATTTTATGTATGTATTTTCCAAAAACAAACACTTTTTCTTACATCTGATTTTCAAAATCAGGAAATTTAGCATTGATGCAATACCATTACCTATTCTACAATCCTTTTTGAGATCAATTGACCCAATTATGTCCTGTACTAGCATTTAAGCTTTTTTAGTCCAAGAGTCAACCAAGTTTCACATGTCACATTTAGTTGTTATATCTCTACAGCCTCCTTTAATCTAGAATCCTTTCTTTGTCTTTCATAACATTGAAATTTTTGAGGACTAAAGGATCATTTTATAGAAGGTCTATCAATCTGGCTTTGTCTGATGTTTCCTCATGACTGCATTTAGATGATGCATTCTTAGCAGAAACCCTACATAAGTCACTTTTGTTCCTTCCAAAACATCCTGAGAGGAGGTGTGTGCTGTTGCTGTGTCTCTTTTTTGGTGATGTTAGCTCTGGTCTGGATTATAACAGTCTCTGCCAGATTCCTCCACTGTGAGGCTACTGGTCTTCATTTGTGCTTATTAAGTAATTTATGAGGAGGGTCCTTGAGACTATGTGAATTTCCTGTTACTCCACAGATTTTCACCCATGACTTTTTGCATGCAGTTTTACATATATTGCAATAACATTTAGAAAGGGGAGGGTTTGCAGCAATCCCATTACTGGGTATATACCCAAAGGATTATAAATCATTTTATTATAGGGACACATGCACACATATGTTCATAGTAGCACTGTTTACAAAGCAAAGACCTGGAACCAACCCAAATGCCCATCGATGATAGACTGGACAAGGAAAATGTGGCACATATACACCATGAAATACTATGCAGCCATAAGAAACGATAAGTTTGTGTCCTTTATAGGGACATGGATGAATCTGGAGACCATCATTCTCAGCAAACTGACACAAGAACAGAAAATCAAACACCACATGTTCTCACTCATAGGTGGGTGTTGAACAATGAGAACACATGGACACAGGGAGGGGAGCATCACACACTGGGTTCTGTTGGTGGGGGCCAAGGGAGGGACAGTGGGGAGGGAGGTGGGGAGGCTGGGGAGGGATAACATGGGGAGAAATGCCAGATGTAGGTGACGGGGGGATGGAGGCAGCAAACCACATTGCCATGTGTGTACCTGTGCAACAATCCTGCATGATCTGCACATGTACCCCAGAACCTAAAGTACAATAAAAAAAAAAAAGAAAGAAAGAAGAGGGTTTGGAGGAACTCCTTATTAAAGACTTTTTGTCCCTGTTTTCTAAAACCATGGAATATTTTTAGATTATTTAAATTGAGAATGGAAAGGGAGATTGATTTATCTTTAAATTACAGTGTTCGTATGTGTTGTGGGGTTTGGGGAGAGAAGAAGTGATTAGAAGTGAAGAAATGGGAGAAAGACACTTGAGTTTGACCAAAGAAAAGGGTGTGAACAAAGTCTTATTGAGTATGCTCTTGATTGGACACTGTCAATGCACACTAAATTTTCACAATTAATCAGATTAGCAACCAATCAGGTTTCACATTTTAGATATAGAATTCTGGATCTAGAAGAATTCTCCAGAGGTCATTTGATTCAACTCTTATTACCCTTGGGCAGTAATCATCAGAAATGTTGGCTGGGTTGGGTTTTCCTTCCTTTTCAATACTTCCGGGAAGGAGATACTACCATTCTTTCTTGAATAGTGCAGAACTGGGAACTTGGGAACCAAAAAATAAATCAGACAAGGTCCATATCTTTAAGAAATACATACTCTTCTGAGAGAGATGCCTCACATAATCATTCCACACCTGTATCAAAATTCTATAAGCCTTTAAATTTACAATTGATCCTACTGTTTTTGGATTACTCTGGACTCAAGTTCTTCTTCCTCTCACTTGATCTCCTATGACACACACCTTGTTTGGCACTTAACATCCACTCTCCATACTGTTCTTTACACTTTCATGTGGAACTGGCCTTGGTTCGAGATGACCATATTTCATTGATTCTAAGAGTCTAAGAGTCTGCTGATTGTAAGATATACATTTATTTTCTGTAATACTAACAAAAAAGAGCATTGCTAATTGCATGATGCCATGCCATCTATTGGAATTGCATTTTGATTTCAGATATGTTAAGATGTAGGGAAAGTGCATATTTATATTGATGAAACATAGTATAAACATTGGCAGCAAAGACCCATCATTTATACTTGTTCATTTATTCTTTCATTTATTTATTCATTCAGATGTAAAACAATGTGACATTTTCTGCAGGGTGGTAAAAGGAATCCCTTTTAGCACTGAGCCAAATTAAAATGAATGAAGAAAAAAATGGAATTAGAAATACTTGAGTTTGGATCCTAGTTTTCCATTATTTCCTAGCTTTATGATGCTCATTTAAAGTCTCTGTTTCTCAGTCCTCATCTATAAAATAGAGTTAATAATACCCATCTTGTGGTGCTGTTCTAAGATTGGAAGTAATATTTGAAAACTACTTAGATTAGTGTCTGACACATAATGCTAGTCTTATCAGAGTAGACACTCAATAAATATTAAATAGATTGGCTTGTAGGCATGAAATTAATCTGCTTTGTTATAAGAGTGCATTACAACTGGGCATTCCTTTTGATGTCTGAATTGCATTCCCTTCTGTCTAATGGAAGCCGTTCTGTTCCATTTCCAGAGGAGATGGGGAACAGCTGGACACCATCCCTTTGATAAAGTCTGAGGACAGAAGTGGAGTCACCCTTACATGAGTCACCTTACCCATCCCAGTGTTTGACATTTGGGGGCTATTTCTTTTTTGTCCCCTTGGGTAGACCAAATGTCTGCTCCTACCTCTTTGCAGTCACTTTCCTGGCTGTGAATGTTCATGACAGGGCTGGGTGCCACTGCCATTTGGATTTGTTGACCAGTTGCAATGATTTTCCTAGCATGTTCCAAGCTCTCTGAAAACCATACTATGAATTTTGGTCCCTGGCTGTTCTTTTGTTTTTTTCCTTTTCATTTTGAAATCTGTATGTGTTTTTCTGGCATAAGGAGAGGAAGATGGGGGTGGGGAGGTGGAATCAAATCCATATGTTTGTGATGCATTTGCCCTGAAATAATAAGAAAGCATTGCTGGGAAAGAGCCTTTGGATGTCTTTGGAACCACTTTTACAAGCCCCACATTGGCCTTTTGGTCCCCTCAGTCCATGCTGCCACCTGCCAGGCTTTGAGAGGACCAAGTTCACATGGGGACGCTACTCTCCTCTCTTCTCCTGATTTTTTTGCAGCCTTTGCTCCCAATGACTTTGTCTTCTTCTCTGTATCATCAACATAAGGTGAAGGACAAATGCTTGAATATTCACTTCTCTGCAGAGCTCAGTGAGGCATACTGGTTTTTTCCCACCCTAAAACCTCACTATCTTAGCAAAATATCATATCTTCTTGTCATCTGTAAGTAAAGCTGAGGACTCTTGGTTAAAGCTAGTGCCTCAGCTACAGCTAACTGGCTCCTGTAAACTTCTTGACTGTTAAAAAGTGGCGTTTTAATTTCCTCCAACCTCAGGCTCCTGGACTCATATCAGTTTCCACATTTAATTATTTTTAAGCTCATTGATTTTCTTGCCTCTTAATATTTATTCTTTGTGTATTTGCATATAAACACATCTATCCTTGGTTCTGAAAGAACTTCAGGTAGGTTTAAATGGAGGGTTCACCCTTTCCTAAGATCTAGAGGCTGAGTTCTTTGGGACCTGTCAGATGTAGGGGCTCCCCTCCTCCAACTTTGGAGTTGTCCTCCAGGTAATGGCATTGTGCTGCCTCCAGACACCTCCAGAGCCAGTCCAGAGTTGGGAAAGTATGCGACCTCAGACTTAACCCTCAAGTTCTGCTGAAATTCTACACGTGGATACCAATGAGAAGAAGTCAGCGAGCCCAAGACTGTATCTAAGATCAAAGGAGATTCTTGTTCTCTAGTACTTACATTAAAAAATGCGGGGAGAAAGCTCATGGCCAAGTCCAGGCAAAGGTTACTCACATTTAGATTCTTCCAGGTAACCAGGTTCCTGGTGACAGAAACTGGTGCTGTCCCTGAATGGCTTTCTTCTTAAATGTCTCACATGCACATCAGCTGATGCGTTCTTCCACCTGCCTTTACTTGACACATGGAAGATGCTCATGTCATACATTCATTCGTTCATGCATTCAACAGGGATTTGCCAAATGCTTGGAAAGGGCAGACCCTTGTACAATGCCTGTGTGGAAATAAAAAGATGTATAAGTCCTTGAGGTCCTTTCAATGAGGCCAAGTAGACAGGACACAACCAGTTAAATAACAAGAGAGCAGGCAATGGTAGCCAAAGGCGTAGCACAAGTCTCCCTATTCACTGATCACAGCTGCTTGGCTCAGTCCATCATTGGACACCTGTGACCTTTACTTTCTTTTACAAAGAGTAGTTGGGAAAATTGCATGTGATAAGATGTGAGAAGGTACTATCAAGTGCTGTGCACAGTGTCAATACTGTGGATAGTAGTGATAAAACAGTGGTACCATGCATCGGAAGTAAGTCCTAGAATGTGACAGGGGAGGCATGGGGACATGTTGCCAACAGTGCTCATTGCTGATGTGTGGTCTGAGGAAGGACTGATTGGGTTGGAGATAGAGGGCGGACTTTTAAAATTGACTCTCGTGTAAATAGCCTTGGCAAATCTAAATCTTCCCCCTCAATCATGATATGTGAGAATGGCTTCTAGCTGGTGTCTGTATTGACAGCTTTTAGAGCTGCTTTTGTGTCAGTGTTCAACCCGTGCTCCTCTGTTTACTACTGTCCTTTACTGTCAGCACAGCGAAAACTGTAGTCGATGCTGGGCAAGACTTCGGGTGGGAAGAGCTTCTGCACTAGTACACAGTGTCAGAAGCAAATGAGGTCTACCATGGAGAGAATTAGAAGGAGAAAATTGTTCTGACAAACTTTTTAGAAAAGATTTGTGGTGCTCAGGATGAGGCATCTTGATATTTGGAAAAACCATTGGGAAGTGTTTCATCTTTATCCTTTTATACTTTTTAACATGACTCATAGGGGCATATGTGACCTTTTAGGTTAAGATGAGACAATGGAGATTGTTCCTGTTTTGAAGAATTTATTTCTCTCTCTCTCTCTCTCTGTGTGCACACAATCATTTAATTCTCTTATCTATTACTAATATTCTAGTGGTAGAAAAGGGAGGTGAAATTAACAGTGGAAAGAAAAAGTTTGGAATTGGCAAAAAGTAGGGCAGTGGAAGAGATCAAAGTCTCTCAAAATAGACTCGAGTTGGAAACCCAGATGTGTAGCTAACTGCATGTGTGACCTCAGGCAAGGGATTTAGCACTTCTTTGAAAATTGTTTTCCCGATCTGCAAATTGGGGGAATGGTTTCCAGCTCATAGAGTAGGGATTAAACCATCTACGTGTGTAAAAAGCAGCACAGGTTCTCAATACATGCTGTTTTTTTTTCCTTCCTTGGTGGAGGAAAGGGGAGCAAATTTGGGAAAAAGAAAGTCATCAAAAAGAGATGCAATGTCTAGGTGCAGAACTGACAGGTTTTTTCTAAGATGAGAAATGCACCTTGAATTTGGAAGAAGTATAAATGAGGGCTCAGTTGAAATTTCACATAGACGAACCTAGGGGCAAGACCTGGGCTTTGGAAGCTCTGGATGGGCACAGCCTGTCGGGGTGAAGAGCTGCCCTGTCCCTGGGAGGGCTGGGGACACAGCTCTCCATGAAGTTCCAACAAGGCATCAGGTGTCCTTGGAAACATTAACAAAAACATTGCCCATGAGCTTAAAAGCAAAGGATGTGCTTTGTACCAAGGCATTTCTTCATCAAACTTTTTACATAACATACAACACTTCCCTTAGCACAGTTGTTACACGTCATAGTGCTCTTCTTTCTTTCTTCTTGAAAACATTGAAGAACAAACTTATGTTTCATTTTTTCATTTTTTATTTTTGAGATGGTCTCACACTGTTTCCCAGGCTGGAGTGTGGTGATGTGATGTCGACTCACTGCAACCTCTCCATCTCAGGCTCAAGGCATCCTCCCACCTCAGCCCCTGAGTAGCTGGGACTACAGGTGCATGCCACCACACCTGGATAATTTTTATGTTTCTTGCAGAGATGGTGTTTTGCAATTTTCCCTATGCTGGTCTGAAACTCCTGGGCTCAAGCAATCCGCCCAGCTTGCCCTCTCAAAGTGCTGGGATTATAGGTGTGAGCCACTGTGCACTGCCCAAGAACAACTTTTTGTCATAAGGGGGAAAAGGTTTATTAGTTTTTTTCTACCATCCCCACACATTATGGAATAGCAAAGTCAAAGAATTATTCAAGCTCTGCTCATTCTAATCTCTGGCCACTTTTCATTTTGGAAGAATATAGAGTAGGAAGGCCACAGTAATTCATCTTGGAATCCTCTGCTTTAGAGTTTTTTTTTTTTTTTTTTTTTTTTTGAGACAGAGTTTCGCTCTTGTTACCCAGGCTGGAGTGCAATGGTGCAATCTCGGCTTACCACACCTTCCGCCTCCTGGGTTCAAGCAATACTCCTGCCTCAGCCTCCTGAGTATCTGGGACTACAAGCGAATGCCACCATGCCCAGCTAATTTTTGCATTTTTAGTAGAGACGGGGTTTCACCATGTTGACCAGGATGCTCTTGATCTCTTGACCTCGCGATCCACCCGCCTCGGCCTCCCAAAGTGCTGGGATTATAGGCATTAAGCCACCACACCTGGCCTGCTTTAGAGTTTTTAAAGCACTTTTCATATGCTGCTTAGTGGATTCTCACAGCAACTCAATGAGATAAGGTCATTTTCATTTAACAGTGACACTAACTTGCTGGGGGACCTGAACCAGGGTCATTGTTTGACAGTTGTGCAGGTTGTTCACTGAACAAGGCACCTGACCAAGGGAGTGTGAGAGGCTGGAATGCATCCCATGCTCACTCACCAAGTTGTGAGCCTTGGTGCCTCTTTCTCATTCCTGCTGTAGGGGGTGGTGGCTCAGCCTCTGAGAGAACCTTTATGGGCTTTGATTTCTCTCCATCTGCCAAATAGGATTAATTTTTAAATCTTTAAGTTAGAAAGCTTATGAATTTTTGATTGAATTCCCCCTTTTCTAATCCATAACTGAATAGCACATGATGATAATGATAATAATAATGGTAGCTAACATTTCTGAGTATTTCCATTTGTCAAGTGCTGTTTCAAGCACTTAATCTATATTAACTCATATAAATCTTCTAATCTAAGATCTGGTTTCTAACTGTAGCTCTGCCTTGCTGTTGGTGGCGATTTGAGGCACGTCTTGTAATCTCCCTTGGGCTCAGTTCCCTAATCTGTAAAATGAGGCAATTATAACAGACCAGTAGCTTCTACCTCCCCTGACCCCTTTTTAGACTTTTGAATCTTGGATTATTTAGAGACTTGGCAGGGAAGAGGTGACACACTCAAACGGGTAATTGAACACTAAAGGCAATCAACAAAAAATGGGGAAGTACCCCAGAGATCAGCAACAGTGGGAGGACTGTTAACACCTCTGGCAGGAAGGGACAAGAGAATGAGTGACTACAGAACCCAGAGAGGGCTGCGGCCAGAGTGGGTGCACAGGGAAAAGCTCTGATAGAAGCTGTGGCACCCACTGCCAAGGCAGGGCTTCATAGCCAGAGAACTGGGAGAAATCAACGCCCCACTCTCTTTACTCTCCCACCTGCTGACTCCTGCTCATGGCTGCTGTTGGCCAACCCAGACAGCCAGGGGTGGTTTTTGCAATCCACAGACATCAGCCTCTTGGGGCACAGGCCAGATGGAGCAAGAATCCCCTTTTGGAGGTCGGCAGCTCCACACAAACCACCTTCGTGACAGTATGTGTTTAATCCCCTGGACTCCCTTGGGAGTGGCTATTAACGCCCATATTATGTGGTATATGATGAAGAAATGATTTTCAGCAAAAATATTTTAATCTAGGTCTGTATATTAGGAGATATTATACTATAAAGTTCACTTGCATACAATCTTTTATAATATTCACTATACATAAAGACGAGTCTATCCTTTTCTTTTTTAACAAGTGTGGCACATGCTGTTTATGCTATCACATTAAATTATGTAAGAAAAAAACAAGATGTTCCAACAAATACATTTTTAAATAGCAGAGTATATCATCTTTGGTTTGAGTAATGATGTATATAAAAACTTAGATTAAAATTTATCATCATATTACAGCCTCAAATTAGACAAAACCTACTATTTTAACATGAAATTTGATATGTTTGCCCTTTGATTTAAACGATTTAAGTGGTTTTTAATCTAATAATTATCTTTTATTCCGAAATGATAAGCTGAAAGGGAAGGTTTAGGCTACTACTGCGAGGATTTCTGTATAGATTACACTTGGTAGGTGGAGACAATCTTTACCAATAATGAAAAGCCAATTGGATGTAATTGATGTAATAACTCTCTTCCCTTTTAACATTGGATTTTCACAATGGAATTCTTTCTCTGTCATATGATACTTTTGATCAGTTGTATGCAATTTAGGGATCTGTGTGAACATCATCTAGAGGCAAAATTTATTGATTTCTTTCTTATCACTTTATGCTCTTCATTAATATGCTATTTTTCACCATCAGTGTTCTTTATGTTTTCCTCTTTCTTAAAAAATCTGTTGTGGGTAAAAAGTAAAGCAATATTTAATACTGAGACTAAAAACAATGAAACCCAAACCACCAGTCTACAAACGATTGCAGGGCTAGCTAGGGCATGAGCATGTGTCTCTAATCACCATTTGACGTGTACTTGGAAGCTCTCATGCTGTTTATTAATAAACAGATGATGTTTAAATAATTTCATTTATTGCTTTTTTACAAATAGAAACTGGAACAGATACCATCACTGTCTTTTTCCGATGTGAATCCCCTTTTGGAGGTCACAAGGTTTTATAAACTATTCAATGAAGAATTCTATTTTATTTTGAGACAGAGTCTTGCTCTGTTGCCCAGGCTGGAGTGCAGTGGCACGATCTCAGCTCACTGCAACTTCTGCCTCCCGGGTTCAAGCCATTCTCCTGCCTCAGCTTCCTGAGTAGCTGGGATTACAGGCACCCATCACCATGCCCAGATAATTTTTGTATTTTTAGTAGAGATGAGGTTTCATCTTGATGGCCAGGTGATCCCCCTGCCTTGGCCTCCCAAAGTGCTGGGATTATAGGCATGAGCCTTGGCACCCAGCCAAGAATTCTGTTTTAGATGATCCTTAGGGTACCTTCCATCTTTTTATGAAATAGAAAATAAATGATAATACTTTTTAAGCTGGGAGGCTTAAATCTACATTATCATCTACTCTGTTACTTAAAGACACATGTTATAAATAAGTATGGGTTGGAATTAGGCAGCTTTGAGTCTGAATTCTTCTCCTTAGCTGTGTGATCTTACATAAGCTATTCAGTCTCTCTGAGCTGCACTCACCTCATGCACAGAACAAGGATAGGCTTTAGAACCACCTGATGGGGTTTTGGTGAGGATTTAGTCATCCATTGAACAAATGATTATTATGCCTCTGCTATGCACCACGCACATTCTAGGCACTAAGAACACAACAGTGAACAAGTCTCTGCTCTCATGGAGCTTACGTTTTAGCAACAGAGAGGGACAAAAACATAAGTTTAGAAAGCAGTGTTAGGTGATGACAATTGTCATAGAAAAGACGAAGCAGGATGAGAGGTTGGGGCCATGTGGGACGGGGTGATCACAGAAGGCCTTTCTGAGGAGGTGACATCGGAGCAGTTGGAGGAAGCAGGGGAGTGAGCATGAGAAGAAGGCACAGCCATGGCAAAGGACTGGAAGTGGGAGCAGGTGTGGTGTGTCTGAGGAATAGTGAGGTGCCTCATGGAACTGGAGCAGAGCCAAAGAGGGGGCCAGATTCAACAGGACCTTGTAGATCCTGCAAACTTATTTTGGGTTTCCTTCTACATGTGATATAAAGTCAGAAAATCATCCTGAGCAGAGGAAGAAGGAATCTGACAGACGTGTAGTGAAAAGATTGCAGGGGCCAGGGTAGAGGCAGGGAGATCTTTGCAAGGACCATGTTGGGCCAGGGTGTTGGTGGTAGAGATGGTGAAGCATGGTTGGATTTGGTGTATTTTTGAAAGTAGCATCTATAGGATTTAGAATTGGAAGTGGAATTTGATTTTTTAAAAAAGCCAAAGATGATTACTTCCATGTTTTTGTCCTAAGCAACTGGTTGTGGTTCTGCATGCTGAAATGTGGAAGACTGGGGAGGAGTCGTTCCAGTGCAGCAAGGAAACCAACAGTTCCACTTTTATCTTAACCTTGAGACTCTTGTTAGCCACTCACAGGCAAATGTCAGGTAGACTGGTGGGTTCATGAGATTGGAAACCAATGAACTGGAAGAATATGATTCACTTTGCTTTTCTGTGGTTCCATCCCATGAACTGGGGGCAAATCATATAGCTGGCAAGTGGGGTTTCTTGGCTATTTGAGGGTCGTTGGGAATCTATTTCCACGGCTGTGAACTCCTGTAAGGCATTTCTCTCTGCTTCTGTCGGGTGGCCCCCATAATTAAGAGCAGGGGCTTTTCACCCTCAATAGGTTGGAGTTTGAATATTGGGTCTGTGACCTAAGGGCTTTGTCAACTTGGGCAAGGTGTTTCACCTTTAAGCTTCCATTCCTTCGTCTATTAAATGTAGACAGCATCGCTCCTTCTCGGGCTGCCACACAGGCTTGTGAATTTTATGCATTGCCCATAGGTGTCCAACTGAGGAGGTAAGTGGAGGCTGAAACATAGACCACACCGCTCTCCAAGCTTTCTGCCCTTCAGTGGGGCTGTATATAATACTCAGGGGAAGGACCCTTCACAAGCCATTTGTTTGCCAAGACCTGTATCCACTTAGAGGATTCTTGTGAGGATCCTAAGGGATGATGCATGCAAAACATTCAACAGAATACCTGGAATGAAGGGCGGATGCAGAAATAGAGCGATTTTATTTTACTCTGAGATTTTCCTCTCTTTTGGATGGGGAGGCATGGCTGTTAACGGGGGTCCTTCCACCACCCACTGATAAGAAGGTACAGGCAGGTAGAGAGACCTGGGATCAGGATTTGCCTTTACTGTTTCTCTTGGATTCAGATGAGGATTCTGCCAGTGCTGTGACTTGGTTTCTTCCTGCTTTGCTTTTCTTGCTGTAGTCTACTTTCTTAAGTCTCATCTCTTGTATGCCTTACTTACTTGTCACCTCCTTTCTCTGGTTGATCCTGGACTCAGTGTTTGCTTCTCTGGCCCCTGGCCCTCTTTCTTGGTCTTTGGGCCTGTTTGCTCCTCTGAATGCATCTGCTGCTTGCAGGCCCAGTGAGAGGCCATACCAGACCGCCAGTCCTGGTTCCTGGTCCTACCTGTGTCCCATCAGCCTGGCCCTGCTTCCTCCCTTGCTCCACATAGTGGCCCTTTATTCGGAAACCTTCTTAAAGAGAGGACTTGGTTGGGGAGAGCGAACATCTTGTTAAAAGTGGCACAGCACAGGAGAGTGTCATAGATCTAGGGTCCTTTCATTGCAAATGGTGTTTTTTTTTTTTTTTTTTTTTTTTTTTTTTTTTCCTATCTGTAATTTCTGAGCTGTTCTCATCCCATTTGCTGTGTTGTTTCCAGCCGTCAGGACATAAGCTAAGCCTGGCTTCCACAGTGCTGCCATCCCAAGCCCAGCCCTCTCTTTACTGTACTTTCTGAACTAGCTCCATAGTAGCAAAATGTTCTTTTTAGCAAGAGGCCTTCTCTTGGCCTTCCTGGGAGGACCAAGAACTCAGAGCCCTTGTGAGTTCTCAAGAATTTCCCAGTTCTTAAGAACTCCTCATCCCACTGTTGATCTGAGGAGTAGCTACTGCATCCACTGGCCCCTACCCAGCTCAGGGGCAGGCAGCCAGGGTCCTGCTGTCGGTTTTGGCAGAGTGGTGACAATCCAGCTGCTGCTGTTCCACAGCCAGCCAGGAGACCTACAGTATAAGCATGGGTCAGACCCTTGATGGCCAGGCTGGTGATGAGAAGGCAAGAGCTGGTGGGAGAGGGCTAAGGGGAGGGGCCCAGGTCTGAGGGACTGTGGCTGTGAGTCCTCCGGGCATGTCCGTGCTCACTGGAGAGGAGGGCCTTGCATCCTGAGGTGTGGGTCTTGAGAAAGGAGACTGATTTGTGGCATTGTTTAATGAATATAAAATATCTCTGCTCACAATAGTTTTAAAATCTGTTTTGCTATAGACTCTCTTCTTTTCCAACAACCCTTCTGCTTTTTTTCTTTTGCCCCCAGGGAAAGGAAGAGAAGACAAACACTCCCGAGGAGTGGGGTTGTGGGAATATGACCTGGGGAAATTCCCCCTGACCAGGAAGGGAGAACAAGCCTTTCCGATGAGGGAAGATCCTTAGAAGGAGAGGAAGAGAAGGGGAGGGTTGAGGGCTGATTATTCTTGCCCTTGGGGTCAAACCATGCTGGTGCGAGGCTGGGTTGTGGAAGCAAGGGGAGTAGGACACAGATATTTTGGGGTGAATCCTAGGGCACAGTGTTTGCAAGAGAGCAGCCTTAGAAAATTAAAGGTCCTTTAGAGAAGCCCAAGGTCTAGTATGATGTTAGGGTGCCTTGGCACTGCCCAGATGGTAGAGTAGGAAGGCGGAGGGAGACATCTAGGTACATAGATATGACATAATACCTGCAACTCCTACAGTCCATGTATGGGGTCTGGAGGATCTTGAGGTTCTCATGAACCAGTGGACTGGAAGGGACTGGGTGGAACAAGGAAGGGACACCCCAGCTCAGTCTTGAAGCAGAGTAGACTTAGCCTTCAGGGTCTAGACAAGAAAATTCCCAGCCACAGTCCGTGGGCCAGAGGGGCCCTCCACTTTTCCATCAGAAGGATAAAATTTCACTTCTACCTGCACCTAGCTGCTACCCTTGTAAAGCAGATGGGGGCAGGGGGAAAGGGCCCATTTCATTTCTCTATTTCTCTCCAATCCTCACTCCATATTCACCATAGTCCATTTGTAGTATCTTGGAGGTTAAGAGTGGAGGAAAAGAACATTTGTGATTTTGCATGCAAAGACCATGTTGGCCCCATCTCTTCAGTTCACCAAGGAGATACTTTTGCAATGTTGCCTGGCTTCTTCTGTCACTGAGATTTTCCAGGCTGTCTTCCAGAGAAGCAAGCACTGTGAACTTTAATTAAAGGCTCAGAACCTTCTCTCTGGCATCGCTGCACCTGCAGGGCAATGCTAAGAACACCCACATTTGTTTGCCTTTCATCTCTCTCCTGAGGGACCAGGAAAGCCTGATATCTTTCTCTAAGTCCAGGGAGGAAGGGTCTGGGCCTGTGGTCAGCTTGGCAGAGTTGTCACCCCTCCAGATGACAGGGCTGGCTCTCCAGGTACACGTTTTGTTGGCAGGCTGCTCCGTCGTAATCAGCCCCTGCTCAACTCTGCTCTTCTGATCTCCTGAGAATGCTGCAGCTATTGTAGGCTTCCATCCTGCTTTGGGCTATGCCGCTGAATGGCAGCCTTGCCTTTTAGGGCCTACTGCCTTGTTCTTGAAAGCCTTGTCTTTTGTTAGCTTGACCTCCTGTGCTTCCTTCAGTGAGAACTCCCCTTGCAAGTCAGTCCCCGACTGAGCCAGAATGTTACATATGCTTGACCTAAATTGAATGTAGTCTGGCCTGAGAGCAGAGGGACAAACAAGATGACCTCTAGGGAATCTGCTGGTGTACATATTATGTGACATGTGCTGTCTCTTTTAAAACCTTTTAAAATCAGAGTATACTATACAGATGGAAAGATGTGTGTGCCGTAAATATACAGCTTCCTGCATCTTCCACGCAACCAATACCCAGATGAAGGAAAAACATTATCAGCACCCCAGGAAACTCCAGAGCCCATGCTCTCCATTAGTACCTCCTTAGGGTTGGCCATGATCCAACTTCTAACACAAGAATTATTTTATTTTTGAACTTAATATAAATAGAAGAATACTATATATGTACATATATATATGTTCCATTTTCAACATTGTATGTGTTGAAATTATTTTACTTTTGAACTCAATATAAATAGCATAGTACAATACATATATACTTTGGGTTCCATTTCCAACAATATATTTGTGGAATTCACTTGTGTTGTCATGTGTAATTGTAGTTTGTTCATTCTCATGGCTGTATAATATTCCACTGGGTGACTATACCAAAATGCACTTATCCATTCTATTGCTTATGAACACTTGGGCAGCTTCCAGTTGGTGCTATTATGAGCAGTGTTGCTCTGAACCTTCCTATATGTGTCTTTTGGTGCACATATGTGTGCTTCTGTTGGGTGTAGGCTTGGGACTAGACTTGCTGGGTCGGAGGATACTTATGCTCAGCTCTAGCAGATGCTGCAAGCAGTTCTTCCAAGATGCCTGTACCTGTTTATATCTTACCAGCACTACGTGGGAGTTCTGGTTTCTCCACATTTTGGCCAATGTTTGGCATTTTCCATCTTTTTTCATTTTGCCACTTTGATGGGTGTGTAGAGATACTGCATTATGGTTAAATTTGTACTTCCCTGATGATTAAGGGAATTGAACACCTTGCCTATTTATTGATTACTTGGATGTCATTATTTTGAAGTCTTCCATTTTTCTACTGGATTATCTATCTATTCCTTATTGACATGTAGAAGTTCTTTATGTATTGTGGGTACAAATCCTTTCTTGGATATATGTATGCAAATATCTGTTCCCATTATGTGGCCTGTTTTTGTCACTCATAGCGGTGGTGTTTGACAATATCCAGTTCTCAGATGTCTTTTGTTTGACTTATACATTTTTTTCAATTCAATTAGTTGCTAATGTTTAATGAACAAAATTTCCATTTTCATGGATTTTCAGAATAAGATAATCAACAGTGAACATTTACTAGTTGCTTTATGTGTCCTTGTATACCTTGCTCATTCAATTTTCGCATCAGTCTAGTTTTAAATTGGAAAAATAAGGCTGAGAAAACTTGAGAGACTTTCCAAAGTTAGGAAACAGCAGAGACAAGATTCATGCCCAGCTCTTCCCACACCGGAGCTTGTGTGCTGTGATCTCTGTCATACCACAAAAGATACCAATTAATATCCCATAAACAAAACCCAGTTCTCAGATCAGATGTCTTTTGTTTAACTTACACAATTTTTTCTTTCCTTTTTTTTCTTTTTGAGACAGAGTCTTGCTCTGTCACCCAGGCTGGAGTGCAGTGGTATGATCTCAGCTGACTGCAACCTCCACCTCCCTGGTTCAAGCAATTCCCCTGCCTCAGCCTCCTGAGTAGCTGGGATTATAGGTGTGTGCCACCACACCCAGCTAATTTTTTTGCATTTTTAGGAGAGATGGGGTTTTAACATGTTGGTCAGGCTGGTCTCAAACTCCTGACTTTGTGATCCGTCTGCTTTGGCCTCCCAAAATGCTGGGATTACAGATGTGAGCCATTGCACTTGGCCACAATTTTTTTTTTCTATTGAATTAGATGCTAATGTTTAAAAATTCAAAGTAAAGATTTCCAACTTTTCTTAGCAAATTGTAGGATCTGGCAACGCTGGTCTCATTTTCCCACAAGTCACCCCAGATTGCTGGAGCTGAGTAGTTACTGTTCCTGGGTACCTGGGTTCTAGTTTTCCATTTGAGAGATGCTGTGTACAGTTGTTTATGCCTAGTCAGCTTCAATCATTTTGTTATCTGCCTGGCTCCTGTGGGCATGGAATTTTTAACCCTGCTACTGTTTCCCTTAAACGGCATAATTCTTTTTCTTTCTTTGTTTTTTTCATGCTTACTTTAATTCATTCTGCCCTTTCTTCCTTCATTTTCCAAGTATCTAGACTCAGTGCTCAGGCTCCTGGTCCACCTCTCTGGCTGATAACATTTTTAGGGGTAGACAGAATATTCAACTGTTTATATGGATAGTTAGAAGAGTCTTTCACATTATCCTGCTTCTTCCTTTGAGGGACAAAGGCATCGTATCTCTGTAAATGTAAACGTTTTCCTGAGAGAAGTCACAAAGTACTCCAGTAAGCTTTAACTTATCAGATGGGCTCCTTAAGCACAGGCCTAAGAGGTAATGGGAGAAATTCGTAAGTTGTGTGAGTGGAGAGAGTAGTTAGGGAAATCTGTCTCTGAACGATTGAATGCCTCAGTTGAGACACTGTGGTGGTACAACTTCAGAGTTGGAAGAAAGCAAGAAAACAGGGGAGGGCAGGGCTGGGGGAGTGAATGATGGTGGCAGTGGTGGTGTTGGTAATGGATGGGTAGCCATGCGTAGTCCTGTCTAATTAACAAATTTGTCATTGACATGTCTGATGCCCAACCACTTTCTTTTCTTCTCTAAATCCTTCCTAGAAGTCAGTATAATGTGGAAGTTAAAAGCTGGAATCTTATTAGACTTGCTCGATTTGAATCTTGTCTCTGCATCTTACCAGCTGTGCAACTTAGGGTTAGTGAATGTTTTTGTACGTCAGTTTTCTCATCTATAATTTAAGGATAATAATATACTACCTTGTAGGGCTGTGAGAACTAAAAAGTAAGATAATATTTGTAATTTCCTTAGAACACAGCTTGGCAATTAGTCCTCAATACACCTCAGTTACTTTTGCTGCTATTACTATATTGACATGGAAGGGTTAGATGAAAAGATAAAATTCTTGCTCTGCCATGTACTAGCTGTGCGACTTTGGACAAGACTATTTGACCAGGAATCTTCAGTTTTCTCACCTCGAAAAGATGTTGCGAGAATTAGAAGTGCAGTCAAGCAAGATGATCAAGATGAAAGCATTAGGGAAGTTTGTGTTCGTTACCTCTTATCTCTCTCCTACATTTTCCCATCATTTTTCGTCTTTCATAGATAATGTAGAATAGTGAAGAACATAAGATGAGCCCATGAAAAGATAACTAACTTGAGCACATCATAATGAATAAACAAGAACTGTACTGACGTTCCTAATATTGGTAATTTCCGTCTTATCTATTATTTGCTTGATTAGTTTTATTGATCCTTTCAAACAACCAGTTTTTAGTTTCACTGACTTTTTTCTATTAATTTCATTGATTTATGCTCTAGTCTTTACTATTTCTTTCCTTCTGCTTGCTTTGGGTTGAATTTTACCCTTTTCCCTAAAGTACAAACTTTGATTACTGTTTCAAAACTTTCTTGTTTTTTAATACTTTACCTAAAGTACAAACTTTGATTACTGTTTCAAAATTTTCCTGTTTTTTTCCATGCATAGTTTGAACAGGATCCTACAAATCTTGATATTTTGTTTTTTAATTTTCACTGCATTGAAAATATTTTCTAATTTTCTTTGTGATTTCGTCTTTGATCTATAGGTTATTTAGAAGGATGTTGTTTAATTTCCAAATATTTAGGTATCTTTTTTTCCCAGATTCTTTCTGGTACTGATTATTAGTGTAGGGGGGAAATACAATTCCTCCTCAACCCTCATACATCTGTAGTTGAGACAGATCAGGTAACAAGACACGAATTAAGAAGAGAAAAGCAAGGCACAATTGACAAGAAAATTTCATTATTGATATGGTATACACCATTTTAACATAATAACCAAAATTATGACTGACAGCATTATGCCAAGACATATTATACTTTTAGGAATTTCATACAACTTTTGGAACACATATTAATAATATGCCCATATAATTCAAAGAAGGTTAAACACCATTTCTTATTTGACAATACTTTCCATGTAATTTAACATATCAAATAAGCCTATTTTAATTGTTATTTTTTATGGATCTTTTGAGAGTTTTGGGTCTCTGTGGGATGTCCAAAAGTTGGTTCAAGTTCCAAAAGACTTAATTTTGAATTTGATTTTAGAAAATATTTGTCAAAAATACCAAAAGTTTAAAACACTTGAGTAAATAGTATCAGAAGTTACTATGTCATTCATTTAACCAGAATGACAATTAAAAGACTTCACGGTAAATGCAGAAAGTGACATAGCTGTATGAAAAACCTTAGCTCTTTTACTATTGAGAAGACTCAGTTTTCTTAATTAAAGACCTAATAAAAGACAACATGAAGCACAATAAATTATTTTGGTAAGACACAAAGTTTTGTTTAACTTAAAAGGTGAAGAAAAAATTTTCACTATCTCTTATCAATACTCCAAGAAAATCTTGACATTTTAAAGGAAAAGATCAAATTCTAGTTTTGTATCAGTATACTTTTGATATTAAGGCTCATTTTAATACCTTTATAATAAATTCATTCAATTTTAGCCAGTTTGAGCACAAAAGATTTTCTTTCACTTTCTATCTCTTCCCAACGTTCTATCATCACTAAGTTTTATCTATATCCTTTCTTCCTTCATTCATTCTGAAACTACCTTCAAGTAACCTCTAAACTAGACAAAATTTCTCTTTGTTTAACATAAACTCAACATCCTTATACCATTTAACATCTTTCATTTTATATTTGCATATAGTGTTGTTTCTTATTATTTTATGTATTAATTAGAAATTTTAACTCTTAGTAACCTTATTTTCTAGTGAAAACCTAAGAAGTAAACAGTTTCAAATTATTATATAACATAAATACACATTTCATAATTTCTAGAAACATATGCTTCCTCTTAGAATAATTTTTCAATGTCAAACAGGATATATTTACTAACAGACCCAAATGTTTTAGTTCCTTTGTAATAAGAAGCCAAAAGTAGGTAAACTTAAACCTTATGTTCAGCGATTAATGTTTCAGTGTTTTCCTTCACTTGGAAATGATCTAGATATGCAATGAATATCCATCATTTAATTTAACTTAGCAACACCCTAAGAATGTAGTTACCAAAGTGATTTGAAAAACATTTAAAGTAAACATATTGCAAAACAAACTTCTTATTTAAAAATACATTTATAAAATTTTATTCCACTTACATCTATTTAATTTACTCATTCTTAACAATTATGCTTGGATTATGCATGAAAATTTCATAAAACGTCAGACAAAGCTAACCATTATCTCAAGTTATTTTCCTGTTAACTATTTTTACAGCACAAACTTTCAGACAATTATTGGCAAAGCAAGATCTCTGAAGTTAAATACATGTTTCTGTTTTGTTTTGTTTTGCTTGCTATTAACTCAGAAGACAGAGCTGTTCTCATTAATCTAACAATATTAAACTAACCTTATTTACCAAAGAGCACGCAAGTCATGTAAACTTAAAAAAAATTGGGGTTAGTTTCTATGGTTCTAGCAATTTTAGGAGCATTTAATTTATATGAATACTGATTTATCTCTATACCCAATCTTAATATAACTTTTTAAAAGGGATTTTATACCTTGTAAACATAACATACAGAGATGAACACTTGCATAAACATGGGAACATATAGACAAACACAAAGAAATGTTATAGTTTTCATTTTAAAATTTTAATGATAAGACAGGTACAATAATATAAAGCTCGCTAGCTTATGAAAGGGTAGTAGGATGCAAATTGTGTTTTTGCCTGTGGGACAAGTTAAGGTTACCTGCTTAGATGGCCAAACTTTGTAAAACCAGTATTTGTGAAGAATATGTTAAAAATTGTCATTTGCCCTGGCTAGGTAATCTTATGGGGGCTGTGGACTAAATTCGGGTTATAGGAGTTTTCATAGCTGTTTGATTTTTAAAATAAAAAGCCTCTTCTTTCTCCTTTCTTCTTTTTTTTAGTCTCAAACGGGTGTAGACATTGTTTTAGTTAACTCCTTAGATGTTTACATTTCAGAGACATGGTAAGATTTACAATTCCAAAGGACTGGAAAAAAATGTAGGTTTTCTCTAAGTAGGAGTTTTGGGTGCATATTTGCTTACTATCAGAGATCGAGGTTAACTTTTCAAGTTGTTTTCTCCTTAAGTGTAGGACAGTGTAAGGATTTTTTTTCAGTGGGGGGTCCAAAATTTGGGAAGTCCTGAAGCCGATGAATTTTTATTAGAGCCCCACGGAAGTAAGAGGAGTGTTAAGGTAGAGCAGAGCCTGCCAGGCTGCAAGTCGCCTCAATCTGCGTCCAATTTATTTCCTGGCTGTCAACTTTTACACAAGTAACCTGTATACCCTTGGTCTAGAGATCAGGCAAAAACGCTTTTTGTAAATCTTGCATGGAAGTTAAAGCAAGCAGTTGAACGTTTAAAGGATTTTCTGGATAAGTTGGAGGAGTTTTAGGTGTTAAAGAAATCTGTTGAGGGAATGGGACCCGATTTTGAGGAGAGGGGTTTAAGCTAGGGGCCCAGATATCCAAAAGAGCTTCTGAGGGGCCAGGGCCAGGGAGTTGGAGATAAAGGGAGGTAAAATTAGGTGGAGTAGGAGGATTTATACTGGGTGTGTAATTTGACTTTTGCTTTCATTTCTGCTCTTTAATCTTTTTTACCAGAGCCTCTAAAAGCTAGCATTTACACTCTTCCTTGTCCTCTTTTCAATTCGATTTTACCATAGGTACCATTAAAACATTGATTAGGATGAGAGATCTCCAAAAAATTTCTTTCTAAAATATAAAGGTTGAAACAAGATTCTATTCACTGTTCTTACCTTTAATCCTTCCATCAAAGTGTAGACAGAGCTCTCATTTCCCTTTGTGTTTTATGTCACAGGCTTTCGAGAAATGAAATACATTGCACCTTGGTAGATTACATTTTTCTCCTCAGGCATGCATAATCAATATTATCTAAGGGAAAATTGATTTTTAGAGGCTTAACTGGTAATTCACAAACTTTATAAACTTGGAATAAAAAATATAATGAGTTGGTAAATTTTGTTTTCAAAAGAAATCATTTTTATTATAACAGTGATTAATTAACAAAGTAGAAAACATTTAAATGCAAAAAGAAATGAAGAAATAATGGTGATGGTGTTTGAGAAATGGTGATTGAGAAAGCACACTTTAAATAGTGAATTGCCTTTTAAAGGAATTAATAGGAAAATGTCTCTTTCTTGTCATCCTTTTCACCATTTCTGATACTCTCTGTTTCTTTGTGTAGATCCAAATTTCTATGAGATTACATTTCTTTTGCCCAAAGAGCTTTCTTTAACGTTTTTTACAGTTCATATTTGCTGGTAACAAATTTTCTTGGCTTTTACTGCCTAAAATAGACATTGTTTTGCCTTCATTTTTGAAAGGTGTTTCATTGATATTCTTGCCGTACTTTAAGGCAGCATTCCCCAACCTTTTTGGCACCAGGGATCAGTTTTGTGAAAGATAATTTTCCACAGACTGGGGGCAGGGCGAGGATGGTTTTGGGATGAGATTATTCTACCTCAGATCATCAGGCGTTAGATTCTCATGAGGAGTGCACCACCTAGATCCCTCCCCTGTGCAGTTCACAATAGGGTTCATGCGTCTCTGAGAACCTAATGCCACTGATGATCTGACAGGAGGCAGAGCTCAGGCGGTAATGCTGGCTCGCCCTGCTGCTCACCTCCTGCTCTGTGGCCCAATTCCTAACTGGCCAAGGACAGGTATTGGTCTGTGATCTGTGGGTTGAGGACCCCTGCTCTAAGGTGTCACTTTATTATCTTTTGGCTTGCATAGTTTCTGCCAAAAAATTGGCTATAAATTCTACATAATAACTTTGATCTTCTGTTCTATCTTACCTCCTTACCCTACAAGCTTAATTAAAGATTTTCTCTTTCTATCTTTGGTTTTCTGAAATTTGACTATGATGTATCTAAGCATGTGGGGATTCATTTTGTTTTTGTATTTATTCTTCGTGGGGTTCTTTGAACATTGTCGATGTGTGTTTTGTTGTTTTTTTGTAACTTTTGGAAAATTCTTAGCCATAACATATTTAAATAATCTTCTCTCTTCTTTCTTTTATCCTTTTGGGTCTCTAATTATATGTGTGATAGATCCTTTGATATTGTCCTGCAGCTCTTAAATGCTAGATTTGTTTTTCCTCACTCCTTTTTCCCTTTGTATTTTCTTTTGATACATCTTTTGTAGTAGATTCTGCTTTAATATATTAATTAGAGTTATTAAAAAAATCCCTATTGCATCATGCTGACATCCAAATCAAGCTTAGCTTCATTGATTGCCTTATTTCCTGACAATGGCATTTTATTTTATTTTATTAGTACCTTATAATTGTTTATTGAATGCCAAACATTGTGTATAAAATGACAGTGGAAACTGAGGTAAAAGTATTTATGCCTCTTCCATTCCATCAGGTCAGTAGTGAAGAGGATTGAGTCAATCTAGTTGAGTGGGATTTCGTTGTTTGCAAGAATCACCTTCAGTGTACCACAAATTTCAGATTCCTTCAGTGATAGCATGATATTGCCTTCTGCTTTGTGTGAGCCCTGGAATGCTGAAAATTTGTCCTCATTGTTTCTTTTTCACTCTGAGATTTCAGCAGTCCTTGCATGCCTGTGCTACAAAGGGGTCTTTCTCCATGCCTGTCCCACTACCCTAGCATCAGACTGTTGATATTTGTTGCTCAGTGATAAGTGGAGCTTATCACTTACTTGTAAGTGGGGCTGTGGAGGGAAACAGGGAGGTTTTGTTCTCAGACCTATCTCAGTCTTAGGCAGGCTCTGTGCACTTGAGCCTCAGAAATGAGGCTTTCTTTTTTTTTTTTTAATTGTATTTGGACTCTGGGGTACATGTGCATGTCCTGTATCCTGCAGGATTGTTGCATAGGTACATACATGCCATGGTGGTTTGCTGTCTCCATCCACCCACCACCGTCGCCTACATCAGGCATTTCTCTTGGCATTATCCCTCCCCATCCTCCCCACACCACCTGCTCTCCCTCCCCTCCCCTCCCTTCCACCCACTGCACCTAGCCCTGTGAGTGTTGTTCCCTTCCCTGTGCCCAAGTGTTCTTATTGTTCATCACCTGCCTATGAGTGAAAACATGTGGTGTTCGGTTTTCTATTCTTGTGTCAGTTTGCTGAGAATGATGGTTTCTAGGTTCATCCATGTCTCTACAAAGGACACAAACTTGTTTTATATGGCTGCATAGTATTCCATGGTGTATATGTGCCACATTTTCTTTGTCTAGTCTATCATCGATGGGCATTTGGGTTGGTTCCAGGTCTTTGCTATTGTAAGCAGTGCTGCAATGAACATTCATGCACATGTGTCTTTATGATAGAAAGATTTATAATCCTTTGGGTAGATACCCAGTAATGGCATTGCTGGGTAAATGGAATTTCTATTTCTAGATTCTTGAGGAATCACCACACTGTCTTCCACAATGGTTGAACTAATTTATACTCCCACCAACAGTGCAAAAGTGTTCCTTTTTCTCCACATTCTCTCCAGCATCTGTTGTCTCCAGATTTTTTAAAGATCGCCATTCTAACTGGTGTGAGATGGTATCTCAATGTGGTTTTGATTTGTATTTCTCTAATGACCAATGATAATGAGCAAGAAATGAGGCTTTCTTAGAATTCATGTACTCCTTCTGTTCCTCACAACTAAACTGTGCCTTTACTGGTAGGGATTCTTGGGTGGGAGACAGTTTCCTGCCCTTCCTCAGCAGTAATAGACTCCTAATTTGTAATTTTGCAGAATCTTGGGCCCAGGAGAGTTTCCAACCTTTCCACCAAGGTCTGTGTGTGCAACCCACCTCTGATGTCAGAAGTACTGGGTCTTTGCTTAGGTCCTAGAGTCAGGTCTCTTGTTCCAATTGTTTAAGGCTTCTGATTTGAATAAGAGATGATCCCAGTTAAAGGCTTAACTGGTAATTTACAAACTTTATAATCTGGGAATCAAAAATACATGAGTTGGTAAATTTTCTTTTTAGTAGAAATCACTTTTCATTATAAAAGTAATTTATTAACAAGGCAGAAAAATTTTAAAAATTTAAAATAATAAATGCACAAAGGTAGAAATAAAGAAATAAAGTGATATCAGCAAGATGGCAAAATAGAATGTCCCCAGGCCTCACCCTTTTACTGAAACACCTATTTAACAGCCATCTATATACAAAATATACCTATATGAGAGCTCTGGTTTTCAGGTAAGAGGTTGCAGAACCCCTGTGGAGCTCAAAACCTAGAAAAACTTCATTGAGAATGTAGGCTCATGCTTTCTGGTAGCAGACCCACCAACCATGGGCCTGGAAGCAGCCTTGCTCACTTGAAGACCTAGTGACAGCTCTGCCTGGTCACTGCTCATGAGGAACTCTGCCCATGTGCAGACCCTACAGGAACCTGGCTTCCCATGCCCCCAATGGTGTGACCACTTCCACAGAGCAGGGGACCTGGTGACAGATCCACCCACTCTCCCACAGACCCAGAGCAGCCCTGCTCATCTGCCCATGGACCCAGCAGCAACCTTGCCTGCTCATGGAGACAAAATGCAGCCCTCCCCTCATGCAGATCCCCATAGAATCTCTATCTGTGGTGCAGCAGCCCAGTCCTCTAGTAGATCTTGGAAGCAGGCCCAGCTGCCCACGTACCCAGCAGCAGGCCAACCCACCCACAGACTCTGATAACAGGCCCACCCATGGACCATGGAAGCAGATCCACCCTTGGACCCTACCCAGCTTAAGTCTGCCCACAGACTCTGTCTGCTGACCCTGGCAGCTGATTCACCCATAATCGCTGACCAGCATGACTGACGAAGGTCTTTGCCTGATGAAACCAGTCAGTAAGAACTGGAAGAGGTGACTGCTTTTCAAATGTGCAGACACCAGCTTAAGGTTACAGGGATCACAAAGAATCAGGAATACATGACACTACCTTATTAGGAACTGAAAAAAACTCCAGTAACTTACTCTAAATAAATTGATATCCATAATCTGGTTGACAAAGAATTTGAAATAATTGTCTTAAATGAGCTGCAAGAGAACAGACACCTAAACGAAATTAAGAGTATAACATGTGAACAAAATCAGAAGTTCAACAAACAAATAGAAATAACAGAAAAAGAGCCAAAGTGAAATCCTAGAACTGAAGAATACAATGACTGAACTAAAAAATGTAATATAGAACTTCAATAGCATACTTGGTCAAGCGGAAGAAAGAATCATTGTACTTAAAGACAGGTCACTTGAAATTATCCAATTGGAGGAACAGAAAAAACAGAAAAGTTGAAAAGTGAAGAAAGCCTAAGGACTTATGGGATACCATGAAGTGAACCAATATATGCATCTGGGAGATTCAGAAGAGAAGAAAGAAAGAGAAAGAGGAAGGAAGAATTTTCAAGGGAATAATTGCTAAAAACTTGCCAAATCTAGGAAGAGAAATGAACATCCAAATTCATGAAGTTTCAGTGTACCCAAATAAATTGAACCCAAAGAGGTTAACAGTGAGCCACCTTAAAATTGAATTCTCAAAAGTCAAGTAGAGAATTTTCAAAGCAACAAGAAAAAAATGACTTATCACAAACAAGGGAACCATGATAAGGCTACTAGTAGACTTTCAGCAGAAACCTTGCAGGCAAGGAAAGAGTGTGATGATAAAGTCGAAGTACTGAAATTTAAAAAACCTGCCAACTGAGAGTACTATGCCTGGGTCAAAGAATAAATCAAAAAGGAAATTAGAAAATATCTTAAGACAAATGAAAATGAAAGCACAACATATTAAAACTTATGAGATGCAGCAAAAGCAATACTAAAAGGAAGTTTATAGTAGTAGATGCCTACATTTAAGAAGAAGAAGATCTCAAATAATTAATTTTACATCTCAAGTAACTACAAAAGAAGAAAAAAACTAAGCACCAAATTAGCAGAGGGGAGAAAATAATAAAAATTAGAGATAAATAAATATAAAACAGAATATGAAAACAAAAACAAAAAATTGATGAAGCTAAGAGTTTGGTGACAAATGCTTAGTTACACTAACTAATGACAAAGAGAGAAGTTTCAAATAAATAAAGCCAGAAATGAAAGATGAGACTTTATACCTGATGTTACAGAAATGAAAAGGATTATGAGGACTTATGAACAATTATACACCAACAAATTGGTCAATTTAGTATAAATGGATAGAATGCTTAGAAACATACAATCTAACAAGATTGAATCAAGAAGAAATAGGAAGCCTGAACAGACCAATTACAAATAAGCAGATTCAAGCAATAATTAAAAAAACAAACAAAACAAAACTCCCAGCAAAGAAAAGTCGAGGAACAGATAGTTTCATGGATGAATCCTTCCAATCATTCAAAGAAAAATTAATACCAATACTTCTTAAAGTCTTCTAATAAAAAAAAAATAGGGAAAACCTACAACTTCTTTCTGAGGTCAGCACCACCCTGATGCCAAATCCAGACAGAGACACCACAAGAAAAGAAAACTATAGGTCAACATTCCTGATGAACATAGATGCAAAAATATTAAAAAAAATACTAGTAAATCAAACTCAACAGCACTTTAAAAGGATCATACCCCATGACCAAGTAGGTTTCTTGTTATACAAAGATGGTTCAACGTATGCTAATCAATAAATCAAGATAAAAATTGAACATCTCAATAGATGCAGAAAAAAATTGACAAAAATCAACACTGTTTACAATTTAAAACTCTCAACAAATTAAAAATACAAGGAACTGGCCAGGTGCAGTGGCTCACACCTGTAATCCCAGCACTTTGGAAGGCCAAGGCGGGTGGATCACCTGAGATCAGGAGTTCAAGACTGGCTGACTAACACAGTGAAACCCCATCTCTACTAAAAATACAAAAATTAGCCAGGTTTGGTGGCATGCGCCTGCAATCTCAGCTACTCTGGAGGCTGAGGAAGGAGAATTGCTTGAACCTGGGAGGTGGAGGCTGCAGTGAGCTGAGATCGTGGCATTGCACTCCAGTCTGGGCAACAAGAGCAAAACTCCATTTCCAAAAAAAAAAAAAAAAAAGAAGGAACTTACATCTCAACAAATTAGAAATTGAAGGAACGTAACCGTCAATGAATTAGGAATAGAAGGAACTAACATCAAGGCAATAAAAACCATTTATGAAAATCTCAAGCTAATATCATATTTAATAGTAAAAAAGTTTTTCTTCTAAGATCTGGAATAAGGCAAAAATAACCATTCTTACCTCTCACATTCAACATAGTAGTTGTAAAAAGAGCAATTAGGCAAGAAAAAGAAATAAAAGGCATCAAATTGAAAAGGAAGAAGTAAAATTGCATTAGTTTCTAGATGACATGATCTCATATGTAGAAGACCCTGAAGATTCTATTTAAAAAAACTTTTAGAAATAGTAAATTCAGGAAAGTTGCAGGATACTAAATCAACATATAAAAATCATTTGCATTTCTGTACACTAGCGACCTATCTTAAAAGAAAATTAAGAAAAAAGTCAGCCAGGTGCAGTGGCTCAGGCCTGTAATCCCACCACTTTGGGAGGCCAAGGTGGGTGGATCATAAGGTCAGGAGTTCGAAACCAGCCTGGCCAAGATGGTGAAACCCCATCTCTACTAAAAATACAAAAATTAGCCAGGTGCAGTGGCAGAGGCCTATAATACCAGCTACTTGGGAGGCTGAGTCAGGAGAATCTCTTGAACCCGGGAGGCAGAGGCTGCACTGAGCTGAGATCATGCCGCTGCGCTCCAACCTGGGCCACAGAAACTCCATCTCAAAAAAAAAAAAAAAGTCCTATTCACAACAGCATCAAAAAGAATAAAATACCTAGAAATAAGTTTAACCAAGAGGGCAAAAGATTTGCACATTGAAAACTATAAAACATTGATAAAAGAAATTAAAGAGAACATAAATAAAAGGAAGGTGTGAAGGGAAAATAAAAACTTGGGACCTCAATTCACTCTGGCAAAATGAGAAAAAATTAAGCTGAAAGCTGAGTGATGCAAGAAGTTGCCCTTCCTTTTGTTCCTAAGCAGATAGCCACAGATAACAGGGTAAATATCTCCACAGGCAGCTGCTCTACGTTCTCCTTATATTAAGTGCCGATTTGCTGAGCACAAGAGGAATAATTAATTGACTATTCTCCCACTGGCTCCTTTTCTCCTGCAACTTGTGAATGACCATACCCTCCCTCTTTCCCCTCTAGCCCACTAGCCCAATATTTCCCCTTTAAATACTGAAGCCCTTAAATTCTTCTTTGGAGAAAGTCACCAATAAATATTGAAACCCTTAAATTCTTCTCTGGAGAAAGACATAGACCATAGGCTGTTTCTGTGACTCCATGTTTTTTTCTTCCAGACCTGTCCTTAACCTTAGCAAAATAAACTTCTAAATTGATTGAGACCTGTCTCAGAATACATTTTGGTTTACAAAGTGTTTCCTGTGTTCATAGATCAGAAGAATCAATATTGTTAAACTGTTCATGTTCCTTACTCTTCAATGAATGATATTGGGAAAACTGGATATCCATATGCATAAGAATGAGTCGGACCTTTACTGTATACCGTACAAAAACTCAACTTAAAATGGATTAAAGACCTAAATGTAAAACCGGAAACAACAGAACTCTTAAAAGGAAACAGGGAAAAGAGCTTCTATGCATAGTAGTTTTGGCAATTATTTCTTAGATATGGCACCGAAAGCACAAGCAACAAAAGCAAAAATAAAGTAGGAATATATCAAACTAAAATGCTTCTACACAGCAAAGGAAACAACAGAGTGAAGGTCAATATGCAGAATGGGAGAAAATATTTGCAAACCATGTACCTGGCAAAGGATTGATATCCAAAATATATAAGGAACTTCTACAACTCAATAGCAAAGCAAAAAAAAAAAAAAAACCCACAAAAGAAATAGCCTGATTAAAAATTTAGTAAAGGACCTAAGTAGATACTTCACTAAAGAAGACATACAAATGACCAAGAGTTCTATGAGAAAGTGTTTAACGTCACTATTCATCAGGAAAATGCAAATCAAAACCACAATGAGACATCACTTTACACTTATTAGAATGCTATTATCAGATAACAAAAGATAAAAAGGTTGGTGCAGATGTCGAGAAAAGGGAACCCTTGTTCACTGTTGGTGGCAATGCAGGCACTGTGAAAAACAGTATGGAGGTTCCTCAAAAAATTAAAAATATAATGACCATTTGACACAACAATCCTCCTTTTGGATGTGTCTTAAGGAATTAAAGTCAACATCCTGAGGAGATATCTGCACTCCTATATTTGTAGCAGCATTATTCACAATTGCAAAAAGGTGTAAGCAACCCAAATGTCCATTGACAGATGCATGGATAAACAAAATGTGGACACACAATGGATATTATTCAGCCTTAAAAATAAGGAAATCCTGCCATTTTGAAACATGGAGAACATTATGCTAAGTGAAATAAGCCAGGCACAGAAGGACACATACTTCATGATCCCACCTCTATGAGGAATCTAAAACCACCAAACTCATAGATCCAAAGAATAGAATAGTGGTTAACAGGGCTGCAGAGAGGGAGACATGAGGAGATGTTGGGCAAGAGGTACAAAATTTCAGTTATGCAGTACATATATGCTCGGAGATCTGTATAATATAGAGCCTATAGTTAACAATACCGTATTGTATACTTAAAAATCTGCAAAGAGGGTAGATCTTCATTAATTGCTCTTAACACAGAGAAAAGAATTTTTTAATTAAACAAAACAAGGCTGAGAGCAAAAGGAAACTTGGAGGTGCTGGATAACTTTATGGCCTGATTGGTGATGTTCTCATGGGTATATACTTATCTGCAAACTCATCAAGTTGTATATGTTCAACATGTACAGCTCTTTGTTTGCCAATATACCTCAGTAAAGTGGCTTAAAAATAAAGACGTAAAAACCACCCATAAGCCCATCATCCAAAAAAACCATTACTAAGATTTTATTGGATTTCTTCTAGTAGTTTTTCAATAAGTGTGTGTATGTTGGTTTGCATACACCAGTATACATGCCCAAATATATAATCTATGTATTTCATTTAAATAAGCTATTTCCAAAAAGGTGTGTCTTCTTATGGGTTGAGTGCTACGGCACTTATGAAATGATGATGTGTTATTCATCTATGGTAAAGGTGCCAAAATGTATGGCATATTTTTAGTTTGCTGTTGGGGCTGGATTCTTTCTCGTGGCTATCTATTTCACATGAACAGCCAAGACAGGTGTGTGTATGTGATTCCAATGGAATGCACTTCATTTCAGAAAAGCTCAGTTGTCGATTCCTTGTGCTGAGGCCTCCCCTTCCCCGTGTAACCTCCATCTGTTTGTTTTCATTACAAGAGGAATGAATATCTATGTTGACCCATCCTTAGGCATGCAGCAAACAACAAACACATGATGTTCTTAATATGTGTTTCGTTTTCTTTTCTTTATTTTCCAGAAAGTATTTTGGAGAAAAAATTGGACTGTATTTTGCCTGGCTGGGATTATATACATCATTCCTCATCCCACCTTCTGTAATTGGGGTGATTGTGTTTCTTTATGGATGTGCAACAATTGAAGAAGATATTCCCAGGTAAATCAGTTTTAAAGAAAAAGGCTCACTTGCCATATGTTAATAATTTGGAGTTTCAACTTAGTAAAAGTACTTTTCACGTGCCTCCTTCCAAAGCCCTCACCCTCTATTATTCTCATTTGCTATGACATATGTAACTTTCCTCCAGAGACAGATCTAGGAGCTACAGATTCTGGGAATGGCTTCAGAGCCATGCTAGGTGAGGCCCACTTCCTCTTCTAGTCAAGCTCTTCTCCAGGGTAGGGGGATGTGTCTGATGTGGGCAGGGGGATAATTCCTGGTAAGAAAAATCATGCCAGAGAAATACTTTTTTCCTGTCTCTCTGCTTCATCACTTTTTTTTTCCTCTGGTTTGGGATGTGTGGAGAGTGACACTGGGTAGAAATCACATCTGTATGGTCAGATGCTGCTAGAATGAAGCATGCCGAGAAAGCAGGCAGCTCTAATGCTGAGGAAGGCACAGCCTCTGTTTCAAGAAGTCAGAAACTGCAGGGAGGGGTAGCCCCAAGGCAAGACTCTTGGAACGCCAACACGTAGAATCAACGCTAGTTTTTATGGGGAAGAGAGAACCCACAAAGGAAATATGGGTTGGGCATGGTGGCTCACACCTGTAATCCCAGTGCTTTGGGAGGCCAAGAAGGGAGTATCGTTGGAGTCCAGGAATTTGAGACCAGTCTGGGCAACACAGTGAGACCCTATCTCTCTAAAAAAAAAAATAGCTGGGCATGGTGGCACGCATCTATAGTCCCAGCTACTTGGGAGGCTGAGGCAGGAGAATGCTTCAGCCCAGGAGCTTGAGCTTGCAGTGAGCTGTGATTGATTGTGCTACTGCACTCTAGACTGGGCAAACGAGCAAGACCGGAAAAAAAAAAAAAGCAAAAAGAAAAGAAAAGAAGCACTTACAAACAGCATTCTTTAGACTGACAATGTTATATATTAGCTGTGTGACTGGACAGTTTGCTCCCTGAAGCTTAGGTTCTTGACTGTAAAATGGTAATCACAACGCCTACCTCAGGGTGTTGTGAGGTTTAAAGGAGACTGTGTCTGGCACAGAAAATTAATAAATAATTGTTGAATAAATCAAAATATGTGGAAATAGAATACAAGGGACAAAACAGACACTTAGTTAGTATTTAGAATTTAAACATCTTGCCATCTTCAGAATTGTGTCTGCAAATGGAAGCATGGTTAGTATGTTTTAATACACTTTTGGATGCAAGTGATGGAAATGCAACTTGAGCTAGATTAAGCAAAAAAGGGAATTTATTATAAGCATTCAAGGAACACTGGAATAGGGACTCCATTTATCTCCTGCCTCTGACTCTTTCTAGCATTGGTTGGTTTCACTATGTCTTTTATCCACTCGAATTAAACATTGCTGCTAGTAGCTCATGGATGTTACTCCTGAGAGCTTTATACTCGATTGGTCTAAGGTGAAAAAGTCCTATGACTCCATTTGACTTAGGTGGAGGCCCTGAACCAATTCATTGTGGCTAGGGGACAGGATAGCTTTGTACCAACATGATGTTCCTTCCATAGCCAGGTGGATGAGGACACTGGGTGGATCACTAGAGTTGGGGGTGGTAATGGGGGAAGTAATAGCCATTCTGAAGAAAAAGCCAAAAACTGCACATTTTATGAAAGGGTATGTGTGCATCAGTGGGCAGAAACCTGTTTTCTGGCTTACCTGCTTCCTGCCTGATGGTGCATACTCTGTAGAAATGGTCTTGCAAATCAAATCACCTGGAGCTGATATTGTCAGTAAGTAGAATAAAACTAAATCTATGTCAATCTATGCAAATGGTCTTGCAAATCAAATCAACTGAAGATTATATTGTCAGTATCTAGAATAAAGCTAAATCACTTGATGTAAGAGACAAGAGTTTATATATATTTTTGCATAAAACTCTAGTATCATTGTCAAGTTTTTTTTTTTTTTCAGGGAGAAGGGGAAAAGGAAGGGGGAAGAGGGAGAGAGACAGAGGGCAAGTGTTCTTGATTGGGACCTTTATCACAGGAGATGGGTTTTAGGGCTCTGCTTTCTCCAGAGCATCTAGCATGAGTTAAGAACTAATACTTGTGAAATATCTACCTTGTGCTGGGCATAATGCTCATAATGCTAGGTGATTGTTATAAACTAGTTTCTTTGATTCTGTAAGAGATTAATATTATACACTCCATAAATAGGCATTATTATTTCCACTGAACAGAGATTGAGAAACTGATGCTACATGAGGTCACATAAATTGTCCAATTTCAACAACTAATAGTTGTCAGGGCTGGGAGTTGAACTCTGTCACTTCCTGCTCCAAAGTCTTTGCTTTTTCTAATAAGCAGAGAAATTTTCCAGAGGGCTCATATCCTCCTCCACAACTCAGTAGCTTCACCTGAGCTTGCCTAGGTGTGTTCTAAGAAAACATGGCTTTTGGGTTTCCCTTGGAGATCTCTAGACATCTGGCCTCAGGTTGATCAAGGGTGGAAAACCTCATATTGTACATAGGGAACCAGTGCCAGTGCAGTGGGTGGGGCACCAGTGGGCTGGTTTGCATTCGGACTTAGAACTTCTGCCCCGGGTCCCCACATGGTAATACATGTGGCAGCAGCTACTACATCTGGAAAGGACGTGGTCTGCACATGCTGCAAAGATAGATGTTTACACACAGATGCACACACCCCACATTCACATACACTCATCCACGTGCAGGTGGATGTCTACACACACACACCCCACATTCACACACACTCATGCACGTACACGTGGATGTCCACACACACACACACCCCACATTCACACACACTCATGCACGTACACGTGGATGTCCACACACAGATGCACACATCCTACACTTACATACACTCATGCACGTACACGTGGATGTCTACACACAGATGCACACACCCCACATTCATATACACTCATGCACGTGCACATGGATGTCCACAGACAGATGCACACACCCTACATTTACATACACTCATGCACACGCAGGTAGATGTCTACACACAGATGCACACACTCCACATTCACACATTTATGCACATGCAGATAGATGTCTACACACAGATGCACACACCCCACATTCACACACACTCATGCATGTGCAGGTAGATGTCTGCACACATGCACACACCCCATATTCACATACACTCATGCATGTGCACGTGGATGTCCACACACAGACGCACACATCCTACATTTACATACACTCATGCATGTGCAGGTAGATGTCTACACACAGACGCACACTCTACATTCACACACACTCATGCATATGCAGGATATTTGAGTGTAAAGTGCAGTTGTTACTGCAGATGTGTCACACTGCCTGTCAGTGTGGATAGTGTTCTACAACTGTGGATATAACAACAACCACTGGTGGGTTGTGGAGTCAATTTAATGGGCTTTTAAGTGGATTAGAATAGGATGGGATAAGATAGGATAGAGTGAAATAAATATTAGTATTCCTTATAAGAAGGATGCGTAAGCGTTGCTTCGTGAGATTTTGTTTTAGTTTTATAAGTGTGCTTGTGAGAGTGAGGGTATGTATTTGCATACTGAAATCTGATGTCACAAGTTGTTTTAACTGTAGGTCATGGTCAAAAAAGTTTGAAATTGCTATAGAATTGAAGTTTTGCATGTTGGTTTTTCAGACTCAGGATGAGGTTTGGCAAATCAGGAAGGTGTAAATACCAGAAAAAAATAAACATTTTAATAGATTTATTTAAAAACCAAGTAACCTTCTTTTTTTGTTTGTTTTGTTTTGATTTAAGATGGAGTCTTGTTCTGTTGCCCAGGCCAGAGTGCAGTGGTGTGATCCTGGCTCACCACAACCTCTGCCTCCTGGGTTCAAGTGATTCTCCTGCCTCAGCCTCCTGAGCAGCTGGGACTATAGGTGCCTGCCAGCACACCTGGCTAATTTTTTTATTTTAATAGAGACAGGGTTTCACCATATTGACCAGGCTGGTCTTAATTTCCTGACCTCATGATCCACCTGCCTCGGCCTCCCAAAGTGATGGGATTAAGCAGGCATAAGCCACAGAGCCTGGTCAAAAAAACCATTTTTTAAACATAATTTAAAATTCATCAGAAGTCCAACTTCTGTGGGTCTATGAAAACTCTCAAAATACCACTCCTCATAAACAGAGGGGTATTCTCTAAAACCAATATTGAATCTAAATAATCACATACTCTAAGGGTGTGTGTCTATCAGCCACTCATAACTGTGATTTTGTCATCAAGCCTAAAATTTACTATCTCTCACTTTTTAAATAAAACCTTTTTAATTTGAAAAATTTTAGATTAACAGCACAGGAACTTGCAAAGAGGGGCCCAGCGTACCCTTCATCTAGTTTCCCTTGATGGTTATGTCTTATGTAACTACGGCACAATATCAAAACCAGAAAACTGACATTGATTAGGTGGAACTTTAAATGGTAGCTTTGATTTCCAGTAATTTCACTTTGATATGTGAGATATAAGCATAAGCTTGTAAGCAGTCCTTCCATGTGTGCATGATACCTCTACAGAACTTCCCTCTTTCTACTCACCAGGGGATTTGTTTCATTTGTTAAGCACTTACATGAACAGAGAAGATTATGACATTATTTTTAAAGCTGATTAATCGAAACCATATTGAAGAAAGATTGGCTACTTTGGGTCTGAGACCTTAATCGCAGCTGTTTAGTCTGAATTTCCTGAATGATTGCCTCTTTGTACCTTCTCCTGTTGTGCTAACAGGGTTCTGAATCACCTAATCCGTGAGCAATGATTCACCCTGAAGAACGTTGCTCACTTTAGGGTCTTGGTTCAATGGACTGTCAAGCCATTTATCAAGCTTCTTATGCTTTCTTGAGAAAATAATAAATTAAAGGAATACACCATTGAATTTATAGCCACCGTTACTTCTCACTAGAAACCTGTGGATTGTGCAGCTTAGTGAGTACCCTAGACCTGATTTCCATTCTCGGCAGGCTTCCCTCATCATTCAGCCTGTCTAGAGGCAGCCTCTCTCAGCAAATACAAAGTCATTTTGATGTCATTCTGAGCCAGAATTTCTCTAGAATTCTGTTAAAATTGATTACATCAAAAACCCTCCAATACATATATAAAGCATTCTGACTTCACACTTAAATGATTTGAGGAGAATCTGTGCCATGGTGGCTGCCATCTTGTACAAATGATGGATAGTTGCCTGCACTCTAATTTAGAAACCAATAATTTGCACAGCACTTAGGTTTCAAAGTGCTTTGCACCTGCCTGGGTGCTAATATGTTTTTCATGCCTGACCTTTTAGCATTGACTAGTTTCAACTAGGATTCAGTTGACTAGGTTTCTATCTCTCTTTAGTCCATGCCTACAAAACAAAAAACAAACAAACAAAAAAACAACCCTGAGTTAAATGAAGTCCCTAACACACAAACTCTAAGAGCAGCATTGAGGAACTCATATGTTCTTGCACGTGACTTAAAAGCCAGTCTTTTACTAGAATTTATACAGACAAGTGATTTTCTGTGTAAATCTGTTTTTAAGGGGTACTTTCCTCTCTGAAAGTAGCAACTCCCTCTTAACTACATAGCGAACACAGGTCTGACCCAGAACACTTAAACTGGCCTCTCTAGTCACCAGGAAGAACATGCCCAGGTGAAACTAGCACAGCTGAATGTATTATTAAGATATTACTATTTAATATTTTCGATGTGGATGAGTCATTTTTATTGACCTTTGCCAGTGGAGAGCTTAGCAGCGAGTCAGTGGGGGAACTGGGATTTATCCTCAGAGACCAAGACTTTCCATTCTCTCACACAGAAGGCCTTTCCCTCCTGTGGACTTAGTAGCTCATTAAAAACAGAAGCCTAGAAACTGGGACTTGACAGAAAGTGACAGCCCTCAGTGAATCTCCCACCCTTCAACTTCTTCATGAAGGGAGAAATAGACCCAGGCATTCCTTGGACTTCACAGGTTTCATCTGAGCACTGGCTTTAGCACCCAGGGCACCGGCTTGCTCACCCTGGCAGTGGCTCCCACTTGTGAGCCATGCTCTGTAGCACCCTCTGCTGCTTCTTTCTGTGGGAAACACAGCTGTGGTTCTCATTGCTGGATCTCCTGCCTACCCATCACCGTCTCCAGCTTCCCTGTAAGAACAGCCAATGCTTTGCTTTCATGAAATATTGAGTTATCCACCCTTTCCCCATGAACCATGAGCTTAACCATCCTCCCATCTCCCCAGGAGAATATTACACAACAGAGGGATGAGTTCATTCATTTTCCTATCAGTGTATGGCATAGAGGGTTATTGGGAAAGCCAGTCAGGGCTGGTAATTCTTTGGTTCTTATTTCCAAGCATTTATATGAGCCTAAATCTGTTGATTCAGCTAGTCAGCTAATGAATGGAATTTCAAATATATTCTTCAGCCCATTAAAGGGAAATAACACTAAGAACAGGTTGGAATACAGGCCACTGGAGATGATTTGGTTCATGCTCCAAGTATCAAAGAATCTAGACCTCGGAAGACTTTGCCTTGCTCTTTCATTCTCTCTAATCTTATTTCATGGTTATAATAATTCTTATTAGGTTGAGGTTATTATTCTCCATTCTACAAGTGGCTATACAGCTCATGCTCTTAGAAAAGGGCTTTCCACCCAGATCTACTCCATTCTTCCCCACGTAGCTTCTCCTTCTAGAGATGAGAGCATGTGTAGGTCTAGCCACACACTTGTGTTTGTTTCTACTTGGGACCAGTATCACCTGTTTGTGAGACAGCCAATAGGCTTTACAAAAACAGCCTGGACTGAGCCTCAGGCTGTGATTTATTCACAACCGTTGACGCTTCCCATTCCACCAACCTCATGGACGCAACATGTTCTGAAGGGACTTTATGGGACATAATTTAATGCCTGGTATCTCTGACAGATGTCACTCACTTTCCAGGACACGTGTAGTGACAGGGAGCCCCATATTCAGTCTTTTTGTTGTCGCTTTTGGACAAAATATGAGTAACACTCTCCAGGTGAAGAATCCAATGCTAACTTCCTTAACATTCCTTACTTATGGAGTTGAAAAACTCAACCGTAGATTTGGAAATAGGAGCTATGTGGAGATGTTTTTTTCTTGGAGTGGACCATGCTTGAGCTCCACCTACCCAACAGCCTCCATCTATTGCAGCAGAGAGATGTGTGACCAGCAGAATGTCTTCACCATGTGTCCCCTGTGCGACAAGTCCTGTGATTACTGGAACCTCAACTCAGCCTGTGGGACTGCGCGGGCCAGCCACCTGTTTGACAACACTGCCACCGTCTTCTTCTCCATCTTCATGGCTCTGTGGGGTATGTGGCCATCACCAGGCTTGCTAATATGGGTGGTTCCTTTAAACGGGTACAACGACGAAGCTCTAAAGCTCATCCCCTTCAGGTTATTTACTTTTGCATTTTTCCTTCCTATCCCAAGAAGTATTTTAAGGATAATACCTTTCTCTTCTTTACTCATATGCATGAATAGAATCAGGAATATCCTTCATGTCTTTATCTGTTTTCTCTCAGATGTAGTCATGCTAACCATGTACTAGCTCCATGTATGATTTATCATAATTTGAACCAATGCATGTTTCAAAAACCCCTAGCACGCCTGTAAGACTCCTCTACGTACACTGACTTAGGTGAGCTTATAGATATCACGTAGCATAATACTTAGAATGGCGGAGTGACTGCTGTGGTCAGAGTGTTGGCTCATGGTAAAGGTGGGCTGAGATTTGCTTTCCTGACTCCAGCTCAGTGTTATTGTTAGGACACCATAAGTATAGACTGTAGATATTTTATTTAATGCCAGAGTCATGCTTTCAGTATTCCCACCAAAGGGATTTGTGAAGGAAAAAATAGTTTCTTCATTTTTCTCCTCTTCCCTTCCTCCCGTAGTATGGGGATAATAAACTTGCTCTGAGCCATAGCTATCTGACTGTAAACACATACAGACACACACCGACTCTCTCTCTCTCTCTCTCTCTCTCTCTTTCTCTCTCTCTCTCTCTCTCCTATTCTCACAAGCTGGACTAACGTGGAATAACTACCCTATGGTAACTGAGCATTTCTAAGAGGACACACACATGAGTATTAGAAAAGGGACCAAGTCAACGTGTTTCAGCCCATCTGAGTAGCCACCTGCTCCTTTACTCATCACTGAATGTGCAGGTCCATGGTTTGCATATTGGATCGCAGACTGGCTGGACCATGGTCTTGCTGCCATGGCTGCTTGATTTATTACTGACTCCATGCGACCCGGAGGATATGCCAGGATGGGTCCTGAGTCACACGTCCCTGAGAGTATGAAGAGAAGGAGGAGAGGGAGAGGCCTGTTCTCAGTGGTTCTTAAGAGAATTGGAACACAACCTTCCTCCATTCCCTGTGGGGACCTTCACTTGGGTGGAGACAGAACTTGACTGGAAAGATTCCTGTATTGCTAGCCACCAAGAAAAATGTCCAGGGTACACTCTATTCTCTATAATCAGGGAGAGCAGTTGCGTCCCAGGAGCTCATGGGCAGTGTTCAGCCCATGGAGAGTTGGAGCAGGGAGCAGAGAAAATCGAATTCTGACTGTAGAGTCCTGGAACTGTTCCCAGCAGGGGCCTTTAGAGCACACTGAAGTTGGGACCTGTTGCCTGGGAAGTCACTGGCAGCTCCGTGTCTCCTTATCAACCAGGAGCATCGTGGAATTACCCCAAGATCCACCCAAACTGATTTGGAACCCGGAATACCTATTTATTTTTTGATATATTACAACCCTAATTCCCATAATTTGTCTTGCAGGTAATTACCACCACTGAGTAGCTGAAGCCTAATAACTCCAGGTCTATGATCCTTCAAGAACTTTCTTGGGACACATAATCCCCTGTTGTAGAGAAACTTGGTTTTCAATTGTACTTTCTAGTTTCAAGTTCCAACAACTGCCTCTTCTCTTCCCTCAACAGCTGTAATGAACAGCTACCTCCCACCTCTTCTGAACTCCTTAGTCATTTCCTACCCCACCCCTGGACCCACTGTCTTCCTCACATCACAGTGCAGGGAAAGTACCCGGGGGTGGGATCACACCAGAGCTTCCTGGCACAGGGTAGGACTTGGTTTTGTTTGTTGACAGCCTTGCTGTGCTTTATGTGATTGTGTTTTCAGTTCCAGCAGCCAAGAGCCCTTAGGCAAGACTGTCTACAAATTACAATTAAAAATAATAGTAATGCCTCTCATTACCATGATTATTATGATTAGTGGTGCTGTGCTGTGGGCCTGGGCCAGGGCCCAGGCCTGCCAGGGATAAAGCTGGGAAGAAATGGCTCTACACAGAGAGCAGCTTGGGCTGTTGGTGGCAGGGAAAAGGTGGTGTAGAGTCAGGAGGTCTTGGGAGATACCAGTCGGCAGGACCTGAGTCTGTTGGAGTCTTCAGACCCAGCTCTGACTTCAAAGTGCAGGGAACATTGAGAAAGAGAGTGAAGTCCTACTGAAAAGGGAAGGAAAGAGGCAGACTTTCTGAGCTATTTTCTGAATAGATGTTAACTGACCTAGACAGACCTCATATGTGTCTCAGTTCTGTTCCTTCCCAGCAGGGGATCCCATAGAGGATAAACGTGAACCTAGCTCTGTGTCACTAAAGTCAATGCTTTTGACCAAGGTGCCCAGTTACCTTGGGCAGATGACTTAATCTTTGAGTACTGTTGTCCTCATCTGTAAATTGAGACAAATAATACCTACTCAACAATGTTCTTGCGACAGGTGAATGAGGTATGTGTGCAGAGCATGTGACGTGGTCCCTGGCATAGATGTGCACCCAGAACTGGGAGCCACTCTCCAGCAGTATGGTGGCCCTCCCTTGCCCTCACAACTTATCTTTTCATGACTCTGTTGCCTCTCTCATCTTTCCTGCAGTCTGACTTTCTCCCTTCAAGGAGACACCAGTCGGTCAGGACTCTGGGCACTGCTGTATGCACAGCCCTCCTCAGGTACCAAGGAAGGACCAGTAGGAAGAGGAGAGACTTTCCACCATTCTTAGCATCCCCAGGCCAATGCCAGTGTTGGGAGGTCAGAATACACTCACTCCAGAAAAGCCTCAAATCCAAGAAAGAAAAACATGCAAATCAGTGCACCGTAATGTAGCTACAAGGAAAACGAATGCAGCTTTAAGTAACTGTGTATTCAACCAGTGCATAGGTATTTGTTATTCTCAGTTCTGTGCTGTGCCCGAGGTAGACATAGGCAGCTAAGAGCTGGGACAAGTTTACAGTCCTATTATGACATCACAGGCATGAAGTGCCGGCCAGTAATCAGGCATAACATGCAGTGAAGTGTGCCCAGGCTCCTGCTAGTGGTGGATCTGTAGGTGTGGCCTCAGGGAATGTCTTGTCCACTCCCTTTTCAGGGTGTCATAAAGGTAGGGCAGTAGGAGTGAGGGTGCCAGGGTGCCAGGGGGACTGATCTTATGGAAGGGGGACTTGAGCTGGGTCAGGATAGGATGAGGGTAGAAGCTGGAGGATGGCAAGGAGAGAGGGACAATGTGTGCAAGTTGAGTATGGAGAGGACGGTGAGGACAGTGAAGGGGTGACCCAGCTGCAGTGCTGGCATGAGCTGTATATTGACAAATGCCAGGATGAGATTCAGATAGATGGTTCAAGCTCAACATACATAGTCCTGGAATCCAGAGAGAAGAACGTAGACTGTAAGGGGCCATTGAACGTGTAGGCAGGGGGTGTTGGCACGCTTCCTCTGCCCACTTCTTCTTTAGTGCTTAAATGCCATTGTCCTTCAAAATTCAGCTCGGATGCCTCCTCTGGCAGGTTGCACTTCTCATCACAGGCCCACAGCTTTTTCAGCTGTGTCATTCTTAAGGCCCTCATCACTTTATGCCATGTATTGTGGTTGTTCACAATCTCTTCTCACAGACTGTAAACCACTTGAGAAGCAATATCCACATGAAGTTCACCCAATCTCCCCGACAATGCCTAGAATGGTGTTTCGTACATTGCAGATACCTTCGTTGGGGCTGGTGCTTTTGCAGTATTAAAAATTCACTCAAACATACTCAAATAACAAGAGATTTGTTTTAAGAAAGCAAGAGGCAAGCTCCTGGGTATAGGAAATGGAATACAGGCAGGCCTCTTGGGAACTGGAGCTGGAGATGCTGTCAGAAACCATGGTCTTCCCTCCTTTCGGGTGCTGTGTGGTCTCTCCCTTCCCTGATCCTCTTTGTGTCTTTTAGTTGCAATTTTCAAAAGAGGGAGTCTGACTGTTTCATCAGCAGGCCCTGGATCAGACGTTCAGCCCTGGTGTAAGAACCCGTGGCTGTAGGTTTGTGCTGGTGGGGGTATCAGGTTCTTCCTAGAGCACTCTGAGAAAGGCATGCTGGTCCTTCAAAGGGCCATGGGTGGGGCAGGCAAACTGATGAATGTGTAGATGCAGCAGGGATTCTACAATTTCTTGCTAAGCAAAGGAAGAATGAATGCATACTACTTTACAGGGATTATTCTATCAGCTGCATGCAGGATGGGTTGGAAGGCTGAAAGTCTGGAGTCAGGTTTTAGGATAGTGTTATGTAACCTCAGAATGAGGTGATTGGGGCCCAGATGAGGCAAATGGTGCTGGGGACAGAAAGAAAGAAACGTAGGGAAAAAGTGAGAGTGCTGATGAAGGTGAAAGAAGAAAGAATGTACACATAGGCAAGATGAGGTTTGTCAAAAAGTCCTACAGATCGCTACCTTTTTATTTTCTTCATCCTTCCATCCTTACTTCACTTCTCCAGGTCATCAGTATTTATCCTCTTCTCATAACTTAGAAGTGGAGAAAGGAGAGCGCGCGCGTGTGTGCGTGTGTGCTTGTGTGTGTAACGTATCGATTGGCTCTCAAGGATGTGGAGTATTTTCAGCAGTTTCAACTAGAAGCAAGAAAAAGAGGCTAAATCCATTAAAGAGAGCTCCTAAATTTAAAATATGTTAGTTTATCTTCAATCTCCACTGGTGAGCCCAAAGGGTATAGAATCCACTCTTCGAAAATAATTGAGTTTTTGTTGTTGTTCTTTTTAAGCTACCATGTTCCTGGAAAACTGGAAGAGGCTACAGATGCGACTGGGCTACTTTTGGGACCTGACTGGCATAGAGGAAGAAGAAGTGAGTTCTCTCATGTATTTCTGTGGGCTTTTGCTCTACTTTGACCTTGGAAGTAGACTCTCTTGAGTGAGATACCCCTGTTTGTCTGCTATCACTGGCTGGGTCTCACAATGGCTGCCTGTGTAGCTTGGATCCATGGGCTGGGCCATGGTTAACATGCACTGAGGCTAAGAGTTCAAGCGCCCCCTCTTCCCTTGAGCTGGAGGGCATTGAGCCTGATGTTTGGGCAGATGTCTCAGTGCCCTCCGCTGGGGAAAGAGGGGGCAGAAGATGCAAGAACAAGAGGCAGAGGTAATCGAGATCATAAAAGTGGAGAATCAGGTATATGTGAGAATGCCCCGAGAGCCTCCTGAGGGCCAAAGGAGAGGCAGGGGTGTCAGGGGCTGGTTGCCTTTGATATCTGTGAAAGAAGGAAGAACCACTAAACCTCTGTGGTGTAAGCCTGTGCACTGTGTGTGAAACTGGTGTTAGGGGAGGCGTGAGCTAAGGGAAAAGGGTGGATTCTTCTAGAGCACTGTTCTGGACAGATGATCTTTAAATAATGCAAATACATCAGCCTTCCCTCATGGCTCTTCTGAGGACTAGCCCCCCATTCTTGATGCTGGTGAGCTGATGATGGGTAGCGTGTCGTGTTTGCTCCCGTGATCTATTCCCACCGTAACTCCTGCTCCTCCAGACAGCAACCCTACTGCCACTCAGCCCTCCTTCCCTCTTCGTTCAGTTCCAAGCTCAGCAAACCCCTCTGTTCTGACCACTAAAACCTTCAAGGCCTCCTGATACCGTGTCCCACCATGGATAGAATATCAGGCAGAGAGTCTCAATAGTGAGGATATCATGGGTGAGGGGCTGAGAGCTGTGTCTAGAAGGACCAGGAGACACTTTCAGTTGCCTACGTACCCACCTGCAAGGTCTGGCCACAGCAGTAAGGTGGCTATGTGGAACACATGCCTGCTCCTTACTCTCCTACAGTGATTGCGTTGGACTCAGGACCTCAGACCTTGTGACTCTGATTCTTTATGAGAAAAAACGAAATTCCTAATTTAGTCTCTTCCCCAGCCTGTATGTCCCCATGTCTTTGGAATGTTACCGTTTCTTCTCCTTAACGCCGTAAGCAGTCTACTTGCCTTTGAGCAGGTGGGCCGAGGAATGGTAGGAGCCACAGGGCAGCTGCGTGGAATGGAATCTACCAGTGCAGGTTGTGCTGCCTGAGAGTGCTGGAAGGAGAGATGCAACGATGTAGCCTTTCTCCACCTCCCGTGGGTCCTCACTCAATTGCACCCCCGTCCTACTCCACCCCACTGCATTACCATATATTGGGTACACGCACCCACTCTACTCCCGTGCTAGGTATTGAGCGTATACCCTGAGACTAATACTATCATGAACTCTGTGGTGAGAGAGAGAATATACATATGTATTCTGCCTTCGGAGAGGATTCAAATTATTTAGGAAGATAAGCAACAAAGAATAATAAAGACGGTTCATTTCTTGCAGGAAAATGGCCAAACTGGTCCTTCCAGTAGGAGGAACTGTAGAAGTTTGAATGTGGGTGATCTAGTAGGGACATCTTTGTGTTATTGGTCCCATTTGATTTAGCTGAAACGTGTCTCATATACATGAAAGAGACAGAAAGAGGGAGGTTGGGGGAGGTGGGTAGGGTACAGGGCCTTCTACCCTAATGCTAGGGGCTAGAATGTTTCCAAAAAAGAGAAGATGATGCATCCTGGCATCTAAGTCTGTGTGGGGCCAGAGACAAGCTAAGTGTGTCTGCTGAGTAGAGTCCAGGAAGCCCTCACGTCTCTCTGTTAGAGAGCAAGTGTAAACACACACTCTCCATCAGAAAAGCATCAGTTATAACTCAATACCCTTGAAATCTCTGTAACAAGCCCCTGGCAGGAGCGAGATTATAATCCATTTTTCTTTCTGTAGCCAGGTTTCCTGTTTATCTGTTTAACCCAATGAGCCATGGTAACTTCCTGGGAGGTACACGATTTGAGGAGCTCATGTGCTGGCTGAGAGGCGCCTGGCCAAGACTGGGTTTACCCAGGGCCTAAGGAGACATTCCGGATGAGAGCGCTGTGTGAGGCTACTGCGGGGCTGGTTGGTTCTGTAGCATGATTGGCGTGCCCCACATGTGCACAGGCCAGCCTCAACTTTTTCTTTAATGCATTTCTAGTTTGGATTAGCACACACACATTTCAGTTCAATTCTTTATATGGCCATTAAGCATCTACTACATACTAGGTTTTTGTATGGAATATGGAACTATCTCAGGCACAGTGTCTGATCTCCAAGGAGCTGCATTCAGCAGGGTGCTCTTTGGTCTATAAATATTTAGAATAGAATGGAGAGTGTGTGAGAGAAATTGCTCTGGCTAATGTAGAGAGGAAATGCTTAAAAAAAATCAGGGTTTTGAAGACTGGTTGGCTTTTAATGGGCAGCAAAGGGAAGAAGGGGCGCCCACAAGAAAGAAACAGCAGCAGAAGCCTTGACCTTGGAAAGTGAGGGGTGTAGATAGGCAACAACAAGATATCTTGAAAGCCAAGTTGGCTGCAGGGGACAGGACTCAGTATGCAGTGGTGACAAGGAGAAAGTATAGTTTGGTGACCAGGTCAGGGAGGGTCCTGATTGCTAATCTGTGTCTCCCAGGCCACGGGAACGCATGAAGGTCAGGAGAGCAAGGTATGACTGACTTGAGCAAGGGTCCTAGGACTTACATGAAGTGTTTAACTTACATTCAAATGAGGGGTGAGTAGAAGGCAGATGTTACTTGGGCATTGGAGGGAGGGAGGCAGGGATCCTTTAAAGTCATGATTAGAAGTTTTTTCTATTTTAACCAGACACCTCCTAGTATCAGGAATACTTGCAAGTCTAGCTGTCTATAACCTTAAGACATCATTCTTCCCCATGGTATTTGCTAGGAAACACTTGCTTCTCAGGGGAAAGGAGGGTTCCAACTGGCATACACCAAATCTTGTGCACCCTCTAGTACTCCCACTTGGGTGCCTCCAGCAGGTGGGACACCCCAAGAGGGGTAGAACAAGCAGTGGGGCCTGAGTCCAGCTAGGAAACCAGAGAGAAGCCAGAAGAAGACTGGAGACTGCTTTCTTATGAGGGTAGGGAAGGAAGGCAGCAACCAAGCCCAAGGGCCCACCCCCTGGGCAGGTGCAGGCCTGCCTATGGGTGTACCTGTGGACACCACCATGGGACTTATTGAAGGACTCCTCTGATCCTGTTTGTCTTTGTTGCAGGGAGATCTGCTAGACCTCCAGAGTTTTATCCTCTAAAATGGGATAATCTTCAACTCAGTGGGCCTCTCTTGCCCTTTACCTTCTGTCACATCAGGAATATCCTGGGCCTTTTAGACAGTGTGGCCTTATCTGAACACAGATATCCTGCCCACTCGTCTCTCTCCCAGCTCTCATGTATCACATCAAAGCTTAGATATCCTCAGTGACATCTTTCTGGTTTCACAGGAAACCAAATCCTCTGCCTACCTTTCTAACCTCAGCTCATGTCATTCTCCTCCTTATTTAGACCTTCCAGCTACCTCGGCCTTCATTCTGTCTCAAGCTCATGCCAGTCTTTGCCCTGGCTGTTCCTGCTGCACAGAATGCTTTTCCTCCAGACTCTGTGACGCCTGTCTTTTCTCGGCTTTTGTGTCTCAATGAAAACATTGCCATCTTCGGATTGGCCTTCCCCAGCTTCCCAATCTGAAGCAGCCATCCTGCTTTATTTCTTCTGCTGTTCTTACCCTCATCTGCTAGTTTCTCATTTGTGTGCTGGTTTACTCACTGTAACTTTCCTTTACTTGGAGATAAGTTCCAGGGAATGAGGGATCTCGTGTCTAGGACTGGCACTATAGTCTCAGTGCCTGGAAAGAACTCAGAGCATAGCAGGTGCTTGATGACTCTTGGTTGAAGCCATTTGTTGGATGTGTCTCTGGACTTTCCTCTTTAGATCAGACAAGTATGGTCCTGAGCACGCTTGGGTTCTTCCTCCCAGCTGGCTCCTGGGTAGATTGACCAAATGGAAACAGTTCCCGGAGTCTCGGTGGGAGGGGTGGTGGTCTGTGATGACTTGGCGTCAGATTACCCATCCAGTGCTGTTGTGTTTGGGGGACATCAGGAATAAGGCTGGTCTGCCCATGGCTGGGTGTGTCAAAGTAGCCCTCACACGGGCTGGATTCTGCTCTGGCCAGGAGCTCAGTTGTTCAATTTTGAGGGATTCTATAATCTCAGCACACTTGCTTGGCTGCAAACAGGGAGGTCCTTGTGAGGCCTGCTTCAGTTGAGTGTAGTGCAGCTTGTCTCTGCTTTGAGTTTCGGACTCCTGTCCGAGTGCTGAGAAAGCTAGGCTTGTTTTAAAAAGGTGAGGGTTATGACCGGGTGCAGTGACACACGCCTATAATCCCAGCACTTTGGGAGGCTGAGGCAGGCGGATCACCTGAGGTTAGGAGTTCAAGACCAGCCTGGCCAACATGCTGAAACCCTGTCTTTACTAAAAATACAGAAAAATCAGCTGGGCATGGTGGCATGTGCCTGTAGTCCCAGCTACTTTGGAGGCTGAGGCAGGAGAATCCCTTGAGCTTGGGAGGTAGAGGTTGTAGTGAGCTGAGACCGTGCCACTGCATTCCAGCCTGGGTGACAGAGTGAGACTCTGTCTCCAAAAAAAAAAAAAAAAAAGACGTCGGGTCTTTGCACTGGGGCCCACCATGGGGAGAGGTGAGCCACAGCACATCTAGAGGCATTCAAGGAAACTCCTCTGTGTGCTGCCATGGCGTGTCCTGGAAAGCCAGAGATCATAGGAAACATCCTGCCAGTCAGCTGGAGTGCCTCCCTCAGCCCCTGTGTAGGGTATGAAGTGGGAGAGGCTCCTCTGGCCTGAAGAGATCTAGAGTCCATGTTCTGGAACTCACTGAAAGGTACCGCTACAGTTTTTAATTAAAATCTCCCATTGGAATAATGTGGAAGAAAAGCAACCAAACTTCAGAGGCCGTGGGGGAAAACCTCAAACCATACTTCCCAAAGTATTCCTGCAGGATATATTAATTGTTACAGGCAAAAGTTGCTCTGTGGGAAACGATGGGCTTAGGAAAATTAAGCAAGCATATTGACAGTAGTACTTTTCAGAGTTTTTAATATGCTCATTGTGACTCTCAGGAAGTCGATACGTTATAGTGTTTTCCAGTCTTTTAGATCTTGGAATCCTTTTTTAGCCGAAATTTTCTTGGCACACATCTTAAGAAATGCTGTGTTGGAGAGTGGATGAAGGTGAGAGACAAAATCAAGTGCACTTCACAAGCATTTAGAGATTTCTATGTGTTCTGCGTGGTGCCAAGAATAATACACAATAATAAAACACAGAGTAATACAGAGCAGGTAGCTGATCCTTATGTTAGGATAAGAAGACTCTCACATGCAAAACAGCTAGGAAGAGCTACAATGTGTGGTGTAAGCTATAAAAATCTAGGAATTCAGAGAGGGAGGAGACCCCACCTGGGAGGTATGCTGCAGCAGTTGGAGAAGGCCTCCTGGAAGGGGTGGGAGTGACGTCCCCTTGGAGAATGGGTGACGATCGAAAACCTTAAAAACAGTTGAATGACACCACCTGCTGTTGTTTTAGTTACGCTTGTTAGTCACTTACATGGTCTGTCCTCTCCTACATCATGGCATGTCTCAGGATAGCCAGAGACAGGTCAAGAGCCTGACCTGTTGACCTTTGGAATCTCTGACATGGGGACAGCAGTAAGGACATGTATGTACCCTGAATAGCAGAGCCCGTTGTGAGCCAGTACCTGAATCCTTGCCCAGGAGTCATCGATAAACGATGCAGGAACATGAAGTCCTCACACCTGTAGATATTTGTTCTTGAGCTGGAAACCATAAGGAAGACCTGCCAGTGAGGCCAGGTGTACACAGTTAAATTTCCTTTGAAGTGAGTCCTGTATCTTCCTCCCCCGGCATCTGCACTGATTTGACCATGGTCCTCTGGATTAGTTAGGTGCTCTTTCCCATGCCTGATGACTCACAATTCAGGTTTGTGTTGCTGAAAGACCCAGCTAGGTCTCTTGAGCATTGGTGTACTTGCCAACGAGTTACTCACTGAGGCTGTACAGGAAACAGGTCCAGGCAAGTGAGTTTTAAGATTCCCTATGGCCACCCTTGACTTTGATGTTTAATGGTCGCCATTTTAGCTCACAGAATAATGGTGCAGGGAAGGAGTTTTGTTGTTGCCCTCACTCCCAGCTGTGGGGCACATCTGTTTCTCCAGCTGGGACTTGGCTTGTTGAAAGTTAAAGTTTGAGGTCTGACGATAGTTGGTGGGATGACCAGGGATATCCCTGTGCCTCTGGTCAGACTGCTCTGCAAAGCTCTGGGCCTCTCTTCGTATCAATCATCCGGTTAACATTTCCTCTCTCTTTTCTCAACACCGACGCTGTCCCCAGGAACGTGCCCAGGTTTGGTTTTCAGTGTGATAACGAATGTTGTGTGTCCCTTGTCTCTTCCTCACGTTGTGTTCTTGTTAGGATGTGACATCTAGACACCTTGTATTTGTGTTCATATCCAATAGTGTCCAATCCTAAACGCTGACATTAACGTACCTGTGTCTGGTTATTACCTGCAGGCCAAGGCCCCTCTTCCTTCTGTTTACTAACTACTCTCTGCTCTTTGGTTTAGGAACATTCCAGGCCTGAGTATGAAACCAAAGTTCGAGAGAAAATGCTAAAGGAGAGCAACAAGTCGGCTGTCCAGAAATTGGACACAAACACGACGGGGTGTGACAATGAGGTATGAGACAGTGCTGATCATGGTCCTCCTTACTTATTGACATCCTGTTGTCATTTTGTTTGGCACACCTTAGTGGAGAAAGACTGGGCTCGGGAAGGGGTTGATGCGGGGCAGGATAGATAAGAGCATGACATCCCTCATTGTCCTACAGCCAGAGATCATGGGCAATGGGCTTTCATATGACTTGACCTTTCTTTCCAGGGCAGTGCTATCTGGTCAAAATGGGAAGGCAGGTTGGAGGAGAAACAGTTTCAGGCCTGGTTCCTACCATCATCTAAATATTGAATAATATTCAATACCCCACCATCCCAACCACTCGGTGAGGCTAACCCTTCTTGAACCCTTGCTCTATCTTAGACACTGTCCTAAGTGGCGTTACGTTATCTCACAATACGTCTGTGAAGCAAGTACTATTGCTATGTAAATGAAGACTCATGAAAAAAGATTAAGTCATTTGCCAGAGGTCACACAGCCAGTAAATTGTAGGTGGATCTGGGATTCCAATGCAGATCTATTAGTCTGTGTACCTAACCACTATACCATACAGCCTTCAACGGCAATGGGAAAATCAAAGGGTAAAGCAAGAAGTCGCCCTTAGGGCCTGCAGAGGCAAATTCATGCCCTGTATTTGGTCGAGATACTCACGCTATATTCCTTACATTTCATTTTATCTCGGTGGGCCTCCAAAAGTGGAAACATAACGGTGACCATGTCCTCTGGGTCATGTCTCTGAGTTTTACGGTGGCATGCAGTCATTAAAACAGAGCTTCAGAATTTGTGCTGTGGTCCATAAAATACTCAGAGTATGTATCTTGAGGGAGCATGGGGGTGCTCTTTGGGATACCTGTCTCTGTTGAGAGAGAGAGAGAGAGAGAGAAAGAGAGAGAGAGAGAGAGAGAGAGAAAGAGAGAGAGAGAGAGTTTATGTCTTTCTTAATCTGGTTCTTGAAAAAAAATCCACTAGATTGAAAATCTGTTGCTTTTAGATGTATCTTGTCTCCATCTTGGATTTGAATTCAAATTTTATATCATTTTACATTCTTTAAGTTGGAACCATTCATGTTAACATGCAAATTTATGCAAGCATCAAAACAGAAGAATGTGGTGTTTTCGAGCCCAGAATACTCGCATTTTTTTTTTTTTTTTTTTTTTTTTTTTTTACGAAAACAACTTAAACAGAACAGAGAGGGTGGCCCTCTGAGTTATTTTTTTCCTAGATGAAGAGCAAGTACAAGACCACCAATTATTCAGGGAAATAATGAATTCATTTTTAGGAAAGACTAATCATCACTGCCATCCTCATCAGAAAGCAAGCATTCTGTGTTCTGTCAGCTTCGGCAATGCCATGCAAACTTCTTTCTCTACCCCATAGCAATATACAATGGATAATTTTATGGAAATCACATGTAACTTTTATTGACCACTGACTCATTTAATTTTAATTCCATAAACGGGAATGCCAAGGAGCTGGAACTGTGTACACTGAGGCTGTGGTTCTAATATAAACATTGCTTGGGTATATATGCATGATTGGTCAAATAACTTTCAGGAACCATGAATAATTAAAAAATATCTGAATGCATTATGAATGATACATATGCTTATGTTTTAGCATTCAACATCTATTTTCATTACAGTGTTGAGAATGCAAAGCTCAAAGCATCTAATGCCTTATGGGCACTGGGGGGAAATGACCTTCTCAGATGAGCAGTGTAAGATACAAATGGCCTAGAATTTGATTGTCAGGATCCTTCTTGTGTTCCCTCAGTTTCTTCAACATTGTGAATGCTTCTTTCTTGCCAAATTCAGCCATAGGTGAGAGGTAAGGATGGATGCTGCTCTTGTCTGCAGGAAGTGTTGTAGTCACTACCCCCTGCATAACATCGCTGCTGGGGCACCATTGCATGTGGAATATTTAGGAAAGGCATCTTTTCTTCTGGGGAATAGACAGGGACTAAAGAATCGAATTCTAGCGGGTGGTCTTGGATGTGCTTGTTTCACCCCAGAAGATCACCTTGGTTCTGCCTTCACTGTAACCCTGATGCTGTATATCTCTACCTCTCCTTACTTTCCTTCCTGTTGAACAGTAAAAAAAGCTACCATTTACTGAGGCCCAGAGTGGTACAGGAATTTGCTTAAGACCACACAGCTAGTTGTGTAGAAGCTGGTAATCAAACTCAGCTCTGCCTGATCCCCAAGTCCTATTAGCCTTTTTTCTCCTCTTTAATTTTAAAGATACCAAGTCCATTGACTTTTTAAACATCTTTATTGAGATTTAATTTTATACCGTAAAATTCACCCGTTTACAAGTGTACAATTCAGTTGTTTTTAACGTATTCACAGATTTGTGCAATTATCTACACAATTTATGTTTAAAACATTTTTATTATCCCAAAAAGAAATCCTGTACCCAATAATTGCCAAGTCGTGGGTAACAACTAACCTACTTTCTGTCTCTATAGATTTGCCTATTCTGGACTTTCATGTAAATGGAATCACAGAATATGCGGTCCTTTGCTTCTTTCACTTAGCAACACTTTTTTTTAGGATTCATCCATGCTGTGGCATATATCAGCACTTCATTCTTTTTTATTGCCAAATAATATTCCATATTTTGGATTTGCCTCATTTTACTTATCCATGCAGGTGATGGACATTTGAGTGGTCTCCACTTTCGGGCTATTATGAATAATGCTGCAATAAACGTTTGTGTACACTTTTTTTTTTTTTTTTTGGCTATATGCTTCCATTTCTCTTGGGTATATACTTAGGAGTAGAATTGCTGGGTCATATGGTAACTCTGTGTTTAACCTTTTAAAGAACTGCTATACTGTTTTGCAAAGTGGCTGTATTATTTTACATTCCAACCAGCAGTTTATGAGGTTTCCAGCATCTCCACATCCTCACCAACACTTATTTTCTGCTTTTTGAATTTAACCATCCTAGTGGTGTGACGTGGTATTTCATTGTTGTTTTAACTTGCATTTCCTAAATGACTAATGATGTGATCATCTTTTCATGTGCTTATTGGTCATTTGCATGTCTTCTTTGGAAAAATATCTATTCAAATCCTTTGCTTCTTAAAAATATTGGGTTAATTGGCTTTTGATTGTCAGGTTGTAAGAGTTATTTGTGTATTTGGAATATATGAAGTTCTTTATCTGTTTAGAATACCAGTCTTATCAAATAATATGATGTAAAAATAGTTTCTTTAATTCTGTAGACTGTCTTTTCATTTTATCGATGAGATTATTTGCAGCATAAGTTTTAATTTTGAAATAGGTCAATTTATCTAGTTTTGTCACTTATGCTTTTGTGTTATATCTATGGAATCATTGTCTAATCCAATGTCATTAAGATATTTCTAGTTTTTCTTCTAAGACTTTTATAGTTTTGACATTTACAGTTAGGACTATGGTCCATTTTGAGTTAATTTTTGTGTATGATTTAAGGAGGGGATTCAAATGCATTTTTCTGCATGTAGATATTCAGTTGTACCAGCAACATTTGTTGAACAGACTGTTTTCCTCACTGAATTATCTTGACACCCTTATCAAAAGTCAGTTGACCATAAATGTAAGAGTTTCTTTCTGGACATCAATTCTGTTCCATCGATCGATATGTCTGTTCTTATGTAGTACCATCCTGTCTTGGTGACTGTGCCTGTTTAGTAAGTTTTGAAATTGAGGGCTTAAGTCCTCTGACTTTGTACTTTTCTTTCAAAATGGTTTTGACAATTCTGGATGCTTTGCATTTCCATATGAACTTCATGACTAGCTTGTCAATGTCTATAAGAAAACAAGCTGGGATTTTGGTAGGGATTGAGCTGAATCTATAGACTAATTTAGAAAGAAGGACTCAGGGAGAGGAGCATCACACACTAAGGGCAGTTGGGGGGTAGGGGAGAGACAGTAGGGGATGGGGAGGGAAGGGAGGGTGGGGAGGGATAACATGGGGAGAAATGCCAGATATAGTATGCACCTAAAGTAAAATAAATAAATTTAAAAATGTAGTTTTTTTTAAATTTTATTTTTGGATTTTTCATTGCCAGAATATAGAAATATAATTGATTTTTCCATAGTTGATCTTGTATCCCACAAATTTTCTGATTATTTTTAATGGATTCCTTAGGATTTTGTATTTATGAGATCCTGTCACCTGTGAATAGAGATTGTTTTCCTTCTTTTTGCCAATCTGGATATATTTTATCCCCACCCCCTCTGCCCATTTCCTAACTGCCCTGATTAGAATCTCCTGTGCAATGCTGAATAGCAGTGGTGATAATGGACTTCCTTGCTTTGTTTTTGATAATAGGAGAAAAAAATTTAGTCTTTCACCATTAAGTCACCATTAAGTCTCATGTTAGCTGTAGGCAATTTCTTTCCTTCTTTTTTTTTGGTTTGTTTTAATCTCTCTCTATAAGGTTTCTCTCTAAGGCCATTCTTGTATTGCTATAAATAAATACCTGAGACTGAGTAATTTATTAAAAAGAGAGGTTTAATTGGGTGATGGTTCTGTAGGGTTTACAGAAGTCATGGTGCTGGCATCTTCTCAGCTTCTAAGGAGGCCTCAGGAAGCTTATAATAGTTGTAGAAGGCGAAGGGGGAGCAGGCATGTCACTTGGTGAAAGCAGGAGTGGGAAAGAGGAGTGGGTTATGGGGAGGAGGTGCCACACACTTTTAAATTACCAGATCTCACAGGAACTCACTCACCTTTGCCAAGACAGCACCAAGCCATGATGGATTCCCACCCCCCGCCCTGATCCAAACACCAGTCTCCACCTCCAGCATTGAGGATTTCTATTCAATATGACATCTGGGGGGAAACACGTATCCAAACTGTATCAGCTTTCTTGAGAGCAATTCACATCACATCAACCTGATGCTGATCTGAAATGAAATGTTCTGAACTGTAATGAGGTAATAACCATATATTAGGACCCTGGCGTAGGAGTTATGGTACCATCACCATGCAGCTGAGCATTCTGCGTCTCTTCCACCTCAGCTATCATGCAGGGAGATTAGATTATACAGCCTCTCCAGTTCTGAGAGTCAGCAATTTTCTTTGCTGATGTGCAGAGATGATGTTGGTCATCAACTCATCAGTTTGGGGTATTGGACTGTCCCTTATTTATCTTATATTGTAACTTCGCTCTTATACCTTCTCATTGATTTTCAAGGATGTGGGCATAGGAGGATGTTGACAATGATAAAATTATAAGTAACATTTATGGAGTGCTTATTATGCATAATATGCAAAGCTTTACAGGTATTATTTCCTTTAAGTCTCAAAACTTTTATGATCTCCAACTCACGGATGGGAAGACTGAGGTCTACAGGGGAACATAAGTTGCTCGGTGATAATGCATGGCAGAGCCAGAGTCCATGCCAGGCAGTCTGACTCAAAAGCAATGCCCTTAACCTCTTGCTCCTGTGTCTATCGAACGTTTTCCTTCAACGGATCCTCAAACAATCCTACAAAGTCACATTTGATTCTTCTTTCCTAAAGTAAAGGCAAAAGGACTGTGGTATTCACTGAAAAGATGGGTGAGAGACAAACTAGCCACCTTACATTAGTGGTTTTGTATAAATTTTAGTGGGGCGAACGAAGCTCTATTTCCACTGAGGACAACAGTGGGGAGGATCAGCTCAGTTTACAGCTAGAGGTTCAACAGACAGTAGGGAAAATTCGGGAATATAAACACAGATATATATCATATTTTAAAGAAAGAATATTGAATCTGGAATTTTTAATAAAAGAATAGCCTGGATTTTTTTTCCCCTAAATCAGTCTGAATCTTTTCGACTGCGCTATCCTGGACAGATTGGGAGGTTTTCTTAAGTTTCCCAGCAGGGCACCATTTCTCTCTGTTCCTACAAGATGGCAGAGCTCGAAGTTGAGTGCAGATGGCAAGGTGCTAGAGCTGGCAGGTTGAGGAGCAGTGCTGGTCTTTGCCTCTCATCCCTCTAACCTTTCACCCAGTGCTTTCTCAGCCCAGGCCTCCTTTGCTTCCAATAAACTTCCTATTAGTTAGAGTACAGTAAGAAGGCAAAGCTCATGCTATGCAGGTCAGCAGCGGGACATTATGAAGAGCTAATTCTGAAGGTGTTAGAAGAAGGGATGCTGAGGCAAGAAAGACAGTGAGGCAGCGGAGATTAGCATGGCAGGAAGTGGGCACCACCTTGGGGCTGCAAGGACAGGAGTGGAAGTGGTCTTACCAGAGCTCAGGAGCCAGGACCACCCAGTGGGAGCTGGAATCCTGGAGGAGATGCCATCTGAAGCAGATAGAAAAAGTGAGGGAGAAATACTCTGAATTTCCCTCTTCTGCTTCCCAGGCTCTCATCAGTACCTCCCATTGGCCAGACCTAACCTAAAGTCAGTTGATGAGTTATTCCAGGAAATATAGTTTTTGGGGTCAGTTCCCTGCAGCGCGGAGCAGAGGAAAGGAACAACAGAATCGATCTGAGAGCAACCAGCAAAGTGCTGGCACAGAAGTCCAGGCAATAAGCCGATGTGACTTTAGAACCCACTAGCCACCGTCATTTACAAGTGGAGTCCTTGCTATCGGGGAAGAGAAATAAAAATTTCACAAGAAACAAAGGAATGCTCACCACTGACATAATGAATAAATGCACCAATAGTCAGCTTGTTAGACCATTCCTGAACTGTTGAGAGTGTTTGTGTGAGTGAGCGGGTGTGTCAGTGGCATGAGCATGTGTGAGACTGTGTTAGTGTGTATGTGTGTGTTAGAGTGTGCCAGTGGTGTGAGATTATGTTAGTGTGTGTGTGTGTGTGTGTGAGGGAGACAAGAAGAGGGAGCACGCCTGAGTGATGGTGTCATTGCAGTGACACGGATGGGCTCAGATAACAGAAGGCTTCCAAGAGGAGCAAAAACTTATTTTTGCGTCAAAATCCAAAGAACGTGACCAAGCACAGTTGGGGGCTGATGGCAAATGTGGGTTAAAGGAGTCTTCTCCTGTGAAACATATCACTGAAAAGGACTTTAAAACAAACTCCTATTCAACTAGTCCTGGGAGTTTCTTCGTGGAACTTGTCACCCACCTACTGAGTTAGCCAATGAGCAGGCCCGGGCGCTCCCATCCCTGCCTGTGCCACCTGCGGCGCTGTATTTAATGAATGTTTTATGGGGATCACTGCAGCTAGAAGGGAACAGGAGCCCAGAGGAGGCCTTGGATAGAGGGGTGTTAATTTACTGCTCAGTTCATCACCCTGGGGACAATTATTTCAAAAGAAAACTCAAGTTAAAGCACGGAAACATTTACAACAGATGCCTCTGGCAGGTGCAACAAACATGTGGAATAAATTAGGCATAATTGCAGGGCCTCTTTGGAGGCTGGGACAACAGCAACTAGAAGCTAAGACATTGTCCGACGGAGCGTGCGGGTGTGTGGAGAAGGAAGGCTCAGCCAGGAGGGAACGAGGGTCCCTCTCGCCTCTCACTCTGTGACAAGGAGGACAGGGTCCAGGCTTTCCACGCAGGCCTTGCGTGATTTATCAGAACGTACTTCGAGCAGAGTGAAGTTCCCTCCTGCCCTCTTTTGAGGCACTAAGACTGAATAACCATTTGAGGGTCAAAAACATAAAGAATCAAAATAATTATCGCAGCCTTATCTTAGGGTTTCTCACTGGCAAAGGGAAACTCTGGGGCACAGAAAGGGACTCAATTTGCCAGAGATTCTTGTATTAAGAGAAGCTGAGATGAGATATGAGCCTGGTTCTGTTTCTGAAATCTGTTTATGCCCTGGTGCTTAAGGGCTCTAAGCATTCTTATTATATGGGCATTTCATGGACTCTGGCTAATTTTTTTTTTTTTTTGAGATGGACTCTCATTCTGTCACCTAGGCTAGAGTGCAGTGGTGTGATCTCGGCTCACTGCATCCTCCGCTTCCCAGGTTCAAGCGATTCTCCTGCCTCAGCCTGCTGAATAGCTGGGACTACAGGTGTGCGCCACCACGCCCAGCTAAATTTTGTATTTTTAGTAGAGATGGGGTTTCTCCATGTTGGTTAGGCTGGTCTCAAACTCCTGACGTCATGACCACCCGCCTCAGCCTCCCAAGTGCTGAGATTACAGGCATGAGCCACTGTGCCCCGAGGGACTCTGACTATTAAGGGCTGAGTTAGGACACCTGGGACCTTTGTTCTCTCCTGGACTCCTGCATGAGCTGAAGAATAACTGGCAGAAAATGGCCTGGGTTCTGTCCCAAACCAAAGGGCGTTCGGGGAGTCAGGCCCCTGTGTTCTCAGACCAGTCTCTGAGCCCGTTTGATAAGGGCTGAGAGACTGTGGGTTGGTTCGGCTCTGCAGTCCTGCGCTTCAGAGGATCTGTGCACACTGCCCTTGCCCTTCTCACGTTTGGTAATAAGGACGATGAAACAGGTCACTTCGTTTCAGGGGAAATGTAGCTCCCTGGAACCTATGTCACTGAAGGCTGCCCCTCGACAATTTTATGTGCTATTTTTTAAGTTTTTACTTTGTTTTTTGATTTTTGACAATGCATCGTTTCTGGCTCTGGCTCCTCTCCCTGCCCCTCCCCATCTCTATAATCTCTCACAGAGTGACTTCCTTTTTCACCTCTAGTCCCAGTCACACCCCCTGCCCTGCCCATAGGGCATCCCAGCCAAGAGAAATGGGTGAGCAAAGGAGCAGAGAAATGGATATAGCAAGGAAATGTGGGGGTAGAGGTGTGGGCAGTCTAGGGTGTGGATCTTCTTAGGGGTACTTTAGGACTTAAATTTAGAACTGGATCCTGCCTCCCTTGCCCTCATTGGCGGAAACCAGCCACCAGGCTCCACCTAGATGAGCAGAAGGCAGGTAAATACAGTCGTTGCCTAGCAGCCTCCAAGCAGCGTCTCCAAACTACCAAAGGGACAGCCAGCCTTAACAGCCACCAATGTCACACAGTGCTATGAGTGAACTGTGAGCAGCTGAACTCTGGGGAGATGGTTTGGGGTGTAGTTTGGGAACAGCTACCGGTGATTCTGATTGACTACCACCTCTTAACAATTGCTGCCGTGGGAAATGAGAAAGGAAGAAAGACTCTTAAAAAAAAATGCCATAAAGAGTTTCAGCGACTGAACGAGAAGCGCTCATCCACAGCGTACCCACAGTGTGCTGGAGTTTGGCACTGACCCTTTCTGAACAGAATTTAGCACTCTTACATGGCAAGGATTTTTTATTTTGTTTTGTTTATAATTACACAAATTATACATGAAAGCATCTTCAGAAAAATTCTGACAAAAGTCTCCCTGGACCTCTTTACCCCCAATGTTGTCTCCATAGAAGCAGCCAGAGCTAGCGGTTTGGTATGCACCCTTCCAGGTCTTGTCCTATGCATCTTTATTCATGTATAAATTCGTATTTGTTCTGGGCTCCAGTCAAGGGTTCATTTACACACACACACACACACACACACACACACACACACACGCCATGGACAATGATTTCATCAGACTATGGTTCCCAATAACCCAAGACAACCCAGGGTGCCACAGCTAACTCACAGAAGTGATGTGGAATTACTGAAGACTTCTTAGGGAAGCCCAGCAATACTTGACCTCTGTGCGCCACCACCACATGATATTGCCAGTGTTATGTAGTACTATGTTTTTTAATGTCATCATGTTTTAGTGAAGCTGAATTTTCAGTGGTTGCAGCCAGTGAGAACTGCACAAAATCATTGTGGAACAAGAATCGTGAGTGTTGCTGTTCAATCTGATACCAAGATTAGAAAACTCGAAGTTGTCTAACAGGTGCACACATCCTGTTAGCTAGTACTTAGGTTTAAGAATGAAATAAAATATGTATTATTTATTTCAATTTATGCATATTTTCCCCAACAGCTATTGATTTGTTAGGACATAATTACTTATTAAGTTATTTGGACTTCACTACTTAATACATGGCACTAGTAAGTATTTCTTTTAGCCTAGGAACATTGCATAAAAATTGCTGGGACCTTAAGGGTAATGTGAATCAAGAAAGTTTGGGAACAGCTGCATAACGAACTTCCTAGGTTGGGCACAGTGGCTCACGCCTGTAATCCCAGTACTTTGGGAGGCTGAGGTGGGCAGATTGCTTGAGCTCAGGAGTTTGAGACCAGCCTGGGCAACGTAGTAAGACCCTGTCTCTATAAATAATAATAAAACAATTAGCCATGCATGGTGGCATTGGCCTGTAGTTCCAGCTACTCAGAAGCCTGAAGCAGGAGGATGTCTTGAGCCCAGGAGTTAGAGGCTGCAGTAAGCTGTGATTGCGCCATGGCACTGAAACCTGGGCGACAAAGCGAGACTCTGTCTATTAAAAAACAACAACCACCACCACAAACGAAACAAAAAAACAAAAAAAACTTTTTATGTTTGACAGAGATTTAAGAGTAAAGCAGACAGCCAAGAGCAGAAAGCCTAAAGAGATAAATAGTGAGTTTTAAAGTTGCAGGAATTTATTTGGGGATGGCAACAGCCAGTGGAAACTGTGGGCTAGGAAAGTGCCAGGTAGGCTGGCTTCCCGCACACGCGCTCTTTGGGCCTCCCGCGGACTTCTCTCTTGGGCCTTACGGTGCATCTGCCCCCGTGCGTATATTCTCTCTCTCTCTCTTTGCCGCCTCTGCGTGTTTGTGCATGCGTGTGTGTGTGAGTGTGCACGGAAGGAGGGCACTGAGGTTTCTCATCATGGGCATCCTTACAAATCCTTGGGATTTAAAAATAAACCCGACAACTTCTAATCCAAGGGACGTTGCTTTACTTACGGTCTTCAGAGTGGTTCAGGCTCCGTGGAGCAGGATACCACAGATGTGTAGAATATGTCCATAAACATCTCCCTGCACGGAGCATGTGAATTATGCATCCCAAGTGGACTCCTCCGGTGGCCTAGGCCATCAGACTGGGGGCTCTGGCCCGCTTCAACTGAGAGTCGATTCTCAGCATCAATAGTTCTGGATAAAATAAGACCTTCTCCTCTGCTCACTGTATACATTTCTACTGGCCGGGGTCTAAATTAAGAAGTTACAAATAAGGAGAGCCCCGAGGCCTGGGTTATGGAAGCAAAGCTAGAGAGAGACAGGGCAGCCTGTGAAATGAGAGTCTGGTCGGGGAGGAGAAGCAGTGGAGCCAGCCTCGGAGCTAAGGCTGGGCAGATTCAGGATGGTATTTCAGACCAGACCTACATGGCTTCTGGGAAAACACAAGGCCCAAATATGTGCAGTGAATGGGAATGTTGGAATAGCGTAGTTGCTAGGAGAGGCCAGCACATACCATTGGGATGTGTGATATTAGGCACAATTGACTTGCAGTTTGGACTTTTCTTTTTTTGGTTTAAATGATTTTTCCAAATATGGCCAGAAGCACGTAAATTAAATCTGTCTTTTGCTGCCTGGGCCAAGGTCGTTATTTCACTTCCTTAGAATTCACTGGAAGCACACACATGCCCTTCAGGTTCCCTTGGTCTTTCTCCCTTAATGTGCCAGAAACTCAAAAGTGCTGGTTTAAAAAATTCCTCCAGGGTCAAAATGTGTTCTGGCTCCCTGCAATTCTTTTGACATGATGGTCAAAAGGAGCTTTCAAAGAACACTGATGGGATTTCCCTTTTGTGGATGGGGAAACAGAGGCCTTGAGACTATGTCCTTCTGACAATCATTGCCCAGCCAGAGGCTGCAGAAACCTCCCTCTCCATCCACCACCAGAGTCTGCTCAGCCATGCTCTCTCTGGTGAGAAGGGGCTTACTGCCCACATCATCTGCAATCCTGTCACTAAGTGGACCCCACATTCTTTCCAAGCATTACTTTAACTTTCATGAAGAATAAAGAACTAGCACTAAAAGGAAAAAAAAGTGTCCTTCCTTTAGATTCTCCCAGATGCAGACCCTGAACCAGTGATTCAAGTGCAAAATTCTGGGGAAGGCAGACACCCCAGCAGTGGAGTGAGCAAGTGAGAGAAACAAGGGGAGGCAGCCCAGAAGGGGTGCCTGGCCAATCAGGTTACCACTGTGGACAACTGGAGCTTAGTTCTTCTGGGAATTCTGGGAGCCGATTTAGAATGTGCACCTTAGAGTGGTATTGGATGAGGGGTGAGTGTCTTAGTTGGTCTCTTTTGCTATAGTGAAATACTTCAGACTGAGTAATTTCTAGACAACAGAAACTTATTTCTCACAGTTCTGGAGGCAGGGAAGTCTAAGATCAAGACACTGGCAGATTCAATATCTGATAAGGGCTGCTGTCTGCTTCCAAGATGGTGCCCTGTTGCTGTGTTCTCACATGGCAGAAGACCGAAGAGTAAAAGGACAGTAGAGTGCTTCCTTCTTTTTTCAGATCATGAATCCGTTCGTGAGGGCAGAGGTTCTCAGGACTTAAACACTTCTCAAAGACCCTATCTCTTAACACCATTACCTTGGGGTTTGAGTTCCAACATGTGAATTCTGCAGGGACACATGTATTCAAACCAGAGCAGTGAGAGAGCTGAGTTTATCTGAGGTCCTGTCAGTCATTGTTGTGGGCAGCTCTGAGTGTGTGTGTATCTTAATTCTCCTGCACTTCTAATCTTCCTTGAACACACACATGGGAAGAGAAGGCTCAGGCCACCGAAAAGAAACCTCTAGGCAAAGAAATGAAGGTGCTGGCAGTTGGAAGTTGGACTCAAAATTATCCTGGTAAGCCTTGAGGGGATTTAGGGCAGACACCTACTATATCAGGGTCTCCTAAGACCTAAAGCACATGAGTCCGGATCTGGAATCTGAAATCAGAAATCCTGGAGTTCAGTAGAGGGAATTTAATATAAAGAGCTATCTAGGAAGGTGTCATAAGGGCCGACAAGCTAAACAAGGGTGGGGAAGCAACCAAGAGGAAGCTGGGATATCTCCCATCAGTAGGAGGTGGCCTGGTGGAAACTGGAAACATGCAGGAAACTGCATGGTGGAGGTTGGGGCCACCAAGGGAAGGGCAGTCTAGCAGGTAACGGAGTATGAAGAGTTGCAGCCACTGCATGACGCAGATAGAGAGAGGAGAGGGATGCTCTCGGTTCCTCTTCCATCTATCTACCTGCCAATCTGGCACTAGTACCTTCCATTGACTGAATCTAACCAGAAGCCAGCTGGCAAGGGATTCTGAGAAAGGTACCTTCAGAGATCCACTCCCCTCGCATTATGTATTAGACCAGGAAATGGCAGGTGTGGGGGTAAACAGAAAAATGATCGAATTGTAATCCTTTACCTGAGATAAACATGCATTCCTCCTCCAACTCCTTTGCTCTTCCTACTACATGACTGTTGGCTTGGTCATCTCCAAAGCAGACTCCAGGGATTTCTATGGACATAGGGGGAACTACGTTTTTGGGAAGGGATAGTTGATAGAATGGGGAACATACTCCACACCTGTGTTCACCCCTGCTCTGAGGTATCCCAGGGGCTGTTCCTGTGCCTTGCGTCCTTCTGTTCAGCAGCAGAAGGACCATAAATTGCCTGCCGTGATCCTATGAGGTCTTAGAGGAGGCACCACATCTTAAAGATTCCCTTTGGCTGTTTCCTCTTAGTTAGGCTTGCCAACGTTTGACGTTTTTACTCTGTTTCAGTGAGGGACATGTCCTTATATTCTGAAGAATATGCTTCAGAACCTGGAGCACATTTGTGTTCTTTCTCTCTCAAGCTATTGCCATTTAGACATGTTGGCTTTTTATTTATTCCATAAACCCAAATGCCAAGATGACAATAAATAGCAATCTGAATCTGTGCTAACATTCAGCTCCCCAACCCCGGACTCCCCATGTGTTTAGTGGTTTCCTTGCTGATTCTCCCAACCTTACTGGAAAGAAAGAAGCCTGCCCATGTGGTCTGCTCTTCTTTCAGATGGGGCAGCCCAAGTGAGATTGTCATGAATAATTGGGCACAAAGTCCAGAGGAAAGCTGATGTAAGTCAACAGTTCCCTGGGTTACTTCTTTGGAGTTGGTTTCATTTAGGAGCTAACTTAATCCATGATATTCCTCAAGAACACAGGATCTGTATTTTTATTTTTTTTTCGAACATCCAAGATCAGATCAATGAATGTGTTTAATATTTCTAGGCTTCTGCCTGCAATGAGAATGATGTGCTGTCATTCCATCCAGGCAGATCTGGAGTACAAAGTGAAACATGCCCTGAAAATGGGGTCAGTGGAGGTGCTAGAGGCAACTTCTGGAGGCAGGAGGAGTAGCCTCTTTCATGGGAAGGGTAAGCCCAGGATGTTAAGATACTCATGTGTCTTATGCAGCCTTCAAATTTGGGGAACAGGATCAGGGTGTTGTTGCAGGGAGGGAGGTGATCTGTAATTTAACTAGGCTTCTACATCTCTAATCTCTGTACATCAAACCTCTGAGACAAGATGTCCAAAACCAACTCCCTTGAGGTCTTCCTTATTTCAGTTACCTCGGCTTTCAGCTGAAATCCCTGAGGTACAGTGAGAAGAGAACCTCTGCTATGCAATTCCATACCCTCTGGGTCAATGTGGGCATTCCATTTTCTCTGACAAACATGCACCAGCTTGTCCTCCAACTGGTAGGAGGTGGGGAAAGGAAGAGCCATCCCAGGCCTTGCTGTGTGCTGGGCCTCTGCACAGTTCCCACATACTCTTCATGCCTGTCATTTCTCCCTGTCAGAAGCCGGCTGCGGCACAGCCTGAGCTGAATGCTGGCCTTTGCAATGGAACCATTCGCTTCAGCAGTCATTCTTCATCCACAGATTGTCCAAAGTCAATTCTGCATCTGGGGAGCTGGTGCTGGTACTTTTCCTAAAAAATACTTCACTTGTTTTCCCGGTATTCTGATGCCACATTTATGCTTCTCTGCGTCATCGTTTCATTTATGCTTGGTCTAGGGCCATGGGCCCGTATTGATTTCCACGGCACCTTTGGATCCTTTATGTGACTGTAGTGGGAGATATTTTACATAAGCTTGGAAGAGTTACTGCCCAACCAGGGCTGAGAAATTCTTCTGCCCATCAATGGCCCAGAGTTCATCCATCTCTGGGCCTGTTAGATCCAGCTTTGTGATTCTCCAGGAAGGCTAGACGTGTGGTGTTCAGTTGCCTGTAGACATTTGACATCCAATTCATTTTTATTATAATGGTGCATGGTCCAGCAGCCAGCTTACATAAATTTTGTCCTGAATTTGGGCATCTGCATTGAGTTTAGAGAATTTGTGGCAGGAAATTTGCCCCGGAAATGTACTTAGCTGAATACTTGCACTCTTTAGCATGGAAAGACTCACATCCAAGAATCTCAGCAAGCTTGTCTATAAACATGAAAGAATTAATCCTCCCAGCACCACTGTGTGCTCTTTGCCAGCCGGGTTATTTCAAGGGAAGTGACCAACCCAGCTGCCTGTAGTGAGTCATGAAACAGCTTGCTGACAACCAGAGAGACTGGACTGCAGGATGGAAGGAGCCAGGGGCCACACTGGAGCCTCCCACCTCCCGTGCTTGAGTGTGGGGAAGGGTTCAGTGATTAGCACAATAACTCTGGGATCTGGTCACCTTTTGGCTCAGCACATCCTCCTTCAAGGAGTTTATCACCTGCCCCCGAGACCATGGCTTAGTCCAGTTAAATAGCTTTTATTTCTTAGAGTATAAAAGTAATATGTGCTAAGTGTGGAAAACCTAAGAAGGGAAGTAAAGTATAAAGAAGGAAAGTAAATCAGCTATTATTTCATCTCCTAGACAGACCATTGTAACCCCTTTTTAATGTAAATTGAAACATTGTTGAATACTTCATTTTGTATCACGATTTTTAAAATTAGTCTCAAAACATAAGAGGTTATCAATCTTACACGATTTATTAGTATGATTTTAATAATTGCCTAATATTTTATCATATGGATTTATTAGCCTTTGCCCAATGGTTAGACATGTCATTAACACACTTGTGCTTATGTTTTTTCCTGAATTTTGGGCTGTTTCGGGAGCGCTATATCAGGGGGATAGATTACCAGAAGCTCAAGATCTTTATTTAGTTTCTGGGTTCTTCTTTGCCTATGTTTTTGTGCTTGGTGCAGGAACTACATGGATTTGACCTTCAACATATCACCAGTATGGAGCAGCAGCTTTAATAGAATTGCTTTTTTGCGTGAAGCTGAATCAGGTCACTTAATTCACATCCAAGAGCTCTCCCATTGACAGGTGCCTCTCCTGGACAGCGGGAGGCCATTGGTCTTCTTGCATGTGTCATGGGGAGAACAGATGTTCTGGAGTATAGATGGGTCATCATCTTAGATGTTGGGGTCCAGTTCTGGCCAGGGAGAAATTTATCTCATCCTGGGAATGGTTGGGTCACTTGTATCAAATCCTGGAACTGTCCACATCTTCTGATCTCATCGCTAGTGTATAAAGAGGATTCTGGACAATGGATGGATCAAGAACTCTTCAATGAAGACATTTATCATATGGACTAAGGCCAGGTTTTGGCAGGGGAATCAATGAGACAAATGGTGAGCTGTGGCTTTAGCTCGAAGAGGAAATGTGTCCTGGTTGGTAAATGATCAACCAAAAAATGTATGAAACTCCCTTCAATAACTTTAACTTCTGGAAACAATTTAGAGGACAAGCAGGGTCAGTCTGACTTCCGAGAAAGGGAACATTTTTCTTATCGTTTGGATGCCGATTTTTTTTTCAGCTTTACAACACGTACACACAAACAGTGTTGACCTATGGAAAATATTATTAATCCACAGAAGAGCACTTGATAAATGCTTTAATATGATGTTCTTTACTTTAGTATCATTCTTCATTTGACAGGGAACTCCCATAGATAGTCACTTTATCTCCCCATAGAACCTAGGGTGTGCCTTCACACCCTTCTGTTGAATCATGAAAATGCAGCAGAAACCCCAAAACAAATTGGATAGGGCTCTTTGAATCTGGGATGTGTTTTGTGCTTTTCCCTGTCTGCTTTCCCAGTCTTATACAGTTTAGGCTAGTGGCTCTTCACATTCTTAACTATTTCATGTTGTAAATCTAAACTGGGCACCTTTGAAATTCTGAAAATGTAAATTCCTAATCACATCTAAAATAAGTAGACCTGATTAAAAGGGCAGAAGAAGAGGAGGAAGAAGAAGGAGGAGGAGAAGAATAAAGAGAAAAAATAGGAGAAAGAAGAGCAGAAGGAACAACAGTAACTACTACTCCTCACGGACCACAGTGAGCACCATATCAAAACCCAATTGTGCATATTTTTTTTAGCCTTTATCTCGTAACTGGAGTATTCTATGCCATTTCTAGCTCTCTGGAGATACAGGCAGGAAAAAAAGATGGTAGTGGCACCCAGCTTGTCAGTCGTGGTGCTTGACTGATGTTTCTTGTGCTTGGTGTATAACCTGCCAACTTCTTAGCTCCAGCTAGAGATGCTGGGTCCAATCTCCCTGCTTTCTCTGTTTTAATTTAATCCACATTTGGAGGATAGGAAGGGGAGTGTGTTGTATCTGAGGCTACTCCTTGACCTTCCTCTAGACTCGGAGACTTGGACACATAAGCAGAGGTTGGGACCTAGTATAAATTAGGCTAAAATGATTCTGTGTCCTTCGAGCCTTTGCCAGACAAAGCTCACTCTTGAGTGATCTGGTAGAGTGGCAGATAATCTACTTGTGGGAAAGTGAAAAGAATGGGCCAGAACTTTAAACAATTGGCAGTGTAAGAGAATACAGGCAGGACTAGGAGAAGCAGGGGGGTTACACAGAGTTACCGGCTCTGGGCCAGATCCTGATATTGGATTTTGTTTCTTCCAGTTTTAACATTTATCCTCTGTCTCCTTTCTCTGGCAGAACTGGGGAACTGGCAGATAGAGGGAGGGCCTGAGTTGGGTCACCAGAAAAATGAGGTTAGCATCCTTGGGCCAGCTGAGTCCTGAGGGGAAGGGTGGAGATGGGAACACTCGTTCTCCTCAGTCCTTTCAGCCTATTGGGTAGACCAAGGATTCGAGACTAGCTGAGTTTCCCTTGTTTTGGATTCAGCGGAAGAGTCTGGCAACTTGAGATCTGGAAGGTGGTTGGACTGCCAGTTCGTGTCTTGGTAACAACAGTTCTATAAACAAGCCAGAAGTTCCCAGTTCCCCAGAGCCCACCATGTGTCCTCTTCCAGCTTTCTTCCAGGAAGGTTTATAAACTTTCTCTCTTTACACTGACCCCTCTTGGCTACTTAATTCCTGTGTTGTCACAATGCTGGTGACAGTGTTGGCACCCAGGGTAGGGCGGATTTAGCATTGCCCTTAGCCACCTGCCAAGGTTTCTCCAAACATGCACCATCACTTAGCCCTCTGCTTTCTGGAAGGGAATGTTTAAAGAACCCCGAGACCCAGAGAGATCTTAAAACACTAAAGTTTATCTCATGTCTATATATGTGGAGTAAAAATAATGTTAAAGAAGTAAAAAGAGTTAAATGTGTGTGGTTCACTCTTGTTAAATGATACCGCTTTTAACAACCCAGTTGTCTACACCAGAAACTTTGGAGCTGTTTTGCTCCTTTCCTCTTACCTGCCACACCTGATGAACCCCGTGGCAGGGTCTACAGGGTCTAGCCACTCATCATCTCTGGCATTTACCCCTTCCTCCTCATCCCCTGAGTTCAGGCCCTGATCACCGCTTGCCTTGCCTGCTTCAGTGACCCCTAACTGGTCTCTCCACCTTTGTCAGGCCCCCTTCCAGCCCATTCTCCACACTGCGTCACAGGGATCCATCCAGAATGCAGATCTGATTATGGCACTCCCTTGATTAAAATCCTCTCATGCTCTCCAGAGTTTGGGAGATTATTTTCAAATTTCTTGGCTTTACTCACAAGGCCCTATGGGGCCCACCTCTCCCACTTCACCTCCCACTCCCTGATGTGAGCCCCTTCTGCCAAACGTTTCCCAGCTCCTGGCAGCTCTTTGAGTGTATCCTGCTGTGTCATGCCCCGGTGGCTGTGTACATGCAAGCCTCTTTGCTTGGAATCTGCTCTCCCTATTTCTATCCAGTGCACTCCTTGTCTTAGAAAACGTAGGGCTAATGTCATCTGCTATGGGAGCTCGTCTCTCACTCTCTGGGCAGGGGCTGCTGCAACAAATGACCACAAACTCTCATAGTTCTGGAGGCCAGAAGTCCAAGGTCAAGGTGTCCTCAGGGCTGCGCTCCCTCTGAAGTCTCTAGGGGAGAGTCCATCCTTTCCTCTTCCAGCCCTTGGTGGCTGCAGGCATTCCTTAGCTTGTGGCTAAATCACTCTGATTGCTGCTTCCATCTTTACATGGCTCTCTCCCGTTTCTGTCTCTTATCCCCTTTGTCTTTTATTTATCTATTTATTTTTATTGTGCTTTAAGTTCTGGGGTACATGTGCAGATCTTGCAGGATTGTTGCATAGGTACACACGTGCCATGGTGGTTTGCTGTCTCCATCCCCCTGTCACCTACATCAGGCATTTCTCCCAGTGTTATCCCTCCCCAATCTCCCTGCTCCCCGCTGTCCCTCCCCTAATCCCCCACGCCCCAACATACCCCAGTGTGTGATGTTTATCTCCCTGTGCCCATGTGTTCTCATTGTTCAACATCTGCCTACGAGTGAGAACATGCAGTATTTGGCCTTCTGTTCTTGTGTTAGTTTGCTGAGAATGATGGTTTCCAGATTCATCTATGTCCCTACAAAGGACACAAACTCATTTTTTATGGCTGCATAGTATTCCATGGTGTATATGTACCACATTTTCTTTGTCCAGTCTATCATTGATGGGCATTTGGGTTGGTTCCAGGTCTTTGCTATTGTAAACAGTGCCGCAGTAAACATACGTGCGCATGTGTCTTTGGGAAGTAGATTCAGGGCCTACACAAAATCCATGTTGATCTCATATTCAGATTCTTAACTTGGTTACATTTGCAAAGACCTTTTTTTTTTTCCATATCAGGTTGTATTCACAGGTTCTTGGGGTTGGGACCTGGGCCTATCCTCTGTGGGGTGGAGCACAATTCAATTGCTTACCACCCTGTAGCAGCCTGTATATTCCTTTTAGGATAAATTTTACTATAGATGTTTTAAAGCATTAATTGATACTCCTTTCTTTCTGTCAAGATGAGCTATCTTTGAGAGCTCCTGTTTGTCATTGTTTCTTTGGCTTTTAGCACACGGCCTCACTGCATCTCGGCATGACATTTCAGTTAAATGTAAGAAATAACTACCCTAAGGGCCATTAGTAGGTCCTTATCATTAACTTGGGCTGATATAGGTGTGCTTGGAAGTAGGATTTGGACGCCATGACCTCTGAAAAGTCTGTTCAGCCAAGAATTCTGCTTCTGCAGTTTTGTTTGCTTCAGAAATACATTTTTAGGCCAATTCATTTCAAGGAATATCCAAAGGAAAGCCTTGGAATATCACAAATCATGGGGAGGAACTCAAACTCGTTAATCTGCATTCTAGTCTGTATTGTCTAGTGTATGACGATTGTGTGCACATCATTTTTAAAGTTCCCAAGTGGCTGAAAGGGAGCAGTTTAATATTTTTGAGCATGTACAGGCACTGTCTGGATTCCTCATATTTCAAATGAGAGCTTAGATTTCAAAAGAGGCACAGGTCTTGGGGAACTGGTCAGTAAATTAAAGTGTCTTACACATAGGAGACCTGCAACTTTTATTCTCTGGGCCTCTGTGTGAATTTGTTTTGCATTGCTATAAAGGAATATCTGAGACTGGATAATTTATAAAGAAAAGAGATTTATTTGGCTCATGGTTCTGCAGGCTGTACAAGCCCGGTGCCAGAGTCTGCTTGGCTTCTGGGGAGGCCTCAGGAAGCTTTCATGGAGGAAGGTGAAGGGGGAGCAGGCGTGTCACATGGCCAGAGAGAAAGCAAGAAAGGGTAGAGGGAGGTCTTAGTCTCTTTAACCAGCTCTCACATGACCTAATAGATGAACTCACTGATCACCATGAAGATGGCACCAAGCCATTCATGAGGGATCCACCTCTGTAACCAAATACCTCCCACCAGGCTCCACCTCCAGCATTAAGGATCAGTTTCAGAATAAGATTTGGAGGAGACAAACATTCAAACTACATCAGCCTCAGTTTATTTTTTCTTTAAAAAGAATTGATAAGAACATGAACTCCCAACTTCTTGATTTTCTCCCTCTACTTGTGGGTAGCTTTTCCCTAGAAGTCAGAACTCCCATGTACCAGTCAGTCTCCAAATGATTCATGCGGCCCTACTGTGCGCTATTTATTTATCCATAAGCCTGGATAAGTGAAGCCATCCTTTGAAGATCTCATTATACTTTGGAACATGAAGTTTACATTACTCAGAGGGTTTTCATCTTTGTTTACAGAAGGCAAATATGAAAGGCATTTGGCAAGAGACTTCCAGCTCCTGTTTAACCACTGCCTCCACTCTTTGAGGTCTTCTCATCCCAACTGACATTAACAAGTCTGCTTATGTGAAACAACCTATTAAATCAAGTGTTCTTTTGGAAATGTGTGGGTGGAGGATGCAAACTAATTCTTGGTGCTGGGTAAACTATTTACAAAAGGCTTAAATATTCTTGGTCATCTCTGCCCTGCATCACTGACAAGGAGGAGACCTGAGTGTCAGGCCTTAGGCCTCTTTCTTTTGTAGAGCTGACTACAGCATTAGTATCTCTGAACTGCTCTTGCAGCAGCCAGGACCTGTCCCTTCTCTCCACAGCAATCACCTATTACCAATTGGCCCTGCTTTTTGGAAACAAAGTCTCTATATTCTTCGGCTTTCATAGAAGTCTTCCAATTTGCAGAAAACACTTGTAATTACACTAATCTCACTTTTAAATTCTTGTCTCTTCTTAACACTTTTATTGACTCACCAGCCTCCTGGCTAGTATTTTTCCTCCCATATTGAATCCTCAACCCAAACTACCCAACTCAGGTCACTCACCCAAAGCATGTTCAAGGCCCTGCTCTCAAACTCAATTCTCATTTTGATTTGCAGTTTTTCTATTTCCCACCACTGTCCTGGACCCCTGGACCATCTCTCCACCCCTATCCATTTTCTTTTGCAGTTTCATCCATGACCCCAAGACTTTCTGGCCTAAGATGCTCTGTCCTTACAGAACAGCTGATGTAGAGAGGATATGGAGAGGAGAGCAGGAGTGAGGCTAATGGATTCACTCATTTGTCCTAAAAGTGTTGCTTGTAGAAAATATAAATAGACTCTCAAAAGGATTGACCAGATTGTGAATGAACACGGAGCCAGGTATAGAGGCATAAAGAGTTGGGGAAGCCTAAGGGGCGAGGATGCCAAGGAGGAGCTTCCTGCTCCCCATGGCTTACCTGGAAGGCCTCTGGTTGGCACAAAGCCCAGTGGCAAGTGAATCCTGAGTCTGGTCCAGGATGTGATTCCTTTCTGATTGTAGTAGTGATGAGGTTTAAGTACTTAGAAAGATTTGAAGCTAAAAATATTTTGGGAAAAAATACACTGAGGAGAAGGGAGATTACTGAAGGGGAGGGCACACTCCTTCCTCTCAAAGGCATGATCTGGAATTTGCACATCTTGTGTTTCATGGCCCAGAACTTAGGCAATGGCCACTCCTAACAGGAAAGGAGGTTGGAGAGTATAGTTTTTCTTCTGGGCAGCTATGGACTCTGTTAAAACCAGGAACTCTAACACCATGAGGGAGGAAACTGGGTAGTGGGAAACAACGGCAGGCTGTGTGGACAATACATTTGGTGGATCATATATTTGGTATAGTACATAAGGGGCGGCTTTTGGAAAAGTGAAACTGAAGGGGATTTGCAAATGGTCTCAAGTGATGTTTTATTAAATATTGTATTTAACAAGTGCTTATTGAGCACCTGCTATGTGCCAACCACTGTACTGGCAGCTGTGGATGCAAAAGTGAATAAGACAGGTGTATTCCCACCTTCATGAAGCTTACAGTCCATGGGAAAGGCTGGCATTAAACAAGGAAGTAATGATTTATAGCATCATTTTATTCAGTGATACAAATGGTGTGGGACTGTGTAACAGGAGAAGCTAGCCTAGTCTAAAAGGTTGAGGAAGGCTGTGCGGACTAACTGACATTTAACTAAGACTTAGTAGGAGTTGGCAAGGCGGAGAGAAGAGAGGAGCTGAGAGGACCTAGCATGTGCTGCTTGTCTTACCAAGTGCTAGGCCCTCTCTGAAGCAGTTTTAATCTTTATAACATGGGGCTTATGAGGTAGGCACCTTTATTATCCCTGCCTTGCAGATAAGGACATTGATTAAACAATGGCTCTAAGGCCACAGTGCGTTAGGTGGTAGAGCGTGGCTCGGCACCAAGGCAGTTCTACTTTGAGGCACGTTCCCTGAACCACTTTGCTATGTCACACTTAACTGGGAGTGCATTCAGCAGGTGGAGGAGGTGAGAACGCCTTCATGGTGGGGAGAAGGGTTGGGAGAGTTCCTCCAGATGGGATTGAAGGTCAAAGAGGAGCTAGATCATGCAGAGATGCAGAGCTTTGTAGCCCTTGTTAAGAATTTGACCTTTTTCTTAAGGCCAGTGGAAAGTTACTGGAATATTTTAGAAACAGGGGCACTACACAATCAGATTTGCATTGTAAAATGCTCTGTGGAGAGTGTTGGAGGATATAACACCATGTTCAGAGACATTAGTGGGGAGTCCATCAGCAGATGATGACAGTGTTCTCTGGGATAAGAAGGAACTGTAGATATGACTGAATATTACTCAGGAGATCGTTCACTGGGTTTGGTGAAGAGCAAAGAAACATGTGTAGGTGTCTAGTTTGAACAACTGGTAGGTAGTGATTTTATTTACTAATTTTATTTACTAATAGGTAGGTAGTGGGAAGACTGGAAAAGAAGCATCTTAGGGGAAAGATCATGAGTTCAATTCTGGATGTGTTGAATCCAGGTGTTTATAAAATATCCATGTGGAGAAGTCATTTAGGCAGTTGGGTCCAGAGCTCAGAAGAGAAGTCTGGGCCAGAAATAGAAATTTGGCATTCAGATGGCACTGGACACATGGGAGTGGACAATATTGGGATGTCTTGTCTGACAACAAATATTGTTTAGAACATATCATTTAGAAAACATGAACACAAGACAGTTTACCAGCATCAGATAGAGTGGTGCAAGTTCCACATATGCCATCTGTTCAGAGGAAGGAGAGACCAGGGGAAAGCTGGGCTGGCTGCAAAAGTTGGAAATGTTTCAAAGATAAACTAGGAAGGTATGTTTAATTTGGATAATTGGATTGATGTTCTAGAAAGTTGATTGGGTATCCTCTAGGGGTGGGGAAAGCTGGGAACACATTAGCTCTAGAGAGGACTTCAGAGTCCTGAATTGGGTCAGAAGACTTGCTTCTGATGCTTTCTAAATGCACCACCTTGACTCCTGTGAACTCACCTTTATAAAGGATACTATGGACCCATCCTACCTAACCCACAGAGTGGTGATGACTATAAAGAACAGACATGATCTAGACCTAAAGGAATTATGCAAATTGTAAAGCTGTGCAAATTTGAAAAGCTATATTGTATTAGTCTGCTTTCACACTGCTATAAAGAACTACCCGAGACTGGGAATTTATGAAGGAAGGAGGTTTAATTGACTCAGTTTCACATGGCTGGGGAGGCCTCAGAAAACTTACAATCATGGCCAAAGGTGAAAGGGAGGCAAAACGCATCTTACATGGCGGCAGGAGAGAGAGAGAGAGAGTGCAGGGGAAACTGCCAGTTTTCAATTATCAAATCCAATGAGAACTCCCTCACTATCACAAGAACAACGTGGGGGAGACTGTCCCCATGATTCAGTCGCCTCTCATCTTGCAATTCAAGATGAGATTTGGGTAGGGACACAGAGACAAGCCATATCATATACCGTTAAATACAATTCAAAATTCAGAGTGATGTCATTGTCCCAAGGTTACCTGGCTAGCAAGTGCAGCAGTTGGGAGTAGAATCCCGGTCTTACAACTTTCAGTGAGAAGCATAAGCATTGGCTGTGAATTAGTAGCTCTCTATCCTAGGGAAAGTTATTTAACCTCCTTGACTCTCAGTTTCCTCACATACAACTTAGGAGGTAACACCGTTAACTCAAATGTCAACAATCTCTTGAGTATTTACCATGTACCAGGTGCTGCTCTAGACCATGGGGTTACAGCAGTGAGCAAAGCCAAGTGCCTGTTCTCAAGGAGCTTATGTTCCAGTGGCAGGAGGGCAGACAGTGACAGAGATAAAGAAATGAATAAGTAATGTATCAGGATGTGATAAGTTCTATGAGGAAAGATGAAGTAAGGGGACACAGAGAAGTGGGGCAGTGGCTGGGGGGAAATGCAGTACTTTCTAATAGGGTGGACAGGGAAGATCTCTCTGATAAGGGCATGTTTGAGCAGACAGCATCACAAAGTATGCGTATTTAGGGAAAGAGTGCACAGACAGCGATGGTAGTGCAAAGGCCCCGGGCAGGTATCTTCCTGATGTATTAGAGGAGCAGTCAGGAGGCCAGCGTGACAGGAAGGGAAAGAGCAAAAGGGAGTAGGGAGGGGATGAGGTCTGAGAGGCAGCTGGAGACAGGGTCATGTAGGGCCTCATCAGCCTCAGTCAGAACTTTGGATTTTCGTCTGAGCAAGATGGACAGCTACTTCAGGGTTTTATACAGAGACATAAGTGATTATATTTGTTCTCTTGGTAGAGGTTTTGTGAGGAGCAAATAAGGTAATGTGCATGAAATTGCTTTGTGAACCGGGAAGTTAAGTTAAAGAATATTTCCAGGGTCATATAACAGGCCAAGCAGTTGCAAAGCCAGCATAGAATGCAGTGTCTCTGACCCTCGGCCACACATCTTACCATGGCATCCCGAATCTCCCCCAGAAGGGCACGGTGTCAACCTAGAAAGAGCTCAAACCCTTGAGCAAGGTCAGAGACTCCTCCTTCCTCCCAAGCCACAGGGCTCTGTGAACCTTGTCGACCTGGCAGTATTTGGCTTTTGGGAAGAACCCCAGGAGCTTGTGATCTTAAATGGATAGAAGGAGGGGAGTTGGAACAGTCTGAGGCAGTTTGAGCCTGGGCAGAAGAATTTGTCATAAATTAAATACAGACCTTGTCTGCTGAAGCCTGGACTAGAGAAGCAAAAACATCAGGAATTAAGAGGAAAAACCAACAGTTATGATAGGTTTTGGAGAATGCCATTAATATTTAGTTAGGAAGCTGTAGAGTGGCCAAAAGCAATAGTGTTGGAGTTTGTAAGAATTCATAGTTGTTTGTATAGTATTAGATGTGGATTAAGGAGATATAATAGTGCATGCATTGGGGTACCCAGAAGTGACCTTATATTGCATACATTCCCTTTGGAGGACCAGCTCCGACAGATGAGTGTGTCTGGCCGAGGGTGCAGCCTGGCCTTCCCTGTGTGCGGATAGATTCACGTGATCCTGGTGGGTGAGGAGGGGACGTGCAACTGTGATTCTTGGCCTGGGAGCCCGTGGACAGAAGTCTGATGCCCCTGTATCTTTGCTGTTTGTTTAAAATGTGTAGCATTCATGCTCTTCCCTTCTTTTCTTTCTGCTCTCCTTTTTTCTTCTTTCTCTTTCACTTTTTTCTTTTTCTCCTTTCTTGCCATGAGCAGATGAGCAATGTTTGATTTGCTCTCTATTAGATTTATAATTGTTTATAAGTTAACTAACCACAACATAAACCCCCTAAAAGACAATATTTTCATGGAATCTCCATTCCCCATAAAACATATCCTATGTGCCAACTAAGTGGTCTTCACAAATTACCAGCTCTTGAGAATATAGAATGTCATAATTTTTTTCGATGAAACCTTGTTGGGTTCCAACTGCATAGGTAAACCATGATAATGTACAATCTGTTAGTGAAATTATATTTCTGAGCCTAAGGTACAAGTTTCCCAGAGGTGACAGACAATTGATATATCAACTTTAATTAGTTTAAGTAGTTTATGTTTTTTTTAAATGTAACCACCTTAAGGTCTACATATTTTTCAATAATTCTTGTTAAAATCTATGATTTCTTTGCATGCAGTTCCTTCATATCTGAATCTTGGCAGATTCAGAAATTAAAATGTTTCATCAGAAAGCTTAGAAAATATGGGGCACAATTGGAAATATGTGTAAGATGTGTTTTGAATACACACATACACACGCACGCGCGCGCGCGCACACACACACACACACACACCATGCACTTACTCTTGCTAAAGAAGCTTACTGTGGGAACTTCCAAGGGCAGAATCAGGTCCAAATGCCTTCAGGGAAGACAGATTTCAGATTCTTTGGGGAAGAACTTTTTTAACTGTCAAATCTGCCCACCAACAGAATTGGCTGCATTACAAAGTTCAGTAAAAGGCTGTTCTCCCCAACCCCCACCTCCCCAGGATTTTGAGAATACCAGAAGCTTCCAATGACAGAATTGTTATAAAAACAGCATTCTTTTATGCCCACCCATTTAAAAACTATGCTATTATAAAAAGTAAAGAACGAGTTGCTCTCACCAGGGCACATGCCCTGCTGAGCTGTGAATGACTGGTTGGTGATGCTGCAGAAGGCACATGGGCGGGGGTGGAGGCAGATCGTGATAGATATTACGGCAACCTTTATAACATAGGAGTCATGAGGGGTCCTGGACGTTTCTCCATTTTGTCAAGTAGCTAAGACTTTTAAATATTTCATTGCAATTCTACAAATGTATTATATGCTGGAGTCCCTCTTCCCCACCCCCACCCCCAGTCTTTTTGTTCTTTTGATCTAAGAGTGAAAAACCTCAAAAATAGCACTTATTCTTTTCAGATCAGAGCCTGGACATTCTGAATAAGTAATCTTCCATTGTAGTGAGCTCCCCAATTCTGGAAGTGATCAAATAGACCATTATTTGTCACACAGGTGAAGAGATATTGTCAAAAATATTAAGTGAGGAATTTCTGCATTAGGTGGTTAGAGGAAACTGATACTATTTTTTAAAAGCTGGGACATATTTTGTATACACAGAAAAGTCTGAAGAATAAGCTTCCAGGCACATTGGCTCATGCCAGTAATCACAGCATTTTCGGTGGGTGAGGTGGGCTGATGGCCTGAGTCCAGAATTTCAAGACCAGCCTGGGCAACATAGGGAGACTCTGTCTCTACAAAAAATAAAAATAGAAAAACTATCCGGGTGTTGTAGCTGGGACTACAGCACACCTGTAGTCCCAGCTATTTGGGAGGCTGAGTTGGGAGGATTATTTGAGCCTAGGAGGTAGAAGCTGCAGTGAGCCATGGGTGTGCCACTGCACTCCAGCCTGGGTGACAGCAGAGTGAGACTCTATTTCAACAAACAAACAAACAAACAAACAAACAAACAAACAAACAAACCTAATGAACGTGCATGGAACCATGACACAGCTTTGCCCATAAAAAACATTTTGTCCTATTAGCTTCAGATCATTTTTAAAGAAAAATGCCGTTACAAATATAAATGAAGCATGTGTGTAGTCCTTACTTTCTCACCCTGTTCCTTCCCTTTCTAGACATTACCACTGCTCATAACTTTGTGTTTACCATTTTTATGATATTTTTGTACTTTTATCGAGCATGCATACACTAAATACTATATGATATTTTTGTGTGTTTGTAAACTTTATCTAAATTGTATCATGCTATACATATCATTTAGTAGCTTGCTCTTTTTCTTGAGGTTTTTTCTTAGATGTACCCATTTTGATATATGTAGGCCTGGTGCATTCATCTCAACTGAATTACCATATTCCATAGATTAATATTCCATCATTTATTTATCCAGTTTCCTGTTTAAGGACATTGAGGTTGATTTCTTACTTTTTACTACCAGGGATGCAGTTGTGAATCCTCTTACACATGTGTTTTGGAGGCGTTTACGTTAGAATTTCTCGATGAAGGGAATTACTCTTGGAATATGCATATATTTACGGGATATAATCAAATTATTCTCTAAAATAATTGAACAAATTTATAGTCCCATCAGCACTGTATGAAAATTCTTCTTATTCTGTATCCCTACCAGCTCTTGCTGATAGTAGATTTTAAGTTTTTGCAATTGATGATTATGAAATGATATTTCATTTTAACTTAAATGCAGTCAAATGTGTTGATCTTTTCTCTGATTTGTACATTTTTGTGTCTTGTTTAAGAAATGTCTCTTTATACAGCAAGATCACAAAGCTATTCTATTTTTTTTTTTGCCTAAAATGTTTGGAAGATTGCTTTTCCACGTGAATCTTGTAACTACTTGGAATTAATTTTTGTGTATGGTGTTCAGTAGGGATCAATTTCATTGTCTTCTGTATGATGGTTTTGTTTTGCATTTTCTAGGTTACCAGTAAGAGTAAGAGTAAGCATTTTCTCCTATGTTTGTTGGCCATGTGAGTTGTTTGTTGTTCTGTTTTGCTCATTTTGCTGTTGCATCGTTTGCTTATTGGTTTATAAGAGTTCTTTATATATTATGGATACTATCCATTGTTAGTCATATGAATTACAAACATTTTTTCCCAGTCTGTGGCTTGTTTTTACTATGACTGTGGTATCATATGTTGAATCCAATTGATATTCTTTTGGTTTTTTTAAATGGAATTTACTTGTAAAATATGGGCTTGATATGCATTCTGCAGTAGTCAGTGTAGTGTTATTATTGTTTTTTTAGATCAAGTTTGCTAATTGTGGTTTTCAAATCTTCTGTATACCTGCTGATTTTTTGTCTTCTTATGCTATCAATTGCTGAATGTGTTGTGCTGAAATCTCCCCTATGATGGAATGTTTGTGAAAATTGACCATACACCAAGCCAGAAGTAGGTCTGAACATGTTTCATGGAATTTCCATTATAAAAATCACATTATTTGACCCTCAATTCAATTAATTTAGACATACATTTAAAAGGTTGCCAAAATTACCTTAAGTTTGAAATTAAAAGGATTTCTTTCAAAAAACTTCTCAAGTTTGAAATTAAAACAATTTCTTTCAAAAAATATGGGAAAATAATTGGAATTTAATGATAACAGTCAAGTATTGGATTGTTAATTTATCCTGCAGTTCTAATAATTTTAATTGTTGTTAGTTGCATATTCATTTATTAATAGAACTGGTAGATTGGTGCATTCATTTAGAATTGGCTCTTCCCTATGTTACTGTTACCACCAGATTAGCCATCTTCAAAGAAAATGTTATTTAATACATGTATAACAAGCATTTGTGTGTTTGCTGAACTGGGATAGGGTCTTCTCCACATTTAGTTCTCCATACTGCCAGAAATAGAAGTTTCTCTTATGTTTTCTGGGTAGACAATCACATTTTCTGCAAACAATGACAATGTTATTCTTTTCTTTATCAGTTCTTACATTTTGTTTGCTTTCCTAGTTCTACTGTATGGCCAGTGGCTTTAGTACAGTGTTGAATAAAAATGTAGGTGGTAGGTATCTTTATTTTATTCTTGATTTTAAATGGACTGCTTTTAGTATTTTACTGATAAATAGGATATTTGCTACAGTTTTTATGTTGATACCATTTATCAGATTAAGGAAAGTTTCCATCTGTTTCTATTTTGCTAGCATAATTTAAATTAAGCTAAACTATGAAATGCTTTTCCTGCATCAATTTAAATAATTATGTAGCTTTTCTCCTCTAACCTGTGAAGTTACCAAACTTCATTAACAAAAATCTTAAACTCTTCATGTACTCCTGACACAAGCCAACTTGGTCATCATATACTTATTTTAATAAATTGCTATGTTTGCTATGCTTATGTTCCATTTAGGATTTTTTTTTTTTTTTTTGAGATGGAGTTTCGCTCTTGTTACCCAGGCTGGAGTGCAATGGCGCGATCTCAGCTCACCACAGCCTCCGCCTCCTGGGTTCAGGCAATTCTCCTGCCTCAGCCTCCTGAGTAGCTGGGATTACAGGCACGCGCCACCATGCCCAGCTAATTTTTTGTATTTTTAGTAGAGACGGGGTTTCACCATGTTGACCAGGATGGTCTCGATCTCTTGACCTCGTGATCCACCCGCCTCGGCCTCCCAAAGTGCTGGGATTACAGGCGTGAGCCACCGCGCCCGGCCCTCATTTAGGATTTTTGCATCTCTCTTTATTAGTGAGGTTGAGCTAGAGCTTTTCTTTCTTGTACTTTGTGTCTGGTTTCGGTGCCAAGATTGTACAAGCCACACGGTGTGAGTTTGGAGTATTCCTTCTTTTTCTGTTCTCTGGAATACATTATAGAAAGGCAGGATTACATGTTTCTTAAGAGTCTAATAAAACTAATTTTAAAAAATGTGTGCCAACACGTTTTGTGGGTATATTTTTCATTTCAGGCCTTTTTAGTGGTTTTGTTATATTCATGTTTTCATTTTCTTCTTGATTCCGTATTGTTAATTTTTATATTCCTATTTATGTATTTTCAAGTTATTGGTATGAAATTCTCATAGAATTGTCTTTTGAAGAATTTCTACATCTTTGCTACATCTGCAATTATGTTACCTTTGTGATTTTAAATATTGTTTGTGTCTTCTTTCTTTTTAAAGGTCTGATCAATGTGTTAGATTTTTATCTATTTTATTTCCTTTATTAATCTTTTCAAGAAGCCAGTTTTTGGTTTTGTTCAGTCTTCCTACTGTTTGTCTTCTATTTCATTCATTCAGGCTCTTCTACTTATTATGTCTTTCTCTTCCTTCCTTCCTTCCTTCCTCCCTCCCTCTCTCCCTCCCTCCCTCCCCTCCTCCCTCCCTCCCCTCCTCCCCCCTCCTCCCTTCCTCCCTTTCTCCCTTCCTTCCTTCCTTTCTTCTTCCTTCCTTCCCTCTTCCTTCCTTCCTCCCTCTCTCCCTCCCTCCCTCCCTCCCCTCCTTCCTCTCTTTCTCTCCTTCCTCCCTCCCTCCCTCCCTCCCTTCCTTCCTTCCTTCCTTCCTTCTTCCTTTCTTTCCTTCTTTCTTACTCTTGTTTCCCAGGCTGGAGTGCAATGGCACAATCTCAGCTCACTACAACCTCTGCCTCTTGGGTTCAAGTGATTCTCCTGCCTCAGCCTCCTGAGGAACTGGGATTACAGGCACTCACCACCATGACTAACTAATTTTTATATTTTTAGTAAAGACAGACAGGGTTTGCCATGTTGGCCAGGCTGGTCTCAAACTCCTGACATCAGGAGATCTGCCAACCTTGGCCTCCCAAAGTGCTGGGATTACATATGTGGGCCACTGTGTGTGTCCCCACTTCTTCTTTCTTTGGACTGAACTCTATTGTTCTGTGTTGTTGGATGTTTAACTTATTAATTTGCAGACATTAAGAAAAATAAAAGCATGTAAACTTTTTATCCTTTAGCTTTTTCATTTACTAATTTTTCCCCCCATAATTCAACACATATTTATGTGCCAGGCACTGTTTTAGGTTCCATGGATTTATCACTGAGCAAAATAGTCAAAAAGCCCTGTCCTCGTATCTTAAAATTCAATTATGAATTCTTTATTTTAGGAGTCATTTAATTAATTAATTAGTTAACTTGAGACAGAGTCTTGCTTGTTGCCCAGGCTGGAGTGCAGTGGCATGATCTTGGTTCACCGAAACCTCTGCCTCCCAGGTTCAAGCGATTATCATGCCTGAGCTTCCTGAGTAGCTGAGATTACAGGCGCGTGCCACCAGGCCTAGCTAATTTTTGTATTTTTAGTAGAGATGGGGTTTTGCCATGTTGGCCAGGCTGATTTCAAACTCCTGACCTTAGGTGATCCACCCACTTCAACCTCCTAAAGTTCTAGGATTACAGGCATGAGCCACCATGCTCAGTCCTCTATGAGTTATTTAGAAGCATGTTTTACATTTTCATTGATGTTGGGGTGGGTAGGTTTGTATCTTGGCTATTTCTAATTTACTTGCATTTTGTTTGGAGAATGTGGAATGTATGATGTCGATTTTTTTGGTACTTTTGAGATTCGCTTTGTGACCTGGAATGTGCTTTTTTTTTTTTTTTCAAAGGTTCCATCTGAAAAGAATGCTAACCAATGATCTTAAGATTCTTTTCAACTTGGCAAGTCAGTGGTTCTGTGTCAATGTCAAATAACCCTGCTTGATCTGGCATGCTGTTCAAAGTCGTAGTTAAAAGGACCTAATTCCTGTTGAGGCCAATTCAGTATTGAGTCAGGATTGGTGCTTGGAGTGCTCTCTACTCTAACACAAGAATTTAATGAGGACCATTTCCTTTTTCTTCTAGGGAGCATAGGGCAGAGAATCATGGAATATCAGAAAAATCTGTTAAAAGTCGTCCACAGCCAGCAACAACCTAGCTGCTTGAGAAACTATTCAACAGACACTTATGTAGCACTTAAGTATGCACCAGGCAATGTTCTGGGTGGCTTTACAAGTGCCAACTCACTTCGTCTTCATACCAGGACTTCACAGAGTTAGTTATTATCCCTGTTTCTCTGATGAGGAAACTGGACCACAGAGAGATTAGGGACTAAGGGCTCACAAATGGTAAGTGGCAGTGTCAGGACTGAATTCAGGCCATCTCTGACCCAGGGCCATCCTCTCAGCCCTGCCACCAATGCTGCCTCCCACATGGAAATTAATGCTAGTTAAAAAAAACCCCAAAAAAACAAATAAAAGCCAAAACCTACACTTTTGCTCTGCTGCAGACTTCCAGAATTAAATTCTTACAGAATTAAATTTTGAAATTGATATTCTGATGAATAGACAGATTTTAGAACTACTGTCAGGCTACCCTCTTCATTTTATAGATGGGGAAACTGAGGCCGATGGGGGAAGGAATTTGTTCACTAATTAGTGGCATATGAAGGAAAAATCTGGTTCCTTGAAACTTGCTTCTCTGTAAACTCTTTGTGGGGACAGTGGGGAGCTGGTGATCCTAGCAGGGGCCTTAGGAGGCCTGGCTCACCACGCGCTCGTGGGTCTGAACCACTCATCCATCCCCAAAGAGGACGCACATCTGCTGCCTGTATCTGACACTCCTTCTCTCTCCTCTGGCTTTCTCCTTCTGTCCCTATGTGTGTCTGTTTCACTCTCCCTCTCTCTCTTTCTCTCTCTGTCTCATAAAGCCTTCTGCTAACGAACTGAAGCAGAGATCCTGGAAGCTTTGGGGATTGGCGTAGGCTGGTGGTACACATTTTTTTTTTTTGTAGTGGAGAGTTTTGGAATCAAACAGAGTTGGTTCAGGTTCCAGATCAGCTACTTTCTAGTTTTGCCATATCAGGCTGCAACTTACTCCCTCTCATATTTCTTATTTATAAAACTGGCATAATAATAAATACCTACCTTGTAGTATCATTGAGATGCCTAAATGAAGGCACACTTGTAAACTGCTTAGCTCATGGTGACAGCACTACCACTACATGTTGATGGAGGCCTCACTCTGTGCCAGGCACAGACTCTGGAGCTGCAGCATTGAAAACAAATCCCTGCCCTCAAGGGTTTTCAGTCTAGTAAGAAGTGACAGACCATACATGAAGATAAATACCGGATAATGTGCTCACTAGCAATATGTACTATGAGGAAAAACAAAGCAGAATGAAGCAGTGGAAACTGAAGACGCTGGTGGGGGCTGCTCTGGGAGTGTCTCTCTGGCACATGGCAGCTGAGCAAACCTGTTTGTAAGTGGAGGAGCTGGTCACACCACATGCAGGGGAAAGGATTCCAGGCAGAGGAAGCAGCAAGTGCAAAGGTCCTGAGGCAGAGCAAACTCGTGCAAGGAACAGCAAAGAGGCCAGTGTGACCGGAGCAGCCTTGAGAGAGGTGGTGGCTGGAGAAGAAGGAAGGAGGGGTGTCTGGGCCAGGGTATGGTTTGGGGGGTCTCTGGATATTTTGAGGACTTTAGATTGACTCTGATTGAGATGAGGAGTCACCAGGGCTCTGAGCAGAAGACCACAGGGTCCAGCTAACATTTCTGAACGCCCGCTCTGGTTTCTTAGTGAAGACTAGACTGTGGGGGCAGGGGCGGAGCGGGGAGCCAGTGGAGGCCATTGCAGTGGTCAAGGGGAGGTGACAGTGGCCAGAACTAGGGTAGGAGCCATGGAGATGGTAAGAAGGGTTCAGATGCTGGCTATATTTCAAAGGCAAATCACTCAACATTTGTTCATGGAGTGATCGTGAGGTATGACAGAAAGAAAGAGGTCTAGGATGACTCCAAGTTGTTGACATGAACTTGAAGAATATCGCTGAGGGAAGACATCGGGCATTTACTTGTGAACATGTTATCTTTGCGACAGCTGTTACATATCCATGTAGGAATGTGTAACATTCAAGGGAATCTCTTAGCTGGAGAATCACTGACATTTAGATGGGTTTTCAGCCATGAGACCCTCTGAGCTCACCAAATGGGTAGATGCAGATAGAGAAGAGAGATACCCTCAAATGGAGCCTCAGTCTGTTTGAAGGTGAGAGATGGGATAGTGATGGATGCACTGGAGTAACTGAGCAGAAGTGGCCAGTGAGATAAGAAGAAAAACAAGAAAAAGTGGAGTCCCAGGGGGCACGTGAGGAACATGTCTCAGGATGAGGGGAGTTACTAATGGCTCCAATAGTTGCTAATAAACAAGGAATTTACAAGGAGATTGGCTCTCAAAAACATTGCTTTTCAATCTCCTTTGTTCTCCGTCTCTCTTCTTTGCCTGGTGGAGCCATTCCCTCACACTGTCTGCCTCCTGATCTTTAGGCCTGGCCACAGGGCACAAGGGACAGCCTTGTGCCACCACACCTATAGACCATGTAGGCTACCAACACCTCACTGCAAAATCAGGCTATTGCTTGATGCAGGGGTTTTGCAGGAAAACTGCATGACGGGCACATGGTACCCCGCACTTGGGCAATGTAAACTGCTGCCGGGACCTGAACTTGGATTCTTGCCATTTTCTGAGCCTGAATATGGCCTAAGACCAGGTCTGGATGTAGGCTCTTTGAGTCGTTGGCCATAGGGGAAGGGCTTATGTGAAGCCAAGAATTCATGCCAGCCAGTTCAGGAGTATATACATATTCTTGAATTTAGCATTCACTAACATCCCGACATCAACCAGCAAACAAGTCAATGGCGTAAAGAACATAAATATCTTACTTAATTTAATACATATCTCCAGCTTAAACATAGATCTTCCTTGAATATCTTACATAATGAAAATGAGGAGGACAGACACCTAGGAGTCATCCTAGATTCTCTGTGTTCCCTCATACCCCGTAGATAATCCACTGATAAGTGCCTTTGACTCTGCTACTAAAATCTATCAATGATCTGAACATCTTTCATGCTGTTCATACTGCAAACCTAGTCCAGAGCCCCAGCAGTTCTGCCAGGGGTATTGCATCATCATCCTGCCTGCTCTGTCTGGAGGCCTCGTTCTCTTAGAGTCTAGTCTCCATACATTAGCTGGAGTGAGCGTTCTGAACTGTAAATCAGATCACATCACTCATCCACATGAAACCCACTAGAGACTTCCCCTATCATAGCCCACCAGGCCTCACAAAATCTGGCTCCTATCTCTCTTTTCTTCCATGTTTTACCTCATTCACCACTCTTGAACTACATTCACTTTTTTTCCTTAGTCTCGCTCTGTCCCCCAGGCTGGACTGCAGTGGCACATGATCTCAGCCCACTGCAACCTCCGCTCTTGGGTTCAAATGATTCTCCCGCCTCAGTCTCCCAAGTAGCTGGGATTACAGGTGTGCACCATCACGCCTGGGTAATTTTTGTATTTTTAGTAGAGACAGGGTTTCTCCATGTTTCCCAGGCTGGTCTTGAACCCTGGGCTCAAGTGATCTGCCTGTCTCGGCCTCCTAAAGTGCCAGAACTACAGGCACGAGCCACCGTGCCTGGCCTGCATTCATTCTTCTTTCTGTTCCTCACACACACCAGTGCATATCCACCCCAAGGTCTTCAGCTGGCTCTCCTTATCCTCTGGAAGGCTCTTTCTCAGTGATGCCTTTGGCTGCCTGCTCCTCACTCTGCCCTCGCCTCATCACCCTCTCATCCCTGGTTGCAGTGATCCATCTTCCTAACTTCATCTGTGGAATTTGCCTCATTCCACCTACCAGGACCTGCAATGGCCTTTTTTATTTGCTTATTTTTTTGCCGGCTGTCTCTCTGCTTTAGTATGTAAGCTCCTGCGAGATGGGGATTCTGTTAGACTTGTTATTGTCATATGCTCTCTGTATGGGTTAGCCCATAGCACTTAGTAGGTGTTCAATAAATGGCTGCTGACTGACAATCTGAAGTTAAAAAATTATTTTAGGCCTAATTTCTGATTTTTATTAGGTTTCTGATTTTTATTGGTCTTAGTTTTTATGCTGAGGATGGGGTAACAATCCAAATGTAATGAAAGGTGGTGATTCTTCCTGAGCCTGTGAGTTAGTTGAGACCTACAGCGAGAGACCCTCTTTCTCAAGGGAGGGGTCACAGGCTGCACCCACCCTCCACTCCAGCTTATGTGTTCTTGGCAACCCATGCCGCAATACGAGGTGATACTTGGGATGCTTAGGTCTCCCTGGGAAAGGAGGAAGCCTTGGACAATCACTCTTTGGAACTCTTGCCCCAGGGTGACTTGGCTGATGCCCCAGCTGGCATCAGAAGAGCCCAGGCCTAGAGCAAAGGAGTCATTCACTGTGCTGAGGTTGCAGACTTTCAGGAATCCGCAGAGCCTGCCATGTTGTGTTAATGTGAAGCTGGCCAAGAGTTTTGCTTGCCTCGTTTCCTCCTGAAGATCCAAAGTCAGTAGCAGCTGTGGATCCTCCAATGTCAGGGCACCCAATCTTATTTGGCTTTGTCTTTTTAAGAGTATGTTTCTTCAGGTGAATCCAAAGTGAGAAAATATAGAGGCTCAGAGTAGGGAAATTTCAAAGCCAAGGTTTTGATGCTGACATTGGGACTGGATTCTGAGTGGTTTTGAGACCTTTGCCACCTTCCGTAGTGTGTTGGTGTCCCCTTCAATCCCATAAGCTCGGTTGAGAATGCCTGTGTTAGGGAGTGAGTTCATCATTAACTTCAGCCAGTCAGCTGATTCTCAGAACCAAAATCTGCTTGAGTCTCTGCAGAATTGACTTTGCTCTGCTGTGCCTGCTTGTGCAGGGTCTATGGAGAGTCAGCTTCTGCAAGTAGTCTGAGATTTACATGTGTCACTGTTGCACTCACACTGCCCATGTGGGGCAGTCACCATAGGAGTTTGTCTTATGTCAGCATCTTGCATAAGAAACATTTTATCTGCCTTGCTTTGGGAGACATCATTTCCCATTAGAAGACTCAAGGAAGGGAAGTCAAATGCAACTAATTCTTGAGTGCTTACTATGTACCAGACACTTGGCTGGGGACTCGGTAAGGTCACAACACAACTTAAGCTGAGCCACAAGGAAGATGAGACTGTGAAAGGACAGGTGTCACTCATTAAGCCTATCCAGTGCTGCTGGTTTCCCTACAGTAGTCTGCATCCACCTGCTCATGTGTTACGCCAGGATGGGAGGAAAGCAGACCAGATTCAGAGATCCTAGGTGAGTTTGGAAGGGAAGATAGAGCCAGTCATAGCAGTGAGCCAGCATCAGTGAGAGCTTGGAAGCAGGATCTTATTCACCAGGTCGCCATAAATGAACCAGGAAACCTGGCCTGGATGTCACATCTAGAAGGAGCTGAGAGACCAGGCCCACATTTAGAACAGCAGATCCTAGGTTTCACCATGACCACGCTGAAGTGAAGCCAATTTATGCCTCCTGTGCTAACAACTTCATCTCTCCTTGTCTACTCCTGGGTTTTTACTCTAAAATGATCTCTTTTCTTTTGCATTTATGATCTCTAACTCTTCATATCTCCTGTTCTCTAAACAAAATTATGTCAAAGATTCTGCCTTCATAATTAAACTCTCCCTCAAATATGTACCTGCCTCAGGTTCCCTTGCCTTGGTACCAACCTCTCCCTTTTCTCAAGACCGTTCTTCTTGAAATTCCCACTTTGGTTTCCTCACCTTCCATTGGCTTCTTTAATCATCTTAAATTTTTTCCCCCAAATCTCCTGAAACTGATCTCTCTAGAGATCACTAGTTACCTTCCTAATCAATAATTCGTTATGTTTCTAATCAGTACACCCTGTGGCTTTCACCTTCTCTTTCCTCATTTCTCCACGCCCTCTCCTTTCACGCCTAGAGAGATCATAAGACTTGAACTTCTTGTGCACAACAGCAGGGACAGGACATAGGAGGCAGATGTGCTGATCCTCCTGCGTTAGGTAGGAGACATAGTCTTCCTTGGCACTTGAGAAGCTCTGACAAAGGACACTCCCATGGGTCAGGGTTTTGTTTCTAACTAAGTGAAGGAACATGAAGGCCTGAGTTAGAAGCACCCTAGACTTAGATGAATGGGATGCTCCCCAGGACCTTTTACACTTTGACCTGTTTGCAGAGTAATAGGCAAGTTTGGATGAAACCGTGTGCCATTGTTTCTTAGGTTTAGATAAAGCAGCGTGCCTAATTGAGATTTTCATCTTTTGGGTCTCAGCTCATTATATCTAGGTTCATAAGGATTTGAGTGGATGCAGATAGGATTAGTCAATATTTTAAGCCTCTCTCAAAAGGGAGTACAAGAGTCAGACCTCTGTTTGAAGACAGCTGGGGCTTTAAGGATTGACTGGAAGAAAATCCTTTGTGAGGGTTATAGCTGAGGCTTTGGATTAATTAAGAAAGTCCTCTGATTAGAGCAGAGAGGGGTGACCAGTCCTGCTGGTGATGGGTTGTCCTTGCTTCGGCCTCTTGCAGCACTCAGGCAGCCTTTGCCTCCTGGGCTCCAGTTCAGGCCAGGCTTCCTTCCCTTTGTTAATTTCCCAAAGCACCGATCATTTTAAAGCCATCCCCATTCCCCAAGAGAATGGTTGAGCTCAGCTCCACTGCTCAGGCCCCGATTCCGAGTATAGTTTTGGCATATTTTCTTCCACAGTTGTTCTTTCTAAGTTTCATTTTATTCTTTGTTTCTGTTCCCCCGCAATGTCCTAAAGACTGAACTATGAACCGGAAAGAAGAAGAGAAAAATATAATTTTTCAGTGGTCTTGTCAGATTTTACAGGGTGTTCATGATGCTAATTCAGCAGTCCTTATAATATGTACCTTTCTTTAATTCTTTTAAATCTCAACACAAGGGCAAGGCAAAGTCAGGAGAGGCGACCAGCGTGGGGCATTGGACCAGACCTCCCGGTGTTGTAGTTGTTGTTTTTTGGCAGTCCTGTATTTGCTGTGTCACCTTGAGAAACTTTCTCTCCATCTCTGGGCCTTGTTCCCCCACATATGAACAGAGGTAATCGTGCTGGTCCCCTCCCTGCCTCAGAGGGAATGAGAGGATGAATGAGATCATGTCTGCAGGCATGTTGAATTCCTTGGAGAAAGGTGCTGTGGAAGTGCACAGATGTTGGGTATTTGTGCAGCACTCCAAGTTCTTGGAAACAGGGCCTCATGCAGAGGACACCTTGCACGCTGCTAGCATCTGGCCTGGAGCCAAAGCATCCATAACGTGCAAGAGGGACTGGGTGTCCCCAAGCCTCCATCAGGACCCCACCTGACCAGCCCAGACTGATGGATGCCAGCTCTATCCATAGAGTTTCTTAAGCAAGGAAATTGCACATGCTTCATTGGAAGTATATCCAGGGTTTCAAGAATCCTCTCTTTAGGGAGGTCTTCCTAGTGTGGAGCTGTGCTAACTCCCACTTTATTTTGTCCTGTATTCAATGGGGTGAAAGAACTTCAGGGCGTTCATTCATATTTACTTAGCGACTTTTCTCACACAGGATGAGGTGGTGAATAGCGCAATCCTTATGGAGTTGTGGGACTGGTGGAAAATAACTCAAGGGTGTAGAACAGGAAATGTGTGTAATTCTAATAAGTGGAGACAGCGCCTTGTCCGACCCTTTGATAACATAGCTTAACTCAGTTGGTTAAAACACTGTTCCTCAACTATTCTCAGTCCAAGATGTGTCAAGTGCTTAACTCAGTTGGTTAAAATGATTTTCTGTGTTTTCTAGACGGCATCCCTCTTTTTTCTCACTTTCTCCTTCATCCAGCGGGTGTGCGTCACCCTTTCCCCCCATCTATGTTAGGGCACATGCATGCACACCCACATGTGCTCTGTTAGGGCTGGGATGTTTCACCTGTGCTGTCCAGTCTGTTTTGCAAAATTTACCCACGTTTCCAGAAGCACTAAGTGGAACTTGGTGTACGCACATGAGGCCAAAGTGACAAGGTGGGCTCGTAATGTTTCCATTGTCTGTGTGAGGAAGGAACTGAAGGCATTGATGAAATGGATATTGCAAGCCCTTAGGACAGCAGGGCTCCCACCACTGCCATGAGGCAGCCTGTGAACATCAGCGCAGCTGGTGTCCTTGGGTGGCCACTTGCTGCCTGCCTTGGTGCCACATGCCCACTTCCCAGAGGGGCCCAGGGAGGGAAGGGTGGCCTCTAGAGTAAAGGCCCCTCAGCCTTCTCTTAACATGTCCCTGCACCTTCACCGGGATTAGTTGCTCCCCTGTGTGCTTCCACGATCCTTAAATGCACCTCTATTTTATGATGAGTGACAGCCACCTATGGTTTGTGGCACTCCTTGACAGTAGGAGTCTGTTTCCCCTCATTGAGGGAAGGAATTGTGTCTGCTTTATCTTTGTCTCCCTGGTAATTCAGCACGTAGTGTGTGCTTAATAAATATTTGGGAAGGAAAGAGGAATATAGGAATTTTATACACTGAAGTTCATCTAAGGGGAGCTCTGGAAATTCTAGTCCATGATATCTAGTTAGCACCACAGAAAATTAAGAAAGATGCTGATGATCCTGCAGGGTAGATAGGTTTGGCTGACAGCCTGTAAGAGCACAAGTATGCTTTCCATGTTGTGGGGATGCAGAGGCAAGTGGAGAGAGTTGGGAGGAGAAGCGGACCTTATTGTTCTCGAGAGCTACCTGGGACCTGCTCCTGGGGGAGGTTGCCCGCCTGCTTGCTAGGAGGAGGATGTCACCCTTGCGTGGGGGCTGGCTTGTGTCTGCTGCCTGATACCAAAGCTGATCCTTTTCAGGATGGGAAGCAGCCAGCTGGTTTTAAGAGAATGTTCTCTTCTGCCCCTTGAGGGGAGTGCTGCTCCAGCTGCAGGGCTAGGGAAGTGGCCAGCCCTCTGTGGGCAGAGCAGCTATTTCCAGAAGTCAGGTGGACGAGAGACGCCTACGTTGCCACTCTGTTGGCCAAGCCAGGCAGTCGGCAGTCATCCTGTTTTTTTATTTTGTTTTGTTTTGTTTGAGACAGGGTCTCGCTTTGTTGCCCAGGCTGAGTGTAGTGGCACGATCACAGCGCATTGCAGCCTTAACTTCCTGGACTCAAGTGACTCAGCTCCTCAAGTAGCTGGACTATGGATGGCATGCACCACCATGCCCAGCTACTTTTTGTATTTTTTACAGAAACAGCATTTTCCATGTTGCCCAGGCTGCTCTTGAACTCCTGGGCTCAAGTGATCTACCCGCCTCTGCCTCCCAAAGTTTTGGAATTACAGGTCTGAGCCACTGTGCCCAGTCGCAGGCTCTTCCTGTGGCTTCTCTTCTCTGTTCAGTTAGGAGGAGGTGGAACGGTGAGGGCAGCGCTGGGAGTGAAGGAAAGGACTTGATCTGGGTGGGAAGGCCAGGCTGTCCTGGGACCTTGCCCCTCCCATCCTTCCCTATCGTGGAGACTGGTGGAGACCTCTGGGGCCATGCCAAGAGTCTTATTGCTACCCTGTAAGCCCCCGCTTCCCTAGCACTCTTCCCCAATCCTCTGAGAATGGCCAAGTTCAGAGACAGCCCCCCGAGCCTGACCATCTGAGGACCGGGCCCGTCTCCAAGTGGCCAAGCAAATACTTGGACCTTTCTTGGCCTTTCCTTCCACTGATCAGCCCAGGAGTGGACAGTGCTCGTGTCTCATACCCAAGCCAAGGTGGGCATAGGATGTTTCTGGGTCACATGAGTCTGCTGTGTCTGGCACGAAAATAAGCCTGACTTCTTGAGAACCTACTATACGCCTAAGAACTAGACCTTTTACCTAAATTAGGTCATGACAGTAGGTTTTTTTTTTTTTTTTTTTTTTGAGACGGAGTTTTTGCTCTTGTTACCCAGGCTGGAGTGCAATGGCATGATCTCGGCTCACCGCAACCTCTGTCTCCTGGGTTCAAGCAATTCTCCTGCCTCAGCTTCCCGAGTAGCTGAGACTACAGGCGTACACCACCATGCCCAGCTAATTTTTTGTATTTTTAGTAGAGACGGGGTTTCACCATGTTGACCAGGATGGTCTCGATCTCTTGACCTCATGATCCACCCGTCTCGGCCTCCCAAAGTGCTGGGATTATAGGCGTGAGCCACTGTGCCTGGCGACAGTAGGTTAATGACATACGTTGCATAGAGGAAAAATGGCAGCTCACCAAAGCAAGTCATGTGCCTGAATCTCCCAGGCTAATAAGCAGTAGAGCTGGAATTTGTACCCAGGGAGGCGATATAGCGCATAGGAAAGAGGCACCAACAATATCTGCAGATGGGGGTGGCATGCCGTGTCACACATGCTCAGAGGTTTAGAGGGGAGTGTGGCTTGATGGGGTAGGTTTCCTAGATGAAGTGATGTTTTTCAGCAAGACTTTGAAGGCTGGCTCAAAGACAGGTCGTGTTGCTGAGAAGAAGCTCCACTCTGTGGAGGACTGGCATTTCTAGATGGACAGCCACTCACTTTCAGCCAAGACCACTTGTCCTCCCCCTGCCCCCAGAGAAGGGCAGCTCCCTGTACAGTGCCTGAGGTCCGTGCACTGACTTCTTGTACTCATCTGTTTCCCCCACTGCATGATCAACTTCTCCATGGCAGAGACCCTCCTGCTCATTATTAGATTGCCTGTGTAGAGTCCATGGCAGGGACTCAATGAATATTTTTGAATTGGTGCCCCGATCCCTATCTTTCTGAGGAGCAGCAGTCCTGGTGTTAGCTGTGACCCAGGCTGTGAAAACCGGATGGCAGCTGGCATTTCTGGTGTGGCTGCTTGCTGCCAGATCTTGGTGCCACATGGTGAGCAGAGAAACCCCAGGGCTCCGTGGAGGTGTGGGACGGAAACCTGGCATGAAGGGCCCCAGGGCATATACTTGGCCTGCCTGTGACTGCAGTGGTGGTAGGGAGGGAGTGGATTACAGTGCCCCTTGCACTCTCTCCTGCCCCCGCACGCATCTGCTATGGTGAATTATAGATGTTGGGACACTGCGCTACCCAGGAAGGACCCAAATGGAGCAGACTCAAGGGGAGATGAAAGGAGAAGGGGAAGCAAGAAGCTGGGAAGCCAAGCCTTGGAAGAGCCAGGCTACCCGGCCAGGCCAGTGTGCTCACTGCCCCATCCTCCAAGCCCTGCTCTGCCTCTTCCAGGAAGCCCTCTCTGCCCTCCCCTGTCCTCACTGAGTTTTGCTCCTCCCTCCCCTAAAGTTCTCCTGGCCCATCATCTGTTTGACTTTTTGGCGACTCTGTAGTCTACCACAATTTCGGCACCAGGTTGCCTCTAAAATTTCTTAGGGAAAATGAAAATAAGTAAACAGTATGGTGACTCTGTTTTCTGAACTAAAAATTGGGACATGGACATGTGATGTGACACGAGACTGGATGTGGACTGTTGTTCAGAAAAATACAGTGTATGTGGCCAACACAGAGATGGTTCCATGGCCCTTCTCCAAGGTCTGATTTGCCTATTTAAATCTGTTGTTATTTGTTTGTCTGTTTTTTAACTCACTTGTCTAAGCCTTGTGTCTTCATTTGGATTAAAGTCCCTTGGGGGTTTTTTTGTGCATCAAAGGGTGTACATTGCATTTCCTTTTTTTTTTTTTTTTTTGAGATGGAGTCTTGCTCTCTCACCAGGCTGTAGTGCAGTGGTGTGATCTTGGCTCATTGCAACCTCTGCCTCCCGAGTTCAAGTGGTTCTCCTGCTTCAGCCTCCCGAGTAGCTCCCAGCTAATTTTTGTATTTTTAGTAGAGACAGGGTTTCACCATGTTGGCCAGGATGGTCTTGATCTCTTGACCTCACGATCCACCCCGCTCTGTCTCCCAAAGTGCTGGAATTACAGGTGTGAGCCACCATGCCTGGCCCTCCTTGATATTTTTGAATCTCTTTAAGACCTCTGCCAGTTCATCCCTGCTTTTGATGGTAGGAGAGAGACACATGAATCCTCTTCCTGTTTCTCAATTTTTCTTTTTCCCCAAAATAAGGTAATTCAGGCTCTTATCTGAGCTCCGTTTTCCATCTTTAATTGTGGAGTTAAATAGAGAGAAGGACATGAGAAGTCTTATGATGATAATAGGGAGTAGAGCTGGGGGTAGGATGTCTTACAATCCAGGATTGGCATCTACTTCAGAGTGCACAGGGCATACAGAGTGCACGGTACCCAGTCTCTACTGGGTCCAACAGTGTGGCAGAGAAGAGTCAGGTTTGGGGGTTTTGGTGACATCATCACAGCCCCCAGTACTCATGGGGTCCATGGACCCTAGTACTCATGGTCACCACTCCTCTCTGCTTTCTCCTGAGTGTGGAAAAGAACAACCCAGTGTCATCTTGTCCTTCTGTCTGCTTCCAAATAAGATCACATTTTACTCATTCCACCCAGATGAGCATCTGTCTTGAATGCTCAAAGATATCTGCTGGATGGTTAGCACCTTAAAGTTTCAGATCCACAGTTTATCTCTTCATTTCTCACTTTAGTTGGCATGGCAGTAGACATACAGCAGCAGCTCAAAAAATCCTTAACACACAGGGGAAGAGATGGCTGAGTTCTTCTCCGTCACTTGTTCCTGAGCTTAACTGCTTTCACACACAGGGCTCTTCCAGTGCCTAACATGGCGTTTCTTGTTTGCAGGACATGACCTGAGCTGGGAACAGAAAGTTCCCAGGACATTGGAACTGAACAGTGTGAACTGCAGGAGCTCTTAACCTTGCCTCCAGCTGGAACCCTTGACTGCCATAAGCACAGTTGTTTTTATCTCAGACTCTTTACTGCCCAGGCCTCCAGCCCCAGTGTCAACATTGACCTTCCATATTCCTCACCCTTTGCGTAGCCCCCCAGCCCGAAAAAGAGAGAGAGAGACAGAGAGATCAGATAATATAGTTTATAATTCATCAAGAGTCCATACTTCAATCCAGTAGAAATACTCATTTATCTCTTAAACCCTCAAAAGACCAGAATTCTTGGCCCACTTTTTGATAGATATAGGAGTTGGGAAAATTTAAGAATGTGAAACTGTGGGATAGGAAGCATAGAAGGAGAGACATAGGTCTTAGGATAAGGAATTCAAGAGCCATTGGTCTACATGCATCTCTATGCATTCATTTCTTCCCTTCTTCCTTGGCTAAAGGGAAACTTGATTAAAGAGAAGAAATTGGTACCATTTTTAAAATAAGCTGAAAGGGAAAGGAATGGACATCTTTTTTTTTTTTCCAAAATTGTCTCCAATTATCCCTTCTACTCTTCTGTTTTCCAGAAGAATCTATTCTTATCCTCTGGACCCATGAAGAGAACTTCCAAGATAGACCCTTCCGCTTTCTTGGGAGCTTAGTGAAAGGGAAGTATAGATTTGTGGGTCAGATAGGGTAATGAGAGAAAAGTAGGGCCATCAAGGAAAAGATGTAAGAGCTTAATAGCCTGTTGACTCAAAAAATAACCACAGAGGTCTATAAGTAGTAATGGACTCCGGGGAGTAAGAAGAGGATATGAAACTGAATAAGGAAGGAAAAGGTTAGAGGAAGAGAGTCAGTTTCCTCCAGGGTGGAAGTGACCCAGAGAACAGTAGGGCATTTGTTCATTAACTTTTAAAGTGACTTGCACTTTTAGCATTATTCCCAGGGGTGTGAGTGGGAAAATGAATGGGGTCAGGATTTCTCAGCCATCAAGTCTCCTCCATGCCTGGCCCCAACTCCAAAAACTCCTCAAGGACCTTGTCTCCCGGGACACTCTGCTCTGGCCTCATCCTGGTGGGAAATTGACTACACCTTGGGCACTCTGCCCCTCCCCAACTCTTCTGTTCATTGCCCTTGAAACAGAAGTTGTGAAATTCACGACTCATAAAAAATGTGAGCGGTAGAGGGGCCAGCCTTACATTTCACCAATCTTGCCCTCACTTTACAGGAAATAACACGGAGGCCACATAGGGCAGGTGACTTCCTTGAAATCAGATGGCTGGCAAGCTGTTTCCGGCCCAGATCTTTTGCCTGGAATGCTGTAGTTCTGGGTTTACCTGGAATCTCTTTCCTGCTTAGCAATCACCTTCCCACATGGAGCAGAAGGTCGTGCCCTGTGCAAAGCCCTATGTGCAGATTGTGTGGCAAGAACCAATGTTGGGAGGAGAGAGGGCACTGCTATTACCAGGGCCTGGGATAAGTACCCATGTCCCCCTTCATTCTGCTTTTGTCTCACCTTGAGTCTGTGGCAGAAAAACTCTTCTGCTCTTCCCTGTAGAGCAGGTATGTCATTCAGAGATTGGTTCTTATAAAAGATTAAACTTGTCTCCCTCCTATACCCTAAGACCACCTGTGAGTCACCTTCCATTAATCCACCTCTGACCAGATTCCAGCAGGTGCTTAGCCACCACTTATCCCCTATCTGCTTCATATTGTTCCCTGGGATCTTTTCTTTCATCATTGCATGACCCTGAATTTATAGAGTCCCAGTTGGAAGGAAGGGACAATTTAGGGGCTTCCAATAAAGTTTCTACTTATCTCTGGCAGGTGCTCATTTAGTGTGTTTGAATACTTCTAGGGATGACAAATTTACTACTTTATAATGAAGCCTTTTCCCCGTTTTGATCAGGGAGCCCACAATTTCCACAATTTCTAAGGCTGCTCTCTGAGCCCACACAGAGAAGGTAGAGCCAGCTCCACAGGGCCATTCTTCCGATGTTTGAAGGCAGCTGTTCTGCCTTTCTTGAGTATCTTCCATTCCTACCAGAGCACTCGCACTTATTTTAGCCATTCCTTAACTTGACAATGTTTTCAGACCCTCTCCTAGTCTGGTCCCTCTTTCCCTTTTTTCAATATCCCTCTTAATTGTAGGTCCCAGATAGAAACTCCCAAAGTGGGTGCAGCTGGACTCTTTTTCTTTTGACTTTAAGTTCTGGGGCACATGTGCACAATGTACAGGTTTGTTACGTAGGTAAAAGTGTTCCATGGTGGTTTGCTGCACAGATCATCCTATCACCTAGGAATTAAGCTTAGCATCCATTAGCTATTCTTCCTGAAGCGCTTCTTCCCCACATAACCACCCCCAAGAGGCCCCAGTGTATGTTGTTACCCCTTGTGTTCATATGCTCTCAATCATTCAGCTTCCACTTATAAGTGAGAACATGCAGTTTGGTTGTCTGTCCCTACGTTAGTTTGCTGAGGATGACGGCTTCCAGCTTCATCCATGTCCCTGCGAAGGACATGATCTTATTCCTTTTTATGGCTGCATAGTGTTCTATGGTGTATATGTGCCACATTTTCCTTATCCAGCCTAGGTTGACTCCGTGTCTTTGCTATTGTGAATAGTGCTTCTGTGAACATATGCGTGCATGTATCTTTATAACAGAATGATATATATTCATTGGGTTATACATCCTGTAATGGGTCTTTGGGATCAAATGGTATTTCTGGTTCTAGGTCTTTGAGGAATTGCTACACTGTCTTTCACAACGGTTGAACTAATTTACACTCCCATGAACAGTGTAAATCAAACAGTGTTCCTATTTCTCTGTAACATCACCAGCATCTGTTGTTTTTTGACTTTTTAATAATAGCCATTCTGACTGACAAGCCCCCACTGTGGGCTTGATTTGCATTTCTCTAATGATCAGTGATGTTGAGCTTTTTCCATATATATATATATATATTTCTTTTTTTTTTGCCACATGTATGTCTTCTTTTGAGAAGTGTCTATTCATGTCTTTTGCCTGCTCTTTGATGGGTTTGTTTGTTTTCTTCTTGTAAATTTGCTTAAGTTCCTTGTAGATTCTGGATATTAGACCTTTGTCAGATGGATAGGTTGCAAAAAATTTCTCCTATTCTGCAGGTTGTCTGTTCACTCTGATGAGTTTCTTTTGCTGTGCAGAAGCTCTTTGGCGTAATTAGATCTTATTTGTCAATTTTTGCTTTCATTACAATTGCTTTTGGCATTTTCACCATAAAATCGTTGCTCGTGTCTGTGTTTTGAATGGTATTGCCCAGATTTTCTTTTAGGGTTTTTATAGTTTTGGGTTTTACGTTTAAGTATTTAATCCATCTTGAGTTAATTATTATATAAAGTGTAAGGAAGGACTCTTACTTAATTTGCTCCAAATGTTACACATACGTCAGTGCTATCTGAGTTTTCGAGGTCGTGTCATGCTTTTGGCTTATGCTGAGCTCAGATTCAGCTGGCTCCCTGAAGGCTTGTTCATCTGAGCTGCCATTGACATGGGCTATACTCACTCACATGCTTTTCTGAACCTAAATGTAGATCCTTGCAGTTGACCAGTTCGAATGCCCCTTGTTAATTTCAGCCAGCCTTGCTAGGCACCCGAGATCTTCATAGATACACCTACTGCCAAGCAGTGTTTTATCTGCTTTCCAACTTAGTGATGCCTGCAAATATTATGCTTGATTTTTCTTTATCCAAATCACTGATAAAGATAGTGACCAGGAGAATGCGAAGGAGAGTAGCATACTGTCAAGGATTTTCTTTCATTATTTCATTAATCAATACTCTTTAGGGATACTTACTTCATCAGTTGCAAGTCCTTCTAATTCCACGTAGCATAGAAAATGGCATTCAGCCCCCTCAGAAATGCATTCCAGTAAATCCCTTGGAAAACTTTGAACCCAGTCCCCAGTCTTTGCCTTTATGTATCTTTTATATAAAAACTGTGGCCCCAAATGTGTCCATCTTTCCTCTGGCAGAGAAGGCTGAGGATTTGGCTTCATAACCCAGAGCCTGGAGATAACCCTGCCATCCAGTTGGCGCCCTGAGGATTTCGGCTTGAGTGTGGGCAGGCTTAGAGCCAGCGTCCAGGCAATTGTCCAGATTTCTGGTTGGACAGCCCTGCAGAATTCCTCATGTAAATGATGCCGTCACATCTGGTGGAGGGTAGAGATATAGCGATCAAACTATGCAGCCCATGTTCCAAACTAAGTCTTTCTCAATCAGCGTCAGGACATCTTTAAGGCCACCCCAGGAGCCTACATGTAAAAATCTGACAGCATCAATTATCTAGGGATGACTACCTCTGAATCAGGACTGAAAAGCAGCTCTCCTCACAAATGAGCTTGGTCCACATCAGACCTGAAGGGTTTGAGGGCTTAGGGGTGTGAAGCTGCGTGCCCTAATTCTCACTCTTTCCCTGGGGTACATTTCTTCCCTACCTCTCTGATCTTCCCTCCTGCTTATCTTGTCCAAACTACAAGTTTGTTTTCACAACCTTTCATTCATTGAAATGTCACTCTACTTTCTCTGCTGCTCACCCCTCCCAAAGGTGCCAAGAGGGTGTGGCCTATGGGAGAAGGGGAGCTATCTAGGGAGATTGCCCCCATGCTGGAAGTGGGAATGGCAGGGAAGAGGGCCCTATTTTCCATTGAAGAAAAGCTGGGACAAATGCTTCTTTTCTCTTTCCCAGGGATGAAACACCCTTTGAAAGGTGTAAATCCTCATTGGTAGTCATTTCCTTTTGGTATCGTAGCTGAACCTTTCTCTCTCCCAATGCTTGACCTCTAATAGGCATGAGTGGTGCAGTGGTGTGGTCAGGGATGGAGGTGGGTGGGATTCTCATGACCTCTGCTTCTCAGAGTGGAGAACAGCATAAAGAAGTTTCTCAGCTCATCAGAGGCACTTACCCAGGGTCTCAGCAGAATCAGAACATCTGTTGCTGCCCTTTCTGCAAATTTGTCTCTTGCTAAGCAGGGAGAAAAGTAGGGATAGAGAGGGGATATGGATGCTGTGAACTCTTTTCTTCCTTAAAGGAGGACATCAGCTCCACGTGGATGGTAACACTGCTTTACCTTTTTGAGTCTCCAGATTTTAGGGACAGAATAATTTCTGTGCTTATATCCTGAAATAGTGAGTGGCTTGACACTGTTGCCTTTGGGGACATAATCATTTGCATTTCCCATTTGTGACAGCAATTTGTCCTCCAGACTACCTTCTCCTTCCCCATGAGTGCTAAAGGCCACCCCCCAGCACCACCCCACTGTTCCCATTGCGAATCTTGGAGCCTCTTCCTTTTCCTGCATCATTCTCTCCCCTCAATCCTGAGACCCCCATCTCTTCTCTTATGCCTGAAGCTCCTATGTTTCCTTCTGTTTCATTCTTTTATTTTTCTGAGACAGAGTCTTACTCTGTTACCCAGACCAGAGTGCAGTGATGTGATTTTTGGCTTACTGCAACCTCCACCTGCCATGTTTAAGCGATTCTCCTTTCTCAGCCTCCCAAGGAGCTGGGATTACAGGTGTGCACCACCATGCCTGGCTAATTTTTGTACTTTCAGTAGAGACGAGGTTTCACCATGTTGGCCTGACTGATCTCTAACTCCCAACCTCAAGTGATCCACCCACCTCGGTCTCCCAAAGTGCTGGGCTTACAGGAGTGAGCCACCACGCCTGGCCTGTTTCCTTCTTTTTGATTGCATGTCATCTTTGCAGTACATGTGTAAAGGGACAAACCTTTTATTTTTAGTATTCTACTTTCAAAAACTTGGGATGAGGGTCATTTAAAAATAACTTACTATATTTTTTGTCTTTACAAAATAATCTTTGTTTGCTGCAAGAAAAAAATGGAAACTCAGATAAGTGCTTTAGAAAAAAAGCAAAGAACAATTGTTTTAAATTTGACTGCCATTAATATATTGGTATAGTTTTTTCTAATCCTTGCATGCATGTGTGTGTCTGTGGGTGTACATAAGATGAGATGTACTGTACATTTTGTGACCTGAGTTTTCTACTTAATAATTATTGTGAGCAGGGAGCCACGCTTAGCCTGGCATTTTGGCATGATGCTTCTAAATCCGGACAGAGAGGCCACCTTTTGATGTTCATCCTCTGACTGTTCAAGTAACTGCCCAGCATGTTTGCCTCTTATCTAAGCCATGGCTGAGTGTTCTCTTTATTTCTCTCCATATGTCCATGAGATCTTGTTTCTGTGGCTTGATGCCTTTCTAAATGTGTATTCCTTACTTTGGTATCTGGGTGCCCAGAGAACATCTTCCCCTCCAGGAGAGGCCATTAGTGACTTTTGCTGCAACTGTGTGTGCTGTCAATCTCATGACTGGGAAAGTCAGCATATCTCATCCCTGGTGAGGAGCAGAAACCCAGATGAGGAAGGGGAACAAAGTGATGCCCAGAGGTTGTCAGCCTGGAAGATGTGATGTGGCTCTGAGTCCAGGAGCCCTGTGTCCAGGAGAGGCCTGGAGAGAAATGTGTGGAAATAAATTGAAGGAAGGGGCTGGGGTGGGACATAGACAGACCTCCCAGCCTCAGAAGGGCCATACTGCCGGAAGGACATGTGTCCCACTCTCCATGGCCCTGAGACTTTGGCAAGCACATGAGTTGCACAAATGGCCAGAGCAGCTGAGGATGCAGAGATTGTCGAGACCTTTATTTTACAGATGGAAAAACTAAATCTCAGAAGGAGAACATTCCTATAGCAAATAACAACAGAGCTGAGTCTTGGAGTCACAGCTCCTGTCTCTCAAGACAGAGTTTTCCTATATCCCAACTTTAGGGCAGATTTGAGAACTGATGACAGGAAGGAGAGGGATTGGGTTAGGAGGCCAAGGGCAAGTGTAGCTCCTCTGGGAAAAATGTCAAGTGTAAAGTTGAGTTTCCTTCCTCTTTCCTGTAAGAAAGTCTAGGGTTTGGAAATATGGGGGTCTGAAGGAGACGGTGACTGGCTTTCCTTCCCCCAAAAAAAGCCAGCCAACCAGAAAGTGTTTCTTACAAGCCTGCTTTAAGCTGAGACTGAGACTAAGGAATCCAATGACTAAGAAGTGGTCCCTGCTCCCACAGGGTTTGAGATCTAATAAATCGTTAAGTTGTGTGGCAGAGACTGTGTGTGTTATGGAAGCACAATGGAAAAAGACGGGTATAATGAGCTGCAGCTGGCAGAAAACTCTTGGAAGATGCTGGTTTTACAAGGACAAACAGGATATGTGTGTGTGTGTGTATGTGTGGAAACATAGCAGGAAGAGTGTAGTATCTGACCATGGAGTCACACTGACCTAGGCTCAAATTCCAGCTTCTCAGTTACATTCATTCATCCGTCCATCTATTCATTCATTCAGCTTATATTGATGGAGGGTCAGGAACTGTTGTAGTTTTGGGAAACACAACAGACAGCACCCCTGTTCTATAGAGCTTTCATTCTGGTAAGGCTGCCGAGTGACATTGGGCAACTCAACTGCCCATCCCTTAGCTTTCAAGCTGGAGTACTGCCTCCAACTTCACAGGCTATGGGTTCCTAAGAGCCATAATGATGATGATAAAATAAATACTATTTATTCAGCATTAACAACCTACCAATATTCTTTTTTTTTTTTTTTTTAAAGAGAAAGAGAGAGAGAGAATAGGAAGGAGGAAAAAGGAAGAGAAAGAGAGAGAGAGAATGGGGAGGAGGGAGAAGGAAAAGAAAGAGGGAGAGAGAATGGGAGTATTGCTTTCTTGCCCAGGCTAGAATGCAATTTAGTAATGGGTATTGAAAACCTCTTTTATACTGATAATTATACTTAATGATGTAGTCAGAAAGGAATGAGGGAAGAAGATAACAAACAAACAGCCAACCAATATTTAATTTAAACCAATGAAATGCTATGCGATTACTGAGGAGTGATTTACTTCCAATTATATAGTCACCTTTGGAATAGGTGTGAGGTGGTAATGTATGTTTTGTGTATTTGAAGTGGAGAGTTCTATAAATGTTTATTAAGTTTACTTGTTCCGGGTCTGAGTTCAAGTTCTGAATATCCTTGTTAATTTTCTATCTCGTTGATCTATAGAATCATTAGCTCTTCTTGTTGCATTGATCCTTTTGCCATTATGTAATGTCATTCCTCGCCTCTTTTGATCTTTGTTGCTTTAAAGTCTACTTTATCAGAGGCGAGAATTGCATCTCCTGCTTTTTATTAGTTTATTTTTACTCTCTGTTTGATTGGTAAATCTTCCTCCTTCTCTCTGAGTCTTTATGTATTGTTGCATGTAAGATGGGCCCGGATGCAGCATACCGATGGGTTTTGGCTTTTTATCCAATTAAAATATATATAAGTTTAATACCGGCGTTTGATGCTAGCTGGCTGTTTTGCCCATTAGTTGATGTAAATTTTTTATTGTGTTAAAGTTCTTTGCTTTTTGATATATTTTTGGAAAGGCTGATATTGGTTGGACCTACCAATATTCTGCTAAGCATTTGCAAGGATAATTTCCTCTACTCTTCATAACTTCCCCAGGGGACAGGGTTTTACCTATGTGGAAACTGAGGCTTAGAGAATTGAAATAATGACCCAGAATCAAGTGACAGAGATGGGATTCAAACTCATCAGTCATAACCACTGCACTCAAGGTGGCCCACCTGAAGTGTGTTGGGGGTGGCTGGAACGGACAACTGAGGGGCTCTGCGACCCAGCAGAATTCTGCGCTCTTTCTGGGGAGAGCTTCTTCTAGCACGAGGTGGCCACCACAGCTGATAGAAGGCTGTGATCTGAGTGTGAGCCTCGTGCCAGCCACTTTCTGCATGTGAGACTGTGCTGCTTGCCAGAAGCTGTTATTTCCTTCCATTTTGGCTGGCTGGGAGAGATTTCTCAGGGTTGTGTGTGGGGAGGGTTGACATGTTTATGTGGAGGTAATGACTGTGTTGGCTCCCTAAGGAAGAATTAGAATGAGAGCCCAGTTCCCTGTTTGGGGACTTGAACTGAGAGCCTCTGGCGGCCTGGAAAAGATGGACACCTTGCAGATTAATGTAGGAAGTTACCATCCCATGGCAATTTTATTTTATACTCCTTTCTTTTGCCTATTAGCTACTGTAAACTTAAAATTAGCTACAGTGGAGAGTGGTAATAGTCTGCATCGAAAACAGCAAATGCCCAGACATTCTCCTTCACTTTTGAAATCTTAAATAAATATTTTTTTCTCTACGGAATCACCGTCTTTTGCATATGACTTCCATGGGCTCAAGCTGATCTCAGAGCAAAGGAACTGCTGGTTGGTAATGATGCCTCAGGGTTGAAAAGGGGAGGAGGGTAGTCTCAGGGAACCAGAAGAGGAGCAGGAAAGTCGGCCCTGGAAGAGGACTTCTCACTCCTTCTTCAAGCCTTGCCCTGTCTCTTGACCTCCCCTGACTCCCTGCTCTTTCAGCTGAGCTTTGTCCATGGGCTGCACTGAATATTGCCAGCAGGTAGTAGCCATGAGGACCCATGCGATCCACAAAATTAATACTGAATACAAAGAAAGCTGTTATTTCTGCTTCTCTGGCAGGAGAATAGGAAGTGACCACTGGGTTGAGAAGGGCTGTGCTACCATCGCAAAGTAAACCACGACGGGGCTGGTTCTGAAATGGTCCAATTCCCCGTCTCTTATGATGAATGTCTTTAATACAAGTACCGTTAAATATATAGCGATCATTCAGATTCAACTAATGTTTGTTTTATGAAGTGGCTACCATGAACCAAGCACTGAGATAAAGCTTTAGTACAGTTTGGCCATTTAGTCACTTAAAGATCAAAGAGCTCAAAGTTTACCTTTCCGTGATCTACGAGAAAAAGGTTAATCAAACAATGAGTGCTGTATGCATGATTGCCAAGGGGAGGTTTTAAACCACTTACAAGGACAAACTGCTTCCCAGAAGCCTGCCAATGCTTCTTAAGTACTCCCTTGTGTGGGTAAACACAGATCCGGGAGACAAGGCCATGAAGTGGGAAGGACCCAGGACAGAAAGTCAGCAGGCTAGATTCCACTTCTGGTTCTTCAGAGAATTAGCCAAATGTCTGTTATTGCATGGTGTCATCTAGTCCCCCTAGTTTTGTCCACAAAACTAGCATGAGCCCTCCACAAAAGCCTTGCTAAGCAAGGGGTTCAGTATGCCCCTTTTGCATAAAAAAGGGAGAAAGTAAGAATAAACATGCACACATGTTTGTACTTGCTTCCATGTTCATAAAGACATCCTGTAAACTTATTGAATAAATCAATAATCATGATTACCTATGGGGAGTGGAGAGGTAGGAGACCTGGGCAGATGGAGACAGAGATGGGGGGAAGACGTCTCCCCATGGATATATTGTGTTTTGTTGAAAATTTAATTCATGGGAAGGGCTTCCTGAAATCCAGACATAGTATATGTAGAACTTCCAAACAAAAAGAAAGTTATATTGGCATTACCTGTTCTGTTATACCAATGTTGGCTCTTCATAATCATTAGTTTTTTTTTTTCCTAAGTGCTCCCAAACGATCTTTAAATTGTTCATTTCTAGAGTCTTGCCTGGGATGGATGATATTCCTCAGTGCTGGGTCACTGGGCAGAGATTTTCAATGTATTAGATCTTTTCTGCTTTCTCTACTTTCTTATTCTTGAAAATATGTGTGCATATACAGAGACATGCACACATACACACATGCACACACACACACACACACAGAAGTGCTGACTCCCTTTTTTTTTTTGAGACAGGGTCTCTCTCTGTCGCCCAGGCTGGAGTGCAATGGTATAATCTCGGTTCACTGCAACCTCCACCTCCTGGGTTCAAGTGATTCTCCTGCCTCAGCCTCCCAAATAGCTGGTACTACAAGTGCGCACCACCACGCCTGGCTAATTTTTGTATTTGTAGTAGAGACGGGGTTTCACCATGTTGGCCAGGCTGGTCTTGTACTCCTGATCTCAGGTGATCCTCCTGCCTCAGCCTCCCAAAGTGCTTGGATTACAGGCATGAGCCACTGCACCCGGCGTTGAGCGGACTCCCTTAAACCAGGTAGCTGACCTCCACGGGTCCGCACTGGGCCCAAACTCAACCTGAAGGAAAGTGAACTGAAGGAAGCATTTGTGAACTTGATTCTCTAACCTAAGGACTCTGATTTTTAAACCAAGAGTATTCAGAAGGGCACAGACTACAGAGCATGAAGGCGTCTGTTACCATTAACTAGTCCCCTGGCTCCATGAGAATGCACCAACAACTTCGCATGCCTTGTAAACAGACCACAATTATAGAGCTTGGTTTTGACGTTTTTTTCCAGGACCTTAAAGTTGATATATTTTTACATTTCCCAGGATTGGAGGGTCAGGGGCATAGCTTTGCGCTTAGCTTTTGCTCTGCTGATTATCTCTTTGCTCTTTGATAAACCTTGGCAGTGCTGTGGGGAATTGGTGCGGTGGGGGAATCGAGGCTTGAAGAGTTAATTGACTTACAGTCCAAGATAGAGCTTAAGGTGGAAACCTGGATGAAATCTTTAGGCTGTCCTTCCCAGCCCCCAGCAGGATGAGAACCTGGGGATCACCATGTGCAATGCTATGTGGCTGTGGCATGTCACACCACAGGCACCAGAGGGAGTTTCTGAGGTTGCAGAGGTGACTGGGCCATATTTTCCAAGCTCCCTGGTGTATTCTGGTTTGGCTGAGCAATGTGTTGCTGCAAGAGCTCAAGGAAAAATTAACGCATGGGAAGAGAAAGCAATCCATTGGGTGACTACCTTAATGGATGGGAAGAGACTTCCAGGACACAGACTTTGGCAAAATATAGTCATCATGAAGAAAATGGCTGAGTATGTCCCTAGGTTTTCAAGGACTGTCATTTGCACTTTGTTATTTTTCCCTCCAAGGGGTTATTTGGGGAAAATTGTATACATCCCAGGGTTGAACTTCCAAACAAATGCAAGCTGCAGCCTGTCCCAGAGCTACAGATGGGCATGTTCCTAGGGTGGCCTTAGAAAAGCATAGTTCTCTCTGTGCTCAGCTCCATCACTCTATCTGCCCCCTCTGCCCTGAGATGCACAACACACACACACACACACACACCCCGCAGTCACACACACACACACACACATGCACACAGATCCTTCCTTTGCAGAAATGATGGGAAAACCTCTCTTTCTCTCCACTCTGGAGCAATTCGTTTGGAGGACCAAGACTGTTGCAATGATCTTTTTGTCTCTGCAAAGTTCGCTTATGCATTTATAAATAGTTATCATGAATGGTTTGGAGGAAGTTGCTGACAGAAGCCCTGTGTGCTATGTATACCTTTGCATCCTTCAGCAATGCCTGTCCAGTGCCTTGGGGACCCAGCAGATGTTCACAGATGATGATAGTGACTTTGAGGAACCCCCATATGTCTTGAATTTTTCATATGATGCGTAGAAAGAGGTCCCAGCACTGGAAAGGAAGGTGGAGAACTGTTTCCCCTCATTGCTTACAGTGGTCTACCTCTTGTAGACACAAACCTCCACCTTGAGGAGCCCCTTTCTGAGGGCAAGTGTGCTTCTGAGAGGGCAGGTACCGGCCATGCATCACAATCTGGGAAGCTTGCAAGTGTGAAGTTGCATGGAGGTAGGGAACCTGGGCTCTAAACATGACTCTGCCTCTAACATTCTGTGGAAACCTCAAGCTTCTGTCGCTTTGAGCCTTGGTTTTCCATGGGTAAAGTGAGACCATGGAGATCCACCTCATGTAGTTGTCAAGAGAATTGTTTAAAATATGTGTTTTGACCAGGCATGGTGGCTCACACCTGTAATCCCAGTGATTTGGGAGGCTGAGGCAGGAGGATCACTTGAGTTCAGGAGTTTGAGACCAGCGTGGGCAACATAAAGAGGTCTCCTTTCTATAAAAATTAAAAAAAATATTACCCAGGAATGGTGGTAACAGCCTCTAGTCCCAACTACTTGGGAGGCTGTGGTGGGAAGAACAACTGAGTCCAGAAGTTCAAGCCTTCAGTGAGCTATGATTGTGCCACTGTACTCCAGCCTGGGCAATAGAGTGAGATCCCATCTCTAAAATAAATAAATTAAAAACAAATACATGTGGAACATTTCAAAAATGTGAAATAATAGGTAAAACAGTATAGTGGACTTTCATGTTCTCTCATCCAACTTCAGTAATTATCAGCTCCCAGACAGTTATATGTCATCTCTACTTTCCCTCCAGCCCATTCCCATTATTACCCTTCAATCCCAGAATATGAGGACTTCATAGGATGAAACAGTGGCATGGAAATGTCCTCCAGAGTATCTACCACATAACAGATGCTTAGAAAATGTTTGTGGAATTTGAACTTTATAATAGTATATGCTTTATAATTATTACCTCCTGTAGCATGGCCAGAGGGTACAATATTTCTCACTGCCTTATAGATGAGAAGACCTAGTTGTGGGTCAAGTGACTTGCCTAAGGTCATGCAGCCATATAGGAATATGGTACTATCCTAGAACTGTGGCTCCCAATTCCCACACTTACACTCTTGGTTTTATGCTCTGCTGCCTCTGTGTTGATTTTTCCTTTTGGATATCTTCTTAGAGAGGAACAGGAGACTTGTAAAGTTTTATTTGGACTCACAGTTTAAAGACAACCTGTTTATGGGATTGTAAGAACCATGTATTCAGGGACACAACTGCTTATGTCTGCAAAGGATCAGCAATTCATCAGCCACTTAATGTGTTACTTTCTGCTCTAATTGTGAGAGTGAAAGATGAGTAAGATCTGTGCTCTCAGGGAGCTCATAGTCATATGCACTGAGTCACATGAAATAGAGTGGAGAGTGATGAGCATAATGGCAACAGCATGAACCAAGTACTGAGGGTGCATGGAGGAAGGTTGTTTAACTCCTGGCTTCTGTCTTCATTAAGAATTATCAATACTTCCAGCCATTTATGATAAACCCACAGGCAATATCATCCTGAATGGGCAAAAGCTGGAGGCATTCCCCTTGAAAACCAGCACAAGATAAGTATGCCCTCTCTCACCACTTCTATTCAACATAGTATTGGAAGTTCTGACTAGGACAATCAGGCAAGAGAAAGTAATAAAGCTATTCAAATAGGAAGAGAGGAAGTCAAATAGTCTTTGTTTGCTGATGACATGATCCTGTATTTAGAAAACCCGATCATCTCAGCCCAAAAGCTTCTTAAGCTGATAAGCAACTTCAGAAGTCTCAGGATACAAAATCAAGGTGCAAAAGTCACAAGCATTCCTATACACTAGCAACAGACAAGCAGAGAGCCAAATCATGAAAGAATTCCCGTCCACAATTTCTACAAAGATAATAAAATACCTAGGAATACAGTTAACAAAGGGAAGTGAAGGACCTCTTCAAGGAGAACCACAAACCACAGCTTAAGGAAATCAGAGAGGACACAAACAAACAGAAAAACATTCCATTCTCATGGATAGGAACAATCGATATTGTGAAAATGGCCCAAAGTAATTTGTAGACTCAATGCTATTCTAATTAAGCTACCATTGAGGTTCTTCACAGAATCAGAAGAAACTGTTTTAAAATTCGTATGGTACTAAAAAAGAGCTTATATGACCAAGACAATCCTAAGCAAAAAGAACAAAGCTGGAAGCATCACGCTACCCAACTTCAAACTATACTATGAGGCTACGGTAACCAAAACACCATGGTACTAGTACAAAAAAAGGCACATAGACCAATGGAACAGGATAGAATACTCAGAAACAAGACCACATATCTGCAACCATCTGATCTTCAACAACCTGACAAAAACAAGCAATGGGGAAAGGATTCCCTAGTTAATAAATGGGGCTGGGAGATCTCACCAGCCATATTCAGAAAATTGAAACTGGACCCCTTTCTTACACCTTATACAAAATTAACTCAAGATGGATTAAATACTTAAATGTAAACCCCAAAACTATAAAACCATAGAAGAAAATCTAGGCAGTACCATTCAGGACATAGGCATGGGCAAAGATTTCATGACAAAACTGCCAAAAGCAATTTCAACAAAAGCAAAAATTGACAAGATCTAATTAATCTAAAGATCTTCTGCACAGCGTAAGAAACTATCATCAGATTGAACAGGCAACCTACAGAGTGGGAGAAAACTTTTGCAACTTATCCATCTGATAAAAGTTGATATCCAGAATCTACAAAGAGCTTAAACAAATTTACAAGAAAAAAACACCCATTAAAAAGTGGGCAAAGGACAGAAACAGACACTTCACAAAAGAAGACATTCGTGCAGTCAACAAACATATGAATAAAAGCTCAATATCACTGATCATTAGAGAAATGCAAATCAAAAACCACAATGAGATACTATCTCATGCCAGTCAGAATGGCTACTATTAAAAAGTCAAAAACAACAGATGCTGGTGAGGTTGCAGAGAAACAGGAATGCTTTACACCATTGGTGGGAATGTAAATTAGTTCAACCATTGTGAAAGATGGTGTGACGATTCCTCAGAGATCTAGAACCAGAAATACCATTTGACCCAGCAATCCCATTACTGGGTATATATCCAAAGAAATATAAATCATTCTGTTACAAAGATACATACATATGTACGTTCACTGCAGCACTATTCACAATAGCAAAGACATGGAATCAGCCCAAATGCCCATCAATGATAGACTGGATAAAGAAAATGTGGTACATATATGCCATGGAATGCTATGTAGCCATAGAGAGGAATGAGATTATGTTCTTCGCAGGGACATGGATGGAGCTGGAAGCCATTATCCTCAGCAAACTAACACAGGAACAGAAAACCAGACACCGCATGTTCTCCCTTGTAAGTGGGAGCTGACAAATGAGAATGCATGGACACAGGGAGGAGAACAACACACACTGGGGCCTGTGGGGGACAGAAGGGGGTAGGGAGAGCATTAGGAAAAATATCTAATGGATGCTGGGCTTAATACCTAGGTGATTGGTTGACAGGTGCACCAAAACACCATGGCACACATTTACCCGTGTAACAAACCTGCACGTGCTTCACATGTACCCTGGAACTTGAAATAAAAATCAATATTTTAAAAAAAGAAATACTAATACTTCCAAAAATTGTGACCCTGGCACCATGGCAATTTGTACTCACACTAATACAATCCTAGAAGCTATTAAGTTTAATGTTTTCATGAACTAGGGTCTTTCTTAGGTCAGTGTACCAGATGACTAGATGAAGAATGGCCACACCAGGTGAGGTGCCATCTATTTATCTATTCGTCAGTATTAACACTGTGAAAGTTTAGGCCAACTGTAAAGAGCTGATGAACTGTGAAGTTTGGGAACTTGATCTACACTTCTGACACCAATTGCAAATTCAGGGGTCCTGATAATTTGCTAGAAGGACTCATGGAACTCACTGAAGTCTGTTGTACTTAAGGTTATGGTTTATTACAGGGAAGGGATGCAGGTCCCTTTTTCAACCAAGGAAAGAAATGCATAGGGTTAGGGTCCCAGAAAGCAGCAAACACTTCCAGGTGTCTTCCTCCCATCGAGCCAGGACAGTGTTACTTTCTCAGCATTGGCATATGACAGTATGTGCAGAGTATTGTCAGCCAGGGACACTCATCCAAGACTTGTGTCCAGAGTTTTTACTGCGGCTTGATCACATTCCACCTGCATGGTTGACCTTCAGTCACTGGCCTTTCTGGGAGCAGACATGATACAACATGGCTCAAAACCCACTTCATAGATCTTGTTAGATTGTCCAGTGGCCAAAGCTCCAAGGCAAACAGAGACATTCCCATCAGGCAGGGCATTCCATCGTCCTGGAGATTACTTCACAGAAGCTGAGGGCAGGGGCCAGTTGCTGCAAAGCTGCTCTTTGCCCCACGGCCACCAGAGTCTTCATTGAGAAGATCTAAGTGGCCATCTTTTAAAGACCATGGGGAAGAAAGGGGTGAACCGAGTAATGAGCATAGTTCTGAAAACCATTTTACTTTTTCAAGGTAAAATTTGGTAAGGAGGAGTTTAAACTATTTTTTTTCCTTCTGGGTCATGAAAAGTCACACAGCAAGTAAATAATGGCAGAGCTCAGATCTGCTGTGGATTTCACGAGTGCTTGTTAACCAGTGGTGATGGTGAGCCCTGACTCAGGCAGTCCTGCTCAATGTTTTCCTCCCCAGACCAAATAAGGGGTCAAAGAAGAGGACAAAAGGATGGCCCCCTTTGGGAAGAGCAGAAGTTGAGGCTTTTGTTCCATCTCTCCTGTCTTCACTTCTTCCCTACCATCAATATTTCTCTACTGCATGATGAATAAAGATGGGTGGAAAGAGAGAAAGAGAATTTTCATTTCTATTATGCATTTGTTGTCCTGGTAGCTTTTTCCAGGTTGCCTGCGCTTTTCAGTGAGGTAGATTTCCCTTCTCTTTCCCAGCCTCAACCTTAACTATTCTGTTTCTGTATCAGAAGACCATCAAAGCTAACGCAACATCCATAAATTCTGACCTGGCATGTGCAGGATTCCAGAGAGACCTGGTTACCCTTTGCCCAGAGCCTGCAGTTGGGTGATGATGGTGAGACCAAGGAGAGGGCGAACTCTTACATTAAGCTGTGTATTTTGTTCACTAAGTAAAGGGTTGACCTGTGCGTGTTCTGGAGGCCGACTCCAGCCACTTCTGTGTATTAAGCATTTGTTATGACTTGAGCTTATTGGAAAGAATCCCCCAGCCAGTGACATGGCCAGAGGAGGCTCTGTAGCCTGTGGTGCAGGGTAGGAAGCCTGGCTGGATCAGCTGAGGCTGCAGATTCCCTGGCTGTCACTCCTCAACCATGCAGTGAGTCAGGGCCTGGAGTGCAAAGAGATGATCTGATGACTCCCTGGGTTGGGGTGGGGATGGGGGGGGTGGGACCAGGGTAGGGGATGGCAGGACCAGAATGTGGGGCAGGCTGCAGGGTGGAGAGGCTCCTTCAGGTGAAGGCACTACTGTGTCACCACTGGCTCCTGGTTCCTGGCTCCAGATAGGTAGAGGCAGTTTCTCTTTCTGGGACAACAAATAAAATCCCTCTGGGCACGGGAGTGCTCATTGCTGGTTGGTTATGCCAGTCCGTCCCTATTTTTAGAAAGAACTATAAGAGGGAGGAAAAGAATCCAGAGAAATAAGTACAGATGGATTCCTCACTGAGGCAGAAGCTGGGAGCTGTGAGATGAAACACAGAAGCAAGGCCTCGTCTTGCCACCCAGCAGCAGAGTCAGAAGTAGATGGCATGAATCTAGAATACCATGAGGATGGGTCTTTGCCCTGAGCCAGCAAACATTTGAGACTCAGAGCCAGGAGACAGGATGAGAAGGTAGCAGTGATGAGACCCATAGTGGGCAGCAGCCATCTCTTAAGGGGTCACCTTGGAGACCAAATCCATCATGTCTTAGAGGTCCAGCAGCCCCTGCACCCTCTGTGCTTTGCAGGGACATCCTGCAGTTCAGGGAAGGAACGGAACTGAAGGGCATGTGGAAGCAGAATGTCATGGAGATGCAAGGTTGGGTTAATGGTTTAAGGTCAAATCATTATTGCTGCCTGAAATAAAATTAAAGACCTTGCTGAGGGACAGAAGTCCTTGTTCTGGTCTTAGGTCAGGTGAGGGGATAAAACAACTCTTTTCCAGCTGTCATGGAACTGGATATTTTGCCACCAAAATGTTTCATGATCAAATAATGATAATCATGATCAGTGAATGCTGGATTAAACTGAAAATAGTATGGGACTTCTCAGAGCCTTTAATATGAATTGGCCCTTTAAATTTCCTAAAGGAGAGAGAGGTTATGTGTATTGAATATCTGTTAGTACCTGGAAAATCCAATTTTCTTTTTTTCAGTATGGGGAAGAACAGACCCTTTTGGGGGTCGAAACAAATTCCTCTGAACACGGTATCGGGAATTCAGAAGAGATTAAAAGAACATATGATTGGAATTATTCAGATCTGGATGAGAAGCCTGGTTCAGCTGTTTCCTAGTGTACTAGTGTAACCCTGGTCAAGCAACCAACCTTCTTGGGTCTTAATTTTCTTATGTATGAGACTAATAATTCCTATCTCATAAAGTTATTGAGAGGAATAAATGAAATCAGATACATAGAGAATCCTAAAAAGAGGCTGTAAAATAGCAAATACATAAGAAATGGATGCATGTGTGGATGGATGGATGGATGGATGGATGGATGGATGGGTATATGAATGGCTGGATGGATGAATGTCTGATGGATGGGTAGGTGGGTGGGTGAGTAGATGGAAGGATGGATGGGTAGATAGATGGATGGAACGATTAATCTTGGCCCACTACCTTAGCTAGAGAGGGTCTTCGTTCTAGGGCATACCCAGACCACCAAGCATGAGTTTGTGTGTATGCACATGCATGTATGTGCATATATGTGCACAAGTACATGTAAGCACTCATGCATGAATTTTCCTGAATCTTTTCCAATGACAGAAAAGGCAGAAGCTCTTCCACCAGGTTTCCATAATATCCTGGCCATGGCTGCATCACAACAACTACTCCACTGCACTGTAACTGTTTCATTAGCCATCTGTCTCTCTCAGGACACCAAGCATCCTGGACCACAAAGATCACAGCCCAGTTCCAGGAATATAAGCATTCATGCTTATAAAATCATTGCAAAATGATTCTGCTCAACTGTCTAGGCAGGTAGGGCCACGGCACCAGTGGCATCTGAGAGGCCTGACCTGACCAGCCTTTCAGTGTATCTTAACACCTCTTGAGGGTCAAAACAAATTCCTCTGTATGTACTCAGCACTCACTAAGGAGCTGGAGGGGGCTGATGACAGGGCTGGTGTCTGGAATAGGATGAGATGAGTTCTGGGAGCCCTAGCACTGCAGTAGTTCCTGCAGTCAGCATTTCAGGATATGGACTGAGCGTTTCAGCATTTCATGGACCTGGACTCGGGTCCCAGGTGCTTCCCTGCTTCACCACATGGGATGGTGGGTGGGTGATGATATGCAGAAGCTGAGTCTTAGTTGGATTTGTGGAGTTCATTCAGTCTGCTCTCCCATGCTAAGACCTGTACGTACTGCTATATTCAGTAGTCCCCTGTGCACAGGGCCTAGTCTTGGACTTTGTGGATGATAGTGAGAAAGGAGAAAGCTGAGTAGAGACTCTACCTGCTCATTCACCCACAGTGCAACCATTCTCTCTCTCTCTGCTTCATTTCCTTCCTTTAATGGCTTTTTCTTCCTCTCTTTAGCTCCAATTTTCCTCTGCACCAGGGTTCATTGAGTTGAGGCCCATGCCCAGCTGAAGCCACTCATGCCAAGGACACAGACTTCCTTCTGCCACTGAGCTGTGGTTCTGTCCAGGATGCCCTCAGTCTAGCAGGGTAGAACAGACTCCTGGACACGGAGAGCACTGGGCCCAAAGAAGAGGCAGGTGTGTGTGGGGTGTGGTCTCTCCTCGCCCGCAGGCCACGCAGAAAGGAGGGATCTTTCTTATGGGTCATTTCACTTACTCATTTCAGAACTGGTTGCTGAGCAGTATTTGTTATAGTGGCTCTGAGTGTGTCTGCAGGAAGTGCCAGGGCCCGCCTTTGGAAATGATTCTGTTCCTCTGAAACATAATGGAGAACTCATCCCTCAGGGTGTTCCCAGGTTTGGAGGAGATCTAGGAAGTGCTTCCCCGTGTCTTACTTAATTTGCCTTTTTTGGGGTCCCATCCCATTTGTTCTGGCCCCTTGTTGTTAATAAAGAAGAAGAGCTAACCGCCATTCTCTATCAGTTAACAAAATCTGAAACCAAACCAACAAACATTGCATGCTAGGAGAGTTCCGTGTTATCAAATACCATGATGAAGGCTGATTGCAGTGTCTTTTTTTTGGCCAGTTTACTGTTGTTGCAAGTTCCTGAAAATGTTTTTCTTCTGCCATTCTAGTTGAAAACAGACAGTATTTTAGATGTATGCTGTCTGCACCCTGGCATAAGAGAGATTACTATCCATGGGTTGAGGTTAGAACTGACTGATGTTGTTAACAAAACAATGAACAATGTTCCTTTACTTTTCTGACCAGAACACATGGGTGTTGGCAAGACTCATTATTATGCATGTGAAATCGATTTCAAAGGGTACAATCTTTAAATAAAAATGTCATTTTCTTTTCATACTGAGAAGCCTGGTACCTCTGCTTTGAGTGGAGGACACCAACCATCTTTTAAGGTGTAGGATCAAAGGTACTTATTATGAGTGCTTTGTGTGTAGTGAGGAATTTTAAAACCCGATAAATTCACAAAATGCAAGGTAACTGTAGAGGCCTAGGTCTTCTCTGTTGTGTCAAGCGGGTGCTTTGAAAATCAAAACAAGCTTTGGCTGCTGGCCAGGCGGCACGCCCACCTTCAGTTCTTGCTTTTCTTACTCCGTGAGCTACTGAGAGCGTGCAGTGGGTCTGAAGTTCATTCCTGGACTGAGCGTAATCAGCATCTGCCCTCGCCCTGTGATCAGCTTGCGGGTGGGGGAGAAGGGAGGGGCGCCATGGGAGCCAGTTGGCAAGTTGGCGGGGTTGCCCGACAGCTGACATGGTGGATTCTGTGTTGACACCGTGCATGAGGGAATTGTCTCCAAGCTGGTTTCCACCCTGTGAGCTCCTCTCAGAGAATCTGTTCACAGAGGAACAAGCCACAGGAGTGCAGGCCCTGGAGCAAACACATCGAGGAAGGGGAGTTAAAGGACAGCATTTCCCAGTGTTGCCCACAAAGGATTTTTAAAAACATTCTTGGCCCTCCTCTAGGTTCTGAGTTGGAAGATCCAGGGAAGGGCCGGGAATCAGTGTATTTTTAAAAGCCCTCCATGTGATTCCAAGGATTAGCTGATGTGGGACCCTGTGGTATCACCCTGAGGTCCCATCCCAGCCTCTGCCTGTCACCATGGTGGCCTGTCTTCCCCATGGCCTGAGCCTCACTGGGTGCCAAGTCCCAGCTCTCCTCTTCCTATTCTCCTGGGGTGAAGGTCTGAGTTTCAAGTCCCTACCCACCCCTAGCACAGTAAGCTGTGGGAACCCCTTACAGTTCCATCAAGGCACAGAAGGGAGGCGATACAGACAGACGCAAAGGATGCTGATTCCCTTCCGTGTTTATTTAGTAGGAAAACTAATGGTAGGAACTAGGAGTATTGAGCCTGAAGGAAATAAGAATCAGAGGAGATTTGACAAAGAATTTTAAGTCTGAACAAATGCTCAAGGGATTCGTTCTCCAGTCTGTGGGCTAGAACATGAAGAAAAGGACCCAAGTTAAGCTGCAGACCTGTAGATCAGACTAAGAAATTCTGTGTGACCTAAAGGGACAGGAAGCACTAGGCAGAGGGGCTAAGTGTGGCTGCAGGATCACTATTGTAGAGCTCCTTATGATCAGCACAGGAGGCTCATGGCCTGCTCGCTAGAGGTGGGAGGAAAGATCAGGTCACAGCTGAGTGTCACTTGTACTTCTTGCTGCAATGGGTATGAGAAAAACTGCTCTTAAAGTCTGTGGGGCATGCATGGACTATTTTTCTTAAAGTGTTGAGAGGTTGCTATGAACCTCTTGCATTTTTCCCTTTGGTTTTCCTCAGATCCATGAGAGATTGGCACTGGTGTGTAACCTGAAGCAGTGGCACAAAATTGCTTGGTGGGGTTCTTCCTAGGCAAAACTAGATTTGACCAACCCAACAACTAAATACTCATTCCCGATATTAAGAGCATGGAGCACCACCAAAATGACCATGGCTATTGTTTTTAAACTGATATCCACTCTCTGAGTAATCCAGGCAAAAGAATTCTGTGAGCGGTGTGATCCAAGTGCTGGATCCATGTTGAATGAGACTTAGAGTTCCCTGCCTGTATGGCGCTGATATTTTCTTTAATAAGCCAGATAGGAGATGAATAAATAAACAAGGTGACTCTGGGTAGCGATAAGTGCTGTGGTAGAGAATAACAAGGACCAGGGATGGACAAGGGGCATGGGAAAGTTCTCACCGTGGGAGTGATGCTGGAATCCAAAACTGAAGGCTGAGCTGGGGGTGCAGCTGGGTGGAGAGAGAGGAGAGGAGTCATGCTAAGGTTTTGCTATGGAAGCCAGCTTGGCCTGTTCTAAGAACAGGAAGGAAGCCAGTGTGGCTGAGATGGAGTACACAAAAGATTGCATGGCAGGAGAAGAAGTTGGAGAGGAATCACAGATCATGGTAAGCATTGGAAGCCACAGCACGGCATTTAGATGTATTCAAAGTTCACAGTCATTTGGGCTTAAGATGTTCGTGTGATGGTATAGACAAGGCTGTATATCAAGGATTCATATGTCGAGATGTTCCTTGACTTACGGGGGATTATGATGGATAAACCCGTCATAAGCCAGAAATATTATAAGTAGAAAATGCATTTAATGGCCTGATAAACCTGCTGTAAAGTTGAAAAATTGTCTAAGTTGAACCATCAGTAAGTCAGGGACCTTCTGCAGTACTAATGGAAGTTGCTGATAGCTTTAGGCCTCCCCCTTTTGCAGACAGGAAGGCTCCGAGAGGGATGTGGACTTGCTTGCCTCAGGCATTCTCACCTCATTAGGAGCAATCCAGCAAAGACTCACTGTACCACTATCACAAAATAGAAGGGCCTCCCTTGAGAGTGACTGGGAAGAGGCGTCTCCAATCCCAATCCAGGCAGGGCACACAGCAGAACAGCTGGGATTTAGGGAATGGCCGCAGAGAAGCTCAGCCCACTACTGGAACCCAGGGAGGACAAGGCAGCCAGCTGAGAAACAGAAAAGTGGAGCCACAAGCTCTCTGGGGAGCCAGAAAGAGCAGAGTAAGTGAGCTGGACCCCGGGAGGGGAGAGAGGGAGCCAGAGTGTTTTTCTGTGTCTGCTAGGAAAACCAAGCAGTGGGAGAAACCGAGAATGTTTTCCATTTTAGCCACAAATTACACTGCGTTCTGTCCTCGGCTTTAGGCATGCCTGTAGACTTAGGTGCTGTGCCACATGACAGCCTCGTGCCTCTTTGCCAAGATTTCCCTTCTAGACTGAGGCCCTGACCCTAAAGTCTTTCTCTACTGCTGGAAGGCGTTGAAGGTCAGTCATGGATGAGTCTACAGGGCTGAGGGGTGGGACCTGGAGGCTCAACTCCAGAGAGTCTGTGTGTGCTTGGGCCATTCTGCAGGCTGACATTATGGTAACAGAAGCTGTGGGAGGTTAACACTCAATGAAAGGAGGGATATGCACTCAAATACTGGCCTCATTCCTTCAGTCAGGCCATGAAGGCTTCCTGGAGGAGGAAGTATTTTAAGAGGGAGAACTAAAGAGAGAAAGAAGATGATGAAATTGGTGGGGGGAACCTCTGTTGCTATAGTAGGTGCTGTTTGTGAGAGGCCTTGAAAGCTCACCCAGCAGAGAGAGCATTGAGCAGCTTGAGTCTGAGGGGAATGTGGGACCAGGTGGTAGAATGAGGTCATACAAGGCAGTTGTGTGACTTTAGACCAAGAAGAGCAGTCCCTGGGTTTGTGCTGTAGAAAATATTGCCCATAATGAACTGGATTTCCTTGTCAGTTAGGGTCACAGGGTTCCTGGTGGATAAAGCAATGATGATGATGATTTTAATGACGATCATGTTGATGATGATGATAATGATGATGATGGTGATGATGATGATGCTGATTTTGATGATATAATGATATTGATGATGATGCTGTTGGTGATGGTGATGTTGATGATATGATGATGATGATGATGTTGATTTTGATGATATGATGATATTGATGATGATAATTTTGGTGATGGTGACATTGATGATATGATGATGATGATGTTGATTTTGATGATATGATGATATTGATGATGATAATTTTGGTGATGGTGACATTGATGATATGATGATGATGATGTTGATTTTGATGATATGATGATGATGTTGACGATGGTGATGATGATATGATGATGATGTTGGTGATGGTGATGTTGATGATATGATGATGATGGTGACATTGATGATGCTGATGATGATGATGTTGATTTTGATGATATGATATTGATGATGATGTTGATTTTGATGATATGATGATATTGATGATGATGTTGATGATGGTGATGTTGATATGATGATGATGGTGATGATGATGATGATGATGTTGATTCTGATGATATGATGATATCGCTGATGATATGATATTGATATGATATTGTTGATGATGTTGGTGATGGTGATATGGTTGATATAATGATGGTGATGATGATGATATAATGATATTGATGATGGTGATGTCGATGATATGATGATATTGATGATGATGATGTTGATGATATGGTGATATTGATGATGATGTTGGTGTTGGTGATGATATGATTATTGACGATGATAATGATGATGTAGATGATGATGATGATGATATGATGATATTGCTGATGATATGATATTGATATGATATTGTTGATGATGTTGGTGATGGTGATATGGTTGATATAATGATGGTGATGATGATGATATAATGATATTGATGATGGTGATGTCGATGATATGATGATATTGATGATGATGATGTTGATGATATGGTGATATTGATGATGATGTTGGTGTTGGTGATGATATGATTATTGACGATGATAATGATGATGTAGATGATGATGATGATGATATTAGGTAACAAATATTGGGTTCTAACCATGCACCAGACACAATTCTATGCCTATTCCATGGATTACCTCATTTCATCCCCACAGCAGCAATCTCATTCTGTTGGCACTGTTTTCAATCTCTTTGTTATGGGAAATGGAGGTGTAGAGAAGTTAGTAGGATGCCTGAAGTCACACAGTCAATAAGTGTGCAAGCTGGGAATTGAACCCTGGCAGATGCCCCAGGCTAAACCACACTACAGTATTCCCAGGACATGGTGAGATGCCCAGTTCCAGCAAGGAAGAAGAAAAGGGGGATGAGGAGAGAGAAAGAAAAATAAATGAGCAGAGAATCTTATTTTCTTAAATGTAACTTGATGATCCCTTTTCACAGATTGCTGGCCCTGAGCCTCACTATCTCTTTCTCCTTTGTTTCACTCAACATATGTGTGGACGGCTAATGTGGCATGAAGTCACAAGACAGGAGATAACAGCATAACTCCTCTGAGTTTATGGCTTGTATTTATTTTGTGAAAGCAGCCAGAGTCCCATCTCTGCCCTTGAACATGTGCCATTCTTGAGTGGCTGAGTTTATGGCATTGGCTGGCAGAATTATCAATCTCTACTTGAAATTGCACTGAGGAATCCCCCACACCCAGAGCAACTGATGCACACAGTGAGCTGGCTCATAAAAATACATAAAACTCATTAACCAGAGACCTTCAGCCATGTGAGACCAGGTGGCCACTCGCACCTCCTCCCTGAGCCCAGGAGCCCATAGGTTTTCCTTGATTCTCATCTCTGACAATGTACCGAGGCCCCTCAAATGGCAATGTACACTGTATTCCAACCTGGGCGACAGAGGAAGACCCTGTCTCAAAAAAGCATGAGAAACCAAAACTAAAATGGAAAAATATATTGCACTTCTCTACATGATTCCTCTCTTTCTGGAGTTTCACTGTTTCTCAACCCTTCCTTCTCTAAGCCCCCCACATAGTCATGTCTCCTCAAGCCAGCCATATCAAATCGCAATGTGTCATGGAGGCACCTGGCACAGGAATCTCACAAGTGGTGCTGGATCAACTTTAGGAGCGTGTGTTCTTGATGAGGACTTTGGAAGAAACCACTGCTATTTACTCTTTCTCAGACACAGTTGAACCTAGGCTTTAGTCTTCACCACCACCCCCACACCCAACCAAGTCAATCTCTGAATCTCACTCTACCATGAGTCCTTTTGTCTGGAACCAGATCCTATTTGTAATGCAATTTAACCAACCCAGGTTTAACAAAGTCATTCTTGGAAACAGGCTCCCCCAAGTGACTGCCCTCAGAAACCCCATCCTGGCCCTGTCAACCCTCTCCATCCACAGTTCTTCGTGATGTTGTCTCTCACCAGAGGCGTTTGGCTTCAGTCACCTCCCAATCCATAGAAGACCTTTGCCTGCTTCAATGGCTGGATCCCCTGTCCTGGGAAATGCAGGCAGACAGAGTGTCCCTGAAGACAGGGATGAAGAACTGTCCATTTTATTTCTACCTGCCACTGGCTTCAGTGAATTCTAGTAGTACCTAGGCCATGCCCTGCATGCCTCCTTACATATAAGTGAGGCTGGCTAGATGTTACCAAGATTGTTTTTAGAGTTGAGGTCCTGATAGGACCTGATAGGAGACACACTGGTTGAACAAATAAAGAGCTTACACTATGTACCTGACACTATGCTTAGATATCAGCTATATGGCCTCTGCTGTCCTGGAGCTGACAGTTCATGAAAAGGAAAGACAAGAAAATCAACAGGTACAGTGGATGGGGAATGAGTCAGCTGTGCAGGGCCTGAACTAAGCCATCAGAAGTACTAATGGACAGGAGGGGAAGATCAGGATACGGTTTAAGAAGTGGATCCCACTGCACTTGGGGCTGATCAAAGGTGAGTGTGTGGGAGGAAATCACCCAAGGGAATGCCTCTGTTTCAGGTGTTGCCTGCGCAAAGGGTCATGGTTCAGTTCACGTGGTGGAGCTAGGATATAAAAGGTTTAAGGAACAAGATGATCCATTCTTTTTGGGACATTTGAGCTTAGGACATTCCACTGAAGATGCTCACTAGGCAGTTGGACAAATGAGTTTGGAGCTTAACAGCGAGATCTGGGCTGGTGATAAGAATTTGAGGGTCCTCAACAGGTGGGTGGCCACTTTTAGCTAGGTGAAGAGTATGGGGGAGGGCTGGTATTAAACTCAGCTGCAACTCTGTGTTCCCTCCAGCTTCTTAGGAAACCACACTATAGCTGCTCTTCCCTCACCTTCCATCCATTTCCTCGTCATCTGCAGTCTTGGTTTTGCTCCCACTATTCTCTTGAAACTTCCTCACAAAGGTTGCAGATGATCTTAACGGCAAGTTCTCATGGATGCCTTGCTGCTCTGCTCTTTTTTTTGTTTGTTTGTTTTTGAGACGGAGTTTTGCTCTTGTTACCCAGGCTGGAGTGCAATGGCGCGATCTCGGCTCACCGCAACCTCCGCCTCCTGGGTTCAGGCAATTCTCCTGCCTCAGCCTCCTGAGTAGCTGGGATTACAGGCATGCGCCACCATGCCCAGCTAATTTTTTGTATTAGTAGAGATGGGGTTTCACCATGTTGACCAGGATGGTCTCGATCTCTTGACCTCGTGCTCCACCCGCCTCGGCCTCCCAAAGTGCTGGGATTACAGGCTTGAGTGCTGCTCTGCTCTTAACTTATTTCATCTCTCTGTCAAGAAGAGCTGTCCTGCCTTCTTGAAATGTTCCTCCCTGAGTTTTGGTCACACTACTCCCTTCTGATTCCTTCCAATATTGTGGCTACTTCATGGTTCATGTATTTTTTAGATGACAGAGCATTGTACCACATGAGAGGCTGTGGTGTACAGAGGACTGGATTCACATACGTTGGATTCCAGAGCTGCAGCTTACTTACTTCTGAACGAGTTCCATAACCTTCTGGAAACTTCAGGTCCCACAGCTGTAGAATGGGAATAATAATCACACCTCAAGGGTTATTTCAGTACTTAAATGGGGTATGTCTAAGGCACATAGCCAATAGTCAGTCACATTGCAAGCAGTTTAAAAGTGGTGGCTTCTATTTTTTGGTGTGGCTGCAGGCTGGGTGGCCATATCCAGCAGAAAGCAATGGTTTAAAAGAGTTAATACATTTAGTTCTCTGACCACCACCACCAGCAGCAGCAGCACTCACTGTACTTGAAAACTTGTTAAAAATGCGAATTCTCAGGTCCCATTCCAGAGCCACTGAATCTGAATCTTTGGGACTGGAGCCCAGAAATCTGTTTTAACAAGTCTTGCAGATGATTTTGAAGGTACCTGCAAAAGTCTGAAAACACAGTATTTTTTTTTTGTATGTGCGTGTGTGTGTGTGTGTGTGCGCTCAATAAATTTTGTTTCACTTTATTTATTTTCCTTTTCTTCTTCTTTTATCATTATACTTTAAGTTCTGGGGTACACAGTTTTAAGATAAAGGAGAACTAAGTCCTTGAGGAGAGGATGAGATTTAAAGGAAGGGCGGAAAGACTGGCAGTCAATGAGAGGGGAGTCATCTCTTCAAATGAGACAGAAAGGTCAGATGTGGAAAAATGAAGATCAGATTTTAGATGGCAAAAGGGAAGTTGAGATTCTCACATGACAATCTTGATTTTTTTCCATTAAAGAAGTGTAGGTTATGTAATAAGCAGGAGAAAAGGGTTAGAAGAGTTGTGGGCTTGTACAGAGAGAGGGACAATTTGGACACAACTGTTGGGAGCATAGGAGAATGAGGAAAAGTATGGCCGGGTGGCAACGGGGGCACAACTGACGCTGCCAGATGTGACTTCATAGTGATGTGAATCCATGCAGTTGTGTAATTTTTTCAGTGGCACTCAAAATCCCTTATCTTCTTATAGAGGAGGGGGATGCTGCTCTGATTCAATGGGAGGCTCCGTTGTGTGACTTCATTGGATGAACTCAGGCACGGAAGCATGTGTGTGATGTTGAGTATGACTGGAGTGATGGGCCAGACTGGAAATAAGAAAGAGTGCTGGAAGAATGGGAAGTGAAGAGTTCCAAATATCAACGTTACTTGGACTGTGGTGAGGAGCTGCTGGCCGAAGTGAAGTAGGATTGACATTAGGACATGAGGAGCAAGTGAGTTTCTGGATCTGAGTTGCTTGTGATGATGGTAGGATTGGAGAAGATGGCAATGCAGATGACAGTCACAAAGTACAAGTCCTTATGGCTGAATGGTGTGCCCCTTCAAAGGAGAGGCTCTCATAGACAGAAGAGTAAAGGCTTAGAAGTGATGGACAGACAGCACCTCAGCTCCACTCCTCAAACAGTACATGGAACTGAACGCAAATAAGCAATTGCTTTCAATATTTTCCACCATCAGAATAAATCCACTATGGCATTAAAACATAATTCATGTTTTAAAGGCACCTGAATATTATTTAGAATTAAAAATCTAGAAGCAACCATTCCTTATGAAGGAATCAGTTAGCAACAGCCTTCTCAACAACTGACAGAAATGTCAGAGGCCTGCTGCTGTTGCCTGGAACTAAGCTGCTGGCTAGCCATGGCATGTCACCTCTCCTCCTCTACCTCAGGATTGATCTGAGCAGTAAGAGACTGGATTATTTGTCCTCTATGACCCCTGCCAGCCTTCTATCACATGACTTGCTGTCTGCTAGCTAGAAATGTCATTCTGTTCTGAGTTTTGATCCTTCATATCATAACAAAAGATGCACTGTAGATTAACAGGTTGTCAGGAATTTGAGTTAACCTTGTCTACCTAAAACCCTGCTGCTGTGTATACATCCTACCCTCTCGCTACACTGAGCCATTCAATCGTACTGCGTGTTATGGTATCTCCATGCTTCTGCACAAGGTGCTTTCTCTGGAATACCCTCATCCCCCTTTTTATCCTGGGAAACTCTAATCATTCTTTAATCACAATTGAAATGTCTCCTAGCCATTGAAGTCTCTCCTTATTCCTCTAGGCTGGAAGTCACTCTTTCCTCTATGTTTCCATGACACTTTGTATATCACATCATGTCATAATTTGTGTTCATCTTTCTCGGTTTCTGCTACTGGTTAGAGCCAAGAATGTAAGCTGTTCTTCTGTGTATGCCTAGTGCCTGGTGCTAGCATGATTCTTGGTACCTATTTAATGTTCAGTGTATGCTTCCTGTATAGAAACAAGAGTACCACAACTCACAATTACACAGAACTTACAGTTTTCCAAGTACTGTCACGTATGTGGTATACTCATGGAGTGCTCGGCAAGGGAAGTTATCAGTTATCCCATTAGAAACGATGATTTGAGGACACGGATTATTTGAACAATATGCCCTAGGCTGCTCAGCTAATAAAGACGTGGAGACAGGGAGTGAAGCCCATGTCCTGTATTTCCAAGTCCATTGTATTTCTCTCCTCTTTGACACTGTCCCCAAAATATTTTCCAGAACATAGGGTCAATATATGAACATTTTGATGGAAGCCAGTCTGACCTATTCCTGACCCTCTTGTTATTATATGGAGGGCTGAGGATGATGATGACAACGAAGCTGCCAGTGAGGATGACAAAGCTTGGCTTCCTGCCCTTTGTGGGCTTCCCCAAAGAACGAAGACCACAGCCTGCTTCTTTTGAAGCCCAAACCCAGTTCCACTCCAGGCCTCGTCACTTAGCATTTATCATCTTCATTCTTCTTTTGGGGTCAGGAGTAGCCTGCACTGGTTTAGTATTGGTATGACTGAGTATCTCTTCTTTACAGTCCTGCTTTAAGAACATTCAAAATATAAAAATCTTGATTAAAATCCTAGGGGGATCTGTAGATACTGCCCCTTCAGAGAGGTCAAGTATAATTCCCACACCTTCAATGTGCGCATTTTCTGACTTTCTTCTGAAGAGTAAAGTATGGAAAAGAGAAAAAAAGAAACTTTACAATAGAGAAATCTGACAGATATCATCTCCACCAGGAGATCAAGGTTGGCATCATCAGTGATCAGTCATATTCTAGCCTGTACCCTTGATACGATGTGGTGAAAATGGCCCCTTCCCTCTGTAGCCTTCCTCCTCCAAACACATAGCTTTACTCTAATCATGGGAGAAACTTCAGACAAGCCTGTATTGAGGGACACGCTACAAAATACTTGACCAGTACACCTCAAAACTGACAAAGTTACCAACAACAAGAAAAGTCTGAGAAGCTATCACAGTCTAGAGGAGTGTAAGGGGACTTGGCGACTAAATGTAATGTGTTATCTTGGAGGGGACCCTGGAAGAGCAGATGGATATTAGGTAAAAACTAATAAAATTGTATGTTATTAAACTTAAATAATATTAGATTTTATATTTATAAGAAATTCTGAAGGAAGTATAAACTTTAATAATAATGTACAATATTGGTTCATTGGTTGTGAAAAAATGGACTTAATAGGGGAAACTGGGTGTAGTGTATATGGGAACTCTCTGTCCTGTCTTTGAAGTCTTTCTGTAAATCTAAAACTATTGTAAAATAAAAATTTATTTTAAGAAAGAAAGAAAAGAGAGGAAGGAAATACCATATCTTATTAATGGAAATGCAAAATGGTACAGCCACTTTGGGAAGTTGTCTGGCAGTCTCTTATAAAGTCAAACATACACTTACCCTGTGAGTTGGTAATTCCAGTCTCTGGTAAAAATTACCCAAGGGGAAATGAAGACCTATGTTCACACCAAAACCAGTGCACAAATACTTTTACGACGTCTTCATTCATAATCGCCAAAAACTAGAACAATTCAAACATCCCTCAAATCGTGAAAGGATAAATGAACTATGGTATGTCCATACAGTGGAATATTGTTTGACAATAGAAAGGAACAAACTACCGAGACATGCAGTGACATGGACGACATGAATCTCAAATGCACTAAGTCAAAGAAGCCAGACTTAACAGCCTGCATACTCTATGAATCCACTTATATGATGTTTTGGAAAAGATAAAACTAGAGGGGCGTAAAACAGATCTTCCACGTTCTGGGGATTGTGGGAGGTGGTAGACTACAGAGGGACATGGGAAAATGATGAGAAGTGATGGTATTGTTCTATGTCTTCATTGTGGTTGTGGTTTTATATGACTATACATTTATCAAAACTTACAGAACTGCACACTGATGGGAGTTGCACAAGTAATGAATTTTACTATGTGTGAATTATATCTCAGTTAAAAGGAAGCCAGGTGTGGTGTCCTGTGCCTGTGATTTCAGCTAATCTGGAGGCTGAGGTGGGAGGATCACTTGAGCCCAGGAGTTTGAGGTTGCAGTGAGCTATGATTGTGCGACTGCACTTCAGCCTGGGTGGCAGAGTGAGACTCTGTCTCTAGAACAAGAAAAAGAAAAAAAAAAAAAAACAGAAAAAAGAAAACAACTCAAGGATGATTGCCACTTTACAAAATTATTCTCCAAGGGATTTGTTTAAATAGCACTCTCACCTATTGCCTTTTCGGTGATTGGTGATTTCCTTTCCAAATGTTTAGCTTGCCAAAAGGGCACTTATGTGGTTTTATTACTGTGCTACTTGCTGTCTGGAGGCTCAAAAATGGGAGCCATCATCAAGGGACACAGACACAAAGAGCTGAGACAAAGAAGCTAGCACAGAGGACAGCTAGGCTCCTGGCTTAACAATGACTGCATTAGCTAAGTGCTTTATAGACACCTGCTTTTGATATAATCATGAAGCTGATTAGGCCTTACTTTTATGAGCCTTCCAGTTTACAAAGCTCTCTCATATGCATGCTCTCAAGTGATCCACACAATACCTGGGCCACTTAGATGGGACAAGCCTTGTTATTTCCATTTTAAAAGAAGAGGGAGATGCTAATTCTCATCCCTCTGTGTGCCTGCACTCTCTTGACCTGCTTCATAGGTTGGGTGATTTTAAATGTGTGGTAATTTGGTGTGATAGATATAACTATTTTATATACTTTACAGATAGGGAATATAAATTATTTTTATTTTTATTTATTTATTTATTTTATTTTATTCAAGATGGGATTTCACCATGATGGCCAGGCTGGTCTTGAACTCCTGACCTCAGGTGATCCACCCACCTCGGCCTCCCAAAGTGCTAGGATTACAGGCGTGAGCCACCGCGCCTGGCCTAAAAGGAAGCTGAGGATCTTGGAATATCCTAAGGTTACTCACCTAAGAAGTACCAGAGCCAAGAGTTCAGAACTCTGATGTTCTCTTCCAAGTCTGCTTCTCTTTGTACTGTCTTAAATGCTGGTTATGGGATTTTTATGCAGAGTGTATTTAAGTTAAGGATATTTTGCTACAAATCTTCATATTGTTAATGTATCAGTGAGTGGAGAATTTTAATTGGCTTCCATTATTAGAGCCAAATTGTTGTAAGTAAAAACTACTTTACTCAAACTGTCATTTTTACTAGTGACTCGGAGCTTGGAAAACAGTGGTGCAATGTTTGTGTTTCTCTTGGCTTCTTATGTTGGGAAAGTGTCTGAATGCAGGAGTACTGCATGTGCATCGGAAGCTATGACTTCCAGAAAAAAGAGATCATCAATGTAGACGTGCGAAGGGGTGATTTTTCAACACACACTAGAACGTTATATCAAAATGAGCATTGTTTTCTTTTAGTTGGTTTGAGAGGACATTTAATTTGGTTGCTTTTTAGTTATGTCTCATTTGTATGCAAAATAGTAATGCCACGTTCTTAATCAGGTTCAGCTTAGAAATCCTTTTCCTTGTTTTCTTGGTGATCTCTGAGCTCCTCCTGGGCAGAGCTGAACCTTCTCCGCAGCGTGTCCTCGGTATCTAGCACAGAGCCCGGCCCATTGGCACTGTTCAGACTGTGTTTGTTGAGTAGAACTGAACCAAGACTCATTCATAAAAACCTTAACCATGGTTGGGGGGCCTCAGGAAAAGTCCCTCCATGGCCCCTCATATTTCTCTTCAGAATCCCTGTTGAGTGTTATCATCCGCTAGCCCATCTTCAGTTTTCCGTGTCAACATCTTAATGAAAAATCTTCAAAAATACCCTTAAGGAAAACGCTAGTGAGTTAAACTAAGAATTAATACTGAAGGAAAATGAAAGAAATTCTATCCCCTCTTGATGTTTGGCCCAATTTAGAAGAATATGAGGCCAGGCGCGGTGGCTCACGCCTGTAATCCCAGCACTTTGGGAGGCCGAGGCAGGCGGATCACGAGGTTAAGAGGTCGAGACCATCCTGGCCAACATGGTGAAACCCCGCCTCTACTAAAAATACAAAAATTAGCTGGGTGTGGTGGCGCTCGCCTGTGGTCCCGGCTACTTGGGAGGCTGAGGTGGAAGAATTTCTTGAACCTAGGAGGTGGAGGTTGCAGTGAGCCGAGATTGCGCCACTGCACTCCAACCTGGTGACAGAGCAAGACTGTCTCAAAAAAAAAAAAAAAGAATGTGAATGAGTCTTGTTCCAATCCCATTAGAAGTAGGTTTATATGTGCCCGTTTCTTTAGAATGGTCACAAGGTGTAGTTACCTTGTTCTCACTGTGTGACGGAAAGCTTGTTGGACTATAAGAGTCTAGAAACCGGATTCTATCACTAAGTGTGCAAATCTGAATCTATTGCTTGTTTACATAATCTGTAAATGCAAGTGCTAATTATACTAAATGAATTCAGCTATGACACTCATTTCTATTACAATTTATTAAGCCAACTCGACCCTTTACTCAGTTCCAGGCATGCACTGAGAATTGTTCCTCTTCTCAGATCCCCTCAGGCTCACTCCCAAGATAAGCCTCACTCCCAAACTGGCCAGGGATTCTTAAACCTTTTGGTGTGTGGGTGTCGTCTCTGTTTCCTTAGCCTGTGAGCCCCACAGAAGTAGTGATCGTGTCAATTTTCTTTTGTCTTGCCTGTGCCTGGCACCAAGATCCACGCACCGTCGGCCCAAGAATGATTTTTAGAAAGAAAACAATTAGGATATGGAGGTCCTTCGCTTACAGTACAAGCTTTCAAAGGCTAGATGGCACTGTTGCTAGCACCAAATCAGGTGTGTTCTGAATATCAGTGGTGAGGAGGGGAAAGGAGAGAGAGAGCAGGGGCCCTGGAGTGCTCACCGCTGAGCCGCTTCAGACACCTTGCAGAAGTACTGGTGGATTCTTGCCTTCCTGGCAGGGAGTGCTCTGCCATATTCTCCACGCCTTCACGAACACGGCTTCAGATGGTCTTCCCAGCTACCTTGTGTAGTAGGCAGGACAGCTGTATCAATTCTAATTTTATAAAACTGCAGCTCAGAAAAATCAAGTGCCTGAACTAAATTTATACAGAAGAGCTGTCTAATTAGCAGAGCTGTTTACCATTCATAGCTGCTGGCTTGGCGCCCCACCCCCCTACCAAATGAGGGTCTTCAGAGCATGCTGAAGGAGGACTCTGGTTAGTGATACGATCGTCCCAGGGTAATGGCCTGGGTGAACTGGACCCCGTCCGAGGGGAAAAAGGCAGGATTCTCAGCTAAGTTGATCGAATGGATCAGCTTAATCTGTGCCTCAAAATGTATGGATTTGTGACAAGGGGGAGCACATAACACTACATGTAGCTTCTTTGAAGAACAACATTGTGGGTGATTTACACAATTGTTAGGCTCTAAGATCAGTGGTTGATGTTTTATTTAACAAATGACCTATTTATAAGATGCTGCCCTATGCTGGTGTGTATCTGTCATTTGTCCATTTCTTTACCATAGTCACGTTTCTCCCTAAAACAAAACAAACAAAAACTGTCCTGTGCAATAGGCAGGGCAGGTATCACTATCATGCCCAATTTACAGATGAAGAAATAAAAGGTCAGAAATGTGAATGAGAGACATATCCAGGATCACACAGCTGATAAGTGGTTGAACTAGAACTTTAGCCCAGTGTGAGGCTGAAATCAAATCTTGTTCTTTTTTCATTGTAGTTTTTCCAGACTATGCCAGCCTTATCTAGAAATTACAAAATTAGAAGAGCTGTTGTGGATATGGAGAGTAAGGCATCAGTGACGATAAATATATCTATATAGAGTGATAATGATCAATCATATGCAAATATATGCAAATTGAGAGCAAATTAATATCTGTTATTTGTGCCTTCTGATTGTCTCTGCTCTCCCATTTCTCCCCAGGATGATGAAGACAAACTGACATGGAAGGATCGTTTCCCCGGTTACCTGATGAACTTTGCCTCCATCTTATTCATGGTAATTTCTTTGAGGGACCACTTGCCTGTGACTGCATGCATGTAGATGCTGTCATGTGACTACTTGTGGATATTATATTCTGCTATGAAAATAAGGAGAGGCTGGTAAAGGGGAAGCTACAGTCCTGTGTAGAGGGGTAGGATCTTGTGTGACAGCGAAGCCATTGACCACACATGCTAGAAGTTGGAACTTCCAGGGAGTGGGTGTGAGATAGTGCTTCTACATCGAGACAGACCAAGAACTTGGAGAAGGAATCAGGTAGGATGGCTGCAATTGCAGCAGCCTGTTTCGCCTTTGGGGTGGTTCTCTCTGATGTTCGTGGGTAAACCAGAATCTGGAAGCCACAGGAGATAGTCAGCTTGAGCTCAGTAAATCTGATTCTTCAGCTTCCCCATAGTTGCTGGGTTTATTTCCTTGTGCTCTGCCTTAGAGTTTGACAATACCCTTTTGCAAGACTAAGATGGTCTCAGCTGTATCCGGGAAAGCTGAGGGAAAACCCTGTGATTCACATTTGCATTAGATCAATAAAGTGGTGGCAGTTCATTCTTGGTTGCCAGCATGGGCAAGACAGCAGCATATGAAGCTAGAGGACCTAGAAGAAGGCAAAAGTCAGAGGACCAAATTAGGGTTACTAATACCTCATATCTCTTTATGGAAATATTCCTTACAGTATTCAAGATTGGAGGCTCTGCTTTACAAAGAAGTGTGTGTACTCACATCACAGAGCATTTCTTAGTAGGCCTGCACATTAGTTGCAGGGTGGAAGAGGGATTACTTATTCCAAAAATTGGCCTGGAAATTGTTGTAACTCTGGCTCTGGCCTGAGATCACCACTGCCATTATTTTTGCCATCATGACCATTAAATACAGGAGCTGTGTTTTTGTATCAGAAATGTAAAAGGTGAAGGAAACTTAGATCCCACCAATTCAACTTGAAGTACAGAGTTGATAGGTGACTTGCAAAAGCTTAGAAGTCTAAATTTGTTTTCTTCTCATTGCTTAACAAGTACAAGGCATGTGGAATTTATTCAAGAATATGTGGTTAGTTGCAGTGTGTTAAGCTGTAATGATATAAAGTTTAATTTAGCACTTCAAAGCCTCCCACAATATGCATATAATTGTCAAAGAGTTTATTCATTCATTCAAGAAATATTTAATGAGTCAAATCATGAGCTTGACACCATTCTTAGACACTTGGTATACAGCAGAAAACAAAACAAAATAGTCCCTCTCTTAAAAAATTTACAGACAATAAATAAGTAAATTAAATAAAAATAGGTAAAATAGACTTCTATCCCCAGTTGTGGTAGGTTAGGGCATTTTTAACATCCCATTTTGCAAAAATTCACGAAAATATTGGATAAATGCATTCTTCAATCTTCTTAAGGCCTCAAAGGGCTGACAGGATAGGAAGTAATACTGGGCTAAAATCTAAAGAAAAATGGGAACGAAGGAAACAAATACTTGAGCACTAGAGCCGCTTTTACCTTGAGGACGTCTTCCCATCTAGGCAAACTCAGACTTTGGGTTTGGTGGTTTTATGGGAGTGAGGAGGATAGAAATCAGGGATGATGAATGACTCAGAATGAGAATTTTAACAGGGCATCCTCACCAAATTAAATCAGAACTCCAAAGGGCCATCTTCAGAGGACTTATGAGACTACATAAAAATATTATTATGGATCTAAGGAGAGAAGGGAAAGAAGCGGAAACAAATTCTGTCCTTAAGAAGTGGCCAGGGATCTTATATAGAAGACCAGGGATCTTATATTGAACCACGGTCTTCAATATAAGATTGAAGATCTTGACTGTGAAAATAATAATGCCAATTCTCATGAGATTAAAAAAGATAGAACTAAAGTTTACGCAACAATAATATGTAAGTTTAGTGGGCAATAAATAGAATAATAATTTTCTAAAATCTTTATACTGTCCACTCGATAAACTGATTTTAAGATTTATATGGAAGCACAAAGGCTAAGAATAGTCAACAAACTCTTGAAGGATGGATATGTTACTGTAATTATAAAACTACAATAAGTAAGATAATGTCATATTCTTGTGGGAAGAGTTAATTAGCCCAATGGAACAAAATAGAAAATAAAGAACCAGATTAATGTAACTGGCACTGCATATAAGTGGGTAAAAGAATGAACTTCTCAGTCAGTGCTTCTGGGACAGTTGGGTGTCCATACAGAAGAAAATAAAACTGGGCCTTAAAGATGAACTGTGAAAGGCAAAACAATAGAGTTTTTAAATATATAAGAAAAAATATTTTCATGACCTTGGGGCAGGGAAGAATTTCTTGAGCAAGATGCAAAAAGCACAATTGTGATATAATGCTAGTAAATTTGACTATATTAAAATTAAGAATTTAAGTTCATAAAAGACCTCATAAACTCTGTGAGAAGACACATTTTCAGAATGGGATAATATATTTGCAACAACTATAACTCACAAAGAACTATTCTCAACATATATAAAGAATATAAAACGTGGAAAAAGGTAATTCAGTACAAAATAGGAAGAAGATGAATATGTACTTCACGAAAGAGGAAATCCAAATGGCCAGTAAGCCTATAAAAGAGTATCCAATCTCATTAGTAATCCTGGAAATTCTAATCTAAACCACAGTGAGATACCATATACGCCCAAAATTCTGTCAATAACAAGTGTTGGAAAAGATATAGATTAAAAAAAAAAAAAAACCTCTTATACTCTACTTATAGGAGTATAAGTTGAAAAAGCAAAAACACCTTGGATACAGTTTGGCATTATCTAGTGAAACTGAAAATACATATATCCTGGGGCCCAGAAATTCTACTCCTGGATATCTGCCTTAGAAAAACTCATGTATGTGAGCGGCAAAATACATGTAGAAGAATGTCTATGGAAGCCCTGCTTATAATAACTCAACCTGGAAACAATCCAAGTAATAAAATGCTGGTAAATTTGACTAGATTAAAATTAAGAATTTAAGTTCATAAAAGACCTAATAAACTCTGTGACAAGACAAATTATCAGAATGTGATAATGTATTTGCAACAACCATAGTTCACAAAGCCTGTCACCACCAGAATGGATATATAAATTGAGGCATATTTATACAATTAAATACTACACAGTCGTGAAAATGAGCAAACTAATGTTGTATACATACAACATCAAGGATGAAAAATAAGCAAGATGAAAGAATATATACAGTTTGATTCTACTCATTGAGAGTTCAGAGACAATACTCAACTATATTGTTTAAGGATGCATACCTCCGTGTTAAAACTGTCAAATGAGCAAGAGAATGATTATCACAAAATTCTGCACAGTGATTGGATCAAAGGAGGGATGGGAGATCATGTTTGTGTGCTGGGGAGAAGGGCATTCAGAGCTGCTGGCAGTGCTGGTCTGGGCTATACTGGTGTTTATTTTATTTATTAAACTCTGTGTGTGTGTGTGTGTGTGTGTGTGTGTTTGTGTGTGTAAAATGGATTTTTCTGCATGTTCACAATAAAATTTAAAAAGCACAAAATGCATATATTAAATAGGTTGGTCAGGTAAGTTCTCCTTAAGATGACGTTTTTATCAAAGATATGGAGGAGCAGGAGCCAGCCACACGGATATTCTAGGAAGAACATTCTGGGCAGAGGAAACAGCAAGAGGAAAAGCCCAAGGGGAGCAATGCCTGGGATCAGGAGGGACAGCAAGAAAGAGCCAAGTGTGGCTGGAGCCAGCATCCTGCAGAGGGGAGTGCAGAGCGGGACACAGTTAGAGAAGTAATGAGGAGCCCTGTAGGTAGGGCCCTGGAGGCCACAGTTAGGACATGGGCTAATTCTATGTGAGATGAGAACTCCTAGTAGAAAGTTCTACAAGGAGTGACGTGACCTGACATGCATTTCAAAAGGATCATTCTGGCTGCTGGAGTGAGAAAATGCTGGTAGAAAGGCAAGGGTGGGAAGAGGGAGATGAAGTGGGAATCTGTTGTGATGATGCAGGAAGTGTGGTGGCCGGGGCAGGGTGAGAGTGAAGAGTGTTTAGATGCTAGTTCTATTTTGAAAGTATACTGAAAGTATTTGATCATGTGGTATGAAACTGAAAGGAAGTCAAGGATGATTCTAAGGCTTTTGTTCTGAGCAGCCCCAAATCTGCAGTTATTCCTTACTCGGTTGCCCTCATGATGGATATGAATCTGGAGTTCAGAGAAGACATCCAGGCTGTAGACCTAATCACTATAGATGGCATTTAAAGCTATAAGATTGAATGAGATCACCAAGGGAATGAAAGTAGATAGAGAAAATGTACCAGGACCAAGTCCCAGGACACTGCAGTGCTGAAGTTGGGGAGCATGACGAGGAGCCAGAAAAGAGAATTGAAAAGGGACAGGAGAGAATAGGGAGTCTCAGAAGTCAAGAAAGCATTTCAAAGGGGCAGGGCAATCAATTGTATCAGATGCTGCTGATAAGTCAGGCAAGGAGAGGACTAAAACTAGGAGCTTGTCTGCTGCCTGAGAAAAAAAGCTGTATCATTGTCATCATCATCATCATCATCATCATCATCATCAAACAACAAATAGATCACTGAACCACCATTCAACAAATACTAGAAACGAAGTCAATGGTGGGTCATCTTGCCAAAGTTCTAAGTTTTTTCTTTTTCTTAAATTCCATTAATACCTCCTAGACTGGAAAGTGGAAATTTTTTATTGTTCAGAAATAATATATAATTTTCTTTCCTTTGTAAAATCTTCCCTTTCCCAACCCCACCCAACTCCAAATCTTGATAGAAATGCAAGATTCTGTATCAGAACCAATAACTAATTGAGAACCTTACTATGTCTGGGGTCCCACAACTGCCACCAGCAAGTTCTGGGAACTGGACCATGTGGGCAGGAGCTGGGAGTAGAGTGGTGGGAATGGGGGGAGCCCCCTTTACACATCATCCTTCACAGTCAGGTGCCCAAGCTTGTCCAGGCTTAAGATTCCAGACCAGGGAGAATTGTAATAGCACTTCTTTTTTGCTCTCAAAAAAAGTGTTCCAGATTGAACAATATATTATATTGTTTCCTGCCTATGTGATTTTTGAAAATCCTTATTTGACACTAACTTGTCCTCATTTCTTTTTCCCGCTTAATAAAAGCCCAGTTTTCTAAAGAAAAGGGACTTGGCATTACCCTAGAACAAGGTGTGGGGCCTGAGATGAAGGGGTCGGGATGGTGCTTAGGAACAAGTAATTTTCTGTCATGAAGTTAGGGTAAGCCAAAGACACCTACTATATCTCTCATCTCATTCTTTTCTTCACCCCTGTGCCTGAATCTACGTAGAAGACGCCAGGACCATGGGCATTAGGAAGGTTTCAGGCATGCCAGTCTACCAAGTCAGTTGGGAATGCTTTTAATGGGGCGATGAGAGCAAAGACATGGCCCAGTGCTGTTTCATCTGCCTCCCTGTGTTAGAGGCCAGCATGGACAAAGATGAATTTTCTCTCTTCTCCAATCCAGTGTGTTCAGCTTAAGTTTCCTTTTTGAATGAGCCCTCCTGTTTTCTTCTCGCAAGGGAGGGGATTGTCAGAGGCGATGTCCCTCCTCTAGAGCTAGGTGCCTGAGCTTTCCTCCTGTGCCCCAGATAGTCATTTCCTTACACTTGGGTGTCGGGAGTCCACCATCAGAAATCCTCCTCCACAGCCTGGATTCTCACCATAGCCCCCTCACTGATCTCTCTATTTGCACACTGCCCCTGACAGATCATCAGCATGCTCATTTGTAAAAAATGAAACTGGCTGTGAGGGACATGGTGGCTCATGCCTGTAATCCCAGCACTTTGTGAGGCCGAGGCGGGTGGATCACGAGGTGAGGAGATCGAGACCATCCTGGCCAACATGGTGAAATCCCGTCTTTACTAAAATATATTTAAAAAACAATTAGCTGGGCATGGTGGCACGCGCCTGTAGTCCCAGCTACTTGGGAGGCTGAGGCAGGGGAATTGCTTGAGTCCGAGAGGCAGAGGTTGCAGTGAGCGAAGATCGCGCCACTGCACTCCAGCCTGGCAACAAAGCAAAACTCCACCTCAAAAAACAAACAACAAACAAAAAACAAAACCAACTCACGTCACTCCTCTGCTCAACTCTCTGATGGCTTCCCATCTCCTGAGGTGTGGAAGCCAACATCCTCACACTGCAGGGCTCCCCTCCTGGTTGCCCGCCCATCTCCCACTCCACCTGTCCCCTTGCTCACTCAGTGTGAGCCACTGCCTGAAACACCCTTCCCTCAAATCCCTCCTTTAGGTCCTTGGTAAAAGGTCACTTTCTCACCTGTCTCTTTCCCAGCCACCCTGTTTTAAATTACAACTGAACCCTATACCCTGTTTGCTTTCTTTGTCTACACAGTATTTCTCATACTGAAGGTACTACATATTTTACTATTATTAGTTTATTGTGCATATTTTCCCACTAGAAAATCCACTGTTGCTTTTTTCCACTGGAACCTAGAACTGAGACTGGCACAAGGAGGAGCTTAAGACACATGTTATGAATGACTGAGTGAATAAATACATAGGGAGCAGATTATGTCGGTGATGAAGTTGCTAGTGTGTGCATGTGCTTGTATTTTTATACTTGAGCTACTGTTGTGTGCCATGCCCTGGGCACTGCGCCACTGGATCACAGGGGTTACTTGTGCCTCATGCATTGCTACTTGCTCCTCTTCCCTTTTCTGGAAAGTTCTCCATTCTTGTTCTTTCCTCTGAGTGTTTCCCATAGGAAACTGTCCCAAAACTTTTTCTGTGGCGTTTTCTCTGACTCATCCCCCTGCTCTCTGCTGAGAGCATACCAGAAGCTTGTGAATGGAGGCCTGTGACTCCATCCAGCTGCTACTAGGCTCATCTTTGTTGTGTATGTGCAATGATTTTCTCAACTTTGCTTCAGAATGCAAGTTCTAGAGGGTGGTGAAGAGGCCCCTCTTTTTCCTGTCTCTCTCAGTGTCAAATAGGACTCTGGACTCTGTAGCCTGGCTTATGTTGCACTTCGTTTATGCCCCAGAAGTAAAGTTATGATATGAAAACACCAAAAGCATAATAAAATGACCATGTCCAGGGCAGCCAGATTCCCTAGAGCTGCTGACCAGCAAATCTTTACCAAACCAGCTCTATAGGAGGTGCTGCTATGAAGTGGCTTAAGGCACAGAATGTGTGGCACAAGACAAACTTCCTTTTGACCTAGTTGGAAGAGACTGATCACAAACATGGAATATACCCAGTGCAGTGGTTTGTACAATAAGCAACCAGAAAATATGCATTGAACTTAATCAAGAAAGTCAATAATATAGCCAGAAGTGGTGAAATAGTACTGGATTTAGTGCCAGAAAACCTGGGTTCTAATATTGGGATGGCAATGTAGACTTTGGAAGCATGGAGCAGGGTCCAAATCTTAGATCATCATTAAATCTCATCTATTAAATGCATTTCTTGCATGGTTGTTAAAAGAATCAGTGCTAGTGAAGATATGCATCGAATAAAGACATCTAGAAGACACAAATGGATCAGCTGGCGGTGGTGATGTTATCACCATTAACATCTCAGCTCTGCCATATACCCTCCAGACCTTGGATCAATCACATTGTTGCCTCCTGGGCTTCAGTTTCCTTGTATATGAGACTGTACATAGGACTGTATGTAGATGATTCCTAAATGCTAAGATTTAAAAATTTCTACCATGTTCCGGAAGACTAGAGTTGTAGTCCACACCTTGTGGCCTTGAGCAAATCACTTCACTTTTCTATGCCTGTTTCCTCATCCGCAAAATGGTCACGTGGCTGGGTTGGTGCTCTGCAAGTTCCTGCAGCTTGAAAGCTCTGTGAATCTTGAGATGCTCTGGAAAACACCAAAGGAGAGGTTCAGAGCTTGATTTCTATAGTGGGATAGGAAATCAAGACCAGAGAAGGTAAGCCTGCAAAGAACCAGAGAGCTGAAGTGAGGTGTGCTGGGGCTAGAGCTAGGGAGGAAGAGGGGATGGGAAAGAAGGCTTTCCTAGGTAAGTGAAACAGTGCTCCTTGAATTTGAATAGGAATCCTGTTAAAATACAGGTTACAGGTCAGTAGGTCTGGGGTTGTGCTTGAGATTCTGCATTTCAATCAAGCTTCCAGCTGATGCGGCTGGTTCAGGGACCACACTGAGTAGCAAAGAGTGTTCTTCCTTCTCTAGCTTAGCAGCTGGGCCTCTTAGAGAAGAACAGAAGCTGATCTTCTCTCCACGTCTTCCTCCATTTCCCTCCCCCAAGACCCTAAAGCAAAAGGATGTTTTTACCATTGTTTTTTTCCCACTAGTCCTTCTCCCAATCCCAACCCCAAATACACACACACACACACACACACACACACATTTACTCACTCCTCAATACCCTCACCTTTCCAGCCTCATCAATATTTTTATCACTGGTCTTCACTGCAAAAGTGATTTTTGGGGAAAAGAATCTCACACCACATTTTCTAGGCCCTTACTGTCTGGCAGTGACAATCCCAGAGGAATGGGAAGTGAAAATGTCTACATTGTTGGAGTGGGTGATGTCATGTCCAGGTTTTCCCAGTTACACAGTAGTAGTCCCTACTTAGTCCTGGAGGCTGGTGTTTCTGCCGCTCCCCACCTCCGCCCTGCGGCAGAAGAGGGGCCTCACACAGAGTGTTTTTCCCATCTAACCTCTCCTCTCCCCACACCCACACACACCCAAACACACACAGCCTTCCTCTACCCAGAGAACGCCACCTTTCTGCTTTCCTTATCAAGGGCTTCTCTTTCCCATCATGGCCCTAGGGCAACTACTGTTATTTCTGAAGTTCGCCAGGATAAAGAGCTGAGTGTGCCACCAGCACACCCCAGGCACCCACCAGAGGTCTGAAAACATTTATACCTGGACACATCTGCAACCCATTGGCAAGCCACTAGAGTGTCATTCACACTGCTTGCAAAGAACTGCCCAAGCCAGAGGCCCCTTCGTCCCCTCCCCTTTCCTCCTGTGCCTCTCCTCCCCTCCTCTCCTCCCCGCCCCTCTTTCCCGTCCCTCTCCCGGCAGTAGTCCAGCACAGCTCATTTTTTTTTCAGGGGAACCTTCCACCTGCTGTTTTCTCTGGCCACGTTTTCTATTAGTCCTTTATAGCCAGTGCCCATTCCGTGTGCCACAAAGGAAATGGGACAGCTTCCTTTACGGAAACTAAGAATGAAGACTTCTTTCGTGAAGAAGTCTTGGCTTGACTGAAGCAAGTTAGAATTTGCTCTGAGCGGGGTATGCACCTAGCATTTTTCTCTCCTCCTTCTGTCTGCTCTAAGAGGCTGACTCAGGGCACTTTCTTCTCATAGCATCTGTGTGCTTCCTGGATATGATCCTTCCTTGGTTGTGATGGGGACAGGAAGGGATGTGGGGACAGAAAAAGGGAGAGGGACTGTTGGACAGATCTAGGTCTAGGAGAGGCCCTTATTATTCCTGGGTTCTAGGGAGAGGAAATGAGGGGACCCTTAGAGGCCATGTGGCTACAAGCCTCCTTTTGGAGCACAGCAGCTAGAGATTTCTGCACCAAATGAGAAATCTGGATCCTCCACTTCAAGTCACCTGGTAGAGAAATCTTACAGTGATATTTTGTTCATCCTGAGTACTGAGATTCCTAAAATCTCACTCCCGATGTATTTCTCTTTTCTCCTTTAAGCAACCTTCTTGCCTCTACTTATCAAGCTGTGACTCATCCCTTCTTAGCTCAGACACCTTCAACAGCTTTCTGTTTCTTCTCATGGAAACTCCATTCTAAATTCTACTTTCTCCACAAACTCTTCCCTGACCACACAGATTTACTTGCTCCCATGTACTTGGAGTTTCTTCAGCAATTACACTGTTCATTTAGCACTTAATACATTCTTGGGCATAATTTACTATCATTTATTTAAAAGGAGTTCAAGTTATTTCCATAGAAGATGGAAAGCTCCCTAATGAAAGAAACTGCATTATGTGTGTTGAACACTCCACAGGGTCCAGCGTGTTCATCTTTATTTTGCATGCGTGTGTGTGTCTGTGTGTGTGTGTGTGTGTGTGTGTGTGTGTGTGAGATAAGCCATTTGGAATCTGATAAAAACTAAATACATCCTCCCCTGGTAAATGCACCTCCACTCAGAACTCTGCCTAAAAATTTGCTCCCCACCGAAAGATTCCAGACTAATAACATCTGATAACAGCAAATGGTACTGCTGGTGGAGCAAATAGTAGGTGCTCACTAATTGTCTGCTGATGTGTACTTCTCTCTGTTTTCCCTCAACAGATTGCCCTGACGTTCTCAATTGTCTTTGGGGTGATTGTGTATCGAATAACAACTGCAGCCGCTCTGTCTCTCAATAAGGCTACACGCTCTAATGTCCGGGTGACAGTGACAGCAACAGCAGTCATCATCAACCTCGTGGTCATCCTCATCCTGGATGAGATCTATGGCGCTGTGGCCAAGTGGCTCACCAAAATTGGTACCGTGTCACCAAACCTTCTGGCTGTCCTAGGCCGTCTTTAAGTCAACGTGTGCAAGGCTTTTGGTGATAATGACCCAAAAATTTTTTAAAAAGGAACAGGGAAGAGTTGCTCTGTACCGCATATTTTAATTGGAGGAATGGGGAAGTACAGTGTGTGTGTATTTGTAGGGCTGCCAAAGGCTTTCTCTAAAGGCAGGAATCCTTCCTGTAACATTCTTGATCAAGCCCTCTAGCCTGTGCTTATTGTCTAATGAGACAGGATGCTCACTGTCCCCTAAGGATAAACCATGGCGTCTGTTCTTTTTAGCCTAACCTAGAAGCAAGGCAGACTCAAGACTTCCTGTTAAAAATTACAGAGCTTTAGCTCGCACTTTCCCAGCAGCATCTGTAAAGTTGAGGAAAGCCTCTTGATACTTGAGCCCAAGAGGGTCTTATTGGTCTTATCTATCCCCGTATTGTCAAAGGCCCCAGAAAATCCACACATTCCCCAGGCACTGAGTAGACTTCAAAGAGGCATATCAGACTTCCCAAGCTTCAAGCTGGTGAGAAAAATGCAATCGCCTCAATATTCAGACGTGTCATTTGAGCTGCAAGCCGCTGTTGCCTGAGCACCATGTTTTGGCATTTGGCATTCGCGCTTACTGGACGGGGGAGGCTGACAGTCGAGACCCTGTCCCGTTGTATTTATTCTGGGTGGCCTGGATTCATCCTTTCCCTCTCTGAATGTAGGGATTTCCCTCCCTGACTCTAGGGACGAAGAGTCCCAGCTTCTTGTTAACCTCATAGAGGGGTTGCATTCATGGTGTGTATGATACCTTTAATTCACGGACCCTTGATAGGATAACCACCTCCTCAAGAGCCTTCTACTGATGACTGGAGAATTCTGGAAAGTTGATCTGTCTGTGCCTTTCCCCTGCTTGGCCTCTAGTGTAACAGTACCCATGGTGAGCACTTTGCTTTGACTTCTGGGTTGCTGTCGGCAGCTCACCATCCTCAGGGGCAGCTCTGCTCTTCCAGCATGTGCATATTTATGAGTGTCATCTGTGTTTCTTCATAAGTTTCTTGAGAAAAATAAGCAGAGCATTTTAAGTCAGCGTGTTTAATGATAGATAGGATTCTATGGAAGCACTTTGGAAGAACATCCAACACTCCTGGGGACTCAGGAGGCTTTGGAGGGAGAGACATTTAACTGGAGAGCTCAGAGATAAGTGAGAGTCAGACAGGCATGCGTATAGGGAGGAGGGGCTGGGCAGGACAGGAAGATTCCTGACAAAGGAAACCAAGTGAGAAATACGGCGCTGAAGGGAGTGATCGGATCTCTGGGGTCAGGAAAAGCACGCCGGAAAGTGGCACATGAGCCACTTGGGTGGTTGGGAGAGTGTTGGTGGAGCTAAACACCGGTGGACGGGAGCTGAGCTCAGTGTGTGGGAGAAGGAAAGCATGAAGCATGCTCAGGACGCCAGGGGAGCCCAGCGCCGGGGCTCTATGTCCAGGACACATCCAGGGCATGATGGAGTGGGAATCTGGGCCCGTGGAGTCGACCAATACATGTTTTTTTGTTTTGTTTTGTCTTGTTTTGCTTTTTGATGGAAAATGTAAAATGCCAGGCTGAGGACTCCAGTGTTTTCCACAGATCATGGATGTTTGCTGGAATTCCCAGGGGCATTCAACAGTAAACAGTGTCATCTTCCTGGCCTGATGAGCCTGCTGAGAAATTAGATCAAGGCAAGAGTAGACAAAGCCAAAATATCAGCTGTAAAACTGAGAAAGGCTACAAGGGAGGTGGTAGCTTAGGCGGAGAGCCAAATACACATTCTCTCTCCATGGCAGGCAGTGGTGGATGGGCCAGCCCTGTGAACTTAGAACTTGGAGGGGCATAGAAGAACATCTGTTTCCTGGAGGCCCTTTGCTCCACCAAGGAAGGGCAGAAAAAGAGGCTAAGCAAGGAATGGCCAGCATCCTCTACCAGACTCAACAGTAAGATAAGCTACTCCCACTCCTCTCACCCAAGAGGAGAAATGGCTGAGCTGGGGGAAGACAAGCTGAGGCATTACAACTAATCACACTCCCACCACATGGAGGAAACATCAGGAGTAGAAATAAATTCCCCTACCGTCTGCATGAGGTCCTGATGTAGCACCACTGAGGATTGTTTTAAGAGCGTGGCATGATGGGAGCTGTTTGCAAAATTACTCAGCAGGGAAGTAGGATGTGACAGAATAGGGAGAGGCAGGAGATCCAATGTAAAGGGCATTGCTGAGTGTGTGGGCAGGACGTAGGGGAAGAGGGACAGGAAGTCAATGGTGATGTAGACCTTTCTTCTTCCTGTTCATTTGTGTTCCATGATTTCTTGCACTGCTCTAGATAGTGATAAAGAAGGAAGACAAACAGAGTGGGCAACAATAGAAAACTCATTAATTATTTAGTGAGTACTTCCCATGTGCAAGGCAGGGCCTTAACTCTTCTGTTTAAAGTCATAAACAAAATGGGCTGTAACACAGCTTTCACACCATGAAACTATGTTCAGTTTCCACTGGCATAGCCCCCTTGCCCAGAACAAAGTGGCTACCCTGGACTGTCAAATCAATGTCCAGGACTCCATAAGAATGTCTGTGCCCTGGAAAGGAGAAAAAATCCTAACAAGTACATTTTGTTCTTTATGAGAGCGATACTCCTCATAAAGTATTTTTAAGCTTAAAATTTGTAACCCCATTTCATCTTCACAAAAACTGCATGGCCAGCAAGGGAAGCATTATACCCTCGCTTTACTAAGGTTCAGACTCAGATTCTGCCTCGAAGATGTGAATCTCTTTTGTGTGAGTTTGATGTCAATTTCTCACCGTCTGTACTGAAGTGGTGTGTTTGTTGGGTCTCACCCAGAAACCCGAGTGGGCATTGTTCTGGGGCGTTGCTCTTGTTTACTTTAGCCTGGGTACCTCAGAGGGCTCAGAGAGGGACTGTAGTCTGTGGAAGGACTGCTGAATTTGAGAATCTACTGGAAAGAACCTTTGAGCTCTAGACCTGGCTCCTTCTCCTACCCTGCAACTGTGTGGCACTGGGCATCAGGGAATGTTTTTAGACAAAGGTTTCCCAATCCTTCCTTCATCATTTTCCTCCTTTTGTCCTCTGGCCATCACCCCTCTCTCGACGGTTTTTCACAGCTTAATACCTATGCTGTTGTCCTCAGCCCCTTTCAATGGATCTCTAGCTTAGAAATCCCCATCCAGTCAACCTTTCCCGAGCAGTGGGTCTGGGGACATTGCTCCCAGTCAGCACCCTCAGATGGCTTCTCTTGGCCCTAGGTCAGCTATAGTTAGCATTTGAGGCTCTCGGCCATTTTCTTCCCACTATGCTCTTTCACCCCAACTGACCCACTCAGCTCATGGTCATCCCAGCCTCCCCTGTGTCCCTGCTCCGGCCTTGCTCATGCTGTCGTGACTGCCAAAACAACCTCAGTGACCCTCCTTTAAAGGGCTTCTCGAAGCCTCCTCCTTCATAAACCCTCGTCTTCCAGACTCCCCTGGCACACACTCTCTGTTCGTGGGTTCATCCATCATCTGCTGATGGAGCGCTTGCTCTGTGCCAGGCACAGTTCTAGGGAACACAGCAATGACAAGCAACAAGGTCCCTGTTCACATTGTGCTTACACTGTGGCAAGGGAAAGATGGATGGTGAGCAGGCTCATTCCATAGAATATGAGGAAGGTGTGATGAGATAGACAGTGGTTTGGGGTTGTGTGCTCTGGAGCAGGTGATCAGGAAAGGTGGATCAAGGTGATAACCTTATAGCTGAGACCTGGATGGCAGAAGTGAGCCAGCCACAAAAAGATCTGGAAGAACTCTAGGAAGATGGAACAGCAAAGGCAAAGCCCGCAGGTCAAGGCTAAGCTTGGAGTGTCTTATTCACACCATTTATTGGATGCTGATCAGGTACTGTCTGATTTTTTTTTTTTTTTTTTTTTTTTTTGAGACGGAGTTTCGCTCTTGTTACCCAGGCTGGAGTGCAATGGCGCGATCTCGGTTCACCACAACCTCCGCCTCCTGGGTTCAGGCAATTCTCCTGCCTCAGCCTCCTGAGTAGCTGGGATTACAGGTACGCGCCACCATGCCCAGCTAATTTTTTGTATTAGTAGAGACGGGGTTTCACCATGTTGACCAGGATGGTCTCGATCTCTTGACCTCGTGATCCACCTGCCTCGGTCTCCCAAAGTGCTGGGATTATAGGCTTGAGCCACCGCACCCGGCCCTGTCTGATCTTATTGCATTGCACGTACATGTGTGTTCCCACTAGGCTCTGCTGGCATAATAACTTTGTCTTAAAATCTTGGTTGCATCACAAAAAATCATCTGTGTTCTTGCTCAGCCCACATATCTAGTGCAATCAGGCAGAGGTCTCTGCTGCACACAGTTGCTCAGGGACCCAGACTGATGGGGTCTGCCTGGACACTATGTCAGGGAAAGACAGCTGGAGAGTTGACTGGGGCTGTTAAATGCTTCAGACTCCAAGAGTCATCATTCATCCTGTCTTCTCACAGCTCACTGGCTAGAATCAGCCTAATTATGAAGAACTTGGGAAATGTGTGGAAGTACATGGTCATTCTGTAAGCAGGAAAGGTCTCTGCCACTTGCTCCCAACCAGGCTGCAAGGCTCTTGAGAACAGTGACCCTGTCTTTCATTTATTTGTATTTCCTGCACAGTGCCTGGCCCATGGCAGATCTTAGCACAATTTTGTCCATGCAGTTATTAGTGAAATACGTCTCTCTCTTCATTCATGCAGGACAAAGAAAATTTTCAAGGAATGCCCATAGGCTAGGTATCTTTTAAGTCACAGTAAAGGCTACAGTGAGCATTTATGTATTCCTTATTTCAACTCTGTCTGCCTGCAGAAGAATGTGATCTTATTGAGATGAATAAGGCCAGTGCAAAGTTGACACAATGGGATAGTGACTGAAAGACGCACCCAGGGTATCAGAAGACTTGAAGTTTTCTTTTTTTTTTTTTTGAGATAGAGTCTCGCTCTATCGCCAGGCTGGAGTGCAATGGCGCAATCTCGGCTCACTGCAACCTCCGCCTCCTGGATTCAAGCAATTCTTCCACCTCAGCCGCCCGAGTAGCTGGGACCACAGGCACGTGCCACCATGCCTGGCTATTTTTTGTATTTTTAGTAGAGACGGGGTTTTACCATGTTGGCCAGGATGGTCTCGATCTCTTGACCTCGTGATCTGCCCGCTTCAGCCTCCTAAAGTGCTGGGATTACAGGCGTGAGCCACTGCGCCTGGCCTAAGTTTTCTTAATGGCAAAGAATACCCACAAAACAGAGATGGTCCCACAAAATAGGAGATCAGCAGTATCTCTGCAGGCAGAGATACAGTTTCAGGGGTCCCCCAGGCTCCATGGGGACATAAAGCTACGGATAATGCCACCTAATGGAATGAGAAGTCGGCCAGGCTTAAGACTTCCTTTGCCATTCTCACGCTGGGTTTAACACTCGCTTGGCTTCCTGCCCCAGATCTCTTGATAGTTGAGGAGGCTGTGAGTATGTGCTTTGCTCACCAGGTGCAAGCAGCTGGTGTCAACAACCCCAATAAGTCCCCAAGTGTTTCCCACAGGGCCGAGTGATGGAAGACCAGTTTCCTGGGAGCATCCCTCATGAGGCTGAGGTGTCAGGCCTATCTGAGGTCCATTCTTGCTACAAATATATATCACAAAAGGCAGAATTTGTTAATTTCCTTGAGAATGATATCTACCACTAGCAGCAGTGGCAGATAAAAACAGTGATTGTCCCCCTGGCTGACAATAGTCAGGAACTGGGATGCAAGGCATGCTGGAATCTGGAGGCAGCACAGCACTGGTGAAGCAGGACTAAGCTGAACCCTGGGGCGGTGGGAAGGGGGCTTTCTAGGTAAATGCATGAAGCTTTGGAACTGTGTCCGAGAGGGAGTCTGGCTGGCCAAGGCACAGTGTACAGAGTGTGTTGCCAGCTTTAGCAAGCATCAGTATTGGAGTTTGAGTACAGCGGGGGTAGGATTCCAGTGGATGGGTGGGACAAGGTTTCTAAGTCCCCAGTGATCTTTTCACTCCAGGAGGGGATACAGGTGGTGGCTGTAGAGAAAGGGTCCAGGTTCTGGGGGAAGAAACAGGCAAAATCTGGGCCGGTCGCTGGGCCTCTGGACATACAGGACAGGGCTGCAGCATGGTGGGAGGATAGGGCGTGAGGCAAGAAATAAGAGTAATGGAGCTGACTGCTGCCAGGCGTGCTTCCGTCTCGGGTCAGGACCCAGGGTTGTATTGTGCCCTTGAGCCATACATCTGGGAGCAGGAAAACTATAGGCTCTTAGCATAACCAACATAGGCAATGGTCAGGCTTGGCCTGGAAAGGGGGCCTCTCTGTACTCTAGCTTTGGAGAATTCTTCAAATAGGAAGCAGGATGGAAGAGGCGCAGCTGAAGGGAGGCTTCTAGGCTGAATACTTAAAATGCCGCTGGCTTGCTGCCTCCTTTTCTTCCTGTCTTTTCTTTCAAAACTCTGTGCAGAGTGCTGACTGGTGTGTGGGGTGATGCATTTCATGCCTTTCTCATTGTCCAGCCTCTCCAAGTCACAGGATTGGGCTCATGGTAGGTGCTTGAAAAAAGAGTGTTAAGTCAAGGTTCTATGAGAATGCCTATGCTTGGGAGGTGCTTAGACATTGCTGATAGCCCACTTCTGAGTGTCACTGCCCCAGATGCTCCTGAAGCAGGACCAGGGATGGGAGTGAAAGGAGTGATGGGGAAAGGCCCTGAGTTCTGTTGAGTGCCCACTTCATACCAACACTGGTTGGCATACTTTGTCCCACATTATGACAGTAACACTGGGAATGGGTCATTTCTTTCACTTTACTTATGAGAAGGCTGGAGAGATTTAGAAACTTGACTGAAGCATGCAGTTAGTGATGTGCATGAGTGTGTGTTGATGTACACCCTGCCTACTCTGTATCTCACACACTTGCACACACACACATGCACACACACACACACACATTGCTTACCCTGTACCAAACACTGTTCTAAGCACTTTACATATATCAGCATCTTTAATCCTTAAAACAGTCCCAGCGGGGCAGGCAATCTTAACACTCCCATTTAGAAACAGGAAGACTGAGGACACAGAGCAGAAAATGTGAGGCCCAAGGTCATGGAACTGATAAGCGGTGAGCCTGGCCTCATTGTCCTTGCTGAAACCATGACACTCCGCTGTCTTTTAATACGTAGCTGTCCTTGTTCCCCAGAAAAATTTAAATGTATTGGGAAAGCAAAAGGAAACACCACAAAGGCTCCAGGAGATTTAAAATGGAGTGCACTCACATATGTGAATGACAAGAGGTCTGGTGTTTCTGAGAATGGGGACAGCCGTGTGGGTCAGATGCCCCATGCAGGGAGGACAGCAGGGAGGCAAGCTCCGAGTGCAGCCCCCTGTCCCACATGTGCAGAGAGAGTGGAGCTCCACAGGCTTTGGGGTCCTGCATGCTTTATAAGTTTTAGAAAAAGAAAGACATATTTTAAAAACCTGAAAGGCCACCAGGAATCTCTTAAAAAAAAAATAGACAGGGTTTCACTCTGTTGCCCAGACTGGGATGCAGTGGCATAATCCTAGTTCACAACAGCTTTGAACTCCTGGGCTCAAGTGATCCTCCCACCTCAGCCTCCTGAGTAGCTGGGACTACTGGTGTGTGCCACAGCATCTGGCTAATTTTTTTTTTTTTAACTTTTTGTAGAGAAGGGGATCTCATTTTATTTCCCAGGCTGGTCTTGAACTCCTGGGCTCAAGTGATTTTCCTGCCTCAGCCTCCCAAAATACTGGGACTACTGGTGTGAACCAGCGTTCCTAACCCTGACCAGGAAGCCTTGAGACTAAACTTTTCCTCCAATTTAAAGCTACTCTAACAAAAAGCAATATATTATTACTGAGCAGAGAAGAGTGGGAAGAAAGGAAAAGAATGGGGAAAAAAATCAGTATCACAGATAAAATGGCTGCCGAGGCACAAAACATTCTTTAAAAAAGAATATTTGGGCATGAATGGATGAATCTAATTTTCTAAATGTGCATAGTGTGTGCTTTTTGGAGCATGAGGTGAAAGTGTTGGCTTTATTGGATGCGGTGCTCTGGGATGGGGGTTCTGCTCTCTGCAGTGGAGGCTGATCACAGCCAGAGTCCAGCACAGGACACGGGTGGGCCTCGCTGGCGTGGGCTGGAAAGGAGAGTGGGGCCTTATGCCTTCCTGGGGGGACACCACAATGCTGGTCATTTGCAGTCTGGCCTGAGAGTTAGGTCTGCTGGTTTGTATTCTCTTCCTGCTTTGCACTGGGATCCTGGCTCTCTGGGTGGCCTCAGGCAGTGGGGGAGAAAGAGCCTCCCAGGGTGTGGCCAGGGGGTATTCTATGATTGTTGGTGGGGGGCCCTCCACGATGTTGGCTTAAACTATTCTAAACATTGTCTGGGAAAGAGAGAGGATGGCAGAAGGCTGTGACTACTAATAAAACCATGGGAGTATAGTTATAGCCCAAGTTTGTGAAGCACCCCTACCAGTTATATGAGACTATCATCAGTAGTCCTGCTGTTTAGAACACTTAGCATAACTGGTAAGAGTTTCTTCCCACACATGAGCTGTGACCATGAACACGTCTGTTATTTCCCTCCTAAGTCCTCGGAGCACTCATCTCTCCTGTAAGCAAGAAGTCCAATATCTTCCTCTCCCTCTCTTTGGATTTTCTAGGAGACCAGGGACTGAAACATTCAGAAGAGAAGGAAGGGCTGTGGTGCTCCTCCTCTGTTTACACCTTTTCTCTTCACATCCCCTCTCCACCTCACTAGAGAATTGGGATGCTTTCCTGTGCCTCTCCCTGGTCCTCCCACACCTCTGGAGAAACTGCATCTCTTCCTAACTGCAGCTCTTGCAGGATGAGTTCTCCCTCTTGGTTCTTCTTGGGCATCAGCCATGCTGTTTCCTCTCCTTGTCTCTTCACTGCTGTGAGTAAGGGCTTCCTGAGAGTTACTTCCTTTGAACCATCCAAGGGGAATTGTTTCCCACTGCAATCCTGAGTGGTAGAGAGGTCAGGCCAACGCCCGAAGTTAAACAGGGAGATGCCTGCGTAGAACCTCCCCTTCACTCCTTGGATCTCACTGCCACAATTGCTGCTGGACATTGGCCCCACCCCTCTGATGGGAGAGGCTGGACTTCTGCTGAGCTGGCCCCTCCTTATGCCAGGCCTGGACAGCATGGGCTCGTCAAGGGAGGACACTCTTCTCCTTTAGGGTGGGCTCAGTCTAGGGACTGCAGCTGTCAGGGTTTCCTGTTTCTAGGACACATGTGTTACCTCCACCCTCATCTCCAGGATGCCATATGACACATAGACCCAGAGCAAGGGCCCCTGCTCTCCCTGGGAGCCCACTCTGGAAGCCCTCAGCTTGCCGCCTTAAATCTTCAAAATGCAACAGATCCTACGATTGCCTATTTCACTTCCCTGGCCCTCAGTGATTCCTGGGGACCTCATCATCCCAGGTGATGCCAAAATGCGCCCCCCCAACCTTCTAAGCTCTGTAGGAGATTTTAAGCTAACTTGCTAGCATCTCTTTCAGTAAAGAAGTGGAAACAAATGTACACATCTCTGAAGGAGCGCCTTGATGTGCCATCATAAGAGCAAATCTCTGAGCCTTTATGCCATGCTTGGTGCTTTCCATACTGTATTTCCCAACAAATGTTGAAGGAAGGTCCTATTTTATGCATTAGGACACTGAAGCTCAGAAAGATAAATTCCCTTATCTGGGGACTCTTGGACAGAAAGGTCTCTGAATTCCACCCCTCTATTCTTCCATCAAAGCCTCGTGAATCATATTGTAGAGCACAGAAGACCAGAAGTGGGAAGGACCCAGGAAATCACCCAGTCCAACCTTGACATTGAGACTCGGACTTGCTTGAGGTGCTGACTCCTCCAAGCTGGCCGGGTACTTTGAAGAATGGTTCTCGTTCATACAATGTTCTAATGGCCATGGGTCATGAGTCAGGGTTTGGGGGTTTTGGGTTTACGGGAGGCAGAATCACAGGGGCCAAGGAGAACACAGGGGCTAAAAATGTAATGCGTCTAACTTTGAGCACTTAATTTCCCCCCCAAACCTTCACCCATTTCTTCCCATCTCAGAAGATGGCACCACCAGCCACCCAAATGCTCACTTCAAAGCCCAAGCACCTTCCTGGCTGTCTCTCTCTCTCTCTCTCTCTGGCACTCTCGCTCCCTGGAGCAAGCTCTCTCACCCCTTGGATCCAGTCTGCTTGTAAGTATTGTTCATTCTACGTCCAAACATATCCCAGATCTGACCACTTTTCATGTTGTATCCTCATATTGGCTGGCTTGGGCCTGGAAGACACACTCACAATTTGTCTCTGCTTCCACTTCTGCCTCCCAGCCACACTTCCCCCCACCTCCACAGTTCACTTTCTGTGATTTTTTAAACATTTAATTTCATCACATCCCTTCTCTGCTTCCCATTGTACTTCCCGTGCCTCACAGAGCCCCACATTGACTCTCCCGCCTTCCTCTCCAATCCCCCATCCCGGTACTTACTTCCACCTGGCTCTGGAGGCTCTGGCTGTGTGGACCGGCCTGTTCCTTGCATAGCCTTGGGGCTCTCCATCAGGATTTTGCCCAGGCTGATTGATGCCTCTCCCTGGTGCTCTCTTCAGCCCCTGGGGTTTGGTTCCTCCTTACCCTGAAGGTCTCAGCTTAGAGGTCATCTTCTCAGAGGCCTTTCCTGACCCCTCTGACTCAAACAGCCTTCCCATCACCCTCTCCTTCTGCTTCTCATTTCACTACATATCCCTTCAACTCTCCCCGCTCTCTAAAATGGTTGCAGGTGTCTCCCTCACCCTTCTAGACTGGGAGCTCCACACGGCGGGAGCTCATTGAATTGTCCACTACTGCACACCCGGGGCCCAGCACCTGGTCTATTATCATCCTCAATAGGTATTTGTTGAATGAGAAAAGACAGTGGTGGGAAAGGAAGGAGAATTCCCCCTGGGTTGTTTTCCTCTGGGAAGACATGAGGGGTGGGCTGAGGATGGAGTGACTGTATGGCTCCTCCCTCTGGTTCTAGACCAGTGTGTGCATTTGCCAGATGACCCAGGGGTGTTGGGAGTGTCTGTGATCAGGGACAGGGCACACCTTCCTGCCCTCTCCTCACTCCTGTCCTTGCTACTGGGAGAAAATCTTAGGGAAGTTGTCAAGTGCTAATGTGGTGCTTGGCAAATAGTAGGTGCTGGATATAGTAGGATTCTCATGATTGGCCCATAACAGAATATGTCTCTCTGTCTCACTCTCTCTCTGTCTGTCTGTGTCTCTCTCTAGTGCTCCCTTCCTGTTTAGGTCCTTTTTCTTAAAAGGAGATGTGCTGGGGTGCTGGCATCCTGGCCTAGGCTGCTATCCAGCATACCAGGTCTCGTGCTCCTTTGCTTAGGGGCAAGAGTTACCTTCCTGACTCTGAGGCATAGGCCCCCTGTGCCAGGAAGCTCTCTGGGGCTGCAGGAGTGTCTCAGGCATGCCCTCAGGATCCCCAGTTCAGAGGCTCTCAGCTCCCTCAGGCCATGCACCGGCTACTTCATTGCCCAGCTGGCTGGCTTCTCCTAGGGTGGTTCCCACCCTACCCATGGCACTAATAAGGCAACAGTGGCACACAGGTACCCAGACAGTCCCTCCACCCACCCCCCATTCCCAGATAAAGGGCAGTGCAGATGGTTGTGATGTCAGCAAACACTGCTGTTTGCAAAGGCTTGGTCTGCCTTAGGGAGAGATGAGGGAAGAGCAAGCTCTCTTGCTTGACCATCTTCTTGTTCTGTTGTGCTGCCATTGCTATGCATTTGCCAGCTGGGCTGCTGAAGACACCGTTCAGGAGGAGCTGCTTTTCCAAGATTCAGAGCCTGCAGCGGGAGTCCTCTTCTGGCCGTGCTGTTAGGATGGAGCTCTGGGGACTTTCAGTCCTGAGCTGGCCCCCTGGGATGAAGCTGGGCTTTCATACTAATTGCTTTCCAAGGCAGTTTACAGCTGGGTCATTTGCACTCATATTTTTTCATGACACGATGCAGCAGAGGATTAACACTTAAGAGAAAAGGGCTGATGGTGGGAATGGCTGCACAGAAATTCCCTCTGATTGTCCTTTGTGGCTGGAAGGGGGTCTGCCCTCTTCGTCGTGATCCTGCTGTGCAGGTTGGAAGCAGGTGAAACTTCCAGATGGCCTCTAATCAACCCAGGGTGCTTCCTGGGGGAGGTGCGATGTTAGGGGCACATGAATAATAGAGAAAGTTGCCTGTCTACCTCCTCACCCTCTCTCCATTAGGCTCCCCTCCTTCGTATCCCCATAGCCATGGAATCTAAAGGCACTTTATTTGGAGTTGTTCAAAGCACAAGACTGGACCACTGTTTTCATGGGGCTCTGATTCACACCCCTCCAGAAGTCTGTCTTGTGAGAAATACTGCCTAGTGGCCTGAGATGCAGACAGCCCTTCCTGACCTTCAGATGTCACCCCACCTCACCTGACCTCTGGGAACACTCCTTCCCTCCCTCCCTTCCTCTCTCCCATGGTGTCTACCTCTTCCCCTGATCTCTCTCATTTGTTTCCCAGATTGAGCAAGACCCTAAAGGCAGTCCCTGCTCCTTCCCCTGTGCTCACCTTGAAGTAGAACCCAGTTCTTCAACAGTTGCCCAAGAGCAAATTCAGAACACTTTCAAGGAATCATTATGGAAGAGTCTGTGGAGGGGCACAGGAAGAGTTCACAATGCAAACCTCACAGCAGCACTTAATGAAAACTCCCACTGGGCCCTCCCCACACCTGTCAGTCCATTTCCTCCCTGCCCATCCCCTCCCATTGCACTGGCCCTCACTCTTCTGGGTCTTGGTTCCAACTATAGCATCCCCGTCTCTTATGTTAGGTCAGAGTTTGAGTCTTCCGGCTGCTCCTGTCCTATATGGTTACACCTGTCATCTGCTCAGAAAAAAGGTCCCTCCTTAAAATTTGTCCTTCTTGAAATGTGACAGGGAATTTTTAATATGGGCCAAAAAATTTTTTTATTCTTGCAAACAAATTTTTCCTGTCATCCATTCACACATTTATTCATTCAATGCATGTTTATAGTAGAGCACAGCTGGCAATAGGTGGGGTCTGCCCGGAAGCTGTCTCTTTGGGACCTTGCTCATGTACATGGCGGTTGGCAAGAGTGGGAATGCGGTGAGCGAGAGGGTTCAGAGCCACATGAGGGTGCAGAGTTATGAGATCTCGAAACCGAAAGTGACCTTTCAATGGCAGACACTTCCACCGGGCCTTGGAATTGTCTTCTGTAGTTAAGGGGAATGAGAATCAGGCCGAAGATGGGGATGTGGCGCCTTCAGGCAGGGAGGACCTGATATGCACAAATCAGGCAGGGAGGACCTGGCCTCTTGGTGGCGGGGAGGGGAAAGGCCTAAGAAGCGAAAGATCTCATGGAGCGTTTGCTAACATGTACAACTAAAGAAGAAACGATGGAAGCGGCAGTGCTAGCTGTAAATGGTGAGCACAAATAATTATCCAGATGATTATTTGGTGAAGCAGTGCGGGATCGCCCAGGTCTTTTATCTCAGGGGGCCATGCCCACCCAGGTGGGCCAGGAAGGAGAAAACCACAAAGCTTTCCACCAGCAGAGGAATATCATGGAAGACTTTTCCAACTCCTCTGGAATTCTAGTCCAGCTCCTGTAGAATTCTAATTCAACTCCTGTGGAATTCTAGTTCAGCATTTCAACACCTATAGAATTCTAGTTCAGCTCCTGTACAATTCTAGTTCAACTCCTGTAGAATTCTAGTTCAACTCCTGTAAAATTCTAGTGCAACTCCTATAAAATTCTAGTTCAGCTCCTGTAGAATTCCAATTTAATTCCTGCTGTAGAATTCCAATTCAACTCCTGTAGAATTCTGTAGGGGTTGACCCTATAGAATTCCAATTCAACTTCTATAGAATTATGCTGCTGTCTCCAGATTCCCTTGTGGGCAACGCTCTTTGCAAAGTAGCACCAAAGGATCGCTTAGCTTTCCCTTCCCAGGCCATGAGTCCTGGGGTCTCACCCCTGCCTGTCTCTTTAATAGGTCTCTGATCAGGCTTGTACTATGACGGATGCTGTTGGCGCCCCAGCTCTGCTGCCATTCTCCACTAATACTGTTTTAACTGCTGCTTCTAAAGCTTAGGAATTTCCTCTTTGAATTACTGCAGGTCTTTCTTAGAACTCCAAATGTTGTTTACCTCACTCAATTTGGAGGATGTGCTATTTGGACGATATTGGAATCAATTCCCAGTGATTTATACTAGAGGGTATTAGGGTGTCACACTCAAACACTGTTTCTCTCTAACACACTTCTTCTCACTGACAACTGATCACTGGCTCAACAGGCATACAGGCCTTGGACTTCAGCTCTAGTCACGCTCAGTGACCTCTGGGTCTGCTCAGAAACACTGTCCATACTTCCCAAGGGCTTGAGTCAGGGCAAGTCTTTCTCTCCATTTAGGAAAGTTACAAGCGTTGTCTCAGGACCTGCCTGTCCCTGTTTCCCTCGCCACCTGCAGTAGTCAGTTTTAGCACATCTAGATGTTGGAGCACATTCAGGAGAAATGTTGTTAGCCTCCAAAATTTAGTTTTTGCTCCTGTTGTAGTTAAGCCAGACATTTGGAGGACAGCCTTCCACATGGCGATTCAGGAATCTGGGCTTTCTCTTTCCAGTAGTACTATCAACATTTTCCCCGGGAGATGAGGGAAGAGAGAGAGAGAGCAGAGGACCTCACAGGAAACACTGAGGGCCAGGCTTGGAAGCGGCATATGTCACCTCCACTCATGTCTCGCTGGCCACAACTTCTTCATATTGCTCCATATAGCTGTGTATCTAGGGGAAGGGAATGTGTGTGATGATGAGCTCCTGGCCTAGCTCTGCCTCCCTATTTCACCCAGGAGGCCAGGGAGACCTCATACAAGTGTCGTTCTTGGGGGTCTGGTCTTGTACTTCAGGATTCTTCTTCCTGCAATAACTCTTGCCATAGATGAGTTTTTAATACTAAAATCTGTATGTGTCTACATATATTTTTATTAAATATTTTACAACATTTTTACAAACTACAGTATTTCCTTAATAATGCATTGTGCAGTTTAAGATGCTTAGCAAAGTAATCCTGTTCACTGTAGTTCTCAATCCCATTGAGTTTTCTCTGGCAGCTTAGTCCCCACCCAGAGACCCCTACGTTGGTGGTCTTCAAGCCTTGGACACGATGGAGGCTCTCCAAGACTCAGGGGAGGCCTAGGTGCTTTGGTCTTCCTCTAAAGGGCCATCTTTACACGTGCAGTTGTGCAGTGCGAGAAGGTTGTTGGTAATGAACCAGTAATAGCAGAAATCGCTGCCAGCGACATCATCTCCTAATCCTGAAGACAGCATTGTAGGACTGGCAGTGAATGAAGGGCTCACTGTCCTATGTGGGAAACTGGAACATGGCAATGCAACCTCCTTCTAAGACTCTTTCTGCCATGAGATGGGAGATGACACTCTGTTGCTGACAGGTCAATCTGGGAGAGACTTGGCGGTGAGCAAAAGCCTCTCCATAGAGACCTTGCTCAGTGAAGCTCCTTGAAAGAAGGGGGAAGCATTTATTCCTCTTGGCCTGGCATCTGACACACAGCTTGTGCTTGATGAATGTGGCCTGCAAGGGACAAATATTTCTTAGGCGCATCGCATTAGACTGGGAGTGGAAGGTGGGGAGGACAATAATGGGTCAGACATTCCAATTGCAAAGGGCAGTGTTGTTAAAAACTATTTTTTGAAGCAGGCAGATCTGTGTTCACATCTTACATCTGTCACTTACCTGCTATGTGATCTCGAGCAAGGCTGTAACCTGTCTGGGTCTCAATTCGCTTCATCTATAGAAGTGAAACGTAATACCTACCTCACAGAGGGAGGTGAGGCTTAAGTGAGGTAATGAGAGTGCACGCCTACATGTGATGTCTTCTGTCATACACAGAGGATGGGAGCAGACACTTTTGTGCAGCACCCACCTGCCATTGGCCTGCCCTGGAGGTGACCTTCAGATGCTTCCTCTTTGCACCAATGGCTTCCTGCCGCTCTCTGTCAATGGGAGTTCTCTGATTGTGGGACAGGCTGGAAGAACCAGGGAGTTAGCCCCAAAGGTGACCTTCAGCCAGGGAGGGCCTCCTGTTAGATCTCCCCGCAGTGTGCACATTTGGAGCTGTGCTTCACACAGTTTCTTAGGAGGTCTCCAGCGGGACTGAACCCCAGTTGATGCAGCGTTAACCTGTTTATGAGCACGTTTTCTTAGGTTTCCACCCTCCTCATTCTCACCATCTCACTCCCTCACAACGCTTCCTGGGAGCCCCTCTCAAATAAACTGCTTACTCCTAAATCCTTGTCTCAGGGAGAATCCAAACTCACGGACTGGAAGAATCAATGATAAAGACTATTATTAATTTTCAAAGGGCATGGGTGTGGGTAGTTAACTCAGGGACATATAAAGCATAACAGAAGAAAACAAAAAATAATAACTACCCACTGAAGACATCTAGTAATGTTTCTGGAAAGAAAGTGTGGCACTGTGTGATCTGGAGAGTGTGGTACACTGTGATCCAGAGAGTGTAGTATGGTGTGATCTTGAGGGTGAGGTACAGTGTGGTCTGAAGAGTATGGTACAGTGTAATCTGGACAGGGTGGTACAATGTGATCTGGAGAGCGTGTTATAGTGTGATCTGGAGAGCGTGTTATGGTGTGATCTGGAGAGCGTGTTATGGTGTGATCTGGAGAGTGTGGCACTGTGTGAACTGGAGGGTTTGGTATGGTGTCAGTTGGAGAGTGCGGCACTGTGTGGTCTGGAGGGTGTGGTACAGTGTAATCTGGAGAGGGTGGTACAATGTGATCTGGAGAGCGTGTTATGGTGTGATCTGGAGAGTGTGGCACTGTGTGAACTGGAGGGTTTGGTATGGTGTCAGTTGGAGAGTGTGGTACTGTGTGATCTGGAGGGTGTGGTACTGTGTGATCTGGAGAGTGTTTTATGGTTTGATCTGGAGAGTGTGGTAGTAATTCACCTGGATAATAAAGGATATAAAGGATTTGTGCATAAGCAGATGGATCACGGAAGGGTATTCAACGGAAGAGACAAAGTTTTGTGTCTGTTTCTTCAGTGATTCCTACAAAAGTTAAATGTAAATTTGTGCAGCAGGCAAGGCGCAGGGGCCCATACACCAGTCTCATCTGGACGCAGAACTCTTCAGCTGGCATGGTCCTGTCGTCAGGCCTCTGTGCTCAGCACACTTTCAAGCTGTGCTTCTTGGTCCGTATGATGTTGCATTAGTGCTTTTCTTCTGCCTCTGCAGACTGTGGCCCTGTGCTCCCCAAAATGTCTATGCTGAAATTCTAACCCCCAAAGTGATGATATTAGGAGGTGTGGTCTTTGGGAGGTGATGAGGTTCTGAGGGTAGAGCACACATACATGGGAAAGAGTCCTTATGAATGCGGCCAGGGAGAGATGCCTTTCCCCTTGACCATGAGAGGACACAGTGAGAAGGAGATGTCTATGAACCAGAAGACAGGCCCTCAGCAGACACCAAATCTACCTTGATCTTGGACTTCCAAACCTCCAGAATTTGAGAAGTAAATGTCAGGTTTTTCACAAACACTCAGTTTATGGTGTTTGTTATAGCAGCCAAGATACACTAAGAACACCCTGTCACCTCTTATCCTTGCCATGCCATTTGTCATGGTCTGTGGAGTCCCTCCTAAGCGGCCTGCGCAGTTGTCCACTGGAGCTTCCCGGGTCTCTAGACTTCTGGAGGCACCTAAGAAGTTTCTGCTCTGTTTCTGAGTCCTTCTGGGAACGCCAGCTGACTCCTCTGCTTGGATCTGATAGAACACCCTGGGCCTATGACCTGTGAGTCTGAGACCTTAGGCTCAAGCTGTTTGTTTCACTCATTTTGTTTAATAAGCCTTCATCATTTGAATGAATGACCAAGAAATGTCTTAGGTTACCTAGAGGACACACAGATGAATGCTTTTCTGCATTCATCCAAATTCATGCTAAAATTCATTTAGCATTTTTCCTGCTAAAAATGAAGGAGAGAAAGAGGAATCATGTCATGGTGCCCTTGTAACTCTAGTTCAGTGGCTAGTGAGCTTTTTGACCAGGGGCCTTGGCTCAAGTAAAATCTCATGGAAGTGAGAATGGCACAGGTGAAAACTGAATTCCCCTTGATGAAGTAAAGGTGGTGACTGCAAGCTCTGTGTGCTCATGCCCCTTTTTGAGGAGCGTAGTGTGAAACCATCGCTTGAGTGGGCAAGAGGAGGTAGGTGGATGGAGAAAGGTGGTGATTCTATATTTCTTACCCTTCTGTAACCTTGTATTAGTGGCAGACTACCTGGGGCCTTGCAGATGACTTCAGTTCTAATGTGCCAGAGGGGTGAGTCCCGTGGTTTTTGCTGCGAAGGAGTCAGCTAAGAGACAGTAGCTCGTGTCTAGGTCAAAACTCTGGAGAGGTGAGAAATCTTACCCCAAGCTCATCAGCCTCACTCTTCTCTTGCAGAGGTTCCAAAAACAGAACAGACTTTCGAAGAGCGCCTGATCCTCAAAGCTTTCTTGCTCAAGTTTGTCAATGCCTACTCCCCCATCTTCTATGTGGCCTTTTTCAAGGGGAGGTGAGTATAATGGTGTCATGAGTAGAAAGGCAACTTGTCACTGAGGCTGAGTTCTCTACTGTCAGGACAATAGAGTCAGCCTCTCCCCATTTTCCACTCATCTTAAGCCCCTTCTCCACCCCACTTCCATCGAACTTTCCATGAAGCAGGAATGTTAGCACACAATCATTTTGAATTAGCATCTTCAGGTTCTGATGACCCTGGCACTTTACAGGAATCTGGCTCTGGGCCTTGCAGGGGCCTACTCCCTCATCTTCTATGTGGCCTTTTCAAGTTTTGATAGAATTTGTGTCTCTGAACTTTGAGGTTAAGGCAGGAGGGAATTTCATATCTAGCCAGTGGCTCCTGGGTCTTGTAGTGCAATTCTGATGCCAACTATCTGGAGTTAATACAGATTTCATAGGTTAAGGGCACAGCCCCTCACAAGACTTCCTTCACTTTAAACACCAGTGACAAGCTCCAGGGTTCTCAGGCCACTGGCAGTTGTGACCCACTGGCTGTAGAGTTACAGAGTTCTCATTAGTCCATCAAATTCAATAATTCACTAGAATGACTTACAGAACTCAGAAATGTGCTATACTTACAACTGAAGTTTCATAGTAGTACAGGGATGTAAATCCAATCCAGCAAATGGGAGAGGCAAATAAAGCTAGGTTTAGGACGTTCTTAATCATGAAGCTTCTGTGTCTTCAAGATGTGCCACCCTCCGGGCACATTGAAGTGTCATTCCTCAGGCATGATTGATAGAATCATTTGCCATCCGAGTGAACTGAATCTCCAGTGCCCTTCCCTTGCCCTGAGATTGGGCTAGCATCACATGACTCAAAGCCTCAACCAACATGGTTGATCTTCCTGGCACGGCCTGCCCCCATCCTGAGTAATCTCATTAGCATAAATTTAGGTATACTCCTAGGAACCTACCAGGAATAACAAACATACTCCTATCAAGGGAAATTTTAAGGATTTAGATGTTCATGCAGAAACCAGGGACAAAGGCCAGTGAAATTCTTTATTATACAATCGGCCTGGATGTAAAATCACTTTGATAAATATTTTTTATGGTCAAGCCAGTTGGCTGCCTACAAGGAAATATCCCAGTAGGTGTCAACCAACAACATCAGGAAAGCTTCCCTGGAACTAATAGCTCGTTAAGCAGGCACGAATAGCGCAAACTGTCATCATCCACACTTGGTAATTTCTTACAGAGGTGTTTCTCATCCAAACCATAGCCCCCTTCTCAGGACCTCTGCCCTTGGCTGTCCTGAAATTATAGAAGCAGAGAGACTGTCCATATTAATAAGTACACACTTCACTGGTGCTTTCAATATAGATTTAATGGCAAGAGCAAATTACATGCATATGACATTCTAGGTGAGAAAAAAGGATCCTGACCCTTAGATGAACTGTGGTATATTGGAAGAGATAGTCTTAGCAACAGCACACTGTAATCTCCAGTAAGTGATTATATCCAGTATGTGATATAATAGGAGGTATAAAGAAATTGTTGGGAGAACAGTTATGAATGGAGACAAGAAGAAGACTTCAGCGAAGGAAAGGCTTACACTGAGCCTTAAATGGATGAGTAGGATTTCAACAGGTGAACAAGGGGATGTCATTGCAAGTAAGTAGGACTATTTTGATTGTCTGTCTGGTTCCATGGTGGGCTTTTACCATTTTGCTTCCCTTCGCTGCACAGTCTTATTATCCCCCAATAAAATAGACTCTGCTTAGAAGAGGAATGAGACAAGCTTCTTTTATTCCTTTGAATATTTTCAGCAAGACATCAAGATTTTTTCTTTTCTGACTCCAGGAATCTCTATTTGCAACTTTAGTCCATCTCACCCTCCCTTTGCTGGGAATCAAAAACTCTTACTAAGGAGTTGAAACCAGAGTTATGTTCTTGACACTAGGTAGGGAAGAAGGTGTGATGACAGCACACTTAGAGATAATCCAAACTGCATGGTTTTTAGGCTCAGAAGTCACACACACACACATGCACACACACATGCACACACACACACTCCAGGCCCAGCTTTATCCTCTGCCCAGCTTACCCCTATCCTCTGACATTTGACTGGGTTGAGAAGTGAACCCAAAGTGTTATAGGGGATTACTTGTTGATAATGGTGTGCAATCCTATCCCTGAGTGATCTAGCACTCCCCCTGACCAGTGCTTTCAAAGAGGTGTTGGTGGTGATATTGCCCCCAGAAGACTTGTCCTCAAGCATCCCTGTATGCTTTCTCTTCCCCTAACTCTTCCCACACTGTTTGATTTCAGGTTTGTGGGCAGGCCTGGAAGTTACGTCTATGTATTCGATGGTTACCGCATGGAAGAGGCAAGTATAGCCACTGGTGTTTCATGCCTGGCACCCCAACCCAGCCCCATTCTTATATCCAGCACAGCGTGTCTTCATTCATTCATGCCCCTACTTCTCAGAGCTCACCTTGTTCTAATGGGTCCTTTCCTTATCTTCTCCCTGCAGTGTGCTCCAGGGGGCTGTCTCATGGAGCTCTGCATTCAGCTCAGCATCATCATGTTGGGGAAGCAGTTGATCCAGAACAACATCTTTGAGATTGGAGTCCCGTACGTAATGAACTCCTTTAACCTCTCTCCTTGGTGCCAGGGGTTAGCCCAGAAGTGCGAGGGTTTCAGCAGGATATCTATGGCCTTTCCTCTTCTTAGATAGCTTGGTGATTTACTTCTCTACCAGTTTGCCAATAGCTTTCTCCATGGGGCAAACCTTGCTTGCCAATCTGATTTGGGATGGTTGGAGGCTCAGAAAGATTTGCCCTTTGCTTAAGTACACACAACTAGTAAATAGCAGAGCCAGAAGTCGGATCTCTTGGTCCCCAGACTGCATAATATTTTAATGTTAGTTGTCCTTCCAGTAAGGGAGTAAAAGAGATTTTCAGAATGGTGGATAGATGAATGTGAATAATTGAAATGTAATGGAATCATTTAGGACAATCTCTAAGAAGAAAATGTGGAATACATAATCTTAGGAGGGGAGGGTGGAATCGTTGATGAAATATAGAATGAGTTATCATGTGGATTCCCCACTGTGCTCCCCAGGGTTTTATGAAAATGTCATAGAACTTCTTTCAATTAGGTTTTGCATTGAGATAGTCACAAAAATAAACACAAACTCACTTTGTACTGGACCTAAAAGAAAAAAGGATGGAGCAGGTTAGAATATGCTTACAGGTCAAAGGAAATTGTAATCGCCTCTGCCTTTCCTTCCTATTGCCTTGCGGTTTTGAAGAAGAATCTGTTTCAGGGGATGCTTTTAGGCAGCTCAGCATCAGAGAGCTAGGGAATGACAGAGATGCTCAGGGGTAACTGAGAGGCTGGGCCTGTTCTGCTTAGGACGATAGGATGGACAGCTTGTTCCAGGCCTGGGGTTCTTTGTAAATCACTTTAAAGATGACCATTCTGGGATGGATGTAATTGTCAAACAATACCCATAAGATTCTGTGACACACTTTTTGTCTTCTTAGATATACATTAATTGTTTTGAGAATAATGGGATAAAGGGATTTTAAAAATCCCTTCATTTATCCCTCCAATCATGAACCTTTTAAAATCCCTTTCTTTCCAAAGATATTTCTTCATGTTTGCCCAGGGTTCTTAACTACAGCTATTGGAAGTCAGTGTGGCTACTTCAAGCAGCAAAGTCATTTGTTTCAGAATAAAGTGACTGACAGAGAATACTGTATTCTTTAAAGGCCAGAGTGTAGGGCCTGAGCTACATAACTAGAAATAACACTGTCTTCACTGCAGGGTAACTTGCAGGGGATACCACTGCCTCTACCTCATGGCTCATATGGCTAAGACAGCAAAAGAAAAATGTAGATGAAATGGCCCTTGCATTCTCAGAGCTTACCATTTCAGTTTGGGAGACAAAATAGACTACATATAACTGCATATTCTGTGTGTGAATTCAAAATTCAGAGTAAGTAAAGGTCAGGAGTTTGGGAGTAGCCAAAGAAGCCTTCAAAAGCAGAGAGGTTTCTTCCAGGGTGTGTCTGTGTTTTGAAAGAAGACTGCCATCATCACACGTTATAAGATGGGCTACCATCATTTTTTTCAAAAAATAATTTCCCTTAGATATGTGTGTGTGTGTGGGTGTGCGTGTGTGTGTGGGGGTGTGTGTGTGTTGTGTGTATGGGCAACTCTGATAGGCTGGGCCTTTTTCATATTATTTATTTACCATTATATATATATACACACACACCCCCCACCCCCACGCACACCCACACCCACACACACATATGTACACATACATGTATTTGCTCTTACATGTCCCTGACATGTCCCAAAGCCCTGGTCAGAGATTTATGCATAAATATATGCATTCATAGATATTTATATATATAAATATATAACGTATATAGATAAAATGTATGTATATACATATATTTATTTATACATAAATATATACAATTTATTTTTTTTGAGAATAAGTTTTTTTCTTGTTGCCCAGGCTGGAGTGCAGTGGTGCGATCTTGGCTCACTGCAACCTCCGCCTCCCAGGTTCAAGTGATTCTCCTGCCTCAGCCTTCTAAGTAGCTGGGACTACGCATGAACCACCACACTTGGCTAATTTTTTAGATTGAGATGGTCTTGATCTCCTGACCTTGTGATCATCCGCCTGCCTCAGCCTCCCAAAGTGCTGAGATTACAGGCACGAGCTACCACACATGGCCACAAATTTTTATATGTATAAAACATATATATGTATATATATATGTGTATATAAAACATCTCTCTCTCTCTCCATATATATATATACACACACACACACACACACACACATACATATATATATATATATATATATATAAATTTTCGAAACAAACAACAGACTGATTTTGGTCTTATCACAAACACCTATGACCCAGTTGGTGCTACAGGTGGAGAAAGTAAGGTCCAATTAGCTGGCAGTTCTCTGACCAGGGTCTTGGGGCATGTCAGGGACCTGGCAAGAGCAAGAGCCCAGAATCCCTCTAAATCTATTTAAAGATTGTGGAGTCCTAGGTTCCTTGGGCTGAATGGAATCACTAGAGGATATCTATCACCTTTTCCATGTAAAATTATACTAGAGACACCTGCTCCCTTGGGGGCTGTGACTATTTGAAAGGTCCCCAAAGAAAGCTATGTTTTGGTCTTCTTCAGAAAGATATTTTTAGAGCTAAAGTTATAATGGAGAAAATTCAATTTACCTGGAAGGAATATTATTTTTAATAAGAGCCCTACTTTAAGGAATGAGAATTCACAACATTCCCTTATAACACTGTGTCATCTAAGCATGCAGGGTGTTTTTCTGGCCACGTACTGGGACAGCTTCAGAGGGCACTTGGCACGTGCTTTTCTTTGGGGAACATTGGCGGAATCATTGGTGTCTGGGTGCCTCGCTCCACCTCCCTGCCTAAACCAGCTGCTAGTCATCAGTCAGGAAGTCAGCAATCTCAAGAAATTCAACCTCTGAAGCTCTGCTCTGTTCCCTGCCTTCTGACAGAAAGTCACTCAGTGATAAAGTCGAGCAAAGCTAGATGATGCTTGTTCTTCTTACACACAGATGACACTTGTGCTCTAGGAGCTTACCATCTTAGAGACACATCATTTGCTATGGAAAAACACCCAGACAATACACAGAGAATACATCCAAAGCCACATCTGGCCCCTTTGAAACCATGAGGCCAGCCCCTCCACAACTGCTACAAGGGAAAGTCTCTGTCCCCATTCAAATATCTGGGAAAAACACCTGCCTTCTCACTACATTGTTATGTTGCTCTGGGCAGAATTATTTACAGCTTATGGGCATGGAATGCCCCTTTTTTCCTCCCTGGTCATCTGGTCTACCACTTAGCCCATTCTCTCTGGACCCAGATGACTTTTATAGAATACAAGGGAGGCAAGAACTCAGGCATGTGTTTGGAAAACATGTTGGCATGTCCCATCCCCCAACTCCATCCACTCCATAACAGATGAAAATAACACATGGCTGAATGCCTTGAAGGCTAAATTTTCTTGTTTATGATTGATGTGTGCCTAATACTTTGGATGTTTTAAAATGTGCTCTGCTTTAAACAATGGCAATTGCATAGTAACTCATAGAGCCATGGGCAAGCTGCTTCTCCAAGTCTAAATGTCCTCATCTCTTAATGAATATGGTGGCATTAAAATCTTAAAATCATACGTAAGGTGTCTTCAAGCTCTAACACCCTATGAACTTCTCTCTAATGAGTGAAGCTGGTCACTGCTGATTGCAAATATAAGCCACTCCTCTTTCAAAAGATGTTTTCTTTCCATTTCTGCTCTGCTAGAGCATGCTGATTATGTAGTTAAATTCAAGGATGCAGAACAAAAATTCTTCTACCAAATGCTAGGGTCTTTTATTTCCAAAGTTCTTTATAATTTGTATAATTATGAAGCTGATATTTTGAGTTTGGTCATATGAGATCACTATGATTATCATTACTGAATCCTCCACTCTCAATAGATCAGACTCTTTCCATTCAGAGTTCAGGTACCTGGCATGGATGATACAGATGAAACATAAACAAGAAAAAAAGTCTTCCATAGTCAGAAGAGAAATGGTGGTTGAGCCTGCCAGTGAGGAAGGAGTCATGTAAATTATACAAATTGGACCCAGTAGTTTTTAACACATCTGTAGGGCAAAGATTTGGTGGTTTAACAAAGTGGTCCCTGACCTTTTTGGCACCAGGGACAGGTTTGTGGAAGACAGTTTTTCCATGGACCGGAGGGATTGGGTGTGATTTCTGGATGATTCAAGTGCATTTCATTTATTGTACACTTCATTTCTGTTATTGTTACATTGTAATATATAATGAAATAATTATACAGCTCACCATAATGTAGACTCAGTGGGAGACCTGAGCTTGTTTTTCTGCAACTAGACTGTCCCATCTGGGGGTGATGGGAGACAGTGGCAGATCATCAGGCATTAGATTCTCATAAGGAGCCTGCAACCCAGATCCCTCACTTGCACAATTCACAATGGAGTTCCCGCTCCAATGAGAATCTAATGCCACCACTGATCTGACAAGAGGTGGAGCTCAGGTGGTAATGCAAGTGATGGGAAGTGGCTGTAAATACAGATGAAGCTTCACTCACTCACCTGCTGCTCACCTGCTGCCGTGTGTCCTGGCTGCTGTGTGGCCAAGGACTGGTACTGGTCTGTGTCCCAGGGACTGGGGATCCCTGGCCTACCAGACCTGGGTTTTAACCCAGGCTTTACAATATACTCACTCTGTGACCTTGGCAAAGTTATTCTAGAAAGATTTCCATCCAACTTAAAAGAAAAAAGGTTTTTACATTAAAACAAAACAGAACTGAAAACCAGCTTGGATAAATGTGTAGCTATCTACAAACATAAAATGTGGACATCTGAGAAAGGAAGAATCATTCCTGGGGTTTCCATGCAGCCAGCATTTTACGGTGTGGCATAGGCTTTTATGTTTAAAGGTGATGCTTTGGAAGTGTTGCAACTCCAGGAAGTGAAACCAGAAAGGGCAACTCAGGGACAGTTGTTTTCTCTTCTGTTCCTGGCTCAGTGACTTTTAGTGGGCAGTGTAGCTCTTATGTACCTTCAAAGCCTACATGGAATTCTTTCCTCAAGGGAGATACATATTCATTTTAAAGGCCAGATTTGACTTTTTTTTTTTTTTTTTTAAACAGAGGCAAGTCTGGGGAGTTAGACGGGTGACTGTGCTGGATAAGAATATTTGGGAATAAAAATGTATTAAGAATACACAATTATAAGATTTATCATCTTTAGTTGATCCTTTACTTCTGAAAGCAATTTTCTAAGATTCTTCCGAGAAAATTTTTAAATGTCTAAGAGTGTCTAATTGACCCTTATTAATAGGCTAGGTGGTCAGCTATAATTTATGTCTCTCTTTGAGGGTACAACACTCTCATTAGATTCTGTATGTGCTTGTGCACAAACATGCAAGTGTGTGTGCATGTATGTATATTGAAAAAATAACAACGTAATTTTGAAGGCCTTGAGAACCTTACAATCTATCAGGTTTCTTGAGTTAGAACATTGCTTCTCCCTCTTCGGTCATTTTTGAACCAACTTTTAAATTTCCCCCCATTTGCTATTTGCATATTAGTATCCTCTAAACCAACTTGATTTTTAATTAAATCTTAACATTTCTGAAATTGGAAAAGTAACACCATCAATTTTCATAGATAGGAAATAATGTGAAAAGAGATGCAACAAAAACAAACCTTTATTATTAAACAATCAATGACATTTCCTTGCCAAGAATTTTAGACTAAGATCTGTCTTCTCTTTGTGAAAAATATTCAAGTCTAGGGAGTTGTCAAAGGCATACCAGTAGCAATCCAAAGACTTTTTTTCTTGACGGTAATGAGAGAGACTGAACAAGAGCAGCAAAGGAAATAACTAAATAACTCCTTCCCAAGGGGCTCTAATGAGATGCAAGACCAAGTGCAGGATTGTCCAAAGGGTCACATGGCCACCTCTACTTCTGGCAGGTGCCCCAAACAGGACCACAGTGGAAGCCCCACTCTCTGTCCAGGAATCTTCCATCAGGCAGCAGTTGCCCCCACCATTGCTAGGCCTGACTCAGAGACCCTGGAGATGGAAAACAAAATGCTTCAAATGAAGACAGTAAAATGGGGTCACTGAGTTGAAAGGCAGCTCTGTGACTAATGCCGTGATAATAGATAAAACTTGGTTGAGTGATCTGGCTTCGGACAGTTCCCACTTATGCATCTCCAGGCTCCTGGGGCCTGATGGAGTTGTGATAGATGCTTCCCAGAGAGGATCGGATGGTTTTAAACATTATGAGTCCCCCAGTATGATGTTCATAGGCATCTTCTTCTGAGATTACTTAAGACATGGTGAGCAGCGTGGCTGAATCTGACCTTGTGTTATTTATTATCTGAATTCATAGAAGGGGATTTCCCTCCTCCCCTCCCTGCACCTTGCCTTTCCCATATATGTTCATGCAAAATAGACTTTGGATACAAACTGCATAGTGCCCCTGAAACACACACCACACCACAGCCAAACTCCTTGCTGTAATTGTCTCAAATTTAGCTCCAGTACATATTGAAGCAAAATTGGAAATCGGCCTCTTCTCATTCAGAGAGATGGGTTTTTGGTGAAAGGATAAATGCTACCTTTTTCATGTGCTAAGTTCTTTCCTGGGCATGCTTTGAGACAGACAGAGCAAATAGACAGATCAATACTTCCACGGTCAAAATGTCTTGCCATCCCTATTCTGACTAAAAGCTCCAGTTCATATCCAAAAATAGCTGTTAAATATACCCCTGGACACAGCTAGTAAGATTTCATAAACTTTCTGCTTTCTTTTTGTAAATGTGATAAATGTTATATTTCCAGACATAAAACAGTCTCTCTTTAAAGCTGTCACAGGAGGAAGGTCTGTGTTCTCCTCAAATATACTGGAATCTGGCCATAAATCAGAAGTTTAAGGAACAAATTTGAACCTTGTCAGGTATCAGGAAAAGGAATAGGAATACATAGGCTTAGAGGCTGATGCGTTCCTCATCTTTGGTCCTGTAGGGCTACGTTCTGCCTCCTTTATTTAATGAGGTTAAAGATCTGTGGAGCCAGGTTTGTAGGAACCTGTCTGAGGCCCAGATTCCTGCTGCAGGGATGCTTAAGGTGTGATGGACACTCACCATGGGACACTCACCATGGTCCTGCAGTGACCCTGTGGGGCACAGGCAGAGAGAAAGCTCTGAGCCTTCCAGCAAGAGTTTCTGAAATTTGTCATTGAAAAGGGACGGAAAAATAGCAAATAAAAAAACAAACAAACAAGGGGGTAACATCAAAGGAGTTATTTTAATGAGTGAGTGCATCATACGGTTGGAATCATAATCTGAAGTTTTCCAATAGCCCATCTGTATGTTATACAACTTGCGGGATTCCTGTTAAATTCTGCTCTGGAGGGACTTTATTAATTTTTTAAATGGTCACTGAGATATCCAGGAGGAAATCTGGGAATGATAAATTCACAGGACTATTTGTGGATATTTTCCCCTGCATTCATTTTGACCTACCCACAATTGATGAGACTTTGACCACAAAGCCCCTCCCGTAGCCCCTGTGTCTTCCCTTGCCTTTGCCAGTCTTGCAGTTAGTTGGCCTTCTGTTCCCATGACTCTTCTTCCTTGTCCTCTGAAGGCTCCTTTCCCTGTACCGCATCCCATAACTTCTCTGACGCATGCTCTATCCACGGTGGGCGTCGTTCATTGCTAGCGCTTCCGCCGCTCTCTCCATGATGATTCTCAGATCTCCATCAGTCCCAGACCGTTCCGGGGCTCTAGGCACAGATATGCAGTTGCCTACTGCACATCTCTGCTTAGTCGTCTCGTGGGTTCCTCCACTTAGACATGACAAGAACAACTCCTCCTCCTCCTCTTCATCCTCATCAGAACTGCCTCTTTCCGCTGTGTTCTCTATCATAGCAATTGGCACCACCATCCACACACATGCTCTAAGACCATGAGAATCATCGCTGATTCCTCATTGTCCTTCCCCTTCTGTGTCCAATTCACCATTCACTTTTTAATTCTACCTGTTATTCATGTCTCAAATATGTCTACCTCCCTTCATGTCCGTTGCTCTCACCCCAGACTCTGCTACCATAATCCCTCGCCTGAACCACTGCATAATGTGGTGTACAAGGCCTTTAATGCCATGAGCCTACACTACCTTTCAGGGCTTACCTTTCTTTACTTTCTCGACTTTACTCTATGCTCCAAGCATTTTGCATTCCCTTCAGTTCCTTCTATGAGCCATTTTCACATTTGCCTTTGGCTGTTGCGTAAGTAATTCCGAGTGCCTAGAATAACCCCTTCCCCCCTCACACTCTCTCCACATTTCTCTGTCTTCTTCTACCATCTTTCATTATTAAATAAGATTAAATTATTTATTTAATAAATTAATTTAATCAATTAAATTCATTCACACTTCTCTTCCTCAAAGAGAACTTTGCTGCCTTAGGTCAGGTTAGGACTTTCTATTTTATGTTCTCATAATCACTTAAACTTCTCCCTTTATGACACCCATTACACATTATTGGTCACTTTTGTTTAAATGTCCCCATTCCCAGTGAGATTACTTCACCAAACACACCAGATGTCTTATTAGTCCCTTTTTTTTTTTTTACTGGAAATGATTTCTAGAAATCCTCTGTTCTCCTGTTCAAACCAGAACTGCTCATTCACTATACCTTCTACAGAGCTATCAATCTGAATGAGCTTCAAAACCTTCTTTCGTTGATTGGGTTTCTGTCCGCTGGATTCTGTATGTTTTCTTCCTTGCTTTGTATCCTTGGTGAAATTCATCCTCCAGGAACTTCATGAGAATGGATGCATAGAAAGTTAATTTTTTTGAAACCTTGCATATTTAAAAGTGTCTTGAGTCTGTCTTTGGCTTTCTTTTATACTTTGGCTGGGTAAAGGAGTCTATGCTGAAAATTATTTGCCTTCTGAATGAGAATACATTTCTGCAGAGTCTTCTAGTGTCAAGGGGCTGATCTGGAGAATTGTAGCCTATTTTTGATTCCTAATTACTTGCAGAGGATCTATGTTTATTTCTCTGTACCTGGAAGCTTTTAGAATCCTTTTCATCATTCCTAGAGTTCTGAAATCTCATGATGATGTGTTTTACTGGAGGTTTTTTTTTCACTTTTATGCTGAGTGGATCCTTCCTATCCGAAAATGCACGTCCTTCACCTCTGGGACATTTTCTTATATGTCTTTTGTACTTTCTTCCCCATCATTTTCTTCGTCTTCTTTTTCTGATTAAGTTTTGGAGTTTTAGGCCGGGTGTGGTGGCTCATGCTTGTAATCCTGGTACTTTGGGAGGCTTGAGTGGGTGGAACACCTGAGCCCAGGAATTCAAGACCAGCCAGGGTAACATGGTGAAACCCTGTCTGTACTAAAAATACAAAAAATATTAGCTGGGCGTGGTGGTGCATGCCTGTAGTCTCAGCTACTTGGGAGGCTGAGGTGGGAGGATCACTTGAGCCTGGCAGATAGATGCTGCAGTGAGCTGAGACCACACCTCTGCACCCCATCCTGGGCTATGGAGCAAGACTCCATCTCAAAAAAAATAAGGAATTTCTAGATCAATTATTTTTTAATCTTTTTTTCCTGTTATTAATTTCTATGTCTGTTACACTTTTTTTTCTGAAAGAGTGATTGATTTTTATCTTCCTGTCATTTTATTGAATTTATAGATTTTTCCTGGTTCATTTTCTCTTCAGAATAAACTTCTTGTTCCTGTTGGTATTGGGAAGTGCTAGTCACCTAGGCAGCATGCGTGCAGAGACATTGGGGCCTACTGTTCCTTAAGCAGAGCTTTGACAAGTCACCACCCTCTGCCTTGGGGATACCTAGTGCCTCCAACTCCAGAGGCTTTCTGAAATTTTACAGTATGAGTTGGCTTCTCTCTGCCATCTTCCACTGTGAACAGTTGGCATCAGCCACACAGCTTTGTTAAGTCCCTCATACACTGTCCATCTTCCAAGATACTCATTAACTTTCCTCACACACTACTATATTCATGACCATTTTCATTAACCTGTGATTTTATACATGTTTTATTCATTCATTGTAATTTTAGTGGCATTTTAGCAGTGGATTAATATATGTTTGTATTCAATTTTCTATGTATAATCAAAATCACTAATTCTTTACTAAAGATTTGACCAGATCATCTGATTAACATGCTCTTAACATCTGTCAAGCTCTAAATTAAATATGCTATATAGATTATGTCTTTTAACTAACCCTATGAGCAAGTTAATATTTATTTCTCCAATTTAAAGGTAAGAAAACTAAAGCTTATAGAGTCCTAATAACTTGCCTATGAACAAATAATTGGTGAGTTGTGAAATCTAGTTTTATACAATTTCTGCCAAAGATTAGACTTTTATCCACTCTGCTCTACTACATGCTCTTGATGGGAAATATTAGACCAGAGATTGAAACATTATTTTGAACTATTAGATTTTCATTAACTGCTAAAGGCACTTTCAAACAAGGGTGGGATGCCTAATCATACCAGGAATGCTCCTCTGGAAATATCTACGCAGGAGTTGGGTGGTTTTGGGTGGAGAATGTTGGGGGACTTGGGGAGGTTTCTACATCCAGATGAAACATAGACTTCAAAATTCCGTTTAAACTCTTCAAGTCTGTGATTCTGATTATTTTACTATTAGGTCCCCCAACTATTAAGTTGCTGCTAAAGTAACTGATTTTTTTTTTTTTTTTTGCCATTAAAAAGTAATTGCAAAAACTGCAATTACTTTTGCACCGACACACTATCTCCTGGAACCTTTCTGTTAGACAAATTAGGAGAACTGGGACCTTACTCTTTTGCCTATATTCATCCTGTATACATTGTGCATCAATGGGAAGTATGAAATAACTCTATCCTAAGGCATATTTTAGCATTCAGTATTAAAAATAATAATAGGTATCATCTATTCAATGCTCAGTGTCCAGCTATCGTGCTAAGGACTGTCTAAACATTGTTTCACTTAATTCTTACATCATTCCTGAGAAGGTGGGCCATTATTATCATTCTAGACCAAAAAAAAAAAAATCCTGAATGTGATTGTCTTAGTCTGCTCAGGCTGTTGTAACAAAATGCCATAGGCTTAACTAACAGAGATTTATTTTCTCATAGTTCTATAGGCTAAAAGGTCCAAGATCAAGGTTGAAAAGGGTTGAATTTGTGATGAGGGCTCTTCCTGGCTTACAGGTAGCTGCGCTTTTCTCTTGTCCTCACATGGTGGTGAGGTATCTTTTTCTCTCTTCCTCTATTCATAAAGCCACCAATCCTATTGGATTAGGACCCCACCTTTTTGACCTCATTTAATCTAAATTACCTCCCAAAAGTCATATCTCCAAATACAGTCATATTAGGGGTTAGAGCTTCAACAAATGATTTCAGGGGGACATCATTCAGTCCATAGCAGTGGTGGGCAATGTTTAGCTTGGCTTTAATGGAAACATGACACTATTAATGTTACTGAGACTTGAAAATGTTTCACCTGGGAGGAGACTATCTTTTTACTATTTGCTGGATACTCCTGTGTTCCCCCATGAAGGAGGCGAATAGATCACCTGTTGGACAGTAGGACCTGAGCAGTCTCAGCAATAGCAGGAAAGGCCAACTCTCTTGTTGCTTGTCAAACAGCAGGAAGAATTCAAAGGTTTTTGGGATTTGAAAAAACCTGATCCTTTGTGGAGGGAGTCTGCGTGATCTTCATAAAGGACTTCCTCAGGTTGTCTTTAGGAGAAAAGTAACCTCTTTAGTGTCTCTGTATCTCTACTTGTTCTTGGATCAGAGATGGCTTTAGTGTCAAAACTTCGTGTTGTTTTCCTTCTTTCTGTCTGCAAAACCAATCCTGTTCTTCAGAGGCTCTTTGTAACTTAATCCATTTCTTTTCTAGGAAGCTGAAGAAACTATTTCGAAAGCTGAAAGATGAGACAGAAGCTGGAGAAACTGATTCTGCCCATTCAAAACATCCAGAGCAGTGGGACCTAGACTACAGCTTGGAACCATATACAGGGCTGACTCCGGAGTACATGGAAATGAGTGAGAACCCATGGTCCTGCCTTCCACGGGGGGCAGGTTCAGACATGTGATCTGTGGGGTTGAGCGGGGAAGGTAGAGGACTGGGGAAAATGACTGGGACAGCCTTTGCTTCTTCATGAGCTTCATGGCTACTCAACGCTCCCTTCTGTGCCACATGAAAGTTGAGAAGGATGGGGCAAAAAGAGCCCTGGAAGGAGAACCTGGAGCAGCTCAGTCAACAGTTTGGTGGATAATTCTAGGATGATGTTCTCTTTTCCTTGGCCCTCCTCTCCTTATCTGTAAAATGAAGTTCGATCTCTCAGGCCCCTTCCCATGTTTTCTATTACTGATAAAGCTGAAAGGGAAATAGTAAAATCTGAAATTTAAAAATACAATTTCCATGAAAGAACAGTAAATTATCCGATGACACTTGGGTCAAAGATATCTACATCTTGACTTGGAGAATATAGGAGAATCCCCGATCAGATAAATTGGATAAGATTAAAGCTTGGGTCTAAGATTAAAAGTTGGGTCTATTTCGGTAGGGAGTGAGAGGTGTATTTTTAGTTGCAGAGCCTCTAATTGTTTTGGATAAGGCTTGAAGGCAGGAGCACCTGTCAGTACAGGCTGATGGAACACCATCATTTTAAATGTGGCTTGGAAGCCATGAATTCTCTGCCTTTGCACTCTTGACTACTTGACTATAATCCTGATCATCTATTGGAATGGATGTTTGAGAAGCCTCTTTCCAAGACTTGGAGCTAATGAATCAAAAGCATAGGACACCAAAGATTAGGAGCTTAGGTATAGGCTGGGTGCAGCGGCTCACGCCTGTAATCCCAGCACTTTGGGAGGCCAAGACGGGTGGATCACCTGAGGTCAAGAGTTTGAGACCAGCCTGGCCAACATGCTGAAACCTCGTCTCTACTAAAAATACAAAAATTAGCCGGGCTTGGTGGCGATTGCCTGTAATCCCAGTTACTCAGGAGGCTGAGGCACTAGAATTGCTTGAGCCTGAGAGATGGAGGTTGCAGTGAGCCGAGATTGCATCACTCTACTCCAGCCTGGCCAACAGAGTGAAAAAAAAAAAAAAGATCTTAGGTATAGCATCTAAACATTTACTCAATCTACGGTTTATGGGGAAACATCAATAAGATTCCACTTATTGGTGTGGATCACTCAATATTTAATTCAATACTTAGTGTCCTTGCACCTATCATTGTGTTTGCATATGGCTCCTGCTCCCTTCCCCTAGTCACTTGTAGCAGAGGGCCTCAGTACCTTTGTGCGCACAGGATACCTCACTCATCATTTCTAATGGACATTTCTCCTATTCTGATATAAGAAATTGCATGCATATGTTAACAATGGAGTAATGGACAGGGCCTAGATCAGATGGCCATGAAAATTTTCTCCTAGCCCTGGGATTTCTAAAATTCTAGGCAAAGCCTCAGTGTTGTATTCTGGAACAACTCACCGGAGAAGAAACCATCATTATGTCTGCTTCAGCAATAATAGATTAAGAAAATATCAAGACCTGGTTTAAGGAAACGTGTAGCTCCTTTATGCTTTTCATGTTTGGCTAAGAGCTACCTCTAATCCCTCTCTGATGCTGTATTTACACAAAGGTGATTGCTCATATTTCAGATGCCATTCTTCATCTGCCATCCTCTCACCCAGAAAGAAAGAAAGTGCTGCTAGAGATTGAGACTTCCATTTGGGAAGGGGCTTACATTAAGAATCCCTGAGCTCTGCCTGTCTGCCTCTACCCTCTGACCCCAGTGGTCTCACCGTCACCATCACCAACTAGCTGTGTGGGATTTATATGCCTGTCAGCCTGTCTGTTCAGCTATTTCACAGCTTTCTCTTTTGAGCAATTACAGCAGAGACCCTAAAGTTTTCTAGTTTATGTACAAAGAAGTGTTCATAATAGCAAAGAATGCATTTAACCTAAATGCCCATCAACGATAGACTGGATAAAGAAAACAAAGTACATATACACTGTGGACTACCATGCAGCCATGAAAAAGAATAAGCTTATATCCTTTGAAGGAACATGGATGGAGCTGGAGGCCATTATCTTTAGCATACTAATGCAGGAACAGAAAACCAAATTCTGGAAGTTTTCACTTATAAGTAGGAGCTAAACCATGAGAACACATGGACCCACAGAGGGGAACAGCACACACTGGGGCCTGTTGGAGGGTGGAGGATGAGAGGAGGGAGAGGAGCAGGAAAAATAACTAATGGGTACTAGGCTTAATACCTGGGTGATAAAATAATCTGTACAACAAACCCCATGGCACAAGTTTACCTATGTAACAAGCCTGCACTTGCACCCCTGAACTTAAGAGTTGAAAAAAGAGAAATAAAACATTAAAATACAACGAAAAGGAGGGGAGACTCTTGCACCATAGTTTCTGGGCTCAAATCCCAGCTTTTGACCAACTAGCTGGATAACCCTGAGTAAGTTATCCACTTACTCTTATCAAGACCTCTACGACTCTCAATTTGCTTGGTTATTAAAAAAGCATAATAATATCCACCTCATAGGACTGTTGTGAGTAATTAATGAATAGAAGAGGGTCTTAGTGCTTAGTGCTAATGTAGTGCTTAGAAGAAGGCCTAGCACATATAAAAACTGTGTATTAAGTGTCCAGTGTTATTTATCTTAATGGTTTTGAAGCCTGAGGAAGGCAGAGTTAGGGAAATATGCTCTGTTGTATCAGGGCTATGCCACTGAATACACATCTATCATGTTATTATGTGTTTAAATTCGAGTGCTTACAAAGAAATGAGAAGAGTGAAATAAAAGTAAAGAACTAAAAGATTTACTTGGTGACATTGGGAAGGAATTTACACCGAGATTGTAGAGAGTGAGATTCAGATCATAGACTGAAAAAACAAAAACAAAAACAAACCCCACAACTTAAAATGAATAAAACAATCTTATACCTGGAATCTTGAAAAGAGAAAAGAAGAGAACATGTCTCCCAAATCCAACTCTAATTTTTTTAGCATTTTGGTGCCATTTCTTAGACCCTTTTTGTTTTGTACATGAATTTAAAAATAAAACTGTGATCACACTCACACATTTATTTTTTATTTAACATTATACAAATAAATATTTCCAAGTTGTCACGTAACATTCAGAATGAATAGCTGTCTAATAATTCCTTTAGTAAGCATGCCATAGTCCACTTGCCTATCTTCCAGTGGAGGCTTTTTTCACAATTCTCCCCTGTTTCAGTCCTCTCATAAGCATTGCCTTTGTGCATATAACCTTTATTTATAGTATTATTTCATCCAGATGGAATCACACAGGTATGATTAGGTGTGGTCATTATATGGTTCTTGATTCATTTTACCAAATTGCTTTCTGAAAGAATAAGACCAATTCACCCAGGCATGGACAATATATGAGAATACTCTTTCGGTGAGTGTAAATCACTTAATATCCTGAAGCGATGTGATATGAAAGAATTATCAGCGTATAGGAAGCTTGAGATTACCAGCTCCCTACGCCACTCCATTCCATGTTGTTGACCTGAATTTTCTAGACTCATCCTTAGCTTAGTTTGACATGGTGCTTCCTCTAGGAAGTCTTCCCAGATAAGCCCCAGTTTCTCTTGAGAGAAATCATTATTTGTTTCTGTCCTAATATTGTGTTTGGTACACATGCTGATGGATCTTACTGAATTATGGTAATATTGCTTACATATATGTTCTTCAACAGACCCAGTCTACTAGATTCTAAAGCGCAGTGGGTAGGGACCATGGCTTATTAATCTTCCCAGCCTCCAGAGTCTAGCACATTTCCTGGCATATAACAGACACTGTAAACCCGGCACTTTGGGAGGCCGAGGCAGGATTGCTTGAGGCCAGGAGCTCAGGATCAGCCTGAGCAACATAGTGAGACCCTGTCTCTACAAAAAGGAAGAAGGAAAAAAAGAAAAAACTAGTAGAATGTAGTATAGTACACCTATAGTCCTTGCTGCTTGGGAGGTTGAGGTGGGAGGATTGCTTGAGCCCAGGAGTTTGAGGCTGCAGTAAGCTATGATTGTACCACTGCACTTCAGCTTAGGTGGCAGAGTGACACCCTATCTCAAACAACAACAACAACAACAACAAAAAACCTCAAACACTTGCTATGTCTGATACACAAAGCCGAGAGAATGAACGAATGACTGCATGTATTAATTAATGAGAGAAGGTTTCTTGACAGAGGTAACTCTATAATAATAACTTTACAAGACAAGTTTTGAAAGTTTACACTTTCAAAATAGGGCTTGGTTGATGGTGAACCACAGATATTACGAAGAGGTTTCCAGCTGTAGGTGGGAGGTTAATTTAGTGATCCCCAAGATCTCTTCTGATTCTGGAGATCTGCATATAGATGATAAGAACAGAGAATAGCATTCTAAGGAAAAGGACTGGCAAGTGCAGCAAGTCTCCTGGCCATGAATAACTGTTTGTTTTTGTTTGTTTTGAGACAGGGTCTTTATATGTCACCCAGGATGGAGTGCAGTGGCACCATCATGGCTCACTGCAGTCTTGACCTCCCAGGCTCAAGCGACCCTCTCACCTCAGCCCCACTAGTAACTGGCATTGCAGGCATGCACCACCAAGCCCGGCTAATTTGTTTGATTTTTTCTAGCAGTGAGGTTTCACTATGTTGCCCAGATTGGTCTCTAACTCCAGAACTCAAACAAGCCTCCCACCTTGGCCTCTGAAATTGCTGGAATTACAGGCATGAGCCACTATACCCTGCCACGAGTAACTGTTGATAAAGAAAAGCAAATGGTAGTTTTGAGGTATGGAGATTTCAGATACAGACCTGGGATTAGTGGAGAACCCTGAAGACCAGACAGGCTTGCATTTCACATCAGGCCATATGGAGCAGTTGTAAAATCTTGGCCAATGCTGTGACCACATACTCTTTGCTTGGGAATTGGGCAGCAAGTGCAGAAGAGGCATAGTAGGGCTTGGGAGGAAAACAGAAAACACAGGTGCACGAATTCATTTATCTATTTATTCATCAAACATTTATTAAGCACCTAAATGGAGGAACAAGTCTGGAGACTGGGACAGTCTCTTTAGCAATTTGGGTTGTTCCTGATATTGACTGAGTAAATTTCAGTTGATATTGATGCGGTCTTACCTGGAAGAGGAATCACACAGGGGTTTTTCAAGTTGGATTCACTCACAGAATTCTTCAGTCCATTTTGCTATCACTTTCAATCTTAGAGACGTGTTCTAGAGACATGGCTATTTTGTTTCCTATTTTATTTAAGTGTGAGGACAATGCTTTCTGAATTAGGTTTCTTTCATCTCTTTTATCTCTGGACTATCCTCTTAACCCTTTAAGAACTTACTTTTCCTCATGTACAATCAAAGACTGGGCTGCAGAGTAACCCTCTTCAAAGTTCATTGAGCAGCTAAGCATGATTGGGGTGGGCGCTGCAGTTGAACTACTGGGCTTTCGATCCTAACCCTGCTGCATGCTAGCTACATGACTCTGGTTTTGAGGCTTAAAGTCAGCGAGGCCCAATTTTTCCCATCTGAAAAACAGGTTTTATGATAATAGCACCTACCTCATAGGACTAGTCTGGGAATCAGGTGATGCATGTAGAGTGATAAACAGTGCTTGCACACGTAGACGCTCAATGAACATTGGCCACCGTTGTTATTGTCAGAGTTCAGTTTCTCTCAAATCTAGAAAGTTTTTGACTCAAAACAGTTTGAAGCTCCTGAATATAGTGACCTCTGAAGGTTCTTCCCATCCCATTAGTGTAGTCCCTCCCCTAATGGTTAAAGAATGAGCATACCAGACCCCAAGGCATATCTAAGAATAAGAAGCCTGAGCTCTAAGTACTCCAGGATGTTTGTCCTTCCGGAAAATGCTAAGCCCTTAGGGCTCTGTTGACAAGTGTGGAATCTCAAATGGGTTCTTTTTGTCATCTGTTTATCTAAAACATGTAAGCTTTTGTTCCTCTAGTCATCCAGAAAGTAATCCCTATTATAATCCTGACTCAGGAATTCAATTGTCTCCTTTGGAGCCTTCCTCCAGATTCTTTTTTTTTTTTTTGAATTGTACTTTAGGTTCTGGGGTTGTGTGCAGATCATGCAGGATTGTTGCATAGGTACATACAAGGCAAGGTGGTTTCCTGCCTTCATCCCCCCATCACCTATATCTGGTATTTCTCCCCACGTTATCCCTTCCCACCCTCCCCATCCTCTGCTGTCCCTCCCCTAGCCCTCCCAAACTGACTGCAGTGTGTGATGCTACCCTCCCTGTGTCCACATGTTCTAATTGTTCAACACCCACCTATCTGTGAGAACATGTGGTGTTTGCTTTTCTGTTCTTATGTCAGTTTGCTGAGAATGATGGTTTCCAGATTCATCCATGTCCCTATGAAGGACATGAACTCATCATTTTTTATGGCTGTGTAGTATTCTATGGTGTATATGTGCCACATTTTCTTTATCCAGTCTATCATCGATGGGCATTTGGGTTGGTTCCAGGTCTTTGCTATTGTAAACAGTGCTGCAATGAACATATGTGTGCATTTATAATAGAACAATTATAGAACTTTATAATAGAACAATTTATAATTATTTGAGTATATACCCAGTTATGGGATTGCTGAGTCAAATGGTATTTCTATTTCTAGGTCCTTGAGGAATCACCACACTGTCTTCCACAATGATTGCACTAATTTGCACTCTCACCAACAGTGTAAAAGTGTTCCTATTTCTCCACATCCTCTCCAGCATCTGTTGTCTCCTGATTTTTTAATGATCGACATTCTATCTGGTGTGAGATGGTATTTCAATGTGGTTTTGATTTGCATTTCTCTAATGACTAGTGATGATGAGCATTTTTTCATGTTTGTTGGCCTCATAGATGTCTTCTTTTGTAAAGTATCCGTTCATATCCTTTGCCCACTTTTGAATGGGTTTGTTTGTTTTTTTTCTTGTAAATCTGTTTTAGTTCTTTGTAGATTCTGGATATCAGCCCTTTGTCAGATGGGTAGATTGCAAAAATCTTTTCCCATTCTGTTGGTTGTTGGTTTGCTCTAATGATTGTTTCCTTTGCTGTACAGAAGCTCTGGAGTTTGATTAGGTCCCATTTGTCTATGGCTTTTGTTGCCAGTGCTTTTGGTGTTTTAGCCATGAAGTCCTTGCCTACGCCTATGTCCTGAATGGTTTTGCCTAGGTTTTCTTCTAGGGTTTTGATGGTGTTGGGTCTTATGTTTAGATCTTTAATTCATGTGGAGTTAATCTTAGTGTAAAGTATCAGGAAAGGATCCAGTTTCTGCTTTCTGCACATTTTAGCCACTGTTCCCATCACCATTTATTAAACAGGGAATCCTTTCTCCATTGCTTGTTTTTCTCAGGTTTGTCAAAGATCAGATGATTGTAGATGTGTGGTGTTGCTTCTGAGGACTCTGTTCTGTTCCATTGGTCTATGTCTCTGTTTTGGTACCAGTACCATGCTGTTTTGATTACTGTAGCTTTGTAGTATAGTTTGAAGTCAGGCAGCGTGATGCCTCCAGCTTTGTTCTTGCTTAGAATTGTTTTGGCTGTGCAGGCTCTCTTTTGGTTCCTTATGAAATTTGAAGTGTTTTTTCCCATTCTGTGAAGAAGGCTATTGGTAGCTTGATGCAGATAGCATTGAATCTATAAATTACTTTGGGCAGTATGGCCATTTTCACGATGTTGATTCTTCCCAACCACAAGCATGGAATGTTTTTCTATTTGTTTGTGTCCTCTCTTATTTCATTGAGCAGTGGTTTGTAGTTTTCCTTGAAGAGATCCTTTACATCCTTTGTTAGTTGTATTCCTAGGTATTTTATTCTCATGGTAGCAATTGTGAATGGGAGTTCACTTTTGATTTGGCTCTTGGTTTGTCTGTTATTGGTGTATAGAAATGTTTGTGATTTCTGCACATTGATTTTGTATCCTGAGACTTTGCTGAAGTTGCTTATCAGTTTCAGGAGATTTTTGGCTGAGATGATGGGGCCTTCTAAATATACAATCATGTCATCTGCAAATAGAGACAATTTGGCTTCCTTTTTTCCTAATTGAATACCCTTTATTTCTTTTTCTTTCCTGATTGCTCTGGTTAGAACTTCCAATCCTATATTGAATAGGAGTGGTGAGAGAGGGGAGCATCCTTGTCTTGTGCCAGATTTCAAAGGGAATGCTTCCAGTTTTTGCCCATTCAGTATGATATTGGCTGTGGGTTTGTCATAAATAGCTTTTATTATTTTGTGATATATTCTATCGATACCTAATTTATTGAGGGATTTTAGCATTAAAGGGCTGTTGAACTTTGTCAAAGGCCTTCTCTGCATCTATTGAGATAATCATGTGGTTTTTGTCTTTGGTTCTGCTTATTTGATGGGTTATATTTATAGACTTGTGTATGTTGAATCAGCCTTGCATCCCTGAGATGAAGCCTACTTGATCATGATGAATAAGCTTTTTGATTTGCTGTTGCATTCTGTTTGCCAGTATTTTATTGAAGACTTTTGTGTCGATGTTCATCATGGATATTGGCCTGAAGTTTTCTTTTTTAGTTGCATCTCTGTGCAGTTTTGGTACTAGGATGATGTTGGTCTCATAAAATGAGTTGAGGAGGATTCCCTCTTTTTGCATTGTTTGGAATAGTTTCAGAAGGAATGGTACTAGTTCCTTTTTGTATACCTGGTAGAATTCGGCTGTAAACCCATCTGGACCTGGGCTTTTTTTAGTTGGTAGGCTATTAATTGCTGCCTCAACTTCAGCCCTTGTTATTGGTCTATTCAGGGTTTCAACTTCTTCCCTGTTTAGTCTTGGGAGGGTGCAAGTGTCCAGGAATTTATCCATTTCTTCCAGATTTACTGGTTTGTGTGCATAGAGTTGTTTGTAGTAATTCCTGATGGTAGTTTGTATTTCTGTGGAATCAATGGTGACGTCCCCTTTGTTGTTTTTTATTGCATCTATTTGATTCTTCTCTCTTTTCTTTTTTATTAGTCTGGCTAGTGGTCTATCTATTTTGTTGATCTTTTCAAAAAATCAACTTCTGGATTTGTTGATTTTTTGAAGGGTTTTTTGTGTCTCTATCTCCTTCAGTTCTGTTCGGATCTTACTTTTTTCTTGTCTTCTGCTAGCTTTTGAGTTGTTTTTATCTTGCTCCTCTAGCTCTTTCAATTTTGATGCTAAGGTGTTGATTTTAGACCTTTCCTTGCTCCTCCTGTGGGCATTTATTGCTATGAATTTCCCTCTAGATACTGCTTTAAATGTGTCCCAGAGATTCTGGTGTGTTGTGTCTTCATTCTCAGTTTTGAAGAACATCTTTATTTCTGTCTTCATTTCATTGCTTATCCAGTCGACAGTCAGAAGCCAGTTGTTCATTTTCCATGAAGTTGTGTGGTTTTAAGTTAGTTTCTTAATCCTGAGTTCTAATTTGATTGCATTGTAGTCTGAGAGACTGTTTGTTATGATTTCCGTTCTTTTGCATTTGCTGAGGAGTGATTTACTTCCAATTATGTGGTCAATTTTAGAGTAAGTGAGATGTGGTGCTGAGAAGAATGTATATTCTGTGGATTTGGGGTTGTGAGTTCTGTAAATGTCTATTAAGTTTGCTTGGTCCAGATCTGCATTCAAGTCCTGGATTTCCTTGTTGATTTTCTGTCTTGTTGATCTGTCTAATATTGACAGTGGAGTGTTAAAGTCTCCCACTATTATTGTGTGGGAGTCTAAGTCTCTTTGTAGGTCATTAAGGACTTGCTTTAGCTATCTGGGTACTCCTGTATAGGTGCTTATATATTTAGGATAGTTAGCTCTTCTTGTTGTATTGGTCTTTTTACCATTATGCAATGCCCTTCGTTGTCTCTTTTGATTTTTTTTTTGTTTAAAGTCTAGGATTGCCACCCCTGCTTTTTTTTTTTTTTGCTCTCCATTTGCTTGGTAAATCTTCTTCCTTCCCTTTATTTTGAGTCTCTTTGTGTCTTTGCACATGAGATGGGTCTTCTGAATACAGCACACCGATGGTTCTTGTCTTTTTATCCAATTTGCCAGTCTGTGTCTTTTGATTGGGGCATTTAGTCCACTTATATTTAATGTTAATATTGTTATGTGTGAATTTGATCCTGCCATTTTATTACTGGTTGGTTGTTTTGCCCTTTGGTTGTTGTAAATTCTTCATTGTTTCATTGGTCTTTACCATTTGGTTATTTTTGCAGTGGCTGGTACTGGTTCTTCCTTTCTGTGTTTAGTGCTTCCTTCAGGAGCTCTTGTAGGGCAGTTCTGGTAGTGACAAAATCTCTCAGCAATTGCTTGTCTGTAAAGGATTTTATTTCTCTATCACTTATGAAGCTTAGTTTGGCTGGATATGAAACTCTGGGTTGAAAGATTTTTCTTTAAGTATGTTGAATATTGGCCCCCACTCTCTTCTGGCTTGTAGGATTTCTGCCGAGAGATCTGCTGTGAGTCTGATGTGCTCCCCTTTGTGGGTGATCTGACCCTTCTCTCTGGCTGTCCTTAGCATTTTTTCCTTTGTTTCAACCCTGGTGAATCTGATGGTTATGTGACTTGGGGTTGCTCTTCTAGAGGAGTATTGTTGTGGTGTTCTCTGTATTTCCTGTCTTTGAATGTTGGCCTGCCTTGCTAGAATGGGGAAGTTCTCCTGGATAATATCCTGAAGAGTGTTTTCCAACTTGGATTCTTTTTCCCTGTCATCTTCAGGTACACTGATCAAGCGTAGATTAGGTCTTTTCACATAATCCCATATTTCTTGAAGGCTTTGTTCATTTCTTTTCACTCTTTGTTCTCTTTTCTGGCCTTCTCGTTTTATTTCATTAAGTTGATCTTCAATGTCTGATATCCTTTCCTCTGCTTGATCTATTCAGCTATTGAAACTTGTGTATGTTTCTCAAAGTTTTTATGCTGTGTTTTTCAGCTCCATCAAGTCATTTATGTTCTTCTTTAAGCTGGTTATTCCAGTTAGCATTTCGTCTAACCTTTTCTCAAGGTTTTTAGTTTCTTTGCATTGGGATAGAACATGTTCCTTTAACTCAGAGAAGTTTGTTATTACTCACCTTCTGAAGCCTGCTTCTGCCAATTCATCAAATTCATTCTCTGTCCAGCTTTGTTCCCTTGCTGATGAGGAGTTGTGATTTTGTGGTCGAGGAGAGGCGTTCTCATTTTTGATGGTTTCATTCTTCTTGCGCTGGTTTGTTCCCATCTCCTTGGATTTATATAGTTTTGATCTCAGGTAGCTTCTTGGGGAGGAGGCCTTTCCTTTGTCTGCCTGCAGAGGTGCTGCTGGCTTGCCACAGATTCAGTGGTGCTGCTGCGTCTTTCATTTACTCAGGAAAATTAGGCTGGCTTCTGCAAGGGCTGCTGCCCTTCCCCCCGCCGAGCTTGATCATTCCTGGTCGCTCTCTAACTGATGTTTTGCGTTCCTAAACTCTGGAGTGAGAGTTCTTTTAGCCTCTGGGCTTTGTGTGGGGGGTTGTCCTGTCCTGCCGTATGGGCTGTTTCCATTTTCAGTTCCCCTTCTTTCTCGGGGGTGGGTGGCTCCAGCCAGTCAGCTTTCTGGCTTTCGAGTCAGCCAGTGCTTCCACCTAGATCTATGCTGACAGCCCCGGCGCCGACCGAAATTGCTGTTCTGCCCTGACAGCCCCGGCACCGGCCGAAATTGCTGTTCTGCCCTGTTCAGGCAGCTCACTGAGGCTTTTCAGCCCGGCAAAGATCTCCTGTTCTGTGGGTTGTAGAGGGCTTGGGAGGAGCACTGTATCCAAACCGAAGTCCCAGAGGGGGAGATCCCCCAGTCCTCCGGTCTATTGCACACACCTCCTGGGTGGGGCAGTGCCCCGCCTTGCCTCAACTTGCCCTATTTGGTTTATACCCACTGTCCAACCGGACCCACAAAATGAACCTGGTACCTCGTTTGGAATCGTGGAGACACTTGGTTTCTGCATCTCTCTTGCTGGGAGCTGCTTTCCAGAGCTGTCTCTTATTCAGCCATCTTGGGATGCCCCCTCCCCCAGCTTCTTAAATGTAACCAGAATTTTGAAGCCCTTGGGCTGTTTCTATAGGTGATGAGATGAATTTCTTGTCATTCACACAGTCATGAGAGCAGATCTTATTTTTCTTGGTCATGAGCTGTTAAACCCTAACAGAAAGGGAAGTGCATCAGTGATTGTATGTTTACTGATTCATGTGTTTGGAGTAAAAGCCAGATAACTGTTTTGAAGGGCAAGGGCCCCAGTCTCTCCTGCTCTCTGAAAATGTGCACCAGGTAGAAATCACCCTGGCAGGGAAATACGTGAGGCAGTTTCCTCTCAGAGACCAGGCATTAAAGTTCTTATGGTCGCATTCGAGTTGGCTCCTGAAATGGCAAGTCTGAGCCTCTGGGTTCAGGAGAAATGTCTGTGGACTGGTGTGGATCCTGTCTTAATCTCTGTGACTACTTTCTGACTCTGCATCAACTCTAACTGGGGATAGTTTCTATTTGTGGATACTTACCTCGCTGACTTTGTCTCTACTGAGAATTTTGGATTCTTACTTGAACCCTCACCATTTCTCTTTGGAATTACTGCAAATGCACCCTAAGTTGTCTCCCTGCTTTTTTTATTTCGCTCCTTCTACCTTACCTTCTTGCTTTTTAGAATGGTTTTTAAAAAATGCAAACCATGGCTTATGCCTGTAATAGCACATTGGGAGGCCAAGGTGGGCAGTTCATGAGGTCAGGAGTTTGAGACCAGCCTGACCAACATGATAAAACCCTGTCCCAAGGACAGATTCTTCAAATTGCAGGGCCTCGCCCAGTGCCCTTCTAGGGCATGGGCACTTAAAACTTATTGTGTAAGCCTGTGAAGGGGTAACTGAATAAATGAGTGAATCATTGATGTCTCCAGCTTTCTCTTAGCTAGGCTAACAGAATCTCACTTTCTAGTGATGCTGAGCTGCGGTCAATTCTCATTTATTTATGGGCTGATAATCCAGTGAGTGGATTATCAAGAGAGGTGGTTATCCTTGCTTCTCTTTCTCCTCTTCCTCCTTCCCTGTCTCCCTCTCCTGTCACCCCTTTCCTTCCTCTGCTTCCTCCCCTCCCCCACCCTAGGCCTATTAAGCACTCCTTTCTAGCTAGTAAGCCAGGGAAATAAGAGAAGGTGTAATGTGAACCCACCCGCGCAGTTCATAGATAGCAGCTCTGGGAAATAGCTTGCTGGGAGAGAAGACTGAAGTCCACAGCAGATGTCAAAACCTCGTTGGGGGCAATAGTTCCACCATCTCCGTGTCACGTATCACGACTTCTGATTTCTCTGCACCCTTGTCTTTGAAGTGAAAGCCCCTTCACATCTGCTGCCTCTTTTATCTTTAGATGATCAATGTAGGCAGGGCGAGCATCTCTCCTTCCCATGCTCCCAGGGTGTCAGGTGAGAGTCGGGTGCACATCCGGCTCTGCTTCTATCTAGCAGTGCAGCCTTGGGTGTGACATCGTGTCATCTCCCTGGGCTTCCCTTTCTTCCTGGAAATTATAAAGAAATAGACCAGAGAAGGAGGTTCCCCCTGCAGTGATGCAACCCGCTGCTCTGTGGTCAAACCCAATTGTGCAGTATGCCACAAGTAATGCACTACTGCCAATGTTTTAGAAATACAAGGCAAAACAGAGTCAGTGTCACCCTCTCTTTCTTAGATTTCTAGATGTTTTTTGAGCAAGAGAAGTTTCAGCATACACAAGTGGAAGTGCATGTCATCATTTTTCATTGAGTGTCTTGACAGGAATAATAAGTTTCAAACCAGGTAACCGGGTGCCATGCAGGGACCCTTCCAGTGATGACATCATAGTTCATACATCCTGGTTGAACAATCTTGAAGCCAAGAGGTCCAGGGGTGACGTGAGTTGCCTAAGGTCACCCAGATGACTCACTAGCAGAATTGAGCCTAGAACCCCTTTCCAGACCCTTCTATGGGAGACCGTCTTCAAGACCTATAGGAACTTGGGCTTCCGTGGAAGGATGGAATGGAGTGACATTTCCTCTTTCCTTCCCGACTGGCCAAACCTCCCCGATTCCAGAAGGGCCTGTGTCTTGGACTTTGAACAAAAATGAGAGCAATGAAACCAAAGCTGCCCACTGCCTCTGGTGTGCCTGACATGGTGATCCCCGGCCCTGCTCTCAGCTGTCAGCCTACTTCCCTGAGATCTCCAGGACCACCCATGCAGACAGGAAGTGCGCTGAGCCCACTCCGGCCTGTCAGTAGGAATGGTGGGGCAGGTCATCAGCCAGTGGAGGGAGACAGCAGGGGGAGAAGTATTATATTTACATTTTTCTAAATTGAGCTGGAACCTGGGCTGGGACCCAGCAGGCTTGGGGGAGGGGCTGTGAGGTAAAGGGAGGCTGGGATCAGCCTGAGGAGGGGTTTGGGGGCCGAGAGCCCCTTCGGGCTGGTGGATGTGGAGATGGGCTGGCTCCAGACAAAGGGAAACCTGAGAGTGAGGGATTAGGCTGGAGAAACCTGGGAGGGGAGCAGCGGGCTTTCGAGGGAATCTCCAATATCAAACCTTTTCCTGAAGAGCTTACTAAGAAGGACTTCAGGAATCGTCTCCCACTCCCCCATCTTGGAGGGGAGGAAAGAAAGCTGGCCCAGGAGTTTGCCATGACATTAATCATCACTGTCCCTGATCCCGAAGTGGGGCTTCAAAGCTCCATTGCCACAGGCTTCTCACAGCCCTATCATGGGCTTTTCCTCAGGGCCTGATGAAAGGAAATTCTTCATTTGCTTTAAGAGCTGCAAGCTTACGTTCTCTGGACACTTGCAGCCATTTGACTTTTCCTCCAGAGCAGAAAGATGTAGGTCCAAGTTTAATCCCATAAGAGTTTAGTAACAAGTCCCAAAAGAATCTCTTGGTAAAGTTTTATCACCGTTTTTATTCACATAAATAAATGATGTGATTGTTAGTTCTTCTCACCTGAAGACCAATGGCCCAGGGTCATGATACTCACTAAATTGTGACGGAAGCTTCTTGAGGGTGAGATTTGTGTCCTATTGATTCACAGCACTTAACCACAAGCCTGGCATACAGTAAGTGCTCCATAAATGTTTACTTAAGAAGGAAGAATGTAAGAAGTGCTCCTGTAGTGAGGACCTTCTGGGCCGGGTGGGTGTGGGGACGCACTGTCAGTTGGACCCTACAGACATTACCTTTCACTGAAACTCTCCAGATATCCTTGTGGTACTGATTTAGTTAGGACAACCTATTCCACCCCTTGCAGTGTGAAGTCTCCTTATCTTGAAGTGCTGGTAATTAGAGAATGCTGTCATCCTTAGAGCAGGTCTCCTATAGCAGCATAAATTGATGAACTTATACAATTATCTGGGTAGTTCAGGCAAAAACTACCCCATGTGTTAGACAACTACCGCTATGATAATGCTTTATAGCGAATACTCCAAAGTCCCAGTGACTTAAAACTGAGACAGAGAATCAAGAACAATGAAAATGACAAGCTCTGGTACTAAGTTACCTGTCTGACAATGACCAGGTGAAAGTGGCCACTTATTAAAGGAGTAGAATGGCCTGAGCTTCAGATGGAGGAGTAACTTAGGTGACACCACATTCTTTTCAACTCTGATATTCTTTGGAAGTGGATGGTGAAGACTTCAATGGTTAATTTCCAAATTTCCAACAGAGGCTGGATGCAAGTGACCCAGATTTTCTGGAATATCTAAGAAACCATCAGCATTGAGGCCCACATATTCTGTCACAGAGAGCTCCAAGTGTGTGTGCTCTACAAGCCAATGTCTCAAAGAACCAGGAAATTCCTTTCCCTGGGGCATCCTGTTTACATACACTGAGTCATTCCACTGGATAATGAGGCTCCTACTGTCTTCTCCAAATGGCATTTAAACACAATTGAGGCAGCACCCAGGGCCTGGTTCCAGCATTTCTGGGAAGTAGGTTGAGTCCCCGGTCATTTCTCTCCTTTTGCTGCTGAGGCATACATTGCTTGGTGTTATCTGCACCAGACTCCCTCCCCACGCATACTTAAGGAAAAGGGCTAAAGTGTATCTGGATACCACAACTCTCAGTGTACCACAGACGGCTTCTGGGATGCAGAAGATGCCTAGTCAGTGCTTGAGGAGGGAAGGAAGGAACAGAGAGAAGGCAGTCTTTTAGTTTAAAACTGATGAAGACCTATAGTGCTGCCCCATTTCTGTTCTTGCTCTAACAACCAGGAAGCTCAGGGTAAACATTATTGCTCAAACATAGCTACATTGTGGTTCCCCAAGTTTGCTTCTTTGCTTTGTCCTCTTTTCTGTGCTCTTTATTTCCTTTTTCTAAAATCCTATAAGCCTAATTTTATTTTCATTTTGTTCACTTTTGCACAAACCTTTTGGGAAGAGGTAGAGGAGAAAGAATAAAGCAAAGAAGGCTCTTCAGTAATGATTTGTTGCTTGGGAACGTCTTTCCAATCATGAGTGGTTTTATTGTCCTTCTAACTCACACACTACATTACCACAGTCCAAATGAGAGGATGGAGGGTTAGGAGGAAGGATGAATGAATAACTGTCCTTCACACTCCTGTCTTGCAGGTGGATAATGTAAACAAGAGTGAGAAAGCCAGGTCATTTATTTGTTCTTTTTGTAAATATTTACTGGAAGTTCACCAGTGTGTGCTCTAGGAAGTAAATCAGTAGATCTTGCCAACTCAAGTCTTTTTGGTTTTGCTGTGGGGGCTAGAGAAAAAGCAGGGGCTGAGTCTGCTTTAAACACAAAGAAATGAAAACTCAGAGCCAAATGTGCCTTGCTGATCTGTCCCAGTGTTGCTTTGCTTTTCACGCAGTAAACTCTTAATATCTAAGCTGTGACTTCAAGCCTGTCCCTTCCTGTTATGACTTCCCAGGCTTTCTGAATTAGACCCGATCCATTGTGTAAACCCCCAGGTGACTCCATGCAGACCGAAAGGGAATTCCACATATTGTCTTTATTTCCTAAGTAGTTTGTTTGTGAATTTGGATCAGTGAATTTGCAGGAACGACCTTAACTACTAACCATATGGCAAACCTTCTATACCTCTTCTACTTGTCCTTCACGTGGAGCTCAGTGATGAATGTCGTGAAACCTCCGTGGGTTTGCTGGTGAGAGTCAACTACCTCTGCCCAGGACTTTACTGCACCGTTAATGCTGGCATTTTGTTCTCACCACTGAGACTGTCAAGGATTGTTTCCATGCTCATCTTTCCCACAGCGTACTATGAGCCCTTGGAAGGATGCCACAGTAATCTGCTCATCTTTGTTTTCTAGCAATGCACATGGTCTCTAGCACATAGAATATGCTCAATAAATGCTTGTTGAATGAATTCATGAGTGAGTGGATGGTGAGTGATGGACACTAAGAACTCTCTTAACGTTTCTGTCAAGGTTTTGCCATTTTCCTAAGCAGTGGAGGTCCATGTTGAGGATCTATAATAGCTCATGCCTTTTCTTCTCACTATCTCTTCCTATTTATGTGTTCAACTGACACTTGCAATTCTTTTTATGCCAGACACTGTCAGCCCAGAGCATAGTTGGGTTCCCTTGCTCTTGGGAAAAGGGGATCCCTGGGCACACCTTAAAATACAGTCTGATGAAATAAGCAGTGATGACCTTCCTCTGCTGTGGTCTTACACAAGTATTTATTAATGGGCTGTTTCTAGCTGAATCTTTCGCTCACTGCCTCCTGAGTGAAAAGACAAGCTCATAGCAGTGTGTTCTTCCATGATTCCCTAGCATTGCTCATTAATGGCTCACAAGGAGGATTCTTTTTTTTTTTTTTAAAGCATTTCGGTTATTTTTAATTAAAGAGAAACAGCCTTCTCCAAGGGTGACAAAGTAAACTGAAGGTCAGAAGGAAGCTGAGTGTGGGTTTCTCATAAGTTCTTGCTCCAAAACCTGGTAGTGAGGAGATAGGGCCCTCCTGGAGCTCTGGGGAAGGTTGGCGCAGCACAGGGGTTCCTTTGGTGGGGTAGGCAGAACCGCCAGCCCACACATGGCCACTGGGTTGGTTTGAGTGGGTTCTAAGGGGACTGCCACGTGCCAGTCTGTTGACTTGATTGACATTAATAATCTTGAGAGACATTTAATTAAGGAATGGCACAGTGAGCCAAGAGAGCTACTTATTCGGTTGGATATCTGGTGCAACCATAATTTCATTTTTCTTGGAGCAAATTCGACAGAAGGTGAGATCATTCTGGGTGTCAATTTCGAGCACAGTGCTTTGTGCCTTCAGGATGAAGCTGTGCATGCGGCTGGCATACTGTGTGGCTGGTGGGGTTGTCCATGGTTCTCTTGATGGGAATGGCTCCTGTGTTCACCACGATGATTCTCTGCACTCCCCTCTGGTGCTGAAGTCGCTTCAGTGTCTCCTCCACCTCTGATATTTATGGCAGATCCAGTAGCCCTGCATTGCCAGCACTCAAAAAGGAGGATTCTTAAGCCCCCAGTATTCAACTTATTTAAGCAACTGTGTTGCTTTTATTAAATAATAGAAAGTTTTTTTAAAACAAACAAACAAACCTGTAATCATTTTTATTAGAATTGGACTATCCTAACCAACTGTTTTGACAGTAACTTCCTTCAAAGTCTTCTGTGCAGAATGCAGCAATAAGAATTGTGATGTAGAGGTGTTAATACTTCATGCCTACATCTCTCTTCACCATCATCAAGTGCAACACTTTCAGTTCCCACATTTTCATTTTTGGCCTTTTGTGTGTGTGTCTCTGTGTGTGTTTTTCATAGCTGGTGAAAGTCAGTTCAAATTTGTGAAACAGATAATCTTTGAGCATCTGCTATGTGATAGGCATCACCAAAGAGGGTGAGCAAGGACTCAGAAAAGAATCAAATAAGGTCCCTGGTCTCAAGGGGCTTTCCATCTAGGGAGCAGGTCAAATAAACAGAGAGGCATGTGCAAGGTATTGTGGGAGTGAGGAGGAGAGATGCCCAAGGCACCCAGTTCCACCTGGGTATGCTGGTGGGAAATGGAGGTGGAGGAGAGTCTTCAAACAGAAGGTGAAGTTTGAGTTGAGCCTGAGAGATGAATAGCATGCTACTCAGCAAACCAGAAAAGAAGGAAAATTACAGTCAGTAGTGGCATGCACCAAGGCTCAAAAGTGTAGAAATCATGGTGGGTGGTGAGTTTGAGGAAGTACATATCAGGCAGAGTTGATCTCCAACACACTCGCTAAATATTTGCCCCTAGCACAGAACATGGATGGGGAGGAAATGGGTCTGCAAAAATAAGTTAGAGTCAGATCACAAGGGGCCTTGAATGCTGGGCCAAGGGTCTGGACTTTTTCAGCACACTAAAGAGGGTAGATATGCTTACTGAAAATTTTTAAATAAATGAATAAAAAATCAGTATTGTGTTCCGTTAAAATCTTCTCCACCAATCCTGGCAAGTCCATTCTATTTTATCTACTATACTGTTTGTCTTCTCTAAGCAGATTGTCCTGAAATGTCCTTGCTGAATGTCGTCTTGGTTAGTTTAATCCACTCCTCCTTGTTATTTTAACCTAAGCTCAGGAAATCACTGATGCAGGAAATGTCTCCAGCATCAGGCAGTGTAGGACTGCTGGTTATTCTAGAAGATCCTTGGCTGCTGGAGGGTGAGAAGAGAAAAACAATGGGGTTTACATGGAGGATTTTCTAGTCTTTGAGGTCAACATTACTGGAGCACTTTATAGACGGCTTTATAAAGATTGGTTGAGAATCAACTCAAAGATTTCTCCCTAATTGGCTTGGCCAGGTTTAATACGTTATTGGTCAGGCCAAGCTGGCTTCTATTACGCAGTGCACTGAGGATTTCCAGTGTTGCTCTTATCCTAATGGAGGCTTGCTGCTTTTAGAAACAATTCTTTGTGTTGGCAAAGGCCAGTATCACTGTGTCCTCTGAAGTGAGCCCAGAAGGACTTCCATCTGATACAGCATTTTAAACCTTTGACTGAAAAGATCAAGTCTTGGATTTGGAATTTGCATGCTAGAGAGTTATGGTTTTATGTTTTTATGTCCCCAAAATAAAGCAAAACTTCCTATTTGTTTCTGCCTCTTTGGATTGAATCTTGGCAATGCTCAGGTTACCCGGTCTTAGCAGGCAACACCTGCAGCAGTGGGACTATTCTTGGCCCATGATACCCTGGAATAACACCAGAGGAGGGGACAGGAGGATCCTGTCACTTCAGGTCCAGCATCTCAGCCTTTGCTGAGCCCAGTCTCTTGAGGCCATTCGGTGCTGAACATACAGACTTACATGGCAAGGGAAAAGAGGAGGGACATTTTGTTACGGGAGTGGAGTAATTAACAGGAGCTATTAGAGAGCATCCAGCCAGCACTGGAAGATGTTTGCATTGACAGAAGAGGGAGAACAGAAAGCCCATGTCTGGAGAGTTTGTGAAGGTAAAGAAGCAAACCAGCAGGGAAGCCCTAGAAGACAGCATTCATGTCTGCCTCAGGAGTTCATATAAAGACAGAAGAGGAAGTGGAGTCCCATTTTCCCTATAACCCTGGAAGGAAGTTTGATTTCCAAGCACCACGTGCACGAATGTGGTAAGGGCATGCTGTGTATATTTGCAACCCCTCAGAAGTAAACTACCCGTCTCCCTCCCCATCAGTCTCCTTGCCAAACTCTTGCAAAGGCTCTGGGGAGTTTGCACAATTCTGCTGGAGGAAGTCACTCATGATAAGAATATTTGCCCTGCTGAACTGAGCTCATTAGAATCAAGAAGACCAACTTAGAACTCCATAAATACACATCCATCCATACACTTAAACACAGACATGCATTTTACAGGTTTTAGAATGCTAGTCTAACATCTGTTTTGCTTTCCTTGTTAATTCCATTCATCCCTACACCCCCCTGGCCGTCCCCCATCCCTGACTCCAAAGTGAATTCCTCGGCAAAGCCTTATTTAAAAGATGAGAGCAATCCTGCGTTTTGAACAGGGCTCCCAGAGCTGGTTTTTAGGGATTTCTCCACCATCCTCCAGTCCCCGTTGGCCAGCCAGCTAGCCAGGTGGTCACTTTAAGGTCCCAACCTTGACAAATCTGCGTCTTTCGGTGCAAATGTGTGGCTACCAACTGGCACCTGCTAGTCTCCTAGGGCCTGCTGGAACCTACTGGGCACCAAGGACAATGGCAGTGGACGAGGTTGTATCAGCAAGAGCAGTGACCCACAGCTGTGGACTGAGCAAACTGCCAGATCAAAAGCAGTTGGCCTGCAGAAAGTTCCATGCCTGTTCCCTTTCCTGAAACTTCTGTTGTGGTTGCTCTTATCCCTCTGTAGAAATGGAATTGTTTTCCCATTTGGGTCATGTTTTTTCATTCTTTATTTGAACATCCCAGACTCATGAAGCTTGTCTAAGAGAATGAGAATCATAGCATCACAGCAAATTGGACTTGGAGGGAATTTAAACCCATCCCTTCAATTTATCAATGAGGATGCTGATGCCCATTGAAACAGACAGGGTTGGCCAAAGTTACACCTCTAGTAAATAGTCGTACCTCTAGTAAATACTATTTACTTAACAGTTATTATGTATCTGATATTGTTCTAGGTATATTTTGTGTATAATATCATTTACCCTTCTGGGACCCCTAATGGGTGGGTATTACTATTATCTTCAATTTACAGGTGAAGTATCTGAGGTACAGAGAAGTTTAATAATTTGCCCTTAGTATGTAGTGAAGTCCTAGTGGACTGTAACTTTCCAGGACTCTGGGCTGTGTTTCCATCAGCAAATATGTACTGAACTCCTAGAGGGGATGGAGGCCTTGCCTTCTCAGTGGGAAATAAAGATGTGTGAGCAAATCAGTTACAGAAGCACACAGCGGTAGCTCCAACAGAGGCCTGAACACAGGATGGTGGGGTCCAGAGTGGGAGGAATTGGGCTTTACCAAGGAGGTGGCACTTGAGTGATCTTGGGGATGCATAGAAGCTTGCCAGCTGGAGAGTGGATGCTTGTGCACAAATGAGTGGAAGTAACTAATGTAGCAGGGAACAATCAGGAGATCGAGGAGTTCAGAGGGTGAGAAGGCAGGACCATGGTCATTGCTGGGGAGATGCTGGGAGATGAAGCTAGGGAGGCAGGCTAGAGGTAGATTATAAAGCACCTGTATGCCGAGCTAGGGAATTTGGATTACATTCAGTGAACAGAGCGGAGCCAACAGGAGTTTTTATAAGCAGGTATATAGCAGAATCATGACAGGAGCTGTGTGCTGGATAGACTCTCTAGCATCCTGGGAGCCTGGTGACAAGAAACCCCATCAGAAGGCTTTTGCAATGGTCCAGGTAGGGCAGGACTCTTTCCAGCTGTCTGATTGGCATGGGCTGCCCCACCATGCTTTTGCTCACACTGTTTCTGCAGCTTGCAAGGCCTCTTTGACTTAATCCTCATGAAAACTGCATGCCCGTTGTTCAAGACTGTGTTCAGGGGCTCCATGTGGAGACCACACTCAGTCCATGCCCTGAACAGATGTGTGTTCTCCTCCCTTTGGGTCCTCTCTATCACTAGTACATTCTCTTCTTGCTTGGCACACATAAAACCTTGTTGCGCATGTTTGCCTACATTTACCTCTCCCCTTTCAAACCCAGCGTCTTGCAGCCGAGACCAGACCCTTGCCTCCTTAAATACTTGGTACAGGGTCTGGCGTTCAGCTAGCTCTCCATAAATGCATGATGGATGAATAAGCTTTCTAAACAAAGTCAGTGACTGTAGACGTGGAAAGAAGAGTCCAAATTTGGGAGGTGGTTTTTAAAGCTATATCAAGGGTAGGCAAACTGTGGCCTATGGGCCAGATCCAGCCTGCTTTATTTATTGCTTTTGTAAATAAAGTTTTATTGGAATGCAGCCAAGCCTACTTGTCGACGTGCTATGTATAGCTGCTTTTACTCTATAATGGCAGAGTTGAGTCGTTGTGACAAAACCATATGGCCTGCAAATCCAAAAATGTTTATTACTATCTGGCCTTTTACTAAAAAAGTTTACCAACCCCTGAGTTAGAGCAGTAGGATTAGTGACTGGCGGTAAAGGGTGAAGGGAGGAGTTAAGACTTTGTTTTCTCATATATTCCCGCCATGCCTAATCCAGAGCGTTGCTACCAAGTGATGGCATTGACCAACAGGCCAGCAGGTACTTGGAAAGAAACACCGTGTATGTGGCACAGGAGGGAAAGGGAGACTAAGAAGCACCCCACATGGGAAAGAGACCCAAGGGAGAAAGGACAAGGGGCTGTAGCTACAAGCCAGAAGGGACCTGAGTCCTGCTTGTTCCTGCCGAAGCCCTCATGCTGTTCTCTCTCGCAGTCATCCAGTTTGGTTTCGTCACCCTCTTCGTGGCCTCCTTTCCCCTGGCACCTCTGTTCGCCCTCCTCAACAATGTCATTGAAGTGCGACTCGATGCAAAGAAGTTTGTTACGGAGCTGAGACGGCCAGATGCTGTAAGAACCAAAGACATCGGTATGTGCCCCACTTAGAGGTCCCACCAGGCCCACCATTCTGTCCTCTCTGGCCACAGTCACACCACACCAGGAATCAAGAGGGCTGGGAAGGCCCCCCTTCCCTTTGGGTCCCTCATCCTCAGATCCTGAAGTGCAGGGAGGCCTTCTGAGGCCACATTATCCACCCTGACTTGTGCCCCAAGCTTCCAGACGGGGGGCACCTAAGCCTTTCCAGACGAGCCCATCTGGGGGGCCCAGCAAAGCTGCCCAGTAGTTTACCTGCAGAACATCACCCGGAGCTTCAGCGGTGTCATCACTGGGCCGAGGCGGGGAGTGAGCCAGACGCTCTCCCTTCTGTCTTGCAGGAATCTGGTTTGACATTCTCTCTGGAATCGGCAAGTTCTCTGTTATCAGCAATGTAAGTACTTAGATCTGTGACACACTCGCTCTGTGGGAAGGGCTTCCAGAGATGTCGAGGTCTTCAAAGTGGGAAGCCGGACCTTGCACCTCCCAGTCTTTTCCATTTGGAGCTTTATTGGTGACAGCGCTTGAGTTGACAGCGCTCTAGTTAACAGCGCACAAATGCCTTGTAATTCATTATGCTGTCGCTGAGGCTGTGCAGGTTTATTTTTAATTTCGCAAAGAGGACGAAAGGTAATTATCCATCAGAATGCATACCTTGGCCCTGGCAGTCAAAATCAGATCTTTCCTCAGAGCCAAGAATAATGAGGAAAGAATTCTACATATCTATTCATCTCTTTCCTTTCTTATTCTACTCCCGAGTTAAACAATACCTGGAGCATTGCCCAGGCTGCCATCCCTAATTACGGTTCCTCCAGGGTGTCCGTGCAAAGTCTTAATTATCCCATGGACTCTGGCACTGCGTAGGTTAAAGTGGGACACAGAAGAAGAAGGGTCCCACCTGTAGTGACCTCCTTAACTCCCTTGCCAGACGTGTCTACACTGCAGAGGAAATCCTGCTGGGCCCCAGCCAGCTTCTTTTCTACTGTGTTCTATATGGACAGTGGCCAGGCAGGGCCTCCTGTCCCACCTCCCAGGAATGTATCAGCCAGCTCAGTGCACACCAAGAAAGCCATAGCCTTTTTCCCTTGGGAGGCAAACAGGCATTTGGCTCTGACCTGATTTCCTACTGAGATCACATAAAATGGCTGGAGAGGTGTGAGGTGAAGCAGAGAAAATCAGCCCACTGCATTTTGAATGTTGTGATGTAGGCAGTGCACATCTTGAGGCTTAGAAATAAGGTGCAGTTTGGAAAACAGATCAGTCGGCTACTTTGAAGTTGTGACTGCTAGAACAGGGGCCCTGAGTATGAATCACTTTCCATGTACAGAATGAAATGACATGTAGTCTTACCTCCCTAGCCTCTTTAAGACTTGTTTACTTATCTGTCGAACAGGAGATAATAATAGTACCCACCAAATAAGATCATTTGGGAAATTAAATGTGATGATGAAAGGACGTATAACAAGTGCCCAGTAAGTTGTAGCTATGATTATGATGTCATTTGTTCTCAAATACGGTTATGGCCATTCACATTCACATACACATTTAGAGAACAATATCTGAACTGCATTTTGGTAAAGGGCTCTCATTGTTGGAGCAGGATGCAGTATAAACACCTGCCAAAAAGATTTAAGACTTTCTTTGCAGAAAGTACCTCTGTGTTCAAACACGCAATCATTCATTTGTCGTTTGGTTTGCTCCACAGGCATTTATAGAGCACTTAGATGTGCCAGACGCTATGTTGGGTGTGTGTGGCTCCATCTAGCAGGACTTGTTTCTTTCTCTGCTGTGTCTCAGTTTTCTTAAGTAAAATGGATACAAGAATAGCGTCTGTTACATGACATGCTAAAAAGCATTGAGAGATAATGGTCAAATTAAGCAAACTGTGGAATCCTATGCTTGGTGTTCCTGGCTTTCTGGTACCACTCAGGGGCAGATGTACACAGGCATTCCGTTTCCTTGCCCATTACACTTACATAGTACCCTCATCACTATAGGTAATTTTCTCAGGAAAGCGTGCACTGTTTTGGCTTGCTCAACAGCAATGTTAGATATCAGAAGTGGTTTAATCTTTCCAGCACCAGATGGTCCAAACTGACTTAGCATCCTTTGCTGCAGTGGTTGATTTGTGTTTTTTGATAGCCACTGTCTGGTGGACTTATTATATTTAGACACATCAAAGGTGGAAGAGCCAGGTGACTCAGCTGCATGAGCTCAGGGACCTGAGCATGCTGCATGAGCTTCTGTGTCTATCAGAGCAGCTCCTTCTGATGGAGAACCTGAGTAGACAGTCCTTTTTAGCATCAATCCTGGCTACTCAGTACTTATGGTTCTGTTCCTCAGGCTTTTGTCATTGCGATCACCTCTGACTTCATCCCCCGCCTGGTGTACCAGTACTCCTACAGTCACAACGGGACTCTGCACGGCTTTGTCAACCACACCCTCTCATTTTTCAACGTCAGCCAGCTGAAGGAGGGGACACAGCCAGAAAACTCACAGTTTGACCAGGAGGTTCAGTTCTGCAGGTAAAGTAATCTTTAGGAGGAGGGCAGCGGAGGACCAGATGCAGTAGATCCAAATAATTACGGGGATGACCTAGAATTACAACCCTGCACAGCGTGACAATGTTTTGGACAACAGACCGCATACGTGGCAATTGTCCCATAAGATTACAATGCCATGTTTTTACCATACCTCCTCTGTGTTTAGATATCTTGAGGTACACAAATATTTACCACTGTATTACAGCTGACTACAGTATTCAGTACAGTAACATGCCGTACACGTTTGTAGCCTGGGAGCAATAGGCTATACCTTACAGCCTAGGTGTGTTGCAGGCTATAGAGTAACTAGATTGGTATAAGCACACTCTGCGATGTTTGCAAAGTCACCTAACGATGCATGTCTCAAAATATATCCCCATTGTGAAGCAACACATTACTGTACATCATTCTCCTTTCCCTCTGTCTCCTTCATGGTTATAAATCAATTTATAATCACTTGTTATAAATCAGTTTTGATGACTCAAAAAGTATTTATTGACTGCTTTTTTCTAGACACTATGGAGCAGACAAAGAGCCTTGTCCTCACCATCAAGGGGGTTATGGTCTGGTTGAGAAGAAAACAAGCAGAACAGATAGGGAATAGCAGGTTATTCAGTGAGCTTATGTGTGAATCATGAGCACTGCGGATGCCCAGAGGAGAGGGAGATTACTTGAGGGACTAGAATGGAAAGGGTCGACCTTCTGGAGGGGCTGCTAGGAGTTGTAAGACAGAAAAGGAAAGCATTCTAGGTGGGGAGTTGTCATGGGCAAAGTCATGGGGTGGGGATAAATGTGGGCTGTTGGATAAACACTTGGGGTTAGGCGATATGGTTAGCAAGGAGACATAGTAAAGGGATTAAAAAGGAATTACGGTAAATGAAGAAACTCCTATGACAGCATAAGCCATAAGGTTGTTGAATTTGAATAGGCGGGATGAAGTACATAATGGGAAGTCCTGAAATCTGAGAGGAATTATAATGTGATGCAGTAGAAAGATACTGGACTTTTTAGTGTCAGGGAATGATAGGATAGAGGGTAGGTTTAGAGAAATTGATCTGGTCACAGTGAGGACGATGGGATAGAGTTGGTAGGACCCAGAGAGGGCAGCTGGTCTGCTGCATCACTTAGACACAAACTGTGCTGGGCACAGACCAGGGTGGTGGGAGGAATTAAGAGGAAGAGAGAAGATGAGCCATTTCACATGAAATATTGCAGAGTTTGTGATGGGAGACATATGAGTGCGGCTGAGCTAGGATAATCTCCAAAGTTTGGACTGAAGTCAGAGGACTGGGAAGTGGTTACATTTATAGTGAGAGGGAAGATGCAGAGAGAGTCTAACTTTATGCTGCGTATGATGAATTTGATTTCAATCATGTTACATTTAAAACGATGTTAAAAATTCCAAGTGGCCATTTTCACCCAACTCTTTGACACACTAAGCTGGACTTCTGGAGACATCCAGCTTAGAGTCCTGATTGAAGGCCATCACCACGGGGGTCACTGAAGCCGAAAAATGGAAAACTCTCCACTACTTACCCAAGAAGGGCAAATAAAGAGGAGAGGGGAATAATTTATTCAACCTTGTACCCTGGTTGAAAGATAGTCCCAATGAAGCGCTTGATCAAAGATCCTACCTCATATATATAAAACAGAATAATTAATTACAACAATAACAAAAATCTAGAAGAAGGTATTGCAGGACCAATATGGGGCTTTCTTAGACTATCCCCAATAATATTTGATGTAAAAGTGGTGGTTTTTTTTAGACCGAGTTTCGCTATTGTTACCCAGGCTGGAGTGCAATGGCGCGATCTTGGCTCACCGCAAGTTCAGGCAATTCTCCTGCCTCAACCTCCTGAGTAGCTGGGATTACAGGCACGCGTCACTATGCCCAGCTAATTTTTTGTATTTTTAGTAGAGACGGAGTTTCACCATGTTGACTAGAATGGTCTCGATCTCTTGACCTCGTGATCCACCCTCCTCGGCCTCCCAAAGTGCTGGGATTACAGGCTTGAGCCACAGCGCCCAGCCCAAAAGTGGTGTTTTTAGTTGTGTTTGCAGCAGTGTGACCCTGGACATGTCTGCTGTGCTTTCCCACCTGGGACCCTGGTGTCCAAGGCCAGCCATTTGTAAGACAGCCGCTTAGGTTCAGATTCACAGTCTGAGACCATCAATGAGAGAACACCCATTGGTTTTTCCAGCCTGGGTGGCTGAGTTAAACAATTGTACCAATCTATGGTTTAAACAGAAGGATATTCTGGTTCCAGGAATGATAACTTCAGGTTTCTACTCTAGCCAACCAAGGAAAGATAAAAAATGAGGAACCAGACCCAAGAATGGGTGAATAAATTTACTCGTAAGTATCAGTTTTTATTAGCCTAGATATTTCAGAATTTTTTGCATCTGGGCCTATAAAGAGTCTGACTCTTATACTAAAATCACATTGCAGGGAGATTTGCTGGCGGCCATGCACTGCCCAGGGGCCCCTCTGTATGGCTGGCATTCTAGACTGTCCATGGTGTTGGACTTGGGTCTGCAGACCCCAATGACATAGTTCCACAGCGCAGCAGTTCTGGACCAGCTCAAGGCCTTTCTAGTAGCATCTAGGTCTTCTCTAGCAGGGTCTAAAACTCGCATCCGTCTTAGAGTGCAGATCTCCACCTCCATGTGCAATGGAAAGCAGCACCAGTGTGGCTCGTCGTGTGAGAAAGTCAGGCTCACATCATCTGTTTCTTCAGTTGCTCTAGTAGCAGTTGTCCTCATAGACCACAAGGATCTCTGATCTTGCCCTTGACCGTCAGATTTTCCACTAACACTTACGAATATACTTTTCAGATATATCACTGGCTTAAATTGCCTTAAATTAATAGGGATTGTAATGGTCCCTGTGGGAAGTTGAGGGTAAGTCTAATCTTAGGCAAGCTTTCATTCAATCCAGTCTGCCCAAATCCAGTCTCCCCCACCTCCCAGCTCCACTTAATCGATGGTGACTGAGTTTTAAAGCTCCGTATGATTGCCAGGAACTGTGGTGAGAAAGAAGGCAAATGGGTGCTACTCAGCCAAGACAAGCCATGCCCAGGGCACCAGGTATTGTGAGTATGTGTAGATGAGATTGAGCTTTCTTAAATCTGCCTTCAGAGTCACCGGCTTTTCCAGCCAGCTGTAAAGCTTTGATAGTCGTCTCCTCATTATTCCCATGCAAGTAGACAAGAGCCATGGCTTATTTGTGGCCTGTTTTAAAAGAAAAACTGACACTGAATGGCAGAATTATCAGTGGGCACATGCATAGAAAGTGGACTTTCATTCTATATTTCTGCCAAGAAAATTTGTCTGCAGAAAATAAATCATTCCAAGATCAAGCTGAAGTGACTTTGAAGCATCTATCATTTTTCCTTCCTCCCTCTCAGTACCAGTGAGGATTACAGATTCATTAGGCAAATATTTTTGAGGCTCTATGAAAGGCTTGGCACTGGTTATATAATAGGGAGCAAGACATAGTGCCTCCCTCGAGAAGTCTAGATGGAGCAGACAAGTAAGGAAATAAGGAATTAAAATTAAAATATAGCTTTAAAATGATTGGCAATAGGGTAACTGCAGAGAGCTATGGGATCCCCGAGGATGGAGGCCCTGTACCTAACCCAGACTTAAGTGTTCAAGGGATGTTTCAAGGGAGATGAAGCCTGAAGAATGCACAGTACAAGAATGGCCATGGAGATTAGCCCATTGAAACTCCTCATTCATATGGCCATGTCAGTCTGGCTGGTAAGCAGGGTGGGGAGGGTGATGGGCCATGAGGCAGCAAGGGGTATGTCAGAGGGTGACAGAGGTTCAGAGAGAACACTGTATTCCAGAAAGATAGGCTCAGGCATGAGAGGTAAGCTATGAGAGAGGGGCCGAAAGAAGAAACAAACTCCATATTAAGGAGAGGATGCTGGTCCTGTTGAGGTGTATGGAATCTCTCTTAGGGCCATGGGGTACCATGGCAGGGGTCTCAGAGGACAGTGATGAGATCAAGCTTTTTACTGGTTTTATGTGTTTGCCTACAGTGTGAAGACTATTGGGTTACACGGAGGGTTACATTTAACATAAAGAGATGTCCTACTGTGAAATATAGGTAGATGTCCAGAAAATAGGGTTAGCATGTGATCTAGACATAATATGTCAAACAAGTGTGCTTTGGGGGCTACATTTCCTAGATCGATAAGGGTTGTTGATGGAAATCTCTGCCTCATGTGATTCCTACCCACTGCATGCTGTGTGAACTTGTCTGGGTCACTCAATTCTCCGGGGATTTAGAAAGCAGAGCCATAACCTCTATGGATGTCTTTCTGGGCTAGGACTTGAGATACTTGGGATAATTTCATATACATATATATGTACATGGTGGAGAGAGAGAGAGAGAAAGAAAGAAGAAGCAGCAGGAGGAGGAGGAGGAGGAGGACCACGACGAGAAGGGACTATGATAGAGAAATATTTTGAGAAACAGAGATAACTTCAGCTAATCCTAGAGCCGGTTAAAACTGCTTCCGTGGTGGGAAACGAGGTTTGCCATGATTTTCTGGCAAATAGCGTTGGGAACTTGTTGACCCTTCTTATTCTTAGCTTTCAGTGACCTCTGGAGATAAATGTGGTCAAATAAAACTGAGGTCTCCAGCCTCGCCAGGGATAGAGGTATCTTAAAAATAGCAATAAAAGTTAGGACAAGTCTCCGGCTGCCCGTTTGAGATGCATTCCCAGCATTTTGGAGCGATGCTTGCCTCAGTCATCTGACTGCTCTGGCAGAGCTGCTCCATAAACAGTCCCGTGACATCAATCTGCAGGCATGATTAGCAGCCATTTGACAGGGTCGAGGGGCCGCCACGTCTTGGAGGACAAATATGGGCTTGACTTCCCAGCTCAGCTGGAAGGGAGCAGAGAGATCTTGTCCCAGAGCTCAGAGCCTACCTGGGCATTGTTGGCTCAGCGGGTCTGCTTGAATATGTTTGTTGAGCATCCAGCAGCAGCTTGCTTGGGTGGCTCCTGCCAGGTTTTCCTGCAGGTCCTAAGAGCTCGCATACCCCATGTCCTGAGAAAAGTCTTTGAAGAGGTGTACTCCCTTTTAGCCCCACGGCTGCCTCCCATCTGCTCCCCACCAAAACCAGAGGCAGTCAGGGTGTCACCTTTCCTGATTCTTATCAACCGCTCGATTGACATGCTACTCATTAGTTCCTAATTGCCTGGACTGTTTTCCTTTGTTAAGGGCCAATTCCAGAACGAGGTTTTAAGTAGCTCAGATGGTATGAAAATATTGTATGTAATTGTGTTCAGCATTAACATGACATTAATTTCCACTGGGGCTATTAAAGTTTTTTTATGTGCCACTATTTAGAGTTGGGAAATGCATTTACTAGCTGATTCATTACATAACAAAAGCTCATTAAAAAGCCGTTACTGATTGTTGACTTCAGTGATTTTGTGTTGTGATGAATTGTGGCAGATATCACTGTCACTCGTCACCCTGCAAGTGAGGACAGGATGAGGACCTCTGAGCCCTGAGTCTCTCTCTCCTCTCTGTACCTCAGTTTTTCATCTGTAAAAATGGGGCTTTGGAGTAAAACATCTTCAAATATTCTTTTTTGTTTTTTTTTTAAACTTTGGGTTTACTAACATGTCATTTATTAATCTAGTCCTACAAAAATTCTAAACATTACAGGTAACGACTCCACCTCTGCCATGCCTCCACCCTGACCCCTGCCCAATCCCAGGCACCCTTCCAACAGAAATAGGGTCATATTTATAGGTGAATGTTTTCCAAGCATTTTTCTATGTATTATCATATTAACTTGTAGAATTTTTAAGGTATTGTTTCACGTGTTTGTTTTATATAGAAATATATTTTGAGTTAATGGAAGTCTTATTTAAGTCGTATACAAATTCAATTCAATCAATGTGATTTTTTACAAAGTTAGAACAATCTAGATAAAATATTAACATAATTTTAAAGCTAAAATATGTTGATTTCCATATCAGTTTCATTTATTTTATGAGTCTGTCCAAATTAACACTATAATTTTGCTCAGCAAAATTGAATCCACTGTGTATTGCCATTAATTACATTCATCTTTTACAATTTTCAATTTTTTAATTATAAAAGTAATTCCATAGACACATATTGTATCTGTATGTAAGAAGAAAGGGGTCTCTTCTCAGCCCTCACCACAGCTGTTCAATCCCAGAAGAAACTGTTGTATTCATTTTCTGCAAAAGCTCCAGAAATCATTACTTAATTCTCACGGTGTCTTCCTTTAACGTGTGAGGCATATACACACGCAGACACACATGCACGCACATCTCTTCATTCACTCCTGGCTGGGGTTGAGACAGCTCCTATATGCTCAGCACTGGGATACACATTTTGGGAGTTCCAGTCTGTAGATCAGGGACCTAGGTTCAGAAATGTGGAATGACTTCCTCCAGCTCCTACAGGTAGTAAGTGGCGTAGCCACTCCAGGTGCAGGCTAGCTTTTTAGACAGGCTAATTGTCTCATTATTGGAAGTCTCTCCTTATTAGAAAATTCAGGGGAACTCTCAAAATTTATGTTAAGACTTAGGGAAAATGAAGGAGGACTGGAGAGGTGAGGGTGAGACCCAGGACTGTCTCTAAAATGACATGCTCAGGAATAAAACACTGCTTCTGTTTGGGGGCCACAGTTGGCAGATGCAGGAGGCTGACCAGGTGTCAGGGCTCACCCAGTGCTGAGGCCACTCAGTGGGACTTCGGGAGCCTCAAGCTCCCAAAGCCATAGGATCTGGTCTGGTCTGGAGCTGTCTCGTGGCCTCCACCCAGCAGCCAGCGCTTGCCCATTACCTGGACAGAGGTCCTGAGAGAAGTCCCGTGTAGCTGTGCCCTTGGCTGACTCCTGATTTGCACTAAAACTTGCAGTATTTAGTGCTTGTGTGCTGAAAATTCTCCTGGAAAGCTAGGAGGAACTGGGACCTGCGGTCTACATGCTCTGTCCTCTTTTAACAGAAAAGGTGTATTCCATAAGGAACCTCCAGTAAAAAGAGAAAGAATAGCTGCTATTTATTGGGTTCCTCTGATGGGCCAGATACTGTGCGGAGTACTTGGTGTTGACCCTCCGTTTTCGGAACGACTCTGTGATAGAGAGTTCAGGCCCATTTTATAGATGAGAAAGCTGGGCATCAGAACACAGGTAACTTGCAAGAGGACAGAGGACTACAGTGCTGGTCAGGGCTTTCAACCCCTCACCTGCTGCCTCCAAAGCACAAAGTGTTGTCAGTGCTAAGCACTGGGTTTAGAAACAAAACACTCAGCATCACAGTGACGGAAATAATTAGGTCGATTAGCCACTCTCTTTGGTGAACACTTCTATTCTTAATGCTAATTATCTCTTTGTTTAATTAGTGTCTTCTAAGTTACTCAGTGAAACATTTGATAAGCCCAACTTCTTAGGGTAAAATTTAAAAACAATTGTGAAATCAGAACTTATGTTGGAATGTAAACAACCAGTCATCTACCTGGTGGTAGAGGCTTATGAGAATCAAGGTTTTACAGACTGAGTCATGGTTCATTAGCGAATCATGAAATCACTTTAGTGGGTCATGATTGGCATTTTAAACAATAGGGTGGGTTAGGCTAGGATAGAGTAGCATAGGAAAATACTAGTGCATTGAACATAGCAAAGTATGTTTTGTGTAATTTTTACTGTGGTGTGTGTATGTGGATGAATATAAAATATATTTCTCACTGTAAGTCATAGTTTTTATAAAGTTAGCTTTGGAAAGAAATGTGAACAGATGAATATTAAATTGCTCACTGTTCTTTTCTGTAGCCTGGCTTACCCTTCAGCCCCTAATGCAGCCACACTTAGCCCATCTCCATTGAGGAATTTTCAAGTAGAGTTTTCTGAACAGATCTCTGTGGTAATCTTTCTGCAGATCCTCAATTAGATGGATATGCTTGTGAGACTCAAAACATGTTTTAGACACTGAGGGAGAACAAAGTGACATTTCCAAAAGCTAGGGTGAGTTAATAGCAGAGGTGGAACCAGAATTAGATTATTTATGGATTCTTTTCAGACTGGAAAAAAGAGGGGTGAGCAGTGGCTCGCATACTGAGGTCAGTGAGCAGCTGTTCCTGCAGAGACGGAGCTAGAGAACAAGAGAAATAGACTTTCATTGCGGCAGTAGGGATTGGGCTGAACCTGGGGAAGGATTTCCCCATGGTAAGGAGTGTGTGTGTATGTGTGTGTACATATGTGCATGTGTGTGTGTGTGTGTAGCACCCTCCTCTGGGGGTCTCTAGAAAAGTGAGATAAATTGCCTTCTGCTGTGGCGTCCTGTCTAGGGGCAACAGGAGGTAGGTGAGCCTGAGGTTTTTCCCACCCCAAGATGTCCTTATTCATTTAGCCATGCTCTCCCTCTCTCCCATCAGCAAGGATAATATGGAACTGGCCGTGTTTCTGTCCTCAGCTGAGGATGGTTATAATGAATCCCGTGGTGCTCCACTGGGCTGCAGTTAGCTTTGCTTTTCATCCGGATGTCAAACCAAGCTTGCGGCAGCTGTGATCAGCTGTTGGGAGAAGGGGAGTCGGGCAGGGAGGGGGTAGCTCCTGGCCTCCTGCCAAACCCTAGTTGAGTGCTCAGTGACCGCTTCTCAACTGCGTCTTTCTGCTACTGACTGTATCACTGTGCCCTTCTCTATCTTCCTGTGTGCGTCTCTTTTCCTTTCTCTTTTCCTCCTCTCTTCTTTTCTCATCTCTCTTTGGACAGTGGGAAACAAGCAGGCTTTTATATGGGCCTTTTAGAGCAGCTAATTCATTTATGGCAGGGGAGAGGTACAAAGAGCACCCACTTCTGAATGCCCCCCCGCTTGGTAAGGTACTTTGTGGTAATGGGAAGAAACCTCAGATTCAGTCGGACTTGTGTTCCTATCCTGACTCCACCTTTACTGATCATGAGACCCTGACCACACACTTCGGCTTCTCCAAACCTCAGGTTCCTCCTATGTTATGCTGGGGTAACAGTGCCTGCCTGAGAATGTTATAGTGAAGATGAAATGTGAAACCTTCCAGAAAAGCCCTTTGCTCAGGGACTGACCTGGGCACAGTCCCTACCTGCCTTCCTTGGCAGTGACTATCACTGCTTGGTGGCCTAACACCGCCCACGTCTTCCTCCAGCCCAGGACTTGCTTTGCTTTTATTGAGCAGCAAAGATTTGTTGAAATTCCATGGAGAAAACTGTTCCAGGAAGGGTCATAGATCTGGTACCAGCCCCTTGTCATTTTTCCAGTCTTAGAAAAATGAGTCTGAGAAAATGAACTAGTTTTCACATGAATCATTCTGGAATGGGGGTGAAAAGGGTGAGGGAAAACCCAAGGCTTCTCTATGGGTCTGAGAAAGAGGCATGAGCTTAGGTCAGGGATTAACATTTTGTTTCAACCATGCAGACGGATCAGGAAGATGATTAGCAAAACAGAATACTGAGGGACTGTGATATTTAATGAGGCTCCCATCCCAAATTCACTCAGCCTCCAGCTTGGTCTGGATAAACCTTTTTGGTTCATAAATGCATCCATGAAGCAAGGCCAGCCCTTCTGGTGGCTGTAGTCCTGAAGCAGCTGGAAAGGGAAGAAGCCCAAGGCTGCCTGCTGGTGCCTGCATCTTCCCCGAATCCCCAGGCTGCAGAGCACCATGCAGGTGTCTGCGTCTCCCCTACCCTCGCAGAGGCCACAGGCTAGTGGGAGGCCCAGGTGGACCCACTGGCCTGGTCTGCCCTCAGATGCCCTGGGCTCCTCGGGGAGTTGAAGCTTGACACCAAAGAAAGCTTTGGGAGCTATTGGAGAGAGTAGAAACATCTTTTTAGGATATTTCTAGGCCGACCGTGGCTTTTTTGAACTTTAGTCTTTTTTGGACATTTGCTGGTTAGACCATAGATTCCCCCGCTTCTCTTTAGTTCCCAAGTCAGCGCCAAGGGCGTGCCTGATGCCCCAGCCTGCCCTTGAGGGTTCACGCAGAGAATTACCATCCTGTTCTCTCTCTCCTCCCCATCTTAACACCACATTTCTCTTTGGGCAGGTTTAAGGATTACCGAGAGCCGCCATGGGCCCCGAACCCTTATGAGTTTTCCAAACAGTACTGGTTGGTTCTGTCCGCCCGTCTGGCTTTTGTCATAATATTCCAGGTGAGTTGCTGGCATAGGGACCAGCCCATTCGAATCCAGGCTGCAGGGGTAAGGACGCTGCACTCATTGCTTGCACCTCCCTCCAGGTTCCCATGGTACCCTGTGACATAAGAAAGCTTCATGTGTGGCAGGCGGAAGCGAGGGCTCCTTTCCTGGGTGAAGCAGGAGGACTCTCGGGAGGGCTTTCTTTAATGGGTGGACTTTGCAGACAGAGAATAAAACACAGAGTAAGGTTACGAGACAGATGTGGAATAAGTTGCAGTGTGGAGATGGATTCCTGTTTAAACCTGAGGCAAAGAAAGGAAAGGGGGAAGAGCCACTGAAACCAGAGTCCCAGCCTGGGGCAGACAAACAGCCCCATCTCATCTCTGCAGCCACAAAAGAGCTCAGGTTTGGAACCTTTCTTCTTGCACTCTGGGCTCCCTCCTTTGTTAGTGTTGTTTTAGCCACTGAGACATCTGGTGGGAAGGGCCCCCAGAGCCATCGAGCCATCCCTGAATGAATAGCAAACTCGAGCCCGGTGATTCCTATCTGAGACAATAGCCACAGTTCCAATTGCATCACTGAGATTCTCCAAGCTCAAGGGCCCCCAGTTCCCACTCTGGATGCCCCCGGTCTTCAAGCAGGGCTGGAGAACAAGCCCAGATCCTTTTCTCTTCAGCTCCCTCAGGCTTTTGTATTCCCTGAAGGCAGATCTCTGGGGGGCTCTAAAGTATCCTGCCCCCAGACCCCAGCCCAGAAAGTGGAGAAGCCCATCGGCTAGGCTTTCACCTAAAGAAGACAGCCATTCTTCCTCTGGAGAGATGGGGCTGATACGTTTGAATGATCGCTCAGACATCTCCTGCTGCCCCACCCCCAGGAGTCTCCTCGCTTTCGCATATGTCACATGTCACATTTCACTCCCACCGGAAGGAGTGGATTCAGAGGAAGAGTGTGTGACTTGGTGAAGCAGCTCGCAAGTACCCAAGATGCCCAGGAGCCTCTGGAACAGCAGTTGGTGCCCAGAGTCTTCCCCTGAGCCCCTAGGAATAAATAGGGTTCAAGGGCTCAGTTCCAGTCCTAGAGGGGAAAGCACGTGAGCATGTAACTGGCAGCCAGAGAAGAGTATCACAATGGGAGGGGGTGTGTTGGGTAAAGCTGGGTGAAGTGTGGCTTGGGGAAATGGATGGGAATCAGATGCATTCATTGAGCCATGCCAGGCACTGTTGTCATGTATTCATTCACTGAGACAGTAAGTGCTCTGGGAAAAGGTAGTCCTAGCCTACTGTGTGTACCAGCAAAGCGGTGTGGCTTAGCAGCCAGAAGGAGGACCACTGCAAGTGTGCACCAAAGCCGAGATTTGCTCGAGGCAAGCTGGATGCAGGGATTCCCAGACAGGCAGGGTTAGCTGGGGTGGCTGCAGTAAATGAGAGTGGTATAAGGTGAATGTCAGCAGTGGGCAGGGTCAGCAAAGGCCCAGAGTTAATGCAAAAAAGTCCGTCTGTAGTGTAGAGGATAGAGAGAGCCAGATGGAGGGAGAGGAGGAGCAGTGGCACAGTGACAGCCCAGGAGAAGCCACTGGGCTTTGTGGCCGCTCTCTAGAAAGCCACTTTCCGTTTTCTAAAGCAGGGAGGGCCTGGAGGCTTAGAGGCCAAGAAGCAAGAACTGGACACGTGGGGGCACTCTGAGGATAGTGTGGGGGCACAAGTCCTGGTGAAGGAGGAAACAGCAGCTACTAATGACGGTGCCCTGCTCTGTGCCAGGCGCCTCTGCAGACGCTCCACGTGTATTAACCCATTTCATCCTGACAACCACTCAAGGGTAGGCACTGCTGCTGCCCCGTCTTATTATGGGTGAGGACACCGAGGTAGAGTCATGCTCATTGGTTGTGATCACTGGGCTGGTAAGTTGCAGAGCCAGGATTGACATGGAGGCATTCTGCTCCAGGGTTGCCACCCCGCCAGGCCAGGCGTCTCCACTCAGCACGTCTCTCCTTGGCTTTTCGCAGAATCTTGTGATGTTCCTGAGCGTCCTTGTGGACTGGATGATTCCAGATATCCCCACAGACATCAGCGACCAGATCAAGAAAGAGAAGAGCTTATTAGTGGACTTCTTCTTGAAAGAGGAGCACGAGAAGCTCAAGCTGATGGATGAGCCGGCGCTGAGGAGCCCAGGAGGTGGGGATCGAAGCAGGAGCTGGGCAGCCAGCTCAGCACCATCGGGCCAAAGCCAGCCGGGCAGCGTGATATCATCCAGCTCTCAGCACACCAACGTGTGAGCAGTCTGGCCTCCTGCAGAGGAGGGTATGGCAGCAGAGACACGCACGTGCATACAAGCATGTTCCTACATCCACACAGCGTGCTGTCTGTCTGCAGGGACCTGGCTTGATGCGGTCTTGAAGAGGGAGTGTGTGTAAAAAGAGAGAGCCTGAGAGAAAGAGTGCAGGAAGGAAGAGAAATGATGCTACATCTCAGAAACTTCAAGCTTAGGTTTCTTTTAGGTCCTCTTTTAAGCTGTATCCTTTTGAGGGATTGGAACCCCTTTGGGGTCTCTTCACCCCAGAGTTCTCAGGCATCGTGAGCATTCCCACGTGCCCTGGGGTGCCCTCTTGTACTTCATCATCATAGGTGACTTCAGCCGGCTGCAAGAGAAATGCATTCAGGAGCACTGCATCCCCTGCCTGCTACCACTACAAGAAAGCGGAGTCACTCGCAATGGGGCTGCCACAGTCCCAGCAGATGCAAATTAAGTTGCAGGGCCGAATGGTGCAGCCACTGGACCTGATAGTGAGGCACAAAGGTCCAAACCTGGGCTCATCTCCAGTGCATGTCACAAGGATGCTTGGAGCTAAATGCAAGTAAACATCGTTTTACGAAAGTTCAGATTTAAAATAATAAAATAAATGGACACGTTCTTTATAAAGATGCATCTGTTGTCTTTGGTGCCTTGTCTCTCTCTGTCTCTCTCCCGTTTCTTCCTTTCCTTTCCTTTTCTTTCTTTTGGATATTTACTGAGCTTCTACTGTGTGCCAGACACTGTTATCAGACTAGAGATACAGCAGAGGATGAAGGAGACAAAACCTCTGCCTCATGAAGCTTACAATCTGGGGAAAGACAGGCAATAGGCTAATAAATGTCCAGTGTTTTGGACAGTAATAAATGCTGTGGAGAAATATCAGGTAAGACAAATAGACAGGAACTGTGAAAGCCCAGGAGGTAAGCAGTTTACCGTTCTAAATACAATTTAATGAAAAACCCTGGATGGTGAAGAGGTTATATCTGGCAATACTAACAGAATCAGTTGGTAGCAGCTTCCCAGAGCTCTATGCTGAGATCACCATGTAAAGCTGGCCGAACATCACTCATCATTGCCATTCATACACCTCAGGCCCACCCGCTGCCCAGAAATCTGTTGTACGATCGCTTCATCCTAGTTCCTTGCAGGTCAGCCTGACTAGAGTCCACCTGAATGCCTGAGTGGAGGCTGCAGGGGGAATGGTACTCTAGAGGAGAAATGAGAGCTATGGTTCTGCTCTGTCAGCACACCTGGCAATGTGTGGGCCGTAGGTGCTGGCTGGTCACCAGAGCTCCCCACCACGTTTTTGGTTTCCTCATAGGAACATGCAGGATTGCACTGACTGCCAACCCTTGCAAAGAGGCTTCTTCTTTTGTGGGGATAATAGGACACAGATACAGCTCTTAGTGACAGCAGTAGGCTAACATGCTCCAGGCCACTCCTGTACAGGAAATCTTACAACCAGTTTTAATTTCCTCTCATCTTAATAAGCTTACCACTTGAGCTGAGGTTCAAACTACAGCAGTAGAGAACATTGCATCATCTGACAACAGGCTTCACCTGATTTGGGGAGAGTACGGTGATCAGTGGGAGGAAGACGTTATTTCAAGGAGCACTGATGACATGGAGATTCCAGGCCTATCAAAGGAAGCAGTCCCCAGGGATGACTGCCAGTGTGAGTGGCGTTGACATTTGCAGGAAGCAGGGACGGTCCATGGTCAAGGTCGAGGGCTGCCTCCACCACCAAGGCACCCACTTGGCTCCAACTGTGCCATCTCCAGGCCCATTGGCTGCTCGTGGCTGGTTCAGGACACACCCGTTTTTCTTCCTCTTCTTTAAATTAAAAGAATTTTTGTATCATCATAAAGGTTAAGCTTGCATACCTTGCAAGAAATACTCAGATAGTCTAACAAACTATGAAGCAAATAAAATCACCCACAATCCCCAAATCTATAATCAACATTGGCACTTGCTGTGTCTTTGCGACTCTCATTCCCCTTCACACACATCTAATTTATTTTAACCACAGTTATGCTATTTTAAAGCAGAAAAGTATCTGAGACAAGTCTCAATCAACTTGGAAGATTATTTTGCCAAGCTGAAGGACATTCCCAGAAGGAAAGAACACGGGATCACAGAATGTCTGTGGTCTCTGGCTTTTTCTGAAGATGATGTTGAGGGCTTCGGTATTTAAAGAAGAAAAGTGGGCTGGAGGGGTAAGAGGGAGGGTGTGTGAGCTCATTACTGAATCCACATTACAAGGGAAAAGGAGCAGGTAGGAGAGCGGTCGATCATGTGTGTTTTTGGTACTCAGTAAATCAACATTTTCCATAAGATAAGGTGAACATCGAGTCCCTGTGGAGATATATAGCCTTTTCTCTGTACCTCTCTTCTTAGGAACAAAAGGAAAGGCAGCTTCCTGCATGACTCAGCTTTCAGCTTAATTTTTTCCTTTTGGCAGAGTGCATTGGGGTCCTGAGTTTTTATTTTCCTTTCATGCTATATATGCTGTCTCGTTGTCTTTTTTCGCTTCATGTGTCTCATCAGTCCTTTTATTTCAGTAAGCATAGATTCGTTCAAAAGTATGACTGAGCCCCTACCATGTGTCAGCCTCTGTAAGGTGCTTTGGATACATCACCCAACAAAACACAGATTCCTGCCCTCAGGAGCTTATGCTCTGGGTGTGGGTCAGAGAGACAGAGCAAACTATTAATACACAGTGTGTCAGAACGTGATCACTGCTGTGCGAAAAGAAAAAGACGAGCAAGGTAGGGGTGTTGGTGGTGAGGGTGCGGGCTCTCGGGGTGCCACCTTCAGGAACCTCCACGTGTTCAGCTCTCTGGCAGCTCCGGAACCCAGTCGTTTTTGGTTTTTATGGAAGCTTCATTAGTAGGCAGGATTAGTTAAATCACGGCCCGTGGATGAGCAATTTAACCTACAGCCCCTTTCCCCTCTCCAGATGTTGAGGGTGGGGCTGAAAGTGTCAACCCTCTAATGCTGCCTCAGTCTTTCTGGTGACCAGCCCCATTCTGAAGCTACCCAGAGTCTGCCAGCCATCAGTCAACTCATTGGCATACAAAATGACACTTTTCTTTGGGGTTCCACTGATTTTAGGAGTTGTAAGTCAAGAAACAAGGATGGAGATGAAACATGTACTTCACCATATTACAGACCATAGATTTACACTCCGGAGGGACTCCACTTTCTTCCCCTCTTCCACTAGAAGTAATACAGGAATTTTGTAATTTGCCCCCATCCCAGGCCCGAAGTCTCAGTAGCACTCATGCTACTAGCCAGAAAACCAGATGTGATTACTTTACCCCAGCAGTGGCAGGGGTTTGGGCTAAGTAAGGAGAACCTTCCGAAGGACTTGCTAACCTGGGTGCACTTTTAATTTAAAAATAAAGCTAAGAATAAAGGAAATAATGAACATTTTTTATTCCATTGTGACATGCAAAAAAAAAAAAAAGTTGTGAGCAAAAATCTGAAACACTGAAGAAAAAAAAGAAATTGTTCATTATCCAATTCCTCCTTTCTAGAAATAATAGTAGTCAATATTTAGGTTTAAGGTTAATTGTGTCCCTATGGTATATGCATGATAACATACATTGATTTGGAACAGCATTTATTTTGTTTAATTAAAGTGATTCATGCTCATTGAAGAACACTTAGAAAATACAAGAAGTAAAATGTCAATTAAGAAGTTTAAATTACCTGAATTTTTACCTCCAAGAACTAATTTGCAATCAGTCTTTTGGTGGTGGTGTTCACGTGTTTTCATGTACAATTGCAGTCACTCCACACACACTAACTTTCAGACTTAGTTAACGAGAAACATCTACCAGCCCCACGTAAAGGCTATTACGAAGGGTTTATTGACAGTGTCTGTCACTGAGTGGTTTCACCAATCTTTTCTTATGAAAAACAAAAATAAATGGAATCAACTTGATGGTTGATTCAAATAAATAATCTTGGGGGTATTTTCTTTATGTGCCCTTTGTGAAAAAGGATAGCATAAAGTTAGGGATGAGGCTTTCCTTCACGTGCTCTCCTTCACAGCCCTTCCAGATCTACCCGGCCTACTCTATCCCACTTGTGATGATGGAATTATTCCATCCTCAAGAAAGCTTTTAAAGATGCAGAAAATTATCATGAAATCTCCAGCCTGATTTTGCTTTTCTGTGAGAGAAATGGAAGTCTTCTGTTTTGCTAATCCTCCCAGCCCAACGTTCTAACTCTGTAAGAAGCCTTTGTTAAGAAAAATAGAAAGGGAATGTGCCAGTCACCCTTCTGAGTGGTCATAAATTGTAGTAGGACATTCTGATAGATGCAGGAGGAAGATAAGGGGGAAGGTCCCTGGAGAATCTTCCACCGGCCTGTGCACTGGGAGGATGGGGTGGGGGCCTGGGAATTTGTGCAGTTTGCAGAGGGAAGGAGCCTGGCCTCTCCAGTTCCTGGGTGGTGACCTGGGATTCAATCTGTGAGATGGGGATCTGTTAACAGGAACCCCTCTCGCTTTGCTGAGAGATTCTTTCCTTTTCACCCAATAAACCCTGCCCTACTTACCCTACAACGCGTCCACACGCCTAAATTATCCTGATCATGTGACAAGAACCGTTTTTTTTTTTTCCCCCTACAATTCCAGCAGATTGTGGAAGGTATTTCTAGGAGCAAGGAAAAGAAAGAGATGGGAAACCAAGGAGCCAATCTATGCCCCATGGCTTCTTTGAAATATATAGCCATGCAGGGTTTGTGGTTAAAAATGAATTAGGAAAACTCTTTGGTCTTTTTATATTGTCAGATCTATCCCTTAGTTTACCTGAGCATGCTTTCAGGATGAAAAAAATTAATAAGGCGGTGTTAAAGATGCCACCAAAGTCCCTCAGGACTTAGGTGCTCATTCCCCCAGCTGGTGATGGCCACAGGTGAGTGTTGCTCTGGAATTGCCTCAAGTGTAAGGGAACGTCACTGTCCCACTCTGGGGCAGCCCACATCCAGTGACTCAGCACTGCAGGGGGATCAGGCCCACTTTGCCTTGATTCTAACTCTAAAGGCTACTCCCGCTGCAGAGCTTTCTGTGGGATTGGCTGAGGCCTCTGTCGCAACTTACTGCAGTTCAACTTCTCCCTCTGCTTGATTCTGCTTCTCTCACTAAGCGCATGCCCCAGTCATCTCTTGCATGCAAGATCTGTGGGTCTTAGACTCTGCTTTCCAGAGAAACTGACTTAAGACACAGGGTATTTGGGTGGTATATTCTCTGAGCATGTACATCTCTGAAATTGCTTTTATGTTGGAACAATGACTTGACTGATTTACCATTCTCAGGTCACCATCCTTCCTTTCAAAACATTGTGGCTATGGTGATTAATCCATGCTCTTCTAGGATTTCAGAGGAAGAGCCTCTGGAAGAAGCCTGATTGATATGCCTTTGTAAGCCTTTTCTCCCTACTGCTTTGGTGCTAGTACGGTTTTGAAATTTATTCTTGTAACTCAAAAATTTCACTGGGATGTGTCTCCATGTGAGTTTCTTTTATTTAATGTGCCTAAAATGTAATGATCCTATTTGGTCTGCAGTCACTTATTTTTCATCTCTGAAAAGTATTCCAGTACAGGAATGGATTTCAGCATATCTATTCTGACTGTTCCGGATACTTTGGGAAAACACTGCAGTTTTAGCCTGGTTCTCCAGTTTTTAATCTTCAGCCCACCATCTTCTTTCTCAACATGTGATATCCTTGTCCCATTCCCCTAAACTTCAGGATCACACTCCTCCCAATGTTGCTCTTTTCTCTGTCCCATCCCCTTCCCCTGAATCAGTCCATCTATCCTCTCGACCATGTTTTCCAAGCAGCACCTGAACTCTTACTCATATGCAACTCTCACAGTTCCTCTGGAAGAGAGTAGGGCTAACCACCCGTAGCCCCACTTGCCTGCACTTCCTTTGTTGTTGATGCCCGTACATTTACCTGCAATGCGTATTTTCCAAGACACATTCCTTGCTTAGTAAATCAGGAGGTTGGGCTGGGTAAAGCTCTAACATTCATTCCTGTTCTGTCAGGTACAATCCTATAGGTTCTCTACAGAATGGCCAAAGTGAAGAGTGTGGATCACTGTCAATGACTCAGTCTTACCTTCTACATTCCCATCGTCTTCTGCAACTCAGGTCCTGGGCATTTGTATCTGAGCTATCCCTATCCAAATAAGCGGAGGTAATAATTGACCATGATTTTCCGCCTTATCCTGCCTATCGCAGTATCTGATCCGCTCTGCAGAGGGCGCCAGAGAACAGAACCCGCCCCCTCAGGCTCAGCCAGGAGGTCTGGAAAGCGCAGCAGACGTTTCTTCAGAGGGCAGCCATAATTAAAAAATTAAAAAATAATAGATGTTCCTGTAGATGTGGTGAAAAGGGAACACTTTTACACTGGTGGTGGAAATGTAAACTCGTACAACCACTATGGAAAACAGTTACGGAGATTCCTTAAAGAACTAAAAGTAGATCTACCATTCGATTTGGCAATCCCTCTGCTGGGTATTGACCCAGAGAAAAGAAGTCATTATATTAAAAAGACACTTGCACACACGTTTCTAGCAGCACAATTAGCAATTGCAAAAATCTGGAACCCAAAAGCCCATCAACCAACAAGTGGATAAAGAAAATGTGGTACATATATGCCATGGAATACTACTCAGCCATAAAAAGGAATGAAATAATGGCATTCGCAGCAACCTGGGTGGAGTTGGAGATTATGATTCTAAGTGAAGTAACTCAGGAACGGAAAAACTTCACATGTTTTCGTTTACAAGTGGGAGCTAAGCTATGAGGAAACAAAGGCATAAGAATGAAATAATGGACTCTAGGGACTTGGGGGGAAGGGTGAGGGAGGGTTAAAAGACTACTCATTGGGTGCAGCATATACTGCGCAGGTGCTGGATGTACCAAGATCTCAGAAATCACACCTAAAAATGTATCCATGAAACCAAACAGCACCTGTTCCCCAGAAACTATAATCATCATCATCATCATCATAAAAGAAGGCAGCCCTATTTGGACATCTGGTGAGCCTCCTGCTCCCATCCTCTTCTTTCCTGTTCTTCTCCACAGCAGCGAATGGTAGTGTCCCCAGGGACAGATCCCTTCCAAACCAGGCTGGAAGACATTCTCGGGAATCTGCATCCTGACCCAGTGGAACCCACTTAACTCTTTGACGTTTCCAAGGCCTGTGCAGCTTTATCTCCAGAAAGGAAGTACAAGGCAAAAGCCTGAGGGGAATTCAAAAAGACAGCTCTGCACATGATTTCAGGAACCTTCCAGTTGTATTTCCCCTCCTTTCCCTCACTTCCTGTCGGCCCAGCAGAGAGAGGAGGAGAGGACTTAGGCTTCCGAGCCAAGATGTTTTCTCTAACTGGGGGAATGAAGCCACAGGCCCTAAACGAAAGAGGCATTCCTTTGACCTGGATCCCACATCATAACCTGCTCCTAGTTTTCTCCCAGCATGATGGACTCTGGTTGGCCTGCATCAAATTCTTCAGAGAGTATGTGTCAACTTCTATCAAGAACCACATCTGCTTGGTCTGGGTGAGGCTGCTAGTTGAGAAACAGATGAAGCACTAGCATAGGCCTTCCTGTCCCTTTCCAACGAGACTCATTCCTGTGACTCTGGGAAACTATTCTCATTTCCTGCCCTGTCAACTTCAGACTTGACTTTCTCATCTGCCAACACTAGGCTTCTCTAGATCTACTTGTCTCTTTTGATTCTTTTTTCCTTCCTTGATTTTATCTGTTTTCTCAGTGTCCCCAGTCTCCTTCTAGATACCCCTATAGAGTTCTTCTTTACGGCACATATGTGGACGGCAGAGGTAGAGCACTTTTCCATGTACATTATGTCAAAAGCAGATAGTGTCATTACCGTGGGCAGGTCCTGATTTTGTGGGGATGGAAGTTCCTACAATCTTAGAGACTTTTTTTTAAAAAAAACTACCTATAATTATAAAATGGGATTAGGTACAATTGTGAATATTTATTTAGCATGAAAATAGAAATCACAACAAAATATAAATTTTAGGCTAATACCACACATGTCATCAGAAAACAAATAACTTCATGTTTTATTAACTGACACATATGTTTATAATATTCCAATGCTTTCCCTCCACATCTTTGGCAGCTTGCTTTTTGATTGCTTTTTCATGACAATATTTTCAACAAGGAGAAGAAAAGATAATTCAGTCTTCTAGCAAGTTTGATCAATATTTGCTTTGTATTTTTGAGAGCAAATATCAACTTAGAAAATTTTCTTTCAGCTCCACAACTCATTATTGGTAATTTCATTTGAATCTTATTGTCAAATTTAGGAAAATGTCTATCAGGTTTTTTTTTCCCCATATAAGCTCGAAGAAAGTTGTTTCTCCTCCACTATCCATCTGTCCTTAGAGTGCTGGGCACCCTTGACAGGCACCTTGAAGCCAAACTATACTAGCTTCACTGTCAATTTGCCTGTCGTCATTAACTCTGTTTTAATAGTCACTGAATTGAAGCCTGGAGAGGGTAAGCAACTTACCCAAGTCACACAGCTACAGGGACTTCCACTCTAGGGTTTAGACGCTGGCCTGGGGTCATGAATATGATGTTACCCACCTTGGACTGAACATGCCCACCCTTGGGTTCTCTGCTGTAGGCCCGTGGAGAAATGCCAATGGACAGGGTGTAGTAACAGTAGTACCACCACCATGCCATCTACGAGGAGCCATTTTCTGTGCCGTGAACTCCCCACTCATCTCCTTGTTCAGCCTTCACAAGCTCCTGTGAACAGTTTTTATTGCTCATTGTACACTTACCTAGTATGATCCATACCACCAACTTGGATTACAAGTCCCTTTTTTCCCTATTCATCACATGCATGCCCACATGGTTTTCAATAAAGCTAGATCAAGACGTCATGCACATTTCCCTCTTGAGGTCTCATGTCCTGGATTCATCCAAATTCCCCAGGGCATACTTCATTCAGAGGAGGTTTTCAGAGACTGCCCTAAAGAAATATCAGAAGAGTCTTCAGTCCGCTTTGGCAACTTCTCTGTGTGGCACTATTGGAGACATTTGCCCTCTCCATATTGATGCTCTTGATGAACAGATTTTTTTTCTTTTTCTTCTTCTTCTTTTTTTTTTTTTTGGTTACATGGATAAGTTCTTTAGTGGTGATTTCTGAAATTTTGGTGCACCTGTCACCCAAGCAGTGTACACTGCACCCAGTGTGTAGTCTTTTATCCCTTACTCCACCACCCTTTCCCCCTGAGTCCCCAAAGTCCACTGTGTCATTCTTATGCCTTTGTGTGTTTATAGCTTAGCTCTTACTTATGAGTGAGAACACACCATGTTTGTTTTTCCATTCCTGAGTTACTTCACTTGGAATAATGATCTCCAATTCCATCCAAGTTGCTATGAATGCCATTATTTTCATTCCTTTTTATGGCTGAGTAGTATTGCATGGTGTATATATGCCACATTTTCTTTATCCACTTGTTGACTGATGGGCATTCAGACTGGTTCTGAATTTTTGCAATTGTGAATTGTGCTGCTGTAAACATGCGTGTGCAAGTATCTTTTTCGTATAACGACTTTTCCTCTGGGTGGATACCCAGGAGTGGGATTGCTGGATCAAACGGTAGATCTACTTTTAGTTCTTTAAGGAATCTTCACGCTGTTTTCCATAGTGGTTGTACTAGTTTACATTCCCACCAGCAGTGTAAAAGTGTTCCCTTTTCACTACATCCATGCCAACATCTATTATTTTTCTATTTTTCCATTATGGCCATTCTTGCAGGAATAAGGTGGCATCTCATTGTGGTTTTAATTTGTATTTTCCTTATCATTAGTGATGTTGAGCATTTTTTCATATGCCTGTTGGCCAATTGTATATCTTTGTTTGAGAATTGTCTATTCATGTACTTAGCTCACTTTTTGATGGGATTATTATTTTTTGTTTTCTTGCCGCTTTGTTTGAGTTCCTTGTAGATTCTGGATATTCGTCTTTTGTCAGATGCATGGATTGTGAATATTTTCTCCCACTTAGTGGGTTGTCTGTTTACTCTGCTGATTATTTATTTTGCTGTACAGAAGTTTTTTAGTTTAATTAGGTCCCATCTTGAGGAATAGATTTCTAATCACAAGGAGGCATGAGCCACACTTGGGCTCCAAGATTGTACCACAAGGACCAGATCCTGGAGGGTCTTGGCCTCACCACATACCATCCCAAATTCAGCTCTTCCCCAGGAACTCCCAGATCTTTGTATTAAGCCAAGTTCACTAGCCTAAACTCCTCTTCTATGCAGAGACGTCCCCTCTGAGGTGGATTCACTCTGATAAAGACTGCTTTAGGATTAGGAGTTGGGGATCTCACAGTGTCCAGGAGAATCAGTCTAGTTCCTTCCCAGCAAGCAGCTCTCCGAACCAAGATGAATCTAAGAGATTGCCCATCTCAAGCCACAGAAGATCCCACTCTCTCTCCACTCTGGGTGGTGTATTATCCCACAGTTATGTAAATGGCAGCCCTCACTGAACCTAGAGTGTCTCATCTGACTGGGCAGGGAAGGTGTATGGGGTGGGAGGAGAGAATTCTAACACTCTGTCTCACACAGGCAGGTGAGGAAATAGAGGCTCAGAGAAACTCTGCCTCTGCTCAAAATCCCAAAGCCAGTGAACAGCAGAGCCAGACGTCAGACTACACTCTGCCACGCCCCGGAGTCTGCTCCTGACACTCACTGGAGAAAAGAAAAAGGCATATTTCTAAAGCTGTCCCTGTTTGCGTGAAGTATGGCAGCAGGTTTTCATATATGGTGATGAGGAAGCATACTCTAGTGGAAAATGCACTCCATTTTGAGTCAGACTTGGGTCCTAGTCCCTGCTCTCCATTGAGGTAAATGTCATAATGTCTCTGAGCTGCTTTCCCCATCTGGAGAATAAAATCCCTTCCTTGCCTCCTTCTCACGGTTGCCTTTGGTAAGCCATAGAGCACTAGATCAATATGAGGAAGGAGTACTGTAATGAACACGTGCAGATCAAAGAAGACAAACATTATTGTCAATGACCAAAATAAGTGCATGTCTAGTATAAGATCTATTGGTAGAGACTACTGTGGCCAATGATAAGTCCAGGTGACGCCAGTTCAAGCGGTGGGTGTAAGTGCCAGGAAATGGAATGTCTGTGTGCGGGAACCATCTCTGCAGAGGACACGACCCCGCCTGGTTAGTATTCTTGCCATCACTATGCTCGCTAAACTCTATTTCAGGACTGGGTTTCCAGATGAGTCAATATTGAGGAAGACCTCACATGCAATGCCATGGCCCAGGATTCACTAAATAATTATTGTCTTTTTCCCCCAACTTCTGTTAACATGCCTTGACTTTTAAAACAAATGCCTTGCTTTGACGTCGAATAAATATGCAGTGGTTTCTCAAAAACATTGCAGTGACTTCATTAAAAACATATCAAGTGGTGCTCAAGTACAAATTTCAGTCACTAGACCATGATTTTCAGAAAATACATTAATTTAAACTAATTTTTCATGGTTTTGTGGTTTCCTTGAGTGGCTCCTTATAAATATCGACCAAAGAAAAGAGAGCTTACTGTGGGAGAGGGTAGCTTCTGTATTGAAATGCTCCATCAAGACTGAACTCCCTCAGAAGAAAATCAGCTTTTCTACTGATTTTGGGGTGATTTCTCTATAGCTTCATGAGATATCTAAAAATCAAGAGGTGACTCTAGACACACCACCACTTGTTAGAAATGCTGCATTTGTGCGTTTGTATTGCTATAAAGAAATACCCGAGACTGGGTAATTTATAAAGAAAAGAGGTGAATTTTGGCTCATGGTTCTGTAGGCTGTACAGGAAGTGTGGTACTGGCATGTGCTTCTGGTGAGGTCCTCAGGAAGCTTCCATTCATAGAGGAAGGTGAAGGGGCAGCAGGTACCACATGGCAAGGGAGAGCGCAAGAGAGAGAGGAAGGACGTGCCACACTCTTTTAAACAACCAGATCTTGTGTAAAGTCAGAGCGAGAACTCACTCATTATTGTGAGGATGGCACCAGCTATTCGTGAGGGATCTGCCTTCATAATCCAAACACCTCCCACCCAGCCCCACCTCCAACACTGGAGGTCAGATTTCAACAGAAGATTTGGATGGGACACACATCCAACACATATCAGATGCCACACAGGTGCAGTTACATTCCAGGATCACTTAGTCAGAAAATGCTCAGGCACTTTTAGAGAGTTGGTGACTGAGGAAGAGTGTCTTGACTTCCTGACAAAGTGTCTTCCATTGATCAGTGAGGGTCTGCAGTGTCAAATCCATTCCTAGTAAAGGTGGGAATGAAGGATCATACGAACATTAAAAAGCACCAACTCAGATAAGAATTTACATTTGGATAGATATTATGTAGGCATCTCTTTTTAGTGGGATATGAAGGGGCTGGGATGTGGTTCTGAAAGCAAAGGATCAGATAAAAGCACGTCTCATTGTTAAAGAGATTTTTAAGAACAGAAGATACTTTTTTTTATAGATTATCCACTTTCAAAAGAGATTTGAAGTTGCTATTATAATAAATTTTGAAGTTGCTGTTACAATAAGCAAAATCCAGCTACATGGGAGGCTGAGGTGGGGGATCCCTTGAGCCCAGGGGTTCAAGGCTATAGAGCACAATGATGGCACCTGTGAATTGCCATGTACTCCAGCCTGGGCAATGTAGCAAGATCCCATCTCTAAACTGAAAACAAACAAAAAGAAGATAGTTGAACTAGAGAGAGAGATCAGAGACTACATATCGAGCATGTCAGGTAATTGACAACAGGGTTATCAATTCACTAAGTTCACTAAAACAATAGAGGTTTCACTGCTTTGCTGAATATTTAGCTGGGCCCTTTGAGTACACCGTCCCTGTTGTTCCAGCAGGAGCAGTGCCACTCCAAAGGCTCGGCTGTGGGTCCTGCTGCTGAGCTTTCCCCAGTGCCCAGCTTTCATTTGCTCCCACCCTGGCCTGGTCTCCCTCTGCATCTGTATAGTCTTCACTCGGCTAAGCTCTGTGCCTTCCCTCAGTTCCATGCCCAGGGCTCCTTTCACAATCTTATGCCAGCCTCATCCCCCGTCCCTGGGCATGCCCTTCCCGCGTGCTCCTCAGGACTAGAGGGAGATTTCAGATCTGCTGTGGTCACCCCCATGTGGCACAGGCTTGGGGCTCCACCAACTCCCTCAATAAACTCCTCCCCCATCACCTCCTTCATTCTGTGAGGGAAACTCCATAGCAAGTGTGGCTCTGGGGTTGGAAAGGCTATGGAGTGAGAGTGAGGTAGGTGGATAGGGACCAATGCATTGGGACCAGTTTTGTAGCAGGCACATCATAGTCATTATTTATAATCCCTGCAACACACGTAAGTTAAATATTAACTCTGTGTTAAGGATGGAAAAGGTAGTGTTCTAAGACATTCTGTAATTCACCCACAGGCAGGTGGCTAATACATTCAAGAGCCAGAAGCGAAACAGGAGTCTGTCTCACAGGCCATGCCATTTCCTCAATGCCAGGCTGCTACCAATTTTCTTCCTGCCCTATTTTCCACTGTTTAATTACATAAAGCCTCTGCTGTTGCCTCCCATTCTCTCCCTGTGCCCTCACTGCATCTGGAGTGCTTGTCTCTGGTTTGCTGCCAAGTCACAGCCCATGATTTTACACCAACCTGTGGTTCCCCACTCAAGGCCGCTCACTTCTCGGCTACACAGTGAATAGCCGGCTCTTTCCTTTCTACCAGATTTCACAGACTCAGCCACAGCCTTCCCACATATTCCCATTCTTCAACCTTCTTCCACCAAACCCCTGCAGCTGTGCCTGAGCACTGGCAGGCTTCCCAGCAGAGCTCCCACTCAGTGGAAAGGCACACACAGCCCACTCATCTGCGTGACTTCCCTTAAGGGAAGTGGGCATACATTCATTATCAATAGGATCCAAAGCCTGATACCATGCCTGAAACACAGTCACATGACTGATGCTCAGTAAAGGTTGGTTGCTGCAAGAAAAGAAGGCAGGAAAGGAAGGAGGGAGGGAAGAGGAAACGTGGGGCTGGAGTTGCTGTGGGGTATTTAGAAGATGGCTCTGTGATGAGGTTTTCATCAGAAAGTAACAGTGCTCTCCTCTTCCCAGGCTCAATGCCTCTCTTCCTTGCTATATCAGGGAGATTGAAATTTGGCTGACACATAACAGCAGAACCATACCAGGGACTACGACTATGAAAATATTTCTGTGTTAGATTGTAAATGGTTGTCACCCAACAAGTTCTCCAAGCGTGCCCCTAGCCCATCCCAGCTCCTCCCTGGACACCCCCTGGTCCTCTCTGTGATACTGGAAGTAGATGAAGGAGTGATGCTTGTCACAGCAGGTAGGCTCTGGATGCTTTAATTGCTAGGTGTTTAACTGCACCAAGTGCAAAACGTTAAAATATCTCCACACTCAAAGCTACCAAGTTTTGAATACCTAATCCTGGAAGTCCCATGAATTCCCAACTCTCCCTCTGCCCTGCCCCACCACGCACTGGAGAGTTGCTGCCTCTTGGCTCAAGGCTCTTAAGCCACTGCAGGCAGTCAACATAAACAAAACCATGAGGATTGTACCTGAGCTCATCCCAAACGAAACGAGTGGCGTAGCTGCCTACCTGTGCTTTGATTACAGAACATAAATTAGATCCAAGATGGGAAAACCTTTGGTGTCTGTAAACTTGGCTTCTCGGTGGAAATCTTACGAAAAAATGTTAGACCTTCCCGATTTCCTGTTAAGACTAGAGGTGAAGACAAAGGTTTGTGTGTTTCCAGTCCCTCATGTCCCCGCCTTCCCCATCCCACCTCCCCAAAGGCAAGTAATTATCATTTCTAATGTGATCCTGTGGAAATGTATTAATTACAGCCTCAGAGCCCTAGAGATCCTCAGCCTTTATTATGTTCCAGTGAATTTACTTGGAGTCAATTGGGGTCTTCCCCAAGGGCGACAAAGTGGCTAAGATACATCTGCACTGATGGCAACTTACGTTGTCTCAACACTACCTCATGGCTTTACATGCCGAGAAGTCCACTTTAATGAACACCTGCTATCTTCTCCATGCAAGAAATTGTTTCCAGGAGTGGGAGGACAGCACTCACAGCATTTCCCCTGCCTACACTTAATTCATTTTCACCCCTTCTCTCCCTCCTGCTAAGAAAGGACCCCAAGATGCTGAAATGTGCCAAACTCTGGCCCAGTTGGTGGTGGCATGACTCGGAGACACCGATGATTCCAGGGGCTTGTGGATTTCTCTGGAGGTCACCTCATTCATCCTCCTGCCTCCAGGCCAGGAATCATATCAAACTCATCCCAGACTGGCATGACAGAGACTAAATGGACAAATGAGCTCAGGACCTGGAATAAATTAGTCTGAGATGAAAGGAAACTGTGTTCTGAGTAAGAGAGAATGGCAACTGGAACAGATAAAACAGACCAGCCTTCCAACACCGACTTGCCCCAGCCTCCAGCATCATTATAACCTTGGCAAGGGTGGGAGCAGTGTTCAGAATACTTGAAATATTTGAACAGGGCAAAAAACTAATATTTTTAATTTAAATTCAGAATTTATTTGATTCAAAATCGTTTTTAGGAAGTGGAATTCCATGGCCACTATGAAGAAGGTCTAGGGGTATGGGCTGGCTTGGGTGGGAAGCAGGAGGGGTGGGTTCTGAGGTGAATCCTGCAGTGCCAGCACCCGAGAGGGGCATGCCCCATTGCCTCCTCAGGTTTGCCAATCTCCTGCACATAGGACCTCTGTGCTCTAGGGTCTGTTGCTGAGATCTTCACATTGCTTGTTCCTGTGCCTTATTTGGTTCTCTGCTCAAATATTATTTTCTTAGGGAGGCCTTCCCTGGCTATCTTCCCAGGGTACCTCTTAGGACTTAGGAGAGCACACACTGAAGACGTGGTCCATACTGGGAAGACAGACCCAGGGAAGACCACACAGCCTTGCAAATGGGCTTGGAGCCACACAGTCAGGAAATTCTCGGGTCCTGAGTATATGCGAAGTGGTTTTGAAGGGGGCGCTTCTCACTGTATGGGTAGGGGCATGGCTGGAAGGCAGTTGGAACAAACACACAGCTCCTCTGGCAGGGATCAAGAAGTAGTTGTGGTGCTGACTCCTCTCCTCAAGGCCACATCAGGGTTGCCAGGGGGCCTCTGCTCCAGTCATCCCTCATTCCACAGAAAAGAAAGGAGGAAGTGGGGACTAAAATAGGAGACTGCCTGCTGAGTTAGACTCATTTCAGGAGGAGTTTTCTGGAAGCCCCACCTGATAACTTCTATCTACATATTACTGTCCAGGACTTAGTAACACAGCCACCCCTCTCTTAATGGGAGTCTGGGAACAGTAATTTTATTTGCTGGACACATTCCCCCATCTCCCTACACAGGAGGGGTCTATTGAAGAGGGAAAGAGGAAGACAGATTTTGCAGAGGCAAGCAGTAGTCTCTGCCCGCTTCCTTCTACTTCTTCTGGTCCTTTCAATATAGGAGGAAAAGGCTGAGCTTGAACTTGAGGGTAAATGAGGAAGAAATGCTAGTGGGAGGTGAGCCTGCCAATCCAGGAAAAAGGAGGTCACATCAAATGCTGACGCCATGCTCAGAGTCAGAGGCACTCCAGGCTTGGCTCATGAAGCTTCAGGTAGATGCATAGCTCTTGTGCTGTGAGCTCACTGTGTCAAGGACTTTTATATACAGTTGACTCCTGAACAACATGGAAGTTAGGGGTGTCAATTCCTTGCATAGTTGAAAATCTGTGTATCACTTTGGACTTCCCCAAAACATAACTAACAGCCTACTGTTGACCAGAAGCCTTACTGATAACATGAAACGTTGATTAACAGGGTACTTGATATAATTTCAGTTTTCTTAAATTTATTGAGACTTGTTTTGTGGCCAATTACACAGTCTATCTTGGAGAATGTTCCATATGTTGATGAAAAGAATGTATATTCCCAAGTTATTGGGTAGAATGTTCTGTAAATATCTGTTAATTCCATTTGTTCTAGGGTCTAGATTAATTCCATTGTTTGTTTGTTGACTTTCTGCCTTGATGACTGGTCTAATGTTATCAGTGGAGTACTAAAGTCCCCCAGTATTATTGTGTTGCTATCGATCTCATTTCTTAGGTCTAGTAATGATTGTTTTATAAATTTGGGACCTCCAGTGTTGAGTATACATGTATTTATGATTGTGATATTTTCCTGTTAAACTAATTCTTTTATCATTATATAATGCCACTCTTTGTCTTCTTTATCTGTTGCTGCTTCAAAGTCTGTTTTGTCTGTGATCAAAATAGCTACTCCTCCTCACTTTTGTTTTCCATTTGCATGGAGTATCTTTTTTCACTCTTTTACTTTAAGTTTATGTGAGTCTTTATGTGTTAGGTGACTCTCTTGAAGACAGCAAATACTTGGTTGGTGGTTATTTTTCTATTTTACCATTCTGTATCTTTTAAGTGGAGCATTTAGGCCATTTACATTCAGTGTTGGTATTGAGATGTGAGGTACTTACTGTTTTATTCATCTTGCTACTTGTTGCCTGAATATTTTGGGTTTTTTTTTCATTGTGTTATTGCTTTATAGGCCCTGTGAGATGCTTTAATAAGGTTGTATTTTGGTATATTTCAAAGTTTTGTGTTAAGATTTCAAACTCTTATCATTTCTGATAGTCCTGGTTTGGTTGTGGTGAATTCTCTCAGCATTTGTTTGTCTGAAAAAGACTTTATCTCTCCTTCATTTATGAAGCTTCATTTTGCTGAATACACAATTCTTGGCTGACAATTATTTTGCTTTAGGAGGCTGAAAATAGGACCCCAATTCCTTCTGGCTTGTAGAATTTCTGCTGAGAAATCTGCTATTAATCTAATAGGTTTTCCTTTATAGGTTACCTGATGCACTTGCCTCACAGCTCTTGATATTCTTTCCTTCATCTTGACTTTTGATAATCTGATGACTCTGGGCTTAGGAGATGATTATTTTTGTAATAAATTTCCCAGGTGTTCTTTAAGCTTCTTGTATTTGGATGTCTAGACCTCTAGTGACGCCAGGGAAGTTTTCCTCAATTATTCCCTCAAATCAGTTTTCCAGACTTTCAGATTTCTCTTCTTCCTCAGTAACACCAATTATTCTTAGGTTTGGCTGTTTAACATAATCCCAAATTTCTTGGAGACTTGGCTCATTTTTTACATCTTTTTTCTTTGTCTGAGTGGGTTAATTTGAAAGCCCTGTCTGAGCTCTATAGTTCTTTCTTACTTGTTCTAGTCTATTATTGATAATTTCCAGTGCCTTTTGTATTCTCTAAGTGTGCTTTTTATTTACAGAAGTTGTGATTGTTTTTTCTTTATGTTACCTATTTCTTTGTAGAATTTTTAAATCAATATTCTATATTGTTTTAAATTTCTTTAAGTTGTTTTTCACCTTTCTCTGGTATCTCCTTTAGTAGCTTAGTAATTAACCTTCTGAATTCTTTATCTGGCAATTCAGAGATTTTTTTCTTGATTTGGTTCCATTGATGGGGAGCTGGTGTGGTCTTTTGGGGGTGTTATAGAACCTTGTTTTTGCCATATTACCAGAATTACCTTCCCGATTCCTTCAAAATTATATCAAGTATCCTCTCAGACAACAATAGAATAAAACTAAAAATTAACTCCAATAGGAACCCTCAAAACTTACAAGTATACGGAAATTAAATAATCTGCTCCTGAAGGATCTTTGGGTCAAAGATAAAATCAAGATGGAAATTTAAAAAATTATTTGGACTGAATAATAATAGCGACACAACTTACCCAAACCTCTAGGAAGCAACAAAAGTGCTGCTAAGATGAAAGTTCATAGCATTGCCGGGTGCTGTGGCTCACGCCTGTAATCCCAGCTCTTAGGGACACAGAGGCGGGAGGATAGCTTGACCCCAGGAGTTTGAGACCTGCCCGGGCAATATAGCAAGATCCCGTTCTCCACAAAAAGGAAAAAAAAAAAACAAAAAGAGAAAAAAGAAGAAAAAGAAAGTTCATAGCATTAAATGCCTACATAAAAATCTGAAAGGGAAAAAACAGACAATCAAGGTCACACCTCAAGGAACTATAGAAACAGGAACAAACCAAACCCAAGCTCAGCAGAAGAAAAGAAATAACAAAGATCAGAAAAGAAGTAAATGGAATTCAAACAAACAAACAAAAAATAATTCAAAAGATAAATGAAACAAAAAGCTGGTTCTTTGAAAAGATAAACAAAATTGGTAGACCATTAGCAAGATTAACTAAGAAAAGAGAGAAGATCAAAATAAGCTCGATTAGAAATGAAACAGGAGATATTACAATCAATACCACAGAAATACAAGGATCATTCAAGGCTAGTATGAACACCTTTATGCACACAAACTAGAAAATCAAGAGGAGATGGATTAATTCCTGGGCATACACTACCTTCCTAGATTAAATTAGGAAGAAATAGAAACTCTGAACAGACCAATAACACATAGAGAGATTGAAACAGTAATTTAAAAATAACCAAGAAAAAAGAGTTCAGGACAAGATGGATTCACAGCTGAATTCTATAAGGCATTCAATGAACAGGTACCAATCTTACTGAAACTATTTCAAAAGATAGAAAGAGGGAATTCTCCCTAAATTAGTCTATGAAGTCAGTATCACCCTAATACAAAAACCAGGAAAGAACATAACAAAAAAAGAAAACTACAGACCAATATTCCTGATGAACATAAATGTAGAAATCCTCAACAAAATACTAGCTAACTGAATCCAACAGCATATCAAAAAGATAATACACCATGATCAAGTGGGTTTCATGCAAGGGATGCAGGGATGGTTTAACACATCCAAATCAATAAACACGATACATTACATAAACAGAATTAAAAATCATATGATCATTTCAATAGATGCAGAAAAAGCACTTGATAAAATCCAGCATCCCTTTATGATTAAAATCCTCAGCACAATTGGCATAGAAGGGACATACCTCAAGGTAATAAAAGCCATTTACGACAAATCTACAGCCAATATACTGGAAGTGGAAAAGTTGAAAGAATTACCCCTGAGAACTGGAATAAGACAAGGATGCCCACTTTCACCACCACTATTCAACATTTTACTGGAAGTCCTAGACACAGCAATGAGACAAGAGAGAGAAATAAAGGGCATGCAAATAGGTAAAAAGGAAGTCAAACTATTGTTATTTGCCAATGATATAATCATATACCTAGAAAACCCTAAAGACATCCAAAAAGCTTCTAGATCTGATAAATAAATTTAGTAAAAGTTCAGGATAAAAAATCAATGTACTGAAATCAGTAGCACTGCTATACACCAACAGCAATTAAGCTGAGAATCAAATTAAGAACTCAACCCATTTTCCAAACAATAAGATACTTAATACTTAGGACTATGCCTAATAAAGGAGGTGAAAGATCTCTACAAGAAAAACTACAAAACACTACTGAAAGAAATCATAGCTGACACAAACAAATGGAAACACATCTCTTGCTCATGGCTTGGTAAAATCAGTATTGTGAAAATGATCATACTGTCAAAAGCAATCTATAAAACCAACACAATTCTCATCAAAATATTATCATCATTCTTCACAGAACTAGAAAAAACAATCCTAAAATTTGTATGGAACTGAAGAAGAGCCAACATAACCAAAGAGAGACTAAGCAAAAATAACAAATCTAGAGGCATCACATTATCAACTTCAAACTATACTACAAGGCCATAGTTACCAAAACAGCATGGTACTAGTATAAACATAGGCATGTAGACCAAGGAAACAGAATAAAGAACCCAGAAATAAAGCCAAATATGTACAGCCAACTGATCTGTAACAAAGTAAAAACATAAAATGGGGAAAGGACACCCTATTCAACAAACGGTGTTGAGATAATTGGCAAGCCACAAGGAGAAGAATGAAGCTGGATCCTCATCTATTACCTTACACAAAAATCAACTGAAGATACATCAAAGACTTAAATCTATGACCTGAAGTCATAAAAATTCTAGAAGATAACATTGGAAAAACTCTTCTAGACCTTGACTTAGGCAGAGTTTATGGCCAAGAACCCAAAAGCAAATGCAATAAAAACAAAGACACACAGATGGGACCTAATTAAATTAAAAAGCTTCTGTACAGAAAAGGAAATAATTAGCAGAGTAAACAGACACCCCACACAGTGAGAGAAAATATTCACAAACTATGCATCTGACAAAAGACTAATTTCTAGAATCCACAAGGAACTCAAACAAATCAGCAAGAAAAAACAAATAATCCCATTAAAAAGTGGGCAAAGGACATGAAAAGACATTTCTCAAAAGAAGAAATACAGATGGCCAACAAGCATATGAAAAAATGTTCAACCTTCCTAATCATCAGGAAAATGCAAATTAAAACCACAATGAGGTATCACCTTACTTCTGCAATGCAATAATGGCTATAATTTAAAAATATAAAAATAACAGATATTGGTGCAGATGTGGTGAATAGGGAGCAGAAAATATAAACTAGTACAATAAGTGTGGAAAACAGTATGGAAATTCCTTAAAGAACTAAAGGTAGAATGACCATTCAATCCAGCAATCCAACTCCTGGGCATCTACTCAGAGGAAAAGAAGTATTATATGAAAAAGACACATGCACACACACGTTTATAGCATCACAATTCACAATTAAAAAACTATGGGACCAGCCTAAATGTCCATCAACCAATAAGTGGATAAAGAAAATGTGGCATATATTTATGTATTAATGTATACCTTGGAATACTACTCAGCCATAAAAAGAAATGAAATAAGGCATTTGCAGCAAACTGGATGGAGTTGGAGACCATGATTCTAAGTGAAGTAACTCAGGAATAGAAAAACCAAACATCCTATGGTCTCATTTATGAGTGGGAGCTAAGCTATGAGGATGCAAATTCATAAGAATGATATCATGGATTTTGGGGACTTGAGGAAAAAGGTGAGAGTTGGCTGAGGGATAAACTACACATTAGGTACAGTGTACTTTGCTCACAGGTGACAGGTACACCAAAATCTCAGAAATCACATCTAACGAACTTTTCCATGCAACGAAACACCACTTGTTCTCCCAAAACTATTGAAATAAAAATAATTAAAAATTTAAAAAGTCAATAGTGCCAAAAAAGTTAACACACATTTTGTATATGTATCATATACTGTATTTTACCATGAAATAAGCCAGAGAAAAAGAAAATGCTATTAAGAAAATCATAAGAAAAATATATTTACTATTCATTAAGTGGAAGCGGGTCAGCATAAACCTTATCATCCTTGTCATCTTTAAGTTGGGTAGGCTGAGAAGGAGGAGAAAGAGGAGGGGTTAGTCTTGCTGTCTCAGGGGTGACAGAGGCAGAGAAAATAAATGGATCTGTGCAATTCAATATTGTTCAAGGGCCATGATTTCATTTAATCCTAATAATGATGCCATGAGGTAAGTTTTATGGTTTTCATTTTACGGATAAAGAAATAGAGGCTGTCCAGTGTCTTGCTGAAGGTAAAACGTAGTGCAGTCTGTCCTTTTTCCTGTCTGTCTCTGATTCCAAAACCCATATTCTCGTGTTGCCCATGCAACAGCCTCTGTCCAACTGTGCAATGGATGGGGTCTGCAGTCCCTAGAATCTTCAGTTCTCTTTCTGTTTTTTTTTTTTCCCTTTTCCCCCACTCCATCCCATTCCATCCCGTTCCTTTCCTCGGCAGACTTTTTCGTGGCCTGTGTTCCATGGATCCTGGAAATTTGGGTTGGAAGTGTCTCTTTCCCAGGTCCAGTGTGTTTCCCTAGTCTATTCACTCTCTGGAGTAAAAGTTCCATTGTCTTTCTTCTCCCCTCAAGCCCTCAGCACCTCCTCCCTCACCATGACTCTCTTTCACTGAGGGAGTGGGAGCCATGGTGAATAACCTCTCCCCTCTCTGGGCCCGGATCCTCCAGCCCGTCTGCCCTGCACAGCCTGCCCTCCTGTCTCTCTCCACGGTCACATCTGTGCCCCTCCCTGACATCAGATTCCATATCCTTCTTCTCTGGGAGGCAGCCACCTCTCTTCTCCTGCATCACTAGGTTCCTCTGCCTCTTGGATCATTCCCATCAGCATACAAGAAAACCTAATATCTCCCATATTTGAATAAAAATGTAAGAAACCTTCTTATTCTAATTATTACCCCATTTATCTGCTCCTCTTTACAGTAAAATTCACCCACAGAGTTTTAAATTGTAATTTCACTGGGAAGAATTTTTCTCCTATGTTCTCTTGAACTCTCACCCATCAGGCATTCATCCCCACTACTTCCTCTAAACAGCTCTTGTCAAGGTTAGAAGCCACCGTCTGAGTGAATAACCAGCGGCATGGCAGGTGGGACAGCTGGTCACCCTTTCTGCCTTCCCGATACACTTTCTTCATTTGGCCACCAAGGCATCCCTCTCTCTTGGTTCTTCTTCCTCACTGATTGTTCCTGCACTATCTCTTTTCCTAGTTTTTTCTAATTTGCCCCAGGGCTTATTCCTTGGATCTTTTCTCTCCCTACCTTTACTCCATTATTTCTCATCCAGTTTCAGGGTTTTAAACACAAACTCCAGATTTGAAATCTGTCTACTGGACATTCTATGAATATCTACTTTGATCTCAAATTTAATGTGTCCCAAACCAAATTCCTCCCACAGGATTCCTATCACAGTAAATGGCCACTCTGATTTCCAATTGCTTAGTTCAAAAACCTTTAATTGTCTCAACCCTGTAATGCCTTTCTCAGTCCAGGGGTCAGTCTTTCGTCCAAGTGCCAGACAAAGCTAAAAAGGCCACCCACGGTTTTCCCCATGTTTGTTGATGGAAACTCCATCCTTTCAGTTGCTCAGATCAAAACCTTTTGCATCATCCTTACCTCCTGTTTTTCTTTATACTCTGCATTTTTCTCTTTAGCAAATTCTGTAAGCTCTATTTTCAAAAAATATCCAGAATTTGATTTTTTATTATTTTTTGATTTTTTATCAACAGTACCCTGCCTAAGCCCTTGCTATCTCTGCAGGACTGTAACAGCCGCCTCCTGGCCTCCTTGCTTGTCCTTGCCCCTTACAGACCATTCTCTGTGTTCTCCTCCTGGCAGCCAGGGTGGCCATCGGAACGTGGAAGCTCCCATGCTGCACCCCTGCTCATAACCACAGAGGGGTTCCCTCATTGTTCAAAGGGAAGAACAACAGTCTTACCACCCGATCTGGACTCCAACTTCCTCTCTGACTTTGGGTGATATTCAAAATCCTAAACAGCACAAAATGGTATGACCGGGACACCAAGCAGCTCAAAACCGGTGCCCACTACAGGTCATGAGGAGGGTTCTGAAGCATTCCAGCTCTGCCAGGCGTGACCACGGGGGAGCGTGGAAACAACGCAAACCGTTTTTCCTCTGCTCTCACACCACAGCAATCAACACAAAGACTTCTGTGACCACATGTGTGGGGGTTTCTCAAGGTTGAGGGCTCAGTCCCCATGACTGTCTCCTTTTCGTACACATCACAAGTGCTGGCCTCTGTCCCCAACTTCTGACCTAGCAGTTTCAAGTTGGGATTCCCTACCCGCTCTTTCAGTTGGATTAATTTTCTAGAGTGGCTCACAGAACTCAGGGAAACACTTATATTTACCAGTTTATTATAAAGAATATTACAGTCCGGGCACTTGTAATCCCAGCACTTTGGAAAGCCAAGGCAGGCAGATTACCTGAGGTCAAGAGTTCAAGATCAGGCTGGCCAATGTGGTGAACCCCCGTCTGTACTAAAAATACAAAAATTAGCCAGGCGTGGTGACAGGCACCTGTAATTCCAGCTATTCAGGAGGTTGAGGCAGGAGAATCGCTTGAATCTGGGAGGTGGAGGTTGCAGTGAGCCAAGATCGCGCCACTGCACTCCAGCCTGGACACCAAGAGCAAAACTCTGTCTCAAAAAAAAAAAAAAAAAAAAAAAAAAAGAAAAAGGGATATTACAAAGGATGCAGATGAAAAGATGCATAGGGTGAGGGATGGGGAAGCAGCACAGAGCTTCCATGCCCTTTCTGGATGCCACCTTCCAGGGAACCTCTGTGTATTCAACCATCTGGATGTTCCCAGAAGCCAGTCCTTTTTTGGGTTTTTTTAAGGGAGGTTTCAGTATGTAGACATGGTTGACTAAACCACTGGCCATTGGTGGTCAACCAAACCTTCAGCCCCTCTCCCCTTCCAAGAGGTTAAAAAGTGGGGCTGAAAGTCTCCAAACTCTAGTCCTGCCTTGGTCTTTCCTGTGATCAGCCCTCAACCTGAAGCTGCCCCAGGGCTGCCAGCCCTCAGTCAACTCATTCGTATTCAAAAAGACGTCACGTTGGATATTCCAAGGATGTTAGGGGTGGTATGCCAGGAACTGGGATGAAGACCAAATATATGTTTCACAATATCACGTCCTATAGCTGTGGGATATGAGGAGTCTAAGATGGGGGCATGTGAGGGCTCAGAAGAGTGGCTGTCTTCCAGCCAGTGTGGAAATTTGTCAGTGGTGCAACCGTCAATGCTCTCACATAGGTGCACCCTGGCTGGACGCCAGCCTTGCTGCTACCAGCTTCCTCCTTGTTTGCTCACTCCTGCTCCGCTGGCTTCCGTACTGTCATTTGGCAGGTGTTCTTCTGTGTGGGAGGCTCCTCTCCCATTAGGCTTTTCCCCCACCCCTGAGGATCTCTGCTTAAGTTTCACCTCCCTCAGAAGAGCCCATAGTGGCCACTAAAGCATTCCTAATACTGATATCTTCCCTATGGGCAGTGTTCTTCAGAGGTCTACCAACAACCTGGCATACTGTGTATTTACTTGCTTATTTTTTGTTCCCTGTCTTTCCCTCTTAGAATGTGAATTTCAAGGGGAAAGGGATTTGCTTTTCCTTCTGCATCTCCAGTGCCTGCACCTAATAAACACTCATATACATTATTGAATTAATTATAGATAAATGAGCACTTTGTCATTAAGTAAAGCACTAAAAAATTCGTGCCATCCATCTCTCTCCTAAAGCTACTGTTTAGAATAAAGGAGAACTTTTGGAGAGCCAGAGCTACCCAAAGATGGAATGTGCTGTTTCACAGAGCCAGTGTGCTCTCACTTCTGGGAATTTGTGCATTATTTTGGGAAATCTGGGCTCCTTTAACCTGGGATTCACCATATGCAACATACTTCACCATGGCCTATGTGTTCTCTTCTGAAAGATGGGGTACTAGCACCCATGCCACAGGGTTGTGGCAACCCTGTACACAAAGTGCTTGTCACAATACCCAGTACATATTAGGTGCATAATAAGTCCTGATTTCCTCCCCCACACCTTATCTCACCCCAGCAGGCATTTGGTGGCCCTCAGATGGACATATGGCTTCAAGGACTCAAGAGTAGGTGTGGGACATAGAGTTAGGCAAGGGTTGGAGAAGGGGGTAGAGGCAGGGATTGGTGCCATTGCTCCTGCTGGGATGGCTCCCAGGCCTGCCGAGTTGGAGGGCACAGAGCAGACCCCATCTGTGCCACCAGCCCTTCTGTGATGCTCTGGGAGTAGTGACAAGTGCTAACCCAAATCATGCATATTCAAAGCCCGGTCTGGTTCCCTGGCACAACAGGCCAGAGCAAGAAAGCAGGTAACAGCTTGCCTCCTTGAGTAGTGTTCTGAGAAACTGGGCCTTTCAGGTCTGAACTAATAGGGCAGGATGTGACCACAAGAATATATGACATCGTCCTTTTTTAAAAAAAAAATGAGATGGACTATCTCTAAATCCAGAATTCATATCCAAAAGTTGGTGACTCCCCAAGCATCTTAGAATAAAATTCAGAGGGCCCCAAAATTAAAATGGTTAAAAAAAAAACCCTTTATTTTTACTAATCTCTAACTTAAGTATAGTATATACTTCTATTTTGAATATAGGCAACAAGTCACATTATGATTTGGGGCACTGGTGTCTTTGTTAGCAGTAGAATTTGGAGACAGTTCCATATCATATTCTAGTTGTTGCTGATATTTCAAAATATCATTCATACTCATCATTACTTTGAAATAATGAAATTGTAGAGAATCATTGCAATATTTTGTTATCTAATACATTACTAAATAGGTTTTTCATCATACTTTGCTGTTATAGTGACAACTGTGTTTTGATGTCATTGGTTTCATTTTTAATCCTGTGTGTGTGAATATATTCCATATATTTTAAAAACATCATTTTAAGAAGGGTCTTTGGACTTCAACATACTGCCAGAGTGATCCATGGCTCAAAACCGTTCTCTAAACCATCTCAAAGAGACAGGCAGATGTTTGCTGTGCTGTGTGTACATGTGTATACTGTACACACAGGTAGATGTGCTTGTTTTCAGACCGAGAAACAAACCCTGAATCTAATTTCAGGAACACTCTCCTCCATGTCAAACTTTGATCCTTTCTTCCCGCCGCAAACTAGGTTGCCTGGTGTCAGCGGACCTGGAGGATAACTCTGCTGCCCATTGTGCCCTAGTGTCCCCAGACTGCGGTGACGTCGCTGGCTCCTTCCCCAGCTGCCTGGCTGGGCCAGTGGACTCCTTCTCCCTGGGCCTATCTCTCCGGTGCTGTCATCATCCATTCACCAGGATCACACTGGCACTGATTATCCCCCTGAGCTTGCTCATCTTTCCCCATCTGTTGCACAGAAGGGCTGAGCTTCTTTTTTGATCCAAGAACTTCACTCTACTTAGAAAAACAAAATATGGCACCCTCAGTAGAAAACTGGTCAATTGTTAGGTCCCTATATAAAGAGGTGGGTGTTTCTGAAGAGCCCAGAAAGCTTCACTGATGTCTGTCTCCAGGTTGTCCCTCTCCATCCCTGCTTCCCTGATCACACTGACAGAACTGCTCAATCTGAAGCCACTTGAGAAGCCACCTTGGCTGTTTTTTGTTTGTTTGTTTGTTTGTTTGTTTTGTCATTTCAATCAGATGGGTTGGATCAGCGGAGATAAGAGACAAAAATGGCAGAGTGGAATGATGTCCAGAGCTAATCATGAATACCTGTGATATGGAGTTACAGAAGAGCAGAAAGATCCCTCACCTGCTTCCACCTCTAATGGTTTCACTGTACAGGCAGGGAACAAGTGATGAAAACACAGACATATAAGGAGCTCACACCATCCTTGGCCCTGGAGATACAATGATGAGCAAGATGATGTCTCTGCTCAGACTCTGAAGGGGAGTGTGAAACATAAACAAATGAAAAGAGAACAACATAAGAGAGTATGTTAATGACAACTTTGTAGCTGAATTAACAGAATCCAATTCAGGCTAGTTCAAGAAAACATAATTCATTGACCTATTAATTAACTGTAATATATAGATTAGCTTTCACTGGATTTTGCTTCAGTAACAACATTCTCTCCCCAAAATCTCAGTATCTTACATTTATGAAGGTTTATTTCTTACTCATGATACCTGTCATTCACAGGGTAGGAAGGTGGCCGTTCTCCTCTATGTCAGTCTTCACTTCTGAGTCAGGTTAATGGAATCATCTCTCTGTTGTAGAAGAGGATAAAAGGCAGTTCTGAAAGCACACACTCATTCTTCCAGTTCCTGCTCAGCGGCAGCGTATATCACTTCAGCTGACAATGGCCAAATGTTTACAACGGTTTCCATGGGCCAAACCAGTCATATGGTCAAATCCAGTAGTAACTGTAGTGAGAGGAATTAGCAATGGACCCAGTCTCAGTTTCCTGATGTGTAAAGTCTGTGGGGCATTAACCAGTCTCTTAGTTCTCTTCCATTCTATGGCTCTGATTTTAAACTGTTTTTGCCTACCTCTAAATCAATCAAGATGTTTTGGTTACAAGTCACACAAAAATCCTGACTCAGGAATTTTAAACAATAAGGGGATTTATTTTCTGATCTGGGAAGCTGCAGGCAGAGTCAGCTTAGTTTGTGGGGACCCTGGTCCCTCTCCTTGTTATTCTCCTGGCTCTGATCTCTTCCACTGGCTGGCTGCTTCTTTAGGCTGATGCCTCTTTGGTTAGAAGTTGGCTGCAGTCCTTCCAGGCATCCTCTCCAGACACAACAACGTCCAAAGGAAGAATATGGTATCTCTTGTCAAGAATGAAGAAAATATCATGGTCTCTTCTGAAGAATAAGCCGTCTGAAGGTGAATAGCTGAACAATGTCAGGTTCTTTTAGGAGGGTCAAAGGAGAAATGACTGTTGGATAGGCGTTAAACAAGCTTTGCTTACAGTTCCCATTTAGAAGTGTAAATTAGTTCAACCATTGTGAAAGACAATATAGTGATTTCTCAAGGATCTAGAAATAGAAATTCCATTTGACCCAGCAATCCCATTACTGGGTATATACCCAAAGAACTATAAATCATTCTACTATAAAGACACATGCACACGTATGTTCATTGCAGCCCTGTGTACAATAGCAAAGACCTGGAACCAACCCATATGCCCATCAATGATAGACCGGACAAAGAAAATGTGGTACATATATACCATGGAATACTATGCAGACATAAAAAAAATGATGAGTTCATGTTCTTTATAGGGACTTGGATGCATCTGGAAACCATCATTCTCAGCAAACTGACACAAGAACAGAAAGCCAAACACTGAATGTTCTCACTCATAGGTAGGTGTTGAACAATGAGAACACGTGGACTCAGGGAGAGGAGCATCGCACACTGGGGGCAGTTGGGGTGGGGTAGGGGAGAGACAGCAGGGGAGGGGGAGGGTGGGGAGGGACAACATGGAGAGAAATGCCAGATGTAGTATGCACCTAAAGTAAAATAATAAATAAAGAAAGAAAGAAAAAAGAAAAAAGAACTAACTCTTCCTAAGACATCTCCCACCCGTGGTTCTTTTTGCTACCTGGCTAGCAGAGGTGCAGAATGTGATATTTCTCTAGCAGAACTCTAAGAGTACTGGCAAGATACCGCCAGCATGAAAATGACATACTTCTTCCACATGTGACTCTACAAATAGAAAATAAGATGAATCCTAGGCTTTGTGAGTTTCATTTATTTTTGAGTTTTTCAGTAAAGAGTCAATCAGGGAGCATTCACAGGCTCCAAAGGATGACTATTTCTTAGAGGATCAGAGAGCCTGGCCCAGTGGTCTAAGAGATAAATGACTTGTCCATTTTATGCTTTTCAATGTAGATATGATAAAGAAGGAGAAAAGGACAGAAAGGCCCAGCTGGGGTCCTTTGACCTTCTTCTCAAACCTAGTTCCTAGGATTAGACTCTCCACTCCAGGCTGGAATTCCATCCCAGAAAGAGGCTCTTTTCTTTGGAATAATCTCACACAGCAAACTACTGCTTCTCTCTTTATTAATCTACAGCCTCAGGAAAAAAATGTCAAAATCACACCTGAAAATGCTTTAGATATTGGAATCATCATATGAAGCATAGAAAGAAAAGTTTGCTATGCTTAAAGAACTGAAAATTGGACTTTAAAAAATTAACAATACCAAAGATTATGAAAGTTCCAACTAGATTTAAAAAGTGAGTCAAATAAAACTTTTAGAAACTGAAAAATATAAAAATTAAAATTAAAACTCATTAGATGGATAAAACGGTAAAGTAGACAGCTGAGGAGGTAATTAGTGACTCAGAAGGCAGATTCAAAAACTTCTTCCAAAATGAAGCATAGAAAGACAAAAACAATTTAGGAAAGGTAGGTCAAAATTATGGAATAAGAAATTGTAATACTTATACTATAGGTTGAGCATCCCTAATTTGAGAATCCAAAATTTAAAATGTTCTGAAATCTGAAACTTTCTGAGTGCTGACGTGACACTCAAAGGAAATGTCCATTGGAGCATTTTGGATTTAAGATTTTAGGATTGGGATGCTCAATTCTGAAATTGTAACAATATAAATGTTCTGAAAACAAAACAAAAAAATTCCAAAATCCAAAATGCTCTTAGTCCCAGGAATTTAGGATAAGGGATACTCAAATGGTATTTTGAGGATGTTCTTACCTTTGAGGAATTGCATACCCAGCAATTACAGTCTAAGCTGTAGTTAATCCAATAAATCCCAACCATGGTAGAAGAATTCTTGCACATGTACATTATTAGAGACAGACAAAAATATTCATGGCATCAATGCTGAAATAGCAAAGACAACACCACCAAAACACCAAAACTAAAAAGCAATAGAAAAGCAGATAAATAAATTGTGATAGTTATTTTATATGTTTATATTATATATATATCACATTGTGATTATGTAATACTATCTAGAAGCGAAAATTAATGAACTACTATTGTACACATAAACATAAGCAAATTTGAAATAATATTAACCAAAAAGGAAGTCACAGAAAGATATATATGATATTTTTTCATCCATACAAAGTTCAAAAGCTTGAAAAATAGAATGATTTACTGTGTAGGAATATATGAATATGTGAAAGGCATAAAGAAAAGTGAAGAAACGATAGATAAAATTCAGGTTACCTTTAAAAGCTGAGGGAGAGTGATGGGATCAGGGAGAATCACACAGGGAGCTAATGTTCTACTATTTTAGCTTAGTAGTGGCTTTGTAAGTATTTCTTTTTTATTTTTATATCCTCATTATGTTAGAAATACCTTTGTATATACTCAATATGTGAAAATGTATGGAAAATATGTATCAAGCAAATATGTACCAAAAACCTAGCAAGGGTGTCAGTGTTATCAGACAAAATGGATTTTGAGGTAAATATTACCAAAAGGAACAAAGAAAGCTACTGTATAGAAGTAAAATAGTATCTGGTACTACAGACAATACAATGGCCCCTAACGTATAGGTACCTAATAATAAAGCCTTGAAGTATATAAATTTAAAAACTAAGACATAACTTACATGATTTCATTGTGTCCCCACTCAAATCTCATCTTGAATTATAGCTCCCATAATCCCCATGTGTTGTGGGAGGGACCCTGTGGGAGGTAATTGAATCATGGGAGTGGGTTTTTTCCATGCTATCCTCATGATAGTGAATAAGTCTCAAGAGACCAGATGGCTTTATAAGGGGAGATCCCCCTGCACACACTCTCTTGCCTGCCACCATGTAAGATGTGCCTTTGCTTCTCCTTCTCCTTCTGCTATTATTGTGAGGCCTCCTCAGCCATGAGGAACTATGAGTCCATTAAACCTCTTTTTCTTTATAAATTACCCAGTCTCAAGCATTTCTTGACAGCAGTATGAAAATGGACTAATACCATAACTATAGGAATAAGCGGGTAAATCATTTATTACAGTTGGTATTTTTAACATTTTCCTCTGTGAAACTAATCAATTAAACCAACACAAAGAAAAGAAAAGAAATGGTAGGTTTGAATTACACAATTAGTAAGACTGAACTAATACACATGTATTTCACACCTAATAAATATAGAATGCATATTCTTTTAAAGAAAACATGGAACATTCACAAAAGTCAACATTGAACTTGGGTGACAAAGGAGCCTCAATAAATTCCAAAGAGCCAACATCACCTGATAGACTATACTCTCTGACCATAATACCATAAAATTAGAAGTCGATAACAAAAGGATAACTTTAAGAAAATCCCATATGCCTGGAAACTAAAAACCATACTAATAAATAATGCTTGGTTAAAGAGGAAATCATAGGGAAAAATATGAAATACTTGGAATTGAACAAAATAAAAGCACTGTTACGTCAAAACTTATGGAATGCAACAAAATCATTTCCTTGAGAGAAATTTATGGCTTTAAGTGTATTTATCACTAAGCAAGAAAGAACAAAAACAAATGATCTAAGATTTCAGCTTGAGAAGTTAGAAAAAGAAAGGTTGAGTGAACCCAAATGACAAAGAAGGAGAAAATAAAAATGAGGGCAAAAGTGGAAAAACAAAACCCAACGTTGGTTTTATGAAGAAGTTTACATTTCTGATAAGTCTCTGGCAAGCCATTCAAACTTTAAGAAAAAAGGAAAATATGCAAATGAAAAAATACAAAATGAATTAAAAAAGACAACAGTTTTTAAAAACAATAAAAAGACTATCATAGATTGTTATAGAAAAAGATTTGAAAACTTAGGTATGATTAACAAAATCCTGATAAATAAAGCAAAACTGGCAGGAGAAAGTTAAATAAGTCATAATTTAAAAAAAATTATCGAGACAGGGTCTCACTCTGTTGCTGCCCAGGCTGCAGTGCAGTGGGGCAATCACAGTTCACTGCAGCCTCAACCTCCTGGGCTAAAGTGATCCTCCAACCCCAGTCTCTTGAGTAGTTGGGACTGCAGATGCATGCCACCATGCCTGGCTGACTTTTTGTGTTTTTTATAGAGATGGAGTTTTGCAATGTTGCCAGGCTGGTCTGGAACTCCTAGACTGAAGCAATCCACCCACTTTGGCCTCCCAAAGTGCTGAGATTACAGGCGTGAGCCACTATGCCCAGCCTTTTATTTAAAAAATTGAAATACTAAATGGTCCCCTAAATTCACACATTTCAACAAAGACCAAACTCAGAAAGTTTTATAGAAGAGAGTGCTATTAAACCTCAAACAATATATAAATAATCTATCTTATGCAAGTTGTTCCAGGAAAAAGAAGAGAGAAAGCTGCCCAACTTTTTATGAGGCTGCTATAACCCTGATTCCAAAGTCAGCAAATGATAGTTCAAATGACTCATTTCATTTTTGAACATGTATATGATTACTCTATCACAAAAACTATTTGTTAGCTGAACCCAGCTCCGTATTTTTAAATATCATGATTAAAGTGATTATTTCCAGGAAAGAGTAACAATATAAAAGTTATTTCAAAGTAATTCACAAAATTAGTGGACCAAAGGGAATAAAATATTATCTTTGATAGATGCAGAAAAAGTATTAAATAAATTTCAACAACTATTTAGAATAATCATAAAAATAGTGATAGTTCTCTCAAATACTAGTAATAAAAATCTATTTGATTAAGAATATATACTAAAATTCACAAAATTAATGGACTAAAGGAAATAAAATGATATGATTATCTTTGGCAAATGCAAAAGAAAAGTGTTAAATAAACTTCAACAACTTTTTAGAATAATCATAAAAATAGTAATAGTTCTCCCCAAAACTAGTAGTAGAAATCTCTTTACTTGATTAAGAATATATACCAAAATTCTACAATAAACATTCCCAAGAGGGAAAGTTTAGACAGGCTGTGTTTAAGCTGAGGTTCAGCATAAGGAATGCTTGTTATTGCTACTGTTTAACATGTACTGAAATTACTGGCCCATGCAATAAAACAACAACAAAAAGTATGAGAAACGACAATGGAAAGAGGAGACCAAAACTACACTGTCGGCTGGTGGTAGAATCAACCACAGAGAAACCAACGGAACCGTCAGTCAACCTGTGGGCACGAACAAGGGAGTTCACCAAGTCTTACAGATAGAAGGTCAATTAATAAAAAGCAGTAGTGTTATATAATCTCTGTAAAAATCTAATTAGAAATGTGTAGAAATAAGTGAGACACAACTAAAATAGCAACAAGAACTAGGATTAGCCTTTTAAAAAAGATGTGTAAGATCCTCATGTAGATATGTTAAAATTCAATTAAGTAAGAAAGACTTAAAATAAATAAAGAAATGTATTTCGTTCATGAATGTACAACCTGACGTTGTAAAGATGCCAACTCTCCCCAACGTAGTCTATAAATTCATTGCGATTTCAATTTAAATCTCATATGGATTTTTTAAGGAACACGACACATTTATTCCAAAACGTGTATCGAATAATATAGATCTAAAAATAGCTAATTAAATTTTGTAAAAGAAAAACCAACCAGGACAGTCATCTTACTCAATGGGAAAACAAGAAGTTTCTACAGATCCACAGTAATGTAGTAACAAAATCAGTGTGATAGATGGTGAGACCAGTGCAATAGAATTGAGTGATAAAAAAACTAATTATGTGAATATTATATATTCCTTACTTTGATTCACGTATATTAATCACTACAAAATCATGAAGATAAAAGGAATCATATTGAGAAAAATAAAATTATATACCTCCCTGACCAAAAATAAATGTTAACTTTGAATAGTGATCTATATATGAAAAGGAAAATCGTAATATTAATAACAGAAATAGAAGATGTATTTGTAACTTTGTCTTGGAAAGGGACTTACAGAGCAACACTCCGAAAATGCAAAGCACAAGGAAATAAAAAAATGACAGATTTAACTTTATCAGAATTTTTGTTTAACAAAAGATAGCACTGTCAAAGTTAACAAACCAGTAACAGATTGAGAGATATTTGCAAGAACCAAAAATAAGCAAGGTATTAGTGTCTGGAACGTTCAACAAACACTTGCAAATAAGCAACAAAAACATGGCAACCCAATGAAATAATGGGAAAAGGGTATAACTAGACAATTCACAATAGAGAAAACCCAAATGGGTAACAAGTATATGAAGGGATGGCAAACCTCATTAAAACTGATAATGTTAGTAGTAGCAATACCTAGTACTACCTGTACTGCTACTAGTAGTGGTAATTACTGAGCACTTATGGACACCACACTTTTCATTAATTAATTAGATCCCCACAACTACCCCATATGGTAATTATATTAATATCACCATTTTATAGATGCAAATACTGAGGCACGTAGACGTGGCTTATCTGCTTTTATGTGGTCACATAGCCGCTGAGTGATGGAGTGAAGACTGGAACCCACATTGGTAACTCTCACAACAACCCAAACTTTGCATCTGTCAGATCGTTGGCAGTTGGTAAGGACCAGGGAAGCAAAGCTTCATGCCTTGCTGGCAGAATATTGACTGGTGCAGGTGTCCTAGGGATAAGCCTGGGAAAGTCAAGTTCAATTAAGTATCCTATGACTGGAGGACCCAAGCACTGGTCACCAGGGGATGTGAACAAGAAGTTGGGTGCAGACGAGGTAAATATCCCCAGGGGTGTGGGTAAGACAGAAGGAGGTGAGTGGACCATGGAACACCAGGCAGCTACAGTCAAAATCGAGACTTACAGGTCATACAGCATCACAAAAAGATCTTTAAAAATAATGCTAAGTTTTTTTAAAAAGGAAAAAAACCCAGAAAGTCCATAGCACAATGTCATTTATGTAGCTCTCTCTCTCTCTCTAACACACACACACACACACACACACACACACACACACACACACACACAGAGCATTTAAAATGTAATTTTTAAAGTATGTTCCCTTTCAAAGGACTGGGTAAGAGAACTGGTGACCAAGAATGGAGAGGACAAAGATGAATAGAATGAAACAGTAAGAGCCTTTGAACAGAGTTTACCACAATCTGAGGAGTGTGATTAACCATAACTTCTATCCTTAATGTTCCATGACCCTGTCCCCAAGAACAGCAGGCCATGGTTGTGAAGCTGCCTACCCATATGGGCCAGTCCCGTGATTTCTGTCTGGCTGCTGTGGCTTCTGTGAGGCTGGGGCTCCCCTTAGCTATGTGAGCCCTAAAAGGCGGAACCCTGGGCTTGATCAAAGACTCACACCTGGGGCTAGGCCTCTGTCCACAGTGACCAAAGCTGATGGGGGGCTCTGCCTGACCAGAGATATGCTCCAGGGGAGCCCGGCTCCTCCTCGCCAAGGCCCTACCCTACTCTACCCCACCTACCCGGTGCTAAGTTCAGCCGGTTCCTCTCAGCAGAATGACTGTCCGTATTTTACTGCTGGGCTCTCCCCTGCTTAGAGGACCACAGTGTCACCAACCCAGAACTTCCCTTTTCCTTTCCATCCTAGTAACTAGAAGAGAGTCGCCCTTCCCGCTTTTTGCCCTAAGCTGGATAAGAGAGTCTTCTCCCAGACAACACACCGGACTCCCATTCTCCGGCTCACACACAGGCCTGGCACTGGGCCTTGGCATTCACAGGGTCGGACTTCAGGCGAGTGTTGAGTGTCCCCTGCTAGACTGATAGCTCTCAAGGGACAAGGCCATCATCCCACCCCCAATTCCTTGAAAATGTGTGTGTGTGCCCTAGGATGACGTTTGCTCTGTGATTTGTCTGTCGTGAGAGAGACAGCCCTGAGTACCTTCCTGTCCCAGCTCTCTCACTCTCCATGGCGGCAGACCTGAGCAGGGAGCGTAGAAGCTGTGGAGGAGAACACACATGCTCACATGGGGGTCTGGACCTGCACAGCTGGCAAAAGCCCTTTCACATCCACTTTTCATCTCACTGTGCCCACCTCCAGGAGACTGAGCACCCTGCCCAAGGCCATGCAGCTGGCGGGCCACTGAGGCGGGTTTGATTTCCTGTCTTCTGAATTGACATCACCATTCTTTCAGATATTCTGAAGCTCACTGACCCTGCCTTTTTCTTGGGAGTGGAAATGCACTCTGCCTGCTGCCTTGAGTTCTAAGCCAGTTCTCTGGCCCAGGACCCTACCCTGTCAGCAGAAGCGGGACCCCTCCAGGGCCATCTTAGCCAGCAGTCAGAAAAAACCAAACAGTTTCAACAATGCCTTCCCCAAATGGCTCTTTTCTAATGAATCCCAGGAGCTCCCCCTTGGGCCACAGAGAGAAGCTGAGCGCGACACTCCAAATGCTACGTGCTGCACAGTAGCCTCATCAACTGTAAATACCCCGAACTGTGTTTAGACAACATAAAAGGCCCAGTTAGCAGCAGGAAGCTGGAGTTTAGGGCTCTGCCCGCACCCCGGGCTTGCTGGCTGTCTTGCTGCACGCGCAGGATGGAATTAACACACGTTTGCCGTTACTTTCCTGTGGCTTCTCCACCAGCCCGTCCCACTTCCTCCAAGTGATACTTCTCCATCACCATCCCTTAGTGGGCCTGGTGGATAGGGCTTGTGATGGAAAACGGAGTCCCTGCCTTCTCCACCCCTGCCATCCTCCCTCTTCTGGGTCCAGGATAATGATAGGACGGCACAGTTCCAAGGCTGGGCTGGGCCCGGAAAAAACACTGTATTAGTTTCCTGTGACTGCTGTAATAAATTACTACAACCTTAGTAGCTTAAAACAACAGTAATTTAGTCTCTCGCAGTTCTGGGGTCAAGAAGTCTGAAATCAGTTTCACTGGGCCAACATCAAGAGTTGGCACACCTGCACTCACTCAGAGGCTGGAGGGGAGTGGCCCTTCCAGGGTCCAGTGGCTTATGGCCACATCAACTCTGATGTTCGAGGTCAGCGTTCTCAAGGCTCTTTCTACTTATCTTCACATTGGGGCCTCCTCTGTACGTTTTCAGATCTCTCTTTGCCTTCAGATTATAAGGATGCATGTGACTGTATTTACAGCCCACCTGGTTACCCCAAGATAACCTTCCCATCACAAGATCCTTTGTTTGCTCATGTTGGCAAAGACTGCTGTTTTCCCCCATATAAGGTAATGCGGCAGGTTCCAGGTATTAGGACGTGCGTATCTTTCGAGCGGTTATTTTTCAACCTTTCACAACCACAAACTCCTCATGCTGTTTGTTTCCTTGCCCTCTCTGAGCCAATGTCCCCACTTGTGAATAGAGAGGGCTGGGTTAGAAGCGCTTTTGTCATGGTGACTCTGTTTGCCTCGTCTCAAAACCCAGTCTGCTGGGGCAGCCTTTCCCTGGTCCTGCCTCTCTTCTCAAACCTGGGGGTTGTGTTTGGGGTTGGGGTCAAGCCCTCCTTCCCACACAAAGCTATTTTCTGGGGGGTTTCCGTTGCCTGAGGTGCTGGGTGGGTAACTGCAAGGCCGCTGGAGCAGCCTATGTTCTCACACGTGCATGTCAGACCCATCCGTTGTGTCTGCACCAACATGCACCCAGCTCAGGAGCTTCATTTAGGAGGGGCCACGTGGCCCAGGCCCATGAGAAGGAAACAAGGCTGGAGATGGGAGGGCAGAGAGGCCGGGCCCTTTCCTCTGACCTGACACCTAAGGCATGCTTTGCTTGAGGGCCTCTGATCAAGTCCCTCTGAACACTCTGGGGCCCACCCAGCACCTCTGGAGCAATTTGGGGCAGGCGGAGCCCTTGCCTGGAAGCCCCCTCCCCTCACCCAGCTGCATGGCTCCCTACGTTAAATACATGACCTCATGTCTGGCTGCCTGGCATTCTGGAGATCATCCAAGAAGCTGAGGCAGGTGGGTATCCCAAGTCCTCAGTGTGGAGCAACCACAGCCCAGGCCGTGCGGTCAGCCTAGTCCTCTGGGATTTGAAAGCCCACCTCTGTGAGCCAGCTGCACGCCCTGGCTCTACCCTCTCTGCTCAGTGTGAGGCAGCCCCCACATGTCTCCTCTGCGATGTTGTTTATGGTCCTCCTGGACTGTGCAGCGACCTCTCCTCAACTCCCCCTCAGCATCCCTGTGTCTCTTCTCCTTTCACCTTGGAATCTGACCACCATCAGCAATTACCCAATTATAGCTTCGCTTTGGGAGCGCTACACAAGTCGAGCACTGTGCTGAATGCCTTACACATGTGATCTATCTTATTTCTAAAAAAAAAAAAACCCTAAGAAGTCTGTGTTATTGCTTCCATTTTTACAGGTAAGGAACTGGGGAATCAGAGAAGTCATAGATGGACCCATGGGCACCGCACTTGACACGCAGCAGCCTGGGATTTGACCCTCGGTTGGCCGGGCTCCAGCACACGCTTGCTAACCTCCACCCCAGGCCATCCCACACACCATTCTCGCCCCAACCAGAGAGGTCTCCCATCTGTCTCTTTGCCAGGCATGGCGTTCTCCACCTTTCAAACTGTGATCAACTCTCACCGACATCAACAGCTCAGCAAAGTGATGGCTTTTCCAGCAGCCTCCTTATTCCTTGGTTCGTACCAGACTGTGCAGGTCTTTACTGCAAAATTTCCCTGCAGACACTGGGTTAATGTGGACTGACGCCAGATGGGGTCTCAGCCAGATCCTGGGTGGTATTTTCTCATCTGTAGTTGGGAGAGGTTGGACACATGTGTTGCCCTGCTGACCTCACCACTGTCTTGATTTCCTGCACTCAGATCTCCCCACCAAGCCGGGGATGCAGCGCACATCCCACTGGAGAGAGATCAAGAACCCGCATTGGCTCTGGTCCCTCACCCCAGTTTCCCTGTCTTTGTGTAACCAACACCACCCAAGGCCTGGAAGGCTGAGGAGACTCACACCTGCTGTCAAGTCCTCACCTCCCATCAGCAACTCCAGCCTGCCTCAGGGCATGCACCCTGGCCTGGTTTCTGCCCAGCCTCTCGCTCCTGGATTCTGATTAGCCTCCCAGCCAAGGGCACAGGCTTTGTAGTCACATCGTCTCAGGTTTCAACACCAGCACCACTCTGCTCCATCCTGGAGCTTCACCACCCTCAGTTCTTCCCCTCTGCAATGGGAAACACAGCCCTTCAGAGTGCTGTAAAAGACAAAGCAGCTCAGTGCAGTCACCGCATGAGGTAGGACTGGCTAAGGGGAACTCCTCTCACTGACCTCCCTCTCCAGAAAGCCCAGACCTAGAGCCCGGGGTACAGCGGCCCTTATGTCTGGGGCTAGAACTTGGTGTCCAGTCACGGGCTGGGGCAGTGACACTTATCACTGCTTGCTGCCTGGAAGCCCTGTCCACCGACCTGTCTTCAGGATGGAGCCCAAGTGATGTGTGCCTCTGGCCTCCTAATACCTCTCTAGGGCCAGTCTCTGCAGCATCAGTCCCATCCCCTTTAGGACTGCAGCCTCCTGACTTGCCCGGGGGTCCGAGCTGTCCTCCCAACACCCAGCCCTCACCCCTGGGCCTCTGCACTCTCCCACTGTGCTGTTACTTTGTTCCATCTTCTGCGTTGTCACCTCTGTCCCTCTAGCTCTTGCAGTCTCCCTGCAGAAACAGACCACTACTCACATGAACACACAGCCCCTGGGAGCACCTGCTTGTCTGTGAAGCAGATCCTTTGAGGAAGGACCTTGAGCCACACACAAGGACCTTGTAAGTTGTTTCCAGTGGAATTCTTGGCAGACTGAGAGGGTGCAGAACATTTTGAGCGTCCATATGATTACAATCTGTTTTGGTCAATGAAGGTTGGATTTTACTGGGGTTAGGTAAGAAATTATGTATCTGACATACAGGCACAGCCAAGACAGTATGACAATCTCAGATGATGTTAGTAATAAAACCCAACAAGGACTCAGGGAATAGGTAAAAAAGATCCCGTCATGGCCCCTCTGCTAGCTGCACATCCCTGTGCCTGAGGGGACCTGCCTCCCTCCCCACCCTTCCACTGAAATGCTGTTCCAGCCTATTATCTATTATCTCTAGACCTTTCACCCATGGAGCAAGAAGGTGCCATGGTGCCAGGCTGGCAGGACCCTAGAGAACACTTGGGCTCATCAAAATCACTACAGCTGATTGTGAAAAATGCAGATTCCTGGATTGTGCTCCTTGTCTACGGACTGAATTTTCAGGATAAGAAGGCTAGGAAACTGAATTTTTAAAAGACTCCCAGGTCATTCTCCAGAGCACCCAGACTGTGGAACCGCTTTGCTCATCTGAACTCCTCACCGTCTAGGTGAGGCATGGAGGCCATGGGGAGCGGCGGCTGAGTGGCTGGGGTCAAGCACAGCAGAACCAGGTGAACCCAGAGAGAGGTCCCCTAGCTCCCTTTCCTGCCCCATGATCCCACTTCTGTTGCCCTGCAAAGCATCTGCCCTCAGCTTGTCAGATTATTCCTGTGCACAGGTGTGCTTATGGCCACCAGGGCTGGGCTCTGGGATCATGTAGCCACTGTAGGTCCCATCTTCCATGTGTAAATGGTGGGTGGCCATGCAGTTTCATCTTTCCTCTGATTCTGCCCAGGGGGCTTGGTGCTGGGCTCTGCCAATGGGATGCAAGCATGGGATCTTTCCAACTAATTTTGTCTCCAAGAGAGCAGGCCATGGAAAGTAATTCCATGTGCCATTCCAATTTTTGAAATTTTTTAAATATTTCTGCATTCTTGTGTAGTTCTGAACTCTGCCCTGGAGTGCATGTTCCTCTGGGGCCAGGTCACTCGGGCCGGCAAAGTCTTAAGCTGTTAAGATGACTCTCTTTATCTTCTGCAAGGTACAAAGCGCTCTATTGAATATTACAGTCCATGTTTTTATTCTAGAAAAGTTGAGAGACAAAAGGAGCACCCAGATTTAAAGTATCTCAAGTGAAACAGGGATAGAGTTGGTATTAGAATCTCTTAATTCCTTACTTGCATAAATTTAATAGTTTGTCAAACAAGGACAATACACATGGCCTCCTAAAGTAAGGACTTTTTTTCTGCATCTGATTTCATAGTAAAGAAGACAATATGTCCGCACAGGTCTTCTATGGTTTTCTGTTTTGAGGATGAAATGGGCACCAGCTCTCCCACCCCAAGTACAACATTGACATGTTTCATAGTTTACAAAATACTTTAACATACATTATCTCTTTTAGCCCCCAAAATTCTGCAAGATAGGCATCATTCTATCACTATTAGACTCTTAGGAAACTGAGGCTGGCTCAGGAAATTAAAGTTTCTTCCATCCCACCGCTCTGTTTCTCTGAAAACAGAGCTGGTCCTGCTGGACTCAGTCCTGCCCAGGTGGCCCCATGTGGCCTCGGGCTGAGTGAGGAGCAAGTGACACCACATCAGGTGTCCCATCTCGCCTCCCCCCTCACTCTCCCTTACCACCAGCAGCACTTGCTTACTCCTGTTGAACAGCTGTAATACAGGCCCTGATTCAGGAGATGCCAAACCATTTGAGGCAATTTACATGTATTTCCCTCCTGGGAAAATTTTGCAAGGTAGTTATCATCATCTTCTGTTTTTGAGTCAAACCACAGAGATCAAGAGTGTCCTGTGGAGTTTATATTTGCTGCACCAGATCTGCTCTCCACCCTTCTCCACCTGCTCGGTGCTGCCAGCTCACCCGTTTGGACCACACCAACAGGCCCCGGTGCCCGCTGGCATGCAGTTGGTCCAGCCCATGCAGAACACCAGCGGGAGATGCAAGGGAGGGAGGAGAGTGAGGTCAGGATGTCCCCCAGCTCTTTCCCTCCCTACAGAGGTCTCAGCTCCTGCCAATGACGCCCCTCCACAGTCCCTGCAGTGTCTGCGATTCCAGTAAACACCCTTCTTCTCCTGGTGGGAATGGCAGTGTGCTGCAGGGTCATAGTGGAGCCTAAGACTACAGGAAAACTGAGTGCCCCCGAATACATGTTTGTAAAATGGTTGTTTTTTTTCCCCCAGAACTAGTTGAAAAAATATCGAAAATCTGGAAGTAGATGTCTCAAAACTCCCAGCATTATTTTAAACTTAGATATTTTATTTTATACCAAACTGAATGTGTTATAATTTTATTTTCCTCACTTTAACGGAAGCAAATTCATCAACAACACTTTGAAAATCTACTTTGCTCGACTGTTTTCAAATGCGAGTTGTGTTATAGCAAATGAGAATAAATAACTTTAAAGACGTGTTGGATGAAAGTTAAACTTTAGCATGAGATATGAACATGCTTCCTGAATTTGGAAATTAATTTAGCATGAGATATGAACATGCTTCCTGAATTTGGAAATAAATTTTAGAAAAGTAAAAAAAAAAAAAAACCTGGAAATATATGATTCATGGCTAGGAGTATCAATTGCAATGAAACCAGCTCAGATCAAATAGAAATTAAAATTTTTAATGTCTTAATTTCACATTTGAAATAGACACGTGAACATTAAATAAAATATCTTCAGATTTTGAATTTTTAAGTGTAGAAAAGTTAGAAAACTGCAGAAAAATTTTCATGAAAAGATCTTACTTACTAAAATCAGTCACTGATTGGGCTCCTAAATATTCTGATAATTTAAGTCCTGTTGAAATTTCATCCGAAATAATTTTAACTAATATATAATACCAAAAACTGACAATACGAAATCAGTATTAGATTTGAATCTCTAAAACAGATTCAGGAATTTTGCTTAGTGTAATCTTATCTAAACTTGGACATGGCCTGGAGAATCCTTTTTCTAAACAGTATTAGTTACAGTGTTATCAGGGAAAGAAGTTTGAGTGAGCTAAAGTTAATTAACAAGTATTTAAGGTAGTCAGTTGGTCAGTAGGAATTTTTAAACACAGCAATTCTTTAAACTGAAAATGGCATAAGTAAGTAGGTTTTGAAAATAGTATTGATGAGTTTGCTTCTGTTTTAAGCCAGGAAAGTAAAATTATAATGCATTCTGGTTTTGATATAAATACAATATTTAAATTTAAAATAATGTTGTGAGTTTTATATACACTTTCCTCTCAATATTTTTAAAAACTCATTTAATGTTCTGGGAAAATAGTAACCATTAAAAATGCACAAATACACATATGTAGGGAAGCACAGTTTCTCCTTTTGCCTCAGGCTCCAATATGGCTTGGCACGACATTGCTGGAGCCTGTTTTTATTTAAAATTTTGATATTTTCTTCATCATGGATTTTTTTAACATAAATTTTAACTTAAAAAAATATTGCCTTAAAATATAATTTATCTGATTCCTGAGTTTTTTGAAGTTTCCTTAAATTTTATACCCAAGGCAAGCACCTCACGTGTTTCACCCTAGTCCCGGCGCTGGGTAACGGTGCCTGTTGTTTCTGGCTCTAAGGTATGACACCCTCCCTATGCCTGTGCCTTAAGGTCACGCTGCCAGCATGTAGCAAGGCCAGTGCTCACATTCAGTTCTGTAGAATTCTACATTTCTAGCTCACTCCTCTTGGCTGTGACCTCCCTCAGGAGAACCAGGGCTTGCCGAAAGTGAGCCTCTCTCCCCAAGTGAGCTGGCTTACCAAGGCACCTGTGCTTTCTTTTTCTGTCTGGAAGCAGAGCCTGCACCAGGGGCAGGATTCTACAAGCCGCCCCGCCCCCGTCCCAGCTGGGCACAGTATGGGCTGTTTTCCTTGCAAGCAGAAGAGTGACAAGGCCCTGGCTCCACCTGGGAGTCCTCAGACCTTGGGCAGGCAGGCTTCAGGATAGGCTTTGATGCTGGATTTTTTTTCTTTTCCAAGTTATTCTCTAATTGAAAATGACTCCATGCAGCTGTCAGCCTGGAGGCCTTGGGTGTCTGCACCCTGGCCTGTGCCAATTTCAGAGATCCTAGCTGTGATGACCTCAAGCACATAAGCCCAGGAAAACATTAACAACTGTTTATTTGTGCGTGATGAGAAGGCTCTGGGAAGTGCAGGCATTGGAGCTCCTGGAGGCTGAAAGTTCTTCTAGCAAACCAAAGACCCACGTGAACAGAGCCCGTGCACAGAACAGATGGAAGTCCCACTCTACCCTACCAGGGGATGGGGGCCCAGCTGAGCGTAGGGGCACTTTCCTTTCTCTTACAAGAAGTGAGAACACAACCTGCTGAGATTTTTCTTCAAGACGTATCCACAAAGTGATTTTCTCTGGCCTCAATTCCTGGGCAGAATTGACCTCCTAAACCCTCTTTCTGAGACAGCAAAGACTGACTTGACCTTTTCTGGGCCTCAGTTCTCTTATTGGTAAAACGGAAGTAACTATAGTACCTGACATTTAGGTTGGGAGGGGAGAGGGATGGTTTTACTTATTCTGAAGAGTTTTGGAAAAACAAATACTCAGAGAAGGGAAGTGAGTGGTCCAAACCGTTTTATTTTTCTTAGAGAAGCAATGTGATTCAGTGTTCGCCTCCTAAATTTCAAGAGTGATGTTCTTTGAGCTATACGGATAGACTTGCTCATTCACTTAGTTATTTTACAAAATAAGGTATTTACGAAATTAGCAGAACAAATGCGAACACTTAAGCATTTATTCCACAAGCATTTGTCACATAGATGACAAGAGCAAGGTACTATTTAAGTACTTAACCTATGGGAGCCCACAGGACAGCCAAGACCCCTGCCTTGAGGGACCTCATCGTGGCAACAAATAAGTGAATAAGCAAATCCATGGTATAATACAGGGCAGTGGTAAGTGCTAAGTGACAGAGCAGAAAAACAGAGCAGGGCAAAGGCATAGAAAGTGGAGGATATTGTGGGGTACTGGTGATGGTGGCTATTTTACCTCTGGCGGTCAAGGAAGTGCTTTCTAAAGAGATGAAATGTGAGCAAAGCTTGGAATGCCATGAAAAATGATCTGTGGAAAGATCTGGGTCAGGAGGGTAACAGGCACCAGTGCAAAGGCACTAAGATAGGAATGTCTGGTGAACATAAAGAAAAGCAATGCAACCCACGTGACTAGAGCAGGGTTAGAGAGGTGGTCAGGGCCAAGTCATCTGGGGTCTTTTAAGTGTGATGGAAAGATCGTGGAGGGTTTGTGAGCTAAGGATTAACCTAATCTGACTTATGTTTGAACAGGATCTTTCTGCCTGCTGGTTAGAATAGAAGGTCGGGGAGAAGGATGGAAGCAAAAAGACCACTTATCAATATTTTTGCAAAAGTTAGGTGAGAGGTGCTGATAACTTGCAGTGGGATAGGTGGAGGTGGAGGTGGTATGAATTGGCGGGATTCTGTATATGTTGTTGGGGCAAAGCTATAGGATTTGCCATGAATAAGATATGCATAGAACTAGGTGAATGAAGGCGTATTGTGTTCAGAGGTGGGTAAGACAGGGAGGATGGGGTTAGGTACAAGGCTGGAAATCAAGTTTGGCTTGAATATTAATAGCATTTGCAAAGAGAAATGCAATTTGAGTAAAACTTGAAGAACTAAAAACACATAAGTAATATAAACATCACCCTTATTGATTTTTCTAATTGTCGATCATCGATTAATCTGGTTTTACCTCCTGGCTTTTAGAAGAAAGAACTAAATTTGCGTCTAATGATTTATTGGCATATGCTCGTAGTGGTATTTTGCACCTTTAAGATTATGAGTTAGTAAGTTCCTCAGGGCAGGGACTCATTATTTATCTTTGTCAACTCCTGGGCTTAGCTGGTGCCTGCTTGGTTTACAATAGACTTGTAATAAATGTTAATTTATTAGAGAAAAGTAAAGTACTTGCACAAGAAAACAGGGTCGATCTTTAGAGCAAAACTATGAGTGTGGGCATGCCTGGGGGCTCTGCTTCCTGTACCTGCTTAGTTCCGGTGGCCTCACGGAGGCCTCTCCTGGAGCACTCTGTCAGGTCTGCACTCCCACAGAGGCTCCTTCCCAGCCCTAGAAAGGTCATTCCTGCACATGATTTCCACTTAACCTATCACGCCACTGAGACAGGAACTGGTGTGTGCGCTCCTCTATACGATGTGTACCATGTGTGATGTAATTCAAAAGACCAAGTCTTTGGGGCATGGTTTCAAATACCATGGCTGGCCCACGTAACTGATACTTTATGGCATGGAGTTTTTAAGAGATTCTGAAAAATAAAATTCTCTCATGTAAGCGATTGCCTGTCTGTTTCTACACATAGGGTTAAACTTACAGGAGGAAATTTGTATTTTTAAGAAATAAACTAGGCAGTACAGAGGCAGAAAGGGCAGACCATGTGCAAGGATGCTCAAGAGGGCAAACTAAGGGAGATGTGGGATGTCTTGGGGGTAGATCTGGGGTGTATTGTCAATTAGCCCCTGCTGTGTACCAAACCATCCTGAAACAACCGGTGATCGTGACTCAAGAGTCTGTGGGTTAGCTGCACTCTTCTGCTGATCTGAGCCAGGCCTGCTGATCTTGGCTGGGCTTGGCTGAGACTCATTCACATGTCTGGGGCTCAGTTGGCTGCTGTTAATCTAGAATGGCGTTGGCTGGGGAGGCTGGCACTGCCCATGTGTCTCATCTTCCTGCAGGTTAGCCCCAGTATTCCTTCATGGCAGCTACAGGGGTTCAGGAAAGAGAGAAGGGTGTGCAAGGCCTCTTGAGATCTGGGCTCAACACATACACCTTGATGGCTTTAGTGCATTCTTTTGGCTAAAGCAGTTACAAAGCCAATCCGAATTTCAGGAGCTGGGGGATAGGCTCCAGCTCTTGATGAGAGGAGTGTGAACTCAAAATGCAAAGGACTAGGACACAGGAGTGGATAACTGTGCCATTTTTGTAGTCTGTTTACTCTGGGGAACAACGCTGCATTTCCTCTCTTGATATCTAAGCTCCTCATAATGCATTGTAGTGGCATATTCCAAGGGAAGGATGGCCCCAGGGAACAAGCAGACAGGGCCCTGGGCACGAGGAAGGAGGCCCCCTTTTTCCTGCTCTTCTTAGGAATGCTTGGCCACAAGCTGTCCCATTGGAAGGGCAGGCAGTTCCTTTGTGGATGTCACCGTGGGGTGGGCATCAGAAGCTCACAGCCTCTCAGAGCTGGCGTGGACCTGGACAGCAGCCAGTACCATCTCCTCCTCCCTTTACAGAACACTGAGCCCCAGAGAAGGGAAATGACCTGCTCAAGGCCACATAGCTACCATTGGCTTCAGGAGAATCCAGAGGGATAGGAAGTGTTTCTTTTCGACTTTTAAAATGTAAAATGACAACCCTTTCCAAAGGCTAAGGAGCAAGTCAAACTCATTAGGTGGGAGGAAAGCACTTTAAAAATAAGAAAGGGATTTCAGGAGCAGACAGATTAGGGATATGATTTACAAAGGTATCAAGAACCAAGGTCAGGGATGCTGGGAGGCCATTCCCGTGTCTCCAAGCTGCCTGGGAGCAACAGTCATGGGCTTTGGTCTCAAGGTGCTTTGTCTATGGGCAGGTTGTCCTTGAGGGAAGGAAAACTGGAATTCTTTCTTTTTTTTTTTTCTGGTCCAGATCCTTCTCCCCAGTCTCCCTTCTGCTCCATCATGCTATGCTTCCTCCATCTCTTCATTAAAGAAAATGCACACGCCAGGTCTGAAACATCATTCATTTATTCAAACTAATAAAATATATGTATTGAATGCACCCTCTGCGTTGGGCACTCTTCTCTGTGCACGTAACAGTGCAGCCAAAAGAAGAGACACAGACCCTGCTCTCAAGGAATTTTGCATTTTCATGAGCAGAGCTAATCCATCAGCAAGCACCAAAATACCAGGCGAAGAGAACTGCCTGGAAGGGGTTACAGCAGGACAATGACGGAGTGCCCGGGTGACTACGGTGGGTGGTCAGAGAAGGCATCCTTGGAGAGGTGACCCTTAAAGTTGCAAGTGGAAAGACAGGGAGGCGATGGCCAGGTGTAACCTGAGGAGGTGCATTCTAGGCTGATGGAGCAGCTAGTGCCAGAGCCCCTCTGAGGCAACCCAGGAGGGGGTCTTGTCTGCAGCACAGCCTCACTTGTCACCTCTAACACATAGCAGGTTTTGCTCTCCAAACAAAGAGATTTTTTTAAAAAACGCTTCTTCCTATTTGAAAACAGACTGTCAGAGTTGGCTCAGAAACTATTTGCTGGGCTGACAGGGGAATAAACACGCAGGCCCTTTTGTCTCGATGGCCTTAAGTGGAGCCAGCGCCCTGGTGTGTGGGGCGAGAGATTTGAACCCTGGAATCGCATCCAATTTCCCCCAAACCCCAGTAACAAGATCTCATAGACTTGACAAGCGGGCCCTGTCCCCACTTCCCTCTGGCCTCCCCTCATTCTCCTGCCCACACCGTCCCTGCCCCCTGGAATTCATGGGCAGAACAGCTGCACTGGGGGCTCAGTTTTCAATGAAACAATAAAATACTCCTGCGTGTCCCTAAGAGTATGGCATTTATGACTGGGGTGGGCTGGCTTCCCTTCACAGACACCCCCTCCCCAATTCCCAGGCTCACCAGCCCAGACGCCCACATGTCCCACAGCCTTCCTTAACCCTCTGGGAACTGCAGCATGGGTGCCTCAGGAGATCCTTGCCCAGAACACAGTCATGGAGGGGAAAGACATACACCTCCAGTGAGCAGAACACCTTTGCCAAGGGCATGCAAGTGCATATCTGTGTCAAGGGCCATGCAGCATAACACCCTCCCAGAACCCCAGACACCCAGTCCCATGCACACAGCTGCCTGGGTAAACTGTTTGCTCTCTTGTTCCTCACTGGCTCAGGCAGGAAAGTGAGAGGGTGTGGTCCACATCCCCATCAGAACTGCACCACTGACCCTGCCCTCGGGCTCTTCTCTAACACAGCACAAAGTCCTTGACTTCATAAGTCCCCCTTTTGCACAGCACGTGCATTTGGGCACTAAGCCTGATACCCCTGGACTGCTTTCCAGGGTCCAGATTGGAACTTCCATGCCTAGGGGGCCAAACCTTGTAAGCTTCCACGTGGGGGCGCAGCGTGCCAGCCAATGGTTCCGCGTCATCAGGCACCCGGCGTCTCCAGCACAGAGTTTGTGCGGTTAAATTTCATTTAATTTTGTCCCTACTGTTTTATAAAGATGAGTGGTAAGCTGGAGTAGAAAGCACAGATCTCATGAACTTAATATAAATGAGACAAAGATAGGAGTCCTTAGGCACACCCAAGGAAGACCAAAGAAGCCACAATCAGATGCTCACCAGAATTAAGCTGATTGTGTTCAAATGCATGCCAGGCACGTTCCCGCCTTAGGGCCCTGTACCCAGAACACCCTTTCCTTGATTTCCACATGGCTCACTCCCTCACTTCCTTTCCAAGCCATTGCTCAAATCTTAGTGTATCAGTGAGGCTTTCCCCGATCCTCTTGTTTTAAGTTGCAGTCTGCGCTCCACCCTCCACTGGCATTCTGGATCTCCTCTCTTCAGCTCTGCGTTTTTCTCCCTTCTTTTCCTCCCCATAGCACTTATCACCATCTAACATTCATGGTGTGAACTTTTCATTATCCATCTCCTTCTGTTATTAGATTGTGCAGTCCACGAAGGATATATTCTGAATACCTGGAATGCTGTCTGGTGCCTAGAAGGTGCTCAACAAATACCTGTTGAGTGAATGCATGTTGAATTGTAGTGGAAATGAATGAATATGTTCAAAACATGGTTAGTATATTGCAAAAATTATGGATAAAATGTGGGTATAATTATGATTTTACAATCTTTTTTTAGATTTCTGGGAAAATACACCCCTATACCATGTAAATCTCTGGTTGTGCTTTTGAACATTTGCTTTTGGCTCACAATTCGAGAAACACACTAGCCATGGTAGTAGGAACAGCTTTTGGACAAGCTGAGCCCAGGGTTAGAGGAGACACAGGGTATGGGCAGAGTTCAAGGCAGGGCAGTGAAATCTAGAGAGGCTTCTCAGAAGAAGCAGTGTGACCTGTCCTTCTTGTGGTTGACATTTGGCACACCCCAGGGCACATTTTGCCAGATTTAGCAGGGAAGGCCTAGGAATTGCAGCCAGGGTCTGTCTAGATACTCGCTAGGTATTTGCTAGCTGACCTTTGAGGCTGGTAAAGCCTCCTCGTACACTCAGCCAGGAAGGAATTGGAGCCAGAGGAAACCCTCTCTGATGGGAAACAGGAGTCAAGACACATGGCTGTTCCCCAGGCCAGAGGAGCAGAGGGTGCAGCTCCCAGTGAGGCCTGGAGGAGAAGGGAGGGGAGGAGTTCCTGGCATAAGGACAGGGCCCTTTTCCCCTCCCAGTTTCCTCCAGTTCTCTGCATCAAACCCTGAATAAATATGTTCACTTTCGTGTAGTGAGCAGTTAGGAAGCGCTAGGCCCTGTGCAAGCGCTTGAACTGCAACAACTCGATTCACCACTCCCATGTGCCGCTCATCACTTTTCCTCTATTTTGCTGATGAAGAATGGGAAGAACGGAGGGGTGAGCGTGTCCCGGGACTAGGGTAGGAGGGCGTCAGGGTTAGAGCCCAGCTCTTTGGTTCTGGTGCCCACACTCTTAACCACTGCCAAGCCCATGAAGGCCCCAGACCGTGCTGGGGGCCCAGTGGGATTCCTCTCACCCACTTCTAAGGATTCCGTCAGCTGGCATTCCATCCCAGAATGCAGAGGTTCTGTGGGGAATGGATAAGAGAAAATAAACCCTTTAGAACCAAAGTGCTGAAAAGACAAACAAAAACACCTGTACTTACCTGGCAGGGGAGATACCATGATCACGAAGGTGGTTTTCCCAGGGCGGGGCTTATCCATTGCACTCCGGATGTGCTGACAACTGCGATTTCCCAAATGTGGGAAACTTGACCGCATAATCTGTGGTAGTGGAGGACTCCGTTCGCGCTTTCTCCTGGCTTTTCGTGTTTTTTTTTTTTTTTTTAAACAAAAGCAAAAACAAAAACACCTTACACACAAAATCACAGGAAATCTTGTTTTGGTGAACCAGATGGCCAGTTGCCCAGAGACAACTTCATCTTGGGCTGAGGAAGTTGTTTCTCTCTTTCTCTACATACAAACATAGAAAATGTGGATAATTTCACCTTATTCTCAGAACTTTGCTGCAGCCTGAGACCATGGGTCTGAAGACTGGTGTTGCTGGCTGGGACAAGTGTGTGTATGGCTGGAAGTATCTGTTGGTTCAGTTCTTCTGAGCCCCACCTCCAACCTTGACCAGGGTAGACTTGCCACAAAGCTAATGGAGCTTCAGTCTTAGGATTCCTCACTTACTCCTGCCCTTCCAAAGGCCACAAGGCATCCTAGCAATGTGTTCACATGGTTATTATGTGGTTTAAACAGTTCTGTGGAAGTAAGGTTAAAATTATTCTCATATGAAGCAACAAATTGCAACAAAAAATCTCAGCTCACACTAAAAGTATTAATTCATTAAGAGGAAGACATACGTTTCCAATTGTTATGATACATTTCCAATGGAAGTAATAAGTAGGCTCTTGAATTACAATATAATTCAATTAAAGGAAAGGAATGAATCATATGCTTACATTGGAAAAAAGATTTCCTTCTTTTGCTGACTCAACATAAAATTTGAACATTGACCAGGATAGCATAACGCTACAGTACAGACATTGGTGACTGACTGGTTAATGAGTATTGGCAATTCAAAGAGCATTTAAAATTAATCACTGCATTAACAGATAATGACAATGTCCTGACATTTGTCAGCCAATCTATGAAAGAAACTTGATAGAGGTTTTTCCAAATTTGGTAACAATTCTCAAGATGTACATGATGTTACTGCTAAGTTGTGAATGTCAGTCTTTTCCATATCGAAAAAAAATACGATCAACCATGTTACAAGAGAAGTTGAATTATCTTTCTATTCTCTCTGTGGAAAAGAATATTATAAAAGTATTGTCACATACGAAGATTATTCAGCCAAAAATATGGGAAGTAAAATACGATAGAGGTATGCCAGGAAGTTAATGCAACTATGAATATCATGTTATTCTTCCTTATTTCCAGACTTTTCGGTGGTATCTATCAGCTTTTGAGGTTTGTAACTGGTTGTGATTTATTTCATCTCTAGGTATTTCTACTGGTTTGCTGGGGCTGCCTTAACAAAGCCCTGTGGACTGGGAGCTTAAACAACAGGAATTTATTGTCTCACAGTTCTGGAGGCTGCAGTCTGAGATGAAGGTGTTGGCAGGGCTGGTTTCTAAGGGTCCTCAGGGAAGGCTCTGTTCTAGGCTCCTTGGCTTGCAGATGGCGTCTTCTCCGTGTGTCACCACATCGTTGTCTCTCTGTGTTTGTCTCTGTCCTAATCTCTTATTTATTATAAAGACATGAATCATTGGATTAGGGCCCACTCTTACAATCTCATTTTAATGACTTCTTTAAAGACTCTGCCTCCAAATACAGTCACATTCTGAGTAGTCCGGGGAAGGCTCCAACATACTGATTTTGGAGGGACGCGATTTCAGCTCATCACAGTATCCAATCTAGTATTTTTTAAGAAAGAGGAGTCCACAGTTTTTGTTTGCTTGTTTCAAGCACCAGAAAATTTAGGGCTAGATACATGGGTATCTCTTTTGTTCTTAAAATCACCTATTCTGAAGTTTACAATCTCTTGCCTACAAGAAATCTTTCCAATTCTACACATGTTATTAGGGGCCTACTGTGTGCCAGGCACTGCTGACCCTGGGACTTCACGAGGAAAGCCAGGGGTGGTGAGTGCAGGTGGGGAAGCCCCGGGAAGGGGTGGGTCCACTTCATAGGTGTGGGACCTGGACGGCCCCGCTGGGTGCTGTGTGTAGAAGAACGCTGAGCTTGGGGTTTAACATTTGCTGCCACCATTTTGAAATTCTCCATCATTTATGAATGAGGGATCTCTGCCTGCATTTGCATTTTGGGCCCTGCAAACTATATAGCTGGTCCTGAGGGAGGAATTGATCCAACTTCCAGTTACAGCGCAAGTTATCCCTAGAAGACTGCTTTCCCTTCAGAGAAAGGGAGGATGAGCAGGAAGAGGAAGAGTGTGTGGGGAGACATGCAGGCAAGAGTCAGGGAGCACTGCCCACGTGTCATCCAGCACTCCCTCCATCTACTGAGGAAAAGGAAATGTGCTCTTTATGGAGAGCGAGAGCACTCTGAGAGTCGAGCACTGAAGCTGGAGTGCGTGGATTTGAATGCCAGCTCTTGTTTCCCAAATGTGGCTTCGGGCAAGTTACCAACTCTCCCTGAAGTCCAGCATCCTTATCTGTCAAGGGAGGAAAGTCATTCATTCAAAACTCAGGCTTTGATAGGTATGCATCACTTTTGAGTCACAGTAAGAAGAAGCGGTTGTGTGGGATAAAGATTGTGGTCAGAAAAAGATCCCTGGAGGCATGAGGATGGGGAACAGCCCACACGGAGGCTTGGAAGTGAGGGTGTGTGAATCAGGTGTGGGAAATAGGAAGAAAGGCAGGGGTGGGGGTGCTCTCGGCGTCAGTGAGGGAGAATCAGCCAGAAAAGAGGTTAGGGCTACTTTGTCAAGGACCCCAAATGCCCAGCCAGGAAGCCGGGACTGTATGTACACAGTGGGGAACTCCCGAAAGCATTGGGGTGGGGCCTGATAAAAGTGGTCTTTGATGAATATCCCTGTGTGGGAATGTTCTCATTCAGCTCCTTTAAAAAGCTGGATCTGGAGAGAGAAAAGCCAGCTATGCCGGAGCCTCCTGCAGGATGGATGAGATCCTGCCTCCAGCAGCACCAGGTGTGCAACACAAAGGCACACAGAGGGCAGCAAGGAACCTTGTGCTCCTAAGGCCAGCAGCCCTGTTCTGTCTTACCAGCCTCCCTAGGAATTGCTGTGTGGTTGCCAATTATGGTTGCTGTCCTGGAACAGGGCCTGTGGGGCTTGGAGGCTGAGTGAGGCCACAAGAACCACCCCGAGGATACTTACTTCATGGGGGTTGACAGTCACCCTGACGCGAAGCAGGGTTTGTGTCAAAAGTTCAGGAGGAAGCATGACAGGATCAGAGGGAGAGGAAGCAATGTGAACAGCTCAATTATCCTGGGACCAAGATCCAGCATCTGGATTTCCAGCTGCAAGAGACCAGAAAGGGCAGGGACCAGATCTGGTCCTTCCATCAAGGCAAGGGGAAGAGTGAATGCTCAGGGTGGTTCTGAGCGATGCGTCTCACGCAGAAGAGGGAGAGGAGCGATGAGGCTGCCCCACCTTCTCCAGACTTGCCTTTCAATGCAGCAGCATGCCTGTCCAGCTCTTTCCCTGCCATCTGACTTTGAACATGTCCATTCTCCGGAGGAGATGTCACAGAGGACCCTGAGGTTTGCCTTCAGCAGACCTGGAGTGGTGTGGCCACGGGCAAGCAGCAAGTACAGATGATACAGCACACCAGAGGGTGGAGAGAGGAGGCTCAGAGCCCTCTTGACAGACAAGTCACTGGGGCCTATGGTGACCTGTCTATGAAAGGCGACTCTCCGGTGTCACTCCTGCATGGCCCCGGCTTCCCCTCTTTGGCAGGACTAAGTCCAAGCTCTCTAGCCTGACACATGGGCCTCTGTGCTGACTCTTGCTGTCTTCACTCTTTAAGTTCCAACAATATAAACATATTTGTCAGCTCCCTTTTACTTTGCAGTATCTGGAATTTCCTCCTCTGGTTTCCTTGCAGACATCATCAGCTCCAGGAAGACTTCCCCTCCCCTGCCCTCCTTAGGTGAAGCAAAGAATCCCTTATCTGTGCCCTAAGAGCATACCTTCCTGAAAGCAATTAAAACACCAATCACATTGTATTACAACTATTTGTGTCTCTTTCTCTGGGAGACTGGGCTGCCATCTGTATGCCTAAGGGGAAGGGTGAGAAGGTCTGACACAGAGCTGGTGCCCAGGAAGAAGGAAATGGATATAGCCCAGAGATGATGCTTGACTGATGTGAGGTCATGCAGTGGGACTGAGGTTCTAGGATGCACATCCTTGGCACTGGCTGGGCACCAGGCTCCTGCTTGTCTACATGACATTTCTGCCAGCTCTTGCTATCCTGCAGTGGCTGATGGGGTCTGTGGGCTGTCGGCAAATTACAAGAGTCCAGTGGCAATCAGCTCACCTAGTCTTCACCAGGGGCTGGCACAGACTGGGCCCACGTGAAGCTGAACTGAAAGGACAGAACGGAAAGCATGTGAAGGTGCCCAGTGGTAAGGGCAGGCCTGCAGCCTGCTGAGGCCACTATCTGCCAGAGCACCAGGAGGACACAAGGGAGATGTTGCAAATGAAACCCAAAGAAATCAATAGTCCTCTGCTTCACAACCTCCTTCCCATCCAGTGGGTATGATACTTTTGGAGCAGAGGTTTTTTTGGCAAGGATTTAAGAAAAGTTCCAGCTTTAGCCTGGACTTAAAAGTCAATAGCACTAGAACTGACTTGGGCTACAATATAACGAATTTAGGCAAGAAGCCAAGAAAGTTCCCTAGAAGTGGAGGTGTCATGAGCAGTAATGTATTGCATATGTCTGTACAGTGGGGCCAGCGGGCCATAGGATTTCCTCCTCTGGGGGCATCAGGCACAGGCCCTGTCTCTCAGTGTGGGGAAGCCAATGTTAATGAGCACTTCCTAGATGCCAAGCATTATACCGATGGCCTTATGTGTTTGTCCTCCATCCTGACAACCCCCGAGTGTGGTAGGTAGACTGGCTGGAAGGTGGGCCAGTTAGCGATCATTGCTATCCCGAACCCTTAAGTGATCTCCTGCTACCTGGCTGCCCTGGCCCTTCCCCTGGAGACCTCAGGAATTCCTTATGATCCAGTTCTCACTGAAGGGCCAGAGGGGGCGCCCCAGGACCTGCTGTAGCCTACCTCGGTCTGCTGGTGTCCGGGCCACTTGTTCTAGCTACAATGTCGCTATCACCCCTGGAGGTAGGTATTATCATTAGCCCCATTTCATAGTGAACTTGAGAAGGAATGAAACCCAGGAACTTGCCCCAGGTCACATGATTATCAGTGGTGGGATTAGGGTTCAAACCTAGGTCTGCCTAACTTTGGCCACTGCATCACAAACATCACAATATGTTTACTCCATGGATTAACAATGCAACATCCTCCAGAGGTTGAGGGTCTGATAGCCATGAATTAAACCTTCCATGTGCACAAATCCAGGTTTCTGAGAAGTCCCTGGGAATGTAGAGGCACGTGCTGGCAGAGCAGATGCCAGGGGAGGTCTGCAGGGCACTTGCACGAGCTCTTCTGCTGGCCCAGGGTAGGTGTCTAAACACCTCACATCACGCACTCCTGTAGTTTTGTGTAAAAGGTGTCTCGTATGGCAGTGTGTCATTGTACTAATCCATACCTGTGGAGAGGGCTGGTGCATAGTAGGTTTCGATACAAATTGGTTGAATGAAGGCGTGGCTGAGTGGATGAATGACTGCTCAATCAAGACATGATGTTCTTAATCTAGGAGAAGAGGGAGTTCTGGACTGGAGGACAGAAGATCTGGTTCTCATTCCAGCTCTGCCCCCATGGAAGCTGTGTGACCTTGGCTGGGTTCCCTAACCTCTCTGAACAAGCTGGTTTAGTAGGTTGGGTTTGGAGGTGGTTCTCGTGGCCTTTTGGGGGAATTCTCAGAGCACATCCAAAACTTGACTCCCCTTCTGTACAATCGCAAAGCTCTCATCCTTGCCACTCATTGTTAAGGTAGCCTGCGTGAGCTCCCAGGATACATTTTGTTGAATTAGAAATGTTTTTATACCCTCTTTTAAAGAAGAAAAACTGATGGAGGGTCGTAGAGTACAAATGACTCAATTATAGTTCCAAGAAAAGTCCCAGGGGTATTTCTTGATGCATGCCTAAGATTAAAAGAAAGTTCCCTCGGGGTGCCAGAGACAGAAACCCAGCCCTGGGTTGGGCAAACCTCCCCAACCTCTCCTTGTTGGGGAGTTGCCAGCAAGAGCCAGAGGCACTGGAATTCAGAGGGAGTGGCCCTGCCCATTGCCTGCTCCCCTACCCCGCCCCCCAAACCCCTAGGCCTTTCAGCATCTGGAGGGGAACCAGAGGGCCCACCCCTGACTTTAAGACAGAATAACTGCATCTTTTTCCTCTGGAGTGAAACAGGTTTGACAGGGTGAAAAGTCTCTGGAGAGACAGAAGCAAAACTCTGCGTACTGCCCGCCTCTGTTATGGGGAGAATGTGGTGTAATGTCTAAGGTCTCCGATAAAAAGCGTTGCTTAGTGCTGACGAACAGGAGAAATAGTTTGTGGATTGGGCCCTGTGTGCACTATTGACAAAGCTTGGCTTTTGATTTTTGGCTAAAGATCCTCTGCTTTAATTACAGCCATTAATTGCTCAGAGTTTATGGAAATGTGTTTGACTTCCCTTAGGCATACTGACATTTCATGCCTCAAATTTCACAGGAGCAAGCATTTTAACCATGAAAATATACAACATGCACCAGCAGCACCGCCCTCCCCCAGCCCCTCTACTCATTCTCTACACTTTTACTGTATTGTATTTCTTCTAGGCAGTTACCACCTGAATCATTTAATCTACACATTTGCTTGTTTCTTTTTTTTTCCTGTCATACCCTCTACAAGGTAAACTCTATTAAGGCATGAGCTCGTCTGCCCATGTTTGCCATTGTACTAATCAATACCTGTGAAGAGGGCTGGTGCCTAGTAGGTTTCGATACAAATTAGTTGAGTGAATGCGTGGCTGAGTGGATGAATGACTGCTCAATCAAGACATCACGTTCTTAGTCTAAGAACTATCAGCACAGTCCTGGTTCATGACCTTGTGTGTTGTTTCCCTTAACTACACTTGAAAGTTTTCTTTCAGTTTGAGTCCTTTCCCCAGCTTTTCGCCAATGGAATAATGGGGCCACCAATCTTTGGACTAGAACAGACATTATGATCCTACACTACTGAGCCTCTCGCCGGCCCTGACTCCCCATGGAGGTCTAAATAAGTAAACAGCAACCAGCCTCCCTCCTCGCTAATCCATTCTCCCTGGGGCTTGACCCAAGTCCTTCTTCCTGTTGTAATCCCCGTTTATGAAGGGGATTCATTCACTCATTTGTCCAACAAATATTACTGAATGCCTACTGATGGCACAGGCATTGTGCTCAGCATTTGGGATAAAGTTCTGACTAAAATCAGCATGACTTAGTGACTCATGGAGATGACAGCCGAATGGGGCAACAGAGCAAACAAGAATGATACAAATAATCCCACAGCTGTAATTTCAGTTGTGTTATGTGATAGGACCATATAAATCATGAGGAAGGGTCGACCATAAGTAACTCAGGAGGAGGCCTCAGGAAAGGTCCCCCAAGAAAAAGGAAGGCTGAGCAGGTGGGAATCAGATATACAGAGCCTAGCAGAAAAGAAGAGCATTCAAGGCAGAAGGAACTCATGCCCAAAAGCTCTGCAGCAGAAAGGTGTTTGCCCACTTTCAGAGCTTTCTTAAGAAAGAGAAATCTTTTTTCCTAACAGACCAAGAGACTTTCAAGGAGTCAAGTTAACAACTGAGAAAAGTCCTAGCCCAGACAATAGAACCACAATAAGTTCTTTTGTTGACAAGAATCTTTAGATCTCAGCTTCACAGTAGCTGGCTTTTTCCTTTAAAATATTACCTGAAATGTCTCTGATGGTGGTGTCTGAAGCTGGCTGCTAAGGCCTACAGCCATGCTGTGACACTTATATGAAGATGCAGATGGCACGAGCCTCAGAATGGTCATTTTTTTTCTCCTCAGCAATTTTCATGCCTTTTTTTTTCCAGCTTCCAAAGGGATCAAGTAGGTGAGCACATAACCCTTCAGAAATGGAGGCTGGAACCATAGATCATTGGGAGTCCAGATTCCGATACCCTGATTCACTGACGAGCTTATGATTTGGGCTTCCACGGAGCTTAGACTAGAACCATTTGTACATGGAGAGGCTCATCTATGCTGGATTATTTCCAAATGAAGAAGAGGTACTTTTTTTCATAATTTCAATCATGCTTCTATCTTAATAACCAGCTGTCTATTGGATACCATTACTTTGATGTCCTCTGAGAACTTCAAACCCAGTACCCATAGTTCCTGTATGCCAATCCACTGTCTTGCTGTCTTCTTGCTGTCATCATGCCCCAGGAGGTGCTATAGTCATCTTCCTAATGCCTTCCTCTTTCGCTTTCCACATCCAGTTGGTTACCCAGTCTTGTTGACCGCGTCTCAAAGATGCTTTTCTAATCCGATATATCTCCCCACTCCTATTGCCTCCTCTATGTCTAGGCCTTCACTTGTGATCAATCTGATCGGTCTGTCCCCAGTCCATCCATCAGTTATACTGCCACCAAAATTGTCTTCTTAAAAAATGCAGAAAAACCCTTGTTGAATCCTCACTGCTTAATAAATCAGTGATTCTCCAAGTGTGTAGCAGCTGCAGTATCCCTGGGGACTTATTAGAAATGCAAATTCTCTGGCCCCACCCCAGACCCTGAATCAGAAACTCAGGTGATGGGGCCCAGCAAGCAGTTTGAACAAGCCCTCCAGGTGATTCTCAGGCAAACTCAATTTAGGAGCTCCCAGACAATTAAATCCAACTTCATAGCTGTTCCCTTCATCCTTGAATTACGTGGTCTCAACTTCCCCCTTTTCACAGTCCTGAAGTCCTCATTACCCCAAACATTTTTTTACTTTTCTCTGCATATGTTAGGCCCTTTCCCCACTCTTCACTTTTCCCCCAGGCTATTCCTGTCTAGAATGTTCTCTCTCTCTTTCCCTACCAAATTTCTGCTCATCCATTAATAGGCAGCTGGGAGGTCACCTCCTCATGGAGGCTTTCCTTGACTGTCCCAGCTGAGCGTTTAGTTAGTTGACCTTAGGTTGACAGCCTAGTTATAACTATTTTGCCTGTAGATTTGGCTTTAACATTGGAAGGGGTTTTCTATCATATAGTAAGAGCTGTTTCAGATTAGAGCAAGCTGCCTGGTGAGGAAGTGCTTATCAACAGGCTGTGGGAGTTGTCTAAGCGTTTATACCTTAAGGCCCCGTGTTTTCTACTCATTGCTCCTCCAGGAGGGTTGGCTTCTCATGTGCCAAGCCCACAGAGTTGAGAAGAAAGCATGATGCCTAGTGGGGATTTGACAATTGTTTAAAACGTATCAATGAATAAAAGTAGAAATCTGCCTTGTAAGAAAGGATAGATTACTGGATCTCAAAGATCTTGTCCAAATTTGAAATTTCTGTCTTCTATCTCTTATATCTCAAAAGCCTCAAGTGATATTCCAGATGCGCTGATCCTTATACTTTAGGCAGAAGCACAACCACCTTCTCCATGGCACAGTTTCTTCAGTTGTTGGGTGGGGAATGAAGGGTTTGGGGTAACAGACCCACTCCTCCTCCCCAACCTACTGAAAAGGTCTGCTGTAGTAAGCCAGTTACCGACGAGTCTGACGTCTCCCTTAGGTGGAGCAATTGTTGGCATCCCTGCTGCACTGATCCTATTATTTCTCCCTGTGTGCCAAGTGCATGCCACTCTCCTCACTCCCTTTACCCCATTGCAATTCAGCTGTCAGGGCCCCCTGAAGCACTTAGCATCCTCTCCACTGCCGTCTTACTCACACAGTTAAAAGCATGTGCTGCCAAGCCATATAGACCTCCTGGGTTCCTATCTGTGCATTTCCTCTTACCAGCTGTACAACGTCAGGCCGAAGTCCTCAGCCCAAAGTCTTCAATGGCACACAAGGGTAAAACTACCGGGGTTGTCACTATGTAGCCATGGAGATGTGTATACAGTATCTAACTTGGAGGAAGCAGCCACCAATGAGAATGCTTATTATTATTTATTCCTTGGTCTGATCTCATCTCCACCCCTAATCCCAGCACCAGCTTTGAATGCTTTTCCACCAAATCAGAGAGCCCACAAACCCAGCTCCTTCTGTTTTGGCTGCTTGGAGTCTGCTGGATGCCTTTTCTGTCTATAAATCCTCCACCCATCAGCCTGTTTTCAAGCCCCAAGAATGTTCATTTTCCATATGCTCCCCAGCTGGCCACCAGTGCAATCTCCTAGAGGTTAACCTTGTGTTCAGGAGCATTCTTTTGCAGGCATTACCTTTCCTTAAAAAAATGCAATGCCTCCGTGGTTAAGATATCAAAGCAGCCATGCACATGCACACGCATGCATGCCCACCCATTCATATGTCTCACATGAAAATCATCAAACTCATTAGGCCGTGTTTCACAATTTCCCAATAAATGCTTAAGTTTTCTTGCCACAGAGATTTCTATAATTTACCTGGCAATGTCGTTACTAAACTCTGCAACAATTCAACCCAGCCCAACTTACTGGTGGTAGCTGTTTCCTAGCAGAAAAGGCTTTTGACATCCTTGGACTTTTCACCTTCTGCACACTTCCTTGCTCCTCCCATCCCTGGCCCCTACAACAGGCACATCCGTGCTTGTTTCATTGGCCTGCCATATACCCTGCCACCAAACAGAGTCCAAGGATTGTAGGAAACAAACCCATAGTCCCTCAGAGCGCTTCTAACCTGTTCTGCGGCTCTGCTCATTCAAGCTGGGTCAATCTCCATCTGAACCTAACAGAAAGCCAGGGGGCTGTGTCAGCACAGAGGCGTCTGCATCTCAGCTTGCTATGAAACAAGTGTGCTTTTTGAGAAGCCGACTTGCCCACTATAATGTGAGCAGGGCACGTGTAAGGAGTTTGAGTCTCCTTAGATTTGGGTGTGGGGACTTTGAGAAAGAAGGTTAGGCTTGAGATGGTTCCAGTTGAATCCATCTTCAGGGGTTGCGGCTGGTCCTGGTTGTGGAACAGAGCCTGCGCGGGGCCCTCGGGCCAGGGTTGTGGGGGGTGGGGTGTTTGTTGTGGACAGTTGGCCGCTCCCCCAGGCTTCAGAGCACCCTCACTGAGGCAGAGCCTATGCTGCAGCTGAGCAGAGCGGGAGCTCAGCGAGGCAAAGCCAAGCTTCGCCGGGGACCTGGCATTGGCTTTGTGCACCCGGGACCTTCAGCGTTTGAAGCCTGGGCAGGGAGTGCATCTTTCTGGTGAAGCCAGACAAATCTCCAGGTAGCCATAAACCGACTACACAGCCTTCATTCCTGAACACATGTTCAAAAGCGATAAAATAAATGCAGATGGCTTCTCCAAGCCTCAGTGGAGGATTTTTACATTGACTAAATGAACTGTAAAGCACAGATAAACACACACGTGCTCATACACAACACAGGAAAGGGAACAGCAACAGAAAAGTCCTCAGAAATACCAAACCCTAAAACACCAGCACCAGCCTAGAGGAAGCATTGTTGAACATGAGAGAGAGACAGAGGCTGAGAGACAGGAAATACAAGAGCAAAGCCGTGCTGTAATTCGCAAGGAGGAAACAAAGTGTACATTCATGCACACTCACACTCACACTCACGCTCACACACACACGCTTCAGAGAAGTACGCAGGCAGAACTTCTAGCAAAAAATTAAGTTTCACTGCTTGGAAGGGTTCCCTGGTATGTCAACCATGGATTAAACGCCTTGTCACTAAGACCGGGCCAGTGGTTTGGTTGAAGAGACCAGCAGAAAGGAAATGGACAAATGCTATCCTAAGGTCCACCTCCCTTAAGGTCCATGATTAATACATGTTAGTCATGACTAATCCTCCACCACAGAGCTTGGAAATTCCCACCAAAATTCCAGATTGAGGGGTCCTGCAAACCCTGCAAAAGCTCATCATCATCACCATTATCATTATCATCACTGAAGGAGGCTTCTAACCTGCCAGGAAAAGGATGATTCTATTAGATTGCCAAAGAATCTTATGAAGTAGGCACTATCCCCATTTTACAGACAAGTAGACAAAGGCTCAGAGAGATCAAGTAACAAGCTCAAGGTCACAGTCTGTAAGTGGGGAGAATTTTAGAGACTCACATGTGGCAGAAAGGAGTCCCATCAGCGGGGAACAGAGCTTCTCACCATAGAATTCATTAAGGAAGTGAAGATTATCCGTCTGGACTCTGCCCCTCTCTGCAATAGAATCTCATGATGCTGAAAGCCCCGATTGGGACTAGGGAGTTATTCAAGGTCATGCAGCTATTCTCAATAAAGTTGGCCCACAGACCATTTTCTCCTGTGCACTCAAGTTTGTCACATTGCAATACACCTCTGCTTAACAAAGCCCCTACAAGAAACTAAGCAATAAGGGAAGATAGAGAGTAGAGTTTCCCAGGAGCCAGATACTAGCCCTCCAAGCCCCTCTTATCTCAGAGATGGGTTTAACCTTCAACCAAGCCCAATGACAAATGTGTACATTGGATAGAAATAGGCCTTCTATCCACCTCGAAAGGCTCTGCCCTGGGTCCAAAGCTAACACGTTGATTCTGGTAGCATCTGAATAGTTACTGAGATGGAACTGGGTAATGCTGCATTACTCTGCCCCTCTGAATTGGAGAGGCTGACCTGTCAGATGGCCTGTAGCCCAGAGTTCCTTTTGGGAATATTTGTCTCATCCCCAGGTCTCTTCTCAGAGCTGCACCTGCCCAGAAGCATGCTCCTCCAGACTTGTTCTGGACAAGCTAGCAAACTCCTTGCATTCCAGGCAGAGCTCAAGACTCAGTCCTACAAGTCTTTCGGGTCAGTGCCTGGCAAGGCTGGGGTCTGGGGTCCCTGTTACTGAAGCCCATCTCCCTCATCAACCAGACCACCCTCTACCGTTCAGAAGTTCCAGAAGAGGACCTTAAGTCTCCTCAACTGTAGGCCTGAGGATCGAAAGGAAGACCCTATGATAGGCAGGTGCGGTAGCCTTTGCGGCAACTCCTCAACAGGTTTCTCCAACTTTCCAGAATCCACTGTTAACCAGGACCATAAAATTCCTTCTTTATGTTCCTGTCTTGCTCCTGCAGTGAGGGCTAAACAACTGGGACTCAAGCTCTGTAGACGCCCCCCAGCTGCAGTGTCCCTCAGCCTGCTGTTTTAGGGGTGGAGGACTTACTAGAAACCCAGAAAAACGGTCACTTTGAAATGATGAGCCCCTGATAACTAGGCTTGGGCCAATCGTAAGCCTCTCCTTGTCCTATCAGCTGGGTTATTGTGTTCTTGATGAAGGCTCAGTGAAACAACAGGATAAAAGGTTCTCATGCAGAAGGCTGTGCTTTTCCTGTCTATAACACCTGCTCTGAAATGTGATGCTGCTACATGGGAGAGGCAGAGACTAGTGTCGAGGGGTCAAGACTGTGCCATCGTTGCCACACAGATTTCAGTCTTCACACTGCCACTTACTAAATGACCATGGGCAAGTTGAACCCACCAGCCTCAGTTCCCTCGCCTGTAAACTGGAGATGATGATGGCTCCCTCAAAGGATTTGTGACAGTTAATGGTGGCAGGGTTTGAACATGCCTGGCCCATGATGGGCACGTGGCCAATTCCTTATTTCCTGCCCACATATTTTCGGCATCCAGGATCAAGTGCAGTGTGACGATGTTCCTGACTAAGCCCACTGCTATTTACTGAGTCTATTTCAAAAGTTCATGTCCCATAAAGGACATATTCCGTACAGGTGTGTGCTAAGGAGATGCCGGTGCATAGGCTGCTTGAGGTAAGAGCACACGTGGCCCTGATGAAGGCTGGGCAATCCAGGTTGGGCAGGGGACAGGGCAACAGGGCAGTGCTGGATTAGCAGACACCCTGTATCTCCACCAAGAGGGGAGAGGAGCGCCCTTATGTTCCAGCCCCAAGAGGATGAGCTGCTTCCCAGTGTGAAATGGGCATCGACAAACTCCTGGATGGACATCCCTGGTGTCTCCTCAGTCCTGCCTGGGCATGACAGGTGAGGCCATCACCACAGCAACCCCTTGCTTGTCATGAACTCAGAAGGCACCAAGAAGGTCCCTTCCATTTGGGCAGTTTACATCTTGGAGGGATGGGAGGGAATGGGTGAAGGACTAGCATTCTTAAGCACCTGCTCCATGCCAGAAAGTTTCAGGGGTTGTAAACTGACTCTTCAGGATTCCTGGGACATAGGCAAGGACCCCCGTTTGGCTCTGACCCTAGGAAGCGCAGGCTCAGAGAGTCTCTAAAACCCAGACAAGCTCACAGGGGAGGAGCTGGAACTTGAACCCGTATCTGACTCCAAAGCCTGAACACTTTCCAACTCTGCTCACACTTCTAGAAGGAGCTGTCAGATGAGGGGGGGTGGTGGCCACAGGCTGAGAGTCAGTCATAGGTTAATTTATCCTGTATGTATAGATTATTCACGATCCATTTCAGTTTGCTTCTGGGTAATCATGCAATTATTCTGTTACAAATAGTTTTTTAAAAAAATTCCTGTGTGCCTAAGATGAAAACCACTTGCAAAATACAAAACAAAAACCAAAGCCAAAAAAAAAATCACCCTTAAACAACCCCAAACCCCAAAACAACAAATGTGCTGCAAAGAAACTTCCAAAACGAGAATTGCCAGGGTTGTTGTTATTGTTCCAGGACCAGAACATCGGAGCAAATCATAATTCTAATTTTCTAAGCTAACAGCAGAGAATTTGATATAGAACTTGCTGGCCAGAGCTACAGGGTATCATTTTCAGTGGAGGCCAGAACAGTTCTTTTAATTAATTAACCCAACATTAAATGTACCAGAAGAGGGATATAACTGTGTTTATACACAACTCTGACATCATCTGATTTTAACAAGTTTACTAAAATGACAGTCATGGCCTTGACAATACTGAATGCAAAATACTGGTGTACACAGATTTTACAGAGTGACTCCTGAGAGCCAGATCACAAAACAAGTTTTAACAGATGGGAGAGGCCTGAGGGAAGGCAAGCACACTGATTTTATTGAGAAAAAAAGCTTATATACTGTAGGGTTGCTGAAGTTTAATAAATAAAGGTCAACTTATAATATATAAAAACAATATAAACATTTATATGCTACATGCATATCATATAATTTAAAGTAATAATTTATATATGGGGAGAGATGCCAATTCATGTTCTTCCGATTTTTCTCGACAAGGCACACACACAGGACGTGTCTATCCGTATCCACCGCCAGCCCACGAGTTTGTTGTTTTCTGAAGTCAGTGCTCGGACATAGGTTTGGGACGTTTTGCACTGAGAGTTCCAGTGTTTATCATCAATGCCCCTGCAACCGTTTTTGACTGGCCTGGCTTCCTTACATCGCGTTTCATAAAAATATTGTTTGACGGGAGAGTTGCCCGTTTTGATCTCCCCCAGCACCGTGACCTGGTGTCCCCGAATGTCGATGGCCGACGACTTGTCGGTCACCCACAGACTCTCACTGTCACATACCGAGTACTCCCCTCGGTGACTCTTATGCTCTGCGTACCGTTTCCGCCGTGATGTTCTGTTCGCCACCACGGGGTTGCCCACGTAATCCTCCATGAGATACAAGGGCGGGGGCTCCAAGGGGGTGCTCTCGCTCAGCAGGACCCGCGGTGAGTTGTAGCGTCTCTGCTGCCGCAGCAGCTCGGTGTCCATTGCAATCACTGGCTGGAATTCTGACTTGGTGGGCTCTCCCCGCTCCGGCTCTCGGGGGGCCTCTGCTTTCGGCAGGGTGCCCTGGTAATTTTCCTTAACGTCCACCACCTGCTTGGAGAGCTTGTTTTTCAAAATATCTGCCTGGATCAGCTTAATAATTAGGGAATTGAGCGAGTCTTCCGGCAAACTCCTTTGATCCATGTTGTTACCTTGGATGCCACGGAGATAAGCGAGGAATATCACATAAAACAAGATGGACATCACCTTGTTCACCTGTAAGATCTGAAAAGGAAACACAGGTGTTAAGAGCAGGCCTGTGGCAGCTGAGTCTGTGTTATTCTGACACCAGCTACCTGAGGCTGAGTATCCCTGTGAGGGCACGAGAGAGGGTACCGCCCCCCAGGTGAGCAACGCAGCTCCCCTCTGGACATTCTGAAGAGGCGATTTCTTTCCCCCACCCCCAGGAAATGCTGCAGAATGCACTCTAGGTCTGCTGACTCTGCTCTTTGCATGGATTGCATTTACATCCCAGGTCTGCTTTATCCTGCAGGCTCTGCTGTGGGCGGATGATGTCCTACCGCTTCTTTAAACATCCCCTGAGCCTGTAAAGACGTATCATTCACTACCTTGGCAAAGCATGAAAACTTCAAACCTGAGAATTGTAACCATGGAGTAACTTCCCTTCAGCAGCAGCAGCAGCAGCAGCGGTGGCCTTGAAATTGTCTCAAGAAAGAGTTCGACTGCTCCCTAGCTGCAGCCCCTGGAACGCACTGACTGAGGACTGGTTCAGTTGCCCCCATATTACGGTGTCCGAGGTGGGGTCATGCCCGGCCAGGCCACAGCTGGAGCGGTCTGTTCTCCTGCCCTTGGAAATGAACACATGGGGCCACTACCCACTCTGTGAGAGGGCCTGCGTTCCAGGGTGCTCTGCTGAGCTCTCTGATGGACACGCATCACCAGCTGATCTGCTGCACTCCCGGGGACCCTCTCCACAAAACACAGCCCGGCCACAGCACTACTTGCAGAAGACAGAGATGCAGAATAACCACCTCGAATAAATGGACTGGACTTGCCCAGAATAGAAGAGTCATTGTTGATTCACTTTCCCCCTTTAGATTTCTAACATTTCTGCTACAACAGGTTCCTTTTAGTGGTTATGCTTCTTCCAATTCTACTATTACCTTGTTTAAATGGCATTTCAACCCATCAGCGCTCTCATTCTGTTGCCATAGTAGAAGCTCAACATTGGGCTCCTGCTGAGTCCTGGTGGAATTACAGTGCTGATCTTGAGACACCTTCATTGCTAGTCTCTCCCTCACTAGAGCAAAGACCAGATCTTCCAAGGTTTAGCACTGGAAGGAGATGCTCCTGATGGAGAGGGTCACTGGGCTAGCGACCCTAACTTGTACCTGATTCGTCCACCGCCTTGAGATATTCACTCCTTAATTACCGTCGCTACCACCTCACTGGCTCCCAGGGGGTACATCATTTCCTCTTTAAAGTTCTGTCTAAACATGGAAAATAAAAACTCTTCCCCTGGTTCAGTTTTGGTATTTTTGGAAAGGCTTTACTAAGTCCAGAGGGAAGATAGAGAGGAGATAAACAAAGCCGACACAAGAAGCAGAAAAGCAGTCCTGCTAACCAACAGCCACGTCTGAGCCTGCCAGTGCTAACTCGCTCCCAGGACTCACAGAGAGCCTCTTTCCCAGCTTGTCTGAGATACCGCTGGCTGGCTTGTCCCTAGAGGCCAACGACGGTGAGGCACTCTGCTCACACTGCCTCCTCCTGCCACTGTGATAAGGAGGCTGTCTTTTTTCCAATGGGAACTAGTCTTTGGGACAACCGATTCCTTCAAGGTCAAAGCCAAGAGAGGGATTCTAGCTTTGCCGCTCACCCTTAGAGATGACTCTAAGGAACTCTACTATCCTAGGAAAATAGTTCCCATAGGATAAGGAATCTCCCTCCTATTCTGCATACAAGTGACATTTCCTTCAATATTACAGGCCCAGCAAAGTGCAACTTGAACTATACAAAAAATATGGCATACATGCAGCTAGGATTACACTCCCCTCCCCCCCAAAAAGAATACAGCTGCAATAAAATCATTTAGGACTGACAGCCTATTGAAAAACAATGTATTAAATCTCCCAAAAGCTCAGCCACTGTAAGCTAAGAATACACAGGGTATCCACTCTTAAGGAAATAAATCAAGTATGGTTAGTGAGGCGAAGTCCCAGGTAAAATAAGAGTCAAGGTACAGATCAGTGAGGTAACGACCAGGGCGAGCTGAGAGGGAGAATGCTGCCTGATGCTGATGGATTGAGGACGAAAAAGTAAGAGTCTTTAAGGGTGACAGCTGGAATATGGAACCGAAGTGTATTAGAAGTAGACAAGCCATATAAAGAGACCATCTAATCTTATTCCTTCATCTTATAGATGAGGAAAACCTAAATGCAGTTTAAAGAAAAGGAGAGACCCTCAGGGAAGTGAGAGGTGTTCCCTGTACGCCGGCCCTCACCTCCCTTTTCTGTCGTGTGATGATTGGGCTCACAGGCCCCTTGCTCCAACCCTATTCACTACTCACTGCCACTTGAATCACGATCCACGTGCACTGCCCCTGCAGTTGAAATTTCACCCATTTTTCAGTGCCTGGTACCAAAGCTGACTTTTCTGCAACGCTCCGCCAAGATCCCAACAGCAGCACCTGCTGTCTCCTTGCAACCCAGCCTGCTCTCCCAGGACCTGGCCATTTCTTTCTTACTTGCCGTGATCCTTTGTAATAAGTGGTGGGAGTAAGTCATCTGCAGGCTGGTGAGTGTTTCTAAATGCTTCAGAAGACTTTCTTAAAACCCTGCAGGCTTCCTGTGGACTCCATTTTAATAATCCACTTTTAGCTTTTTTCGTAGAGAGCAAGTCCAAGAATTTTGCTAACAGAACGCCCCAAAACACAGAGGTTTGTAGCTGGAGAGGACCTTAGACAACCTCCTTGTTTATACAGATAAGGGAACTGAGGCCTGCAGTGGTGGTGAAGTGAGCTGTCTAAGGTCAGACTGCTAAACAATGGCAGAGAGTGACGGGGGATGTTTGGTTTGCAGGCTCAACAAAAACCACATGGCTTGTGCACCATCAATGTTATTGTGAGGGGTAAATAATGAAATCCACATGGAAGCACCTAGCATAGTGTCAGGCACAGAGTGAGCACACTAGACATGTTATAGAACATGAACCTGAATGGCCTGTGGCCACAGGAGATGGGGCACATCTGCCCTTGATGCACACGTGCGAGGGGCCAAGCGTCTGGAGAGCTCCCTCCTCTGCATCTGGCTCACAGTAATCTGTACCAACACGGTCTCTGCAATGCTTTCCGCCAATGCCATGGTGTCCAAGTGCTCGGATCTCAGCCCACTTATACTGGTTGTGGGAGAAGAAAAGAGTATCATGAACTGGAAGCCCAGGGAACAGACAAATGACGAAAGCAACCACGGGCAAGGGAGAGGCGGTGTTTCTGAATACGCTGGGGGCAAGAATAGATGGATTCTGATCTCTAGTCACTTTTTGATCACCAGTACCTTCATTTCTCACTCCATATCCGGGGTGGGAGTCCCCAGTGAGACAGTTCCCAGGAGCGGGTAATGGAAACAGGGAGGCAGTGCCAGCTCGACCCAGGCAAGGTACAGCAGTGAGTTTTTCTACTTAGGGGGATGTCTCTGCTCTTTCTCTAGTGGTCACTGCCATCTGCACAGAGCCCCATTTAAGCAATTGTTATATTGTGCTATTATTGTTAGTGTGTCTCCTCTTTGACGACAGGGACCATGTCCTTTCCATCCACACATCCTTGATGCCCAGCACAGGGCTAGACACGCTGCAGAGTTTTGATGTCTATTTACTGAATGAGTGCCTGCTATGATCGAGACCTACCCAAGGCACTGCTTACTGGCTGGAGGGCCTGTATGGGCTTTTGCCAAGCCTGGCTTTGGAAGCCAATCAACTCTGCCTTCTTTTCCCAAAGAAAATACAGGCCCTGGCTCTGAAGTCGGCCACGGTCCCCAGGCTCTTCTTGGCTATAATTAGAAAAAGACCTGTTAAAGACCTCAGTAAACCCCCTTTCTACACTCTCCCCAGTGCCCATTTCCCCTGCTCGGAGTTTTCCAAGATCCTGACCGACGTGCATGTGCGATTTTCCTCACTTAGAAATGCTTTCCCACATATGGTGTTTTCTCAGTCCCTGGAGCAACATTCCTACAAGGTTTCACCATCCCTCAAAATACTCAAAAGAGAGCAATTTCTGATTCCTCCTTTTTGGCTCAGTTTACAGCATACACAGAGGGTTTGGGGGTATTCGAGAAGCAGCTGACATGGAAGAGGAAGCCGGGGTAGAGAGTGGCACAGGATCTGAGCCCCCAGCAACCTGCGTCTGCCCTGCCACATGCAGCGATGGGGCTGCAGCCTTCAGGTTCCAATTCACCTCTCCAGGACCAGCTTTCCCACACAGGAGCACCTCCTGACCATGTACCTAAAGACCCCTCTTGTTGCACATATATGGAGCAAATTTTTAGACTGCTTAGAGGTGAGATCACCAAGAATAAAAATGCAAAGTGCCAGGTGCCGGCTTACATAAATCTTAAATCCTGGCAACAACCATCCTGAAGAAAGTACTATTATATTTCCCATTTAGATGGGGAAACTGAGGCACAAAGGGGTTCCACGACTAGCTAACAAGCAACAGAGCCAGGATTTGCACTTTCTGTATCTAGAGCTCGTGTTATTAGTGATGACACTTTGCTGCCTCTCTGTCTATCCCTGCTCTCAAACATTCTAGAGAGTTTACTTCCAGGGGAAGTCCAAGCTCCAAGCCTGGAGCCAGGATGGCTGCTGTCAGCAGGCTGTGCCCTTCCCCAAGAAGCCTCAGCTCTAAGCAGAGTTTGCAGAGATTTGAGGCCATCACTCCTAAATCCTCCTCCCCATATTCCCTATGAAAGCATCCCTCACGAAAGTAAACACAATCCAGTTCCCCCACCCTAGTCCCTCCTGGGCCTGATGCTCTCCAGTGTAGATCACCTGTGCCTGCAGAGGCCCTGCTGTAGTGGACAGAACACTCAGTGCACCATCTCACATCCTGGGGTTGAGACCAGCACTGGAATCTGGGCGACTTACAAAGAAAGCAGAAAGGCTCTGTTTTAGCTTTCCTCAGAGAGGAGTCATGAGAGCAGAAGTGAAAGCGGTTTTTAATTTGCCAAATCTTTAATATGCAAATTCAAGAGACTTCATTATTTCTGGTACAGCCATATCCTCTGGAGGCAAATGCGTTCTCTGGCTGGGGTCAAAGAGGACACTGGCCAGCTGTGTCCAGAAGGGCCTGATTCTTTGGAGAATTTCTTCTGCTATGACACGGTCTCTGACTAATGCTACAGACTCAGAAGAACACATCCTGCCAGTAACCCTAATGTCTTGTTCAGGGAGTGGAAAGGGAGAGAGGTGGGAAGTGATAGATTTAAAGTAGAATGACAAAGGGGAAAGGAATGTGGTGAAAATATTAAACTAAGGCCATATATAAAGGACTGGCTATCCTTGTCCCCCAAATCTTAATTGCGTAATTACTTCACACTGGTTTTGTTCTGAACATAGGTCTTGAGGCCTCCAAATTAGTCAATGGGGCCGCATGAAGATGTTCTGACCCATGACAAGGCTGGGAACTGGGAGAGAGAGATCCTGGTGGAGCCTCCGCTGGGGATTGGTCTGGTTTTGCTTAATCTCTTTATTAATGATCCGGAAGCAGGAGGGAGGAAAAAGTGGCAGATTAATTAAAATGCACAGATGACGCTCAGAGGGAAGGTGCTGCAGACACCAGTGAGGACAGACCAATTAGGCTGAAGCACCCGTGGGGGTTGGCAACCTGGAAATAGCATGATTAGATTCAAACTAAAACATGTAGGTTAACTCACCGGGGGCGTGATGGATCCAAAACCAACAAGGCAGGGAAATGCTTGGAAAGGGATGAAGGGAGGGGGCGACTTGGAATTGCTACAAGGAGTAAATGAGAAATGAGCTCACATGAGTAAAGCTGTGTGGGTTTCCACGGCACCTTCTTCCCTGCTAGCTGTGTCCTCCACCTCATTCACTTTAGCACACCTCTCGAGTGGTGGCAATCATGAAACTCCCTGTCTTATGGAGCGCAAAAAAGACATAAATTGAGGAACAGAGCCAAGATCAGAAAGCAGACCAGAGATGGTCCCCAAAACATGCTGATGTGCACTCTCTAAAGTCACGGAAAACCAGAAGCAATCAGTGATCTAGAGGAAAAACAGCTACTCTCTCTGTTGGTATTTGGTGAGCCCTCATTGGACAATCCCCAAACTCGGGGCAGGTCTGTATCTATGTAGTGTCAAACCAGGTGAGAGAAGGGGCAGGGAAACGGATTCTTATCCTGTTCTTTAAGATCCCTGATTCTACTGTTGTTCCTCTCCTTAAAACTTAGCACTTAAAACTCAGGGTTCTGAAACTGAGTGACACACACAGTCAATCCTCGGCCCAAGATGTGAAATAGGACAAGGCCCTCAATTTTCAGGACATGCTGGCTTCTCAGCAGAAATGAGACAAGGCACATAGTCAACAGCAAAGGCAGACTCTAGGATGAAATAAAATAAGACAGAGAACCTCAGAAGGTTGACTCGCCTCCCTCAGAAAGGAAGTACTGAAACTGGTCCTTCTGAAGGCCAGAAAGTGAGGAACAGGGACCCTTGAACAAGAAAGATATAGACAAGGAGGCTATATCCCAAAAGAAAGCTCAGTGCACCGAGATGGAGGTAGAAAGCTGTGAGCTTCCTTTGCACAGCTGTTAGAAGAAGAATTTCACATTGTTCAAAGCATACCCTCCTCTGGCTTCGAGGAGAGGAGGGTAAGATGGAAGGCATGGCACATGTCACGAAGTGTGCACCAGCCGCTCCAGGAGAAAGGTAGGACAGTTATTCCCCAGGCCGAGGAGCCCTCTGGCTTAGCCCCATCTTGGCAAAGAGAGATCTTAAAGGGGCTTGGTATGCCGACCCAAGCCTAGGAAACTCAGGTTTACTTTATCCTTTGCATAACGCAAACTCCCATTTCACGGAAGAAGGGTGAACCAGGAAGGATCCGCAGAGAACATCTGAGTTAATCCAGCTACTGGCCATCATGGTGTTATCTTGCATTTAGTAGTATTTGTTTTGGTAATTCATACTTATCCACCACTATGCATACAGGTGTGCATGTATGGGTTTATGCGCCTGTGCTCACACACACACACACACACACACACACACACACACCCCACGTAACTACTTGAAGTGAAGATGGGCTCTAGTCAAACTATTTTCAAATTTTGAAAAATTATAAACTATTTTCAAATGATTGAGTCATTTAATGTTCAGAAACATTCCAATTTTGGTATCGTTTTCTGTGTCTGGGTTACTCCATTCTCTAAGTATGAAAACACACAAGGGGAAGCTGCTTCAGCCACATAGACAGCTGCAGGTACAGCTGGTATTAAAGAATAACTTCAGCCTCGGGGAATAGCTGCCCCAAGTCAATGATTTTGTTTTAAATTTATGCCGCATGTTTGAGTTGGGTTTATGGTCAAGGGTATACATTGTCTGCAAAATGCTACACAACTGTAGTAATATCATTACAAGGTAGAGGCTGCTCAGTAATTGATTTTCAATAATTATAATTAATGATGATGATGACGATGATGATGATGGAAATATTTATTTTATCTACCCAGATAAGCACGAGTCTCAAGATGGCAGAATACAGAAGGTGGATTCCTCTTGAGGGTTGGAGGCTAAGGGAAATCCCAAAGCATGCCTTCTGTTCAATCCTTACTCTGATTGCCTCTTCCAAACCAACACCACAGCTGGCTTGGCAATGGCCAAATCTTTTTTATGTGCCTCAACCATAGCAGCAAGTCCGGGATCAACCCATTGGTCCCTGGAAGACTTGGTTGCAGAAAGTGTGGTCAGATGGCGGGCTGACTCCTCTAGACTTGGCCATCAGGCCTGTGACGAATATGGCCCCTCATGCCTCCCTGCTGCCACACAGCCAATGACCTTTCACAGGGATGAAGTATATTGACTGGTGGTCTGTGGCTGTATTGATTGGTGGTCTGGTCTGGATCCCTTCTCCAGAAAATGATGGTGTCTGAAGACTGACAGCTGGGACTGTCTTTTCCAGGTGTATCTCCCCTCTGTTCCCTGTGGCTGCTATCATGCACTTGAATACTTTTATGGACTAGGAAACTGAGGCAGAAGAAACGTGTCTGGTGCTTTTCTGAGTCTCTTCTCACCCACTCATCTAGTGATGTGGAAATGTGAGCACAGGAAGAAAACCAATCTCCCATCAAAACTGGAGTGTGTGGTAGGCACTTAATAAACACTATGACTCCAACCCCAAACACTCTAGTGACTCTTTCTGGGCAGCTGGGCAAGACTAAAAAACCAACCCAGAGCCTGTCCTCTGAAAGCAATTTTGGCACAAACACTCTGAACCCCAGGCTGTCTTTAATCACAGACACAAGTCATAATAATAGCTTGTAATAACAGCTCACATTTATTGAGACTCACCATATGCTAGACTGTGTGGAACACTTCACATGGATGATCTCAATTAATCCTTGTGGACACGATTATTAACCCCCACTTTTCAGGAGAGGAAACTGAGGCTCAGAAGAATTAAGTAATTTTTCTCAAGATTACACATCAATTGAGAGGTAGAGCCAGAGAACAAACCCCTGTCTCTGTGATCCCACAGCCCTAACTCTTAGCTGATATTGCAGAATACCTCCCAATTCACTCCAGAGTCTAAGGCACCTGCCACTTCATTGCAGTGAACTGGGTAGCAAGCAGCACACTAGTATATTACTGTTTCTTTCTTTGTGAAGGAAGAGACATTCAAGACAGATCCTCTGAAACATAAAGGAGACATTCCAGTCTAAGGCTTGCCTCACCAATTCACAGTAGCTGAAGAGCATATCTGTGTGATAGGGGGCTAGTGGGATCTGGTATTTATGCTTTAGTTTCTCCAAATATAAAATATTCCTTTCCTTTTTTTCTTATTTCATGGTAAAAAAACAACCAAGAACCCAAAGATTCATTTTAAAAAATGGCTGGAGCATTGAAGGTGGGACAGATTTCTGATTTTTTTGTTTTCACAGATTGCAGCATATTTGTAGCTGTTGATGAGAAATAGAATAATGTAGGCTCTTGGCACATCCCCTGTTTTGATTTGTTAATAAAAACCAACTCTTCTACTAATAAGCTTTGTGGCTACGGGAGAACCACTGTGCATCTTGGGGGCTCAGTTCTGGAGCAGTGTTTCTCCATAGGGGTGCCACTGGGATTTCGAACAGGACAGTTTGTTATTGTTCAGTTTTATCCCCCACACATGCAACTCAGGCCCCCACCTAGTAAATATCAGTCGTGACTCCAGTCATGGTGACAAGTGAATAAAAGGACCCAGACCTTTCCAAGTGCCATCTATGGAGACCCCTCGGTTATGAATCACATAACATGATGCTGGGGAGCTAATTGTTTTTGGATCATTGGCCCTTTTACAATGTGACCAAAGCTAAGAAACCCTTCTGCTAAAAAACCACACGTGCCCATAAAGAAAAAATATTGCAAAAAATTTCAAGGTGATTCAAAGAGTCTATAAAAATCAACCTAGTGTCCTACAGATTTTAGGTTTAGAATTCTTGAACTAAAGAATTTCAAAGGTTCTGAGATACCCTGTGCTTCTATTATCCTGTGCCTATCCTGTGCCAACCCTGAGCCATTTCTTCTCCGGGCCAAATGGAGAAGAAATTATTATCAGCAGCCTAATTTTCTGGTCTTCTCTGTCTCTCTGTGTCCCTGTGAAGCCAGGGTTCCAGGAACTGGCATCCAACTCTATTAGGAGCGTGGCGCAATGGAAAGGTTATGGGAGGAGAATGACTTGCCCCAAAACCAACCAATCAATCAGTACAAGAGCAGGAACGAAGCCTAGCCCTCCAGATGAACAGCCCTACGCTGCTCAACCACAGCCACACACAGAGCTGTCAGTGTATTTAAGACACATGGAGGGAAACCTGACCACACCTACCAGTAGGGCTTCCTGGGGGAGGCACGGGGGTCCCAGGTGAGCCTGATCAACACAGCACGTCTGATGCTGTGTGTGAGAGGCCTGGGGCCCCAGCAGCCCTGCTCAGTCCAAGAGGCGACCCATGGAGGCAGAGTCTTTCCCGTCTCCCTTTCACAAGTGTCTGCATAGCACCATCCATTGGCATCCACCTTCCTCATGGACACCAGGAATCAGAGCATTTTCCTTTCTGTCCATAAACCTGCCATCACTCTGGGTGACGTCACCTCCAACCTGATGGCTTTTTCATTCCTTGGTCTCCCTGTTACTCCACATCCTCAAGACCTGCGTTCTCCATGACGTTTGAAAACACAAATTCGATTCTTCAAAGACCTAAGCGATTCCTTGAAGACGTATAAACAGAAATACCATTCAACCTAGCAATCCCATTACTGGGCACATACCCAAAGCACTATGCATCATTCCCTCATAAAGACACATATGCACACATATGTTGGCTGCAACACCACTCACAATAGCGAAGACATGGAATCAACCTAAATGTCCGTCAGTAATAGACTACAGGGGATGGGGTGGCATCTTGTAATGTCACCAAGGACATTCCATTAAATTTGCTCAGAAGGGCCCGGCTCGGTACCTGGATGAGAAATCTACAGTGGACCTGGAGGACACTTACTACTGTTCACCAACTACTCAGGGCTGGAACCCCGAAGAACACGGGAGTGCCCTGACGCCGTTGGTTCCCTGAAGCTGTGTGCCAGTGAAGGGTCTGCAGGCCCCACGGGTCTGACTGCAAAGTGGCCAAGCAGAGAGGCAAAGCCACCCAATGTTCATGGAGACTTCAGGTAAGTGGCTGAGTGAGAGACAGAGAGAGAGAGACAGTCAGAGACAGAGAGAGACTGAGAAAGAGGGAAACAGAGACACAGATACAGAGAGAGGCTGAGACAGAGAAAGGAAGAGACAGAGAGAGACTGAGGGAGAAGGAGTCAGAGATGGAGGGAGAGAGAACAAAGAGTCAGAGAAAGGAGAGAAAGAGACAGAGATACAGAGACTCAGAGAGAAACAGATAGAGACATAAAGATGGAAAAACTGAGACAGAGATACAGAGATAGGAAGAGAGGGAGGCAGAGACACAGAACTGAGAGACAGAGACAGAGAGGCAGGGAGACGGAAACAGAAAAACACACACAGAGAAAGACAGAGTGAGAGACAGAGAGGTACAGCAGAGAAAGGAGAGACAGAGTCAGAGTTTGAGAAAAAAGAGCGACACAGAGAAACAGACAAGCAGAGAGGGAGGCAGAGAGACAGAGAAGAGAGGAGAGAGGCACAGAGTGAGGGAGACAGAGAGAAACAGTGAGAGAGCAAGGGAGGAGGAGACACACAGTGGAAAGGGGGGTCTCTTTTTTTGTATAGGGGGTTTTGGCTGAGCCCAAGACCCCGGGCGGTGCTCTTCTACCTGGTTCGGGAAAACTGGAAAGGTGGCAGAGAAGGCCCCTCTGAAGCCAGCATTGCTGCAGATCCAGAGGGCATGTGCACTTCCATTCACATTAGAGACCGCTCCACCCTGCCACCGTCCCCAAAGCCAGTGACCTCCCTGCACTAACCTACATTTCTTTCTACTGCCAGGGAAGTGAACATATAGGTGTTGTAGACGCAGCAGGTGGCCCCGTCCCAGCACCATGGGAAAGACCAAGGCACGGGCGCTCAGTGTCACACAGCGCTTCCTGGCTCAGGAAGAGGGTCTCAGAACAGGCCGCAATCACACAGGCCACCTGTACTTTGTCCCAAGAGGAGTGGCAGTGCCCAGCTGCCCGGTCAACAGAGGCTGAAGCAGTAGGGCTACAAGTGACAAGCCAGTGCCCATCTGTTGGGCAACAAGTCGAGCAGTGTGTGTGTGAGTGTGTGTGTGCGTGCACGTCTAAGTGTGTCTGTGCGTGAGTGTGTGTTGTCTCTATGTGTGTAGTGTCTGTGTATGACTGTAGATGTGTCTGTGTGTGGTATGTGTATGTGTGTATGTATGCCTGTGAGTGTCTCTGTGTGTCTGTGTGTGTGTGTGTGTGTGTGTGTGTGTGTGTGCTGTATGCATATCTACATGTGTGTGGTGTCTTTGTAAGCCTGTGGGTGTGTCTGTGTGTGTTGTGTATATGTATGCATGTGTGTGGTCTGTGTATATATGGGCTTGTGTGTGTATGTGCCTGTGTGTGTGTGAGTGTGTCTCTGTATGCATGTGGTGTATATGTCTAGGTGTGAGTGTGTCTCTGCATGGTGTACATATGTGCATGGCATTCTGTGTGTGTGTCTGTGTTGTGTGTGGTGTATATCTGTGTGTGTGCATGTGTGTCTGGTGTTATTCTGTGTGTGGTGCATGTATGCCTGTGTGTGTGTGCATGTGTGTGGTGTTATTCTGTGTCTGGTGTGTGTGTGTGTCTGTGTGTGTGCATGTGTGTGGTGTTATTCCACATGCGATATGTGTATGTATGTGTGTGTGTGTGCATGTGTGTGGTGTTACTCCACGTGCAGTACATGTGTGTGTGTGTGTGTGCATGTGTGTGGTGTTATTCCACGTGCGGTATGTGTATGTCTGTGTGTGTGTGCATGTGTGTGGTGTTATTCCATGTGTGGTAAGTGTATGTCTATGTGCGCATGTGTGTAGTGTTATTCTGTGTGCGTCTGTGTGGTGTGTATGTCTGTGTGTGTATGTGAATGTGTGGTATTAATCTGTGTGGTGTGTGTTGTGTCTGCCTGTGTATGTGCATGTGTAGTGTTAATCTGTGTGGTGTGTGTGTCTGCATGTGTATGTGTGTGTGTGGTGTGTGTCTGCATATGTATGTGCATGTGTATGGTGTTATTCTGTGTGGTGTGTGTGTCTGTGTATGTGCGTATGTGGTGTTATTCTGTGTGGTGTGTGTTTCTGAGTGTATATGTGCGTGTGTGGTGTGTCTGCGTGTGTGTATGTGCATATGTGCATGGTGTGTGTGTCTGTGTGTGTGTATGTGCATGTATGCATGGGGTGCTGGGTGAGGGATGCTGAGAAAGGGAGAAGCCAAATGTCGGAAGGGATCAAGAGCCTGCGTCTGCTCCCCGCTTCCCTTTGGTCACTGTTAGTCCCTGGGCAAGTCTGCTTTTCACTCCCGGCCCGGCATCAGATTGCTCCTCTAGCAAGGGCAGGAACCGGAGTAAATCATCTGGAGACCATCCCGGCACTAGCAGCCTGCTGTCGTCCACAGGGGTCTAAAGCCAGGCAGGGCTCTTGCTCTCTGGGTCCCCTTCAGCCCAGAGGAGCAAGCCAGCTCTGCGGGTGTCCCTACCCTGCCACCCACACTCCCAGTGTGGTGCACGTGGAGTCAGGCACAGGGCTCCAGTGGTCTTCCTGGGTCCCCATGAACTGGAAACATGTGAGGATAGGCAGGGGAGACGCCGTGAGATGGAAAGAGAAACTCTGGGTCAAGTTTGCATTTCTCATTATTTCTCCAACCCTTCTCAAATTCCTTTTGTTTAGAAACCTCCTTGAGTTTCTGAAGCCTTTTCCCCCTCCCCCACCCCACCCCCTGAAAAACTCTAGGAGCTCCTCCAGCCTGTAACCCTTCCGCATAACACGTTCCATATGTTGGTCACTCTCCGCATGAAACGTTTGTACTAGCTTTTCTGGTCACCTACTCCGTGGTCTCCCCACACAGCCTCTCCCCAGAGTGGCCCCACCAACCCCCTCTGTAGCCCTCTGTTCAAGAAGCAGAGACTGGGATCAGGTTGTAGGGTCCTTTGCTCTCCCTCCCTGGTCAGTCCCATGCAAGATTCCTGCAGTTTCGCCTCCCGAGTGCCCCAGAGTGCGCCTGCCTTTGCTCCAGCCCGCCCGCTGCCGACAGCTGCAGGGAGACCCTCCTAAGAACTGGGGCTAATTGAGCAGGGCTCTGACTGAGCTTGCCACATTATTTGCTTAGAGCAAGCTTTTACAGCAAGGCAACACAGCATTCTATTGTCTTCCTTTCCCACCCAGCTCCCCCTCCTCTTGAGGCTACCCACTGCAGTAAATAAAGGCCGGTGGGGTGGGATTTCTTTTCCACCGTAACTTCCAATGCTCCCTTTGCAGATGCAAACACATTCTAGCCTTCCTTGCTTGACCCCCACTCCAGGTGCCACTCCCTCCCCGCCTTCCTGATGTATCTTTTGATGATTGAATTTGATGCTGGAAAACAGCACGCAGAGCACCATCCCACGCAAGGTTTTATGGGTTTCCCAAAAGATGGAAGACGGTGGCATTCAATAGCTCTGGAGGTGCTGCACTGGAAGAGCTGAAGATGACTTTGAACTGATCAAGGGAGCCTGAGAACTGCTTATAGTTCCTCTTCCCTGAGAGCATAGGCGTCCTTGAAGGTCTCAGACTCCCAGGGATGCTCCAGGCGTCGAATAGGAGCTGCCTTGAAACAGGTAGTGAGGCAAACCCACGACCTAACACTGGAGGCAGGAGCAAGTGGGAAAGCATGAGGCCCTAGGGGCCAGACTGACAGCATCAAGGCTTTCCAAAAAGACATGGAGAGACCTGTCTGGGACGTACTTGGCTGGGCCATCAGCTATCTTGAAGGATGGAAGCTATCTTGAGAGATTGAGTACCTACTGTGTGCCAAGGACTGAAATTTAAAACTTACATCCCACTATCTCCAGCTTTTCGGGGAGAGATAGAGTTAGAAAATTTATAAAGAGAGGCTATTGCTATTGTAAAGCCAAGAAATCCAGGGCATAGAATAGGTGAGGGATGGGCTGAAAGTTGTTACTGGTAGATATAAAACTACAAGCAGAAGAATCCCTGCTTCCTGACTCCTGATCCTACAGTCTTTCTAAAAGACAGCCTTCTCTATTATCAAAGTCCTAGCCCAGCAGGGTGGACTGCATGCCTGTGATCGCCAAGTAAGAGGAGCTCCTTCATCCAGCTGTAAACCTAAGGGAAAGCCCTAATATCTACAAAATGCAGACCACACTTTATCAGTATCTGTTAGTTGCTCTAACAGCATCTGCGATGCACCAGTTTACACAAAGTAGATCATTTCCAAAGCAGAACCACCTCTGGCTGCAAAATGTCCTCTTCACTAGGGAGATGGAGGGGCCTATTATTGGCCCAGGTTCTGCATCCATTTCTCTCTAATTCTAACCAGAGGGAAGCCTCACCAGCCTCACCCACTATCCCCTCCCTCCAGCCCCCAAATCTTGGCTCTATTTAGTTTGTAGATGGATTGTATTCTGGAGATCAAACAAGTTAGGTGAAATTGTATTGAAAACAATTATTTTCAACAATACTGGTATTAAGAAAATGACAATAACGAAGGAAAACATGTTTGATTATGAGTTTGGATGATGCATGGGGGCTAATGAGACAACTGAATGAATGTAATTGAGGTATCTGACTTCAGAAGTTCCTACTATGCTGACGGGCTTGGCAAGGAACCCTGCAATTTGGCATTAATGAACGGATTAACACCAAGGATCAGCTGAAATCCAACATTGTGCAGACATGTGCCCTGACATTGTGCTGGGCATATACAATAGGGGCCAATAAGGGCCTGATGAACTGAAATAGAAAAAGATTAGAGCTCTCTTAAGAGGCAACAGACGAGCTCTTCTGCCACTGGACCAATGCGTGAAATGTTAGAGTCACTTATTTGAAGATTCATTTGTTTGCTACTAACAATGCTGTGGTGTTTCTAGACATGCAGTCTAAATGACCAGATTAAAACTGGGTTTAAAAGTGGGAACTCCAAAAATTTCCTTCAAGACCTGAGGATCTGTGATTCTAAGCTGATGATGAAGAGGCCAAATGCTGCCCCATGGGGAGGCCTATTGGGCCACAGGCCTGTAAGAGCTGGGAGTGACTTTCACCACAATGCGAAGTGAGTCACCTGGCTGCTGGGGCGGGGATCCCTGCCGACTGTAGTCAGATGGAAGGGTCTGGACTTTCTTTTTATACTGGCATCGATTCAGAATGTGAAACTTTTGATCCTATAACATGGTACATTTTAATTCCTCCTGGATGTTAATAATGTAGCTGGCTGATGCCGCGCTAACAGAATTTATAATGCATGGATGCTTCCAAGAAACAGGGGGAAGTAATAACTGTAGTCTCACACGTGAACCTCAGTTTGCACTCTGTTTAGGCTTCTGAGAAAGGTGGAATGCAAATCAATTTTGTGAATTGAATTATATTCTAAAGACACTAGGAGTGTTTGCAATGAAAAAATCTTATTGTGGATTCCTATGGAAAGCAGTAAATAACCACTTTTCAATTAAAAACACATTTGATATTGGGCTAGTTTTAGCTTAAAGCACAGTGAACCTTTAAATGTAGTGCAACTATGGTGTAAATACATTACCATTTTATAATGAACACATACGCTTTGAGACCAAAGCAGTCACCAAGGGAGGAAGGCTTACTTTTCTATGAACCCTTCAAATATTTGGGTGTCTGTTAACGTGCATTATCTCCTATAGCTAATTTCCCAGAAAACGAGAAATCTGGAATAAGGAAAAAAGCAGGGGAATGTCTCTGCTGGAAGTTCCCATTTTTGCACTCCTGTGTCCTAAATGATGTTATCCTAAATTCTCATAATATATGATACTTCAATCTTCTCAAACATCCCAATAAAGAAAGGAATGGAAGGAAGAGAGGCAAGCAGAAATGATGCACTCCGTACTCAGTGAAGACTCACCAATAATTATTGCATCAATAGTGATAACTCATTTCGTGAGGACTTTCTCTCTGCCAAGAACAGTGCAAAGAACCCTGCAATCACAACTTGACTTCATTCTACAATAACCCTATGAGGCAGATCCTACAGTTCACAACTTACCTGAACCCTACATACTACCTCATACCTTCTGTGAGATCTGGGGCGACATCCAACCATTAAACATGCTAATTTTCCACTGTACAATTATATTCACTTAAGTGAAATGAAGACTAGCTCATTCAGCTTAGGTTGTACGGCCAAATGAATTTGCTGTCACTTTAAGAAATGACTCTGGGTTTTCAGAGCTTTTTGGGCTTTGGAATTACAAAGAAGAGACTGGGGATGTGCATTATTCTATTTCATAAATAAAGGTAGCCTGCTTGAGATCACACCATGGTAATACTATAGCTCAGCTTAGTAGCAGAGCTCAGTAGCAGAGCTGGGATTCAAACCCAGGCGTGTCTGATACCAAAACCCATGTTCTCAGACGCTAGGCCATGCTGCTTATGTCGCCCTCCCCACCCGGGGAAACTAGAGAATAAAGCCTCCCTACAATGGTTTTCTCAGAAGGCTGAATTAAACTGTGATAACATAGATCCTCTTTTATGTTTAAAAGATTTTTTTTCATTAAATAATGTTTCCTAGAGAGATGATTTTTCCTTATTATAAAGATGATATGATGAACATGTAAAAAAGTTTTTAAATACAAAAACATGTCATCTATCAGCTCCCACAGGTATCATCCTGGAATATTTGTACCCAGCCTTTTAAAAATACATTAAAAGTTTTTCTATGCATTATAGTTGAGATCATTTAATATATATCATTCTGTAACTTTCTTATTTCACTTACTATTATAGTCTAGGCATTCTCTCATTATGTTACAATTCTACCCAAACAAATCTTGATGGCTACATAATATTCCACCACATTAATTTGCCATAATTTACTGGATGACACCCCCTTGTTAAACATTTACTATTTGTAATCCTCTACTCCCATAGTGCATGCTGCAATATCTCCATGTACAAAGCTTACTATGGGTGTGCTATTCTCATGGTCCAGGACTCCAGCCACTTCCTTACCCTCTTGACACATCTGCCCTGTGCAGCCCCAACCTCAGATCAGTTTATACATCTATCCTCCCAGCAGACACGCGGGCTGCTAAAGAGGGGGAAACACAGTGTATGAACACTGTAAGAGCTACGAGTGACCCTCGCCACATTGCGAAGTGAGTCACGTGGCTGCTGGTGCAGGGATCCCTGCTGACTGTAGTCAGATGGAACGGTCTGGACATTCTTTATATACTGGCATTGACTGATGTTGATTGACGCTCTCAGGGTCTGCTCAGCCCTTACTGTAGATCAACAATTTGCTCTTGTTCCCATGTCAGGTCTTCCCTCCCCTCACAGCAGCTCCTATCTCCTCAAGCCTCTTGGAGCCTCCTGCAGAAAATCCTGCATCCTACTGCAGAGCCCTGCAGGTAGGACCTCCCTCAGCCCTCGAACTCCACCTATAATCTCCAAACACACCACTGTACGCTCTCACCTCTGCCAGGGCTCCCTGACTACTCCCTATGCCGGGAAGGCTCTTAGATGTATACTATTAAGGTGACCAGATACTTTATCATCTAAACTTTCCAAAGTGAAAAGGGGTGTTAGCAATAATTTTGTTGAGGTAATGGCCGCACGGTAGGACTGGTCTGAGTCAAGCAGGAAATGTGATTACTGTGAGTAAAACCAGAATTTCCTCTGAGTGGCAGGTCCCACCTTATCATACCCACTCTCTAACAGGCCCTATACTGACGCTCTGGGCCTCACATCCATTTCCTCAGAAGCCTTCTTCCATCAGGGCCTCCATCCCAGACGTCTTGTCTTTTCCTCTCTTCCTTCCTTCTTTCCTTCCTTCCTTCCCTCCTTCCCTCCTTCCTTCCTTCCCTCCTTCCTTCCTTCCCTCCTTCCTTCCTTCCCTCCTTCCTTCCTTCCCTCCTTCCTTCCTTCTCTCCTTCCCTCCTTCCTTCCCTCCCTCCCTCTCTCCCTCCTTCCCTCCCTCCCTCCTTCCTTCCTTCCTCCCTCCCTCCCTCCCTCCCTCTTTCTTTTCTCTTTCTTTCTTTCTCCTTTTTTTTTTTTGGCAGAGTCTCATTCTGTCACTCAGGCTAGAATGCAGGGACATAATCACAGCTCACTGCAGCCCTGACCTCGAAGTAGCTGGGACTTTGAAGTAGCCACCATGCCCAGCTAGTTTTTTATATTGTTTGCAGAGATGAGGTTTTGCTATGTTGCACAGGCTGGTCTCGAACTCCTGGGCTTGAGCAATCCTCCCACCTTGGCCTCCCAAAGTGCTGGGATTGCAGGTGTGAGCCACCGCACCTGGTCTAGACATATTTTCAAACTGCCCCTCCTTAAAGGTTTTCCCGCCTCTGTAGATAATGTTCTGATGTTGCCAGCATTAGAGAAATAAAATAAAATAGTTGTCCTCTAACTATGACTATCTGATCCCAGCCACGTGCCCCGTCCCAGAGACCAGCATTCCCTACACCCATCATCACCACCTGCACCAGGGCCCTACAGAAGCAGCCCCACCTAGAATACCATTCCTCATTTCAAAGTCAGGCAGATGTGCCACAGCATCTCCTCCCTCTTGCTCTCTGAATCACTGGAAACACCAATCCCTCCTCCAGCCAGCAGCTCTCCTGGTCTTCCTCCTACCCCCACCAGCACTTCCCTCGCACTCTTTCCGTATTCCCTCCAACATTCTGCTTTCCCTTCTCATCTGAGGATGTGACTGTGCAATCTCATCCCCCCTGCTGATGTGTGGATATGTCCACACTCACACCTCTAGGCACAGACCTCCGTCCTACACTCCAAACCCATAGACACGCGTGGCCTACTAGACATCTCCGCTTGAACTGCAGAGGAATCTCAAGGGTGATATATCCAAAGCTGAAGTCACCATCCTCCCCCAAAGCCTGCTCCTCCTCTGGCCTCTGGGATTTTCTCTCTCGGGAAAAGGCAGCAGCAGAGATCACGCTTGAGTCTGCTTTCTTCCTTTCTTCCCTGCCCCCAACATCGAATTGATCTGTAATGATTCCAGTTGACTCTGCCTCCTCCTATTTCACAAAATCCACCCTCCTTTTCTCTACAGCCCATGCTACCTCTCTTGCCTGGATGACTTCAATAGACTCTTAAATGGTTTCTGAGACCTTGCTTTGCCCTCTCCCAGCCTTCCCTATCATTTCTTCCCCGCACTGGAATGGAATTGGGTCATTCCTCAGCTGGAGAAATATCTGTTCTTCTCTATAACCTCCAAGATCAAGCTAAAATTCCTCAGCATCGTCTGCCCTTCATTGTCTGGTTCCTGGGCACCTCTCTCGCTAGCCTCATCTCTTGCCAGCCCTCCTCTCCCTGTGTACACCAGCCTCCGCGAGGGACCTGGGTTCTCCAAACACGCCATGTGCGCCCTCACCCCTGCTAGGACTCCCCTGACTACTGCCTATGCCAGGAAGTTTGTTTCTCCCTTTCCTTCCCTGGCTAACTACCATTTGACTGTCTGACCCTGCTCATCCATCATGTCTCCGAGAAGGACTTCTCAGCACTTACTGCATTCTTTTACAACCAGCCTTTTACTTGTCTGTCTGCTCCACTTAACTGTATGCTCTCTTTTGATGTGTTTTGATATCCTTAGCACCTGCAATGGTGCCTGGCTCATGGTAGATACTCCATAAAAGATTTCTAGAAACAAAGTCACTGGATCAAAGGGATGAAGCTCTTAAGAAGCCTGATCATTTATGCTTTTGTGCTGGCATCATTATCGTCAGCTCGCCCTTTCACTCTCAAGTGTCCCACTTTGGATAATAAATTCCATGCTCGCTCTTCTCCGAAGGCCTTCCATATGGATTCCTGTACCCTTTAAAGATATTTATTCAGAGCTAAGAGCAATAGACCAACTAGGGGGAATCAGAAGGGGGCTGAAGACGCGTGTGCGAGGGTGAGGGAGGTAGGAGAAGGAGTTTCTGGGTGTCCTGCAGATGATGCAGACATGGGTGATCTCACACAAAACTGCATGTCAGCAACTGCAAAGGAAGGATTCAGATGCCAAAGAGAAAAATACAAATCTCAATTCCAGCGGCCCTTGCCCACTGCCCAGAGTGGCATGGTTGCCTCTCTTTGGGAAAGAGAGACAAGAAGGAAGGCAGCTCCGTGGGACGTGGAGAAGGACAGCTGCACTAGGAATTCTGGGAAGGGACTTGCCCAGAATTCAGTAGCCCCTCTGGACCTGAGTCTCCTCTCTCTCATGCTCCACCTACTAGACCATGATTTCCCCACAGCAAGGCTTCCTGGCCCTACAGCTCTAACATAGAATCATCACTAGATTGGACATTTGTAAGAATAAGAGAGAATGTGTAAGACTGGAGAACCTGCAAATAAGAGAAAGCAGGCGTTAACACCCAGGGGACTTGTAAAAACTAGGGCAAGGCCACAATGCCCCTTAGCCAGCTCTGTGAAGGCAACGTCTAGGCGTGGACAGGGTCCTGGGAGGGCTTCCTACCAGGTCAGGGAACTCAGTGTAGTGCTACTGGATTTCATGTTCCTGAGGGCAGGGCCCACATTTCGTTGCTCTCCGTGGCCCCAGTGCCGAATGCAGTCCTAGCACAAGTAACACAATCACGTGTGTGGCGTGGAGAGAATGCATCCCTAGGAGATGCGCAAGGATCTGGGAAGGGCTGGGCAGGCAATAGTCAAAGAGGAAAGAGACTTAGGTCTCTCACAGTGACAGAGAGAGAGGACAACAGTCTGAGGCTTAAGTTCAGGTCTGAAGGTGTGGGGAGATGTTCCTAGCAAGACATTTAGAGACAGGCCAGGAGCTGTTTTTGAACTAAACAAGACATAAACTCTGCTGCTGGAGCCTTTCAAGAATATACCTAGCTTGCAAGTAAAACTCAGAGAAAGTGCTCTCCTGGCACAAACAAAAGTAATGCTGGAGATTCTTTTTCCTTTTAAGAAATTCACTGAATAATGTCTCTGGGGATAAATTAACACAGGCATCAACATAGATATCTGGTTCCCTAGAACAATGCAGAAAGGCCAGCTCTGAGACCAACTCCTGGCAGCCAGTGGTCTTTGACCCTGCCACTTCCCTCTGCCATGGCTTTCTCTCTTAGTGTCACCCTCCCAGGAACACTGAGCCCAGTGGGGAGACGGCAGGTGTGCAGGAGAAGAGAGACCAGCAGTGGTAGTCAAGCCAGCCTTGAAAACCCTCTTTGTCACCTGGCATTGTGAGAGATCGGCACACGTCCCCACCTTGAGGCAGGCCCAGGCTGGAGTAATGGAAGCTCTGACCCAGAAACAGGGACAGAGAGTAAGTGACACCAGAGGGAGAAAGTGAGGGTGGCAGTGGAGGTTCCGAATGTCATACAGTTCCTGACATGTATACTGTTTGATGTATTTTCGAGTTGATCGTGATAGCCCAATTCACTTAAATATGAGGATAACTACTTTCTTTATTTTAAATGTAAGAAAACTGAGCTTCAGGAAGGGCAAGTAATTTGTCCAATGACAAACAGCCAGTAGGTGACAGAGCTAGAACTAGACCTGCCATTCTATGATTTCTGTTCTGTTTCCCACATGCTGAGGCGCACTACCTGCCTGCTAACACCTTCCCGTCCCGTCACACCAGCCACTGCCCTTCTTTCACCCAACAAGCCTTGAGATTCTTATCCATTCCATGAGGGTAATGTCAGTGTGTAGAAATGTCAAATTATTCCCATTAATAAATTTAAAAATGAAGCTTTATGGAGCCTAATTGCATAAAGAGGGTAACCTCCCCATTGGCCAAATACACTTCTTTCCAGGCGATGGTTTCTGGACCAGGACCTCAGACCGCACATTTATCAAAATGAAATCAGGTAAAAATGGATGGTGTACAGGGGAAGGTCTTGGGGCTGCCTGGCCTGCTTTCTATGTTGAGCATAAGACATCTCTGCCTGAGACTCACAGGCATGACACACATGTGGGAGATTTGATTCTCCTCTCTCTCTGAGCCCTTTTATCACCCACCAAGAAAGAAAACTGCCAGGACGCCTGAAATCCACTTTCTACTTTCTGCTGTCTCTGGGAGACAGATCTCCATGGGGAGATCTGTCCCTGAATTCTACGGAGATACAGAAATAAACTCCCAGTGAGCAAAGCCAAGCCACTGTCCAGAAGTCTTCCCTTCCATACAAACTCCTTCATGTAAAGTTCTCACTGTCCTTCACTGCCCTCCATCCAGAACCCTTTTCTTATCTCCAAAGAAGAGCCCCTAAAAGCACAGGCACAGAAGGGGATGCATGTCATAAACAGGCAGCAGTGAAGGTGCCTCTCCTGAGAGGCCCCAGGTAAGGGCTTGGGTTCCCTCACAATCCCTGCCCCAGTGCCTCCAGCTACCTCCTCAAAATCTTGCAACATCAGCTCCTTTTTTTGATGTATTGTTGGAGGGAACAGGATATTGACAGGATCGTGCTTCTGTGCTTTAGCATTATTTTATACATTTTGACAGAGTATTGGTTTCCCAAACTCACACAGTGCTTCTGTGTGACAGATAAGAGAACTGAAGCCCAACGAGGAAAATGACATTTCTAAGGTCACTCACTAGCTGACGCTAGGAGAAATATGAATCCAGGTCTCCAGGCCCCTGTGGATTGCTGTTTCTAAAGGCCATCTGTTCCACATTAATAGCCCATGAAACAGTTTATAAAAGCTGGAGGAATTTCTAGTGCTAGAAGAGACCCAAAAGCCGGTGAGCCCATACTTCTCAACAGAAATCACACTGTGGACAAATAAACTATTTCAAATGTTTATGTAAGATCTAGTAGTAGGAGAGAAGACAGGAGACCAGCAACGAAGAAAATGAATGGAAACTTGCATTGCCAAAAGGAAGGGTGGGAAGGAAAGGCTCTCAAAGCAGGTGTTGACAACATGTGCAGCTTCTGCGAGTATCAGTGGCTGAGAGACATACGTATGCATTTCAAAATAATAGACTTTATCAGAAATCATCTGGGCTACACATTCATCTGATGAGCAGTATTTTATTGTAGAGAGCCTGCAGGCTGGGTGGCATGTTCCACACGTGCATTTGACTTCATAGGTAAGGGGAATGCTCTGTCTTCTGGTCTTACAGCTCTGCAGGCTGAGCAGAGGGGAAGGGGAGACAGTGCTGAATCCCATGTGAAGCCACGGGCAGTCTCCTTCTCCAGCCACCACAGCAGAGACCTGGGAGAAGGCAGGGGGCAAGTTCACCCAGGGACAGGAAATGAAGAGGAGGGCATGGCCCCCTGCCCTGCAGCCATGGGAAGAAGAAGTGGCAGGGGAGACTTAGCAACAGGAACTGCATGGATGGTTCACTCAGGTTACAGTCAGGACTGCAAGCGGAATGCCCCAGGAACACAGATGTCCCTACTTCTGCCTCAGCATTCAGGCCACGACACAGGATTCAGGAGTCAAACTTTAGGGTGAGGGGGTGTTTTCCTGCTGCAAAACTTGGATGTACTAGACACTCCCTCCTGGAGCTTATGGCAGTTAATCCAGCTTCCTGCTCTTGGCAGCGATGAGAGAAAACTCCTGTCTTCATATCAGAGAAAGGGAAGAATCCCAACTGTATGACTTCTTCTCATTCAAACCTCCACGCCAGAAGTCTCTCTTAAAACGAGCTCAGGAAAAAGTAACAGTGCAAAAGGGAAACGAGGTCCCTCTCCCTCTCTTTTTGTTTTAGTACAGGGAATCTTACTGAATCATAAATGTGCGTAATTAAAAGAAACAATGCACGCCATGAGTCTAAAATTATCCCAAAGCGGCCGGCGGATCATGAGGACAGAAGTTTGAGACCTGTCTGGCCAATATGGTGAAATTCCATCTCTACTAAAAATATAAAAATTAGCCAGGCATGGTGGTGCACACCTATAGTCCCAGCTACTTGGAAGGCTGAGGCAGAAGAATTACTTGAAACCGGGAGGCGGAGGTTGCAGTGATTGTACCACTGCACTCCAGCCTGGGAGACAGAGCAAGACTCACTTTTTTAAAAAAAGAAAATAATGTTAAAAAAATGCATAGTTCAAAAATTTTTGTTAATTTGAAATGTGAAAGAGAGACATATTCCACAAGATCTGTGACCTTCAAGGAAGGCTTGTTCAGTGTTTCTACATTTTTTCTACATTTAGCCTTACTGGTCAGGGTTAGTTCTAGATTCATCATGAATTCTTATGTCCATAGTCGCCTGTATGTAAGTGGAGCTGTGCAACTTTCCCCATTAGGCTGTGCACTGTGACAGTCACTGCGCCCTGGAGACTGTCCACCAGCCACACCATGGTGACCTGGGCCCCCAAAGACACCTGCCAGTGCAGTCCTGTCTTTCTCGTGGGACTTTCCGCAGGCCACCTTTCTGTCCCCGCTTCTCTCCCTTCACAGTGTGTGTCTAAGCTCTGCCACCACCCCTCCAAACCCTCCCCTTCTAGTCTGCTGTTTGGGAAAATGGCTCTCATGTCATTATGGTCTGACTCCTCCTGACTTCAGGGTTCAATGAATACAATTACATTTTTGGAATTCACAAAAACACTTTTCTCTCTTAAGTGCCCAGCTCTGGCAATTAAAAGCCACAACTTGCCAGAATTTTCTGTTATAGATTTCCAAGGATTCAGCAAATTCTCCTTCTGTCTTTTTTTTTTTTTGAGACAGGGTCTCACTCTGTCTCCTAGGCAGGAGTTCAATGGCACGATCGTGGCTCACTGCAGCCTCAACCCCCTGGGCTCAAGTGATCCTCCCATCTCAGCCTACCGAGTAGCTCGGACTATAGACATGCAACAGGAGGCCAGGCTAATGTTTCTATTTTTAATGGAGATGAGGTTTTGCCATGTTGCCCAGGCTGGTCTCTTACTCCTGGGCTAAAGCAATCCACCTGCCTCGGCCTCCCAAGGTGCTGGGACTACAGGTGTGAGCCACCACGCCCAGTCGCCTTCTCTGTTCTAGGTGGTGTCCACCCTCCCCTCTGAGTGATGGGTGTTGATGACCCACCTGGTAGAGGGAGATCTTCTTTATCCCCCATAAGAGTGTCCTGTGTCACTGTATCCCAGCATAACCAAGGCAACGTCGGCATCAAGCTAGTAGGATTCATGTGTGGTGAATAGACTGAGATGCTATCGCTAAGCTCTAAACTACCGTTTTTCAGTTCACATCCATATTGTCTTTACAGCCTGTATCAGAGCCTGCCTTGGGCTGCCTCATATCTTTTCTCTCAAATACAAGAAAGGACTCGTAACAGCATAGGCACGAAGACTGAAGCGGAAATGTTATGGTACAGGTGAGAAGTGTATCAGATGGAGAAGCAAACACCCCCTCACTAGACACAACTCCATTACCTGCCCTCAGCTGATAACTAGTTTTTGGCCCAGAATTAGATAGCTGTTCTTGAAAAGTAAAAAGAGGCCCTAGTGTTCTCAAAATGAATCCAGTTTAGGTGATGTGCATTCAGATACTGATTTGGAGGAAGAAGAAAAGTAATTACAGGCATGGTGGAAAACGTCTCTCTCTTTCAATACATCATATACATACATCGTATGTCATATATACCCATATATATGTGCACTTAAGTGTATATATATAAGACAGCCAGAGGTGGAGGACGCAGCATGAATCACACAACCAAATCAAGGCAGAGTTGATATCACTAAACAGACTGTGATTATGTTGATTGAAACCAGATTTAAAGGACCTGGGGAATTTGTTTGGGAACAGAGAATAGGACCAAAATATTTCCTCAGAGAGGAAATCTCATCAGAGGGAAAACGTGGAGGGTGGAGGGGCAGGCGTGGTAGGGAGGTGGGGAGCAGGGCAGCACAATGCTTTAGGACAGAGTCTGGGGAAAAGGAATGAGAATTATTCTCTCTCCACTTTCAAGGGTGTCTGAGGGGTACAGCATGATAAATTCAGGGGAGACACTGATGGGACAAAGGGAAGGATAGAGGAGAACAGGACAGGCAGCGGAGGAGGGCTGGTGTGTTTGTGGCTTTGCTGCAGCACTGGGAAATACACTCATTCCGATTTGGAAATTGAACAGCGAAACATACCTCATCTGTGTCAGAATTCAAGGATGGACGTTCATCATGCATAGGTTTGAAAGAGGTAAGATTAATGGACAGGTCTAACAGGATGCATCGAGAGAATCTCTTTAGACACAGCCAAGTGAGGAGGGGTGAGAGGAGGGAGATGGAAGCATCTGGCATTTGGCCAATCCCTTGGAGAAGAAACAGGAGAAACTGGCACATTCAGAATCCCACCCTTCCGAGCTAGTCAAAGCCAGTGGCAGCTGTAGGAAGCAGAGCCTGATCGAATGGAATTACTAAACATCTCAGATACAGCACAAGGTCACACTCACCTGGGGGATCCTCATGTACATGTTTTGAAATGACAGTGGCATTTAAAAAACAGTGATCATAGACAAGCAGGATTTTAGCACTCAGAGGAACTCTCAACTTTCACTTTATAGCTGAAGAAACTGTGGTTCCAAAAGTGCAGGGGAACTGCCCAGGTCACACGGCCAGCTAATGCTCAAGCTGGACCTGGCTTTTGTGCCCCCAATTAAATAAAAGTTTCTACCTGTTTTATATTTCAAAATTTCTGCTGCTTTTGTAACAACAACTTTGTAACCCTCAATCAATCAACTAAATAATAGAACACACCCAAGGGAATATGTCCTAAGAACAGGTAAGTCAGATATGGAGAGGAGCACCCAACACCCCAAAGACGTCTTCCTCCCAGGCACTATGATGTCCACATCTGGGGAATCACTTGTCTTTTAGAGCAATGCTATCATTCCCATTACTGACCTGGGGGCAGGACAGAGGAAGAGGTCTGATAAAGATCACAGAAACCAGCTCTTAACATTTCCCTCCCATTGCCCCAAAAGGGAGCTTGGCAAGCCCCTGAGTTTTTTTTTATTTTTTTTATTTTTTATTTTTTATTTTTTATTGCATTTTAGGTTTTGGGGTACATGTGAATAACATGCAAGGTTGTTGCACAGGTGCACACGTGGCAGTATGATTTGCTGCCTCCCTCCCCTTCACCTATATCTGGCATTTCTCCCCATGCTATCCCTCCCCAACTCCCCACCCCCCCACTATCCGGACAGGAAAAATGTGGCACATATACACCATGGAATATTATGCAGCCATTAAAAAGGAGGAGTTCACATCCTTCGTAGGGACATGGATGAACCTGGAAAACATCATTCTCAGCAAACTGACACAAGAACACAAAATCAAACACCACATGTTCTCACTCATAGGCGGGTGTTGAACAAGGAGAACACATGGACACAGGGAGGGGAGCACTATACACGGGGGTCTGTTGGAGTTTTTAAGGGTATGAAGGAGAATTCGTAGGGTTAGCAGGTCCCTGTTGCTTCCTCCCCTCTCTCACCCCTCCCATAAACAAAATTAACAAGTACAGAGAGTTCAGATTCGATAGTCAGTCTCAGGGCAGATGGCTGTCAGTACCCCCGGGAAAACCCAGCCTACAGCATTTCTTGCCTGTTCATTTTGAAGTGGAGGAATTTTCATTTTCAAGTTTGAACAGGAGACTACCCAGGAAAGAATAAAAAAAAGCAAATAGTATTTTGGTGAGTAGGCAGTCCTTTCTGGATATATTTCTTTACCACATTTGAGCAGATTTCGAGTTCCCATTTCCCCTCTTATCCCCTTTGCTTGTCTCCCCCTCAAGCATGAGTGTTTGCACATACATGCCACTTCTGGAATGAAATGATGGCTAGGAAAGTCTGGATCAAAAGAAGAATTTGTCAGAAGAATTATGAGGGAACAAGAACTTGTTGTAAAAGACACCCTTGGGGCTGGCAGGACATTCTTATAGCATTATCCTTGCAGGCTGGTTTTAGAACTCAACTGTACAAAATGGGACAGGCTGTAGTTCCATTTATACTCAGTTTACCTCTGGAAACAGCAGGGAAGTAGAACATCATTAGCCGCACTCACCACTGTGCTTCTCATTATAGGATGCAGCAGACAGACCTGGGTTAGCCATTTAGGAAGAACCTAAATGACACTGAGCGGTCATGGAGCTTGCCTCTCCCAAGGATGGATTTAAAGCTCTGGTGAGATGACAGGCTGGAGGCAGCTCAGCCTGAAGACTAGGCCACGGGCTGCATGATCCCCACAGATCCCTTGCAGGTTCCTTTTCTGGCCATCTTGGTCTGGATAGTCTTCAGGGAGGCTGAGACACATTGGGCACCAGGGAGGCTGAAAGTTGGGGGACCTGCACTTTAATCCCAGCTCTACCACTTACAAGTTGAGTGGCCTTGAGCAATTCCTATCAGATCTCTGAGGCTCAATGGGGAGCTAAAAGAAGAAATTTCTGGTGGAAATGTTTCTTGAGTAGCTACTCCTGGTTCATGGTTCCATTAGACAGGCATGGATGTTGGCGTAAGATAGATGCCAAGTCCTTGGTGGAGCTGCTACTGCTATGGTTTCCTTGATGGAGCAGCTCAATAGGATCCCTGGCCTGGGACTCAGAGGATCCAGTTCCACCAGGTGAGCCAGACAGCATGGTGTGGTGGGGATGGGGGCCTGGAAATCAGACAAGCTAAAAGGCTTGCGTGGCCATCAGCGGTCTGAGTGAGAGCCACATGATTTCTGCAAGCCTCGGGTTTGCCAAATGTAAAATCAGGCTACAGTTATGAGGAATAAATGAGGCATTTCATGATATATGCCTGCTGTGCACACTGCTTGGCAGATGGGAGGCATCCAATAAATAGTAGTTCCCTTCATTTAGGAAAGTCCTACCTTTGACCTTAATTTCCCACTGGTAAACTTCTGGGGAATAAACTGCCTTCTCTCTGCTGCATGTGAATGCTGTGCAGATGAAATAACACAAACACACGTTGTCATGGTGTTACTACCTGAGAATCCAGATATAAAAGACCTCATTCCCAGCAGCAGGAATCATTCCGGATCAAAGCTGTGTCAGCTGCCCTATTCTTGGCAACAGGCTGCAGTCAGAGTTCTCTATTACCTTGAATCTGGCTCTCCCTGAAGCTGTCCCCAACAACCCAGCCCACAATGGCCTCTCTTAGCTCCAGAACCCACTGCTCTGGGGAAGAAGGGGATGCTTCTCTCATAAAGTGGGGAGAAGCCTGAACTGAGGGTGGGAGATGTGAGCCTGGACATATGGATTCACCTCTCTGAGCCTCAGCCTCCATATCTGGAAAAAAGAGATAACAACAGCTGACCTGTCTGCCTTAGGGGGCTCTTTTCAGTCTCTAGTGATAAAATATGAGTGTTAAATGAACGCTAAAGAGAAGAATGAAGAAGATGATGATGACGTCATTTCACATGTGAATGACTTGCCTTCCTAATGAGGCTGCCAGTTGTTCAGGTGCTCAGAAGTGAAGATCTTCACATAGTCTGGCTTATGTTCTTCACCTCTGCCCTCTAACCCTGGGATGTAAACAGCCATATCAAGCACGTAAGATACTCAATACATTCATATAATCATAATTTTCTCATGTAATACTAAATTCATATGAATTCATGTAAGTGCAAGTAAGAGAGAGCACGGTCACTCTGAGCAGTGATGACAGAAAATCTTCTCTAAATCAGAGGTTCCAAAGCTTGGCCCTGTACCACACTCACCTGCAGCAGTTAATATGCAGATTCTCAGGCCCCACTCAGGCTCACTGGAACATCTTCATCAAGGGATGGGGCTTAGGAATCTGTGCAGATGCTCCTCAACCTATGGCCCCTCCTAAGTTGAAAATACTGTAAGTCAAAAGTGCATTTTTGATTGATGGTATCTTCAACTAATCATGGGTTTATTTCAAATAACCCCATTGTAAGTTGAGAAACATATTGAATGCATATCACTTTTGCACCATTATAAAGTCGAAAAATTGAAAGTCCAATCATTGTTAAGTTGGGGGCTGTGTGTATCCTAAAAAATTCTTCCATAGTGACTCTGATAAACATCAGGTCTGGAAACCACGGCTCCTTCCATGTCTATCTATCTGCCGCCCTTAGATTGGCAGGCATCTCTACCCCACATAAGCCCAGCACAAGCCTAGCACAGGAACCAGTCAAAAGTGTTTGCTGAACTGAGCTGAAATTCCAAGTTGGTGGTCCTGCAACGTAGAATCTGTTGGAGCCTCTCAGGAAGGAACAGTCATGCTGTCTACCTGCATTTCTTTCCAGGGAGTTAGTCATACCAGTGTAAAGCATACTGGGCCAGTGCAGAAAAACAGACAAAGCACAGCTCAAGCCATGTCCAGAATTGGCCCCTTGGCTTTTATTTCCATATGGAAACAAATACCATTTTATTCCCACTCCCATTTCAAAGAGGCATTATTAAAAAATAAAAATAAATAAATGATTTACTTTTATCGCCTTTTCTTTATGATGCCAAGTCATAATTCAACCTCCTAATTTCATAGATATGAAAACTGAGGCCCAGAGAGAGGCAGCTGCTTGTCTAAGGTCACACAGCAAGTCGGTATTCCAGTAGTGCGATACAATGGAAAGATGACTGTACCATTTATGCAGTTATCTGAAACATATCTGAAATGACTCCATACTGATGACTCCATACTGAAGTCATTTTATTACTGCTAAGCACCAGACTTCTGCCTCTAAAACATAATTTCATTATAAAGAAGAATCCTTCTTCTTAGGCCACATCCTTTACATAAATCCATCCTTAATAATTTTCACCCTTCAGTGCTCTTTGTCACCACATCCTCAATCTTGTGGATCCTTCTGTCTGTCCGTCCTATGCCCACCCCAACCATCTCTGCCTATACACCTTTAACCCTGCTGCTAGACTGATCTCAAATGCCACAAAGGCTACCTCCTCCATGAAGGCTTTTGTTATTGGGCACCTTCAGACTCCCAGGATATTTTGATGATCTCTTTTGTAGCTCTTCTATTTTACCTTGTCTGTTGGGTATTTGTTTACCTCTCGTGACAGTTTCTATGTTGTGGGAAGGCAGAGATTTTGTTTATACCTATCAATATCCCCTCATTGTGTAGCATACACTTAGATGATTGCCAGGCATTGATTTAATTAAACTGAGTCTTGATCTGATGGAACCATCTGGGTCCCATCTCTTTCATTCCAGAGGAAAGGAGATAATACTCCTGGCTAATCTTTGCTATGAAGTGTTCACATTTGAATGGATACACAAAGAACTCAAAGAGAATTTAAAGGCAGGTGGAGGAGATTTATTCAGTTTGTCCCTCTCAGTGCAGATCAGTTGGATGAAAAAAGATAGTTGATTCAGAAGGCACTATATGTATAACTTGAGAAAGGCGTTTTGAAGTCACTGATATCTCAGGATGTATGAATTCATGATTTTAAGGATTTCATTTGCCCAAAAAATGTTCCCTGGTGTTGCTGCTCTGAAAATAACCCCTTACCAGTCTGGAGGCAGGGTCCAGTGCTAGTCTAATATTGTCTTGAAGAAGGCATCCCCTGGGATGCCCTGCAGACCACTCTCCAGTCTTCTAACCCTGGATTGAGGTAATCTACGGTGAAACCTCTTTCAAAGAAGCCTGTCCTCCTGCCTGCAAATCACCCCCATTTTTTCATCTCCATTAGTGAGAAACATCCTGAAAAGAATCACATAAAGAGTTCTACCAAGACCCCTTCCCTGGCTCTCTTTGGTCACAGCGAAGCTGCTCTGGAGATCCAGAGCTAAGGCAGGCCTGGCCTTGGCACACGGCTCAGCATGCAGTGTGTGCTTAAAGAAAGCCCATCACATCATAACACCTGGGTATTAACTCCATCCTTCCAGGGTAACAAGGGAGCATTATATTATTTCAGGAAAGAGAGATTTAATAAGCATCTTAAGAATGTGAAGTTAACATCAGTTAGAATTAGAGGGTCCAGCTGTTGTCTAACTGCCTTCGCTGAGGATGTTAAAAGAAGAATGAAGTCCTCTCTATTGTTCCATACCTGGAGTGTAACATGATGTGCCTGTGCCACTGCAAATTCACCCCTGGCTATCACTTGATGGGTGCTTACAACGCACCAGATACTATTCTAGGAACCATCACATACATTATCTTACATGTTATAAATTATCTTACTTAATCCTTACTTCAAGCCTCTGTGATAGGCATTATTTAATATTATAGCGGAGGAAGCTGAGGTTAGAGAATCATTATTAAAATTAGTTATTAATAAGTAGTAGGTCAGTAGCTTAAATTCAGGTATTCTGACTCTAATCCTAATGTTCTTTACATTAAACCAGAGATGGCAAATTGGTTACAATCCACGTTCTAAATCAAATTAATTGGTATAGAGCTACTTAGAGACCTATGTTGAGGATTATAAAACCTTTGAAACTCAATGAGAAAGAGTGCTGTGACTGATCAGTGATGTCTGTTGTGGGAAAAGGCATGACAGTGGAAAATAATGTTGTAATTGATTAGTGATGTCTGCTGTAGGCAAAGACATGAGAATGGCAGCACAGGTGCTGTATTTATTTGTCATCCCTGCACTAAGACATACTTCACTGAATGAACAGGTTGTCCTGTGACAATATTTTACCACAAATCCAGTTTACTATCACATCCTTTAAAAATTTCCCCATACACATCATACACATAACCCTTGGACATTTTCAACATTCTCTAGTTTTCTTTTCCAAGTCTTATGAGTTCTTTACATTTCTTTTTAAATAGTTATTCCAAAATAAGGGTCTCGGATCAGCGTGGTTCATGGCCACAGGTTTCCCTCGTAAGGGCTTCTTCCTGTAGGCTGTCCCAGTTCAACCTTCCTCATCATCCGGAGAACTCCTTTGAGGATAGAAAACCTTCTCAACACACAGAGGGGGCGTGATTTATATGACCCTTGAATATGCTTTCCTGGGACGATCATTATTGACTGAGGACTGTTGCTGACGGAGCATAAAGAATGAAGTCAAGGAGAGGCAGGTGTATGAGACATGGTGGGAGGGGGTGAGGAGATGGGGCTTGGCTTGGAGGGTCACAAAGTAGGTAGCTGAGAAGTTGCTTTCAGGGCTTAGCTAGGATAGTGCTGCCTGTTTTGAGCAGGGAGCTGAGGAGAGCACAAAGAACACGGGAATGAACAACACCCCATGTAGCTAACCATTTAAAAATAATAGTAAAAGGAAAGACTAAGGGGAAAATATCCCTTCTTCACTTTAAGTCTGCTGTCTTAATCATCTAAGTCATCTGGATGTTTTGCTGCATGCAGGACTGACCACAGCTGAGAACCCAGAGACCAGATCCTACCCCGGGCCCCCTTTAAAGTGATTAAACTTGTATCAGACTATGCTGGACCTCCTGACAGCACAGATGTCATGCTTGGAGCAGCAACCCTGGGAAATACTCATTGGGCAAATCAAGACCTTAAAAAATAATTACAGTTCGCACATCCTGAAGCAATAATGACTTCAAAACTCCCTTCACATGTGATTTATACATAAGTATAGTTCTCCCTTGAACCTTCCCCTCCATTCCCACTCTGCACACTCCACCCAAATCCAAGTGGTTAGAAAGTCAATATTCACAGGTCCTGCTAAAAGGCCCAGATGGAAAAACCCTGGTCTGCATCAGGAAGAAAAGAAGTGCTAACACCACCTGCTATTAAAATTCTCATACACCCAATTGTGCAAAAATGTGAATGTGTGTGTTTGTGTGTGTTCCAAGATGTTCAAAGAAAAAAGAAGAAAAATTAATTAAGCCTACACCTCTCTGCCAAGGAATCAAATGCTCTCTGGGGCCTGGTATTAAGGCAAAGAAATGCAATCTTACAGAGCTGCTAGTTCTGATCCAGTTTATTGTGGAAAGAGGGGAGAATGAGGTTAAATCTGGGGTGGGGGCTCTGCTATTGACCTAGCTGATTTTATTTTTGTTATCCTTGGGAAGGTGACCCAGGTGGGGAAAGGGAATGATCATTAAATGGGTACCTATTCTATGCCAAGCAGTGGCACACATAGAACTAGAAAGGAACAGACAGAGATGGAGAAAGTCCTGGGATGACTGGCCTTGTGGTGATAAAAAAATGAAAGCAAAGTTTCCATGGAAGAAACTTAAATGCATATTGCTAAATGAAAGGAGCCAGTCTGAAAAGACTTCATGCTGTATGATTCCAACTACTATGACATTCTGGAAAAGGCGAAACTCTAGACAGTCAAAAGATTGGTGGCTGCCGGGGACTGGTGACAGAGGAGGGAGGAGGGGTGGGTAGGTGGAGCACAGGAGAGTTTTAGGGCAGTGAAACTATTCTGTACGCTATAATGGTGGATACATAATATTATGCATTTGTCATAACCCATAAAACTGTGTTAACACAAAGAATAAAGTTTAATGTAGGCTATAGACTTGAGTTAATAATGATGGGTCAATATTTGCTCATTAATTGCAACAAATGTATCACACTAATGCAACATGCTAATAATGAAAGAAATTGCGGCGTGAAGAAGAGGAGTTTATGGTAATACTGTAATAGTTCATTAATTTTTCTGTGAACATAAAACTATTCTAAAAATTAAAGACCGTAAATTTAAAAAAAATGAAAGATTAGTGGTGCCTCTGTGAAGCCCCAGTGGGAGGGTGGTGAGGTGGAACCAGGAAAAGGGAAAGGCAAGAGGACAAGCTGGCCCTTTAGGGCAAATTGCAAATCAGGACGAGCATCTGGAATGGCAAATCAGATACTTTTTCAATGTCAGACTTAAAGGCATGGACCAAGAGCACAGATCTCACATGCTGGAGAAGAAAGAACTGGAGGCCAGAGACCCCAGAGAGAAAACAGCTGAAAGAACGCAGCTCCTCTAAGGTCCTGCTGATAAAATCTGCTCTGGGACCAAGGCCCTTCCTGGGAAACAATAGCCACAGCACCTTGATAACCTGCGTCTAGGACATCCGCGGAGCTCTGGCCTTTTCTTTCTCGTATTGCAACTGCAGGTGTAAAGAAATGGAAATGAAATTTCACAGCCAGGCAATGATCCAATATGCATGTTCCTCCCTGAAGATAACTGAAATAAGAAAACAGCACAAGAGAAGATGAAATCTGCTTATAAGACCCCAGGGAAATAGCCTGTTGCTCTAGTGTGAGGGGAAGGAGGCAGTGCAGTGTATCACCCTAGCAGGGGAGTAACAGCAACATCTTTGAAAGTGAAGGACAGATGTGTCTTTAACTGGGGGACCCGGGGACAGAGACTGAGCCTTGAGCTTCCCAAGCCCTCTTCTCAGACACTCTTCAGCTGGCAAGAATTGGCTGCCTCTAGGTAGAGGGGTTTCCAAGAAACTTTATCAGGGTCAAAGAGGAAGGGTGTGGTTGGCCTCCATCCTCTGACGTCATCCCATCTGAGAATCCAGAAGAGGAAGAGAAGATGAGCTCTAAGTACAGAAATAGCAGGTTTTAGCGAGCCAAACCAGGCATTACCTTTGGGAGGAAGGAGAACACAACCACAGCGTTCACCAAGGGAAAAATGGAGACAGAAAGGAAAGCCAGTCAGCAAAGAGTGAGCTCCAGGCTCTGTTGTTATAATCAAACCTGCCCCTTGTTATAATCAAACCTGCCCCATCGTAGATCTAAGGCAAGTGGGATTTTCCATGGCACGTCAAGAGTATAAACTAAAGAGTGAGTTACCATCCTATAAAATAGATGAAGGGTTTGGGCATGCCCATGTGAATGAGCAAGGTTGTCTGTCAATGTGTGCGTGCACGTGTGTGTGTGTGTGTGTATGTGTGCTTGCTTTCCCTACTGACTGGTCACAGAGAAACGAGGACCAGTTTGTCCACCTGCCAAAATCATTTCAGAGCTTGTTTAAAGGACTTTCAAAGAAGGAATAAGCTCCTTGTGGGAAAGGATTAAACCGCATTCAACTTTTTGCCTGATTGTGTGGCATGGAGCAAATGTTTGCCAAAGTGAATGAGGCTTAGTCACCTGTTCTGGGAATTCGTAGTGCCACCCCGAGGAAGTTTTTTTCCTTAATCCCAGCTCTGATCTTTGATCTTATTCCAGATTTCTGCTAGGCAAACACCTTTTGTTCTCACTCATTCATTCATTCATCAACTCTGTATTGGCTGCTTATTATAAGCCAGACACCGTCAGGTGTGGTTTGGAATGCTGCTAGGAACAAGTGGGAATTGTTCCTGGCCTCAAGAAGTCCAGAGTCTCTTGAGAAAGGTGTTGAACCGGGAGCTACAGTGAAAAAAAATGCTGGGTGCTGGGGACGCTGCAGGATGCAATGGGAGTGTGTGGCGGGGAGCCCCAGCATACGACAGAGGACTAGGGACAACCTCCCAGAGGCGGTCATGCTCAGGTGGCCACTGCAGGGTACTAACAGTCAGGGAAGAAAGGGGTGGTGGCAGAAAAGAGGAGAGCTGCAGTAGTGGGAGCACACACCCAGGTGCTATGGCTCAGAGGCCAGAAGGTGCAAAACGCAGGATGGCTGCTTCATGAGGTATGAGTGAGAGAGAGGTGAAGAGAGTGTGAACAGTGTTGAAAAACAAGGACTCAGAGGCACTGGAGAGCCATTATAAGATTTCAAGAAGAAAAATGGCTCAATTAGCTTTCCAAAGTGTGGAGAATGGCAAGAGATGATGGTGGTTTTGATTAGCGCAGTGGCAGGGTGATGAGGAGACCTGGATAAACTCCAGAGGCATTATGGAGGTTAGAATGATGATGACTGGTGGCTGCCTGATCTGCAGATGATAGAGCGAGAGAAGCTGAGGTGACTTCCACGTCTCCGACTGAACCACACACTAGAGTCACAGGTGGTTCCATTTATTAAGGTGAAAAACAATGGAGAAGAATCACTGGAGTTGGGAGAGTCTGGGGCACAAAAGGAGCCCCTGTTCAGCTTGGCACACACTGAGTTTTATGAGCCCATAAAGACATTTGGGGTATCTATATCCGGCTGGATATATGGGTCTGTAGCTAACACAAAGTAATTGTGTATTTGAGATATAAGAGACCTGGGATGCTTGGAATTGGCTATGGAAGGTGTATGGAGAGAGGAGAGCCCAGATTAGATAAAGGAGCAAAAGTCAGCTAAGGAAAGTATTCAGAAACAGCCACAGAGGTAGGACAAAAACCAGTGTGCCGTGTGGTATCCCACCAAGGAAAGAGAGAGTTTCACGAAAGAAGACGTCATGGAAGGGCCGGGCAAGGCAAAGCCAGAGAAGGGTCTGTGGTAAGGTGATGGTGGAAGCCAGACTGCAAGGGGGTTAAGCACCGAACGGGAAACGAGGACATGGAGTCTCCACTGAAGAAGTTAGGTGTGAAGAGGAGGAGACTGTCAAGGCAGGAGCTGGAATGGAGGAACAGAGGAGCACCAGTGGCCACCAGTCACAGAACCCTGAAACTTCCTGGCAATGACAAGATCCGGTTAGTTTCTAACTTCTGATGCCTCAAATCCTAGTACGCCATGACTTTATACAGTTCCTGCTCTTTCTGGAATGCAAAACACTTCCTGTTTCCTCTTTGTTCTCATTTTATACCTGTGCAGCAAAAGGACCGAGATGTTATGTTCTTCCTCTTGCGGGTGAGCAAACCCAGGCACAGAACGCGTCTGCTCTGTGAGCCTGTGGACCCGGGGACAGGCAGTGGAGGTGGAGGCCACTCTGCAGGCCCCCTGCCTCCCTCAGCACCTCTCCCGTACCTGCCCCTGCGGGCCACTTGGCACACTCATGGTAGCTATGCAGCAGTCATTTAGGGACTCTGGGTCAACTTGGGCCCAAATCACTTGACCTACAGGAGCTTGCTCTGCTCCCCTGTCTGTTTCAGGAAGCCTGGTAAAAGTCTTGGCAAATACCAGAGCCCAGAAACAGAATCTGGTCCTCGTCATCCCATCTGTGCTGAGCTGTGGGAGGGAATCTTACACAAACTTCCCCTCCCAGAGCCAGACACTCAGCAGAGCTCTGACCCCTAGTGCCTGCTCCAGGGGCTGGGGATGGGGGTGGAAGTGGGCCCCCAGAGCTCACAATCAGGGCTGCAAACAGAATGCAGACCCATTCTCCCCTCTGCCCCAAGAGCTCTCTGAGGAACCAGGTCCACCCTGCCTGAGGTGGTTAGGTGCCGTCGGTCCCACAAGTAGGGATGGATTAAATACTCTTGGCAGAGTTCCACCTGGGGCTGAGGGGTCCACAGCTCCCAGTGTCTCACTGATTTCTGGGGTGAGTAAAGGAAGCTAAAGGCCGCTGCAAAAATCACAAAAGCAGGGTACCATCCACTCTTTTTTTCCACGTATTAATCAATGTGATTCTCAAAACAACTGTCACTGCCCTACCAAAGGGCATTTGGAAATGTGTCAAGATGTTTCTGGTTGCCATGGTGACTGGAAGGGGATGATGCCACTGGCATTTAAAGCTTGCAGTGCATCCTGTACCACTAAGAACCATCCCATCCCAAGTTTCCCTGCTAAGGAAAGCTCAACCCCAGCTGAGGACTGACAGCCCACCGTTGACTGGAGGTCCCGGTATGCTTGCAAGAAGTCACAGATAAGCAAACACTGGCCTCTCCTGCCACAAACATGCTGTCTTTTTTCTTCAGCGTCCCGCACAGCTGTGAGGTTTATCTGGGCTGGGGTGGGCAATCATGACCCCCAGCCTGCCAGAGAATGTCCTGCTTTCTCAGACTCTGTGGGCTGACTGAGTCTAACCACTGACCCTCACTCCTGACACTTCTCCCTGCATATCCCTCACCATCCATGAAAGACACTTTAGCGAAAAGAAGGACAAAGCCTGCTCCTTGCAAGGCAGCATCTTGGAGTCAGCAGCGTGTTCCCGGTCAGCTGCTGTGTGCCCTGAGCAAGACATGAACTTCTCTGAGCCACACCTCCTTGTCCCTAGCACCCATCTAAACAGGGAATAGACACTGACCTCTCACTGCCGAGGGTGCATGTGGGCTATCCTGGAGGCCATGAACAGGACTTGAGGCCCCTTCTATCACAGTGTCTGTGTGTGTGTTGGGGGGGTACTGAGGTCAAATGGATGGGGGGCTGAGGGCTCTGTTAGGACAGGACTCCTGGAGTCCAAGAGGAGATCAGGCCCAGGCACTTCTGCCCCCAGACCCGACTTGCATGCATCGTCCTGCCGCCTCCTGGACAGCTTACAACACCTAACCCAGGCAGTCATGGGCTGTGCTCAAGAAGCTTGGCATAAGCCTTCCAGAGCTGACAATGATCAAAGACAGATGTATGCCGTCAAAGAATACTAACGGGGATCATGAAAAGGAGTAGCACGCTTGCATGTGCAGAGACAGGAGCTGGGAGGGGAGCAATGGAGGCTGTTTCAAGAGCGCGGGCAGGCACCAGATGCAGGCCATGTGACGCAGTGGGCAGGGCAGCCCCACTGGAAGATGTTTCCACAGGAAGAGGGGCTGTGCTCGCTGCAGGAGGTTGGAGTCCAGTGCTCCCATTTGCTCCACACATTAGGCTCCAGCTGAGAATGCTGTTCTGGCCAGGAAGGGATCCTAGAGAGCACCCATCCACCGCCCAGTCTCACTTACAGAGAAACTGACGCTGGAGATGTGAAGTGCCTAGGCCGCAGGGATGCAGCCTCATGGCAGGGCCAGGACAAGCACTCCGGGCTTCCAAACAGCCTTCTGCACCTCCCCACCAATGCGCCGTTCTGCTTGCTGTACCTTCTGGGCCTCTCTGCCCTCCCAGGCCCTCTGCTTTCCAACACCCTCCGTCTACTCCCCCTTTTCCCTACTGACTGTCCTCCTTGCTTTCCCTGCACTGCTCCCAGAGACTCCCAAATTGTTGGAAGAGCAAGGCAGGCATTGTGCTAAAAACATTAAAAGCTGAAGTGAGCCAAGGAAAATGAGATGCTTTCCTCCTTGGCTGTCATTGTTGCTGGCATGGACAGAGACCCCACATTGGGGCCCTGCCCTAGACCTCCTCAGCTCGAAGAGAACTGACTGTGTGATAGCACACAGCTCACCCTGTACTCTGTGGGTGTGTGGAGGAGTTACAGGTCCCCAACATCTTTCCCTCCCATTATGGGTTGAATTGTGTCTACCACCAAGATATGCTGGAGTCCTAATGTGCTAGTACTTCAGAACAGGACCTTATTTGGAAATAAGGTATGTACAGAGATGATCAAGTTAAAGTGAGATCATTAGGGTGGACCTTAATGCAATAGGGCTGACGTCCTCCTAAAAAGGGACATCTGAATACAGACATGCACCAAGGGAAGATGGTGTGAGACGAAGGAGAAAGCCATATGAAGACACAGAATCTGACAGCTGCATCTGTAAGCCAAGAAATGCCAGAGATTACCAGAGGCTAGGAGAAGACATGGGGCAGCTGCTTCCCAGGGCCTTCAGATGAAACACTGCCCTGACCACAACCTTGATCTTGGACTTCTGGCCTCCAGAACTGTGAGACAATACATTTCTGTTGTGCTAAGTCACCCAGTTTGTGGTGCTTTGTTATGGCAGCTCCAGGGGACTCATACACTTCCCAACTCTCAAGGGTAGTCTTAGGCTACCTGCCATGCCTAAGAGCCTCACTCTGTTGTCTACAAGAGGCAATGAACGGTTGCATTTTTTTGGTTAACCTGCCACAGAGCACAAGCCAAATCATGTAGGCCTTGGGTCAAAAGAGCTCCTGGAATCTGTCTAGGAAACTCAAACTGTACCCTACACAGTTTCCCAACATCTTCCTCCCTCCTCCCCCTCAACAAGCCATTCGGAAAGTCTTGGTTGCTGGGCCACTGCTAGTCTTCTGGGCCAGGGAGACCTTCACGACAGATGGCCCCCATCTGTGGTCAGCTGGGGAAAAGATCCTGAACAAGGGGAAGTGTGAAGGGGCATGAGACTAGGCAAATGTCTAGTCTCTAGGGGGAAGAAAATCCTCTCACTACCCAAAACATCTGTTGGGAGAGCAAATACAGGTAAACATGGATCAAAGAGATTTCTATGCAACAGAGAGAAGAGTTTTACAATGCAGTGCACAGATAAAGCCAACTGGAAAAGCTGACCAGGTTCCAGTTCTTCCCAACTGGAACAAATAAACTGATAAGGAGAGAGAGTCCAAGAGGGATGAGAAAGAGAAGCGTGCACATGTGGGCAGATCTGGAAACTAGAGGAAAGCCTACACTCTGTAAAACAGCAGTGTTCTTAGGGAAGGGGAGGCAGGAGGATAGGAAACACTGAAGGTGAAGAGAGAGCTGGCATAGGGGACTGGAAAAAAAGTCTTTGCAGTAAGTCACACATACACCACAGTGCTAAATGTAAGGTTTGTTCTTGTCGAGTTTAAAAGGAAGAAACTGAGGCCAACACAAGAAAATCCAATATGAAGGAATTTATTCAGGCTCCCGGGCGAGGTTCTGCGGTCCGACAGGAGGGGCCGGAGAAGTTGCACGGACTCCTCTTAGACGTGGGGTTTTATAGGGAGTGAAGGAGCTCGATTGGTTGTGGGAGAGCAGGACTACTATTGGGTAAGGTTACAAGCCTTTGTTTTCATACAGGACTTGGCTGCTATTGGTTAGAATTACTTGGCTGCTATTGGCTAGAAAGACTCAGCTGCTATTGGCTAGAAACACTTGGCTGCTATTGGCTAGAATCACAAGACCCCACTTGCATACTGGGCTCTTTAAGGGAAAGCCAGGCTGTGAGAGAAGGGGAGAAGGGAACAAACCGAGCATGTCTGAGCTTTCAGAAAAAAGGCGGGGGAGGGTGTGCATCCGAGCTCCCGGCAAGGCAATCAGCCTTACACTAAATATGCTTGTAACAGGCTTTGGGAGTCAAAACAATAGGAAAATAGATATCGGAAATGTTCATCATTGTTATTAATTTATTCTATTGAAAGTTAATTTAATACACCATATATTAAATGCTTCATATATGCCAGGCTTTGTTTTAAGCATTCTACATGTGTTCAGTTATATAATCCTCATACAATCCCATAAGGTAGTTACACTATTATCCCCATCTTACAGATGAGAAACTTGAGGATGACAGATACATACAGGGTCTTACTCGGTTGCCTGGCCAGTAAGTGATGGAGCTGGGATTCGAAGCCAAGTCAGCCTGGCTCCTGCCCCAAGGTTCTTTTCCACTGCTCTATGTGAGATGTGCACTTAGCTATAAGGTCGTGGTGGGGAGTGGGGAGAGAAGATAGGAGAAGACAACCTGAAAATTAGAACAAGAAAACACATATGCTTAGAGCATCAGCAAATGTAGCTAAGGGAGGTGACAGTCTTTCTTATAATTCTTGGTGCTTTTCCCAGGGCTGCCCCAGGTGAGGGGATGTGTGGGTACACGAGGGCTGGCCAGCGAGCCTTTCTGCTATCGTGTGGTAACCATCAGCTCTGGCTCCTCACTCAGAGCTGTCAGGGCTTTCAAGAATAACCACCTTTCTTTAAAATGTTATCATCTTTAAGCTTGGAAAGGTAACTTCTAGAAATCCATTCTGAGAGAATAACCAGAGAGATATGTGTATTCAAATGTACGTAAAAGGATGGTAACTGTAGCATAAGAAGTTGTGACCATAATGAAAATGTGCCACAGAAGCAAAATGGTGAAAGAGAGTGGTACATGATGGAATATTATGCAGCGAAAAATCACCTTATGCAAGAATAATTAAAGGCATGGGGAGATACATACCACACAATAGTGACTGGAAAATGCCAGGTAAAAAGTGTTTATATAGTATGATGAGCCCCTTATTTATAGAAAGGAGCTGGGCATGGTAGCTCACACCTATAATCCCAGCACTCTGGGAGGCCGAGGTGAAAGGATCGCTTCAGGCCAGGAGTTTGAGACCACCCTGAGTAACATAGTGAGAGCCCGTCTCTAGCCGGGCATGGTGGTGCATGCCTGTAGTCCTAACTATACTGGAGGCCAAGGCAGGATCGCTTGAGCCCAGGAGTTGCAGGTTGCAGTGAACCATGATTGCCATGCCACCACACACAAGTTTAGAAGACAAAGTAAGACCCTGTCTCTAAAAATAAAATAAAATTTAAAAAATAAAAATAAAGGAAATACCTATATATAGACACAGAAACAAAGACACACAGACACACACACCCAGAGAGAGAATGTCAAAGGGTATGATGGTATTTCTGGTCATGGTTTTGCTCTTTATTCTTTTCCCATTTCCTTATGTGAGAATAGATATTTCCTTCATAATCTGAAACAATGCTGTTTGTCACAACGACGTCTGGAAGGACCCCCAAAGCCCTGGCTGTTATCTTTCTACTTCCTACTGACTAGGTTCAAGAAAGAGGCACTTCTGGCAGCCCCAATCAGTTCTGTGGTATTTCTTTGGCTTTAAGCTTAATGCAGGGAAAGTCAAAAATCTTGAATTAAGGAAGCAAATGCTTTGCGTTTCTGATTAGATTAAGAGAACTAAATATGGTAACCATACCTGCTGATTTAAGGACCATGGTAAGGAGGCAGAGTAGGATGAGGCTACCCTGAAGAGGGGTACAGTAGCTCACTGCGGCCGTGCTTAAAATAACAGCAGGAAGGTGTAAGGTACTGGAGAAGGAACATGGTTTAAAAATAAACAAGAAGGTAGTGTGACATAGTGGTTAGGACTGTCTGAACTCTGGAATCGGAAAAGAGTCATCCTAAGCTTGGTGCCACCACTCCCTAGATATTTAACCTTGGGTGAGTTACTTGGTCATCTGACAAACCTTTACTAAGTAACTACCAGGAGCCATGTAGTAGTCCAGGGGCTGGACATACAGCACTGAAGCAAGGATACAAAAAGCCCTGTCCTCACAGAATTTACATTATCATGGAAAGAACAGGTCATGCATTGGAGAAACGAGTAAAACATAGCTCCTCAGATGATCTTAGGTGCAATGTAAAAAACGTGTGGAAGTTTCAGTTGCTTTGTCTGCAAAAATGAGATAATAAAATCGCTATTTAATAGAGTTCTGTGAGGATTCCTGAGATCACATACAGAGGGTTGAGCATGGTTCCCAGTTCAATAATTATTATTCACGACCATTACTTTGAGAGGAAAATGGTGAAATCGATTCTTGTTGTCTGAGTGACAATGCAGGGAAATTTTAAGAAATGGCTTCAACCATTCAGAAGTTGCAGAGGCAATGGGATGGGGAAAAATTAAACCAATAGCACTGTAGCAGGGTCTTGAGTTTCCTAATGGCTAAGACAAAAAGCAAATCTCTCTTCACTTTGGGGTTTATCCAACCCTACAGGAAGTCAGAGAAATCCCCAATCATTTCTATCACTTAATAAAGGTAATATCTGCTCTTCTAGTATCTCCACTCCAGGATGGAATTTAACAAGGTACGAGGTCTGGGTTTCACCTGTTCCCATGCTGCTCCATCATTATTTCCTGTGTCGTGTTTCTCTAAGGGTGTCCAGACATCAAACTGTGTTCTTGGAGAGGCCCAGAGGAAGGGCTGTCTGTTGCTCCTCTAAATCCACATATTTTGGACCATCTGGGAGTCAAAAGATTAGTTAATGTACCGGAGTGGAGCCAGACTACAGACCCGATGCAGATTCTCACCCAGCCTTTAAGGATAAACCTCAGAATGCCAGGTACCTCTGATCCTTGCCCCAACCACTAGGCCAGGGGTCAGTGATTCTCCAGGGAAAGGCAGAAAAAAATGATACCCTGGCTGAGCAGAAGAAAAAACTTTCCAGAAGTCATGTTTTATAAGTCTTGGATTCCTGCCTCCTGGAGGAGAAGAAATCATCAGAGTCTAGGAAAGGGCAAAAAGAGAGATGTGTGTGTATTTGTATGTACGTGAGCCAGCAAATGCGTGTGCGAGAATGTTTTAAGTGACTAAATGCAGGGTTGAAATCAGATGAATTATCCTGGGGTTTCAAAAACCAGTAGCTTACTGTTGGCGGACCTCAGAGGGGCTAAGTGATTTGTCTGCACTTGACACCAAAGAGGATGGCTTGTGAGCGCATTTCTCACTCTCTCAAGATCAGGTTTGGCAGAGCTCTGTAAACTCGGGAGTCAGGAAGCTTAGGGTGTTCTCTGAAGCTCCAGGTAGGTTCTTTCTCTGCTGGGGCTAGTATGGCAGCAAGATAGCAAAACGCACACCAAATGCTAAATTCAGAGAAATCATTTGGGAAGGCTAGATCTCAAGCACTACAACCTGCAAAACGTAGAACCCCATGAGATGGAGCACAGTGTTAAACGAACACCAGATGAGAAGACCCCTGGGGAAGTTTCTAAAAAGTTCAAAAAACATACTGAAAGCAGAAAAAAAGGAGAAAAGCCATGAGGGTGTGCAGCGGACTCTTTGTCCCAAAACCTCAATGCCTTGGGAGGGGCTGAGGGAAGCTGCCCTGAGACAGAGCTCCTTTAAATGCCCTGTGTACACTCCCTGTCTTTCAGGGATACTGGTCAAGCCCTGGACACTCCACACTTGTTTCCACCCCGTGCTGTCTGTGCTATCCCCATCCCTTAAAATATGCTTCACTGATCCAGGGCTCTCCTCAATCACCCATCAGAAGTCTTAGAACTCCAAGTGCCCTCTGTGTGCTGCATTCCATGGTCCTAGTCATTTCCATCTTGAGTGTTATTCAGGCGGGGTTGTCTTATTTCCCTACATGTACTATAAGTTCTTGGAGGTGAGGAACCATGCATTTTTGTATTCCTCTCCAGCGCAGAACACAATACCTTACCATATCAAGAACTCAGAAGTGGCTTTTTTAGAAACAGAGTTTATGCCTGTTAAGTCACTGGGCAGAGTTCTTTTTTCACATTAGATAAATGAAGCATACTGAACATTCTGACTATTTTTCTTTCTCTTGTGCTCCTAGTAACAGCACACACAGTTCTCTCAGAAACTGTAAAGTAAGTCAGCTCTTTCTGGTAGGCCTTAGGAATCCAAGAACAATGGGATAGCTTCCTTCTGGGGAAGGAGGCTCCTTCTTCCATTGTATCTTTCTTGCCCTTGCTCTCCACCACTCGCCCATCAGCAAGTCCTTCCAGCCCTACTCCCAAAACAGTGTAATACAATTATAACTGTCGAGGCTTGACAATAAGAAGGGGGACTTCCATTGGCTAGAAGCTAAGAGAAATCCTTCAAAGAAGGTAAACATTCAGGACACGAGAGTCCATATAAAAAGCTAAAGCCAAGCATGGAAGCCACATCCGAGGCATGTCAGAGACTCTGCCACAGAGGATAAACTGGCAAGAAGAATTAGCAACCACCCAACCCAGAAGAGCCTGCACCATGAAAAGAAACAGCAAACTCCACCAATAGAAAATCCAAAGCCCAGCGAAGAGGTGAAAAGAGCAACCAGAAAGGAGCGTGAGGATTTAATAACCTCAAAGACATGAAGCACCATATCTACAAAATGGAACTATGGACATTTCAAGGGTATTTTCATAAATGAAGTAAACAAAAAAGGTAGAGGTCATCTTGGTAGAGGAATCTATTAGATTTGCAACCAGATCTATTCTCAAATAAGAGGAGAAGCTCTGTTTCACAGATACAGATGCAAGTGTGCGCAGAGACTTCATCAAGAGCAGCTGGGGGCGAAATAGGTGACTGGGTTGGCAGAAGGGGTGGGCAACTCATACTGAAATGAACCCAGGATTCCTGGACACCATTTTTACGGTGCAGTGCATGCCCATGACCCTCACGAAGCTACCCTGAGTCTCTTATCCCAAGATGACATTATCAGAAATAGGTAGACTGATACATCGTTATTCTTTCAAGCCAGGCTGTAACATTTCTTCCCATTTCTTATAGTGCTTCCTCAAGCTTCCTAGAAACAATCAATGTTTTGGCAACAACTAGGTACCTGCAGTGTCTCTCCTCAGGGATATCCCAGCCTGACTTGGAGAAGAGCCATCTTCCAAACAGAGCAATGTGCTATTCACATAGGAATGTATCAGTTGAAACCATAACATATAGCTTGCCAAGCGTGACCCTATGCATCATCTCATCTGAAACCCCACATTAATTGTGTTAAGTAGGTGGGGTTTATTATCCCACTTTACAAAAGAAGAAACTAAAGCTTTGAGAGGTTGTGCCTACAATGATTGACAGAAACGGAACGAGAACTTGGGTCCTCCTGCTTAAGGGTTAGTTCTGTCTCTATTTCGCTCTAATGATGCTTAGTCCTAAGGCAGAAATAGCCTGAATAACATTTTTTCTTAAATATGCGTAATTCCATAGGGGAATTATTGAAGGATCACTCTTAACTTCTTTTTCAGTCATTGTGCCTAATAGTCCTTAATATTATAGTCAACTTTTTACTCAATTCACAGTCTCTTATGAGCATGTTCTAGATTAGACTTTGAAAAACAATAAATTGCCCAGCATCCATACATAAATGTTTCTGTTCATTTTTCTTCTCCCTCCTAGAAACATTATAGTCCCTTGATCAAAAAACAAAAGCCACAGCTGAAGGTGATGCTGTATATTTGGGGTGGGATGGGGCAATGGCGGCAGGCAGACATAGCCAAGAGAGACTTACTTACATGGTAGACACAGAGTTAGGCCTGTGTTTTTCTGCTTTGGCTGCTCTCATCAGGGCTTGTCTCTGTGATGTACAGTTCACTTAGTAGTACCTGGTGCAGAAGAAGCCTGTCCCCACCCCCTGCCCACCACTGCAGATCATGGTTGGACCACTACCCAGCCTGCTCTCTCAGGCTACCATCCGGTCTTCACATCAGGCCGGCGTGGCTCATTCCAAGCATTATATTCCTAAACTACCCATAGGTCACTCAGCAGTCTGGAGAATCCCAAGTCCAAAGCTCTGACTGAAGCATGCACTCAGCAATGGGTACTAGACATCCGGCTCCAGCATGCCTGACAGAATACACGGTAATATCTTTTGCAAAAGTTGCAAATGAGAAACCCAGGGATTACAATGATTCCATATGGTCCACTTTACAATTTGGGAATATATGGTTGGAAACTTAACTTTTTCAGGTCTTGCATTTTTAGCTTCCTTATCTGAACCTCTACTCCCCGTCTGTCCTGGAAGCCATGGCTTTCTAACAGGGAAATGGCAAGGAAGAGAACTACTATTTTCTCAATATAAAGGCCTGTTGGTTAAAACATGTCCTCAGGTTGGGCATCCTGGAAGGACCAGCCCAAGATGGCTGAATCCCGCAGAACAGAGAGAGGAGATAGGTGCTTTCCTTCCCATTGAGCCATCAGTGCCAGAAATCAGCAGCCCTGAGCTAACCCTAGAGGAAGGTATCTGGCTGATATGTAAACTAATGGCGAGAACCAGTGTAGGAAATCTGATCATTCAGAGATTACAAACCACTTTGCATTATGAATGCATTACATAAACTGTGTACTCAAGCCTGGTATAATGTCTGCCTCTGTGACTTGTTGGGGGAACTACGGAGATGACACATACAAGCCTGGTGTAAGAACTGCCTGGTATGATATCTGCTTCTGAGAGTTGTCGGGGGAACTAGAATGACATGTATAAAGAGGTGTCTGCACATTGTTACTGCCCTATGGATGCTGGTCTTTCTTCTCACTGTTCCCTGCCATTCATCCATAATGCCGCCTTCAGCAGATGAGAGATGGTGAGCATTTCAGAATCTGCTAAGAACCTGTCCTGTCCTCCTAGCCTCCAATTTCTGAGGCAAATGCTGGATTTGCAGGGGATAGGAGGGCTCAGCCCAAATTAGTTAAACATCCTTAGTAGAACTTCCTTAACTGAGTGAGGAGTTCTCATCAGCACACTGAGGTGGTGATGGGACAGAAATCATGGCAAAGCTGCCTAAAGGCAGGGAGGAGGGCAGAGTAGGTGAATAGTGTCAGCTAGTGCTTTTCAACGTGGCTGTACACTGCAATCACCTCGTGAGGTTCTGTCTCAACTCTAGACATTCAAATTTAATTGGCCTGAATGACATCCTGAGCAACTACCACTGTTAGCCAAAGTTAAAGGGTCTCAATATGCAAGGCGAGATTGGAATAGTCAGGATATGGGAGAGCAAAGACACTAGAGGTCCTCTTTGGCTCCCCTTGGCTTTATTAAGGAGCATTCCCATCTCCCAAGCAATTGGATGGCACGCTGGGTGTCAGTCTGAGTCTCTGCCAACCACATCTTCCTTATACATGATAAACAATGTGACCTCGCAAGAAATTCTCTAGATATCTACTACTGACCAAAAAAAAAAGTTTGATAGCACTTGGTAATTTTCAGGAGACTTTGAAATTTTAAACACACCACACACACACACAGACACAGACACACACACACACACACACACACACACACACTTTAATCCACAGGAATCATCTATGGGTGGATCAGATGTTTAGAAATCTGGGACCACTTCATAGGCTTAAGAAACTTTACCATCTGTCCTATTCCATGATGAGCCTATGAAAAGGTCTTCCACGCAAGCAGCCCTCTCTGGCGGAAGTCATTGCCATAGTTTCAAATGTTCTGGGATGTGATGTCAAAAGCCATCTTTTTTTGATCCTGAATGAAATCAAATTAGGATGGAAATGCACAGAAGAAGGAAAACGTTTCAGAGGTCCTCCCCACTGCCAACTACTCTAAAGTATCAGATATTGTAATCCATGTGTCCTCACCCAGAGCCACTCTAATGAATGCATTGCTCCCTGGCCTGCCAGGCTGAGATAGTCGCCTCTGGAGCTAGTACTGGTCAAAGTAACCAAAGATCAAATCAGGCTTGCTGGGTTCCCTTTGCATCTCAGCCATTTGTTTGCTCATTCATTAATTCTTCCGTCAATCCAACCATCAACCATTTCTTTCTTCACTGAACAACCCTTTATTAAGAGCCACATTGCAGCCAGAGGGATCTTTTTAAAAACAAAAGCTCAATTGCGCCCTCAGCGTCTTCCATAGCTCCTATGGCCCTCGGACAAAAAAGTAAGCTCCCGGTTGTCTCCCGCCCACCTCTCCACCATACAGTCCACATTAGCCTATGCTGCTCTCTGTTCATCCCCTCCCTGGCCTTCTTTCAGTTCTTGAAGCCCCTGCTTTCCCTCACCTTGCAGTCTCTTCCCATGGAACGTCCTCTACCTGTACCTTTACCCCATCCCCTCCCACTTTCACCAGTGATTACAAAACACATCACATGTCACCAGGAAGTTTCCTAGTTACTTCCTGGGGTTGTTTAGCTCCATGTCTATTGCTGGGGACTCCTGCTTTCTTTCCACATGGGTTGGTTTGGGGAGAATCTCCCTTTTATCTCTGTCCCAGCCCCTGCTCATGTTCTCCCTCTGTGGTTAATAGTCACAGACATCAGCATACCACAGGAAAACACATAATCAACAATTGGCATCTTTCTCCAATTCCCCAACATATTTTTTTCTCTTTGTCCAAAAGCCGACCTTCTTTAATGGCTCTATCCTTGACTGTGCCTCTGTCGAACAGTCCCCCAAAGAACTAAGGAGACTTGCTGTAGACAGACAGTAACTTTATACAGCTGCCCCAAAAGGAGATGTAAACACAGAACGGGGAATGGGAAGATGTATTCTTAATTCAGACAAGAGCCAAAAAGTAAAAGGGAAATGTCGGGATTACAGTGACGAGCTGAGGTCTCTCAACCTGTAACCCAATCCAAATTCAACTTGATTTCCTAGACTTGCTATAGACCGCAGTCTAAAATATCTTTATCTCTTGTGCTCTCTCTCTCCCCCTTCCTCTTTTTTTTCTCTCTCTCTGTCATGCACACACACACATCAAAAGACAAGAATATGCAATAAACACACTGGAGATTTCCTTGGTGTTGGTTTAAATGCTAAGAAAGACAGAGAAAAAGAGACAAGGAGTGAATGAGTTATAGAAAACCATCTTTTCCCCCATTTTAATCCACAGTCATCAAAAAGTCTCAAATCTCAAAGAAAACCTCCATAAAAACAATCACAAAATGAATTCCAATGTGAAGGAATCTTAGATTTGAGCTGTGAACAATGCTGGAATACTAATGCAATTTCTTTTGGGGGAGCTATCTTGGACTCAAAGCACCATGCACATATATTTTTGGAAGATAAGTCCAGGAAAGCTCTGTAGAGGAGTAGCATGCACAGGCCACATGGAACATTTCCTCACTTTGTATTTTAACAGCACCCAAAATTCCTCTGGGGAAATTCTCCCTCTCCTGCTGTGTGCGGGGTCATCATCACAGGGTCCTGAATCCAGGTATCCTTCCCTCACAGGATCCAAGTGACTCTATTGCTCTTGACAAATGGGAAAGCAGGAAACCACTTCCCACTGCATGCAAGAGTGGTACACTCCCAGGGTCAGAGATGGGAGGGCCCTTGCATGACAAGAAGACCAACAGCCTCACTTTGAGGATACGGGACCCAAGGCCCTGGGTCACAGGGCAGGACTGACAGAAGCTGGACTAGACCTCAGGCCCTCCAGGTTCCTGAGTTTCCAGTTCACAGCCTGTCTCACAGCATCGCGCAGCTCTTAAAAGCGTCTTCCCAAACACTGGGGTTGCTAAAAGGAGACCCACATTTGTCTTTCCCAAATCCCCCAGCCCACAAGGGCTCCTCCTTCCTCCAAACTCCCAAAACCTCTGCAGTCCCTACCACCCCGATGCCTCTTACCAAATATCTACTGTCACATCCTGTGGTCTTCTTATCTGCAAATCTACCCCGTATTCCCAAGTAGACTGCAAGGCGGTTGAAGGTAAGGCTTCACTTTGTAACTCTTGGTATTCCACACGGCACCTAGCACAGCAGCTAGCATGACTCAGTGGCAGCAGAGAGGCCCCTTAGGACAATACTTTGCAAACAGAGAAGAAAACCATCCGACAGACGTGTTGTTTTTTAAAGTCTTCCTTCTAAATTCTAAAATAAATTACTAAATAGGTCTCCACGACTGTTTCTCCTGGTGTCCGGATGAGAAAAAAATGAATGCCTCCTTGAGCAGGAGGGACTCCGAGGACAGAAGTGGACAGTAGATGGCAGTCTGTTGCTGTGTCAGAAGTGGTCACAGAGACAATACAGGCTGTGTAATCAGGCAGGAGGTAGAAGCACAGCTTAGGGGACTGAGGTGGACTCACTCCCACCATGCCACAAGCAGGGATACTTCTGAGAAGTACACCCGTAAGCACACACACCTTCACCTCCCCCCAGCTCCAACACCTGTACAACATGCATGTTCCCCCGACTTTCCCCACAGGAACCAAGGGCTCACATCACAATGGTTTCTGAGCATCCATCACCCAGCCATTGGAATTCAGGGACGAGAAAACCACTGTCATGTGGAAGTGGTGACCATTCCTGTACCCTCCAGCTTGCTCCTTAACCAACAGGAGTCTCTATCATGGCTCGTACTAAAACACAACACCTGAAGTGGGAACCCTGCATTCCATCTTCCTTGCGTCCCTTGTTCTCCCTGGAGCACTACGACTGTACCTGTCTGTCTCCTTCATCAGTTTCCAGACCCCAAGGCCACCATCACCACATTCATCTCTGCATCTTCTCCAACAATCTAGCACATGGCCACGAACAGGATGCTTAATGAGTAATCTTTACACGTGTGTTCTGAGTTGTTTTCCAAATGTCTAAGGGGGGATTACTCTACTGCATATGGAATGACATCCAATTCCCCGTGACCAAGAGCCCCAATTTGCAGAGGAACTGAGCAGGTTAAGACATGGGGAAGAAGGGTCTCTAAAAGGGAGTAGTAACAGCCTTTTCTGGCCAGTAAGCACTGAGCATTCATGACCTTAGCCTTCGGATAGGCCAAAAGGGAGATAAAGGTAACACAGATTTGAAGCCCTGGCAAGGTACACTACCTCTCTGAGCCCAGTTTCTGGCGCTGCCACGTCACTACTGCACATTCTGAGCTCACGATGACCAGTCATTCTGTGTCAGAAGCGGTCACAGAGACAATTCATTCACTCAACACATTCCTGTGGCTGTCACTATTCAAGGTGTTGGGGGACACAAAAGTGAAAACAACAGATCCCTTTCTCTGCGAAGTTCATATTCTAGGAATGCAAGTCAAACGCAGGCTGCTAAGTGCTATAACATCGGGAGGCTGGGAAGGGAGCCCCAGGCTCTCTGGGGAAATGCAGGGAGGCGTCCCAGGTTAAACAAATACGTGAAGGATGATTTTAATATCATTGGTGATGATGGAGGGGTGAGCATTTGAAACACAATATGTACAGAATATATCCTCCAATGCTATCTCCAATTCAAAAAATAGACGTATCACTTGTACAGAACATTTCCCTCTATATTTAGGCTTTTTGAGGTATCCCCTCCTCCATCCATGCATTTGTCCAGACTTTTCTACTAGCCCCAATTCCCACAATTTAATTAATGATGAGTCAAGAAAGACCTTAGAGATAATCAAAGCCGGTAGCTCTTAACAGATGAGAAAGTGAGACCCAGCGTGGTTCAGGGCCTTCCCAAAATTGTAGTCAGTCTCTGGTGGAGTTAGAGGCGGAGTTTTATCTCTCTGCTCGTATTTTGGGATCTCTCTGATTTAGCTTATTGAATTCAGCTGCCCACAGACAATTTTAATCCCACATAAACCTCTCCCATACTCCCAACTTCCAATCCAAGATCCGCCATGAATCTGGCAAGCTTGCTTCTTCAGTGATTCATAAACATGCACTCATCCATATGTTCAATGACTTATCTGGCATCACATAACTTAATTTCCTCCTCCACCCCTCCACATCTCTCCACATAAGTCCTCCAGCCCAGCAGGGATACCTGAAAATCCCAGGCATGGGCCACAGTGTGAGGCCGAGGTAGCAGCAGAATCATGGAAGATGTGATCTATCACACTGGTAGTGTCTTTGTGACCCTCTAGTGAGTCCAATTCCTCCCTTTTCCAGGAAAAGAAAGGAGGCCCATGGAGGGAAAGTGATTTGCTTAAAGTCACACAGCTAGTCTGGGCCCTCTGCAGGGGGAATGTGGCAAGCTATTTAAGGCAGCCAGGTGGGTGTTAGAAGGACTGGGCTTCTTCCCCACCATGGGACACAGCTGTTGGGAAAGGAGGTGATTTCTAGAGCTGTGTCTTCCTCTTGAACCCAGTGGAAGTACCTTATGAACTCGTAGGAACAGGTCCTCTAGACATGGGATGGAGCTAATCTCAGGCTGAGAACTTGAAACAAACTCCCTAAGGGATCATTTGGAGCCAAAGGAGGATATATTTAAATGCTGGGGTCTTAGACCCAGAAACAGAAGGAAAGAGGAAGTAAATTGCAAGAACCTGGCTATCAGTTTTGTTTGTTTGTTTGTTTTCTGATAGGGAGTTTCACTCTTGTTGCCCAGGCTGGAGTGCAATGGTGCGATCTTAGCTCACCACAACCTCCACCTCCCAGGTTCACGTGATTCTCCTGCCTCAGCCTCCCGAGAAGCTGGGATTACAGGCATGTGCCACCACGCCCAGCTAATTTTGTATTTTTAGTAGAGATGGGGTTTCTCCATGTTGCTCAGGCTGGTCTCGAACTCCCAAGCTCAGGTGATCTGCCTGCCTCAGCTTCCCAAAGTGCTGGGATTACAGGCGTGAGCCACCGCGCCTTGCCGGCTATCAGTTTTCAAAACACTATATACTCCATGTAAAGAAAAAGTTGTCACCCTACACATGAAAAGTTACTTTAAGCAAAGTAAACACATGATTTGTGAGTACCTATGGTCTAATAGGCATTTGGTTAGTGTTCAACATTTATTTGTACATGCAAATACCTGTAAGGAACAGAACAAAGTCACCTCTCATTAACTGTCTTGAAGATGCATATGTGGTAGTGACAGTGGGGAAATCTCTCCCACCATCACTGAGAGGAGGAAGAAGGAATGAGCCTTTAGTCACAACCTTCAAAGAGGGCAACATCCACCCCAAGAACCTGTTTGGCTTCTCTACTTCTGGTACTGCCCAGAGAGTGGTGCGCGGTGGCAAATCCTTGGCTGGAGGTCTCTACAGTTGCTCTGCTCTGTATCAAACACAGCCTGGGGACCTCAGTCTTTAGCAGCGACCCCTGCCCTGCAACTTCCCAGCACAAAATCTATCTAAACTTTGGCCCCAGTCGAAATGGTGTGAGTTCCCTAGCCTATCAAAGAAAGCCATCTTCCAAGTTCTAAAGAGACCTCATGCTCTTCATTCATATTCTTTTTCACTTTGATTCTGTGCAATTCCAGGACTCAAGAATGCTGGGACCTACCACCTCTCATGGGCGTGTGGATCAAAACCAGATGTCCAGCTCCAATTTTATAGAGTTTACAAGGAGGCAACTGTGGCTTAAATCAATACCCGTGTTCTGTAAGGGCAGATTCCCTTGTCAACAGAACAAGAAGTAAAGGGGGAGGGCCAATGGAAGCTGAGACAGATCTGACACATGCTTGCCAGCAGGTGGCTAAAAAACCTAAACATTTGTCTTGCATGTGAAAAGGAAGCTTCCGGGGGTGGGGAGCAGGTTACCCTATGGGGTGACCAACTTTGCAGAAGGTGATGGACCCAGCTCCCATCTGGATGACATCACAGAACATAGAAAACAGAATCTGACTGGCAGGTGATGGACTTGGGATGCCACGGGCTTCAGGCTGGAAAGCCAAGAACATTAGCATACCCCTTAACCTCATATAACCTCAGTACCCCCATCTATAAATGAGATTATTTTGAGTATTGAGATAATGTCATGTAATATCTGTAATAATGCCTGGCACCCAGTAAGTACTCAAATATTAACTGTCATCATCATCATCCATCATCTTAAAGATGGATGCTTGTCTTAGTCAGAGACATTGCCACTGAAACACATTCACGTGGAAGCTGAATGATTAGCACCAGGCCTATCAGAAAGCCAAACCCCACCCCTTTCAGCTCTGCACACCCTGTATAGGCTAAGCCAACGTCTAGAGCATTCTTGACCAAAGTGAGACACTCTGGCAAATTCTTTGCATGCCTTTCTGCCTTTGACTCAGCCATTCCCCAAAGATAAAAACAGGAGCTCATTAAGGGTGTGCCAGGGTGCACTACAAGTGAGGCAATTAGCACTGATTAGGTAGGAGGATGTGGCTACTGTGGAATTCTACGGTGGCAGAGCTGGAATGGGACTGTGAGATCTTCTAATTCAAGCTCTTCATTTACGGATGGCAAAGTCATGTCCTAGAGAGAATATCCAGGGTCACACAACAGCAGCTAATTTGTGACAGAGCCCAGTCACTGAACCTGGTCCCATACCTCCAAGTCAGCCAGTTACCTGCTGCCTCATGCTACTGAAAATCACCCTGGCCTGGACTCTTAGGACTATTGGCTACTGTTTTCTCCAACAGCTCTAGCCTTGAATGTTCCAGAAACTTAAATCTTCCGAAAATCCCTAACTGAACAAACTCACAAAAAAATAGGCTCAGCGAATGTCTTCTCTGGAGACGTTACTAAAAAGTGAGCAATCACAACAGACCACACCAAATTTCACAGCAAAATCTGTTCTGCTTCAATGAAACCACGGTCAGTCAGAGGTTTGTCCTGTGAGGACGCCCAGAGCCACAGGAAGCCCTTAGTTGTTCCCAATTAATCCTGTTTGAGAAGGACCATGGCACAGATGAGGACATGAAGAGCAAATGCATTCTGACCATGTGGAGCTGTGTGCAACCTCTAGCCTCTCAGTATTTTTAGGTAAAATAAAAGACTGAATTATGGAAAACTATTAGCAACAACAAAAAAATAGTTTAAGGCTCTGGGGCCATCTACATGTGTGCTCACAGGTTCTAAAATGAATCTTCTGAAAGACTTTTTTGGTCCAGCTTCAATCTTGTTAGAAATCCATCCAGGCAAGAATGAAGTAATATCTACACTGGCCTCATACTTCAAAGTTCAACATCCTCATGTAAGAATGATCTGAAAGAAGGTGTCCCGAACTTTTTCTCAAGCTGGCCCACCTGTAAGAAGCAACCCAATGACAATCCAATCTGAGCCAAGCATCCAGATACCTGCCATCCATAACGTAAGCTCTACAAACGCCCCCTGCCTACCCAGGGCAGCTCCTGTGCTCACGTGTCCCACAGCACACACGTACTCACATCCCATAGTCTCCTCTCACTCCTGTCCATGCACAAAGTACATCCACAGACCTTATCAGCAGCACCACACAAGGCTTAGGCTTGTCTCCAGTAGGAAAGTTGGTCCTTTTCCAACAAACTCAATTTTAAATAAAACTAAATCTAAAACCCTAGCAACGGTCATTAGTTCAACATCCCCAACGTCAGAAACTGCCTGCCTCATTAAAGAGTAAAACAGCAGCTGGTGAGGCTTGAGGCAGGGTGGTGGGCTTTAAAGATCTTCTGTGTTAACTCACCATCCCCTCTCTCACTTCCAGGTGATGCACAGATTTACATTCCCTCCAGTTGGGGTGGGAGTGCTGTAACTGCTCAGAAAACGGTCTGAAGTTTACTGCAGAAGCCGCCTGCTCTGTCAGGAATCCTGAATGTAGGGGAAGAGGAGAGGCCTGAACATCTGATACATCTGGGAGTGGAACTGCAGAGATGGGAAATGTTATGCAATTAAACTCTGCTGGCCTGTCCCGCCTGGGGAATGTGAGACCCATCAGCAGTGACCTCTTCCAATCAACTTAATTGGCCCAATCTCGCCAAGAAAAGCAACAGAATTGGTTTAGTGCCTCTTGGAAATAGCTTAGCTCCTGACTATTTATGGCCACTGAACTCAAGGATGGGAGCCTGACTCTGAGCCAGGAGTTGACGGCATGTGTCAACTTCTGGAAAGAATTGGAGGTTTCAGTGGGTTTCTGTGCCCCTCTGCATCTCCATCTTCATCTCTGGGGAAAGTGGCTGTACCCAACTTGATGCACTGGGCACAAATAATTTCAAAGACCCAAAGCCCAGGCTTTCCTCTTACCAGGCAGGCTGGGCTTGCTTCTCTTTCATTCAAATGGTGCCTATATGTCAAAGACAATTATTATTTTTACTGTTCTCCAAGTCACATTTGCTTTGGTGCCCCGGTCTGCATAGCTGATGTTAAAAAATAAAGGTCTGTCTGTCTCTGATCATTAATAACATTGATTCTTAGACTACCTTTCCTCTGAATAGCTCAAATATCTTAAAGATTTCCATCATCTATAATCTAGGCTTGTGTACCTCCAGCTTCTGGATGAGTAAACTGAGGCAGTTTTAAAAAGTTTTATTTACACAGTGAGCGAGCAGTAGAGGTGCTATGGGCATAATGACTTCTGATTAAGTTGCACTGTAAAGAGAAAGAGGTCCAGATCCCATTTTCACAATGACCTACATACATGCTAGCACCTGTATTTAATTACATTTCATCTTTGTACAACTGTATACAACCAAACACACCAAGTTTTGATGGGGGAAAAGAGGAGCGAACTTTCCTCTTCCTTGAGTCATTATATTGCCACTTTACGAAAAGAGAAACAGAGAGTTAAAGAGATTAAAAACGTCACCAAAGTCACACTTTTCCCAAGTGGTAGAACTGGACTAGAATTAAGGCATTCCCTATCCAAAGTCTTCCACTTCACCACCCTGCCCTCAGAAATATCTGCCCCCGATCTTCTCACCAATAGTCAAGTACTATATGAACTATCTCTTACACAGATGAGTTCTCCCCTCAAAAATAAGGTAGACCCTTAAAATGGCACAGCTGTAACTTCATGAATTCAAAACTGTCATGAGACAAATAAAGTCCTCTCACACATATGCCCTCCGCTGGTCAGAACCTAATCAAATGGGGTTCCCCATCATGTTCCAGACAGGCAGATATTTTTGCATTACAAAAGCACACCCTTTACTCTCTTCCTATCCAGTTGCCTCACTAGTCATCTGAGGGTATGAACTGGACCAGTTACACTGTTCTCTCATTCCCCAAAGTCTAGGGCCCTTCTTTTGCGTACACCTTTTTTCACTGAAGATTCACATCCGAGCATCCAAGACAATTTTTATTCTTCCTCAGATACACAGAATTCCTGCAAAAACACATAGCGGCACCCCCTTCACAAGAGCCGGAATGTCCACCCATCCTATCCTCCTGGCTAGTTTTCTCCCAGTTACATGAGTTCAGGCCAAACTGCGCATGCCCACACATGCACACACACTCAGGTTAGCTTTGCACTCAGTCCAGAAAACATCAAAGATGATCAAACACTCCCAGTCCATCTCTTTCCTGATCACGACTTTACCATTCTCCAGCTCCACATATCAAGTCTCATTCCAGCTATGAAGGAGCCCCTGCACACTCTCAAAAACTCAATCTTCAAAGGGATCTGGACTTACATTCTGACCTGAAGTGCAGCACCCTCAAATTCCCAGCCCACACTCCCTACAAAAAACAGCAACGGCATCCAGCTCCCTTCCCAACACACAAAAAGTCTACATCTTCCTTATCTTTATGTCCCCCTTTTTACAAAACCAGAGATATATTTCAAGTCAGCTTCCCTTTGGCCCCCAAGATCCATAAACATCTCTAGAAACTGAATTATAGACCTTGAAGAAACCTCAACAAGCATTGAGGTCTATTTCTGGCAAAATTGCAGCATTTAGCTGAGCCTGGAGAAGGAATTTTTCCAGGGCAGTGTGCCATGCCCCAGTACCCAGCAATGGGCTGAGCATCCAGTAGGCACTCCATTAGCTTTAATTCATTATCAATATGAACCGGTGGCAGTGAATTCCCCCATCACATAAGAAACCCATTACAAAACATTATACAACATGCATTCCTGACACTAGGCACGAATAGTGTATTCCTCCACTTACTTTAGTCTTATACACACATCCCTTCTCATTCTCACCCAGTGCCAATGCACAAGGACTTTTCCCCTTAAATGTACATCCCTCATTCTAAGGCTCTTGCCATTCTCTCCTCTCTGGGGAGGAAGGAGAGGGGAGGCAAACACCAATCCCTACCCGGTGTCTTTCCATACAAATGCTTTGTCTTTCCATAAAGAGGATTTGAGCTCACACTTTTCTACCCCCACATGCCCCAGTGCCATTCCGGCCAAATTTCCCAGTGCACCCTCATAAAGTTCACACCCTCTGCTCCTCAGATAATCTTTCCCCGCCCCCCACACACATCCCTTTGGTAATCCTCAGGAGCCCAACCTTCCACATGCATCCACCTTTCGCTCACACACACAGCCGCCCTCCTACACCACACCCACTCCATGTGTTTGTGCAGGCATGCACAAGCCATCTGTCTTCAACAGGCTGCACCTCTCCTCCTGCTCTGACACCCTTCATAGGCACAGATTTCGCATTAGCTACACCTATGTTCCTGCAAGCTCTTGTCTCCCGCTAAGCGCACAGATGCCCATCCGACAGACTCCCCAGAAACACACACCTCCCAGGCACCAGAGAGGGATGGGACTCCAGCTCTTTTGCCACCTCCCCCTACACACACGCGCGCACACACACACATACGCACACGCGCACCTTGGAAAAACATCCCCATCCCTCCTGACCACTCAATTGTCACAATCTCACTCCATAGATAAGCAGATCCCATTCACACACAACCAAATCCTCTAAATCCGGCTACACTCCAGTCTCACCAACACAAAATCCCACACATTCCCTAGAGGAAACACCCCAGACTTCCTACCTTCCTTCAACACTGTTTACCGGACGGAGCCTGCTTTATTTTCCATCCCCGTTAACTCCCAAAGCCATACCCAAGTCTGTGTTTGCCCCCGAGACAGAGGCGGTTGGATTTTATCCTCTACATTCTACCTCTCAGCTTTCTTTGTGAGACGTGTCAGGAAGGAATTGAGGGCAGGCGGGAGGCAGGCTGAGTATGCTGGAGAACTTCTGAGTGTTGTGGAATCAGGACCGCTGGAAAAGTCCCCTCTATGTTACAACTTTCTCCCATCCTGACGTTTAGGACAGAGCGCTTCCATGTTTTCCTCGCTCTCGCTGTTTTGCGGGGTAGCAGCGGACATCTCTTTATTAAAAAGCAGGTCCCTCAGTACACTCCATAATCAGATGAGTTACAAACATCAGGCTCCAGGACAAACACCCACTCCTTCCAGGCTCCCCTCCCCTCTCAGCAGGCCCCCGCCCCCACCTCTTCACACACATAAACAAGTCCACAGGCGCACAGTCTCCCTAGCTCTCTAGCTCTGAGCCTGGCGCTCCTGGGAGCGGCCTCCATTCGGACTCAGAACCTGCCGCCCGCCGCCAGAGGCCAACGCCAGACGATCTTTTCGGTGTTTCCTCCATCGGGAATCCCACCCGAGCCTCGATTCCAGAAAAAAGGATCCACAGCCCCCACACGGTTCGACGCAGGGTTCTCAGTGCAGTGCGTCGGAAGCGCAGACAACGAACGAACGCACGCAGCAGCCAAACTCCCGCAAAGAAGCAGCGCCTCCTGGACGCGCACCGACTCCAGCCGAGAGCAACAAGCAGAATCCTACTCCCCTAGCCCATCCCCTCGGCCCTCGCGCCTCCTCTCCTTAATCTTCAACTCCCAAGCGTCCCAAATTTCATCAGGAGCATCCACCACCGAGTAAAGCTCTGGGGCAATGGGGCAGTTCGGTCCGTCGTGGGACCTTTAAACTCCGACCTGGCTGGCTGCGCGGGTGCCCGAGTCTCCCAGCCTCCCACGCCACAGCTGAAAGTCCGAGAACAGGCTCGACGAAACCGCGAGGAGATCCCCAGAGATGGCCGGGCCCCGGTGGCCGCAGCTCCCTGTAGGGGTCCCAAAGGTGCGGGCTGCGCACGGAGCTCCAACATCTGCGCAAAGGCCCAAGGTGGGGTGGCCACCGGGTGGGCGCTGGCCAAAAGGAGCCCGCGGCGCGAGGTCTTTTCTGAAAAAAACCTTTCGGGGGACTCCGACGCAGGTACGCGGCGTGGGGCGGTGAGTCCCAACTCCCAAAACTGGAATGCAGCGTTCAGGGTCCTGAGCTGCGCGTCCCCTCCCCCAGCCCACGCCCCGGCCCAGGAGGTGCAGGGGCTAGCTGAGAATCAGGCGCAGTGGCCGGCAGGGTGCAGGGCGTGTGCAGGGGAGCTGCGGCCGCACCTCCCCGCCCGGGGTTCCTGTCTGCCACCCCCTTTTGTTATAGGATGCGCGGGGAGCTTTCTCCGAGAAGCTGACGGTTGGTTGGGGGTGGTGGATGGTTGATTCTGTTGGGTCTCTTTCCTGCCCTTCCGTCGTCCCCCCTTCCCCTCGCCTCCCCCCACCCTTTCCAATCCAGGTCCCTTAAACCTGATCGCTTTCCCAGACTGAGGGAGGCTTCTAGGGCAGCCGGGAGACAAGAGGGGAGGAGAGGAGGTGGAGAAGTGTCCGTGTGTGTGTGTGTGTGCGCGCGCGTGTGTGTGTGTGCATGTGTGTGTGTGTAGGGGGTGGCTGCGGTTGTGCCTCGGCCTGGGCAGATCCCAGCGCAAACTTTGGGGAAGGCACAAGCCCGGGAAAGTGAGTAAGTGAGCGCGGCGCGATGGGGGTGGGGCGGGGTGCGGAGTTGGGGCCCCCGCGCCGGTCCACTGGAAAATCCCTCCTCACACGGCCCCCCATCCCCAGACCTGCCCACCCAACGTGCCCGCCGCCTCCCCTTACCGTGGCAAAAGTAACCATGGCATCCGTGTGACCGTTTCCAGGGACGTCGACATGAAGAGAAAGGTGGACGCGAGCTCGGTCATTCAAAGTCTCCCCCACCCCGCCGCAGCCACTACCCAGCAGGGGAAAATGGAGAGGCAGAAAGAAAGGAGAGGAAAGAAAGTAGCTGCGCCGGGCTGTGTCGCGGGGCGGTGCGCGGAGCTGTTCGGTAGGGAGAGGAGCTTCAACTCTGAGTCCCGTGAACATAATCTGCGCGGTTATAACCAGCCAACCCGGCCAGATGGCTCCGCGCTCAGCGCCTTAACCCCTTCCGCGCCGCGCCGCCCGCCCCCGCCCGGCCCGCGCCGCGCCGCGCACGCCGGTGCCCCAGAGCCCCTCGGACCTCGCTTCGGGACCCGTGGCGGGAAAGGGGTCATTTCTCTCAGTCCCTCTTGAAAAACAAAACAAAACAAAACAAAACAGCAACAGCCACAAAAACTTCCAAATCAGTAGTATTCTTCAGTAACCCCCACCCTTGAGTTCTTTTTTAGAGATCCAGGAAAAAACGAAACATTAAATTTACCGTAACAGGTTACATGTTAGTGTCTTCAGCCTTTCTTAGTTGTTCTTTTTCTTGAAATTTTTCTTTTTGATCTTTTTTCTTTTACAAGGCATTAGGACCTTTTCCTGCCCCTTTCCTCTGGCGGATCAGGTCTGAGGCGTAAACTCCTCCTCCAAACCTTAGACCCTTCCAGTTCTTGATCTCTCCCCACCCCCTACCAAGCCCACCCGCCACTCCTCCCCCCACCCCACAACACGAACACGCCCTAGGACAATCGCTCCCCGGCGAACTGGCCGCTCCAGGGGACCCGCGCCCAGGACGCTGTGCCGGCGGTCAAGGGAGGTCAAGGTAGAGGGCGTGGGGGCGGGTGATCCGAGGGACTAGGGAGGGGCTGTGTGTGCGCGCGAGCGCTTGTTTGCGGGAGCTGGAGTGTGGAAGGGAGAAGGGGATGGATCACAGCCTCCCATTTCACCCAGCCTCCAGCTTCTAAACCCCTTCCTTCCAAACTAGGATGGGGCCCTGCAGTTAATCACTCGCCCAGCACCCACCAGTCTGCACCTGGGGACAGCGCGAGAAGCAGGAAAGGCGAGCAACAAACAAACCTCTTCGTGGCGCCCAGAAAGTAACGACGCTCACTTCCCCACCGGTGGATTCATTCGAGGAAAGGCCAGGGGGAGGGGGCAAAATCTCTTATTTGGAGATAATTTTAGCTGCCCGTTAGACCCCACTTGCTCCGAGCCGTTCTCTCTAAATTTACCAAGTTAAGTCATCTTGCTTTCGCCCATTTGCCATCGAGAGAAGTGGGGGGAAAATATGACTTAGGGATCAACGAGAAATCGAGAACCCTGGAGCGGAGTTTTGCCCTCTTGCCCTCTGCCCGAGTCCTTGCGTGGTGGACCTTCTCTCCAAGCTCCTCATCCCTTCCTCCCGGCCACTTCAGCCACTCCTCACATCGTCTCCTGCCAGGACCTTTTGACTCACGCGCGACTGGGGAGGGGAGCGAGTATCCCGTTTCCTCCCTGCCCTGTCGTTCGAGGTGTCTAATAAGCAAGCCACTCCATGTTTCGGTTAGGGCCCAGGTTCAAAAAATCCAAATACCTTGGAATTGTTTGAGATTTTGGTCAAACAGCAGAACTGCACCCACCGGTTCAGGACCAACCGGACGCAAGGAGATGCTGGGGGGTTTGATGGGGAGGTGGGAAGGGAGGAGGAGTCTGGGGGCTGCGTACTAGATAGATTGTACCTGCCTCATCATTATCCTGGCTGATGGGGGTTGCCACATCGAAAACGGCCGGAAGCGCCCGCTGAGGCCCAGGGGCGTCACCTCCTGCGGTCCCTCGCAAGGGTAGGGTCCTCCTTCAGTGTCTCCCCTCGTGCCAAAATGTCGACGTCTTCCTCAGGGCTAGACGAGGCTGCCGACTCGTTCCCTCCACCCCGACACACAGCACCATGAAGGTTTGGATTGGGCGTGCTCTGTCGGGTTCTGCTTTTCTCCCTCTCATCTGGCCCGCCTCCCTGCCCTCCCCCACTTCCCGCACTTGCCCCCCTCCTCCAGCTTCTCGCTCTGGTCAAAGGAGGGATTCAGGCCCCAGTTTCAGATCCACTGGTGGAGTTCTTTTCTCAAGCTTCAGGTCCTCCGGGAACCTGAAGATTCCAAGGAAAGAGGTGGTTGGCTCCTGCTGCAGCAGGGAAGGGGTTAAATACATGTGCGGACTGATCTGCAGGCAGCTCCCAGGTCCCTGGCAGTCTGGAGGGAGGAGGGGAAGGGGGGCAAACAAACTTGAAAAATCAGAAGAAACGAAGAAGAAGAAAAGGCAGCAAGCAGTGCCTTTAGGACTTGGATTTGTTCTGCAGATGCCTTGCACTGGCTGGCCGCCTCACTTTGCCAAGACTTTCGGGGATCCCGGGAAGAGTTCGTATTGTTTCCAGCTCCAGGGGGTTTTGTCCTGAGCTGGTGGGTCCGTCTTTGCTTGCAATCAACAGGCCTTGTAATATGAGAGGTGACACCTTAATCTTGCCAAATATGTGCTGTGTCTTTGTGGGGAGAGGCGAGGAGGGACGGAGGGAAGGAGAGAGGAAGAGGGAGAGACCCAGACAGGAGCAGAGGGTGAAAAATGCACTTTTTCTCAGACGATTGGTTTCCCAAAGAGAGAGCCCTAGCCCTTTTCTGGGCGTCTTTCACACAATCTCCCTTGAGCACCGCCAACTGCCTTTTCTTTTACTGTTTTTCTTTAGACTTCAGACCTGAAGATGTCTTACCTCTAAAGACTAGGGAATGACACCACCCCCCAGGTCTCCGTAGTGGCTTCCAAGAGAGTGGCAGGGTGCTACATGAACAGAGTGGGCAGAAAAAAATAATTAGAAAGGTGTATTTTTGAAAAGATAGAATAAAAAGATTATTATATACAATGTAGAGCCATTTTTAAGCTGCAGAATATTGTGTTTTCTAAGTAAATCCGTGTTTCTAAATAGAGATTTTTCTTTTCTATAGAAAGACCATAGTGGTATGGATAGCAAAAGCAAAGATCAGGACTGGAAAGTTAGCTGGCTAGGCTGCGAGCTCGTGCCCCATAGACAGCCCTGGTTAAGGAAGCATCCAGGATGAGATTTTCTAGGATTCACTAGGCAATTGCCCCTCTCCAAGTTGACTTCGTGGCCATGACTTTGGCTGTCCATCTGTCGACTATATTTTTAGGTTGCTGAACTTTCTTTTTCTCCCTGCTGCCTCTGAGCCTAAGTCCCTGACTCCTGAAAGTGATTTCTGAGAGCAGGAACCAGATCTTGTTTTTGAAAACCCCCTTTAAAACTCTTTCCTAAAGCAAATTTCCAGAGCATGCCTTCTGGTTACCCTTATCTTTTGCAATAGCACCACTCTGTGGTTGGAACACTGAACAGAAACAGGAACGTGGGATTGAATTTTGCCTTTACCTTGTGAAAAACAGGACTTCTCTCCTCTGTTTGAGCTCAGTGGACTGTGTGCTGTGGTGGGGGCTCGGCATGTGGTGACGGAGGGGGCCCCGTGCAGTGGCGATATGTGGTTAATTCATTGTGACATGTTGACCCAGGAAATGAGAGAATTGGACCGAATGGCCTCCTAGGACCCTGTCAGTGTCAAAGACAAGCTTGGTTTCCGCCCCCCATGATCGGGTAGCTAGCCTTGAATGTTTGTCCTCTTCCATTGCTTTTCTTTCTCTCTCTTTTGAGATTACTGAAGTAAACGCCACATTTTTCACTGATCCTAAAGCATTTGCAAGTTGAATCTTCTGCTGCTGGAGGGCGCTGTGGGGAGGTCCTGCCCTACCCCATCCATCCCACCCCCATCCACCCAGACAGCTGCTAGAGCTGACTGGAGTCTGGAAGTCTCCGTTTTTCAAACAATTAAGTGAATGCAAAAGGTGTTTGCACAGGGACTGGAGCTTAAGGGTCAGGAAAGGCGTCTTCATTCTACCTTGGCGCCTCCGCACTTGAAAGATTCCTGGCTGCCTACCCATTACAATACATCTACTGGCAACAGCATTATTAACCAACAGCTACACAGGCTGTCAAGCCACATAGCAATTCCTCTCAGATGCCCTGGAGTCATCTGTGAGACGTTATTCTTTTCTTTCAAATTGGATCCAGTTGTCCACAGAAATGGAGTGGCTTGTTTATGTTTATTCAGCAAGCCCAGGTCTTCCCCCAAATTTCTATCACCTTAAGAAAGCTCCCTTTGCTCCAAGGACTAGTACTCTAAACAGAATACAGACATCAGAGATCAACTTCTATCATCCTACATCCTCATTCCACATTTAATAACTGAGGAAACTTGGAATAATGAAAAACAAAAACATAATAACAGACCAGGACCTAGAATTCACTGCCAGAGTAGATTTTGGTGTCTGAGAAAAGCAGGTTCCCCTCTGCCTTCTCCATCCAGGAGCCATGTGTTTTTGGACAGGTTTCTTAACTTCTCAGAACCATCTCGAGTTGGTGAAAACAACACCAATCTCATAGAAGTAATATGAAGACCAAAGTAACTAATGAATTTAAAACACTCAGCACAGTGTCTGGCACAATGTGAGTGCCAATCCCAATCTGATAGTCCTTACACTGAAAACACCGTCACACCACTGGGAGAATGACTGTCTTTAGAAAGAAGCTTGGCTCTGGAATGGCCTGTGTATTATTATTTATGTGTCACTCATACACATTTCATTAATATAATTTTTTGGATGTATATTTTCCCCTTTGGACAAATACAGCAAGAAACTAGCAGAATGAAGTAGTGGACATATTTGGAATTTATATAGCTTCCTAATATGGACCTCAACGTGCATGAAAGACAGAATTGAAGAGTTTCAAAGTCTCATCTTACTCATTCTCTGCCTCTCACCCAGAACCACCTCATCATTTAAAAGGAAATTCCACCATATCCTTCAACTCTTAACAGATTGCCTGGGTATATTATTGGTTTGTTGTTATTGCTAATTATGTTCTAGGGCTTACATTGAACAATATAATGAATTGCATTGAACAACAGTGAATCAACTCATTTTGTGACATGGCATACATATTCATAATTATGTTTCAAGAAATTACCTGTAATGATAGAGGGAAAGTATGTATTCCTACCACACAGGTGGATATAGAAATCATAATAAAGTCTCCTATTTCACCAATCATGATATGAATTCCTAACCACCCTATAAATTAACTTTATGCTGCACCAAACTCCACTCATAAAAAAATGACATTAAGGTTTCCTAGGTAACTAATGCATTTCCAACGGGAATAGGCCACAGGAGACAAAGAGGGCAGGGAAAAGGGTGGGGAGGGGAAGTGAAGAAAAGAGAAAAAAACATTCGATGAGACCCATGTGACATAAACAAAATATTTCACGGGGAGGAACCCATAAAGTTTTATTACCTGGGTCTGACATAGATACAGCATTGCCATTAATTCCATCTTTGGACAATAAAATACCTGATAGGCTATCCCTCTCATCACATACACTGGCATTTCATATTTCAGATGAAATTCTACAAATCTTGAGAGGAATTCAACTCTTCTATTCATCTGCTAAGCCATGTCCACTCACCAGCCAGCTGACTCCTGAGCCCTCCACCAAATGTTGAGATGAGGGTGAAAAACAGGGTTGATTTCCGTGTTTCAGAATATACAGATGCTTTTGATCACTGTGGACTCTAAGAACTTTGGAGTGGATCTGTTAGCCTTAGCAGAAAGCTGGGGCCTGAGAATTGAATTATGGGAATTGAGTTTGCTTTGCAAACCCTCAATCCAGTGGTGTTCTCACTGTGGCTTCCTTCATTTGGGGGAGGGTCTGGATGCTAAAGAACATCTTGAATGCTTTGGAAGAAAACGGCAAGTTGTAGGTGGAGCTTAAGGCTGAAATTTACACTGTAAGAACAGAGGAGTTCTGACAGGCAATGCAATCCAGAGAATTATCCCTGGGTTAGAGACAGGGAGATGGGGAAAGGAGATCCAGTCTTCTCACTGTTTTGTGAACTCAGGGAAATAACTAAACCTTTTGGTTCCTTGGTTTTTTCATGGGTAAACGTACTTAACCTCATTTTCTTTTATAACTATTAATATAAATAAGAAAACAAAAAACACACTAATGTGAATACAGTTAGAAATTTTGTATTATCTGATTTCTTCTACTTTCAGGAGCCCTAGAGTGATATCTGTGAGTGAAGTCTCCAACTGGTTACAAGACACAGCCAGGTGGCCCCTATAATCCAAAGTGTGGTGAGTTTCCCAGCGAGTCCCATGGCTGATGTGCTCCTACCCATTAGCACTGGGCAGTCAATTAGAGTAAAGCCTGCTTTTTGCACTTTCCCTGACCTGCTGGAGAAAGGACACAGGACACAGGTTCATGGCTAGAAAGCCAGCTGGAAAGCTAGAACTGTCTCCATCACACAATTTCTTCCATTGGGTATAGAAGTCATTTTAGGCTTTAACTCTGTTAGGGGACTTGGAGTGGCATTAGGGATTAGAAGAGCCTTCTGGCCACACCCTCCATTTGCCACTTTTACTGGTAGTAAGAGGCAGGGAAGGTCTGGGAAGTAAATGCCTAGCGACTCAAGGTGCAGCCTTCCCAAGGATTTGGACCAAGCAGGTTGGGAACCCAGGTCTCCTTACTCCTAATTCGGACCCGTCCAGGCTAACCATGCCTAAGAGCAACATGTGATGAAATCCCCCTCGAGTAATCACCTCCTACACACCTGCCTTCAGAATCTAAGGCTGGGAGATCCTGCAAATGTCACTTCATTCATCTTCCTGCTCCCAAAACCAGCCTTCACCTTCCACTGATAGGTACAAAGTAGGATGGGGGTAAAAAAAGTTCATCCTAATCTCCATGTTTCCTTCAAAATATTCCTCTCTCTGCTCAGCGGTTCAGAAAAACTGAAGAAAGGGAGTTAACCACTGTGTTTTTACTTTGAAGATCCTCTGTCCAGTGTTCCCATGAAGCATTAGAAAGAGTTCTTGGAAGGGCTAGAAAATACGAGTTTCAGTTAAAATAAGCTTGCATACCACTATCTTCAACACACACAAACATATACAGACTGACACGCCCCGTGCAGCCAACCCATCGGATGACTTGCTATATTTACCAATCAATTCACTGACGGTTCTGCTCCTGTCTGCGCCCTGAGAGCAGGCTGTCCTCAGGCCCCAGTTCAGAAGGCAAATAATGCTCAAGAAGTCAAGGGTGACCACACTGGGCTCTAATCTGTTCGAACCACAAACTTCCAGCACAGGAGGGATTGTTAGCAGGTAGAAACTTTCTCTACAGATAATAACAATAGGTAGCATTTATTGAGTACCTACGGAGCATCAGGTACTTAATAATCTTAGTATTATAGGCTAGGCACTGTTTTAAGCACTGTGTGCATATGTGTGTATATGCATATATAAAGGTACATATACACACACATGCAAACACTTATGTGTGTGCATACAGATACATATACACATACATACATAAACCAGCACACACGTGCACATATGGATACTTATTATCTATACCTATATCTGTATTATCCATACCAGCATATCTAAATCTATCTGTATAAACATGCACTGGTTTTGGCACTAGACTAAGAGGCAGAAACCTGGTTCTTGTCTGAGCTCCTCTGTGTGATCTTAGGCAAGTTACTTGTCTTCTTCTAGGCTTCAATTTATTAAATATGTCAAGTGGAAGAAATAATGGCACTTACTTTGTAGAATTTTTGGTAAGGACTAAAGAGATATAGGTAGGTACCATTATGAACTTTACTTTACAGATTAAGAAAATTGAGGCATGAAGAGTTTATGTAACTTGGGCAAGGGTACATAAGTAATGAACGGGTGGCAAACAGAGACTTGAACCCCAACTGTCTATCACCTCTGCACCATGTAACTTTGATAACTTTACACCTATGAAGAAACTGAGTCATGGGAGGAGACAGCAGCTTGCCTGAGATCACACAGAGGAGCTCAGACATGATCCAGGTCTCTTGTCCCTTAGTCCAGTGTCAAGACCTGCAGTAGGAAGGTTGCAATATCCACAGAGCCAGCCCTCCTGGGCCCCAGGTTGTCCTAGGGCATGAGACAAGGAAGGAAATGGAGACCGGAGGTAGGATAGGATCAGGTGAAACCATGGGGCTTTGTGTGCGCTAGGGGAAAAGCCCTTTCTAGGTGAATGTAGCTCATGTCAGGACACTGATTTGGCATACGGAAGAAGAACTGATTTCAGTGTCCACCGTCTCTTCAGCTGGTTCCTTCATGCAGATATAACCTGTGTAACTCTTTATGACAGCCTGGAGTACAACAGCTCCCACAAGCAGGCTAGAGAAAGCCACTCAGTGCCAGGTTGTTAAGAAATTTGTCCAAGGGAACAGGCCATTGGCTTTGTTCCAGAGATTAAAAGGCCACTAATTAAAACTACCAGGGTTTGCAATATCGAGATATACAAGAAAAAAGTTGAGCCTTGATTCTCTAGTAAGTATTAACTCTGTAAATGCCTGCTTAGAAACTACAGGATGTTGGATTAGAACATTATGAGCAATTGATATTCTGTTACCTATGTTTCATTTGAATCCCATCCAGGCACAAATGTCTACTCATGCAAATGTCTCCCTTTAACACAGACATAGACTTAAATGTCACCTAAAGCTCAGACTTTAAAGGCAAGCCAGAGTTTAAAACCTGCCTTCAAATTAATTTTAAAATCTGGAGCTGCTGTCAAGATACTATCCATGGGCATCAGATTTGCATTTGACTTCTCCAGCATATCTGCCTCTTTGCCTCCAAACAAAGATGAGAAAATTCCACCGTTCCTTTTCCCACTACATAAAATAATGTTCATCGGAAGTTTTCAGCAATGAGCCCAAAAGCTAGAAATTAATTCCTTTGGAGTAAGTAGAAAGAATAACTTTACAAATGAGACAACTATTATCTTTCCACCCATATTTATCTCCCCTAACTGACTGTACAGACACCTTAAAAATAAAGCAAATAAAAGAGGTACACAAGAAAGTTAGAGATAGCCTTCTAGACACAAGAAAGTAATGAACTAAAAAGAATGTATTTTGCTCACGGTTAGCAGGGAGTCTGTGGTTAAGTTGAGAATGAAGTCACAACCGGAAGGAGGTGCCCAGTGTGAACACTGGTCCACACCCCGTATCTCAAGTTGGAAAACAGAGACTAGCTGCCAGGTACACTCAATGAACAAATGACATGCGGTCTTTGGGAGGTAACTGAGATTCCCCTAGTCAAGCCCCTCACTTTACAGAGGAAGTCATTACAGCCCAGGAAAATGAACACACCTGCCAGAGACCACACAGATAATCAGACTCATCATTAACAGTGTGGAGCCCACACACCTGACTCCCAGGATGCTGCTGTTTGTCTGCTCTGTTCATACGGCCCCCAAGAAGTAGGCACATCTGCTTTTCTTCTGGAAGCGTTTTATTTCCTTCTAATCCCTCCCTTCCATTTCTTCTTTCCTCTCTTTCTTATTTCAGTGCATTTTAATATTTGCTTCGTGTTGTTCCTGTTGTGAACTACTGGTCACACAAGGGAAAATTAACATGCAGAAGGCAAGGTTTTAGTTGGAGCTAGAAAAGAATTTTAATCACAGCTGAGGTTAGAAGACAGCTTTAAAAGTGTGATTGCTACTTTCTTATTTCTGATGGCATAAGGTTGGTCTTTTCTGAAGAAACATGATTAAATAGATGAACTCCCTTTTTCAATAATGTTATTATATATGACCTTATAAGGTTCCCAACTGAGGAAATCTTTTTTCTCCCTATCTTTCTTGTTTTTTTAAAATCTTTGCTTTGTATTAAAGATAATGAAAGGATCTATTTTTCTAAGGAAATGTTTCTTTGATATAACTATTTTTTAATATATATATATTTTATTGTGTTTTAGGTTTTAGGGTACATGTGAAGAACATGCAGGATTGTTGCATAGGTACATGGGTTTGCTGCCTTCCTCCCAATCACCTATATCTGGCATTTTGTCTCACTCTGTCACCCACACTGAAGTGCAGTGGCACAATTTTGGTTCACTGCAACCTCCACCTCCTGGGTTCAAGTGATTCTCACGCCTTAGCCTCCCAAATAGCTGGGATTACAGGCATGCACCACCATGCCCGAATAATTTTTTGTATTTATTTATGTTTTTAAGTAGAGATGAGGTTTGGCTATGTTGGCCAAGCTAGTTTCAAATCCCTGGCCTCAAGCAATCTGCCTGCCTTGGCCTCCCAAAGTGCTGGGATTATAGGCCTGAGTCACTGTGCCTGGCCCCTAGAACTTTTAATTTTATTTTTCCTGTGATAAAGCTATAAATAAATCCTTGGATAAATTTCCAGCTCTTGTATCTTCCTGCTAATTACTTTTTCATAAACAAAGTGACACCAATATCTAGCATTAGCATTATGGCTCCCAGGAGCCTAGGAACATTCAATAAATGGGAGTAGAAGATACAGGTACCTATAGGGTCATGAAGTAAATGGAAAATGTGACTAATCTGCAAGACTCCAAGAAGTAAAGCTAGAATTGATGGGTGGAGTTTATAGGGGTGCAGATTTTAAGTCAAGAAAATGTTGATGGTTCTGACATACAGAATTTCCAAAAATAGAATCCTTTGCCTCCACAGCTGAAGAGTTGTTCTCTGTCACTGGATGAGCTTAGGCATGAGACCACTTTGAAACATTGTTGTGTAGGGGTTTCAGATTTAGATAGGTGGTGGTCAAGATTCCTTCCAAACATGAGACAGCACATATCAGTGATCTGGTCACTTTAGCAAGTATATAAACTTTCCCAAAGCGTAATGCTTCTGTCACAGATATTATTGGAAATTATTTTTGGTGGTACATAGATAAACATTTTACATTTTGATAGTTGTATTTAATTTGTTTTGTCAAATCTATGGAGATACAAAAATTCCTTTAAAAATACATTTATTAGGGATTTTCACTTATGGTTATACAGGCCAATTTGTAATATATCAATTCTTCCATCAAAAACACCTTAAAAAGCTGGAAAAAATTTTTTTGAGACATGGTCTTTCTGTGTCTCCCAGGCTGGAGTGCAGTGGTACAATCATGGCTCTCTGCAGCCTCACCCTCCTGGGCTCAAGTGATCCTGCCACCTCAGCCTCCTGAGCAGCTGGGACCCTAGGTGTGTGACACCACATCTAGCCAATTTTTTGTATTTCCATGTTTCCCAGCCTGATCTTGAACTCCTGTGCTCAAGTAATCTGCCCACCTCAGCCTCCCAAGGTGCTGGGATTACAGATGTGAGCCATCATGCCCAGCCTGGAAACAACATTTTTAAAAGCCATCTGAAGTTTCCACTTGTCGTATGGCTGAGCGAGCTCTTCTAGACCAACTCTTCTACAAACAAAAACTATATACGGGGGACCAAAAGTGAACAAATACAGGCAGATTCTGGAGGGGAGTTGACTTTTCAAAGCAGCGAGAAGTATGGAGATGATTTTGTTGTTTTAAAAATATTTTTTATGTTGAGGGCAGGCCACAGTTGGTACCATATGAGAGAACAAAAACTTACAGATATAGAAGGATAAACAGACAATTTCCAATAAAGCTTGACATTTTAATAGCTCTCTTTAGGAAGTTAGTAGAGAAAATAATCAAAATATCAGTTAAGATAAAGACAGCACTATTGACCACCTTGACTTAATTACTATTTGTAGAATAGTAATTAAATGTGCCATACACATTATTATCCAGGACCCTGGGTATACTCACCAAGATAGACCATATGCTGGGCCATAAAACAAGCCCCAGTACATTGAAAGAAGGGAATCACACAGAGTATATTTTCTGACTACAATGGAGTTAAATTAAATATCAATGACAACAGGAGATCTGGAAACCCCAAAGTAATTGGAAATTAACACATTTAGGCTTTACATAGGTGAAAGAAAAATTCACATAGGAAATTAGAAAATATCTTGACCTTTAGGATAATGAAAATATAATATATCATAATCTATGGGATCTGTGTGGTAGCTCATGCCTGTAATCCCAGAGCTTTGAGAGGTTGTGGTGGGATGACTGCTTGGGGTTGGAGTTCAAGACCAGCCTGAGCCACTTAGTGAGACCCTGTCTCCACAAAAAAAGAAAAGAAAAATCTAGGTGATCCAGGCAAAGCAGTACCTATAGGAAAAGTTTTAGCTTTCAGTGCTTATAAATAGAAAAGAATAGACCAAACGAAAAGCGAGTAGAACAAAGAAATAGCAAAGATAAGAAATTAATGAAATACAAGATAAAAGCCAAAAATTTTTTCTTTGGATACAGCCACAAAATTGATAGTCTTCTAGCTAGAGTGGCCTACAAATATGAAAGATAAAAAATTTAGCAATAAAAGATCTAAAACCTCAGATTCTACAGAGGTTAAAAGGCAAGCGGGACTTTCATGAAAAATTTGTCATGCAAATTTATTGTCATGCAATAAATTTGTCATGCAAATTTATTGTCATGCAATAAATTTGACAACTTAGGTGAAATTGAAACATAATTTGAATGATACAACTTACTAACACTTTTGCATGATCACGTAGAAAATCTTAATAGCCTTTATCTATTAAAAAAATTAATTTATTATCAAAAACTTTCCCATCAATTAAACTGTAGAAAAAGATGTTTTCACTGTTGAATTCTGTCAAAAATTTAAGGAAGAAATAGCTTCAGTCTTGAAACAACTCCCATGTTATTATATGTGGCCAGTATAATCCTAATATCAAAACCTGACAAAGAGACAACGACATTACTCTTCCTAAGAAAAATAAATAAAAAAGAAAGTTGCAGACCAATATCTTTTATAAATAAATTATGTATTTGTCTGTTCTCACACTGCTAATAAAGACATACCTGAGACTGGATACATTATAAAGGAAAGGAGTTTAATTAACTCACAGTTTCACATGGCCAGGGAGGCCTCACAATCATGGTGAAAGTCAAATGAGGAGCATAGTTGTGTCTTACATGGCAGCAGGCATGAGAGCATGTGCAGGGGAACTCCCCTTTATAAAATCAACAGATCTCACTATCATGAGAACAGCATGAGAAAATCCCGCCCCCATGATTCAGTTACCTCCCCCTGGGTTGTTCCTACCACACATGGGGATTATGGGAGCTAAAGTTCAAGATAAGATTTGGGAGGAGATACAACCAAACCATATCACAAAATATTCATGAATAAAATTTAAAGAAATACATATATATATATATATATATGTTTCACAAGTTGAGTTTATCCCAGCAATGCAGTCAGTTAACATTGAAACTCAATCAATGTAGTTCACCCTGTTGATAGGATAAAGGTGAAAAATCATAGAATCTTTTCAATAGATTCAGGAAAAGCATTTGATAATAATCAGTACCTATTCATGATAAACACACACACACACACACACACACACACACACACACAGCAAAGCTGGAATCAAAGAAATATCCACAATCTGATAAAAGGTGCAATTGGATAAAAAGCATCCATAAAACAAACTTACTATTTTCCAGTGAAATGTTGAATTCATTGTCCCTAAGATCAGAAACAGGGCAAAGGATACAAATATCTCAGGTATTCCTTAAAGGAGAATGAGTAAACAAGCTGTCATGTATTTGTATAATAGAATATTCCTTAGGATGAAACAGGAACAAAGTGTGGATACACAGAGTACTATAGGTGAACTTCAAAAATGTTGTGTTGAGTTAAAGAAGTCTTACAAAAAATTATACATTTTATATGATTCAATTTTTATGAAGTTTTACAACAGGGAAAGCTAACCTATTGTACAAAAAATTATAATACCTGTTGCCTCTGTGACGAAGGGGCAGGAGTGAGGAATGATGAGAAAGAGGCACTAGGGGACTTCCTGGAATGATAGAGGCTTAGATTATTCAGTGTATACCCTTGTCAATCTATGTTCATTTAAGATTTATGCAAATGTTTTATGTAAATTTTGTGTCTAATGAAAAAATTTGTAAAACAATATAGAACACTAGTTAATAAAATGCAGGCTGAAAGATTTAAAGGGAAATGTCCTGATGTCCTTAATTTATTTTGAAATTTATCAAAAAGTAAGATTAATTGATGGATGGACAGAGGGATAGATAGAGGGAGAGATATATAATAAGTCAATCATGGTGAAATTTTAATTATAGAATCTGATCTGTTCACTGGCTGTTCACTGTAACACACTTTCATCTGTTCTTTATATCTGAAAATGGTGAGTAAAAAGGAAAATATACTTTTGAAGTAATTCATCCATGGCAACATGAGTAAGGAAGGATAAGACCCCAGAGAAAAGGGAAGTACAGAGGAGTGAAACTGAGCTTCAGCTCCATGTTCCTCTTGAGGCATATGCTGATTTGTGAGTGGTAGCTGAGAAGATAAAAAACAGAGATGAACTTTTAGTAATCTTTGCAGGCTTCAGAGACAAAAATTGGAGTTCAAGATTCACTGAAGAAGGAGGGCTTTCGATTTTGATTGTTTGGCTGCAAACAATCAAATGGCTACTTCTTAGGAGTAAGAGAGAACCAAAAATAGAATCACTTTTGCAATTTAAAAAACCATTTTTCAGTAAGCTCAATCAATAGGATTAAGATGATTTTTTCTTGGCCTAACTGACAGAAGCAAAGGAAAGATGAAAAAAGAGTGCACCATGCTTCAAGTTATTTGTACAATGCCCCATACAGTACCTCCATTGTTCAATAATAAATTATGAAGAAATATGTCCAAATGGTTGAGAAACAAAAAAAATTAGACGATAAAAAGAAAACTCAAGGATATCTGTATATTGAAGTTATTAGACTCAGACTTTTAAATAACTAATTATTATTTCAATATATACATAGCAAAAGGATTAATTTTATGAAAGAATAAGAATGTATTTAAGACTTAAATGTAAATGTTAGAACTAAAAACCTACAACAGACTTAAGAATTCAGATTAAATACAGCTGAAGAGATTAGTGGGTCAGAAGACAGATTCATAGAAAATATCCAGACAGAAATGTGGAGCAAAAAAATAAAGGAAAATGCATAAAAGAATGTGAGACATATGATGCATAAAAAAATTATAATAACATATTTAATTAGCATTCCAGGAAATAAGGGAGAGAATAATGAGTAACAATTGGTGAGATAATGTGAATAATTTTTGAAAATTGATGAAAGATACTAACCCACATATTCTAGAAGCTCAGTGTGCCTGAAGCAAAATAAATAGAAAGAAAACCACACTAAATCTGATGAATGACAATCAATCTGCTGAAAATAAAGACAAAAACAAAAAAACAGTACCAGAGGAAAAAAGACACATTAATTTCAATTGCAACAAGACTAATGACTTTTTAACAGAAATTGTGGATGTCAAAAGATGAGAGAATATCAAAGTACAAAATAAAATAACTGTCAGTTTCAAATTCTTTATCCTCAGTAAAATGTCCTTTAAAAATATCTGAAATAAAGTTGTTTTCAGATTATTAAAATTTAAAGTAACTTTTATTGGAGGATGTGCACTAAAGGAAATATTACAGAGTTATTCCTGCATAAGAAAAATGATTTGGTATAAAAATATGGAAATGGGAAAGAATGCAACAGAAAGCAACATAAAGTTTAAATATCAGGCTAATGTGCATGAATATTAACTTTATAAAATCACAAAATATATTGTAGAACTAGTTAATTACAGAAATAGCACAAAAGGCAGTACTTTGTAAATAGGTAAAGGAGTCTAAGGACCTTTCATTCTTTGGGAAGTGATAAAAATACTAATGTATAGTAGACTAAAAAATTCAAGGTGGCATGTTGTGGTCTCTATGATAACCACAAAATGAATGGTAAAGGAATGTTTATTTAAGATGCTACTGTGAGAGATGAGAAAATATTAATTAATTCCACAGAAGGCCAGAAAAGAGTGAGAAGGGAACGTGGTACAGATGAAGCACATGCAAGATCAATAGTAAAGTAGTAGAGAATTAAGCCCAAGTATATTAGTTGTTTATATATTAATGAATAAGTATAAAGAAATAAAGTAATTAAATAGCTCAATTAAAGCACACAAACTGGATTTTTAATGAAACCACTACATGGTAATTACATAAAGAAAGGTTGAAGGCAAGAGGTTTGTAGAACATATACCATTAAAACATAAATTTAAAAAGGTGGTACAACTATACTAGTAATAGATAAAATCAATAGTAAGACAAGTCTCATTACTAGAAATGAAGACTATTTAATAACAATAAATTTCAATACACTTACAATCAAAATATGCATGTACCTAGTAACATCTATATATTTTACATATATGATGTAACAGACACATACTCAAGAATAGACAAACCCCAAATCATAGTGGAGGATTTTAATACATATTTCTTTGTAACTGATAGATCAAGTAGAAAAAAATTAGTAATATTATAAAATATTCATACAACATGATAAAGTATTTAAAATACTGCCACTGCTATGGACTAAACTAAGGTGCTCTCAAATTCATATGTTGAAGCCCTAACACCCAATGTGATAGTATTTGGAGATGAGACTTTGGGAGTTAATTAGATGCTGTGGTTGGAATTTTCCCACCAAAATTTGTGTTGAAATTCAATTGCAATTGTAATAGTATTGGGAGGTGGGTCCTTTAAAAGGTGATTAGGTCATGAGAGCTCCTCCCTTAGGAATGGATTACTGCTGTCATCCTGGGAGTGGAATAGTTATCACAGGAATGGATTTCTGATGAAAAGATAAGTTGAGCTTGCTTGCTATGTGTTGTCCTTCTGCCATGGGATGATCCTCACTAGATACTGGTGCCTGTTCTTGGATTTCCCAGATTCCAGAATCTTTTTTTTTTTTTTTTTTTGAGACGGAGTTTCGCTCTTGTTACCCAGGCTGGAGTGCAATGGCGTGATCTCGGGTCACCGCAACCTCCGCCTCCTGGGTTCAGGCAATTCTCCTGCCTCAGCCTCCTGAGTAGCTGGGATTACAGGCATGCACCACCATGCCCAGCTAATTTTTTGTATTTTTAGTAAAGACGGGGTTTCACCATGTTGACTAGGATGGTCTCGACCTATTGACCTCGTGATCCACCCGCCTCGGCCTCCCAAAGTGCTGGGATTACAGGCCTGAGCCACCGCGTCCGGCCCAGATTCCAGAATCTTAAATCAAATTAACTTCTTGTCTACATCAATTACGAAGTCTGTGATATTTTCTTCTAGCAACAAAAAGTGAACTAAGACAATGGTTAGATGACCTTATGAGGGTAGGGCCCCTGAGATGGGATTAGTGCCCTTGTAGGAAGAGACAGCAGAGATATTGAACTCCTCTCTCTCACTCTCACACTCTCTCTCTCACTCTTGCTCTTGCTGTCTCCCTTGGCTATGTGAGGAAACAAGAACACTCCTCTCACCAAAACCTGACCATGCTGGCATACTGACCATGCTGGCATCTGGAGACTCTGAGTCTCCAGAACTGTGAGAAAATAAATTTCTGTTGCTTAAGCTGCCCAGTCTATGGTACTTTGTTACAGCAGCCCAAGCTGACTAATATAGAACCTAACAATTATTTTCAAGTGTACAAGTGACAATTAATAGAATTGACCACACACTGGTTCATAAAACAAGTATCAAAACTTTTCTACAGTTTAAAATCATACAAAATATTTAATTTGACTACAGTTAAACTAAGAAATCATGTTTGGATATTAAGCAATACACTTTTACATAATGCATAAGTTAAAGAGTTACAAGGTAAATAATATTTCAAACTGGGTGATAATGAAATATGATATAAAAAAGCTTGTGAGATACAGCTAAAGCCATGATTAAAGAAAACTGTATATCCTTAAATGTATATATTAGAAAAAAAATAAACGCTAAAAGTTATTTAACTAAATACCATCTCAAGAAGTCAGCAAATTGGCCAGGCACAGTGTCATATAAGCACTTTGGGAGGCTGAAGTGAGAGGATAGCTTGGACTCAGGAGTTCAAGGTTGCAGTGAGCAATGATCACATCACTGAATTCCAGTTTGGGCAATAGAGCAAGACTCTGTTCCTCTCACCACACAAAAAAAGTTAGCAAATAAAGAACTTATTGAATGCAAAGAAAACAAAGTAAGAAAACACTGCACAGAAGAGCAGAAAGTAATGAAAGAGAAAACGAACATACCATAGAGGAATTCACAAATTTTAACATTTTTCAAATGTCTTTATAAATGACTAATATAATTGGTATTAAACATAATTGATCTTGGCAAAGCTAATCAGCAAATATATAGAAGGCACAAGTTAACAATAGGAATAAAACAGGGATTCATAGGTTCTAAAAACTTTAAATAAGATGTATACGAGGACACTGTGAGCAAAATTATGTCATTATATTTAAAAATTTATAAAAAGTGTACAAATTCCTAGAAAACAACCACTAATTCTTAAAAATGACACAAATTAGTTTTAAAGAAATTGAGTCTGTAATTAAAACCCTCTTGAAATAAATTCCCTAGCCTAGATAACTTCCCCAATGAATTCTTATAAGTATTTAATGAAGAAATAACATCAGTCTTACACACAGTCTATGAAGGAATAAAATGAGGGAATACATTCCAAATTATTTATGAGGCTGAAACCTGTAAAAGATACTACACAAAGAGAAAAAGTACACGCCATTCTCTCTTATAAATGTAGATGCAAAAATTTTAAGTTATCAGTAGGCAAAATCTGAGATACAAAAAGAATAAAATAATGTTGAATTTGTGTTTATTCCAGAAACACAAGATTGAAAAACCAGTTCAATTAGTACATGAAGATCACAAAAGAAAGCAAGCATATGATCATCTTAATAGATGCAGAAAAATTATTTGATAAAATTTAATTCTCATTTAAGATAAAACTAGCAAACTCAGCAAATTAAAAACAAAGAAATCTCCCAAATCTGATAAAGTGTATCTACACACACACAACACCTACAAACCTATGGCAAATATTTAATGATGAAGTATTGGGAGCTTTTGTCTTAAGAACAGTAACAAGACAAGGACATCTGCTAACCTAGAGCTCTTGGTCAGGATGAAAAGGCAAAATAAATAAAATACTAGGTGTCTGCAAAAGTAACTAAAAAAAAAAAAAAAAAAAAAAAAAATGACAAAACCGCAATTACTTTTGCACCAACATACAATATAAGTTGGTTGAAAAGGAAGAAATAAAGTTGCCATTATGGATAACATTATTGTGTATATAAAGCTGTCAAAAGGATCTCCTGATAATGTATTTTTAGAGAGTGAATTTAGTAAGATCACTGCATACAAAGTAATCACACAAAAATCAGTTTTATTTATTAGCAGCAAATGACTAGAAAATTAAAGCTAAAAATATGCCATTTCAACAGAATAAAAACATTTTGTATCTAAGAATAGATGTAATGAAAGAAGTACAGCACTTCTACCGGGAAAAGTACAAAGCATTATTTAAAGAAATCAAAGAAGACAAATAAGAGATAAAATATGTTCATAAATTGGAAGACCTCAATATCATAAATATGTCAGTTCTTCCCAAACTGATTTATTCATTCAGTATAATGCCAAACAAAATCACAGGAAGGTTTTTATATGTGTGTGTGCATTGAGGTATGAAATTGATGAGTCGATTCTAAAATTTATATTCTTAAATTTATTCTGAAAACCACCAAGGTAAGCCAAGTCGATCTTGTAAAACATCAAAGTTATGTGACTTACACTACCTGATATTCTGAATCAATATGAAGCTACATTGATTGAAACTGTGGCATTTGCACAAGAATAGGCTAATAGTGTAAGGAACCCAGAGCAAACGTATAGTAGTGGGCACTTATGGCTCTGCAGAGAAAGGGGAAAGGATATATTTTTAAAACCAAATTGGGTTGAGTAAAGCATATATCCCACACGGAAAAATATGAATCTTGCCCCTACCTCACCTTATATACAGAAAATAATTACAGGTGAATGGTAAACCTAAATGTAAAAGGTAAAATAATAAAGCACATAGAACATATCGTGAAAATGTATTTATGACCCTGAGATAGGAAAATACTTCTTAAACAGTAGTCATAAAAAGATTGACAAACTGGACTGTATTAACTTAAAAATATTTATATAAAAGTACCTACCCTTAAGAAAGTGAAAGAGTAATTCCCAGAGTGAGAGAAGCTATTTGCAATACATGTTATCAACTAAGGGATTGTGTCCAGAGCATATAAATAACTACCACAAATACATTAGAAAAAAGTAAGATGACCTGGCACAAAAAAGGGGGCAGGGGCAGACAAAAGGCTTGAACCAGCACTTTACTAAATAGACTTACCAAAATATGAAGGTGCTCTACCTCAATAGTCAAAATGGGAATGCAGATTAAAACTACAATGCAATACTCTCGCACCCAAATCAGAATGGCTAAAAATAAAAAGGCTGACAATAGCAAGTGTTGGTAAAGATGTAGAGCAACTGGATCTGTCATGCACTACTGGTGTGAATATAAATTGGCACAGCATTTTAGAAAATGATTTTGTCAGTGTTTATTAAAGCTGAACATACATTTATCTTTGACACAGCAATGCCTTCAGAAATATATACTCAACACAAATATTATACTTCCACATTAAAAATATGCAAAAACTATTTGTAGTAGCAACATCTCAAAAACAATCTAAATGCTCTCACCTGTAGAATGAATAAATAAATTGTAGTGTATTGATACAATGGAATGCTCTGCAGCAAATGAAAGTTAATGAATTACTGCTGCATGCAACAAACTTAGATAAATCTGAGTACCAATATGTTGAAAAAAAAAAGACCAGGCACAAAAGGTTACATAATATCTAACTTCAAAAAGCCAGGTTTGGTGGCACATGCCTGTAGTCCTAGCTACTCAGGAAGCTGAAGTAGGATGATCTTTCGAGGCCAGGACTTTGAGGCTACAGTGTACTATGATTATGGTAGCCACTGCACTCCAGCCTGCACAACACAGTGAGACCCTATCTCTAATACATATATATATATATATATATATATATATATATATATATATGTATCTATATAAATATACACACATATACACATACATATACACATGTATTAAAAACAGAAATAAGTATACATATATATGTGTGTATATATGTGCACACAAAGATATACATATATACAATTTCATTTTTAATACATTTCTATAAGAAGCCAAACCAGTGTGTGATTTTTAAAGTTTTGACAGTGATTACCTTTGAAGAGGAGAAAACAGGTGTTTAGAAGGAGGGAGAATAAGGACTTCTAGGGTATTGGTATTCATTTCTTGATCTGGGTGATAGTTACATAGGAATTTTACTTTTTGAAGATTTACCAAGTTATATATTTATGATTGGGGCATTTGTCTGTGTGACTATTATACTTTAATAATTTGTTAATAAAAAGAAAATATTCCTTTAATTAAGTAAAACCAGAGATAATCTGGGAAAATCACTATGTGGTTTGCCAAAGACATAAGTTTAGGAAATATTGAACTTCTAGCAACTTATGTTCTCCATAGCCCATTTTTTTTCCTGCATCTTTTTGGTATCCAATTAGGCTGGAGACAAAGACGGCCTGTCCTGACTCTAGTTATCTCCTACCCCTCACATATTTGTTGTCCTTAGGGCCATATCACACTCTAGAAAGTATCTTGTCCAAACCCTCTAACTTCACAAGCAAAAGTCCTAGGTAGCAAGGGATGTTTCAAAAGATGCTACGTGTCTCCCATCTCTAAGTCTAGGCTTCATTCCAGTCAACTTCCAATAAAGCTTGGTGAATTTAGCACATACCCCCATCCAGCTCTCAAAATACCTTCCACACTCCCTCTTGGATGACCTCTATCCTAAAATGGCTCATAGATGTGAAAGAACAGAGGACGATTTCTTTTTTTTTTTTTTTAAAGGAAAGAAAAGGAAAACAAAAGCTGTAGAACCAAACAAACTTGTTTTGAATCTCGACATTTTTTAAGCCAGTTTCTAGCTGGAGAACTTGGGCAAGATCTTTAATAGCATGTAATTGCTTCTCTGAGCCGACATTTCCTCATCTGTGAAATAAATTGCTGTGACGATTAAATAGGATAAAATTTGTGAGGCCCTTGGTAGTGTGCCTACAATATAGGCACCACAAAGTTATGGGCTCTGCATTGTCTTAATATTTAATTGCTTCAGTAGAAGGATTAGGAGGGAAGAGGTGATCTCAAGGTATATTGTGTGTCTCAGGCACAGTGCAATTATTCACCATACACCAGGCGGATGACATCATCATGTGATGGGAAGGGCCAAGTTGACTTTCTTGAGGGCAAGAAATGAAAGAAAAAGACAAAAACTTCAAGTCTTGTGTTTAGATTCAAAAGACCATGCTGCCAGACTAAGAATGCAGTGATCGGACTTCACAGTGAGCAGTTCTGCAGGAGTGAGCAGAGGTTCAGTGTCAGTGGAACATAGACAGAGGCAAGATGGAAAGACTTCTGGGCCGAAGCAAATGCAACCTGAGACTGCACTGAAAGAACTCTAGATTCCATTTGGAGAAAGTGAATCCCGGGGAACTGCACCGGTCAGATGTGTTAGACGTAGGGAGACACGGAATTGGCAGAGGTCCTTAAAGCCTGAATTCTCTCACAACCAATGAATGAAAGGGTCCCCATGAGTCTCAGGGCAGAGTTTCATCTTCCTGTCTCAGCTCTGAGTGCAAGGAGTTTCCTTTTCTCTCCACTGGATAGTTTATCTTGTACGTAATTATACCCAGAGCAGCAACCCATTAGAATGATAAATAAACACCACTGAAATTAGCCCAATTTAGTGAGTAGCTCCTTTTCAAAGCATTTTAGCAGCAGCTGGAAAAAGCTGTGGAAGTAAGCTGCTTTATTACCAAGGGACATGCTCAAGGGTCTTTTTACATCCACAGGATGAAGCTGGATTCTGGAGAGAAGTCATCGCTCTCTGAAGTAGCATCAAGGAAGACAGAGTTGTGGCTTATCAAAGAGATGAGAGAGGCTAGCAGTTATGAGCTGGGCTTTGCAGGCAAATCCAGCACAGGTACAAAGAGCAGCTCCAGGCCTTACCAGCCAGGTGATCTTGGGCTTCTCTGTGCTTCTGTTTCCTTATCTGTAAAATGGAGAGCATGCTGACAGTAATAGTACCTATCTCATAGAGGTGTTATGAGCCAATATGTTAAAGTGCTTAGAAACAGTTGGCCTTGATCTAGTCACTTGATCTTTCTGATCTTTGATTTTCTTGTCTGTAAAATGGGGATAAACCATGTTGCCCACTTTTAGAGTTTGCTGTGAAGCTGAAGTAAAACCATGTACAAAGTTCTTCCCATAGTGTCTTGGCATTTTGTATGAACTTGATAGACATTAGCCAGAGGAAACCATAAGATTTCTGTAGTCTTTTGTCTTATATGTCCTATTCCAAAATAAGCTTCCTGGTTTGATGCCAAGATCCAAAAATGTCATCATTCCTTACACAGAATAGCGACTGACCTTCTAACATCCATTTACTGAGAATATCCCTGATGATGAAAAGGTACAACTTCAAATCATTCTTTTACATAGATGCTTATTTTGATAATCCTAACATGTATATCCACCTAAAAAGTGTCAGCCCATGTATGCAAAAAACATGTGTCTATGGAATTCCTCAATGCTGGCGCAGTAGAAATACAAACGTAGCAGTCTGTGGACATCTTTCCGTGTGCTTAGATGCAGTGGGGGCGTGCTCTGCTCCCACGCCTTTGGGAAAATCAGGACGAGTGGGATCTGCAGTGGGTGTCTCCTCCCACTTAGATATCCAGGCTTTTGCTTCACTTGCTGTCAGGGCTTTTCCCTCTTCTCTTTCTCTCCTTGCAAAACTTACCCCCCGAAACTCTTTCCAGAGCAGCAAGGAGTGAGGATTTGGACATGGGCTTTGCGTTGCAATGGCTCACCCCTTGCTGTTGGTGAACTTGAGCAACTCATGTCACCTCAGCCTCTTAACTTACACAGTAGAGACAGTAATCCCTTCCTTTTAGAATTAAATATATATGAACTACTTAACATGATGCCTGGCAGTCAATAGATGCTAACTCTCTGACTCTTCTCTTTCCTCTCCTGTTGTTGATCTTCATGTGCCCTCCTATACCCTTATAGCGCTCAAATCCAGCAAATTTTACACAACAGGTAGTTAAAAGATGTTTGAGTGATTTAATGGATTATCTGTCAGTTCTGCGTTTTCATATCTTTTGGATGCTTGGTTATTGTAAATGTTTGAGCTGAAGTTTCAGATACCCATGCAGGTCAATGAGCCATATAATTGGTCCTAGGATCTTAGATGATCACACCGCATACAACACGGCATTCTCTGTCAGAGGACGACAGGCAGTCAGGTATGGCTCTTTCTCTGGAGTCTTTGGTTCACAGTTCCAATGAGGTGTCTATGATGCAGTACTTTAACCCATCCGTTTATATTTGCCTGGTCCCTACCAGACAGCAAGAGAATTTGCTGGACAGGGTCATATCCATCTTTGTACCATCAATGCCTATCATCAGCTTAACACATACAAGGTACTTGACAAGTGCTGAGTGAGAGAACTAAAAGCTGTAAGAAAAAAATCAAGTTAAACAGTCCTTGTGAAATAGGAACATTCTCTGCTCTGGCATCTGTAGAAGACAGGTGTTTGCTCACTTGTGGAGAAACCCCCTCTGATCCCAGTGGGTGAGACCTACATTGACTCACCTCTTGAGCAATCCCCAGCATCCATTTTCAGGACTTGGTCTTGACCTTCAGAATTGGACACACCGGACAGTTAGCAGAAGACACATGTTTTTCTTCCAAGAATATTGTAATGAGAAACAGAAGCTATAGCTCACTTTTCTAAGAATTAATTTAATTATCCAACAGCTAACATGGCCATAGAGATTCCCCAAATATCTTCTGGGAGCTTCTAATTTCATTCCTTTCTTCCCTCAATATGGTTTCAGTTCAAGTACAAGAGAAACCAATGGCATTGTGCTTGCATTTGCAGAAAGGTCTGACCAATGACCTTCCCTTGAGCCTGACTTGATTGTCATTTGCCTGTTCTGAAAGATTAAAAGGGCATTGCCCAAAGTTTTTTTGGGATGCCCCACGCCTTTGCAGAGACGGCAACCTCTACCCCCATCCTGTGGCTTCCTCACTGTTCCACAATGGCCCGAACTTTTGTAGTCATTTCCCAAGTGGAATTTCTGTCTGAGTCTCCACCTTCTCTGGTCCATTCTTCACACAGCCACCTACAGTCATATGCCTTTATAAAAAGGTCCACTTGCCACTCACTGGAGGCCGGTAGGGTGAAATCCAGGTCCTTAGCACACATGTCCAGCCATTTAGCGTCTGGATCCAACCCACCTTTTCTGTCTCATCTCCAAACCCTCCCTCATAATCAACATTTTACACACACAGCGTTTTCACTGGATCTTCCCATGCCTGTGCTTTTGCTTCATCTGTTCCCCTTGCTTAGAATTCTCTTTGCATGTTAAACCTCTACAGAACCTGGAATTGTAGAGGTGTCCCCATACATCTGAGGGAAGGTCAGGTCATCGGACTTGTAGGAAGCACCTAGTGTGACCAAAAGTGCTTCAACTGTGATTCAATTTGTTGACCTTTACACAGATCGAGGCTTTTTTTTTCATGTGAGTTTCCCGTTTTCATTAAGATACTTGTTTTATCATCAGTAAAGGGAGGTGCCTTGCTGGTTCTAGGCTGAATTGTGTCTCCCCAAAATTTATATGTTGAAGTCCTAACCCACAGTAGTTCAGCAAGTGACTGCATTTGGAGAAAGTGCCTTTAAAGAGGTGACTAAGTTAAAATGAGCTCTCAGAATGGTCCCTAATCCAATCTAACTAGTGTCTTTATTAGAAGAGGAAATTTGAACTCACAGAGAGACACGAGGGAGGCACACACATGGAGAAAAAAGGCCATGTGAGGACACAGTGAGAAGGAGGCCATGTGTAAGCCAAGGAGAGAGGCCTCAGAAGAGACTAAGCCTGCTGACGCTCTGCGCTTCGACTTCTCCCCTGCAGAATTGTGAGAAATAAATTTCTGTTGTCTAAGTCACACAGTCTGTGGTATTTTGTTATGGCTGTCCTAGCAAATGAGTACTCACTCAAGAGGGAAAATCTTACGCATCTTTAAGTCCTTCCCACTTGGAGTTTCTTGGAATAGAAGATAATCAATAAATGTATATTAAATGACAGGGTAGCTGGGATTGGCATCATCCCAGGGGAACCGGATGTAGGTGCCACATTCTGAGTAAAAGGAGGCATCCAGCCGTAGAGGAGATCTAGGCAATTCCCGAGAGTGTAGGGCACTGATAAAATAATAGGGGGTTCAAGGCATTGCTTTGCATTCCCTCCGGCCTGGCACATGCTCAGTGACCCTCTGAAGCCCTCTCTTCCCTCCTGAAGTTCTCCCTGTCACTTTGAGATGACAGTGAGTTTTAAGAGTCTTGGTTTTGTTTTTCTTTATCATGAAGAAGTTAGAGGTGCTCTCCTTTTTTCATGTCAAATTTATTAGTATAACCTCCACCCACATTCTGTCTTCTACCCCTTAAAAATAGGACATTCTTCTCTAGTGAAATAACATGCCAGCAACAAAGACAAATGGAGCACAGCAAGAAAAAGAACTGGGGTTGGGGGTGGCGGGGGGTGGCTGTGAATTGTTTTCCCTTTTTCCCATGTAAATATAGCAAGAGAATGTCCGAATGCACAATAGTGCTTTGGGGAAAGATCCCAGCCCCTTTTTAGGGGAAGAGTGAGGTCTCTGCCTTTTCCTTAGCCCACTTCTACTAGAGGGAAAATTTGTCTTGGAGCCAAGTTATGCCCGGAGTGACCTTTCCCTCTATTCTTCCTCAAACCACAACGTTTTCAGATAGTCTTCTGGGGTTAACTTTCCCGTTTCACACCACCTGTTGTAATGTTCCTTCACCTACATCCTTATCCCATCTTCATTTGCATAATCTTGTAAGCTCCTCTAATGTATACTCCTGAGTAGTTTAAAAATAAATTCACAGAGCTTTTGTTTTAACATATCACTGTCTAACTTAGTATCTGATGCCCAGTAGGTGCTCTACAAGTGTTTGTGTTCTGTATTAATGAAAGATGAAGATTAAGCTTCTTTCCCCTACCCCACCCTGTACTCACACACACACACAAACACACACACACACACGCACACCCCTTTACTAGCTCTCTGTACACATCCTTGGTTGACTGTGGCCGAAGAGCCTGCCGACCTAGTTCAGTCTACAACTTGAAGACACAGGGGAAAATGGTGAATTGTGATGCTCCCAGGGAATTTAGAGGGTCAAACACTGAATGACAGAATTGGAGAGGAACTAAGGCCATTCCTTACTACTGGCAGAGCCAGAATGGAAACAAAGATTCTTGACTTCTGTTCTGGGCACTGGCAGCCCAGCCGTCATTTGAAGCTGCCTGCTGTGGGGGGCTGGTTTGCTAGTTTGCTTAGTGATTCTGAGATCTATTTAACATGCTTTCAAGAAATTCTACAAACAGCTGGGGGAAGAGGAAATATAGAGGTAGAGTAGACCAGAGGGAAGATGGCAACAATGGCCCTCCTACAAGATCTGTTGAGCAGCCTGGCTGGGGAACTTCTCTCAAATAGCCTCCTTGCCTATGCATATACATGCATGTGTGCACACAAGTAATTCTTCATTCTTTACTCTTTCCTTGACAGCACAGCAGGCTCAATGGGCTGCCAAACTTGCAGTTGTCTGACAGGGTGTCTTCACTTACATTTGTCTTTATGCAGGATCTCATGCTCTGTACTGCTAATTCTTTGTCAGTGTATCAGAACTGCCCCATCTCAGTTCTTGTCATGTCAATTGCTCCTATTCCAGAAAAAAACTATCAGCACAAGAAATGAATGGCAGCATGCCAAGTATTGCCAGAGGCTAATGGGGAAGAGATTATTTTAAGGGGAAGGGGCCTTCTTAGAATATACCACAGGTGTTTCCTGTATTTAAGCTGACTCTGCTGGGCACATTGGGTGGTAGGCGGCCTGCTGCAGAATTTCCATCTTGCTAAGAGTTCAGAGAGAAGACGGATTAGACCTGCATCTTTAGCATGGTAAAAGAAACATCTCATCTACTTTGAAAAACACATTCTTTTCTAGATCTATGCAGTTGCAACATTTAAATGTGCATCAATCTGATCATTTCATATTCAGTCAATAACTCATTTAGATTCTGGTTTGTGGTTTCTTAGTGTGCAATTCTTCAAGAGAGCAAGACTGTACCTCCATTTCTCCTTAAGGATATGGAGACTAATTATCTCAACCCTTCATAAGCTCTCTGGAGTTGATGACAGCTGTTCTGCTAAAGTAAATTGGACAATGCAGCTGATGAATGAAGCAACATTAATTAATGAACATAGAATGAATAACTTCTGGTAATTCATTCATTTAGCATCTATTTACCTGCAAAGCATCATTGCTTTGTTTTTCTTAAGGAGACTCTGCCATATCCTGTGAAATATAGAAAAGTAAAAATTTGTTATTTTCAGAAATAATGGGCTAGAGAAGCAAGACTAAAAATTAGCCTCCTAATTTTAAGTGTCCTAGGTTGGAGCATGTCATATATGATGTAGCACAGGCATTATTACATATTTTTTATCACCTTCCTCCATGGGCCCAGGAAGCCCTGCTATTCTTTTGCAGTACAAGGATTCCTAAGGTTCCTCCAAATTCGTATGTGTCCCAAGCATTAGTTGTAGAATAGATCCCTTGGGAACCATTGATTTTGTGGAAAATCTCAATCTTTTGAATCAGTAAGACCTGGATTTCAACTTTCTGCTTTCGGCCAATTAGTTCATGTCTGTTAGTCCTGTTTTCCTCATACATAAAATGGAGATAATTGCACTCACCTTGAAGCATTGTAAATAGATGTGTGTGCTTTATGCAACCACAAAGAATGAAATGGAGATATACAAGATGAGTCAAAGAATAAATATACCTCCCTCATACCAAGTGAAAAAAGAGCCTTTCCTGAGAAGCATTTTCAGTTAAGGAGAGACTCAGGTCTGTTGTCTACATAGCTGAACGTCTCTATTTCAGGCTTAATATCAACGCAAAGAAAACTCTAAGGGACTGCACATCCTAGCCAAGGACAACTGTACACTAACCTCAGTAGTCCTCCCCAAATATCTGGCAATTTCCCAGACTCTCCCATGGAAACCTGCTTGGTTTTCATTAATTTAATCAGCCATGCAAAGGAAACAAAGGTGTTGCATTTGCCTTTGGGGAATTTTTGTTTTGCTGTTTTTAGAAAGGAATACTACTTAATGGAACAACATCAGGGGCAGATCGTGTAACATCGGACCTGGAAGAGGCCTTGGAGACAATCCAGTTTAACCCAGACTTTAAAGAACAGGAAACTAAGACTCACAGATGGAAGGTGCCTGGATCAGAGCTATAGCTGATGACAGATTTCTAGTTCAAGCTCTATCCTGTCCATGTTGCTGCCTTATCTTTTCAGTTCTGGCATGGCAATTCTGTGGTCTTTGGAATCCAATATGGTTAAACATGGGTAATTTGTCCTATTACTCTTATTTCAGCCACTGTTGCTTCAGGGTCACATCGGAAGATAGGGATGAGTGAATGGAACGTGTGGATCCAGGGCTCAGTCTGCTGTTTGGCTACCTTCACTGGCCTGAATTAACTGCACAGTGGACAGTGCTGGGCTTTACTTGGTGCTAGCAAATAGTGATCTCTTTTCCTCACTCCAGTGTCTGGAGAGCGAGCAGGCCCTTCTTTCTTATCCTCACAGTACCTCACATTTAGTGGGAACACGATGACATCTTGCTAAAAGATACAAAGCAAGAATGAATGAATGAATGAATGAATGAATGAATGAATGAATTCCCTTCTATTAGAGTTCCACTCCATTTCCTTTACCCTTACTTCCTTATGTTGGTTTTTTCACAGTACCTAGAATCAGATTTTTAGGCTAGAAAGGAAACTTTCTGGATTACAGGTTTGGAGAGGGCAAGTGCCTGGTCCATGGTAGCAGAGAGACTCAGTGTCAGGGCTAGGACTGGGTTCCTGGTTCAGGGACTTTTTCTATGACTTTATTTCTTCTGTTCTGGTGTCCTCCCAAGGAAACATCTTACATCTTAGCTGGAAAATATGTTCTGGGAGCCACTTCACAGGCTCACAATCAGAAAAGGCTTGGGATAGCATTAGGAGATATACCTAATGTAGATGATGGGGTGATGGATGCAGCAAACCACCATGACACGTGTATACCTATGTAACAAACCTACACATTCTGCACATGTACCCCAGAACTTAAAGCATAATAAACAAATTTAAAAAAAGAAAGGCAGGTGTGCAGAGCACAGATGATCTCCCATACTGAGGGACAAACATCTGCCTATTCCTCTAACCAGAGGGCCACCCCAGCCCTGCTGGGACACATGGTGAGTGGACTCCCTGAGTTGCTGAGGACTGGGGCCAAGGAATGAGGTGAAAAGCATCAGCAGCATTCCTCAGTGCATGGCACATTCCAGTTTACTGTTCCTTCATATGATACTCATAGGTCTGTAACGTTACCCATTCTTAAAGACATGGAAACTGAGACTCAAAAATTAAAGTGACTTGGCTGAAGTCTTGTAGTTACTACGATAGAGCAGGGACTAGTGTCTGATTGATGGGTTTAGGATGAGATACTAAAGTGGATGCATGTTTTCGGTTCCCAGAGCTGACATCACAGAGAACAACCATTACTTTCACATCACATTCCTTACCACCAAGGTGTGTGTGAGAGAGAATTCAAGCTAGAGAATTACGATTTTAATACTGATGCTATCAGTTTTTTTCCTTAGATTCTCAAGAAGAGGGCATATAAACTGCAGCATATGTGATGACAAAGCAACCTGAAAATACGGTCTTTTGTGGAAGATACGATGTTTTCTCTACTTCATAGCAGTCCAGAGGTGAGGAGCTCAGAAGAGCAGGGCAGCTTTGCTTTTTGCTTCTTGAGGTCGTACAGGGGCCTGGGTTTCTTTCACATTGTGTCTCCCTCAGTCCCTCCAGCATCGTCCACTTCTGCAAGTCTTTCTTCCAAATAAGAAGTGAAGACAAGCAATTGCCTTTAGCCAAGTGACATGGAAGTTGCACCTCTCTTGTTCTTACATTCTATTGGCAAGAACTTTGAGTCATAGGCCGTGTCTATCTTCAAAATCCTGAGAAATACGATCTGTAATCACGTGGGAACGTGTCCAGCTAATTTTTGTGTGTGTTGAGAGAGGGTGGTGGGATAGTGGTGCTGATAATACAACTAAAAGAAAGAAAGAAACATAAATACTAGCCAGCAGTTAGCAGTCTCTAGCACAGTGGTTGAAAAAACAGATACTGCTCTGAGCCTAATAAGAAAAATAAGAATAGTACACCTTCATTGACCATAGACTGAAGGCCAAATACTGTGCTAAGTAGTTTATGAATACTGTTTAATTTAATGCTCAAAATAACCCTGTAACTGAGGTACTATTATTAGTCCTGCTTTACGCATAGGAAAACTGAGGCTTGGCTCACACAGCTAAGTGACAGAATCAAGACTGCTATTCCAATCTAGCTGACTCTAAAGCCCACAGTCTTAATTTTTATGCTGTATTTACTTCTTATTTAAAATCTGAATTCAACACTAATAATTCCTGCTTAACAGATAGCTCGGATAACCTAAAAAACTCAGTCAAACAAAGAAAATATCTGTAGACTGCTGTTCTTCCACGGTTAAATATACGTAATATAGAAATGGTATCAGAACTGCTGTCGCACTGACTAAACCCATGAAATCCAAGGTGACATTTATAGACAGGTCATGCATTTACTCATTCATTCATAAAGCCAAACGATATTTGGCACCTTCTAGGTGGCAGTTCCTAGGCTAATCATTGCATATTCAGCGCTAAGCAGAAGAGACATGGTCTTTGTTCAAAGAGCTTATAAACTAGAGAGAAAGTTGGGCATTATATACCTAACAACAACAACAACTGCTGCTAATAATAACAATAATCCCACAACTACACGTTATGGTAAGTGCTAAAAAGGTCATCTGAGAAAACAGTTGAAAAAAGCACTTCTTTTAAATTGAGTGATCTGGGAAGACTTTTCAAAAGAAGCAGGGCTCCAGGGATCAGTTTCACAACCACTGTTTTTAGAGTTATTTTTGTACACTAAATATTTTAAAATCTGCCTTATTTAAATTTGTGTATAATTTAGATGTCATAACTAGTACAGATTGTATTTTTTCTCAGCGAGTAGAAAGTAGTGCTATTAAAATGATGTCAAAAATACATTTTTTAAAAAGAAGTAGCATCTTAGCTGTGCTATATGAAATGTGAAATATGAAAAGGAGGCATGAAAAGAGTGTGGGAGGGGGTCTCCAGACAGAGGGCACAGCCTCTGTAAAGGTCTTGGGGCAGGAGGGATTGGCATGTTCAAGGCGTCATAAGGAGAGCAGACTAGCTGGAGTTTAGTGGGTTGAGGAAGCCAGGAGGAGTTGAGGCTGGTTTGAAAGGCACAGGTAGGCTGCCTAGGGCTCTGGAGGCTGTATGAAGGAGTTTCTTTTTACCTCACAGCAATGGGACATTTTCAGGAGTGAAACCATCCATTTACAATTTAGTAGGACCACTCTTGCTAATGAATGGAAAGGAGATAGGGAAATGTGAGGGCGAAAAAGAAATGAAAGTTAGGAATCTGTTGACAGTAGTTCAAGAAGAAATGATGGTGGCTTGCACTAGTTTAAAGTGCTGAATTGGGCTGCGTGTGGTGGCTCCTGCCTGCAATCCCAGCACTTGGGAGGCCAAGGTGGGTGGATCACTTGAGGTCGGGAGTTCAAGACCAGCCTGGCCAACATAGTGAAACCCCATCTCTACTAAGAATACAAAGTTTAGCTGTGCTTGGTAGAGCACACCTATAATTCCAGCTACTCAGGAGGCTGAGGCAGGAGAATGGCTTGAACCCAGGAAGCCAAGGTTGCAGTGAGCCGAGATTATGCTACTGCACTTCAACCTGGGTGACAGAGCGAGACTCTGTCCCAAAATAATAAGAATAATAGTAATAATTAATAAAAAATAATGAATCAAGGTGATAAGTAAGGGGCTTAGTGAAGATTTTAACAAGTACAGTGGCTAAGGGACAACAGATTTAGGCTGGGTCTGCTCCGGGTGAACATTCTACACACATGTTGCAAGGGCTCAATGGCAAATCCTACATGAGGTGGCAGATCCTTGGGGGTTACAGTCAGTTAACCAGATCCACCCAGGGATGCTGTGGACAGAGCACCTCAAATGGCACCTATCAAGAGCCGTTGCTAAATCAGGGGAGAGTGATAGTGTCTCCCTGGGGAACCAGTGTTAAAGAGAAAACAAGCTGGAAACTACTTTGATGTCTTCTGCTTAATCATAAAAGCTAACATGAGCATTTTTTTCTCTTTCATATGTATGCATATGAATATATTATATGATATATAAATCTAATGCAATAATATTACCATTGTTAATATGAAATTGTCTCAAATTACTTACAATCAAGTACGATGGACCATCCAGGAAGTATCTCATCTATACTATGCCCTCATGCACCTCCTGGTACAAAGCCAAACATTCACGGAGGTGTGTGTCCCCTTTTCTGGGAAATATTGTCAGTAAATGAAAACTGAAATGGGAATGAGTAGCTAGAGCTCCACCATCATCTCTGATCTTGGGTGAGGTGGTTTTCCCATCCCTGACATGAGGGTAATACTGCCCCATCTATCAAGCCCGCAATGACCACTGACTTCAGTGCACCACCAACATGGTACATTATTTTACTGGTCATCTGAGTAGGCATCGTCTGTCTCAACGGGAAGCACGGTGCCTTTCTGCTCCTAAGCTGTCATCACGTGTGCAGACCAAATTAAACTAAGCAGTTAACAGCAAAGCTGTGATAATATGCTGTGTTCCTGGAATGGACCCAGGACACACATGCACAGGCAAACAGACATATGCAGGATTCTTGTCTGAGGAGGAAGCTTCCTCCCCAGTCCTGGGCTCCCATTCATAGAAGGGGGAATGGGAGGCCTGGCTGGGAGGTGACCTTCATTAGCTCTGAACCAGCACTTCTTCCTCTTTCTTCCCCTCCTTAGAGATTTATTTATTCATTTGCCTTGGCGTAGTTAATGGGGACTCAGGTTGGAAATGGCGGGTGGCCAGTAGACTGCCGTGGAAAGAGGGTGTTATATATTGCTTCCTGAAGGGCGACATCTGGGGGAGGGAGGGAGGGGGGAAGAAGATGGGCGCTGAGTCGGCTCTAATTGAATACCCAGTGAGCAAGATGGATGACCCCCAGCTCCCCACGCCTGAGAGCAATTAGAACATGAAGTAGCAGGAAGAAAGAGGAGGAAGAAGGCTGGGTGGGGAAAGAGACCAGGAGTCCGGGAGACAAGACCCAGTGGTGTTCAAATCTCAGGTCGTGAACTTGGCTGACTATCACCGCCAGCTCCAGGCGAAAGGCTCGGAAAAGGCCCTCGCCCAGGATGTAGCCACTCAGAAGGCCGAAATCCAGAGGTCTTCAATAGAAGTCCGGGAAGCCAGGACCCAGCATTCGATAGCGGTGCGGGAGGCCGGGACCCAGCAGTCCGTCAAAGCTGCCAGTGAGTCGGGGACCCAGCGATCTCCCGAAGCTGCCAGCAAGGCACGGACCCAGCGGTTTTACGTGGATGCCCGGGACCCAGTTACTAGATTATGAAGGCATTTCAGGCCCTGGAACCAGAGCCAGTCAGGGGTTAAGTGGAAGCCCGATACACTTAAGCCCCAGAAGGTGGGGTTGGGGGTGGGGGAATGATGATGTGAATTGTTTCTGTTTTACTCCCTTCTGTTGAATGGCTGCAAACACAAACTTGAGGGGAGTGGGGAGAAGAGGAGGGGAAGGAAGAAGAGGAGAAAAAAGTGCAAGAGAAATTGATGAGGGAATAGGACTGGGAAAAGGCAGAGAAATATAGATAAAAGGAAGAGAAGGAAGAACTAAAGGAGAGGAGAAAAGTTATTGGTCCCTGCGTGAAGGGAAGCTGGGGTGACTCTTGATTGATTTGTTCGTAGGAACAGACAGCCTTTGATATTGCAGCCCACTGACCGGGAGAGGGCTCTTTGAAGCCTTAAGCAGTGAAAAGGGTTTGGTGAAAACATGGAAAAATGTTTGCTGGTAAGTCATGCCATTCCAATAATAATAATAATAATACTTAAAAGTAATTAACCAGTTTTGATTTTTTATGATGACTTTTAAAAATAGAAAATACTATTTAATAATATTTTAAAAATAGCAACTGTTATCTTCCAAAAATATATATACGTTTCTGATGATCCTCCTTTACAGATGTCCCAAGCATGGGCTTAAAAGGAGGCTTCTCAGGTGTTATACACCAAACAGATGTGCAAAATGAAGATGCCATCATCGGTGAGATTCCCTATATTTCTTCTGCAATCCAAATTTTGCAAAGTACTCTTTCACATGTACAACGTGACTTGATTCTGTGAGGAAAGACAAAGAAGGTTTTTACTTTTAGCTGGAAAAATGTGTATCTACATAAAAACAAATTCTTCCAATCTCACTACCCAACCACTCCAATTACTGACATTTCTTCAGTCGTGGGACTCTTAGGCCACATCTAATAACTATGCATATGGAAGGATATCTATGCAATGTGAAGAACACTGTGCTTTAAAGCTGCCCAAGAGTAGAACATGCAGCCTCGGGAAGGAAGTTAATCAACAGTGTATGTTGTGGATTGAATTTAGACTCCCTTATCCAAAAGATATGTCCATATCCTAACTCCCCTGCACCTGTGAATGTGACCTTATTTGGAAATAGGTTGTCTGCAGATGTAATTAAGGATATGAGATGACGTAATCCTGGATTTAGGGAGGACCCTAAATCCAGTGACTAATGACCTTATAAGAACAAGGAGAGGAAGATTTGAGACACAGAAGCAGAGAAGAAAGACATATGAAAACAGAGGAAGAGACTGGAATGATGCTGCCATAAGCCAAGGAATTCCAGGAGCCACTAGAAGGTGTAAGAGTCAAGGAAGAATTCTCCCTCAGAGCCTTCAGAGGGAGCATGGCTTCTGAAGACTTCTAGTCTCCAGAACTATGGGAGGAAGAACAATTCTGTTGTTTTAAACTATCAAGTTGGTGATGATTTCTTGTGGCAGCCATAGGCAACGAATACAGAGAGGTTTAGGCAGGAGATACATGCCCTTTTAGTGAGGACATCTCCTAAGGGATCTGGGGATCAGAAAAGTGGGTTGTTTGGCAAGTTAATCTTTAAGGTTCTTTCCAATCCTCAGATTTTATAACCCAGGGTATTTTTACACAGCTGCATTGTTGTAATGTTCTGCTTGTATGTATAAGACAATTTAATGTATGAATTTTATTCATATGTAATTTCTTATTTTTATCTTCAATGACTATAGAATATGCCATCAAATAAAGATATTATAATTCTATTAACTCTTTTCCTACTGTTGATGCAAATTGTTTTCATGCAATGCTGCCACAGACCTAATTGTAGATACAATCATCTCTCTTTTGATATCCTAAGACAATGTTTCTCCACTGTGGATGATGTGGTCCTGCAGGGGATATCTGGCAATGCCTGGGGACTTTGATTCTCATAAGTTTGGAGGAGGGGTTGCCATTGGCATCTAACAGGTGAAGGCCAGGGATGCTTCCAAGCATTTACAATGCAGAAGATCTCTCTCCACAACAGAGAGCTGTCCAGTTCAAATTGTCAGTCAGTCATGATGAGGTTGAGAAAACGTGCCTTAGGATAAAATCTTGGGAGTGGAATTATTTGGTCCTTGGGTTTGGCTCTTGATAGGTATTGAAGGAATGTAAGCGCCTTGGTTACAATAGAGGTCCAGAAAGGTAAAGAGGTGTGGCCTAAGAGTCACAAGACTGGCTAGTGGCAGAGCCAGGGCCACAGCCCTGATCCAAACCTGCAATCCAGTGCTCTCATCAGCCCAGCCTGGCTGCCTCTGCTTCACAGTATAAAGCCCAGAAGCATCCAACAAGATGTCTCAGGATCTAGAGCCAAGAAAGAATCTTCAGTGCTGAGGCTCTTGATAACATCGAGGAAATAAAGTTTTCTCCTACTCTGAACAGAGCCCATTTCCCTCTGTGACAGGAAGACTTCCCAATGCCTCTCCCTGCCTGCACTGCCCATGAAGGTGCTTTCATATATTCTGGCACATGGTAGGCCTTGATAGATGCTTAAAAAATGACTAAATGATGATCAGTTTAATAGCTTTCCACAAGCTATTTTGGGTGTACAATCGTTGGCCTGAAATGGTGACAGCTGGAAAATACATTCTTTGTGAAATGTGGCATGGCGGCAGACCACCGCACTCTCCTCTGTCCCCTCTGAGACTCAGGGGCTGCTTCACTCGGTGAGGATGATGGGGAAGCCCATCCCATCAGTACTCACAGCACAGTGCACCTGTGGGCAACCTGACCATCATCTGGGCGTGCCTTAACAATGCTGATGGATGCATTATAGGTTTAAAATCCACCACCTCCCTGGAGCTCAGAACTGAGTTTTACATGTGGGTAGTTGAGGGGACGCTCCCCCTCCCCCACCACAATTGGGGAAGGACCATGATTTGTTCAATAAATTGATTTGGGCAAGGCACCATTGCCTGCCAGCAAATGTGATGAAACTGTGGAATAACGCATGGGGCAGGGGAGGGGCAAAATACTCTTTTAACATAATAAAGTGAGGATTATTATCTTTTAAGAATTGAAACTGAATATAAGGAATACAAATATCTCATGAAGACCAGACAAAGGTCTTCAGAATGACATTAATTCTCATGATAGTATAATGTGCTGGTTTCAGATTCTTTCAGGCGAAAAATGGACACAGCCCAGAGTAAATCCTGCTCTGCCCCAATTTATTTTCCTCTGCCCCCAATACAAAGTCCAGAACTCCATCCCCATCTCACCCCTTCTCACCCTTTGGAGTTGGGCAGCACTGAGATTAGAACATGTTCCTCCTTTTCACTGAAGCAACAGAAGTGGAGGAATTAGAAAAAGTCATTGGGATTTTAAGTGGATGTTTCAGGCATAAGAAGCCTGAAGGGATGGGGGTTCATCACCAGGAAGATGGCACATCCTAGGCAAGAAGAGGGAAAGGAGACACCAAAGGGGGAAGGCTTTAAAGGGAGAGAGCCACAGCAAGTTGGAGAGAAGAAAAAAGAGGAACTGTGCATGGGATGCCTCACCTCTTTAAGAGGTGCCTAGAGGAGCAGGTAGCAAGGCCAGGGGCTAATAGATGCTTAGAAAATGACTGAATGATGATCAGTTTAATGGCTTTCTGTAAATTATCCTGGGTGTACAATCGCTGGTCTGAAATGGTGATGGTTAGAAAATGATTTCTGCTTCCCATCCCTTCCCCTAAGGCCATTGAGAGGAAGGGACCAGACCCCAGTAGGGAGCTGCTTCATTGAGACCCAGAACATATTCACTTGGAGGAAGGCAAGAAAATATTTACAGAAACAAACAAACAAATGAACAGGAATATCCCCAACATGACCCTCATCCCTAATGTGTCATCTAATGGGTATGAACCACACCCTCTTTGTGGGTTTTGGGGTTGCAGAAGTGTCTCAGACAGTGACCTAATTGGAAAAAAAAGCAAGTTAAATTCTCAGAATTTGCATCATTTTCTGTGGAATGGGAAACAAAGATTCTCCATGGAGATTATATTCCAGATGAGAAAACTGAGATGAAAGAACTAGAGGAGTGTATTAACCACATTTTGGTGAAATAAATAGGATATTGCAGGCTCAGTAAATGTCCAAGAACCATGACACTGTGCTCTTCCTCCATATCTGATGGTCTGTGCCCCTAGGAGGAGAATTGGGACCTGCCTGTATGGTCTCGGGCTGGAGATTGTCAGGCAGGGGGTTCAGCCCTCTGTCCATGCAGCCAATGGAAGGATATAAAGTCCCACTCAGTGCAGCAGGTGATATTAATGACCCCAACATGGAATTCGTATCACTTACCTCTTCTCCTGGGTGCTGCAGTGAAACTGAGAGGGGCTTTACTCTCAAAAAAGCCTCAGGAGAGTCTTCAAAAGTCAGTGATAATATTATCAAGGCACATTGCTTCACTGAAAGACAATTGGGTTGCAATGGAGCAAGTGTGAAATGTGCTGTGAATAGAAAGCCCCGATTGTTGGACACTCAGTCAAACAAGGTAAACTTGGCCTCTTTCAATGAGATTCTTAATATTTTTAAAGGAGCAAAAATATCCTTCCTACAGCAAAAAATGTTCACAATCCTCTTCTTACCCATCAAAGTTCCACTTAAAGTTAACCTTTTCTTTTCTGTTTTACTTATTTTTCAAGAATGGAATATATTGACATAAGCCTGAGTTTTCTTACCTTCTTTGCTTCACTTTTCATTGCCAATTTTGTCCAAAGTAGTGGAGGCTGGAAGGTGGATGTGGAGCGTGCAGTCACCATGGTTGTTGAGATGATAGATTATAAGGAACACTCAAACATCTAACACATATGCATTTGTTCATGCACTTGACAACTAAAAATAACATAGTGTTTACTGGCTTCAAATATGTTTACTGGGAACCTATCATCTGAAGGACACACGAGGTAAACCAGACGGATTTAATTCACAAGATAAAGTAAGTATCGTGATTACTACAATAGGAAGGAGAAGTTAATGCCTTAAAATAGACATATACAATGACAGAGGGTTTGAAAGTATGGAGAGAGAACTTTCAGCTCATGAGCTCATGAAAGGCTTTGTAGAGTCTTGAGATGGCATTTTTGTTGGGCCTAAAGAATAGCTAGGATTCAAGCATGAGGAAGTGGGAAGTAGGGATTATTGGCAAATGAAACTGCATGAACGACTTAGCAACTGGGAATTGTAGTTTAAATACTAAAAGAAGTAAATCGTGTATGTGCTAGTCTGTTCTTGCAATGCTATAAAGAAATATATGAATAAAGACAAGAAGGTTTAATTGGCTCACGGTTGCACAGACTGTACAGTGAGCATGGTGGCTTCTGCTTCTAGGGAGGCCCCAGGAGGTTTTCAATCATGGTGGAAGGTGAAGGGAAAGCAGGCAAGTCTTACACTGCCAAAGCTGGCGTGGGGGCAGGTGCTACACACTTTTAAAAAACCAGATCTCACAAGAACTCACTATCATGATAACAGCACCAAGGGGGATGGTGTTAAACCATTAGAAGCCACCTCCATGATCCAATCACCTCCCACGAGAACCCACCTCCAACACTGGGGATTATAATTGAACATGAGAATTTGGTGGGGACACAGATCCAAAACATATCAGTATAGGTTTAATGAAGTTTTCAAAAAGCATATGACGGAAAGCAGTGGAAATTATATTTGGAAAGCAATGTTGGTATCAGATAGCAGACTGTATTTGATGAATTACTGTGGCTGCATGGGGGTTGAATGTGATTATAGTGGTACTTCCTCCACACTCACAGACAGACACTCATAAAATCGTGGAAGTGAGAGAGAAAGAACAGGCAGAAGGTTATTTCATTGGCCCAGAAGAAAGATGACAAATACCTGAGCTGCAAAAATCAAAACTGGGATAGAGAGGACAGTTTTCAATTATAGATCTTAAATAGGATGATTAATTACAGATAAATTTATAATGAATCATTTATCAAGCCAAGGGAGAAGGTAAAGTTTAAGATGACTCGGAGGTTTCCAGGTTGTGAAGTAAAATGTAAGGTGATCTATTGAGAAACAAAAGAAAAGTAATTGATTTGTAGGGAAGACCAGAAATTCAGTTTGGAAACATTGAAAGTGCTGATCCATTAGGATATCTAGGTGAAGATGCACAGTATCAGCATTTTCTCTGCGAATGAAAGATTACAGATTCAAGTTTGAGAGTCCTCAGAATAAAGGTTATAGCTGGAGCTATGAGGGTGACTGAGATTGTCAAGAACAAATTTGGAGAAATAGCGGGGAAGATGGATTAGAGAAAATAAGAAAGATGAGGTCAAATCCCTGGAGAAGATGTGGTTTCAAAGGCAGAAAAAAAGAAAAAAATGTGAAAAGAAAAAAAAGAGGAACAGAAGGAGAAGAAGAAGGAGGATGAAGAGGAGGAGGAGGAACAGAGAGGAAGAATTTGAGAAGCTACAGGACAAAAAGAACACTACGATGCATTAGAAGTTAAATCACATATGATTAGGTTTTCTGTAGAAAATGGAAAAACAAAATAACAGTGGCTTAACATTTTAGAGATTTTTTTTTTTTAACGTAGGAGAAATCTGAAGTAAAGAATCCATGGGCTGGCAAGTCTGCCCCATGTTGTCATTAAGGATCCTGGCTTGTTCTGTGTTTCTGTTCCATGATCTTTTGTGTAGGGCTTTCTTAGTAAAGTTTGCCTCATGGTCCAAACATTATGCCCACATTACAATAAATGGAAGAAGGAGAAAGGGCAAAAGAACTTGTGTCACCTTTTTGTGTTGTCTTAAGGGATTCTCCTATAAGTCCTATCAAACAACTCCTGCATCTGAATTGTTGATTGCATTTCACAGCAGTGAGGCTGGGAAATATAGTGTTTACATTGCTGCCTAGAATAAAATCAGAGTCTATTAGTAAGGAAAAGGGACAGTTGATAATGGGTAGGCAATTGGCAGCAGTCTCTACCAAGAAGCCAAAGGTGGAGAGGGTTTTAGACAGGAAAGAAGAGTCAATAGCAGTGGTTTTGAAGTGTGGGCACACTTTGGCATCACCTGGGAACTTATTAGAAATGTAAAATCTTGGGCTCCAACCTTGGCCTACTGAATCAGGAACTCTGGGGGTGGGAGCCAGTAGGATGTGCTTTAAAAACACCCCTCCAGGAGATTCGGATGATTGCAAAAATGAGAACTATTAATCAATCAGTATAAATGCTGCCATTTATCCCAAAGAGTTTGTTTCAGTGATTTTGTTGAACAATTATCGTGTGTCAGGCACAGTATTAGATGTCTCCATCCATATTATGCCACTTAACAGATAGTACATTCATTTTTTATTTTTATTTTTTATTTCTTGAGCCAGGGTCTCACTCTCACTCAGGCTGGAGTGCAGTGGCATGGCAATGGCTCACTGCAACCTGGACCTCCCGGGCTTAAACAGTCCTCCCACCTCAGCCTCCCCAGTAGTTGGGATTACAGCTGTGTGCCACCATGCCTGGCTAATTTTTGTATTTCTTTGTAGAGATGGAATTTTGCCATGTTGCCCAGCCTGGTTTTGAACTCCTGGGCTTAAAGGTCTGACCACCTTTGCCTCCCAAAGTGATGGGACTGAACCACCATGCTGGGGTGAACCACCATGCTCAGCCTAACAGACAGTTTAGTTAAACAATTGTAAGAGCCAATAAGAATGTGTAATTGTAAAATTACATGAAATGGCTAAAGACTTCTTCGATGATTTAGAAAGGTCTTTTTATGACCAAGTGAAATTCTTCTGAATACTGGTCCTTATATCATAGGACTCAACAAAACTGGATTCTGTGACTATTCTGTTTATCAGAATTTTTAGTTGAAGAGATTTTTGACCTAAATGAATTATCAGTCTATTTGAATATCTGTTCAAACACGCAGATAATTTCGTGTTTTCTATTGGGACACTGCCTCCAACAGTGAGGAGGCAAACTGTAAACCTAAAACTCACCAGCAGTCTCATAACTGCAGGGTCACATAACCATGAGCAGCCCCTTATAACCTTTCATGAGATTTGTAGATCAATAGACTGAATTTAGGTTTTCTTTGTTCATATTTTCCCTACAAGGAGACAAATCAATTAAAAAAAGATGCCAAAGACTATTAGAAAACCGATCCCAAAGATTATTAGAAAGTAGCTCCAGTCTTTTTACCAGATAATCAGCCAGGGAGTTAATTAAGTTTCTGCTCATTCATTCAAGCAGCACTTTTAGAGTATCTACTACTACATGGAGCATTCTACTGAGCATGGGCTAGAGACAAGCAGGCCCAGCGTCCCTGCGAGGACTGTACATGCACTCCAAAGAGAGGCGATGGATGGGAGAAACACGTGTGATGCAGATTCACAGCAGTAGTCCTGGGTGCACCCAAGTCAGTTCTTTCTAGGGGAGATAGGATCCCTATTTCACTCTTCTAATTGATTTGTCCTCCAGATTTGAAGTTTTTCAAAGGTAAATTCTTCTTTATATTATGGACATTGATCGCTCGCATTGCCAGGCAGTGGGCCCTGTAAATCTTGAATGATAATAGTTCTGCTGCTGCTTTAGCCAGTGAACTTGCAGACAGCAATGCCTTGAAAATTCAGAACTTCCTGCTGTTGCATGATTACTATGGATTTGTGACCCACTTTAGTACCCAAGGGTCAACCCTGAACCATACAACTGCTTTGATTATCTGAGAGTGTGTATGTTGTGTGTGTAACATCTGGAGAAAAGTAAGAAAACAGAAAATCCCAACCCCATCATGCAGAAACACGCCATTGTTATTAAACCCAGATGCCTCATAAAAAGTTTTCTTTGAGTCAGAAAGAAAATATTTGTTACTACACCTGTTGTTGCCTGTTACCAAGTGACTTCCTATGGTCTTTCGTCAGCTGCATTTTTTTTTTCTTCTTTTGAAATTTTCTTCCCTAAGGTCATTCTGAATTGCTCCCACACACTGTTCATCCACAAAACATGGTGAGATACCAAGGGGACTAGATACACCAATTCCAGGGATGGCCATTGCTACTGCTCCTTCTATTCGTATTGTAAAAATGCCTGCTCAGGGAGATGCACTTTAATTCAAATCACCACCGTATAAGGGGAAGAAAAATAGAAGCTACCTGATAGCTACATTGCGTTGCAAATGAAGTGGCAAAGAGAGTAGCCTGACTGGAGTTCACTGTTTAAATTGGATGGGAAGACAGAAATAGTTGAAATTTGAATCTAAGACTATAGAGTCTAGACTTCATTTGTGCTAACCAGCCACAATGACCTTGGACACATTGTATCCCTTCTCAAGACCTCAGCTTCTTCTGTCAAATAAGTAAGGTCAAATTAGAAGCTCATTTTAATAGGATATCAGAAGGAGGCACTTAGAGTACTTCAGTGGCATGTTGGAAAGGTTTTTAGGGAGGATTAATCTGGACTGTAGAATGGATGGCATTGAGGAAGTATTGGATCCAGGAATTGACCTAAGAAGTTATTTCAGTAGGCTGAGTTCCTTCTTGCTTGGTGCCTGGGTCCCTGACTGCTCAACCTAAAGCAGGAGACATTGTTCATCTGCCCCCATTACTGTTGTCCTCATCTCCACTGCTCAGAGTCCCAAGTCAATGGTAAGGCTAACTCACTGGTGTAGCCTTTCCTTGGTTTCCCAAAGAATTCATCATACCTCCTCCTTTCCTAAGGCTACAAGATGGGGTCCCAGAAGTGGTAGGGTCAGCTGTCTTCCCCTCTGGTCCTCAGATAGCCAGTCAAGCATGTTCTGCAGACACAGGGTGCCAACATCAGCACAGACCGTAGTTTGTTCTTGTACACAATTTCTCCATTGAACCTGCAGCTCCACTAGAAAAAAAGAGGAGATGTGAGAAGGCCAGTCAATTTATGTGGTAGCTTTCCCCTCTCTCTGGAGAGAGAGAGGCGTTTCTACTGCACAAGGGCTAGCACTATCTCCTGCCTTTGCCACTTGTATTCACCTGACTTCTTTACAGTAATGTTTGTGTTTGTGCACTAAACTAATCCTCATGACACACCTGCAAATAGGTGGGACAGAGATTGCTGTGCCTGTTTTCTAGATGAGGAACTTGAGATTAGTGTTGGGGCCACCTATGTAGCTCATGGCTGGAACTCCACCTGAGTTTTCCGACTCTAAATCTGTGGGTTGATTCTGGAAGAGGGTGCTACTGTAGCCCAGTGAGTCCACTCCACCTGGAGAGACTCCACTAGTGCAGAAAGCACTCTCTGTTCTTGCTCCTCCAAGGACCTCCATTGCCTAAACCCATTAGGAAGCTGGTGGCAAACAAGTCTGGGTGCTGTAGGGAAGGAAAGAGAAGGTCAGAGAGCGGATCAATGGGATCGAGGCTGTCCAGGACACCTGGCCTCTCACTTACCCCCATCACTGTCTTTACACATGCAGCAGTTTCCACTAAAAATCGCATCCTGAAAGCTGCCCATATTTAGTGCCCACTGCTCTAGGGTAGAAGTTCATGACCTCTTCTGACTAATGCAGAGGATCAGTGAACTTAGGTTGGTAAAAATGACATTTTTGTTTTCACTAAACTCTAATTGCAATTTAACGTTTATGAAATAGGCAGAAAGCCAAGGTAGAATGAGCAATTCCCTGTGACGTAATCAATAATATATTTTTGTTATGTATAGCACAGATTTTGCAGATAGTTGAAACTACATATTCTTCCCTACTTCAAAATTGTAGTGATTACTAGATCTGCCTGTAGAGCATGTGTGATGGTTGATACTGAGTGTCAACTTGATTGGATTGAAGGATATGAAGTATTGATCTTGGGTATGTCTGTATGGGTGTTGCCAAAAGAGATTAACATTTGAGTCCATGGGCTGGGGAAGGCAGATCCACTCTTAATCTGGTGGGCACAAGCTAGTCAGCTTCCAGCAAACATAAACCAGGCAGAAAAATGTGAAAAGGAGAGATGGACCTAGCCTCCCAGCCTACATCTTTCTCCCATGCTGGATGCTTCCTGGCCTCAAATATTGGACTTTGAGTTCTTCAGTTTGGGGACTCGGACTGGCTCTCCTTGTGCCTTAGCTTGCAGACAGCCTATTGTGAGACCTTGAGATCATGTAGGTTAATACTTAATAAACTCCCCTTTCTATATATCCCATTAGTTCTGTCCCTCTAAGAGAACCCTGACTAATACAGCTTGTTATTAATATTTAATGTGTTATAAAATAGCACAATTATTATTGATCACAAAATTCTTTATTATGTTGACAACCATATCTTTTAAGAACTGGTATTCCTTTTAATCTCCCTCATTTTATTTTATGCACATAAGAAGACTTTTTTTGAGTCCATAGACTTTACCAGACTGCTAAGGGGTCCATTCACAAAGAAATTCTAAGAATTCCTACTCTTGAGACATGATAGCAGAGGTCTGGGGAAGCCCCCACAAATGCTGTGTTCTATTGCAAGAAACTCTTTAATACGCCTTTGATTACTAAAAATAAAGATAAAGCTCAAAGAGTATTCTGGAATAGAAAGGTGATGACAGTGAGGAACTGCTGTACAGCATGGGTTGTCCAGAGAGGCAAAAATTACTATACTGTCAATCGTTTTTGCTTTCACTGGCCATACCATAGAGGAAGGGGTTTGGAGTCCAGAGCCCAGGAACGAGGGCAGGGAAGAGGGGTACACCATCTGCAGGAAGTCAGCATCTGGTCAGAAATCACTTCTGCTCCCCAGAAGGAGCATGGCTGGCGTGCTCAAGCAGCTGCAGTCATCCACACCAAGGTTTGGTTTTCCTCCTCTGTATTGTAATCTCTTATGCTCTCCTCCACTCTCCAGATAAGTGTGTAACAGCTCAGAGTCAGTTCTGGCTTGGAGAATTCAGGGCAGAACAGTGCACGGGAGGGGGAACAGCCTGGAGAAGTGAGACCGAGCCGCCAATGAATGGCCAGAGAGAGTGGACTATGTCTGCTTCTGCAGCCTCAGGCACAATGTCTTTCTTGTAGAATATGCTCCAGAAATGTTTGCTGTATGAATAACCAACTGGCTGAATGTATTAATGAAAGCATGAATCAGTGCGAAGTGTGGTTCAGTGGTATATAAAGGTGAGATAGAGAGCTGAGGGAGCCGTCCGCCCCAGAGGGAAGGATTGTTTTGTCACTGACATCTTTAGGATATTTTGCTCATAGTGATAATAAAAAGCAGGCCAACTTTTCATCCATTTTATGATTTTTTTAAATTCTCTGCTGCTGATGCACGCTCTTATTGCTTGCTTCTTATTGTGAAGCTCCACTTCACTTTGCAGTGAACTGAACCAGAATAAATGTCTCATTGCTGACTTAGAGAGTCATGGCCTCTCTTTATTTGAGATTTTGAATGGAGAAGATGCATTGAACGCAGAACTGAAACGCTGGATGAACAAACATGCGGCCCTTACTAAGTATTTCTGTCATGCTCCATATGCCGTCCTCTCCCCTTTTCGCTGTGACTAATCAGCACCACCATCCCCATAAGAAGTGACTCCCTACAGGAGCCACTGAGAATTTGCTCCATGACTTTTGCGAACACCTCTGCTTTTGGCACCATGACTTAAGAGAAGAGAGTATCCACATGGGGCTGCTGCCTTCCAGCCCTGCACCCCAGGGCCTGGCCTAGCAAGTTTGGTGAGGGCTGACCGGATCACGTTTCCCAGGGATGATGGGGGAGGGAGGGAGAGAGTAGCTGACTGCAGCCAGGTGGGTTGTAAGGATGACTTGTGGGGCCTGGGGCAGCCCTATATCCATGAGTCACCATGGCTAAGTTTGGTGCTGGCTTCAGTCACAGAACAGGTGGGCAGTCAGGGCAAAGGCATTCTGCTGGACTCTAGCCAAGCATAGCCCAGTCCAGTTGGTGCCCTAGGGCTGACCCAGAGCAGCCAGGCCTGCGCTAACATAGACATGGAACAGTGCTCCCAGGTGCTGGGAATGGCAGGTCGAGAGCAGGAACCCATGATTGCCCATCATTCCTTCTCCACCAATTCATTCAAAACCTTTTATTGAGCATAAAAACATTTACTATGCAAAAGCAAATACCAGTCCCTCCCTCAAAAGGCTTACAATCTAAATGGGAGGTAGACCATATGGAAGATAGCTACATCGTTACATCAACAGGATGCAAATAGATGGAAAACAGACAGACAGGAAATAACAATGACTAAAACTTGGGCAGTGCTTTGCAATTATTAAAGGATTCTCTCAAATATATCGCTTTAGTTGCTTTAAACAGTAGTCATAAGAAGTTGTGTTATTAGCCCCAAGTGACAGATCAACTCACTGAGAAGTAGAGTGAGTTGCCCAGAGTCCCAGGGGGAGTAAAGAGAGTTGGCAGTTGAGCCCTTGTTTCTCAATTCCCAATTCAGAGTCTTTTTCATACCACTCTGCCATCATGTCAGTTTCATTTTTTCAGAATGGGTCATGAGGGACATGATACCCATTTTCTTGGTAGGGAGAGAGTGTGGTTTAAGAAAGTCTTGGTTCAGAACAGCATTGATAGTTAAATGATCTCAGTGTCGCCTGGTTCCATCACTCTTTTAGCATCCGTCTCCAACTTGACTTTAATTGGCTCCCCAAGATATTGTTGCATTTTTTCTGTTCCTAGGTGTGAGTGTTCTTTATCTTCTTCATCACTTTTCCTTGTTCTTTAGGAGCCGTATTTCTCTCTATCCCTTGGAAAAGACCTGGATATAAAATACCAGGGCCTGTGTCCTGGACAAAGATAACGGGCAAGTTCGTGGGAAAAAGTTGATGTGATTTTTATGGAAGTGATAGAAAAGTGCACTGACATTGTCCTTGAAACCTTCACCGAGTCTTTCCATGAAGGCTGAGTTCCTTCCCAGCATCTCTCCAGAGTTTTGGTCAGAATTCAGGATAGTGGCATCCGTTTCACCTCACACTCTAGAAACTCAGGCCCACACACTTCCCCCAGGTAGGGAAAGCCCAGGACAAATCACCTGGAGTGGGATCCAGAGGACGTGTCTCTTTCTAGTCTATTTTATTCTTCCAAGCAATAACTGAGACCTTGTTGTTCTAAGATCTGCCATGATCCTCCGATGGCCATTTAGTGTTTTTCAAACATGCTGTGTGGTTTCCCTTAGACATAGCTCTTGCTCATTTCCAAAATCAAATGTTTAACAGAAAACAGAAAAGTACCTGCAAGCAACAGACAAGCTCTGGCCACTCTTTTGACTGGGTCCAGAATTCTGGTGGATGTCACTTCCTAACAAGATGGTCTGGTCTGGATATCTTTGGGAGATGGGGAGGGAGGAGGCCAAAGGGGAGGGAAATTGCGTGGGTGGAGTGGTGTCGGGGTGGGGGCGGGAATGCCAGTGTGGTTTATTGATGGCCTGCAGCGTGACATTCTCGTTTCATCACATGATGAGTGTTTTCAAGGCGCTGAGCCAAGACCAGCCATAAACCTGTCGAGGGAAACATCTCCGTGAAATACTCCCTGGCTCACAAAGCAGATGTCGGCACAGGCAGCACGACTCACCTGCTTCACGCCTTTGAGGCGACCATAAAACATGTGATCTAGAGAAGGTAGAGGTGGGTGGGCTTCTCACAGCCAGCTGGTGACAGAGCCAGGCCTGGAACACAGGTCTGCTGACCCCTAAGTTCATATCCTTTTTGCAACCCCAGAGTATAGACACTCAGATGGCCGTCATTCTGCTGTGATCTTTGTTATGTTGCTTTTCCTTGCTGGGCTTCAGCTTCCTCCTCTAGAAGATGCTGCTTTGGAAAAGTTGACCCCTTCTCCCTAGGGCAGGGATGGCATCCCCAGGGCATGTAGTGCTTCCTGACACTCTGCAGGTACAAGGTGAATACCTGCAGAGGGAATGGATCAATGTTCTATGAGTGCATGAGCATCTGAGCTCCATGACCTTCTGTCTGCTCTCCACTTGATTATACCTGATCTTCCACGTTCTGCCTATTTTATAGGGTGAGTCTGTAAAGGCAGGAAACTGTCTCTAGTGCCTCCTATAAGCAAGGTGACCATTGCAACACAAAGAGGTTTGACCTGTTCTATCAATAGGGGTGACAGTAGTGGTGGTGGACATATGGAAACTTTAGATGTCAGAAGCTCTTCCACTTGCATGATGGTTCTTTTTTCCTCTTTCTCTTAAACCTTGGGTGATTGGTTTGCATCATATTAATTTGCAGTTCTTTATATGTTATAGTTTTCGGTGTATGAGAAAGTATGTAACCATGAGTGTGTGTGTATGCGTGTGTCCTATTCTTCAGTGTTGTGGACCTATATTGTTTCTGGTCTCTCAGCATCCCCTTCCCCTTCTTCTTTTAACACCTTAGTATTCTTTTAGCACCTCTCTCCCACTCTCACAGCTGATCCCATCTCTTTCAGGGCTGTGATTTGACTCTGGCTGCTTTGAGAATTAAACCTTCCTAGCCTTGATTCCAGAACTTTTGATCCAACTACTGAGAATGAAGACTTTATCTTTTTGCTGGACTTAGGGTGGCAAAGACACCTGCCTGTACAACCAGCAGGGGAACTTCTTATCTCCATCACATGGGGAAACCTTGCCTGAGAATGGGGCCCACACAGAAGACAGCAGGGCTGAGGGATAGAGACAGACACTGAGCACCTGGAGCCACTGGGCCTGAAGCCAGACTTCTCCTGGGGTTTTGTTTCATGAGCCAATAAATTCATACATTTACTTAAGCCATCTTGGGTTGGATTTACTGTCACTTGCAAATGGAAGAGTGACAGAATTCCATAAACTGGTGAAGGTTTTGAGAGTCGGAACTGGTGTTTTCCTCTTTCATCTGCACCCCCACTTATTGCCAACTCCAAGTTGCATTTTATCTCCTCTCCAGCCTGGATGTTCCAGCACAGCCTTGCACAAAGCTTCAGATGCAGATGGCCTGTGGGTATTGGGGATGCTGGGTGGCATTGGGCCACACTTGTCTCCTGACACCACAACCACTTCTCATAGATATCACCAGGTTTTGAGCGTTGTCATCCATACTTAAACCTGTTGTCTCAGGTTTCAAGAAAGTTTCAAATCAATCAGATGTTTGATTCTTTTATTTCAGGGAAAATTCCCCCTATTATATATGTAACGTTTTTCTGGCCTATTTGTTGAATTCCTTATTTCAGGAAAAACAATTATGTTAGTCGTATGTTCAATTGTCTTTCCTCTTCTACACATCAATTATATTCCAACTGATTTTCAAACATTATATTTTGCTTCTGTATTTGCTAGAATTATCTTGAGCTTTTTCCGTGTTAGTACTTTGATGTTTGGCTAAAATTGTTCTTTTCCTTGCTGTTTCTTATTATTTATTGTTCTGTGATAGCATTAATTTTCTCTGCCTCAAAACTTGCCCTTAATTTGCAAACATCTAATTTTATTGTTTTATCATCTGGTCTTTAAACTATTTTTTTTTTTTTTTGAGATGGAGTCTTGCTCTGTCACCCAGGCTAGAGTGTAGTGGCATGATCTCAGCTCACTACAACCTCTGTCTTCTGGGTTCAAGTAATTCTTTGGCCTCAGCCTCCCGAGTAGCTAGGATTATAGGCACCTGCCACCATGCCCTGCTAATATTTGCATTTTTAGTAGAGATGGAGTTTCACCATACTGGTCAGGCTGGTCTTGAACTCCTGACCTCAGGTGATCCACCCACTTGGGCCTCCCAAAGTGCTGGGATTACAGGCTTGAGCCACTTACGTGGCCTGGCCTTCAAACTATTTTAAAAATTTTGTTCCAGTTCTTACTAAATGTTTCAATAGCATGAAGCACAAGTGCTTTGATTCTGTTCTGGGATTGTTTCTTCCATGCTAAAGTTTACTCTGAATTTTTCATTCTTTCAGTGGTTGTCTTCATTGCGGTTTGCACACAATCACCACTTCTGTGTGCCCCGCTCACGCCTGATGTGAATAGTTTGTCTAGATGTTCTAGTTGCTCTGACACCAGTGGGTGGTTTTGACTTGGCTTCTCTCCCTTCCTTAGGTGACAACTGTTTGTCCTCCTTCTTCATCAAAGTCTGAGAGGATGAGAATTTGGTTTATCCTCTTCTCTATATGAGGGTCTGATAGGTTAGAGGAGGAGTCAGATAGGGCGTGGCCCACTCCTTTTAATGTCCTGTATCAGAATTCACCCACTAGTGGGGTGTGTAATTCTTCTGTCCTGGGGAAATCCTCCCAAACTCAGAGTAGATCCCAGGAGCTTAACTTCCCAACAGAGAAAGTCAGTTTATGTTGTTTATTTCCATTTTTGCCTTTCTCTGCTTAATAGCCCTATCTACTCCCACCCAGCCAGAAGTGGAGAAACACAGAGACACTCACTTTATCCACCTCTCCTAAGTTCAAGAGTTCTAGAAAGATTTTTCCTATTTTGTCAACTCACTAGTTCTGTTTCAGAGGTAAGAGGATGGCAAAATTCTGTTTCTCTCCTTGGGTTCTGCCTTTGGCAGTTTTTAGCTTGAGGTTGTATCTCTTTCCTTGTTTCAGTGTGATAGTACATTTTTGTTGGGTTGGATTTTAATGTTTTTGCTTATTACCCCAGGTCTAAGTGAGGGAGACCCCTCCTAGGGGCACATGGTATCCTCAGAAGAGCAAAGGTCCTACAATCGGCCAGGCCAGCCGTGGGACCCTGGGTTCTTCTGAGAGTCACTTTATTCTCTAGTCATGATGACAGTCATGATTACTCTGCAGATTAGCAGTGCTGTATGCAGATGTTTGTGCCTGAAACGTGCGCAGAATGGGGACCGCTATTGGGTAGGGTGGGTACTCGGCCATACAGAGTGGGCAGCCCTCAGGGAAGCCTTGTACAAGGTGGGGGTCATCATTTCTGGGCCCTGGGTTCCCAGGTGCACCTTCCTATGTTGTTAGTAAAGCTCTTTGGCCAGATGTGGAGTTTTGACGGTGGAATGCCATCCTCGCCCTCACAACAGCCTAGCCCTGTGATTTGTGTGTTTTCTTTTAGGGGTTGTCTTGGGACTAGATGGTTTTGGGACTAGATGGTTTTATTAGGACACTCTCTTGATTTACCAATTTTTCTTGTTTCTACAAATCCTTTTGGGGGATCACAGATGGGCATAACAGAACTGTGATCTAAGGTAGAGGGACAGTGTCTTACTGCTTTCGGCATAGCTAGCATACCTCCTGAAGGTAAGAAGCCCACTGATTTTGCTACCCAATTCCGCTCCACCATATTTGGTGGGTAGCAAGACTTGCCAAGCAATGAACTCTCCCTGATGCCCAAGTCATGCCAAGCCATGGGCAGGACCAGGACTTGGAGTTTTCCTAATTCATCTGTGGACTCTCCCTGGACACTCCTCCCAGTGAATGCAGTATGTTTGTAGGAAGGCAAGATCAAGGAGGCCCTCTGTCACAGCAAGTGGCCTCTACATAGTGTGACGATCAAAGGCATCCATGAGGAGTATGTGTGAGCTCATTGAATATTAGATACAAACAATCACATCTTTCAAAATCCTGAGGCTGCCTTTGCGTCAGGCCTGCTATAGTCACTACAGAAAAATACAAGATAAAAGCATTGGGACCACAGAGCGGCATGCAAGAACGCAGTGCCTCTGCAGGGACACAGGCCTGTCTGTGACCTGGAGACATGCCACGTCTCCCTGAGCGTGGATTCTTCATCCGTAAGATGGGGATGGTAATAGTACCTATGTCATAGTTTTCCTGTTCAGACTAAATGTGTGTAGAGTGACTAATATATTGCCTGGCAAAAAGTAGGGACTTGGTAAATGGAATCTGTGAATGTTATTTCCTTAGAGTTATGTCTGTTTACCTGTTAATAAGCAGAGCTCATGTGACATATGCACACACACATAAACACACAAGCAAAGGAGCCGTGCAGTCATCCCCTTCAAGGTGCAATCTTGGTGCCTACTAAGGGGAAGCTAGGAGCTGTTCTCTCTTCTTCATTTTGTCTTCAGTACCTGGGCACCAGCAGAAACTTGGTATATTTTGTTGAAGTAGCTATACTATGGTGCCTAGAGAGAAGTGTGGAACAGTGTTGGCGCAGAGTTGGTATTCATTAAATATTTGCTGAATGAACATAAATGAATGAACAAATCATCTTTTTAAAATATCTTAAAAGAAAATGAGCTTGATTTGTAGCAAGCAAAATATAAATGAACTATAAAGGACAACTTCTCAACAAGGAACAATGACAGACTATAAAAGATGACTGGGAGAAACTGTGGGCTCTTTTTAGAGAAAAACAATAGAATAAGCCTTGGGGAACAAATAAATTAACTTTCCAACCTCATGTAGTCCTTAGATGCTAAAACTTTATTGATGAGAATCTTTGAGTTTAAAAAAGAACTACAGAAAGATGAGTGTTTTAAAAATCTTTCAATCACAAATTAGAAGAGGCAAATACTTTGAGAGTAGATTAAAATGAACCAACCAACAACTTAACCCACAATATAGCAACTTAATCAAAATCTCATGCACCAGTTTTGGGCTCCTGTTGGAGGTCAGGGTCCTGTGTAACTTGACTTGTTCATGCTAGTTGGAGTGAAGGCACAACCGTCACTGGTAGAGACATGAATATGACAATCCAGGACAGGTGGGCACAGTGGCTCAAGCCGGTAATTCCAGCAATCTGGGAGACCAAGGAGGGCAGATCACCTAAGATCAGGAGTTCAAGACAAGCCTGGCCAACATGATAAAATCCTGTCTCTACTAAAAATACAAAAATTAGCTGGGTGTGGTGGTGGGTGCCTGTAATCTCAGCTACTCAGGAGGCTGAGGAAGAATTGCTTGAGCCCAGAAGGCAGAGGTTGCAGTGAACTGAGATCGTGCCATTGCACTCCAGCTTGAGCGACAAGAACAAGACTCCATCTCAAAAGAAAAGAAAAGAAAAGAAAGGAAAAAGAAAGAAAGAAAATCCAGAACAGTGTGTATTTTCTTACCTGCAAAATACAGCCCCAGTATCTTTGTCCCATGATAGTGTTGACTCTTACTGAATACCAAATTCTGGAAATCTTAGTATGGGCCCCAGAGTGAACTGGATTAGACACTACAGTGGCTCACTTTCTATGAAACAGACAGGTCCATGGGTCTGTGGGTCTGTGTGTCGTGGGGAAAAGGAAGAGGCTAGAATGAGCCCACATTTCTCTCTAGGAATCTAGCACTTAATGACAATACTACATTGTCTCCACTGGTCAGTGCCACCCACTGTAGCACTGAATTATTCTCAGATAGTGTTGCACATGTTCTTTTCTTTCCTGTCAAAAGCAGGAAATACATCTTATACTCCAGATCTCTAAAGTGCCTGGCTCAATGCAGAAAGAAAGGGCTGTCTGACTGCCATGGATTGACAAATTTTCCTTGATTAGGTGTGGTTACCAGCGTGACAGACCTACCATGGGACTGAGTATCAGATGCCTGACAGAGCCCAGCATAAAAATCACCCATGTGGGCCTGGCTCAGTAGCTCACGCCTATAATTCCATCATTTTGGGATGCTGAGGCAGGCAGATCACTTGAGGCCAGGAGTTCGAGACCAGACTGGCCAACATGGTGAAACCCCATCTCTACTAAAAATACAAAAATTAGCTGGGTGTGGTGGCATGCGCCTATAGTCCCAGCTACTTGGGAGGCTGAGGCAGGAAAATCGCTTGAATCTGGGAGGTGGAGGTTGCAGTGAGCTGGATCATGCCATTGCACTCTAGCCTGGGCAACAAGAGCAAAACTCTGTTTCAAAAAAAAAAATTACCCATGTGAAGGAGCTGATTTAGCTCCTAGAAATTTCTGGCATTTATGACTTTTTATTTTTGTCCTTGGTAGGGAGAAAAATTAGGGAGCCAAACCCATGTAGGTTCTCAACAGGGAACTAGGAGGAAAGCAGCAGTTAGAACTGTCTTTGGAATTTGGGCAGACATGTTTGTAGATATGCAGGGATATGCAGGGTTGGCATTTCGAAGGCAGGATAGAAATTCTGCGTGTGTATGTGTGTGTGCACATGTGTGTGTATGTGTGTGTGTGTGTTTAAGGGCCTATGCTGGGAGCTTCTAGAATGATTAGAAATAGTAGCCCAGGTATAGCATTTTTTGTAATGGATTATATTTTAAAAGCATAAAAACATTATTCACTTTGGATATTTTTTTTCTTTCTCAGCAGTGAGAGCATCTATTCTGTACCCGTCAAACCATGTCCCCAGGACAAACAGGGGCAGGTCCACACTGACAGAGGAAACAATCCAGGTCAACATAACTGTATGTGCATCACCAACAGCAGCACCTCCCCACCTCCAACCTCGTAACCCATAGACCATTAAATGCTTGGCCAACCATGGCTCCATGCTGGGGCCATGAACCTATGAGCTAGACATTGTTTTCACTGAGACGGTATGATAAATGGGGTTGGACCACTTAAATATGCAAAGGCAAATATAATCCTGAAACACACCATAATTTAGGTGCCATATCGTAGCCCTAGAAGAAATAAGAATCCTTGGAAGAGTGTACATGGCACAGGCATCTTGTTTTTTTAATTTGATCACTCTCTTTTGAATATCCCTTCTTCTCAGTAGCACGGGATAATAGGAATGGCAGTGCTGGCGGTAACTGACTGACAGATTGCTAGGTACTGAGGGCCTATGTGTATGTGTGAGCATGTGCATGTGCGTGAGGGGAGGGCACACAGGCACTGAGAAGAACTAGAGAAGAAATGGATATAATCGATTTTGAAGAATGTTTGTTAGTGCTGATTTAGCTACTTATTTCTTGGGTACTGAAACTACAGAATCAAATTCCCTTATTCTTAGATTTTTCTGATCATCAGTGAATCCCTTTCTCAATGAAAAAATAGATGCAGGCTTGGGTTCAGGTCAGATTTTATTATTTCATAATTGATCTAGACAAAAGGAAGTTTTTAAACTAGGTGTCACATAATGAGGCAGGATTTATGAAATGCCCTTTGGATCTATCACCAGATACTTTCAAGAGAGAATTAATCATAGGCCCCAGAGAAAAGGGCTGCTGGAGGGGAAGCTTGGGGGAGGGGGATGTGTCTGAGCTTGGTGGAGGGAAAGGAAGAGAGAAGGTGCTTGGAGGATGGAGGAGAGGGCTGCATTTCCTCACCCTTGGAGTCCTGAATTCCTTCATAATCTCAGTTTGCTTTCCAGAGGGACTGGAGCTAGTCTCTCCCTCTTCCAACCTATCCTGAATACCACAGCCCTATTAGTCGTCCTAAATCACTGCTCACTTCTCATCACTCTTTTTCAAGAATCAGAGGTGGCTCCCTACTGCCTGCTAAATCAAATCCGACTTCTCTGCCTCACTGGCACTGATTTCCGGAGCTCAGCTCCTCCCAGCTTGTGCGGCTTGATCTCCCACCACTCTCAACGGCCACCTCTGTTTCAGCAGCCCCAACTCTTGATGTTTCCATGGACCAAGACTTTTCTTTCCTTTTTGAAAAAAATATATATATTTTATTGCATTTTAGGTTTTGGGGTACATGTGAATAACATGCAAGATTGTTGCATAGGTACACACATGGCAGTGTGGTTTGCTGCCTTCATCCCCATCACCTATAACTGGCATTTCTCCCCATGTTATTCCTCCCCAACTCCCCACCCCCCGCTGTCCCTCCCCTAGTTCCCCCTGACAGACCCCAGTGTATGATGCTCCCCTCCCTGTGTCCATGTGTTCTCATTGTTCAACACCCACCTATGAGTGAGAACATGTGGTGTTTGATTTTCTGTTCTTGTGTCAGTTTGCCGAGAATGATGGTTTCCAGGTTCATCCATGTCCCTACAAAGGACACAAACTCATCGTTTTTGATGGCTGCATAGTATTCCATGGTTTATATGTGCCACATTTTCCCCATCCAGTCTATCATCAATGGGCGTTTGGGTTGGTTCCAAGTCTTTGCTATTGTAACAGTGCCACAATGAACATTCATGTGCATGTGTCCTTATAGTAGAACGATTTATAATCCTTTGGACATATACTCAGTAATGAGATTGCTGAGTCAAATAGAATTTCTATTTCTAGGTCCTTGAGGAATCGCCACACTGTCTTCCACATGGTTGAACTAATTTACACTCTCACCAACAGTGTACAAGTGTTCCTATTTCTCCACATCCTCTCTAGCATCTGGACCAAGGCTTTTCTACCTTTATGCCTGGGCTTGTGCTGTTCAATCTGACAGAAATACTACACTGCTTCTTCCACTGAGATTCCTTCTCTGACCCTTCACGCCTGCATCGAGTCTCAGTCTCACTTCCTCTTTAAACGTAGCCCTCCCTGACTACTGCAGCCGTCTCTAGTGTCCCTCCTCTCTGAATCTGGTGATGTGCTGGTAGATGTTTAACAATGAGCTCTCCAGGAAGAGAAATGTGTGCACTCATATGCATGCATTAGCTTATTCTAGCTCTTACTGAAGCAAAGGATGTGTAGTTCCTGACTTACAAATAAGAATAAAAATATGCAATACTCTTTATTGTAAGTGCTATGTTGCCAATTGATTTTTACTGAATGTTTTCATGAATGTTTGTCAAATTCTTGTATCTGTAGCCAATCTATGATTGCAATTAACAAACAAGTATTATTCTGGGATGAATGTTGGTTGATATCTTAATGAATAAAATGAAAGTAAAACAACAAAGATATACAGAACAATTTCACTTGTTTATCAACGACATGAGAGGATTCTTTGTTGAATAGGATAATAGTTTTTAAATACATGGGTTTGTGTGTGTGTGTGTGTGTGTGTGTATTATTCACAATGTAATGATTAGAGACATTCTAAATTTAATCTGCATTAATATTTTCTTTGTCACTTTAAGTCTAGACAATCAACAAAACAATAAATCAAGTCCTGATTTGTAGCATTTGCCAATTTCTGTGGTATAAATAGTTCTACCATGGCCAATTCCAAGCTACCAACATGAGGTTACTAAATGTGGAGATGGAAGGGATGTGCAGGGGCATGCACGCACATGGCATTTCCAGCACACAGGTAGGGGCATGCGTGCACATGGCATTTCCAGCACACAGGTAGGGGCATGCACGCACATGGCATTTCCGGCACACAGGTAGGGGCATGCATGCACATAGCATTTCCAGCACACAGGTAGGGGCATGCATGCACATGGCATTTCCAGCACACAGGTAGGGGCATGCATGCACGTGGCAGTTCCAGCACACAGGTAGGGGCATGTGTGCACATGGCATTTCCAGCACACAGGTAGGGGCATGCGTGCACATGGCATTTCCAGCACACAGGTAGGGGCATGCGTGCACGTGGCAGTTCCAGCACACAGGTAGGGGCATGCGTGCACGTGGCATTTCCAGCACACAGGTAGGGGCATGCGTGCACGTGGCATTTCCAGTGCACAGGTAGGGCATGCGTGCACGTGGCATTTCCAGCACACAGGTAGGGGCATGCGTGCACGTGGCAGTTCCAGCACACAGGTAGGGGCATGTGTGCACATGGCATTTCCAGCACACAGGTAGGGGCATGCGTGCACATGGCATTTCCAGCACACAGGTAGGGGCATGCGTGCACGTGGCAGTTCCAGCACACAGGTAGGGGCATGCGTGCACGTGGCATTTCCAGCACACAGGTAGGGGCATGCGTGCACGTGGCATTTCCAGCGCACAGGTAGGGCATGCGTGCACGTGGCATTTCCAGCACACAGGTAGGGGCATGCGTGCACGTGGCAGTTCCAGCACACAGGTAGGGGCATGCGTGCACGTGGCATTTCCAGCACACAGGTAGGGGCATGCATGCACGTGGCAGTTCCAGCACACAGGTAGGGGCATGCGTGCACATGGCATTTCCAGCACACAGGTAGGGGCATGCGTGCACATGGCATTTCCAGCACACAGGTAGGGGCATGCGTGCACGTGGCAGTTCCAGCACACAGGTAGGGGCATGCGTGCACATGGCATTTCCAGCACACAGGTAGGGGCATGCGTGCACGTGGCATTTCCAGCGCACAGGTAGGGCATGCGTGCACGTGGCATTTCCAGCACACAGGTGGGGCATGCGTGCACGTGGCATTTCCAGCACACAGGTAGGACAGACATAAATAGCTCCTCCAAGTGTATAGATGATAGAAAAAATTAGCAAGCAATGAATTTTGACTATCTCTAAGTTTTGTTTTAAATATACTTTTTTAATTGTTAATTTGCATACTGTAATTTTTAATATCAGCTCACAAAATTCCTGGAAATTTAAAAATCAATTCTCAGAAGCCAATGCAGGGTGTCAGTGCAAGCAGATGCCATCGCACCCCTGTCTTGACTCAGCAAATTGTCAAGGGCAGGCATCACGTGGGGCCCTGGAGATCACAGTGGATAACCTCATCCTCGCCTTCAAGGATCTCAAGACCCAGTGGGGAAGACAGATGCAATTTTTAATTACAGATAGTGTAATTTTTAGTTACAGATAGTGATGACGCATTTGTACTTTCATGGAGGCATGGATTAGAACATTGAGGATTCTAGAAGCCCAGGGAGAGGAGGCCTCATATGGTATCATTTACTCATGATGGTATTCAGGAAAAGTGTACAGTGGAGACAATTTTAAGTCAAATCCAGAAAGATGATGAAGAATGGGTCATGGGGAGTAAGGATGGACATGCCAAGCAATTGAAGCACATGTACAAAGATGCATATTCTTGGGACATCAGGTTATTTGGTGTGGCTGCAGCTTAGGTCTATGGCAGGGATGGTCAGAGACAGGAATAAGAGGGAAGACTCAAGCAGATGGCAAAGCATTCATAATGGTTACCATGCATTTCACTGTTGAGTTGCTCCCTGATTTTTTGTGGGCATATATTTTTAAAATATTTACTTTTTCTTGAAGATAAATCTTAATTTTTACCTATGTAACACTGACTCATTTATCTGCAGTACAGGCATAGAAAGAGCCAGAGAAAGAAGAGCATCTTTGCCTTCAAGAACTTTTTGGATTTTTACTTTTATTTGTTCAGTTAGTTATTTTAGAAACGGTCTCGCTGTGTCGCTAAGGCTGGAGTACAGTAGTGTGATCATAGATCATTACAGTCTCAAGCTCCTGGCTTCAAGTGATCCTCCTGCCTCAGCCTCCCAAGTAGCTGGGACTAATTTTTATTTTTATTTTTGTGGAGATGTGGTCTCACTTTGTTGCCTAGGCAGTTTTGAGCTCCTGGCTCCAAGAGATCCTCCTGCCTTAGCCTCCCAAAGCACTGGGATTACACACATGAGCTACCACACCTGGCTAACTTTTCTCATTCCTAGCATTGGGCTTGGCATCCAGGAAAGCATGCGAGACCTTTATGGGATTTTTATTTTTCTTCTCAAATACTTCAACTCCTTTGTTTTATTCCAGACAATGGGACGCAAGGCTTTCACTTCCCATTATTTGGGCCCCAAAGTGGTGAAGGCTTAAAAGAATCCTAAAGATCAGGTCAAATAATTTGTATTTTAGAGTCATACATTGACCAGTGCTGGGGGCTAGATTAAAAAAAAATCTAGTTATTCTGACTTTCTGTTGAGGTATCTGCCTGTGATTCCACCTTAATTCCTATATCTTAGCCACACGTCACTCACCGTATTGGGGAGCCTGTAGTCCTCTGAGGCAGATGATACGGGAAATGTTGGAAATGTACAAGGGTGTCACATAAATTGTGTTGGCTGGCCTAAAACACTGAGCCAGCTTGAGCTGGGAGCACACAACATGCCTGGAATGCAGTTAAAGCCTTGTAAGAAACATTTTGGAATCCAAAACTTTTGAACCCAGCATTGTAAAAGAAAGATCTTAAGACATTGTTTTATTTTGTGTGTGTTCAGTATATTCAATTAATATGAAAGCAGCTTGGTTTCCAAACATATGGAAGAAATTTTTCATCACAAGAAGGATTTTTTACTGGGTTTCAGATTTCTACTTGTTGCTTGACACTTGATACAAAATATCTGGTTTTCTAGATTCTTTGAAGCCAAGTAGAAAAGTAGATAAAACTGCTTTTTCTCCCCAGATGGGATGGACGTATGTTGTGGGAGCTTATAGGGGACACAGCCCCAACGGTGACATTGCGCCAAGTCAATACAGCCTGGGAAGATGAGGCTGGACCGTTAAACAGTAAGCATGCTCACTTTCCCAGGAGGCAAGGCTGTGGTGTCCTCAGGGAAGAGGATTCCGATCTCCATGGTAAACTGTGGAGAAAATCCAGAAAGAAGAAAGCTGTAGGAACACTTGAGGAATCCCACCTAAAGCTATGTGGCTACCTGGATCAGAATGACCTGTGGTGAACAAGTAGTGAGGAATGCTTTAATTCACTCTCAGGAAACACTACCTTAGCAGTATTAATTCAGCAATAGAAAAGCTAGGTCAAGCAGCCCTTCCCATTTGTCTTCACAACTCTCAAGTGATCCAGTTTGGTTTCTCAACAAATCTCCCGGCATCAGCCTCTTCATGCTCAGGAGAAGAAAGACGGAAAGGGAAACTGAGTGGTCTGGACTCCGGCCCTGACTCAGCCTTGAGAAGAGACGTTGCTGTGGCCCCCACTCACAGCTGGGACCTTAATGGCTGAGAGGTGCCTAATCCCGGATTTGCTGTCCTTGCACCTCACCACCTCCATTGTAGCTGTTATTATGTTGCTTTCATGTCCTGATTATTGCTGGTTTGCTCCACTAGACAATAAGCACCTTAATATTACTCACTGCTTCTCATCCATCATTTCCAATGCCAGACACAATTAATTGGATGAATGAATTTTTAAAAATAACTTAGGTGATACCAGGATATCACTATTCTCTCTAGGACTTATTTGTCCATATTTAAGATGTAGCAATTGGTATAAAGCCTCTTCCAACAGTCATGTGCTACGATTCTCTCTGTGCAACTCTTCTGTCTCTCACTGTGATTCAGCTTCATAGGGTCACAAACCATGTCTTAGACTTCTGAAGAGTCTCCCTACATTCACATACTGACAGCTGAGTGGAAGGCTGAATCCTGACAATGTATGCCCTCCGTCCTCATTTACTCAGATAAGTTTAGAAAAGAAAGTGGGCAAAAGTGGCCAGAAATCAAAAACGTTCTTTTGCTTTTTTTTTTTTTTTTTACATCTATAGACTTTATTTTCTTTTGAGTAGTTTTGGGTTTACAGAAAAATTGAACAGGTAGTATAGAGAGCTCCCATATGCCCACCACCAGTTTCCCCTATTCTTAACATCTCGTACTAGTGCAGCACATTTATTATAATTCATAAGGCAACACTGACATATAATTATTAGCTAAAGTTCATAGTTCACATGGCATTGTGCATTCTACGAGTTTTGATACACGTTTAATGACATGTATCCATAACAATATCATACAAAATAATTTCACTGCCCTAAAAGTCTCTTGTGTGGAAATGCAAAGTAAATCCACAACGACACTTCACTCCTGCAAAAATGGCATTATTAAAAGGTAAAAAACAATAGATGTGGGCACGGATGTGGGGAAAAGGGAACACTTATACGCTGCCGGTGCAAACGTGAATTAGTACGACCTGTATAGAGAATCGTATGGAGATTCCTTAAAGAGCTAAAAGTAGATCTACCACTGAATCCAGCAATCACATTACTGGATATCTACCCAAAGAAAAAAAATGTCATTATATGAAAAAGATGCTTGTACATGTATGTTCATAGCAGCACAAGTCACAATTGCAAAGATGTGGAACCAACCTAAGTGCCCATCAACTAATGTGTGGATAAAGAAAATGTAGTATATATCCACCATGAAATACAACTCAGCCATGAAAAAGAACGAAATGATATCTTTTGCAGCAACTTGGATGGAGCTGGAGGCCATTATTCTAAGTAAAGTAACGCAGGAGTGGAAAACCGAAAACTTACGTTCTCACTTATAAGCGGGAGCTAAGCTATGAGTATGAAAAGGCATACAGAGTGATATGATGGACTTCGGAGATTCAGAAGGGGGAGGGCAGGAGGTGGTGCTAGGCATAAAAAGAACTACGCATTAGGTACAATGTGCACTACTCAAGTGACAGGCGCAGGAGAATCTCCAAATTCACCACTATATAATTCATCCATACAACGAAAAACTACTTGGACCCCCAAAGCTATTGAAATAAAGATTTTAAAAACTCCCTGTGCTCTTCCTGCTTATTCCTTCCACCTTCTTTCCAAACCCCCAGAAACCACTGATATTTTTACTATCTCCATAGTTTTGCCTTTCCAGAACGTTGTATAGTAGGAATCTTACAGTATCTAGTTTTTCATATTGAATTCTTCCACTTTACAATATGCATTTAAAGGTTCTTCCATGTCTTTTTATGGCTTGATAGCTCATTTTATTGCTGAATAATATTCATTGTCTGTATGCACCACAATTAATTTATTCATTAATCTACTGGAGGATACCTTGGTATCTTTCAAGTTTTGGCAATTATAACAAAGTTGCTGTAAACACTAATGCAGGTTTTTACATGAATGTAAGTTCTTAACTCTTTTGAATGAATACCAAGGATTATCATTGTTGGATCATGTATTAAGAATATGTTTAGTTTCATAAGAAACTGCCAGACTGTCTTCCAAAGTGTTTACACCATTTTGCATTCCCACCAGCAATGAATGAGAGTTTCTGTTGCTCCATCCTTGCAAGCATTTGGTGTTATCAATGGGAAAATTTTTTTTTAATTAAGATATCTCATTGACATTTCCAACTTTATACATCTGAATTGAGCTTACTCTCTCCTTCTCTAAGCATCCTATGTTCCTTACCCTGAGGAGTGGTACCATCATCATTCCTCTGGGCACTTAAGAGTATTCCACGTCCTCCTTTCTCCATCACAGCTCAAATAAACCAGTCACTAAGCTTTGCTGATTTTCACACTCATATTTCTTTGAAGTTTGTTCCTCTTCTCCATTCTTTGTGCCTCTTTCCATGAAACAGCCTCCTTCAGTCTTCTCCCTTCCTCTGGCTTGTCCTGCTCCACACTACAGGCAGCTATCTTTCAAAATACTGTGTAACTTCATTATTTAAATAACAACAACGAAAGCCTTTGACGGTTCTCCCACTGCCTTCAGATTAAAGCCCCAGCTCTCCTGGATCCTGCAAGGTCTCCATGAGCTTTGCTCTGCCAACCACGCTTGGGCTTATCAGCTGCTTTTCTGTCCCCTATCCCAGCGCCCTTCATGCTAGTTGTAGTGTTTGTAATATCTGCAGTTCCCCAAAATGCAAGGCTATTGTAAACCGTTGCATGTATTATTCTACTTCCTTGGAACTCTTGTCTAGAATTCCTACTCAGGTTTCAAGATTTAACTCAAACATCACCTCTCTTGACAGCTGAGAGACAGGACTTCCTTTTTTGGGTCCCCACTGAGTCCCATGGTCTAGCTAAGTTATGCCTTCATCTCCCTGACAGGCAGATTTATTTGTTTATACATCCATCTTCCCCTCCTACTCTGTGTCTGTGCATTTCCATATCATTCCAGGTAGCCACTGATAAAGTTTGCTGTATTAAATTTATAAACGGGTGACAGAAGGCTGTGGAAGAGAGAGCTAACTGTGCCATTGATAAGACTTCATCACTTCACAGCATGCATGACCTCTCAACCACCACTGGCTGACTTAACCACATGGACTGGAAAATAACAGGAGAAAGAGATAAGAGGGTAACTGTACTGGGTAGACCCTAGCCATGTATATTTTCTCCCTCTAACCATTCTGAATAGGTTCTGAGGGAGAAGAAGCCAAGGTCATTGCTAACCACTACTCTTGTACTGCTGGGGGAGGGGAAATTGTAAAATGTGAGATGTGCAATTAGTTAGATGAGTGCAGAAAGACCATAAAAATTACTCATTGTCACGGGAAGGATTTATTCTGGCTCATTAAAATTAGCCTGCTTAGAGAACAGGTTTGCAAGGAATTGCATCAATTCTGCCTGGTTCTCCATGGGGGCTAAGCCTGGTCCTCTGTGTAAGCTCTTGCAAATGCCTTTGTGGAGGGAGGGGCCAGAGGGAAGGAGCAGGTAGTAGCTTTTAGGTTGGAGTAGCCATCCATGTTCTCTTCCTGCTCATCAATAAACCTTCTCATGTTTGGCCAGTTCTTTTTCCATTTCTTTCACAGAAGTCCCTTTTGATAATCTTGGAAAATGTGCCCTGCCTCCCACTGAGGCTACCTGGGAAAAGTGCTCAGAATGTGATAGTGACTTGGCTGTGGTCACTCAGCCTGTCAGAACAAGCCTCAAACTCTGGACTCTCCCACAGGCTTGGTTGGTTGTTTCTTACAAACTCCTTCCAGCTCTTTAAACTACCCAAGGAAGGGTCCTTAGTCACTTATTTTGTATGGCTCCTTGTTTTTTCAGCTGCTTGGAAGTAGCGATGCTGTATTATTTTGTTTGTCAGCAAGCCTGCACATATATGCATTTAATTATTTTGACTGCATTGCTCTGCATCTGGCTTTGAGTTAAACCACTTCTCAATTTTAGCCTAGGCCTACTGGCCCAGTGTGCAGCTGACTTGATATTGGACTCCAAAGGCTCCAGGCTGTGAACAAAGAAAGGAACAAGTAAAGGCAGATCCTCTGCTTTGGTCCTGGCCTCCCAGCAAATGGAATGATGTCAAAGAGTGAAAATGGGGGCCCCCAGTGATGCAGCACTTGCCTGACCTTTACTTCTGGTAAGTTCCTGGCTTCCTTCCCCACCTTGACATTTCTTCTGATAATACTCCCTGGGCAGGGAGATCTCCCACACTAGGGGATGCTCCCCATAGGTAGAGTAGGGTGGCTAGGAGCATCTGGGAAGCAATCGTCTAGCCAAATCTACCTCCTTGCAGCTGAAGAAACCCAGGGACACAGTGATAAAGGGGCACATTGCCCAGTATGACAAAGGCAGGGCTGGGACCAGAACCCAGGCCTTCTGATTTCCAGTCTGTGTTGGAACCAGTCAGGGCACATAAAGTTTGCAGCATTAAATTTATAAAAGGGTGACGGAAGGCTGTGGAAGAAAGAGCTAACTGTGCTATTTCTTAGATTTCTCAATTCTATGAGAATTGAGAATCAATTCTTATATTATCTAGAGAGTGTGCAATTGATCTGCGATGCTGTAAAGACCCTGATTACACCCTACTCTCGGTCTGGGGATAAGCAGCAATTCTGAGTCCCTGGAATCTAGATTCATTCATTTGTCCATTTACTTTTGCTTCCCTTCCTTCCTTCCTTCCAGCCTCGCACTCTGAACTGTTGAGAGGTAGTCTTTTACTTTTGTCTGTAACTCCTGCAGTGATGCTGAAAGTTCAGTTCTTTGCACCATCATCAGATATAAAACCACACGTAAGCAGCATCATAGTGCAGCTGAAAGTCACCAGAGTAGGAGACAGTAGCCTTGCTCCACACAGCTTGTCAGTGTCACCTTAAGCAAATTATTTATTGTCCATGTGCCTATACATTTTTTTTTTTGAGATGGAGTCTTGCTCTGTCACCCAGGCTGGAGTGTAGTGGCACCATCTTGGCTCACTGCAACCTCCACCTCCTGGTTTGAGCAATTCTCCTGCCTCAGCCTCCCAAGTAGCTGAGACTACAGGCACATGTCACCATGCCCGGCTAATTTTTTGTATTTTTAGTACAGTCAGGTTTCACTGTGTTAGCCAGGATGGTCTCCATCTCCTGATTTCGTGATCCAGCTGCCTCAGCCTCCCAAAGTGTTGGGATTATAGGCGGGAGCCACCGCGCCTGGCCAGCAGTCTCAGAGACTTTTAACTCTGCCTCTTAATCTCAATGGTCACCTTCCAACTCGAACATTCCCTCACTGCACTTGCCTTGTAATCCTAGGAGGACCTCAGTACTTCCATTCCTTCTCTTTCCTGACTGCACGCACTGGAAATCCAACCCTAAGTCAGTGCTCTAGACTCCTCCTCTGATCTTATTTCACCATTCTGGAGCAATCTTAAAACTGAACATGGGAACCACCAAATAGGATCTCCAAGCCCAGCCAGCTCCTCAGCCTGATGTGCTCTTCAAAGTTTCTGCCTGTCCTAGATGAGCTTCTCCTGCCATTCTCCTTAGCAATGCTGAAAGGCTGTCTCTTCCCCCAAGCACCCTACTCACTTCTCACCCCTCAACTTTAGAAGATACAGGTCATCATAGAGAAAAACATAAGATCATCAGGTTAGGTATGATTGTCTTTATCCCTTTAACCTTCATCTAAAATCTCTTCACAGCCACAGCCATCTTGACCACCCTTCTAGTATTTAATGACAATGTTTCCATCTTTTCATTCATAATGTCTGTGGCTCCCTATGCCAGTAACTCCTACCCTCCAGCCTCCTTAACAAACCTGCCTGTATCAGTCCCCCTCTTTCTGTTCCATTCATGCTGAGCATCCCTAATCTGAAAATCTAAAATAAAAAATACTGCAGAATTGAAAACTTTTTGAGTGCTGAGATTGCCACAAGTGGAAAATTCCACACATAGGTGCTTAATACAAACTTTATTTCATGAAAAGAATTATTTAAACTATTATATAAAATTACCTTCAGGTTTTGTGTATATGTAACATAAATAAATTTTGTGTTTAGACTTGGTCTAAGCTCTAACTGGTATATCTCCAAGATGTCTCATATGTATTTGCAAATATTCCAAAATCTGAGAAAAATCTGAAGCCTGAAACACTTCTGGTCCCTGGCATTTAGAATGAGAGATACCCAGGCAGTAGCTATTCCCTTCTCTAATTACAGATTCCCCTTATTCAAGTCTGAAACATGCTTAATTCTTTCCAATCTCAAAAACAAAAATAAAATATAACTTCTTTTTAACTTTAGTATTCCTTCCCTATCTTTCTCCTCGTCTCTCACAAGCTTCTTGAAATGTCAGTGTACATTTTCCCCTTTTAATTTCTCTTTAATCCAAGTTTGAGGGGTTTTCCCCTCTAGACTTTTATTTGCATTTTTTTCTTTGTTTTTTTTTTTAGAGTTGGGAAAGAACATGAAAGAGTAAAGAAAAATTGACTTTGAATCTACCTGCTCCTGCAGAAAAAACATATGATATCTGATTTTAAATATCCTTGAGGTCTACTCAAATGTTTTGAAGATGAAAGTCTGTGAAATAGACACAATGCTTTCAAACTCTGCTGTCTATATCAGTATCAGAGTGTATTGGTTTCCTAGGGCTGTCCTGACAAATCAGCACAAACTTGGCGATCTAAAACAACTGAAATGTATTATTTCAAAGTCCTGCTGTGCAGAAGGCCAAAATCAAGGTGTCTGCAGGATGGCATTCACACTGGATACTCCAGAGGAAAAGCTGTTCCTTGCCTTTTCCAACTTCTGCCTGCTGTCAGCATTCATTGTGGTGGCATCACTCCAGTTTCTTGCCTCTACCTTCACAGGACATTCTCTCCTTGTCTTCTCCTGTTCTGTCTCTCTCTCTCTCTTTTTAAATGAAGCCTGGCTCTGTCACTTAGGCTGGAGTGCAGTGGCACGATCTTGGCTCCTTGCAGCCTCCATCTCCTAGATTCAAGCCATTATCCTGCCTCAGCCTCCCGAGTAGCTGGGACTATGGTCACCCACCACCACACCTGGCTAATCTTTGTATTTTTAGTAGAGATGGAGTCTCACCATGTTGGCCAGGCTGGTCTCGAACTCCTGAACTCAAATGATCCACCCACATGGGCCTTGCAAAGCGCTGGGATTACAGACGTGAGCCACTGAGTTGGGCCCCTATTCTGTCTTTTATAAGGATACTTGTCACTGGACTTAGGGCCCACCTGGCCATCCTGAATGCTCTCATCTCAAGATCTTTCACTGAATTGTAGTTACAGGAAATTTTCCCATATAATTCACAGGGCCCAGGTATTAGAACTTGGAAATAGCATTTCAGGGGCCACCATTAAACTTACTATTTGAAGGATGAGCTAATGAAATGTGGTGATAAAATATTAAAATTTCATTTTAAAAATGCCAACACAGGTGCACTTAAAAATGCAAATCTTGGAATATAGGCACACTTTGTTCTATTGTGCTTCACTTTATTGCACTTTACAGATACCACAGTTTTTAGAAATTGGAGGTTTGTGGCAACCCTGTGTTGAGCAAGTTTCCAACAGCATGTGCTCACTTGGTGTCTCTGTATCACATTTTGGTTTATCTCACAATATTTCAGGGTTTTTTTTTCATTATTATTACACCTGTTCTGGTGATCTGTGACCAGTGATCTTTGGTGTTACTATTGTAATCATTTTGAGGCTCCACAGACCACACCCACATAAGATGGTAAATTTAACTGATAAATGTGTGTGTCCTGACTACTCCACTCTTTCTCCCTCTCCTCAGGGCTCCCTCTTCTCTGAGACACAGCAATATTGAAATTAGGCAAATTCATGACCCTACAATAGCCTCTAAGTGTTCACGTGAAAGAAAGAGTTGCACATCTCTCACTTTAAATCAAAAGCTAGGAACAATTAAGTTTAGTGAAGAAAGCATATTGAAAGCCAAGTTAAGCCAAGAGTTAGGCCCCTTTCATCAAATCATTAGCCAAGTTGTGAATGCAAAGGAAAATTTTTTAGAGGAAATTAAAAGTGCTACTCTAATGAATACATGAATGATAAAAAAGTGAAAAAGACTTACTGCCAATATAGACAAAGTTTAAATGGTTTGGATAGAAGATCAAACCAGCTGCCACATTCCCTTAAGAGCTAAAGCCTAATTCGGAATAAAGCCCTAACTCTCTTCAGTTCTGTGAAGGCTGAGAGAGGTGAGGAAGTTGTAGAAGAAAAGTTTAAAGCTGGCAGAGGTTGATTCATGAGGTTTAAGGAAAGTAGCGGTTTCTGCAACATACAAATGCAAAGTGAAGCAGCAAGTGCTGGCATAGAAGCTACAGCAAGTCACCCAGAAAATCTAGCTAAGATCATTGATGAAGGTGGCTACACTAAACTACTGATTTTCAATGTAGACAAAACATCCTTAAATTGAAAGAAAATGCCATGTAGGGCTTTCATAGAAAAAGAGAAGTTGTTCCTGGTTTCCAAATTTCAAAGGACAAGCTGACTCTGTTGTTAGGAGCTAAGGCAGCTGGTAACTCTAAGTTGAAGCCAATCGTTTACCATTCTGAAAATGTCAAGGCCCCTAAGAATTATGTTAAATCTACTCTGCCTGTACCCTCCAAATAGAGCAGTAAAGCCTGGATGATAACACATCTGTTTACAGCATGGTTTACTGAATATTTAAAGCTCCCTATTGAGACCTACTGCTTAGAAAAAAAGATTCAAAATATTACTGCTCAGTGACAGTGCACCTAAGAGCTCTGATGGAGGTGTACAAAGAGATTAACATTGTTTTCATACCTACTGTTACAATATTCATATTGAAGCCCATAGATTAAGAAGTAATTTTGACTTACAGGTCTTATTATTTCAGAAATATATTTCAAAGGACTATAGCTATGGCTGTATCTGTGACTATAGCTACCACAGATAGTGATTTCTCTGATGGATTTGGGCAAAGTAAAGAGCCTTCTACAAATAATTCACCATTTTAGACACCATGAAGAACTTATGATTCATAAGAAGAGGTGAAAATATCAACATTGACAGGAGTTTGGAAGAAGTTGGCTCCAGCCCTACTGGATGACTTTGAGGAGTTCGAAACTTCCGTGGAGGAAGTAACTGCAGATGTGGTGGAAACAGCAAGAGAACTAGAATTAGAAGGAGAGCCTGGCTGGACACAATGGTTCATACCTGTAATCCTAGTGCTTTGGGAGACTGAGGTGGGAGGATTCTTGAGGCAAGGAGTTTGAAACCAGCCTAGGCAACACAGGAAAACCCTGTGTCTACAAAAGATAAATAAATAAAAATTAGCCAAGCAGGTTGTTGCTATGCACCTGTAGTCCCAGCTACTTGGGAGGCTGAGGCAGAAGGATCATTTGAGATTTGAGCCCAGGAGTTTGTGATTACAGTGAGCCATATCCCACCACAGCCACACTACTCCAGCCTGGGTGATGAAGGGAGACCCTGTTTCTTTAAAAAAAAAAAGGGTGGGGGGTGGGGTATGAAGATGTGACTGAATTGCTGCAATCTCATGATAAAACCTGAACAGAGAAGGAGTTGTTTCCTTTGGCTGAGAAAAGAAAGTGCTTTCTTGACATGGATTCTGCTCCTGGTGAAGATGTTAGGAATGTTGTTGAAATGACAGAAAACAATTTAGAATATTACATACACTTAGTTGATAAGGCCGTGTCAGAATTTGAGAGGATTAACTCGATTTTGAAGGAAGTTCTACCATGGGTAAAATACTATCAAACAGCATTTTGCATGCTGGAGAGAAATCTTTTGTGAAAGGGTCCATCAATGAGGCAATCTTCATTGTTGTCTTATTTTAAGAAGTTACCACAGCTACCTCAGTCTTCATCAACAACCATACTGATCAATCAGCAGCCATCAACATCAAGGTAAGACCCTCCACCAGCAAAAAGATTATGGCTCACTGAAGGCTCAGATGATCATTAGTATTTTTTAGCAATGAAGTATTTTTAAGGTATATTCAATGTTTTGTAGACACATGCTATTGCACAACTAGTAGACTATAATATAGTATAAAATAACTTTTATATGCCCTGGGAAATAAATAATTCATATGACTCAGTTTATGATATTCCTTTTATCGTAGTGGTCAGGAACCAAGCTGGAAATGTCTCTGAGGTATGCCCGTATAACTATTAAATGTGAGTTGTAATTCAAACATTATTTGAATTCAAAGGATAAAGAGCTAAAACTGAAGGAAGAAGCTGTGTATTTAGGAGTACTCGATATGCCAGTTCTAAGCTGTGCTGTATTGATTTCCTATTTTGGCATATTTTTCCTGTTGATTACGAATATTTGCTATTATATGCCTCCTTGGTATCAATTTCCTCTATTTTATCCCATTTGGTAACAGCACTAAATTTCTGTGATCCTGCTACGTATATGAAGCAGGCTTTCCTTAGCCAAAGTGATTGGTTCAGGGATAAACATATGACCCAATCTCAGTGGATGGGATTTTTGCCAGGATTTCTGAGAGAGGCAGGGAAATTTCTCCTCCAGATTTGTACCTGAGATAATCTGAGGTTGAAATCAACACAACAGGGAGCAGAACAAAGCCTGCCAGCATCATTTAAGCCTCTATGATAAGTCGTTTTTGAAGCATACAGTTTTGTTATATAAGCCCACAGATTCCCTTTGTTGTTTAAGCAAATTGACATTGGATTTTCGTTACTTGCAATCAAAAGAGTCCTACTTGATACATCATTCTTTCCAAACACAACAAATGTATACTAAGCGATTCACGTATTTTAGAAATAATTTTGTACTGTTAAGTGGTTTTTGGTATATTCACAGAGTCGTACACTAATTCTAGCATATTTTCATCATCACAAAATGAGTCCCTATACTCATCAACATTCACTCCCCACTCTGCTCTGCATCCAGATCCTGATGACCACTCTCTGTCTCCATGGACTTGCCTATCCTAGACACTTCATATAAATAGAATCAATCACTGTGTGGTCTTTTGTGTCTGGCTTCTTCACTTGGCACAATACCTTCAAGTTTCCTTTATGTATCACGTATCAGTACTTTATTCCTGCTATTACTGAAAAATATTTTATTGTGTGGATACAGTACATTTTGTTTATCCATTCCTCAGCTGATGGACATTGAAGTTATTTCTACTTTTCAGCTATTATAAATAATGCTGTTATGAATATTTGTATACAAGTTTTTGTGTGGACACATGTTTTCATTTCTGTTAGGTATATATCTAGAAGTGGAATTTCTAAATCATATGGTAATTCTATGTTTAATCTTTGAAAGAACTGCCAAACACATCTTAAAACTGGCTGTACCATTTTACAATCATGCCAGAAATATATGAGGCCTCTAGTTTTTCAACATCCTTACCAAACATTGGTTATTATATCTCTTTTGGATTAAAGTCTTCCTAGAATATGTGAACTGATGTGTCATTGTGGTTATATTTGCATTTCCTTAATGACTAAGGATGTGGAATATCTTTACATGTTCATTTTGGCCACTTATATGTCTTTTGGAGAAATGACTATTTAAATCTTTTGCCCATTAAAAAACATTTATTGGGGGTGGGGCTCAAAAAAAAAGCAAAAAAAAAAGCAAAAACATTTATCATTTTGTTTTTGATTTGCAAGAGCTCTTCATACGCTCTGGATATGAGTCTGTTAGCAGACATATAACAGGCAAATATTTTTTCTCAATCTGTGGGTTACCCTTTCACTTTTTTTGGTAGTGTCCCTTGAAGTACGAAAGTTTTTAATTTTGATGAAGATCAATATATCTATATTTTTTTCCTTTTGTTGCTTGTGCTTTGGTGTCATATCTGAAAAACCATTCAAAGCCCAATTCCAGGTCATAAAAATGTATTCATTTGTTTTCTTTCAAGAGTTTTAATTAGCTCTTACATTTATAATTACAGTCTACTTTGAGTATGGTGCAAGGAAGGAGTTCAAGTTCATTATTTTGCATGTTTATATCTAGTTACTCTGGCACCATATTTTGAAAAGACTATTATTTCCCCATTGAATTGTCTTGGCACTTTCATTGAAGAGTAATTGATTATAGATATACAGGTTTATTTCTGGGCTTTCAATTCTATTCCACTGATGCTAATATTACACCATCTTGATCATTGTTGCTTTTTGGTAAGTATTAAAACTAGGCCATGCAAGTCCACCAACTTTGCTCTTTCGAAAATTGTTTCAGCTATTCAAGTTTCCTTGAATTTTTATAGGAATTTCAGAATCAGCTTGTCAACTTCTGCAAAAAAAATAAATAAATAAAATAGAAGGCAGATGGCATTTTGATTTAGACTGTACTGAATCTATAGGCCAACTTGGGGAATATTGCCATTTTAACAACATTAAATTTTCTGGTCCATGAACATGGGTCATATATTTCCATTTATTTAGGTTTTTGAAATTTCTTTCAACAATGTTTTGTATTTTTCAGTGAACAAGTCTTGCTTATGTTTTGTTAAATGCATTTCTAATTATTTTATCCTCTTTGATGCTATTATAAATAGAATTGTTTCCTTAATTTTATTTTTGATTGTTCATTGCTAATGTGTAGAAATCCAATTGATTTTTGTATATTGATTTTGCATTCTGAAACCTTGATGAACCCAGTGGTTATATTTTTTTGTGTATTCCTTAGGCTTTTTCAATATTCAAGATCATGTGATCTGAAAATAGAGATAATTTTACTTTTCCCAATATGGATGTATTTTATTTATTTTTCTTGCCTAACTTCTCTGACCAGAGCCTCTGGTACAATGTTGAATGTAATTGGTAATAACAGGCATCTTTTTTTGGTATTTGATCTCAGGGAAAATATTTCATGTTTTACCATTAAATATAATGGTAGCTCTGGAATTTTGTATATGACTTTTATTTGATTAAGGAAGTTCCCTTTTAGTCTTAACTTGTTGTGTGTTTTATCATGAAAGGGTGTTGTATTTTGCAACAAGTAATCATGTGTTTTTTGTCCTTTAACCTATTAATAGGATTTATTATACTGATTGATTTTCATATATTAAATCAACCTTGCATTCTTGGGATAAATCCTATTTAGTTATGATGCATAATCCTTTTTATACATTATGTGTTTATTTTCCTAGCATTTTAGTGAGGATTCTTTTAATTTATATTTATAAAGAAAATTCATCTTTTACTTTCTTGTGTGATATCTTTGTCTGGATTTGGTATCAGGACAATATTAGCTGTGTATCATCAATCAGGAAGCATTTCCTCATTCTCTCTACTTTTCTTCTGAGTGTGTGAAGGGTTGATGTTAATTTATCTTTACATGTTTGATAGAATTTACCAGTAAAGCCACTTAGGTCTGGATTTTTTAATGGGAAGTTTTAAAATTATTAATTCTATCTGTTTTCTTGTTATAGGTCTATTCAGATTTTCTATTTTCTTTTGAGTCAGTTTTGGTAGTTTATATTTTTCTAGAAATGTGTCTGTTTTGTTATGGTTTTTTTTTGGCATACTACTGATAGCAGTATAGTATTATTTATTTCTGTTAGTTTGGAAGTGATGTTCACTCTTTGTCTTTCATTACTGGTTTTTGTATTTGAGTGATCTATTTACCTTGCCCCCTCTCTCCTTCCTTCCTTCCTTCCTTTCTTCCTTTCTTCCTTCCTCCCTTCCTTCTTTTGTTCATTCATTCTTTTTTCTCTTTCTCCCTCCCTTTCTTCCTCCTTCTCTCCCTCCCTCCCTTCCCTCCCTCTCTCCTTCTTTTTTTCTTGCTTTCTAGCTAGATAAAGGTGTGTCAAGTTTTAAAATCTTTTCAAATAAATGACTTTAAGTTTCATTTACTTTCTCTGTTATTTCCATTTTCTATTTCATGCATTTGTTCTTAAATTTCTATTATTCCTTCCTTCTGCTCATTTTATATTTCATTCACTGTGCTTTTTCTAAGTTTTCAAGGTAAAAGTTTAGCATGTTGATTTCAGATATTTGCTCTTTATTGCTTTAGCTACATTCTGTAAATTTTGTCATGTTTTAAAGCTGTTTTCAGTCAACTTATTTGCTTTGCACTTTTTCTTTGACCCTATATTAGTTTACCAGGGCTACCACAACAAAATACCACATACTGGGTGGCTTGAACAGCAGAATTTTAATTTTCCACAGTTCTGGAGGCTAGAAGCCCAAGGTCAAGGTGCTCTCAATGATTTCTGGTGAGAGAATGTCTTCCTGACTTGCAGACATGACCTCTTCTTTGTGCTCATGTGGAGAGAGAGAGAGAGTTCTGTTGTCTCTTCCTCTTTTATAAACACTCCAGTCATATCAGATGAAGGTCCCACCTTTATGACCACAATTAACTTTAATTATCTCCTGGAAAATTATTTTTTCCAAATACAGTTACTTTGGGTGTTGGAGCTACAACACATAAAATTTTGGGAACAGAATTGAGTCCATAAAAAGACTTACTGGTTATTTAAGATGTGTTATTTAATTTCCATTTATTTGTGACTTTATGAAATTTCCTTATTTTTCTGAACACTTTTAAATTTACTAAAGCTTATTTTATGGACTAATAAATGTTTTATCCTGGAGAATGTTCTATATGCACTTGGGAAGATTGTGTATTATGCTGTTGTTAGGTATGGTGTTTTATAGATGAATTGGTTTACACTATTGTTGAAGTGTTATATTTTCTTAATTGTCTTCTGCCTAGCTGTTCAATCTATTATTGAAAGTGGAGTATTGAACTCTACCCATTATCATTGCATTGTCAATTTCTCCCTTCATTTCTGACAGATTTTGCTTCATTTTGGGCTCCGTTGTTTGGTGTATATATGTTTATAATTGTTATTTCTTCCTGCTTAATTAATCTTCATTATTGTTATAAAATATCTTTCATTGTCTCTAGTAGCAACTTTTATCTTAAATTCTATTTTTGTCATATGAACATAGCCAGTCCAGTTTTCTTCTGGTTATTGATTGCCTGATATATCATTTCTACCTTTTTACTCTCAAACTGTTTGTGTCTTTGAATCTGAGGTGTTTACCTGTAGGCACCATATAGTTATATAATTTCTTTAAAACATGCATTTTGTCACTTTCTTGTTATTAAGTATTTAGTTTATTTACATTAAATCTACTATTAAGATAAAATTTGTACCTGTCATTTTGCTCTTTGTATTCTGAATGTCCTGTGTCCTTTTGTTCTTTATTCCTCCATCACTCCCTTTTTTGTGTTAAATAGATATTTTCTAATGTGCAATTTTAATTTCTTTGTTTCTTTTAGAATTTATTTTTGAGTTATTTTCTTGGATGCTCTGTGGATTATAATTAACATCTTCGGTTATAAAAATCTGGAACATCATCTTAATTTTAATAGTTACAACCTCCCCCTTATGCTGTTTTTGTCATAATGACATCTTTGTGTATTGTGTGTTCATCAACAGATTTGTAAGTATCATTTTATATAGTGTTTTTATCAGATAGTAGAAAAAGGAGTTATAAATAAAAAATACATTTATACACTGTTTTATATTTACCTTATGAAGTTACCTTTACAAGTGCTCTTTATTTCTTTTTCTTGACTTTGGTCGCTATCTAATTTTTGTTTTTTTTTTTTCAGTCTGAAGGACTCTAGTATTTCTGCTAGTAATGAATTCACTGTTTTTGTATATCTGGGATTGTCTTAATTGTTCCTCTATTTCTGGAGGATTTTTTTTTGAATATTCAAATCTTGGTTCACAGTCTCTTACTTTCAATATTTCGAATATATCATTTCACTGCCTTCTGACCCTTGTGTCTTCTGACAAAAAGTCAGTTGTTTATCTTACTGAAGGTCCATTGTACACGGTAAGTCACTTTTTTCTTGCTTTTTCTTTGTTTTGTCTTTCAACAGTTTGACTATGATAGGTCTAGTTTTCGAGCTCTTTGATTTTTTCTTACTTGAAGTTTGTCGAGAATTCCAATTTCAGGTATATAGATCAATTTTTCATTGAATTTGAGAAAATTTTGACCATTACACTCCTTTCTTCCTCTCATCTCCTTTCACTGCTCTTAACATGTGTATGTTGATGGTGTCCCTCAGGTCTCTGAGGCTCTGTTAACTTCAAGTTCACCAATTCTTCATTCTGCCAAATCAAACTTGCTGTTTAGCTTCTTTATTAATTTTTAAATTTCACTAGCCTTTCAACTTCAAAATCTCTATATAGTTGTCTCTGTATGCACATGTATGTGTGTATGTATTTAAAAATGTTTTCCGTTGGGAGGCTGAGGCGGGTGGATCACGAGGTCAAGAGATCGAGACCATCCTGGTCAATATGGTGAAACCCCATCTCTACTAAACATATGAAAAATTAGCCGAGCATGGTGGCGCGTGCCTGTAATCCCAGCTACTCAGGAGGCTGAGGCAGGAGAATTGCTTGAACCCAGGAGGCAGAGGTTGCGGTGAGCCGAGATCGTGCCATTGCACTCCAGCCTGGGTAACAAGAGCGAAACTCCATCTCAGAAAAAAAAATTGTTTTCTGTGTCTTTATTCTTTATTGGTATTCTTTATTTGGTAAGACACTGCTCTCATACTTTTGTTCTTTAGAATAGTTTCCTTTAGTTCTTTAAACATACGTACAGTAGCTGATTTTAATCAGAAACTATTTCTGTTGAATGCCTTTTCCCTGTATGTGGGTGATACTTTCCTATTTCTTTGCATGTCTCATCATTTTTGTTGAAAACTAAAAATTTTAAATAATAGAATGTGGTAGCTTTGGAAATCAAGTTCCCATCCTCTCTGAATTATGTTATTCTTTATGTTTTTTTGTTACTTTCTTTGCTTAGTGTTTCTCTTGCACTATTTCTGTAAATTCTATATTTTTGTTGAATGTGGCTATTGAAGTCTCTATTGGTTAGTTTTGTGGTCAGCTGGTAATTAAACAAAGTAATCCCTAAATACCTTTAATCAATGAATCTTTCAGCTTTCATTGTGTGTTGGGGGGTGGATTCTGTGCTTTGGTAGTTCACTACTCTGCCTTAGCATTCACCAGTTGCTTGTACAGAGCCACAGTGTCAGCCAGAAATGAGAAATTAGGGCCTTCTCAAGTTGGCATCTGCATAACTCTGTACATGAGTGTGGCATTTAATTCTAGAACTCATCAGTACTTTTTAATCCCCCCTATAAAGATCTAATTCCGCAGAATTTCCTTTGAAGCTTTTTCGTAAACCTCTTTGCCTCATCTTATAAGAGCTCTAATGTTAAAAAATTGTCATTGATTCTTTATTTCAAAAAACACTCTGGGGATAGGGCTGTTAGTCCTGAGCCAGGTAAAGTAAAAATAAGACCTGTGAATGTGGCTTTTTGAGAAAACCACCAGACAGGTCAAATAGGGACAATTGTCTAAGTATGGGCTTTGGAGGCAGCTCCAAGCCCATTATACTCCTTTTTCTCAGCAGCAGCTGCCAGGCCGCTGGTCTTCACAGCCACCATGACTGGGAAGCTGTTTGTTTTCAAGACTACCACAATCCTAGTGAGAGGGGATGAAAACAGGGCAGAAATTTCCAGAGTTTAAAAAAATTGACTTTCATCATTTTGGAAGTGTTCTCATTCCTTTTATGGAGGAGCATATTTTCAGAGGTCCTTACCCCAACATTACAGAAGTGTTTTCTGAACTCATCTACTCTTCATTGCAGAGGATCACATTGGGTGTTGTTATTTTCCCGTTTACTTATGTACAGAAGCTGGTAATGGACTCTACCGTCAAATGTAACCCTTTTAAATCACCTCCTGCCCCTTTTCCATCTGATTCTGATATAATGGCAAACCTTCTTCTTTGTTTTCTTCTCCTTCCCATGTGGGGACACTCTATTTTTCACTTAAATGTTCCTGAAAAGTGAAGGTCCATCTTGACTTAACTGAATTATGCCTTCTTAAACCAATAGTCCATGGAATGGAGACACACAATTCCTGGCTAGCATTCTACACAGCCATTGCTATCATTGCAAGACCCAGGTAATATGACAAGGGTGTCATCTTTGTTTTAAAACTTTGTGCGTTAATATGGGTAATAAGAATAAAAACAAAAACTAAATTTCTATAGCAACTTAATTCTAGGTAGTGGCATCCTGCTGCTTACCAGTCTCTAGCCTCTTGATCAAGTTACACTGTTAGCTTTAGATTGTTTATAGCATATCATAATAATTGTAATAATAAACTCTCACTTGTAGTGAGGAGCAAATAACAAGGAATGTATGAAACATTTATAATGAAGTGCTGCAAAACCTTTTATAATTCAGTGTGAAACTGATTAACCACTTTATGTGCTTGGAGGTGTTAGAACTCAGGATTATTCACTGCTTTGTCCAACACCTAGTAGGAATGGGTGACAAACCAGGAGTATTAGAAAGCAACTTTTGTGTTCTACAGTGAAAGTGTGTTCCTCCTTAAATTTCGCCTTACCCTAGTCTTAGCCCTGTTATTCATTTTATCCTCCCCCATCTCTTCCTCAAATACTGACATTTTTGTTTGTTGGTTTTTTACAAGTGTGGGTAGTGAAGGCCAGATGCAGACAATTTAGGCAGTTCGGTGGCTCTAGATTGCAATATGCCCCAACAGACTCAGGGCAGAGATTACCAGCCATCTTATCAGTACCTCCTACTTATCTCGCTGGTCCTGGCTGCTGTGGTAAAAGAAAGACATGGAGTGCTTGGGGGAGAAGTTCTGCTGGGGAGGGATTCACTTGCTAGAGCAGGGTCCCTGTGTCAAAGGAGTGCCTACAGGGAATTCAGCCCCATGGAACCACAGGTATGTACAAACAAGGAAAAAAGAAATCAGTGAATGTCTGATCTGTGCCTGGGCTTGTGGAAAAGGATTGTGTTTCCTTTCTTTTTGTCTATTCATAGATTCTCAGACCACTAATTCCTTTAATCAATAGCAAAGATTTGTACCAGGTGTCTCAGAAATGCCAGCATTTGCTTGTCAGGTTAATGCCATTAATCCTCTCTTCAGCAAGACTGCTCAGGGGCTCTAAGCAGAACTTACTTGGGGGCTGGCTGCTCTAGGGCAGTCAGAATTGTGCGACCAGGTTTTGAGGAAGGCCAGTGGCAACTTCTATTTTACTAGTTCTTGCTTATTTATATAGCACTTCCCAGTTTACAAAGCACTATCACTGCTTTTTTATTTTTTTTATTTTTATTCTAGCAGCCAGGCAGGCAGGCAGGGCAGAGGTTACCACATTTCAGACTCTAAGAGAAATGCTGCAAATTAAGATATGCACAACCTTGATTGTAAGAGACAACCTGACTTCAGTGACATGAAAATGTGATGATAAAAATATTTGTGTATGTGTGTGTATGTGTGTGTGTGTGTGTGTGTGTGTGTGTGTATCTTGGAACCAATGGAATTTAGTTCCATGCCTACTTAATGGGCAAGAAACCCCTCAAGGTCCAGATAAGTGCCAAAGCCAAGTTCTTACTTCACTGGTTCCTAGTCTTCTGGTTCCCAGCTCCGTGCAATTCTTAATATAAAGTTTGTAGCACAGTACTTAAGAAAACTTGGGCAAATCATATACCTATTCCGGTCTTTACTTCTTTTATTTGTAAAATTAGGATATGAATATTTGGTTTTACTGCCCAAGAGGATTATTATGATGTTCAAATGAGAAGATGCATGAATCTCTTTTTTTTAAATTAATTAAGAAATTTACGGAGTGTCTCTTATGTGACAAGCACCGTGCCAAGTTCAAAGAGTTGAATGGAGTAGCATATGACCCCTTCCTTTATGAAGATTCAAATATAGCACTTGGTGATACTATTATGAAGCATCGTTGTTGCTATTGCTATTGTCAGAGATGCTGACAGCAAAACCCTTGAAAGGAAGAGCTTAATGGGGCTGACAATGGGGGAGCAGAGAGTGGTGTCCCACCTTCGCCCAAGATGAACCTCTAAATATGGTGGCTGGAATATTCCCAGGCTTAATAGAAACACTTAAGCTTTTAAAATTGGAATTTGATCCCCAATCTACCACCCTAGTCCTCTCACGCGGTGTGACTTTCTATTCCTCTTTCAGCCCCTTGAACTTGCCATGAGCATTCTCATCTGTGTATCTTATTCCCATCTTTTCATCTTCTTGACTCTATTTGGCAAAATTCTGCAGATCCTTAAGCCCCAGGTTTTCTGAATACTCTTCTAATCATCTCAGACCACAGTGATTTTCTTCCCCTCAATTCCGCAGCATGTTCTTGCAGCCCTCGTCATTTAGCATTTATTTTTTTCACTTTTACTGACTGAACATAATGTTGTACATGCCTTGTCTTCCTAAATAGGGAAGGGGCCCTATTCTACTCATCTCTCCTTCAGGGTCTAATATTCATATATTGATGAATTTATTGTTACTGAGCCTTCCCTCATTTTAAGCTGCCTCACCATCCTCACCCATGAATTATGTATTGCATAAGTGAAAGTAGCATTTTACAGCATGAAAAGCAAAATTCTATGCAGTAAGACCAAAGGTAGAAGCTGGTGTAGCACCTCATCTAAAAATGCCCTCCACGCTGAGAGCTGAGGCCAAGTGACAAATGGACTTCCTGAGTGTGTGTGATGTCCCCCACACCACTCTCTTTTTGTCGTAGTTTTCCAGAACATGCCCTGTCCTCTGTATCTCCCAACCTGCTTACTTGTCTTGATAGCACTCACCACCACCTAGGGCCACCATAGTCCATGTGAAGGCACCACCTGGGCATGTGTAGCCTGTGTAGCCATGTGTGGTAATCCATCTTTAGTTGACATATCAGGCATCTGTTGCTTGATGTGTTCATTGTCTGTCTCTCACCACTAGAATCTAGGCTTTGTTATAAAGATCCTAGCGGTGTTGTTATTGTTGCTTTTCACTGTATTCCTAGTGCCTAGAACAAAGCTTGGTATGTAGTAGATATTCAATAATATTTCTTAAATGGATGGATGAGTAGATGGACAGGACCTAAGACTATTTTTCCTCCTCATGCCTATAACATGGCTCCTCCTCCTCATACCTAATAACATGGCATTGCTCTTTTCTTTACACATATTGTTAAAGAATAGACAGCAGTGTTCTAACAACTGCTTTCATGGATTCATACCATGTCAGAGCTTGTAGGACATTAGTAATCATCTTATGCAAACTTATTTACATGGACAGAAACTAAGGCCATGAGGGGTCCTGTGGTTTTTCCTACATCACCTCACAAGTTCATAAACTAGTGGGAAAGCTACCCGAATCCAGATGGTCTGATGTTCAGCCCAGTACTCTTCCAACCTACATTATTGACACTGCCCACTTGAGTGATGGAAGATTTATTCCCTCTAAGGTACAAAAAAGACTCATACTTTCAATTAGAGCTTTTTTTTTAGTCATACAGTTGCAATTAATGTTTATGGTCCAGAATGGCTTTTAATCTGGACCAAAGCCATACTCAGGCTATTTTCCTAACGTAGACCTACTAGTAATAAACATTGATCCACATACAAGAAAACTCCATGGTATCAGGATCCTCTTATTGAGCAATCAGAAGACTGACAAATGATCCTTTCTTGGTGGAGGTATCCAAAATATTATGAACACTCCAGGCATTATATAAGTCAGTGCATACAAAGGACCCACCAGCCAGGTAACTGTTCTGACAACCTGTCTTAGGCCCAGTAAGTCCTGATGACTCATCACAGAAGAGTAAAGTCCCAGGCGAATTCAAATCCATCAAGTCTTTATTGAGGGCTACTATGTGTCTAACACTAGGTTTCGATTTAGTTGTAGCTTTTTTCGTTCATGATCCCAAAAGTTGGAAAGTTCTTTCTTTGATTTAACTTTAATTCTTCTCATGGTCATTTACGTGTTTCCTTTCTTTGTACTCAGCTATGAGAGGAGAGTAGATTTCATAATCAGAATGATACTACTGGAAGTGAACTTTGAAATCATTAAATTTCACCTCCATGTTTTAAAGATTAGGAAATAGAGAAGAAGGTCAAACAGCTAGTCTGAAACTGGGAGCTCCTACACCACCCACTGTGTCACTCCCTTGGTCAGTAAGAACCTGCTCCAACCTGCTGCCACCCACATTCCCATGACCTCCAAAGAGAAAAGCTTTACCAGTCCTCTCTGGGAGTGGTCCAAATACAAAATTCCCTAAATGGGTTATCCTGGGGGAAAAAAGCCTTTATCTTTAAAGAGAGGAATTGATTAGATTTACCGTTCCTGATATACCATTGATGATTACGACCTTCTCTTTGTTTCCAAATCTATTATTCTCAGTGCAAAAGGGCACACGCACCTGAGAATCTGACCTCCTATTTCTTGTGGCCTTTGACATGACCCATGAGCTGAGTAGATTGCCTTCTCAGCTCCCTATTGGAGCAGCTGCAAGCACAGCCTTTTATGGCCTTGATGGGTGCACATGTTTACTCATGGCTCTAGGCAATCTTTCTTCCACCTCTCAGCTCCAAAGCTGTCCTTCTTTAACCTGGCTACCTGGAATGCATGTGCCTGAGCCTTGAATTCTATGGCCTTCTCTGATATGTTAACTGCAGGCAAAACCACAAGAAGTATTTCCCACAGTAAACCCACTTCAAACACACATACCTAGCTAATGCCCACCAGGACTGGGGTTGGGAGGAATATACAGACCTGATCAGAACTCACATGCCATGAATTTTTTTTTCTCTACTTTTACCTAGGACACTGGCTGGGGCAATGACTCTTTTTATCTCAAGACAGTTTACTGAGATCAAGTTATTTTTTGGTTCACCCAACCTTTTTCCTTCTTTCCATTTTGGCTCTCATTGCTCCGTGTTGATCAGTATGTAATAGGAAGCAGAATGTGCTTGCACATTGGAAACATTAAAACATGCCACCCATTTAGTGTGGAAATTTGCCTTGGAGCAGAGACCAGGCTTTCCCAGGTTCCTGGTACAGGACATGCACATTCAACGCTCCCTAGACCAGAACTTGACCTGCAGGATCTGTGAGTCTTCTAGGTTAGCTGAGGATAAGCTGTGCCAGGAAGATAGCTTTCCCCAGCTTTCTTCAAAAGTTCTAAAGATGAAGCTTTCAGGCAGCTCTGCTGTTCTGCTGTAAGAACTTGGAGAGATAGAGATAGCATGGGGAGAAATGCCAGATATAGGTGATGGGGAGGAAGGCAGCACATCACACTGCCATGTGTGTACCTATGCAACAATCTTGCATGTTCTTCACATGTACCCCAAAACCTAAAATGCAATTTAAAAAAACTGGAAAAAAAAGATATTCATGCCCCTACTGAGAGAACTTTGGCACTGGAAGTTATCCTACTGATAAGGAAGCTGAGACCCATGAAGAGTAAGTGATGCGGCTCCCTCAGCAAGGTGAGGACCTAGGACAAAGGACTGACTCCTTTTCAAGGCTCCATCCTGCAGGCAGGAATTTGGAAGGTAAGGAGCTGGCCTACAACACTGAGTTCACATCAGAGGCCCTAGTGGGGATCCTGAACTACATCACTCAGGAGCCCACTCTTCTTGGTTTCCTTTCCTTTGGACTTACTCTACTTCCTCTCCAAAAATATCCATTTTTCTCTTAGGCAAATAAATCTTCTCTCATGGTCTCTGTGGCTGAAAAGTCACTTAGAAAGTCACCTACAATTCAATTCTCCATCTCTAGCCAAGGCCACAGTTTATCCAGTAATCATCCTCCTCATGATTCAAACGTGTTAAGAGAATAGTGTTGTTACAGGGAACCCATTCCTTGAAAGAGTTATATCATCTGACTTTGATTTCAGAAGCACAGGGAGGATAAAAAGACAAGTCACCCAATTAAAATATTGGCACAGGATTTGATTAGACATTTCTCTAAAGAAGTTCTACAAATGGCCAATAGCGCATGAAAAGACACTCAACAACAGTAGCCATTAGAAAAATGTAAATCGAAAGCCCAAAGAGATACCACTTCATACCAAAAATGGCTATAGCAACAACAAAAAGTAGAACATAACAAGTATTGGCAAGGATGTGGAGATATTGGAACCCTCATACATTTTCAAAAGTATCGTAAAATAATGTAACCAGTTAGGAAAACGGTTTGGCAGTTTCTCAAAAGATTAAACATACAGTTACCGAAAAACCTGGCAGTCATGGCCGGGCGCGGTGGCTCACGCCTGTAATCCCAGCACTTTGGGAGGCCGAGGGGGGCAGATCACGAGGTCAAGAGATTGAGACCATCCTGGCCAACATGGTGAAACCCCGTCTCTACTAAAAATACAAAAAAATTAGCTGGGCGTGGTGGTGCATGCCTGTAGTCCCAGCTGTCAGGCTGGTAGCCTCACCCAAAAGGTTCCCTGATGCCCCCACTTCCTTTTCCCCACCTTCCCGCTGCTGTGTGCTCCGCCCAGGAACTCTCCAAGTCAACCACGCCCCAGCTAATGCAATCCTAGCCAGCTCTTGCACCGTAGGACTCGCCCAGCCACCCAATAGCCAACGACCGCCTGCCCCCGTTCCCTTCCGGTCCTCTCAGGGCCAATCAGAGTGCCTTGCCATTGCTCAACCCCCTATGCCATAAAAACCCCACACTCCGGGAAGTAGGTGCAACTTCTCCGGCCCTTTGTGTCGGACTGCAGAACCTCGGCCAGGAGTTGATTAAATTTCTTTATTTCAATAACTGGCCTCAGTTGCCTCATTCGAACCTCGGTTGCTTCATTCAAACCTTACACTGGCTACTCAGGAGGCTGAGGCAGGAGAATTGCTTGAACCCGGGAGGTGGAGGTTGCAGTGAGCCGAGGTCGTGCCACTGCACTCCAGCTGGTGCCTGGTGTCAGAGTGAGACTCTGTCTCAAAAAAAAAAAAAAAAAAAAAGCATGGCAGTCGCACTCCCAGGTATACATAGATAAATGAAAACATATGTCCTTACAAACATTTATACATAAAAGTTCAGAGCAGTATCATTTATTATAGCCAAAAAGTGGAAACAACTCATATGTCCATCAACTGATGAATGAATAAACAAAATGTAGAATAGGTATAAATGGAATATTATTTAATCCTAAAAAAGAATGCAGCACTAACACATATTTCAATATAAATGAATCTGGAAACACAAGTGAAAGAAGTTTCTCACAAAAGGACATACACTGTATGGTTCCACTTATAAAAAATGTCTAGAATAGGCAAGTTTATAGAGATAGAGAGTAGACTGGTGATTGTCCAGGGCTGAGTGGAATGGGCAATGGAGAGAGACTGCTAATGGGTGCAGGATTTCTTTCTGAGGTGATCAAAATTAGATAGTGGTGATGCCTGTATGACTCTGTGAATATACTAAAGTCCACCGAATTGTACACTTTAAGAGAGTGAATTTTATGGTATATGAATTATAGCTCAATAAAGCTATTATTTTTATTTATTATTTTTTATTATACTTTAAGTTCTGGGGTACATGTGCAGAATGTGCAGGTTTGTTACATAGGTATGCATGTGCCATGATGGTTTGCTGTACCCATCAACCCGTCATCTACATTACACATTTCTACTAATGCTATCCCTCCCCTTGCCCCCCAGCCCCCAACAGGCCCCTGTGTGTGATATTCCCCTCCCTGTGTCCACGAGTTCTCATTATTCAACCCCCACTTATGAGTGAGAACATGCAGTGTTTGGTTTTCAGTTCTTGTGTCTGCTGAAAATGATGGTTTCCAGCCTTTTCCATGTCCCTGCAAAGGACATGAACACATCCATTTTTATGGCTGCATAGTATACCATGGTGTATATGTGCCACATTTTTTTTATGCAGTCTATCATCGATGGGCATTTGGGTTGGTTCCAAGTCTTTGCTATTGTGAATAGTACTGCAATAAACATACCTGTGCATGTGTCTTTTTAGTAGAGTGATTTATAATCCTTTGGGTATATACCCAGTAATAGGATTGCTGGGTCAAATGGAATTTCCAGTTTTAGATCCTTGAGGAATTGCCACACTGTCTTCCACAATGGATGAACTAATTTACACTCCCACCAACAGTGTAAAAGAGTTCCTATTTCTCCACTTCCTCTCTAGCATCTGTTGTTTCCTGCCTTTGTAATGAATGCCATTCTAACTGGAGTGAGATGGTATCTCATTGTGGTTTTGATTTACGTTTCTCTAATGACCAGTGTTAATGAACATTTTTTCATATGTCTGTTGGCTGCATAAATGTCTTCTTTTGAAAAGTGTCTGTTCATATCCTTTGCCCACTTTTGATGGGGTCGTTTGTCTTTTTTCTTGTACATTTGTTTAAGTTCTTTGCAGATTCTGGATATTAGCCCTTTGTCAGATGGATAGATTGAAAAATTTTCTCCCATTTTGTAGGTTGCCTGTTCACTCTGATGATATTTTCTTTTGCTGTGCAGAAGCTCTTTAATTAGATCCCATTTGTCTATTTTGGCTTTTGTTGCCATTGCTTTTGGTGTCTTAGTCATGAAGTCTTTGCCTATGCCTTTGTCCTGAATGGTATTGCCTAGGTTTTCTTCTAAGGTTTTTATGGTTTTAGGTTTTACATCTAAGTCTTTTATCCATCTTGAGTTAATTTTTGTATAAAGTGTAAGGAAGGGATCCAGTTTCAGCTTCCTGCACGTCTAGCCAGTTTTTTGAACACCATTTATTAAATAGGGAATCCTTTCCCCATTGCTTGTTTTTGTCAGGTTTGTCAATGATCACATGGTTGTAGATGTGTGGTGTTATTTCTGAGGCCTCTTGTTCTATATATCTGTTTTGGTACCAGTACCATGCTGGTTTTGTTACTGTAGCCTTGTAGTATAGTTTGAAGTCAGATGTGATGCCTCTAGCTTTGTTATTTTTGCTTAGGATTGTCTTGGCTATGCAGGCTCTCTTTTGGTTCCATATGAAATTTAAAGTAGTTTTTTCCAATGCTCTAAAGAAAGTCAATGGTAGCTCGATGGGGATAGCATTAAATCTGTATATTAATTTGGGCAGTATGGCCATTTTCACGATATTGATTCTTCCTATCCATGAACATGGCATACTTTTTCATTTGTTTGGATCGTGTCTTGTTTCCTCGAGCAGTGGTTTATAGTTCTCCTTGAAGAGATCCTTCACATCCCTTGTAAGTTTTATTCCTAGGTATTTTATTCTCTTTGTAGCAATTGTGAATGGGAGTTCACTCATGATTTGGCTCTCTGTTTGTCTATTATTGGTGTATAGGAATGCTTGTGATTTTTGCACATTGATTTTGTATCCTGAGATTTTGCTAAAGTTGCTTATCAGCTTAAGAAGATTTTGTGCTGAGACGATGGGGTTTTCTAAATATACAATCATGTCATCTGCCGACAGAGACAATTTTATTTCCTCTTTTCCTATTTGAATATCTTTATTTCTTTCTCTTGCCTGATTTCCCTGGCCAGAACTTCCAATACTGTGTTGAATAGGAGTCGTGAGAGAGAGCATCCTTGTCTTGTGCTGGTTTTCAAAAGGAATGCTTCCAGTTTTTGTCCATTCAGTTTGACAATTGTCTGTGGGTTTGTCATAAATAGCTCTTATTATCTTGAGATATGTTCCATCAATACCTAGTTTACTGAGAGTTTTTAGCATGAAGGGATGTTGAATTTTGTCAAAGGTTTTTTCTGCAGCTATTGAGATAATCATGTGGTTTTTGTCATTGGTTCTCTTTATGTGATGGATTACTTCTTTGTCTCTTTTGATCTTTGATGGTTTAAAGTCTGTTTTATAGAGACTAGGATTGTAACCCCTGCTTTCTTTTTTCTTTCCATTTGCTTGGTAAACATTCCTCCATCTCTTTATTTTGAGCCTATGTATGTCTTTGCACATGAGATGGGTTTCCTGAATACAGCACTCCGATGAGTCTTGACTCTAGCCAATTTGCCAGTCTATATCTTTTAATTGGGGCATTTAGCTCTTTTACATTTAAGGTTAATATTGTTATATGTAAATCTGATCTTGTCATTATGATGCTAGCTGGTTATTTTGCTTGTTAGTTGATGCAGTTTCTTCATAGCGTCAATGGTCTTTATAATTTAGTATGTTTTTGCAGTGGCTGGTATAGTGGTTCCTTTCCACGTCTAGTGCTTCATTCAGGAGCTCTTGTAAGGTATGCTTAGTGGTGAAAAAATCTCTCAGCATTTGCTTCTCTGTAAAGGATTTTATTTCTCCTTCACTTATGAAGCTTAGTTTTGCTGGGTATGAAGTTCTGGGTTGAAAATTCTTTTCTTTAAGAATGTTGAATATTGGCCCCCACTCTCTTCTGGCTTCTAGGGTTTCTTCCGAGAGATCTGCAATTAATCTGATGGACTTTTCTTTGTGCGTAACCTGACCTTTCTCTCTGGCTGCCCTTAACATTTTTTCTTTCATTTCAACTTTGGTGAATCTGACAATTATGTGTCTTGGGATTGCTCTTCTTGAAGAATATCTTTGTGGTGTTCTCTGTATTTCCTGAATTTGAATGCCGGCCTGTCTTGCTAGGTTGGGGAAGTTCTCCTGGATGATATCCTTAAGAGTGTTTACAAACTTGGTTCCATTCTCCCTGTCACTTTCAGGTGCACCAGTCAAATGTGGGTTTGATCTTTTCACATAGTCCCATATTTCTTGGAGGTTTTGTTTGTTTCTTTTCACTCTTTTTTTCTCTAATCTTTCTTGCTTTATTTCATTGAGTTGATCTTCAATCTCTGATATCCTTTCTTCTGCTTGATCAATTCAGCTATTGATACTTATATATGCTTCACAAAGTTCTTGTGCTGTGTTTTCAGCTCCATCAGGTCATTTATGTTCTCTCTAGGCTGGTTATTCTAGTTAGCAATTAGCTTAACCTTTTTTGAAGGTTCTTAGCTTCCTTGAATTCAGTTAGAACATGCTCCTTTAGCTTGTAAGAGTTTGTTATTACCCACCTTCTGTAGCCTATTTCTGTCAATTCATCAAACTCAATCTCTGTCCAGTTTTGTTCCCTTGATGGTGAGGCATTGTGATCCCTTGGAGGAGAAAAGATGTTCTGATTTTTGGAATTTTCAGACTTTTTGTGCTGATTTCTCCTGATCTTCATGGATTTATCTACCTTTGGTCTTTGATGTTGGTGATGTTGATACTATTCCTTTCTTTTTGTTACTTTACCTTTGAACAGTCAGGCCCTTCTGCTGCAGGTCTTCTGGAGTTTGCTGGAGGTCCACTCCAGACCCTGTTTGCCTGGGTATCAACAGCGGAGGCTACAGAACAAAGATTGCTGCCTGTTCTTACCTCTGGAAGCTTCGTCCCAGAGGGACACCCACCAGATACCAGCCAGAGCTCGCCTATATGAGATGTCAGCCCCTACTGGGAGGTGTCTCCCAGTCTGGATACTCGGGGGGTCAGGGACCCACTTGAAGAAGCAGTCTGTCCTTTATCAGAGCTTAAACACTGTACTGGGAGAACCACTCCTCTCTTCAGAGATGTCAGGCAAGGACATTTAAGTCTGCTGAAGCTGCACCACGGCCACCCCTTCCCACAGGTGCTCTGACCCAGGGAGCTGTGGTAGGCTTCACCCAGTTTGAACTTCCTGGTGGTTTTGTTTACACTGTGAGAGTGGAACCACCTACTCAAGCCTCAGCAATGGTGGATGCCCCTCCCCACACCAAGCTCGCATCTCAGGTCGACCACAGACTGCTGTGCTAGCAGTGAGAATTTCAGGCCAGTGGATTTTAGCTTGCTGAGCTCGGTGGGGGTGGGACCTGCCGAGCCAGGCACTACAGAGAATCTCCTGGTCTGCTGGTTGCAAAGACCAGTCAGGTCTGTAGAAGGTTGCAAATGTGTGGCATTATTTCTGTGGTCTCTGTTCTGTTCCATTGATAGATATATCTGTTTTGATACCAGTACCATGCTGTTTTCATTACTGCAGCCTTGTAGAATAGTTTGAAGTCAGGTAGTGTGATGCCTTCAGCTTTGTTCTTTTTGCTTAGGATTGTCTTGGCTATATGGGCTCTTCATGGTTCCATATGAAATTTAAAGTAGTTTTTTTTTTTTTTTTTTTTTTTTTTTTTTTCTAATTCCATGAAGAAAGTCAATGGTAGCTTGATGGGGATAGCATTGAATCTATAAATTACTTTGAGCAGTATGGCCATTTTCACATTATTGATTTTTCCTATCCATGAGCATGGCATTTTTTAAGGTCTTTGTCACATCTTTCTCTTTTCACCTCTGCCTCTCTGTCAACTTGACAGGAAGTTCACACTGAATCCCTCCTGCACAATCTGGTGCAGTGAGCCAGTGACATGAGTTAATGACAGAGATTTTCTCAGCTGCAGGTTGTGGGTGAGACTGATTTTCTTTGATTGTGTCCTTCAAGGATAGGATAGGGTGTGAGAAGGGTTGGCTATGGAATGGGAATCCAGGTCTCTGACTCCCAATGAAAGCACTGATTCTCTTCTGCTGAATGCTTTAGGGAATAAGAGACTATTCCGGAATTGAGTGAGGAGGCACTTGTCATAGGGAAGATTAACAATAGCAGCCAGAAGGTGGGGTGTACAGAGCACCCCACTTGGCATCATTAGCAGCTCTTCAGGTCACCAACTTGACCATCTGCATGCCTTGGAACAGTCACCTAATTACTCTGGGCTTTGATTTCCTCAGCTATAAAATGAGAATAATGATTCCCTTCCTGCTTGAATTTCATAATCACAAGAGTTAGAAATCATCTAGCACAGTCTATTTCAAATCCTTCCCCTTCTTAGCTCCCACCCCTGACTTCCATGCACTCAGAGATTTGGCAAATGATTGGCCATTCTCTACATGAGTTGGCCAGTCCTAAAAAGTTTGCTTACATTAAGCAAACTTTGAAGTTGGTAGGGTGCCAAGTCTTCACTGGCATCCTTGGGTTCCCTGACTATAGCTCTTACATGATAGAAGTCTGAAGACCAAGACCCAGCACCACTGACAACTTCCCTTCTCCAGGCTAGATCCTTCCTGCTCTGCTAACAGAACTCGTGTAGCATGGTTTCAAGTTCTCTGCCATTCTGGTTACTCTCTGAATACATTTCAGACTGTCTGCTTCTCTCTATACTAAAAACAGTACTTAAAAGTCAACAGAATAGAATGGAGTTTTACCTTCATTGCTCTCAACAGTAAATTCCTATGAATTGGTATACGTTTGCCTTCATTTTCTTGACAACCATGTTCACAGGAGATTCACATTCTTATTACAATCTAGGAAACCCACAAGAATGTGAATCTAGATTCATATTCTTATTACAGTCTAGGAAACCTGTCATTCCAAAGCATTGGAATGACAGGTTTGAGCCACCTCACCAGGCCTCCCCTCACAAGCTCTTTTCTCCATGAGAGCCTTTACCAAAATTTCCTTCAATCTTTTCTCTTGTGCCCTTCATTTTTTTTTTTTTTTTTTGGACTAAGATGTCTGATTTTACATTTTTCTCATTGGGTCCAATTATTTCAGCCTGTTTTCTGTACTGCAGAGGAATATTTGGTCAAGAACGTTTGATGATGCAGTGATGAAAAGGAATGGAATGGGGCAGAATGGAGATGTTAGTTCTGCTTTGAAGGGTCTCTGTGAGGAAATCAGCATCTCCGAGTCTAACCCCAGAGCCACTAGAAGTGGACACACAGAAAGCACTCTACCCATCCAAGACCAGGCTCTGCCCACTCTAGGATAATTGTTTTCTGGTCATCTCATCTTCAGATCTCGAGCCAGAAGTCATACAGTGATCATTTGGGCCAAGGTAGAAGGGTTCAGCGAGGGAAGCGGGCAGAAGAGAAGGAAGAAGAAGAGGAGTAAAGGGGGTGGAGACAGAGTGAGATATGGTAGATGACTCGTTGAAATGTCCACTTGGTTTTGGTTACATTCTTGTTCCTAAGTTCTATGGGATACCCCTGTATTTTTATTTTTATTTTTTTCAGAGATAGGGCCTCACTCTGTCACCCAGGCTGGAGTGAAGTGGCACAATTAAAGGTCACTGCAGCCTTGACTTCCTAGGCTCTACTGCCTCCCACCTCAGCCTCCCCAGTAGTTAGGACCACAGGTGCACCACCATTCCTAATTATTATTATTATTGTTATTATTTTTGGTAGAGATTGGGTTTCAGTATGTTGCTCAGGCTGGTCTTGAACACCTGGCCTCCAGCCAGCCTCCTGCCTTGGCCTACCAAAGCATTGGAATTACAGGTTTGAGCCACCTCACTAGGCCTTCCCTCACATTTTTGTAATTTCTTCTGCTTTGTGTATTTATTTGCTTTACTTATTTATTTTTTGCTTATTCTAAGTCAATGTGGTTTCTCTTGCTTGAAGTACCCTTCCCTATAGAATCTAAAGACAGAGCCATAATTATGCTCAGGATCTTGACCAATATGGAATCTGAGGCCAACACATATGCATTCAATTGTCTGAAACTATTCAACAGTCACTGAAGCAATGCAGAAGTTTGTTTTTGCTGCTGTTGTTGTTGTTTTTGAGATAGAGTTCTTTTTTTTTTTTTTTTGCTCTGTCACCCAGGCTGGAGTGCAATGGTGCCATCTTGCCTCACTGCAATCACTGCCTCCTGGGTTCAAGCGATTCTCCTGCCTCAGTCTCCCAAGTAGCTGGGATTACAGGCACCCACCACCACACCCTGCTAATTTTTGTATTTTTAGTGGAGATGATGTTTCACCATGTTGGCCAGGCTGGTCTCCAATTCTTGACCTCAGGTGATCCTTCCCGCCTTGGCCTCCCAAAGTGCTAGGATTACATGTGTGAGCCACTGCGTCCAGCAGCAATGCAGAAGTTTTAAGGTGTCCTAATGACTTAAAGAATGGGCAAGGGAATCCAAAGACATTAAGTATAGAGATGAGAGGCAAAGTGGTATTTCCAAGGACAGGAAGCTTTAATGAAAAGTAAAAGGCAGTTGCTTTAACTAAAACAGGAGAAATTTTGGAAGAGCACAGAGGAACTCCCCAGGTCATTAAATATCTGAACCTCTGCCTCTGCAGAACTTCAAATGAGGCCAGTCAACCAATGACCCTGAATGGTGAGGCATTCAAACAACATTCTCTGAGTCTCTATTACACATCTGGCAATGTGCTGGGTACACAAGAAATGCTATATACAACCCTGCCCATAAGAAGCTTAAAGTATCATTAGGGACATAGACCAAAATCATTAACAGACAATAGAAGGCAGCATATAATTAATTTTCCCAAGGCGTGGTACTTATCGTAAGAAAGCAGTGAGTGGAAAATTTAGCCTACTCTGGAATCGTTGGGAAAGGCTTGAACAAGTTTGGGCTTGAGCTGAAGTAAGACAGGATGGAAAAAATTTCGGTAACTCAAATGATAAAAGGATAGTAAGAGAAAGAGAAAGCGAGGGAGGTTGGGAGAAGGGAGGAGGCATTTAGGAGAGGGCACGGAGTAAGCCAAAAGACAAAGGAAATAGCTTGGCTGGCACAAGGAGGTGAGTTTGGCTGAAGACTGCTTTCACCTGCGCTGTTTTTGTTCCTCTTCTCTGCCCAGCAATTCCCTTTATCTTTGGTCCTACTCTGGCCCTGCTCTTTCATAAAATCCCTCCTACCTTAGAACTCTTGGAAATCTTAACACACTTTCCTTACTCTTACAGTGTCTTGTTGAATTTTGGTTATTTGGTATTACCAATGTTTACATCATATTATTAATTTTTAAAAAATCTTTCCAATAGGGTGATAAGCTCCTCAAAGATAAGGACTGTGCCCAATATGTTTTAGCATCCACCCAGAGCCAGTGCAATATGTTGAATGTTAAGTTCTACATAGGCATTTATTAAATGGACCAGGTGGAATCTGAATACCATTCCTGGTTCTAACCTTTCTGGGAACCACTGCCTTTTAAATTTTTAGTTGTTCATTCCAAGACTTTGATGAGGGTTGAAGTCAGCTGGTGGGCATGTAAAGAAAGGCCCAGTTCCCTCCAGAGACTGCTTCTTTTGTTATGATTATAGCAACCATCTCATCTCTGTTTCTGCTAGGTGAGCACTCAAAGCTCAAGAAGAAATTAGGCACAGTCCATAAGAAGTCAGGAAGCAGGTAAATGTTTACATTAAAATAGGAAAGAAGGACTCCTCTTTCTCTTATCATCTGCTTGACACACCTACCTGAGGATGTCAAGTGTGTGATAGAGACTGCAGCTGGTGCTCAGAATAATTGCACCCAAAAGGACTTCAGAGCTCTTCTGAGTCCTTCAGGCAAGATTTAGATTGCTCCCTCACATCTAGGTTGATGGTCTTCCTATGCCTTTTGCAAATCACATTTTTAGGTAAGAAGGGAGCCAGATATTTCAAATGCATTTACCTCCAGATATGGAACATCTGGAGCATTATGATAAAGCCTGGCAAAATCATCTGCTGGCCTTCATTTATCTTCTGGATTTGGGACCAATTTGATTCTACTGTGAATCTGGCTACAGATCACTATGGCCATGTGGACCCAGCCCTTGGGAGCACAGGTGATGTCCCAGATCAGCTGAGATGGAAGTAGTCCCTAGGGCATGGAGTTTGGGAGAAAATCAGCCTTTTTTGGATTCATGGTATGCTTTTTCTAATTCATGGTATAGTCTATCCTCACTGTGTCGCTTATGAACTGTGTGCCTTTGGGCAAGTTGGTTAGCTTGAGTCTCAGTTTCCTCATCTGTGAACTGAAAATAATAATGATGTGAAACTGAATGGGTGGGGCAAGGATTAAATGAGATCATGTATATTTGTATAAAGCCTGTGCATAGCAGCTGGGCAGAGTAAGCATGTGATAAATGATAGCTACAGTAATTATTATCACTCACTGCATCTACAGCATCATACCCGACTCAGCCCTGCCCAAGAAGTTCTGTCTTGAATAGGGTTCGGGAAGAGGAGAGAGGAGTAATAGGTCTGTGTGTGTGGCTGGTCTCCTGTGTCGATGAAGAGGGGGTATATACATCCTGAGAAAATTGCAGTTTCTTGGGTGTTTCTCAGCCCCAAAGCATACTGGAGAATCTCTGACAAAGACGAGTCACGACTTTGAGTTGCATGAGTTGCTCATGGCCTGGGCAAACCCTGCTTTCCACTCTGTGCGGTGCGCTGCTCTCACAGGATAGGATTCCCCAGTCACATAGTTTTCTTTTGTACCTGTGGCATTATTTATTTTTAAATAATATGACAGAATTTTTCATGTAACAAATATGATCGTCACTGCAACAGGCAAAAATAAGGCATGCAGAAAAGAATTATTTTCTTTAAAAAATTGTAGAATCACTGCACTCCAGTGTGAATGACAGCTCGAGACTCTGTGTCCTTTTTAAAAAATTGTAAAAATCACTTTAGTTTTAAATTTAAATTTTAAAGAAAATTTTAGATCCAGGGGATACATGTGCAAGTTTGTTACTTGTTATACTGTGTGATGTTGAAGTTCGGCTTCTATTGAACCTGTCACCCAAATACTGAACATGGTACCCAGTAGGTCATGTTTAAACCCTTGCCCCATTTCCCCCTCTCTTCTCAAAAGAAAACACACAAGCAGCCAAAAAATATATGAAAAAATGCTCAACATCACTAATCATCAGAGAAATGAAAATCAAAACCACGATAAGATTAGCATCTCATACCAATCAGAATGGCTCTTATTAAAAAGTCAAAAAGTAACCAATTTTGGCAAGGCTGCAGAAAAAAGAGAATGCCTATACACTGTTGGTGGGAATACAAATTAGTTCAGCCCCTGTGGAAAGCAGTTTGGAGATTTCTCAAAGAACTAATAATAGGACTGTTATTCAATCCAGCAATCCCATTACTGGGAATATACCCAAAGGAAAGTAAATCATTCTACCAAAAAAAAAAAAAAAAACAAACCCATGTACTGGTGTGTAATGAAGCACTATTCATAATAGCAAAGACGTGAAATCAACCCAGGTGCCCATCAACTGTGGATTGGATAAAGAAAATGTGGTACATATACACCTTGGAATACTATGCAGCCATACAAAAGAATGAAATCATGTCTTTTGCAGCACCGTAGATGCAGCTGGAGGCCATAATCCTAAGTGAATGAATGCAGGAACAGAAAGCCAAATACTGCATGTTCTCACTTGTAAGTGGGAACTAAGCACTGGTTACATGGTGACGTGAAGATGGGAACCAGAGACACTGAGAATATCAGTCACACACTTAAATTTCCACTCTCTTTCCCTCTGTCTGTTTCTTCTTGGTCTTTGGACTGAACAGAAGTGCTGGGGCCATTTTAGGGGCCTTGCTTCATCCCATGAAAGAAGCCAGCATAGCCTATGCATCATGCACCTATCTGTACCTACCACTAAGTGACAGATGCTGCTCCACTTCAGGGGCTGTCCAGGAACATCTGAGTTGGACTGACATGAGTGGATTACATGTTCACTCATAGGGATGACTTCAGAGAGCACCAAAAACCTTGCCTGGTTCGTCTTCCCATTTATCTACTATGAAGGCAGAAGTTATACCATACCAGAGTCCTTCTTCTGTGTCAAAGCTTTGCAAAACTACCAAGACTGGGGAACGGTGACTGCTTAAGTCAAAAGCAGTCATTAGCTTCTTCATGTGAAATAGTCCACAGGGATTTCATTCATCAGAGAAATTAGGAAAGAAACAATCACGACAGGGCTATAAGAAACAACACAGAAGCCTTGGGTGGAAGAGCAGAGGTCCTGTGGCACAGCTGGGGTCTGGAGAGGGGAGCCTGGGACCTGCTGGAGGATACTGGCCTCAGGTTGCCTGGAGAAGTCTGTTGAAAGGGAGAAGGGAGAGCAAGGACAAAGCTTTGACCCCCTTCACGATTCTGCCTAGATGCTGGAGAATCATTCCTTTTGCCTGTCTGGAACTGGAACTGAAAATGCAAGCTTGGAGACAGAAGGCAGGGCCTTATCAAAGAGAACACATGGAGCAGGATTAGGCCCCATGGACGTGAATAACTCAACCAGGCCGGCACTGATATCTTCCCGATGTTCTCTGAAGGGAGTGATCCTGCAGGCTGAGACATAACCTCACCACCAAAGCTGAAGTATGTCATGGAGCTTTTAATAACTCTGCCTGTCCCTGCCTCCCCCACAAAGGGGAACAGCTGGCCTCACCCTCCCTTCTGCTCATTGTCACTGTCTCCTCTGTGATTCGAGGGTATTGTCTTCGAATGGGTGTCCCCATACTAAGATGCATGCTTTGGGGATGTGAGCAGTCATCATTTAATAATTTCTTTAATGCTATTGTTGCAGGGATTGCGTCTCTACGTGATAGTTTCAAAAGGCAGATGGGAGATTTGTTCTAATTAGGGGCCCACCAAACTTCTCCCTTGTGTGTAGTTTCAGTCCCACCCATGTTTACCTGGGCCACCCAGACCCCACTACACCTGCCCTCCACACTGGAGAATTTTTAACACAGTCTATGAGAACCTCAGACCAGCACTGAGGGCCAGGCCTGCATGTGGGGTCTTCCTACCGCCCCCTTTCAGTGCCTCTCTGCCCACTCGTGGAGCCTTCTGCAGTGTGCAGGAGCCTGCATTTCCCAGTAGCATGCATGAGCCAATTGCTCATTTCTAGGAATTCTGTCGGCCAGTTGACATCAAATTGGCAGCTTGAAATTTTCATGGTGAGAGTATTTACACCATGAAAATCAGCAAATGCTTTAGAACAGCACACCACTGCCTCTGTAAAACAGTACACACAGCACTTCACCCAGTAATTCTACTCCTCCATGCAGCCTACCAAGGCTTTTTCTTTCTTTTCTCTCCCACATTACACTTTCCTAGGTCTATGGCCTTTCTCTTTTGCTCTCCACTAGCTCCGACTGAAAAAGATCTAATAAGGTACTTCCTACTGTTGTTTCAAGACACAGTCATCACCATCACCCTCCCGATGACCCTTGCATTTTAACTTTAGATAAAACCCTGAACCAAGCGAGTAAGTCTGTGGTTCTCTTCATGGCATGCAGAGTACCTAAGTTGGGGTGGAGAAATTCCTAGAACCTCTGCTCCCTTGGAAATTCTCCCAGTGTACTGGGTGGTGGGCGGTGTCATCTCCCTACCTGGAATGTCAGGGTGGACTGGCATGGAGGTGATCAATTAGCCAGGCGAGAGCCTCCTCAGTGCCTTTCCCAACTAAGAGCTCAATCTTATGTTACGTTTTTAAATATGTGTGGATCTCTCCATACTAAAGGCATGAGGATTGTTCTAGAATCTTAAGCTACCTTTTCAAGATTCAGTATTTCCCTCCAAACTGAATTAAGGTACCCTAGAAAGAGAACTACACTTTAGAAGTGTGTGTGTATTGTTGTTTTAACCCCTGAAATCTCCTATCGTCACAGACCAGGCACTCCAGTCATGTTTGCATGTCCAGCTGGGGCAGAAAAGCCACCATCTTCTAATAAGAGGCATGTACTTGGAAAGGGCAAGTCAGTGGGCTCAACTTCTTGAGCTGTCTTAAGTTTCCTTCCCCCTTTTCTCAATTCTTTCAGCTTCTCCAAGGTCCTTCCTGACCTCACTGCAAATTCTCCTTGGATGATCATGGGACCCAGAGTCTGACATAGATCTCTCTAGGGTACAAGGCAAATGTGGGATCACCAAGTTTACATTTTAAAAAGGGACATGAGCCCTCCAACACTGAGGTACAAAATGTTGCCCCTTGCATAGGATTCTGCAATGAGGGAAGGCCCCATATGATATATTATGGAAGATAAAGGTTAAAACCTTGATTTCTACTTCTGTATCCCATAGGCGGCTTGGCTTTGGAAACTATAGCACTGTGTCTTTTGCTGCTGCTCTCCCTGTTCTCAACCATAACACTCATCACAACTGTAATTATAGATTTGGAGGCTGACTTGTTTAACTTATGTCTCCTTCCCTAAACTGTAAGCTCTATCCAGGCAGCGGTCATCCAGGCCTGTCTTATCTGTCAGTGTATCTCCAGTGCCTAGTAAATGATTGTTGCTCGGTAGATACTCATTCATTGACCTTAAGATCTTTCTCAACAAGCCAGAATTTGCTCTTCTTCCCCTATTTTGAATTTGGATTTATTTTTCCTTCTAGAGTAATAAATTGGACGACTTAATACTATTGAAACCAGGAGGTAGAGTGCCCAGGAAGCACAAATTCTCTGAAGGTTTGTGCTTCCTGGCTGTATAGTAATTCTGTTAGTGAATTTAGTTGCTAACCCTGATTCAAGGATCTAAGAGCCCTATGGCCCTTCTCAACTTGTTAGCACTTTTTGTACCCCGTTAGCTCAGTGATTTATACTACAATATTAATGAGGCCATGGTCAGAATGAAGCTAAAAAGAGAAGTAGACTACATTTTGAATCTCATCAATTTACTGCTTATACAGGGCCTCTGGAAAGAGACTCTACATGGCTGTACATACACTCATCTGCCTTGCTGGCAAAACAGCTCCTCGGTAGAGTCTTTGCTGGGTCAACAAAGGCAAGTGATTCCCCGCCCAACTCCCAAGCAGGACAATTATCCCTGTGAGCTGTGTTGCAGGCTTGTTTTAAGGAGCTGAAATCAGGGCTGCGGCTTTAACAGGTCTTCTGTAAGGCCAGAGATAGGTTATAGACATTATCAACTGCTCCTACTATCTGCTGGATTTTCTTAAATTCCAATGACCTCTTTCAAGGTGCAGATTGTGACCCCTGAGTGCTCCTCTTCCCAAGCCCTTCACCCTCACAGCATTGAGCACATGTGAGTCTGAGTTCAGTCCCTGAAGTCATCTTTTGCTAAATAGGCTCTTTAGTCAGGCCTGTAGATAATTACAGGTTGAATATCCCTCGTTTGAAATGCTGGAGACCACAAGTGTTTCAGATTTGGGATTTTTTTTCAGATTTTGGACTGACTGCTTATATCTAGTGAGATATCTTGGGAATGGAACCCATCTAAACACGAAATTCATTTGTGTTTCATATACACTTTATACACATGGCCTAGAGGTGATTTTATATAATATTTTAAATAATTTTGGGCATGAAACGAAGTTTCTATATTGTTACCCTTTGTGGGGATGCTTGTGCGGGGAGTTTGGTTGTGTGTGAAAAAGACAGATGCAGCTGAAGGGGGCTGGGAAGGCCTCGTTAACAATCCCTTAGGGACACTGAATTGACTGTGTGCTGTGTGCCTGCATTCTGATTGCTATTTGTCACATGAGGTCAGGGGTGGAAGTTTCCACAGGTGGCATCATGCTGACACTCAGAAAGTTTCAGATTTTGGAGTATTTTCGATTTCAGATATTTGGGATACTCAAACTGTATTTCCCAAGCATGGTCACTAACCTGCAGTGAGCTCATCTGAATGTTCTGTGATCTAGACCAGAGGTTCTTAAAATATGGGTACCTCAACCAGCAGCACCAGCATCACCTAAGAACCTGTTAGAAATGCAAATTCTCAGGCCCCACCACAGACCAATAAATCAGAAACTTGTGGTGGACCCCAGATCTGGCTTATAACAAGATTTCCAGTTGTTTCTGATTCAGCTTCTAGCTTGAGAACCACTGGCCAAGACTATAGCTTAGTCTCAGAACTCTTCCTATTAGAAGTTGGAAGGGAATTGTCCAACAAGAAGTCTTTTTAAAGTTATATTGTCCCTCCTCATTTTTTTTTTTTTTTTTTTTTTGAGATGGAGTTTTGCTCTTGTTACCCAGGCTGGAGTGCAATGGCGTGATCTCAGCTCACACCAACCTCCACCTCCTGGGTTCAAGCAATTCTCCTGCCTCAGCTTCCTGAGTATCTGGGACTACAGGCATGCGCCACCATGCCCAGCTAATTTTTGTATTTTTAGTAGAGACGGGGTTTCACCATGTTGACCAGGATGATCTCTATCTCTTGACCTCATGGTCTACCCGCTTCGGCCTCCCAAAGTGCTGGGATTATAGGCATGAGCCACCACACCCAGCCAGTCCCTCTTCATTTTTCAGGTGAATAAATTGAGGCTGGGAGAATTTGCCCAGGGCTCATGGATTCACAGTCAGATCTCTAGAGAACTGATCATAGTGCTCCCATCAATTTGGCCTCGAAAATGTGTTCACTTGCTTGTGTCAGGGCAAAATTCAACCTTTCTTGGACTTTGACCCTTCTCAGCTGAGATACATCTCTCTCCTTCCCCCTTCTAATCTTTCTTTGTAATCTCTAACTGCACCCAAAAGCAAAACTGTCTTGGAGAAAAAGAAATCGCCAAGGGCTTGGTGCAGAAGTATGGTCTCTCTTCCGGAGCTCCAACAGGTGATTCCCAAATGCAATTGTTACCCAGATTCCCTGCATGCCTAAGAACAGATGGGCAGTCTGTAGAGGACTCCCTCCTGGAATTTTGGGAAAACCTATTCACAGAGGTGGGGGAGGGGCTGCAAAATGTTTCTGAGCAGGTCGGCTGCAAATGCACAAAGCCTGGCAACCTTCACTGCCCTTAAAAAGGAAAGAGCTTGCTGTGTTTGGGGACAGTCCATTATCACTTAGCGGGGGGTGGGGGGGAAGCAACCAAAACCCTAAACCTCCTTCCAGCCTTTGTTGCTTACGTCTTTCCAGCTCAGGACAATTGCCAGCTTTAAATTTCATCTATCATTTGAGACCATATGTGGAAATTCTGATCACTGACATTTTTATTTTTATCTCTCAGACAGAAAAGTCTTGTCTCTCTTCCAAACTGTCTTATTAAAAAGGCTAGAGTTGACTCCAACTGCTGCAGGCAGAATGGTGACAAGTGAGACGGAGGAAGAGTTTGGTACTTTGGGAAGGACAGAGCTGGTACAAGTCTCAGCAGGTCTCAGGCCCTCCTGGAGGGTGCCTGCATCATTCACAAAGACTCCACTGACTCTCTCTTCCCAAGACCTTCAAAAGCCTGTGACTTACCCAATCTGCCCATCTTCTCTCCCCTAAACACAGTTCTGTGTATTACTCTCTATTAGTAGAGATTTTAAACAGCAAGTTGTTGGAAAAACACTGGTTCCTTCTGCTTCCAGAAAATATATGTTTTTTTTCTGGCTTTGGCATTGTATTTTTGGCATTGGATGCCCTAGCTATTTGCCTTCAGGAGATCTGTAAGTTAATATTTTTAGAGAGATGATCACTAAAAATCTTTATGGGTTCACTGAGAACTGGCCATGTGGAACTAACCCCATTTCCCCATTTTAAAATGGTTCCCAGGCAGTAAATCGGAAGAATGCCACAGCTATATAAAGTATCTTCATTTCAGAAAGGCATTTAATAGTCTGTCATGATAGCTATATTTAAACAAACAAAAAACCCGAAGAAATAGGGTTGAACTTGGGTACTGCGTGTGGCTTCACAGTTACAATCAACTTGGGAAATGTCATTTGTGTCTTTCTATGATGCCCTGCTTATGTCTTCAGTGATTTCTATTCCTTCTTTCTTTTCTTTTCTGTTTTTTTTTTCTTTTCTTTAAGAGATGGAGTCTCACTCTGTCACAGAGGCTGGAGTGCAGTGGCACAATCATATAGCTCACTGCAGCCATGAACTCCTGACCTCAAGCCATTCTACCACCTTAGCCTCTTGAGTAGCTGGGACTACAGGCACCTGCCACCATGCACAGTTGATTTTTCTGTTTGTTTTCATAGAGATGGGGTTGCACTCTTTTGTTCAGTCTGGTCTCCAGCTCCTGGCCTCAAGTGATTCTCCCGCCTTGGCCTCCCAAACTGCTGGGATTACATGTGTGAGTCACTTGCTCCCAGCCTTCAGTGATTTCTAGAAAAGCATACAAGGGTTATTTAACAAATTTGTGTGATGTGTTTTACAGAAAAAGACGATAAAATGAGGATTCAAATATTCTCAAAAGACAGGAATGTTTAACTAAAAGCTAAAAGGCAGAGTTTTTAACACATAAATTCCTGCAATCAATTACATGAACAGAAGAGGAAAGAAAACTGGCTTTATAGTTGCCAGTTAGAAAAAAAAGACAGAGAGAGACTTGGCATTCCCATTGCTCAGGAATGCAGCTGCCAAGAAACATGTTGAGGCTCTAGATGATGGCCCCCTGCACCCCGCACTGGCTGGACTATAACTGGACTATCACTTTGTCCTTTTCTGCAAACCACATTCTAAAAGGGAGACAAATAGGAGAGTATTCAGGTGACAGAAGCTGAAATGGTGAGAAGCCTGGATTCTGATTCATCTATGCTGCAAAAATGGGAAATTTTGAGAGATAAAAATTATAAGGCAGATTTCAGGAAAATAAAAGTAAGAATTTCTAATAATTACATCTGCCCAATAATGGCATATATCTATTCACAAGTTAATGAACTGCCTTTCAAAGAAAATGCTTAAACCCAAACTTTCAGAAACGTCAGGTATTCCAGCAAGAGGATTTCTGTGTGATATAGTAGTCTAAATTAAGATGAATTTGACTTCTAGTTCCTTTCTAAGACTACTTCCAACTGAAAGGTTTTGTATTTGGTCTAATTCTCTCTCTAGATCAATACCCTGCTCTGGAAGTCAAAAGACCTGGATTCCAAATTTGATTTTGTAAAAACTAGCTGTGCAAGTCACTCCTCCTTGGCTTCAGGTTTTTGTTTTTGTTTTTGTTTTTTCTTCCATTCAGAAAGTGAGAGAGGTCAGGCTTACTCCTAAAGGAATATTCCATTTCTTATATGTTTTTTGAAATTAAAAAATAATTGAATTAGAGAAATTATCATTAATTAGGTAAAATTAGACTCTTTGGGATCTTATCTTACAAAGCATAAATTTCTAGGCCTGCTTGTATTCATTATTTATTCATTCCCTTGTCTAGAGCCTGACGGGGCTATCTAAGAAGGCAGGCAGCCCACTAATTGTTTCTGCAAATGGACACTTTTCAACAATAATGGTTACAGGGTTCTTTTTCTAAAATGAAACAAACTAGAGCAAGCTACATTGAAGGGTCATTTGACTATGTCTATTCAAATTTAACATGGTCTTACTCTCTGATTAGCTATTTCATTTCTCAGTATCTACCCTACAGAAATATACACACATGTGTGGAAATGCTCGAGCAATCATGGTGATACAACTTGGCTCTGTGTCCCCACCCAAATGTTATCTCACACTGTAATCCCCATGTGTCAAGGGAGGGACCTAGAGGAGGTGATTGGATCATGGAGGTGGCTTCCCCCATCCTCTCTCTCTCTCTCCCCCTCCTCTCTCTCTCTCTCACCACCATGTAAGACATGCCTTGCTTCCACTTGATTGTAAGTTTCCTGAGGCCTACTGACCGTGTGGAACTGAGTCAATTAAACCTTTTTTCTTTATATACTACCTAGTCTCAGGTAGCTCTTGAACTCCCAGGTCTACCTGAAGAAGTGATTATTCATTCTCCTGTCTGAAATCCTGATGGGGCTATCTAAGAAGGAGGGTAGCCCACTAATTGCTTATAACAATGTGAAAATGAACTAACACCTAAATGTCCATCAGTGTGGTTGAATAAGCCATGATACGTCTAACCAAAAAACACTAAGTAGCAGTTAATGAGAGGGTAGCATCGTAAAAATCTACATATCATAGGAGTGAGGGAAATAAACAAGTTGTAGAATAATACATTCAAGACAATATTTCTAACCACAGATAAATGTCATTTGACCTACACATAATGAGCCCTTGACTTTGCTTTTAATTTTTCTGAATTGGTGGCTAACATTTTAAATTGGAAAATTTTACATTAAAGTACTGATTTATTCTTTAAAAGAAGATTGACTTTTAAATCAAAACTGATAGTTTACTGTGCATATAAACAAAAGTAGAAACAAAATACATGACGACAATAGCACAAATGCATGGGGGATATGGTGAATGGAACTATACTGTCAAGAGGTTCTTAGACTATACTTTCAGTGATATATTTCAGGATAGGCTCTAATAATTTAGAGATTATTGTGAACTCTAGAGCACTCCTTAAAAATTACAACCAAGAGGTAAAGCAAATAAACCAATAATATAGATGAAATGGAATCATGAAAGCACTCAATTAACCAAGAAAAGAAAAGACCAAAAAATGAGGAAAAGGAAACAAAAAATAGATGGAACAAAGAAACAGCAAGATGATCAATTTAAACCCAAACATTAAACACACTAAATATAAATGGTGTAAACACTACAATTAAAAAGCAGAGATTGTCAGACTGAAAAAGAAAGCAAGACTCAGCTAAATACATTCTATAAGAAATTCAATTTAAATATAAAGACACAGATAAGGTAAAATAAAAGACAAGGTAAAATAAAATGATGAAAAATATATACCATGCAAACACTCACTATGAGATAGCTAGAATGCCTGTATTAATATCAAAAAGTAGATGTTAGAAAGAACATAACCAAGGGCAAAAGAAGTATATTTAATAATGATAAATTTGAGTAACTTCCTCAGTAAGTCATAACAGTCCTAAATGTGTATGCATCTAATAAGAACATTTCAAAATACACAAACCAAAAACTGATAGAATTTAAGGGAGATGTAAAAAATCAGTAATTATAACTAGATATTTCAACACTCTTCTCTCAGTAATTGACAGAACAAGTAGACAAAAAGTAAGTTGACTGAAGACTTAAACAACACTATCAGCCAACTTGGTCTAATTAACATTTACAGCACACTGTATCCAACAACAGAATACACATTCAGTGCACATTCACCAGAGTAAACTATGTTTTGGGCCATAAAATGAGTCTCAATATATGTATGAGAGTTCAAATCACACAAAGCATGATTTCAATCACAATGAAATTAAATTTTAAAATGGCATTAAGGCTAATTATAGATGTATTGGAGGGGTTGAGAGACTCCAAAAATAAATTTGCTTGCTGTCATTAAGTGTTGAACTGAGCTGTCTTCCTGACTTTTAAGGTGGAACAGAGCATGACTGACTATCTCACTTTTTTTACTCCTTCAAGGCCACAGACCCTTTCAAGACTTATCATCATCATCCAGGATCCAGAATTCCCTTGTCATAGAAACAAAGTAGTCAGTTGCTCATGCAGTGTGTTCTGAAATGTCCAGTGAAAAACTTCCACCTCCCGGTATCTTCCTTATTGCCTGTCATGGTGACTGCTGTTAAACTTGTTGGGGGCATTTTGTTGAGGAATGTAATTATGAAGTACTTAAACCCCAAAAGAGATGTGAACATCAGTGATAGACATATCTGAGTAAACCACTTTGTCAGTGGTAAACAAGTCAGGCCATTAATATACCAATGCATTTTTTTCTGGAGATCACGAGAAAAAAAATTAAAGTATATAGATTATGGTTCTATTGAAGTAGAACAGGCCTGGATGGGATGCTTCTGCACATACCCTTAAGAATATCACATAGTGAGCATTAAAGAAAGAGGAAGATGTTAGAAATCCAGATACAGTGCAGGAAGAAGCTGCAATCTCAGGGCAATTTATGATTTTCTTAATGGCCACCTGTGTAATGGAAAGGCAAGATCACTAGCGCCAGAAAACTGGTTCTTGCCTCCACCGTAGGTGTTGTTGCAGATCTGATCAGAGTAAAGATTTCCTTCCTCCCTTTTTGTTGCCTCTTTAGGGGAGCTGAATGACTGAGACATATTCTGGCAGGCACCCTATGAGAGACAAGACCTTTTCTGTGAAATGTTCCATGACGTGGACCCAATGGCTCCAGGGGGAATATTTTTCTAAAGGGTACTGGCTGGAAGATTTATGCCTTTTTTTTCCAGGGTATGACTAGTTGTCCTTGCTCTACACCAGCCATACTCTTAACCATAGATTATCTATTGAATTTGTGGTGGCAATGCAAGCCTCTTACTCCCTGCCCCATGGGAAACCTAGTGATAGCCCGACAGATAAGACAATCAGTCACCATGTGGTGTGATCTGAGGAGCTCTTCCTTCAAGGCCACTTTCTTTCTCCAAACCTCTCTTTTTAGAGTTACAGCCTCATTTATTTGGCTGAGGCTTGTAAATTATATTCTTCTGCAGGGTGAGAAGCCTTAACCATCTTTGAACTCCATTAAAGAAGGATGGAACAATTCTTATTTAGGGCTTGTCATATGCAGGTGGGATTTATCAATATTTGTTGGATTATATTGCATTTTGCTCTGTTGGAACACAGTCTCTCGAAGGAGTGTAGCATTAAACTTAGTCATATGTGTCCTACAGTAACTATGAAAAATTCTCTCCCAAAAGAATTATGATGAGAAGGAAAGAATAGAGATAGTAGATAACATTTTGAAGAAATCACACATAGTGCAATAGAGCATTAGAACTTATTCCTCTTATCAATGCTTTTATACTGTTGATGGGAGTATAAATTAGTTCAACCATTGTGGAAGACTGTGGCAATTGCTCAAAGACCTGAAGGCAAACATACCATTTGACCCAGCAATCCTGTTACTGGGCATATACTCAAAGGAATATAAATCATTCTATTATAAAGATACATGCACCCACACATTCATTGCAGTACCTTTCACAATAGCAAAGACACGGAATCAACCTAAATGCCCATCAATGATAGACCGGATAAAGAAAATGTGGTACAAACACACCAGCGAATACTATATAGCCATAAAAAGGAATGACATCATGTCCTTTGCAGGGACATGGATGGAGTTGGAAGCCATTATCCTTGGCAAACTAATGCAGGGAAAGAAAACCAAACACCACATGTTCTTACCTATAAGTGGGAGCTGAATGATGAGAACACATGGACGCATGGGGAGGAACAACAGACACTGGAGCCTGTTGGAGGGGAATTTGTAGGGAAGGAGATATCAGGAAGAATAGTTAATGGATGCTGGGCTTAAAACCTGGGTGATGGGATGATTTGTGCAGCAAACCACCATGACACACATTTATCTGTGTAACAAACCTGCGCATCCTGCACATGTACCCCTGAACTTAAAATAAATGTTGAAGAAATAAAAAAGAGAACTTATTTATTCCTCCTATCTAGCTGTAATTTTGTATTCATTATCTAGCCTCTCCTTATCCCTCACTTTCCTCCTCTTTTCCCAGCTTCTATTACCACTATTCAAATCTCTACTTCTATGAGATCAGGTTATTTAGCTTCCAAATATGTGTAAGAACATGTGGTATCTGTCTTTCTGTGCCTTGCTTATTTCATTTAATGTCCTCCCAGCTCATTCATGTTGCTGCAAATGACAATATTGCATGCATTCTTTTTTTATGGCTAAATAATATTTCATTTTATATATATATATATATATATATATATATATATATATATATATATACACACACACACACACACACCACTTTTTAATCTAATCATCTGTTGAGGGACACAGGTTGATTCTGTATCTGGATTCTGTAGTAGGAACTATGCAGATATCTCTTTGACAACTGATTTCCTTTCCTTCAGATATCCACCCAGTAGTGGGATTGTTGTATCATATATGCTAGTTCTATTTTTAGTTTTTTTTTTTTTAGAAACTTCCATACTATTTTCCAAAATAGCTGTACTAATTTACATTCCCATCAACAGTATATCCATTTCCTTTTCTCCACATCGTTACCAGCATTTGTTATTTTTTTTTTTTGTATTTTTGATGATAGCCACTCTAATTGGGATGAGATGACATCTCACTGCGGCTTTTATTTGCATTTCCCTAATGATTAGTAATGTTGGGCATTTTCTCGTATACTTGTTGGCCATTTGTATGCCTTCTTTTAAAAATTGTCTATTTAGACATAAATTTTTCCATTTTTAAATCATTTTGTTTTTGCTGTTGAGTTATTTGAATTTCTTATATATTCTGCATATTAATTCCTTGTTGGGTAAATCATTTGCAAATATTTTCTCCCATTCTGTGGGTTGTTTCTTCACTCTGTTGTTTGTTTCCTTTGCTTTTTAAGAAGTGTTTTCATTAAATATAATCTCATTTATCTATTTTTCCTTTTGTTGCCTATGCTTTTGAGGTTTTATCTGTAAAATCATTGGCCAGTCCAATGTCCTGAAGCATTTTCCCTATATTTTCTTCTAGTACTTTGATAGTTTCAGGACTATGATCCATTTGGAATTGATTTTTTTAATATGGTGAGAGATAAGTATCTAGTTTCATTCTTCCACATATGGATATCCAGTTTTTCCAGCACTGCTTACTAAAAAGACTGTCCTTTCTTCCACTGTATGTACTTCATGCCTTTGTTGAAAATCAGTTTGCTGTAAACACATGGGTTTATTTCTGGGTTCTTTACTCTGTTCCATTGGTCTCTATGCCTGTTTTTATGCCAGCACCATGCTGTTTTGGTTACTATAGCTTTGCAGTATATTTTGAGGTCAGATAGTATGATGCCTTTAGTTTTTTTTTTTTTTCCCTCAGGGTTGTTTTGGCTTTTGGGCATCTTTTATGATTCCATACAAATTTTAGGATTTTTTTTTTTCTATATCTGTAAAGATTGGTATTTTGTTAGGGATTGAATTGATTCTGTAGATCACTTTGAGTAGTATGGTCATTTTAACAATATTTATTCCTCCAATCCATGAACATAGAATGTCTTTTCATTTTCTGTGTGTATGTCCTCTTTAATTTCTCTCATCAGTTTTATAATTTTTATTGTAATTGTAGTTTATTGTAATTTTATTGTAGTTGTATTGTACCTTTCATCTCCTTGGTTAAGTTTATTCATAGTTTGTGTGTCTGTGGCTATTTTAAATGGTATTGATTTCTTAATTTCTTTTGCAGTTACATTTTTATTGATATATAGAAATGCTACTGATTTTTATATGTTGATTTTTGTATCCTTCTACTTTACTAAATTTATCAGTTCTAAGAGTTTTTGTTGGAATTTTTAGGTTTTTCTACATATAAGATGATGTCATCTGCAAACAGGTGCAATTCTACTTCATTCTTTCCAATTTGGATGCTCCTTATTTCTTTTGCCTAATTGCTTTTGTTAGGACTTCCAGCACTATGTTGAATATGAGTGGTGCAAGTGGCAATCCTTGTCTTGTTCCAGTTCTTATAGGAAAGGCTTTCAGCTTTACCCCATTCAGTATGATATTAGCTCTGGGTTTGTCATATGTGACTATTGTTATTTTGAGGTGTTTTTTCTATACCTAAATTTGTTGAGAGTTTTTATCATGAGAAAATGTTGAATTTTATCAAATTATTTTTCTACATCTATTGAGATGGTTAAGATGATCACACAGTTTTTGCTCCTCTTCATTCTGTTGATGTGATGTATCACTTTTATTGATTTGTGAACGGTGAACTATTCTTGCCTCTCTGGGATAAATTCCCCTGATGTTGTATAATCTTTTTCATGTGTTGCTAAATTTGATTTGATTTGCTAGTGTTTTGTTGAGGACGTTTGCATCTATGTTCATCAGGGACATTGGCCTGTAGTTTTCTTTCTTTGTGGTGTTCTTGGCTCATTTTTGTATTAGGATAATGCTGAGCCCTAATTTTTGTATTAGGTCTCACTGAGTTTGGAAGAATTTCCTCTCTTTCAATTTTTTGGAATAGTTTGAAGAGAATTGGTGTTAGTTTTTTAACTGTGATAGAATTCAGCCATAAAAACCAACCAGTCCTAGACTTTTCTTTGTTTTGAATACCTTTTATTGTAGCTTCAATGATGTTACTTGTCATTGGTCTGTTCAGGTTTTCTATTTATTCCTGGTTCAATCTTGGTGGGTTGTATGTGTCCAGGATTTACTTATTTCCTCTAGGTTTTCCCATTTGTTTGTGTACAGTTGTTCATAATGGTCTCCAATCACCCTTTGTATCTGTGGTATCAGTTGTAATGTCTCCTTTTTTCTTTCTAACTCTTTTGAGTCTTTTCTCCTTTTTTTGGTTAGCCTAGCTAATGGTTGATAAATTTTGCTTATCTTTTCTAAAAAAAAAAAATCTCAACTTTTCATTTTGTTGATCTTTGGTATATATTTTAGTCTCTATCTCTGTTTAGGTAATTTGTGCTCTGGTCTTTATTGTTTCCCCTACTAATTTTGGGCTTAGTTTGTTCAACCTTTTTAAAAATTTTTTTGAAAGACGTGTATCATTAGGGTTGTAGTTTTTTTTTTTTCTTTTTTTTTTTTTTTGAGAGAGTCTTGTTCCGTCATCCAGGCTGGAAGACAGTAGTGCATCTTGGCTCCCTGAACCTATGCCTACTAGGTTCAGGCAATTCTCATGCCTCAGCCTCCCAAGTTGTTGGGACTACAGGCATGCCCCACCACACCCGGCTAGTTTTTGTATTTTTGGCTAGAGACAGGGTTTTGCCATCCAGGCTGGTCTCAAACTCCTGACCTCAAGTGATCCACCTACCTCGGCCTCCCAAAGTGTTGAGATTACAGGCATGAGCCACCATGCCCAGTCTCATTATGTTGTTGATTTGAAATCTTTCTCTCTCTCTCTCTCTCTCATCTTTATTTTTTCCTCTACTAATTTTGGTATAGGCATTTGCTGCTAAAACTTCCCTGTTGTTAGGGGGATATAAAGGATATAAAAGAAACTTCAACTGCCTTATAACTTGACCAAGAATTGATCATAGGTAACTCTTAAAGATCACCACTCTGTCCACAAAAATGGCTTATCAGCAGCTGTGTTCCTGCTGTGTGACTCTAACTCCACAGCCACAACTGGTTAGAGCAGGAGAGAATATCTGATTGAAGTTGAATCAGAGCTATTATCTCTCTCAAGCATTTGCCTGAGACAGGGCTTGGGAGCTGGGAGTGAGTCAGCCTCAACAGTGCTACTCTGGAGGGTGTGTCCACATGCTGCAGCTGCCTCATGTCCTTGTAGAGCTGAATTGTTCAACTTCTCCTAGATTTCATGAACTCCACTATCCTTCCAAAAATGCTCATTTTTGCTTAAGTATACTTGAACTGATTTCTGTTATTTTAAACAATAAAAATGTAACTAGCAGAAAAACAAATTTTGTTGGAAAAAAATGTCCTCCTTTTCTTCTCCATCGTGTTTCCCATTTCTGAGAGCAAGAGCCTTGGCTGGTCATTGAGAAGGCTGAAGGAAATTGCTCAGGCTTAGAAGTTGCACAAAAATCAGGTTGAATCCTGGCTCTATCACTTTCTGTGAGCTCTGTGACCTTGAGAATCTTATCTAAGTTCTCCAAGACTCAGTTTCTTCATCTGAAAAAAAGGAGTTAGTAATCTTTCTGTTATTGGATGGTTATGGGGAATAAAAAGGCCAATATGTGCAAAAGGCCTGGCGTGTAGTCATTGCCAAGTGAAAACAAGTTCTGAATTTTTCCTCCTGTGTTCTTTCAGTTTTTCATTCATTCACCAGTCAATGTTTCCACAAGCATGTAGATACTATGGAGGCTCTAAGGAGGTTTCTCTTTAAGGCTCTTGAACAACTTAGTTTTTGTTCATTTTTCACATGTGCTAGTGTATGCATAATGGAGACAACACGGTGCTGAAGTGTGAGTACAGAATAGGGAAAAAGAGAGTAAGTTCCAGTACTGGCTTGGACCATGGACACAGTTGTGAGACTTAACACTGTTTCCTCTTTCTGAGCCCGTTTCTCCACCTGTACAATAAGGGAGTGGTATATATTAGAATTCCTAAAGTATGAATTAGTGTGTACCCAACAGGGATGCTACTGGCATTTTGGGTGGGATAATTTCTCATTATGTGGAAGAACTGATCCTCATACCACATGATGTTTAGCATCCCTGGTCCCCACCTTCTAAATGCCAGTAGAGCCTCCAGACATAGTGGCCAAAAGGTCTCCACAGATTTTCAGATACAATGAGGCAGGCACTATGGCCCAAGTTGAGTATCACTTTGTCAGGCAAAAATAAAATGGATTCAGTGATCACAGTTTTATGAGATATCAGATTAAGCCAAGTTGAATAGGTTTCTTTAAAGTGGAATTTCTTTAAATCTTTTATGTGAATGTACACAATGAATGGGTCCGTTTTTCCCTTAACCTAATTCTTGCTTGGTATAAAGCTTGGGTACATCAATAAAGAGCAGATTTATGTCCCAGGGAAACTATATTTTGTACCCTCAGTGTGAACCACAAACTTCTGCATTCTCTGTTACCACAACTTCATGCTAGTGCAGAGCAACCCATTTTCTAAGAGACCGCATATAATAATAATTTTCTGTTATATTTAGAGAGTCCAATATAAGAAAACTCTGGCTGTTCTACACTTTTTCAATCTGTCTACAAGCAATTCCCCTGCAGAGAAGAAGAGAGTAAGAAGGTCCAGTTGGGAAAGCCAAATGGCATGTTGCAGCTAGAAAAATGCAAGAATGAAATGGAGCAATGGACTATGCCTGGTTTCCACACTTCATTTGGATTTTACAGGCCAAGCTTGCTGAAGCAGCCACAGCAGAAGAGTAAAAGTCTCTCCACTGTGTCCACACTAATTTAATATTTCATTACCCGTGAAGATTGAATTTTACTTTTTCAGGTCTCACCTTTCCATCTAAACATGGGCCCTGTTCCAAGACACTCAGCTCAGCCGGGGAGTTCACAGCTTCATTTGCAGAGACTGTCTTGAAGGTCTAGGACTGATTCTCTTGGTTGCCATTATATTTTCATCAAAACTCTGCCATACAAGTTGGTTCTGTTCCAGTTCCTGACTTCTCCTGTGACTGGTGTTGGCTGATCTGATTAATAAAGGTGACTAGAACTAGGGCCAACATGAAAGGTGTTCCCAACAAAATATTCTCAAGGGTTTCAAGGAAACCTCAAAGAGTCACAGGAAAGATGATCTGGACAGCTCTGGGGAGAGGCCAGATCTGTGACCTAGGGAGTGGCCGGGGGGAACTGGCGCCAGAAGCCTGTCATCTCAGTTTTGGCATATTTTAACTAATCAACTAATTAGTTCACTCATTTATTGAACAAATATTTATAGAGAACCTACTCCGTGCTAGACACTGCTCTTGGTAATGGGAAAACAGCAAAAAACAGGATAGTCAAGGTCTTTGCACTTTTCGAGTTTGCATTAAAGTAAGGGAGACAGGCAATAAATAACTAAGCAAGTAAATAAATAATAAAATGTTGGGGACAGACAAGCATCATGAAAGAAAAAGCAGAGGGGCTGGGCACGGTGGCACACACCTGTAATCTCAGCACTTTGGGAGGCAAAGGTGGGAGGATCACGAGGTCAAGAGATCAAGACCATCCTGGCCAACATGGTGAAACCGTGTCTCTACTAAAAATACAAAAATTTTCTGGGCATGGTGGCACATGCCTGTAATCCCAGCTACTTGGGAGGCTGAGGCAGGAGAATTGCTTGAACCCAGGAGGCGGAGGTTGTGGTGAGCCGAGATCGCGCCACTGCACTCCAGTCTGGGCAACAGAGAGAGACTCCATCTCAAAAAATAAAAAAAATTAAAAAAAGAAAAAGAAAAAGCAGAGGAAAGAATTATTGGATGACAAGATAGGGTTAGAAGTAGACCCTTTTATGCAGGGTGGTCAAAGACAGCCTCTCTAAGAGGGTGATAGCCTAGCAGAGGCATAAATGAAGGGATGAGCTGTTTGAAAATTTAAGGAAAGAGCATTCTAGGCAGAGGGAAACACAGGTGTGAAGGTTTTAAGTAGAAGTAAAGTTGGTATGCTCAAGAAGAGCCTGAAGGCCAGTGTAGCCAATGCAAAGTGAGCTAGTAGGAAGAGGTAGAAAAGAAGGTCAGAGAAGTATTCAGGGCCAAGATTGTGTAGAGGCCTGGAGGACGTGGGAAGTAACTCGGCGTTTGAAAGTTTGGAACAAATTTGTTTCATATTTAACAAAACTGTTTGAACTGACAGTTGGAAAACAAAAAGTTGGGGTTAGCAAGAATGGAAGAAGGACTAAATCATATTAGGGCATAATTAGGACAAGAAAGATTGATTAGGATACTTTCAGTATATCAGGCAAAGGTGGTGGAGTAGACTAGCATGATGTGGGGGAAACACTAAGAAGTGATTGGATTGAGAGTGTTCCAAATATTTCATTTACTCCCCTATTTTCCCAAATATTTCTGCATTACCTTAGAGCCAGCTGACTATTTCTGGCCAATGAGGTGGCTGATACATGTCACTTGCCAGAATATGGCAGTTAGAAGTTGTGCCTCCTTCATCTCTCTCCTCCCCTTACACAGCAGTCTTGGACATGATGCATGCCAGAAGATGGATGAGGGTCTCCTGACCCATACTGAGCAACTTTTTCTTATGCTGAACTCTGAGATATAGTGTTTATTTTGGTGTCTCACATTGTTTACCCTGAGAAACACAATACATATTTTGGAGGTGAATTCAATAGGACTTGCTAGGGGGATGAAAGAAAGAGAAGACTCCAAGATGACTCCAGGTGATTGAACACATACTTTGGAGTTCAGAGGAGGGTCGTGGTTGTCAATACAGACTTGGTAGTCATCATCATTCAGATTAGGATTCAAGACCAAGGGACTAAATAAGATTATCCAGGAAATTAATGCAGGCAGAGAATGGTATTATTAAATATAAAAAGGGAATAGTATTCAACTCACTGTGGTCTCCGGTTTATTGGAGGGGCAATACAGCTAATCAAACAGATAATGATTACCCACCCCCCACCACACACACCTTTTCTCTCCTGTCCCATACCTGGTCTAATTTTGATCTGGCTCCTAGAGGAAGATTATATGGTGATGATGAGATGAAGAGATGGTGTCTAAAGAGTAACAGGAGGATGGAGTTGCTTCGCACAGGACCAGCCAATCTTCGATCTTCCTCAAGTTAGAAGAGTCTTTCACCCCAGCCTAAATAATCTCTGTTTGTCGTGTCTTCAAACCCAATACCCTCTTTACTATAGCAAACTCAGTCCCACAATGGACCGCCAATATAGGCTATAGGAGGATGATTTAAATTGAGGTGAGAAGATCTTTAAAACTGAAGATGATCTAAGTTTGGCTGTCCTGGGCATTTAACTGGCAAGGCTTCATTTGCCTTATTTTAAAAAGGGGAAAGAGGAAGGATGCCAGCAAAAATAACAGAGCAAGAACTTGTAAAAATTTACCAGAATAACTAAAAATTAGCAAGATGGTCCTAATCAACTTCTTCAGAACTGTGGAAATAAACTAGCTGAAATGCAATAAGAACAGAAAGGTCTGTGGCATTTAATTTTCTTTAGTACCATCTTCCACTCGGCAGCTCCACTCCTCAAAAAATGATAGCCCACAGGTCCAGTGCAGTGTGGCAGCCACTGGTAGGAGCAGAACAGAGCTAGAACTATTTCAAAGAACTTTGTCCAATTCATTCCCAAAGAATTGTTATTATTTTACCTGTCTGGTGGTTCCTTAGAACATTCCACTTATGAGACTGACTCAGAGCTCACCAAGTATGTAAAAAGTCTTTTCCTGGCCAGGACAGAAAGAGAGCACTGGTTGAAACAATTATAGGCAAATGCTTTAAGTTTGCAGCTGAATGAGTTGTTGGTTAACAGTTAGGACAAAGGATAGACAACCAGAAGCTTACAGGGAAAAGTTGGGAAATGAAATGTCAATAGGACTTTCAAAAGCTCTAACATACTCCTGAAAATCCAGAAGGTTGTATGCATGCACAGGCTTCTCCACGTGCATAGAGAAAATGTGAGAAGGCCTTAAGCTTTAACCTCTGACTGACCTTGAGGCTCTATACAAGCAGGAAGTGAAGGCTAAGGCAGAGCTGTAAAATGCCTGGCTGGGTGTTGAAGATTGCCCTGAGACATACATACAGAGACCCTTGGCCAAGACTGGGTTATTTGTTGGTATTTATCGAGAAGAATTAGGTTTTGCTGCAACTGACAGAAAATCTAAATAAAATAAAGCAAACAATAGAAAACAGAACAAAGCAAACAACACAGTGACTTAAACAAGATAGTTTATTTCTCTCCTGTGTAATGAAGGCCAGAGGTAAACACTTCAGGACTGAGATTACAGCTAAGGACATCAGATCCAGGATCTTTCCAGCTTTCCATATAACATATCTAGGGTAGCTAGCCCATGTCCTCTGAGCTTAAGATGGCTGCTAGACTTCAGCTATTATATTGGCATTCCAAGGGCAGGATGGACTTGGGAGCAAATAAGACAGGAACAAATGACACTCATCGCTATTTGTTCTTTTTTGAGATGGAGTCTCACTGTGTCACCAAGTTGGAGTACAGTAGTGCGATCTCAGCTCACTGTAACCTTTGCCTCCCAGGTTCAAGTGATTCTCCTGACTCAGCCTCCTGAGTAGCTGGGATTACAGGCACCACCACACCCAGCTAATTTTTATATTTTTAGTAGAGGTGGGGTTTCACCATCTTGGCCAGGGTAGTCTCAATCTCTTGACCTCGTGATCCTCCCACCTCAGCCTCAGCTATCTTCTAAGGTTTCCCAGAAGTGGCACTTGTCACTGAACAGAGTTAACTCACATGACTACATCTAGCTGGAAGAGGGGATGAAAACTATAGGTTTTATTATAAGAAGCCATAGGCTCAGCTTACAGGTAGGGACAATAGGAAGAAGGAAATAATGGATATTTGGTTGGGCAACTGACAGTCTTTCCCATTATATGATTGGATATCTGGTGGTAGAAGAGTAAAGACATACTAGGATTGGCATCAAAGTTGGCACAGGGAGAATACACAGACTGCACAAAAGGATGGCCATCGACTGGGTACAATAACAATGATTATCCGGAATCCAAAATAGAAACAAATCCTGAGCTAAAAGCAAAATCTTACACTCGTGTTGCAAGAAGGCCTTGTTTCAAGAACTTGTTAAATACACCCTTTTACACTCTCTAGTCAGTGGTTTTTGAGTAAGGGAATTAAGATATTCAGCAAAATACTGTTTTTGCCTAGATGACCTTTCCAGTCTTTCAAAACCCAAGAGCCCATCAAATAAAATTGAGAAAATTTAGTATAGTATGCTCTTGGAGATTAATAATACTTATAATATGTTCAAGGTTCAGGGACGTCCTGCAGTGAAGAAAAAGTAAAAGCTAGTGCATATGGTTATTTGACCAAACGTTTTTCACCATGTCATTAAATGCTGCCGATCATCAGAAAACCGTTTAGAAAAGTGTGCCATAGAAGAGTCCCTATTTATCTGTAGTAAAAGAAAGCCTTTTAAAAATGTACATTTCATGGACTGATACTTTTATTTATTAACAATAATACTATAAAAATAAATTACTAGAAAAATGAAAAAAGCCTCACAAAACATGGGCCAAATATTTTATTTTTAGAGTCAACAGTTATAAAATTAATCTGTCAAAATTCTGAAAAGGATTTCAAACCATTTACTCTCAGAATGGTTCCAACAGTTTACTACAGAAAATTCTGTAGTTATTTCACGTTAGATAGGGAGCACAGAGTTGATGGATGGACCACACATCATCAGTACGACAACCAAGCAGCATTGCTATCCTCCTGTATCCTTCTTAAGGTAGACTATCTCATGCCTCACCTGCCCTTGCCTTGTAATGCATGTTTTGCTGTTTTTCATGACCCAAAGGACAATATTTGTAGAAAAATATGACATACAGGATTAGGGTTTACTTAAAGAAGCAAAACAAGAAAAACCCAAGGTTGACTTTTATAATTTATTTATTTCAATATAAGAGAAAGAACCTTCTCTGCCCTATTGGCCTTTTAACATTCCTTTTAATTGATGTTATATCCAGAGGTAACTGAGACCTCAAATGAAGAAGGGAAGCAAGCAGCTTTAGCATCCTCAGGGTCCATCTTGATATCCTGTGGGCTAGCCTAGCTTCTATCTCTGCCCAGGTGTCGACCCTACCTTTCTGACACCTTCTCAGTTGCCTTTGATATCACCCTCTCATTCCTGCCTATTTACCTCTGTGCAGTTGGTCCACTGCTTACCTGACTTAGAATTCCTAGTGTGGTGGGCTTCCAGATTTTCAGGATACCCAGATCCCTGATATTAGAAAGGAACTCCAGTTTTCCCCTACCTCTTTAGAATATAAAAGGTTCAGCTTCATGCTCCTAGGAGAAAAAGAGTGTGAATGGTTGATCCTAAGAAAGGAGGGCATGGGGATGAAAAAACATCTAAATGTCAAGGTTGAGACACAGAAAAAGAAAATTTGTCAGCAGAGGAGTTATTCGGCATGGGACTCCTCCTGGTATCAGGGGAGGGCGATTTGGAGGAAAAGAGACGTAAAAAATCAGTTTTTTTTTTTTTCTTTTTTTTTTTTTTGAGACGGAGTTTCGCTCTTCTTACCCAGGCTGGAGTGCAATGGCGCGATCTCGGCTCACTGCAACTTCCGCCTCCTGGGTTCAGGCAATTCTCCTGCCTCAGCCTCCTGAGTATCTGGGATTACAGGCACGTGCCACCATGCCCAGCTAATTTTTTGTATTAGTAGAGATGGGGTTTCACCATGTTGACCAGGATGGTCTCGATCTCTTGACCTCGTGATCCACCCGCCTCGGCCTCCCAAAGTGCTGGGATTACAGGCTTGAGCCACCGCGCCGGGCCAAAAAATCAGTTTTTGTCTTTTTTCCTATCAACAACTGACTTGGGTGGAGAACTGCTGTGACATAGTTCAAGTGATAAGGGTTTTAGATCTAACTAGTTATTTCTAAAATGAAGCATGGTAAGGTGGCTTTCTTGGTAGCAGAAGGAGGAAAGTGGTTTGCTTTATGGGAGAAACTCCAGGACAACTTTCCAGAACCCCTTGCATTGGCAGAGTCTCCTGTGTGACTGGGGCTGACCAACTCTCCCACCAGTCAACACAAGAGTTAACATAACACAGAGGGTAGAAAAAAAAAAAAAAAAACTATCTCTAGGCATCATCACTAAAACAAAAGAGTGGAAAATTCAGATGGAGGGGTCATATGATCGGAGGGAATAACTGTTCCCTCCTCTTGAAGTGTTCTCCATATGGAGAGATGTCCAGTAGCAGAACACATCTGGTTTTCCTCCAACTCCTGTGACTTTTCTGGTTGGTGAGCTTAAGATGCAGAATTGAACCTGGATGGCTCATCTCTTCCTTCTTTGGGATATGCTTGCAGTCTACGTCTTCAGCTATTCTGAACCATGCAGTGAAGTCCCTACCCTGATGTGATGGACTGTGACTGTCCTATCCTGTGTGTGCGTAGGTGGAGGTGATTGCCCAGCTGGGAGTTTGGTGTTAGGAAGCCCACTGTTGCCATACTTCTAAGCCATGTTCCTCAACAACTTATCAATAACAATGAAAATGTTTTACCCCATAAATATAATTTTTAAAAGTCTTAGTTTGTTCAGGATTCAGGCTGAGAAAAGAAGAGTGTTACATATTGACCCCCTCAATCCCCTAAGTAAGTAATTGTTATTTACATTGCCTCTGTGGAGGGGTCACAAAAACATACCTTATAGGGTTCTCAAATAATTTAATTAATCAATGTTTATGAAGGTAGTTCTAAATTATGATGCAATAAATTGATGTAAACAGTAATACTGATGATGATGATGATGATGATGATGATGACAACTATAAACTGATACATGAACTTCTCACCTTGGTCCTTGCCACCAATTCCTTAATTCCTCTCCTCTCCTCCGCAGCTCTACACCAGCCAAGGTCACATCAGGTAGGTGGCGAATGCCGTTAAAATGAAGTAGCTGAGACTTGAGTATCTCTACAGGGTTCAAATGCTCTTTAATTTTCAATTCTAGGAAATGCAGTAGGTAGTTCCTGGAAAAAAGCATACTGATAACATTTACCAACAACAACTGGGCTGTGAAAACGGTGAAATTATTTCTAACAAGTTGGGTTTTTAGGAAAGTGATAAATGGAAAGCTGCTGGAGTACTCGAGCTCCTGAGTCACCAGACATTCTTGCTCTGACAATCAGAAGAAAAACAAATGCTTCCATGTCTTAAACATTTCCTGGTATGACGAATATTTCCCTTTATTTAGAAGAAGAAATACTTTGAATTGTGACATTGTGCTTAAATGAAATAGTGCTTGAGAGAGCAGATATTTTATTTTATTTTTTTATTTTTATTTTTATTATTTTTTTAAGACGGGGTTTCACTATGTTGGCCAGGGTGGTCTTGATCTCTTGACCTCGTGATCCGCCCGCCTCGGCCTCCCAAAGTGCTGGGATTACAGGCATGAGCCACCACGCCCGGCAGAAATGTTTTTTAAAAGCAATGGGATAGATAGACCTTTAATGCCTACACTTCTCAACCTTTAAAATAGCGGGGAGAGGCAGAACGCTTCAGACGCTGAGAGGCAGGAGGCATTAGGATCGTCCGCAGGATTGGGACCGCTACAGAGGCCGCCACGGAGCCCGCCGGAGCCACCGTTCCTGCTGCTGATGCCGCCGCCGCCCGAATCGGAACCGTCGGGCGCAGCCGCCAGCAATGCCGCGAAGGAAGAGGAATGCAGGCAGTAGTTCAGATGGAACCGAAGATTCCGATTTTTCTACAGATCTCGAGCACACGGACAGTTCAGAAAGTGACGGCACATCCCGACGATCTTCTCGAGTCACTCGCTCCTCAGCCAGGCTAAGCCAGATCTCTCAAGATTCCAGCCCTGTTCGAAATTTGCAGTCTTTTGGTACAGGAGAGCCCGCTTATTTTACCAGAAGAGTGACCCGTAGTCAGCAGCAGCCTACCCCAGGGACACCGAAAAAATACCCTCTTCGGCAGACTCGTTCATCTGGCTTAGAAACTGAGCAAGTGGTTGATTTTTCAGATAGAGAAACAAAAAATACAGCTGATCATGATGAGTCACCACCTCGAACTCCAACTGGAAACGCACCTTCTTCTGAGTCTGACATAGAAATCTCCAGCCCCAGTGCGTCTCATGATGAGAGCATCGCCAAGGACATGTCCCTGAAGGACTCAGGCGGTGATCTCTCTCATCGCCCCAAGCGCCGTCGCTTCCATGAAAGCTACAACTTCAATATGAAGTGTCCAACACCAGGCTGTATAGTCTGTACATCAAGTTTATCTTTGAATGTTATCTGGGTATCTAGGCATTTAACACATTTGTAAAAGTTATGGGAGAAAAAAAAATTCCACATTATCAGACCCCCATTATAGACACATAAACATATATACACACACACACACACACACACACACACACACACATTTAAGTATTTAAACAAACAAAAAAACAAAGGCATCAATAAAAATAACTGTCAATTAAAAATTGAAAGTTAAAATGGAGGTGGGAGAGGATTACAGTAAAAATAAAATAAAATAAAATAAAATAGTGGGGAGAAAAAGAAGTAAAAATAACATTTTCTTCCTCACAAGTTTGTTTTGAAAATTAATGAATTAGTGCTTATTAAGTACTTAGCTGAAAGGTGATGTGAAAAATATCAAACGTCATCTCTGTTACTGTAGTCCAATGTTCATCTGCCACTAATAAAAGCCTGAGCCCCAGGCACAGTCTTTTGTACTCTTGTCTTTGGAGAGAATCGCCTACAAGTTTCCTTTATCCTGGTGATAAATCATAATTAATAATTCATCCATTATACTCCCGCAGATGCATGGCCAAGGATGCACCGCCCTGAGTGTTGGCAGCCTCTGCGGTGCTGTCTCGCTCTGCTGCCTGGTATTTGTCTGCAGTGCAGAGACACGCCCATGGCAATGGCCCACAAGGCCCACACAAGGGGACAACACTTGGCTGATTCAGATCCCTGACTTTGAAAGACTGACTCCCTTTGCACCTTGCATGGGGATGGCTCCTATTAGTGGAATTTAGAGACTGAAGGGGGCAAGGAAGAGTCAAAGGGTGAGGGGATGGGTCAGACCCCAGCCAAGCCTGGGAGCTAAGGGAGCACATTTCCTGACTCAGCCTCTCTGGCTTACAGTGGACTTTTTTGGTGTACCTGAGTTGTCAGTAAGTTCCTGTTGGGCTCTGCCTTTTCCACGTGCCTGTCACTCAGCAGAAATTCATAAGCAAATCTCAAACTGGAGATGCTGCTGAAAGTCAGAACATTTTAAAGATACCACTACCCTCCTTCTTGAATTTACAAAGTATAGGAAACTGAAGGGGATCATCATGTTCTTTGGTTGCCACCATGACTCTACAGCTACTCTGTCCTGTCTTTACTTTGGCCATAAGCAAATGTCTGTGATTAGACCAGGATTCACAACTGGATGTGCTGAGACAACCTGAAACGGGAGCCAGTCATGAACTAAAGAAACCATCCATTAATCCAGGAACTAAACAGGCAGCACAGGAGTGATCGACCTAATCTGCCTGCTGACGGCTGCCAGACTTCGGTCACTGGTCACGCCTCTCTGGGGAGACAACAGGGTAAGCTTCCATCCCAAGGTTCTTTCCTTCTGGGGTCCGTCCACGTCATGAATTGGTAATCACCGTGAAGTATTCCACGATGACCATTTAGAGGCAGAATAATGAGCTGGATGGGCTGACTGAATTAGAAAGTGCTACTTCAGACCACATTCAGAGGACATTAAGTTGTATGGGACAGGAAAGGCAATTCAATAACCTCCTCGTTTTATAGATGAGAAAATAAAGGCCCAGGGAATGGCATACCCAGAATGGCATGTTTGCTGGTGCCAGGGCTGAGACTCTCAGCATGGGAGTCTCCCCAGTATCTGAGGAAGGACCTCATAATGATGCCCTCTGATTTTGCAACAAACTGTGCTTTTTCTCTTGCCTAACACCTTCTCATTGTGCAAAGAACAGAGCAATATGAACTTTGTAGATTCCCCCACAAACCCCACCTCAACACTGCTTTTACAAAACTTCTCACTCTGCCCCTGTGTTGTCTATGTGGCTGCCTACCTTTGCTAGGCTTTGAGCCCAGGTCTTGCACACAGCAGGCACTTAATAACATTTTATTTACTTGAATGGCATCGGTCACAATATATGGAAAGAAATCAGAAAAGCCAAGTGGTGCTACATGGGCACAGTTTGAAACACTTCCTTACAGGGAAAATCAGAAATGCCAAGGAAAATCTAGCTAAACTCTGCTAAGTCTCAAGGGATGAGTTTAAGAGGCAACATTTTGGAAGCTATCATATGACTGAATGATGAGAGTTTGTAGCATCGCATTGTATTTCTACTTTCAGTAATTTTATTTGTGGCTTATTTTGAGCTCAGACCACATTTACTGTATTTTAGGTCAATTTGAGAAAAATTTTCTCAGATCAAGATCAACCATATTTGCAACATGAAATGAAGTCATCCTCTTCCTTGGCCACTATTACACAAATGCTAAAACATACAGATCTCAGAGCTTAGTGCCCTGTTTCTGCATAACAGTCAGCCATGGGGAATGTGGGTGAGGTTGAGGGATATACCAACACCCCTCACAATGGGTGTGGGGGCTTGGAGGTCAGGGTTGCAGTAAAACATGGTGCTTTATCGCACAGGCCTGGAGCAAGACCAGAATCAAACTCACTTTTGCCAGTTCTAGACCTATGACCTTGGAAAAATTGCTGAACAACTGAAAAGCCCAATCTTGTATCTCATGGGCTTATTCTAAAAATAAATTAAAATCCTAGTCTATACCTGGCATATAGTAAACATTCAGTGATGGGTGTTATACTGGTGGTAGTTTTTAATGATGGAAGAAGGGTCAAGTTTTCTGTTCTTTCTCACTGCTCTACCTATATCCCATCCTAGTGTGCTTTTGCTCATCTACACACCCTAACTAGTCAAAACTCACTCTTGGAATCTGCATTGGCATAGCGTAGTAGGTACGAGTCTCAGCTGTACAGCAAACCATCAGAGTTTACTATGAGGCCTTAGGCAATTCACTGAACTTATCTGTGCCTCAGTTTCCTTAACTAAAAATAGGTAGGATAGGAAAATCTACTTCACACTATTACATAAGAATCAGATTAATCAGCACACATAAAACTTTGGGGCATGCTTGACACAGAGTAGTCTCCCTCTCTATCCAAGTAAATGTTAGCTAATTCTCATTTTCTCTCACTTTCTGAAACACCAGAGAGTCTTCCTCCAAAGTGTGCTTCTCTTCTTTCCAGGCCCCTGCTGTTAATCTCTGTGTGCTGAGGAGACCTATCCATGAACCATGGCAAAGGTCGGGAAAGATGGAGAGAGTATGAAGGGTACAGTCCCAGACCCATGCAATACACAGAAGCCAGGGGTCAAAGCAGAGTCAGGGTGCAGAACCAGACGGCACCCAGAAGCCAAGAGAGGTTTCAGATAAACACTCAAGGAGACAAAAGCAGACACAGTAGGCAGGACATCTGAAAACCTGGAGACTGAGGCATTGCCACCCAAGGAAGAAAGAATTTTTGGGCAAGTTCTGTTTTTAGAGATTTTCCAGGGCAAGGTCCCAAAAAGCAGCTCTATAACCATGTAGAAGAGATGGAGCTTATGCATTCATTTTTTTCTAATAAATATGTGCTTAGCGCTTTCTATGAGCTTGGCACTGTTCTAGGGACAGGACACTTAGCAGGGGCCAAGAAGGCAAAACTCCTTCTTCTCATGGAGTTTATATTCCAGTCAGTTTTTAAAATAAGATACTTTCACACGTTGGATAAATTTCCAATGGTAAACTTTGAATAAAGTTGAATTCTAAAGAAGAAAAGCAGTGGGTTAATGTGCAATTTACCTGTGCCACACACCTTCATCCCAGTCACCCAGTCGATGTATTCTGTCTCCCTCAAGACTCAATAAATATTGGAATGGGACATTATTTTAGAGGTCATCCTGGATCTTCTCAAATTTATATCTAAAATAAACAACTCACTTGCAAAGGTGAGTTTCTCCTTAGCAACAATTTTATCTTCACCGATCTCCAATCTCCTTCCACTAGGGGATGAGTTTGGAGGCAAGGTCATAGGTCTTTTGACATAGCTTCTCACTGCTCTTGGTAGATTCTGAAAGATCAGAGAGCCAGTAAAGATATCTAAGGTCATAGAGACCATGCATTTAGCTTTGGAGAAGTTAAGGGCCTTACAGAGTTGTGGAGGTTTGAGGTACCTCGTCTCCCCAACCTGGGCACTGACTGCAGACTTATTCCAAAGCAGCTTTTCCCCATGGCTGATGCCTGTGCTGAGAGGCCCAAAGCCAGCCCGTCTTCCCAGGTGCTGACCGAGCACTTTTCTGCCCAAGTCTGGAGCTGCCTTCTCAGCATGGTGATGTCACTGCTGCCTCAGTCTGACCACTGGCTCCCCAGAATCTCAAAATGATAGCGTGACGCTGTTCTGTTTTTTCTGTGGAGCTGGTGGAAATTTCTGTTGTTTCTGTTATTATGGAAACCACTTCCACAAATAAATATTTAGATAAGGATGAGGAACAAACCCCCTCAAAGATTGTGTGTATTTTATTTACTGTCGAAAGTGTTTAGTTATATAATACAGAGTACAAGTTAGCCAGCAATGGCCACACCTCTCCAGAAGGAATGTTCTTTCTCTTGGACCATGTATGTTCTTTTACCATCCTCCCTCCATTCCTAACTTCTCCAATCCCTCTCTTCTCTTTCCCACTTATTTTCTCTTATTTTCCCTTTGTTCTGTATCTCTTTACATTTCTGTCTCTTATTTGTCCTCTTGGCATCTGGTCTACACCCTCTTGTCTCTCTCCGCTTCTTTCTTTTTCTTCTAATCTGTCTCCCCTTCTCTCATTATAAGAGAGTATTCAGACAACTAAATCTGTGTCTGGTTTTGGTCTGCTCTGGTCCTCAAAACCATGAGTGACAGAAGACTCTGTCCTTGGCCGCCTGTCACACCATAGGCCTGTGGCCAAGCCCCACTTCCGGTGCTTGCTGGAGAGCTGCTGAGAAGTCCTCCTGGCCAGGGCACAGATGGTGGGTGATGGAGTCCGGATGCCGAGACTTAGGGCGGGTCAAAACAATGATCACTCGAGTGTAAACTGTGCTAATTGCTGGGGACAAAGGGAGAGCCAGGCCCCAATGGAGTACATTAGGGTGGAGTACCAAAAGCAAGGGATGGCTTCTATCGTCACAGATTGATATCAAGGGTCCTGGTCCAAGCTTCTAGGCTGCCTTTGTTTTCATTCTCATTTCATCGACGTAGAGGATAAGCCATGTTACCCCAGCAGGTTAAAGTTTATTTTGATCATTTACAGACCATTTCCCAATGGTGGAGATAATTTTCTTGCAAGACTTCTCACTTAAAGCATAATAGACAGACAGACAATAGCTATATAATACATACAGATACACACACATATGTAAATACAGAGAAATGAACCAACAGCTTACTATATACACACCTACCTATAGATACATTTTATTGTAAAATAAGGCAGAGAAACAGAACAGTACAAGACAAATGTATAGCTTACTGAATTATTATAAAGGAAACACTCCCGAATCTACCTAGATCAAGAAAGAGATTCTTGGCAGCCACCTGAGGGGCCCCCTCTACACACCTCATTGCGGTCTCAGCATCTTTTCCCCCTCTAGCCCTTGTGTTTCTTTATGGCTTTATCACCCAAGTGTGCATTCCTATATGTTGTAGTTTAATCTGGCACATTTAAAAAATATAATTTGTCTTTTAAATTCTCTTCGATCTGAAGTTCTCTTTGTCTCACTCTTTTTCCTGTAGTTTATCTGTTGATGAACGTGGGTACTTGACCTGTCATCTAGCTTTTGCTAAACGCTCCTTTGTCCTCTGTATTTCCTGCAGACTGGCAGCTAGAGTGTGAATCTTGACCAGACTCAGATGTGATCCCTCTGGCAAGACTGTGGTGATGTGTTCTTTCACCAAAGCATTATGTTTGGTTATCACTCTTTTTTTGGGGGGGGGGTGTCAGTAGCCATTGATGCTCAATTCTTAGATTCATCAATTCATAGAGAGTTGGTGATGTCTTAATGTATTATCTCATTTTTCATCTAATAGCTGGAGTAATTGTGTAAGGAAACACTTTGCCTCATCCAGTATTTTGTTACTCAGTAGTATAGATCATATAGGAAAGACGGGATAAATGCTTGAATCAAGATAATGAATTGGTTCCCTATCATTCTCTGAAGGTGATCAATTGCAAATATCATTATACATCTGCGGATTTAGAAATATTTGATGAGTTTTAATTCATTGCAATCCTTTTCCTTATTAAATCTCAAATTGTCCCCTCTTTGGCAACTGAGAACCTTTTCAAGTTGGTTCCTGAGTCCTTTTCACATATGTCTAACAGTCTCTCTCATAATGTCGGTACAGCAAGATATTTCAGACTCCTCTTGCATATTTTCTTGAGAATCCCTGCTTTTGTTTGTTTATTTTAAGATGAGAAACAGTATTTCAAAACCACAAGGGCAACAGGGATACTGATTGCTCCTGGGTTGTATATGCAGAACATGTGCATATACATGTGTTATAGGTAAATAAACAGATAATAGATAGCTATAATCTCCTATAAACACATATAATAAATTCATATATTCATAATGATATTTTCAGTTTAAACTCATAACTACATGGTATTCTCTCAACTTCTTCTAAATTACATATGTATCTCCTTCCATTCATATTTACAATCCTGGTTCTCAAGGATACCAGGAATGGTGGAATTAGAATGTCCTCTAATTATTTATTTGCTTGTTACACATACAAGAGTCTCAGAATAATAGTATTATACTGCCTCCACAGATGATTACTACTCAAGGCAGATAAACATTTTTATATACGTTATCCTCAGTGTCCCACTTATTTTTTATTGTACTATATTTACATCGTCAAAGCATATATCTATTCCATACCATGATCTCTCCTGCCGTATGCTTATTTAATCTTTTTTCTGTAAGTACATGTGTATTTAATGATCACTACTAATTCTCTTGTCTATTTCTCTCTAGTCGTTTTGGTGGCCTGAAAGTTCATTCTCTAGTAACTTCCTTAAGAAGGGACCATGGGAACAGAATTCTCTGATTCTTGATGTTGATAATAGTGTATTTGCACATTTATACTCAAAGGTTAGTTTATCAAAATAGACAACAATTTTCCTTCATTGAATACAATGATCCTATTTTCTTCTGCTATATTAATCTGATAAAAAGTCTGGTGCCAAAATAATTTTTTAATCCCTCTCAGTAATAGACTCTTTTTGCCTAGATGCTCATATAAATTTTTTAAAAACTTTAGTAATATTATTAGAGTATTCAGACAACTAAATCTGTGCCTGGTTTTGGTCTACTCTAGTCCATCATTTTGATCATCATTCTGTGTTGATATTCTCAGGTACATTTTGTACTTTTTCAATATATGGCTTCAAATGCTTTTATATATATATAAAAGCATTCTTCACATGTACCCAAAAAAGTGTTCTTCACATGTACCCCAAAACCTAAAATGCAATTTATATATATATATATATATATATATATATATATATATATATATATGCCTACAATTTATATATATATATATTGTGTTTTAGGTTTGGGGGTACATGTGAGGAACATGAGGGTTGTTGCATAGGTACATACATGGCAATGTGGTTTGCTGCCTTCCTCCCCATCACCTGTATCTAGCATTTCTCCCCATGTTATCCAAATGCTTTTTTATTTTAAAAATTTTCAAGAAAATATTTGTTCTTTTCTATTGCTTTGGTTCTCTCCTTCAGAAACACCTGGCATTGGTGTGTTGGGTCTTCTTTACCTATCTTTAATATTTATCACTTTCTCTCAAATACTTTTAATCTCTTCATTTCTTTCTGATTTAACTTTTTTCTTTTTATTTTATATTTCTTTTAAACATCATTTGTTGTATTTATTTGCTCTTGTGTATTTTTTAGTTTAGTCTTTATTTCTAAAATGATTTTTTAAAATTTACTTCTAATTTTTTGTCACCTTTTTCCTGAGTTTTTCAAAGTCTAATTTATGTTGCTTTCTCATATCTTGTATCACATTAATGTTTCTTAGTTCATTTTGAAATATTATGTTATAATTTTGCTTTTTAAAATCCATGTCTTTCTGGAATTGTCTGGGAATGGGATCAAGACTTTTCCTTTATCAGGTGCTGGGATCTGAGGTCCTACAGGGTTCTGGAGTGTGTCTTTTGCTTTAGAGTCCTGCTGCCAGTTTTTTTCAGGTTGGCAAGATGTTTTCTTTGTTTTCTAGTCTCTTTACCAGCCTTCTGCGCCTCAGGAGATCTGACACCATTCTAATGACATGTTCCTAGCTTTCAGAGGACTAGTGCAGTACAATTGGCGAAGGTCTGGTGCCTTAGGACTTCTCTCAATTAGCTCAGCTTACTTCCAGCCTTTGGCAACTGCAACTTGCACTTGGTAATGGCCCTGAGAACCTTCTGGAGATTTCTCTCAATTCTCATGCTCTACCCTCAACCTTTGGAGAGTCTCTGCATTATACTTGATGGATGTCTGAAATAGCTTGGAGGAATCTCTCTCAACTCTTTCTTCTTATCTACAGCCTGCAGAGAACTACCCCAATGCACTTGGTAAAGGTCTATACAAAAGAGTTGGGGAGCAGGTAAACTTATTGTGGCTGGATCTCCTTTACAGTCTCATCCCTCAATCCAGTCCATGGCCACTGAAAGTTTGTTACAAGCTTAGCTGACTTCTCCTTACCCCATCTATGGTACCTTCCTCTTTCTCCCATTGCTCTGCCAGGGGTAAAATCAGTCATGGATCTCTTCTTTCCTAGGAAGTCTTTATCCTTTCTGGAAGTTAGTTCATTTAGATATTTTTGGGTTTCAGCCCTCTGATGGTGTCCTCAAATAGCTATGTTTTTCACCTTATTAGGCTTGTTCTCATTGTTAGGATGGGATCTCAGTCTCTTGTCACTTTCTGTGTCTGACGGGACACAGTCCCACATACAATCTTCTTGTCCATCCTCTACAGTTCAGACTAAAAAATGACCATGTTCCACTACGGCTAAAGCAAGAGTCATAGTGAAACCAAAACACAGATTTCTGCATTCAGTAAACATTCTAAGGTCTTTGCAGGGTGGAACAATTTACTTTATCAGGCAAATGCTTATGTGGGGATCATGTGGGGTCTCACACATTATCTTCCCAAAGATTCCCTTTCTTCCATAATCTCACTCCAATTAAGCACCTGCAACCCACACCGTCTTCTAAAAGATGGGATATGCTCCCTCCCCTGGGAAATCTTATGTAAAACGTGTGCTTTAGTGAGTGAGATTTGGAATTCACTCACCTGGACTCTGATGAGAACCGCCTAGGGATCGAGTGTGGTGATTGGCTAACAGGTTTGGTTCCATGAGCTCACTCTGCCTAATGCACACTTTGGCCTCTCTCAGAGTTCATCCAGGTCATTGATCCTCCTATCTCAAAAGTGTCTTCCAGGAAGCTCTGCATAAATACCCCAATCTGACATTTTTATTCTTCTCATATTTTCCCCTTACTATTTCTGCACATTATTTGTGTATATTTGGTTATAGGCAAAAATAAAACATAAATTCATAGTATTCACCCCCAGATGAATAGAATCATATATAAAGTATTATGGCTTTATATATATATATATATATATATATATATATATATATATATATACACCATCTATATGCTGATGTACATACCAGTGCCTACCAGCTGATACCAGTCTTGCCTACAATATTACAGAGAACAGAATTAGGTCTACTGTTTTGGATAAAGCAGGCATTGAAGACCAAGTTGTTGACAGACCCAGCCCAAAGTCTCAACAATACAGTATCAGCTGCAATCTAGCCCAGGAGGTAATTAGCAAACAGTAGAATGTTATAATCCACATCTTCAACAGAGGGACTCAGGTGAGTGATACCCAAATGTCCGGGTTAGCCTGTTGCAGGCAGCTGCTCTTAGGGGTAGACTGACTACAGCCAATAAAATTCCAGCCCCCAGTTAGTGACTCCTCAGTCACTTTGCCTTCTGGGAAGGAATGGCTAAATGCAAGCTATGGTTCAAGTCTACGGGGCAGCTAAGGTGCGAGGCAGATGAACAAGAAAGAAACTGGCACACAGGTAAAAAGTCCCAATAGTGATGGATTAGGTCTGAATCCCTGGATGTGCCAATGATTAGTTGTAGTATCTTTAGCAATTTAGCTAACCGTTCTCATTTTCCATTTCCTCCACTATGAAATGGGATCAATAATAGCTACCTTACTGGGCTTTGGGGATAGTAATGAAAACAACGAATAGGACGTTTCCTGGTTCGTTATGAACACCCTTTCAATATTTTCTCCTCTTCATCTGAAATGATGGCACTTGGTGTTTGTTTGGCTTTGATCAGTCCAAGCTGATCATGGGTTTCTGCAGACAGTATTACTATTACTTACTGTCACCATCACTGTCCTGATATTGTGATTTTTATTACAGAATTTGTAACACTTGGATGGAAAAGACAGTTAATTCATCACCACAAAGTCTCTGGTATTGTTGACAAATAGCTTTCCCCACAATTTAATTTGTGGGACTTGGGAAACAAGGTAGGATCAAAGAAGTGGCTTGAGAGTAGTTTGCATTTGCAACAGAAGCTGATGTTTGCAAGCCTGTGGTTGTAGAAGCAAGTTTCCCAGTTCACACAGATGTCTAAGATGGAGTTTCTCCAAACTCCCTAATAGTGTTGATGATCTGGGGTCTCTTCCTGAGGAGGTAGCAGCTCAGGCAGCTTTCTCTCAGAACCACTCAAAGCACTGAAATGGACAGCCTGCATAACAGCAAGCAAATGAGGGTTCACATGAGTCTGCATTTGCACAGCTTGTTATGGTTGATGAATTAGACAAAAAAACATGGAAGGAGAACAAAGCAATGCCATTCTGCATAAAGACATTCTTCGAGCGTGCTCATCTGCCAGACCCTGGCTTTAGAAGATATGCAGAGTCCTTGAAACACATGTTACCAGCTACATTTGGATAGAGAAAATAGCTAACACACTCACTATGCATCAACAGCTTTGAGCCAGCCTCTGAATTGGTTCCCACTTCACCGCTGGGTCTTCAAAGGTTGTTTTTGTCTAGTTTTATTTCTCTTTTGACTATCTTTAACAATTTCATTCCCCAAAAGGAAGTAGAGAAGAGGGAAGAAACACTTATCTGATTGTGACTGCATCTGCCCCTTTGCGAGGTACTTTTCAAATGGGGCGTATGCTTACATGCAGCAATACACAGTCTGAAATCTAGCGAGTTTGTGGAATACACAGCAAACCTGCCCTTTTGGTATCGCTAAGGCAATTGTGGGTCTTCTGGCTCCAGTCTTGTCTCCTTTTTTGAGTACGTAGTTCAGTGCTGCCTTTAATCTGCTTCTGTGTCTCAGATTAGTTCATATTGGGGCTGTTCTACATGGTTATTTCCTTGTGTGAAGCTACTTTCATAAATGCAAGGCAGTCTCAACACCCCTCTCTCATTCTGCATGTCTTAATGTTAGCTTTTTGAGTACATAGCCCTCAATGATAGGTGTATAGTTTTGGCTATTTTTGCTCCTATGGCTAACAAATAAATCCATGCAAAACCTTGAGAATAACTTCCAAATAGAGAAGTATACCTGCTGTCTTACCTGAAAATGCTTTTTTCCCCTGCTTGATCTGGAAGGAAGTTCTATAAACTTCCTTAACTTCAAGGAGAAGTCTGAGAAATTCCTGAAAATATCGATCTCTGCTCAAAATCATTGTTTCCTACAACTTTGCGGGGTGCTTTCTATTTTATATTCTATGTCATGCTCCAACCCAACCCCAGCCCTATAGCAATGTGTGCAGTTAAAACTGCATCCCCTACTGCCTTACTGTGTCGGTTTATTTTTATTTTTATTTTTTTCTGATTACCAGCTTGGCTCTCATTATGTGAATGTGCTTTGCTTACACATATTTTACCTCAGTGAATAACTAAGCAAGTAATAACCTAAGCATCCTTACCATATTCCTACAAGACAACTGTTAGTAGCTTTCTATAATCGATAAGAAAATTGATGGTCAGAAAGACTGAATGACTTGTTCAAATGTATACAGCCAGGAACGGGTAGAGCTAGACCACACATTTAGGGCAATCTTAATCTAAAGCTATGTTCTGTCGAGGCTGGGGCCCTAAGCTGTGGTCACCATATGCTGGGGGACTCCCATAAAGTGAGATCAGGCACAGTTCTCAACGCTGCTTTTGAGCGGTATACCGGTCTACATACCACAACACCTTCAGAGAGTTTTCAGTGCATCCCTCTGTTTCTTCCCATGGCTATACAGTTTCGTTCTGTGGAGCACTGGCTGCAACATATCTTTTAGGAGCAGCTAAACACAAGTAATAACATCAAGGCTTGTAATATTCAATTTCTCATTATATTTTTTATTCTTAGGCTATATTCCCATGGCCATGGAATATCAACACTGGAGAAGAACCTAGAGATCACGTTGATCTCAGTCCATTGCCTTGCAGATCAAAAAGATGGTACCAACAAGACTCAGCCCACAACACTACCCAGTAGGCAGACAACCTCTGTCCCTGCAAGGATAGAGTTGGGAAGGTGAAGATGCGTCATCAAAGCCTTTGAAACCTGACCGTAAGAACCAAAAGACAATCCTGTGTGCAGGAAAGCTTCATGGTGATGCCTCACTAGGAACTGGCTTGGCCACAGATGATTTGTGTTTAGAATTCCCCCTGGAGAAGGTGCTATGTCTGTATTATCCAGTGTCATTGTATAGGGTTTTACGAGTATTGCCATAAAGTAATTACTAAAATGTATTTTACTCATTGATTGAGCTCAACACAAAGCAACAACACAAAGCCACCTCCTGTCTTTTAGTCACTTACTGAAACTTCCAGAGCATGGAGACCAATTGATTTAAAGTCATCAATAATCTTTAACTTCCTGTGCTATCCATGATGTCCATGTCATCATTCCTAAATAGGCAAAGTCTAATAATATGTATTGTGTTTTTATTTATTTATTTATTTATTTTGAAACAGAGACTCGTTCCGTCACCCAGGCTGGAATGCAGTGGTGCTATCTCGGCTCACTGCAATCTCCACCTCCCAGGTTCGAGTGATTCTTGTGCCTCAGCCTCCTGAGTAGTGGGAATTAGAGAGGTGCACCACCATGCCTGCCTAATTTTTGTGTGTATTTTTAGTAAAGACAAGATTTCACCATGTTGGCCAGGCTGCTCTTGAACTCCTGGCCTCAAGTGATCCACCTATCTTGGCCTCCCAAAGTGCTGAGATTACAGGCACGAGCCACCATGCCCAGTCTGTAAATTTTTTATTGCCTTTTACACATTACAATAGGTTTTTGCATAAATCTTTTTTCTTTACTTGGTACCATAACCCTGAAAGTTAGGTAGAACATATATTTTTCATTTCACCAATGAAAAATAGACACTTGAGGAGTTTACCAGACCAAAGTTACCACCTATTAATTAGCAGACTTGGGACTTCAATACAGATCTTGTATGTCTATGTCTGCAAACTTTACATACTGGCATAAGGCCAGGTACTTTCTAATATGAGCTTGAACACAAATGCCTAACCCCTGGGTTTTGCCTAATAATCATAAGCTTCTTCCCAGGGTCTCGGGGCTCCTGGCCTCAGAACTCTGACACAATTTTCTCATGTATCAATGTCTTTGAACCTTATTCATTCAGTGGTTCCTTGTTAAGTGTCTCTATGTGGCACTGGGAACATGCTCACAGAAAGTACAGTGCAGTTGGGAGGACAGACAGCTAAGTAATAACTAAGCAAGTGAAAATCTTCACAGAGGTGTGATGGGGCACCTCTCACAAGGAGATGAACTCACAAAGGGTCCCCGGGCTGAAACTCGACTGAAGAGTTTGGAGAGATATGTGCTGCGCCAGAGAAACAGCTTGCGTATGAAGACCCAGGACTGAGAGCACATAGCGTATTCAAGGAGGAATAAAAAAGCATCTGCTGTGATGCCTAGACCATAAAGTGCTGGGCAGAGGAGTTTCAGAGATGAAGCTGGAAAGTTATATAGGGGCCAGGACACAGATGGCCTTATAAGTCATATTAAGAGTTTGGGATATTGCCCGGAAAACAGCAGGAAGCTATCGGTGGGTATTTTCTTTCTTTCTTTCTTTCTCTTTCTTTCTTTCCTTCTTTCTTTCTTTCTTTTCTTTCTTTCTTTTCTTTCTTTCTCTTTCTTTCTTTCTTCCTTCCTTCCTTTCTTCCTTTCTTTCTTTTTCCTTTCTTTCTTTCTCTTTCTTCTTTCTTTCTTTTTCTTTCTTTCCTTCCTTCCTTCTTTTTCTTTCTTTCTTTTTCTTTTTTCTTTCGTTCCTTCTTTCTCTTTTTCTTTCTCTCTCTCTTTCTTTCTTTCTTTTCTTTTCTTTCTTTCTTATATCAATGGATTTTAAATCGAGCTGTGACTTTAGACCTATTCTTTACAGGGACAACTCTGATTATAATGGAGAGAGGAATTTGAAGCCAAGAAAAAGTGGACACAGAGAGATCGCTTTCAAGGCTATAGTTTTCATTCATTACAGAGCCACGTGTCTCTTAAATTAGAAGATTCCCTGAGTAAGTTTATGTTGTTATTTTCTTTTCATTTGTATCTTTCTTATATGCCTATATAGCACTGCCATTAGACCTGGGACAGAAAAGCCCTTGTGCTAGGGCCCTGTGCTTTAGAGAGCTCCGAGTATCATAAAAACAAGATAAATAAATGTATTACAGAATATTTGGGTATCTCTGTCACTTGTTTTTAGCACTGACTGAACATAAATGGTGACCCTATCATTGTCTGTGGGGATCAACATTGTTCAGGCTTCAGGAAAACACTTTTCTTCTCCATCTCTGGCTAAAAGGCAAGTATGTCCAATTGGGGTAAAATTCTGTGGGTCATGCCAGTATTAGACAGCAATACTGCTTTAGAGATGGGGAGAAGTAAACCAGTGGAAACTCTTGGGTAGAAGAAAAGACAAATCAATTATCATATCCTTCTTCTCAGTGTTAATGTAATAGATTCTTCTTTCTTTGAAGAAATGATGTCTCTCTATATTGCACAGGCTGGACTCTAACACCTGGGCTCAAGTGATTCTCCTGCCTCAGCCTCCCAAGTGGGCCATGCTGGCCTAAATGTAATAGATGCTTGCATAACAAGATGTTGTTTCTCAGTAATGTCAAAATTTTCTACTATTGTTTATCTTCATGTTCCAATTCTTATTTCCACCTATGCTCGTAAAAGAGCATGACATTCTCAACAGTTATACTTGACAATTGAGGATTTATTTTTTGCAGTTGCAAACACTTTATATTACCCTTAAATCTGTGTATCTGCAGGCCTAGACACAGCACATGTGAAGTATGACATTACTGTAAAGATCTATATAGCGATGATGGCATTATAATATAAGCCACAATGATAAAATTAAAATACTTTGTATCATAGCTTATAATAATAGTTTATCACATGCTGTTTCATTGTAATATTTGAAGAGGATGTATAAAGTTACAAATATAGGTATTATCTGAAGAATATTTTACTAACGTTGTAATTGATAGTGCCTCTATAAAACATTGCTCATTTAAATTTAAATTAATATTTTGAAACTAAAATGACTCAAGAAATGTTGTGTGATCTGCCCTATGAGTAAAACACAAATTAAGTACAAATCTTGATTGTAAGAACATAATTAGCACTTTTGCTGAAAGAAAGGCAATAAAAAATTTAAAAATAACTATATGGAATAAAAATATAGTTGTTTATGAATTATGTATGTTTTGTTAAGTATTATTAATAATGCATATTGTTACATGTGAATCATTGTTTTTATTTTATTATTCAACTAAATGTCACCAGCTCATTGCCAGAACATTCTGGAATAGACAATAATAATTAAATTTACTCATCTTTGGTGTTTTAGTCATACAAAAACAGTAGGTGCTCGTTTTTTTTCTTTTTGGCCTTAGGAAGGGAGGATTGAATCTTTTTAACGTAACTTCGTGTTACCTTGATTTTAACTTTTAAAGACAGCCTGTGGGCTTCCATAGGCACTCCTGCCTCTGGCCCTGCAAATGTCAAGGTATGCCTTCCTCAACATGCATGTTCTTCAGAATTAGTCTTCAGCAACTAAAAACTCCCTCTTCAATGACTTTTTCTTGCTTTTGTTTCCAGCTCTCACTCTTGTGTAATGATTTGCACATTGCTATCACCAGTCTCCCATCCTGCACTACCGATTATTTTGGGCATTCTGTTAGTCTTCCGGTTGAAGATCATCTGTCTCAAGACAGCACAACCCTTGGATTCTGTATTCTTTTCTCTACCCCTCCACAGTACTTAGCACTCTACGTTTCACTTATGATTATTTGGAGATGAAGGACAGATGGAGAGGCCATGAAAGGTTTCAGACAAAATCACATGGAAATTTGGATGACGAAAGACGAATATAGACATTAGGGAAGGACGATTGTTGTTGCCAGTACATATCCTGCAACCATAGGATCCAAGAGCCTCAGAGTCGGAAGACACATTGAGCATTATTCAGTCCAATTCTCATTTACAGATGGGAAAGGGGTGGTCCTGGGAGGGGAAGTGACTTCTACAGTGCCACATAGCTAACGTGGCAGTCAAGGACTCCAACCCTGATTTCCTGAAGCCCAGATGCCCTCTTCAGGACTGAGGTGAGGGGTGGAGTATTGGCTGCTGGTGGCGCACAGCCCAGTCCCTCTCTGGACATTGCTCTTAACTGAAGGGAGCAAGCCCTGGAGCTGCCCTGCCCGGGGTTGTCTGAAGCCCTGGGGACAGCCTGCATCCAATGCTTGTTTAATGGAAGGTCTCAAAGGCTTGCTCCTTGCCCATGTTCACACATCCCTGAAGGCTCATCCCAACTGCAGAGCGCCTTTCAGGGCTGGCTGGAGCCTCTGATGCTACTATTTCACTGTTCAATTTCTCTTTGTTCAATTCTTCTCCCCTCACTCCCCATTAAACTTATTGAACACAAATGTCCATCTGAGAGCCTGTTCCATGGAAAACCTGGCCAGAGAGATACTCTAAGCAGGCTCTCTCTTTTGGAAAAAGTGACTGACAGACAGATGGAGTCTCTGATCCACAAGCACTCTGGTTCTGATTGAAAAAAATCAATAAAAGGGTTCTCATTGAAAAAATAAAAACCTTTGCTTCTAGCAAGGTTTTTACCTCCCCTTCCTCCTCTTCCCCATTACTTCTCCCACTGCTCAGCCCATTTGAGGAGTCACCTACATGTCCTGACAATTGCTGGGGATTTTCTGACCGCAGTTAGCCAAGGCTTACTTTTCAGTCCCCCTCTGGAGCCCTCCTCAAAAAATGTTTTCTATTTGTAAACTTGGCAAGAGTGGGTCAGAGCAGGTTTACATAATACTGCTTCCCACAGTGCACAATGCCTTCAAGTCCAACCTGCCTTCCTGGGCTGGGTTGTCTTCTTCTAGCTGTCTTCCATATTTCGTAAACTAGCCGAACCCACAGAGCTTGAAAGCAAGAGCAGAAGGAAGAGGATGCTATTCTTCACCTTAACCTAGGGCACTCCTACCAAACCTTTTATAGCAGCCTGCTCCCCAGGCACCTGTACCACAGTCTTCCTAGGGCAAGAAAAAAAACAGACACACATTGGGCTTATGATGGCTGGGCCAAATTCCTGGAAGCCACAAAACCAAAGGTGGGCTCTTTATGTAGTGCCAACTGAATAGCTTCATCCCCCTTCCTGGAATTGTAGTAAATGGCCACCTTTCTCTAGGAAGCCTTCCTTCATCAACTCTACCCATTGTGCAAGCTATCGACACAGTTCTTGGTTCAGTAGGTACCATTACTCTATCTTCTCCTCTCCTTAAACCCCTCTCCCCACCTGAGCATGTAGTATAATAATTAATTGTGGGCAATCGGACATTATGTGTATGACCTAGAAGGACTCTAAAGTAATTAACAAACAGAATGGGTTTTTTTAAAGCTGCGTATTCACACTCACTCAAGCTCTGGCTCCTCCATTCACTGGAAAGCCTTCCTCAGTTCTTACCCTCACTCTTCCTTTCATATGCCCCCTGTGCTATCTGGAAAGCTGTCTGTCTTCCCACCTAGTCTGGGTGCTCCTTGGAGGGCAGGAACCACACTGATCATCTTTGTATCTAATCTCTGCTCCTCCCCATCCCACTGCTTCTGATGTGCACCTGTCAAGTGCTCATTAAATACACTTTAAGTTAAACTACTGAATGCATGAATAGGAGACAAAAATTAGAGCTTTTCCCAAGAAATGTCTCTCACTTGTCAGCGCCACAAAGTATTCCATGTCTCCCATTAAGTGGTTCTGCTCTGTGCATGATGGCATGCACCACGGGTGGTGGAAGGAATGCGGCTACCAGTCTGCAATGCCAGCTCTCTCATGTATGATCATGAGGACCTTAGGCACTTCTCTTTCATAGACTTCAGTTTTCTCATCCATGAAGAGTTGGTGCCGTCAAATGCCACCTCAAATACTCCTTCTCATATCTCTTTATGATCTTCTAGGTTCCCAGATGAATTAATTAGAATCATTGGCACCAACCCCACCCAGCCTAGTGGTGCCCTTGTCTTTTTTCTGAACCTGAACCCAAATGTGAGGTGCTCTCTTACACAGGAGAAACTTGGCCTTAGTGCAAAATGCTGATCTTTTCAGATGCTGAAGAAAAATGCTATTCATAATAGTAAATGAGCTTTTGATCACAGCTTTCTGCTAAAGCTTTCAGTATGGATATTAGCGAATCGAACTCAGCCCTCATCTTCCTTGGATTTTACTAGGAGGTGGGAGTGAGGTGGGGAGAAACAGGTAAGTCTGCACATATTTATAAGTATCTTTGTCTGGATTCTAGTTTGCACAAGTGTGTGCTGCTTTCTGCCACCCTAATTTGTGAAGTTCTTGTCCAAAGTGACTATTGTTTATTACTTTGGAATCCCACCTTGTACGCTGACTCCAAATCAATATTGCAATTTTGTCAAAAATCCTTGCATTGGAAGCAGTAAAGTGTCCTACCTGAGGTCACAGGGAAAGAGAAAGAGTAAGTGGCCTGTAAAGACACAGGAGTGCAATTATAAACAACAATATATCTGAAAAATTGGGAAGATTGATTTAGTTTCATTTATTATAAGGGTACGGAGGAGAGTACAGCAAAGCACAGGTTTTTCAGATCCAAATACTAATTTTCATTGGACCAGCGTATATTTGACATTGTGGTCTTGACTAAGAGGAATTGCAAATTAGGTTAAATAATTAGTTAGAACCATCTTTAGTGTTTTTCTGTCAATTACAGACGTTCTTTGTATTGGTTTTCTCAAGTTGTCATAACAATGTACCACAGACTGGGTGGCAACAACAGAAATGTATTTTTTCGCGATTCTACAGGCTAGAAACTCAACAGTTAGTGGTGGCAGGGTTCTCTGGAGGTCTCTCTCAGCTTGCAGGGGCGACCTTCTCTGTGTCCTCACATGGCCTTTTCTCAGTGAGGGTGCACTCCTGTTTTTTCCTCCTCTTCTTATAAAGATACCTGTCCTTTTAGATTAGGGAACCCTATGACCTCATTTAACCTTAATAACCTCCTTAAAGGCTCTATCTTCAAATCTATGCACATCGGGAACTAGGACTCCAACCTCTGAATTTTTGGGACATTATTTAGTCTACAACACTCTTCAAGCCCAGTTTTATAATGAAAACCATGGAAATAAGAGAGCTCGTTTTAAAACCAAGTTGGAGTCAATTCACCATTACTTATTCTAGAAACAGAATGCTGAAAGGATTCAATTTATCCATCACCCAGGAAGCCACTTGTGTTCAGCCTTAGAAAGTAGTTTTATTTTTTTTTTCATTTTGCATTGGGTTGAATTTGAAAATTAACTTTCTGGTCTGGTTTCCCAAGCCCATCTTAATCTTCTCTCTTAACTGAATAGGCTTGTCTCCCACTGCCCCAAATATCCACCCTCTTTTAACCTGGCTTATTTGCTTTCTGCCATATAATCCAAACCACGCCTGATCATAAAAGGCAGCACATTTTTCTTATCTTAATTCAAACAAAGCCCGAACCAAAATAATACTCCTACTCGCCAAAAACACTGCTTAACAACCAAAACATTTATTGTAAAGTATACTAATCTTTATTGACTTCTTTTCAAATAATCTAAAGTAAAATTTTATCCAAAACAAAAATCTAAACAATATATTTTTCACATCTCTCTCTTAACACTTTATAGCTGCCTCCAAAGACACATAGACTCTATTTTCAACCCGCAAATTCTGTCCCTGCATCAGCCTACTGAGGTTCTCCCCAATCTCTCTCCCACTTCTTTTTCTCCAGCCTCTCATTCTCTCCTCTCTAATTTAAGTCGTCTTTTATCTTCCTGCCTTCCAGACTCTTCCCACATTAGCAATCCCTTCAGATTTTCTTCACCCAGTGCATATAAATTCCGGAAGTCATCCAGAAGTGTGAAATGCTTCTTGGTGGGGAAGTCCGGAGAGGATGGGGATGAGGAAGGAAGCACTGGCATGTGAATATGTGAGGGGCCATGCATTAACATGCTTTGCAAGCTCCCCATTACTCATGTTCATGCCTGCCTATAAGTTATTGCTTGTGCTAGGACCTGGATTAAGTGTTTTCCTGTTATTTTGCCAACTGATTGAGCCTAATCATCTTAACAACAACAAAAGCAACAAAAACTTCTCGGCCATTTCAAGCCCTTTCTCTGAACGCTTATTGAAAGATGTAGTGATCAGCTGGATGCTTTTGTATCATTTATTGCTATTTGTGTTAGAGATCTTGTATCCTTCACTAAGCTTACGTGTTTTCATAGCAAGACTCAGTGTTAGTAAGATCTCTATGATCTCTTCTGATTCTAGCATGTCATTCAATGAAGATTTGTTGATTCATTATGTCTTACCAAAGGTCCTATGTGTTTATTTCTAAAGCATAAACAAATTGATAATAGGATAGGTGATACAGAAGCAATTTCAGGAGTAGGAGGCCAGGCTGAGATCAACATCTTCCTCAAAGAATATACTAATGGATGGTTAAGAGTCGTTGTAACTGAAGTCCATGTAGTTCTGAGAGTGCTGCAGAAGGTTGGTCTCCAGTCTCTCTCTGGCCCTATAGATAAGTTACGCTGATTATATCTGATTGTATTTAATTAGTTTAATAAAATATACAGAAAAGGTGGGCTTTGAAAAATACATGGAAATTCAACAGGCAAAGAGAAGGAGGGCATACTTCACAAACTAAGTTGTCTCGCGTAGCTGGAGGGTAAGGTACGGACTAGAAGTAGGAAAGCAGGGGGCAGTCAGGGTAGAAAGGTAATACGGCCAGGAGAACCAGAGCCTGACTTTCTCTCCAGCCCTCCCTTTGACACCTGGGAAGGGGCAGACCTGGAAGAACCACCTGAGAAGCCCCTGGAGTGGCACTTGTGGATCTTTGACAGGAGGTAAGTGTTGATCTCATGGCCAGGTCAAATTCTCATCTCTTCTCTTGCCATGTAGAAGGCAGTTAAGCAGACATTAATAGGTGAAATTTTCTCCAATAAAGCCACAGCTCCAACCTGTTGGCTTCATGAAGTCTTTTTGTAGAAATTCTAAAAAACGCCTTTAGAATTCCACATCAGTGCTGTGGGTTAATTTTGGAGATCCTAGGCATACAGCTGTGAAGAAAGAACTTAAAACCCCACCTTTATGGGGCTACAAATCTAAAGATGAGAAACAGATCATAGACAAAAAAAAAATACATAAGACATCGTATATATTGAGTTAGATGGTGGAAAAATGCTATTGAGAAAAACAGAGCAGGGATGGGAAATCAGGAGTACTGGGATGAAGGTCAAACTGCAACTGCAGTGAAAGTGATCAGGATGGGAGACGCTGAGAAAGGCATCTGCACAAAGACTTTATGTGCCTTTTTGGGGGGAATATATAGGTTGTTTCCAACTCTTTACTATTAAAGTTTCGTGTATGTGTCTTTTTGTATGTCTGTTTGAGAGCATCTATGGGGTTTATACCCAGAGTAAAATTTCTGGGCACTGAGTACCCAGAAACTTGACCAAATACTGTACATTTTGTATCAAAAACAGCTGCGCTGGCTTACCCTCCTACATGCAGAGGTGTGAGAGTTTCCAATTTTTTAGTACTTGCTATTATCTCAATTCTTGATTTATTTTCTTATTTTTGCCAATTTTGAAGATGTAAATCGATATCTCAAATTATTGCTTGATTTCATATTTTCCTGATTAGTAATAAAGTTATGTTATTTTGTCAGCTTTTACCTTCTATAAATTGCCTGTATATTTTCTTGACTTATTTTCACTTGGGTTTTCCATCTGTTTCTTACATACCCTTCCTTATATTATAGATTACAATCAGTCATGTGTTTTGCAATATTCTTCCTTGTCTGGCAAGTGTTAGATTAGTATAGAGGGCTTTGCAGAACAAAATATTTCATTTTTGTGTGGTCAGATCCAAAAGAGTTTTTCTCCTTTATGCTATATTCTTTTGCATTTTACTGAACAAGCCTTTATCCAATGCAAGAACACAGACAGAGTTTCCAAATTTTCTTCTAATAGTTTTATAGCTTTACTTTGCTATTGATTTGTGAGCTCTCTTTCATGATAAACCAGGTTCCTTTATATATATGAGTTCTGCTTCTGATTCCTCTGTTCTGTTTAATTGATATGCCCGTGTTCTTGTACTAGCATTGTGCTGGTTTTGTCTTTGTAACATGTTGTACTATCTGATAGCTAAAAAGAGTATCCTATTTTTGTTCCTCTTTTTCAAAACCCATGAGTCTTTCAAAGGCATTTATTATTCTAAATAAATTTTAGTGTTACTTTATCTTAGTCGGCTAGGATTTACATTAAAATGGTTTCAACTTTATATATTGTTGTGGGAAGAATTGGAATTATTATGTGTTTTCTCGTCTTGAATGCAGTGCAGTCTCCAGTTGTTCTCTTATATCGGATCAGTTATATTGTCGTTTCTCTCCATATAGGTCTTGTGTATTTTTTAAATTAATTTCTAGTTGCTTTAAAATTATTAATTCCCATTGTCAATGATATTTGCATTTTCAGATTCTCTGTGAGTTTGTTATCTTGAAAATGTGACTTTCAAAGACATTTTCTGGTTGGTTATTGCTATTATAGTAGTTTGTAGATTTTCTTGGGCTATGTAAATTATCATTTCATCTATTATGATTTTTCTCTTTCCTTCCAATTCTTATGCCTCATTTCTTTTTCTTGTCACTCATCTGTTGATCAGGGCTGCTAGTTCTCTGCTGAATGAACAGTTGCAATAATAAACATGTCTTTATCATCTTCTTGTCTGTAAAAGGAATGCTTTTAAAACGTCTCTAAGAAGTAAAAAGAACAAGTCCAAAACACTTATAAGGAATTTTAGAAATGTGATCTTAAAAAAGAAAGAAAAAAGGTTAGGTGATGAACAACTGGTTGAAGTTGTGGGTAGATACCATGGTTTGTAGGAAGCTATGGGCCTGCTCTCCTGTTGCTGGAAGGGATGTTGACAACAGTTAAGCAGGAGCTATGAACATACCAGGACTCTGTAGTTTCTCCTGGTGTTTATATCAGAAGGATCAAAAGAGCATCGAACAGGCAGTTTGCTGACAATAAGAGTCAATGTTAATTCAGTGATGTGTCTGTGTGTTATTAAAATCTTCTGTGCCTTACATTTTGGGAATATTTCTAGAAAATGGGTACTTTTAAGAGTACTTTGAGCAAATAAGTGACATAATCAAAGTAATCAAAGTGATAAAGAAATGCCCTGGATTATTCCTCTCAATAGCTCCAAGTGCTGGAGGTCACTAAGTCTTGTGGATTTCTGAAGACTATTCAATTTCATCCCATTATCTCTATCCATGTGGCCCCATTATCCCCAACCAAGACTATGGGACAAGCCCCCTGACTTCTCTGGTTCCCTGCTTTCTCTTTCAGTGTGTCCTCCACCCTGTCACCGGAATAACAGGCTGAAGAGCAATCTGATGCATCCCGGCCCACACCGTGACTCACTCTGGAATATCACGTCTATACAATGGAAGCACCAGCCCCTTAGATGCAGACCTGCTGCTGAGAAAACAGTGTCTGCTGGAGTTAATTAGTCCCCTCTCCTGCATGTCATGAGCACCTCCTCATCGCCATAACCATTCTTGCTGCCTTTGGATTCTGACTTTACCTTTTCTCTGGACTTGATCTCAGGCATCTGCTGTAGGGTCCCTGGCATTGTCAGGTTTGACCTGTTCACCAACCTCACTCTGACACTCGGTCCACTTACTCCATAATAGAATTTGGTGTTCACCTTCTGCCTCATGCTGCTCTTCCAGACCAGACCATGATCTACTTCTGGTCTTCTTTTCATGCATGGCTAAGCTACCATGGCATTCTCTGCTGGTAAACCTCTTGAAATTTCAATTGCATATAAGAAAAAGCCATTATTCCTCAGTGCAACATACAAGATCACAGTGTACCTCACCAGCATCTCCCCAGCCATGGACAGTATCGCACAGACACCTCATCAGCTGCCATTCCTCTTGTACTCTCCTGTCCCTTTTTCTGTCCTTGCTGTTCCCTTTCTGTTGAATGTAATTTTCTTCCTATTTATTTATTTGTTTATTTATTTTTGAGGCGGAGTCTTGCTCTGTCACCAGGCTGGAGTGCAGTGGCGCAATCCCAGCTCACTGCAACCTCTGCCTCCTGGGTTCAAGCGATTCTTCCGCCTCAGCCTCCCAAGTAGCTGGGACCACAGGTACATGCCACCGCGCCCGGACCCTCTTTCTTTATTTTTTAAGCCCCTATTTATCCTTAAAGAACCAGTTTAAAAGTCAGCTCATCTGAAACTTCTCCCACTTGACCTGGGTAGTTACTGATTCCTTCCTTTAGGCTCTTAACAGCTGGGTGTTTACATTTGTATAATTGTCTCACATTACTTTTTTTTTTTTTTTTTTTTTTTTTTTTGAGACGGAGTTTTGCTCTTGTTACCCAGGCTGGAGTGCAATGGCGCGATCTCGGCTCACTGCAACCTCCGCCTCCTGGGTTCAGGCAATTCTCCTGCCTCAGCCTCCTGAGTAGCTGGGATTACAGGCACGTGCCACCATGCCCAGCTAATTTTTTGTATTAGTAGAGACGGGGTTTCACCATGTTGACCAGGATGGTCTCGATCTCTTGACCTCGTGATCCACCCACCTCGGCCTCCCAGAGTGCTGGGATTACAGGCTTGAACTTTTTTATTGTTATTGGTTTTCAAGTCTGTCTGTTCGACTAGTATATGTACGTCTTGATTTTTCTTTTCCAAGAAATCATTTCAGTGACAGGGACTTAATACATGCTGAAAAGAGTTTGTATAACATGAGCAATATTTAGGAAGATTGATTTGGTGGTGATATGCAGGACGGTTCACGATGAAAGACTGGATAGAGAGTCCTCAGAGGCAATTGCTAGGCCCTGACCATGATCTAGATAGGGCTGGAGCTGGGGCGAGGATAGAAACCATGGATGTGAGATCCAGGGGTAGAAGGACTAAGGAAGATGGTGGATAGGAACAGTGAGAGAAGAGAAGCGTTTAAAATGTCTCCAGAATGTTGAGCATAGGTTCCTAGGGGAACGGCTGTCTAGCAACAAAAGTAGGGAAAGGAGAGGCAGTGACCTGGAAGGAAAGCCATATTGGGTTTGAAGTCATCCAGGATATACTATGGCAAAGTCCCACAGGACTGTAAACATGAGGCTCCTGTACTGGGAATGTGGATTTCACACCAACTAGGGAAATGCAGGTTGCAATAATTGACATTGTGATGAGAAAAGGGAGGTGTTACTATGGAAGAGAGTACAGAGAAAGGAAAAAACAGATTCTCTGGAAAACTTCCCTGCTGGGAAAGCAAAAGGAAGAAAATACGGACACAGAGATGCAGGGGAGAAATGGCAAGAAAGTAGGCATGAACCAGGAGAGTGTCTTGCTGTAGAAGCCAAGAGGGATGAATTGCAAAGAGTAAAAGGTCACTGGTATCAAATTCTGTGTAGAAAATGGGGCTGGAACGAGGCTGCTGGACTTGGCTATGGAGGGCCTTGGTGACCTTCAAAAGAGCCCTTTCTGGGCAGAGGAGGGGGGCGGGGCACTGCCGGATGTGAGGGAGAGGGTGGGCGGGAGGAAGCGGAGGTGGCAGGTGCCGCCCATTCTCCAGGGAATTTGGCAGGGTGAGGAGGGAGGGGGCTGGTGGGGCTGTGATCCCAGTGCACAGGAGGAGGCTGGCGCTCCCCTCACTGCACATCGGAACCCTTGCCAAGCCAGGTCAAGTCTAGCTGCAGACGACATCTCATTGTCTGTTTTCTATTATAGTGACCATCATCTCTTGCCTTGACTCCAGAGCAATCGCAGGTTTTTTCGCTTCCATTTCTCTTCACTCTACTGCTTCCTTCATTCTGAGAAAAAAGCCTTCTCCAAGCACTTTTCTGATCCTCTTTCCCGTGGTCAGACACAAAATCAAGCCCAAAGACTCGCCCAACTACACTAGATTCTCCATGCATGGGTCCCCATCTTAGGCTTCAACTCCACTGGGCCATCCCCTGCCTGGGCATGCCCCTCAATTCCCACCCCTTCCCTCTCTACCTGCCCTTCCCCTGGGGGAGCCATCCAGCTCCCTGCCTCGATTTCTGCTTGAACCACCCTCCAAAGTCACTCTCTTCTTGTTTGTTTTTGTTAATTTTTACGTTTCCTTTTTTCTCTTCCTGTGCCTGACACTGAACTTCAACACATAATGCTTTATCTCTTTTTCAGAATAGGTGTTTCCATTTTGTGTAGGGGCATGCTATAGGAAAGGCTTCTGCTTTTAGGCAGAAGGTGAGCCTGTATTTGTCCTACATGCAAGCCAGAGCTCCCCAAGGCCATGTGTAAATGCCCTCTCCACCATGCAGACCTCCTGGATTTCCAACTTCTTGTTGCTTTAAAACACTTTATAACGTTTTGTTTATGAGAAGTAAACAGGACTTATTATATTCTCTGCCTCTTTCTCTCTACATATAAAATACACATACATATATATTGTTTATATCCACAAACACCCACTGCACACACATATACACACACAGCCTTCCTATTGCTCTATGAGCTATTTGAAGGTGGTCTTTTGCCTTACCTATTTTGTATTCTTGTAAGCCTACTACAGGTCTATGTCCTAAGCACTTAATAAACTTGAATTGAATTGCAAAAAAAAGAAAAAAAAATGGTGCTTCATTCCCAGACTCAGCTGAGAGGGCATAGACAAGGGCAGGCACATGGAAAGATGGTTTTCCACTGCCCAGACAGAATGGCTCTATAGTGGGTGGTGGACCCTTCCCTTCCCTGAAATCAGACAGACACCCTATTGTCAGCACCCTCTAGTTGGACTAGGGGCTGAGGCCGGCTGTCAGTGCCACACAGGTTGGCACCTGGTGATATTTAATTCAACACCTTATCTCAGGTAGACTGCCTGGTATTGTTCTTTAATTGTTGCACGTGTGACTGTCTTTTCACTCTAACAAGACTCAACAACAACAAACATTAACAGTGTCTCTACTCACTGTGTGCCTGGTGCTTCCACATAGTTATATTTAAAGCTCACAAAGCCCTGCGTGGTGGGCTTGACTATTGTTACTATAGTTTTTCAGATGGGCAACTGAGTTTCAGAGTCTGGTGGACGTTCATGTAACCAATAGAGGACAAAGCCAGAATTTGGACGGAGAAGAGGAGAGCCCATTTGCACTTAGTTACAGGCTTTTTGAGGGCAGAGCAGTGCTTCACCATATTCCACCTTGCTGGGGCCAGCGCTTCCTCTACGTTGGGGCCAGGCTTAGCCCATAGATTATGACACACCCTTGGAATTAAGGGAAGGTGAATGGAAACCACCATTTTCTGATTCCTGCTGGTGCTCAGTGCTCAGCTAAGCTCCTACAGTCCAAACAAACATCCCCTGCAGGTTCAAGAGCAAAGCTATAAATATGTGCTGCATTGTTCTCCTTGTCAGTGCCAAACAACATCAGCGCTCCTTCCCTAGGGAAGCTGATAAATAAATGAGAGATGCCACCGAAACAAAGCCAAGCCCTGCCTTAGGCTGTGCCTGGGTGATTCCAGCTGAATTGTTAAGAGGTGTGAATCTGTTAGTGGCCTTTATGACAGAAGGACTAGAGACCACGACTAATCTCCACTGTCCACATAATACCCCAGTGCAGTGCCAGGGCCAGAGGGAGGAAGGTGCCCCAAACACAAGTACCTTCAAGTAGCGTCTAGTGCCAGGCCTTGGTGAACGCCGGCACTGCTCAATTCTCCTCCTTTCCCCTCCGTAGCACCACCTGTCATCCTCCCAACAACTTATGGAGCTGGGTCTATTTTTATTAAAAACATTTTAAAAATCCTCATGTCGTAGCAGAACTTTGGAATTTACAGGGAACTTCTGAGCAATCTAATGAGGCAGCCAAGAAGGGGATATATTACAAATCTCCTTTTCTAGACCAGTAAACCAAGGCTCAGAGAGAAGTAACTTGCCGAAGGGGACACGCAGCAAGTAAGAGGCCCAACCTGGACCCAAATGCCTGTCTCCTGGCTCCAGGTCCAGGGCTCTTCCTGCTTTTTCATAACTGTCTCCCTTAGCAGGAGCTCCAGAACATATCAGTTAGGTGCATACTTCTTACCACAGTCCACCATGGGAGCAATGTTTGTTTCCTATCTTCTCAGGTGAATAGTGGTTGAAACTGGATAGTTTCCGAAATAAACACTACTCTTAATGTCAATTTACAGCTATGCAGAAGGAGTTTGGGAAAGGAGCTCTTGGCAGGGATTTTGATGCCTCTGGTGAAATTGCCAACAGTCTCAGTAACGTTTGAATGGCTTGGAGCAAAGAAACAGCTACCGTCCAAGCCATTCCTGAAGTTCTGGGAGCCACTCGTAAAAGAGGGGCTCCCCACAGCTTTACAGAGGTTGTAAATTTATTTTATTATTACAGAGTAATATTAAAATTCAAATTATTCAAATTATTACAGAGTAAAATTTGAAACCCTCAGCAAACTTTTGGTGGAATGTAAATATCCCTGCTTTGCACGTATTAATACGAGTACTAAAATCGATCATGGAATAATTTTCCAGATTATTTTTTGAGATTTTTGGCACTTGGGCAGTGCTTAGCATGTGTGAAGCAGGAAGCCTGGCCTGGCTACTACCCTCTAGGGGATTACACAGGAGCCTTAAGGAAAGCTCTGTTCCCCAGACAGCATCCATTCCCTAGAGCAAGTGCTTCAAGGTCTTGTATGTTGGTCCCTCTGACTTGCTGCCAGGTGACAATGGGAGGACTTTAGGATCCACAGCCAGGGCAGGACCTGGCCTTGACTGGCACCTGTGTGAGCTCATCTTGCTGTCTTCACATGCTCAAGAACCTCTGTCATCCACAGAACCTCATGTTCTTCTTGGCCTTAGGCTTCCCAGACCTGGAGGTTGACTGAGAAGCCAGGGGATGGAAAAGAGCCTGAGCATTCATGCTGGGGAATCTGTCTAAGGCCACCTCTCTACATACTGGCACTGCTTCCCCTTCAGCTTCTCTTCTCCCCGGGGTGGGAAAGGGGCCTTCTGCACTCACTCATTCATTTGACTTCATTCATTCATTCCCTCTACTTATTCTGTGAGTAACTTTGAGGTACCAGGAATTGTAGATGTCAGGAGTACCACAATGGATCAAAGAGATAAACACCCCTCCCTGTGGGACTCATGTCCTATTAGGTAAGTCTTTGGTGGAGTATTTAGTGTCTGAATACTAAGTAAGGCAACAGTAAGTTGCGTGATGCTGAGAGTTAAATGGTGTGGGAGACCTTGGGGCCTTTCAGAGAAGAGAATTGTAATTTTAGGTGGAAGCAGCCAGATTAGGCCTTACAAAGAAGATGACATTTGAGTAAAATCTTGAAGGAAGTGGGGGAGTGAACCCAGCAGGTGTCTGGAGTGAGAATGTTGCGTGCAGAGGGGACAGCTGGTGCCAACATCTTGGTAAGAAGTTTAGTGTGGTGGAGTGAGGTAGACAGGAGGGAACAAGGGAGATGAGAGGAGGTCAGAGGTCTTGGGGGAGGCTGAGTTCCTTGGGTCTGATGGACCATTGTCAGGATTTTGGCTTTCCTACCGGGAAGGTGAGGAGTCATGGAGAATCCTCCTGATCTAACTTCTGTCTTAACAGATTGCTTTGGAGGCTGCATACGAATACCATTGGGAAGCGAGGGTGAAAGCTTTCACCCTTCTAAGGGAGACCACTTAGAACTTCTTCTTTTTGAGATGGAATTTTGCTCTCGTTGCCCAGGCTGGAGTGCAATGGCATGATCTCAGCTCACTGCAACCTCCACCTTCTGGGTTCGAGCAATTCTAGTGCCTCAGCCTCCAGAGTAGCTGGGATTACAGGCATGTGCCACCGCGCCCGGCCGCAATTTCTTTAGTACTCCAGGCCTAGGGTAATGGGGACTATGGTCAGGGAGGTAGCAGTGTGAGCAGAGAGGTATATCAGAATGGGTGTATTTTGAAGGTGGAGTCAGTGAAATTCCCTGTAAGAGTGGATGTGGAATGAGAGAGAAAGAGTGAGGTCAAGGTGATCCCAAGGTTTTTATGCTGAGCAGCTGCAAGGATAGAACAACCACTTCTGAGATAGGGAAGACTGTGAATGAACGCACTGGGGAGCAGAACCGGAGTTCCAGTTTGCATTTGAGTTTTGAGAGACCCCCACACTGTGCAGCTCGACGACCCTGGGCAAGTCATTTCCCCCTCAGACCCTTCATCACTTCTTCTGCAAGAGGGAGGTGATATCAGTGCTACCTACATCAAAAGAGTATTACGAGGGTGCAAAGTCCTAGGGAGATTAGCAAAGCATCTGGCACGTAACGGGATTAAGTAAATGATGCCATGGCTCTTAGTCATCTCAGGACCCGGGCAGCGCCATCGAGCAGCAGTCAACCTTTTCCAGGCTCCAAAAGGCGGGGTCAATGTGTGACTGGGCAAATGCCTCTTTTGAAGTCTTAAAGGTCAGCGCTTTTCCAGCTGCCTGCTGGAGACAAAAGGCAGCACAATTTTCTCCATTGTCGCTTTTTGTTTCTTCCTCATCTACCTCAAACAGAGGGCCCGAGGCCAAGTGCCTGACACTGCCGAGACAGTGGAGACTCCCTTGCCGCGGGCAGACGTAAAACCCCTCTGCACAAAGAGAAGGGAGCCACCCCTGCCACCCTCCCAGGGTGCTCCTGGAGGGCCCACTTCATGGAAAGAAGGCTGGCTTCGAGGTCACGGACTTGGGTTCCAGGCCTAGCGCTGGTTAGTCAGGTAGCCTTGACAAAGTTACATACTTCCTTGAGTTTGTTATCCTCTGTTGAACAGAACTAATCCAACACATTCTCGTGGTCTTTGCAACTGCGCCTCATGCTCTGGGACCTTGGGTTTCAATTCTGACTTTTCATTTTCTACCTGTGTGATTTTGTATAAATTATTTAAAACCTCTGTGTCTCACTTTCCACATTTCAACACGGAGATTATAATAGTATATACCTCACATGGTGGTTGTGAGAATCAAGAGACATAAATACAAATGCATAATATAGAATGGCACATAGTAGGTTCTCAAAAGATACCAGCTATTATTTCTATCTAAGGAATACATAAAAATGCTTCAAAATGCTATAGCGCTTTAAATATATGACATGGTTTTATTATGATTGCCTTGAACATATGATGCTCCTAAGCCTGTCCCCTGATTCTCATATCAGAGAGTCACATGCTTTCTATGTTAGTACACAGGAGCATCTGCATACACCCAAAATATTAAGTGTTTTTTGGAAGTGGAAAGTTGCTTGACATGTATTAAATAATGTCAGGGAAAAAATTGCAGTTAATTTTTTGGCAGAGTTTGTACAAATTTTCTGAGTTTGTACATTGGGTTGTTGTTGTTTTACTGAGTTTTCCTAATGCAAAGCCTACCATTTCTGGCCTATCTCTGTGGGCTGTGATTGCCATGGAGTTAGGTACCACATCTCCCAGGAACTCAGAGTGCGTGTGTGAGCTGATGGTTTATAAATGGCATGGGTTCAGACTGAGCATAAAAAACATGTGGGCATGTGTCAAAATGAATTTTTAAAAAGACAAAAGAAATATTTGAGAAGCTCTGAGATTTGCCGTGCTGAGAACACACTCAAGCAGCAGTCAGCATGTGCTGTAAAACAGTACTCGCTGGTTGCCAACTATGTGTCTTAAGGCCTGATTAATCCATGCTCCAGACAGATGTACATGGCATGCCCCACACAGAAGGCTGCCAAACACAGCAGCCCCTCTGCTTGTTCAATTTGTTCCTCAACTACTGGGTTCTTAGTTTATACCAGGCTCTGTGGTTGACCTAGCTCATAGGTGGGCTTACCCTGTGTGTCTGTTCCTGCAGGTACATTTCTTTTCACTCAACGTAGAACTGGACACTGCTTCCATATCCTGCCAGGACCAATTGTTTACATTGCCTAAACCCTCCAAACATCAGTTTCTCCCTAAACAGACTCAGAGTCATCCCACTCATTCCTCTAGGTGGTTAGAAGGCTATGAATGAGTTTTGTAAATAAGTGACAGTCATGGGAAGGTATTGCTGCCCTGACCTTGCACTGGCCTTTCTGTCTTTCTGCATCTAGTTCCCTGGTCTGCGACAGAATAGTCAACAGTTCTCTGTCATCTAGAGCATAAGGAAGATTAATGAGCATCATGAGGCCAAGGATACTATTTGTTCCTTTTCTCAAACTCCCTATTTAGCTCTATGGGCATTTGGGTGACATGGATCACCAGAGACATTTAGAAAGAAGAGCAAACACTGACATACCACTCGACTTCTCAGTCACACTTATGGGCTTCTGTTGTGATTTATCAGATATGGCACTGGGCACTGGGTCCTGACTCAATCCATACCATTAATTCACTTAGCCTTGGGCAAATCACTTCTCTTCCTCTGAGTTGAATTTTCCTTTTCTGTAAAACGAGAGGTTGTATTAAGAAATCTCTAAGGTTCCTACGAGGTAAAATATCCCATTATTGAACTGTATATTTCTATCATTTGATTGACAAATATATAATATTTAGTCAATTTACTCAAAACATTAGATACATTTGTTATTAACTAAAATAATAAAATCAATTGATGTGCCTTGGTATCCTGGATCTATGTACCTTGAGCATTTCTGGAAGCCTCTTCAAAGAAGAGCAACCTGGAGATGGATTCTCCATCAGCCACAGGAAAACTCTCAATAGCCTGTGGGTCACCACCACTCTCCTTCAAGAAACAAGAAACAAGAAGATTTTACATAATGATAGGGAATGGGAAAGCCAGGGACGTTAGTAAATCCGAGGACTAACCATTTGAAGGAGAAGCTATGGTGAAACACACATTGTATCTTGTATGGCACTCCAAAAGTTCCAGGGTCTCAAGGAGGTGAAAAGAATCCACAGGATGAAATGTAAGAGGAGAGGAAGACCTTTACTTTCATTCAGTTCTATGCCTTTATTTTACTGAGGCCCAGAGAGAGGAAATGATGTGCCCAAGGTAACCTGGTGATGGAGTATGTTTACCTGGAACTCAGGCCTGCCTATTTCTACTTCATCTCTCCTTTTAGCTGTTTCCCAAGAGAAGGTGGCCTCTTTCCGTTTTGAAAGAAGAAGCAAGGTCTGAGAAACATTCAGTACAGTGTTACACTGCATTTTGTTGACATTAGCAAATCCATTTCTCTGGTTAGCCTTTTTCCGTCATGAAATGGATGCCAATTGGCCTGTGTCTACACTTACTTAATTCTTAAAGCCTTCTCAGGGTCATTTCAATAGTCTGGTTTCGTTGTCTGATTAGAGTCTCCAAAAATGTGTACTGTACTCTTTTTATATTTGTTGGGAAGCTACAGCCTGAATACCTATCTTCTTAAGTGCCTCTGTTCATATACACATATACACACATGTGGATGTATGTGTGTGCACATGGTGCCTGTGGAAGACAGTGTGAGTCTGTGGATTTCATAGCATGGCAATGGCTGTAAGAATTGCTCATCTTCCCAAAGTCAGGACTCTGGACCCAAGGACCATTTGGTGTGCTTTATAGCTCTGAGAGTTATAGTTTGTGATTTTGTGTTGACTGAGGAATTATTGAAAACTTCTAGTTCTCTAAATGTACATACATGTTTGCTTCCTCAAAGAAAAGAGACCAGATCCAAGCCATTTGATTCTTGATGATTATCCTATGGGTGGAAATGAGACAAGCAATCTAGGTCCTCAAAGATGGAGCTTGCAGAGGGTGAGAGCTTTGGGGTTCAGGAGCCTCCAGAGCCCATAGATCTGTCTCTGTGCTCCAGCACCACACCAGGACAAAGCAGTGCCACAAGCGAGAGGGCGGGGTCTTCCTTGATTGCCATCTGGACTATGTCCTCGCATGCATTTACTCCCTATTTACCATGTGAGAGGCATTGTGTTAGGTTCTGGGGCACCAAGATAATAAATGGCTTTCACTATTGCACAGTTCATGTGTAACAGAGACAACAAGCACATTTGTATAATCCAAACAATGTAAGACCCCGTCTCTACTGAAAATACAAAAATCAGCCAAGTATGGTGACACGTGCCTATAATCCCAGCTGGTCAGAAGGCCGAGACAGGAGAATCACTTGAATCTGGGAGGCCGAGGTTGCAGCGAAGGAGATCACACCACTGGACTCTAACCTGGGCGACAAGAGAGAAACTCCGTCTCAAAAAAAAAAAAAACAAAAAAAACGTATAATCCAGTATGATCAATGTCCTCCTGGAATATAGCTATATAAAAGTACTGTGGGAAGACAGGAAGGAGAAAATAATTCTTCCTTGGAGGATTTTTTCGCCAACACTGGCATAGGGTCCACTACATTGAGGTAAAATATCCTTTGAGTGCCTTCTATGTGCTTACCGCTATGCTGTGTTATGAGCTGAGAAGAAGTGATAGAAAGAACCCATTTTGAAGAGGAAATGGATATCCAGGAAACAGAGCGCTAGTTCCCAATTCCCTCTCATTTATCCATTCCACATTCACTAGGCACAAACACTGTTCCACGTGACAACTGGACTCTGAGTATATGAAGATAAACGAGAGAGGTTCCTGCCCAATTCTGCTCAGAGGACCCATCCTCAGGCCAGCTGCAGGGGTCTACGGGGGCTCTGTTCTCAGCCAGCACCATAGTTGTTCAGAGAACCCACCTGCACTGAGCACACCCCACTGCAGAGCCTCGCCTTGAGTGACGCATTCTCTCTGGTTCACTTTGATGGCAGATTTGTCCACGGGTCTGGTTCTGGCGGCCCAGACGCGATAAGTCCTGTTGTCATTGTTCCTGGCTCGTGACCTCATTCACTTCTCACTCTCCCTCTGCTTCAAGTACTAAGTTTGGGCACCCAGTTTCATACGCATTTTGCCTCTCAGAGCCAGCTGTTTTATGGCCTCCTTGTGCTTTGTGGTAAGTGCTCTATTAAGAGCCAGAGGAAGTTCTCTAATAACAGGTCCGCCTGTGGCTGGAAAAGTGAAGAACTTTCCCTTCCCTTCTATCTGCAGCCAATTAGGTGTGGCTGTGGAGGACTCCGTGTTGTAAGCCTGGCTGGAGATGGGGGTGGGGTACACAGGAAGGTGCACCGTGCTCTATGTGGGGTCTCCTGGAGCACAAGTGGTTTCCTAGGAGTGCCAGCAGAATGCAATTTATTAAAAGTCAAATTGTGAAAGTTGAATGGGTGCTAGGGAATGTCCTGTCATATAGGGCCCTATAATAACAAAGTCATACTTTTACATTATGTGACTCCAGCGGGCTAAGATTGGGTTTCCCTCAACCTAGTACCCAAACCAAAGTGATCTCTTGGTTACAAAGGGAAAAACAGCGCGCCTTTCATTACTCACGTTTCAGTTTATCTCCTGGAGATCTTGGGGAGGGGCAGTGGTTTACTTGCTCACTCTTGTTCCAAGCTGCAGCTTGTGGCCCAGAGAGAGTAGTAAGAGACCGCGTAAGGCCTCCCTTTTCCACCAGAACACTTAATTAGAACACCCTAGCCTCCTCTAAGTGGAGTTCTGAGGTATGAACTCACCAGTCAGTGAGTTAATGAGGACGGGGACAATTCGGCTTTTCTGGTGGGGCAGGCCCAGGAGCACACCAGTAGGGAGTGATGAAAGAACTCAAATGCTTTCCTGGGCTCTGTAGGCTCAGTGTCAAGTGTAATGGTTCAAAACAAATCCTACACATGCCAATGGTCCAGTGCATGAATAGGACCCTTGCAATAGTAAAATAGCTCCATCTATTTTAATAGTATTTTATTTATAAGGATTTTTTGTGTATTATCTCATTTGAGTCATGGAAATTAAACATTATTCTCATTTTACAGATGAAGAAACTAAATCCAGAAAAGTTCAAATAAGTTTCCAATGGTTGTATACTCACTCAGCGATTAGCCATGACTTAGCTCGAAGTCATCAGACTCGTTAAGACTCTTTCGCTCCACACTGGATGCATACCTGACCCAAATAGAAACAATTTTTCCATTGTTAGCTTTTGGGGATGCTATTAGGTTGGTGCAAAAATAATTGCAGTTTTTGCCATTACTTGTTTTTTCATTTATTTTTTATTTTAAGTCCTAGGGCACATGTACAGAATATACAGGTTTGTTACATACCTAAATGTGTGCCATGGTGGTTTGATGTGCCTATCATCCTGTCACCTAGGGATTAAGCCCAGCATGCATTAGCTATTTTTCCTAATGCTCTCCCTCCCCCAGCTCACTTCCCGACCGGCCCCAGTGTGTGTAGTTCACCCTCCCCATATCCATGTGTTCTTATTGTTCACCTCCCATTTATAAGTGAGATCATGCAGTGTCTTTTTTTTCTGTTTCTGCATTAGTTTGCTGAGGATGATGGCTTCCAGCTCCATCCATGTCCCTGCAAAGAACATGATTGCATTCTTTTTTATGGCTGCATAGTATTCCATGGTGTATATGTACCACATTTTCTTTATCCAGACTATCACTGATGGGCATTTGGGTTGATTCCATGACTTTGCTATTTCGAATAGTGTTGTAGTGAACAAATGCATGCATGTATCTTTGTAATAGAATGATTTATATTCCTTTGGGTATATACTCAGTAAAGGGATTGCTGGGTCAAATGGTATTTCTGGTTCTAGATCTTTGAGGAATAACCATACCATCTTCCACAATGGTTGAACTAAATTACATTCCCACCAACAGTGTAAAAGCGTTCCCAGTTCTCCTCAACCTCATCAGCATCTGTCGTTTCTTGACTTTTTATTTACTATTCTGACTGGTGTGAGATAGTATCTCATTGTGGTGTTGATTTCCATTGTCCTAATGATCAGTGACGTTGACCTTTTTTCATGTGTTTGCTGGCCGTATGAATCTCCTCTTTTGAGAAGTGTCTGTTCATGTTCTTTGCCCACTTTTTAAGGGGGTTGTTTTGTTTTTAATGGGGTTGTTTGGTTTCTTTCTTATTCTTAATTTGCTGAGAATTTTTAATCTCAAGTGGATATTAGATTTTGTCAAATGCTTTTTCCATATCTACTGAGATAATCATGTGATATTTGTCTGTCCTGTTTTAGGTTGATTTTCAGACCTGAAACTGATTTTGCACTCCTGGGATAAATCTTTGAGAAATCTGGGATAAATCTTTGAGAAATCTGGGATACTTTGTCTTGGCGTATAATTCATTTTATATGTTGCTGGACTTAATTTGATAATATTGTGGTAGTAATTACTATGTCTGTGTTTATGAAGGCTATTGGTCAATAACTTCCTTTCATTGTGATGTCTTTGTTTGACTTTGATATTAAGGTAATACTGGTCTCATAGAATGAATTGGGAAGTGTTCCCTTCTTTTATTTCCTAAACAACTTTGTAAAGGACTGGCAATACTTCTTTAAATATCAGATAGAATTCACCAGTGAAGCTATCTGGGCCTGGCTTTATTTTTGTGGGAAGATTTTAAATTACTAATTTACTTTATGTATTTGTTATATGCCTGCTGAAATTTTCTGTTTCTTCCTGGGTCAAATGTGTTAATTGTGACTTTTTGGAAATGTGTTCATTTCATATAAGTTGTCTAAGTTATGAGCATAAAGTTATTAATAATATTCCCTTAAAATCATTTTAGTTTTTCATTTTGGTAATTTGTGTCTTCTTTTCTTCTTTTTTTAATCCATTCACTTTATTTTTAAATTTTTTCTTTATTACTTCTCCTAAAACAAAAACTAAAATGAGATATATGTGCAGAATGTGCAGGTTTGTTACATAGGTGTACGCATGCAATGGTGGTTTGCTTCACCTATTGACTCATCCTCTAAGTTCCCTCCCCTCACCCCCCAACCTCCCAACAGACTCTGGAGTGTGTTGTTCCCCTCTCTATGTCCATTTGTTCTCAATGTTCAACTCCCACATATGAGTAAGAACATGCAGTGTTTGGTTTTCTGTTCTTGTGTTAGTTTGCTGAGGATGATGTCTTCTGGCTTCATCCATGTGCCTGCAAAGAACATGATTTCATTCCTTTTTATGGCTACGTAGTATTCCATGGTGTATACATACCACATTTTCTTTATCCAGTCTATCCTTGATAGGCATTTGGGTTGATTATATGTCTTTGCTATTGTAAATAGTGCTGCAATAAACATACATGTGCATGTGTTTTTATAGTAGAATGATTTATAATCCTTTGGGTATATACCCAGTAATGGGATTGTTGGGTCAAATGGTATTTCTGGTTTTAGATCCTGGAGGAATCACCATGCTATCTTCTGCAATGGTTGAACTAACTTACATTTCCTCCAACAGTGTAAAAGCATTCCTATTTCTCCACAGCCTCTATTGTTTTCCAGCTTTTTAGTAACCACTATTTTGATTGGCATGAGATGGTATCTCATTGTGGTTTTGATTTGCATTTCTCTGATGATCAATGATGTGGAGCTTTCTTTCATATGTTTGTTGGCTGCGTAAATGTCTTCTTTTGAGAAGTGTCTGTTCATATCCTTTGCCTGCTTTTTGATGGGGTTGTTTTCCTTTTTCTTGGAAGTATATTTAAGTTCCTTGTAAATTCTGTATATTAGACTGTTGGCAGATGGGTAGATTGCAAAAATTGTCTCCCATTCTGTAGATTGCCTATTCACTCTGATGTTTCTTTTGCTGTGCAGAAGCTCCTTCGTTTAATTTGATCCCATTTGTCAATTTTGGCTTTTGTTGCCATTGCTTTTGGTGTTTTTGTTATGAAGTCTTTGCCTATGCCTATGTCCTGAGCAATATTGCCTAGGTTTTCTTCTAGGGTTTTTATGGTTTTGGGTTTTTCATTTAAGTCTTTAATCCATCTTGAGCTAATTTTTGTATAAGATGTAAGGAAGGAGGCCAGTTTCAGTTTTCTGCGTATGGCTAGCCAGTTTTCCCAGCACCATTTACTGCATAGGAGATCCTTTCCCCGTCGTTTGTTTTCGTCAGGTTTGTCGAGGATCAGATTGCCTTTTCTTTTTCTTTTTTTTTTTTTGCCTCAACAGAGTATTCTTTATTATATCCAAAAGAGCACAACAAAAACATCCCCTACAATACATAAACCTATATATAAAAGATAGAATATCTCTAATATTTTTACTTTATATGGCAGCATGCCAATATATGCAAGAGAACATATTGATAGGGCAAGGGGAAAACTGATTTGGGCAATGACTTAGTCAGGCATTAACATTCAGAGACCAGGTAAAGAACATTTATAGTCAGAAATGCAATATGAGAAGAGTTCTTGTGAAGCTCAGATTTACATACTTCATTCTTTGTTCCTGGTCATTTTATCCACACCTTGACTGTTGTATTCATGGTTCTTTGCCTTTGGAGTGGTACTATAAAGGTGCGGAGAATGCTCATTGCAGTACCAAAATTTCACCAGGAAAAAATATAATAGAAATGACAAGGCTTTTAATAAAGTATGCCGGATTTAAGTATTTAGCCTAATAATTTTTAAGAAAGTTTACCATAAATACTTCCAAAAACAATGGGCTTTACAAAATATTATACAACATCCTGTGTACAGAAGTAAGTATCTACTCAGTCCATTTGTCAAACTGTTTAGTAATTAGTTTCTTGTGTACCCTTTCATCTCAAGAAGGTCAATAATCATCTGATTTCCTCTCTAGCCAATGATCTGTTGTTAGCCTACTTTTAACAATGGAAAAAGAAACTGGTATATGTTTTAAGTCAACCAGTTCTCCTTAAATCTCATAGCTTCTGTTTCAACATCATGTCATTGGGCACTTAGAGAAGCAATCTCTCTTTTATGAAAAATAAAATCAGTTCCAGGGCTCAGAAAGTAAAAAGAGAATTTCTTTCCCAATTTTCCCCTCTCCTGCTGCCTGACTTTTTTTTGTTTAAAAAATTTAATTTAATTTAATTTAATTTAATGTGTGGCATTATTTCTGATAACTCTGTTCTGTTCCATTGGTCTATATGTCTGTTTTGGTACCAGTACCATGCTGTTTTGGTTACTGTAGCCTTGAAATCAGGTAGCATGATGCCTCTAGCTTTGTTCTTTTGCTTAGGATTGTCTTTGCTATACAGGGTCTTCTTCAACTCCATATAAAATTTAAAATAGATTTTTCTGATTCTGTGAAGCAGATGGGGATAGCATTGAATCTATAAATTACTTTGGGCAGTATGGTCATTTTCACGATATTGATTGTTCCTATCCATGAGGATGGAATGTTTTTTTCCATTTGTTTGTGTACTATTTTATTTCCTTGAGCAGTGGTTTGTAGTTCTCCTTGAAGAGGTCCTTTACATCCCTTGTTAGCTATATTGCTAGGTATTTTATCCTGTTTGTAGCAATTGTGAATGGCAGTTCACTCATTATTTGACTCTCTGTTTGTCTACTATTGGTGTATAGGAATGCTTGGGATTTTTGCACCTTGATTTTGTATCCTGAGACTTTTGTATCTTGAAGTTGCTTATCAGCTTAAGGAGATTTGGGGCTGAGATGATGGAGTTTTCTAAATATACAATCATGTCATCTTCAAACAGAGTCAATTTGACTTCCTCTCTTCCTATTTCAATACGCTTTATTTCTTTCTCTTGCCTGATTGGCCTGACCAGAGCTTCCAATACTATGTAGAATAGGAGTGGTGAGAGACAGTACCCTTGTCTCGTGCCAGTTTTCAAAGGGAATGCTTCCAGCTTTTGCCCCTTCAATATAATATTGGCTGTATGTTTGTCATAAATAGCTCTTATTATTTTGAGATGTGTTCCATCAATAACTAGTTTATTGAGAGTTTTTAGCATGAAGGTGTTGAATTTTATTGAGGGACTTTTCTGCATCTATTGAGATAATCATGTGGTTTTTGTCATTGGTTCTGTTTATGTGATGGAGTACATTTATTGAATTGTGTATGCTAAACCAGCCTTGCATGCCAGGGGTGAAGCCGACTTGATCTTGGTGGATAAGCTTTTTGATGTGCTGCTGGAATTGGTTTGCCAGTGTTTTATTGAGGAGTTTTGCATCAGTGTTCATCAGAGATATTGGCCTGAAATTTTCTTTTTTTTATATATCTCTGCCAAATTCTGGTATTAGGATGATGCTGGCTTCATAAAATGAATTAGGGAGGAGTCCCTCTTTTTCTATTGTTTGGAATAGTTTCCAAAGGAATGGTACCAGCTCCTCTTTGTACCTCTGGTAGAATTTGGCTGTGAATCCATCTAGTTCTGAGCTTTTTTTGGCTCATAGGCTGTTTATTACTGCCTCAATCTCAGAACTTGATATTGGTCTATTCAGAGATTCAACTGCTTCCTGGTTTAGTCTTGGGTGGGGTGTCTGTGTCCAGGAAATTAACCATTTCTTCTAGATTTTCTAGTTCATTTGCAGAGAGGTGTTTATAGTATTCTCCAATGGTAGTTTGTATTTCTATGGGATCAGTGATGCTATCTCCTTTATCATTTTTATTGCGTCTATTTGATTCTTCTCTCTTTTCTTCTTTATTAGTCTGGCTAGCAGTCCGTCTATTTCGTTAATCTTTTCAAAAAACTTTATATGGCAGCATACCAATATATGCAAGAGAACATATTGATGGGGCAAGGAGAAAACTGATTTGGGCAATGACTTAATTAGTTAGGCATTAACATTCAGAGGCCAGGGAAAGAGCAGTTTTACCTGGATTCATTGATTTTTTGAAACTGTTTTTGTGTCTCTATTTCTGTCAGTTCTGCCCCTATCTTAGTTATTTCTTGTCTTCTCTAGCTTTTGAGTTTGTTTGCTCTTGCTTCCCTAGTTTTTTTTTTTTTTTTTTGAGACGGAATCTCACTCTGTCACCAGGCTGGAGTGCAGTGGTGCAATCTCGGCTCCCTGCAACATCCCCCTCCTGGGTTCAAGCAGTTCTCCTACCTCAGCCTCCCAAGTGGCTGGGACTACAGGCACGCACCACCAGGCCCAGCTAATTTTTGTATTTTTAGTAGAGATGGGGTTTCACCATGTTGGCCAGGATGATCTTGAACTCTTGACCTTGTGATCCGCTTGCCTCAGCCTTCTCTAGTTCTTTTAATTGTGATGTTAGAGTGTCAATTTTAGATCTTTCCTGCTTTCTCCTACGGAATTTAATACCGTAAATTTCCCTCTAAGGGGGAACATCACACACTGGGGTCTGTTGGGGGGTGGAGGGCTAGGGAGGGATAGCCGGGGGTGGGGAGATTGGGGAGGGATAACATTGGAAGAAATACCTAATGTAGGTGACAGGAGATGGAGGCAACAAACCACCATGACGTGTGTATACCTATGTAACAATCCTGTAAGATCTGCACATGTACCCCAGAACTTCAAGTATAATAAATATATATATGTAGAAAATAAGAAAATAAAGCATGAATACTAATTAAAAAAAAAAAGAAAATTTGACAGTGAAGCCCAACCCCCACTCATCTGCATTTGAGGAAGTGTCTGTCAAGACTCCAGCCTTGCTTGACTTCCTCTACACAATCCTCACAGGCAATGTGGGGTGTAGTCAGGAAGGTAGACTGCTTGTGGGGGTCTCTGCTCCTCACTTTAATGAACATCCAAGCTTGGGAAAGTTGGTAGATCTTTGGGGCCTTCAGTTTCCAACTCTGTAAAGTGGGAACAATGAGGGTGTCTATCTCATTATTACAGGGATTTCATGTTTTAATTAATGTAAAGCACTTAGTCCTGTGCTTGGAACAAACACATTCTACTGAGCATTCGGTAGAGGCTGGCTGCTGTCCTTGTGGCAAAGCAAACTCTTTCCTCCAACGAACCTCCTTCCTCTCCAGTCTGTATCTTGCTCATTCTTTTCCCTCAGGAGAACAAGTTCTTACCTCACTTTCTTCCTCCTGAAATGTTTCTTCAAGGTCTTGTTCAAATGTCACTATATTCATGAAGGCTCTTGAACTTTTTGGAGAATTAGTTGCTGCTATTCCCTCTTGTCCTTTTCCTTGTGCCTCTCTCGAGAACATGTTTTATTCTGTTTTATCTACCAAGGATGTATAGGTATGCATCCTTCACTTGTCCTCCAAGCACCCATGCACTACCCTCAGTTCCACTAGGCTGTGAGCTTGAAGAGGGCAGAGAGCATAGCACCATTCCTTTCTGAATAATTCAATCAGTTCAATAAACATTTGATGAATGAGCAAATTAATGAATAAATGCACGAGTGGAAGGTTACCCCCCAAAACATAAATAAATAAAAATAAATTTCCCTCTAAGCACTGCTTTAGCTGTGTCCCAGATATTCTGGTATATTGTGTCTTTGTTCTCATTAGTTTTAAAGTACTTCTGGATTTCTGCCTTAAGTTTTTTATTTACCCAGTAGTCATTCAGGTGCAGATTGTTCAGCTTCCATGTAGTTGTGCAGTTTTGAGTTTCTTAATCCTGAGTTCTAATTTGATTGCACTATGGTCTGAGAGACTGTTTGGTGTGATTTCTGTTCTTTTCCATTTGTTGAGGACTGTTTTACTTTTACAATTTTAGAATAAATGAAATGTGGTGCTGGAAAGAATGTATATTCTGTTGATTTGGGGTAGAGAGTTCTGTAGATGTTTATTAGGTCCACTTGGTCCAGAGCTGAGTTCATGTTCTGAATATCCTTGTGAATTTTCTGTCTCACTGATCTGTGTAATACAGTGGGGTGTTAAAGTCTCCCACTATCACTATGTGGGAATCTGTCTCTATGTAGGTCTCTAAGAACTTGTTTTATGAATCTGGGTGCTTCTGTATTGGGTACATATATATTTAGGATAGTTAGCTCTTCTTGTTGCATTGATTCCTTTACTATTACATAATGCCCTTCTTTGTCTTATTTGTTCTTTGTTTGTTTAAAGTCTGTGTTATCAGAGACTAAGATTGCAATCCCTGTTTTTCTTTTTTCTTTACATTTTCTTGGTAAATATTCCTCCATCCCTTTATTTTGAGCCTATGTGTGTCTTTGCATGTAAGGTGGGTCTCCTGAATACAGCACACTGACGGGTCTTGACTCTTTATCCCATTTGCCCATCTGTGTCTTTTAATTTGGGCATTTAGCTCATTTACGTTTTTAAGGTTAATATTGTCATGCATGAATTTGATTCTGTCATTATGGTGCTAGCTGGTTATTTTCCCCATTAGTTGATGTAGTTTCTTCACAGTGTCAATGGTCTTTACAGTTTGGTATGTTTTTGCAGTGGCTGGTACTAGTTTTTCCTTTCCATCCGTAGTGCTTCCTTCAGGAGCTCTTGAAAGGCAGGCAAAATCTTGAAAGGTGGCAAAATCTCTCAGCATTTGCTTGTCTGTAAAGGATTTATTTCTCCTTCACTTATGAAGCTTACTTTGGCTGGCTATGAAATTATGGGCTGAAAATTCTTTTCTAAGAATGTTGAATGTTGAATATTGACTGCCACTCTCTTCTGGCTCATATGGTATCTGCAGAGACATCTGCTGTTAGTTCGATGGTTTCCCTTTGTGGGTAACCTGACCTTTCTCTTTGGCTACCCTTAACATTTTTTCCACCATTTCAACTTTGATGAATCTGATGATTACGTGTCTTGGAGTTGCTCTTCTCAAGGATTATCTTTGTGGTGTTCTCTGTATTTCCTGAATTTGAATGTTGGCCTGTCTTGCTAGATTGGGGAAGTTCTCCTGGATAATACCCTAAGACTGTTTTCAAACTTGGTTTCATTTTCCCCATCACTTTCAGGTGCACCAATCAAACGTGGGTTTGGTCTTTTCACATAGTCCCATATTTCTTGGATGCTTTGTTTGTTTCTCTTCACTCTTTTTTCTCTAATCTTGTCTTCTTGCTTTATTTCATTGAGTTGATCTTCAATCTCTGATATCCTTTCTTCTGCTTGATCAATTCAGCTATTGATTCTTGTGTATGCTTCACAAAGTTCTTGTGCTGTGTTTTTCAGCTCCATCAGATCATTTATGTTCTTCTCTAGGCTGGTTATTCTAGTTAGCAATTAGTCTACCCTTTTTTGAAGGTTCTTAGCTTCCTTGCATTGAGTTAGAACATGCTCCTTTAGCTCAGAGGCATTTCTTATTGCCCACCTTCTGAAGCCTACTTCTATCAATTTGTCAAATTCATTCTCCATCCAATTTTGTTCCCTTGCTGATAAGGAGATGTGATTCTTTGAAGGAGAAGAGGTGTTCTGGTTTTGGAATTTTCAGACTTTCTGAGCTAGTTTTTCCTCATCTTCATGGATTTATCTACCTTTGGTCTTTGATGCTGGTGACCTTCAGATGGGGTTTTTGTGTGGACGTCCTTTTTGTTGATATTGATGCTTTTCCTTTCTGTTTGTTAGTTTTCCTTCTAAGAATCAGGATCCTCTGCTGTAGGTGTACTGGAGTTGCTGGAGGTCACTCCAGACCCTCTTTGCCTCACCAGTGGAGGCTGCAGAACATCAAAGATTGCTGCCTGTTCCTTCCTCTGGAAGCTTCATCCCAGAGGGCCACCCACCAGATGCCAGCCAGAGCTCTCTTGTATCTGGTGTCTATCAACCCCTGCTGGGAGGTGTCTCCCCATCAGGAAGCACAGGGGTCCAGGACCCACTTGAGGAGCCAGTCTGACCCTTAGCAGAGCTCAAATGCTGTGCTGGGAGATCTGCTGCTCTTTTCAGAGCTGACAGGCAGGAATTTTTACGTTTGCTAAAGCTATATCCACAGCCACCCCTTCCCCCAGGTGCTCTGTCCCAGGGAGAGGGGAGTTTTATCTATAAGCCCTTGACTGGGGCTGCTGCCTTTCTTTCAGAGATGCCCTGCCCAGAGAGGAGGAATCTAGAGAGACAGTCTGGCTACAGTAGCTTTGTTGAGCTGTGGAGGGCTCCACCCAGATCGAACTTCCTGGGGGCTTTTCTTACACTGTGAGAGGAAACCGCCTACTCAAATCTCAGTAATGACAGATGCCCCTTCCCCCTCCAAGCTCAAGTGTCATACATCAACTTCAGACTGCTGTGCTGGCAGTGAGAATTTCAAGCCATTGGATCTTAGCTAGCTGGGCTCTGTGAGGGTGGGATCCTCTGAGCTGGACCATTTGGCTCCCTGGCTTCAGCCCCCTTTCCAAGGGAGTGAAGGGTTCTGTCTTGCTGGCATTCCAGGCACCACTGGGGTATGAAAAAAAAATTCCTGCAGCTAGGTTGGTGTCTGCCCAAATACCCAGGGCCCTGGTGGTGTAGGCACCCAAGGGAATCTTCTAGTCTGCAGGTTGCAAAGACCATGGGAAAAGCATAGTATCTGGGCCGGAGTGAACTGTTACTCACAGCACAGTCCCTCATGGCTTCCCTTGGCTAGAGGAGGAAGTTCCCCAACCCTTTGTGCATCCTGGGTGAGACGATCGATGCCCCACCCTGCTTTGGCTCCCCCTCCGTAGGCTGCCCCCACTGTCTAACCAACACAAATGAGATAAGCCTGGTACCTCAGTTGGAAATGCAGAAATCACCTGCCTTCTTCATTGATTTCACTGGGAGCTGCAGACTAGAGCTATTTCTACTCAGCCATCTTGCCAGCCACCCCATGGTGGATAGGTTTTTTGATGTGCTGCTAGATTTGGTTTGCTGGTATTTTATTGAGGATTTTCACATTGATGTTCATCAAGAATATTGGCCTGAAGTTTTCTTTTTTTGTTGTGTCTCTTCCTGGTTCTGGTATCAGGATGATGCTGGTTGGAGGAGGCTTTCCTTTTCAATTGTTTAGAATAGTTTCAGAAGGAATGGTACCATCTCCTCTTTGTATTTCTGGTAGAATTCAGTTGTAAATCTCTCTGTTCCTGGGCTTTTTTTTTTTTTTTTTTTTTTGGTTGGTAGGCTATTAATTACTGTCTTAATTTCCAAGCTTCTAATTGGTCTATTCAGGGATTCTACTTCTTTCTGGTTTAGTGGTAGGATGTATACATCCAGGAATTTCTTAATTTCTTCTAGATTTTCCAGTTTATTTGTGTAAATGTGTTTTTACTATTCTCTGATGTTAGTTTGTATTTCTGTGGGGTCAGTGGTGATATCTTCTTTATTATTTTTTATTGCTTGTATTTGATTCTTCTCTCTCTTCTTCTTTATTAGTCTAGCTAACAGTCTGTTTTGTTAATGTTTTCAAAAAAACAGCTCCTGGATTTGTTGATTTTTTTGGAGGGTTTTTTGTGTCTCTATTTCCTTCAATTGTTCTCTGATCTTAGTTCTTCCTTGTCTTCTGCTAGCTTTTGGATTAGTTTGCTCTTGCCTCTCTCATTCTTTTAATTGTGGTGTTAGGGTGTCAATTTGAGATCTTTCTAGCTTTCTGATGTGGGCATTTGGTGCTATAAGTTTCCCTCTTAACACTGCTTTAACTGTGTCCCAGAGATTCTGATACATTATCTCTTTGTTCTCATTGGTTTCAAATAACTTCTTGATTTCTGCCTTAATTTCATTATTTTCCCAGAAGTCATTAAGGAGCAAGTTGTTCAATTTCAATGAAATTGGGTGGTTTTGAATGAGTTTCTTAATCCTGAGTTCTAATTTGATTGCACTGCGGTCTGAGAGACTGTTTGTTATGATTTCAATTCTTTTGCATTTGCTGAGGAGTGTTTTACTTCCAAATATGTGGTTGATTTTAGAGTAAGTGCCATGTGGCACTGAGATGAATATATATTCTGTTGATTTGTGGTAGAGAGTTCTGTAGATGTCTACTAGGTCCACTTGATCCAGAGCTGAATTTAAGTCCTGAATATCCTTGTTAATTTTCTGTCTCATTGATCTGTCTAATACTGACAGTGGGGTGTTAAAGTCTCCCACTGTTACTGGGTGGGAGTCTAAGTCTCTTTGTAGGTCTCTAAGAACTTGTTTTATGAATCTGGGCGCTCCTGTACTGGGTGCATGTATTCAGAATAGTTAACTCTTATTGTTGAATAGTTATGTAATGACCTTTTACCATTATGTAATGCCTTTCTTTGTCTTTTTTGATCTTTGTTGGTTTAAATTCTGTTTTGTCAGAGACTAGGATTCAACCCCTGCTTTTATTTTGCTTTTCATTTGCTTAGTATTCCTCCATCCCTTTATTTTGAGCCTATGTGTATCTTTGCATGTAAGATGAGTCTCCTGAATGCAGCACACTGGTCTTGACATCTTATCCAATTTGCCAGTCTGTGTCTTTTTATTGGGACATTTAGTCCATTTATATTTAAGGTTATTATTGTTGTGTGTGAATTTGTTCCTGTCATCATGATGCCATTTGGTTATTTTGCACACTAGTTGATGCAGTTTCTTCATAGTGTCATTGGTCTTTATAATGTGATGTGTTTTTGCAGTGGCTGGTACCAGTTTTTCCTTTCCATATTTAGTGCTTCTTTCAGGAGCTCTTGCAGGGCAGTCCTAGTGGTGACAAAATCCTTCAGCATTTGCTTGTCTGTAAAGGATTTTATTTCTCCTTTGTTGATGAAGTTTGGTTTGACTGGATATGAAATTCTGGGTTGAAAATTATTTTCTTTAAGAATGTTGAATATTGGCTCTCCATTCTCTTCCAGCTTGTAGAGTTTCTGCTGAGAGATCTGTTAGTCTGATGGGCTTCCCTTTGTAGGTGACCTGTTCTTTCTCTTTGGCTGCCCTTAAGTGTTGTATTTTTTTTTTCATTTTGACCTTGGAGAATCTGAAAATTATGTGTTGTGGGATTGATCTTCTTGTGGATTTTCTCAATGGTGTTCTCTGTACTTTCTCAACTTGAATGTTGGCCTGTCTTGCTAGGATGGGAAGTTCTCCTGGATAATATCCTGGAGTGTGTTTTCCAGCTTGCTTCTAATCTCCGCATCTCCTTCTGGTACTCCAATCAATCGTAGGTTCAGTCTTTTTATGAAGTCCAATATTTCTTGGAGGCTTTGTTCATTCCTTTTCATTCTTTTTTCTCTATTCTTATCTGCACGTCTTATTTCAGTAAGATGGTCTTCAAGTTCTGATATCCTTTCTTCTGCTTGGTCGATTTGGCTGTTAATACTTGTGTATGCTTCATAAAATTCTCGTACTGTGTTTTTCAGCTCTGTCGGGTCATTTATATTCCTCTCTAAACCGGTTATTCTAGTTAGCAATTTCTCTAACCTTTTATCAAGATTCTTAGCTTCTTTACATTGGGTTAGAACACGTTCTTTTAGCTCATCATAGATTTTGTTACCCATCTTATGAAGCCTACTTCTGTCAATTCATCCATCTGATCCAGTTCTGCACCCTTGATGGAGAGTCATTGCAGTCAGCTGGAGAAGAGGCACTCAGGCCCTTTGGAATTTCAGCATTTTTTTGTCCATTTTTTTCTCATCTTTGTGACTTTGTCTGGTTTTGGTCTTTGAGGCTGATGATCCTTGGATGCGGTTTTTGTGGGGGACTTTTTGTTGTTGTTGCTCTTGTGTTGTTGTCACTTTCTACTTTTTTCCCCCCAGTAGTCAGGTCCCTCTTCCGTAGGGCTGCTGCAGTTTGCTGGGGGGTTCACTTCAGGCCCTATTCATCTGATTTGCTCCCGTGTCTGGAGATGTCACTGAAGGAGGCTGGAGTACAGCAAAGATGGATGCCTGCTCCTTCTTCTGGGACCTCTGATCTCGAGGAGCACCAGCCTGATGCCAGCAGGAGTGCTCCTGTATAGGGTATCTGAACACCCCTGTTGGAGGGTCTCACTCAGTTGGGTGGCATGGGGAGCAGGACCCGTTTAATGAAGCACTTTGTCCCTTGGTGGGAGGTGTGTTTTACTGGAGGGAAACCCACTCATCTGGGCTGCTCAGATTCCTCTGAACTACTGGGAGGAGAGGCTAAGTCTGCTGGTCCAAAGAGACTGTGGCCATCCCTCCCTCTAGGGGCTCAGGCCCAGGGAGATCTGAATTCTGTCCCTGAGCCTCTTTGGCTGGAGTTATCAGTGCTCCTTCAGGGAAGTCCTGCCCACTGAGGGAGGATGGGTCGGGGTTAGACCTGACAAGGCACCTGGCTGCAGACTGCCATATCCTGTGTGTTGGGCTGTGGGGACAAGTCTTGGGATCAACTTGTCCAGCCTCCCTGGCTCCAGCAGGGGAAAAACACAGCCTGGAACTATAGAAATGGGTGCCGCCCTTCCCCTGCCCAAGGAGCTTAGCATGTTAGTTGTGAGTCTCAGTGCTGGTTGCTGCCACTCCCCCAAGGAGCTCAAATGGCTTAGCAAGCAGCCACATGTGGTGCTGGTTGCCCCTCTCCCCAGGAGTTTGGTAGGCTTAGGAAGATTCCAGCTGAGAGCTCATAGGAATCTGCACGCTCCAGGGTTGAGGTACTAGGCCCCGGTGGCGTGCTTTGCGAGTGGGATCTTCTGATCTGTGGGTTGCTCAGTTCTGTAAAAAAAAAAAAAAAAAAAAAAAAAAAAAGCAGTTTCCCCAGTGGCTGGGTAGTGCACTCATTCACTACCTCCCTTGGCTGCAGAGAGAATGTGCCTCTCAGGTGGCTGCCGCGCCACACTGCTCTTCCTTCTATCAGTGGGTCACGCCAGCCTTCTAGTCTTTTTTTTTCTTTTTTGAGACAGTCTCTCACTCTGTCACCAGGCTGGAGTGTAGTGGAGTGATCTCAGCTCACTGCAACTTCCGCCTCCCAGGTTCCAGCGATTCTCCTGCCTCAGCCTCCCAAGTAGCTGGGATTACAGGCATGCGCCACCACATCCAGCTAATTTTTGTAGTTCTAGTGCAAAACTACATGTTTTGTACTAGAGATAGGGTTTCACCATATCTGTCAGGCTGGTCTCGAACTCCTGACCTTAGGTGATCCACCTGCCTCTGCCTCCCAAAATGCTGGAATTAAGATGTGAGCCACTGCGCCCGGCCTCTAGTCAATTTTGATAAGATAACCTGGATACCTTGGTTGCTGATGAAGGATCCACACATGCTTATTGTGTGTTTTTTTTTTCATGGAGCCTCCAAATGGTGCTGCTTCTAGTTGGCCATCTTGGCCCCGGTGCCATTACCTTTAAAAATTAAATTATGACCAGGCACGGTGGCTCATGCCTGCAATCCCAGCACTTTGGGAGGCTGAGGCGGGTGGATCACAAGGTCAGGAGCTCAAGATCAGCCTGGCCAAGATGGTGAAACCCCATCTCTATTAAAAATACAAAAATTAGCCAGGCGTGGTGGCAGTTTCTTGTAATCTCAGCTATTTGGGAGGCTGATGCAGAGAATTGTTTGAACCAGGGAGGTGGAGGTTGCAGTGAGCAGAGAATGCGACACTACACTCCAGCCTGAGCCCACAGAGGGAGACACCATCTCAAAAAAAAAAATAATTAATTAATTAATTTAATTAAATTAAATGTAATGGCAAAAACTGCAATGACTTTTGCTCTAACCTAATATGTGCCAGTTCTCCTCTTCAATAGCACAGATAAACAGAAACTGATAGAAATGCCTGCTCATTGTTTTGAAAGAATTGAAGAGGAAAAGCAAATGAAATTTTCAATGTGTGAAAAAGTTGCCAAGGAATGGGAAAGTTTTGGGTGATGTCAGCAATTAATGTCTCTTGGATGACTAGGCCAGTGCCTTGTCCAGATACAGGGGAAGAGATAAGACGGGGTTGCAAGTTCCCATTTAATCTAGAAAGCCTGTGAGTCTCTTCTTAGAATTTTTTATTGTGTCTATTTATGGAGCACAATGTGACGCTTTGATCTATGTATACATCATAGAAAAAGTCAATCATGCTAATTAATATATTCATCACCTCATCAACTTATTTTAATGGTGAGAATGTCAAAAATCTATTCTATTAACAATTTTGAAATGTACAATATATTATAATTAACTGGGGTCACCATGCAGCACCTTGAAACCATATTTAGAACCTCCTGAAGGCCTCCACCATCCTAGCACCTGGCCACCTGGTCTTTTGAGGCCCCCTCCCAAAGACACAGAATGCTCACGTCAGCATCTTACCAAGGTCCTGGGAAACTGATCATCACCATGCAGCAATGTAAGGCATGCCTCTGTAAAAGTCTGCCAAACCTTTTAGTTGCTCTGTTACTCTGTATAGAAATGCAAGGTTAAATTTTGTTTTAAAGAACCCCCATCTTGGCTCCAAAAAAACATGTTTAAAGTCAATGTTAAAAATATCATCTCACAATTAGGCAAAAACATGGTGCTTTATGTTTAGAATTTACAAAGGCATGACACATAATTCTTTAATTTTACTAAAGAGAAACACTTAAATGCAAATTTAGGACAAGTAATTCATTACTGTACATGAGAATATAATGTATCCTATACAAGGATACTAAGTTAAAAAATAAAAGTTACAAAGAAATCAGCAAAATTTAAGAAACATAAATGACCAATAATGAGCAAAACATTTCTTGTTAAGTAGCAGTAAAAGGGAGGCAATGATAGCTTTTACCACTTGAAGAAGTTAAAAATAAGATTGTACTCTAAGAGTTCAATCACTAACCAGCAGAAAATGGATCAGAATTGAGCAGATTTCTCATTCTCAGCACTCTTAACATTTTGGGCTGGATAATTCTTTTGTGGGTCTGTCCTGTGCATCACAGAATGGACAGTAGCATCCCTGGTCTGTACTCACTAGCAGAGAGCTGCACTCCCATCAACAATCCTTCCAAACTGTGACAACAAAAAATGTCTCTGGACCCTGCCAACATTCCTCTGCAGGGAAAATTGTCCTCTGTTGAGAACTCCTAAAACAGAGAAACATCAAATTAAAAAGAAAGACTTTAGAACTTATAAATCTTGACTTTAACTAAATATCTAAACCTGTCTAAAAATAAAGAGAGGGATAGTAGAGAAGACAACTTGTGAAGTACCCATCCAAGTACTTCCAGGCGCCTTTTTGTCCCTTCAAGCAGTAAGAAGGTAAAACCCCTCTGAAAGACACGGCAATAGCTGTATGCATTTGGGCATTTTATGTTCCTGACTTCCCTTGTTCTTGATTTTTTTCACCAAAGAACCCTCTAATTATCCATTATTACCCCAAATAGCTTTTCCACTGTAAGACACTTCACTGGCCAGAAGATGGAAATAAACCTCTTGTCCACCTATGTTTGCATAAGAGTGAATTGACATTGTAATTTATCTATCATTTTCTGTGAGTTTGGTTAGCATAAGTCATTATCTGCTACTCTGACCTTTGCTGGGATCTCAACGAATACCAAAGTTTTGAGCCTTTAAAATTTAATGAGTTTAACAAGATGACAACATACCTGTAAAACCTCTTAGAAGCCAATCAGACATCTTCTTCTGGCTATCTGTCATATATCACACCATTCCAGAATTTAGTGGCTTAAGTCAACAATCATTTTGCTATTCATAATTCTCTAGATGAGAAATTCTGGCAGGGCTCAAAGGGACTCATGATACCACTGGATTCACTCATGTCTAAAACCACATTGCTGCTGGGAACCTGGGTGCTTGGTGCTCTTCCAGTTGATCTCTTTCCCTAACAGGATAGTCTGACTTCTGTGGCATTGCATGGCTCTGAGAGTACAAAAGTAGAAGCTTCTAAGTTTCTTAAGGCCTTCCTTGGTCTGGAAGTGATACACAATCTTACATACTGTTAATCACAGCAAGTCACTGGTCCAGCTTGGATTCAATGACAGGAGGAATATGCCTCAAGTCATGATGGAAATACTGGCAAAGTCACATTTCAAAAGTGCATGTGGGATTGGAGGGAATATTGTGGCCATTGGAGACAATGTACCATATTGGCACACAATAATCTCCATAAGATTCACAGAAAATCTATGAAGTTTTTAAGAGAAGTGTATTCAAGAAAGCTCCACCAGTTTGTATTTTAGGACAGAGGCCAACAAAAATGAAGAGGTCTCTGGGCCTCCAACTTTCTTTGGGAAGAAAGCAGGCTAAAAAAGCTGCCCAGCTGAAGACACAGCCCTTTTCTTATAAAAAATGAAAGGTATTTCAAAGAGCAAAGTCCATAGAGCAGAGCTAAGACCTGAGGAAAACAATAAATTGGGGAACCATTTCCAGAGAGCAGAAATTGATGCTAATTAAGGAATGGTGATTAATCCTGGAGTCAGGGAAGCTGACAGTATATGTCTGGATTTCAGGATTGCTCTGAATCAGTGAATGCTTTGTGCTTCTCAACATCCCCCTTCTTGAAGGGAGTGTCCCTGTCATTCCCTTGTGTGTTGTGTGTGGTGGGCAGGCAATTTGTCCTTTCAGTTCACAGATCTCTACAGGACTATCATCCACATTTGGATCTGCCAGAAGTCCCATTGGTAGGCGAGGTCTCTTTCGCCTCCCTCTTGAATCTGGGCAGGTCTGATTTTCGCTTTGACCAATAGAATATGGTGGAAATTATGCCATGTGACCTCTATATCAAGAGCTTATGAGGTCTTACAGCTTTTACTTTTGTACTTTTGAATCCTTGACCACCGAGTGAGGAAGTCCAATCTAACCTACTGGGAAGAGAGACTGAGTAGAAGAGTATAAGGATGTCCTGGGAGACTGCCAGCATCATGTGCCCACATATGTGACTAAGGACATCTTGGATCCTCTAATCCCAGTGATACCCAATCCACAAAAGCGGGACAGAGTTAAGCCATTCCAGCTGAGCCTTGTCCCAGCTGTGGATCTGCAAAATCATGAGCAAACTAAATGCCTACTATTTTAAGCCACTATATTTTGGGATAGTTTGCTACATTAAAAAAAAAGTGAAATACTTCTCATTCTTACAAATATGCCTTTTCTTTATTCATTAAAACAAAATTTGTTTAGAGACAGGGTCTCACTGTCATCCAGTCTGGAGTGCAGTGGCACCATCGTAGCTCACTGTAACCTTGAACTGGGCTCTAGCGATCTTGTGTCAGCCTTCCAAGTAGTTGGGACCACAGGCACTCAGCTAATGTTTTTGTAGAGGTTTCTTGCTGTGCTGCCCAGATTGACCTCAAGTAATCCTTCCACCTCAGCCTCCCAAAGTGCTGAGATTACAGCTGTGAGCCACTGCACCTGGTGCCAATATGCCTTTTTAAAAATGTTTACAAATTTCCCTTTCTCCCTGCATATTTTAAAGAAGTGCTTGAAACTTGCAACTTCCAAGCAAGGTATAGGCTATTCCATTACTAAGACAATGGCATAAATATCAGAAACAATGACACAAAGGGACACCCCGATCCCATTAAGGCAACAACCAAAACTGAGTAGACCAATGAACTGAAGACCTATAGCCTAGAATAGACTCAGACAGGCATGGGAGCTACCACTGCAGATGTCTGGGGCTTAGAACTCTTCTCTCCCCACTCTACTCTTCATCAGGAAAATGCTAAGTCACGATAATTCTGGGGGACTCATTCTTATTCTTCCCCCATATCCCTCTCAATCCCAGAAATTACTCCCTGACTTGACCACCACCATCTGTGTCCTGCCTGCTTCTGCTTGTGGTGTGCTGTGGAAACTGTTGGAGTCCCCAGGATCTCAGCCCACAGGGAAGAACGCAGACCACCAGCTGTCTCTTGGCTTTGAGAAAGGTCATTAATTGTGGCTCTCTGCTTACAGATGAATTTTGGATTGGCTTTAACCTCTGTGGTTGCCTCTAATAAATCAACTGTCAAGCATTGTGCCCTGAGGTGCACTGGCCTTCCAGATTGCTGAGACCTAAAACAGGCCCTGATTTTCCATGGTGGGGTCCATTCCATTACGATAGTGGGGAAAAGGGGTAATGTGAAGAAGTCTGGGTTGTTGTAGGTTTGAGAGCAGCAGATACATTGAGTGGTCTGCTTATTTTGTCAGGGGACACAGAGGCGGTGGAAGGCTTCTGTCTCTCAGACTTACTATCTACATTTTACACAGAGTTGAAAATAGCCTTACTTGACATAAACTAAAGTTCAAACAAGGAGCCAGGCAGCAGCAATTCTGGGAATTTGTCCTAAGCTGTGGAGAGTACAGAATGACTTCTTTTGGAATCTGATGAGAAATACAGGAACTAGAAACCAATGGTATGAAAATATCACCAAGACTGAAGATTAATTCTGCAACAGAGCTGTCATCCTCTGAGAATCTGTAGACCTGGGCTTGAATCCCAGCTTGGCCACCAACCTCAGCTGGACTTTCTGCATTTCTTGATGATCCCTTTATACCCAGTGATTTCTCTCCTTAAGCCCATTACTAGACCCCACTCCACACTTGCAGCACCACAAACTTGATTCTTCTACTTTCTTAAAAAATGAAGCTCTCAAGAATAAAATCTTCAACCTTATGGCCCCTCCACTACCACACTCCTTCAAATTTATCAGCTGTTTCTTATGGTTAGCTTCTTACCTTTCGGGTCAGTAGACAAGGTGTCCCTTTTCAATTCACAGTTCCCTAATGCTTGTGGCTCTTGATGCCATCTTTTGCTGCTCCCACAGGAATTTATTTCAACAACTGCCTCTTTCTTTGCTGTGTCTTCCACCTCTTATTCTCTCCTGGCTCTTTGCCCTCTGAAAATAAACATGCCTAAGTCTCTCTCCTCTCCATAAAATTCCTCTCTTGACTCTATATCCTCTTTCAACTAACAACCAGTCTCTCATCCTCCTGAAAAAAATCTGTGTTTCTGGAATAGATGGCTACACTCCTTGTCTCCACCACTTCACAACCGAGTGACTCCTCAACCCACTTCAGTCTGGTCTTCCTCACTGGTCTGTTTAGATGGCCTTCGTCAAGGTCAATACGGGGCCAGGCTCATTCTGCCACAGCTGTTACATTTTTCACCCCTTTGTTCTTCTGCATTTAACATTGTGATCAAGGATCCCTACTCACTTAGTGGCTCTGGGATTTGTCTCTTTTGGTTTGGCTTCTTCCTCTCCAGTGATCTCTCTTTGATTTCTTCGTAGAAGACACCTCAACCTCCCCATTAAATGTGCTCTCCTCAGAAATAAGGCCTTGATACATTATTATTCTTTCAGTAAATGTTTTTTTGATGTCTTGGTAACTCACTGTATTAAGGACTCCGTATATGTTGAGATCATTATCTCCAGCCCTAATCTCTTTTCTGGGAGCACACTTGCCCTCCAGCTGCCTCTGCTCATAGCAGAACAATTCCTTTCTCCCTGACTTTCTCACCCTGTTTCTTGTTCCTCTATCATCCCACTTTCTCAGCCCATAATTATACCATCTATCTTGTCACCTTCGTGAGAAATTTAAAATCATCCTATACTCTTTTCCTCTCCTTTCCTCCACAGCTAATCAGTCATCAAGATCAGCTCACTTTGCCTCTTAAACAGCTTTCAAATCGGTCCCTCTTCTCTCCCCTTCTGTTTCTGCTGCCCTCATTCAGATCCTCATGAGGTCTTACACAGCTCATTGACATCGGATATCTTTTGAAATCCTTCTTTCCATGTTACTCCTTTAAAATCCACTCCCCAAATGAAGGCAGAATGTTCCCATTAAATGTAGACATGCTATTCCCATGCTTAACCTCAATGACTCTCTATTATCTGTAAAAATAACTCCAATCTTTTTGCCAAGGCATAAAAGCCTTATCTAATCTCATCTCCTGACACTCCCCATTCTTGTGCTATGTGTTTCCATGTTGTCAAACTTCTGATGGTTCCCCCACACTCACCTTTGTCTTGCACACCTGTGCTTTTGCTCGGGATGAGATCTTTCTCCCTTCCACTGCCTGGCTAACTCATCCTCCCCCAGAAGCAAATTCAAGCTTCATCTTCTCTAAGAACCTTCCTCCAAATCTGCAGGTTGGACTCAGTGTCTCTCCTCTCTCCTCACAGTCTCTCTGTCTTAATATCTGCCCCTCTCTCTCACTCTCTCATACCTTCCCTGCCACTTTATACCTATATGTTTTGAGGATGTGTTTGTCTCCCTCACAATATGACAGGCTGCTTAAGAACAGGGACTAATTCATCATTGCAGTCCGGTAATGAGCATATGGTCCAGGCACAGGAGGTACTTGTTAAATGTTTAAATGGAACAGAATTATCTGAATGACCTTAGACAGTCTCCTCCCCTACCCAGGCCTCCGATTCTTCATCTGTAAATGAGAAGAGTTGAATTACATGTTCTCCACTAAAAGGTTTCTTTCCTCTATCACATCCTGTGGTTTTGTGTGATTCTGAGCCGGGAAGTGTTGGCAGGACAGAATTGTCCAAATGCCTTCTTTATTAGCCTACTGCCTCTGTAGTGAATTTTTTTAAAGCAGATTTTAAAATAGAATAAAAAATAGCTGACATTTGCCATGTGCCACTTGGTGTAGGCACTATTGAAGACCCTTTGAATGTAATAATTTATTTGATATTCATACCTACTCTATGAATGGGTATTATTGTTATTCACCTTTTCATTTGAAGAAACTGAGGTACAGGGTGACCTTACTAAAGTTACATGAGTAGAAAAAGGCAGAATGCTGGCCTGAATGTCTGGCATGAGAGTCTGCACTCATAACATTACACTATAATACATAGACACATAGATGCAGAGATGCACAGACAGATTGATTGCTATAACTAAGAGAGAAGGGGAGTTACAACCCCCCTCCTCACTCTGTTACTCACTCCCTGATGCCCACGTGGAGCCTGACTTAGCTCAGCACCTGGATAAGCAGTTGCACAGTGGTATTTAAGCCACCCGTAGCCTTCTAGGCATTGTGTTGGTGAAAAAAAAAAAAAGGAAGAGTTTGTAAAATTGGACTTTATAAGGCGTCTTTTGGCATAATGAATTCCTCCTGCATTTGTCATCATAGTGCTAATTAAGCTACATATTGTGGGCATTAAAGTGACTCTGGCCAGAATTTCTCAGATATTTTATTGTAATTCAGCATTAGTCAGGCTTGAGTTAATGGACACAGGCGGCTTTATTCACCCTGGTTTGGGCCTCGTCATTGCTTTACATCTTTTGATATTCATCCTCGTGACACTAATCAGCAAGTATTGATTTAGACATTGTACATTTCCATAGGAATTCCATTTTAATTCAATATTAGAGTGCCATTAAAATGTAAAGGAAAGGGCACATGAAAGTCGCCTTAAAGCATTGCTGTCTTAGGAAATCTGCTGGGTTTGGTCATTCTGCCAGCTCCACTTGGGGTGGGACAAAGACCCAGGCACAAGGGAGGGAGCAGCCTTCCTTTTGATTCATACTGAGGCCTGGTAATTGCTTTATGGCATGGCCCCTTGGCCAACATTTGGAGAGTGGTTATGGACAGTGACTTGAGATCTGGGGGGACACACTCTTTGGTCTCTGCCCACTGAGGATTCTGCTGGAGCCTGCATCTTCTCACAGCATCCTTATGATGCTCAGATGAAGATGGCAGTGGGGAAGGAGGGGGTTGATGTGGAAATGGGTAAGTCAGTTCAGCCTGATGGTTGGAGAGAGACTATGGAGTGAGAATTCAAAGGCTTTCTCATCCTGAATCTTCCCCACCCCCTAAAGCAATAAAACTCAAGGAGGTTCATGGAGTTCGACTGTGTCTTAAAAGTCCTGTGTTCCCTCATTATTCTCTCTCTATAAAATTGTATTAGTCAGGACTCTCTAGAGAAACGGAACGTGTGTGTGTGTGTGTGTGTGTTTGTGTGTGTGAAGAGATTTATTATAAGGAATTTACTCATGTGATTATGGAGACTGAGAAGTCCCAATATCTGTAGGTGGCAAGCTGGAGTCTCAGAAGAGCCAATAGTGTAAGTCCCAGTCTCAGCACCCAGGTTCAGCACCCAGGAAGAGGCAATGCTTCAGTTTGAGTCCGAAGGCAGGAAGAGGCTGACATCCCAGTTCAAGCAGTCAGGAAGGAGGCGTTACCTCTTACTCATAGGTGGGTTGGCCTTTTTGTTCTCTTTGGGCCTTCAGCTGATTGGATGAGGCGGCCCACATTGGGGAGGGCAAACTACTCTACTCAGTCCACTGATTCACATGCTCATCTCATCCAGAAACACCCTCATAGTCACTCCCAGAACGATGTTTTACTAGATATCTGGCTCCCTGTGGCCCAGTGAGGCTTACCCATAAAATGAACAATCACAGAGACCAATAGACAGGCTTTCTCGGCTCGTTTATCCCTTAGATGTCTTCATATCTTTGGCTTGCCCAGATCATACTGTCAGTATGCTTCCCTTTCCATGAGGTATTCTCCCCTGGGCTCAGGAATGTCGAAGATTGCTGTCAGGAACTAGAAGCTAGCAGGGTGGTAAGAAACAGATTTTCCCTCAGAGCCTCCAAATAGAAACCAAACTCGCATGCACCTTGATTTCAGGTGTCTGACCTCCGGAGCTGGGAGAGAATAAGTTTCTATGGTTTTAAGCCACCTGGCTTGGGATATTTTGTCTTGGCAGCCCTGGGAAACTGATGTACGTGCTAAGGCAAGACACACATCTCACCTTCCTACCACTGGGAATAAGGCTCCCTGTTGCCTACAGGCTTAGGTCCAAACTCCCTGGCAGCCCTGCCAGGCAGCTCGATGGGCTGTGCCCTGCACATCCTCCAGCTCAGTCTCCTGTGTCACCTACTTCTGCACAGTCCACGACACACTCACAGTATGTTCTATCATTTTCCTGAAGGTGCCAAACTATCTTACCCCTTTGCACATGCTCTACCCAACTTCTCTTCCCTTCTTTGTCCTTATGGAAAACCAACCATGTCCCCTTGAAAGCTTTCCCCAATCCACCCAGAGCAGAGTCTATTGTTGCATCTCTGTGCTATCTCTTTACCTTTTGCCTGCTTAAACACTCTTCCATCACAGCTCTCATCACACTGAATAGTAATTATAATTATATACCTGTCTTGTTCAATTGCCTGGCTTCCCCATAGGCTCTCAATGAATACTTCTTTATATATATTTTAATTTCAATGGATTTAGGGGTTCAAGTGGTTTTTGGTTACATAAGGTGAGATCTGACATTTTAGTGCACCCATCACCTGAGTCATGCACATTGTATTCAATATATAGTTTTTTATCCCTGACCCTCCTTCCCATCCTCCCCCTTCTGAGTCTCCAATGTCCATTATGCCACTCTGTATGCCTTTGCTTACCCATAGCTTAGCTTCCACTTGTAAATGAGAACATACAGTATTTAGTTTCCCATTTCTGAGTTACTTCACTTAGAATAATGCCCTTCAGCTCCATTCAAGTTGCTGCAATTAGGCATTATTTCATTTTTTATGGCTAAGTAGTAGTCTATGATGTATATACACTACATTCTGTTTTTCCACTCTTTGGTTGATGGACACTTAGGTTGGTTCCATATCTGGTAAACATCTCTTTACAGGAGGTTGATTGGTTAATTGGGAGGATGAAAATGGAGCCCTATTTATCTGAGTCCCCTGAGCCTAGCATAATGCCAGAATGTAGTAAATGCTCAATGAATGTTTGTGAAGTGAGTGAGAGTAGGACCAGCTCTTTGAGGAGCAGCTGTGTTTAGGAGATAAGGAACCAGAGAGGGACAGAAGGAGGCAGCTCTTCCCTGCATGCACTGCTTTGCCTGTGGTCTAGATGACTGCCTTCTTCCTTCATTGTCCACTTGTTCCCCTGTGTCTGGCACATGGTGGGCATTCAGTATAGAATTGCTGTGGAAAAGAAAAAAGGAAGAGGGGAAGTTGTAGTAGCAGGAAAATATCTTGCCATGGATGCCAAAGAAGGAGGATACAGGTTTACCTGGAGCTTCACCATCCATCCTTTATAGGTCCTTAAAACCGATCTGATGGTGGACAGAAAGGCTGAGCATTTAGTGTTCTCCCCAGAAGCCTATGAATCTCCAGTGCAGCTGTCTCTGCAGACCTGTAGGCTCATTTGAAAGTTCTCTTGGAAAGAATAATCATAGAATTACAAAATTTTGGAGTTAAAAGATCCATTAGATAATATCTAGACTCAAAGATTCAGAGTTTTAGAATTATAAGGAAGGTTGGAGGTCACTTCGTTTCTGCTGCATCTGTGTCTTGCCTATGTTAATGTGTAAGAAACTAAGGTCCAGAAAAAGAAGGTGGCTTACTAAAGACTATACAGCTTATTGCCTTTGGTTTCTGTGACCAGTTCTGTTATTTTGATATCTGAGTAGCATTGATGTTTCATCCAAAAGCTGAATAAACTACATCGAAGAGCAAGAATTTTTCACAGATGGCACCATGGTCTTTTTCAGACTTCATGCATCCTCTTCAGCAGCCTTTAATCTTTTTCTGACCTTAGAATGAGCTCAGGGACCATTGTGAGTAATGAACAATTTATAGAAACAGAGTGAGCATTGCAAAGGCCTAAGGGGGAGAAGGATGAGAGAGAGCTCCTTCTTTGGAGCTATGAGAACAAGGTTTGAAGAGAAAGTGCTGGTGCTGAGATGAAGGCTGCCAGTAGGAGACAGTGGGAGTGGTGACTGAAAATGACAGGAGGGCAGGTGTACATGGGGGCAGTGGGCAGTGTTCCTTCCCTGGGCTCATCAAGAATGGCCAACAGATTATAAAAAGGTGCTTGACATTGCTCGTCATCAGGGAAATGCAAATTAAAACCACAATGAGATGTCATCACACCTGTTAGAATCCCTATTATAAAAAAGACGAGGCCGGGCGCGGTGGCTCATGCCTGTAATCCCAGCACTTTGGGAGGCCGAGGCGGGTGGATCACAAGGTCAAGAGATCGAGACCATCCTGGTCAACATGGTGAAACCCCGTCTCTACTAAAAATACAAAAAAATTAGCTGGGCACGGTGTTGTGTGCCTGTAATCCCAGCTACTCAGGAGGCTGAGGCAGGAGAATTGCCTGAACCAAGGAGGTGGAGGTTGCGGTGAGCCGAGATTGCGCCATTGCACTCCAGCCTGGGTAACAAGAGCGAAACTCCGTCTCGAAAAAAACAAAAAAAAAAGCAAGAGATAACACGTGATGGTGAAGATATGGAGAAAAGGGAACCCTTGCACCCTCTTGGTGGAAATGTAAGTTGGGACACCCATTATGAAAAGCAGTATGGGGGTTCCTCAATAAATTAAACCAGAACTACTGTATGACCCAGGATTCCCACATCTCGGTATATATCCAAAGGATATGAGATTAGTATGTCAAAGAATCGTCTGCATTCCCATGTGCATTGCAGCATTATTTACAATAACCAAGATGTGTAATCAATCTAAACGTCCATCAATGGATGAATGGATAATGAAGGTGTAGATTACATATACAATGGAATACTGTTGCCTTAAAGGAAATTTTGCCATTCACAACAACACAGATGAACCAGGAGGATATTATGCTAAGTGAAATAAACCAGGCACAGAAAGACAAATACTGTGTGATCTCACTCATATGTGGAATCTAAAAAAGTCAGACTCATAAACAAGAGTAGGATGATGGCAGCCAGAGGCTAGCAGGAGAGGAAATATAGAGATGTTGGTCAAAAGGTTCAAACTTGCAGTTTGTTATAAGATGAATAAATTGTGGAGACCTAATGTATGGTGCATGTGGACTGTAGTTATCATACTATATTGCATACTTGAAATTTGGTAAAAAATTAGATCTTAAGTGTTTTACCATGAAAAGAAAATGGTAACTATGTAAGGTGATGGATATGTGAATTAGCTTGATTGTAGCGATGATTTCATGATGGATATGTATATCAAAACATCAAGGCATACACCTTAAACATGTACAATTCTTATTTGTCAGTTATGCCTCAATAAAGCTGGGAAAAAATAAAACAAAGCAAAAGAATAAAGTGAGTTGCTTAATAGCTGGGAAGCAGGGCAGGGCTCCCACCACCCCTCCAGCTCCTCTGTCTGCCCCTGGCATCTGGGAGTGCAGTTGCTCTCAGGAATGTTGCTTGTGGATTTTCCAGCCCATTGGCTTCTACCTCTTTCTTTCTCTGGCTTTTGTGGTCTTCTCTGTTGGCATGTATGCTTATGAAACCAAGGAAGGCAATAGGCCCGTGTTGGCCCAGCACCAGGTCCAGGACTTGGGAGCGAAATGTAAGAAGGCACCCACTTTTGATGCCAACTCTGCACTAGCACAACGCTGAGGGCCGGGTCCACCCTGACTCTTACTCCCTAGGTAGCCCAGGCCCTGCTCAGCACTGCCTGTGTCTGGGTAGGTGTGCCCTGTTCCGTGATTCAGTATTAGGAAGCACTCTTGCCTGCAGATATAATTTTTCCAATACCAGTTGTATCACAATAATAGAAATAATATTTTTTTCTCTTGTCTGCATTGGAGAAGAACATTTGAGAGGTGGTATTGCATAGTGCAAGTCTGGGCCATCATGCAGAAAGATACCATCCCAAACGCCATAATCCTGAATGTGGAAATCTGGAAAGGTCAAAATCTCAGAAATACAACTCTGTAAAATGTAACCATAAAAATTATTTAAAAGATATATATTTACATTTTTACTGGGGAATTTATTTGAGGAACATAAAAGCACGACAAAACATTTCATAGGCCGTTTTATACAATAAAATATGTAATAATGACATACTTTTTTTCGCAAACATAAACACTCAGGTATACTAATGATAGTTGCATGGATAGAATAGCTATGAGCAGATGAACCGTACTCATAAAGAAATTGCCTATATAAATGTGATCGTCTGAAATACTGTAACAGACAATCTAAGTCTTTTGACAAGACTCATCAAAAACCGCAGTGGGTCACAAACAGCATATGCAGCTGGCCAAAGAGCGGAGATCACACAACGTTCTCTCTCCAAAATGCAGATGTACAAAAAGAACATCTCTTCATTTAGAGAGGAAATTTCAGCATTCTTATGTGTATGCATAATGTTTGCACACAAAGTTAACATTATGATAATGTATTTTCGTGGAGTCAAATTTGCCAAAAATGCATAAAATGCATTAGAACTCTCCAAATGTCTTCATATTGTTTATATCTCCAGTACTGGAAACAATGTGAGAGTGAAATACATGGCATAGTGAATGTAAAAAGTAATGCTAACAATTTAAAATAGTGGGGGAAAAAACCCACAAAAAGAAAAAAAATCCCTCCCCACCCAAAAAAAACCCTTAAAATTCAACACATGAAAAAGTCTATTACAGGGATAGATTATGGCAATTGCACGGAGGTAGTCTATGAGAGTTGACTGATTTTCACAATTATCTACTACATTTTGAAGCCTTGCATTGCTTTAATAGTTGCTTTTTATCTTTTATGGTATGGGTCTCCTTGGAAAATAGGTTCACGTTTGTTTTCTACGTGGCGCTCCTCTTTTCGTAATTCTTCTGTGATTCAATATATACTGACAAACATTTTCTATTAAATTTCCCCGTCTTTCGTGCCATGCTTCCGTGTTGTTTTCAGTATGTGGAAATTCATTCCGCCTGCACTCCTACATAGACCACGAATACAGCAAAAACAATACTGGTGATAGGACAGCAACAATCTTGTGTAAGTGGCTTCTTATCCCACTGCACATATAATTATTTCAAACTTGTCAGTAACTTTGCTGGCTTCTTTAGGCAAATGCAGCTTTAATTTATTACAAGTTCCTGGAACTCCATCAGCTAGAAGGAATACCAATCCAGGCAAATAATGCATTTTAACTGAAGTTTTTGTCATTGCCTGATCACGTAGCCAATCCACTCATCTGAATCTTCCATGAAAGGCAAATGGAGAAAATAGACTTTATTAGTAACACCTTGACATTTACTTTTAGAAACATTGGTGGCACCTAGTTCCTAATCTGTCATGGTTTGGGGATTTAAATAGGGACTGTAGACTTTAGGAATTTAGACTTTAGGGATTTAGCTCTTTTGGGATTTCAACATTTGGGATTATGGCCTTCAAGACTGTGTCTTTCAGCATTATGATCACCCTTGGCACAGTGCAAAGGTGTTGAAGTCAGATACCTTGGGCTTGTGTCCCGGTTCAGACATTTACCCGCTGAAAGTCCTGAGACAATTTCTTCATCTCTTGGGGCCTCATTTTTTTTTGTTGGTAAAATGGGGAACAACAATAATAACTCCATCTTAGGGTTTATTTTCAGGATTAAATGAGTTAATACACAATGAAACATTCAAAAGATTGACGTTTAATAAATATTCAATAAATGTTAAATAGTAATAGTTTCATGTTAAATGGGAAGAAGCATAAACTGTACCTGGATGTTTACATTTATTTAAATATTATTTTAATACTTCATTAGAGATTTACATTTTTTAAATAATGTTTTAATATTTATTGTAGTTTTATCTTTCTTTAAAATAAATTTGAATACTTGGTGACGATTAAACACGTTTATTCCTACGTTAAGTTATATTTTTGTAGTGATTGCTTAAGTAATTGGGTCAATGTGTTTTTCATTTTCCATCAGTTGCAGAGGTTGGCTCCTGTAGCCCTGTCCCAGGGCATCCCCGCCGTCTGTAGGAGTTACCCAGATTGCACATGCTTTGTCAAGAGAGAGTATCCAGCTGCTGATGCGCTTATTTTTGTGGCCTATGATTAATGGCAGCCATCACAGCCTTGTCTTTCCATGGCATTGCCAGTTTCTGGGCAAATGAGCCCCAGTGCCTTTGGACCTAGTATAATAGACACATTTACATGAGGTGTTTTGGAATTTCTTAACAAATATGTATTTCACAAATATATCATGTTAAATGTAATCAGCTTGGAACAGCTGGGAAGAACTCCAGCTCCCTATTACCCTCTACTAAATGTATGTACCAGTGGTGTGCTGATAAATATTTAACAATCGATTCTTTGAGGAAAAAAAGAAAAGCCCTGATTGGCAGATAGCATTTATCAATTTTGTGGTAATGCTCCTGCTGTGGCCAATCTCGGGCTATCACTGAATGCAAAGTCTAGGGGAAGAGTTTTAAGTCACTGAATGCAGTGTTTGGCGAAGAGGGAAGAAAATTTGGTTTTTGTGGACTAGCACAAGTTGGCTTCAGCACATGATTGTCCCTCCAGGTATACATCCCTCATCACAAAATTGTCAGATTAGGAATTAATTTGATAAGAAAGAAATTCACTCGATAGGTCCTTGCATTATCAGCTCTGCTAGTATATCATACTTCTTTTGGACCAGACACTATTTTAAGCACAGCATAAATATTAACTCATTTAGTTTTCAGAGAAACTATAATTTCTATTTACAGAAGTAATGGAGGCACAGAGGAGTTAGATTAACTTGCTCAAGGTCACACAGCTTGCTAGTAGTAGGGGTGGGATTCAAACCCAGGCAGTCTAGGTCCGGTGCCAGCACTTTTTAACAATGGCACTCTGTTCTCTCTCATATCACAGCATTCCATTTCTTTCCCTAACACATTCAATACAGGCTACAATTATTTTATTGCTTTGTTACTTTTTGTGTATGCACCTCTTCTACCAGACTACAAACTTCCTGGGAACAGGTAACATGACAGACACTCAGATAAGCAGTATTTAGATGTAAGAATAAATTTTATATCACTCTCTCCTATATTCAGCAAATGTTAATAGTAAGAGTTATTAATAGATAACGTTAGCTGGGCGCAGCAGCTCATGCCTGTAATCCCAGAAATTTGGGAGGCCTAGGTGTGCAGATCTTTTGAGGTCAGGAGTTCAAGACCAGACTGGCCAACGTGGTAAAACCTTGTCTCTACTAAAAATGCAAAAATCAGCCGGGTGTGGTGGCACACACCTGTAATCCCAGCTACTTGGGAGCCTGAGGCATGAGAATTGCTTGAACTTGAGAGGCAGAGGTTGCAGTGAGCCATGAACAAACCACCACTACCCTCCAGCCTGGACGACAGAGCAAGATTCTGTCTCAAAAAATAAAAACAAAGATTAAATGGGATAAACACAATCTATTTATTTAAATGTTGTTGTATAGTTACCTTTCTTCAAAATAAATTTAAATGCTTAGTTATAATTAAACAGTTTTATTTCTTATGTAAGTCCTATTTTGTAGTAAATTCTTAAGGAATTGGGTCATCAGGTGTTCACTTTTCGTCAGTTACAGAGGTTGACTCCTGCAGCCCTCTCTCAAGGACTCGTAAAGAGATCTGTCTCTTTACTAGAATATAATATACATGAGGGAAAGAGCAGAGACTGTATTTGTTGTATTATACTACCAGTAATTAGCTCAGTGCTGGGACACAGCTGACACTAATAAATATATCTGTGGCAAAGATGAATTAAACTATCCACTTTTGTAGATTTAGCTGTTTCTAATGTAACAGTGTTAAAATAGCTCATCTTCAGGCATATCCACGTACATTGCACTTGCCTTTGTTTTTACCTATGTGCTTGTCCTCGTCTCCTTGGATTCTTGGCATGGGAAGAGACTGTGTCTTATTAACTTCATAGCCCTAGGATACAGCATGAGGCCTAATGCCCCGTAGGTGTGTCAAACACGTTTTCAGGCTGAAGCCAACAGGAGGTGTTCAGTAAGTACTTATTAATCAGTGGGCTAGTACGAAAGAACTCAATCCTCAAAGCAGACAACGACTGATAGGGAAGGTGCTTGAGCTGTTAATACAGATGCTGTTAATACATCCTATGTGCCAACCAGGGTGCTGGTGACAGAGGGACAGGTTGAAGGATTGTGCCGATGGGCTGTGGATGACTTGGAGCATTATTTTGCAAAAGTAGCAAGATGCTCCAGGAAGGGCATTGGCCTAAGAGTCCAGAGTTCAGCATTTCAAGTCTGATTCATTCACACATTCACACATGTAGGTGAGTTCTACATTACCTTTGTGGGTTAAGCCTTTTCAGCTTATTGTTCCCAATTAAAGACCTGGTATATTTCTAGCAGCAGGAAGTTCATAACCAATAGTTGCTCTGGAACCCTAAGAGTTAAGCCTATGCCTGCTACTGAATAGCAAAGATGCTAAAGGGATAACATGTGACCATGTACTCAAACACTTTATTTCATAAATCTCAATGAAGCGTAATGACCTGATTAATATTAACTGTCTTGTCTTTCCTTTACAGGCATGGGGTGTGGATGAAGGAAAAAAAAGAAAGGGGGAGGAGAACAGAAGGGACTGAATTCTTAAGTAGTGTGATTCAATTACCTCCAAAAGATCTCCAAAGATGAGCATGCAATTACTACTAATTGCAAATAGTGCTACTGATAATGATAACAATCAATCATTTTGCTTGGCTCTGTTCTAAACAAGACTACAGGCATTCCCGCAGATTAATCACGTTAATGATCAGCGTTCAGGGGGCTGCGGTCACTAAGGTTTGGATGCTTCTGTACTCTGAATGGTGGAGTAACAGGATCCAATGACTGCAGGAAGTTATCTAATCCCATCCTCCCCCACAACCCACCTCTGGTCTCTGCCTCACCTAACCTAGATACACGAGCATCATCTCTTCTGATGATCACATTTTAAAAAGCAACAACAGCAACAACCTTCCTTTAATCAGAGTCCCAGAGTGATTGTTTTTGGAAACTGCTTCCTGGTGACCAACGTACCTCATTTTTGTTACAGTTTACTCTTGATTAGAGCCTAGGACCTAGAAGGGTGGACACAGATGCTAGAGAGTGCAGTTTTATTTCCATTTCTACGGACCTACACAGCACGAAATGGAACCTCGATTCTCCTGCCTGTAAGATAAAAATGACACCAATTATTGTCTCTTTCCCCACTGTTCTGTTGCTGTTGAAATTGCATTGGAAATTCATAGTGTGTCTTTGAGCAAACATCTCTGTATATGTAAATCACAGATTATTCCGGGCTTTCTTCTAGTACTTCTAAAAAAATCCCTATGACTGTGCATGTCAGAAAATGAACAGACCATTCACACCTAAACAACAACAACAAAAATCCTGGTTAACCATTGTTATTAATGCATTCTGTTGACAACTGAAAACATGTCTGGTATCACGAAACAGTCCAATCCAGAGATGACATGGGGAGGCAGTTTCTTAGGAGATGCTGGCATTGCTCCGTACCCTCCACAGCCAGCCTGGCACAGATGCGGGCAGCCGCTCCTTGCCACTCATGCACGGGTTATCCACTCTATTATTCCTCCAAAGAAGCTTTGAGTCCCATACTCATTTTCTCCTACTAGTTCTGCATTGAAAAGTCACACATCATCATAAAAGTCAAATGTTTTTACCACTTCCCCACAAAGTCAAAGGAAGACAGACAAAAAAGCAAAGGGATGCAGCTTCCCAAGGCCAGTGCAATTTGGTTTCTCCTTTGTCTTGGATTCTCCACACCAAAGTTCTGACTACGTCAGTAGAATTCCACCTGATTCTATCAGTGGAGGAAGCATCCTACTATTTGCCTTGTATACCTAACATACTGTTTCTCCGTAGAATGGAGCTAATCTCCCTGTAGGGAATTGTAAGCTTCTACAAATGACAGAAAAGAGCTATATCATTGTGTGATACGTCAGCTGACTCTCTCCTATATGCCTGCTTTGATCCCAAAATATGAAAGCCTAGTCATAAAAGGCGTTAGACAGGGGAGTTTCCCAAGGTGGCTTTGCTGCTTTGGAGTTAGAGATCTTGGAGAATCAGGTCAAAGTAGCCCTCGTCTTTTTTTTGCCCAGAGCCAAGTGATCATCCTCATTGTTTACTTTTCCCAATGCGGGTATCTGAGCATGTCTAAGCATCCTCATCAGTCTTTCCCAGAATGATCCCTGGATTGGTTCTTCTTCAGATGTAACAAATCATTTTATACCCATTGTACAGGTACTCATATGAATACAAAGGGGAATTTTCAGAGTAAAAACCTAGCACTGAAACAATAGGCTCCTGTGATACACCCCAGTTCCCCTACAATCTCAGCTTAGCTCTGAGGAGAGGACCCCCAAAAGCTGTGGCCCAAAGGGTTCATAAGCAGGGGGTGTCTAGTTCTAAAAATCCCACAGTCTTCCAACCTCAATTCATATCTGTGGTCATAGTCACTGCACATAGTTGTCATTCTTAAGCCACCAGGAAAATGTGGCAGTGGAAAATATCCAAAGCTTTGCTGCAGGCCTGAACTCAGCTTCTCATGTAACCAGATGCTGGAATCCATCAGACGGCCCTGGGAGCCATAGCTGCCTCTAATCTCCGCTGTTTCACTCTGATTTCCAATCTATGGCACCGATACACCCTGATCCACTACCTGTATTCCAGGGGAAGTTTCTGGAACCATAGTGAGCAGGAAGTTACCTGGTGAGCCTGTTTAATATGTATCGAAGTCCTATCCCCAGAGTTCCTGACTCACTAGGGGTAGGGTGCAAGAGGAGAAATCTGAATTCTAAGTCCTCAGATGATCAAATGCACTCAGGTGTGGAGTGCATGCTGAGGTCTGCAGCAGCAGTGGGGTCTCTTTCTTTCTGGGAATTTTAGTCTGGAGGCTTGAGACTTCATACTTGCTTCTCCTTCGTTAACCTCTCAGATTTCAATTTCTTTGCCTATAACACAGGAGAGAGAGTCCACCCTTCCTGTAAGGTTCTTTTTATTTTTTTTTTTGCCAAAATGAGGGTCCAGGGTACGGCATACCTGTGATGGGTTAAATCATATCTCCCAAAGCCAATATGTTGGAGTCCTAATTTCTGCTACCTCAGAATGTGACATTATTTGGAGATGGGGTATTTACAGAGGCAATCAGGCTAAAATGAGTTCATTAGGATGGATCCTAATTCAGTACGACAGGGGTCCTTACAAAATGGGGAAATTTAGACACAGGGAAGTATGCAGTCAGGGAGAATGCATGTGAAGATTGGAGTTATGCAGCTAAAAGCCATGGAATCCCAGAAGTTAGGAGAGAGAGGTTTGGAACAGATTCCTCCCAGCCCCATCAGAGGGAGCAGGATTCTGCCTACACCTTGATCTCAGGTTCCTCTAGAACTGTGAAACAATAAATGTCCATGGTTTAGGCCGCCCTGTCAGAGGCCCTTTGTGAAGAAAAACTCAGGAAACTAGTGCATGCCTAATGTTCTTTGTTCCCCAGGCACAGGAACCTGAGGAGTCCTCCTCACTGAGATGTGTGGGTGTGCCGTAGCCTCTCACTCTGAAGTCAGGCAGGGTCAACAGAGACTGCTGCTGGAGGAGAAGCCATGTGTCATTGAGCTCCTTCTGCTTCGTGTTTGTCAGAGTGAAGACTCCGCTAAGCAGGGAGTAGTCAGGGTATCTTTGTATCTTTGTGTTTTGAGTTACTACACTGCAAAAATCAACACCAGACCTCCTAAAAGGGAATAGGAAGGTATCCACTTAGGTGATAGCGGAAGGTGTACACTGTCAGCTAACATCGATTGAGCTCTTACCAAAGACCAGGCACTCCTCTCACTGCCGTGTATATATACTAGTGTTATCGGAACATTTCACAGATGAGAAAACTGAGGGACAAAGACAGGAAGTCATTTCCCAAGGTTACACACCTAGAAAGTGGGCAAATGTCGGTCTGGTTCAGTAGACACAGAGAAAGAATGGTTTGAAGCACAGAGAGATCCATTTAATCACAATTTTTCTAAAAGATTTATTTTGAACCAGTTATTAGTGAAAAATGTTTCTACTAGTCAAAAAAAGGTTGTGGGCTGGACTCAGTGGCCCACACCTGTAATCCCAGCCCTTTGGGAGGCAGAGGCAGAAGGATAGCTTGAGCCCAGAAGTTTGAGATCAGACTGGGCAACATAGGGAAACCCTGTCTCTACAAAAAATAAAATAAAGTTTCTCCTAGCATGGTGGCACACACCGGTGGTTCCAGCTACTGGGGAGTCTGAGGTGGGAGGATGGGAGGATGACTTGAGCCAGGGAGGTCGAGGCTGCAGTGAGCTATGATCATACCACAGCTCTCCAGCCTGGGTGACAGAATGAGACCCTGTCTCAAAAAAAAAAATAAAAAAATAAAAAAACTGTGTGTAGGAGTGAAAGAAAGTCTCCCTCTAAAGATGGTATAAAGCTTCTGCCAAGTGTGGGTTGGGTTACTGTTTTCAGGGAAGTCTAAGACATTGGGCCTGGAGAGAGGGCATGTGAAAACAGAGTGGAAACCCTGCTCCTCGTTCTTATTCCTTACTGATTTCCAGAGGTGGTCACCATGAAGAGGACCCACTGTTTTTTCTAGGACATGGTCTCCTAACAAGCCACTACTGTCATCATCACCATCATCATCACTTTCCCTGGCATTGATATATTACTTTGCAATCTATAAATGCCTCTCACAGGATTTTCTTCAATTTGCTCATCAAAACAAGTTATGAAATAAACAGAACCACAATCCAGAAGAAGAAAGAACTGAACGAATTTCATTTATCTATTTGAGATCTCCAGCTGGCTTCTTTTAGAGGCCGCCTTGAAATCCAGAAGAGCTGACCCTCTCTACCTACCCGGGTTCCTTGCACTCTAGCCCCAAACCTCCCCCCACCCCAAGCTGTGGGCTGCCAGGAGCTGTAGAGGCCGGGTGTTCTGTCTAAAGCCCTGCTCCTCCTTGCCTTGCTAATTATCCCCAAAGCTCCCTGCCCAGAGGAATTCAGAACATGCTGCAGTTATTTGTGGAGTACTTTGTCTCTGGGAGATGGGGGGCTTACACAGCTCGGAAAAAGCAGCACTTGCCCACACAGACAACACTGCCTGGGGCTATTAATACCCGCACACAATAGCTTCAGGACGAGGTGAAGTGTGGCTCACCCTGGCCACCGGGTTTCTCAGCCATGGAGACTGTTTTATTTTACAGCATCCTTGCAAATACCCCAGCAATCAGACTCTTGCCCCACCTTCTGATCCAGTGTAAGGAGCAGAAGAAAGGTGGCGGGCCTTGCATGAAACTGCAATTGCCTGTCCTCACGGTGTTTCCTGGGAGATAAGCACAAATGGAGACTTGAAGTCTCAAAATAATATTTGATTAGTGACCCCCCCGCCAGCTTTTTCTAAAGCATCTCAAGCATTCTACATTTGTTGTATTTCTCAGTCTTAAGTTATCTTTGTGCATAGGGAAAGGGCCAACACTTATAGTTACGCACTCACAAAACTTGTATTGATTATCTATGTGTCTAAACCACCCAGGCTCTGATGATGCTAAGATGAGGATGATAGCGTGCATTCCCTCAAGCTTGTAGCGTGATGGAGAAAGACAGTTAATATGCTGTTATATCACAGTGTGATTATTGCTGAAATAAAACTAAGCATAAGAGGCTATGATAGCACAAAAGAAAGTGACAACTCAGTCTCGAAGGGACAAAGTCAAGGAGACTTAAAAGATGAGAAATGATTGCACTGGGCCTTAGTGAGTAAGAGAAGTTCAGCAGGACAAGGTGGGGAGGGCACAGCATCAGAGGTAAGGGTATGCGCAAATGCAGGGAAATATTGACCAGTCTGGAGGTCAAGAGAGGGGATCTAGGTAATTTCCAGAGAGAGAGGGGGACAGTATGCTAGAGAAGAGAGAAGATGGCCAGGAAAGAACAGACTCGCAAGTCACTGAATGTTTTGGGGCCTCAGTTTCCAGAGATAAGATTCTCATGAGCCCCTGAATGTTTTTGCACTAGGTGACAATGACAGTTACATGTCAGGCCTCAAAGCCACGTGCTCCAAAGGCTCTGTGAGGGCCCTCAGGTTCAAGAACTTCAAGAACTAGTGTATCTCAAGGCAGATAATACTTTGCTTTGAGATGTGTGTGACTCAATGATGGCCAAGGCAGGCATGAGAGAATGAAGATAAACGAAAACCCACCAGCTGTGTCTAATGAAACCAAACCCATTCTCATCTGCTTGGGGAGCATGAAGGCTGCGAAGGACCCTCTGATTGGCACATCGGCCTGTGGGGTTCACCCACTCATTTGTAAAATTTGGGAATCTGCTGACAGACCCACATATTATTAGTGCAAATTACCCAGGTTCACCTGTGGCCCTAGCTCTTGGCTTCAACAAAGATTACAAAGCCTGAGGTACTTCAAGATTGAACCGTGAAATGTCATTAGCTAAATCTCAGTCCTTGCAGCTCCCATAACTAATTATAGAGCTAGGAGTGGCTGGGGCCAGACCCCTCTGATATAAAAAGATTTTATGAAAGGCAAAGGGGGGAGGCAACAATCATTCTCACCCTATTATATTCCTTTCAATTATTTACAGTAAGAGGCACTGATGGTGAACAAATATAGAGACTGGAATCCAGTGAGGTCACACAGGCGCTCTGGAAGCCAGTGATGCAGTATCAGAATCTGGGAACACAATGAGGCAATGTTTCAGCTGCTTGTGCATTCTTCACCTCCCATTGTCTCCATCTCTCTCCCTCTCCTCTGCTTCCCCTCCCCCTATAACCAAAGTCAAGAGTGCAGACCCACATCTTCATCCCACATCCAGGACTTGGCAATATCTTCCATCAAGGGTTTTTAACAGAACATTCACATTCTTTCTCCTAACTGAGCAAGGTCAGGGGGCAGGGGTGCAATGAATGCTGGAAACCCAAGGGCAGCATTGGGATGGAGCTAGTGAATGTGACCTACAGATCCTCTGGCTTCTGGCTAATGAAATAAGCACAGTGAGATAAGCTGTGTGAAGTGTGCCCCTTACAGACAGCCTGCAACACCCTTCAGCTCTTTCTTCCTCCACCACAGTGGTCTTAGATGGCACATGTACCAGATGGTAGAGCTCTGAGACAGACAGCCCTCTTGACCCACCAGTTATCAGACTTTGATGTCAGCAAGAAATAAATGTTTGCAATAACATTAAGCCATTGATGTGTCATGGTTTGTCTGAGGTGACAGTGAACATTGCTTTTTCTAAATCGTATAAACATCTGAGAGAACAGGCACTAGGCATGGAGATATTCATTGAGCAAAATTTTAAAAGTCCACTATGTTAAGTAAATTCCTCTTTTTCTTGACCTGATTATTTATGTTTCAGAGAACCCTTGACCTGCAGGTTGAAGGAGAGGTCATAGTGAATAAGTCAATGGAGATAGATGGGCAGATGCCTATGTTACTGTCTTGGAGCTAGAACAGTTTAACTCTCAAGGGTAGTGGAGGAGGGAAACCTCTTCTGGGATGCTATGTAATCAGAAATGGTGAGCTAAGTAGCAACAAACTTTGGCAACTGTTTTTCACAAATGCTCACATGCACATACGGGCACACAAGTGAGTGCACACACACACACACAAACACAAACACACACACACACACACACACACACTTTTTCCCTGTGGAATCATCTTGCAATGTATGGCCATCATTGGGAAATTCTCTAATAGAGAAAGTCAATTGGCATACTCATTATCTTGGACGTTATGGGTCTCATGTTGCGTCTATATCTCTGGATGGTCCAGGACCCAGATTTGAAGGACCTAGCTGTCTTTTTGAACCAACGAAAATTTCTTTTATTTTAGAAATTATTCTTTTTTCTACAATTTTCCTCCTTTCCTTCTATCTCTACCTGAAGCTCTAACCTCTGAACTCAAATATTTAGCTTCTTTTCCTATACTCATTCAGAAAAGGGCACATTACATGATCTAGAAAACACTCCCATAAACGTAGACAAGAGGAATATCCTGCGTAAGTAGTCAGGTGACTGTGATCCGACAGGGTCCCAGCACTTGAGAACTTCCTTAAGTCAGGCATTGGATGATCTTTATCAACTGGTCATTGAGGCAGAAAATTCGAAACAAAACAGCTCCAGAGTCCATTCTCTTTGGGTTTTCAAAGCATTGTGTCAGGAGTCATTTAATCCAGGGATTGCACTGGAGAGGATGTGCGGAGGAAGTTTCTCTGCCATGTCTCCACTGGCACAATCTCCTTCCTAATTGCCACCTCACTGAGGCAGGTACTCACACCTCCTCTCTCCAGGACATTGCAATGGTCTTCTATTTCTTTTCTTCCAGTTTATCCTATTTGCTGCTATCAGAGTTATTTCCCAAGGTACAACACTGACCATTCCTGTGCTCAGAAGCCTTCCCCAACTCCCCACTATGTTGTGCCAGAAACTTAACCTGGAATTCACAGCCTCCAAAATCTGTACCCACTCTAATCTTTCAACCCCACCTTTTTCTATTGCTTTTCCCATACTTTTGGCCAAACTCCCTGTATCAGTTATATCCCATGCCTCCCCACCACCTTCTGCAAGGCCACCATACTCATCTCTGACTGGAGAAATTCTGTGAACACTTTGAGACTCATCTCAGCTGTCACTCCCATGTCATAACGCCATGGCTTCCCTACTTAACCCAACGCTGTGCATATACGGTCTCTTCCAGTTTAAAATGCCCCAGGATTTTGAACTTTTCATCTATAGCTAACATGTCCGGCCTTCTATTGCAGTCATTGTTTTAGCTCCACTGTTAGAGAATCGGGTCTCTGAGAGTGAGCATGATGCATTATTCATGATTCCCTCTTTCTCGGTGCATGTCTGTCCCTCTGCAGGGTAGTTACTTAATAAATATATGGGCTACTGAATTGAATACAGGGCAGCCTAACATTAAAATTTAACAAGGCTATTATCCAAAGTGGGAATCAAGAGTTGACCAAACTTTCCGGAAACTTGATCAGGTCAATCTTTAAAGAGCAGCCTTTCTTGGAAAAATAAAGGGGAGGGGTGAGGGATTGAAGTCATCAGCAAAATATATGGTAGCTCCCAGATTTTAGAGCTTAGCCATGGGTTTGTCCATCTGCAAAAACAAGGTCTGGCACCACACCCCAAAGAACAACAAATTGCAGAGCTTACGGTTCAGAAGGCTGCACAGGAAGAGATAGTACTCTCCATTTACCAACTGTTTTCTGACTCCTTCCGCTAATCGGGAATCTCCGTTAGAAAATGACACCAGGTGTGTGTCACTGAGGTTCACCCGCTCTCAGGCCTACTGGTGCCTCCCAGACCCTTTGATCCTCTGCTCCCATTGTCTCCTGAAACCAATCCTTTCCATTTTGTATTTTTCCTCCTAGATCACCTGATACCTCCAAGCAAGCAGGTGTTCTTTTCAGAAGCCAGAAGCTGATAACCTGGGCTTTCTGATCTAACCCCAGCCCAACTTCTTTGCAATGGAGGAGTTGGGGAGGAGATTCTTCCACTGAGAAGTGGGTGCCAACTCTCCCTTTCAAACTCGTTCATTAGCAAACTAAAGGGGATGCCAGAAATGTCTGGAGCAATGGAAGCGCCAATGGAATAAGTAAATAACTTTGCAAGACAACTGTAATGTGGAACTCAATTAGCCCTATTCTTTGTGGACCTCACTTGAGGAATTGTCTTCACAGCTTGATTATGAATTCCTTGGTACAAAAGTTATGTCTTAGATGATTTTTGTGCCTCATGTTAAATCCAGTCCTAAATTGAAAACATGATTGGATCCTATGCCTGGTTGATTTGTTGCTTCTTTAGCTGTTCCTGGATTAGACATTTTCTTGGATTATACCCCTCACTGGTCTCTTCTACTAATTAAAACAGCTAGTTCCAAGTAGTTGCTCAATACTTGATTAGTTATCATAGAAAGCTCAGTGGAATAGTTGGCATGTCTGTCATTCTCCAGATATTTTGAAATCAAAAGAGTTTGAGATCAAGACCAGAGAGTATGAGTAATTTTCCAAATATCACTCAGTAAACCAGGTAGAGAAACCCCTAAGTTGGGGAAGAAAATTTTATAAGAATAGAGCTTGACCCCATAGTAAGTAAATGCACTGAACAGAGTTAAGTTGCAGTCTTTAGAAGAGAGATACCTAGTTGCCTAAATCCATCTTGATGGCAAATGGGTTCCCAACATCTAAGGAGAAACAGATTTCACAGAATGTGGTAACATTGGTGTATCTTGAGTCATTCCTCTTGTTCAAAGGGACAAACCACCACTAACTTTCCACAGAATTAGCTCCTGAGGGGTGCATGTATGTGCTGAGGCAAGGGAGAGTGAAAGCGTGAGGCTGGGCTTGTCCTCATGACCTGCTTTTGATGTTCAGCCAAGGACCAATTTATTCCTCCATACATTTCCCAGAACACAGAGGGCACTCCTATAGTATGGTCGGTGACTATCTTCAAACACATAGAGATATCACAGCATATCAGTAAGCAATGTCCTGTTCAGGCATCCTAGCCAATGGATAGGGATCTGCTGCAGGTCTGTGTCCACACCCAGAAACAAATCTTGCATTTACGTGTAGGCTCCAAAATTCCTCTGGAAATCCAAGATTCAGGTCAATCTGTACACATCTCCCCTTGCTTGGCTGGCCCCACGGATACAAGCTTGGGATCAAAGGCGATAGTGCTTCTACGACATTATATTCCTGGGCCAATTTTTGCATCTTTACAGTCTGTGGTGCTATCTATTTTTGTATCATGAGTGTTAATATAGAAAACACTTTCGAGATTTGGAGCACAGGCAATAAAGCTTGATGGTGCAGTAGGAAGACCAAGGTGCACTTTTGCCAATAAGCTAAGAGGGCTTGATTCCCCACCTCAGCAAATCTACTGAGATAAATAACATAATATTTTTCTCAAACTTAGAAGAAGTAAAGAATTTTGGATCAGAACACCTGAGTTTGGGTGGAGTTGTTTATTAATTGTGTGACTTTCAGCAAATTACTTCTCCTGGGTCTCAATTTCTTCAATTTGAAAAATAAGAACCTAATACCTCCTTCACATGAGTATAAGGATGAAATGGGATAATATATGCATAAGTACTTTGAAAACAGTAAAGAACAGTATGAATGTGCCGTTCTATTGTTTTATTCACAGTGCTCCTGCCTGATTGCATCTACTTAACCCACTCTCCAAGAGCTAGAATCAGATTTCAACCGTATGGAATCATCTATAATGCAGCAGATGGGTTTACAAGTCTCTTGGTCTCTTCATGTAATTAACAGCCAAGAAGTCTAAAGCTTGCATTGTTTACGTGGAAGATGTTTTTTGCCCGTTCCCACACCATGCCATCTGAAATCACTCCTTTTTTTTTTTTCAGTTCAGTTTTTTTAACTTTATGGGATCCTCTGCATATAAACTCCATTCGACGACTTCATCCTACTGTGGAAAGCTACTTCCCTATGAGTTTAGCTCTATGATTTGCAACATTCTTCTTTTCCTATTTGCTGTCTGAATTATGTTTCACAAGACCCCTTTGAAATAAGAAAGGCACATATCACCATCTTTTCTTTACAGGCAAAGAAACTGAGGCACAGAAAGCCTTAGTAGTAGGTGACCCTGCAAGAATTCAAACGACTTGGCTGGCTCTAAGTTGAGTGCTCCTTTTCTGATGCCACGTGTCTTTTCTCCAGAGAAGTAATCGTCCTAGACCCAGAGAGAGCTTGAAGAGAGATTTTTATCTTACTGTGAGAAAACAAAGACCCAGAGAGTGAAGGGTTTAAGAGCGTCCTGGTCATTGCCATTATTCCATTTCAAACACACAGAGGCCTCTGTATGGAGCTGCTCCTGTGTTTGTGGTTTAAATTTTGCTGGTGAGATGTGAGACACCAAAGAAATTTGAGAGATTGTGTCTGACCTTAAGGAATTTACTAAGAAACCAGGGAGATAAAGCTAACATATATGATGCTTAAAACAACTAAAGGCAACCTTAGATTGGCAGGTACTCCCTCCAAGACAGACATTTCTTTACCTTTGTTTAAAGACTGGTTTCATTTTTCAAGATCCAGAAGCTTAATCCACAGTTAGATTTAGGTTCGAGCCCTTCCTAACTGATCATGTTCTAAATTTCTATAGTGGTCATCAATGTCACTTCAGCTCATGCAAATTTCCCCCTCCCCTCCATTTTTATAGTAGGAGCAGGAGATTGGTGGTGAGGAAAAGATTGTTGCCTTTAGTGGCATTTTTCATGGACTTTGCAGGCTTCTTCATGGCAAATAACTTATTAGATTAGTTTTCTGTTCTTTTTTAATCTCACATCTGACTTAGATCTTACAACACTTCTTCTAAAGGAGAATTGAGTGTTTTACTTAACAGTTGCTGAAGTAACCTGTGCTTTCTCCCCTGACTCTCCCAGGGAAGAAGGAAGAGCAATCATGTCCCAGGTCCTTGAGGACTTCACAGGGTGTTCTGGTGTCCTGAGAATATACCTGCCTAAGGCAGTCATGGTACCCTGATGTTGATGCACTTCTCACACTCCACTCTGACTGTCAGAGGCATTCATAAGACTTTCTACATAGGGGATCCTTGGGCTGGCAGAGGTGGTCTTTGGATATATAATGGCCACATGATGGAATACAGAGCCCCTTTCCTGTCCTAGTACTCTGCCTGCTAAGATAGAGAACTGGACTGCCATGACTTTATAGTCTCTGAACACTTTTGCCAAAACCACCTGGTTCTTAAAATAGACAAGTGGGATTACAGAGAGGGAAAGGTCTGGGCCCGTAGTTGAATTTGAAATGGGACATGGAATGGTGCAGGTGGGGATTTAGCAGCCATATGAGACTTAGGTTTGCAAACTCCCAGTGATGGCAGGCGCTACGGGAGTGCTGGGCCAGTCAAGTTCCAGAGGCCAGGCAGTGTGGCATTTGGAGTCAGAAAGATCTGGCCATGAACTCCGGTTTCTCTGTATACCCTCTGTATGACCTTGAACTGGTCGTTTAACTTCAGAAAGCTTCCATGTGGCCTGTCTCCTGGGAGGACTGTATTAGTTATAACATACGTAGGCACTCAAAAACGCTGGCTAGCTGTCATCATTTTTATCCTATGCTATGTACAGAGATTAACAAGATTCAAATATAGCAAAGAATTGCAAAGATAATTCCTGGCCTAGGACCAGAAGAGTTTCCTAAAGAGAATTAATTAAATACGTAAATGTATAATATTAAATATATATTTAGCTGATTAATTAAACATATAAATTTTAAATCTATAATTGCTTATATAAATAATTATATATTTTAAATATATATCATATATTTATAATAAGCAATAGTGTAGGGAGCAAAGCTACATGACAAAAACCATGAAAACGGAGAGACACGGGTTTAGCCTAGCCTTGCATCTCTGCTGCCTAGCTGCCTCACGGAGTAACTCTGCACTAATCATGATCTCTGTCTTTCTCAGGTTTCTCATCTCTTAATAACCGTAATAAGACCCCCTCTTGTCTATTGCGCGGAGAAATTTGTGAAGGAAAAAATATCCTTCAGTGTGTCAGCCTGCTCTGAAAACATAAAGTGCTCTGCAATGATGAAAGATGATGATTAGTTAAACCACAATACGACTCTGGAAACTGAAATCTCCCCACACCTTGGGCGCAGAGCAACATTGCATTTGAGTCTTCTGTTTCTTCACTCTGTACTCTGCACAGCACACCGTTCTGAACTGCTGCTCCCTCTCTACTGCTTAAGTGCTCAGGATTACATGGTGTCCTCAGCAACAAGCATTGGAAAATCATTTTTTAAAAGGCCTAGATGGGCTTGGCGCAGAGGTTCACGCCTGTAATCCCAACACTTTCATAGGTCAAGGCGGGTGGATCACCTGGGGTCAGGAGTTCAAGACCAGCCTGGTCAACATGGCGAAACCCTGTCTCTACTAAAAATACAAAAATTAGGCGTTGTTGCAAGTGCCTGGAGCCCTAGCTACTTGGGAGGCTAAGGTGAGGCAGGAGAACCACTTGAACCCGGGAAGCAGAGGTTGCAGTGAGCCAAGATTGCACCACTGCACTCCAGCCTGGGTGACAGAGCAAGACTCCATCTCAAAATAATAATAATAATAAAAGGCACAAATGTAGCTATCATATGTTGGAGGGGGCAGGCAAGACAAGTCGAAATTTGATTAAGAACTCCCCTCTCCCCTGGAAGTTATAGGGCAGAGCACCACAGCTCTCACAGCGGGGGGGGGGTGGTGGGGATTTCAGGGAATCTATCTGCCTGTGCTCGCTGAGCCTATGCCTGGACCATGTGCCCAGCGGATTCATTCCTTTCACTCTCCTTCCCTCAGGCGAGTGCTGCCTCCTCCAAAGCCTTTCTCAAAAGACCCTTGAGATTCCCTGGACCGAACGCTATGAATGTTCTTTCCGTTTCCCCAGAAATTTGGCTATAGCTGGTATTGGGTTCCTAAAAGCAGCCCGCCTGAGCTATGGGAATGTCAAAATTGTCCTGGCAAGATGAGGGGGCATCCAGAGGTCACCCAGCTTTCCCCTGAAGCATTGCTCAGAGAGAGGCCACTGTTCCCATAAAAGGGAGCTCCCATCCCACATTGGTTATGAAAACCCTGGTGTCCAGGACCGCGTTGTGATCTTGTCTCCTCTGCCCGGGGAGTATCTGTTAGGGAGACTTCCATGAGGGTGGGGAGCTGAGGGCAGAGGCTGCGTGGGATGAAGAGAGTGTGTTCATCCCTCCAGCTGTGCCTGGGTCTTCTCACCAGAGTGCTGTCTGTGGACCTCTGTTCCTGGAATCACCCCTCTGCTCCACCCAAAATCCCAGATTATGAATTGCACAATACATTCCTAATTCAAGCACGCTGCACTGGTTTTGTGTAACCACATGAAAATCAACTCACAGAAATTAACTTTTATTGAATACCTACTATGTGGTAGGCACTGTGGTGGGATTCTGCCATTCGAGGATCTCAGACTAAGATCATCTGTTTCAATAGGCATTGCTCGAGCACCCACACTGCGGCTGGCACTCTGCTTGACCCTGAGGTGACTGTCAAGACCAGCTCCTTATCTTACAGGGAAGGCTGTCATGGTTCAACGTGGGAATTTCCCAAGGTCAGAGACAACGTGGCAGAGCCAGGCCATGCAGGCTGGTCTCCTGTCTCCTGTTGTAGTGCTCATTCGAGATACTGCTGCTCTGTCCCAGCGCTTCATCCCTCGAGAATACTCTGGAGAATATTGTTCTTGACTGTCCCAAATAGGAAGACCATCTGTCCATTATTCAGGTGATATGGTTTCAGCTCTTGCCTCTTCTAGTCCTTGGAGAAAGTTCCAGAAGCAAAGACTATGTACCTAATATTCCTTTAACTCTGTTTTCCTGGGGCCATATTTAACTGTGGGTGTTTTCTGCTTCAACGCGTGGCCTGAGAAAAAGAGGTAGTGCCTGGCAGACTGACCAAGGACATGGGGACTGAAGAGAAGGTTGGAAGGAGATGAGGGCAGCGTGGAGGAGAAGGCAAAGACATATTGTGGGGGAGTCTCCGCCCCAACTGAAGTCACCTAAAATCACTCTTTTCTAACTAGAAGACTAAGAAATGCTTGGGAAAGCAAGCGAAAGCTGAAGGCACATCTGTGTGTGTGTCAGGGTTAAGTGTGATGTGTGGCAGAGAGGCTCAGCTGAAGGAAGCCTCCTGGGCTGGTCCCCATATCTAAAGCAAACACACACAAAACATTCTAGTGTGACTCCCTCCTCTGCAAGAGGGGGACTGGAAAAGTGTTCTCTCAAGCCTGGGACAGGCAAGGAGTCTCCACCTTTTGCTCCTTGCCCCCTAACAGAGAGATAATGGCCTTTTGTATGCAATGGCGCTTTCGCCAAGATGGAGCTGCACAGCTTCCATGAGGCTGAGGTGAGGAAAAGTGCATCTCTGCGAATGTGGCTCGGCTCCAGCTCCCTCCACTCGGTGCTCTGCCTGCCAATTAGCGCATCCGTCCTTCCCCACAGGTGGGGAAGTGGCCCGTACTGCTGTCTGGCTGCCTGGGGCCAGCACAGCCGGACCCTGACACCCCACCCAGGGATGCCCTGCAGGGATGGAGGACCCCTCAGGAGAAGACCACTTAGGTCCGGAACCAATCCTTCCTCCTCCTCCTTGCAGGAGGGGAGAGGGGGAAGACCAGGCTGAGGATGGCAGAGAAACTCGGGGGCTGGTTTAAGGGAAACAGACTGAGCTGCTTAGAGCCTGCTGAGGCTGCCAGCAGCCCCAGATGGCTCCGAACCTGCTGCTCTTGCTGAAAATTGATTTTGGAGGCAGTGAGGGGAGGAGGAGGGATGGCAGGGGAAGGGGCTACAGGGCAGGGGGCGGTGGTGGGAAGAGTTGCTGCACAGAGGGTGGAATTTATAAGCTTTGATAAAGACACAGTTGAAACACTCTAGGGGCAGCGATAATGCTCTTAGCAGAAAGGGCAAGGCGTGTCTCTTAGGATTTCTGCTTCTATGTGCTATTTCTTTCTCACCTTGCTCTTTTTTCCTCGTTTGCCCTCCAGCCCCAGTTATCAATCACAAAGGATGCCCCTGGATGCCCCTTCTGGGCTGTGGGGTGGCGTGGGCGGGCAGGCCTGGACTTGAGAAGCATCCCCACAGAGAAGCTCCTCAGGCGATGAGGAAGCCCAAGCTCTACACCCCTCATGGTGCAGACACTTTTTAGGGCCCTGTATCCAGTTGTATATTCGTAATTTTTCATTATTTTTCTTGGAGATAGTACCGATGTTTATGTAAGCCTTAGGCCCCAAGGCACCTGTATTTGCCTTCGCCTCATCCCAGTTATTCATTCATTCCCCAAACACTCATCAGGCACCCCTAAGGGCCTGGCACTGCACCAAGCACTGGGGACAAAATATCCATGACCAGACATCATCCTCACTGAGCCCCTAGAACAGGAAGACAAAATTGCAGAAAGTCATCATATTAGTCCACAAGAGCAGCAGAAACAAGGTTGGGTCAGAGAAGGGAGCACTCACTCCCACAGGATCCTTATAAGGGAAGGTTCCAGAGTGGAGACTATATTTGATTTGGGACTTGACGAATGGCAGGATGAGAGGGAAGCTGTGGGTCTAGAAGGGTGGGCAGGGGGTCTCTGCAAGCAGAGGTGCCATAGAACCCTGAAATGGAGCAGAGGGGAGGAGGGCAGTGCCTTCTGGTCCCAGTGGGAAGAACGGAGATGGGATGCACAGGCCAGCAGTTCTGGTGTAGCCCTGCCTGGTGTTTGCACTCCTGTCCATAGACAATGAGGCCTCACCAAGGCACCAGGCAGGGCTCACAGGAGGGGCTCAGACCCTGGTGGCAGAACAGTAAACTGGAGGACAAGGGCAAAGCTGTGGGAGAGTCCAGGTGAGCTGTATATAAGTAGCAAAATCCCGGTATTGTTGGTGGGAATGGAAACAACGCGATCTCTATAAAGGAGAGCCAAGGCAGGCAGGAGTTTCCTCCTCTTATGAGCAAGGGAGGCATGAAGGCCATGAAGACCAAGGTAACATGATAGGCTCTCGGGCATCTGGCTAGGAAGACTGGGCATTCAGCCTTCTCCTATGTATACATTTCCAGCTCCCAGTGGCTCCTCCAAACAGCCGAGGAGACAGCTGGGCATGACCGCCAGCATCTATATTACAGAGGGGAGACATGTTGAGAGACAGAACCTACCAGGCCCACCCAGGTCAGTAGAGGTGGAGTCAGGAAGACAACTTGGGTTCTAGACCCTGGCTCTCCTCATTGCAGATGTTAGTAGAAATCACACACAGCCTAGGACAGTCCTCAGCACTGAGATGGAAAGGGGATACCTACATTCTCCAAAGACCCATTAGGCCATGCGCTCCACAGCAGCGAGGACCATTCCACCATATCTCTCCCTCTCCCCAAGCATTGGGAGCTCAACACCCTGCCTTGCTGATATAGCTCTCCCTTTATCTCATTTGATTCTTGCCTGGACAGGGGCTCATATCATTAAAAAGGAACAAAGAGGCCTTAAACAAACCCTCAAAGAGAAGGAACAGGACCCTTTTCTAAATGGAAGAATTCTTTTTTAAGAAATGATAAAGAGTTTGAGCAAATCATCTGCACAGCCTGGGAAGGGCCACTCTCTCCCAAGGCATACTGCCGCTTGCCTCTGATGTCTGGTCCTCAATCCGCTCCAGGGCATGACACCAACCCTGACATAGTGAGCTTACTCCTTCTCTTGGGCTGAGCCACATCTTGAAAGGGGAGATAGGGATGACTCTGTGCATCAGTCCCTCTGTGTGGTCCAGTGGACATTGTCTCCACCAGGGCCTGTGAAGAGATCTTAGCCTCTGAGCCGTTATGCATGTTGCTCAAAGCCACTGAGATGACCCCCAGGAGCTGAGTGTAGAAGCAGTTCCACCACCCAGCCTGCATTGTCTACACGTGACAATTAGGTAGGACTCTGGAAACACTGTGAGGGCCACGGATTAGGGAGAGAATCAACCTTGCAAAGCCACTGGTTTGGGGAGCTCATCACTACACTACCCTGCCTCTATCCAAGAAGCGTCTGACTCCTGGAAAAGCCACAGTCATGACAGTTCCGTGGAACCACGGAAAACACCATCCAAATAGGAGAAAAAGCCTGAAATGAAGAAGAGAGGTTTCCCTTCAGCCCTGAGAGGAAAGTAGAGCACAGAAACCCTGGACTGAAGGGTCCCCAAAGTTGGCCTGTGCTATCCCCAGCTGCTCTTCTCTGGATGCTTTTCACCCCTAGATTAAACCCTACTTATTGACCTCATAGAGACTCCATGTTCTCTCTCGGCTCCTCCCAAATTGTCCATGGGAATGCATGTGATGAGCCCATTTGTAGTAAGCTACAACTTTTGTGGCTACTCCTGGCAGGGCTATTTACACCATGATGGGAAATAAAGTCTACCTAGAACACACTAGTGCTGGTGACTCCCTTTGGGGAAACAGGGGTCAAGGAGGTCGCTTTAAGAGCATGACAGAGTGGGAAGAGCACGGATGTGAGAGTGAGAGGCTTTGGTCCTCTCCTGGCTCTGCAGCTAACTTGCTGGCTGGCCTGAGAAAATCTAAATGCTTCCTTTGCAAAATGACATTAAAGTCCCAACTTCCCAACATGGTTCAGGATGAAAATAGGTAAAGTGCATTAAGCACTGTTATAGACAGAATGTTTATGTTCTGCCTCATTCATATGTTAAATCCTAATGCTCAGTGTGATCGTATTTGGAGGTAAGACCTTCAGTGAAGCTGTCCTAACAGGGTTAACAAGAATTCTAGACAAGGCCAGGCATGGGGGCTCATGCCTGTAATCCCAGCACTTTGGAAGGCCAAGACAGGTGAACTGCTTGAGTCCAGGAGTTCAAGACCAGCCTAGGTGGCATGGCAAAACTGCATCTCTATAAAAAAATACAAAAATTAAGCAGGCGTGGCAGCACATGCCTGTAGGTCCCAGATACTTTAGAGGCTGAGGTGAGAGGATTGCTTGAGACCAGGAGGTGGAGGTTGCAGTGAGCTGTGATGGTGCCACTGTACTCCAGCCTGGGTGACAGAGGGAGATCCCATCTCTCTCTCTCTCTCTCTCTCTCTCTCTCTATATATATATATATATATATATATATATATATATATATATTCTGGACAGATACATAATTAAGCATTAATCAGGCTGCCCTTTGACCCACTCCTGTGTGATAGAAAGTCACATAGCACTAGATACTGACCATTTACATTCCCATTGTTTCTGTAGATAGAATTTCTGACATTAGAATCATAAGGCTTTTAAGAATTCCTTAAGTAGATCCTGAATTCCAGCAGAACAGATTATGCCATCCAGTTTAAAGACTTCCACAGAAGAATGAAATCAGCATGAGAGTAAAGTTTCTTCATCTCTCTCTTCCATGATTTCACCCTCTGTACTTTGCCCAATTGATGTCTCATCTTGAATTCACACATGTTGTGGGAGGGACCCTGTGGGAAGTAATTGAATCATGGGGGCAGGTCTCTCTCATGTTGTTCTCATGATAGTGAGTAAGTTTCATGAGGTCTGAGTGGGGGTATTCCTGCACAAGCTCTCTTTGCTTGCTGCCATCCATGTAAAACATGACTTGCTCCTTCTTGACTTCCACCATGATTGTGAGGCTTCCCCAGCCATGTGGAACTATAATTCCAATTAAACCTCTTTCTCTGCTGCAACCCAGTGTATTGGTATGTTGACTTGCCATGGACCCATTACGATTGCATTAGGAGTTGATTAGGCCATGAGGGGAATCCTCATGATGAGATTAGTACCCTCATCAATGAGGCCCCAGGGAGCTCCCTTGCCCCTTCTGCCATGTGAGAACAGTGATAAGACAGTCTTGTAGGAACTAGGCAGCAGGCCCTTACCTGACACCAAATCTGCTTGTACCTTGATCAAGGATTTCCCAGCTTCCAGAACTATAAGAAATAGATATCTTTTGTTTATAAGCTACTCAATCTACAGTATTTTGTTACAGCAGCCCAAGCTGACCAAGACAAGCTCATATCCCCCCATCATGTCTGGGAAGTCAGAATTACAAAGGGATCTGTTTGCTCATTCCTTATTTCATTCCTTTACTCAACTGCTCACAAAATCCCTCATGAAGCGTCTGTTTTGCCTACTTGTAGGCCATCCTTGAATCTAAGCCCCAGGCCTTTGCATGGGTAAAACTCCACGTCTTGAGTCAGCGTTTCACACTCATCTCTTTAGGAACGCAGAAAGGCCAGCCATCAGAGACAGAGTTTTCCAGAGGACTGGCTGGAAGGATGGGGGCCTAAAAGGAGAGAGTCTTAAGCACCAGCTTAATCTCATTTAGGTCTTGTCTCTGGGTAGCTGAGGAGGCTGTTTTTAGCTTCTTCCAAATGAGTTTCCTGCTAAGTTTTCCCTGAGACCTGGCACTGGCTCTACTCACACTTCAATCTTGGGGAAGACAAAGTTCCAGGAAGGGCTGAGCAGCAGGTACCCTGGTGCCCCCACTGAAGGCTGCAGCAGAGGGTGAGGCCAGGGCAGCGGTGTGGGGAAAGGAAGGAGATTGGGCTGGGTCTGCCTTGAATCCCAGCTTTGACACTCAGCCCTGGGTGGCTTTAAGAAGACTTATTGGGCCTCTTTGTTTTCCTCATTTTAAAATATCAATCACAACATGCCTAAAGTGCCAGATATGATGATCTGCAGCTATTGTTATTATCATTGTGGTTATTGCTATTACCATTAGAAGGCTGTAGGAAGTCAAAGGCCTTGTGAGAGGCCTTACACAGAGAAGTTGGGGGTTGGCTGCAAGGTGTTCTCAGCGGGGCTAGCAAGGCTCCAGCACCTCTTTGATATTTCTTTTAATGCTTGGCTGGAATTTCTCCTTAAGCTCCAACTTTCAGATTCAGACTTTGGCCATCTTATGGGAGCACACGACGACACTCCTCGATCCTGTGTAAGATGACAGTGCACAATGAGAGTAAGGCCCTCCCGCTGAGTAGATACAGAAGCCAGAGCCTGGGGAAGAGCCTTTGGGAACTATCAAAGAGAGTGAGAAAAGAAGTCCCAGGAATGAATGGTCGCAACCACATTTATCGAATGTCTTAGCTAGTCCTTGGCCCCAAAGAGTACTCAAATGATTGTTCTTCTGCAAAGCAGAAATGCACTAAAAGCCCCTTCCCATCCCCCAGACATATGTTTCTTGAAAAGAAAAACAAGAGACATCAAAGGATGGAAGCCGAAGAAACTCTATTTGCCACCGTGTCCATAACTTACGTCTAAAATTGATATTTTGTGGTCTGAGGCAGGTGGAAATTTTCAAAGCAATTCTACTCCATTCCCTGTTTCTGAGATTCACTTTCATTTGTTTTCTCATTTGATTGCAATTCCAGGTCTCACTGATAAAAAATTGATGAAAGGGAACGCAATTACAGGTTCCTTTTTCTCCAGATTCCATACTCTCTACCAGTGCTCTGGGATCGGTGAAGAATTTTGGGCCACCATCTCTGCAGTGTCACACAAGCAAGACGCAGGAGAGGTGACTCCACTACACGGTGCACAGGTCCTCCTGGGCGTCATTAGCATGCAGTCTACATTCTTCAAGATGGCTCACAGTTCAGCCTGTCAGCAAGTGATCTATGATGCGTCACTTGTGCTATTAACAGGCATTTTCCATTTCGGCAGCCTCAGCACATTTAGTTCCTCTCCCACGTGGTCACTGCTCTGTCCTCCATTAATAACCACTTTCCAATCCTTCCAGCACCCACCTGGGCAGTTCCCTCTCATGCCTTCCTCACAGGGCAGGGCTGGGCTCTTTGGCTGTGGGAGATGACTGGGGACAATCTCTGTCCTGTGGGGTGAGCTGAACAAGGGCCAACTGCCCTACACATGTAGACCATCAATAAATCTCTATTAATGAGTGAATTAATTAAAGACAGACACAAAAAAATGACTTCTCATTGGTAGAGATTGTCTGTTGCTGAGAAAGGTGATGTCAGCTCTCTGCACGAGGCTGAGGAAGGAGAAAAGGATGAAGGAGGAACAAGCCTTGCCTTGTTGATGCTCATGCTTAGAAAGACTAGGCAGACTTGCATGACAGTATGCAGTAAAGGGTCCCTGAAGGGGGTTTAAGGGGGCTTAACCTGCTTACCCATGAAGAATATCAGGCATGACCGGGCTTGTTGGAACATTTCAGAGAATGTCAGCCAATAATAATAAAATCTTCCCCATTCTACATGCTCTTGCCAGTTTAAACACTGCTTTTATCTAAGTTATTTCCTGCTGAAGAATCACTAGTCGTTATGAGGGGAAGCCCCAAGCCCTCCTGGAGTTTCTATCCTACTATACAACTTTCACTAGCTTTCCCATTTCATTAGTGGTAGGGTATGGGATTCCAGGAAGAATTGATCAATAAACAAAGTTATTCTTGCTTAATAAAACCCTAGATGTCTCCCAAAGGGACTTCCAAAACACAATCAGATTCAGAGCTCACCTTGACATTCAAAGCCCTCTGCAATCCAATCTTATCATATGTGTCCAACCTTAGTTCTCTACCTTCCTTTATGCAGAAGGGTAATGAGAAGAGGATATCTCCATGCCTTCTCTCAAGCCATTTCTTATGTCTGGAATTCCTTCCATTGCTCTCATTTGTCTTAAAGCCAACCAGAAGTTAGTCCATTTTCTCTCGGAGCCTTCCCCACTATCCCAGCTTACATTGTTCCTTTTAAAAAGTCCATATAGCATGGATGACATATTGTCTTGAGCCAACAGGGGTCGTATTGTCTCTCTCCTTATACTCCATATTTTGCCTAGTACGACGTGTAGCACTGAAGAGAAACTTGATTATGCTAAGACCCAACGCAATGGGCATGGCCAGCTGGAAAACCTCACAGACTCTATTGGTGGCCCAGCAGAGAGGAATATTAAGTGGGGAGGAAGGGAACTAAAGGGAGAGAGCAGAAATGGGGCCCAAAATAGGTACCTAGGTGCTTTCTGTACCCTTGATTAAGAAGCACTGGCTAGAACAGCTCGGTACACTCCAGAAACCCTTAGTGGTGCAGGGATGGTGGCCCCAATGGGGATCTTCAGGTGACAGCTCGGTCACCTCAGTTACCTGACAGAAGTTATCAGTGCCATCCTGTGGCATCCTGTTTCATCTTCCTTTGAAACCACCAGCTATTTTCCTGGCAAACCAAAAAAAGAGAGATGTATCTATGGACCAGAAGGAAAATAGCAAAGCCAGTTTGGAACCAACTTTGGCCAGGGAAATGGTGCAATCTAGTTGTAATGCGATTAAGTCAAAATTAATTCCAAAAGGAGATGTAATTATGACAGCAACTTCTTTGGGGGCAGGCTGGGATTTATTCTCTTTTGGAGAGCCAAGACCGGATTTAGCTTTTCATGAGCCTGGGGCAGCAAAGATATGGGGCAGCTCAGAATGTTTTTCTTTCGCAGAGAAAAAAAATCAAGCAAAGAAGAAAACTCAGGATCAGCAAGAGCACTGCTTACAGGGTGGCTTGGGGTAAATGGGGTGTGGGCCCCAATGCTTTGGAGGAAAGGAGTAGACAGAAGAGTGGGAAGACTCCTCTCACCAAGGAGGACTTCTGGTAAATTCGTGCAGATGGAGGGACATCATGCTTGCAGCTCCTGTGTGGGAGGCCTGCTGGAACGTACCAGTGACCTATGTGACACTACATTAATACATCCAAATCATACTGAAGGCTACAATACCCACAAAGATGAGCTTCCAGTATTGAGTCCTCATTATGAGCTTTGTTCCAGGCCAAGAACTTACCATTTCATAAGCGAGATCATCCTCATAACAATTCACTGAGTTAGTAATTATACCCATTTTACAGATGAAGAAATGGAGGACCATAGAAGCCAAGCTTATCTAAGAGGGCTTTCTGACTCCAAAGCCCATTCTCCTGCCTCCTGATCCAATATTTGGAGTCACATGGAGACCTGCTCAAAGCTCTCAGTGTTCTTGCACTTTACGTGTGCCTTCATCCCAATGTGCATTAGACCTTGCTATAATTATGTATTTGCTTGTCCCTCTTCCATGCCAGGCAATGAGCATTCTGACATTACTGCATCCTTGGTACTTAGCAAGGTAATTGCTCTTTTAGGTCAGGTTCTGCAGAAGCAAACCCTGAGAAGAGAATCCATGTACTAATTTAAGGAAATGCTCCCGGGAGATACTGAAAAGGGAGTATGTCAAGCAGGACAGAAGACAAGAGAAAGCCAAGTAAGGGTGTGATTTCAGGGGAAGCCCCAGCTTCAGCGAGATGCTATAGAAATCTCTGGAGTAAAAATTACCGTTCATAATTTGTGTCCCCTGGAGGCAAGGGAGCTGTGGGCCACCCTAGGAGGAGAATGTGGGAGAGAGTTTTAAACTTCTATTCTTTCTAACTCTTGCCAGGAACCCAAGGAGGGGCCTCTGAAGAAGGGCACAGGTGCAAACATTAGTAGCAAATCACCCAGAAGCTGGGAGTGTGTACACAGACAAGAAACGTCTGCTACAATGAGCTTCCAAATCTTTATCGGAGCCCCCTGTTGAGCACTACAGAGTTTGTCACGTACATTCAGCCATGGTTTCTATTTTCTAAAGCTGCTCCTCTAGTAATGTTGGCATTTTCCAATCATTTCCATTTCCATGATCCCCTCCATTCACAGTCCCCCAGATGTTTTAGAAGATTTCATTTATATCCCAGTTGGCATTGTAATACATGGTCAAGGGAAGGACATTTGACCAGGTGGAAGTGTCCTTCTTTTACCAGGACAATCTATCCTTCATGTCTTTGTGGAGGTGGTAAAGAGCCTCAGAATAGTGTGGCACAGAAGACAGACATGCTATTGAGAAGATTGCAGTTCAAAATCCAGCTCTATGAGTATTTATAAAACTTCTCCAAATACCAGTGTTCTCCTTTGTAAATGGGGCTCATAATAATGGACCCAGAAGCAATGATTTGTGTGCAAGTAGTATATTTTGGGGAGTAATTCCAGGTAGCAGAAATGGGTGCTTAAGGATAGTAAAACAGGAAGGAGGGAGCACCAGGACAAGGGTATGTTATGAAGCCAGGAGGCGTGGCTATGAACAAGGAGGAATCCATTCTGCTAGGACCTTTGGAGGAGCCGCAAAGCATTCACGCTAAAGTTGCCAGCCTGGGGAACAAAAAAAGGGGTTATTTGTCTGCCAGCTCTCCTCCCCACTGGTCTCGCTCTTGAAGCACACCCATGCAATGGAGCTGGTGAGCTTTGGGGCAGGAACCATGTCACTCTCCAGCTGCATAAAGGCCCATCAGTTATACCTGCAGGAAGCTGGTTGCCACAATAGTGGCTGGTGTATAATGCAGGTCTGGGGGCCATGTGGCAGGGCACAGGCAGTGTCCAGCACCACGCACTGTAGTTTAGCTGTGACGCGTGGCAGGGCACAGCAGTGTCAGTGCCACACAGTGTAGTTTAGCTGTGATACATGGCAGGGCACAGGCACTGTCAGCACCACACACTATAGTTTAGCTGTGACACGTGGCAGGGACCAGACAGTGTCCAGCACCATGCACTGTAGTTTAGCTGTGACACGTGGCAGGGCACAGGCAGTGTCCAGAACCACCTACTGTAGTTTAGCTGTGACACGTGGCAGGGCACAGCAGTGTCAGCTCCACACAGTGTAGTTTAGCTGTGACAAGTGGCAGGGCACAGGAGGTGTCCAGCACCACACACTATAATTTAGTGTGACACGTGGCAGGGCACAGCAGTGTCAGCACCATGCACTGTAGTTTAGCTGTGACATGTGGCAGGGCATAGCAGTGTCAGTGTCACACAGTGTAGTTTAGCTGTGACACGTGGCAGGGACCAGTGTCCAACGCCATGCACTGTAGTTTAGCTGTGACACGTGACAGGGCACAGGCAGTGTCCAGGACCACCTACTGTAGTTTAGCTGTGACACGTGGCAGGGCACAGCAGTGTCAGTGCCACACACTGTAGTTTAGCTGTGACACGTGGCAGGGCACAGCAGTGTCAGTGCCACACACTGTAGTTTAGCTGTGACACGTGGCAGGGCACAGCAGTGTCAGTGCCACATAGTGTAGTTTAGCTGTGACACGTGGCAGGGCACGGGCAGTGTCAGCGCCACACACTATAGTTTAGCTGTGACACGTGGCAGGGCACAGGCAGTGTCCAGCGCCACACACTGTAGCTTAATTGTGAGTCTGGGCATAGTTGAGGCCCCCACATGGATGTCTGAAGCTCACTGTTGAAGGGAAGGAGGTGAAACAGCTTGGTACTGGGAAGAGGCAAAAGGGGACGGCCAGCTGAGGAAAGAACCAGATCTTTGGGTTGTGGAAAGATGACTTGATAACTCAGCCCCTAACTGACTGACTCCTCAGATGCCTAAGGGTCCTTTAGGAATCTGTGGATGACATGCAACTGCATATCCAGCCAGAGAAACAGCCCCATCCTTCACACCAAGGGCAAGCAGACTGTTTTCTCTCCCATCTGTGGATCTCATTGTTCTGATAATGACAGGAATAGGCCAGGAGCAGGGGTAGCAGCCTGTGGAGGAGGTAAGGAAAGGCCCGTATCCTCAGGCAACCTCAATGAGGCTGGTTCAGTCTTCCAAAATAGGAGGAGCTGGGAGCCAGGGCAGGAAAGTGGCTCTGCTGAACAGGGTGTACACTGACAGAGGTTGGAAAAGACAAGAACAAAAGACAGGGGAGGGGGTCTCTTCAGCTGGCAGAAAGGAGGACACTAAAGCCAGGTCTCCCGGGCGGTATGTGGGGGCGGGGATTACAAACCCTCTGACAGAGAGCCAATCTGCCCCTTTGCCTAACAGCTTTACCTCCCAGCAGGGGCCCGGCAACCCTGCAGAGACTGTACTCCCTCTTTCCTGGCTTCATTAGCCTACATCAATTGACTTCTCCCTCTAGGACTAGGATTGGGAAACTCCCTGAACAAAGACACTTGTGCAGCATCTCAGAGTCTGCCAGTTACAGTTGGCCCGCTGGTGCTGCTTTGTCCACTCCCTTCCCCACACACATCCACTCTGAGCATCCACTTTGATTCTACCTCCTCCCTACGCTTCCAAGACTAGTCATCAGCTCCTGAGGTTTCTTTCTTTAAAGTGTCTCTTGCGTTTTGTGTGCCTTCTCAGGCCTTGAGATAGAGCGAAAAGAACATTGTGTGTGTGTGTGTGTGTGTGTGTGTGTGTGTGTGTGTGTGTGAAGGATCTCTATTCAAATACCAGCCTTTCCACCCACTGGTTCTGCGAGGCTCAGTGTTTCTTTCTTGTCTTTCTTCCTTCCCCACCTTCCCCTCCAGCCTCTTGCCCTCCACCACCTGGAATGCATGACCACAAACTCAGTGTCCACCAGCCAGAAGGAGCCATGTGTATGCTTCTGCCTGGCTCCCCACATACTCCCACCTTGGCTAGATGCTCACAGTCACCTACCATAGCCAATCTAGGGGTGTTTTCCATCCGCAACAGATTCCATCGAAAGTTCTAGTCCTAAACCAAAATCTGACCAAAAATAAAAGTGCGTGATTTTGGAGTTCTAGACTCCCCGACCTGTCTGCAGCCTGTCGATGAATGAGGCCAGCGGAACAACGTGGGCACTTTAGTACAGATTTACATAGTGCAGACATGTATAGGAATGAGCGGATGCCAGGGAGGCTAGCACTGTTAGCATTGTGAGCAACAGGATTTAAGGGGGTGGCAGACCCAGGGAGGAACTATGGCAATGGGCGTGTGTTCTGGAATACGGTATTCGTAGCAAATTCTGCTATACCAGCTAGCAGAAATACTAGATCTACAGGTAGGGCTAGTATATCGGGAGGTGATTGCCATTGAAACAATATTTTGTTACTCACAGTTCCAAGAGGCAGAGGCAGAGGAGGGGAAGGAACTGTGAACAAGGGCCTTTATTGTGGTTTCTGTGGGAAAGAATGTGCAAAACAGGGTAAGCAGGTTTAGGATTGTGTGGTTTGAATAATTTCACCAGATCCTGGGGCATAGGGACTGTCCTTAGGTGACTTATGTTGGGGTCCTGAGATGATTAGGGAAGGCAGATAGTGGCCCAGGTGTATAAGGCTGATGAAAGAGGTGGCTGGGTGCAGGCTCTGGATTGGTTGGTTTGCATTTGGTTTACATTCACAGGCAAATTGTTTACTATCTCTAGGTATCAACCCTGAAAGGGGCAGTCTCTCCAGGGTCACCAAGGCTCCAGAGGTCAATGCATCAGAATACAAAAGATAAAAGATGCAGTTAATGCAGCATATGCAGTTAAGAAAGGAGGCCACTGCTAGAAAATACTTGCAGCACGCCTGTGTGTACTGAGTAGAATATGGTTCTGTCCCAAGGGAGGAGTAGGTTAGCTAATAGATCTCCTCAAGGCTTACCACTATGGGGAAAAGACAGACCGTGAAGTTAGGCCCAAGAAAGCCTTTGCAATTCACCCCAACTTGTGAGAGTAAGGCATAATGTCTCAATAATACTTAGTACTGATGAATCCCCTTGATCCAAACAAAGAATTCTGGTTTTCAGGGAAATTCTAACTTGGACTGCGAATGATGAATATGTGAATAGTGGTTCTTTAGAGCCTAAACAGGATTTTAAATATAACACTGAGAAGCCTTGGGGGCAAGTATTAGTACTAACCGTATAATGATAATAAATTCCTTTTCTCAAAATAACAAATCTGTGTCACTAGTGTATGCCCCTCCCAACTTATAAGCAGGCTGCCCACCGATAAGAACTAAGTGGGTGCCAGATGCCTTCACTTGATCCCTGTCTCCTGCCGTGCCCGGCACACCGGAGTCACAAGGAAAGAGGCAGACGGGGCATCACGCGGAACAATATAAGACACGCAGTGCAAACACGCTGAGCCATGTGTAGGCATCACACTTAAACACTAAGTAGAAATAAGATTTCTGAAATGCTACAGGGCCAGTCTGTTCACATAGATTAATGCACATGATTGATGCATTAGCCTGTTCTCTGAATATGCAGAGGATATACGAATGTCCGGCTTTTAGGAAAGTTATACCTTTGCAATTTTCTTGAATCTCTACTTCTTAGTGGGAGTGGAAGCCTCCTTATTTCTTCTCTGTGGCTAGGTAGTTGGTAATTTGAATGGCTGGCTCAAGTGGGGAATCAATAAATATAGAACACAACTATGGTAAACGTTTTTACTCAAACTCAAAACATAAATGTATATTTACTGTAAAACTTTATATGAAAGGCCAAGGCCACAGGCCTGGAAATATGGATGTGAAGATAAGTATCCCAATCTCTTGCTTTTTGCATAAACCATACTCTTAATGCATCCTTGAGAGTTTCCACTTTCAGTTTCTTTAAAGTAGAGCAAGAATTTACATGTCTGAAGAATCTGAATCCAGAAACTTTGATTTTTATTGCTTCTATTTCCGTCCCACATCTAAGTGACTGTAATTCTTTGTAGTAACTCATCTTTATTGAGACATTCCAGAGCATTAAACTTGGTTTTCACAAAAACTGATTGTCTTTAAACATATATTTGATGTAAGTAGTATTAAATAAAATGAAATCAAACTCAAAAACAGGCACAACCACATAAACCAGTGTGACAGCAAACACAACTGGCTCTTGGTAGACACACCGCCTAGCTGGAGGAAGCAGATGTATGCAGGGGTCAGGAAGCAGCCCACCCCCCAGGCTAGAGCACACAGTGGACATGGCAGCCCTCAGCAAGCATTAGGAGGGGACTGTGTTTCAATTGGAGATTGGCTGAGAGACCTTCCACTGTTTTTCCTGATCCCACCTTCTTTTTTATTTTCGTGCTAACGGTAAATTTATTCAGGTATAATTACATATTTTTAAATGTGCAAATCTGAAGTACCCATCTCAATGCACCTGTGTAACTACCACCCAGACCAAAATAAAGAACTTTTCATCACTCCAGAAAGTTTCCTGCTGCCTCCTTCCATCCCTCAAAGGCAACCACTATTCCGATTTCTGTCATCATGGATTAGTTTTGCCTGTTCTTAACCTTCATATAAAAGAAATCATATCATCCATATTTTGTATGTCTGGTTCCTCTTCTTTAATATAATGTTTCTGAGATTAATCCACATTGTTGCATGTATCAGTAGTTTTTTTTAAATTGATTCTTATCCTTTTAACTGAGTTCATTGATGCTCTCTGAAGTTGAGAAGGAGACAGAGCATAAGAAGAGAAGATTCTGTTTTTCTGCAGTCTTTCTAGCCATTATTGAAGATTTGCAGACTTTACTGGAACTTTCAGCAGGAATGTATTCACCCAAAGGCCCAACAGATTCTCTCCTTCAACAGCTAGTGCACTGGTAGACCAAAATCGAAGGCTAGACACATTATTTGGATGATTGAGGATTCACAAACTTATTTATCTATGCTGCTCTTTTCCCCCATCCCACTCCCACAAGCATAGAAAACTATCTTAGGCCCAGCCGTCCCGTGACTGGTAATTCACTGTGGCTTGCTCAAAAGTCATCAGCGCATCCCCTGTGCCCACCAGTGATACCACCAAGGGGCCTTAGTCATCAACATTCATGCATCCTACCTGAAGAAGCCTACTAGGTTGGGTTTATCTATGTTGCCAAAGGAGTCATTCAGGACCCAGTGTTGTTTGAACAGAGACTCTATTTTGTAAACATCTTGTGAGGTTAGAATTCAATAAGCCCACTTTGGGGTATGTTGAAATTATGAAAGGACAGCAGCAGCCTTCTTTCTCTCCTGCGTTCAGCGCTTTTGAGAATTTCATATCATCTACATCAGGAGGCATTAGTGGCCTAGAGCCAAGTTCATTTGGCAACTCTCGCGGCTGCCCAGCATGCCTGACAGGGCCAGGGGTTGTGGGAAGGCGCGAGGAGAAAAGCGGGGGTGGAGCTGCGATCACTCATGCTGGGCACTTGGCAAAGACACACTCCCAGGGCCGGACAGCACTCCTAGATGAGCAGAGACGATGAGCAAGGCAGGGGATGAAGTCTGCCCTTTGCCAGGACTGGTCCACGTTTCATCATTTAGGTTGGTTGGTACCATTCATCCAAAAGTCATGAGGCTGGTGTCTGGCAGGAGACCCTTGATGAGAAAGATACAAGTTGCCATGAGATTTTGGTCACATGCTTTGGCTTCTTGTTGATGTTTTAGAGAAGATGAGCAAGAAAGACTGAGGAAGGGTAAACGGAACATTGGGAAGGAAGCTCTCTGCTCTTTTGCCTGCCTATCTGGACACTTCTCTCTCTCACTTCCCTGAAGAAACGACAGATTTGTCTGCTCCCATGCAGACAAGAAAACTGGATTTTATGCTTAAGAATCTGCTGACTGAGCTCAACCAATAAAATGATAATCTCTTGATTCGCAGTCCTGTGAATTCTCCAAGAGCTTGCCATCATTCTCAGCTTGGTTCTACTTCTTTCAGTGGAGATCTAATCTCCAGTAGATGGAGATCGGGCTGGAGAGCTGGGACTCCTGTGTCTGCGTCTCAGGTGACACATTCTGTGACATCAACAAGGCACTCAGTGTTCTCAAAGGACCTGTCCTCTGCAACCACAGAGGAGGACTTTCCAAGCTGTGCTAGAGAAGTCCTTTGCAAACTGCTTAGAAAACTGAGTAAGATTATAAAGATACAAAGAGAGCAGTAATAGCCAAACTTATAGCACATTCTTGAGTTTATAATCCAGGGTAAAAACCCAAATGTCCTAACAAGATCTGAGAGCCTCAAGGGTGCCCTGAACAGGCCGGGGGACCAGAGTGACAAGATGGGGTCTCTCCAGGAGGCTACATGTGGGAGGAGGGTCTGACTGTGCCACTCAGTATGCCCAGCTGTCAAGTGTTGGGGTAGGCGGCAGGAGGGCCCTCCCCTCTCAATGACCAGCACTCATTGCTTACATGAAGCCAGCTGGTCAACCTCATCAATGTGGTAAGAACCGGAGGGCAGTGGGGAGGATCAGAGGAACCTGATTCTGGACAAAGATGTCTCTAGACTTCTGCTTAGATTCACATGAGGAAGAGGGCCAGGACTGAGTTCAAATGACCTTCATGTCTAGGAGGAGATTTGCAATGAGAAATGTTTTCTCCACTTCATTGAGGTGGGAGCAAAGGAAGCCAACTGGATGCTCCAGGAAAGATTTCAGGACTGGTCTAGGGCAGAGCTTTGGATATTGTGGCTGGTAAGATGATCTCACCTTCAATTCAGCCACATGGAGTGAAAGTCTCATCTGTGCTCAGGGACCCCACTTTCAAAAAGAAGCACTCCGATGCTCCTTCTTTTATCCTGGAACACATCCTCAGCATCTCTGCTCACAGTTGCCACCCTGAGCCAGCAGTGCTGAGAACACAGCCCTCTCCACATGGACCTAAGCCTTGGCCTCCCCGCTACTGCCTCTGTGTTTTCCCATCACTGAGCTTCACCCTCACACCCACTCCCCTGGATCCCACCTGCGCCATGCACTACTCATGGAGAACATATTGTCCTGCTCAACCCGTAAGTGAGGGTCCACTCTTCTAAGAAGGCTTCCTGGCTTGATGCTACCCTAAAGGAGTGTAAAATATAGAAACATCTCACCCTTGTTCCAAGAGCCCAACATTCCCGTTTCTTCGACTCTGCATTTCCGCCTTCTTGTGGATACCTGGCTTGGCACATGTATCTGGGTATACGGTTCTGGAGATAAACAGCACAACCATGTGTGCTTTTGATGGAGGACAGAGGTCGCTATCATGGGGCTTCAGGCCATTTAGTTGTATCACTTCTATGACCCCTTCCTGGTTGGGAAGTACCTGGGGACAAAGAAACTTTATGACACTTTAACTGAGAATAACTATTCTCTGCTTGGCTCCAGACCTGGCCTGGAGACCTATGACTCAGAAGCTGTTTTCTCCTCTGTGGCTTCCAGAGAATCTCTGAGGACTCAGGCAATCTATCCTCAATCACGTGCTGTGCTTTCTCTCCACCCCAGCCAAGGCCACGTGGAGCTGGTGAGCTGTGTCTCTGGGCAGGCTGATCACCAGTGCCCTTCACACCACTGCTCTTCATGTGTTCACCCTGTGCTCCATGGAGTAGCTGTCTGCTGTGAAGGGAAGAGCAAAGAATGAAGACCCCCAATGGCAGGCCTGCCTTCCTCTCCATCCCTGAGCTGTCTTGTTCGAGCCCCTAACTTGCTGCCCAGTCAGCCAAGCCAGAGCTTTGCAAGATGAGGGGTTGGGGCAGAGTCTGTGGCAAGGCTGATCCACCCCATGCTGCTTGGGTTGGTTGGTACTAATTGCCCCAGAATCATTAATGAGGCTGGTGTCTGGCAAGAGACCCTCGATGAGCAAAGGTGCAGTTCGCCCTGAGATTTTGGTTATGTTCCTGGGCTTCTTGTTGAAAGTTTTAGGGAGGATGAACAAGAAGGCTGAGAAAGAACAAAGTAAACATTGGTAACTGAATAAACTCTCCCTAGAAAGTGATCCTTGCTGGAGCACCTCTCCCTGGGGTCCTAATCCTTACTCCAAGAGCTCGGAAAAGTATTCGTTGCAGTATAAAGTACTTTTTACATATGATTTTCTTCATCTGCATATACTTCCAGGCCATGGTTAGCATTCATACATTGACACCCAGGCATGGCCAGCTGCCTCCCACTCCACACTACCCTTCATGGGGCACTTCTCTCACCATTCCTCCTCCAGCAAACATAGTGAGTGATGATGGCTACCTCATTCTGGGGATGAGCAGGCTCTCCATGTAAACTCTGTTTTCTTCTAGTTGAGCTTGTCCAGAGGAGAGGAAAGAAGGTTGTGAGGGTCATGTTGAACCAAAAAGTTAGGGTGCTGCAGAAAAGGGACTGTGTGATGCTTGGGGGTGGGGGAGCAGGCTCTGCTGAGGAGGAGGAATAAACAAAAATAAAGGTGGGGAGGGATGGTTTGGCCTCCCTGAGCCCTTGGCAAACTCCCCAAAAGTCCTAAACGTGACTAAACCACATTTGGGGTTTCCCCTACTGTCCAGAGCCAGGTAAGCAGCGTGTTTGTCAGCCTCTACTTACAGTTGTCACCAAGTCTTAAGGCATGCCTACCTTCCTTATCAACTGCGTTGTAAGAGGTGAAGGTGAATATGAGGCGGAAATGCCACCGCTGATATCCCCATCTGAGAACAAAGTGAAAACCCAGAGGAATGAAAGCACACTCTCTTGACATTTTCTCAGTCTCTCTCAAAGTGTGCACGTGTGTGTAGGTGTGGGAGGAAAGGGAAGCAAGGCATCCCGGCCAGGTCAGTGGGTCACCATTACATCTCCTGTACACGGTATTTTCCAAGTCATCACTCCACAAGACAATAGGCATTCACCAGCCCAGCTCCCTGCCCTCCAAGGATGGGGATGTGTGGATCAAAGTAGAAGGGGTGGTGAGAAGGCAGTAGACAAATGCAGGAGATTATGATCTTCCCAATCGATTGCACGGGGCCTTTCCCAGCCTTCAGCCCTGGTGACCCTCATCCTGCCAGCGGGGCGTGAGTCTGCACCTCCCACGGCTGCTCGATTTAGAGATCCTGCGGAGGAGTCCCTGCTGATCCCTCGAGAACTACAGGGCTATTTACGGCTCTCCGGTTGTCTCTGCCAAGCCCAGGGCTTGTGCATCCAAGTGACCAGGGGAGCCCCCTGACTGCTTTATTCTGTCCCCTGTAGAAGTCACGAGCACATGTCTGTCCCCAAGCCTATCACCCAGGAGCAGAGATCCACAGACAGGCTGAGGGTTCCCACTTCACAGATTATTTCTGATCTTCCCACCCCAGCCCAGGTAATGGGGGTCCCTTGTTGACTTACTCAAGGTCACATGGCAGGCTGCTGGCAGAGCCCACACCCACACTCAGGCTTCCTGACTCACAACCCTGGGGTCTACTATGTCAATGTTGCACATTACTTTTCTTTATGAACAAACAAACAAAAAAGGACTCATATACCCACGTCCAGTATTAATGGTAAATGACCTAGACCAGCCCCAAGAAACTCTGCAACTGACGCCTGTGTGTCCTGGATCACTCACCTCTCACTCCGCCTCTTGCGGTACAAGCTGCTCTCCAGACCCCAGTTTTAGAGTCCTCCTCCTAACTCAGGTTTATTTTCTCTTTTCCTCTTAATGCTCTATATCCTACAGCAAATTTGTTCCTGTCCCTGCCCCCGCAACATATTAGGATAAAAGATTAATCCCTAGAGAATAAATGGTTTGTGGGATTTGGTATCAGAGAGACCAAGGCTGGGCTCTGGCTGGCTGTATGATTAGGAACAGTTCCCTTCATCTCTCTGAGCCTCAGTTTCCTCATCTGTAAGTTGAAATAAAATAAAACTTTGCCCTGACTCTACGTCTAAGGAAAATGTACCAAAGGGCTTTACAGACTAGAGAGGACCATGGGTTGCCAGTTACATTTACCTTTAACCTTTTCCTTAGAAAGCTATTTTCACCTAAAGAGTAGAATTCCTTGCAGGAACTAGAATGTGCTGCCAAGGCGATATGATGCCAGCTCAGTTCAGCTATAGACACCGCTCTGTCCATACTCACATCTGCAGATTTGGCATTGGGAAGAAGAGAATTTTTTGTTCTTTTCAGGTTGATTAACTGTTTATTCTTTTAAATGGGTGACAGATCTAAGAGTGTGGGGTCAAATGAAGATGAAGTGGGTGAAGTTTCGAGGAGAATAAAAACTGGAGAGTTGACACAGCCCTGGACGACCCCTAAATATCTATCCCAAACCCTCTGCTGGCCCCCCGACAAGGTCTTGTTTACTCTTTTACTGGCTTCAGTTCTGGGTGCCTGGGTCAAGCCCCCTCGGTTATTTTGGAGCAGGAAATGATTGGTCCGTAACACAAGCCTATAATAAATAGCCTCGTGTCATAAAACACAGGCCCTCGCAGCAGCCCTGCATTTGGTAAACATTAAAGCATTTGCAAGTTGCTGCCCAAAATATATATTTGGTATCTTGCTGCTCCCTCCCCGTCTTCTACAGAACAGGACACAGTCCAGGCAGGACAGCCCACAGCCTGGCAGGAACCAGAGGCAGCCCCTCACCCACAGAATGACCGCTCAGGGAGAGCTTTTGGTGTTTATTCTTCTGTTTCATGTTCAGTACCTTTTGCTGAGGCATTGAAATCAGCACATTTACAAACATGGCACACACACAGAGGGAATATCTTTCAAAGAAGCAGGTCACAGTTGTCTTCCAAGCAAAGCTCTGCCAGTATATCCTTCACCATCACCACCCAGGGTGGGGAATGGAGCCCAAAGCCAGCATGCCCTCTGCAATTCCTCTGGCTCAGCTTCTCCAGTCTCCGAGGCCAGATAGCCATGGGCACGGTGGTGGGTGAAGGGCCTGAGCTGGAGGAGAAGTGCCCATGCCATGCAGATTTGGCTCAGCTCCGGTGATGAGCCACTCCCGTTAGTCAGACTCGGCTTCTGGGGAGGCTCTCTGAACCTTGGTTTTTGAGGTAAGAAGACAGGACAGAGAGCAGAGTGGAGCACACTGTGCTCCTGTACCGGACTTCTGTAGTTCATGTCCCAGCTGAAGTTTCCAGAAGTGCCCCAGGAGCCATAGAGCAATCTCCTGAGATCTTGGCAAGTTTCACTGTGCAGCAATGGGAACTTTCTTTTCTTTCTGTCCTAACTTTGTTCTCTGACGAAGATGGAGAGTAGCTCTGAGTCAGCCTGAGAAGCAATTAACCTGGGCGTGGTCTGGAAGAAACCAAAAGACCCTTCCCTTTTTCTTTCTTTCTTTCTCTTTCTTTCTTTTTCTTTCTTTCCTCCTTCCTTCCTCTTTCTTTCTTCCTTCCTTCCGTCTTCTTTCTTTCTGTCTCCTTCCTTCCTTCCCTCTCTCCCTCCCTCCTTTCTCTCCTTCCCTCCTTTCTCTTTCTTCTTTCTTCTCTCCTTCCTTCCTTTCTTTCTCTTTCTTTCTTTCTCTTTCTCTTTCTTTCTTCCTTCCTTCCTTCCTTCTGTCTTCTTTCTTTCTGTCTCCTTCCTTCCAACCTTCCCTCTTTCCCTCCCTCCTTTCCCTCCTTCCCTCCTTTCTTTTTCTTTCTTTCTTTCCTTCCTTCCTTCCATCCTTCCATCCTTCCTTCTCTCTCTCTCTCTCTTTTTTTCTTTTTATTGTACTTTAAGCTCCTGGGTACATGTGCACATCCTGCAGGGTTGTTGCATAGGTACACACATGCCATGGTTGTTTGCAGTTTCTGTTCCCCCATCATCTACATCAGGCATTTCTTTCAGCGTTTTCTCTCCACAGCCTCCCTGCCCCGCTACTGTCCCTCCCTTAGCCCTCCACCCCACAACCTATCCCAGTGTGTGATGCTCCCCTCCCTGTGCCCACGTGTTCTTATTGTTCAACACCCACCTATGAATGAGAACATGTGGTGTTTGGTTTTCTGTTCTTGTGTCAGTTTGCTGAGAATGATGGTTTCCAGATTCATCCATGTCCCTACAAAGGACATGAACTCATCATATTTTTCTTTCTTTTTGACAGAGTCTTGCTCTGGTGCCCAGGCTAGAGTGCAGTGGCACCCTCATCACTTACTGCAGCCTCTACTTCCTAAGCTCAAGCAATCCTCCTACGTCAGCCTCCCTAGTAGCTGGGACTGTAGGCACACACCACAACATCTGGCTAATTTTGTATTTTTTGTACATTTGGAGTTTTGCCATGTTGCCTGGGCTGGTCTCAAACTCCCATTCAAGCGCTCCACCTGCATTGGCTTTCGAAAGTGCTGGGATTACAGGCATGTGCCCTTGCCCGGACCCAAATCACGCTTTCTAATGCTTAAAGCTTTCTCATGAGTGTTTCATGCTTTTCATTTAAGACTTTTTCTCTGCTAGCTACAATGTAAATATTTCTGATTAGGATAGCACTGCAAAACCATGCATAGAGGGTCAGAGAAGAGAAGAGCCTGGACCTTCTCCCCAGGGGGAGTGTGGATTTCAAGGAAGAAGTAGGCTAGTTGGGAAAGAATAGAAATAAAAGGGGCAGGAGCTTAGCACGATGGAGCATGAAAATTTAAGTCAGAAGAGCAGGGTTCAACTCCCAGTTCTACCTACTGTTCAGCTGGGATTTCTTTTGAGCCTCCATTTCATCATCTGTAAAGTGAGATTAATTATGTCTGCCTCGCTTGCCTGCCTCCCAGGGTTGTTAGATGACAAATGGAAAAGTGCTTTGTACAGTGTACAAGGCTCCCCGGTGTCGGTGGTTTTTATCTGTAAGCTGCCCCCTCGATTCTTGCCAACCCACCTTCCGCCTTTCTACTGGTTCTCACACGCGGCTGCTATTGGCGAGCCATGGACCTGCTGACTGGGCTTCTGGCAGAGGCTGCAAGTGACACCCCACCTCCTGCACGTCTCCAGCCTTCCAGCATCAGCATCCTCCTGGACACTACCTGTGACCAGCCTCAACCCACCATGAAAACCAATGCAAGGAGCCCCCAATATCAAATTAGGGAGGCCATGCCCACAGGCAGTGGGCTCAGAGAGCAGTGCTGTTGCTGTGCAGAGCAGGAGGGATGACAGAAGGGAGCCCTGGGGGGCATAAATGCCTTGGCTCCAAGCCCTCCCTCTCCAAAGGGCCTGATCTATGTCTCTCCATGGCAATGGCTGGAGGACACAGCCAGGTTGCCAGGGCATGATGCTGGGAAGGAGGGGTTTTGCCAAACTGAACTCTGGAGCCTGTCACATTGCCATCTTTAGGAAAGGAGAAGGAGACGGAAGTGTTCTCAGGCCTGACCTAGCCCCAGCCCTAGGGCTGATCAGAGACAGGGGATGAAGGCAGGCTTTCTTTTCCCCTCTCATTTTGGGTTTTTCTTATAGAGGTAAATCTGTGAAGCAGGCCGAATCCATCTCCAGCATCGCTGAGCCATGCTGGACAGGCACACGTGTGCACACATAGAGAGAGACTGTTTTGTCACCTCTGATGTTATTTCCTGCCCCTGAAATATCCACAGAAGCTGTGCACATTACCTTACACCTTTGGTACCTTCTTCTTAAACATCCCCTGAGAAACACATCCCCACTAAAGATGTATCTGTCCGGAAGAGAACCCTCTGACTCTCTCATGACTCTAATTCAGGCATGCAGTAAGTTAAAAGAAGAATCCAGTTCAGTGAGTTTATCTGAGGAATGCAATGATTTAATTATTTAATCCATCTGGAATTTAGTTTTGTATTCACTGTGCAGTAAAAATAAAGAAAAGATGGAAAGCTACCCAATTTGTCATAGAAAGTCACTTTTGCCCTGATATAAAACAAACAAAAAAATACTACATAAATGTATGGAGTACCAATTGCCCTATGCATTTAAAACCCTTTGTAAAAGACTTGCAAAGCAATTCAATACTATATCAGAAGTGAAATTTTGCTATTAAGATGGTTGTGTGTTTTATCTTGAGCATAGAGAATAGAAGCAGGGAAAGAAAGAGTTTGGAAAAATACCAGGATATTTTAAGAGCTCCTTCAAGTGTCTGGTATGAAGCAGGCAGCCTCGGGATGTTGAGTCCATCCAAGACCCCAGGGAAGACCTCTGCCAGCCTCCTAGAGAAATGCCAAGGAGTTCCACAAAGGGAGTGTCAGGACCCAGAGGAAGATGGGATACTGATTTGGCTTATGCTAAATCACTACGTTTGTTAGGGGAGGTAAGCTCCAGAAAGATTGCCATGACAGGGCTCCAAACCTCAGGTGGCTGGGTCCAAAGAGCATCATCATCACTCGGTGGGGACATGTGACATCCCGCTGACTGGTGGCTGCCTCCGCTCTCTCTCTACCTCAATCCATGCTCCACGCCACTGTCCACGTGAGCTTTCTGAGGTGCAAATTCTAGCATGCTACTCCCCTGAGGCAAATATCTCAATAGCTCTCTGTCACCAACACACAGCTGTTAAATGGTTTTAGTTGTTTGTTTATCCAGAGACCAGGTCTCACTCTGTCACCCCAGACTGGAGTGCAGTGGCACCATCAGAGCTCACTGCAGTCTCGACCTTCTGAGCTCAGGTGATCCTCCTGCCTCAGCACCCTGAGTAGCTGGGACCACAGGTGGATGCCACCATGTCTGGCTAATTTTTCTACATGTTTTTGTAGAGACAAGGTCTCACTGTGTACCCCAGGCTGGTCTCAAATGCCTGGCTCAAAGTGATCCGTCTGCCTCTGTCTCCCAAAGTGTTGGGATTACAGGCATGGGGCAGCACACCTACCCTAGTGGTTTTATGACAGTCTCTGACTAGGGGGACACAGTGCCCTCTGCATACCTTACAAGACATGTGTACCTAATGCAGGCCCAATTCCACAACGAGGCACAACAGGTCTTCATGACCTGGCCTCCGCTCAACCTTTTAGAACTCCTTTTGCCACCTCTCTCCTATAGCCTGTTCTCTGATTGTACTAAAACCATTTTCAGTTTCTTGAACATGCCCTGCTATTTCTTATCTCTGTGCCTTCCCATATGCATCCCTCTTGGCCTGAAGTTCCCGGCCTGAGTTAGGTGCTCCTTCTCTCTGCTGTTGGTAGTACAGCTGTCTGGGCTGGACAGCTGGCATAGTACTTATTGTAATGAATTGGTTATTGATCCACCTCCCCTTCTAGATTGGGAATCCTCCAAGGGCATGTTTTATACACTTTTGTATTTCCAGTCCTAATGCAGTATCTGAAACATGATTGATGTTCAATAGGGTTTGATGTAATTTATTATGTCCAACGTTTACTTCCTTCCCCAAAAGACCTCATGGTACTGTTAGGGAAGACAGAATGGTGTTAATTCCCAAAGAATTAAGACCTTGATGGGAAAAAAGGTGAAAAGCTGTGGTTTCCAAATAGCAAATCCCATCAGTTGCTCTACAGTTATCAGCTTAGCCACTTCATTCATTCATTCATTCATTCATTTTTGAACAAAATCTATTGAATACTATAGCAGTCAGGATCAGTTAAGTTAGCCTTCAGGAACAAACAACTCCAAAATAGCAAAAGTTTAAAACAACAAATGCTTATTCATCACTTAGGCTACATTTCCAGCACGAGTTAGTGGGAAGTCAACACTCCACACCCCATCTCACAGTTTCACAGGTCTGTAGACTAGAGCTTCTGGGGTGCAAGGGAAGAGCTGGTGGTGGAAGGCCTCTCACCAGCTCTGTAAGACTTCAACCTAGAAGTGACACACATCCCTTCTGCTCCACAGCTGGTCGATCAGATTAGTCACATGGCACCACCTAACAACATGAAGGCTGGGAAACATGGGCAGCTAAGGGCAAACATTTGGTAAGTAGCACTCGCCCTGCCTTGAGCTTCTACCATGTTCAAGGTATCGAGCTAAGCACTGAGGACAAAATAAACAGATATGTCCTCCACCTTCTCCCTCAAGGAGTTCATAGTCAACTGGGTGATCAAAAGTTTAAGCATGGACTAAAAAAATTATCAGGCAGATGTCCTGCCAAGCTTCTCAATGCCTTCTCAGTAATGAGCTGACCCCAGCGAGTCAAGTTTCAGAACCAAACTCATGAGAGTCCCATGCATTCAATTCAACCTCTTCAGTATAACACCCAGATTTGCGCATTAATCCTTAAGGTGCATTATCACTGTGGATTGTCAGCTAGAACCTGAGAAGTCTTCGGGCTCTTTTTTTTTCCTTTGGAGGCAGGATTCTGCTGTGCTTCCTCATCTCCTCTTCTCTCCCCTTCTTCTCTAAGCAAGCTATAATCTTTTTTTACAGAAATGTATTTCTTGCCTATTTCTCTATGCAAGGCAGCTGACAGCCTAATAGAAAATCAAAGTTTTGTATTATCTTGAGAGGCTGAGAATAAAACCAAATCCCCCTCTCATGTCAGGAAACTTCCAGCTTTGAAGACTCAAGAATATCATGACAGAAGGTCAAAAGTGCCCTAAAAATGTATAAATTGATATTTTCTGAGTTTGAATCCTAGTATCCGTGTTGAGACACATGCCAATGAATTGCTTACCGTCTCTCTCCTCTTTAATTTTCCCTGAGCTTCCCACCGTCACCCTCTGTCAATTGCCAAGTGACCTTCTGTTATTGCAAGTGATTCAGGTCCTCCATCAATGCCTGACCTTCCAGACAGTCTCTTGTTTCATATCCAGTCTAACCCGCCCTTCCCTCCCCCTCAAAAATACTACCTATCCTGAGTCCCCTTTCTCCTCAGATGACCTGTACACAAAAGGAACGAGGAGCGCTGGCCTGGCCAACTGGTCTAACACCGAGAGGTAAAAGATTATGTGTGGGGATCCAGGGCCCAGAGCTGCTCTAGGTAAAGAGAGGGAGGTCTGGCCAAGCGAAGCAGCCAGCTGGCTCTCTTGGCCGCACGTTCCCGTCAGCTCTCCATCATGTATTGGTCTGGGAGATGAATGTGCTTGGAAGTCACGGGGTGAAGAAAATAAAGACCACAGAGGGGCCACCTTGTGTTTCTCATATATCAGCAGCAGACACAAGAGCTACAGATATAGATTTTTTCCCTTCCACCAACCTCCTCTTTAAACATTCCCCCTTTCCTATGTACACATTGAATATATGCCCTGTCAATGGGTAATTGCGTTTTCAGAAAGAGCTGCTCAGAAAGGACCATGGGTAATACAAAGAAATGAATGCCAGTGGCTGGATTTTGGACATCTGTGATTCTGTTGGTGAGAAAAGTATTTTCATGAATGGAGACCTCCCTGATAGTCTAAAAGCATACTGCACAGGCTTAGGCAGCTGACCTTACCCTGTCAGGTAGCATATCTGAGGTTGCCACTGAATACAAAACCGTGAAACTAGTATTTTGGTACAGTATATAGGGAAAAGACAGCTTGTGATGAGCTTATGATTTACCTGGGGACAAAAGAAAGTTGAAGCCATTACTGGGGATGTTTAAAGAGCAAGTGTAAGAGCTGATAAGCATGTAAAGCTCACTGCCCAAGTGAATAGTGAGGTGAAATGAAAATAATTCACATAGCCTTTAAGAAGTTACTCAACTTACCTGACTCAAACCTTACCTGGATTCTACTCAAATTGGTTATGACAGAAGTTATTCTAAGCCAAATGTCCAATCAACATAGGGATCAAAAGAGAAATCCCCTTTCCAACATCCACAAGAAGCAGTCATGCAACCTCTCTTGAGCATACTCAGAGATGGGTACTCATTGCTTTGTAAGCCACCTATTCCATTGCATAATTATTGCAATGGATTATCACACTGTTACTTGTACCAACACCTATGCCTTTAACTTGGTCATCTTTATCCTTTTGAGACACTCAAGTAAACACTGAAGATCGAGTAACCATTTTGCTTAAAGGCGTTGTTGGAGACAGCATGGTCATCAGCTGAGGCCTGGGAGGAGTGAGCAGCACTATGAACATCTCCCCAGCACCCTCCCAGCAGCTGCCTTCTCATCAATTGTACTCCATGTTACCAGCTCATTTTCTCTTCTTCTCTCTAACTGTAATGTTGGTGCCATCTGCAGACATTAAACGATGTATCTCTACATTAAAATTTCTTTTCATAGTTGTTCAGTTTTTCGTCTTCCTCTTCCTTTCTTTACAGACCATAGCCCTCTGTGCTACAATAAAGACATACTAAAATGCAATGAACTTAAATACGATGGTTTCTTTCTTCCTCATGGAGCACCAGTCTTGGTCAGCAGAACAGCTCTTTTGCTCCACAAGCTCACTCAGGGACCCAGGTTTCTTTCCTTTCATACTTCTTGGTGGCCCAAGCTGAGCTAACACAGTCAGCATTCCAGAACACAAGGAGCCCAAGGAGAGACTCCAAGGGCACTGGTTTCTATTTGGGCAGGTGAAGCCAGAACTGCACATGTCAATTCCACTCACCTCCATTGGTGAGAATCACCACTTGAAAGACTGGGAAATGTAGTTTCCAGTGGGATGGACGCGTGTCCTGGAAGAAAGGGTAAAGAGACGTTGGAGATTTGGAGGAACAGTTACCAGCGTGCTATAACAGCACACCTTCTATATACGTTTTCCTTCTTTTTCTTTCCTTTCTCACTTCTTTATTTTCCTATCCCTTTCTCTTTTCTTTCTCTCTGGACTAACCATAATGTGGAAAGTGTATGTATGCGTATATATCTACATAAACGCACACACAGTATATATAGAGACAGCACATATATACGTGTGTGTGTATATATATACACATACACATATACGTGCTCTTTCTGTATACACACACATACACATACACACACACACATATACACATACACACACTGAATTGGAAGAGGCTTTAGAGGCACCTGCAGCCTGTGGAGAGGAAATGCCACCCACACAGCACTTCCCGGAGTCCATCCTTTCTTTTCTTCTCGGCCTGTGGTTTTATCTTTCAGGCAGGCCTCCCTTCCCCACAGATCCCAGGTGCAAAGAAGGTGGGGCTTCTGTCAGCTCTAAGCTATGTGCCCAGCTTGTGAGTGAATGGGCTCAAGACTCACACTGTGACAGGAGGGAAGGAGCACAAAGGGAAGAACTATCCCTCCCTCTGCACTCACTCTCTGCACTGTCACTGGCGGGCTTGATCCCCTGCCATTCATCCCAACAGCAGCCAGGCTCAACCATCTGACAGAATCTGCTCATGCTCTTATGAGCCTAATCCCTTGGGTCAAAGAGGCAGTTCCTATCACTGCAATATCAGAAAAGAAATAGACCATGGATTGCCAAAGAGAGGGATTATAGAATCCAACTTGGAAATCCAGGCGGTGAGAAAGAAGTTAGTCACGTTCCAGCTATTATGCATGCAACAAATGTCTGATATTTTTTAAAATTTGTTTTAGAGGGTGGTAGGAAGTGGAGTACAAAGATGACTTCCTTTTAAATTCTTCAAAATGTTACCTTCATCAAGAATGAACAAATGTCAGGGACAGGCACATCTTGGACTGAACTTCAAGTGAACTGATGGCAGGCCTCACCGTTCTGAAAATATAAAAATTGAAAGCTGCCAGGGCTCAGAGCAGACCCTGCATTTGCATCCTATTTAAATAATGTGCAAGAATCTTCAGTTGAATGAGGAGTTTTTAGCCTTGTCAGAGAACTTTGGAAGTACTTGGAGTGGAACTGCCAAGGATACCCATGGGCCATGTCATCCGACAGTTTGAAACCAGCCCAAACGTCCTCAAGGAGACATTCCCAAGCCTGAGAGAGAAGAGCCTTCTGCATTTCCATGGCAAGCAAGGTATACCTGTCGGAAACTTTCTCTAGGTGCATCTGGTCTAAAGAGTAATACTTTCTGGTGCTTGAATTATGAGACAGAATCTCCTCTTGCCATCTGCCAGGGTAGTTCAGCTGCTGAGATTCATATTTTTGCCAAATAGTTACTATAGTCTAGGGCCTACGGCTCTGCCCTGGCATGTCCCCTACCTGTGCTGATATCCTGGGTTCACCTGCATCGACCCAAGGGTTGAAGCCCTGAAAGACATCAGGATAAGTTTGTGTAAAGAAAGTCACACACCGTAACCATGTAGTATATGCTCAGTCAACATTCACTGAGAGAGTTAAAAGGAAAAATAGAGAATCCTGTCTTTGAAAATGATTGATCCTCTTGGGTCAGTGGCCAGGCCATATGGAACTCTCCAAAGGGGAATTCTACACACTAGACATACAAAGCAAACATTTATTATTACCAAATTCAATTTATAACTTGAGATAAGGTTATCTGGATGACCCAGGTAGGAGGAAAGCATAGAAGAATTACTGTCAATATTGATGTGTATTAAAGGCAGTGTTGTGTTGTGTTGTGTATACCCTGATCACTGCACAACCCACACCTCCTCAAATGGTTTAGAAATACTTCCTGGGCCGGGCATCAATCTCAGCACTTTGGGAGGCCGAGGCAGGTGGATCACCTGAGGTCAGGAGTTCAAGACCAGCCTGGTCAACATGGTGAAACCCTGTCTTAAAAAAAAAAAAAAAAGAAATACTTCCTGATGAATTGGACCCCACACATCAGGACTGAAGAAAGAAGGTTTCCGTTAGGAATGTGCCTGGAGCAAGAACACTCCTGGTCCATAGAGACAAATCATTTCCATCAATAAATGGACTTTAGTGGCAGATTGAAAATGGCTTCAAATTACGTGACACTCCTGCTATTGAGCAATGGCCTCTATTTTCCTTCCTCTGAGTTGAGGTGACCTGTGGCCACTTTGACCAATAGAGTGTGGCGGAAGTGATGCTGTGCTATTTTGTGGACTGCTAGGTTATGCCTTGGTCTCTAGGCCCTGAGCGCCCTGTGAAAGATACAACTACATTGCTAGAGAGACCACAGAGAGAGGCAGAAGGACCAGGTGAGCCCAGCGGTCCAGCCATACCCACCAAGGCACCAGGTGAATGAGCAAAGTCATCAGATGCTCTGGGCCAGTCCAACTGCCAGCTGAACGCCACTGAGTGACCGCAGCCAGTGCCACATGGAGCAGAACAATTGCCCAGCCAAACCGTGCTCAAACTCTTCACCTACGAAGGACTCATAAAGACTGGCTACAGTTTTAAACCGTAAAGTTTTAAAGTAGTTTTTCACACAGCCATAGATAACCTGAAACCATATGTATGATCACAAAATTGAATTAACATAAAGTGATAAATTATGAATCTCCTACAGCCATAAGTACCATATTTCTTCTATTTTCGGAGCAGGGGATGGTCTGGTGAGTTTGAGAGAGGCAGAGACAAATTGTCCTAGAAAACTGGTGATACTGGATCACCAAAACTAAACTAACTAGCGTTGAATTTGGGTGCCCGGTGAGGAAGTACTGTTTCAGGAGCAGCTCTAGGTCCTGCTGGGTCTCTCTGCGACTGCAGCCAGCTCCGCCCTCCTCCACACTCCCCTGGCTTGCAGTTCCCCCTGGCTCCCTGGAATATCAGCATCAGGAGTCCTTCTTTAGGGAGCCTCGAGGCTACCCCCTGCCGGCCTCCAGAGTGACAAAGCCAGCAGCCATATTAGAGTGAAGAGGCCTGGCTGTGGAGGGCTGTGTGCTCAGAGTGGAATTATAGCAGTTCATTTTCTAAAGTGCCATGAGACCTGGGGATGAACCTTCAGAGAGAAGGGAAAACCACAATGGCAGTCCCCTCGGTGAGATGCAATTCATCATGGGCATGACGGCTGGGTCTGTCAGCAAGAAGGGCTCTTTTTCCTGTGATGCACAAAAGCAATCCCATGGGCTCTGTGTTGCAGCAAGAGGATGCTTTAACTCCCTCAGACACCCTGGCTGTGTGCAGGGAGCTTCTGAAATCCGGAGACAGGGGGCATGCATCGCCATGACGGCACAGAGCGGAGGTATAACAGGGATTCCAATTTCTATGCCCCTCACCATATTTCCTCTCTCTAATTGAGAGTGGGGATAGTGTGTGGTGAGGGTAGTTTGCAGTGGCAGTGAGACCCATTTATTTTGTTTCTTGTTATTTTCTCATTGAGATGTAACTTAGAAGTAGTCTCAGGAATAAAAGGGACACTTTTGCTTCCTAGTGAATGGAGGCTAACAGTCTGCTAATAGCCTGGGTAAGAGACCAGGCAAGGTAGCAGCTGCCATCCTGAACACCATTGCACCAGCTCAGCTACCTCCTGCACAACCAGGAGTGAGTCCTTGCGACCTCACAATACCCCACAATGGAGCAGGGAGCACCAGCGAAAACTCACCCCTGCTACCAGCTAGCCTCTAGCAACATCTCTGAACAAGGTCCTCCCTGCTCACACTCAGCTATGCAGAGTAGGGAAAGGTACAAGCTTCAGAACCCTCTGCTTAGCTCCTACTTCTAACCCCGTGGATAAAGGATAGCCGGCATCCCCTGTTGGGTCACAGGGAGCTGTCCTGCAGAGCTGGCTCTGTGTCAGATCTGACCTGAATGCACTTGTTCTAAAACGCTTCATTAAAAGGTTAACTGCAAGCTCTTCCTTTAGCGTTTCCTGTCTAAAGCAAGCACTGGGGATTCTGGGGGAACCTCTGAGGAGCGCCGTGCCTTTACTTGCAATTCTTTCAGAGGTATCTGAATTTCCATACTGTCTTTCTTCCCCACGTCCCCATCCCATCCCTGGGCAGAAACACAGAGTTTGAAGTTTGTTATATCTTGTGTCAGAAAGCCCTTCGATAGAGCAACACTTCAGTGCAACCAAGTGCGACCCTGCTTTTCACCTAGGGGCGGTCCTCCTCCCCGCCCCCCACCCCGCGGTCTACGCCAGGTGGAGGCAGCGCCCCCTCTAGTGGTCAGTGCTTTCAGCCTGCACAAGGATTCTGGAAAGAACAGGGTAAATTGTTCTGGGGTTTAACGCAGACCCCAGAATCTAAAGAAAAAATAAAAGCATTTCTTCTGGACTTTTTGAACAGGAATTATTTTTCTGTCCAATGCAAAGGATCTCGTGGGGTCGTTGCAGCCGATGAGCTTCTGCCTCCCTTGCTGCCCACGCTCATTCCCACATACTGGGCCAACACAAGGAGTGAACGGCTGGCTGGTCATTGCCTTCTCTGGGCCTCAGTGTCTCTATTTTTCATATTGGAAAAAAATAATTATTTCTGCTGCCATGATCTGGAATCTCTTACCCATAGGGAAGGGTGTTCTATGTCCTTCTACTTCTTCCTTTGTTTCCAACAGTTGCCACAATGCAAATCTCATTCTCTACTTATAACTCTTTTGTGTCAGGGACGAAATTATAACGTGCCAGGGACGAAATTACGACATAGCAGATACCCAGCCCTTCAGAATGAGTGGAATTTGGGGAGAAAAGGTCTTAAGAGGATTGTAAGGGAGTTTTCTGGGTGCTATACGGCAAAAATCAGATCTTGCTTCCCCCTCGCGGCCACCCACTCAGCTTCCAGGTCCTAACCAGGTGGGAAGAGTGACCAGAATTCCCTGCCGGGTGTGGGAGGTCATACGCAGGCCCAGGTTTTATTTGGGTTTGCTCTTAGGGGGTTTCCCACTGTCCCTAGAGTAGAACTAGTGGCTTCAGTGTGGGCTCCAGCCCTACGCTGCCAGGACCAGCTCACTGTTCAGCCTCCTGTCTCTCCACTGCCTTCATTTCTCCAGGCACTGCCACTTGGGGCTGCAAGAATATTCCTGTGGAAGAAAGATGATGCTCTCTTGTCCCCCTGATTGCACATCTGTGGCTTCCCCTGCTCTACCCCGCGCTCTCTCCTGCTTCTCACTGAGTACTCCAAGGGAGCCCTTTACCCCCAAATTCTCCCATACCCTCAGGCTGACTGAGGGCCTCTCACAGGCATGGGCAGAAGCTACCATCGCACTCCCCACCACTATTGTGATGGCCTGTTGATCTGTCTGTCCATCGAGGCACATATGGAAAATATCAGAGTCACAGGGCAGACAGGAGCCCCGCAGCTCACTTGGTCCCAAGTGAGACCATTGAAATTCATTCATTTTCTTTCATGAACTTCACAGAGAAACCAAATCTACAACTTCCTACCAAAATACTCTATGTCTTCCAATCCTCCAGCCCCCAGCCTCCTGAATGTTCAGCCTTCATTGCCGAAGAAGACCATTATTTGGGAACAAAGGTATCTTGTAGTCTTGAGTATCATGATTCAGTTCTAATCCTTCTACTTCCAGGTCTTCTGTTATTCAGATAAAATTATATAAATTCCTTGAAATTCTCTTTTTGGAGATATGAAAATTGGAGACATCTTTTGTGGAGTTTTTAAATTTGAGATTCTTTCCTAAGAAATTCTCCCTTCCCCATTTCTTTTCTCTTGGCATTTTCCCCCAAGAATCATCTGGAGAATATAATTGTTTTGTAACTGAGCAATGAGGCTAGTCCTCAGGGCTGATGCTCCAGTGTGGAAGGAGGAATAGGGGTAAAGTGAGATCCTCTTTTCTTGGTGAGCACAGGAAGGAAAAGTCTGTCAGATAAAGCAATTGGTTGACACATTCCTGGAAGCAATCTACACTTCTTTGCGCTGGCTTTTTCAATCTGACTTACTCCAATCTTCAATTATTAATGCAAGGTATGAGTTTTTCACTGGATCATGATAACCAAAAAATGAGTCCAACGTGGCCAGTATTTACCCCAAACTTGGGAGTTCCACCAAAGGAGATTACTAGCAAACTCCTGAATTTTCTATCTTTGTAGTTTCCTTGAAGCTAATATAACCTCCACCTAGCTGGAGGGACCCCTGCTTTGATAACATTCAGTTCTCCTCTTCACAGTCATACATCTAGCAAGCCCAGGGTCCTATTGAAAGCAGTCATGTTAAGTCACTCACTGATTCATCAACAGCTGCTTCCTGGTTGAAAAAGTCAGAAACCTGGGTTGTGGTCCTGGTGAAGTCCTTTCCACAACAGGTGATCTCAGGGACGTCTCTTTGAGTACAGATCTTACACCAGATCTCTCTTCAATAGCTCTGAGATGCTGTGAAAAAACATTAGATATTGACAGAAGCCACTTGATCTCCATCCCTGGAGAAAAACCTCCTTGAATGGTCTTGTCACAGCACCTAGTACATATTTTCAGACTGCAAGGTTTGTGGTTGAGAAAGTTAGGAAACCAAGATTCCCCATTCTGGCCCATTGAAGAATAAGTAATGTATAAAATAGAGGGGCAACCTTATCACGTGTACTATTCCTAACAGAGATGTTGGAGCTGACAACTGGAGACAACATGGCTTGGTGACAACATCATAAACGGTGTGCCAGTGAAATGTAAATATATCCGCTTGCATGCATGTGCACACACGGGGCTGAAATAAGTCAAAGGCTCTGTTGTCAAAATCAAGGGAGCCCATCGTGCGCGGTAGAACCAAGCAAATACAAATCAGAGGGGACGCCATCCTGAGGGACACCCTGGCAGTGGAGGGTGGAAGGAGTAGGGTCTGGAGATGGGGAGTCTGGCCCTCAGAAGCAGAAGACAAGCCTCAGAGTCTGCTGTTTGGGGGTTCCCAGGCTATTTGCCTGCAGTAAGATTCACATTCCTGTGGCATGTGCTTTCTTGCATCTTCCCCTGCTCAGGCAGTCTCTTCTGCCTAGAGGGAGGGATAAGTCTTCGCTGGAGGAGACTGACAATTCCAAGGGGTCCTGCAAGCAGATCTCTTCCATGGGGCAGTAGGGAGTCAGAATCTCCCAGCTAAAGGGAATATTTTTGTCTGACCCTTTGTCGTCAGACAAATGTTTAAACCAATCATTACAGATAGCAGGTATTTATCTAGACTTTTCTTTCTTAGTCTGATGATACAGCCTCCTTTGTTAGCTATTCTAAGATTTTACAGTGTTTTCCCACTGGAGAAAAATCAATTTCACATATGCCAATGAAAAACTCTCTCTCTCTCTCTCTCTCTCTCACACACACACACACACACACACTCAGACACACAAAATGGGGGTGCTGGGTTTTGAATTATTTTGGCCAATCAAGGAAACTGCAGTGTGCATTCTTCTGTGGACATCCCAACTGACCTGCAGTGGAGGGGATTGCCTACTAGGCAATATTTCATTAGGGATGATTCAGCCATTAATTGCTCTGTGGTTTCTGACTAATTCCTTCCTTCCCTTTGGTACAGCACATCCTTTCAAGGAGAGAGAGGTTTGAGGGTAACTTGGCAGCTTCACAACTTCCATTTGCTTAAAAATGTGGAGATATCACCTAGATTCCTGAGAGAGAGAGAGAGAGAGAGAGAGAGAGAGAGAGAGAGATGCAAATTCTGTCACTCCAGGGAAGTACAATCATGCAAGCCCACACATTCCATCCAGGAGTGCCCCTGGCTGAGCCAATCCTCCAGGTCAGATCCAGGAACAAAGCTTCTCATTTGGGCACCCAGATAATTCATTTAAAGGACATCTGAGCCTCTCCAGAATGATAACAAAGAGGACTACAGAAATGATGATGACTGAGTTCCTAATCTTGAGCTTTACTTTTAAATGTGTTGGAGTCTACTAAGGAAGTATGGGTTCTGAATAAATTCAGAGTCAAACCTAAGGTAGACGTTAAGCTGTGGTTGACGGCAGCCATATTCATGCTGATTTCCAGCATGGAACAGAATGATCATATATGTATTTGGTTGGCTAATATCAACATTAGCTTCTATTAGGTTGGTGCAACAGTAATTACCATCAAAAGTAATGACAAAAACCGCAATTACTTTTGCACCAAACTAATAATACTAGTAATAGCTGACTCTATAGGTTTACAAGTCCTAATCAGTCATTTGGATTAACATGAAAATTCATTTACTAATAATAGTATTTATTGAGTATACATAGCATTATAAGACCATGTATTTTGCTTACATTATCTCATTTAATTCTCACGACATCTTTATAATGTCATAAGGTAGGCACTAATGTCATTTCTGTTTCCTAACTGAGGCTCTAAAGGGTTAAGTAATTTTCCAGGGACAGACACAGTTGGTTTCAAAGCCAGGCAGTCTGACTCCAGAGCAGGACCTGATTCCTAAACCTTAGCTACACTGAACTTTGTCATCAGAGAAGATAGCAACAATTCTTGAAGTAACTACACTGCTGCTTCTGTGGCTCTGAGTAGGCAGTTAATTTTCCTAAGGGTAGAAGTCAGCTTCTCATTTTCTTGCATTTCCCTGAAAATGCTCGATACGGAACTGTGCACAGAATGAGCGCAATAATGTCGACTCGTTCATTCAGTTGGGGAATTTGGCCCACAGTTAACTCCTATCTCCTGCCATCTCACTGACTGTTGGCAATGCTGCTTCGCCCTCAGTTGCTGCTTATGTCTGTGAAAATGCTAAAGAGAGATTGGAAGCAGGATTGTGTGTTGATAATTATTTTTCCTGGATTGATGATCATATTGAAGAGGAAGGAGCTAGGAGTGAGTTGCTAAGTGACAGAAAAAGAGCAAGTGGAAGTTTCTTAGAAGTAGAGCAGGAAATGAGAGAGCAGGAAGTGAGAAGGTAGGAGAATTGAAGCGAAGCCTTGCTGGAGAAGGATGGTTCAGAGAGAACTAATTATAGTATGTTTATATTGATGACAATTTAAGCATTTGAAGCACAGCCTTATGACATTTTATTTGGATAACTTGGGCTTACAACAACTTGGCTCTGAATCTAGGAAAAGGAATAATAACTTAGCAAACAAATTCAACTGTAATAAATCTGGGAGAAGAATGATGGCGTCAGTGAGTGGTTCACATATGCTTATAGTAGAGACTAGTGAGATGCATTTAACACCCGGCCTATTTCCTTTCTTATATAAGGAACTCCTTACTCCATGGGGACAGAATAGTTTGGCACAGCACCGTTCTGTCACTCTGCTAGGTCATATTCTCTTGAAGACATTAAATGACAGTGCTCACCAACATCTAAATGATAAGTAGAAAGTCAACACATATTTACCGAGTACCTGATTGTACGTAACATACAAAGATCTGAAAGATACATGTTATGGCATTATCCATGGAATGTTGTTGGAAAGACCGAAACACAAAGACGGCAAATACATGGTATATGTATGCCCTTGCCCCTGCTTGTCCTTGAAGCAGATACGGTAAAACAGTCATAATGCATGGTCTCACTGAGCTAGGATGCTGCCTCAGCAAACCTCTCAAAACAGCATTCCATGCAACACTCGCTGATCACTCAGAATTGCCCCAAGAAGAGAAACCTATGTCCTATCCTTGCCCCCACTATCATGAGTAGAACACCAGTCTAATGTAGTGAATTCTTGCATAATAGACTATAGGGCTTAACGACGAATTCAGAGGACATGGCGATTACTCCGGGCCGTAGTGACATGGTCTTGAGCTACATGTCAGAAGATGGGTGTGACTGAGGTTGGCATAGGAAAAGGAGTGATGACAACATGGACAAAGGCACAGTGGTGGCTGAGCAGGCCCAACAGCCACCAAAAGCAGGTAAATATTGAGGAATAGCTTCCTAATTCACAATCATCTGACCAGGGACTAAGGGGTCCAGCCTTGGGGTGCTGAGAGAGGCAATAGCTGACTGCCTAGCAACCATTGCTAAACTCTATAAACCAAGGATGAGCTGGAGAAGAGGACAGGGGCCAGGAAATGTAGTCAGTTTTCAAAGCAGAGCTCATGTCACAAACCCAGAGGAGTGTTAGGAGCACTGAATAGAAATGTGAGCTTCCAAAAAGAGTATATGGAAAGCTTCAAAGTGCGGAATCTTCAGTGGAAAACATGCTGAGAAGTGTAAGAGGTTACGGGAAAATTAAAATGCCTTGTGGCTTTCCATCATAGGGTAGAATAAGCAGCTGAGGGTCAGGTGAAAAGCATTTCCTGCTGTCTTTAGAAGGTAGCTTGTTTTCATTTCCACTGAAGGCAAAATAGAAGGGGATATCTTGCAGCAAGACATATTTAGGAATGACATCAGAGGCACTTTTTTAAGAGATGGGGTCTTGCTGTGCCACCCAGGCTGGAGTGCAGTGGTGTGATCATGGCTCACCGCAGCCCCGAACTCTTAGACTCAAGGATCCCCCCATCTCAGTCTCCCAAGCAGCCAGGATTACAGGTATGCACCACGGTGCTTGGCTCAGAAGCACTTTATAAGAGAGTTGTTGGAAACTGGTCCAGATCAGCAAGAATGATATGACATCTTATTCACAAGGTGTCTTCAAAAAAGAGAAATGTCCACAGATTTGGGCTGTGTTACATACATTTCCACCTGGAGCCAGAGAATAAACTAAATAGCCCCTGAATACCCATTTCAAGCAGGAGGCTAAGGCTGTGAACAGCACGCAATCCTAGACTAGTTAAGCACGGCAGCATGTCCGAGGAGCTCCTTCTGTCCACTCCAGGATGTCTTACACTCTGTCCCTCCTGCTATAACCACACCACCACTCATATAACCCAACAAGAACAGAATGTAATCAGCTCACTGGTGTTGGGTACCTCCTAAACAATTTCATATTACAGGCATTGCCATTCCCCAGTGTGAGTCAAGTTCTTTGACTGGTGTCAGATCTAAACATTTTAGGCAGAATTATATTTAGCAAAGCCTTTGTACCCTGATGTTCCCAGCAGAAGATATCAATGAGGAATGTAATAGCTAGAGCTCAAATTCCTGAAATTCTATCACTGATTTTCATTAAATCATCTTAAACAAATAATGTCTACTTTCTTGGGCTTTTATTTTCATTCTTTAAAGTGTGTATAAGGCCAAATATCTACTTAATTACCAAAACAGAATATTTTGGGAAGAAAGAGACTGTAGCCTTAACGATCCAAGAAGCAAACCAGATACATCTCTTACTGGCCTAGCATTACGCACGAGGAAAAAAAAAAAAGCAAAAAGCATAAGACAGAATATTAGTGGTCAGGCTACTCAAAGTCTGTGCATATTGTCTAAGTGTGGAAGACAGGTGCCCCCAGCAAATTTAAGGTGGAGACAGAAACCAGGAGCAGCAGGAGAACCACAGAAAATATAGTCAAAAATATTTTGGCGTGAAACAATTGCACTCGAGAAAGAAATGATTGTAAAATGATAGGGATTCTCATTCTCTAGGAAGACACTCAAGGGCCTGGGGTGCTATATTTCTCCACAAACTCGGATTGCTTTCTTTCCATAGCAACGGACATGAAAGCCTGCCTTTTATAGGATGGAAAGACCAAGGGGTGTGTATGTATAGAGATGGTGCAATCCAGTTGACCTGGCAAGATTCCTGAATAGTGTTAGAGGAAAGAGGGACAAAAGCCTAGGAATTAGCTGAGAAATCCTTTCCACCATTGTGGTATAGAAAAGGACACGTTTTCAAAAAGAATGTAAGAAAGAAGTAGGAGATACAAGAATGAGGTTAAAATGTTGATCTTGAAGATTCAAGAAATTCATAGACATCCAGTGTGTTGTGCTTAAACTTACACTGACTACCTAGCACCATTCAGATGAAGTGAATGAGCACATGGTCAGCCCAAAAGATCAACCTGTTTATCTTCCACCTTGGGTTGGAAGTTGGGTCTTGGTACTGCCCCCAAGGCCCCCCAGACTTATTTCCTTTGAGCTGGGAGGTAAAATTCCTTCTCCCATGTCCACCTTTCCTTCCACCCTAGCCTCTTACCAACCCCCTACTATAGAAGCTGTCCAAAGCTCCAAATAATGCCATCTGTGAGTCCCTCTTTAATCCATTCATGTTAGACGTCAAGAAATTCCAGCCATTCTTCTGATAGCTACGCACAATTTATGGGGGGTGTTTCTCTCAGCCTCTTCCTCCACGGAAGGGTTTATCCTGTTGCTGCTGTTTGGGTCTGGGAACAAATTCTCTGAGGGCTGGGTAGGAGCATGCCTGGCATCTGGGGCAGTCCTCGTATTCAAGCTTCCTCTGATGTTCATTTTTCTCTTCTAGCCTTCTCTCTTTAAAGGCATGAAGCTCCTTGCGGACCACTGACTGTGTTTGGAAGTTAATCTCTGAGTTTACAGTGGCCCTGACATTCTAGGGGTAAAATACAAAAGAAACGAAAGACAGCAGTGAGGATTAAGGGGCTTCAAAGCCACTTTCCTATTTCTGGGAACAAAATTGCCACAAACTTGGTGACTTAAAACAGTAGAAACTTTTTCTGTCTGTTTGGGGAGGTCAGACGTCTAAAATCTGGCAGGGTTGAGCTCCCTCCAGGTGCTCTGGGGAGACTCTTTCCTTGCCTCTCTGGCTTTGGCAGCTGCCCCAGCCTTCCTGGCTTGTGACGGCATCATCCAGTCTTTGCTCCAGTCTTCGCATCGCCTTCTCTTCCACGTGTTTGTCTTCTCTGAGTATCTATCTTGCAAGTGTACATGAGATTGCACTGAGGGCTTACCTAGATAATCCAGACTAGCGTCTTTCTTTCAAGTTCTGTAACTTTTGGGGGGAAATAAACATTCTGAACTTAAATCACATCTGCAAAACCCTTTTTCCGAGTAGGTAACATTCACAGATTCCAGGAATTGGATGCAGATATTTTTTAGGGGGAGGAAAGGGCCATTTTTTCAGCCCACACAGTGGGGAAAAAAACTAATATTAATTTTGTATGGCACGCAGTGTCTCATATTAATTCTACAGCAGTCTGTCAATGAAGTATTCTTATTCACGTTCGGTAGATAAGGAACTTTAAACCCAGGGAAACTTGCTCAGGATCACTAAACTGATAAGCAGAGGACTTGGGTTCTGACTCCCCAGTCACTGTATTCGACAGGCCACGACAACTTAGTGGACTTCATGCTGTTTCTAACTGTGTACCGGCGAGTAAACCACCTCACTTCCAGGGCTCCGTTTGCCCACAGGATGATGAGGTGGCCATCTCAGTGTCCTTTTCATCCTTATGATTCTGGTACCAAGGGACCCCTAATGATCCAATGAAATGATAGTATGATTTGCATAGTGTTACTGTTGGATAGAAAAATTGTTTTTGACCTTGTCACCAAGAAATACTTCGTAGAAAAGACGAAGCTTCTTGGCCATAGGTTCTATCTTGTTTGTGCCCTACTTAGATCCTCCAGCAAGCTCCAAAGTTATTCACTCAGTCAATCATTTTTTTCATCACATATTTATTAAGCATATTTGATTTCCCAGAAAATTTAATGGACATTAAGAAAACAATGAAGTCTGGAAAACCCAGACATGGTTCCTGATGGAATTTAAAATGATCAGGCTGAAGAAATCACCCTATTGTCTCTGCAGCAGCATGAATTAGTTAATCCTAGAAACTTTTAGAGTGGCAGTTCTCGAGCTTTATCTTGCATCAAAATTATCTGGAGAAGCCAGGTACAGTGGCTTATGCCTGCAGTCCCAGCACTTTGGAAGGCTGAGGATCACCTGAGGTCAGGAGTTCAAGACCAACCTGGTCCCAAACCAGTAGTGAAACTCTGTCTCTACTAAAAATACAAAATTAGCCAAGCATGGTGGTGCATGTCTGTAATCCCATCTACTGAGGAAACTGAGGCAGAATAATCACTTGAACCTGGGAGGTTGCAGTGAGCCGAGATCACATCACTGCATTCCAGCCTGGATAACAAAACAAGATACCATTTCAAAAAAAAAATTATCTGGAGGGCTCGTCATAACACAGAGTTACTCAATGGGTCTTGGATGGGGCCTGAGAATTCTCATTGCTAACAAGGTCCTGGCTGATTCTAATGATGCTGCTCCAAGACCACACTTTGAGAATCGCAGCACTTCCCAGCTGGAGGACCTTGGACCTGTAGCTACTATGGCATTTTATGAGAAATAAATATAGCCTATTGGCTGAATAAATAAAATTAAAACCACCATTATGTGGGTTTGTTTAAATATTTTGATGTTAAAAAGAAATCTTCACTCTTAAAAAATTTCTTCACCCTTGAACAAAAGCCAGAAAGTCAATCAGGTTTTATCTCTTTTGCCAACACTAATTCTATTGGCAGAGGTTTCTGTAGTGCTGTGCTGAGAATGATTCAAATCCTGCATCTTGGCCTAGTAGGAAAGAGAGCTATAATGCATTGGAAATATTTGTCTAGATGAAGGAGACAGAGTGAAAGTAACTGTATCGTGTATTTACCATTTTTAATTTAAATACTGAAGCTATTACAGTTTAGACTTATATCCTCTCCTCTTCTAACTCCACACCCTTTGGGAGCCATCTCATTCCACCCATGGCTTTAAGGATCATCTGTATGCTGATAGTGCCTTTCATACCTCCTGCCCAGCTCCCCGCTCTGACTCCCAGAGCTATTTTTTCCAACTGTCTTCTTGACATCTCCACTTAGATACTGCATATGCGTCTCATAGTCAACTTTCACACGTTCAACAGTGAATTGTTGATTTTCCTCCTCAAACTGCTCTATTCTCATCTTAATAAATGGTATCATCAACTATCCTTTTATTTTGGAAAAAGTTTGATTTCTCTGTCTTGCTCTCGTGTCATATCCAATTCCTACCCAAATTCTATTGATTCGACATCCAGGAAATGGCTTCAGTGCCTGTACTTCTTCTCATATTCATGCTCACTCATGGTCACCGTCATCTCTCACCTATATTGTGCCAGCAGCTCCACTTCCATTTCTCCTTCCCTGTAATGCAAAGTGGAAGTGATTTCCAGCACCTTACAACACTCAGCTGCTTCCTATTTTGCTCAGGGTAAAATCCCAACATTAATACCTTGTCCCACAAAGTCTTGCACAATCCAGCCCCAGACTGTCCCTCCAACCTCAGGTCTACCGTAGTGTTCCAGCTACACCGGTCTTTCCTCTCTTTCTCAAACGTCTCAAGTGCTTCCCCACCTCAGGCCTTCCATTCCCCCTGCTTCTGCCTGGAATATGCCATCCCCACTCTGCAAAGATGCACCTACCTCCTGGTCCCAATTTAGAAGACCACTTCCTCAAGGGGACCTTCCTTGATCTTCTCAATTTAAATCAGGACTTGCAAATACTCCCATATGGGATTTTTCACTCCACTTTACCTAGCTTGTAATTTTTTTTTTTTTTGTATCTGTGTTTCTATCTGTGGACTAGACTGTTAGCTTCCTGAGGGCAAGGAATATATCCCTATGGTCTCACCACTGTTCCCCAGCATCTGGTTCAATGCTCATAGGTGCTCAATTAATACTTGTTAAATAAAGAAATGAGTAAAAGCATAAAACGTAGAAAGATTTTGCTGTTCATTTCAGGCTACCCTCTCTTATATCTGTCTGTCCAATTTCTCCAGTTCTCTGCATCCTCCCTTGTAGAGTCTGGGCTTTCCACAGATGATGGAATGTTTGTCTGATGCTGAGCAAAGAAGGTTAATGACAAGCTGGTGAGAGTTTCTATTTGTAACAGCTCCTTTGTCTGAGTTCCCAGCCCGGGAACTCTAAACCATCCAGCCACCCCCCAGGCCTCAGGAGACAGTTCTTCAGGTGGTGTTAGTGAGCTCTGTGGTGTCACAGCAAGATCCTTGTCTTTCACTCCTACCATGACGTGCATTTTGTGAGAAGGAGGCTTGCTTGAGGCACAAGATTTGGGACTGTCTCCACCTGCTAAGTCAGTTTTGGTTTTGCACAGAGAAAGTTTCTTTAACTTGCTAGGCATTTTCAGCATCATCCACAGTTTGATTCCAGATTCCACAGCTAAGCCTTGAGAGTAAAGTGCCTCTTATTTTGAAGACCAGTATTGAAGAAAGAGCAGATGGGATGTGGTAAGGGGCAGGGTCATGAAGGGGGATAGGGAGGCAGGCGGCAGAGCTGGAAAAGAAAGAGGTGTGACCAGGACCTTCCCTATACTGGATGGAGAGATGAGCTGCGGCCCAGTGACCCATGGTGAAGCCAGCTTCATGTTCTTCCCCTTCCCAGGTCTCTCAGCAAGGAAGCCCTCTAGGCCTCAGTGCTTGCAGCAATATGATCTTGAGTCAGTGCTCCAGTTCTGGAAATTCTCTTCGTTGACAGGGCATGTAGAAGAGATGGGACACACAGGCAAGAAGCTCAGGCATTAGGCCTAAAATCTTACCTATCAACTCTTCCTTTTTTCTCATTTTTTTTTTTAAATCTCCAAAGGCATCAGTGACTGAAGAAGTTAAACTTCCTAGAGAAAATTGAAAATTAAAAAATGTCTACAATCCTGCTGTTTCTTCCTTTGTGGGAAATGTTTTATCCAGGTCAGCAAAATGCCTAGAGTCCAGGTGTGCTATGGGCTGAACATTTGCATCCCCCCAAAATCTATATGCCGAAACCTCAACCCCAAGTGTAGCTGTATTTGGAAATAGGGCATCTAAGAAAGTAATTAAGGTTAAATAAGGTCGAAAGGGTGGGGTCCTGACCCTATGGGATTAGTGTCTTATAAGAAGAGACACCAGAAATGGTTGTCTCTCTCTCTCTCTCTCACCCCAGTTACTCACCAAAGAAAGGCCACGAGAAGGCACAATGAGAAGACAGCCATCTGTAAAGAAGAGAACCCTTACCAGGAACTGATCCCGCTTGCTGGTTCCCTAATCTTGGACTTCCAGCCTCTAGAACTCTTGTTTAAGCCACCCAGTCTCTAGTACTGTGTTATGGAAGCTGAAGTAGAAAATACAAAGAGCCCAGATCTCTTCCTCTACCCTTCCTTGCAAAGCTCACCTGTTAGTTCCAGTGTAACAAACTGATTCCTACGGATCTAATGATAGGAAACAAATTTCAGTGCCCGCTCAGAGACATGGCAGGAAATAAGGCTTTTGACACCCAGCCAATGAAACAACCTAGCAACCACTTACTTGTCCTTCCATTTCTTTACGGCATTGACTGGTATTCAGGCTGACTTGAATCACCAAATAAGGAGAGAGAATGGAAGAAGAGACAATGGGAAATGAAAGGCAGTAGACAGGTTTTGAAAATGCTCACTTTTATGCATGTATTATGGGCCTATACTTTGCTGCTAGTAGGGAAACAAAAATGAGTTAGATGTTTCCTCTGCCCCAAGCCCAACATTTAAAGAAATCAAGCCTAGTGAAAGTTAAAAAATACTAAGTCATTGTCATATTTTATTTTTTTCTATTATCTAAGAAACTGGACTTACAACAAATCTGATTTTATAATGTTCATATTTAAAAATTATTTTTGTTCAATTTTTTTTAAGTGTTCAGGGACAAAACGGGGTGGATTTCCTTAAAAAATACTACTTGGCAAAAAACCAAAATTAGCTAATAAGAAATCTTCAGAATTCTGAATAGAGCATGCTATATATGTACAATAATATACATGGGCTGAGGGAATAGTTGTGAGAGCTCAGCCACTAGGGAAATGGATTTCTGATTGGGAGGACATCATTCTAGGATTTAGACTCTGGAAGTCAGTCTATTTTGGAGATTTTATCTCTTCCTTTTTTCCTTTTTTCTTTCTTTCTTTTCCTTCCTTCCTATTATCCTCTCCTTTCTCTCCCTTTCTTCTTATTTTTTGAACATTTAAAATAGAAAATCCTAGAATGATTTTCTTTTATGAGTGACTTGGCCCAGTTCTGCAAAAGAAATAAAATACAGATATATTAGCTTCTTGGAAGTAGCAAGAGAAATAAAATAGTGCTGCTAACTAGGGTAATCAGAGCAAGGATGTGTGACACCTAGAGGAGAGGGAAGAAGGCTGGAAAGCAGCCTCTCTCTTCATAATCTTCTACTCCAAGGCACTCCCAAGGCCTGGGGAGAGAGTGAAGTCTACTCCAGTGCTCCAGGGAAGCTGCTTCCTGACTCAGGTTCAGTGTTGCATGAAGGTAACTTTGTTTCTGATCCCTTGTTAAGAAGCCATGAGACAGAAAGATAGTGCCATGAGGCAGAAAGATACTTGGATGTAACCAGATGTTTGCATTTCTTTACATATTGTGATTTACTGCAACTTGGTGTAAATATTTTATGCAATTATTAATAACCAAAGATGAACTGCCATTTATGCTTTATGTTAACAAAAACATTACTGTTTGTAGGAATAGCATGAGGAGCTGGGTCTTGTATGTGTGAATCTGAGAAGCCCTTAAGAGTTGAGATACTTTAGTCCTATCTCTAAGCATCACCACAAAATGCGATTGAGCTTGGTAGGAAATCATTGTCCTTAATAAGGAAGGCAAGATCTGTCTCTTGAGCTCAGATTGGTGACTATGACGTGATAAACTCACTGCCAGGCAGGGAGGGGATGGCCTCCAGACACAGGGCCTGAAAGAGTTAACTATATCCCCACATGCCCCTCCCTTGCTTCCCTAGCTCAGGGATCTTACTGGATAGGACTGGGCTTGTCAGGAGAACAAGACCTTGCAGTTCAACTAGGTACTTGGACTTCCTGCACAGAAAAAGTTAAGAAGAATTGCAGGAATGAGGAAACCTGAAAATTCTTTGAAGAAGAAAAGAACAAAACAAAACAAAGCAAGGTTTGTACTAGTTCATTAGATGCCTACATACGTGTTTGCTAGAGATACAGGGGATTTGAGGGCATAGGGAAAGGCAAACAGAAAATGAAAATAATGCCAGTGGGCCAGGCATATTGTCACACACACTTCCAGGGCACTTGAAGAGGGAAACGTCTGGGGACTCGGGGGCCTGGGAGGCACTGAGAGCAGCAGCCTCCACCGGACCCTTATAGGTGTTCTGTGTCTCAGGAGATGTTTCCTCTGGGGCCCTCAGGAGAAACTTCCAGTTTTTTTCTGGAAACCTGAGGCACAACCCTGAGAAGGGAAGGAACGGTGGAGGTGGCAGAACACGATTGCTCTCTGTTCAGAAGCGTGTGTGCCCCCAGGCACAGGTGGATCTACATTAGCCTCCTTGGACACAAAATAACATTTCTCCAGATTGGATGAATGCAGGGTCAAAAGATTGAACACTCAGCATTCACACATTGCTCATTCATCCAGTACCTGTGAGCCACAGCTCCAAGTCTGTGGTCAGTCTCCAATACCTGATCCCTTGACCCATGGGACTTCCCTTACAACACAAAAATTAAAAGATAAAATGAAGAATTTTGAGCTGGTGGCTGTAGAGTATTAAACCCCAAGGCTTTGAGCAAGGGGCTTTGTGTGATGTTCTGGTATTCTGCAATAAGTCTTTCTAAAAATGTTATAATGTTTAAGTAAACTTAGTTTTTGCTATTTGTATACAAAACTCTAAGTAATACAGAAATTAGAAACAGACTGTGCTATCCAGAACATAGGTAAACTGGGGAATTAGGCCCAGTCGGGACAAAAATCAATAAAAATATTAAATAGTGATAATATACCAATTCAAGGCTTGTAGCACTGTAACAATGAATTGAAATACTGCCTCTGGTTACTTAGAATGAGGTGCTCATTGCAGCAAGGTTTTGGGAGATTGAGTGTCCACTGCTTTGCTAAAGCATAAATGACGGGAGGAAATCAAGGAAGACGCAGGGGAATGGCTGCTTCTGGGTAGCATAAGGAAAGACGATGGTCAGATCCAATTCCTGCATTCTCTGCTCAAGGCACATAAGGAAGCTCAAGCACTTTCTGTGACCTTGTTAAAAGAGTCTCTTATGTCTTGCAGGCACAGGGCTCCGATAAAAACAATTTCACAGTTTGATCCTATGGGCTGCCAATTTACAACAGTTGAATTCACAACCTCATGAGGTGTCGTATGTGAGAGTGAGGGCATGGTTAGAGTGACTGGGAAGCTGAGAATTGGATCAGGCTGTATAGGAGTGCTAACAGCATTTGGAGCCATTTCTGTTACCGTCAGCAGAGGCAGACTTTCCTCCTCCCATGCTTGATGAGTCTGTTAAGCTTTGCCCGAAAGCCCTATGACTCCTTTGATAAGTCAATTCTCCTCATGTCTCATCCCAATTACCCACAATTCTCTCCTGACCTATAGCTATAAACAGATCCCAGCATACTCCAAAGAGCGAATAAACAAATCAAAGCCAGAAGTCTTACACACCCTTCCTAATTTGCATTAGGTATGTCTGAATACTATGCAAAAGAATAGCTTCTGAGTATCTTAGATTAGAAGAAAATAATATATTTTTAAGATTAAGATGGATTTATTAATATAGGCTCATCATCTATTCTGGATTCAATATGCAGGACTTAACAGCTGAGCTTGATTCCAATTATGTTTTGGGTTGATATATTGGGATCTGGACTAAATGGTGCCTCAAAGTAAAGTAAAGTTTATATGCCAAAAATTCTCTGGTCTACTGCAGAAATAAAGAATCTGAATAATTTGAGAGATGAAAATGGTGGAGTAGATTTATTACTGTGTGATGTCTATGAGTTTCTTAATTCTATAATCTAAAACCAGTCCATTCACCAAGACATTAATCAGTCCATCAGTGAGGAGAAGGCCAGAATCTTTAATCAAATCTTTAGAGGCTGTTTTCTTTAGCTGGGGTACTGATGAGACACATTGCTATGGAAGTGTGCTTCCCAACTTCAGTGGATTTGGGAAGATCTCAGCATGGAAAAAGTCAAATAGTAGCTCTTTATCATCACATGGATAATGTTGGTGATCACCAAGGAAGATGTGGTTATCACAATAGATAGCATGGCCTGCATAGTTATCAGAATGGTCTCAACCACAGGGATTTTAAGTGTCAGCTAACTCATCATGATGTCACCTGGGCCAATAGAGCTAGGTAGCCCATCTGAGTACAACTGGATTTCAGTAACTTACAAATAGCAGCTCTGTGGACAGAGGCTGGGCTTGGACTCCACAATAGAAGTCATGATCCGTTACTCAAGTTCCAGACATGAAACAGTTGAATGACACAGAGCCTCTTAAATGAAGAAGTTGATTGCCCTTAATTAAGGACCTTATAATAATACTATATAATATATACTATGAGTCTTCTTCTTAGCCTTCACCAAAGAAGGCTGCATCCATGAAGCAGTGTAAGTGTCCAGGGAAAGGTAGATACCCAGATGTGTGGCTAATTTGTCTCCATGCCTAAATCAAATTACTTCCTGCAAGGCTGCTACTGGAACTGCTTGGGCCCTGGGAATGGTCCATGGGGTTCCTCAGTGCCCTCCCTCAGTCTCTACCATGGCCTTAACAGAGCCACACAGATTTACTCTCACCCTTAGTAATGGCCCCCATGAGATGACATCCCCATCACAAGACAAGGGAACAAGTTAGTCTCTCTCTCTCGAATCCTTGAATCTGCAGCAAAGTCTCCTTAAAGTAACAACAAAAAGGAAAGCAGAGGGAGACTTGCTGCCTGTGATGCCTCCCAGATCCCTTCCTTGCATCTCTAGAGAGCCTTAAAGCAATCTTCTTTCAGATTACCAAATTAGATTTATAGCATCTTGTCATAGGAGCACTGGTCCCAAAATCCCTTGGAATATTAGAAATTGTGTGATGACTACCAGTTATGGTCACCAGTAATATTTTCAATGTGGGTCACCTGTCAGTAGACAGAGACAGATAAGAGTGTATCTACTGATTGGACCCAGTTGACAGTTCTGAAATAAAAGATGACTGATAATTAAAACAAATATTTAAGATAAACCTTCCTTATGTTAAAATATAGTGACAGGCCTGGTGTGGTGGCTCATGCTTGTAATCCCAGCAGTTTGGGATGCCAAGGTGGGCGGATCACCTGAGCTCAGGAGTTCTAGACCAGCCTGGTCAACACGGTGAAACCCTGGATCTACTAAAAATACAAAATTAGCCAGGTGAGGTGGCACATGCCTGTAATGCCAGCTACTCAGGAGGCTGAGGCAGGAGAATTGCTTGAACCAGGGAGGTGGAGGTTGCAGTGAGCTGAGATGGTGCTACTGCACTCCAGCCTGGGCAACAAAGTGAGACTCCATCTCAAAAAAAAAAAAAAAAAAAAAATAGTGGCAGACTGGGCCCCAGCTGGAATATACAGGCTTGCATATGGATTTCTCATTCATAACTAAAGATCCAGCCAAACAATAGCAATCATAATAAACTAAGGAGAACTTGGGTTAAACAAATCATTACAGTTGACAATAGACGTGTAAACATGACCCTAATTAACAGATCTATAATCTCTCTTCCAAGTTTCTTGCCATTAGCCATGCTTCTAATTAAACTGAGTGTGGGAGCAGCATTCCATCTCCTGAGGGGCTGGTGCAGCAGCATTCTGAATTCCTGACCACCCCAGGCTTGACTTTGCAACCTCTGTTTCGTTATCTATTGAAACTCAAATAAGACTTCACTTGTTAACAAGACTCTCCTCTAAAACATCTCTAGCCTTTGATCAATCTTTCTTTTTATTCTGCAGGAATCTAAAGAAGTTGGAATGGAAAGCAAAAGAACATTGCCATATGTTTACCAGGTGGCCCCACCATGGGCCACACAGACCAAGAGAGTAAGCAGGTCCTTGTTCTCAAAGAGCTCACAAATTAATATCCTTTCCCCCTCCCCAAGACATAGTCTTGCTCTGTCACCCAGGCTAGAGTGCAGTGATGCAATCTTGGCACACTGCAACCTTTGCCTCCCGGATTTAAGCAATTCTCCTGCCTCAGACTCCCAAGTACCTGGGATTACAGGCACAAGCCACCACACCCAGCTATTTTTGTTTCTTTGTTTTTACTTTTTTTAATGGAGATGGGGTTTTACCATGTAAGCCAGGCTGGTCTCGCACTCCTGACCTCATGATCTGCCCAGCTCAGCCCCCCAAAGTACTGGGATTACAGGTGTGAGCCTCTATGCCCAGCCTGAATATGCTTAAAATAGGAATGAAACAGAAACAGTATGTTCCTGTACCTCAGAATGACAAAGGAAACCAGGCATCTTTGCAGGTTACTAAGTCCATCCCCCCATCTCACAGTACATTCTCTGCTGAAAGGGCTACAGACAGACACCTTCTGTTTGAGGTTCACCCTAATTGAAGTCCATCTCTGGACTTTCAACCTGCAGTTCTTGCGCTTTTTCAGGCTCCATGAACCGTGTGTGATCAAAACACGCTAAGGAATTAGTGGTTTTCTCACATGCACTCCTTGACATCTGTTCTTTAGCCTGCCAGCCATATTTGATGCTAAGGGAGAAAGAGAGAGCTGCCTCCCAAACAGAACTCTTTGCCATACATCTATCTTGTAGTGTTGACAGTCCTTCTTGCAGTGTGGTGCGGGGGCAATGATATCTCTGTAAAAATTCTCACTAGAATCCAATGATTTATTTAGCTAACAGCTAAGTTAATTATGTCAGTTTGACAATTTCAAGAGGGAAGGAAAAACACACATGGGCTGGATGAGGAGATTGGCATGTAATATTTTATACCAGGACATGATTAGGAAACCCAATGATTTCTTGGTACAAATCTCTAAGCAATCAAGCATTCCCCTATAATCATGACCATCACTAAGTTTTAAAAGAAATCTATTTTTTTTTCCCACAACTGAAAAGGGTGAAATAAGGCAAAACACCAAGCAAAAAAATAAGCGTTCAGTTTTCAAATAATGGAATATTTCCTCTGGAAGGAGAAGGGAATCTGGGGACCTGGATTCTGGTTTCTGCTCTACTTCTTAGTGACTCTCTCTTCACCTTAGCTTTCTCAGCTGTACAGCAAAAGACCGGCCAAGTAGGCATCTCAGAGCCCTTACAGATCTGATAGCATGCCGGGATGCTGTAAGATCATGGATGTTTCATTTTCAGTACTCTTGCGACAAGAAGTGGAGTCAGGTGACCACTGGGACGAAGCAGACATCACAGGTTCTCTGCCTCAGAGCCAAAGCCACACTTCCCACCCTGGTCAGGGAAGGTCTTCCTTGTCTCTTATAGCATTAATCTCAACACCTCCATGCCATTCAAAGGCTCCACTATTTCATTTTCCTTACACAAAATTCTTACTGATTTCTTTCTCCCATAAGCCTTGAAGCTAAGTACAGATTTATTCATCCTTTCTATGCATATTTTTTAGCACCTGCTATAGGAAAGGCACTGTTTCCAGTACTAGGGATACAGAGCAAACAAAACAATCTCTGCTGTCATGGAGATACCTGCTGGAGCTTTGATAGCTTTCTGCATGAGAAATGGGCCAGGTATGATTCTCAAGTTAGGGATGGGGAAAGGAGGAACCATGGGCGGACAATTTTAGCACTCTGGAGGTGCAAGACAAAAAAGTCTGCAAACAGACTAGAATAGAATGGCTTATAAAAGGACATCGTGAGCTGGGAGTTTTGGCTCACACCTGTAATCCCAGCACTTTGGGACGCTGAAGCGGGCAGATCACTTGAGGCCAGGGGTTTGAGACCAGCCTGATCAACATGACAAAACTTTGTCTCTACTGAAAAATACAAAAATTAGCCAGGTGGCACACACCAGTAGGTGGAGGTTGCAGTGAGCCGAGATGCCACCACTGCTCTCCAGCCTGGGGGAACAGAGTGAGACTCTGTGTCAAAAAAAAAAAAAAAAAAAAAAAAGGACATTGTGTGACATTGTGACAGAACAGAGCTTGCAGAACACCTTATTTTCTTCGGCAATTGACAACACTAAGAATAACTAACAAGTAACATTTACAGGACACTCTAGGATGGAGAAATCTCTTCTACAAATTTTTCTATCATTTTCTTTAACAAAAACCTTTCAAGGTATCATTAATGTTGTCTTTAATCAATGAAGTTGATGAATTACTCAGAAGGTTTTACATGACCAGCCTGAGATAATTATTAAATGGCAGTGCAGAGACTGACTCTGGTGTTGACTTCAAATCTCATACTCTTTCCATCATGATAAAGCTGCTCTGCACATTTCCTATTCCATTTTCGTTTGTGAAAGACGGTTTTAGTGAACTTAAGCTTGCCAAAACCTCATTCTGACTACAAATCATGGAGCCTCCCCCATGAACTTACCAACTGCTCCCAGAGTTACTTCTTAAATCTTGTTTTAGCCATTAAATTTTGGTCTGATAAATAAGGCAGTCATTTTAACTATGTAAGCGGAACTAAAATAGGGGGAAAATGACTAACCCCTCGCTACATTTTGCTTGTCAACGGGGAAAGAACAATTCAGGACTGGATTTAGATGTATGTCCATGGTTTAGGGATGAGGAGTTTTGGGAATCGTCTCTGGGTTCATAAAAGATGCCTCATTTCACTTCCACTGAGAGAATGGAAGAAGATGAAGTGTTGAGCTTGAAGCACAAAGAATTTAAATGAAAGGCATAACAGAACTTCAAAACAGCGAGTGACATGGTTCACTGGAATAGAAGCATGCTTCAGACAAATGTGGATTCCGTTTCTCATGTGATTCTCCTAGGAGGCTTACGGTGGAGGTTAGGAAATGGAAGGTAATGACTGAAATGATTTCAGAAGGTTCCATCCAGTCTTCGTTGTGTAGTTTCAGCTGGTACAGTAGAAAGTAACGGACAAAGATGCAGGTGATCTGGGTTTGCCGGGGCTCTGCCACTATCTAGTTAAGCACCCTCAGACAGAACATTTAACTCCTCTGAGCCTTAGTTTTGTTACTTTAATCATAAAAGGGGACTAATGGATCTTTGTCTAACATCCCTGACAGATGATAATGAAAAGCCCTTGAGATAACCTTTACTGTATGTAAGTTAATGAGAGCAAATTTCCTTTTTTTTTTTTTTTTTTTTTGAGACGGAGTTTCACTCTTCTTACCCAGGCTGGAGTGCAATGGCGCAATCTCGACTCACCGCAACCTCCGCCTCCTGGGTTCAGGCAATTCTCCTGCCTCAGCCTCCTGAGTAGCTGGGATTACAGGCACGCGCCACCATGCCCAGCTAATTTTTTTTTTGTATCTTTAGTAGAGATGGGGTTTCACGATGCTGACAAGGATGGTCTCGATCTCTTGACCTCGTAATCCACCCGCCTCGGCCTCCCAAAGTGCTGGGATTACAGGCGTGAGCCACCAAACTTCTTTTCTTTATTTTTATTACTATGATATCCCAGGAGTGTGCCTGGAAATATGTACTGGACCTGGTACATAGCAGGCACTCAATAAGTGTTTGATGAATAAATGTCTTCACCAAATACATCTATTATATACAACTGACGTATTTGGTAAATAGATGTATTCACCAAATACATCTATGTATACAACTGACAAAAATACTTTGCAATATATAAAGAATGAACATGAAAAGTATCGCAGGTATATCAACTGTCTGTGGTGGCTATTCCAGTGTGTGACCCATTACCTCTTTCACCTTCATGCCACCCCATGCACATCCCTATGAGTCAGGGTGAGCTCAGAAGGGACAAACCAACCATGTTGATTTCTATCAAATTAAATCAAGCTAGTGACTACAGGAAGCACATCATGATATGAGGTGGAAATTGAGGTTACAGAGGCTATTACTGGCTTCTCTTTTGGACCTTTCTACTTTCCTTGGGTCTTGTTGAAGGGAGTAGAGAGAACCTACCCATTGTTTTCTCTGAACTCAGCAGGGACGTAGGCATGCAGACCAGGAGTCTCAAAGTCCATCTCTTTCATAAAAGCCTTTCTTACAGATTATCTGTAATTCCTTGACAGGGCAGTGAGTTGCTGTCCCAACTGACTGCAGGCAGTTATGATCAGAAAATTGAATCGGCACATGCCCCTGTGTAATCAAAAGAAGCTGGTACCCGTCTCTCAACTTGATATTAACTTAGCATTTTTCCGGATAACCTCCCTGCCCCATCACAGAGTTGCCTCTCAAATATAAATGTCAAGTAAGGCAGCAGAAATTAATTTTATATGCTTTATAGGCACTAGGTAATAACCAGAAGGATAATAATAGAGAATAGAATTATAAAAGAATTGGAACGAGTATGCTTTATAGACCCTGGAACATTGCCCAGAGCAGTAGAGAAAGTGGGAGAAGAAAACACTGGTGATTGGGGTCAGTAGTCAGCTTTCTTTTCAGCATGAGTGGTTTTTAGAACAACCGGAACTTTCCCTTTTAAAGACAGCACACAGGCTTTTTATTCCTAAGCCTACCTCCAAGACACCAGGATGCTCAAGCCTTCTGATGTACAGGTACCCAGTTGCTGGTGGTAGCAACAGATTTTGTTCTGGCAATTGTAGAGTTCTCTATATGAGGAATAAGGATGGGAGCATCTAACTGGTATTCTGCCTGCGTTGAACATTTTAGCATGTGGTTAAAGGGGTTGCTCTGAAATTACATCACCTACCTCTGAATTCCACTTTTGCTATTTACTGACTACAACCTTGGGCAGCTTACTTAACTTCCATGCATCTTAGTTTTCACATCTATAAACTACAAATAATCCTAGCACCCATTTCATAGAGTGATTGAAAGGATTCAACCAGTTTGACTCACATAAAGCATGTAGAAAATTTTCTGGCATAAATACTCAGCTAACATGGGTCGTACAAATTATACCATCAATTAAAAATGTATGCAAATTGTATGCAATTTGAACTTTCTAACTTTAGATCAGGGATGGTTAAGTTTCCCAAGTTTTTCTTTCTCCATTAGTGTTGAAAGAGTTTAATGCTTCTGTGATTCTATGCCCCATCCCTACTTTTAGACCTCAACTTCCTTCCATAAGAGGTAGAGTTGGAAAGGTACTCTGAGACTGAAAGTTCTGAGTCTGTGTACCAACTCAGCCAGTGACTAGCTGGATGACTCTAGGGTAAGGTCACGTTCCCTCTTGCAGTCTCATGTTTTTCATTTTCAAAGGAGAAGCTTGGACCCGTTGACTCCTAGAGATGCTTCTAGTCCCAACATTCAAGAAATCTACTACTCTCATGGAAGCTCAGGGACCCTTATACCTAAATCCTTAGGTGACTTAGTTTGGCTTCTACTTTATGCTGAATACCGGAGATACATCACCAATTCTCATTTCCCAAGTCCATTTTCACCATACTCTGCCTCCCACTCCTCCTACTCCTCCTCTGTCACTTAGCAACTTGGGGTCCCAGCATGAGTAAGTGTGAGGAACTGGAATTTCCAGAGTCCAACTAGCCTGCGAACTTCCCCTTTTACTTCCCCAGGCCACCTTCACATTTCCTGCAGCTTCTCAAGGTACCTGGTCTTTTTACTTTCAGAAAATCTTGTCAACTGAAGACGCTCTACGGAATGAGCAGTCACATGTGAATGGGTCTGTCTCATATAGTCATAGAACTATCATCTTCCCTGCAGTTTATCATTAAGTCAGCTGGAATTTGAAATCCTAATATGTCAGGATTTATATGAAATTGTGATATGATATAATTCCTAACTTAGGACACTGATGTAGAGGAGTAATACATGACCAGGACAATTCCCCAAGGGTCTAAAACCAGAAATGCCATTTGACCAAGCAATCTCATTTGACCCAGCAATCCCATTACTGGATATACACCGAAAGGATCATAAATCATTCTACTATAAAGACACATGCACACGTATGTTTATTGCAGCACTATTCACAATAGCAAAGACTTGGAACCAACCCAAATGCCCATCGATGATAGACTGGATAAAGAAAATTTGGCACATATACATCATGGAATACCATGCAGCCATAAAAAAGGATGAGTTCATGTCTTTGCAGGGACATAGATGAAGCTGGAAATCATCATATTCAGCAAACTAACACAGGAACAGAAAACCAAACACCACATGTTCTCACTCATAGGTGGGAGTTGAACAATGAGAACACATGGACGCAGGAAGGGGAGCATCACACACTGGAGCCTGTTGCAGGGTGGGGGAGCTAGGGGAGGGATAGCATTAGGACAAATACCTAATGTAGATGACAGGTTGATGGGTGCAGCAAACTACCATGGCACGTGTATACCTATGTAACAAATCTGCACATTCTGCACATGTATCCCAGAACTTTAAGTATATTTAAAAAAAAAAAAACAGAATGAATTATAGAAGGTCCTCAAATAATGTCATTTCATTTAGCATTGTTTAGCTATAAATTTTTGAGAAAAAAATCTGGTTTTATTATGCATAATTTTTCTTATTGTTGCAGTTTCTAAGAACCTACTGAAGACATTAAAAGAGAATTTACTGCCCTTCATGTTTGTATTACTTTTACCACTCATTCGTAATTTATTTACACATTGTGTCTATGAAATCTATATATGTGAGGATCCGTTTTACTGGTCCTCAAGTCTGACTTAGATTAAAATTGACGAGGGAGCTTACAAGTGTGACACCTGGGTCTCATTACCAGAGATTCTGATTTACTTAGACCTGTGCGGGTATGAGGATATTAAAAAGCATCAGAGAGAGTTCAGATGGTGAAGTTCCCAAATGGATTAAGCTCAAAAATGTAAATTACAAAAGAGTTTCTTGTACCACCATGAAATGTGATTTCTTCAAATATCTTCTTCAAATGCACTGCCTTCCACACTGTACCAATTGTCATTATGCTGGGTTATTTTCACCACTTAGAATTTTCATTTTATCTTACTGCAACTGTCGATTTATATACATATGGATTTTTATCATATTTCCTTCTTGAGCGTACATAAAAAGAAAGGTAGGGAAGAACAACATGGTAACAACAATCCTAAACTTCCCGTTCAGAGACCGATTCTTTAAAAATTGCATTATTTTTACTTTCTAATAAAGAAATTGTGGTAACGTGGTGTATGTGTATATACAATGAGATAAGATTCAACAGTAAAACAAATGGCACCTTGTCATTTGCAACAACTTCGATGGGACTGTAGGTCATTAAGTTAAGTGAAATAGGGAACCATTATGTTAAGTGAAATAGAGAAGGCACAGAAAAGCAAATATTGCATGTCCTCATTCATATGTAGGTGCTGAAAAGTTAATCTCATGAAGGCAGAGAGTAGAATGGTGGCTACCAGAGTGTGGGAAAAATGGGGAGGGGGATGAAGAGAAGTTGGCATATGGGTCAAAAGTCCATGCAGAAGAATTAAGCTGGAGTATTTATCAGTATAGTAGAGACATTTTAGTTAACAATAATATGGAATATTTCAAAATAGCAAGGAGATAAGATTTGTGTTGTTCTCATTATGGCAGTTTTTAATGTATAATATTGGTTCCAATCTCATTCTTCTGTACTCATCTTTTGCCAGGTTGGGACTCTCGAAACCACATTCTATTTCCCATGCAGGTATTTGTTGTTGTTTTTGTTTGTTTGTTTTTGAGACAGAGTCTCAGTCTATTGCTCAAGCTGGAGTGCAGTGGCATGATCTTGGCTCACCGCAACCTCTGCTGCCCAAGTTTAAGTAATTCTCCTGCCTCAGCCTCTCAAGTAGCTGGGATAACAGGCACAGGCCACCACACCCAGCTAATTTTTGTATTTTTGTAGAAATGGGTTTTAACCATGTTGGCCAGGCTGGTCTCAAACTCCTGACCTCAAGTCATCCATCTACCTTGGCCTCCCAAAGTGTTGGGATCTCAGGTGTGAGCCACCGCACCTGGCCCATGTAGTTTTCTTATTGTATAATTCCGCTACTGATCACTAAGGTTCATCACATTGAAAGTTCAATATACTTTATCAACACCTTCACTCCCTGAAGCCTCAGAGTTTAGAGGCTGCCTTCAGTTACTGTTTCTGTTGCTACATTGTCTTGCAGTAACAACTGAACCAACCCCCTGTATTAAATTCTCTTCATTAAAATAACTAGATTGACTTCCTGAACTTTGATTTGGGAACAAAGTTATGTTGTAGTCATCTATAATTGGAATATTTTTAAATGTACTCAAGAAGTAAAGCTGATTTTAAAATATAATATGTGTGTGTGTGTGTGTCTATGTGTGTGTGTGTGTGTATATATATATACACATATATATGGCCATGAAGTGGTCCACCAGTGCTCTTTCCTATTGGCATTTGTGTGTCTATTTGATTGTGTCTGGTTCCCCTACCAAACTATAAGTTCCGTGAAGATGGGAACTATACTTTTACTTACGTAACATTGAACAGAATGCCTGATACACAAGTGGCTGTCAGTAAGTATTTCTGAATAAATTATTGAATGTATAGGTATATACATTCAATATAGTATATTGAGTATATTGAGTATACAATATAGTATATTGAGTATAGGTTAGTCTATTAGGTTAGTCATTTAGAACTTAAAATCATATGGAGTTCCTGTCTTGGGAATGAGATGGGGGAGGAAATTCCACCAGGGGTGAGTGGGACTACAGTTGTACAGGAGATATAAAATGGCCAAGATCTTCTTGTCCCTCATTCAGAAGAGTCCTGTTATGCTACAGGAAGCTCTTGACTTGACCACATGCACATCACATCATCTATACCCTCTAAAAAGGGACCTCAGGGAACTCTCAGTCCAAATGTCTCTGGGAACTGATGCCAGGGAAGGTCATTGATACTTTTAAGAGCCAAATTTTGGTTAGATCACAGAGAGTATAACAGCCAAAATAAGATGTAAAAAGAGCACACATATGAAAAGAACAATTCACCATGACAAAGCGAGGCTTATCCCAGGAGTGAAATATTCAAAAGCAATTAGTATAATCCATTACATTAAAATCTAAAGAATAAAAACACAAGACAGTGTCAAGTGATGCAGAAAAAGCATTTGTAGAAATCCGATATTCATTCATAATATAAACTCTCAGCAATTTAAGAATAGAAGGGAACTTCTTCTCTGATAAATGATATCTACAAAAAGCCTACAGCTAACATTATGGACAATGTTGAAAGACAAAATTCTTCTCCTCTAAGACCAGGAACAAGGCAAGGGCATACATTCTCATCACTCCTATTCAACATTATACTAGAATTCTTAGTCAATGCAGTGAAGTAAGAAAAAGAAATAGAAGTTATCCAGATTAGAAGGAAAGAAAGGTATTCTTCTTTGCAGATGATGTGAATGTCTATGTAGAAAATGCTAAGGAATCTACAAAAAATTCCTACAACTGACAGTTGAACTTAGCAAAGTCACAAGACATGAAGTTAAGACAGAAAAATCATTCATATTTCTAGATACTAGCACTGAACAACTGAAAGCTGAAATTTTAAAGAAATAATCTTGCTTATAACAGCTCTGAAAGTAAAACACTTAGGCATAACCGTAACAAAATGCATGGGACCTGCATGCTGCAAAATGCTGATGGACTAAATAGAAGAAGCCTTCGACAAACAGAAAGACATACTCGAATAGTAAAGATGACAATCCCAGTCAGAATCCCAGCAGGCTTTTTTTTTTTTTTATAAAAAGAAACTTCCATGCTAAGGTAATGGAACCAGAATATGAAAAACAACTTTGAAAAAGAGGAACCAAGTGAAAGGACTCACACTCCTGATTTCAAGACTTATTATAAAGCTATGGTAATCAAGACAATTAGCTATTTATGGTAAGATAGACAAATTGATCAATGAAATGGAGTAGAAAGTTTAGAAATAGACCCACGCTAATATGACCACTGTTTTTTGACCAAGTTGCAAAGGTAATTCAGTGGAGAAAGGAAAGTATTTTTAACAAACCATGCTGGAACAATTGCATATGCATATACAAAAAATGAACTTTGATCCATGCCTCACACCACATACAAGAATCAGCTCAAAATTGGTCATAGACCTAAAGCTAAACTTAAGAATTAAAAATATTCTAGAAGAAAGCATAGGCTAAAACCTCTGTGATTTCAGGTGAGGCATGAATTTCTTAGATAAACAGATGACCCCTAAAGTAAACCACTGAGAAATTGAACTTGATCACAATTAAGTACTTTTGCTCTTTAAAAGACACTTAAAAGAATGAAAAGACAAACTGGGAGAAATACTTACAAATAGCATATCTGATAAAGAACTTGTATTCAGAATACACAGAGAGCTCTCCAAATTCAATAATAAGAAAAACACAATTTAAAACTGAGCAAAAGATTGGAATAGACACTTTACCATAGGTATAGATGGATGGCCAATAAGCACATGAAAAGATGTTCAGCATCATTAGCCATTAGGGAAATGCAAATTAAAAACACAAGATATCACTACTTACCTATTAGAATGGCTCAGTTAAAAATACTGACAGTGCTAGTACTGGTGAGGACACTTTGCTGGTGGGAACACAAAATGTCATACCCAATCTGGAAAACACCTTGGCAGTTTCTTAGAAAATTACCCATATGCTGATCACATGACTCATATGGATTCTACTCCTTGGTGTTCAGCCAAGAGAAATAAAAATTACATTCACTCAAAAAACCATACATGAATATTTATAGCAGCTCGATTCATAATAACCCCAAATTGGAAACAACCCAAGAAGTCTTTCAACAGATGAACGGACACATACGTTGTGGTAAATACATACAATGAATGCTACTTAATAATAGTACAACCGCTATGGAAAACAGTATGGAAATTCCTTAAAGAACTAAAAGTAGATCTACCATTCAATCCAGCAATCCCACTACTGGGTATCTACCTGGTAATGGCTAATACTGAGTGTCAACTTGATTGGATTGAAGGATGCAAAGTATCGTTCCTGGGTGTGTCTGTGAGGGTGTTGCCAAAGGAGATTAACATTTGAGTCAGTGGGCTGGGAGAGGCAGACTCACTCTCAATGTGGGTGGGCACCATCTACTCAGCTGCCAGTGCAGCTAGAATAAAGCAGGCAGGAGAAGGCAGAATAGCGGACTTGCTGAGTCTTCCAGCCTCCATCTTTCTCCCGTGCTGGTTGCTTCCTGCCCTCAAACATCAGACCCCAAGTTCTTCAGCTTTTGGATTCTTGGACTTACACCAGTGTTTTGCCAGGGGCTCTTGGACCTTTGGCCACAGACTGAGGACTGCACTGTCAGCTTTCCTACTTTTGAGGTTTTGGGACTCAGACTGACTTCCTTGCTCCTCAGCTTGTAGACAGCCTAAGGTGGCACTTCAACCTGTGATCGTGTGAGACAATTCTTCTAATAAACTCCCCTTCGTACGTACATATATCCTATTAGTTCTATTTCTTCAGAGAGTCCTGACTAGTACACTACCCAAAGGAAAAGAAGTCATTATATGAAAAAGGCACCTGCACACACATGTTTATAGCAGCCCAATTAGCAATTGCAAAGACACGAACCAACCTAACTCTATATTGATCAATGAGTGGATTTAAAAAATGTGGTATATATCATGGAACACTACTCAGCCATAAAAAGGAAGAAAATAATGTCTTTTGCAACTTGGTTGGAGCTGGAGGCCATTACTCTAAGTAAAATAACCCAGGAGTGGAAACCCAAATACTGTGTGTTCTTACTTATAAGTGGGAACTAAGCTATAATGCCACAAAAACATATAGAGCCATATAAAGGACATTGGGAACTTGGCGGGGAGGTTGGGGGAAGGGTGAGAGTTAAAAGACTACACATTGGATAAGTGTACACTGCTTGGGTGAGGGGTGCACTAAAATCTCAGAATTCACCACTGAAGAACTTATCTGTGTAACCAAAAACCACCCCAAAACGATTGAAATTAAAGATAGTAATAAAATAACATAGTAATAAGCTATTGCTGCAACAGCTCAGGTGAATCTCAAAGACATAATGCTGAATGAAAGAAGCTGGCTTCAGAAGACTATATGCTGTATAAATTCATTCATATGACATCCTCAAAAAGATAAAACTGTAGAAGCAGAGAAAAGATCATTGGTTGCAGGGAGCTAGAAATATGGAGACAGTGTGACTACAAAGTGGGGAGCAGCATGAAGGAGTTCTTTGGGGTTATGGAACTGTACTCTATTTGATTAGTGGTGGTTACATGATCCTATATATATGTTAAAACTCGCAGAACTGTAAAACCCCAAAAGTCAATTCTGCTATATTTTAATTTTTAAAGAAAGGGACAAAGAGCTATTCTGGGAGAAATGAAGACATGAAAGGATAGCCCAAGAGGGTCCAATAGAGAAGCAGAGGCAAAGTTTTCCTTGGCTCTTGGTTACGGGCTGCCTGCAGAATAGGAGTCTTGGGCATTTTTCAGCATCAACTTGCAGAAACGATGCCTTTCGACCCTGCCCTTGTTGCTTCTCTGAGTCCAGGTTCCCAGCCCCCATGTCAATGGACCCTTCATAATGGGGAGAGCATCACAGCAAGATGTAGGCCTGGGGCTTTCCCCATGACCAGGTTCTCATTAACTGCCATCTCACCATCAACCAGCGACAGCACTGTCCCTCTTGCCCAAGCTCCTCCCTCCCCTGCACTCTAGATGCCCTTTAAATGGCACCTGCTCAAACCAGCAATGGTCTCTCATCCACTCACTTCCAAAATATTTACAGAGTGCCTGTTGGGTGCCAGGCTCCACCAGGGTCTCTGCTGCCAGGCCAAAGCCCACGGTGGCATATTCTGGAGAGTCCGGCTGTTGGAGCAGCTGTCCTCTCAAGAGCCAGCACTGGCATGTCCTGTCCCAGAGGACCCAGGCTGTTATCTCATTTCCCATCTTTGCAGATGTTAAATGTTTCCAACACTTCACCCCTTTCTCAGATGAGGATTTAAACATAGCCAGGTGGACACACAGTATGGTATTATTTTTCTCTTGACTCAACAACCTCCGTCGGCACTTGCTTCCTTGATTCCCTGACCTTATTCAGTTGGTCCTTTCAGTGTGACAACTTTTCTCAGCTTAGTGGCAGAAAAAATCTTTCTCGTCCCATTTCCAGAGGTGCAATAGGAGGTTGGCAAGAGTGGGTCTTAAACAACCACAGTGACGCCTGCAAAGTCACTCACAGCTTGGCAATAGAACTGGGTTTGGAGTTTATACCACAAGAGCTCCAGTGCATTTCCATCGTCAAACAACCTGGAAAGCTGAAGACTGTACAGCCTGAAGAATTTGTCCAAAAAAGCCAGACGGAAATGGAGGAAGCTCTCTCTCAAGTATCTGCATAAGCAACATAGGGCAGAAACACTTTCAAAACTATCATGTCCTAGGGGCAAGAGATGTTTTTGATAGAAGTTGTGATGACAGCAGTTCACAACAGCGTCACATTCAGGGAACTGTTCCAGCATGCCAGAGGTTGGGAGGCTTTTAACGCCCATCATTCATCCTCACACACGCCAGCTAAGTGGAAGCAATGGGAAGGAGCTGACAAACCACAAAGACCAGGAAATGCGGAGTGAATGCTGCTCGGAAGAACAGTGGAAGGTAAATGCGTATCAGAACGTAATATGGGAGTGCAGACTGGTCTTAGGATGCTTGAAAGCTGTTCTAATAACTTCCCAGCACACGCAGAGGAGACCAGCCCGCAGGTGCCAGGAGTGGGAAGGGAAGGAAATGCCCACCCCTGTGCACTTGCCCGGTGCACACTGCAAATGTGCCGTCCCTGGTGCGTTGTGCAGCGAGACTGGCCTGACGCTAAACTTAGGTCAGAGCTGTGCTGAGTGAGAACACCAGTTCCAACCCTCAACGTGACACTTTCTTAAATACGTGAGGGATTAACAACAATAACTGGTAATCGAATAGAACAATTATAACAATATACTGCAATACAAGTTTTGTGATTGTGATCCCTATCTTATTGTACTGTGCTCATTTATTTTCAAACTTCAGTGGACCTCATGCAACTGAAACTGCAGAAAGTAGAAACCACGGAAAAGTGATATTATGGCACGTCTCTTGACCTTGGCAGTCCCAAGTGGTGGGGAGCGCACTTGACAGATCCTGGCAGGCCGACCTCAGTGCAAGTCCCAGCTCTAACTAACTGAGTGACTGAGTAAGCCGTCTGCTCTCTAAGGTTCTGCCACAGATGCAGCTGTGTGCCCTCCAGGTGCCCAGCTAGATGTGAGAAGAGCACAGCAAAATTTCCCAGCAGACAGCCCCCTCTCTACAGCCCTTAACTCTCAAATCTTGCACCTCTGGACATCAGGGCACAAAAACTCTGGTAAGTCCCCAGATACTGAGGACCTGAGTCCTCTGATGCCTTTGGTGAGACCATGTTCTTGGACCACTGTGGGCACACGGCATTCTGAAGACACTTGTTCTCCAGTGCACAGGCCAACCTCTTCCCATCCCCCCTTCCCCAGTGAATCCGAATGGCAGAGACTAAGGCAATTCTCCGGATCCCTGAATCTGCTCTTCCTTGAAGGCTGCTGGAGAGGGTTGTAGAGCCAAAGGGAAGAAATCTTAGGGAGATGCTGCCCCCTTCTGGGAAACATGCAGAAGTGAAACCCCAAAGAGCAGAAATTTCCTACAGGTTCTCAAATTTCTCCTTGCTGTGGGGGAGACGCGCTGCCCCGTGTTCTGGGGATAACCAAACACATTATATGCTAGATTGCTAGATGCAATTGCCTGAAAGAAGAAACGTGGACTAGATTCATCATCAACTTACCATTGAGACCTTCCTTCAAAGACAGGAAAAGTCCCTGAGAGGGAGGGACAGGATTTAAGAGGCTATTGCTGCCATCCCCTGCCACTGAGCAAGAACTGAAGCATGGCTCAGTCTCCTAGTACCCTTACCATCAAAAAGAAACTCTCCTTCTGTCTAATAAATCCCTTTCCTGCTACAAGTTCAAGTTCACGCTTCCCTTGGGTCAGGATTAAATGGGTGAACAAACCAAATATGAGCACCTATTATTGCTTAGCTCAGGAACGCAAGCCACAGCCTTGTCCTTGGGGAGCTCACAGTAGAGTCAGAGGGACAGAAAGGCAGTCAAAGAAAAACTATATGTAACATGCATGAATGTGCCTGGGTGTTACAGGAGTGGTTGGGAACACAGGCCAGATTGGGGTGCATCAGGGTCCTGAAGGTGTCCTCATGCAGAAGACACCTTAACTCAGTCTTAGAGAACGCATAGGACTTAAGGAGTGATGTTCAAGAAGGAAAGCAATAAAAATGTGAGACTGTGTATAGCTGGACGTGCATGTGGTGAGGAAAAACATTCATTGTTCCTTCTTTCTGTCTTGTTTTCTCCCCTGTGGGGATGAGAAAGCAATGGGCCACTTCAGCTTGAGTTTGATGGCATGCCATCAAAAGCAGCCATCGGACTGTCAGAGTTTACATACAACCTTCTGGCCATAAATAGCACCCTGCATGCACTTACACACCCCCTCTGAAAATAGCATTGGCTGTTCTCACAGTGGTTTGAACTGAGAGTTTATATTTAGTTTACTCTCTCCCATCTATTTATATTTCTTTTGTTTACATAAATATCCCTCTCAATTTATTGCTGTCATGTCTGGGCACCTGACATCAATAAAAGAACGCATAGCAACTTCATTCCATATGAACTGGGCAGCTAAATCCATCTCCCCCCTTATCCCTGATCTGTTCTCAAATGCACATCTTAGAATTCCACAATCTCGGGCTTGAAAAGAGACTTGAGAGGCTTTTTTATTCCTCCTCCCCTCCCTCTAGCTGGATTCCCTGGCACCGGACTGTTTAAATTTCACAGACCTCCCAAAAAGGGAGCTGTACTCCACCCCCTTGGTCCAAATTTGGCATTTTGCAGCCTGTAGACTCGTTCTACTGGACAGCCCGGGAACAGTTCGCTCTGCTCAAAAGGCCCTCCACGAGCTTACAGGCTGTTTCCCTGCAGCCAATTTCTTTTCCCAACCAACACTCCCACTTTATTTCCATGCAACTCTCAGCTCTTACTTTTATCAATCTTTTTTGCCATTTTCAGGAACTCTCCTCAGAACCTCCCGTCAGATTCTGCATTTTCCTTAAGCTTGAGGGTTCAGCATCTGAGTGAGACTCTGGATTTAGTTGGAGGCCATGGGAGAGGGTGGTTGAGTCCCTGGGGCAACACCCAGACCCAAGCATGATGTTCTAGTGCCACCTTAGGGTATCATAAAATGCACACGAATCTCTGTGGACTCCAGACCTTTCTCTACCCTGCTCCTGGAACAGTAGAAAGAACAGAGACTTTGGAGTCAAACGGTTCTAGAGGCACCTGTTAAGTTGCAGAGTTGTAGAGTCTTGGGCAAGTGCATAAGCCTCTCTGAGCCTCAGTCTCCTCATCTGTAAAATGGAGACAGGAACACCTTTCCATGCTGTGAGAAAATATGAGGAATAGAAAGAGCAGGTGTCCAACTGTTATGAAATGTCTAATATCCCCTCTTCTCTTTTCTCATGAGAAGTCCAGCGTCCCTCTCTTGACATTTTTTAAATCCCCCTTCCAATGAGGACTTCCTAGAGCTTCTGTAGAGTCTAAGGAAGCCTGAGTCTGTTTTTTAATATGAGAGTCAGTGTTCCTGGACAGGAGCAAGCCATTTTTAATATAGACCACAGCCTGGTGTTCCTGGAAAGAGATTGAATTGCTGCATAGTCTTGGTGGTTATTTGGACAGCCTGCCTGGGCAACCAAAGAGCAGAATCCTATTCTGCGGTGCACAGCATCCTAAAGTGAATGGACACACTCTCCATCTCTAATGAGGCCTGAGCAGGAGGCATAGGAGAAGATGCAGCAGGGAGGTGGAGACTGAGGCACCCAAAGGCGAACAGCCAGGTGGGGGAGGGGGCAGACCACCTGGAAGAGGCAGGACCGGCAGACACCTCATTCTCATGCACGTTGTCTCTCTTCCATTCCTGGCTCCAATCTCATCCTCTTCAGTCTCTCACCAAACATACAGCCAGTCTGGTATTTATTCCAGGTAATCTTGCCTTTTATTGCAATCTCAAGCCAAAGCAGGAAAGAACAGAATAAAAAACTCAGAGGAAAAACAAAATTCTAAATTGTATCCAAGTTAAAAGCTCTTCTTCAGCACACACGCTGGACCATATAAATCACCTGAGAAAAGGTGGCCACTTCAGGAGCCTGCTCTTTAAAATCCTCCTCCCAGTCAGGGTCAGCACTCTGGCTTCCAGGAGCCGGGTGGGGACAAAAGCCCCAGGTCCCCCAGAAAGGCAGTGGCTGAGGCAGACAATCCCCAAGGGAAGCAAAGGACTCTCTGCTGGACCGAAGCCACACACTCCGAGAGATCATCTCTGAAGAATCCAGTTTTTTCTAGGAAAGGGGGCTGACCACACCAGCTTCTGCATCCCAGTCTTGCCCAGGCTGAGAAATTGGTCAAGTCCTCCCTTTCTCTTTCATTCAGTAACAATTTGTAAAGTTTCTACAGTGACTAGGCACTGACCCAAGCACTTGTCATCCATCAATGAACTCAGCAGGGAAAAGTCCTATGATCATGAGGTTTGCATTAGCTTTCCTGATCCATGGCTAATGATCATCCCTGACGTTAACGTGGTGCTTTGTTCCTGGTGAATGTCTTTAGATGCACTCTCTCATTTGAATTTCATGGCGGCCTTTGCTCTGCAGATCCTACAGCCACCATTGGTGGATAAGAACGGAGAGGCACACACAGAGAGCAAACGCAGAGTGATTCAGAGGTGGAGTCAGAACAGGAATTCAGGGCTCCTGACTCTCCCCATAGGGCTCTGTCCTCTCTCTCTCTCTCTCTGCTCCTGCCTTGATGCTGATGAAATTCAAGTCAGCCACTTCTGTGCTGGGACCATTCCTCCAGGAAGCCTGCCCAGACTGCTTCTCCACATTGATCTCTCCATGCTTGAATTACTGTAACCCTTAGGCAAGAGCCATGTTAGTTGCTCAACACTGTTTTAAGCATCATACTTCCTTCATACTTCCTTGGTTAGAGTGTAAACTCCTGGGTGACAGAGACAGCATAGACAAACTCTGGATCATTTAGCAGCACCTCCTGATGAGGGTGCAGCACCTCCTTTATGATGTCCCAAGACCCTGATGTCCTCGGTTCTCAGGACCACTGTGTAGGATTTGGAGCCTCAGAACATGACCTTGGGCTGCAGGTGGCCTCATTAGTTTATTTTGGTGAACTTTGCAAATCACTTTGTATGTGTCCCATTATATGGAAAAAAAAAAAAGCCAGGGAGCTCTGCTTATATCCAGTAGCAGAGTACTGGACACCTGGTTGGTGGTTCATAGATATCTGACAATGTATTGAATGCTGAAAAGATGAGCGTCACATTATTTCAAGCTGGGAAGGAAGGATGAAGTATCTCATTATTGCAAATGAGGGCTGAGACCCAGAGAAGTGAATGATTTGTTGAGGGCCCTGCAGTGCATAGGTATCAGAGCCAGGCCAGGGCCCTGGCTTCTTAGTCTGTTTCCATGCCCCAAGCTCACTTTATTATTTAAATGGATAGGTTATAAGAATCCAATGAGCCACAATTCCAAAACGGGGCCAAGTGTGAGGAAAGAGATCTTTTTACATCCTTGCTTCAGCCCTTGGGAAAGTTGAAGACTGTGTGTTAGGTTCAGGCTGTAATCTTGACTCAGATTCCAGGGAAATGGCTCCAGGTTTGCCAGCAAGTCAGCAGATCAGAGAGAGGGATGGGGCAGGGAGAGATAGCCCACGAGCAGCTGAGGTCAGAGACCAGGACTTTGTCAACAGTCCCAGATGGCCAGAGTCTCAGAGGACTGCTGAGGCCACATGACAGAAGTCTCCATTCTCATGTGAGGCTGCATCTCTGAGGGTGTGGGGAACACCTGCAAGCCAGATGCACTGGTTGGAGGTTGAATTTTGTCGGTACTAGGTTCAGTGCACATCTCATCCCCCACCCTTGCCCACTGTATAAGTGAATACAATTTTGTCAGACAGGAAGAGAAGGGAAGCTGAGCAGAAACATTTGGCATGCAATGCACCACACAAGATGCTGAGACAATATGGGGCCTATCAGTGACTAACTCCCTACAGCACTCTGTCCGGGCTGTTGGTTAGAAAAAACAGGAGCATTTATGGGAAGAGATTGTGAGACACCCAGGAACCACAAGTTTGAGTCTTGGCTCTCTGGCTATAGGACATTTTGAAGTTACATATCATCTCGGAGCTCAGTTTTCTCATCTATCAAGACACAAGAAGCTTGGCTAGCTAGTACCTGTACTGTTTTTTTGGTTTTTTTTTTTAATATTTCTAACATTCCAGTTAATTATTCTCTCTTGATGTCTTCAGATACTAGCAAGATAGCCGCTAATAGTTCATGTTGGTATACTAGCTCTCTCTGTCTGCAGCAGGAAAGAATAGAGATCTACCAGGGTTAGAATACTTTTTAAAAAAAAATTGAAGTGCATAGTTCAATGGCTAGCATAATTTCTGGCATGTAGTAGAATTTCAGTAAATGTTTAGTGAGAGACCAAAGGAAAGAAGAAAGGAAGAGAGGGAAGGAAGGATGAAAGGGAAATAGAAAGGCAAGACCAATTGAAGCATACTGCTTTTTCCTCTATGTAAAAATTTTGATTTTTACCTAAGTAATGAAAATTAACATTTTGGCATGTCTTATTCCAGATATTATTCTAAGTGATTTAACCTATTATTTAATCTTTATAACTGAACTGTGAGAAACATGCTATACTCGTCCCCATCTTACAGATGAAGAAATGGAAGCACAGAGAAATTTACTAACTTGCTGAAAGTCACCTGGAGAGGAGGATGATTAGGGCCGAGAAACCAAAAGACAAGGAGGCCAGAAAAGAGTCCAGCCCCAGGAAACCCATGCAAAATTTGCTCCACCTGGATCATGATTCTGTAAAGAGGAACCCTGGAGCCATGGGGTATGAACAGCGACAGTGTAATTTATTTATTTATTTACTTATTTACTTATTTATTTATTTATTTATTTGAGATGGAGTCTTGCTCTGGCACCAGGCTGGAGTACAGTGGAGTGAGCTTGGCTCACTGCAACCTCTGACTCCCTGGTTCAAGCGATTCTCCTGCATCAGCCTTCCGAGTAGCTGGGATTACAGGCACATGCCACCATGCCCAGCTACTTTTTGTATTTTTAGTAGAGACAGGGTTTCACCACGTTGGCCAGGATGGTGTTGATCTCCTGACCTGGTGATCCACCCTCCTTGGCCTCCTAAAGTGCTGGGATTACAGGCATGAGCCACCACGCCCAGCCCGACCATACAATTTAATGTGTGATCTTGGGCCAGTCATACTTCTTTGTGCCTCAGTTTCCTTGTCTGCTGTTATATTTTAGATAGTCTTTAAAGCACCTAACCCAGAGCCTGACAAATAACTAGCCTTGAATGATGTAACTTCACTTCTCCTTTGCTGTTTGTTTTCTAGAAACCTAACGTCAAATTACATTGTTCATGCTGAGATGGGGTGGAGAGACCCAAAGTGTGCAGTATCTCTAAAGTCATAGTTCCAAGAAAGATCTTCAAGCTGCCAGGTGGTAGTAGGCATGCAGGAAGTGGGGTGCTCATGAGCCAAGCCAGAGCTTATCACCTTAGGCCCAGCCTAAGGCCCATCCTCTACCCTCAGGCAGGAATTCAATTAAACCACAGAGAGCTCACCCTCATCAAAGATTTCCATAGGTGCAGCACTCCCCAAACTTCCTTGGCAATAAGTTCCTCCTCTTGTCTAACTGACATCCCTTCTGCTATAATTTTATCTTACTTCCTTTGCCCTGCCTCTAAGGGGAAAGGAGAACAGCTGGTCATCCCCACCCACACGCTGGCCCTTCCGATAAAGGATGCTAGTGCCAAAGCATGGGCTCCAAAGCCCTCACTTTCATCCTGTCGTAAAACTTGATCCGACCAAGTTGGGACCTTTGTGGTTCAGATGTCAGTTGAGTCAACTCAGTGGGTACCAGGCAGTCTGTGGGCAGCAGAAGATATTTCCTATGCCCTGGGAGTGGGCCTCATGGTCTTACTCTAGTGGCAGGTGGAGCAGCACCCACCTGTTCATTCCACAAGCCCTCTACCCAAGGTGCTAGTGAAGGGAAGGGGTTTCTAGTTGGGCCTACTGGGCAGAGCAGCGGGTGAGGGAGCAATGGGAAGGACGACCCTAAGTCTTCCCTAGAATAGTGTGGGTGTGGGTGTCCAATAAAGGAAATCTAAATAGTCCATGATTATGTGAAAAGTTATCAGCATCAACTGATGTCAAAGTGATCAAAGAATATAGCTTAATTCCAAAAGATGCCATTTCCCGCCTATGGGTACATTTGGTTTTTATTTTTTTAATGATAAGACCCAGTTTTACTGGAAATGTGGGGGCTAATTGCTCACATACACAACTGACAAAAGTATAGACTAGATTCAACCAAAGCCCTCAAAACACTCTAGGAAAAAAATTTTCATATAGTCTATGAAAATACTGACTATTATGGGTAAAAATTTACCCATACTCACTGCACATTTTTTAACAACTGCAAAAATATTTTGAAACAAATAAATATGTTCAGTGATAAGAATTTAGTTTAATAAATTACAGCTCATCACTGTTAAAGAATGTATGACCATTAGATATAAAGAATATAAAAACAAAAAAATCATCAGCATGTACTAAGTGAAAAAAATAGGCATTAAAATAACATATACAACAGTTCTTATCTGAAGAGAGGTATGGAAAAAGAGAGGTACAAACTAATGGCTTTGCCTCCATTGGAAAAGGTTCAGGGACAGCCACAATGTGTGCATCTGATTATGAATTTCAGATATATTTTAGTTTCATCTAGCCAAGCAAAGTTGTCCTTCTATAAATGTCTCCTGAAGTCGTTGATCAAAAAGTATTCCTATATGACCCAGCAATTCCAACAGGAATGAAAAAGTATGTCCCCACAAAGATCTGTACATGAATGTTCATAGCAGCGTTATTTAGATTAGCCAAAACCTGGAAACAACACAAATGTACATCAACAAATGAACAAAATGTGGTATTTTTACACAACAGAATGTAATTCACAATTAAAGGGAATAAAATATGAATACATGCTATAGCACAGATGAACTTCAAAAATGTGATCAGGAGAAGTGCCAGACACAAAACACTACCTATTGTAGACTTCCACTTACATCAAATATTCAGAATAGGCAAATCTATAGAGGTAGAAAGTAGATTAGTGATAGCTCAAGGCTAAGGGCAGTGGAAGTGACTGCAAAAGGGAAAGAGGTTTCTTTTGGGGGTGATGGGAAGTTCTAAGAGTAAATTGCAGTGATAACTGCACAGCTCTGTAAATACACTAAAAGCCATTAAATTATATACTTAAAACAAGTACATTTTATAATACATAAATTATACCTTGAAATAAAGCTTTGTGAAGTTCCTCTAGATGACTGTACTTAAGGAACACAGCCCACTGAATGTGTGTATTCAGTCATCAAATACTTTTCAGCTGCTCACAATTTGCCAAGTATTACTCCAAGAATTTGTGTGAAAGAAACAGAAATTATCAACTATATTTTAGTGATCTGCAAATCAACTAACGTCGATATTTATCAATAGACTCTTAAATATTTCTTATTAATCTTTCTAACCCTCAGATTTTGTACAGTTCCTGAGGTCTATTGCATAAAATAGACCCTGTCCAATATATGTTGTTGGATAAATCAATTAAATAGATACAAAGAGAGCCTGAAAATTGAGAGAGAGGAATAGAGAGAGGAATGGCTTTCCTGAGCTGATCCTAGGGGTGACATCCAGAGAGGAGAGCGAACAGAGAAAAATAATCCAAGGCAATGCAAAGAAGAATCTGATGTTCTTCTGGCTTCTCAGGACCCAGGAAGAGTCTTTTTGAAGCTTTGCTTGTTGGGGTTTAACAGGTGGTAAAGGCCAGGCGCGGTGGCTCATGCCTGTAATCCCAGCACTTTGGAAGGACAAGGCGGGTGGATCATAAGGTCAGGAGATTGAGACCATCCTGCCTAACACAGTGAAACCCAATCCTACTAAAAATACAAAACAAAACAAAACAAAACAAAACAAAAAAACCTGGCCTGTAGTCCCAGCTACTAGGGAGATTGACGCAGGAGAATTGCTTGAGACAGAGCGAGACTCTATCTTAAAAAAAAAAAAGGTGACAATGTGGGTAATGTGTGCAGCAGCCCCCTCAGGCCATGTTTTTCAAGATCTTGCCCAGTGTCTTGGTGGTGGTTCAAGCACAGAGACTGGGAGTTTCTAACGCTCAGAATGTCTGAGCTCCAAGCCCCACGCCATTACCAGAGCCCTGCCTTTCTTGAGGGATGTAGTGGGCAGCTCGGCTGAGCCTCTTCCCTGCTTCCACCTTTCATTGAGCTCAAGCGCCCTATTTGACACTGTCCAGCTGGTTGGAAAGGATGGTCAACATCAGGGTCTCTCCACCCCACCTTTCTCCTGGAGTGTCCCAGAGCTGTCTGTATCTCACTCCCTCTCCCCTGCCACACACACAGTAAACGAGGGCCTCTTGGAACTTCGCAACATATATGCAAAGCTGTGAGGTGGTCTATTCCCTTTGACCGAGTTATTTTACTTCTAAGGACAAATTTGAAGAAAACAAAGCTGTTGACAAAGATCTGTTCTTAAGGTTGTTGTGGTCATATTTATAACATTGGCAGTATTGAAACTTTGGAAGCCACCTAAAGTGAACAACGATGGGGAAATGGTTAATTCAGTTATAGTACAACCGCATGGTGGGATACTATGCAATCCTAACCATCCTTTTGCAAGTAAATCTATGAAGAGAGGGATTTGACCTTGACATACCATTAGTTAGTATGTCTGCACTTGTGTAGAGAAAAGAGTTGCTGTGCTTGTGCATGAACACCACAGGCGTTATCTCAGGTCGGGGGGATTCTGGCAGACATTTTGGCATAAACGCTTTGTGGAATTCTCCAATGTCTTTAAAATGAACCAAAGAAGAAATATTTTATAAATTAAAAAGGTAAAACAGAGGCCTGCCTATTCATGGCAAAAAGAACAGCAGCTTCTAAAAATTGCATCCTAAGTTGTCAGATAGGAATCTGTTCTACAAATCACCCTGTGAGATGTGGATTGCCCCACTCTGACTTCAGCTGAGGGCCCTAAACCACCACAGGATCAGACAACCTAAGACTTGCGCTCCTCTGTCGCTGATCACAGACAGACCTCAGCTACAAGGAAAAGGAAGAGGTGAGTCGCTTCTCTTGCACAAAATAGTAATACTTTAAATGTATTGAGATTTTCCTCTTGAAATTTGGAACTGATGTGTCATATCCCGATAAACATCATTCTTAATGTGATTTGTAATTGCCACGAGAACGGTCCAAGGTGAAGGAGACAGCTGTAGTGCTGGCCTCTCGCTCTGAGCCCCCAGCTCAGCCTGTGGAGGCAGAAGGCAGCTCAGGAGGTGAACCTCAATAAGTGAAGTCAGAGTATAGCTTCTTCCGGAATGTTAGTCCCAGAGGGCTTCTCAGAGGAGGTGGAATTTCTGAAATGAATTGAAAGTTGATGGGGTGAGATTGAAGTGACCTGGGAAAAAGCAAGGATCAGACCAAGCATCTGTCCAAAAGGAATAATACAAGTATCCCCTTAAAACTTCAACCCAAATTATCTTCTCCGACCTGAGGACTTTATAAAAGACCCATGTAGGTCAGCCTACAAAGGATAATTTTGGCATTATGTGCGTAGCTATGGGTAGTTGCCCACTTCAGAGAGGAATCTTGGCTAAATGTCCTGGGATTTATTCATATACTCTGCAGGACGCTAGGATAGTGGGGGGTGGGCAAGGAGTGTGATGAAGACGGAAGAAAGGCCCTCTGTGCATCACTATACATCACTTCCCCCAGCAAGGGTGGTGGTGATCGGAACCTGGTAACCTTGTACTAACAGGGTTCTTGGGGAACAAGCATCACGCATGTGTCCTCCAATCCATACAGAGCAAGTGGAGAGCCTTGGGGCAGAGAACAGTCTTTACTATGTTGTTTTCTGCTGTTTCTCCAGGGCCAAGTACAGTACCTGGCGTGGAACAGACTCAGTAACTATTTTGTGAATTAACGCAAGTGAGCTGATAGGCTGGAGGAGGTAGAATAATGTCACCCCACTTGATTGAGGGAACACCATGATTTGAAAGCTCCCTAAGACTCAAGGTGACTGAGAAAGCCCTGAGCACAGCCAGACTCAGTTCATTTCCTCTATCCTCACCAACAGCACTGTCAAAGGCAGAAGGAACTGGTTCTACTGGCTTCCAGTGACCGGAAAATCCAGGGAGGTGAGCACATTCCAGTCAACACGTTAAGCAGACCTGTGAGGAGAGGCTCAGCCCAAGTCCTGCATGCTCATGGCGGGAGAACACAGCCTGGTAGAAGAGCTGGGGAAGGAGTTCAAAGCCTCACTGACCCCAGATGGAGACATCTTCCATTTTTCCTTTCTGGAGGGAACCTGCCAGAAACCATAGACCTCTGGGGAAGGGGAGGGGTGGACTTCTCATTGCATGTCATAGCCCTGTCCTCTGAACTGGACTTGCCCTCCAGGAGGGGATTGTTGTGTATGTGTGTGTTGGGGAGTGGGTTTCAAGATCTTCTTAGAATGTGAGCACTGAATGTCTTCCCTGGGCTGGCAAAGGCACTCAGGAAGGGGTTTGAGTTTAGGGTCAGGATGATGGGAGAGGAAGTGTGAAATTATTTATCTGCATTTTCCTTTTTTTCATTTTGGTATCTCAAATCTAGCGGCAGCACCTCTTTTCACAGGATTACAAGTAGGTTGTCAGGAAAGCGAGGATGACTCTGCTCTTCTTCCTATCTCTGGAGACCCTCAGAGTGGGCAGAGAGAAAGGCAGCTACTTTCACATGGAAGAACGTGTCCCATCAAATCCTGATGGGATCCTTTTGTCTCCCCTCCTAAGACTCTGTGGCTTATAGAATGGACTGAGACACTGAATCAAAATGGAAGCTGCAGACATTTCAGCAAGATTCATTAATGTGAGGGACGGAGCTAAACTAGGTGCCGGGACTGAACGCATAGTATCTACTTGCAAAACCCACAGATGAATACGCACTCCCCACAAACACATTCTCTCTGTCTCTCTTTGTCTCTCTTCCTCTCTCGTACACACACTCACTTTTCAGCCTACTTCTTATTTTTGCATCACTGTTTCTTGGCCTTCAATATCCAGAATTCTTTTATCAAACTGCACCTGGCTAAGTAAGGAAATAGAGAAGCTACCTGAGTTTTTAAAAATATTATACACTTAAAAATTCTATCTATAGTTTTATTATTACAATACAATAGTAACATAGTCATTAGGTTGGATGCAATAGCTCACATCTGTAATCTCAAATTTGGAAGGCTAAGGCAGGAGGATTGCTTGAGTCCAGGAGTTCAAGACTAGCCTGGAAAACATAGGGAGACCCCATCTCTACAATTTTTTTTTTTTAATTTAGCTGGGCATGGTGATGCACACCTGTAGTCCCCAGCTATTCAGGTGGCTGAGGTGGGCAGATCATTTGAAGCTGGAAGAACAAGGCTGCAGGGAGTTGTGATTGAGCTACTGCACTCTAGCCTAGACAACAGAGGGAGAACCTGACTCTTAAAAAAGGAAAAAAGATGTAATTCTTACTGAAGAATGAAATAATAAGCAAGAAAATTTCACTATTGTCTTTCCAGAGCAACTGCTCTTACTCATATCAAGATATAGAACCTTCCAGACATTTTTCTATTCTTAATTTTTCCTACAGCAATTTAGATATAGATAGAGATAGAGACATAGATATATTGATATATATATTTTTTTTTAAATTTTTAAATGAGGTTATGCTCTTACAATATATATATATTTTTAATTTATTTAACTTATAAGGAAAAGCTTTTCAGGCCAACAGTACATGTCCACAAAAATTACACTAAATAACTCAAAAATATGCTAGTGGGACATTGGTATAATTAACCAATTCTCTACTGTTGGACATTTAGGATATATTCAAATCTATAAAAGGAATGTAATTAAAGCCAAATTTTTAGTCTATCAATTTACAATATACTTTTAGCAGTGAATTTACCCTTATAGTCACTCCATGTACCTGTTTTCTCAGTAAAGCTCATGTAAATGACCATTATAAACCAGACTTCTTGAAGAGTAGAGCCTTGTCCAAAGAAATGAGTTCAAGTTTGACGGGAGGGATGAAGCTGGAGTGTTGTACATGCGCTATTGATTGTTGTTAGGAGCAGAATCAGCTACTAAGGATGACAGCAGAATGTGAGGACAGAGAACAAGTATGATGGGTCCCTCAAAACCCCAGAGGCAGATCTTCCAAGAAGCTAATGAAGCCTAAGTTCAAGGACCCTTACTGCACTGTCCCCTTCCAAGACCCTTCCAGGGAGAGGTCCTAAAAATATTCTCACATGGCGGCATGGTTTTGAAAATGTTGCAGGAGTCAAATATTTTTATTGATATTTGTTAAGATATTGGATCCCTCTAACCCCAGATTTCCCTCCTTCGTACTCCCCTTCATATGGGGAGGTATTGGAGTGGCCCTGGACATTTTTAGGATAGAGTTAAGGGTGCTTTTAGTCAGTTACAGGGTTCCATGCCACTTCAGTGGAGGAATGCCTTCTGGGAAAATGTGCCCTATCCATTGTGTGATTCTCCTCTTGCCGAGGCCAAAATTGTAGGACCAGAGGTGACACTGTGATATACACACATCCCGTGAGTTCTTCGCCTAAAGACTGTGGGGAGTGGGTAAGAAGCAAAGTTAGAATTGAAGGAACAAAAGCTAGTCTGTGGAAAAGACTATTCTGATGCTCAGGTGTGTGCAGTCACATTCCAAGAGGTCTGTTCTCATTGATTCCTCATCAAAATGGAAATTCTGTCCCATAAGAAATACATTTGAGTGCAGTGGTGCAATCTCGGCTCACCGCAACCTCTGCCTCCCAGGTTCCAGTGATTCTCCTGCCTCAGCCTCCCAAGTAGCTGGGATTACAGGCATGTACTATCAGGCCCAGCTAATTTTTTTGTATTTTTAGTGGAGATGGGGTTTCTCCACATTGGTCAGGTTGGTCTTAAACTCCCGACCTCAGGTGATTCACCCGCCTTGGCCTCCCAAAGTGCTGGGATTACAGACGTGAGCCACCGTGCCCAGCAAAAAACTTTCTTACTTCTTATCCCTGAGAACCATCCCAGTGGTTCCCAACATTTGGTCATGAGCACACAACTTTCATTATTTTGGGCATGTCTGTAAACATCTGTGCTATCACTTAATACTTTTTTGTTAGCCAGATCCGTTTTTTACTTAAATGCATTTATTTTAAAAGGAAATGATGTCACTAACACCTGCGGAAAAGCAGCATTACTTACCTTAAATATTGGAGCCCACAGGCAAATGCAGCATTACTTACCTTAAATATTGGAGACCACAGGCAAATGCAGCATTACTTACCTTAAATATTGGAGACCACAAGGCAAATGTAATAAATGGAAAATGACATCCTGAAATGAGCTGGGTACTGTAGTCTGTTGAGATTCTTGCTTCAAGATCTATTTGAGGGGATTACAATGGGAGCTAAGAGTTTGAAAAGTGCTAACAAGATACTGGCACCCAACGGACACATCCTCCTTGAAGGGAAAAAGGAGAACTGAAATGGAATGTTCTTACTTAAAACCACCAGTGCCTCTTCACGCATCAGCACAGTTTTCTCTGGACACCCATGGTACATGTTCCTCACTTTGGGGTTGCAGTCCTGGATCACGGTGTCTTCAGAAGGATGGTGGGCTCTTTGCCTTGCTAGTTTCCCTTCTCAAGGATTAGGCTGCACAGATGCTGAAGGTAGATACAATGTTCTTTGCACTTTTCAAAAAATATAGACAGTGTTTCCTATGGAGGAACAAATTTTTCTGTCAGACGGTGAAATTTCTCACAACATTCTGGTTGAGGACGTCCTTGAGAGGGAAGCAGGGTAAAGGAGAGTGATTAAGGACATTTTGGGGTCAAGAGACAGAGAAGTGATTTTCTGTACATTAGATATGCTCCACCTCCCCGTTATCCACACCCCGTATGTCACAGAGTGACACACATCATTTTCAGTCAATGGTGATGGAAACGAACAGGATTCCTTGATCATGGCAATAGCATGTAGTCTGAGGCTTAGGAGTCCAGGTGAAATCAAGTCTGCCCAGTACTGAGTTATCCATCCTTTCACTACCTCCCCTCTTCTGTATTATCACTGCAAGGAAAGAACCAGTCAGAAAATGGTTCCTAACCACCTGCCACTGTGCTAGATGTGGGATCACAGAAATAACAAATGCATTGCAGTGCATTGCACCTGCACTTATAGTGGCTTTGTGTGGTTGAGACAGGGTTCCTTCATATTGAAGGACAGCAAGGACATACATGCCACATACAAAATGATGGGGGTCCCAGGAACATTCTGGGAGTCTGGAGGAGGGAGTGAGGCCAGAGGCTCAGTGCAGCAGGGAAGCTTTGTGGCGGAGGTAGTATTTTTGCAGGACTTCCTTATCCCTATTTCCCCTGGTCTTCCTCCTTCCCCTCTTGCCCTTGTCTAGTTTGTACTGACAGAGGCCTGGGCGGGGGGCTTGGCTCTCACTCCTGGATGTGGACTGAACAAGCATCCTGGAAGCCCGTGGTGGTGGGAGGCTGGCCAGGTGGACAGCACCCACACTGATGCCTGTGAGATCCTCGAAGACAGATTTACCAGTTGCCAAATTCTCCTTGTAGCCCACTCTCTTCACTGAGGCCACACGCAGCAATTCCTGAGGCCTGGTGAGGGGAGGAGAGGGCTCAGAAAAGGCAGATGAAACAGAATCACACACAAACTGCAGGGACTCTGCAGGGCCGCCTCCAGCAGATTCCTCCTCTGCCTCTACAACTCCCCTCAGGCAGGAGGGAGGACACAGGCTGGCAGATCCGCAGTTTCCACTCCCCTGTGGCTCCTCCTCACTCTCCATGGTCCCTTGCAGTGTTAGGGAGCATCACAGAGACCCTATAGGGACAGCCCAGGCAGTGGGGCCAAGGAAGCAGGTATCTTTCAAAAAGGCCAAAAGATGACAAAGAAGACTGTTGGGTGCAGACAGATGGGACTGCCTCAACTTCTGTGAACTGAGACCTCAGGGATCAGGGTCACCCACTGCCAACCACACAACAAGTAAAGCGGATGAGGCCAGGGCACTGAAAATGCCTGCAATAGTCCCTGCCTCCCAGAACCCACTTGTTGGCTCGCAAGCCACTGGGGTGTGATCTCACTGTACAAATGAGGACATGGAGTAGCAAGCCAAGGAGACCTGGCCTAGTGTGACACAGAACACGGATGGTAAAAATCAAAAGTTGAACTTAGATCTCCCCCTTCTACATCCAGTTTGCCCAAATGCCTTTGGTAGTTTGGGGTAAGAGGTGGAGTGGTAGGGAGACTGTTCAGATTGAAATAACAGTGAAATATTTCCAAGTGATATGGAAAGACCTGGGCCAGACTAAGCCACCTCTGGCTGTTCCGTGGTTGCTTGGGTCATGGCTTACACACAAGACCTGGCTGCTGTGACCTCCTTCCCATACACCCCAAAGGTGGGCTCCTTGTTCTGCCACTGTGAATACTGCCTGCAAAGCTGGGGACTCCTGGTCCTGCTGCCTATGGGTCCTGGTGGGCTATCTGAAGGCCGTCCCACTGAAATCATTTCTGTATTTACCAGCAAGCCCAGCTCTCAGCTGAAAGGTGGACACTCAGAGGATGGGTTGGGAGACAGTCAGAAGGTGGCATCTGATACTTAGCAAGACTCAGGGAGAAATCACCTAGCTGGGTGATAAAGTCGATGTAGTTTGCTTGTTGGTGAGAGTGGAACCTGGGGCCAGGCATCTGGAACTCCCCAAACCTTGAATCCCCTACCCACCTGTCAACAGTAGGTAGCAAACTTGTTGGCACTGATGATCTGAGTGTGGTTTAGTAGTCCATGAAGAGGTTTAATAGAAAGATCACTGGGAGGGGAGGCAGGAGACCTTGAACAAGTCACTTGCTCTCTCTAGGTTTCTTTAACAAGAGTGAAAGTCTGTCTCAAAAAAAAAAAAAAAAGAAAGTTTTTTATCCCCATCCTGACACTCTTTACTTCCCTCTTTTCATGACTGCTTCTATATCTGTAAAATGAGGAGGACTGTACTCCAAAGACTTTTAAAGTATATTTGTATATTGCAATTCTCAAATTCTAGGATTTTGTGTGTAGGAAGAAGAGAGCATGGAAGAAAAATCCAGAACACTGAAAAGAAGTGGAATTCTTCTGCTTGTCATCTTTGAAGATGGCACAGAAGAGCTTTCTCTTCGATTTCACTACAGACTGAGACTGAAAAGCAATGCCAATTTGGTAGCAGTTCGGTCTGTTTCCCTCTGTCACTCCCTCGCCAGCCCTCAGAGACAGAGCAAGCTGCAGCTCCCAGCAGCCGCAGAGACGGGAGTTCCTCAGTTCTGCAGAGGCACAGCCAGGAGAGGGCTCTGCTGGGTCTCAACACCCCTCGCTAATCTCCCCATTCTGAAATCTGAGGCCCTGGGAATGGCCTGTTCAGAAGGACTTGGACCTGGCCTAACAGCCAGAAAACTCCTTGGAAGATCCCTATCAGCTACTGCGTGTCTCCCTGCTGTTACAGGTGAAATGAGAAGCTTGGGGACGGAGCAGCTCCCTTGCCAGAGGCCTCATTGGAGTTGGGGGTAGATCAGGGAGGCAGAGGCAAGCCCCTCATTCCTGAGCCCAGGGAAGGAGGACAACACTTGACTTTGTTCCCCCTTCAACATTACAGATTGTTTTGAAAAGGAAGATAAGAGATTTGATCTTGGATGAACTTTTCTAATCATCCTTGAAACGGATTCAGCAAAATGCCTGGTTCTGAGCACTCAGAGGCGGGAAAAGCTCTAATGTGACTCGGGGAAAATCAAGTGAGGGGAGACAAGACAGGGACTTCGAAGGGAGCAGAGGCTGGGCACTGGAGACGAAGCAGGGAGAACGCTGCTGACGTGCTAGTGCCAAGCTGCAGCTCAGAGCCTGGGGACGCTTCTTCAGACAATAGCTTATGCCAGTGATGCTTTTTTGCAGAGAGGAGTTCTAAAATAAAGAGACTGAATGACTTAGTGCAACAAGGGCTCTTCCAATACACTTCCTCCAACAAGGCTTTTGCCTCTGTCTCTAACCAATCACTATTCATTCTCTGACGGCCCCTTATGTTTACCTGTGGACTCTAAGCTGGAATGTGTCACTGTTTCTGTCCATCTTCTGCAGCAGGGCAGCAAATAAAAATGCACACGTGGGAGGCCACTGTGTCTGCCTATGTGGAGGAGTGGTGGAAACCACAGTGAAACAGAGTTCATGCCGTATCTTGAGATGGCCCTGAGAGGGGCAGGGAGGCCAGGCAGAGTCCTCAGTCAATTTGGTTTTCCAAGGGAATCAGGAATTCGATACTTTTGTTTGAAAATTCTCCAATTAAAAAAATATATATATTGTGTGTTGGGGGAAGTAAACATGTTTGCAGATGTCCAGTTTGCAATTCATTTCATCCATCTTTCTTCCCAGTTTTTGCATCATGAGCTCCATCTAGAAAAAGCTGTGCCCCTCTCCTGAGTCCCTGCCCACACAGCAATCTTTGCCTCCTCACTCTAAACACAAAACTTTGTACCTATTGAAGTTGAAGAAAAAGTGGCACTAAGAAAGGGCTTTACACTCTCCACTTAACACCATCCTGTCCCTGTTTCTCTCTTTCTAAGCAGAGAAATGTTCTATTGCTCTCTGTATAGCTCAAGGGCTTGGGAATTGTGTTCAATCAACCATCCCTCCAGCAGTATTCCTTGAAATCCTAGTACCGTGACTAGGATTTTGAAGTACAAAAATAATGCGTTTATAATGGAAAGAAAAATAGATCTGGCATTAGATCTGGATTCCAGTTGGGCAAAGATAGGGAAATTTAAAGGCATTCTGGTTATTTAAAAAAATAATAATGACTTATTTCACTAATGGGAAAATGTGTTGGAGAGTGATGAATTGTCCCAGTTACCTAGAGAATAAGGTACATGTAGGTGACAGATTGGACAGGGTTTGGGGGAAGGAATGTGCTGGGCCTTGAAAGACAAATTGAGGACTTGGGCTGCTCTATTCTAGGCTTTCTCCAACTTTTATGAACATATACTAATGGCAGAAGGCAATAATCTTCACTCTTGGGGACCTAGGGATTTAGTCCAAAGGAGCGTCAAGCTTAAAATTTCCCTGAAGGCGCACGTTTTAACTTTAGAATGTATAGTGTTGGAGTCTACTCCATATTTCTGTAGTGTTTTGAAATATAAGATAACAGCACTTTCCTCAATTTTTGGGTAGGCTTGATGCTTTTAGGGAAATGTTCCATGTTTGTCTGTGACTTTGCTTAGTCCCTGGGACATGACCATGTATTCCTCAATCATAGATGCTGACTGTTTGAGAAGTGCCACAGGAAAGAGAGTGGCATGGTCAGAGCAAGGGCATAGGGAGCTTACTCTGCAGCACGAGAATTTGTGTATGTCAGGAAGCCAGTGAGTTCTGCAGGAGAAGAACAACATGGTCAGGAAGCCATTGAGTTCCACAGGGAGGAAGGACACTGGCCTGGTCTAGGACAGCAGCAGCGAAAGTGAAGTGGAAATAAGAGTCCAGGTAACCTTAGCAGGCAGAGCTTATGGATTCACAATCTTGCTGACTGGACCAGAATAATGCCTTGAAAACAACTTAGAGAATGCTTTTCACCAACTAGGGCATGTGCCAGAGCTGACTGGATTCCAGAATTAAACAATCCAACAAATAAATAACTAATACAGCTTCTCCAGCCTGCTTTGGGTTAGGGCTGGCTTGGAACTGGCAGTTTCTCAGTTCAAAGAAAAGGGAAAAAAAAAAAACTCCGCAATTACAACAATAGACTTAAGCCAGGCTTATCCCGTCAGCTCATAAAAGACTCCTTGGACAGAGAGGGATTTTGACTAAACAATATTTTGATGATTTAAATGCAAATGAATAAGAACCATGTGTGGCCAGCTCTCTCCACAAGGAGGTTACACTTAGGTAGGGGTGGGATGGCGGTGGAAGGGTGCAGAGGTGCATTTGAGATTCTGTCTGAAAAACCAAATCATGTGAAAAAAAAAGCAGTGGCAGTCGTACCAAACCTACTTTCTCCAACCTTCTAATTGTCTGGGGGCTTCCCTGGCCTGACTTCGTTAGATGTAGTGAAGCCAGGCTTTCCAAATGTTCTGTTTGGCAAATATGAAGCCAGTTCATTCCAGGCTAGAGATGCTCATTGTTCACTATTGAATCCTTTGCCTTCTCTGTTTGCCTGTTTCTATGAGAACACAGCAAAGTTTGGGGGTGCTCTCTGTGTGAAGGAAGGCAAAGAGGAACCTGGATAATCCAATTCCTCTGAGCCCCGTATCATCTACATTTGGGAAAAGCATTAAGAAATTATTTCAAAAATGATTTCCTCCCTTAACGATGGGTAGCCTTACATTCATTGTAATGGGTTTGCACTGTGGATGGGTGGGGTGGGTCTGCTGAGTGGGGCATTAGGTGTCACTGAGGACTGGAGGTGGGAACAGCTGTAGAGGGAAGGTAGGGGAGAATCTATAATGTAACTGACTTTGTCTGTACTTTCGGTTTTTGGAGGAGGAGAAGTGAATGGAAGGCTAAGATGAGGCGTGGACAGCCTACCCACTCCTAAGAAGAAGGATTACACATTAATAACGAAGGAATCCACTTAATTAAAAAGCAATATCAAAAGAGTTCCTCCTTCTACTAGCACAAGTCCTTTTTAGGTCACTTGTACCATGTCAGAGGCATCATCTTCAGCTTTTCAGTAAAGTGTTTAGAAGACAGCCCGGGTGCAAGCAGAGAGCCAAATTGTGAATGAACTCCCATTCACGATTTCTACAAAAAGAATAAAACACCTAGGAATACAGCTAACAAAGGAGGTGAAGGACCTCCTCAAGGAGAAATACAAACGTTGCTTAAAGAAATCAGAGAGGACACAAACAAATGGAAAAACATTCCATGCTCATCCATAGGAAGAATGGATATAGTGAAAATGGCCATACTGCCCAAAGTAATTTATAGATTCCCATCAAACTGCCACCGACACTCTTTACAGAACTAGAAGAAATTATTTTTAACACATGGACACATGGGGGGAACAACAAACACCGGGGCTTGTTGGGTTGGAGGGAATGCGGAGCGTGAGGGGAGGGAGAACACCAGAAAGAATAGCTAATGGATGCTGGGCTTAATGCCTGGGTGGTGGGTTGATCTGTGCAGCAAACCACCATGACAGATGTTTATCTATGTAACAAACCTGCACATCCTGCCTGTGTACCCCACATCTTAAAATAAAAGTTAAAAAAGAGTCCAGATGGAATACACACTATGTACATGTTTGCTACTGTTACTATTAATTATTGCCTTTTAAAAAGAATTTCAACATACCTGTATCAAGCAAACTGCTTTGTACTAGGCATTATGCAAGGTATTTAGGATGCAGAGATAAATGACAGAGTCTAGGTCCTTAAGGAGTTTACGTTTCTAGGTCTCGGGTAAGGTGTCTTCTTCCCTATGTATTGTGGTTCTGTTGCCTCCATTCTGCAGCCTCTCCCCAGCTCCCTCACATACCCAAGTGAAGGCTCAGGGAATCCACAAGGCAATCATTGTGGAGGGGTTCAGTAGGGGAGTAACATTGAACTTCCCACTGGCCTGAGGTTGACAGATAAAATACAGGGCGCCCAGTTACGTTTCAACTTCAGATAAATCTAACTGAACATCCTGGTGTTTGTTTTGCCAAATCTGGCAGCCTTGACTGTCATGACATCAGGCTGGCCACTGAGAACCGTGGAATCTGCCCCCCAGACTTCATCCCCTTTTTCTGTGCACTTTTGCCCCTTCCATCAGAATCATATAGCTGTACTTTTCTCTAACACTACTCTTAAGAAAACACCTAGAGTTTACCCTTATAGCGAACTCTGCTCTCCTAGGGATACTTTGATGATAAGCCTTAGTTCTAATCATGAAGTGAAGTCTGTGCCCCTCTTTAAAGGAATAGGCTATAGATGAGGGGTGGAAAATACTATTTCAGGCAGGAGGTCTTCCTGGGCCATTGCAATCACATCAACTTGGCTATAAGCCATTGAGTCCATATGTGAGGCCACCCTACTCCTACCCGTCCCACTTCTTCCTATTGGCCTCCCAGCAGCACTTGCTTCCCTTTGACACCTAGGCAACTCCCAAATCTCCACTGCAGTTAGGTTAGCCCCCACACTCCCCTTGCTCTGTGACTTGGATAGCTTCTCCCAGCTGCGGCTAGATTTCCAGGTCTCCATGGTCATGGAAGCTTGATGCCATCTCCTAACTCCTCAGCACCTCCAATCAGAGAGTGGTGGGGAGATTCTTCCATCATCCTGGAGCAGGGAATACTGCACCTTCCCCTTCCCAGCCTAGAACTGGAGACTTCCACTTGCACTCTCCAGTCCACCCTTATGATGCACTTTGGCTGGGCAATGGTTTTTAAAGAACTGCTTGATTTGGCAGGGACCTTGTGTCTCTACCTTTTGCGAAATGTTCTTAATGATGTGTGCAAAACCTACATTTATCACAGAAGATAGGCAACTGCACAATGATTCATTTCCATCCTCTGGGACATGTCTGGACACTCCCTGCCTCGTGAGCCCTCCCAGTGGGAAAGGTAATACCAACTGAACTTTTAACCTTGAGGCTCAAATTCGGTTTCACCCACTCTCTCCTGCACATACACCTTCCCTAGTCAAGAAGTAAAGACAATTTTTTATCCATTTACTCCCTATTCTGTCTCTGTTCTTTTCTGATAAATGTTCACTGACCTTGTGTGTCTCCTTTAAGGGCTTGGCCTCTGCTTCTGGCATCTGATTCTGTCCCGGTGCTTTATTCTTTTTCTTTTTTTTTTTTTTTTGAGCTTGTCTTTGTCAACCAAATCCTACTATTCCTGAATCAGAATGCCTGACTAGAAACAGAAAAGGCCTCTTACTCCTTCCCAGTGATGGCAACAACTTTATCTGGGGAGAAATTATAGATTTGGGTTCTGAAACCTAAATGATATTGATCCATAGCTAGAATCTGTAAGTGACCTTGGGTCTTAAAGGTGTGGAACATGTTAAGATTTGAAGCATCTAGAGAATAGAGACTACACTGTATCAATTTCTTCATTCTCATAGCACAAGCTTAGTGCATGGCATACAGCAGGTGCTCAAACATCATTAATGAATTACTAATTGTTCCAATTTTAGATGTTGTGCTCTTAAGTATGAGATGCTAGTGTCATTCCCTCAGAAACTAACATCTCTAAGGACTGTTGAAATCTTATCACTTTGTGAAACATCTAAAACAAAAGTTACTGATCCTCAGTAACTGATTAGACATTCTAACATCATCTTGTGTTCAGATTTAGAAGTGACATGTGGGCATCCCTGGAGTTTAAGGAATGAAATTAAGAAGAAATATCAAAATTAATGACCATTATCCCTAAGCTAAGGAAACCCAAAGACAATCTATGAGGATGGGCATTTGGGGCTATCAGGCTATCAGGATGATTCAGGAAGGCAGCCTGGAAAGCCGTTGCAACTGGATCACAGAAGTGTAATTAGGAATGTGTTGACTGAAGGGTAACAGCTCCTCAGAGAAAGTAAGGATTTGGAACTGGTTATTCAGTGCTAGCCAAAGGGAAGATTGGTCAGCATAAAGATTCCAGGCTGGCTGCTCTTATGGTTGTTGACTGCTGATCCTATTTCATCTGATCTGCCTCTCTATCTTCATTTACCTTTGTGCATCAAAAGGAAATTTCATATTTACACTGTGGGAGTTATGCTGAGATCTCAAATCTATGTGAAGTCATGAGAAGCATCTTCTCACACTACCTGATTTCAAGGCTTATTTTCTATTAAGCATCTATAATCAAGAGAGTGTAATAATGGTGTAAAGATAAGCAAATAGATTAGTAGAACAGGATAGAGAGTCCAGAGAGACCCACACATATATACGCAACTGACTTTCAACAAAGGTACAAAGACAATTCAGTGGAGAAAGGATCATCTCTTCAACAAATGGTGCAGAAACAATTGGATATCCAAAGCAAAAATAAAATTAACATCAATCCATACCATACATCATAAACAAAAATTAATTCAGGAAGCATCCCATAACTAAGTGTAAATTTTAAACTATAAAAATTCTGGAAGAAAACATAAGAGAAAACCTTTGTGATCTTGAGTTGGGCAAATATTTCTCACATGTGATATCAAAAGCAAGATTCATAAAAGAACAAATTGATAAATTAAACTTCAAATGACAATATTAAGAAAATGAAGAGATAGTTACAGATTGGGAGAAAATATTTGTTAAACATATATCTTATAAAAGAGCTGAATTCAGAATATTCTAAAGTACTCTCAAAACTCAATAATAAGAAAACAACCTAATGATGAGTGGAAAAAAGATTTTCCATCTTTTTTTAGATCTTCACCAAAGGAGATCTATGGATGGAATATAAACACATGAAAAGATGTTCAATACCATTAGCCATCAGGTAAATGAAAATCAAATAAAAACTGCAATGATATACCACTACACACCCACTAGAATGGCAAAATCAAAAATAATGACCACAGCTAATATTGGTGAGACTTTGGAAATATATCATCCTCATACCATGCCCAGTAGTTGGGAATACAAAATGGTACAATCACTTTGGAGAACATTTTAGCACTTTTTTAAAAAACATAAACATATACTACCATATGATACAGCCACTTCATTCCAAAATATTTACTCAAGAAAAATGAATTTACATGTGTACATGTGTCTATGTAAATATGACATAGAGTGTGTGTAAATATGAATGGATAGATAGATAGATAGATAGATAGATCAATCTCCATACAGAGACTGTACATGAATATTTTTAGCAGCTTTATTTTTAAGATCCCAGACTGGAGACATCCTGAATGACCATCGACAGACCAATTGATAAACTGTAGTATATCCATATAATGGAATACTACTCAACAATGAAAAGGAATGAACTAGTGATACACTTAAAGACATAGATGAGTTACAAAGTAATTTTGCAGAGTGAAAGAAACAAGACAAAAAATTGTACATACCGTGTAATTCTACATTCAATAAAATAAAAACACAATGCCTGGAGATGGGAGTGACAAAATTTTAAGTGCAGTCATAGCTTACTATAGCCTTAAACTCCTGGGCTTAAGTGATCTTCCTGCCTCGGCCTCCCAAAGTGCTGAGATTATAAATGTCAGGCACTGCACCTGGCCAGATTCACTGTCTTGATTGTGATGATAATTTCACCAGTGTATATATGTATATATATGTCAAAAATTCTCAAATTGTTCTCTTTGAAAATGAAACGTATTGTATGTCAATTATGTCCCAATAAAACTATTAAAAATACATATATCTGAATTCTGGCAATTTCTCCCTATTTGTTAATACAGAGGTCAAGGAAAGGACTAGAACTCTGGGGAAGGCAGGCTGCTTCTGGGCCTGTTTTGAAATGTCTTTCTGTATTCTTTCAAGTTGGACAGGGAGAAGAAGATGGTGTAATATAATAGGCTATCTTTGCTTTGGGAGAAATTAAGACAATTTTGGGGCTGAATAAAATTTGTATGAATTTCCCACAATTATAAGGAGTTTCTACAGATTAGATTACACAAATGTTCAGACACATTCACATACATATGCTCACAATAAAACAATTCCATAGAAAAAACAATGGACAAGAAATGTGAACAAGGAATCCAAAGAAGCAGCTTGAATCTCTGCCAACAATTAGAAAATATAAATTAAAAACACATTGATAAAACCACATTATGCCCATTACATTGAAAGAACAAACTTAAATCTGTCACCACCAAGTGTTGACTAAGATGTGGAACAATTTGAAGTCAGATACTCTGCAGGGTGCACGTTGGGGCCATGAATTTAGGAAGGAATTTGGCAAAGTTGAAGATTCTCACCCCTACGACACAGAAAGTGCACTTCTAGGTATACACACTAGAGAAAGGTTGGCACACATGCACAGAAAACATGTACAGCATCACAATAGCAGGAAATGGAATGATCTAAATGCACTTTAACAGGTACATGCATAAGTAAACCGTGGTGTATTCACATGAAATTCTAGACAGCAGCATAAGTGAATGAGCTAGAATTACATATATAAATGATTCTAAAAAACATAATGTTCAAGGGAAAAAAAGTTGTAGAATGATTCACACCGTAGAAGGTCATTTTAAAGCACGCAAATACCTGTTTATATGCAGTAGGGGCATAAACCTATCAATGAAAGCCAAATGACTTGCATGGGTATCATAAACTTCAAATTCAAGATAAGGGCATCATGGGTGTTTTCAATCATAATGATAATTCTTTGTTTCTTAATTTCAGTTGTGGGTACTTTATTATCATTAACACTTCTTGTACATCTAAAATAACAAAAATTAACAATAATTTCTTGCAAAATAATTACTCCTAGCTCTTCACTCTTTGTTGCTTCTGTTGATTTATAAAGTGAGTCTACCATTCCCAAGTCAGAGTAGCTTGGGTCTGGCTATTCATCACGCCCATGAATGTATCAGTTACATTTGCATTTGCTTCTCACGCAGCCTTTTCCTCTACCAAGCCCCACCACTATGATGAGAGACCCGTAGAGAATTTACAAGCTGAGGAGCTTTGCCCTCACTCTTGACACACAATATTATTTCCATCTGGTCTTTCGTGACCTGTAGTCTTCCTTCATAGATCACCAGTGCTCTTTCCTTCAGGGTGGTTTAAGTCTTGATTGCTGTCTGATTTCAGGATGTTCAGTGTAGGCTAAAAAAAATGGGAAAGGTACTGGGATTAGAATGACTCTACAGCACGTTCATGCCATGACTCACGGACTTTGGAATATGCATAGGCTTTGATTACGTATTTGTTTTATAGTTTGTATTGCCCTTTCAGTCTTCAAAGTGCTTTCTTTTGGATAACTGCTTTTAAAAGCCTGAGTCTCTAGGTGAGAAAAATCTCTAAACAACTGTGATTAAAAGTCATTCTATTTATACTTGATAACTCCAAGTGTTGGCAAACATGGAAAGATTCATATAGCCTCACAAGATATGTTGGACGTATACATTCTTACAATACCTCAGGAAGATAGTTTTTGATTTCTGGTGAAAGCAAAAGCATATACACCTTTCAACCCAGCAAATCTACTTCAGGAGAAGTCTAACAAATGTGGAATGTTCATTGCAGCATTGCTAGTAACAGTGTTAACTTGAAAACAGCCCAGATACGAGTTAACAGCTGAATCAATCAAAAAATTGTGAAATACTCTTATAGCAGAAAATAACAAAGTAGTGAAATAAATCGTTAGATCTATATCAATCAGAATGAATACATCCCAAAAAGTTAATCTCATGTTTAATATGCGTATTATGCAATGATACATGTGGTAACATACTGTTTGAGGAAGGTGATATAGTTTGTATATTTATCCCTGCCCAAATGTCAAGTTAAATTGCAATCCCCAGTGTTGTAGTTGGGGCCTGATGAGAGGTGATTGGATTATGGATGTGGATTTTTCATGAATTGTTTAGCACCAGCCCCTTGGTGCTATTCTTGTGATAGTGAGTAAGTTCTCATGAGATGTGGTCATTTAAAAGTGTGTGGCGGCCGGGCGCGGTGGCTCACGCCTGTAATCCCAGCACTTTGAGAGGCCAAGGCGGGTGGATCACGAGGTCAAGAGATCGAGACTATCCTGGGCAACATGGTGAAACCCCGTCTCTACTGAAAATACAAAAATTAACTGGGCTTGGTGGCGCGCACCCATAGTCCCAGCTACTCAGGAGGCTGAGGCAGGAGAATTGCTTGTATCCGGGAGGCGGAGGTTGCAGTGAGCCGAGGTTGTGCCACTGCACTCCAGCCTGGCGCCTGGCGACGGAGCAAGACTCTGTCTCAAAAAAAAAAAAAGTGTGTGGCACCTACCCCTTATGCCCTTGTCTTTCTTGCTCCTGCTTTTGCCACGTGATGTGCCTGCTCCCCCTTTACCTTCTGCCGTGATCGGAAGCTTCCTGCAGCCTCTCCAGAAACAGATGCACTGTGCTTCCTGTACAGCCTGCAGGACCATGAGCCAATTAAACCTCTTTTCTTATAAATTACCCATTCTCAGTTATTTCCTTATAGCAGTGCAAGAACAGCCTAATACAGAAGGTTTAAAAATATGAAAACTCACTTTGGGAGGCTGAGGCGGGCGGATCACGAGGTCAAGAGATCGAGACCATCCTGGTCAACATGGTGAAACCCCGTCTCTACTAAAAATACAAAAAATTAGCTGGGCATGGTGGCGCGTGCCTGTAATCCCAGCTATTCAGGAGGCTGAGGCAGGAGAATTGCCTGAACCCAGGAGGCGGAGGTTGCGGTGAGCCGAGATCGCGCCATTGCACTCCAGCCTGGGTAACAAGAGCGAAACTCCATCTCAAAAAAAAAAAAAAAAAAAAAAAAAAAATGAAAACTAATACTATATATCATGTGAGGACACATTCACATAATGTAATAGAAACAAATGTGGGTGGAAGTAGTAAACTTGAAGTTCAGATGGTAAACAATTTTGGTGAGGGAAGCAGAAAAATCAGATCAGGAAAGCATTTACTCAGGGAATTCAAATGTATCTGTGACATTTTGTTGTAAATGTTTTAAAGCAAATGATTTAATTTAGTAGTCATCTCTAAAAACAGACATTTTCTTATACAGTCATAATGTTATCTAATCTAACAGAATTATTTATAACTTTTGGTATCACCTAAAATATATAGTTTATATTAAATTACTACAATTGCCTCAGAAATATCTTTTGATACTAGCTTGAACAAATCAGGATCCAAACAAGGGCCACACATCAAGTTTTGTTTTAATGTCTCTTAAATTGCTTCAAATGGAGAGCAGGACTTCCTTCTCCCTAGCCCACCCCAGAACCCCTCAGCACACACCTTTTTCATATTTTCCTTGTTATGGAAGCTGGATCAAGTTGTCCTCTGCACTGCCTCCCATTCTGGATTTCTCAGTTTGCTTTCTCCTGCGGCCATTTAACTTGTTTCTTCTCCTTCTATGTTTCTCACAGAAACAATGTCTGTGAGATTTGGTTAAATTCAGATTCAATATTTTTTTGGCAAGAACACTTCCTAAATTGTCCTGAATACTTTCATTTTTCCATATTGGCAGGTACACTGTGTTTTAGTGATTGGTGAAGATGGATTAAGATGGGGGCAGCCTAATTCCTCTACAGCAGTGATCCCTGACAATCTTTCATTTAATAATTTCATCTGTTGGTGATCGTTGTCCACAGTGATGACTTCATTTGTGCTTACAAAATGGTACTTGTCGAATTAGATGCAATAAACTGAATTCTTCTGTTAAAAAAAATTTCCTTTGGCTACAAGGGCTATTCAGTTATCCTGAAATGTAGTTCACAACAGGAAGTCAGGTAGCACACTTGATTATTCCCTTTTAACAACCAGTTTTCAGAATTAGGAGTTAATGCTTTCTTTCTTTTAAAAACACTCAAAAAAAATGGCTAAATTTTAAGATTTTGTGAAGCTGGGTGGTAACAAGTATAAAACTGTAAAAATATTAAAAGATATTTATAACTATTCTCTAAACCTTTCTAAACTTCAAAATATTTTATGCTGAATTTCTTTCTTTCTTTTTTTTTAATGAGAGAAAGAAAGAGAAAGAAAAAGGGGGAGAGAGAACAGGATTCTTGCTCTATTGCCCAGGCTGGAATGCAATCTAAAAATAGGTATTAAAAACCTCTTTTATGCCAATAATTGTGCTTAACAACGGAGACAAGAAGGAATAAGGGAAGAAAATAACAAACAAACAGCCAACCAATATTTCATTTAAGTCTGCTAAATGCTATGTAAATGCTGAAGAGTGATTTACTTCCAATTATATAGTCACTTTCAAAATAGGTGTAATATGATTCTGAGAAAAATGTATGTTCTGTGGACCTGGGGTGGAGAATTCTATAAATATTCACTAAGTTTACTTATTCCAGGTCTAAGTTCAAATCATAGATGTCCCTATTAATTTTCTATGTCGTTGATCCGTTGAATATTAACAATGTGGTGTCAAAATCTCCCACTATTATTGTGCGGGAGTCCAGGTCTCTTTATAAGTCATTAAGAACTTGTCTTATGTATCTGGGTGCTCCTGTATTGGGTGCATATATATTTATAATCAACTCCTGTTGTTGCATTGATAGTTTTACCATTATGTAATGTCCTTCTTTGTTTATTTTAGTCTTTGTTACTATCAAAGTCTATTTTGTGAGAGACGAAGGTTACAACTCCTGTTTCTATTATTATTATTATTATTATTATTATTTTGCTCTTCATTTAATTGGTGAATCTTCCTCCATCCCTTTGTTTTGAGTCTTTGCATGTCATTGCTTGTGAAATAGATCTGGATACAGCGTACCTATGGGTTTTGACTTTTTATTCAATTTACCTGTCTGTGTCTTTGATTGGGGCATTTAATCCATTTAAATTTAGAATTAATATTAATATTTGTGAGTTCAATATTGTCATTTAATGCTAGCTGGCTATTTTGCCCATTAGTTGATGTAGATTCTTCATTATAGAGATACTCTTTACATTTTGGTAAGTTTTTGGGATGACTGATACTGGTTGTTCCTGTCTGTTTGTAGTGCTTCTTTCAGAAGCTCTTGTAAAGCAGGCCTGGTGGTGATGAAATCTCTGAGTGCTTGCTTGTTCGTGAAAAATTTTATTTTTCTTTCGCTTATGAATCTTAGTTTGGTGGGATATGGGTCCTGGGTTGAAAATTCTTTTCTTTGAGGATATTGAATATTGACCCCCACTCTCTTCTAGTTTGTAGGGTTTCTGGTGAGAGGTCTGCTGTAAGTCTGATAGGCTTCCCTTTATGGGTAACGTGACCTTTCTCTCTAGCTGCCCTTAGAATTTTCTCCTTTATTTCAACCCTAGTGAATCTGGCGATTATGTGTCTTGAAGTTGCTCTACTTGAGGAATATCTTTGTGGTGTTCTCTGGATTAGCTGCAGTTGAGTATTGTCCTGCCTTACTAGATTAGGAAAGGTTTCCTGAATAATATCCTGAAGAATATTTTCCAACTTGGATTCATTCTCTTCATGACATTCAGGTATACGTATCAATCGTAAATTAGGTCTTTTCACATAGTCCCATATTTCTTGGAGACTTTGCTCATTCCTTTTTACTCTTTCTTCTCTAATCTTGTCTTCTCGTTTCATTTCATTAAATTGGTCTTCGACCTCTGATATCCTTTCTTCTGCTTGATCAATTCGACTGTTAAAACCTGTGCATATTTCACAAAGTTCTCGTATTATGTTCTTCAGTTCCATTAATTCACTTATATTCCTCTCTAAGTTGTCTATTCTCGTTAGGATTTCATCAAACCTTTTTTCAAGGTTCTTAGTTTTTTTACATCAGGCTAGAACATGTTCTTTTAGTTCAGTAAAGTTTCTTGTTATCCACTTTCTGAAGCCTAAATCTGTTAATGGAATGCACTCGTTCTCCATTAGGCCTTGTTCTCTTGTTGATGAGGAACTGTGATCCCCTGTAGAAGGAGAGGCATTCTGATCTTGGGTATTCTCAGCCTTTTTACGCTGGTTTCTTCCCATCATTGTGAGTTCATCCACCTGTCGTCTTTGTGATTGCCTACTTTCAAATTAGGTCTCTGAGTGGATGTCCAACTTGTTGATTACCAGCACTGAAATCTGAGCAACACACTGCGCTGACCAAAACAGTGGCATTAAGATTTGTGGTGCTTTTCTGCCTGGGAATCTCCGGTCTGGCTTCCCTCTTGAGTCCCTTCTTCAATCAGGTAAATGGGTGACTCTGCCTTCCCAAAGCTCCAAACGTCGACCCAAAGGGGACCCAGTCCCGTTTACTCTGCACCGAGAACTGCCACGCTGAGAACTGCCATGCCGGGGTGCTGGCAAAACCGCCACGCTGGCCACAAGAGTCACCCTGGTGGCCGTGGGGCTCCTCCGCTGGGAATCTTCTGGTCTGTGGGTAACAAAAATTCGTCTGAAAGTGTGGCACTCTCTCATTCTGTGCATTTTCTCTGGGAGCTACAATCTCGAGCTGCTAGTGATCAGCCATCTTGGATCTCTCTGAAATGTTTAATTACACAAGAAAAAAGTCCTATTTTGTAAAGTTCAAAATATACCTGGCATTCAAATGACATTTTAAAAGAAGCTTGACCTAAGCTTTAGGAGTAAAAGTTATATAAAAGCTTTAGGTGGTTGATGAGAATTTGTTTTAAAAGTTTATAAAAGGGAAAACAGAAATAAGTTGATAATATACAGCAGATGAGTGAGGAGGCACAAAGAAAATGCAGCCACTCAACACCCTGTGGGGAATGGAGGGAGCATGTGATATCCACCACCCAGCTTCAGCCCAGGGAGTCTCCCTGTGGTCCAGCTGCCTTTATCAGATCGGAAGGCAGAAGAGCAGTCAAGCAAGCAAACAAACAGCAACAACAAAAGTACTGAAAGTGTTCTAGAAATGCCAGACTCAGGAGCAGAGAAGAGGCACAGTGGGCAATGCCAGTGAGAGGCATGAGTCCTGAATGAGTTGGGATGCCCCAGGAGCCAGCTGAGGGCCTCAAGAGGAGGGTAGAAGGGAAATGGTATCCTGACACCTGCTGGAAGGAACACTGGCAGAAATCTTAAGGCTTCAGGAATGCATTCAAGGGACTTCTGTTTAGGGACCTAAGAAGGAAATGCAAGCATAAATTTAGTTAAGTAGAGCTGGATTCAGATGAAACTTGAGGAAAGGCAATGAGACTAGAATAGGGCCGAAGAACTAGGGTTGAGGAGTCAAGAAAATCACAATTTGAATCCTGATTCTGTTTCCCAGTTGAGTAACCTTAAGCCTGTTACTTAACCACTGTAAGTTTCTCTTTCCTCATTTAGAAAATAGGATAAAAATAATACCTCTTCATAGAGTGTTGTAAGGATTAAGTGGGAGGACTGTGTCATAACATAACAAAGTATTGTTTCAATCGGCATAGTTTGTATTTTTACTACTATTATTACTGATAGAGGCAGGAGGTAGACAAAGGCCTAGTCAGTTAGGGAAGGATCCTCAGAGAACCTCCATCTCACCCCCAAAAGTGTTTACACTAGGTGTTTTGTGCACATAGGGAACCTGCACAGGGTCTTGCCTGGGCATGCCCACAGTGGACTGGAGACCCACATGCACTGGGGCAATGGGGTGGAACCACCAAAAATTTGTGTCTTATGCAGTGGAAGAGCCTGGCCTCTTCAGCTCATGTGTGGTGGCCCTGGTATTCATTTGGGGGGTGGTGGAAACTTGCTTGCAGGACCCCCTCTCTTTGCTGAGAGCTTTCTTTTTACTTAATAAATTCTATCCTCCTCACCCTTCATTGTGTCCCCATGCCTCATTCTTCCTGGTCATAAGACAAGACCCTAGATTAGCTGAGCTAAGGAGCAAAAAATCCTGCACCATTACCTTTCCTATAATGTTAATTCCAATGTATAAATCTAAATCTATATCAGTTGATAAAAATGCCATACTATATAATGAAAGCAACTCAAGTAGGATGGGCTATTGTTTGGATCATTACTGTATCATGTCATGCTCTAAAATAATCTTCAGTAAAAGTATATTTTTAAGAATAAGGAAGAGAAAGTTTGTGTGTATGCATTTATGTTTATGGACATGACAAGATTCACAGGATGGTTCCAGAGGGCTCTTTCTGTTCAAGAGGGAGGGGAGGAGGAAGGGACCTGTGGTTAAGAGACTTTACTCCTCTAGGCCTCAGTATCCTTATCTGTAGAAATCCATAGACATGGGGTAGGTACCTGTTAAATAAATGTTATTTCCACAGCATTTTACTCTCTGCATGCACCTGGCAGAATAAGAACCTCCAATACAAATCACATTTGACTACACTCCCAATGAAAATGCTGCTTAATTATCCTGCAAAAATTCAGGAATTAGGGCAGCAAGTACATACTTTTGCCTCTTTACATCACAGACACATTCTGATGTATGAGCTGGGCCTGGATCATTGGGAAGGTGGAATTTCAAAGCAGCAGGGAAACAACTTGAAAGCTCTGAAAGCCCTTGTGAATGTGATCCAGCCACCCCCATCAAGGTCCTGGGCCTCCATCCAAGGAGGCCCCCACAAGACAAGTGCCTGCTGCCCTGTTCTCTGCCTGCTCCCTCCTGCTCTCTAGGGCTGTTGTGTCTGTCTCTTTTCCTTGGCCTCCTCTGTCTCACTTCCTCTGAATTATTCCCTTTCCATCTTTCTCAGTTGGATGGAATCTGCTGTAATGAATCAGCAGTAGCTCAGAAGTCTTTGCTTCCTGGTAGTAGTGGCTGGTTATAGGGCTCATTGGCTATGGAGGCCTGAGCCCACCACTGAGAAGCTCATTTACAAGCGAGCCCTCTCTGTATCTCTCTTCTTTGTCTTTTCCCCTGCAGTGATGCAGGTTAAAAGATCCTAGAAAAGTCCAACAACACCAGGAAATCCATCCTCCTTTTTCTGCTGGCCTGGGCAAGTGAGAGATGGGGTCTGGCACTCACTCAGGAGGGTGCTGCTCCCAAAGCAGGACCCCCGGCCCCCAGCATGGCTTTGTTTTCCCCTAACAAATGAGAATTGTCAGAGAAATGGCAAACAGCCGTGCCTTTGAGTGATTAAGTAGAGCCTAAGTTTAGAGGGGTTGGCACACAATAACACATCATGTCCTTCATTCACAGGTTCTCCCTGGCTGCCACATGAAAGATGGGTGTGAACCTTGCCCTGGGGGCAGACATGTGCATGGACAGCACAGTCATAGGAATGCACATCAGCAATGCATAATCCAGAGAAGGCTCACCTGAAGCACACCAGATAGAGAAATGGTGCAAGAATGCTGACTTTAGGCCCATGAAAAATATTTTTAACATGACAGTTGAAAAAAATTCCTAAAGACTTTGCTCATCAATGGGTACAAACTCAGTGCCTATTTGGGCCACTGTCAGCAATCCAGTGGCATGCATGCCTCTGCTGAATAAGACCATAAAAGGTAAAGTTAACATGAGTGGCTTGATCTGATGGATTTGAGGTGCAGACAGGAGCCTCATCTCCAGAATCAGGACTCTGTATTTCTGAAGAAGGGTAGAAAGTAATCTTTGAAGAAATTCTAGAGACTTTCAATTCCAGTTAGGAGAGTGTAGGGAAAATGCTGCTGCATTTTCCTTCCTTCCTACCTTCCTTCCTTCCTTCCTTTCTTCCTTCCTTCCTCCCTCCTTCCCTCCCTCCTCTTCTTCTTTCTTTCTCTCTCTCTTTCTTTCCTTCCTTCCTTCTTTCTTTCTTTCTTTTCAAGGTCTTCCTTTGTCACTCAGACTGGAGTGCAGTAGCACAATCATGGCTCACTGCAGCCTCAACCTCCTGGGCTCAACCTCCTGCCTCAGTCTCCCGAGTAGCTGGGATTACAGACATGAGTCACTGCCCTCGGCTGTTCCTGCCTTTTAAAAAACAGGAGCTATGAAGTATACATGACACTCCTCTGGCCTTCAGGGTAGTGTCTTAGGCAAAAAGGGGACATAAGGATGAAGAAGACAGAGTACCTGGTGCTGAGATAGGGCTTAGACATAAATTACTCAGAATGTAGAAAAAAAAGAAAAGAAAAAGAAAAAAAAAGGGTTGGTGTCTACGAAATCCTCAGAAGAAATTTAGTGCCTGCTAGTGACCAACCATGTGATGATGACCATTCTGTTCTCAAGGAACTTCAAGTTTAGTAGGTCAGTACCATCAGCAAACGAGCTGAGCACAAGTTCCTGGGAAAGATGGTTTGGTGCTATCAGGAGGAGTTAGGAAAAGAAAAATTGATGTTGTAAGGACTTGGCTGGCACCTTGAAGTGCATGGGGAAATGACTTCTAACCAAGAGAATTGAATATGACTTTATATATGTGATTAACCCTTCCTTTTAAAATGTTTTTCACCATCAGTTAATAAGTGGATAAAGAAAATGTGTCATATACATATACATACATACATACATATATATATATATGAACACATATACCATGGAATATTACTCAGTCATAAAGAATGAAATAGTGTATTTTGCAGCAACTTGGATGGAACAAGAGATCACTGTCCTAAGTAAAGTAACTCAGGAATGGAAAACCAAATACCACATGTTCTCACTTACAAGTGGAAGCTAAGCTATGGGTATGCAAAGACAGACAGAATGGTATCATGGACATTGGAGACTCAGAAGAGGGACACACAGGCACATACACATGTGCTTATACATAAATGCAGCATGGCAAAATGAGATAGTCTTCAACGATGGTGCAGTGAAATGAGCATGGGCTCTTAAGCCAGGTAGATTGGGATTAAAATCTAGGTCCACCACTCAATAATTGTGTAACTTGGGCAAACTAACTTTTCTGAGTTTCAATTTCCTTATCTATATAAAAAAGAATAATTCCTACTGTAAGGTTATTGCCGAGTTTAAAAGGAGGAAACTGAGGCCAGTATAAGAAAATTAAATTCCAGTTTATTCAGCTCTATGGTCTGGGGAGAGGGGTCAGAGAAGTCACGCTGACTTCTTGGGGCATGGGGATTTTAGGGCTATGAGTGACGAGCAACAGCTGGGTGCTCTGATTGGCTTCAGGGGAGCAGGATTGGAACGGGGCTGGCCGCTATCGGTTGTTGGGTTGTCGGGTGGGTTTTTCTAATGCTAGAGCTGACCAGGGTTGCATCAGCCGGAGAGTGTGCAGGGCTAGGTGGCGAGTGCAGAGCCAGTTGCCGGGTGCAGAGCCAGGTGTGTCTGGCCTCTTGGCGAGGCAACCAGCCTTACACCTACTCCACAGTGTTTTTATGAATTTTAATAATTCATAAAGAATTTTAGACTTTATTAGACAGCAGTCTTTAATCTTCTGTATGAAACTCTCATTTCTTTTGCAACATCTGCACCCTTTAGAGTTCTAACTTTGATAAATGTGAATTACTGTAATCCAAACACTCCATATATATTGCATTTACTTGACTTCTCCACAGGAAATGTCTTTCACTGGGCATGTTCTATGATTTGTCTTCAATGCATCCAGATGAATCCCCATGACAAGTTTACCCTCTTTCAAAATTCACACCCTCTCCTTGCAGCCATTTCTCTGGAATCCTGCCCTGACTCCCAGACCTCTACATTCCTTCACTTTTGACAGTCAAGTCAGTGTGTTCTTGTAGGTGGATGTCCATCATCTCTCTTGCCCTCTCTAGTTCCTCCTCATTTACTAAAAATAGTTTAGGAAGTTCATCTGCAAGCTTTCTCAGGTCCCTGGGCTGGGATTCCTTTAAGCCAGGAAGCTGAACTACATGTAGAGAAAATAGAGTTCCCTGACATCTCTTCATCCATGGGCAGCTTCGATTCTCCCATTCCATTCCGTTCCAATCAGGAGGTCATTTTTTTAGAGGAAGAACACTAGAGCTGAAGAGAAGCAAAGGAGCTGCATATTCCCTCTGCTGCCTGTTGACATGCTAGCCTTAGCACTGAGCCTTGTACTTGACCCAGCTGCAAATGTGAGTTAAAAGGTTTTTGGGTTGCTTTGCATTTGTTATGATCCTTAACCTCTCCATGTATTGACGAGACTAGGTAGGAGTAAACAGGAAGCTTGCCTCAATGACCTCATGCTCCAGGTTCTCTAGATCTCTGGAAAAGAAAATCCTCTTTTACTGTGGACATTGTCACATTTCTCCTTGTCTCTGTTCTCTCAACTTTCATCTTTTCCCTTGACCTTACATCAACTAATATTAGACTTATAGACACCCAGGAGAGAAGCCCCATTTATTCTTCACAATCCTGAGGACGAAGCCTCACACAGAATGAACACTGTCATACTGAGCGACCAAACGATGGTCCTGGCTACTCTGAACCACTGAGTCATTGTTAAAAACATGAACTTTGGACCTAAGGTGAAATCCCAACATATGACCTTGGGTATCATTCTCAGTGTTCCTATGATTTAGATCTCACTTATGCAACCAACCCAAAAGATGTGAGGATTACACCAGATAATATATGAATGGTCAATAAATAGATTTATACTATTTTGATCACTTAACAGGACAATGAAAACATGAAAGTTACTTCACAAGACTATTTTGACAATTAATGAAAAAATTTAGATAAAAAGATCACATTGCAGATATTTAATAAATATTAGCTTCTTTTCTTCTTTCAGGAAATGGATGCTATTATAAATACTGACAATTGTTTTATAGATCAATTGAGTAATGTGATTAAAAAGAGAGTTAACCTACAAACCGCAACTGAATATCAATTTGCAAATTATTGGCATATTCAAATGAAGTATCCTTAATGCTGAAATTGTCTCAAACTTAATTGAATTAACCTTGATTTTTCAAGAGGTACTTTGAAGTATGGACTGGAGAGGGTGTATGTGGTGTGGTGATGTGGTGTATAGTGAAAAGAGCAAGGACTTTGTGTCAGAAGACATGAGTCTTTTTTCACCCGATGTCAGGCAGGATGCATAACTTCCTTACTTCCTCATTTATAAATTGGGAGTTATCACAGTTCTTGTTCAACTTATTATATAGGTCACCAGTGTGCAAATCAAATAGCAGGAAATACTTTATAAACTGTAAAGCATTATTTAGAAGTTAGTTATTATTAGGGAGTAGTCACTATATGTGCAATTAAGTTATACATAGAAAATTTGGGGAATAAGATTAGAACTACACATAAATCTCTAATGTTATTTTGTTGATACCAGAGTCCTCACCTACCCTCTCCTGGTGGAAAGAAGTTGTTTTACAGCATGAATCCACTACCAGGTTGTTGAAGGATAATTTTAAAAATAGGATGTAGTCATGACTCTTATACAAATACAAAATTAAATATCTTCAAAAATTTTTATTTAACTCAATGAGAAAAGCAGTAAGAAGTCACAACTGACCAAAGAAGAATTCAAATACACATATTTATAGAGGTAAACGGAGGCTGAAATGAATTTACAATAGATGCAAAACCTGGTCTAACCACAGGACAATAACGCTTTGTACTCCACCAGACAAAACGGACTTGTAATATGGCAAGAATAATTTGTATTACCATAAGTTTTATACAACTTAAAGAGTTGTTAAAAAAAAAAAATAAAAAGACAGAAAGAATTGTTAAGTAACCCAGAAAGAATGAGTGGAAGAGCCATTCCGGACACACACAAATCAATCAATCAATCAATCAATCAATCAATCGATTTGCTCATTTAAAAGTTTTTCACAAGTTTTCCTGGGAAAGCCAAGCAGTAGGTTAAGCCAATAGCTAATTGATTATTTTATCACTACTGAGTACTTTCTTTGCATTTGGGGACAGGTTGGAATGGAGAAAAAGGAGTGTGTTACTTATGTGTCTGAACATCAAGGCACTTATATTAGGGAGCCATGAAAAGTGAAGAAATAATAGACAATCCCATTTTCTTTTTCCTCAGCCTGCAATCATCCCTCACTTTACTCTAAGACTATGCTGTCCCAGTTTTGCAGAGCTGCTTAATGCTCTTACTTGCAGAAGGCTAGCAGAAGCAATCAAGCCTAGGCAGCAGCCAGCAAGGGTCCTGGCAATTTCCAAAGAGACTTTTTAAACTTCTCTTCAAGAGTCTATGTGAATTACCCTGTAATTGTTGGTAACAGGGAAAGTCACACAGAAAAGGAGGCAGCGCACCATCCTCTTAAGCAGCTCAAGGACAGCAGCCTTACATGAGTAGGAGAGGCAGGAGAGAGAGCTAGGGAGGGAATTGGTTAGCCCTTAGTTTTGGAAGTCATTTTCAGTGCTGAAGAAATAATCTTTATCATCACCACCTTCATCTTTATTACCAGCAGACCTAGCAGCAGCACATTCACACAACGAAAACCTTTATCAAGTTTGAAGCATCTGTAAAATCAGTGAAATAGTTTTCAACGAGTCTCCTTACTTCAGACAAAATTACAATGGGGAGAAAAAGGCATCAGACAAAACATTTTAAATGTATTTATCTGGACCATTTCCAGTAATCTTCAAATAGGTTTTCTAAGTTCTAACAAAGTAGATAAAGTGACTATACACTTTATACAAATGTGAATCTCTGTGGTATATTTTAAATCCATTTAATAAGATTGAAAACATATCTTTACTGTTTGCAGTGACCATATTCATTTGTTGCTATTGTAGGATGTCTTACAGGACATGTGGTCAATCATTGGCCCTGATCTAAAGCCCAATATTTATTCAGGAATGTAATCTCTTGAATTATAACATTGCTAGGAAGGGAAAATGTGGGCATGCTTTACGTTAGTTCATGCTATTACAAGATTTCCCAGAATGCCCTGTGTAAAGCAAAAGGTCTGCACAGCAAAAGAGATCACTGACTCATAGAATTGGAAAATAATTAAGAGACTTTTGAAGTTAAAAAGTGACTTTTTTAGGATTCTAAAATATTCTTCAGGTTATTCTACCAACACTGGGTAGGTTTACACAGGTTATTGTCTGACTGATTGACTCACTGATATTTATTCATTCAAGAAAATGTATTTTTTAGCATTAAGTATGTTCCAGACACTGTAATGAAAGTGAGGATACATAGCTGAATGGCAGAATCAACTGTTTCAAGAAGACAAAATCTCTTTAGAGAGACAGACCAACCACGGCCAAGCAAAAAATGTCTACATAACCTTTGAGCTTGGGAAAATGATAACTCAGACACAGACCTAGAAGTCAGGAGACAGGCCAGACAAATATGCAGGGCCATGTAGGCTGCAGCCAGGGTTTCATCCAAAATTTTCAAGTATTTAGTATCATTAGTTTAGTAGCATTTGGAGATAATTTGGGAAGTACAATAGCAGCTCCTTGAGCAGCTCACATGCAGCAGTTTGTGATGAACAGAAGAGGTAGGAGACAGTGGCAGGGAGGGAATTTGGTTAGCAAGGAAAAAGGAGGTTCACGTGCTCTGTGTGTTTTTCCTAAGAAAATGGTAAACTTGACCTTTTGCCTCAAATAAAAATCCTTCATAGGTGAGACTTCATTTTTCTCATTTATCATCACATCTACTTCCTGCTCACATACACACTTGAAAATAATCACTCTTGCTACTTTGAATGGGCAATGAAAAAAAGGACTGTGGAGCCCAAGAGATAGCTGGTTGAATTGGAGGCTGAAGAATCATACCTAACCCATAATCCAATAAAAAAGAGGGAGAAAACCAAAACTGGGGTTTTTCTTATCTTCCTCCTAAACATCTGTGTCAAAATATTGCCCAAATGCAAACTAGGGGTCACCCAGGACCATACGAACATTGTCAGTGACCGAGAAATCCCAGATGCCTAACATCAACATGTAAGAAATCAGATTTCAGACCAGGAAAAGCAAGGAAATGGCAAAATGTGTCTATGGCATTCCTATCCACTGTTTACCTAAAATTTCTTCCCCTCATGAGATCGCCTTTTCCCCAACCAAATCTCGTCTTTTGAAAGTTTCTGCTATGACCACAAATATTTAAACCTTTCAGTTTTCTGTGACAGGAGTATTTGCAACTTAAGCCCTGATCTTACAGTGGAGAGAGATATCCTCTCCCCTACATGACGGATTCTTTGTTACTTCCTCTTTTTCCTTCCTGCCAGGATTTGAGAGAAGAAGAATGACTGGTGTGTCTAAGCTACTGGCTGCTCATTAGACTCACCTAGAAGCTTTGCCATGCCTAGAATCCATCTCCCAGAGATGCTGATTTAATTGTTCTTGGCTATGGCTTGGCCATCGGTCACATTTTAAAAGCCAGTAGGTGATTCTAATGTGTAATCAAGTTTGAGAATGATTGGGATATGTTAATCTTCATAGAATATTTTCCAGTGCACACAGCAATGGTTGAGAAAGGGAATTCGCTTTAGATGAAACTGACAATATAGTCAATTGCCACCCTACTTGGACCTTAAAATCATTACTGATGCCACCTCTGGACTTTCAGTTGTGTGTTTGTTTTTTTTAATTTTTGTAAATTGTAAGGGTATCTGTTAATTGCAACCAAAAAGCATCTATGTTGGCCAGTATAGGACAAGTTGAGCTACATTAATAAACCTCAACATTTCAGTGGTTAAACACACCAAAAGCTTATTTTTCACTGCAAATCAAATGCAGGCTACATGATCTGCCCCTGTTTTGTAGCTATACTAACTGGGACATATCCCGTCCAAGGTAGAATATGTGATGAGAAAAATACAATGATAGTTAATTTTATGTGACTAGGCTGTGGTGCCTAGTTGTTTAGTCAAATACTACATCTAGCTGTGAAGGTATTTTGTAGATGTGATTAGCACAGTCAGTTGACTTTAAGCAAAGTAGATTACCGTAGATAATGTGGGTAGTCCTCATCCAATCAGTTGAAGGCTTTAAGAGAAAAAAAAAAATGGAGATTTTCTTGGAGAAGAATTATGCCTCAAAACTGTAACATAGAAACTCTGCCTGAATTTCCAGCCTAATCTGCCCTACAAATCTCAGATTGAAGATTTCATCAACTTTTGCTTGAATTTTCAGTCTGCCAGGTATCCACGTATGTTTCAGACTTGTCAGCCCCACAATCTTGTGAATCATGTGAGCCAGTTCAGTTCCTTTAAATCTCTCCCTCTTTTTCTTTCTTTCTCTCTCTATGTCTCTCAGAAAATATATTCTGCTGGTTCTGTTTCTATGGAGAACTCTGACTGTATTAATAATGGTCTAGAAAAACAATCTTATGAATGACTCCTTTGAATTGGTTCTGGGGTCCCTGGAATTTGTTCTCTAATTTGAAAAGGTGCTAAAAGTTCAAATGACTATTCCTAGTAGTAAAGAGGGCACTGATAGACTGTGGAATAATGTGGCAATAAAGATACAAAAAAAAAAAAGAACAATTGGATACCCCTAATCAAATGCTTATAAGAAGCAAGGTTTGGACGCAGTGGCTCACACCTGTAATCCCAGTGCTTTGGGAGGCTGAGGCAAGTGGGTCACGAGGCCAGGAGTTTAATACCAGTCTGGCCAACATAGTGAAATCCCATCTCTACTAAAAATGCAAAAAATACAAAAAATTAGCCAGATGTGGTGGTGTGTGCCTGTAATACCAGCTACTTGGGAGACTGAAGCAGGAGAATCACGTGAACCTGGGAAGCAGAGGTTGCAGTGAGCCGAGATCGCACCATTGCACTCCAGCCTGGGCAACAGTGTGAGACTCTATCCCAAAAATAAAGAAGCAAGGTTCTGGGTGACCATGTATTTGATACTTTAGAACATTTTTGTTAAACTAACAAGTATGGTTGAGATTGACTGTTTATTCCTAATTGCACTGGACAATGTGGTGAAATAAAAGGATGAGCTCAGGAATTTAAATCCCCAGTTCAAGCACTGACCTAAAGGTTTCTATGTCTGTACTAAAAAAACCCTCATGTCTAATAATCACAGAGATGACATTTCTGAAAACCAAACCCAGAGTGTTTTTTCACAAGTGACTAAATTACAATGCAAATTGAATTCCCAACTTCATAGGTTAACTGCTGCTAAAGTGAGGGCACTTACTAAGAAGGAATAAATCCTGAAAATCAGAATGAGGATATATGGGCAGATCCTGATGAAGTTGAGGGCTCCAAGCCCTAAATTTGGCTGACTCTTTTTCTTGCCAGCAAAAGTAGCCCCCACTTGAGAAGGTTAGTCCTGCTTTGTTCTAGGAAACTGTAATGGCCTTCCCTGAGGTAGTTGCCTTGCAAGAAAATGCTGTATCCTCAGGATCCATCTCTACCAACCTTCTTTGCTTCTAGACCTGTAACTAGACTCAATTCCCAACAGTTTCCCAAAGATGAAGTACAAACTGTGAGCCATGATGAGATGTGCTATATCTCAAAATAGTAATATGATTTTTTTTTAATTTATAAAGGCATAAATCTGGGGAATATCTGTAGAAATGAATATTAAGGGTGTGGCATCATAGTGGAAGGAACATAAAATTGTATCAGGCTGAGTTTATTACTATGGGCCACCTAAGCAGAGATTCTGGATTCAATGTTGTAGCCTCAAGAGTTATTAAAAAAACCTTAACAGCTTGGTTGGTTGGTTAACTGACACCTGGACAAAAGGTGGCCTACACTAAGTTAAGTTGAAATGCCAGAGCAATCTTGGCATCTGTCTTAGTCAGGGTTCTCCAGAGAAGCAGAAACAATAGAATATATGAGAGGAAATTTATTATTGAAGTTGGCTCACATGATCACAGAGACAAAAACATCTCACAATAGGCTGTGTCAAGCTGGAGAACCACAGAAGCTGGTAGCGTGTCTCAGTCCAGAAACCTCAGAACCAGGGAGGCCAGTATCACAGCCTGCAGTTGGAGACTAAAAGCCTGAGAGGCAGCAGAGGGAAACGGTGCTAGTCCCAGAGTCCAAAAGCTGAAGAACCTGATGACGTCCAAAGGCAGAAGAAAAGGTGTCCCACTCAGTCCATCTTCTGCATGTTTGTCCCAGCCAGGCCCCCAGTGATCGGATGGTGCCCACCCACATTAAGGATAGATCTTCCTGTCTCGGTCCACTGACTCTCTCTGGTCAGTCTCTCTGGAAACTTTCTCAGGGACACACCCAGAAACAATGTTTCACCAGCCCCATTCATCTAAGCATCCCTCAATCCAGTCAACTTGACACCTAAAATTAACCATCACAGCGTAGTATAGAAGATGGTATCAAGAGGCTTAGGGAGACTGCAGTGTTAGAATGGATTTATAATGTAAGACCTGCTCACCCACCCAAGGAGTATCCAATGGACACACCTTTCACTAAAGAAATAAATTTGGTAGAGGAGCCCCAGCATCCGTGAAGAGCTCTGTAGTTCCTCTTCTCTACAGGTGAGAAATAATGGTGGGAACAGATGCTACTAAACTGGGATTCTTAGGTGCCATAGGGATAACTGGATCCCAGAGTGGCAGGGGACAAGTGACAGCACTTAATCATCAAAGAAATGGGTGTGGTTACTTAATGGACAGCAAAGTCAAAGCAGAAATCAGCATAGCCTCACAGCACAGACCCATGGCATTAATGAGTTGATCACAGTGTCCTAGAAGTGAAATAGGCAGGCTGTCTACTAAATTCTAACTTGATCTGTGTAAGTGGAAGAGTTTAAGGTCAAAAGAACAGAAAGGTAACTTCTGCAGTCATAGCCTCTCAATCAATTCTAGACTTGAGCCGGTTTACGGACCCAGAACCCCTTGAATGAAAGGGAGGCTAGGTCTCCTTCAGGAACAGCTGAGCTACAATGACAAAAATTTCTACTGTTGATCTTTCTCTTGTTACCTCAAAGGGACCCATGGCCTTTTACCAGGGTGACTGTGCAAAAGGGAAAAGGATAATCAGACTTTTGGGGGATTATGGCTTTGAACTGACATCAGTTCCAGGAGATCCAAAACCTCACTGTGGTCCACCAGTCAGAATTGGCATTTATGGACTTTTAGCTCAATTCCATCTCAGCTGGTCTCTGAACCCATCCTGTGGTTATTTACATAGTTCTGATATGCATAATTAGCGTAGACATGTAATAACCTACCCTGGGCTAGCATCACTGACTCCATCTTAGCTGTAAACTCCAACTTAGCTTCCCCCTCCCTACCATAGCCCCTTTTGGTGCATAACTGGACCACACTGATGCTGTGCTTACGTCACGCTGACTCTGTGCTCATCCTACCATATAACCAATATAACTGCATCCAGCTTGGCAAGCACACCTGCTATTGTGTATAACTCTTTTTGAACCCCCTTGGTGATTGTTTGGAAATACCCTTAGCAACCAACAATCCTGGGAATCTCCTCCCCTTGGTTTCACTTCAGCTAGGCTTCTCCTCCCCTACCTAAATCAAAATATAAAGGGAAATCAAGCCCCTTCTTCGGGACCGAGAGAACTTTGAGCGTTAGCTGTGTCTCAGTCACTGGCTAATAAAAAAGACTCTTAATTTGGAACTCAGTGTGTGGCACATTCCTTCCACCTTGCTTGGTTATTACAGAAATATTTAGCAACTGGAGAATCCCTTCACTGGTTCTCTGACCTGTGGAATGAAGGCATTTATGTTATGAAAGAGCAAGTAAAATCCATCAGAACAGCTTCTACCTAGGAAAATAGTAAACCCAAAGCAATACTGAATTCCTGTAGGGAATACAGAGATTACTGCCAACATCAAGGACTTGAAGGATGTAGGGAGGGTGTTTCCCAATGCATTACCATTCAATTCATCAATTTGGCCTATACAGAAAACCAAGGGATCCTGGAAAATGACAGTGTACTTTCATAGACTTATCTATGTGGTGACTTCAATTGCAGTGGCTGTTCAGAATGTGGTTTCATTTCTTGAGCAAATTTATACATCTCCTAGTACCTGCTACAGAGCTATAAATCTAGAAAATGCTTTTTTTTTTTCTCAATACATGATAGCAAAGACAACTAGAAGCAAAATTCTTTCATCTGACAAGGCCAGAACAGCACTTTCCTACTCAGGGCTATATCAAGTCTCCAGTCCTATGTCATAATTTAGTTTCAGAGATCTTGATCATCTTTCCTTTGCACAAGACATGACACTGACCCATTGATCATATTATATTGATTGGACCTAATGAGTGAGAACTAGCAACTTCTTTAGACCTATTGTTAAAACATTTGCATATAGAAGGATGGGAAATTAATCAAACAAAAATTCAGGGGCCTTCTACCTCAGTAGAAGGCATAAATTTCTAGAGATCCTGTGGTACAGCACATGTCAAGATATCTCCTCTAAGTTTAAGAATTAAGTTGTTGCATCTGGTCTCTTCTACAATCGAGAGAGAGGAACAACGCTAAGTAGACCTCTTTGGATTTGGAGGCAACACATTCCTTATTTGAGTATACTACTCCAGCCCATTTACTGAGCTTCCTGAAAAGCTGTTAGTTTTGAGTGGGGCCCAGAGAAGCTATCCAGCAGGTCCAGATTACCATGGAAATATCCCTGCTATTTGAGCCATATAATCTGGCAGATCCCATGGTGCTTGCAATGGCAGTAGTAGAGAGAGATCTCTTCAGAGCCTTTGAAAAGCTTCTATAGGTGAACCACAGTCTGGAATATTAGGATTTTGGCACAGAGCCCTGCCTTTTCCTGCAGATAGCCACTCTCCTTTTGAGAAAGCTTTTTTTTGCTTGCTATTGGGCTTTAGCAGAGACTGAATGCTTAACCCTGGGCCACCAAGTTACCTTGAGACCTGAACCACCCATCATAAACTAGGCATTATCTGACTCACCAAGCCACAAAGCTGGGTGCTCACAGCAACATTTCATCATCAAATGGAAGTGGTATGTATGTGCCTGGGCCCACATAGGCCCTTGGAGGCATAAATAAATTACACGAAGAAATGGTTAAATGCCCATGGTCCCCTCTCCTGCTACGTCACCTTCTCTTTTCCAGCACACATATATAGCCTCATAGGAGTTCCCTATAATCAGTTTACTGAGGAAGAGAAAACTTGAGCCTGGTTTATAAATGGTTTCTTGTGACAGGCAGACACTACCTGAAAGGGGATAGCTGAAGCACTACAGACCCTTGACTCCATTCCTGAAGTGTGGTTGTGAAGGAGAACCCTCTCAATAGGCAGAACTTCACAGTGCATCTGGCCAGAGATGTGGGTGTATACCAATGCATGAGCTATGACCAATGATTTGGCTGGATGGTCAGGGACTTGGAAGGAATGTGATTGCAAAACTGGTGACTAAAATTGAAGAAGAGATGGACAGATAGACTTCTCTGAATGGGCAAAAAGTGTCAAGATATTTGTGTATCAATTTGTGACTCTCACCAAAGGATGACCTCTGCAGAGGACAATTTTAATAATCAAGTGGATAGGAAACTATTCTATGAATAGCAATGAGCTTGTTTTCCCAGTTACTTCTATTATTGCCTAATGGGCTCATAGGCAACACAGCAGCAGAGATGGAGGTTACACACAGGCTCAGTAACATAGGTTTCTACTCACCAAGCCTAGCCTGGCTACAGCCACTACTAAGTGCCCAATCTGCCAGCAGCAGAGAACAATGCTGAGTCCCATCAGGGGCTCATCACCTGGAGTGAGAAGCCAGCTACCTGGTGACAGTTTGATTACATTGGACCACTTCCATTATGGAAGGGGCAGTGTTTTGTTCTTACTAAAATAGAAACTTGCTCTCGATACAGATTTGCCTGCATGCAGTGCTTGTGCCAAAACTACCATCTGTGGACTTTCGGAATGCCTTATCCATTGTCATGATATTCCAGGTAGCATTGTTTCTGATCAAGAAGCTCACCTCACAGCAAAAGAAATGTGGCAATGGGCCCATACTCATAGAATTCACTAGCCTTATTATGTTCCCCATTATCCTAAAGCAATTGGCTTGATGTAATGGTAGAATGGCCCTTTCAAGATGCAGTTACGGTACCAGCTAGGTGACAAGACCTTCCAGGATGGGGGCAGTGTTCTCTAGTAAGCTGTTTTTGCTGTGAATAAGCATCCAGTATATGGTGCTATTTCTTCCATAGCCAAGATTCATGGATCCAGGAATCAAGGAGTGGAGAAGAGGTGGACCCACTGTTACCTGTAGTGACCCACTAGCAAAATGTTTGCTTCCTGTTCCCAGAAACTTATATCCTGCTGGTCTAGACATATTAGTTCCAAAAGGAGGAATGCTTCTACCAGTGACGCATATGATTTCACTGAAGTGTAAGTTAAGACTGCTACAGGCAGTAGCTCATGTCTGTAATCCCAGCACTTTGGGAGGCCGAGGCGGGCAGATCATGAGGTCAGAAGTTCAAGACCAGCCTGCCCAACATAGTAAAACTCTACTAAAAATACAAAAAAAAAAAAAAAATTAGCCTGGCATGATGGCAGGCACCTGTAGTCCTTGCTACTTGAGAGGCTGAAGCAGGAGAATCGCTTGAACCCAGGAGGCGGAGGTTGCAGTGAGCTGAGATTGTGCCACTGCACTCCAGCCTGGGCAACCCAGCAAGAGACTCTGCCTCAAAAAAAAAAAAAAAAAGATTGCTCTATGGCCACTTGGAGGGAGGATTTTATACCTCTGAAGAAATAGTCAAAGAAGGGAATTATGGTTGTGATTGAGGTTATTGATCCTGATAGCTAAGGGGAAATTTGAGGGTTATTAATCCTGAGTGCTAAGGAAAAATTGGAGGGTATTGATCCTGACTACTAGGGGTAATTGAACTGCTATTACATAACAGATGTAAGAAAGAATATATCTGGAATTCCAGAATTCCTTAAGGTTCCTCTTAGTACTACCATGTCCTGTGATGAAAGTCAATGGAAAATACTACAATCCAATTTAGGCAAAACTACTAGTGGTCCAGGTCCTTCAAGAATGATGATTTGGGTCATTCTATTAGGCAACCAGTTGAGGTGTTTGTGGAGGTCACAGGGAATATGGAATTGGTAGTGGAACAAGGCAGTTATAAATACCAGCTATGACTATGTAAGCCATAGCAAAAACAAGAAGTGTAATTATTTGTTAAATTTTATTATGAATATGTTTGTAGGTATATATGTGCAAACATCTGTATATATAAAATTTCTTTAATATATCTTTGTTTTCTTTCCTGTTATCCCCTTATCCTATAATTAAGATGTATTACCTTTATATCATAGTATTTAAGCTACAGGATGTCAAGGAGGAGAATGAACACTACCCAAGGACTTTGGCTCTTCTTCTAAAGAAAGGTTTAATGCACTTTCAGTTGTATGCAGAATAGTTGTATCATTAGGTGGAAGTATGATTTTGTAGTTATCTTTATTTGGAGATTAAGTATGGTTTTAAAAGATGTGTATGGATGGCAAGTTGACAAGGGGTGGACTGTGAGGGTTAATTTTATGTGTCACTTTGCTGGGTTTGGTGCCTAGTTGTTTGGTCAAACACTCCATGTGGCTATGAAAGTATTTTGTAGATGTGACTAACATTTATAATCAGTTGACTGTAAGTAAAGAAGATCATCCTAGAAAATGTGGATGGGCTTCATCCAGTTAGTTGAGGTCTTAAGGGCAAAAAGGGTGATTTCCTGGAGAAGAAATTCTGCCTCAAGTCTGTTGCATGGAAATTCTACCTGAGTTTCCAGCCTGCCAGGCTGCCTTATAGATTCCAAACTTGCTAGCCCTACAGTTGTGTGAGCCAATTCCTTTAAATAAATTTTTCTTTCTGAATCTCTCTCTGTTTCTCTCATATACATGTGTATATACATATATATACACATGTATATGTGTATGTATATATATAATCATTCTTTTATTGTGCTTAATTTTACTGTGTTTGTGTTTTGCAGATACTGCATTTTTTTTAACAAATTGAAAGTTTCTGGCAGCCTTGCAATCAAATAAGTCTACTGGCACCATTTTTCCAAAAGTGTGTGCTCACTTTGTTAGCACTTCTTAGCAATAAAGTATTTTTTTACTTAAAGTATGTACTTCACACATAATGTTATTGCACACATAGATTATAGAAGTATAAACTTATATGTACTGAGAAATCAAAACATTCTTGTAACTCACTTTATTGCATTATTTGCTTTATTGTAGTGATCTGGAACTGAACCAATAATACCTCTGAGGTATTCCTGTGTATGTATATACACATACATACATATATATATATGTATATCCTTTATATCTGTATATACATATACATATCTCTTATTGATTCTCTGGAGAACCCTGGCTGATACAAAATAGATGGAAGGGACACATTGACTTCTAAGTGCCTTAGGGTGGCAGTGGACATGTGTTATTTCTCCGTCTTCTGGCCAGAACTAGGTCTCACTTTCCTGCCAAGACAAGGGTAGAAATTGAGGGGAGTGCGTGGGTCCTTAGGGAGCACTATCTGTCTCTGCTACATCTTCACTGATAGAGTAATTTTAACCATCTTTTGGTCTATTGTGGTAGTATGTTATGTAGAAAGGAGATTTGGTGGGAGCAGGGCTTTTTACTTCAGAACTCATCCCACAGAGGCAGCTGCCTGTTTATGGCTACAAGGCAATATAATTTAATGGAATATATCTGTTTTCAAACTCTGGCTCTGCAACATACTAGATTTATGGATCAATCAAGTAAAATAACTTTTTTGAGCCTCAGTCTATGTTCTGATGATATAAGAATGATGTTATCTAACCTATCAGATGCTTAAGAGGCTTAAATGAGGCAATTTGTGTGAAATTTAGTAGTCTAAACTGATAGTTATTAGGGAAGCTTTGGTCTAGAACTCATGATTATAAAAGAAGGCAATGTTAGCCAAAATGGAGTCTTCACGGTCTAGTGGGAGGGCAGATCAAGTGCCTTGAAGATAGTGTTGTCTGTGGCATCTCCATGGGTCACTAGTGCCTTGTGTCAGATGGAGTCTCCTGGCATTTTCCTTGTTTTACTTTTCGTTTCCAACAGGCATGCCCCCTTTTCCATACACACCCATGTTATGGTGAGCTCTCTATAGCTACAGATACAGAAGGACTTGAGTATCCTCGGGTTTGACATTCACGGGGCATCGTGGAACCAATCTCTTGACCATACCAAGGAGCAACTGTATAGTCTAGCTTCTACCTCCATCTCCACGATCTCCAGAAGCATGTACAACAAGCCATTCATAAATGTCCATTCCAAGTGAGAACAGTTCTCATGGGGCCCTGAGCCGACTGTGGGGAGGATAACGAAGGACCAGACAGCAGGAGGACCTGATGTGCTGGTCGAGGAGCTCTGACTGTACTTGTCCTAGGCCTATGGCCTCGGTGTTCTCTGAAAACAGGAAGAAAGAAAGCAGGAGGAAAGAGTCAAAATGTTTAGGAAGAGAAGCTAGATTTGGAAACATTGGAAAGGGGAAGGGAAGCAGCAGAAGAAGTTGGAACCAGAGCGCTGTCCCTAGATTCTTGGCCTAAGTTGATATTCTTTTAAATAGTTTTTAAAAAGAAAAGAAAAAGGAGAAAGGGTAATGTTATTGTACAGAAGCTACTGCTTTTAATTCTCCCATGGCAGGAGAGACAAAAGCAGGAAATTTATCCCTGCGTTTGGCCAAATCACAGAAAAGCACATAAGAAGAATAGCCTAATTCCCAAGAGGCATTATAGAAAACATCAGAATGAATGAAATTTAAGCCTGAATGCAAACATCTGTGGAATTTTTACTTGGGGGAAGGAGAAAGAAAATCAGATTAAGACCTACAGTATCTGAAAGAACAGGTTAATGCAAATAATAAGTATTTACCACAGTTTTGTAACTCTAATGGCACTCCCACACAGCACAGATTTTCCAAAACATCAACTTCCTTGAGAAACCACAATGTTTACTCCGTCTTTAACATGCACATAATGAACCCACGGTGTTGTTTTTGCTTTCCCAACCTCTTTCATCCCTCTTCTGCTACAGAAAACTTTCTTCCTGTGAGAATCCATTCCAAGTGGTGCAGGCAGAACTGCCCTGCCCTGCCACCAGTTCTGCCAAAAGGGTACATTTGTGACCAAACCTGGCATCTGGTGGTGCCTCAGCCCTCAGGCCAGGATGGATTGCTCAGAAATGGGCACATCACCCAAGCAGGGCCAAGCAGAGCCTTCCCTGTGGTTTGACACATAGACTTTAGGAAGGAGCAGGAAGCTTTCTTCTTCTCTGAGATCGTGAAAGTTGAGGACTAAAAACCCTGGAGAAGCTGGGAGCTATTTTTGTCATTGCCTGCAGGGTGTCTGCTGGGAACAAAGACGATGAAGAGGAAAGAAACAGACTCAGAAGATGGAGTGAGACTGAGCTCTGGCTGTCACATTTCCAAACAGAAGGCTGTGGTTTCTCAGTGTCTAAGGAAGTCCCTGAGTGACCAGCACCAATAAGAAAGGGGTGCTGAAATGGTGCAGGCCTCAAAGGGAATGCCTTCTCCATCAGCCTCCTGAGATAGGTCCTGGAGGACAAGAGCTTGGACCAAGAGCAGAAACCGCCATGGAGCTCGTTGCTATGATAGACGGGGTGTCCAACGTCTGTCAGGAATCAGATCCTGTCTGCACTACCCTACAGACTTGTCCTCCTCTTCCGGGTTTTCAATTGAGAGTTCTCAATGAAAGGTCTGTTTGGATAAAATCTTACCTAATTGAAACCACACAAAATGTCCCTAAATTCTCCCAGCATCTTCTAAGTTTCTTAGTCCTGAACATCAGCACACTTTCTTAAAAAGCTACCATAGGTAGAGTTACAGGAATTAGACAAGGTGACAAATGTGCACTCAACCTTAAAATAAAGCCTTCATATCAAGGGCTCATAGTGATTGTCTTAAATGGAGGCTTAAACTGGTGTGCCTCTGTGTGTGTGTGTGTGTGTGTGTGTGTGTGTGTGTGTGTGTGTGTGTGTGTAGAAAGAAAAGAGAGACAAAGAGTGAATCAGAGTCAACTAGATTTGGCACAAGCTGAAAAATATCTAAATCTGTTACCCCTGAAAGACAGAAGGTGAAGGTACAGGAGGCTGGGGATGGAGGTGATTGAAGGGTACATGTGACCGTCTCCATCTCAAAAGGCAGGATCTACACAGACTCCAGGGCATAAACAGGACAGCCAACACACCCAGGCCTCAAGGGCACTCACTGAGTCCCAGTTGTGGGACAGGAAAAGGAAAGAAAGGAGACAAAAGGCAAAAGTAAGGATGCATTCAGACAAATCCCTAAAATCTAAAGGAAAGAAAACAGAGTAATGGGTGGAAGGTAGGAGGGGGATCTTTCTCTCTTTATCAAAATCTGAAACTAAAGATGGAAATGTCTCCTCTGGCCTTCAGTTGAACACTTTAATTAGTTTTAGAGGATGACTAGATCATTGGGGGAAAAAGGGACCAAAGAAGAATTGGATAGCAGATCTGGTCAAATTTCAGTGCTACAGCATGCTGATTGTAACACATTGCTTAAAGGTCTGGGCTTCGCTTTTGTAAAGTGGGGGTGATGATGCCCCTCTTGCGGGGCTATTGAGAGGAGAACATGCCCACATTCATGAAAATTGCCCAACACAGTGTCTGGGATACAGTAAGCTCAGCAAGCATGAGCTTGTATCTACTTTCCCTTCTGTGTGCCCTGGCTGTCTTCCCACAGTGCCCAGGCCAGTTCCCAATGGTGCCAGTCTTACTTATTATTTGATACCAATGGGCATGCAGCCCCACCTCAGGAAGGGAAGGGCTGGGCCAGCTCCAGCTCAAGCGGAAGTCCACCAGCCATGCTGGCTTCACCTTTTACCGAAGGCCGCAGTTGCTCCATAGCTACCACTTTCATGTTCACACCAAGCAATTCATGAGGCTTAGGTGGAATTGCAGAGTGAGAATCATCCACGGCAAATACCTCTTCTCCCAAACCATATTCCAGGCCTCAGGACAAGCAGCAGCCCTTGTGCCGGCCTGTAATTTCCATGAATGAGCTGCTCATAGCTTTGCAGCTCTGCTCCCCAGGTTTCTGGTAAAGCAGCTGAAGTCTCCGAAACCTCTGTGACTGTACAGATACAAAGGAATGGCAAATTTCACAAAGCACTTCCAGGGTACTGTGTCTTTGAGCATGATATTAGAGGGGTAGGAGGGTGCTTATCCCTTCACATATAGGTGTTTAGAAAACCAGATCTTCCGGAATGGTCTAATGTAGTGGATGTCATGCAGAAAAAGAGGGATGGGCAGTTATTCTTTTTAAATACCTTGTTTTTCTAGTTTCAAAAGTAATACATATTGACTGTAGAAAACATGGACACCTTATATTAGTAATACTGGCTCATGTAACTAAAGACCTTAGAATCATAGTGGATTAACAGAATAAAACATTATTTCTCACTCATACAAGGTGGAATGCAGATGCTTCTAGGAAGCTGGCTGTTTGGTGACTCCCCCCAGGCAGTGACTCAGGGATTCAGGGTCCTTCCATCTTGCTGTGTTGCTGCTCCCAGGACCACAGAGGCTTCAGCTACACCCTTTGCATCATTTGGCTAACCAGGCAACAAGCAGAGAGAGACGGAGGGAGAGAGAGAGGAGAATTGCTCAAGATTCTTCTAAAGTAAGCTCTAAAAGACCTTTATCACTTTTATAGCCTACATCACTTTTCCCACATTCCATTGGCCAACGTATATACAAGGAAGCTGGGAAATACAATTTTTTCTGTGTGCTTAGGTAGAAAATGACATGGTACAGCTAACACATAGCTCTGCCTCTGCCCACAGTGCATTAAAGCACATAGGGCAGATTACCTACAACTTGATAACTCTGAGACATTTCACTGGTAACAATATGGATTTTATTATATGCATATATATTAAGAAATATTTGCAATATAGTATCATACAATATATTCTGTTTTATAGCATACATTTTTAAACTTTGCAGCTTAACTATTAATTTTCTTCACTAACCCAATTTTATAAGACTGTGTAGTATTACTCTGCATGAATTATCATAATTAACGTTACCAATGTTGTAAGATTAGTTCTGATCCAATTGCTAGTTTTGATTTTCTTTCATAAACAGCAACATAATATAAATATGCATGACATATCTGATTATTTACATGGGACACATTTCTAGAAATAAAATGTATAAATCAGAGGAAAGTATTTTTTTAAGGCTGATAAAGTGGCTTTGAAATGTCTTCTTCCTAGGATCTTACTTTAGAAAGTTTAACCACTATGGCCATGTTTTTGCAAGGCTTCACTGAGTTCTAAGCAAACAATTCTCATTTTCTGAGATGTCCCTGTAGAAGTGCACTCTTCGGCTTCTGTTTGCTGAGGACGTAGACTATGCTTTATCAACTTAAAAAGGGAAGGGCATGTGCAAAGCCATGCGAACCAAGGTTGGCTGAGCCCATGCTCACGGGGCACAAGGCATGATGCTTCATAAGGAATTACACTTAACATTTATGATAACCTTGAGAGGTAAGCTGTTATTATCTCAGTATTTGGAGAACACTGAGGTTCAGGTACACCCAGTCATTGACTCAAGACTGTTAATGGTGGAGCCAGGACTCAAATAGGCCCTGCCTTGGGCAAAATTGTGAAGGTAATAAAGGAAATATGTTTCCACTCTTTTCATTTTCTCATCTTTGGGTGCCCATGATCCTGCTGTCTCTACGCTGCTACCCTGCCAAAGCAGGGACAGATCCTTTGAGGATATGGCAAAAAGACTGATCAGAGAATCAGAAGAACTGAGCTGAGATCTTAATGGTTTCAAGCAATATGCAATACTTACCTTGGGAAATCTGTCTTCTTATCCGTAGGAAGAGGAATTTGGACCAAATAAGCTCTAAATCTGTTTCTTGTCTCACTTACAGGCAAAGACCGAGACTTCAAACTCAGGACTGTAACTGGCATGCCACTATATCCTAGAGTCTCAATCTCCATTTCCATTGATGAGGAATTCAGTCCAGATGGCATCTGAGATTTTTTTCAGGGCTTATTCTGGAACTTTTTCACAGAGCACAACCAAAGACCTAGTGCATAGCTAACTATCAGCTCTTTAAGCCTCTATATTCAGACACTCCCAAAAGGTGCTGAATAAATATTCTAATTGCATTGAATATACTTACCCTGATGTTATTCAACAAGAGGGACAGACTTCTGCTGCAGAATATTAATACTATACTGTCTGTATCTACTTCCCCTTAATCCAGACACATGATTTTGCTGTAGCTATAGAGGTCTTCACTTGGTTGTTAATAAATGTTTACTAGGAAAATGCTACCCTATATGTTTCATTAATAATCTAGAGCTCTTTATCCTGCCCATATCAGTGCCAGTAAGCAAAGACTATAGAAATAGTGACTTGTGCAATCCACTGTTTTTGAACTCTTCGATTGCCCAACCAACCTTTTTGACAATTTTGGCAATGCACTCTGCATGCAAATTCAGAGACCTGCATCCATTACTAGGCATTGGGAATAGAGCCAAATGTCATAGTGGGATTATAGTCCTGGCACCGTTGTTCTTCATTTTGAGGGGGTTCAAAGGTCACTTGGACAACTTAATAAAAGCTTATATATGGTCTTTTTCCAGAAAAAAAATGCATATAAGCACATGCACAGGCATGTGCACACACACACAGAGGGTTATTTTCAAAATGTTAAAAATATAGCATAGTCCTGGCCCTGCTGGTTTAGAGGGAAGGGCACTAGAGGTCCCCTGCTGAGCCAGACAGCAGCTCTTCGCTTGCTGGATTGCGGAGATACCTGGAGGGTTTCTAGAGACAGCCCAGAACAGCTGGGCTGTGGGGCACCAGGAAGGTTTGGAACAGAATCCATTTACCAACCAGCATGGAGGCATTTGAATATTTTAACCCCAATACAGATGTACTGGTGTCAACCACCTACTGGCAGACTTGCAGATACATATAAGGTTTACCTGCAAATTCAGGAGGATTCAGGGATCCCTTAGGGGTTCAAGGATACCAGATAAAGAATCCCCATATTGTTGGTATTTCTTCTGGAAATAAAAGAAAATAAAACCACTTCGTTAAGTAATTTAGGTATAGTCACCCTACCTCTTAAGTTCTCGGTTTTGGCATCTATAAAATGAATGAATAAGACTTAACCTCTAACCTGAAGTCCCTTCCTCTTTGTCAAGTCTGTAGTCAGTGAATGGGCAAGGGACTGTACCTCTTATGCTACTTGTTTAAAATGTTCAAATGGGCTAGGCTCAGTGGCTCACGCCTGTAATCCCAGCACTTTGGGAGGCCGAGGCGGGAGATTATGAGGTCAGAAGATCAAGATCATTGGGGCCAACATGGTGAAACTCTATCTCTACTAAAAATACAAAAAAAAAAAAAAAGCCGGGAGTGGTGGTATGTGCTAGTAATCCCAGCTATTCAGGAGGCTGAGGCAGGAGAATCACTTGAACCCAGGAGGCAGAGGTTGCCATGAGCTGAGATCACACCATTGCACTCCAGCCTGGGCGACAGAGCAAGACTCTGTCTCAAAAAAAAAAAAAGTTCAAATGTCGTTTCCTTGAACCCTTTTATGGAGTCAACTAGGGTATAAATAAACTGGAACAGGGTCAACCATGCAGAATAGCTTTCTAAAATGAGTCATGAATTGCCAAGAGTTAAAACTTGTTTTGCAGTCATGGGAGTGTTAGAGGACAGCTGGCCACCACAGCCTGTAAAATGACCTTTCCTGGGTTTGAAAGCTCTGTTGAGTCACCCTTTGGACTTCATTCCTCCAGGCAAGGCAATTACAGTTTCTTTAACTTCTCTTCTTCCATCCTATTTTCAGGCTGAACTAGATTAGCACAGACATGGGTTTGGACCTCTGATAAGGTTCTGACCAACATGAGCTGAAAAAGAGCCTTTTTTTTTTTAACCAATGGACAACTTTCCCTTATTCATTCCTGAGTTCCCTCCAAACCTACACCTCTCTCTCTTCTTCTCTGTCTCTTTTATCATTTAAGTTGCTTTTGAAATTCCACACCCTCTGTGAAGCCAAGGCCACCCATCTTACACAACTCCATTTTATTCTATGTGTATGGTGGCCCTGGATTTGTAAAATGCAGTGGTGATGCAGGGCAAGCAAGTCCCAGAACTGGGGCTTAGCACAGGAATGTTCCTGGCTTCACTCAGAAAAGAATTCAAGAGTGAGCCCATGGTAGAAGAAAACAGATTTATTGAGGTGACAGTGTTACAGCTTCATGACTGCTCCTCTGGAGCAAGGCTCCCCCATAGGTGGTGTATTGAGAGCAGCAGCTCAGAGGCAGCTCCGAGGTCAGATTTATATCCATTTTTAATTACATGAAAATTAAGGGACAAGTTACTCTGAAATTTCTAGGAAAAAGGGTGGTAATTTCCGGGTCATTGCCATGGAAAGTGGTGGTAACTTCCAGGTGTTGCCATGGCAATGGTAAACTGACATGCCACTGGTGGGCTATCTTACGGAGGGGTGCTTTTACCTCCTCCCTGTTTCAGCCAGTCTTCAATCTGGTCCAGAATAAAGTCACTCCTCCTACTTCAGTGATATTCCATGAAGCTTTCTTGATAAACTCAAAACTTCTTAAGGATTTTCCCTACCTATCCAACCAGGGAGCTACCAACAAATGCACTTACCCTCTGTTCTACATTCTCCAGTCTTAGCTATTCTGAGCCTGATCAACTCCACAGGCTAACCTGACTCCTCACCCAGACAGATCTCCCTGAATGAGTATCACCAACTCTAATATCCTCTGTAAGCCTTCTATGGGAATGACTATAGCTCCCACAGGGACAGCAAAGAGACAAGTCTTGAAAGAGCGGAGGATAGACGCTGGATAACAGAACAAGTGAGGTCCTATAGGTAGGGAGAGGCCAGTTCTGGGGCGCTAGGAAAGCCAGGTCAGTTCAGATCTGTTATGGTGGCAAGCAGGAAGCCACTGAAAGTCTTTGGGCATAGAAGTGTTCAGTGGCACCATCCATGTTGGCATTGAGATTTCTAGACAATGTGTTGTCTCTGGCCATCCCATACCAGCTTCCCACCCTTTCCACCCATAGGAATATAGCTAATTTTCCCAGTGATTTGGGAATGACCTCGGTAAAGAGAAGACACATATGAACAAGGTTATGGATTCCTATATGTTCATTTGATGATGAATGCAGAGACATCTATGTGCTCTACTTTATTCACAGTGAAAAATTCAAGCTGAACATTAACACTATTTTTCTTAAAATTTTTCAGCAAAAGCTAAACAGTCTGAGGTGAAGGACAAATGGCTCTCTCAGCAACTGGCTTTCAGATGTAACCAGCTGCACATCAGTTCTCCTCTTCAGGCACCATGTAAAAAAATGCCACCCAACCAGGGGAGAGGGAGGCAATCCTTTTTTCCCAGTGGAAAAGTGAATCAGACCAAGATCAACAGATGCCTGCTTGAATGCCTGAAAACAAACCCTTCATGGGGCAGTTTCCAGGGTGACACTGGAGCTGGAAAGGGATGGAAAGGGATCAATGGTCACCAGGAGAATGTGTGAAATTCTTTCGGGGATGGAATCAGAGCCTCTTGCCAGGTGAAGGGCAAGCCGAGAATGGGTAGGATGCTGGCCCTTCTACGTGGCCCTTGAGGATTATTCCTGAACATATTGAAAAGGAGAAAGAAGCCTCCACAAAAAGCAGAATTCACAGAAAAAAAAGAACAAAGTCATCTGATTTGTCTCATTGACATTTTTAACTAAAATTCCAGGAAGCAAATATTTCAAAGGAACAAGAGCCAGTATACGGAGACAGGTTCAGATTGCACTAACATTGAAAGCTTCCCATATGCTAAGCACTGTGCCAGCATTTCATAGGTGTCGTCTCATTTCATCTTAGCAACAACAAAAGCTACATTATCATCATCCTCCTGTTCAGCTGAAATGCTGGGACATAAACGAATTTAAATTTTTTCCCATTTAAAGTTGATATATAATTCGCAGACAACAGAATGCACCTATGTTAAGAATACAGCTTAAAAAATACATTGACACTTATACATCCAGTAACTGCCTCCCTAACCAAGATATAGAACATTTTCACCAACCCAGAAAATTTCTTGATGCCCCTTTTAAATCAAAAACCTTCCCCGAAGAGGCAGCCACTCTTCAGTTTTCTATTACCATTTATTAGTTTTGCCCATTGTATTAATTTGCTAGGGCTGCCGTCACACAGACTGGGTGGCTTAAATGACAGACACTTATTTTCTCACAATCTGGAGGACAGAATTCCAAGACTGAAGTGTTTGTAGGGTTGGTTTCTTCTGAGGCCAGTCTCTCTCCTTGGCTGGTAGATAATCGTCTTCTCCCTTTGTCGCACACGGTCTTTCCTCTGCGTGTCCTGATCTCCTTGTCTTATAGGACACCATATTGGATTACAGCCCAGGATAATGGCCTCATTTTTACTCAATGACCTCTTTAAAGGATCTATCTCCAAATATACTCACATTCTGAGGTACTGGGGATTAGGACGTGAACATATGAATTTTGGAGGGGATGTGATTCCGCCCATAACACCTATTCTTGAACTTCATATAAAGGTAATCATATAAATGTAATCTTTTGCATCTGTTTTTTTTCATTCAACATAGTATTTTGAGATTCATTCATATGGTTGTGTGTGTTGGTAGTCTGTCTTTTATTCATCATATGAATATATCTTAGTTTGCTCATCCATTCTTGCTAATGCACATCCAGATTGTTTTCAGTTCTGGCTGTTTTTGCAAAGTCTGCTATGGATATTCTCATTCAAGACATTTTGTACATATGTGTTCATTTCTCTTGGGTAAATACCTGGGAGTGAAATTGCAAGGTCACAGGGAAGATAAAGGGCTAATTTCATAAAAACCCACCAAACAGAGTCATAGGGTGGCTGCACCACTCTACCAACCCACAACATTATAAGAGCTCTCTGGTGCCTGCACATCCCTGTCAACACTTGGTTTCATCAGTCTTAAATTTAATCATTCTAGTGTTTGTGAAGTGGAATCTCATTGTGATTTTAGTTCAATTTCTCTAAATACTGGTGATGTCAAGCACTTTTTCATTACTCATTGGCTTTTATATATCTTTATGATCTATATAGCCAAGATTCTTTTTGTCCTTTTAAAAAAATTGAATCGTTCATCTTTCTCATTGATTTTTAAGTAGTAAAACTTCTTCTGTTTTCTGTATAAAAGTCGTGTGTGGCTGAGCACAGTAGCTCTCACCTGTAATCCCAACGCTTTGGGAAGCCAAGGTGGAAAGGTCGCTTGAGTTCAGGAATTCAAGGCCAGCCTGGGCAACATGGTGATACCTTGTCTCTACAAAAATACAAAAAATAGCTAGGTGTGGTAGTGCATGATATAGTCCCAGTTACTTGGGAGGCTGAAGGGAGAGGATTGCTTGGGCCAGGGAGGTTGAGGCTAAGGTGAGTCGAGATTGCACCACTGTACTCCAGCCTGGGCACAGAGAGACACTGTCTCAAAAAAAAAAAAGTCATTGGTGAGATTAATGTATTAAGAATATTTTCTTCCAGTCTGTGATTTGCTTTCGTGTTTTCTTCATGGTAGTTTGTAATAAGAAGAATTTTTTAATTTTGGGAATTCTAATTTATTAATATTTTATTGTATACTTAGTGTTTTTGAGGTCCTAGCTGATAAATTTTTGCCTACACACAATCATAAGTATATTCCCCTATGCTTTCTTCTGGAAGCTTTATAATTTTACATTTTACATTTTGTTCTATGAGCTATGTCAAACTAATTCCTGTGTATGGCATAAGGTAGTGGTTAAAGTAGTGCCTGCAGTTCATTTTCTTTGCCCCCTATGGAATTTACTTTTTCCCGAATCATTTGTTTGAAGACTTTCATGTCTCCATTGAATTGCCATGGTGACTCGGTAAAAAAAATTGACCGTATATGTGTGGGCTTATTACTGAACTCTCTATTTTGTTCCATTGACCCATTTGTCAATTCTCATGTCACTATCACCCTGTCTTGACTACTGTGGCCTTATAACAAGCCTTATATGTCCTCCAACTCTAATCTTCTTTTTATGATTGTGTTAGAAAAACTCGTTTCATTGTATTTCCATATAAGCTTTAGAATAAGCTGCTCAATTACCACCACACAAATTTTTTTTTTAATTTTCACCAAAATTTTACTGATTGTTTTCAGCAATTTAGGAAGAGTTGCCACCTTAATCATACTGAATGTTCTAATCCCCAAATGTGCTGTATCTCTCTATTTATTTAGACATTATTCCATTTCTTTTTAAAGGTAGAGTTAGAGGGCACAAGAGCAGCTGTTACATGGATATATTGCATAGTGTTGAAGTCTGGGCTTTTAGTATAACTGTCACCTGTACAGTGTATCTTGTAACCTTCCAGGCAACTTATCATCCCTTTCCCTCCTATAACCCTCCCACCTTTGCAAGTCCCCAATGTCTGTCATTCCACTTTCTATGTCCATGTGTATACATTATTCAGCTCCCACTTATAAGTGAGAACATACAGTATTTGACTTTCTGAGTTATTTCAGCTTCAGATAATAGCCTCCAGATCCATTTATGTTGCTGCAAAAGACATGATTTAATATTTTTATGGATGAGTATATTCTATGGTAGATAAACACCACATTTTCTTTATCCAGTCATCTGTTGATGGACATTTAGGTTGATTCCATAACTTTGCTATTGCAAATAATGCTGCAATAAACATACAAGTGCAGGTCTTTTTGAGATGATGATTTTTTTTTTCCTTTGGGTAGATAATTAGTAGTGGAATTTCTGTACTAGTAAGACCTGAAACTATAAAAATTCTAAAAGAAAACCTAGAAAAACCTCTCCTGGACATTGGCCTAGGCAAAGAAAGAATTTATGACCGAGACCTCAAAAGGAAATGCAACAAAAATTAAAACAAACAAATGGGACTTAATTAAACTAAAAAGCTTCTGCATAGTAAAAGAAAGAATTAACAATGAAAACAGACAACCTACAAAATGGGAGAAAATATTTGGAAATTGTGCATCCAACAAAGGACTGATATCCAGAATCTACAAGGAACTCAAACAACTCAATAAGAAAAATACATAAATAACACTATTAAAAAGTGGGCAAAGGACAAGAACACACATTTTTCCAATGAAGACATATAAATAACCAACAAGCATATAAAAAACTATCAGCACCACTAACCATCAGAGAAATGCAAATTAAAACTACAATGAGATACCATCCGACACCAGTCATAATGACTATTATTAAAAAGTCAAAAAAACACAGATGTTGGTGAGGATATAGAGAAAAGGGAATGCTTATACACTCCTGGTGGGAATGTAAATTAGTACAACCTCTACAGAAAACAATATGGAGATATTTCAAAGAACTAAAAATAGATCTTTTTAAATTTCTTTCAGCAATGTTTTCTAGTTTTCAGCACGGAGGTTTTGCAAATTTTTCATTAAATTTATTCCTAAGTATTTTATGTATTTGATACTTTTGTAAATTGTATTTTAATATTTTTATTTTTCAGGGGTTTTGCTAGTACGTAGAAATACGACTTTTATATTGATCTTGTTTTCTGCATCTTTACTAAAGTAACATTATTTATATAAGGTTTTTGTTGATTCCTTAAGGTTGTCTCTTTATATATGATAATGTCATGTGTAGACTGAGAGTTTGACTTCTTTTTTTCCCAATATTTATGCCTTTCTTTCCTTTATCTTGGCTTGTTACATAGGCTAGAACTTCTAGTACAATGTTGAATAGAAGCGGTGAAAGCGAACATTCTTGTTTTGATTCTTAGGGGAAAAAGTATTTAGTATTTCATGTATACTGCTAGCTCTAGGTTTTTCATGGATATTATTAATATTTATCAGATTACAGATGTTTTCTTTTATTCCTAGATAGTTAAAAATTATGTTTCTTTTATTTATTTATTTTTCATGAATGGGTTAAATTTTGTAAAATGCTTTCTTTTGCATTTATGGAGATGATCCCAGGTTAATGTGTTAAATTATGCTAATCAAATTTTTAATGTTAAACAAACTGCTTTTCTGAATAAATTCTTGGTCATAAGTATTATATATACATTATGTAGAGCTAGACAGAATTGCTAATATTTTATTAAGAATTTTTATGAGGAGATTTATTAAATCATTCACAGTTAATAAGTGAGGGACTCAACATTTGGGCCCATGTCTTTCTGATTCTGTTCTTTCTAATATTATACACAACTAGATGTAGCTGGGGCATGTTGGGAAGCCTGTGCTGTTTTAAACAATTAGGGAGATCCTAGGAAATCTACCAGTAGCATGTATCAGGTGTTCCTGCCTGCTGGGATCGGAAGCTACTTGGAATCGGCCAGGTGGATTGCAGAGATTAGATCAACGAAGGTGTCAGTTACGTGTATATGGACAGACTTCCATATTGGAGAAAATTAGAATTTTGATTATCAGTCAAAACTCACTTTAATACCCAGAGAAAATGGTTCTGCTTAAACTGAAGTATGTTGTAAAGATAATGAAATATAAGCAGAGATCCTCAGGTTCTTATATTTTATTTTAAGTTCTAGGATACATGTGCAGGGTGCAGGTTTGTTACGTAGGTAAATGTGTGCCATTGTGGTTTGCTGCACCTATCAACCCATCACCTAGGTATTAAGCCCCACATGAATTAGCTATTTACCCTGATAGCTAACCAGATTTGCTCTCTCACCACAGAAGCCCTTTTAGGAACACCCACAGGCCAGCGGGTTTTATCATTTATTGCTTGTTTCAAGGGCTTAAACTTTGATCTAGGGATAATGATATGTTTGAAAGAGGAATAAGCCTTTTGTCAAATCTAGGGAACAAAGTACAGAATCCAGCAGCCACTAAGTCTTGGGTTTATTTTTCTTAGGTCCCTCCCCACAAGCCCTCCACTGGCAGGACCCAGTGTGTATTTTTCCCCTCCCCGTGTCCATGTGTTTTCATTGTTCAGTTCCCACTTACAAGTGAGAACATGTGATGTTTGATTTTCTGTTCCCGCATTAGTTTGCTGAGGATAATGGCTTCCAACTCCATCCTTGTCCCTGCAAAGGACATGATCTCATTCCTTTTTAGGGCTGCAAACTATTCCATGGTGTATATGTACCGTATTTCCTTTATCCAGTCTATCATTGATGGGCATTTTGTGTTAGTGCTGCAATGAACATACGTGTGCATGTGTCTTTATAATAGAATGAGATCCTCAGGTTCTACTCCCTGCTACCAGTTCGATGTACATCTGTGCATAACATTTTAATCTCTCCATGTTAGGAAAAACTAACTTAAGGTTACATAAAGTACTAGACAAGTGTAATTTACTAACAATTAAAATACAACACTGACCTTAATAATAGATCATCAGTATTGACTTTCACCTTTGTCTATGTGGATGTTGGTAATATCCTTCTAGAAAATCAAATGTCTCCAATATCCTCCCTTCTTAGAGCAGATGCCTTTCAAAACACTTTGTGAAAATGTTAACAAAAGGAGACAGAATAAGGCAATACAATAATGACGATAAACCTGGGCCCTGTTCATTCAGTTCACTTACATCACATCTAGTACTCAGTCTTTAAGGTCGTAAAAGAGAGAAATTCCACTTGAAGTAGAAGCAGAATTCTCCAAAAGCAATTTAAAACTCACAGCAGGCATAGCACCCAAGGCTTAAAGACTAATGTTTGTTGTATGTAATAAGTGTTTTCAATCAACAATATTTGAAGAAATTTGGTAAAATAGTGCTTTGGAACTTCATGTTATTAACATAAAAGTAATCTATCAATTCAAAAGGGAATTACACTTATTAGAAACTGTAATCTTAGATATGATGAAATATCATTTTGGCCAGAACTCAATTTTAGATACTGAGCTCATCTGCCCTTTAAAGTTCAAGAAAAGTTAGTATTCTGGTGTGTCTGAATAAATCCGTGCAGCTTCTGAATGGAGTTGAAGTCCATGTGTTCCTCATTTTCCCAAGACATAAACTCCTCAAACCCTACTCAGAAAAGCAGCCAGATGTCAATATGACAACCTATCCTCTCCTCTCTCACACTAAATTAAGACCCTGTAGAATCTCAAGAGAGTTTATTCAGATTACCCAGACCAGACCACGGTTCAGGGAGCTGAGAGAAGAAAGTTCTCACATCTGCCACCGGCTGACATTGAGGAGTGCCTGTTTCTTCTCATCTGCTGGGATCTGGGTCACCAGCACTTCTTCAGCCTGAGAGGCTATTTTTCTTTCTCCTTCTTTCTTTTTTTTAAAAAAAATAAGTACCCGACAGCTGGGAATGGATTCCTGTAACACCTTCTTTGTTTCTCCTGGAAATGATGATAAATTCATGGGTTTGCCTAAGAAAAATAAACCCAAGACTTCCGGCTGCTGGATTCTGTACTTTGTTTTCTAGATTAGACAAAAGGCTTATTCCTCTTTCAAACATACCAAATTATCCCCAGATCAAAGTTTAAGCCCTTGAAACAAGTGATAAATGATAAGACCCGCTGGCCCCCGGCTGTTCCTAAAAGGGCTTCTGTGGTGAGAGAACAAATCTGGTTCCAATAGTAGGAGCAAAAGTTAAGTACTTTCTAATCCTATTATAGTGGGGAAAGGATCAGACCCACAGTGCTCAAGCTTTCACTTGACTGGTCATGATGCTTGGGAGACACATTTGGTCATGGGTGTGTCTGAACATGTGCAGTCAGTAAACGATGTGCTAGTTATTTTTCAGCTTTATTGTTAGCATCTAGGACAAAAAAAATGTTAAAATGGCATACTTTGAATAACTTAAATAATTGAGGGAATGACACATTCTGGTGAGTTTGATATTTTAATAGCCAGAAAATGTTATTTTCTCCTAATTCAGGTTGAATTTTTTTTATGATTATGAGCTGATCTCATTGTGTAACAGAAAGAGATTCAACACGGACTCTTCTACCATCCAACAGGGGTCCCTGGGCCAATTTGATTTCCTTCTCAGAGCCTCAGTTTTCATATCTGTTGGACTATGTGATCTCTAAAGCTACACCTGCTCTACTATTCCAAGGCATTGCTTTAAGGACAGTGGACCCCACCAAATCTTCCTTTGACTCTGATGGATCTCAAAGGAGGATCATCCTCCTAAGCATCAACTCTGATACTGCTGGCCTCAGAGAAGTAACATGAGATTGAGTTGGCTGTGCCCTTCTCATGGAAGATGAGTGCTACTTTATTTTAAGCCAAAACCTAATGTTAATTCCGCAATTTAGCTTAACGTGCATTTGCTTCCAAGTGCTCACTAGATGCACACAGCTGTTTCAGGAGCTTCGGGTGCTATAAGGAAAGACAAAACATAAATGTAGCCTCCAGGAACACATAGGAGAAATGTGACCAGTATTGGACAGACAGCAATATTAGAAAGCAGCCAGGATTAGTGCTGAACTCCGAGTAAAAGAAACTGAGGGATTATTTTGAAGAAAAAGACACATGTCAAAGGAATCTGGCTGAAAACATTGAGCAGGTAGTTGAAGAAAGCTTATATTCTAGTGCGCTGATATTTTTTCTGCTAAACTCCTTTTTTTTTTTTTGAGATGGAGTTTCGCTCTTGTTACCCAGGCTGGAGTGCAATGGTGCGATCTCGGCTCACTGCAACCTCCGCCTCCTGGGTTCAAGCAATTCTCTGACCGATGCGTAGTTGGAGTCTGAGAGACTTTGGCTGTAGGTTTGAGTTTTACCACACGCTGGCTGCGTGACTTCCGGCAAGTTGCTTCACCTCTCTGGAGTTTTCCTGAGAGTGATCTGAGGGGTGGGATGAGAGGATCTCTCCTTCCTGCGCCATGTGCTGGCCCCAGCCTCCCAAGTAGCTGGGATTACAGGCACGTGCCACCATGCCCAGCTAATTTTTTGTATTTTTAGTAGAGACGGGGTTTCACCATGTTGACCAGGATGGTCTCGATCTCTTGACCTCGTGATCCACCCGCCTCGGCCTCCCAAAGTGCTGGTATTACAGGCGTGAGCCATGCTAAACTACTCTTAAAGGCCACTAGAAAAACTTATTTCTAGAAGGCAAGAGTCCTCATGCTTTTTATGGCGTGGAGAACTGAAGGTTATGTATAAGTTAGTGAACCTTATTGGCAGTGTATAAGGTGTACTAATAACATAACATTGAGAAGGGTCAGAGGGCAAACACCAGTAAAACATTAAGAATTTTTTGGCTGAAATTTTAAAATTTCTTTAACCAGCAGTATATGGCACATGGAACTCTGTGTGTTGATGGTGACCAGTGATTCCGTCTCCACCATGGGTTCTGTCATCCTCTTCTCCATCAGACCAGCGTTAGAAACAGGAACCCAGACTTTCACATCTTTGTGTGTGGTAGGCGTTCTTCCTCACTTTTAATGGGGGAATGTCTTGTTTATTTGGTCAACATGGAGATAGTAATGCTCTTTCTGATCTCTCAGATTATTAATGTATCTTTCAAAGAATTACTTTTCAACTTAACTGAGGTAGAGTAACTAGAGAATTTCCCTAACCCAGAGAGTAACTGTCATTCCCCCTGCTGAGATGTCCACTGAGTAATACATCCAGCCTTTGTCCCTGGCTTGGACCTGGCCCTTCTTGGGCCTTTCTTTAAGTGGACTTGATGTATTAACAACTAAGCATATTGTGGTCTCTCTTATTTTCCCTTTCTTTGGCACAACTTTTCTGACAGTGAGGTTGGGCATGTCTACACTACAAACTATAATTCTTCCAGGATAATGGGAGGGCCAACCATGGCTATATCTCAACCACTTATTTGAATTCAGCTTCATTTACAGTAAAAATGGCATTTTGTCTTACTCTTGTATATTCTCAATTGATTTAGAACTCAGAAATATTTAAAGAGTGAGATCAGTTATCACCCACAAAACTCAATGTCCCAGAGCAGGGTTATTAAGCAAAGATGACTACTGAGTGGGCTTATAAAATCCTTAAGAATTTCTCTTCGTCTGTAAAAGATCCTATCCTTTCAGGAGGGAGAAAGAAAACACACTGGATAAACTTGCAAACAGGGACCCTGTCATTAAAATTCTTCATCTATTTTACCCACAATGCAAAGCCCAGTGCTGGGCACAGATGAGTAGATCCAAATGGTGCAATCCGTAGCACTTGGTGGAGGAGAAGGGTAGGGAGGGGGAAGGGAGCATCCCAACCCCATATTTTGTCTGTGTGGAAGCTAATCCCCACTTGGATCTGGAGTTAACCAGCTTCTGCCACATTCTTCTCTGCTCTGGCATGACACAAGTCCCCTCAAAGTCCCTGCGCTAAGAGAAAAGTGTTGGAAGGGCCGGCTTCTTCCGAGCCATCGCCTCCTGGGTTGGAGAAGCTCCTTCTCTGAGGATGGAACTCTCCTGGGGTGGAGCCCCTGAGCTTCTCTTGCTCCTCAGCCTTCTCCAATTAAAGAGACAAAACAGAAGGTCAGGAAACTGAAATGGACCCCAAGAAGGGGGATGCATCCGTGCTAAGAGCAAATACTTGAGTGTATTATTGATCTCCTAATTGAAGCCTAAGTTTTTGCCTGAAACTTTGCCCCAAAGATAGGGGCTGAAAGAAAAATCCCCACTCATTCAGGCACTCTACCTACTTCAGGTGACCTAAGAGAAATCACAGGAGCTGATCTAATGGAATATCCTCCCCAGGCTGATAGACGAGGCCACACAACAAGGATACCTCACACCAGGTGGCTTTGGGCTCTGATTCTGACACTTAGTAACTGTGAGAACTTGGGAGAGTTATTTGACTTATCTGATTCTTAATCAGATTCCTCCTCATCATAAATGAAGATTAAAAATACATACTTTCTTGCATTACTCTACAATGTATGTATAGAAAGCACCTAAAATAATTCCTGATATATAATAAGAACTAACTAAATGGTATCCAGCATTCTTCATTTTCAGGATAAATCCAAGAACTATCTGTAAGTAGTTTTGACACCCAGGCATGCACCAATACATTAGACATATGCAGATGCACCACATACCTACACGTGTACATGTTGTTGAACATGTTTGATATTCCTGGGTGTGATTTCCAGTTTAACCCTTCTGAAAGATGCTTGACATACACAAATTCCTTAGGACACTGTAAATAAGACACAAGAGTGAGAGATGCTGATGACTCTTAACCATGCTTCAGAAGTCACCCTTTTGCTGGTGATGACTCGGAAAAGAAAATGATAGAAAACTCCCCAAACAACTTAAGAAAGGAAACAAAAATTTCCTGGAATCAATCTATGTGAGGGTTAGACTCTGAAAATAGGCCAAAGTGAAGCAGAAAGGAAAGGAAACAGGAGATCAAACAGCAGCAGAGGTGATCTTACATTGGGTTAAGTCCATAGAAAACACTGTGACCATTAGAAATCAAAACCAGCTGATGCTGGCAGCTCTCTACTGACAGGAGCTCACCGTGGGGCAAGTCGCAGAAGGAAAGGGTTGTGAAAAAGTAGTTTTAGAAACCAAGACCCACGACACTTCCAGTCTGAATTGTTCTCAACTGGATTCAGAATTTACAGCAAAATTGGAGTTTGAGGATAGCAAATTTAGAGATGACTAATCCTAGTACTTAATTTCAAATTCTAGGAAGCAGAGGTAAAACTTATGCATAGGGAAGTGTGCATAAATGAAGGTATTTAAGTGTTAAAAATAAGAGGGACAGCTGAACTGCGGAATGCAATTCAATATGATAGGGTTACAATAAAGAAAAAAGGTAAAAATTAAAGTTCCAAACTTCCCAATTGTTCTGCTATAACTCTTTTGGTCAATAACTCCTCAAGCAAATCTGATCCTCAAAACCCTACTTGGAACTGTATGGGCCCCCCAGTGACCTCAGGAAAGAGGTCAAAACCATGTCCCTTGCTTCACAGCTGAGGAATAAAGCAGGTCAGAGGAAGAAGTGATCATTCCTAGGCTGTCAGCAGGTGAGAGACAGGTGGGATGGAAACCCCGTCTTCTGTCCTTGGTCCTGTGCTCTTCCCAATATGCCATACTACTTCACAAAGCTGTCCCGAGTCCTTGTCCCTAAAGAGGTGGCTGAAGGTAACTAGAGGCAGCGTCTCTTCTGCAATGAATTGAATACCATCCTCCCTGAAGGCAGATGGGTAACCAGTCACAGCCCCACCAGCTGAGCAGGACATGGGTCAGTCCAGACCATAAAGGAAGAGATGAGTGTAGACCAAGGCCCAGCATAATGGGCATTGTACCAGTCAGAGAAAAAAAAAATCCTGCAAAGTTCTGGGCCAGAAATTCCTATCCAGAGTTAGAAAATTAACTGATAGTCCTTCTGCTCTAATTCAGAGGCATTTGAGTAATGCAGAGCAGTGAATTTTCCACGTTTAAGTCCAATATCATAAAGCATTTCAATTCCCCAAATCCCTTCTCTCTTTTCAGCCAGCTGTCTCCTTTCTTCATAGTGCTCTTTGTGCAGAGGCCCCTCTGGACCAGTCGGCTTCTATCATAGAAATCATTCTGTTTCCCACTAAAAGGGAAAAGAAAATTCAGCCATTGAACCACAGCAAATTGCAGTGACAGTGTGGAGACCCCAGAGAGCTGCCATATTGATTAAAATGTTCAAGTTAGTAAGAAAGGAACAGAGAAGAAAGGAACCATGTAGACTACTTAAAGATGGGGATGGAGAGGAGGAGGAACAGGGGTGGAGAAAAAGAGGTAAAGGAGCATCCAGCTCTTTCAGTCTGTCCCCATGGAGACTTTCCAACATGAGTCAGTGGGCACGCCACGAGAAAAAGCATCTGGGGTGCAGAGGGTCACACTGGAACTGTTGCCCATCCCTGCACTTGTGCGTAGCAGATGCAGCCCTCTACTGTCTCCCCCTTGTGGGGAGCAACCTACAAGGTGCAGCCAGGAATCTGTAGAGCAGACCCCAACAGTGTAGTGGATAGCCGACAGCCGGACGCCAACTGGAGGTGTAGCTACAGCCTTAGCCCGAAGGGAGTTTGCGGGAAACACTGAATTTTTCTGAATGACCCTGAGAATAAGGGATCCATCACAAATGTCGGTTTAAATGGTTCCCCACATTAACAATCATTTGTAAAGAGGGTCGTAATGGCTCACACAGTGTCACAGTGCTTGACAAAGTGCACTGTTTCATCTAGCCCTTGCTGCCTCCCAATAAGCGTGAGATTTTTGTCACTGTTTTACAGATGAAGAAGCTGAGGCTCAATGCGATTCAGTGACTTTTACCCAGGAGAGAGGAAAACACAGTACCTTGCCTTGAATGAGGTCCCAGCGCTTCAGGTTCATAAGCACCCTCCAAAGCCCCAAGGAAAAGTGGTCTAACTCCTCTGTCCCCCTTCTCCTACTCCTCTATGTGGCAATTACAGTCAGACCAAGGTGGAGCTGGCCTGACTGTAATGCTCCTCAGGTGCTCTCCAGGTTGTATGCGAACTCGATCGGAGTATGCCCAAGCTGTCAGGATTCACTCAACAGATTTTTTTTTTTTAATTCCACCTAGAAGCTGGGAGATTCTGTGATTTTTAAAAAATCCCAGGTCTCATGGGCCAAGAATTTTATTATTTTTCCCCACCGAACAGAGAAAACAACAGAAGCTCAGAATGAGACACCTGCCTCAGTCACAGCACAAATCAGTTGGTCTAAATTCAAGACGTTTTGCACCCAACACATCACCTGCATTCAGGGAACAAGCTCCTTTGCAGAGAAGCAAGAGAATGGACTGCATGACCTTGAGAACTCCCCTTGACCCTGGGGTCTCTCACGGAGGACTGTGGCAGGCTTGGAGGTGTTGGGACTGTGCTTCCTCCAGACTTAGTCTGACCGATGCGTAGTTGGAGTCTGAGAGACTTTGGCTGTAGGTTTGAGTTTTACCACACGCTGGCTGCGTGACTTCCGGCAAGTTGCTTCACCTCTCTGGAGTTTTCCTGAGAGTGATCTGAGGGGTGGGATGAGAGGATCTCTCCTTCCTGCGCCATGTGCTGGCCCCAGAGCCAGGTGGCCTCACGGTGATGCTCTTCTGTGCTGGTTGCTATTGAGGGTGTTGACTGAGTTCTTCTGTTTACTGAGACACATGCAGCTGTCCCCCTCCTATTACTTCATCACAGGCACTGACAGACCCTCCGGGGCAGGGCTCTCGGCACCGCCTTACTGGGGAGCATCTCCAATCACTGCTCGTCCTCATCAAATTCAGATTTACGGAGTGTGAGGCCAGAAGAGGTCCAAGAAGGCCGTGGAACACACGGTCTCCAGGCCCCTTAGGAGCCTGCACTCTGCTCTAGGGCCTTTTCCCAAGACACTCTGTTCAGCGGATCAGTGTCAGCGTTCTCACCCCTCCTAGGGCCGAGACACTCACCATTTTCACCAGGCCACTCCGCAGCTTTACCCTAGCACTGGTACCAAGCCGGACGTGAAGCTTGTGTACTATTTCTAGTTTATCTATATTGTTTGGACCACCAATTATGCTGCGGGTGTGGTGAAGACCAATATGCCGGAGAATCTTGAATCTAAACCAATTACATCATCTTTATGCTCGAGTAAAGGTAATACCAATAGACAGTGTGTGCCGACCATTATTCTAAGTCCTTTACATACTTTTACTCATGTGCTCCTCCCAATCAGCCCTGGAGAGTGGATTGATCAACTCTGACTTCCAATATGGCCATGCCTCGGAGTGTAAGCTGCTTGCCTGGGATTTGGACTGGAAAGATTTTATGCCTCACTCTTGCCCATGCACCTCAGCTTAGTTGGGGTAACATAAAACAATAGCAAACAGAAGAGTCGACCGATAAGGGCTAAAACCTAGTGGCACAGGGTACAAATGTGCAGATGTTGCAAGGAAGGAGAGAGCACCATAGGATAGGGCATTTGGGGAGGCTGGTTGGGGGCTAGCATTTCCAGGAAGAGTGGGATTTATCCAGGATAGTAGAGAAAGCAGATTCGTAGCAGGGAAGGGCCTGAGTGTAGTGAGGTGTGGGAGCAGGAGCCTCGTGGTAAGTGGAAGAGGAAGCGGGGAGTGTTTCATTCTCACCCCTTCTGTCCCCTCCCTTGTGGCTTGATGTCCAGGGACTTCTGTGTCTCTGTGGGTGGGCACGCAGTGGGGATTTCAGAAGAAGGCTTGTTTTCTTATGGGAGATGAGAAAGATAAAAAGAATATAATCCCAAATATTTTCTGAGCCTGCCTACAAGGTTGTTGGACATTGGTTTTTAGGCATTTTTGTTCCTGGGGCAGAATTTCATCCACTAGCTTTGAGAGCTAGAGAGTAGGAGTTAAAATGCATCCTGCATTTCTGCACTAATTACATGGTGAATGTTCAGTCCTGGTTTGCTCTTTGACACACCCTAAGCAGAATTCTTGCATATTCTGATGACAGTTTGTCCTCAGGCGATGCCTCGCACCCTGCTCTGTACTGCGGTTCAGATGGACATCAGAGCAATATGCATCCCCAAAGACAGTGCTAGACATCGGCCACAATTTGGCAGCATGCCTAAAAAGGGGCTGAGTCACGTGTGCTCTGTGACTAAGGGGTGGGAGCCAAGCCCTATGGCTGAGCCACCGGAATCAATGCCAGTGAGGGCCAAGATGGACAGCAGAGAGGACTTGGGGCAGAAGATGCCAGGTCATTAGCAAACCACAGACTGCAAGGACTGGAATTCTGGCTTGTGGTTTTAGGTATTACCACTAACCTATGCTGCCACCAAGTGCTCATTTTACCAGCAAGCCTTCTTTGAGCCAAGACTGGAGACGGCTGTCTTCCATGCTCGCCTGGCTTCCACCACCCATGCAACACACACAGCACACACATTCAGAAATAGGAAAGGTCAGACCGCAAAACCCCCTGACTGCTCTGTCCCCACGGCTTTATTTTTAGGTTAGAAAATACCCTTTCCTCTTCTGACTCATGATCCCACTGACAAATATTCCCTTAGTGAAGGAGGCTAAATAGAGTCATTCCTCATGTCACATTCTTTTGAATCAAAGAGGCTTTTGTGACCGGACCCTGTTTTGTCATTCTGCGCCCTCCATGCACTCAATGGCCGTGCTCTGTGGGCACTTCTTCAGACCAGGACACTAAGGCCAAAGAAGCTCCTCCCTCCCTCCAACTACACCCACCTTACCTCTTGCCCCCAAACCCCCCACCCCACCAAACTAACGCAATTGTTTCTTGTAACATCTTGGGGGGTGCTACTGAACATTTGGCTTAGGAGTCACTCCTTTGATGGTGGAGCACTCTCATGTTGTAGGTGATCAGAGATATACAGGGGGACTAGGGAAATGGAGGTAAACCATTGACTTAGGACAGTCTCAAGTACTGTCTGAGCCCGGGAAATCACAGAGCATGTTAGAACCAAAAATCACTTGCTGATGAGAGCTGGATAGAAGACTCTGCCCTGAATTATAATTTTGGCTAGCCCCGGTGGCTTTTTTGAACCTCAGTTTCACTATCTTCAAATCTAATCTTTAGCCCTGTGAAGTCCACGTTTCTCCTGTCACCTTCTGGGCAGTTTATTGCTCACAGATCCTTCTGTAGGGAGTAAAAATTAAGGCATGGATACACAGCATGTCATTTCCCTACATCCTCTTTGTATAGAAAACTGACTAAATTATTTTTAAAAGTTTGAGACTAGAGGCTAAAATGAAGACCCCTGAGTCTCCTGTGAGTTTCAGGTCTCATGTCATCTGTCACTATAGAGAAAAGACACTTGGTTGAGAGCATCACAAACTATTGATTTGATGACCCACCAAAGTGGCTCACGTTTTTCTAGAAAACTTCTCCACATTCATGATTTTATATAATGTTCATAACAATCCTGGGAGATAGATATTCCTGTCCTCATTTTACAGATGAGAAAATTGAGTTTCAGGAGAGACTAAGTCTTTTGCTCAAGACCACTGAGCACTTGCATTAGGACTGTCTTCATCCCGAGCCTTCTGATCTCTAAGAATCCTTCACTGAGTCACCATGGAACAAATATCCACCACACTCTGCACCAAGAATTCTTTCTAGAGGTCCTGGCCTTTTGTGTGCTACCAAATGATAATAGGCAATCTCTCACCTTTCCTGGGAACTTGTCCCCCATAGTTGCAGGGACCCAGAATTTCAGGCGGGAGAAGCCAGGCACACAGCTGGCACTCCCACCAGTCTCCTTCCTCCGCTCCCATGAAAAAGAAACCCAATCTCTCCAGCCCAGTCTTTGGGCTCCAGGGAGCCTCAGCCTGCAGTGACTGATTGAATTATCTTTATTGGGCCTATTACCACTGCCAAACCTCTGGGGAGGTGAACCAGATGTCCCCATTTGACCAGCCATTGCAGTTGTGTCCAGCAATGTCCAGCTGTTCCAGGCTTCATTCACAGAGCATCCCATTTATCTTGGATTTCTTAGTGCCATAAACAAGCTGCCAGGGGAGAAAAGGATGCTCCATTCCTGACATCAGGGGGAAAATATGAATCAGGAATCTAGAAAATGTTGCTAAGCATTGTTTTCTTCCCAACATGCACCCAGCCCTCCCTTTGCTCCCCACTGAACCAGCGAGGTATGCTTTGCTTTCCTTCCTTGAAGAATTGGATCCAGGCATCTCTCCTTTCAGAAAAGATTTTCTAATCATTTCTGAAAATCTGCTGCATTTTAAGGTCAATCCCCCTAAGTGATTAGCTCTTGGGTTTTAGTTCCATGTCTTTAGAGAATTAAGATAACACAGCTGGATGATAACTCAGCTCCAAAGATCACCGAGAAGAGCTTTAAGCCCAGGGAACTCTTGGGGACCTCCAGCCCTTCACCTTCCCTTCCTACCCAAGTGTGATTTCATATTTGTTTCCAGGATTAGGGTAAAGTGCCACTCTAGCTTGATTGTGATTGAGGCGGAGAAGTCAATTTGTCACAGATTCAGTGCCTAACATGTGCTAAGGCATTGACAAGGAAGTTACAGTGCTTAAAAGTGGAGGGACCTGTGTTCTGGTGCTGACTGTGCCTCTGACATGCTGTGGGTTGGATACACACTGGGGGGCTGCTCATCTCACAGAGATTTTGGGGAATATTTTCCACTCATCCTAATACTAAGGGGTGTCCCAAGCAGACTTACATAAACAACTCAATCTTGCACCTCTGGAGCCAACTTAACGTATCAGGGCTTGGGTACTGATCCAGACTGGACCAGTCAGAGTCCCTTCCTCAAGAACTTGGGCTTGGAACTAGGAGAGCTCACCTCCCTTGGACTGGTCTCTTACACTGGTGAGGGGTGCGAATGGCAGCCTTGTTCTCGATCACATGAGCTGGAGAGCAGAGACGGTCATGCAGGGAGAGGGGAATGAAGGGGGCCTAGGGAGAAATAGCTGGCCCCAAAAGTGACATAGAAAGGAAAACAGATGACCCTGGGAAGCCAGGCTGTCAGCTCTCTGCACCTATGCATTTTTCTCTGGAAATTCATTTGACTCAGCTTAAACAAAAAAGCTGATTTATGAAGGATGCTGAAACTGGTGGGCAAAAGTTTATAGCGAAAAAGTACATGTGCATGATCTCAAAGCAAAATTTGTTAATGACAAATGATAATTGCACAGTGAAGAAGCTGGCAAACACCATCTTAAGGAAGTAATTGAAGTTAACTTTACCAGTAATGAGATGCCTCAGCATCATGTACCGACGTGCTGCACAGACAGAGACGGGGGAGCACTCGGTGGTAATGTTCGCAATGGTCCTTAACCTCAACCCCATCATGAGAAGCAGCCAGAGACCAAAAAGATCATGAGGTCAGGAGATCGAGACCATCCTGGCCAACCTGGTGAAACCCCATCTTTACTAAAAAATACAAAAAAATTAGCTGGGCGTGGTGGTGCGCGCCTGTAGTCCCAGCTACTTGGGAGGCTGAGGCAAGAGAATTACTTGAACCCGGGAGACGGAGGTTGCAGTGAGCCGAGATCGTGCCACTGCACTCCAGCTTGGCGCCTGGCAACAGATTGAGACTCTGCCTCCAAAAAAAAAAAAAAAAGAAGTGAACGTTAGACAAACTTGAGTAAAGGATATGTGAGAATTCTCAGTACTATTGTTGCAACTCTTCTGTAAATCTAAGAGTATCTCAAGATATAAAGTTTTACAATGAGAACGCATAGCTGCAAAGAAGGGAACAACAGAAACGGGGGCCTACTTGAGAGTGGAGGGTGGGAGGAGGGAGAAGATAAAAAATTTACCCATCAGGTAGTAGTCTTATTACCTGGGTGATGAAATAATCTGTATCCCAAACCCCTGAGGCACAGAATTCACAAATGTAACAACACTGCGCGTGTGCCTCTGAACCTAAAAAAATTATCTATTTTATTATATTATAATATAGCATATGATAATATTATATGGTATATATTATAACATATTGCATTATATATTATACATATAATTTTTAAGTGGTAATATGTTATCAAGGTAGAGGGGTCCCTTGTAGAATTCAAGGTCATGGATGTATTTGAGCCTCAGGCTTACATTAGTGGCAGTGACTTTTGTTTCTTACACCCAAAAAATTTTGACTGGTGGACCCTGAATAAATTGTTTAAGTTCTCAAAACTTCAGATGGAATCTACCCTCAGTCGCCACAGAGCATTGCACTTAACGCCCAGCACCTGACAAGTTGGGCATCATCACTGCCCTCTCCTCCTAGCCTTGCAAAATCCTGTTCTGAGCATCTGTCATGAGATCGTCTCTTTCAGCAGTTTTTAAGTGCACAACACTCTATTAACTATCATCAACCAGAAGTCAATAAAGCTGTTTTAAGAAAAGCAAGTTTGAGCACCAGATGGAAATCACGCTTCTATAAGGACCTGGAAGAGAGACATGTAAATCTTATTTACTCACTTTGGCAATTCTGTTGATCGTTTCTTAGGCTGATGACAGAACTAGACTGTCATCTAATAATCATCCAGCCACTTGGACATCCTCTAATGTAACCGCCCTTCCAACACAGGAAACCTTTGCACAGTCCTGCCTAACAGTACAACACGTGTCAAATAACAGAAAGATCAGCACTGCACATCAGCCTTCTCCTTTCTCAGTCAAATCTCGACTCATGAGAAGGGTTTCTTGTGACTGGGGTAATGACCAATGGCCTGGCTTGCCCAGGCCAGTCCCAGTTCATGCGTGTCATCCGGGTGCTGTTATTTCTAGCAACTCTCTTATTCATTGCCTTCCTTATACTGCTATAGATTCAAAACAAAACAGAACAAACAAAAAACCTGCCTCTTCTTAGCTGAACACGAGGACTAAAACGTCATAAAACAGAAAACGTTTTATGTGCTTCATAATATTTGAAAATAGTGCTTTCAAATAGTGCTTCAAATATTTGAAAACAGCTACCTTGTCTACCCGCATGCCCAACAGTCCCGTTCCCCGAGCTGAGCTTCCTAAGCCACAGCTGCTAGAATCCTCAGCACCCTCTTAAGCCCCCTGTGGATGTGTGCTGAGGACTAAGAGCCAGGGTAGAATACAAACCTCCAGATGTGATGTGACTAATTCTGAGGCATTAGGATTATGTATCAATCTTCTTAAGGTAACGTTAGTCAGTATTACTCATAATGCAGGAATTAGAGGCCAATCAAATGACAGACGAGAGGGGATAAGTAAATAGTTTGTGGTATAATCAAACATGGAATATTATATAGCCATCAAAGTCACATTGTGGGAAAGTGCTTAAGACCATGGAAAAGAGTTTATGATGCAATCTTAAGAAAGCAGGACAGACAGGAATGAATGAACTGTAACTACCTTCAACAACAGGGGTGGATCTCAAAGCATCATGCCAAGCAAAAGCAGCAGACACAATTCAGTCTGGCCCCTTTCTATAAAGATCAAAAACAGCCAAAACTCACTCATAGTGTTAGAAGTCAAATTAGGGCTTTCTGTTTATAGGGGAGACTGTTGCCAAGAGTCACGGGGGCTTCTGGGATTTTGGTAACGTTTTGTTTCTTGATATTTGGGGTGCAGGTTAATGGAATGTGCTCACTTTTTGAAAACGCAAGCCTTACACTTTTGAGTTGTGCACTTTTATGGATGTATTTTATACTTCTAGAAAGTAAACATTAAAAACAAGAAGAAAGAAAAAAAATCAGTGTACAAAACTCAGCTCTGAAACCACTACACATATTTTAGGATTGAACAAGTAAGTAAATGAGTTGTCATTAGTGAGAGCCAAGATTCTCACTGTCAGAGAAAGAAATTTACAAATTAGTAAGAGAGGAAGACTAGAATGAACCCTGTAATTATGGATTAGAGATTAGGATAACCACATGAGCTCTTATTTATTTTAAGAACTCACGTTTATGTATGCTGATTGAAATACAGAAGTGATTATATCTATGTGTCTGTGCACATGTATGTACAGGTATTTCCCAGCTCTGTCTGCTGAGAAGATCTGGAAGCAGTGATACCCCAGTAGCAATGAGCATCCCCAGTGCCCAGTGATTGGTTTTTAAATACAGTTCTCCAAGGAAAGAAGTCAGGACCCCAAGAGAAACGGTTGATTGTAGAGCAGAAGACAAACCCTGTAAAGCCAGAAAATGAGAGAGAGAGAGAGAGAGAGAGAGAGAGAAAGAGGAAGAAAGAGAGAGCAGAGGTGGAATGGGGGTAAACTGGAGAATGCTGGAGAACACTGGAGCTAAGCTGAAAGAGACCCCCATCCCCAAACTGGGACAACCTGAGTGACAACATGAATAATTATAAACCTGCAAAATAAAATGCATATCCATGGCTCCATAATGATATAAACAAATGATTGAATAAATAAGTGAATAAGAGACAAAGGACAAATATTTCTCTCTGAAAAATTCCAGGTAATATATGTAGATACTCTCTCCACCCCAGGAGGTTTGAAACTTAATCCTCCTCCCCTTGGGTGTAGGCTGGACTGTGATGTGCTCCCAAAGAATAGCATATAGGATGGGGACACAGTAACTCCACAGTGGAGAAACCACAGTCATAGCCACGTGGTAGGTCATGTTGACATGACACCCATGGGGCAGTGAGGGAGCAGTTCACCTCTATAGTCCTCCCATTAACCCACAACCCCAGCCTAATCATGAGAAAACATCAAGCAAGTCAAACTGAGGGGCGCTCGACAAACTATTTGACCACTGCTCTCCAAAATTCTCAAAGGTCATGGAATTCAAGGAGTAGCTGAGAAACTGGGAGGCTAAGGAGACATGAAGACTAAATGCAGTGTTGTATCTTGTACTGGATCTTGCCAGAGAAAAAAGGACATTAATAGAATAACTAGTGGAATCTAAATACGGTCCATCGTTTAGTAAATAGTAATGTGCTGATGTTAATGTCTTAGTTTTTGCTCCATAAGATTTTAACACTTTGGAAAGCTGCATGGCAGGTGTTGAGGAACTCTACTATTTTTGCAACTTTGCCATAAATTAGCAAGAATCATCCCCAAATAAAATACTAATTAATAAAAGTAATGATCTCTATGTATCCGATGATCCTAGTTTTGTTTAAGTACACCCACAAGCATCTGCACACATATGCACATACACACATGCACACACACACACACACACTGCAAAAATAGAGCAGAAGGAAATACAGCCAAATATTAAGCACAGTGTGTGTGAGCACACTCCACAGCTGCAAGAGCAATGTTCCCTGGGGGAGCTCATGGAGACAGGAACGCATGCAATGGACAGGACCTCTTAGCCACTTTTTTCTGGGACATTACCAGAGATTAGCAAGCTGGTTGCCAGGGTCTGGGACAGGGATCTTGGCCATTGGGTGACACGGTTGTGAGTTGTCTTATTAGAGAAGCCACCGGCCAGGCATGATCAGGGCCAGGATACAGCCACAGTGGGACATGGCAAGACCTTGGCCCCCATCCTATCTGGCCAGCTCGCATCTGTGGTTGTGCAGAGCACCAGACGCTCCCCTCCTAGTCAAAGAGCTGGGCTCAAGCACTGAATTCCAGTCGTATAACGCGGCAAGCCAGCGGTGAGAGTCCCACTGGTGTTCACAGTTGGGGAGCATCAGGGAGGCCTGGCTTTCTTGGCACTGGGCCAGAGCTGGCTGCCACCTCCTTGCCTGGGGAGGCAGCCTGACACAGTCTGGGACAAGTTAACTTTAACCTCTCAGTCACCACCCCGGTGCAGAAGGGCGGCTTTAGGACTCTGCACGCTGCCCTGGTAGCAACCAGTACCATGCCAGTCCACAGGGCTGGGAGGTGGGGCACGAACATCCCTGCAGCCCCCTGAAGGACGGTCAGAAAGGGCCCCGTGGCCTTCCTGCCTCAGAGTACGTTCACTCCGCAGAGAAGCAGAGAAGGAAGCTGTTTAAAAGAACAGCCGGGAAAACGTGCATCTCCTGCATCCTTGTTTCGTGGCCTTGAACATGCGTTTGGAAAGTGTGACGAGGCCAGTGTTTGCAGCCTCTGTGGGAAGTCAAGGAAAGGCTGACTGTGCACACTGCCAAACCACTTCCCAGAGTGGAATCTGGATGGTTTTGGAGGATGGACGAGTCACCCTGTGTGGCTTACTCAGGCCTGGGCCTGTGGACCGGGAAGCCAGGCACCGCCAGCAGCAGGAAGCGGACAATTGGAGCCCCGGCGATGGCCGCTGGCTCTCCCTGCCACATCAGGCCACATCACAGACCCAGTCGCAGGTGTGTGGAGGAGGGACTCACCTGATCGAGGGAACATCTCCCCTGTGCAAGTCAGTGAGCACCTCCCCTTCCACGCTCATGAAGTCATGGCCTCCCCTCTCACGGGGCAAGTGGACCAGGAGGTGCCCAGTCACCTTCAACTCCCCTCCTGTAGCCTGTGATGGCTGAAGAGCACTCACATGCTTGTCATGGTACCTTCAGCACAGGGCGCTTGCACCTGGGGGCCCAGGATCGCACAGAGCAGAGCCCAGGCAGCAGCAGGCACAGTTCTGAGTAGGTGGACTGCCAACGGCCTGCAGGGAGATAGAAATGCTTCCAGAGGCGGCCTGTAATTCCAGCTACTCAAGAGGCTGAGGATAGCTTGAGCCTAGGAGTTTGAGACCAGCCTGGGCAACCAGGCAAGTTTAGGTCCCTTAAATAAATGAATACAGACATACATACATGCTTCCAGGTAGACATCCTCCCCTTGGTGTGGGTGCTGTCCAGACTTCCCAGTTGCCTCTTCCCTCTAGGGAAAGAAGAGGTGTGGAGAGAATACGCAGGCAGGGCCCCTGCTCCTCCCCGTCCAGCTCCTGGGTCCCTCATGGACCCTTAAGAACAGGAGGCGGCTGAACTCAGCCACGTGGAGCTGTGAGCAAGGCAGGGGCTGCTGCAAAGAGTCATTGGTTCAGCTGTTCCAGGTCTGTGGTCAGGGGCAGGGAATAGGCCCCGTCACTCCCTGAATATATGTTGGATATTCACAGAGGTACATCTTCGCAGGGCCTCTTAAGAAAGCCTACACTTCCTGCACTGATCTTGGGGCATTGAGGAGGAAACACCGGCCTGTGAAGCTACTGAAATCCCTACCTCAGGGGCCTGCCAGCCCTGCATGTGCAAAAAGGTTCCAGTGTGCAAACGCACTGCTCTATACGAGAGGCGATGCCGTGGCCTTCTTAACTCCCTCATCGGCTGCTCTAAGTGACTGGCCACAGGGGGACTAGAAATATAGTCAGTGTAAAGGAGCCTCTTTTCAGAACAAGGATGTGAAGACAAATGTCACTTCATTCACAGCAATGGGCTTAGAATTCCCAAAATAGCAACGGGGGAGGCTGCCTACCCCCCCTCCCCAAACACACACACACACACACACACACACACACACACACACACACACACACACACACAGAGGGCCAAGAAGCAAGGAGTCTGGAGGAAAACCAAGAAGCCGGTTTAGGTGTCCAGACATTGACAGGGAAGCTGGGCAAAGACCTAGGAGCAGCCGTGAAGGGATTTACGGGTACTGACTATGGATAGTGTGGTAGGGAGGGGGACTTGTAAAGTCGGCTCTGTCCACAAATACTGTGTGTGTGCCTTTGCCTTTTAATCTACTCACCAACTTTTAATGAATACCTTCTAGGTACACAGAACTCTGTAACTTTTGATTAACCACAACAAATATTGAATACCAGCCCAACTTTTCAAATACCCTGCAAAGCCTTGCATCCCTGATCCGTCTGGAATTACTCTAGTGGCAAATAAACCAAATCCTTTGAAGGAGATTTGCCCTGCTGTTCCTGCCCTGGCCTAGAGGATCACAGAAAGGCCTGGAAGCAGATGCTATGGAGCCTTCGAGTGAAGAGCCGATGTGTGTGGGCGTCAGGGCCAGCCCATCACCTCCCTGTGCACATCCGAACCCTGAATCCAGTCTGGGGACGGAGCAGCACAAGAGGCACAGCAACTCCAAGTCTTGGCCCCTTCTTCTGTAGAACGGAAGTTTCACTCTCATCTTCCATCTCCAACAACCCATCTTAGTGCCCACTCCTGGGTTTTTCCTTCCCAGTGATCTCCAGAAAGTCTTTGTGCTTCAGCATCTTGTGAAATGAACGAGCCCGTATCAGTGAAGCCGGTGATGGGAGCTCCCATACTCTGCCTCTTGGCCAGCCCCAGCTTTCCCCCAAAAGCTCAATGTAGTCATTGATTCATGTAGGTTGGTTACAGTGAGGAAGCCTGATGATGACGCCGACCCATCAGCAGACACCCCTTTGAGCTGACACTTCTGGATCTGAAGCACCTCTTCCTACCTCCAGAAGCTTTGTGCCTCCATGCACAGTATATAGGAGGACTCTCATATATTGCAGAGAATGCCTCTCAGCTGTGGTCGGGCTTTCCCTCAAAAGCTGTGCCACAGGAGCCTATGTGTTCTGCAGCAGGGCACTCTCTTGGGCATGAAGAAGCTGGTGGATCCAGCCACACTTCAAGAGAAACCATTTAAACGACGGACCAGAATGAGGGTAGAGTCTCTGCCATAAGCTCTTAATAAAAATAACTGATCCATGTAAAGTTCAAACCCAAAGCCTTGATGTCATTCAACTACAGCCTTTCCAACAAAACTTCCTTTTGTGCATGGATTGATTCATTCATTAAGCGTTTTGACCTCATACTGCATGCCAGACCACATACTGGAGGACTGTGGATACAAAGATGAATGAAAGAAGCATTGCATGGAGTCACTAATGCTGCAAACCACTGATGCTGTGAGGTAGCATGCATGGACAGCACTCTCTGTGGGACTGATTACTGTTACCAGGAAGGACGGAGGATGCAGGAGAGGCCTCATGGAAGACGTTATATCAGTCAGGGTCTTCCTGGCAGAACGCAGAACACACTGGAAAGGAATGACAAGCAGAGCCTAAAGAAGGGACCAGGTACAGATGTGTGGGCAGTGCCATGAGAGCCAACAGGTCACCGGGAGCAGCAGAAAGCTGCAATACCTCTAGGCCTGAAGAGCCAAGTGGCCGGAGTGAGTGTGGGATGCCCAGAACCTGCAGATGGCTGCGGCTGTGGAGAAGGGCAGCTATAGGACTGGGGCCCAGGAAGAAAAACGCACCCATTCCCCAAATCACAGGGAGAACTGTGAGCACCGGGACCTTGCTCTCTGATCTCCAGTTAGTGCAGGATTCATGGCTGAAGCCAACTGGAATCCAGAAAGAATGGGGCCTGGGTGATGGTCTCCAGGACACAAAGCAAGGCAGAGAAGTGAGGAATGGAGCTGGAGGAGACAGCAGAATGGCCAGCCCACGGGGGCTTAAACTGGACAGACAGACATGAGAAGAAAGCATGTTGCCAGAGGAAATGAATGAGGTGGGCGGCGGAAGGGTATGGAGAATGGAGAGCAGCGACCCTGTGTGTCTGGAGCTCAGATGTGGTGTGTGTGGTGGGGCACAGGCAGCAGGGAGAAGAGCTGGAGGTGAGGCTGTCGATGCAGTCAGGAGTCAAGGGCGTTGTGCAGGAGGCCAAGGGGGTTAAGCTTTATGCTGGCTATGGTGGGAACCGTGGCAGTTTTATTTTGGTTTTTGTTTTAAACCAGGGTGTGATTGGATCTTTATCTTAAACATGTAACTGACTCCATCATGGAAGGGAATGAAAGGGGAAGAAACTGGAGATCAGGGACCCAATGGCAACATCACTGCAGTAAGTGCAGTAGAGACGGGAGGACTTGAACCATGAGGGAAGTGAGGTTGGAGGAAAAGGGCATGAGGGAAGAAGCCATTGCAGCCTGAAAATAGCAAAACCAGGACCACAGAAGGGAAGGTGTCTGCACTGTCATCCCAGCAGCAGCATCACACAGCAATCTGGCATTAGAGCAGACATTTAAGTTCCTCTACTAAACAGCTAAGACAATAATCTTGGCATTGCGCACCTTACGGGGTTTTAGGGTCAGATTCAAATAACACAAGTACTTTGTAAAAGTAAAGAGTAAGACAAAGGAAACGTGGAATTGGGATCATTGTCATGGTTAGTGGGGCCTTGCTGATGAGGATGGTTGTGTGACACCATGAAGTTGTAATAAAAAAAAGAATCAACTCACTCTTTGCATGTACAGAGAACAACAGTGCTTTCCTTCGGGCTTGGGAGGCGGGTGATTCACCCCAAACACATTCCTTCCCGGGACCTCTCCGTTGTCACCTGGATTTTCTGAGCTCAGCTAGCTGAAGCACGTTTATCATCTCAGGGGTCTGATCCCCTGGCTGGTCAGTTACCTTTATTCATGAAAACAAGTCAAAAATATCTATCGAATAGTGATGCTTTTCTGCTAATTTGTGGACTGTTGGACAGAAGAAAAAAATGGTTGCGATATGGCATTTGACCAGCAGGTGGCACCCAAGGACCGTGTTTGAGATTTGGCTCTACCTTCCAGCATTTGCTGGAAACTCATTCCCTTCCAAAAAAAAAACCCTAATCAGGAGAACCAGAGAAGATGCTGCAGGCTTTGAAACAGTTTTCTATGGAGTATAAGTCTGTGGTGACAGAATAAGGGCAGAGGGCCTAAAACTACACTCATTGTGATGGATGGAAATGAGACAGGAAAAAGAACATTCCAGTGTTGGTATGTGCTTGCCAACGGAATGGAGACCTCCATCTTTAGAGGACTTTCCAAATGATACCCTCTTTTAGCAGTCTGGAGACAGGCGATGGGAAAGCCAGCCTCTCCAGAAACCTGTCACTGCTTCCAACACGGGAGGCATATTTTTGAGCACATGAAGATTGATTTATTCTTGTGACTTTAGGGACTGTCTCCAAGCTCTAAAAGTTCTTGTAGCTCATGCTACCTAGTTTAGGAGTTTTAGAAAAGATGATAGAAAGTGTGAGCAGAGGCCGGGCGCGGTGGCTCAAGCCTGTAATCCCAGCACTTTGGGAGGCCGAGGTGGGTGGATCACAAGGTCAAGGGATCGAGACCATCCTGGTCGACATGGTGAAACCCCGTCTCTACTAATACAAAAAATTAGCTGGGCACGGTGGCGCGTGCCTGTAATCCCAGCTACTCAGGAGGCTGAGGCAGGAGAATTGCCTGAACCCGGGAGGCGGAGGTTGCGGTGAGCCGAGATCGCGCCATTGCACTCCAGCCTGGGTATCAAGAGCGAAACTCCGTCTCAAAAAAAAAAAAAAAAAAAAAAAAAAAAAAAAAAAAAAAAGAAAGTGTGAGCAGAAAAAAAGTCTGAAATTGTGCACTACGTTCCTTTCATTTAATAATTCTGGTTGAATTTGAATGAGCACATAATACATGCACAAATAATTTTACAGAAACAATCTGATTTAATCATCACAGCAACCCAATGAAGTGGAGACAATTCACATTGCACAAGTGATTGACTTGCCCCAATCCCACAGCAAGTAAGTGGCACAGTTGGGGCTTCTACCCAGATAGACTCCAAAGCTCAGCTTCACATCTACAACATGGGGGAGCCTCCTGGTGTGTGCTGGGATGGCATGGCTGCTGTGCCAGGGGCTGGGCATAGAGATTGATGAGACACAAGTTTCTGACCTTAAGGGAATCTGGGAGAGGGGAGACATGAATGAGATACAATATGCCAAGACTAACATACAGTGCTTTGACAGCCCAGAGGATACGCAAGTTAATGGCCCAAGAGGTCATCAAGTAAAGTTTTGAAAACTTGAGAGGCAAAGAAGGCCATTCCAGGCACAGGGGAGAAGTGGTGCCAAGACACAGAGGCATAAGCTTACACAGTGTCCAGAAAGAAGGTTAGCACAGGATGCATAAAAAAGAGAAAAAGACGAAATTAGAAGCATCAGTGAGGGTCGACACACGTATAGCACAACATGGGGGCTGGATTTTCAACATCAAGGCTCGAGGTGGTGGTTTGGGCCAATGCATTGTGGAGGATGGGGAAGGGAGAGGTGCTTTGCAGAAGGACAATAGCGTACGTTCCCATCGGCTGCACAGTCCTGAGGGTTTCTCCACCCTCCCATGGTGGACCAGAGCAACTCCTTGGTACCTTAGTCAGGAGGGAAGGAAAATGACATCTTTCTGTGTTAAAATGAATGAAGAAGAAATCAGAAATTTGACTACCACTCTGGAAACCCACTGGGAAACTCTGACTTTTCTACTGAGGTTCCGAAAGGACCGAGGACGGAGGCTCCCAGACAAAGCTTTGTGAAGCACAGTCAATGGCCAGGACACAGTGGGAATCGCAGAGGAATGGGGCGCTGGCACTGTGCTTTTTAGGGACGCTGCAGAAGAAGTTTCCTTTGGAACAAAGAGCCCCCTGTTAAGAGTCAGGACTAGGGTCTCAGCTGGTCTTTGCCATCACCATTCATAAGTAGGAATCTCACCTGTGCTGGGGTGAGATTCCTTTTCACAGAATGGCATCTGAGTTAACACATCTTTTGTCTTTTATTTTCTCTATACTATTTTTTTTTTCTTTTCTTTTTTTAAAGAGAAAGAGAGAGAGAGAATAGGAAGGAGGAAAAAGGAAGAGAAAGAGAGAGAGAGAATGGGGAGGAGGGAGAAGGAAAACTATTTCTTAATTTAAAGAAATTAAGGGCTCTGATATAGGGCCCTAAAATAGTCAGAAAGGCCAATTATTGATCGTGGGGAACGAAAGAACCAAGAGAAAAATACAGTAACAGTGTTCTGGTGTGGTTTTCTTTATTTGTTTGTTTTTCTCTAATCTCTTTTTCCTGTTCTCTAGGTAGAAAATTCTTACTCTCCAGATAGTCTTCCTGGACACAATATTCCCGGCCTTTGAAGAAACAATGTGCCCGCAGTAGCCTGACCCTTTAACGCGAACTCAGCCATCCTCTTTCACTCCCATGCTCCTTCCCCTGGAGCGAGGCGAGCCTTATCTGCCCTTCTCCCACCCAGCTGTCACACAGTGCCCGCTTATCTCTCCTGACCTCCACAGCTTTATCTTGCTTAAGAAGATAGATTTGGCAGTCCTAGAAATCAAAACATTTCTCTGTCCAGATTCTGTAGACCAAGATACAATTATCTCTGACCCATTAAGTGCATTAAATGGTTTTTATTATTATAGAAATAATTGCATGCCCATGATCTTAAAAAATAATTACGTCACAGAAAGGCATGAAATGAGAAAATTCTCCCTCCTCTGCCCTCCAGAGATAACCACAATGACTGGTTTCTGACTTTTGTTCTCCTCATGGTTGCCATCATAGTATAAAATAAAATGTTTATGTTTCTATTACTGATTTATCTAATTTCAACAGAAAGCATCATCTAGTAAATGTCACAGATGGGGAATTTATTGAATTCTGCAACTTCATACCCTGTCACATCTGTATCTTAATTTTTATTAGTAACTATTTTAATTTTTTCCCTAGCAGTTATCTTTGTGACATTAAATAACACACTTAAAATTACTTTAAATGTAAATACACTTTAAAAACATTTAGAATTTTAAGATTAGTATTTCCTCACAAGTGTGGACTATATCTGTTAACTTCTCTCTTTGAAAGATGAGGAATTGCTTTTTCTTCTTTTCTGTCAAAATCCCAATGTATTGTGTTATTTTGTCCATGTCAAGATGACAACAATTGTATTCCATGCCAAAGCATACCTTCTATCTGAAATTTTAACATTAATAAAACCCTGGTTTCTCTTCTTCAGTGTAAGGCAGTGCACATTAATACTGGTCTACAAAGGAAAATCCCCACAAACTAGCTGATACCTCCTTCTGTTTCTTCAGCACCTTTACCTCCACCTCAATTACGTCCTAACACATAAATCTTCTGGATATATCTTCGAAACCACTGGAACTGGGATAAGCAACTTGTATGGCTGGAAAAGAAAGGAGATCCTTTCCCCACCTGCAGGCGTCCTCAGGGCGGCCGGGGATTCTCATCCACAGCTTCCCTCCACCCTGCTGAGTCACCAGGTGGTCACTGTCCGTCCGTTCACTCCGCCAGCCAATGGGGGACTGTGAAGAGAGAACCCAGCACGTTCCCAGCCAGGGGAAGAGGGGCTAAGGACTGGCAGCCTCCAGGGATGGAGGTCTTAGGAATGAAGCTCCTCTGTGGCTCGGTCCTCTCGCCTTAGAGCAGAGATCGCAGAGAAAAGGGATTTTCCTGTCTCCCGTTTTTGGTTCCGCATCAGCAGAACCCCATGGGAAAGTCTGGACTGGTGAGGGATTCCCTCTACTAATCCAATAAATGGCTTCCTTGTCTAGAAAGGAATCGTGCAACATGGCGTCTTTGGGGACTTGGAGTCACAGAGATATGGTGGGCGGGGCTAGTGTAAGCTTCCACCTCAGCAGATAAAAATGCCAAACAACGTACGTTTTAAAAAGACGTATGTACTTGAGCTAGCAAGAGAAAGAATAATCCATAGATGTCTGAAATGATGAACTGAAAGCCAGAATGGGGACATCATTTATAGAAGTAGTTTGTTGGGGCAGTGGCTGGGGGAAGGAATGCCTAGACCAGACCTGAACTGGGCCCAGAGGCTTCATTTATCAGACACAGGGCAGGAGAGAGGCCATAAACATTTGGCTCTGAAACCCTATGCTAAGCTATAATCTTCAGCAAAAAGAAGCCACAAAATCTCCACCTCATTTGCAAATGGCAATAATCTCAGTAAAAAGTGACTAAGCAATCTCTACCCTCCAGCCCAGGGAGCTGGCAGGGATGTCTGTCTTTACTTGGAGTTCTGGGTGGGAAAAGGCTCCCATGAGAAAGAAAAAATCTGCAAGGCTGTGCTCAACAAGACTTTGGTGTCCAAAAATATACTATGCATATGATAAAGGAGGACATCACTATAGAAGCTGGTTCTGGGCCACGATCCTCATTCTGAGCCCTTTCATGGAAGCCAAAGTCCATGCTGACCAACAGGGACCCTATAGCCAAGCAGCCCTGGATTTGCACTCAAACAGTTCAGGTAAAGATGAGCTCAAGAGAAAACCCTACGAACCACCTTGAGAGACGGCATGAGAGCCAGAAAATATGTTCAACACCTGACATAACAATGGAAGGAATGGAAGACACCATGAGAGTTACCTCATCCACACCTGATTTCCTCAAGCAAAGCTGTCCCCAAGCCATCCCAGGACAAAAGCCAGAAATCCCAAAAGGACCAGGCACCCTAGGAGTCAGCCCCACTCCTTGTTTGACAGACGAGGACTCTGAATCCCAGGGAGCAACTCCTGGCTGTGTGGGAGACCGTGATTGCACAGGACAGCTCTGGCTTTTAAGGCCACAGACTGGCTCTTGAGGTTTCAAAACTGTAGAGGGAGTGGCCGTGGCATAGGGAAGCAGCTGTAAGATAACCAGGGAATTATACCATGGTTTGTTATGGCTTCAGAGCTGCCACAGTGGAAGGATTCAGGTGGGTTGCCTTGAGCCTTCTTTTCAAGGGCAGAAGCCGCGTTGCCTACATCACCTCATGGAGTTGCCCAACCCTCCCTACCTATACTTCCAGATATCGAGATGAGTATCTTCCACATTACAACTTCTGAATCTTTGCTAAAAGAAGGAAAGAGAGGGACCCTGGGGCTCCCGTTTTTGCTGAGACCCAAAGTGAGCGCTTGGTGCCGTCCTGGCTGCCTCCTCCTTGATTTGCCTCAGTGCCATTCTCTTTGCTCTTTACATTATCTTCAAAGTAGAAGCACCCTCTGCAGCAGTGGTTCTCAAACTTCAGTGTGCATTCAAACCATCTGGAAGGCTTATTGAAACACTGATTGCTGGACTCTATCCCTGGAATTTCTAATATGGCAGGTCAGGGGTGGGGCCGGGGCATGAGTCTCCAAGTGCTCAGGTGAGGTTGATGCTGCTGGTTCACATACTACACTTGGAGAACTGCTGGGCTAAAACCGTGCTTTTCAAACTTTAACAGGCTTAAAAATCGCCTGGGTACGTTCTTACAATAGTGGTTCTGACTCAGCAATTCTGAGGTTCTGCATTTTTATACATGCTTCCAGATGACACTGAGGCTGCTGGTGCAGTGCAGGCACCTCCTTGTGAGTGGCAAGTTATTTTCCTATGATTCTACTTCTTGTGATGTATACCTATCCTAGACAGATGTAGAAGAGAAGAAGGACCCACTGTGATTCTTCATAAGGGCTCTCTTCCTTGCAGAGAAACTGTGGGACCCCATGACTGAGGTCAGGGAACTGAGGGCTTCTGTGGAGTGACCCGATTGGCATTGCTGCCCTCTGGGTTGGGTGACACAGAGGGAAGGCATAGATGGAGAGATGGGGAGCTGACACCTGGGATAGCAGGAGTGGTCTGGGGTCAGAGTCTCAGGAAGCTCAAGTACCTTGGCATTGACCGGTACAGAATGCCCTAACCACAGCTTGCTCAGAAAAAAAAGGAAAACTGTTCTAAAATTGGCCTTTCTTCTCTTGGGAAACTCAGATTCTTTCCAAACTGCCACTAGTCTGTGGAAGATGGGGTGGGGGAGGGTAGACAGGTCCTTCCACACACCATTACCTTCTATGATGGATGACTTTTCCCTCGGGGCGTCACTGAGAGCCAGTGTGCTGAGTCCTGGCTCAGGCCCAGCTGTCTGGGAGCCTGGACAGCCCCATCTGATAGGGAGGCACCGGGAACCAGCCCCTCCACTGGGTTCCCAGCACCAGCCCTGGTTTTCTAATTATAACACTCTTAGCTCCCAGGTTGAGACTGTGCTTCTCAAAACTCTTCATTTGCTCATTCATTCCTCTCATCAACAAATACTGGGTACCTGCAGTGAGCATAGTATTGCATTCTGCCCCTGAGGAAGGAGCTGGGAACCTAAAAGTGATATTGATCACTTGACTACAAAAAAAGAGGCAAATGCCACCCTGGTGATTGTGTCCCCCGCCGTGCTCTTTCCCCACAATATCTAAACAGGCAGGGAGGCTCTAGAGAAGGGCCTTTCCTAGCCCCGAGAGGAGCACCCAAGGTCACAAGACACAAATAGTGAGCCTTGGAGCCCAGCCTGCAAATCAAGGCACATTTCATGAAAGCACTAACATGGATTCCTTTGGGGTCTTTTCTCCACCTCCTTTTAGACAAGAGCAAACCGATTCAGAAGAGGAGTTTGAAGGTCTGAAATGAAACAAAAGAAAAACCCTGCTTGTAAGAGCCAGGAGACCCCAACAGATCCACAGGGAGACCACGCTGGACTACTGAATGGGTGGTGTTTCTTCCTGCATCGTGCCTGGGGTGTGAGAATGATTGCAGCCAGGCAGGGAACTAGTGGGAGAACTTTGGGTTTATATGTAGGTCTATGACCTCAGATGCTCTGACTGCTTGTGGTCAGAGCACAGTAGCACTGGGGATCTCCCAACAGCAGAAACTATTGCCTCCTGGCAGAAACCTAGTCTAGAAGCATAGCTTCTAACATGGGAGCAGAAGTCTACCTGCTCTGAAGGCTGACATTTGGTACAGGAGCTGCCCTAGAGACCCTGCAGTGTAGACTTCACAGTCAGATAGACTAGGGCAGCTGTTCTTATGACATTGGAGCTGACCCTGGTGGGGTCAGAATCACCGTGGGCTGCATCTTCTGAGAATCTACCATTTGTCTGAGTTGGGGCCCAGGCTTTATAGGCGGTTCTAAAATGCAGTTAGAAAGGCGATTACCAGATGCTAATAGATGGTATAGATATTGCTTTTCACTGACAGAATTCTTCCTTCCCCCAGGCATTTTTTAAATGGTTTATTAGGAAATTTCTCAAATAATCAGAACATAATCCCTGTACCTACTGCCAACATTTAACAGATGTTTTTGCACCCTGACACATTTATTCTGAGTGTTTCTGTTTAGAAACAAAATTACAGATAGCACCAAAGCCTACCTGGAAGCCCTGTCTCACTCTCCACCCTCCCTTCCAAGAGGAAATCACTCTCCTGAAGTCAGTGCCCGTCCTTCTCATGCATGGATTCTGCTTTTCTACCAGTGCATGTACCTGGTTAAAAGATTTGCAAGGATGCTGTTGCAGCGCATCTTGCATTTTTTACTCCACATTATGACCTCAAAATGTATCAACACTGATCCACTTTGTTTCCCTTTACTGCTGTGGAGAGGTGGCCAAGCCCAGGACATGGAGTGCTGGCTGAGGTCTGGGCTGAGGACTTGCCTCACTGCCCTGGAATCTTTCTCTTAGGGCTTGAATCTGGTGCTTGGATCGGGTGCTTGTGGACTGCCGAGTTCCAGGGCTGGGTTGGATCTGGCCCACACCCAGGGTTGCTGTCACAGGAATCCGCACTCGTTTGCCCAACAGTGCGTGTTGGGAGAGCAGATCACCTTGCAGCTTCCTTGGGAGACCAGATCCTCTTATGGGGCAATTAGAAAATCCTGGACCTCAGCCCTCTGGGGCCTTCTTGCTTCCTTTTCAGCACCTTGAGAAAGGAATGACCACCTAGATTAGCAGGATCCAGAGGTAACAACTCCCAACATTTGACAGATGTGTTTGCACCCTGACTTCCTGTTGCTGAGAAACTGTCATTCTATTCTTTCCTTTTTCCAAAAAGTAAGGATAAGACACACTGAGTTCCCTGTTGACTCTAACATCCCTTCAGAAGGGACAAAGATCAATAACAGTAAAACCCTGAGTTTGTAACTTACCCACAGACCACAGCATGTTGCAATGGAAGAAACCTGATGTTTCCATTATTTCTGATTTAACTATTGAGTTGTCTATCTCTGTATCTATCCCATTCCCCTCTCGTAAAGCTGTGAATGCCCTGGGGCAGGAACCTCACCTCTTCACTATAATTCTCAATTTATATATATTAAATGCTTCCTTTTTGCAGAGCACAAAACTTGGGATATGTACAGGGTGGAGGAGACTGCAAGAATCAGTAAAAACCAAGCCTCTCCCTGCACCCTCACCCACACTTCTCTGATAGCTGGCAGATGCTGATGAGTGATAAGAGAGTCATATAAGGCCCGGGTTGGGTACCCAGGACCCCAGAGGAACACGACTTAGAAAATCCAGAGAGCTTCTCGGAGAAGGTGGGCTGAACCTGCTACAGTCCAGCTTAATCCTTAGAGTTTACACCCAAAATGGTCCTTAAAATTTACAGCGGGAGCACCTGTTGCTTGGAACTCAAATGAGAACACGCAGTCTTCATTAGAAGTTTCCAGGAAAGTCTCTCAGTTGCTGTTACGAGCAGGGAGGAAGGGAAATGGACTAATAAACAGGCCAAGAAGGTAGAAGACCCCACGCGTAAGGACCTTCTACTCGCTCTTTATGATGAGTACCGAGCCTGAGTGTAGTCCGTGGAAGGAAGGCAGCAGAGACTGCAGCTCAGAGAGGACCAGCCTGAGCCTCAACTGCTACTGTGCTGCAGGCCACAAAACAGCTCCCGCCACTGGGTGATTGCACACTGCTGACAACCCTGGATGGAGGAGAGGAAGTGAAGGAGTCCCACCATGCGCTGTAGCAGAGGCCCCAGTCCCTCTGCATTCGGTGTGTGGCAGGACTTGCTCCAGAGATGGGAGAAGGTATCTTCTGCTTTCCCAAGGAGGACCCCACAAAACTGGAAGAAGATTTGGGAGATACTTGAAATCTTAGTAATAATTATAGTATTTTACAGGTTTTTTTTTTGTATTTAAAAAATGAACTTCATTATCTTGAGGAACTTTCTTTCTATACCTAAACTGTTAAAAGTTTTTATCAAGAAAGGAGATTGAACTTTGTCAAATGCTTTTTTAGTGTCAACTGAGATAATTCTGTGAATTTTGTTATTCTGTTCATGTAATATATTACATTGATTGATCTGCACATGTTGAATCAGACTTGTATGCCCACAATAAATCCCAGTTGGTCATGATGTATAATATTTTTGATGTATGTATTTTACAGTTTACCTTGTGCTTTCACCAACATGAATTTCATTAGGTTTGCAAAAACCCTGGGATTTAAACAACTCAGTGGCTATCAGTTTTTTATAGAAACAAGTGCACGAAGATGTTAAAGTCTTCAGTCTTTAAGCTAGGGCTACAATTCCAGCCTCCTGATTACAAATCTGCGGGATCTCCACTATGCCATATTGTCTCTCTTGCATGTACTATGTCACACACAAGCACTGACTGCAATGATGTCAAAAGGGATAGACCCAGGATCGTAATGTACACTTCTCTTTAGCTTATAGCATTGCCTTTCCAGTGACTGCAAGAAGGCAAAGAGCTCTAAAGGATTCATGTGACTAAAAACAACCCAAGTGTGCTTTGAGAGAGAGCTGGGTCTGGAGATACTAGAAGGAAGAAGAACAGAAATTGCCTCATCGTGGGGCATGCTCTGGGCTACCACATCGTTAGAGGGGAGTTTCAGTCTAAACCAACGGGCACCTTCCTTCACCAGCCTTAGACCCTGTTGCCTGTCTTATACTCTGGTCATCCTTTGTCCTCACTACTAATGTTAGCCAAAGTCCTGGAGGCCCTATGTCCCTCAGTGAAGCATGCACCTTCTGAGTGATGCATCTTTGGGGCATTTTTGGCTAAATAACACCATTTGTTCAAATAATATCTATCGCTGTCTTAAAATCGTTCTCTGAACAAGACGATAATTTCATTTATACTTTTAAGGTTGCCACCTTTGACTTCAAGGAATGGACAGATGATCACATCTGCATGTGAACTGCTTTCCTGTTCTGAAACTGATCCAAAGGCCCCAAGCACTTTGTAGATTACAGGATTAAAGCACACTGGGAATCCCTGGGGACCATGCCCCTCTTCTGCTCTTTGCCCTTTCTTCTGCTCCTTGCTCCTATGTGTAGCACAATGAGCGGCTAAGTAAGCATCTTGTCCCTGGCTCATCTGTGGTTCCATCTGTCCTTATTTCCACCTGTCTCCCCATCCCACCTTCAAGGAGTCCAGTGCAGGAGCTCACAGGTGGGATGCTCACAGGAGGGGGCTAGAAAGGCAGGCACATTTCAGAGGCGGCCATCAGTTAATTGCACTGGGTTAAAGCCAAGCTGAACGCAGATCACAAATGGGATCCAGCTGCTCTGCTCCACAAGTAATTGTGGTTCATGGAAAGTGTGAGCTTACCAGCATCATTGAGATTCTCAAATGGGGAGAGGGTGATACCATGAAAGAAATGAGAAAGAGTGATCATCATCTTCCACATGAACTGAAGAGGGTTCTTTCCTCAGACAGCTTCACAGTTTCCATTCCCAGGATGAAATCTTGGAAGCATATGGGAGATGGAGGGAGGGAATGAACCAGAAACCCAAACTGTGGCTACAAGGGTGGACTCCTGGCACTCTAAATCTTAATATCAGGCACTCTGCAAGTCAAATCCTCTCCATGGAGGTTGTGGAAAAATAGGAACATTTTTACACTGTTGGTGAGACTGTAAATTAGTTCAACCATTGTGGAAGACAGTGTGGCGATGCCTCAGGGATCTAGAAATAGAATTACCATTTGACCCAGCAATCCCATTACTGGGAACCAACCCAAATGACATCAAGGATAGACTGAATAAAGAAAATGTGGCACATATACACCACGGAATACTATGCAGCCATAAAAAAGGATGAGTTCTCGTTCTTTGCAGGGACATGGATGAAGCTGGAAACTATCATTCTCAGGAAACTGATATAAGAACAGAAAACCAAACAGCACATGTTCTCACTCATAAGTGGGTGCTGAACAATGAGAACACATGATGAACACAGGGAGGGGGGCATCACACACTGGGGCCTGTTAGGGGGCAGGGAAAGTTAGGAGAGGGATAGCATGGGGTGGGGGGTTTGGGGAGGGATAACATTAGGAGAAATACCTAATGTAGGTGACGAGGGGATGGATGCAGCAAACCACCATGGCATGTGCATACCTATGTAACAATCCTGCACGAGCTGCACATGTACCCCAGAACTTAAAGTATAATGAAAAAAAAAAAACCCAATATAAAACAGGATTTAATTACAGACACAGAAAATAATGATAATTAATTAATTAATAAGTACATCCTCTCCATGGCCTCCGGGACAGTCACATTAGGAGATACTGCCATCTGGTGGAAATGTTGCAGCTTTCCCCCCTCTTCTAGGCTTCATGCCAAGAATTGAGGAGCATACAAAATGGCCGAAGGGTGGGGCCCTAGAGGCCCGCGCCCTTCTAGACCTTCCAAGGCTGGCTGTCATTACAGCCCATACCTCTTTAGGGTTCGGATCTCCAGGGCCATTGCCTCCGTTTCTGTGTTTTGGGATCGGGGTATTCGTGTGGTTAGGCCTCTCTGGTAACGGCCTTTGCCTTATACCACAATGGATGGCACCTCTCTGCCTTTGCCAAGCCTGTGCCCTTTGCCTGGTTTTCTCCCGTGCACCCATCCCAGCGTCCAGTGCTTTCAGACCCAACTCACCGCTCTCCTGTCTAGCGGCCTCCAGTATCGGCCTCCTCCAGTTTGATTTCTCCAATTCTTACACAAATCGCAAGCCATTCTGTACGCCCACGTTCCCTTCACTTGTCTGGTATGTTGCTCAGCCTTTAGAAAGATGCTCAATAGATGGATTCTGATTGATGTCCAGCTTATTAATAAGTGCATTTCTTGAATTAGGAATCTGAATGTATAACTCTGACTACACCCAATCCTTGGAAGCAAAAACAGAATGGGAGATGCCTTTAATTCTGTTTTTAAAGATGAGATCCCAAGGCAAAGTTGCATTTAGTTGCATTTTCACAAATAGCACAAGTAGGAGACCTGGACTCTACATGTGGACCTGTGTGAGCCAGACACTGTAAACACAAGGCCTTTTTTTGTCTGTTTGTTTTTTATTTTACTTCAGGTTCTGGGGTACATGTGCGGGTCATGCAGGGTTGTTGCATAGGTGCATACATAACCAGGTGGTTTGCTGCCTCTATTCCCCCTTTGACTATATCCAGCATTTCTCCCCATGTTTCCCTCCCCACCCCCAACTGTCCCTCCACTAGCGCCTCACCAACTGCCCCCAGTGTGTGATGCTCTTCTCCCTGAGTCCACGTGTTCTCATTGTTCAACGCCCGCCTATGAGTGAGAACATGTGGTGTTTAGTATTCTGTTCTTGTGTCAGTTTGCTGAGAATGATGGTTTCCACATTCATCCATGTCCCTACAAAGGACACAAACTCATGGTCTTTTTTGGCTGCATAGTATTCCATGGTGTATATGTGCCACATTTTCTTTGTCCAGTCTATCATTGATGGGCATTTGAGTTGGTTCCAGGTCTTTGCTATTGTACACAGTGCTGCAATGAACATGCATGTGCATGTGTCTTTATAGTAGAACTATAATTATATAATTCTTTGGGTATATACCCAGTAATGGGATTGCTGGGTCAAATGGAATTTCTATTTCTGGGTCCTTGAGAAATCGCCACACTGTCTTCCACAATGGTTGAACTAATTTATACTCCCACCAACTGTGTAAGAGTGTTCCTGTTTCTCCACATCCTCTCCAGCATCCGTTGTCTCCAGATTTTTAAATGTTCACCATTCTAACTGGAGTGAGATGGTATCTCCATGTGGTTTTGATTAATGCAAGGCTTTTATGCATGTATCTCTGTGAGTACTTCTGGTATGATGGTTGGGACAAGAGGGAGATGTGTGATGCCCCTAGTGACGTGACGGAAAGGTTTTGAGTCCTAAACCTGATTTCTGACTCCGTTTATTGATAACTTACTATGGGTCAGTCACTGAACCTCAGTTTCCTCATCTATAAAATGTGATTGGTAATTCAAAACAAAGGTAACAAGATTGACTCCAATACTCATTTCCAGGGACCTAGAAGGAGCTCAGTAAACATTTGTTGAAAGAGAAAAATACCCACTTTAGTGTTGCTGTGGAGAATTAAATGAGACAACACGAAAGCCGTGTATAAACCATGTCTACTGCAAACTCTAAATGGTGATAATTAGAATCTGCATGGCATTGCATATTCTAGTTGCTACCATTTGGAGTAGAGTTTGCAGTAGGAATGGTTGGGCGTCTCAGCATCCACTCCCCAGCACGCATTCCTTTCCTCTGTAAAAAGGGTTCCAGTGTGCTTTCTCTCTTTTTCTCCTGCTTTCTCTTTTTCATTTGGAAGACTGTCTAGGCTAAGCATGGGTACCTCTGACAGCAGAGCTGGAAGGTACCATGAGCAATGCTCCAATCCTAGTTTTTTTTTTTTCAGGCTCAAGTCTACCAGGTTTGTCTGCTGAGAAGAGGATCACAGTAGAGCCAGCCTCACCAACAACAAAATGCATCATAGCCACTCTCCGTTTTTCCCTTCTGTAAGTAGGTCACCGCTGCCAGAACCTCTCAAGGCCCTACTTCTGATGCTTCCTCAGGCCAGCCACAGCACAGCCCTCTCCAGCGCTTTCTTGCTGCTCCAGTGAGCGGCCCAGGGCCACTAGAAGCAAGCTGGCTTGCCAGACTGCCATGGGGCGAGGAGCAGAGGTGACAGTGAGGCGGAGATCTGGGAGCTAGGTTCAGAGGAAAGAGATGGGAGACCCAATTCTGACCCTGGAACTAACTCCACCCACACCTATTACCAGAACTTTAACTTTCTAGTCTTCAACTTCCTCATCTGTAAAATGAGAGGCTTAGGTTGGAGCATTTCTAAGCTCTTGTCCATGTCTGTAATATTAGGGAAGATTCCGCTAACACAAACAAACTGATAAACGTGTCTCATGATAATCTTCAGTTTCAAAGAGCCAGAGGGAGTGCTCCTGGCCCAAGTCCCTAGAGTAAACGTGAAACCCTGCTGACAGAAAGCCTGCTATGTGTGCATCAGGCACTGAAAGAACTTCCTATACTTTTACGTTAATACTTCTAATGGGCATAATTAGTCCAGAATCACCATTCTCATTTTATAATTAAAGGGAATAAGACCCTGTTGGTCGAAGTGGTTAGCCTAGTTAGAAGGTGAGAGGATTATTTTTAAATGCAAGTTTTCTGACTCCAAAGACTATTCTGATGCCAGGCTGGCAGGTCACCAGGGCACAGTACCCTGCAGGTATGATGGCCTTATGCTATAAGAAACATTACAATTGCATCTCACATTTATCCACTCAGTTTTCTGTCACCTCACTTACTCTGTACTGCCTCATTCAGCATTCAGGATAACCCCCTATTGACAAACTGTAAAATAGCCTTCTACTGACAAAGGAGAAAGCTGGCTTGCCTGCATTTTGCACCACTTAGAAGGCAAATGGGAGGACCAGGACTAAAGCCCTGGTCATCTGACTTCAAATCAGGATTCCTGCTGCCAGGCCACAGCTAGGAACGTAACAGCACCAAGCTCCTCCCCGCACTTCCCTCATCCCCCACCCCCCACCCCCCAACCCCGCCTCTAATGTCTCAATTTGCAGACAGGGTAACTGAGGCATAAAGAGTCTAGGTTTCAACCAATCCGGAACGAAGATGGTGAGTTCGCACTTCCAGCCTCTCTCACTTCCAGCACACAGTTCTTTCCATTTACTCCTCCTCACTTCCCCTGTTAAACCAGGCAAACTCAACTCCTTCCTATGGCTCACATGGCCCTACCCAATCTGCCCCAGCTCCTGCTTCCAGCCCGCTCTGTAACCTCGTGCTGGGACTCAGTGTCTGAGACGGAGTCTCTGCTCAGGGTCAATGAGCTTTGCGCTCATGGGCCCTATGCCTGGCTGGAAGAATAGAGGTCCATGGGTTAGAGCCAGGAATCCTCGGGGTAGCTCAGAAGAGGCAGAGGGGCATGGTGGGCTTCAGACATAGGGAACTGAGGTATGAATGTCCGCTCAGCCACTTACTGCAAGTTCCTGATCTCCCTTAACTTCAGTCTCTTATGTACAATATGAAGATAATAGTGTTCACCTTATGGGGTTATTCTGAGACTGAAATGAGATATGCATGTGTATTATTAGTAGCATTATTAGCTGCCCTATGGAGGTTGTTTTTAGCTTTACCTTAAATAATATATATGTGAAAATGAGAAGCACGGTGTGTGCTAATTAAGAATATTCAGCAAGTGTTCATTCCTTTCTTTCCCATCCGCCCCTTAGTTCCACCCCATTAAAATTCCTAGATGGCAGAGGTGATGTTATTCTTCTGTATTCCTGGCACCTACCACAGTCCTGGATATGTAGCAGAAGCTCTATAAATGTTGCATGAAACAAAAAGGAAAATAAAAGAGAAAAAAGATAATAATTTAGAAATGTTTCTCTGCCTGAGAGGTTTTTAAACAGGTCAAACCATAACATTATCATTATACTCTATTAGCAAAACTGTATAAATAAGTATGTATTTTACAAATGAACTGTAGAAATACAAATCCTCTGTCCCCAGCTGCTCGAAGGACGTGAATGAAGAGGATCAGATCTCTTGTCTCATTGGCTTTATTACCTGGGTTTTGAATTCAGCTCTTGGCCTCTTGCCATAAGTCCTTCTATCACCTCTAAGAAAGAGTGGGCCTCCTTCCCTGGAAGGCTGACCAGTTGACTCTCCCCCAGGGCCCTCCTCTAGGCTGAATTTGCTATGCTTCTGAGATAAGGCCCCAGAGGATGGGAAAAAAAGTGGCCAGAAAATCCCACGACAGGTCAACACTGGGAAGATAAAAGCCACAGGCGTATCTCCTCACACCAGCTCCATCAGCTGGAGGTGCCTGAGGACTACCCCCAAAATAGCCCCCTCTTGAGAAATGTCACTCCACACCCTCCTCACCACTGCCTGAGCCTTTCTTCCTTCCAGCTCCCTCCCCAGAGACACACAGAGCCAAGGTGATGATAACAAAAGCAATAACTGAGGTTTGAAAAATACTTGACAGTTCCTGAAGCTCTCTTGCAGAAACGTCTTCATTTGGTCCTCCTCCCCTCTCCCTAAGCTAGAAAAAACAGAAAATAAGGGGGTTCCTTCAGCCACATCTTGGGATGAGCAACTAAAGCTCAGAGAGGTCAACAGTCTGCTGAAGCAAGTGATAGAGGCGGGACCTGGACCCAGATTTTTTCTTCTCTGAATTTGAAGTCACATGACTGGCATATCAGCAGTGACAACACACTTAATTTCTATAGTTCAACTCTTTTGAGAGGCCTCAAAGATTCAAAAATATGTTTCAATTCTCAAATATATTTTTTAAAACTTCATACTGTCTCTGATTATTGGGGAAAGCCATATCCACATTTTATAGAAAAAAAAGTAGAGCGAGAAATGGGATCTGATTAATGTTAGGCTCATACACACACGCAAACAGCACAAAAAGAGCTCTTGTTGGTATTTCCTTTACCTATTTTCCAACCATGGTGGCGCCTCTTTTGGGGGCTTTATAGTGGGATTTTCAGTGCAACATGCAAGGTCCCATCTTCTCATCTACATCCTTTGAGTTTTAAGTACTAATCCAGTTTCAATGGATGATTGAAACCTTCAGAGAAACAAATTGAAAAACATTCATAAGACTCAATTCTCTTTGCCACTGTGCAAACTAGCACTTGTCAAAGAGCAAAGAAATAGCTACAAAATGGCTTGAAGAACAAATATTGGGACAAACTTTATGTAACTCAGCAGCAATTTTCTCCATATTAAAAATCTTGGTAGGGCGCGGTGGTTCACACCTCTAATCCCAGCACTCTAGGAGGCCTAGGTGAGCACGTGTTAGAGCCCACAAGTTTGAGACCAGTCTGGGCAGCATGGTGAAACACCATCTCTACAAAAAATACAAAAACATTAGTCAGGCATGGTGGCGTGCCCCTGTAGTCTCAGCTGCTTGAGAGGCTGAAGTGGGAAGATTGCTTGAGCCCATGCAGGTTGAGGCTGCAGTGAGCCATGATCGCACTACAGCACTCCAGCCTGGACAACAGAGCAAGACCTTGTCTCAAAAAAAAATCTCTTTCAGGTGCCTCAGTTATTGTTATTTTTCCTACTACTATTACTACAGCTATAATTTATGAAATACCAGCCACTTTACTAAGTATTTTGTTTATGCTGTCTCATTAGTCCACACAACAACCTCCTCAATTAGGTATTTTTTAATCACTATTTTACAAATGAGGGAGCAGAAAATACAGAGGTTAGATAGCCTGCCCAGGCTAACTCAGATCATGAATAGCAGAGCACAGTCCAAAGCCATTTGCACGTGACTCCAGTGATTAAACGCCCAGCTGACTCTCTCAGGAGTATTTTCTGAGGCTATGATGTCAATGTGATTACGCCCCAATTTAATAATATTTGCAACAATGATTTGCAATCCACTTACTATGTGAAAGACACTTCTTCTGGGTAACATAAAGCAAACTATAATGCTCAAGTCATGAAGCTGAGCCTAAGAAGCTTAAGGACTCATAAAAGATGTGTGACATGCACACAGATGTTCATGACAGAGGTGTGGAGTTAAAATGTCATGGGAGGTCAGAGGAAGGAGAAACTCCTCATGGGAGAAATTGAGCTTACTACACTTATGTGTACCAAGGACACAGGACAATACCAGTGGAGAAAATTCACGTTACCAGAGAAGGATAAACTACACAGCAGTAAAGAAAAGCTGAAGAATGCACCTGCCTCTGGAGTGCCTCATTGCAATCAGTCTTCTCCTTGACAGACACAGATGACACTGATGGCCATTGCATGTAGACATGCACTCTGACCCGTTCCCCCAATAGAAGTGGCAGGTAAGCACGAATTCCTCCCTAGTCCTGCACAGCTCCCCTTTGAACAGAATGACATGCTTACTGAAGTATGAAAAGGTATGTGACCTTTGTCAAGCTTTTTTAACAACTGATATTGCCAACAGCCACCTGTGCTAGGTGGGGGGCTTGAAGGGAGGACACTCACTGCCTAGAAGCAATTCACAGTCCACCAGCAAGGCCCACAGATGGATCAATTACATCACAAATAATAGATGTCAGCTTATTGCCTGCCAACTTGACATTAACATTTAAATAGATTTTCCTAGCACACAAACCTTTTGGAACGTATCTTTTAGTATCTGATAGGAGGTCACATGCAGCTGTAGAAAGAACATGAATGAAAACTTACAATGGAAAAATGTGACACAAAACAACTTACAAACATGATTCCCATCAGCAATGGAGATATACAGTTTTAGCTATATGGATTTCATGATGAAAATTATTTCTGGCCAGGCATGGTGGCTCATGCCTATAATCTAGCAATTTGGGAAGCTGAGGCAGAAGGATCACTTGAGCTCAGGAGTTTGAGATCAGCCTAGGAGACATAGGGAGACCCTGTCTCTACAAAAGGTTAAAAAATTAGCCGAGTGTGGTGACACATGCCTGTAGTCCCAGCCACCTGTGAGGCTGAGGCAGGAGGATTGCTTGAGTCTGGGAGGTGGAAGCTGCAGTGAGCTGTGATTGCACCACTGCACCTCAGCCTGGGTGATAGAGTGAGACCGTATCTCAAAAAAGAAAAGAATGATTTCCATCATATGATGGTATGGTTTTTTTTTAACTGATAATAACATAATAATGTTTAAGTAATCAATTAAATAACAAAAATTATTTGAAGAGATTTAAGCATGGAGGGGTCTGGAGCAAGCAAATGGAGAGGAAGGGGAGAACTCACAGTGGAAACGTGGTGTATGAAAACTAACTAAAATAATAGAAAATATGGAAAATAGAGATACAAATGTTGGGGGAAAAGATCATATTGTAGAAAAAATGTGGTCTTTGGAGCCAGATAGGCCTAGAATAAACCCTTGCTCACCCATGTATTAGCTACAGGGCTTCTACTAGTCATTCTCAGTAGAGGCTCATCTGTAAAATGGGACATAATATTTATCCAGCAAGGTCCCTGTGAGGACAAGATATCTTATTTAGTAAGCACCTAGCATAGGAAGCAGCCTAAACAATCGTTCATGTTACAAATATTACTGAGTGCCTAGGGGCTGGAATACAGTAATGGACTAAACAAAAATGGCCCCTGCTCTCATGCAGTTTATAGTCTAGCAAACGATAAATGGTTCTTTTAATTATTATAATTAACCAAGTAGCAAAACACAGTATTACAACACATAATCAGAGCATAAAAGGCCAGTCTTATAGATGGTGTAACAGCTACAATAGTGCTTCCTCATGCAAACTCAATAGGGCAACTAGAGTCCTGGCAAATGAGCTAGTGAATACTTTAGAAAACGGCCACTCCACAAGTTGTTGGACTAAAATTCTGGGTATGTTTGTCTCACCAGGCAGACATTCCACTATTTGATAAAAGGAGGAATACAGATGAAATCTGTTACATGAGCCAGCTGTATCAGTAAAAATAGCATCAGAGCTGGTACCATGAAATGGAAACATCTGGTTCCAGAGAAAAGGCTGAAGGGCCGGGTGTGGTGGCTCATGTCTGTAATCCCAGCACTTCAGGAGGCCGAGGTGGGTGGATCATGGGGTCAGGAGCTTGAGACCAGCCTGACCAACATAGTGAAATCCCGTCTCTACTAAAAATACAAAAATTAGCCTGGTGTGGTGCTGCACGCATGGCTATAATCCCAACTACTTGGGAGGTTGAGGCAGGAGAATCGCTTGAACCCAGGAGGCAGAGGATATGGTGAGCCAAGAGTGCACCATGGCACTCCAGACTGGGGGACAGAGTGAGACTCCATCTCAACAAAAAAGAAAAGAAAAGAAGAAAGAGAGAAAGAAAAGAAAGAAAGAAAGAAAGAAAGAATGAAAGAAAGAAAAGAAAAAGAAAGAAAGGAAGAAAGAAAGAGAAGGAAAGAAAGAGGGAAGAAAATAAAGAAAGAAAAGGAAGGAAGGAAAAGGCTGAAGAAGTGGGAGGCAGAGTGAAGTGAAGGAGAGAGCTGGATTCTGGTCCTAAGGCAGCCCCTCAATAGCCGTGTGACTCAGAAGATACCCTTAGCCTTTCTCCAGACCTGTTCTCTGTCTGTGAAACTGAGTGAGCCCTGAAATCTCAACCACTTCTGCCATTCGAAGATTCCATAGATGCAAAAATGGAGAAATAGTTCAAGTTAGTTCACACGGCAGCAAGATTTGCTTCAATAAACAATTTGAGCATCTAGTAACATGAAAGACTAGATCATTCCTTGGCATCATTTTGAAAGGTAGGATTTCTGAACACTGGCCATCGCTTGGGGACCTGTGCCTTCACAATATACTACTTGATGTTCTGATCATGTTGGTTTCCAAATACTGATTGGAGTAATGACTAGCATTTCCAAGTATTTCCAGCTCTCTACCTTCTGGGAAGAATTGTTCTTTCTGGGTCATTTGTAGTTTGCTGCAGTCATGTGACCAGTTCTGGCCAATGAGTTGGAAGTGAGAGGAGTATATATCATGTCTAGGCAAGTTCGTTTAAGTATCACTGTGAGATGCTACACAACTCTCCTTCCCTTTGGCATGGTGACTCATAATGTTCAGGTGGTGGCTGTTTTGTCACCATTGGTTCCTGAGTGACTAGAGTGACCAAAGCTCCCTGCTATTTTAAAAATGCACAGATAAAGTGAATATGAAATAAATCTTTGTGTTTTAAACCCTCGGGACTTGGAGGTTATTTTGTTACTGAAGCAGAATCTAACCTATCCTTACAAATACAATGCTTCCTATTAATGCTTTGCTAACTTAATAGCTTTTTGAAATACAGACTGGAGCTATGTACTAAACTGCTTTTCATTGTTTTAAATATGATTTTCTTCCACCTGACTTGACACCACTGCATTGCCTGATTTGACACTACTACAAGGGACACAGACACTATTCACATCGTGCTTCTGAAAATGCCATTCATATGGAATGCAATGTAACTGGCAGCATAGCATTCTGGATTTGCAATGGTATAGGTGAAATATAGTCATTCCACTTAACATTTCTACTTTATTCCTTTTCAAGTTAATAGAAAAAATTATTTTTATTTCAAAGTATATAGTTTTTAAAAGGTCTTGCATTCAGAAGAGAATGGATATTCCATTCTCGTTTGTAAAATATTCAAAGCCCTGTAAGGCAGACAGTATTAGCTCCATTTTACAACAGGGATCCAAGAGTCACACAGTGTATGGGACTGTATGAAGCTGCCAGTTAGTGAGTGGCAAAGTAAGGACTCTAGATTCCTGGATCCACATTTGGTGCTAATTCAACTATGCCACATTTCCTTCAGGATCTTTACTCTGAACAGAAGTTTTCGGTTTGTTTGTTTCTGTCTATCTTAATCATATTTTCCTGAAGTGGGGAAGCACTGTACCAACCAGTTGCTCATCATTATTTGTTTTATGCAACCCACTCGTTCAAAAGAAAGTGCTGCTGGCAGAAACCCGGGGCTCCCATCGGCATTGCTCTTGCCAGTTGGTCTAGAAGAAAATGCCGTCTTCCAGGATGGATAAGCTGGAGGCCAGCTATCTGGTCAGTCCTGAGCTGCTGGGGTCCTGCCTATGTTATCAGTCCATGCCTTAATGTTGCAGAGGCTGACAGCCTGTCACATTATCTCACACTCTCGACTTGGCAAAGTAGCCCTCCTGTGAATTGTGGGGACAGTGAGCAGCATTTGGGGCAATAACCCCACAGGTACTTCCTGAGTCCTTTCCCAAAGAGTTCAGGGGCTTTCCTCCCTCCCCTCACTGTCTTCTTTTTTGCTCCCCTCTGTTTCTCCTTTTGCCCCTTCTGATAAATCTTTGGTTGGGTGGATCAGCCTCCTTTCCTAAATTGGCTCTAAGTGAATGAAATCTTTCTATTTTCTGGGTTGTTTCTCAGGTATTAGTAAATATCTGAGCTCTTGGTTGAGCTGGGGCAAAGGACTTAAAGATCTTGGTAGAAAACCTTCATCATCAAGGATTTTCCCAAGGTGATAAAGAAGGCTTCTTCCTTTTCTCCCCAATTACCACAGTACACCCAGATGATAAAGCATGTCAGAAATTACCCGCGTAGTCCCCGAGTTTCCAAAGGTCTCCCAAGAATCTATGCTGTGATGCTCGTGCCAGTCTATGGAGGCAATATGCCCTCCGGGGGCCCTAAGCTTGCCCCTCACTTCATCACAAAAGGCACTCCAGACAAACGTAGAAGAAAGGCCTTGTCTACCTCTCTAAGATGTGCCACTGGGACTCCAGTTTCCATGGAGTCTCCATCCTCCTCTCCCCCTGAAATCTGCATGCTGACCCCCATTTTTCTCCCAGCAGATCTGATGCTGTTGATTTGCTTTGAGAACTTTCTTCAACCTCAGAGGGTCTGGTGCTGAGTTCCCACACAGGGAGAGTAAGCTTTCAGGATGTTCTCTAGGAAATCAGCTTTTTCACTCCTCCCAAGGGCTCAAGGGGTCCATCCGGAGCTGGAAAAATGAGCTAGTTAGAGAGGGAAGAAGAGAAGCTGTCTAGAGGGTTACATAGCACACTGTCCTGCTTCTTCTGTTGTTCTTTCACCCCAAGGCTTTCAAAGCTAGTGTTAGGTCTTAAGGTCCTTAGCAGTAGTGGCCACAGATAGGCTTGCAGGCTCTTGTTGCAAGGGGCCGTGTAGTTCCAGGTCTCTATCTCCAACATACTTGACAAGGTAAATCGTCACTTTCAGGCACCATACACATCCCCTTCAATACTTTTCCACACATGCGATTTCACATGGGACTATTTGATCGGTGTCTCTCTTCTCCATTAGACTAAGCTACATAAAGTCGGAGACCGTACAGTTTTCCTTCACCTGGCAAAGAGTAGGCACTCAATAAATATTTGCTGAATGGATGGATTAATCTTCTCTGCTGACACAGCATGAGAGAATAAGCTTAAGCTATGACAAAAAGGATTAGCTCAGAGCTGCTTCTGGAGCTGAACTGCCTGGTATTAAATTCTGGTTTTGCAATTTACTTCCTATGAAACCTCAGGCAAATATCTTTCTCCTGCCTCATTTATAGTTCCAAATGGCAATAGTAGTGGTACCTACTCCCTATGATTGTTTTGAGGAGTGAGTGAGGTAATACACAGAAGACACTTATGGCTGGTATGGTGATTCACACCTGTAATCCCAGCACTTTGGGAAGCCAAGGCAAGTAGGTCACTTGAGCCCAGGGGTTTGAGACCAGCCTGGGCAACAGAGCAAAACCCCATCTCTACAAAAACAAAACAAAACCACATATTAAAACAGTCTCTGGCAAATACAAATGCTCAATAAATATTAGGTAACTACAGTTTGCCTGCAGATTATTCGTAACCAAGGGAGAAGTTTTGATTTTGTCCTTTGTAAGATAGAGAAAAGGCTGTATGGCTTACACTTATCCTAAGAGGCAATTTTGAGAGCTAAGACAAAAAATAATTTTCTAACTGCAGTATAACTATTAAGAAAGGTTTTGGCTATGCCTAGAGATAGTGACCTTATAATTATAGACAATGAGATTGTTGAAGGAATCAGGACATAAACCCTGGGGACCTTTGACAGTGCATAACTGATCTTAGGTGCCTAGGATCAAAAGAGAGTATGTGGACATCCCAGTAACAGCCTATTTTAGTTAGAAAAAAGCTCTCCAGAGGTCTAACATGTCACACTTGAGTCAGTTCGTAGACTCATGCCTGTCCAAGAAAGAAGAGTTCAGGTGAAATACAATGGTTAGAAGAGGACAAACTTTGCAGACAGAATGCCTAAACTTCAATCCCAGGTAATTCATGACTTGCCATGTAACTTGGGCAAGTTACTTAACCTCTCTGGGTCCTAGCTTCTTCATCTGTAAAATGGGAATGATAATAGGACACCAATTTTCTGGAGTTATTACAAGGGATGAATATATAATAGTACATAGTAACACTGTGTATGTGTTAGGTATAATTAAAATGATTGAAAATTATCACCTCTATCAATGAACAAATGGCTATCCATTTTTTAAAAAAAGGAATGAAATAATAGAAAGTTGTCAATATTTTCACTCCATAGTCAAGGACCTAGAAATGCCAAAATTGTAAAGGTGGTGGCATGGATATTCAGGGAAGAGATGTCAGGAGAAACCCTTCTGAAGGAGTGTAGAGTGTGTGAGCGCCACCATAAGGCCCCATATGGAGCTGGTGCTTAGCAGTCAGGTAGACCAGATGACCCTCACTAGGACGTCATTCCACCTCCTTCTTCGCTTTGTAAAAATCAACTGTCTCAGGAGCCATTCTGCCTGCTGAGCTTAATCAGACAAGAATCACTGGCACTTCCAATGAAGACCTTCAACTAATAATGCAGACTCCCAAGACTCAGTAAGCTAGAAGATCTGGGGATCAGGCCCAGTAAGCTGGATTTCTGGAAGCATCCCAGGTGATTTTTACACATCCTGCCATTTGAGAACGCTGCCACTCTTGGACTCTGAGACCTCTTCCAACTCTGACAGTCTCTGATTCTATGGTTGTCTGGTTGGATAAACTCCTGAGATCCCATGTTGTCAGATCCACTAGACACAGTTTCCAGAGGCTGAAGCGGTCCCTCGGATGTGGAGATGACAGGACAGCTGATGCCCCTCACCCCATCCCGCTCCCCATGCCCATACCCACTCCTATCCGGCATAGGTGTACCACCTGGGGCCGGGGTCGAGGGAGCTGGCACCCTCTCTACTGGTAAAATCATAACATCTCACTGCCCTTCATGAGCATGTGAACTCCCAGCAAAAGATATGTGATTTGGATCTGCCATTTAAAAACAAGAGGTAATATCTTCCCATCCTTCCCAGGATGGGACAGGAGAAATAAATTATGACCTAAAACATCCAAGTTGTTTCTAGAACGACCAGCAGCATTTTTAGTAAAAGAGCAAAATATTGGCACCTCCCTGTGATGGCAGCACATTGGCAGGCTTCCTTCCGGGTACCAAAATGTGCTTGTTTGGATCTGCTGAGGCCTAGTGCTCCCAGACAACCCTGGACATGGTTGTGGGCCCCTGGCGTGAAAGAGTCAGGCCATGGGCTAGCAGGAGCTGGAAAGAGCACTCTGAAGGCCTATTTGTGAGGAACATCAGCAGCTGTGCCGAAATGGAGGTGAGCAGAGAGGATGGGAAATCTTCCTCAGGCAAAGCAACAGATGGGGAAGTGGGAGCCTCCTCCTGCCTCCACCAATGCAGAATCTTGTCTCTGGTTTTCCTGCCTCAGCTCTCCCACATGCCTTTCTCACCAGTCTTCCTAAAATATTGCTTTCATTACGTGAATTCCCCTCTGCTTTATTTTTTGGTTTTTAGTGATGGGGTCTCTCTCTGTCACCCAGACTAGAGGGCAGTGGCGTGATCACAGCTCACTGCAGCCTTGATCTCCTGGGCACAAGAGATTCTCCCATCCCTTGCACTATCCGGCACAAGAGGTGCAAGCCACTACGCTTGACTCATTGTTCTACTTTTTAGAGAAATAGGGTCTTGCTATGTTTCCCAGGTCAGTCTCAATCTCCTGGCCTCAAGCTATCCTCCTGCCTCAGCCTCCCAAAGCATTGGGATTATAGGTGTGAGCCACCACCTCTGGCCTTAATTCTCATGAGACCTCCACAGCTATCTTCACCGAAAGTATAGCATCGGTTCCAAATTCCTCAGTTTGTTCGAAGCCTACCACAGCCTGCCTCAACTTGCCTTTCCAAATTTGGCTCACAAAATTTTCACAAACCTTCTCACATGCTTGCCAACCTTCTGCTCAAGCAACAACGGCCCCTCCCTCTCTTCCCAGTGTGTTTCCCGTGGACTCCTCGCCAGGCTTCTGCAGCTGTAATTTCTCCTTCCTGCTACCCAGCTCTACCCCCTCTTCCCAGGCCCCTCCTATAAGCCTCTTCCCAGGCTTCTCCACCTATGCAAATCCTTCATTGCTCTACCTGGACCACCCACCAACAGAGATATCTGCTTCTTCATGTCCAGCCTTGCCTGGCTGGCTGGGTGGAAAGAGACACAGTCTGGAGGCAGAGAACATGCATTCGAACCAACCCAGCTCTGCCTGTTACTAGCTGTGTGGTTTGGAGCACATCATCTTCCTCTCTGAATTTCAGTGGCTCTGCAACCTGGCACACCCTTCCAGGGATTGGGGATAATGCATATAAAGTGTCTACCACAATGCATGGCACACAGTAGGTGCTCAGCAAGTGGTAGCTAGCAGTGCCAGTCATATCCACTACCTGGAATCCTTAAATCTCTTCATCTGTGTAGGGACTGACCACCCAGTTTGACTTGGTGTCTTCACTGTATCCTCCCTTCGCTATAGTGATTTGCTCACTTCTGCTCCTTAGGAGGGGCTCATGAAATATTCGCTGGGGTCTCTGGGTGTCTGTGCTACAAGTTCACTAGATTTCCTTGAGTAGAAAAATGAAAGGTGATGAGGCCTGAGGTCTGCTTTGTACTCAGTTGACAAGCCAGCTTCACAGAGCTCAGAGATGAATCCAAATAAGTCTTAGGATGAAGTCAATGTGCACATCTGCAAGGGGAACCCCGGAAGAGTTACAGTCCTGATCCGAAAGCCAAAGCCTTCTCCGCCGAGCTGCCTGAGAACACCAGCAGCTTGCTAAGGAAACTACTCGGTTGTCAAAACATATCCCAGCTTCTGTCAGGGGGTGTCAGCCAACATCTTGGAGAATGGCAGAGAAGCAAGCTCTTGGGAGTTCAGTGCTGATAAATGACTTGTAAATGTCACGTAGGCCCAAGGGGTGAATGCCAGTGTAGAGGGAAGTTACCTCTCTTTCAAAGCAATGGAAAATTGTGAAACCTCCAGCTTTCTTGTATAAGCTCATGGGCCATATTTTTAAACTTATCAACAGCAAATATGACTATAAATCTACTTACCCCTACCCTACCACAATAATAATACCTCCCCTGTGCTGGAAACAATTTTCTCTGCCTTTTTCTGTCCTCAAGACCCATAATCTCATTACTCCCTTTACTCCATCCAGGTAAACCTCCTCTCTGTTCTGATTGATTCAGCCAGTCCACTAAGAAGTGATTTTCATATTCCCCTGTGTGTGCAGAACCTGGTGGGCAACCAAGAAGGACAACAGAAGAAAACACGGCCTCTGTCTACAGGCAGCAACCTAAAATCTACTGGTTCTGTCGTGTCTGCACCATCCCAAAACCAACTTCTAATGGTTTTCTCTCATTTAGCAGTGAGTCAGTCAACAAGTACTTATTACGTACCACTGTGTGCCTAGAATACAGAGGGTGAATGAGCCAGGCAAGGTCCTGGTTCTCATGGAGCTTGCATTTTAGGAGGACAAGCCAATATGCAAGTAAACGAAGAATACAAGCTCAGAGAACAGTAAGGGCTATGAAGGAAATAGGATAATGAGATAGGGCGTGATGGGATTGCAGGATGTGGAGGCCAGAGAAAGTCTTTCTGAAAAGAGGTGGCATCAACAGCTTGTCAAAAGTGGTGAGATACAAGAGAAGAGATAAACGCCCTTCAGGAGAGGGCCTGCCCATAAACCCTGCAGAAACTCAAAGGACATGGGATAAACACAGGGCTCCTGTCTCTGAAACTTCGTGTGTCCCTTGGTTAAGGGCTATACTTTATTCATAGCACCAAGCACAGCACCTGGTACATAGTAGTTGGCGATGCAATGTCCTTGCCATGCACTATTCTTTCATTCTAATGACACCATGTGAGGAAGGTGCTGTTATCCCTGCATGACAGATACAAACAGGTATTCACAGAAAAAGAGAAGCAGAGCCTGGATTCAAATCCAAGCACTGTATTTCCAAACAACCTGGTCTCGACTCCTATGCTGTACTGTGTGCAAGCATGAATGTTCCTTCCACTTGATCTTACGTCTCATTAGTTTCTAGAAGGGATATAGAGGTGGAAGCTATTTGAGGCTTTGGATTGTTAGAATCTGTATGTTAAATTTTATCTGGTATGTTGCTATACCCAAATGTTCGCATCTTTTTTTAACTTAGAGTTGGATTCTCCTGTCACCCAAGTACAGTGGTGTGATCATGACTCACTGTCATCTTGAACCCCTTGAGGGCTCAAATGAGCCTCCCACCTCAGCCTTCTGAGTAGCTAGGGATACAGGCATGCAACACCACACTTGGCTGATATGTTTGTTTGTAGAAATGGAGTCTTGCTATGTTGCCCAGGCTGATCTCAAACTCCTGGTCTCATGTGATCCTCCCGTTTCAGCCTCCCAAAGCTCTGGGATTGTAGGCACAAGCCACTGTGCCCAGCCCCAGATGTTCACACTCTTTTCATCATCCAATCAAATATGGCTATTTGTCTCAGACAAGAGCCAATCCCTGAAGGATTTAATTTCTGAGGTTGGGCAAGTCAAGCAGTGAAATAAATAGCATTTGCTGTTGTGTGTAGCTCATCTGGAAAGAAATTTGCGAACTGGCAGATTTTAAAAATTGTTTCTTAATCATTGTAAGTTTATTTTAATATTGATAAATGCTGTACACTGTTCTGCTGTGAGAAGAAATAAGCCCAGTTCTCAGATCCATGTTGGAAACAAAGCTCACGCTGAGATGAGGGGAGAGGGCACCATTGCATTTGGGGCCCCCTCACGTGCTGTACGGGACAGCTCTATTCCCACTGTGCCCTCACAGACCTGGAGGTCCTCACCTCCGAGCCTTCACTCAAGCTGATTTCTTCTCGAGTACTTCCCTACACACTTCCCCAGCTGTGTGGACCTCCTTCATCCCTCCAGACCCATCTCAGACACAGCCTCCTCCCTGGGAAAGGCTCTTTTGAGAGCACCCCCGACACCTGACCCTTGCCTTCTCCTGAGCACCCAAATTTGCACTTCCTTCCTGATTTATGTATCAGTTTTGGTTATGTGTGCACTTAGTGTGGGCTGTTTAGTAGATTGTGGGCAAATAATTCCCTTTCATTCATCTTTTTATGTCTTACAGCTCTAGTGCAGCACCCGTGATAAACGGTGTTGAACTAAATCTGATGGTGCTCCCATGTTGAAGGGACAGAGCTTGCTCTAGGCTTTCCCCTGGACTTTTACATAAGAACAACAATAACTGACCTTTACTGAGGGCTTCCTGCCTGGCAAACATCTATGTTGTTTATTACATTTGTCCCATGACAACTCTAAAGATGGTCTTATTATTATCATCTCTATTTTATAGTTGCACAAAACTATTTTATAGAAGGCCATTTAGAAAGGTGTCACTTGCGTTTGGTCACATAGATAATAAATGACAAATCAGGGTTCGAACTCAGATCTACCTGCTCCCAAGCCTCACTCACCTAACTAAAATGCTGGACTGAGTCCATGCCTCTTCCCGCACTAGCCCCGAGTCTCCTCCTTGACTCTTCCCAATTCTCTCTTCCACCTCGGCCCCTTTTCCCAGCTTTCTGTCCTCTCCCTCCTGGGGCACAGCTCACTCTGCAGCTGCTCTCTGGAAGTCCTCAGTTTTCTACCTTTATTCCACTCTGTTGTCCAGCATTCACTGCCAAGCTCTCCTTGCCTCGCTTTCCTCTGCTTAAACTCCCATTTCCTGGACTGTCGGATTATAGTTAGTTGCATTTGATTTAACTAATTCACATCAAAGTGTGAGTGACAGCCCTTAAAGTTCAATGGGAACCTGTCATTTGAAAAGAGCATATTTGTCATCTCCAGAAACAGAATTTGAATGAGTTCCCAGCAAGAATTCCAAAATGTTTGAAGCAATAGCAACATTTTCGAATCACCTTCTCCAAGATGACCTTGTCCAAGTTGACTCCTTTGAACATTTATTTATTTATATGCCTGAAAGTCCAAACATATACATTTGCTTAAAAATTCTAATAAATTTATGGTTTCCTCACATGCTCCTTATGATACAATTCAATGGTCTCATTAAGGTACATTTTTCATAAAGACATATCGTTGTTCCTGTTTCAGGCCAGTCTCTTCTGTCTCAGAAATACAGTGTTCATACTAAATCCCCTCTGCAGCCTATAGCCTAAGGGCAGCCCATGCTCAGCATCAGTGATGAGTAATCACTAATTAAGAGCAGAGACTTAATCCTCAGCTTTGCCTTCTTGGGGTTTTCCCGGAAAAGACCCAACCAACCAGACTCCTCTGGGGGTGGCATCAGAGCAGCCCCCTTCGAAGCTGTAGAACAGTGGTCGGGTGCGGTGGCTCACGCCTGTAATCCCAGCACTTTGGGAGGTCAAGGTGAGCAGATCATGTGAGGTCAGGAGTTCAAAACCAGCCTGGCCAACAAGGTGAAACCCTGTCTCTACTGAAAATACAAAAATCAGCCAGGCGTGGTGACAGGTGCCTGTAATCCCAGCTACTTGGGTGGCTGAGGCAGGAGAATCACTTGAACCCAGGAGGCAGAGGTTGCAGTGAGCCGAGATCATGCCACTGCACTCCAGTCTGGGTGACAGAGCAAGATTCCGTCTCAAATAAATAAATAAATAAATAAGCTGCAGAACAAAGGCCTCTGTCTGGCTCTGGAAAATTACAAGCTCTGCATAGACTTAGGTCTGCCCTGGTGGTCATCAGCTGTCAACATCTGGAACCTATTTCTCACTCCAAAAAGCCACGCAGACACAACTGACATTACCCATGATTGGGCCCAGTGATGTGGTCACGAGAGCTTGGTGGAGGGACCACTTGCTGATTGCAGGGGACTGAGGATGTTGGGTGAGGTCTGATTGAACCTCAGTAAACCTGAGCTAAGAGCACCAGCTAAACAGGGTATCAAAAATTTTGAAATAACTTGACATTTGATATTTTTAAAAAAGCACTAAGGGAAATACTAGAACTTTGGGGGATTTTCTTTATTTGCATTTTGGTATTGTTTATATTTTGCACTATATATGGGGGAGCATCATGTTATTTTCAGTGCTTAGGACTTCTACTCATTTACCTAGTCCTGGGCTGGGGATTGGAGAATCATATTTTATTGGATTGGAGTTGAGAACCCGAATTAAATGCCACACAGGGCCCCCTAATGTCATATTTATGCTTAAATCCCAGCGTCTAGCATAGCCTCTGGCACATGGGAGCTCAGAATATGCGTGGTGGCCTGGTTGACCTTGGCTCTGCAGGCACCACTTGCCGCTGGTATTGTTAACTAACCTGGCCATCCAGGTCACCTCACATGACCCCATGAAAATGACAGCAGAAAATAATGGAAAGAGAAACCATCACCACCCTTACTGCCCACTACTTCCTCTCATTCATCTTCCAAACTGGGACATTTGGGAGAAGAAGGGATGAAGTCTTATAAACAATTAATGAGATGTAATTGTTTAACAACAGGTACACCTAGTTGTCCTTGGCAGATGAGACATAACGGTCGCTCTTTCTCTCACTAACATTTTTTGTTTTTTACCCAGCGTATGAACATCTCCAATATTCTAGCTCTATCCCTCAGCCCATCCTCTCTTTCATTCTCACCTTATAGTTCTGCCTGACTTCTGAAACACTCCCCGGAATCCCTATCCTTTTTTTAATTCTAGGAGTCCAGCTCCCATTAAATGTTATCATGCACCTGGATTGTACACATGGTGAGTCGAGGCAGAGCAAAGGGAAACATCAAACAAAGACCAAGCTCCTGCAGCTTCTTTGACGCAAGGAGCCTCTGTATCAACTGTTTAACAACAGAATTTGATGTGGGAGGCACAGAAGTGATTGTATTTTCAGTCAGAAGAGGAGACAATTCAGTCCAGAAACTCTTATTGAGCACCTGCTACTGCCACAGCCCAATTCTAGGCACTGAGATATAAATAGGAAGATGATGAGCTCTGATCTGCTCTCAAGGATGGATGAAGAAGTAGGAAAGCAACGAGTCACAGAATGGGGCAGAATGCATTTGTGATAGAAGTGCCAAAGAAGGAGAAATGGTACTGGACAAGAGGGAGCGAGGATAGTTTCTTTGAGGAGAAGATCTATTTGGCATCACATTATGGAGGACTGAGGCAGGAGGATTACTTGAGGTCAGGAGTTCAAGACCATCCTGACCAATATGGTGAAACCTCGTCTCTACTAAAAAATACAAAACAATTATCCAGGCATGGTGGTAGGCACCTGTAGTCCCAGCTATTCGGGAGGCTTAGCAGGAGAATTGCCGGAACCTGGGAGGCAGAGGTTGCAGTGACCCAAGATCATACCACTGCATTCCAGCCTGGGCAACAGAGTGAGACTCCATCTCAAAAAAAAAAAAAAAAGAGTCAAACTAAAGTGGATGAAATTATTCTGTTCAGGAAGCCTGGCATGACATGATGATGGGGGCGAAGTGTCCTGGAAAGATGAATTTGGAAGTCAGGTGTAGGGTAGACTGGAGCTTTCAGGGAAAGGGAAGCAGAAAGTCCATGTGGAGGTTATGTTTGCCATTAGCCATCCCAGACTCCAATTCAAAACTGGTGTCCAGAGGATGTAGAGTTGATAGGCAGCTTCACCACAACCAAAGAAGAACAATAAATAGCAATAACATAAAACTACAGAGAGAGTACAGCAGAGGACCAAACACACAGCAGAACTGTCAGGTGTCCAAGTTGGGTATCCCTGAGAATACGTCACTGCAACTGGATGCCTTGGTCACCTGAGTGTCATGGGGACCGCTTTCCTCAGCTGCCTAAGTCATGTCCATTTTAAAAAAGGCAAGTGATTGCAGTGATGAAAAGTTTAATCTGCTGGTGAAGAAAGCAAACAAACATGGATTAGTGTCTTATGTGCATTCCCTGTAATTGACATGGGTTACTGAGAGCTACAGTTCAGGTTGTAGTAATCTCAGTTGTTTATAAAACATGCCTAAGGGACAGCTGTGTGGACTCTGGAGCGAAGTTGTCATATAAATCTTGAGTTTTATAATGGCAGTGATTTGGAAATGTATAATAAACATTACAATGGCAATAGTGTCATATTATTCAGAAATTCCTAAGAGAAGGTCTTATATTGGGACACAACTCACAGGATTACCAAATAATAAAGCTGAAGTCTCCTAAAAGTAACCTGGTTCCAGAAGACCAATTACTATAAAACCAAAGACATAAGAAAAATGGGAGCAAAGCCTGTTTTTAAAAAATGTAAACTCGAGATTCAACAGATCACTATTGATTTCTTATTATATTGCAGTACATGGGCTTAATCTGTGTCAAAGTCCATGAAACAAGAGGGCCATGGTGAGTGACCAGACAGGGTCTGCTGAGCAGGCCAGCTTGCAGTCTAGGAGATAACCAGTTCAAGGAACAGAGTGACGAGCAACATGAGAGGCCTGGAGAGTCGAGAGGAGGGTTCATGGGCAGGAGGGTGGGGAAGAAGTATATTAATAAAGACACAGATTTCTATGTGACTCTTCTTTCACACTGCTTCTTAGGGTCCCCTCTTTCAGGAATACTGGCTCAAATAGCTGTGCCGGGCTTAGATCAATCCCCCAAACCGTTAAGCACAATTGTATTTCTCTGGGACATTTATAGCTGGTTCTTTTGATTTTCTCCTTGATTTTTATACGTGTGGCCCTGAGTACAGGCAGGTGTAGCATGCCCACATCAGTCAGTGAATTTCCTGAGGGTGGTATCTGTCTCATTTCTATCCCCACCACAGTTCCTAGGATTGACGGGCTTGTTCTGAGACTTGAGACTCCTGTAGGAGGCAGAAGTGACATCTTCAGTGCACACAGTGTCATGCACAAGAGGTTACAGAGAGCACAACGAGAGAAGGGGGCGCTGAGCAAGCCCCTTTGACAGTTGGCGCTGATGTCCAGCTCCTGCACAATCCACATCTCACCACTTCTTCCAAAAGCTGGGCTACGGGAAGGGACAAGATCCCATGCCTAACAGAGAGTTGCTGGAAGGAGGGAGTAGTGTGTGCAGGATAACAGGGGAGACTCCACTGTCCTCCAGAGCACTCCAGTCTGAAACATAAATGGGCTTGCTCGTAAGGGTCTAAACCAAGTTCCCCATCCAGGTGTAAGTGAAGCTTTCATTGTGAACTTCTGAGAAATAGCATTCTTTGCACACAGACATTTGACTTTCTTGATCCTCTCTTCTTGGCCCCACCACATCCTCTTTTAGATTTTTCGGTCCCTGTTTTTGGTCATAGAATAGCTTTGAGGAACTCTAGGTCTCCAGGACTCCTTGCTCCCTCTGCACCCCTCCCCTCACCTTGGAACCTGCCTCCTCCAGGATCCCCAGATTGTTTGTACCTGCTTTTTGGCACACACCCAGAATCCACTGGGGTGTGATGCTAGCTGGTAAAGGAAGCCAGGGGTATCTGAGGGCCTTTGCCTGCCCCCTCAAATTAAAGAAAAAAAATCAGATTTAAACCTGTTGCTTGCCTTTCAGCAGGAACTCATGCTGTGCCTCCCTCAGTGAGGTCACCCAGCTGCATCTCTTTGGATGTGCTGTCTGCAGCGGCAGGGCTTCCTCCCTGCTCCTTGGTGGTGCATGGCCCTGGGATTGAAAATCCTGCCCAGAGCACTCCATTTGTACTTGGCTTTCCCCAGCTCCCAGCTCTGTCTGAGGTCTCCACCCTCTGCTTCTGCAAGAAAACCTAGGCTCCCCACAAAAGTTCCTGTAGTCCCAGCACCACTGCCCCCAACTTGTTTTTCTTTTGTGTGTCTTCTTTTGCTTCACTCAAATATTCCCTCTTCTCTAGCCATGCATCTCTCCAAGCAGCACATCTCACCCCGAAATATAACTGACATTGCTCATTTCCTCAATTGGAAAATTATCTCTTTATACTTACATAATTGCTGATCCTTCCCCACTAGACTGGAAAGCCAATCCGGGAAGATCTCTTGCTAGTTATTCTCAGAGTCTAGCATGGTGCTTGCCTCATAGTAAATATATGCTAAATGACTTGAACAAATGAATGAATGATAGTACTAAGTACACTGAATTTGCAATGTTTCAATTTTCCGCCTTAGACAGTGAGATGCTTGTTTAGGGGGCCCTGTTCATTACTGTGCCACATTTCCATTGCCTACACTGCTTGATTGAAATAAACACAAGTTAAAATTGGTAAAATCAAATCAGAGGAGGCAAATCACGACTTCAAAGGCAGCTTCGATACAGATGAACTGATATGGCAGCGACGTGCCTCAGGAAGCGGGGTAGGAAGGGCAGCTGCATGAGAACTGGGAGGCTTTCATGCAGAAGACGTGGAGTGAAATTACTGAGAGAAATCTAGCCTAGGAGTCAGGGAAAACAATGCCAGTCCTGCTTTAACTGGAAGTGGGACCTTGGGTGAGTTACCTCTTCTCTCTGAGCCTTGTTTTGCTCATCTGTAAAATGAACAGGACAGACCGGATTATTTGTAAGTTTCCTTCTAGCGGAAACATCCCTTGGAGGGAAATTTGATGCTAGAAAATAAATGACAAGTAATAGAGAAGGTAACAGGCATCTTGCTCTGTCTGGAGGCCTGTGGTCTAGAGTCACTCCAGGTGGGGTTGCCCTGGCCCCAGATCCACGCACACTGCTACATGAATAGATACCACTATACCTGTGCATACCATACACACACCATCTGTACACAGAGCCACCCAGCCCAGGGCCTACTTGTATAGCCAGAGAAGAACCAGGTAAGGTGGGCAGGTGAAATACCTCCTCCAGAAAAAGACTAAGGCCAGCAGGAGAAGGTGGTGGGGGTCCACCTCCACTATAACTCACGGAAAACCGAGAGTCCTAAGCAGAATTTCCATTTTGGCATCTTCTTCCACTTTCCTGAAAATAGAGCAGCGTATCCCACAGACACATAGAAAAAAAATCTAATTTTTATAAGGCAGTAGAAGCAAGACAAATCTTTTTTCCGAGGTCTTCCATGGGATAGGAAATGCCAGCATGTGATCCCGTCCCCAAACCAAAGATTGGCATTTGCAATAAATGCAAGTTGAACTGAGCAAAGTCAAATCAGGGCAGACAGATCAGGGCTTCACAGGCATGACTGGATACCCAGGAGGCAGCCTCTGCGTGACTCATAAACTGATGAACTGATGTGACAGGGATGTACAGCTCTGGAGTTGAGGCCAGTGTTCACATTTTTAAAAGATTACATTGTATATGGTTATATAAGTACCTACACAATAGCCTCAATTTTGCCTCTTGGCCTACAAAGCCTAGAATATTTACTTTCTGGCTCTTTCAGAAATTTTGACAACCCCTCCCCTTAAAAATTGCTGCATCCTCCAGCTACTGGTAAAATTGGAGCTCTCACCACAGTCACCAGCCTTGAACTCTGGACTCCATTGCAGAAGACAGCGATGGGGACAAGGTAGAGATTCTCCGCTGGGCCACTGCTCTCACTGCCCTCATCCAGCATGCCCTTCCTTCTTCCCAGCTTCACTGAAAGACCTAAAGCAGATTTTCTCCTCTACCCTCATCCTCACTCACCCTCTCACTCCCACTTCTGTCCTGTATTGCTCCATTTTGGAACCCCCTACAAGGTACTTTGACACACATCATCTTGCATGACTTGCTTTTGCTTTATACTGACTGCTTCCCCTATGAGACTTCAGCTATATGAAGGCAGGAACCACATCCTAATATTTTCCCCAGTATGCCCCTCCACACGTAGGAGAGTGCTGGGCTCAGAGTAGCCATCGAGTGGATCTGTGCCACTGAGGTCAAACGAGAGAAGAGCACTTGTTCTTCATCCAGGATCAATCTCCACTGTGCACAGATCTGCCATTTCTGGAGGGCACTTGGAGAAAGGTGTTCCTGCACCAAGAGAAACACTCTATGCCATCCACCCAAGCCTGGGAGTGCTTTCATCATTCACAAGAAAATAACACAAATTCGAACTCTATGGAAAAACTCCTCCAGGACTCCTTGTCTGTTTCATTCTCTTATCTAGAGGATGTCCCCAGCAGGGCGAGACAAGGAACTGAGACTTTTTTTTTTTTTTTTTTTTTTTTTTTTTTTTTTTTTTGAGACGGAGTTTCGCTCTTGTTACCCAGGCTGGAGTGCAATGGCGCGATCTCGGCTCACTGCAACCTCCGCCTCCTGGGTTCAGGAATTCTCCTGCCTCAGCCTCCCGAGTAGCTGGGATTACAGGCACGCGCCACCATGCCCAGCTAATTTTTTGTATTTTAGTAGAGACGGGGTTTCACCATGTTGACCAGGATGGTCTCGATCTCTTGACCTCGTGATCCACCCGCCTCGGCCTCCCAAAGTGCTGGGATTACAGGCTTGAGCCACCGTGCCCGGCAGAACTGAGACTTTTAAAGCGTGTGAATTTTTTTTTCCTGAACCAGTAATTACCTAAGGTTCAGCCAGCATTTAGGCAGGAGAAGAAAAAAAGTAGGCAGTAAAAAAGAGGGAGTCAGATGTTTTGCTGTCCTTATACCCAACTACAACCTGCTTTCTGGGCCTCGGTTGCCGAAGCTGGTAGATTATAAACTCAGGGATGGTTTCCTCCCATGAGAACCAAGAAGCAACATCTGGATAAAAGGCTTGGGAGAGGCTCCTTGATTTAATCTCCTCAGGAAGGTAAAGGCTATGGAAATAAATAACAGCAGAGAAGCAGGGAGGGGTGGGAGGGGACAGGAAAGGGCTCCTTACCTCAGGTAGCCTGGGGAAGAGTCCTGACTCTCAGAGCCCTTCCCTGCTAATCATGTCAAAAGGCAAAGCAGGATGGCTGGAGTGCAATAGTGGAGCCTGCTTCCAGAAGCATAGCAACAGGTGTACTGAGAATATGGAGAGATGGAAATACTCTCAACTGCCTAGTGGGAGCCCCCGACAAGGCTCCAGGGAAGATTCCATACCATCTCACCGGCCCCCAGGATCAAAGGCTACAACAGGGGACTGGGGTGCCCGACTCCAGGGTTCCATTTTGGACCACTCGAGTCCCTTTTGTAAACCTGCTCCGCAATATCCCCTCTTCCTGGAAAAAAAAAAAAAAAAAAAAAAGGGGAGCCTCACTCTCACTTCCTCCACTCTATCCTTAAGGATTTCTATAAGATTATACCCATTTACGGGACATTTTAAAGATGCAGTCCATTCTAATTGGACCAACATCTTGTCAGGTACCTGGATGCATGAAAGACTTGGGGGGCTGCTCTCTCAGTATTGCTTGAGCCTTAAGTAATAAACCTGCAGGTCAAAGGTGGTGACATCTCTTGTTTTTAAGGGAAGCTGGAGCCCTAGGGGTGATTTCCCTGTCCCAATCACTAGGTGTGTGCTAAACTACAAACATTAGCTTTAAAGGCAGAGAGGGCTTGGAGGTGAGACTGTGTACAGTTGAGCTCTGGCAAGATGCCCTGCTTTTAGGCAGATTGTAAATTATAAATAAATAAAGTGTCTCTGTTCTTCTTCCTTTGCCTTAGCATGTGATGAAAATCAACAGAGCCCTGACTGCACAATCCTTCTGTTTCCTCCTCAGATTTGGTGTTAAAAGTTCCTGGATAGAAATGACTCTGGGCACTCACAGACCCTGGCTTTCCTTACTGTGCTGACTTTTTAACTTAAACCCACAGTTCCCAGGCACTGATTTAGTAGATCGCCCCTAACCCACAGGGAGACCTGGACACACCCTGAGAGCTAGCCATGAAGCCCACTGTTGTTCTGGGGAAGGTGTGATTCCAAGCCAACAGCTCACCCTAGTAAGGATGTAAAACAGCCCTAGCTTTGGATTATTCGGCAGAAAAAAACAACAGCAGGAATCCAGAACCCCAGGGATTCCTATCAGCAGATAGCTAATCCCAGAGAGAAATGCTAGCTAGCATTATGCCAACTGCAGTGTTGTGCCACAGCCTTCCAGTGACAAGGGAACAAGGGGATTTGTTCTGAGTTTAGGGATTACTTGGGGTAAGGCCACGATCTGTAGAAAACAGCTCTTAATGTGAACAAGCAAATCCTTCCATTTGGCCTCTCACTGTTGCTGTTGCCATAAAGACATTGTATGCTCCTCTGCCATGCCAGGAGGGCAGTGAACAACCGGCACAGGTCCCTCTGTGACTTGCACACTGGGGCTGCCAGGACTGCTTCTGTGAATGTGCTTCATGTCTGTGAGAATCAGGCTTGTTTCTCAGAGCTGCTGAGAGCCATCCTGCAGAGGGCTTAAAACCTGCAAACAAAGGAGAGAAAGCCATTGCCGGGAGATCCAGCAAGACTGTGAGGATTCTGATCCCCCTTTTCCTTTTAGTGCCCTCCACACTCCAGGCCAACCATAAGGGCTAATACTACTGTTTCAGAGAGCATGCCACAGGGGCATCCGTGCTATAAACAGCCTGGAAAGCAGAGTTCACCCACCACTGTCTATGAGGCACCAAGGTGTGCATTGGAAAGATGTTGCCGAGCGAATCATGAGCTTCCCAAGTTTCCTCTGACCCCAGTCAATGCATTTGCTCTGACTTCAAAACCAGAAACAGCCAGTGACAGACTATTTTTAAAAATTTCAGAAATATATCAGCTGCAGAAAAACTAACACTTGCCTCAACAAAGTAACCTTTTATTTCCTGGGATAAAAATAAAGAGAATAAATTATCAGAAGTATTCCTCCAATATCATTAAAATGCTTTTCGAAGAAAGTTATAAGAATTGTTTAAGGCGCACAGAAAAAGTCAGATTTGCCTTTCTTCCAGAACATTCTCTGCCCTAGACACAAAGCACCAATACCACATCCCAGAAAAATCAGAGGCTTGGAGACACAAGAACCAGAACAGCCCATACCAAGATCTCTGGCTCTAATAAAAGTATCACAGAAAAACATCAGGTCAACTCTCTCTTCCATAAATAAAACATGTATCTTGAAAATACATCCAAAATATCTCTATCTGAACTACAGTACAAAAAGCCACTTACCAGCCATAAAAATAATATTTTCCCCTATACTCAAATATAATCATATGTAGAGCAAACTTGGAACACATGGATGGAGGGGTTACATAATCTCTTGGGATCTGGGCTATTTAGAGTCATTTTTGTTTGGGTTATCCCTCTGCTGGGTATAGGCTACAAATACATCCATCTCACAGCGCTCACCATTTCAACAGCTCCTGCGTCATGGAATGTGGTACTTTTTAAAAATAGGCGACCCTTGGGTGTCATGGAAAGAAGAGGGAAAATGGGGGGATGGAGGAAGGGAGGAAGGGAGGAAGGTGAGAAGTGAAAGGAGAGGGTAGACTGAGGTTACAGTGTGGCTTCCAATACTCTGCGGTATAATGTAGATACCCATGTTCAGCAAGCCTCCCATTCCCTACCCCACTGCCACCGGTCTGCCTGAATCTCTATTTACAAATCTGTTTCCCGGCTGGCGTCCAGGCAGAGGGCATACAGGGACCTCCTCAAGTCCACGTTGCTCTTGGCCTTGACGTTGCACTTCTCCAGGGGACAGCTGCCCCTTCGGGTGCTGTCTGCATTCTCCAGGGTCCCCCCAGCCTTGCAGAAGGATCCCCTGCTCCCGCTGACCTTCGGCTGGACTCCTCTGTCCAGCCCCGGCCCCTGGCTCTGAATGCCCTGCTCTTCCTTAAGGACTGCCGGCTCCTCATGGTCCGTCTCCCGGTGGTAGAAGTAGTTGAAGTTGGAGACGATGACGGGCACAGGTAGGGCGATGGTGAGGACCCCAGCGATGGCACACAGCGAGCCCACGATCTTGCCCCCCACAGTGACGGGCCTCATGTCCCCGTAGCCCACAGTGGTCATGGTGACCACTGCCCACCAGAAGGCATCAGGGATGCTGGAGAAGTGGGTCCCCTGGTTGTCAGCCTCCGCGAAGTAGACGGCACTAGAGAATAGGATGACCCCGATGAAGAGGAAGAAGATGAGCAGCCCCAGCTCCCTCATGGAGGCCTGCAAGGTCTTGCCTAGGATCTGCAGCCCCTTGGAGTGGCGGGAGAGCTTGAAGATGCGGAACACCCGGACCAGGCGGATGACTCTGAGGATGGCCAGGGACATGGCCTGCTGCCCATTCTGGCTGCCTCCTCCACCCCCTGGCTGCTGCTCTGCCAGCTCGGTGCCCAGGGTGATGAAGTAGGGGAAGATGGCCACCACATCGATGATGTTCATGATGTTCCGGGAGAACCCTGCCTTGCTGGGGCAGGCGAAGAAGCGCACGAGCAGCTCGAAGGTGAACCAGATGACGCACGTGGTCTCCACGATGAAGAAGGGGTCGGCCAGGGTCCTGGGCAGGAGCGGTGCCACCGTGGGGCCAGAGGGCGGCCCCACAACCCCACTGCCGTTGGCCCCAGAGAGGGGCGCGGGAGGCTGGTGGGGCGCCGGCGGGTGGCGGAGCAGCTCGCGTTCATCCCTGAACTCGGGCAGGGTCTCCAAGCAGAAGGTGATGATGGAGATGAGGATGACCAAGACAGAGACGATGGCGATGGCCCGCGCGGACCCAGAGCTCTCCGGGTACTCGAAGATAAGCCACACCTGGCGCTGGAACTCGTTGCGGGGCAGGGGCTTCTCCTCTTCTTTAATGAAGCCCTCATCCTCGCGGAAGCGCTCCATGGCCTCGTCCCCCAGCTGGTAGAAGCGGATCTCGTCCGCGAACACGTCCAGGGAAACGTTGACCGGCCTCCGCAGGCGGCCCCCGGACTGGTAGTAGTAGAGGATGCCGTCGAAGCTGGGCCGGTTGCGGTCGAAGAAGTATTCGTTCCTCAGGGGGTCGAAGTAGCGCAGGCGCTTGGCGGGATCTCCGAGGAGGGTGTTGGGGAACTGCGCCAGGGTGCCCAGCTGCGTCTCGAAGCGCAGCCCGGAGATGTTGATGTGGACCCGCTGGTGGTGCAGGGACGCCGCGCCCGGAGCCTGGTCCTCCTCCGCCCCCAGGCCGGGGTCGCCTTCTTCCTCCTCGTCCTCCGGAGGCGGCCGTCGAGGCTGTGGCACCTCCTCGAGCAGCCGAGGCAATGGCCGCGCTCCCGGGTCCGCATCTCTCTGAGCGCCGCGCCCTCTTGGCGCCGGCTCCTTGGGCCCATCGCTGAGCCCAGTCGTCGGGGGACACTGGAACTCTCCCCCTGTGGCCTGGCCGCAGCCTGCCCGGGCCTCATCGCCTCCTCTGACAGTCATGGCCCCGCCGTTCTCCAGGGGCACCAGGGCGATCTCCATGGCGCGGGGGCAGGGGGCATGCTGCGCCCCAGCTGACCCGCTCTCGCGCCCCCTACTCACGCTCCGCTGGCGCCTCGCTTCGGGCTCCGCTCCCGCGGTCGGCCGGCCCCTCGCTGGGGCGAGCTGGGGTTGCTGGCGCGATCCCCTTGCTTGGCCCTGACGTCAAGAAGCCGCTGCCCTGCTCTCTGCCTCTCTCTCTTCTGGCAGCCGGTTACCAAGCAGCCGAAAAGCCTCCTTCCAGCAGATGCAACCTTCAGCCGCCCCTCTTTGGCTGCGCCGCGCTTGGCCTCCACCCTGGGCGCCTCCCCCGCCTCCTCCCGCTCCTCCTGCTTCCCCTCCCCCTCCTCCCGCTTCCCCTGCCGGGTCTCGTGGCACCGAGTGTCTCCCCGGAGGGCGCAGCTGGGGCCCCTAGCAAGGGAAAGGAGGGGCTGAGAATGGTCCAGCCCCGCGAAGGGAGGGAAGGAGTGGGGAGGATGGAGGAACAGGTTGTACCGAGAGCGCCGAAATTCCCAGGGCAACCAGATGAGAATAGCTCTGGATTTCAGTTCCACCTGGAAACCCGCTGGAAGCCGAGTGGACTCCAGGGGGAATGAAGTGCCTTGGGTTAAAGGCACGAGGCTTTGAGCTGAGTCGGAGTATGAGAGACAGAGACGGGAGAAAACAGTCCTTTTTACTTTGGAGAAATAACGGTATTTCTTTGGGAAGAAATGCAGACGGGGGGGGGGGCGTGGAGTAGTTACGGACCTTGAAATACATATTATCAATGGAGAAGCGTCTCTCTTCCCGTCTTCCTACAGATCCACAAAAAGGTATGACGGGGTTGGAACCTTGTAGCATCCCCATACCCTGCCCTGTTTCCAGTACGGACCCAGCGGCAGCCCAGGCAAGCAGCCTAGTCAGGAGATGAGCTGTCTGGTCTCAACCCAGCAGGACCCCTCCCGCCCCCTGCAAAGAATCCCATTTGCAAAAGCCACGACAGGGAAGGGGAGGAGAGATTTTTACAATTCTGGTGAGGGCCGATCCTGTCTGGTGAACCTTGGAGCTAGCAACTGTATCAAGGTCCATGAAGGGGGTTGAGGGTGGAGGTGGTGTATGAGAGGGAGCCAGGGAGATATTGCAATCTCCAAGGCTGGAGAATTCCCAAGAGTGGAATAATAACAACCAATACTTACTTAGCTCTTATTATGCACCAGCCCATTCTCAGCACTTTACAAATAATGTCTCTGTGTATTCCTACAGCAACCTATTTTGTAAATACTATTATCATCACCATTTTGTAAACGAAGAAACTGAGGCACAAAGAAATTGACAGACTCACCCAGGCTCATGCAGGTAGAAAGTGATGATGCTGGAATTCAAATTCAGAGTTTGGCCCTCATCCCCTATACTTCACTCCTCTTCAGAAATGCATAATGCCCTTTCCTAATACAAGCACGCCCTCACTCTGGCATCTGGCCTGAGAACTTTGGTTCCCTGCTGCAGGAAGCGGAGGATGGCTGATATAACATACTCATCTTTCTAGGTTGGGTCACTAAGGAATCTTCCGCTACCCTTGTCTTTACCTCTACAGGGTTTTAGCAGGCATTGGTAACCAAGAGAAATCTGTTTCAAGCTGTGTGTCTGTCAGTTTCTTGGATTTAAATTATCATAAAGTGGCTGTGTTGTTGAATGTCTGTTTGCGTTGTCTATTTTCGTTTCTGTGTATTGTTTCAGATTTGTATGCATGAAGTTAGGACCTCTTGTCAATGAATGTCTCTATCCATGGTGGGGAAACTTGGTCCTGGATGCACAAGTGTGTTTTGTAATAGCAGGGCATAGACATACAAACTTGGGTCAAGGTTTGAGAAGTATGTGCGCTTGTGGCTTTTTAAGAGTGTGTACGTGAAGGTGGTTGTGAATTTGGAATACGTATTTTCATTGTGTGTGACTATGCATGTGTTTGGCTGTCTTTGCAGGTGTGCATGAGTGAGGAAGGGCATGAATATGAAAATCAGTATGTGAAGGCATCACTAGTTAACCACAGAGCTTTGTATTTCCTTTCCCCAGATCTGTGCCATCCCTGCTTCATCTCCAGGGGGCTTTTATTCTTCTCTGGCTCGGAGGTTGCCAGTCAGGATTAGACTTTTTCCTAGGGAGCCTGGGACTTACTGAACTTGCAAAGAATGAAGTCAGAGACCCATGAGCATCTTGTCTACTGATTCATGCATCTTGTAAATATAAGGATGCTATATTGGTTCACATGGGTTCTCCTCGGGCTCCCCAGAGGAAAGAGTTCTCTGGAGCTTGTCTTTCAGGGGCTTTCTGGGAGATTGTTCCCTGAAGAATAACAGTACAACATAAACAGTCCTGGAAAAGCACATAAGCCAGGCCTCCTTTAATGCGGTGTTTCCTTAAATCTGTTTCCCATGCATTTGCCAGTTCTCACAGGTTTCGTGCAAGATTACCTTCAGATGTCACATGTGGTAGCCATGGAGGTATACTGCTCAAATCCTTCTTAAAGAAAGAACTTGCTTTTCGACTGCCAGAGTGCAGTTAGCTGACAGCCTCCAGCTGTTGGCTTTCTTTCTTTCTGGCTCTGCTTCAGCTTTAGTGCAGGGACCACACTCCTTCTGGGCAGCCCTCTGCCAATGACTGAGCACAGCAGGGTCACACAGACCTGGCCACTTCTACCCAGTGCAGATTTCCACTAATGGGCAATCTTTGCTCTGCATTTCCGCAGTAGAGTGGCCAGGACTTTGAAAGATGTACATTGCACTCTGAGACTCTCTGTCCAACTCTGCTGTCCTCTACTCTTTCCTTTCACAAGTGCCAGATCAGTATCATAATCTGAATGCTTTTCCTAATGAATTATTCTTTCCATCACTTTTATCTTTCTTTATTATCTCCCAGTAAACCTCTTACACTCCTAACTCTATCTCTGTGTCCTCTTTCCAGAGCACACATTATATAACTGAAAGCTGCCTCCTTTTCTATCTATCTAATCCCATGAGGTTAACTCTTTCATAGCAGTGCTTAATGTGCACCATTGCCCGAGGATCTTGTTAACATGCAGACTCTGAACCAGAGTGGGGCTTAGAGTGCATTTCACACAGCGCCCAGGTGATACTGATGCACCTGTCTAGAGATCACACTTCAAACAGCAACTTCATCTCAGACAAACCCTAAACAATGGAAGGGACTATTTGCAACCCCTAGATTGCTCCCCCTGAATGAGATATACAGAGGAGAACAAATGGAAGGTTTTTACTCAGTGCATAGGACTGTCCTAGCAGACCACAGGAGGGCTTGTAAAGTATGCAGAAGCAAAGCGAAAATTATAAGAAGTAATTATAAAAAAGTGATTATAAGTAAGGCACTGAAGGGAAGGAAAGCTGGGCCAGAAGAGAAGAGAAAAGGACAACATGAGAAGGAGGAGGAAACAGAATCCTAAATGCCAACTTTATTAATCCATTTCTAAAATATTCATTGAGTGCCCATTATGTGCGAGTCATTGTTCGAGGTACTGGGAATATATTGATGACTGGGACAGACACATTTCCTAACCTCTTGGTGGTGCATCCTGGGGAAGGCAGAGTGCACTGAGCATCTAAATTTGCACTAATTGTTTAATTACATTTTGAAGGGTACCATCTCAAATATTGGGTGCTGTGTGGATAGTGATGAGCCCGACCCCATCTAGGATGCAGGCGATGATGGAGATGACAAACATTTCCAGGTGGAAGGAAGAGTATCTCCTGAAGCCCTAGGAAAGGAAGGGACAGGACTGGTTGGAGGAACTGAAAGAAAGTTAATGCAGTTGACACAGAGGGCTGAGGAAGAGTTCTCCGAGACTACCCAGAGAGGTGGGTGGAAGCCAGATCACGAAGACCTAGCTAGGTCATATTTCATGATGTCCTCAGCAAGATGTGACACTATCTTCTTCTTTCTACTCTGAGATACTTTGCTTGTGTGTTGATTAAAGCAAATATGACAATATGCTTCAAATTTAGCCTCCATTGATTGCTTTAGAACCTTCTCCCCTCCATTTCCCTAAGAAATAGATTGTCCTTATGTATGTATGCATGTATGTATCTAGCTATCTAGCTATCACATCTACAAATGGTATCTACCACACTATATCTGTTTATCTATCTATTTACCTACCTACCTTTCTAGCTAGTTACTCTTTAGTTACCTATTGATCTATTTATTAGTGATAGCTAGGTAGATAAGAGAGAAAGAGAGAGCTAACAGAGATAGAGATATTTTGAAATCAATAACTGTTTTTTATTGATCTTTGATTTTCCTTACAATGCCAAACATGGTGCCATGTCCATTACGCATTTTGATAAATATGTACTGAACGCAATTTAATGAGGGGAAAGAAATTCAGCTGTTAGAACAGGGAGGGAAGTGAATCCTGGGGATAGGAACTGAAAGGTGGTTTCTGAGATTAGCTAAATGTGCAAAGTGGTTGTGGAGATGGGACTTAACCAGAAAAACTGAAGACTTAATTGGATTGACAAATACAGGAAGTGGTTAATTAAATTAGTTTTGACCATTTATTCAGGCTATATGCCACTGCATTATCTATCACTGCACAGACTACTTCAACTTTGTGGGCAAAAGCAACAGTTTCATATTTCAGACTGCGTAGTTTAATTTCTCGTGTTTGAGACCTGAGGTGACTATAGCCCTGTTTATATGAGTAACAGAAAACAAGGAGACCTGCTGGATTTTCATCTAGATCAGGGAAGAACTTTCCCTACTGGACATCATTTAAAGGGACAGAGGGAGGCAAAAACTATGCCACTAGTCTTTCTGTCAGGCGTTGATTTTACTCCTCTGTGGTGCAGGGGGTTCACAGGTGCGGGAAGCCCATCTGAAATATGAGGGGAGGATCCCAGTAGCAGCATGGTCTGACACACCCTGCCAGCCACGTAAAGATACTGGCCAGTCTGTCCAAGTCTTGGGGCTCAGGCTTCCTCTGCTCCCTCCTTTCAAGAGGAAGAGATGTTGCTGCTGAGAGGACCACATCTCTAAAGCCTCCCTAGCCAGCTCTGGCAGGGCTCCACCAGGAAACCCAGGTACAACCCAGAGAGCCTTAGTAAGCAGAAGTGTACTTGGAGCTGCTTTTCCAGCTTCTCTTTTATTCCTCTGGTAAACCAGTTGTTCCAACATACCCCCATTACACCTGACCTCCCTGACTTTTTCTTCCATTAAAAAAGAAAATTGAAGAAAACCAGCATTGTATCTTCACCATGAGAGACATTGTCACCCTCAGATTAGAGAAGACTTGTTTTCTCCAGCCCCTCCACGATTCTTTGGCCAGCATACTCCTAAGGAACATGGAGGCATTGGACATGGGAAACAAGGGATCAGGACTTTTTAGGCTGGACCAGCGAGAGCCAAAGAGAAGGCAGTTTGGTCAAAATAAACCATACTAAGGCATCTTTCTTTATTAAATAAATAAAGAGAACTTGATTAACAGGTCCTTGGTAGGCTGGGTCTGACTGCAGAATATTACAGAGTCTATAATTCCATGGTACATCACTATTGCATGATACATGGCAAAGATGGACTATCAAGCAATAATTGATAATAGGAATTAACCAGCAAAAGAGTGAAGCTGTCTCTCACCTAATTCTCTATCCTGGATACATTTGCCTCATAGATCTGCAGTTTAAAAAAAAAAAAAAAAACACTTTAATGAGGGGGGCAGCTGTTCTTCCCTTCCTTCCCCTTCCCTTCTCACTGGCCCCTTAATCCAACACATTGGGAAGGAAGCCCTGGAAGTGACCTTCCTTTCCTGTTTGATGGAAGCGACAAAGATAGAGTAAAACAAAACACACAAACAAAACACACATGCCTGCGCTGGGGGCAGGTGGTTGGTCACTTGCATGTTAAGAGATAGAAGCAGGAAGGGGAGGAGGGGCAGGAATGAGGCTGAGGGTTGGGGGAGAGCAGGAGATTATGCTTAAACCAACCCAGATCCTGACAGAGACCTCCGAGGGCTACTAGGATTTCCTGTTTAGAAAGATTAATATGAGAGGCCATTCACACAAATCAATCAAGCTCCCATCTGGAGCTTGATTTCTTCTTTTTCTCCCTCCCTCCCTTCCTCCCCAGATGTAATCCAGGAATAAATTCATTAATGGATTCATTAAATCCAGTGCATTTTCAAAGGTCAGACGTAGAAAGCAAAGCATCCTAAACACACAGGGGCTGGGGGTTCAGGGACAGCTTGTCCTGTGACTGCTGCTCTTCTCCCTCTCCTTCCCTTCCCTTCCCTCCCCCATGGGCAGGCTGGTGGGGACAGCTGCATTGTCATCTTGGTCTCTCTTTTCCTCTCGTCCATCTTTTCCTCCCTCAGACATCTCAAAGGTTTCTACTCCTATAACGTGAAAACCTAACTGTGACATCACAAACCAGTGGTTTCATTTGTGGTTTAGGGCTAGAAGAGTTTGAATTGTTTTCTGTGTCCTCAAGAACACCTGCAACTCTTATTTTCTGACTCTCTGCTTAGGTGCCCAGACCAAGGAAGGCATTCACTGAATACTTTATATTCAATGTCTTTTCTAGCTAGAGTATTGTCCACATTGTACGAAGACATATTTATGAATTTAGGTTATGTATCAAACTATAGTTTTTAAATACCTTCATTTTAAAAATGCTAAGCAAACTTAAGACAATTTTATTATGTTAGCAACATCCCTTCTAAGGCTGGAAAAATCACGTGACCACTACACAATTCCTGTAGTCCAGGCAGACAAGAGATTTGAGTAATATTAGACTTTGTACCCATTTTTCTCAATGTCTTATCAAATAAGTTTTAGAGCACTGCTCTACAGGGCTGATTCTTTTACGGGATGCCATAGTGCATAAGGAATTCTGGGGCCAGGAGATAAATTCTCCTAGATAAGAGCTTGGGATCTAGACTAGCATAGACCTAGCCAGAGTTCCAGCAATACATCTTACTCACAGGATACTCAGCCTCTCTAGGACTCAGTTTCTCCATCTGTAAAATAGACACTAGTAGTACCCACCTCCTGTAGTTGCTCTAAGTATTAAAGCTCTGATGGAATAAAAGTATTCAATGATTATACTTGGTATTGTTAATATTAGTTAGCCTGTGCAATTTGACAGCTGATAATTATCTGCATTAATTGTCTATAGTGACCACTGAGGTAATTAGTGGCCTCTATCTTTGTTCACTTGATGATGTGGCCATGATCTTCTAGCTTAGTGGAAGGTGAGGCAAACTGTATCCCTGGGTCTTAGCCTCAGCACGGCAGATGCCCTAAACAGTGGGTGTCAGAGTAAGAGACTCTCATCATCTGCTCCAGGCCTTCCTGATAACATCGGTTTTCTAATTGCTGCTGTTAACAAACTGCCACAAACTTAGTAGCTTAAAACAACACAAAATTTTTATACCCTAAGTGGTGAGTGTCAGAGTAAGAGACCCTCATCACTTGGTCCCGGCCTTCCTGATAATAACAGTTTTCTAATTGCTGTTGTAACAAACTGCCACAAACTTAGTAGCTTAAAATAATACAGCATTTTTATCTTGCAATTCTCAAGGTCATATGTCCAAAATAGGTTTCTCTGGGCTAAAGTTAAGGTATCAGCAGGACTGGTTCCTTTGGGAGGCTTCATGGGAGAATTTATGTCTTTGCCATTTCCAGTTTCTATAGGCCACCCATATTCCTTGGCTCATGGCTCCCTCCTCCATCACCAAGGCCAGTGACTGCATCACTCTGACCTCTGCTTCCTTTGTCACCTCTCCTTCTCTGACTCCCTCTTTTAGCTTTTAAGAACCTTTGTGGTTACATTGGTTCCACCTATAAAATTCAAGATAATTTCCATTTTAAGATCCTTATTTTAATTACATCTGCCAGATACCTTCTGCCATGTAGTAACATGTCCACAAATTCCAGGACCCAGGATGTGGACATCTTTGGAGGACCATTATTCTGCTACCATACTGTTTTTGCCCCTTTTAAGTATGCAGGGAGACTCATAGATGAGACTTCCAGAGATGCAAAAGACCTAAGAGGTCAGCTAGTCAAATCATCACATTTTATGGTCAGCAAACATTTGGAGATTTGCTCTCAAGAAAGAACGGAGGCTAAACAACCTAAGACCCTGGCTTAAAACCCAGATCTTTGGAGTCCAGTGGTCTCACCAGCAGGCAAACTCTCTGATGCAGAGAAAAAGCCCCCAAGCAGCCAGTAGTATCAAGTCATACTAATTTAAACCCGGATTTCCAGGAAGATGAAACATGATACTGAAGACTGAGTTGTGCCACAAGGTGTCTCAGTCTCCCAGTCTGTGGGAGAAGAGTTTATCGTGTTTCCTAATTCCCTGAAAGCTGTCTTTCTACTCCTGAAGTCTGTGTGCATGCATGGAATATTTGCAAATTGGAAGCCTGGTCTCTCATTAATCACTGCCACTTCTCACGGAGCATGAGACAGTGTGATTTCTCACACATAGCAATCATTTCTTTCCCTGATAAAGACAGTAATCTGGGGAAGGGCAATTATCTCAGCAGAATTACCAATCTTGCAACATGTCTGAAAGTACACGGTATTCATTTGCTGCTATTTTAATGTCTGCCATCTTACGAGCCCCTCCCCAGCCCAATGCTGAAATTCCCATCCTCCCACCGTCTTTCTTTCTTTTTACTAACCTTGGGAAATAACTTCCTTATTTGTAGCGGGCTGATGCCAGTCGTGGGAATATGATATTGAGGATCGCAATAAGGACTCTCACACTCTCAGTCGAGGCTCGGCCACCACCCATTGCATTTTTCAACTGAGCTTCAAAGCTTTCATCTTTGCCAACAAAGAAATGACTAGCAAACACCCCCACGACTGACCTTTTGAAGGGCCTGGTGACTCTCAGCTCCCTGGTATTGCTCTACTAGACTGGACAACATTGAAAACCAGTTACCAAGTGGTGAAGACTGCTTTCCTAGAGCCCAGGAATAAGGCAAAATTGCTGTGTGTGTGTGTGTGTGTGTGTGTGTGTGTGTGTGTCTTTGGGCTGAGGTGAGGAGGGGCTGGCTGCTAACATCTTCTCTAGGCAATGTAATGAGCACAACATTGGGAGGCAGAAAACAAGGATTGAGTCCCACTCTACACCTCTGACCACTACCTATGTGGTTTAAGTGAGTAATTTAGGCTGTCTAATGTCTTAACCTGTAAAATGGGAACTACAACACTGAATTCATAGATTATAATAGGGTTTGTGTAAAATAAACTGCATTTAAACTGAGGTCTATTATGTAACCATAATAGTTAACATTTCTTGAGCTCTTGTTATATGCCTAACCGTGAACTATACCTTTTACATACTCCACAATATTTCATCCTCAAAACAGCTGCTGGGAGTAGATGCCATGGTTAATTCCAGTTTATAGATACGGAAACTGACTAACGCAGGTAAGCAAATTGTCAAAGATTCTCTTGAGTAGTAAACAGCAGAGCCTGGTAGCTGCTGGGCACTGCTACGCCATTACTGGGGCATCTTTTCTGAAGAACCGTAAGACAGAGGATTTTTTCACTGGGATTCTCCTGAGAGCTCTCCACACCCTTCTCTCTCCCTGGCCTCACTTACATCAAGTACTATTCAAGGCCATTTGGAGAAAAGCCAATAACAAAGTCTGAATGACTGATCTCCCTGAAGAATGCCCACGACATTGCTTGTTCACACACAAGAATCTCTAAAAGGTAGAATGTCTTACATCTTGTCAAACCCCGGTGACTTCAAGAGGCAGAGGTTTCAGATCTGATGGTCTATGTGACTTTGATGGGGGAGTAGCCTGATGGCTCCTCAGCCAACCAAGGCAGCGCCACCAGGTGCCTCCTGGCTCCTGCCTCAGTCAGATCTGTGCATCCTGGTTAAGGTCAGAAGTGAGGTGAGAAGGAAGATGTTGAGGTGAGAAGTGAACGGTTGAGAGGAAAGTTAAGGCCACCGAGACTCAGGTGTGGAACTTCAGAGGTTCGATTTTCAATCTCAAAGGAAGGAGCCTTTGTGGAGGCCATTAGCACTTCAGTAACACTGGAAATAAAAAAGGGCTTGCTTTTTGAGACAGTACTGATAGTCACTAGGAGCGGCAGCTGGGCCATGCCAGGTTTTGCCTCATCATGGACATTTATAAAGACTCAGGCTGACCCAGGACTTTCCTTTGGGGGAACTCCGAGGTCCTGAGCCCATCATTATCTCAGCATTCACAGGAAAGAGGAGTCAAGCTAGGATGAGAAGTCTGAATCTCTGGAGGAAAGGGCGGCAATACACGGTAATGGGTGTGAAATCTGACTCTGCAAAACTTAATGGCCGTGTGACCTTGGCCAAAACACTTAGCTTCTCTATCCCTTCATTGCCTTCTCTGTAAAATGGCAGTAATCCCACTACTACTATATTAACAGTAGCAATATAACAGAGTTGCTGTAAAGATTAAATTAGTTAATATTTGTAAACTGCTCGACCGGTGTCTGGCACACAACAGGCACTATGTGTTTATTAATAAATGAAATTTTAAAGATAGATTTCATGCCAGGAAGAGGGCCCAACACATTCCTCTTTAGAAAGACTATAAATAGAGCCAACCAAAGGATGCAGGCATTTCCTGTGGGTTAGGGAACTGTAGGGGCTATGCAGCCAGGCAGAGGGAAGGATCACAAGCTTCGGAATAGAAAAATCTGGGTTTGGATCCCATGATACTACTTATGCTCTGTGTAACCTTGAGCAAGTCATGTAACCTCTCTGAGCCTCACATCTCTCATTTGTAAGAGGAGAAGATGGCATCTAGCCCGCAAGTCACCTGGATTGATGATACACGAAAAGTATCTGAGACCCCACAAGCCCCGGTCATGGATGGCTCTGTTGCCATCATTCTTATCAATGTCCATCTGCAGAGAAGGAAAAATCAGGAAGACCATGTAGCCTTTGTCGGCTACTCTTTCCACCCCAGTTTTCATGTGGGTACACATACTGCCTCAGGACAACACCTTTCCATTATATTTTTCTTAAGAGATGAGGTCTCACTATGTTGCCCGGGCTGAACTGCGGTGGCCTTGTCTCCATTTTTTACTCCAGGTTTTCAGTGATTCTGCGAAGCTTATGTACATTGCAAGGAGACTGTGTTGGTCAGGGTGCAAGCAGAAAAGCAGGACCTGGAGGAAGTATGTGTAGTAAACAATCAGTTTCAGGGACTTGACTCTAAGCAATCCTGGGAGCTGGTTAAGAGTCTCTATAAGGCTGCTGTCTTTCTGTGCGATGTTGGACTCCAGGGAAAGCATCGAGAAGCGAAAACGGATGTAAAGTGGGAGGGCAAAGGCAAGCTGGGCCCCTCAGGGCACAGGGGAGTCCTGTCACTGTCCTCACTGCCTCCAATCTCAATGAAGTGCTTGTCCTAAAGGGGAAGGTGGCTCCTTCCGTCACGGAGCAAAAACACATAACCTGGTCCAGGAATCAGAGAAGCTGGTGAAGGAGTCAGAGAAAAGTGGAACACGTGCAGGCTCACCTGCTGCCGCCCCAAGGGCATGAGTCACAGACGAGTGACAATGTGCCTGAGCTGCAGAAACACCTGCCCCACCTTCTGAGAGTGAAAAATAACACGGCTGCCGCTTCACTTTTGTCCTTCAATTTCAATCAAAAATGTTTCTTATTCCGCACTCTAACTGGGAACATACAGGGAAAAGAATTCCGGGAAACGTATTTCAGCCTGGCCCACTTGACACATGACAAAGCCGCCACAGCAATTGTTTAAAAACCTAGATGAACCCCTTACGGTGAGTTCACATATTCACAAGCCACAAACTCTCAACTCTAACATAAAACCGTAACCCTTGTTTCATCTATTTTGTGCCACATTCAATCCCTGCAAAGGCTCTTCAAAGAAAGACGCTGTAGAGTAGATACTGAGGTGCTTGGCACGCACATTTAGGTGTTTGATTGAAGTATAACAGTAATTTTTTTTAGGGAACACGTAGGAGAATGTGTTTTTACCCTAGGCTTAGTATCTTTACTATCTGAAGCAGAGCCTAAAAGGCATCGGAATTCACAATAGAGGGGAGGAGAAAGTCATAAACATCTTCTGCGACCCTGTGGCCAGTTGTAGAAACCAGCTAACGGTGGAGCAGAAGGGCCAGGAGGTACCTGTAATGAGGAATGAGCTACAGAAACGTGACCAGGCAATTGTAGAGACTGCTGGACAGTCTTTAGCAGTCTGCTGTCTTCAGAGGTGATTCTGGAGCTCTGAAAGACGCACCCGTGTTTTTGAGAATCTGAGAATGCATACGTACAATTTTTTCCTCTTCTTTTAAAAGTAGTCTATTTTTACATTTATTTCCTCTGCATCTTCTCCCTTTCCCCCTCTTCTCATCCTGATTCCATCTCCATATTTTGCAACCAGAACCGAATGGTAAGTTTGATCGCCACAGAAGCACTCTATTTGTAAAAGAAGGAGGGAAGGCGAAGACACAGGATGTTGGTAGAGAGCAAAACATAGAAGCCTGACATCAATTTTTTTTTAGTAGGATGAGTTATGTTACAAGCTAGGATTCAGTTCCAGGGTATGTGAACTGCCCTATAAGAAGAAATTCTTTTCATCTTGACCCAGTCTGTCAGGACACAGATCCCCAGATAAGGTGTCAAGAAGATGAGGTAGCCGCCCTCGTTCTGTCACTATACTGATTCTTGGCAAGTCTCTTCATTGATGGAGAGCATTTTCTTCATTTCTCAAATCAGAGTTGTGAGATATTAAGGTCATCTGAAGCTTGACAGAGCTGCAGTTTGAAGATAGCTACCACTCGCTACTATCAATGAACTGTTGATATAGATGTGAAGACTATTACCGGCCTCCCCTGACATTGAGTCTCTGCTTGGCCAAACTTTAGTCAGGCTTCAAACCTTCTCCTAGGTCCATCTGTGTATTCCTAGGTCTAGTTTTAGCAAAGAATCTCCCATTCTTGAGACCTGATCACCCTTCATTTCTGATCAGGTTCCTTGTCCACTACCATGTTGTAACCAAAAAGCAGGTCAGTTGCTCCCTGCATGCAGAATCCAATGAACAAGAGTGAGGCCTGGTACAAAAATAGTGAATTTATTCTGAAGTGAGCTTGGGAAAGGGGCACAAAACTCCTTGCCTTTAAATGTACTGATTCACCTCTGGAGCAGAAAGCAGACACTTTTACAAGGTAAAGGGGGTAGTGAGCAAGGGCAGGGGTTTCTCCTGCAAGCCTGGTGACTTATCTACCAGACAGTAGAGTCAGTACCTTCTTGGGCAGAAATAAGTTGGCAAAGTGGTCAAGCTGGCATGCTTTCAATATGCCCTTAGGTGGATGAAAGTCTTGAGGCAGTTCCTTGAGGGTGGCAGTTCCACCTGCTGGAGGTGACAGCTCCCTGGCTGGTATGCTTTGGCCTGCAAATCCACTGTCAGCTCTGGAGGAGAGATCTATGTTGGAGCACACAGTTGGAAGAACTTGCCCTGCAGGGAATGTCTGGTGAGGGGGAGGTGAAAGGTTATATTTGCATTTCTAAAGGGCTAGGTAGGAAACGGAACTGACAGAAAGGAGAGAGAAGAGAAAATACAAAATAATAGTTAAAAAATGGGGGCACTCGGTTCAAATGTCCCTGGTGATGTCTGTGCACCCTGGCCTGCCTTCAGCAAGAGTCCTATGAGGTCAGTTTAGCCAGAATGCCCCTTACCCCGATGTTCCCCTTAGTAATTTTCCATCCACTGCCCCCCACCGTGTTCCTTGGCTATGTATTTCCACTTGCCTATGCTGTATTCAGAGTTGAGCCCAATCTCTTTCCCCAGCAGCCAGACCCCTTTGCAGCGGTCCCCATACCTTTCACAGTAGTCTTTAATAAAGTCATCCTTAACTTGCTTTAACGCATAGCATTGATTTTTTTTTTCCTTTAACATCCCTTAGATTCCTACTCCAAGAAACCTCCTTATTAAACATGGAATAAATCCATGGTCTGTGCAAAGTCTAGTTCTTAGTTGTGCATAATGTGTAACTGTTCATTGGTTTTTAAGAAGGGGTTTTAGACTTAACTTGGCTGCAATGCTTCTGATGTTCTGGGAGTTCAAGTCAAGCCAAAGAATGAGGTTGCCACAGGAAGACTTGATTCAGGCAGACTGGCAACCAGCCCCCATTTTCACTTTTTTTTTTTTTTTTTTTTTTGCATTTTTGCACAAAATCCCCTTTCACTCCCACCCTCTGAGCAGACTGGCTGTTTTACTTTCCCTAGAGCAGTGGATGTGGTTAAAGGCTTTACTTTGCAGGCATTTACATGATTCTGACAATGAAAATCAAGTCAGATCTTTGTGTCTGGACCCCCAGGACCCAGCTCAGTGCCTAGAAGGCAGCAACCCCCAATATTTCTGTGTTGAATGCATGAGAGGTCAACAGTGAGGTCAAGTATGCATTCATGTCAATAATGAAGACCTGAGTAGCAGATCAAATAAATACTTCAATAATCCTCAGAAAAAAAGAATAACAATCCTGGATTCATCACATTCTATTAAATTTTTATGATTAAAAAAATAGGCATTGTAAAAAAAAGGAAAATACAAAAAAATCCATAATTTCACCATCTAGTAAACATTTCTGTGTTTATATTTTATATATAATTCTTTTCAAAATAAAGATTTTCCTACATTTTTACTTAACATTGCATTGCTAATTCATTAAATATTTTTCAAGAAGGGTTTGTAGTGACTATTATTCTATCAAAGTATATTTATTAGAGGCAAATGCACCTCTATCCTGATTCTATACATGAAAAACACACTAAAAAAATGATGTGAACTGCCCAGCATCCCTTCCCCAGAAGAATTATTGATCCCAGTGGCTTTTATTTGCCAATGTGGCACTTTCAGAGACTTACAGAAGAGACAAGCAAACAACACAAATTATTGGCTACCCCATGAGTGTGTCTCTAACTTAATAATGGCCCTTAAGCATGGCTGGTTTCAGTCACTCTCCCCTAATTTTATTCAGGAGTCTTCGTATGCCCTACCCCCACTAAAATACAAGATTTCTGAAATCAGGGTCTTTTATTTCTCAGTGTTCTATTGCCTCCTCTTCCCACCACACATTCCTGCCCAGCATCTAGCAGACCACCTGAAGCTTTCACACTGGGAGGTCTTAGATCCTGTTTGGGAGGGTTTGAATTTCAAAAGCCCCATTAAAGCTCCCCATTTCCTTTGTAACCAACATTTTGCCTAAAGAGTACTCAGGGACCAATGACAAAAAGCGACAACTTGCTTCTTTAGAAAGACATTCCTCCAAGTGTAAGGAGAATTGCAAGAAAAAGAGAAATAAAGGGTAGGAAAGGAGCAAATGAAATCATCTTTTCTCCTAATTCCTGGCTCCAAGAAGGCTGGTCAGGCTGCAGCAGCTCTTGGGGACATGTGTCAGCTGAGTGGACAACAGAATGTGTGTATGGCGGTGGGTGGTCAGGAACAGTCCCCAAAGAATTTTCAGCTGAAAGAGGACAGTGAAGGCCATTGGGAGCTGGTTTTTATCTCTCAATTAGATTTACTCTGATTTATGAGGTGATAGCCAGGAGCCAAAACCATCAGTTGTTGGACCCTCATGGGAGACAGAGGGTGGGAGGGTTGCCCCTACTTCTGTCTCTGGGACCTTCCCATCCAGTACTCTGGGCCACCCTGTCTGTGGGCAGTAGCCTAGTCCTGCTATGTTATATATTTAAATATCTGCCAGCACCCTTCCTTGTCATTATCTTAAACAGTTTATAGAGATGAATGTCTACAATATTAGTTAGGAATTTTGGTATGTTTGGCGAAATATAAACAACTTTGGTTTATAATATTCATACAATCAACCTACACTGATGAATAACACTTACAAAGCACTCCTATATTGGAGATGGAGCAGTTACATAGTAGTACAGGATAGAGAAATGAAGGGCCTTCAGTCCATTAAGACTTTCCCCCAGACTCCCTCTGGGACACTGCCTAGCACAGGCTCTCCCCAGGCAAAGTCTTATTCCATTCAGACATGACCTGGGACATATCATTTCCCTTTGTGCTGCTTTATCAGACAGAGGCAGCCACAAAGAACTGGGAAAATATTAGTGCTAAACTGTGAAATGACTAATTTTTCTCTTACCCTGGCTGCTGAGCAAATGAACAAACCTTACTCTTATGTGTTTAAAAATATATAAAAGTTTGCCTTAAAATAAGTACCTCCCCACCCCCCACCCAAAGGCACTCAACAGTGCATGGAAAAGTGTGTGGAATGTGCTCACATCCTGAGTAATTTAGGGAGAATTTTCTCTAAGTATTCTGTCCACAGGATGTAGCCTTGCCTGGCCTTGGGTTGATTAACTAAAAGGCCAGATGGAGAAACAGTCCCCAAATAGCACTGCATAACTTTCAACAATTCTTTAATTTTCTTGACTGTTGAGGCATAGCCAAATAAGAACTTACCTAGGGATCAGAAACAGCTGCAGAGCAATTGTAGAGGAGAAAAAACATACTCAAAGCATAGAGACAGCTCTTAGGCAAACTGCTTTCAAGAAACCCATTCTATTCCGGGTTTAAACAGCTGAGCCAATATTTGCTTCTGCCATAATATCTCAGTCACATATTCCCCTTTGCTGGTCCTTAGTTTCTCTCTCTGTGAAGATGACTATGCCCCATTTCTCCTTTTTTTTCATTTATTTTTGGAAGCTCTTACTGGAACATGTATTCAGAGATTTCTCAGTGAGCTTCCACGTCTCCCATCAGGGAAGGAGAATTATTGATCCCAGTGGCTTTTATTTGCCAATGTGGCACTTTCAAAAACTTACAGAAGAGACAAGCAAACAACACAAATGGAGAGAATCCCAAATGGAAACATGCATGTATATTTGAAAACAAGTATTCAGACATGTGCAGATGGCCCCCTCCCTCTCCCCATGCACATACACAGAATCACATGACTCTATGAATACACATGCAAGCAGTTGTGAACAGACGAAAATATATGCATGGCTATTTACACAGCCACACCTGAAATCAGATAGACCCACACCCACTCTTGAATATTCTCCATCAGTTTCCCACTATAAGGTTAGAGATCAAACTAACCTTGACCTCTTTTGTACTCCCAGCCCTGTTCTTCACCAAGGCTATGACTGCAGTCATGGGATCCAAGCATCCAAACACACATTTATTGAGATGCTGTACCAGGTATGGGGAACATCGAGAATAAGAGAGTCCCTCCCGTGAGGGGCTTAGGTCTAATAGAGGAAGGAGATACACACAAAGCTACAAAGCCACATGAGAAGTGCTCTAACTGAAGTGACCACAGGAAGTTGGATATATTTCTTTGATCCTGAGATCTGGACAGAAGGCAATCCTCCTTCTTCCTTCAGAGGATACAATGGAGACCCAGAGAAATCTGCTCAGCACCAGTAAGCTGGAAGCCATGCTACCTTCCACCCAATTCTCTGTGGGGACGCTGTGCTGGTTTCAGTCCCTGGATCCTGCTCCTAGTTCAGCTTCTCTTGCTTGCCCCTCAGGAGTGTCTTGTGGTAGAAGTTGAGGAACAGAATGAGGAGGCTGAGGGCTTACAGGAGCACAGACACGTTGAACTCATCAGGGAAGGGGCAGTCGATGAGGAGACTGTAGGAAGAGGAGGCAGCAGTGGCCACAAACTGACCCTGGGCAAAAGAAAGCGTGAGAGGAAAGAAAGGGAGAGTAGTCAGAAGCAGAGGCCAGAAAGGAGCAGGTGCTCTCTTGGGTCCCTCTGTGTTAAGGCTGAGGGCGGGCCTGCCACAGCACAGGAAGAGGAGAAGCAATGAAGCCTGCCAAAGCACAGTTTTTCCCACACCATGGTCCCAAGAACCTTTTTGACACTTCTCCTGGTCCTGGTTGCCCCCCATTTTTCTATCCAGCTATGTCATGGTGGCCTTGATGATAAACTCAGTCTATTCAGAGCCTCATATGGGACACTTTAGGCTTTCATCACCATCTGGGGGGCAGTGGTGCTCCCAAAACTGCAAGGTATCCAGGCACTTGGAGGGTGCAATTGGTGAGCACAGACTCACAGGATATTAATGCTTAGAGGTCATCTGGCCAAGGCCTTCATTTTATAGATGATGACATTGAGGACTGAGTATGGAAGCCACTTGTTCAAAGTCCCACACTGTCCCAGTGAATTAGGGTTGGTTCCAGGATCTGATGAGATGGCTACTGAGGCCCTTGCAAGTTGGGAAGCTAAGGAAGATCTAAGGATGAGAGGGCTTGTTTATGAGCAGATGCCAAGTCACTGGTATAGAGTGACAAGCCAAGAATAGAACCAAGGGCTCAGCCGAGGATCCTGGACCCAATAGGGTCTCCTTACCAGCTGTAGGTGGTAAGAGATTGTTTGCACCAGAGGTAGGGCCACATAGAAGGCCCCAGCCTGGCCAGTCCATAATACAGGTACATGAAGACACGGACCAAAGAATTAAGCATTCCTATGAAGAAGGCTGCAGAGTGGGGTGGGGAGATAAAGGAAAATAAGTGTGGCTGGGCTTAACTGTGGTTTGGGAGTTCTCTTTGATGTTTCAATCCTCCAAGCTGCAGGGAGCACCTCTGCAATCTCTATAAAGAAAATCCTTGGAAAGACCCTATTCTGCGGAAGTCTACCATAGCCCTCTGAGGTCGTGATGATGGAGGGTTGGAGTTATCGAAGTGCTAAATGAAAGTATTTCTACTCCCTTTGTGCTCTCTGGGATGATGGCTATGAGCATCTCCCAGCAGCCACCTCTCCATCCCAGAGACAGGTAGCCCGGGAGCTCTGAGGAGCCACAGGGACAAATGGGAGCAGAGGCCTGGTTTCACGGCCTCAGAAAAGGGATAAGTTAGAGACCAAACATGATATTGCAGGGATGCAGGTCTCCTGAGCTGGGACTCAGCCCCGCAGACCTGCCTTACAAGGGCCCGGGCAGGGCTGTCCACGGCACACATCACTTACCTGGCCACCTGCTACATATTCGATTCCAGCCCATCCATCACAGGGCATGATGCCATGATGGTAGAGATGCAGAAAGATGGGCTGCTTTGGCTTCATTCATAAAGTAAAGAACACCTGGAGAGGAGGTAGAGATGATGACGTCAACTCTGGAGGTCTCCTTTCTCCAGACTCTTCTCCTGGGGCCTCAATTATCCCTCAGAGTGGGACAGGGTGATTCTACCTTTTTTACTGAAAGAGAGACTGAAACGAAAGGCAAATAACAGCAATCAAACACCAGTTTTGACCTACTGTGTACTTTAATTGGGGGTTTTGAAATTCAAACCCTCCCAATCGGGATCTAAGGTCTCATAGTGTGAAAGTTTCAGGAGGTCTAGATGCTGGGTAGGGATGCGTGGTGGGGAGAGGAGGGAAGAGAACATGATTCTACTTTATGTGTATAAAATCATCACTTAAACACCGCATAACTGTATGCAGTTCATACTCCTGTTACTTCCACTTTACAGAAAAAAACAAAAACAGAAAACACCGAGGCACAGAAAGGTTGAGTAACTTGCCCAAAGGCACGCAGCTAATAGGTGGCCAAAGTGGAATCAGAACAGTCTGGCTTCAAAGACTGGGTTCTTCCCAATGGCTGGTCCTTGTCCCCCAGGGTACTGGGGTAAGAATTCAGGTGTTGAACACTCAGCCCAAGATTCATACACCCACACAACACATTCCCACGTGTTCTCTGCTCAGAGCATTTTGGCAAGAGACTGAGAAGAAAGAGCCCCTCTCTTCATCACCAACCACACCAACATTATGTTCTTGTCTCACCCTGCTTAATTCCACAAGCCCCCTGGCCTCACCAGCAAGGTCTCTTCTCAGTAACATGGAAGCTTTTGCTCTCTGATGACCCTTGCTATAACATATCAGTTTTAAAATTTGTTTAACTTTCTATTTTAATCTTACCTGGAACCTGGATACTAAGGGGGCAAATGCCTACTCCTGCTTCTGTGGATAGGGAGCAGGGACCACGGGAGCCAGCAGAGGGGGACGCTACCTCAGTGGCTGAGCATCCTTCCCCCCGCCAGGTACTGGACCAAGGCTTTACTCTGAAATTAGTCTCTGGCACAGCCGCCGGGGCAAATCCAGAGAGCATTCTTGCTGCGTGAGTCAGACACCACCCCAGATTTGGCTGACAGATATACAGGAGCCCGTGGGTCCCAGATCTCACCTGTCATGCAATCAACAGCCTTCAGAAAGAGGCACCAGCAGCCCACGCTCGCCATCTGCTGGGCAGAAAGGGGAAGTTCATCAGACTGCAGTCCTGCTGGTGCCACAGCTCGTCCCCCCTGGTCTGGGTTCAGCCTCGAATCCTCACTGTTCTATGCACCACTGATTACACAGTGCCTACCTGTCTGCAGGTAGATGCCTGTTAGCACAGGAAAGAAGGGGAGAAGCTACTGGAGTGACCACAGAAGGACTCTCCCAATGTGCCCCAGTCCAGAACCTTGCAATCTAATGAGCACGTGAGCATTTTGTTCATTGAAAAGCAGATTCTTAATCAGTGTACATGGGGTGGAACATGAGATTCTGCATTTCCAACAAGCTCCCAGATGATGCTGATGCTGCCAGCCCCAGGATCATACTTTGAGTCACAGGACTTGAGCCCATCACCAACATCCAGTGACTCAACATCCATATCACCTGGTGACAAGCCTCAGTTACCTGGTGACAAGCCTCAGCTAGAGTCTTTTGTTACAAGTAAGGTTTTTTTTTTCTGCTTCCAGTGGAAACAGAGAACAGCTAACAGTGATGAAGTCACTACCACTTAGCTACCACTCAATGTGTGCTGCCCTGTGCTAAACACTTTCATATATTATCTATAATATACTATCTGATTCCATCTTCTTTCAATCATTTCCCTTTAGAAAATATGTATTATCATCTCGATTTTGTAGGTAAGAGAATCGAGTCCCAGAAAAGTTAGGTGTACCACCCATAATCACACAGCAAGGAAATGGCAGAGCTGAGATCCAAACTAAGGTCCAAGGTCATCCGACTCCAAAGCCTGCACATAACCAGCCAGTCCCCTGCCTCTCATCAAAAGGCTCGGGTGACACCTCCTTGACCTCAGATTGTTATGAAGTTCTCCCTCCTAACCCTCTACAGGCTTACCTCCTGCTCCCTGCCATACCCTCATTCCACACTCGCTCCAGCTGTAGTCCGCTGGCTGGCAGAAGTAGCTGCAGTTAGCCAGGAGCAGGGTGGCCATGACCTGGGAGAAAAAGGAAAGAGGAAAAGACCAAGTCATAAAGCCTGCTCCCACCATGGTGAGCCCCGGCAGGCTCGGACTCCTGAACACCACCACCCAATGCAACCTTCACTGACACTTGGTGAACATCTGCTAATAAAAGAAACTCCATGGAGTGGCCAGATCAGAGGCACCAACTTGCATACATCTTTCTAGTCTCTAATTTTTTAATGTGGGCAAATATAGACTACAAACCCACCCTGGGTGCCTACTATGCATGCAAGCCTAAGATAGGTGCCGAAGACACCAAGGCGGTCCACACATCAGCCCTGCCCCAAGGAGCTCCAAACCTGGCTGATGATGTAGAAAAAAATCCTAACCTTACAGGTTGGTGCTAGAGGAAGAGTAGAAAAAAGCAGGTGTTCCAGGAGTTGGAACAAAGAATAAGGAGGCTTTGGGCAGACAGAGGGGAGGGAGTGTCAGTTTCATGCCAGGACAAGAGTATGCGGTACCTGGACCTGGGGGGCTAACTAGGGGATTAGCAGGACTGGCGTGGAAGCGCTGACTGTAGGAGAAGGGGCCACAGAATTGGAGAGACAGGAGAATTGTGAATAAAGGGTCTTGAAATCTATTGTAAGGAGCTTGAATTTTATCGCTTGTTGATCTATTTGACAATAATGTGTTGAATGGGATTAAGCACCATGCTGGGCACTGTTCTGAGCACTGGATCACATTGATAAAACCAAACAGATGCAAACCTCGGGGGACTTGGCATTCTGGTCATATATGCAAAAGGACCTAAGGAGGCTTCTGAGCAAGAAGCTGATGGTGGGCATGGCAGAGCTTTCAAGGGACTGGGGTGGCAGGAGAGTGCCTGGTTGCCATAATTAAGTGACAAATTCTCTAGGGCATGCCTTACACATCATGAGTCATTGATATCCCTCATATGCTACCAGATGTTATGCTGGGTCTGTCTTTAAACAGATAAATAAGACAGGGGTCCTGCCTTTGAAGTACTTGCAATTTGGGAGGGGAGAAAGACATATATGAAAGCGGTGACACAGCCAGAGAAAGACCACAGTCAGTGGGGGTCTGTATATCCTTAACAGGCTCCTAAGGCAGAGGAGCTGTCTGCAGGGTTTGCCAATTCCTATGGTGTAAATATTCCCACCATGGTGGAGGCGCTTCAAGTTGCTTCACACAAAGTCACTGAACATGAAGTTGCAGGGAGATGCACACCCGGTGCTCACCTGTGGGTGGAGCGGCTCCACCCACCTCAGAGAACCAGGACTGCACCAAGAGGTGGGGACAGCTAAACAAGGAAACAATCTGGCCCTAGAGGAGTAAGGGAAGGCATCCTGTGAAGCGACAACCGACCTGAATCTAAAGGATGTGCAGGAATTTGTCAGGAGACTGGGGGACAAGAGCAATTCTGGGAGAAAATCAGTGATGTGCCCAGGCCTGAGGACTTGCTGAGCATGGCTGTATGGGCTGCTGAGCAGGCCTGTGCTGGACTAGGGTGGTGTGCAGGGCTGCTGAAAGTGTGTAGAGGGAGACGAGGCAGAGAGGAAGGCAGGGCCAGAGAGGACTCCGGAGGGCTTTGTGTGCCCAGGAGGGGAGTTTAGCCTCAGCCTCTGTGGGATGGGAAGCATCAGAGGCTCCTAGCAAGGAGTGGTACCATCCTCCCCGTGCTTGGGGTAGTTTATTGTGTCAGTAGGGTGGAGGATGCACTGTAGCTGAGCCATGAGAAAGGAAGAGAGGAAGAGGAGTTGGAGGAGGTGTGGCCGTCTGGACCCACTTCTTCCGTCTCTTCCCTGCTAGCTCACCAACAGGCAAGAGAGATGGAGGAGGAGCTGCAAGCTGTGTGGCCAGGGTGCCTGGTTTGCACCCTGCCTCTGTGCCTTGCCACCTGCTAAGTTACTTAACCCTTCTGTGCCTCAAACAGTGCTGTCAAAAGGATTAGATGAACCTATCCTCATAAAGTGCCTACACCAATGCTTGCCCTGTAATCAGCATGGGAAAACATCTGTGATGATCATTACCACCTTCTCTGAAAAGCTTGTCCTGACACCCTTACCCCGGCCCAGAGATCGGCTTGCTGCCCCATCCTGCCTGCCCCTGGTGCATGATGCATCCTTTCTGTTGCCCACTCAACCCACAATGCATTGCAACCTCCTGTGCCCACACCTGTCTCCCCTCTAGACCGCGAGCCTCTGAAGGGCAAGGAGCCCTGATCTAGCAGGGATTCTGCAGGCCACAGCACAACCTGGCACGAAGCATATACTTGGTGTACACCAGCTGAATGATTTTTTGCAAGGTCTGGAAGAAAAACCAGATTTGGGGATCAGAAAACCAGGCAGAGATTAACAGAGCTCAGGTAGAAACAGGAGATGGCCCATACCAGGTGGGGGGGATAAGGAATTCCACTCTGGCTTGCCACTGACCTGCACTTTTTCATGTAAGGAAATGGAAAGTGGAAGTTTGTAACAGGGATTGAGCAGCCAAAGACCGCACAGAATCCCAGCTCCTGCATGTGACCCCATCGAGGAGGCTTTTCAATCTGCTATGTATGAATATTATCATTCTATTCATTCCTCGGTCACCCCTCCCAAAAAGATCCTAGAACTCTCCAGGGACCCCCGACCACCAGCCTTACCTCCCAGATGTACCCTGAGAGATCCACCAGACCCAGGTTGTAGACAGCCAGGACTGTGCTAGCCCCAGAAGCTCCGGGTGGGACATGAAGCAAGGCCTGATGCCACCAGGAGAAGACAGAAAACTAGGAGATGGGTGGCATGGAGTGGCAGTGCACCGGGAGCTGGGAATCCATCCTCGAGTCTAGACAAGCAGAAGAGAAGTGACCAGCGGGCCAGCCACACTGCCCATTCGCCCCTAATCCCTCCCCACAGGAGCTCCCAAGGCCTTGTTAATCCAGCTCTTGTTCCCAAAAAGTCTAACACAGGCTGGCTGAGTAAACAGATGAAAGCTCCCACTGGATGGCATTATCTCCTGCTTCTGTTTTTTAAGGGCCAGGGGTATTTATTCCAGGGCTTTTCCAGGGCACTGGCCATTGTAAGCACCTATAAGTAGAAGGCAGATTGGGTCTTGTCCAAATCACCACCTCATCTTCTTCCCGTTTCCCTCCTCGGCAAACAGTTGACTGAGAGTCTACAAGCTGAAGTTCCTGAGTCTCTCCCATATGACCCCCGGCTATGGTGTTGCCCCAGCACTCCTGCACTGGGACACTGCACCACCACCTACCATGCACTTTGGGGAGCCTCCATTGGCCATAACTTCACGCCAATCCTCACACCTTTTGCTGGTCTACTTGGGATTTCCAGTCCCTGGCAGTGGCCTCCAGATTGCAGGGTACAAGAGACATGGATGTGGCTACTTGGCAGAAAGAGGGGGACCGAGAGGCAGAGAGGCACAAAGCCCTCCCCTTTCCGCTGCACAGTGCCAGCCCTCCTAAGCATCCCTGGCTCCTCCCACTTCCCACGAGCTCAGCCACACCCAGTCCTCCACAGCTTGACTTACACCTCTGGCTTCTCCCAGGCTTCTCTGGGCAGTGAAGGAAGTGGCTCTGGCTGCTCCGGTGTTGCCAGCTGGTGGTGGGTTTGAGCGAAGGGTCCTCTGGGCTCCAGGGTGCAGGGCATGACTCATGGGTAACGCCACCCTACCAGAAACTCTCTACTGCTGTGCTCTGATCCTTTGTTGACCCCAGCCCCAGCCCCTACACACCTACACGTACACACAGGCACTCACACGTATGTACACACACATGCACACCCACACGCACACACACACAATTGTTGAGAACTGGGAGCTGAGGCTGCCATCCAGGACCTGGCTGGGCTCCCTGACACTTTCGTGGCCCAAGGGAGAAAGATAAGAGGCAGCAGGGGTGGGAGGAGAGCACGCAGAGGGCAAAGGACAATGGTAGCACCTCCGGAGAGGGGTGGGGAGAAACAGAAACGGGCAGCACCAAGCACTAGGCAGACCACCCACATCCTCAGAGCATCCCCAGGGCCTGCAGCCCACACTCATCCTTCAGAGCAGAGACCACCCTATCAGACACTCGGACAGGCATGTGGAGGACACGTGCCTCTCCTGCCTCCACCAGGGTAGGCCACTCCTCTTGTCTCAGAGTTCAAACTTCCTCTTCCATCCCTCTTTCCCACTGTTAAGGAGTAAGTGCTTATCTTTCTTAATCTGCTAAGTCCACACCCCTCCTCTAGCTCCCCCTCACTAATAGGCCGAGGAGTATGGGGAATTGGAAATCCCAGATCCAGGCAGCCCTCTTCCCCCATCCTGTCTCTATCCACCTGTGCCTGATGAGAAGCGATTACAATGGCCGTTCACCCAAATAACCTCTCTTAGGCACATCCTTTCCCTCTTTATGAGATATAGGAAAAGAACCAACTTTGGAAGCCAGATCCCTGAAGGAAGAGGCCTGGCAGCCCACATCCCAAGTCTTGCTCCACAGTGATTCAATGGCAGCTCCTAGAACCAGGCTCTTTAGAATAGAGTGCCCCAGTTTCTTCTTCTGACAAGATGGCACACTGTGGTCTTATGAAGGCTCGTAAAGAACCATGTCTGTGTAAGCCCCGGATTGTCTATGCTCACAGATAAGAGGGTTAAGAGCTTCGAAGAACTAGAAGAGGTAAAGGTACATTTAGAAGCACGATGGGCCACACACACTCGTTACATGCATGCACATTTGCACATGATGTCAAAGGCCCTCATTTTTTTTTTTTTTTTTTTTTTTTGAGATGGAGTTTCGCTCTTGTTACCCAGGCTGGAGTGCAATGGCGCGATCTCAGCTCACCGCAACCTCCACCTCCTGGGTTCAAGCAATTCTCCTGCCTCAGCCTCCAGAGTAGCTGGGACTACAGGCAGGCGCCACCATGCCCAGCTAATTTATTTATATTTTTAGTAGAGATGGAGTTTTACCTTGTTTACCAGGATGGTCTCGATCTCTTGACCTCGTGATCCACCCACCTCGGCCTCCCAAAGTGCTGGGATTATAGGCGTGAGCCACCGCGCCCGGCCAAGGCCCTCATTTTGCCCTGTCCTGGACTCTACTGGGAAAGATTCCCAGCTGGTTTCAGTTAGAAGACAAGCCCTCCTACACTGTCATATGTCATTTTCCATAAATCAAATTAAAATTATTCCACTGGGGCTTCAAGGCTGCCCTTACTCTGGCTAGGCCATCTCCCCGATCCCCTCTGACCTTCTGGCAGAAGCAGAGATCAATGTGCTGCTCCTGCCACCTCCATGAATCCCTTCTCCCTGCCCTCTCTGGCATGCACATGCCCATGTCCACGTCTTTGGTCTGTCCATGATTCCTTCTCCACTGACTGTTCAAACCCAACCATCAACCTTGCTGACCCGAAGCCCCTCCTAGGCCAAAAAGCCTCCCACTCCTCTTCCCAACTCCCCACAGGACTAGCACTGTCTGTACCTAGAGTGTAGCCTGTAAGTTTGGTATTCCAGAGTAAATGGCAAACTCCCTACAGGACATGACCGCACACTGCACTTAACGGATGGATGGAAACATCAGGAAAACCCTGGGGTGATGTGTCAGGAAGATAAAAACCTTCTAGCTCAAAGCTTTGGCCATCACTCTGCTGGTAACTCTCCCTGAGTCTTCATAAAACTATCCCCTCATGTGTAGACAGCACCTTAAAATTCATATGGGAAACTCTCGGGAAGTCTCCTATATAGCACCTGAGATGCTGTGGTGCCACCTTATCCCCCAGAAGTAGATCAGATCAACCGAATGGGGCTATGGATTTTAGGCCAGTTGCACCATAGCCAAGTGCTCTTTCTCAGAGCTCAGCCATATCACATAGCCACTGTGAAGGAGGAGGCCACGGACCCCCTGTGACCACCCCCTATTAAACACCCTTTGGGCTTATAGATCATATGGATTAGGGAGAAATTTATCTACCCACATCCTGCAGCTGTAAAATAAGATCATGACTGCATGCTACCATAGAGTCCTTCTGCCCAAGCAAAACAGTGAAAGGACTCCTAACCTCATTCCTCCCGCTGCTCAACCCACCATGCCCACAGAACCTCAGCTGCAGTCAGTGGGGAAAGTCCTCAGCCATTTTCCCCCACTGCCAGGTGAGCTGAGCCACCCTGAGGCCCTGAGAGCCAGCCTGTCTCACCTGAGAGCAGAGGGCTGGAAACTGTGTGGGCAAAAACTGACATTGCAAAGAATAGTGTCTTTATATACCCACAGCATAACAATGGCTGACATTTATTCCCTTACTGTGCGCTGAACACTATTCTAAATGCCATACATATACAAACACATTTTCTCTTCACAATGATCCCATGAGGTAGGTACTGTCAGCACCCATTTCTGCAGATGAGAAAACAGGCACAGAGAGGTTAAATTACTTGTCCAGTATCACACAGCAAATAAGTAGCAGGGCCAGGATTCAAACCCAGGCAGTTCGATTTGGAGCCCAGACACTTAGAAGGGCACTGTACTATCTCCTCAGTCTCTTGATGGATCACGGTTTGTTTTATTGGGATGAAAAGAGCCAAAGAGTGGTCTTGATGAACAAGAAAAGGTAGCCCCAATTTATCTGATTCAAAATTACAATTTCCCTACTGGCTCCCGCAAGAATCCTTTGCAAATTGCAATAAAAACCAACATTCTTTCCTCTCTCCTTTCATTCCTCTATTCCTTCCCTGCCTCCCTCCCTCTTTCCTTTCTGATGTCCATCCTTTTGACTAGATTGGACAAGGGGTTTTCAGACGCCTGGGATTCAGAGCAAAGGTGCCTCATCAGGCCTCACCAGTCTCTGCGCGGAGAAAGAGGCCCTAAGAAAATGAGCAGCCCCTCTCCCTCTGAAGCAATGACCCACCTGCCCTTTTCTCTGAGCTTGTGCAAGATTTTATTGGACCAGGAGAGCATCATTGATTTTTATAAGACATTGAACATGACTGGGATAGATGGTAAAGATGAAGCTGGATGATTCGGACCGCAATACTTTAGTATGTACTGGCAGGAGTGCTGGCCTCCCCGGCCACCTTCAGCGAGGGATGTAGCAGTCATAACGGGGTCTTTTCTTTCTCCACTGGAGGGGGCGTTATCCTCCATAGGTTCTCTCCATCAGGACCCAGGGCGATATATTTCTCACTGTCAAAACTAGGAAGGGCCATACCTCTCTACAAAAATTAGGAAGGACCAAATTAGTAGGCTTTCAGGTCATGATAGAGAGATTTTCAGGGGCTAATCTCATCTTTAATTTTATTATAAATTTTACGTTTTGTGTTCCTCTGACATAATTTAGTTTATCTTTCTGTTTCATTGCTATTGTAAGTAGCATAGAAATATTTACTGAGTGACATGCAGAGGTTGTCAACATAAATAAATATGTATGTATTAAAGCATTTTTCAAGCATCTAACTATTGCTGTGGATTAAATGATTTATGCAGAGTCACAATCAGTGAAAGGAGTGAAGCCAGGTCAATGCACAGGTCACCCACCCTATTACACAGCTTCTAATACCTGCCTCTGTGCACAGTCAGTGCACACTTGCTTCTGCTAATTTCACAAGAGTCCCTTGACCCCATGTCAGTCTAGTCCCTTTAAGCTGAAACACATTTCTCAGCCACAACTCTGGGAATCTCCCAAACTGAAGAACTTATTCCTGAATGTCGTCTTCCAGAAGACAAGATAAAAAGAAAATGTACATGTGCAAGTGTGTGTTTGTGTACACATTCCTGTGTATGTTAACGCAATGTCCTTCAAATGACTTCTCTATTGATGTCTCTGTTTACTTTGATCAATTCCACTTGCCCCACTCATGCCCATTTCTGTCTACTTTTCTTGCCTGTGTTCTCCCTTTCCTTGAAAAGCAGCAGCAATGAGCACTAGAGGAAGATCAGGTCTAACAGGAAACAAACGAGCAGTACTGTACAGCCACTACTGGAGAGAAAAGAGGGAGGAGAGCAAAAACCCAGTATTACAGGCAAAGGAAAATCGTTCTCTTTGGTAGCGGAGTTAAGGAAGGAGGAGGAGCTGTGCAATGGTGTGATGGGGAGAGGTGTTTTATTAACAGGATATCCCAATATGCATTGAGGTGCCTTGTCTGCCGGTTAGCCTAGCTGCTCCCTGGACCCAAGGAAACCTGACATGATACATGTCCCCACAGTCCTTCAGGCTGTCCTTCCCCCGTGCTGGGGAGAAGCAGCCCCAGGCTTTGCAGGTCAAAATTGGTAAACAGAGAGCTCAGTCTTGGCCTCATTTCTTATTTTGCCCCTAGATGCTCCCAGCTCTTGATGCATCGTGGGGACCATACAGGGGACAGGCTGCATCCCTCTGGCCACTGGCAGCCTTCTCCTCTCCAATCAGGCTGATAAGAGAGCTAATTGTAAGAATCGCTCACAGGTGCCTTGGCCGGCACTCCTGCCAGCCTCATGGATGCAATAATGGGTCTTTGTGCAGTGTGAGCCATTACTAACAAGGGTAACTAAATCATTCATTTCATTAGCAACGGGGTTTGGCAGATAATTGTGCAAGAGGCAATTATCAGCGATGCATGTTCCAGGAAGGAGTGTGGTTCACTGATTTTCAACAGAGCTGCCAGTAGAAATATGAGACAAGGTTTAAACCACCACTGGGCCCTCACCCCCAGGATAGCCACTTTTTAAAGCCTGTGGCTTTATGGCTTTATGGTCAGAACTGAAGCCAGGCAGAGAGAGAGAGAGAATGAATTTGCTTCTTGCACAAAGATGCCCTAGGTGACCTTGACTTATCTCCTATGTAATAGAATGAGGCTCCAAATTTCATCATTCTCCATCTCTGCCTCACCACAGTTCTGGTCTTCATTAGCCCACCACAGTAGTCTTCCTAAAACACGAATTTTTGCCATGTTAGAAGATGGAAAAAACTCATCTATGGGTTTCAAGTTCAGCTCAGACTAGTACCAAGATCCTTCTGAAAGAATCAGCAGATGCAAAGGTAAACAAAAGGTGCTGTATGCATACAATGGACTACTACTCAGTTGTAGAAAAGAGTGAAGTACTGATAGAGACTCCAACATGGATGAACTGTAAGAAGTTAAATGAAAGAAGCCACACACACAAGACAGCATATTGCATGACTCCATGTGTGAGAAATGTCCAGAATAGGAAAATCTATAGACACAAAAAGATGAGTGGTTGTCAGTGCCCCAGGGCAGAAGGGAGGGAATTAGGAGTGATTGCCAATGGGCGTGAGGTTTTTTTTTTGAGGTGATAAAAATGTTCTGGAATTAGATAATGATGATAGTCACATAATTCTGTTAATATACTAAAACCAATGAATTGTACAATTTAAACAGGTGGATTTTACAGTATGTGAATTCAAAAAACAATCTTTTCTGAACTCAAGGCAGAGGGTCAGGTGGCATCTGCCAAGTGCTGGACTTGTGGGGACAGGGACAGTTTTCGCTGGTACTGGGCTGTTGGCACAGCCCTGGAACAGGACTAAACAGCCTCCACTGAGGTTCACGTCATGTTCCCTTCAAGGAGTTCTTTGAGCCCATTCACAAAACCAGTGCACGATGCAAGTTAGGATAACAAAAAAGCACCCGTTCTTTCTAGCAATTCTCCTAATGGTTAGATGATCAAATCAGCTCCAAATTGTGAACAACCCTTCCCTCCATGCCTGTTCTGCTTTGCAAAGGAAGGTTCTGAAGCATTCCAGAGCATTGCAGTGTGGAGTGGCAGCTTTTCTCCAAGAGCAGGACCTCAGACATGTGCCCCATGAGATATTTGTTCATTTATGACCAACACTCACTCCCTCATTTCCAAATCCTGTCCTCCCACCTGACTAATCACTTGTCCAGGACTAAGATTTTTTTCAAGCATGAATGCCTATGCTCAACTTTGTAAATTTTATAGTATTGCATAAATGTTATTTGGTATTTCTGAAACTCTGCTATTACTATTCTCAAAATATATTGAATGCAAGAATAAAGACATACACCATTAGGGCCTGTTGCTTTGAGTTGCAAGGAAGAGACATTTACAAAGGAGTAAAACATGCTTTAGCAACTCCTGTGAGTAATCATAGATATATTTGCTATATCATTGGTCATATTTCTCCAGTCATTTCCTGAGTGCCTCCCTGATTTGCTTCTCCATCTAGAAAGTAGGGGAAAACACCCACTGATAGAATTCGTTTTCTTTTCTTTCCTTTTTTTTTTTTTTTTTTTTTGAGACAGAGCCTCCCTGTGTCACCCTGGCTGGAGGTGCAGTCGCGTGATCTCAGTTCACTGCAGCCTTGACCTCCCAGGCTCAGGTGATCCTCCCACCTCAGCCTCCGGAGTAACTGGGATTTTTTTTTTTTTTTTTTTTTTTTGTGTGTGGAAACAGAGTTTTTCCCTGTTGCTCAGGCTGGTCTTGAACTACATTCAAACAATGTGCTGGACTCTGTATCCCAAAGTGCTGGGATTGCAGGTGTGAGCAGACACTGCGCCTGGCCAGCAGAATTCTTAAGGGATCTTACTTCCTTATTCCATTACTGCCTTTTCAAAGTCAAGAAATAGTTCTGATTATTATTGTCTTCTCTTCCCTATTTATTTTATTTATTCTTAAGTTTACTATTTACGGAACTGAATTGGGAAGGGAAGGAAAATCATCAATAAAGCCAATTTCCTATTTCTGAATATTTGACAAGACCAGTCTGGGAAAGGAAGAAGTTCAGCATCATGGGGCAAAGTTTGGGCTTGTCTGTGGAGTTGGGGGTCCCTGCAGCATCAACTGGTGGGAAGGAAACTGGGACAGGGATAGGAAAGAAGGATGGGCTGGAGCAGTGGGGCTCCTGGGCTCTGGCACCAGTTTGGCCTCTCACAGCACAACAAGGAAGATCATTTTTCTGCGCCTCAGTGTCTTTACCTGTGAAATGAAGTATCTAGAACAGGGTCCTGGTCTAGGTTCTCTAGGCTGCATGACCTCCAGGCCGTTACTGTATCATTTCATCACAATAACATTGTTTACTCAATATCTACCACCCAAAAGTTGGGCTTTTCAGAGCCACTGTGAATGGTAAGCAAAGCAGTTAATTACCAGTAAGTACACTCTCTCTGGAGTTAGCACAGGGCTTAACGCTGAGATTTGTTGGGGAACTATGAGGGAGGTCAAATGATCTCATCTTCATTGAGTTCCTCTCTGAGTAGCTCCCAGCTCCCAGTTGCTCTGACGCATTCGCCCTGACACAGGTCTGTTGGCCATTTGCATAGAGGGCAGGGTGGATGGGGATAGGATGCCAAGGCAGGTGGATGTGGACTGGGGCTGCCAGGGCTTGGTCAGACTGCCAGGGGTGAAGCCAGAAAACCCAAGTCCACAGAGGTCAGGTGTTCAAGGTGGAATAATGTCACAGGATCCTTGCAAGCGAGGTCTGCATCTTCATTCTCTTGTGTTTAATGCCAGGGCTGGGCTAGGAAGAGAGGGTCTGCCCTTTAGCACTGCTGCTGAGGGCACAGACCAGAGCATCCAGTCAGAAAAGCTCCCTGGCACTACAGATGTTCACATCTGTGACCCACATCCTCAGCACACCCATTCTGCTCCTGCTCACAGAACCCAGATAAATTCTCTCAAGGTCTGCCGAGGATGTTCCTAGCAGTGACATTTGTGGGATAGGGAGGGGAGGCTCTGCAGTGGGAGAATGGTGAGGTAACATGGCAGAATGGAGAACAGCATTGGCGGGGGGCACACCATGAAGCAGCAAACTAGGAGAACACGGAGTGATGTAGATGGGCCTAAAATCCACATTTGGAAAGGGAAAGGTTAAAAAAAAAGTTAAATTGATAGCTTTATCAATTTAACTTTAGCATAACTTTAGTAATTGATTATGCCATATATGAAAATTAAACATGCATGCATACAAAGCATAATACACAGTTTGAAGAATGCATACAAATAAAAAGATACATATTAAGTACAGCAGAATGTTCACCTATGGAGTGAGGCATGGAAATGAGAATCAGAGAATACATCATGCATGCACGTATACATAGTTACACACATGATACAATACAAGGTGAGTTTAGTAACTTGAGGATGTGACTAAACCCAAATCTCTTCACTGGAGATAAAAATACAGAGAACACTAGACTTGATGGCTGAAAATTATTTTTTGGAGTATATGTCTAGAGTCAAATAACCTGAACATCTAATGTGCTCACCATCACAAAGTCCCAGGGCCAATGTGTATCACCCCTATGATGCTGCCTTTCTCCACTCATAACATATAGGGAAGGAGAAATACAAGAGGAGTTTTGTGAAGTCCCTTTTGTGTGCAGCCTTCCTGCCGGGAGGGCTCCCATTTAGAGTGGTAAAGTGGTGAACTACTGAGGCAGTGTCTCCCTGCAACTGGGCGGGGGATGTGTTTGACCAGTTCTTAGAGCCTGTACTCATGGCCAAGAAAGACTCCTCTGACCTCTTGTTTTATTATTCCTTGTTAAACCAGATTATGGGAAAACTGAGATTTCCTAATTGAAAGTAATTTTTTGGTAAGATAACAGCAGCAAAATTCATCCTGACTCCCAGAGCTACAAGGACACAATCACACTGCTTTACAAAGGGCTCCTCACATCAGCCTTCTGGCTGGCCACCATAGTCTGTCACCCCAGAGTCCCCCAGTGGACACGCTTCCCAGTATTTATACCCTCATATGGTTCTGGCCCACATTGGCTATGGTAGACATGTGACTTCCTTCCTTCAGTAAATGTGACATTAGCAAGCATAACGCAATCAGAGTTTTGATAAACACTTGCGTGTTGGGGCTTAGCCTCTTGAAGCCGAGAGCCATCCTATTAAAAGTTCAGTTACCCTGCTTGATGCTAGCCCCCAGCTGGTCCAGTTAACCCAGCAGAGATGCAAGACATGGGAGTGAAGAAACTGTTCTGGCCATCCAAGCCCTAACAGAAATCCAGCAGCAGAAAACCTGCCCTGTCCATTCCAGTCAACACACAGAAATCATGAGAAATAAGACACTGTTGCTCTAAGTTGCCAAGTTTTGGGGCGGTTTGTTACACAGCAACAGAGAATGGAAACACTGGCATATGGTAAAACAGAATAAACTATATCAAATCATTTTTATGAGCCTATTTCCTTCTTTTTATAATAAAGCAAAAAGAGTCTGATCTTTTTTCCCCAGTGCCAGGTGAAAGGCATCTCAACATCCACTGCCGTGGTTCAGGTAGATGTTACGATCCTACATTTTGAGTCGGGGGGGACCACAGAGTCCATCACTGATTCACGTGGTCCTGGCACACTGTGAGAAGGGAATAGGCCAAACATGGAGCTTAAATGATATGCCCAAGGTCACTTGACTAGTAAATGGAGGAACAGGATCTCAAATCCAGTCTAACCCACTGTCTGTTTAGGGCTCCTCTTGTTACATTAGGCCATGTAATTGTTGGGGGCTATTTCAGGAAAGTACGGACATGAAAGATCATAGATTAAATGATTGGCTAGTGTTGTTAACTCCACACATGTGTCAGCAAATACAAACTAGAATGAAAATTCCATGAGGGGATAAACTTGCCTAGGTGTAATTTTTGTGGGAGAGGGGAGGCCTTATGAGCATTTTCCCAGCTTTTTCGAGGAATAATTGACAAATACAAATTGTATATATTTAAAGTATACAATGTGGTGTTTTGATACATGTATACATTGTGACATGACTGCCACAATGAAACTAATTAACATAGTCATCACCTCACATTGTTACTTTTGTGTGTGTGTGGTGAGAACATTCAAGATCTCCTTTCTTAGTAAATTTCAAGTATGCAAGTATTACTGCTATAGTAGTTATGCAACGCATAAGATCTCCAAAATTTATTAATCCTGCATAACTAAAACTAAAACATCATACCCATTAAAATATAATTCCTTATACCCTCCTTTCTTCAGCCCTTTAGCATTCTGTTTTCTGTCTCTATGAATTGGACTAGGCTAGGTACTTTATATAAGTAGAATCACACAGTATTTGTCTTTTTGTGACTGGCTTATTTCACTTAGCATAATGACCTCAAGTTTGATCCATGTTGTAGTATGTCCTTCCTTTTTAAGGCCGAGATATATTTCAGTGCCTGTGTGACTATACACACCTACAAAGGTTTGCCCTCACACACATACATATGCATACCATATTTCCTTTATCCATTCGTCTGCTGATGGATACTTAGGTTTCGTATATGAACTACTGTGAATAATGCAATGAACACGCAAATACAGATGTCTCTTTGACATACTGATTTCATTTCCTTTGGATATATACCCAGAAGAGGGACTTCTGGATTAGATGGTAGTCCTATTTTTAATTTGTGGAGAAACTTTCATATGGTCTTCCATAATGATTGTACTAATTTGCATTCTCACAACAGTGTATAAGGGTTTCCTTTTCCCCACATCTCAGCCAATACTTACCTTTTGTATTTTTTATCACAGCCATTCTAACAGGTATAAGGTAATATCCCACTGTGATTTTGATTTGCATTTCTCTCATGATAAGTGATAGTGAGCATTTTTTTTAATATCTCTTGGTCATTTGTATGTCTTCTTTTGAGAGGTATCTATTCAAGTACTTTGCCTATTTTTTTAATCAGGTAATTTGTTTTCTTGCTATTGAGTTGAGTTGTTACTTTTGGGGCTTTGGGGGTGGATTTTTTTGTTTTTTGATTTTTTTTTTTGAGACAGTCTCATTCTGTCACCCAGGCTGGAGTGCAGTGGTCTGATCTTGGCTCACTGCAGCCTCTGCCTCCCAGGCTCAAGTGATTCTCCAACTTCAGCCTCCCAAGTAGCTAGGACTACAGGCATGCATCACCATACCCAACTAATTTTTGTGTTTTTTGTAGAGATGGGTTTTCACCATGTTGCCCAGTGTGATCTCAGACACATGGACTCAAGGGATCCACCCTCCTCAGCCTCCCAAAATATTGAGTGTATAGGCATGAGCCACTGCACCTGGGCTTAAGTTAAGTTTCTTATATAGCTTGAATGTTAACTTCTTATCAGATCAGGTTTGAAAATATTTTCTCACACTTTATAGGTGTCTCTTTCAATCTGTCAATTATTTCTTTGATATACAGAAGCTTTTTTTTTTTTTTTGAGATGGAGTTTTGCTCTTGTCAGCCAGGCTGAGGTGCAATGGCGTGATCTTGGCTTACTGTAACCATTGCCTCCTTGGTTCAAGCAATTCTCCTGCCTCAGCCTCTCAAGTATCTGGGATTACAGGCACCTGACACTACGCTCAGCTAATTTTTGTATTTTTAACAGAGATGGGATTTCACCATGTTGGCCAAGATGGTCTCAAACTCCTAACCTCAGGTGATCCACCTGCCTCAGCCTCCCAAAGTGGTAGGATTACAGGCATGAGCCACATCCAGCCCAGAAGCTTTTCAGTTTTATGCAATTTCATTTATTTTTGCTTTTGTTACCTGTGCTTTTCTGGTCATATCCAAAAAATAGTTGCCCAGATGAATGTCAAGCTTTCTATGTTTTCTTCTAGTAGTTTCACATCTTACTTTTATGTTTTTAATGCATTTTGAGTTGATTTTTGTATATGCTATGAGATAATGGTTCAATTTTATTCTTCTGCATGTGAATATCTGGTTTTTCTAACACTCTCTCCTTTTTTTTTCCAATAGAAAAGACCATCTTTTCCCCCTTGTGTATTCTTGGCAACTTTGTCAAAGAGCAATTGACTGAAAATGGGTGGATTTACCTCTGGGTTCTCTATTCTGTTCCATTGGTCTATATGTCTATTTTCATGCCAATATTATACTGTCTTGATTGCTATTACTTTTCAGAATATTTTGAAATCAGGTATTGTGATGTCTCCACGTGTCCTGCATAATGCTCTGTGTGCGCACAATTGTGCTGCTGTTGGATGGAATGTTCTGTACATGCCTGTCAGGTCTATTTGGGCTATAGTGTTGTCCAAGTCCACTGTTTCCTACTGGCTTTCAGTCTGGAAGATCTATCCACTGTTGAAAGTGAAATATGGAAGTCTCCCACTATTATTGTATTTCAGTCTATTTCTCCCTTTAATTTTAAAAATATTTTCTTTATATACTTAGGTGCTCCGATGTTGGGTGCATATATATTTATTATTGTTATATGCTTTTAATGAGTTTATTCCTTTATCATTATGTATAGCATAAAACTTTTTTGTTTCTTGTGACAGTTTTTGACTTAAAGTCTAGTTTATCTGATTTTAGTAGGCCCATCCCTGCTCCCCTTTTTGGTTACCATTTGCATGGAATACCTTTTTCCATCTCTTCACTTTCAACCTATGTGTATCCTTAAAGCTGAAGTGACTCTCTTGTAAGTAGTATATAGTTGGATCTCTTTTTTTTTCCAAATACACTTAACCACTCTATTGTTAAATTAAATTTGGTCTGAGAATGTATCTGTACTTTTTTTTTTTTTTTTTTTTTGAGATGGAGTTTCGCTCTTGTTACCCAGGCTGGAGTGCAATGGCGCAATCTCGGCTCACCGCAACCTCCGCCTCCTGGGTTCAGGCAATTCTCCTGCCTCAGGCTCCTGAGTAGCTGGGATTACAGGTATGCGCCACTGTGCCCAGCTAATTTTTTTGTATTTTTAGCAGAGACGGGGTTTCACCATGTTGACCAGGATGGTCTCGATCTCTTGACCTCGTGATCCACCCGCCTCGGCCTCCCAAAGTGCTGAGATTACAGGCGTGAGCCACCATGCCCAGCCTGTATCTGTACTTTAAGTCCCTCTTTAACTAATTTCAGCCTAACTTAGTATAGAAACTAACCTAAAGCCTAACTTAGGAGTATAATTTTATAACAGATAACTGAGTCCCAGCCAATCTCAGCAGCTGAGCTTCAGTCACTTGTAGGAAGCCAACTGATAAGAGCATGTTTAAATAAGACAAATGAAACCATAACCCCTCAAGTTGTCTCTGCACCTCCCTTCCATTTTCTGTTCATAAATGCTACCTTACCATGTTGCAGCCTAGAATTCTCTGAACCTGTTTTGTCTGGGAGCTGACCTATTCATGATTATTTTTTGTTCTTTGCTCAATTACACTCTATTACATTTAGTTTGTTTAATGTTTTTCTGTTAACATTATCAGACTTCAGGATCCTGCATTCATAAGGGTCAGCCTGGCACTAGGGTCCACAGTGAAATTGGTGGTCACTTCACTCTCCTTCCTCCATGTAGAAGATTTCTCTCTGTGATGTCCTGCATAGGCTTGGGGATGTGAGGATACAGAGAATATAAAGCTGCCCTTCCTGCTGCCTTCAATGTGCCTTTTCTAATCAGGTTCTATAATCTATCACCCAGATTCCTTAGCTCTTGTGAAGGTATTTTCATGCACAGATGGCTGTTCAAATTCATGTTTCAGTGAAGGGACGAGTGTTGAAAAGTCCTTTTCTGCCATCTTGCCAATGACGTCACTCCCTCATTGCCTGTTTTGATCACTGTCTTGATCTACTTCCTAGAGCCGCGCCCACACATAGCAGACACTCCATAAATATTTGTTGAATGAATGAATGAATGAATGAAGAAATAAACAGGTGAGTGAAACCCTCTGTCCAGGCCTGGAATGTGCCTGGTAATAACCTCTGTGTGTTGGCCTTGCTTGGGTTTGTGCTGCCTGGCGCTGCTAGGTTTCCAGGTGACCAAATACACACCATCACTCAAAGGCAATTGAATCTGGCTGGCAAGCCTGGCCCCAAGTGGCCGATGCCTTTCCCTCTCTCACCACTAGAGGACAGAGGCGACCCATGGATTCAGCCAGCACCAGTCAGTTCTGCCACTTGGGCTCCAAAGGCACCTTGGTCTTCCTGCTGAATAGAAACTAACTGGCTGTGTCATGATACCTCTAACTCAGAGGTCACCACAGAGGTACCAAGTAGAGAAAAGGCATAAAAATGCAAATTCTGTATCCTCACCCTGGGTGTGAAGATTGAAACAGGAGTTGGCCTCCCTTCCTTGGCTGCCCCTACAGTGGTGATGCCCAAACTAAGGGCTCCCAGCCCTCTCCGTGTTCTGATCCAATGTTGCCTTTTGGAGAGGCAGGCTTGCACCTCGCTCCTCAAAATGAAGAAGGCAAATGTCCTTAACCTGAAAACTGCCTGAGGAAACAGACTTGAAGAGTTGAAACCGAAGAGGAGGGCCTCAGTGCATGCCCAGGAGTGTATGTGAGGTACAGGTTAGTCCAGCCACCCCCCATCCTGGATCCTGGGTGCTTGTCTATATGTCTCTGCTCAGTTGATCCTCCAGGTACTTCTGCAAAGTGAGTATGTTAATACGTTAACTTGCAATGAGTGGTGAACTTGCCCACAGTTACATGTTAACTTGTAATGGGTGGTAAATTTGCCCACAGTTACATAGCTGATGTGTGGCCAAACCAGGGCTCTGGCACAGGATGGACTGGCTTCCTAGTTCCTGAAGATCCCCCCATGGTACCACCAATTACAAGGACACCAGAATTTTGAAAAATGAGCAAACACTGGCAGTGTGGAAAAGGCAGTGAAACTCCAGGATGGATCGACACAGGTAAAGAACTTTGTGGACTATCAAAGCTTCTCATTGCATTCTTGCAACAAATCTACAAAGAGCGGTGGCTTATTCGCCATTCCAGAGCCAAGGAAACCAGAATGGGCCAGATGAAGTGTCTGTGCCATGCTGAGCACAGGCAACTGCTTCCCATGACCTGAAGGTAAGTGGAGGGGCCACACTGTTCATCCACCTCCTGATTCCCCTAAAGACCAACACATGTTCAGGTTCTTCTATTTCTCTGTTACTTCTGTTGCTTTAGCTCCTGCCCTGTAGAGGGGATGGCCGTGATCTCTGCTACCCTTCATCCAGCCCTTCAAAGTGCCCATTAGCCTGTTTCTCTTAGGCCTGATGTGAAAAGATCTGAGGTTTAAAGAAAACAAGACTGTAACCCTTAAATAATGTACATACTCTGCTTCTCTTTTTCAAAGATTTTAGCAAGAATGGCATGAGTTTCCATGGGACAAATCTCAAGCCTTTTTTTGTTTTCTCCTCAACCCCTACCTCATTTCAATTCAAGGCAACGGAAATGGACTCAGCTAGGCACCAGCACTGTTCTAGGCCCTACCAGGGAGCTGCGAGGAGGGCGTCCCTGAACCTGGACAGCTTGGCACCCGATGATGGGAAGAGCAGACATGCACAGAATGCAGATGCTGGGTACTAACGCTGCTTGCATTGGGGTGTGCTTCCTTCACTTGGGAGCTTTGAGATGACCTCAATATTAGGATGAGGCTCTACAAGGCAAAGGCTCCCAGACCCACCGCGGGCTCCTTCGAAGGCAGAGTCACAGGGCACCTGCAGCTACAGAGTTCTCCCTTCTCTGCTGCTGCCTCTGGTGCAAGGAGCCAGGTTTGTTTCCAGAGACACAGTGACGATGGGGCTCCATGTCTCTGAACTGCCCATCCTCTCTAGGGGCCAACGCTGGGCAGAGCAAGTTTGCAGCAGGCCCGTATCCTCCTGACCAGCTGAAGGATAGTCTTCACTCTCCCTGAGAAGACAGCATCCCATTTCTTTATCTGAGCTGTCTGCTCTGAACTGGGCTCAAGCCACCGTAGTTGCTTTTCCTGCTGCCATTGCAGGAAACATTTTGTAGGTGGGTGCTTCTTTCTCTAAGGCACTCGAAGTCCTCGAAACCTTCTGCTGTTCACAACTGTGAGTAGGTCACAGCACTATTCTCCCTAATTAACTAGGGCAGAGAAAGAAGGCCAAGAGGTTGCAGCTCTGTGTTTTGCCATGCACTATCAGCCAGATTGACAGGAGCACATGGGTACGCACCTCCCACCGCTGGGTCTCATTCATGCGCTGGCAATACACAGAGGCCTCCTGCTGTGACCAAGTGCATTTTCAGCATGGGGAAAATGGCTAGCATATAGTAGGTGCTCAAAAAATGTTGCCAGATGAAGGAACTGATGGCATGCTTGCTCAGTTTTGACAAAATAGCTCTTCAGAGCCTCCAGATATGCAGGTCACTCTTGCTCCAGAGCGTGGCAGTGCTGTGATCCTTTCTCTTGCCTCTACAAGGGGAGCCAGAGGACTTTCTGACCCGGATAGAGGCGGCCACAGCCCCTGCTGAGGGGAAGAGGGAAGAGCATGCAAATGCAAAGAGGACTGCAGAGCCTGCTGCAGCTGTAACCATCCGCTCAGAGTGGGAAGTCCAGGCCACTCCAGGGCAGCAGCTTGTCCTCCTCTGCCCTCAGACGCTGTGGTCATTGAATGGGTCGGGATCTTCTCCCCGGGTTGGAGGGAGGAATCAAGGTGACCCCTCAAAGCCTCTTTCAATATGTGAATTGGAGAGTTAAGTTCCAAGCGGCTTCTGCTGGGGCTGCCAGTAGGAGAAAACGGAGGGATCTAGACACAGATAAAAAGCGTTCTGCTTCCTCTGTGCCTTGGACATCCAGACCACCACCAGGACTCTGTCCTAGGACAGCAAAGTGGACCCTGAAATTCCCTGAGCATCCTTACCAGAGAGGTGAAGGGGGCACACAGCAGAACCATGGAGCCCCTAGACAGAAGGCACACCAATGGTGCCCCTGGCTGCGATGTGCACGACAAGCTGTGTGGAGCCCTTCACCAATACTGCCACCTGGGAGCTGCATTCTAGAAGGGCAGGTTCTAGAGGGAAGCATGCTTTGCCTAGCCACAGATCTACCAGGATGCGTGGAGGTTGGGAGAAGGTTACTAGCTCTTCATTCTCCTCATTCCCAAGTCAGAGTGGAAGATGGTCTGCTGAGTAAACCGGGCCAATCCACAGGGTAAAGACTGGCCCAGCTTCACGGAGAGAAGGAAGTCATGGTCCTCTATAGGGCTGTATCACAAGTTAGCCATGTGACCTGAGCAAACCACTTTTCAGAAGCCTCATCAATGGCATCAGGAAATGTGTATGTACCAGCCTGCTCCGGTAATTCCATAATATTCAGTATGGCATGCAACCCATCCACAAAGACCCCTCCTATGACAGGCAGCCACTTTGGAAATTTGAAACTCATCGGCACTAGAAAAAATGCATTTTGAATGAGACCAAGAGAAGAATGACCCATTAGTTATTAAAAATAAAGTGATTCTCATCCTCAGGGATTTTTTAGATTCATCATTCATGGCAAGCATCACCCAAGGGCTGGTTCTCTCTCTTCCCTGTCTCAATTGTGTAACCTCATAATTTTAGAACGTTTAGGCTAGAGGAGACCTCGTTCAAGCTCTCCTGTTCAGCGCATGCTCAGAGAGGGTAGGCACCAGGTCTAAGGTCACACAGTCACTTAGTGGTCCAGCGGAGACCAGAGCCTAATCCTGTAGTGCACAATTCTGATTTCTCACAGTTCTACTTCGTCTTTTTCTACCTCCCTGTGCCACCACTCATACTTTCTAACCTCCACTGAAATGGCCTTTCCTCTGCCTTTCAAAAAGCCTGGGAATGGAAAAAAGAGGCAGACACATGAAAAGATGGAGAAGGGAGTCAAATTCACATTTCACATGAGAAAATGTGCCATTTCATTTCAGATCACAGTCCTTGAAAGGTGGAAACTGCGTTTTCACTGTCTACCCTGCAGTGACTGCACCGTAGAAGTGAGCGTGAATGCTTGTCAGGCCATCGGTTGGCATTTTCCCCACATCACATGTATGCACAGGTACATACGTATGAGGCACACGGCCAGGGAGGCCACCTGTGTTCCTTCCCCAGAAAGAGACCTTCAGATACCGTCTGTGTAAGCAAAGGGTATGTGGTGATTACAGAAAGGGATGAGCTGGACTTCCGAGAGCATTTAGTAAGACTCCATCACAAACAGATTTTAGGAGAATGAAGCCCAGAGAAGTGAAGACACTGTCTAAAGTCACAGAGAAAGTTAGTTCCTATCCGAGGACTAGAACTCAGCTTTTCAGACTTCAAGTCCTGTGGTTGGGTGGCAAAGGAAAAGTAGGAATAGTTAATGGGGACAGAAAATAGAAAGAACAAATAAGATCTAGTATTTGATACCACAACAGAGTGATAATAGTCAATATTGATTCAATTGTACATTTAAAAATAACTAAAAGAGTATAATTAGATTGTTTGTAACACAAAGGATAAATGCTTGAGGTGATGGATACCCCGTTTTACCCTGGTGTGAACACTACGTGTTGTATGCCTACATCAATTGTACTCCATAAACATATACACCAACTACGCACACACAAAAATAAAAAATAAAATACAAACAAACCTATATGTGATACTGCACACACACACACACACACACACACACACACACACACACATATACACATGCATGCATAAAGGACCCCTATTCCAAGGGGAACAAAGACTCACAGCAGTCAGGCCCAGCGAGATGCACTCTCTGTAGTGGGAACTGAATGACCCTAAGGGAGGGCACCTGGCCAAAGGTAAGGCCACACCTGAAATCCATTAATTCAATCACGTATGGTGAGGCATGCCCAAGGCTTGCAAGATATCAATGTATTTAAAAGCGTCATCTTTACATTTGCAGAAGACTACTCAGTCTGGGGTCTATCACACAAGAAAGGGGGCAGAAGGAAGACAGAGAGAAGTCCCGAAGATCAATTTTGCTTCCTTCATAACTCCGCAGAGGACGGGAGACACAGCCTTCCCAATCCTACTCCTTCCTTCTAGAGCAACTGGAGAGACAGGGAAATTCCTGCCTTTAGAGATCTGCGGGAGGGAGCTAAGGGCAAGGAGATGCTGCTGCTGTGGCTGCTCCTTGGCATCTGTTTTCTGTTCACGAATAAACTTCTCTCGGTCCCCTGAGGAAGGGTGGATTGGGGGGAAGGACGCGGAGCCTCTCGGAATCTTTTGCATCCAGGGATGTGAGTGGGTTTTTATATTTAGCAGATGACTCACCTCCAAGCACATTAGTCACTACCTCCCAGCTCCATTCTGGCAGGCTGGGTGCTGGGGATCGCAGTGGGGTGAGATGAGACAGGAGATCGGGAGAAAGAGCAAGAGAGCCCAAGGGAGGCAAGAGACTGGGAGACTAATGTGAGAGGAAGTGAGATTAGCGCCCCGGAGTGGAAGGCTCGAGGAAAGAGGGCGGCCAAGTCATGCTCAGCAGAGACGTTCCAGTGAAGTTCTGGCTCAGCCTTGCCCCAAGCACCTCTCCGTGGGAGAGGGAGAGAAGAGAAGGGCAAGATCCAGAGTGCCCGGCTCAGCTGCCCACAAGCCCTCCACGAGTTACCTCTTGGCAATGAAGGCAGCTCACCAGCCTGGACCCCATCCATTGGCCAGCTCTGGCCATGACAGAATGCAAAGAGGACTGCAGGACGGCCAGGGTAGGGGTTTTCAGAGATTGCCACCAGAACATGCTGGGGCCAGGAGCCTGGGCAGCGCAGAAAAAGAGAGTGTCCATGAAAGATGCTCTGTGCCATGAGAGAGGAAGGACCGCAGAGGAAGGAGGAGCATATGGGGTCTAAGGCAGAGGCTCTCAGCTGTGGTCCCTGGGCCCCTGGGTCAGAAGACCCTGGAGCAATTGTGAGCAATGAGGACTCCAGTCCCATTCCAGGCCTGTGCCCTCCTCTGTGGGAATCCAAAGAACCTGCTCTTCACTAGGCCCCAGGGGGTCTCAGGAACACTGGGATGCAAAGCTGTTAGTTCCGGGGCAGGAAGGCTGCATCCCAGGGCTGCGATTCCTATGCGGTATGAGATAAAGGCCATGGGTACTCTTGATTTTGCCTGAGTTTATCATTCAAAAAATGAGATGCCCACTTCAAGGATTGTTCTAATATTTAAAACAAACAAACAGAAAAACAACAGGAAAGGGCTATAGAGTTGGCTTGCATTTTATACTTCTTAACTGGGTCAGCACTGCATCAGTTCTTAGTAGAGGAACGCTACCCCTGGCTGGATCCCACAGCTCCAGAAAGGACAAAGTTCACCCCGAAGCAAGCTCCCTTTCTTTCTCACTGACCTGCAAGGTGGGTACCATTACCCAGTGGTCGAGGAGAGGAGATGGAGGCCGACAAGTAAGTGACTTGTCCATGAGTCAATTGTCCATTGGCCAACACCAATAGCAGGACTTGAAGTCAGGCCCAGAGCCCATGGTTTGGTTTGGTTTTTTTCACTTCTCCAAACCGTCACTTCACTTTGTCACCAGGATCCTCTGGGTCACTTAACAGAACTACCAGCTTCTTGCCAATATAGTCAGGGTATTGGTTTCTCCCTCACACCCTTCCCCTCTTCCTCCTCCCTTCTCTCCACTGTGGCCCTAATTTTTAAAAGGCTGCATTTGGCTCTCCTTATGGAATTCTCCTCGCCTTGATTCTTGGTCCACTTCCTTCCATTCCAGCGCCCATGTCGTCCAAGGCTATATGAAGCTCCGCTTGGAGGATCCGGGCCCGTGCCTTCTCCACTGCCCCACTACACTGCTATGCCCAATCAGCCCACAGGTGCCCTAGTCTGTTTTCCCTGAAGCTCAGTAAGGGTTCTTGCTGACATTCTTGGCTTCCCTGGACTCTGGGCTCTCTGAGGACAGGGCTTGTGTCTTCCCATTTTTCTGCCTCCCTCATAACTTAGTGTAAAGCTTTATACTTGGAGAAATAGTCCTTGTTGGCAGATAGATTAACCATGAAAAGGAGCTTCCTGAAAGTGTCCAAGCCTAAGCCTGCACCTCTCACCTTGAGAAGCAGAAAGCTCCTTGACTTGCCTGCAAGTCTGCAAGTCTTTGCTGCCTCCTGCTCTCCGTAAAGGTGACTTGGTTGAGCAACTGGCCAGGCCAGAGACCTAGAATGACCTTCCCACCAACCACAAAGTCCTTGATTAAAACAGGCTTCCTTTTAATCCATCCCTGATCCCTGAACCCCCATCCCAGCGTGCACATCCTGCTGTTTCTGAGTATTCCACTAGCCCCTTTCCATCCTCTCCCACATCTGCTTCATGCTTATTTGCTTATCTTTCTTGAGGCTGCATTTGGCTGTCTGTATGGAATTCTCCTCCCCTTGATTCTTGGTTCATTTCCTTCCATTCTAGTGCCCATGTCGTCCAAGGCAATATGAAGCTTATGTTGGAGGACCCAGGTCCACGCCTTCTCCACTGCCCCATCACCCACTGTAACTGCCATGTCTGATCAGCCCACAGGTGCCTGAGTCTGTTTCCCCTGAAGCTTGGTTAGAGGTCTTGCTGACATTCTTGGCTTTCCTGGACTCTGGACTCTCTGAGGACAGGGCTTGTGTCTTCTCATTTGTGTCATCTTTCTTGAGATAAGCAAATAAATATGAAGCAGATGTGGAAGGGGATGGAAAGTGGCTAGCGGAGTCCTCAGAGAACCCATTTTCATATTCCTGATCTCTAGCTTCAGTTATTCTATCTAGAAAGTGGAGAAAATATGACCAACATCACATAAACAGTTGGGAGGATGGAATGAGATAGCCCCTACTGAAGGTGACTAACAAGGTGTTGGCTCATAAAACACATCCATAAAATGGTGGAACAAGCTAAATTAACGTTGTGCGAGTGTAAGCTATGCATGTATCAGAAAATGAAAGGGGTGCATTAAAAATAACAGCTCCCCACCATGTGCCAGACACAATGCTAGATGCTTTGGCCATGTCACCTTGTAACATTCACATCAATCCTGTCACAGAAGAACAAGTTGAAGCTCAGAGAGGTCAAGTTACATACCCAAAGTCACACAGCTAGCAAGTGGCCAATCCCTGCTTCAAAAGGACGCTTATCTTTCCCCAAAGTTGGGGCTCATTCCTTTAAGCAACAGTGCTTCAAACCATCTGGGAGATATAGAGAAGATAGGATTTTCTCAAATAGCGTTTTGAAGAAGGCTGTGGGAGGCTACAGGAGGGAAGGCAGACAGCAGAACTACAATGCAGCTTTGGACACTCTTTGAGAATGGGTGGCTTCACTGGAGAGAGGAGGCTGAGCTGTGCACCATTGTCACAAGCAAAGCAGAAGCCATGTCAAGGCTGAGTGTATCTGGTAGGTGATCAGAAGAGGACTCTAAAAGTAACAAGCACCAGTTGTGCCCAGGAAGGCCTGTGGGTGTCAGGGATTCCACTGGCCAGGAGCCTGGGCAGGGAGGGGTCCTAGGGGAAGCAAGAGTGGTGGCAGTGGTTCAGTTTGTACCATGTGCGCCTGTCAGTTCAGGTAGCAATTTAATGTCATGTGAAGTCCTTGGGACAAAGGCATCATGGCCCTTCTTTGCAACAAATACAAGTCTCTTGGATCCAAGATTCAAGAGAGAAAGAATAATCCCTCCTCCCCCACATCTCTCCCGACTTCCTTAAAAACTCCTTCCCCGGGTTTAAAAATTGTTACTGCTGGAAGACCTAGCACATCCAATTGGGATTTCTCCTACTAAAATTAATGTCATGAAACACACAAGGGGAGAACAGATTCCCAGCTAACTTCTGTCCTGGTCCATGGCCTCCTGGAGCTTGGCTGGCTGATCACCGGACACCGGTAGTTATTGTCTGGTAAGAACAGTGACTTTCTCATGAGGTCCCCTCCATTCCCCAATAGATTCTGGAGTCCTCAGAGGAGCTGGGGACACAGTGCTTCTCTGTGATCTCCAATGTGGCCAGCAGAGCACTTGGCATGTAATAGGCATTTAATTATATTTATTGAGAGTCTATTATGAGGATTGCCATTTAGTGTTTCTAGAAGCACTGGAAGACAGCGCAACACTTTCCTATCATTTATTGTTTGTTATTTACTAATTTGTGATCAATTAATAATTGAAAATCCAATGGTGAAAGCAGAACATCCCAGGGAGACTGGGAGCTGGGGATTTCTTAGTCTTCTGTCTTCCATGTTTTGTCCCTAATATGACTTATTAGCGGAAGATGCCAGAGCCTGCTTTCAGGATACTCTCAATAAGAGAAAAGGAAGGAAAGGAATTTAAGCAGCCTCAGTTTTTTCTATATTAAGTGGACTCTTTGAGGTTTTGGTTGTACATTGTGGCTTGGCAAATACAAAGCCAATCGAGTACCATTCGGCTCTTGGAAATGTGGTAGGGCTACAATTCTTGGGAGCCACTGTCCTTCCTATTGCAAAGACTCTTCCACCCTCATCTGATCTTCCCCTCCCAGGATTTGTCTGAAAGTAAAAAAAAGGAGATGTACTTGCCTGAGGTTGAGAAGGTAGCTTCCCAATGACACGTTCTGCCAACACCTTCCTTCCTTCCTTCTTTATTTATTTATTTCTTTTCTGAGATGGAATCTTACTCTGTTGCCCAAGCTGGAGTGTGGTGGCATGATCTCGGCTCGCTACAAACTTCACCTCCCAGGTTCAAGTAATTTTTCTGCCTCAGCCTCCCAAGTAGCTGGAATTACAGGTGCCAGCCACCACACCTGGGAATTTTTTTGTATTTTTAGTAGAGACAGGGTTTTGGCATATTGGTCAGGCTGGTTAAGTTTGCATCTAGCTATCTTTGAGGCCAAGTACTGCAATCCATACGTTTGTGATTTGCAATTCTTCAAAATGTTCTTTGCCTTAAAAGCCATAAGAAGCCTAAGATGCCCAAGAAATATTTTTTATTTGCTTCTTTTAGTTTCCCTTTACTCAATAACAGGTAATTCTGCCAGGAATAACCAACCCCCACCATACTGAGTGCAGAATGGACCCCATGTGGCTCCAGGACCAGACAGCCAGCTGCAAGATCTGGGGCCAGGAGTCTGATTCTGCCTCCCCTGCTGCTCTCCTGTGTGGCTGGGGCAAAAGTCCCCTGTGTTTCTAGTCCCTGATTCCTTCCATGGTCCAGCAGAGCCTGGGGACAGCCAAAGGGATCCCTCAGCCATACTGGCTCCACAGACCTACATATACCACTTGCACCAGTTCTCCATGGAGAAACTTTGCATAGCTACATCAGACTCCACTGTATTAATAAAGAAGGCCTCAGCTGTGGCATCAGAATTCAGTTTTCAAGAAAGACTGCCCTGAGGAGAGTCCACATTTGACTCAATTTCCATTTCCTGCATCTTTTATGATTACATGTTACGCTAGCACTCTGCAATAATAGAAACCAAAACAACACATCTGCTGTATACAGGATACCATTTAGCTCCAGATCTTTACCTGCAATGCTTATAACTTCCATAACAGCTCTACAAGGTAAATAGAGTCATCTCCGTTTCTGCAGGCCAGTAAATAAAACTGGGGTGAATAAAAGTTAAGCCAGGTGTCAGACATCACATGGCCTGTAAGTGCCATTCAAAGCTGAAATCCAATGCCAGATTTGTCTCATTCCAAAATCTATGTCGTTTATCCCTTAATGAGCCTCTATTCTCAACTACAATGACCCTTTATCATTCAAAGGCAGGTTTGCTTACTTTTGATGTTTGCCAAGGTTGGAAAAAAAACTAATTCATATAGGAAGATTTTCAGTATCATGGTGCAACCGAAAAGAAAGGAGATGTTCTGGTTAACTTTCAGACATCCAGTAAAGTGCATTAGTCAGAACAGCACAGCTCCTGAAGAATTCAAATGCAGCTCCACGAGATGTGACAGCTATGTGGGTTGTCACAAGGGGAATTTCAGAGGGTTAGAGGCTGCTTGCACCTGCTCAAAGCTGTTTTCTATCTTTCTATGTTTTCTTTCTCTCTGAAGTTTTGGGCCCTCAAATTATATGAATGTGATTGAGTGTGTGCATATGATTTGTACACATGTGAGTAAGTGTACATGCATGAATATGTGTGCATGTGTGTATGTAAGCAAGTATGTATGTGAATGAGTGTGTGCAACATGGATGTGTATGCATGTGAATGAGTGTGTATGCATGTGAATGCCTGTATGTGAGTGAATGTGTGTGCATGGATTTGTGTGCATGTGGATGCATGTGTGCATGTGAATGTGTGCACCCACACAGGAGATGAAGAATAGTGATGATAAGAGCAGAATCTCGGAAATAATCTAGTCATATGATTGCTTTAACCAAGGACAAAGAAATGGATCACATTGCAAAGGACTAACAGGGTGGCTTAGGTAAACCATTAAGCAATTGACGTGTTTCTTGGCAACTGAATAGCACGGTGCTAAAAACAAACATAAATTGACTTATACCTATATCATTGGTTGTGCAAACAGGCATGGCTGCAATTATAAATATGTAACTAAAAATGGAATAAGGGATGTGTTGTTTTCCTTTCAGGAAAGGAACACCACAGGCCTTCTTTTGCAGCATAGCTCTCAGCTGGTGAACCCATTTAATTAGTTAAGCACCCTCAAGATGGCCTTTAGATTGCTTTCCTGCAGCTTGGCCTATCCATGTATCAACAACAGTTTCTCTGCTAAACAGCCAGGCCTATTAATCTCAGCTTTGCCCCGTGGGCCTTTACTACTCCAAGTGAGGACCCAGTCATGTATGGGGGTTGGAGGATGGAAGCCCCCTTGTTACAGTCATTGAAACTCATCTCAAAAAGTTACGCGGCAGCTACTATGTCCTTTTGCTCTGTTTCCCAAAATTAGGGGAGGATAAGACAGACAGATGGGCGGATGAATGAACAAATGGAAAAAATGAACAAATAACAGAAAGATGTCCACAGAGTGCCTACTCCATGCCAGGATCAGGGATGGGCACTTCTATATAAGTTATCTATCTGCTTATGATGTAGAAGTCCAGCACCCAGGTCTTTGCAAGTAAGTAACACATTATTATCTGTAAACAATTCCTGGTTTAAACAAAAAGTGTAGGCAGAAACATTACATTTGGGGAAGAAAGCATAAGGAATGGTTATGTATCTACTCTTTGGGGCATTCTAAGTTCAAACTAAATGCTGAAAGCACTGGCCTTTCAGGAGCTTTGTGGAACCATCATCACTAAACTGCAGTTTAATGCTATGCACTCAGCTTTCATCAAGATTTGTTGTGAAATCCGCCTCTGCGTTTGTTGTAAGATTGTAGTTGAAATTCACTTTGTTCTTCAAGGCCGCACAAAAAAAAATTTTGTTATGTAATTTTGTTCTTTTTTCCCTTTTTCCCTTGGCTGACAAGAAGCTCAGAGACAAATGTGATGATCAATTATAGTGACAAGATTGGCCTACAGCATTAGCATAACTTTTAATCTTGATATACAAATATAGTTCTATATTAAGCATATTATACTATATTTACACTTACACCTATAACTTTATGTATCATCGTATCCTTAGTTGTGAACTATCTCAAATCCTTTTTGGAGAAAGAGGCAGTAGAAAAGTAAAAATAAATGAAAAAAGTATAGCATTTGTATAATGTTAGCATTTTTGCTTCTAATGGAGGCTGAGAAGAACACAACACTTAAAACAAGAGTAATCCCCAATGCATTTACACATGGTCTGGGAATAGAATTCATTTGGCTACACACTGTCTTTTACAGCCAGCCACATAACGTACATCCATCACAGCACCCATAGTGAGCCACAGAGGCACACTCACACTTACACTACTCTCTAACTTGTATGGCTACCCGCATCTCCAACACTCTCTGGCTCAGCCCTGAAGTTTGGCAAAATCCAGACTTAGCGTGCAGATAGATGAGCAGATGATTGACTTGCATATAATCAAGATTTAACTGGCTTTGCTTAGCTTGAATCCTGAACATGTGCCTGTGATGGTTGCTGTCTTCTGTGTGTTTACTACTAGACTTCTGGAACTTGATTTCTCTTCCTGGTCATCCAGTGTTAGGTAGAAATAACAAGCATTTCATAAAAGTTTTGGGTGCTGGTTAATATTTTCTGAATACCCACTACATTCTGATCCTTGTATGATTAAATGCATGGTGACATGCATCTTCCAAGTGGGAACACTAAGGACAGAGAGGTTAGCTCACTTCCAAAGGTTGCATAGCCAAAGCCCTCTGATTCCACAAACTGTGCGCTTTCTTCTGCCTGACGCTAACTCTGGGGTGATGTCAAAGATGACCAGTAGAGAATGAAAATGAAGAAGACTCTGGCTTTTTCTCTCCTTCACCTGCTGTATCACAGCCACTTACTAAAACCACCTTGATACTGCGGGGGCGAAAAAGACCTGATGACAAAGCTGCAGGTAGGTGACACAGCAAGTTATAGGGGGTCCTCTTTCTAAGGGGAGAAATTAAGCCCTAATACTTCACCCTAAGGCACATGTTCTGGTAAACTTTCAGCCTGGTTACCTGTGTTTCTGGCTCTCCCAGGTCCCTCCTGGACTCCAGGGCACTTGTCTACATTTCTGAATCTCAGCACGATTAACATTTTGAACTGGTTAATTCTTGCTTGTGGGGGCTGTCCTGTGCATTGTAGAAGACTTAGTGGCATCCCTGGCCTCTATCCACAGATGCCAGTAGCATCTGCCCCAGCTGTGACAAAATGTCTTCAGACATTGCCAAATGTGCTCTAGGGACTAAATCGCACCAGGTTGAGAACCACCCACTAGGGGAACTGTTGCATAGTGGGGCTGCTGATAGGCAGAGGCAGAAAGGCTAATCCCAACGGGGCTGGACTAATTTGACCCATCAGGTGGCCAAGAGAGGCCTCTGGACTGAAGGGGGGTTCAAGGAACCATGTCACTCACCACTGCTAGCCTCTCAGCCTCTCTCTCTGGGATAACTCTCCACCATTCCCTGCTCTGAGGCTGGAGAAACGGGATAGAAATCAATGGTAAGCACCCTTCCCATTTCCTAGGGGTTTTGCAGTTTGGTCTTTGTGATTTTGAATTTATGACAAACAGACCAACCTGCACTGAAGTGTTCCTTTCTCTTCAGCTGAGCGGAGGACTGGCTGAGCTGATGAGTGGTATAAACCAACAAGGTGGCAAAGCAGTGAGTTCTGCTGCTCCTTTGGCCCCAAGGAGCCACTTGTTAAAGCTCCTGAGGAGCATCCACGTCCCTGAAGCCCCTGTCATGCGGGCTGGAGGTGAGAATGACCTCATGATGAGCACAGATCCCGAGGAACTCTGGATCACACTTTTCAGACACTTCCCAAAGATAGCGCTTCAGAAGCTCTGTAATCTGCTTTTCTGTGAATTCAGAATACCTGGCTCTCCCCAGACCCTGTTGGCCTTAATAAATGCGGCTAGAGGGTGGGCCCTAGGTGGTAAGACTGGAACCATGTGCCCCACCTTCCCAGTGAGGCCATGCCCCAGCCCCTGGGGAGTGAGGCCGACCTGACTCGAGGAAGTGGGTAGTGTATGGCCCTGGCATGGCAGGGTCCACTGAGGACTGGGTCCTGGGCTCATCTGTTGAACTCGGCCCTCAAGTCACCCTCAACTCACCTGGCACAAACAAAATACACTCTTCTTCCATGACTGGTCTTCACCTCTTCCACTCCCAAATGGATACCTTAAGATTTTTCTTTTTAAAGAAATTCAATTTTGAAAAGTCACACCTGAGTCTTAAACCTACTTGCTTTGGAGGTACCAACTGTCTCAAGTGTGACAGCCAGGAGAACCCCTTGCTCTCCACGTGTGAGGTTCACCACAGCAGCGGCTTCCCGAGAGCTGGCTAGAAACGCACAACCTCGGTCCCCACCCAGACCACTGGAATTATTCTGCCTTTTAACAAGACCCCTAAGTGATGTGGTGCACAGTCCCATCTGAGAAGCACTGAGTTCCCCCAGAAGTGGAGAGCACTCTCCCCAAGGCCCCTGATGGCGGTGAATACCCTCTTCAGAATTTCCTGCTCCTCCCCTGGTTGCCTGACCTGTCTGTCCTAATGGTAAATGTCCACAGAAGAGGTTACCTTCACCACACTTACCCCTGTTCAAACAGTCTCTAGATCCCGGCAGCCAGGAAGACCTTCTCCTGCCAGACCTCCATCTCTCCCATCAAATCGTGGCTGGATTATTCTTGCTGTAACCTAAGCACGTCGCTATTTCAATAACACTTCATTTGCTTAATGACAGTGAGTCACTGGCTGTTTTATGGCTCATTTCTGGTTGTTTTCAGAGAAGAAACCTGAGGTCCTTAATCGTAGGGGCAGCCATGTGTACCGGTCCCTGGACACACGGCTGGAGATGGGCAGAGCAGGCAAGGAATGAAAGTCAGCTAGTGGAGGGGCTTGAGGCCCTTGCCTCTTCATCTGTGGACCCATAGCCTCCACCTCCAGAGAAGAGGCCTGAAAATCTCCAGGAACAAGGGCTCCAGCTGTGCCCAAGATTACAATACACAGGCTCTATTTTGTTGTGTGGGGAAGACAAGAGCTCAGGGAAGGATGGAAGGTGGCCAGCCGCCAGGCAGGCAGGAGAAGGCTCTGTGGCCGGTTCCTGGATGCCTGCCTCTTTCTCCCACCCTGGGCTTGAGTGGGCCACAGCCCGCTCAGGGGTTTCCAGCTTCTGGCAGGCAGCGTTTCCCAAGGACAGGTAGCAAAGCACTCCTGTAGACCCTGTGCTCTGAGCCTTAGTTATTCTCAACAGAGCTTAATGATTCCCATCTGCAAAATGGGTGGGAATAACCCAGCTCTTTACAATAATGTAAATATCTTTCAAATACTCCCACCCGAGACAGCTGGAAAGGTAAGTGAGGAAAACATGAATCCATTCCTTCTACCACTCCGGTGGGCTCATCATGGCCCTGTCTCAGGCAGAACTTCTTCCTTCCTGAAGGGATCTTATCTTCCTGAAGGGAGTGCCTCCCTGTTAAATCTGCCTTCGGGAGCCCTGCCAGTGTTTTAAGGACCAGCTCAAATTCAAACACATTGAGGTCAACTTCCCAGACTCTCCTGGAGAATTAATTAAGCTTTCCCTTCCCCTGGGCACTTGATTTGTAAGCCTGATGGAGCCTTTTTGTGGTTCTGGCTTCTATTTGCATGGTGTGTGATGGAGTCAGTATTGTGGTGCTGGAGTTAGCCAGATGTGGGTTAAATACCAGCTCTCTTACACACTAGCTGGATGCCTTGGGCAGGTGACTCAACCTCTCTGAGACTCAGGTTACCCAACCACCAAAATGGGTCTAGTGGTAAGAACGCTATCTCCTAGGAGTGAGGGGAGAATAAACAAGGTGATGCATGTCAAGGGCTTTGTGCATTCACTGCCTGACACAAAATATGAGTTCACTCGGGAACTGGGACCATGCTGCTGTATTGACATTCTGATGGTGATTAACTGTGATGGTCACTAGACTGAGCTTCCGGAGGGACAGAGCCATTTAAAAACCACCCTTGACCCCTGCAGTGTCTAATCAAGCGTCTCTCACACAAGAACTGACCACATCTTTTTTTTAGGAACTGTCTCTCACAGTTTCTCTTTAAATGAGACATTATATTTCAATGAGCTAGTAACATAAATGAGAGCAATTAGCATAAAGCCTCTCAACAAGAAGCTCAAGAAATTTGAATATCTCTTTTCTAAACAACAACAACAACAAAAGTTTGTTATGTGGAAGCTTCAACAGCTTGAATTAAAGTTGCTAGTCCAAAGGCTTAAAGGTTATGGTTTGGGGACTCCAGGAGCTGAAAAGTGATTTCTCAAGAGACCTTTGTAACTATGACGAATGAATTAACTGATTGAGGCAATATCAGCTCTATGTTTTCAGAATGGATTCAAACCAAGCCTTCCGTGTCCTGGTTTTGCCCTCATAATGCCTGCAGAAATGACAAAGGGAGATAGATGATGAGCCTGACATGCTGTCAGGAGGGTCACGATAGCAGTGGAAATAGCAGTGGTATGAAAGCTCCTGAAGAGTGTATGAATCCAGAAGGGGCCAAGCCTAACCCCAGAGATGGGGCTCTAAGGGCTCTAGAGGAATCAGGAATCAAGGACCCCAGGAGATGAGCATGGGGGAGAAACTGATTACTCATGTCTCTTTCCAAATCAATGCCTTCTCCACAAATAACCTTCCCCAGGTCAGGAGATCCGTGGTGCCCAGAGGAGGAAAGAAACACTGGTTTCTGCTCTACACGACGGGAAAATCTAAGCTGAAATCAAAGCAGCAGTTGACTGCATGAGCCGGCACGCACACATCCCCACGCACAGCCAGGCTCCAGAATCTGTCCCGGCTGCTCCCTCCTCACAGACAAATACTCCAAGCTGCGGTGCTTGCTGTCAATAAAAATAAACAATTTCATGACAGCATAAGAAGAAAGCGTGTCTGGCAGACAGGGAACAACAGCTCAGAGAAAAGACAGGTGTGCTGCTCTCTCCTTTTTCCTCTCCCTCCCCAGGGACCTCACTGCCTGCCATCATCCGCCACTGCAAACAACCTGTTCAGAAGCGTGCAACTGTGAGCACAGTCCTCCGAGAGAAAGCATCTGCTACCTGAAGATACCTTCAAGTATGCCCGAGGAGAGGAAGGGTGTTTTCTGAAATCTAGGCCTACTGGGTCAAAGTTCTAGATCTGTGTGGTTGAACATGACCTTGGACAGGTCACTGAATTCTCTGGGTCATAGTTTCCAACTGTGGAATATAACATGGGGAGAGGCACAGGAGGTGGAGGCGATGGCTCTGGGGTAAAGAACAGATAACCACTCAGTCAAGAGCCATTGCCTTGCTAGCATTAGAGATAGTGGCCATGATGTGGACCTTCCACATGGTAACTGTGCGTGTATTGACTGGATGCTCACTGAACCAATCTCATATTCCTGGCACGCAGTTAAGCTGCACTTCTCAGCCTCCCTGCATCTAGACGTGATCTGGGATTGTTCTCACCAATGGGATATGAGCAGAAATGATGTGCGTCACTCCCTGGCTGAGGCAGTTAAGAGTGGGTGTGTTTTCTCCGTTATTTCTGCCACGAGATGGACCCCCCTACACTCCTGTGTAACTGCAGGAGAGCCACCCAACTCATACGAGGTTGCGATGAGACTGAGACATAAACTTTTCTTGTATTAGGCTACTGAGATCTAGAGATTGCCTATCAGGGCAGCTGGGATTATAAGCACAACCCTCCATTCTAGGAAGGATAAATAAATGTCACTCAATGACAGTGACATTTGGTGAAGATATTACTGAGATACAAGGTTGGACGTCACTTCTAGTCCAAGATCAAAAACTATCAAGCTGTTGGTTTTGAGTAAGTCACATTCTCCTTCTGGCCCTCAGTTCCTAATTTCCACAATAAGGGATGAGAACTACATGGCCACCATCATCCCCCATTGCTCTGGGACATCCACGATGTGAAGCCAAGGGGGTTCAGGCCCACTGATGAATCCATCCACCTGTCACTGAAATGTGCCTAATGATGCATCCCACGTCTGAAGGGTGCTGACCTTTTCTAGACAGCACTGCTCATTATAACCAGACAGTCCTCAATAGCCTCTGCTTATGCAGTACATGAGAATGTCAGCGATAGAGTAAACCCCAAGTACTCAATAGCTGCTCAGCCAATGTCTGCTGAGCAATTGCTCATTGATAGCCAAGGTGACAGATGAAATGAAAGTGAAATTTCTCAAGATTCTTCACTACACCTCCCCCATCTCTCCCAAGTGCGCTCCATGAGGCTGCCATATTGCATGACTCCAGGCTGTACCATTCATATCACAGTCTGGCTTGCTCGCCTCTCCTGGAGTTGTGCAACACACAGCTGGTGCAGCATTGGATGGCGGCCTTGGCTCTCTATGCCCTCAACGAACACACCATGCATTCCTACACCTCCTTGCTTTTGTCTGTGTGGCTCCCGTTGCCTAGAATAACTTCTCTCTCTTCTCCAACTGCGAAGCTCTAGTGTTCTTTCAAGGCCTGCTTGAAACATTTCCTTCTCTGGGAACCTTTCCCTGGTTGTCACTACTTGCAGAAGAATTGTTTATTCCCCCTTGGTAGTATCAGCCATTTTGCCACTTGGTTAGTCATTTACATGTCTGCCTCCCCTACTGGACAGCGTGCTTCTCAAGCACTATGACCTTGTCTTTTTCTCCTTAAGTTCCCGCACCCCGATAGTGCCAGGCTTATGAAATTTTCAGTGACTATTGATACGTTGAATGAACCAAGCTTTCCTTTTCTTACTGCCTTGGGTCATACACAGAGATACAAAAAAAAATCTGTTTTTGAAAAGAAAAAGAACAAATTGTAAAAACCTAAAACTATCAGAAGTTTCAGCTTTTTATATTTTCTCCCTGACCAAAACAAACAAACAAACAAAAAAACAAAACAAAACAAAACAAAAAAACAAAGGTGGCTCCTGCTATTGGTGCTTTGACAAAAAAATAAAAATAAAAATAAATTTTTAAAAAAGGTGGCTCCCGATCTTGGTGCTTTGAGATAAGAGCAGGAGTCTGCTGCTTTTCTTGAAAAAATAAAGGATTGGCGCCAGCAAGATGTTGTCCAGCTCCCCTAAAGGAGGCCTCATGGTGAAATTAAGTCAGGTGATGAAAATTCCTATGGCATCAAACCATGATCCCCCAAGGCAGAGGTTCACATTGAGATGTGGTCTTTATAGTTCCCCATTAGTACTTAACAGTCCTCCCAAAAAGTCCATGTCCTTACAAGTTGACAGGTGCAGCCATCCCTCTGAATTATTTTGGTGGAGTTTACCATCCTCAGGGACCCAGAGAGTGAATGTGACGGCCAGTAATAGACAATGAAATGCATATAAAAGAGTAAAGGACGGTGAGCTTAGGTTTCCATCAAAGTGTTGATGCTGACCTCAATGGCAGAATAAGCAAATTCCTGGGAATGGTGAAAGATGGGAACGAGTGTGATGGAGACCATGCACTGTCCAAGCAAACAAATAATGCCAAAGAGCATCCAAGAGTTGCATTCCCCCTGCTCCCGAGGGAGTCAGGTAACTGCTGAAAAGCAGGAGAGGGGAGAACGCCCATGCCCTCTCACGGATCCTGTGTAGCAGCTATAATCATAGAGAGAGCCGTTTCCAAGTGAGGGCTGCAATGGTGGGCGGTTTATGGATAGATCTCTGGTAGTTTGCATAATCACATCTATAGGTTTTTGTTCCCAATCACTCTTTTGCTTTTGCTCAACCTCACTGCTGCCTCAACCATTACTGAGATACTGAGCTTCCCAATTATTCCAGGAGGCTTAATTGCCACCTGCACCCACTAACCCCAACCCCAAAGTCAGTGAGCAAGTGAGATAAGCTGGATGTAGGGATCCTCTGGGCCAGCCGAGTCGATAAGCCTGTCAACAGTCAAGAACTTCTTTTCTAGAAATGTTGCACGAGTCTCATCTTATGACACCAACTTCACTAATCAGGCCAACCCCATTCCCATGTCATCAAACTATCCCTGTCGATCTCACAGGCCGCACCTGCTCTTTAAGGAAGAACCTTGCTGCAGCTCCCTCGGGTGGGCATGGGCAATTGCACAGCTACACACTGGCTGACTTGTATTGGTTACCTAAGTCACCAGTAGACTATGAGTTCCCTGGGATGGGGCAGTGTCTCATTGTCTCAGTGTCCCCAGAGCCTACACAGGGCCTATGTAGTAAAGAAACTAACCTTTCCCAAAAACAGGTTTGATTCTGTCTTCCCTTCTTGGAGGTGATCTCTAAGCCCTTGGTATATCATGACTGATAGGTGTATCTTTGTTTGCAAGGGGCCTTGGGCCAGACAGAGTAACAATGTGATTTATGGTGCAGGTTTTGAGCCACAGCAGCAATGTGCTGGAAGGTGGACACTTTGAATCACGTGGTATCAGCTTGCCTTCCTGAGGGGTTGGAGACAGAGGTGAGTCAACTGCTTAGGCAATGGAGCTCCAGTAAAATCTCTGAATGTCAAGGCTGGAGTGAGATTCCCTGTCTGGCAATACTCCATGTGTATTGTCACACATTGGTAGCATGAGAGTAATGCTGTCCTGACTCCATGGCGAGAGAACAACTGGGATCTTCACTTTTTTTTTTTTTTTTGAGACAGTGTCTCACTCTGTCACCCAGGCTAGGGTGCAGTGATGCAGTCTCGGCTCACTGTAACCTCTGCCTCCCAGGTTCAAGTGATTCTCCTGCCTCAGCCTCCCAAGAAGCTGGAATTACAGGGGCCTGCCACCATGCCTAGCTAATTCTTGCATTTTTTTTTAGTAGAGATGGGGTTTCACCACATTGGCCAGTCTTGAACTCCCAACCTCAAGTGATCTGCTTGCCTGGGCCTTCCAAAGTGCTGAGATTACAGGTGTGAGCCAGTGCACCTAGCTGGATCTCCACACTTTGAACTGTTCCTAGACTCCACCCTATGTGCTTCTTCCCTTGGCTGATTTCAATCTTTCTTTTCCCTGTAACAAATGATAACCAGGAGCATAGCATCTTTCAGCAAGTTCTGTGAATCATTTTAGCAAATGATTAAATCTAAGGGTAGTCTTGGGGACTCCTGATCTTGCAATTGGTATCAGAAGTGAGAGCAGTCTTGCGTGTGCTGTGTTCCCTTAAATGTTGCAGAGCCGTTCTTGTAATCAGAGATAATAAAGGTCTATCCATTGAGTTTCCCCTTCCATGAGCATTTTAGGTGAAGTTTCGCTCAACCCAGGGAAGCTGGACAATAGATGTTTTGGGTGGCTGAGGATAATTATGTTGGCTTTCAACCCTCAGATTCTTATCAAGGCCTCAAGACCTCATCACAGAGCATAGTTTCCCTAGCAGTTTCTAAACCTGCTTTCTGATTGTGAAGGATTTGAAGATGAACACCTTATCTCAGGTCTGTCCTCAGTAATCCTAAGCTTTGGAGATCACGAAGACAGCATTCTCAGAAGCTGTGAACCTAACACAGAGCTTGTAGGCAGCGGAGTATTCCATCTTGAGCAAAGATTACTCTAATGCTCCCTCTCATCTGAGAAATAAAAATATTAATAATAACAATAGTAATAACAGTAGTAGCTAAATTGAGCACTTTCCACATGCCAAGAACAACTCTATGTCCTTGGCATTCATTATCTTACTTTAATCTTCACAGCTCTATAAAGTGGGCATATTGTAATTCTTGTGCCACTAACGAGAAAACTAAGTGGCTGAGAAATTATTGAATTGCCCAAGGTCACAGATCAAGTAAATGGCAGAACTAAGATTCCAGCCAAGGCTTTTTGACTCTGGGGCTGTAGTCGTAACACTACACACATCCAGGCGCTAGACTCTGGAACACTTGACATCCTTTCTAGACAGGCATGTCTGAACAGTCCCTGTCAAACTATGAGCCTCTTGAGGGCAACTGTTAGCCCCTTGCAATGTTAAGGTCAGAGCTCATGCCCATTCACATAAAGCTAATGTAGAGATAATCTCATAGGCACCAAACCAGGTAGGCTCTTCTAGACACAATATCTCATTAATCCTCCAACAATGCTATGAGTTGGTATTCACTCCATGACATTGATTGAGGAAGCTGAGTCTGCTTTGAAAATTTGAACTCCCAAATGTTCTAGTTCCTCCAAATTAAGTAACACATGTGTATTTAGTATCTTTGATGTACTAGGCTGAACCCCAAAATACTTCCAATATGTGACTATTTTTGACCACCAAAAATGACAGTTTCATATGGTTCGACCTAAAATAATACCCCAGGCTAAGTACAATTGGCAACAGCTGATGAACAGAAGTAACTGGAAATGTTTCGGTCGATGAGCGATCAAACATGGTCAACTTTAGGTCAACTTTTAATGCACTGCGCCCAGCCTGGTGCATTAAAACTCTTATAACCCAAAGACGCAGGTTAGGGTTGTCAGTTCTGACTTTGAATATCTATGTGACATTTAGCAAGTGGCTTAACATCTCTGAGCTTCAAATAAAAAAAAAAAAGAAATGCCACTTTGCTCACAGGACAGCTGTAAGAAATAACTGACGCTGAGGATGTGGAAAGATCCTGTAAGCTGTAAAGTGCTGTACAAACCTTCTGTGTCTTAAGTCCTCTCTATGCTGACAATCTTAGGGCATGTCATTACTCAGAGGAAATCATTGTTGAAGTGATTTCTGCATTTGTCCACCTGACCCAGTTTTTAATGGTAACTTTTCAGGAAACCCTTGCAGTCAGGTACCACATTGCCTGGTCATTTGTCCAGCATGCCTGGTATCCTGTTGTGTATGTGTTGAGCAGGACTCAGGCAATCCCAGAGAGAATGAACCCAGAGCCCAGCACTGCAGCCTCCACTTCCTCCTCTCGCACCCCTGTGCTGGGAGAAGAGAAAAGGGTGGAAACACAGAAACCCGCACCCCTCCTCCCTGGCCTCAGTCCTAAGGGAGAAAGCAGTGAAGAACCAGCCCAGTCTCCAGGAGCCAAAGGAACAGCTTGCACTGCCTGAGAAGGCTGGTGCCAGGAGGGGATCTGAGTCACTCTGACAGCAGCAGGGGCGCAGTGCCAGCCCATCCAAGAGTTCTCCTGCCCCTCCCCTCGGGCACTCCACTAAGGTATGACAACTGACATCATGGCAGGGAAACACAGCTCCCAAGCAGAGGCCTCCAACCTGGCTTTTAGGGACTCATAGAGGCAAAGGCCTCCTTTGCTTAGGTCATCACCTTGTGACGCAGAGATCTCTGACTGCTTTCTCCATCTCAGTCACCTGTATGCTGAGGCCAAATAGCCATGCATCTCCCCACCTCACTTACCTTCAGTGGCTCCCATTGTCCACAGGACAAAAGTGACACCTCTTAGCCTGGCATTCACAGCCCCTGTAAACAAACTCAGACCCGCCTTCCCAGCCCTATCTCCCACTGCTCCCTTTAGAGGATCTCTTGTGTCAGTCAATCTGACTTACACATGAGCTCCCACCCCACCACAAACGTGCTCACACACATGCCTTGTTTATTCCATTTTGCTCACGTGTTCCCCCTTCCTTCGAAATCTTACCCACACTTGAAGACCTAGCTCATATGTCACCTTCACCAAAAGTTTCCTTCCCTGACTATCCATCCACTCAACCGATGTTTGTGAAGCACCTACTATGTGCCTGGGGCTGTTCGGAATGTTGAATATAGTGGGGCACAAAAAGACTGAATCTTTATTCTTATGGTCCTTTTCCAATGGGAAATTACAGAAAATAAACAAGTAAGTAAAGAAATAAGACTGAGAGGTAAGTAATATAAGGAGAATCAACGAGGGTGACATGTAGAGAGTGAGGGACCAACAGGGACACAGTACTCGGAAGCCTCTCAGATGAGGTGCTACTTGAGATGAGATCTGGAGGACAGGACTCAGTCATCCCAAGAGTGAACAGAGGAGCATTCTAGTTGATTCTAAGGAGGAGGAAGGAGCAATCACTAAGCATTCTGACTTGGCCCCTGACTCGCTCAGGGTGATCCACTGCTTCAGGAACCCAGTTTCTCTGCCTGCAGACTGAGTCCCGACTTCGGCCATCTGTTCTGGGAACTTGCCCCTGGTGCCTCCACTCAATTTTAAACCTCTGCAAAGGGAACAGCTCCTTTCAGTGGTCACAGCTCAGAGTCCAGACACTCAGCCTGACCAGTCACTCCTTGGATGACCTCAAATGTGCCACTTAACCATGCCGAGCCTCAGGTGTGCCGTCTGCAAAATGGGCTGAAAGAGTCCTGTCCAGTTCACTTTTCTAGAAATTTATAAATGTAATTAAGCCCTTAAATGTTTGAGATGCCTACTTACCGTCTACCTATCAAATCATAGTATTTCTTGGGCCACATAAAATCAGGCTGGAAGAGATCATTGTTGAATAAAAACTGAACCCCTAACACAGCTCTGGGGCTCCTGGCTTCCCAGAGAACTGTGTGTGGTAACAGCGAAAAGAGCATGAGACGCACAGGCTCCAGGTCTGCTTCTTACCTGTGTACCTTTTTAGCATCAGCCTTCTTATTAGCATAGTGCCAACAATAATGTCCACCTCACAGGTGTATCTAGCCAGCAAGGGGACCAGAACAAGGGATGTACCTTGTAAGCGTTAGTTATTAATACTATTGTTTAACTCATCTAAGCCCTGCTATTGGCTGGGGGCAAACAGAGGTGGGGATTACCCCAACCTGTTTAAATATTTTACAGCTTGCCTGATAACAAAATTCTAACTAATGCAGGGCATGGTGGCATGCACCTGTAATCCTAGCTACTCAGGAGGCTGAAGCAGGTGGATCACTTAAGCCCAGTAGTTTGAGACCAGCCTGGGCAACATAGCAAAGCCTCATCTCCAAAATTAATTAATTAATTAATTAAAAGTTAAAAATTAAAATTAAAAAACTGGCCAGGTGCAATGGTGCGCACCTATGGTCCCCATTACTCAGGAGGCTGAAGCAAAAGGATTGCTTGAGTGTGGATGTTCGAGGTTGCAGTGAGCGTTGATCATGCCACTGCATGCCAGCCTGGGCAACGGAGAGATTCCATCTCCAAGAAAATAAACAACAACAAAAACTCTTCCTAGAGCCTTGCGTTTTCCTGGAGAAGCTCAGACTCCTTTCCATTGTGTTATCACTCATCTTCCCAAGCTCTGAGAAGGCAGAGGGAAGGGCTTTTAAGCTGTAGCCCAGAGCAGTTAGAGGACTTCATCAAGGTCTCAAGGCAAGCTGAGGTAGCAGTTAGAGAACCAAAGTTTCCTAGTTGTGACCACCATGTGTCGCAGCCCTCAAAACAGAGAGATGGCGCTCAGGCTAAGAAGGACCCCGCCCTGCTGGAGCTGCACCGGCTGCTGGCAGCTGCTTTCTCCAGGAACAGGACTTGAGGGTCTGGGAGCTCAAGGCACAGAAGCTGTTTCCGGAGCCTGGCACTGCCAGGCCTCAGCCTCCCTGCCAGCCCTGCAGCACTGCTGTTCCCATCCTGGAGAAGCCAAGCAAGGCAGTTACGAAAGCAAACACTTCTAAATTTCAAGGTCTCTCTGTTTTAAATCCATGACCTTCCATGCACTTTAAATACTGCTCTCCATTTCACAGGAGCCTTTATGTAAGTGGGTGGAGGGGCTGTGCCTGCCAGCCTGCCAGTCTGTGTGTCTCGCCTTCAGGAGCGCCTGTGAAAGGTCACCTCGCCACAGACGCCTTCAATGGCTAACGCGTGCCATGTGCTAGCGATGCCTTCCTTTTCTTTTTTTAATTTCATTCATTTTGCTATTAAAAAATCAATATATCTTGTGAGTTTATTCATCCTCTTAGCTCAGCCTCAACATGCTGGATACACAGGGGCTGCAGAAAGGTGCAGATCTGGGAGTGACCAGTACTCAGGCAGGAGGTAAGAGGGGAGAAAGAGCGAGAGGTGGGAGAACCAGGAATTGGCTCATCACCGCCATCAGGAACGGAGACTCAAAAGAAAGGGCACCACCCAACTCAACTCCACTCAGCTCAGCAACCATGGTTTTAAGCCTGCTTTTCCGAGCAATGTTCTAGGCCAGCAATTCCAATACATCTATCATGGGAGCCATATATATAATTTAAAATATTCTCACAGTCACATTAAAAAGGTGAAAAGATACAAGTAAAATTAATTTTAACAACATATTCTAGTTAACCCAGTATATCCAAAATATAATCATGTTAAATATAATTTACTGAAAATTATTAATGAGATATTTTACATTTTTGTACTAAATATTTGAAACTCACGTATATTTTACACTTACAGCACGTCTCAATTCAGACTAGCCACGTGTCCAATGCTAATGGCCCCTTGTGGCTAGTGGCTACCATACCAGGCAGCCCTAGGTACTGGTTATTCTAAATGAGGGAGGTAAGGTCGTGGCCTTTGAGGAGCAAAGGACAACCTCACAGGCAATCCCATGCAAATACAGCAAGAAGAGTGGGCTGTGGTACCCACAGGCTCTCTGAGACACACATGCAGGGTGACAAAATTAGCCTAACCTAGAGAAAGTTCAGAAAATCTCCTGGTTCAAGCACATCAGAAGAGCAGAGGGGTGGGGACATGATTGCTGAGAACAGGCCAAGACACGTGGCAATCAGGAGGATAGGCCAGATCCTACTGGGGTATGAGGCTGACACCAGATTGCAAGGGGTTAAGAATCAGTGAGTGGGGAGAAAGTCTAAGCAGATGGCTATGAAGTGAGGCCAAAGGACAAGCTAAGGCAGTGGCTCGCAGGAACAGCAATCGTTATAACCATGATCATTAACTGAAGTGCCTGCTCTGGGCCTGGCTAGAGAACGCTTTTCATTTTGATTTTAGGAGGGGAAACTGAGCACATATGTTTATAGAAATGGAAGAAAGGTCCAGCCATGTAGGAACACTTGGAAAATGCAGGTGAGAGAAAGATTCTGATGAAGAAACATACAGAAGAATCCTGAAGGAAGAAGGTCAAAGGCTCTTACAGAGGAGTTGGCTTCAGGCTGTGGGGGGGCAAAAAGCAGGGACACTTGTTCATGGAAGCAGGAGAAAAAAAGGGAGAAGAATGGGGAATGAAGAGCCCCTTTGAGGTGTGAGAGGAGGAAGCTATTGCCAGAGCCTAATCATGTCACCCAAGCCAAAAATGTTTCATGACTCCTTGATAACAAGAAAAAAACCCAAATTCCTTAATAGGACATGTCCAATGTCCACTGCCTGTGCTGTCTCCCAGCCCATTTTCCATGTCTCATCTCAGACTTCTCATCTGCAAATGAATCTAGGGCAGGTAATAGAACACCCAGCGGAGTGCAGATAAATAAGCAAGGGTGAAATATCTTTAGGGAGTGGAGAATTGGCCAGAAGACTCAAGGATTCCTAATATTGCTTACTTGGATTTAAATGTGAGTGGAAATCACACCAGTTAGAGTCACAGGTGCTACGACCTCCTCTCCTCCTCTTTCACCTCTGGTGCCCTCACATATTTTCTTCCCTTAAAACTCACCTTTATCCATTAGTCTAGAAACTGCATTATTTATCAAAATCTAAAGGCTCATTAAACCTTACTTCATCTACAAAGTCTGCCTTGACCTTTTCCTAGGGGAACAACCACTCTTTCTCTTTACTGCCACATGCCTCCAATCTAGCAACTAACCCTGCATGCCAGGCTTCGGGGTCCTACCAAGACATGAGCAACATGAGACCAGGGCCAACATTTTAGCCCTGATTGTGTCCCCCCAGATCTCTTACAGGGCTTAATATATGCCTAATAAATATAGCCTCCATGAGGACTGGGACCCTGTGTTTTTGTATACCACTGTAAACCCACATTGAGATTCCAACCCTGAAGTAGGCACACACTGGATGTTTGACAAATATCTCTTGAATGGGTGGATGGATGAATGGATGGATGGAGGGAGGGGTAAATAGCTGGATGGATGGACAGATAGGGGAGGGAGGGGTAGATAGATGGATGGATGGACATCTGCCTATGCAATTAGACCAAATACTTAAATCTTCAAAAATAGAGATGATATCATAAATTATTTTGCATTTTGCAGCAGCACATAGTAGGTGTATCATTTGGATAGCTGACCCCTCCAAATCTCATGTTAAAATTTTATCCCCAGTATTGGAGGTGGGGCCTAGAGGAAGGTGTTTGGATCATGGAGGTAGATCCCACATAAATGGCTTGGTACCTTCCCTGCAGTAATATATAATATATAAGATTTCACTCTATTAGTTCATGTGAGAGCTGGTTGTTTACAAGAGCATAGCACTTCTCCTCCTCTCTCTCTCGCTACCTCTCTTGCCATGTAACACACCAGTTTCCCTTCTCTGCCATGAATGGAAGCTTCCTGAAGCTCTCATCAGAAGCAGATTCTGGTGCCATGCTCCTTGCACGGCCTGCAGCACTGTGAGACAAATAAAATCCTTTGCTTTATAAATTATCCAGCCTCGGGTATTCCTTTATAGCAGGACAAAATAGGATAATACAGTATGGGCCTCTATCCACAGGAGCATTAAAATAATTCTGTTGGCTGTGTATGTATTGATGATAACAATAACTTGAACTTGTTATGTTACTTTTTCTCGAAGGAGAAGATCCAACACTTTAGAACAGAGATTGTAAATTGGTAGATTGATTTCTTTTTTGAGTCTCTGTACAGGTCCTGCACCCTCCAGTTCTCCTCACTATTAGTCTACACCTCAATAACACTTCTCCTAGTAGCATAGCCTATCTGGTCCTGAAGGTATATAAGTATTGGGTTGGTGCAAAAGAAATTGCGGTTTTGTCACTGAACACGATGGCCAAAACTGCAACTACTTTTGCACCAACCTAAATGGAAACCAGTGTGTCCTCTCTACAGAGGAGGGAACAGAAAGTTGCAAGGCTTAAGTAGCTTGATGTAATCTGACAGAAGTCCGTAGAGTGAAGCCCATGTGCACGACTCCTTTCCTTTAGCATTACAAAACTGTGGGACCCAGCTACAGGCCAATATTTTCCAAAGTCTTAACATAATTGGTTTTTCTAGACCAGCTTCCCCTTACATGCGTAAGATGCATGTAAATTCTTAGATCCTGGTAAATCCAATAACCTCAGTGGCAGCTTTTTCCAAAGAAGAGACATCCTTACAGAACAAATGGCAGCGTTTCCAAATAGACACCTACAGTCTACTTTTGCATACTCATGGAGGATAAGGAGCTGACTAAACATGTCCATAAATCAGAGTAAACTATTATGAGAGTTCCTAATAGCTTGGTAATTTTGCCTTTAGAGAAGCCTGAGCCTTCAGTAATAAAAATTCTGACCTGCCTAACCAAGTCAAAAATCCCCACTCCATTCCCAGGCAGCAGCAATCCTGGACCCCAGCCCTATCCCTGTCTTGATCTGAACATAGAGGTTCACATTCCACTCTCTCCCTGATTCTCTATCCCTACTATGGCACATCAGTGTCCTTTCTCACTTTGACCAGGTTTCTGAGTGCTCTTTTAAGAATACACTCAATGCCCATGCAAACTACCTCCAAGAGAAACAGAAAAAGCACCACATAACCAGTGTAAACCTCAGATGTGGTCTGATGAGTTACCATGATGCTCTGGTCAAAGATTCCCACTTAATTCTAAGTGGGAACATGTCTATTCATCAAAGGATCTGGAGAGCTCAAGAATGGTTAAGTAAAATGGGAGAGAGAAAAGGAAGTGCTTGGGAATGTAAAGATTGTGGTTAATGAAAAGAAGGTCATCGGGTCACGAAGTAGTTGGTGAAGTCAATGTTAAGACAGCACTCCTTAGAGTGGAGGGCACTCAGGCCATCTCTCATAGTGCTCCTGAGAACCAGTCTTTTAAATTGATGAGCTTTACCAATCTGGGGCCTCTATTCATAAATATTTCTTGAGCATTATTAACAGATCATGGAATGTGCTAGGTTCTGTAGAGGATACAGGGATGAATACACCATGATTCTCTCTCTCAGAGAACTTACCATCTACAAAGAAGATAGGACATGTAGGCACATACCTATAATCCAAGGTACTCTGTGATATGAATACTACAATCTCACTGCAGAGGGGGCATGGAGGAGGGAAAAGCAGGTTTCGTCCTATAAGACAGCAGTTCTGACAATCTGGAATTAAATCATCTTTTCCATGAACGTTAGCGAAAAAGGAGTGAGGGACAACCTTTGAGGAGATGACTCAGGCTGAAAAACGATCTGATGTCGACTCAATGCATAAATACATCTTAAAATGTTCTTTTTAGGAACCAAGATAAAGGAAATGCATGCATCCAGGAAGTAATTAATATTGAACTGAGGCAAACATTGACCTAGGGCAGGTAATAGAACACCCAGCGGAGTGCAGATAAATAAGCAAGGGTGAAATATCTTTAGGGAGTGGAGAATTGGCCAGAAGACTCAAGGGTTCCTAATATTGCTTACTTGGATTTAAATGTGAGTGGAAATCACACCAGTTAGAGTTCCAAAGAATGAGCCAATAATTGAACTGCTCCGTCTTTTATTAGCCCTCTATTCAAGGAGCTCAAAGTACTCCACATTCTTATCTTGGGAGCTCCACAACCAAACTCAGGGCTAGGAATGTAGCAGGTGATCAATGAACATTGAATGAATGAATGAATAAGTGGAAGCATAAATGTATAGGCTAATGGATGAACACAGATAAGAGCACAAATGTGGGTTCTAGTGGTTCCCAAACTCATTAATTTTTATTTCACTTTTAGTCAAGACATTCAAAGTCTCTGAGTCCTAGTTTCCTCGTTGGCAACATGGAGATGATTATAAAGACTTGATTCCAAGGACCCTTGCAAGGAGTAAATGACATGGGGAAATACTATGTAATTTAGGAAGAAAAAATTTCTTCCTAAATTGGTATCGCATGTGCAAAATAAGGACATACACATTACTGGAAAACCAGAGAGTCACCCTCATGCCACCTCTATCACATTTGCTTGTTTGGGAATCGACTGACCAGATTCTTTACTGGAAAAGAATGTGCCATCACCACTGCTTCCTACATAGGAGAAGTGACAAAATTTCTAGGAGAATCGATAACCAGAAATGTCAGCATGGCCGCTCTTGCCAGTAGGGCTAAGGAGTTTCTTAGCCTGCAACTTACAGGCAAGACATTTCATTATCCCTGCTCTGGGTTTTCTGAGTCCCAGAATTAATATGTCAGCTGGAGATCCCGGCTTTGTTCCCATGGAAAATCTGCTGATTTATCCACCACTTTTACACGCGCACACACACACACTCAGGCACGCACTGCTGACACCAGCCTGCTCCTGCAAGATAACTGGGCCATGTGGTGACAATATTAATTAGAAAATTGCTGCTGAAGAATGAATCTGCAAAACTGTCCACCTGCTTGCCCATGATACTCTGTTAGCACACAACAAAAAGCCAACAGGGTCTGACAGGTCAAAATGGTATGGCTGTAGTTTTCTTCAGGTTGGCAGTTCCAGAAGAAATGCAAGGATACAGAGAGAGACCTGGATAGACTTCTGGGATGGAACCTGGCCTCTGGACCCTTCTTAGCAAGGCACTCATTAGAGCTTGAGCATGAAACCCTAAGCTTGACATTCAGGGCTCGCCAGCAGTTTTATTGGGGAAGGGGATGGCAGGGTGAGTTCTCCAGCGCTCAGGCTTGGCATTCACAGGAGCTGGGTAGAAACCCCAGGTTTGCCTTGAGCTAGCTGTTTGATTAATTTTCTTCTGAACTTCTTCCCATACAATATGAAATATGAACAGTATTGTCTTCCCTGTAGAGCTGTTGTGAGAATTAAATAAAATTACATATATGTGTAACATCTCTATATTAGCTATTTCCCTCTCCCTGCTTTCCTAAGTGCTGACCATGCCAACCAACTCACTGCTATCCTTAGAAACATTACTTTGTCACAATTATGCTCTGCTACAATATACACCATCACCTGCAACACCCTCCCCTTTCCCACTTCACCAAATTAGACTCAGCCTAGAAGTCTCAGCCACATCCTCCCTCTCTGCAAAATGCTCCAAGACCTCCCAGCTGAATATGATTGCTCCTTTCTCTGAAATGTCACAGCAATATGGCTAGTGATCTTTTCAATGTGAGTGACAGAATCCCTTGAGGGTTGCAATTGTTTTTTGTACATTTTCGTACTGCATTTTAGAGTGAGTTGCATAGCCTATTATTTATTGGACCGTGTCCTAGGCCGTTCTTTACAGAACTTAACATATTGCTCGTGATCAAATATGTTTCCCCAGCAGAGGATCTTCAGAACAATCCCTTTGCCTACTATAAAAAATAATCTCATCTATGCCTAGTAGTGGTAGAAAAGTCACTTTAAGAAAAATCTACTCTGAATTGAACAATATACTCCATCTGGTCACCTAGTATGTATTGAGTCCTGCTATGCGGCAGAATCCATGCCTGTATCTGCGATCATTTAAAATTACTGCTCAGCTCATGAACTGTTTTCCAAGTTATACCTGCATCAGAATCCTTGAAGGAGCTCATCCAAAATGCAGCCTCCTGATATCAACTCCAGAACCTCCAAACCAGAGTCTCAAGAGCTGGTGCCAATAATCTGCATTTTAACAAGGTCCGATAATGAGTCTCAAATACGTTAATGTGTAAGACCTAAGGTCAGAGAGCTTACAATGGTTATGTTGCTCTAAAAGTGCACCAGCCCTTGAACGTAACTGACCCAATATCTGAAAAAGAGAGAGAGAGAAAAAAAAAAAACATGAGCACGCAATTGTGAAGTACTGCCTATGAGGATGAGTAGAAGGAAGAGGGATTATGATGCTTGGAGTAGATGGTTATGGAGGTCCAGACTGAACATTCTCATAGCCCCAAAAAATTCTGTAAAGAATTCCGTAGTCACAGTTCTCATCTCTGCAAGGGCCATGCGGGGGTCTGCGGATGTAACATTTAGCGCAAGTGGATTGCGTCAGTGTCCCAGGGTCATGAAATGGAAGAGTCAGTTACAGAGAACTGAGAACTGTTTTTGGAACCACCAGCTTCCATCTGAAGGTCACTGAAGGTCAAACCACATATAGATAAGGGGATGGATTTCCATAGGTTCCTTGCTCCTCTGAGATTTAAGAAGTACAATTTTAAACTAGGGTAAAGAACTGTTGACTTTTTCAGAAAAATGGCTCTAAAGGAATTAAAAGTGGAAGTTGAGTGCTGGAAGGAGCAATAGAACAAGAACTCAGCTACTCATGACCTTGAGCAAGTGGGCTTTTCTAATTGCTTCTACCCATGGCATCATGAAAAGAGTACTAGACGTGGAGTCAAAAGACTAGGGCTTGGGTCCTTGTTTTTCTTTCTGCAAATGTAAAATTCTGGCTACATCCCTCAGCACTTGGAGTTTCAGTCTCCTCATCTGTAAAACTGTGATAACACCTACCATGCTCATCTCACAGAATTGTTATAAAATGCCAAGTAAGGAAACATACGGGAAAGTACTTTGTAATCAAGAAAGTCTTTTGTAAAAGTCTATTTAATTCAGTGATAAGTGTAATTCTATGGGCATTCCATTCCTGCTGTATTTGTCAAGTCCCTTCTTGAATTAGATGGAAACAATTGGGGTAGGATTCATGTTATATGAAAATTGTGTTTCTTCTGGAATCCTCATTTACTAAGCCAGTTGTTAGTGTTGGTTTTTTTTTTCTGTCTTTGTTTTTTGCTGGAGGAAGTGTGGGAAGGTATAGTATACAGCTTGAACCTGTAGGATTTGGCCCATGGATTTCCTTCCTCTGCCAGCCATTTATACAAATTGGAAGGGCAATGACCAGTGGAAGAGGGGGCCTCTGACAGGTAAAAGGGCTGAAAAAGTTCCAAAACTCCACTCAGCCCAGGACAGGCTCAGACTTCAGTGGGGAGTGGACATGCCACCTTGTTTTGTTCCATGTTGATTCCGGAAACTATACATCTAGTCGGAGAAATCAATACCTTCTCTATTTGTTACAGACTGATTAGAGTTCTTCTCATTTACAATTTACAGAGTGTCCAAGTTCTCTGTCTCTCCAGACCAGGGATAAATACACAGACCTTCCCTCGATGCCCTGGTGATGGGAATGAGCCCAGGCAAGAGAACGGGAGCCCGTGGAGCTGACGGGGAATGTGTTTCTTACCCAAGATACGTGAGTCCTGTTGCTCATTCTTGGAGTCATCTCTGAATTGTGACAGAACTCTTAATTTCCTAAGGTATAAAATGAAACTAACCACTTAATGACAACCTCAAAGGAAAATGTTTTGTTATCTTTATTACATTATTATGACCATTACTACTATTATTATGAATTGCACTTTAAGCCTGTAATATGTGCCAGGGAGAATAGTTTTATACACATTATTTTATTCCCTCTTTACAACAGTTTGGGACAGGTATTCTTGCAATCTACTTATTGTAGATGGATAATGGAGACCCAGAAAGATTAAGTAGCAGGATAACCTAAAGCAAAAGAACCAGGACTCAAACCCAGGCATTCAACTTCTATATGACATGTTGCCTCATCCGCAGAAAAAGTGACGAACCCAAGACTGCCTTTGTGGTTGGGAGAATGAGCTTTTGCTCTCAAAAGAAATGAGTAACCATATATATTTACATTTTAGCTTTTCCTTCAGCAGTGGGGAAATAGTGGGAAAAGGAGAAGGTGCCCTCCCTAAGTTGTTGGGGGTTGGGGTGAAGGAGGGACATGGCTTATCCACAGCCCATACGTCTTTCTAAATAGATACTTTGTCACACACGTTTTAAGTTGAGCTCTTACTCAGTTGAGGAATGACATAAATTAGCCAAATTTGGGGAGCTGCTCTTTTCTAGATTATTATATTTTATATCATATCCCTAAGAAAGAAAATGAGTGGTTCAATTCAGTTAAGACAAAACAAACGGCAGCTTGTCACACCTGTGAAGACTGAAACCCGCATTTTTAAGGGGTTTGCTCTCATTAATTCGTTCATCCACATAACCTTGCCGGTGGACAGTTAAATAAAACAAAGTCTAAAGAGCCATCACATCCTGTTCAGCATTACTCAGAGAGTCTACTCCAGCCAAGAAAAACATCCAAAGTGCCTCCACTGTAATTCCTTTTCTTCTTCTCCTTCTCTTGCATTACATTTCCAGAGTCCCCACTGTTCCTCCCACTGATGGTCACGATGACAACAGTGGGCATCATCGCACCCTTTGGTGGTCTCTGCTTCCAAAGGAGAGGCCATGGGGTGGAACATGGAGAGAAAGCAAAGGCTTTGAGCCAAGCTGTTGTACTCCAGATTCTGCCGTACCACTTCAGGCTGGGTGACTCTGGGAAAGAAACTTAAACCATCTGAACTCCAGCTTTCTCAGCTACAAAACGGGCGTCTGATAGGGTTGTGCTGAGGCTTAAAAGAGAAGAAAATTTAGGAGAAGAACCTGAACCCAAAAGGCAACTGAGTGGAGAGGGAAAAAGCATGGAGACATACATTGAAATTTGGGCTTTGCCACATACTAGCCTTACAACCTAGGGCAAGTGATTTAATCTAAACCTCAGTTTTCTCTCCCTATGGGAGAGGCCAGGTGTATCTAGCCCCACCTCAGACCACATGGGCAAATTTAATTCAGGGGTGAAAACCGCAGAACACCTTATTGTGACCACAGGTCAAGTTTTGTTTTCTTTATCACTAAAAACTGCTAATAATTTGATCCCCATCTTTTTAATAATGAGGTCCTCCTTCTCCACTGGCCCAAACTGGAAAGGAAAGATCCCTAAGGACAGTAAACTAGAATCCAAAAATATATATATATTGTCCTAAATACCCTCTGTCAGATGAATATGTTTTCACTGTATATAACCCCAGGAGAGGACATACATTAAAATATTGAGGTTTGCAACATGTAGCCTGAGGTAATAAATAAGGAACCTATAAAAATAACTGTATACCAAGTACTTCTGCAAATTAAATCAATGACATGTCCCTTCCAGCTCTGGCTTTATCTCTACTCCTTCCAAATGGGCTGGGAATTTCACGGAAAGAAGGAAGTCTGGTCATGAGGACATGCCCTAGATGCCACGGCCACAGAGAAAGCTTCTCATCTCCTCTGTCCAGGCTTAGGCCAGCAGCTAATCCAAACACCCACTGACAGTTCAGTACCTGCGAAGAGTAGTATCTATCAGCAGGGAGAGATCTAATCTGAAACAGGAATCTATTTAATCAAAAGGTGGGAGAAATGGAACACTGATAAGAGTTGACATTTACTGACACAGGCACTGTGCTGAATGCTGTATAATCATCTCATATCATCCCCACACACTGTAAGGCAGGTACTTTTATCTCGCATCTTACAGATAAGAAAGTCGAAGCTTGAAGAAATTAAGCAAACTGCCCAAGATCACACGGTTAGTCGGGGGCAGTATTTGCAGTTGAACTCGGACAGTCCCGTTTCAGAGCCTAAGCCCTTAGCCCCACTCCCTCCCAGCATCGCCTTCCAGAAGGCTCTGCCCCAGCAGTCACTCAACAAATGTCTCTGCTGCCTCTGCACTGATACATGTCCACCCCCACTTGACTGTCAGTCTCTATTTTGCACAGAGACAGGTGGGTCTTGACAAATGAAAAATGATTTTGCAATTAGACAGTGTCGGGACCAATTGCCTGCCGTGAGGAGAGCAGAGCGTGTGGCTTAGGCCTGCGCTGAGTATGACAAAGCCCTGGTGTGACTCACAGGCACACGAGGAGGGGAGCCTGAAAGCAGAAGCTCAGGGAGGCTGCCTGTCGGTGTCGAGCCAAGATCTGCCTCCAAATACTCCTGGCTCTATAGAGACAGCTGAACTTGAGTCCAACCCAGCAGTCAGGCACATGGGTCCTGGCCCTCAAGCCCCAGGCTGAAACAGATCAGGCCCTGCACAAGTCATAATCCAATGCAATCTGAAAATGCACACCAGCAGATCCTGCTCTGTGCTTAGATGATGCAGCCGGTCTCCTGGATGGGTCTGGGAAAGAGACCAGAACAGGGAAATGTAAAGAGCAGATCATCCCAAGCACATTTCTTTTTGGCACTGGAAGTATATGGTTTTTCATTATTTTCTTTTTTTGTAATTGGAGATTAGCTTTACTTTTCAGATTATACCTAAAAAACGCAAGTCTGGCTAAGTCCTCGGCTTAAAATTCTTTGAGGACTCCCTCTTGACACAGGGGAAGCTATCATTACCTGGTCCCTGCTCTCTAGCTCTTCCCAGCAAAATGGACCACTGGAGCTGTATCTTCGGTCTTCCCAGAATGCCCTGTCCGCCCCCCTTTTTCAGGGAATAAAACTCCTTTTTTCCTGGGAGATCTTCTCTACGTGGTACAAGAGTGATGCCTCTGTGCCTGCACTTGCCCAAGGAAAGACGGGGGCTCAGAACTTGCCAGAGCATCTCCTTCCTCACCCCATGGCTGGGAGGGCCAGTGACACCGGCAGTACCGTCTTTTCATAAGATTTGCCATCTGGGGGCTGGGACAGAAGCATTTGTCTTTCTCTAGGTTCACTAGTTAAATGGAACACGTGAGCCTAATACTCCAGGAACAACTCCCCTTCCTCCTCGTCCCCACCTCCATCACTCCACCTTCCATAATGGAGAAAGCCTGCCTAGGAAGTAGGTGCCTAGAAGGCAGCAAGCTCAGACAGTAAGAGAGACAGAAACCTAAGGGTCATATGTGGGTGCCTGAAGCCGATCACACCTGTAGTCCCTGGACCTTCTAAATACTGGAGACAACAAATTTCTTTTTTCATTTTTTTTTCTTTTTAGCTACTTTAGGTTTCATTTCTACTATCTGCAATAGAAAAGAATTTTTAGTTCCTCAGTGTGCCTTGTCATTCCCATTCTCAGTGGTGCCCCTGCCTGTGCTATTCCTGCTGCCTATACTGTCTATACTGACTGTGTCCACCAGATCTAGCCAAGAGTCAAATCAAGGGCCCCTGCCTCTAAGAAGCCTCTGTCCCTGCCATTCTGCTGACTGCTGGGAGGCCGTGTCACTGCAGACCTTTCTCACCGAGTAGTGATCCCCGGTGCAGATCCCTCCTCCCCTAGACTCTGTGCTCCCTAAGAGAGATACTACTATGTTCATTACATCGTTCATCCTAAATGGAGCACAGGAAGGAAGAGCTACCAGAACCCAAAGGGACAGCTGTGTGGAAAGAGCCACCAACAGGAGCTGTAGCCTCAGGGGAGAAATATGGCCAACCAGCAATGACCTAGTGGGGAGAGCCAGGGAATCAGACCCAGTATCATGCTCCTGCTGCCTGGTTGGAGGCAAGGTGGCCCAGGGCTGCATTCCTCACCACCTTGAGTTCCATGGCAGATGGAGGAACCTGGAGAGTGAATCTCAAGAAAAAAGAGGAAGATACCCAGCCCCCGAGCCTCCTCTCTAGAAGGGATAAGAAGACCTCCAAAGGGGAGACAGGGGCCCTCAGACCATTAGGTACCTCAGGCCCGATCCCCTCCATCAAAGATATTTATTTTATTAAACTGTCTTCAATTACCTCATTTGAGTGTGGTATTCATTTCCCATCCACACTCTGACTGATATATCTAGATATTCCAGGGTTCCCTCCTCATCCCACCAGCTGAGGCACCTCACTTTGAAGAGACATGGCTGGTGAGGCCCAAGGTGGGGCATAGGAGGCAGAATGCTGAGAGCTGATTGAACCAGGAAGAACAAGAAGCCTCAGTGGCCTGCACAACATCACATAGCAACAGAGCTAAGAATAGACCTCCGGCCTTCTGCCACCCACCCAGCTGGAGCCTCCCCTCTATTCATGCATAAGAGCACACAACAGGGGACTCTAAGAGACCCCTACTTCCATCCCACAGGAAGTTACTACATTTCATTAAGCTAATGAATGTTGTTCCTGAATAGAGTTATTTGGAGGTGTCTTTTAGAGGCAGAAGGAAAATCTGAGCAAAATAAGCAAATCTACTCTTCCAAAGGAAAGCTGCAATCCTAAGCCTGCCTCGGGCAGCAGTGGGCCTAGAGGTGCACAAGTTGGTTCAAGGGCCTCTGCCGCTAAGAAGGCAGCATCACGGATACAATCAGCAGCTGCCCAGCAGACCTGCCAGCTGGGGCCTGCAGTCCATACTCAGCGAGGTGCCCCTGCAGCCGTACCCCCCCGGCTCTCTGCCGCACCAACGCTGCAGAAGGCATGCTGGGCTGGGAACCCGAGGGCTGGGCTCCTGTCCAGCTCTGCCACTAGCTAGCTGCGTGACTTTGAGCAGCCCACTTTCCTTTTCTGGGCCAAAATTTTCTCCTCTGTAAAAGGAAGGCTTGGAATTCTGGCCTCTGAGAGGACTTCCATCTCTATCTCGCTATGATTTTACGACATCCCAGCCGTGTTTCTCAGCATTTTGGGCACGACAGTCTTTTCCGGTGCAGACCGAAGCAGCATAGGAGAATGTTTTGTATTCCTGGGCTGGCATCGATGTCATGGTGACAACCCCAAACCTTTCCACTCGCTTTCAGTTGCCCCCCAAGGAGGGCAGTTCTGCCCTAGATAAAGACCTCATCCAGAAGGGACAGAGAGGTTTGAGGCAATGTCACTTTTCTCTACAACTCCCTGGCTCCTCCTTCAAGAAAAGTAAGAATGCCTTTACATAACTCTAGGAAAATGCCAAAATAATTCAGTTCTACTGATATAGGTTGAATGTTTACGTCCCCTAAAATTGTGTATGCTGAAACCTATTTCCATATGTGATGGCATTTGGAGCTCAAGCATCTGGGCGATGGTTAGGTCAAGAGGGCAGAGTCCTCATGGATGAGATAAGAGCAGTTATAAGAGATTACAGAGAGCTCTCACCCCTTCCTCCATGCGGAGACACAGTGAGAAGACAGCCATCTATGAACCAGGAAGCGGGCAGGTACCAGAGCTCTACCATGCTGGCACCCTGATCTAGGATTTCCCAGCCCCCAAAATGTGAGAAATAAATTTACAAGCCATGGTATTTTATTATAGCAGCCCGAACAGACTACAGTACCTACGCAGGCAGGTTATCTCAGGAAGTTGGAGTGAGTGGGGTAGTGAGGTCTGTATTTTGGATTTAGTCCCCAAGGATGAAAGAATTTGATTCCATAGCATTCGAAGACATTTCTAACACCAGTCAACAAAATGTGATCTGTGGCTCCCGAGGAGGGTGGATGGAGAACATTACTCATCAATCCAACTGTAAAAACACTAACTTGAAGACCTAAAGCTAGAACTAAAAAGATATTTCCTCCCTAGAGCATTCCATCCTTTTTCAAATGACTTCATACGCGTTTTCCAAATGGAGCCCTGCTGTGAGGCAGGGAGGGCTGTTCTTGCCAGCCTTGTTTAGAAGTTGGCATGTGCCCAAGTTCCTACCAGAACCTTAGATTTGTGAGTCCCAGCTTTAGGCTTGCCCATGGTTTGAAGGAGAAGAACCACAAAGGAGAAGAACAGCCAGATCATGGTGGGAAACTGGGGAGCAGGTCTTGTAACTTGTAACTGAAATTAGACTCAGATGGAATACCCCTTATAGCTCTGGCCTGCAGAGAGACAGACTGCGAACAGTCAATCTCATGTCATGTCATCGCACAAGAGGACCCGTGCCTCAGCAAAGTTGGACTTGGAAGGAAGGAGTGGGTATGCATGGAGTGCTGATGGACAAGCAAGATTACCTGAGCCTGTCTGGGGGGGCTCCCTTGAGAGGTGGGGGACCCTGTGCAAAATCATATCTGCATGAGGTAGGATTGGGAAGGAAGAAGGACAGGACTTGAATTGCATCTAATCATCTCTGGTGTGCCCAGGTAGGAACAGAAGCCACCACTGAGAAACCCTCCGCAGTGGAATTCCATTTGGGGACCATTAGGAAAGAACACATTTTTAGGAGGAACCCTAGGTTCCTAGACACCATTGCCTCCCCAGCCTACCCCACACCTCCATAGTTATGGCCATTCGGATCTGAAAGTCTGGGGTTCTATCCCTGAACCTCTCTCAGACTCCAACTTTAGCCTCGAGCTGACTGACTGACTTGCTCTATCCTCATTCTTCCTTTTGGCAAAATCTCTGCAGTTCAACATGGACAGATAACACAAGGAAAGAAAACTGATGTCCAAGGAGTCAGGGAGCTTGTGATTAAGCCATGGCTAGCATGCATCATGACTTCAGTCATCAAAAATTCATTAAGTGCCCATCTGCAAAAGGCACTATACTAATTCCCCTAAAAGGAGAATGTCAATATGGCTTCCTTGTGCCCTGCCAAGTTTTTATTAATGTGCTTATTAGGTGAGAAATACCTACTTCCCTGTGTTTAAAGAGGAGACTGAGAAAATACAGGAATCCTAGCTTCCTTCTTGCTCCATAAGGCAAAATTTCAAATAATAAGCAGATCCACAGCAGATGGACTGGTTTTTAGCACTCCTGAGGGGGAGAGGATGGAGCCAGTCTGTCTCTGTCTCTCTCTAAATCTAGAGAGAACGTGAGCCAGCGTGAGCGTGAGCATGTCCGCCTATGTGTGTGTGAGAACTAGAGGGAGAAGGAGAAGGGGAGAGGGCTAAAGGAAGGAAAGGAGGGGAGAGGAAGGAGGGCCCAGAAGGAGGAAAAAAACAACCACCACCCAGAACAGAGTAGAAAAATTACGAGGACAAGGAGTCCAAACAAGGGAGAAGTCAGACATGGAATGGGTGAGGCGAGCAAAAGGGGAAAAAGAAAGCCAGGAAATAAAGCAAAAGACAAACAAAAAAATAAATTGTTAACACAGGAACTCATTGATTTCAAATCCATAACTAGCCACTTAATTGGTTATCTGAATTGAGCACTTCATAAAAGGAGACTGTCAGAACAGTCAGCTCATTAAAGGATGCTGGCAAGATTCAGGACACTGGGGACTCACTTCCGTCCCTGCTACCAGCCGGCAAGGTGAGCCAGCTAAGCACCTCTCATTCTGAAACGTCTATAACATAAAGGAGTCATACTAGCAGAGGTGGACATTTCTTTCCAATTCTCACCATCTAAGAGGCTATGAACAAACGAAATTATCAGACACCTCGGGCCTTTAAAGAAACCACAGGCAATGAGATGCCTCTGTGGCCAAGTTTGCCCCAGCTCTCCCCGGGCCAGGAAGGAACTGGTTCTGACCACAGTCAGCCTCCTACTGTCAGGATGGAGTCCTGAAGACCGAGCTTTGGGGACACTAGGCGGCAGTGCTCCTGTGCCGGTCCTAGCCTTGTGTCCCCCGCTGCGCCAACATATGCTGTCCTTGGAGAGTTCTCTTCCCGGTAGACAGACGACCTCCGCCTCCCGTCCCAGGCTCTCCTGCCCACGCTTCCTCGTGAAGATGCTGAGTGTCCCTGCCTCCAGCAAGGCTGCGCTATCTTGTTTGTGTGTGTTGCTTTGAGAGCTCTTGTTTCGGCTTTTCTCTTTGTGGCTTTTCCCTACTACCCTGTTATCCTCAATGCAGTCAAAATGCTCAGATGCTGCCCGTGAACAGTTCTGACCAGCATGCACAGTCGTTTTCATACTATTTAACTGGGTTGACCTTGCTTACCCAAATCACTCCGAGAGTAGGCATAGTACGATAACTACAAATGACTCTGGAGACAGACTGCCTGGATTTGAATTCTTGCTCATCAATTCACTAGTTGTGTAACCTTGAGCAAGTTACATAAGCTCTGTAAAAAAGAAAACTCAGCTTTCTTTCTCATCTGTAAAATGGGGATGTTAATAATAAGATCTTCCTTCCCAGGCCACTGTGAAGATGAAGGGACTGGCCTGTAAAAGCTTAAGGACTGTGCCTGTCATATGCTAAGTGATTAATAAAAGGCTGCCCTGATGACTACATTCTGACACCCTTTGTATCCCAAGGCAACACCACCAAAGATACTATTTCCCGCCTCCTCTTTGCGTCATAAGCCAAGACCACTTGTCACCATGGATCATGACAACTGATACCTCAACTTCTCCTCTCTTCTGTGCTCAGATTCCTTGTATTGACCTTAAACTTTAGCCTAAATCCATAAACAAGCTGACATGAATTAAATTCAGATCACTGAAATTCCCTGTACCTTTCTTGTCAGCAGGCAGCCACCATGCTCTCCTCTGCTTAGTTCCCGGTGGAAGAGTGAGTCATACATGTCTTCTCTAACAAGGGTTCACATTTTTGCTATAATCCATTGTTACTCTGCATATTTTTCCTCCCTCTTCTCTCTGCCTGAGATTTTCTGGCTGCTTTCTTTCACAAGATCTTTTCACATACCACATAGCTGAAGCTCTGCTTCCTTTTTCATTTTGTTAACCCTTCCAGGGATCCATCCTAGAAAAGAGGAGAACGGCAGCCAGTTCCCAGCCATAGATTCTGAGTGAGCTTGGTTTGGTATCCCAGGCCTTTCTTAACTATCCTGGTTGACACTGAAGAGTATATACATGTTCCTACGGAAATGGAGGCCCTTGGGTCCCCTTACTAAACAACTTTAACCACCTTAGGGTGAAGGCTGGCAAATCCCTCCTTTACATGGTGGCCAGGGGGGAGATTTGTAAAATCACAGAAAACCTATCACCTCCATGTTAAAACCCCTCTGGCCCATGGGGTCCTTCAAGATCTACCTGGTGATGGCCTCTCTTGACTCATTCTCTTTGGTTTTACCTCCTCTCTCTTCCCCAACCCTCTACATTTTACCCATATGGACTTCTCTAACATAGGCAGCTCTGCAAAGGTAGCAGCGTCTCTCCCACTTCTGGCCTTCATACTCGCTCTCCCCTCTTCCCAGGATGTCTGCCAGAGGCACTTCAGATGATAGTGTTTTGGCTTTGCACATCCTCTGAGAGGCAGTCTTGCTTCCCTTCGTCCTGCCCACCCACCCCACCTCACAGCAGCCCAGGCAGGCAGCTCTCCCCTGCTTTCCCCTGGTGCTCGTGTGCACCCCTGTTCTGATATCACAGTAAATTGGAGTTGTTCTCCTGGTATTCTCTATTCCAGGTGGAACTTTCTGAGAGCAGAGGCTGTCTTTTCCATCTCTAAAGTCTCAGGGTCCCCCACAGTCACTGAAACGCAATAAAGAATTTCCTGATGTGAGTCAAAATGGAACCGAGTTGAACACAAACAAACAGAGCTGGATTTTTCTGCTGGCCTAGGAACTAACGGAAAAGCACCTTAGGGAAAGCAAACCTCCAAGAAATGGGAGTCAGCAGGCTCTGACAGGAACATACAACACCTGATTCTCTGCCGTGCCGTTCCGCTTCCTTGCTCCCTAGTGGCTTAAGGAGCTGCAGATGCTGAGACTGAGTAGGCTCTACATTGCCAAGAGCTCCCTGCTTAAGGATAAGCAAGAATAAATATAGTTAAGGAGAAAATAAAATGCCAATCTCAACTCATATTTGAGGTATCCTAGAGATTATTAGCCTGGTGTAGGCTTCTGTGGGCTAGTAGAAGGTCTGGGCTTCTCTGCAAGTCTGAGTTAAGATGAGGAGTTTGGGATGCTATGCAGCCTTAGAGGGTCTGTGGGAGTCTGCTGACTCTCTGCAAACTACCCCCCGCCACCCATGGCTCTTTATTTCTCCAGTTCCTCATCTTTATTTGGCTTTTGCTTCCTGGCCAGATGCAATAACTAGGGCTACAGAAGCCTCTAAGTGCTTCCTTATGTGTCCTAGATATTGCTTTGGGTCCCTGATACCCCAAAATCCCATTACCTAAAAGGACAACTAGATGCCAGTGGATGTCAGTCAAATGAACATGTTAGGATATCGAGGACCTCATATAGACAAAGTCAGGCACACACTAATACACACACACACACACACACACATACACACACCCTAAACATTTCAAAAACAAAAAACACACAGCAAATGTTCCCAATGTATGCAAATTTCCCTAGATGTGTGACTGAGAGAGTCCCATCCCATAAATCATCTAGACATGAAAAGGGCTTGGGAAGTAAAAAAGGTGCTAAAGGCTCAGAAAACCTCCACAACGAAATTCTAAGAAACTGCTGATGCTGCTTCTGGTGCTGGTTCCTGACCCAGCAAATGTGAAACTGCCACATCCTAAAGCCAAGGGAAGCCAAGCCTCTCTGTTGCCCTGCCTCGCGGGAGGCTGACAGAGAGAGAAGCGGGTTTCTCCCACGGTGTGAGAGGCCACTGCCTTGGTCTAAAAGAGGATGAATAGAGCATCTGAAGCCAGAGCTCACCAAAATGGACTTGATAAATCAATTGTGACACGGAGGAAAGAATGCCGAGCAGGCAGAAAACTGGCCATGGTCGCTAGCAAGCAGTGACAAGTGAGGCAAAGAATGGCAAGGAATGTCACAGAGTGGACAGCGGAGCACATCTGTCCCTGCAGCAGGCCCTTGCCCCAGAATCCAGGGTCTCCTCTGGGGGCTCACAATCGGCTCCACTTAAGATCACGACTGAGCCTGTTAGGATGGAGAAATGGGTGAGAGGCTGAGAGCTCAGCTCTGCCATTGTAACAATACCTGAGAATGCTGGAGGTTTCATGGCATCTCCACTTCCAACAGGTCTTTCCTTGCTCCAAACCTTTTTGGGTAACTATGATGCACAGTTAACATTTATCAAGTGATTATTCCTGCCAAGCACTGTGTTAAGTAATTTATCTTTATCTCATTTGATCCTCATGAGAACCCTGCGGTCACTTAACAAGTGTTAGAGCAGAGATTAGAACCCAGGCTGGACCGACTTCAAAGCCTACACTCTTAACCACTAGGATGAGAAAAAAAAGTAGCCCATCAGGAAAGGCAATGCTAATGAGCTACCAGCAGGAAGGCATGCACTCCAGGGATGAGTTTGTACAAAATTTGCCAAATTTTCTAACTTTTGCCAACCAAAAACATCTACAGAAAGGTTGGCCTGGGGAAGGGCACAGACTGTGGTCATGGAACAGAAGTTTTCCCTAAATGAAGAAAACTGGCCCACACAAGACACAAGTGGTGTACCCGGGATGTTTGGCTGGAAGAAGAAGACATAATAAGGTTGGAGAGAGGGTGGATAGGAAAGAGAAAAATATCTTTATCCTCCTTTCTTTTTCATTAACACTTTTCAGAGAAAGTATATCCAATCATGTCCTCTCTTCTCTGTCACAAACATGGGACAGAGACCACAAAAATCAAACTCATCCGGAAGATCTTTTCCAAGGGAGATAATCTCTCAGAATTTTGGCAGGCAGGAGAGATTTGGAGGAACATCAAGAAAGATCTAAGGATGATGATATTGGTCAGCAAATTAAACATAGCATTGTAATCCAACAAGGCAGCAAAATTCACTGCTAACGTGACTTGCAAAGTTTCCTGAGCCAAGGTGCCAATCACACCATGGGTTAGGCAAGGGATGAAATCCTCACTTGGAACACTGGTGGATCATAGTCACAGTGCAGTATGCAGTGTGAGCCTTGGCTTTGGAAAGCTCTTAACCAATAGTCAATGATCTCGGGAGGAAAAGAGATGGGACTGGGGATGAGGAGGAGATGTAAATGGGAAGGTCAGCAACCATTTAAATGGCTACTAACAGATATGGGTAGATAATGGGTGAGGTGAGCAAGAGAAACAGAGGGTGAATGTTAAGGAAAAAAGAGTCATAGTGAAATTTCTTATCCAGAGGGATACATACATAAAGGCTAAGGCAAGAGAGCCTCTGGCTGCCAGGACTCACTGGGGTCTTGAGACGCCATTCACTCATTGCCTGTTTTGGGCCAAGGCCATAACCAAGCTATCCCCAACAGATGAATATTGCTTTACTTGCTTAAAGTTTTTCCATGAAAGTGATTTAAACCTCTCCTCGGAACCTTAGACTAATTTCTTACCATTCATACACACACAAAATGTCTTCTTGGATTGAACCCAAATCCTTCCTCCTCAACTTAAACCATTTCTTTTTCTACTGCCTCCAAAAAAGAATAATAATTTCTTAGAATCCTTCATACAAAACACAGTTTCACTCTTGAGGCTAACAAATGACCATTCAGTGTTCACTTTCTCAAACTATCCTCATTTCTCAGCTTTCTTTCATAATCGTCATTTTCTGATTGTCTACTCATTTTTGGTTTTTGGTGGGAAAAAAAGAATCTAAGAGCTGGGAAGGAACTTTAAAATCATTTAGCTCATGCCTCTGCCATTAAGGACCAAAACATGTGACCAACAAATGAGCCACCACATCTTTCTAAGCCAAGATTTCTCAACCTCTGCACTATTGACATATTGGACCAGAAAACTTTGGGAATAAGGGTGCTTGACAGAGTAGAATGTTTAGCAGCATCTCTAGGCTCTACCCACCAGGAGTACCACCATCCCAGTTGTTATAATAAAAAATGTCTCCATATAATGTCAGATATCCCCTGAAAGGTAAAATCAGCCCAGTTGAGACTGTATCTAGTGTAATCCATGTCTTTCCCATGATTGTGGATCCTCTAGGTACACCACAGGGTCAGAACTACCAGGGCAAATGCACCCAGAACGTGTCCTGCAATTCCAGGGCAGTGCACTCCTAAGAGTACTTAGATGCCACACAGGATCCTTGCCTTCCTCCAACAAGCCTGGCTGGAGACAAACCAGCCAGGCTAGCACCGTGCTAAGTGCTAATAAAAGAACCAAATGGAGCTTTTTTTTCTGCCTCAACAGCAGTGCAGGGCCAAAATAATCATTCTTTTTCAGGGGGCTCATGTTCTCTAAAAACAAGAGAAAAGGAACACAAGCTCACCTGGGAAGAACATATGTGTCAAAGGCAGGACACATATGTTCTTCCCACCCTTGCCTGGTGCTTGGCTCAGCCTGGAGCTCCACGCCACAAATGCTACCTTAGTGTAGCTTTTAAATCTAAAGGTGCATCATGTCCAGCATTTGCTAGAATCAAATTGTTCATAAGAGTCTTTGTGAGCATCTTCAGTGCCACCAATTAGCTTCCATCAGTCTCCACGAGCCGCACAGTGTCAAACTACAAAAGCTCAGGTGCTGGTGGCTTTGCAGAGAAGTCAAAGGATCAAGTCCCTGCCCTGGAGATGTTTGCAGTCTTAGCAGATGGCACGCCAAGAAAAACAACAACAAAACAGTGTGCACTGTACAAAAACTATACCATGGCTAGCATCGCTGCAGGCTCCCTCGAGTGCAAGAGTGGAGAAAAAGGAATTCTGACCTTCACATTGCACCTACTTGGTCACCTACAAGACTGCCAGTTAAGAACACTAACTCAGCAGTAACCCAAGACTTACAGATTAGATGGAGCCCAGTCCTATTCCCCCATCTGATGCTAAGATAATACACATTTTATTGTTGCTATTAACAATTATTAATTCTGATGAGTAAAGTGCTTTTTTTCCCTAAATATTATAATAACCATTAAGAATTTCCCACCTGGGTCATTCATGCAAATAGAGTTGGGAAGAGCTGGGTTAATTACCACTTTGCAATTTAAGGCTCTCAAGAATAAGGGTGATTACCTCTTCAGGATGAGTGAATCAGTGGTCTACATGTCTCACGTTTTGTTTCATAACCTAAAGATTTTGCTGTCTCAATGAGGACCTCTCACTTGACGTACATGTTTGTGCACTGTGAATTACATACTCTCATTATTTCCAAGGGGAAATAATTGCCAAGTCTGAGCAAGTGGCTAGTCCAAGTGCAAATCCCAGTTTCACGTGAATTTCTTTCAGCATTAGATCCTTCAGCACTGGTTTGAAAAAAACCTTTTAAATATTTTATATATATATATATAATAATGTTTACAAATATATTTTATATTTTCTACAAAATATAAAATAAATTTGCAATCACTTCCCTAGTGGGAAAATCAATCCATGTTTTTCCTTCATTTACAATTTAATCACCAAACAGTGTTTTGCAAACTATCATTTGGTGATGATGAGCCTGTTTAGCCTTAATGAGCTTTGGGAAATCTTAAGTTTTTTTTTTTTTTTTTTAATACAGTAATTTGACTTTAAAGTAGCACACCAACAGTATGTAAGGTTTAGAAAAGGGAGAAAAACACCTATAGTCCCACCACCCCAATGAAACACCCCTTCTGTAGTGAAAGAGTTTTTAAATGACAGATGCTCAGCTGCTGTCAGCTGAGATCTGATTTTCCAATCAGAATTTCAGGAGGAAGGCTGGGTACTTAGGTCACCTGAGAGAATCAAAGCATGCAACAGCCCAATTTGGGAGATGCATTTTGAAGGAGTCTAGGAAAAATTCACTGCCATCCCATCTGTTTAGCCTATATAGCACAGTAACGAAGTTTCTCCCACCTCTGTTCCAGACCCTAGCTGCCTCTGCCTCCTCTCTCTTCCCCCATCCAATTTTTCCTCCTTTTTCTCCCCCAGGTTCCTTTAAGGCTGTCTCCTGCCACCACACCAAGAGTTGGTATTGGGGCACACCCAGGAGCCAGCCAGAAGTGGAGACCTCTGCCTGCTGCTGCTGCCATCACCAAGGCTGAGAACCCAAACCACAACGGTGGACCACAGAGTCCCCAAGCCTCTGCAGAACAGCCCTTCTGTTATTATTTTGCAAAATAATACCTTGCAAAAGTCTCTTCTATATAGCACAGAACAGAGATGCAGCCACCATTTAGCTATTTAGTGCATTATAAACAACTATTCAAAATAATGGAATCATCTGTAGTTAGAGCACAGGATACAGGGAAGAGTTGAGAGGCCTGCGGTTCACTAAATCCACAAAGATAACCAGATCTGTTGCTTTAATCCAAAAACATTCCTTCCTACAGTATCCAGACTTGTCTTTTTTCAGTCCTGCACACATATGTGAATTAGCTAGGGTGAACTTAGATAAATGGAGGCAAAGAAATACCCCAGCACCCAACCAAGTCTCCATCCTCAGTGCTAGCAAAAAACCCATCTCAGATGTATGGATTTTGTTCCTCCTTCCCCTGTTTATTTCCAGTGTTCTCTGTCCACTGTGCTTCATTCCACAAATTCAAAAGGATAATACACATGATTTTGCCTCATTTACAATTTAGTCACCCAACAGTGTTTTATTTGGTGATAATGAGCCTGCTTAGCCTTAATAAGTTTTGGGAAAACTTAACATTTGAGGTTTTAAAAAAATGAAGTAATTTATTTTCAAATTAATATACTGACAATACGTAGGTTTAGAAAAAAGAGAAAAACACCCATAGTCCTACCACCTTAATAAAATACCTGGATGGATGAGCGTTTTTTTAATGAGAGATACTCAGTAGCTGAGGAATGTTCATCCAGTCAGAATTTCAGTAGGATGGCTGATCATCAGACCCATGGATGTTGTATACTAGAAACATGGGGGCCGGTGGCTCACACCTATAATCCCAGCACTTTGGGAGGCCGAGGCGGGCGGATCACGAGGTCAAGAGATCAAGACCATCCTGGCCATGATGGTGAAACCCCATCTCTACTAAAAAATACAAAAATTAGTTGGGCATGGTGGCGCTCACCTGTAGTCCCAGCTATTCGGGAGGCTGAGGCAGGAGAATTGCTTGAACCCAGGAGGCAGAGATTGCAGTGAGCCAAGATTGTGCCACTGCACTCCAGCCTGGTGCCTGGCAACGGAACAAGACTCTGTCTCAAAAAAAAAAAAAAAAAGAAAGAAAGAAAGAAAGAAACATGGGTATGTCACTCCACACACAAGCAGAGACCCAGCACCCCCGTCACTGCTATGGAACAAAGTCAGTATCCCCAAAATAGGTTTGGGATGATTGTTTCAGGCTGGTTGCCCAAACAGAGCCAATATATTTTTCTCTCTCAATCTCTCTCTCTCTCTAATCAAAATACCATCTGACTTTTTTACTCTGAAAACAGTGGAAATCCCGATGTGTAAATACAATGTATGCCTAAAAATACTTGTGGACTTAAATTTTTTTAAGGAGCAGATAATCTGATATTTTAATAAATGAAATATAATTCAGCTCTCTTAATTTCATCTAAGGATGAAAAAAGATATCATGTTTGATTGAGGTTTCCATGGTTTTATTTCTTCAAAAAATGTTCTCAGATATAGCCCCCTTGTCGCCAACTGGCATCTCTGAGTAGATTTTCCAAATGCTTCTATCTGTATGCTCCCTCTCTGAAAATATCACAGACCCTATGTTCTCAGAGATCTCCATAAGTTGTCTCTGCTGGTTCCTGACTAATCATTTAATCACGATATTTTTTACATAGGCAGAAGAAAAGGAAGAAAGAAGGAGGGAAGGGAAGAGAAGGGGAGGGGAGGGGAGGGGAGGGGAGAGAGAAGAGAGAAGGGGAAGAGGGAAGAGGGAAGAGGGAGAAAAGAGGGGGAAAGAGAGAGAGAGAGAGATAGGAACCCCTCCTTGCCCTCCTCTCCCCCACCTGAAAACCTTTTAGATTTTTATACTACTTTTTATTTTTTAATTAATTTATTTATTTTGAGATGGAGTCTCATTCTGTCACCCAGGGTGGAGTGCAGTAGTGCGATTTCAGTTCACACTAACCTCTACTTTCCAGGTTCAAGTGCTTCTCCTGCCTCAACCTCCCAAGTAGCTGGGACTAAGGCATGAGCCACCACACCCAGCTAATTTTTGTATTTTTAGTAGAGACAGGGTTTCACTATGTTGGTCAGGCTAGTCTTGAACTCCTGGTTCAATCACCTCAGGTGATTGCCCACCTCAGCCTCCCAAACTGTGGGATTACAGGTGTGAGCCACCGTGCCAGGCCTATATCACCTTTTATTATTCTCCCTTTTAGTCATGTGGATACTCAAGGCAGCAGGCTCAGATCAAGGGACTGGGAGTTCTAGTCTAACTTCCTACTTTTCAGATGAGGAAACACTTTTCAGAGCAGCTCCCTAACCACCCATGGCCATCGTCAACACCTTTTGTTTCTGGACTCCGCTATTCTTGCTGTCTCACCCTTCTAACTCGCATTCTCCCCACAGTCTCAATGTACCCTCACTTGGTTTAATTAATCCAAACTCAACAGACGGAATGCTGAGATTGCTAGACTGTACTTGTATCAAGTCCGCAGAGGCACTAGCAAGGAGGCCTCTCCAGGTCGGCGCACTCAACAAGCCTGTTTATCCCAGGGCCCCAGCTGGAAAGGGTCCAGCGAGTGACAATTGGGGCAGATGTGCAAAGCCTGCCACTTGAGCCCTGGGCTCACAGTAAATAGGAAGCCTGCGTTAATATACTTTAAAAGTCTTGTAGCAGGCATATTCGGTGTTTATTTTTATTTATCAGGAGTCTGAATCAGCAGGCTTGGGGGGAAGGCAGGTCAAATGGAAGCAATGTGCCCTGTCACTCTGCCTGCTCAGAGCCCAGGGAAGCCCAGGGTCCTGTGGGAAGGGAGCATCATTTCCCAGGCCCATCTTCAGTGTTATTGATAAGGCGACTCTGCAGTCCAGAGGAATGACAGCGGAACTTCAGAGGGTCGCATCACCACATTCCTTCCTGCTGCCTTTGCGTTAAGCATGGCCAGGTGCTTTTCCCAAAGGTCCAGTTGGAAGGAATAAGGGGAGGAGAAGCTCTGATTATCAAGTGAGGAGGAAAAACTAGGAGCTGAGTAATTTGGCCTGGTAGAAAGATACCGAAGAGTATCAACGAATGGCAAAGCCTTCTCTCTGATTGCTAAGTGTTCCCACACCAACGAAGCCCCTGAGATGGGGACAGTCAAAGCCCTGACTCTGCTTTGCAGCTCTGCTGGAATCCCCATTTTCAGGGCTAGGCCTGCTTTTATTTGGGTTTCACACCTACACTGAAGGGCTGTGTGGCAGCCAATCTGTGATGTGACATGAAGCACTTTCCAGGCATGGGCAGAGCATGTTTAACCCTGCACCAATGATGGGAAGAAGGGTACTGGAGAGACCTCAGCTTCCAGGCCTTCTTGGCCTTTTCCAGCTGCTGTGTTTCCCAGCCCCCTCATGTCACTGCCGTGAGAACTCCTCCCTCTAAAGGGGCCACCACCAAACCAGGGCCTGAGCCAAACAATCCTCATCTTCTCTCTCTATGGAAATCCCAAGATGCATAGGGGAAGTTTATCAGAAGCCATGGAATTGTGACTCTCATCCACTGGATACTGGCCATGGACCTGCAACATGGTAGGTGCTTCATAGATGGCATGGCTTGGAGGTGTGTCTCCTCCAGATCGCATGTTGAAATGTGATCTCCATTGTTGAAGATGGACCCAGTGGGAGGTGTTTGGGTCATGGGTGGATCCCTCATGATTAGCTTGGTGCCCTCCCTATGGTCATGAGTGACTTCTCATTGTTAGTTTATGCAAGAGTTGGTTGTTTAGAGGAACCTGGCACCTCTTCCTCTCTCTTGCTCCCTCTCACCATGTGACACACCTGCTCCCTCTTCACCTTCTGCCATGACTAAAAGCTTCCTGAGGCCACCCCAGAAGCCAAGCGGATGCAAGTGCCATGCTTATATAGCCTGTAGAACTGTGAGCCAAATCAACCTCTTTTCTTTATAAATTACCCAGTCTCAGGTATTTCTTTACAGCCACACAAAATGGACTAACACAATATCCTTCACACCATTTTATCCCACAGTGCTGTGAGGTAGAAGTTACTAGTCCTAGTGAAGAAAAAATAGTACCCCTGGGCGCAGTGGCTCATGCCCATAGTTCCAGCACTTTGCAAGGCCAAGGCGGGCAAATAATGAGGTCAGGAGTTCGAGACCAGCCTGACCAAAATGGTGAAACCTCATCTTTACTAAAAATACAAAAATTAGCCAGGCATGGTGGTGAGCACCTGTAATCCCAGCTACTCGGGAGGCTGAGGCAGGAGAATCACTTGAACCTGGGAGGCGGAGGTTGCAGTGAGCCAAGATCCTGCCACTGCACTCCAGCCTGACAGGACGAGACTCCATCTTGAAAAAAAAAAAAAAACGACCAAATTCCTTTTCCATTGAGAAGCACTATAAGAAATAGTGCTTCTATGACCCACTAGAATGGCTTAATTTTTTTAAAATTAAAAAAGTGAAAATAAGCATTGATGAAGGTGGGCTGAAATTTTAACTGTTGATTATCACCAATGAGGTAGCCACTTTGAAATCAGCTTGGCAATTCCCCAAAAAGTTAGGCCTAGAGTTATCATATGACCCAGCAATTTCACTCCAAAGAATATAAAGACAACTAAAAACATATGATCACTTGAAAATTTATGCATACATGCTCACAGCATTATTATTCATGTAAGAGAAAGGCAGAAACAACCCAAATGTGCAGTCATCAACTGACGAGAGGATAAATGAAATGAAGTGCAAAGGAATGAAACAATGATACACGCTACCAGGATGAACCTGGAGACAAAGGGCCACATAGGACATCATTCTATTTACATGAAATGTCCAGAATTGGCAAATCCACAAAAACAGACAATAGATTATTGGTTGCTTAGGTCTGAGGACAGGGGTAACCTGCTGACTGCTAGTGGGTACAGGGTTTTTACAGAAGATGATGAAAACGTAGAATTAGCTAAGGGTGATGGTTGTACAACCTAGTTACTATACTAACAACCATGGATTGTACACTTTAAAAGGTGAATTTTACAGCGTGTGAATTGTATTTTGTTTTTCTAAAAAAAGCATTTTAATAGAAAAGTGAGAAAAAGAAGTGCTCAGACTTGCGTTATCTCTATGGCCCCTTCTAATCTAAAAAAGCAATGTCACACAGCACTATAAGATGCAATGCAGGCCAGACACAGCAGCTCACACCTGTAATCCCAGCATTTTGGGAGGCCGAGGCGGGCAGATAGTGAAGTCAAGAGATTGAGACCATCCAGGCCAACATGGTTAAACCCCGTCTCTACTAAAAATACAAAAATTAGCTGGGGGTGGCGGCACAGGCCTGTAGTCCCAGCTGCTCAGGAGCCTGAGGCAGGAGAATTGCCTGAACCCAGGAGGCGGAGGTTGCGGTGAGCCGAGATCGTGCCATTGCACTCCAGCCTGGGTAACAAGAGCGAAACTCCGTCTCAAAAAAAAAAAGAAAAAAAAAGAAAGATCTCAAGAGGAAGTGATGTTTTACCTGAGTCTAGAAGGATGAATAGGAGACAGCTGGGCATTCCTTGCAGAAGGAGTAGTCTATCACATACCTAGCATAAAGTGGGTGCTTAACAAAATGTATTGATGATTGCACAGCTTAGGCAAACACCCTAAAGGAAGAGCAGAACACATAAGAGGAGCCAAAATAAACTTTCAGTGACTGAATCCTAAAATGTTAAGGTCTTAGGTGAGTGGGGAGAGAGGAGGCTATTCAGGTGAAATGAGGATGTAACTATGTTGGAAGGATTGTTGTCTTCATCCCAAGGACTATGGGCAGCCATTGGAAGAGTTTCAGCTACTAACTCTGGTAAGGGCTTTCTCTAAGACTAGATATAATCAAAGAGAAAGCAAAACCCCTTTGGCAAGTCTATGTGGGCTTGGAAGCAATCCCAGGCCAGCTGGATAAAGTAAGGCAGACAAAATTAAGGCCTCGAAGAGGAGCAGGCTAGCCCCTCACTAGAACATGAAGAAGGGTGCAGAAGCCCAGAACATCAGGCTGCAGAAAAGCCATATCATTTCCCAGGAACTTGGGAACACCCGCACTGCTTTACTCACCCTGAGCTGACAGGCTAAAGAACACTTACCTTGCAAGGCTGCCCTTCTGGGGACAACCTGCGTCCTTTCAATCGTCTTATACTGCATGGTGAGCAGCAGTGCCCATTGAGGGGAATGGTCACAGAGTACCAACTGGCAAAGTCTTGATGTCCCAGCCAAGGGGAGAGGTTTCGGGGGCAAAACCCCTGAACAGGAGAAAGGAGCCTAATATTTACTACTCACCTACTAAGTGCCAAGCAAAACGCTTTCCTTTTCTCAATTAGTACTAACCACATTCTTTCTAGGAAGATATTTATTATTTCCATCTTACAGATGAGGAAGCTGAGAATGAGCAGCTAATTCTAGGGTGAGGAACCAGGCTCAAATGGAAACTGGAAACCCCTGACTTCAATTCTCACACCTTCACTTTTTGTGTTGTTTTGTTTTCAGATCTCAGGGCCTGAGAGTAGAGTACAACACACCCCTATGTTCATGGTATGCTTCAGCCAAGAATCATCGCAAGGCACTTCTTCTGTGCTGTTATTTTTTATTTTTTCCCCTTCATCCCTGATCCTGACTCCCATTCCCTCTTCTTAGCCTCCTGATAGAATCCATTCTAATGTGACCAGCATGTGTTCTTACATAAATAGGAATTCTTGAAGAATAGACAGTGTTCTAATGGTGGCGTATGCATTTTTGCTTTCCACTAGTAAATATGCTTTATAGAGCTCATGCTTTACTCGGGTCAATGCCTTTAAAGATCCATCCATTGCTTCATGTGCAGTATTCTACAATGCACATGCACCACAGGTGGCTTGTGCATTCCCACAGCAATGACACCTAAGCTGCACTCAGCTGCCAACTTCCACAAACAATGCTGCGATGGGCTTCCTCATCCTGTCTCCAGACAGACCTGTGCAAGAGCTGTTCTGAGGTCAGCCCATAAGGGTGGGACTGTGGGATCGTGAGTGTATGCTTAAGCCAATTACTGCTCAAATGGCCTGCACTGATCTTCAGTTCCACCAAGTGAGCTTCTGTTTTCCTACATCCTCACAAATGGGAAATATTGTCTCATTTTAAAACGTTTTCTAATAATGATCAGGCCAAAGCAACCTCTCATTAAAAAACAATTAGCATTTGTTTAATTAATTATGCAATGCATTTCTCCAAACATTTACTAGCCATTAACCTGTTTTATACATTCCACTTCTTTCTTTTTCCTCTTTTTATGTATTTATTTATTTATTTTTGAGATGGAGTCTCACTCCTCCAGGCTGGAGTGCAATGATACAATCTCGGCTCACTGCAACCTCCGCCTCCTGGATTCAAGCAATTCCCCTGCCTTAGCCTCCCGAGTAGCTGGAATTACAGGTGCCCGCCACCACGCCCAGCTAATTTTTGTATTTTTAGTAGAGAAGGAGTTTCACCATGTTGGCCAGGCTAGTCTCGAACTCCTGACCTCAGGTGATCTGCCCACCTCAGCCTCCCAAAGTTCTGGGATTACAGGTATGAGCCACCGTGCCTGGCCTTATGCCACTTCTTTCTTGCTTTTTTTTTTTGTTTTTGAGACGGAGTTTTGCTCTTGTTACCCAGGCTGGAGTGCAATGGCACGATCTCGGCTCACCGCAACCTCCGCCTTCTGGGTTCAGGCAATTCTCCTGCCTCAGCCTCCTGAGTAGCTGGGATTACAGGCATGCACCACCATGCCCAGCTAATTTTTTTTTTTGTATTTTTTTTAGTAGAGACGGAGTTTCGCCATGTTGACCAGGATGGTCTCGATCTCTTGACCTCATGATCCACCCACCTCGGCCTCCCAAAGTGCAGGGATTACAGGCGTGAGCCATCGCGCCCGGCCGTATTCCACTTCTTTCTAATGACTTCTTAACGTTCTCTGGTCGAATTCCCTCAGTGACTTTAGATGCTGAAAATAGCATCCCTTTGTCTTTTCAGTGGTCTGTTAGTCTTTTAACTCAGTGTAAGATCATTTTGGTCCTATGCTTTCTCTATAACCAAGCCTGCCTGTTGTTGCTTATACAGTAATGAAAGCAGTACAGGTTCAGAAGCCAGTTGCCATAGGTTTTGATCCTTTGGATTTTGAGAATAAAGTGTAATAGTTGCCAAGTGTGACTCACTGGCTCTGTTGAGGCCCTTCAGTTGACTTTGGCAAGTCCATGTCAATATCCTGTCTGCCTTTATGTTTCTGCACAGCCTATCAGTAGAGAACCAGGACATGAGAGGCAAGTATAGACAAACAGCGTCTAACTCCCCAAAACTATCTATCTTCAGAAAAGTTTTTAAGTGCCTTTATTTTTAGGAAAGTTTAAAGTTCCTCCGATATCTTCCATTAGTATTATTTGGGGGAAATACACCTGTGGTTGTGTCATAGGTAGGTGCCTGCGCAGCATAGGTAGGTGTGTCTGTGGGGATGCTTTGTTTGCATATGTGTGGGCAAAGAAGAACAAGGAAAGCACTAGACTAGGAGTTCAAGATCTAGTCCTGGCTGACACCTGCTCACTGTGTGTCCTTGAGAAAGCCATCCCTGAGCTTCAGTTTTCACATCTGCAAAATCATGATCCAATGTAGATGGCCAGATAAGAACATCAGATTGAAAACACTTGCCAAATCTGAGCATGTCATTTAATCCTTTTAAAGGGAAAGTATTAATTCTCCACTTTATGCAGTGTCCTAAGTGAGTCAGAAAGCTTCTCTAGGCTGCATTCATCTAGAAAGACAGAACAAAAAGTCAGCCTGATTTTGGTGAGGCAAGAGGGGAGGAAGCACACAAGGAAGTTTGTCTTCTTATTCCCTCAATAATGAAGTAGCAACTATGTCTGTTCTGGACCTCAAGGGGAGGCCTGCATGGTCGCATCTGGCTGATGCAGCGACCACAACAACCTCACGAAGACAAAACTCAGAACCAGGAGCAACGGAGCACATCAGAACCAGCCCCTTCTATCCTAGTTTGCAAAGACACCACATTCTCCTGGCTTTCGAGGGGCAGCTCTGAGCTCCAGCTCAGTCTGGCCATTACCTAGGGCATCCCTTGGAGTGATAAGCGGGCCCTTATCACTTGCCTCTCTCCTCGGTGATCACATCCACCTCTAAGGCTTTGCATATCACCTGCGTGCTAAGGCTTTCCAGATCTGTAGCTCCACTGTGCACCATGTTCACTTCCTATCCACCTTCGCAACTGCTAGTCACACATCTCTCACAGGTGCACCATAACTTCCAAAAGCCGGCTCTGGTTCTCCTCATCAGACCTGTTCATCCTCCTTTGTGCTCTCTGACAGAATTCAGCACTATTTCCTTCCACCCACCCAAGACAGGAGCCTGGGAGCTATCCGGGTTATTTCCCACTCCCCTGCCTTCCACTTTATTCAATCCATCACCAACTTCTGTTCATTTTACCTCCTAATATGCCCCAGATCCATCCATTTCTCTTCATGCCCTGGCCACAAGGCTAGCCAAAAACTCCATCACTCTTACCTGGCTGCACAGCAATGTCCTTCCAGTCTCCACCTGACAGTTCACCGAACACACTGCAGCAGAATGAATGAGCTTTCCAAATATACTTTTTCATGGTATTATCTGGTAGCCTCTTGTCGCCCTTAGAATAAAGCCCTCTAGAGCCTTCATGATGTGGTACCCACCTTCCTCTCCAGCTTCCATGCACGCCACATGCCCACCCCTGAAGCCCCGTGCTCTTTTTTAGCCAGGCCATGCCAGCTGCCCACCGTGTGTTAGGGTGGAGAAGGTGCAGTGCTTGCCTTGGCCCCAGAACCTCCGCACCTGCAGCTTCTTCAGCCTGAAATGCTCTCCTACATCGCCTCACCTGGCTGTCTCTACTAGGCCATCAGATTCCGGCTTAGATGCCCTTTGCCCTGTAGAGATGCCCTTGTGCCCCCAGAATAGGTTAGGTACACCTTTTGTGTGCTCCTGGAGTGTTCTCCTACATACCACACAGTGGCCTTATTTATATTTGTTTCATGTCAGTTTTCTCCACTATGCTGCATGTTCAGAAAAAGCAAGAAGTCCATCCCTCTTGCTCATCACTGTATCCTCACTGACTGGCACAGAAAAGGCTCTCAGTAAAGACTTGTGGAATGAATAAAAAGAGGAAGGTAGTACCCAGTAGACTAGCAGGAGAAGTAACATAGAATCTGAGCTACCTGCTGTGTCATACTCAGTCTTTTCCTCATCTAGGAAATCCAGTTATTTCAATGTTACCAAATAAAGTAGGTCCATTCTATCTTGGTAAAATAAAGTCAAATGCTACTTCTTGACTCATAGTTTTCCCATGGTTTCCTGTCTTAAAGTAAAAGCCAAAGTCCTTAAAATGACCTTCAGATCCAACATAATCTGTCCCCCTCCTATTAGACTGTTGTTGGAACAAGCTAGGCACATGGCCATCTCAGGTCCCTTGCACTTCCTGTTCCCTCTGCCTGGACTGCGCACTTCCATATATCTTCAGGGCTCACTGCCTTACCATTGTTGGCCTTCATCTAAATATCACCATCTTGGCGTTGCTTTTCCTGGAGTCTCTATTTAAAATTAGAATCCCCTGATATTCCTTTTTGTCCTTCTCTGCCTTGTTGTGCTTCACAGCACTTAGCACTGTCTAAAACCCTATATGCTTTACCTATTTACTGTTCATTGTCTGCCTCCTCCCACAAGAATATAAGCTCCCTGACAGCAAAGACTGCTTGCCTGTATCATGCACTGCAGTATTCCCAACATTCAGAACAGCCAGAGTCAGAACATATTGGGGGAATGAGTGGACGAATGCCCTCTCGTGTCCATGCCTGACCACTGCATGTCACGTTTGACTATTTTGTCTTTTGCTTCCACAGCCTCCTGTGCATCCTTCCTGGGAGTCCCTTTTGAACATTCCACCATCTGCCATGTCTGCAACAGATTATGCGAGTGATTGAGAATTTGAGCTGAATATAATCTATCAGTCTTATTTCCCACCCCCACACCTGCTCTAACTGTTCCCGATTTAGCAAGTGCCATTATATAGAGAGGCTAATTATAGGGGAGTGTAACAAAAGTAGCTTCATGTTGAAATAGCATTCACGTGTGCCCTCCTGAGAGGCAGTCAAACGTATATGGCAGACTGGGGATGTCACGGGATATGCACAAGACAGTTGGGTTTCAACTGAGCATCACTAAATTGAACCGAGGAGTCAATCAAACTGCGTCAGTCTAGAGAAGGGCATGGAGAACGTCTTCCTAAAATACAGAGACATTTTCCAGGGACCCACCAGGAACCTGGTCCTCCCTAGTCATGTAGTCATGTCTTCATCCTATAGATGTGAGTCTATACAGAAATAGCTCATGAATTAGAAGAGACAGGCTTGTAAACAGACACACTACCTGAGAGCATGAAAGGGTTAGTGGAGAAATACGTGAAGCAACTCATTCTGCCTGTGTGAGTCAAAAAGCTTCCATTAAGGAAGTGATATGTGAGCAGCATCTTGAAGGACGGCTAAGAATTGTCCAGGAGGAGACAGGTATCGGGGCAAAAGCATGTGGCATGAGAGGGCCTGCGTGATGCCAGAGGCACTGTCTGGACAAGTGTGAGAAGCTCAGTGTGGCAAGAGTTCAGAGCTACAAAGATGCAGCAGTTGAGAGTTGCTGAGGACCACAGGGAAGTTTTAGTTGAGGAGTTTGATGAACTGTCCACCACTTCAGAAATGGAAGGGGAGCCAGTTTGAGGGCAATACGGTGAGCAGCACTATGCCTTCCTCCCGTGGAAACGGGCCTCAGGAGAGGGATGGATAGAAACGTCCCCTTCCCACCTCCACATCCAGCTCTGGGAAAACTGAAGAGACTGGGCTGAGTGGGCAAGAGTGACTAAAAAGAAATCATAAATGCTTCCACTCCCCAAATAGCTTTTCTCCTCACATTCTCAAATTAGATTCATTTGAGTTAACAAATGCCTCTTTAATGTGAAAGTACTAAAAGTTATTCTCATCTAATTGTGGCTTAATCAATCAATCACTCCACAAAGACTGGTAAATATCTACTCCGAATAAAATTGAGAATGGAGGAAATTAACACTTTGTCAAAGGAGGCCTGAGGAAGGGGAGGATGCTCTGAAGCCCAGGTCTGGTGTGTGGGGGGAACACGCTGGGTGGCTGCTACAAGTAATTTACATGTCGCAGCCTGGGACTAGGACATCAAGTAGTCCGCAGGAGGACAGGAGGAACATCCTAAGCCAGAAGGAAAAGAACAAAGGCACTTTTGAGGGGGTGGCCAGGGCAGATGCCTTCCTCCAACCTCATGTGACCTTCACTCTTTTTCTATCCCTCCCTCTTTACCGAGATTCTTCTAAACACTGTCAACACCTCCTCACTTCCTATTCAATCCTCAACTCACTGCAATTGGTCCTCTCAACCATTTTCCCAATAGTGCTCCCAACAATGTCACTATTAATCTTCCAGGTGAAAAATCCACTGGAAGAAATGGAGTCTTAATCTTGCAAACTGCCCCGCTGCCTGCTGGATTTCCATATTTCAGTACCCTGGATAGTATTTCTTCTACCTCTAGTCTTGACCCTCTCCAGTCTGTTTTCCAAATAGCCATAATAGGAATTGTAAAATGTGAAGCCGAAGTTATTACTCCCCTGTTTAAAATCCTCCCTCACCCACTGCTGTGAAGTCAAGTCTAACTTCTGAAGCAAATTACCTGGCAAAGCTCCACACCGTCCGCCACAGGCTGCTTCCTGCCCCTTTTGCTGGCCTCTGTCTGCCATGCTCATGGGCCTCCTGAGGCACTGGAACTCCCCGGCACATACTGTTCCCACTGCTTGCAATGTCCTTCCTTGATCTTTGCCTGGCTAAGGTTCGTTTATCCTTCAGATCTCAGTTTAGAAGTCACTTCTTGCAGGAAGACTTCCTGGATCTTGAGTTCTGGCTAGGTACCTCCATTATGTACTGTCAGAAGACCTTCTCTTTGTCCTATCGTAGCATATACTGCATATACCTTATAATACTGAAATCCAGGATGACTTGTCTGGGTCTTCTTACAGTCTATGGTCTCCTTAGGTGCAAGGAGCTCCAAGCTAAGTGTCTAGCACAGTAGAGACCTCAGTGTTTCTGAATAAATTAATTATGTTCATGTCTCCATTAGCCAATCACCACAGTCTACCACTGCCTAATATCCTGTTTGTACATGAAGCAGGGGTCCCACGTGTAGAAACTTTGAGCTCAACACGTAAAGAGACAATAAAGGAAAGTACCTAAGTGGAAGATCTAGGCCAGTCCCCCTGGCTAACTAGCTATATGGTCTTTGACCAGTTACTTAAGTTTTCTTTGTCTGCATTTCCTCACGGTTGGGAGTGGACTAGTAGTGCTGCTAAGTGTTTAACAACTCACTCTTTAAGAAGTAAAAAAGGGTCTGGAGTGGTAGCCAATTTCCCATGGTGTAAACACTCCCACCATAGCCAATTTTAGGCTAGCAGCTTGATATCACTGATTATGGAGTTTTTCTACCAGATGGATAAAATAGATGTAAAGAATCTCAAGACTATAAATAATGATAAAATGTACTAAGTAATTGGGAACTGATAAGCTCTAAATATTGCCTGTTTTTAATATAATTTCTTTTATTTGTAGTTTATAAAATTTAAATTTTCATAATGGCTATGTTTTACAACAGGTTTGCAAAATTCCTGAACATTTAACAATTGGTTCTCTCAAGTTGACAGTATTAGGCTCCAGCACAGCACTGGGTGGGGTGTGTGTGGTGAAGATGAGGCCTTGTTTGAAATTCTGCTCCTCAGCCCATGCCTGAGTGGGCAGGATCAGCTCACAGAGATGAGGAAGAAGAGGACGGTCCACTTAGGCTTTAAGGCCAAGTCTTGCTCCATAATACCATTTGGCAAGGCCTTGGGTAATGAGCTGATACTGTCACCCATATTTGGCCCAGTGCTTTTTCTTTATGCCTTACCTGCCAGAAGCACCCTGGAGAGGCAAAGGGGTGACGAAACTCAAACCTTGGTCTTGACAATTGCAAACTAGCATCAAATAGGACATCAATTCTTTGAAGACTGCTGGTATATGTTATGTATCATGTCTTATTTTAACATATATTTATGATATTAGTCAATGTTTATTATATATTAAACATATGAATCAAGTTTTGATCATTTCTTACAATGATTTATGCATCTGTGATATCACATTTTTCAGCATGAATTACATTCCAGAAGTGCCTATTGAAGGTCTATCAATACACTGTGAGTAAAAGAGTTTCACAGTTCAGTGAGTTTGGGAAATGCTACATCATAGTTATCTATGACAATCACATCGCTACATCATTGTTACCTTCGTGGACTTTAAGAATTATCTTTTCTACTCAAGGCTGTCTCCCCAAATGAGAAAGTCATAGCCATGTACGGGGGTTATCTACCTTTTCTGTTGGCGTTACCCTAAATATTGAAACCCAACTCTGTCTGAAATATTCAGCAGCCAACTTCCGTCTTACACAGAATGGACTTCCATAGGGTTAGATTCCAAGAGAAACTGTTTGTACAGCAAAGTGTTGACTTTGCCACCAACCTGCCCTGTAGCTTAAGCATATGGCTCGCTTTTCTAAGAACAGCTGGGCTTCTGTATGTTTAGCACTTGGCATGCTATCCCAACACAATAAAAAACCTGCAGGTAACCGATAATCTTTGAGACAGACAATATAAGGAACACGATAACAATTTGATCTAATTTTCTAAGCTCCATCACTGTATGCACTGAAATCATCAAAATCACAAAACAAAAACAAACACCTGTGTACCTAAACTGCTTGATTTTACCCAAGTAGAAAAACTTCCATAATTACTATTTAATATGCCATCAACCTTATTTGAACATTAATGTAAAATATAGTTTTAATGAGGTAAAAATTCTATGTCTGTTGTAAAAGTACTATTAAAACATGAAAATAAATTATACTAGCATAAAAATCATATATTAAATTGCTCTTAGAGCTTGGTATAAGAAAAAATATTACATTGTCTCACCTAAATGCATAGTATGCTTATTTTACTAGACGATGAGAGCTGTGTGACTCATGTTTCCTCTCTCTCCTGGGCTGCCAGTAATCTCAAAGGTAAAGCACGTGCTCAACTGAAAGAAAGACCTTTAACTCTGACTTTCTTGTATGATGATCTCCACCCGCATCATTAACATGGCCATTTTATCTTTGGTTTTAATGTTCTATTGAAAAAGTAGCGTTTATTGTATATGCCTCCATATTATTTTTGGACGAGGTCCAAAAATGAATAATTAATACATGAATAAATGTGGCTCAGAAGGTTTGGCTTAGTCAGCTTGCTACTACAGCATCACTATGTCTGTGTAAGTGCCAGGAAAGAATCATTATATTAAGCACATGAAATGTCCATATCATTATCATCAAAAGAAACTCTATTTTGACTTCTTCAGACAAATGAAAAAATGAGTGTAAAACCCGAAAATCAAATTCTCAAAGAATCGAAAAGGTTTGGCTAAGCAACCAATTTCAGTCTTCCTTCCTCAAACAAGAAATGTCTAGAAGTAACATTTGATTCAATCTCTTCACTTTCCTCCCTGTCTCCCAATCATAAAAAAACATGGCGGAGGGGCGGTGGCAGATATCAGAATCAAGAGTCTGAATAATTCTTCACAAAGTGAAGAATTAACCATGATAAATAATACAAATCCACTATGCTTTGGACTTGTAAGACTGAACTGAGAAATGCAAACGGCCACCCTCCCCAAGAATTCTCTTGGTCTACTTTTCTTGAGAGCTGGAAGGACACCTGGAAATTAGGACTGGTAATAAAAGGGAAACTGAGGCCCAGAGGAAGGAAATAACTTTCCCAGGATCACACTGCCTATTAGTGACAAAACCAGTAGTAGACCCCAGGTATGCAGAGTCCCACCAGACCTTGTTCTACTGAACCTACTCACTCCACCAACATCATACTCATGCACTTAATTTTCGACCTTTCCCCTAGTGTTTTCATTCCCAAGCAAAAAGAAGGGATAGAATGATCATCACATTTACACCTCGGTCAACCATCACTCAGTTCAGAACACCAAAATGGGATTGAAACAATGTAAATATCACGTGTAAGTGATGTAAACAACCTTGATGGAGAATGACTGAAAGAATGGAGAGAATTCATGGACACGGAGATTTGAAGGTTAAAAAGTTTATGTACATTTACACTTTCCTTCTCTTTCAAGTTTTAGATGAGTGGTGTGAGCACTGTATAAGTCTAGAGGGAAAAGGAATCCAAAGCCCCATTCTAACTCTCGCAACCCTCCCATCAGAGGTGCAGGAGCTGCCAGCCCACAGGAGTGCTGAGGGTTATGAAAGGAAGTGTGCAGAGGTCAGATAAACAAAGTCAATGGGAAGTGAGAAGGATGAAACACATTCTGTTTTTCAATGACAATAATTGACACTTTTCAAAACCATTAACTTTGATTACATTTATCAACTACAATTTTAAAGTAGAAAAGTGGGACAGAAAGGTTTCAGAAGGAGTAATAGTTTCTTCAATATTTAGTTCAGAAAATATTAGGATAACCATGCATTCATTTGTTCGTTCATTCATGTGTTCATCTATTCATTCATTCATGCGGTATCAAGTCATTTGCAGAGGGTCATACAAGGTGGCTCCTTCCGAGAAGAACGTACATTACAATGTTGTGGGGGAGAAAGATATACACACATAATTATTATTTGTTTAGTACCACAAAAAGAGGTAAATACAGTGGGAATTCAGAGAATAGAGAAAAGATAGTTGGCTGAAATTAGTTTGAAGATTTGTTTTGACCAAACAAGTATTATAAAGAAAGAACAAATAAAACGCTTCTTTTCCTTTTATGGGATAGCCATGCCTGAACTACAATATGCAGCTTGGATGACTGAAACTTAAGAGAGGCAGAAAATGGACAGTCATACTGAAATGATCAGTGCCCACAGGTAGGAAGCAGAGTGGTCTGTAACAATAACATGTCACAATGTTTACTGGGTTAGGGTGGGCACCATTCCAGTGACTGATACCCTTTCAGGACATGAGAAATTTGGACAAAGACACACAGGGGGAAGACAGCCATGTGAAGAGAAAAGCAGAGATTAGAGCTATGCAGCCATAAGCCTGGGAGCACCAAGGATTGCTGACAGTGGCCAGAAGCTGGAAGAAACAGGGACAACTCCTCTGTCTGCTGGGAGAGTATGGCTTTGCTGACTCCTTGATTTCAGACTTCTAACCTCCAGAATTGTGAGGAAATAAATGCATGTTGTTTTAAGTCAAAAAAAAAAAAAAAGAAGAAGAAGTAAGAATGCTCTAAGACCCAATTTAAACATTTCTTCCTCTCAGAAGTTCTCTAGACCCTTCTTTCAGAAACAGGGCTTCCTCTTCTGAGCTCCCCTAGCTTGTTCTTGGCTTCCTCTTCTCCTAGAGTTCTCGGCTTATCCCACAGTCCGTGGTCATGTCTGTCTGTCTCACTACACCAAGTGTTTTGTGGACCTTGGGAATGCACCTCATCTGTTTTTCAGATATCTGTTTGCCAGGGTTCAGAATACCAGTCAAATACAATTTGTACCAAGAATGGACAAAGAGAATGTATTCCTTACCCGACATTTGGGGGTTGGGTTACTGTGAGCCTATTTTTAAGCCACAAGAAAATGAGTGAGTGTGTGCACTTATGCAAGTGTCTGCACATCCATTCTGGGCTTGATGAAAGCTGCTGGCATCTCTCTAGCAGATTAACAGGCTACACTTGCCACTTCCTTGGCATCTGGGTCCTATATCAACTCTAAGGGTATCATCTATTTTTTCCCAGAAGACAATAGCAAAAAAAAACCAAAAACTGGTTTTCAAGCATTTGTATTCTTTCTTCCCCAAATTCTTTACTTCTCACAAAAGTACTCTTCCACTGAACAAAATCTCTCCTATGGATTAAAAGATGGCTGAAAAGTGCGGGCTTCTCTGTCTCCTTGTAAAACAACTCCAAGTTGGCTTGGGTATACGCAGTGCCACATGGATTAGAAACAGTTGAAAGGATTGTAAACAAAGGGTAATGATAAATGGTTACGTGGCAAGTGGGTGGGAGGTGTTTAGTGGGGTGTTCCATGGATTGGTGATGGGCCCAGTTTCCCTTAACATCTTTATTAATGATGAGGTAGGAGGGGAAAACACTAACAGAACATTCATTAAAGGAGGGAGGATGCTAAATTGGGAGGAGTTGCAAACACACAAAGGACAAAGAAAAAGCACAAGATTGGAATGGTGGTGACAATCTCAGCAGAGGAATCAGCTAGGTGACGGGACCCAATTCACCCGCAGAAGCCAGAGAGTTCTCCACATAAGACACAGCATGCATCTGTAGTCATTCCTGTACAAGAAATAATTTTTTTTCAAAAAACTCCAATGTTTCTATAATATGATGATATAATGATTTTTTTTTTGGTGGGGGTGAGGGGGGCTTGTGCTAGTTTAATCCTGGAAGCATTAAAAGAGTTAATCTGCTTTTATGAGCCTTGAAAAGCAGAAGGCCTAAATGGAAAACCCCACCTAATTCCTGGACGTGACTGAGAGCAGAAAGACGAAAAGCAGTCTCTGCTGCACTCTGAACAGTTACAGTCTGGCTTCTAAGAGAGAATATTTCAACCCTGCTGGGACTTCTGGTTTCTAGTATCAGGTCTGCCATGAATTTCATATCATTTTTGAAGGTTCTCTTCCTTTTCTGGGCTTGTTTCATTATCTCTTCCAGAAAGGTCTTCCTGTCTTCCAGAAATGTCTCCCTCTCCCAGGAATGCTTAAAGAAGTGTAGTTATTCATCCCATTATGTAATTTTTAATTTAATGTTTCAAAGCATAAAATTTACTAGGAAGACCTCTATGAGTAGTGTGAAGGAGAGAAATCTGTTTCCTGCCCACAGAAATAACAGATGGAGAACTATTTACCTTATTTGCAAAAGTCAAATGGTAAATCTGGAAGGATAAAATAAAGCTAAAGACTTTAGAACATTAAGCTCCTTGAAGAAAGCCATTGTATAAATAATGTATTATAAGCACTTAAAAATCTTACCGGCTTGCAAAAATTTCCTTGGGTCCCCAAAACATCCAACATAGCAAAATATTCTTTCTTCATTCAGGACTCACTGAATACCTACTGTGTGCCAAATGTAAGTCCTACTCTGGCTGAATTCAGTGTAATGGGGGTGACAGAGACAAACAAGAATTCTCATTCAAATACATTTTTCAAAGCATTGTGGGTACAGTGGTGGTGATGTCTGAGCTGGGTCTTTATATATCCAATAAGAATAAAATCGGGAGGGCAAATCAAGGTCAGGCAAATGTGTAATAACAATACACACGGTATTACTATAATGTGTAGAAATGCTGGGTGGTTCTGTGAGGTTGAAATAAACACAGGATGCACAAAGTGAAGTTGCAGAAGATGATATTGTGAAATGAAAATTTCTCGAGTGCTAGCTACTTCAGAGAGCAGAGAAGGAAGTGCATCCCTGCCGTAGGGGTAGTTTTGCTGCGTTAGATTTGTAGGGTCCTTCTTTACCATGCTAAGGAGATTGAGCTTTATCCTCTGTATAACAGGGAAGCATTAATATTTTTAAAGCCCAGAATAATGACACCCAAAAAAGTGGGTCAGTCTTCTACTTCTGCTAAAATTTTTATTTAACCAAAGCCTGATTTTATTTATTTCAAGTACAAATGGTTAGGCTAATAAAATGATGCCTGATATGCTAAAAAATAAAAAAATCCAACATTTAATATTACAATACACAGCACTGGTAAAGCATGCAATCATGTACAAACTTGAAGTAGGAAGACCTCAACAAATTTATTTTTAAAATGGGCTTTACCAATTTCAAACGTTTCAGTATGTAAAAACAAATGCATTTTAGATTTGGCTTAAATGAATGTTCCTAACATACTAAATAACCATTGTGTCAAGATAGGCTGACTTAACATGGGCACATGAATAAAATACATTAATTACTATTTTCACCATCTTTCTATGCTTGTATCAGATCACTTATTTTCATATCAATATGAGGCCACACAAACTAAATCCCAGTTGGAGAATGAGGATTCCTGACTTTCAGCAGTTAGACATTTTCATTTGCTCTGCCTTTCCTCGTCTATAAAATCAAGTTTATGATACATGAATATAATAATAATAAGCTGGATTTGTAAACAGATAACTGTCAAGTTCTTTGAGTAACACACCCAGAAAAGGTGGGAACCCAGCAAAGATAGTGTTAAGGTGGTTCAAATGTGAAAAAAGTTGAAAGACAGAGATTATTTTAAAATTCAAGTCAACTCTGAGATTCTATGACTCCACGACATGTAACCAAGTCATTGTTAGTACCAGATCTTATTGTCATTGGCTTACAGGCAAGGACCAAATAACAATTTTAGTTTCTCTTGATGTAAAGATCTCAGTGCTATGATGGAAATAAGGAGTTGTCTGTTAACACCTCACACACACACACACACACACACACACACATAAAAGATCAGCTATGAAAGCTACAGAACACTTGAACATAGCAACTTAATAAATCGGGGGCTTCTGAGTTCAGATTTTGCTTCTGAGTGAGAAAAAAAAAACCTTCTAAAACCCTTCTGTGTTACAGTGAGCACCTTTGTGAGGCCACCACTGAATTAAAAATACTTTCACTGAAATATTGCCCAAGATGTTACTAGGGGTCCTAGGGCTGCCACTGCCTGGCAGTTGCAAAGACCCAGAGAGAAAATTTCTAAGGCAAGGATGTACTTCCTTAATCCTCTCTCTTAAAGAGCTGGCAGCCAAGAATTGTCCATTTCATAGTAACTAAAAATATTCCAGGTCTTGCATATTGTCTAGATTTTTCTGTCTATTACAGCCCTGGACTGGCATTTGTGCTCACCAGACTGCCTTGACCAATATAGTTCTAAGTATTAGTCTTAATCTAGAACATCAGCCATCTTGGCTAGGCACAGTGGCTCATGCCTGTAATCCCAGCACTTTGGGAGGCCGAGGTGGGCTGATCACGAGGTCAGGAGATCGAAACCATCCTGGCTAACATGGTGAAACTCCATCTTTACTAAATATACCAAAAATTAGCCGGGCATGGTGGCAGGCACCTGTATTCCCAGCTTCTTGGGAGACTGAGGCAGGAGCACTGCTTGAACCTTGGAGGTGGAGGTTGCACTGTGCTGAGATCATGTCATTGCACTCCAGCTTGGGTGACAAAGCAAGACATTGTCTCAAAAAAAATAAAATAAAATAAAATAAACCATATTTCATACTATTACACACTATTTCCCAACAAAATAAAATTCCAGCTGATTCCTAGATCTTGTGTAGTATTCAGGATGTTACTTGGCAGCTTGTATTCAAGATTCCAATTTTTGTGTGACCTGAGACTCAAAACACAATAATAGTCTTCTATTGTTCCACCTTTAAACGTGGATGAATTAAGATTCTGTTTAAATAGAAGCTGTGCTGTTTGAGATAGTCAAATTTGAAGAGGAAGGCTTGGTCATGACAAAGGCCAGAATCAGATGTTCTGCCAACAGCCATTGGTTCACTTTACTTGAAGGAAAATGACATGGACTGTGCTCCTAAAGCCTCTTTACACACGTATATACATGTGGCATTCATCACAATAAAATTGAGCAAGAGGGCAGGTAACTAAGAACTTCACACCCCTGCAAATTTATTTTTTTTGAGTCAGAGTCTCATTCTGTCACCCAGGCTGCAGTGCATTGGCACAATCTTGGCTCACTCCAGCCTCGACCTCCCAGACTCAATTGGTCCTCCCTCTTCAGCCTCCCAAGCAACTGGGACTACAGGTGTGAACCGCTACAACCAGGTAATTTTTGTATTTTTAGTAAAAATGCATAGCTATGTTGCCCAGGTGGGTCTTGAATACCTGGACTCAAGCAATCCGCCTGCCTCAGCCTCCCAAAGTGCTGGGATTACAGCAGACTTGTGCCACCATGCCCTGTCCCCTGCAATTTCTAAGAGTGGATCAGTAGAGTCCTCAGTAAGACCAAATATTTTTACTTGCAAAAGTGAATCTACCAGTTCTTTATGTCTATTCAGCTTATGTCATATAAATAATGCCTTCCTTGGGCCGGGCGCGGTGGCTCACACCTGTAATTCCAGCACTTTGGGAGGCCGAGGCGGATGGATCACGAGGTCAAGAGATCGAGACCATCCTGATCAACATGGTGAAACCCCGTCTCTACTAATACAAAAAATTAGCTGGGCATGGTGGCACGTGCCTGTAATCCCAGCTACTCAGGAGGCTGAGACAGGAGAATTGCCTGAATCCAGGAGGCGGAGGTTGCGGTGAGCCGAGATCGTGCCATTGCACTCCAGCCTGGGTAACAAGAGCAAAAGTCCGTCTCAAAAAAAAAAATAATAATAAATAAATAAATAAATAAATAAATAATGCCTTCCTTCACCAGAGGGCACTTCAGTGTTAATGATCTCATTTGTTTAGAGACCTTCTGGTCTTGTCATCCAGCTCAGAAGAGAGAAGGGACTCCATTTGGGGAAGCTTGCTCATTTTTCTAAGAACAAGATAACTGCTATGATCTTGCTAGAGTGCCAGAAAGAAATAGACTTTTCTGTTCCAACTCAGCTCTTCCCAACAGGTCACTTTTCTAGAAGAACCTGATTTGGAAATAAGGTCATAACTAGCTATTTTTTACCAGTGGCTAGAAACATTTAATGAAAAGTCAGAAAGAAAGGTAAGTAAGAAAGTGAAGGTTCTGCAAAGCAACACACAAAGACAGTATTTCCAGTGTGGAGGTCAAAGAGCCAAACCTTTGAGGTGGAGGCTTCCCTATCTTCTCTCTTCCTTTGTTCAGAGCCCTGCAGGCTTCTGGTAGTCACATGGCCCCAGTAATTCTGGCAATATCCGAGTATCATAGGGTCTTCAACACCTCTGAAACTGACTTGCCGTAAATACGGCTAATCCAACTTTACTCCTTAACTAGCTCATTTGTAAACTGCAGGAGTCCATAAGCATCTATGATTTGATACCTAAACTGAAAGAATTTGGCATTTTATTCTAAACTTCAAGTATTAAACTGCTAAGGTTTAGAATTTAAAATATGAAATCTAGATTTCCAACACAACTGTGACTTAATACTACCCAATGGCAGAAGTTTGAGGAATCATATTTGTTTTCCAGTTAGTTTCAAATCTACTCTGTTTCCGGTGCAATAAGCTGGACATTTTAGCAAAATGCAAATGTTTTGCTAACAGTTTGAAGGCACAGAGTAATAGAGAAATTACCAGTAATCACATAGCTTACAGGTTTTTTTCAGATCCAAGTGCAAAGCTGCCCAAACACTTAGTTCTCCTGAGATCTGTTTTCAGATGAAAAAACCTAAATAACTCTGTCATTTTTGTACCAAATGCCAAGTTGGCTCTCTTAATGAAGATCCAGGTGTATTAATTCCATGTCGAGTACTTCTAAACTGCCCACAAAAACACTTAGGGGCATGGTGATAGTACCACAAGAGCTGAGAGTTTGCTTTTAAAAGCCCCCTTCCCACCAGCTCCCTTCCAGGCACTTCCTTATCATCCATATGACACATTAAGAGGAAGTGCATTAAGAGTACAGATGCATTAAGTCACACAAGTGGTTTCATGCATTTCGCTGAGACCTCAAAGCATTATACCACCGAGGGGTCCAGACAAGGGAGGGAAAGGCCGTATCAGTTCCATTCAAATCTATGTTCTGAACACGCATTACAGAAGAGCACAATTACCCAGTCTGTGCCATTAGGCAGTATTAGCCAGCATCACCCATCGCTTCTAATTAATAATTGAACTCAATCCATACAAGAGAGCTCAGGCTAGTCTGGAGGCTGCCTTCTGGTATGCATTAGGAAGGGTCATCTCCAGGGGCCACAGAGCACTTTGTACATTTAACAAGTCAATTTATAAACTACAGTCGACTCTTGATTATTAGAAACTGATGATCCCTTGCATGAATGTTCCTTGTGCTTTACTGTTCATCTTTTTCTTTCTTGGTGCCTTCCCTCTGGCCACAAACAAGTGTATTATATCACCATAGTCAGTGCTCTGATGTTGTACCCTGGTCCCCTTCTCTACTGGAGAACTTATCCCCTAGCTGCTAGAAGTACCTTCAGCCATCAGCTCTCTTGGGGAATTGCCTCTGACAAAGAGGGTTGCCTTGCCCAAGGTCACGTTCCTTCCCAGGGCAGCTGCACCCACAGACAGAACAAGAGAGAAATGTGAAGTCCCTGCCTCTATGTGCCAACTAAGGACAGCTCTGAAGAGCCATCCGGATTCTGCAGAGCTCCCTCTGGGAGGACTGGGCCTCTGTGCTGACTGCATTGCAGCTCTGCTTCTCCTTCTGTTCAGCATTTTCTTTCTCCCCCCAAGTATCATACAAAGAGCACTCCCTAATAATCTTCCTGCACATAATCTTCATCTCCTAGTCTGTTTCCCAGGGAACTCAATTCGTATGCTGAAAGAAATACATATAGCTTACCCGTCACCTCAAGAGGCTAGTGTGATGGTCAAATAGGATGATATGTGAGAAAGTTCTTCATGAATTATAAAAAATATAAAAGAAACACTTATTACTTCCTCTTTAACAAAGACGCCATTCATACATGGGGTAGACAAATGTACACCTTTCCTATGTTCTGCAATGTTAGAATTTAAACAAAGCTAGAAGGCCCAAGCTCACCGAGGCATGAATCTAAATAATACTAAAACTGCATGCGTTTAGCATATTATATCACTTACATTTTTATTCACTTATGACAAGTCTTACATGAATCCAAATTTGAGGAGTGTTGCTGGGATTTGTAGGGGAAAAACACTTTTCTTCAAAAAGAATCAAAATAGTGTAGCATTAGCAATTCAGCCAAATAGCATTGCTGAGACAGATATTCATGTTATCACCTATATTTATAAACTAGCAAATAAAGTACTGGGGTAGTAAAGAGACACAGAATTGGCCCACAAACCCATATTCTACAAATTTAAGGTGATAACTTAAAGCTTAAAATTTTAAAGTTTAGTGTTCCGCTTAGAAATATCACTTTCTCGGCAGGCCATAGGGCAGAAAATATGAAAATATATATTTTTTGAATTTAACGAAGTGGAAGGCAAAGGCCCAGGCAGGAATAGACCAGCATTCAGGGATGGCCACATCTCCAGCCCTGTCAGAGCTCCACATACATCTTGTCGCCCCAGGCCCACTGTTTGTCCCTGTGAACTTGAGCTGTCCGGGGAGCAGATGGAGCATAGACCAGGCAGGAAAGAATCAGAGTGCTCCTCAGCACATTCACTGTGATGTGCACCCTCGGCCGGAAAGAAAATATCCCAGGATCTTCAACTTCTGCTGTTTGGTTTTGTTTTTTCTTTCATTTGCATGCAGTTTCTCTAATTACAAAATGGAAAGTTTTATCATGATCTCTTTATGAAAATTTGTTCTGCTTAATTGTAAGGGAGTGGTGACAAATCTTTTTTGTTGTTGTTGAGATGGGGTCTCACTCTGTTGCCCAGGCTGGAGTACAGTGGTGCTATCATGGCTCACTGCAGCCTCCATCTCTCAGGCTCAATTGGTCCTCCCAACTCAGCCTCCCAAGTAGCTGAGACTATAGGCGTGCACCACTACACCCAGGTAATTTTTGTATTTTTTCGTAGAGATGGTGCCATGTTGCCTAGGCTGGTCTTGAACCCCTGGGCTCAAGGAATTCACCCATCTTGGCCTCCCAAAGCACTGGGATCACAGGCATGAGCCACTGTGTCCAGCCAGCAAATCTTTAGTATCCATTGAAAGTGCTGTCCCACTGGGGCTAACACATACCTGCCCTATAGCACAGGTGGTACCAACAGGTTCATGGACAGGTGGATGCATGTGATTGTGTGTGTATGATCATGTGCACCAATGTATGCATGAGCCAGGCTGGGAATAGGTGTTTTCCTGGCGATACAGGTTTCAAGGGCCCCAAATAAATGATGTATGGGTGTTTAAAGCCTATGCAAGAGATGAAATATACCTGAAATATAATTCAAATTCCAGAGACTTCTCTACCAGAACTTATTTTTAGAGCCCCATTTCTCTATCTTCAACTTAAGTGCCGAGTTCCCCTTTCCCACTTTCACTAAAGTGACAATAAAACAACTTTTAAGACTCTCAAGAAATATTAGAATAACTACACTCAGTGTTCCAAAAGATGATGCTCTCACAAATCAAATCCCAGATGGTCTATGAACATGAATAATTTTTAGCAAAATTAACTGCGAACCTCTGACCTCTGAAGAAAGCAGGGATGTATGTGGAGAATGCACCAATCCAGCCTTAAGCAGAATGAAGAAGAAATATATTCTCCGGAAATGTTCAGGCTGCAGGTTTTGAGAGAGAATTCAATTAACAATGAGCTATTTTGATTAAAACAACAAACTCTCAAAGTGACCCAAAATATAGACTCCTACCCAAAGGAGAGGACACCAAGAACAGCCATTTTTGTTGAGAATCTCAACTACTATGTTTGCTGAATTGGGGAACTGAACTCAGTATAATAAATGTTCAATATCAGCCCAGTCAGAGAAGTTGAGAATTGCTGTAATAGGCTGAAAGGTTCAGAACTTTCATTCACAGAGTAATTGTATGATTTATGTGAATGGTAAAGATTGTGCCTAATATATTCATCAGGTATGAAGAAAATGCACTTAAATGAAACACAGTCATCTTTACTGTATAGCCTTTATAAAACTCTGCTTTTTAACAAACATCTTTAATCATTTTCCATTTAGGTCAGTATGTAGCTTTGGAACTAATGAAATGTTGCCCTTCAGCACTGAACACTAGAATTTTAAGGCTTCCCAAGATCACATCTTCAAGTCATCTAATGTATTCCTCTTCCTCTCTGCAAGACTATGTCTACAAAATCTGTGATAACTAAGAGTCTATGCTACTGAACACCAGCAAAATTCCTGGATAATTTAGTCCAGAGTCCAATAACCATTTCCATCATATTTGGCTGACCAGGGAGCACACTAAATTGACATGTGGGATGATTTACATGGCTTTTTAAAAAACAGTGTAAGAGTTCGTCCCTTAACATTAAATACCATTAACAGATGAGTCATTGTTTTAGTCACTATTTTAGCCTCGGGTGGTTACTGAGTGACTTGATATACTGCATATTGCTCAACAGGTAAGCAGGATGTCAAATCTTCCCAGTATCAATGCACTTCCCAATCATCCATCTGAAAACCAGAGACTGGAAAGTTGCCCTGGCCAAACTTTCCACTTTAGGTCAGGTAAACATCATCATCCTCATTTTACCCTTCATACTCCTGCTGCAAATTCCTGAGCATTATAACTAAAGTAAGTATTTGACTTTCACAAGCTAAACAACCTTGTTGCACACTTGTTTTATATCTGGTAGGTGTCTTTGGCGTAAAACATTCTGTTCTAATGCACTACTTGGAAATTGTTGCAGTGGGCAAACACTCTACTTCCAGCACACTAATTACTTTGTATAGGATAAAGTTAAACAATTTTGTTTTTTAAATCACCAACACTATGATTAAATGATGTTTAGGTACTCGGTTTTATCCATTAGTGGTGAGCATTATTTTGTAAATGTCAAAAAAGTGATCTTCACCCTGTGTAAACTTAAGACAGCTATTCCATCTTCACTAGAAACTTCCTTTAACACTATGCTAATATCCTTTGATCTTTCAAAACCCGAGGTGGGCATTCCATCTTTTAAGGCTGACATACGCACAACTTTGTCTCTAATATTAAAAAATGTTTTGCCTGTTAATGAAAGAGAAATACAATCCACAGTGAATCTTAGTCTTGGAAAGGTTCCCTTTGAAACTCAAGTAAAACAAAATTGTTTTCTTTCTGAAGCAATGAAATAATGATACTGGGTGGATTGCAAAAAAAACAAAAAAGTACCATCACTATAGAGATAATTAAAGCATTTGGGGTTTCCAAACACTCTTAATTCACTATATTGAGGAATAAGCATTTTTAACAAAAGTTGAATCTGGCCTTGAGCTCAAAAACATAATTATTCTAAACTTGGCCCCTACTCATTGATCATCCTCTGATTTCAATTCTGAAAAAAATAAATTTCAACTGGAATTAGTTTATCTGGAAACATTCCTACAATGCATTTAATGCTCAGCACTTGAAACCTTGAGAATATGTTATCTATTACAGCACATATGGACATACTGCATAAAATCTGTTTTAAAAATCATCAAGATCTAAAGAATTCAATCTAGCCCCTGAATACTATCCTCTAGAAAAATGTTTTGTGAACCCAAGATTCTAACAGATTGATTCTAATTCCTTCCTTAATTCCAATGAAGTTCCTTAAGAAATGCAGGCAAATGCTTACTGCTGTTTAAATCCAATCAGTCTTAAGAAGGAAGAGCTAGACCACTGTAGATATATTATAATTATAAATTTTTATAAGCATCTGTGTAGTCTGTGCTATTCAAGAAAACACTATGTAGACTCATATATGCTTGTGAGAATTGTTTTATTTTTAGCAAGGACAGTTTATAATAATTTTTTATGTTTATAAAATGTCTCTCAGACAAGCATATGAGAACCCTTCCCAAGCATTTTGCTTGATTTTTCAATATTGACAAGTGGAAGAAAAAATATTAAATCAGATACTAATTTGCACATAGGAGTAATGAAGTGATCAGAAGTGATATAATTATTGAAGCTCCCTCTTGTTCCTCAACTTATTGCATAGCAGAGCTTAACCTTCACATTGGGGGTCTAAAGATGTAAAATAGGATTAATGCCATAGGGCAAGGGAGGAACAAGACTAGAAATAGTGGCTGAGTGTCCTTGGAGGCTGCTGTAGGCCTGGTATTATGTGCAGGATGAACTGAAGTTCCCACTGAAAACAACTCAGCCCCAAGTCTTCAGATCCACCATCACACAAGGCATCCTTTGAATTAGGCATCTAATCTCCCTGGAATCTTCTTTCATAATATGGCTCCCGCTCTGGGGAGAAATGACACAATGGCCTCCTCCTGCTCTTTCCTTTTTCTTTGTAATTAAAAATATATTATTAATATCTCATATTTATAAAACACATTAGAATTTGCCAAACATGTAGACCTATATTATCTCATTTAATGCACATCACCTTATGAGCTATTATATTTGTATTTTAGAAATGAGCAAATTAGGCCAGGCACGGTGGCTCATGTCTGTAATCCCAGCACTTGGGAGGCAGAGACGGGTGGATTACTTGAGGTCAGGAGTTCGAGACCAAACTGGTAAACATGGTGAAACCCCAACTCTACAAAAATATGAAAATCAGCAGAGTGTGGTAGCATGTGCCTGTAATCCCAGGTGCTCAGGAGGCTGAGGCAGGAGAATCGCTTGAACCCAGGAGGCAGAGTGAGCCAAGATCATGCCACTGCACTCCAGCTTGGGCAACAGAGTGAGAGTCCATCTCAAAAAAAAAAAAAAAAATTAAAGACTCAGAAAGGCTAAATGCCTACACAAAATCCACTGGTTTGTTTTTAACATGTGACATTGCACTTTCCAACATTTGACCAGCCCAACAAAAACATTCAGAGCCCCTACTGTGTGCCAGATACTGGCCCATGGAATAGACAATAAACCCAGGCCTGCTCCATCTGCCCAGTGACCTTGGGCAAATCCCTGCGCATATAAAATAAAGACAGCAATATCAGCCCAACCTAATTCACCAAATAGAATAAAGCAGTATAACTAACGTGGAAGGGGTTTGAAAACTACAGAGAGAGCTATCCAAACTGGAAGGGTCGCTGTTAGGACCGTAGTGGGAATCCGCGTCGGGTTGCCTTGAACTTTAAAAGCAAAGGGCTGCTGCTGATTCTGAACATCTGATGATCGAGGGAGTGCTTTTATAGGGGGAGGGAGGGAGTAACACAAGACCAGCCTCATTCCATATATCACAATTAAGTCGAAGTCCTTTACTGGGCAGAGGACTCTGGAGCACATTGCTTTGTCAACTAACATATTTTCAATGCCTTGCACAAACCCTAAGTCAGGGGCAGGGCCAAGAAAAGTACTGAGGGAAGAAAATACAGTTAAAAGAAGATCTAAAGGTTCTAGCTAGGGTTCATGTCTGCACATAATTGCCAAATTTAAGGGCTCAGAATTCAAGCATTTAATTCAAACATTTCCACCAGGAAAGAAAAGCAGGGAGCGAAATATTAGAATCAGTATACTTTATCAGTTCTAAGATTCCAGTTTTTACCTTTTTACATCTGTAAAATTGGGATGAATCAATGCAATGGCAGGTCACAACTGTCAGTATTCTCTCTTTCTTACAAATATGTCAGATAACAGTGCATCTTACAATTGATGGTATCTTAGATTTAATTAATTAAATAAGAAGTCTTAAACTGTCTGTTTTCAAGCTGTTTCAAAGGGCTGTTTTCCAGGTATACTGCCTACTATGCCGTGTCTCATCCACTCAGCACTTTGCCACCAGGCACCTCTGCTCAGCCTCAGGGCTGGCCCTCTCTCCACACTCAAGCCTGGTCAGAATCCAGAAATCAGGACTGACTGCGGCAGGCTGTTTTCCATCCAGTGGCAGAGTCGCTGGCTTCAGGTCGCATTTGCTGTCTGTTCTCCCCCTTAAACTGACTTGACTTCGTTTAAAGCTTTGTAAATAACAAAGAGGGAAGCTTCCAGTTATAGCTCTATTCCTAGCAGCTACCTGGTTCTATCTGTTTCTGCTTCAAGAAGACCATTCTAAGGCCAAGCTTTGAGAAACATCCACTGCTGTTGGTATGGTTTGGGCTGTCTCTTACCTCCTCTTTCAGAGCTTAGCATGGCCTGTTTCCTGACCACAACAGAAAAATCATAGGCAGCCTGCCCAGCTTCGTAGTCTACTTTCAGTGGCAACTTCTACGGCAAAATCAAGATTCATATGCAAATCTTGCAACATGAACCTATCACAATGCAGTACTCTTCTACAATGATGCACCAGCCACCCAGTGCATTTAGCATGTAACAGACCCCTATCAAGAGCACCTTCCCGACTCTTTGTTCTGACTAAAGGAGTTGATAGAAAATGTGATATTCACAAAGAGGAAAAGAGAAGATGTAAATTTCAGGAAGAATCAAAGGAGATATGCCAACTAATTATTCAAAAAAAAAAAAAAAACCAGGAAGAAAGAAATGTGAACCACATGTAGAACTACATGGAAAAAGCCTATGTAAAGAACAGATAGGAGCCACATTGTTTGTACACATCAAAATCACTCCTGACACCACACTGCAACCATCAAGTCAGCTGATGCCAGACCACAACACTGTTACACACACACACACTCTCTCTCACACACACACACAATAATCCTTCCTGCAAAGCTTCTCAGACTGTGCATAAAAAATAGTTTCATATCAAAACAACTTAAGTGAATATAACCAATTACTTTGCTCCCCTGAGCCTCATGTCTTGTTTTCTTTTAAAAGCTTGATCCTCCTTCCATCCTAACTTCCACAGGCCAAATTCCAAAGGCCTTCACTTGGGATCTTACCTGAGACCAAACTGAATTTACCCTCAAAATGTAAACCTAGGGTATGTCCTTGGACAGCAGATACAGACTATGTGGGCCAAAGGAAACAAGGCTGTTTCATGATCTTGGATTCATCACACTATTCAAAGAGACCCCATAGAAGAAGGTGGAAGAAAAGAGCCCCCAAAAGACCAGTTAAACAAGAGACAAATAACCAGCCAAGATATTCCTTAATAAGATCCTTAAAAATTATCTTTAATTGATGCCAAATATGAACAGATCATAAAGTGACAGAAGCAAGTAAAATTGCATAGATGAAAACTATGCGCATCAATTAGGTTCTCAATTCATAACATTCAATGTCCTTGACCTGACATATTACACAGTTAGAGAAGGGAAAATGCACAGTAGGTGAAGATGAGACATGTCCTTAACTCAAGGTGGAGGCAACTGGCAAACTCAAGAAATAAAACAGCGCTTTTTCAGCTTAAATGGTTTGTTGTCCTGATGGTGCACTTTAAATTAATACTACTGTTTTTATTTTTAACCTCAGCAATACTTTATCTTTACTATTAGAGGCATGTCACATGGAGTCCATGTGGTCTACTTACAGCTGCTGCGTAAACAGTCCCAAAACAGTGCACTGAAGAGAAGAAAGGTGCTTCTGCAAGGTTTGGAGAGGAGACAACTTTGACCTGGAATATTTCACAAGAGATCTCTCGTTTTCTTTTCTTTTCTTTCCATATACCATTTCTTCTTCTTTTCTGATTGTGGTACAAAAGTTTTCTATACTCTTTGAAGTTTCAAATCATAAAAAGTAAACTCCTAGTTAGCTCCTAAATGAAAATCACTGTGACTAGGGTTCATCTCCTTAAAGCTAGTAGCCCTGAGGTCAGCAGGGCCTCACCCCTCACATACATGCTGGACTTCCCAAGAAAGCCCACGGTCCTTTTGCCTGAGCAAAGAGGCTGGCATTTAATCCCAAGGCTTCTAAACTTTAAATCTATACCCTGAATTAGTTTTCACAGTGACCCAAGGTAATGGAACAGTTTTGGTTAACAATTCAGCTCCTATTTGCTTCTTTACAAAAATGGTAAGTAACATACATTCTTTTAAGGTTTACCTGAGTCATGCTAGACATGTTCACATATACCCTGAAGTTCCATGATATAAATACAAGTAATAATGTGCCACATGGAGGATGAGAGATCACCTCCTGAGATCACAGTTCAACTTGGGTTGTGTCTGATATTAAAATTTTCGTTTGTTTGTCTTCTTAAAATGAACGTAAACATCAAAAGACTTCATTCTTGCTTGGAAAAGCCTGAAGATAACATGCTTGTTTGGCAGTTTATATTCTTTCTAACAATTTTATACTATGGATGGTTACCACCCACCAATTCTCACCACCCCAGGAATAAGTCATTCCTGGAAGAAAATGGGAAAGTGCCTTCTGCTAATGTTCTTTCTCCTTTCTGTTCAATCCAATCTACCAAACTAAGAATTAAAATGGAAAATTGTTTAAAAGCATGTGTTTTGAGGTCTCCTATATTAAATGGGAGGGCTAGGAAACTATTTTTATTCACTTTTAAATGGTAACTAATTTGAAAAATGTGTCACTATACACACCACGAAGAAGACCCTTTATAGACTAAAACCAAATTTCTACTTAAAAAATGTACTCCTCATTTACCACTTACATGTATTTTTTTTAATTCTCAAGTGAATCAGGATTGTGATACCACCTGTGCTTTAGGTCCACCATAGTTGAATCGAAACCTGCCCTACAGTTCCATTTCAAGAACATGGCTGCCCACTGGCCAGAATCCTGGAGAAGAGCTTGCTATTGGTTTATCTGATTTTGCAAGACTCACCCATGAACACATTCCCAATGAACTCATATAACTGAAAATCAGAACTCAAGTCTCCAGGGGGTGCAAGGGGAGTTGTGCACAAATGGGAAAAGGGAGATGCAAAAGCAGAATGTTTTCCTAGCTAGAATTTGTCTTCTAGAAATCTGAGGACAGAAAAAATTAATGTCTTTGGTCTCTCTGATTCAGATCACTTCAGGTGAGTTAACCACTTCAGAGATTCTGGGATGGCTAACTGCCCTGGTGTGACCAACCCTTCCATTCCCACCCTATTGAACTAGGGTCCCAGTAGACTGGAAGAGCAGAGTTATGGCTATCAGCATATCAGAAGTCTTCTCCTTCTGGAGAAAACACATAGTCGGGACATGAGCTGTTAGAGCTCAATGCCTAGGAAGGAGAAGAAAAGGTAAAAAGCCTGCTAAAATAAATATGAAAAAGTAAACCAAAAAATAGTCATCCCTTAATAGGCAGTTTCGCTAAGTGCACCTTCAGGTCTACAAAGACATTTCAACACGTTACAGTGCAGGGGGTAAGAGCTTGGTCAAACATTGCATGCTTATGCTACACAGATACTCCCTGTACTCCATTCTTACTGAATTCATTGCAATGAGCTACAGATGAGCTAAGCAGCATTCATTTTCCTCACACCATCCCAAACTCATAACAACAACTCATCCCCAGTCCCAGGCTGACAGGTTCACCGCATGCAGCACTTTTTTTCTATATGACATGCAGAAGAATCAACCAGTCCAGGGTGTAACCACGGTGAGCATACCACGTAGCCAAAGTCAGTCTTGGTCCCATTTTCTCATCCGTTAACCCATCCATCCCACAGTACTGAGTGGATTATTGCTGTTGACAGAGTGCGGTGTTTCAAGTTCTGTGTGCACTAGGCCTCAAAGTCAAAATGAAATATCAAGATATCCCCGGGACTGGGGAGAGGTTGGCATTTTTTTCCTAATTGGGGATTTTTAAGCAAGTAGGAAAGGAATCGCCAGAATGAGTTAAGGTTCAGACGAGAAGAAAGACACCACATGGGAGGGTTTAATGCCCTGTAGTCAGATGCTGTGCAGTTCTTGGCCCCTCATCTTCCACAATATGTGTTGTGTTCGTGTTACAGATTCACAGAAGTCACATAGGAAAATAAGATGTCCGTGTTCTTTCTTTCGATAGAGTTAGCCAGAATGGTGTAACTCGAGTTTCTAGGGTGAGTGCCTCACTGCTAGTTCTAGGACAGGATAGGGGAAAGGGGTGGGAGAAACAGGACAGAGTTTCAGAAGAAGCTGGGCCAGAATGTCAGGTAACAGACAGCCACATGGTAATTGCAGAATGAAGATTCCCCACCTCAGAGTCCTTAAAAAGGCTGTCAGTGCTTCTCCATGGGTGGACAGTTGCCGAGCTCCAGACGCTTGTGTTCCGTGGCTCTCTTTCAGCCAGGAACGGGATCCCCACCATTCTCTGGGCTGGGTGACTAGGGCAGCTCAGCCTGTGAAGTGACTGCCAGGTGGGAAGATCATAGGAGCATCATAGGACATATCTGAAGGGGTAGACCAGGAGGGAAAACCTAGGAAAGGTTATCATGAACTGAGTGTTCCCACATCCACAATGATGCCTGAAAAGATCGGACCATCAGAGAGATTTGCAAAGTGCTGTGCTAACAGAGAAAGAATAAGGAAAGGTGCCAGGAACACTACACTGGACGTGAGGAAGCCTTGTGTGTCCAAAGTGGCCCTCGATAGGAAACAAATTCCCAAAAAGTTTATCTTGGCTTCTGGTAGAGAAGAGGAAAAAACAAGTTCACAGTTCATGACCAGTTCAAAGATGGGTCTCAGTTCACATCCAGCGTCAGGCTGTCAAAGGGACCAACGCCAGTAGGTGGCCAGAGAGACAGCACCCTCGTGGGTCTCTCCTCTCCAGGGTTTAGGGTGGTGTGGTCTTCTCACAGTGGTGAAATGAGAGCGTGAGAATGGAAAAAGAAAAAGCAAAAGGTCTGTGCCCCAACCCTTCCCCACTTTTGTTACCTAACTTCTCAGCTGTGTTAAGGAGGCACTTTCTGCAGTTCACTGTGGGTACAGGATAAAGGCACTAAGCAACTATTAAATCAATTGGTTTAGTTTCTTCAGGGAGCCTCAAGGGGAGGGCTGAAGTCTCTACAGACTTCAAATCATGACTGCAAAGAAAAAAAATTCAGCTCTGCTTTGGATGCATACAATAGAGAAATATTTTCATTTATATCCTAAGAATGCACCAAAAAACATGCAGGATTGCACCTTTTTTTGTTTGTTTGTTTTGCTTGTGTTTGTCTTCAGCTAGAAAAAATACTTGTTCTTAGGTGTTGCTATATATACCTTGATGACTTATTTAATTTTTCATGTAACTTCCCTTTAAGGGATGGGCATATTGGTCCTCTCTCCGCCTACACCTGCACAAAAACCTGGTATTTCCCTGAGCAAAGGCAGGAAAATTGACTGAGTGCCCCCACCCCCACCCCCCAAAATTTCTATTGGGTCTTTCATCCCACAGACTTGTAATTTTTATTACTTTTTAAATTTTTATTACTGAAATCATGCATTAATTAATTCAAGGTACATCTTAGTCAAATAGGCCATAATGCTGAATAAGAGAACATGCTTTGAGCTCCAAAAAGTTATTGTTCCCATCTGACTAACATATGCACTTAAATACAGTACTTTATTTACTAATAAAATAGTTAATAAATGGAGGAGTGCACTTTTGGTGAATGCAAATGAAAGGATCTATTTTCAGAAGAATCAATTTCAACTTAAGCTTATGCCCTATTGTCTGGGTTAACTTCTCAGCATGCGATTATAAAATAAATTGTATCAGATTCAAACATGCTTACATTTAACTTCATTTGTGCTCTCTTGCAATAAGGAGACTAAGGTTTTACATCCAGTTCTAAAAGCCAGGGATCAGAGTGCAGGCCTGGTGAGAAAAGACCTGTATTTGGCTCATCTGCAGTTGAGAAAATTTAGCAGCACTGCAGATGAATCAATTAAGTTAATTCAGTTATCTTTTTATTAGAGAATAATATAAATTAGAAAAAGGATGAGCCCAGGGGGAAATCCCTACAGATCAGGACCAGTATCCGATTTATAAGGTGCTTTGTGAACCAGTCTTAAGTAATTGGAGCTTTCTTTTTTCACCTTGTAATATGGAGTTCAGTTGATGAAAATAAAAATATCTGTTCATTGCCCATTTTGGCTGGTCTATCATCTTACATATAATACATCTGATGCACTGTCTTCAGTGTGCTATGCAGTTTGCAAAGATTTTTTTTTACTAGAGTCCCATACAGATTTCAATTTTATATTTCTAAGTGATCATCTGGTTTTGAGTTTTTAAAAAAGTTAAAGAAGTCAAAGGATTAAAAATGTTTCAGTTTGGGGAAGCATGTGATTCTTATTTCACCTAGACTAGTTCATGGACTGAATCTTTTTAAGCCAGCTTTAGAAAATATTCTCTCTTTTCCCATTTTTTTTAATAACAGGAAAATAGTTCATTTTGTCATGGATCTTGAAAGCTTCTGGTTCACCACCCCCAAAATCCTCAATGCAACAATGCATTGACAGTTAAACAGAGCATTAGAAGTCTACTTAGTAAAGTATCTACAAAGTGTGACATGAGTCACTAGGTTTTCTGTTTTTTTTTTTAAGTCTTTTGAGCTGCTAAGTGGGGCTTTTTTGTTTGCTTGCTTTCGTTTTTTAAACATCGGTCAGTAACTTGCTCTTATTAACGCAGTTTTGGTTAGCTGTGGTGCAATTGCCAGTTCTGATATTGACCTGTCTATAATGGGCTATGCTATTATTCATATCCTCTTCGATCTCCATGTACTCAGACTTGCTCATAGTAGAGGAACTGCGGCGACTGAGGTCACTGTCAGAGGCTAAGTTAGGGGAACTGACGTGGAGCAACTGAGCCTGCTCTTCCCCCTCAGTTTCTCGGTGGTAGAAATAGTTGAAATTGGACACAATGACAGGTACGGGCAGGGCAATTGTCAGCACACCAGCGATGGCACACAAGGAGCCCACGATCTTGCCTCCAATTGTCACAGGGTACATGTCACCGTATCCTACAGTGGTCATGGACACCACCGCCCACCAGAAAGCATCGGGGATACTGGAGAAGTGCGACTCAGCTTCTTCCGCCTCGGCAAAGTACACTGCACTAGAAAACAGGATGACCCCGATGAAGAGGAAAAAGATGAGCAGCCCTAGCTCTCTCATACTAGCTTTGAGGGTCTGGCCCAGGATCTGGAGGCCCTTAGAGTGGCGGGAGAGCTTGAAGATTCTAAAAACCCTTACCAAGCGGATGACCCTGAGGATGGCCAGCGAGGTGGCCTGCTCACCCTTCTGGTTTCCTTCCTGCTCAGCTATCTCGGTGCCTAGGGTGATGAAATAAGGAATGATGGCCACAATGTCGATGAAGTTCATGATGTTTTTGAAGAAGTCCGTCTTGCTGGGGCAGGCAAAGAAGCGCACCACCAGCTCGAAGGAGAACCAGATGATGCACAGGGTTTCCACAATGAAGAACGGGTCCGTGAAGATGTTGGAATTGTAGATGACCGTGGTGTTGTCGATGCGGTGGACGGTGCCCGTGAAGTCCTTGTCATCCTTCAGCTCAGGGAGCGTCTCCAGGCAAAAGATGACGATGGAGATGAGGATGACCATGACAGAGACGATGGCGATGACCCTGGCGGGCCCCGAGCTCTCCGGGTACTCGAAAAGCAGCCACACCTGGCGCTGGTACTCCTTCTCGGGCAGAGGGCGCTCCTCCTCCTTGATGAAGCCCTCGTCCTCCCGGAACTTCTCCATGGCCTCCTCGCCCAACTCGTAAAACTTGATCTCCTCGGAGAACATGTCCAGGGGCACGTTGACCGGCCTCCGCAGGCGGCCCCCCGACTGGTAGTAGTAGAGGATGGCGTCGAAGCTGGGCCGGTTGCGGTCGAAGAAGTACTCGTTCCTCAGGGGGTCGAAGTAGCGCATGCGTTTCTTAGGGTTGCCCAGCAGCGTGTTGGGGAACTGCGCCAGGGTCTTGAGCTGCGTCTCGAAGCGCAGCCCGGAGATGTTGATAACCACGCGCTCGCAGCACTCATGGTCGTCGTGGTCGGCCTGCCGGGGGTAGCTGCCATCCTGGGGGTGGCCCGGGGCGGCCGAAGCCTCGTCCACGTTCTCCCCAGACATCACCGTCATGGTGGAAGTCGGGCGCGGGGGGTGGGAGGCCAGGAGAGAGCCCGGGGTGGGAAAGAGCCAGGAGCCGGGGTGGGGGGGACCCAAGCGGCCCCCCCACCGGAGTGCGCGTCTCCCTCACGCCCAGGGGGAGGGGCTTCAAAGCGAGCAGGTCGGGAGATCTGCGACTTCGCCTCTCGCTGCCTTCCCCTCCACTCTGCTTTTGACTCAATTTGGAATCCCCCTTGCTGCTGGCCGGTGCAGCTTTTTGCCAAGGGTTGGATTTGGGTCGGGGGGTTGTTGGCTTTTTTCTTTTCTTTCTTTTTTTTTTCTTTTTTAAGATTTTTTTTTACTCATCCGAGGTGCCTTAACGCAGTGCTGTTCTAGCGGACCGGGCCATCGCTTCGGGGGTAGCCCTGGCCTCCCCTCCCCTCCGAGAGCCTTTCTAGGACCCGGTGCAGTGCCGGCTCAGCAGATCCCCACGCCTGCCACCCTCTCTGCTTCTCCTCGGCTCTACCCCCTCCTACCCCTCTTCGCCTGACGCCTTCTAAGCTCCCACCAGGGCGATCGATGGACGCTGCAGAGAAATAGAAAGTGATACGTGGGTAGAAAATCAGAAGCATTCCGATGGGACGGACCTACAGACACCGAAGAACACAGACCTCTAGCTTGAGAAAGCACTGGACGTTTGCTAGGGTTATCACACACACGGACAGACAGACACGCAGACACCCGGAAATCCAAGTTTGGGGCTCTTCCATCCCACTTTCCCCAATGCCCAACAGCCGATCTGTTTACAACTTCGTTAAACTAGAGATCGGAAAAGCGCCGAGAGACGCCGGGGAAGCTCCGGGTCCCGGGCAGCATCCCTGCACCCCCGGCCTCCCCCACCCCGTCGCCCCAACCCCCGCTTCTGCGGCCCAGAGCTGGGGAACCCCCTACCTGGCCGGCCTGCTTGGCGCAGGGGCGGTGCTGAGTCCGCGGAGAGCCCGCGTGGGAATGCGGCAGGTCGCCTTTGCAGTGCCCTGGCAGGAGCCCCGGCGGCCACCGCAGCCAGCATCCGAGACGCGCCGGGCAAACTAGCCGCCCTGGTCCGCTCGTCCGACGCCCCTCTCAGTTGGACAATCGCGTTACGGAGCAGCAACGGCGAAAATGTTCATTTCCTACCCCAATCCTCACTGGTTGCCAGCAACCTGGAGACGCCGTCCTCTCTCCAGTGCAGGGAGTTCCGGAGGATGCGGGGCGGAAAAGCAAAATACCACCCTCTCCCGAAGCTCCGAGGCAAATGACGATAAACAGCACTCTCGCCCCCTCCTAACACTATGGGAGCCCTTGATTCGATCCCGAAGGAGGCGAGCGGGCAGGAGCCTGGATCTACATGGCTCTCCAGTTCCCTTCGCTCTCTGCACCCCTGCGCGTACCTCGCCGAGGCTACGCGGCGCGCCGGGAGCCCTTAGGAGCTTGGAGTCGGGCAGAGTGCCTGCGGCGGCGGGTCCGCTCGGTCCATTTCTGGGCGCTGCAAGATCAGCAGAAACCTGAGAAAGCGCCTGGAATACCGAGCAGCTATTGGCCCACTCGGGCGTGGGTTGGGGAGGGCGGGGGAGGGCAGGAGCGAGGAGGTGGATGGAAAATATGAGGGGGTGGTTTGCAAGAGCGCGGGGTTGTCATTCAGTTCCCACCCTCGCCAGCACAGCTTTTGCCTCTCCTACCAGAAAAGCCGACCACTAACTCTACTTCCCCTGTGGCCCACCGCCCCGCCCACGCACGGCCCCTAGCGGCGCGCGACCTTCCCCGGGTATTTCACATTGGAAATGGTCAGGTCCGACGCAATGCAGGCGGTGGTGTTTCTGGCAAAACTCCTCCGATGGGTTTGCTTTTGTGCAGTCCCACAGTAACCCTCTTCGATCGCACTGCTCTGCGCCCCATCCCGCTCTTCCCCCAAGGAGGCCCTTGCTCTCTTCGGGGTCCACCCAGCCTCCCCCCGCCGGTTGGACTCGCAAAGCTGCAGACTTTGGGCAGAGCTGTGCACTTGAGGATCCATGGGTTCGTTCCATGTAGTTTTACTGGGCGGCGGCGGTGCTAAGAGCCTGTCCCTCTTTAACCTACCATGGGACTTGAAGTTTTCTTACAATCCGATTATTCTGAAATACAGAGAATGTGACTTGTGGGGGACCAAAGGCCTCGTAGGTTTGTGGGGTTGTCTGCCAACTTGGTGCTAATTGGGAATAATCTGAGAAGCAAGTCGCCTACTCACCTCCCACCCTATGTCCCTCCTCCCGCAGCCTCTTTCCCCAGCCTAGTGCCTCCACAAGGCCACTTTCAAAGCTTGCAATTTATTCCCAAAGGGTCCCCCGCAGAGGCGCATGGCAGCAGGAGCCGGGGGCGTGCGCCGTGCCCTATGAGTGCGGCTGGAGCTGCGCCCCCAGAGGCGCTGCATCTCCGCGCCTGCAGCGCTAGAAAAGGCAGCAGGCAGCTTGGTACTTCCAGGGCTGCGGAGTCTCTAAGGAGGCTGCAAGAGCCCAGCGTCGCGGCTGATTGGCTTCTCCCGCGGCCTTGGGACCACCCTTCTCACCACTGCGATTCGCGTTGCCTCCCGCCTACACCACCCACCTCCTTAATCAAAGCCAATGATTGCATCCTCCCCGCTCTATTGTGGCTAGTGGAAAGCCGGGGCCTCTGCGGGAATGCCCGGGCAGTGCAACAGTCCCTGTCTGGAACTAGTTAAATCCTTCCTCCAGATTCAGACGCCAGCATTCCTTTCAGAAAAACAAAAGTGTATGTTCCCTCCCCTCCTTCAGATCCATACCCCAGCTTTTCTTTCATGAACAATAACTTCTCATATACTCCTCCTTCCCATATTAAACTCAGCCCTTTTTCCACCTTCCACACGCATATCCCTCAATATCAACAGCTCCAGGGATCCCTACCTTTCTGCACTGCTGCTCTAGTGCAAATAAATAATCTTTCTGAAAATTTTAAAACTAAAAGCAAAGATATAAATATGAAGCTCCTGGCTGAAGTACTGTCAAGTCTCTTGGTTTTGCTGCTGCCGCTGCTGCTGCAGTTAAAATCCTGTTGGGGATAACCCTACTAGACAAGGGTTTTCCCACCATATCCTAGCACTACTGAGCTACTGAGCACTATTCTTCTCTTTCTCTGTCCTGCTTTTGTACCTCTTCCTTTAACCACTGCCTTCCTTTAAACGTCCCTAAGACATTTAAAGCTTCATGTGAATGCAGGTGTCCTGACTCAGCATTTGGAGACTGCCTTACTAGAAGGGATTCACAGACTAGATGGGATACCAGGTTCCTAAATTCAGGGTTTTCTTGGTGGGTATATTAGGAAATCTTCAACATCTCTGATAGATGTGTTTACATCAGGACTGTACCTCCAAGGGATTGGAAGAAAGTTGTGAGCTAGGAACCTCTCCTTCTCCTCCTCCTCCTCCTCCTCCTTTTTCTTCTTCGAGACAGAGTCTCATTCTGTTGCTCAGGCTAGAGCGTACTGGTGTCATCATAGCTCACTGAAACCTTGAAGTACTGGGCTCAAGCAATCCTTCCACCTTATCCTCTAAAGTAGCTGAAAGGGCAACGGGCACAAGCCACCACACCTGCCCAACTGGAACTCAGCATTCTTGACGCAAGTATTCCTTTGGTAAGGATCTAAAGATATTTATTCATTCAACAAATATTTGCTCAGCCCCAGCTATGGGCCAGACACTGCCCTCACACTGGAGACACAGTTTTTTTAATGGAGACATATAAGGTCCCAGGCCTCATGGAGCTCATATTCTGGTGGGAGATGCCGACAACAAGCACATATATCATGCATTATAATGTTAGATAAAGGAAATTAAGAAACAGGGATAGCAAGTGACAAATAGAGGTTTGCAGATAAGAGGGGCTTCTGTGCGGAAGTAACATTTGAACAAAAAACATCAAGAAGAGACAGCAAGCAACAGGAAGATGAGAAGGACTGATGTAAGAGCAAAGTTTCCAAGACAAGGACAGACAGCATATTCAGGAAATGAGAGGGCCAGTATGGCCAGAAAGAAGTGACCAAGAAAGAATGTCATGAAGGGTAGGTCAGAAAGGCAGGCAGAGCCCCGATCATGCAGGGTCTCTCAGGCTATGGTAAGAATCATTCATTTCATTCTGAAAACAATGGGAACCTACTGGAAGATATGCATCAGTATAGTAATATGATTTCTTTAAGCTTATTCTGGCTACTAGAAACCAGATACAAAGTTGGAGGTTATTAAGCAGCATGAGCAATGATGACTTAAACTATGGAGACTGTGATGAGCTTATAAGGAGTTTTTGGGAGAGAATTACTTTTTTAAATAGAGATGGCAGAATTTGGGATGTGAGGAAAAAAACGTTTTAGAACTGTTTCCTAGGCTTGTGGCCTTAGTAACCAAATGGATGGTAACATCACTTGCTGCAGGAGTGCCCCAAACAATTTCGCTCCAACCTGAATGTGAGCTCCTTGAAGTCTGAGGCCTTGTGTGTCTTAGTTGTCACTGTATTGGGCAGCTTAGGTCTCTCCTCAGATTCTCTCAAGCTCACCAGTGTCTTGTCCTGTGGCCAGTTGCCCTATTGTAGGTGCTGCTCGAGAAGTCAACTCTGTGGGCGGCAGAGTTCTGCCTCCTGAAGCTCACAGCACTGCAAGGAGTGGATTCTGGATTCCTCAAGACTGCAAAAAGGCCTAGGTGAGCAACGCAAACCTAGGGGGGCATTAGCTCAATGGACCAAGAGGAGCTTGCCCAGTGGAGATGCAAGCTAGGATGGAGCTCATCAGTAAATTCCCTCTACCTTTATTCTTTTCATGGCCAAGCAACCATATGGTCTAATGAAAAGGCTGTGTCTCTTTGTAACTCCTGAAGCAGTGAACAGTTTGGTAACTCTTCTCCTTGGATCTGCACCCTGTCCTTCCCTGTATCACTTTCCTTTTCTCTTCCTCTCATGGTTCTGGGTTCATCCTCCCATTAAAGCATTCACACATAATCCCGTCGTGGATTATGCTTTTTTTTAATTTGCAGAAACATGCAAATGAGGATGTTGAATAGAAAATTAAACATAACAAGATTAGAGTTCAGAGAAGAGGTCTGGGTAGATCAAGGTTTCTCATCCTTAGCACACCTGGACTGAATACTTTTTATTGTTGTGGAGTGTGGTCCTGTGGATTTTAGTATATTCAGCAGCTTCCCTTGCCTCCAGCCATTAGGTGCCAGTAACACCTTCCCCCAGTTGTGGCAACCAAAAGTGTTTCCAGACATTGCAAAAATCACCCTCAGCTGAGAACCACTGGGGTAGATAGTAGTTAAAGCCAGAGTAGCAGATTAGAGCACTTGAACTTGGAGATGAAAAGGGTAGAGGAAATGTGCAGAGATTGTGCCTTAGAGCACTCTAATGCTTAGAGGTCAATACAAGAAGGAAGAGCCAGCAACAGAAACTGAGAAGGAGTGACGGTGAGGTAAACAAAACAAGAGAGTGTGGGGTCTGCAAAACCAAATGAGAACAGTATGTTAAGAAGAAGGGAGACATCAACATTGTTGCAAACTGTCAGTAGGATGAGTACAATGCGGAACATAGAAATGACTATCAGATTTAGAAAAATTGAGTTGAAAAGAGATGGAGGGAGAACTGAGGACAGTAGGTAAAAAACAGCTCTTGGAGTTTTGATGCCCAGGGGAACAGAAGAATGAAATAGTAGGCTGAAAGAAGATGAAGGGTGAGATTTTTTAAATGATGAGAACTATTACAATACGTTTGTGTGCTAAGGGCAATGATTCAGTAGGAAAGAAAGAAATATTGATGTGGTAGAAAGAGAAAAATTAGAGCAATGTCTTTGGGAAGGCAAAAGGAGAAAGGAATCTAAGACCCAAAATAAGGGATTGGCCTTGGGAAAGGACAATTTGTTTACAGAAGTGGGAGAGAGACAGAAAGCAGAAGTCAGCTGCAAGTGGTTGAGAAGTGGTGGGAGTTAGTGGACACTCACCTATGCAATCAGAAGAAATTTTCTCAGTGAAAAGGAAAGCAAGGTCATCAACTGAAAGTGAGGATGGGAAAAGGGGCCTTAGAAATGAGAGGGGTAGCCAGGTGCAGTGGCTCACACCTGCAGTTTCAGTACTTTGGGAGGCCAAGGAAGGTGGATCATTTGAGGTCAAAAGTTCAAGACCAGCCTGGCCAACATGGTGAAACCCATCTCTACCAAAATTACAAAACTTAGACAGGTATGGTGGCATGCACCTGTAGTCCCAGCTACTTGGGAGTCTGAGGCAGGAGAATCACTTTAACTCAGGAGGCAGAGGTTGCAGTGAGCCAAGATTGAGGCACTATACTCCAGTCTGGGCAACAGAACAAGACTCCATCAAGAAAGAAAAGGAAAGAAAGAAAGAAAAGAAGGAAGAAAGGGAGGGAGGGAGAGAAAGAGAGAGAGGAAGAAAGAGAAGGAAAAAAGAAAGAAAGAAAAAAGAAAGAGGGAGGGAGGGAAGGAAAGAAGGGAGGGAGGGAGGGAAAGAGAGAGAGAAAGAAAGAGAAAGAAAGAAAAAAGAGGGAGGGAGGGAAGGAAAGAGGGAAGGAAGGAAAGGAGGGAGGGAGGGAAAGAGAGAGAAAGAAAGGAAGGAAGGAAGAAAGAAAGAGAGGGAAGGAGTAAGGGAGAGAGGGAGGGAAGGACAGAGGGAGGGAGGGAGAAAGAAAGAAACAGAAAAGAAATGGAAGGGGAAAACTGCAAAACAACCACTTAGGAGAACTGGAAAGTGAATGGGTTGGGGATGTAGCAGGGTTGCCTGGTAGCACCAAGGACTCAGTTGTGATGAGGAACCATGAATTTAAGTGACTGGGCTCTGGGTGTCTGAAATAAACTTGGAAGTGAGTCACGATAGAATTAGTCCTGATGATCATTTATGGAAAAATGTGTAACTAGTTCTATATGTAGTGTCCTTCTTAAGATCAGTTTCTGAAGTGTTATGAAGTGGTAAGGCAAGAGGTGGCATGAAGGGAGGTGGTCATACTAGGCAGGAATGTGCCCATGGGCTCACCATCGATCCTGTTGAGGGCAATGTCACAAGCAGAGGAATGGGGGTCTTGCAAGATTTGAAATGTAATTGTAAAAAGTAATATAGAACCACTAGGACCTAAGAGGGAAAGCTCAGAAGTCACCAAAAATTTAACATGACAATGAGTAATACGGGGTCCTCTTGGTGGCATTATGATTAGGCTCATCTGTGGAAGGGAACTAGGGATCTGTGAACCATTTGAAATTCTATACATATTTTAAGGTGTACATGTCTATAATTTTATTTCTAAGGACAAGATCCAAACATAATTTTATCAAAATCTCAAAAGGAGATTACACTCATATAGTTAGAAGCCTATCTTAAATCAGAGATGAATTCTATTTCAGTCATTCTGATCTTGGATAAGTCACTATCACTTTAGACATTCATCTTATTTGTAGAATATAGTGCCTATATCATAGGCTGCTGTGAGGGTATAACACAATCAAATACTGATCAGTGCCTGGTATAGAGCTGATGGTCAAGGAAGTATCCACTTCAAAAGAAAAAGCCACCAAAATGGTCAGGAAACATTGCATTAGACAGATCTTTAATAAATATTTACTGAGAGAAAACAGTCACTAAATGCTAAAGAATTAGAGAAAAGAACAAATGCTACCTCTACCTTATACCTAACTTCAACATTCAACTGTATCAGAATAACTAGTAATGGATTTTTCCACCATAAACTAAAATATATATGCAGGGAAGCACAGAGTAATACTCAGGACAGAATAGTGATCTTTTAGAAAAGGGATACAAATGAGCTGACCCCTATGATCACCCTGTTTTTTCCCCTGGAGGTACTTTCAGAAGCTATGCAGAGAGATGAGATGCAAGCAGAATCTGACATTCTCACTCAGACAGAATTATAAATTGAGGAGGGTGAGATGACTGAAAGTCATGAGGCAAAGTACTGGAGAAAAAGGAGATACAAAGAGAAAAAGCACCAGAAATCTGCATGGAGTCCCCCTTGAGTCTGTTGTTGAATACTAAACTGTGCATGGCTAAGGTAAATGCTATGCAACTCTATGAAGCTGAGTTGGTTTAATGTTAAAAAATTAGTCAGTGCAATTCACTCAATTCAGAGAACAATAGGAGATTCAAAATTGATTCCAAAACTCTATTCAACGAAATTCAACACCCATTCATAATTAAAGCAAAACAAACCTTTTGGCACAGTGGGAGTGAAGGGAATTTGTTTAACCTGATAAATGACATCCACACAAAAAACCTACAGCAAACATCATATTTAATTGTATAAAAGCTGAATACTTTTCTCCTAAGACTGAGAACAAGGCAAGGATATGCACTCTTACCACTTCTACTCAACATCATATTAGAAATCCTAGCCAATGCAATAAAGGAATAAAAAGAAATAAAATATGTATATTGAAAATAAAGAAGAAAAACCATCCTTATTTACAGACAGCATGATGACTGTGTATATGGAAAATCCTAGGGAATCTACAAAAAGCCACTAGAATATAAGTGAAGTGATCAAGGTTGAAGTATACCAGCTGAGTATTTAAAAATCAGTCATGTATCTAGCATTTAAAATAACATCAAAAAACATAAAATACTTAGTTTGATGTAATAAAATATGTTGCATGTTAGACCTATACATGGGAAATTGCAAAATATTCCTGAGATAAGTTAAAAAAGACATGAACAAATGGAAAGGTATACCATGATCATAGATTGGAAGGCTCAATACTATGATGATATCAATTCTCCCCAAATATCTAAAGATTCAACATGAACTTAATCAAAATACCATCAGACTTATTCACAGAAGTTTATCCTAAAGTCAAGCTGATTCTAAAGCTTATTTTAAAAACTACAAGGGACCTAGAATAGCTAAAAGAAATTTTAAAAGGAACTAGGTTATAGGACTTACTCTACCTCATTTTAAGTCTTACTTTAAAGATACAATAATCCAGATGGTGTAGTATTGGTATAAGGAGAGACATATAGATTCATAGAACAGAATAGTCTAGAAATAGGCCCACTCATATACAGTCAATTGACTTTCAAAAAAGGTGGCCAGTTAATGGAGAAAAGACAGTCATCTCAACAGATGGACCTAGAACAACTGGACATTCATAAACCTTCACACACATCTCACATGCTATACAAAAATTACTCAAAATGGATCGCAACCTAAATGTAAAAGCTGAAGCTATATTACTTCTAGAAAAAAAAAAAAACACAAGAGAAAATTTTCATAATTTAAACACAGATGCAACACAAAGTAAAAAGTTGAGGCATTAAATTTTATAAAAATTTAAAACTTCTCTACTTCAAAAGACAGGGGTAAGAAGATGAAAAGGCAAGCCATAGACTGGGAGAAAAATCCATCATACATATGTCGGACAAAGAACTCATTGAGACAAATAAGTAACTCTTACAACTCAACAAGCAGAAGGCAGATGACACAATAAAAAATGGACAAAAGATTTGAATAGATACAAAAAACACATACTGTATGATTCCATTTACATGAGATTCTAGACAAAGCAAACACAGATCAGTGGTTCCTGGGTATCAGGGATGAGGGGATTGACTGCAAAAGGGCAAGAGTGAATTGTAGGGGTTTTATATCTTTATTGTGGTAGCAGTTACAAGGACATCTAATTTAGTCAATGCAATTGACACTTAAGGTGTCATATAATTGTACACTTAAGGTGGCTACATTTTGTTGTGTGTAAATTAGGCCTAAGTAACATTTATTTTAATTATGCCTTGTCAAATAAATAATATTGAAGTTATGTAGCTGACAGAAGAAGTTTAGAAAGAGGAATTTTTCAAGAGCTTGACCTGTGATTTCCTAAAGAAACTGCTCTGGGTTGCCCTTGAAAAGAGGACTATATGTAGTATGAAGGACTGGCAGAATATCTTGCCTTAGTAGGACTACTTGGGCAGACTCTGATCTTGGAGGAGTATAGACTTAGAAATTCACTAAAAAAAAAATTATGGAACACCTACTATGCCTCAATTATAGTGTAATATCTCAGAGACCAAGATAAAAATCATATCCTCACCAGGCACGGTGGCTCACGCCTGTAATCCCAGCACTTTGGGAGGCTGAGGCGGGAGGATCACGAGGTCAAGAGATAGAGACCATCCTGGTTCAACGTAGTGAAGTCCCGTCTGTACTAAAAATACAAAAATTAGCTGGGTGTGGTGGTACGCGCCTGTAGTCCCAGCTACTTGGGAGGCTGAGGCAGAAGAATTGCTTGAACCAAAGAGGCAGAGGTTGCGGTGAGCCAAGATCACACCATTGCACTCCAGCCTGGGTAACAAGAGTGAAACTTCGTCTCAAAAAAAAAAAAATCATATCCTCAAGGGCATATTCTAGTTGTGAAGACAAGGAAATAAGCAGGCAATTGCAAGGTAACATGACAAACACTTTAACGGGACAGGTAGAGGTGCGTTGAGAGTATAGAAGAGTGGCCCCTATCCAAGCCTTGGGAGTGAGGGAGCAATTCTCAGGGTGAGCCACAAGGTAACACATAAGATGAACCCCAAAAGATGAGCAGACAGTGAGGTATGGATGTGGAAGTGCATTCTAGAACAAAGGTAGCAGCACACTTTGAGGTCCTAGATGCACAAGTGAGTGCATAAAATGCCCAGAAAAACAGAACTTAGGTCAGTAGAGCTTCAAGGTCACATACAAAGACGTGAGTGGCAAAAGATGAGGTCAGAGACGTGGCAGGAGCCAGGTCACAAAGCCTCTTGCTTGTTGCTATTGTGGATCCTGTTGGCTCCCTCCTGAGCTTCCAGTCTTCCCTGTTATCTCCCTGAGAACTGCCTTCTACCTAGCCATGTGCCAGAAAAGAAGCCCACTGCTCCAGAGTACAAGAACTGGCCTGAGATGCAGTTCTAGCTTAGGAAATGCGAGAAGATGTCTTCTGGAGGACTTCAGGGAGAGGCTTCCTCAGTGATAGGAAAACACTACAGAAAGACTGTTTTCCCTTCATCCTCTAGATGCCATGTCTGGATGAGTCATTGCTATATCCATGCTGTTACCAGCCCAAATGATTAAGCCAACACTGAAGTTGTCATAGCAGAGAGAGACAAAATCCCTGGAATCTGGCGACATCGGTAGGCTGCTGAATCAACCAGTCACGAAGCCTTCTTCGCATGGAACCTCCTGTTACAAAATTCAATTACTTTCCTCATTGTCAAGTTAGAGTTGAGTTTGCCCATTAAATCTCATTAAAGAACTTCTCATTAAAAATTTTAAACAGACTTGCAAAACATCATGGATACACGATTCAGATGTAGGACCTTTTGTCAGAAATCTTTCTGATTACATACATGAAAACTGTGACCCAAAATGGCTTACACAAGAAAAAGGGACTACTAAGAAAACAGCATTTTTAGAATAGGTTTGAAGCTTCAGGAAAGGCTTTCTCCAGCACTTGAGTTTATGACCACGACTTATTTGTTTCCTTCTGCATTTCTCCACCCCTCCAGGTGGAGAGTGCCTGCTGCACTCTCCAGCAGGCCTCTTGTGTGAACTCCCAAGACGGCTACAACACTCCTGAGGCTATATTTCTCATATCTAGCAGGAAGTAAGTCCACTTCTCTAATGGCTCAAAAAGGGTCTCAAAATTGAGTCTCAGTGACTCTGATTGGCCTGCCTTGCGTTATATATTCATCCTGAACCAATCACTGCAGCCAGGAAAATGGGATGTGCTGATTGGGTTAAAGAAATCAGGATCCTTTCCTGGAGATCGAATGTAGTATATCTCACCCAAACCGTGAAGTTGGAGATTTCAGAGCAACTGTTAAAAAGGACAAGGGAGGACTGCACACCAGAGAGTTGATTAACAAGTGTCCAGAAAAGCAGGGAACAGAGAGAGTTGGAAATGGCTCCCATGTCTTTGGCCTGAGCATCTTAGAGAGAAATGTACAGATAAGGGAGCACTTCAGGAAGATCAGTTAGAATAAGAAATACAGTGAGATGTAGCCACCAACTGGCCATTGATTGTCTTGCATTGAAGTTGCAGTTCCAGTGAAGTAGTGGGAACAGATACCAGGTTGCAGTAAGAAAGGAATCGATGAAGGGAGCAAGTAATGTTAGGGCAAGTTGGCATTCTTTGAAGAAATTTGAAACTAGGGGGCAGGGCTGGGCGAGGTGGCTCACGCCTGTAATCTCAACACTTTGGGAGGCTGAGGCGGGTGGATCACCTGAGGTCAGGAGTCCAAGAGCAGCCTGGCCAACATGGCGAATCCCCAACTTTAGTAAAATTACAAAAAGTAGCCAGGCATGGTGGCATGTGCCTGCAGTCCCAGCTACTCGGGAGGCTGAGGCAGGAGAATTGCTTGAACCCGGGAGGCAGAGGTTGCAGTGAGCCAAGATAGCACCATTGCACTCCAACCTGGGCAATTAAAAAAAACAACTAAAAACTAAAAACTAGAGGGCAGGAGAGAGATAGAGGTAATAAAGAGGTCCCTGAGGTCAAGGGATTTTTTTGGTAACATTTGAGCATGCTTAAATACTAAGAACGGTAACTGAAGAAAATATGAGCAAAAACAAGGTTGAAGCTATACGGGAGAAATGGGAAAATTAATGGAATAATAGGAATAATGAGAAGAGGGATCAGGAGTACAGCTAGAATCATTAATCTTAGAGTAAGAGACCTCATTCACTGTAATCACCTGGAAAGAGGCAAGGACTGATGGGAACATATCACCGCACCTGTGAGTGGGGAGCAAATTCAGAAACTGGAGGGAGATTACATCTGAAGGTTTCTAGTTTCTGAGTGAATTAGATGTTACCTACTGATGGGCATACAAAAGGAGACCACGAAAGGTTGAAGAGAGTCCTAAAGAAGAATAGAAGAGAGAGTGGATTAGGAAAACACATGGAACCTTGCTGTTTTGCCCCACATCATCTGGAAGGTGTATAGTCCATTACCATAAAAACCCAGTCTTACTCACAGCAAATCACAAATCAATCAGAGTTCAATGACTGGGACAATGTACAGTCATGCATCATATAACAACAACCTTTTGGTCAACAAGAGACGATGTGTAAGATGGTAGTCCCATAAGGTTGTAATGGAGCCGAAACCTTCCTATTGCCTAGTAACATGGTGATGTAACACATTACTCACTTGCCCGTGGTGATGCAGGTGTAAACAAATGTACTTTGATGTTGGTCATATAAAAATATAGAACATACAATTATGTACAGTACATAATACCTGCTAATAATAAAACAACAGTTACTGGTTTATGTATTTACTATACTATACTTTTTATTATTATTTTATCATGTATTCTTTCTACTTATTAAAAAAGAGTTAACTGTAAAACAGCCTCGGCCAGGTCCTTTAGGAGGTATTCTAGAAGAAGGCATTGTTATTAACAGCTCCATGAGTGTTACGGCCCCTGAAAGGTTTCCAGTGGGACAGGAGGTGCAGGTGGAAGACAGTGATATTGGTGATCCTGATGCCGTGCGGGCCTGGGTTAGCGTGTGTGTGTCTTAGTTTTTAACAACAAAGTTTAAAAGATTTCTTAAAAATTAAAAATAGATAAAAGCTTATAAAATAAGGGTACAAAGAAAAAAATGCTTTTGCATAGCTATACGATGTGTTTATGTTTTAAATTGTGTTATTAAAGAGTCAAACGGTTAAAAAAATTAAAGTGTATTAAGTAAAAATGTTACAGTAAGCTAAAGTTAATTTATTTTTGAAGAAAGAAACATATTTTAATAAATTGAGTGTAGCATAAGTATAGAGTGTTTATAAAGTCTACAGTGGTGTACAGCAGTGTCCTGGGCCTTCACATTCACTCACCACTCACTTGCTGACTCACCCAGAGCAACTTCCAGTCCTGCAAGCTCCATTCATAGTAAGTGCCCTATACAAGAGTACCATTTTCTATCTTTTATACCATATTTTTACCTATCTTTTCTTTTTTTTCTTAAATTGAGACAAGATCTCACTGTGTTGCCCAGGCTGGAGCGCAGTGATGTGATCACAGCTCACTGCAGCCTTGACCTCCTGGGCTCAAGCCATCCTCCCACCTCAGCCTCCCAAGTAGCTGGGACTACAGGTACACACCACCACACTCAGCTGATTTTTTGTAATGTTGTAGAGATGGGGTTTTGCCGTGTTTCCCAGGCTGATCTTGAACCCCTGGGCTCAAGCAATCCTCCTGTCTTGGCCTCCCAAAGTGCTGGGATTAAAGTCATGAGCCACCATGCCAGTGCTACTGTATCTTCTCTATGCATAGATATGTTTAGATACACAGGTACTTACCATTGTGTTACAATTGCCTGCAGTATTCAGCACAGTCACATGCTGTGCAGGTCTGTAGCCTAGGAGCAATGGGCTGTACTATATAGCCTAGGTGTGCAGTAGGCCGTATAATCTAGGTTTGTATAACTGCACTCTATGATGTTTGTCAAATGATGAAATTACCCAATGATGCATTTCTCAGAAAGTATTTCCATCTCATGAATATATTTAATTATTACCTTCCTTTTAAGGTGATTCTTCTTAGTGGATCACCTTCCAATCCACTCAAACTCCACGTCAGGTGGAAGCCCAGAAGTCTTTCCTCCCCTGGTCGTCCCTTTTATTCTTTGTCCACTCCTCTGCCTTGCTCTCAGGGTCCCCACTCCATTGTGCCCTTCTTCTATGGCAGATTGGAGAAACCTTTTTGTCCCTCACATCTGAGTTGGAGAGACATGTGATTATTGCTAATCCTAGCGGAGCAATGATGGAGCCCTCAGAAAGGATCACTAAAAGAAAAGCCGCCTTCCCTCTTGCTAATGTTGATCACCTCTCACAGTAATAATCAAACTGTGTTCTTCTGGCAGGAAAGAATTCTACCACTGAACCACTCATGCACCAAAATGTGCTATTTTGAAAAAGATCCCCTCTCCACCAGAGGTGAGAGTGGGAGGAATGAAACCTTAAGAAGGACACACATAAAAGGCTCACAAGAAAGCATCAAAGGCCCAGTTGAGATCAGAAACCAGGAATCTGGAGAAATGCCTGTTTGTGTGTGATCTTTCTCCAAAAAAATTCAGCAACTCTGGTGTTGAATAAAAAGGAGGTTGATGGTATTGGTTTAAAAACAGTTGTTAAAATGATGCGTATGTCTATAAGGTACAAAACAGATGAGAACACCAGAACACAGATTATAACTTCTAACTAACAATACATATGCTGGGAGTGCTTATATCTCAAAATGTTCTATAATAACTACATCTACCTGATGGCATGGACCTTTGAGATCTCTATTCCCTAATCTTCTCTGTGCTGCAGCAGACCTAGAAATGTTTTCAGAGGTAAATTTTGCCCTTGCCTTAGGTATTCCCTTAACCCTATAACTTGTCAAACCTCAGTTGCAAGAAATAATATCCACGATGGTTGAAAGGCATATGATACAGACATTTCCTAGAGCTGCTTTGTCCAGCTCAATAGCCACTAGCAACATGTGGCTATTTACATTTAAATGAATTCAATCAGAATTGAACTGCTGTTCGTCTACTGGCCACATGTCAAGGGCTGAAGAGCCATGTGTAGCTGGTGATTACCATATTGGATGGTGCAGACAGGGAACACTTTCACCATCACAGAAATTTTTATTAGACAAAGCTGCTTAGAGATTCTACCCTTGGGTTAATCCAGGCTCACAGTGAGCGCTACACAAGTGCAGCACCATTTGGGTCCCTCATAGAGTTGTTTTTATGCTTTTAGCTTGCAAAGAGGAACATTACAAGAAAAAGGCCTACAAATGCATGATGGTATCATCTGGACTTTGTGGAGGACATCATCCACCACGCTACCCAGTGTCTTTCACTATGAAGATCCCTGGAAGAAATCTTCGTCTCAATGTCCGAGCTAGCTGTGGTTCTCTTAAACATCGATTGTGCCTTGTGGCTACCGTGATTCTTGAAGCTGACTGCATTTGCCATTTTGTCTTCAGGCAAACTTTTAAAGCTGCATTTTCAGCCTTCCTCTCGCAACCAGATAGGGCCCCACATTATGCATTTCTGTGTGCAGGGTGTGTGTGTGTGTGTGTGTGTGTGTGTGTGTTTTTCTTGCCCTCTGAAATTTATTTTACACTTTTAGGATGCATGTATTTTTTAACTTCCTAAATCCTTCCTGACATAGAGGTAAAACATAAGTAAATAGATCAAACCATTACATACATACATGCATACTTGTAGGCATACAATTATCTTTCATTCACAACCCAGATATGAGATCATTAGTAAAAACCCATATCCTTAAAACACAGCCTTAAGAGCTCTGATTCATCCCTTTCAGTATCCTTCTCAGCCACCGAGGACAGCACCCTAAACCACTGCTTTGCCACATAACGGATTAACCAAGGTGTCAGTGTTACGTGACAAATACCCAACCCCGTATTAAAGCACTAGGCTTTCAGAGGCTTGACCAAACCAAATGTAGTTGCAGCTGGCAGGTAACAGGCAGAGCAAGGTCTGTCCTGCATTGTGGCTATTTAAATGGTTTCCAGAGTGGTTGCAGTGTGGTTTTATGAATACCATATATTTTTTAAATCCTAGTCATTTAGATAAAAAATGCTGCTTTCAGACTACTGAAACTTTCTAACATGCCCCCTCACCTCTCTCACTGATTCTGCAGCACGCATTTTATTCACACAGTAAGGTAAGCCACAAATAAATACTGTGATTAGTTATCCAACATAGTTAAAGACAGGGATGCCGTAGAAAAACTGAATTCAGAATTTCCAAACCAATTCGTCCCTTCTTTCTTTTCACATCTCACCCAAAAAAATACTCCACTCTGAATGTCTTGCACTTTTCTTCTGTTATTCATATCAATTAACTATTTACAGTACTGAATATTTACAAGTCTTGTCTTTTGCTGAGGAAAAGGCAGAAAAAAACGCATCGGCCATACCCTCAATACATTTGTTATCCTTATTGAGGAGACGAAATGTATGAATGGAAAATGATAGCTTCCAAAAGAAGGCAAGTGATCAGTGCAATCGAATGTGTTCAAGAAGACTTTTGGGGCGGGAGACAGGTGGTGCCTCATAGCGTGACCAGCTGGAGCTGCTTTGCAGGAGCAGTGTCTCCCAAGGGCCGGCGGAGGGGAAGAGAAGGGTGCAATTTACGAGGAAGGGAAGGCGAGAGCAAAGATGCAGACGTGGGAAGCACAAGCCCTTTCCGGGGACAATGAATTGGTCAGTCATGGAAGCGCACTCAAGTGGAGATGCAAATGAGCAGTGAAAGGACAAAACCAGGCAGGAGGGAGATGGAAGGCCAAGCAAGGAACTGTGAAAACCCTGCATGCTCAGCAATCCACCCGTGAACAACCAAGCATTATCAATAGGATACCAATTGCTTTTAGTCTCAGAAGGAAAAATAAAAGCCAATTTGCAGACAGTTTTCAGGTGCTAGTAAAAGAAGGTAGGTTCCCAAAGGCAGTCATCACCCAGCCCATGGTAATGAATTATTTGTTTTAAATCTTTATCTACATATCATGCTTTCTACTTTTCAAAAACTCTTATGCCTTATTGCTTAATCCTCAAATAAACCCTTGGAGGTAGGGGAAGAAAGCGTTTATTATTCTAGCATTCTAAGAACACTGAGTAGGAAGGGGTGATAGGCCCATGACCCCTCCCGGTTTTTACAGGCAATGTGGACAGAGGCATCATACACTGGCCCCTGACTCCAGTTCATTATTTTTCCTTTGTACCCCACTGCCTTAAATTGCTTCTAATTCACATTCACACATTTGGAATTCAGAGTCCATTGTCAGCGACTCTGGGATTTTCTGTTTAAATACCACATTCTAAGAAACACAGTAATTACAGTAGGAGGAAAGTGGGTTATTCAGAACATTCTGATTTTGAGGAGGATAGCTGAAAATTAAGAAAGATTGGTCAGCTTGTCTTTCTTGATTTTTCATGCTTAGGAGACAAATCTCTTTATTTGGGCTAGTTTGGTTTCTATTCTGCCGGAAGACAACAGGATGGATGGTTTGACATCCCAGGGGCTTTGTGAGCTGCAGTGATTCTGTGATTCTTTCCCCTAACAATTGGCTTGGATGACATTGTCAGGAGTCCAAATCTTATTGAAAGTGCATCAGAGAGAAATGCAACTGGATGCAATGTGTATATGTAGAATAACAATGTAAATATTTTATAAACTGCAGCACAACAGAATTAAATACTTTTGCTTGGACAAATGAATCCCATCTTCAAAGCCACTGCAAAGAAGCTTATGTATCAGACACAATAATTTTGCAAATAACAGAACACTTTGTGCTTCCCCAAAAACTCTACATTTCTCTAAAATCTTAGCACCTTCTCAGCACTGTTGGAAACAGCTTTACCTATTGTTGTTGGAAAGCAATCTTCTCTCTTGGCAGTCTGATAGAACATACAACTCATCTATTTCAGCAGTTAATCAATTCAGCCATATGTGTTTGTTTCTTCTGAGCTGTTAAGCCTCCACCCTGCCTTGACTCTCTGAGCAGTGTACAGCTACTTATTCAAGTCAGAGCCATGACCCACTTGACTATAACCCAGTTTCTGAAGGTCTCTCCCTCTGACCAATGGCAACACTTGTCCCTTAGGGTTCATTTTCCAGCCCTCCCTGCAGACTCTGACCCACTGTGCTCTCAGATCTCTGATGTCAGAAGGGTCTCAGACCAGAAACGACAAGTAAGTTACGACAGGCCACCTTGACTCGGAATCCTCGTGCTCTATAGCCTTCCCAGTCTCTCCTTCCCAAGAACATGGTCCAGTGACCCTGTTCTCACTTCCAAAGTTTTAATCATTTCTGAAAAGCTTTTGTATCCAATCCCTCATTCTCAGAAAACACCCTTTCTTTCTACTTTACAGAGAAAACCAGAATCCACTGGAGGGGAACTTCCACACTTCATTTATATCCAGCGAACACTTGCCCCCAGCTATGAACTGTGTCTTTTCTTCTCTAAGGCCCATGCCTCCACCTTCTCAGGAGGCTTCACCACAGATTACCAGCAGATTCTCTCCCATATACTTTCAAATTCCCTCTTAAGTGTATCCTTCTGGAAGGCTTTTTCCCAGAAAATGCCTGTCTTGAAATGGAAAGAACATGTATCTGCCTGACACATATGTACACATAGCTATGGGTAGCGTAGACACGTACCTGTGCCTATAGTTGATAACTTGCTGATATATCTTCCAACACACCTGCGGGTTGACAAAACTTGGTTAAATATTGAAAATATACAAATTAATATTTATAAAACAAACAGGTTTAAGGTATAAAAAATTTAGTAAACAATACCGCACCGACCTTCAGGTTAATAAATAAAACATTGCCACCACCTTTTAAACCCCCAGGGGTCTCTGTGTCTCGACTCCTTCCCTGTCCCCTGACCAGAGCTTCTCATTTCATTCCCTTCCTTTTAAGTATAGTTTTACAACATTTGTTTTACAATCTCACATAGCATACTTTGTAATTTTGTGGACTTCTGAATGCACAGCTTGAACATCCCTCATCCAAAAATCTGAAATCTCAAATCCGAAATGCTCCAAAATCCAACACTTTTTGAATGCCAACATGACATCATAAGTGGAAAATTCCATACATAAATATTTAACACAAAATTATTTAAAATATTGTATAAAGATACTTTCAGACTATGTATATACAGTATATATGAAACATAAATCAATTGTGTTTTAGACTTGGGTCTCAACCCCAAAATATCTCATTATGTTTATGCAAATATTCCAAAATTCAAAAAAAATCCAAAATCTGAAACAGTTCTGGCCCCAAACATTTTAGATAGGGATACTCAATCTGTAATAGAATATTCCAAACAGAATATGTATTGTTTTATCATGTGTTTTTTCTAGTCTATTTTATCATCCTGGAATTCAGTCATGTATTATTGTTGTGTAATAATTCAGCTTATGACTATATGCAATGTATTTATCCATTCCACTGTTGATGCATATATGAGTTATTTTCAGTCTGTTTGTGATATCATTATAAACAGGACTAGCATGTCCTCGTGTACATGTGCAAGAGTTGCTTTAAGATCTATACCTAGAATGGAAGATTTGAGCCATCAGGAATAGAGATACTTAGTTTATAAGGTAATGGCAAATTATTTTCCCAAAATTATTGAATCTTACACTCCCACAAGCAGAATGTAAGACTTATAGATGTTCCACATATTCACCATCACTAGCTATTGTTCAAACATTTAAAATTTTGCCATTCTGATGGATATGAAACATCTCATCATATTGTTTTTTGGGGAATTGTGGCAAAATATACATCTCCTAAAATTTGCTATCATAACTATTTTAAGTGTACCATTCAAGGACATTGAGCACATTCACACTGATGTGCAGCCGTCACAACCACTCATCTCTAGAATGCCTTTCATCTAGCCAGATTGAAACCCTGTACCCATTATAACTCCCCACTCCTCTCTTCTCTCCAGTCCCCGGCAACCACCATTCGTTCATTCTACTTTCCTTCTCTATGAATTTGCCTACTTTAAGTACCTCACAGAACTGAACTCATGGGATGTTTCATTTTGTGATAGGCTTATTTCACTTAATGTACTGTCCTCAAGGTTCATCCATGTTGCAACATGTGTCAGAATGTCCTTCTTCTTTATGAGTAAATAAAATTTCATTGTATGGATATACCATATTTTGCTAATCTTGAGGGACACTGGTGTTGCTTCCATCCTATGGCTATTGTGAATAGTAAATAGCAATACGTATTGCTGCTATAAACATGAGTGTACAAACATCTGTTTGAGATCCTACTTTTACTTTTTGGGGGTACATATCCAGAAGTGGAATTGCTGGATCATAAGGTAACTCTTGTTTTCAATTTTCTGAGGAAATGCCATATTGTTTTGCCCAATGCCCATATCATTTTACATTCTCACAATCGGTGCACAAGAATTCCAATTTATCCACATTCGTGTCAGCACTTGTTATTTTCCAGTTTTGTTTATTCGTTTTTTGATACTAGCCATCCTAATGGGAATGAGGTGAAATATCTCATTGTATTTTAATTTTTATTTCCCTGACTTTCTGAAATTAAAAATCTTTTCATAATGACCATTTTCTATTGAATACCTGAAAGTCTTTTCCTATTTTTATTTTGAGTGGTCTCTTATATATTAATTTGTAACAGTTGTTTATATTAGCTTGGTGCAAAATCTATTGAGGTTTTGGTCATTAAAAGTAACTAAAAGTAGTGGCAAAAGCCACAATTACTTTTGCACCTACCTAATATATGCTGGATATGAATTATCTGTCAGTTCTATTGCTATAATATTTTCTTCCAGATTTCACTTTCTTTGTACTATTTTTATGAACAGAAATTCTCAATTTTAAAATAGACAATTTAATGAATATTTTTCTTTACATTTTGCATTTCTTCTGAATTCTTTAAGAATCCTTTCCTACCCAAGGCAGAAAAAAAAGTATCTTAAATTGTGTTCTAAACTCTTTTATAGTTTTCATTTTAACATTCAAAATGTGAAAATTCATCTACAATGATTTTAGTTTTGACATGACATAGGGACCCAGTTTCATTTTTAATGCAAATAGTATCATATTATCCAAATAATGCTTTTATTGAAAGACCTTATTTTCCTTATTGATCTACATTGTTATGCTGCAGTATAAGCATGTGTTTGGGTTTGTTTATGTGTTCTTTTTCCTGTATTACTGATTTATATTTTTGTATACCTTACCAACTCTACACTATAATTTCTTAATTACCATACCTTCACAGTCATTCTTAATCTTTTCTTCTTCAGAAATATTCTGGTTTTATTTGGCCTTTTGCTGGTTCATATACATTGAGTCAAATTCCAACAAAATTAAAAAACTGGGGCTATTATTTGCATTGAATGTAAAAATCAATTTTGAGAAAAGGTCTTCATTAGTGTCTTTCAATAAAAGTTTTATAATATTATCATAAAAGCCTTCTATAATTTTATTAGATTTATTTGTAGCTACCTTATTTTATGCTATTTCAAATGACATGAAGTTTAAATATACAACTTCTAACTATTGCTAGGATAGAGAAATGCAATTAATTTTTTATGTTGATTTGCACTCAGCAAACTCATTACATTATCTAATTAATTCTAATAATATGTTTGTGTTTCATTTGAGTTTTCTAGGTCAGAAATATGCCATCTGCAACTGATGATAAATTTATTCCTTCCTTTGAAATCTTTACACCTCATATTTCTTTCTCTTGACTTACTGTGCTATCTAGTATAATGACTAGAAGTGGTGGGCAGGATTGATTTCAACATTGCTCTATAAAGTATAATCTTTGCCTTGGGAAATTTGTATTGTTTTGTATTTATTTTGATATTCTTTGTTAGATTAAGGAAGCTCTCTTCTGACATAATTTTCCTAATAGTTACTACCATTAATAGATGTTACACTTTATCACTTTTTGCATCTTTTTAAATAATTATAGTAGTTCCCTCATCTTAATTTGGGCTGCTGTAACAGAATAACATAGAATAGGTGATTTAAACAACAAATATTTATTTCTTACAGTTCTGGAGACTAGAAGGTGATGTTCAAGGCACTGGTAGAAGTGGTGTCTGGTGAGGGCCCTCTTTCTGAATGGCCCCCTTCTTGCTGTATCCTCACCTAGAGGAGGGACAGTGACAGAGGAAGTAAGCTCTCTTGTGTCTCTTCTTATAAAGGTACAAATCTTATCAGAAGGATACAATCCCCATGACCTAATTATCTCCTAAAGGCTCCATTTCCAAATACCCTCACAATGGGGACTAGGATTTCAACATATGAGTTGAGAAGAGGAGACACAAACATTCAGTCCATAGCATCTCTCTTTGAATCTCTTAATATGGTGAATTTAATTTTCTCTATTATCAGACAGCACATGCATTCTTCAGTACAACTCCCAATTTGCTGGTTTTGTGGTACTATTATTTTGTTAGAGTTTTTGTATCTATAGGAGATACGTGAGTGAAATTGGCCTGTGATTTTCCTTCCTTAAGATAGGTATCAAGGTTATGCTAGTTTCATAGTAAGAGTTAGGGAATCGTCAGTCTTCTGTATGGTATACTATAAATAGTGCTGTAAGATTGGAAACGTTTTGCTAACTTTTGGTAGAATTCATTAACAAAACCAACTAAGCCTGATTATTTCTTTATAAGAAAATTTTTATCTACTAATTTGATTAACAACTTAAGGTAATAAGATTCATCAAGGTGGCTATTTATTTGTTTTAGACTGCTACTATATATTTCCAAAGAAATCAGATTTCCAGATTTGCTGCATTGAAGTTGCTACTGGTATCTTACTATATATTTACTTACTATTTATTACTATATATTTAATCTTACTATATATTTAATTGTGCACACTTACAGTTATGTCTTCTTTATTTCCTTTATTCCAAATATTGTTTCTTTGCGCCTTCCCTTTCTTTTTATGATCAATTGTCCATCAGATTTGTCAATGTTATTAGACTTTTCAAAGAATCAATTTTATATTTATTAATCTACCCTACTATATGTATCTTTTTATTTTATTAATTTCTGCTCTCCAATCCTTCTTGCAGCTTATACTGCCCATTAGAGGTCATTTTTCTTCCTGAAGTGCATTCTTTAGTGCAGGTCTTCTGGCATGGAACTTACTGTTTTGTTTGAAAATGTCTTCGCTCCTTATTCTTGAATATATTCTTGCTATATATAGAATTCTAGGGTAACAGTTATTTTCTTTGGCTTCCATTGTGTCTGCTGGGAAGTCACAAGTCTTATTGTTGCTTTTTTGAAGGTAATTGGTCTTTTTTCCTTTTAATGTGTTACCTTTGTCTTTAGGTCTCTGAAGTTTTCCTCTAATTAATCCAGGTGTAGTTTACTTTTATTTATTCATCTTTGTAATTTATTAGGTATTTCAAATATGTGGACTGATGTCCTTTATGAGTGATTTTCTCTTCGCATTTTGTCCTCATTCTCTCCCTGCTCCTTCTGGAACCATATCCTCTAGATTTCTTTACCTCTCTTCCATATTTTTCATCTTTTTGTTTCACTATGTTGATTTTTAATCTATTCTTTGGTTCACAAATTCTCCCTTCATCTAATTGGCTAATTCAATCCATTTATTTTTATTTCTGGTAATTATGTTTTTCAATTCTAGAAATTCTTTCCAATGTGCCTTTTTAAAAAATATTTTATGTCTTACAATTTAATGCTTTTACATTTTTTAATCCAGAAATAAGGCATAGTTCTTTTATGGCCTGTTTCTGATAATTTCCATATCTAAAATCTTTGTGGATTGGTTCCTGCAGTTTGTTATTTCTGCTGCTTCTCACTTATATTGCCTTGTTTCCCTTTTTATTTTTAACAGTGTTTTACTGTGTACTGTTTACTCTCCTTGCAAAAGGCATTTATGGGAGAGGTCTAGGATACAGGGCATCTTCATCCAGGAAAAAAATTTGTTTATTTATCCTAAGGTCCTGTAAGTACTACTGTTCTAGGTAATGTTAACCAAGTTCACTGCTTTGGCTTCCCTGGACCCCCTAGACAACATCAGCCACACTTGTAAATCCATGATGGACCCATCTTATTTCCACAACCTCCTGAGGATGTTTATCTTGCCTTTGTTCCTCTGCCCTCTTCAGCATCAGGGCGACTTTCCCCGAGCTTTGGACTTGGGGCTAAGCTTCATTCTTATTCTGATGATGTATCACTTTGCATCCTCACTTAATGGGGGGAAATTTTCCTATCAGACTTCCTATCTTGAAGAAAACTAAATCCTTGAAATAATTCCCTTTTACCCCTCATGTCTGCCAAAACTGAAGCTCAGGTTTGTTAGAATAAAGAATATTTGAGGCAACTTTCGAGCTCTGATTATCTCTCTGGTATTTTTCCTGGTGTTTCTTATTCTCCCATCAGCAATTCTGGCTTTTGAAAATACTCTTTTTAAAAACTTGTAACCAAATTTTTAATTGTATTTAAGCAAAGGATTTATTCACATACCTAGCATGAAACAGAAACTGAAGTTAATCACTATTTCTTTTCTCACAACTGCTCAAAGAACAGAATAAGTGAATTTTTAGCTGTCCATTCAGAAAAATTATTGCTCCAAAGATCGATTCTTTAGAGAAGATATTTCTCAAAAGAGGAATGAAGACAAAGAAACGAAAGACAGATTAGAAAGTCACTGTTTTTAAAAGTGGCCTTATAATACATCTCTGTGGTTGATAGAAGTCAATAGAAGAGAAGAAAGAAGGAGTGAAGGAATGAATGAAGAAATAAATGAAGAAACAAATTAAAATAAGTATAACTAGATATATTTCTCTACCACTTTAAAGTCTAATCAAGATGTGTAGGCTTGAACCAAAAGCTGTCAGTGACCTTAAGCCATCATTTAGTGCTGAAAGTGAATCCTCAAGTCTCAATAAATGGACCCTATCATATAACAATTCTCTCCTGGTACTCTGAGTAAATGTTTCTAAAGTGCTTATGTAAAGCTTATTAAATGTGCTTGCAAATCTAGAATATTGACCTAAATTATAACAATGGAATGCAAGCAAGATAGATGGAAGAATTTCCTGAAAGTGAGTATTGTTAAACCAGCAAATAAAAATCTTTGGTGGTATATCCTTCACATACAGCATTTAAGATTTTCCATGATTTTATGATTCTCTCTGTCTCTCTCTCTCTATCTCTGTATATGTATAATGTACTATAAAATCACACACACACGCATTCACACACACACACAGGTTCTTCTGCAGGAAAGATGAGAATGTGCAAGACATCTCTGGTACTTCATTCCAACCTAATGATTCTAGTAATCTAACTCTTTGGAAATCAATAGCTGAACCTCACTTTGGGTCAAAAGCAAATCTTGAGACTAAGAGACTATGAGATTCTTTTTAATAGCTATAGGTAGTGGAGGAAACTCTTGACATTGTCATCAGCTCAAATTTCACTGTCACTAAGGCTACTTCTCTAAAATGGCATTTTAAGAGTCTTAAAATAAGCGTCTATTTGAACGAGTATCCAAAATCAGCAAGATTCCCAGAGCTCTTGGAGTCTCTGAGTTTATTTTGTGATAATAACATAGTGTCACCTTTGCATATTTTTGCTGGCATTTTCCTTTGGCAACATCTTTATCCATCATGACTTGTGTCTGCAGTTGCTGGTGGACAGAGTTTTGACTTTGATCAATGGGTTCTTTCTGCAAAGGGGCCATGGTTGGTCAAGGTGTTTTTGGATATCTGGAACATATCTTTTTTTTTTCTTGAGACCAGAAGACCTTACTATGAGAACATTAGAGTATCATGAGCTGGAAGCAGTGGCTCACACTTGCAGTCCCTGCACTTTGAGAGACCACAGTGGGAGGAGCCCTTGAGTCCTGAGTTCAAGAACTGCCTGGACAAATAGCAGGACTATGTCTCTGCAAAAAAAAAAAAAAAAAAAAAAAAAATTTAAGTAGCTGGGCGTAGTGATGCATGCCTGTAGTCCTAGCTACTTTGGAGACTGAGACGGAAGGATCACTTGAGCCCAAGAATTCAAGGCTACAGTGAGCCACGTTGGTACCACTGCACTCCACTCTGGGCAACAGAGCAAGACCTTGTCTGAAAAAAAAGGAAAAAAAAAATTTCTGTGTTACAAATAGGCTTCAAAAATCTTTGGGCAGGGGAAACTTTGCACAAACCTATAAAATCTGCATTCATCCCAATACCTTGAGACCTGCTTTAGGATTTACAACACCTACTATATTTGTGTCCCTGCCCCCATCTCTCTCTTACCCAATCTGGCTGGCATATCAGAATTGGATTCATATTCCTGAAGTCCTGAGCAAATTTTTTGCTTGATTAAAAATATCTCTGGGTAGAGAATAAAACAGTGGTTACCAGCCATGAGAGTAGGAGGGAGAAAATAAAGAGACACGTGTCTGATAATATAAAGTAGCGGCAGGTAGGATGGACAAGTCTAGAGGTCTAATGTACACATGGGGACCATAGGTAATAAAATTGTGCTGTGTGAGGGATTTCTGCTACATAAGTAGCTTTTAGCTACTCTTGACACAAAAAGGAGGTTGGAGTAACTCAGTGCGATGACAGATATGCTAATTTGCTTCACTATAGTAACCATTTTACTATCTATATGTAACTCACAACGTCACGGTGTACACCTTAAATATACACAATAACAGTATTTAAAAGATTAGTTCTCAGTTATCTCCCACTTTTTGAGGTTCTGTCTATTCATCTTATTTCCCACTTCTGCTGAGCCACCCCCACCCACTCCATCATTCAGGTGGGTCCCCTGACTCTGCCACTCTCACACCATCTGCTCCTTCACTTCCTTCCTTTGCTCCTGTACTCAGAAAGGGACAGGCACTGGCCAGTCCTTCCTTGATCCATCCTTCCTCTGCATTTCTCCTCCTCCTACACAGACCACTGTTGCTCTCCTTATCTCTGCTGGATTGCCTTGTCTAGTTTTATTGTTGTTGTTTTCTTCTTGTTTTTTTTTTGAGACAGAATCTCATTCTGTTGCACAGGCTGGAGTGCAGTGGCACAATGTTAGCTCACCACAACCCCGCCTCCCAGGTTCAAGTGATTCTCTTGCCCCAGCCTCCTGAGTAGCTGGGATTACAGGCACATGCCACCATGCCCAGCTAATTTTTGTATTTCAAGTAGAGACGGGGTTTCAGTAGGTCGGCCAGGATGGTCTCAATCTCCTGACCTTGATCCACCAGCCTCAGCTGCCCAAAGTGCTGGGATTACAGGCATGAGCCACTGCACCCAGCCTTATCTAGTTCTTAGTTATCATTCCTATCAGTGCCTGCCCAGCACCGGTCTGAAGAAGAATGAGGTAAATGCTGACCATTTCTTGCCTTCTTTTTTCTCATCCCCACTGCCATCCCCATTCCTTATAATAATAACCACCACCACCAGTATTAAATGTTTGAATTCTTTATTTTAATCCTTGCTACATCCCATTTTACTTATGAAGAAAGTAAGATTCCGGAAAGTAAAACTTTTCCACTCAATTGCAGAGTTGAGATTCAAATCCAGGAATATTTGACTCCAAAGCAATTCTACTTTACTACTTTCTGATGATACTCGAATTTTACTCCCCCTATCCTTTCTCTTCTCCTTCTTTCCAATAACTCCTAGTAGGTGATTTAGTTATTTTAGATGAAACGTGGTGTAGAAGAAAAAGGCAGGCTTTGGAACCCTATAGACCTGAATTGGAATTGCATCTTCAAGACTTACAAGAGAACCGGCTTTGGAAAAATGACTTCACCTTCCTGCCTTTTGGTTTTCTCATCTCCTAAACTGAGGTCACAATGCCCTAGAACCCAGTACAGGGCCTGGCATATTATAAATATTTAACAAATACATGTTTATTAATTTCTCCCTCTTTCTTTCCCTCATTATTTTTGCCTTCTGTCTCTCATTTTCTCTTTTTAATTATTTGCTTTAATTCTAGTTCAGGTTGACCAAAATAGCAAATGCTACTGAGGACAGTTTGGGAAATCTGAATATTGATTTTTTTTAATATAATAGAATGATTGTAAATTTTCACATATGATAATGGTGCGATAGCTAAGGTTTTTGTTTTTAGAGATGCTTGCAGAATAATTCATGGATGCAATACTACGAGGTCCAGGACTTGCCTCCATAAAACCCAGTGGAGTTGGGGATTGGGAAACAAAAGAGAATATGGATGAGGATGCAACGAGATTAGCTTTGAGTTGGTAGGTGTTGAAGCTGACCAGTGAGTGCACGAGGATTTCTTATGCTACATCTCTACTTCTGCACATGTTTCAAAATTTCCGAAACGGAACATTTTCTAAAATGTCCAGTGTAGCAGGCTCAAGCCTCAGTATCTTCCCCCATCCTCACCGAAGTCCCTGATCCTCCCCTGGTAACATTCTGGGCAGCTTTCCTCCTTGCTTCCCCAGCACCTCCTGGGCTATTTCAGACTCTGTGCCAGCAGAGCGCCACACTGCCTCAGCCCCCGCAGTTGGCACATGGACAAAAATCTTTTCCTGACCCCAGATGGCACTGAAGCTTCCTCAGTCTGATCCTGTCAGCGTATTTTTTCCAGGCACCTGATTCCTGGATGTGGCAGCAGTAAAACCAACCGAGATTGTTTGACTGGCCCCCTCTGGAGCAGGTATTTCCCATTCCGATGTCGTCAGCCATCTGAGCATGCTGCTTCCAACAGCTCCGAAATAACAGCCGGGTAAGAATTTCACAGACTGCAGTGCATGCTTTTAGACTTCTGGCCAGGGTGTTCCTGAGGGCTGGAGAGCCACCGGGGTAGAAGACATACTTACGTTAGTGATTATTAATTGCAATGCTGGTGCAAATAAACAATTTTAGGGATGGCATTTTATTGGGAAGCTGGCATGAGCAAGGGGAAGAAAGCAAAGAGGAAGCACACATGGGGTTTCTTTGCTCTGCTGTTTGTCGCACCATATGGACTCTTTAGGTTAAATGTACATAGCAACTCCAGTTTTCATTGAAATAAAAAGATAAAGAGCTGAGTTATTGCCATCTTGGTTATTTCATAAGGAATGAGCAAAGAATGGTCAGCAAGGTAGGTCAGGCATGTCCGCATGGAGGGCTGGACCTGAGACCTCACTGGGTGGTTCCCAGGTAGTGCTCCAGGAAAGACCTTTGAGAGTGTGGGTGTCTTCTCTGCTGTCATAAATCTAGAGGGTGGGTTATGTGCATAGCCCCTCCCACTGGGCCTTGGTTTACTTCTCAGGTCAGGTTGAATGGTAAAATCAAAATGTTAGACTTGGAGAACGAGCGTTCCAATTATTTTTTCTGAGTCAGAAATCCACCCTTGTTTCCAACGCTATGCATCACTTCATACTTTCAAAGTATTCCGATCTGTCTCTCATTGCAGCCTCATGGTCCCTGAGGTTATGGCAGATGTTATTATCCCTGCCTGACAACTTGGGAAGCAATTAAGGCCAAGAGACGTGACGATGAACTGACTTATCTAAAGCCACACGAGTCTCTTGATTTCTAGTCTATGTTTTTCTTCCCCAAATCAACATGAGTTATTATCCTCAAGAACCATCAGGATCTTCAAGGAAATGGACTGGGGAGAGTGGCTTAGTAGCAGGCAAAGTAGGTTCAAGTAGGCCCCACCACTGGGGTCTCTTACCTATCAAAATCAGCCAACAGTTGCCACTGATACTCATATGGGACAAAGATGCCAACAATAATGACAATGGCCTAGGGAACTCTGTCCCTCTGCAGTGCTGAAGGGAGCACACACCTTCCTCCCAGCCAGAGAGGACTTGTCCTCCCGTGCAATAAAGCTCCATTGACAATCCAGCATGTTTTCCAACACTGGGCTGGTAATTTCTGTGCTTCTTCATTAATCTAGATGCAGTGTTCCTCCTCCAAACTTTCCTCCCCACTTCCCTTTCTTCTTCCCTTCAGTTAGTGTGTATTCAGTACCTGCTTTCTCCCAGGCTGGGCCATGAGCATAGTGAAAATATTTTTCACCTGTGAACTACAATATATTCATGTCCACCTTTGTCACTATCTCCTTCCTGGAACACCCACTTCTCTCTTCCCTGTTAATCCACTGCCTGCTTCACCAGACAATTCAGACCACTCCATTCCCCAGCAGAGCCCTGCGCTGTGGATTACCAGTGGAACTATTTTCACCCTGGGGTTGAATAAAGGTACTAAGTTGTTTCCTAACTCCAGGACCATTTATCTATGCAGCCTTAGGAAGTTACTTAACTTTCCGAGTCTCAGTTTCACCCATTATAAAATGGAAATTTTACATATAAATAATCATTGCTATTAAAACCAAGTGAAAAGTACAGAGGACAGTAGTCACTGGTTTAATATTTATGGTGTTTTATTAAATATAATTCACTAATCTAGGCACAAGATAAACTCTGTCCTCAAAGATTTATAATATAGTTTGGGAAGAAAAATTTCATCAATTACACCAGTATGAGGCCATGAAAGGTGCTAGGGAAGTTTAGAGGAAGAAAAAATAAATTCTGACTGGGGAGCTCAGAGATGGTGTCATGAAGGGGGTGGCTTGTGAGCTGGACAATGAGAGACAAGTGTGTCTGAGACATGCAGTTTGGAGGGAGGAGGTGGAAAGACAATGTGTGCTGAAGGAACACCGTGAACAAATGGCTGGATTTAGGGAAGGGGATATCGTGCAAGCCCCGGAGTGGCATGTGGTTTAGTTTGGCTGAAGTGTAAGGGTTCATCAAGGAGAGTAATTCAAGATACACCCAGACATGTGGATTTGCAATGGACTGTCAAATGCTGGGTTTCAGAACTTAGACTTTATCTGAGAAGTCATCTAGAGCCATGGATGCTATTTAAACATGGAGTGTTCAAATACAAGGACACACTTTTGGAAGATTCCTTGAGGGGCAAAATAGAGAATGGACTAGAGATGACATTACACAGGTGCAAGTTATAAAGTACTGTGAGAGTCATTTGCTCCAAATAAGCAGTACCAATATCTGTAACTTCTTGTGATAGGTCTCCTTTCTCTGTACCATTTCATAAGTCTCAGGGCTTGCCTTGGCTCATGGTGAGGAGCTGCTGGTCCTAACTAGTTGATGGTTGAGTTCCAGTTCTGTGTGTACACACTGAAGCCCAGTGCAGCAGCTATACAAGGTGTCAGCTTGAACAAGATTGAAAGGAGAGGCTAAGCACATTTAAGCTAAAGGTGCTTTTCTCTTCCCTCCACCTTCTCTGCTCAAGTTTGACTGTCAGAGGCTTGCAGCTTCACTCACAAATAGAGATGGCAGAGAAAGCTGCTACAGAGCACATCTGGCAGGGCCCTGAGCAGATGTTCTAACCACTGGGATGTCTGAGCTCCAATGCTGAGCCTCCCTTCCTGCTCTTTTATAACAGGATCTGCTGGGCTTATTGCAGATTGGGCATAATAAAAACTGCCCTATCTACACATGAGATCATATAAGGTTGTGAGTGATATAGCATTCCACTGGCAAGGAATCAATAGCATGGAGGCTTAGCTACAAATTTTCTTTCTCTCTCAGTGGGAGACCTCAGAGAATAGGAGGATGCACAGATCAACAAGTTTATTGTTTGCTTATTTGTTATACTGAGGAAAGGAAATTGCACCTATATACATTAGAGCACCATGAATCAATGACTAGTTACATAAAATAACCATCCACTTTAAGTTCTGGACCCAGCAAACTGTAGACTTTTTTCAGCCCTTGTGTTAGGACTCATTATGAGGATCCCAAGTATATTCAGTGCATCTCAACATCCCGGGTTTCCCCGCTCCTTGACCAAACTTTTTACTGAAGAGGGAGGGTGAGGAGTACAGGAAACCATGAACTGGGGAGACTAACTGGTGAAGTGCACAAAGATACAGGAATTTTGATTATAAAATAATAGTAACAGCTACCATTTAATGAGCCTCTATTATGTATCAAGTATTGTGTAGGACACTTAACAAATGTGACTTCCTTGAATATTTATAACATTCCATTTTAAAGACAGGCAAACAAAGGCCCAGGGAGCCTTGCCATAATTCTGTTTGATATTATATTAGAAAATGTATGTTAAAAGAAGAAATTATCCCATAAGCATCATGTAATAGGAACAACATTTCTGCAATATTTTATTTGCAAAGCTATTTCACATGCAATGAACCATATTCCCAAGAGAAAAAAAAAAGAGAAAGAGGAAAAAAAGAGAACTAGGAAATTAGATCACAAGAGAATTAGGATGTGCTAAGAAATTTCCATGTACCAGGCACATATATTATCTTGTTTAATTTCTGGATGTTATTGCCTTCGCTTTGCAGGGGAATAAGCTCAAGCTTGGTAAAGTTAAGTAACCCATGCAATACTTATAGTTTGTGAGTGACAGAGTCAGGATGAAAATTAATATTGAATTTAATTAAAGGTGAGATAGACTGGGCCCGAGATAGGAGACACACTCTCTACATTGCAATGAGTTGCTGCATATTGTGGTTTTAAACATCAACCAAGTATCTGTTTAGAACCTACTATTTGGCTCAAAAGAATTGCCGAGTTCAACCTCCTGATTTACAGGTTGTTAGAGTGAAATATTCATGTAGACCCTTGAGAATGTGGCAGAAGTGGTGGCAGATGAGAGCCCTTCCAAGTGACAACAAGGTGCCCTTGAATGTGGCCTAGCAGGGACATGGGTACAGCAAGGAGTCAGGAAAAGTGGAAAGAGTCAGAGATTTTTATCATACTTGAAGGTGTTTTTTAAGTAAAGCCTACGATTAAACTGAAGTGAAAAGACCTGACCTTCAGAAATATGCACTGACTATTGATAAATGTGATATAAGACCAGCTAACAATAGAAACACAAATTCTACAAGGATGCTGAAAAGCAAAAAAGATATAATTGTCAAAATCTTAAGAGAGGCTCTTGGGAAAATTAACAAAACCTTTTATTATTTTTGTAAAACTTACATTTTTTATGATTTTGCTAAGAAAGTTGAATGTAAAGTGAAGGCTGGAATATTATGCTGTCACTGAGTTTTAGCAGAAAAATGTTAATAAATAACAAAAACAAAAAGACTGGGCATTTGATATACTCTTAATTTATTCTCAGAGTAGGAGTATACTAGTAATTAATACGTGAATATTATAAGGTAAAATAAACATACCTCGGTGCTTGGTACATAAAAGGTGGTACTCATTAATTTTTACTGAATAAATGAACAAATTTCCCCAGACCCTTAGAAAAGAGAGAAAAGGAAAGGTCTCCAGGTTTGCTGTGGGTAGTTTTCCCCAGCTGAAACAGGAAAAAGGAACTGTGGCAATTTGCACTGTGAAGGGGACCAATGGGGTCCTGATGATATTGCCATCCCAGAGTTATGAAGATAGGCATTTCAGCAATACAACTTTTGTCATCGATCCAGCCATTATCACTTCATAGTGCTTTCCTTAAAGAACTTGAAGAATAACTATGAATTAGCTCATATCATTGAAACACAAAGCTGTATATCTTTTGCCTTGCAATGGAAGTCATGGATTTTCCCATTTGTTACACACACTTTTTAAATTTTCTTTTAGAAAAGGAAATAAAATATAACCTGTACTTCTAATTACTTGTGTAGTAGCACAGAATGATGCACAAGGGAAAAGACATTTTGCAAATCATTGATCCACATTAAGAATTCTTTGCCTGTTGACAAAGCACCTTGTCCATTGCAAGAGAGCAGAGAAGCATCTTATCTCTGTATAGATCAGCAGTGAATTTGTTTTGAGGATAGTTTTTTCTTTCCGTGTTTTCCTGCTAATGGTCTTTTATTAGATGTTCCATCAGAACAAGTGGGGCTCAAATATGCTCTAGTGGAAATTCATTTTACTGAAGCATCATCTGCCAAAATAGAGAAATAGTTCAGTCCCTATTGGAATAAAGGATCCTCTACCCTCTACTTTCTTTGTTCAAATGTTGTCCTCCTTCATTTCTTCTCATCTTTCCCCTATAGCTGCCAATTACATGAGCAATGATGAGATTCATTTCTCCTCCCCACTCAACATCATCCCCAGAGGCTTCTGTGCTTTCACGCGGCAACTGGAGAATTGCTGAAGTTTGGAAATAAGCAGTGAAGAACACCCAAATGCCACATTTGTGGAGAGGCAGAGTAAAGGACTGCAGTTCACAAGCAATGCCACAGTCTCTCCACAACAGTGGAGAACGTTGTTGTGTAAAGTGTGGTCTGCAGACCAGAAGCACCAGCATCCCCTGAGAGCCCCACCCTAGGCCTTCCATATCAGAATCTGCATTTTAGAAAGATCCCTCCATGAGTCATATGCAGATCAGTTAGAAAAACACTGACCTAGTGCATGAACTTTAGAATCAGACACTTGGGGATGGAGTCCTGGACTGCACCACTTCCTCACTGTGTGACCTTAGGCAGTGATATGCTTTGGCTCTGCGTCTCCACCCAAATCTCATCTTGTAGCATCCATAATTTCCACGTGTTGTGGGAGGGGCCCAGTGGGAGATGATTGAATCATGTGGGTCTTTCCCGTGTTGTTGTTGTGATAGTGAATGGGTCTCATGAGATCTTTAAAATGGGAGTTTTAAAGATGGTTTTAAAATGGGAGTTTCTCCGCACCAGCTCTTCACCTGCTGCCATCCATGTAAAATGTGATTTGCTCCTCCTTGCCTTCCACCATGATTGTGAGGCCTCCCCAGCCACACAGAACTTCAAGTCCAATTAAACCTCTTTCTTTTGTAAAGTGCCCAGTCTTAGATATGTCTTTATCAGCAGTGTGAAAATGAACTGATACAGTAAATTGCTGAAAATGTGGAAGCAACTTTGGAACTGGGTAACAAGCAGAGGTTGGAACAGTTTGGAGGGCTCAGAAGAAGACAGGAAAATATGGGAAAGTTTGGAACTCCCTAGAGACTTGTTGAACAACTTTGGCCAAAATGCTGATAATGATATGGACAATTAGATCACTTCAGGCTGAGGTTTTCTCAGATGGAGATGAGGAACTTGTTGGGAACTGGAGTAAAGTTGACTCTTGCTATGTTTTAGCAAAGAGACTGGTGGAATTTTTCCTCTGCCTCAGAGATTTCTGAAACTTTGAACTTGAGAGAGATTATTTAGGGTATCTGGCAGAAGAACTTTCTAAGCAACAAAGCATTCAAGATATGACTTGGGTGCTATTAAAGGCATTCAGTTTTGTTTTGTTTTGTTTTCTTGAGATGGAGTTTTGCTCTTGTTGACCAGGCTGGAGTGCAATGGTGCAATCTTGGCTCACTGCAACCTCCACCTCCCGGGTTCAAACAATTCTCCTGCCTCAGCCTCCTGAGTAGGTGCGATTACAGGCATATGCCACCATGCCCAGCTGATTTTTTTGTATTTTTAGTAGAGACGGGGTTTCTCCATGTTGGTCAGGCTGGTCTCGGACTCCCAACCTTAGGTGATCTACCTGCCTCAGCCTCCCAAAGTGCTGGGATTACAGGCGCGAGACACTGCAGCATTGAGTTTTATAGGGGAAACAGAACATAAAAGTTTGGAAAATGTGCAATCTGACAATGTGATAGAAAAGAAAATCCCATTTTCTGAGGAGAAATTCAAGCCAGCTGCCAAAATTTGTGTAGGTAACAAGGAGTCGAATGTTAACCCCCAAGATAATGGGGGAAATGTCTCCAGGTCATGTTAGAGGTCTTCACAGCAGCCTCTCCCATCACAGGCCCAGAGGCTTAGGAGGGAAAAATGGATCCCTGGGCTGGGCTCAGGGTCCCCATGCTGTGTGCAGCCTAGGGACTTGGTGCCCTGTGGTCCCAGCTGCTCCAGCTGTGGCTGAAAGGAGCCAATGTAGAGCTCAAGCCATGGCTTCAGAGGGTGCAAGCATCAAGCCTTGGCCGCTTCCACATGGTGTTGAGCCCGTGAGTGCACAGAAGTCAAAAATTGAGGTTTGGGAACCTCCGCTTCGATTTCAGAAGATGTATAGATATGCCTGGATCTCCGGACAGAAGTTTGCTGTAGGGTCAGGGTCCTTGTGGAGAATCTCTGCTAGGGCAGTGCAGAAGGGAATGCGGGGTTGGAGCCCCCATAGAGAGTCCCTACTGGGGCACCACCTAGTGAAGCTATGAGAAGAGGTCCACCATCCTCCAGACCCCAGAATGGTAGATCCACTGACAGCTTGAACTGTGTACCTGGAAAAGCCACAGACACTCAATGCCAGCTTGTGAAGGAAGCTGGGAGGGAGGTTGTACCCTGCAAAGCCACAGGGACAGAGCTTCTCAAGACTTTAAGAACCTACCCATTGCATCAGTGTGACCTGGATGTGAGACATGGAGTCAAAGGAGATCATTTGACTGCACCACTGGATTTCAGACTTGCATGGCACCTGCTGCCCCTTTGTTTTGGCCAATTTTTCCCATTTGGAATGGCTGTATTTACCCAATACCTGTTCCCCCATTGTATCTAGGAAGTAACTAACTTGCTTTTGATTTTAAAGGCTCATGGGGGGAAGAGACTTACCTTACCTTGGATAAGACTTTGGACTGTGGACTTTTGAGTTAATGCTGAAATGAGCTGAGACTTTGGGGGACTGTTGGGAAGATGTGGTTGGTTTTGAAACGTGAAGATAATGAGATTTGGGAGGGGCCAGCTATGCAATTACATGCTTTGGCTCTGTGTCTCCACCCAAGTCTCATCTTGTAGCTCCCATAATTTCCACGTGTTGTGGGAGGGACCCGGTGGGAGATGATTAAATCGTGAAGGTAGGTCTTTCCGTTGCTGTTCTCCTGATAGTGAATGTGTCTCACAAGATCTGATGGTTTTAAAATGGGAGTTTCTCTACACAAGCTCTCTCTTTGCCTACCACCATCCATGTAAAATATGATTTGCTCCTCTTTGCCTTCCACCATGATTGTGAGGCCTCCTCAGTCATGTGAAACTTTGAGTCTAATTAAACCTCTTCCTTTTGTAAAGTGCCCAGTCTCAGGTATGTCTTTATTAGCCGCATGAAAATGGACTAACACAGGCAGATTCCTCGGTTTCCACAACTTCGAGATGAGAAGAATAATTGCTTCTCCTTCAGCACTCTTGAGGAAGTATATGAGCAAATGCATGCTTACAGTGGTGATTAGCACATAGCCTCTATTGGTGAAATGATTATGATTATGATTTTTACATGACAGTCTCGGCTAGGGAAATGTTGTACTCCAAATTACATTGATCCTGGCCTCACCAGGCTCTATTTGGTCGCTATTAAAACTGGGAAAAATGCACACTACGAATGTATCCCTCCTTACTTTAAAAAAGGAAAAATTTGATTAAAAACAAAAAAACCTAATACGTATTGTTTCAAGAAAAAGAAGCAAGATGGAAAGCACTGTATAGCGAATACAACCTCTGTATACAAGTAAGAATATGCATATATGGGGCTGGGCACGGTGGCTCACGCCCATAATCCCAGCACTTTGGGAGGCAGAGGCGGGTGGATCACGAGGTCAAGAGATCAAGACCATCCTGGTCAACATGGTGAAACCCCGTCTCTAAAAATGCAAAAAAACTAGCTGGGCATGGTGGCGCGTGCCTGTAATCCCAGCTACTCAGGAGGCTGAGGCAGGAGAATTGCCTGAACCCAGGAGGCGGAGGTTGCAGTGAGCCAAGATTGCGCCATTGCACTCCAGCCTGGGTAACAAGAGTGAAACTCCGTCTCAAAAAAAGAAAAAAAAAAAAAAGAATATGCGTATATGTCCATATTCCATTGTATATGTTTAAAAACGCTTATTGTAGAGTGTTTTCCTATCAAAAGACCCAGTTATCACATGTTGTGGTGGAAAGAACATTGAATTTAGGGCTTCTAGGCCTGGGTGCCAATCAAAGCTCCACCACTGACTTGCTGTCTCATTTTTGCCACTTCACTGGCCTGAGCTGTTGATTTGTAAAATCTTGCTTCTCAGGGTGTTGTCAGAAGTTCATGGGTTTTTATTATGATTTGGATATAGTATAGCCAACAGACCAAGAGACAACTACCAAAGAAAAGGTGGTTTTCCATCTTGGCAGAGCTCAAGAGAAGAGGGCACACCAGGCCACAAGGGAGCACATGAGGAACCCCGGCACTGGTCAGCGGGCAGAGGGAGAGGGAGTAACCATGGCAGGAGCTGTGACTATGATTTCTGAAGGAAAGAATGGGTGTAGAAGGGTGAGAAGGTTTAGGACTGGCTATTTTGAATAATTTCAGAGGGTTCTGGGCACAGCAGCTGTCCCTATTTGCCTAGTCTTGGCCGTGGGGTGACTAGGACAGATGGATAGTATAGCCTGGAGTGTGAGACCCCAGTAAAGGAGGTGGTTGGGGGTATGGACTCTGGCTTGGCTGGTTTGCATTTGACAGGCATGCTTGTGGGTGAGTTCTTTATTATCTCTAGCAATTGACTGACCTTAGAAGGCACAGTCCCTCCAGGGTCTGCAAGGCCCCAGATGTCAAAGCATCAGAATACAGAAAATAAAAGATGTGGTTAATATACCATGAAACTACCTCATGAAAGCCCCTAGCATTACTGCTTACTGAATATTTACTTACCTGCTTCCCTAGGAATTGTCTCTATCCCAGAGTAGAGAGGACTTAAAATTCAAACATACAATTAAGGGCCAAGAGCAAATCTGTGAACACATATTGAAAGCTCCCAGCACTAAAGTAGTTATCGTGTCTATATACAGGGTACTGCCCTTGAAATACTCCCAGAAAAACGTCTCTGGGGCACAGCATAGAGCATTTTAAATCAATAACATCTCCTTATTCATTCACTATTATAAGACATTTACTGAACACTTCCATGCTAGCCCAATACTTAGCTCTGGGATAAAGACATTCACGATGTGTGCTGTGTGCTAAAGGGGCTCACAGTCCCATGGGCATATATCCTAGCACTCTAACAGTGCACACTGGTGCTCACTGTTTTGTGGAAATACTTGGAAGAAACATCTGTACTTTGTTCCATAATGAGGCATTGCTATTCCCCATCTCAAGGATGGACTGGAGAATTTTCAAAGTGAAAGATGTATCTAGAGTTGTAGAAACTGAAAGTGCAAAAAGTCCTAGAGTAGAGTAGGGAAAAAAAGACAAAATAAAACTTAGAGCTAGGTAAGGTTTCAAGGCCACTAGGTCCAACACTGGTATTTTATCCATCTTCTGATGCTCAGACAGTGCCCAGAGTCACTCAGACAGGCAGAAGCTGGGATTAGATCCAAGCATGTCTCCAACTGGACCACAATTTCTTACTCACTTTAGTGCACTGTTCTGATCTCCACCCCGTTTCCTCCTCTCCTAGTAGTCTAGAACAATATATTAGAGGACATACAGAAAAGATCACTAGTAGAGACAGGAAGGAGAATTGTACGCAGCCAATAAGCTCCAATGATTGATACACAGAGCAGGTTTGCCAATTGCATGGCCCAGGGTCACCCTCAAGGCCAGGCTCCAGGAAGCTAAATATGAGAGGGTGTTTATATCCTACTGACCCTTCTCCTTCCTCTCCAGCCACTCTACTAGCACACATGGCAGTCCTACCTGCCATCTGGGCAAGCCAACCATCAATCCTATTAATAAGTTTCATATCTCTCTGAGTCTCCTCTTTCCTGGGTCAAATCATTCCAATTTATCAGCAGTCCATCTTGTTGCACGGTTTCCATCAATGTCTGCCTTTTATGGTTGCTCTCTTCTGCACACTTGTGTTTTGAGTACCCATTTGGAAGTGTCTTACACAGACCCACACACCCACGATACTCTGGAGGTGATCTATTTAGTATTGGTACTCTTCTCTATTTCCATAATCAAGTTGTTTCAGGCTTCAAAGCAATTCTTCTTCATATCAGGCTTGTGCATTATAGACTGACTGTCCACGGATCTTCCATTCCATTCAATTTCATTTTGGAACCCACAAGGCTGCAACGTAAAGAAATTAGATTAGACAGAATGAAAAGTGTTTCAGAGAGGAAAGATTTTTCAGACCTGGAATGGGTGTTCTGTTAGAGATGTTCTTTCTTCATCTGGCTGTTACAAAGAGAATGGATCTGCCTCTGTGCCTCAGTGTTAGGGAAGGCCATGGGGACATGTGGCTAGGTCCAATGATTTGTGGACATTTCCTCCATTCATAAGAAAGACTAAGATATCATCAAACTGTCATCATTTGCAGCATGATGTTCCAACAAAGCAAAAAAAAAAAAAGGAAAATTAATCACTTCTCAAGAAAAAAGAAAAAGCTCCTCAAATGAACAAACCTGATCAAGAATCTGGAGAAGCAGGAACGTGTGCTCCCCGGTTAGACTGCCAAGACTGCAACACTTGGTGTTTTCTTTACATTATTCTTCCTTCTAGGAGGCCTGGTGCATCGCCCACATGACACCAGCTTGTTTATCTTCTTGGGGTTGTGTGGTTGTATTTTCTTATGGGAAGGATGTTTCAAGGGATATTTACAAGCAAGAGAATCCAAAAGACATAGCTTCAAAGCACTCTTTCCTCCCCATCTGCTGAGCCAGGTTTTATAACATTATCCTTTTCAATCCAAGACTGATGACATGAAAAACAAACCATGGACCTAAAATACCTTTCTTTGCTTTTTACCCCAATTTTCCCTTGGTAAAATTTTTCTGCTCTTTTCTTAGTGGCCTCGATCCCATAATTGGTTGCCTTGGGCTGTGTTTTATAGCACCTATCTTAGTCTAAAACAGATTCACAATATCCTCCCGCTACAGAACACAGGGTGTAGTAGCTTTCCCTGTTAGACGTGAACCCCAGTGGGGTGGGAGTTTGGGATGGGGGATGGGATGGGGAAGCATTCTGCTCCAATGCAGGTAAGCTTATTCTGCCAGGAAGTTCAAGCAATGTCCTTCATATACCCCTACTCCTTCCAGTAAGTGAGCTGTGCCAGGCCTGCCAGTGGAGGTCCCCACATGGGAGGACAAGACAGCTAACCCGTCTCTAACACCTACTGGGAGCTGTGCCTTAAGGCTTGCCACTAGAGATATTTTCCTTTTTAAGATTTAATAATGGAATGTTAAAAATGAGCAAAAAGTAATGAAATAATACAACAGACACTAAAATCAAACATGTTATTATATTCACTTCAAACCTCCTCTCCAAAGACCATTAAGAGTTCTGCAGAATCTCTACCCTCCATGTCCTTCCCTCTGTCCCAGACATACCACTATCCTAAAAGGTGTCTATCTTTCCTAAGCATGTCTTTGTGCATTTGCTGTATTTATGGTATCCTGCGGTACATAGGAAGTTTGCAACTTGCTTTTCTAAACTCAGTGTGTTTTGCTAATTGAGATGTATCACTGTTGATACAGGCTGATCTCATTCATTTCTTTCATCTGCTCTACAGTATTTCATTTGCTAAACTATATTCATCATTTGTTGTTGATTAGATATAAATACTAACAGTTTGTGTACTGATCTCATATCCAATAACCTCAATTAATACTTATTATTTATATTGTTGGCCTACAGATTATTTTTATTTTATATACTGGCAGCTCTTTCATCTGTAATAATGAGAGACTTGTTCTTTCCTTCCAATCCTTCTTCCTTCCTTCCTTTATTTTCCTTGTGTAAACATCACTTTTAATAGAAGTCACAATAGTGGGCATCCTTGTCTTGTTTCTAATTTTCAAGATAATGCTTATTAGATCAGACCTTTAAGTAAGATTTTGCTGTGAATTTTTGGTGGGCACTCTATCAAGTTAAATAAATTCCGATCATTTCTTAGTTTGCTAAGGGTTTTTTTATTCTAACAATAATTGAGCGTTGAATTTTCAAAATACTGTTTCTATATCTCTGAGATGCTAACAGCTTATTACTCTAATGTTGTCAATTGTATTAGTAATGCTTTCAATAAACTATTCTTAAACTCCTAGGATAAATTCAACTCAGTCATAATGTATTTTTTAATACATTGATGGATTTGGCTTGAGAATATTTTATTCAGGCTATTTGTACCTATTTATAACTGAAATTCGTCTATAATTTGCCCATCTTATAACTTGGCTGATTTTGATATCAAAGTTGCACAGTTGTCGCTCTCTGTTCTCTAAAGAGGTTTATATAGGATATAAATTTCTTCACTGAAGCTTTGGTAGAATTCAATATAAAACTATGAGTACGGTGTTTTGTTCTTCACTTGTTTCATAGGTAACTTTTTAACTACTGATGTACTTTAGTAGTTTTATATCTACTGGTGTGACCTACTTTTTTTATTTATTCAATCTTCATAAGTTATATTAGTAATTTGCCTAGATTTTCAAATGTATTGTCATACATTTAATTATAATTATGTCATAATGTTAAAGTATACACTGTAAATGGAATTAATTCTGTTTTCATTTCTATGATTTTGTTTTTATGCACTCTTTTATTTCATCAATATTGCCTAAGGATTGACTATTTTGTTACTTTTTTCAAAGAACCAACATTTTTAGTCATTTCTTTCTATATTTTCCTGTTTTGTTCATTTTGCTCTTATTTTTATTATTTTATCTTTCTACTTCCATTAGATTACTGATTGTTCTTTTATAATATCTTGAGTTGGAATCTTATTTCATTAATTTCAGCATTTTTACATATTTCTTATATACGTTACTGGTAGAATAAAAGGGGATTCTGAGGAGCATTTCTTTTAAATGTGTACTACTTGTATACACAATAAAATATGTCTTGGGAAGAAATATAATAACTATCACATCAAACTTAGTAGTCCGTGAGTGGTATTCCTTATAAAATGGCAAGCAGTCAATTGAAAGACAAAGGTCAATCAGTTTGCACCTGATACCTGCAAGGCAGTTGTGATTTAAAATATCTGGATTTGAAAAAAGTCAATCAATTTAAAGAAAAATAAAAATTATAGTAAATTTGGCTATTCTTCCATGTTTAAAAAGACCAAATCCTCTAATTTTGGAGTGCAAGATTCCACACAATTACACTGGGCAGAGGTTGTTAACCATGGTGCCCAAATCTTCTCTCTGTCACTCTTCTTTTGCTTTCTTGATCTATTAGTTTTTAGAAAGATATGTTTAAATGTATTTGCCAACTCCTCCTTATAATGCTGGCAATAGCGGCATTATACAATTTTAGTTTGAATTGTTAGGTGCAGTTCAGCTCAGAATTACTATATATTATTCATGAATTATTCCTTTGGTAATTAAAGAATGACTAGCTCCAAAACTGTCTTCTTCTCAGGTCTCTTTTTGGCTGGTATTCATATGGCCATCCTGGACTTCTCTTAGATAGTATTTGCTTGGCAAGCATTTTTCCACCCCTTCATTTTCAACCTTGCTCCGTTGTTGCTACTCTTCTTTCCATCACATTAGGTGTTCTTTTTCTCTTTCATTCTCCTCCACCAAGGTCTTGGGTTCTATAATGCTAGTGTGGCCACATGACACACATATACAAATATCCAGATTGAAATTGGAAGGTTTAAGAGAAGTTTCGATGCTCTTGGAAGCTGTTAGAGGCCCCAGTCTGCATCCAGAGACAGGGGATTGGACATTGTGAGTATTGCAGACACCCGCCAGCCTGCAAGTCCATGCACAGCTAGTGTTTGATGGCCAAGAGAGATCCTGGCTCTAAAGTTTAAGCACATGCAGTGCTTCTGCCGACTGATATTTATAGTTTCATGTAGGTGGGGAGGATGCTTCTTGGAACAGAGAGAAAGGTCTCAGCCCCAGGGAACCAATGTAAACCACTGTATGGTTGATCGAGTGCCTTCTTCCAGAAGATGCTTGAGAGTTTGTCTCCCAGGTCTCAATTCCTGATGATCACAGTGCTGGAGATCGAGACAGAGTATATCTAGCAGTAAGGGGCCTGACTCCAACCCCTGCTGAAGTGGATGATCTACTTGTGCATTTGGCCTCTGCACATTGCTCTTCATTCAATGAGCAGACAGAAATCTTCTGTTTTGCTTTTTCTAAAACATCCAGGCAACATTAAGAGTCCTGAGTCTACAGACAAGGTCCTACCTTCCCATCTCGGATCCACAAAAGAAAAAAGTAAACCACACTCCATAGGATAGGAAATGTGTGTCTGGCAGAATGAAGATGGGGAGTGCCTTCAATGGGAGGAGGGAACAGTGACTCAACTCTCTGAAAGGAGACCTACCAATGATGTACCAGGAAGGCTGACTGGACATTAGTTTCTAGCTGTGGGTCCTAGGGAAAAATTGTCCCCAGAAAGCATGCCTAGGAAGGTGGTGTGTGGTACAGAGGGGTGGGCACCATGGTTCTAGTCCTGGATCTACTATTTTTTTATTCAGTCTTCAATTTCTTCATTTGTAAAACAAGAGATATACACCAAATCAGAATTTTCCAAAATGCATTCATTTGGCATCACTTTGACATGGCATGCCCATGTGCCAACCTTAATGTGGTCATTTCTCTTCAAATTGACTTTGTTTTACTTACTACTTGCCTTGTCTTAATCAATACCATTTGTGGACTAATGGCTTTGATGCTGTAGTTGTATATTCTTTCTAAGCTACATTTAATTAAACGCTCAAGTAATACAGCAGGTCCTCAAATAATGTCATTTCATTCTATGTTGTTTCTCCATAAAGTTGATGAGAAAAAAAATTGCTTCCCAGAAAGAAAGTGTGTGTAGAGTCTGAATGTTCTCCCCATGTCTGCATGGGTTTTCTCTGGGCACTCCAGTTTCCTCCCACATCCCAAAGCTGTACCTGTTAGGTGAATTGATGTGTCCACATGGTCCCAGCATGACTCCGTGTGTGAATGCACAGTGCACTGGGCTGGTTCCTGCCTGGCACCCTGAGCTCCTGAAAGCTCTGGCCACCTGTGATACGTAGCTGGAATAACTGGATAAATAACTACCTTACTTATTTTTATTAATCTTTATTAAGTGTATGACTAACTCACATTTATTTCCATGTTTAATATTATTTGGGTCTTTACTAAGAAATTTGTTGATTCTTTTGAAACCAGAAATATACTGTAGGAACTTCACTGTTGTTTATATCAATTATTCTTAAAGGTGCTGTTTCCAGGAACATACGATGATGGTAAGTAAGGACTTACTGTATACATGTTTAAAGTTTATGTCGCTCCTGGAATCTCCTTGTATTCCACCAGTGATACAGTATATCATGTTTGGTAGTTATTGAATAGTGTCTAAAGTCCTTTCCAGTTCAAAGAGTCTGTGTTTTCATGAAATAAGCTTTGAATGATATCCCAAAGGCCCCAAAGAAATCAGGCAGGAGGACTAGAGGAGCACCGAGTGATAGACTCCAAGATCTATAATAGATGTCCTTCACTTCTCGGGTTCATCCTTTTTGTCTGTTTCCTAGAAACTCTGTTCAGAGAAGGCTCCAGGTTGCTGAAAGCACAGTCTAAGAGATCCAAAGCTCACACTTGGAGTTCCAAATTAGGTTTATAAATAGTCCATCCAAACTAAACATAAAACCATAAGCAAGACAGGTGCTGGAAATTTGGAGAGCTCAACTTGGTTAATATGTGGGTTGGGCAGCAATGCTCATCACTACAAGATTATACACTACTGCATGTTCTCCCCACCCCAAATCGTACTAATCCTGGACTCCATTTGATGCTGATATTCAACTAATTAAGAGTTTATATTTTACTCTTACTTCATGCAGCAGAAATGTCATCCTTACCTTCACAGAAGTGCTCTGTGGGCCTTTCACTTACGGAGCCAGGAAAACAGGTGGTTTAGGGCTTATGTATATTACTCCATGCAAACAAGGCTTTTTGGAGACAAAGATGAGTTATTCTGAGTGAGGATCCAGAAAACTATAATAATATCTGTACATTAACCATACCACAAATCCTTTTGGGTTATTAGTTTGGTTTTTGGTCCTCCTGTAGAATTTTGCCTGGTATGAACTTAGACCTCCCATTAGGTAAGTGGAATCTGAGACATTATATCTGGCATAGGGGGAAAAAGTCACCTAGAAACAGGACGTCTGGGTTAGAATTAGAGTATGGGCTTCGTCTGACTTTGAAAATATCACTTATCTTCATGGTCCTAAATATTTATAGTCCTATAAACTAGAGCTATAATCCATGCCTTAGTAACCTCCTAAGCATGCTGGGCTTTTGTTTTATTGTCTGCTTAGTGAATACTGTTTGAGCACAGGCCTGTGATTCTGAGGCCTGAAAGAAAGAAGACCGAGATCCTATAGAAACTAGAAGTCACAGGGTGACAGTGACAAGGGTATTGAGAATGCAAGCCCAACTCCATCATCACGGTGACATAATCAGGTTCTGTGTGCAAGCTGCTTGCAAAGATGCATCCAATCACAGAGCCAGGATGGAGCCCAGGTCATGAGTCTCTTCTCAGAAGGGTGACTGCATAACTTATTGTTCAAGCTAGTATACTTTTAACAGCAAAAGCAGGCACTGTAAATCATTATGCCTGGACAATAAGCATAAACCAGGGCTGTCCTTGTAAACCAAGACAGTGATCATCCCACCCATAAGTTGCAGATAGTCAAAGGGATTTTTCCTTCACCTCTGTGAGCTTCTCTACACAGAGTTAGGTAGAAATGCTAGAAAATCCATGTTGGACAGGCCTGGATGTTCTGTAGATATGAGGGGATTGGAACCTAGAGTCTACAGGGATCTTAGACCTATTATCTTACAAATACAATCCAATGCAATGGTCCCAGGAGAAAGCCAGCAAAACCTCTTAAAATCCTTGAGCTCAGGTCCTGAAAGCCTCCAGATGTGATGCCTGAGTCATTTGGATGAATGCACTATGAATGAACCACAGTAGGGCCACCCTCCAAAGGCTCAATCTGTATGAAGTCCCAGATTCACAACCTTTTCCCAATGACAAGGACATAGCTGCCATCATTACCAGGTGTCTCCACAATGCAGAGTGGTAAGTCCTGCTTCTCCTGGAGAATGCATCATGGCCCTTTGCAAAAAGCTATGAGTAATACACATGATGCTTATTTCAGCCTATGTCTGTGAGGGAAATCATAGAGGACCTTACAACCCATTCCCCTAATACGAATATGCATTGTACTCCCAGAAACCATCTCAGGAGATGTGGGCCAGAGATACTTCTATGAGTTCACCAAACCCACTGTCCTTTTCCTCCTGGGCACTTCATTTTAATCTTTTTTGCAGTATATGGGGCCATATAACTGATTCTGGCCAGTGGAATGTAGTCATATATAATTTATGTCACTTCTAGAACTAGCCCCTAAAAATCTTCTGAGAAATCCTACTGTCTTTCTCCTTCCCTTCCTTGCCTCCCAACAACAAGCAACAGAGAACTATGGGGCTAGGAAATGGTAGGGCCTGGATCCCTGAATGACTATGTGGAACACAGCGTCCCGCATGCTCTCCTTCTTTTACCACCTCACATGCAGCTGTGATGTGAGTGAGAAGCACAATTTATCAAGTGAAGTCATTGAGATTTTGGGATCATTCAGTGCAACTCTATCCCGACCAATACAAAATGAAAGCAATTTTTCAAATCAGCCTGAATCAAAGCAATTAAAGAAGGCATCCTAAATGTCAAACAGAAACAATTTGCAGGTTGCTCACAATTCTGGATTCTCTGGATCACTCTGCTCCTTCAAGAGCAGGAAAGGCACAAGGCAAAGGTACGAGTGACCTACTTTTATACCCACATCCCCACAAAGGATGCAAGGATTCATCTCTCCCCAGTTTCCTCAGCTCTTTCAAATGAAATGAGTTGATGTCTCCCAAACTGCATGGTCTGGGCTGGGAGAGAGTCACCCTCATCAGTTACTCATCCCAACCAGGCAGAGGTACTGCTCCCAGCCGTCTCTCTCCACCAATCCCAAAAACAATCCAGAAAGTCTTATACACTGTTGACAGGAATGTAAGTTAGTTCAAACCCTATGGAAAAAGTATGAAAATTTCTCAAAGAACCAAAAACAGAATCCCATTTGACCCAGCAATCCCAGAGGAAAAGAAATCAAAAAGACACATTTTATCAGAAAGATACCTGTGCTTGTATGTTTATCTCAGCACTATTCACAATAGAAAAGTCATGAAATCTACCTAAGTGTCTATCCATGGAGGGTCAGATAAAGAAACATGATCCATGGAATACTATGCAGCCACAAAAATAATGCAATCATGTCCTTTGCAGCAACATGGATGTAGCTAGAGGCCATTATCTAAAGGGAAATAACTCAGAAACAGAAAATCAAACACTGCATGTTCTGACTTATAAGTGGATGCTAAACAACTGGGTACATATGGAAATTAAGATGGAAGTAATAGGCACTAGGGACTATGAAAGTGGGGAGGCTGGGAGGGGGTGAAGGTTGAAAAATCACCTACTGGGTACAGTGTTCACCACTTGGGTGAAGGGGATACATACTAGAAACCTCATCATTATGTGATATATCCATGGGAGCCGGTGGACACTGGGCCAGGAGCCGCAACGTGGTTGCCTAGCGGGTGGTCGTGTCTCCGGGTGGCCGGGTGTCAGCCCCGCGACTGCTGCAGGAGTCGACGGCCTCTGCTGGGCCTGGGTCCTGGCTCCCAACCTGGCCTGCTCCTGCTGCAGCCGCTATGTGGTGCCTGCACTGCAACTCGGAGAGGACCCAGTGCCTGCTGGAGCTGCAGCTTGACAGCGGTGTCAAGGCCAGCAGCGAGACGGGCATGTCCCTGGACAGCCTCTCAGCCTACCCGCCGGGGCCCTTAGTGCCAGGTTCCAGCCTGAGCCCGGATCGCTACAGGCACACGTCGGTGGGAGCCTATGGGCTGTACCCGGGGCTGCAGGGGCAGCAGCAGTGCATGCAGAGGCCCAAGCTGCAGCACTGGACCTCCATCCTGCGCAAGCCAGCCAAGAAGGAGGCCATCGAGCACTCACGCTCATTCTCCGAGCGCTGAGCTCTCCTCGGACCTGCAGGACAAGCAGGTGGAGATGCCAGAACCAAAATATGGGGGGCGCCTGGTAACCTGCCACACGGCCTGCACCATCCAGACGGTGTTTCTCCAGTGCCAGATGAACAAGAATTTCCAGCGGATCGTGCTGTGCAACATGAGGGTGCAGTTCTCCTTTGAGGGGCCTGAGAAAGTGCACAGCTCCTACTTCGAGGGGAAGCAGGTCTCAGTGACTAACGATGGCTCCCAGAGTGTGGTGAGTGTGGCCACCTCAGAGAGCCGACCACCCTCAAGTCTCTGGCCCTCCAGCGACTCCGCGAAGGCACAGCCTGCACACCGAGGAGGCGCGGGCCCTGGAGGAGGCGTGGGCCCTGGATGCCGATCCCCAGACGGCCCTGCACAACATGGACCACCGCAAACTGGACGAGATGACGGCCTTGTACAGCAACGTCACCCTGTACGTCGACAAGGAGGAGCTGTCGCCCCCTCTGCCCCTCTTGCAGGCTGGGGACCGGCCATCCAGCACTGAGTCGGACCTGCCACTGCGGGCTGGGGGCACCGCCCTGGGCTGCTGGGCCCCGGCCCACAAGGAGGACAAGGCCGACACTGACACGAGCTGCAGTGGCTGCGGGTGGAGTATCGCCCACTGCTCACCATCGAGCCACCCAGCGACAGCTCGGTGGACCTCAGTGACCGCTCGGAGCAGGGCTCGCTCAAGAGGCAGAGTGCCTACGCGCCCAGCCTCAGTGGGCAGCAGGGCAGCCCCAAGCCTGGTCCCCACAGTGCCTCCCTCCCAAGAACCTCCCCCGGGAGGAGCCTGAGTTGCGGCCCGACCCCCAGGCCCCTGGACAGCCACGTGGCCATCAACAGCTTGGCCAACCGGCACAGCAAGTCTGAGTCGGACTACTCAGAAGGCGACAATGACGGCATCAACAGCACATCCAACTCCAACGACACCATCAACTGCAGCTCCGAGTGGTGGTCCCGAGACAGCCTGTGGGAGCAGACGCTCAGCAAGCAGACCGAGCACAAGGAGGCCCTCGTCAACAAGAAGCCTGAGAATGGAGCCCAGTACCTCATCGAGAGTGGCTTCGTACCTGACATGGCCGTGGGGTTGGCCCACTTCCTGATGAAGTGCAAGGGCCTCAGCAGGCAGATGATCCGTGAGTCCCTGGGCAACCGCAGAAGCAGTTCAAGAGCAAGGTGCTCGACTGCGTGGACAAGATGGACTTCTCTGCGAGCTGAGGAAATTCCATTGAGGCCCTCAGGAAATTCCAGGCGCACATCTGTGTCCAAGGGGAGGCTCAGAAAGTAGAACGGCTCATGGAGGCCTTCAGCCAACGCTACTTGCATCTGCCACCCCGGAGTGGTGCAGCAGTTCCAGAACCCAGACACCATTTTCATCCTGGCCTTTGCCATCATCCTGCCGAACACCTACAGGTACAGCCCCAGTGTCAAGCCTGAGTGGAAGATGAAGCTGGAGGATTTCATCAAGCACCTCCGAGGTGTGGATGATGGCGAGGACATCCCCCGGGAGATGCTCATTGGGATCTATGAACAGATTTGTAAGCGAGAGCTGAAGACCAATGAGGACCATGTGTCCCAGGTGCAGAAGGTGGAGAAGAAGCCAATCGGATCCCTGCATCCTGGGCTCAGCTGTGTGCCCTCTCTGCCCCACCATTGGTTGGTCTGCTACTGCCAGCTCTTCGAGGTTCCAGACCCAAACAAGCCCCAGAAACTCAGACTACACCAGCGAGAAATATTCCTGTTCAACGACCTCCTGGTGGTCACCAAGATCTTCCAGAAGAAGAAGAACTCAGTGACGTACAACTTCTGACAGTCCTTCTCCCTGTACAGCATGCAGGTCCTGCTCTTCAATAACCAGTACTACCCCAATGGCATCTGCCTCGCCTCTTGTGTCCCAGGAGCAGACATCAAAGTGTTAATAAACTTCAACACCACCAACCCTCAAGACCGAAAGAAATTCACCGATGGCCTGCGGGAGTCCATTGCAGAAGTACAGGAAATGGAGAGGCACAGGACAGAGTAGGAGTTCAAGAAGCAGAACGGCGTCGTGCGGCCCAGCATGTCCCAGTGCTCCAGCCTCAAAAAGGAGTCGGGCAACGGAACACTGAGCTGGGCCTGCCTGGACGACAGCTACACCAGCAGGGAGGGCCTCAAGCGCAGTGCCCTCAGCAGCTCCCTGTGGGACCTCTCAGAAGCCAGGGTCCATCATTAGCGGTCCTCACATACGTCTGAGAGCTACATCAACACGAGACTGTCCATCTTGCCCACACAATACTATGCCCAACTCATTTTCCCTCCTGGGCTCCTTATTCAGGAGCAAGAGAGGGAAGCCCCCTCCTCAGGCCCATCTGCCCTCAGCCCCAACCCCGCCACCTCCCCACATACCGGTGGTCCTGTCCCACCTGCAGCACTCCGTGGCTGGCCACCACCCAGGGTCACCTGAGGGGCTGCCACAGGCCCCCATGCATGGGCATCACACTCAGCACTGCCACATGCAGCATAACCCACCCCGCTACCACCACCGCCCGCCCCAGCACATTCAGCATGCACACCAGTACTGCCACTGTCCCCACGGGGGGCACCCAGCCTGCTGGGCCCACGCCCATGGCCATCCACCGCTGCCCGCAGCCCACATGGAGCACACAGCACACCACCACAGGCAGCCCCTACCCTGCTGCCCCCCACCAGCAGCAAGGCCAAACCCAGCGGCATCAGCATAATTGTGTAGACAGCCTGGGCGGGGGTCCCAGGCTCCCTGAAACAGGTGCACACCACACAGGGCACACCCGCGGGCCACCAGCCGCACACCAAACCCGGGGTATTTCTGTTGCCATCTCTCTCCCTTCCCCTCATGGCCCAGCCAGAGCTCCAGGAGCCCACAAGGTTGGTGCTGTGTGGAACAAATGTCCAGAGTTCATTTAGCATTGGCACCCTGGGCACTGCTCACCTCAGTCTGAGGGATGGCTGGGCCTCAGCCACCATCAGCCTTGAAACGGTGCCACCAGCCAAGTAGTTGTTGAACTGCCTCTCCCACTCTAGCTCTCAGCTCCCCGCACCCTAATTTACATGTATATGAAAACCCAACCTAGAAAACGAAGACATGTGATACAAAAACAGAGACAAAACAAACTCACCCCCCAAAAAAACATGCACATGTACCCTCAAACCTAAAATAAAATTTTTTAAAGAAAAGCATTTCACAAAATGGTCTGCTTAACACATTGTACTGTTTTCCAACTCTTTAGTGAGGAAGTGCTCCCCCGTCTGATCTAAATTTCTCTTTCGAAAGAAGTCCATTTGCTTGTGTAAGTCCTCAGAGAGAATGCGCTCAACTTCTCACCCCCAGACATTTGCAGTCACCATCCACCCCATAGCAGTGTCCCCACGCTACCCCTGTTCTAAGCCTCTGCCCTCCCTCTCTCCCAGCCACACTGTACCTGGAAGGCAGCAGCCCAAGCCCTGTGGCACAAGCATGGAAGGAGCCAAGGAGGCAGCTCTGAGCTTTTAGTTACAGCCACTTCCTTGGACATTGCTTCGCTCATCCAGATGGTGAGCCGGGTAAACAAGAAGTCCCTGTTCTCCATCAGCATGTCAGCAAGCGCCTCACTCTCAGGCATCTGCCAAGCTGGGGGCACGATCTCCGTTTATAGTTTGGCCCTCCTCAGCGTCCCAGAAATGTGCCCTTGTGTAAACACTCAGAGCCCTTCCTCCAGGGAGGACACATGGACAGGACAGTGAACACCTTGCTCCTAGTGGCCTGGAGAGAATGAAAATATCACTTTCCTTCCTCCAGCCCTGTCTGCCCCTAATCGCTCCAGCCCACCAATAGCCAAAGAGCCTCATGTGCAGGGAGACACCTAACTGGTTCAGCTGCCAATTTTGCTGAATCTGTGTGCAGCTACTACCCTTTCATCCCCCTTGGCCCTGCCACTTACTAGCTGTGTAACCATGGGCCAGTCACTTAAACTTTCTGAGCATCCGTTTCTCAAGTGAGTAATAATTCCACCTATCTCACAAGAGTCTCCCTTTGCTGAAAGGACTTGAAAAAACAAAACTCATACAGTGCCTGTGGATGTCAGGGTCTCTCTACAACTGTTCATTCCTTTCCTTTTACCTATCTGATGTTATCTCTTGTCCCAAAAAGAAGTGTGTAGGCTGGGCACAGTGGCTCACGCCTGTAATTCCAGCACTTTGGGAGGCCAAGGCCGATGGATCTCTTGAGCTCAGGAGTTCGAGACCAGCCTGGCCAACATGGCGAAACCACCCCCCAACCAAAAACACAAAAATTAGCCAGGTGTGGTGGTACACACCTGTAATCCCATCTACTTGGGAAGCTGAGGTGGGAGGATCACTGGAGCCTGGGAAATAAAGGCTGCAGTGAGCCAAGATGTCTCCCCACTGCACTCCAGCCTGGATGACAGAGTGAGACCCTGTGTCAAAAAAGAAAATAATTAACTTTTTTAAAAACTGTGTAATTGCCCAATGACTGGGACAAGTCTGCTTAGAGCAACATTCTCTGCTCACTGGTGCTCAATACTCCCTTCCACCTGCTAGTCCTGAGCTTCTCACCTGTTGGTTCTTGAAACTCCAGTGACTGCTGACTTTTAAACTTCTGTCTTGCATGCAGACTCATCATCAACTGCTCCTGCCTCTGACCTCTGATCTCTGACACTCTCTCTCCATCAGCTGGCCTTGCTCTCTCATCAGTACCTGACTGGTGGCCCTTCTCTCCTGTTGCTAATAATCTCCATGTCTGGGCTCCCAATTTATGTCAGTTGAGTGATTGAATAAAAGTTTGAACGAATGAGCAAATGAATAGAAGCACAATGCAAACTGAAAAATGATTTGTAATCTTCTAGCCGACACTCTGGACTTGAATCTTCACACTTCATCCATCACTGTATGGGATTTGTACTCACTATTAAAAATATTCCATGACATTGTTTTTCTAGTTCTGGTAGGAGGTTGTGGCTAACACATATTTCTTAGGAGCCAGAGGAAAAATGTTGCTATCCCTTCTCTTCTGAAGGGGGGCCAGGCAAAGATAAAAATTTGTCTTCCTAAACAGAACCTGCATAAACCCATGGCCTGGGAACCAAGATGCCGGCTCCCACCCCTCATTCAATTCCTGCATCTCCCAGTCAGTTGTGGCCTGGGCAAGTTACCTTGCCTTTCTCATCAGCTGGCTGCAAGCTCCCTCCAGATCTGCATGAATACACGCCCGGTATGCAGAGGTGTTTGAGCCAGCTTATGCTGATTTGCTAGAACTCACTGTTGAATTTTCAAGAGTTTTGCAACCCAGTGGACATCATATTGTAGCTTGAAATTAGTCTCAGTGGGAGTATTTACCACAGGAATTTGCAAATGCTTCTAGTTAGGGCTTTTTCACCAAAGAGTCAGTTGTTAAGCATTCACCAACATACCACTGGTTACACAGGCGTATTTCCTCATCTCTGAGTGCTCTGGGAAGCCAGAATGGCATGGAACCCATAAGTGAGCCTCAAATTCCTTCTCTTTAAAATGGGAGGATACTTCATTTCTTTCCACCACACAGGCTGCACTGCCTCAGCCTCAGAAGTAAGTGGAAAAGAAGGCCTTTCTGCCACTATGACATGAAGGAATACAGATAGAATCATAAAATCACATCATCCAGATCTTAGCCACTGCAGTTAACCTTCCTAAAATACAAGCTTGATCTCATGATTTCTCTGCTCCAAAACCTTTGATGGCTCCCTAGTGCCTCTGGGATACAGTTAACCCTAACCTCCTTCGTTTCCTCGGCCAATCTGCCTCTAATTTCTTCTCCTTCCACTCTTTCATGCACTATCTCCTCCTGTGGCTGTTTTGCATATATGCTATACAGGCAGCTCTAACTATTGCCTGCACACTACTTGTGTCCCCTTTATTGGGTAAGAGCACGTTAACTTGTTCTTGGGAGAGAGTTGAGGCCATTATCTGGCTTACAGATCTGGAATGCATGAGGAGTAACCAGGAACTAAAAACGTGATAGAAAGTATTGCTTCATCCCTGGGGCTCTGGAAGCAGACTTCCTGCATGTGAGGCTCAGCTCTAGCACTTAACCTGCTATGTGATCTCAGGCAAGTTGCTTAACCTCTCTAAACCTCAGTTTTCTTATCTGCAAAATGGAAATACTAGAAGAACCTACCTCCTGGGGTTGCTGTAAGGATTAAACGAGTTACTGCATGTCAACGACTCAGTCTAACGCCCAGTATAGAGTTAGCACATAAGAAACATTTGCTGATACTAGTTTCATCATGTTATCTTTGTTATGATCAACCTCAGATCATCATCATCATCATCATCATCATTTACATAAATAACTTAGGCTGTAAGTAAGTATCTGTTCACACATCTTTCTGAATTACTCAGCTCTTAGTGGAAATTTCTTCAAACCAGAAGTCTCAGGAAATAATTCAGTGCCATCCACCCTTATCCTCCAACACTGGTGAAGTACAGATTTTGAAGACTTCTAGAGCCCAGTTAACAGCTCTGACTTTGCAATTCCCCCACGCTGTGATCAGATAAGTAAACTAGTAGCCAAGTAAGACATTTGCATTTGAGACATAAAGAGGCAAAAGGAATTTTCTACTAATGAGACTCGATCCAGGGCTTTTCCACCCTGCACAGGTTACTATTAGCTCAGCCCTAGTTCTTTTCTGAAAGCACCTCCTCCTGGAAGCTGCAAATCTTCAGACCTGGAAGCTTAGGTTTGAGCCATCCCATTCCAGGGCCAATCCACTCCAGAGCTTGCCAAGACAACAGAATAGCCCTGGAGAGCTGGTGGGTCAACGCAGAAGCTTAAAAGGGAGAGGATGACCCAGTGTAAGCAAATGTGTTGTGAAAATTGGAAAACGCTATTCACATCCTGATACAGTTCTATTGCAACCTTTAACACCCTTCACGGGTAGCTCATGACGTTCGATCTCCCTAGCTTGCCGGCTCCCTCCCCAGTCTGGCTCATCTCAAAACATCAGCTTGAGATGTAAAACTGGGCTCAACATAAATTCAGACTCATCTGCACATATCTGAAGGCCCACTGGGGAGAATCTAACAGAGCAAGTGATTCTTATGAGGCATTGATACCCACTGAGAATAAACTAATTCCGGAGACTGAACACACTCTCCATCTAGGAGCAGTGGTGCAGCCTGAGTGGAAAACAGAGGGACATGAAGTGCGGTCCTGCACATGTCACTCAGATTACCAGCCCCATGGACCTGAGCCTGACTCCTGCTTGATGCTGCATAGGGAAAGGGAATGAACTAAGAGGCTGTAAAGAGTTTGGGTCTGCTTTCCCATTCAGACTGACTTGTGAAATATATATATTTATATTCTGGTCAGGTTCTATCTCTTCCATATATATATATAGCTGATATATATCAAGGTGATATATAAATGTTGACCAGAAGCTGACGCAGGACTGGGAAGTAATCATGAGAAGCCTCATAACTATCATACCAGTGACTTGAAATGAAAACAATGGTGGGAACCAAGCATTAGCTGTCAAGACAATTTCTTAAGAGCACATGGGGTGTTTTGGGGAGTAATTTTGGTTGGACAGAGGATCCTCCTAGAACATGTGGAGGCAGGCCCAGGAAGTACAGGCTTTTGACGCTCATTGTGATCTGAGGTGTGCCCAGGATGGTACCAAGTCCTACAGAGAAAGGACTGTTCTTATTACCACAGAACCTCATCATCCAAATCCCACTCCACCACTTACTAACAGTGGGTAGCTCACTTGAGCAAGTCACCTAAGCGCTCTGTGTCTCCATCTTCTCACTTACGATAATAACTACCTCCAGGGGCATATGAGGATTAGCTAGATTAATCCACACAAGGGGCTTTGGGTGGCTTTTGGCGGCTTTTGGCACATGGTGAGTGCTCTGTGTTAGCCACATCACCATCATTATCACCCAAAGATAAAAAGAACAGCATCATGATCCTAAGCCTGGCTCTGCACCCAGATTGTGTGGGTTTGAATTCCAGCATCCCCCTGTTGTGAGTAATTTACTTCTCTGTGCTTCTGTTCTCTCTGTAAGTAAGGATAATGTTATGGGACCAACAGGGTTCCTATGCCTGCTTCACAGTAACAAGGCAATGACACTGTGACAACAAGTTTTGCAGCAGAGAAAGAGTTTCATGATTGCAGGGCACCAAGTGAGGAGATAGGAAGAGACTCTCAAATCCACCTCCTCCTGGAGTTCTGGGCCAGGTGTTTTTAAGAGGCATTCATGGAGGATGGGGGGCTGAAAAATTAGGGTCACTGATTATCGGGGTAAGGGGGGTGAAATTATCAGGACTTAAAAACTTGGTGAGTCAGCTCCTGTGTTGTCCTTCAGACTAGCTGGTGTCAGTAGTTTCGTTGGTGTGCAGGACCTGAAAGGATATCTCAGATGAAAAACCTAATGTTTCATAGTGCTCAAGTTGATGTGTCTATAGAGGAAGGAGAGGTCAGAGAGCAAGCTGGCCTAGTGATTGAGATTAAGTGTGCTGCAAGCTTGGTTTATTTTTGTTTCTCCCCTCCCTTCTCCTCTGGTTAGTTTTATAAAGTTTATAGGGATAGTTTCAATAATGTGAATGTCTTTCCCTTAGGGCTGACCCAGGAATTCACTTGGTAGGTGGTAGCAATGTCCGTTATCAGACTTCATACTTCTATCCAGCATCTAGTTGGTCTTGCTGGTGTCCTTACCACCCTGACCTGGCACCCACCCATGTGACAATACTTAGCCTCACTGCTATGCATGTGCTCACACTAACTCCTTGCACAGAATACTCTCCTTTTCCCATTTTGTCTATCTAGATTCATATTTTAAAACCTGACTCAAGTCCTACTTCCTCCAAGAAGTCTTCCCCCAGCACAGTGATCTCCTACTTCTCTGATTTGTGACCTCATATGCTCCTACACAGCCTAGCCAGGTGTTCTCTGACCCAGGTGCCTGCTATTATACTAAGCACCAACTCAGCACTGGAATCCATGAAGATGTTGGGGATAGGGTCATAAGTTGAAAACATCCCTGCTCTCAAGGTTGAGTGAACAGGGAAAACAGACAAATGCATCTTCATCTGAGCTGACTAATGTTACAACAGATAAGCGCAGGGCTTCACGGAACATGGAGGAGTGAATCGGACTAGGAGAGGCTTCTGAGGGGCACAGGGCACCTGTGCTGAGTCCTGAAGTAGGAGGAGCTGGTTGGTTCAGGGGCAGGGGTGAGAGAGAAGAAGGGTGTTCTAGGCCGTGCTACTTTCCTAAGGCAGCCATGAAAACGATAACAAACTGGATGGCTTACAACAACAGAAAAGTATTCTCTCACAGTTCTGGAGGCCAGAAGTCAAATTCAGGGGTCAGCAGGGCCATGCTCCCTGCAAAGGCTCTAGAGAAGAATCTTTTCTTGCCTCTTCCAGCTTCTGGTGGCCATAGGCATTTCACAGCCATGGCTCTGATCTCTGTCTCTGACTTCACACGGCTTCCCCCATCCCCACCTTGTCTCTCCTCTGTGTGTCTTGGAGAAGAATACTTATCATTGGATTTAAGATCCAACCAGATAATTCAGGATGATTGCATCTCTAGATGGTTAATTTAATTACATCTACAAAGATCTGTTTACAAATAAGGGTGTGCCCACAGGTTCCAAGGGTCACAGTGTGGGCAGCCTGAGGAGGGGATGGTGGCCAGTTTGTTCCCACTCTCAGCAGTGCCTCAGAGACTCGGAGTCGAAGGCTGTGACATTCACTCTGGAGCCTTCCCATGTCCTCACCACTCACCCTGTGCTTGCCAGTCCTCCATGGTCCTGCCTGTCTAGATATCCCATCACTGCAGCTGTGCCACTTGCTTTTGGAGAGACTTTCAACTTGCAACTCAACTTTTCTAGACTTCTGTGTTCTTAGTCATAAAATAGATAGTAAATCCTTGACCTGCTGGTCTCACAGGCATAGAGAATTTGCAGCACTATGGGTGTGAAAAGCACTTGGCACATTGTACAGCATCATAATATAATGAATTAAGCCACCCTAAATCCGTTCTTGTACAAGCCACATATACAAACACATATGCATACTTACACACTTACTTTTATTATTGATTAATATTATTGCTCTATTACCTGATTTCCTCATTTCCTAGTCCCACTGTTGCATGATGTCAATTTTCACCTATGAATTCACATATGTTATAATGGTTTCTGAGTTCCTGGGTTGGGCGAGGAGGAATATCTCCTGCCTCTCAATGTGAAGCAGAGTTCCTGAGCTTGGGGAGAAGTCTGTTTCTTGAGGGTAATGGGTATCTAATGTAAGGTGGGCTGGTGACCGATGGACTCTTCCTCCCCAGAAGTAAGGGGTGCTTCATGACTTTTCTTTTCTTTTTTTTTTTTTTGAGACGGAGTTTCACTCTTGTTACCCAGGCTGGAGTGCAATGGCGCGATCTCGGCTCACCGCAACCTCTGCCTCCTGGGTTCAGGCAATTCTCCTGCCTCAGCCTCCTGAGTAGCTGGGATTACAGGCACGCGCCACTATGCCCAGCTAATTTTTTGTATTTTTAGTAGAGACGGGGTTTCACCATGTTAACCAGGATGGTCTCGATCTCATGACCTCGTGATCCACCCGCCTCAGCCTCCCAAAGTGCTGGGATTACAGGCGTGAGCCACCGCACCCAACCATGACTTTTCTTTTTTTTTTTTTTTTTTTTTCTTTTTTGAGACGGAGTTTCGCTCTTGATACCCAGGCTGGAGTGCAATGGCGCAATCTCGGCTCACCGCAACCTCCACCTCCTGGGTTCAGGCAATTCTCCTGCCTCAGCCTCCTGAGTAGCTGGGATTACAGGCACGCGCCACCGTGCCCAGCTAATTTTTTGTATTAGTAGAGACGGGGTTTCACCATGTTGACCAGGATGGTCTCGATCTCTTGACCTCGTGATCCACCCGCCTCGGCCTCCCAAAGTGCTGGGATTACAGGCTTGAGCCACCGCGCCCGGCCTGACTTTTCTTTACAAACAGCTTTGGACGCAGCTTCTGCGGCTGCTGTCAGCTCAGTGACTTCATGCAGGCCACCCCATGAGTGAGGAAAGCATGGAGGTGGCAGCCCTCCTCCAAGTCCCCCAAACTACCTCTGCTGAGAACATTGACTCCACTGGGTGGAGGTACAGCCAGTCCTTGATGGCCCCTAGAAGCAGTGTCTGTCCCTACTGATGTAATTTCTTCCCTGTGTGTAGTTTGCGTCCTGCTGAGAGTTGACATCATACAAGGTACATTTTTCTTTTCTTTTTTTCTTATTTTTTTTTTTTTTGAAACGGAGTTTCACGCATTACCCAGGCTGGAGTGTGCAATGGCACGATCTCGGCTCACCGCAACCTCCGCCTCCTGGGTTCAGGCAATTCTCCTGCCTCAGCCTCCTGAGTAGCTGGGATTACAGGCACGCACCACCGTACCCAGTTAATTTTTTGTATTTTTAGTAGAGATGAGGTTTCGCCATGTTGACCAGGATGGTCTCGATCTCTTGACCTCGTGATCCACCCATCTCGGCCTCCCAAAGTGCTGGGATTACAGGCGTGAGCCAGTGCACCCGGCCTACAGGGTACATTTTTCAACAGCCTCCCAGAGCCCTCCAGCTGATAAAGAGCCTAGTCACTCCGGACTCTGCATCTGATTGCCCCAAGTTCAAGGTCAATCCTACCCTGCTTGTCAAGAGGACCTTGGCTTCCTTGGCCTGGGAGGGAATGTAATGCTTTCCTTCATTTCCAGGCTTTTTGTTTGTTTGTTTTCTGCCCTTGTTTTGTTTTTGAGACAGGATCCTGTTCTGTCGTCCAGGCTGGAGTGTAGTGGTGTGATCATAGCTGACTGCAGCCTCAAACTCCTGGGCTCAAGCTATCCTCCCTCCTCAGCTTCCCAAAGAGGTGGGGCTGCACGTGCACACCAGCATGCCTGACTAATTCCACATTTCTAAGCAGAAAGAGGCCACTTGAGCTTCTCAAAGGAATTCTAGCCTGGGAGCGGGGAACTTGGGTTCTAGTCGCTGTCACCAATTGACTGTGTGATGCTAGAAAAGCTTCTTCACCTCTCTGGGCTTTAGCTCCCTCTTCCATAAAACTGTGGGGCTTAAATCTGATGATCTCTTTGGCCCCTTCCTGCTCTCATATGCTAAGGTTCTGACCTGCCGATTAATCCCAGGACTGAACTGCTCTGCTGCGGAAGGGGAGAGAGGTCACTCTTTTCCCTCAATTCTCTGTTGGGCTGGAGTGAAAAGGTCAGAGAGAAACTTTCCCCAGGGATGCTTATACCATGGCACATTTTGCTCTTTTTCTTAATTCATTCAGCAAATATATATTTGGTGCTTCATATATGCTGGCACTGGTCTAGGCACTGAGGGATTTAGCCATAAATGAAATAGATGAAAACCCATCTTTGTGGAGCTCGTGTTAGGAGACAGACAATAAACTGTAGGTGGTGAGATCTGTGGCAGGTGGGAGAAACCCATGGGGGATGGGTGCTAGCGAGGGGAGTGACCATGTCAAATAGAGTGGTCAGGAAGGGCCTGACCGATACACTGACCATTGATAAAGTCTGGGGGTTCTGGAGATCAGAGTTCAGAATGAGTGAAGACCTGCATCCCGGGAGCGTTGTGGAGATCGGTGTGAACAGGGAAAGAGAGCTCTGCAGCTTGGCCTGAGGCCGTCAGGAAGATGATGGTGGAGACTGTGAGGTGGGGAGCATGAGTCTTTGGAGGAGCACACTGCGCTCTGGCCCCTTCCTCGCCGGCTGACAGAACCAGGGAGGCCAGGCTATCCCGGCCCATCCACCGTGCAGAAGGTGCCCGGACTGTGTCTCAGCTCCCACCCAAGGCAGACAGCCTTACCCAGGGGTCCTGGCACCCCAAGCAGGGCCACACAGCAGCATCCCCAGCTTGCCCTTGTCTGAAGGGCAGTGTGGGTGTCAGCGAACGAGCTGGAATTAGACTTCCTCACTCACTACCTCCTTCCTTCTCACTCCTTGGTACAACTGAAGATGGGCAGGGGGATCCAGAGAGCACCCCAGTTAATTTCAGAGCAGTTCCAGGCCCTGGGCCTGCGAACTAAGTTCTGTAAGGAGACAGCAAGGAGAAGCGTGAGAGCCTCACCCAGTGGGGTGGTGGCAGGACTCCTGCATAGACAGCCCTCTGTCTATTCACAGAGAGGAAAGCCGTGGCTGTTTGGAAGCATTTTCACCAACTCTGTCTGGAATTTTCCACCCAGGGCCTTCTCCCTGACTACTCCATCCTGGTCTTGTGAATCCAGACCCCAAATCTGCAGAACTTGGAGTTATACACAAAGGGCTGGACTCAGGAGTGGGAGAAGGGGTGGGTCTGGGGGAGTCTCTGAGGACACCGCAGCCCATTACTGTCCCTGCCCAAATCCCTCTGATTCCTCCTTTTCTTCCTTCTTCTTTCCCTCCTGGGGAGCACAGGACAAGATTGCTGCCTGTCACAAGAAGAGCCCATCCCACCCTGGTCCCCACCTTGTGACACACAAGGTCCCCTCTTCACCCAGGACTCCAGTTTTGCCCACTTGGGGCTGGCATCAGGCCCAGCCATGACCCAAAACTTTCCACAGCTCAGTTTGCAGAGGCAGGGGAATGCCATGGAAAGAGGAGAAGGGGAAGACATTTGAACATAGAAGTTCAGGAAAAAGAAAAGAAAGCACAGTCAATTAAATCAACTGCCACATTGGAAGGCAATGCCATGGTGGCCACTGGGATGGGAAGACAGTCAGCGGCTCTGGCTCCGAAGCCTGGGATTATTGGAGGGAGGAGCATGGTGGGTTCTTACTGTGCTCTCCAGCATGAGAAAGCAGCCCATCTGCCCTGCCTGGGGACCGGGCTTCTCCCAACCTTCCCCAGGGCTCTCCTGATACCATCTCATCCTCAGGACGGTGCCACCATCCCCACTGTCCTGGCCTGTCCCACCTAACTCTGAAGTCCCTGTGAGAAACACTGAATGATTTGGCCTCCGTAGGGCCTTTAAAATAGACTGTGGATCCCCTGCAAAAAAAAAAAAAAAAAAAAAAAAAGTCCCTGGCTAAAAATAGCTCTCAGCATCTAAGGGAGAAAAAAAGAAACTGCAGCAAAATTCAACTGGAGCAGTGACTTTCCTGTCTCTGATGTTCCGGGTCAGTTCCAGCCCTGGAGAAGGCTGCGAGGGAGACAGGGGAGGAGGGGGTCCTTCAAGGACAGGGGAAGGATCAGAATCACAATCTGTGGCAAACATCTCTCTTCATTCCCTGACTTGTGGTCACTGGGCCCTGCCTGGTCCCAGCAGCCAGGCAGTGCTTAAGGCAGCAGCAGGGAACAGCAGATCCCCGGGTTGGAAATAGGAGCCATGCAGAGTGGCCACTGGGGTCCAGGGATGGAGAGGCCTCCAGGCACGGGTGCACTACCCTGTAGAAGCCCTAAAGACGTGCACTCAGTGGAAGCTGGAGTCAGGACCAGATCTGATGCTGAGAGTGCCTGTGAGCCAAGCAGCTCGGAATGACTAAGGGGTGAAGAAGTTGCTCTGTCTTGAAGAGCTCCTGCATCTGCACTTAACTAAGGTGCAAAGAAGCTCTCTGGGAACGGTCACTCAGAGTGTCAGAATTCCTATCCAGGTCTTCAGTGCAGGAGAAGCAGACCCCCGCGGACTTCTTTGCGAACGATCCTTTCTGTGCTGGCAGTGAGAGAATAGCAGAGAGACATGATTTTACCTGCTAGAAATGTTTTAAGAAATATGAAAAGGGTACATACACAGGCACACACACACACTTTTCATTTTCAATTAAGAAAGACAGGGTCTGCTTTTTTTGCGCTTGCCAAAAAGCTGTCACCATAACCTGGAGAAAAGTCAGGCTGCAGCTTGAGAAGGAAGAACTCCTGGTGCCTCAGTTCAGCTGTGGTGGGCTCCGTCTGAACCGTGAGTTGCATGTGTTGGTCACAGGGACGAGCGAGTGTTAGTAAGTGAATGAGATCGTTGTGGGGTGGAACTATACACCAAGCCCCCAAACTAAATTTTGATAGCCAGTGTTTTGTTATCATAATTTGCCATTGAGGTGTACAGCCACATGCCCACAAAGACACACACGCACACACACACATGTTATGGAAATTTGCTCCTCAAATAAATACATATGCAGCCCACCATGGATTCCAACATCACCTGGACTCGTATCTTATCTCCAAAAGCATTAGAAGGTCACTGCCATGCCAAGAAAGGGAACAAAGTGGTTTTTAGGGACTGCTTGATCATTTGTTAGGGACAAAGCAGTTTCCAAAGCTGTAGGGGAAAGAGGGAGTGATGAGAGAGGAAGAGGCCGGGACCCCGCGGCAGGTCAGGGCACACGTTCCTGCACAGCAGGCGCTGCGGCTGCCATGCTGCCCTCTGCGGCGGTCACGATATGCTCGTCTCCAGAAGACAGCAGTTAACGGTGTGCGGTGGCACTCACCATGACCCATACTTCTTTGCAAGTTTAGGGCAGGGAAAATACCCTCTCAGTCATTTCGTCTTCTTAACTTCAAAACCTGCTTTTCTGTCGTTTTCGTCCTTAGGAATTCCTCTGCTTTCCCCACCCCAAGGGAGCTCATCCTGATCTATGCCACCACAATCAGGGTTGACAGAGACCCGGCCAGAAGCTGGCCAGTCCAAACCCCAGGCCCGCCTCCCCTTCCCTCCAAGACCCTCCTGGGCAAGGAACGTTTGGGTCCCGCCAGCCCAGCCCTCCCCTGCTGGCATCTTGCCCAGCTCCTTGCCCTCTCTACTGAGCTCACTCCATCTGCAAAGCCAGGATAGCGACCCTTGCTTCTTCTCATCCGTGAACGTGCTTTAAGGAAAGGGTTTTCCTCCCTTTCCAAACAACTTAGAAAAGAAACCATCCCCCCTCGCTGCCCAGCCCTGGTTCTCGACGGTGTCTGTGCACAGCAAGACGGCAGCGCTGTGCGGGGGCCTGGGGCACGCAGTGGTGCAGTGTTTTCTCAGCGGCTTCGCTCACTCTTTTCAGTACTTTTCCTCTTCTCATACCCCGGGGCCTGTGGAGAAATAGCCCTGGGTCCCCCTAGCGGCAGAAGCTGATAGCGCCGACCTGGGACGCTTCCCACAATCGTGGTAATTAGCCAGCAGTTTAGTTACAACCACACTCTCATTAACTAACAGCGGGAGAAGACACGGTCCCCGTTTCCTTGGAGACCTAGTAGCGCGTGCTTCTATTGCATTGACTGTTCCCTACAAGCTCAAAAGCCCCCAGGTGGTTATCTGCGTAGTGTTTACTGCAGCGGATGGAGACCAAGACCCGGTATCACTGTGTTCCAGGCCGGTGCTACTCAAAGTGTGGTCCCTGAGCTACGCAGTCAGCATCACCTGGGAGCTTGATAGAAATGCAAATTCTCCGGCCTCTGAGGCCTACTGAGTCAGTAATTCAGGGGTTCGGGGCCCAGGAATCTGCATTTTGACAGGTTCTCCAGCTGATTCTGATCCACCATGAAGAATGAGGACTGACCTAAACCAAGCATGCCCTGGCATTTTGTTCCTGTTAATCACCGGCAACTTCTCCTGTTAAAGAGCTGAACAAAAAGAAACTGAAAGATACTTCTTCCTTGTTCCAAGCAATATGTAATATTGTAATTATGCAATAATGCAGTTATATTCTCGATTGGAATAATAGTGGATACATACATGGTGTGGAATAACATAATACAATTATGTGTTGATTGGAATGAGAAATGCTTTCTCCCAGGTTTGTCTCTAAGGAGATTCCCCTACTCCTCCCATTGTCATCCACTTTGTCATCTAAACCCACCTTGGAATGGAGTCACTGAAGCATCTCCAAGAGATGAAGCAGTACTGGGAAATTAGGAGCAGCAAGGGCTCTGTCACCAATAGGAAGGCGGCCTCACAGAGCGCCACGAGCTGGCACTGGCCGGCACAAAGTAAGCAGGACCAAAAAAGAAACCAGACAGCAGGCAAGTGACTGTTGACACAGGAAATGTAAACCTTAGCCCTGCGCTTGCACTTTTCCAGCCTAGTGCTGTGCATCAATTACTGTCAACACTGAGCTCAGAAGGGCTCAGCCTCATTTTGATGAGTCGACTGGTTCTAAGAGGCCAATCTCATTTTATTTTAACCAGTGTTTTTTTTTTTTTTTAATTGCTTGCTTATGTGGGGGATAGGGCCACTTTTGATACTGTTCAAACTGCGGAAAGTAGCAAGTTGGTGACAAATGACCCATAGCACAGGAGGAAAAAGTGAACATACCACTGTCTGTTGCAGGAGGAAACTTGGAGATCACCTAAATCAACTTCCTGCTTGCCGGACAGGGAAACCGAGGCCCTGAGTGGAAGACTGACACTGGAGGAAAAAGGGTTGTGTACAAGATCACCTTTCCATGCCTCACCTCCTCACTCCAGATCTAATGACCAGGGAGGCATTCAAAATAATTCAGCCTCATTCTTAGCCTGGTGACACTCCAGGAAATCTGTGAGCAAGTGGTGTTTAATTTGACCTGGAAAATCATTTTTCCAAAAGACACCTGATCTCTTTGCTGTGTCATCTCCTGGTCCCTACAGATAATTTCCCTCCACAGAGCAAACTGAACCAGAGTCCCCGGGTCGTCCAGCCTCTGCATGGAGTTTCCAGGAACATTTCCCACTACTTCCTGCTGCTTCCTCTATGACCTCTTCCTGGAAGTTGCAGGCACCCATAGGCAAGGACTCCCTAAGCTGCCCACTTGCTTTCACAGGTCAGGAGATCAGGAGCCTTTGAGGCATCGGCTCCCTGACATCTACTTAGAATCCCAGAACAGCTGTGTTTACTTCTGCACCCAATACCTCGGGGGGGAGTGGGGCAGAAGGGCAGGTGATTGCCCATTAACTGGTCACCCAGCCACACCGGGATGGCTGGCCACACCTCTGCCAAAGGGGAAGAGAATCCAGCAGCCCCAGAGGAAGGCAGTGCTGACTCCCAGCCCTGAGTAGATTCACATCGCAGGTTGGGTTGGTCCTTCCCGGAGAGCTCTTCGGACAAGCCATGGCTCACCCATTGGCAGCACTGACCGGCTAAGGAGAAATACCAAATACAAGTAGTGATGGCTCCCTCTAGTGGGCAGACGTCAGAGAGCGAATGTGGCTCTGAATCTTCAAGGAAAGCGGGAAGGCTCTACTGGAAGCTACAGGGCTGATGTACGCGGCTCAAAGATTCTCCTGCATAGACCTCAGGTCACACACACAACTTCTAGAGGAAGTTGCGTGTTGGTTTCTAGAAGTTGTGTGTTTGTTTGTTCATTCGTTCACTCATTTGTTTCATCATGTCCAGCACGTGGAGGCCTTGGCCATAAAGACAATCACTCTTGATCTCTGACTGTAGCCTCACCATCAGCCACAGGCCGGCTTGAAGCCAGAACTCCAGGAGTGCTGCTCCCCTACCCTGGAAACCTCTTCCAGCCCCGCCGCACCGTGAACCAACCACTCCCCCTTCCCTGAAGCTTGCTCTCCTCCATTTGCTAGAGGGTATGGTGTGCAGGTCCACCAGCTGACCTCCTGTCTCTAAAGTGCTTTGACAGATGAGGACTCTATAGAGATGACTGAATAAGTCATGGCTCATTGTTCATCTAAGAGGCCGCCAGCAGGATCGCTCATGGCCTTCTACACTTGGAGGGAGCCCTGCAGCCACATGCAATTTCATGAACCTCACTGCACTTGGCTGTCGTGACAGCCATTGGATTCACCTTATCCTCACTTCTCCCACTTCACCCCCAGCAACCAGGTTGGCTCCATCTCTCTTAGCTCTGAGATGGAGCTGAGAGCTGGGTCCTCCTTTGCGGCCCACAGAACCAAAGAGTCCAGACCCAAGTTTCAATCAGGGCTGTTGGCTTGGTCTAGGAGCCCCATGAAAATAAAGTGGAGGAGTTCTAGACTTCCTTAGCAGAAAGAGAAAATCTGTGTGACCCATCCCATAATAGTGATGATAATCATGATGATGGTTAACACTTATGCCGAGCAGGCACGGGAAGCACTATACTTACAGCGACTCATTTGATCATCACAGCAACCCTACGTCGCAGGTCATCCCAAAACCTTCCATTCTTGCCTGGACACAGAATCACTGCAGTAAGAGCCAGCGTCACCTGGTTGTTATAAATGCATGCCACAGAGTACGGATGCTTAACAGGTTTACATGACTCTCCCTAGGCAAGAGGAGAGGGCTTCCATTTTCCAGGAAGGTCCCAGAAATCGGTTCACCCTTGGTTATTCTTACCACAGTTACTAATCTCAGAATTACTAAAGTGGGAGGAGACACTGGAGAAGATCTGGTCCATTTCCCCATTTCCCAGTGAGCTAATTAGGGGATCAGGATGTGGAGTGTTGATGTGAACCCACAGTGAGGTAGTGGCAGGGCTGCGGCTGGCCCCCAGGTCTTTATGCTTCAGTCCAAAGCTTGTTCCACTCTCCCATGCTGTGGCCACCACATACTCGAGTCAATGAACAGCCCCAAGGTCTCCCCTTCAACGGCCCAGGAAGCTCCATGGCTGTCAGCCAGCCCAACCAAGCTCTGGAAGCAGAATCTTTCCAATATCAGCCTACAGCACACAGGAGTGTCCTGGAAAATTGGTTCTCTGCTACTTCACCCTGAAAATAAAGACAAGAGTCACCCCTGGAGTGACGCATTCCAACGACAAGCGGACAGCAGAGAGCAGGGACAGTTGGAGGGCAGCCTGGGCCATCAGCCCTCTTGCTTGGGAGGATGCTGGGTGGCCATCCTCCGTTATCTGTCCACTCTGGAAGAGACCACCCAGGCCCCTCCTCAGGAGCTATGATGGAGGTGTTCTCAGCCTCCCACTGGCTTTTCTTCTTTGCTCTAGAATGGTTTCAGGTCCTTCTGCTGAGGCCCTCTATGCAACCAGCTTTCCCTTCCCCACCACCTCTACCCCAGAGTATTTGGTCTCCTGCTTCCCATTTTGGAGTAGCTTCCACCAGATATCACTTGCCAGCCAGAATCAGTGCCAGTCATGTCCCCAACTTTCCTAGGAGTGGCTAGGTGGGAGGAGCACCTTTCAGATAATCGGTGTCTACTGCTCTGTCGCCATAGACTTGGTGGCACTTCCCTGGCCTGAGAGCACTTGGGGTTCTCTAGCTACTTTCTTATGGGTGCTCTGTCACATGGCCAGCCAAGAAGCAGACCTGGCCTGCTCTAGTGTGAGTGTGGAGAATAGGAATGTGAAGAAGATAGTGAATAAAATTGGGGGTGGGTGTGTGAAGGGCAGGAAGGGTGAGAGACTGAGAATGTATCACAGACGCTCAGATGCCTCCCACCCTGACTTGGGGTCAGGAAGACAAGCAGGGAAGGGCAATGGCAGTGCCCCCTCCCACTGGCTTCATTGAGAGAAAGGTGGAGGCTGGGACATGGAGTCAGGCCCCACTAGACCTGTTAGGAAATGTGGAGGAGGGTCAGCTGGCATCAGAGCCTGTTTTGCTGGCTAGGATGGCCCCACAGGCCAGCCTCTGGGAGCTTCTGGGAGGGGCAGCAACCAGCCTCAAGCAGCATCCAGGGATGGGGATCTAGTCTCCAGGACCAGTTGCTGACTTGGCTGCCTTTCCCTTCTTCCACTCACCACTCCAGTTCACCACCTTGGAGTCCTCCTGGCCTTCACCTTCTCTCATGCCCACTCCACATCCAGTTCCTCCTGTTGGCACGCTCTGCAAAATGATCCAGAGCTATCCGCATCTCACCACCTCCACTGCAGCAGCCTGGTCCAAACCAGTCTCAAGCTCTCTCCTGGATTATTCAAACAGCCTCCTAACTGGTAATTTGGTTGCAATTTACATCCGGTCATATCCCATCTCTGCTCAGAACCCAGGAGGAACAGATTCCCTTCCAACTCAGAGTACAAGTGAAGTCCTGCTGCCTCACTGCCCCTACAAGCCACAGTGCCCTCCTTGCTGTTCCTGGAACATGCCAGCCTTGCACCCACCTCAGGGCCTTTGCACTTGCTCCTCCTCCGAGGATGTTTCCGACCCTCCCCTGCACCACACATCCCTCTGGCTCCCCTTGGCCTCATTCTACTCTTTAATGCAAACATTACCTTGTAAGTCCTACTTTCCGAGTCTCCCCTGCTTTAAGCTGCTGTCCACTCCCCATCCCAACACAAACACACACACACTCCTGTCGTACTCTCTAGCCCTCTTGCTTGATTCTCCTCTGTTGCCTATACTCACCTAGCATACAATATATTTTAATTATTTATCGTATTATGTGCCTTTCTTCCCAACCAGAACCCAGCCTTCGTAGTGAATTTCCAGCACCTAGAAACGTGCTCAGAACATAGTAGGCACTCAGCAAACACTTGTTGAATGAACAAATCAATGTTTGACACAGTTTAGGAAACAGACCCTCACAGGAGATGTCAGAATTGTCGGGTTTATTTAGTAGGAAATTGATTGGGGTTTTCTAGTAGACTCATTGGGTTTATTTAGAGAAGGCTGGCAGGGAAAAGGGTGTGTATGTTTGTGTGTGTGTGTGCTTGTTTGTTTTTCAGGGATGTTTGACAAACACCTTCACTTGTAGTAAACAATGTGTGAGCCCCTGATTATTTGTATGTAAGTATTTTAACTGTGTGTATTAACCAGACCCAACACTTCCTTCACTTACTTCCTCACTCATTCATTCACCGCACATTTGATGACTGACAGTTCTGTATCAGGTGCTCTCCTAGACACATGGCTAAGGCTATAGCCCCTGCTGTCTTCTGCAGCCTGGTAATGAAGCCCCAGCACTCAGGACAGTCTAGGAGGGTGTGGGCATTACAGCAACCTGGAGCCCCAGGTTTCCTAATTTTCTTTCCTATTTAGGAAAATCATCCTGATCCTTTGTTTTGTCACAAAGAGAAAAAGATACTGGAATGAGTGACTAGACATGGGAATGTCCCCGACCAGAGATCCTGGAAGAGTACAGGAGTTGTTTGATTGTTGAGAAGTAACGTTACCCCCTTCCACTGGGGACAAGCCGAGAGAGAACAGCCGTTAGCTACAAGAACAATGTGGGTGAACAGAAAGAATGTCCTTCCTGTACCTGGGAGACCCTGCACACAGCATCATCTGGCCTCTGGGAAATCCACATAAAAAAAAAATAACTCTGCCCTTGATATTTGCCCAAGCATATGTATATCAGAGGCAGATAACTCTTAGAGCATGGGTTATGCATATTGCCTTGTTGCAGAATGTCCCCTGTCTGTGGCCCAGGTCACCACAGAGGGCGATCAAGCCCTCTTCCCAGTGATTTGATGGTGGCCATCACATCCTCCTGTGCAGTGAGGATGCCGGAAAGCAGCAGGTGCTCTGAATCGTGGATACCTGCCTGCTCCCGGGGAGACCAGTGGCTTGTCTGCCTCACTTGGCCGTCAGTGTTTTCTCATGGCATAATGCACAGCCTCTGAGACTTTGCCATGTATTTATTTGTCATTCTTCCACAGCCACCCTTGTCCTGGGTGGGTCTGCAGCATAGCCATGCACCTCCCGGAAACCCCTGACCACCCCGTAGCTGGTCTCTGCCCACATCACCGGCTTTCACCCTCCCCCTACAGCTTCACCCCGACATTCTGGGCCCTGTCTTTAGGGACAGCGGGTCTGGTCTCAGCTCTTTCTGGCTTGGTTGCTGCTCATGGGAGGCCACCAGACGGGTGTCAGGCCAGATCACCCAGTCAGTCTTCAGAAGAAGTTGAGGGTCCAGCCGCTGTCAGAATTCTATGCGTAGATGTCCTTGCTTGAAGCACCTGCCAGCATTTTTCCTGCCAGAACAAAAGGGCGTGTAGTTAGCAATACGAGGGTATGTCGTGGGAGAGATGGAACCTAGGGATGGAACCTAGAAACCTGGGAACAACAGTGTCCTCCCTCACCCTGCTGGCGTTTGCTTCATGCTCTCCTACCAGGCTCCCATCTCTAGGCTCTCTGGTCTGCTTAAACTATACCTCCCACTGCCACCCAGTGAACCCCAGCAACTAATCAGTGACTGTGAGCCGGTGCAACCTGAAGCCATTTCTGCCCATGTTGTCCTTAATACTGCTGTCATTAATTCTCCACCTTTAATGGCCCCGGGACCCTCTAGAATCAAGTCCAAGCCGTGTGCCTGACTTCCAGGCCCCAGAAAGCACAGTCTCATTTGATCTATATAGCTGGTCTCACTGCTCCTGGACACCCCCACTGTCCACATGGTCCCAGGGGCCCCTCTCGGATGCTCAACCTGCACCAGCAACAGGCGTGTTCCTCCCTCCCTGAAAGAGTTCCTGCCACCACCTGGCTCCTCCTTACCCCATCCCCACCCTGCCAGAATGTTCTCAAGTCTCCTTCCCACAATGCTGAGTCCAGTCCCTCTAGGTCAGGCTGAACCCCCACCACCAAGAACCCCTCTGGCTGCCCCCTGCATGACTGATCTCTCTCTCTCTGCTCTGCTCTCCTGCTGCCTTTACCATCTGGCCCACACAGTAGGTATGCAGTGATTTTCTATTGCAAACCCTGTGAGATGTGCTGCCCAAACTCCTGTGTTTAACATCTGCCTCTCCTGTGGCCTGGGCAAAGTTGAACTCCTCTCTCTGTCATCCCTGACACAATGCATGTGTCTCTGTGACTACCACAAAGCGCTCCAAGAGCAAGCCAACGTCTGGCTAAACAAACAAACCAGCAATCATTGTCATTTCTGTTTCTGCACATGAAACAGGAGCAGCACATTAAGGTGTCCATGAAACTGCTTTGAAAAAGGTAAATAAGGTTTCCATAAACTCCAGTTGGTATCGTGATTGTGCCCATGCAGTAGACTTCTGCAGAAGGGAAAGACTTCATATGTGTCATTTCAGTAATTTGGTAGCAAACCCAAAGGTCTGTAACATGGAGTAACTTGTGATGTTACTAAAGTACAAATTTAACTGTAAAGCCTGGTGTTCGGGGCAGTAGTTTGCCCGGTGACTGTCACTGACCCTCTGGCATCAGACTCACAAGGACATTATCCGGGGAGCTTTCTACTGGCTTTGTCAGCGTGTAATAGCTCTTGCAAAGTGGCAGGAAAAAAGAGCAGAAATCTCTGTGTGAAATTCCAGTGGCCATCAGGTGAAAGGTGGCACCTTAGCAAATGGTCAAAGTTTCTTTGGTTGTTTCAAAGGAAAACGAACAGAAAACTCATTACTCTTCGCACATACATGTGATTAAGGAAAGGCCTGCACAAGCACTTCTGCATTCATAAATGTGGAGTTGTGTCAGGTGCCTGAACACAAGTTCCAAATGCTAAGGGTCATTAGACTCAATTCTCCTGCTGTGAATGTAAATTACATGTCAGGAGCTTTCTCCCTGGACTGCTCTATGGCTCCACCTACAGTATGTTCTTAGGGAATGCACTGTAATTTTTATATGAGTCCAAAGAAAACATCACTGGAGAAATCCGTCCGATCTAGAGTTTAAAATGGCAGATTAAAAAGTTGGATTTTTTTTTTTTTTGCTCTCTCCTGGAACCCTCGAAAACAACAGTAAAGGAAATTTTTACAGAAGACAGAGGAGGTAAATTACAAAGGCAATCAGAATATAAATCACTATATAAATCAGAATAGCGGATGAAACAGTTAAAAGCCAATTTGCAGATGATGGAAAGCCCCTGGAGAAATAGCATTTGACTTAGGAGAGGGGCAAGACTTAAATCCTGGGTCCCTGCTGATGCCAATGAGATACAAGTTGACTTACCCCCAGGGAACCCATAAAGGCTGAGGAGTTGAGGGTGTCAGGTTTAACAGAAGCAGGGCTGGAAGGCAGGGCTAAAAACTGGATACAGTTAGACACACCTTTTCAGGTCTCCTTTGCAATCTCACAAAGGCAAGCAGCTACCCAGCCCACCTCCTTGTCAAAAGATGTAAAATTTGTTCTGGAGAAACTAGACCAGAAGGGCCTAGACTCAAGGAGAGCTGGTGCCACATAAGTCTCTGGAGGAACCGTACTGAAAGCAAGGAGTTAAGTGTGAGGGGAAGTCAGATGCTGAATGGTGAGACAGTTGGCCACTTCCCCTGCTCTTCTCTCAGGATAATATCAAACAGGGAGTTGGAGAATTTTTTCCTAGAGAAACCAAAGGATTCCAAGAAAAAAAGCCTGTAGACACTGGAGGCCCCAGTGAGACAGCCTGACCCCAGCTTCATCACTCTGCAGTGAGCTCACCATTCCACAAGCCCCAGAGACACAGAGATTCCAGTAAGCTTCTTAGTACTTCACTCATGAAAATGAACAGAGATCCTCAAATTACAAACCTCTCAGGAAAGTCTCCAAAAGGTCAAAACCAAGGACAGAAACTCAGAGAAAACAGAAAATTCCAGAAGCAAGAAAAAACTTCACATATACTAAAAATCCTCGGATAAATAAGATGGAATATTTTAACCATGAAACAAGAATAAACTTCTATTAAAAAAAAAGAAAGAAAGAAAGAAAGAAAGAAAGAAAGAAAAGAAACCACCCAAGAAGAAGAAAATAATTCTTTGGAAATTAAAAATATAACAACCCAAATAGAAGCTTCAATAGAAGAGCTAGAAAATAAAGTTGAGGAACTCTCCCAGAAAGTAGAATAGAACTACAAAGGAAAAGAATAGAGAAAAAATAAGGAAATTTGAGAACCAGCCCAGGGGATCCAAAGTCTAATAATAGAGTTAATGAAAAACAGAATAGGCAAAAAGAATGAAAGAAAATGATTAAAGAAACAGTTTTTTAATGTTCAAGAATTGAAACCATGCATTTCCAGACCCAGAGTGTCCACTGAACACCCAGGATTATGGATAAAGATAGACTTACATCAAGGTATAGCATCATGAATTTAGAAATTAGGATATCAGATTTTACCAAAAGCATCACTAGAAGCTAGAAGACAATGGAGGTAGTTTTCAACCTCAAATGCTGTCCTCATCAAAGCAGCTACTTATAGCAGAGAGGCGGAGGGAAATCCTTGGGCAATAGTAAAGGGGTGTTCCAGGACAGTGGTGAAGCAACAGGCCTAGACCATCCTGGAGCAGGAGGACAGAGTGGCCCAGGAAGTCAAGATGAAGGTGAGAGAGAGCCTGGCTAAACAAACAAACCAGCAATCATTGTCATTTCTGTTTCTGCTCGTGAAACAGGAGCAGCACATTAAGATATCCGTGAAACTGCTTTGAAAAAGGTAAATAAGGTTTCCATAAACTCCAGTTGGTATCGTGATTGTGCCCATGCAGTAGACTTCTGCAGAAGGGAAAGACTTCATATGTGTCATTTCAGTAATTTGGGAGTAAACCCAAAGGTCCGTAACATGGAGTAACTTGTGATGTTACTAAAGCACAAATTTAACTGTAAAGCCTGGTGTTCGGGGCAGTAGTTTGCCTGGTGACTGTCACTGACCCTCTGGCATCAGACTCACAAGGACATTGTCCGGGGAGCTTTCTACTGGCTTCGTCAGCGTGCGATAGCTCTTGCAAAGTGGCAGGAAAAAAAGAGCAGAAATCTCTGTGTGAAATTCCAGTGGCCATCAGGTGAAAAATGGCACCTTAGCAAATGGTCAAAGTTTCTTTGGTTGTTTCAAAGGAAACCGAACAGAAAACTCATTAGTCTTCACACATGCATGTGATTAAGGAAAAGCCTTAATCTGTGCGCATCTGCACGTAGGTGGAGATTTATGTTTCTGGTGGGAAGTTTGCTGAACCCACTCTCCATTTGGGTATCAGTGATAGGTATTTAGAAAACTAAACAATGAAAAAGAAGATATTCAGTAGCTCCAGAAGAAAACAAAAAGTAGCACAAGAAAGAAAACAGAATTACAGCACTGCTCATTAAGTGGCTTGAGGAGGAATACTATTGGCACCACCATAATAAAGTAGGATGAACACTGAACTGTTTATTAAATATGAATATTTATTAAAATGTGTCATTTATACTTCAGTGGGCTGAGAAGGATGTGTGTCTATATTGTGGAGAGTAACGGTGGGTGGTGTAAGAAAGCTAAATCCTTATCTTCCATAAGTCAGTTTTCTTAAGACTTAAATAAAAATTAAAAAGCAATGTGAGTGTGTTACAGATCGCGCATCCCTAATCCCAAAATCCAAAATCCAAAATGCTCCAAAATCTGAAACTTGTTGGTGCCAACATGAAATAGTGACCTATGCTTTCTGGTGACTCAATTTACACAAACTTTGTTTCATGCCCAAAGTTATTTTAAAATTACCTTCAGGCTATGTGTATAAAGCATATATGAAACATAAATGAATTTTGGTTTAGACTTGCGTACCATCCCCAAGATATCTCATTATGTATATGCAAATATTCCAAAATCCAAAAGTCTCTAAAACCTGAAACATGTCTGGTCCCCGTATTTGAGATTAGGGATCCGCAACCTATACTGAGAAATCCAGTGGCAAATCTAGAAGAAACAGCTAAAGAGTTCGAAGAAGTTGTTTCAGAAGAATACAAGATAGGGATGAGGAAAGGTAGGGCAGGGGATTATTATTGTTTTTGTAAGCCTTATTGAAATATTTTACCTTTCTGTGCTTAGGCTAATATTTTAATTTAAAAGAAAAGAAATGACACATGAAAATGTTTCCAAACCGAGTCTCTAGACTGAAAGGCCTGAGTTCTGAGGTTGCCAGATTAAGCAAAAACAAACAAAAAGGAAATTTTATATAGTGAGTAATCTTTTAGTATAAGTAAATCCCAAACATTGCAAAAATTACTCCTAGTTTATCTGAAATTCAGATTTAACAGGCATCCTCTGTTTTTTCTAGGAACCCTATGCCTGATATCCAACACATCCACAGCAAGGCACTTAATCACGATTGCAAAGCACCCACACAGAGAAAACCTTAATCACCTCCAGAGGGAGAAAAGTTCACCTACAAAGAAATCAGAAAAGCACAGATTTCTCACAGCAAGGGTGGAAGTTAAGAAGCAGCGGAGTGATGCTTTCGAAATTCTAAGAAACCATGACACTCATTCTGGAATTTAGCATCCATCCAGTAGTTAATGAAGTTTAAGAACTAGATAAAGGCATTTTTAGGCATGCAAGTTCAAAACTGCGCTTTCTATTTACGCTTTCTTACCCTACTGAAGGGTTTGCCCCATCCAGAGAAGAAATAAACCAAGAAAGAAGAAAACATATGGTCTGGGAAAACGAAGATCCAATGTAGAAGGGGAGGAAAAGGAATTCCCAGGACACCAGCTGTACAGGGCAGAGAGAATGCAGGCAAGACAGTGGGGAGGGAAGGCTCCAGAATGAAAGGCTCCGGGGGGAAAGGAAACAAATGGTCAGAGCCTGATGCATCTGATCCCATGAAAAACCATGTTTGGAGGGTTCTTCCAACTCCATTGGCAAATCTGGAGACAATTATAAACAGGAACACTAAAAATTAAGCAGGTGAAGAAAATGAGGCAATTATTAACAAACTGTTTACAAGAGATTAAATAAACAGTATAATATACTTCTTGGCAATGCAGAAAATAGTCTTTGATAGTGATAATGACAGAAACACTGAACACTGATTTAACCAAAAAACTTAAGAGGGAGGCAGAGAAAGTGGTAGAGGACATACGACTTCATGTACAAAGGCAAGAGGTAATGCCCATCACACAGAGTCACAGCTCTTACAGTAGCCCAAAGGCCCTACACAATCTGTGTCACCCTGACTTACCCCACCCGAATGACTCTCCTCCTCATTCACCTTCCTCCAGCAGTAAAGGCCCCTTTGCTGTTCCTCAGTTACCCCACGTCCTCCCAACTCAGGAGTTTCGCATATGCTATTCCCTTTGCCTAGCATGCCCTTCCCCCAATATCCACAAAGTCCATTCCTCCCATCCTTCAGGTTCCGTGCTCAGTTGCCATCTTCTCCCACTCCCTTATTTAACATTACACTTCTTTCTGACATCCCCTACACTACCTCTGCTGTCATTTCCTTTTCTCCGTATTATTTATAATCATCTCTGTAAAGAGCACCACATCATTATAATGAGATGGTTATAGTAAGATTTTATTTAAACATTTGCTTATTCTTCCTACTGGAATGAAGGCACCATGAGGACAGGGAATTCTGTTTGTTACATGTATCCATAATTTGTCCGCTGATGGATCCATGGTTAGAACAGAGTGACTGGGACATAGTAGGTGCTTTAGAAATATTCATTAAGTGAAAAAGTAAATCAGAGCAACATATACATTTAATGGGAAAAAATAAAGGTCAATCCCGGAAAACAAACTTAAAATAATTGAACGTCATCCCCCTATGGACTTGGCTTCATGGTAAGAAAAAGAGAGACATGGGCAAGCTCGTTTTCCTTGGAAGTCTTATATTATTGATATGGTTTTAGGTCTGTGTCTCCACCCAAACGTTATGTCAAATGTAATCCCCAGTGTTAGAGGTGGGGCCTGATGGGAGGTGACTGGGTAATGGGGGTGGCTTTCTCATGAATGGTTTAGCATCATTCCCTTGGTGCCATCCTTGGGATAGCGAGTGAGTTCTCATGAGATCTGGTTGTTTAAAAGTCTGTGGCACTGCCCGCCTTGCTCTCTTGCCTCTGATTTCACCATGTGAACTGCCTGCTCTGCTCCCACTCTGCCTTCTACCGTTAGTAAAAGCTCCCTGAAGCCTCCCCAGAAGCAGATAACCTCCATGCTTCCTGTACAGGCTACAGAACCATGAGCCAATTCAACCTCTTTTCTTATAAATTATCCAGTCGCAGGTATTTCCTTATGGAATGTGAGAATGGCCCAACACAACTATTGTTTGGCTTTTCAAACTATGTGCATACATTACTCTAATAAAAAGTAAAGTATTTTTTAAAAACATGATCACTGTTTCGCCCTCCACCCAAATCATATTTCATTCCAATACCGAAATGAAGTGACTATTGAATTATCTACTATTTTATATTATTAAGGCCTAGAAGTTATTCTCTTCCTCCCTTTCTGTCTCTAGTTTATTCCCAGGTCCCTAAGTTTCCAGCTTCCCTAAGTCCCAAAGCTCTCAAATCCTTTCACCTCTTTCCATCTCTGTCACTATTGCCCTAGTACCACCTTTCACCTGGTCACTGACAGTAGTTTTATGATTGGTCCACCTGCATCCATCCAGTCCCTCCAACCCATTTCACTGTGGCCAGACCAATACTTTCACCCACAATTCTGATCATATTACCCCACCTGATATGGTTTGGCTGTGTCCCCACTCAAATCTCATGTTGAATTGTAATCCTCAATGTTGGGGGAGGGACCTGGTGGGAGGTGATTGGATCATGGGGGTGGATTTCCCCTTTGCTGTTCTCATGATAGTGAATGAGTTCTCATGAGATCTGGTTGTTTGAAAGTGTGTAGCACTTCCCCCTTTGCTCTCTCTCTCTCTCCCGCCACCACGTGAAGACACGTTTGCTTCTCCTTCACCCTTCCACCAGGATTGTAAGTTTCCTGAAGCCTCCTCAGTCATGTTTCCTGTACAGCCTGTGGAACGTGAGTCAATCAAACCTCTTTTCCTTATAAATTATCAAGTCTCAGATGGTTCTTTATAGCAGTGTGGGAACTACCAAACCATTTTATGACCCCACCATGTGAAACCCAACTAAGGCATTCATCCCATGTCTCCAAGGCTGAAGATAAAACTCTTAACCTATGGACCTAGCTCCAAGCTCACCGTCCTCATACTTACCCTGTTTCTCTCCTCATAAGGCCTTTGGATATACTGTCCCCTGTGCCTAGAATGCGGTTTCTACCTCCTCTGACTATTTAACTTCGGTTAATCATTTAAATATCAGCTAAAATGTCATTAACTTCAATGTCCCTAATTTGGACTTTCATAGCAGTTTTGTGGGTATCCGTTTCTAGTAACATGTGCACAGGTACAATTTTACATTTGGGCTTAATGGATTAACATCTCCTTCAACTCCTCCTCCTCATCAGCACACACACACATGTAAGCTCCATAAAGGAAGAAATCATTTGTTTCATTTATCACTATATCCCCAGTGTCTAGAAGACAGGAGGAGCTCAGTACATACAGGCTGAAGAATTTGTTTAAAGCACTGTGCTTTACTACAGCAACAACCAGTACGTATTGCTTTGGTTCAGATAACATTTATTCTTCTGCCTCATCCCTACCCTAAAATTCTACAACTTGGAGATCACGTTTTTTCTTTGAAAGCCTGTTTCCCTCTCTCCTCTCTATATTGTCAATCCCATTTTTAGGTATAATTTCCGGAAATGGAAATTTACTGACAGAAAGTGTGCAAAAGATCATGTGTTGTATGAGGTTTCTATGCTGGCAAGCTAACACGGTACAAAACCCTCCTTCACACTTTGCCTTTTAGACATAATCATTGACGGTGTATTTCCAGCACTTCGCACATGATCTTTAAATACGTTACCTTCCTTTGCACTTCAATACATATTCAATTGGCTGAATTCCAGTGAACATCTGATAGAGCACTTTAGGCAAATCTAATGATTTTCATCTTGCCTCAACTCTATTAAGTTTTAACACCGATGCTTTGTACTGTAGATGTCTCTATTTTCTTCTCATTTTTACAAAATAAGGACAAAAAATGCAATAAAATTGCCAAATTATTATACATACAGCATTATTATACAGAAAAGATGATGATACAGGCTGGCTGACAGGGCCACCATGGGAATGCTCATCTAATTCACAAGATTCCAAATTTAGCCAAAGATGAGGGCATTAGGGGATTCTCAATGTGAACATCTAATGTTGAGCACCACTTGCTTATACTCCTTGTACAATTAGGTACCGCCTGATAATCCAATGTTAATGTCCTTTGTTGAGTAAAATAAATTTAAATTCATCCTTTCTTTTTCTTCCTGCCTATCCAGGATGACATGATCAACCAAATATTCATTAAAGTTCCTTCTAAGGAGTAAGACTAACAGATTTCTTCCTTTAAATAAGCTCCCCTTCAGACACAAGCTGCAATCATCATGGGGAGTCCTAAACATTTTATGTTTGCAATATGATGCAATTGAACAATTGAGAATCTTCCTTGTGTGCACTTTAAAAACACCCTATCCTCTGCCCTAAATCAGTCTCTGGCAATAGCTAGCTATTGGGGGACATATCCTTAAATGGGCTCCACTCCCCAGACCTTGGGCTATGCCACATCAGCAGGGAAGTCTGGGACCAGAATCTGAACCATCCCTCTTGCTGACGCAGTGTGTGCCACTGACTATCTCAATCTCATTGGAGTTACGCTCAATAGCTGTTTCCCAAGCATTCTGCCATTTCTGTGATTGATGTGGAATGTGTCATCCCTTAAAACCTTGAGCTTGGTAAGATTTTCTGCTTCCCTCAGATTTGTCACCAAAGCCCTGTGCATTCACTCCCAGGAGGTGAAGAAGCGGCATGCAACAAGTGAGGTCTACAGTTTATGCTTTTCAGTAGTAGCCACTCTGGCTGCTGTGAAATGGTATCTCATTGTAGGTTTGATTTGCATTTCTCTAATGATCAGCCATATTGAGCTTTTTTCATATGCATATTGACCGCATGCATGTCTTCTTTGGAAAAGTGTCTGTTCATGTCTTTTGACCACTTTTTAATGGGGTTGTTACTCACAGAAAAATTGTCCAGACACTCTCAAGGGTCACATTATCTTTAAGAGGCTATGTATGTCATAATCATCAATGAAATGCAAACAAAATACCATTTTATGTCTAAATTAATAGCTTCCTTCTCCAACTAGAATATTCAGGGGTGAATATTCAGAATATTCACGGGTGAATAAACACTCTCATACAGAGCTGATGATTTCTTTTCCCTGTTTGCCTCTTACCCAAACCATCCATTATATTTTTCACAATAGAAGTTTTTTCTCTTCCTAAAAAATACTCTATATTATAAACAATTCACTGACTTCAGAAAACTATTAAAAAAGAAACAAAAATTGTGCATGCCCCTTCTTCCCAGAAAAAAAAAGCACTTTGCCTTTGGAGTCACACAAACTTGGTCTCAAGTCAGTTGCTGGGTGGCCTCCTCTGAAAATGGAAATTATAACTGAAGCTACTCCATGATGAGAGATTTAGGATAATGCTGATATAAGGCACAGTATTCTGTAACTGCTAGCTGTGACTATTATTATTAACATTCTTCCATTCTTTTTCTATGTACGTATACATGCATGTCAATGGGCACTTTTTGTGTTTCCATAAGGTGGCTTTAGTGTCCTGAATAGTTATTTAGAAAATACTTTGATTTGATAAATAAATACAGTTGACTTTGAACAACTTGCGAATTCGTGGTGCCAACCCCTGAGCAGTTGAAAATTTGCATGTAACTTTTGACTCCCACAAAACTTAACTAATAACCTGCCGTTGACCAGAAGCCTTGCTGATAACATAAAAAGTCATTTAACACTACTTCATATGTTACGTATATTATGTACTACATTCTTACAATGAAGTAAGCTAGAGAAAAGAAAATGCTAAGAAAATCATAAGGAAGAGAAAATATATTTACTAGTTATTAAGTGGAAGTGGATCATCATAGAGGTCTTCATCCTCATTGTTTTTACTCTGAGTAGGCTTAGGAGAAGAAGGAGGAAGAGGAAGGGTTGGTCTTGCTGTCCCAGAGGTGGCAGAAGCAGAAGAAAACCCATGCATAAGTGGACTCATGCAGTTTAAACCCATGTTGTTCACAGGTCAATTGCATTCAACTTATTAAGATTGTAAATCTTTAAACCAAGTCTTCCTTAAGCTTTTGAGTTCAATGCACAAACTTTACTGTGCTATGCATAAGCACAGTTTGCCTGCTTTTTTATACATATTATGTCTGAACTCCTTGAGAGCCTTTGAAAGCAATCAGAACGGGAGAACATCTTTAAGTATATGCATTGTGGACCAATGTTTGTATTTCCCCAAAACTCATATGCTGAAGCCCTACACCTCAGGATGCTTGTATTTGAAGATGGATCTCTAAGGAAGTAGTTAAGGTTACATGAGGTCATAAGGGTGAGGCCCTGGTCCCATGGGATTGGTGACCTCATAAAAAGGGGAGAGACACTGGAGCTCTTTCTCACTCTGTGCACAGAGGAAAGGTCATGTACATCCTCAGTGGGAAGGCAGCTGTCTGCAAGCCATGAAGAGAGCCCTCATCAGAAACCAATTTGCTGACACCTTGATCATGGATTTCCAGCCTCCACAGCAGTTAAAAAATAAGTCTCTGTGATTGAAGCCTCCCAGTGTACAGTATTTAGTTATGGCAGATAGGTTATGTGCTCTACTCAAAATCAGGCAGCAGGTCAACAGCAAATAGACATAACAAAGTTTCTCATTTTTCAGAGGCGACTGAGTAAATTGGACCATCATATCCCATTTCATGTAGGCTGCACTTGAAAAGTAATAACAGGTCAAGGAAAGCAGCCGTCTTTGGTTTCTGCTCTGCAAATATTATCACCCTGTAAACTCACTGGTGACCTCCAGTGTGTGGAAGGTGCCACGTTACCACCTCCCAGCATCAAAGGCAGGGAGTAGGGCTGCCTAGACGAGCCAGGAGCAACAGAGGCTGCAGGCAAAGCTTTAGGCTTGTTTCTGAAAAAATCTATTTGTCAAATGTGTCCACTCAACTTGATTCCCAGGCAGCCCTGACATTTTTATGAAGGACATTCCAAGAACAAAAGAGACACTGTTCCTCACCACCCCCTCCAAGCAGTCTGAGGAAGGGGTTCTTAGGTTCCTAGAGAGGATCAAGGGGATGCCACTGTGGTCACGGCCACAGAGGTGGAACCTATGAGACCCTGCAGCCGCGGTCAGTCAGATGATGATAACCACCCCATCCCTCCCCACCTTATGCCCTCTTAGAGGGTGTGCTTATTTTCTACTCTCTTAGAGTGGAACACTTGGAGAGCAGTCTCTGCAGCTTAGCGCAGCAGCACCCAAATACAAAGGCTCTCTTCAAACCGCCTCTGAGCTGCAGAGCCCACACTCAGGCAGTCTATCCGTGCACTTCCAGCAGATGCTCAGTAAGTGACTGTAGTCTCCTCTGCTTGGATTTCCATAAAAGCTTCCCATAGGTGGAGCAACAAGGAGTGCGTGGAGAGCGGTCTGCACCCACACAGGCAATAAGGGGTATATTGTCCACAGAGGATATTAAAACAATAAAACTGGCCAAAAGTTGACTGCTTTTTGTTTCCATATGTGTCTGTGAGCAGAAAAATCACACACTTCTTTCTCTGCTCTCACACCACAACAATCAGCACAGACTTCTGTGATAAAATCTGTGGGGGTTCCTCTCCACCAGCATGCAAGCAATTGCAGCAGACACCAGCCAGTGTCCTCCAATTCAATTCTGATGCTGACTACCTGGAGACAGCATCAGATCCCACAGGTTGAGGGCTCAGTCCCATAAGACTGCCCCCAACTTCCCGTGCCAGTCATAAGCACCAGGTTGTTTTGCCTGCGCTTCTGAGGAACTGGTTTTATACACTGGAGTTCCCATAACCCCCTCCTTGGGTTTGCTTAATTTGCTAGTGTGGCTCGCAGAAACTCAGGAAACTTAACTTACACTTATGGGTTGATTATAAAGGATAGTGATGATGAGAAGTGTTAATTCCTCTGGGAAACCCTCCCTGAGCCCCTCCAGTGCCAAGAAGCACTTACCCACACCACCCGCTACATGCCTTCACAGTATCACTTACTGCAGGGTCCACCTGATCTACTCGCTGCCAGCAGAGTCCAATCCAATTAACAAGAGTGAGGTCTTGTATAAAAACAGCTACTTTTGACGAAGTGTGGTGGCTCACACCTATAATCCTAGCATTTTGGGATGCCAAGGCAGATGGATCACCTGAGGTCAGGAGTTTGAGACCAGCTTGGCCAACACGGTGAAACCCCATCTTTACCAAAAATACAAAAAAAAAAAAAATTAGCCAGGCAGTGGCACCTGTAATCCCAGCTACTCAGGAGGCTGAGGCAGGAGAATGACTTGAACCTAGGAGGCAGAGGTTGCAGTGAGCCAAGATTGTGCTATTGCACTCCAGCTGGGCAACAAGAGCTAAACTCTGTCTCAAAAAAAAAAAAGAAAAAGACAGTGACTTTTTATTCCATAGCTAGCTTAAGGGAAGAAGTACAGGCTTCTTGCCTTAAGGGCACCACTTTGCTTTTGGAAAGCAGGTACTTTTTAAAGGGGGCCTAGCATGAACGGTATGCAAGAGAGGAAGCTAGCAGGTGGGGGTACACGTATTGGTTTTGGTGCCTTATCTATCAGACAGCTGAGTTGGTGTCTTGGTGGGCAGAATGAGGTTGTAAAGGTAGCCAAAACTCTCCAGATGGGAGAGAGTTTCACAGCAGGAGGCTTTGGGTTGGAGATTGACTGTTGTCCCATGAGGAAGTCTCCTGGTGGGAGAGTTCCACTCCCAGTTTCTAAGCGCATAGTTACATGAAATTGCCCTGTAGGGAGCGTCTGCTGAAGGGGAGGTAGAGGTTAGAATTACATTTCCAAAGGGCAAAGTAGGAAGTGGGGAATAGGGGGAAATGGAGAAAAAAAAAATGAAAGAAAAAATAATTTAAAAAAAATCATTATCTTTTTTTTAGAAGATTGGGAGTACTCAGTTACACTTGCATTTATTAGCTTTCCCAGTATAGGCTCCAAGAAGGCTAAATTCCTAATCCCAATAGTTGAGCCCAAGACATTTGTTGGACTACGTTTTACTGGTTAACAGAGTTACCGTGCCTTAAGTCTGTCCTCATAACCAGCTCACTTTTTAGTCCCTGGCCCCTTGGGTCAGACCAGGCCCCTTTCCTTTCTGTCTATATGATTCTCACTCCATGAAATCAGCTGAGTAAGAGGGCTTAGAACCACTTTTGGATCTTGTTCTCTCTCTCTCCCTCCTGAAAGTCACCTCTAAAAGAGCTTGTAATAGATTTTGCCTCCAAGGTAGATGACAGTAAGGGACCCCAACTTTGGCCTGCAGTCTCACTTGTGGGTTTCAACTCAGTCTTTTACTGGAGAGCCCTGAATTGCAGGTAGCTGGCTCTTGCTTTGGATACTAATAAAGTGGTGCCTTGCTGCCCGCATTGGTCGTTACTCTCAGAACCCACTGGTTATAAGGCATGAACAGTAGGGAAGTATCTGGGCCCTCGTGTAAGCCCTACAATTCTGCCCCTAACCCCCAAGCCCCTGCCTCTACCACTTACCACCATTGTACTGCAGTCAGCTGTTTACTTGTATCTGCCATCTAGACGCAACCTTCTTAGAAGATTCAAGTTTCGCTCACCTTTAATTCTCCAGTGCTCACACATATAGGCTTAATATAAATGTCTATTTGAAAAAATAAGTGGGTACAAGACACGGCATAAGGTTCTTCTTCCACACCCTACTGGTTCCCAACTCAGCTGTCACCCCCCGCTCCTGCCTTTGTGCTCTCAGAACCCCAATTTTATTCAGGTTTCTGGAAGCCAACACTTCAAAGAAGACAGCTTGGCTGGGAATAGTGGCTCGTGCCTGTAATCTCAGCACTTTGGGAGGCCAAAGTGGGAGAACTGCTTGTGCTCAGGAGTTTGAGACCAACCTGGGAAACATAGCAAGACCCTGTCTCTACAAAAAAAAAAAAAAACAAAAATAAAAATGTATTAGCCAGACATGGTGGGTGTGCCTGTAGTCCCAGCTATTCAGGAGGCTGAGGTGAGAAGATCACTTGGGCCAGAGACATTAAGGCTACAGAGAGTCGTGATCACACCACTTCACTCCAGCCTGGGTGACAGAGCAAGACCCTGTCTCAAAAAAAAAAAAGAGGAAGTTGAAGAAGGAGAAGAAGAAGACAAGTCCCTCCCAGCCTAGAGGTAACTAAGTTAATCATGGTAATCCTAGCCTTTTGTCTATTCTGGTTGGGACAGCCCTGCCCTAACCAGAGCCTAAGGAAAGGCTCAGAGGAGACAGCTGGGGAAGTTTTCCTCATCCTTAGACTCAACCCTTCTGCGTTCACACACTGTTGTGTGAGGACATGATGCTTGGAACTGCTGCTGCCATCTGTGAGCATGAGGCAAAAAGCCAAGCAAGTCCTAAGAACAGACTCCTTCTAGCCCTTACATCATTGGCTGTGGCAGGTCCACTACAAAAATGCTCCACCTGTCCTGGCAATGGGACCTTGAAGTTCCTCCCATCAAGAAGCAGAGTCTATTTCCTCATTACCAAGTCAGTCAACAGCATTGCAGCGGAAGTGACTGCACCAACTCTAAATCTTGGAGAAAGGGGAGCCAGTCAATCACATCCTCCTCCACTTTCCTTCCAAATCCTCTCACCTGGCAGGAAAGCCACCTAGGGTTGTTGTATAAGAGGAGGAGGCACAGTGGGGACCAGCCTTGTTGGCAGAGAGCTTACCTTTCCTGAAAGTCGGTGCTGAAAGACAGAAAGTCACTGAGGACCCTGCTGACCCCCGCCTCGCACCCACGCCCCCACCCCACACACGCACATCCCAACCCACAAAACCCACCCATGGTAGGCTGGCCCTGAAAGAGGAAAGTGAATCCTGAGAAAGGAAGTGAATATCCTGCAGAAGTCTGCTAGCGTGTGTGGCTTCGTCTCAGTTGCAAGGCTGCTGAATAGGTAGGTAGGTAAAGGGAATGCGGAGAATTAGCATTTGGAACTCTTCCCTGGGTGCAGCGCCACTGCCTGCGTTGCCTGCAAGGCAAACCCCGCCTCCTCCCGCCGCCTCCCACTCCACCCAAAGCAGCCCAGGGACAGAGGTTGCAGGATTCTGACACAGGAAGTCTGCAGTCGCCGGGAGCCTCTCCAAGATACAGCCTGGGTGAAGGAAAAGGTTTGGACAAGGAGAGGAACAGTACAGAGAAACAAAAGTCCTCGGTTTGAATCGGGAGAGATTTGAGCCCGCAGCTGGTTGCAGGGTGGAGGATGGCGGCAGGGGCGGATGCCGTTACCTGGTTACCTGGTTCTGTTTCTCTTTCGCTGGCCACCTTGTTAAGCTCCCATTGGCCAGGTGTCTGGAGTGGGACTCACCACTGCAGAGGGCTCCAGCCCCACACAGCGGCCTCCCAGGAAGGACTCAGGTGGGCTTTCAGGTTGTCGGAGTGGGAGGCAAGGGGTGAAGGAAGCTTTGGTGGTGGATGTGAGAATCTGGGATGGGGGTGTGAGGCTGTAGCTGGGGGCAGCAGTGTTTGGGATGGGACTTTCCGAGCTCCTGCCGTGCACCGTGCACAGTGCTTTCTGCAGGACGGCATCGAAGGGGCTGGAGCTGGGGGCAGCATGTCTGTGTCCTCAGACCACTGTGGAGGATGTGGACTGTCCAGGTCCCAAACTGTCTATCCCTCAGTGCCAAGACCTGACTGTTAGGTGGGATGGAGCGCGGGAGGGAAACGCAACTGCACCTTTCAGAGAGAGGCCCTCTGAGAAGGAAGAGTGGCTGCAGGAGAAAGGATGTGGCTGAGAAGGGGAAGAAAGGGCCTGGCGAGCATCAGCACTAGGAGAAGCAACTGATTTCATCCGGAGAGAGTTTCAGGGGAGAGGCGGCTGCCCCTTCCCAAAAGAATTGGCGGGACTGGCCACAAGCCAAGTAGAGAACGGCTGCTGCTGACTGGGGGAGAAGCTGTGCAGCCTTGGGAGTTCAGTCAACCTCTCTGGGCCAAGGACAATATAATAATGCCTGCCTTACCGACCTTAGTGAATTTCTATGATGTTCCATGGTGAAAGAGAGTTGTAAAATGTGAAGTGCAATTAAATGTGGAGGTGCAGTATTGCTATCACCAGAGGTTCTTAGGCTGGAGGTGGGTACCCAACTATGGCTGTGCGGAAGAACCTCTAGAGACGTGGTTTTTTTTTTTTTTTTTTTTTTTTTTTTTACTCCTGAACTTGGAAACCACCCTAGATCAATTATTCACATTAGGGCAGGCAGTCAGCCGTTACCTGGTTCTGTTAAGCTCCCATTGGCCAGGTGTCTGGAAGGACAGGAAGTGGTATTTTTTAAAAAGTATCTGGTGATGCTGATATCCTGTGAAGGTTGAGACCCACTACCTAAGTACCTAAGACTTCCCCAAACTCCCTGAAGATGATCACTCAGAGCACATGTTAAAAAAAAAAAAAAAAAAAAAAAAAAAAAAAAAAAAACACATATTCTCAGGCTTCTCCCAGACCTACTGAATCAAAATTTCAAAGGGTCCTGGCAATCTCCATATTTAGCAAACAATAAGAGCAATGTGGACATGTTATGCCGGTGAAAAGTCTGTCGATTAGCTTCTTCTCTCCTGGATAATCATACCCAGCAATGCTTCTGGACAACACAGGCAAATCAGCTCCAAGAGGGGAAGCACCCTCCTCAGATAATAAGTACAGACATGCTGTGGGGGGGTGGGTTACAGTAGACGGCCAAATCCCCTCCGATTCCTGCTCCACCAGAGTGACCCTCTAATTATAAAATGACACATTTCCCAGCCAAAGTGCCTGAGAACCTTAAGATAAAAAGGAAACCATGAGTTATCTATAGCTAACAGCATCAATTACAAGTGCTTTATTGTTTCGTCAATAGAGTGTTCAGGCTTTCTTGCTTCACACCCCGCTGACTCTGTTCCATTCATAAAATTATACAAACACATGCATACCCATGCACATGCACTCACAAACACAGAGACCCCAAACTCGCCAAACACACAAATGGGAGGACGAAGAGCATGACAGGAGCCGGTGAACTCTTATCAGGCAACTGCGTTACTCCATTTAGCATTATCTGCAGTATTCCATGCTACATTAGCGATGTTCCCGAGTAACAGGACCCCAGGGATTCTTCATTTTAGCTCTTTCATCCCACAGAGGCAATACTAGCTTAGCAGATAAGAGCACGACTCTGGAGCCCAAATGCCTAGGTTGAAATGCCACCACCCCGCTTACTGGATGTGTGTGACTCTGAGCAAGCTACTTTTGTGAAAGGAAATAAAAATGGGACAACTGGAACAATTAAATGCTTTGGTACACATAAGCCCTGACGGACGTGCCTGGCATACAAGATGCTACATGAGTGTCTGCTGCTATCTGTTATTGTTGCTTCTATTGCTTTACTATAGGTGAGAAAGGTGATAACTAGGAAATTAATTGCTCACTTCGTTCACATCTCTTGACTCTTTTGGGACTATAGCCAAGGAAGGAGTCGTAAATGTGAACAAATGTCTACACTAGCAGTGTTCATTGTAGCACCATTCATAAGAAGTGACCTGAATGTCCAATAGGAAGTGGGTTACCAAAGTAATGCTGCGTCTATATGATGGCTATGTAGTAATTGGATGAGAAAACTAGAGACATAATATGAAGTTTTTCAAATGAAATACTGAATGATCTCTATAGATATACAGATACAGACACAGACAAAGTTAGTCTCGGGGGGGAAATACAACAGAGGTCCAACACCGAGTGTCTCTGGTTGTGGGGTTATGGGGTTTTAATTTTCTTCCTTATACTTTTCTAAATTGGAGTAATTTTCCGTAATGAGCAGATATTCCTTTTAGAGTCTGAAAATAAAGCGTTCAATTGAAGCAGCTTGCTCAAGGTCAAACAGCACATTAGGAGCCCACACAAGCTTCCTGTCCCTGTCCAGGGATTGTGAGGCTTCATGAGGCTGGGCTAAGAGCAGGAAGGGAAGCTGAGAGGGATGAGAATGATGAACACACACCAAAAAGCAGCAGGACCTTGGTAGCGCTGTGCAGGGCTAGGCCCTGGCTGGGAAGCTTCCCAGGGCAGAACTGCAAGGGCAGAGTTAGTCACTTTTTCAGGGACCTTTCTATCCCAGAGCCACTCTGTGGCACAGGAAGGTAACTCAGGCACTACATTCTGATGCCTGCCCTTGGGGCTTCTCACTGCTCTCTCCCGGAAATGGAAAAAGCCAGCTTTTACTTTGTCTAAGGATACCAGAGAGTAACATCAACCTTTCTTTCCTATGTCCTTTCTACAGATTCCTTCCACTAGTGTGGAGCCTGAGACCCAGGGAACACTGGTTCGCATCCCTCTTGGGCTGAGTTCCCCTGCTTCTCCTTAATATAGAAATGTCTTTTCATGCCCAACATTTTTCCAATCATAATGCCAAGGTGCTTGACACAGCCAAAACCAAGGAATGTTTATTTTGCAACACTAAAATAAAGTAGGATCTGAAATCACTCAATAACTAGGATAGACTTCATCTAAGAATCATAGGAAGAAAGGAGGGAGGGAAGAGAGAGAGAAAGAAAAGAAGGAAGGGAGGGAGGGAGGGAAGAAGGAAGGAAGGGAGAGAGGGAGGGAAGGAAGGGAGGAGAAAGGGAGGAGGGAAGGAAGGAGAGAAGGAGGGAAGGAAGGGAGAGAGGGAAGGGAGAAGGGAAGGGAGGAGGGAGGGAGGGAAGGGAGGAGAGAGAGAAGGAGGGAAGAAAATAGGTAGGGAAGGAAAGAGAGGGAGGAGGGAGGAAAGAGGAGGGGGAAGGAAGGAGGGAGGAAGGGATAGAGGGAGAAAGAAAGGAGAAAGATGTTCATCATGCTCGATACTAGATAAAAATTATTGTATCACTTTCAAAACTTTGCTACAACCTGCTCAGTATATTTTTAAACGTAAGTTCTGATCTTTGTAAAATAATAGACTGGAGCATATGAGCCCTGAAATTCAGTGATTCTATATAAAGTTGAAAATCTAGTAACTCCAACTCTCTTTTTCAAAGATCACTCCAGTGGCAAAAGCCAAGCAATAAAGTCTGCCAAGTTTTCAGGGAGCCAGCTGCACATCTGATGAGTACACTTAGGTATCAGCAGAATTTTCAAGCAGAAACCCAGCTAGCAAATCCAATGACCTCACTTTACAGTGAAGACTGATGGGAGAACAATACTAAGGGCCACCATTTGCTGAGTGCCAGGCAGGTGACACTCGTAGGGTCACACAGCAGGTTAGTGGCAGACCCAGAATTGGATGCAATCTTCACCACCCCACAGTCCATTTGTTCTGACTTTTAGTGGCTTTAATACCAGAAACTTTTCCTCATGGCTCAAGATGTACAGAAAAGAAATCGCTACAAAGGCAACAACAGGACAAGAGCAAATACATCCTTTCTGCATTTGCCTCTGAGCACAGAAGGGACACCACGGAAGAAAGAATTTCAGCCTGGACCAGTTGATGAGGAGCAGACAGCAAGCATCAGGCCTTTCTGGGATGAGCAGAGGAGGGTCAGAGTTAAGAGCCATCAGCAGCACCCATGCCTCCACCACCCCCTCAAAAAAAAACCTAGCAGAAAACAGCTTTCTGGGGGACTGAAATCCAAGCACCAGAGGAACCAGGTCCAACTGTGATGTGTCAACACCAAAAATACTTCAGGAGAAAGGACAAATGTCACACTTGAAAACAGTGTTTAGGAAGATGGAAAAGAATACTGAGAAAAACAACTCACTGCTGGTATTTGCATCTTTCTCAGACTGTGAGTAAGATTTCATAAATAGGGTAGTTAGAAAAGGTTATCGTGAATGTTTTCATCAAAAGGTTTGATTCAGTTAGAAAAGTGATTGTAAAAAGAAATGCATGTTACAATTTTTGGTTTGGTTAACGACGTGCATAGGAATTAGACTGTTACATCGTAAGGCAAGCCATGCAGATGTCCTCATTTGCCTGGAAGAGTGCATGAGATCTGTAGACATTTTCTAGCAAGATAGCTCTCAATCTAACAAATAAGACCAACTCTTACTGTTACTTTCTCAAAGACTTCTATTTAAGAAGACTTATAAGGACTACAGGGAAGAGGATATCTTTTATCACATTATTTAGAGGCTTATCAAAACACCATTTCTGGTTCTGCACAACTCAAGAGGGGTATGAAGAACTTTAAGAAGGTTGACCAGAAGCCACAAAATGATCCATCTGAACAAAAACCTTTAATGGCTGAGGCTCCATTACTCAAATCCATTGCAACGAGCTTCAGATCTCTCTTTGAGTTTTTCAAAATGTATTTGTTGGATGAGTTTTGGGGGTATGTGAGCAGATATCACTATAAAAGGGGGATGGAGATTCTGTGGTAAAAATAATTTGAAAAACACTGGGTTAAAGAAGTGAAATAGGTTTACGTGGTGCAGGACTTCTCAGAGCCTTTCATGTTCATAAGGCATTGTGCATCTCCAAGAGGCAGCATTTTGGAAACATAGAGCCTGTGGATTGTTTCTCCATGGAAAGTTGTGCAGGACTGATGTTCTGCAGATCACATCCGAGGAACTCTGGCGTGAGTTATTCTAGGTAATACGGTCACTTGAGTATCCATTGCAGCAGAAGATAAAACAGGAGGAAGGACGCTGAAAGTACAGCAGGAGATGTGTAACTGAGAGATAAGGAGAACATCATGACAAAGCGTGTGCAAACACACGTAACTTGAAGGAGTCTGTATTATGGATTCTCCTTCTCTGGGCATTTTTCAGAATAGGCCTGCAATAATCTGGAAATGTTTCTAATGCACAGCAAGGCAGTGAGTTCCATGACTTTCAGAATTCTCTTCCTCCTCGATTATTCCATGTCATTTGTCTTTATTTCCTATTTATAGTGAGTTCAGCTGACTGGCTTGCAAATTAAATAGATTCCTGAAATGTTGAAGGTAAAGCAAATACAATCTCTGTAAGCTGAGTCTGTTTTCCACTGATTTGTATTATAATTGCAAGGAAAGGCACTGACCTCACACATGAGGAGGAAGCATCCTACCCGCACCCTTGTGCATTCCTTCCCAGTTCATTCTCCCGCTTACGGGAGCCCACAGGTCAGCCAAGGGAAGAGCTGAGCCACTGGTCCTTCCACACTCAGTCATTCAACCTCTCTGTGAATTCGCAAGTTTTCTGGAAGTTCTTGCTGATCTCAGGGATTCTCAATGGGTAAGTCACCTCATTGCTTATGTTCTTTCTTTAGGAATTTTAGAAAATCCCTGGATATTCTCTTCTGCTGGCTTTTTTAGCAAAGAAACAGTTTCACTCTAAGAGGGTAGTAAGCTCCTTTACATGCGTCACCTCTGTTATGACCAAGTGATTGATAGTTGAATAGCTGAATCATGGTCACAGTTGGATCAGAAAGTCCAAATCCACAAAACAAGAAACTATTACATAGATAGACATATTTCCCAAAAGACTGATTTATGAGAGCTTTGAGTGGTTTTAACTGTACCTAACGTTTGGACAAGAGGCCTTGCCTATGCGGGAGTAGTCTGTCAAAGTGGGCAAATAAGAAAGAGACCATGAAATGGTAACTAACTTTTACTGAATGCTTGCCACATACCAGGCCTGTTAGCATTACCTGCTTTAATTCCACTGATTCGCTGGCCACCATGAGGGATGTCTATTAATGGCCCAGTTTTACAGAGGAGAAAACCAAGGCTCAGAGAGGTTCTGAACTCTTCCCTGGGTCACACAGGTACACACCAGTGGGGAACGGCGCTGGGAGCTGCCTCCCTCAGGGTGGACAGATATCACCCTCTGCCTGCAGTGTTCACAGATAGACCAAGAGGCTCAGAACTGTGTCCTCAGTCTCCTGTCCTGCCTCACCTGACATAGCTACAGGTGTGGGAAACGCAGTGCTGCCCACCTGCAAATGTATCGCTTACTGCGTGCAGTAAGAAAAAGAGATCATGATAGAGTTTCTTGGAATTCTCCCTTTTTTATTTTTATATATTTTTTTGAGACAGAATCTCGCTCTGTCACCCAGGCTGGAGTGCTGGAGTGCAGTAGTGCAATCTCGGCTCACTGCAGCCTCCACCTCCTGGGTTCAAGCAATTATGCCTATGTCTCCTGAGTGGGGATTACAGGAGCCCGCCACCACACCTGGCTAATTTTTGTATTTTTAGTAGAGACGAGGTTTCACCATGTTGGCCAGGCTCATCTCGAACTCCTGATGTCAAGTGGTCCTCCCGCTTCGGGCTCCCGGTGCTGGGATTATAGGCGTGAGCCACCACACGCAGCCAGAGTTCCCACTTTTGAATATACATTTTGAAAAATATCTCCTAGTTCCTCAGTTGCTTTTTTCCTTTCAAGTCTGATCAGTAATCCTCATCATTTCCAATGCCACAGCATTCTCTTCCTTCCGCTGGAGGAAGGAATTATGATTGCATGAAGTACACTATAAGCTAGTTTAAATTCATTTTTTATTGACTACATGCTCTCTTTTAACTATATTGTGTAATTTTTTAAATGTGAAAGGGCCCACTCCTCTTAAAAAGTGCCTCTGGGCCGGGCGCGGTGGCTCAAGCCTGTAATCCCAGCACTTTGGGAGGCCGAGGCGGGTGGATCACGAGGTTAAGAGATCAAGACCATCCTGGTCAACATGGTGAAACCCCGTCTCTACTACTACAAAAAATTAGCTGGGCATGGTGGCGCGTGCCTGTAATCCCAGCTACTCAGGAGGCTGAGGCAGAAGAATTGCCTGAACCCAGGAGTCGGAGGTTGCGGTGAGCCAAGATCGCGCCATTGCACTCCAGCCCGGGTAACGAGCGAAACTCCGTCTCAAAAAAAAAAAAAGTGCCTCTGATGGGAAAATAATTGTATCATACATACACAAAACAACAACTTTTTGGAATTATATCTGTTGGAAAAAATGAGGCTGCAGGCATTCAAAAGTAAGGCTCTTGATGGATTTTATTTAATCCTAACCTGATTGAACATTTTCTGCCCTCTTGGAAAGGGCAAATACAAAGCTTAAAAAAAGGAAAGCCTTGGCCAGGCACGGTGGTTCACGCCTGTAATCCCAGAACTTTGGGAGGCCGAGGCAGGTAGATCATGAGGTCAAGAGATCAAGACCATCCTGGCCAACATGATGAAACCCTGACTCTACTAAAAATACAAACATTAGCGGGGTGTGGTGGCATTTCTTATCTCCCTCCCAAGGAAATAATGTTGGACATGGCTCCAAATCTATGGCCATTTAGCTTTTGGCCAATAAACTTCAAAGACAGGAGATTCCACCCGAGAGCTGAAACCAACTGGGAATAACCCAGGAGAGGCAAGATCGAATCCGAGGATAACCATGGGCCTCATGACATTGCAGAAGCAACCACACAGATGCATAGCCCGTGGCTGGGTGGGCAGTCATTATCAGGAAAGCCACATGATGCCACCTGCGAACCCCCGCACTGACGCCCACTCAGTTCTAGCCAGCAGGAGTGGAGTGGTGCTCCAAAGTCTGACATCACAGAAAAAGAAGGCGGTTCTCTAATTGGACACATCTCTGAACGCAGAAGTCTGCCTGGTTTCTCATTTTCATCGTTCCAGATGGGAGCTCTGAATTGCATCACACCTTCCCCTACCTGCTTAACTGGACACAGAACACAGCATGCTCTCGTTACTCTCCAGTGCCTTCTGCTCTCTGCAGCCTCACAATTTCGTCTCTCGAGGGTAGCTGGAACTGGCTCCTCCCGGCAAGCAGCCTTCATTTCTGCTCTCATTTCTGTTTCTTCCAGCAAACACACATACTCCCATCTCCATCTGACCTGCTACTTCTAAGTCAGATAGTCGACTCTGAGTCACTTAGACAAAATCCCATAGGAAGGCTCTGAGTATGCCCGAAAGCACCAGTGTCCCCGGGGATTACCAGTGACATAAGCCAGGTATCGTTTTCCCCAAACATGATGCTCTTTCTGTCTTTCCTTTTCTAAGCTTTGGTAGAAATGTACATAGAGAGAAATATCTCCCACCTACAAGAAAACATGGCTGGTGGCACAATTAAAACTAACAGCTGGGATGGGCACGGTGGCTCACGCCTGTAATCCCAGCACTTTGGGAGGCCGAGGCAGGCAGATCCCTTGAGGTCAAGAGTTTGAGACCAGCTGGCCAAGACGATGAAATCTCATCTCTACTAAAAACACAAAAAAATTAGTCATGCATGGTGGTGGGCACCTGTTACCCCAGCTACTCAGGAGGCTGAGGCAGGAGAATAACTTGAACCTGGGAGGCAGAGGTTGTGGTGAGCTGAGACTATGCCATTGCACTCCAGCCTGAGTGACAAGAGTGAAACTCCATCAAAAAAAAAAAAAATGACAGATGACCCAGCCTCAGAGGCAGGGACTAAGAAGTGCTGGGCACTGGGCAAAGAGGGCCCATGTCCTTCTGCAGGGAGCCACTATGCCTCAGCTTTTGCTGATGGTGGGTGGAAACCAAATATGCAGGATCAACAAGCTCACACCTTTACTTTTAAGAGAAACAAAAAATTCAGGTCTGTGTGTGAAATCTTCCAATATTTCTTAATGTTGTGTCCCATGTGGTTCACAAGCCACGTGTGACAACTGAATACCTCTTATAAGGAGAAACCTGCCCAGTTTTAGGTGCTCTGTGATTGCAATCTGGAATTGCTGGAGCCACGTAAAACCATAAACCAGGAGACTGCAGACGCAGAAAAAAGAAAAACAAAACGCACACACACTTCCAAGTGAGTAGAAGGTCTGGTTGGGGAGGGTGTGCCTGGGCGCCTGTGCGCGCACACATGTGTGCTCTCCTGGGTGAACGCGATCCTTCCCCTGAAGCACAGAAAGCAGTCTCTGCAGGGAACACAGCTATTTTCCCCACCATACCAGACCTTTTTTCTCTTTCCAGCAATGCCAAATTGCCTTAAAGCAGCCGAGAAGTGCCTGACTGATTTATGGCTCAACTACCAAGGCTTCTGGAAATGTTCTTCCTCCTGACCCTGGTCCTGTGATTTGTAAAAGAGCTCTGTTACTGACAGTAACTCCTCTTTCTCTAGCAGGAAAACAAAGTGCAGGGAAGACTCTCGAAGCTGCTTTCTGCCTCCCAAGGCATCAGAAGTCAGCGCTCCTGGGTAAGATACTAACCCTCTGCATCCCTTCCTTCTTCTATAAAATACAGAAGACTCAGATAACCCCTTGCTTTCCAGATTTCCAATCTATGACAGTTTCCTTCTGTCCATTCACTCAATTTAACAGAAAAAATAAAGGCTTAAGAGGTTAAGGAATCCCTTGATCAGTGAGATTGGAAGCCCATGGCTTGGCTGTTAAGGCCAGAGCCTGTACGTGAGCTCCTCTTTGTCCAGTGCTAAATACCTGTGGCCTGCACTAGTCCTCTGTCATTAGTCCTTCCTTAAAAATCCAGAAGCGGGTCATCTGATTCTGGGCATCTCTAGCTAGGCCCACTGCCTCTGTGCTCTGGAAACTCAGGGAAGGGAGAGGCAAAATTTAAATTCACTTAATTCCATTGTCTATGGGCAGCTCTGCTAAGGAGTTTGATTGGATTGAAAATGAATAGTTATTTTTAAGTGTGTGTGTGTGTGTGTGTGTGTGTGTGTGTGTGTGTGTAGTGTGTTTAGATAATCCTTACAGTTCCATTTCCCTTGGAAAAATATGCTAGAGTTGGAGTCAGGAAACTTGGGTCCCAGGCAAAGCTCTGCCCCTGCGTGATCTTGGGCAAATTATTTCACTTCCCTGCATTAGTATCCTCCTTCATAAAGAGGCATTCACTGCCCCCTCCATCTGTGACCCTCAACACCACCCTCTGCAATGCTCTAGGGTTTGAGGGATGTGTTAAGTGAGAATTCTCATTCTAGTTTGGCTGGAAACAAACTTTGTTAAAATATATACATATTACCAGTGTAACTATCCTATTCTTTCAAGATATATTCAGATTATATTTCTGTATATTAAATCACATCGTAAGTGCAATTATTTAAAGAAATTCTGCTGTGAATCCTCTAGGCAAAGAGCCTTCTGGTAAAAATAGCTAGCTATCCTGAGTCTGTTTTTTATGTCATATTTCATTTGAATGTTTGTTTCAGAGAACAAAACTGCAGTCAGCAGGGCCCTACCTTTCTCTGACAGGCAGATAGTTTTGGCCCCACTCTCAGGTGGGTATTTGGTGTCTCTAAGGGCTCCTCTGCTGATTGGCAGAGGGAAGAGCCACGCTTTGCTGAGAGTTTATTTCCTGCTAAAGCCTTTAACTGGCTGCCTGTTCTGAGCCTCACAGCAGCTGTGTAAGGCAAATGATGTTAGCTTCCTTATTTTGCAGATGACGAAACTGAAGCTTGGAGAGGTTAAATGAGGTACAGCTAATAAACATGATTCAGACCAATTCTCCAACTCCAAAGGCAAATAAGTCAGTACGCTCAGAATCCTCAAACATGAGGGCAGCCATGTCACCTTGCCCTGGGATGGGACCTTTGTAAGAAGCCGTAGTGGCTATGGCAGTGAGCTGAGGCTGAAGACGGCAATCTGGCCCACGCCAAGACCCCTAACAAGAGGCGTCATAAATGCTCTTTAGGTGGAATGGAGGCAAAGGGAGACTCACAGGGGAAGGGGAGCTGGCTTCCTCCAACTCCAGGGCCTCCTGTCTCCTCCAGCTTAAAAGAGGGCAGGAAAGCGAAACACACCCACAGGAGGTTAAAGGGTACCCCCACCTGCAAAGGGGGATCTGAAGGTGACTAGGGAACAGAGTGGATGCTGAGGATGAGGACCAGGGCAGTGGAAGTTTGAAAGCCACTGGAACAGTACAGGAAAACTCTGGGTCAGGGTCTGGCTCATGGCTTCTGTCCCTCCTGCTAACTATAAGACCCTGCATTCGTCCCAAGGAAGAAGGCATGAGCAGGTGTGTGAGGAAAACTAGTGAGTGTCAACCACTGAAAGTTAAAATGGGAGAGAGAGATCAGTGACGGCGGTAAGGAAGGGCTCCATAGAAAGATATTCCATATATACACGCTACACACATATCTAATATATAGCACCATATATGTGTGTGCATACATGTGGATGTATGTATAAGCATGTATATGTGTGTATGTGTGTGCCTATGCATACATGTGTGTATATGTGTGTTTGTGTGTGCATATATGTGTGTATGTGTGCGTATGTATATAGATGTCTCTGTGTGTGTATATGTGTGTATGTGTATTTGTGTATCTGTGTATGTGTGTATATATATGTATGTATATGCATGTGTGTGTGTGTGCTTTCAGAGACCCATAGGGGGCAAAAGCGCAAGATACCTACTGCTGTTCCATCAGAGACAAGCTAGCACATAAACAGAAGCCTATATATACATTTAGGAGCTATGGCTTCATTCTCTCTTCTTGCCCAATAACAATTAGACCCTCACTGCATTCCATTCTCTTCCACCTCCCCTGAAGAGGATGAACCACACATAACTGTGTGCCCTTAAACATATCACAACTCCTCTGAGCTTCAATTTTCTTATCTGCCAAAGAAAAACCAAAGTCTAGCCTACCTAACTCAGTTCATTGCTGTAGGATGATAATAACAGCTGACATTATACATTTAAACACTCTACATATATTAATTCATTTAATCCTCAAAATAGCTCTATGAGATTGGTACTATTATTACCCCCCATTTGACAGAGACAGAAACTGAGGCACAGAACACTTTCATAACTTGCCCAATGTCACCCATCAAAGGAGGGATTTGAACCGCGACGATCTGGCTCCAGCAACTGGGCTCTTAACCCCTTTGTTAAATAGCAAGATGTCTGAAAGCACTGAACGTGTTTGAAAATGCTGTGTAAATGAATGGTGCTATTCTTATTCTTGCTAGGACTACTCCCACTGGGAAGGATGCAATGCCGGGTCAGGATTCGCTGGGTGAGGATAAATCCTGCAGCCTCAGATCTGCAGCTCCGCTACCAGGTACCACGCTTCCAGTGGCACGTCCTCCACGCCCCTCCCAACTGCAGGACTGTCTTCCTATGTTCTTTTTCAAAGCAGTGTCTCTGCTGCCAAGAGCAGGTTTGTCTGTCTCCTGGAGACAGCGGTTGTCAAGCCCTGAGAGAACAGCAAGCATGTCAAAAATAGCAGCGCCAGCAGACTGCGTGGCTGCAATTTCCTTTTGAAATGTCGGCTTTGCTCTCACCAAAGAGCCAGGGTCTGTCTGCGTTCCTTGCAGCCTGCAGCAGAAGCTGCTTAAGATTCCAAAATGTTTTCTAGGAGGAGGCAAAGTGTATCTGCTGAGTCTCGTGACCGAGGAATGAGGAATTCTCTTTAGGGTAACAATGATGAGATTGGAGTTGGGTTAAAAAAAATTTTTTTTTAATAAACCCCAGCAGGGTTAGGCCCCAAACAGGTCCAGTGATAGCCAAGGTTAGATCAGTGTGAATGACGCTTTCTGTAGGGCAGGAACCTTTCCTCTTTTGTTCTGAAAACTAGGAAGTCACTCTCCTGTTGTTACTGTGTGTCTCAAACACCACAGCCCCTTTGACAACTTTTCAAAGGCGGTGGTTGATAGGTTTCCACTCCCCCTTTAAAGTACCAGGTGAAGCCAGGGGGTGCGGACCAAGAAGACCAAGAGGCAGGGTGAAATACTCTCTCAAGCTCAGAGCAAAGGGATGTGAAAAACATGACAAACCCCAAAGAGACCTCAAGCCCAGAACAGAAAAGTGGTTCATCAGGAGACCTGGCAAGATGAGACGCTAAGAGCCCATCTGTCTTTCTTCCCCACGGCCGGTGTCTGGGAAGATCCCTCTCCCGGCCAATTGCCAAGCTCCAGACCTTATTCTGCCATGAGCTAGCTATGCAACCCAAGGCAAAATATGAAGTGGGATGGAGAGAGGAACTTCTACCACCTAGTAAACGGATTTCTTTTCCTCCCCTAAGTGACCGTGACAAGGAAGATTGCAGCACACTTTCCTTCCCACTTCCTTCCCACGGCAATAACATGCGGTCAAAACCCATGTGAGCCAGGATGGCAGCTCCAGCCAGATTGTCCTGGGAGGACCACGCTCTCTGGGAATCTATCTTGGAATGTATGTCGAGTTGCAGGCAGACAGAATGCCGCACGCAGGGGCTCAGCCAGCGGACAGGAGGAATGATAAGCTGCAGAATTAGCTGGTGCATCTGAAGAAAGCACCAAGGGGAGGAAAGGGAGGGATCCGGTGGGCACAAGGTGAACATGGCCAAGAGGAGAACAGAGTCTGGGAGAGAATCATTGAAAGGCTCAGTAAGACAAACGCAGGCTGTTACCTCCCACTTCCTTTGTTTACCCAAAGCACCAAAGACTGCTGGGACCTCCTCATAGGGCAGTTAAGCATCAGTGATGACTGTAGGGGGAGTGTGGGGAGGGGGCCAGGAAAAATAAAACCTTTATGTACCCTCAAAACAGTAAAATTCAAAAATAAAATAATAACCATAGTAGATAAATAAATAAAACCTTGGCCCCTGTGCTATCTCTTAAGGAATTCTGAGTTTATAAGTGCAGGGATTTCGTGGGATTTTTGGTTTATGGGAACTTTTCTTGGAGTTTTGTTTTGTTTTGTTTTGTTTTTGCCAACAAAATGTAAGTTCCTTGGGCAAGCTAAAGACCATATAATGAATAATGAATAATGTTCAACATATATATTACAGTTCAATGCATGCTAATTAGGCCCTGCACTTACCAAAAAAAAAAAATGGCATGACATATCTTTAGAGGAAAAAAATGAAAAAAGCATGTAAACCTCATAACAATTTGATGTCAAAATGAAGCACACATGCACACACACACACACACACACACACACACACTGGTTCATGGTATTGTGCATGAATAGCAAGGATCAGCTGCATGTGAGCTCGAAAGTATCCCCATGTGGCAGAAGAAAAAAACTGTCATTCTATTCTAGATATTGTCTGGTCCATTTTTAGACATGCTAAACTTCTAGATTTATAAAACCAACCCATTCTCCTAGCCCAGATAGAAAACTCCCAGATTATTAGATTCATTGCTTTCTTTTTTTTTCCCCACAATTCAATGATTTGGGGATTCAATTTTTAGAGTTGTATGATTATTATCAGAATCCTGTTTAGAGCATTTCTATTACCCCCCAAAAGTTACCTGGGGCCAACAGTAATAGCACAACCTTCAACCCCCTAGGGGCCCCTCAGGCGGTCCCGATGTCCTGCTGCAGGTGGGAGCTAGCCCATGCTCTAAGACATCTAGCAAGGGGTCCATCAATTCTCTCTGGGGACTGGCTGGTGAATCGTAATCCCCCTGTCAAGGAGTGTTCCCTGCACCTTGCACCGCTGAGATTTATGTCCTTTCCTTTTGTTCTGCCTTCAGTACCTGAGAGAGACAGCCAGATACTAGCAAAACCTTCAAGTGAATTAAGGTCAGTTCTAAGGCCATCTTTGAGCTAAGGCTTTTTCAGGCTAACTCCCACCTTATGCCTGCCTCCTAAGCCCTCTTTTCTCTGTTTATTTGACTATTTATACTGTTCCTCTGTCTTTGACCTCTCTGCCAGTCTTCTGAGGTTGGGGACCCTGAGTGGTCCAGGGCTACTCAGCAGAGGATTCATCTGAGACTTCTCAGGGTCATTCTCTCCCTCCCAGCCTGCCTTCTCTCATTTATCCTTGCAGGTTCAGGACATTTCTGAGAGACATTTTTCTAAGCCCACGGCAGTCTCATCTTGCTTGGCAGGTGTAGGACTTGCCCCCGAGAGGTGAGCATGGCAGGAAAGAATGGCAGTGAGAAGTCAGGTAAAAGCAGAATCCTCCTGCTGTAGACAGACCTTAGCGAGCACGGCTGTCCTAGAGTTCAACGTGCAACCTTGACGCTAACCCTCTAGGTGCTCCCAGCCACTAACAAGGTGGAGAGAGGGAGAAAGATAGGCAGGAAGACACACACAGAAGGAAGAAGAGAGTAAAACAAAGGGGGTAAACCAGAAGGAAGAAAACTAGAGAAGGGGGGGAAAAGGCAGAGACAGTAAGAATGAAAAGAAGGTAAGGGGAAAATGCACAGATAAAGAGACGATTTTTTAAAGAGGCCAGCAGCATCGAGGGGACAGAAACAGAGAAAAAGGAAACTGAAGCTGATGGAGTCAAAGAAAAATACACAGAAAAATTGAGGTAGCCCCTGAGGGAAGGGGAATGAAAAACCTGCATCTCTCCAGATGCGCACTCCCCCACCTTCTCTCTCTCCCCATCCCATTCTAATTTTGCCTGCGGGACTGAGCCAAAAATGAAATTCCCCTCCAGTAGAACCTACCTCACCTGCAAAGGCAGCCAGCTGTCCCTCCTCGCTTCTTGGGGACGAATATCCCGTGTCTCAGGCTGAGGCTGGCAGTTCCAGGAAGTCCTCTGGAAGCTCTTGTCGGCTTGAGTCAAGTGTGGCAGTGGCTTGGACCCTTCCTTTCCTGGTGTCTGTGAATCAGCACCCCAGCTGTCCAGGCAACACAGAGTGCATATTGTCCTGGTGCTCAGGGTACAAAATCCAAATAAAGAGGCTCAGGGTCAGAGAAGGATCACTTGACAAAATTCTTCCCAGAAACTAGGTCGAGCTACACAGCCTTTCAGTTTTTCTTTGATGTCTTAAGAAGAAAGATCTTTGAGATTCCTCCCAGGAGCTAGATAGACTGCTCCCGGGGAGGAAGAAATTGCAATTCTTCATCTCTCTTGGAGGTGGGAAGAGCCTGTCTGTGCGGAGACGGGAACTCCATGATACCTAAGACTGTTATCACTCCTGGTGTGGCCCAGCCTGGCTGCCACTCCAAGGATAAGTTGTCCCCTCTAAGGGCTTCCCTCGGCAGCTCGAAAAAATTAATATTGACGTTGGTTTAACTGGGCAGTTGCTTAACATTCAAATTTCTGAAGAATCAGGAGTAAGATGAGGCAGCTTCAATGACTGGGTGAGGAAACTAGGAAGGAAGGTCCAGACAGGAAGCTTTGGGGCCCTGCTTCCTCCTCATTTTCCAAAAGTCCCACATCCCTGTCCTGGCACTCCCAGCCCCTAAACCACTATGTGGGAGGTGCTCCCATTTGAGAAGCTGGGAAGATGTAGTCCCCTGGTCTCCCTGGATGCCCAAAGCAGAAGATAGAGAGAACAGTCTGGAAGGTTGCTACGGCAACCAGAGTCCCTGGTGAGCCGGGCTCTCCACAAACCCTTTCAGGCATGCTCTGACTTGAAAAGGAAATGTTTTCTCAGGGATGGTGATGAGGGTGATTACATACACATATACAGAGATACATGCATATATGTCCCAACTTTTACCCTCGACTAGGAGCTTCCCTTCTGCCTCTGGAATGGGCTCTTCTCTTCTTTCCCCAGACAGCCAGCAGTAATGAGACAGGTTTGGAAAACTAGCACTTTCTGACCTCAGAGCAGGTTTTTGCATCATAAACACCTGTGTCTTCTACTGTATTTCAGGCATGGAGAAGCCAAGCGCCCAGTCAAGCTGACCTCCAGCCATGGAAGGATTCCCCTGAACACATCTAAAGAGAGCCCTCCTTTCTAAAGGGTAAGAAGAAAGGCTGAGGAGCTCAGTCCAAGAGGCCAAGGAGGGATTTAGGGAGCCAATGCTCTGTAATGGCCTATTCTTAGGCTTGGGATCCAAGGCAGAAACTCAAGAGGAAGGCCTTGCCTTTGGGGTACAGGGAGAACTGACAATCAAATCCGTGACTAAGATTCACACATTTGCATAGCAATGTCCCCAGCTTCCCAAACATGCCCCGTGAGGTAGGGAGGGGAAGACAGTAATGTTCCCATTTAATGGGTGGGTAAACTGAGGCACAAAGAGGGACTGTGGACCCAAGTTACCCTGTAAAGCTGGGGCAAGATCGAGATTTAGATCTGGCACTCACAGAAGCCACACTGCCTCTCAAGCAAAGCCTCATAAGGCTGTCCTCTTGTAAGTTGCTCTTTGAGAAAATAATTTTTAAAAAAAAATTATCATCAGAGTCTGAAAGCATAGATATAAAATTAAAAGCATGTTAACAGTCCTTTCAGCTTCAGAACTGCACCCAAAAGATCTCAGAACAGTACATCACAGTTTATCAAAGGCAAAAAACAAATGGCAATGTTATTGAGAGAGAAAAGAGGGGAGGTGGGCAGGTGGACAGATGGCAGTGGTCTCACAATGAGAGAAAATGGCTTAGATCAAGTGGGAATGCCACCACGTCACCTTACCAGTGAGAGCAGGTCAAATGCAGCTCCAAGGGGCAGAGCAGGCAAGTGTTTGCTTGACTCAGCAAAAAAGCCTTTTAGAGTGAGGCTGTTGGCAAAGGAGTAATGCTTGTTCCTTATTCTAAACCACATATTTCATGCCCATAAAATGGGAAGAAACCCATGCTGCTATCCGATGTCTGGGGCTTTAAGCTGGAGTTTGCTTGAGGAAGCCTTCAACAGAAATCCTAAATCAAATTCCCAGGAAGCAAGGTACAGGGCTAGAGAAAACTTGGGGGAAATGAGGGAAAAAAGGCTGCCATCTGCAACAGGATTCCTCTGCCCTTTTGAGAAAACAGTATCTGCTTAAGTGGCACCTTGCTTTAGATTGTGGTCAAGCCAGTTGCTTGACTCTATTCAGACCCTCCTCCTGACTCTGCTTCCCTTTCTCCAGTTATTCTGCTCAGGAAGGCACTTGCACAAAAAGAGTATGTGGCTCTGAGAAGGAACCTTCCTGGAAGCTGGAGAGTCAGGGGATCAGAGTGGAGAGGACCCAAAGTTGACCAAACACCAGTGCCTCTTGTGCTGGGGCACACCTTGGAAAATCCATTGGCCCCTTTGGTCCTGGACTAACCCCTGTGTCCTCCAAGTGGTAAAATTTAATTGTATTTTCTCTAATTCCATCCAAGTTTAGAAATGAAAAACCTATTTTGAGGCTGTGCAAATAAAGACTCTACCAAGGGTCATCTGCAGGATGCCCAGCGGGTGTTACAGAGCACTGGGATAACAGCAAGGTGAGTACTGCTTCTGTCCTCCAGCTTCTTCCAGTTACCAAGTGGTCTAAAGCTAGGAAACGCGCATGACCCAAAGCAAAGGACACTAAGGAGAGAACAAAGACTCGGATATGGCTGGCTTCCATCCTATTGACATTGCTGTTCCTAGAGATATTACAAGTCCCAGACATGAAAAATCAGTCTTGAGGGAAGGTCAGACCTGAATGTATATCTCATCCATGTGACAGAAGATGGGCATGATTGGGTGGCACCGCTGGAATTTCAAAAATGTCACTTAGATGGATTAACCTTGAGTGCTGCAGGGATTAAGCAACAAGGTTGATAGTCCAGGTATTTGGTCCTGGATGCCAGGTAGTGGATGTAGGGGAGACAGTCAAGAAGTCAACTGAAGCTAGAGTGAGTAGTGAAAATAAGAAGGAAGCCTAAGACACTGTTAGCTCAGTGCTCCCCTCCTGCAGGCCCTGCCCGCATGGGTCAGACCTCTGTGAGCATTCTTTTCTCTGCATAGGCCCGGTGTGGAGTAGGAAGGTAGCTGGGTCTCCGTTCCCGGTTAGCCTCGGGGAAGTCAGTCTTGCCAAGTCCGTTGTCAGTTGCCTTCATGTCCGGCGCAGGCTGCCCACAAGTGACGTGGGTATACTGGCCTTGCTCCTCCTGCTCCGTCTCCCGGTGGTAGAAGTAGTTGAAGTTGGAGACGATGACGGGCACAGGCAGGGCGATGGTGAGGACCCCAGCGATGGCACACAGAGAGCCCACGATCTTGCCCCCCACAGTCATGGGGTACATGTCCCCGTAACCTACCGTGGTCATTGTAACCACCGCCCACCAGAAAGCATCCGGGATGCTGGGAAAGAGTGAATCGTCATCGTCAGCCTCCGCGAAGTAGACGGCACTGGAGAAGAGGATGACCCCGATGAAGAGGAAGAAGATGAGCAGCCCCAGCTCCCTCATGGAGGCCTGCAAGGTCTTGCCCAGGATCTGCAGCCCCTTGGAGTGGCGGGAGAGCTTGAAGATGCGGAACACCCGGACCAGGCGGATGACTCTGAGGATGGCCAGGGACATGGCCTGCTGCCCATTCTGGCTGCCTCCTCCACTGGCTGGCTGCTGCTCCTGCTGCTGCACCAGCTCAGTGCCCAGGGTGATGAAGTAGGGAAAGATGGCCACCAAGTCAATGATGTTCATGATGTTTCGGAAGAAGGCCGGCTTGCTGGGGCAGGCGGAGAAGCGCACCAGGAGCTCAAAAGTGAACCAGACAATGCACAGGGTCTCCACCAGAAAGAAGGGGTCTGTAAAGAAGGAGCCCCCAAGAGTACTGAGTGAGGACGAGCCCCCGGTCCCCATTTCCCCAGGGGTGATGCCATGATGAAACGTGTAGGAATCCTCTTCATCCTCTTCTTCCTCCTGACTCCCCCTGGAAACTGGGGAGACGCGGCTCACACCACCACCATTCCCTCCACCTCGACCATCTACACGGAACTGGGGCAAGGTCTCCAGGCAAAAGATGACTATGGAGATGAGAATAACCAACACGGAGACGATGGCGATGCCCCTGGCGGGCCCAGAGCTCTCCGGGTACTCGAAGAGCAGCCACACCTGGCGCTGGAAGGGCTGGGAGGGCAGCGGCTTCTCGTCCTCGCCACCCTCGGGCAGGCAGCCCTCGTCCTCCCGAAAAGCAGCCAGAGCCTCGTCCCCGAGCTGGTAGAAGCGGATCTCCTCCAAGAAAATGTCCAGGGGCACGTTGACCGGCCTCCGCAGGCGGCCCCCCGACTGGTAGTAGTAGAGAATGGCGTCGAAGCTGGGCCGGTTGCGGTCGAAGAAGTACTCGTTCCTCAGGGGGTCAAAGAAGCGGACCCGGCGGCCAGGGTCTCCGAGCAGCGTGTCGGGAAACAGCGACAGGGTGCGCAATTGTGTCTCAAAGCGCAGCCCGGAGATATTGATCACCAGCCGCTCGCTGCTACAGCAGCCCCCGCCCGCGCCGGCCTCCGGGAAGTCTCCCGCATCCTGTTGCTCCCCCTCCGGCCCACGGACCTCCCCCGGCGCCGCCAGCGTAAGGGATTTCTCCGATCTCATGTCCCCTCGGCGGTGCGCTCCCCGCCACTAGGACGGCGCCCACGACACAACCTCTGGAGCGCGGCACCCGCTCCCCAGCTCCCGGCTGCGCCCTCTCTTTAGGGTGGGGCTCGCGCTCCTCCCGGTTCACGGTCTGACCTGGCTGTCGGGTCCGTGAGCCCTGAAGCCCTGTCCCCGCAAGGCTGGGTCTGGGGAGGTGACCTGGGTTCCGGGGATTTGGCTCTGTGCTTCCCGTTACCCGCGCCCCGGAGCTAGAGCTTACTGGGATGCCCGGAACCGCACACAGGCGCGAGTCAAACAGGCTGCCCGAAAAGATACGTGGCTTCGCCCCCAGAGGTGCCTGAGACCCGGCTCCAGGACGCAGGGGTCCGCCCTCCAGCCGGTCTAGCTATTCCCAGTTCCCACTGCGCTCCTCCAGCCGCTCCGGACCCCTGGTTCCTGTTGGTACCGAAGCGCCAGATGCGCCTCCCTCCGGCTCGGCAAAGACTCCTGGCGGTGCTCGGCCTCCGCCCTGCGTCCACCGCGGGGCTGGGTCCGGCCAAGGTCGCGGTTCCGGCCGCCACAGCCGCCACCTCCTCCGGAGGAGCCGCGCCGCAGGCCTCGCACAGGGCCCTGGGCTGCCCCGGCGCCCTGGCACGGGGACCCACCTCCCCACGGCTCAAGGCTTCGCTGCCGCCGCCGCAGCTGCAGCGGCTCGGCTCTCCGCTCTGCCCTTCCTTCCCAACACACACTCTCCAAGTGACGTGGCAGGCCCCGCCTGCTGCCCCCTCCCACCCCACTCCCACATCACACCCCTCGCCCAGCCAGGGGCTGCCGCAAGCCAGGGCTTCATGGAAATAGACGCACACTTGCCTCACCAGTAAGCTTTCCCGCGCTCTCCTGGCACGCCTCTCCCTTTCACACGTTCACATTCACGCCCCCCTCCACAAGCGCCGGTACCCTAATACCACATCCCCTCCACCCCCGCAATCGGCTTTTCTCATTTCGGTTTACCGAGTTGACCTGCGCAGTGTATTTCATCAATAAGAAGACACACCCCGCCCCACCACACAATACGGAGCACTGTGCATCCACTCATCCAGAAATCTAAAGAAAACATTAAATCATATATTCTTCTGTCTTTAGGAAGACCCGTTTGCCAAACCCTCCAATATCTACAGTAAAAAAAAAAAATAGAATAAGTATTTTTGAGATGTCTTGAGAGCTTCCAATTTAAATTCCAATAAAATTCTCCCTCTACCTTTGCAAGCCTAGGAGGGCGAGGCTGCAACTCTCCGAGAATTGCAAAGAGATGGTAGAGAAAGGGTGGCAAGTCGATGAATGCCTTTCCCATCAGAAGTTTTCTAGGCGGAGTCTTGGGAGCCTGAGGCAACAGCCCCAGTGAGGAAGGAGCCAGAAGATGGAAGCACCTCAGAGATACTGCAGCCCAGGACACAGGGCACCCTGGGGATCCTTTGCTTCCAGCCACCCCCAGGGGATGCATCTGGAATTTCTGCTTATTGGGCAGTCCCAAAAAAGGGAGAAGAGAGCGAGTGGAAAAGGGGTATGTAAGAGTGTTGATTGAAAAAATAATAGCTACATTTACTGGGCATTGAATATGTGCCAGCCACATTGTAGGTGCTTTCCCGGAAAGATGTCCTCTGCTGGTAGGCCATGTTACAACAAAGACCCCTTTGGCAGTATTTGAGTAGGGCAGCACTTGTTGTTAGGGACCAGCTGACTCTCCCTAACTCTCCAGCAAGATGGGGATAAGAATGGTTTTCTATTCATTTCTGTCTTTCTTCACCAGACCAGACAAGTTGGGGTCTGGTAGGGGAAGACTCAACGGATCTTTTCAGACTGACAGTTCCAGGTAGGGTTGACATTTGCTTCTCTGTTCCTCGGTTTCCTCTTTTCTGGCTGGCTGTAGCCAAAATAAATTGGCTGACAACTACAAGGTGTTTTTGTGTAGCTTCTGGTGCATATCATTAGATCATTAGTACACATTTGTTGAGGTTAATGATGAGAATGACACATAAAGGTGCTCTTAAACTGCAAGTTGCCTCTGAGAGTTATTTGTATTGCGCGGAGTATTTTAAAACCACAGTGGTTCTCAGCAGCATTCGCTCTCAGAGGGCTGGAGGAAAGAGAGAACCAAGGCTCCTGGATGTGTCGGGAAGGGGTCAGGTGTTGAGTGGGTAAGAAAGATGCTGGCTTTAGAACTCATTGCATGCTCATTCTTCATTCTTTCTCCTTGCCAGTTGAGCCAGGCAACAACCTCTGCTCCCCTTCTGTGCTTGTACAGCTGATTTCTGGTACCAATACCCTGTGGGCTTTTTTGATCCCCCAGGATAGAAATCAAAAGAGATCACAGCATAAAGTAGCAAAGAGAAGGTTTCTTATGAAAGCTTATGGATGTGAGAAAGCAAACACCAAGAAAGGAAGTGGGCTGCTCTCCAAAGTCAAGGTGTGGGTTTCCTTTGCGGGGGTCTGCAGTAAGGGGATGGCAGGGCATGTAGAGGTGAGGTTTTTCTGGCGCATATGCGATGATTTAACATGCTGCTTCATACAACATATGTGTCATCAGCATCTGAAATCTACACCTCTGGGCATGAGTTTTAGTTTTAATATCAAGAAAAGTTCACAATGAGGTGAAAGTTAAGCCTAGCTAGGCACGCAGAGCCTCAGGAAGGTCCCCAGTTCCCTAAACCAAGGGGTTAATTAATTTGTGGTGAATGACTTCTTGGGCCTCTGATGCTGCCTGGCTGGGAGTTACAGCTCGAGTAAGGGGCTTTTGTTCTTTTTTCTCCAAGCCACATCACAACAGGAAAGCAGCCAGCTTGCCCGTCTCATACATTTCCACTCCATTCTCTCACCTTGCATGTCTCAGTGAAGCGAGAGAGAGCAAGTACACGGAGTCACCCAGAGGAGTTTTCTCACTTACAGGCTATGTCAATAAGCAATTTAGACTCCACACAAAAGTTGCTCTGTTTCTAAAAAAATGTTTGAAATAAAAGAGAAGGAAACCAACAACAAATACAATATAGAAGATGCTCTTTACCTTCATCCAGTTATCCGTCGTTATTTTATGAGTCATAAATTGACTAACTCACGATTCTTTCTGTTTTTGTTTTCAACGTTTGTAATGAATGATTCGTCTGCAGGTTTGTTTTCATCATTGCCAGTTTTATTCACGAGACTGTCAACTAGGTCAATAAGTCTTCAAAACCAACCCTGGCAAAGCATGGGACGACACCTGCATTCTGCAGAAGAGTACACACCCTGATAAGGTGTCAAGAACCTCCTCCATTTTAGTACCCCTTGGGTTAAGCCTGGCTGGGCTGCCTGCCACCATACAGACAGAGCTGATGTTCCATGGTTATCTTCACATCAAGCATGAGGTTGTACCCCAAGAGAGGTTTCACTATGCCCGGGGAGGTTCCCCTGAGAAGGAAAAGCCATTAGCAAATTCATGAATCAGAGTTCTGTTTTTAGTTGTTTCGTGAAATAGACTCATTTCTTAGTTTAAGAAAAACCCTATGCCTAGATCGCTCCTCCCAAGTGTATGTTGAGTACAATCACACCTTCAGAAGTGCCAGTTCCCAGGTGAAGGAAGACACAACTCTATCCGCAGACACTGCCAAGTGGCTTCCAGAGGCAGGCGATTGTTTCCCCAGCATTCACCAAGCACCAGTTTCATACCAGCACAGATTTTAATGTTATTTTTTGTGGATTTATCTAGACTCAGATGTTTGCCATGGTCATAGTGGTCATTCATTTATTTAAAAAGTATTTATTGAGCAGCTACTGGGTGCCAGCATGGTGCCAGGTGCTGAGAATTTAGCAGTGATCTATACAAAATATCTGCTTTGATAATCATACATTTTCATGCAATAAATAAATTACATTCTAGACAGAAACTGTTTACAGTAGACAATAAGGAAGGTATTTCCATATTGCAGTAAATGCTTTGAGGAGGATAAATGGGATGCCATGTCAGAAATGAACCTGGGAACTCAATTTTGCAAGGGTGACTGGAAAAGTTCCCTCTGAAGAGGTGGTATTTCAACTGACAATCAAAAGAGGAGAATGGAGCCTGGCACAGTGGCTCACGCCTGGAATCGCCGCACTTTGGGAGGCTGAAATGGGTGGATCACCTGAGGTTAGGAATTCAAGACCCACTTGACCAACATGGCGAAACTCTGTCTCTACTAAAAATACAGAAATTAGCTGGGTATCATGGCAGGTGCCTGTAGTCCCAGCTATTCAGGAGGTTGAGGCAGGAGAATTGCTTTAACCTGGGAGGTGAAGGGTGCAGTGCCCCAAGATTGTGCCACTGCACTCCAGCCTGGGTGACAGAGCAAGACTCTGTCAAATAAATAAATAAATAAATAAAGCCACAGTGCCAAAAGCAGAGAAGAGCATTCTGGACTGACAAGTGCAAAAGCCCCAAGCTAGAAAGGTCATGGATGTTCAAGGTCATAAAGAAGGTCCTGTGCTGGGTGTAGAATGGGCAAGGAAAAGGGAGGTGCAAGATAAGACTGAAGAATTAGCTAGAGTACCGTCTTATAGGGTGAGGTGATCGGGTTTTATCTTAAGGGTGGTATGAAGCCAATGATGGTTTTCAAGCAGAGGAGAGACGTGATGTGATTTACTTGGAGGCTGTGAGGGGAATGAATTAAAAGGTGGAAGAAGAAATAGAAAGACCAGAAAATTGCAGTCGTCTGGAGAAAAGACAACATTGACTTGGGCCAGAGAAAGGTAGTGAGTAGAGCTAGAGTGGAGAGGAGGTGAGAGGGACTGAGGAGGTACGTTTAGAATATGGAATCAGCAGGAACTGGTCATCGATAGAACATGAGAAATAAGCAGCCAATGCCAGGTTCGAGCAACTAGGTAGGTAGGTGTTGCCCTTTACTAAGAAAGAGAGGACAAGGGGTTAAACAAGTTGGGATGTGTCAAGACCTCACCTTTAGACGTATTAAATTGGAGAGGCAAATCATACATGCAAATGAAGACATCAAGGAGGCAGTTATTTATTCAGGTCTGGAATATGAACAAGAAGTTTATGATTTATGAATTTAAAACATCTAGAAATATATAAATTCTCATGGCACTAAGTTCTTTTGGAGAAACAGAATATGGACAATGAAGAGAAATGACCAGAACCGAGTCCTTCACAGCAGTCCTCAATCTACCCATAAGGTCAGGAGAAAGGACAACTGGCAAAGGAGGCTGAGGGGTCGTAAGTGAGGTCAAAGGAAAGCCAAGAGACAAGGAGGCCCCAGAAACCAACAACCGAGACTAGACCCCAAGGGCCCCATCCTCCTGGGGCCATGCTGGCCTTCCAGTGGAACACATGATCTACAGCAGGTCAGAAGCATGTCAGGGGCATCCATGGGAAGAACCACCTAAGAATGGATGTACGTGCCCAACAAGATGAGCACAGATAACAGGAAGCATTATGTGATAACCATTTACATTCTGACCTCTGACCCAGGCTCTAAAATATACCTGTTCCAGGCATATAAGTGATTATGAGTGATCTATCTGCCAGGTTTTACATTTTTACTTTGCTCTGAGTGTGTGTGTGTGTGTGTGCACGTGCGTGCGCACACGCCTTCACTGTCATCACTCTGGTAATAGGATCCCTGAAGTTTTCCTCTTTGTCTGTGTAACTCTGGGAATGGTTCTCCTCCTGGCCCTGTCACCCACAGGCCTCTGGCTGTGAGGATGGGGTAGCGAGTGGTCAGCTCCTTTACCTCTTACTGAGAGAACACAACAACACAACACTTGTGCACAAGCACACACACCCTCCCTAGGACGACCCACCCCACTCTTGAGCTTTCCACTGTGGAATCCAAATCACTCAGAGCCAGTGAGAAGCAGGGGTGATGAGTCTGACCCCGTGTCCCTCTTCTCACTGTCTCACTCTGGATAAGGCTCTGCCCTCATCCTTTAGTTCTTCCTGGAAGAACTGGAAGAACATGGAAGCCCCTCTGCCCATACACAGCGTTCCACCTGGCCCAAATCCCTTCTGGTTCCCTCGTTCACCCTTTTCCCCAGGGCCTGGGTCATGTTGACACTTCTTAACCTCCTCCTACTTTTTCTGCTGGAATGAGAAGACAGCTTTGAATCCTGAGGAAAAAAGGGAGAAAAATGGATGTTTAGGTAATTCTATACTTTGCAGTCAATTTTTGCTATTTTCCTTTCGTTTCCCTCCCTCTACACACACACACAAAAAAAAAAAAAAAAAATTTGGTCATCTGAGTGTTACATTAAAAAGAAATCAGATATCTTGAACTTGGAGGGTTAATTTCCTGCAGTAGCCCCCACTGGTTCCACAAACTAATTGATGTGCCCCACTGACACTTGATAGCACAACACTTCGGCCTGAAGTTCCCTTCTATTAATTTAGTCTCTGGATGCACTGTGGCCATTTCCCTCCTTCTGGGCTTCCCCTGTAAGCAAGTGGATGGAGTTGGGGGGACAAATGCAAAAACATATGCTCTACAGAAGCACTATTTATAATTAGCTGCTTTGTCCTATTTTTAATGAGGATGATGATGTCGATTACAAAGTAGTGATGGTGATGATGATGTTCCATAATTCACTAGAGAAAAGTCTCACAGCTTTCACTTGAGTGAAGCATATATTAGAAAAGAAATGCATTAGATGTCTGTACCACACCAATCAACAGCCTCAGGAAATTACTACCCATGCCAAGAAATAAATCTATAACGAACTCCTTATCCTTCGGGGAGTCTCCCAAGAGAGCTTGTTAGCATCCTAAGTTTGCAGTCTGCATCTTCATCCAATTCCCTTCCTGTGATAATCATTAATGCTGTTTTCCAAATGTCTCCAGCTCTCTACTTTTCAGGAACATGGAGAATTTTACTCTGCCACTCACCAGTGGCTGTGTGGTACCAGGTAAATAGTTCCAGACGGTGAGTTATAAGCACATCACATCTGCTTATAACTCACTGTCTGGAACTATTCACTTCTAAACCAAAATATTTAATTCCTCATGGGAAAGCCCCCAGAGCTTTTTTCATGCCAGACACAACGACCAGCTTTATTCAAGATGGTGGCTGCTGTGTCAGAGTGAGGTGTGTTCCAGGTGGGGTGGCAGGAAGCTTGGCCTCCAGCTAAAGCAATAGTAGCATGAGTGAGAAACAAACCCTTATTGCTCTAATCCTCTGGTTATTCAGGGATTGATTTGTTCCCATAGCAGAATCAAGTCTATCCAAACTGAAGTAAGAAGCTACTGAAAGTAAAAACTTAAAACTTGTGACATTGGTTCTGTGGCCGGATGACAGACATTGAAGAAATTTTGTAGGAGGCCATTGCAGGCCATCCATGTTACAAATGGAAAAATATTTGGAAACCTGTCCCCTGTGATAACTTAGAAGGCAGATAATATGCCTAAAATCTTGCGTATCTAGGAAGAGGGTTGAAAAATAGCTTGTTATATTGTATGGTGGCCACTGTTGGCTGCATCTGACAGTGTGGTACAAGATATTGATGAGTTAAGAAAAGATTTGGCCAATTAGCAAGCAGAAATGAAATGGACAGGAGAGAGTCCAGAAAGGTGAGGATTTTCAGGGTAGACAGAGGCAGCTGCTTCTCATTCCACAAAGAAGTAAACAAAACTTAAAAGCCCTTTATACAAGAAAGATTGAAGAGTACTTCAGCTCATGCCATGAAACAAATCAGGCATAGGGCAGTCATGTCAATCATCAGTTCTTCTGAATAGAATAAGTCATTTTAGGGCAAAAGTTTAATTGAAGTTATTGTTTCCAAAATTAATGAACTGGGCAAACTGGCTCAGGTAAGAGAGAGAAAAAATAAGACTAAAACTATAACATCCCACAGATGATATATAGATCCAAGTTACTGCTGTTAGGTTCACATTGAGAAGAACCATGGCTCCCACAGGCAAAATACACTTACTTATTCCCTAAGGAAGATAACCCCAAAGTCCTACCCAGTTCCAGTATCAAGCTGAAATGCTAGGTTCTCTAGCAGTGTATAGTAGTTTTTGTCATTGTTGTTGCTGTTGTTTTGAGACAGAGTCTTGGTCTGTCACTCAGGCTGGAGTGCAGTGGTGCCATCTCGGCTCACTGCAACCTCCGCCTCCTGGGTTCAAGCTATTCTCCTGCCTCAGCCTCCTGAGTAGCTGGAACTACAGGCACACACTACCACGCCCAGCTAATTTTTTTGTATTATTAGTAGAGATGGGGTTTCACCATATTGGCCAGGCTGGTCTTGAACTCCTGACCTTGTGATCCGCCTGTCTTGGCCTCCCAAAGTGCTGGGATTACAGGTGTGAGCCACCGCACCCAGCCAGCAGTTTTTATATTAAAGTGACATGTTCTAGTCTCTACATCAGTTTTGAATATGGATTTCTGTAATTCATAGACTTAGAAACAAAAAAGACAAATTATCTGCCTCTATCCCATAGCACAACATAGAATGGCTCATTTAGAATAGGATAAAATAGGATAACTAACTGTAACCATAGGTGTGGTTACTGGCTACTGGCATGTAACTCTGCCTGAAACACATAGAAAAAGCCTAAGAAGATTTTAAGACAGTCATCCTGCCAAAGAAACCGTGACCTGGACAAAACCATTCATGACTTTTCAAGATGTAAAGTACCGTTGAGCACCTAAATTATTATGGACAAGAAGCTGCCCAATAAAGCTGCTCAATATCATCTGCAATTTCCATCTCTGATAGGAACAAGGAGGGCAACAGAAAGAAGACCCTCCAGAGGGAGAAGCCATGGGCAGAGAACCGTGGGCTGGGATCTCCTCCCAGGCAGCCAAATGAGGGTCCAATTCTGTTTCACAGGATTTCAGAGTCGTTGTGGACCAGGGCCTGCTGTGCTTCCCCCGTCTTCCCCATTCCTGAATGGGAATATCGATTGCAGTTATCCCACTTCGAATGAATCGAAGTGTCTTGTAGGAGACACTTCTCTCTTGTATTGTAGGAGAGAAAAGATTACTTATCTTTTTGGAGCTTAAGTCTCAGCATGGAAAGGATCCACATTCACAGCTGATATGGACATTAGAACATGTGAAAACTGCACTGTTACACACTACAAGAGACCCTAGCGTTTCAGCTTGACACCAGGACTGGGTAGCATTTTTAGGGAGTACCTAAGTGTATTTTGCCTGGAGGAGACAAACATTTTGTGACCCTAATGCCAGACAATGGTAGCCATTGCTGCTATTTGACAGACATTTCCAGCCTGTTCACCTCCTGGGTACATGGTAAGATAGCAGCCTTCTTGGTTTTCATATGGTTGGGTGAAGGTCACGTGACTAGTCCCAGCTGATAAGTTGTGCTGTGTGCCATATCTGGTCTGCAGCATTTAATTGCCAGTGCTCTTTTCTTCTGCCATAATGATCCATAGCACTTGGGAAGGTAGTAACACCATCATTCTACAACCCAGATTGAAAGACATAGAGGCTGGACGGGGTGGCTCACGCCTGTAATCCTAGCACTTTTGGAGGCTGAGGCAGGCGGATCATGAGGTCAGGAGTTAGAGACAATCCAACATAGTGAGACCCCGTCTCTACTCAAAATACAAAAATTCAGCCAGGCATGCTGGCAGGTGCCTGTAATCCCGGCTACTTGGGAGGCTAAGACAGGAGAATTACTTGAACCCGGAAGGCAGAGGTTGTAATGAGCCGAGATTGCACCATTACACTCCAGCCCGAGTGACAGAGTGAGATTCCGTCTCAAAAAAAAAAAAAGAAAGAAAGAAAGAAAGACATAGAGAAGAACCCTAAGAATGCCAGGAATTGCTATGTAGTCTGAGAATTAAATAGTCCCTTGCTGTAACCCACTAAGCTTTGTGGACTGTTTGCTACTGCAGCATAACCCTGTCTCTCCTGACCAATATGCCTGCTTGCATTCCTACTTGGAAGATACAACAATATGGCTGTAAAAAGAGAATTGAACATGGATCATGAAATTAAGTTCAAAAGCCTTTGTCCAACTTTTTCATTCTTCCTATCGCTTACTTCTCCTCCCATCACAGCTTTCTGTAGAGATCTTCACTTTGTTTATATTGAACTGGTGTGAACTTATGTCCATTTTCTGAGCTAACTCTACCACTGAAATGATAGCAACCTGTTGTCTAACTCTGGTGTCCTATCTGCATCTCCAAAGGGATCATGGACAGTGGCTAAGTGTTTATGATAAAATGTTGTCATTTTCTTTCTTTATTAACTTTTCAATAAATATTGACTGAAGATAGTCATAGCTAACGATAAGTGTTTTGTGAATGCATACTGCATTCCAAGCACTTTCCTAAGAGGTATGAGGTAGAAGCTTTTCCTAGCCTCCTTTTAAAAATGAGAACAGAAGGACAGGAAGTTTAATTATCAGCTCACAGAGCCAGTGGGTACCTGAGCAGGCTTCAAATGCAACCATTCTATAAAAATTTTGTTTTAAGTTATCCAGGCATGGTGACACATGCCTGTAGTCCCAGCATGGGAAACTGAGGCAGAAGGATGGCTTTAGCCGAGGGGTTGGAGGCTGCAGTAAGACTATGATCATGCCACTGTACTCTAGCCTGGGTGATATGGTGAGATCCTTCAAAAAAATGCACCGTTCTTGAGTCCAGAGCCCATGTGGGAAGCTCTCTTTCTTCATCTTCCCAAACTGTATTCTACACATTTCTAGTTCTCACCATGTTAATGGATATTTACACAGAGCACTCCACCCTGTAGTTCCACTCCCGATGAAAGAACCAGCTGCCTAGAGATGTAAATTCTTTAACTCAGAAGAAAAATTAGTCTGATAAAAAATTGATTTGATTTGTAAACACACACACCTCAATAAAATGAGCTTAGGAATCTTACACTTTATCTCAGAGAGGTTCACATTAGACATTAGAATAGTAAAGCCTTCGATACATCCCTTAACGTTATTTAACCCAATGTTTCCAGATGGATTTAACCACAAAACCCAATTTCTCACCAAGCCTCACATTCTGAGGCGCTTGTACGTTATAGAACATAAGAACATAAGATCATAGAAATTAAGAATTAGGAGAGATGGTGAAAATCATCTCAACCAACTGCATAATTTTGCTGATGCCAGAATAGGAGTATAAAGTGAGCAAATAACTTTTCCATGGTCTTAATGGCAATAATGAATGAAATCCAGATCTCTTAATTTCATGTTCAGCAGGACTCTACCCCAAAGGTTATAAGTAGCAAATTCTCCCAGGACAAAGCGGCAGGTCAGAGAGAATCACAAGTTTCTCATGGACTCCAAGCATCCTGAGAACAAGGACCCTTATTACACCTTCTCCGCCTGGCCTTGCACAATGTCCTTCACAAAGCAGGTGCTTGATAAATGTGAGTTGATGAGTAACAATGAGGGAGAGAAGAAGGATCAAGCAACCAAGAAGAAGAGACAAAGGACCAGGTGGCTTCTGTGCAGAGAGCACCAGTTACTAAGCAAGTGATATAAGGAATGACACAGGTCTAAAAGGATCTCCTTTCAGCTGCAACACCATCCTTCTTAAGGCGCTGGTGGAATAAAAGCAAATTCTGTGCAGCTGCACGTGTGTGTGTGTGAGAGAGAGAGAGAGAGAGAAGTGGGGAGGAGTGGGGTGATGGAAGGAGAGCTGAATAAGACACACAAAACCACATCTAATTGCAGAAATTGTCCCAAATAGCAGGCACAAAGGGAAGGAATACCAAATGCCAGTCCATGGAAGAATAAAAAAGCATGACTTTCAGGGCATGCTCTGTAAAAATGGGGAAAATATTTTCCTGCCTCTTCTACCACTGGAAGGAAGCACAAGTTCTTTGAATACGATTTCCCAAGAGATTGATCTTGAACCTCTGGCACAGCTAAGGAAATCATAGTTTTAAAATTCATATCTATTGCTTATTTTGGTAGATGTGGAATCCACGGGGTAAAAGGTATTTTTAGTTCTGAAAATAAACTAAAGGACTTTACGGTTAAGAATGGCCAAGCCTAGGATATGGTTGTGATGGAGACCTTAAGGCAAAGGAAGTTAAATTGCTTTGCATAAAAAAAAAAAAGATTTTTAGTTTTCTCCCAGAGTCAGAAATTTGGAAAAGCCTCTGGTTGAAAAAGAGAAGAAATTAGAGAAGACTAAATATCTGTTGAATAGGACAGGTCCCCCGAAGAGGATGGGAAGGCAAGGTTTCAAAGACATTACTTGGAAGGCACTATTCCTGGTGGGATGCAGAGACTGGAGCAGGGATATCTGACATCCACTTTTAGGTTGTTCTCTATTGTGGGCTCAAATTCCTCTTCCAGTCTGGAAGAAGGAAAGGAAGTTGCTTCAGGAGAGGAGGAAAGGGGAGCTTAGGGAAGATGCTAACAGAAAAAGAACACCCTGCTAGGTCCACTGGCTCACCTTTCCCCCTTTGATGCAATTAGATGGGAGCAGTGTGGTGAGCTGGACAGGCTGGTTGCCTGTTTCCATCCAAAGCATTTATGTCACCCCTGTGAGCACATTCCAGGCAGAGAGCCGCTGCTCCTTGCCTAGTGAGTCTATGCTCTAGGCATTTGGGTCTCTAAGATTCTGTTTCCCTTCCTGAGGAGCAAAGGGTGTGATTTTAATGTTCTGGTTCTCCTGCTTTACAGATGTAATGAAATAGCTGGGGCTAAATAATGCAAAACTCCTGGTCCACTGATGGTAACTTCTCTCTTTTTTTAACTACAGTCTCTAATTCACTCAAAGGAACAAATTATGTTTTATGGCCTTTTATAAAATATTCATCCCCTCCTCCAGCACTCAGTGGTTCAGGAAGCCTGGAAATGGCCCTGTGTAAGGAGGGTCTCATTTCCTCCCAGACGCAATTTACAGAGGCTGCCAGGCTCCTGACAACAGAGAGGGTGATGATGCTGCCATGGGCTGAGAACAAGGACTCCGTATAGACCTCCCGGGACATTTGGGGACTGGGGCCAGGAGCAACGTGAGGCAGAAGGTGAAGGGGACCCGTCTTGCCCTTCTTTGGCACACATCCATTTCATCCATTTCTTCTTGTAGGGGAAAGCCTGGCCTGAGCCCTTCGCAGTCCACCTTCTCCCCCGCATGCTCCTGTCTTTAACTTGGGTGTTGTTTCCAGCCAAACCCAGGTTTAGGAAACGGTGCAGCAGCCAGAGTCCAGGGAAGGGGAGGATCAGTTTGTGGAGGGTGGGATGGGAGAGGTTTTGGGAAGAAGAGGACGAGACGATGGCTGTTCTGAAGAGAAGGGAGATTCTCAGATGTACTCCCACCTCCTGTTCATTTACATTTCCCATCCAAACGACCAAGGGACACAGGAATGTAACAACATAAATAGTGATCTTCCTTCTGGAGTGCTTTACACTTTACAAGTAATGCTCACATCTGGAGCCTTGAACACTAACGTTGGAGTCAAAAGCTTGACTCACGGGCCTGGCTGGGCTGCTGATTCACCTGTGTCACCACATTTTCCTGGGCCTCAGTTTCCCCTCTTGCACCGAGAAGGGCTTAGACAAGAGGACTAAGGTCCAATGTAAGTTTTAATCCTAGTTCTATAAGCCTCAGAGCCTGGATGTGTGCCCCAAATTCTAGGCGTATACCATTTCTGAGGGTCTCTGGGCATCTGCCTACTGCTTGGTAGAAGAACCACATTTTCCGAAGAACAACAGTGGCAGCACCTCCCTGATGACGGCAGTTTTCCCCGAGTTCCTGTCTGGCCTGATACTGCAACAGCAGACATCACAACCAGGTCCTTCCTTCGGGCCAGGAGTGGGCTTTACGCACCCCTCCCCGCAGAGCTGGGCCTGATTCTCAGAGGGGGCGCGGGGGAGGAAATGTGCTACCAGCTGCATTCTACACAGCACAGAGGCATGGAGAGGGAGGACGCAAACACACTCATCATTTCGGTGCTATTTCCCCTCATTTCCCTCTATTCTAAAGTATTCCTGTACCATTCTATATTGGGAAGTGCCATTTCTGAGGATAAAATGAAGGATGGCAGAAGCTGAAGGATCTTATACTAACAGCCAAAATATGGAGAGGTAAAAATTACAGTGGAGGACATTTCCAACTGATCTGTCATCTAAAAATCTCAAAGTACTCCGTATCTACCATTTATTCCCAGAACCTATTAATCAGAGAAGCCTGTATCAATTCGTGCAGGCTTTTTATATTATCCTAGTATGTAGGTAAGAATCTGTGAGCCCTGAGTGCCTCAGGCTTTATTAACTGCAAAATACACGGAATTCTCCACTTATTTCAGAGATGACTTGAGCAACATTTATGCATGTGGAGACAATAAAAAGAAGGCTCTTTGAGAGGACTGCCTCTCCTACCCTCGCTCTTTCTTGTCATAACTGCCCTCTTTCTTTTGACCATACATACAGCAGACTTGAGAACAATCTGTTAATTTATTTAATAAATATGCATTAAGCATCTTCTGTGGACCAGGTGCAGTGTTGGGCCCTGGGTATAGAGTGAGGAACAAAAGAGTCACGGCCTCTGCCCCCAAGGATTGTCTATCTCGTCATATGTACACACGCACACACAGACACATATTACCCCTTCCACGTCCTGATGGTTAACACCGAGTGTCAACTTGATTGGAATGAAGGATGCAAAGTATTGATCCTGGGTGTATCTGTGAGGGTGTTTCCAAAGGAGATGAACACCGGAATCAGTGGGCTGGGAGAGGCAGACCCACCTCTGGGTGGGCACCATCTAATCAGCTGCCAGTGCAGCTAGAATATAAAGCAGGCAGAAAAATGTGAAAAGGCTAGACTGGCTCAGCCTCCCAGCCTACATCTTTCTCCTGTGCTGGTTGCTTCCTGCCCTTGAACGTGGACTCCAAGTTCTTCAGCTTTGGGCCTCGGACTGGTTTCGTTGCTCCTCATCATACAGACAGCCTATCAAGGGACCTTGTGATCATGTGAGTTAATACTACTTAATAAACTCCCATATATATATATACATATATATATATATCTCCTGTCCCTGTAGAGAACCCTGACTGATATACACTTGCATATATGTAGGGAGAGAAAGAGAGAGTCCCCAAAGAGCCCCAAGCTCTTTCAGTGTTCAGCCATTCAGTCCATCCCAGGTGAGGCTTCAGACATCATAAAGCGATACAGAACAGTCCTACTGTGACTTGATTCCTGAATCATAGAATTGTGAAATATAATAATAATAAATTATTGTTTTAAGCCACTATGTGTTGGGTATCTTGTTATGCAGCAGTAGATAACTGGTTCCCTCAGGAAGTCACTCAAATAATAAGTTACAGAGTGGAGATTCAAACCCAGCTAAGCAGTTATAATGAGCAGCCTCCTAGGTAGTGAATACAATGTGAGAGCTCAGAGCAGCCCAATGCTTACCTATCCACCTGCTTTCCTGAATGCAGAACTAACACACACACACACACACACACACACACACACACACACACACACACATATTCATGCAGATATACGTGGGCATCGGATTAAACTACCTCCTCACCTGAAGAACATTCTTCCAGGAAAAGGATGTACGTGCAGCCTCTCTCTTGGGGAGAAGGCATGTGCTTGTCTACTCAGAGAGTCGGCAGACCTTCAGGAGGCCAGGTCTGGCGCATGTAGGCCATGCTGTAGCCATGCTCTGCAGCCCAGAGAAACCAGACATACGGTTCCAATTTGAATTCCATTTCCATGAAAAAAGCTTCCAGCCTAATCCTCTGGTCCTTCCCAAAGCCAAGAAGGGGCCCTGTGCTGGGGAAGTGCCCCACATCCCCACATGACAGGTTCTTACTCCCTGGTCAGAAACAGGAAGACCAGGATGTATAAATGGGTACAGTTGGAGGGCTGACCTAATGCTGTCCAGAAATGCTGCAGTTAGTTGGCAGTCCCAAATTTATCAGCTCAGAGATTGGCAGAGGAAGGAGCAAAGCCATATTTTGGGCACAGGAAAAGGAAGTTGCCATTTTTAACCCCTTCCATGTGTCCAGATTCCATTTCCCACAGCTGCTTAGGGAAAGGTCAAACCACGTGAGCATCCTGGATTCCCTTCAAGCCATGGACAGACTGGGAGTGAGCAAAGGGGACATGAGCTCCAGATTGTAAAAGGAAACATAAAGAGGAGTGTTGAGTAATTTATAAGGTCACAGACAATGTCATATTCATCACAACAGCCCCATTACCTAACTGGGGTGCCTGGTAGATAATACACAATCTATGTTCATTGAATGAAAGAAAAAAATGACCCCCATACAACTGCCTTGATGTCAAGTTCCTAAAATACATCAGGAAGTGGCCTGATTGCTCCCAGAATCATGACCATGATCTTCTGAGGAAGAGTGGACACTAAAAGAGTGGGGCTCCCTTGCCCATCAAGATTATGTGGAAAGAGCACAGGCTATTGCCCCAGATGCCACCTATCAGCTGTGTGCCCCTGGGCATGCTCCTTCACCTCTCTGAGGCTCTTTTTTAAATGATGCTAATTTTTTCCCCAAATTAACGTGAAGATATTTGAAATCCTTCTCACTAAGCATGAACTTCATAAGGTGTTTTGTTCCTTTCCCTTCACCTTGGCTTGCCACCTCTCCAGAGATGAAAGTCTTTGACTCTACGTCTCTTCATTCTTTCTCTTCCTTTCCACCTCCTTGCCCTTGCAGCCTGACATACCTGACAGCTCAGGCTTGCAAATATACTTTGGGACCCGAGCCTCCGCTGCCGTGCATCTGAGGTACTGACAAGAAATATCTCAAAGGGGTTTTAAGAAAAACTATCAAAGACTTTGAGATGGAGCGGCTTGGGTTTAAATCACATCTCCTCCACTGCAGACAAGTTACTTAACTAATATGGGTTTCCAACTTCTCATCCATTAAAAAGGGAGCTACCATGGCATCTTCACCGGCATTATTACAGGGCTGCCACTTTAGGATCTGACAGGCTGTGCCCTGCACAGGGCAGCTGGAGAGCGTGAGGCTGCAATGGGGCCCACGTTGCATACCCTCCACCATTGCATCCCTGTTCAAGGCTCCTTGCTCCTGGAGGAAGGAGCACTTTGTTCTGATTTGCACGAAGGTATTCTATAGGCAAAAGGTGGCTCTGGACTAGTATGAGGAAAAAATGAGATAAAGCAAGAACATCACTTACCCTCATGCGTAATAGGAGGAAGCTTTAAAAATATACCCTAAATCTGATTACTTTTTCTCACCACGTTACTGCTGCTCTGGAAGTCTCTTGATTAGTCTCCTGCCAGCAGCGTGCTGCAGCTGACTCATGATGGCTCACAAGAGCTGACTGCTTGCATTTTCAGGACTTTGAAGAGACCATCGTTGAATTGTTGGTAGTTTGAAACTGGCCATGGTAGGAGCATTTACACCACAGGAATTAGCAGACATTACAAACCAAGGCCATTTTCCCCTCTAATAAGCTGGTTTACCTGCATTACCACTCACTCCACCCACAGAAGACAATTCTCCACCCACAAGCAGAATGATTTAAAAAAAAACAAACAAACATAAATCCACATATATCATTTGGCCGAGTCAAAGACACCACCCCATTGCACTAAATATCAAGTCTAAACTCTCAGCCTGGATCCATACTATCCCCATGTAATTGGGCTAGTGCCTTTCTCTGAGACCTCATTGGCTAACACTTTCCTCTCCTTCTCAGCTTCAGCCACACTGACCTTTGGGGAATTCCCGAACATGGAAAATTCTCTGTGGCTTCAACCCCTTTTATACTATATCTTCAGCCTGGAGCACTCTTCCTCCAATATATTTGCATCACTTGCTCCCTCGCTTCCTTCTGGTCTCCACTTAAATGTCACATCTTTGAAGAAGCCCTCCCTAATCACTCTATCTGAATAATATACCTCACCTATCCTCTGCTGCTGTTTTATTCTTCCTCATAGCACTTCTCACCCTGCCATAATGTGTATTTATTTGCTAACAGCTTTATTGAGATGTAATTCACATACCATGCAATTTGCCCATTTAAAGTATGAAGTTCAGTGCTTTTCAGTGTATGTGAAGAGTTGTACGACCATCACCACAGTCTTAGAACATTTTCATTACCTCCAAAAGAAACCCCTCTAGCCTTCACCCACAAAAGCTCCCCCAAACCACCCTCCTCATTTCCCACTAGCCCTAAGCAATAACTACTTTCTGTCTCTATAGATTTGCCTATTCTGGATGTTTCGTATAAATGGAATCATACACTATGCGGTCTTTTGTGACTGGCTTTTTTCCCTTATCATGATGTTTTAAAGTGTCATGCAGCAAATATCAGTATTTCATTACATTTCATTGTCAAATAATATTCCGTTGTATGGATATGCCACATTTTATTTACCCATTCATCACTTGATAGAAAATTGGGTTGTTTCTACCATTTGGCCTTTATGAATAATGTTGCTCTGAGCATTTATGTACAAGTTTTTGTGTGGACATGTTCTTATTATTTCTCTTGCATATCTACCTAGGAGTGGAATTTCTGGATCATATGGTAACCCTATCTATCTTCTGAGGAGTGGAATTTGTGGGTCATATGGTAACCCTACCTTTAACTTTCAGAGGAACTGTTTTACATTCCCACCGGCAATGTATTAGGGTTCTAATTTCTCTAAATCATCACCAATAATTGTTATTTTGCTTTTCAAAAAAATTACTACATAGCCATCCTAGTGAGTATGAAGTGATATCCTATTGTGCTTTTGATTTGCATTTCCTAGATGATCAATGAATGTTGAGCATTTTTCATATATCTGTTGACCATTTCGATATCTTCTTTTGAAAAATGTCTATCCAGATCCTTTGCTCATTTTTAAAGAGTTATTTATATATTCAAAATACAAGTCCCTAATTAGGCATATGATTTGCTGTATTTTCTTCCATTTTGTGGGTTTAAAAAATTTAATGCACTTTATTTTTCTAGAGCAGTGGTAGGTTTACAGAAAAGTTTAGTTGTCTTTTCACTTTCTTGACAGCATCATTTGAAGCATAAAAGTTTTAAATTTGACGAAGTCTAATTTATCTGTTTTTTTCTGGTGTCGTAGATAAGAATCCATTGCCAAGTCCAAGGTCCCAAAGATAATGCCTATGTTTATTTTTGTTGTTGTTGCTTGCTTTTTTGAGGGGCTTTTTGAGATGGAGTCTCGCTCTGTTCCCCAGGCTGGAGTGCAGTGGCACGATCTCGGCTCACTGCAACCTCTACCTCCTGGGTTCAAGTGATTCTCCTGCCTCAGCCTCCCAAGTAGCTGGGACTACAGGCGTGTGCAACTACACACGGCTAAATTTTGTATTTTTTAGTAGAGACGGGGTTTCATCATGTTGGCCAGGCTGCTCTTGAACTCCTGACCTCGAGTGATCTGACAGCCTCAGCCTCCCAAAGTGCGAGGAATACAGGCGTGAGCCACCTCGCTCAGCCATGCCTATGTTTCTTCTAAGAGTTTTATAGTTTCAGCTTTTACACTTAGGTCTTGGTTTATCTTGAGTTTATTTTTATATATGGTAAGATGTATGGGTCCAACTGTGGATATCCAGTTGCCCTAGCATATGTATTTATTTTTTAAATGTACATATTTTCCTGCTTAGGCCATAAGCTCCATGAGGACAGATTTTCTGTTTTATTCACTGACGGATCTAATCTTAGCATCTAAAACATTGGCACATAGGGGGCACTCCATATTTGTTGAATAAATGAGGAATAATTAACTTGATAAATGTTATTTATTATCATTATTATTTTATGCTTGCTTTTTTTTTTTAGACAAGGTCTGTCTCTATTTCTCTGTGGTTCAGTCTGGAGTGCAGTGGTGCAGTCTCACTCACTGCAGCCTCAGCCTCCTGGGCTCAGGCAATCCTCCTGAGTAGGTGGGACTACAGGCATGCACACCACACCTGGCTACTTTCTGCATTTTTTTGTAGAGACAGAGTTTCACCATGTTGCCCAGGCTGGTCTTGAATTCCTGGGATCAAGTGATTCTCCCACCTTGGCCTCCCAAAATGTTGGAATTACTATAGGCATGAGCCACCATTGTTTTACACTTTCAACCCCTCTGGGCTTCAACCCCTGCAGCTTAAAATTCCTAGGACTAGGCCAAGTGTGGTGGCCACACCTGTAATCTCAGCACTTTGGGAGGATGAGGCAGGAGGATCACCTGAGGTCAGGAGTGCAAGAGCAGCCTGGTTAACACAGTGAAACCGCATCTCTACTAAAAATACCAACAATTAGCTGAGTGTGGTGGCATGTGCCTGTAATCCCAGCTACTTGCAGGCTGAGGCAGGAGAGAATTGCTTGAACTCAGGAGGCAGAGGTTGCAGTGAGCCATGATCGCACCACTGCACTGCAGCCTGGGCAACAAAGCGAGACTCTATCTCAAAAAAAAAAAAAAAAAAAATCCTAGGACTAACCAGTCTCTCCAATGCCTCCTACGGCCACCCTTGGTCCTGGGGTTTGGTTCTTTCTGGTTCTAACTGTGATCCTCCAACCAACCAAAAGGTCCACTCAGTCCTCCCACCTCCCACGTGAGCCTTCCAAGCTCTCTGTTCCCTCCCAGTTTCCTCTTCTCTCCTCTTTCTGGAGCTTCTCACCCCTGAGTCATTCTAGCCTCTGCCCTCCAGGGACCACCTATCCTGCTTAATGAACAGTCGCCATTCTTAGTAAGCCCTTAGTGTTTGCCTAGAGTCTCACTTCCACAAGGTGCTCTCAGGTTTGCCTTAGAGATCCCCATGAGACCCCCATGAGGCCAATCAAGCACTCCGTGTCCTCCCTATCTCACACATGAGAGCCTGAGCCCTGAAGGACTTGCTCCAGCTACCTGCAGGTCCCACAGTTTGTTAGAGGTAGCATTATGACCAGGACCCAGGTCTTCTGACTCCAAATGGGGACAACTCCTATGAACAAAGGGATTTTTGTTTGCATGAAGATAGCTCTATCAGACTCTCTGAAATGCCTTCCCAAATTTCTAGTCATCTCCTTGGTTCAAGTAAGCGTTTTTTTTCACGCCAGTTAACTTTTGACAAATGATTGCTGTGTGCCCGACCCTGTGCTGTTTTACATACATTATTCTTCTAATCCTTACTGATCTCCAAAGTTCAGAGAAGTTAATGAACTTCTAAAAAATCGTGCAGCTAGCAAATGGCAGAGTTGGAATTCAAGCCCAGGTTTTTAACAACCAAACATTGCAACTCCCTCCCATGAGGAGATTCACCTTAATAGGTTCCATTTTCCACAAGGAAAAGCAAAACTAGTTAAAAGAAAAAAACATCTAGAGTTCTTCTTTGCCCTAATGGAGAAGATAGCTCTGCACTGGTCCTTATCCTCCTCGTTTCTGAAAAAGGAACCCTGAGCAGCTCCAGGTACTGAGTCCTGAGTCTTCTGCACTCACCTGCATGCCTCCCTTCTTCAACCTATTTCTCCTCCCACTTTCCTATAGCTCCTGCACCAGGCCCCAATCTCCAATCTCCCCTTCCCCTCTCACCCACCCCAAGACCAGGCGCCTTTTGTTTTTATGTTCTCTTTCTGAATCAGAGAAAATCTGCAGCCTTCCCTCCCCTGAGTAGAGCAAGACTAGCCTGTGGCTGGATAAAAGCTCCGAGTTGTGAGCCCCAGTTATTATTTTACTCTAACTTGTCATGTCCTTTCTTCCAAATGATCCCTATTTATCACTCTGCAGCCTGCCCCTCAGCCTGCATACATGTGGCAGCGGCTCTCCTCTAACCCATTCCTGGACATCTTCAGAAAAGGACTTGCCTCCCAGGCCACCATTAGAGCCCCCTCCCCATCGGTCCCCAGCCTTCTAATTGCAGAGTTCATTACAAAGTCTATTGCAGCTGTCAACAACTGGATGCTTAATGGAGATGGAGCTGTCCCCGCCCCTCCCCGATGGCTCTAAAAGCAGCACCCATCAGTTAATAGTTTCTTCCTGCTGTTTTTTCAAGGTAGGGATTGAAATGGTGAAAGGAAAAGAAATAATCCCCTTAATGTGTCTTTGAAAAGTAAATACTTGTTCAAATACAATAAAATCATCATCCCTGGAACATGCAGGAAGGAAGGCAGAATTTCCTCCATTCCTATTTATGATCTCATCAACTAGGGTGTGGAGGGGGAACCCCAAGTAGACCCAAGGGAACCCCTGAGGACCCAAACATCTGGGGTAAGCAAAAGCTTACTTGATTATAAGACACTGGCCTTGGCGGTCCCCCTACTCTCTGTTCTATTGATTTGCATACTCAGTAGCACAAGCACGTGAATTAGTCTGGGCCTTTCTCTAAGGCCAAATTCTACTTAATTCTCTTTTAGGGGACCTATCTTGCCCTACTTATTTCTCTGATTTAATTCACCCCCTTCTCCCTTTATCAGTCCTGATTCCACTCACATTATAATCCTCAATTCGAGGGGGAATTAGTGTGCATGAGTTGGGGATGGCAGAGGGAGGAGGGAAGCAATTAGTTGGAAAAGAAGCAATAGAGAAGGATAAGGAAGGCAGAGGATCCCGCTGGCAGAGCTGGGAGGCCGTGATGCATCTGTCAGACAGAGCTCTTTTCAAGCATGCCAAGGGCTAATGGACTATATATTTTTTTTTTGAAGTATTTTTTACTGATACTAATGGACTATTTCGTACTGAGGACTTTTTCCTGATACACTCTAAAAGAAAACATTGAAGAGGATTGCTCTCACAACCCACAATTTCCATTTCCTCCCTGAAGCATTTGTTGTTCTCTGAGGCACTCTTTGCAAGGCAAACACACACACACACGCACACACACACACACACACACACCCCAACACATGGAATACTTATGGCACACTAAGCACTGCTCTAAGTTAGCAGCTACTTATCCAATTTAATTCTAGAAACAATTTTATGTTTATAGTTGGAGAGTTGACCAGACTGACCAGTTGTACTGTAAACCATTTCCTTTTCCTCATGGACACATAGAGGGACTACATTTCCCAGCTTCCCTTGCAATTAATTAGGTGCAGTCATGTGAGCGAGTTCTGCACAGTGGATTGAGAGCAAAAGGGATGTGGGTCATTCATGAGCTGGCCCATAAAACTACACAAACCTCAATATTCTCTCTCCATTCCTCATTGTTTGGCCAAATAAGGAGGGCTCCGGGGACTGTGTTGGGTGAGGGGTTGAGAGAGCCACAGTTGGAGGAATCCAGAGTCCCTGAGCCATAGTTGGAGGAAAGCTATGCAGAAGAGCCACCTGACCAGGGACAACCACCTTGGACTGTCACATCAGCATGACATATATTTCTATTTTGTTAAATTCCTAAAATTTTGGTTACAGTAGTCAGTCTACTCTGATTAATACAACCCCCATTCTATAGCCTATGAAATTGAGACTCAAATAATTTCTATGACTGCCCCAAGGTCAAATAGCTATTAAATGGCAGGGCTGGGATTCACAGCCAGATCTTCTGGCTAAAACCATTGCTTTTGCCACCATACCACAGCTGTTTCATAATTGCTTCTGCTATTGCTTTCAAGGAAGCAAAAAATCTGCTGAGACAAGCAGTCATTTTATACAAATGCATTTACAGTTCATTGATGCTGTCCTAATTAGCACCTTAATAAAGATGGCCCTGGGGGAAAAGAGACCTAAAGCAGGGAGGTAATCAGGGCCAGATCCTGGACATAATATGGGAAGAGATGCTGCAAAGTCACCTTGAAGGACCTCAAAGCAGCCTTAGCCAACAAGGGCAATACAGTTTTGGAGAGGTTGGCAGCAAGGGTAAAAAATGGGTACACTGCATTCACATTAGAAAAAGGTAGACTGAGTATCTCTTCTGGCAGGAAGAAAGTCGTGAAAATGCAATAAACAATCTTTGGAAAGTCATTATGCACAGCCAGCACACTAGCCCACCATCACTCTTCTGTTAGAAATTCTTGTCATTTCCCAGTGACTATCGCATAAAATTCACCTCCTTAACTTGCAAACAAGGTTAATCATGATCTTCCACTCTTACCCACCCAGTTTCAACTCCTCCTTAAGGGGGGCAGAGGTAGAGTGTGAAGAGAGTACATTATGCTCCAGCAATTTGAACTATGTTAAGTCCAAGAACATACTGTGCTGCCCAGGTCTTTGCAAATACTGTTCCCTCTGCATAGTCCTCCAACCCCAGTCCCAGCCTCCATAAAGATCAGGTCAGGCACCAACCCATTCTCAGGTCTGGGTTTGATACCTCTCCTCACCCCCATGGTCTCCTCTGCACATCTGCATTATATTCCTGGTCAAACGCATTGCAATTGTCATTCTTGCCTGCTATCCAGACTAGGTACTGTGCATCCTTCATAACCCAGCACTTCACAAGCACATGGAACACAGTAGGAGCTCAATAAATGCTATATGGGTGTATGGGTAGATGACTGAATAAGTAGAATCCTGAAGAAAAGTTACTTGCCACTGTGATAGTTAATGGGATCCCCTAAAAATGTTCATATCTTAATCCCTGGAACTAGATTGCATTAAATGTAAAAAGGGAATTAAGGTTGCTGACAGCCGATCTTAAGATAGGGAGATGACCCTGGATTATCCAGATGGCCCTAATGTACTCACACTAATTCATAAAAGATGGAAAAGGGAGACCAGTCAGTGTCAGAATGCTGACATGTAAGAAAGATTTGACAAGCCACTGCTGACTTTAGAGATGGAAGAAGGCCACAAGCACAGGAAGGCAGGCAGCCTCTATAGGCAGGAAAAGGCAAGAAGAAACAAAATGAAACAACGCAAATCGTCTCCTGGCCTTCCAGAAAGGTGTCAGCACTGCGTGCAAAGAAGTTTCAAAAGAAAACTGCTAGTCATTCGTCCACATTAGACATCTGTGTGCAGAGAGCTGTGCTAGGGCCTGGAGGGATACAGAGCTGTATCAAAACAAATCCTGACCTTGAGGTCTATCCTTCCAGGGAATCTGGGGTAGGGAGGGGTAGACCAGGTAATGACTTACCACTAAAAGATGTTAGAAAGCACTGAAAGAGGGAGGGAGGGAAACGTAGAAAGACCTGTAACTTGAACATGTGGCTGAGCAGGTGTCTCTTGACAAACACAAGCAAAGGGAAACGCCGAAGTAGGCCACTTGCCACGTGACAGCAACAGGGGCCTTCGAAGGCAGCCATCCTGTGTCAGCTCCGGATCAGGCTGTCCCAGGAAAGCAGAACTCACTACATATGGAAAAGAGCTTCCCAGTGACAAATCTACAGAAGAGAAGGGAATGAGGCTTAGACCATGCTAAATCCAGAAGTCACTCTTGTCGTTACACAGATGTCATTACACAGATGAAAGAATCAACACTCAGAGGAAGAATACTACCTTTGTTTTGAAGCCATAGTCTTCACAGAACCACACGTCCTCAGCCCTTGATGCAATCTCTATGGTAGTAGTCATTACAGGTGTCATAGCTAGTGTGTGTGGCCGCCGAATTCCCATTGTACTGTCTATTTCTTGAGGCAGGGGCTGATCTCACCTATTTTTTAATTTTCCTGAACAGTGATTAATACATGGTAATCAATAAATAAATATTTGTTGAACAAATTAACATAAGATCCAGAGAGGGAAAATCAAATAACAAGAGACTTCTCAAATCAAGGTACTAGGTGAGGCAGGACAACAGGGAATTGGGGTAACTAAGGGTTAAGGTATAAGCAAAAGAACAGCAGGTGAAGCCAGTTCTAAGCAAGATTAGGCAACACACAGGCTACATCCTCACTCCTGCGATGACAAGGCAGAAGTCTCCACTTCAGCCTCTGATTGGTAGGGGGCCAATCCTTCATAGGGTGTAACCAATTGGAAGCCTCTAAACAGCACCTGGGGTGTTACCAAAATCCTTTAGCTTAATAAAAACCCTAAAGAACATTGCAATCAATCAGGGCTCTTGAGCCACTTTCTTGAGCCTGCTTCCACTCTGTGGAGTACTTTCACTTCCACGAATCTGTGATTTTGCTGTTTTCATTGCTTCGTTCTTTGGTTGCTTTGTTTGTGCACTTTATTCAATTCTTTGCTCAATGTGCCAAGAAGCTGGAAAACTCACAATCAAGACTTTTCATCCAGTAACATAGGGAAAAGAGATTAGTAGTGATTTTTCTTCAATAAATATTTATTACTTTATCATCTAAGATAAAATTATGTTTATTATTTATTTTCTTAGGACAGGGTCTTGTCATGTAGCCCAGGCTGGTCTCGAACTCCTGGGCTCAAGCAATCCACTGGTTTCAGCCTCCCAAAGTGCTGGGATTACAGGCGTGAGCCACCATATCCAGCCAAGGAAGTTACGTTTTAATGAAAGTGATTGAAAGATATGTTTTTCTGTTCCTTTCAAAGCCTATATTTTTCTATTCTGCAACACTTCTGAAAACTCAAGTTGTAGTCCTCATTCAGGTGCTTACCAGTCATGTGACCTTGGACTGGTAAATTAATCACTGAGAGCCTTAGTTTCCTCATCAGGAAAGTCCAGACAATGGCACCTATTTTGTTAGATTGTCTGGAGGATGACAAATAGCATTTGCACAACCTTGCAATGCTCAACACATAGTAGATGTTCAATAAATGATAACTCTTATGAGCCTTCCCCTAGGCTGGGATACTTCCCTTTGTATTCAGCTGTGAAGCTTTGACTCCATCATTACAGAGCAGCTCCAGCCTTCCAGGTTCGCTCCCGTTCCACCCTGCATGAACAGAACTCTTTTCTTCTAACAAGCTTCCATCTACCTTCCTTCTTATCAGATCAGCTGATCCCTCTGCCATGCTGAGAAGCTGAGGGCAAGCTCTGCTCCACACAGAACCCGATTGAAAGAGATTCACCCACACCATTTCCCTGCAGAGTTATTCCCTAAAGTCTTATCTTTCTGTAGGTGACTTGTCTACATCCATAAATATGAACTAGTGAATAATGTTGGATTTCTAAAAATATATATATATACTAAATTCAAAAATCAGGCTGGGCATGAGTCATGCCTGTAATCTCAGCACTTTGGAAGGCCAGGGTGAGAAACTTGCTTGAGGACAGAAGTTTGAGGCCAGACTGGGCAACACAGCAAGATCCTGTCTCTATAAAAATAAAAAAATTTAGCTGAATGTGGTGGCACATGCTTATAAGTCCCAGCTACTCAGGAGACGGAGGCGGGAGTTAAAGGTTACAGTGAGCCAATGAGCTATGATTGTGTTACTGCACTCCACCCTGGGTGGCAGACTGAGACCCTGTCTCAAAAAAAAAAAAAAAAAGCTATATCTATAAAGAATGGTCCAAATTTTATGAAATATATAAACATGTTCAGACACATAGGTTCAAAGAAAAAATATGAAAATAAACAAAATTTAGAGTTACGTCAAAGTAGTAAGATTATGTGTGCTTTTACTTACTTTCTTATTTTGTGTTTATGTTTTGGAAATTTCTACAATAAAATGTGGTGTTACTTTTACAGTGAGAAATAAAACAAGTATTATAAATTCATTTGTTTCTCTATGCACTCCTTAGGAGAAGGCAGAATGGAAAACACTTCCATTGGCTGCTATGTTTACCTGTAGGCCCCACAGAGTCTCTCTCCCAGGACTCACCCTCTGTCTTCCTTGCTCTTTCATTCCATTCAGGCAAATTCATTCTGGGCTCTCTTTTCTCCCAGTTCCACATCTCTGTTTGCTCGTAGCCACATCCCTGGAACAGCTCAGGCCTCTCGAACAGGCAGTGTCCATTTTCCACTCACCTCCTTAAACCCCCCTCAGTGGGAGCCTTCTCCACACCTCCTGCCACCCCTTCCAGCCCCATCTTTGATTCCCAGGGGCCCTGCTTTCTCTTCTGTATCATTCAGCTTGACTCTGCCAAATGTGAGATGAGGAAAAAATGAAAATTAGGACTGTAGGTGGGAAGAAGGGGAAAAAAGAAAGAAACCCATAAAATTCAAAAGAAGCACGACTACATTGGCGGAACTTTGGTATATTTAGGACAGGCATCCAGCTGCCATGAAGTCTCGAAAGACAACAGAAAGGAGCTCACAGCATCTTCTTCTCTCTTTTCTTTGACCCTGGTAGTAGGAGGCAGGTGATTGTGTGCCTGAAAGACAGTAAACCGGATGCTCCTTGTGTGAAGACACCTGCTCTCCAAAGAAAAAGACCGTCACAAAGTCCCTCCAGACAGGAGCAAGAATTCCTAGCCTCAAGGCAAGCAAAAACTCCTCTTTCCTCTCCCGAAAGCCACACACCTGAGAAGAGCATATTTACCTTGGTCTTTCATATTCTGACTCATGGCTTTAATTAAACTTTCTATCTGGCTATGTGTCTTTTACTACACTTGAGAAAAAAATCCAATCTGTGGCTTTGGAACTGACTTGCACACCAAGTCTAGAGGCCCATTTATAATTACGAATATCAGGGGTCCGGTATTTGTGAGTTAAAGGTACTACTGATTAAAATCACATTATAAGAGAATCTTTGTTTCTCCACAAAGTTTTCTTTTTTTAAACGGGATGTTTGTCTCTCTTCTTGTTGCTATTTCAGGGAAAAGAACTGCCAAATGGAGTTTTTCCATATTTGACTTAAAAAGGGGTGTGGGGGGGTAGAAGTTGGTCCTTGTTATAACACGAGTGCCAACAGTTGGCCTGGAATAAGTGTTCACAGCCAGATTTTCAAATTCCAGTAACCAAGAGTCTGTAATGAAAAGACTCCTACAAATATCTCTCTCTGAGTCTTCTGGCCAGGAGGAGTGGGGACCTTTGATCCTGTCTGGAGCCAAGAGACTCTAAGGATGGAGTGGAGACAGGCAGAAAGTTGCCAAGCACTCGGCTGGGTGTGCTTTCCCAAAGCACATCTGAGGTAAAGTCTGTCTGTCCCTGGATATGCCAGACCACTCCACACAGGGCCAAGGAGACCTGGATTTCAGAACAGGGGCCTGTTTATTGTACCACACTGCGTTCAGGGAGCGACTGGCCAGCAGGTCTATTTGCCCAACCTCAGCCACCCTCCCACAGGCATCTTGGCTGCTCTCTTAAGAACCTCCCTTCCTTGCCTTTTGGGTGGAAGTGGCCCTGAATTGCTGTTATTTTTCCAAACTCCTCTGTGCATAAACAAGATGTTTGGAAAAGCTCAGATAGCCATGGGTCTGCTGTGTTGGCCACTGACTGCCACTTGCAGGGCAGCATTGGACAGCACAGCGGGTATGCTTGTGCCTGGCTCTGACACTGCCCCAGCTACCAAATCCCACCCCGACCTCCACCCCACCATCTCTCCCTCTCTTTCTAAGAGAACTTGGCTGCAGGGTGTTCAGACTGGTAGGGTGAGGTAGATGAGATGCCTTCACTAATTATAAGGGTGTTTCTTATCAGAATCATAAGGGATCCTCCCTATTCCCAAAAGGTTCAAGGAAGAAAGGGGGAATCGTATAGGTGGGAATTTGACTCCCTTGACAGAGCTCTTCTCAAGATCCTAAGGGCTGGGGTAGTGCTCCAAAGAAGAATCCCATATAGAAAATTGTCCATGAGTAAGGGTCCCCTGGGCAAAGTATTTCTGAGTAAAGGGCCCCTGTTACTTCCTTCTGACTGAACAGAAAGATACACACAAGCAGATTAGCCCATGGATCAGTGGGCAGCCAGGGCGGGCTCCACAGGAGCCAGGTGCATCCTGCACACATAAGCCCTCCCATCTGAGGGTGGGCAGAGGCAAGGAGAGCCTCCGGAGCCATGCTGCAGGGAGGAGAATGAGAGTAGCATTCAACCACCCCTGCCCAGCCAATCCCCAGGCTTAGATACAGACATGTTCACACTGATCCACCTCCAGCCATCGCCAGAGTATCCAAGGGCTGTCCAGGGACCCTGAGCCCACTGTGGCAGCTATTGGAGGCAAGCGTGGCTTCCATCCACCCTGTCCCTTCCTTCGCCCGTAAGCTCTGCTGTCCACTCACCCTCTGGCAGCTGCACCTCCAGCCGCATCCGTCCCATAGCGTCCTTCATCCCCCAAACTGTCTTTGCAGTTGCCACTCCTGTGGTTCCAAGCCAGTGCTTTCCTGTCCCCTCAGTCCACCTCCACTGTCCCCTCTGCCATGCTAGGGAACTCAGGAGCAAGAGTTCTGGGCTAGGAAGGCAAACAAGGCCAGGCAGGTAGCCAGACCCCAGGACAGCAGTCTGCCCAGGACCAGAGTGCCAGCCCTCTCCTTTGGGTGTGACCTAGTATCTGGCTCCAGCTGGGCAAGAATAGCCCATATGAAACTGACAGAGCCCCAGATTTTAAAAGCAGAGCACAACACAGCATTTGTTCCTAGAGTGTCTGAGCAGCATCCATGGCACCTACCCCATACCTGGGACCAAACTACAGGGAAAGTCTTTCAGTAGGCAGGGAAGGCACTCCATGATAAAGGCTGGGGTTGGGGACTCCGGGAAGGGGCTCCACAGATTTTGACGCTGGAGTTGAAGGTACTCTTGGATTCCCCTTGTTGTCATTGTTACTGCAATCTGCATTTTCAGATTTTCCCCTTTCCCCAGGGATCAGAGGAAGCTGGGAGGTACATGTTGCTCCACTCTGTACTCAGTGAGCTCCATCTTCAACAGAGCTCTCCTGCCCTGGAGAGAAGCTCTTGAAGATTGTAAAGTCACTGGACTAATTGTTGGAGATTGTCACTGTGGTGGCTGTGACCCGGTGAGGGCCTGCTAGACACTGCGCCTGGGCTACTGGCTACCCAACCGTGCCTCTCACAGCCAAGCACCGCACATGCACACACAGGCATAAGAAGATCACAGAGGCTGTGGGGAAACTCATTGTTTCAAAAGCATTTGAAACACTTGGTCTGTTAAAAAATGTTTTCTATTTTTTATTAAAATACCTAAAAGTACCACATTTTTATTAAAAATGTCTGAAAGATTCGTGTTTGATTGTTTAATGGAGAACCCAGAGCAGTAAATTGAAGGAGACCACATGGTAGGTTTAAGCAATGTTAGGGTAGTATTTTCAACAGATTCCCAACAGATAGTATCTTTGGGACTCAGGAGTAAAAAAAAATCAGAACTCTCAGGAATTCTCCAAATCATTTGTTATTCTTTAAGTATTGCTAAAATTAATTATACTCTTTGCTCATTGTTACAGATATCTAAAAGTTATTTCATAAATAAAAAATATTAAGTTCAATAGCATTTATCAATATTATGGTCTGTAGCAAATATTCAAACTCTGGGAAATACCAGCAAACAATATTCAGATAATGTAATATTCATGTACCCTAGTAAGGCTAGCAGCACTAGCTTGAATCACAGGTTGAAACTGCCAGCTTAAAAACATATTTTGCTTCCAAAACCTGATATTTCTTAAAACACCATTCATAAGATTTGTATGAATATTTGCATAAAATATGCCACACATAAAAACTTACTAATATGTATTTTATATGCAATAATTACTCAACATTACAGGCAGACAAATCATAAACCCACATTTATAACATGGCTATTGCTACCTCCAAGGATGATAAACTGATTAGATCACGACTGCTTTTTTTTTCCTTTGCACTCCTGTCCTGGGTTTTGAAAATATCAACCTTAATATCTTGGACTGTGTCTGTGTTTTCTGCTCTTGCGTTCCACTGGACATCAATGGTTTCATCAAACCAGTAACAGCGCCATGTCACTTGCAAAATTTTAATTATCACAAGAGAATTTTAAAGCTCTTTTCTGTTTTCCCCATTTTCAACTGATTTTTCTTTGAATTTGGGATTTGGAAAACTGAAATTTCCTGAGCAATGCTAGGAAGGGATTCCCATATGGAAAACCTGGTCAAGATCTACTGCAGACCCATCAGGAAGGCCCACAAGCAGGATCTCTGGAAAGTGGAGTAGAGAGCCTGATGAGCGGGGAATAGCTGGGACGCAGGGACCCCAGCACAAAGCTCCTGTGGCAGCAGTAAAGCACAAGCCCATCTTCTTCAGTGTAGTCTCAGCTAGAAAATATCCTGGAAGCAGAAGCACCAGCCTCACTTAACAGTTAATGAAGAGCCTTCAAAGGTTGAAAGAAGGTTGACAGCTTACTTTGAAAGGTCAAGTCCTGACTTAGCCTTTATTACTTGAAAGAGAGAGAAGGAAAATATCAATGTTAGGGAATGTTGACCTATCTGGTTTCATTAGTTAAAGTTAAAACTGTACCTACGTATTTTGTTATATAAAGTTGAGTTTCTTCCTAGGTTTTTTTTTTTGCTTCAGAAGCCAAACAGCCTTCTGGTGATATTGACAGATTTGGTTTTTATAGTTCCAAAAAGATGGTAGATTTGGAATCTTGAGACATATTTCTCCTTGAAACCACATTTGTTAAAATGTTTGTGGGAGAAAATTGTGTTTGTTAAAATTATAACTTAAAGTCATGACAGTTGATTTTACCCTTCAATCCTAGTGATAATTAACTCATCATGACATTATGTAGACCTCACTCTATTTCATTATTCTCTATAAATGGACTTCACAGATTACTTTAAATTTAGAAAACTACCTAAAAGCACATTTTCTATTGTTAAAATGTATTGCAAGTAAAATAAGGGAATTCTGTAAGAGATTAACTTTAAAATTCTAGAAATGTCAATGCATTACGGCATGGCTCCCAGCTCTGTATCCTTTAGGTCTTACGTAGATGAGAAAGTTCTCCCTCTGAAGAGAGAGTTGGGATGCTCAAGCCTCATGTGGGTGATGCTTAGGGGCTAGAGAAGAGGAATAAGCAGGCACATGATGGCAGTGACCCCTGAGTCTCCAGGCCCTACTCCCTTTGGAAAAGTGTCAGAATCCTGGGGAAGTAATGGCTCCAATAAAGAGCGGGACAGATCCAAGCTGCAGTCCTGGGATTTCTGTTTGAAGTTTGACATTGTGGGGAGGAAGACAATCAAGACTGCCTTGTAATTTTAGTTTTGGATAGGTGGAATGACAAGAGAGACAAGCCTGTTACTTTAGGGTCAACAAGAGAGGAACATTTTGTAACAGTAAACTGTGGTTCTTTAAGGCTGCTGTAGCGTGGCTTATTCCCATGAGAGGATAAATTGGGTATGGCCATCTGGAAGTTGAGAAGTAATGTGGGATGGGGAGAAAATGGCCATTTGCAAGATGCCCCGGGGATTTTTCACTCTCTGAGCTAAAGAGAGGGAAAGAACAACAGGTCCATAGTTCCAGAGATCCAACTCCTGGAATCAAACACAGACTTCTCTGTTGGAGTTTTGGTGACCTTTCATACTCCAGGGTCATCGGCGACTTTACTCGTCATATTTACTGCTGTTTATAAGGTAACACTGACTTGTAGCAGAGCTCCAATGTTCTCTCCAAAAATCAGAAAGAGAGGCATCAGTAAATAATTAACTTGGTTGCCAAGGGAACGGTCTCCTGAGTGGACTGAAGACAGTCGCTGAGACAATCTTCACATGTCCTGGCCAATGGCGGCTAGAAGTAGACACTGACCAGATAAGCAGGCTTCCATGTAGATCTTTGGACAAGGAATGAATAAGTGGTTTTAGGGCCAAGGAAGCAAATCAATACTTTCTTTGTCAAAACTAACAGGCTACCTGGAGAACAGAGCTGCTGGCGGAAGCTCGGGACCTCTGGGAAGCTGGGAAGCCTAAGGAGCTTCCTGTCATCCTCACTGTAAGTGTGAGAGAACCTCAGATTTCCCTCAAATAAAGTACACCAAACTTGAATTAAGTTGCTATTGCTTATCATTGCAGTTCAATGGGGAGAGATTTTTAATGTCTATCTAGATAGGCAGTCTTCGAGTTTAATTTTTTTATTTTTAAACAATTCGAGATGTACAGAAAAGTTGCAAACATATACAGAGAATTCTTATAAACCCTTTACTGTTCATCCAGATTCACTTTTCCACATTGGCTTTATCATTCCCGGCTCCATCTGTCTGTCTATCCCTCTATCTATTTTCAGTCTATCTATCTATTTCCATCCATCCACTCCTCCATCGAATCTGCCTACTGCTCCATCCATCCATCCATCCATCATCTATCTATATAAAATCTCATAGATTACGTCCCTCCCCTCCAACTCCATCCAGTGACTATTTCGTAAAACAGAGAACATTCTCTTATATACCCAGAGTGTAATGATCAAAATCAGGATGAAATGCTATTATCTAACCAACAAAAGAACCTTATTCAACTTTCACCTATTGTCTACTGCTGCCCTTTACAATCAGAGTGGGAAAAAGCCCTCAGGTCCGGGATCGAACCTGGGATCACACATTACGTTTTGTTGTCCCCTTAGTCTCCTTTGATCTGGAACACTTCCTCCGTCTTTCTTTGTCTTCCAGAGTTGACATTTTTGAAGCTTACAGACCATTTCTTTTGAAGAATGTTCCTCAATTTGGGTTTGATTGATGTTTCCTCAAGATTATAGGTTCTGGTTCTGTATTTTGGCAGGAAAACCATAGGAGTGATAATTGTGTTCTTCTTGCATTATATCAGGAGGCCCATGATATCTGTTTGTCCGACAACTGGTGATGTGAATGTTAATCACTCAGTTAAAATTACCATTATTTATTTTAATATTCAAATGTCCCAGATTTGGCCAGTGGAAGCCCCTTCAGCCTGGTCATCGTGGTTTCTGACATGTCCCCATAGTTTTTTGAGCAGTTTGTAACTTTCTAAAATAGAAAGATATCCCAGCCCCAGCCCTAAAATTAGCTATTTCTCCAAAGACTCATAATTCCTGTTACTGGAAAATGTTTAGAAACAAGATCTCCACGTTGCATTCTGGGTGTGACCAAAGTGTGTGTGCATGAATGAGTACGTATGGGTCCATTTATAAGACAGAAATATAATTAGGTTCACTTATTTTTGTGTATACTCCATTTTGGGTTTCTACCTTTATTGATTTTGTATATTTATATTTTAAGCATTTGAAATATAATATGGTTCTAGAAGTCAAAACTATAGCAAATATATAGTTAGAGAAATGTCACTCTCCCACATCCCTTGTATCCTGTTCCTATTCTCAATTTTTTCTGCCCTATTTCCAACCACCACCACCCATCGTAACCAATCTAATTATTTTCTCTTTTATTCTTCTTATGTTTTACTTTGCAGAAATGAACAGATACAGGAATATTTTTTCCCTTATTTCTTACCTAAAAGGTACATAGTATAGATACTATTTTTCTTTTTCCACTTAACAAAAGATACTGGAAATCACCCCAGAGCAGTTCAGAGAGACAGTCTTTGTTCTTTATCATAGCTGCATAGTACTCCATTGTATGGAGGTTTTCAATTATTCTCTGATGTTCAGCTACATAGTTTTTTTTTTCAAACATTTTTCAGTTACAATGAAAGACTGCACAGAATTACCTTGTGTGTAAGCATTTTCTTATTTTTGGAGGTAACTCTCTAGAGGTGGAATTACTGGCACAAATAGAAAATGTACATACAGTATCTTTAGATATTGCTAAATATCCCCAGTTTGCATCCTTACCATTAATGTATAAGATTGCCTGTTTCCCACAGCCCTTCCAAAAGCATGTGCTGATCTACTTTTTAATTTTCACCAATTTAAGTGAAAAGTATCTCAATGCAGTTTTAATTTATATTTCTCTAAATATGAATGAGGTTAAACATCTTTTCATATGTTTAAGGATATTGTGTCTTTTACCCAACTTTCCATTGAGTACATGCTTTTTCAAAACTTTCCTGTGAATTGCATTTTCCCTTCAATTTGCCAGGCAGAAGCTAGAAGTTATACATTTGCTTAACACTCATCTTGCCCCTTGATTTTTTCATCATAAAATCTTATCTACAGTAATTTTAGTTCTTGATATGGCAGTGTTCACAGTGAAATTTTAATCAGGCTGTACATTTATAACCTGTACACTTTTAAAAGACCATTTTTAAAAGTTTTAATTGATTAAATTCTGTACCAAAATATCACTGTCCTGCTTGTCTAATGCAAAACCTAATGATTCCCAAAATCATTCCCAGGCAGCCCTGACATGGGATTAAAAGAAAAGAGTGACCCTCTGAAGAAGGGATTCTGGGAGCACATACTTGAAGGGTAATCCCACAACACAACACAACACAACACAACACACACACAGACACACACACAGGGCCATCCTACCCCCTCTCCCACCATGGTGCCCAGTCCTACCAGCCTCCAAGACCTTGCCAAAAATTGCCAGGCTGAGATAGATCTTCCCAACTCACCAGCTAGCAGAAAATATTTATCCAGTGGCCAGCCATAGAATCCCTGGTTTTAAGATTTTGCCTGCAATCTCTTCTTTGTCCCCAACAAGCAACGCCCCTGTGATTCAAGCCTCATCTTCTCCATAACTTGCAAGAGTAGGAGGAGGAAATAGGTAATTAAGTCATTAAATGTTATGACCTACTACGAGAAAGGCTCCGATGGCCTTGGATCTTCTTACCCTTCTCAACACCCTGTCCCCTGGACAGCTGTGATGACTCGAGGTGCCTTCTCTCCTCCCTTCAGCCTCCAGAATCTCTTTGGTGTGGGAGAGATTGATAATCCAAATAAAACTGCCATGGGGGGGTGAATGGATGAATTTTTAAAAGTTACTTGTCTATTTGCTGCATCTCTCAGGACAGTCCAGGCAGGAGAGAGAATTAGTGCCACCTGGAGAGCTGTCACGCTGCTGGCCTGAGGAGGGCCCAGCCTCTCACGTGGAATGGCCCCCGGCAGCCTGGGGAGTCCCCGAGCAGACGAGCTGGGGAGGAGGTGTGGGGCAGATGGCGACGGTAGCTGTTGGGAAGGAAGGCTAAACAGTGTGGGCAGAAGTCAAAGATAAACTTCCATCCTCCTCGTTCTCTCCCCACGTAACAGCCAAAAGATGCTGGTTATTTCAAGGAGTTTCCAAGAATGGCATTTGATGTATATCACGACCTTCCCAGGGAAGCTGGGGACGAGGCATCAGTTTCCTCTCCTCTCCCCAACAGAGACACCCCAGCACACGCATAGGCCCCACCTGAAGTCACCATAAACACACACACACACACACACACACACACACACACACACTTTCTTACTCACTGAGAAAGAAGTTGGGAGTAGAAGCCATTCCACTTGCAAGAACTAATGTCCTAGATCCAGCGCTGTCTGAGGATCACCGGCTGTTAGTCCGACCCCGGTCTCTGATGGTGTGCTGGATTTCCCACACTTGCGTGGTACAGGTCTGGAGCACAAGCACGTGGCTACCCGAAGGGTCCTTCTTCATCTCCAGACACCGCTTGGTATCCCTGTTTATGACAGCTCCTCCCTGGAGGGGAAGAGAGACAGAGCCAAGGTGCTGAAATGCCTCAGTAATTCATCATCTTTGCGGGCCTCTCAGTGCTCTGCAAGTCATGCAGGGAAGAAAAGGAAGCAGAATATAGGATGAGATCACTCAGTGCTTCCTCTGCCAGCCTCATGGCAAACTGACCAACCAGGCGATGTTGCACTAGCTTCGTGTGGTGCCCTCAGTCTCTCCTGAGATGGAAGCCTTGGGTCGGTACTGACTACCATGAAATGATGGCCTCTGTGAGAACCGTGGGCCTTCTCAACTTGGCCCTCCTTTCCACATCCTCACCCCTGAGCCCATGAGACCCATCAGGGAAGCACCTTGTGCTTCCCTCCCTCCTCAGGGAAACTATGTTGTGCACCTGGAGCAGGAGCCACATTCAGGAATCTCAGCCTCTGAGGAAGCTTCCAGCCTCTCCTGTTGAGGGGTCGTCACCAAGGTTTATGACTGAGAACATGATAGGCTTTAGTGCTAAAAAGTCAGGGTTGAATCCTTATTTTACCACATACAAACCGTGTGGGCCTGGACAAATTACCTCTCTCCAAGTCTCAATGTCTTCATCTCTAAAATGGGTTTAGAGTTAATATTAAAGTTAAAATTAGAGTTAATGTTGATGGAGCATCTTGGGACTGACACATGAAACGGGCAACAAATCTTAGTTCATCTCTGCCACTCCCCATCCTAACAGGGGAAGAGAAACGAAGAGCCATCCTTCTCTTAGATCCTGTGTGATCCCCACAACCTCCCTGAGCTTATTCCCCTTTATCTTCCTATCTCAGCAACTGACGATCCTGCCATGTGTCCAAACCACCATCTCTCCTGGTCCTGCCCTCTGCTCCCAGCCCTCTCTCTCCACATGCCTCTCAACCCCTTTGCAGGATTCACATGAGCTGCATTAGTGCCTGGGTCAGGCTGTATCTTCTTTATGCCCTGCAGTCTGCTCTCATCCTCAGGGTTCATAACATTCATTCTGATGGCGCGTGAGAAACCCTGACCTGACCGTCCCCCTTCGGACAAATTGCCACCAAGTTCTTGAACACCAAGTGGGACTGACTGCAGCTGTAACATCTCCAAATTTCTGCTTCCTCTCTCACCATCACCTCCCTGCCTCTCATCTCTTCGAATCACAAAGTGCCTCCAACAGCCCTTGCTCCCCTAAAATTTTCCTGTCATTGGACTCCCCCCGGCCCCAACCACCCTTGCCTCCTCTGGGCACCCATCCAGCATTGGCCATTCAGGGCAGCTCTTCAGATTCTGGAACTTATCCTCCAGCACCGCCACCACTCCTCTTTCTTGCCCTTGCTTCCAGATCACAGAGCTCTCGTGGACAGGGTCTGTCAGCTGAGCCGGCCTGGCTCATAAACCTGCCCACAACAGCCTGGCCCCAGGGCTCGGCTTACTCCTCAGCGTTCGTCGTCCAGGCCTCCTCAGCATGCTTTGTCTGTCAGCCCCCACCCCGACACTCACTTTAACAAAATGTCAAGAACACCACACTTCTAGTCGATCCTCCCCTCCCCTGCAAGACATCAGCGATCCTGAGGACATCGCTTCACAGATGATCTCAAAGGAGCTGTCCCATGCCTGCCTCATCTGCCAGCAGCCCCCTGTTTCCTGAGCCCCCGCCATCTCGATGCTGAAGAAACACTCTTCCTAACATCCGTCTTTTAGTTCTCCCTCTTTGCAAATTCCTTTTCTACTGCCTTTAAATATGTCCAAATTTCTCAATATTAGAAGGACAAAATAAACCCAGCCCTTAACTCTGCTCTTCCTTTCAACCAGCATTCAGTGTTTTTCTCCCTTTCAGAATCAAATTCCCAAGCAACAAGGCAATAGCACACAGTGGTTAGGATTCCACGTTTGAATGGCGGGCCTTTACTACACTGTGTAACCCTCGGCAAATAATCGGATTCCTCAGTGCCCTAGTTACTTCATGGGTGAGATGGAGCTAGTGATTATATTTCTCTTAGAAGACTTATGTTTTATAAGAACTGAATGAGATAATGTTTAACCCAATGCCTAGTGCACATATGTATTTCAATAACTCTTGGTTATTGTAATTTATTGTAACCTCTTAGACAAAGTCAGGGGCCTAATTTCTCAACTTCCATGTGACATTTTGCTCAACTTCCAGGTGACATGAGCTTTGACAGTGTTCCACACATCCACTAGTTTCTTTCACATTGTGTTCATCTGGATCTTACACATTTTTGTTTTGCTTTTTTTTTTTTTCAGATGGAGTCTCGCTGTATCACCCAAACTGGAGTGCAGTGGCGCAATCTCAGCTCATTGCAACCTCCACCTCCCGTGTTCAAGTGATTCTCCTGCCTCAGCCTCCCAAGTAGCTGAGATTACAGGCACCTGCTGCCACACCTGGCTAATTTTTGTATTTTTGGTAGAGACAGGGTTTCACCATGTTGACCAGGCTGGTCTCAAACTCCTGACCTTGGCCTGTGATCTGCCTGCCTAGGCCTCCCAAAGTGCTGGGATTACAGGCATGAGCCACCACACCCAGCCATTTTGCTTTTTATTTTGGAGTGTTGCCTGTCCAAATGATATTAGAAGGGCAAAAGATGTTTTTAAAAGATTTTTGTTTCTGTTTCTCTTTCAATTTTACAAACATAATAGATACTTCTTTAACTTGGAAAATATATTTTTAAAATATATAAAACACTTTAAAATATATGACCAGGGGCTCAGGACACATGGAGGCTGCTGGCAGGTGAGGTGGGCATGGACCAGCTGCTTTGAGATCATCTGTGAGGTCATGTCCTCAGGATCACTGATGGCTTTCAGGGGAGGGGATGATTGACTAGAAGTATATTTATAAAAAATATTTTATAATGTTGTAAAATATTTTATATATAAAGTATATAAAAGCACTCATAACGAGACAACATTGTATATGTGGTCTTTACATCTTGCTTCTTTATATAAATTTAATATTCCATATACATCTTTTCCAGTTCTATTAATTTTTTGAAAGAGATTGTTTCAGAATATTATTCGAGTGATTATACAATACTCAGTTCAAGAGATGAGCAAAGCATCCCCGACTGTTGGACATTTAAATTTTCCTAGTGTTTCACTGTGATAATTATTAAGAAATTTTCCAGATTAATACTGGCTTATATTCTATACTATTCCGTAAGTAAAGACATTGTCCTAAAAAAGAATTAGTGCCTTAAAAAGAGCTGTAGTTAGTTTGGGTTCTGAGGAGTGTGGGGTTTTCCTACACGTGGGCAAGTTGCTTCTGGAGCCATGCCAGTCTCCATGCTTACAAGTGGTGTGTGGGAGCACTCCCTCCACACTTCCTCTTTCCCCGCACTTTCTTACCACGAGTGCTCTCCTCCTCCTCACTACTCCTCACTACTATTCTTAGAGATCCTTTTTGTATTGTGAGCTGTTGCTTCACCCTGAAGACGGATGACCTTCCCCAAATTCCTCCTTATTTCAGTGGCATCACTATCTCAACACTGTGCTACTGAACTTAAGGTCCATATGTCTGAGTAGGCCTTCTCTTCTTAAACTGGGTCCCCTCTCATCACTGGCTCTCTTGTGAGTCCCAGGGGCCATAGCCTCCTCTGGTATACCCAAAACACAGAATTAAGAAGAAAACAAAGGGATGATCTAGTCTCATCTCCCTCTCAATTTTGGAAAATTTCTTTGGTAACTTTTTAGATTAATTTGTAAGTTGTGCCTACAAAGTAAAGTGAGAACCAGAAGAGCCCAACATTCAATCAAGTATCATTTTCACATCTGAAAGAAGTGTAGACCTAAGAGGTAAGATGGATGGAAAGAGATCAGATGGAGTGAACTCATTCAAGACTAACTTGATATTAGGTAACACACCAGAAATTACATGATCACCTCCCTTTTTACTTTCATAGTTCTTGACATAGTGGCCATAGAAATGGACCCAGCCTGCATGTTAGAATAGTTGGCAGAAATTCCCTGGATGTCCTGCCTTCCAGATCTCACAATCCTATCTGCCAACCCACATGTCTTTGCTATCAGTAGCCTCAGTCAGCTGAGAAGGCGATCTTCCAAAATTTTCTTGGCAAGGAAACCTTCAAAATGTTTGGAATGCATAATTATTTATTTAATAACGGTAGGCTGTTATCACGAAAAGAAAAAAACAGAAAAAAATGTGAAAAAATGGGAATAAAATTGTATCTAAAATTATTATTTCTTTAGAATACATTGTATCTTTAACTCATAGGAGATTTAGGATAAAGTAAAGATATTAAGGGAATCAAATACATAGTACTTGCCAAAGATTCTGTGTATATTTACTATTTCTAAGTACTTGTATATAAGAAAAATTGGCATCTTACAGATTAATCTTGCAATACCAATTTTAAAATGTGTCATTGAGTAATTAAATTGGTGACTTGATGGTGAAATTTTTTACTGACTTTATAAACACTTCCGAAACTTTTAAGAGAACTTAAGAATTGATCAATTTAAAGTCAGATCACTGAAGTTCTTAAGAAAAGAAATTTAATGTATTAAATTGGTAAATACAGTTCACAATGTTTAATGGCATTTAATTTATTAAATGTTAAAAATCCTCTTTCTTGTCAAAAGTTGTCAGGCTTATAGATAAAATAATAAGATTTGTAAGCTGAACTTAAAAGCTTAAAGAAAAACCATGATTCTTTCAACACTCCTTTGCACCAAGTACCATGCTAAATGCTTTACACACATCTCATTAAATTTTTTAATTTATAACATAATTCGTAATTTATAACTTTGTAAAAAAAATAGTGAATACTAATTTTTTAAAACAAAGTAAATTTGTAGTAGTTTTCTTTACATGAACACAAAAGTATGACTAAGGACATCAAAAACTCATATTTAGCACACGAGGACAGGTGCTCAGACATGCTGTGCTTGGTGACTGCCATTGACGGGGAACTCACCACCACGCTAAGCAGCCTATTCTTCTGTAGGAAACCTGAAGCTGTGAGGCCTTTAGTAAGCCCTCCCCTTGCTCCTACATAAGTCAAAATCTGCCTCCTTAATATTTATCTGTTGGTCTCAGTTCTGCCCTCCTGCGACACTAAACTAATCTACTCCCTTTTCCTCAGGAAGACAGCATCATCTTTTCTCTATCCATAGGCCTAACAAGCCTTTCAAGCTATATCTCCAGGCCTACCAATCTTTCATTTGCTCTGCAACCATTTATTGAGTGCCTGCCATGTTCTAGGGGTTGTGCCAGATGCTTGAGAAAAAACAGCAAACCCCAGGTCCTGCCCTCCAGCTCACAGCCAAATGACAAAAAGAAGCAAGTAAGCTGACAATTGCAAGAGATGGTGAGACTAGGGCTATAAAAGGACCCCTGAGAGCACATAGAGGAACCACTTGCCTGACTCCTCTGGGGTCACAGACGGTTTTCCAAGGGAGATGATGTATAAGGCCAGGGAAACACTTTGAGTGGGAGGAGAGGGAATAATACCTGCAAAAATGCCTAAGGTAAGAGGGAGCCTGGACTTTCACTGAATTACCTATAGTTCCATATAATTGGAGCTTAAAGTGAGACATCAGAGACTAAGAAGACATTACCCCGCCTTCTTCTAATCGATACTGTCTGGTTCAGTAAAGCTTAATCTGGGATGCAAAAAAAAAAAAAACCTCTGAAACTGTAAGCAAATCTTGCACAAAGGTTCACTTGTATGTTTTCCTGGAGAGAGAGTCCATAGTTCACAACGAATTCTCAAAGAGGGCGTTAGCTTTGAAAAGTTAGAGACTGCTGAACTAGATTGTCCATGTGGCACCTGAACAAAGCACAGTCGTGCATTCAGAGACACAGTCACAGACAGACCAGTAGCTCCCGCCAGGAGATACTGCCCCTTCCTACCAAATTGGCCCAGGAGCGCAGAAGCTTTCGGAGCAACCCCATCCATTGTCAATTCCCCACAGACTGCAGTCAGCCAAGACCCTTGCGTCATCATCATGTACATCGGCCAGATTCCTTCCACCCTGTCCTTGGTCATTTGATGTTGAAGTTAAAGGCAGAGCTCCCACACTAGCTCCTGTCAGATTTCAGCCTAGTGTTCCACACCCTCTGATAATTATTAATAATAAATGGATCATAATGGCTAATGCATATTGAACACTCCTCTGCTCCAGGCAGCACGCTAAATACCTTACACACGATATCTCATTTAATCCTCTCAACACTGGCCTGCAGAATATATTATCATCTCCATCATTTTATAATGAGGAAAATGAGCTTCAGAGAGGGCAAGGAACTTGCTATAGGCGACTGAGCTAAAACGTGGGCCCAAACTCTCAACTGTTCTACTACAACAGATTCCAATATTTCTTCTCCTTAACCACCCCTGCCTTAGTCAAGAGACTCGGTGTTTCATACCCAATTTCCTGTTTCCAATCTTTTCCCTACCTGTTGCCACAAAAAGTAATTCTCCTAAAACACTATCAAATCAAATCTGAACCTCTCATATATCTGTCCTTTAAAACACATGTTTAACTCGCTGGACTCACACCTGTAATCCCAGCACTTTGGGAGGCCGAGGCAGGGAGATCACGAGGTAAGGAGTTCAAGACTAGCCTGGCCAACATGGTGAAACCCAGTCTCTACTAAACATACAAACACGTGGTGCCATGTGCCTGTAATCCCAGGTACTCGGCAGGCTGAGCCAGGAGAATTGCTTGAACCGGGACCCGGGAGGCAGAGGTTACAGTGAGCCATTGCACTCCAGCCTGGGCTACACAGCCAGACTCCATCTTAAAAAAAAAAAAAAGCCCACCATCCCCCAAGCGCGCGGCGGGGCGGCAGGCCGGGGGATGCGGAGGGGCGACGATGGGGGCCGGACCCTGCCGGGGCGGCGGGGCGGGCGCTGCTCAAGGGGAAGGGCGCGAGCAGGGGCGCCCCGGGCCGGAGAGGAACTCTCCCGCCGCGCTCGCTCCGCGCTCCCTTCGCTTTCTTCGCTCGCTCGTTCCCTCCTCCCTCGGCAGCCGCTGCTGCAGCAAGAGAAGGCGGCGGCGGCGGCTGGGGATGAGACATGGCGGCGGATCTGAACCTGGAGTGGATCTGCTCCCTGCACTGGTCCTGGACTTACTGGATCACCAGGGGCGGCCGAGTCTTCTTCATCAACGAGGAGGCCAAGAGCACCACCTGGCTGCACCCCGTCACTGGCGAGGCCGTGGTCACCGGACACCGGCGGCAGAGCACAGATTTGCCTGCTGGCTGGGAAGAAGCATATACCTTTGAAGGTGCAAGATACTATATAAACCATAATGGAAGGAAAGTGACCTGCAAACATCCAGTCATGGGACAACCATCACAGGACAACTGTATTTTTGTAGTGAACGAACAGACTGTTGCAACCATGACATCTGAAGAAAAGAAGGAGCGACCTATAAGTATGTTAAATGAAGCTTCTAACTATAATGTGACTTCAGATTATGCAGTGCATCCAATGAGCCCTATAAGCAGAACTTCACGAGCTTCAAAAAAAAGTTCATAATTTTGGAAAGAGGTCAAATTCAGTTAAAAAGAATCCTAATGCACCGGTGGTCAGACGAGGTTGGCTTTATAAACAGGACAGTACTGGCATGAAATTGTGGAAGAAACGCTGGTTTGTGCTTTCTGACCTTTGCCTCTTTTATTATAGAGATGAGAAAGAAGAGGGTATCCTGGGAAGCATACTGTTAGCTAGTTTTCAGATAGCTTTACTTACCTCTGAAAATCACATTAATCACAAATGTGCTTTTAAGGCAGCCCATCCAAACATGCGGATCTATTACTTCTGCACTGATACAGGAAAGGAAATGGAGTTGTGGATGAAAGCCATGTTAAATACTGCCCTAGTACAGACAGAACCTGTGAAAAGAGTGGACAAGATTACATCTGAAAATGCACCAACTAAAGAAACCAGTAACATTCCCAACCATAGAGCTAATTAAACCAGACATCCAAAACAATCAAAAAAAAAAAAAAAAAAAAAAACAAGGAAATGAGCAAAATTGAAGAAGAAAAGGCATTAGAAGCTGAAAAATATGGATTTCAGAAGGATGGTCAAGATAGAACCTTAACAAAAATTAATAGTGTAAATTTGAATTCTCTGCCTTCTGAGTATGAGAGTGAGTCAGCCTGCCCTGCTCAAACTGTACACTATAGACCAGTCAACTTAAACAGTTCCGAGAACAAAATAGTCAATGTTAGCTTGACAGATATTAGAGGTGGAAATCACCCCAATACAGGGCCCTTATATACAGAGGCTGATTGAGTCATACAGAGAACAAATTCAATGCAGCAATTGGAACAGTGGATTAAAATCCAGAAGGGGAAGAGTCATGAACAAGAAAGCATGGGAGTAATTTCTTACCAAACATTACCAAGAAATATGCCAAGCCACAGAGCCCAGATTATGGCCCGCTACCCTGAAGGTTATAGAACACTCCCAAGAAACAGCAAGACAAGGCCTGAGAGAATCTGTAGTGTAACCCCTTCCGCTCATGACAAGACTTTAGGACCTGGAGTGGAAGAGAAACGGAGGTCCACGAGAGATGACACAATGTGGCAGCTCTACGAATGGCAGCAGCGTCAGTTTTATAACAAACAGAGCACCCTCCCTCGACACAGTTCTTTGAGTAGTCCCAAAACCATGGTTAATATTTCTGACCAGACAATGCACTCTATTCCCACATCACCTTCCCACAGGTCAATAGCTGCTTATCAGGGATACTCCCCTCAACTAACTTACAGATTGGAAGTATCTTCACCAATTCAGAGAGGAGATGTGACAATAGACCATAGACACAGGGCCCATCACCCTAAGCATGTCTATGTGCCTGACAGAAGATCAGTGCCAGCGGGACTGACTTTACAGTCTGTTAGTCCCCAGAGCCTCCAAGGGAAAACGCTGTCACAAGATGAAGGTAGAGGCACATTATACAAATACAGACCTGAAGAAGTAGATATTGATGCCAAGTTGAGCCGATTATGTGAACAAGATAAAGTGGTGCATGCTCTGGAAGAGAAACTTCAGCAGCTCCACAAGGAGAAATATACACTTGAGCAAGCTTTGCTATCAGCCAGCCAAGAGATAGAAATGCATGCAGATAACCCAGCAGCCATTCAGACAGTGGTGTTACAAAGGGACAATTTACAAAATGGACTACTTAGTAAGTGTCGAGAACTTTCTCGAGCTACTGCCGAATTGGAACGAGCATGGAGAGCATATGATGTTAGAATACGACATAACTATTACCAGGAGCCAGATGCAAGAGCAGCTAGATCACCTTGGTGAGGTTCAGATGGAATCAGCAGGAATTCAGCGAGCACAGATTCAGAAAGGACTTTGGCAAATTCAAGACGTCGTGGAAGGACTGAGTAAACACAAGCAGCAAAGGGGTACTACAGAAATAGGTATGACAGGATCAAAGCCTTTCTCAACAGTTAAGTACAAAAATGAGAGTCCAGATTATAGACAAGAGTGAACCAGAGTTAACAACAGTGGCAGAAGTTGATGAATCTAATGGAGAAGAAAAATCAGAACCTGTTTCAGAGATAGAAACTTCAGTTGTTAAAGGTTCCCATTTTCCTGTTGGAGTAGTCCCTCCAAGAACAAAATCACCAACACCCAAATCTTCGACAATAGCTTCATATGTAACCTTGAGGAAAACTAAGAAGATGATGGATCCAAGAACGGAAAGACCAAGAAGTGCAGTGGGGCAGCTGTTTGGCTGAATGTACTCAACCTAGGATGACTGTGGAAGAGCAGATGGGAAGAATAAGAAGACATCAACAAGCGTGCCTGAGGGAAAAGAAAAAAGGATTGAATGTTATTGGCGCTTCAGACCCGTCACCCTTACAAAGCCCTTCAAATTTAAGGGATAATCCATTTAGGACTTCTCAGGTTTGAAGGAGGGATGATAACACTAAGGAACTGGACACTGTCATTAGAGAAAATGATGTAAAGCCAGATCGTGAAACTCCTGCAGCAGAAATTGTTCAACTAAAAGAAGATGAACCCCAAAATGTGGACTTCAGCAACTAGTTAAAAAAAAACTGAAAATATTTCATATGAAATGCTTTTTGAACCTGAGCCAAATGGAGTAAATTCTGTGGAAATGACGGATAAAGAAAGAAACAAAGAAAAAATGCCTGAGGATGTTAGGTACAGCCCTCAAGATGAGACACAGATCACAAATTACAAACCAGAAGACCATCTTGAAGAAAATACAAAGAACAATGTTGATGAACAGGAAGAAACTTACTTCTTACGAATCAACTCCTGAGGTTTCTAGAGGAAATCAGACAATGGAAGTGAAAAGTCTTTCCCCATCTCCTGAGTCCTCAGCATCGCCTGTTCCATCCACTCAGCCACAGCTCACATTTCATGTGTGTGTAGTCTCAGAAGAATATATTTAAAATGTGCCATTTTATTGCTAAGTGAAGTATGTCCTGTTTTCTGCTATAATTCTTTGTCGGTCAGATTGCAATGTCAGCAGTTACTGCCACTCTCCTGTCAGCTTAAACACAAATGTTATCGCTTATCTTTTCTTAAAAAAAAAAAAAATTAAAAGTGTAGGTATTTTGAAGTACTGGGTTTATACTTCATTGGAACACATGTGTACAGCAATGTGTTTTCAAGGTTTTCAAATCCAGTACTTAGTTTGTGTACAAATGTAATTATGTTCATTGTGTATGTATTATACAATGAGCACATGTAATGTATTAAAGGCTACTTACTATTGTTAAAAAAAAAAAAAGGAGAAGATGAAGGAAAAAAATCCATGTAACTCACCTGTTTAAAATCCCAATATATGTGCAGTCCATTCATAGCTGCCTTGGAGCGTGGTTCTAAGGTGGGCTTCTCCTCTGCTTTGCCAGGGTCTGTCAGGCAGCGATCACTATCACTGGCCTCTGCAATCAGTTGTCCCACATAAAGCTCCCCAGTTAGGTGATAGTAGACGTACTAAAAGAGAGCAGAGGACTCGCCATTGGCATCATCAGCCAGCAGGAGACCCTAGCCAGAGGGAGGGCAGGAAGACTGATCTTGGAGCCCCTAGACACCCAGTCTCACCAGGAGCACTGAACCTTCCTGGACAACACGAAGCCACCTCTGCTTCCCTCTACTCTTTAGCCTCCCCTTGAATCCAGGGAGAAGGCCGGGCCTAGGAGGGCTCCAACAGAATCATAGCTTACATGGATGAAGAAGCTTGTCTCTGAAGAAAAAACAAAACTGAACTCCAGAATCTGTCACCATAGGCCTCAGCTATGGATTTTTTGTCAGAAAATCTTCTTTCAAATTCCTGATTTGGCACGATCTTGCTCAGTGAGCTTAGACAAGTAGTTTGGTCATGTGTCTCCATTTTTTCATCTAAGTGGAAATGATATCTATCGTGCATGCCTCAAAAGGTTGCTATGAGGGCAGCATGCAAAGTAACAGGATAGATGTGAGTATTGTCTGTTAAAAAAAAAAAAAAATCCCCTGGATGCACCTTCCACATGGTGCCAGGGCCCTTCCATCCCTTGGAGGAACATCTGCCCAGCCTCTCTCCTCTCTAGCTCTGTTTCCTTCTCTCTAGGAGAAGCACAGGTGGTTTCACCTGTCCACTTTCCCAGGCATTCAAGGAGCAGAGAGAAGACAGAGGGAGCAGTGGGAGGAGGGGAGAAAAGAAGGGACCAGAGGTGACTGTCAATGCAAATATCACCATGGAGAATGAATGTGACAGAGCCTAGCCTTTCCACCTATCCTTCCTGTAACTGAAATGAAACTACATTGCCATGGCTTTCTGAAGAAATTAAGATGTGCTCAGTTACAAGTGCAGGTCTGGGTTTCACCCTTACCCAGGATGCTCCGCTCCTGACTCCTCATCTCCTATCATGGAGTCTAGACCCAGCAAAGGTTATCAGGGGCTGAGCCATGGCAGACTCGCCCAGTCAGGGCCAAGAAGACTGGGGAAGATACCTGCAGTTATACATGACGGGGGTGTTGCCTGAAATGGCTCCCTGATCCAGTCAGACATTTTCATCCAATAGGTTTTTCATCTGAAGGAACAAAACACATGGAGACACTGTTAGAAAGAGGCAGAGAATGAGCCCCATCCCTCCCCAGACCTACGTTTTCCCCAACACGCCGAGGGCACCAGAACAACCAGCCGCAAGAAGCAGAGAGCTGGGATCCCGGCAGACATTTTTTTTTTTTTTTTTTTTTTTTTGAGATGGAGTTTCGCTCTTGTTACCCAGGCTGGAGTGCAGTGGCGCGATCTCGGCTCACCGCAACCTCTGCCTCCTGGGTTCAAGCAATTCTCCTGCCTCAGCCTCCCGAGTAGCTGGGACTACAGGCGTGCACCACCACCGGCAGGCATTTCCTAAGCCCTGGGGAACAGGCCAATGCTGAAGGGAGGTGCGGCGGCACTGCCCACATTCTGGAAACACCCACCACCTCAGACCATCACCACACACACAGGGATGGGCGCCTCTGCGGAGTCCAGGTGGGCAAGGCCAATCGCTGCAGTTGGTGGAGAAACCGAGAGGGTCCAGGCAAGAGTTACAGTTTTCAAGGGGACTAGAAGCAGAGACAAGGAAAAGAGATGGGGATCGGGGAGCAAGGAACGAAAGGAAACTGAGAGGGTTGAGGGCAAAGAGCTGAGAAGAAAGCCAGAGCAGGAAGGCCGTATTGGGCAGGACAGGCAATCACATGATTCAGGCTGCATTTTCTTTACAGTCGAACACGTAAAATCCAAAATGCAATTTCATCATACGCACTGTTCCATAGCCTATGATGGTGTATTGGCTTCAAGAGTGGGTAAACCTTTTTCAGGTACCAGTCAAAAGTTTTACACTTCAGTTTTTCCCGGAGTGCCATTCTGGAAGAAATGTCCCCAAAATCTATTCCGGAGTTCTGTAAATAAAACACCAAATGTTTCTGTGCTTTGATTCATGAAAGCTCTGTTAAAGCAAACTAAGTATGGCCTGAGAAGAACTCTGTATTTCTACAATTGAGTGGATGAATTGCAACCTAACTTAATAGATACACAAGATTGAAAACCTAACTTAGGACTATGCTCCTGTAACAATAGCTGAGTCTTGTCCAATCCCAGCAGCCATACTTCAACCACTCACACACTGTCCAGTGTTCAAACTGTGTTCAAATCAGGCAAATCTGGAGCTCTGACCAATCCAGCTGTTTCTATACTTCACTTCTGACATCTGTTTGTCACTTCCCTTTTTGTGTCTATAAATCTTCTTCTACCACATGGCTGTGCTGGAGTCTATGAATCTGCTGTGATTCTGAGTGCTGCCCAATTTGCGAATCATTCATTGCTCAATTAAACTCCTTTAAATTTAATTTGGCTGAAGTTTTTCTTTTAACAGCTCCTTAACTCCACCTGTGGGTATGGGTCACGCATAATGGAACTGAATATTTTTCTGATAGCCTGTGAAGTAACCTTGATGTTTTCATATTTCCAGGGAAAGTGGGAAAACCTTAAACCCTAGAAAATTCTGCTTTTTCAAATTCTGCTCTTTTAAGGCCTGCATAGTGGGGCCGCTCATGTGTATTTCTCCTCATAAGCTAATGCCGACTGTTCCTGTTTGAGATGATATTTACATCAATAGATCCCCAAATCCTCCTTATGATGGCCAGAAAGGCTCTTGGGGCCAGGCATGGTGGCTCACGCCTGTAATCCCAGCACTTTGGGAGGCCGAGGTGGGCAGATTGTCTGAGCTCAGGAGTTTGAGACCAGCCTGGGGAACACAGTGAAACCTCATCTCTACTAAAAATACAAAAAAATTAGCTGGGCCTGGTGGTGCATGCTTGTAGTCCCAGCTACTCAGGAGGCTGAGGCAGGAGAATTGCTTGAACTCAGGAGGCAGAGATTGCAGTGAGCCAAGATCGCAACACTGCACTACAGCCTAGGCGACAGTGCGAGACGCTGTCTCAAGGCTCTTGGAAGGAATACTCTAATACCAACATTTGGAGATTAAAAGAGACATTTTTAGAAGTGATATTTTGTGGAGAATCAATGTAAAATAATACTGAAGAGGCAAATTAGAAAAGGAAAGCAGAAACCACTTGTGTATCTGCCCTCTTCCCAGGATTTTCCCGTGGGGCTCATTTAAGATCATCCCCTTTAAAAGTTTAGATCATCCTTTGACGGTTCAGTTGTTTTACAGACCATTCTTTGTACAGGTTGGGACAGTCACAACATGACTCCCTAGAAATAAAAAAACTAAGGATGTCCTGGAGGGTACTTGTTTTCCTATCATACGTTAGTATACTGGGACATCAGAATCAATTCTTACCCATCTTTCTTCAAACAATGAGCTAACTGTAAGAAGTTATGGGCAGCTTGGATTATGAGAGGAAGGATTTTGCTGACTTTAAAGAAGGCTCAGGCATTTCTGCACATTTTTACATTCTCCAAACCTAGAGATCCCAGTGTTAGCCTGGCTCCTGACCCTAGGAGTCCTTCCAGATTTTCTCTTCTAGATCCATCCACAGCTACCCACCATCCTGACCCCCTGGCTTTCTGGGGGCTACATCAGAACCCACTGTGATGGAGGAATGAGTTTGTCAACGAGATGACTGCTTCCTGTGGGTCAGCATGGCTCCACATGCTCTAGCCCAGAGCCAGAGCTCAGGGACACGAGACAGCATAGCATGCCAACCTTAAGCAGCCAGGGTATAAAATGTGGGCTTAGCTAACAAGGCCATCATTGGCTGGGTACAGGGGCTAAGACTTTTCATCTCAACAATTTGGGAGGCCAGGAGTTCCAGATCAGGCTGGGCAACATAGCATGACTCTGTCTCTACCAAAAAAACTTTTAAAATAATGCTATCCTCATTCTTGTGCATCTAACAAGATTACAGTGCCTTCTCCTACCACCCCACACCACACCTGCCATGTTTATGTCTCCCATTATAGAAGAGAGATGAAGAACATGGAACTTAGAAGGCAGATTTCCTTGGTTTGAAACTTACTACCTGCATTACCATATGCAAGTTCTTTCAACTCTATGTGCCTCAGTTTCCTCATCTGTAAAACTTAGAATAATAAAAATAAAACCTATCCATGCCCTACATATGTTGTGATGGCTAATAAGTTAATATATAAAAGGGTCCAGAATGCAGTACTGTACTGTTACACGATGTTAAAGCCATTATTATCACACCATCAGGACCTTACCCTAATTCTTTTTTTTTTTTTTTTTTTTTTTTTTTGAGATGGAGTTTCACTCTTGTTACCCAGGCTGGAGTGCAATGGTGTGATCTTGGCTCACCACAACTTCCGCCTCCTGGGTTCAAGCAATTCTCCTGCCTCAGCCTCCCGAGTAGCTGGGACTACAGGCGCGAGCCGCCATGCCCAGCTAATTTTTGTATTTTTTTTTTAGTGGAGAAGGGATTTCATCTTGTTAACCAGGATGGTCTCGATCTCTTGACCTCGTGATCCACCCACCGTGGCCTCCCAAAGTGCTGGGATTATAGGCATGAGCCACCGCGACTGGCCCTTACCCTAATTCTTTAGGGCTGTGTTGGCACTTTTTTTTATCTCTCCCCATTACGTAACTGCCATCTCCTCCTCTTTCATTCTTCCATGCTGCTGTTCAACTCCATTACTCACCTGGAGAGGTATGCTCCAGGTCAAGTAGACCATATGTTTGTGCTCATCCATCCAGATTTCGGCCACTTGCAGAGCATTACGCTTTAAGGCAGGGGTCAGATCCAAGGCATAGGGCTTGTTGTGTCTCTCTAGGTGACCCATCCGGGAGCAGGGCAAAACCTCGATCTTCCCTCCACACTGCCACACCTGCAGAAGACAAAAAAGATCACCTGTGCTTCACAGTCAATGAATTGCATTGCTTACTGACACAGGAGACTACATTTTAGAACCATTTTGAAAGAATGTATATTCAGTCCTCCCACTCCTGTCTTTATATTGCCTCCTATCCTTCTTATCTAAATCATCATTCCTTAGAAGTTTACCAAACTGCTTCTCTCCTGTCATCCAAACAATTGCTGAAATCATACTTCCTTCAGGAAGTCTTCCTAAATGGACCAAAGGAGGGGCAGCCTCTGCTCCCTTATCCCCAAGGAAAGTGCCCATGTCCTGAGAGGTGCCATGCCCTGAGCCACTCTCACTGCACTAAGTTTCCCATGCCCCTTCTCTGCCTGCACGCTAGATATACCGCAGTGTGGCAGACAGATGCCAAAGTGACCCCGTGATGCTTTGCCTCTAGCTGCCCGGTGTGCAATGATGGAGTAGGTTGAGCCTCAATTTATTCATCTGCTAAAAGGGCACAGCCAACATTTGGGTTGTCAGCAGGATTAAATGACATAACAAGGAATCAGTTACGGCAGCCTCTGAGATAACTTGAGGTACACTTTCTCTGTCATTATCCTTCTCTGGCTGTCCTCATTGGTCCCCAGAATCATGTGGAGGTTACATCCCGCTAGCACTCAGGTAGCCAAACATTCAAAAATCCAAATACAACCTTCTCCTGCTTGCACTGCAGGCAAGCAGGAGAAAAGGCCATGAGCGTCGGAAGGCGCGTCAGTAGTTTTCAGGTTTGCGAGCTCAGCCTCAAGACAGTCACACGCAGCCATATTCGTACCACACCGTCTGCTGGTCCCCGCCTGGCTCCTGGGAGGCCGGGGTGCTCTTTGAGCTGCTCCCTCGACTGAAGTCCTCGGGGCCCCAGCCGGAGTGGGGAGCTGAGTCAGGAGACTGACCTGGGCTCTTGGCCGGGAGCCCCTCGCCGCAGCCCTGCCCTGGGACCCCATCTCCCTCTGAGAGGTTGGGCCCTGCCCGGACGGGGGCGATGGTGGCCACCTCCCCTGAGCGTGGGGGCGTCTTGGGCTTGGTCCTAGCAGCCGGGGCTGCAGCAGGTGAGAAGTGCGGGAGCTGGGAGTTGCCACCACCACCGCCAGCACCAACACCTGCAGCGGCAATGGCAGGGGCTGTGGCGGACTAATGCAGGGGGTCCAGCCTCTCCTCCTTTGGGGGAGCCAGGGAGAAGCGCCTCGTGTCCAGCGGCTGGCTGCGGGGACCCAGGCCCTGACAGGAGCCTCCAGCCTTTCCCACAAGTGGGGTCCGCTCCCGGGCCAGGCCCTGGGAGCTGGGGGGTGCAGGGCTTGGCAGGGTGTAGCTGCCTGACTCTCTGCCCCGCGAGGCCTCAGGTGCCCCCAGCTTCTGGGGGCACTCCTGTTTGCAGGCCTCGGGCCCGCTGGCCTGGAGAAGGTCAGCTGAGGCCAGGCTGAAGGCTCGGCTCAGGGAGGCGCTGCGGACGGCAGGTGCCTGGGAAGCTGCGGGCACCCGGGCCTGCCGGGGTCTGCCCAGAGACAGGCTCTGGGGGGGCTGGGCCTGTCTGGGGGCCACGCTGGGTGGGGCCTCGGCCTCAGTCAGTCTGAAGTTTGGCTTCACATACTGCCCGGGCTTTAGCAGTCTCCCCTCCGAGGCAGAGGTGGCCATCGTGACAGTGGGGACCACAAAGCTGGTGGGCATTTTGGCCCCTTCTTTCTTGGCAGGTGGTCCTGGCTGGCTTCCGATGGCTGGGAGATCGCTGGCCTTCCGGAAGTAGTCACTCAGCAGGTCATCCCGGCAACTGAGTGTGTCATGGGTGGGGGAGCTGAGGATGCTTTCCTCCAGGAACTCCTCCAAGGTGACCATCTCGCCGCTGGGGGAGGCCGAGCAGGGCCACACTCCGGCATGTGGAGGGGCTGTGCCCCTCTTCTGGGCACCCTCCTGCAAGACAGGCCCATTCCGGGGCAAGAGGTACTCGTGGCGGCTGAGGGCATTGCGCCCTGGGGCGCTGGCTTCCCAGGGGAGAGTGTCAGGGTCCCTGCTGGGGATCTGGTCTTCGCTACTGAAGCTCTCAGACCGGCCGTGGAGCTGCTCAGAGGAGCCTTTTAGGTTAAGAGGAGAGCTGTTGCTGGATGTGTTTCTACTGCTGTCAAATTTAAAAAAGGCACAGCAGCTGCGCATCCCAGGGTTACAGACCTCCTCACGTTTGCAGTGTAGCCCGAGTCAGTCAGCACCCGAGGACCTCAGCAGCCGTGTCGAAGTCCCATAGTGAAGCCGGGACTGCCTTCATTCAAACCCAGCAGCTACATGCAGCCATGGCTGATACACTCCTGGAGCACCTGTGCCGCCTGGACATTGACTTACCACCCATCACAGCCCGGAACGCTGGCATCATCTGTACAATTGGCCCAGCTTCCTGGTCAGTGGAGACGTTGAAGGAGATGATTAAGTCTGGAATGAATGTGGCTCGTCTGAACTTCTCTCATGGAACTCATGAGTATCACGCGGAGACCATCAAGAATGTGCATGCAGCCACAGAAAGCTTTGCTTCTGACCCCATCCTCTACCAGCCCGTTGCTGTGGCTCTGGACACTAAAGGACATGAGATCCGAACTGGCCTCATCAAGGGCAGTGGCACCGCAGAGGCAGAGCTGAAGAAGGGAGTCACTCTCAAAATCATACTGGATAATGCCTACATGGAAAAGTGTGATGAGAGCACCCTGTGGCTGGATTACAAAAACATCTGCAAGGTGGTGGAAGTGGGCAGCAAGATCTACGTGGATGACGGGCTTATTTCTCTCCAGGTGAAGCAGAAAGGTGCTGACTTCCCGGTGACGGAGGTGGAAAATGGTGGCTCCTTGGGCAGCAAGAAGGGTGTGAACCTTCCTGGGGCTGCTGTGGACTTGCCTGCTGTGTCAGAGAAGGACATCCAGGACCTGAAGTTTGGGGTTGAGCAGGATGTCGATATGGTGTTTGCGTCATTCATCTGCAAGGCAGCTGATGTCCATGAAGTGAGGAAGGTCCTGGGAAAGAAGGGGAAGAACATCAAGATAATCAGCAAAATCGAGAATCATGAGGGGATTCGGAGGTTTGATGAAATCCTGGAGGCCAGTGATGGGATCATGGTTGCTCTTGGTGATCTAGGCATTGAAATTCCTGCAGAGGTCTTCCTTGCTCAGAAGATGATGATTGGGTGGTGCAACCGAGCTGGGAAGCCTGTCATCTGTGCCACTCAGATGCTGGGGAGCATGATCAAGAAGCCCCGCCCCACCCAGGCTGAGGGCAGTGATGTGGCCAGTGCAGTCCTGGATGGAGCTAACTGTATCATGCTGTCTGGAGAGGTAGCCAAAGGGGACTATCCTCTGGAGGCCGTGCACATGCAGCACCTGATAGCTCGTGAGGCTGAGGCAGCCATGTTCCACCGCAAGCTGTTTGAAGAACTTGTGCGAGCCTCAAGTCACTCCACAGACCTCATGGAAGCCATGGGCATGGGCAACATGGAGGCTTTTTATAAGTGTTTTGCGGCAGCTTTGATAGTTCTGACAGAGTCTGGCAGGTCTGCTCACCAGGTGGCCAGATACTACCCACGTGCCCCCATCATTGCCGTGGCATGGAATCCCCAGACAGTTCATCAGACTCATCTGTACCACGGCATCTTCCCTGTGCTGTGTAAGGACCCCGTCCAGGAGGCCTGGGCTGAGGATGTGGACCTCTGTGTGAACTTGGCCATGAATGTTGGCAAGGCCCGAGGCTTCTTCAAGAAGGGAGATGTGGTCATTGTGCTAACTGGGTGGCGCCCTGGCTCTGGCTTCACCAACACCATGCATGTTGTTTCTGTGCTGTGATAGACCCCAGAGTCCCTCCTCAAGCCCCTGTCCCACCCCCTTCCCCCACCCCATTCATTAGGCCAGCAACGCTTGTAGAGCTCACTCTGGGCTGTAATGTGGCACTGGTGGGCTGGGACACCAGAGAAGATAAAAGCCTTGCTGAAACATGGCTGTGTTTACAGCCTGCTCTGGTGGGACAGCCCAGAGCCTGACTGCCCATCATGTGGCCCCACCCAGTCAAGGGAAGAAGGAGGAATGCCGGACTGGAAGCCCAGGAGCCAGATGGCAAGAGGGTGACAGCTTCCTTTCCTGTGTGTACTCTGTTCAGTTCCTTTAGAAAATGGATGCCCAGAGGACCCCAACCCCGGTCGGGGGTCAGAAAACAGCCAGCAAGAGTTAGGGGCTTTAGCACACAGAGCAGTTGTTCCATTTAAGCCAACTCTGGCCTTGGCCTTTATTGCTTCCCCAACCCCCTGGGCCTCCGCAGTTCACACCTGGCCCTGTCCTCCACTCAGCTGTCCTGTAGCAAACACTCCACTTTCCGTTTTCCCCCAGTACTGCAGTGCCTCCAGGCCTGTTGCTATAGAGCCTACCTGTATGTCAATAAACAACAGCTGAAGCAAAAAAAAAAAAAAAAAAATACAAATACAACTTCTTTCTAGCCAAACATTCAAAAATCCAAATACAACCTTACTCCAATTTTCCTAGTTGATGAAGGTTTTCAATTCATATAAATTAGGGGCAAAAAATTAACTGTTGGCGTAAAAAAAAAAATCTTAAATTCAAGTTAAAAGTCAAGATTGCCTAGGCTGGGCACAGTGGCTCATGCCAGGAGTTTGAGACCAGCCTGGCCAACATGGTGAAACCCTGTCTCTACTAAAAATACAAAAATTAGCCAGGTGTGGTGGTGCACACTTGTAATCCCAGATAGTCAGGAGGCTGAGGCAGGAGAATCACTTGAACCTGGAAGGCGGAAGTTGCAATGAGCCTAGATCACGCCACTGCACTCCAGCCTGGGGAATAGAGCAAGACTCTGTCTCAAAAGAAAAAAGAAAGATTGCCATTTATGAAATAATGCTCATAATTAGCTTTCCCAAAAAGTTTTCAAACTCTGCTCTTCCAATTTAGTCCCAATTGCTAAACTCCTTTCATCATTTATCTTTCTCTCTCTCTCTTTCTCACACACACATGGAGAGACATTAAGCTTCTCCTGATATTACTTTGTGCCATACACTGTCCTAATACTTTCCATAAATTTAATCCTCACCATGCTGGTATCCCCCTTTAAGTAACCTGTCCATGTTTATCAGCTAGTAAATGACAGAGCTGCACTGTGAACCCAGGGAGTCACATGTTCAGTTCTGGCACAGTACATGAATACACAAAGTGCTCAACAAATGTTGTTTTGTTGTTGTTGTTTTTGAGACAGAGTTTCATTCTTGTTGCCCAGGCTGGAGTGCTATGGTGCAATCCCAGCTCACAGCAACCTCCGCCTCCTGGGTTCAAGCAATTCTCCTGCCTTAGCCTCCCAAGTAGCTGGGATTACAGGCATACACCACCACACCCAGCTAATTTTGTATTTTTAGTAGAGACGAGGTTTCTCCATGTTGGTCAGGTTGGTCTTGAACTCTCAATCTCAGGCAATCAGCCCACCTCAGCCCCCCAGAGTGCTGAGATTACAGGTGGGAGCCACCACACCCGGCCCCATCTCCCTTCTTAACTTTTCCTACCCATCATCTCCATTTACACACATTAATGAGCACCATCCCTGCCATGGCCACTAGATGTCAGAATAAAGCACTCCATGCAGCTCTGATGTTCAAGATCTACTACTGGATAGAGATCTTAATAAGTGCTTAGACGTTTTAAAAGGCAAATAGTCACACACAAACCAAGAAGCTGGATATAAGCAGAACTGCTTGATCCAAGGAAAAAGGGTGACTGTATATTTTAATCAAAGTCCATTTTTAAAATTACAAAATATTAAAGAAATAGAATTTCTTGTAGAAACTGAAATGGCAGTGTTCTATGTGTATTTGGGAGAATGAAAACAGAGAGACTCAGCCTAGATGTAGAAGAGGAGAACAAAGCATAAGGAACTCAGGAAGGCAGCAAATCACACTGCCATGTGTGTACCTATGCAACAATCTTGCATGCTCTCCACATGTACCCCAAAAGCTAAAATGCAATTAAAAAAAAAGAAAGAAAGAAAAAGGGCTTTGGGTCCTAAGTTGAAGAATTGGGGTTCCAGACAAATTCACCTAAAGCTCTGAGTAGATAAGAAAACCCAGCCACAAAGTCTAGGATCATCCTCAAGACTTTGCTAAGTACCATATGTAAAGTAATTCTTTTTGCATTTATATTTTGTGTGTTAGAGAGTACTTGTACTCCTGATGTGTATTCTGCTCTACATCTACAATTATAGAACAAACATCTGGGCACATAACCCACTAACTAAGGTCTATACTTCCCAGACTCCTTTGCACATAGGTGTGGCCATGTCACTAGGTAATCATCAATAGAATGTGAAAAGAAACAGTATACACAACTTTCAGATAGTGCTCTTAAAAAGAAAGAGCTTGCTTTCTCTTTCCCCCTTTTCTCTTCCTACTGGCTAGAATACAAATGTGGTGTTGAATGTGGCAGGACCACAAACTAAAACTCTTGGTCCCTATCACCCTAGAGCTGCCATATCAATCCTGAACTGCTTATGTTCAAGTAAGTTATAGGAAAGAGAAATTGCTTTCTATCATGTTGAAGTTTCTGTTATTTTAGCCTCTGTCAGAGAAGCTGAATGAGCATTCTAATTAATATTCTTATAAAGTCATATCAAATTCATTTTTACATTTTGACTGTACTATCTCATGAAATACATTAAACAAAATGTTTCTCTTCATTTCACAAATGGGAAAACTGATAAAGATCACTGTATTTGTCTGTTTTCACACTTCTATAAAGAACTGTCTGAGACTGGGTAATTTATAAAGGAAAGAAGTTTAATTGGCTTACAATTCAGCATGGCTGGGGAGGCCTCTGGAAAATTACAACCATGGCAGAAGGCAAAGGGAAAGCAAGGTACCTTCTTCACAAGGTGGCAAGAAGGAAAATGAATGCAGGAGGAACTACCAAACACTTATAAAACCATCAGATCTTGTGAAAACTCACTATCAGGAGAACAGCATGGGCTAAACCCTCCCATGATCCAATTATCTTCACCTGGTCTCTCCTTTGACAGGTGAGGATTATGGGGACTATAATTTAAGATGAGATTTGAGTGGGGACGCAAAGCCTAACCATATCAACCACCATCTAAAAAAGAGTTATTTTTCTCTGCCGAAGAATGATTACGGCTTAAGGTATAACCCAGGCAAAACTCAAAGTTCATTTGTTAACATAAATGTGGAGTCCTGAGTGGGTGCTCATTGGGTACAGTACATGACTATGGGAGAAATTAAAGAGAGTGGAATGAAATAAACTCTAGATGGGAAATTACTTTGTTCCTCCAGACACCACAGTGGAACAGAGATCACCTTGTCACAGGCACAGAATTTCAGGGCTTGGAGGGGAAAAAAAGGTCATCTTATAGAAGCTTAGTCCGCAGTGAGTTAGCAGAGACAGCACTAGAGCTCAGGGTCAGTGTTTGTTACAATGCCACCCTGACATTCTTATTTTGTCATTTTTACCATTAAACATTTATTAAGGGTAAACTGAGTGCAACTCACCATAGTAGGTGCTTGATGCAGCAGGTATGGTTTAGAGGGCTTGCTTGTATGTTGCACACAAACTTTGAGTGACAAAGCAGGATTTTGACTTGTCTGTCTGTCTCCAATACCTGTGTAATTTACACTACTTTCCATTGCCTCTTTTAATAGAAGCAACCTGATGTCAAGATGGAGAGTTTTTGTTAGTTTTTCTTTGCTTGTTTGTTTATGCAAATAGTTTTGTCATCATCTCAAAATAATGTGTGACAAGATAGTATTGCAAGCCTCATGGGAATCCCTCAAACCAAAAAACATGCAACAGATACACAAAAAATAAAAAGCGAGAAACTAAATCATACCAACAGAGAAAATCACCTTCACTAGAGGAAGACAGGATAAAAAAAGGAAAGAAAAAAACACAAAACAACCAGAAAACAGATAACAAAATAGCAGAAGTAAGTCCTTACTTATCAATAACAACATTGAATGTAACAGACTTAACTCTCCAATCAAGACAGAGTGCCTGAATGAATGAAGAAACAAGACCCACTGATCTGTTGCCTATAAGAAACCTACTTCACCTATAAAAACACAAATAAACTGAAAATAAAGGGATGAAAAAAGATATTCCTATGAATGGAAACCAAAAAAGAGCAAGAGTAGCTATATTTATATCAGACAAAATAGGTTTCAAGACAAAAACTATAAGAAGAGACAAAGAAGATCAGTATATAATAATAAAGGGATCAATTTAGCCAGAGGCAACTTTAAATATATATGCACCAAACACTGGAGAATCCAGATATATAAAGCAAATATTATTAGAGCTAAATATAGAGAGATAGGCCCCAATACAATAATAGCTGAAGATTTTAACATCTTATTTTCAGCACTGGACAGATCTTCCAGATAGAAAGTCAACAAAGAAACATTAGACTTATAAAGTGCAATATAATTTTTATATATATATATATATATATATATAGAGAGAGAGAGAGAGAGAAACATCAGACTTAATATGTACTATATATGAAATGTATCTAATAGATATTTACAGATATTCATCCAACTGCTGCAGAATACACATTATTTTCCTCAGCACATGGATAATTCTCAAGGATAGATCATATGTTAGGTCACAAAACAAGTCTTAAAACATTCCAAAAATAAAAATAATAGCAAGTATCTTCTCTGACCACAGTGGAATAAAACTAGAAATCAATAACAAGAGAAATTTGGAAAACAATACAGATACATGGAAATTAACAATATGCTCCTGAATGACCAGTGAGTCAATGAATAAATTAAGAAGGAAATTGGAAAATTTTTTGAAGCAAATGATAGTGGAAACACAGCACACCAAAATCTATGGAATATAGCAAAAACAGTATAAGAGGGTTGTTTATAGCTGTAAGTACCTACATCAAAAAGTGTAAAAACTTCAAACAATCTAATGATGCATCTTAAAGAACTAAGAAAGCAAGAGCAAACCAAACCTAAAATTGTAATAGAAAATAACTAATAGAAACCATTTGTAAATTTTTCCTTTTGTTGCTACTGCTTTTGGCATATTTGTCATGAACTCTTTGCCCATGCCTATGTCCTGAATGGTATTGCCTAGGTGGTCTTCTGGGGTTTTTATAGTTTTGGGTTTTACATTTAAGTTTTTAATCCATCTAGAGTTAATTTTGTATATGGTGTAAATAATGGGTCCAATTTCAGTCTTCTGCATATGGCTAGCCAGTTATCCCAGCACAATTTATTGAACAGGAAATCCTTTCTCCATTGCTTGTTTTTGTTAGGTTTGTTGAAGATCAAATAGTTGTAAGTGTGCAGTCTTATTTCCGGGTTCTCTATTCTGTTCCGTCGGTCTATGTGTCTGTTTTTGTACTAGTACCATGATGTTTTGGTTATTGTAGCTCTGTAGTATAGTTTGAAGTGAGATAGCTATTATTAAAAAGTCAAAAAACTGGCCAGGCATGGCGGCTCATGCCTGTAATCCCAGCACTTTGGAAGACTGAGGCAGGCAGATCACGAGATCAGGAGTTTGAAACCAGCCTGGCCAAAATGGTGAAACCCTGTCTCTACTAAAAATACAAAAATTAACTGGGTGTGGTGGCACATGCCTGTAATCCCAGCTACTCAAGAAGCTGAGGCAGGTGAATTGCTTGAACCTGGGAAACAGAGGTTACAGTGAGCCAAGATCCCACCACTGCACTCCAGCCTGGGTGACAGAGCAAGACCTCATCTCAAAAAAAAAAAAAAAAAAAGTTAAAAGATAACATGCTGGCAAGGTTGTAAAGAAAAAAGAATGCTTGTACACTGTTGATGGGAGTGTAAATTAGCTCAGCCATTGCAGAAGGCAGTGTGGTGATTCCCAAAGAGCTAAAAACAGAAATACCATTCAATCCAGCAATCTCTTTACTGGGTATATACCAAAGGAACAAAAATTATTCTATTAAACAGACACATGCACATGTATGTTCATTGTAGAACTCTTCACAATTGCAAAGACATGAAATCAGCCTAAATGCCCATCAATGATAGACCGGATAAAGAAAATGTAGTGCATAGACATCATAGAATACTATGCAGCCATAAAAACTGAGATCGTGTTCTTTGCAAGGACATGGATGGAGCTGGAGACCATTATCCTTAGCAAACTAACACAGGAACAGAAAACCACATACCACATGTTCTTACTTTTAAGTGGAAACTAAATGATGAGAACACATGGACACAAAGAGGGGAACAACTCACACTGAGGCCTTTTGGAGGGTGGAGGGTGGGAGGAGGGAGAAGGTGAGGAAAAAGTAACCAACAGGGACTAGGCTTAGTGCCTAGGTAATGAAATAATCTGTACAATAAACCCCCATGACACAAGTTTACTGATATAACAAACCTGCGCTAGTACCCCCGAACTTAAAATGAAAGTTAAAAAATAGAAAAGAAATAATAAAGATCAGAGCAGAAATAAATAAAATTGTAATTAAAAAATACAAACAAATCAAAGAAACAAAAAATTGGTTTTTCGAAAAGTTAAACAAAATTGACAAAGCTTTATCAAGACTAAGAAAAAAGAGAATATCAAAAATAAACATAATCAGAAATGAAAAATTACAACTGATACTGCAGAAATTCAAAGGATCATTAGGGGCTACTATAAGCAACTGTATGCCAATAAATTGGGAAATCTAGAAGAAATTGACAAATTCCTAGACACATTGAACCTGGTTCAATATCGTACCAGGAAAACAAAAATCCCAAACCTGAACAGACCAATAACAAATAATGCAATCAAAGCTGTAATAAAAAGTCTTCCAGTAAAGGAGAACCTTGGACCCAGTGGTTTCACTGCTGATTTCTACTGAACATATAAAGAAAAACTAACACCATCCTACTTAAACTTTTCCAAAAAATAGAGAAGGGAATACTTCCAAACTCATTCTATGAGGCCAATATTACCCTGATACTAAAACCAGACAAAGACACATGAAAAGAAAAGAAAAGAAGACTATAGGCCAATATCTCTGATGTATATTGGCACAAAATATTAGCAAAATATTAGCAAATTGAATTCAAAAATACATTGGAAAGGTCATCATTCATCATGACCAAGTGGGATTTATCCTTGGAATGCAAAGATTGTTCAACATATGCAAATCAATCAATGTGAAACATCCTATTAACAGAATAAAGGACAAAAACCATGTGATCATTTCAATTGATGCTGAAAAAGGATTCAATAAAGTTCAACATCTATTCATAATTTAAAACCTCTCAGAAAAACTAGGTATAGAAAAAAACATACCTTAACATAATAAAAGACATATACAACAAACTCACAGCTAATATCACACTGAATAGGGAAAAACTGAAAGCCTTTCCTCTAAGATCTGGAACATGACAAAGATGCCCATTTTCACCACAGTTATTCAATGTACTACTGAAAGTCCTAGCTAGAGCAATCAGACAAGAAAAAGAAATAAAGACATCCAAATTGGAATGGATGAAGTTCAAATCATCCTTGTTTGCAGATTGCATAATCTTATATTGAAAAAAACCTAAAGACTCCATACACACACAAAAAAACTATTAGAACTGATAAATTCAGTGAAGTTGCAGGATGGAAAATCAACATACAAAAATCAGTAGCATTTCTGTATGCCAATAGTGAACAATCTGAAAAGAAATTTTTAAAAGTAACCCCATTTACAATAGCCACAAATAAAATTAAATGCCTAGGAATTAAGCAAAGCAGAAAAAAAAACCTCTATAATGAAAACTATAAAACAATGATGAAAAACATTGAAGAGGACACCAAGAAATGGAAAGATATTCCATGTTCATGGATTGAAAGAATCAATATTATTAAAATTTCCATATTACCCAAAGCAATATACTAGCATAAAAACAGACACATAGAGCAATGAACCAGAATAAAGAACCCAGAAACAAATCCATACACCCACAGTGAACTCATTTTTTACAAAGGTGCCAAGAACATACACTGGGGAAAAGACAGTCTCTTCAATAAATGGGGCTGGGAAAACTGAATATTTATATGCAGAAGAATGAAGGTAGGTCCATATCTCTCACCATATACAAAAATAAAATGAAAATGGATTAAAGACTTAAATCTAAGACCTCAAATCATGAAACTATTGTAAGAAAAAATGGGGGAAATCTCTAGGACAACGGCCTGGGCAAAGATTTCTTCAGCAATACCCCACAAACGCAGGCATCCAATGCTAACATTGACAAATGGAGTAACACCAAGTTTAAAAGCTTCTGCACAGCAGAAGATATAATCAACAAAGTGAAGAGACAACTCACAAAATGGGATAAAATATTTGCAAACCACTCATCTGACTAGGAATTAATAACCAGAATATGTAAAGAACTTAAACAACTCTATAGGTAAAAATAATCCAACCAAAAAATGGGCAAAAGATTTGAGTAGACATTTCTCAAAAGAAACCATACAAATGGCAAACAGCCATGTGAAAAGATACTCAACAGCACTGATCATCAGAGAAATGCAAATCAAAACTACAGTGAGATATCATCTTACTCCAGTTAAAATGGTTTATATCCAAAAGATAGGCAATAACAAATGCTGGAGAGGATGTGGAGAAGGGAATCCTCGTCCACTGTTGATGGGAATGTAGATTAGTACAACCACTATGGAGAACAATTTGTAGCTTCCTCAAAAACAAAACAAAACAAAACAAAACAACTAAATATTGAGGTACCATGTGATCCAGCAATCCCACTGCTGGGTATATAACCAAAAGAAAGGGAATTGGTACATCAAAGAGATAACTGCACTCTTTTGTTTTTTGCAGCACCATTCACAACAGCCAAGATATGGAAGCAACCTAAGTGTCCATCAACAGAGGAACAGATAAAGAAAATGTAGTACATATACACAATACAGTACTATTCAGTTATAATAAGAAAGAATGAGGTTCTGTCGTTTGCAACAACATGGATGGAACTGGAGATCATTATGTAAAGTGAAATAAGCCAGGCACAGAAAGAAAAACACTGTATTTCTCACTTACATTTGAAATTTAAAAATCAAAACAATTGAACTCATGGACATAAAGAGTGGAAGGATGGTTACAAGGTAGTTGGGAGAGATGGGGATGGTTAGTGGGTACAAACATAATAGTTAAAAAAGAATGAATAAGACAAATAAGACCTACTATTTGATGGCCCAATAGGATGACTATAGTTAATAATAATTTAATTTTGCATTTTAAAATAACTAAAAGGATATACTTGGATTGTTTGTAACAAAAATGATAAATGCTTGAGGGATGGATACCCTATTCTCCATGACATGATTATTATTCATTGCATGCCTGTAACAAAACATCACATGTGTGCCCTAAATATATACACTTATACTCACATAAAATTAAAGTTAATTTTTTTTTTAATTCAGGTTGTCCATTTGACCTAAACAAGCATGGAAAGTTGGTAGGGGCAGACAAGAGTCATCACTGCTGAAGCATGAAGCCAACATTTTTACAGACACACAGAAGTTGGTCAGAAGTAGCACTGGTTTGAGGATTTGTTTTTTCTTTTTCTTGCTTTTTTAATAGAGACAAGGTTTCACTATGTTGCCCAGGCTGGCCTCAAACTTGAGCTCAAGCAATCTGCCTGCCTCAGCCTCCCAAAGTGCTGGGATTGCAGGTGTGAGCCACCGTGACTGGCTGGGTTTGAGAATTTCAATGATATGATGATAAAAACCTGACTATATTTGTCTTAGATTAAACTATATCTCAGCACACACTCAGGCCATCATGTCAGCAGCTCAGTACAGAAGCAGGTTGGCTGCCCACACATCTGCATTCCCTGAGCATGTTGCCCACTCCTGTTTCTGCTGTCTTTGGCTTTCTAGAAAGTTGTCTTCTCCAAGGTTGGTTTATCCCAGGAGATACTTGGAAAGTGCCCAGAGTCCTCAAGTGAAATAGGGACATCTATTCAATCCCAACTTGACCGCTTCCAACCATACCTCCCAGATTATAAAGGCTGTATCAGGAGTGTCCACTCCAGAAGTCCCATTGCTCCCATCCTTGGTCCCGTCACTTGGAAACATTAGACTGTATCCACCTTGAGTCAATTCCATAATTCTAGAACAAGGGGTCCTTCTACCTTCTATTCCCATTTCTACTTTGTCCCATAAAGTGAAAGGAAATGTACCCACCCTTAGGCTAAGTTCCACGTTCTCTCCTCCATAGATGAGCATTCCACCATCCAGAGACCCGATCTCTCCCAGGAAGAGCCTGTTAGCAGCCAGGATGCCCATGATTGAAGGACTCCTACAGAGCACACAGCAAGAGTCACTAATCTCTCCACAAGGAACGGAGGCGAGGGGTGGGATGCTCAATGATTATTTGGGCTTCAGAACTCTATCTAAGTCTGTTCTTATCATGAAGGCCTTCCCTAAACCCTCAGGCTGGACTAAGTGCATGTAGCTTTCCCTGGCCCACTGTGTTATCATAACCCTTCTCAAAATACATTGAAATTACATCTTTTTCATCCGGATATCCTTACTTCTTAGCCTGCTAATGCTTGAAATGGCCCAAACGCTTTCCAAAATTTTATTTTGGAATTTAAAATAAAATTTAAACTTTAAAATTTTGGAAAATTTTCATTTTAAAATAACTAAAAGAATTTTAAATTTTGGAAAGAATTTGGGCCAAGCATTAGCAGGCTGTGAAGGCTTGATTAGCAGGCTATGAAGGCTTGATTTTTGCCTGAAAGTCTCTAAATAACCCAACATGTCTGTAATTTCTTAACTGGGATAACTCATTGATGTTTTTTCCCTCTATCCCTTGTCCTTTACCTCAACCCCTCCCTTCCTTCCACCTCACCCCAATTACTACCACCAAAGATAAACAAAATCCATGCAGTTCATCCCTGCCTTCCCAGGTGCTATCCACATTCCCTGAACCTGCTTAGACTTACTTCACTGGGGCAGTGACATCATGCAGATCAATCCAGGTTTGTGGCAGTGCATCGTAGTGGCACCAGAGTTCCCAGTTAAACCTATCAACTGCCAGTTGATACTTATCCAGTTCAAAGGTGTCAAAATGAATGTTGTCAAACACAGGAGACACAATCACGCTGTGGTCTTCCTGAATCCGAGCCAAGATTGGCTCTGCCCTAGAAGAAGAGCGTGCAGCAAGCTGCTCCAAGCACCTTGCCCTAACATTGAGCACCTCCTCCATTTAGGCTGTGCTAAGTTGTGAGTAGAACGCTCCAGAGTCCAGAGAATCTCTGTACCTTTTGAGGTAGCTGAGACTGCTAGCAGCCAACCCGTGTCAAGAACAGGTTTGAAATTAGTATCCAGGGAGCACCCTCAGGCCATTGTGAAGCAGGATTATCAATATTTATATTACTCCTTGAATTTACGTTATCTCTTGGTTCTCCCTGTTTCCAAAATGATGCTTCTTTCCTGTCTGATTCTCCACATTCTCTAAAGAACATAGCTCTCTTTATCATATCGTGTCATTTCAGGGCTGGGGAAAAACCTTTAAAATAAACAAAGGCTAATCTCTTCATCTTTATAGTTAAAGATACAATGTCTAGTTAAGTGAAGTCACTTACTCAAATTCACAAAGCATTTGACAAAGTCAGTGTTATGATCCAACTCTCAATACTCTCCACCATGCTACTTCTCTTAGCCAAGCAAAATGCCTGCATAAAAGCATGCTCTTTTGGAGTTTCCCTCTGTTTAAGGTCTGGTGCTGACTTTCCCTATGTCCACAGCATCCTGTCTTGTGTTTAATACATGCCCAAGATCTCCTCTCTGCCCTTTCCAGAAGCATCAGCCTCCTTGAGCCTTACCATCCAACATTGACTTCAATATGAGCATCCAAGATGGCGACCACGTCTGCTGTGGCAGCTTCCCAGCCACTGTTGCAGGCTTGAGCCAGACCTTTCCTCTCAGGGTGCCGTATTATTTTCAGTAGTCCTGGATACTTGTGGTTGTAAAGTTTAATCTTCTCATCCAAGTATACCTTTAGTTCTCCTGTCAACCAAGTGCACACCTATAGAAATCCTGAGTGCAATAATCAATGTGATTCAGAAGTTTTATACTATTCTATAATAGTGGCTGGACTACCTCCAGCATAAAATGGGCAATTCTAAGAGTCAACTAGAATAGTAGTATTTCCCCTGTGGCTGCCTCTCTTCTCCCTTTCACCTGAAGTGTACTGTGATCATTCCTAATTTCCTTTCCCTCACAGTTAAACTATCTTAGAATGATAATACTGCTTACTACGTGTCAGGCACTGTCACAAGTGCTTTTTAACATTGAGAAGTTCTTGAGAGAATGAGTAGGACAGACCTAGCCTAACTAAGGTACAGAGGCTGATGGAAAACACTGCAGGAAGGCCTGGAACATCTTCATAACTAAACTCTCAAGACTTTCTGGAAAAATCCATAAATGACTAAAATTGTTTTGTTTTAGATATTCCCAGTTGGCCTACTTAAGGACCAACTGGGACAGAATGCACAGATTAATCTTTTTGCCAGCTTCTAGCTAGTGAATTTAGCTCAAAAATTATGCAAACAAGATTCGCTATTCCCAGACTGTTTACAGGTGGCTTTCTTCCCTCTCTTCCCTCTCTTTTAATAAAGCTTGTCTATGGCTTTATTCTTTGGCTCAGCCTACTTCCTCACGTGTAAGAAAACAACCCGAATGCAAATTGCTGAGCGATATGCAAAATATCTAACCAAATGACTCTGAGTTACTCATTGATAAAATCAATTAATTTAATTCTGAAAGAATCTCATGTGGTAGGCATTACAATATCCCCACTGTACAGATGAAGAAACTGAGGCACAAAGAGTTTTAAAAACTTTTCCGAGTCACATATCTAGTAAGTGGCATGCCCTGGACATGAGCCTATGCTGTCTTTAGCCACCAGGACACATTGTCTCAAGAATTCTGTGAGTACCTGGCTGGGTTTATCAAGTCCTCCCTCCATCTCCTCTCTCCCTATAGAATCTCATAGCCAAGGAATGAGATTCTTGCTGGCTCCTCTTGCAAAAGAAGAGCATACTTGTGAGACCTACAGTAGTCAAGACTTGGAATCATCACCTACGTGACTATGGCAGTAAAACTTGCCCCACTTTAGATCTGCTGCACTCAAGAGTGATTGTCTCAATTATTAAAGGTGCTAAACAGAGCCAGTACATCTAAAGCTGTTTGCTTCCTCTGGGAGTAAACTGGGGTAGCCAAGGTGGCCAGTCTGTATACCTACCCAGGCACTATTTTTACTCAGTAATCCACAGGAGGTGCCACTGAACCTGAATATCTAGATTCTAATTTGGTCACTACATAATTCTGTGTCACTTCCCATTAGATGTGTCTGTTTTCTCAACTTAAGAAAAAAGTACCATGGTGGGCATGGTGGTTCATGCCTGTAATTCCAATATTTCGGGAGGCCAAGGTGGAGGATTGCCGGAGCCCAGGAGATCAAGACCAGCCTGGGCAACAGAGCAAAACTCTGACTCTTTTTTATGAAAAATAATAATAATAATATATATATACATATAATTTATATATATATAAATTCAAGCAAAGTACCAAATATTCAAGATCCTTCCAGCTCCAAATTTTTATGACAGTAGATTCTGAGTCACCTCCTGAGAAACAATGCCTATCATATAGCACAAAAATTAAGGATTCCTCAACAGGTCTTCTGAAGACAACCTACGCTCCCTTCCCAGCTTTGCCCTCCTACTGGTCTCTTCCCCAAACCTGTTATTTCAAGCTGGTCAGTTCAGGGTGCTTCTGGATTCCTCATTTTTGTTCACACCATTCTTTCTGCACTCCCTAGTTCTCCACCCCAACCCAGTTTCTGAGTCTTCCTTCATTTCCTCTGCTGTCTCAAATCCTATGAAGCCTTCAAGTCCCAATGCAAGCCCATCTCCTCTAGAAAGCCTCCTTAGATCACCACGCCCCCCTCTCTGTGCTTTCTGATGCTCACTGACAGTTCACTTGGTTTGTCACATTATTCTCCACACATTGACATATCTTTCCACAGATTGTCTTGCCTCATCAATTAAGATGGAAACTTCTTGAACTCTCTGACATCCTTTTCCCTGCCCAGTGCCTGGCACATGGTAGAAACTCAACATGTAGTTGTTGATTGTGTAATTTTCCTAAAATTAGGGAGAAAATACAGCATTCCACCTACCTTGATATAATTTCTAAAAAGCTTAGATCTCATCTAACATTTGAGTGGCATTTAACATTTAGGTGATGTGAATAAAGCTTAACATCTAGGGAAAGACAGAAAAGAGGCAAACCTCTGGCACCAGGTTGTGGCATTTCAGAAGTACTACAAATAATACTGAGATAGGCGATAGGTGAGGAGCAGAACACTAGCTAGCATGTAATGGGAATAGGCTGTCTCCTGAACCCTTTACACACATGATTTAATCCCAAAACTGGTCCTACCAGGTAGACACCATTATTTCCTGATGTTACAGATGCAGAAACTGAGGTGTGAAGTGGTTGAGTCAGTTGCCCCCAAATTCACATGGATAGTGAGTTTCTCTTTTGACATGCATAGTAGAGAGTTCCATTTATTTTCCTGTTTAACATAAAACAGATATTCGAGTTGTGCTCGGTGTAGGCCCAATTTGGCTGGTGTTTTCGTGGTTAATGGGAGAGACTCTCTGATTTCTGTCCCTGTAACACCAGAGAATGGCTGACAGTCCCCTCTTCTGTGACCATCCAAACAAATCATCTCTGTGGAAAACAAAAATGGGCTTCAGACCCAAAGAATGTGTATGATAGAGTGCAATTTAGAACAATAAAAAAGCTTTCGTTTTTCTTTATTTTTATTTTTATTTTTTTATTTTTTAGAGATGGGGTTTCACCATGTTGGCCAGGCTGGTCTTGAACTCCTGACCTCGTGATCCACCCATCTCGGACTCCCAAAGTGCTGGGATTACAGGCGTGAGCCACCGCGCCCGGCCTTGGTTTTTCTTTATGTGTCTACCCTGTGTTTGTAATCTTGTATTTTTTTTTTTATTTTATTGTTCCACAGGAAAAAGTCCTAAATTAAGTCGTATCTATACCCCATGGAACATAGAGGTATAAGCTGATTGATTTTTTTTTTTTTTTCACAGAAAAAGGTATCTTTCACAGTATTCCAGCTCAACCCTTGCATTTGCCTCACGAAGACCCTGAGCCCCAAAGAGGTGAGGGGACTTGCCCAAGGTTGTCTCTGCCAGGGGGCAGAGCCAGTGTCTTCAGAAGCCCAGGGCAGAGGTCTTTCTAATCAAGCTCCTATTTTTGGCTCGGAAAACCAGGTGTGCAACTTGCTAACAGTCTCCATGCCCAGAAATGAATGAAGCTGTCTCTTTTCTCTGGTTTTCAGTGGAATTTTACTCCAAGAATTGTACCTTCTTATTTTTTGTTTAGTTACATTGGAAGTACAAGAGAGGAAGGTATGCAAAGGATGAAGGTAAGTATTTTTAGTGTGGAAGTCTAAAAAGGAAGGTTTAAGCAATCATTTTTTTTGTTCTCTCTCCTGAGAGACAGGTTGAAGGTACAATAACCTATCTTGTACTTACAGATCCCCAGAGAAGGACCATATTCTGCCTCCAAGGAGCTGCCACTTCATAGCCCTTATAGTCAGAAAATTTTTCCTTACTGCTAGCCCAAACCTCTACGTTTTCGTAACTTAATTCTGCTATCTTTATTTGTTGCACAAAATCAATAAAACTAAAAGCCAACACTTGGTGAGAAGTTACCACGTGCTAAATGCTAAATGCTTTACATAATTCATGTTTTTAGGTTTTGTTTTTGTTTTTGTTTTTGTTTTTGAGACAGAGTCTCGCTCTGTCACCCAGGCTGGAGTGCAATGGCACACTCAAGGCTCACTACAACCTCTGCCTCTTGGGTTAAAGTGATTCTCCTGCCTCAGCCTCCCACGTAGCAGGGATTACAGGTGCACAGCACCACGCCCAGCTAATTTTTATATTTTTAGTAGAGACGAGGTTTCACCATGTTGGTCAGACCAGTCTCAAACCTCATGATCCGTCCACCTCAGCCTCCCAAAGTGCTGGATTACATGCATGAGCCACTGCGCCCGGCCCATAATTCATGTATTATAAAAGGAACATAGTGGTTAGAACTGGGACTCAGGACTCTGAAGTTTATGGTCAAATCTCAATTTTGTCACTTACCAGCTATGGGATATTGAATGAGTTCCTGTTGATGTGGGTATTTTTGACCACCTCAAAATAGAATGGTGACTCTTTTCCAGAAGATTTTCAATTTACTTTGTCCAGATCCATCAGAGAGATCACTATAATAGCTATAACCTTATGAAATGTACTTCCTTCTCTCTCTTTTTTTTTTTTTTTTTTTGAGACACAGTTTCACTCTTGTCACCCAGACTGGTGTGCGATGGCGTGATCTTGGTTCACTGCAACCTCTACCTCCCAAGTTCAAGTGATTCTTCTGATTCTCCTGTCTCAGCTTCCCGAGTAGCTGGGATTACAAGTACCTGCCACCACACCTGGCTAATTTTTGTATTTTTAGTAGAGACGATGTTTTACCATGTTGGCCCATCTGGTCTCAAACTCCTGACCTCAGGTGATCCACCCACCTCAGACTCCCAAAATGCTGGGATTACAGGCACGAGCCACCATGCCTGGCCACAAAATGTATTTCTTAAATAAGACTTGAAAGTGAAATGACTCCTTGATCCATGAGGTACAGAATGACTGTTGTGTTAGCAGGCATGAAAACAAGTGTTCATCTCCTTGAACATCTCCATCAGAGCTCATGGGTGACCGGGGGGCATCATTAATCAGCACACTGTTTTGGAAGGAATTTTTTTTTTTTTGAGATGGAGTTTTACTCTTTGTTGCCCAGGCTAGAGTGCAGTGGTGCAATCTTGGCTCACTGCATCCTCCTCCCGGGTTCAAGTGATTCTCCTATCTCAGCCTCCCAAGTAGCTGGGACTACAGGTGTGTGCCACCACACTTGGCTAACTTGTGTATTTTTAGTTGGAACAGGGTTTCACCATGTTGGCCAGGCTGATCTTGAACTCCTGACCTCAGATGATCCACCCGCCTCAGCCTCCTAAAGTGCTGGAATTACAGGCATCAGCCACCACGCCTGGCCAAGGACTGTTTTTTGTCTGAGCAGTAGGTCTCTCGAGCGGGCTTAAAATGTTCAGGAAGCCACGTTGTAAACAGACATGCTGTCATCCAGCTTTGCTGTCCTATTTATAGAGCACAGGCAGAATAGATTTAGCAAAATTCTTAAGGGCCCTAAGAATTTGGGGATGGGAAATAAGCATTGGCTTCAACTCAAAGTCACCAGCTGCATTACTTCTTAACAAGACAGTGGCCTGTCATTTGAAGCCTTGAAACCAGGACTGACTTTTCCTTTGTACCCACGAAAGTCCTAGATGGCATCTTCCAATATAAAGCTGTTTTGTGTACAGTGAAAATCTGTTTAGTGTATACACCTTCACACTGATCCTGGCTAGATCTTCCAGACACCTTGCTGCAGCTTCTCCATCCGCATTTGCTGCTTCACCTTATACTTTTTTGTTATGGAGACGGCTTCTTAAACTTCATGAACCAACCTCTGCTAGCTTTCAACTTTTCTTCTGCAGCTTCCTCACCTCTCTCAGCCTTCATAAAATTGAAGAAAGTTCGGGGCTTGCTCTGGATTAGGCTTTGGCATAAAGGAATGTTGTGGCTGATGTGATCTATCCAGACCGCTGAAACGTTCTCCATGTCAGCAGCAAGGCTGTTTTTGCTTTATTATTGTTCGTGTGTTCTCTGGAGTAGCACTCTGAATTTCCTTTTGCCCTCACAGCTTTGGCTAACGTTGACTTTCAGCTGTCTTGGCTGTCACCATGCTCTCCTCACAAAGCCCGATCATTTCCAGCTTTTGATGTAAAGTGAGAGATGTCCAACTCTCCCTTTCACTTGAACACAGAGGGGCCATTGTAATTGGCCTGATTTCAATATTGTTGTGTCTCAGGAAAAGGGAGTCCCAGGAGAGGGAGGGAAGTAGGAAATGACTGGCCACCGGAGTTGTCAGAACACATATGACATTTATCAGTTAAGTTTGCTGTCTTATGTGGGTGTGGTTCATGGGGCCCCAAAGCAATTACAGTGGTAACGTCAAAGATCGCTGATCACAGGTCACCGTCGCAGATGTGATAATCATGAAAAAGTGGAGATATCATGAAAATTACCAAAGCATGGCAGACACAGATGGAGCACCAGGTGTTAGGAGCGTGGCAACGGTAAGAATCTCTTGATGCAGACCTGCCACAAACCTTCAGCATGTAAAAACAACCCCAAAACCACAATATCCATGAAGCACAATAAAGTGAGGTGGTTGTGAAGCTGATGATGGTCATTATATGTTTTGTAACCACAATTAGAATTCTGTACTTTGTCTGGAGTTTGGACTGGACAAAAGTGCAGTGGTAACATATCGATTATGGCCTTAGCAGAGACGTCTTCCACAGGAAGCAACAGAAGCCAGCCATGGGAAATGTAGGAGTCCCCGATCAGGGACTCCCGCCAGAGCACTGGGCTTTACATTTCTCGAACCCCAGTCCTCAGCCTCTGTGCCCTTCACTTTATATTTTGAGAAGGAAAATCACAGTGGCCAGGAGAAATCCCGTCAGCTGTTGGACTCCAGTCAGCTGTAGTCAGGGGCCTAGGGTCACGGATGAGGAGCCTGACTCCCAGGGGCCCTGCCTGTCCACCCAGCAGGTGAGCCCTGTGCGCTGGAGCGTGCCTTTCCTAAGTGTGGCCTGTGCATTGGTCAGGGGAGGAGGGCCTCTACCAGTTGCCTCTGATCTTCCTCCGTGTCCTCCCAGCCGCTCCTCTGGAAGAGCTAACGGTGGGAGCCTCCGGCCTCCCTGACACGTTCACCAAGCTGATAAACCCCCAGGAAAACATCTGCAGCTTGGAAGAGTTTGTCCTCCAGCTGGAGCTCTCTGGGTATAGTCCCGAAGACCTGACTGCTGCCTTGGAGATCCTGGAAGCCATTGTAGCCATGGGTTGTTTTGGGATTGACAAGGAGGAGCTGCGCAGACGGTTCTCGGCTTTGGAGCAGCCAGGTGGTGGGCGTACCAGGACGTTCGCAGACTGCGTCCAGGTGAGCTGTGCTTTAGGTTAGCCGGATGTCACTGAAGCCAAAGTTGCAGCTCCCAGGCCAGGTGCACGCTGAGGATGGACTTGATGTGGGGCATAGCATGGTGCATTCTTTTTAAGCATTGAATGAGTCATTAACGTTTGAAAACTGGGGCATTTCGCGTCCGCTTTGAGGGCGCAGCTGTGGCTCTCTGAAGGTCACACAGCTGACATGGTTCACGAGCTGCCAGGCTGAGCCTGGATAGGAAGAGAGGCTGCTCCACAGCACAGGGCTAGAAGGGGCAGCCCTGGGGCTGGGAGCTGGGCCCGCCTCGTGGACCTGCTGCTCAGGGACTTAACCCGCCGGACAGGGGAAGCCACTCCACTCGTCCCCCATCACCAGCGAGGAGAATCCCCGGCTCCCCACAGACTCCTCATGTCTACTGCCCCGCCAAGCCCTCCTGGAGCAGCAGCAGGTGCTGGAGGTCGGCGGCAACACTTTGCGCCTGATGGCCATAGGCTCTGCCTGGCCCTGGCTCCTGCACTCTGTGAGGCTGAAAGACAGAGAGGAGTACACCCATGCCCAGAGAGAAGACCCTCAGGCCAGACCCCTGGAGGGGTCTTCCAGCCAGGACAGCCCTCCCGAGGGGCAGGCACCACCTTCTCACAGCCCTCGGGGCACCAAGAGGTACGCCATATGGGCCAGTAAGATCAGGGAGACCCCTGCCAAGAGGCCAGCGCTCCAGGACTCAGACTTGGCCCCAGCCTTGGGCCTGGAACAGAAGACTGGGCAGAATCCCAGGCCCCATCTCCACTCCCAGCTCTTGAAGACACTGCTGCAGTGGAGGCTATGCAGGAAGACCAAGAGGGTGTCGGGGAGTTCAGTTCCCCAGGCCAGGAGCAGCTGAGTGGCCAGGCCCAGCCTCCAGAGGGCACTGAAGACCCCAGAGGTACCACACGCCCTGTCCGCCACCCCACCTGTGCTTTCCCTCCCAGCTTCCCTGATGGGCCCCACACCTTCCTCTCAGATAGGGAACCTGCCACTGGCACAAAAGGGGCTTGATTTCAGCTTCTCAGAGCCTGAGCACTGCGGGGAGGATGCCGCCTGTAAATGCATTTCCAGGGGAGGGCAGAGGCCTCCCACACCCCAGGCAGCACTGTGAGTTCCGGAGCTCAGGCAGTGGGTCCAGCATGTGTGCCGCAGCAGCTGCTGTAGGACAGTGACAGCGTGCGGGTCTCACCTTCCTCGGGCGACAGCGCGCCCTTTCCTCTCCTGCGCCATCTGTCATCAGCAGCGGCCTTCTCATGTGGCTTCTCTGGGCGTTTTTGTTTTCTTTGGGGTGTTTTTGCCTCAGGTTTTATACCACCCTTGTGGTCAGGGTTTCTGGGTGGGAAATGAGGTATTCGCTGGCTTCCTCCGGTGTGGGGCTTGTCTGGGCCTGGGGCGCTGCTTGCACACGGCGCTGTCTGTGGCAGTCTCCCTGGCCCCGCCACCTCCAGGGTGGCCACTCTGTGAGGAGATGATCATTGTCCTTTTTTTGACACGTCATTCCTGAGCCTCGAGGTGCCCAGCTCATGCTGGGTGCTGGGTACCATGCTGAAGGTCGGGAGGCAGAGAGGGCTTCCCTGCCTTTCTGAGCCTCTCACATCCTCTTCCTCTTCCCTCAGGGTTCACAGAGAGTTTTGGAGCCATCAGCATCTCCCAGGCAGCGCGGGAAAGGTGAATGTGGAGTTCTGGCTCCGGGGCCTGGGGCGGAGCTCTTGACCGGGCCTGAGTATAAGGATTTGCATGAGGGTCTTTGAGGGTCTCTCCCCAGGTCCAGGCTCGGACAGCCTGCCCAGCACCATGCTTCTCGGCAGGGACACTTGGAGGGGTGCAGTGGATGAGCAGCAGGTGTGCTGGGCGCTGGCAGCACCCGGGTCAGCTTGGAACGAGCACTGTGCTTCCAGGATGCCCAGGGCGCTGGCAGAGACCACACCTGGCACCATCAGCTGCGCCTCACCGCCCAGCTCCTTACGGCCCACAGGCCCCTCACCCGCTCCTGCAGATGAGCCAAAGGTCCACAGAGGGATAAGCCCTGAACGCCTAGCTGCCCCCAGGGACAGCTGTGCCCCAGAATTAGAGGAGGCAAGGGGGCCGCAAAAGCCCCTCTGGTAGGGGTGCCTCCCATGAGTGTGCGCTGACCCCAGATTAGCAGGGCCCGAGTGCCCTGTATCCTGGCTTTCAGGAGCTCAGTTGTGCCCCCGCCAGGGCCCAGCCATGGTGATGAGAGCCGAGTGTCCAGCTCTTCTGGGTCCACCCTGCTCCTGGGCCCCGGGTGACTGTTCAGTCGCTGATTTAGTAGCAGAAATATCTGTTCCAAGAAGAGCATGCCCAGAACCCTGCGCACGGCACGGAGCAAAGCTACAGGATTACACTCCTGTAAGCTTTGCCAGAGGCTGGAGGTGGCTGCTTCCTGGGCTGCCAGGAGAGCTGGCAAATCAAGGAGTCCCAACCCTTGGCCCTCTCCTGCTAGTGTGGGGGGACCTGGGGCGTGGGCCCACCGAGGCCTCGGTTATAGCTGCATCTGAGCAGAGCCCCACATCGTGGTTCCATCCAGCTGGTGGTTATGGGCCCCTCTGTCCAGACAGGAAAGAAGCGGGGAGTTTGGAGAACAGAGAGCAGGAGGTGGCCAATCTTAGCCCTGTGACCTGGGCCGGGCCTAGGATACCCCTAAGACTCAGTGTTCTGTCTGAACCAGCTGCCCTCCTGCCCCTGCCAAGCCCTGATGCCAAGCCCTCGCCCTGCAGGAACTGTGAGAGCGTCTCCTTCATAGGCCGGCCGTGGCGTGGTGTGGACAGCCACCTGAACCTGCCCATGTGCAAGGGCATGATGGAGGCCATGCTGTACCACATCGTGACCAGGCCTGGCATCCCCGGGAGCTGCCTGCTGCACCACTACCAGGAGGTTCTGCAGCCTGTTGCCATGCTGGAGCTGTTCCAGGTGCAAGGCCTTCCCGGGCTCAGCAGGGGCTGGAGGCAGCTGGGTGGACTCAAGGGCCCGGCCTTGATGTGCAGGCTCCAGGCAGCATGCAGGACCACCGTACTGCTTACCTGCACCTCCTCCCCCAGCCTGTCCTGGGCTGTCCCTCAGTGTCCTTTGGCTGCTCCATGCTGCTGGCCAGGCTGGAAGATGGGGTGCCCGGAGTGCTTGCCTCTAATGCTTTCTCTGTGCAAGGGGTCACTAAATCATGAGCTCACAGGGCCCCCGGGTCAAGGAGCTACACCCTGGTGCGGCTGCTTCCTGCTCGGCTGACAGCTGCCCTGTGCTCCCAGGGCCTAGCGTGGCTGGGGCCTCCAGCTCCTCTGGCAGATAGGAGCTTGAAGTTCGGTGTCAGATTCCTCACGGGCCAAACAAAACCTCACCTGGAAGCCAGTCTTGGCTCACAGGAAGCTGGGCTGCAGCTCCACTGCAGGCCTGCATGACATTCAGCATGGTGGCCCCACTCTCAGGCCACTGCCTCTCCCACCAGGGCTTTGCCTGAACCCTCCTGGTACATCCCCACTTGCCTCATGCCCGGTTCAGGTGCCCCCTGCTCTGGGAAGTGGCTTCCTAGTACAGAGAATTCATTCCATAAACGCTTGAAGAATAAATCAATAAGCAGGCGGTATAGTGCGCTTATAACCTGTGTGTCTGGTGTCTACAGGGCCTGGAATCCCTCGGCTGCATCCGGAAGTGCTGGCTGAGAAAGCCGAGGGCAGTCTCACTCTTCTCTACACCTGTGGTGGAAGAAGTGGAGGGGCCCTCCTGCCTGGGTGAGAGCCCCATAACCTTCTACAAGCCCACCTTGGACTGTGCTTGGACTGTGACCTCCCCATGAGGTCAACTGGAACAAGTGGATCCACCTCTAGGACCCCTGTGGGCGTCCCCTCCTCCCAGCCACCGCTTGCCACGCCACCCCACCTGGTGCTCGGCAGACCCCACCATGCCCCGGCCTTGGGTCTGCCAAGCCTCCTGCAGCAGGGGACCGGTGCTCTGGCCAGAGCCACAACCCGACACGTTTCCCAGTATCCTGGAGCTCTGGAAAGAGGGTCTTCTCCACCTGCCAGTGCCCCAGGCTCTTCTGGGCGTGCCCCTTGGGGACTGGCTTCATCACACCGGGAATTGGTAATCTTGTCTCGGGGTCTCTGGAGTTGGCCCCACCTGTGCACACCTCACATTCCAGACTCCAGCCATCTCGGCAGGGTCTCCTGGCTCCTTGAGTGCCCGAGTGCCACTGAAAGCAAGGGCCTTGTGGGATACGCCTTGCAGAATAGGGGCAGTGTGCCCTGCTGCCCATGGGGACTGTGGCCTCTCCCCAGGCAGGACATCCCAACCCCTGGGTGGGACTGAGCCCCTCAGAGCGGAGCCCGGGGCTTCCTTTCTGGCCTGTGAGTCACCTGGCAGGCCCGGCTGGGCTCTTGTGTCCCTCCCTGGCTACTGATTCCCTGTGGGCCAGAAGTGAAGAGTCTCTGTAGGTTTTGGTTTTGTTTGTTTTATTTTGTTCTTTCAACTTTTTTCCTCATTTAAAAAAAAAAAAAAAAAAAGTCCCTGTGGAGTGGATTTATTTATTTTTTGATTAAAGGGAAGTAAAATCCATTCTGCTTTGTGTGTTTCCTAAAGAACCACTGATTCCCCTAGGGGACTCCCCGCTTTCGGCTGCAGAACAACCTGGAGTGGCTGTTCTCGTTGAAACCAAAGGAAGAGGGAAGGCCCTGATGCAAAGCTCGGCAGCCCCGCCCAGCCTCAGCCAGCAGGTGAGAGAGGGCCTCCAGGATGGAGAGGGGCATGGGCAGCTCTCTCACCGCCTTCTCAGCTGGCCCCAGGCCTGCCCCCCACAGAGCTGCTCCTGACCCAGCTCCAGGCCCCCAGTCACCTGGGCTCAACCAGCCGGTGCTGTCGGCGGGGCCTGCAGGATGGACCCCGCCCCTTGAAGTTCTCTTGAATGCACGATTACATTTTTTAAGTTAGTTGTCAACATTTTTTAAATGTAGAGGTTTCACATTAAAAAAAAAAATTCAGATGTCTGTCTTCTTTTAAAATGGAAAGTTCCAGTAACAATGGGCTTAGCTTTCTGCCTGTGACAGAAGTGCTGAGCAGACACCGCTCCCTGTAGGTGGGATGTGCCCCGCCCCAGCCATCTGTGTCTCACACCCACCTGTAGCTTCTCTCACCTAGAAAAGTGTCCTCCCTGGGGAACATGTGCCCTTAGGACCCCTGACCTGACCCACCTTCCAACCCAGGAAGGGCCACTCTGGGCCGCACTTGTGGGCGAGGAGGGACAAAGTCAGGGTCTTGGGGGTCGGAGTCCTGAGGGTGAGCCCCCGCACTGCCAAGGCTGCTCAGGCCTTAGCGTCCTTTTTTTTTCTCTTTAAAGTTTCATTTAAACTTTAAAGTTTAAGAAACAGTAGTGTTCGCTGGGATTTTTTGAGGCAATCATGTAGAATAGTGGATATGGTCTGCTTCATAAAATACTGAGCAAATGCTAATTATTTGGGAATGTGTGATGTGGTAGAAGAAAGGTTTGGGAATCCAGCAAATGATTCTTAAAATACTGACCACTGCATCCACATTTCAGAGCCTCAGTTTTCTCATGTGAGAACAGGGTGAAGAGCTGAAAAGCACTGGGTGCAAGTGCATGGTCCGGTTCAACCAGCTTTCCTTCTCTGCCTGTGCCTCCCAGATGAGGGAGAATGTGGGCCTGTGTTGGGAAATAGGACGTAGGGTTGGTGGGGACAGCTCTCAGATGGTGAGATGGGGCTTCTGTGAACACCAGCCCACATTCCTACAGCCGTTGCCCAAGGATGATCTTGTTCCCTCTTCCCCTCCCTCCTACCCATCGTGAAGCCTCTCATCTGCCCACCCATCTATCCATTCGTCCATTCATCTGTCTATCCATCTGTCCATCCGTCCATCCATTCATCCATCTGTCCGTCCATCCATCCATTCATCTGTCCATTTGTCCATCCATTCATCCATCTGCCCATCCATCCATCCACCTATCCATTCATTCATCTGTCCATCCATCCATGCATCTGCCCATTCATCCTCTGTCCACTTACCCATCCATGCATTCATCTGTCCATCCATCCACCCACCCATCCATCCATCTGCACATCTACCCACCCACACAGCCCTGCATCCACCCACTCACCTATCCATCCATTCACCTATCCATCCATCTGCCCATCTACCCACCCACCCCGCCATTCATCCATTCATCCACCTACTCATCCATCCATCCATCTATGCATCCACGCACCCATCTATCCATTCATCCACCTACCCATCCATTCATCCATCCATCCATCCATCCATCCATCCATCCATCCTTCCGAGGCTGCTCTCTGCCCCTCCAAGCTCTGCACAGAAGTCCCCAGAAGCCACAGCATTGATCAGTAGTTGTGAGTTGAGATGCCTTCAGGGGCCAGGCAGGTAACAAATGAGAGGGAAGGGGCCTTGGGTTAAACACTAGGGAGTGATAGCCACTGTGGAAAACTAAAACGTGTATGCCCAGGCTGTGAAGGAATGCAAATTTGGCAGAAATGTTAGGCACTATCTACCAAATAAAACCTACAAAGAGGCAAAAATGGGTCTCTGGACCTTTTGGAGCTGCCAGAACAGTGCTAGATGGTTGCTCCAGGTCTCCTGCAGAGACAGCAGGGAATGCACAGCCCAGATGGGCACCCGCATGAGGCCTGAACGCCTTGGCTTTGTGTCCTTCCCTGTACCCCACAGTCCTGCGTTCCTCACTCTTAATTCTATTTTCTTTTTCTTAGATAAGCAAATATATGAATGCATTCTCTGCCAAATCCAACATTTCAAATCCTGCTGAAGCCTCTGGACCCCTCTCCTTCAGGGCCCCTCCCAGTTTCCCTCTTCCCATTTCCATCCGTATCTGTCTGTGCACTCCCTGGGAAGCCCAGGTCTGTGATGCCATGTGACATAAAACACGCCCTCAGCGCAGCTCACTGCCACTCAGTGACTCCCTCCACGTCCGCATCAGCATGCCTGTGATGGGAGTGTTTTGAGGAAGTAGCCAAGGCCTTAGCGGAAAACCACCCGGGAAAGCTTTACCAGAGAGCCCTTCTCCACCACAGCAATGCCCCTGCTCCCTGCTCATCAAACAAGGGCAGTTCTGCAAACGTTTCCATGGGAAATCATTAGGCATCCACCTGACGGTCCTGATAGGGCACCTTCTGACTTCTTTTTGTTTCCTAATCTTAAAAATACACCTTTGAAGGGCACCTTTCTTCAGTTAATAATGTAAAAAAGATGGCGTCGCCACGGTAAAATTCCCAGGACCCTCAGTTCTTTAGGGAGGAGCTAAGTGGCTGGTCTCCTCGCTCACCGAAGTGTCTTGACCTTGATGGAACTTACATTGAGAAATTTTCTGTTTCTTGTTTTTATCCTTGAATTCCATTGTCCATGAACGTTTTGAAGTCGCGAATGTGTTTCTGCATATACATGCTGTGTATGTATGTATTTGGCTGTGTGGATATGGGTGTGTGTGTGTGTGTGTGCGCGCGCGCGCGCGCGCGCGCGCGCATGTGTGTCTGTGCGCATGCGTGGAATCTCCTTCCTCACCTCCCAGTGCCCAACACAGGTCCATCCACCAAAAGGGTAGAAGTCAGCCTTGTTGAATTAAACCCCTGCCAGTTCACCCCATCCTCATCTCCCCTATTCCCTACCACAGAGGGTTGCTGTGACGATTGTCCAGGGTCCGTGCACTTGTGTGTCATTTCTTCCCTGACAGCAGAGCGTGAGGGCTCCACCTTCAGCCGACACCTGCAGATTGCAGTGCTCCCCAGCAGGTGGCAGCAGCCGCCCAACTGTCTGTTTTCCGTTGCTTCGTCTTGGTTTCCCATGTTTGTGCTCTTGGTCCATTTCTGTCTCCAGGGTGAGGCCAGTAAGAGTTGACTGGGGTGAGGCATGACTTCTCTATAAAATCGATGATGTCCTAGCAACAAGATTTCCTCAGGCTGCCAGATGCCAGACACTGTTCTGGGCACGTTACACACACTAACTCCTGGCCCCGCAACAGCCCTAAGACGTCTGTCTGATCAGTATACCCATTTCATAGATGAGGAAACTGAGGCACAGGAGGTAAAGTCATGTCCACAGGGCTGGAGGCTGGAAAGCGGATCTGCTGGCATTTCAGGCTGCTAGCCTCAGGGACCTCCCGTCGCACTGCCTTCCAGGGATGGGATTTGTTTTGGGGTGGTGGGGGAGCCAGCATTGCGCTGGGAGACCAAAGAGTAGGATGAAAGGGTTTCTTATCCGGGGTCATCAGTTGTTTTTTTTTGAGACAGACTCTCACTCTGTGGCCCAGGCTGGAGTGCAGTGGCGCCATCTCGGCTCACTGCAACCTCCAGCTCCTGTGCTCAACGATTCTCATGCCTCAGCCTCCTGAGTAGCTGGGATTACAGGCGCACACCACCATGCCCAGCTAATTTTTGTACATTTCATAGAGATGGGGTTTTGCCATGTTGGCCAGGCAGGTCTCAAACTCCTGCCCTCAGGTGATCCACCTGCCTCAGCCTCCTAAAGTGCTGGAATTACAGGCGTGAGCCACACTGCGCCTGGCCTGGGGCCATCAATTTTCGAAAGAAAAACCTTCACGTTTGTCACCCTTAAAGACGGGGGAGACCTATGGTCGTCCCATGGTTTCAGCAACGGAGGAAGGGCTCTGGCTCTGATTACAGACTTCCTGGGAGGCCTGTTTCATCTCTACGCCTCATTCTGTGCCCTTTCCAGGTCTGGGGCAGATGGTTCCTTCCTCTCCACATACTGCTTTTCCAGTCCCTACTCTACTATTGATTGATTGATTCATTCATTCATTCATTCATTTATTCTATATTTTTTAGTACCTGTTCCATACCAGGCAGTATTCTAGGCTCTGAGACCCAGCAGAGACTAAATCCCTGCTCTAGTGGGGATAGACAGTAAATATGATGGGTAAATAACACAGACATATTAGAGGGTGTAATAAGTGTGATGGAAAAAAACAAAACCAGGCAGTGGGGTGCTGCACTTTGAATAAAGGGCCCAACCCAGGTAGGCCCCATGGAGAAGGTGACGTCTGAGCAAAGACTTGACTCCATCCTCTCATCTTGCACGAATGCGTGGGTGTTTCCTGACTGCAGATGAGTCTTCTCCTTGTTCTTCCCTGTTGAGAATTTGAAGGAAGCGCCTGCTCCTTTACTGTGAGTGGAATGGGCTCCTGGGAGGGACGGTGCATGTGCTCACTGCTCCATTTTCCACCAGAAGTCCCCTTCCTGGGTTCTGTCGGTGCACCTGGGGCTGGGTGGGCTGTACAGGGCTGTGCAGGGCTGTGCCATACCATGGGGCCAGCAGCCGGGCCCAGGCAAGCTACATCCTCAGATAGGAGGGAGGAAGGGACTTTCACCTCCACCTGGGGGAGCAAAAGGCGCTCGGGAATGGGGCAGGGCATGATGGACTCAAGGAAAATCACTGCCTCTTTCTGGGCCTTAACACCAGAGAGAAATATGTTTACAGCCTATCTTTTATCTTTAGTTATAACATAACCTGTTTTTCCTTTCATACCGGGTGGTTGGAATCTAGCAGAGGTAACCTCTGTCTGGCTTCTCTTTGTTTTCTTGTACGAACCTACTTATTAGGCAAACACATGTCTCCATTGATTACATAGCACAATAGCTTTGCTTAATTTCTTAGTCATACATATCTCAGTTAATTCAGAAATTCTCTGCAGTTGTTACTGATGAATTGTTTTTTGTTAAAGTGGTCCCCAAATTAGACACATAAAACTTTAAAAATCAGTTCACTTAAAAGGAAGAATTTTTTTTCTATTTCCATGGCCATTTTGTTTTATTTCTGCCATCACTTATATTTGACATACATAGGACAGCAAATTTTTTCAAGATTATACAGAATCTTGAAAGTTCAAAAAGCACAGGAATGACTTTTTAAAATTTATGTACCTAAAACCTTGAACCCTGAAACCTGGAACCAAGTCTCCTCTTGTACATCAGCTCTGCTTTCTGCGTCACCTGAGTTGTTCATTCATTTTAGCTATTACACCTGCTTAGAATCTCACTTCCAAACCCAAACTAATTCTCGGCTCTACTCTTCTTTCCCGTTTATAATTCTAATTATTTTCTCTGACCAAGTATGTGTGTTCCAATACCATTTATGCCAAGTTATATGACATGGGGAAGGAAAAAGGTAAAGAAAGGCTTGCAGTAAAGATGGAGTATTTCTAGTAAACGTCTTTCCTGTATGATGGTCCATGAAGTCTTAGAGTCACTGTAGAAATGTGTACTCATTTTATGAATATGAAGCATATCATTTTCATTTATGAAAAAATGAAAAGGAAAAAGGTGAAAATGTTGCTTGCAAAGCCAGAGGTCCTTTGGTGGAAGTAAAACTTTTAAAAATGAAAATATTCTACAATGCATAGATTTTTTTTCCCCCAAGAATCTTTCTTAGAAATAAGCTGTAGCATAGAGAGTAATATTGAGTGAATTATGTGAATTTGGGTGAGAAGAAAGCTCTTCTACAAAGAGTGATAAAACTTCTCAGTAGTCCTATTATATTTGGTTGAAGGCCTGGATCATTAGTCACATTTCCACAGTGCTTGTATTTTACAACGTGGAGGTTTAAGGTACAAAACCCTGTTATGTATGTTTGCATGGCTATGTAAAAATTTTAATTTTCACTCATTGTAAGGCATACAAATTTTATTCAAAGCTAAAAGTTGTGACTAGTTTAAATTAAAATAAATTCTAAAGTTTTCTGATTTAATATTCAGTTCTGTATGTAGATTTGTAAATTAAAGGTCTACAAATGTTGCGTTTGTTTGCTGTGGCATGTAGACAACTACAGCAAACTAGTACAACTGAGTCACCATTTCTAAGTTCCTTCCAAGGTTCTAAGTCACTATATTCTTTCACTTACAAAAATGTTCTGCTTTAGATTAATTAGGAAAAGCAGAACACTAGTAAACTGCATAAGATTTTAGTTCTAGTGAGAGAAGGAATGGAAACTCAGACTTACTGAATCTGAGCCAAGGTACTTATTTTATCTTGAAAACTTGTATACAGCATGGTATGTCAAAGCTTGCTTCTTGTATGAACTTGGAGCTTTTGTTGGTGACATTAATGCTGTCATATTACTGAGATTTCAGGACAAAAACCTAGAGTTAAATAGGGATTTGGGGTAATATAACATTATTTCTGTTTATTAATTTATTACTGAGGTCTGACTTTTTTAGCTGCAAAGTGATAATTTTTTTCTGAAAGTAAAATTTTGTTCTGAAAATAAAAGATTTTCTGAAACAAAAAGATGGTTTCTTTTGTATTTTAAATAAAGCTTGTGTATTATGCTTTCAGAAATTTTTGGCTATTATTTCTCTTCACAGTCCAGTTAGGTTGAAGCTGGCTGTAAGCTTTTTTATGGAATGGTGTTTTAAACATGCACAATAGTTTTTTGCTTATATTCTAAGGGAAATTTAGGTTCTTTTTCTCTGCAATTAAAGGAACCTCCATACTAAGAAAGTATGAAAAATATTTTAAAAATTATGTTAAAATTTTTTTTTCAACATTGGAAGATAGGATCAGATTATTTTTAAAAGGTTTTTATTTAATAGGTCTTATTCTTAGTTTTCAGTGTATATCTGTAATAAATTCTTGATATAATTTCTAGGTTTCTTTGCAATATAGAATGTGAAGTATAATGTATTTTGAGTATTTTAGTTGCCTTATGGAAAAACAGATGTGGAAGATTTAATTATTGAATAGAAAAAAATTAGGGATTTTATTTAGTAGCAGTAGTCAGAAAAATAATAGAATCTTTTTTCACAGAATAGAAAAACTCAGTTAACATAAAAATTACTTAATTGAGTGGAAATGTGTTCTATTTTAAAAAGATAATAATAAATTTGTGAAAGTTTTTTGAGAAATCTGTTTATTCCATAGGATACTATTTATCATATTTGTGTATGGGTAAAAAATATTTCTTCTTGGAATATGGTCTCTATTTATTTTCTTCTGAGAAAAGCATTGATAAAATATCTTTGAATAATCACAGGATGTTAGGATATAGACAGTGTTTTCTTAATAAGAGAATTGGTCCTTTAAAGTGTTTATAAATTAAGTTGAAAAATAAGGTACTTTTTTTGGTGGGAGGGGAGAATGTCTTGCTCTGTCACCCAGGCTGGAGTGAATTGACATGATCTCGGCTCACTGCAGCCTCTGCCTCTTGGGTTCAAGCGATTCTCATGCCTCAGCCTCCCAAGTAGCTGGGACTATAGGCACGTGCCACCCTGCCCAGCTAATTTTTTGTATTTTTGGTAGAGACAGGGTTTCACCACATTGCCCAGGCTAGTCATGAACTCCTGAGCTCAGGCAGTTTGTTCACCTTGACCTCCCAACGTGCTAGGATTACAGGTGTGAGCCACTGGACCCAGCCCATAAAAGTACTTTTATAAGTATATGATATTAAATTGTTATTCTAAATCTGAGAGAAATTTACCATTTTAGACCTAAAAATTGAACCTGTTCATCATTTGGAAGCTTATCTTCAGCTTGAAGGTAAAAATATTTAAAATACTTTCTTCTGAGGAAATTGTCCTACCCGTCCTTGACTCCGTCCTTGACATTTCTCTCCTATTAGAATTTAGTGTTTCTCTTTCTTGATTTGTTGAAATGTTTTGGTGGAGTTTTCTGCTAAAGGGTACATGTGAGGTAGGTAACTATCTTCAGACTTTGCAGTTTTGAAAGTGTTTTAATTTTATATTCATTTTGTTCTTGGCATTTGGTTGGATATAGAATTCTAGATTATCAATATTTTTCTTCATAATTTTGAAGGCATTGCTCCACTGTTCCCAACCTTGAAAAGTGCTATTAAGAATTACTATGTCATGGTGATACTTAAGCTTTTGCACATACCTGGTTTTGCTTTATTTTTCTTCTGAGGTAACTTACAGTTGTCTCTTGATTTGTCTTTTTCTGAAGGTTCATGATCATGTACCTTATGAACATCTCTTTTACTTATGTTGGGCTTTTAGTAGGCTCTTTAATTTGGAAACATCAAGTTTGGAAAATTTATTTTATTATGTCTTTGAGAATTTTTTCCCTCTGTCCCTCTACTCCTATTTTCTTTCTGTGTCTCACTTTTGTTAGTCAGATATTGTTATGTTCTGGATTGATCCTGTCATCAGCTTTTGTCTTACTTTTTTTTTTTTTTTTTTTGAGATGGAGTCTTGCTCTGTCACCAGGCTAGAGTGCAGTGGCTCAATCTTGGCTCACTGTATCCTCCATCTCTTGGATTCAAACAGTTCTTTAACATTTTTAAAGTATTAGGGGAACAAAGTAGGCAGAAGAATACACTACAGAGACTGCATATGGACCACAAAGCCTAAAGCATTTACTCTGGTCTTTTATAGAAAATGCTTTCCAGTCCCTTTTTTGATGTCTGAGGATTGCTTTCATTTTTAAGAGATGACCATTAAAAGCTGATTGGAAGCTCTGTATGTGATTAGGGCTTATTTAGCTTCACTAAAGAATAACTTGGTAATACTGAAGCCAGCTTTATCTTAGGTAGCCCATAATGTCATTGTCTACTGGTCTTTTCTTTGAAGCCTTTTGGTTTCTCTAGAGGAGAATCTCTTAATCTCCTGCCTGGACTGTACAAACTGAAACATGCTACACATGTTTCCAAGGTGAGTACTACCTCTGAGCGTGTAGACTTTCACTTAATCATGCTGTTTCCAATGCAGCTGACTAAATCTAAACTCTCCTGTGCCTCTGGTTTAGTTTCTTCAGAGGCAAAATCTTAGTCTTCTGCGGGAGTCAGAGTGGCCTGGCTGCATAGGAGGGCAATCAAGGTGGAGAGCTGTGAGTACACTTGCCACCTACGTAAAAGTCAGCCCATACCACATCACTGCCTACATACTTCTTAATGTAGTACTTCTTAACTTAAATTATCATAGAATTTTAAAGATTTTTTATTTTTATTTATTTTTATTTTTTTGAGATGGAGTCTTACTCTGTCACCCAGGCTGGAATGCAGTGGCACAATCTCAACTCACTGCAACCTCCGCCTCACTGCAATCCCTTGAATCCCTTGAATCCCGCCTCAGCTTCCTGAGTAGCTGAGATTACAGGTGTGCACCGCCACGCCCAGCTAATTTTTGTATTTTTAGTAGAGACAGGGTTTCACTATTTGGTCAGGCTGGTCTCGAACTCCTAACCTTGTGATCCACCCGCCTCGGCCTCCCAAAGTGCTGGGATTACAGGCTTGAGCCACTTCGCCCAGCAGAATTTTAAAGATTTAAATACGATCAGGAATGGTATGATTATCTGTTTGTATTGTATTGATCCATATATTTGTGTGTATATTTCCATATTTTTGGTGTTACATGTTAAACATTTAATTCAGTTATCTAGAAAACATCGAGTTGTTGCTGAGAACTAGAAAGGCTTAATCTCTGATTTTCAAAATAGCCCTGTGAGATTGTGGCTTATAGCGGCTGTATTTTACAAATGAAGAAACTGAGACACAGAGAAATTAATTTTCACGTGGAAGATCACGTAGTTTAGTAAGAGTAGAACTAGTACAGTGTTTAGCCAAACACTTTAAGTCTACAGAATGCTTTCTTTACAACTTTGTCACACTATGGTTTAAGATAATATATGATTGCATGGCAAGTGAATAACATTAGTAAGGCTATAATAAGTTCAAAAGAGGGAAAAAATGGCCTCAGCAGGGAAGGTAATGGTGAGTATCATGAAGGATGTGGAGCTTTTGTTGAGCCTTTGATTGGGTGTGAGGAAGGGAAAAAGGCAGTTCAGTTGATAGATTATGATCCAAGACACTGTAGTTATGACAATCAGGAGATGGTAAATATGCTATTCTGATTGAGGGAGAGATTTGGGGACTACTAAATGAAAGCTTGAACGTGCGGGTGTGGCCAGATCATAGTATTACATATGGGTTATTGGGAGGTTTTGTTTTGATATAGAACTCAATAAATATTTGCTTTTTAAGATTTATCCAGTATGCAACATGAAGTGAGAATGCAGGGATTATACCACTTCAGGCATTTGTGGTGTGGATTATAAAGTATTAGTGACAAGTGCAAGATTATACTTCATGTCTGAATTAGATTGCAAGTAATTTTGTTTTCCTTTAGTGTTGACATGTTTTGTAATTTCAATATTCATATTCTGGAATAACAAAGTTGAGTGGTAGGTATAATTTTGGGGAAATTTTATTCTGATGATTTGATACCACTTTTGGCCAAAGATATTATTTAGTTTTTCAGTGTAAGTAAGAAGTTGGAAAGTGTCTCATTATAGATTCTAGAAAACATTTTCAGTAAAAATGAAGCAGTGTTTTTCAAACTTGGATTTAAGGCATTTAGGCTATTAGAGATCATGGCTGTATCTTAAAAGCAGTTCAGTTACGGTTTTGCAGTTAAACTGTATTCAACTTTCTTTGTCCTCTTCCAACATGTAAGCTCTTATAATGCCAAGAAAGATGGATGGACCTGTATTGTTTGATACAGGTTAAGCATTACAATCCAAAATCCGAAACTTTTTATTACCAACGTGACACCAGAAGTAGAAAACTTTACACCTGGCCCCATGTGAGAGATTGCAGTTAAAATGCAGTCAAATTTTTTTTCATGCACAGAATTATTAAAAATATTGTATAAAATTACCTTCAGACTGTGTGTATGAGATATATGAAACATAAATGAATTTCATGTTTAGAATTTGGGAGTCCCATTCCCAAGATATTATATTCATGCAAATATTTTAAAATCAGCAACACTTGGTTCCTTTCAGTTAAGGGGTACTCAGCCCATACTAGCAAAATAAACCACCGGCTTTGGATTATTGTTCATCTGTTTGTTTGTTTTGTTTTGGAGAAGAGACAAATGAATAAATAACATGTAATTCTGAATATCCTGGAGTGAAAATTTGAGCATCTGTATTCTAAACACTCTTAAATAGTGTTTTGTGTTCCATCGATTATGCCTTAAATGTTGAGGTTTAGATAAAGTTTCTAAGACTTGTAAAATTTTCCCTAACTTAAAAAAAAAAAGGTTGATCAGATTTTCTACTTTTTTTTTCAGTATAGGAGATTGATATCATTTATTGTTGCAAATGTGCATATTGCCACTTTTATTTGTATCTTTATTATTTTTTATTTTATTAATACTTTTTAAGTTCGGAGGTACATGTGCAGTTCGTTCAGAATTGTTACACAGGTATACACATGCCATGGTGGTTTGCTGCATCCATCCCTCCGTCATCTACATTAGGTATTTCTCCTAATATTCTCTCTCTCTAATCCCCTCACCCCCTGCTATCCCTCCCCTAGCTCCCCCACCCCCCAACAGGACCTGGTGTGTGATGTTCCCCTCCCTGTGTCCATGTGTTCTCATTGTTCAACACCCACTTATGAGTGAGAACATTTGGTGTTTGGTTTTCTGTTCTTGTGTCAGTTTGCAAAGAATGATGGCTTCCACCTTCATCCATGTCCCTGAAAAGGACATGAACTCATCTTTTTTATGGCTTCATAGTATTCCATGGTGTATATGTGCCATTTTCTCTTTATCCAGTCTATCATTGATGGGCTGCCCAGATGTTTTAATTTTAAAAGAAAAACTACAATTTGTGTGGAAAAATGCTTTAGTAGTCCGGTTTATTTAAAATCAGATCTTTTGTTCTTTATAATTTGCTTTCATCTTTTTCACATTTAATCTGGCCTTCAACACTATTACTTTTTTTTTTTTTGAGATGGAGTCTCACTGTCATCCAGGCTAGAGTGCAGTGGCATGATCTCAGGTCACTGCAACCTCCACTTCCTGGGTTCAAGCGATTCTCCTGCCTCATCCCCCCGAGTAGCTGGAATAACAGGTGTGTGCCACCATGTCTGGCTAAGTTTTGTATTTTTAGTATAGATGGGGTTTCACCATGTTGGCCAGGCTGGTATCAAACTCCTGACCTCAGGTGATCCCCCTGCCTCAGCCTCCCAAAGTGCTGAGATTACAGGCATGAGCCACCACAGTCTCAACACTATTACTAAATGATTACTATCTCTTACTAATCTTAAATATAGTGAGGTTATATTCATGAAACTGGCCTTTCACAAAATGAAGCACTAGGCTTGATTTGCCAACAGCAGACTCTCTCAGAAGCACTAGTTTGAACTGGCTTATTTTATTTCCAGTATTTGGCCCATTGGGTCTTGTTGCACCTCAATTAGCCACGTCTAAATTTGAAATAAGACCCTAATTTCAGACTCTTCACTGAACTTCCCGAATTCAAGGGGTCAATTTTCTTCTTTCTGGAGGTAAAGAAACCTGAGACGCAGCAAGCGGAGCTGCCAGCCAAAGCTTCCTGGCAGCAAGGCCCAGGCGTGGCCCGTAGGACTAGAGTGTGTCTAGAGACTGCGTATGGCAGTGGTGGTGGAGGCCGCGGCGTCTGCTCTTCACGCCGCTCCCCTGGCTGACGTGTCTATTTTCACGTGTGTATCTTCCCAAATGAATGATAAGCTTCAGTAATTGTTACATTCCTTTTTGTGTCCCTCACATTGTTTCTCATTTAGTGAAAAATCACTAAATTCATTTGATTTAGCATTGAAACTGATCTGCCTTTTGTTTCTCCAAATGAAAGGGCAGAGGTAAATCAAAGATTCAGTAGAAGCAGTTCTGGCTGGCCCTTCATGGTAATTGAATATTTATTATCTTTATGTCTTAATGTCTCATATTTGTTAGTGTTTTCTCTATAAGGCTATGTATAGATTGACCAGATTTGGCAAACAGAAGAAGATAGGTCATTTGCATCTGATTACATGCAAATACATGTTTGATAAGTGTTATTTATTTATTTATTTTAATTTGGAGACAGGGTCTCACTGTTGCCCAGGCTGGAGCCCAGTGGCATGATCACAGCTCACTGCGACCTCAAACTCCTGGGCTCAAGTGATTCTCCCGCCTCAGACTCTCAAGTTGCTGGGACTACAGGTGTGTGCCACCACACCTGGCTAATTTTTTTTTGGTAGAGACAGAGTTTTGCCATGTTTCCCAGACTGTTCTCCAACTCCTGGGCTAAAGCAATCCTCCTGCCTTGGCCTCCCAAAGTGTTGGGATTACAGGTGTGAGCCACTGTGCCTGGCCTGATATATGTTGTAATAGTCTATTAATGATAGTGATTCCATTAGATTATGAGATCCTTAAAAGGAGAGAATTCTAATTTATTTTTATGCCTCTGACTCTGGCACTCAGGACGGTGTCTGTGCCAGTTATTGATTTACGATCTCTCACTCCAAATCCGCCCTTCTTTGCCTTTCTTTGTGACACCAGAGCTGAACTCTAAACATTTCTCCTTTGCAGTTGGCTTTGTCAATAGAGGGTATGGGGTCACCGCATGGTCAGAGCAGGAGGAAAGGGCTTCCCTCTGGCAAGTTTCCTGTGGCAGCCACATTCTTTCCAAAAGAGATGGGAAGCAGCTTTGGTTGAGGGAGGGGAGCTCTTATATTTACTTACTTTATTCCGTGTTTGTGCAATCTCAGCCTGGGGGTAGTAGCTGCTTTCTGCATTTGTTACTTCTGGAATTCCTAGAGTCCTCTTTTATGCCTTTTAGTAGTTAACTACCTTTTATTACTAAATAATTTTTAAATATTAAGTTACTTGTATGGTTTTTATCTTATGACTAGACCCTGACTGATATATTGCCTGATATTAAGTATTTAATAAATGTTTGTTGAATAGTAAAGGCAGAATGACAATGTGGCTTAGATGAGAGTTTATAGTTCTGAACACTTTAAGGCATCCTACATTTTAGAAAATATATTCTATAAGCCTTGGAGACATTTATCTCTAATTCCTCTCTGTTGGAAAATTAAAATTTTACAGCTACAATATACACATGACATATACATATATATTTACATATACATGATATATACATAAACAATATATGTTATACAGCTTATATGTACATATATATTCATTAATTATAGCATATTAAATACCATATGATGGGAATTTTTTTTCCAGAAAAGTATAAATGGGAATGTTTTGTTCTACAGGAGCTCATTTCCTATCCACCTCAAGAATCCCACCATGAAAAATAAGAGGTTGGTGGTATGGTGGAGAGAATAAGGCTACTGTTAATGACAGCCCCATATTCTTAACCTAGTGTTTATCAAGAGGCTGACCCTTACCATTTTCCAGCCCTGGGCTTGGCTGTCTCCAGGAGAATAGACATCAACTCTGCACACTCCATTTTGACTTTGTAACCAGTCAACCTTATCTGACATCTGGAAGTAGGAAAAAAAAAAATAAGAAAGAATCATCAAAAGGGCAGATTATATAAAAGTAAGAAGAAACGTGGTGATCACGGCTAAGGCATGGGAAATATGAACAATGCCTTCAATAGAGACCTTCCCGAACAGCCACTTTAGACCCACTCCACTCTGGATATCTTCATCCACAGCTCTCAATGGAAGGAAGATTTCTTAAACTTATTTGCACCTCTAAGGAAGAAGCTAGTGCCTGGTATCTCCTACAGGTGCTTAACACATCTTTGTTAAATGAATGAACCTAGCAGCCATGTCCCACCCCTTTGTGTCCTTGCTTGATGACCCTCTCCCCCTGCACCCACTGGTTTTTCAGTAGACACTCAAAACTCAATGTGACCAAAATAGAATTAATTTACTGCTCCCTTGTTGGTGGTTCTGGCCCTACCAATTTAGCTTTTAAGTAAAAGATGTTTTATTTTTAATTAATTTCTAAAGCCGTAACTTACTCATACTAGCAGTAAGTCTGGCAACCCTCTTACTAAAGACCAAACTCCTCATTAGCCAAGGATCCTGGGGGAATTCTCAGCCTCTGTGGTTCAGTGGAATTTCTGAATATCAGTCAGGACAAAAGAGATGTCATGTGCGCCATCCAACGGGCCTTTGTCCACGGATGCAGTGATTTCCTTGCTGAAGTGAATCCGTTCACAGCCTTTCCAAAACTTTGCTCAATTCCCTAACCTCGGTAATGGCACCACCATTTACCTGGTCTTCTAAGACAGAAAACTGAGATTCATTTTAATTGTCTTATTCTATCCCAAACTTCCCTCTTGCTACTATTTCTCTCTTTTTACATTTGCAGTCATTTTTCTTAAATGAATTGCTTAGACCTGCTGCTTTCATTGATTGATCATGGTACCTACTCTATGTACTCCTTACTTATGGCCAACTATCATAATGACTTAGAGTTATCCACTGATCACCTAAAATTATGAGAATCTTGCCCGCTTTTCTATGTCAGACTTCCATTCCCAGGCTTCCACATTGACGTTTCCCTTCTTATATTAAAAACTTTGATCAGCTTATCCCTCCTTCCCTCTTCATCCCCTAGACTCAGCTGCCATTAAAAAATTTAAAAACAAAAAAATTCTGCTCAGACCTATACGTCTCGATTATCAAGGTGGAATAGCTACACCATTTCTCCTCCCCAATGCCTCAAACATCTTTATGAAACAGAGTATCTCTGTATTTTAATTCCAACAAAATACTGGTTTAAAATACTGTTGTAATCAAGCCCAACAGCTTATCCTAATTTTTTATAGAACAATTGTGTTTTATGAAAAATTGCTTGAAATAAGCAAAGCAATATTAAGGCATGAACATCTGGTTAACTGGAAATATTTGTTTTAAATGACTTTGGACTGTGATGAGGATAGACATCCTCCCTCAAAATAAAACCAGCACAGATCAATGAAAGATTAAATACATGATTGAAACATATATAAGTGGATATGTCATTTTTGTTATACAGGATATTTCAGATAATCATTAAAAAGAAAATACAAGATCTTTTAAGAGCTACTTATTCTTTGCTCTCACAATAATTTGCACCTGTTTTCACACAGAAATCACTACCTCAGATTACTGAGCTAAGGAAGCAGTTTATTTTAATCTTCCAGGTATCCAAATACAATGGATTCCTTAGGTAAACAATGGGTCCTCTCCTCTAATTAGACATGAGAATCACCAAGAGAACTGTGTAAAGATACTGAATCCAAATTACCATCCCCCTGAAAATCTTATTTCAATGGTTTTTGGTTGGGGAAACTTAGGCATTCTTAAAATTCTTAAATGCTCCCTGGGTGATTCTAATATACATCAAGAATTGAGAATTTCTAGACCAGGGCTTATCTGGAGAGACTCTGTGAGAAACACTGGCTAGGTCCAGAAAGATAATTATTTACCCATTTCTTTCAGATTTTCTAACTTTCTTTTATTTTTTGAGACAACGTCCCACTCTGTTGCCCAGGTTGGACCGCACTGGTGCGATCTTGGCTCACTGTAACATTTGCCTCCCAGGTTGCTCACCACCACCTCTGCCTCCCAAGGGAATATCTTAATTCCTTTAGATATTCCAGCACTGCTAACATCCTGGAAGCTGTGAAATTTTCCCATGGCCAATAGAAGGATCGGATTAGTATGTTCCTCAAAAATGTCAATGTGATAATTACCTGCCTCAGCCTCCCAAGTAGCTGGGACTACACCAGGCACACCACACTTGGCTAATTTTTGTATTTTGAGTAGGGATAGGATTTCACCATGCTGGCCAGGCTGGTCTTGAACTCCTGACCTCAAGTGATCTACCTGCCTTGGTCTCCCAAAGTGCTGGGATTGCAGGTGTGGGCCACCCTGCCCAGCCCAATTACTAATTTTTTTTGGTATCTTATTTTAATGTTTTGTTACCTTAACAAGGAAGTTGTTAACGTCTGAGGTTAAACCCTGTAACGTCCTCTGCATAAACATATATACTTATAAATATTTTTAGGCTTGCATCACTATTACATATACTTACATATAAATATTCTTATGCTTGCATCATTACTATAAAGAAAATAATGAATGGTATTATGATTTGGCCAAAGAATTGGAAGACTCAGAAGCAGGCTGTCCTAGATTATTGATGTACTAGTGAGAGCCAGAAACACAATCTCTTAATCTTCACTTTATATTTCATCCAAATGAGTTACTTCTAACAGAAAAGTGTGACAAAATCAATAGGATACATTTCCTTATTTTAAGCTATATACAATTATAATGCTGAAAATTATACATAAAAAGTATGGAAATTATGTGATCACTTACTCTTACTCAGGATAGGTTCTGAGATATGAGGAAAAGTCTTGGTTAATTTATTGTTCTTTTCACTATCCCTCAGTGTATGCCCCGTCCTGCCATGATTACATGAATATGGAATCTGCAATGGAAAGACACAGATAAAAATGACAAATTTTACAGATGAAACTTACTGCTCTTATTACCAAATAATGATTTTGACCTATTTATTATTTTTCACATGTGCATTTAAGTAATGAGCTCAAAATGACATTCAAATTTCATGAGTGCACATCTTGTTCTTGGTGCATTCTAGCAGTTCCCAGATGACAAAAACGGTTCCACTTTTGGACCAATTATTTCTTAAATGACTATTGTTATTCCTCACTTTCAAATCATTGGCATACAGTCTTTTCAAACAATGAAGACACTAAAAATTTTTAGCTTAGTTTTAAACTTGCTTGAATAAGAAGTTGGAAGAAAAACAGCTGGAACGAATAAGCACCCTAAATTTATGGAACTCCAAACACTTTGCAAGCATCTTTGAGGACTACAAATACACACTCTCAAGTTATGAGGGGGATTCATAGATGTCTTTCAGATTAATTAACTTCCTTGTTCTAGTTCTACTGAGACATTTCAGCAGAAGATGTCAGAGCACTGTACTCTCTTGTCGACTATCCACCCAGCACCCAGTAATGGCTCTCTGAATTCACCCTTACTTTTTAGCCCAGGTCAAGCCAGGGCTACTCTATCCTTGAAATATTTTCTAGATACCTAGTGAATGTGATTGCTCCCTCACTGAGGCTTCTATCATATTTTGTTTCAACATGTACATTCTATCTTGTATTTTAATTGCTCCCATATATTTCATCTTCTTTACTGGGTGACTTCATAAGGGGCGAGGCATTTTCCTATTCATCTTGGTATCCCTCATAGTAGCTAGTATCTTAAAATTGGAGCGTAATAATTATCTGCTGGAAGAATGAATATGCACAATCTGCCCATTTTCAGATAGCTCATTTTTTTCTTTTGGATTGGAGAATCCAAGAATAAAAAAGAGATGGCTTGCTCAAATTTACTATGGTGGTAATTCATATATTCAAGACTTCTTGAAGCTCAACTCCTTTGGGAGATACGTTCACCCCAGAGACTCAGTCATGATTTACTAACAGACCTTCCTATTCCACTAGTACAAATAAATCAACATCTCAAAAGTGCTTTTGTATTTTTTTCACAGAAAGAGAACCTACTCGTCAAATATATTCAGCAAACACTTCACTTACTTATGTTCTAATGTTTTTTATTCTATTTTCTAGGTCCTATATGTGTGTTTATCTGCATTGTGAAGCTTGTTTTGGACTTTTAAAACTTCCTAATTGTCTTTATAGATGATAGCATCTATAAAGAGGTACTTTAATACTTATTAATGGTAACGACATTCAGATTTCTAAATCAATGTTTCTCATAACGAAGTGTCAAAAAAGGAAGAGCTAAAGAGTTTAATGAAGTCAGTGAATGGATTCATAAATTACTATAAGTTCAAAAATTGGTAAATAACATCCTGTAGTTAAAGAAAATGATGCTTTGTGTTATCTATTAAATTAATGATAAAGGGACTGTAGAAGCCATGTTTTCTAGCACTCTCATAGGTTAGGATATTGATGCTCAGAAAGGAAATGCTAGAATCAGTGTATATATATTTCTTTAGATATTCCAGCCCTGCTAACATTCTGGCAGCTGTGAAATTTTCCCATGGGCAATAGAAAGATTGGACTAAAACGTTCCTCAAAAATGGCAATGTGATGATTACTTCAAGTTGAGGAGGAGTGCAAATCTGAATGCCAGTCAGGAAGGGCATAAGCAACACAGGGGCTTGGTAATGGTGGTTGAATCCTAGACCACGGCTCTATCTCAAGGCATTTTTCTCCTGTATCCATTTTAAGTGAGAAGTTCCTGTTTACCCAAGGTTCCTAAACTCATGGAAAAACTCAGATTGCAGAAAGTATAAGTAAAGTTCTTGCAGGGTTGCTACATACTTGATCAAGTTTTGAGGTTTATTCAACCAGGTTTGATTACTAGTTTTGAGAGGGAAGAATATGTTTCTTATATCCATTCTATTTTACTGCCTTCCTTTCTGTAAGTACCTGCTACATCGTAGAAGCTCAATAAACCTTGTTGCTGATTAAATCAGTTTCAATCGATTTTGTTTAAATAATGATTAGGGTGAGTGCATGTGTGCGTGCGTGTGCGTGTCTCAATGGCACCACTCATTGTTAAGCTTTCCAGTGGAACTTCTTTATTTTCACGTTCCCTGAGTAGTATCTTCTTCCTCTAGCCCCTGTTAGTACAGATATACTTTCACTACACAGCTATACATATCCTGACCTTTCCCAGTTCTCTGTTGTCTAACCAAGGCTTCAGAAACAACAGTGAGAGGATAAAAGTGCATGAGAATTGGACTCAGGGCTATACCAGTTCTGTTTTGCTCTTGGGGCACTGGAAAGAAAAGAACTTTAGGAATGGCCACAGGGTGAATAGGAAAAGTCAGTATGTAGCCAAGCTTCTACTCTATCAAATGGGGAAGCAGGAAGTAAGACCCTTCATGTCTCCAAAAGGATGGCTGAGGAGATCTTGTCCAATCTGTAAAAAGATCACAATGTCAGCAGCAAAGATGGTAGCTTTGACTTTAAAGCTGCTGAAGGAGAGGTTTATTTATTTCCAGAGGTAGGATTAGAATTGTCTGAGCAGGCTGGGTACGGTGGCTCACACCTGTAATTCTGGTACTTTGGGAGGCTGAGTTGGGCAGATCACTTAAGGTCAGGAGTTCAAGATCAGCCTACCCAACATGGTGAAACACTGTCTCTATTAAAAATACAAAAATTAGCCAGGTGACATGGTGTATGCCTATAATCCCAGCTACTCGGGAGTCTAAGGCAGGAAAATCACTTGAACCCAGGAGGTGGAAGTTGCAGTGAGCCAAGATTGCACCACTGCACTCCAGCCTGGGCAACAGAGTAAGACTCCAACTCAAAAAAAGAAAAAAAAAATTGGCTGGACAGAAGAACAAGGGTGGGCTGAACATAAAAAGTTGCCTATCACTTGTCACTGAATTCTCTCTTTCAACCACAGAGGATCAGAAAACGTGCTGTTTTATCAGTCCAGTAAGATTTCCTACCTCTGTAGCACTTGAATAGTGAACCACAGAAGACTCCAGAATATACTTTTAAAGTCAATGAAGACGCCGAGATGTTTTTGCTCAGCTTAAGATCTTGTTTCCTCCTGTGGCCTTCTATGTACCTCCCGCTTGCTGGGACTGGAGAGTGACATCAGAATCACAATTGGTGATATCACTGTTTCTATAGCAACAGTGGTGAGGTTACCAGAAAATGAGTGGTCAAAAAGATGAAGAGGAGGGGTGAAGATAAGCTCCAAGGCGCTGATGTTTAGTTTGGAAGGACTGGGCTTTATTCCGATTAATTCTCTTTTTCACACCAGGGACCAGTTTTATGGAAGACAATTATTCCACGGATGGGAGTGGGGTGGGAGAATGGTTTCTGGAGGATTCAAGCACATTACATTGTTGTGCACTTTATTTCTATCATTATGCCATGATGCAGAATCTGCGGGAGCCCTGATTTCCTGCAACTACATGGTCTCATCTGGGGGTGATGGGAGACAGTGACAGATCCTCAGGCACTAGATTCTCATAAGGAGAATAAGCAGGTATTTAATCATTCTATCTTTATATAGTAAATGAATCTAATGGGTTTTCAGTACAGGAGAGTCATCTGATAATTTTTAGTGCAACTGAAACAAAGTATCTTCTTCTTATCTACAAGTAAATGACAGTAATTAGCCAGGTCCATAATATTAGAAGGCACATGGCAGATGGAACCTACAGTAAAACCTGCAAATAAGGAAACTTTCAACTGTAATGATCATGTATAATTTTAAATTTCCATTGTTAAAATCATAAGTGATTCCACATTTTAATTTCTTTTTAAATGATTATGAACACACTTGAAATAATTTCTCTATGCCATATATATATCAAAAAAATGTACATTACTCCCGACGAGTCAATATACCTAATACAGGAAAGCTTTCAGGTCTGCGCTATAACTTCATTGTTAATTGTCTAAGTTTGAATCCTACAGAGACAGATGGCTGGTGAAAATTTTTCTCATTTTACAAAATAGGCAAATTCTTCAGATATTTTATTACCATAAACTGCTTTCATTATCAACCACACTTAAGAGCTAAACTGGAGGGTTCAAATTACACACAAACACCGTATTTTAAAGTATCACTACACAGGCAAATGACAGTGATCTGTGTGAGGAAACAGGGCCGGGTCAGGAAGCCAGGAACACCTAACAGGGAAAGGCAGAAATCTTGCCTTAACCTCTGATAGAAAAACAGGTCCTAGTGCCTGGCCACGAGGGTGAAGAGAATGCTGCTCTTTGTGCCCATCATGTTACTCTCACAACAGAACTAGCTTGCCCACACCCTTGTATCAAGGCAGAGTGCTATGACACAATGAGGGGCTGCGATAAACTGAAAATAAAATAAAACCCCAAATCCCTAACGGAAAAAAATCTTAAAATGAAACCACATTTTACTAAAAAGGACACTAAAATGTACACTCCACCCCCAACCACCACTAAATGCTTTAAATGTTTTTATAAAGTGATTCTTTCATCCCACAGCCTGGATAAACCATCGGATGTGGGGGAAGAAAGAAGTAGTATCAGGTATGCAGTGTTGCTAGGGAACGCTCTAGTATCAAGGAGCAGCCCACAGCGGTTTCAGCAGCTTGTGAAGGGCTCCCCTCCACCCACCCTTTTCAGCTTTTTAAATCCTAACACTGGGGTTAGTGGACTGACGTGTGTGCGTAGAGAGAAGGGGGAGAACCAGGTTTTGTCTTAAAAGAAGCCATTAGAAAGACAAGTGGCGAGAGAAAAGCAGAATGTAGCCAAAAGCATGCTGAGTAAAAGGAGGAAAAAAAAACGGTTATGAAGGAGTGTGTAGTGGGGGGTGATAATAAGTAAACACACGTATAAAGCATATGTAGAAAAATGGAAGTGAGGTGAAAAAAAAGACAGTCAAAATTAAAGGAAAATGACATAGGTAAGAGAGTTAAGAATGTGAAAAGACTAAAGAATCAGCATCATTAAAAATAGGTTTTAAAGAACAGAAATGTTAGGAAATAAGATCACCCAGAGAAACTTAATGATTATAAATACACATATCAAAATAAAATATTCTCAAGTTGGGCTTCTACTGCACAACAAAACGATGAGACAGGAACTTTGATCTGAATACAAGTTGAAGTAGATATAAGCCTGTCTTTCTGCCAAGATGTCTACATCAACAAAAAAAAATCTGTGACAACCACAAAGAATATAGTAAATGGGCTTTGAACCACATATAAAGATGGAATATCACTTCTCCAAACTAACATAGAGTTTTAGAACTATAATAGAATTTGGTAATTAGAAGTAATGTACAATATGTAACATTGTATAGTATTAATCCCAAAATGAAAAGATATATTATTTTAATAAGAGCCTAATAAGCAGATAAACAACATAAGGAAAACAAACATCTCATATATACAACTTGCAGTTTTGAAATGTTTTAAAATAAAATTTTACATTAAAAAGTTAATTTAAATAGATTTATATAAAAATTTAAACAATATTTTAAATCAAAATGATCTGATTTTTCTAAGGGAAATTTCTATAGATCCTGTTTAGTTGTAGAGATTGCAATAGAAGCCCCTGAATGAGAAAGAACATAAATTTTGATACTTTCATTTTAGCATGTAAGACAAATTTAGTAATTGGTGTATCTTTTTAAATATATGACATAAAATTTAGAAGCAAATAAAAGAAATTTGCTTATAGTTGAAAGAGAAAGTAGTGTGACAGCAAATGGTTATTTGATTATTAATTCTCAATACAATAATTTATGATTACATTACAATAATATACCTTCATTAAGATGGAAAACATATATTTATCTACATGTGCTTATGTACATTTTCTGCTTACTGTGTAATTTTTTTCTGTTGCCAAATTCAGGGCATCCAGATGCATTTGAGCCAGCCGTAATCCAGGAAATGTCAAAGAAGCTCCAATGAGTGAACAGAAAATAGCCATGAAAATTTGAAAGTAAGTTTTGAAACAGGACTCCTAAAAATAAAATTTTAAAAAAAGCTGTTAAATATTTACAATTAACTTTCAAATAATTTCCTTTCTTCTAACAAATTATCTTACAATAATAGTAAAACAAATCAAATTTCTACAAAAAGATTGCAATTATTTAAGTACCTATAATGGATTCTGGTGAACTGTAAACTAAACTAGGCATCCCTTTAGTCATAGTGACAACAACCTAACCTACACCTTCAACAGGGAATTGACATATGTCTTGGATATAAATTTAATCTCTGGAGGGAGAAGAATTAAAGAAATGCAAATTTACATAAGAATTCTATGAAAGATACTAATTTTATATAAAATTTTTATAATTCTATATAAAAATTATGAGTGAGGATGCTTCTAGAACTAACAGTCCAACTTAAAACTCTTTACTAATTTAAAACAACTATTTCTAGTAAATACTGCTTTATTAAAAATAGAAAATGTTAAATTTAAATAATGCTTAATTTTTCAAAAACTTACTGAGATTCTAAATCTTGCTTTTCAAGAAACTGCATGACACTGTCTGAAAAATTTGTAAACCCTGTAGGGAAAAAAAAAAGATTACTCTTATCACAGATGTGAAACACAGAATCTTTCTGTGGAAATAAAATGCTAGAAAACAGAGCATCTTAAAGTTTGAAGTGACTAGCTTAGCTCTTTCATGTGTTAATTAGTATGCCATAATGCAATAAAATTTGGTTATTAGCAAGAACAGCCTTTGAAAACATCCCTTTGATATTTGTACATTCCATGAATGTGCATAAAATTTGCATTAATTCTTTAACCATGTGAGTAAACTTTAGCATTACAGAAGCTTATTTAACTGTAAGAAAAAAATGAGACAGTATTATTGGAAAAATCAATTAAAAACTTAGCTAAAACAAAAGCAAAAATAGATTTTAATTAAGAATAACAAAGGTTAATTACTTAGAACATTAGAGTATATACTTCAAACTTAATTTTAAGTGTTTATCAGATATAAAACTTAAATACTGAGGTCAAAAATATTAACACTAGATAAAGCAAAGTTGATTTTTAAAGTTGTATGAAACTATTACCTGTTTCAAGTCCAAATTCCAGATAATTTTCTGTTACAATCAACACTGCCATTGCTTTGACAAAGAAAAAAAACCCAAAGGTGACACAAACAGATCTTTCACCACCATCTTCTACTTTAAAATAGTGTGTAGTTGGACCGGGCGCGGTGGCTCACGCCTGTAATCCCAGCACTTTGGGAGGCCGAGGCGGGTGGATCACGAGGTCAAGAAATCGAGACCATGCTGGTCAACATGGTGAAACCCCGTCTCTACTAAAAATACAAAAAATTAGCTGGGCATGGTGGTGCGTGCCTGTAATCCCAGCTACTCAGGAGGCTGAGGCAGGAGAACTGCCTGAACCCAGGAGGCGGAGGTTGCAGTGAGCCAAGATCGCGCCATTGCACTCCAGTCTGGGTAACAAGTGCGAAACTCCGTCTCAAAAAAAAAAAAAAATAGTGTGTAGTTAATGAACATAGAACTTTGCTGCAGAAGGAAAAGTTCAGGAAAAACCACAATAACTTTACGGGAGCTATACACAATGATCTTTATAGGACCTGATTCCAATAAAATTTGACTACATTTATTTTGATTCTACAGTGTGCTGATCTACAAAACACTCTTTAAAGGACCTGAAAATCTAACAAAAATCTAAAGAGTCTTCTGGAAAATAAGACATAAAAACAAAGAGAATCTAAGTGGAGTTGGTAACATTTTTAAATTAAGGAAAAGAGCACCCACAGACTAAGTTGTAGCTAGGGAATGTATTTCTAGTTTATCTGACTCAAATTAATTTATTTCTAAGACAATACAAAATCAGATAATGAAAGCTAGATGATAACCCCTGAACTTTCTGATTAAAAAGACCTCTGCATGTTAACATATTTGCTATAATGAAAATATGATTTAGGACCTGAAAATACTTATGTAGAGCTTCAGCATACACATTCTAAAGACATTTATTTACCAGTAGGTTATTTTCATTCCAACTGTCTTCTTACATTCACCATAACTCAAGGTTACATCTAATGGCCAAGTATTTGAACAATTCTCTTCTTTAATGTAATATGTGAAAGTACTAAACTTTTAAAAACTAATGGGTTTTTAAACCCATTAAAATCACATACTTTCAGATAGATTTTAATGGGTGTCATGTCACTCTGGTTTTGTATTCTTCTGGATATTTCTGAAAGGGTGGTGTAACACTTTTATTTTAAAATGTCACTATTTACAATATGATGGAAATGACATCCTCTGCTACTATTTAAATTTAAGATAAAAATGTTAGACGTCAACTTGACAATGTACAAGGGGGTACACAATTTCAAAACTACTTTTAGGGAACACCCAACCAAAGAAAAAAAAAAAAAGTAGGCAGGCCATGGTCCTGGGCAAGTCTGATGCAGCCCAGTGTTTGAGATCAAAGCCCACGGTCTCCGTGGGAGCCGACCTCCAGCCAGCCCTCCCCGTACCTCCAGGATGCAGGCCAGCTGCTCCACCTCATTCTCCCCAGGGAACAGTGGGTAGCCCGTGTACAACTCTGCCATGATGCAGCCCAGGCTCCACATGTCAATGGCCATGTCGTAGGAGTGGCCCAGGATCACCTCTGGGGACCGGTAGAACCGGCTTTGGATATACGTGTATACTGCGGAGGCAAAGCGAGAGAAACCTCGTGGGAAAAACTTCTCACTCTTCACAACACTCTCCTCCAGGACACCTTCTCGGTTAAACTGCGCCCCCGCTGGCAGGGAAAGGGAAGTCCAGCTGGCCAGCACTTAGAAGTCTCATTACACATAACAGCATCAAATCCGCACAGTAACCTAATTACAAAGGAGGTGTTACTGTCCCTGCTTTGTAGATAACGAACTCCAACGTGGGCATTGTTGTAGGAAAGTGAATTTAAGTTAGCCAAGTTTATAACAAACAAACAAAACGTAAGACAAATATAAGACTAAGTTTTCAAAACTGTCAGCTTAATTTGGGGTAGACAGCTTCTGAGTCTTGTGGCTTGGCAATGGCAGAAGCATATCAAGTTGGAAAGGAAGCATGCGAAGTGTATATTCAATATAGTATGTGCACTTATTGTATAGGAAGAAAATCTCAACAGATGAGGATGAATGGACTGAAGTTGAAGAAATGGAACACGGTAGTTATTTCCACATAACTGGGATTGCTGGTTACCTGGGGAGGTGCAGGGATTCTGTAATCACTTCTCTGTTGCTTAAATTGGTTATTGTCAGAAGATAATAATTCTGTGACTTAAAACAAAATAAAGATTTAATAAAAATAATTTGTATATTTTGCCTGCTTCCCAAATGGATCTGTGGTACTTTGCAAAGCACATATGCACAGAGTATTTTAGAACATGGATTTAATGGTATTTACATAATGTTTAGTATGTGCCAGGCACGATTCCAAGTGCTTTTATAGATAAGCCCTTTCAACTTTTACATAAATTCTGTGAAGCACGTAGTATTATTGCCTCCAATTTAAATGTGAGAAAATTGAGGCATACAGAGGTTAAAATGTCAAGTTACTGAGCTATTAGTGACAGAGTTGGGATTCAGGAGTAGGCAGTCCAATTCTAGTATCAATAGAAGATACTGTCTCACAGTTAAAGATAAAAAGGAAGTCAGAAAATATGCAAAGGGGGAAATGACCGTTAGGAACCAAGGATAAAATAATTACAAACTCAGTTCTGAGCATCTCGGCAGCCAAGATAAATGACAACCGATAAGTTACGGCCTTCAGCATCTGAGAAGGGCAGACATGTAAGTTTTTTGTGGAAAGCATTATTTTTTAGCTGGAATTTCTTTTAGGATTCATACATAAAAGATATGAATGACATTATGTCCTCAAAAATTGATCTGCCGGCGAGAGGCCCAGATAGAGAACGCAGAGGCATGCTGTTGCCATGGCAGTGTGGTCCTGGCTGCCGCGGAGGCAGGTGCCAGGGTCTCCCTTGCCTCAATGTGAAGAACTTAGAAAGAGGAGGAGAGGAGAATTCCCCTGGCCATCTCTGTGACCCCAGCCGGCGCATTTTACACAGACAGGAGGGACATGGAGGGAGAGAAGGGAAGGGCGATGCGGAGATATTAATGGTGGGAGAGAGGAAAATGAATGAAAATAAAGATACTGATTCAAAAGAAATTGAAGAATATGAAGATGATTTTGAAAAGAACCTGGAGTGGGTAATTAGTGAAAATGGAAAAAGTGATGCCAGCATAATAGAGATGACTTGTTTGAAGGAAGAGCATATTAATCAAGACTTAAAAGAGAATGAAACAGTAATAGAACACACCAAACAGCTTTCTGATCCTGACACATCATTGCAGGATGAGGTCTCGCCAAGAAGAAATGTCTTCATTTCTGTACCAAGTATCCCATATCAGATTCAAATAGTGAAAACTCTTTCCAGGAATCCAAACTAGAAAGCCAGAAAGACTTGGAGAAGGGAGAGGATGAGGAAGTAAGGAGATATATTATGAAGAAAATTGTACAAGCTAACAAGCTTCTACAGAATCAAGAACCCGTGAATGATAAAAGCAAGTGAAAACTTAAGTTCCAGGACAAATTAGTTGATCTGAAAGTTCCTCCACTAGAAGACACTAATACTTATAAAAATTATTCTGAAAATGAAAAGAATATGTTTGGGAAACTGTCACAGTTATGTACTTCCAATGATTTTGGACAAGAAAATGTGCTCCTGTCACTTACCAATGAAAACTGTGAAATAAACAAGGATAGGACAATACTGATAGAGAGAGATGGAAAATTTGAACTTCTGAATTTACAAGACATTGAGGGTCAGGAGTTTTTGCCTCCGTTAATAATGCAAATCGTACAGAAAATGACCCTCAGCAGTTGTTACCAGATCTTCCAATTCCTATGTCAGTGGCATCAAGAAAGAAGATTCTGCAGCAAAGATTCATGCTGCCACACGCTCATCAACAGGAGAGCCGCTGGCTTATATTCCTCAGCCACCACTCATCCGCAAGACTTGTCCAAGTTCTGCTGCCCACTCAGGTCGAAGTAAAGGGAATGGGAAATCTAATCAGGACACAGTCTGCACATATCTCACCAGTGACCTAAATATACTGTCTTTCCCCTCGACAGAAAGAACTACAAAAACTAGAACAAAAGAGAGAAGAGCTGAAAAGAGAGGAAGAGCAACGGAAAATAGAAGAGAAAGAAAAAAGAGAGAATGACACAGTATTTAAAGCATGGTTGCAAAAGAAAAGAGAGCAGGTCTTAGAAATGAGGAGAATTCAGTGAGCAGAGCAAATTGAAGACATCAGTTCATACAGATATGAAAGCTGAACTTATTTATGGAAGGGCATCTGGGTATCACACTGACAGCCTATGGAAGAAGTAGAAAAGTGGTCCAAGACCTACCCTTGCAAAAGACGCGACATGAAGATGACTTTACAATTAGGTTCTGAGAGGCTTCGTGAAAATAAAATTATTCCTATTTTGTTAAGACTTTGATGGAACAGAAAACAGGAAACAATCAATTCATTTTTTCAAGGTGTAACTTTGGTATTCAGACAGGATAAAGATACACACACACAAAACCCTACAGACTGGTCTCACTTAAGACTAGACATATAGAAATCTCACATAGATCTGTAGCAAATTAAAGACCAAAATTATTTAATTTAAAAAAATTTTAAAAATTGAAACAAAATCCAAAGAAAAAATTTAAAATCATCCACATCCTTATTTTAAAAAGACATATATGTAAAGTAAAAGTTGAAAATTCAGTCCCAGGCTCTTCCAGGTTCATCTCTAGTGATAATCACTTTTAACAGTGTGGTGCAAATCCTTTTATATCTTATTTATACTTATCTATTTACATATGAAAAGTTTTATTATTCAGCTTTTTTCACTTACTTCATCATGGACCTCTTTCTAAGCCATTACACTTAAATCTCTCTTTTCAAATAGCTGCATGGTATGACAGGGTTAATTTATTAAACCATTTTTCATTTGTAGATATTTAGGTTAGTTCCAATGCTGCGCTAGTTAACAGTGCTGTAGTGAAGATGTTCGTTCTACGGGAACATCAGTAATCTGTAGGAGACGTTCTTTAGAAGGGAATTTATAATTTTTGAAGATTTAAAGTGAAATGTTTGGTTAAAGATGCAAAAGTAACCTCCCAAAAGATAATATGAATTTGTAGTTCCTCTAACAGTGTGTGAAGGTGAATGCTACATCTGTTCCTCCAACAATGTGTGAGAGTGAATGGCTAACACTGGGTGTAATTTACTGTCTTATTTTTTCTTCAAATTAATGATATCTATGCTTATATATGAGCATGTGCAAGAAATAGTAAGAAACAGATATAGGTCTCTACCCCTAGTATTTGGCACAGAGCTCCTAAAACCTTTCTAATTTCTTGAGTGATAGGCGTTCCACATGTATCTCTTGCTCTAATAATTGACCTTTAATTCTGGCTTCTGACATGTAACTCCTAATCCCTTGGAACTTCTTAGGTGACAGGACTCTCTTTGTTCTAGTGAGATGACTCTTGGTGAGCTCCTGGACAGGGGCTGGCTGCCAGAAAGACTAAGCCATGATTAGAAGCTTGGAACTTAGAGTTCTAACTCCTTTCTTCCAGGAAGGGAGAAGGGGATAGAAATTGAGTTAATAATCTCAATGACTATATGATGAAGCCTTCATAAAAATCCCCAAGCTGCAAGGTACACAGAACTTCCAGCGTATGAGAAATGTGGTATTGAAAACGTGGCATGCCCCCAAAAGGGCATGGAAGCTTCACATCCCTTCCCAAATACTTTGCCTTGTGTATCTCTTCATCTGTGTCTTTTATTATATTATTTATTAATAAACTTGGAAATGTGTTTCCCTGAAAAAAAATTGATCTACCAAATATTTGGGAACATCCATCTAGTAGTCCTTTCTTCAGCCTCAGGAAGCTTCCTCTGACAGCCGCGCCACCTCAAAGGCCGCTCCCAAAGTCCCTCTGTTATGTATCTTGAACACAGCCTGTGTTTATCTCTAATCATTGTACTCATCATATTATTTTTATCTTTCTGTCTCTTGCGTTAGTTGGTAAGCAACCTGACGACAGAGAATGTTCATTTTTTGTTCCTGGTACCCAGGACAGTGACTGACACAGAACAGATAATGTCTCTCTAATGATACATGTTCTCTATAGCAAACCTGAGAGAAGACAAAGGAACACACTTTAAATCAAGTTCAGTAAACGCTGTGATAATGTACACCAGAGCTACTGTTTGGATCCTAGCTAGAAAAAGTATAAAACCTATAGGATCTGGGGCAGCAAATTCCAAACTTCAGAATGACTGTGGTTTCTGAAGTGCAGACTCCTAGCTACTTCCCAGAAATTTGGATTAGGAACATGTGGGGTGAGGCCCTGGAAACGATAATTTTTCAGAGCCCTAAGGCAATTTGGATATGCATTTAGTTAGTCTTGGGACTCACTGTTCTTGGGTAATTCCATATCTACAGAATATGAGAGCTTGAAAGCACCCTTATAGTATTTGGATACAACTTTCTCATTTTATTTTATTTTTATTTTTTTATTTTTTTATTTTTATTTTTTGAGATGGAGTTTCGCTCTTGTTACCCAGGCTGGAGTGCAATGGCACAATCTCGGCTCACCGCAACCTCCGTCTCCTGGGTTCAAGCAATTCTCCTGCCTCAGCCTCCTGAGTAGCTGGGACTATAGGTGCGTGCCACCGTGCCCAGCTAATTTTTTGTAATTTTAGTAGAGACAGGGTTCCGCCATGTTGACCAGGATGGTCTCAATCTCTTGATCTCGTGATCCACCCGCCTTGGCCTCCCAAAGTGCTGGGATTACAGGCGTGAGCCACCGGGCCCGGCCAACTTTCTCATTTTAAAGATGAGGAAACTTGGGCTCAGAGAATTGAAGTACCTTGTTCAAAATCATGCTGTAGGGATGGTGGCTGAGCCCAGGCTAGAAGCCAGGTGACCTTGTATGTGAAGGGAGAGAAATTGCAATAGGAAAACTCAGATGACTGGACTGGCATGGGCCTGCCTTTCTGGTTTTCATAACAGCCTGATCCGACGTCAATGACTTTGACAGAGACTTGGCCCTTTTGGTATAGCACTATATTTTCCTAGAGAGAAGAAAAGACATACACCAAGCTACAGTAACACTGCCCTAGGCCCTCTGCTTACCTAAATGCTCCCCATCCTTCAGGTCCAGTTCAAATATGAGCACCTCCATGGGCCTCCTCCCACATCCTCTCCCAAATCCCATCATCCTCCCCCTCTGACTTTCCATTTGATTTGCGGTCGGTATTTCTCATTTGGACCTCATATTCACTGCTTTGCAGAGTTTCTTTTGCATATATTGTGTCACTTTCCCCATATTGATTGTGCAACTCCTGAAGACTGTGACTTTGTGTTTATCTTCTTTGGCACCTGGTTCTAGGCCTTGCTTGCATAAGGCCTTAGAAATGCCATTGACTGAATTTGTTTGACATTCCCATTAAACGCCTCCCTTGACATACTGCTATGACAGTAGAGCACCAAAAAAATGTCAAAGGCGATGATTTCATTGGAGTTTGTGGTTCTTACACAGCCTAGGGAATAGAACGGGTATTTTCAGAGTGTTTCCATGCCAGGACGGAGGTGGTTCTTACGGGCTCGAGATCGCAGTGAATGATTTTCTCTACGGAAAGCATTTGCAAGCACATCAAAACAGAGAGAGTGAAGCGCCCATCTACCGACAGACTGAAGCCTTGAAAGCTGTTATTCTTCATCAACTCATACAAGTTGCTTCTGGAAAAGAGAGGGGGAAAGTGATGCATATGGGGAAAAAAACAATAGAAGGCTGAGTTTGAACCTGCAAACAATCTTGTATCACCTGGTTTCCCTTCAGTAGGAGGCAAGCCTCAGACCAGGAGGCAGGGCTTTCATGTCTTACAGATTCAGCTTTCCCACTGAATCACTGGGCTCAGGGTGAGTTCAGCTGTGCCAGACTCTCATATGTTCTCTCATTTCTTATGTGACAAGGCCACTGAAGCACTTCGTTATGCAGGCGGGTTAAGAGGTTGGCCCAAACTTCTGAAATAGTCATAGTTCCTCAGGCCCTCGGGAGGGACCCAGGAAGCCCACCAGTCACTCAAACAAGTGGCCACTCCTGCCCAGGCCTAATGAGGACTGTCTAAGGACATCAGGTTCCTGACAAGTAAGGAACAAGAGAGTGGGCAGGTGGGGGCTGAAGCCAAAGGGAGCCCCTGCTCTACTCAAAATGTGGCTGTTTGGTCCCATCTAACTGTTCCCTTGAGAAATGAAAGCTCACTCTTGCCAGAGAATCTTAAACTCTCTGGGGTGGCAGAAGCCTACTATATTATTTGAAGTCTACAGAATGTTAGAACTTATGAATGTTAGAAACTAATACAATACATTTGAAAAAGAAACATTTACTTGTGAGCTGCCAGTTGCAACCTCTGTGCAAGCTGTGAGATGGGGAGAGAAGGGAAACAGCATGACCCAAAAATGGCTCTGCATCAACCTTCTGCTGGTTCCTCCTCATCTTCCATCTCTAAGATCATCTAGCTTTGGTAGTATTTAGCAAGCCACTCATTCTTAATTTTTTTTTTAAGAGATAGGGTCTTGCTATGTTGTTCAGGCTGGTCTCAAACTTTTGGCCTCAAGTGACCTCCCAACTTGGCCTTTCAAAGTGCTGAGATTACAAATGTGAGTCACTGTGCCCAGCCAGAAGCCATTCATTCTTTTTTTTTTCTTTTCTTTTTTTTTTTTTTTTTGAGACGGAGTTTCGCTCTTGTTACCCAGGTTGGAGTGCAATGGCACGATCTCGGCTCACCACAACCTCCATCTCCTGGGTTCAGGCAATTCTCCTGCCTCAGCCTCCTGAGTAGCTGGGATTACAGGCACGCGCCACCACGCCCAGCTAATTTTTTGTATCTTTAGTAGAGACGGTTTCACCATGTTAACCAGGATGGTCTCGATCTCTTGACCTCATGATCCACCCGCCTCGGCCTCCCAAAGTGCTGGGATTACAGATGTGAGCCACCGTGCCCGGCCCCTTTTTTTTCTTTTTTGAGACAGAGTCTTGCTCTGTTGCCCAGGCTGAAGTACAGTGGCATGATCTCAGCTCACTGCAACCTCCGCCTCCCAGGTTCAAGAGATTCTCCTGCCTCAGCCTCCCAAATAGCTGGGATTACAGGCACGCACCACCACGCCCAGCTAATTTTTGTATCTTTAGTAGAGATAGGGTTTCACCATGTTGGCCAGGCTAGTCTCGAACTCCTGACCTCAAGTGATCCACCTGCCTCGGCCTCCCAAAGTGCTAGGATTATAAGTGTGAGCCACCGTGCCTGGTTGTCTTTCATTTTTGAGGGCTGCAATGAAGATATGAGACTTGGCTCTGGCCCCATCCTAACTAGTCACCTGGACAACTCCCTCATCTCTCTGGGCTTTGGGCTTTGGATTCCCCCCGCCCACCCCTGGCCCTCTGACCTCCCAGAGCTCTTTAAGCATAATGACATCCTAACTGTGCACTGTGATTCACGGCCAAGAAAGGCAGACTGGGCTGTCCTTTTGGCCACAGAGAAGATAATTTACCTCTGCATATCAGAGACTCGACCATACTTTGTAATAGCCAGACATGATGAGGAGAGTGTCACCTTACCTGCTAATTTAAATGTAGCTGGATCCTAGAATTTTAGCATCAGCAATGGTATCATGGGAGCACTGAGCTGCCAGCTTGCTGAATCCAGTAACACTCTGAGAGCTCACCCCTGATTATTCTCCTTTGCTAAATGCATTCTGGGTTTCTAGTTTTATATAAATTGCATCAGATGGTCTTCCCAGAGAGAAAAATAATCAAATTAGCATGCCCTTGCAATTAGCATGCCTTGTCAGCTCCAATACTCAGCCAGGCCATGCCAGTCTATTTAAGTCAGGCTCTTCTCTCTTACCAAAAATATCTATTTACTCAAAATCGAAAGCCTTTTCCCACCCTGAGAGGCCAGCTGCCTGTTCCTTTGGGTTTCAGCCTCTGTACAATCAGGTCAGAAAGCCAATGAGTGCAGAATATGATAGCAAACAAAGAAAAGTCCTTTTCGACTATTTCACTTTAGCTCTTGAGGAAAGAGGGCTTGTTTTGGTATCACCTAGCTCAGTACCCAGCACCAGGGAAGTATGTCACGGGTATGCTGGCAGGTGACAGGCATATCAAGACGGCCCACATTTGTCCCAGCCTCCTTGCTCCTGGGCCTTCTGGATAACTGAGTGACTGTCATGGCCATTCTAGTTATTCAATATTCACATCCAGAAAAATCTAGTGTTCTGACCTCCAAGTTTCCCTTCTATCACTTAGGTAACTTTTCCAGATAAAATGGGTTAGGAAGAAAGGGCAGCTGACCCCAGGAGTTCAAAGGTGATGCAGAAGTGATTGCGAAAGTAGAAAAAGTCCTTCATGTGCACCACGTCGTAGGTGTTGTCCTTGTCCTTCCTTCTGAGAGCTTCCAGGATCTTCAGCTCCACCAGGCCTGCTGGTGAAATCTGAGGTGATTGGGAGTGGCAGGGAGGGTGGGAAATGGAGACAGAAACATCAGTATCAGGTCACACTGCAGCATTCAGCCCCTCCCCATGACCCCAGCAAGACTGTCTAGTGGGAGGAAGCACTAAAAATGCCACATTCTCACCTCCTCTTTCCCCCCTCATGGAATCAGACAGATAGAGAGAGAAAAGGGAAAACAAAAGGGAAGATGGGAGGGAGAGGCAGAGTCAGGAAGGGCTGTCATTCTTCAGGGGCCAGAGTCATGCAGTCCCTCCTCTGTGGCCTATGCCATCCCCCAAGCCACACCTCTTCTTGTTCTTGATGATTTTCAGGGCCACCAGCTCGTTTTTGTGATCCAAGCACTTGGCCACCTGTCCAAAGGACCCCTTCCCGATCATCTCCAGAACCTCATAGTGGTAGGCAATGGGATCATGCAGGACCTGTGGAAGCCAGGCCAGAGGTGAGGAGCAAAGCCATGGGCTCCGGGGCCTTCCTGGCACAGGCCCTGGCATTCCCATCCCCAGATCGTGGCTCACTCCTGGAGGAATTTTCTGACTGCACTGGTCACTTGTGTGACTCTTGCCCTCATCTCATTGCGACTGCAAGAGGAGCTTGTTGCCTGGATTCTGGGCCACCCATGTGGTGCCAGGAGAAGTCCCACAGGCTTGATCCATGTGAAGCAGCACAAAGAATATTGGATGGTTTTAGGAAACTTGAAATCTAGTCCCAGTATTGTAGTTCTACTTCTAGTCCTCTGGTTTTCTGAGTGTTTTAGGACCTATACAATATGAGAGTTGGACAAAGTAGCACTGAAGGTCCCTTTCAGTTTGGACATTTTATAAGTCTTGAAGCTAAGCAGCATCTTTGGTTTGGGGAAAGTTTTATTTATGACCCCTGATGTGTCTCTATCAATCAGAGAAGGATTTAGTTCTGCTCCGCCTCTTCCTGGCCAAATTTGGTTCTCCTTTGGGCTTGCTGGGATTTAATCCTATCCTGGAGTCAGCAGTACAGAACTCAGACCTTTCTTGGTGAAGAGAAATATTTCAAGAGCCAGAATCACCCATGTCTCTCCCTATGCTGGAAACTAGGGAACAAGGAGTTAATCAAAGCCATAGGAAATTTTCTATTTAAAAGACTTCAGCTTTAGACAAGCCATTTATCCATTCTGAGCTGCAGTGCTGTTGTCTGTAAGCTGAAGATGCTGGGTAAGATTAGCTCTAAGGTCCTCAAGCTCTGTGGATCTCGAATTTCTAGTGTTACACTCATGAGTTTGGGAGAGGTGAAGGATTAAGGGTTTGTGGGCAAGTCCTCAGGATGTGTTTGAAAATGTGTGCTGGGAGTCTGTTCATACAGGGGGAATCAAGACTGAATTTGAACCCTGATCTAAGGATGTAGGTTAGTCTGTTTGTAAGGGTCTGTTGTGAGAATGTATGGGAAAAGGACAGGAGCAGGATCCGCACACATGTTGCTATAAAATTACATATGTGTTTTCTTAGCATTTGTGCTAGCCTTCTGCATACCACCACTTTGTGTCATAATTGTTTGTTTGCATGTCAACTTTGACATTGATTGTGGTTACTTGAAAGCAAAAACTATTTTGTATTTATTTGTGATAGCTTGAGATTATCACTCAATACATAGGCATTCAAGTAACATTTGTTGACAAAATAAAGTGAGAATGCAGCTATGCTGCTTGCTTGGGAATTTGGCTATGTGCAATATGTATTTGCATGTATACTGGAATGCAATAAGGATGGTGTTTCTGAGCTTACAGAGAGCACACATTATCCTCTTCCCCCCGACACCCCCTCTCCCACCCCGAAAACCAATCTTTTCTAAGATTTGAGACTGAAGAACTGAGTTCCAATGAATTAACTTAAAAGTAGTACTGACACCCTTAGGGAATTCCCCAGAGACCCCAGGCTCAGGTAGGAGCAGAGAAGGGAGCAGGGAGGGAGGAGTTGAAGAGATCTAGATGAATCAGAGTTGGAATTTATACTGGAGATTCCTGGCTGGCACAGTGGCTCACACCTGTAATCCCAGCACTTTGGGAGGCCAAGGCAGGTGCATCACCTGAGGTCAGGAGTTCAAGACCAACCTGGTTAACATGGTGAAACCCTGTCTCTACTAAAAATACAAATATCAGCTGGGCATGGTGGCAGGAGCCTGTAATCTCAGCTACTCTGGAGGCTGAGGCAGGAGAATCGCTTGAACCTGGGAGGTGGAGGTTGCAGTGAGCTGAGATTGCGCCACTGCACTCCAGACTGGTGACAGAGCGAGACTCTGTCTTAAAAAATAATAATAATAATATATATATATATATACCCATATATATGTGTGTGTGTATATATATTTATATTGGAGATTCCTAACCAAGTGTTGTCTTTTCTGGGATGAGGACCTATAGCTTTTATCAGGCTCCCAAAGAGATTCTTGACCCAAAATACTGAAAACCCTGGCTCTAGAAGGCAGCTGTTTGACAGAAACGAAATCCTCACTTCTCAAAGTGTGGTCTGAGGATCAGTGGCACAGGCCTCACCTGGAAGCTCAGGTCCCAACCCCAGAACTGCTGGATAAGAATCTGCATTTTAACAAGATACTCCAAGTGGTTTGTCTTCATAGTAATGCCAAACAAACACAGCCCTACATGCTGTTAATAAAATCTGCCTCTTCTATGAGCCATCAAGAGACTCATCTTGCCTCTTAAATCCAAGTTGTGATAAGATGTCCTGAAGAGGAAAATCCTGCCAGCCCACAGCCTAGTGGACGAAGCATCACACATCCCACCATGCTCTACCCTGGGAATCGCTGCTCAGCTTCTGCCTTCAGGCTGGGAAGAGGCACGGTCCTAGGGAAGCCCAGGGCTACAGTCAGGAGGAAGAAGTGGAGTTGTTGGATCAAATTTTGAAAAACAGAATGAAATTAAGCTCTATGCACCAGGGACTACAGTGACGAAACCTTTTTTGTCTGTGGGAATCTACTGTAAAATAGAAGAGTCCATGTATGGGCTTGTACTGAGGAGACAAAAAAGGGGATGTTGGGAAAACTGCACCTTATTCCAGTCTGGCCTTTTCCAGTGGGCCATGCAGGGAAGGAGCATGTGGGAGCTCACCCAGGATGCAAACCGGTTACCCCAAGTACTCTTGGGAGAAAATCATCTTCCATGAGTAGAGTATTTTGCATATTAAATTGCATGTTTCCCCATTTTAAAACACGGTATTTCTTTGGTTTGGCACCTACTAGAATACTTCAGGACATCTAGTCTCCAATACATCAGCACCAAATATTACAAAATACCCCTGCTTTTTTCTTTCTAGACTACCTCTTGTCCCCAGGCCCCTGGAGGTTCCCATGTCCCCTCCCCCATCACCTTCAGATAGGAGCCGTGCTCATCATCAAAACTCGTCTTGCTGAATTTCTCAGGAGCCACGTTGAGCTTCTTGGCTTCAAGTCCCAGGAACCATAGCTCTGTGTAGCCCAGGATTTCACTTTGCTCATATGGAGACAGATGGTGCTTAAAAAGCTTTAGGGCCTCTGTGTGAAAAACACTACAATTGTGAGTTAAGTTGAGGCAGCATGGGATTTGCCCAGGATGCAGACGGTGGCATCCCTTCCAGGTCACCAGCCATCAGCCTGTTCCCCAACTGGTTGGCTCACTGAGGACCATGCATCTGGCATCTCACAAGATGGAAATATGGCAAGGATAAATGTCAAGGTCTTGTATTTATTTCAATAAATCAAGAAAAGAACACAAAGAGAGGGAAAGGGAGAACTCAGTCCTCCAAAACCTGTGGGTTAGAGCAGCATGGGTGAAAATTCCAGGAGTAAAGTTAGAGTCAACAATCATATATAGTTTAGGTGGCAAGTTGCCCGAGTTAATGTGGAATTTATAATTAGTCTGTCTTGAGAAGCTTTGAAAACTGTAATGTCTGCAGGGTCAGACATAAAGGCAACATTAAAGGCCCAGGAGGCTTCACACTCAAATTTGCAGTTGAATCAGGAAGGACCTGAGATTGCGAGGAGAGATTATGAGTTAGGACTTCTTTATGCTGGGCAGATCACATCAGCGCTCTGGTGCATGGTCAGGGGTAAAATTCACAGTAATTGATAAACTAGAGCATTCTCAGAGAAAAGAAAGTAGGATTAGGACAAAGGGCACCATATGATTTGACAAAATCTCTAATGCTGAAGCATTAGAGAGAACTGCAAGGAAAAAGAAAAAGACTTATAGGGAAGCAGACTTCCGTCTTCATATATGTGAAGGGCAGTCGTGTGTAAGCTGAATAAGGCATGTTCTTTGTCCAGCAGACAGAGCCAAGGCCTAAGATAGCAGGGGGCAGATGGCAGCTCGTAAAGGCAGAACTAGCTCAGGACTGAAATTACCTCCTCATGCATAGTTCCTGGGGTTGTTTAAAAACAACAAGCACCTATTTCAGTTTCTAAGCCGTGGTAGAAGAACTGTAAAGCATCTGATGATGGCACATAGTGGATGCTCTCTTCCTTTGCATCTTAATAAGTTATGAGTCTCTGAACCCCATTAGGAGTCTAGCTCCTGGCCAAAAACCCATGTGTAATCTTTCAGGCTTGACCACAGGCAATCCACAAAGGCTTCACCTGGCAAGCCTCACAGGCAAAGCTGCCCTTCCTGCACCAGAGCTGGTACACAGCCAATGCATTGCAGTCTCTGGAGGAAGCTACAGCCAAGGACTGGGACCCCTGGCTGGCCATGCTCTTCTACAAATCTGTATTTCTAATCAAGAGCCCCCGATAGAGGCTCCTCTCCAAGACCTCCTTATCAAGAGGAAGGAGCAAGCTTCAACACCCTTTGCTCTGTCTGACTCGGCATTCAGTCCTTTTCTACTCCTAGCTCTTCCACCCTCTCAGTGCCTTCCCCCTGGCCCCTCGGTCCCTAAAATGACAGGAGCCTTTTGTCTGGGCTCCTTAGGCAATGAGATGCTTCCCTCTGTCTGCATTGGTACAACCGACCCTTGCCCAGAGCCACTCCATGAGGGAAAATTCAGCCTCCTGTTCAGCCTCTTGCTTATACTGTCACAGTCAGAGGTTCAACACTTAACTTCTACTGTCCTCTTGGCTTGCTGCCTTAATTGACTACTCTGGCACCTGGCAGCTTAGCTCACTCCAGCGCAGCTTAGCTCTTCACACCCTGACCTTCCATAACTGCCTCCCCACCCTGCTACTGCCCCAAAGGCATACCTGCTGCTGTCAGAGGCACCTTGTGCTTCTTTGGTGACTTCTCCTCTGCCTTGGAATCCTGGGTTTCAATGCTAGGGTGGAAAGGTAATTCTGAAGCCTTAAGCTCTGAGGTCGGCATCTGATTGTGAGCTTGATTCTCCTATCCAGGAAAAGAGGTTTGCAATAAATAACTACTTAAGATTCTCCTGGGCGCCATAAACCATTTATTTAACCAAAGACACCCAGCTCCAGCCAGGCTCTTTACCTACCTCCCCAGGGAGGAAACAGTGATTAAGAGACAGTAGCTTCTCCCTACATCTCCCCCAAAGGAAGTATCTGTCCGACTCACACTATTCCCTGGGAGCCCTCTGTACCTTACAGTGTGCTGCTGACAACCCCAGCAACATCTCACTGTGGGCGCTGTGGGAAGGGATGGGAATGGTTTTATCACAGCTGCTTTTTTTTTTTTTTTGAGACAGAGTCTTGCTCCATTGCCAGACACCAGGCTGGAGTGCAGTGGCACAATCTCAGCTCACTGCAATCTCCGCCTCCTGGGTTTAAGCAATTCTCCTGCCTCAGCCTCCTGAGTAGCTGGAACTACAGGTGTGCGCCACCACACCCAGCTAATTTTTTGTATTTTTTAGTAGAGACGGGGTTTCACCATGTTGGCCAGAATGGTCTCGATCTTTTGACCTTGTGATCTGCCCACCTCGACCTCCCAAAGTGCTGGGATTATAGGCATGAGCCACCGCACCCGGCCTCACAGCTGCTCTTAAGAAGGTGAGCTCCCAACGAGACAAAGTGACTTGCCCAGAAGCACATGAAGTTATGTGTGTGTGACACCTCTTTAAGTTGGCTATTTCCCACATATTATCTCATTTGGTCCCTACACAAGAGAAGTAGGGGGACATGGGAGGAAATTCATATTTTATATGGTTCCACCTTTTATGCACCAGCACTTCATTTTTCCTTTTTTCAGTGAATCCTCCTGACAGCTCTATAGGGGGTCCATTTTGTAGCTAAGAAAAGGTCAGAGACTTATTTACTCAAGCTTATAGTCATTGTAAAGAGTGAGAACAGGACTAGAACCCAACTCTTCAGCGGATACTGTGCTGAAGAGTCGGATGTCCCCACCATCCCGGGCCTTTATAAAACTGATTTTGGACTAAAACCAGGTCTTTCACACACCTGCTCAGGGTCCCATCCTCCTGCACTCACCTGATACAGCAGGGATGACTTCAGCAGAACTTTGTTGCTAATGTGTGGGAAGTTTACCATATTCTTCTTCCCCTTAGCGTCCACAAAGGGGAGTGAAGTAATGCTGGTGTTCTATAGAAGGAGAAATTGGATACATTACAAAAGCCTTAGGCAAGAAAATGTCTACAGGGGTCGTTTCTTCTAGCCCCCCGCCAACCCCCATCAAGAATGAGCCTGACCCAAATGTGGACATAATGCTATTCTTAAAGTTCTTGGCAAGAAAAGCAGATTCCAGAGCAGCAGAGTCAACAAGTACGTGGGCTCTGGGTTTGAGTCCCTGCTCTACTACTTACTAGCTGTAGGCTTTCACCAGGTCACATTGACTCTTTCTCTAAACCTCAATTATTTCACTACCATGGGAACAAAAATGGGGCACCTCATAAGGCTTTTGTGAGGTAAATGAGTCAATCTCTGTGGAGTATTCTGTAAGTGGTGGCCATTATTATTATTACTGCAATATCTTCCCACCCGAACACAGGGAAGTCCTTCCTGTTATGTCATACAAATCTTCCTCAGTGCAACTTAAGCTTCCGTTTCCTGTATGACTACATCATTGACTTGACCAACTCTCTTGGATTCCTGCCCTCATGCACTGGTTGATTGACTGACTAATCAGGAGAGAGGTCACAATAGCTAAAATTTAGAAGCAACCTAAGTGTCCATCAACAGATGAGTGAATAAAGAAAATGTGATGTTTAAACACAATGGAATACCTATTCAGTCATAAAAAAGAATGAGATCCTGTCATTTGCAACAGTATGGTTAGAACCGGAGAGCATTATGCTAAGTGAAATAAGCTAGGCATGGAAAGAGAAACATCACATGTTCTCACTTATTTGTGGGATCTAAAAAATCAAAACAATTGGATTAATGGAGATAGGGATTAAAAGGATGATTATCAGAGGCTGGGAAGGGAAGTAGTGGAGGGAGAGAGGTGGGGATGGTTAATGGGTACAAAAACGCAGACTGAATAAGACCTCATGTTTGACAGCACAACAGGGTGACTATAATCAATGGTAATTTAGTTGTATTTTATTGTATGTAACACAAAGGATAAATGCTTGAGGGGGCAGATACCCTATTTTCCATGATGCGATTATTACACATTGCATGTCTATATCAAAACATTTCATGTACCCTATAAATATGTGCACCTACTATGTATCCACAAAAATTAAAATAAAAACATTTTTAAAAATAATGTGGAGATGGGGCATGGTGATGTGGATGGAGTGCTGTCATCATGTTATGATACCTGTTGTGATAAACTGGCCAGACCTGCCTGTTCAAAGCTACCCTGGCTATCCGCCTCTCCTCATTGTCTCCTAGGGAAAAGAAGCTGACCATCACTCCCTACCTTATGAAGGGCTTGGGTCATTCTGAAGTGCTTGATATTGGAAGGCGGCTTCTGGACTTGAACCGAAAGTTTACCTTCAAGCTGGATCAAGTGGAAGAAAATAGGACGGTGCTTGGCATGGCATCATCCCAAGCTGCACATTTTTGTTTCATTACAGTGAACAAACTATGCTTAAAGCCACCTCTCCTGACCCCTAAGCTAGGAAGAGCCAAGGGAGGTTCCAATAAGCACTCAATGAATGTGTGAATGTATGATTATCCAAACAAATGATCTTTCCCAAAGTGTTCGTCCTGGATGGGCTTGGCCTATGGTTTTCATGCTTTAAAAAAAAAATCAATATGGCCTTTTTTTCCAACAAAATCTTAACTAGAGACCCTGGATATGGTAAGGAGTAACAGCTGAGCTGCTGTTGCTCTTTAGAAAAGAAAATGCCCATTGCCTTGCCTGGAAGTCTTTTCACCCTGAGTGTGGCTCTGAAGGTGTCATGGTGGAACCCACCAGAACACAGACACCCAGCCTGGACACCAGTGACCTGATCAGAAGAGACTTCCCACTTAGAAACGGTGAGGAGGAGAAAATCAAAATACTAGAGCAGTGTGTCTCAGAGGGTGGCAAGCACACCACAGAGGAAGGTGACATAATGTGTGCAGTACGCAGATAAACAGATACCTGGCTGGGCGCAGTGGCTTAAGCCTGTAATCCCAGCTTTGGGAAGCCGAGGTGGGCCGATCATGAGGTGAAGAGATTGAGACCATCCTGGCCAACATGGTGAAAGCTGGTCTCTACCACAAATACGAAAATTAGCTGGGCATAATGACGCACACATTTAGTCCCAGCTACTCGGGAGGCTTTGGCAGGAAGAATTGCTTAAACCCAGGAGGCGGAGGTTGCAGTGAGCTGAGATCGCACCACTGCACTCCAGCCTGGTGACAGAGCAAGATTCTGTCTTAAAAAATAAAAAAAAAGAGTTGGCCGGGTGCAGTGGCTCATGCCTGTAATCCCAGCACTTTGGGAAGCCGAGGTGGGCAGATCACGAGGTCAAGAGATTGAGACCATCCAGGCCATCATGGTGTAACCCCGTCTCTACTAAAAAATACAAAAAATCAGCTGGGCGTGGTGGCACACAACTGTCGTTCCAGTTACTCGGGAGGCTGAGGCAGGAGAATTGCTTGAACCCAGGAGGCAGAGGTTGCAGTGAACCGAGATCGTGCCACTGCACTCCAGCCTGGTGCCTGGTGACAGAATGAGACTCAGTCTCAAAAAAAAAAAAGAAAGAGTTATCTAATGGGTATGCATTTTCTGTAATATCCATTTGAAAAACTGTAATGAGCACATTGAACCTGTAACATGGTGGTTGTTATTATTTAGGATGAGATTAAAATTTAAGTTAAAAAAATAAGACCAGACATGGTATCTCACTCCTGTAATTTTAGTACTTTGAGAGGCTGAGGTGGGATGATCACTTGAGGCCAGGATTTTCAAGTTATAGTGAGCTATGATCATGCCACTGCACCCCAGCCTGAACAACAGATAGAGACCCTGTCTCTATAAAAAAGTAATAAAACAGAGTGTGAGGATTATGTAGACGTGGGAAAAATTGTGAAGCTCAATGACTCAAATGACTGAGGTTTAGCAACAACAGGCTGCAGCTTTTGAATCGAAGTTCTGGTCTTTGAAGCCAAACTAGGGGTTCTCTTTCTTTCAGACCTCCCCTATGGAACAGAAGGACGTTTATCCAAGGCTGAGACACAGCTGGTGCCAGGCCCACTTCTGTGAAAATTTGACCACATTGAAATAACAACTGGGTACAACACTTAATACCATCCAACACAGCTAAGCCCTGCACAGAGCAGTAATGATGAGGACTATTTAGGACAGTCAGTCTTGACCTCCTGGAATGGGGATGTAGTCTGAGGGAGAGGGGGTTGCATAGAGCATGGGGCATGGTCTCAGACCGTGTTAATTCACTAATGTGCTTTATTTAGGATTTCACTATTGAATGGAAAATGATATCTGAGCAAATATTGCAATTGCAAATCTCACTGAGGCTCAATTTCTCATCAAATAGGTTTGCGGGGATGAAAATAAGCATCTTCAATAACAGGCTGACATCAAGGATGCCATAGGGAGACTGGACAGATAAATGAAAGGCACATTAACAGAATATAACCCAAACTAAATACGTAACAGAGGGCATGAACAGTGAGTATCAACAAAGAAGGAAAAGATCACTGTGAATTCAGTCAGCCGAGGAGGATGGTGGTAGAGAGGATGCTTTCCTGAATGGGTGAGGCTTGATCTGGGCTTGAACTGAGAGGACAGGTAGAGAGCATGCTTGCTCGGTGGGACAACACCATCCAGGCATGCTCCAGGGCTCTTCACTGCTCATGCTGGGTTAGCAGGAACAGGGGTTGATTGCAGGCGTGGAAAGCACTGAAAGACTAAGATACTTGGTCTTTATCCTGTGGGCAACAGTGGACCACTGACAATTTGTACAGCTGGGAGTTACATGTACAAAGCAGTACTTCAGAAAGACCCCATGGGCAGCAATGTGATAAAATAATGCTCATGGGTATGGACTCTGAAATCACACTCTTCCATTTTGATTCCTGGCTCCGCTACTCATTAATTGTTTGAACCTGGGCAAGTTATTAGCCTATCCTCATGTAATATGGGGATAATATTATACAACCTCAAAATGTTGGGAGGATTAAGGGAGTTCATATGTGTAAAGTGCTTAAACCAGTGCTTTGCATATGCCAAAGTTGTCTGCTAGAGTTCATTTTCCTTATTTGCAAAATGGAGAGACCGATCTTTGCTCATTTCCCGTGAACAGGAAAACCATGAACTCAGAAATTAGCTGACAGAGCAAAGGGATGTGTGTGTGTGTGTGTGTGTGTGTGTGTGTGTCTACACATGTGCATGCAGACCAGGAGTTTAGCTGCCCCAGGTGGCCAAGTGACCCCGAGGACTGGTGGCTTCTACATCTCTGCACACCTGTACTCCATTCTCAGATACCCATGGGTCATACAAGTTTATGAACTTGCTGATCGTTGGCTGTCTTTAATCAGCTTCCTCAAGAGGCACACAATGCCTTATAATAACACGTAATCCAACCAAGGCATCCCCCAGAGGCAGGAGGAAGTGAATGTGCTCTCCCATATTCACAGTGGCAAGACGATTTTTCTTTAATAAAGTGAGCTTTCATTACTTTGTTATTTCTAAGCCAATAAAACAGGAAGCTCCTTAATAGTCCTGAGCTCTGTATCTGAATCTACAATTCCCTATGTAAAAAAGAGTTTATTTACAGGAGTCCAGAGCATAGGGGATGCTTCTTGTGCAGTCCAAGACCTGAGCACTAGAGAACGGCTGGGTGAAGCCTCTGGAGGGGACAGGAGATAAGACGAAAGGGCGTCAGAGAAAGCCAACGAGGCTCTTGTTTCTAGAAATGGTGTCTTGCCCTGTCACCCAGGCTGCAGCCTCTACCTCCCAGCCTCAAGCGATCCTCTCACCTCAGCCTCCCAAGTATCTGGGACTACAGGTACACACTCCCAAGCCTAGCCAATTATTTTTATTTTTATTTTTGGTAGAGACAGGATCTTGCTATGTTGCCCAGGCTTGCTATGTTGTCTCGAACTCCTGAGCTGAAGCAATCCTCTTGCCTTGGCCTCCCAGTATTAGGATCATGGGCATGAGCCATCATGCCCCCAGCTAAAGCTCTTTTCAGTTCTTTTTGTGACCGTCACAGCTCACAGAAGCCTTCTAAACAGCCAGAACTAAACTGTGAAGCTTCTTTATTCCAAACTTTTTGTATAAATGTGTACTGCTTTTATCATCAACAATACCATTGTTTAAAAGCAAAAAATATTATAGCAGATAACTGTGAATGGTTCCATGCAATGCAAGGGAGGAGAAGGCAGTAATAAATGCAGGAGCGCTTTCTCCATGAGAGCCTGGAGAGAGTGGAACAGGCTCTAGGGGGCATCAAGGAAACTGCGCTGGGAGAGCCTCAGTCTATGGAAACAGCAATTGTGGGAATCAAGAGAGGGTACTGGAGATGCTGGGCTCACAGGTAGCCTGAGGTCATTAAGATTCTCTCACACATGGGCCCACATTGGTGTCTTGGGATTCCCTGGGGTTTCTGGCTTGCTTGCCATCACTAGGCGACAGACCCATAGGACCCAGATAGTGTGTCAACACGCCACAGGCGGGCCGATAGCGGGTAAGGTGTGCTCCAGTCTCAAGTCCTGACCCAGGGCCCCTCCTCTGCCCTCATGTGTGTCGTTTTTTGAGCTAGCTAAGCACTTGGTTTCTCACACTTCTTTTGTTTTCTCAGAAAAAAAAAAAAAAAAACCAGCAAATTCCATCTGCCTGTTTCAGCTAGCTCACCTTTCTCCAATAAAAGCTGAACTTTTATTGGAGTGGTGGCTCAAGCCTATAATCCCAGCACTTTGGGAGACCGAGGCGGGTGGATCACGAGGTCAAGAGATCGAAACCATCCTGGTCAACATGGTGAAACCTCGTCTCTACTAAAAATACAAAAAATTAGCTGGGCACGGTGGCGCGTGCCTGTAATCCCAGCTACTCAGGAGGCTGAGGCAGGAGAATTGCCTGAACCCAGGAGGCAGAGGTTGCGGTGAGCCGAGATCGCGCCATTGCACTCCAGCCTGGGTAACAAGAGCGAAACTCCGTCTCAAAAAAAAAAAAAAATGCTGAGTTCAGCTTAAAAGCTGATGATTAAAGGAAGGAGGAAAGTCTAAACCAGCGTACTCACCCGCCCCTACTCTGTACCTGGCATTTATGCAAAATAGCTACAAAGGTGCCAAACTGTTCTGTCCAGTTACTTGGTCCTGTGATCCTGCTCTTCTTCGTGCCTCAAAGACTCTTCCAGCAACACCTCCCTCCTGCCTCCCCAAGCCAGAAGGACACACAGCATCACTGAGTTGGGATGGACCTTGGAGATGCATTCATTCTTAACGTGTTTACTGAGCACGTCTATGTTCCAGGCAGTGCACTAAGCACAGAAAATCACACAGTCCAGGCTTCCTAGAGGTAGAGCCCAGAAACCTGTATTTTAAGCTTCCCCAAGTGAGTTCTGTACAGACAGATTTGTAAGCCACATTCTAATATAATCCCCTCCTTTGGAACTAGTCTCTCCCACCTCTGAACTTGTGTTTTCCTTTATGTCATTGATGTTTATGTATCCGTTCTAACTTTTTATGAATTCGTCTCATACTCCCCCAGGAGATTCCATGGCAACAAACATTAGGCTTTCCATGATGGGCCAGCTCTGGAACTTCAAGACCAGTCCCTCTGGCTGGGTCATCGGAGGGTCCCACAGAGCTTACCCTACGTGTCAGTGTCCATGCCATCATGACAAGAGCCCAAAGTGAGCTGGGACCGGCTCCAGAGCCAAGCTTGGATCTGCTGCATGTCTCAGGAGGGAGTAGGGTTTCACTGAGTGTCTTCTTCCTGACACTGCTTCTTTGTAGGATGTCACAGGGAAGTGCCTCAGTTGCAAATTCACATTAATTAACACAAGCTGACAATCATCTCACTTTCAAAAGTGAGTCAGGGCTGGGCGCGGTGGTTCACGCCTGTAATCCTAACACTTTGGGAGGTCGAGGCAGGTGGATCACCTGAGGTTGGGAGTTGGAGACCAACCTGGCCAATGGTTTTAGTAGAGACGGTGAAATCCCGTCTCTACTAAAAATACAAAAATTAATTAGCCGGGCGTGGTGGCGGGCGCCTATAGTCCCAGCAACTTGGGAAGCTGAAGCATGAGAATCACTTGAACTCGGGAGGCAGAGGTTGCAGTGAGCTGAGATCACGCCACTGCATTCCAGCCTCGGCCACAGAGCGAGACTCTGTCTCAAAAGAATAAATCAATAAAAGTAAGAGGCAGAATGCTTTTTCAAACTTCAAATTGTCACATGATTTCTCACTGTGAGTGGCATAATTATGTGAGAATAAAGATACCCCTTCACGATTCTTTGCCCACTATACCCCGAGTTCAAGCACACCTACTGTAATGGTCTCTTATTAAGCAGCTTTCCCGCCTCTCCCCAGTCCATCCTATCCTCTACCCTGCCTCCTGAGTGCCCTCAGAAATTAAACATGAGCATCTGATCACATTAGTAAGTTACCTATATCTCCTAGCGACTTCCCAGGAAGTAGAAGTCCTGGCTCACAAAGCGCCGCCAGCCTGAACCCTTCTCATGGCCCTCTCCCTGCCTTTTGGCTCCTGCCATTTTCAAATATGGCACTGTTCCACATCTCAGCACTTTTACTCCTGCTCTGTTTCTGCTTGGAATGCTCTCCCATCATTCACCCCACCACCACGTCACCGAGTCCATGTCCTGATCGTTTACCTGCATTGAGGCCCCGGCTGTAGCAGCACTTTCTCCAGGAAGCCTCTGTGATCATTCCCTCTTGTATTCATATTCGTAAGCCACTCGCTACCCCATGGTCTGTACTTCTACCACAGCACCGGCAAAGGCTTGTTAGACAAGGTTGTTCTACTAGTTTCTTCTGCTGGTCTGCAAGACTCTTTAATAAAAGCCCTGGGTCTTACCTCAAAGCCTAACATGATATCCTGCATTAGAGATTGGGCATGCCTAACCTGAAATGCTCCAAAATCCATAACCTTTTGAGTGTCAACAATGACACCACTCGTGCACAAACTTTGTTTCATGCACAAAATTATTAAAAATACTGTATAAAGTTGCCTTCAGGCCATGTGCATAAAGCATATCTGAAACATAAATGAATTTTTTGTCTAGAGTTGGGTCCCGTCTCCAAAATATCTCATTATGTATATGCAAATATTCTTAAATCTGAAAAAATCTGAAACTCAAAACACTTTTGTTCCCAAGTATTTCGGATAAGAGATACTCAATCTGTAGTAGGCATTTAATATGCACTAAAGGAGGAGGAAAAGAAGGTGAGAGTGAAGGAAAGGAGAGAGGGAGGGAAGGAGCAAGAATTTTCAGGACCTAGCATTTGTCCTGAAAGATCTGAGACTTTAGGCCACCCAGAGAGACAGCTGAGCTTTGATTTCAGCCCTTCCCCTCCTGGTGGGCAGTCCACCCTTGCCCCATTCTAGCCTCATTCCTGCTCCTAGTGGCTTCTATTCCCACCAGGAAACAGTGATCCCCCATTCCCTGGCCTTTCTTTTGGAAGAAGAGCCTCTAATCAGCAAATTCACACAAGAGAATCTTCTCTGCTCATGCCTGCCTCTCAAAGGCAACTGCAGGCCGGGCGCGGTGGCTCAAGCCTGTAATCCCAGCACTTAGGGAGGCCGAGGCGGGTGGATCACGAGGTCAAGAGATCGAGACCATCCTGGTCAACATAGTGAAACCCCATCTCTACTAAAAATACAAAAAATTAGCTGGGCATGGTGGCACGTGCCTGTAATCCCAGCTACTCAGGAGGCTGAGGCAGGAGAATTGCCTGAACCCAGGAGGCAGAGGTTGCGGTGAGCTGAGATCGCGCCATTGCACTCCAGTCTGGGTAACAAGAGCGAAACTCCGTCTCAAAAAAGAAAAAAAAAAAAAACGGCAACTGCAATTGCAAAGAGAACCCTGGAAAAGGAAACACTTTGTTCCAAATAAATGAATTGGTACTAAAAGGAGACAAGACATGGTTCATGGTAGGAAAGAAGAACCTATCTGGCTGAAGCCTGTTCCCATTACAAATCGAACTGACCTGACCATGTAATCTCTGTGTCAGAGTGGATGAAAGAGGAACCTTGAAGGGTGAAATTCCCAGTCCCAAGTCCACTTCAGTGTCTTGTCCCTAGGTGCTCTGCCTTCCCTCTATTCTGAATTCTCATCATGTCAGGCCCTGACCCCCAGCACGCACAGGCTCTCTCACCTTGGGTAAAAAGCTCTGTTTACCCAAGGGCCACAGGGCAGTATATGTCCTGCTCTTTCACCCCAAGACCCAAAGGATAATAGGACTGGTCTATTTAGGGCTAGTTAAAGCAGAACTCCAGAGGCATTGAGTCATCTTATTACTACCTTGGTCCAAACGCTGGATGTCCTCATCTGGACAGTCAGGGAAGAGAGCAACTGGACTCTGCAGGCCTCAGGCCACCCAGTCTTTTCAGAAAGGCACACCTCCATCACACCATCCTGCCTCAGTCATACTTCACAGGCAATTTTCCTATTTTCTCAGCTGACACCTCTTTCCCGTTAAAAAAAAAAATCCCCAAGTGCCTGGTGGTTGGATGGGCAAGTGAAGCTCAACTTCTGTGATATCAACTCACAGCTTCTTCCTTACAGGCTCTGTCATCCTTCCCAGAGGCCAGAACTACCAAGAGTTAAAAACAAATGCATTCACACAGGGAGCGGGTGTGACCAGGAGAGAGAAAGAAACTCTTTGGGGATTTTCTACAGAACGCAACTAGTTAGACAATTAGGCTCAGCAGAGCATCACAAAGAATTGAGAGGGAGGAAGGAAGGTTCCTGGGCTCCTAAGAATCCCCATAAAGGATTAAGCTATCCTGGCTGCTACTGACCCTGAACAAATCACAGCATCTCTCCCACGGCCACTTGAAGCTAAGAGTCTACCTTTAAAGCCCCTTTGCTGTGCACAAGGAAGCCCAGGAAGCCTAGATAGGGAGGAGACACCTTCAGATGACACCGACAGCCACAGCTGCACCCCCGAGACCCATTAGTGGGATGAATGTAGCCAGCCTCTTGGGAGGACCAGATTTTCATCTTACAGATGTAGTAGGCTCCCTGGGGTCCTGCCCACCAGCTCTGTCTCTGGTAGAGGTGGAAAGAGGAGACCCTGCCATCTATTGTCTAGCTGTCTGGAGTCAATTTCTAATGCATTCAGTTCAGGGTCTTCAGGAGATACTTGGTCTTCTGGACTTCTGTTAAATGTACCTTGGAAAATCATGATGCTGAATGTGATCTTAGGGCATGTGTTGTATAATGCCTTTATTTTACAGACGGAGAAAGAGAGGCAAAGATTATCCAAGTGACTTGTCCAAGATAACACAATTAACAGCAGCAAGCCCAAGTCTAGAACCTAAGCCCTCTAGCCTCTTTTTACTGTCTCATGCTGCCACCCAGTGATCTCCTCTGACCTCTTTGTGTTCTGCCAGGAAACCGAGTGGCAAAGGATTATAAACAACCTTCCCTTCAAGGTCTCTAATTAAAAATAAGATCATGCTTTTACTCTGATAGTGCCTGAATACAGTTGACAATGGAGACATTCAGAAAACAAACATTCATTCTATAAATTAGACTCTAAATTTTCTATAACATAACGTGTATTTATGCATCATATAGGAGGGTTTGAGTAGATGATTTCTAAGGCTCTGTTTGTATCGATTTAGAGAGAATGCCTTTGCATGCTTTTGCATATGTTATTTCTTCTACCTAAAATGCCCTCCCTCCGGTCCACATGCAGCCTCTTTGCGTAACTCCAGGGGGAATGATCCATTCAGAAGAAAATATGAATAAGGAGTCCTGTAACACATGCCATGTGACAGTACAAAAGTGGCTGGCATGTCAGCGAAGCATGATATGGTACCCTGGGCATTAGCCAATGGCTTCAGAAAACTTTGGGCTCCCAGAGAACTGTTTCTACCTGCATGAGAGCACTGCCATGCCTCCCTGTCACTTGTCCATACACTCCCACTAGACTGTGCATACTGCGAAAGGAGATGTGCATTGTTTATTCTTGTATCCCAGCACAGAAAACAATGCTTGACTTCAGTAATCAAATATGGGATGATTTAATAAAAGAGTTCATCAGTCAAGGGTCTTAAAGGCTTCACAGGATAGAGTAAAGTACACAGACTTCAGAGTCAGACAGATTTTGGCTGGCATTCTTACTCTGCCACTTGCTGGCTATGTGGCTTTGGCAAACTATTTACACTCTCTCAGGCTCAGCTGCCTTTTCCACAAAACAAGACTAGTAAGCTCACATTTTAATAAAAGAAAAGAAAAAGTTAAAAGATACAAGACAACAAGGTGCTGTGGGTGAGAATTAGCGGAAACTATGAACACCGGAATCTGATCCCGCCCCCCATAATTCCAAGTACTTATATTTCCAAATATAATATCCAAATATTGGAATTATCAGGTAAAACTTATAAATTAACTATGCGTAACTTGCTTGAAGAAATTAAAGAGCCTAAAAATGTGAGTAAAGTGTAAGACTGCATGCAAATAACCAAACAGATTTTAAAATGAACAAATTAGAACTTTCAAAACTAAAAAATACAACAGTTGAATTTAAAAACCAAATGAATGGGCTTAATAACATATTACACATAGCCAAAGAGAGCGTGAGTGAACTGGAAAAGACGGGTTTGAAGAAATTAACCAGCAAACAGCAAAGAGACAGATGAAAAATCTAGTCAGAGATTATAGACGTAGAGGATAAAACAAGGTCTAACTTACATTTAATTTGAGTTTCAGAAGAAGAGAAAGAATATGAAAGACATAATGACAAAATGGCTAGAAGAATTTTTCAGAACTAATGAAAGGCAAAATTATAAAACTTTCAGAAGGCAATATCTGTATAACTTCAGAGTAGGGAACAATTTATTAAGACAAAAAGTGCATACCATAAATTCAACGGCTTTTAATTCATTACTTCTGTTTATCAAAAAACAACATGAAGAAAGTAAAAAGAAAACCCAAGATTATATAAAAGCTGCAGGATAAAAGAGATTACTACACAAATGTCAACTGCTCTCTTATATACCAGAAATGAACCATTGGAATTTGAAATTAAAAGCACATTATCATTTACATTAACACTCCCAAGAAATTGAAATACTTAGCTATAAATATGACAAAATATATATAAGATCTATCTGAGAAAAACTACAAGACTCTGACAGAAGAAATCAAAGAGGATCTAAATAAATTGAGATCTTTTCCATGTTCATGATCAGGCTAAATCTCATTAAGATGTTAGTTCTTCCCAACTTAATCTGTAGATTCCACACAATTCCAATCAGAATTCCAGCAAGTTATTTCATGGACATCAATAAACTGATTCTAAAGTTCATGTGGAAAAAGAAAAGACCTAGAATAGCCAACACAAAACTGAAGAACAGCAAAGTTAGACGACTGATGACCCAACCTCAAGACTTACTATAAAGCTACAGCGATCAAGACAGTGTAGCACTGCAGAAAGAATAGACAAATAGTTCAATGGAACAAATAGAGGTCCCATAAATAGACCCACACAAACAGAGTCAAGTGATCATTGACAAAGGAGCAAAATCAATTATGGAGAAAGGAGTCTCTTCAACAAATAGTACTAAGCCCAACATGGTGATACACGCCTGAAGTACCAACTACTCAGAGGCTGAGACCAGAAGATCACTTGAAGTCACGAGTTTGAGACCAGCCTGGGAAATGCAGTAAGACCTATCACAAACAAACAAAAACAGTGCTGGCACAATTGAACACCACATACAAAAATATTAACCTAGACACAGACCTTATACCTTCCACAAAAATTAACTCAAAATGGCTCATAGACCTACCTATTAATCACAAATCTATAAAACTTCTAGAAGATGACACAGAAGAAAATCTAGATAACCTTCAGTTCAGTAGTGACTTTTTAGCTCCAATAAAAAAAGCACAATCATGATGAAGAAAACGGATAAGCTGGACTTCATTAAAATTAAAACTTCTTCGCAGAAGACTTTGTTAAGGAAATGAAAAGAGAAAACACAGACTGGTAGAAAATAAGTGCAAAACACATATCTAATAAGGGATTTGTGTCTACATATACAAAGAACTCTTAAAATTCAACAATAAGGAAGCAATCCAGTTAAAAATTGGCAAAATATCTGAATAAACACCAGCTCTCCAAATAAGATATATAGATGTCAAACATGCATATGAAAAGATCCTCAATATTATGTTATTAGGCACTTGCAAATTGAAACAATGCGATGCCACTACACACCTACTAGAATGTCCAAAACCATACACTTTGACAACACCAAATGCTGGCAAGGAGGTGACATAACAGGAATTCTTATTCGTTGTTGGTGGGAAGGCAGAATGGTACAGCTAGTTTGGAGGATAATGTAGCAGTTTCATTTGAAGCTAAATATAGGCTTAACCTACAATCCAGCAATCATGCTCCTTGGTATTTACCCAAATTAACTAAAAAAATGTATATCCATATAAAAAACCTGCACATGAATGTTATGGCAGATCTGTTTATAACTGCTAAAATAATTGGAAGCAACCAAATTGTTCTTCAATCAGTGAATGGATAAACAAACTGGTACATCCATACAGTGCAGTATTATTCACTGATAAAAGGAAATAAGCTATCAAGCCATCAAAAAGACGTGGAGAACTTCACTAAATGAAAAAAGCCAGTCTGAAAAGGCAACGTACTGCATGATTCTATGGTACAACACTCTAGAAAAGGCAAAACTAAGGAGATAGAAAAGAGTGGTTGCTGGGGGTTTGTTGTGGAGGAAACGAATGAATAGATGGACAATGGAGTATTTTTAGGTCAGTGAAACTATCCTTTATCATCCTATAATAGTAGATAAATGACACTATGCCTTTGTCAAACTCCATAGAATGTACAACACAAAGGAGGAACTCTGATGTAGACTATGAACATCAGTTAATAATGTATCAATCTTGGTCCATCAATTGTGCCAACCACACATGAATGTAAAATGTTAATAATAGGAGAGACTGTACAGAGGAATAGGGCATATGGAAAGTGTACTTCTCTGCTCAATTTTTCTCGGAACCTAAAACTCCTCTTTAAAAATTAAGTAAATAAAAAACAGACAAGCCAACAACTAGGAGAAGGTATTTGCAGCACATACAACTGACAAAGGATTAGTAGACAGAGTATGCAAAATATTCTACAAATCAATAAAAAGGACAAACACCACCACAGAAAAATATTTAAATAAAGGCATGACCAGGCATTTCAAAGAAGAGAAAACACAAATGGCCAATAAATATATGAAAAAAGGTTCAATCTCATTAACAATCATCATCAAAATACACGTTTAAATGCAATAAATTGGCCAGGCGCGGTGGCTCACGCCTGTAATACTAGCACTTTGGGAGGCCGAGGTGGGTGGGTCATGAGGTAGGAGATCAAGACCATCCTGGTCAACATGATAAAATCCCTTCTCTACTAAAAATATAAAAAAGCCAGGCGTGGTGGCATGCGCCTGTAGTCCCAGCTACTCGGGAGGCTGAGGCAGAAGAATTGCTAAGATCACACCATTGCACTACAGCCTGGGTGACAGAGTAAGACTCTATCTCAAAAAACAAACAAACAACAACAAAAATTAATTATTGTTAGCAAATTGGCAAACTTAAAAAGTCACACAATATCAGGTACTGAAAAGAACGTGGAATGACTGAACTGTGTGCACACTGCTGTTGACAAGGTACATTGGTACCAGTGTTCTGGAAAACAGTTTGTCATTATCTGGTAAAGTTAAGCATTCACATATCCTGTTACCCAGCAGTTTCCCTCCTGGGACGACACCTTAGAAATGCCTATACAGACGCACTAAGAAACATGCACAGAATGCTCATAGCTGTATCATTTTAAATAGCAAATATGGCCGGACACAGTGGCTCACCCAGCACTTTGGGAGGCCAAGGCTGATAGATCACTTGAGGTCACAAGTTTGAGAGACCAGCCTGGCCAACATGCAGAAACCCCATTTCTACTAAAAATACAAAAGTTAGCTGCACGTGGTGGTGCACACCTGTAATCCCAGCTACTCGGGAGGCTGAGGCACAAGAATAACTTGAACCCGGGAGGCAAGGCTGCAGTGAGCTGAGATTGCACCACTATACTCCAGCCTGGAAGACAAAGCAAGACTCTGTCAAAAAAAAAAAAAAAAATCGGGGCTGGGCATGGTGGCTCACATCTGCAATCCCAGCACTTTGGGAGGCCAAGGTGGGCACATCACTTGAAGTCAGGAGCTCGAAACCAGCCTGGCCAAAATAGTGAAACCCCACCTCTACCAAAAAAACAAAAATTAGCCGGGCATGATGGCAGAAGCCTGTAATCCTAGCTACTTGGGAGGCTGAGACAGGAGAATCACTTGAACCTGGGGCGGAGGTTGCAGTGAGCTGAGATCTCGCCACTGCACTCCAGCCTGAGTGATAGAGTGAGACTCCATCTCAAAAAAAAAAAAAAGTAAAAAATAAATAAATAGCAAAAACATAAGAAAAACCAAAATGTCCATTAATTATAAAACTGATTTAAAAATGTGGTGTTTCTGTATAATGAAACACGGCAGTTAAATTAATTGATAACCAGTGTTCCTAGAACAGAGGATCGTCATCTTATTCATAGTATTTAAATACTCAGGGCACAGGTAATGATCAATCAGAAGAGGCCTAATCTATCCCAGTGAAAGCCAGCCAAATGTTATACCAGTGCACACTGGCTTAGTACTAAGCATAAAAAGCAAGTTGCAGAAGAACACGTAACAGTATGATTCCATGTATATAAAAATCAAAAACATGCAAAATTAGCCAATACATAGTTTAGAAGATTTAGAAACAGATCATCAGTGGAATAATAGATATAGAACTCAACAGAGTAGTTATCTCAGGGGACAATGAACAGGACAAGATGCAGTGGGAAGGGACACATACGGGAGTGCTTTTGTAAAATCTTGTGTTAGGTACACACAAAAGTGGCCATGGTACTGCAGTATCATTCTTTATATCTTACACATATCTCTTTAATATTCTTTCACATATACTCAACACTTAATAATGAGAATTATTTCTTGAAAAGGATGTATGAATTACAGAATAAAATCTGAATCCTGATTTCAGCTTTTATTCCCAGAATGACTTTGGGTACCTTACTATATAAATCTCTTTGGATCTCAGTTTCCTTCTCTGTAAAATGGAGGCGATGACCACCTCAACATTGTTGAAAGAAGCGAGCATACATTGCTATAACACACACGGGAAAGGCAGGGATTGCATTCCGAACATCTCTATTCTCACCTCCAACGTCGAACTGCTACTCTATTTGTCATGGCCTGAAGAAGCTTTCAATAGAAGTATCTATTGCTCTGATTAATTCTTGTACTCAGAGACATGAGCGCCCCCCACCACAATTCCTGCTCATTTCACATTCCTTTGACATAACCAAAAGTAATTTCAAATCTTTGTTCTCCTTTCTTTTATTAGAAATCAAAGCACCAATGAAAATGCAGAACAAAGAAACTGGTACTTCCCATGTAGATCTCAGGAAGAATGGGGCCCTGGGAAAGAATGGGGAAGAGTATGTAAAACTCTCCTTCAGGGCCCCAATTCATCCCAAATGTAGATATTATATACAAGTGTATGCCTATCTTCATTGAGCCACTGATTCTAGACTGGCTGCTTGTGATTATATTTTAGATGTTTTAATGTTAACTTGTAATGATCATTACAAGTTTTTCTAGTCTGAGTCTTCCATTTGCATTTAAAAGTTGAATGCAGACTGGGCACGGTGGCTCACTCCCATAATCCCAACACTTTGGGAGGCCAAGGAGGGTGGATCACAAGATCAGGAGTTTGAGAACAGCCTGGACAATATGGTGAAATTCATCTCTACTAAAAATACAAAAATTAGCCGGGCGGGGTGGCACACACCTGTAGTCCCAGCTACTCCAGAGGCTGAGGCAGAAGAATCGCTTTAATCCAGGAGGCAGAGGTTGCAGTGAGTCTAGACTGTGGCACTGCACTCCAGCCTGGGCGACAGAGTGAGACTCCATCTCAATTTAAAAAAAAAAAGTGAATGCATTACCATAAATAATAGTGTGTCACCTTAAAACCCTAGACAAAACTAGCAATTAACCTTTCTGCTGCTTGCTCTCTCTTCAGTTTTGACTGATGTCCATTCCTTTGCCCAACACCAAATGGTCAGATTAGAATTTTGTTTTGTTCCTGCTTTTTGTGTAGGGAGTGCTGATGAGACAGGGAAATGAAACAATGAATGGCCCTCAGATAGCCTCTTTCACTGTGTGACACTCGTTGATAAGCCCAACTCTTACAGGAAGCCCCTTACTGTTAAATGGAGAGACAGAGGGAAGGTAAAAGACACCAATATTTATTGGGCTTCCAACATTTGCTAGCCAGAGAGCTCACATTCTCTTACCTCATTTAATATCACCGCAATCAAGAGAATGCAGGAATAATTATTCCAGTTTCACAAACAGCAAAGGGTCAGACACAATGACCGAACTGAGGTCTCACAGCTGATGATGAAATGGACACCCGTCCCCAAGTGATAGAAAAGAGCTTTTTATTTTTTATTTTTTTTTGAGACGGAGTTTCGCTCTTGTTACCCAGGCTGGAGTGCAATGGCGCGATCTAGGCTCACCACAACCTCCGCCTTCTGGGTTCAAGCAATTCTCCTGCCTCAGCCTCCTGAGTAGCTGGGATTTCAGGCACGCACCACCATGCCCAGCTAATTTTTTTTTTTTTTTTTTGTATTTTTTTTAGTAGAGACGGGGTTTCACCATGTTGACCAGGATGGTCTCGATCTCTTGACCTCGTGATCCACCCGCCTCGGCCTCCCAAAGTGCTGGGATTACAGGCGTGAGCCACAGCGCCCGGCCCGAAAAGAGCTTTTTAAAAAATGTACGTGACCCCTAAATATTCTGATTTCAGTAGTCTTTAAAACTTCCCTAGGTGTTTCCAACACACAACCAAAGCTGAGAACCACTGGTCTATTCAATTCCAATTCTTTAACTGCCAGGGAAAATGAAGGTGAGTCATTACCATTCTCAGCATTTAATCAAAACATCTGATCTTCCTACAAAGAATCCCAATTTTACAGTTTATGAGTGTTTTATGGCCTGTTTTGTTCTCCACTGCATCCCTAGCCCCTAGAACGACATCTGAAATGAGTAGACAGTAAATATTTGTAGGGGAAAAATGAATAAACACACTCCTGGTTTTTATTCCACAACTACACATCAAGTGCTATTCTGTGCGAGGCACTGACCTAGGTTCTGGGGATCTGGCATTGAACCAGTCCAATAAAACTTTGCCATTGTGCAGTGTCCATTCTAGAGCAGCAATGTCCAACAGAAATATTATATGAGTCATGCAAATAATTTTAAATTTTCTGGTAGACACATTAAAGAGGTAAAAAGAAACAGATGAAATTAATTGTAATAATATGTTTTATTTAACACATATTCAAAATACTACCTTAAAATATAAACAATATAAAATTATTTTACAACTTTATTGAGGTATTAATTGGCATACAATAAAATATAAACTACAATATGATATAAATAAAATACAATAAAATAAGACAAAATATTAACCCCACTATAAAAAATTACTAATACATCATTTTACATTTATTGTTTTCAAACCAAGTCTCTGGAATCTGGTGTGCATCTGACACTCACAGCACGCACCCAGTAGGAGACATGCCAAGGGCCATGTGCCAAGGGCTACCATATTGGACAGTGCAGTTCTAGAGGGCAAGACAGACAATAAACAAGTAAGTAAACAGATTTGTAATTAGAAAGGGTGGGGAAGGAAAGCCTCTCTAAGGAGGTGATATTCGGCAAGTGAAAGGATCTAAGAAATTAACTGAGAAAAAGTACCTATGCTTCTGATGCTGAAACTGCAAATGTGTCTTCAGGATGATTCTGGATGTACTTTGTAGCATCTTGTGGTTGTCAGGGAGATTATAATGTAATATCCTAAATTAACAGCTTCCCTCCCTAGGACTCTCTCCCAGGTTCTCTTCCTGGCATAGACTAACCTGTGATCCTGGAGCTCAGCTAGCTTCTCAAGTCCCAGAAACCAGCTGAGGCAACGCTGAGTTGCAGAAAAGCCAGAAGTCCTCCAGCCTACTGGTTGAGATGACTGAGGACCAAAAGACCTCTGTTCCCCCTGCTGGCAGTTAGGATAAATACAACACGGAGCATTTTCCTGAGAGTTCTTTTTTTTTTTTTTTTTGAGACTGTGTTTCGCTCTTGTTTTCCGGGCTGGAGTGCATTGGCGTCTGGATCTTGGCTCACTGCAATTCTGCTTCCCGGGTTCAAGAGATTCTCCTGCCTCAGCCTCCCGAGTAGCTGGGATTACAGGTGCACGCCACCAGGTCCGGCTAATTTTGTATTTTTAGTAGAGGCAGAGTTTCGCAATGTTGGTCAGATTGGTCTCGAACTCCCGACCTCAGGTGATCCACCCGCCTCTCCCTCCCAAAATGCTGAGATTACAGGCGTGAGCCACCGCTCCGGCCTCCTGAGAGTTCTTTGATCCTTGCCAGCTAAGCAAAAAGGATGCGGAACCTCCACTGGCATCAAGGTTTTACCTCGTGTTAGCCAAATGAATAGGGCATTCTGAAAAGAATCCAGATTACTAGAGAGAGGGCTACACTATTGTCTTAAAGTCAAGTGAAATCACATTTTAAAATTTCCCTTGGCTGAAATGTTACCAAGATCTATATTAAAATATGTGAATACTTGGTTATTATAAACATCACACTTATCATTTGTAATTTTAAATACTGTCAAAACATAAATTATGATAAATTTATTTAAATATTTAAGTTGTCCTCTTAACACCTGCTTGGGGCAGTAGACATGGTAAGATACATAACTCTCTCTTCAGTGTTTTTTTAGATGAAGGGATTATAATTCATACAATTCATTTTCTTTCTCCAATTAGTATCATAACTGTCCACTGAAACCCAAGACTTCATGTGCAAAAACCAGTTACTGACTTGTTTGCATTTCCTTACATAAACCTATTAAATTCAATTGGATGAGAAGTCCATTGAGAAAAACCAACAGACAGTAAGATTTATTTAAGACCCATTAGAATGACTAGCAATACGAAGACAGTAGTTTTAAGTTTAGAGTATTTTTAAATGATACTGCAAATTTGCCAGTAATTATTGTAAAATACAACATGAGCAAATTAATTTTGAAGGTGGTGTTTTTATTTTATTTTATTTTATTATTTATTTTGAGACAGAGTTTTCTTCTGTTGCCCAGGCTGGATGCCGTGGCGCAAGCGCGGCTCACAGCAGCCTCCACCTCCTGGGTTCAAGTGATCCTACTACCTCAGCCTCCCAAGTAGCTGGGACTACAGGTGTGCACTACCACACCCAGATAATTTATTATTGTGATTATTATTTGCAGAGACGGGATCTTGCTATGTTATCTGGGCTGATCTCAAACTCCTGGGCTCAAGTGATCCTCCTACCTCAACCTCCCAAAGTGCTGAGATTACAGGTGTGAATCATCATGCCCAGACTTACTTTATTTTTGACAATTTCTATCATTGTAACTGCAACAGAATTTGCTTTCTTTAAAATTAATTGTAATGTACAAGGAACTTCACAGAAAAACATTTAACAGAGCTGTCATTATGCAACAGAGAGGCACATGGATTTGGTTGGGTGCAGCGGCTCACACCTGTAATCCCAGCAGTTTGGGAGATCAAAGTGGGATGATTGCTTGAACCGAGGAGTTCAAGACCAGTCTGGGCAACATAGCAAGGCCCTTGTCTCTACTTTGAAAAATTTTTTAAATAACAATTAAAAGAGAATATGGGTTTGAATTCCATCCTCCACTCACTGGCATTATAACCACGGGCTAGTTGGCCTTGCTTGTACATCAATTTCCCCCTCTGTACAACGGGGATAATAATAGCACTTGCCACTAAGGCACATGTGTGAGTCACCTCAGCATTCCATAAACGTGCACTCAGGCAGCTTAAAAAAGTGCAAGTTGTAAACCTCATGATGATTTTGCTAAAATAAAATCATAACCAAGACTGTTCTGTTTGCATCATATTTTAACACTTGAAAAGAATGCCATCTTTATTATATTATCATGTTTTGCTGGAGATTTATTATTTCAAATATTTTACAGTACTTTTTATTTTATCGAAATAAGTTTGTTTTAGGTATTCAAAATTGCACCTATAAATTGCAAAATAAACGTGTTTTGTTATATGTGGTAGTGGCACCGGTAGCGGGCTGGAGCCTTAGGGTCTATTTGTATGAGTTCTAATCCCCAGAGGGACAATACTAGGGTTAAATCAGGAAGAGCGCTTGGAAGAGGAAACCTAAAGTCATAATTTTAAGGAAGTGTATGTGATTTATAGGAGGACAGTTTTTGCTAGGCCTTGGGTAGGCTGCTGAACTCTGGTTCTCCCAATCAGTGGTGCAGGCAGGATTCAGAAGTCAAACCTGAGTGCTTTGGGCTGAAGTTTGCTGCAAAACTTTCAGGACAAAGACCCCAAACAATATGATCTTTTGAACAAACTAAGAAATTCAAACTGAGTGGTGTTAGATTTTAAAAATACACCTGATTTAGAAGTTGATCCTATAGATGGTTATTACAAAGTCATCCCATCACAATTTTAACTTCAGTGCAGTGGCACTGCACTAGTTTTTGAGCCAGAGTAAAGGGAAAGACACCACGTCTATCAGGAAAAAAAAGCAGATCTTTTCTGGAAATGTTCTTGAACTATTCCAGGACACTTCTGGTAGGATCCCGCTTATATAGAGCAGAATAAAAGATACCGTGGATGCCCTCATCCAGGGTCTCCTGTAATACAGCTCACCTGTTAGATTAAGGCCTTGCCCTTCTGCTGATTTTCCTTCCACACCCACCCCCAGATTTGGCCCTGCCAATCAGCATGATCCCCCACACCTTTCCCTCTGCACTGTCCCCAGAGGTGCTTGGAGTACAACCATCCGCATTGGATCCTGAGTCCCTAGGTCCTTGCAATACCTCACTTCCCCAATGAAAATTCAAAGATCTTTACCTTAGCATACTTTAACTTTTGTTTCTTTCTTTCTTTCTTTCAAAACCACGAAGGGAGTCAAATTGCATTTCCTTGGGTTTTTAGCATCCATTTGAGTCCTGCAAGAGGGGGAGTGAAAAATAAATTGGCAGGAGGAGTAAAATCTAAGTAATGGCCCACACACTCAGGGACAGAAGAAAGCAGGCAGGTTTGAAGAAAAGAAGGCAACAGGCCTAAAAGCAGGAGCAAGGTCTTTGCTTCTCCCTTGCTTCCCTTCTCATGGCCACATGAGGTCAGGAGGTCAGAGCAAAAGACAGAAGCCAGGAAAGGAGGAAATAATCAAATAATTAGTGGTTTAAGAAACTAAGGGGGAAAAAACCCATTTCCCCTAGTTAACTGGAACGTAAACTTCATGCTTTTGCCACAGACATAACATCGCCTATAAGATGGGCATATCTGTGGGCTACTTGGATAGTTTAACGCGTACAGAAAAAGAAAAGGGGGACAATTGGTGGAAACACTTTCTCTAAACCTCATTTGGTCATGTTTGTATCTTCTTCGTTCAGAGCACAGTTCTATGAGTAATTTACTTACTGCAAGACAAAAAAACATTGCATACATTTATGGAATCTCGTGTAAGCAGTAATTTCTGTAAGTGGAAGGTGAGTCTTAGAGGGCTCTCAGGACACTCATACTCCCTGTTACATTAGCAGAGCACTGCTGAAACTGCTTGCTCTGTGTCCTTTGCAAGTCCCTTTTCAGCCTCTAACCTTAACCAAGAGCTAAGGGAATCAAGAATACAAGAAACAGGGGCAGAACAGAAACCAATGCAAATGTTATCACAGCTTCTACAAATCACTCCACTGGCAGGCTCTTGCACACACTATGTAAATGATGATGGCACCACTACTTTGAAAGTATTCAGAGGATTGAAGAAAAGTCAGGCTAGCATTTGTTGCAGCATAACTATTGAAAAATCAGAAGCTGTCCATAACGGAAAGTTAAAAAACTTGGCACACATATGTTTTATGAAATATAATGCAGTCATTTAAAAATTAAATAGATCTTTATGTGTGCCTATAATGTATTGAGCAAAAACAGTAGAATATGTGTGTAATATAAGTCTATATTTATTTAACAAAAACAAAAATGCTTGCATGAATTTATACAAGCATATTGAAAGATCTGGAAGAAATGAACTATAATAGTGACTTCTGAGAAGTAGGGCTGGGGGAGGTGAGTGGGAACGTTAATTTTAACACACACACACATACATACAATATGAAAATATCCTGCACAAAAGCAAACAAAAATTACCAGTAACTTCTCTGCTTATGATCATAGTTTCACTTCTTCCTTCCCTTCCTTTCTTTCTATAAACATTTGCTGAGACAATTTCACTGATAAATCAGACATGGTCTCTGCCCTCAAAGAGAACTCCTTATCCAGGAAAGGAGCTATATAGGAGTAAGTAGATCATGATGATGCATGTGATCGATGTATTAATAATGCAGGCTTGTGCAACCAGCTCACAGAGCATGCTTCAAGGTGTTGACTCGGTCAGCTGGGGGAGCTGAGGAAGCCTTCATGCTTGAGCAGGATAGAACCATCTCTGAAGAATGATGGGGGCAGGCAGGGGTGTCAAGGGCAGATGGAGGATGACACACAAAGAACATAGATATGAAAGAACATTGTCTTTTCCAGAAATTCTGAGCACTGTCCTTGGACACTGCTGGTGGAGGGCCAGGGAGGTAGATTAGATTGTAAAGGGTCACATAGTCCAAGTTAGAGTCTTGGGGCCTACGTGGCTATGCTAAGCCTGGGCTAAAGATGAGATTTGTATTCTGGTACCATGAGAGATCATATTATGAGAGATCATAATATCATGAAGCACAATCTGGAGGAACTAGGAAGGCATTTGTAGTGTCTAGATAAGAGGTAATGAGAGCCTCAATTAAGGCAGTGACAGTGAGGATAGAAGTAGGAACTTGGGAAAGATTTGGGAGACAGAACACGTAGAATTTTGACCATCAACTGGACATGGGATTTGTAAAATCTCAACATTGGGCAAAAATGAATGCAATAGTTTTTCCTGCCAAGACTCTGTATGGAGTGTTCCCTTCCTTTACTTCACAGAGATGTAGGAGACTATGAAAGTGCGTGTGCGAAGGGCACAGTGGCTCACACCTGTATCCCAGCATTTTGGGAGGCCAAGGTGAGTGGATCACCTGAGGTCAGGAATTTGAGACCAGCCTGGCCAACATGGCGAAACCCCACCTCTACTAAAAATATAAAGGAAGTTAGCCGTGCACGGTGGCATGCGCCTGTAATCCCAGCTACTCGGGAGGCTGAGACAGGAGAATCTCTTGAACCTGGGAGGCAGAGGTTGCAGTGAGCCAAGATCACACCACCACCCTCCAGCCCGGACAACAGAGTGAGACTCCATCTTAAAAAAAAAAAAAAAAGTAAATGTGAAATCTTCCAAACAACTGGAGCCCTTTTCTCTGTTCAGCTCTGACAACTCTGGAGGTAGAGAAAGAGCAAGCCTTGAAGGAAATGCCGTGGAATCATGGAGTCTTGTCTCAAAGCCCCCTAACACACAGTGCCGTGATTTTGAATGAGCCGTTTATCCTCTCTGTGCTCAGTTTCCTCATCTGCAAAATGATGAGACTGGACCAGGTGATTTCTAAAGTCCTTTTCGGGTCTACATTTCTTTAATTCTACAAAAATACTAACAAGACTGAAAAAAAAATCTGTTGTGACTTATTCCAACTTTGCCATCCCTTGGATAATTCTGTGATTATTAAACTATTTCGTGCCTTTCTTTTTTTATGCACGAAATCTGGCTTCCAGGAGTACAACTTAACCCTTGCTTCAAAGCTTTGCAAATGATCCCTTTTTATCCTCAAAATATGTGGTGAGCTATGTGGAAAAGAATTAAAATGCTTTTTATATATCGTTTGTATCTTGTTGCACGAAAGACTGAAGATAACTAATAAACTCAGTTCAGAGCTAGAGTGAATGTTCCTTTGAGAACTGAGACCAAAAGTTTGGCCATCCTCATTTTCATCTTACATGCAGATTAGTGTTCCCCTTCCCCTTCCTCTCTTTCCTCGAGTGTTCAACAGCTCTTTTGCCTAACTCATTTCTTCACTTGGTCAAGAGCTTTAGTGTAACTTAATTATCTTAAGTGTATATATATTTTTGTCTCATATGACTGTATTTTGGGAACATAGATGGTAAGCCTGCTTTTTAAAAAATTCCTTTTAGGGTGAGGACAGTGACTTGTCTATTGAAAACTTGGTACAAATTTGCGGAAGGAAGAGAAATCTAAAATAGATTAATTCATCAAAAAATTTCAGAGCATACACTGTGTGCCAGCTACTGTGCTAAGCATGGAGGATTCAAAGATAAATAAAACAGAATCCTTGTTTTCAAGGAGTTTGAAGTCTTGAGAGCAAGACAGATCCACAAACAGAGGTGCCAGCCTTACTGCCCTGCATAGGATTTTATGTTAATACATACACATTATCTATGCATAAAGTACTTCAATATCCAGAAAGGAAACAAATTTTTTGAGACTTATCTGTCATGATTTTAGTATTTCTACTACAATTGACAGTAGCTTGATCTTTACGCCCTCGGGGCTCTCTTTGGGGCAGAAAGTGTGGCAATGTAAGATTTGCAGGGATTCCCTTTGCATTCTGTGAACAGGAGATAATGTATTTAATGAACTTAAGTTATATTCATTTTTAATTGATACATAATAGATGTATATATTTATACATTTATATAATATATAATCAAGTCAGGGTTTCAAAGTATTCTCCACTAGTTATTTGGAAATATACAACAGATTATTGTTTACTATTGTCACTCTGCTGATTTACTGAACACTGTCTTATTTCTTCTATCTAACTGTATTTTAAGTCACAGTCATTTCAGCCATAGAGAATTCCTTGGACCCTTTGCATATATCCCTGAAACTCTTGAAGGTTCACTGACTCCCAGACTCTAAAGAGCTAGAAGTGGTTCTGGAGACTGTCTCATCTATTTTCCCACCCAGGGGAAGAATCCTTCCTAGGGCATCCCTGACAATCACTCTATCTAGGCTGGAATATTTCTGTGACAGAGTGCACTATTTTTCTAGGCAACCCATTTCACACTCAGCTGTTAATTTACATATGGTTGGTGCTTGATAAATATTTCCTGGAAAAATAAATGATATTGAGCAAAATTTCCCCCACTGATCCTTGCTATCCTCTGCAGAGTTCAAAGGAACAAATCTGTCTCTTTCCTACTCAAGAGTTCTTGAATGTTCCAAACCTGAATAGAAAAAAGCCTGTTTCTCTCCCCTGCACCTCCTCATCTCCAGGCATTCCGTGAAGTTTTTTCAAACCTGTCTTCATATGATGGCACATCCAGGCCTGACAGAGACAGCCTGCCTTGTGGTTGTTCTTATTTTCTAGTTTTTTATGATCTCAAAGTGGCTACAGTCTCTAGAGTCTGGATTATGTTCTAATCATTGCTAAGTCAGGCAGCAAGACCATATCCTTTGATGCGGTCATTGCATTTCTATTAATGCAGCCTCCACCAGCATTTATTTGCTCTTTGGGGAGCTATCACAACACACTCACAATGGGCTTGGAGTCAACTAAAACCACTAATTCCCAGTGCTGGGTCCTCCACGTGCTTGAGAAGTATGGATTCTAGCCAAGTTGTAGACAACAATATGTGGAGTTGGAGAAGGCAAAGTCAGGGAAGAGTGGCTGGCATACTGCTAGAGATTCCCTTCTGGTTTATCTCTGCTTTCTCCATAAGAACCAAAACAAACAAGAAACCATAGATGTAAGTAATAGAACCAATCAGCCAGAGCCCATGCTTGAAGAATTTCTTAGAACTACAAGGTTTTACATACCGACCTCGTGTAGGTGATTAAATCGCTCAAGCAAGACAAAAGATATTTCCATTTGTTGTTTCCACTGATTGAACTTTTCCACTAAATGGCCTCCTGCTTTTGCCAAGTCTCCGCTTAAGCCTAGACAGTGAAGCCTGGACAGTGAAGCTTGAATTACTATTGGTGGCTGGGTGTGGTGGCTCACACCTATAATTCCAGCACTTTGGGAGGTTGAGGCGGGCGGTTCACCTGAGGTTGGGAGTTCAAGACCAGCCTGACCAATATGGAGAAACCCCATCTCCACTGAAAATACACAAAAATTAGCCAGGCGTGGTGGTGCATGCCTGTAATCCCAGCTACTTAGGAGGGTGAGACAGGAGAATAGCTTGAACCCGGGAGGTGGAGATTGCAGTGAGCTGAGATTGTGCCATTGCACTCCAGCCTGGGCAATGAGCAAAACTCTGTCTCAAAAGAACAAACAAACAAAATATTGGTGATACTGTCAGTTGCTTAAGACACGTCAGAGGGGTCACAATTTTCCTAAGCTCTGAGGGGCTGCTGGACATTTCAAATGCAGCAAATTTCACAAAATAGCCTTCAAAAATCCTCAGATTCTGCATTGTTCATCTCTTTTTAAAGGAGAGATTTGCTAATATTGGGAATTTCCTCAGAGCAGCAGCTCTGGGTGTATGATCTACACACACCTTAGCGTGCTTTTGTGACAGGCGCTGGGCTCTGGTTGAGCACAGAGGTGCCCAGGCATATGGGCTGGGTGGAAACATGGTTAATGCCTGCCAGAACCTCAACGTGAGGCGTGTGGTCATGGACACACTTAGAACTACCAAGTGGACATGCAGTAAATAAGAGAAAGAAAGGGAGGAAGAAAGTCTGGCATCCCAGTGAGGGCTAGAAGGACAGTTCCAGGGTAGGTCTGATGAGTTCCTCAGAAGCCCTCACTCCCTGTCCTGCACTCAGCTGGAGTCGGCGATGCATCAGCATCTTAACAGAAAAGTATACCGATGTTGGATTCCGGGGATGCAGCTGTTGCAAAAACTACAACTGTATTTTCCTCGTCTGAGCACCACACCCCGCCCCGCTCTCTCTGACCCACACTCCCCAGTCTACTCTTGGATTCCGCGCGCTTTTCATTCGTCCCCACGACCCCGTCTCCCAGCTTTGTCACCTAGAAGAGCGTAGCGGACCCTAGCTGGCTCGTACTCTTGCCGGAATGCTCGCGAATTAAGAGCCTCCGCGGTCCTTTTATTCTGGTGCGTGTAGATGGCGAGAGGAGCTGCAACAGGCCGGCGCTGACCGCCAGCCGCTGCGGGACGCTGGGAGCGCCCGGCAGAGTGCAAGACACGGCCACTGCCCCCCTCCCATCGCTATAGAAACGGCTTCCTCACTTTTTGTGACTCCGGAGCTGAAAGGGCTTCCTCAGGCTGTGGTCCAGTCCCAAACCACCTTGCAGAGTAGCAGCCTAAAGAATATATTTCTCATCCTCCTCCTCGCATTCTCTTGCCCCAGTTCTTTAAAGTACAGGGCAAGAATTGAACAAAATCCCAGCATAAAGAGCTTAATGTCGGTTGCCCAGACCAGACACATGAAATTATCCCTACTTTTCCCTTCTTCAAACAAAGCGTGTGGTTATCAGAATTTCATCACAAAAGTGCTGGCCGGGCGCGGTGGTTTTACACCTGCAATCCCAGCACTTCAGCAGTTCCAGGCAGGAGATCACTTGAGGTCTGGAGTTCAAGACCAGACTGGCCAATGTAGTGAGACCGCCCCTCCACCGCCCACCACCCCCGTCTCTATTTAGAAGTTTTTTTGGGGAAAAAAAAAAAAAAAAAGTGCATCGCAAAAGTTCCGGGTAAAATGCATTCATCGGCTGAACACTTTTTGAGCGCTTACTCTACACCAGGTTGTAGGAAAGCATGAAAAATAAGGGAAATTTATAATTGAATGACAGTAGGTTGACCTGGAGAAGCACACAGTCTGGTCCAGGGAGAAAAGACATTCAAATGAAATTTTCTGAAAGAGCTGAGTTGAATTTGAGTCTTCAAGGATGGGTAGCAGTTAGCTACGTAAAGGAAGCAAGTCCTAGTCTGAAGGTCAGAGCCATGGAAAAGCATGGCACCATTGTGCCAGCACCGTTTAGTGGGGCAGGGGTCAAAGGTGCACATGGGCAGACAAGGTTGAAAAAGCAGGAAGGGGCCAGCAAGACACGAAGTGGTTTGTGAACTCGACCAGGGTAAGGTTTATGTGTGTGGACTATAGAGGGGTGTTCATGCTGACTTTATTTTATAAAACCCTGTGTGGCAGTGTAACAATGGACGAGAGGCCTGAGTAGGTTAGGAATCAAGGCAAGGACGCCTGTTAGAAATAGTGAGTATTGATGCTTCAGAGTAAGGGAGAGCACATGGAAGGCTAGCTTTCAGAAATTTAGGAAATGGAGTAAGACTTGGTGACTGGATGTGAAGGTCGAGAGAAGATTCAATCCCAGAATTACCTTTGGCACCTGCAGTGATCGCAGGGCCATTCGTTTACCAACAGAAAAAACAGGAAGATGTCAGGGATAGGAGAGGTTGAATTTTTTTGGCGGGGGGGATGGAGTCTCACTCTGTCACCCAGGCTGGAGTACAGTGGTGCGATCTCAGCTTACTGAAATATCTGCCTCCCAGCTTCAAGTGATTCTCCTGCCTCAGCCTCCTGAGTAGCTGGGACTACAGGTGCCCGCTACCACACCTGGCCAATTTTTTGTATTTTTAGTAGAGACGGGGTTTCACCATGTTAGCTAGAACGGTCTTTATCTCTTGACCTTGTGATCTGCCTGAATTCAATGACTGATACAGTACATCAAATTGTCAGTGGACAATCCACAGGTTTTGTGTCAAGAGCAAGGTGTAGGGTAAAGATCCTGACATGGCAGTCACTGTTGCATAAGTGACCACTGGAGTTTGCATAGAATGTGAAACTGGTAAGACAAGTAGGTACAGGTGACATGAAAGATTAGAAAGCTGCGAAATAATGGAGTAGGCATGGAGATGGGAAGAAAATGACAAAGAAATGTCTCACGTGAGCCAAGGCAATAAAATGTTTTCATCAGCGTATGATGCACAGGGTGTATAAGATTAAGTAAGAAAACTGTACGCTGGCTTTGGCAACATGAAGGTATCAGTGCCTTCAGCCAGGCTGATTTTAACATACTTTGAGGCAATTTTCAACACCCCCCCAAAAAAATAAACTATAAATATGAGTAACATAGCAAAACAGGTCATTAAGCTAGTGCCAGATGATTAATCAATTATATCAGTACCTGATACAGAGTAGACTCTTGTTTACTGTTGATCTGCACCAAATAGAGTACCTCAATGCTACATAACTGGAAAATATGTTTTTAAAAAGGAGACAGGTGGGGCAGGTTAGGGGGCTGGTATATGACACTACAAAAATATACACTAGATAAGAAAAAACTGTAGAGTAGCAGTAGACAAATGCTCACTTTAATCACAATTCTAAATTAATTATTTCACATTAACATGTACATTTCAATAAACCAAAAAAACTGAGTTAAGTATTATATATTTTTTAAGTTAATATGATTTGAAAATTTTTTATTAAAAATTGATCAGAAGCTAGTTGAAATTCTCACCATGAATATAAAATATTCATTACAATTGTTTTTCAAAGTAAATTCAAATCTAAGCTTCCTGAAAAGCTGTATTATCTAATATCACAATAGGGATGACTAAGTGCTTGATAACTACTTTCTAAAGAACTTAAAAGTGACTACTTGAAGAAACAGCTTTCCCTTGTTCATATTTACAACAAAAAGGGTAACATTCTCTGCAGAGCTCTCATTTTATCATGAAATGTGGACAATCAGGAACAGGTGGATGCAGTGGCATCAAGAAAAAGAGCATTTCAAAATATTTCCACTTTTATTAAAGGTTTTGACAATGAAGATTTAATAAAATGTCTTTAAATTCTATTTGCTATAGAATAACTATCTACATAGGAGATGCATGCCATAAAACCACAACCATTTTAGTGTGTAAAATATTTCCAAATTTGTACTATAAAAAGATTTGGCTAAAATACAAAAACTTTTGCAATAAATCTGACAAGGTAGCTTAAGTAGCTTATAAGATTTCAGAAATGTCTTCTGAAAGTAAGAATGTTTCCTCTGCCAGATAAAACTGAACAGTTAAGGTGCTATAAACTAGCTAAAGCTAGAAAGGCACATCATGTAACTAGAAAAGAGCAGCATGTGATGTGGACTTCCTTCATGTAGAACCGATAGAAAAATAGAATATGCTCTTCACAAGGAAAGGCATGAGAAGACAGTTCTTATAAACAAAACTCTCACTGAAGTCTTGAAGAGCTTTACAGAGAACATAAACATAAAATAGCTAGAGATCATTTATATGACATGGTAATGGATTCCTTTATATTACAATACCTGCCTCAAATATAAACACCAAATCAAATATAAACACCCTTGTAAAGCTGTGATTCTCTCAACCAAACATTCCTCTGGTACCACACTCAGCTGCTAGTGGCATTCGGATGCAAAGGTTTAACTCGTGCTAATCTGGACAAGCCAAGACGGAGACTCTGATTTGGAGACTTCACAGACACTACTGCCAGTGGGCTGCTGCTATTTCTGCTACCTCCAGATGCTGCTGAAAGGAAACATATGATGTGATGCTGATGATGTCAGAAATCTCTTAACAAAGATTAATTTAACAAACAAGAAGCAAAAAAGAAAAAACGGTAGTTAAGCATTATTCTGCTTTCCAGAGTCTATCAAACAATAAACTAGATCGAAAGAACGAAATGTACTAAAGAGGAGAAATAATATAATATTGCCTATTTCCAAACATCCCAGAAGTCAAGGTAATCACACTTAAACTTCACCATGAAAGCTGAAAAAGGAAAGCTGGGAACAGATAACACCAGTTGTAAAGGCATAAAGAAATGCATACAATGATAATTTCTAAAGTCAAAGAAAAAGCAAATGCATTTTTAAGGTCCTTCAATTTTTACTAGTCTTTGAATAGTCTAGTTTTCAATTATTACATACCATTTAAACTGGCAAACATTGTTTTTATTTATTTATACTAGTTTCATTTATACTATTACCCTAATGTAGCAATTATTTCCATTTCAAAATTATCCATATTAATATTCACAGTTGATGGTGACTGTAGTTGCTCACCTACACAACAGTATTATAAATTTAAAATATATAATTATATATTTATATAACTATAACTATAATTATATATTTATATAACTATAAGTGTAACTTGGACTATACTGCTTCATCGTTTTCTAGTTTGAGAGGTATAAAATAATATTTTATTTTAATTTACATTTCTTTAATTACCAGTGAGACTGAAATTCTTCCTATTTTCTAGTCATATTAATGGTTCTTGGGGACACTGGTATATTTATGCCCCTGGCTGATTTTACTTTTGGGATCTTGGCAGTGTTCTCCAGTTGTATAAGATAGGTAGCAAACTGGCAATCTGTGGGCCAAATCTAGCTCTCAGATATATTGTTCGGTTCACATAGTGCTGAAGAAAAAAAAAAAGTCAACTTACAAAGATTAGCAGATTTCATATTAAAATCTGGATTTCTGGCTACTCTTGAAAACAAAAATCAGATCTAGAAATACCAGGCCCATAATTCTTTATAAGACAGAACTGAGTAGCAGCTGCTTCCTTCCAAAGGGTTTGTGCTCCTGAGTCCAACAAAATTCCTACTCACCCAAGTCTATTGCATGTGCCCAACTCACCCGTTACATCACTTGCCTGATCCCATCACATACTGACTTTATAAGCACTTTGTGCTTTATGATACTAACTCTTTATCCATCATTTTACTGTTTCCTTGTATCTTTTTTATTATGCTACTTTTAAATTTCTACAGTTACGTCATTTCTTTTACATTTCTTTCATTGGGGAAGCACTAATTATTCTTAGAAATATACGAAGTATTACTCTTTGAATGATATGACATCATTATTTCAGTAATTAATCTTCCCTCCTTTCCTTCTCCAAAGAGCTTTTAGGTCCTCATTAAAAATCTTAGAATCTGTAAACCAGAATGGACTTTAAAGATTATATTTGTTTCCAATATTTTATATGATGAAATTAAGACTCTGTTAGTTAAATAATCTTGCAGCCTCACAGTTCAGGCCTAAATCTGAATACTAGTCATCAGGGGAGTGACGACTGTGGATGAATCAAAAAAGGCCACTCAAAAGAAAAACAGGAGTAGAACTGGAAGGGCTTAGGAAAGGAGAGGGAACATATGAAGAAAGATATACCAGGCAGAGGAGGATAAAGAGAGGCCCTGAGAGAGTAAAACATGTAACATGTTTGAAAGACAAAAAGTGTTTCACTGAATAGAGGGTTTCACTGAATTAGAGGGTCCATGGATGAGAGAAAGTAAAGACAAGACTGGTTAGGAAGGCAGCAACAATTTGGGCCTAGATTAGGGTTTTAGTAATGTCAAGAAGGGTGAAGGTAAAAGAATTCTTGAAGGATCCATGAGGCTTGGCTGTGGAGCAAAAGAAAACAAAGAGAAGTGAAATTTGTAAAAGTCAGAGGTTGACTTTGCTAGGGCATTTGTTAAATGCTAGAATTGCCACATAGAGATCCCAAGGCTTCAGTCAGACTGTGGAGGTCAAGCAGGTCTTTAGCAAAAGATGTGCTGCCAGAAATACATATATCAGGAATCTCAAATGTTTATACCCTTTAACACTGTAATTATCCTACTAGAAATTTTATCCTAGGAAAAGAATCAGTAATGTGCTCAGAGATTTCTAAAATAAGACATTCGTGCTTATTGCAATCTTACTTATAGCATTAAAAAAATCATAAACCTGGATGTCTAATAATAAGAGAATGGTTAAATAAATGCAGCAACCAGAATTTGGTTTTGAAGAATATGTAATAATATAGGGAAATGCTCACACATGACATTTATAACTAGCAAAAAAATTTACCAGTGATAATTTTCCAAGCTACTGCCCTTGATGATAAATATACCATACCTGGTGGGACCCATTTAGGTCTCTTATTTTCAGCTGAAGGACTGCATATTTGTAATGGTTTCCTAGTGGCATCTGAAGAAAGAGAAACCTTTTTTGGCGAGGAATGAGATTCTGATTTGATAGCAGCTGGAGTAGAGTCTATCGAAGTCACTTATTTGAAAAATAAACGTAAAAAAGTTTGTCATTCAGGAAGAAAAAGTAAGTCTAGCATGTATGTGTAAAAATTATAAAGTTACATAATCATATAAAAATAAACTTACTAATCAATAAACATTTATTGAGAGCCTAAGAACAGCCATCTTTTATAAGCATTAATATGCCGGGTAGTGGGTGGGCATATCACACACATTACCTTTAACCTTTCACAACAACTCCAATACAGATATTACTGTCCCCACTATCAGAGAAGGAAACAGAGATGTTAAGCAATCTGACTGTAGTCTGACAACTGGTTAAGCGTCTAAGTTTAGAAATCAGATTTGCCTCCAAAGTCCATCCTTGTAACCAACCATTACACAATAGTGTCTCATCAGTATGTGTCAGTGAGACCATGTGTCAGGCTCCAGGGTTACAAACAGTATCATTCGTGGCTCCTGCTCCCAAGGACTTTATGGTCTAGTCACTAGACTCTAGTGGAAAGAATAGGAAAGTAAAGATGTGTAAATTGCAGTGTGGTAAGGGATATGACAGACTCTAGAGGTATGCCAAGTAGGAAAGGAAACTACAATCTGGGTGTATGTATTTTGAAGTTAGAAGGAGGTGAGTGAGGATGGTCTGAACCCAATCAAGATTGAAGAGTAAAGGTAAATCGAGGGAAGCTTTCCAGGCAGAGGGAGTACAGCGTGCAAAGATGGAGGATCACCAAGTTCTAGGGTCAGTAGTACTGACTGGTTCAGTATATGGCTGGAGCAGAAATCTCAAGGGTAGGAAAGGTGAGAGATAGATACAGGGTATAGATCACTTATGAAGAGCTTTACAAACCATGTTAAGGAGTCTAGCTAGTCACAATCATGCATACATTTTTTTCAGGAGTGATTTGCATTTTAAAAACATCTTTCTGGTGGTAGTGTAGGAGAAGTAGGTCACTTAGAAGACTATTATGGCAATCAGGTAAGAGGAAATGGGGGCCTACTAAGGTGGAGAATAGAAGGAAAACAGCACACAGCTATGTTTTAGCAAAAATAGGTGGGAGGCAGCAATGGAGACAAAGAAATAATCCATGACTTGCAAGTTCCTGTCATGGGCACAGGCATGACATGGGCATGACATGCTTGATGGTGCCACTTATCTAGAGAATGAACACAAGACTGGAAGTATGTCTTTCCTTCCTTCCTCCCTCCCTTCCTCCCTCCCTCCCCTCCCTCCCTCCCTTTATTTCTTTCTTTCTTTTCTCTCTCTCTCTCTTCTTTCTTTCATGGTGGGGAGGGAGGAGGAAAGGTGGCATATAAGTTCACTTTAAGATAGTGCTTGTTTTGAGATACTTAGGGGTATTTAAATGCATATGAATATGAACATTCTCACCATATATTCTTCCTAATGTTAACATCTGCATCCTCTAGATCAGCACTGTCGATGGAACTTTCTGTGATTATAGAGATGTTCTGTGTTTTGTGCCGTACCATATGGTAGCCATTAGCTATACAGAGTTACTGTGCACTTGAAATGTGGCTTGCAAAATGAAGGAACTGATTTTTAAATTTTACTTAATTTTAATTAACTTAAATGTAATATAGCCACACATGGCTAGAGGTTACCATATTGGACAGCACATTTCTCAACATTTTTTCTATCAAGGGAAAATTATAACAAGTGCTAGATACAATTCTCAAAGTTTACCCAATACATTACTAAATATATCAATTTTTCCTAATTCCCAATCCTATCACTTAATGGTTAAATTTTATTTCTAATATTGTATATTAATCTCAGTTGTGAAGCAACTTGCTCCAAGGGATACAGAAAAGATTTTAAATGGCTAATTCCAATTTGGGAACTGAAATTTTATTTTTAGTTATCAGTGTGTCTTGGTGAAGAAGCATAAACAAACATCTAAAGAAAATACAAAATATATTCATGGTGTTAATAACTTTTTCATATTATAGCTTGTAGTAGGCAGAATACTGGCTCCTCAGATGTCTACATCCTCATCACCAGAACATGTGAATATATTACCTTACATGGCAAAGGGACTTTGCAGATGTAATTAAGAATCTTAGAGGGGGAAAATTATACTGAATTATTTGGAGGGGTCCAATGTAATCACTGGGGCCCTTAGAAGTAAATGTGAGGAGGAAAGTCAGAGTCAAGCAACATGATGTGAGAAAGTCCTTGCCATTGCTCTGTGAAGGTGGAAGGGGCCACAAGCCAAGAAATGCAGGCACTCCCCAAGGAGCTAGAAGGCAAGAATGTGGATTGTCTCCTAGAGCACAGTCATACTGACTGCTTGATTTTAGCCCAGTGAGAACCACTTTCGACGTCTGATACTCAGAACTGTAAAATAACAAATATGTGTTGTTTTAAGACACTACATTTGTGGTAATTTGTTATATAACAGTAACAGGAAACTAATATACCGTTTTATCTCTAAAAGCCCTTGTATTTAATATCTAATTTCTGGAACCCAGATGAAGTAATCAATTAAAAAAAAATACTCTAATTAAAACCTCATTAATTCAGAATACAGGACAGAGAAGAATATAACTCAATCAGTACTTAATTCTCATCTAATTATTAGTAAGTACTCAGCAACATGCTCTTTAAGGTGACAGCAGCTCTTATAAATAAATGGAAAGACTAAATAATGGAACTTTTAATATCAATAGCATATGTATTAAATAAACTAATACATAAAAATGATTATCAAGAAAAACAAATTCAGTTAATGACAGATATATTTTGCAATAACCTATCATATACTATGAACTCAAAAATACCCTAACTTCTTTTACACAAGAAACAGGTATCCAATGTTTGAGTCATCATATGTTTTAAACGTTTTATCACAAAAATAGTTTCTAATAGAATTTGTTTTGGAGAAATTAAAAAAAGAAAGGGGCCCTAAACATGGCAAAAGAGCTCTCAAATCAGACTAAGTAAGCACAAAAGCAAAAAATTAGAATCATGCAAACTTCCCTGTTTTACCTGGAGAAAATGTGGTCCAAGATACAGCTTAGACACTGAATGGACAAACATGGGTTCAAATTCTAGCCCCTCACCTATTAGATGTAAGATTTCCAACAAATTATTTAACCTCTCTGAGACTCAGTCTTTCACTGTAGAACGCAGGTGACAACAGAGAGCAGCCATGAGTACCAAAGCGAGGTCATGTAATAAGTGCTAGTCAAGGTAGTGGACTCAGCATTCTTGTCGGCTTTTCATCCTTCTCCACCCCTACCTTCCTTTTACATATTTTAACAAGAAATGAACATTAGGAAAATGTTAAAGAGAACAAAGGCAAAGATAAGAAAAATACAGCAAATAAACCGCATACATTGCCTTTATAAAATTAAGTGTTTTGGACCAAGCTTACCCAAAGCATTACATTTGGATTTAGATTTCTTCTCTTTCTTTTCTACTGGGGGTTTTACCTTCACTTCTTTCTTTTTAATTTCTTTAACTTTACTTTTTCTCATAGAGAAGTCTTCATCATTATCCTCACTCTCACCAAAATCAGAATCATCCTCAGAATCTCCACCTAAAACAGAAAATTACATACTTCATCTTTGCTCTAAAAAGTCAGGACTCTGTTGCCTTAACTTTATCCACAGCTTTGGCAGCAGATTCTTATGCACCTTTGTGCTGCACTGTTTCCAGCTGCAGAACACTGCAGCTGACATTGTGGGTGCCTTGGGTTTGAATCCTCAGACAGGTCACTAACTTCACTGAGCCTCAGTTTCCTCACCTAGAAAATGGGGATAACCATAAACCTCCATCAAAGGGTTGTTGTGTGGATTAAATTAGTTAATATATACAAAGCGTTTAGAATAACATCTGGCATATACCAAGCAAAATATAATTGTTTGCTATTACCATTATCATTATAAATTTCCCATCAGTAATCTTTACTTCAGATTTTACCACTCTAACTTAGTAACTTTTGAAAAGAATGGTAGGGTGTGACAATAGCTAATCTTTCAAAACAATGCATTTATGGTAAGAGTGAGCCTTCCCTTAATCACATAAACTTCAACATTCTGGAATAGACCAATTGAGAATTGAGATAACCATACGCAACGATCTTAACAGATAATCCTAGAGCTGACTTCATTTGGGACAAATTTTTATTTCTCAAAAAGGCTTTTCTGCCCTTCATGGGAAAAAATAAGCCAGTGATCTAATTTTAAAAGTGCTACAGCTGCTCTGGAAAAAAGCATGTCCTAATCTGATAGTTAAGCAATTATCCTTCTATTTTTTGAGGAGGTTAGGATCAGAAAACCATGCCTTGTAAATAAACTCTGAAAACTAAGTGTAAATAGGGTTAGTCCTATATTCATATAAAACTTCCTTACATTTTTAATAGTATGAACATGCTTATTGCAGAAAATGCTTGAAGCAAAAAATGTACAAAATGAATAATAAACAGTACATGCTTATTGTAGAAAATGTAGACCATACAAAAATTTATTAAAGAAAATCTACTCTGTCATCTCGCCACTCAGGGATAGCCGCTATTATCCCCAATTACTAATATCAACCTATCTATATGAAATAATCTCTGTGAAATAAAAAGCATCTAAAATTTTCAAACCTATACCACAGTAGACAGTAATAAACCACCACCCAGATTCAACAATTATCAACATTTTGCTCCATTTGTTTCATCCATCTCTCTTTTCTTCTTCTCTTCTCTTCCCTTTTTGTAGTTTATTAAAAATAAATCCAAGGTATCACGTCATTACATTCCTACATACTTCAGAATGTATCTCTTAAAAAATGAGGATTTTCTTACATAACAATTCCATTGCCACATCTAGCAATACTAACACTAGTTTCTTGGTATCATCTTCTATTCAGTCTGTATTAATCTTTTTTAATATAGAGCAGTATCTTTTCCCTGTCTTCCCTTGTGTCTGACTTGCTGAAGCAGTTGGGTCAATTGTCCTGCAGAATCTCCTAAGTTCTGGATGTGTCTGTTTCCTTGCTCATGGTATCATTTAACTTATTCCTGCTTTTTCTTTTTTTTTTTTTGAGATGGAGTCATACTCTGTCACCCAGGCCAGAGTGCAGTGGCGTAATCTTGGCTCACTGCAACCTCTGCCTCCCAGGTTCAAGCAATTCTCCTGCCTCAGCTTCCTGAGTAGCTGGGATTACAGGCATGTACCACCATGCCCAGATAATTTTTGTATTTTAGTAGAGATCGGTTTTCACCATGTTGGTCAGGCTAGTCTCGAACTCCTGACCTCCAATGATCCACCCAACTCATCCTCCTAAGGTGCTGGGATTATGGGCATGAGCCACCGTGCCCAGCCATATTCTTGCATTTTATGTGAGCTGGAATTCCGCTTTCAAGGCTTGACTGGATTCAGGCTCAACTTTTTTTTTTTTTTTTTTTGGCAAGAATATACTTCATAGGTGATGCTCTGTACTTCATATTACATCATATCAGAAATGATAAAATGCGTGGCTGTCCCTGATTTAGGTGGTTCAGTTGATGCCAGCCTGAATTTGCAATTGTAAAGATCAACCTTCCACTGATGACCTTTACCTAAATCAACAATGTCATTTATGGGCTGGGCACAGTGGTTCACATCTGTAATCCCAACACTTTGGTAGGCCAAAGCAGGTGGATCACTGGAGGTCAGGAGTTCAAGACCAGCCTGACCAACATGGTGAAACCTGATCTCTACTAAAAATACAAAAATTAGCTGGGGTGTGGTGGCACATGCCTGTAGTCCCAGCTCGGACGCTGAAGCAAGAGAACTGCTTGAACCCAAGAGGTGGAGGCTGCAGTCAGCCGAGATCGTGCCACTGCACTCCAGCCTGGACAACAGAGCAAGACTCTATCTCAAAAAACAAAACAAAACAAAAACAAAAACCAATGTCATTATGATCTTCAAATTGCAATTTCCTTATTCTATCATTGTTCCGACACAAAAATTTAAAAATAATCAACTCACATACTCACATAATGGTTACTGTGCTATATAGAATTAGCCCAAAATAGACCAGCAGATCATATGAAGCCTGTTATAAATGTAGCCTGCAAATTCAAGGAATCCCAAGAGCCTTCAAAGAGGTTCAAAGAGGGTAAGTAGTGGAGGAAGTTTCTCCTAACTTTCAGAATAGATGATCTAGAACAAAACTTTCTATGTATCCCACTGTTCTGATATTCCATGTGTTCAGTAACTTAGAAGTCTTAGGGATTCTTTTCTTGGCCCTAGAGGATAAACAGTAGAAGCTGGCTACATTTCTGTTTAACAAGCTTGTTCAGAAATGGGGTCCAACTAATCTTCGTTAGTCAACTGAGAAAGCAATTTAAATAAAATTAGAGATGGGGAGTTGGAGTTCCCAAAATTCTAAGTCATTAGCATCCCATAGAGGAAAATCTGGAAGGCCCAAACACTTCAGTTATGGATTTTGGGAATCATTAGAGAAAAGACTTATCTTCTCTGCAATTTTCTCTTTTCTTTCATTAATGAAGGTCACACATGGTCCTTTCTATTCTCATCCAGGGCAAGCGAATGCAGGGGGAAAACTAAAATGTCACTTTGGGGCTGTTTCCACTTCTTGGCTATTATGAACAATACTGCTATGAACATGGGTATGCAAATATCTCTCTGAGATCCTGCTTTCAATTACTTTGGATATATGAATATCCCTTATCTCTGAAGTGCTTGGGACCAGACATGTTTCAGAGTTCAGACTTCTTTTGGATTTTGGAACATTTGCATTATATCCAGTTGGGCATTCTAACTCCAGAAATCCAAAATGCTCAAATGAATATTTCCTTGAGCATCATGTTGGTGCTCAAAAAGTGTCTTTACATTTTCCTGTCTCTCAGGTCCTCCCGAAGTAAAATAAATGCAAAACAGTCTTTCTTTATGCATTTCCTCTGTTCCACAAGGAAAGGAGCTGTTTGTTTTGTTCACTATTGTATCCCTAGAATCTAGAATATAGTGCACATAAAAAACACTCAAATATTATTTGAATAGGTGACGAGGAACAAATCTGTTATTGTTCGTTGATAGTCTATCAAAATCTAAAATAAGGTATCTGATTTGGCCTAAATTTATGAATTTATTAATTTGAATTTTTAATTACTGTTATAATTCTCTGTCAAGGTCACTACACTTTCCATTTGCCCAATTTCTAAATGAGTCTAAAAACCATAATAAAATATAGCTTTCATATCACTTCTGCCTCAGAATAATTCATGAATTTCTACTACCTACAGATAAAAAAGTCTAGACTTCTTAGAGTAGTTCTGAGACTCTCCGTGATTAGTACCAGCCTCCCTCTCGAGCTTCTTCCATGTTCGTCCCAGCAAGCCTCACTCAACTCCTGTATGAGCATTTGTCTATTCCATGGGTAATGCCTTTCTATCAGTCAGAAATGCTACTTTACACCTTTAGTTTGTTGAAATGCTACTCACTTTTCAAGGCATAGCTTAAAGGTTAACTGCTAGAAAAACCTTTTCTCCCAAATGTTATCACTGAATTTAACTGTTCTGTGTGTCCCTGAAGTTTGCACACCCCAAAGGTTTAACACAATGCTTTGCATAATATGGCTTCCAAGAACTTTTTTGACTGAATTCCCATAGAATTAATTTGAAGCAGGATAAAACCTACCAGATGCAAAGTCTGGTTCAGTGTCATTAGCACTATCACCATCACTGCCTTCCAGAAGAATCTTCCTCTGCTGTACTGCAGCTTTAGATGCTGCTTTTCTTTTCCCTTGAACACCACCACCATCATCTTCCACAGTAATCTTATCCAAATCTTCAGGAGAGGCATAAAAATCAATGGAAAACTTTCTGTGACAGCTGATATTTCAAGAACTGCAGAGCAAACTCTATTACAGCTATTGTTTTTATTCACCTAGGTTCACCCCTCCCCTGCTTCTAGTAATAAGACTATTTACTAGCCCAATCTAGGTCAACCATTCTACATCAGTGCCCTGGGAACAAACTTTAGTTTTAGGGATAAATCCAAGACCCAAACAGAGATAATCTTTCCCCCAAAATTTTCAAACTAGCACTAGGAAGATGCAGCCCCTTTCTTCAAAGATCACTTGTGCCAACTAGAAGCCATGGGTAGTTATGACCCTTCAGGGAAGAATGTGTGTCTGCAGTATGAGAGAATAGAATAAAGCACAAAGAAATAAAGGCCATGACATCAAGAGAGGCTTGACAAATTTCAAGAACTTGCTTCTAGCCACAATTTCATCAATTTAAACAAAAGTCAGAAAAACAGCATTGTTGATAAAAAAAAATTATTATTAATATAATAACTTACCTAAATAATCACTGGCTACACTGCAATTAGAGATATGAGGAGACTTATTCATTGCTTCTGCTTTACTATTGACATGTTTTTCAACACCTAAATATAAGGAATAAGAAAGAAAATTCAGGTATATCTCAATCAAATAATGTCTAGAAATAGAAAAATTAGTACTAAAATGTAATAGCATTTCAATATAGATAAATGATCCCAAACTCGAACTAGCACAGTAATTTTATTTGGAGAGGTTAACATAATAGGTCATAAGTCTAGGCTCTGAAATCTAACATACTTAGGTTTAAATTCAGGCTCTACCATGTAAACTGGCTATATGACCATGGGCAAGTTGCTTATCCTAAAACTTCATTTCCTCATCTATAACATGCAGATAAAAATAGTGTCTCACATAGTGATATTACAGAAGACTAAATGTGGATCTCACATGGAAATTGCTTATTATTGTGTCTAATGCACAGGAAATGGTCATTTGATATTAACTATCAATTCTGTGTAGGCAAATCCATGCTTTTACTAACATAAGAACTCACCAATCATTATAATAACCTTAAAAAATCCAAAGCATTTTAAGAGGACTTTAAGACATAATAATTGGTAATATTAAATTCTAATGCTACAAAGTGGATTCTTTAATAAGAAGTGGTATAATATTAATACTTCTAAGGAACTCCCCTTATATGTTCTATAATGTCTTAAAAGAGAGAGATGAATTTCAGTACCTCAATTTTAAATGTAATTCATGATTACATTTTGATGTAATTCTCTTTTGATGTTTCTTTGATTCTTGGTTACTAAAAGTCTTCCTAATCAAACTTTCATTTCTTTTTAAAGAGGAGACAGCCAGGCAAGGTGGCTCTCGCCTGTAATTCCAGCACTTTGGGAGGCTGAGGCAAGAAGAGTGCTTGAGGCTGTGAGTTTGAGGTCAGCATGAGTAACGTATTGAGACTCCTCGCTACGAAATAAGAAATAGCCAGGCATGGTGGCACATGTCTGTAGTCCCAGCTACTTAGGAGGCTGAGGCAGGAGGATTGCTTGAGCCCAGGAGGTCAAGGTTGTACTAAGCCATGATCATGCCACTGTATTATTGTCTGGGTGACAGAGCGAGACCCTGTCTCAAATAAGTAAATAAATAAGGAGGCAGTACTGATTTGGAAAACAAAGAAAAAAAGGCACACATATACCCCTAAATAAGATAATAAGCTAAAATATCCCCCAACATAAAAACTTGAAACCAAAAAGCATTTAAGCAGTTTGAGTATCTTTTTCAGAAATAATGATTTCTGCCTCTCTGGAGTATTAATATATCATCTGCTACATAGTTGCCAAAAAAATCAAAGGAGAAAACCAACAGAGAAATCCAGAAGTCATTCTCTTAAGTCTACTGAGCTTGCTAATCAAATCAATAACTATGACCTTTGTAAGTAATAAAAATTACCATGATTAGGGCATGTTCAACTGATCTGGAAAAACAGGAGATGGATTGTTAGGACTGTAAAGATCAATTCATTTGATGGAGAAGTTAAACGTTCACTGTATACTAATACACTATTTGAACATTCAGGCTCATAGTCCATGTCCTCAAGCTTACTCTGGGTGTTAAGCAGAGATATATGTCTGTTTGTATGAGATTTAGGCAGATGAATTAAGAACTGAATCCAGGTGTACCCTCTGCAAATGGGTCTATTTACAGTGCAAAGTAGTTGCATTTTACTCTTTCTTCTGTGAAGGCCCACCCAAAGAAACAGTTACAAAATCATTAAGAAGGTTTTAAAGAGAAATATACAGAAAATAAAGTTACTTTTATCTTGAGACTTCTGCACATTAGTGGTGACTGTTGGAGATTCCTTCACTGATGAAGCTAGTGCAAAAGCTCTCTGGTAGAGCTTGTCATCTAAAGCCATCCTAAAATAGATACACAATTAATAATGAGTTTTTCAAAATATCATTCTCAACTAAAGAGCAAAGTTTGAGATTTTCCTAAATTACTATTTAAGAATTGCTAACTTCACAAAAATGTTTTTAAACAATCATCATCACTAATAGACCTTTGATGATAAGACTCTAAAATGTCACAGTGTCATGTTATATACAGAACAAGAGGTCTGAAATAGGAGGAGCATGTGCCTCTTTGCAGTGACAGTTCCCTTTCATTGTAATGTGTCACCTTACTACCAGGTCTGTCCAGGTGGGAAGCACCTACTGAACCCAAAACAGACTTGGTTGAAACATCACTTCCACTTAGAACTCTTCCTTGACCTCATCCACTTCCCTTTAGCAGATATTATGTCTCTTATGTTAAAATTATTATCATTTTTTAACATCTGTTCCTCCCAACCCAGACTTTAACAAATATTTTACCAAGCACTTACTTTATACAAGGCACTACACTAGCGGGAATACTAAAACTACCTTCAAGAAGTCTGCAATTTAAGGAGGAGGGTGGGGAAATAAGACATGCTAATAATTATCCTATAAAAGGCAGATTATAGTAAGTCCTATTCAAATTGGTCAAAAGTGCTATGGAGTATAAAAGGAAAAAAACATCAAAGAAAGTAAGGAAATAAGGAAATAAGGAAAAGTTACATAAAGGAGGAAGCACTGAGATGTACCTTAAAGAATTAATTGTTTTAGAATAACAGTTTTCTTGAGATATAATTCACATATCATAAAGTTTACCTTTTAAAGTGTATAATTCAGCAGTTTTTTAGTATATTCACAGAGTTGTAAAACTACCATCACTATCTAATTTCAGAACATCATTATTACCCCAAAAAGAAACCTCATACCCATGAGCATTCACTTCCTGTTTACCCCTCTCCCAGCTCCTAGCAACCGTTAATCTACTTTCTGTTTCTATGGATTTGCCTATTCCATGCAAATGAAATCATAGAATATGTGGCCTGTACATCTGGCTTCTTTCACTCAGAATCATGTTTTCAGGGTTCATCCACATTGCAGTATATATCAGTTATTGGCAGTCATTTCTTTCTATGGCTGAATAATATTCTATTTTGTAAATACCACATTTTACTTATCCATTCATTAGCAGATAGACATTTGGATCGACTCCATTTTTTTTTAGCTATTATGAATAATGTTGTTCTGAACATTCATGTACAGGTTTTTGTGTAGGCATATGTTTTCATTTCTCTTGGATACATACCTAGGCAGGGTCATATAATAACTCTATGTTTAATATTTTGAGGAACTGCTAAGCCATCTTCCAATTTAGCTATACCATTTTACATTCCCACCAACAATATATGAGGGTTCAAATTTCTCCATATTCTTATCTTTTTTATTAAGTCATCTAGTGGGTAGGAAGTATTATCTCTTTCTGATTTTGATTTGCATTTCCCTCACAGCTACTGATGTTGAGCATCTTTTCATGTGTTTATTGCTTATTTGTGTATCTTCTCTGGACAAAGTCTATTCAAATCTTTTGCACATTTTAAATTGTGTTGTTAGTCTTTTTACTGTTGAGTTTTAAGAGTTCTGTATATACTCTGGATATAGTTCCTTATCAGTTACCTGATTTATAAATATTTTCTGCCGTGTGTGGGTTCCTTTTTCAATGTATTTAAAATGTAATACAAGAAACTCAAAAACAAAAACCAAAAAGAGTGTGACATGAGGTTAAGTTTCTCCATGCTAACTAACTTTTCATAGAGAAACTTGTAGCGGTAAAACATTATCTACGCCATGTTCCATTTGTTAGTATTCCTCTTCCGTCCATCTCTTCTCCATACTGCAGGTTTTGGGTCTCTAAGGACGTCCTTCATTCCTTTCTTCCTCTTGGTACTATCTAATGAAATTCCATGATTAGTCCAGAAACTACGGGAACTTATGACTGCTGGACAAATCTTAGAACATAGGGAGAAGACATCTTTTTCTGCAAAAAAATACATGATTTTATATTCTAGAAGCTGTCCTCGCAAATGTCATTTTTAAGAAGGTAGTCTTGTATGATTTGAGGACTTCAGAGACAAGTGCTGGGTCCTGTCAAAACCAATCATAACTTCTAAATTCCACAATCATTATTGTCTTAATATTTAAATGGCATTTCCTTATATGTTTGTGAATTTCTTTTTTAAGTCAGAAAGCCAGAAAAAAATTAATAGTACATCCTGTTTTCTGATATGCACCTAGTAAAATAAGACCTATGACTGTTCAAGTTCTAATTTAAATCAAGAGTTTGAATCTGGGTCTCTTTAAAATTAACACATTTAATATCATTTATTTACTGTATGTCTTACCTCTCACCTTTTTTTAGGGGTTTTCTCTTGTACTGGGATTTCTTCTTTCTGAAGATTGTTCAAGTTAGGTTTTGGTTTATCTTGTTTTAACTCCTTAGGTGATGTTTTGGATTTCTTGTTTAAAGGTACAGTTGCAGACACAAAATCATCTATTCATGTGTGAATTAAAATCAAAAGAAAAAGATTATTTTCTTAGTAAATGAAATTAATTACACTGTGTGTTCAAGTTTTTATAGGCTAGGCAAATTGTTTAACTTCCACAATTTAAAAATCATTGTTAGTATTTTGTTTATCTTTATTCTTACTCATCTATTTTGACTTTTCTTTGTTTTGGTGGCCTTTATATTTAAAAATATCAGTCTATCAAAAACCAATTCACTAAAAACTGCAAAAGCAATTAAGACAGCATATAAATGTCAAAGAAAAAATGATTAAAAACCTGTAAAGCCATTAGAAAAATTGTAGAACTTAATCACATTGAAAAATGGAAATAACTTATTTTTTATGGGAACTTCACAATGTAACCAAATATCTTCTTTCAAAGACCATTACCTGGGCCAGGCACCGTGGCTCACGCTTGTAATCCCAGCACTTTGGGAGGCCGAGGTGGGTGGATCACTTGAGGTCAAGAGTTCAAGACCAGCCTGGCCAACATGGTGAAACCCTGTCTCTACTAAAAAATACAAAAATTAGCCATGCGTGGTGGCAGATGCCTGTAATCCCAGCTACTCAGGAGGCTTAGGCGGGGGAATCACTTGTACCCAGGAGGTGGAGGTTGCATTGAGCCGAGATTGCACCATTGCTCTCCAGCCTGGGCAACAAGAGTGAGACTGTCTCAAAAAAAGAAAAAAAGAAAATGTCCATTACCTATTTCTAGTATATTAACCATGCTAGAGAAAATAAGAAGGAATATGGGGGAAGAGAAAATAGCTTCTATTTGAGGATTTTTGCAATAGTAGTATTTCGTATTTCCATTACCGTAACGATCTTCCTATGACCCTACCACAGTAACTTCTTATTTTCTGGCAAAAGAATGTTCTTTTCTAGTCCATTACTGTTTCTCACAGGTTTTTCTCTCCTACCAATCCTCAGAACTGTTGCAGTTCTTCTCTTGACTGTCAACAAAAAACTGCTGTGGCTTTTCAACATATACACAACACATGTATGCATACCTTCAGGGTCTATGTAGTCTTAATCACATGCTTAGCAAGCATTAATACTTGTTGTCTCTTGTATGCTTCCCCATAAATAGGATAATTTATGACTCCCTCCACCTGCTGCCACCCCCACCTACTACACACCTGGCAGTTTATAAGTATCTGGTGACACACTGATGACAGTAAAAAAAAAAAAGCTAGAGGTTGTATTCTATACCTTTTATCCAAGTGGCAGATACAGTTAAGGCTATGCTCTAGGCAAAAACAGACTGCTTCAAACCAAAGACTTACTAAACATCTGACTTAAAGAAAACTCTACTGGTCTAAGAAAGAAATATTAAATCCATTTCAACGTATAACATAATCTAATGCAATGTTCCTCAACTTTCCAATCATAGCAGAGTCAAGTAAACATATGACTAATGCTTAAAAGGCATAAGCCTAACCTTTCTTCAAGGTCTTGTTTTATGTTATAATTAAGAGATTCTTCGGGGATGAGACAGGAGACAAACCTCAATGTGGTAACTACAGACCTAGAGTAGTTTAGATCTAAAGAGATTTTTCACCTGGCCCTGTTCATTTATCACTTAGCAACATAATTTTTATCAGTGTAATTATCAGCATAATGATCCAAAATGCTTAGAAAACTATCTTTCCAGACCTACATCATATGCAATTGGGCAGGTCAGTCAGTATTTGAGCTATCTATGTCATATAAATTCTGAGGAAATTAGTTTCCAAATCTTTGAAACAAAAATAAGAAGCTTTACTTACCATCACTGTCAGAGTTGTCAAACTGTGAGTAATTGACTGGTTTCTTATGTCTATGACCAAAACAGAATTTTCTCATTAACACAAATGTTAATTTCTCACCTCTATTACCTAAGGCTATTAACAGTCTTGAATAAATGAAAATGTGTTTGGGTTCTCGTAAGAACATTTAAATCTAAAACATGATTTGTATTTTACTACAGGGATTTATCATTAGCTAAAATAGTTACAACTATACCTGATATATCTGGGTATTGTTGGCTTTTCGATTATATGATAAAGGAAAAAAATTCAGATAACTTATTAAGAATAATCCATATAATTAACACTTATAATTTCTATACTGTTTAATTGCTATTGGGCATTTCTAAGTTCCCGTTGTTTGTGTTCTTCTGTTTTGTGTGTACATTCTATCTTCCTTACTAGATTACAAATTTCTTGACACTAAAAGCTACTTTCTTTTTTTATCAATCTCTCCACAATACCAAAAAATGTTTTTATGCAATGGACACTTAAAAATGGTGAGTGACTTTGTTCCTCCCACCTAAGATGAATCTTTATACAGGCTTTGTATTCCTTACCTGAAATGCAAATGCTTGGAACCAGAAATGTTTTGAATTTTGGATTTTTTCAGAGTTTGGAATATTTGCATTATATACTTACCAGATGAACATCCCAAATCTGAAAATCTAAAATCTGAAATGCTCCAATGAATATTTCCTTTGAGTGTCACGTAGGTACTCTAAAAGCTTCAAATTTTTGAGCATTTCAAATTTGGGATATTCAACCTGTACTACTTTGGAGGACATCAGAAGAAAATGTTATTCAAAGAGAAAAATAATTTTCTTCCTCCCTCCTCTAGGCACTAGGCACATAAAATGGTTTTCTAGTTTTTATTTCTATCTTTTGCCAAATGTCCAAATGTGAATAACCTAATTTGTCAGCTGGTTGTTCTTTCAAGTAAAAACAATGTTTTATGAGAAAGATAAGCTCAGCTCACAACTGAAACAATCTCACAAGTTCTTTTCCTTGAGATAATTATCATGCATCAGTATGTAGAAGTGCTTATGTGTACTTCCCATTTCCTCACACAAAATAATAAAAAGTACACTCACATTACTCTCTTCTTCAAGTTAAAGAATTTAGAGCTGAATAAGATATGAAAACCCCTTTAGAAATTCTGAACTTGAATAATAGTAAAATAAAATCAATAGCCTATTTTTAAAAAGCATACTCAGGGGTTGAGCTATAATGAATATAATAATTTTCACTACTTCATCAAGCATATTCTTAACTGAAATTTTTTTTTTTTTTTTTTTTTTACTCTTGAGAGTGTGGTAGTAAACAATGCAAAGACTAGTAGTACAATTTGGTGTCACTGCCTTAATTGTTCTGAGGTGCCAGCAGTTTTATCATCACTGCAGCGCAAATGACAAAAGTGATGAAAAAGGCAAATCATGTCTTAGTATTGTTATAAAGAATTTTGATCTCATAGACCTCTAGAAAAGTTTCCAGGGACTCCCAGAAGTCTGCAGAACATACTTTAACAACTGCTGTTCCATACAATGGGATTATGACTTCACTGCCTGATTGCTTAAAGCCCATTTCAAATTCAACATGTTCAAAACAGAAATCTTGATCCCTCACACCTTCTGACCCATTCATTCCTTTTCCTAGTCTTCTGTATCTTAATTAATACAAAGATCATCCATTCGGTACCTCAGATCAAAACTATTGTGGAGTCATCTCTGATTCTTTTCCCTTACCTATACATCTACTTCATCAGCAAGTTCTGTCTGCAGTGCCTCCAAAACACATCTCAAATTCATCTGTTCCATTCCATGTCCACTGATAATACCCTATCCCAAACTGCCCTCTAATGATATATAGCCTGATTTTCCTGCTCCCATTCTGGTCACCCCATCATCCATCATTTATTCTCCAAAAGCAGCCAGTGACCTTTATAAAAGCAAACTTAGATTTCTCTCCCCTACTTAAAACCCTCCACTGACTTCCCATTGACTTAAAACAAAACCTAAACTCCTTTCTAAGACTTACAAGACCCTATCTGTTCTGGCATCTATTTCTCTGACCCAATCACCTACGATTCTCTCCACTGCTTGTTAATCCTACAGCTTTAAACTGTCCCTAAAACATAGTCAAGTATGGGGCTTTGGCTCCTCTTCCCTCTACCCTGATAATACTCAGTGCATGTATTATCGCCTCAGAGAGGCACAAAATAACTACTATATTTAAAGTAGTGCTTTGCTCCTTTGCACTCTATCATATTTCGATGCTTATTTTCGGCCCCTAACCTCACCTCCCACTAGAATGTAACCTCCAGCACCTCGTACATTATAGAAATGAATATGTTCAATAACTTTACTAAGAATGGCTAATCGTAGGCTTCCATGGCACTTAGCTGTAAATAGAGGAATCGTTTCTAATACTGTAATGGAAAGCACAGACGATCTGCAGTGTGATGAGTTAGGTTTGAGTATTGCCCTGCCACTTACTGGGCTGTACGACTCACGTAACTTACCCTCTATACGTAGAAATGTTAAATCAATAAAACAGGAATGTCTACTCTTTCTATATCAAATAACTACAGTGATGAACAATAAAATAACACAAAATTGGGCCCTCGGTGAAATGTAAAGCGCTGTTCAAACGCTAACTTTACAAGGTCTTGATAAAAGAAACGGCAACGGCTGTGAAGAGAGGCAAAGATAAGGAAAAAGCTACGATGCTAGGATACCTCTGAGCAACAGGTATCACTGGAGACCGAATTCTCGATAACCGTCCATCCTACCCCCACCACCGCTGCGATTCGGTCTTGGTCGATCCTTTCCCCTTAGTCTCATGTATTGCCCCTAAGTTTCCTTCCCACCCCCGCCGAATGTCAGGAACTACCCACCTTACAGGCCGCACCATGATCCCTTTCGAGACTTGATATTTACAGTTCTCAAATTCTTGTTGGTTGCAGTGGCGGTTTCAATTCCCGCCCAAAACCAGACATCGGCGCCCTCCGCCCCCTGCTACCCGTCGTCCATTCACCACCAGCCATGCTTAAGGCTGCGCAAGCGCAGTTGGGAAAGCGAATTTGCTCCCGCCCTTCCCAAGGCACCACTTTTCCGTATCCGGTCCACCAGAGCCGAGTTTGTGCTTTGTCTCTGCACTTTCGTCACAACAGCAGGTTTGCGCTGTCTCTGAAATACAGAATAACAGTAGAAACACACCTTCTTGCACTTTTAAAATGGTTAAATTGAAGCAGGTTGGAAAAAGGGGCACTTGAACTGAGAAATTTTCTACAAGATGCCAGGACCTAGAAAAGTATGTGGCGAATCTGCGGTGACGGATCCGCGGGCTGTAAAAATAAGTCGGTAAACCAGCTGGTTTCCTGGTGCTGGACGATTTGACAGCTCGAGTGAACGGACGACTCAGGACTTCGGAACTAGGCGAGGTGAGCCCAGAACCAAGAGTAAGGAAGCCCTTTCAGACTGACACCCGTTACAGAGGGGTTAGTCCCCTCACCCGGCTGAAGTTTCTTAGCTCGACTGTCTGCCTTCCTTTTCCCTGACTAATGTGAGCCTCACAGCCTCTGCTCTGTTGGCTGTGTGTGTTCGGTCCAGCCCTCCTCTCAGCCCATTTTCTTATGGGAAACCTTCCTAGATTTCACGGTTGCTAAAACTGAGCCAAAGCTTCTGGATAGACCATTAGTCTAAAAAAGAGTGAGGGGAGAAAGCACTAAAGTTATCGGTTTCTTGAAACACACGTCTAAATGTTGAACCAGAGCTTTTGTATCTTTTTTTTCAACATTCCAGATTCATTCATATTTTTACATTTATTAGTGGTTGGTTCTTTTTTATTGCTGTGTAGTGTTTATCTCATAAAAAAAACAAGTTTACCATTCTCCTATAATAGGCATTTTGGTTGTTTCCCAGTTTGGGGCGATTATAAATTAAACTTATATGAGCATTCTTCTGCGTATACTTTAACGAACATATGCGTGTGTGTGTGTTTGGATATATACTTAGGAGTGGAATTTCTACATCATAGACTAGACCTTTGTGTAGTTTCGGTAGTTTTCTAACACTGTAAAAAATTTTATTTCTTTAAGTTTAATAAATGTTAGTTAACTAATTATTTCTGAGTAAAACATTAACACCCTGCCTCTTTGCGTGATGGTGAAATAGATGAAAATTTTGTGTATAGCCTACATGCAGATTTGAAAATATAGTCTAGATAATTCAACTCATCAGCCCCGCTCCCCCACCCCCTCCCCCCACCTCCACACACGTACAAAAGTCCTTTGTCTGAGTTTTTTTATTATTATTATTTCAGATAATATTGTTTTTAAAGAACCGTATGAATAATTACTTGTTCTGTTCTTTATTTTTCCAGTGAGTACCATAAAATAAAAATGCCATACAACCCAACAATTATTTATTAGTTCTTGCCATTATATTCCCAGCATCCTGCCTAATACATGGAATATAAGACAGTATTCCTTCCACTTCAAGAAGACTGTTTTCTAGCAAAAGTAAAAAATAGAGCGTGATAAGTGCCATGATTCAAATAAGTCCAGGCTAATCTGAGAGCCTGTCGGGACCCAATCCAGTTTTAGGGAGTTCGATAAGTCTTCCGAGGGGCTAAACTGAGACCTGAAGAATTAGCAGTTGCTGTCCAAGGAAATTAAGATCAGTGTTAAGAGTGCTCTAGGCAGAGGAGAAGACATTCAAAAAGATTTGGCATGGAAAGAGAAGTTTGGTGTTGACAGAAGTTCAGAATGGCTGGAAAATAAAATTTGTGAATTTGTGTGTTAGGAGAGGTGCAGTTTCTGAGAGAAGAGTGGAAATACAAGTAGGGACGTTGTAAACTGGCGTAAGGAGTTTACATTTTATCCTGAGACCAATGGAATGTCATAAAAAGTTTTTAAGCAGATGAACAACATGATCAGATAAGTAGATTCCTTTTTTTAAAAGGAAGATTATGGGCCAGGCGCAGTGGCTCACGCCTGTAATCCCAGCACTTTGAGAGGCGGAGGCGGGTGGATTGCGTGAGCTCAGGAGTTCGAGGCCAGTTTGGCCAACATGGTGAAACCCCGTCTCTACTAAAAATACAAAAAAATTAGCCGGGCGTGGTGGCGTACGCCTGTAATCCCAGCTACTCAGGAGGCTGAGGCAGGGCAATTGCTTGAACCAGGGAGGTGGAAGTTGCAGTGAGCCGAGATCGCACCACTGCACTCCAGTCTGGGCGACAGAGGGAGACTCCGTCTCAAAAAAATAAATAAAATTAAGTTAAAAAATAAAAGAAAGATTACTATAACTTCAGTGTAGAAAATAATGTGAGAACTGATTTGATGGAGAAAGCCTAGCCATAGGGAGTCCAGTTACAAGGCTGATGAATAAATAAATCTTTAATCAGTTTGGCACCCTTTGGGGTGGAAGTGGAGGTCCTGTACCCTCTATTTCCTGTATATGTTCTTCCCACATGGAAATATTTCTAACACTTTGTTACTCCCTTTCCCCTAATCAGATCTCATGACCACAGTCTCTAAGTTCTCCAGGATCACTGCTTGGTCCCTGATCTGTTTCTTTGACTTTCTTTTTACCAACTGTTTCATAAGCTTTGTATTTTCCCACCCGTGAGCTCTCCCTAAGAATTCTCTCTGCTCTTCTCTCCATGGTCCTTCCTTGTTGTTGAGAACCCTGCCTTGGAATATGAAGTACTTTATGACCATAATTTTTTTTTGTTAAATCAAGTTTAAAACAAAGTGGGTTTTTTTGTTTGTTTTTTCATTTGTTTTGTTTTTTAAAAAAAGAAGCTCTTTGTTTTCATCATGAACATGGGAGTACAGGGATAACACTTGGGAAAAACTAGAATAATTGGCTCATAGGCACACAAATAAAATCTCTTGAATGGTGGAATGTTTTCTTAGAAGTGGGACAGAATAATGAAACATAGTATCTTTATGGACTCATAACCTACTGCTTTTGTGTTAGTTCTATAGAAATCCAGTCAAAGAATATGAAGAAAAACAGAGAAAGATTCTGCAATAGAGAGAGAGAATTTGTGTATGAATTTAAAGTAGGAAGTCAGCGCTTAGAACTGAGAGTACCACTCAGATTTCCTATTCAAGAGAATGCCAGTCATTTGCATGGACGTCTGATGCAGCTGCACAATTTACCGTGCTTTATAGAAAAAGGTGAGGACTGATTTTTTTTTTTTTAGGTAATACCACTTTATTATTTTCAATAATATTTGTCATTAGAAGTTTCATATTAGAAAGCATAAACCTAAGAAGCTTTGGAAACAGCCATAAAATAGGAACTGATTCCAAGAATAAATACACTTCCTCAGAGCTTTATTTTATTGAGTGTTTTTTCCTATAACTCTGGTAGTTGTTTGTAAAGTATAAAAATTTGATTTTATAATGAAAAATTAGTTACAAAGTTTGGACTAGAGGAGCTCTTTGAATTTCGTTGAGTGAAGTCATAAGGCAGTTCAGCTATCACTAATTGTAGTGTTACAGAATTGTAGCACTAGATTGGTTGCCCTTTTAATAATCTGGTCATTAATTTCTGAGATGCCATAGAACAGAAAGTGTACGAATTTTTGAATAGTCTTTGCTTACCTAAATTACTTTTATAAAGTGATATGTATTAAACCATTTTTAGAGGTCTGTGTTGTATCTCACAGTCTAGGAAAAATTTAAAATTCAGAATATGTTAGATCATAGGTTAGAGTTACAAGAGACCCTAGAAACCTTATAACCCAGTCATATTGTACAAATAAGGAATCTGGGACATAAAGAGGTTAAATTATTTACCTAAGGCAGTGGTTCTTGAAATATGGCTTCTGACAACAGCATCACCTGTGAGCTTGTTAGACATGCAAATTCTCAGGCTCCATCCCATTCCTGCTGAATCAGAAACTTGGGTAGCATCCAGCAGTCTGTTTCAATAAGGCCTCCAGGGGATTCTAATGCACGTTCAAGATTATGAACCACTATCTAAAGTCACAGACATAGTGACAGAGCCAAAGCCAGAACACAGGTGTCCTAATTTCTTTCTTAGTACTCTTCTATTATGCCATTCTCTAAATGGTGTCTGTAAAACTGAAATCTGTCATCTGAGTTAAATGTTTTAGTAAGATAGTCATTCCTCTTCTCTTTGAAAGCATGTAACAATGTACCCTTTAAAGTTACATGGAAAACTGTTTTTAATCTAAATACAGTTATGTTTAGACCCCCAAAATCTGTAGCATTTTCTTTATGTGCTTATACTCACTTGGCTTCAAACTGAATTATCAGGCTTAAGAAAGTAACATTACTTTATTATAATTAAGGGTATACATAAGAGATAAAACTTTTGACCTTTCTCTATGCAATAGCCTGTAATAGTAAAGAAAAATAATCATGAAATCAGTTAAATGATCCTCTAAGCTGTTTTCATTTTAGTTGGAGATTATATTAAGAGTATCAGCTTGATAAAATAAAATTTGATGTCCAGGTAAGGTGGCTCACACCTGTAATCCCAGCACTTTGGGAGGCTAAGACAGGTGGAAAACTTGAGCTTAAGAGTTCGAGACCAGCTTGGCAACATGGCAAAACCTGTTTCTACCAAAATTACAAAAATTAGCCATGCATGGTGGCATGTACCTTTGGTCCCAGCTACTCTGGAGGCTGAGGTGGGAGGATCACTGGAGTCCAGGAAGTCAAGGCTTCAGTGAGCTGTGATCATGCCCCTGCACTCCAGCCTGGCTAACAGAGAGAGACCCCATCTGTAAATAAAATAAATAAATAAAAATTTAAAAATAAGATTTCACATTGGAATTCTCAGCCAGGTAAAATGTTCCCTATTTATACCTGGATTTTGCTGATGATGGTGTTTGATGTCCCTATAACAGACTTAAAAGAAGCTCTGACTCAGTTTATAGAAGAGGAATCCCTCAGAGATTATGATAGAGATGCCGAAGCATCCCTGGAAGCTGTGAAATCAGGTGAAGTAGATTTACATCAGCTGGCGAGTACATGGGCCAAAGCTTATGCTGAGGTAAGAGAATATGTCAGATGGTAAATTTCAAGTATATTCTAGATTTTGGTGAGAACTTTTTAAATGCTATGGTAATCCTGAAATAGTTATAAGATCCTTTTTCTCCACATACCAGTATTTATTCTATAATATATATGTTGCTGCTTCAGTGCTTCCTGTATCAGGGTGAACACATAAGACAAAATACTTTTTATATAATTAATACCTTTGTAAAACAAGAGGCTACTTTCATATATCTCACCAGCATAACGTCACCAGATTTAGTAATTAAAAATACAGGACACCCCGTTAAGTTAGAATTTCAGATCAATAATTTTTTTTAATATTTTTTTGAGATGGAGTCTCACTCCGTTTCCCAGGCTGGAGTGCAGTGGCATAATCTCGGCTCACTGCAACCTCTGCCTCCCACGGTCAAGCGATTCTCCTGCTTCAGCCTCCCAAGAAGCTTGGATTACAGGTGCATGCCACCATGCCCAGCTAATTTTTTGTATTTTTAGTAGAAACGGGGTTTCACTGTGTTAGCCAGGATGGTCTTGATCTCCTGACTTTATGATCCACCCACCTCAGCCTCCCAAAGTGCTGGGATTACAGGCATGAGCCACCAGCCAATTTTTTAGTATGCCAACATATTACATGGAACATATTTATACTGAAAAATTTTTCATTATTTATCTGAAATTATAATTTAAGTGAGTGTTCTGTATTTTATCTGGCAACCCTAAACCAGCAGTAATAATTCATTTAACCTTTGGTTTACTTTTATAAACTTATCTTCATTATTGTTGTAAAGTCACATAATATCATTTTCGAGTTAAATAATATACTGTCTCATAACGTCAGACAATAACAGAAAGACCCTCTTTTATACGTGTGTGTAAATATATTTGTGTGTATTATATAGGCTTGTCTAAGTATAGAAAAAACATGTTGAGAGATATAGACTAAGTTCTTAATATAAGTTACCTGGAAGCAAAATGAGAAGGAGGTACTAATGTGGAGGAAGGGACAGGAAATGTCCATAATAAAAGCATATGCTATGACCTCATTTCTGTGAAATCACACACACACACACACACACACACACGATCAACAAAATGCTAATGGTGGCTATTCCAGAACAGTGGGATTTCTAATAGCCTTTATTTATATGCTAACATACTGTATGGTAAAATAACTTGCATGCATTAGTTACATAATCACACATAACACCAGGTGTTCAGTAGCCCCACTACAAGATCATCTGACTATAATAATCTGCAGCATTAATTTTAAATTCAGCCTAGGGCAAGCCTTATGAATAGGTAGAAGATACCTACCTGAGAGGAACCAAGTATAGTTTTTCCTTGATCTAATTTACACCACTCCCTCAGGACAGATGCTACTAGAAAGGAGATTGTGAAGGCTGAGAGGAATGGGGCACTGAGGAAGTGGCTGCAGAGAGAAAGCTGTTCATGTCCAGGCCATTATTTCTCCACCTCTACTTTCAGGCATACCACCTGACTTCTTTAAGGTTCAAACCATTCAGCACCGCGTATCTTTCATGGCCATTATTATCTAACAAGATCAAAGGTTTGTTTGTTTTTTAAGGCGGCAGAGTTTAGGACTAGAAGGAATAGAATCCAGAATTCAAAGGGAAAATTAATCTTAACTGGGAAGACAGATACTTCTCCAGTTATAGCCAAAGAGAAGCAGGAGAGGTTGAATATAAATTCAGATAATTTTATTAATTTGGTAGCAAGAAGTTGAGAATATTCTCTTCTGATTGTTTCAGCTTTATATAAGGAAAGACAGGTTGTTTGTTTAGATGAAGTGGTAGGTATAATAAGATTGTTGGATATTTGAGGAGCAAACTGAGCAGGGAATGATAGGATTGCCAGGCACCACTGAAGCCAAGATTAAGAGTGGTACCAGTTTGTTACCACAAACTTACAGAGTTTTGTGATTTTTCTGTTGCAGCTCTCTGAAGCCTGACTGCAGGCACAGAGAAGAGGAATAAGATTAGGATTTTGTTAAGTGGGTAAGATAAAGTACACCAGTCAAGGAAGTTAAGGATGTCGGCATGACAGTGGCTGAATGCTAGATCACAAAATGTAAGCTACATAGGGAAGGAAGTGAAGCTAGGTGACAGTTGATGGCTGATAAAAAATGAAAACATTGAGGAATTTATGAAGTGCAGGTCCTGATAAGGTTAAATATCAATTACCTGGGAAGTATTGAGTGACAAATTTTGGGTGGAGGTTATAGTCAGACTAGAATGTTTGAGTACTGAGTGACTGAGTTTCTGGTGAGGATACTAAATGGATGGTCGAGGTGGTGTGGAGAACTAGTAAATGTCACAGATGAACGATGACTATCTGGGCTGGTGGCGCAGGGGTAAAAGAATTTGCCAAGACAGTTGTAGATAAAGAAAGGTAGACTTATTAGAGAAAGCGGAAAATATGTTGAAAGGAAGCAGTGGGCAGGCCAGTAGAAGAGAAGCTGACTTCAAGGAAACAAAGGCTTGCCGGAGATTTTATAGGACAGTGTTTATACTGTATGCTGTAGAGTGGTACGTGCGGTACTGATAACCCCAACCTTGCAGCTAACTTGCAGGTGTCTGGTGAAAGTTGGGCGCAGAAGGGCTACATGGCCTGGACCAGGGGTGTCCAATCTTTTGGCTCCCCTGGGCCACACTGGAAGAGGAAGAGTTGTCTTGGGCCACACATAAAATATACTAATATGAAGAATAGCTGATGAGCTTTAAAAAAAAAATTGCAGTTTACAAATTTGTGTTGGGCAGCATTCAAAGCCATCCTGTGCCACAGGTTGGACAAGCTTGGTGTGGACAATGAAGAAAGGCAGACTTAGAGCTCACTCATCTGCTTTCTCTTTTTGCTTTCCCCTGGTCCTGCCAGCCTGACTCCTTTTCCCTAATTGGGACTCCACAGTAAAGATTGTAGAGTTCAGGAAAGTAAGAAGCAGGGCCTTGGATGGGTTATCCACGTGGATATCCAAGTAACCCAGGTTGATGGCAGGATGTGGGGCAGAGAGGAAGTCTGTAAACTTGGTGCCAAAGCTTTACAGGAATCACAGTGAGTGACAGACAGGTACGTTGTTAGATATCTAGTTTCCACACTCACCAATTTACTGAAACTGATCTTGCCACAGATCAGTTTGTCATTGTCTGATGTACAAAAATGGAATCATAATATACATACTTTTCTAGTAGTGTTAAATAAAAATACTATGTCATGATTTAAGAATGTCTGTATATTATCTTGTAGACTACATTAGAGCATGCAAGGCCAGAAGAACCCAGCTGGGATGAAGATTTTGCAGATGTTTACCATGACTTAATTCATTCCCCTGCCTCTGAAACTCTCTTAAATTTGGAACATAATTACTTTGTTAGCATCTCAGAACTCATTGGTGAAAGAGATGTGGAGCTGAAAAAATTACGAGAGAGGTATTTCAAATTTCTTGCATTATCAGAATTAAATGTTACGTTGTCAAATAGGAATAGGTGGCCTGCAGAACAACTTGTTTTAATTTTTTACAGAAATGATAAGATAGAAAAAATACTTCAATATTAGAAATCAATTTTCTTGTATGTTTAAATGTGTAACTACAACTGGGAGGGTCCTCATAGGTTTATACACTTTTTAAGTGGTTTACCTAAATAAATGATGTTGGTGGCCTGATATATTCTTATCTCTAATAAGAAAAATAGATTACTTCTGTTGAAGGTTTGCTTTGTTTCAGGCACTGTGCAAAGTGCTTTGGATGTCCTGTCTCATTTGATCTTTACCATAACCCTACTATTATTTCCATTTTACAGATGAAGAAGTTTTTGCTTAAGTAAGTTAAGTAACTTGTCCAAGGGCATGCTGGAATTTGAAATCTGACTTCAGGAACTGTTAACCACTGTACCATAATGTGTTTCTATTCAGAACCTCTGTATTGCCCTGCTCTAACTCCATGGCCTCTTTCAATTCATTTTGTATACTCAAGTACATTAGGAAAAAAAATTAATAACACTAGTATTGTTCCAAGAAATTGTAATTAGATTTGAATTCCTGCTGTGTGGATTACTTAACACAGTATACAAATAGTGCTTTTATTATTTATTTTTTCTTCAGAGTATGTAAAAAACTTCTAGCATTATTTATTTTAAAATAGTAATTGGCTTCCTTGATTGCTTTCTAGTAACTATGTAAACTGTGATAAGAATTCAGCATGTGTTCTTCTAGATAATCCGTTTTAATACAGCAGAATCTAACAACATTTATTATCTTAAAATCACTTATTTAAGATATTAGGTTATATTCCATTAAGATAATTTTTTAGTGTTGATTTGATTGTGAGAGTACATTAGGACTAAATCACCTTTTTTTTTTTTTTTTTTTTTTTTTTGAGACGGAGTTTCGCTCTTGTTACCCAGGCTGGAGTGCAATGGCGCGATCTCGGCTCACTGCAACCTCCGCCTCCTGGGTTCAGGCAATTCTCCTGCCTCAGCCTCCTGAGTAGCTGGGATTACAGGCACGCGCCACCATGCCCAGCTAATTTTTTTTTTTGTATTAGTAGAGACGGGGTTTCACCATGTTGACCAGGATGGTCTCGATCTCTTGACCTCGTGATCCACCCGCCTCGGCCTCCCAAAGTGCTGGGATTACAGGCTTGAGCCACCGCGCCCGGCCTTTTTTTTTAAGTATAACTGATTTAATAGTCCCAAAGGAGTAAATCTAAAAAGATGTGCTGGTTTGTTCCTGATTCTCATTAGCTTCCCGTTAGAAAACAGTAAGGCTAGCAAGATGAGAATAATCTTTGGAGCACTGTCATGGTTAAGAAAACAAACAAAAAAAATAAGCAAATATATTTAATAATTGTTCTCGAGGGATACTCTCTTCTGTGTACCAAATTAGCGTTGTAGTTATATTGCATAGATTTGTAAATTTTCATAACATTTTTACTCCTCTGGACCATTTATTCTCATACTTTGTAAAATATTAGAATGATCTCTTTGTTGAAAATAACATGATGTTTTGAGATATTTGTCACTGTTTATAGGTTTGGTTTTGTTGACCAGCTGTATTGAGGCAGTTTATTCCTTTTAGATGAGATACTGCATTGAGTGGTTGTCACTAGGTATGTAGTAGAAACATATTTCCCTAGGAAAAACAAAATATTTTTTTCTAGTTCTTTATTGTGTAGCTAGTAAAATTGTGAATATAGTTTAAAAAGAAGAACAAAATATAGAATTAGGTTTTTAAAAATACATAAAAGTAGAATTACCTAATATTAATTAATTACTTTCTGTCTAACTTCGTGTGTTTGATTTTTCCTCCTAGGACTTCAAATAATATAACCTTCAGTTCATCCTGAATTTATTATTAGCTCTCAGGTTTCCTGTGACTATACTCATTGTGCTTCTTTGCGTATATTGAGAAATTTTCATTTTGGCTACCTATCTTCCATTCGTAGTACTTTCAGCTGTGAGTGACTAACTTACAGCACAGTTTGCTGCCTGTACCTCCCAGAAAACGCTATATCTAGCCATTAATAGTCTGTAATTGTTTCTTTTTCTAAATCAGAAGATTTCTGTTCTACATGATTCTTCATCTTTTGGGAAGTTGAATTAACTTACTAATTAGCTGCATTTACTGGTACTTTATACTTTTTCATGGAAGAGTTTTTAATAGAGGTTTGTTTCGGCTTATTTTATTGTTTGAAATAATCTTTGGCCATATTTCTTCATGGGGTTTGGCCTTCTTTTTTCTTTCTAAACATATAAATAATACTTGAATTCATCTATTTTTAAACGATCTGTAATTTATTTTTCATCTGTCCAAATCATTAGCTTGAAAAAGAAAAATAAGCTGTATTCCCTGGTAGGTGATATTTATTGCAAAGGTGAAGAGTATGACTTAAGTTGAAATTCACTAGTGTCTATGGAGATTCAGCTGAAATTTTGATGCTTAATTTATTTATCCAATTCATGAGCAGAAGTGACACATTTTCTTATTTCTCCTTTCATTTTAATGCTATTGTACATCTTTAAATGACAGTTTCTTGGCACAGCATCAATAAAACAAGTTATAATGATCTTTTTTCTTTAAATATCTTCAAGATAATATACAGGTTGCCATAGTTGTCACATCTGACATACTGAGCCAATCTGTATTTAGTATTTTATCTGAGATACAGTAAAATTTCCTTCCATCTTAATTATAGAAAATATATATTGAATCATTATGTGATTAGCAAGTTGCATTTTGGACATATTTAGGATGAAATAAATGTTTGTGAAATTTTATTTGTTTAATTTCTATCTTCTTTTTTCTTCACAAGAAATGTGCCTTTTTTTTTAACAAACCAGATTCTAGATATTTCTTTAAAAATGGCAGTGATACCTTTTATCCACTAGAGGGAACATGTGTAATGTAAAATAGTAATATATATATTTATAAGTAAGTTTGTATTTATAAATGTTCAGCAGTTATTTCTGTTTCTAAATAAGAATCTCACTTGCAAGCATAATTTTCACTTGACTTGTAGTAGTTATTAAAAGTTAATAAGAGTCATCTGTGTTAGAACTAAGTGGGATTTAAATGATATTGAATATTTACTACCAGAAGGTATATATAGAAATGTATACATGTATAACTTGTTTGAATTTAATTTATCATATATATGAGTATCTTAATGTTATAAATAAGTATAAATTCACTCTTTTTTTTTTATTTTTGAGATGGAGTCTCGCCTTGTCACCCAGGCTGGAGTGCAGTGACACTGCAACCTCCATCTCCTGGGTGCAAGCAATTCTCCTACCTCAACCTCCCGAGTAGTGGAATTACACCACGACACCCAGATAATGTTTTATTTTTAGTAGAGACCAGGTTTCACTGTGTTGGCCAGGCTGGTCTTGAACTCCTGACCTCAGGTGATCCGCCCACCTCGGCCTCCCAAAGTGCTGGGATTATAGGAGTATAGGCACTGCGCCCAGCCATAAATTCACTCTTAAGAGCAATTTACTTGAATTAAGTAGGGTGATGATACCCTTTTAGTTTATGTATGTGTTTTGTTCTTTCCCAGTTTGTTAGAAATTTGTTTTAGAACAAACTTTTTGCATACATTTGTATTAGAAGATAATCTTTAATTTGAATTTTTTAATGAACTTATTTATTAAAATATACATACAGAAAAGGCAACAAAGAAATGTGCCTTTTTTTTAAGCAAACCAGATTCTAGGGTTTACAGCTCAGCAAACTAAGCACAATCACGTAACCATTGCCCAGATCAAGAAATAGAATATTTCCAGCATTACAGAGGCCTCTTTCATGCCCTTCTAGTCCTTCACCCGTTCCCTCATAAATAACCATTATCTGTACTTCTAACACCATTGGTTAGTTTTTCCTGTAGCGAAAACTATTTTTAATTTTTACACATTATTTCTTTGGATAAATGCAGAAGGTGTGACCAACATCTTTAGACTGTATTTTACATCCCTCTGTAAATTTTATGACTTAATAATAATTTGACTCCTAGGATCTAATTGTCTGCTTCTGAATATAATGTAAACTAACTTTCAGAGGTTGAAGTCACTTTAGTTTATATACAAATAGAAAATCCATTTAAGCTGAAATTGCAGAGCCTCTTCTTTGAGGAAATTTGCAGGTGAAAAGGGATCCAGTGTTTTTAACATTAGCCATGGTAATTGAAAGGTAACTTAGATTTTGACTGCTTTCATTTATGCAATAAATTTATGTTAAAAGTTAGCTGCACAAATGATGTTGCTGTTATATGACACTATCATCATTATTTGCTAGTCTCCATTTCCAAGGATTCTAAGTACTTTCCAGTTATAATTCTCATTCCTGGACATAAATAAAATTTTTATTTTCACTTTATAGAGATTGTTCAATGAATCTGAAGGATCATATACCTTGAAACTTTGATGAATATCCCTGATTTGCTTATTTGTGTTTTAGACAAGGTATTGAAATGGAAAAAGTGATGCAGGAATTGGGAAAGTCACTGACAGATCAAGATGTAAATTCACTGGCTGCTCAGCATTTTGAATCCCAGCAAGTAAGTGAAAATATGGTGACTTTTAGGTATACAGTTGCATTTTCTTTTATTTATTTATGTATTTGGTTAAAAAAAATTAACCAGATGGTACACTGTTTCTTTTAGGACCTAGAAAATAAATGGTCGAATGAATTAAAACAGTCAACTGCCATCCAAAAACAAGAGTATCAAGAATGGGTGATAAAACTTCACCAAGACCTAAAAAACCCCAACAACAGCTCCCTTAGGTATTAGCTATGTATTGCTCTTATTCATATAATAGTCCATTGTTAGTAATAGTTTATATTTGCTACAAAGTTAAACCTTTTAGCTGTATGTATTTTTAAGTTGTCAGTGAAAGTTCAAGATAATTTTATGCTTCTTTTACCACTTTTTGCGTTATAGGATTTATGTGGCTTATTTGGGCGGCAATGGTTATGATTAGTTTGAAATAGAACTTACTTTTATGTTCTAGATACATATACCTAAATACTTAATTACTATCTTTATTTCTTTAGTTTCCACTGCATGCAGTAAACATTGGTGGAATGCCAAACGCTCTCTAAGCAGAAAAACAAAAAAGATACCGGCCTATATGGAGCTTATATTCTAGAAAGAGAGACTGATCTATAAATAAAATAATACTGTATTGAGTGGTATGTGCAGTAACAGAAGCATGTAGAAGGTACAGAAATAGTGTGGAGGATTTTTCATGAATCATAACTTGTGTGGCATCTCATGGCCTAAATAAATTGTGTTTCACATATTCCCTTAGAGCTTGACCATGCCTATGTTATTTCTTGGTTATGTATCTGTATGTTTGAGAATTAATTTTTGTCAAATCCCTAAGTATATTCAATTATAAATATACTTAGTACAGTATAATACTCTTATTTCTAGCATATGCCAGTGTATACTATAAATATTTTAAAATAGCATTTTATCTATATAATGTCAGTCTCATGTCTGGTTTTTTTTGTTTGTTTGTTTGTTTGTTTTTTGTCATATATACCGAGCTCCTTGGCAAGTGTTTAGCCCTTGACCTCTTGACACTAGCACATAATACATGCTCAGTAAAAATTTATGGGATGGATGGATGGACAGACGGATAGGTTATTGTTGACTCTTTACCTGACATCTGTATCATCTCTTATCTAACTATTACAATCTTTCATTTGTGTCACTGTTTTCCCCAAACTGTTTGTTGTAGCCTGCTATGAACCATTCTACATCCCTTATTTTTTCAACCAGCCTTTTAAAAATAACAATAGCATAGAATAGGAAAAAAAAATGAGTGCATCATACAAGAAGCTTTCTATAAATGAACATGTTGTATTTAGCCAAAATGTAAAATATATACTGTACATTGTAGTCAGAAACATTGAAAGCTACTGATTTAAGGAAGCTGTGAAAACCCCTTGCTGTAAAAGTTATCTCTTCATGATCATGCCACTGCATTCCAGCCTGGGTAACAAGAGTGAGAAACTGTCTCTTAAAAAAAAAGTTATCCCTGGCAGGACAGATCCAAGATGGCCAAATAGGAACAGCCCTGGAGTGCAATTCCCAGCAAGAACGCAGAGGGTGAGTGATCACCGCATTTCCCAACGAGTTTTTACTGTCCACAGACCAGGAGATTCCTGGGTGGAAAAGTGCCATGAGTTTCCAGCACAGCTGTTTCAGCCAGTGCAGTGGGTCTCTGCACGAAAACTCACACAAATCTGGGCGCCATTTCAACTGGCACCTGGAACACCTGGGAGACAGAGTCACCCATTCAACTCACTATCTTGATTCTCAGCATTTCTGCCTGTGCCCTTGAGAAGGCTCTCTTGTCTCCTGCCCTCAGTCTTTTCTGGAAATACCTGATGGAGGCCAGTGGAAAAGAGGTTGCAAGTTCATGTGCCTGTGGCTCTGACCTATTCTAACTTTATATGCTAGCCCACTTGGCCTTTAAGAGTCTGTTAAAATTGTAGCTGCTTTCTTTTTATCTCCTTGTACGACAGCATTCTATTTCAGCTATGCTCTAACAAAGATAAAACTCTTTATGTGTCTTGTCTGTCATTGGAGGGATATATCACAGTTTGGAATTCAGTTTACTAGATTGCCTTCTTATCACAAATATTTGATGGACTCCAGAAAAGTGTGATTTTGTAGATCAGCAGTCCTCAACCATTTTGGCACTAGGGACCAGTTTCCTGAAGACAGTTTTTTCCAGGAGAGACAGGAAGGGTTTGAGGATGAAACTGTTGTACAAGAAGCACATAACTTAGATCACTTGCATGCGCAGTTCACATTACAGTTTACGCTCCTATGAGAATCTAATGCTGCTGCCGATCCCTGATCTGATGGCAGGTGGAACTCAGGTGGCAATGCTCACTCACCTGCTGCCTGCGGGGGAAAGAGGTTGGGGTCTCCTGTTGTAGATTATCTGGCTAAGTTTAAATTTACCCTATTTACTCATGAAGTCCGTCATTGAGTCTAATGGGACTATTGGGATTACCCCCAAAAATTTAGTCAGGGAAACAGATGACTCTTACAGACTTACATCATCTTCAGCATACCACTGTTTGAATTGAACAGTGATATAGTTATTGCTGTTTTGTGGAAGGCTTTTTAGGAACTATAAAGAGGAGAGCAGAAAAAGGCGGTTTAGTGGGAGGAGAATGTTGAAGGTAAAAAACAAGAAATGGTAAAAATAAAGGATGTGTATTCATCAAAATGAACTTAATCTTTTTTATTATTTATTTTATTTAACTTTAATCTTAAATTGTTATTCCTATTCATCTATTTTCTAATTTTGCCCAGAGCTAGCCCTAGCATAGGATGTATTATATATTTTAAAATACAATGTGATTTTAAACTAATAAGTTAATCACTTTATTTAATCGTTCTCTTAGGCTGCTAAAAATGTTAAATGGCAATATATTAATTGACATAATGATTGAAAATAATAATCTGCTTTATTTATTGTGAGGAAATGAAAGAACAAGTGGGAATTTTAGAGCCTCTTGGCGCTTATGGTCTTACTTGTCACCATGGATTAAGGATGAGTTTAGGAAAAAATTAAGCAAGACTTTCAGCTGTTCAGTTTTCTCTTGTTATAAAGCTTTCCTTTAAGAAAAGTTCTTGACCAACTTAAAAGTTTATCAATAATTTTACTACTTTCAGTGAGGAAATTAAAGTTCAACCAAGTCAGTTCAGAGAATCTGTAGAAGCAATTGGAAGGATTTATGAGGAACAGAGAAAGTTAGAAGAAAGTTTTACCATTCACTTAGGTAAGTATATTAATTTTTTGCAGTTATAATTTATTGTAACTTCTGAAGTCTTTTTTTAAATAATAGAGACAAGGTTTCACCATGTTGCCCAGGCTGGTCTTGAACTCCTAGGCTCAAGTAATCCACCCACCTTGACCTCCCTAAGTGCTAGAATTATAGGCATGAGCCACCATTCCTGGCCACTGAAACTTTTTGTATACACTGTAAGAGAAAAATCCCTAGCGTATGAGTAGAGTGTACCTGTTATTTTTAATTCCAGATTATGTTTTGCTTTAAGAAAGACTATAGTTTTTTTGGCTGTAAGTTTTGTATTTTAGCTTATATAATTTTTTTGCAGATAGAAAGATTAAATTGAAATAGTCATTAAAATGGGAAGTTGCAAGGCCCATTTTTTATTATTTTGTAGTACAGATTTATCTGGATTCTTGCCATAGAGATTTGCATCCTCTTATACTGGACTTCTTGCAGCTGTTTAAGTATCTTTCCTGGACTATTGCCTACCCCCAGGAGCCCAGCTGAAGACCATGCATAATTTGAGATTGCTGAGAGCAGATATGCTGGACTTCTGTAAGCATAAAAGAAATCATCGAAGTGGTGTGAAACTTCATCGGCTCCAAACAGCACTGTCACTTTATTCTACATCTCTCTGTGGCCTGGTTTTACTAGTGGATAATCGAATTAATTCATATAGTGGTATTAAAAGAGGTAAGTTACCATCATACACATTTATTTTGTTAAATTTCACCCTGTAACACCATTCTTAAAAAGAAAGGAATTATGGGGAGACTCAAAAAAAATTTTAATCACCTTAACATTCAAGTAGACCAAAAAAACGTACCCAGCCATAGTTATTTTATTTCAAACTGTAGCACTGATAGAGTGCTTCATGATATTTATTTTTCTTAAAATACTATTATATTATAAATAATGTTCTTATAGAAATCTCATTACAAGGTAAAACAAAAAGAGCAATCACGTGTTTTCAGTTTAGAAGCAAATCCTGGCTTGGTGATTTTTAGCTCATCCATTTGTCTCTCTCTATTTGTTGTTTTTTAATAACGTACCTCTTAAATTTGCTAGGTAAAATTCTACCTTCCCTCTTAGTACAACTCACTTTTTATGATCATTTCTAAATTTCTAAATATATAAGATGTAAAATATATAAAATATGTGAAATGTATACCTATTTTTGAAAGAAGCTTAAATAGAATTTATTTCCCTTCGTAAATATTAAAACCTTCTCATATTTTGTAGCATCTTTTGGGGTAGATTATGATCAAAGTATTATTTAAAGTATTATTTAAAGAAGACCTAGAATTATATTAACATTTCTTTGTCTCTTAATTGTTTACTCTTTTGAGTGATTGAGAGGTTAAGTTTCTAATTAAAACAAAATTGTTATGCCCTAACTTAAGGCATAATTATTTAAAGGACAAGTATAAGAAATCATACTTGTATTATTTTCTGTTTCTACTAAATCTCATTGTCTAGAAGTAAATACTAGATGTTTGATATTTACATTTAGAAGTTTGTAAATGTTTTGGGTCCCTTAGATTTTGCCACAGTTTGCCAAGAATGCACTGACTTCCATTTTCCCCGAATTGAAGAGCAATTAGAAGTTGTTCAACAGGTGGTCCTTTATGCTAGAACCCAGCGCAGGAGTAAGTTGAAAGAATCACTTGGTGGGTAAAACTCACTTTTATTATATTCTGTCTGTAATCAATGTAATAGCACATGGATCATCATTAAGATCATATAGAAAATTCTATAGAAGATAGAAGAAGGAAATTAAAAACAAAATTTAAGATTTTTTTTAGTTTTTATTTGAAAAGAACATTAAAATGTATTTTTGTTTTTCTTGTTTTTTTTTTTTTCCTTCAACTTTTGTTTTAAGTTCCAGGGTACATGTATAGGATGCGCAGGTTTGTCACATAGGTAAATGTGTGCCATGGTGGTTTGCTGCACAGATCGACCCATCACCTAGGTATTAAGCCCGTCATCTATTAGCTATTCTTCCTGATGCTCTTCCCTTCTTCTGACAGGCCCCAGTGTGTTGTTCCCCACCATGTGTTCATGTGTTCTAATCATTCAGCTCCCATTTGTAAGTGAGAACATGTGGTGTTTGATCTTCTGTTCCTGCGTTAGTTTGCTAAGGATAACAGTTTCCGGCTCCATCCATGTCCCTGCAAAGGATATGATCTCATTCCTTTTTATACCTGCATAGTATTCCATGGTGTATATATACCACATTTTCTTTATCCAGTCTATCATTTATACCTGCATAGTACTCCATGGTGTATATATACCACATTTTCTTTATCCAGTCTATCATTGATGGGTATTTGGTTTGATTCCGTGTCTTTGCTATTGTGAATAGTGCTGCAATGAATGTGTGCGTTCATGTATCTTTATATAGAATGATTTCTATTCCTTTGGATATATACCCAGATCTTTAGAAGCTTGAACTCTGTGCCTAATTTTCTTTTTTAAGGGGATGATTTTCTTCAAGGTTCTTAGCGAAAACTATTGTTAATTTTCAGTACTATAGTAATACTTGAGATAGGTACTCACTGGAAAGTTGGTGATCTTTTGATCCAAGTTCTGTATCTCTGAAGTAGACGCAGTTATTACTACAGAGGGGACTGGAAACATAGAGTAAAAGGTAGCACAAAATATATGCATTTTGTATATCTTTTTTTTTTTTTTAGCCTTGTCTAAGCTGGACTTCAAAAAATTTGGTTATAAACTCAGAATTGTTCTTCTCCATGGAAATCTTTAGTAAAAGGCAAAAGATTTGTTTGTTATGAAGAAAAACCAGAGCATTGTATGTATATCTTTTCTTTTTTTTTTTTTGAGACTGAGTTTTGCTCTTGTTACCGATGCTGGAGTGCAATGGCGCGATCTCGGCTCACTGCAACCTCCGCCTCCTGGGTTCAGGCAATTCTCCTGCCTCAGCCTCCTGAGTAGCTGGGATTACAGGCACGCACCACCATGCCCAGCTAGTTTTTTGTATTTTTAGTAGAGACGGGGTTTCACCATGTTGACCAGGATGGTCTCTATCTCTTGACCTTGTGATCCACCCACCTCGGCCTCCCAAAGTGCTGGGATTACATGTATGTTATATCTTTGACTGGCTTAAGTAGCATGAAGTCAGTTAAATGAATTATTTTTGGTTCTTTTAAAGAAAATCACTGTATCCTTAAATGACTGTTTTTTCTATATTTATTCATAACATAACATTCTGTTTAAGAAATTTACAGGAAAATTTTTTTTAATTTATTGAGATGTATTTGATAATTAAAGATTGTATGTATTTGAGGTATACAATTTGATGATTCAATGTGCACAGATGCTGTAAAATAATCACTTCAAACAATTTTATTACCTCAGATAGTTGCCACTTTTTTATGTCCATGGTGAGAACACTTAAGATCTATCCACTTAATGAATTTCAAGTATACACTAGAATATTGTTAAGTATAATCACATTGTCATACATTAGATTTCCAGAACTTATTCATCTGTGTGGCTGAAACTTTTATCCCTTGACCAAAATCTCCCCATATTCCCCCGCCCCAGCCCTGGTAACCACCTACTCTCTATCAATGTGAGTTCAACTATTTTAGGTTCCATGTGTAAGTGAGATGATATGATGTTTGTTTTTCTGTGTCTGGCTTATTTCACTTAGCATCCTCCGGGATGCTTAGTATCCTTCAGGTCCATCCATGTTGCTGCAAATGGCAGGATTTTCTTTTCTAAGGCTGAATAATATTTTGTGTGTGTGTGTGTGTGTGTGTGTGTGTGTGTGTGTGTGTCTACGTGTACATTTAGGTATGTTTTTAATATCTTGATTATTGTAAATAATGCCAAAATGAAGATAACTCTTTAAGATACTGATTTCATTTCCTTTGGATATATACCTTAAAGTGGAGTTGCTGGATCATAAGATAGTTCTGTTTTTAATTTTTTGAGAACCGTCCGTCCTGGAAATGGTTTTTAAAGCTATTGAAAGAGTTAATGGCATCTTTCTTCAGAAGCTTTCTATCTGCATAGGAAGAGGGTTAAGGGAAGACAGGTAAAAGAAAAATCTCTGGCTGGAATCACAGAGTAATTCAGCTGGTTTTTAATTGAAAAATGAAAATTTAAAGAGTGGTTTCTTTGTAAATTAAATTGGTACCATAGGTTTCTTTAGTTAGGACCTAAATATTAGGGTAATAGTCATTTCAAATATTTTTAAGGTGTGTTTTTCTTACACTTCATATATCATAGACATAAAATTACAATGCATGCTCTTGTCTGGCTTGAATGTATACGGAGTATTCTATTATTTCTCTTGTTTTTGGAGACAGAGTCTCACTCTGTCATCCAGGCTGAAGTGCAGTGGCACGATCTCAGTCACCGCAACCTCTGCCTCCCAGGCTCAAGCAATTCTCGTGCCTCAGCCTCCTCAGTAGCTGGGATTACAGATGTATACCCCGTGCCTAGCTAATTTTTGTATATTTAGTAGAGATGGGGTTTTGCCATGTTGGCCAGGCTGGTTTCGAACTCCTGGCCTCATGTGATCCACCCGCTTTAGCCTCCCAAAGTGCTGGGATTACAGGTGTGAGCCACTGCACCTGGCCAGTATTTTATTATTTCTTATAAAAACCTGATGTTGGTGCCCAGGAAATAAAACATGGCAAGTTTTAAAATTGGGGATGTTTGCACCTTTAAATCTGCTTCTGGTACTTTGAATGCTTTTATTCTTTCTTTCCTTACTTTGTTTGCACCTGCTGTGTTTAAAAGAAACCATTATAGTACTTTAGGTGCATAGGTTTTTTTGTTGTACAGTTGCAGAGAGATATTATATCTTTGCTTGGTATAAGGAAGACCTTTCTGAAGGCTGTTTGTTCCCCTCTCCCATCTTTTTCACTCTCAGAAAGTATAGAATTCCTTCCTTTCTCCTCTAGCTAGAATGTGGCTATCTAGTCATAACTTGACTAGGCTTCAATACAGTTTCCCTATCTATTCAATAAACTTTTAAAAAATGGTTTATATGTTTTTAACCATTTTTTAAATAGGTAAAACATTCTCAAGATTCACAATTCAAACTACAAAAGAGCATACAGTGAAAGTGGCGCTAACTCTGTTTCTAGCCATCCAGTTTTCCCTCTTCAGAGGCAGCCAGTGCTATCACATGTACCTTCTAGACAGATGTTTATGTATGTATAAGCAAGTGTATGTGTGTATTTATTTTCCTTTTTCACACAAATGGCAGCTTTCTACATACACTATTCTGTACTCTGCCTTTTTTACTGAGTAATTTATCTTGGAGATCATTTTGTATCAGTCCATAAAGACCATCCTCATACTTTTATGCTGTTGCATAGTAGTGCATTGCAGGATATCCTGTTATTAATAAGTCCCCTACTAATAGACATTTGATCTATTCCTTATTTTTGTTATTATAAGCAGTAATGTCTAGTAATGATAAATAAGTTTGCATATGAATAATTGTGCATGTGTGTGAGCAGTAAGCATATCTACAGAAGAGATTCCTAAAGATGAATTCCTGGGTTAAAGGACACATACATTTATACTTTTCATAGCCTTGGCAATTACTCTGTATAGCATTTCTGCCAGTTTATATTCCCACTAAAGGTAGTTACGGCTTCGCTATGGCAATATATGTTACATATAACAGAGCCAGCTGGGTATTAGAAAATCACCATAGAAGTATATCCTAACGTAACCTTTCAGAAAATCTCAGTATACCCTCTTATTCTTCTACCAGCTTCCTTCTCATTGAAACTAGCAGTGATGTGATCAGAAACATTTTAACATTATTCTTAGTAGTGAGTAAAAGCATGAAGATTGAGATTATGGCAGGTGTGGAAGGAGGAGGAGGATTCTAAGTATATTTAAGAGAGATAGAAAGTGTGCAGTAAATGAGGGGAAGTTGTTAAACCGCATACGGCTAAAGCATTGCGTGTATGTCATGGTTTTATTTTGTTCTTGTTCAAGCAACTACTTTGTGGTTTCAGTGAGTCAGTGATGCAAGTAGGTTTATAAAAGACTTTCTTAAAGAAAGCTGCATGTTGTTATAGAAGAACTTTGTGAAAATACCTTCATCTTTTTCTGTGCACGCCTACATATTCTGCAAGTTTACATCCTGATTTGCAAGGACTTGTTTATTCTAAGATGTTGCATTACTTTTCTTATTACAGTTATATTAACATCTTTATATTTCTGTGGTCCATGATAAAAAGTCAAAAATTGTTTTTATGCACATTTTATATACTTTTAAAAAAATAAAACTAGCCATCTTCTTACTGTTACTAAACAAGGTATTGCCATGAAAACATGAAAGGGAAATGGACTGTGAACTGTTCTCTCTTGTTTACTTAACAGAGCTTCCATTTGTTCATACTCCATGTGAACAAGATTAGAGTCCTTTATTGTTTCTTGTAATTTGTGCTATGATTAGACATTTATTCAAAGCCTATCAACCACATGGCTCTGTATTAGAAATAATATTTCATTAAATATAGATTCTAGCAACACAGAGCTTTCTGTCTCTCTGTGCCTATCTCTCTCTTAATTTATAACATATGTGCATTTACAAGGTTCAATGTTATAAATCAATTTATCAAAGTAGTCACTAGATAAAAATATTGTTACTTTTATTCAAATCTCTCTTAAAACTATAATATTTTGATATTTGCAGTTTATTCATTTGAAGGTCTGTTGTCATGTGATTTTCTGATGCTGAAGGCCATTCCAAAATAGATTCCAAAAGAGTTTTTAATTGGAATAAATATGCAACCTCTTAAAGATAGCTACTTTTTGAAGGCTAATATTCAGTTTGCATTTGTGAGTTCTGATGCAATTCTTATAAAGTTCAGATGTCTCTTTTATTAAAATATATAAAATAATTCGCATTCAATCTTTATAATGTGTGTTCAACATAATGTTTCTTCTTTTACCAACATTTATTCTTCTAAGAAATAGCATGCCTTCAGAAAAGAAGAGAAACTGTCAAATAGCTGAAAAAAAGTTCCATATGAGACAGTTTCACCTATCTGTTATAATTGTGCATAGTGTCAGGTAGGAAATAAATTTCAGGAATGGACTAAGTATACAGTGATTCCTGATGCCACTAGCCATTTATCTGTAGTCCTGAACAAGTTGTATCAACAACAGTGACTCAGAATCTAAAAATAAAGATGGCCACACCACAACTACCTAATGAAGGTATTTTATGTGTGATTAACTTGGTTCCCTGAACCTCCCAGATGAAAAATAGGATACTGGCATGTCTAATGTGGTTAATACCATAGGAGAATCTGAGTTTGTGAATTCAAGACCTGGCTCTACCACTTATCTGTGCATGCTTGGTTAAGTTAGTTAGCCTAGCCAAGCCTCTTTCTCCTCATACATAAAATGGACATAGTAGTAGGACTTACCTCTCAGGGCTGTGGTTATAGAGGTTTCGTAAGAATTAAATGAGATCATCCATGTAAAGCATGTAGCAGAATGCCTGGCATATAGATGCCCTCAGAGAATTTTTGCTGTTGCTGTGATTCTTTTGGGAGCAGTCATAGTAACATGTTCTCATATGTTCTTATGTTCTTTCATACTGCATTGTCTTGTGAATAGATTCTGGAAACCAAAATGGAGGAAATGATGATAAGACTAAGAATGCTGAGAGGAACTATTTAAATGTTTTACCTGGTAAGTATGTTTTTTTATTTCAAATTATGATTTTCTTACACCAAAAAACATTTTGTAATACAAACCATAGGAATTTATGTTTTAAATCTTTAATTTTAGCATGTCATTAAATCACTTTAAAACAACACTTTGTACCTCTATAATACACTTTCACAGATATTCTCCAGTGTAAAACTTAATTTTTTTGTTTGTTTGTTTGTTTTGAGACAGAGTCTTGCTCTGTCGCCCAGGTTGGAGCACATTGGCGCAATCTCAGCTCACTGCAACCTCTGCCACCCACGTTCAAGCAATTCTCCTGCCTCAGCCTCCTGAGTAGCTGGGACTACAGGCCTATGCCACCATATCCAGTTAATTTTTTTGTATTTTTAGTAGAGACGGTGTTTCACCATGTTGGCTAGGGTGGTCTTGAACTCCTGACCTCAAGTGCTCCTCCTGCCTCAGCATCCCAAAGTGCTGGGATTACAGGCGTGAACCACTGGGCCTGGCCTAAAACTTAATTATTAATATTATACTAGTACTGACTTTTTTTCTAGATCTATAAAAGAAAAATTGCTCAAGAAGTTACCTAAGTTTTATTATTTGCTATTGTAAATTTTCTCTTATACATTATTTCTTAGTTTCTTAAGAAATAAACCAAAAAAAAGTTTTACTCTGAAATATAAACTATATACTTCTCAGCCATATAGCTAAGATCAAGTAAAATATGAACAATAGTACGTAGAGATATAAACAGTTGAATTTAAATATAAAGAAAGTGGGTCATCTCATTTAGAATTTTATTTTCAATTCCCCTTACATTTTTCTGCTTTCCATTTTATTTATTATTCTAGATATGTTGTTTAACAACTGGAAATTCAGTTTCTCAGTCTTCTTTCTGATTGAATTCACTTTGATGACCCTTAGTGTTTGTATCACAGAGCATAACAAGGACTATTTGTATATATTATAAAATTTTTTAACTAAGTGATAAATTTTATAGTTTCAGAAATAGCCATCTCCTGATAGTTTTTATTCTCCTTTAAGGTAATTTTCTCACATTTTCTTCCCCAGATCTTTGACATGTAGGTCACATTTGACAGTGGAGATACACACACACTGTGTGTGTGTGTGCGCATGTGTGTGTGTATCTCCACTGTCACTCAACATATTACATTTAATCTAAGCAAATACCATACTCATTTCTTGTATTCATTTTGTCAGACCCTGTCCATTAGCCTGTGGTCATCAGCCTTGAAATTTCCTCCCACCTTCAGTTGTTCCACCTCAGTGGGTAGTGTTAGAATCACCACGTGTTGTTTCCTCCACTGTGTGGAACCGGAAACCATCTTTCTCTTCGTCTAAAAATACCTCCAATGAAGTATTTATTGTATTTTTCTTCATAGATCCATAATTTAAATCATCCATATTTTGTGTCTTTCTTAAAATGTGCCTGTCTTATTACTACTCTGGAAGAACCAATGTCTGTTTGATTTTTAAACATAACTCTTTGTTGCTATTTGTATTTCCTTCCCTAGTATTTTTTGGAAAAGCCTATAGGTTTTTTAACAACTGGAAACTCAGTCTCTCAACCCTCTTTCTGATTGAATTCACTCTGATGACCCTTAATAGTGTTTGTATCACAGAACATAACACGGACTATCTTATTTGTATACTTTATCTCTGTATTAGAACCAAATCAGAAGGATATATCATAAGTCTGAGTTAGAAAAGTAATATAAAGTATTCAGTTAGAGATAATAGCACCTTAATTTCCATTTAATTAAAGTATACCTACACAACCAGGATGTTTACAAGAGATGAAAAAAATCTAAATCGAAAATTATTTTAACTTTTAAATTGCAAAGAAAAATAGTTTTATTTATATATTTGTAAGCCAGTCATAGTTGACTTAACCATGATCTAAGTATTTACAGTTTATGTAATCTAATTCTCATAATAACTTTGTAAGGAAAGCAGTCAGCATTATTTTTCCCATCTCATACACTAAGTATCAGAGGATCAATAAGTTGAATTGATTTGCCCAAGATCACTCAGTCAATAAGTGCTAGAAATCAGATCTTCTTAACATCCAATCTAGTCCTTTTTCTACTACATCATATTAATTTGATTACTACTGCCAGCCCCATGGCCCCCATTTTATTAATGGGTAAAATTAGGCCAAGAAACAAGTCATTTAAGGTCAAAGAAAGCAATGCCAATTTGGGGATTAGGAGCACCTGACTTGTTCACTAAGTCATTCTGCCACACTCCTGGATCATGGCCCATATCTAAAGCTATGACTTCCATCATCTGAATTATCAGTAGCAGTTTAGAAGGTAATACACTTCACTGGGCCCAGAAGGATATTGTCTCATACAGTCCACTGAGTTTCTGATGAGCAGTCTGTGTCTTTTGCTGCCTTCCTGGAAAATTATAACTAAACTATTCCTCACCCGTTTTCTTTCTTACTTTCACTTTGTCCAGTTTATTGTGATATATCTGTTGCTCTCCTTTAATTTCCTTCTCTGTTTATCTAATTCCTTTATCTTGTTCAAGTTAAAATAAAAAATATAAAGATCTTTGCCTGGGACCTGTCAGAGGCATCTATGTATACAGCTGATACACATTGGTAACTAGAAATGTTAACCATAGGGCTAAAGTATATTAAGTATTTTAAGTATACTGTGTGTTTATAATTAGATCCTAAGATAATGATGTTGACACAAGGGGGAGCAGAATTTGGGAGGGCAAAGGTTAAGAGTGGGAGAGTAGAGATACGCAGACCTTTCCCAGAAGGCCTATCAGAATTTCCAGTGAGGTATATGTATTGGTAAGAACATATCCTTTCTGTTTTCTGTTTTGTTTCTCTATATTGATAGGAACTACAGAAAATAAAAGCTGATGAGATTTTTCTTGGTTTGTGGGGCTACGTAAAAAAAAAGAGTGATGGTAGGAAGCATGGATTTTACTTTAATGTTTGAGATAGACTGCTCCAGCGTTCAGCCTAAAATACTCATTCATTCAACAAATATTTATGGAGTACCTTCTATGTGCCAGGTGCTGTTCCACTTGCTAGAGATAGAACATTTAACAAGATAGAAAAAATCCCTGTAATCATGGCACGTACACAGTGGGCTCTTTAAAATAATATGTACACAAAAGAAATTCAGTGCTAAGAAGAAAATAAAACCAAATAAGGTGAAAGAGTAAAGGTGGAGGAAACCATTAGTAGATAGGAAGTCAAGGAAGACCTTTCTGAGGAGGTGACTTTTGATCTGAGATGTGATTGATGAAAGGAAGTCAGCCATGTGAGAATCTTGGAGAAAAGCCCTCCAGGCAGCAGCCCTGAATTAGGAACGAGCTCTGCATGCTTCAAGAACTTAACAAAAGCCTCTGTAACTGGAGTGAAGAAAGAGAATGAGACAAGAAGATATTGGAGAGAGAGGTAGGGTTCAAGTCATCTAGGCCTTCTAGACCAGTGGTCCCCAAACTTTTTGGCACCAGCACCAGGGACCAGTTTCTTGGAAGACAGTTTACCACAGACCATGGGTTGGAAAGCCTTGAGGTACATTAAATTTATTGTGTACTTTATTTCTGTTATTATTACATTGTAAGGTACAATGAAATAATTACACAAGTCACCATAATATCAAATTAGTGGGAGCCCTGAGCTTGTTTTTCTGCAACTGGATGGTCCCATCTGGGGTTGATGGGAGATAGTGACAGATCATCAGGCATTAGGGTCTTATAAGGAGCGTGCAACCTAAATCCCTCACATGCGCAGTTCACAATAGGGTTCATGCTCCTGTGATAATCAAATGCTGCCACTGATCTGAAAGGAGGTGGAACTCAGGTGGTAATGCAAGCAGTGAGGAGCTGCTGTAAATACAGATGAAGCTTCACTCACTTGCTGGCTGCTCACCTCCTGCTATGCAGCCCGATTCCTAACAGGTGATGGCCCGGTACCAGTCCATGGGGGACCCTTGTTCTAAACCATGATAGAGAGTTTGGATTTTTTTTCTGAATACTACAGTATGAGCCTGTTGGATGATTTTAAGTAGGGGAGGGATATAATATGATTTATATTTAAGTCATAGCTGCATGAAGAATTGGTTTGTAGGTGGGCAAGCAGGGAGTAAGGAGATCAATTAAGAGAGTATTACAAAAACCTAGGTGAAAAATTACAGTAGTGTGAACTGGGGTAACACCAATAAAAGTGGAATACTCAGATTTGGGCTATTCTATAGATAGAACTGAAAATAGTTGGTGGTAGATTGGATTGTCGATGGGGTGATAGGCATTGAGGGAAAGCAAAGGAATTAAGGACACCTATCTTTCTGTCCTAAGCAACTAACTGGTCAGATTGGTCTCATAAGTTGAGAGGAGGAAGAGCAGATTTAGGGCATGGAAAAAACAAGTAACCTTTTTTACATGTTAAATTTGACATTTTAGGCCAGGCGTGGTGGTTCACATCTGTAATCCCAGCACTTTGGGAGGCTGAGCAGGGTGAATTACGAGGTCAGGAGATGGAGACCATCCTGGCCAACGTGGTGAAACCCCACCGCTACTAAAAATGCAAAAATTGGCTGGGCATGGTGGTGGCAGGCACCTATAATCCCAGCTACTCAGGAGGCTGAGGCAGGAGAATCACTTGAACCAGGAAGTTGAAGGTTGCAGTGAGCCGAGATCACACCACTGCACTCCAGCCTGACAACAGAGCGAGACTCCTTCTCAAAAAATATATAAATAAAAAAAGACATTTTAGGCATTTACATCAAAATAAAGATGAGTACTCATTTGATTTATTTACTATTTGGTGGTCACTTCATACCAATTTATGAACCTATTGCAAAATTGACTATTATCTCTTATTTTCATTAGCTTCTCTTCAAGAAATTAAGGAGCAGTAATCACAGTTGCTTCCTGAGCCCAGTAAATGTTTGTGATACACCCCAGTAGCTCAACACATTGATTGCCCATCACAGTTATTTACAAAGCCCATTGATGAATGTGACTTAGGCATTTGATAATCATGATTGTATTTATTGTTCACAGGAGAATTTTATATTACACGGCATTCTAATCTCTCAGAAATCCATGTTGCTTTCCACCTTTGTGTGGATGACCACGTGAAATCAGGAAACATCACTGCTCGTGATCCTGCCATTATGGGACTCCGAAATATACTCAAAGTTTGCTGTACCCATGACATCACAACAATAAGCATTCCTCTCTTGCTGGTACATGATATGTCAGAGGTAAGCAAAGAAAAATCTTATAATTTTATGAATCTGTTAACCCTCAGTATTATATAATAATCCATTTTAAAGGCACTTTTTTTAAACTAATGAATTTTTGCATCTCCTATCTGGTTAATAGAATTGAGTAAACTATAATACAAAACAGTGAATAATCCTTAACCATTTATGTTCAGAGAGCTATAGCATTGTCCTGTAGTAAGTAAACTAGAAAATCAAAATAATATTTAGCTTTGAATAAGGCATGTGTCCCTACACCTCTTTCTCCTCCGCTTCCCTGTCTTCCCTTTGCTCTTCCCCCTCCTTACCCCTCCTTCTTCTTTTTTGCTGTAAGTAGCATTAGATTTACATACATGTATGTATTTGGCTTAGGCTGCCATGAAAATTAGTTTGCATTTTCTAAGTATGTATTAATAGGTAATGGAAAGATATTCTGGATCCTTGGTTTAACATTTTCTCAAGGGTTCTTTTTAGGTAATACAGTTCTACAATTAAGATATAGCATAATCACTCATCCATTTTGTTATGTACTGTAATTTAATTTTTAACAGTCTCTTTCCATGACTGGTTTTCTTCTTCCTTCACCCACATAGAAACTGGTTAGAAGGCATACATTATAGAAATAATATAAAGACTAGAATTCAATTTCACATAGTCTGGAGAAACAAATGTGTCTCAAACCAAACGGGTCCAGACAAGTCCTAGGAGAGCCAGTGCTTAATTTGGTGATGAAGGACTCATAGCAACTCTGTGCCTGCTTATTTTGAGGAGGCGTTTCTTTAAAAAGCAAAATTGACACCTGTAGTCCCAGTTATTCCAAGGACTGAGGCAGGAAGATTGTTTTAGCCCAGCGTTCAAGACCAGCCTGAGCAACACAGTGAAACTGTATCTCTTTAAAAAATTGCTGACTGGGAAGTGGAGATTGTGAATGTCAGGAGAGAAGTTTGATTATTGATTATAAACAGTTATTTACCAAAAGAAAAATGCTGTATTGTAAAGGACAGTGTAAAAGAGTTTATGTTTTACTTTTTAGACTAAGTCCCCACTTAGACTCATTATATTGCAGGAGGCCTCATTTTAAATTTCATATCCTGTATGACAGGGGTCCCAAACCGCTAGGCCAAGGACCTGCCCCACAGCAGGAGGTGAGGGTTGGAGGACAAGCATTACCACCTGAGCTCTGCCTCCTAACAAATCAGCAGCCACATTGGATTCTCGTAGGAGCGCAAATCCTATTGTGAACTACGAATGCAAGGGATCTAGGGTGTGTGCTCCTCATGAGAATCTAACGCCTGGTGATCTGAGGTGGAACAGTATCATCTTGAAACCATCCCTACTATCCACACCCTCACCCCAACCCCCAGTCTGCAGAAAAATTGTCTTCCACAAATCTGGTTCCTGGTGTCAAAAATGTTGGGGACTGCTGCTGTATAAACACAAAAAAAATAATTCCTGTCCTTCCGAGACAGGGTGATTTTCAATCATTTCCCACTTATAATCTATGCTGGTATATTTTTACTAGGTACTTGGTTGTTTTGATTAGGAGAATTCCAGCACTATCCTATGACATCTTCAGCAGACTTTCGAATTTCTCATTCCATTCACTTCTGTAGCCTCAGTCATCCTAATATGGTATCAAGAGAGATAGACAAACATTTTTTCGCCACTATAGCTTTGTAAAGTTTTAGTTCCATCAGGAATTTTTAGCGATTGTTAAATCATCATCACTAACTAGTCTATCTATAAAAGGGTCTTTGGGGAGTAACAAAGTTTATGATTAATTCCCACCACAAGGAATTCATCCAAACATTCCTGCAGCTGGACTCCTGGTTAACCACTTTATAAAAATGGTTATATGTAGGTGGGAAACGACCTCAAAAACAGTGTTTCCAAAAGTCACTAAGTTCAGATTTACTTCCAGACATCTGATACAACTAGCATTCCTTCTCCCACAATGTCACAAAAGTTACATGTTTTAAATTGGGAAGGCCAGCTGCAGAACATTAAGTTTGTTTCCCAAGTGTCCAGTTTAATTCACAAAAGTATATTGAGCTATGATTCTCCCATTTGTTGTATTTAAATATCCATTCAGGTCAAGAAGTTTCTAAACTCAGATAACACTGCACAGGATATAGAGGCAAATATTGGTTTTAGCTTTGGGGCAAGGATCCCAAAGCATTTCAGGTGTCGTTTTCCTCTTCTAACAGAATCATTAGACAGTCAGTTAACCATGTTTTAGTGTGTGCAAGATGATAATGAAGATGACTGAAACAGCCCATGTCCTGTGGTAGATAAAAGGGCTATAGAAATTAATTGCAGTTTAAAAGGAAAAATAACCTATCAGCAAGAAGAAAGACATATCAGTTTTATTTCAATAGATCTTTGTGCTCTGAAGATACTGTCTTATTGGAGTCCGTCTTGTGGAATGAAGCTACAAGCCAAGAATACTGAATTCTCAACTTCTTTTATTGTTTCTGTTAACTTGTTGAATAATTTGGGCTTACTAAATCATTTGGTTTTGTAACTATTGTTACTAATGAAGATTTTGTTGTTTTTCACTTTTATATTGGAGTATAGCACACATATAGATGTTTGTTTTTAACTTTTATATTGGAGTATAACATACATATAGAAAAGTACGCATAGATATGCAGCTCAAATCTTCACAGACTGAACACCCATATAACAAATATGCAGATCATGAAGCAGAACATGACCAGCACCCCAGCAGCCACCTCCCTTTCAGTTAAACCACACTCCCTCCTCAAGGGTAACCACTGTTTTCATCTCAAAAATTATGGATTAGTTGGGCTTGCTTTTGCTGTTAATCTTATATCTGGCTTCTTTCCTTCAATAGTATGTTGTGAGATCTATCCATAATATTGTGCATGGTTATAGATTGTTCATTGTTATTGTTATATATTTCATCATGTGACTAGTTATTTATACATTCTATTTATGAACATTTAGGTAGTTTTCCAGATTTTTATTATTATGAGTAGTATTGCTATGAACATTCCAGTAGACACCTTTTGACATTTCTTTTGAGAATATACTTAGGGATGGAATGTTTAGGTCTCAGGGTATATTTATGTTTAGCTTTGGTAGATATGGCAAATAGTTTTTCAAAGTGGTTGTACCTGTGCTATTATACTGAATGTGAAAAATAAGAAATAAAGCCAAACTATTGCTCCTCTTCTGATAATGGCTATGAAACTTATTAACACAGTGTTTCAGGTACCTCAGAGGCACATAATTGAGAAGTAAAGAATAATCTTGGATTCCCCATTGGTACATAAACTCAGATAATAATTCTTATGTCTAAATTCCAAGACAAACAGTGAAGACTTAGAAGTACATACTGAGTAACTGCAGTTCAACCTTACCCTAACGAGAGGATTCATGTTGAGTAACAGTCAGCTTTAGATAGAAGGTATTACCTCAATTATAGTCAGAACTGATATTTTAATTTCATTTTCATAGGTTTAGAATCTCTTCTGTACGTTTATCATCTAAAGTGTGACAGTAGGGTCCAATTTTTTTTTTTTCTTGAGACAGAGTCTTGCTCTGTCACCTAGGCTGGAGTGGAGTGACACGATCTTGGCTCACTGCCACTTCTGCCTCCCGGGTTCAAGCAATTATCCTGCCTCAGCCTCTCAAGTAGCTGGGATTATAGGTGCCTGCCACCATGTTCAGCTAATTTTTGTGTTTTTAGTGGAGATGGGTTTTAACGTGTTGGCCAGGCTGGTCTCGAACTCCTGACCCCGTGATCTGCCCACCTTGGCTTCCCAAAGTGCTGGGATTACAGGTGTGAGCCACTATATCTGGACTAGGGCCCAATTTTTTGCTTGTTAAAAAGTCTGTAGTGTTTCACATCATCCTTTCAGCTTCACTGGATTTCTCTTAACAGTGCACTAAGATGTAGTCACTTCAAAACACTAAGATGTAGTCACTTTTCCATTATTTAGAATTTGTGATCAAAAACTTTCTATACTGTTACCCTGTCTATGTAGAGACAACATAGTGTTGTCTATATCATCTACTGTGTCGTATACACTAAGATTTGTTTCCAGAAGTAAGCTCCTTGTGAAACTGCTGACCACAACTCATGACATTCAATAAGTCGTTCTTCTCATGACTTTATTGACTTCTAAAGCTTACAGTTTACCTTTCCTAAGTACCCAAAGCTATTCTTTTTAGCTGCTGGTTTTAATCAGAGACAAAATGGCAGGATTAAAAAACCTTGCAAGTATCTCTCTTAAGCTTATGGTGGAATCTCTATGGAGGCACATGGAAGATTTGAAAACAACCCAGGGGTGTGTGTGTGTGCGCATGCACATGCACATGCACATACAGGTAGCTGTCTAGTTTCCTCTTAGAGTAATATGCTGCCAAGTGGCATTAAGTTAAAGTATACTGAATATGAGAGTTTATATCATCTGAGATTTAAATTTCATTTTAAACAGTGTCCATCACTTCAAAGATGTGCTGGGGTCCTACCACAAATTGCTATTTTGGTATATTCTCTAAATAGCATTGATGAAACTTTGTCATTAATTCACATCATTCCGAAAAGTGTGAAGTTCTTAATTTGTATCACAAATATTTGCTCTAGACCATGCAGTTAAGCACAAATATACAAAAAGCAAGAAAGCAGGGTATTAATCAGTAACATGGTGATGATCTTTGGACAAGTGGGACAATGAACTTGATTACTTTTCCCCTACCTACCATTTAACCCATCCCTATGTTAACTTGTGCTACAATCTTTAATTATTACCATTAGTATTTTGATTTTAATGCATTGGAATAATATATATTCTGTTTGTTGGTGTTCAAAACCAGCCCTTCAATAAGCTCTATGCTTACAATTTACATTAGTTGTCCTCATGTGACTGGCAGTGCTTAGATTTGACCTTAGCCTGAAATAATTCAAGGCTAATCATAGATGTCAGTAAATTCTAGATTATAAGACAAGTTATTGTCAGAAAATGCTTTTTTATATTTAAAAATGAGTGCTTCATTAAAACAGTATAAATAGTACTAATTCCTTGATTCTGATTACTAGCATAGTATTTCAAAAATGATTGGTGTTAGAGTAATATTTTAAGATGATGCAAATCTCAGTTATACAATAGTATTTATTCCTACATATGGTTCTTGAATAAAATGTTTAACATAAGTGAATAAGTATGTCCTTAATGAAATTAGATACCATGAATGAGAATCAGCAGAAACAACTGAACATGAAAACAGATGCACAAAGACTTGAAGCACTGGAATTATAAAACACAGGTCATACAATAGTTGATTACTGTGTTTAAAGAACTGAGGACAAGCTTAAAATGCCTTCATGTAAAAGGATGTTATGAAAAGTAACCTAGCAACTACAAAACATTGCTGAGAGAAATTTTAAAAGACCTAAATAAATGGAAATATATACTGTTTTCATGGATTGGAAGACTCAATATTGTCAGGATAATAGTTCTCCTAAAATTGATCTATAGATTTAAATCCCAATCAGAATTCTTATAAGGTAATTTTGAGATTTTGACAAGCTAATTCTAAAATGTATATGGAAATGCACAGGACCTGAAACAGCCAAATCAGTTTTGAAAATGAACAAAGTTAAAGAACTTACACTAACTAATTTCAAGACTTGCTATAAAGTTATAGTAATCAATGCAATGTGATAGTGGCAAAAGAATAATGGATCAGAAAACAGAATAAAGCATCCAGATATAAATTCTTACATATATGGTCATTTGGCTTCCAGCAAAGATGCCAAGGCAATGCAGTGAGAGAAAGGGTCATCTTTTCAGTGTTGTTGAAACCATTGGCTATTCATATAGAAAAAACAGTCTTAACCCTTACATTATATCATATATAAAAATTAATTTAAAATGGTTTAAAGACATAAACAAAAGAACTAATATTATAAAGCTTCTAGAGGAAAGCATAAAAGAAAATCCTGATGGCATCAGATTAAGCAGGTTGAAATTTGTTATACCACAAAAGCATAAGCCATAAAAGAAGAATATTACATTCTAAAATTCAAAACCTTAGATCATCAAAAGATACTATTAAGAAAATGAAAATTGAAGCCTCAGGCTGTCACATGACCTTGAGCAATTCCATGTACCTCTCTGAACATCTTTTCTTTTTTTTTTTTTTTTTTTTTTTTTGGTGGCATCTTTTTTTAAAATGTATAAAGGTTATTTTTGGGAGATTATGTATATTGTTAAGTTCCATGTAAACATAAGACATTATTATTGTAGTTTTTAGAGCCATCAGTATTGCTCCGTAGCTGTAGACATTTCTTAGTCAGCTTGTTCTCTGTATGCATCATCTTTAACTAGGAGGAAGTAAGACAAAAAACCAAACACTTGTCCCTCCATGCGTGTGTGTACTCCATAAGACCACTGTAGCTCTTTTGCAGTAGCCATTGCAGTTACAAGGAAATCCTCTTCTTTCTGTGAACTTTGAAACCAAAGTGTTATAAACATAACTTAAAATTGAATATCAGAAAATTCTAGTGAATTTTTAGAAGCTTTCAGGACCTAACCCAAGAAAATTCTTTCCTTTTTAGCCAACTAAAAAACTAGACCGGACACAAATTTAAAAGTAGTTTTCTATTAAACTCTATTTCTGGCTACAAAGAAAGTCACAGTCTTTAAATGTCCATGGATAAAAGCTAATTCATTCAACCTATGTTTTCAAGCATGTATGTGCTCAGTATTATAGAAGGCATTATAAAGGTAATAAAGGTGAATAAAAAGTGGCTTCTACCTTCAGAGAGCACATAACTTAATAAAGAAGAGAAAGAATAAACCCCATCCTTCTACCCACTCCTCTGCCCTCCTCCCCAAAACGACAGGATAAAAATGTGAGCATTGAGATAAGACAACAGTAAAGTACCTTGGGAGTTCAGAAAATGGAGATGTATTTGTAGCTGGGAAAATAGGAAATGCTGTAATAGGTGATACCGTCTGGACATTGAAGAATGAAGATCAGGTTCAATAGATGGAATTACTGAGAAGGGCATTGTAGATAGAAGAAACAGATTGAGGAAAAATGGAGGGAGGTGGGTGACAGGCATGGCAGACCATGTTTAGGCAAATGTGAGCAGATATACTTGAATGAAACCTTCATTTTTAAAAATTTAAAAGTCACAGAATCTTAAAGTAGCTTTGGCTTTAAAGTATGTAGCCTTAAATAGTAAAAGAAAGGCTTACATATTATGTGTGTGAGACAGTAGGAAGCAATTTTAAGTTCTTAAAACAGGAGTATAATATAATCAGAAATGTACTTAAAATAGCCAAAAGTAGTGGTTTAGAGGGGAAATAGTAGAATCAGGACACTAGATAGGAAGCATAGCAGTAACTAGCCATGAGGTCACAAAGACCTTCAGAGATAGGTGAAGAACTGAAATAATTTGATGATACATCAGCCCCAGGGCAGAGGGGGGAGAAAATGTCATGAAGAAAGGGAGTAGTCAATAAGTATATTAATTACAACAGGAAGGTCAATTAGAATAAGACTGAGAAAAGGTTTGGTAATTAATAATCATCGATGATCTCACATAAAGAATTTTCAATTGAGTGATAGGGGTGGAAGCCTTCTTAGAAAAGATGAAAGACTGAGTAGTTAGTAAGGAAGACATCATTCGGCTTTTCCATTCTTATTCTTGCACAAGTGTCCAGTGTGTTTTTCAGAAGCTACATGCTGTGTGATAATATAACAGATTGAATGCAGAGACAGCTATAAGAATCCAGATGTCTTCTGTTAGGCTAGGCTTTAATGAGATTTGTAGAAATTTAAAACATTATTACTCATACTAAAACTTTTTTGTTTTGGAAAGTAGTTATTTTTCATAAAAATGTTATTTAGGTTAACATGAATGGGTTTATCATTGTTTTTAAATGAAATTAATGTTTTCTTAGTTTTAATTCCTAATGCAATAATTATCAAAAGATATAATCTACATTAAGAATCTACATAAAGAAGGAATACTCCTTCTTTAACCTCCCAAGTAGCTGGGACTACAAATGTGCACCATTGCACCAGGCTAATATTTAAGAGTACAAAAGATCCTGAGACCCACAAAGTTTGAGAATCACAATAATGAAATATTCTACATGTTTCATAGTTATAATTATGAAGACTTAAGGAAAAACAATCCTAATGTTTGTGAAGAGGAATAGATTTTAAAATGACATACGCTCCAGTCATACTACGGAAAATTATAAATGTTTTGGTGAACGAAGATTAGAAAGGAACGTAGAAAAATGAATGCATTTGTTAGGTGGCTTAGATGGGGCATTTGTTTATTTCCATTCATTTGTAATAACATACTATACAGTAAAAATATTTTGTTGCTTATGCAAATATACATTGTAATAGAATTATTCATGCTAACATTTCAAGTAGTAGAGTTCCTATCTCATTTATATTTGCCTTTAGAATTATCCAGAAAAAATAAGGATATGTTTATTTTTTAATCATATTTATAGGGCTTATTAAATTAATTTGTATTCCACAAGTATAGTCTAAGAGCTGGAAGAAGTTGCATGCCTAAAAATTAGAGGAAATCCAGTTGAGATTAGCAAATAGTTTCCTAAATCCAGTCACAACAACGTGGATAGTCAACATTATAGATAAATAAAGATCTGACTTTACTTTTTATACAAAGTTCTGTTAAAAACGTATCTTTTGTTTTATTTCTGTTTTTAGGAAATGACTATACCCTGGTGCTTAAGGAGAGCGGAACTTGTGTTCAAGTGTGTCAAAGGTGAGCATAATCTTATCTCGCACAGCTACCACCTATATTTCCTCCCAAATATTGAAAGTAGAGTGACCCAGAAGAAAGAATGTGAAAGATACCCCTGCAATCTAGTGCCTCAGTTAGATAGTTTAGCAAGGAAATATTTCATAATAGGCCTTTTTATTTTTATTTTTCTAGTCACAAAATAAGTCTCCAGCCCCTTTGAAATACAAGGATATTTGGACACTATATTTTGTTCTGCTACTAGCTTGCTCTCTATTTCCTTTATTCTCTTAGAAAAAAAAAATAGAGCCACATATTTATTAACTTTTAATAACCCGTCTTAGCTTCATTGTATTTGGAGACTAAATTTGATTTGAGAAATCATAAATAAGAGTGTGCTGACAGAACTCTGTTACACTTCTCTGGCATGAAGATTTAGGGATTGCAGACATTTATCTGTCCTTTAGGCGTAGCGTATCCTACAGGCAAATGGCTACCTAAAAAGTCAAGAAATGAAGCCTTACAATGAAAATTCAGTTTATTTCAGTAAGTGACTGGTAGGTTTGAAGGCCAGAGCTTGTAAAACAGCAACATCTATTTTTCTCTTTTAGGTTTTATGATGGAAATGGCCTCATGGGATGGAGGAATTTCTAGGACAGTGCAATTTCTAGTACCACAGGTATGTTATCTGTGTAGATCTCACCCCAATTTAATCTCTTTTATTAGATTTCTCACAGATACAGCTAGGCATCCTGCCCTAAAATCCTAAATACAATATAAAATGCTAATCACTTTCTGTTTTTCAAGGGGAGAAGTATTTGGATGTTATAAAGGCACTTAGTCTATTGTCAAAGGTATCAGCATCTACCACTCAAGGGATTTGTTATTTAACCCCCAGACAAAACCTGACTCATCATTCCTTTGTTTTTCTCCACATTGTAATATATAGATTACAAAGGGTTCATCAATAAGGCATTAGCAGAGAATGATTTTGTATTCTGTGAAGAACTTGGCAAAATTAGTGGTATTTTATTACTGATTTACACTAGTATTATCTAGAGGTTTTTCTACTCATCAAACTTAATATTTGACATAAACGACATAAGTTCTCCAAAGATGGAGCCAGAAAAACATCCCTTGTCCATAGCCATGCAGTTACATCAGTCATGAAAGATAATTTTCACATATTGCACTCCATATGTAGAACTAGGTCCATATTTTAAAATACTTCTAAAATTATTTTAAAAATCGATGATGTAACAAGTGCAATTATTATTTTTTCCTCTTACAGAGTATTTCTGAAGAAATGTTTTATCAACTTAGTAACATGCTTCCCCAGATCTTCCGAGTATCATCAACACTCACTCTGACATCCAAGCACTAAACCCATATAGATTGACATGCTGGCAGAAGATGATTGTTAAACTCTCCAGAAACTTGTGCTGTGTTGGGATTCTGTCAAGCAAAAGATTTCCAGAAAGAGAACCTGCAATTAAGCCACAAATCAAGACACATATCTGTTAAACCATTCCAAAAATTTATATACTGCACAAACTAGTGATCAACCACTAACTTAAACAATTTTTTTTTCTGAGATGGAGTTTTGCTCTTGGTTGCCCAGGCTGGAGTGCAATGGCGCCATCTTGGCTCACTGCAACCTCCGCCTCCCCAGTTCAAGTGATTCTGCCTGTGCCTACTAAGTAGCAGGGATTACAGGCATGCACCACCACACCTGGCTAATTTTGTATTTTTAGTAGAGACAGGGTTTCTCCATGTTCATCAGGCTGGTCTTGAACTCCCAACCTCAAGGTGATCCACTGGCTTCAGTCTCCCAAAGTACTGGGATTACAAGCATGAGTCACTGCGCCCAGCCAAACATCTATTCTTAAAGTCTCTTTATGAATTTCTCTTTTTTTCTTGAGTTACCTGTGAATATTAGTAAGTTAAAACTTATTTATCACACATGGACACTTGCTGAAGGAAACTTGATTATATTTACATGGAGACATTTGACTTTTTCAAAAGGCTTGACTCATATCAAGTGCAAACCTTAATTAAACATAAATAGAATCTTCCTTTTACTTTATTTGCCAAAACAAAATTTAAAAGCACTGAAATATACATTGCAAGTACAAATTTCCTGTGAAAATCTTTTTATAGAAGCACAAATGTATGAGACAAATGTGCTTTTTCTTTTAAATTCTCCTGTTTCAGAACCCTCCTTTAATCTACTGTTTCTAAGGATGTACAAGTTAGAGTCAGAAAACATTTCAGATTTTTTACCTCTCTCATCCTCCTCTGTGACCTTGCACTTACATATTAATAACATTTCATGGACTGTGAAAATAGTGTTCTTTTTTGCAAGCTTGATGTCAAGTTAGTCTAAACCAGCACCTGGCAGTACTTTAGTGCTCATCAATATTGTGACAATCAGACAGTGAAGATCATTTTTATTTTTCTGTCCTCCCTGCGTTCTCAGCTTGCTTAACCATTCCTCTGCCTCTTGCAATTCTTTCCTAATAAATGTGTCCCCATTTCTGCCTGTTCTCTGTTTCCCCTCCTTTTCCATTGTTTTTTCTTATGGCACTCCTTTCTCAGGTGCTACGTATCATGTTTGTCCCCTCTATAACATATTTGCTATGAGTAGTGACTCCGTTAAAGGCATTTACAAAAACACACAGGTGTTTAGGAAAGCAGTAGTTTCATCAATTCCGAGTTGTGTGGATATTGTAACTGGCCAGAAGAATGAAATGGAGAGCATTTGGGTCATAAGATGGCGTGTCTTGATGACAAGAAACAAAAAGCCCTTCATTAGTATGCCTAAATGTAATAACTGAAACTCTACTGGCAAACAGAATGCTTTCCTTTAACAGAATGTCTTAATTTTCTACTCAAGGAAAAGGTGTATCCAAGTGACAACACTGAAGACAACCCTAAGAACACCCACTCCAGCAGTATGTCCATTAGACAGCAAAACTCTCCAAATTATTTGTCCAGGAGCCTGGCAATTCTGCCAAGAAGACAGGTGTTTTGCCCTTTGAGCCTATGCAGTTATCTTGGAGAAATTGTCTTTCAGATGCCACTGTTAACCACTAAGACTGATTCTAATGCAAAGCAGGGAAGACAGAGGTAGAAACCAGGCGAGTGGCAGGTCAGTGTCAGAAGCTGTTTTTGTTTATACAGTGACAGGTCGAGTTGGAAGTGGATCAATTAAAGACACCTGAAAACGCACATTGAGAATCTTTCTGCAGAATTACATAACTAATCTACAGGTACAGCCAACAGCCTGAAGGGTGCATCCCAGGTATCAGAATGGAGGAGCAAAGCTTCATTCATGGAGGTTTGTTGAATGCTGCTGCCCAACTCTTCCTTTGTCACCTCTAGGCTATTCTACTAAATTACTTATAAACTGGTGGCTTTAACTGAGGGCTGTGTAAAGGTGCTATTTCGCCTATGAAATCAAGATAAATTTATCAAATTTTTCAATTTGAAATTGATAATGAAAATTTATCAATTTTTCACATGAAACTGTGTTATAGAAGCAGTAAAATTGGAAAAATCATGCTTATGGTGTTACATTACCACTGATGAAAACACACCAGGCTAATAATAAATACGTGATTAATGCACTTAAATGGTGGGAATTTTAGTGATGCAGTAGTTGAGGAGTCTGGAGTTTTGTATTTGGATCAAGAATAATGAGATGAGAATCTTTTTCTGAGTGTTCTAAAGTGCTTCTTGGAGGGGAGTGGTTTCAAGCATTTCATGAATGATGTGAAGAAGGTACCTCAGGCTGAGGCAGCATTCTAGGTACAAGCGGCACTTTGTATCTAAGGGTTCTGCATTCACGGATTCAACCAACTGTGGATCAAAAATATTCTTAAAAAAAATAGTACAGCAATAAGAATAATTTTAAAAATACAATATAACATCTGTTTACATGGCATTTGCATTGTATTTGGCATAAGTAATGTATAGATGAATTAAGTATATGGGAGAATATGTGTAGGTTATATGCAATTAATACACCATTTTATATAAGAGACTTGAACATCCAGGGATTTTGGGATTGGCAGGGGATCTAGAATCAGTCTCCTGCAGATACCAAGGGATGACTGAGTAAGGTGCAGATAGCAGAAATAGAATGGAGGCAGCAGTAAATGGCCAATAAGTTGAGAGGAGCTGACCACAAGAGTCTTTAAAGATGGAGAGATTAGCACAACCCCTGACATTGGTGAGGATTGTGAGTTAGAAGTTTTCTATTTGTGTAAACAGTTACATATTCCTAAATGGCCCTCAAGGCCTTAAAAGTGTGCCTTGGAAATCAGGCAAAGGCACTGAACCTGAGGTCTCCATTCTGTACTGCTCTTTCCCTCCCTTCCCCCATTTCTGCTCTCAAAGCACCACACAAGCAAAGCCATTGATCTAGAAGTGTGGCACCAGCTGTTTCTCAGCATGGCATTGTGACCAGAATGGAAGAAATGCATGAAAGAGAATTTCAGCGGGAAGAAACAGCTTGCCTGGGAGTTGGCAGATCTCTTATTGGCACAATACACACCATCATTTGTGTCACTTCAGTTGGATCCTGGCTAATTCTCACAGGAAGAAAACATGTTTCGCAAAAGAAAGATGAAGTCACAGAAACATTTCTTTTCTAGAAGCTCTAAGAGAGATTTCACAGAACTGTGCAGAGAGAACCCACCAAAGTTAGAGACTGGAGCCTCAGGCCTATTTTTCAATTTCTTTTTATTTTATTTTCTATTTTTCAGTTTCTAAATGAAAATGGCTGCTTTTCTTGGCTAAGTTTTCCCATTTATGTGAAGTTGGACTGATTTGCTCAATAGGACTAACAGAAGTATAAAAATCATTATAAATGTCAAACAAAAAGAATACAACACCTATTTGGAAAAAGTACCATGTTTTCAGAACCTTTTAAATTAGTGGTTTTTTATTCTTTAACTATTCAAGAACCTTTTGTTATGCATCTTCTCTTCATCCGGTATGTTTTGAGAACGTAAACAATTGGAATTATTTGAGCAATCTTTTTTACTAAATCAAAAACAGGTATGTCTGGAGAAAAACTTCTGATTAGCAAGTGATACATAGTATCACAGTTATCACTGTGCATTCTCATGCATAGTATTACCACATAAAATACATAGAATTATCATTGTGTAATTCCAGGCAGACTTGCAAAAACAAAGCCTTGGTGTTTGACTTAGTCTGTGCGACATCATCCAAGTGAAATGTATTTAACATCTTAAAGGATCACTAATTCCAGGAACCTCAAGCTGGGAACCACAACCTTGACCAGAAATATTTACAAGAGAGTATGTTACAAAGGAAAGGTAGCGATCAAGACAACATAAATAGCAGATTGACCCTGAGAATCTCATTCGATAAACAGCAAGTGTTTATTGAGTTTCTTCTATATGCAAAGGCATAGTGCAAGCAAGATTCAGCCTCTAGAAGGTTATACAACTGCATTGGGACTTGGGAAGACAGAAGACTTGGCAGGCTTTTCTGTAATCTGTGATGCTGGTGATCTCTAATGACTAAAATAAAATTTCAGCTAAAGCAGGGGAAAGGAGGAGTAACCTCCTGAGGTTACTTGCAGGACCAATATGTGCTTGGAATGTCCTATTCAAATATACACAGCTAAAATTACCATACACTTCGGATCTCTCTTGCTGTTCATTTCCTGTGTTCCTACAGGAAGACACTTCCAAATATGTCCAAATCGAAGACATATCAGGCTTTCTAATATATCCAAATCTAAGGCTGGCTGAACTTCAATCCTCATTAGCTGAAGATACCATATTTATGACATCACCTGTTCACTAAAATTTATTTGTAACTCCGAAATTGTTAAAGGCATTTACAAAAGCATACAGTAAGTTACAAAAACAATGGATTCATCACATCAAAGTCATGTAGTTGTAACTGGCCAATAGAATATAATGCAAGTCCTTTGGCAGCACTTTTCAGGTTACCTGTGGACATGTTCAGAGCACCAAAAAGTTTGAGTCGCCCAACACATGTTCCTAGCTCAAATGGAGCAAGGCAACGCTCTGCTGCCTTGTTTTAGCTTTCATAGTGCAAATAAATGTCCCTTTCATGGGTCTGTTTAGCACCATTTTTTTTTTTTTTGCATTGCTTTTTGATGGTGATTTTGTTGTTCAGAATGGTCCAAGCATAGTGCTGAAGTGTATGTAGTGTTCCCAAGTGCAAGAAGGTTGTGATGTGCCTTATGAAGACAACACATGTCTAGATTAGCTCTGTCCAGGTACACAATGTAGTGCTGTTGGTCAGAAGTTCAATGTTAATGAATCAGTGATGTGTATTAAATAAGGTGTCTTTCAACAGTAGCACACAAAAAACAATATTATATATTGATCAGCTGATGAGAATGTTGTGGCCAGAGACTTGCAGGAATCTATTTCCCCTAGGAGCAATGATTTAGTATTCACTAATTCAGTGTTCACAGCAACTTTATAGAACATAATTATTGTGAACTGTGATGACTGTATGTGTCTTCTCTCACCAGAAAGAGGGTATAAGAGCTATTTGTAGATATCTTTGGTGCACAGAGAATGAAAGCTGGAAGACATTACCAAAAAAGCAAACAGATCCTTTCTGGAAATGTTCAGGAATTAAGCAGAAACTCTAGTGTCTGTCATACATTATTTGTGTGACATCTGTGGGAGGAGAATGCATTGATGCATCTCTCCCTCTTTCTCCCTTGCTTTCTACCCTTCTCTCCTTTCCTTTCTTTATAATAAATCCTCATTCCCTATTATCAGCTCATCTGTGCTCAAGAGACTCTACTCTGAACAACAATGTAACATCAGAGAAGCATGGTCTCTAAAGTTAAACCTGATTCAAATGCTGACTCTCCAGTTTATTTGCTGTGGCTTGTTACATTGGGCATATTACCTAACCCCTTGAAGCATGTTTCCTCATCTGTAAGCTAGGGAAAATTAATAATAGTATCTACCTCATTTAGTGGTTGGAAGGATTGCATAAGAAAGCACACACTACCTGGCATATAGTCATTCTATAAATATTTGCTGCTATTATCCTTCCTTCATTCCTTCCTGTCTCCTCTTCCTTCCTTTCTTCCTTCCTGTCTGACCTTTCTCCTTCTTCCCTTGCTTCTTTTCACTAGACAGAAGGGATGTTAAGTCATTTAAAACACCGTGTTCTCAAGAAGCTTACAGCCTAACTGAGTTGGTAAGAGAACACATAGTCACTCAGTACCAGTCAGCATATACTAGAGGTATACAGTCAGTGCAGAATAAAGCATACACGGAGTGCTGTGGAAGTCAAAATAGAAACATTAGCAATGCATTGGGCCAAGAGACTTGTTGAGCCCCTTGAGAGCAGACTGCTTAGCCCTGCCTTTCTCTGGCACTGACTGAGTATCCTCTGAGCCCTCATTCAACAGGTGAAGCACAAATCCTCCTGGCGGATGGGCAGAATGCCACCTGTGCCAGCAATGGCAACAACTTCAGATACAAAGGACAGGCAAGTTAGAATGTCAGGAGGAAGTCACAGGGTAGGTGACTAACCCTGTATTTGAGTAGAGCAGGAAGGACTATCATATTTTTATATGAGGTGAACTTAGATTTTAGAAATAACAATAGTATGAAGTACTTATGGAATTTAAAGTCTCCCACCCACATAGCAGCTCAATGAACAACTTGCCCCTGTAATGCTTTCCTGGTTCAACTCTATGACTGTCTTGTCAGCAAGCTGATCATATGTTTTCTGTGTTGCAGATGAGCAACTGAGGCAAGAGGATTAAATGCTAGGAAGGTATAGAGGAGATGTCCTGGGATGATAGAAGAGGATCAGAACTCAGAAATCACTAGTCTATTTAGTCTACTTTATGTGTGTGGTGATGGGGATGGGGGAGGGGCACTAGGATAAATACTTTTTCTTTTTAAAAATCATGTTAGCTATCTTGGCTAGTATAGTGGCCGGGTGCAGTGACTCACGCCTGTAATCCCAGCACGTTAGGAAGTCAAGGTGGACAGATCACAAAGTCAAGAGATAGAGACCATTCTGGCCAACATGGTGAAACCCCATCTCTACTAAAAATACAAAAATTAGCTGGGCGTGGTGGCACATGCCTGTAGTCCCAGCTACTCGAGAGGCTGAGGCAGGAGAATTGCTTGAACCCGGGATGCGGAGGTTGCAGTGAGCTGAGATCGTGTCACTGCACTCCAACCTGGCAACAGAGTGAGACTCCATCTCAAACAAACAAACAAACGAACAAAATCATCTTGGCTATCTTGGCTAGTGTTACACATTGACTCTTCTATCTGAATTTCCTTTTATCGTGAAATACTTCAAAAATAAGAAGTTAGAAAAATTGTAACAAATAACCGTGTGCCTACTACCTATATTTCTTAAAGCTTAAAATGTTGCCACACTTTGTTTAAGGCTCTCTTATCACATAAAACATCACAGATGCAGGTTCTCTTTTCTCCTCTAGCTCTAGTCTCTCCTTGTATCAGCTACTTCTGGGGAATACACCACTCCAAAATTAACGGCTGAAACAATAAGTATTTATTCTTTATGATTCTATGAGTGGTCACCTCAGCAGTTCTGGTTTCACCTGGGCTCCTTTTTGAGTCTTTGGTCAGTGCTGGGTCAAGTAGGCCACTCATGATCTCGGCTAGGCTTTGTCACATGTTTGGGGGTTGGCTGGCTGAAGGCTGGAATAGATGACTCTGCTGGGGCAACAGGACTTTTCTTCACTGTGAGTCATCCTCCATGAGGCTAGCCCTGATGTGTTTACATAGTGGTAGTAGAGTTGGAAAAGAGAACTGACACACCATCACTTCTACCACATTCTGTTGTTGATTAAATCTGGTCACACAGCCATCCCAGATTCAAGAGGTGGGGTAAATAGACTCCTCATTTCAGTGAGAAGTGCTGAAAAGTCACATTGCAAAGAGCATGGACACAGGATGAGGTGAAGAATTGGGAATATTTTTGACTTCAACGTGTCATACTCTCTCCTCAGCAGTAACCACTATCTTGACTTTGTTGTTATTCATTCTTATAGGTTAATTTAGAGTTTTAATGCATATCTATAGAGTGTAGCCATAAGATGTATATGGTGTTGCACTGAAAGTTTACCTTCTACATATCATTCAACATTTGCTTTTTTAATAATCCAATATCATGCTTTTGGGATTTAATCCTACTGATATTACCTATAGCTACTTTACTAATTTTGGTTGCAGTATATTTGAAGACTCTGAATTATATGCCCGTAGTCCAACTTATGTATTTATTCATTCTCCTATTTATTGACAGTGAGGTTGCTTTCACTTTTATGTCATTTGATACTGTGCAGCACCAACCACATTCTTGTACATGTATCACTGTGTACATATGTTAAAGTTTTTCCATGGTTTATATCTCTGAATAGATTTTCTGGGATTTTATAGTATGGACATCTTAAAATTTAGTAAATTCCAATTTAACTCCATAGTTGTTGTACCACATTTCCCTTCTAATGGCAGTGTATGAACACTCCTTTTTCTCCATATCTTCATATAAACTGGGCAGGAACTTTTGGAAATTTTAATTCTTACCATTCTAATATGTATGAAATAGTATCTCATTGCTGTTTTGTTTTGCATTTCCCGGTTAGTGGTGATGTTGAGCAGCCTGGCACGTTTGTTAGCCATTTAGATTTCCCTTTTATTTTTTCTTTGTTTGTTTGTTTGTTTTTGTTTGTTTGTTTTCTTTTTTAGACAGAGTATTGCTCTGCCACCCAGCAACCAGGCTGGAGTGTAGTGGTGCAGTCTTGGCTCACTGCAACCTCTGCGTCCCAGTTTAAAGTGATTCTCATGCCTCAGCCTCCTGAGTAGCTAGGATTGCAGGCATGCACCATCATGCCCAGCTAATTTTTGTATTTTTAGTAGAGTCAGGGTTGCACCATGTTGACCAGGCTGGTCTTGAACTCTGACCTCAGGTGATCCACCCTCCTTGGCCTCCCAAAGTGCTGGGATTACAGGCATGAGCCACCATGCTTGGCATGGATTTCCCTTTTCATGAGTTGTCTGTTTGAATCCTTTGTCCATTTTTTTCTCTTGAGTTGTTTTCCCTTTTCATACTGAATTTGCAGACATTCTTTCTATATCCAAATATTAAACTTTTTTTATTTGAGATGGAGTCTCACCCTGTCACCTAGGCTGGAGTGCAGTGGCATAATCTTGGCCCACTGCAACCTCCACCTCCCAGGTTCAAACGATTCTTCTGTCTCAGCCTCCAGAGTAGCTGGAATTACAGGCACCTGCCACCACTCCCATCTATTTTTTGTATTTTTAGTACAGACAGGGGTTTCACCATGTTGGCCAGGCTGGTCTCCAACTCCTAACCTCGTGATCCACCCACCTCAGCCTCCCAAAGTGCTGGGATTACAGGCATGAGCCACCAAGCACCCAGCCCCAAATATTAAATTTTTATGAGGTATTTCTGAAAATCTCTCTTTTTTTTCCCCAGGTTGTGGTTTGTTTGGTTGGTTTTTTTACTTTTTATTATGTTTTATTGTCGCAGAGTTCTTAAATTATAATATAATAAAATTTATCAATCTTTTTTTACTGTTTAAGCTTCTTATATCTCACTTGAGATGTTGTCTCTTACCCTCAGGATCATAGCTAAATATTTAGGCCTTTAATCTATCTGAGATTCACTTTCGAATATTGTGAGGTAAGCATCCAATTGTATTAGGGGTATAGAGAGAAACCAGGAGAAGACAATAATAAAATATAACTAAAAATTTCCCAAAAGTGATGGACATGAATCTTCAGATTCAAGAAGCAGGTTGACATCTAAGCAAAAAAAAGAAAAAGAAATCTACAGCTAGACCTTTTGTGGTAAAATTGCAGAACATCTAAAACAAAGGTAAATCTTAAAAGTCTCTAAAAATTTGGGAGGCTGAGGCAGGAGGATTGCTTGAACCTGGGAGGCAGAGATTACATTGAGCCAAGATCGTGCCACTGCACTCCAGCCTGTGAACAGAGCAAGACTCTGTCAAAAAAAAACCAAGGCTCTAAAAACTTTTTTAAGAATCAAAGAGAGATTTACATGACGATTTTAAAGACCACAAATTTTCAACAGCAACAGTAAACACCAGAAAATGATTAGGGTTAAGACAAAATAACTGCCAATTTAAAAAGTTATAACCAACTAACCTGTCATTTAAGCCCTACCCATCAGTTTCATTACTAGCTGTGACCTTAAACAAATTATTTTATCTTTTTGAACCTCAGTTAATTTGTCTGTAAAGTATGATTAATACATTTTCTCTCTCTAATTCATAAAACCACGCAAGAAAAAAGTAAGAATACTTTACAAATTATAAAGTTACCCAAAGATATAGTTTACTTTGATCCTTGAGAATAGGTTCATATTTGAATGTGACAATCTTCATATATTTTTGCAGATAAGACAGAGCATGGACAGATCGATGCATGGATGAAAGGAAGAATATAATTATGCATTAAATGAATATTTACTGAGCATCTTTTGTGTGCCATGCATTGTTTTAGATACTGGAAACATAATAGTGAATAAGACAGATAGTCTTATCCTCTAGTAGAAGAAACATTAAAATCAATAAACATATATGTAATTATAGATTATTATGGGTCCTATGAAAACAAGAGGAATACAATTGATACTCAAATAGACAACCTTTTAGGGAAATTATGTTTAAACTAAGACCTGAAATATCAGTAGCAATTAGCCAGATGAAGAGTAGAGGAAGATGCTTTCTCAGGCTGGGGAAACAAAAAAAAAACCCAAGAAGCAGGAGTTACAGGATGTACACGACTAAGTGGGGGAAACTAAAGCCCTGGATTTCTGTCTAGAAAGCTGAAAGTGGGAGACACACGGTAAATACAAGGAAAATTATAGGAAGGGGGAGTTTGGAAGCCAACTCATAAAGTTGTTTATGAACTCCTGGGCTTACCCTAGAGATGTGCCAGCATGAATCTAATTCTAAACTTCATACCAAAGATTTTGAGAGCTTAGACTACACCCAGATTTTAGACTGTCCACTGAGTGACACACATGCAAGACAAATTCAAATAACACTGCAAAGTCTTTGTAAATGGGAGTGACATTGAAACCATAACCCGCAAGAGGTTGGTCTGAATGTGTGGCCTGAAACAGACTGGTTGATTGTCTGCTAAGAGAAAAATATCAACATTCTCCATAGAATTGAAACAAAACCCAGAGTCTCATATCCATAGTAAAAATGACCTGGATACAATCTAAAATAACTTGACTTACAAAGAACCAGAAAAAAATCTCAACTCTCAAAACACAATCAACAGATGCTAATTCTGAGATGACGGTTTTTGGGATTATAATACAAATACTTTAAAACAGTCATTTTAAAAGTCCTTTTAAAATTCATTTGAAATGTGTAAAACAATAGAAATTCTTAGCAAAGATATAGATATAAAGAAGAACCAAATGGAAATTTTAGAGATACAAAATACAATCTCCAAAATTTAAAAGAAAAGTTCACTGGATAGGATCAGAAGCACAATCAAGATGACAAAGAGAAGAGTCAATGGCTAGTGAACTTGGAAATCGATCAATAGAAAATGTCCATGTTTAATACAGAGAGAAAAAATGAAAAAATGATCTGAACCTTGTTGGCTGTGTGGAAGAAACAAAAAGTTCTAAATTCATGACATTGGAGTCCCAAAAGAAAAGAAAAGATGTGGTGCTGAGAAAACATACATTTGAAGAAATATTGGCTGAAATTTCTCCAAATTTAGTGAATGAGACAAACCTATAAATTCAAGTTCAGTGAACTCCAAACAAAATAAACTCAAGGAAACCTATACCCATAAACATCATAATCAAAATACTGAAAACTAAAGACAAAGAAAATAACCTTGAAAGCCGCCAGAGAAACCCAATGCATTACTTATAAGGAAACACCAATTTGAATGACTGCAGATTTCTCATCCAAACTTGTGAAAGCCAAAAGGAGGTGGAACAATCTTAAAGTGCTAAAAGACTGTCAATCCAGAATTCTATATCTAAAACAAACATCTTTCAGAAAAAAAGAGGAAATAAAGACATTCTCCAAGAAAGGAAAACTAAGAGAATTTGTTGCCAGCAGACCTGCTGGAGGAAGTATTGCTAGAGGAAGTTCTTCAGACAAGAGGAAAATGACTTTCAGGATAAAACTTGGAACATAGGAATGAAGGGAAAGGACTAGAAATGATAAATGCCTGAATAAATATAGTATTTTCCTCTTGAGTTCTTTAAAGTATGTTTGATTATTGAAAGCAAAAATTATAACATTCTCTAAGAGGTTTTCATCACATTTATGCAAAGAAAAACTAGAAACATAATAGAAACCTATATGGTGACAAGGTTTCTACATTCCCCTGAAGTGGTAATACTGAGTTTAAGTAGACTGGGAAATAAAAACCAATATTGTGAGACAAAAAAGACTGGAACATTCATGTAAATGAGAGAAGTCTAATAGTATCAATGGGCTATTGGGTCACTACTGCTTCTTCCTCATCTTAGAGAAATCCCAAATGGAAAGTTTGCCTGATGTGCCATCCCTCTCACACAATCCCATAGCTGATCACCAAATCCCCATCTTTCAAATCTTCATTTACTTCCATCCCACTGGTGCCTTCATAATCAAGGCCATTAATTCTTGCCTATATGCCATCCTTCCAACTGGTTTCTCCAACTCCAGTTTTGCCTCTTCTTCTTTCTTAATCTTACCATAAGTATCTAAAATTCAAATATTATCATGCCGTGTTCCTGCTTCAAACATGTCAGTTGCTCCTATGTTGCTTTTAAAATAATGAGTGTACTCTTTGGTCTGTCTCCTGATTACCTCTCCAGCCTAATTTCTGGCCACTCCTTCCCCCAAACAATATTCCCTAGACCAGCATAGTAAATATGTTATGATTTGAGGACCAAGTGTTGCCCATTGCAACTACTCAACTCTGTAGCTGTAGTGCAACAGCAACCATAGATAATATTCAAATGGATGAGTGGGATTGTATTTAAATAAAACTTTAATTACAAAAACAGATGACTTGCTGGACTTGGCTGATGGTGATCCCCTGCTTTAGACAACTAAACTAGCTACAGATCTGTGTAGATGACATTTTCTTTCATGTCTTGAGTACTGGACAATCTACTCTCTGAAATATCTCCCCCCTTTATCTGGCTGCCTTCGATTCACCACCAGGCCTCAATTTGGATGCCACTCCTTTAAGGAACTAAGTCTTTATCCCTATACCACCATTGTTGCACCTTACCACACTAATATATTTATTTGTTTATTTGTCTGGCTTTACCTATTTGTCTATCATCTTTTCAAGGGCAGAAACTGCCATGTCTACACTTTAATCCCTAGTGCCTAGCTGAATACCACTACCAGGCACATAGAGCCCTCAACAAAACGTATATTTCCCATTGAATGAGTGGAAGCCCACTAGCCCTCTGGCTGACCCAGCACTAGTCTTAAAACTTCAGGGCTGTCAAAACACTGCCTGACTGTGTAGTTGTATCTCCGTGGAAGCCGTGATCTGTTTTGAGCAAGTCATCCCTTTCCTTTGGCCTGGACTTTTCTCCCAGGGCAGTAGAGGTCCAAAATTAAGGACCAACCACTATATCTCTTCTTGGGCAGCACACATCCCATCCACCTGGCAGCTCAGAGCCCTCAGCTCTGTCTGACCCCACTTCTGACAAGCACTCTCAGCCACTGACTTTAAAAATAAGCCCGGGGTGGGGGGGAAATTACTACATCTCTTTCCAAATACTGTTGGAAATGCCAAAAGTGGTGGACAATGAACCATTTGTGGTTAAGGGTGGAGCAACCATTCAGCCAGGCATCCTGGGGACTCTCTGCCTGTTCAGTGTCCTCCCTTTTCAGTGCACCACCAATAAAATGTAAAAGGCACAACTTTCTCTGCTAAGCCATCAGGTAATTAAGCAGCTGAAGTAGGTCTCACTCACTCAAGGTCAACGATATGGCCTGTTCTGAACTTGGACCAAATCTCAAATAAAGATCTAGACCCTTTCTGCAGGACCTTACAGTCAAATTGAAGAAACAAGACAAGCACATATGAACCATTTAGAAATGAGTAAAAAATGCAGTTTATTCATTCACTTTTCAAAGTTATACTCAAGACCCAGGTACCGTGCAGGATGCTGAGTTACAGAGATGAAAAAGAAGGGTCTCTTCATTCAAGAAACTGTCATTATACTAAAATTTATGCCAAAGTAGGAATACTATAAAAGCAAAGAGGGTTTAGAGTCCAAAGAAATTAACAAAGACTAGTTTTCAGAAAAGTAGGGCTTGATACTGATGGGAATGCCATCCTTCTTTCAAAGTGTAAAATTCAGCGGTTTTTAGTGTAGTCACAAAGTTACGTAACCATCACCATGATCTAATTCCAGAACAGATAACACCTTTCTGAATATTTCTGAACAGAGAATTCATGGGATAAAATTGTTTTTCAAGCTGATTACCCTAGCTACAAGAGCAGGAATGATTACGTGCGATATAGAGTTGAACATGGAAGTAAGCTAACAGACTCAGAGGTTTGGGGACCTGGAGCAGAATAGGTCACAGTGCCACCTCCTTTCCATGATATTCTCAACTCATCCGGGAGGTGAGATAGCGGGATAATTTATTGAAATAATAGGCCAGGCGCTGTGGCTCACGCCTGTAATCCCAGCACTTTGGGAGGCCAATGTGGGTGGATCACGAGGTCAAGAGATCGAGACCATCCTGGCCAACATGGTGAAACCCCATCTCTACTAAAAATACAAAAATTAGCTGGGCATGGTGGCGTGCACCTGTAGTCCCAGCTCCTCGGGAGGCTGAGGCAGGAGAATTGCTTGAACCCGGGAGGCGGAAGTTGCATTGAGCCGAGATCACGCCACTGCACTCCAGCCTGGCACCTGGCGACAGAGCAAGACTCTGTCTGAAAAAATAAAAATAAAAATAAATAATAATCTGCATATTTTTATCCTTGTATTTTTCCTCCCTCATGCCAAGAGCATGTCCAGACATTTGTGTTCTCTAGCCTAAGCAGTACTGGAAGCTAAGCTAAAATCCTTTTCTGACTTCTCTTTTGGGAATTCTGAACTCAGTGTTGGTATTATATTGGAGAAGGGGAGAAAAGGGACTATTTGGGAGCAGTGGAAGCTGAAGCTGAGAGCAGAGATTCCCCAAAACTGGTTGTATATCACAGATTAATAGCACAGATTCTGGTGCTTGACTATCTGGAATTGAGCCTTGACCATGGGCACGTCACTTAACTTCTCTCTATCTGAGTTTCCTTGAAATGGGGATAATGTGAATCAATGATCTTGTTCTGAGGATTAAATGAGTGAACATACAAGAAATACTTATACCACTGTCTGTCACATAAGGAGAGCTATATAAGGGTTTGCTTGTTACGATTAATAAAAGAGAGAAGACTGGGCGTGGTGGCTAATGCCTGTAATCCCAACACTTTGGGAGGCCGAAGTGGTCAGAGCACGAAGCCAGGAGTTCGAAAACAGCCTGAACAACATGGTAAAATCACATCTCTACTAAAATACAAAAATTAGCCGGGTGTGGTGGCATGTGCCTATTATCCCAACTACTCAGGAGGCTGAGGCAGGAGAATTGCTTGAACCTGGCGGGGCGGAAGTTGTAGTGGCTGAGATCATGCTACTGCACTCCAGCCTGGGCAACAGAGTGAGACTCTGTCTCAAAAATAAAAACTAAAAAATATATTAATAAGAGAAAAATAAATCATTGGTACAGGGTAGTGGAGTGTTGTCCTGTAAGGACTATTGGGTGGAAACAAGGACTATTGGGTGGAAACAAGGGTAGGAAAATATTTAGAAGTAATGAAGAAGAAAAACCTGAAAAATAGAGGGAATATTAAGGATGCAAGACTTTTAAAAATTAATTTTATTGACAAAAATACTATTTATGGTATACAAATGTTTTGATAGATGTATGATGGAAATGCTAAATCAAGCTAATTAATATATTCATTACCTCATATACTTATTTTTGTCATAAGAACATTTAAAATGGATTCTGTTAGGTATTTTCAAGTATGCAATATATTTTTATTAACTGTAGCCACCATGTTGTACAGTAGATCTCCTGAACTTATTCCTTCTGTCTAATTGAACATCTGCCTAATTCTCCCCCACATTTCTCCAACATCTGCCTAATTCTTCCCCCTCACCAGCCCTAGGTAACCACCATTCTACTCTCTGCTTCTATGAGTTCTACTTTTTAAGGTTCCACATATGAATGACATCATGCAGCATTTGCCTTTCGGTGCTTTGCTTATTTCACTTAGCATAATGTCCTCCAGTTTCATCCATGTCATTGCAAATGCAACAATCTTTTTATTTATTTTAAGGCTGAATAGTATTCCATTGTGAATACAGAAATATATATTCCTATATTCCTCACAATTCTGTGTTAAGGCTGAATAGTATTCTATTGTGAATATAGGAATATATATTCTTATATTCCTTGAATTTTATTGTGTGCAAGGATTCTCTTTTCTCCACATCTTTACCAACACTTGTTATCCTATCTTTTTGAAAATAGACATCCCAACAGGTGTCGGGTGACATCTCATTGTCATTTCAATTTGCATTTCCCTGATGATTACTGATGTTGAGCATTTTTTTCATATACTCAGCCATTTGTATGTCTTAGTCTTTTTTTTTTTAGAAAAAGCTGCTATGTGTTCTTGTTATCTCGTTATTTGAGTTCATTGAATATTTTGGATATTAACTCCCTATCAGGTATGTGATCCCCAAATATTTTCTCCCATTCTGTATATTGTTTCTTTTTTGTTGTTGTTTTTTCCTGTGCTGCAAGTAAGCTTTTAGTTTGATGAAAGCCCGTTTGTCTATTTTTGCTTCTGTTGCCTGCGCTTTTGGGGTCATATCCATAAAATCTTTGCTAGACCAATGTCAAGAAGCTTTTTGGGTCTTACATTCAAGCATTTAATCCATTTCAAGTTGATTTTTATATATGGGGTGAGATAGAGGTTCAAGTTCATTCTTTTGCATGTGGATATTAGGTTTTCCCAACAGCATTTTGTGCATAGACTGTCCTTTCTGGGCTGCATGTTGTGGCAATGTTGTGGATGATTCGTTCATTGTAAATCCTTGAATTTATTTCTGTGCTCTCTGTTCTGTTCCATTGGTCGATAATGTCTGTCTTTGTAGCAGTACCATGCTTTTTTCTTTACTATGGCTTTATAGTAGATTTTGAGATCAAGTGGTGTGATTCCTCCAGCTTTGTTCCTTCTGCTCAATCAAAACTGCTTTGATTATTCAGGGTCTTTTGTGCTTCCATATAAGTTTTAGAATTCTTTGTTTCTATTTCTATGGGGAATGCCACTGGAATTTTGACAGTGATTGCATTGAGTCTTAGATCACTTTGGGTGGTACAAACATCTTAACAATATTAATTCTTCTAATCCATGAACACAGGATATCTTTTCATTTATTTAGGTCTTCTTAAATTTCTTTCATCAATATTTTATAGTTTTCACTATACAAATCTTTCACCTGTGTGACTAAATTTATGCCTAAGTAATTTTTTATATTATATATATTTTGATATTGTAAATAAAATTATTTTCTTGATTTCTTTTTTGAATATTAGTGTGTAGAAATGCTACTTTTTAAAATATTGATTTTGATTCCCACAACTTTAAATCATTTATAAATAATCACTAATAAGTCCTAAGTCTTTGGTGGAGTTTTTAGGGTTTTCTACATATGAGATCGTGTCATCTGCAAGTAGAAACAGTTTAGTTTTTTAGAATGAAAAGCTTAAGGCAGATAACTATTTAGAACTAATAGAGAAAGGACAGGAAAGTAAAAACAGATAATAATAAATATGGATAGAGAAATAAATTATTTGATAGACAATAGATAGGGAAATTGATATGAAATAGAGATTGAGTAGTAAATATATCACACAATGAAAACATAATAGAGATAGAAAATAGTGGCAAAAATGAGCTGATAAAACTGGGAGAGATCAACTAACACAGATGGAAAACTCAGAATGATATATAAAAAATAGTGTTAAATGCTAAATGGAAAAAAGTCATAATAGGAAGACAAAAGGGAGGGAGGAGATAAGAAAATAGTGGCAAAAATGAGCTGATAAAACTGGGAGAGATCAGCTAACACAGATGGAAAACTCAGAATGATATATAAAAAATAGTGTTAAATGCTAAATTGAAAAAAGTCATAATGGGAAGACAAAAGGGAGGGAGGAGATAAGAACTGGGTGGGGGGATTAAATGGCTTTGGTCTGTGGGATGGAGGAGACTGCTATCCAGCCCCTGCCCCTTCCTCTCTGCTCACCCCACCCCCACTAGCTCAGCACTGTCTTCAACTTCTAGACCGTGTTGTCCTCTTCCTTCAGTTAGGAGCTCTCTGTTCTCTATTCTGAACAGTTCAGAAACCTATTTTCTTCTGTCTGGTTTTCTAATGGTTTTGTGTATGCAATTCTTTGTATTTATTCCAGAAGACTGTGTCTCCAATGAGAGTGGATCTCCCACTCCACTCAGTATCCTACTCAGTGTGAGGCTAAGAGAAAATGTGTCGCAAGACAGTCCTGGTATAGAAGTTGGGCCAGTAAGGGCACAGCAATCTCCAAATACCACTGTCATCACCTGTAGAACATCACCAATCACTCCTGGAAGGGTCCTCTCTGAAAGCACAAAATAGCAGAAACTTGTCCAGCCTGCCTTGGCACAGAAAAAAAAAAATATATGCAGTATCTGAAATATATTCCCCTCTGTGCTTCTTAAGGGCCAGACCTCTGTAACTTTGTATTTTTCTCCAAATAATTGGTCTCCCCTATAAAACGGTGAGCTCCCAGAGGACACAGACTATGTGGATACAGCTGCAAAAATGTTATAAAATGATCAGGAGCTTATATTCTGTATCTATCACTTCCAAACATCTGAAAGTTTCCGGCATCTCATAGTTTATATAGTTGGTCCTAAGGACAGAATTTGTGTGGTAAGGAGAAGGGAGATTTTGGTACAATAAAAGAGACATAAGAGTTTCCATGACACATGTTCTGAATATAGGACAGGAACCCTGTTAGGTTCCAGAGAGAGTTCTGGTCATCTCCGTCAAAGGAAACTCCCCCAGACTGATCTAAACCAGTTCCTTTCCTCCTAGACAAGAGGAAGGAAAAGTCCCATTCATAACCACAGAGAAATAAAAGTCTTCCTCTCTGATTATATGCAATTTACAACAGAGTATTTCATTTGGTGCCCAAGAACCTGTAATAGCTGGAATTACCCTTGTTCCTCTTCCTCTTTGAAGGGTCAGAGCTGAGAAGTGCTCTGTGATTATGTGTCAGGGATGGCATCTCCATGCCAAACTCGCCCAGCTCTAGTTTGTGTGTGTGTGTGTGTGTGTGTGTGTCCCACAGCTAAAATTTTCCCATCTCCTTGCACTGTTTTTCAATTCATAAGTAATGAATTCAGATGTTTTTTCCATTTTGCCCATCCTTTTTGGGGAAAGGGAAAGAAGAAGGAGAGAAGAAAGGAAGGAAGGAAGGGAGAATAGAAAGAACCATGCCCCATCCCACAACGTCACATATGGAATGAGAACATTAGAACAAAGCAGAACAACTGAAGTGGGGTGAGTTGTGATATACCTATGGTTATTGTGACCCGGAAGCTGAGAACCTGGAATGACAGACTCCCTAGATGGTGAAGGTGAATGCTGCCACATGGAGATATGTTGTGCCAGGTTCTACCCAGGAGTTTTGCAACAGAAGCCCCAAGTAGGATGGGACACAATATGAAATATTAGAAACCCTAACTCTGGTGGTGCAAACTTAAGTTTTGTGAGCCGTATGAATTCTGTTACAACCATTCCACTTTGCCATTGTACTGCAAAAGCAGACATAGACAATATGTAAACAAATAAACATAGGTATGGTGCAATAAAACTTTATTTACCAACACAGGTAGAAGGTCAAACCTGGCTGACAGGTCATGGTTTGCTGACCCCTGCTCTGAGTGGTCATAAGGACCTAGTTCTGAAAAATCTTGCAACTTTTAGAGTAACTGCAGAATCAAAAAGGATGGAGACAGAAAGGAAGAGGAAGAGGCAGTGAATAATTAGAGTCGTTTTTAGAACAGGGATGACTTGAACCATCTGGATCTATGGCCTGGGTAAAAATCCTAGTGTGAGTAATTTTGGGGGTAAATTTAGGAAAGCCTCAAGTAGGACTTTGGGTAATTGTAAGGAAAGCTGTTGTGACTAAGAACTGAGAAATATAATGCGGTCCTAAGATAAAAGGACTTGCTACCTGTATTAATTATCTATTTCTGTGTAACAAGTTTACCCCAAGTTAGTGACTAAAAATAAATATTTATTATCTCTAAGAGTTTCTGTGGGTCAGGAATTTCAGACACATAGAAACTATCAGGTAGCCGGGCTCATGGTTTCTCATAAGGCACAGTCAGAGGTTGGCCAGACTGCAGTCTTCTAAAGGCTTGACTGAGCTGCAGGGTCTCCTTCACGTGCCTGAGAAGCTGAGACTGGCTATGGTGAGAGGCCTCAGTTCTTCTCCACATGGGCCTCTCCTTGGGCTGCTTGAGTATCCTCTCAGCATGCTGGCTAGTATCCTCTCAGCATGCTTAGCATGCTTCCCCCAGAGAAGCCATTCAAGAGAACGAGTAGAAGCTTCGACGTCCTTCATCAACAAGCTTGGGAAGTCACACACCATCGCTTCCGCCATAATCTATGGTCACAAAACCTATCTCTGATTCAGTGTGAAGGGGGCTAACAAAGGATGGAAATACCAGTAGGTAAGGATCGTCAGGGCCCATCTTAGAAGCTGGATACCTAGCACCATACTGTCAAAGAGAGCTAAGAACTGTAGCTCTCAGTATAGCATCTGTCTATTAGGATGGCCTAGGAATTTTTATTAGTTAGAACGTATTTGACTGGAGAAAGGAAAGAACAAAAAAGACCCAACTTAATGTTGCTTAAGCAATGGTGTTTGTTCACTTAAAAAAGAATCTAGAGGTGGGAGGATTCAGGGTTGGTAAATTCAGCAGCTTGATGATATCAGGCTCTTATTAAATCTTCCTGCAGTTTTCTTGGCTTTTCCTTCTTGGTCACAAGATGGTTGCCGCAACCACATTTCATACTTAGGAAGTTGCTTGTGAAAGCAGAAAGAAGATAGGAATATCTACTGGATAGCCAGCTAACAGTCTTGCCAGAGAAACCTGATATATGAACATGATGCTGAATTCAATAATCTGAAACAGTACACTTGTAACTTTCCTAGAATCAGAGGATCTTAACGATAACGAAGTCCAACCTTCGTCTAATGTTTGTATCCCTTCTAGCATATCCAGGGAAAATAACTAAGCAACAAGATTTCTGTAGTAAATTAGCATGGACACCCTGCACATGTGACAGAGCCTTTCAGTCTAAGTACAGAATTATAAGAAATGTAAAAAGTTCAGGCCAAGCTATTTGGAGGACAATCCCTGAGCCCCTAACTGGTAACAGGAACTATGCAAGCACAATGGGGGTCTTTTTTTTTCCATTTTATTTATTTATTTATTTATTTATTTTTATTTTATTGTACTTTAGATTCTGGGGTACATGTGCAGATCATGCAAAATTGTTGCATAGGTACATACATGGCAAGGTGGTTTCTTGCCACCATCCCCCCATCACCTATACCTGACATTTCCCCCCACATTATCCTCCCTCCCTCCCACTATCCCTCCCGTAGCCTCCCCAAGTGGACCCTAGTGTGTGATGCTCCATTCTTTGTGTCCAAGTGTTCTCATTGTTCGACACCCGCCTATGAGTGAGAACATGTGGTGTTTGATTTTCTGTTCTTGTGTCCGTTTGCTGAGAATGATGGTTTCCAGGTTCATCCATGTCCCTACAAAGGACACAAATTCATCATTTTTTGTGGCTGCATAGTATTCTATGGCGTATATGTGCCACATTTTCCTTGTCTAGTCTATCATCAATGGGCAATTGGGTTGGTTCCAGGTATTTACTATTGAAAACAGTGCCACAATGAACATGTGTGTGCATCTGCCTTTATAATGGAATGATTTATAGTCCTTTGGGTATATACCCAGTGGTGGGATTGCTGGGTCAAGTGAAATTTCTATTTCTAGGTCCTTGAGGAATTGCCACACTGTCTTCTACAATGGTTGAACTAATTTACGCTCCCACCAACAGTGTAAAAGTGTTCCTATTTCTCCACATCCTCTCCAGCATCTGTTGTCTCCAGATTTTTTAATGATCGCCACTCTAACTGGCGTGAGATGGTATCTCAATGTACTTTTGATTTGCATTTCTCTAATGACCAGTGATGATGAGCATTTTTTCATGTTTGTTGGCCACATATATGTCTTCTTTTGAAAAGTGTCTGTTCATATCCTTTGCTCACTTTTGGATGGGTTTGTGTTTTTTTCTTGTAAATCTGTTTCAGTTCTTTGTAGATTCTGGATATTAACCCTTTGTCAGATGGGTAGATTGCAAAAACTGTTTCCCATTCTGTTGGTTGCCAGTTCACTCTGATGATTGTTTCTTTTGCTGTACAGAAGCTCTGAAGGTTAATTAGATCCCATTTGTCTATTTTGGCTTTTGTTGTCATTGCTTTTGGTGTTATAGTCATGAAGTCCTTGCCATGCCTATGTCCTGAATGGTTTTGCCTAGGTTTTCTGTTAGGGTTTTTATGGTGTTCAGTCTTATGTTTAAGTCTTTAATCCATCTGGAGTTAATTTTAGTGTAAGGTGTCAGGAAGGAGTCCAGTTTCTGCTTTCTGCACATTGCTAGCCAATTTTCCCAACACCATTTATTAAACAGGGGATCCTTTCCCCATTGCTTGTTTTTGTTTTTGTTTTGACAAACCCATTGTTAGGTTTGTCAAAGATCAGATGGTTGTAGATGTATGGTGGTGCTCCACAGGCCTCTGTTCTGTTCCATTGGTCTATGTCTCTGTTTTGATACCAGTACCATGCTGTTTTGATTACTGTTGCCTTGTAGTATAGATTGAAGTCTGGCAGCGTGATGCCACCAACTTTGTTCTTTTTGCTCAGAATTGTCTTGGCTATCCAGGCTCTTTTTTGGTTCCATATGAAGTTTAAAGTGTTTTTTTCCAGTTCTGTGAAGAAGGTCATTGGTAGTTTGACAGGGATAGCGTTAAATCTATAAATTACTTTGGGCAGTATGGCCATTTTCACAATATAGATTCTTCCTAACCATGAGCATGGAATGTTTTTTCCATCTGTTTGTGTCTTCTCTTATTTCCTTGAGCAGTGGTTTGTAGTTCTCCTTGAAGATGTCCTTTACCTCCTTTGTTAGTTGTATTCCTAGGTATTTTATTCTTCTCGTGGCAATTGTGAATGGGAGTTCACTCTTGATTTGGCTCTCTGTTTGTCTGTTATTGGTGTATAGGAATGCTTGTGATTTCTGCACATTGATTATGTATCCTGAAATTTTGCTGAAGTTGCTTATCAACTTAAGGAGATTTTGGGCTGAGACAATGGAGTCTTCTAAATATACAATCATGTCGTCTGCAAATAGAGACAATTTAACTTCTTCCTTTCCTAATTGAATACCTTTTATTTCTTTTTCTTGCCTGATTGCTCTGGCTAAAACTTCCAGTACTATATTGAACAAGAGTGGAGAGAGAGGGCATCCTTGTCTAGTGCCAGATTTCAAAGGGAATGCTTCCAGTTTTTGCCCATTCAGTATGATATTGGCAGTGGATTTGTCATAATTTGCTTTTATTATTTTATGTTAGGTTTTATCAATACCTAGTTTATCGAGACTTTTTAGCATAAAGGGCTGTTGAATTTTGTCAAATGCCTTCTCTACATCTATTAAGATAATCGTGTGGTTTTTGTCTTTGGTTCTGCTTATGTGGCGGATTACATTTATGGACTTGCGTATGTTGAACCAGTCTTGCATCCCCGGGATGAATCCTACTTGATCATGGTGGATAAGCTTTTTGATGTGCTGTTGCAATCTGTTTGCCAGTATTTTATTGAAGATTTTTGCATCGATGTTCATCATGGATACTGGCCTGAAGTTTTCTTTTTTTGTTGAGACTCTGCCAGGTTTTGGTATCAGGATGATGTTGGTCTCATAAAATGAGTTGGGGAGGGTTCCCTCTTTTTGTATTGTTTGGAGAATGATTGGTGCCAGCTACTCTTTGTATGTCTGGTAGAATTCAGCTGTGAACCCGTCTGGACCTGGACTTTTTTTTGGTTGGTAGGCTGTTAATTCCTGCCTCAACTTCAGCCCTTGTTATTGGTCTATTCAGGGTTTTGACATCTTCCTGATTTAGTTTTGGTAGGGTGCAAGTGTCCATGAATTTATCCATTTCTTCCAGGTTTACTGGTTTATGTGCATAGAGTTGTTTGTAGTAATCTCTGACGGTAGTTTGTATTTCTGTGGGATCAGTGGTGATATCCCCTTTATCATTTTTTATTGCATCTATTTGATTCTTCTCTCTTTTCTTTTTTATTAATCTGGCTAGCAGTCTATTTTGTTGATCTTTTCAAAAAGCCAGCTCCTAGATTTATTGATTTTTTATATCTCTATCTCCTTCATTTCTGCTCTGATCTTAGTTACTTCTTGTCTTCTGCTAGCTCTTGAGTTTTTTTTATCTTGCTCCTTTAGCTCTTTCAATATTGATGATAGGCTGTTGATTTTAGATCTTTCCTCATTTCTCATGTGGGCATTTATTGCTATTTCCCTCTAGGCACTGCTTTAAATGTGTCCCAGAGATTCTGGTACATTGTGTCCTCATTCTTGTCGGTTTTGAAGAAATCTTTATTTCTTCCTTCATTTTATTGTTTATCCAATCAACATTCAGGAGCCAGTTGTTCAGTTTCCATGAAGTTGTGTGGTTTTGAGTTAGTTTCTTAATCCTGAGATCTAATTTGATGGCATTGTGGTCTGAGAGACTGTTATAATTTTCGTTTTTTTGCATTTGCTGAGGAGTGATTTACTTCCAATTACGTGGTCAATTTTAGAGTAGGTGCAATGTGGTGCTAAGAAGAATGTATATTCTGTGGCTGTGGAGTGGAGAGTTTTATGTCTCTTAGGTCCACTTGTTCCAGTTCTACATTCAAGTCCTGTATATCCTTGCTGATTTTCTGTCTTGTTGATCTGTCTTGTTGACAGTGGAGTGTTAAAGTCTCCCACTATTATTGTGCGGGAGTCTAAGTCTTTTTGTAGGTCATTAAGAACTTGTTTTATGAATCTGGGTGCTCCTGTATTGGGTGCATATATATTTAGGATAGTTAGCCCTTCTTGTTGTATTGATCCTTTCACCATTATGTAGTGTCCTTCTTTGTCTCTTCTGATCTTTGTTGGTTTAAAGTCGATTTTATCAAAGACTAAAATTGCAACCCCTGCTTTTTTTTGCTCTCCATTTGCTTGTTAGTCTTCTTCCATCCCTTTATTTTGAGTATATGTGTGTCTTTGTATGTGAGATGGGTTTCCTGAATAGAGCACAGTGATGGGTTTTGACTTTTTACCCAGCTTGCCAGTCTGTGTCTTTTGATTGGGGCATTTAGGCCATTTACATTTAAAGTTAGTATTGTTATATGTGAATTTGATCCTGCCATTTTGTTACTGGTTGTTTGTTTTGCCCATTGGTCGACACAGTTTCCTCATTGCATCATTGGTCTTTACCATTTGGTTTGTTTTTGCAGTGGCTGGCACTGGATGATTTTTTCTGTCTTTAGGGTTTCCTTCAGGAGCTCTTGTAGGGCAGGTCTGGTGGCAATGAAATCTCTCAGTAATTGCTTGTCCATAAAGGATTTTATTTCTCCATCACTTATGAAGCTTAGTTTGGCTGGATATGAGATTCTGGGTTGAAGGTTCTTTTCTTTAAGGATGTTGAATATTGGTTCCCACACTCTTCTGGCTTGTAGGGTTTCTGCCGAGAGATCCGCTGTGAGTCTGATGGGCTTCCCTTTGTGGGTGACCTGAACTTTCTCTCTGGCTGCCCTTAGCATTTTTTCCTTCATTTCAACCCTGGTGAATCTGACGATTATGTGTCTTGGGGTTGCTCTTCTTGAGGAGTATCTCTGTGGTGTTCTTTGTATTTCCTTGAATGTTGGCCTGCTTTGCTAGGTTGGGGAACTCTCCTGGATAATATTTTGAAGAGGGTTTTCCAGGTTGGATTCATTTTCCCTGTCCTCTTCAGGTACACTGATCAAGAGTAGATTAGGTCTTTTCACATAATCCCGTATTTCTTGGAGGCTTTGTTCATTTCTTTTCACTCTTTTTTCTCTTTTCTTGCCTTCTCTTTTTATTTCATTGAGTTGATCTTAAATCTCTGTTATCCTTTCTTCTGCTTGATCGATTTGGCTACTGAAACTTGTATATGTTTCACGAAGTTCCGTGATGTTTCTCAGCTCCATCAAGTGGTTTATATTCTTCTCTAGGCTGGTTATTCTAGTTAGCATTTCATCTCATCTTTTTTCAAGGTTCCTAGTTTCTTTGTATCTGGTTAAAATACGTTCTTTTAGCTCAGAGAAGTTTATTATTACCCATCTTCCGAAGCCTGCTTATGTCAGCTTGTCAAAATCATTTTCTGACCTGTTTTGTGGCCATGCTGGTGAGTCGTCGTGATCTCTCTGGAGAGGAGAGGCATTCTGGACTTTGATGTGTCCTTTTTGCACTGGTTTCTTCCCATCTTCTCTGAGTGGATGTCCTTTCTGTTAAAGTTGGGGTTATTTCTCCTGTATGAGGCTATTTTTTTTTTTAATGCAGGTGTCAGTGTGCCACTTGAGACTGTCTGTTGTCTGCCTGTGGAAATGCTGCTGGGCTACCTCAGTCTCAGCCAGGCTGCTATTTATTCTTCGCCTGGTTTCCATACTGGTGGGGTTTACCCTGCCTTTCCAATGGTGGGCTTTTTCCCTCTGCAGAGCCCGCTGTTCCCGGGTGGAGGATGTGTTAACTGCAAAACTCTCATGGGAGAGGGACTCTGGTTGTTGGATCTTGTGGGGGAGAGGCCTGTCTGGTCATATCCCCCTCCCTGCTTTCAACTCTCCCTTCTGTGGGAAGGGCAGTTCCTTTTCGCAAGCTTTTTCGGTATTAGTCCCAATCTCCGCCCTGGTCTGCACTAACAAGGCACCGGTCTGGCCAGGGCTGCCGGCCTGGGCTGTCGCCCCGCTCTGCGACTCCGGGTGGTTCTCAGCAAGGCGGCGTTTTCCTGGTCTGTGTGTTGCCGAAATCTCAGAGTGAACTGCTGTATCTGAATCAGAGAACCGAGAAGGTGATGCACCCCCCCATCCTCCGTGCCTGATACACTTCCCAGGTGGGGCAGTGCCTCACCTTGCCTCGGCTGGAGGCCTTTGGGCTGCTTTCGCTGCCTTTTTTGGGGTTAATCCTGCTGTTCAACCAGTCCCTTTAAAACAAAACCGGTACCTTGCTCAGAGATGCGGATATCACTCTGGTTCTGTCTTACTCGGTGGTAGCTGCACTCCAGAGAAGCTTCCTTTTGGCCGTCTTCCCCTGAATCAATGGGGGTCTTTTAATGGGAACTGCCTCCATCAGTCTCTGACTGCCGTGCAAAGGGTAGCTCATATCTCCTGCCCTTAAATGAATTCCAGGAGAGACATCCCCCAAATGACTTTTTCTCATAACAGTAAAATTCAAAATTGGATGACTAAGATCCATGGGTAAAAGTTACCAGGAGAGAAAAATTCCAAGTTTAATACTAGTAATATTTTTTTAACAATTAGAATAATCCAATAATGGATTTGCTTTGCAGGGTGATGGCTGCAGGTAGATCTCCACAATAACCTAATAAAAGAGTCTATAACAGGAATTCTTGTATAAGATAAAAAGTTTGCATAATATAACCACCAAACTCCCTCCTCCAAAATCAATTATTCTGAATTTACTCCTGGAATTTATCCCTCATGTCAAGCCTAAACCTTTTTTCCTAGGCTTTCAACCTCTTTCACGAAGTCGTAGAATATCAGAGCCAATGTAAACTTACAGACTATATACCCCTGTATTTCTCCGACATTCTGAGTCAGTGCTTCTAATTAACATAGAATAAACTTGTCTGACCTTCCTTTGTTATTTGGAATTTCAAAATCACATTTTAATCAACATTCTTAAAATATAATTTACATCAAATATAATTTAGTCATTTAAGTCTACTATTTAATATGTTTTGAAAAATGTGGAACCATCACGACAGTCAAGATACAGATTATTTCCATCACCCCAAAATGTTCCCATATGCCCCTTTGCATGCAATTCCCACTACTCCTGGCTCAGTGCACCACTAATCTGCCTTCTGTCAGTATTGGGGTTTTTTTTTCCCTAGTCTAGCATTTTATTTCTTAAGACACTGAGTCACAAAATCTGAACTCTCTTGTGTAGTTTGAGAAATGGTTTTGAGATTCATACATGTTACTGCATATAACAGTGTTATTGTTCAGCAGCTGTCCACTGTATAGATGTACCACACTATGTCAATCATTCTCTCGTTGATGTACATGTGAGCTGTTTCTGGTTCAGAGCAATTATCTATATATCTGCTATTAATTTTTATGTACAAGTTTACAGTTTTATATGAAATATATTTATATTTCTCTTGGGCAAAGACCTAGCATTCAATTGTTGAGATGTGTAGTAAGTATACTTTAAGTTTTGTAAGAACTGCCAAAAGGTTGTACCATTTTACTTTCCCGCCAACAGTATTTGAGAGCTCCAAATTGTTCCATATCCTCACTCATACTTGGCATTCTCACACCTTTTAATGTTAGCTATTCTAGTGGGCATGGAACAGTACCTTATTGTGGTATCAATTTGCCTTTTCTGGGGAAAAATGATGATAAGCATCTTTTCGTGTGCTAATTGACCATAGGCTCTGCTCAAATCTTTTGCTCAATTGAGTTGTTTCATATTATTGAGCTGCAAGAATTCTTTATATATTCTGAACACCAGTCCTTTCTCAAATATATGTATTGCAAATATTTTCTCCCAGATTGTGGCTTTTAATTTTCTTAATTAAATTAATTTTTTCAAAATAAAAAACTTCTGGCCAGGCTCGGTGGTTCATGCCTGTAATCCCAGCACTTTGGGAGGCTGAGGCATGTGGATCACCTGAGGCCATAAATTCAAAACCAGCCTGGCCAACATGGTGAAACTCCATCTCTATCTAAAATACAAAAATTAGCTGGGCATGGTGGCACACGCCTGTAGTCCTAGCTACCGGGGTGGCTGAGGTATAAGAATCGCTTGAACCTGGGAGGTGAAGTCTGCAGTGAAATGAGATGGTGCCACTGCACTCCAGCCTGGGCAACAGAGTGAGACACCATCTCAATAAATAAATTAATTAATTAATTAATTAATTAATTAATTATAGTCTTGGAAAAACACATCTAATTTAAAATTAGTTTCTTTTAGAGATCCTGCTTTTAGTATAGTACCCTAAGAAATTGTCTCCTAACCAAAGTCATAAATGTTTTCTCATAAATTTTCTTTTGGAAGTTTTGAGTATAAAATGGGTCTTAATTTAGGTCATTGTGAGGTGATTTTTGTATATAATACAAGATATGGATTGAAGTTCCTCTTTTTTTGCTAATTGCATTTGTTTCCTCTAGCTATAGTAACAAGTCACCACATATTTAGTGGCTTAAAATGACACAAGTTTATCTTACAGTGCTGCAGGTTGGAGTCCAGCATGGTCTCACTGAGCTAAAACCAAGAGGTCAGCAAAGCTGTGTTATTTTCTGGATACTCTACAAGATAATCTCCGTTTCTTTGCCTTCCACCTTCTAGATGCCACTCATATTCTTGTCCTTGGCTCGTGACATCTTCTCTCCATCTTCAGAGCCAGAAACACTGCATTACTCTGTGCCTTCTTCTTGTAGTCACATCTTCCTCTCTTTCCTCCCTATTTCTTCCATGTTTAAGGACTCTCGTAATTACATTGGGCTCACTTGAATAATTTAGGTTAATCTCCCCATCTGAAAGTCCTTCATTTGATCACACATATGACATCTTTTTTTCCAGATAAGATAACATTCTCCTTATCATCCAGCAAGGGATTAGAACATGGGCATCTTGGGGTGGAAGACAAGCGAGCATCATTCTGCCTACCCCACCTGTGGATTGTTCCAGCATCATTTATTGAATTACCTTTTTGTTTTTGCTGAAAGCAGTTTTCTGTGCATGTGTGAATCTCTGTCTGGATTCTATTCAGTTGCATTGATCTATACATCTGTCTTGCGACAGTATCATGCCCTCTTGATTTCTGCAGCTTTATAGAAATGAAATCACATAAGTTTTCCAACTTTGTTCTTCTCTTTCAAAATTGTTTTGACTATTTTAGGATATTTCCACTTCCTATACATTTTAGAGTCAAATTGTCAATTTCTATAAAAAGCTCTCCTGTGTTTTTTAGACAGCTTTATTGAAATATAATTGGCATATTATAAAATTTACTTGTCTTAAATATAACATTCAAAGAGTTTCAGTAAATTTACAGTTGTGCAACCATCACCACAATTCAATTTTAAAACATTTCATCTTTCCTAAAAGATCCCTCATGTTCATCTGGAGTAGCCGCCCTTTTTCACCCCTAGTCTCTGGCAACCACTAATCTACTTTCTGTCTCTATACATTGACCTTTTAGGGACATTTTATGTAATAGAATCATACAATGTGTGATTTTGAGGGCCTGGCTTCTTTAACTTAGCATAAAGATTTTAAAGTTTTTCCATTGTATAGCATATATTAATATTTTGTATTGTTTCTTGCCAAATAGTATTCCACTTTAAGGATAGGTCACATTTTGTTTATTCATTCACCAGGCATTTTATTGTTTCCACTTTTGGGTTACCATGAATAATGTTGCTGTGAATATTCCTACAAGTCTTTGTGTGGATACGTGTTTTTATTTCTTTCGGGTAGATATCTAGGAGTGGAAATGCTGGATCATACTGTAAATTTACATTTAACTTTTTGAGGAACCACTAAGCTGTTCTTCAAGGGCGTATCATTTTACCTATTCTCCAGCAGTATATGGGGGTTTCAGGATTTTTTCCTCACGATCTCACAAGCCGTTGTTATTGTCTGTGTTTTTTATTTTAGAGCCATTTTAGTGGGTGTGAAAGGATATCTCATTGTAGTTTTAATTTGTATTTCTCTAATGACACCTCATCTGTCACATCATGCATTTATCATTTCTTTATGGTGAGACCATTCAAAAGCCTCTCTTCTACCTATTTTGTAATATACAGTATTTTATTATTAGTCATAATCGCCCTACCATACAATAGAACACCACAACTTATTCCTCCCATTAGTGGTGACTTAGCTCCCATTGGCCAGCCTCTCCTCATCTGCTCCTTCCCCTTCTCCTTCCCCTTCCCAGTCTCTGGTAACCAATGTTCTACCCTCTGCTTCTATAAATCAACTCTTATTTTTTAGATTACATATATAAGTGAGTTAATACAGTATCTGTTTATATCTGGCTTATTTCACTTACCATGGTGTCTTCCAGATCCATTCATGTTGTCAATGAATGACAGGTTTTCATTCTTTTTATGGCTGAATAGTATTTCATTGTGTATATATATACATATGTATGTGTATACATATATACACATACATATATATATACAATGAAATACCGTGTATATATGTATATATATACACTATGTATACTATATATATACACTATATATATGTACTATATATATATGTGCCATATATATATATATATATATATTCTTTCTCCATTTATCTGATGATTTACACTTAAGTTGGTTCCATATCTGGTGCAATAAACAAGAGAGTGCAGGTATTTCTTTGGCATACTGATTTCATTTCCTTTGGACTTATACTCTGTAGTAGGATTGCTGGATGATATGGTAGTTCTATTTTTAAAAATCTTAGGAACTCCATGCTGTATTTCATGATGGCTGTACTAGTTTCCAAATGCACCAACAATGGGTCCCTCTTCTCCACATCCTCATTAACACTTGTTTTCTTTCATCTTTTTCATAATAGCCATTCTAACTGGAGGGAAATGGTAGCTCATTGTAGTTTTGATTTGCATTTCCTTGATGATTAGTGATGTTGAGCATTTCTTCATATGCCTTTTGGCCATTTGTGTGTCTTCTTTTAAGAACTGTCTATTAGGGACTTTTGCCCACTTTAAAATTAGGTGTTTTTTTTGTTTTGCTTTGGTTTTCTTTGTTGTTATTGTTTGTTTTTGTTTTGTTTTGTTTTTGCTGTTGGGTTGTTTGAATTCCTTATCTATTCTGGATATTAATCCTTTGTCAGATGTATAGTTTGCAAATATCTTCTCTCATTCTGTAGGTTGTCTCAACTCTGTTGTTATTTATTTTGTTTTTGCTTTGAAAAAGCTTTTTGGCTTGATATAATCTCACTTGTCCATTTTTGCTTTTGTTACCTGTGCTTTTGAGGTCTTATTTTAAAACTCCTGGAGAGAGATCCAAGATGGCCAATTACTAGCAGCTCAGGATTGTAGCTCCCAGTGAAAGCGCAGAGAACGAGAGGATGCCACACTTTCAGATGAATATTTGTTGCTCACAGACCAGGAGATTCCCAGTGGAGGAGCCCCACAGGTCACCAGCATGACTCTTGTGGCTGGTGCAGTGGTTTTGCCAGCGCCTCGGTGTGGCAGTTCTTGGTGCAGAGTAAATGGGACTGGGTCCCCTTTTGGTTGATGTTTGGAGCTCCGGGAAGGCAGAGTTGCCTATTCAGCTGATTGAAAAAGGGACTCAAGAAGGAAGCCAGACTGGAGATTCCCAGGCAGAAAAGCACCATCAATCTTACTGCTCTTTTAGCTGGCACAGTGAGTTGCTCAGATTCCGGCACTGGGAATCAACAAGTTGGACATCCACTCAGAGACCTAATTTGAAAATTGGTAATTACAAAGACGACAGGTGGATAAATTCACAAGTATGGGAAGAAATCAGCATAAAAAGGCTGAGAATACCCAAAATCAGAATGCCTCTTCCTCTACAGGGGATCACAGTTCCTCATCAACAAAGGATCAAGGCCTGATGGAGAACCAGTGCGTTCCAACAACAGAATTAGGCTTCAGAAAGTGGATAATAAGAAACTTCTGTGAGTTAAAAGAACATGTCCTAGCCCAATGTAAATAAACTAAGAACCTTGAAAAAAGGCTTGACAAAATCCTAACGAGAATAGATAATTTAGAGAGGAATATAAGTGAATTAATGGAACTGAAGAATACAATATGAGAACTCCGCGAAGTATGCACAGGTTTTAACCATTGAATTGATCAAGCAGAAGAAAGGATATCAGAGGTTGAAGACCAACTGAATGAAATGAAATGAGAAGACAAGATTAGAGAAGAAAGAGTAAAAAGGAATGAGCAAAGTCTCCAAGAAATATGGGACTATGTGAAAAGGCCTAATTTACATTTGATAGGTGTACCTGAATGTCATGAAGAGAATGAATCCAAGCTGGAAAATATTCTTCAGGATATTATTCAGGAAAACTTTCCTAACCTAGTAAGGCAGGACAATACTCAACTCCAGGTGATACAGAGAACACCACAAAGATATTCCTCAAGTAGAGCAACCCCAAGACACATAATCGTTAGATTCACCAGAGTTGAAATAAAGGAGAAAATTCTAAGGGCTGCTAAAGAGAAAGGTCAGGTTACCCGTAAAGGGAAGCCTATCAGACTCACAGCAGATCTCTCAGTAGAAACCCTACAAACTAGAAGAGAGTGGGGGTCAATATTCAATATCCTCAAAGAAAAGAATTTTCAACCCAGAATCTCATATCCAGCCAAACTAAGCTTCATAAATGAAGGAAAAAAATTTTTTTTTGTGAACAATCAAGCACTCAGAGATTTCATCACCACCAGGCCTGCTTTACAAGAGCTTCTGAAAGAAGCACTCTACACAGAAAGGAACAACCAGTATCAGTCATCCCAAAAACTTACCAAAAGATAAAGAGTATCTCCATAATGAAGAATCTACATCAACTAATGGGAAAAATAGCCAGCTAGCATTAAACAACAATATTAAACTCACAAATATCAATATTAATCCTAAATTTAAATGGATTAAATGCCCCAATCAAAGACACAGACAGGCAAAATGAATAAAAAGTCAAAACCCATCGGTACACTGTATCCAGATACATCTCATAAGCAAGATACACAAAGACTCAAAACAAAGCATTGGTGGAAGACTTACCAATCAAATGGAGAGCAAAAAAAAAAAAAAAAAACAGGAGTTGTAACTTTTGTCTCTGACAAAATAGACTTTAACAGTAACAAAGACTAAAAGAACCAAAGAAGGACATTACATAATGGTAAAAGGATCAATGCAACAACAGGAGTCAATGATCATAAATATGTATGCACCCAATATAGGAACACCCAGATACATAAGACAAGTTCTTAATGACTTATAAAGAGACTTGGACTCCTGCACAATAATAGCGGGAGACTTTGACACCACATTGTTAATATTCGATGGATCAACGAGATAGAAAATTAACAGGGATATCTTTGATTTGAACTCAGACCTGGAACAAGTAAACTCAGTGAATATTTATAGAATTCTTCACCCCAGGTCCACAGAACATACATTTTTCTCAGTATCACATTACACCTATTTTGAAAGTGACCACATAATTGGAAGTAAATCACTCTTCAGCATTTGCATAGCATTTCACAGACTTAAATGAAATATTGGTTGGCTGTTTGTTTGTTATTTTCTTCCCTTATTCCTTCCTGTCTCTGCTGTAAAGCACAATTATTGGCATTAAAGAGGTTTTTAACACCTATTTTTAGATTGCATTCCAGCTTGGGCAATAGAGCAAGACTCCTGTTCTCTCTCCATCTTTCTCTTTTTCTTTCTTTCAAAAAAAAAATTCCTTATTTCTCACCTTTTTATTTCTCCAACTTATACTCTCTCTCATTTCCTTTCTAAATTCTAAAAATAATAATAATAATTAATAATGTGTTTAGTTTTTAATTTTAAATTCCACTTGTTCATTGCTGACATATAGGAAAGTGATGAACTTTTGTACATTAACCTTGTATCCTGCAACTTGTTATTATTGCTTATTAGTTCTAGGAGATGTTTTTGTTGATTTTAAAAATTTTTTCTCCATAGACAATAATATTATCTGCAAACAAAGACAGTTTTCTTTCTACCCCATCTGTATACCTTTTCTTTTCTTGTTTTAACACATGAGCTAGAACTTCTAGTATGAGTTGAAAAGCAGTGGTTAGAGGAGACATCCTTTCCTTATTTTGATGGTCTTGGGAAAACTTCTAGTTTCTCACCATTAAGTATGATGCTAACTCTCAGGCATTTGTAAATGTTCCATATTAAGTTGAGAAAGTTTTCCTCCATTCCTAGTGTACTGAAAGTTTTCTTTATTATGAAGAGGTGTTGGATTTTGTCAAATGCTTTTTCTCCATTTAATGACATAATTATTTAATTTTTCTTTGTTAGCCTATTAATATAATAAATTACTCTAATTGATTTTTGAATATTGAAATAGACTTTCATACCTTAGATAAATTGCATTTGGTTCTGGTATAAAAATTTTTTTATAAATTGATGGATTCAATTTGATAATATTTCATAGAGAATTTTTGCATCGATTTTCATGAGAGATGTTAGTATGTGATTTTCTTGAATATCTTTGTCTGGATTTGGTTTAGAGTAATGTGGACCACATAGAATGAATTAGAGACTATTCCCTCTTTTTATCTTCTGGAAGAGTTTGTAGTGAATTGGTATAATTTATTTCTTAAATGTTTTCAAGAATTCACCAGATAAATCTGTAATAGTGCTTTCTGTTTTAGAAGATTATTAGTTATTAATTCAATTTATTTTAGTGGAAATATACCTATTTAAGTTATATATATATAATTAATTTTTTTGAGATGAAATCTCGCTCTGTCACCCAGGCTGGAGTGCAGTGACCCAATCTCAGCTCACTGCAACCTCCCCCTCCTGGGTTCAGGTGATCCTCCTGCCTCAGCCTACCACATAGCTGAGACTACGGGCATGCACCACCATGCCCGGCTCATTTTTTTGTATTTTTAGTAGAGACAGGGTTTCATATTGGCCAGGCTGGTCTCGAACTCCTGACCTTGTTATCCATCCACCTCAGCCTCCCAAGTACTGAGATTACAAGCATGAGCCACCACATCCAGCCTATTTTTTTGTTTGTTTATTTGTTTTTGTTTTAGCAGCTTGTGTCTTTTAAGGAAATAATTAATTTTACCTAAGTTGTCAAATTTGTGAGCATAGACTTGTTCATAATTTTTCTTTATTATCCTTTTAATGTCCTTGGAACTTGTAGTGATGTGCTCTCTTTCATTTCTTTTATTAGTAATTTATGTCTTTTCTCTTTTTTTCTTAGTTAGCTTGGTAAAAGGCTTATATATTTAATCAATCCATTCCAAAAATCAGCTTTTGGTTTTGTTGATTTTCTCTATTGATTTTCTCTTTTCAATTTCATTAATTTCTGCTATAATTTTTATTATTGTTTGCTTAATTTGGATTTTATTGTCTACTCTTTTTCTAGTTTCCTAAGGTGAAAGCTAGATTATTGATTTTTAGATACTCTTCCTTTCAAATACATGCATTCAATTCTGTAAATTTCCCTAAAGCACTGCTTTCCCTGCATCCCAGAAATTTCAATAAGTTATATTGTCATTTTAATTTAGTTCAAAGTATTTTTACATTTCTCTTGAAACTTTTTCTTTGACCCATGTGTTATTTAGAAGTGCATTGTTTAGTCTCCAAGTATTTGGGAATTTTCCATCTATAGTTCTGTTATTAATTTCTAGTTTAATTCCATTATAGTCTGAAAGCAGACATCATGTCATTTCAGTTCTTTCACATTTTTTCAGGTGTGTTTTGTGGTCCAGAATTTAGTCTAACTTATGACTATCCCATGTATATTTGAGAATAATGTGAAATTTGCTGTTGTTAGATGGAGTTGTCTATAGATGTAAATTATATTCAGTTGATTGATGTTGCTGTTGAGTTCAACCATGTCCTTAACTGATTTTCTGCCTGCTGTAACTGTCTATTTCTGATAGAGGGGTGCTGAAGTCTCTACCTATAACAGTGGATTTATTTGCTAGGAATTGCTATGTCTTTCTTGAGTATTGACACCTTCATCATTATATAATGTCCTGCTTTATTGCTGATAAGTATTCTTGCTCTGAAGTCTGCACTGTCTGCAACTAATATAGGTACTCCCACTTTATTTTGATTAGTGTTAATGTAGTATACCTTTCTCCACTCCTGTGTTTTTAATCTATATATGTGTTTTTATTTAAAGTGCATTTCTTGTAGACAACATATAGTTAGGTCTTGTTTTTGGATCCACTCTGACAATCTCTTTTAATTAGTATATTTAGTCTGTTGATGTTTAGAGTGATTATTGTTATCACTGAATTGACATGCTCATATTTGTTACTTTGTTTCTATTCATTGTCCTTGGTATTTGTTTCTGGTTTTGTTGTCTGCTCTTTTTATGCCTTAGTTTTAATTGAACATTTTATATAATTCTATTTTATCTCATTTCTTAGCATATTGACTATACTTTTTACTTTTTTTCTAGTGGTTGCACTAGTGTTTGCAACATACATTGACAATAAAGTCAAGCCCACTTACTTTTTGCTTTTCTTTCTTTCTTTATTTCACTATTTTTTTTTTTAATAGAGACAAGGCCTCGCTATGTTGACCAGGCTGGTTTCAAACTTCTGGCCTCAAGCAATCCTCTTACCTCAGCCTCCAAAAGTGCTAGAATTACAGATGTGAGTCATCGTGCCCATCCTCAGGTTCACTTTTCTTTTTTTTTTTTTTTTTTGAGTTGAAGTCTTGCTCCGTCACCCAGGCTGGAGGGCACTGGCACGATCTCAGCTCACTGCAACCTCCACCTCCCAGGTTCAAATGATTCTCCTGCCTCAGCCTCCTGAGTAGCTGGAATTACAGGTGTGCACCACCACACCCAGCTAATTTTTGTATTTTTAGTAGAGACAGGTTTTCACCATGTTGGCCAGGCTGCTCTTGAACTCCTGGCCTCAAGTGCCTCAGCCTCCCAATATGCTGGGATTACAGGCATGAGCCACCATGCCTGACGAAATTTTAAACAGCACAATACCACTTCACAGATAGTGCAAGTACATTATAATAAAACATTTCTAATTTTTCCCTCCCATTAACTGTATAATAGTATAATTATCATTTCACTTATACATAAGCATACATAATATAATTGAATACGTTGTTGCTATTTATCTTTTTTTGAGACAGAGTCTCACTCTGTCACACAGGCTGGAATGTGGTGACATGATCTTGGCTCAGTGCAACCTCTGCCTCCAGGATTCAAGCAATTCTCTGCCTCAGCCTCCTGAGTAGCTGAGATTATAGGCAGAAGCCACCACACCCACCTAATTATCTTTTTTTTTTTCATTGGCCATGAACCTTGTGATTTGTAAGGAAAGGTATCACAACCTTTTCATTCCTACAGGTGCAAAGATAAGAATTATATCTGACATCATCAAAAACCATGCAAATGAGAGTGGAGTAAAATATTTTAAATGTTGAGAGAAAAATCCACCAAATTAGAATTCTGGACCCTGTGAAATGAGCCTTTAAAAATGAAAGAAAAATTAAGACTTCAGAAATGAAGACACAAGGACCCAGGGGAAACTTTCTATTTTTGTGCTTATGTGCAATGAAGAATGGACAGCCATGTAAAACTGTAACTGGACTAAAAGATATGATCCAATGGTAATAGAGTGAAAAGGGAAAACCCAACAATGCCTGTCTGTTCAGATACTTCTTGGCCTCTCTGTGTAGCATTCCTTCCTCCTAGGAATGGAGCAGTACCTCTTGGAATGAGGGTCTTCAAGGGGGAAGGGAACAGGTAGAGAGTGACCTTCCTTGTTTTTATGACTTGCTTTGGGGGATGGGGGGGTGTTCTAATTTCTATGACTCACCTTGGGGAACAAGGATTGTTTTTGTTGTTTTTGTTTTGTTTTGTTTTTATTTTTGTTTTTGTTTTGAGACAGGGTCTCCCTCTGTCACCCAGGCTGGAGTGTAGTGGCAGGATCTCCGCTCACTGTAACCTCCACCTCCCAAGTTAAAGCAATTCTCCTGCCTCAGCCTCCTTAGTAGCTGGGATTACAGGTAGGCACCACCACAGCCTGGCTAACTTTTTAGCCTGGCTAAATTTTTAGTAGAGCTAGGGTTTCACCATATACGTCAGGCTGGTCTTGAACTCCCGACCTCAGCTGATTCACCCGTCTTGTCCTCCCAAAGTGCTGGGATTACAGGTGTGAGCCATCCTGCCCAGCAGGATTCTTTCTGGTTTCTATAACTCAATTCATGGAGGGACAGGAGATAGGAAGGCAGAAGAAGCTCAGAAAGACCTTGCTTCTGAGACCTTTCCAATCTTCAGTTCAAAGTAATCAGCATGCCACTCACCATACTTTGGGATATGCTCCAATACTTCTCTGTAAATAAGGTGTTTTTTCCTCTGGATTCTTTCAAGAGTGTTTTTTGATCTTCAATTTTCTGAAATTTGAATTTAATTTCCTACGTGTAGTGTTTTGGCATTTATTTGGTTTGGTGTTCTCTGAACTTTCTATATCTATGATTTAGCTTCTAACATTAATTTAGGAGAAATTCTCGGTCATTATTGCTACAAATATTGCTTCTATTTCTTTCTTTTCCTTCTCCTGATATCCCATTGTGCATATATTACATTTTCTGTAGTCCCAAAATTCTTGGATATTCTGTTCTGTTTCTTTCTCTTTGCTTTTAAGTCTCAATTGTCATATCCTCAAGTTCAGAGATTCTTTCTTCAGCCATGTCTAGTCTACTAATGAGCCCATCAAAGGCATTCTTCATTTCTGTTACAGTGTTTTTGATCTAGATTTCTCTGATGTTCATCATGAGAACCTGATAGGGCTTCTGGAGGCAAAACCACCACCACCCTCCAATGGAGTTTTTATCTCTCAGTCTTATTCACTAAGCCTCCAACAATTCATCAATTACAGCTCAGGTTTCCCTACCCCAGCTCTGGTTTCCATGGAGGTTTCAGCTCCTGGGTTTCTGCTCCAGCAAGTTGTAATTCTTTGTGTTCGCCTGTCTGTCTCTCTAGTTTTTCAAGCAACAGCTTGCCCTGTGACATCATTTCTTTAACAAATCTGAGAAAAAGTGTTGATTATTTTTTAGCGTGTTTGGGCTTTTACATGCTTTTAGGATGGAATGACAACTTTCAAGCTACTTACATATCAGTCCATAACCCAGAAGTCTGTTCTGTTCATTTTTTAGATTATTTCTTCTCCGTGATTCATGTTGAAAAGTTTCTATGGTTATGTTTTCACTTTCACTAATGGTTTCTTCTGTAATGTCCAACCTGTCTTTAACCCCATCCAGTGTATTTTTCATCTCAAGCATTGTACTTTTTATCTTCAGAAGTTTGATTTGGATCTTTTTTTACCTCTTCCATGTCTCTAATTAACATTTTTTATCTTTTCTTTAACTTTTTGAACATATACAGTTATAATAACTGTTTTAATGTCTCTGTCTGCTAATTCTAGCATCTGTGTTAATTCCGGATTGGTTTCAACTTTATTATTATTCTCCTCATTATGACTCATATTATCCTACCTTTCTGCATGACTGGCATTTTTTTACTATATGTCAATTTAATATGTAAATTTTGCCCTGTTCAGGGCTGGTTGTATTTTATTTCTATAAATATTCTTGAATTTTTTCTAGAGTCTATTTAATATACTTGATAACAGATTGATCCTTTTTGTGTTTGCTTGTAATATTTTTTAGGTGGGATCAGAGCAGCATTTGGTCTAAGGATAATTCTTTCCCACTAGTGAGGCAAGAGTCAACCCACCACCCCAGGAATGAGAATACTTTCCTCAGTCTGGCTGGTGGGAACAGGTACTGTTTGCAGTCTTGCATGAGCTCCAGATACTGCTCCCTCTAATCTTTTTGCCTAGTTCCTTCTCCAGCCTCAGGTAGTGTACACGTGCTAATCAGTACTCTGTGACCACTTGAGGGGGTCCCTCAATGCATATCTAGGTTCTTTTTTGTGCAGCTGTTTCCTCTCTGCTACCCTTCCCTGAAGCCCTCTTTGCCTTAGTCTTTCTCAGTCAGCTTCATCTCCTCAATTCAAGGTGTTTTCCAGAATCCAACAAGAATTCTCCTTCCTGAGCCATGCCTGAAAACTCTCTTAAATCAGTAAGCTGGTAGACGTGTAGGATTCATTTCAGCTTCTCATTTCTCAAGAATCACTGTTCTTTGTTGCCTGATGTCTAATGTCTTGAAAACTGTTCTTTGATGTATTTTTTCAGTGTTTTATTATTTGGGGCAAGAGAATAAATCCAGTTCCTGTAGAGCCTATGTATCCCTATTACCAAGACATGACCCTTCTGGGGTCTCTACTGAATATTCTCCACTGAGAACATCTAGTACTCTCCACCTGGCTGGTCTGAACGAAGCTTCCCCATGTGAGCTCTCAGGATTGCTCACCTTCCTGCTTTCTGCCAGTGCTTTTCCTAGTTTCATGGAGTTTCATCCCTACTTGCGCGGCTTAGCTTTCAGCAACAAACACAAGAGCAGACCTATACCGATTTCTGCAGCTCTTTCTCTATGCTGCTTCCTCTGCTTTGGCACTCTGCCCTGAAAACTGTGACTGCCTTAGCCTCACCAAACTTCAATCTCTGAACCCTCCACTCATGGGCACCCCCGTACTTGGCATGGATTCTCCTTTCCTGCTCTGAGGTCTGGAGACTGCCTCCAGGCAGAGAGAGGAGATGATCATGAGGTCCATCTTACTTGTCTCCTTTTTTTTCAGGGATCATAGTCCTGTGCTTCCTGTTTTCCAGTGTTTAAAAACTGCTGTTTCATTTATTTGTCCAGTGTTCTTGTTGTTTATTATGGGAGTACAAGTCCAACACAAGTTTCTGCATCATAGTGAAAGCAGAATTTTTCAATGTAATTATTTTAAATGACAAAATGCAAATCATTATATCGAAAATGCTTTTTTCAAATTAATATCCCACTCCTACCAAAATTCTGATCACTCCTCTATAGAGGGCTTGACCTTGTTTTAGAATAACTCATCTAGTGAAATCCGTGGATTTAAAGCCTTTAATTCAACATTTACTCAAACATTTCATAAACTGTATTGCCTGGCAGGCACAGTGCTTGGTTCTGAATATACAGGGAAGATGCCACTGAAGCCTTAAGAATTTCACTATCAAAGTCAGCACCTTGTCAGAGTATCATAAACCCAGTAAGGGCAGTGACAGAGATAATCGTGCAAAATGTCAATGAGGCAGGGAAAGAGGGGAGGGGAACAGGCCACTGAATCCAGTTTAGAGACAGGTGGAAGGTTGTCAGGGATTACTTCCGGAGGTGACATTTAAGCTGAGTCTTTAAACAGGGAAGCAATTCACCAGGCAAAGAGAGGACAGTTTGAGCAAAAACACGAGGCAGAAACAGCATACAGTATGCCTAGGAACAACAGGCCTTTTAGGGTTGCTGAAGCAAAAATTCCCAGAGAGGGAGAGGCAGCGGATGGAGCTGGAGAGGCCAGGAGAGGTCAGGACAGGGAGGGCCTTCTGTGTCACACTGGGGAGCCTGCCACTAAGGGGTGAGTCTTTTACATAACTTTGCTTGGTGGCTGGCAGGGTGCATGCCCGCCTCAGCACGCAGCAGGTATTATTAGATGATGATCATGAAAGGCAAATCTGAGAAACCGCAAAACTCTGAGCAGAGCCAAAATCCCTTAGGTTCTGAGGTTCCAGAAAGTTATCTGACTCCTCTGACCCTTTGCAAACTCAGCTGAGATGTGTGGCCGTGGTGGCCAGCCAGCCCTGAGGTGCTGCTTTCTTGGCAGTTGGCTGAGCCTCTAGGCTTCCATCTATGGCTGGAGCATAGTAAGGAGGGGGAAGGGGAGAGTGTGAGTGAGACAGAGAAGAAAGACAGTGCTAGGAGATAGGAAGTCACACTGAGAGGAACAGCCACGATGGGACTCAGATTGAAGGGATAGATCAAGAAGCACTTTAACGCAAGAAGATAATTTCTAGTGTGGAGAGGAGAATCATATCCTTCTTCCCAGAAAACTCTGCAAATACTTGGTGACCAACTGGACCACAAAGCTGTGTTTTCAGGGACTCCCTCCCTCCCTCCCCATGGTAGGGGTCTCTGGGAGTGGGGCAGGGTTTCCAGTCTGAACTCAAGCCAGGATTCAGACACATCTAAACAATGCAGATGGGCTGGCCCCAGCAGAAGTCTATTTGTCTGAGGGGTTGAGGGGCCTTCAGAAAAATAATCTACATGGAAGAAGATGGGAATCCCACCTGATCAGCTCAACCCATAACAAGACTGAGTCCTTTGCAGGGCAGGGGGTCTGAAAAGAACTTCAAATGAGCAGATCACCAGGGCATGAGTAGTTCTGGTCAGGTATTTTCTTTAACAGGTATAACATGAAGAAGGGGACTAAGGCATTCTTCCTGGCTTTGAAACAGAATATAAAGCAGCTCTGGCTCCTTGAGGGCTTCAGGTGCTGAGCTGTAGTGAGAAAGGGAATACCCCTGGGCTGCCCAGCAAGAGCTGGAAGGGCTGGAGAACAGGGTGATCCACACAGGTGCCTGGCAATGTTCCCAGACAGGAGCAATCACGTGTTCATGAACATGTGTGAGACGTGCTCTGGAACTGCAGGAATATCTCCAGGGTGATTGGTAGTGGAGTGAAGTTCCACACGAGTTGGAAGAAGCATGAACTAGGGAAATGTGGATTATAACTGTTAATGGCTCCCACTGTGTAAGTGGGTGAGGCCTGGGAAAAGCTGAGTTCTACTAGGAAAGTACAAAGTTTAGGATTCTCCAGGGAATAGTTAGCAAGATAATAACAGGCTTGTCCTTGCAGAAGTCCAACCTGGACACCATTGATCAGCTGGAACTTTTTCTCTTGAATGCTCCCTTTTGCAGCATGTTTATGAGCTGCAAATATCCCTCTTTGCTCAGGCCTAGGGCAGGAGTCCTTCCTAGATCCTCTCTACACACATCCATCTCATGCCGATTAAATCCCATGCGCAATCTCTACCACTAAATAAAAAAAATAAAATAAATAAAAACAGGGATAGGTGCAGAGGTGCCTGTCTGAGAAAAATTCAGAGGAGATACAGGGAGGGATCAAGGCCGCTGTGCCAAGCTCACACAAAGACAGACTCTGAGACAAAAGATAGAAAGACACTAAGTACAAACAACTCTTTTGTTTTCCACCTTATTATTTTCCATATTTTCTAAATTATCTACAGAAAAAGTCAAATGCTAGTTTTTCAAAACCAAATGTAAAAGATACGAGTAAGCACAGCTTTTCACAATCTACATGAATGAGGCTCGTCTGAGTTTTATGTGCTTTCCCTTCTGGTCGCCCCTCGGGTGTTTGATCTTGATTATGTAATACACAGGAGTCACAGAGAGCAACTACCTGATATGATGGTGGGAGTTCCATCATGCAGATGATGTGAAAGGTCTGGGTGGCTAAGCACTGCCAAATTCAACCAATCTATGCTTCGTGGCTTCCCCCTCGGGGTCAAGGACCCTTCTGTGGAAGGAGACAGACATTAACATATTTTCCCACTCACCTCCACTGGATCTTGGCTCATCCAGTGAGACTGATTGACAATCCCCAAAGGCTGTTGGCCAACTATCTGCAAGAGGGGTCCATGGAGAGAGGCCTCCTCCACCTGTTACTCTTTTCTCTATCACTTCACATCCACAGGGGTCCCTAAGCCCCAAGAGAAGGGTCAAGTGCAAATCTGGTAAACCAAGAAGACCTAGCAGTTGTCAACTTAATTAGCCTTCAGGAAAATATATGGCTATATGAGCACAGTAAAGTTGCTATAGAGACAGGCAGAGGAGATGCATTTAGAACACGGCCTCATCGCATCACCCGATAAAAATAAGACCCAGGCTTTTTAATAGCATGAATTACTTAAGTTTTATATTTAACAGGGGACGACACCAAGGCTCTCACTCCTTTTCAGAACATTTGAGGAATCTGGGCTGCCTGCTTCTGCATATGTTAGCAGCCATCACAACATATGCTCTGGTGGATGGCAATGAAGAACTGAAAGCCCACATGTCTCTCCCACCCTCTGAGATGAGAGATGGTCTTTCTGACTTTCAGTTTGTCCTCTTTAATTGGGTGAGAGATTTTCAATGTGTTTCGCATAAATTTCTGGGAAATAGCTATGCTGTGTTCTGCACTGGGCCAGTTGCATCTATTATTGCTTGTCACTATAACAACCTTTGGAAGTAATGATCTCATTTTGCAGATGACAAAATAATGAAGCTCAGAGAGGTCCAGAACTTTCCCAACGTCACACAGCTAATGAATGGTGGAGTTGAGATTCATATCCAGGTATCCCCATTCCAAAGCCTTACTTTATGAGACATCAACCACAACCTCTGCACAGAGAGGAATCTAGGATGAGGTGAATCAAGAAGCTTCACCATTTTTATTGGTATATGGCATGGACATTGTTATAGTTTAATCCCTCTCCTAAGATAGTTTCAAAGTGGATGGGTACCAAGAAATTCCACAGAGATTCTGAGCTCTGCTGGTGAGCACCTCTCCAATTATCCAAGGCAAGTGTTAATTTCAGACTGACTTCTCCTTACCATCCAAAATGTTTCTGGACTGTCTCTTCCCTAAGTGAGGACCATCAGCATAATTAACACAAGATTCCATACAACATCACTGAGAAAGTGTCCCCACTGCTCTTGCATCCAGAAAGCTTAACTATATGAAACCCAACAGGAAATCCAAAGTGAAGTTCTTTTTGTTGACAACTTTCTCTTTGGATTATTCATGAACCTCTTACTTTGCAGAAAGATTTTTTTAAAAAACAATTTTCCAATGAAGGCCTACACAGAAGACTCAATCTGAGCCCATAAGGCATCATCTTTCCTTGTAGGAAATGGCAGTGCTGGTGGTGATGAGATTGGGTATGGGGCAATGGCCCATTGGGGAGAGGAAACCAATGGGGAAGCTGGGGGCACCGTGGTAAGAGTAAGAATAAGGGGTGCCTATGGCCCTCTCCATTCAGTTTACCAGCTGAGGGTAATAACAGATGTCTGGGTTTCACAGGATCTGAGAAGGCATGTCTAGGGCAACACTGAATTACATGGCTCAACAGAAATTTGATCCAAGCATCAAACCCAGCGAATGGGCAGAAGGGCAGAGAGAAAGCAGGTAGAAGCCATAGGCCAGCGGCTGGAACCCAGGGCACAGCAGAAGGTTTAGTGCCTCAGTAGAGTCCTTGGGCCATGGAACTTGCCCCAGCAGCTTTTCCAGGCTGCCTGCAGCCTGCAGCCTGCAGCATGCGTGCAGAGTGTGGCTAAGGGAGCTGCCCGCTGGGACCAGCTCTACTGCTCAGGAGGCTCACATCCATCTGTATGTCACTGTCATCACCTCACACACTCCTTCCAATCCCTGCACGATCAGTGCCAATGTCTCACCAACAGATTAAGACCTGGATTGAAGTACAAGAAACAGGATTTTAAACTCAATTCCCCAGGTGACCATTGTTAACTTTTTCACCCTCAGAGATGTATTAATAGTTTCTTTTTATATTCTATAGCAATTTGTGGGGTAGGTTTTTTGGTAGCTTAACTTTTTTTTTTTTTTTACTTCAGTTGGACATGTAATCTATTTAAAAGTAATATGGGGAAAAGAAAAATGAGTGTAGGAATAACTTCCTGGCAGAAATATTTTTACTAGTTTCTGGGTATAATATCAGCCCAGCAAAAGTTATCTGCAAATACAGACGTTCCCATGTACATCAGACACTCAAGTTCTTTTTTTTTTTTTTTTTACAAATGAATCATTTTATGCTACTGAAATAACTCTATGATGTGCTATTGGCATTTAAGGAGCTAAATAGACTCTTTGGGCCAGCCAATTTCTACTGCAAGCATTAGACACACACAGGCTTTAGGCTCAGGCAGACCTTAGGAGTTCTGGCTTTGCTACTTATTAGCTGTGGTAACTTGGGCAAGTCACTTAACCTCTCCAAGCCTTAGCTTCCTCATCTGTGAAATGGGAATAATATCAATCACATGCCAAGGATAAATCCAGGGAAGAGAACGGCCAGTGGACTATGTCAAAGGCCAGACACAACTTCCACCCCAGGTGAATGCTGCGACCAAGACAGTGAGCAGGCAAACCTTGCCCTTGCCCTCCCTCCCTCCAAAATCAAGATCTTTTGTTGTTTGTTTGTTTGTTTTGAGACAGAGTCTTGCTCTGTCACCCAGCCTGGAGCGCAATGGCAGGATCTCGGCTCACTGCAACCTCTGCCTCCCAGGTTCAAGCTATTCTCGTGTCTCAGCATCCTGAGTAGCTGGGATTATAGGCGCCCGCCACCATGCCCTGCTAATTTTTGTATTTTTAGTAGAGATGGGGTTTCACCATGTTGGCCAGGCTGGTCTTGAACTCCTGACCTCAGGTGATCTGCCTGCCTCAGTCTCCCAAAATGCTGGGATTACAGGTGTGAGCCACTGCGCCCGGCGCCTCCCTCCACAATCTTAAAGCTCCTTGGACAAACCCCACTCCCACGACCTGAGAATTTTTGGGCCCTCCTGCTGAAAGGGTTTGGCCTTTCAGTGTTCCCCTCCACCATGAGCTGTTTCTATGAAAAGGTCTCAAGGGTGGCTTGCAGGCTACGGTCATCACCACCACAAGCCTTCTCCCATCCCTGCCTCTACCTATTGCCCTCTAAATAAGGAGCCAGTGCTGCCAGGCCGAGAACTTCTGCCCAGTATGGGTCCTGGGTGGCCTCTCGCCTCTCTCTTTCCCTGGGCCCCCACCCAGCTCCCCTCTACCCCAGAGATGCTCCCTGCTCACTTCATTCCTGCCTCATAGTTGGAATGGCAGTGGCTCCCAGAACCCCTGGGGAGTGTGGAGGCTGAAGGGGGTCCGGGGAGGCAGCCAGGCTCAAGAGCAGGTTAATGTTACAGCCCTGGATAAGTGAGCTGGGTGGGTTGACGTCAGGGTGATGATGGGTGGAGGGGAGGGCCGGGCTGCTGAACCAACTATAAAGATAGGTCAAATCAAATATCATCAACACCGGACGGAGCGAGCGGGTGAGCTAGAGAGTGTTCCCGAGCCATGGTCTCTACCGGCCGCGGCTCAGCCCGGGTCCCTCTGCTCTCAACCCGAGTGCCCGATGCAGGCTTTGGTTTCATGTCAGCAGCCTTCATCTGCCTTCCAAAAATAAGCCCCTGCCGCCATGCGGGAGGGAGAAAAACAAGAAGGGCGGTATTTTTAGGGCCATTAATTCTGACCACGTGCCTGAGAGGCAAGGTGGATGGCCCTGGGACAGAGGCTGTTCATCACTATGTCCCAGGGAGCAGGACGTCTTCAGGGCACGCTGTGGGCTCTCGTCTTCCTAGGCATCCTAGTGGGCATGGTGGTATCCTTGCCTGCGGGCTCCCGTGCCAACAACACGCAGCTGGACTCGAGGGGCTGGGGCACCCTGCTGTCCAGGTCTCGCACGGGGCTAGCTGGAGAGATCGCCAGGGCGAATTGGGAAAGTGGCTACCTGGTGGGAATCAAGCGGCAGCGGAGGCTCTACTGCAACGTGGGCATCGGCTTTCACCTCCAGGTGCCCCCCGACGGCCGGATCAGCGGGACCCACAAGGAGACCCCCTACAGTGAGTGCCAGCTGCAGCCAGTTGGGACGCTTGGGGGCTTGGGCTCATGCAGGACTAAAAGGTGAAGGTGCCTTGCTCTAGTGGACACAATGCACTATAAAGGGGGCAGAAATGCTGCTCACCACTTAGATGACTCTGTGGGACTCTGCCTGGGTGCAGGCTCGATATACTGGGGTCCAAGCATCCTGGTGTTATTTGCTATCACCTTGGTTAGATCCTCAGTGGCACTAACTATTGCAACAATACCGGCTCATCTCATGCCTTGTAAGACCACTGGGAACCATTAGTCTGGGAAGCCCCCAAGGCAGGGGTAGGGAGAATGAGTTAGTATACTGGGATCAAATTAGACACAGGCTCATTTTTATTCAGCTTCCCTCTTGGAGAAGAAAAGGAAATTCAATTGCAAAATGTCCAACTGAAGCACATCCTTCTTTTTACTTTGATGAGCTCCCTCTGTCTCCAGGTTCTTATCCTGCAAGTTGACAAGTTGCTGTATGGTTAGTCTCCTATCCAAGAAAGGATGGGGGCTGCAGGATCCAAGAAAGCCATCAGCCATGGTCTGGCTGCTGTGTTTTCAGGATTAGGTGGGTTGAGATTTGCTGAAACATGTTATACATTAAGAATAATGATAATCAGAATTTATTTTTTTACCCAAGTCAAGGACCTCAAGTAATTTTGTCATTGAAAGCCCAGATTCGAAGTTCATCTTAAATAGATAACTAAGTGGTCATTGCAGTCCCTAACTCTGACATCAGAACTTTTCCAAAAAGAAGTGGACTTTTAACAGCACAATGGCAGCACTTGATAAGTCCAGCAACCAGGGTCTCCTAGAGTTAGAGGGATCATGGAAGGGGTGACAGAGAGTCTGACTTTCTAGGAGAAGGGGGATGGACTGAGATGCCCTTGTTGGCTCAAGTTCCCAGTCTGATTTGCACGAGCCTTAGGTAATGTGGCTCCCATTTGCTTGTCAGGCCTGCTGGAAATTTCCACCGTGGAGCGAGGCGTGGTGAGTCTCTTTGGAGTGAGAAGTGCCCTCTTCGTTGCCATGAACAGTGAAGGAAGATTGTACGCAACGGTGAGTTCACCAGGCCAGGAAAGTGCCAGGTTTACAATGCTTGATGCTTACACAGTTGAAGAAAATAATACGAAATTCTGAATAGAGAAGTGACTATTTATCTAAATGGGAAAGGAAAGGCTGAGAAAGGAGCCTGTGCAAGGGAAGGGCATTGCAGCTTTTGCTTCTTCAGCCTCACGGGTGATTGTCCTCTGCTCTGTGCTGCTTCTGTTCCCACCTGCCAGATAGAGCCTGCGTGATTAAACAGAAACCACAGCTCAGGGAGCCCGTGGGCCAGAGGGAAACCCGCATTATGGCATCCAGGCCTGTGGGCAGGTGTGATTCCCTGCATTGGCAAGGCCCGGAGAGCAAGCCTGTCTCTCCGCCTGGGTGTGCTGCTTGCCCTGCAGGCACTCGCCCTGCAAGACACCCCGGCCTAGTGCACAGCAGGAGGAGTGGAATGGGAGGTTGTTTTCATCCTCATCAGTGTGCTGAGATTCTGCACTAGGGTTTCAATCCTCTTGTCTCCGATCACACAGGCTGGAGAAGCAGCCTCCCCATTATACGCTTTAGACAGGGGGTCCCACTCATTCCCATCCCCAACCCCATAAGTCACCCTGGGAGCGCCAGTGCTGGCACTTGGGTTAATGCAACCAACTTCTAAGCACATTGACCAAAACCTCTGCTCTCACTGACCTACTTGTTCCTGCGGCCCTCGGCCCATCATTTGGCTTATTCCAAAATATGGCTGGGCAAACATCCCTATGAAGCTGAAGAGATGGAGAGTTCCTTTGACAGAAATAAGCAAGCTAAAAAGGAAGACCTCAGAGCAGTCCTCAAAAAATATCAAAGTTATTTTTGGGGAGGGTGTGGAGGGCGGATCTACTGCCCCTTGGAGGATAAACCAAGGATCAGGATGTAAAGAAATAGATCCAGAATTGGCACTGGATCCCAGTGGGGCCATCCCAACAGAGGAGATCTATGAAATACAAGAATGGGTTCACCAGGTGGCCTCTGCCCCATAATCTTTACTGCTAACATCTCTCATTCTGGGTTGGTTTGCATGGACATACGGCATGCATTAAAAACCATGGGTCTCCCACATGGTTCTGTGGACAGCTTGCATCTCTAACCACCTTGGTAACTTGTTAAAAGTATGGATTTCCAGGGACCTACCTAGGAGATTCTTACTCAACAGAGCTGGGATGTGGGCCTGGAAATCTGTTTATTTTTGTATTTTAAATTTGCCAGGTGTTTCTGAGGCACAGGCAGGCTTGGGGGCCAGCAGGCGACATTGCCTCTGGAGGGCAGGGGACCATCCAGCCCCCCAAGTTTCATTGAACCTGAGAGCTGGAGGGCCAGGTGAGATGAGACAGAAGAGACATATCCTTCTTACTGCTCCCTGGAAAAGTGATGGAGAGGACAGGAAGAGGCCTGGGACCAACCCAGCTGTTGCTGGAGCAGGTCCCCCCTCTGTAGAGTGGAGCATCCCAAAGAACCCCTTCTTACCATCCTGCATAATGCCTGGAATCCCAGGGGATTGAGAGAGTGGGGAATTTGGGCTGTTGGCTATGGGACTCCAAAGGAAAAAGAGGCTGACTCCTAATGCCTGTGACCCCAGCCCCCCACTCCCACCCCAGCCCTCGCTCTGCAGCACATTATTGGCTGATGACTTTAAAGGGAGTTAAGCAGGTTGATGAGCTGCTGGACTCACTAAATGAGCAAAGTCCAGGAGAATGGGAACTTCCGAAGAAAAGACCCCACCCCCTTCACCTTTGCCCTCCCACCCCTCCTACCTGCACGCTCAGTAGCATTTGGCCAAAGAGCATCTTCTCTAGGGAGAGAGATTTTCCTCCCTGGACTTCAGGGCCAGCCGGGCCTGCACACAGAGAGCAGGGCTGGACAGCTGTGCCCCAAGCCTGGGGCACCTGACGTTTTGTATGGCTCAGGACCAGATGCTCCTGAACAACTTCTACCTCCTCCCTCCCCACCCTTCAGAGGCCGTTATCACAGTCTAAAAAAACAATGGCCAACTGATCCCCGGAGCCAGGAAGACTCCCGCTGAGTGATTATTTCATTCACACTATTTCCCTTTAAGCCCCCTGAGCTGCCTCATCTCCCAGGCTCAGCTGCTACTGCCACTATATGGCATTTCTCATGGGTGGGGGAGGGAAACTGGGCTGGGGTTGAGGTGCTGGTGAGGAGAACAAGGCAACAACTCGTGGGCAGAGAATAAGGGCCAAGAAAACCCAGCTACAAGTGGCTTCACACATGTCTGTCTCCTGGAAAGAGGGGTGTAGAGGCTCAGGGCAGTTTGCCCGCCCTCCACCCTTTAGACAAAATAAACAGCTGCCCTGCCCTGAGCACTAGCCTACTGTTTGTGCTGGACTGACCAGGCTGCAAAGGGCTTCACCAGCATGATCTCGCAGCACCCCCAGGAGGTGCATTTGATCTTCATCCTCCCTTTACAGCTGCGGACACTGGGTCTCCAGGGTCACAGGTCCAGCCACAGCTGTGTGCAGCCCTGTCTCAGGGCTCCGAGATCCAGGTTCCAGTTCCTGGCCGACCTACCCTCTAGCTACTCATCTTTCTCTGGGCAACATCACTGAACTTCTCCGGGCCTGGACCTCTGCTCTCTCAGGTGTAGACTGAGGCAGAAATCAGTGAATTCTAACCCCCTTGATCCCCTTTAACATTAAGAAAACAAAACATCAAGGATCTCCACCTGATAGTGGTTCTATTAGAATCCTTTGGTTGAGAAAAATACATACTAGCAAAAAGAGACTAGCAATTCAGTTATGCTCTCAAGTGATTTTAGTTTTACTAAGAATAACTGCATTTACGTCCTTTTCTTCAACAGTACGACAATGTGCAAAGGACAAAATTGATTTCCTCCAGAGACCTTTGATTATGATCTGGGGCATTACATTGGGGGAGGGGAAGACCAGTCTTTCCTTGACTCAGCTGGCACTCTAGCAGAGAGCAGCACTCCTGAGGGAAAGGGACAGACGCCCCCTATGTGAAAGTGCTGGGAAATGGGCCTGGAGCGCAGCAGGAGGTGCATGCCCTTATGAGGGGCCCAATGCCCTGCATACAAATCCCCATCTGCTACAAAGAGCTGTACAGGAGTGAGAAGAATGAAACACCTGATGAAAACACTTTCCGTTGCTAAAGTGACAGTGCAGTTGTGTGCTAGGAAAAAGGGTTAGAAAATGCAGGCATCTTCAGAGCGGATGATATTTCAGCTAGACAGGTAAAGAAGCAGTCAGTGGCTAGAGAAGAAAGTCTTAGGACAGAGCACTGGTTTATCTTTCCTTCTTGACCACATCCTTCCACCCCATCCTTCTCCATCCAACATATACTCCCAGGAGGAACAGGGGCAAGTGGCCTCAGCAGTCATAGGATGAAGATGTTTAAAGGCCCGATTAGGTCCTCATTGGTCCAGCTGACTTAGCTCTAAAGGCAAGAGGGTGGCTATCTTGTCCACCTCACACATTTAGGGGCATTTCTACCCATGGATGTGCTTGCTTCTCCGAAAAATGCCCTTCTCCATAGTGAATGCCAAATGCACATAAATCTGAATAGACTTACATGGAATTTAAAACAGTGTCATGCTGGGGCTTGAACCCGAAGGGCCCAGGAAATGTGACCCAGTGGAATGATATTCATTTGTTCAAGTAATCATACATGGTAGCTGCTTTTATGAACATGGCGTTCACTTGGCTCAAATGCTTTCCTCACCAGAGCTGAGGAGCCGACATTATTGAGCCATGAGAACTCAAAGCTCAGGGCTCTGATGAAGATGAATTAAGGGGCTGGGTCTTGAGCATCACTCTGGGCAGCGGGAAAATCCCATCAGCCTGAAGCATCCGGCTGCATCAAAGCATTCAGGGAAAACGAGTTATCTCCCATTGATGCCACAGGCCTCCTGGCCACCAGAACCCCACAGATGGGGGTGCTAAGGGTAGAGGAGAGAGAACAGCAAGGGAAGGTTAGGGCTTCTGACACAAACTTCATCTATTAGTTGTCTTTTTTCACTTTAATTTTGTACAGGATTCTGAGGAAGGCCAGGGATATGAGATAGGCTAGAGAAAAGGGCAGATTGGAAAGAAAAAAAGTGGTAAACTTAAAAAAAAAAAAACTGTGTATGTTGAAGGGGAGCGGATTTGAATGATCCAAAATCTAATGACCAGAGAAAGTACAAGCTAAACAACCATGGTCATGCACGCTTAAACAATCATGTTTTAGGAGACCCGGACGTTTAGGAAAGGCTGGGTTCTCAAATGGACACATTCTAGGCAGCGGGAAGTGGGCAATGGCTTGAGAGTTTCTTGACCGAGTCACTCGGTTCCTCCCCCTTCCCCTTCCTCCGCCTCAAGATTTCATTTCCTCTCTAGAGCTTGCAAACAACACATGAAACCTCTCCCTTAACCACCATCCAGATCAGAAATAAATTCTCTGGAACTGACTGGGCGGGTTACTCTCCAGGGACGTACAAAGTTAGAACAGGGGGGAGGCTGGTGGGTGGAGAGGGGCTGTGACCCAACGAGGAGGAGACCACCAGTTTCTGATCAAAATGTTTTCTCGCTTCATTTCCTGGCCTATCTGCTACCCTAAATTCCTTTCCCACTTTAAATAATTTACTTGCTTGACTAGATAGCACAGGAACATGTTTTCAGGAAAAAGAAAAAGTATCAAAGAATATTCTATGGAAAGTCTCACTCCTACCATTGTCTTGAAGCCACTGAGTTCCTCCCTGGGGACAGCCACAGTTACCAGTGTATCATTCCAGAAATAGCCTATGCACAATGTGCCCGCTCTGGTAGCATCTTTTTAAAATCACACAAACAGGAGCATACTATACTAACACTGTTTCAACCTCGTGTATTCACCTAGCAATCTATCTTTGAGGCCATTGCATGTCACTGTAGAGGGACTTCTTATTTTTTCAAGGCTTATAGACTTCCATCATGTGGATCTACCATAATTGAGTCAGTTACTCCTCTCAATAGATACATTGTTTTTGGTCTTTTGTTATTTAATGCTGTAGTAACTTTGGTGCACATGTGAGAATATATCAGTAAGATAAATTTCTAAAAGTGGAATTGATGATCAGTTGCTATATTCATCCTTTATTCTGGTAGATATTGCCAAATTGTTCTTTACAGAGATCGTAACAGTACACACATCAGAGGACATTAAATGAGAATTCCTAGTTTCTATGCCCTCAGTAATCAGAGCATAGTGTCAAATGCTTTTCTCTTTGCAATCTGGCCACTAAAAATGTGATGCACAGTTATAACTTACATTTCTTTTATTAGGCATATTCTCTTCTGCTCAAATGCCATTTATATTTCCTTTCCTGAGAATTTTCTGTTTTATAAACATTGTTCATTCTCCAGTGAGTTTAGGGGTCTGAATATAGTAACAAAATGTACTCTTTGACATAAGTGTATTGTAAGTATTTTCATCCAGTTTCCCATTTCTCTTCTTATTTTCGGTAATAATTTTCAAATAGAAGACTAGTTTATTAGTTTTTTTTAATGGCTTTAATTTTGTTGTGTCCTGTTTAGAAAGATATTCCTGATTCTGAGTTTATTAAAAAATTTTTTCTGTTTCAGGGGTACCCTTAAAAATTTTTTTTTCTTGATTTTAGTGTTACTCTTTTTTACATTTAAATCTTTGCTCTTTTTGGAATTGATTTTGATGTAAGGGATAAAGTCATACACATCAAACTTTATTATTATAATAAAATACCATTCAGTTGTTCCAACATCATGTTTTCTCTAGTTATTTAAAGTATCACTTTTACTTTATAATCATTTAGATTCACTTTATTTTACATCCATGTGTGTCGGGATCTACTGCCAGACTCTATTTTGTTCATTTACCTCTACTAGACTTCTCATTAGTGTAGCTTTACTTGGAATGCTTCCATCAGTTCTGAGCTGAATTTCTGCTGGTGCTGCTGCTCCCAGGCTTGCCCATCAACAGTCGAAGTCCTGTGACTGAGTCTACTCCCTGTGCACAGTGCAGAAAACTGGGGTCCCAAGAGGCTCCTGTTGAGGGGACGTGGTTCAGAGCCAGTGTCAGCCTCTGCCCTTATTCTCGATTCCTGCTCTTCCAGGTCAGCTCACTGTCTCCCAGGCACTCGGGCAAAAACCGCAGAGCTTAAAAGCTAAATTGTCCAGTAACCCACAGCAAGTCTTATGGAACTGGTGATCCAGGGTAAGGCAGTCTTTTAAGGTTTTTAATGTAAAGTAGCTCATGATTTACTTAGAGAAGAATACTAATAATGATATATATATATATATATATATATTTTTTTTTTTTTTTTTTTTTTTTTTTTGAGACGGAGTTTCGCTCTTGTTACCCAGGCTGGAGTGCAATGGCGCGATCTCGGCTCACCGCAACCTCCGCCTCCTGGGTTCAGGCAATTCTCCTGCCTCAGCCTCCTGAGTAGCTGGGATTACAGGCACGTGCCACCATGCCCAGCTAATTTTTTGTATTTTCAGTAGAGACGGGGTTTCACCATGTTGACCAAGATGGTCTCGATCTCTTGACCTCGTGATCCACCCGCCTCGGCCTCCCAAAGTGCTGGGATTACAGGCTTGAGCCACCGCGCCCGGCAATGATATATTTTTTTAATTTTACTATATAGCAAGCATTTTCCCCAGGGCTTTCCATGCATTATTTCAATTAATGCTTATTCCAATTCTACGACATAGTTTTTCTTACTGTTCCTACTTCACAGAGGAGGGAACAGTAAGCTTTGGAGGTTAAATGATTTGCCAGAGTTCACATAACTAAGTAAGAGGCTACTGTCATCAGTCTAACCTGAAAGCTGTGGCACAAATATGTTCTTGACCGATATTGATTAGTTCATCCTTTTTTACCAAAATGCACATCTCTTCATTCACCCATTTGGCAAATATGTACTGAGCATCCCTAACGAGGAGAACAGGAAAGCTTACAAAAACCCATCCCCCTCATGTGGCATTAACCAGTTGACATGGCTGGTGAACGTCTTCACGTTTATCTCAAGCAAGTTAATATCAGTGAAAGTGCTTTGTGAGTAAGCTGCAAGCGGGAGAGAAGAGCATAGGGAAAATGCATGAGGGGGAGTTTCACTGTGTTCCCATAGGCAAGGCTGTCCCCTTGCCCACTCCCACATCACATTGAAAGAGCCACCCATGCAGGGGTCCCCTTATGTTTCAGTGTTGTCCTTATTTACTTATTTATTTATTCTTGAGGCAGGATCTCACTCTGTCACCCAGGCTGGAGTGCGGTGGAGCAATCATGGCTCACTGCAGCCTTGATCTCAAGTGATTCTCCCACCTCAGCCTCCAGAGTAGCTGGGACTACATGCATGAGACACCATGCTTAGCTTTTTTTTTTTTTTTTTTAAGTTTTTGTAGAGACAAAATTTTGCTATGTTGCCTAGGTTCCTCTCAAACTCCTGGGCTCAAGCGATCCTCCTGTCTTGGCCTCCCAAAGTACTGGGATTACAGGTGTGAGCCACCAAACACATGTTGTCCTTATTAAACCACCATTGACTCAGCATCATGTACCATGCAAGACACAGTCCTCATCTCAGGGATCTTGTAGTCTATTGGGAAAGAAAGTATGGCTGTTCAAAATGTTGCCAGAGAGGTCCACCGAAAGGGCTCTGGGAGTCTGGGGCCCCTGAGGGGCAAGCTACTTACCAGCCCTTCCAAAGAGCAAGAGCCAAGAGCTTCTCATCTACCTACATTGCCAGCCAGGTGGGACACTCACAGTACGATTCCTTCACAGAAGGTCAGAGAACACCTCTGGCACAGCCCAGCAGCCATTGAGTGGGGTTTTTTTAATACCTGAGCAAGAAGGAGTCAGAAGTTATCCTCCACCCATTTCTCATTCTATAGTTCTTTTCAAGAGTAGATCCTGGGGCCAGGCGTGGTGGCTCATGCCCGTAATCCCAGCACTTTTGGAGGCTGAGGCGGGTGAATCATGAAGTCAAAAGATCAACACCATCCTGGCCAACATGGCAAAATCCCGTCTCTACTAAAAATACAAAAATTAGCTGGGCATGATGGTGCATGCCTTTAGTTTTAGTTACTTGGAAGGCCGAGGCAGGAGAAGTACTTCAGCCTGGGAGGCAGAGGTTGCAGTGAGCTGAGATCATGCCACTGCACTCTAGCCTGGGTGACAGAGCAAGACTCCATCTCAAGAAAAGGAGAAAAAAAGAGTAGATCCCAGGTCTCCAGCTCCCACCTCGCTCTCTGTTCTCCTAGCCCCCACCCATTGCTTCCCCACAAGAATAGGAAATCCCTGCACACTCCCTCAGGGCAGCCACCCAGGCAGGTTGCAGATGAAAGAGCCTTCTTTTCTAGGAGAGAAGGAGGACTTGGGGTGATGTACTGGGAATGAACTTGTGCATGTGAGACAGGAAGTCCAGCGTTCATGTTCTGAACAGGTGGTCCACATACACTCCTCTACCAAATTAGCATGGAAAGGGCCATTTTTTGTTGGTCCCAGAGTCCTTGGATCACTATCGTATTGGGAACTAGATCTTTTTCCCAGTAAAAATCCCTGCTCCTCACCAACTCTGTTCCTGCATATCCCTGGAGAACTATGATTTTCTAGGACGGCAGTTCCCAACATTTTTGGCACCAGGGACCAGTTTCATGGAAGACTATTTCCATGGACAGGGTGGGGGATGGAGGGATGGTATTGGGATGAAATTGTTCCACCTCGGGTCACCAGGTATTAGATTCTCATAAGGATCATGCAACCCAGATCCCTCGCATGCAAAGCTCACAACAGGGTTCTTGCTGAGAATCTAATGCCTCTGCTCATCTGACAGGAGATGGAGCTCAGGTGGTAATGCAAGCGGTGGGGAGTGGGGGTAAAACAGACGAAGCTTCACCCAGCCACCGCTCACCTCCTGCTGTGCAGCCCACTTCCTGCACTGGCATGGACCACTGGCTGGTATGTGTCTGCAGCCTGGGGGTTGGGGATCCCTGGTCTAGGAGGTACCAGACATCTTCTAGGCTCAAAGTCAAAACTGAGAATGGGCCTATTTGAGGGATAGAAAACTTGGGACTTAAACCAAGAAAGATGGACTGAGGAACCACAGATGGAAAGAAAGAGAGACAGTGCTGGAAAGGGCTTAAGAGGTCGTCTATGTCTCCTCCCCCTCACCAACCACCTCTCTCCTTCCCCCAACACACACAGTTTGCAGAAAAGAGAACTGAGGCTGAAAGGGGAGGAGCCTGCCCAAGGCCACATAACTGGGAAGTAGAAAGTCACGAAACAGCACCCTGGGCTCTCATTACTGCTCCAGTAGACTCCCTCTCACCGTGCACTTGAGAAAACAGCTTATTGTATCATTTCCTGGTCTGTTCTTTGCATGGAATAAGTTACCATCTAGGGACTTAGTAGAAAGTTCTCTGGAAGTCAGGAGACCTGAGTGGCAGAGCCTCAGCTCTGCCCATGTGGCACAGACCATCCCCCTGTGTCCCTAGGCCTTCTAGTAAAAGAGGAAAGAAGGTGAGAGGAAACCATGAGAGCCTGCAGCCTCTTCTCGTCCTAACCGCTCACCATTCTATTCACCCAGGATGCTCAGACCTCACAGTGGCTGCCTCACAAAGGGAAAGGAAGGGGCGCCCGGCAGATGGGCCTACTCGATGCAGCCCAGCTGGCATCTGCAGCACTCCTCATTTGTAACCCAGTCTCTGCTGTTTGCCCATGTCTTTCACAGCCCAGCTTCCAAGAAGAATGCAAGTTCAGAGAAACTCTCCTGCCCAACAATTACAACGCCTACGAGTCAGACTTGTACCGAGGGACCTACATCGCCCTGAGCAAATACGGACGGGCAAAGCGGGGCAGCAAGGTGTCCCTGATCATGACTGTCACTCATTTCCTTCCCAGGATATAAGGACCCACAAAAGAAGGCTCACAGATTTAAATCAGCAAGTGTCCTATTGGAATTTTGCACAAGCAGATAATTCCCCTTGCCCTCCATGGCTTCTGAGTCAGGCTTATCTTGCACTTGGGGAGACCCCAGTTGTTGCCCTTGGCTGCTGGACCCCATGGCATGTAGCCCATTCAAGTGAGGGTTGCAATCAGCATCTTAGAATGGCAATGGATCCCATGCTTTGACCTCCCCCGAGGAAAGAAGGTATCGGTGACACTTGAGGAATGTGACCATGTGCAAAGGAAAAGGCCAGGGTAGGAGTTTGTGTGCATTGTTGTATATCCATACAGCGTTCTATATATTCTCAGAGCAAAGGCATTTCAAAGCATCGAGTTTCTCTCTCCTAGCATCATCGCTGCAGGAATCTGCCTGTACAAATGTCACTTGTCAAACCAGTATGATTGATGTGTGCTCCCATTCTGCCTCTTTCCAATCATCTTTCCTTTCAGAGGCCGCTGACTACATGAGTTGCACAGGTCAGCGGGGAGCAGCCGTCCTCAAAGTGCAGAGACGGCAGGGTGAGAGGGTGTAAGGTCGTATTGCAAACCCGAAAGAGAGTGATCAGGCACTTCAAGCTCCCTGCCAGTGAGGGCTCTGGGGATACTGGGATGAATTGTCAGGGAAGCTGGGGGAGAAGCTGTTCCCTTCTTGGAGTTAAGGGGTAGAGCAGCGTCCAAGGCAGCTGAGGAAGACTTGTGGAGGTAGCAGAAGGCACTGGATGTTCTAGGAGAGCCACTCTGCCTGGAGAACTCAGGCTGTGTTTGGCTCCAAGAACAAGCAGAGGCCAGGCTGCCTGCCCATAATGTTTCCTCACTTTGACCTGGTCTTATTTTAACCTCAGATGACAAGGATCCTAATAATGGCAACCTCTTTGGCAAGGGATGGGGGACAAAATAGGGCATGAAGGAAGTAGAGAGGCTTTGGACTACAGATGGTAATTCCTCTCCAACTATGTCCAGGAAATGCACCCAAGTTCTCATCTGATACCCTCACTTCCTTCTTGCTCATCCTCATCTCACATACACGCTGTGCCTGGATGCAGCAAAGCGGGCACCGCGACCTCCAAGGTTTGTGCTCTCTTCCTCCCCGCAGTAGAAGAGGAGTGATAATCCCGTGAAGTCAAGAAGCCGAGCTGAAGCAGCTCCTTGCCTCACAATGCCTTCTTGCCTTCTGTCCTTAAGAGTATTTAAAGCAGAGATTCCCCAACTGACTATAAATGTTGTCTGCCTGGAGCCTTCAGATTCCCGAACCACTGGAATGTTCCTAAATCTGAAACCAGAGAGAGCCCTACCAGAGTGCAAATATTTTTGGCATATGTGAACCATCGAGTTACAAAATGACCTGACACGCTCTGCGACTCTCAGGGGCCCCGGCCTGCAAGACAATCCTCATCTGTTGCAAATACCTTCATCTTCAACATACCTTACTATTTGCAGTTGCATCCATCTATAGACGGATCCGGGCAGAGGAATTCTGAGCTGAAGATGGAGGTCGGTAATCGAAGGGAGAGACACCTCACCGGCCACCTCCTCTGCCCTGCAGATGTCAGGGAGGACACGTGCTGGGTGAGGAGGAAAAAGCCACACCAAGGTACGCGAAGATGGAAGAGACAGTAGAAACCCTGAAGCACGTGTGTGTGTGGCCGAGCCTCGGATGTGGTAGAAAAGGGAGAAAACTAGTCCGTCTTGACTCTTTGGAATATTGAAGTGCAGGTCTGCTTGGAGGCGGGGATAAAGCTGACTGTTTCTTAGGGAGTCTCGTTCAGTGCAATCAGTCTCTTGAACAGGGTCCATCAGAAACGCAGGCACCCCGAACCTGAGGTGTGTATCAGTTCCCAGTGGAGCTTGGAGTGTGGAATGGCTGGGGGATGGTGTGACTGTGATCCAGAGAAAAAAGGAGAAGTTTTAGGTCCCATAACATAGATTCCCTTCTTCCAAGATCTTTCAGCTCACATGGCATGAGAGGAGCCATCTTCGAGAGAATCCCCAAAGCCTTGGACTGCCAACCCTTTCCTTCACCTCTCTAGAGGAGCATAACATTGCTCAAATCCTGGCAAAGTGTTTCCCAAAATGTCCACTTTCATTTTTCATGCTAGGAATGAGAAGGAGAAGCTAAGAAATGCCTACAGTCAAGCAGGCATGCTATTCAGCCAATGCATAGCAGTTGCACCAGCACCGGTTATGAGCGGCTGGGTGTCTGTCTAACTGGTACCAGGGCCCATGCTATATCAGTTGCTAAATATTTGGGGGTTGTTTGTTTGTGACAGGGTCTTGCTTTGTCACCCAGGCTGGAGTGCAGTGGTGTGATCTCAGCTCACTGCAACCTCCACCTCCTGGGCTCAAGTGATTTTCCTTCCTCAGCCTCCTGAGTAGCTGGCACTACAGGTGTGCACCACCACGCCCAGCTAATTTTCTTTTTCTTTTTACTTTTTTCGGTAGAGACAGGGTTTTGCCATGTTGGCCAGGCTGGTCTCGAACTCCTGAGCTCACGCTATCCGCCCTCCTCAGCCTCCCAAACTGTTGGGATTACAAGCATAAGCCACCATGCCCATCTGGTTGCTAAATATTTTGAATACCACCTTTAGATGCAGGGATGTGTTGGTGACTCTTTAAAATCCTTCCCATGCAAAGAAATTCTCTCAAGGGCTTTTGGTTTTCCTATAAGTGACTTTAGGCTTAAGAAAAGTCAATCCCTGGCTGGGTGCAGTGGCTCATGCTTGTAATCCCAGCACTTTGGGAGGCAGATTGCCTGAGCTCAGGAGTTTGAGACCAGCCTGGGCAACACGGTGAAATCTCGTCTCTATTTAAAAAAAATAAATAAAAGAATAAAAGGAAGGAAGGAAGGAAGGAAATGCCAATCCCCATCCACAGAAGTGGATTAAGAGACAGGACCAGAGTAAGATCAGCAGGACACATTTCAGTCCCTTCTCTCTGGCTTCTGTATCTGTGCCCAGGCGTGAAGAGTTGTTTCCTATCTGGTCACATGTCCACTGAGTGCTGAACTCGGTTGTCAGGCCCATTGGATCCCAAAGGCTGCAGAAGACATTGCTATATGCAGGGGAACCAGAGACCCCCACTTTCCCACTGACGAGGTACTAAGACTTGGATCCTCCATTCCCCAAGTGCTGAGCAAGGAGCCTGGTTTACAGAGCTTTGTAGCCAATTCACCTCTCTTTCATCCTGAATCTTCTTTGGCAGCCCCATGCAAACTTGGAGTTCCGAGGGCCAAGAGACTTTTATTCTCTCTTCAAGAGCAAATAATAAAGAGGAGAGCAGCATATCTGCACACACTTCAAGATGCACCTGTCAGCTGCAGCTGAAGAGGTTAGCGTAGAAGCAACGGGGGAGCCCCAGGCTCCTTGTAAAATGTCCACCCTTTTCAGGGCAGTGGCTGGACCTCATAGGAAACCAGGAAACTCCAAATGCCTTGTTCAAGCTGTTGATTATGTTTGTTTCATCATGCACTGCCTTCTAACACCCCTTCCCTTCCCACTTCCCATACATTTTTGAACCTCTCTGGAAAGCAGCATATAATTTTGTAATTAATACCCTACCATCATCCTCCGCAGCCTTCCCCTTCGCGGCCACATCCCACAGTGCCCTAACACGCATGCCAAGCCCTTGGTCAGGGCCAGTCTATGGCCTAACAAAGACAACATTTTCTTCTGCCGTCTGACTCAGGGTACAAACCTCTCTCCTCTTTAGACATATAGGTATCTCTCCTGCCCAGAAACCCAGGCCTGAAATTCTCTCCTGACCCTCGGCCTGTCCTGTGCAGTTTGCAGTTCTCCTTAGACGCTGGTTCTGGGCCACTTTCTTGTCCTGGACCTCAGACCCTTCAAGTTCTTGTTCTATGCAGGTCCTGAGAGAAGAAAGAAACAGGAGAGTCCGTGAGCTGTAGTTCTCCTTCCTCCCCGCGCTGACGCCCATAGCCTTTGCCCGTTGTGTGCCACAGTCACTGATACAAACATATCTACCAAATGCAGGATTTCCTCTCTGCTCCCTCTCTCCTTCTGCCCACTTTCAAGGGGACACAAGCTAGAAAACTCCTTCGTCCTTCTACCCCAATGTTTTTCCTCAAAGACTCTGGGTCAGCTATCACTGAGGAGGTATTCTCTGCCACTTTCCACACCTGTGTCTATAAAGTGGGTCTCTAATACTTGCTCCTCCCCTGAAGGAACCAGCCACTCATTCTGCTACCTCCCAGAAAAACACCAAAGAGAGGAGTGTTTGGGAAAAGGCCAGAAGAATAGAGAGAGATACTCCAGGCTCTGCTTACATCTGACTGATGCTTCCTCTTCCCAGAACAGGAGGAGGATGTGATCAAGCCCCAAACAGGTCCTGAATCTAGCCCATCATGCAGATAGCCAACGCAGAACCACGTTTGTATACCTCATTGAACTGAAATTTCAGCATCAGAGAGCCGTGTTCTGCATGGTTTCCTCTTTCTGTAGACCACTAAGTACCTCAGGCTGGTCCCAGGGTAGAGCTGTCCTCCAGCTTAGGCACAGCGGGTAATGCAGCCCAGATGCTGTTCAGTCATGTGCTTGCGAAATGTGAAACTTCTATTTTTTTAATATGTATGTGCCATGCACAAACCATATCATGTTCCAGCAAAAAGTAAAAGGTCTTTTTCTACATTTCTCTAAACTCTTTGACGCCACTCCTCCTATTAAAACTGACAACAAATCTCCGGGTTGTGGTTGATTTTCATCTTGATTCTTTCCCCCATTGCAGGAAGGCAGGCAAAAAGAAACGGAAAGCACAGAGTCGTGCTGCTGTTGATTATTAAGGCAGGAAGAAGTCCTGTGGCTTACTCAGTCCAACTGCCCTTGCTTGCCAAGGGGGAAATTGGCCCCAGAGGGTGAAGAAAGCAGTGGAAGACCACAGGGAGGCAGCGTCCCTCTTCCTTTTAGCCTTGGGGAAAACCAAATATACACATTTCTGTGACTATGAAATTCATTCATTCATTTATTCACCCATCAAGAAATACCGACTTCCTCATTCCTGCCCTGCTCTGGGCTAGGTTTCTGGGATACACATGTGAACAGGATAGGCGCAGTCCCCATGTTCTCATCAATTTGCATTACGAAAAAAAAACACTCATGAGCATGTGAAGACATAGATCTCCAAGTCCCACTCTCAGATATTCTGATGACGCCAGATGGGGCCCAGGAGTCTACATGCCTAATACACACCCCAGATGGGTCTGATGTTGAAACACCCAGCTAGTAGGATGACTGGGGTGGCAGGACATTTGGGCCGGGGGAGGCTATCAATTAGGCCATCTTTTTATAGGTTAAATAAAAAAACTGGAGAGTTTAAGTCACGAGGATCCCACATCCTCCTGAGTTTCCTCCCTCCCTTCACACTGCCCCTTCCTGAGCTTCTCGTCATCAGCCCTGTCCTCTCCCTGCCATGTTCCTCCCATGGCCGCCCCCACTCTCACAGTCCTCTCATGCCATCTCTGGGGGTGATCCCAGTGTGCCTTCAGTCGAGCAATCCTGGGTTCCAAATAAATCTATGTTCTCTTGGAAGAGCTGCCTGGTCCTTCGGCCTCTGCAATTCATTCCTGTATTATTTATGCAGTTAATATTTCTAACATCCTACTATGTGCCAGAAACCACTGGGCACCCTCAGAATATCACTGTGAAAATTATATATGGGCTTATAGACTGGCAAGGAAGACAAACATTAAATAAATAATTACAGCAAAATAGGCCAGGTGCGGTGGCTCATGCCTGTAGTCCCAGCACTTTGGGAGGCCGAATTGGGCAGATCACTTGAGGTCAGGAGTTCAAGACCAGCCTGGGCCACATGGCGAAACTCCATCTCTACATGGTGGCTCACCCTGTAATCCCAGCTACTCATGGGGCTGAAGCAGAAGAATGGCTTGAACCCGGGAGGCAGAGGTTGCAGTAAGCCAAGATTTTGCCACTGCACTCCAGCCTGGGTGACAGAGCAAGACTTTGTCTCAAAAGAAAAAAAATAAAGAAGTCTGCGTGTGTGGCTCACAGCACAGCCCTGACTCCAGGGAGCGCCTCTCCGGCTGAATCCGAATTCTTCTAAAGCACACAAGAACCAGCCTCCTTCATTTTCTGAGGGGGATCCCAAGATTTCATAGTCTGTTCCTGACCATTCGTGTCCCCTAAACGAACCAACAAGAAGCAGTGGGTGGTGGGTGGCAGCTGGGAGGCCATGTGTGGGTGGTGGGTGGGGAGGCTGTGTGTGGGTGGTGGGTGGGGAGGCCGTGTGTGGGTGGTGGGTGGTGGGTGGGGAGGCTGTGTGTGGGTGGTGGGTGGGGAGGCCGTGTGTGGGTGGTGGGTGGCGGGTGGGGAGGCCGTGTGTGGGTGGTGGGTGGCGGGTGGGGAGGCCGTGTGTGAGTGCTGGGTGGCAGGTGGGAAGGCTGTGTGTGGGTGGTGGGTGGGGAGGCTGTGTGTGGGTGGTGGGTGGCGGGTGTGGAGGCTGTGTGTGGGTGGTGGGTAGGGAGGATGTGTGTGGGTGGCGGGTGGGGAGGATGTGTGTGTGTGGTGGGTGGCGGGTGGGGAGGCTGTGCGTGGGTGGTGGGTGGCGGGTGGGGAGGCTGTGCATGGGTGGTGGGTGGCGGGTGGGGAGGCTGTGCGTGGCTGGTGGGTGGCGGGTGGGGAGGCTGTGCGTGGCTGGTGGGTGGCGGGTGGGGAGGCTGTGCGTGGGTGGTGGGTGGTGGGTGGGGAGCCCGTGTGTGTGTGTGGTGAGTGGCAGGTGGGGAGGCCATGTGTGGGTGGCGGGTGGGAAGGCTGTGTTCGGGTGGTGGGTTTTGGCTGGGAGACTGTGCGGTGGGTGATGGGTGGTGGCTAGGGATGCTGCTGAACATCCTACAATCACAGGACATCCCCTTACAACAAATAACTACTTGGTCCCGGCATATCAATGGTGCTGAGGTTGAGAAACCCTTCTGTAGGGTATAGCGCCCATCTGATGGCCTGAAATTCTTCTGTTAACTCTCATTGAAGACCCAGCTTAGGAAATGAAGGCAGGGAAGATAAGCTTCACATGTCATTGTCAACCCTTATACCTAGACTCCGTCCCCAGGAAGTCCCTATGGGAAGGTGGTAAAGGAAGTGAGTTATAAAGAATTGTCCAGAGTATAGAACTGGCAGATGGGCACTGAGGAATTTTAGGCCTGGGTGTCAGGTAAGAGTTTCTGGGCTGAGGGAGTATTGTGAGGGGCAGGTGACTTTCTCCTCACATCACCCTCGGTGTTCTCACACCGGGTCAGGCCTGTGCCTCTAGCCCCCTCCCCACCCCACAGGCGAGCAGGACCGGAGACAGAAATTATTTTTACCTACATAATCTTAAGTTCTTCATCCATTTTAAAGAATATTGTTTATTTTCATTTTCTTAAGATTATCAAGTTAAAATATGTTCATGGTAGAACATTTAGAACACCTAAGAAATTAAAAAATAATCTCCCCCCTCATCGTCTCACCACCCCAAGATCATTGCTGTTAAGATGTTGTACTTCCTTCATTCTTTCATGTGGAAGACAAATCTAGCACGTGGAACATGCACAGCTGATGAGACGTTACTTCAAGGCCATTTTATTTTTGCATCTCTGCAAATTTGCTCAGTGAAACCAGTGTCCCTGACAAATACTCAGGCTGACTCTAGGTTCTTCTGGACACTCACAGCTAAGACAAAGCCATATGGTCACTCAAGAGGCAAAGCACAGCCACAATTCAGAAATTACCATGCCAGGCAACAGAATACTCTACACCGTTTTTTTTTTGTTTGTTTTTTGTTTTTTGTTTTTTGTTTTTTGTTTTTTTTTTGAGTCGGAGTCTTGCTCTGTCACCAGGCTGAAGTGCAGTGGCGCAATCTCGGCTCACTGCAGGCTCTGCCTCACGGGTTTAAGCAATTCTTCCGCCTCAGCCTCCCGAGTAGCTGGGACCACAGGTGCACACCACCACGCCCAGCTAATTTTTGTATTTTTAGTAGAGATAGGGTTTCACCATGTTGGCCAGGATGGTCTCAATCTCTTGACCTCGTGATCCGCCCATCTCAGCCTCCCAAAGTACTGGGATTACAGGCATGAGCCACAGTGCCCGGCCTACACTTTGGTCTTCATTCAAAAGGAAGACTTCCTCTTCCACCTCCCGCTGGGGCCTGCTGGGATGGGGAGGCATGGCCACTGTCGGTTTCTGCTCTCTTTCCAGATACCTCTTCCCCAACTTGCTGACTTTGTTTCTGGCCCTTTGGGGCTACAGAGAGAGGCTGAGAGGAAAGGCATGAGTAGGGAAGCTGTCACCTAACACGTCCCATTAGAAATTGGTTTGTGCTCCTGGGCTTCATAACTGTCTAAAATGGACTCTCCCATTAGGGGCTTCTTGAGACCCTGCAGAGCCCATCCATCCCCGTACAATACCCAGGGCCCCACAAGCTCATCTTTCTTGGAGGCCTTTTGCTTCCTCCTTTTCCAGCCCCATGGGAAGCCGGCTGTCCACCAGCAGCTTCTTTCCACCAGGTCCTATTACCTCTCCAGGTGGCTCTGCTGGACAGGGCTTAAGTCACCCCCAGTCTCACCTGTGGCTCATGCCCGGTCTCTGGGAAACATTCAGAAAATCCTGGCCCCTTGCAAACCCCAGGAATGAAGCCCAAGTCCAGGGCAGAGGCAGCCTGCCCTTCACTCTTAGCACTGAAGCAGCGAGAAAAACACTCTCTCCTGCCTCGGAATTTTCCAGGTAGGCATCACACAGCTGTCCATGGTGCCCCTCAGCTTCAGGGACACATGTCAAGCCTTCCATGGGGTCTTACTGAAGTCTCTCTTCATTCATGAAGCTATTCCAGGCCTTCCTAAAAGGTCCCCTGAAAAATCTTACCCTCAGAAAGACTTCTCAAAATTCTTTTATTTTCCAACCCCCAATATGGGTGAATCCATGAATTTTTCTTATTTATTTATTTTTTTGAGACAGAGTCTGGCTCTGCCACCCAGGCTGGAGTGCACTGGGGCAATCTCAGCTCACTGTAACCTCCGCTTCCTGGATTCAAATGATTCTCCTGCCTCAGCCTCCAGAGTAGCTGGGATTACAGGCACCCACCACCACACCTGGTTAATTTTTGTATTTTTAGTAGAGACGGTGTTTTGACACATTGGTCAGGCTGGTCTTGAACTACTGGGCTCAAGCGATCTGCCCACCTAGGCCTCCCAAAGTGCTGGGATTGCAGGCGTGAGCCACTGTGCCTGGCCTGGAATCCCATGAATTTTTGGGCACAGGCTCATAAGGCCTGTCAATATTCTGTGGCCCTTCCCCATTTTTTTCCACCCCAGGCTTGCTCCATCTTTTGCCAGAATTAGCTACAGGTTCTAATAGGGCTACAAAAATAACATATCTCAAAATTTTTATGATTTTCCACTCCTTTTTAGCTAGAAAAGAACAGACAAAACAGCAATAACAAATAAGGGAAAATATAACTTATTACCTCCATAAACAACAGTTAGGAGGCAGCGGAGCAAGAACAATGGAAAATGTGAGGAAAATAGAATTCATTATTTGTAGCCCTCTTTGTGAACCTAAATGTGAGTTTTTGTCAATAACACAAAATGTGTTATGTGTTTCTTGGTTTGCTAACAAAATTATGTTTAGAGAACTAAAGATGTAGATGTGTATGAAGAAGACCAAATGACACTCTTCAGGAAAAACTGTATTCCATATTTCATCCAAACGTTTTTAAAACTCTAAAAGTTTTCAAGAGCTTCCAAAAAATTGGAGTTTTTTTCTAACTTTCCTCCAATTTTCCTCCCATGCTTCCCATTGCTGTTTACCTTTTGGCTGTGCACACTTAATTATATTAGACCTTGGTTCCTCTGCCCCTCAGGGCCATCCTGTGAGCTAGAAGGAGCGGAACACCCACCTCCCAGGCGGAACAGGGAGGGCGATCCATTCTAAGACCCGTTAGTACTGCCCCCTTGTGGCTATTTCCTTATTAATAGTAACGTCATCACAGCTTTCATCCTAAGATGTCTAAGAAAGAGCCACTGAACGTCAATTGTGAGTTGGGACTCGGATGCTGATTTTAGAGGAGAGAGATAGGGAGAGGTTTGTTAAAGGATACAAAATCACATCAGGTTGGAAAAATCAGTTCTAATATCCTACATCACTGTAGGATGGCTATAGTTAACAGTAACACGTAGTTTCAAATAGCAGGACATTAAATGTTCCCAACTTAAAGAGATGATAAATATTTAGACAATGAATATGCCAGTTACTCTCATTTATTCACTATTATATGTATTGAAACATCATCATGTATCTCCATGAACACGTCCAATTATTATTGAATATGTACAATTGTACAACTTAAAAATAAAGTGATTTAAAAAAATTTTTTTAATGAATGGATTATAGTCTTTGCCTTAAAAGAGCTCACAGACCCTCTCAGAGGACAGTCTCCTGCCCAGCTAATACTGCTTTAAATCAGAATGCATCGTGCTGCAGAGGGAAAAATGGCTCACCAGAGAGGGTAGGATGGGAAGGCTCACGGATGAAAGGCCAATGGAGCAGGGATAGCAAGGATGCAGGCACATGGAGAAGAGAGGGGATATCCCAGGCCGAAGCACAGGCCCCAGCCAAAATGCAAAGGCAGAGTAAGTTCAACCTAACGTGGGGCTGAGTGCATGCACCTGGGGGCAGAAAGGTGGGAGTTCAAGCCCCAGGTGTACCATTCAAGAGCTGCATGACCTTCGGTAAGTTATTTAAGCCTGTTTCCCTTTTCATTAAAATGGAGACAACAATAGTGCCTATTTCACAGAGTCCTTGTAAAGATTAAATAGAATAACATAAGTAAAGTGCTTGTCACAGTACTTAGCCTGTAGTAAGTATTCAATAAATGTTACCTGCTAATGACAAGTGAGGCAGGGTGTCTCAGAGTGTGGATGGCATTTATGGGTGCAGAGGGGAACAGAAGTTGAAGACAGCTTGAATGCCAACCTAAGGAGCTTAAAATTATCTTGTGCACAGCAGTGAACCACAGTAGGTTTTTTGCAGTGAAGTGGCATGAGGTGACTCGACTATTTTAAGAGGAGAATTCTACGAAGAGGATAAAGGATTTGGAAGCAAGGAGGCTACTAATTCATTTATGAAATAAATATTTATTTTAAACATACGGGCTTTAAATAACTGTGCTGGTGCCTGTGAAGAACAGTGAACTAGAGAGAAAATGGACTGCTCCCTACCGGGAGCTTTCATTCTAACAGAGAGTAGACACCTCCACGAGTTTCCTATGCAACGGTACAGCATTACTTCATGTCAGGAGGGCTGGCAAGGAAATAGACACGGGGATAAGATAGAGAATAACCTTGGATAAATAAATCACTTAAGCTCCCTCTGTCTCTATTCTTCATCTCTTAAGTGCAGCTTATATTCCTGCCCTGCCTACCAAGCAAAATCAGTGTGTAGATTCAAATGAGATGATACGCTGGGAAGAGTTTTATGAAGTGTAAATCACTTATAGAAATAAGAATGAAAATGGATTCTTGGCTTGGTGCAGTGGCTCACACCTGTAATCTCAACAGTTTGGAAGACTGAGGCAGGCTGATTGCTTGAGCCCGGGAAGTTGAGACCAGGCTGGGCAATGTGATGAATGCTCATCTCTACAAAAAGTGGAAAAATTAGCCGGGCATGGTGGCACATGCCTGTAGCCCAGCTACTTGGGAGGCTGGGCCCAGGGAGTTCAAGGCTGCAGTAAGCCGTGACTGCACCACTGCACTCCAGCCTGGGTGACAGAGTGAGATCTTATCTCAAAGAAGAAGAAAGAAAATGGATTCTTATGAGAATCCCTACTGCTAATGGATTCTTAGGAGATTAAATGTAAAGGGTACAAGCATAATTTGGTTAAATGGATATATTGCTTAGTAGCGAAATCTGGGCTTTTAATGTATCCATCATCCAAATAGCGTACATTGTACTCGTTAAGAAATTTGTCATCACCCACCCACCTCTCACTCTCTCCCTTCCAAGTTTCCAATTTCTATTCAGTCCATACTCCATGTCCATGTGAACACATTATTTAACTCTCACTTAAAGGTGAGAACATGTGGAATTTGACTTTCTGAGTTGTTTCACTTAAGCAATGGCCTCTAGTTCCATCCATGTTGCTGCAAAAGACATGATTTCATTCTTTTTACGGCTGCATAGTATTCCATTTGTACATACACCACATTTTCTTTATCCAGTCATCCACTGACATACGTTTAGGTTGATTTCACATCTTTGTGCTATTGTGAATAGTGTTGCGATAAACATATGAGTGCATGTATCTTTTTAATATAATGATTTTAGAAAATGGATTCCTAGTAAGAGCTTTAAGGCCTTTGCCCTAGTGGTCCCTCATAATTGACTCATCTGGTTTTTCGTGAGCCACTCCACACAGCAAGACAGAGTTATTTTGTCCTTTTTCCCAATCCCACTTCTTAGAATCATACGGAAAGATGAAAGGAAAAAAGGAAAGAAGGGAAGGGAGGGGAGGGGAGGGGAGAGGAGGGAAGGAAAAATATCTCGTAAGGACTAGGCATCCGTGCATCGGTGGTTCTCAGTGGAGCACTTGGGCAGTTTAGGAGGGTGTTTGGTTACCACGGTGATTGGGGATGCTACTAGCATCAGTGGGCAGAAGCCACAGAGGAGAGGCATCTGTAGCACAGAGGGCAGTCTCCCATCATGCAGAATTGTCCTGCACATTGCTAGCTTTTAGAATGTCATGGAGGTAGAACACCTGTTTGTAAATCTGAGCCTAGAATCAAACTGCTTTACATAAAGCAGAGAATGTTTTCCTCCATTGCTTTAAAACGCAAAGTTTTCCAATGAGTGTATAAATCTAGGGACAACTGTATTTTGTCTGAAAGCTTTCGAGCACAGTGCACCATTTTGAAAACCCCTAGCATGTCAACACCACCGGTGGTAGTAAGTTATCAGTACAACATTTGTATCTGCCACATTCACAGTGATTCTCTCACTATATACACAGACATATCTAATCCTATTTCAAATCTCAAAAAAAAAGCACATAATTTTTTTTTTTTGAGATGGAGTCTCAATCTGTTGCCCAGAGCAATGGCGCAATCTCGGCTCACCGCAGCCTCCGCCTCCTGGGTTCAGGCAATTCTCCTCCCTCAGCCTCCTGAGTAGCTGGGACTACAGGCACGCGCCACCATGCCCAACTAATTTTTTGTATTTTTAGTAGAGATGAGGTTTCACCATGTTGGCCAGGATGGTCTCAATCTCCTGACCTCGTGATCCACCCGCCTTGGCCTCCCAAAGTGCTGGGATTACAGACGTGAGCCACTGCACCTGGCCATCAAATGTCAAACAAAAGCACATAATTTTTAGTGGAACATTTTCTCACCTTTCTTAAATCCAAATGTATTCATTATAACTACCTATGAGCATCTGAATCCTCCATCGTCTTAATGTAGCTGTGCCTGAGCATTAGATCTTGAAACACAATCTTTTATTTTCCCCCTTTTTTTCTCTCCACTTAAGGCATTATATTAATTTTTTCAGTGATACGTGTAGGTACTATTACACTGACCATCAGTTTCCCTTTAAATAGTAAAGATAGTGCTATAAAATACTTGTTATTAGAAGTGCTGTTCGGAGTGGCTGGGAAGAGGACTGTGGTAGTTTGTTAAACAGGAGAAGGTAAAGTGAAGGCTCCCAGAAGCCCCTGGTGATCTCCCGCAGCAGATTGAGAACTGTCATGGAAGTGATTTCCCCCACGCCTCTCTGGCCTTGCTGCTTCCTTGTAAGGTCTGTCTGAGAAGCAACTAACTCCGTCTGGTCTGAATTTAGCAGAGCCTGGGCCCCTAAAGCAAAGATCAGGGAAGATGTCCTAACAGCTGCTGTTAAAAATTCATATTCTATCCAAAAGCCCGTATTAATCCATGCTTCTCCCCGGCAGTGACTGGGGGTGGGGGAAGCCCCTAAATTATAAAGGATAAACAGTATTCTCTGGATGGTTTCTCCTGGCAACAGTCCTGTGAGCTGTTGCTGCCACTGACCTGAGCCCAGTTTCTGGGGTTAAATTTAAGTTCTCTGGGGACCCTTTCTCCTCCGTCTCAATCCCTCCTGTGATCTGTTCCTCACCCTTGGAGTCCTGATTAGCAAGAGGATGCTGTATTTATAGAGCATCTTTCTGAGAAAAGCTCCAAGCTCTTTTCGGAGATTAGCTCATTGCACAGGGGTGGGAGGGGGAGGGGGAGCAGCAGGAGGGTTGTATGTTTCTCTCCCTTTAAGGCAGAGGAATGAGCCCCACTCGGAGGCTGGGAGACTTGGGTTCCCTGAGTCTCTGTCTGCAGTGTGACTTCCACCAAGCCACATAAACCTCTCCCCCTCCTGGCTGGCACTGAGCACCTGGCCCCTGCACCCTGGATACTGAGCAGCGGGGAGAAGCCTGAGCTTTATGTGTATTTCTGTGTTTCTCATGTCCAGAGCAAGCCGGGGGTGAGCTGGCTGCAGCTCCCTACAGACCTCTTTTAAGGACAGGGCAGGACCTCGGACTGGAATCTTTTTGTGTGCATAACAGCCGGGCGCGGTGGCTCACACCTGTAATCCCAGCACTTTGGGAGGCCGAGGAGGATGGATCACGAGGTCAAGAGATCAAGACCATCCTGGTCAACATGGTGAAACCCCGTCTCTACTAAAAATACAAAAAAAAAAAAAAAAAAAAAATTAGCTGGGCATGGTGGCGTACGCCTGTAGTCCCAGCTACTCAGGAGGCTGAGGCAGGAGAATTGCCTGAAACCAGGAGGCAGAGGTTGCGGTGAGCCGAGATCGCGCCATTGCACTCCAGCCTGGGTAACAAGAGCGAAACTCCGTCTCAAAAAAAAAAAAGTAAGAAATATGCATAACATAAAATTTGCACCGTTTTTTTGTTTTTGTTTTTGTTTTTGTTTTTTTTGAGATGGAGTCTCACTCTGTCACCCAGGCTGGAGTGCAGTGGCGCAATCTTGGCTCACTGCAACCTCCGCCTCCCGGGTTCAAGCGATTTTCCTGCCTCAGCCTCTCGAGTAGCTGGGACTACAAGCGCGTGCCACCACGCCCGGCTACTATTTTGTATTTTTAGTAGAGACGGGGTTTCGCCGTGTTAGCCAGGATGGTCTCTTGTCTCCTGACCTCGTAACTCGCTCTCCTCGGCCTCCCAAAGTGCTGGGATTACAGGAATGAGCCACCGTGCCCGGCCTAAAATTTGCACTTTTAATCATGTTTAACTCTGCGGTTTAGTGATGTTGCCTACATTCACCATGTTGTGTAACCGTCACCACCATCCCTCTCCAGAACTTTTTCATCTTTCCTAACTGAAACTCTGCCCCATTAAATACTAACTCCCCATTGCCTCCCACCCCCAACCCCTGGCAACCACCACCTGCCTCGCAGTCTCTATGAATGTGAGTCTTCCAAGTGCTTCATAGGAGTGGGATGATGCGATGTGCGTCATCTCGCGCCTGGCTCATTGCATTTAGCATAACGTCATCAAGGTTTATGCCTGCTGTGGCAGCAGACTGAATTCTTAGGCCCCTCTCTCCTTCCCTGACCTGAGACCTGTCGCAGTTTCTCGTGCGCACACACACTGCGGAGAGAAACATGGACTTAGCTTGACCGAGTACTTTGAATTCCATGAAGTCTGTTTTCAGGATCCTTTACTGTGAAGCTTTTCATACTCCTCAGTAGGCCTGCAGACCTAGCGAATAGAAACACAATATCTGAATTACGGAATTTCAGATAAACAATGAAAAATGTTTTAGTACAAGTATGCCTTCATAGAATATTTGGTATTTATTTATATTTTTTAAATTTTATTTATTTATTTATTTTTGAGATGGAGTCTAACTTTGTCGCCAGGCTGGAGTGCAGTGGTGCAAACTTGGCTTGGCTCACTGCAACCTCTGACTCCCTGGTTCAAGTGATTCTCCTGCCTCAGCCTCCTGAGTAGCTGGGATTACAGGCACATGCCACCATGCCCAGCTAATTTTTGTATTTTTGTAGAGACGGGGTTTCATCATGTTAGCCAGGATGGTCTCGATCTCCTGACCTCGTGATCTGCCCGCCTCAGCCTCCCAAAGTGCTGAGATTACAGGCGTGAGCCACAGAAAAAAACATTCTTTACCTGAAATTCAAATTTCCCTGGGTGTCCTGTGTTTCACCTGGTAGACCTGTCCCCTCACCCCTCCGCACCGTTTGGAAATCTCTTCCTTCCTGCCCTTCCTTCCCCATATCGGTTCTTTATCCTTACAAATTTAAGCAGTGTCAGTGTAAGTGAAAAGAACAGGAAACAGATACAAAGAAGATGTGACTTCAATCTCAACTCCACACCCAGCTGGTGGAAAATCAGTTGGTCTCTCTGAGCTTTATTTACTTGTATGGAATGAAGATGATAGTACAAACTGCACAGTGTGGATTTAAGGGTCAAATGATGTATACGAATATTCTTGACATGCATTAGTAGTTTCTTTGCTCTAGCCGTGCAGTGACAGATTCTGCTTACCCTCACCTTACCTGTCGGAATTATCTGCTTAAGTGATTGGAGAGAGAACATAAGGACAAGGGCAAACGCGGACCTTTTGAGAGCCCCAGAATTCACACTTGCTCTGGGCAGCTCATGCTCCTTCCGTGTGCATCATCCGTGGCTGCAGGGAGAGGTTACAGAGGCTTGGAGGACGGCCTCACACACAACTGAAAGCTCCCGGCCCACCTCTAAGCCCAGAATATTGAGCCTCAAGGAATCCTGCATCTAAGTCAGGCAGGACTCAGAAGAACCTACACTTTTTCTCCTGCCACACTGACCATGTTCTCGACAGTCTGAACCCCCAGCATGCCAGCCCTTTTGGGACCGTGGCAGAGGGAGGTACAGTAGGAGACTTGCCTTGTCACCCTGACACCAGGTCCCTTGCTGGAAGCATCTTTAGGGCAGGGCTCTTGGTATCTCTGCTGAGCTCTGATCCATGGAAAGTAATTTGTTGTAAGCAGGAGATTCATGGGGAGGACAGGGGCCAAGGGATGAGTGCTCGGCCCCAGAGGGTGAGAACATCTTGACTCAAGAAGTTATTTCCCAAGCACAACAGAAAGAGCGTGAGCTGCCCACAGCAAGTGTGATTTCTGGGACTCTCAAAAGGTCCGCATTTGCCCTTGTCCTCATGTTCTCTCTCCAATCACTTAAGCAGATAATTCCTACAAATGCAGGTGAGGTGAGGGTAGGCAGAATCTGTCACATGGCAGCTGCCCGTGTCTCAGCAGCTTTTCGTAGGGAGGTCTTGTGAGAAGTGGCCTGAATTTGGCCACTGCCTGATGAGCTTGCATCCTGGGGCTTTGCCTAGGTGACAGGGTGGGTCTGTTCAGCAATACTGCCACCGAGTCAAGGCCAGATGAGTGAGATTATGCAGATTTCCAGCTACGAGGGCCAGGATGAGGGTGAAGCAAGAGAGAAATTGTAGCCTTGGGAACAAAATTTTAAATGGTGCCAAAAACTTCAATAATCAGTATAAACAACTTTTTAATGCAATTATTTTCAAAAGTCTAAATGAATGTACAACATTGCACAATTAATTCATTAATATTGTGTGTTGATTTATATTTTTTTAAATATTGCATTAAAATGTAATGAAAAAAATCTCAACATTTTAAAGAAAGACAATCGGTATGACTGATTTTTCCTCTTGCCTGAGGCTTCCGTATGGCTCTACACGGCTCTGTTACTAATTGTACAGGACTCACCAAAGTCTTGGCCATGCCAGCTACTCTCCAACCTCCCCTTCCCCAGAATCCTCTCTGACAATCATCACATCCAACCCTTCACAGCTACAAGAGTCACTGGACCTGCGTGGAGTCTTCCACTCTTGAAAGCTAGTGGAAAGCTGCTTTCAGACATAGCCCACACTGGGTGGCAGGGGTGGGGGCTTTCCCGGAAGCAGTGATAGGGAGACGCTCCATTGAACTCTGTGGATGGTCTCACTTCTGTCAGGAAGTCCTCCATGATTGGTGCTGTGCCCTACATACACTGCAGGCCTTCTTTGACCCTTCTCTGCACTTGCCCATAGAGTCATGTGTGTAGTGTTGACAGAGGAGCCAGACTGTCAAATGCTAAGTGGAGATTTGCAAAACACACTTCAGGGCTGGCTGCCTCTGGGAGCTGATGCTGCACCATGGCCAGGCCCCCTCGACACATACACATGGCCAGGACCCCACACTGGATAGCTCAGGGTCTGCCCTGCTTCTAGTCTGGGCTCCCTTCCTTCTCTGCACACATTTCTCACCCTGCACCAACATTACCTCTGTCCTCGCCGGCTTCTCCCACTTGCTGGTTGCTTTTTGAGGGCAGAGACTGAGTGCTACTTATCTTTGTATCTCCGACCCCAAACCCACTGGCTGACACACAATAGGTGCTCATTTTAAAAGCTTGCACTGAAAGAATAAGTGAGTAGATGAATACACTCGGAGTCCAGGGATAAAGTAGTTGGGAGGTTAGCGGTGTTGGTAAGCACTTAGAGTGGCTCTGGGCATGGGGAAATGGGCCGCCAGACTTTCCAGTCCAGAGAACAAATGCTTCGAGAGTCTCATCTTGATAGTTCGGAGACCCCTTTGGCCTTCTGCCATGACGGCACTCAGGACACAGCTCCCTTCCCCCGTGTGCCCTCATTCTCTCCCGCTTACAGTAGCTGTGAGTAATTGGAAAGGAAGCTGCTGGGGAAAGCCCTGTGCTGTTGATGACATGCTAGCAAATGGTTGCCTGTCACTGGGTGGCCCACAAGATAAGCATTAGGCCAAACACGTGCACGATTCCTGTCACCTTTACTCCCGTGCTGTGGTTGACCGTAAATATTTCCCTTTCAGCCAACAGTTCTAGGAATCAGCGGAACACTGAATCCTTCAGCTGGAAAGAACCGACAGGGACCAACACGCCTGCATCTCCCCTGGAGGCTGGCATACCCCAAATACCCACTCAGTTCTTAGAAGTTCTTAGGACGCTGCTCACAGCTGCCTTGGGTCACCGGTACTGGAAGTTTCGCCGGTGAGGGAGTCACCCACAACCAGCCACTTTTCCCTTTCCGTTCAGTCCACCCCAGTTCACTTTCTGACTCTGTGCCACTGTGTGCTTGGCACTGTTAGCTGCCATGGGAGGACACCAAGGAGTGTCGTGCCCAGTCCCTGCACCCAAGGCGAGGCCAGAGAGCTGGGGCATGAGGGCACAGTCCCTAGAGACAGACCACCTGGGTCCACGTCCTGGCCTCACAGCTTCCTACCTGTCTGATCTTGGGTAAGTCATTTACCCTGAGTTAGTGAGGCTCAGTTTCTGAGACTCAGTTTCCCTACCTGTAAAATAAATGTGATCCTTTGTGCCTCGCTCGTAGAGTTGTTCTATGACTTAAACCAGGAAATAAAGCCCTTCCTCAGCATCCATGAGGGATGGATTCCAGGACCTCCCTTGGATACCAAAATCCACAGATGCTCATGTCCCTGATATAAAAAGGTACAGTATTTTCATATAATCTATGCACATCCTGCCCCCACCATATACTTTTAAACATCTCTAGATTACTCGTAATACCTGATACAATGCAAATGCTATGTAAGTAGTTGTCATACACTGTGTCACTTAAGGAGTGAAGACAAGAAAAACTGTTTTGTATGTTTTCAGTACAGATGGCAATTTATTTATTTATTTATTTATTTATTTGAGACAGAGTTTTGCTCTTGTTGCCCAGGCTGGAGCGCAGTCTTGGCTTACTGAAACCTCTGCCTCCCAAGTTCAAGCGATTCTCCTGCCTCAGCCTCCCGAGTAGCTGGGATTACAGGTATGTGCCACCACACCTGGCTAATTTTGTATTTTTAGTGGAGACGGGGATTCTCCATGTTGGTCAGGCTGGTCTCGAACTCCCAACCTCAGGTGATCTGCTCGTCTCAGCCTCCCAAAGCGCTGGGATTACAGGTGTGAGCCACCACACTTGGCCTTTTGGGAATATTTTGATCTGTGATTGCTTGAATCCACAGATGCAGAACCCACAATACTGAGGGCTGACTACAGATCTCAAGTGCTTAGAACAGCGCCTGGCATGAAGTAAACATTCAATGCATGTCAGGCACTGTCACAACCCTTTTGGGGATTCAGACATGTTCACACCAGTCATTACTAATATTAACAGCAGAATATATTTGATTAGTTTGGTGCAAAAATAATTATGGTTTTTGCTATTGAAAGCAATGATAAGAGCCACAATTACTTTTGCACCATCCTAAATATTTATGTATTCTATATGATAGCATGCTTTTTACATTTTATCTCTTTCAAGAAAATACAAGACAATCATTTGCTACCAGAATTAAATGCATAGAGCTGACAGACAGTAGCCTTAGAATCAATCTAATACAGATTCTTCATTTTGCAGAGAAAAATAAGATTGAAGTAACTTGCCCCCATCACACATGCTGAGTAGGGTGCCCTCTGTTTCCAGGGCCTGGGGAGGCACTAAGATAACCCAGGGTAGAAATCTAGCAAAGCACACAAGTCAAAGGCCCTGCTCCACTAATTGCCACTCAAAGTGGAGACATTTCACAGTACCGAGAGAAAGAGTTTGAACTTTATCAGAGGCCCACAGTCTAACCTTGGCTTTGACACTTACTGGCCATATGACTTTGGGCAATTTGTCTCGCTTCTCTAGGTCTCGATTTTGACATTTGTCTGTTCAGATTTACTAAGATCTCGTTTATAATAGAAAGCACACATTTCAGAAAATGAAGTCTGCATTTCAACTGCTCCTTTGATTTTATAAGGCAGAAAAGTACATTTTGGGGCAACTTAAAAAGAACTGGGGAAGAGAAAATGCTTAGAGAGAATGTGGGAGGAGCTCTTATCTGGGCTCACAATAAGAGCCCAATAAACATGACAAATTAATCAATGATAAGGATGTAGCTGGTGTTTTGGTGATTCTTTCTCTGGAAGCAGGAACCTAGAAGATTTGTCAATCTATTCATTTATTCAATTATCTCCTAAAACATGCGCTGGGTCTAGCTCTGAGCTGGGCAGTGGAAGGAAGAGAAAGCTAAGTCCAGGCCCTCAGAAGGCTTATAGCACATGGATGGAGGCAAGCCTGCAACATGAAAAGTCCATCATTGAAACGGACATTGAGCAATGCTGAAGGAGAGGTCGAGTGCAGCGTCTGATCACTGCTGAGTGCACAGTGCAGGAGGCAGACTCAGGCTGGGTCTGAGAAACCGGAATGGGTCTCATGGGGAGTCTTGAATCGGATCCTGACAAGCGGGCTTGGATGGGAGGCAGCTAGACGATCTGAGTGAGGAGCCATTCTGGGCTGTGGGAAATAACGCAAGTACAGCTTGGGGAGTCAGAGTCCTGGGTGGTGTTCTTTTTTTTCTTTTTTCTTTTTTTTCTTTTCTTTTTTTTGAGATGGAGTCTCGCTCTGTCACTCAGGCTGGAATGCAGTGGCGCAATCTTGGTTCACTGCAACCTCCGCCTCCCGGGTTCAAGCAATTCTCCTGCCTCAGCTTCCTGAGTGGCTAGGACTACAGGCGTATGCCACTACTCCCAGCTAATTGTTGTATTTTTACTAGAGACAAAGTTTTGCCATGTTGGTGAGAATGGTCTTAATCTCTTGATCTCGTGATCTGCCCTCCTTGGCCTCCCAAAGTGCTGGGATTACAGGCATAAGCCACCACGCCTGGCCTCCTGGTTGGTGTTCTGATTCTCATTTCTTAACCCTATGACTCCAGATGGGTTAAGGTTAACTAACCTCTCTAAGTCCTTGTTTTCTCACCTATAAAAATAATTACAGGTGGCTCACACCTATAATCCCAGCACTTTGGGAGGCCGAGGCAGAGGGATTGTTTTGAGCCCAGGAGTTTGAGACCAGCCTGGGCAACATGGTGAAACCCAGCTCTACAAAAAATACAAAAAAATTAGCTGGGCGTGGTGGTGTGTACCTATAGTCCCACCTACTTGGGAGACTGATTTTGGAGAATTGCTTGAGCCCAGGAGTTTGAGGCTGCAGTGAGCTGTGATCACACCACTGCACTCTAGCCTGGGTGACAGAGCAAGACCCTGTCTCAAAAAACAAACAAACAAACAAAAAACTCATATTGGTCAGCTCAGGCTGCTAACAAATATCATAACTGGGTGGCTTTAACAATGAAAAGTTGTTTGTTAAAGTTGTGGAGGCTGGAAATCTGAGATCAGGATGCCAGCATGGTCAGGTTCTTGCTGAGGGCCCTCTTCCCAGTTATGTTCTCACGAGCAATCTCATGTCTCTTCCTCTTTTTACAAAGGAATTAATCCCATCATAGGAGTTCTACCCTCAGGATTTCATCTAACCCCAATTACCTACCGAAGGCCCCACCCCCAAACACTATTACATTGGAAATTAGGATTTCAATATATGAATTTGGGTGGGGAGGGGCCACAAATATTCAGTTCAGAGTAATAATAGAATACAGCCTGTTTCCTAGAGTGGTTGGGAGGATTAAATGAGGTAATACAGGCTGGGCACGGTGGCTCACGGCTGTAATCCCAGCACTTTTGGGAGACTGAAGCGGGTGGACCATTTGAGGTCAGGAGTTTGAGACCAGCCTGGCCAAAACAGTGAAACCCCATCTCTATTTAAAACACAAAAATTAGTCAGGTGTGGTGGCGCATGCCTATACTCCCAACTACTCGGGAGGCTGAGGCAGGAGAATCACTTGAACCCGGGAGGCAGAGGTTGCAGTGAGCTGAGATTGCACTGCTGCACTCCAGCCTGGGCAACAGAGTGAGACTCTGTCTCAAAAAAAAAAGAGGTAATACAAACTATTAAAAAAAAAAAAAGGCCGGGCGCAGTGGCTCACGCCTGTAATCCCAGCACTTTGGGAGGCTGAGGTGGGTGGATCACGAGGTCAAGAGATCGAGACCATCCTGGTCAACAAGGTGAAACCCCGTCTCTACTAAAAAATACAAAAATTAGCTGGGCATGGTGGCATGTGCCTGTAATCCCAGCTACTCAGGAGGCTGAGGCAGGAGAATTGCCTGAACCCAGGAGGCGGAGGTTGCAGTGAGCCGAGATCGTGCCATTGCACTCCAGCCTGGGTAACAAGAGCGAAACTCCGTCTCAAAAAAAAAAAAAAAAAAAGGCAAAACAAAACAAAAAACCAGCACAATGCCTGGCACACGATAAGAACGTCATCAACTTTAGCTGTTACTGTTTGGACGCTAGAGACAGAAGTGCCTGCATGGGAACAGGTGGATCTGTGCTATCTTCATTGTAAAACATGGACGGTATCAGAGGAAGAGAAAAGCGATCCCAGCAAGGAAGCATGACTGTCTCTCTTCAGTAGAATTGAAGAGGGAGACCCAGGCATCTCAGATCAACTTCCCCTTTTTCCTAAGACTATAAACTTCCCCTTTTCATTCCTAAGACTGTAAACTGAGATCCTTATCATATGTAATTCCTAAGACTGTAAACGTCCCCTTTTTCATTCCTAAGACTGTAAACTGAAGCCCTTTTCATATGTAATTCCTAAGACTTAACCGAAACCCTTTTCATATATAATTCCTGAGACTGTAAGCCGAGATCCTTATCATATGTAATTCCTAAGACTGTAAACTGAAACCCTTTTCATATGTAATTCCTGAGACTGTAAACCGAGACCCTTTCATATGTTAAGCTATAAACCTAAGATTCTTCCACGTGTAACATCTAAAGTATAACCCTATATAAAGATGGAGCCTTCCTTTGTTTGGGGAGCTTGACTGTTAGGCAACTATGCCACCTTGCTCCCGGCCGAATAAACTCCTTCCTCCTGTATTCGGTGTCCGAGAGATCCGTTTCCCGCGGCCGCTCCTGCTACAGAATCTCTCTGACAGGAGCTCGAGAGAGTTCCCAGAGCAATCTAAAAGAATACACCTGGGACAACATCTTCTAGAAAAAGCAGCCATTCAGTAAACATTTTTGATGGCCTAGAGAATTATTTCTGAAAGTTTCTTGCTTGCATTATTAACCAAATTATCAAGCCTTTCTTAAATCAGTTATGCTTTCCTGGCCATACCATTTTCCAGGCCACAAGAAGCATATTCATGGGTACACCCCCACATGGAAAAGAATTAGTGTAGCTAGACGGCCCAAGTTGAAATCAAGCCCCTCCAAACTTCTTAAAAAGCACATCCTTGCCAGTCATCAGTTATAAAATAAGCACATTATTACAGGTATCCCTTCAGAGGTCCATTACAAACTGGAAAAATGACTGCAATGTATGTGCTATTATTCAGCTATTCATTAGCTGTAAACTTTGGAAGCTTTTGCTGTATGAGACCATAGAGATCACCTGGGTGTGTGGTTGTCCACCTGGCTGCATTTAAGAATAACCTGTGGGGCTTTTAAAAAACACTGATGCCTGGTTTCCACTTGAGTCATTTGTGGATTCCGAATCCAGAATCATTTTCCAATCATTCACCTGTGGTGCAGCCTGTTATATTGTTATATTTTGTAACTGCCCAGGTGGTATAATGTATAGCTTGAGTAGAGAATAAATAGTCCCAGTCAGCCCTCTCCTTTTGCATATGAGAAACATGAGGCCCAGAGGGCATAAATAATTTGAGGTCATTTCTAATTATGCAGGCACAATACTCCTTTTCAGATCTCATAGGAACTACATCTGGTGCCCACATGTGAGCCTCTGAGACACTGTGTTGATGCTGCCCCCAACATTCCCTATAATTATATGATAATGAGCTTCAGTTTCGTCTTTGAACTCAAGGGAGTGCAGGAACTCTCCTGCCCTTTCACTACTTTCCCCTTTATACACCCTCAAGCTAAATGTCACCCTTAATTTCTTCAAGCCTTCCATAAGTGGAGGGGAAAAAAGAGTTAGATCAGTCATAATTTTATAAACACAAAAAATTGGAAGAGTTCAACATTTACCATCTTAATTAATAAAAAAATTCCATCCCAAGTGCCAAGGGTTTCAGCTAAGTGTGATCTACAACAGACTTATTCAACACTTGACGCTTTCTTAGGAATCAGTCCAGATTCCTACATGAGTTTTATGCTTGATTGTCCTCCTTAATTCAGCCAGGATGAGCAGATCTCTCAGAAACGGTCACACTGATGGCCCTTATGCAGAAGACAAGAAAACTTGTTGAACAATCAAAACTAAATCAAACAGCCTATGTTAACCAGACACTGAGAGACTTTCTTTTACATTTCTTTTACTCAGACCTCATTACATTGAAAATACTGGTCTTCACTGGCCTCTTGTATAGTGCCTGCATTCTATTTATTTCTGTTGAAAACTTCACATCAGCAGATGTGTGCTCCAAAGAGTATCTCTTACGACTTTTTGAGGATTCCCAAAGTTTTGTACACATGATTTCTGAAGTTTCCACTTTTCCACATGAGCTTCTGCCTCTCTTCATTAGCAAGGAAACAGACAATTTACAACCAATCCAGGTCTGCAGCATAACATTCAAAGCCTCGAGATGTTGCCTCTGTTTTCTTCTGTCCTACTGATTCAGGCCCTTTCCAAGTTCCAAAACTTCTTGGACTCTGAGCCATACCTTGGGGTGCACTGCTGATGAGCCTGCCTGGGAAGAGAGGGGAAAAGTTGGAGTAGGGGAAAAGAAAGGTGGTCAGAAAGACCCCTGGCCTCTGCACCTTTGGTTTTGTTTCCCAGGGCAATTGTATCTGTGCCTGGACAAAACATTTTCTGAGAAATCATCATCATTGCTGTCCTCTTTCCTGGACCAACTTTGGCAGATGCTGGCCGGAAACAAGTCTCTTCTCTTTACCGGAATGGTATCCTTATTACTGTTTCTGGAATTTGCATGTTATTCGTGGCTCGCCATAAAGGAGGACGAGTCTCATGAATTGGGCCACCTCCATTCATTTAGCCCATTCATGGATAAACATTCACTAAGTATCTCCCGTGCTCAGACCAGTGTTAGAGTTATGAAGGGGGATATAGCCACTACAGAGAGTGCACGCTTGTCCTCTACTGATGGTCAGTTTCACCTGGAAGATGACATTAAGGTAGAGCAAAAGAGGACTGTTACCAGAAGTCAACTGGAGCACAGATTAGTACCAGCTTATGTATTAGCTATCTTCATGAAAACTGCATCCAAACATAATTTTGGTACATAAAAGTTGTATTAGAAGTATACTAAATAAACTCACTGTTTGTGAGTGGGTTTACTCATACTCATTACTAATACAAAATATTGTATTAGAAGTATACTAACTCACTCTTTTTTTTTGAGTCGGAGTCTAGCTCTGTTGCCCAGGCTGGATGCAATGGCACCATCTCGGCTCACCACAACCTCCACCTCCCGGGTTCAAGTGATTCTCCTACCTCAGCCTCCTGAGTAGCTGAGATTACAGGCATGTGCCACCACACCCAGCTAATTTTGTATTTTTAGTAGAGACAGGGGTTCTCCATGTCGATCAGGCTGGTCTTGAACTCACGGCCTCAGGTGATCTGATCACCTTGGCCTCCCAAAGTGCTGGCATTTCAGGCATGAGCCACTGTGCCTGGCCCAATAAACTCTCTCTTCATGAGTTTATGAGGCAGATCACTTAACCAATGCTAGAGAATAGTCATATCAGGTCCTTTCTGGCTTTAAAATTCCATAATTCTTTGAGATCAGCCAGAATCTTGCTCAAAGTTTAAAGAGATTTTAAAAAAAGTTAGTACTAAGAAAAAGGCAGAGATATAATGATATCAAAATCTGCAAAATAATTAAGGGTAATTAGGGTAAATGCCAACTTTATACAGCAAATCTCAAAATGTTAAAACTTAAGCTCCCCTCCCAAAACTTACAAAACTGTGAGAAAAATTAAAAATAAGTAGGAGAATCATTTGAGCCCAGGAGTTTGAGATCAGTCAGGGCAAGACAGATCTCATCTCAAAATGATAATAATAATAAATTAATTAAAAGGACTTTAGCAACCATAGGTTCAAGGTGTGGGGATTGCCCTACAGAATAAAAATATCATGGCTTTTCTTGGCCAAGATTACAGTTTCTTTTAAAAGTAAATAGGCTTCCATCCATTTGTTTCTGGTCAGTTCCATGGCTTATTAAGCATGGGTCAAAGACTTTGTCTGGATATATGTGCTTTGAGTCTCCTGATCATTGGCCTTTGGCCTCTGCCCATCTCCCTGGAGCTAGTTTAAAGACCTCTGCCTAGAGGCAATCCAGAATATTCTCAGGCAGGAAGTCACAACCACCAAGCTGATCTTAACAAAGCCTGTCCAATGTGTCTGTGGAGAAGCTTAAAGGAAGGTGTTTAAGGCAGGATGCGGTGGCTCACGCCTGTAATCCCAGCATTTTGGGAGACCGAGGCAGGCAGATCATGAGGTCAGGAGTTCGAGAGCTGCCTCACCAATATGGTGAAACCCCATCTCTACTAAAAATACAAAAATTAGCTGGGTGTGACGGCACTTGCCTGTAATCCCAACTACTCAGGAGGCTGAGGCAGGAGAATCGCTTGAAACCAGAAGGCAGAAGTTGCAGTGAGCCAAGATCGTGCCACTGCACTCCAGCCTGGGTGACAGAGTGAGACTCCATCTCAAATTTAAGAAAAAAAAAAAGGAAGATATTTAAGAGAGACCTGGCTAGTAGATATTTTCTGGGTCCAAATATCTCCTGCAGATAAGATTCCTGCTTCCTCTTCTTTAAGACAGGCATAAGCTTGTCTCTTTCTTACAGGACTCTGCCAAAGGCCACCACATAATAGCCAGTGCACACTAATATCCTGTGTTCAACCATTTCCCCTAGTGCTCTCAATGGGCACTTAACCATCCCCAAGTCTAGCAGAAAATAGTGGGATCCATTAATTCACAACCACGTAACACTGTCATGAGCTTCCCAGTCTGGAACAGCAGGATTCTCGATTCCCGCTGCCTGCAGAGACACCTCCTCCACTCACCCCAGTCCTCATTTTAGGGTATGGTGCGTGTAGCACCTGTACTTCCTCATACCAAATTTTGTTAACATGCCTTCTCCAAATCAATTTTCTGTCTCACACAGCGAGGGTGAACTCCAAGCATGGCCCCAAGACACCAGCGTGGCCTGCACATCATCCCTAGCCTTTGCTTTTCACATGGGCTGACGTCATCCTCAGGCTGGAAGAAAAATCACTGAAGCATTTCCTGATGTCATGTACAGACAAAATAACATATTTCTCATGCTTTCCTTTAGGAGCAAAAATTAATTTTGACCAGTGAGGAATTAGGAGAGGATGCTGGTTCGCTTTGGGAAAATTCATGCTCCCAAAGAAAAGCATACTAACCCACTCCTGAACCAATTACTAGCAAAGGGAATGGAGGTCACCATGGCTGTTTCAAAGTGTGATTTCAGGCCCCTGGAAGCCCTGAGATCCTTTAAGGGGTCCATGAGGCCAAAATTATTTTCATAATATTATCCCCTTTTTCTTCCTCATTCTCTTACAATAAAGTTTTAGAGACTACATGATGTGTGAGCTCACAACAGATTGAATGGAGAAGCAGATATGAGAATCCAGGTGTCCTCTATGAAGCTGGGTGGTAAAAAGACTTGCAAAAATGCATAACAATACTGCTACACTTACTAAATTTCTTTGAAAATATAGTTATTTTAATTAAAATATGTTAATCAGATTAACATACTATGGGCTTATATGTTGTTATCTTTTTTTATTGAGACAGGGTCTCACTCCCATCACCAGGCTGTAGTGCAATGGGTGAACCTGCTCACTGCAGCCTTGGCTTTATGGGCTCAGGTGATCCTCCCATCTCAGCCTCCCAAAGTGGGAGGATCTATAGGCATGTGCCACCAAGCCCAGGTTTTTTTTGTGTTTTTAGTACGAACAGGGTTTTGCTATGTTGCCCAGGCTGGTCTCAAACACATGGGCTCATTTGATCCATATGGATGCCTCAGATTCCCATATGCTGATATCTTTAAATTAATTAATAGTTTTTAAATTTCTCAATTTTAGGGTCAAAAACAGTAAATATCAATAGATACAGCCCTCATAAGCAAACCTTCTTTAGGTATCTCAATAATTTTTAAGATTGTGAAGGGGCCTGAGATCAAAAAGTCTGATAAGCACTGCTGATATTAATCAGTGTCCACCCGTCAAAGCGGAGGTCAGCATCTCCTGAAGCTCTTAGGCTGTAAAGAGGAGAGGTGCACATTTGAACAGATCAGGGTTCTGTTACAATGGAATAAAGAGGAAGTAATTATTGAAAAGATAACCAACAGTGTCTGCTACACTACATAATATATTTTAAGTAAACTGAGAAATAAAGTGACTTGCCCAATGTCACACACAAGTTCTGATATACTCAGAACTTAAAATCAGGATTTCTGACTACTAGTCAAAATTAGTTTAATTTCTGACTGCTATGCATTCTGCTAAGCCACATTACTTTCTTGCAAAAGGGCTGAAAGAGATTCTGAAATCCTGGTGAGTTTGGAGTAAGTTGGGCATGCTTATAAAATGCTAGCCAGAGTATAAATGGTACAGTCCTTCCAGAAAGCAATTTGGCAATATGCATCAGGAGCTTTAAAAATGTTCACAGCCTTTGACCCAGTAATCCCACTTCTAGGAATCTACACAAATAAAATAATCAGAAATGTGAATGAAATCCATGTATAAGGATATTCATCAAAGTGTTGTCTTTAATAATGAAAAATTGGAAATAACCTGAATGTCCAATAACGTGGGAATAGTTTAAAAATTCTGATAAAGTTCCTATTTATAGTGGTTTTCTCATGAGGTAGAAATATAGGGAATACTCATATGCTAAACACTAATGCTTTACAATGAGTATGTGTTACTTTGGTGATCAGAAAAATAGCAAAAATTAAAATAATTATTACTTTGAAAAACTTTAATGGCATGGGAACATGCAATATACTATTGAGTAAAAAAAGCATGATACAATCATAAATATATAATATCATTTATAAATGTTTCAGGAAGGAAAATTTCAGGAAGGAAATACTCTAAAATGTTAACATTTGTCATTATCTTTAGGTATAAGATTATAGATTATTTACCCTCTATTTTTTCCTGAATTTTCTAGAGCTCTACAATGAGCATTTTCTTCCCCTGTAATCACAGGAGGAATGAAGGTTATTATATAAATAGGTTTGTGCAGAAAAAGGAAATGAAAATGCAGCAAAGCCAAACATCCCCGCTGACCAGGCAGGACAGAAGGAGCAGCTGAGGCCCACCTATGGCAGGCACTGCTGATTGCCTTGCTGATGGAACTCAGTTTTGCTTGGGCCAGCAATGTGTCCAGCCCCAGACAAAAGTCACTTACTTAGCCTCTCTGTAGCCTCTCTGATACAGACATTCCCAAGACTGGATAATTTATACGGGAAAAAGGATTTAATGGACTTACAGTTTCATGTAGCTAGGGAGGCCTCACAATCATGGCAGAAGGCAAGGAGGAGCAAGTCACATCTTACATAGATGGCAGCAGGCAAAAAGAGAGAGCTTGTGCGGGGAAACTCCCTTTTTAAAAAACCATCAGATCTCATGAGACATGGCACAAAACCAATTAATGTACAAGGAGCAAAACCAAGCCAACCTCAGACTTCCAAAAGCAATATTTAAAGTCAGAAAACAATGTAGTGATATTTACAAAGTTTTGAGGAAAGGAAAATTATAACCCAAAATTATAACCATCAAGAAGTCATTTAATACAGGCAAAAAGTAAAAAGAATTTCTAAGTTCTTTCTTTAGAAAGAACTTAGAAAGATAGCACCCAGGAATATGCTTGGGAGGAAAAAAAACTATTTGATTACAAGATTTTATATATTAAAATACAAATCCAAATAAAAATTCAAGAAAGGAGAAACAGTCAAAAAGTATTGATGATAAATCCTGAAACTATTAGATACTGAAGGAAGACTAAGCAATTGTGAAAATTATGATTATAGAACAAATTTCAAGAAAATAAACTTTGACAAATTTTTGATAAATTTTGACAATGTAAAATTAACAACATAATTAACAAAATTAGGTAGTTGTGAGGAGAGAGGACATGTGAAAAATGCTTATTACCTTATTTTTCATAGCACTTAACCAATCCAAACTGTCTAATTTAAATAAGTAACCAAAAATATAGTCAGTTATTCTAATATCTTAATGGTTTTCATAATATTTTCTTATCTGTTTTCTTAAATGTAGAAGGATTTTATTTAAAAAATACCTCGTGCAAAGGACATATTTACTAAAAAAGACAAATTAATTAAAGTTCACCAATTCCTTCAGTTTGATTTCCATTTCTTTTTCCTCTGTTAAATCCAGGTAAGTTAATTAAACATTTGTTTTAAAAAATAGTACAAATAGTATGATCCCATTTTTATAAGAGTATTTCTGTTAACATTTTTACCTGTTATTCTATCCATAAATATACATATGTCTGAAATAATATTCATTCAAGGGTGGATATTTATGGGTGGTGCTATGGTTTGAATGTGTTTCCCAAAAAGCATGTGTTGGAAACTTAATCCCCAGTGCAACAGTATTAGGAGAGCTCCGTCCTCATAAATGGGTTAATGCCAATTATAAAAAAGCTTGAGGTTGCAAGTTCAATCTCTCCGTCCCTCCATCCTTCCTGTCTTCTCCTCCTTTCTTCCTCCCTCTTTTCCTCCTTCTCTTTCTCTTTCCCTCTCTCCCTTTCTTTTTCTCCCTCACTCCCCCAACCCCCATGCTCTCTTGCCTTTATGCCCTCTACCATGGAATAACACAGCAAGAAAGGCCTCACCAGATGCAGGCTCCTCAGCCTTGGACTTACCAGACTCCAGAATTATAAGAAATCAATACCTGTTCTTTATAAATTAACCAGTCTCGGGTATTCTGTTACAGGAGCACAAAACAGACTAACAAAGGCAGTGAAATCTTTTTTTTTTTAACTTTGTTCTTTTTACTCTTTTTTCTTGAAGTATTTATGAGTATCATTTTCACACAAAAAAATATTATTTAAGAAAGAAGGATCAAAAGAAAATAAACTAATCTGTTATCAAATAATTATATTCAGAAGAATTATGGATTTTTTTACCCCTCTACTTTTCTGTATTTTCCAAAGTTGTTCGTCTTTCAGGTGTCAGGTTAGGCGTCATCATTTCTTCCTGATTCTTCACTGATTCCCCTGTCTGGATAGGACCCATTGCCACACCTTCTCCTGGGGCTGAATTCAACCCCGATTATAACATTAATCACACCTTAATGTTACTTACAGTATTGTCTTTCTTCCCTTCTACACATCAATCACTTTGAGGGCAAAGGCCACATCTGTCTTTTCCTTTTCATTGCTAAAGTATCACAAAGCAACTCTACACAATCAATATATATTAAATGAACATATATGCTGAAGTTGTATCACAGAGCAAAGACTATAGCAGCACACAGCAACTGCTTTTTTTTGTTTAGAGACAGAATCTGCCTCTGTCGCCTAGGCTGGAGTGCAGTGGTGCGATCTTGGCTCACTGCAACCTTCACCTCCTGGGTTTAAGCAATTCTCATGTCTCAGCCTCTTAAGTAACTGGGACTACAGGTATGAGCCACCACACCCAGTTAATTTTTGTTTTTTTGTTTGTTTTTGAGACAGAGTTTCATTCTGTCACCCAGGCTGGAGTATAGTGGCTCAGTCTCGGCCCACTGCAACCTCCATCTCCTAGGTTCCAGCGATTCTCCTGCCTCAGCCTCTGGAGTAGCTGGGACTACAAGTGTGCGACACCATGTCTAATTTTTGTATTTTTTTAATAGAGACAGGGTTTCTCCATATTGGTCAGGCTGGTCTCGAACTCCTGACCTTGTGATCCACCTGCCTCGGCCTTCCAAAGTGCTGGGATTACAGGCGTGAGCCACTGTGCCCGGCCTAATTTTTGTATTTGTAGTAGAGATGGGGTTTCACCATGTTGGCCAGGCTCGTCTGGAACTCCCAGCCTCAAGCGATCCACCTGCCTTGGCCTACCAAAGTGCTGGGATTACAGGCGTGAGCCATTGTGCCCAGCCTAAATATATATTAGGTGAATATATATGCTGAAGCTGTAGCACAGAACAAAGACAACGAACAACAGCACACAGAAACTGCTTTTTATTTTCTAAGTCGAATCCTCTGATTTTTGCCAAACCTGTCAGGCTATAAAGTACATGGGCCAGGCGTGGTGGCTCATGCCTGTAATCCAAGCACTTTGGGAGGTTAAGGCAGGTGGATCACTTGAGCCCAGGAGTTCTAGACCAACCTGGCCGACATGGTGAAACCCCATCTCTACTAAAAATACAAAAAGTAGCTGGGTGTGGTGGTGCACACCTGTAGTCCCAGCTACTCAGGAGGCTGAGGTAGGAGGATCATCTGAGCCTGAGGAGGGAAGTGGAAGCTGCAGTGAGCCATGATGGCACCAGCCTGAGAGAACCTGTCTCAAAAAAAAAAAAAAAAAAAAAAAGTATGTGGACATTTTGAGGAGGAAATTCATTTTTAAATTCAAAATGTAGTTCCTAGTTTTCCATTTCCCTGATTGAGAAGACAGTCATGCATTATCCTATAAACTCTCCTGAAGCTAACCCGATGACTGGAAAAATGGAAGTAAATGAATGAAGCAATATTTCTCCAAAAAATTTTCTTTTGGTGTCTGATGATTATACCATTTTTCTTTTGAGTTTTTAAACTAATTATCTTGGGACATCACTCTGTGTCCTTCCTATTATTGTCTATTCCAGACTTCAAAAATGTGTCCATAGAGTACTCTATTTTAATTTTCTCATTCCTCATTCTGTCCTTAGCCTGCACAATCTGGCATCCAATCCTACTCCACTGAAACAGCTCTTTGCAAAATCATAAATAAAAAATTACTTGGTCCTTTAGCTATGTCCCCTCTCTGCAGCATTTGACATGGTTGCTCATGTCCTCTTTCTGGAAATTTTGCTGCTTCTGGCTTCCCTAACACCCTATCCTCCTGTTTTCCTCTCCCCATTCCTTATAATTAAGGACATATTCTGAGTTCTAGAGCAAGCTTAAGACTTCTTAGCTACACCTCCAGGGAATGGAGGTGATATTTGTCAGTAGAAAAATGGGCTTTTTCCATTTAGAGGTATACATTGGGGTCCCAATACTCTTAGCTGGAGCTTTTTGGTAGGAGGAATAAATGAAGTTTACATGGAATCGGCAAGGGGTAACTCTCATCATGCCCTCTTCTCAGCCACTAAGATCTTCTATTCCTTCTCTATCACCTTAAAGTCTAACCCACTGTGATGGGGCTGGAGGCAGGGTGGAGGGAGAAGAGGCTACATTAGCTTTGCTCAAGCCTTTAAGAAAGAAGCCTTCCATCTTTCATTTATTTAAATATATGTATCATCTCCTCCTTTGGCAGTTGGAAAGGCAAAACCCTAAGGGTGAAGAGAATAGAAACTTGGAGGAAAGAGGTTGAGAAGAACTGCCTTCTGTCTGTCTTTAGTCAGCATTTCAAGTTAGTTCTGAGGCCCTTGGCACTCACGTGCTACCCAGCAGAGCTCCCAGGCTAGAAGCTCTGCTCATGACAAAGGCAGCACACTTGCCTGTGACATCTACTGTACATCTTCTAGCCTTCAGGAATTGACGACAACCAACATTAATCCAGGAATCAGGCACTCAGGTTTCTCAGTCGAAACTCTGGGAGTAACAATTCTTGGTCTCCTTCGTGGGTCCCTCTTCCTCCATTTTCTTCTTAAGTGTGGCTATTTCTCATCCTGGGTCCTCCTTTGTCAGTCCATGTGCTCTCCCTGGATTATCTCTTTTTAAGATCTCCTTAACTATCACCTCTATGCAAACGACTCTTTCTCCCATTTCTCTACTACCAGGGCTGATCTCTACCCCAGAGCTACACTTCTCTTAATGAACTCCAAGTCCAACCCAGCTGAGCCGTTCATCCCGTCTTCCAATCCCTCTCCTTTCTAGTATTCTGTAGCCTCCTGGAGGCACTCAACTCTGAGACCGAGGGTCACACTTCACTTCTCCCTCTCTGTGCCCCTAACCCCATGTGCAATCAATCATTTATTCCCATGAGTTCTTCTTTCTGAAGATCTTGCACAATCCCTTTTTTTCCAGCCTCAAATGACCCTGCTTTACTTCAACTTTTTAGGGATGTTGGGTTCTTTGAGGAAATATAAGGAATGGAAGGAAGCGTTGGGTACCTATTAGGGGCCAGATATGTTGCATATGCGGTAGATGTTATATCCCCATTTTATAGACGTGTTGACTCAGCCCAGAAACACCACGTCGCTTGTCCAAGATGACAGCCAGTGAGAGGACTGGAACCTTCAAATCTATTACACATGAAGCTGGAGCTCCCACATCAGGCAACACATCAGAAGACCCCTGTTACACCCCCATGTCACCTTCAGGATCCCCCCAGCCATAACGCACAGGAAACGGGAGACCCAGGCACAATGCATTGGCTATGAGACCTTGGGTCAGTCAATAACCCCTCCTTTTTCTTTCTTTCTTTCTTTTTTTTTTTTTTTTTTTGCAGTTCCAGAAATAAATTTAACCGAATTTACATACCTCTAGGCATGTCGATAGCCAAAATGTGGCCACTGAAAAAAGGACGGTAAATCAGCTCCCAGCTTCTAGCTGACCCAGGATTGCAAAATAAAAAGAGCTACGTTCCTTAATCTACACAAAACGCGTTTTTTAAAAAGTGAAAGGTCTACGGAGCTCTACATAGAAAGCAACAATGAAAAGGGGGAAGGGGCAGGAGTGGGGGAGGAGAGTCCCACCCCCCCCGCCCCCACACCACTCTCCAGGGCCCCAGAGCCCCTGAGGGTTTCTGGGGGGCATTGACATGACAGGAGGCCGTTGTCAGTTCTGAGCTCTTTCCTGCTGGGAAGGCCCCTCTGCGGGGGCAGCCAACAAGGATTTCCGTGGCACTGTGGGCTCAGTGGGGGGCTCCCAGACCCCAGCAGGCCCCACAGAGGGAGCGTGGCTTTCCCTGAGCAAGCACCCTGGCATAATGTGGTCGTTCGACCGGGGAACTGGGGGTCCGGAGCAGATCCCGGGTCTCACGAGGCGTGTGTGTGTGTGTGTTCGCATGTACATTCATGAGAGGATATTCATGGGGGCGAGAGGGAACCAGAACAGGGGTCTTTGGGGTCTTTGCAAATGGCCCCCGAGTCCTCGGGCTGGGGGAAGGGCGGCCAGCTGGCTCCCGGCGCCCTGGCTGTGGTGTGCCCGGCCCCCTAGGGGCGCCGGTTTGAGGTTTTGGCTTCCTCCTTTGGAAACGGAAAGAAAGAGGAAGAGGGACGAAGACCCAGAGGAGGAAGAAGAGGAGACAGAGGTGAAAGAGAGGGGACCTGGAATGCTTTTGTTAGGGAGCCTCTGCCGCCCGCGGGGTCTGGGACTCTTCAGGCGGGGCCAGGGGGAGGGAGGGGTGGCTGAGGAGGCGTTTTGCAGTTCACCTCCAGGATGTGCCTCTGGAAGTGCGGCACGCACTCTTCCTGGATGGACGGGGGGCCCTGGAATCCCACCTCACAGAACCTGCATTTGTGTGTGTAGATGTTGCCACGAACTTGACAAGTGCTGTCTGCGGGGGGCCGGGCACCAGTGGGGGGCCCAGCGGGACTCGGTGGGGGTGGCCGCACCTCCTCCAGCTTCTGCTGTAGATTCTTGGTCTCCTCCCGTCCCCGGGTCCCCGGGCTGCAGAGGCATCTGGAGGGCGGGCTTGTCGGCCTTGCAATCTGCGGATGTGCTGCGGCCGGTGCTCTTGGGCCTTCTCGTGCCTTCATGGCGGGCTGGCTGCCAGAGGCTGCTCACCACTGTTGGCTGCCTGGCCAGCCTCAGGCCCCGGTTCCTCTCCCCTGACCCCCCACTGCGGACGACCCCGGGGCCAGGCCCTCGGGTGCCAGCCCCAGGGACACGGCCGTGGCCGACACTGCGGAACTTGGCCCTGGATGTAGCTGCGGTAGGCGCCCACCTTCTGGGGCCGGTGCTTTGTGCACTCGCTCAGTGTCTCGATGGGTGAGCGGTAATAACCCTTTTTAGGTGTCCATGACCTAAGCTACAGGATAAAGGCAGTAAGACCAGGCTTACTTCCCTCAGAGCTGTGAGCTTCAAGCAAGATCATGTGACTTTGCCTAGAAAGACACCGAGGGAGTGTGGGAAGTGCCCAGATGATTACCATAAAGCTATGGCGAATAAGTGAATGAATTCCTCAAAAATATGAGAGTACACCCAGAGGAAAAGAGTACCTGTCGTTCCCAATACCTCTCTCTGTACAGGGAGCATTGGGTGATTGGGTGATGGGTTAGACGGAGTTCTTGGATTTGGGTGAAGCTGGTGCGGAAAGGCTTCCTTAACGGGTCAGTTGGCTCAGTTCCTTCAGTTTGGAAGGAAAGGAGCCCCATGTTTTGAGGGAGAGAATTAAAAAGACCAAAGAGATTGTGGCACCATGAAGGTAAACCTCAGCGCGTGGAGAACATGGCAATGTGAAAGGAAGTGAAATAAAACAGATCTCTTTCTGGAGTGGGAATCTGAAATGTGAAACAGCTGAAGATAAAGAATAACCTGAACTGCACAGCCCTGTGTGGTTTACACAGCAGTGCCAACCCCGCACGCATTTGTCCTCCTGACCAGGAAAGAGGCTGGGTGGGAGCCAGGACCTTAGGTGACAGGTGGGGGACTTAGGGACACTGAGCGATCTTCCTCTGCCACATCACGACACTGGCCAAGTGACATGGCTCAGGACTAACCAAGGTTTTGGATTTGGTTTTGGTTTTGGTTTTAATTGCAAGTTCAGTGTTCTTTTCAGCATATCAAACTAAGGGAAAAATGTATTCCTTCATTCGGTGAAAACTTACAAAGCACCTAAAATGTACCAGACATCTGAAATAGCAGTAATTCTGATGGCCACCTGTGGGAAATCCTGCTGGGAGGTGAGAGCCTTGTTGGAATGAGTTGAATTTGTGATTGGAGGTTGGGGTTCAGAAAACAGACGGTAACAACAGCAACAGCAACAAAAACAATCAACATTCAGCACACACCCAGCAGGTTTCCGTGAGCACTTCCCATGAGATGAAGCATTATATGTATCATGTTATTGAATCCTGTCAACAGCACGAGGCAGGTACTATTATTCCCTTTACCACAGATGACGAAACTGAGGCTCAGAGGAGCAAGGTGAGTTGACAAAGATGGTACGCCTGGTACAGGGCATGGTTTGACTTCTGAGCCAACCCCAGGGCCTGCATTCAACCCCAAGGCTGTTCACCATCTGCTCTACTAAAGACAAATAAATGATTCTTGCCAGGAAAAGGGCTGCTGAGGGCCAGAGACCCGCTGGAGGTGTGAGGAGGCTGAGGTCTAGCGTCTCCTGTAGACACCCAGCTCCTCCTGACCACGCGGCAGGAGCATCCTGTCTGTCCCCCACCCCCACATCTCAGCAACCCTGACCTCCAGCAGGCTGAGGGGATGCTGCCTCCGGAAGCCCCCACATCCTGCATTTTGCTGAACCCACAACGTGTCAGGTCGCCCGTCCCAGCTGCAGCACACAAACGGCCGGAGCTGACAGGCTGGGGCTGAAAGACCAGCCCCTCGGCTAGAAATAGCCCTCTGAGAAGTGTGTGGTGGCTACGTGTCCGCAGGGCAGGGAGGAGTCAGGGCAGGGGAGCCACGGAGTCCCAGGATCCTGAGATAACACCAGTCCGGATGTGCAGAGTCCCAAGCGTGGTGGGCTGGCCTGGGTCACCGGCTCCAGCGAGGTGAGTGGGAACCAGGATGTCTGCTCCTTGACGTGGGCTGCGTGACAAGCCCCAGGCATCCTGAGAGGGTGGGCTGGGTCCTCTAGGGCAGTCTTTGAACACCAATCAGATTGGACAGCCTGTGTGGATACACACACACACACACACACAGACACACACACACACACACACACACACACGGCTACTCCTCTGCAGTCCCGAGTTTCCATTGTTCCTTCCTTGGGCAGAATCCCAGTCTTGGAAGCATGACTGCCTTCCCTCTGGTTTGGGATGAAGGAATTGAGTGGGCACACAGTAGACAGCAGCCTGGCTGAGCCCTGCAGGGAGAGGAACCAAAGGCTCAAAAATTGCTCCTTCGTCCCCCACCTAGAAAAGAAATACCAAATCTCTCCTGGATAGAACTTTTTCCCCGTGTACCAAGTTCCCCTCCCTCTCCCACTCCCTGCCCTTGGCCCACCATGTGCCCATCCTGGTGGCTTCAGCCCTGAAGATATGTTCTTGAAAACAGGAACATTCATAGAAGAGGGCTGTGGTGCCATCGACAAAGATCTGCATTCAGAGTAAGAAAACCTGGATTTGACTCCCAGTTCTGCCACATACTAGGTATATGGTCTTAGGCAAGCCACAGATTGTGCCTCCGTTTTCTTCAAATGGAAGATGAGGATTCTTCATATCTCATGGGGTTTAGGGCAGATAGAATAAGAGAATGCCTATGAGAATGCTCTGTAAAAAGTGTATAGTTAAGAAAGTTATTTGCAAATGTAAAGACTGTCATTACACGGGACTGGTGGCGCAGGATCTGGTCCCGGCTTCAGTTACAGGTCATCTTGGGCATGTCACTTAAACATACTGCCCTGGCCTGCGTCATGGGGTTATACGTAGGCCAGAGTGGGTCTACAAAAGCACTTTGTCATTGTGGTTGTTATTCTACTGTATCTAGTATATGGACCTTGGTTCAACAGCTTTCCAATCTTTTCACATCATGGCCCACATAGAAAATGGGAATATTTTTAGGGCACAGAGGCTACTCCTGACTCCACAGGCAATCCATCAGACCAGATTCCAGCAACTGAAGGCTGACAGTCACTGCCTCTATGCATCTCTTACCCCCGTGGCGGCTTCCAGGACATACACTTCAGGAAACTCTACCTTAAAATTAAAAATAATAGAGGATTTGCCAGGCCCAGAAGCTCACGCCTGTAATCCCAGCACTTTGGGAGGCCGAGGCGGGTGGATCACGAGATCAGGAGATTGAGACCATCCTGGCCAACATGATGAAATCCTGTCTCTCCTAAAAAGACAAAAATTAGCTGGGTGTGGTGGTGTACGCCTGTAATCCCAGCTACTCGGGAGGCTGAGGCAGGAGAATCGCTTGAACCCAGGAAGCGGAGATTGCAGTGAGCCAAGATTGCACCACTACACTCCAGCCTAGTGACAGAGCGAGACTCTTTCTCAAATAAATAAATAAAATAATAATAATAATAATTCCCTCCTACCCTCAGAAAAAGTGAGATTAGTCTGAGGATAACAGAGGTCCCTAGAGACTGTTGGAATGCCTCAACCAACATGCAAATTCTTAGACATCTGTAAAGAAGGCCATATATATATTTTTAACTCTAAAAGCCCGATTTCTAAGTCTGGAGATAATCATGCTGAGACAATGGTTAATGCACCCGTGACAGGAGGCTGAGGCACACAGGTTTCAGAGCTGGACCTGCCTGAAGGAGCACCTCTGCCAGTTGAATCCCTGTACTCAACAAAGGCTAGAAATGAGACCTACAGAGGGGAGGGTGAAGGCGTCTTCCAGGACTCCTGTCTCAGCTCTTGCCACTGTGTGATGTGAGTTAGTACAGGAACGACCAGGGCTGGAGACAAAATAATTGTGCAAGGAATCATTCCAAAACCTTCCCCATAGGCACCAAAAGGAGTTCATGTCCCTGAGAAGAAGGCCAGTGAAGTTATAGGAAGTCAAGCTTCACTGCTCCCTGGGCAGTGCTAGGACTAAGGAGGCCAGGAAGGTCTGTGTGCAAAGGGCTCCTCAATGCAGCTTCCATGATCTCCACAGCACCCATATTATTATATATTTTTTTGAAATGGACTTTTGCTCTGTTGCCCAGGCTGGAAGGCAGTGGCACAATCTTGGCTCACTGCAACCTCTGCCTCCCGGGTTCAAGTGATTCTCCTGCCTTAACCTCCTGAGTAGCTGAGACTACAGATGCGTGCCACCACGCCCAGCTAATTTTTTGTCTTTTTAGTAGAGACAGAGTTTCACTGTGTTAGCCAGGATGGTCTGCATCTCCTGACCTCATGATCTGCCCGCCTTGACCTCCCAAACTGCTGGGATTACAGTTGTGAGCCACCGCACCCAGCCCACTGCACCCATATTCTAAGTGGCACAGATGAGGGCTGAGATACCTGTATCGGGCAGACAGAAAGGCACCTGCTATCCCTGAGGCAGACTCAAAGCCCAGGTGGCTGATTCCCTTCCAGTGAGTGTGTTCAAATGAATGACTGTAGTGAGGGCTGTTGGAAGGGCCTCTGTTCTCAGGGTCAGAAACCCGATTCTAATTCTAAGCTCTGCCCTCAACTTGGCCGTGTAACCTTGGGCAAATCACTCTGGAGAGCTCAGTTTCCCTCTTGTATTAGTCGCTGCAAAAGTTGCAGTTTTTGCCATTACTTTTTTTTTTTCAGACAGTGTTGCTCTGTTGCCCAGACCGGAGCGCAGTGGCCTGATGTCAGCCCATGTAACCTGCTCCTCTCAAGTACAAGCAATTCTCGTGCCTCAGCCTTCCGTGCCTGGAGCTTCTCGTGCCTGGAGCTTACGGGCATACACCATGCCTAGCTAATTTTTGTATTTTTGGTAGAGACAAGGGTTTCACCACGTTGGCCAGGCTGGTCTCGAACACCTAATCCACCTCGGCCTCCCAAAGTGCTGGGATTACAGGTGTGAACCACTGCACCCCTTTAATTAATTTTATTTAATTAAAAGTAATGGAAAACTAAAAATAATTAATTAAAAATAATGACAAAAACCACCATTACTTTTGCACCGACCTAATGAAAACAGGCTAGGATGATGATACCCCCAGGGTTCCCAATGTCCAACTCTCAGATTCTGTTTTCACGGCTCATATAAAGAGGAGGGTGGGGAGAAGAGAATCCGGGGCATTGGCAGGAAAGGAAACAGAGAAACAGAGGAAGGGGATACAAGTCTTCCAAGTTTAGAACACTGGTGGGGTTCTGATTGGGAAAGGCCCACAGAAAAGTGGGGGGCCCTGGGTGGGAACAGGGAGGCTGGGGCTCTTGGTTCCTCCAGTAAGTACCATGAATGCCCTAGTCTGGCCAGCCAAAGGGAGCCCTGGCTTCACAATGACCTGTAGGAATAACAGTTTGGGGGAAGTGCCTGTCCAGCTAACTATTTCTATGAGACAACCATTACAAAATATTTTGAAAAGTTAAAAAGCACCACTCTAATATAAAGTAAAGATACATTTTTCTTGGAGGGTAAAGAGTGATGGAGAAGAGAAAGAAAGGAGAGTTAAGGAGTTACTCCTGGAAGTCAGAGTATCTGTAGGGTTTCGGAAGGGAGGGAACAAATGAACAAATCTTCCACTGAGAAACCTTCCTTCGAAACCGTCCCCTTCTTCCCATCCTCTCCCCAAATCTGACTTCCCTGGCTTAGTTCTAAGTAGAACAGTCATAACCCTGTTCTTATCACCCAATGTGAACCTTTTGTAAAATCACTCACAAAGGCTTGGCTTCCCCCACCCGTGAGACACATGTCTTATCTCCTACAAGCTGTAGCGGTGGAGGCCAGGAGAGGGCTTCCAGGAAGAAGAGTGTGTTAGCGGAAAAGAGGAGGGGGTGAGGGGGTGAGGGGTTGAGAGGGAAGGAAAAGGGAGTTGAGGCTGCAGCTATTGATCACTGGCCTGGGCTTCAACGGCCTTTGCTCTCAAGTTCTGCTATGACCTTCAGTTTTCTAGGGTTCCCCAGCTGAGGGCATCTGAGGTGCTTTAATAGCTTTTTATCCCAGCAAAATGAGCTTCTGGTTATGGGCACCAAAGTTGAGATAGCAAGACCATGGATTTCATAATATTGCGGAAGCCATTTGTATTTCCTTTTGGGAAGCAGGGTGAAGGTTCTATGTATATATTTAGATTTGCTGTTGAGGAAATCTGTTGAGCTATGATAGGTACCTGTAATATTATATTATAAAAATATATAATCTATAATATATATTGGATTAAAGGGATATGCCTTCCTTAAGTTTATCCCTAATCTAGTGTGGCCATTTGAAGCAAAGCAGAGAGAGAAAAACGAATCTACCAGCAGGGAATGTGAACACTTCCAGTAGTCATGAACAAGGTGGGTAACTCCCGTGTAGACGGTCAAGTGTAGCAGGTGATAAAGCAAATAGTTTGGGGAAGCTGGATGACGAGGCAGCATTCTACCTCCAGACTGCAGCAGCTGAGAGGAACTTTACAGGTGATCTCATCCTCCTGTCCCACCTTCCCAATACGAAGCTGAGAGAGCAAGTGCAAGAGGGCAGTAACTTGCCTAAGCTGCACATACAGATCTAAACCGAAAAAAACGAGCTCCAATTCTGACAGGGAAGCTGACCCATGTGAGAGGATGGGTGAGAAATTTTCTTTTGTCTTGTGTTAAAGGAATGAAAGGTATCTGGCTGTGCACAGTGAAATTGCTGTTTTAGCACGTCTCACTGATCTGATCCTGGAATGAATAGCTCCAGGCAGGGATGAAATTTTGAACACCTATTGAGCGAATACCATTTTGCTCTCATTTTTTTGATAGACTATTTTTCAGAGCAGTTACAGGTTTACAGGAAAGTTAAGGAGAAAGTGTGAAGTCCCATATATTCCTTCTCCCTACTCTGCACACACACAATTTCCCCTATTAACATCTTACATCAGCGTGGTGCATTTGTTCTCACTGATGAAACACTATTGAAACCTTATTATTAACTAAAGTCCACCGTTTGCATGAGGGCCTACTCTTTGGGTCATACAGTTCTATGGGTTTTGACAAATGCTTAGTGCCATGTACCCACAGCATCGTACAGAGAAGCATGCCACTGCTCCAAACATCCCTGTGCTCCAGTCCTTGTGCTCTGTTCCCCTCATTGTGCAGCTGTCTCAGGCAGTGGACCAAGCGGTAGCTAGCTACCCACTGATGACAGCCTATAGCGTTTTGGCCTATCAGCCTCAGCCCCTAACATCTTATAGGGCCATGGTCATTGTACAGGGCACTTGCCAGCAATGCTCTTGGCTGTAATTATGTCATTGACTAACGTAATTAGCTCCTGGCTGACTTCTCTCATCTGCACCTGCCATTAATTAGCCCTTTGGTTTTTCTGTTTCTGCTGGTTTGCAGCCATTCCCCCCACCTTTTTTTTTCAACTTTTATTTTAGAATCAGAGGGTTCCTGTGTAGCTTTGTTACAAGGTCACATTGTGTGAGGCTGAGGTTTGGGAATGATTGAACCCCTCACCCAGGTAGTGAGCCTAGTATCCAGTAGGTAGTTTTTCAGCCCTTTCCTCCCTCCTACCCTCCCCTTCTCGTAGTCCCCAGAGTCTGTTGGTCCCGTCTTATGTCCATGTGTACCCAATGTTTAGCTCCCACTTATAAGTGAGAACATGTGGTCTTTGGTTTTCTGTTTCTGCATTAGTTTGTTTAGGATAATGGCCTCCAGCTGCATCCATGTTGCTGTGACGGACGTGAATTCATTCTTTCTTATCCAGCCATTCTTTTTGCATCGTTTTTGCATCAGTTTCCTTTCACTTACCCTCCCTTTTCAGAATTCTTGTGCTCAGCATAGCTGCTTTATACTCTTGAACAACTTTAAACTTCTAAGTAAATAAACACTCAGATATGCATAAATACTCTCAAACATTTCCTGTTCTTATAAAAACTTTATGCTCTGTATTAAGTCCAAAATAGGTTGCAAAATTTTACATTACATGTTTGAAAATGGAGGCTTCTTTTCCAAAGGCTTCAGTAAACCGCACTTCTATGCCCATCCTTGTCACCTGGTCATTGGCAGTCATTACCAGCTATCAGTGGTCTTTATGAGATCACTGGAAGAGTGGAGATTTTTTGGCCACAGTGGCAGGAGTGAAAACCATCCCCAGCTGAACCGTGGAGGAGCACCTCCACATTTTCTGTGAATTCGAGGCCCTTTCCAAGCCTTGATGTCCCCCCATTGCTGGAGTTCCAGGATCCCTTCCCCAGGGCATTGGATAAGGGCTGCCCTAAAGACAAGCCCTCCCATGGGCCTTTATTTTGGAAAGGCTGCCATGACAAAAATAAGCTGGAAATTTTGTCTTGGGGAGGAGAAATTGGAACATGTCATTTGAAGGGAAAGAAGGGAATTGGAGATTGATTCTATAGGAGGGATGAGTCCTAGACTAACGGGGGTAAGTTCTTGAAATGGCAGAGAACTGTGGTAACCCCAGCCACCAGCACCATCCCATGCAGGGCCATTATTATGTGTCTATGTGTCTATGTATCTGTATATATGTATGTATGTGCATGTCTATAATGGGTGTGTATGTGTATATACACATACGTGCAAATATAAATTCCTGTGGCCTTCAGAACCACTGCAAAGTCTCTGGGGCAGAGCTTGGAAGGAAATGAAGCTTTCAGAAGAGTTGACCACTCTCAAATACAATGAAATGAAATAATTAAAAAGAAAGAGGTAAAGATATGCATACTGACCTGGAAAGGTGGTCAAAATAGACTTCAATGGACAAAGTGGGCTTATACGATATGCCCTCAATTTTGTGTTTTAAAAGTGCATATTTTTCTGGCTGATAGATGCAAAATATTTTTTTTAATTTTAAAATAAAAGTACATATTTAAATATATACTTAAATATATGTAATATGCATTTTAATATTAATATCTAATGTTAATATTAAAGAAATATATTAGAAATATATTTATAATATATTCAAAATATATGCATATTTTATTAAATATTAATATATGACATATTTTATTAACATATATTAATGTATTATTAACAATATATTAATGTATTTTATTATATTAAATATAATGTACATTATATATATATATGCCCTAAACCTATAATATTTTGTCTTTGATAACATTTTACTTCTAGAGGGTACAAACTCTACTGGATGTTCATTTTCTACTTCACACATTTCTGCATTGATTTACTTTTTAATAAAAACAGATTTTTAAAAATAAAGCTTTTTCCTCTCTTTTCTTTAAATTCCTATTATATGGAATGTGCGTGTCAGGAGCCAGGATGCTCCTGGGAAAGTCGTCTCCGACACCTCCCAGCCCAGCCCACAGGTCTATTTTGAGCATCAGAAGAGACAATAGATGTGAATGTACTTTATGGACTGTGAAGTGCCGGATTAATGCAAAGAATATTCTGCCTAGTAAACTGCAAACTTCTGAAGATCAGGACTGTACCTTTTCATTCTCAGACTTCTCTAAAGATATCTTACAAGGTAGTAGCCATATAACAGGCTTTCCATAAAAGGTTATGTGTTGATTGAGTGGATGCAAGAGAGAATGAGATTGGCTATAGGGAAGCATGTTTTGGCTGTCAAGATGACACTGGGATGGCATTTTCAGATAAGACACAGGAATAGCACCTCTCCAGAGAATTTCAAGAAGACAAAACAAAAACAACCATTTGTTCTGGATGGCTTAGATATCTATCTGCCTGAACACTGGAGGTCTGGATGACGTGTAATGCTCTGAGAAAGCAAGAGGGCAGGGACGTCATTACCGAAATGGTGGCGACAGACTCAGGAGGAGGGGAGGGACAGGAAGCAGAGGTCTGCCAGGTCTTTCCAGGGTCTCAAAAAGAAAAGAAAGCTGCAAGTCACCCTGAGCCCACCCTCTTTCCTATCTCCCAGCATTTCTTTTTCCTTGATTCCTCCCACATTTTTTCCTCATAGCTAAGGACAATGAAGCCGATGTTATTGTTCGAAAATTACTGTCAAGTCTTTACATTGAGTGAATATGACCTGAGTGAGATAATCTTCTTCAGTACCTTTGCAGAACAGATGCTGATAAAAAGAAGTCAGGAGATGTGGGGCGGAGTAGCTCACCCCTGTAATCCCAACACTTTGGGAGACTGAGCCTGGTGGATCAGCTGAGGTTGGGAGTTCGAGACCAGCCTGACCAACATGGAGAAACCCCATCTCTGCTAAAAATACAAAATTAGCTGGGCATGGTGGCACATTCCTGTAATACCAGCTACTCAGGAGACTGAGGCAGGAGAATTGCTTGAACCCAGAAGGTGAAGGTTGCGGTGAGCCAAGATCGCCTCATCATTGCACTCCAGCCCAGGTAACAGAAGTGAAATTCTGTCTAAAAAAAAAAAAAGTCAGGAAATGAAGGAAAGTAATGAACTTGCAGGAATAAAATTCTTTTTCTTTTTCTTTTCTTTTCTTTCATTTTTTTTTTTTTACAGGGTCTTACTCTGTCACCCAAGCTGGAGTGCAGTGATGCAATCTCAGCTCACTGCAACCTCTGCCTCCCAGGTTCAAGTGAGTCTCCTGCCTCAGCCTCCCGAGCAGCTTGGATTACAGGCATGCACCACCACACCCGGCTAATTTTGTATTTTTGAAGAGGCAGGGTTTCACCATGTTGCCCAGGCTGGTCTCAAACTCCTGGGCTCCAGCAATCCACCTGCCTCAGCCTCTCAAAGTGTTGGGATTACAGGCATGAGCCACCATTCCTGGCTGGAACAGAGGTCAAAGCCCTCCTTGACCACAGTGTCCACCCACCATGACCTTTCTTTTATTGTTTTGTTTTGTTGGGGTTTTTGTTGTTGTTGTTGTTGTTTGAGACAGAGCCTCACCTTGTCACCCATTCTGGAGTGCAGCAGCATGATCTCCATTCACTGCAAGGCCCTTATCTATCCTAAGAGCCTTGACTCTATGAGTGTAAAGGCAGAGACTAGACTGGAGGCTTTCGCACAGCTCTGGGGCAAATTCTCCTGATGCCAGAGAAGGGGCTTCCAAGCCAGGCTGGAGACAGCAGGTTTCCCTGCCTGCCATGGGACCAGCCTATCTGCTGCATTCCGGTAGCTACCTGGGAACCAAGGCCAGTGACATCTAATCAGCACAAACCCGGGGCCTCCTCTCTGGGCTTCCTGCTCACAGCTGGTATCTGTGTTTCTCTTTGGGCTCCTAAGGTCACACTGGTTCCCAGACCCTTGGACCTGAACTGTGACGGAGGAGTGCCCTCTAGGTGCAAAGGACAGGAACCGACATCTCCTGGCCTCTCCCTTCTCTTACCCACTGAAGCTTCAGAGGAGACCACACGCTGGGCTCAAGGAAAAGGCTGCTTGCCAGCACAGGGTACTGATTTAGCATCCAGTACTAAATTCCCTAGAAAGGCCCATTTACAACTTGACCTGCAGTTAGGCTGGACGTCCTAGAAGGGAATGGAAAGTTGAGCCAGCCACTGAAGCGGGGCTTGGTTTCTGTGTACTATTTCCAGTGCTTGATGTGCGGTTGGCACTCAAAGCCTGTTTATTGATAAGTACTTTAGTACCAGCCACATCTGGTGTGGAGGATTAGAATCTCTGAGGTGGCTTTGAATAAAGTACAAATAACTTGCCTTTGCTCCTGCAGAGTTAGTAGACCTAAGATTAGTCCTGGGGCAATTATGGCTTTAAAGCTCCACAGGTAATTTCAGTGAGCAGCCAGATTCGAAGCCACCGGTAGGGAGTTCAGCCAGGAGCTGGACGTTCTGCCATCTATGTGTTCCAATGGGCAAATCCTCATCTCTGCTCTCAGTGTTTCCCTATCTCAAATGGGGAGAATTAGTCTGAGATTCTTACACCTTCCTTTACTCTTTCCAAGTGGGAAATGCAGCTTCTCCTCCCATCCTCCTTAGAAATAAATCTACTCCTCTGGGCTGTACTCTGCCATTAGAGCCAGATGCTAAGCACTCAGGGCTTCTTCTTGGAGGGAGTCGTTGGACGTGGGTAAGCCAGCACTGGGCTCTCTTTTCTAACAAGACAAGCTGAAGCGGCCAGGGAGGAGCCCTTCCCCAGTCCCTCCAGGAGCTAAGCGAATGACCCAATGACTGTGGACTCATCCCAAGACACCTGCGCTCCCTCTCCAACAGGCCTTGGCAGGTCCTGGGGAAAACCCTTCCCTGTGCATCCTACAAAGCTCCCTCAATTCTCTCCTTTCCTCAAAGCCCTCCTTGACCACAGCATCCACTCACCATGATCTTTCTTCTGTTTTGTTTTGTTGGTTTTTATTTTTTTATTTTTTATTTTTTGAGACAGAGCCTCACCCTGCCTCCCAGGCTGGAGTGCAATGGTGCAATCTCCACTCACTGCATTCTTCACCTCCCAGTTCAAGCAATTGTTCTGCCTCGGCCTCTCAAGTAGCTGAGATTACAGGTGTGTGCCACCATGCCCAGCTAATTTTTTGTATTTTTAGTAGAGACAGGGTTTCTACTAAATGGGGTTTAGATGGGGTTTCACCATGTTGGCCAGGCTAGTCTTGAACTCCTGACCTCAAGTGATCCGCTCACTTCGGCCTCCCAAAGTGCTGGGATTTCAGGCGTGAGTCACCACACCCGGCCAACCTTTATTTTTTGTGAAGGAGCTTAATAGGAAAGTGCTGGCAGCAAAGCACTCCTCTCTGACTCTCTCCTAAAGCCAAGCCTTTACCCAGAGTGAATCTCTAGGATACATGGTTCTTGTTTCCCCAGGGTTGTTTAGAAGATGTATGACATTAAATGTTAATGCATAAAGCAGGCTTTTTTAGTAATAGCCACAGAACGGTTTATAAATATAGTACCACATCTTCACTAATTTGGTCCTAGTAATTAGGCTCCTCCCACACAGTGCCTTGTATTGAACAAAGATGTTTCCTGCTCAGTTACACTGCAAGCCCCTAGAGAAGTTAGTCCTGCCTTTGTAGTGCCACTTCCTCCCTTTCATCTCTTACACAGAGAAGGTTCTCAATTGCTGCTGATTGCTTTACAGTTACTTCCCATCTCCTTACTTTCCACAACCAGAAGGAGAAACGCAGGGCAAATGTTCCTAAGCGATTTGCATCTCAATTCTGAAAGCTAGCTCTTTCTTCAAGTAGCTAAGATGTGCCACTATATTTATAATCCATTCTGTGGCCATCAGTAAAGAAGACTGTTTTACATGTAAACATTTAATGTCACGCCTCTTCCATTCAGCCCTGGGGAGACAAGCACCATGTGTCCTAGAGAGTCATCCTGGGCAAAAGCCTGGGTTTTCAGAGAATAACAGAGGAGCGTTTTGCCACCTGCACTTTCTTACCAAGTTCCTAGCTCTCCTGGCTCTAGCTCTAACATGTTACATGGCTTTGGACCTCTTCCACATGTTAGCTTTCTGTCTCTACGCAAGTTGATTAAACTGTGCGCATCAGTTTCCTGATCTATATAAAGAAAACAACAGCATCACCTCAAAGAGTTATTCTGGAGATGAAATGAGTTACCACGAGTAAAGCACTCGGAGCAGGAAGCGGAGGAGTACACTCTTCACAAGTGTTAGCTGTTGCCGTGATTCTGTGGAGAAGCAGCCTAGGGAACGCGACGCCTTTGTCCTGGCTCTACTATTTATTTGCTTTGTGCCTTTCGACATGCAAACACTAAGATCTTCATTTCTTCATGTAAAGTATTAAAGTCTTGATAATGCATGGTGTGCCTGTCTCACAGAGCGGCAGTGAGGTTCAAATGAGCGAACAGATGTGAAAATGCTTTGTAAACTTTTTAAAAAGCTGTAAATGTAAGGTAACAAACGCCGTCTCTTTCTGTCTATACCTGTAGGCTTGCACTCATTTTGTTAATACAATAAGTGTTAAAAAATAAGTATTACTTATTTTTATCTGCCTCCCCCATTCGATTTGAGCTCCTTGAGATTGGAATCACATCTTGCTGTCTCCTGTATCGACCTGTACATGATTTCTAGCTTGCTGCCTGTACATGGCATGTACTCAGTACATGGGAAATTAGAAGAGCAACAGCTCCTTGTGTGTTTTTTCAGGTGTGTGTTTCAGTGGCTTGCTCCCCTTTAGACTGTATGTGCCAGAACTATTTCCCCGACACGAGGTGTAGCTTCCCAGAGGGCGCACTCTAAACATCACCTGCAGGCAGGCATCCAGTGCCGAGCTGAGCACTCATGGAGAGACACTAAGTGTGGGGACACCCTGTCCTGAGGCTTAGATCCCCGATGCTCAGCCAGCAGCCTTTCCAGTCCCCACGAGGTCTCTGAATGTGTCTCCTTACTATTGGAGAGACTACTAGTTTAGTTGCCCTTGATAGTCCAAACCAGGGCAACTGAGAAAGCGAACGTTGGCACTTTCGGTGACCTCGAGGTCTTGTTTCTTTTTCTTCCATTTCAAAATCTTCCCAAAATGGCAACTTTGGTTGTTGTGCCCCTGCTCCCAGCTCCCATCTTTCATGAAGTGGGGGGGGGTCTCAGAGGATGCCATCCTCCTGATGGTGTCATGTATCTCTATATCCTGCAAGCTACCCCCCAGAAGCTGCTCACAGATTAAGCACGGGATACATACTTGCTGATTGGAATTTAAAGAAAACCAAAATAAGTACACTCGACGGGAGATTAATTGCCTAAGAGTCGGTTGACTGCTTGACTGAAGCTGGATTTTTTTTGGGAACCGCTGGCTGCCTTCACATTTCCTGATGGAAGTGGGACAGGTCAACAGACAGCCCAGAGTGGCAGATAACTTTTGCCCACACGTCATTCATTTTTTGGAGCGTTGGCTTGAAATTGAGGGGTGTGTGTGTCTGGAACCGACGTGCCTTCCGTGTGCCTCCGGGGTCTTTGCACTTTCTTTCAATGGGCTGATTACAACACAGAGGATGTGGACAGTGGAGTTTTTCCTGTTTGATGTCACACTGCTACCCTTTAAAAGTCTGATGGCAAAAAGGAGGGAATCCAGTCTAGGATCCTCACACCAGCTACTTGCAAGGGAGAAGGAAAAGGCCAGCGAGACCTGGGCCAGGAGAGGCCCGACAGGAGTGTCAGGTTTCAATCTCAGCTCCAGCCACTCAGAGCAGAGCACGATGCTGGGGGCCCGCCTTAGGCTCTGGGTCTGTGCCTTGTGCAGCGTCTGCAGCATGAGCGTCCTCAGAGCCTATCCCAACGCCTCCCCACTGCTCGCCTCCAGCTGGGGTGGTCTGATCCACCTGTACACAGCCACAGCCAGGAACAGCTACCACCTGCAGATCCACAAGAATGGCCATGTGGATGGCGCACCCCATCAGACCATCTACAGTGAGTAGGGCTTCAGGCTGGGAAGAAGGGGGAGCGCCCCTGTTGTCCATCTACAGGGGGCTTGGGGAGGTGGGGGACTAGACTGGAGGGCTAAGCCAACCAACCCTCCTAGCTTTCTGCCCAGGAACCACTTATTGTCTTATTGTGCGTGTGTGTGTGTGTGAGAGAGAGTGTGTGTGTCTGAGTGTGTGTGTGTGTGTGTAAATTTTAGGGGAAGATTCTGTCACTCTCCTAATTAGTATTTGCTGGATTTTCTCTACATGAATAATTTGTTTCAACTAAAACCCTTCCCAGAGTAGGAGCCATGTTCCCTTCGCTCTGTCAAAAGATTCAAAAAATGCACAGAAAGAAAGGCAAGGAGGCTAACAGAAAAAGAAGCCAGGTAGATCAACAGACACTAAGTTTCAGCTCGTGGACTTTGGACTGGGTTAACTAGGGAGATTGTAAAGAAGATTTCTGGGTTCTACCCAGATTGTAGTAGATAAATCTCAGGGCTCTTTCCAACTTTTGGCCTTATAAAAATTCTTGGAAAAATGTATTAAAGACAGACATGTCTTGGTTAGAATGGCCAAGTACACAATCCATCCACTCATTCATTTGTCCATGCATCCAACAGGTTTAATGGGTGCTTCAGATACCCAGATACCCAGTATGAGTTGGTGATTCTTCTCTGAGGAACTGAAAGGTGAAAATCAGTAGCAAGTCAGTCTAGTCAGATGGTTGGCAACATGAGACAACTGGAATGTTTTTAAAGATCGGGTTTGTGTAGAGTTGGATTACAATCCACAATAATCAATCCATTAGCCATGATTCAAATGAGGGCCCCTTTGCGTGCACCTATATAAGGGGTAATGTGGTGGGAGCGGGGATAGATGTTGAAAAAGACTGGATCTTCTATTTTAGGAAACCATGTGAAAACATCTCTAAGGATACAGAAAAATGCAAACTGATTCAATATAGATCAAATTAAAGGAAAGAAAAAGTAATTGCAATCTCTAACCAAAGAAAACATAGGAATTATGTTTTGCCCTTTATTGTTGTAAAAAATTAATTAATTATTTTGCTGTGTGCAAGGCATTTATTCTTCTAAGAACCAAAGGTCCTTAAACCTGGTTGCAAGATATATAACATGAAAAGTTAATAGTTTAAACCTCTTAAGTGCTAAATACATGTTGATAGGAGATAAAAGGAGGGAGAAAATTTGTCTCCAAGTATCAGACAGGTTCCAGAACTCCAGAGGATATAGCAAGACTCAGGAGTCAACATCATGGAAACCAAGTTTGAGTCTCGTGGCAAAAATTTGAATTAAATCTGGATACGCTTGATGCATCCGAAATCCTGCTCATTTTGTTCAGTGGATATTTAGTAGGATCTACAATGTGCCTGGCATTAAACCAAGCTCTGTGACTGAAAAGTAAGACACAACTCTTCCAGTCCTTGCAGTCTGTCATCCTGCCTTGTCACCTAGCTCACTATCAGACTTTTAGGAAATACAATTTTGCACCTCTCATGGAGGGGCTACCCTTCCTCCAATTCAAGACTGTATGTGATTTAAAATGCAGGATAGTAGATTATGGTAAATTATTTTGATTTTCTTAGATGGAAAGGACTGCATCCAACTAGAGAATGTTTATACAACTTGTCTCGAATCCTGGAATCCCATTGCTGAAAGGAACTCCTTAAAGACGTTTCCTCCTAAACAAGAATTAGGGTAGAACAGAACAGGCTGACTATGGTGGGGAATGAGGGTAAAGAGTCAACCTCCTGGGCTGGCAGTTTGGACTGCAGACCTTTTCCTTGAAAGCCCGCCTGGTATCAGCCCCCAAGGGATCACTGAATGCTAATTGGAGTGAATTAAAATGACTGAGAAGCAGCAAAATGAATTGAACTGACTTCAGATTTTTAAAAATAGAAATGTGATTTTGTTTTCTTAGACATAGCACTAGCTAAACATTGCATCTTTAAAGACTTAAACATGAATGTGGGGAGGGGAACTCAAGGTCAGGGTAGTGGGAGGGAGATCTACTTTTCCTAGTTTATATAGATAACTTTCTGTACTGTGCAATCAATTGTCATGTGTATTATGAGGCAGGGACAGCTCAGGAAAAAAATTACACACTACCATTAAAAGTTACCGAAAAGTGACCAGGTGTGGTGGCTCACGCATATAATCTCAGCAGTTTGGGAGGCCAAGGAGGGAGGATCACTTGAGGTCAGGAGTTCAAAACCAGCCTGGCCAACATGGCTAAAGCCCGTCTCTACTAATAATACAAAAATTAGCTGGGCGTGGTGTCATGCCTGTAGTCCCAGCTACTTAGGAGGCTGAGGCAGGAGAATCTCTTGAACCTGGGAGGCAGAGGTTGCAGTGAGCCGAGATCACACCACTGCACTTCAGCTTGGGTGACAGAGAGAGATTCCATCTCAAAAAAAAAAAAAATTACCTAAAATAAAGAGGAAAGATTAATACATGTAGATAAGAAACACAACTAATTAAATGTCTGCTGAAGGATTTGTAATGACCTCATCAGTGACTGTAAAGCAATGTTTTTACACTGATGGAAACCTAAAATGTAAGGTGTATTTTTCCCCTCATAATTATATATTTCTAGTAAAATCTGGTTCATTTTATTATTTTGCTGTAATAAATTGATAAGAATCAAGTGCACACCCCATCTTTGGGTCATTGAACTTGACAAAATGAAATTACTGCATACCAGATGCTTCAAGCACCCCACAAGTGCTGCTAAAATACCTCTAAGATGTCCATATCACCTGTTCCATGAACAAGGCCATCCTCTGACTCCTCTTTATCCTCATTATATGGAAACAGCAAAGGAGAGATGCTTATTGCCCCTGGTTATGTCACTTCCTAGATCCTGATATTTTCACTTCCTCCATCTTCCCCACAGGACCTTTCTTTACTTAAAGCTAAGTTACCGTTGGGCTCCTTAACCCTTCTTCATCCATTTTTCTTTTGAGATGCTCAAAGCACTCCACTACCATCATCTTATTTATCACTTACTGGCCATAAGTTTAGAACAGAGTAGATAATTTTCTACTTGTATAAGCAGAGGTTGAGGCAAAGCAGTAACAGTAAAAATTACTAGCATTTGGCAAGTGCTTTCCAAAGGATAAAAACATTATCTCATTATGTCTTCAAGATGACCAGATGAGGTAAATGTTTCTGCCGTCCTCATTTTACATATGAAGAAACAAGAGTTAAATAAATAACTGGCTGAAGGGTCACACAAGTATAAAAGCTCTAGAGGAAATCTTGACCCCAAACCCCATGCTCTTCCAAGGTCACACACATAGAGACACCTCCGTCATTGAAGGCAAAGTCCATTAAGCCTGCGTAGCTCCAGCAGGGCTGGTGGCTCTAGCAGTCAGTCATTTGTTCCTTCATTCTCCAAAATTCTCCCTTGAATCTGTGCAGACTGCAAAAAGACACCTTTTGAAAGTGCAAAGGAAAGAAACTCTGACTCTCTCACATTTTCTAAGCTTTCACATTGGCTCACATTGTTTGATGCAAGAGTCTGTGTGCCCTCGGTAGCAGCTGCTCACAGTCCCTCAACCCTGCAGGATGCTTTCTAGGGGGGTGGCTCTGGAGACCAGGAACGTGTGTGCCATACGCAGTGCCCACACTGACCCCAAGCATCAGGCCAGCATGCCTGTCAAGACATGGGCCCGGCATAAACGGCAGGTCAGAACAAGCCACGTGATGTCCTCTGTTTGCTCGACACTTTGGAGTCACTTTTGCCACCATTATCCCATTTGATTCTCATCGTCACCCTGTGAGGTACGCAGGACAGCTATTGTTCTATTTCACAGCTGAGGAAACTGAGGCTAGTCGCCCAAGGCTGCAAGGTTAGCAAGTGGCACAGTTGGGGCCAGAATCTAAGTACCCTGGTTCTTGGTGCCTGGCTCAGTGCCTCTTCCCGGAGCCCTCGGCGTCGTGACTCCTTGTCCTCACTGCCTGCAGCATGTATTTTAGCGCTTGACGGTGTCTTCTCAGACTCCCAGTGAGTTCTGCTGGAGGCTTGCTACCAGGTAGCAGGAAGAAGACGTCTCTGACTTGAGTTTCAATCCTTAGTTTCCGTTAAATTAGGACATTGCTGCTGCTACTACTACCAATAATAATAATTAGCACCAACACGGTAACATTTGTTTTGAGAATTTAAAATATGTAAAGTGCTTGGAGTGCAACCACTCAAAGACCACTACTAAATGGATTTTTTTCCCAGTTAGACTGAAAAGTCACCAGAACAGAAACCATTGCTTACATGTTCCTTATGTTTCTCCAACGGTTTACCACAAAACTAGCCATACATTTGAGACACACAGGCAGGCACCACCGCGGAGGAATTGCAGCACCCTTTGCGGCTGGCACACCCCAGTCCACTTTCTGGAAGCTCCCCTCAAGGCTCCCCTCAGCCAGACTTTGAAACCGAGTAGCTTCTCTTTGGTCTTCTTCCTTTCTCAGCTTTCTGGGGATTGTCTCCGCCCTCATCCCTTCAGTTCTGTGTCATTCTAATTTCAGTCCCTATCATGATTTCTACTCAGCTAGTAATTATTGCTGCTTACTTTCTCAAAGGTCCTTGTATTGAGCCTACATGGGGTGGGAGGGAAGGTTTGGGCTTTAAATCACCACACAAGTTTCCATCACTTGCTAGGCACAGACATTGGGCATTTACAGCCTCTCCAAGCTACAGTTGCAGAAGAGGAATTAGAAACCTGAGTGGGATTCTAGCTGCCTCCCTGGGGGCTATGAGGTCAGATGAGTTGCACCTGGAAATTCTGTGATAGGCAACTGGAAGTGGTCCCAAAGACCTAAAGTAATGATTTTTAACAGAAAATGTCAGGTAATTAAACATTTGAGGCAGAAGTCTTGCTGAATTATCACTCATGTTACACTAGTATATAGTCTGATTGTGCCTTGCCACAAAACAGAAAGCACACTTAAAGCCATTATCAATTACTTAAGATGTAGGTAGTGTGAATGGGTTTCAGGACCTTGTCGGAGGCTAGTTTTTGAGACGGTACCCTGAAAGTCCATGAGGGATTGCACCGGGAGGGGTCACCACCAAGTGAGAAGATGACAAAGAACACACCCAAGAGGTGCCCAAGAAGGAAATTCCATCCATCACTGGTATCAATTCTAACATATAACATATATAACACATATCGATATAACATATATAAACAGTCATACCCTCTTCTCCTAAGTAGCTCACTCTAAGGAAAGCACTAACTAGGTAAACTTAGTTAAAGCAAGGTAAATGGAGTACATGCTGTAATAGAGGTGAAGGCATTGTCCTGAGGAGCTGAGAAGAAAGAACAACTGATTTTGAATGGAAAGATGAGGAAAGTCTTCATAGAGATGGTGACGCCTGAGCCTGGTCTTGAAGAATGAGTGACTTCAATAACTAGAGAAGGAAGAGGAGATCAACTCTAATAATGTTCTGTACACATACTGGGTGCTGACTGATGTATTAGACAATTACACAGACATCCAGGTGGAGAATCAGACTCTATGGACAAGCTGGATCCTTGAAAGATATCTCAGCATAGATTTTTTTTTTTTGAGACGGAGTCTTGCTCTGTCGCCCAGGCTGGAGTGCAATGGCACAATCTCGGCTCACTGCAACCTCCACCTCCTAGGTTCAAGCCATCCTCCTGCCTCAGCCTCCTGAGTAGCTGAGATTACAGGCACGTGCCACTACACCCAGCTCTTTTTAGTAGAGACAGGGTTTCAACATGTTAGTCAGGCTGGTCTCAAACTCCTGACCTCATGCTCCGCCCGCCTCAGCCTCCCAATGTGCTGGGATTACAGGTGTGAGCCACTGCACCTGGCCCATCTCAGCATAGATTTAAAAATCACAGGCCAGGCGCGGTGGCTTACGCCTGTAATCCCAGCACTTTGGGAGGCCGAGGCGGGTGGATCACGAGGTCATGAGATCAAGACCATCCTGGTCAACATGGTGAAACCCTGCCTCTACTAAAAAAAAATACAAAAAATTAGCTGGGCATGGTGGCACGTGCCTGTAATCCCAGCTACTCAGGAGGCTGAGGCAGGAGAATTGCCTGAACCCAGGAGGCAGAGGTTGCAGTGAGCCGAGATCACACCATTGCACTCCAGCCTGGATAACAAGAGCGAAACTCCGTCTCAAAAAAAAAAAAAGAAAAGAAATTAAAAAATTAAAAAAGAAAGAAAGAAAAAAAAATCACAAAGTAGAAGGCATGAAACAATGTGACTATCACCACAAACATTCAAAGGTATTAGCAAGGCAAAGGAGAAAATAAAGACAGACCAGGTAGAGAGAGAGAAACATGTGTTCAGCCCTTGTAGACGAATGTCAGGAGTTCAGAGAGCCCCATACAGGCAACAAGATGAAGTAGGAGGTGAATGACTATGTGTGTGCTGGGGTTAAGAGAGGATATCAGAAGGAAGGCTGAATATGTAGAAATGAGGCTGAATTTAAGGGTGTTGAAGTCATTACCACCCTTAAAATCAATCCAGGGAGGTTTCATGAAGGTGGGTTTTCAGGAGGTGCTTGAAGGTGGGAATTGGATGTGCAATGAATCTTTGTCCCACATGGTTTTCTCCATAGGTGCCCTGATGATCAGATCAGAGGATGCTGGCTTTGTGGTGATTACAGGTGTGATGAGCAGAAGATACCTCTGCATGGATTTCAGAGGCAACATTTTTGGATCAGTGAGTTTCTTTTTGTGTTGGTTGCCATTTGCAAAGAATTATCTAATTTTTTGACAGGACATAGACTTTTCTAGCTTAACAATTCCATTTGCAGTGTACCCTGGTGACCCGTTTCCCCTGAGTACTCCATGCAGTCTAAGTATTGAATGCTCAGGTTTAATAGCTGGGGTTTGAACTTAGGCAGCCAGGCTCTAGATCCCAGGCTCTCAGCTCCGAGTCTGCACTGCCCATTCATACCCATTTTTGGATCTAGCACAGGCCCTGGTATGCAGTCACAGGTCCTCAAGTCATGTCAATTCGCATTGTAAAGTACATTAGAAAGAGTGAAAAGCCATTGGTGTCCTCTTGATTCTGGGACTAGCTGTGACTTTAGGTAAATCTCCTCACTTCTCCAAACTTGAGCATTTTCACTTGGAAAAAGTGAAGTGGAATAGACCACATCACCTGTGGAGCTCCCTCCAGTTGAAGATTTTTAATTAATGACCCCTGCCCCAATTGTGATAGCTATTCACTTGGATTGGTGAGCAAAGGATTTCCCAAACTAAAGGCTGCTGGCCTCTTTCTGAGGATTTTGAGATACTAAAATAGTAGGACTGCTTATCTCAGGAGTCTCTTACTACCACGCATACCCACTAGAAACTCCGCAGGAACAGAGACTTTGTGTTTTGCTTTCTGCTGCATTCCAGCCCCTACAATAGTGTCTGGCTAGAGTAAGGTAAAAAAAAAAAAAAATCTGTTGAACAACTATTGAAATACAGATAACTAACTAAACATCTGTTGAACCCGTCTAGGCATGTAGATAGCCCTGGTCTGTAAACTACTTACTGTGTGGAGTTTGGGGATTATGAGAAATAACATGCAAAGGCCTTCGTGGGGGCACTCAGTAAAACCCAGTGCTAGTGGTAGGGGACTCAAACTCAGCTCCTCTGTCGGCAAAGTTCATGTCTCCAATCCCTATACCATATCATCTCTCTGACGTCAATGCCCTCATTCATGTCTGACCCTATAAACTCCATCCTGTCTCCTTTCTCCAGGAAGTAGACAAAGCCAAGACAACTTTAGGCAGCAGAGGCTTGGAAAAGGTAGAGGGCGGGAAGGACGAGGTGGTGACTACTCCAGGAAAACCACAGGCCAGGCCAGCCCGGGCCTCCAGGCAGTGAGCGCAGACCGAGCCGTCCTGCTTCAGCATAGTCAAAACCACCTTACCGGCTGGGCGCGGTGGCTCACGCCTGTAATCCCAGCACTTTGGGAGGCCGAGGCGGGTGGATCAAGAGGTCATGAGATCGAGACCATCCTGGTCAACATGGTGAAACTCCGTCTCTACTAAAAATACAAAAAATTAGCTGGGCGCGGTGGCGCGTGCCTGTAATCCCAGCTACTCAGGAGGCTGAGGCAGGAGAATTGCCTGAACCCAGGAGGCGGAGGTTGCGGTGAGCCGAGATCGCGCTATTGCACTCTAGCCTGGGTAACAAGAGCGAAACTCCGTCTCAAAAAAAACCACCTTACCCTAGCAGGGAACAATGGGGCGAAGGCCCAGCGCCCTAGGCACTGCAGGGCTTCAGGCTGGCGGGCATCAGCATGCGGCCCCAGAAGGAGCTAGGGATGGGTGGGGCCTCGGCTGGCCCGCCTTCACGAGGTTCACTCTTGCCCTTCCAGTACTATTTCAACCCGGAGAACTGCAGGTTCCGACCCCAGAGGCTGGAAAACGGCTACGACGTCTACCAGTCTCCTCAGCATCACTTCCTGGTCAGTCTGGGCCGGGCGAAGAGGGCCTTCGTGCCAGGCATGAACCCACCCCCGTACTCCCAGTTCCTGTCCCGGAGCAACGAGATCCCCCTCATTCACTTCAACACCCCCAAACCGCGGCGGCACACCCGGAGCGCAGAGGACAACTCGGAGCTAGATCCCCTGAACGTGCTGAAGCCCCGGGTCCGGATGACCCCAGCCCCGGCCTCCTGCTCGCAGGAGCTCCTGAGCGCCGAGGACAACAGCCCGGTGGGCAGCGACCCGTTAGGGATGGTCCGGGGCGGTCGGGTGAACAACCACGCTGAGGGAACAGGCCCAGAAGGCTGCAGCCCCTTCCCCAAGTTCATCTAGGGCCGCTGGAAGGGCACCCTCTTTAACCCATCCTTCAGCAAACGCAGCTCTTCCCAAGAACCAGCTCCCTTGACGTTTCGAGGCTGGGAAAGGTGTCGGGGGTAATGTATGGAATTCGCTGCTTCTCTGGGACCCCTTCCCCAGGAGGTCCTATGAGAATCGACCTTTGAGGCTCAAGTCATGGGGTTTCACCGCCTTCCTCACTCCACATAGAGCACCTTTCTGAATAGGAAACCCCAACAGGTAAACTAGAAATTTAGAAATTTCCCCTTCCTAAAGGTAGAGAGAAAGGGTCTCTCCCCAACATACTTCTCTTCCTTGGGCCTCTCTTCTTTATCATCTTTAAGTATTAAAAAAAAAAAAAGCAGTGAGTTACTGAGCTCACAACTTTGAAGGCGTAGGGAAGAGGAGATCCGGAGAGCCCAGAAGCTTCCCCACTGCCCTGTGTGTTTTTTATGTTATGTGCCCCGATCCCGCTGGCATTTGAGTGTGCAGACCTTGACATTGACAGCTGAATGGGGCAAGTTGATGAAGACACTACTTCCAAGCCTGCATTCCTCCTTGAACATCTCTGGAGAAGAGCTGTCCAAACACCAGTGGTAGGCTGGTGAAAACTTGACAACCAGACTTGATGCTTGCTGAACTGAGGCAGGAATCATAATAGAAAACTCAGCCTCCCTGCAGGGTGGGCACCCAGTGTGTCGCTGTCTCCCTCTCTGCAGCCACAGCCAGAGGGCCCAGAATGGCCCCACTCTGTTCCCAAGTGGCTCATGATACAGCCTCACCTCTTAGCCCCATCTCCGGTTTTTGAAAATTTGGTCTTAGAAATCGCTTTTGTATTGGCTCATGAAAATCTACCCTGCTAGATTCCATATTTTCAAAATGGAAATAAATCCCAACTCTCCTAAGAGGCATTTAATTAAGGCTCTACTTCCAGGTTGAGTAGTAATCCATTCTGAGCAAACAATAACAATGTGACTGAGAAGGGGGCCTTGAGACACTGGGACTGCTCTGGGTTAGGTTTTCTGTGGACTGAAAAATCGTCTCTTTTTCTCTAAGTGAAGTGGCATCAAGGACTCAAGGAGAAAGAAATCCAATAACCAGGGGGCATGTTACAGAAGTTACCAAAAGGCAACCACATGGTCGGGCTCATGGCTGTGGTCTCTAGGTCTCTGCAGCAGCAGTGGCTCTTGGGACAGTTAAAACACTCCTAGGCTGACACATCTGGATCTCAATCCCCTTGGAAATTCTTGGTGCCTTAAACGAAGAACAGCTTTCAGTCCCAGGAGCCCCAGTGCTATCTGGAGGAAAAAAGCTTCATAAAGCAAGCAGTACAGGAGCAGAGGAGCAGCAGGCAGTTGGGCCTGACGGTCAGCTCTCATCCCAGCCTTTCCCCATTACTGCGGTTCTTCCTGCAAGGGGCTCCATTTTCCTACCTCTCTTTCAATGACCACCTGAAGGACAGAATATTAACAAGCAAAGTCCATTCAGCAACAGCTTCTTCCCACTTTTTTTTTTCCTCACTGCCATCATGTACTAACCTTATGCTTTCATCTATTCTTTTATCAGAGAAACATTGGACGACTGTTTTTACCTGATGGTTTTAAGCTGAACTTGAAGGATTGGTTACTATCCTGAAACAGTAAAACTATGTATAATAGTATATAGCCATGCATGGCAAACAGTTTAATGTTTTTCTTTTCATTTCCTGTTGGAAATATTATCCTGTATAATTAGCTATTGGAGGCTCCCCAGTGAAAAATCTCAAAAGGATTTTGGTGGAAAGCTGGTTGTAATCTCACAAACTCAACACTACCATCAGAGTTTTTCTTCTTGGCAGAGCCAAAGTAGCTCCTACAATTTCTAATATCCCTCGTCATGTGGCAATATTTATTTATTTATTTGGAAGATTTTGCCTATCCTTCTATATTTATAGATATTTATAAAAATGTAACCCCTTTTTCCTTTCTTCTGTTTAAAAGAAAAATAAAATTTATCTCAGCTTCTGTTAGCTTACCCTTTTGTAGTACTATATAAAAGGAAGTTGGAATATAAGAATAAAAAGGATTATGGGAGGGGAACGTTGGGAAAATCCAGAAATGGCAAAATTGAAAACAGATTTTAGAATTTTAAATTTTTCAAAGATTTCTTCCATTCATTAGCAGACTCAACGATTTTAATTGATCTAGACGGAATTATTGATGTTTTATCAATATTGGATTTCTGATCATTCTAACCCTAAAGTGTTTTTTGTTTTTGTTTTTTGAGACAGAGTCTTGCTCTGTCACCCAGGCTAGTGTGCAGTGGCGTGATCTCAGCTCACTGAAACCTCTGCCTCTGAGGTTCAAGTGACTCTTCCTGCCTCAGCCTCCTGAGTAGCTGGGATTACGGGTGCCTGCCACCACACCGGCTAATTTTTGTACTTTTAGTAGAGACAGGGTTTCACCATCTTGGCCAGGCTGGTCTCGAACTCCTGACATCATGATCCACCCATCTTGGCCTCCCAAAGTGATGAGATTACAGGTGTAAGCCACCACGCCCACTCATGTTTTCTTTAAAGAGGGAATTTTTTATTTGAAAAATACACACCAACACAACCACATCAGTATCTCAGTAAACCACATGCTATGCACTTAACACAGTGTTACTGCCCTATGAGATTTGATAGCAGGACACCAAGATAATGGATGTACATTCTGAGGTTGGTGTTCACAGAATTCCTTCTTTCAGAGGGAACCATGAAATGGAAGATGTTACATATATACATGAGTATTCACTACAGGTCTTTGGCCAAAGACTGGGTAGCACATGCACAGGGTAAGATTCATTGAGTCCTATAAAGATCACCTGCTACAGCAGCAGGAGATGAATGGCGAGTGAGACCAGAAGCTATGCAATGCTGAAACATGTTAGAAATCCAGCCAACCCTGGGTGAAGAGACCTTACTGAGTGCATTAGCACTCAAAAGGCTGTTCTTATAAGACTAAGCCCAGAGGCAGGGGGTATATCCGAAAACTAAATTCAAAACTGAAATAGACTTGCTCTAAAGAGAATTATACCAATCCTGACAAAACTACAGGGATCTGCCGATAATTTAACTGACTGCCAGAATAGAACTTAACACCTTTTAAAGGAAGATGACATGATTCAGTCGTAATACATGGTATCCTATACAATCAGTAACAGTAAAATAAAATAATGAGACATGAGAATAAATAGGAAAAAACGTGTGCACAGTCAAGAGAAAATGCAGTCACTAGAAACTAGTAAGATGATCTAAAGATAAAGAAAGCTAATATAAATTATCTGAATAACAGAGAAGAAATAAGTTTTTAAAAAATGAGTAGAATCTCAATGATCTGTGAGACCTTATTAAGCTGTCTAACACAAGAGTAAGTTGAATCCCAGAAGAAAAGGAACATAAAGAATTGGAGAGTAAAAAATATTTGAAGACATAGTGGCTGAAAATTTCTCAAAATTGGTTAAAAATAAGTGTACTAACATAAGAAGCTCAGAAAACTCCAAGCAAGACAAATACAAAGATCATAGTTAGGTATACTGCAGTCAAACTGTTAAAAATCAAAAATAAAGAGAAAATCTGAAAGCTGCTGTAGAGAAATGACACTCTACATATAGAGGAACAGCTATAATAGTAGGGGATTTCTCATCATAACAATGGAAACCAGGAGACAATGGAATGACACACTGAAAAAGCTGAAAGAAAATAAAAAGCTACTTTCCTAGAATTACATGTACAGCAAAAATATCCTTCAAAATTAAGGTGGAATAAAAATGGAGAGATTATTGCCATGCTGAAAAGGAGTTACACCAGATGGACATTTAGAATTACAGGAAGAAAACCATCATTAAATGTGTGAATACATTTAAACTATATATATTGTATACCTTCTTCCCTGATTTCACTAACCAGACTGCCTAAGGCAAAAATTCTAACACCGTATGCAGGTTTTGTAACATATACAGATGTAATACATAGGCAAAACTCCCACATAAAATGGGAGGGGTAAATTAAACAGTATGGTTACAAGATTATAACATTGTATGTAAAAATCATACAATATTAACTCTAGACTGTGATCAATTAAGGATGCATATTGTAATCCCTAAGGAGACCACTAAAATAATCACAATAATAAGTCAGGAGTGGTGATATGCACCTGCAGGCCTAGCTACTCAGGAGGCTGAGGCTAAAGAATCACTTGAGCCTGGGAAGTGGAGGTTACAGTGAGCTATGATGGTGCCACTGCACATCAACTTAGGTGACAGAGTCAGACATTGTTTCTAAAAACAAAAAATTTAATAATAATAATAATTCAAAGAGGTGTAGGTAAAAAGCCAATAGAGATATTAAAATAGGATACTTAAAAAATTCAATTATTCCAAAAGAAAGAAAAAGAGGAGCAGTAGAACAAAAATCAAATGTGACAAACAGAAAAATGATAGACTAAACCAATTTATATCAATAATTACATTAAATATAAATGAGCCAAACACTATAACTAAAGGCAGGAATAACCAAATCGGATTAAAAATACACCCAACTATATGTTTTGTACAAAACATACACTTGAAGAAAAGCATGGAAAAATACACAGTAAAAACATTCAATACAAAAAATACGAACTTACTATATTAATTTCATAGAGAATAGGCTTCAAGTTAAGGAATACTGCCATCGATAGAGGAACAATTTGTAATGATAATAAAAGGGCTAATTCATCATGAAGACATAAAAATCATAACGGTTCATGTCCCTAAAAACAAAGCAATAAAATACATGAAGAAAACTAACAAAACTGAAAAAATAGACAAGTCCAAATCTTAGTTAGAAATGTAAACACCCCTCTCTCAATAACTGATTAAGCAAATTCACAAAAGATTAGTAAGGATATAGATATCTGAACATTATTAACTAACTTCATTTAGTTGACATGTTTAGACCACTAAATCCAACAAGTACAGAATACATTCTTTCTGAGTACAAATTAAACATCCATCAAAATAGATCATATGCTTGGCTAAGAAGTCTCAATTAACTAAAAATTTCAAAATCTTACAGAATATTCTCTCCTGTCATTTAATTGGAAATCACCAAGTTATTTTAAAAAGTCCCCAAATATTTTGAATCAAATAGCACATTTATAAATAAAACAGGAATCAAAGAGCAAATCAAAAATAAATGTAGAAAGTACATCTAATTAAATGACAATAAAAATATAACAGCAAAATTTGTGGTACACAGCTAAAGCAGTGCTTAGAAAAACTCTATATTTTAAAAGCTTGTATACAAAAAGAGGGAAGGTTAAAATCAATCTAAGATTATTCAATAAGACTCTAGGAGGACATAAAAGGCAAATTAGGTCCAAAATAAGTAGACAGAGGAAATAAGAACAGAAATCAATGAATTAGAAAAGAGACAACAGAAAGATTGGTTTCAAGAAAACAATTAATAGAACTGAAAAATTATTTTCCAAGAATACTAAGGAAAAGAGAAAATACAAAATACGAATATGAAAAATGACAGAGGGGGCCGGGTGCAGGGACTCACGCCTGTAAATCCCAGAACTTTGGGAGGCTGAGGCAGGTGGATCAGCCACGAATTCGAGATCAACCTGGTCTCCACTAAACCCTGTCTCCCCTAAAAATACAAAAATTAGCCGGGAGTGGTGGCAGGCACCTGTGGTCCCAGATGCTTGGGAGGCTGAGACAGGTGAATCACTTGAACCAGAAAGGCAGAGAGGTACAGTGCGCTGAGATCGTGCCACTGCACTCCAGCCTGGGCAACAGAGTGAGACTACATCTCAAAAATAAATAAATAAATAAATAATTTTTAAATTCAAACAGAAAAATAACAGAAGGGCTATCACGAAAGAAATTTAAAAGACAATAAGTGAACATTAAAAATAACTTTGTGCCAATAACTTTGACGACTTCAATGAAAGAGATAAATTACTTGAAAAACCTAAACTTATAAAACCTGGCACAAGATGACACAGAAAATCTGAATACCTTCTATTTTAGAAGTTAAATAATTATCAAAAAATTCCCATGAAGAAAACTCCAGATTCACATCGTTTCACTAGCAAATTCTACTAAACATTTCAACCATTCCTACCCAAACTCTTCCAGAGCAGTATCCCCTGTTAACTTGTTTTACAATGACAAAATAACTTTGACTTCAAAATGTGGCAAAGAAAAAAAATACCCAACCAACTACAAATACACAATCTTTGTGAACATAGATACAAAAATCTTTGACAAAATATAGCAAACCAAATCTGACAATATATAAAATGTTTAATAATACAAGTTGAGTTTATTCCAGGTAGTATGAAAGACTGATTTTACATTTTTAAATGAATGTAATCCAAGATATTAACAAAATAAAGAAGAAAAATAGTATCAGTTCAATACACACAGGAAAAATTAGACAACGTTTAATATCCATTTACGACAAAAACGCTCAGCAAACTAGGAATGTAAGAGAACTTCCTCCACCTGATAAAATGCATCTATGAAAAACCTACAGCTACCATCACATCTTAAGACAGCTTCACAACCTGATCTGAAACTAAGAATAAGCAAAAATGCATTCTTTCATTATGGATTGAGTATCCCTTTTCTGAAATGCTTGGGACCAAAAGTGTTTTGAATTTTTTAATGAGATATTCTTGGGGATACAATCCAAGTCTAAACATGAAATTATATAGCCTGAAAGTAATTTTGTATAATATTCTGAATAATTTTGTTCATGAAACAAAGTTTGTATACATTAAGCCATCAGAAAGCAAAGGTATCACTATCTCATGTCAGTATTCAAAAAGTTTTGAATTTTGGAGCATTTTGGATTTCAAACTTTTGATTTAGGGATGCTCAACCTGTACTTTTATTTAATTCTGCTGGAGGTCTTAGGAAGTATAATAAGGCAAGAAACAAATGACATACAAATATAAAAATGTGTCTACTTTGAGATGATATGATTGTCTATGTAGAAAGCCCTAGGGAATCCACAAAGCAATTACTAGAACTAAAGCTAAAAATAGTATGTAAATTTAGCTACACACACACACACAATTATATACCAGCAGCAAACACTGGAAAGTAAAATTTTAAATTAAAATGTAAAAATTCAATTTATAACAGTCATAAACATAAAATAAGAACAAACAAAAACATAAAATAATTTGGGACAAATTTAATATAATCCATAAATATTACAAAACACCGATGAGAAAAACAAGTATATGGAGAGATATACTATACTGATTTGGAGGACTCAATATTGTTAAAATGTCAATTATTCCACAAGTACAGTCTCAGCAGGCTTTTTAAAATAGAAATAGACAAGCCAACTTAAAAATGTTTATGGAACAAGGTGATCTAGCTATACTACATGTGTATAAAACAGCCTCACTGGGGTGGCAGAGAAGGTGCTGACTGACCTACGAAAATGTGGAAATGAGTGAAGTCTGCGAGACTAAAGGCAAAGGGAACTGCACATAAGCAGTACACTGATGAATACAGATGGTCACATATAGAAATATTTATAGCTATGTATACATACATGGATTAGTATACACACATATATTTCCTTGTCCTGTCAGCTGAGAGGACCTAAAGAAACAGTACCTCAATAGTGACGAGCATATCTAGCTCCCAGATCTTGGTTTTTGATGCCATTCTCTAATAAAAGGAACCACAATGCCTTGAAGAAATGGCTGGTTCTAGGAACGGGACATGAAATATGCAAGAGGAGCCTGGAGTGTCTAGTACTGAGAGAAAGTGCAACTGTGTTTAAACAACAGTAACAACAATAAAAACAGCCAAGCTGATGGGGCTATTTCAAAGGAACACAAGAGGCAACTGAAAGAGCTCCCAATGGCTAAAGCTGGAGCAATTTGAGAAACAACAACATAAAAAGTAGCATGGGATTATAACCCAAAATACGAAATAACTATTCACAAGTCCAAAATGATATAAATAAATGATTGAGTAAATAAATAAATAAATAAGGTAGTAAGAAAAAAAAACTTCAATGAAGAATTCCAAATAACTTGTAGATACTCCATCCTCAAAAAGAAGGATCATAAATCCCTACTCCCTGTGTGCACAGTGACTTCCTGACTTTCTTCCAGAAGTATGGTATGAAAAGACAGAAGAAAAAGAATAGCTTTACAATGGAGAAACCTGACAAACTCTACTTTAGCCAAGTGGTCAGAGTCAACATCAACAATCAACTGAAACAAGTCATATTTATAGCATCTGCCCTTGATACAATGTAATGAAAATGTAGCTTTACTTTGCAATAACCTCAGTCTTGGCCAGGAGGCACAATGGCCAAGGCGCAATGGCTCAGGCCAGGTGCAGTGGATCATACCTGTAATTCCAGCACTTTGGGAGGCCGAGGCAGGTGGATCACGAGATCAGGAGTTCAAGACCAGCCTGACCAATGTGGTGAAACTCTATCTCTACTAAGAATACAAAAATCAGCTGGTCATGGTGGCACATGCCTGTAAATCCAGCTACTCAGGAGGCTGAGGCAGGAGAATCGCTTGAACCTCGGAGGTGGAGATTGCAGTGAGCCAAAATTGTGCCACTGCCCTCCAGCCTGGGCGACAGAGCGAGACTGTCTCAAAAAACAAAACAACAACAACAACAAAAAATCCCAGTCTAATCATGAGAAAAATAGCAGACAAATTCCAACAGAGAGGCATCCTACAAAATACCTGACCAGCACTTCCCAAACTGCCATGGTCATTAAACAACAAAGCAAGTCTGAGAAACTGCTACAGCCAAGAGGAGTCTAAGCACAGAAAGACAAACACTGCATAATCTTGCTCATATGTGGGAGCTAACAAAGTTGATCCAATAGAAGGAAAGAGTAAAATAGTGGTTACCATGGACTGGAAAGAGGAGGAAAAGGGAGATGTGGAGAGGCTGATGGGCCCAAAATCATAGTTAGATAGAAGGAATAAGTTCTAGTGTTTTGTCTTTGTTTTTTGAGACAGTCTCACTCTGTCGCCCAGGCTGGAGTGCAGTGGTGTGATCTCAGCTCACTGCAACCTCTGCCCCCCTGGGTTCAAGCGAGTCTCCTCTTTCAGCCTCCTGAGTAGCTGAGACTACAGGCGCACACCACCACGCCCAGCTAATTTTTTGTATTTTTAGTAGAGTCAGAGTTTCACCATGTTGGTCAGGCTGGTCTCAAAGTCCTGACCTTGTGGTCCACCCACCTTGGCCTCCCAAAGTGCCGGGATTATAGGTGTGAGCCACCACGCCCAGCCAAGTTCTAGTGTTCTATCACACCGTATGGTGACTATGGTTAGCAATAATTAATTGTACATTTTCAAATAGCTAGAAAAGAGAATTTTGAATATTCCCAACACAAAGAAATGAGCAACGTTTGAGGTGATTTATATGCCAATTACCCTAATTTCATCATTATATATTGTATATAGTTAATAAAATATCACTCTATACCCCACAAATATGTAAATTATGTGTCCATTTTTTTTTTTTTTTTTGCACTCTGTCGCCAGGCTGGAGTGCAGCAGCACAATCTTGGCTCACTGCAATCTCTGTCTCCTGGGTTCAAGTGATTCTCCTGCCTCAGCCTACCAGGTAGCTGGGACTACAGGCATGTGCCACCACACCCTGGTAATTTTTGTATTTTTAGTAGAGACGGGGTTTTACCATGTTGGCCAGGATGGTCTTGATCTCTTGACCTCGTGATCCACCCACCTTGGTCTCCCAAAGTGCTGGGATTACAGGTGTGAGCCATGGTGCCCGGCCAATTATGTGTCAATTTTTTTAAAAAGCAAGGGTAGTTGCACAATATGAATGTACTTAATGCCATGGAACTCTCTACTAAAAACAGTTGATTTGGTAAATTTTGTTATGTATATTTTCCACATTGAAAAAGCAAGGGTAATGAAATGTTTATGTACACACACACACACACACACACACACACACACACACACACACACAAAGTAGCCTAAGAAGACATGACAGCTAAATGTAATGTGGTATCCTGGATGGGATTCTGGAATAGAAACATGCCACTAGGTAAAAACTAAGGAAATCTAAATAAACTATGGACTTTGGTTAATAATGTAACAATATCAGTTCGTTAACATGTTAATAACAGAGGACACTGGATGCAGGTGTATGGGAATTCTGCATATTGTCTCAATTTTTCTATAAATAGAAAAAAAAACTGTTCTAAAAAAGTCTATTTTTAAAAACTTATGTGGAAATACAAAGGACCTACAATGGGCCAAAACAACAATGATCCTGAAAAAGAACAAGCACACAGGTGACTTATACACTTAATTTCAAGACTTCTATAAATGTAGAATAATCAGGACACTGTGTTATTTGCATACAGATAGACAAAAAGACAAATGGAATAAAATAAGGAGCCAAGCAATGCACTAACACTTACATAATAAATTGAATTATGACAAAATAACCAAATAAATTCAGGGGGAAAGTCTTTTCAACAAATCCTGATAGAACAATTTGATATCCAGGTAAATAACCATAAGCCTCAACCTGCTACCTCATTCCACACACAAAAATTCCAGCTGGATCAAGACCTAAATATAACTTATAAATTACAAATCTTCTAGAAGAAAACAGAAAGTCTCCATGACCAGGGGATAGACAACAATGTCTTAGACAAAGAAAACAATAATCATAAAACAAATGCCATGGCAAATTCGTCTTATGAAAATCAACAACTTGAAAAACTGATAATGGTAGAATAAAATTATATTTTACCATATATAAACTGGAATAAAATTACATATAATACATGCAAATACACACACACACACACACACACACACAGAGCTGACAAAGAACTTGTATACCCAAAACATAAAGAACTCCTAGAACTCAAAAATAAAAAGATGACACAATTTTTTTTTATGGATAAGATTTTAATACACATTTCACAAAGAAAGCTGAATGATCAGTAAGTACTGTACATTAAAAAGTGTTCCATATCATCTGTTAAAAGTTAAAATTGCAATGATATACTACAATACAACAGTCAGAATGGCTAAAATTTAAAAAACTGATAATATCAAATGTTGACAAGGATGTGAAGCACCTAGAACTCATTATTGATAAGCATGAAATGGTATAATCACCATGGAAAAACATCTGGAAAGTTTCTTATAAAACTAAATAGACACTGACACATACCCTATAACTTAGCAATTCCACTGCTAGATTATTTACCCCAGTGAAATGAAAACATGTCCACAAAAAGACTTGTAAAAATATTTATAGCAGCTTTATTCATAATAGCCCCAAACTAGAAATGGTCCTTGTATTCATCAATAGAAGAATAAGCAAACTGTAATATATTTATACATTGCAATTCAATGCAGTAATGTTTTAAAAAGGCACAATTAGCAATGAGCACCCCAGCACCCAGATCTTGGTTTCTAAATACCACGTATACCAGGGGTCTTTCATTTCCAAATAACCAGGGCTCTTTGGGAAAAAGCCAACTGGGGCTAGGGTTGGGAAGGAGTAAGTCTGGAGCATATTGTTAATACCAGAAAGAAAGTACTACTTAAAGAATGATGAGATTGTGTCAACAGAACATAAGAGCCAGCCTGAAAGGGTTCCCACAGGACAAATTTGGGACTGTGTAAGCATAAAATAATAAGAGTACTGTATTATAAACCCCTGAATAAGAATTTCTGAGTTCATACTGACATAAATAAGTAGGGAGGAAGGGAGAGCTCTCTTAGTACAGAATGACAACTAATCAATATAGAAGCAAAAGTAGAGTCATGGTGTGAGTTGGTTAAAAAAAAAGGAGTCAGAAAATAAACAATGAGGGCTAAAAGAGTAGTTGCAAGTTGAATGAGGAATCAGACATACAGTAACTTTACAGTGAACAGCTTGGTGATACAGCATCCAGTGCCTCCTGACATGGTCCAAGGACACATCCTTTCTGGGGTGCTTCTGACAAAAGTATACAATTCAAATCTAATAATGACAATATGTCAGGAAAAAATACAAGAACTCATCTATTTTTTAAAAAGTAACAAGATCAAGAAAGACAAAGTTCATCTGGTTACATACGGTGGGAGAAAAAAGAAAGGCAAAGGAAGGTGAAGGATTATATGGAAGGACATGAAGAAACATGGCAACTAAATGCAACACACAGTCCTGGATTGATTGGATTCTTGACTTAGGAAAAAAAAAAGCCACAGGTATATCAACAAAATAATTGACAGAATTTAAATATGGTCTACGGATTAGCTAATAGGTGATATCAATGTCAAATTTCCTGACTCTGATATTTAGTTTGGGTTATATATAAGAACATCCTTGATCTTAGGAAACACACATTGAAATTTTGTAGGGGAAGAGTAGGAGGACTCAAAGTTACTCTCCAATGTTTCAGGAGAAAGCAGAGGGAGAGAAAAAAATGGCAAAGCGGGACAACATGTAAGCAAGTGGTGAATGAGTGTGAAGAGTACACAGCCGTTCCTTCTACTATTCTTGCAATTTTTCTGTAGGTTTGATAAATCCAAAATAAATTACCAAAACACATGCACATGCACATTACTGTAATTTATTCTCTAATATGAGGATACAGTAGCTCAGTGATTTTAAGACACTTGCTTAGCCACAAAATTACTAAGAACCAAGCCTTGAACTTGAATCTAGACCTTCTGACTATAGATCTTTCCAGTGTCCCTGCCCTGCCATTAATCAATAAACAAATCACCCCCTTAAGTCATATTGCTGAACGATGAACCAGGTGATTGAGAACTGGGTGAGGGTGGGAGGGGAGAATCCTAAGTTTTTAAAGCACTGGTAGTTACCTGTCATGATGACCTACTTGGCCATCTTGCTTGGAGACAAAAGAACTGACATATACTTCAATCTGAAAGTTGTAATTCCAAATTGATGGGGCCCAAAGAAAGAGGAGTAAAAGGCAGCATTTCCGTAAAACAAGGAAGTGTTCTAGGAGCCCTATTCAATTTCCAGTCTGGTGTGTGCTGCGTCTGATAGCAGGTACTCAGCCCAGCACCACTGCTCTACTAAATACGTCTTCCTTTGCACCTCCTATGTCTGTGCTTAACAGCACTGATAATATGCCCAGGTGTATTCACCTAGGATGATCTATTTCAACTAAGTTGTGACTGACCTTAATATAGTGGAGACATATAATAGAACCATTTAACTTACACAAATTCAACTACTTGTAAATGTAAATAAATATACAAGTATATATAAGCATATTTACTTAAGTGATATGGCCAAATATTGCACTTCCTGCATAAGCCTAAGCCGTGGAATGAGTGTGAGATGCACTGTTCTCTCAGGATATCTTACTTTATGTGCTTCCCCTAATATGAGCATGTCTTTGCTGATGATGACATAGCATTTAGAGAAATTAGTCAGAATAATGATGCTAGCTAAAACAGGTTTTTAGTTAAAAAGCAATAAATGAGAAGCCAGGTGCAGTGGCTCACGCCTGTAATCCCAGCGCTTTGGGAGGTCGAGGCAGGTGGATCACAAGGTAAGGAGTTCAAGACCAGCCTGATCAATGTGATGCAACCCCGTCTCTACTAAAAATACAAAAAATTGGGGCCGGGCACGGTGGCTCATGCCTGTAACCCCAGCACTTTGGGAGGCCGAGGCAGGTGGATCACAATGTCAAGAGATCGAGACCATCCTCGTCAACATGGTGAAACCCCGTCTCTACTAAAAAATACAAAAATTAGCTGGGCATGGTGGTGCACACCTGTAGTCCCAGCTACTCAGAAGGCTGAGGCAGAATTGCTTGAACCAGGGAGGCAGAGGTTGCAATAAGCCAAGCTTGCATCACTGTACTCCAGCCTGGCACCTGGTGACAGAGTGAGACTTGGTCTCAAAAAAAAAAAATTAGCCGGGCATGGTGGCACACACCTGTAATCCCAGCTACTCAGGAGGCTGAGGCAGGACAATTGCTTGACCCTGGGAGACAGAGGTTGCAGTGAGCTGAGACTGTGCCACTGCATGCCAGCCTGGGCAACAGAGCTAGACTCCATCTCAAAAAACAAAACAAAAACAAAAAGCAATAAATGAGAATCCTCATCCAAAAATGGAGATGAATAGCAGGTGGGTGAGGAGTAAAGAGGATAGGAAATTAAGAGGCAGATGAATGGGAGCCATGGTTTCAACTCCGGGTGCTAGGGAGCCTAAGCAACAAGCTGTGCTTGAAGCTGTGAGCCTGCAGTGAAGCTTCCCTCTGCTAGGCCTTGGACTAAACCTAACAGAAACAGGCAAGGCAAGGAGGGAAAAGTGAGTGGGTGGAACGTAGAGGATTTTTAGGGCAGTGAAAATACTCGCATGATACTCTAATGGTAGAATACATGTCTCCAAACATTTGTCCAAACCCACAGATCATGCAATACCAAGACTAAACCCAAAAGTAAACTACAGATTTCAGGAGATGGTGATGCGTCAATGTGGGCTCATAAATGGTAACAGATGCACTAGTCTGGTGGGGGATGTTGATATTGGGAGAAGATATGCATGTGTGGGCAGGGGGATAGATGGGAAATCTCTGTACCTTCCTCTCACTTTTGCTGGGAAACTCAAGTTTCTCTTAAAAAAAAAAAAGTCTCTTAAGAAATTTGTTTGGTAAAAAAACAACAAAAACTAGGGAAAATATTACAAATAAAACTTCATCGGATAAAAGACCCAGACAAAATGAGAGATCTATGACATTCACAGATGGGAGGATGACAAATCCTAAGCTAACCTAAAAATTGAATGTCCAGGCTCTTAGCCATTGGAGGCACTCTGGCCTCATCCCTGCCAACATCCCTGGCCTTGCTTCTTCAAATGACCCAACAGCCAGGGCACCATCTTCCCTGCCTCCAGCCTTGTGCTCCTATAGCATCCCCTACAGCCTGCTGTCCACATTGCAAGCAGGGTGGTCCTACTGAAACACATCTGATCACATCACTTTGCCCAAACTGGCCTGTCCTCCCATCACTCTCCCATCCCCCTTGCTCAAAGGAGTCAAGCCTGATCCTTCCTCAGGGCCTCTGCACTCTACTCCTTCCATGCTGCTCCTCTCCTCAGAGTGGCAGATCTTACTTCCTTCAGTACTGACATCATCTAGAGTCCTCCTTGCCCATTCTGGATAAAGCAGCATTTCTCCTGCCAGCCTCCATCCCCCTTACTCTGCCTATTTTGCTCAACAGCACGGACCACAGTATGAGCCAACACAGTCTTCTCTGACAGAACAAAAGTTCTACAAGGACGAAGACTTTGTGTTTTGGTTCACTGCTATATATTCATAGCTTTATTATAGTTCTAATAGTTCTTAAAATAGCCTGGCATGTGTGTGCCACGCTCAAAAAATACGTATTGAATAACTGCATAAATGATGGACTGAATGTGTATTGAATATGTATTGAACAACTAAATAAATGCATGTGATTCCAATAAAATTTGTAAGAGAATTTTTCTGGAAATTGACCAATTGATTCCGAAATTTATATGGAAGAATAAAAGTGTACAATAGTTAAGACAACTTTAAAAATGAACAAGGCGAACTATCCACCCTTCAAGATACTCAGCTGCAAAGCCACAGTAACTAAGTATGACACTGATATGGAAATACATAGATAAATCAGAACAGAGTCCACAGACTCCAGTAAATGAGGGTGTGTGAGGCCTGAGAGCACACATCACAAGCCAATTGGGAAAGAAGTCTTTATCATGCTGTTGGGATAACTGTTTCAACCACGTGAAAAAAAAAAAAAAAGAAAAAAAAACCATAAAATTAAATTCTTACCTTATACTATAAAAAACAAATTTCAGATAATTTCAAGATTCGACATTCAGAAGTTCTCAAAAACTATAAAGAGAGATTGCTGTATGACCTCACGGTAGAGAAGTCTTCTTAAAGATACACACCAAAAAAAATCCATGAAGGATAAGGTATATTAGTTCATCTTAAAAATTAAGAACACATTAAATAATGCATCGTAGGCCAGGCAAAGTGGCTCATGCCCACAGTCCCATCACTTTGGAAGGTCGAGGCAGGTGGATTACCTGAGGTCAGGAGTTCAAGACCAGCCTGGCTAACATGGAGAAACCCCGTCTCTACTAAAACTACAAAAAAAAAAAAAAAAAAAAAAAGCCAGGCGTAATGGCGCATGCCTGTAGTCCCAGCTACTCAGGAGGCTGAGGCACAAGAATTGCTTGAACCCGGGAGGCAGAGGATGCAGTAAGCCAAGATCATGCCATTGCACTCCAGCCTGGGAAGCAGAGAGAGACTCTGTCTCAAAAAAAGAAGAAAAGAAAAGAAAAAAACTGAATATACCTAAATGCCCACTAATAGAATAAACAAAAATGTGCTATATTTAATAGAATACAGAGGTTATAATTAACTAGATCTATATATATCAACATAGAGAGTGCTTCCAAGACATAAGTAAAAATAAAGAACACAGATGGCTGGATATTTATTTTTAAAGCACCAAAACAATACCATCTCCTTCCAGACACTAGGTGAAAATGTAAGGAACAGATGAACATGTACACAGACTCACTGCAGTGGCTGCCTCTGGAGGGAACAAGACTGTGACAACTGGTTAAAGGGAACTCTACTTACATCTTTATGTTTTGTTTCTTTAAAAAAAAAAAATGGGGCCCGGTGTGGTGGTTCACGCCTATAATCCCAGCACTTTGGGAGGCTGAGGCGGGTGGATCACCTGAGGTTGGGAGTTTGAGACCAGCCTGACCAACATGGAGAAACCCCATCTCTACTAAAAATACAAAAAAATAGCCAGGCGTGGTGGTACATGCCTATAATCCCAGTGACCCGGGAGCTGAGGCAGGACAATCGCTTGAACCTAGGAGGCAGAGGTTGTGGTAAGCCGAGGTCGTGCCATTACACTCCAACCTGGGCAACAAGAGCAAAAACTCGAGTCTCAAAAAAAAAAAAGAAAGAAAGAAAGAAAGATTACTTCAGTATGGTGGAAATGGAGACAGTTATTGTCTGTCCTTTTTGCTTATTTTTCAAATTTTTGTGTATACTTCCTCTGATGCTCAAATACGTGCCCTGTTTCAATACTAGTAGAAAACCAGTAGTGCGACACACACTGAGAACAGTATATTACTAAATTTTACATACGATGTAAATGTCAAAGTAAATTTTGACTATTTGTGATTATAGCCTTAACTGACAACTTTAGTATTAATCCTCTTTAAAGTTGAGACTCACAGCATTTAGCAACATGGTGACTTAAAAGCGAACTACATGTAAAACAGTTTCTTCATTTAGATAAAGATTTCTGAAAGACCAATCTTATGTATAAAGTTAAGTTAATCAAAATCCCTTTTCTCCAGTGCCATCTGGTGGAAAGAAGACGCAACCTCACCTGTACCTTCTGAGCACCATTCTATTTTTTTTTTTTCCTCCCCGAGATTCGGTCTTGCTCTGTCACCCAGGTTGGAGTGCAATGGCTCCATCTCAGCTTACTGCAACCTCCATCTCCAGGCCTCAAGTGATTCTCCTGCCTCAGCCTCCAGAGTAATTGGGATTGCAGGCCCCCACCACCACGCACAGCTAATTTTTCTATTTTTAGTAGAGACAAGGTTTCACTATGTTGGCCAGGCTGGTCTTGAACTGCCGACTTTGTGATCTGCCTGCAAGTGCTGGGATTACAGGCATGAGTCACTGCGCCTGGCCCAGAGTACCATTCTTTACAAAAAATCTCCCTTTTATTCTGAGATTGCTGTGTAGTGTACTGTTAACTGTTTACTTTCTTTAGAGCCTTCCTCAAACTGGAAATTCTTCAGCCTACAGGTTAGATAAGAAGCAAGTGGATATTCTTTATTTTTTGGCTTTCCTGGTTTCCACTGACTTGACTTTTGCAAGGTATTGTTTAGAAAAGGCTGTTCTTTTACCTTCTGCTCCAAGATTCCTTCTTTACTGTATTTAAATCAAATGATGGTTTTTAACTTCTTCCCCCAGACCATTCTGCAATCATAATCTGCATTCATCTACATTTCAAGCCCTCTAGAATAAAAAATTCCAATAGTTGATTTACATGTAAAACATGTTAGTGTTATTTTGCTTTACATAAACCTACGATAAGGAATTTTTATTTAAAGGATTTTAAAAATATAGTAATCAATATAAATATGTATTGGGAATTATAAACAGTCCTTTCTTCCAAGCACTAGATGAGATACTAAAAAACATATAGTATCTTACTCGTAGCCATTAAAATAGGCTAAAATAAAAAGGAACCGTTGTAACAAGGTTACTAATCCCCTAACTTTTAATACTGAGTTCCTTCATCATCCATGTGCAATCCAGAGTTGACACTTAGCAGGGTGGTAAAATTACTTTGGAAAATGCCAACTGTACTTAAACAAGATAAGTTAATTCTATCTGGTTGTCCATTAAAGTTTTATGTGGCTATGATTCCACTTGAGCTTTATAATTTGCTTTTAACTGTTTCCAAATCAGCACTAGCAGAGGAGAGAAGTAAATAAAGCCAATGGCACTCCCTTCAGAGGCTCAAAATGGTTAGATTTTGATGCAGATTTAATCTTAGCGAGTTTCCGTCAGTCCATTTAGATGATCCTGTAGGTTCACACAAATACACTGAACCGTTGGTTTAACTTCTCTTCCTTCCTCAAAGTTTATGATAAAAACACTCATCCCTGTATTGGGACTGACTGTCACAAGTTCGGATCTGCTCAGAATGGCTGGTAAGAAACATTTAAGGTGAGTCAGAAAATAATCAAACAGGCTTTTCATGAAACCACCGTGACTCACAACTAAGACACTGGCTGCTAATCCTGGAACACCACTGTCTGAATTAACTTCAGAGCTGCGATTTTTTCCTAAAGGAAATATCTCTGCCAAAGACGTTTCCAGACAGTTGCTTGGAGATCCTTGGGAAAACCGTTCTTTTTCATCTGCTTCTTTCAGGATTAGTTGACAAAGAAATTCAAAAAAATCTTTTCCACGCATTTTCACCTACAAGAAAAGAAATAAAAGGTAAAATAAAGTGACATAATAACTTCCTTAAAACGTTAACATAGAACATAACTGACTGGATTTTTTTCTAATACTGAACGCCAAGTACTACACAAGCAGAAGAATCTCAGTCTACATTTCTATTCATTCAATCAGTAGTTTCACTGACAAATGTAAGTATCTACCACATTTCTGGAAATATGAAAGCACGATGGAGACCAAGATGAAGAAGATACAATTCCCAATTCTTGAGTTCAAAGCACTCGCGGTCTAGTTAGGGAAATCTACACGTCAACAAAACTCATAAAATAGTGCTAACCAGGAAACTGTCTCTGGCATTTCAGTGCCATTGGAGCCAACAGCAGCAACAAATCCTTCCCTTACTAAAGTAATGTCAAGTATTTTCAAGAAAATTAGAAAGATAAAGATTAAGGAGGTGGGGATGGGTTAGGGGAAATCACCAAATTCGAAGCAGAACACTCCAAAGAAATGCAAGCACAGGGATGCCATCATGAACAGAGCTGAGGAGGCAGCAGAGGCTTGAAGACTTCGTGTTTTGAATTATTTCACCTCAAGTAACTTGCCAATCACCCTCTTTGAATTCCACTCCCACCACTAAGCTACCGCTTCACAGTCAAAGGTCTTTTTTAGAAGTACCATCTAATAACACCTTTCCCTAAATCCATTATCAGTCCGTAATGACAAAGGTAGCTGAACAGTAAATAAGATTTTAAATAGAATAGAATAATTTACTAAGTAAATAATGTAACATGAAAAAGAGAATGAACCAAGCGACTTTCAAACTGCTTAGCTAAAATTCCAAAACACCTAATTTATGAGTCCGATTTCAACCATTCTGACATGGGCAGTGCCTCATACCTGGTCCAGTGTCTCTCCTCCGGGCGGTGTAAAAACAGGGCACTCTTCCCCGGCTGCTTTGGCCATGGCCCTCAGCTCACTCAGGGCTTTGCCTTCTGCAACCCCATATTTCTGAAATAGTCCAATAGACAACAGTTTCTCAAATGAAATTACAATGTAACAATTAAGCTTACCTTTATGGCAAATTTAGAACATTCATCCCAGGAATAAGCAAATCTCCTCCACTTCATTTATTCTATCTCTGAACTAATAAAAAGAATGTACTCAGTAGAGGGCCATGAACCTTAGAAAATATAACTGAAATCTTGAGTTGTACACCATGTCCAAGTGGGTTATTTTAGAATAACTTGCTAAGCTATCTGAGGTAGATGGTGGGGATTTACTGAACAAATAAATACAGAGAATTGCACAGATTGTAGGACTAGAGATTAACATATGCAAGGCACCAACTCAGCCACCTCCCATCCACACATTTGATCCCAATGACAGCACTATGAAATAGGTAAATAAATATATTTCCATAGTTATAAGGAAGTTTCAGAGACATGAGAGATCTATTTCATTAGGAATCAGTAATGTGAGAATTAACATGGCACCATTATTTATTTTTTTTTTATTTATTTCGAGATGGAGTCTCTGGCTCTGTCACCCAGGCTGGAGTGCAGGTGTGTGATCTCGTTTCACTGCAACCTCCGTCTCTCAGGTTCAAGTGATTCTCCTGCCTCAGCTTCCCGAGTAGCTGGGACTACACGGCATGAGCCACTACGCCCAGCACATTTTTGTATTTGTAGTAGAGACGGGTTTCACCAGGTTGGCCAGGCTGGTCTCAAACTCCTGATCTCAAGTGATCTGCCCACCTTGGCCTCCCAAAGTGCTGGGATTACAAGTGTGAGCCACCATGCCCAGCCACATGGCACCATTCTTAAGCTATGAAGTTGGAAAATCACAGAGACTAATAATACCAATTGTTGATGTGAAAAAACAAAACTTTCTCCTAGGTCATTCGAGGGACTATAAATTGGCACAGGTTTTCTGGAAGTCAACTTAGCAATATGTATATAAAAGCCTTAAAAAAAAGTACACACTCACCAATGTCCATTTCTAGAAATATGTAGGTCTGCAATGAATTAACTACAAGGATGTTTGTTTTAACATTATTGACACCAGTGGGAATCTAGTGAAAACCTAGCTGTCCATCAGCAGTAGCTAGGTTACATAAATTATGCAATATCCATATTTTTCACCTTTACTTTAAACTCTTCTATACTGTGTTAAGTTCTTATGAGCATACCTTCTTTCATACCTTAAGATGCTTATCTCATTTGATTTTAATAATAAGATGCTATATATCAGGCTATGTAACAGTGACTGTCATATGGCAGATTCTTAACATGTTCGCTGACTCAAAATCCCTAGCAGAAATGCATTTAATTTTTAGCCAAGTGACAAACTGAGGTGGCTTACTGATAATTTACAGTGAAGAACAGTATGTAAATAAGTAACTTACCCTTTCCCGAAGTCTTGAATCATACTTTACTGTCATATCTTTGCAAAATTTGCTTTTCTCCAAAATTCCATGCATAGTCTGAAAATCGAGACAATTGTTTCGATTAAAAACAATATAATTGTTTATAATTATAATTTAATAATTTAATTTAATAATTTCAATAATTTAATAATTGTTTATTAAAAAATAAAAATAATCACCATTCTGGCAGAAACACTGAAATAATCTATGTAATCTTACCGAATAAAAAAGAACTAGAAACAATTTTCCTTTGCAAAAGTTGCCTCCCTCCAGACTGCACATCCATGTCTCTTCATTCCTGATTTCGATATTCTCTTCTAACCTATCTTCTAGTTCAGAAGTCAGCACAATCCAGACCATCATCTGCTTTTGTAAATAAAGTGTTTTACTGGAACACGGCCACAGCATTCATTTATGCACGGTCGATGGCTCCTTTCTTGCTGTAACAGCAGACTTGACCAGGTGTAGTACCAGAGACCAGAGATTGTACAGCCTATAAACCCTAAAAAAATTACGATCTGGCCCTTTGCAGAAAAGGTTTACTAATCCCTCTTCTAGTTCCTTAATTCTCTATTCAAATGTGTCTAAACTGTTGTTAAACCCATCCATTGAGCCTTAATTCCAACTGTATTTTCAGTTGTAGAATTTGCACTTGGCTCTTTTTTACAGTTTATTTTTTATAGTTCTCTGCTGAAATTCTACGTTTTTTACCTGTACAAAACTATAGCTATTTTAAAGCTCATGTCTGATAACTCCCATCAGGTAACTCACGTGGCTGTTTCTGTTGTCTTTAGCTCATTTTTATTCACATTTCCTTCTCTCATTGCATGTCTAGCGATTTTTGATTGACAAGTGACCCTGTATTTGCAAAACTGTAGAAATAATTTAGGTCTATGATCTGCCTTTTTAAAAAATACATTTCCTAGTCGGGTGAGGTGGCTCACGCCTGTAATCCCAGCACTTTGGGAGGCTGAGGCAGGTGGATCACGAGGTCAGGAGTTCAAGACCAGTCCGGCCAACATAGTGAAACCCTGTCTCTACAAAATAAATAAATAAATAAATAATAAAATTTAATTAAAAAAATACCTTTCCTGACAAATTAGACATCGTCATATTGTTTTATATGTATTGTCAATATCTCCTTTACCAATTTCTTTGTTCACCATTCTTTTCTGAAACTTAGATCTCCCTTCTGGAATTACTTTCCTTCTTTTTCATTTTTCCTTTGAAAGTTACTTCAGAGCTGCTTTGTCTGAAATGTCATTTCACCTACACAGCAGAAAAAGTCTTGCTGGGTATAAAACTCTAGGTTAATCCTTATTATTTCTCAGCACAATAAAGAAATCATCAATATGAACAAACTTGCTGAAAGCCTAACTAATGGTCTTTAGTGGATGGTTTTTTTCCTCCTTATTCTGTGACATCTTGCAATTTTGCTATAATGAATGTAGATATGGGTTTCATTTTTATTTATCCTGGCTGGGATTTGCTACACTTCTTGGATCTTTCTTTATTTTTACCCCCCTGCCCCTCCCCGTATCTGTCTTTCAACAATTCTGTAAAATTGTCAATATTCCGTAACCTCTGAATATCGCCTCTTCCTCCCCATTCCCCATTCTCTCTGTCATCTCCTTCTGAAAGCTGTTAGAACTTCCTCATCATGCTCTTCATGTCTTTTAAACTCTCATATTTTATTTATTTTTTAAACGGACTTTTTTTTTTTTTTTTTGGAGACAGGCTCTCACTCTGTCACCCAGGCTGGAGTGAAGTGACACAATCACGATTCACTACAGCCTCAACTCCCTAAGCTCAAGGATCCTCCCACCCCAGTCTCCCAGGTAGCTGGGACTATAGGCAAGTGCTACCACACTCAGCTAATTTTTTTATTTTTTGTAAGAGACAAGGTCTCCCTATGTTGCCCAGGCTGGTCTCAAACTCCTGAGCTCAAGTGATCTTCCCGCTTCGGCCTCCCAACATGCTGGGATTTCAGGCATCAGCCACTGTGCCCAGCTAAACTCTCATATTTTAAATCCATCATGCCATGCTACATTTAGGTTATTATCATATATTTATCTATAAGTTAATGATCACTTCAGCTGTGTGTGATCTATAATTTAGCACATTCACTGAGGTTTTCATTTTTTGGCTTTTTTCTGTATTTTTTAAGTTTTTGTGGGTGCAGTATTTACGGAGCACATGAGATACTATGAAATAGGCATGCAATGAATGACAATCACATCCTGGTAAGCAGGGTATCCATCCCCATAAGCATGTATCCTTTTTGTTATAAACAATCCAATTATATTCTTTTAGTTATTTTCAAATGTACTATTAAGTTATTATTGACTCTAGTCGCCCTATTGTGCTATTAAATACTAGGTCTTACTCATTCTTGCTTTTTATATCCGTTAACCATTCCCGCTTCCTTAACACCTCCCCCTTCTACCCTTCCCAGACTCTGGTAACCATCCTTCTACTCTCTATCTACATGAGTTCAATTGCTTTAATTTTTTGCTCCAACAAATAAGTGAGAACATGGTAAGTTTGTCTTTCTGTGCCTGGCTTACTTCACTTAACATAATGACCTCCGGTTCCATCCATGTTGTTGCAAATGACAGGATCTCATTCTTTTCTGTGGTTGAAAAGCACTTCATTGTGTGTATGTACATTTCCTTTAATCATTCACCTGCTGATGGACATTTGGGTTATTTCCAAATTTGGCTATTGTAAAAAGTGCGGCAATAAACATGGGAGTGCAGATATCTCTTCAATATCCTGAATTCCTTTCTTTGGGAACATAACTAGCAGTGGGACTTCTGGATCATATGGTAGCTCTATTTTTGGTTTTTTGAGGAACCTCCCTCCAAACAGTTGTTCAGAGTGGTTATACTAATTTACATTCCCACCAACAGTGTACAAGGGTTCCCTTTTCTCCACAGCCTTGCCTGCATGTTATTGCCTGTGTTTTGGATAAAAGCCATTTTAACTGGCGTAAAACGGTATCTCATTGTAGTTTGGATATGCATTTCTCTGATTGCCAATGTTGAGCACCTTTCCATATGCCTCTCTGTCATGTGTATGTCTTCTTTTGAGAAACAACTATTCAGACATTTTGTCCATTTTAAATTGGATTATTAGATTTTTTTTCCTATAGAGTTATTTGAGCTCCGTATCTATTCTGATTATTAATCCCTTCTCAGACGGGTAGTTTACAAATCTCTTCTCCCATTCTGTGGGTTGTCTCTTCACTTTGTTGATTGTTTCCTTTGCTGCACCAGTGCTTTTAAACTTGATGTGATCCCATTTGTCCATTTTTGGTTTGGTTGCCTGTTCTTGGCTCAAGAAATCTCTGGCCAGAACAATGTTCTAGAAGAGCTTCCCCAATGTTTTCTTGTAGTAGTTTCATAGCTTAAGGTCTTAGATTTAAGTCTTCAATCCATTTTTATTTGATATTTGTGTATGGAGAAAGACAGGGGTCTAGTTTCATTCTTCTGTGTATGGATATCCAGTTTTCCAAGCACTATTTATGGAAGAGACTCTCCCAATGTATCTTCTTGTCATCTTTGTCAAAAATGAATTTGCTGCAGATGTATGGATTTGTTTCTAGGTTCTCTATTCTGGTCCATTGGTCTATGTGTCTGTTTTTATGTCAGTACCATGCTGTTTTGGTTCCTATAGCTCTGTAGTATAATTTGAAGTCAGGTATAATTTCTAGTTTTGTTGTTTTTGCTAAGGATGGCTTTGGCTATTCTGGGTCTTTTGTAGTTCCACAAAAATTTCAGGATGCTTCCTACTGTAATTCTTGAAAAAAAAAAAAAAATTAGGATGATTTTTTCTACTTCTGTGAAGAATGTCATTGGTATTTCAATATAAATTGTATTGAATCTGTAGATTGCTTTGGGTAGTATGGACATCTTAACAATGTTGACTCTTCTAATCCATGAACATAGAATATCTCTCTAGTCTTTTGTTGTTTTATGTCACTACCATACTGTTTTGGTTCCTATAGATCTGTAGTATAATTTGAAGTTAGATATAATTTCCAGTTTTGTTGTTTTTGCTAAGGATGGCTTTGGCTATTCTGGGTCTTTTGTACTTCCACAAAAATGTTAGGATGCTTTTTTCTACCTCTGTGAAGAACGTCACTGGTATTTTGATAGAAACTGTATTGACTCTGTAGATTGCTTTGGGTAGTATGGACATTTTAACAATACTGACTCTTCTAATCCATGAACAGACTATCTTTCCATTTTTTTGTTGTCCTCTTCAACTTCTTTCATCAGTTTCTTATAGTTTTCCTTGTGGAGCTTTTTCACTTCTTTGGTTAATTCTTATTTAATTTTATTTGTGGCTATTGTAAATGAGATTACTTCTTAATTTCTTTTTCAGATTATTCAGTGTTGACATAGTCAAATGCTACTGATTTTTGTACACTGATTTATCCTGGAACTTTATCGAATATATCAGTTCTAATTGTTTTTTGGTAGAATCTTCACGTTTTTCCAAATCTAAGACCATATCATCTGCAAACAAGGATAATTTGATTTCTTGCTTTCCAATTTAAATGCTGTTTCTTTCTTTCTCATGTCTGATTGCTATAGCTAAGACTTCCAGTACTATGTTGAGTAACAGTGGTGAAAATGGGCATCCTTGTCTTGTTCTAGATCTTAGAGAAAAGGCTTTCAGTTCTTCCTCACTCAGTATGTTACAGGCTAGGGGTCTATTGCATATGGCTTTTACTGTGTTGAGACTTTTATTGTATTGGCCTTTATTGTATTGTTTTATATTGTTCCATCTATACCTACATTGTTTTTGGGTTTTCATCATCAAGGGACGTTAAATTTTATCAAATGCTTTTTCAGTCTCAATTGAAATGATCCTATGGTTTCTGTCCTTTATTCTGTTGATACAATGTATCACATTGATTTATTTGTTTATGTTGAACCATCCTTGCATCCCTGGGATAAATACCAGTTGGTCATGAAGAATGATCTTTTTAATGTGATTACTGAATTTGGTTTGCTAGTATTTTGTTAAGGATTTTCACATCAATCTTTGTTAGGAATAATGGCCTGTAGTTTTCTTCTTTTGATGTGTCTTTGTCTAATTTTGGTATCAGGACAATACTGGCCTCATAGAATAAGTTTAGAGGTGGTTCCCTCCTTCTCTGTTTTTTGGAATAGTTTGAGTAGGATTGGCATTAGTACTTTAGATGTTTGGTAGAATTCAGCAGGTCCCAGGTCATCAGGTCCAGACTCTTCTTTACTGGGAGACTTTTATAATGGCTTTGATCTTGTTACTTGTTATTATTCTGTTTAGGCTTTGGATTTCTTCCTGGTTCAATCTTGGTAGGTTGCATGTGTCTAGGAATTTGTCCTTTTCCTCTAGATTTTCCAATTTGTTGGCATATAATTGCTGATAGTAGCCCTTAATCATCCTTTGAATTTCTGAGATACTGGTTGTAGTATCTCCTTTTTCATCTGATTTTATCTATTTGGATCTTTATTTTCTTAGTTAAGTCTCCCTAAAGGTCTGTCAATTTTGCTTATCTTTTCAAAATACCAATTCCATCATTTCACTGATATTTTGAATTCTTCATTTCAATTTCAATTATTTGTGCTCTAGTCTTTACTATTTTTCATCTAATAATTTTGGGTTTGGTTTGCTCTTGCTTTTCTAGTTCATTCGTTGGTTCTTTCTTTTGCTCTTGCTTTTCTAGTTCCTTCCTTCCTTCCTTCCATCCCTCCCTCCCTTCTCTCTCTCTCTCTCTTTCTTTCTTTCTGACAGACTTTTGCTTTGCTGCCCATTACCTTGGTTCACTGCAAGCTCTGCCTCCCAGGTTCAAGCACTTCTCGTGCATCAGCCTCCTGAGTCACTGGGATTACAGGCACCCGCCAGCACACCCAGCTGATTTTTTTTATTTCAGTAGAGATGGGGTTTCACCATGTTGCCTGGGCTGGTCTTGAACTCCTGAGCTCAGGCAATCCTCTTATCTCGGCCTCCCAAAGTGGCTTTTCTAGTTCTTTAAGATACATTGTTAGATGTTTATTTGGAGTTTTTCTTCTTTTTTGATGTAGACACTTACAGCTATAAACTTCCCTAATGCTTTTGCTGTATCCCACAGGTTTTGGTATACCGTGTTTCCATTCTCACTTGTTTCAAGAAATGTTTCAATTTAAGGAGATTCGTGTACATATTTCTAGAGTTCTTTCTCTATCCACCTCTTTCTTCCAGTACTCTGCCCCACAAATTTTAGTAATGTAAAAATTAACCTTCCCAAATTCCAAGTTTTGTCTCCTCAACTCACTGAGACCACTAAGCTCTACTTGGCTTCCCCTACCAGAGTCTGGAAATTGCTTCAGCCAGAAAACCAGGACAATCCTAGTGCTCACCTTCTTTGTTCCACTTCATTCAGGCATCATAGGCCCACAGTGCCCAAAGTCTAATGTCTGAAAACAGTGGCTTCACACATTTTGTCACATTTTCTAATTGTTTACGGGGAGATGAAATTCCAACAATAGTTCACTCACAGTTGGTCACAAAAATCTCCTTCCATGGAGGTTTTAGAAGTAGATTGGGTTCATTTAGATTTTTATGTATTTGTTTTTGAGACAGAGTCTTGCTCTGTCGCCCAGGCAGGTGTGCAATGGCATGATCTCAGCTCACTGCAACCTCCACCTCCCAGGTTCAAGTGATTCTACTGCCTCAGCCTCCCGAGTAGCTAGGATTAAGGTGCGTGCCACCACACCTGGCTAATTTTTGTATTTTTAGTAGAGACGGGGTTTGACCATGTTGGCCAGGCTGGTCTCGAACTCCTGACCTCAAGTGATCCACCCACCTCAGCCTTAAGATTATAGGCATGAGCCAATGCACCTGGCTGGTTTCTCATTTTTATAGTAATCTGTTCCCTGAAGATATTTCTAACAAGTCTTTTTATTTCTTTGCAGTGACATAGTGGTTTCTTACTCTATCTGGTAATCCTAATACCTGATATCATGGTGGGTTAATTTCTCCTGTCATTTTTCCCTGGTCTCTCTCATAATAGCTTATTTATATTCTTGTTAGACTTTTTTTTCTAAGCTACTCTAATTAAAAAATTAATTTAAAACAAGTACAAAATAAAATTAAAATAAATAAGTTCTGTTGAGGAAGGTCATGTCTGTGTGTGATTTAATTCCCTACAGACTGTGGTAGCAGATTTTTCAAGATTATACAATTGTTGGGACTTTTGGAACATCGGCCTAGGCCTTGACTCTAACCTCACCTATTGCTGGGAGCAGTGGCTCACACCTGTAACCCCAGCACTTTGGGAGTCTGAGGCAGGTGGATCACCTGAGGTTAGGAGTTCGAGACCAGCAACATGGTAAAACCCCATCTCTACTAAAAATACAAAAATTATCCAGGTGTGGTGGCACACACCTGTAATCCCAGCTATTTGGGAGGCTGAGGCACAAGAATCACTTGAACCCAGGAGATGGAGGTTGCAGTGAGCAGAGATTGCACCACTGTACTCCAGCCTGGGTGTACAGTGAGGCTCTGTCTCAAAAAAATAAATAAATAAATAAATAAATAAACTTACCTGCTTTGTCCTTATGAGATCACTGGAGAAAGCATGAGTAAACTTCACATTATTCAGAAATACACCAGCAGCGGCTGCTTGTTTAAATCCAGTTTCTGAAAGAGGTTCATCTACTCCTTGCCCTGTGATATATTAAGAAGAGGAACAATAACATTCAATACTACATATGTATAAATCACATGTAGAAAATGTAAGCTACATTTATCTACATTTTAATGAAAGATTTTGAGTACTTTTCCACCTAACTTTTCAGGAAGTTATTAGCAAGTAAAAATAAGTTGTTAAGTCTATGAAGGCTCAGGTATTCAACTGTTTTCCAAAAGAATGCTTGTCTAATGAGAATTAGGTGATGATGATAATACAAATGTCTCAGCTTTCCCTCTTTTATGTTTGCCCATCTCCTCATTAATTGGCTCTGATTTTACAGGTACTGTGTTGGGGTGGTAGGATCATCATCTAAAAGTTGTTTCCTTCTTTATTCCCATCATCCAAATGCTCAGTATTATAATGGTATTACTTTTCCTCTTTCCTTCCTCCCTCGTTTTTCTTTTTCACTTTAAAAATGCTTTGAGGTCGGGTGCGGTGGCTCACACTTGTAATCCCAGCACTTTGGGAGGCCGAGGCGGGTGGATCACAAGGTCAAGAGAGTGAAACCATCCTGGCCAACATGGTGAAACCCTGTCTCTACTAAAAATACAAAATTTAGCTGGGCATGTTGGTGTGCACCTGTAGTCCCAGCTACTCCAGAGACTGAGGCAGAAGAATCACTAGAACGCAGGAGCAGAGGTTGCAGTTAGCCAAGATCTCACCACTGCACTCCAGCCTGGCAACAGAGTAAGACTCCGTCTCAAAAAAAAATGCTTTGAAACCTCTACTTCCAGGAGAACGGTTGACTGGACACTCTGAAGGGACCTCCTACTACAAAATATCTAAATGGTGTGTGTATGAATGTGTGTGTGTGTGTGTGTGTGTGTGTGTGTGTGTGTGTGTGTGTGTGTCTTGCATTGCTAGGCCCATAGAACACATAAAAAAATCTCCAAGGGACAAAGCAAGGCAATCCCAAAGCCTGAGCTGAACTGTGAATACTGACATGAGAAAAATGAAGGTGGCGGGCTAACAGCACAAGCTGGTAGGGCTGGGGAAGGAGGCTCACTGGAGGGGACAGCAAGCAGGAGGACTGAACACAACATTCTTGGGAGCAAGGGCTTCTGTAAGGAGACTTAACACAGCCTCAGGCCTATGGTAAAATAAAATGCAAATCCTTTTCAGAGGAAATGATTCTCAAAAGAGGCTAACCGGTTTTCCACTACTTTAGAACAAATAATTGTTTAGCCAAAGATTCAACACACAAGAAAATCAAAGCCACCCATGAAGACTTCAGACACTGAAATCAGCAAATATGGACTTTAAAATAACTGAATAAAACATAAAGACAGAATCACAAAAATAAGCAATTAACAGTAACCATCAAAAATAAGTAGACAGCTTTCTAAAATAACCAAATCAGTCTTTTAATAATGAAAATAAGAACTGCTGGGGGCTGGAGGGACCCCTCAATGGATAAACAGAGATTCAATGAGAGGAGGTTTAATGAACTCAAAGACAGGGCTGAGGAGATTACCCAGTACACAGCACAGATACAAGGAGATAGAACATAGCTCAGATATATTAGAGTTCTAAAGGAAAGAATGAGAATTCCTAACAATGCATTGTCTTAGTTGCTATAACAAAGTACTACAGACCGGGTGGCTTACTAACAACAGACATTTATTTCTCACAGTTCTGAATGCTGGAAGTTTGAGATGAGGGTACCAGCATAGTTGGGTTCTGGCGAGGGCCCTCTTCCATGTTACAGACTGCTGACTTCTCCATCTATGCTCCCATGGCACAAAGAGGAAAGAGCTCTCTGAGGTCTCTTGTATAAATCCCTCGTGACCTAATTACTGCCCCAAGACCCCACTTCCTGATGTGGAGTTATGATTTCAACATGTAACTTCTGGGAAGAAAAACATTCAGTCTATAACATGCATCATCTAACTGGAACTCCAAAAGAATGGGAAAAAAAATGGCCAGGCGTGGTGTCTCATGCCTGAAATCCCAGCATTTGGGGAGGCTGAGGCAGGTGGATCACTTGAGGTCAGGAGTTCGAAACCAGCCTGGCCAACATGGCGAAACCCTGTCTCTACTAAAAATACAAAATTAGCTGGGCATGGTGGAGCATGTCTGTAATCCCAGCTACTTGGGAGGCTGAGGCAGGAGAACTGCTTGAGCCCAGGAGGCGGAGGTTGCAGTGAGCCAAGATCACGCCACAGTGAGCTGAGATAACGCCACTGCATTCCAGCCTGGGCAACAAAAAAAAAAAAAAAAAGAAAGAAAGAATAGAAAAAATGAAGGAAAGGAATATGACAAGGTAACAGCTAAGAATTTCCCAGAATAAGAAAACACACATACATCAAGCAGGATAAGCTTTTTTTAATGGAATCAAAGACTGTCGAATGCTATCTTCCAAGTGCTGAGAGAATTATCAGTTAGAAGTGTGTACTGACTGAAGTCACTGTTTACCACCAGCAGCTCTACATACACTAGAGGACTTTTCAAAGAATGTACTTCAGAAATGGTCTGAGATGAAAACAAATGAGGAGCAGAGAAACTTGCAAATATATTCCAAAATTTAAATGCCATCTAAACAAATGAAGACAATAATGTCTACCTCAAGCAATCTATAAAAGACAGGACTAAGCTACTAAAGAAGTTCTCTGTATGTTTTGGGAGAGGGGATATTGATATTATACTTATTAGGTATTGTCAGAGTGAATGTGTCCCCCCAAAATTGACATGCTGACATCCTCACCCTCAAGGTGATGATATTAGGAGGCAGGCCTTTGGGAGGTGATTAGATCCTAGGGTAGAGCCCCCATGAAGAGGATTAGTGTCCTTATAAGTGCCCTTGCTCTATCTCTCTGCCATGTGAGGAAATTAATCAAAAGACAGCAGTCTGCAAACCAAGAATCAGGTCCTCCACAGACACTGAACCTGCTGGCATTCAGATCTTGGAATTCCCAGTCTCTTGAACTGAATATTGTTCAAACCTCTGGGTCCATGATACTCTGTTACAGCAGCCCTGGCTAATATAGGTATGAGGGTATAAACTTTAAGATAACCATCAAAAGAATCGAAATGGTACCTCATTTCAAAGCTAGTGGGGAAGGTAAGAGAGTGCTGAACAGGAAAAAACCAAGCACTTAAGAAGTAAAAGCAGGGAAGATAAAAAAGAAAGACTAGAAAAAGAAAGGGGGAAAAACAACAAAGAAAAAAATAGAAACACATCAGTAACCAGAAAAATGGCAAACAGTCGCTCCTGCCAGTCAAAAGACAAATTCTAGGCCAGGTGCGGTGGCTCACGCCTGTAATCCCAACACTTTAGGAGGCCAAGATGGACAGATCACCAGAGGTCAGGAATTTGAGACCAGCCTGGCCAACATGGTAAAACCGTCTCTACTAAAAATACGAAAATTAGCCAGGTGCGGTGGCAGGCACCTGTAATCCCAGCTACTTGAGAGGCTGAGGCAGGAGAATTGCTTGAACCCAGGAGGCGGAGGTTGCAGTGAGCCGCGATAGCGCCATTGCACTCCAGTCTGGGCAGCAGGGCGAGACTCTGTCTCAAAAAAAGACAAATTCTATATATTTTTAAAAGAGCCAAAATTCAGCTACATACTATTTATGAGATAACACTTAAACACGAGTACACGAAAAGGGTGAAAGGAATGAGATGGAAAAATACATACCAGTGAAATTCCATCCCCAAAACAGCTCAAGTGGCTATATTACTATCAGAAAAGTAAGACTTTATGACAAAAGTCTAACGATTTGGGAACTACTATTAAAAAAAAAAAAAAATCAATGATCCAATTTACTAAGAAGATGCAATCATTTAAATTTGTATATGCCTAATAAAATAACCTCAATCTATATGAAAGTAGAACATATAAATCAAAAATGGATAGAATTTCAAGTATTAAAAGGCAAACTGGCCGCCACAGCAGGAAATTAAAAACACTGCACTTATAAATTGATATTTAGGACATGCAGGCAAACTAGTATATTTATAAAATTAATAAAATATGTAAGATTTGAAAAACAAAATCAAGAACGCTGATTGTTTGATATATAACTCCAGTTCCAACAATGAGGGATTATAGATTTTTCTGTAGTATACAATGGAAGAATTCTAAAAACTGACCATATTAACACATTTCAAAGAAGTGTCTCAAATAAATCATATTGTCAGAACACAAAAGTGTTTACAATGGAAATCACTCATAATAGGAATTTAAAATACTTGGTGCTGAATGCTTACCACATTACCACCTGTCAAAACTGTGGGCATGCAAACAAAAACGGTACTTAGAAATATGTAAGCCTTGAGGCCGGGCGAGGTGGGCAGATCACCTGAGGTCAGGAGTTCAAGACCAGCCTAGCCAACATGGTGAAACGCCATCTCTACCAAAAATACAAAAATTAGCCAAGCGTGGTGGCATATGCCTGTAATGCCAGCTACTCAGGAGGCTGAGGCAGAAGAATCGCTTAATCCAGGAAGTGGAGGTTGCAGGGAGCAGAGATTGCACCACTGCACTCCAGCTTGGGTGGCAGAGTGAGACCCTGTCTTGGGAAAAAAAAAAAGAAATAAATATATAAGCCTTGAATGTTTACACACAAAAAGCTGTAACTTGAAGAACTAAGCATCCAACTCACAGGATCAGGAAAAGAAGACAAAATAAACCTAAAAACAAATGTGAACACAAAAACTTTTCTTGACGTTCCGTTGTCAGTATCTTAGGAAATAAGAGAAATGAGCAATGCTAAAGACCAGGTGGTAAGAGGCTTCAATCCAAAGGATAGCCTAGTGGAGCATGCGTCCTCTGAAAACAAATTTTCCTTTAAGAATCAGACCAGTTAGTGTCCATAAAAGGGAGTCAGTCACACACAGTATGAAAATCAGTTTTTGTAAACTCCAGAAGTCCCTAACAAAAAATAAATAAAACTAAATGCTTTTATAATCACAGCACAGAAACAGCATGTCTAGCCAGTTCACCCAAGATATTCTTAAAAAGCCTGACTAGCTGGATCACAGGGCAAAAGATCTGAGTCCAAATTAACAGAAAAAGGGAGAAACAATCTCTTCAGAACGAAGTAACAACCACATGTGACGATAGTTCTTTTTTTAAATCTTTATTACTACTAAAATTAAAATAACTATCTTAGCAGAAAAAATACCATTAACACCAGTCAGTAAAACTTCATGTTTCCAAATATAAAATAATTTCAAATCCAGAACATTTATATTTTAAGACACCCAGACCCAATATAATCAGCGGACAGAGCCACTTTGAAGTTATACATAAAGAATAATTTGGAGAACTGTACTTTACACCCAGTTGAGAGATTTAGTCCTCCTGGTTACTAACTGCCCTGATCATATTTCTGTGGTGATGATGCTTTGATTCTGCAATCCCGATTCACAATGGAGTACTGCCCCCATTCTGCCCCTACCCCACCAAATCTGCTTAACTCACAAATCATATTAACACATTTTATGTGTTAATATGAGAGCTAAAATAACAATTGGATTATACCAACCTTGAATTATTTTCTCCTTGTTAAATCTTGTTTCTCCACTAAAATAGAAAGAGAAGGAGAACCTTATTAACCAAATTATGCTATTTTTGAGAGGAGGAAAAAAATCAGCAATGAAGTATAGTAATATTCATAAAGGTATCATATGAAACTTGTAACACACTTCATAATCCAACCTGTAATAACAATTTATTCTAAACTAGTATTTGCAACCATCTTCCCTAATGAAGAGCTAAGAATTTCAAACTACTCCAAACTAAAATGTATAGATCAGGAATCTATCGTAAGTGATTGCAGGTGGAAAATCCTACTAAAAAATGTAACACAAATACCATTCTAGCCAAATAATCTCGTTAAAATAAATATATTGACCAAAACTACTCTCACTGGCAGCAGGACCAAAAGTATGAGAGTCAGTCCATTCATTGATGGACTGAATAAGCAAATGAAAGAGAATCTGAATGGAATGGGAGAGAAGTGAACAAACCTTGAGAACCCCCCACCTTCTCTTAGTTCCTACTTCTTCAGCAGTTACTTTTTGTAGTCCTGAGAGCGATCTTGCAGACCAACTGCACACTGAAGTGAGGTTTGAGTATCACTCTTTTAAAAACTAAAATACCAGAGCAAATCAAAACAATCTGAAGCAACCAGAAGGGTAAAACATGAAACTTTGTCACAAAGTAACTGGAGTTACTGAGGTTGGAGGGGGAAAAAGGCAGGGAGCGCATGGGCAAGACTGGACGGCAGGATAGGTTGACAATAAATGCAATGGTCAATAAATACATGAAAAGTAGGATCAAGGAGAATTCAGTTGAAGTTTCTTTGAGCGCTGATTAAATGTTTGCTGACCCAACCTATTCACTAGAATTGCTGGGCCATAAGGTATGCAAATATCCAGCTTTATTAGTTAATGCCAAAGTGTCATAACAAGTTACACTACCCTGTAGATACCACCCTCAACAAGACTCAGTGATGTCAGGTTTCTTTAATTTGTGCCAGTCTGGTACCTGGTAACAATTCACCTCACTTGAAGCACTAGTTTACAATAATAATAATTAAAATGTCACATAGGATTGATTTACTCAGATGTAGAAAAAAAAATCTACCAGACCTAAAAGTCAGAATCACAAACTCAGGCCTTGGCCTGGAATCCTGTCCCTTGTTCACAAAAACAGCTGTGTGCCAATGTCTGCCAAGACACAGATTGCTGGATTTGGCCAATATGGATGTTCTTTAAGATCCAACCCAAGACCAGTTCTTTCAGGTAGTCTCCCTCCTTGGTACCATTCTCCATCTACCTGTTCTATTTAATTCCCACACTCTATGCTCCCATTGTCCACTGGCACTACCAACATAAGCTATCATCTCTGTGCTAATTGACTTTTTAGCTGTGTGTCTATCCTGGCTCCACTTCCTCAAAGGCACAACCAGAGACTGCATACCCTTAACACGCCCAGGGCCTGGAGAAAATCCTGGGAAGTGACGGAACTTCAGTGAATGTACTTTTGCCTATGGAGGGTCATCTGGAAATACCCATCAAAATGACAAATGTGTTTACCCTTTTATCCAATAACCCAATTACTCGGAATAACTGAATTCACTCATATTGAAACGATCATTTACAGCTGGGTGTGGTGGCTCATGCCTGTAATAACAGCACTTTGGGAAGTTGAGGTGAGCATGGATCACTTGAGGTCAGGAGTTCAAGACCAGCCTGGCCAACATGGTGAAACCCTGTCTCTACTAAAAATACAAAAATTAGCCAGGCATGGTGGCAGGCACCTGTAATCCCAGCTACTCGGGAGGCCGAGGCACGAGAATTGTTTAAACCAGGGAGGCAGAGGTTGCAGTGAGCTGTGATCATACCACTGCACTCCAGCATGGGTGACAGACCGAGACTCTGTCTCATACACAAAAAAAGATCATTAACTACAGTATTATTTCTAGTAGCAACAGATTATAAATAACCCAAATGTCCATTAACAAGGAAACTCATTTCCTTAACTATGGCCAGAACCATTATTTATATCAACAAATAAACAGTGATATATCTACCTAATAAAATCCTATGTAAATGTGTCCTTTAAAGAGAGAGATTATATGTAAAGATATAGAATGCTCACCAAGATATATGATTAAGTAGAAAAAGCAAGGTATAGAATAATATAAAAAGAAAGCTACCTTTCTAGAGAGGAGGGAAATAAACATCTGGATCTGCACAAAGAAACAACAGAAGGATAAACATGAAACTAATAAACATGATCACCTATTGGTTGGGGGGAGAACAAGAAGACTAGGGATAATTGTTTTGATTTCTAAACATGTGGATATATTAGCTTAAAAATGAATATATGATAAAGAAATAAAATTTCACAGAACTATGTATACCTTGGTAAAAACCAACAGCACTGATTTGCCACTATCATTGTTGTTAGTATCAATAAAAGAGTTCCTAGGCTGGGTGCAGTGGCTCACACCTGTAATCCCAGCACTTTGGAAGGCCACAGAGGGCAGATCACTGAGACCAGCCTGGCATGGTGAAACCCCATCTCTACTAAAAATACAAAACGAGTCGGGCATGGTGGCAGGTACCTGTAATCCCAGTACTCAGGAGGCTGAGGCAGGAGAATCACTTAAACCCAGAAGGCAGAAGTTTCAGTGAGTCGAGATTGTGCCACTGCACTCCAGCCTGGGCAACAAGAGCGAGACTTTGTCTCAAAAAAAAAAAAATAGATTTCCTACACTCCAAAATTCATTCAGAATCTCATAAAAGGGTCATGAAAGAGGATATTAACCTCTACCATTCAGATGGCTAAAGCAGAAGTATCCAGGGCAAAGATGGGAAACCTGTCATTTTTAATCTAGAAATAGTTACCATATATTACATTCACTTCCTGTCTTAGCCTCAAAATCTTGCTGAGACCAAGAATAAAATGTCTGTTATTTCAATACAAGTAACATCCTCGTTAGACAGTGGCTTGTAGCCTTTAAATTAAACCTGGCCTAAAACTGCCTCCATGCCTAGGGAGCTATCACCTAACTTAATATGTAAGCAAACTGCAACATAACTGGAGAGTATATTCCTGTAATAAGAACGAAGTGTCAGCCAATTATGGGCTGCAAACTGCTCAGACATGTCCAAATAAAACAAAGCAGGACCTGTAACCAATCAGGCTATTTCTGTATGTCACATCCATTTTTATTTTTTTTGAGATGGAGTCTCACTCTGCAGCCCAGGCTGGAGTGCAGTGGTGTCATCTCAGCTCACTGCAACCTCCAACTCCTGGGTTCAAGCCATTCTCCTGCCTCAGCCTCCCAAATAGCTGGGATTACAGGCACATGCCACCACACCCAGCTAATTTTTGTATTTTTAGTAGACAGGGTTTCACCACGCTGGCCAGGCTAGTCTTAACTCCTGACCTCAGGTGATCCTCCCGCCTCGGCCTCCCAGAGTGCTGGGATTACAGTTGTGAGGCACTGAGCCTATAATCCTGGCCTGTCACTTCCTTTCTCTGTCTATAAATACTGCCTGCCTATGTCACTGGGTTAAGCATTCTGAAGCTTTAGTGGTTCAGGTGCTGTCTGATTTATGAATCATTTCTTTGCTCAAATAAACTAAGTCTAATTTGTCTAAAGTTTTTCTTTTAACATAGCTAATACAATTTCCAGCCAAAGCCAAAGAAGCACCCTCATTTTAAAATCCGGGGTGAGGAGAAATTTAATAATCTGCCAAGCAAGAAATCATGTAAAAGCCACCAAAAAACTCAGTATTTACAAATCACAGAAATTTAGCAGAGATGATTACTTTTTGTATACTTGCTGAAAAGATTAACTCAGCATTCTTATTTAATCAAAGTAGGTGATGAAAGAGTTCGATTAAATAAAAGATTATACTGTCAAAACGTCATTTCACAAAAAACAGCCAGGCGAAGTGGCTCACGCCTGTAATCCCAGCACTTTGGGAGGCTGAGGTGGGCAGGATCACCTGAGGTCAGGAGTTCAAGACCAGCCTGGCCAACATGGAGAAACCCCATCTCTACTAAAAATACAAATCAGTCGGGTGTAGTGACGCGTGCCTGTAATTCCAGCTATTCAGGAGGCTGAGGCAGGAGAATCGCTTGAACCCAGGAGACGGAGGTTGCCTGAGATCGTGCCACTGCACTCCAGCCTGGGCGACAGACAGAGTGAGATTCCGTCTCAAAAAAAAAAATGAACCCAAGAAATTTGGTAGTTTCATAAAAGTACTGCCCTACCATCTAATGGTTTTCAGTGAAAGCAGCATTAACTGCTGTGATATGAAGGACTCATTTAGCGGTAAATCAACAGAGGCTGCTGTGGACACAATAGTATTATTAACAATTATGGCATTCGGTTTAGCTGTTTGGCCTTTTTGCCTACAAATCACTTCATAAATATTAAAGAGTAGGGGTCCAAAAATAGTTTTTTTCCAAAAACTTTAATAAATATTTAGTTTTACAGCTTTTATCAGCTTCATTGAGAGGTTTATATAAATCCTTGAAGTAACTGTTTAATTAGTACGTTTGGGAAATGGGAAAAGGAAGTTGATGGCTAAAATAGCTTTACCATTAATCTATTTCCCTTAACCATGTCTGACTTGTGATAGTAGCAGAGAAGGTGAACGGAGCTAAAAGGTCAGAGGGATGTATTTTGAAGGAGTCAGGAATAACACCACTCATTTTCAAAGTCTGCAGTGTGATCCATTTCCAAAACAGAAACCTGACTCTACAGGAATCCAAGTGCTTATGCCAAGATGCTAAGTCTTAGGACCAGCCATTTATAGGACCTACAAACATATATCATTTATTTTGTAGGTTATCTCACAGTTCTTCACTTAAAAGATGTTTTATCTTGTTAGTCTGGATTTATATTCTGCAGCATTTCTTCAGAAATCATATCAGAAAGCTCAGTATCTCTTAAGTCCTTTTAAGGAATTCAAATTCAACACACAATACTCAGTTTGCTACAAAAGAGGGGTAATTAATGGGAAATTCGTGTAAATTTGGGTTAAGTTTTCAAAATAGTTATTCTTTAGTGTAAATGAAAATGTAAAGCCTCACCTGATACCACGAATACAGCTTAGTCCTAATTCCTTTACACTAATAAATTCACTTGCAAATATAGAAATTTCAAGGGCCAGTAACACACGACTTTGGGCTGTCTTTGATTTTTATAAAGTATCTGTACAAGGTACCTTTATACTTTTATAAAGTATTAAAATTTTATAAAGTATTAGCTTTATAAAAATACTAAATTACAGACGACCTAATATTTTGCTTGCTTTATTAACATCCAGAACAATTATTAGCAATACACAAAAAGTAACTGCCAATAGAAGTACAGTAAGAAAAATCAGTTTTGCTATCAATAACTTTACTAATTCATCTTTAAGTCATTCAAAGTAAATTAAATTTAGTTTGCCCAAAAGTTTTCAAGTTTTAAGAGCTGCCTAAAACTGGAAGTGAAATAGATGGTGTTGCAGGAGACTTACTGCAAACACCTACAAATAACATTTCAAGGTACCAGAGCCTTCAGTAGTGCTGGGTATGTGATGGCAATGCTAACCTATACATGTTGGATTTTCAACAAGGCTGTGCCATAAGATCATGAGAAGTTACAGTTTGACAATGATAATAGACTTGAATTACATTGGTACTTTCATGTCAAAGTATGAAGAAAGACAAACACACATGCAGGAACAGCACAAGATTCTTAATGGGTTCTGTTGAATTTAAATTGCTTTAAAGATTTTTTTTTTTTTTTTTTGCATTACCGGAAGACATAAGTCCAATAAAATTATCTAACTCTTCAAAAAGTCATTACATTTAACTATAATGATTACAAGTCAAATTTAAAATCACTTCTTTTCCTAAAAGAATCACCAGGTTTTAGCTTTAAGAACTCTGAAGGCAAGAAGAGGGATGGTCCAGGAAAGCATTAAACCAGCCTTGTCAATTACTTCAACACTCCATCCTCCTACACATAAAACAGAACAAAATTAACTATTTTCATCGTTCCATACAATTATATTAGGAGAATAAAAAGCAGCCTCAAAAATGGCTGGTGATGTTCAAGTAATCTACAAATACCAGGTTTTAACACATTAAATAGGAAACAAAAGACGTGAGTGGTTAAGTTGCTTTGATTAAAATCCTACCTCCTCAACTTGCCATGTGACTTTAAGCAAGTTACATGGCCTCTCTGACTCAGCTGCCTCACCTGAAAAACAAGAATATCAGTCCTTAACTCACAAAACTGTCAGATTTTAATGCCTGGCAAACAGTCATTCATTAAGACTTATTTTTAAAATGATTCCTATGAGGGTCTCCAGAATCAAACCCTTCTTAAGCAGCAGGAAGGGAATAAAATCCACATTTGTATGACTGTTGTCTATTAAGAATGTAAACAGGAATCATCTTACTTTTCTTACTTGTCTTAACCCAGATATTCTACAACTTCTGAGTTTTCTATTTTTCTTTCATTCCTTTTTTTTTTTAAGACAGGGTCTCACTCTGTCGTCCAGGCTGAAGTGCAGTGGCCCAATCACAGCTCACTACAACCCTGACCTCCCAGGCTCAAGTGATCCAAGTGATTCTCCTGTCTCGGCCTCCCTAGTAGCTGGGACTACAGGCATGTACCACCAGACCCAGCATTTTTTTTTTTTTTTTTTTTTTTTTTGGTGGAGAGGAGCTTTCACCATTACCTAGGCTGATCCACCCACTTCCGCCTCCCAACATGCTAGGATTACAGGCGTGAAGCCCCGTGATGGTCTGAGTTTCAATTACACATGTGACACTGTGCTGGCTGGGTCAGGCGTCTAGAAAGTGCTCTAACATTGGAAGAAAGGGTGATCAGCCCTCTAGTTCCTGTTCTGCTACCAATTAGCTGTAAGACCTTTAGTAACTTAGGAATTCTCCCAAGGCATTCTATTAACAGAGAAGTGTGGGGAGAAGAGACAGAGAAGAACTAGATTTCTAAGGCAGCAATTAAAATCTTGCGAATCCAAAAGGACAATTTTAGAGGATTCTCAAGATTATCTTTCTTATAAAGGAAGGACAGGCCAGAAAAGATAGCAGTTACGTCAACTGACAAAGTTAAATCATATTAGTGTCCCTTGTGAGCTCCATGAAAGCAGAAATGGTATCTTACTGGCACATAGTATCTACTGGTGTGATAAACTATACGTTCGTATTTGGAATCAACTGCACTTTTATTAGAGCTGTCTTTACAGAAATAGAAATTATTTCTCAGATATATTTCTTCCCCTGTTGCATCATACACTTTACCTGTCCCCCTTTTAATTATCACATTAAAACAGTGAGATAGGCACTACCATTTGCCTATGAGCAAACTCCAGTCAGACTAAGTCAGTTAACTGAAGCCCAGACTACCTGGCTCTCAGCTGGAGAATGGATTCCAAACCAGGTCTATCTTGCCTGAAAAATCTGTGCTCTTAGCCGGGCTCGGTGGTTCAGGCCCGTAATCCCAGCACTTTGAGAGGCCAAAGTGGGCGGATCACTTGAGGTCAGGAGTTCGAGACCAGCCTGGCCAACATGGTGAAACCCAGTCTCTACTAAAAAAAAATTAGTCGGGCGTGGTGGCGTGTGCCTATAATCCCCGCTACTCGGGAGAGTGAGGCAGGAGAATCGCTGGAACCCGGGAGGCGGAGGTTGCAGTGAGCTGAGATCGCGCCAATGCACTCCAGCCTGGGTGACAGAGCGAGGTTCTATCTCACAAAAAAAGAAAAATCTGTGCTCTGAACTACCCTAATTTTCACCTCCCATTAACACTTGGCAATTACATGTGGATAAGAAAAGATAAGAGACATAAAGACAGATCAGCATTCAGCTCCGTGTAATGTTATGATAATAAAAATCTTTATTTGGGATGATGCGATCTACTGAGATCAGACCTGAGGCCCTCTTTTGTCTCCCAGAACTGTAACCTCTGGGGAAAAGAAAGAAGTCTCATATATGTGCCTGGGGGCTGACTGCCCGGGGGAACAGCAGAGACAGAGAGGATAACAGAAGGCAGGCGGCATCAAAAACATCAGCCATGGACGAGAAACTGTGCAAACTCTTTGCAACCTGCTGGGGAGCAAAAACGGTACCCAGAGAAGTCTGTGGACATGGTTGTCTTTCAGCCACCACGTACCTGCGAACCCCGATCCCTAGCTCCTCGGAGCCTCGCTTTATCTGAACACGGGATGAAGCTATCTAAGACCTGCCGTCCTCCTTCGGGGCTGCTGGGGTGAGACGAGGGGCGACACGAGACGGCCCCAAGGCAAGCTCCCCGGAAAAAGCGCTTCCCAGCCAGTCCTCCCGGGCCAGAGCAAGTAGGGAGGGGAGAGGGTGGCAGACCCGTGTTCCCTTCACCCGCTCCAATACACTCAAGGAAGAGAGAAAGAAAGGCACCCTGCCACAGCCATACTCACTGCCGGATAACAGTCAGAGCGAAGCGAGCCATGTTCCCGGAGCCGCTTCCCGTCCGTGGCCCCACGCCCCGCCGTTCCTGCACTGCGGGCCACCTCCCCAAACCACTTCCGCCAGCCGCCGGCCGGCTCCGCCACCATAGGCCGAGGCGGCCCTGCACGTCATCCCCGAAGACCAATCAGCGCCGGGCGAGGCCGACGGGGCGGGGGAGATGCGGGAGTCACGAGGCCCCGCCCAGGACTGCGGCGCTTGCGCCCCTGCGCGCGGGCCTGTGATTGGCGCGCGGCAGGTGCGTGTGGCCCCGCCCGCGGAGTCCGCTGTAGGATTTCTTCCCCAGCCAGCCGGCAGCTAGCGTTCGGGGCAGATAAGGAAGCTGACGCTCGGATTTGTTGTGGTTGATCCGATTGAGACTGGCATGCAACCGTTAGTCTTATAGCAGGCCACTGTGATGAATGCCTCACGGGTGTACAGCGACTTACAGACTGTGTTCTTTGAGTTCTGTTAATCCCTAACCTTGGGGACATAGGGTCAGCAAGGTCTGCAGACTCAGACCCACCCACCCCACCTCCTCCGGACCAGACGCCCTCCCTGACCAAACTTTAGTCAGGTTCCTTTTCTAGGCTAGACAGCATCCTCGGCCTGCTGAGCCCGGTTTTACCAAAGAGTCCTGATAAACCAGTTTATCAAGAGTCCCCTCACTCCTGATACTCTCTTCTAAAGCCCTTGATATCTAATCAAGTTCCTCCTCCCTCTCCCCCTCGATGACTTACCACGTTCTGGTAATTTTCCATCTTCTCCTTCGTCCCTACCATCCCGCCCCCTGGCTATAAATCTCCACCGGTCCTGGTTGTATTCTAGAGTCAAATTCATCCTCTCTCACCTATTGCAGTAGTCTTGAGTAAAGTCTTCCTTGCCGTTTTTAAGAAGTGTCAGATGAATAATTTCTCTTCAGAGCCTTGAGGGGGTTGCTTAATCTAACTAACCCTTGGTTATATGGCAGGTAAACTGGGATAGTAGTACCTAGCAATGTGACACAAGTAACAATGATGTTAGCTAGGTAACATTGTCTTCCATGCACTGTTACCTAAATTCATTTGTGTTCCATGCACTGTTACCTAATGCATTTGTTTCCTTGAATCCCCACTTACATATGAAAAGATGGGTTTACAGAAGAGATGAATGAGATACTTAGAGTCATAGACACACATTTCTGAGGTAAACAAAATAGGCTACATTATTTTCACTTAAGAGATGAGAAATGTGGCCTAGAGAGACACAGTAATTTGCCTAGTCTCACACAACTGGTCCGTGGTGACACAGGAACTAATTTAGAGGTCCTCAAACCTACCTTTTCATTAGAATCATCTAGGAACCTTTGTCAGGCTACACCGCAGAAAAATCAAATCTGAACTTCTGGAGAAAAGACTCAGGCAGCAGTACCTGTATTTTTTTTAATTCCCAGCTGTTTCCAACATATAGGTGGCTGTTCTGAGAGCTAGCAGTTTAAAGCAATGCTTCACAAACTTGAATGTGCACACAAAGCACTTGGGCATAGTGTTAAAATGCAGATTCTGGAATTAGTGGATTGGAGTGGGGACCAAATTCAGCATCTCTAACAGCTTGCAGGTCAACAGGAGACATTTTCAGGATGAGAGTGGAGGGATAATTCAGAGGGCCCTAATGGTGGGACCCAGATACTCTGTGTGTGTGTGTGTGTGTGTGTGTGTGTGTGTGTGTGTGCGCGCGCGCGCATATTCTGAATGTCCAAATGAATGAGTCAGCCCAGCAGATTCTTCTGGAAGTTTGAGCTGAAAAAATGAAATTAAGTAGTTGTCTGTGAGGGGCGAAGCAGAAAGAAAGCATAGAAAGAAATCATAGGATAGAGTTAGGGCTATGAAGGGGCATGTTGATTGAAGTTGTGAGGAAACAGAAGCCATATGTGATACAAGTGAGAGAACAAATTTACAGAGAAGAGGGTATGAACAAGCAAAGTTAATGGAAGAAGCGAGGAGACACACAGAGAGACACAGATACAAGTGAGTAATGCAAAGAGTACCCAGTCACTAGTCCTTCAAGCTTCCATAGAATCAGATACCTTATAGGTTCCTGTTTTTGTAGTGAAACCTCTTTCACTTTAAGGTGGTCTAAGTGCATTTCTAAAGCCTAAATAAAAACAGCTCTCCATTTTGTCTCATTTAATACACACAATAACTCTGCAAGGTAGGAGTTATTTCCATTTTATAGACAAAGAATTAAGGCACATACACATTAACTAATTTCCCATTACTTGGGCCAGTCACAGTGGTTCATGCCTGTAATCCCAGCACTTTGGGAGGCCGAGGCAGGCGGATCACTTGAGGTCAGGAGTTGGAGACCAGCCTGGTCAACATTGTGAAAACCCTCCTCCACTAAAAATACAAAAAGTAGCAGGTGCCTGTAATCCAAGCTACTAGGGAGGCAGGAGAATCACTTGAACCTGGGAGATGGAGATTGCAGTGAGCCAAGATCACGCCCCTGTACTCCAGCCTGGGTGAGAGAGTGAGACTCCATCTCCAACCACCACCACCCCCCATAAAAAAAAAAAAAAAACGAATTTCCCATCTCTCAAGATCTCAAAACTGAGTCTGAGACCAGATAACTATACTCCAGGACGTTTCAAAACTATAAATCATGAGGGCAAGTACTGGCTATATTTCATTACTTCCTTTGTTCCTAAGAAAATGTTTGGAACACAGTGGAGATTCCATTAAAATCTGTCAAATGAACAAGGAATACCTGTTATGATCAATTTGTCTAATGAAGCATACATATATTTAAAAAACTGACATATGAGAGAGGATTATTGTTTTAGGAGAAATTTAGAAAGTTACAAAGCACCCACCAACATTATTTTTTTTTTAATTATCTAAGGAATAAATTACAAAACAATGTCTTCATAAACTTTAAGAATCAGGGGCTGGGCACAGTGGCTCATGCTTGTAATCCCAGCACTTTGGGAGACTGAGGTGGGCAGATCACCAGGTTGAGAGATCAAGACCATCCTGGCCAACATGGTGAAATCCTGTCTCTACTAAAAATACAAAAATTAGCTGGGCTTGGTGCTGTGTGCTTACAGTCCCAGCTACTCGGGAGGCTGAGGCAGGAGAATCGCTTGAACCTGGGAGGCAGAGGTTGCAGTGAGCCAAGATTATGCCACTGCATTCCAGCCTGGGCGACAGAGCGAGACTCTCTCTCAAAAAAAAAAAAAGGTTGAGAAATGAGGTGTCCTTGAAAGAAAGGACATTGTCCAGCATTATTCACTCAGTGGTTCAGGGATTGTCCTTCTGCTTATAAAATGAACAGAGAGTTCACTTAAATTATAATTCAGACAGAAGCTAGAAATACCCATATATGTATGTGTGTGTATGTATATATATATGTGTGTGTGTGTGTGTATCCATATATATTCAGATAGAAGTCAGAAATATACATATATATAAAATTTTAATTCAGATAGAAGCCAGAAATACACATATATATATATAAATTTTAATTCAGATAGAAGCCAGAAATACACATATTTATATATATACATATATATGTATATAGGGGTATTTCTGGCTTCTATCTGAATTAAAGTTTAAGTGAACTCCCTGTTCATTTTATAAGTGGAATATGTATATATGTATACATATATATGTGCATATGTGTGTGTATATACATATATATATATATTTTTTTTTTTTTCTTTTTTGAGACAAGATTTCACTCCCATTGCCCCAGGCTGGAGTGCAGTGGTGTGCTCTCGGCTCACTACAGTTTCTGCCTCCCGGGCTCAAGCAATCCTCTTGCCTTAGCCTCCCAAGTAACTGGGACTACAGGCCTGCACCAGCATGTCTGGGTTTCTCTATGTTGGTAAGGATGGTCTTGAACTCCTGACCTCAAGTGATCTGCCTGCCTCGGCTTCCCAAAGTGCTGGGATTACAGGCATGAACCACCACGCCCAGACACCCACCAATATATTTTGTTGACAACCTCTCAAATAGGATATGCCTTTTTTAAAAAATGAAAAATGGTGCTTTGTTGGAGCACATCATATGATGGCATTCCGAATTAGTCAGGATAGGTCATGTTATGCCAAGATAACAAATTAAGTCTGAAACTTCCATGGCTTCGCACATAATTGTTTGTTTTTCTTTCATGCTATATGTCTGACGTGAATCAGAAAGGGTCTTGAGGCTACATACTCATTCAGGGCCTAGGGTTGACAGGTAACGTTAACTTCAGAAACACAAGAATTCATGATTTTTGAGGCAAGAGATGAGAACAGTTGAGGATCTTGAACCAGTCCTTAGATGCTTCCTTCATGCATTGTCCAGAGCCACTCACATGGCCCTACCAAATTGCAGAGGTGATGGGAAACGTGGGGTACACCTGAGTGTTTGGTGGGTAGACAATCCCATAAACCCTGTGCATGTTGGAGTATCTGAGGATTCTGCCCTTGACTCTCTTCTCTACTCAACCGTGAGGTCTGCTAAGTGATCTAACACAGTGTATAGATCCTACTTATTTCCCCAGCCTGGCCCTTTGCCCTGAGCTCCTCATTCATTTATCTGTTATTGTTACCTACTCAACATTTACGCTTGGGTCTATAGTTGACATCTCAAGATAGCTTTGTCCACACAGAACCTTTAATTTTTAACCTCCAAAAATAGCTGGTTTTAGTCGGGCACAGTGGATCATGCCTGTAATCCCAGCACTTTGGGAGGCCAACAAGGGCGGATCATGAGCTCAGAAGTTTGAGACCAGCTTGACCAACATGGCGAAACCCTGTATCTACTAAAAATACAAAAATTAGCCCAGGCGTAGTGGCAAATGCCTGTAATCCCAACTACTCAGGAGGCTGAGGCTGGAGAATCACTTGAATCCAGGAGGCGGAATTTGCAGTGAGCTGAGATCCCACACTGCACTCCAGCCTAGGTGACAGAGTGAGACTCTGTCTCAAAAATAAAAAAATAAAAACTGCTGGTCTTCAAGTCTTTCTCATCTTAGTAAATGGTAACACCATCCACATGACTGCTCATGAAACTCTTGATTCTTTATCAAACTTAACATTCCCTGCCAAATTCATAACAGATTTCTGTAGGCTCAATAACACAGTGAGTACTGGACTTCTACTCTTGTTTTCTTTTTTTTTTTTAAGACAGAGTCTTGTTCTGTCACCCAGTCTGGAGTGCAGTGGCGCGATCTCGGTTCACTGCAACCTCCACGTCCCAGGTTCAAGCCATTTTTCTGCCTCAGCCTCCGGAGTAGCTGGGATTACAGGCATGCACCACCATGCCTGGATAATTTTTCTGTATTTTTAGTAGAGATGGGGTTTCACCATGTTGGCCAGTCTGGTCTCAAACGCCTGACCTCAGGTGATCCACCCGCCTCGGCCTCCCAAATCTTGTTTTCAAATAAAGATTAATTACTGTCTTCACTGAAGATGAGCCAAGTGTAAAACGCCTGAGCTACTTGGAATGTAGGGTAGGAGAGGAGACTGGGTCGGAGCCAGTTTCCCAGGCATTTAAATACTTCGGCAATAGCATTAAGAATGAAATTAATTACATTGTGACCAAAAGCTGGCCTGTTGATTAACCACCAAAAGCTGGTTAGTCAGAGTCTGTGAAATTTATATTATTCTTGTTTAATTTTTTTTTTTTTTTGAGACAGAATTTTGCTCTTGTTGCCCAGGCTGGAGTGCAAAGGCACAATCTTGGCTCACTGCAACCTCTGCCTCCCAGGTTTAAGCAATTCTCCTGCCTCAGCCTCCCGAGTAGCTGGGATTACAGGCATGTGCCACCATGCCCGGCTAATTTTGTATTTTTACTACTAGAGATGGGATTTCTCCATGTTGGTCAGGCTGGTCTCAAACTCCCGACCTCAGGTGATCTGCCCACCTTAGCCTCCCAAAGTGCTGGGACTACAGGTGGGAGCCACCACACCAAGCATTATTTTTTTTTTTAATTATTGAAAGGTTTTTTTTTTTTCCTTAGGAGCTATTCTCAGTAGTAAGACTAAGATAGTTGTAAACTTAAATCTCCGAGACTTCAAAGATTTTCAAGGGTATATATTTTTGAAATTTATGGAGACTTGCTTTGTGGACTGGTCCACAGGCGTTTCATGTGTCCTCGTGAAGAATGTGGATTCACTCATTATTGGATGCAGAGTTCTATACATACGTCTGAGGCAAGCTTATTTATTGTGTTGTTCGTAACTTCAATAACAAATAAATAATAAAAGCTATCTATCCATAACATTTTAAAAAGTTTATGGGCTCTGTCACCAAATTATGTCCCAAATCCACCACTTCTGGGGTCTCCCTTTGTCCCAGGCTGAGCTCCCATCACCTCTCGTTTGGATTACTGTGCTACCCTGCTGGCATAGCTCTGCTGCCTCTACTCTGGCACTCAGTCATCGAAGAGATGTCTCTACAATCACATTGTGTCATTCCCTTGCTAGAAAATTCTTTACTGAATTCTCATTGCAGTTAGAATCAAGTCCCAACTCCTGCAAGGCCTACATGGCATGGCCCCTCTTGGCCCTCCAGCTGCAATTCTCTCTTCGCTGTCCCTCCTCACCCAGCTCCAGCCATGAGGGCATCTCTCTGTTCCTAGACCATCTCATGCTCATTCCTATCTCAGGATCTTTGCATTTTCTGTTCCTTGTGCTCACAGATCTCTTTCCCAAGGTGTTTCCATGGCTGCCTCTTTCTCAGCCTTCAAGTATCAACTCAAAAGTCCCACTCCCAAGAAGTCTTCCCTCAAGCAAAGTAACTTGCCCAGTCACTATCTATCATCCGATTTTATAGTACTTACATCTGAAATTCTATCATTTATGTACTATTTTTGTAGGTTCATTGCCTGTCTTTCTGCACTAGGATATGGATTCCTTGATGGTGGGGACTAGCCTGTTTCTTTCTTTCAGTGCCTTGAGTAGTACTAGATACATTGTAGGAGCTCAAACAATACTTCTTATCATTAGAAACTATGTTCTTTTCTTTTCTTTCTTTTTTTTTTTTTCAAGACAGAGTCTCGCTTTGTCACCCAGACTGGAGTGCAATGGCGCCATCTCAGCTCACTGCAACCTCTGCCTCCTGGGTTCAAGCGATTCTCCTGCCCCAGCCCCCTGAGTAGCTGGGACTACAGCCCTGTACTATTACGCAGCTAATTTTTGTATTTTTAGTAGAGATGCAGTTTCACCATGTTGGCCAGGCTGGTCTCGAACTTCTGACCTCATATGATCCACCTGCCATGGCCTCCCAAAGTGCTGGGATTACAGGTGTGAGCCACCATGCCCAGCCCTAGAAACCGTGTTCTTACAGAATACTTAATGATGATATAACATTCCCCGATACGTGATTAAATGAAAAAAGAGCAGAACGCTATTTATTTATGAGCTTGATTTTTAAGAAAAAATAAATACATATTTTTAAAAGACAAGGAAAAACATTAATTTATATCAAGGGTTTCTATACTTGGTAGTTATAATGTTAAAAATGCTTGCTCTGCTCTATTACTAATGAATTTATTTCCTGAGACACATGCATACAAATAAGCAAGGTGTCTTTCACAAAGAAAATTATCCAGAGGGTGGGTGACAGAGAACATACAAATTGTTCTATGTGGCTATTCATACATACTAAAGCAAGGCAACTTACTATTTTCACTGTGTAATAGAATACAGCTGAGAATGTTTTTTTAAAAAACCTTCGTTGAGGGGTAGTGTGCGCCTGGCATTTGTTCTGCTTATTTTTAATTAGGTCACTTTATGATTCTAAGATGAAGCTCTTTAAGACTTACCAGAATAGAGGCAGGGCACAGTGGCTCACGGCTGTAATCCCAGCACACTTTGGGAAGCCAGGGTGGGCAGATCACTTGAGGTCAGAAGTTCGAGATCACCCTGGCCAACATGGTGAAACCGTGTCTCTACTAAAAATACAAAATTAGCTGGGTGTGGTAGTCCCAGCTACTTTGGAGGCTGAGGCAGGAGAATTGTTTGAACCTGGAAGGCAGAGGTTACAGTGAGCCAAGATCGTGCCACTGCACTCCAGACTGGGTGACAGAGCAAGACTGTCTCAGAAAAAAAAATTTTTTTAATTTAAAAAATTATTAAGACTTACTATAATAGAGACAAGAGGATTTTAAGTTTTCAACTAAAAATGGACAGACAAAACTGACATCAGATAGTACAGACCGAGAGTGCCACCAACTGAGAACTGTGGTTTCTGTGATTATCCAAGTTATTTCTAACACCACTATTTTGCTTTTTTCTTCTATTGCTTTGAAGTTGGAAATTGTAGTGGTTTATGCAGATTTAATAAAAAAGAAAGTCTTGGGCCTTTACTGGCGGGGATTTTCTTGCACCACCCACTGTCATAATCGATTACATGCTGTACCCTGATGGAAGAACAGAATTTCTAGGCCAACAGAAAATCACAAATACATGGTAAACCATCTGCTTTGTCCAGCGACTGAGAAATAATAATGTGACCAATGATCCAAGTGAGAAGGGACTGCCAGTCCAACTGTGCCCAGTCCTCCATCAGCTTGATGTCTGAAGGTGGAGGGAGATTTGTTTTGGCAGCTGCTCTGCCAACATCTGACATCTGTCACCAATACCTCCCCATTATTGCCGGTTCCAAAAAAATTATATCTGCCAGTCAAACAGCTTTCCTACTGATGGACAGTTGAAAGATGCCTTCTCAGCCTGCCATGCTTCTGGGGAACTCCCCTTTATTTGAATATATGCCTCCTCTAATCCCTTTTCATGCCTTGCCTGTTAGCCTGTCGCTTAGTGGAGAGGAGAACACTCCCCAAGCCCAAGTTCTTTGCTGTTTGGAAGAAGGGCAGCAGCACCAAGGGGATATTATGAGAGCTGTAAACGCTTATGTTTCACTGCTGTGCTCTTGATAGTAGTCTCATCAGGATCCACAGAAGAGCCATATCCACCTCCACCCCTGACTTTTTGGGAAAGCAACATTGTATCTATAATGCTTTCCAAAGAAATGAGCACAGTACTTGTTGTGTTTGCATATGTTCAGACTAGCTGATTCTTGTTAAGGCTTCCTATATATTAGGCACTTTACGTAGACTACCTCATTTAATCCTTCTAATAATCCAGAGAGATTTTATAGAAGAACAGCGGAGACTCAGAGCTTATACAGCTAAGTGGCGGCCCTGGGATTCAAAGTCAGATCATCTTTTTAAGTAAACCTTTTTCCACTGCAGCATCCTGACTTTGTCACAATGATTGTACGTAATGCAGAAATGCATGATACAGTTCGTAATATTCCAGGCAAGTAGCAAGCACTGGGGGGATATCGACTAGAAAGGCCAAGTCTCTTGCTCTTGCCAGAGCCCTGACAGAATGAGAAAGAGAAGACCAGTAGGCTCTAAAATCCTAGGTGTCCTGGCCCTAATACCTAGGCAGTGCCATGCAGAAGCAAATCTTCCATAGTCCTTTCATTTTGAGTTTACAGTGACATATGAAAAATGTAAGTGAGTCAGTCCCAAGATGCCGGCCACCATGAAGAAGGCGGCTGCAGAAGATGTCAATGTTACTTTCGAAGATCAACAAAAGATAAACAAATTTGCATGGAATACGAGTAGAATCACAGAGCTGAAGGAAGATATAGAAGTAAAAAAGAAACAACTCCAAAACTTAGAAGATGCTTGTGATGACATCATGCTTGCAGATGATGACTGCTTAATGATACCTTATCAAATTGGTGATGTTTTCATTAGCCATTCTCAAGAAGAAACACAAGAAATGTTAGAAGAAGCAAAGAAAAATTTGCAAGAAGAAATTGACGGCTTAGAATCCAGAGTGGAATCAATTCAGTGGGTGTTAGCAGATTTGAAAGTTCAGTTGTATGCAAAATTTGGGAGCAACATAAACCTTGAAGCCAATGAAAGTTAAACGTTTTATAATACTTTTTTAATTTGTTTAATAAACTTGAATATTGTTTTAAAAAAAAGAAAAATGTAAGTGAGTGACTGCTTTTAAAACATGTGGTTCTTCAAGATTTTCTGAGACAGTTTTAACCAAGATGTCCAGCGGCTTATTATTATCATTAACCAAGATGTCAGAGCAATGATTGGAAGCCTGCAGAGGCCTGGGGTCCTCTTTCACGTTCCTTCATACATTGCTGGGTCACCCTCAGTGTGGCGTCCACCCTTGCAGGGCCTCAGGTCACTGCGTCCATGGTAAAATCATATTTTTTAAAATACTAATCAGCATTTTTCCTCCAGTATTTTTCCTCTACATTTTTGGGCCCTTCCTCTTGTATCCCTTTTTTCAGGGCAAGGAAGGTGGTCACGAAGAACCAAGAAAAATAGTATCTCTTCCTATAGGATAATGAAAGGAATCTTGACATAGCAAAGGCTTGGGAGGCTGTGAAGACAAAAGCAAGGTTTCCCGGCCCCGGACTAAGAATCTCTGGGCTAGGAGCAGGAGGAAGGGAGTGTTGGAGGAGAAATAATAATAACACAGATATTCATGGGTCCCTGAAGAATAGGGACAAACTAGAGATGTGATTCTTTTCCTAATTGACATAGGTTTGGGGATTTGGGAGGAAAGCAGATCCCATGGCTCCCTCCCTGGTGGAGCCCTGGGGAAGTGGTGAGACCCCTGAGGGGTAGTGGCTGTGCAGTGCGCCTAGAGTCTTGAACAGTCTCTTGGTGCCAAGCCCCAGAAGGGTGTGGGAGCAGCAGAGCATTTCTTTTGCATCTGAGAGTAGCAAAAAGTCATGGAGAAAATCACAGTTACACTCTCTGCAGTTCTCCTTACAGTATTTCCCAACACGTAGCATCTGTGGATGCGATTTAGGAAAGCTATAACCCAGGTGCTACCAGCAGCTCTGTCTTAATCAGCTCGGGCTGCTGGAATACAATGCCATCATCTGGGCAGCTTAAGTGCAAACATTTATTTCTCATAGTTCTGGAACATGAAAAACCGAGACCAGGGTGCCAGTAGGGTTGGGTGAGGGCTCCCTTCTGAGATGCAGACCCCTGACCTCTCACTGTGTCTTCACATGGAGGAAAGAGGGCAAGAGAACTCTCTGGGGTACCTTTTATAAGGGCACTAATCCCATTCCTGAGGGCTCCACCCATATGACCTAATCACCTCCCAAAGGCCCCACTTCCTGATACCATCACATTGGGAGTTAAGATTTCAACCAAGGAATTTGGAAGGGTGGCACAACATTTAGTCACACATTCTACTCAAGAATGTGTCATCTAGGGGTAGTCTACTCGTACCCTCATCAAGGGCCTCACATCCACAGGATGTTCTGTTATCTGTACTTGAGTGGATAATGGATATTTTACTAAGCGTATCTTGAATTTCAGAACTGAGATTTTATCGGTGAAAATAGCAGCCTGTCAACGATCACAATGCAAGTTCAAAAGGGACCTCACTGAAGTCAAGATAGGTGCACTGGCTGCCTTAGGCACATTGGAGACACTCTTCACCCCTGAATGAATGCGGTGAAGAGCCCAGGAGCCTGTGACCTGCGCTTTAGGGCTGCCACTGAGCCTGGCCTCTCCTCCAGCCCTCCTCCGGCCACAGGACTGGGAGGCCTCTGCTTGCTTGTTGCTGACTCTAAGCTAAAAGAATCCCATTTTTGGAATATTCACCTTGAGGAGGGAACTTTCATGCAAAGTGGCAGTGGAGACAGAGCCCTGGAGTGTCACAAATCGTGTCACCTGTGTAGGGCCTGCTGCTTGTCTGCTAAACGTCTGTCTGTATGCACCACAAATTTTAGTTAAAAACTTGCTTTCCTCATGAGTTAACGGCAAAGTTGTGAGGGAAAGGCCAATGCTCACCCCCTTTAAATTTTTTAGCGGCTGCAAATATCAAACAAAAGAACTTAAGAATGTACTTATGTCAGTATGGGGAAATCATCGATCCTAATGGGCTCAGTGATGGGTGGGAGGATTACATCCCCTTCCCTTGCTCCATGTCACCACCCTGAGTGCTGTGGTGAAGCAAACCCGAACTGAAAAGGGGGAACAAAACTGTGAATGGCTTGAGATTCAGGTTCTTCCTGTAAAAACTGGAGTTTCAGAGGAAATAGTTTCATTCTTGCACGTGTGAGTTTATGAGTGACTCATTTACAACCTGCATAGAATGAGTGTGAAGAACAGCCGAGGGGCAAGGCAAAGACGCTGGAAAGTGTATATTCACTAACAACATTCTCCTTAGATTACAAGGCCCTTTACTTTCTTTTTTTTTTTTTTGAGACGGAGTTTCGCTGTTGTTACCCAGGTTGGAGTACAATGGCACAATCTCGGCTCACCGCAACCTCCACTTCCTGGGTTCAAGCAATTCTCCTGCTTCTCCTGCCTCAGCCTCCCGAGTAGCTGGGACTGCAGGCATGCACCACCATGCCCAGCTAATTTTTGTATTTTTACTAGAGACGGGGTTTCACCATGTTGACCAGGATGGTCTCGATCTCTTGACCTCGTGATCCACCCGCCTCGGCCTCCGAAAGTGCTGGGATTATAGGCGTGAGCCACCGTGCCCAGCCAGGCCCTTTATTTTCTTAATGGACTTTGTCTTCATTAAAAAACTGGCCAGGCTCGGTGGCTCACCCCTATAATCCCAGCACTTTGGGAGGCCGAGGCAGGAGAATCACAAGGTCAGGAGTTCAAGACCAGCCTGGCCAATGTATTGAAACCCTGTGTCTACTAAAAATACAAAAATTAGCCAGGCATGGTGGCACATGCCTGTACTGCCAGCTCCTCGGGAGGCTGAGGCAGGAGAATCACTTGAACCCAGGAGGTTGAGGTTGCAGTGAGCCGAGATCATGCCACTGGCCTCTAGCTTGGGCAACAGAGTGAGACTTCATCTCAAAAACAAACAAACAAACAAACAAACTATCCCCTGATGATTTCAATAAGTGATGTCATCACCCAACTCTCCCACCCCACACACTGGGCTAAAATTCTCACTCTTTCAGCTCAATGCTCAGTAAACAAAATATAGATCAATAAAGTAGCCCAGTGTAGCAGAAGATGCACAACGTTTTGAATTCAGACACATCTGGGATCCAGTGCTAGCCTAACTCTTTGTAACGAGCCATGCAACCCTCCATTCACTTAGCTACAAAACAAGGTACCAAACTCACCAGAGAGTTACGAGGATTGCAGGAGAGGCTTGTAGAACACCCTCTTGAAACTATGAAACCCCATTTCACAGATGAAAAAACTGAGTCATTGAGTTTACTATAAGTTACTGGGTGGCTCGGTAATGAGCCCAAGGTCACAAAGTGAGAGGGTGGCTAGGTGGGCATTCCAGAGCAGGCTGGCCACACAGCACTTGTTTTCTGGGCCAGCCACCAAATGGCAGTCATCTTTTTATTAGCCTCTGAGATCAAGGAGAGTAGAGATCTCATCCCTGGAAAAGCAAATACAGAAGACACGTTTGTTGAACGAGGCGTCCCATGCGGAGCACCAGGCATGTACCCAGCCCTCATCCGTTGAATAAACGAGCAGTGCCCAGGAGCCCCACAGGCGAAGGGGATGATGAAGAGTAATGATTTTCAGTGAATGGGTTGATTGAAACATAGCCACAGAGATTTGCACTTTTTCAACAAATCTAGAAATCTCACAGGTTTGTCTTCTCATGGGGTCTCCATGGTGCCAGGAGCACTAAAAATGACTCCCCAGACAAGCAAAAGCAGGAAAAGCTGTCTGCACGCAGTGGCTCACACCTGTAACCCAACACTTCGGGAGGCTGAGGTGGGAAGGATCTTTTGAGGCCCGGAGTTTGAGAGCAGCCAGGGCAACATAGTGAGACCCTGTTTCCATAAATTTTTTTTAAAAAATTATCTAGGTGTGGTGGTGAATGCTTGTGCTCCCAGTTACTTGGGAGGCTGAGGTGGGAGGACCACTTTGGCCTAGGAGATTAAGGCTGCAATGAGTTGTGATCACACCGCTGCCCTCCACCCTCAGTGACAAAGGAAGACCCTATCTCCAGAAACAAAACAAAACAAAACAAAAACAGAAAAAGCAGATCTTTACCCACCCAGCCTATTTGGGCCTACCTGAAAACCTGTGCCTGGAGCTGAGTATTGGGATCTCAAAGGAATTTCAAAAATCTGGCCCAGCCCCAGGGTAATCCAGTAACTAAAAACTCCTAAAGACATAAAGAGACCCTAATGCTTAATGAGGTGTGAAGGTCTTTATCTGAGAAGAGGTTGTGGTCCACAAACTGAAGAGAGTATTCCAAGTCTGTTTGTGGTGGAGAAGATTAGAGGAAGATGACTCTACCTGGGATTTATTGGATCCTCCTTCCTCGCTGGGGAGGTAAAACCAACACAGATTAGGCTGTAATCCCTAAGCGGACTGGCAGGTGCTGCAAGAGAGCAGCGGGTTCAGTGGGTTGTGGGGTGGGTACGGGGTAGAGAAAGGGGCCGGTCACACGCAGCTGCAGCCCTTGCAGCCTCGCAGGCCTGTGGTTGCTAGGACCTAAATTTCCCAAGAGTGGTTAAAATCCTGACTTTTATGTGAAAGCTCTCATCTTGTATTGGCAAGTAAATCCAAGACAATTTCAATCACTGTGGGAGTCAAGCTAATTATGTCTGCAGGCTGGATTTGGTCTGCAAGCTGCCAGTGTGCCATTGCTGGATTAGACATGGAAAAGAGTTGGGAAAGATGACAGACCAGCACCAGCCACCCCAGATAGATAGAATCACAATGCGGAGGTAGTGAGAGAACCAGGTTCGGGATCTGCACGAGGTTCAGACGGGAAAGGCCTGAGGTTCGTTGGCCAGGCTGCCCTGGGGATATGACCCAAGCAGGCTGCTGCTCCTGCTGTCTGCTGTCGGCAGGTGCTCCCTTCCCTCTAGGGCAGAGCCATCCTATACCTGGCTGGCTCTGGGTTTGTGAGGGATCCCCATCTGTGGCATTAGTACCACCTAGTGGACTTCGCAGGAAGAACTGTATGTTGAAACCATGTGGACAGTCATTTACCAGAGTGGTGGGGGTAAGGGCAGCCGAACGGCCAGGGCCCAAGCAAATCAGTATCAAAGAAACCGTAATAATGAATAAACTCAAAGAAGCTTCAGAGAGATAATCAGAGGCCGGGGAGGTAAGTTCAGCTGGTCTTGCTGCTTTCTCAGGCCGCCCAGTTCTATTTGACTGAGCCTGTGGTCCGAGCTGATGGAATCCGCCCCTCCAGTGCGGGGCAGGCCTCCAAAGCCCAATGACAAGGAAAGCCACCAGTCACCTTGAAATTTCCAGCCTTCTTTCTTTAAGCCTCATGAGAAATTAGGTGGGTGGTAATCCCAAATCAATGTTTGTGGCTGTGCTTATCCTGTTTCACAAGCGTAACATCTGTGTTTATAGTGTTTAAAATCTATTAAATTGTGTGTGCTCTTCAAGCTGCCTATTTGAATATTTTCTTTTCATTTAAAAAGATGACTTCCCATCTCTTTTATTTTTGGAAAAGGTCACACTGTTTCCACTTCCAAACTATGCTGACCCACACGAACTTCCTAACAAACGCGTTTTCCTAAAACCCACTTGCTTGAGGAAATGTGTTCCATCTCCTCTGAAAGGCCCGCTCCAACGCCTTAGCATCGATTTCCCCTGGACTCATTTGCATTTGCTGCTGTTCTTCTCGGCCATATGTGTCCTGGGGTTCTCTGTGCTTTTCCTTAAAGGCCCAGTACAGGACCCACCTAGACATCAGCTGTGAGCGGCTTATCTTGATACTCTGAATCTCCCAGCTCCGTCCACAGCATTTTTGCTGTTGCTGTTATTGCTAGCAGAGCAGGGGAGAAGTAATCTGGAGTAATATTCAGCTTTTGAGTACTTGCTTCGGGTCAGTATTTTGACAGTATTACTGCTAAGCCAACTGGGAAGTTTGGTGATACCTCTGCATGTCGAATAAAAGCTCCAGATCTCTGAAAGTCGTTAGATACAAAAGCATTCCCTTGAACACACACACAAAATATCGGGGATTTCCAGGTCTTCATTGCATTTTTAACTGCCCCTTTCAGGAAAGGCACTTTTAAGTTTGAGATTTTCCAGTTATAAGATGATCTGGATCTGAAAGAGCATGGATGGGGCAGTGAGATTTATCACTGCTTGACTGTGTGCTTCATCTGCTCTTCCTGCCCTTAAAACATTCTTCACTCAGAATGGGGGAAGCCCAGCAGTGTTGCTGGGTGGCATTTGGGAGAGGGAGTAGAGTTGTCATGCTATAAACAGACAGCATTGCTCCTACAGGGCAAAAAGATGGGGAAGGGGAGGGATAGGGACCCAGCTGGACGTTATGTCATGCCGAAGAGAATTCCAAGGATGGTTATGAATGGCAACGAGAGACCCTTGAAACTCCCTAGAGGCCAGCAAACTTCACTAGGCAGAAACCCAAGAAAAAGTTACCCCTATTTGTCTCTAAGGATGGTGGATGTCAATGGGGAATGGAAACAAAGGGGAATTTGTAGGGTCCTTGTAAGCTTAAAAGTCCTATTAAGTGAAGTTACTTGAGATCCACAGGGAATATCTTAATCCAGACTTCCCCAGTGGCCATTTTAAAATCTTACTGTTTACAACTCAGGTCAGAATTAAAATGGAAAGCAGCCTTTAATGACTTTCGGACAGAAAACTTTGGAGAAAATAAATTTTGTAGTAACATCAAAATGTCTATTAGAACTTGTGCAAAAGCTCCAATGTATCTAATCTGTACAAAAAAAATAAGAAAATTAACTGGGCGTGGTGGCATCTGCCTGTAATCCCAGCTACTTGGGAGGCTGACGGAGGAGGATCACTTGAGCCCAGGAGTTTGAGGCTACAGCAAGCTGCGTTTGTGTCACTGTACTCCAGGCTAGGGGACAGAGAAAGACCCTGTTTCAAAAAAAATAAAAATAAAAAAAGGCCGGGCACGGTGGCTCATGCCTATAATCCCAGCACTTTGGGAGGCTAAGGCAGGCGGATCACGAGGTAGGAGATTGAGACCATCCTAACGCAGTAAAACCCCGTCTCTATTAAAAATGCAAAAAATTAGCTGGGCATGGTGGCACGTGCCTGTAGTCCCAGCTACTCAGAAGGCTGAGGCAGGAGAATCACTTGAACCCAGGAGGTAAAGGTTGCAGTGAGCCGAGACTGTGCCATTGCACTCCAGCCTGGGGACAAAGCGAGACTACATCTCAAAAAAAAAAAAAAAAGTGTTTATTAGGCTGCCTTCTGTATACCCACCACACTTGGGAAGAAAGCTGGTCTGAGGAGCTGAGGTCCAAGAGCAGCTGAGCCTAGGGCCCTGAAATTCCTTCAAGCAGTACGGAGACTGTCACATCCCATTCCCAGGCTCTGCCTCTCCAGACTCCACCAAGGGCAGTTGTGGCCTGTGTCTCAGAGGAGGGGTGCAGGAAGGATCAGAAATCAGATGGGAGCCACTAAGAACAGCAGGCAGAAGACAGGAAAGCTGCAGGGGTAGGGTTCCCCAGAACCTGGAGATGGCACCGCAGGCTTCTGGTATCTCTCATGCCAGGAGATGCTTCCTCACAGGCTAGAGTGAGTAGCTGGCAACAATCAGGGATATCCTCTGAGGACCAGTTATAGTGTGTGTGATGTACCACACTCTGAAGGTAGACTAGGTCTTCTTGCTTATAATCTGGCTGCATGAGCACTCCCATCCCCTAGCAATGTCAACAATGACTTGTCCTGCCATAACACAGAGGCACATGTAGATTATATTCCAGGTTAGAATGTGTCTTTTATGTCCCTGCCAATTGTTGCAGCAGCATAAAACAGAGTTCTGACATGAGACAAGTGTCTTCCATTCTGAGGAGTGCTGGTTGATAAACAAGTCAAAAATAGTCAGATAGTTTAGGTCAAGGTGAGTTTATTGTCCAAATAGCATAATCTAATTGCATTCAAAACCATTTTCAAATCCATCTTTAAACTAGTCAGAAAACAGGTTATTATTTTTTTAAATCACTTAATACTGAACAGATAAGACCTCTTAAAATGCAGCTGACTATATCATGTCACCATCATAGCCAATACAACATTTTACCATACTTCCTAAAAACCTTTCTGCATACACTGATCATGCTACTTCAGCACTTTCTAATGTCCTGACCAAATACACACCCACACCTCTTATAGAGTACACTGTGAGAGAATAACATTGACTTGACATGGCATCACACTTGTTTTAAAGCAAAAAAAAAAAAAAAAAAAAGAAAAGAAAAAGAAAAAGAAAAGGAAAGTCCAAGACGAGAAACTATAACAGAGAGAGAGAAGAGAGAGATCTGAGGTACATGGTATAAGGGTAATGAACATAATGGAAAAAATCCAATGGCCCAGTGATTTGCTGGGGATGTAAGAGTTGGCCAGCAGTAGGAACTAAACCAATTAAAAATAAAAATAGAATCTTTGTGTTTCAAGGACAGGCACCTGTCAAAAGACATTGGATACTGTAATGGCTACAGTCAGTAAGGCACTTTATTTCCCCAAAGTAGGCTGCAGGCAAAGGAATGAAGGCCGCAGCTCCAGCGTGCATGTACACATTTGCTGATGGCTTCTTAAAACCTGAGCCAAGAATAGGGTCTGATAGCCCAGCCAAGTTGAAAAGCAGAGACACACGAATGTAGTATCGTTGTGCCTGAAATGACCATTCTGGGTCATTTCATCCAGAATCATCAAAAGCCATGTGGTATGAGGAAGCAATAAACATTCTCTGGAATCTTCTTACCCTATTTTGCACAAATGGATGGCTGCATGAACAGCTCTTGTAAATTGCTCTGAGTCCACACCAACAGAAGACTGCACTCATTCTATAGCTACAGAGGGTTTGTTGGCTTAAGGGGACTTTATCGTCTCAGCATTAATTTCCCTTTTAAAGCTATTCTCAAGGTTGGACTGTCTCAGAGATAAACAAAGAGGAATCCTTTTGGCTTAGAAGCCAACTGGCTTACTCAGACTTCCTCCCCTTCCTACCTCCAATTCCCACACTACCAATATTATCTTCTTGAACTAGAAAATCAATTATTTACATGACATAAGGTGCAAGTCTATTTCTTCTCCCAGCCCTGTCCCCTGTGGCCCATGGAGAGAAAATTCCCCTGCCCTCTTTGAGAAAGTCATCTGATCCTGCCTAATGTTCTTAACCTTTCAGTCCCAGAGCTCCCTGGGCACAGTCTGGAGAGGCCCTAGAGGTGCTAGACAGCAGGAAAGCGGCAGCTCTGTCTGAAGAGGTGCCCATCCTGCTAGCAAAGGGATGCAGTGTGACGCTGTCAGGGATGTCTTCTCCTCTCTGGCTTTATCACGTAAGCCATGTGTGCCCCTGACCTGGCTGGTAAGAGGCAGAACAGAGCCTCCAGTACAGAGCACACAGACCAAGGGTAACCCAGGGGTAAGGCATGCTGTGCTCTCCAGTGGGGTCCTGGGGCAGTTCAAAATAAAGCCTCCTGGAAGAGCAGCTCCTTCTTGAAGGAGCTTGCCTCTCAGCACGCATGGGGTGTTCTGCAGAGGGAACTGCCCTCGGCTTTCTCCTGCAGGCTTCTCGGCTATTATGGACCCGCATGGAGTTTAATTATGCTTAGCATATATTTTTGGCATACTAGGATTTCTTCCCCCTAGGATCTGGCCAAAAGAGGGGAAGGATTAAAATTTGGCAGGCTGGGGGATCAACTCAGCCCCCACTGATGGAGAGAAACAAACAGATGGAAGTAAAGAGAGATACGAAGACAATAAGGTAGAAAAAGACCAGGAAAATTTGGAACCCCTTTAGCGGAAGGGGAGAAAAAGAAGAGAAAGAACAACAACAAAAAAAGAGCGAGTTCAAATCCACAGGGAGAGCCCCTCTGGAACAAACTCCTCCCAAGGAGACCAAGATCCAAAAAGAGGGCAAAATCCAAGATTTCGGATTTTGGACAAATCCAGGATTTGTTCTTTTGTTTAAGCAGGGAGCAGGCAAAAAGCCCAACAACCCCGCACCTTCCCATCAGCAGCCCCATACCCATCATCACCAAGGCCCCAAGGATGAGAAAGAGAAAAGCTAGGACTCAGGGGCCTCGGGGCGACAGGAAGAGTGCAAAGTTACAGATTGTAAATAGAGTCAGAGAGGCCTGTGCCCTTCCTTATTTGTCGGGTTCTTTCATTTGCTGCTTCCGTTTAAGCTCAAGGGTCAGTCGCCATGAAATGAATTTGCACTTCGTTTCCTCTTTAGGCTCCAAGATTCCCAAGAACTCCAGAGTTCCCGCTTTCCCCATTCTGTGGGACTCCCTGGGGCCCAGGAGAGTGTGCTGAGCAAAGCTGGCTCTTAAGAAAACTCTGGCTAACTTGCTGGCTGCTCCACTTTCTTCTCCAAAACTTCAGAATTCACCACCCACTGTCCCACCAGAAATCCCCTAGAATTTTAGGGTCATGCTAACTACAAAGTCCTGAACACTTCTAAACACACTTCCCCAGAGACTGACTCATCTGGAATTTCACCTCTGTAGAGAAGCAGCCTCTTCAGCTCCCTTCAACTACCATCCCATATTTATCTGACCTATTTTTCTTATCCTGCCAATTCAGTGATTGAAAACCCGAAAACCATTTAGTACCGCTTAGCAGAGGACCTGGGCTTGCATAGTGCTTGCCTGCAGTTTGAGACAGAGGAGGGAGAAGGAAGCACCACACATGCGGCTTGCTGCACATTCATCTACTCACAGATTCAGACCTAGGAAATCTGCAGAGATGATCCTAAACTCAAGGTGTCCAGGCCAGGGAAGGGGAAAGACGGAGGAAAAAACTTCAAGATGAAAGAGTCCTTTGCAGATGAAGCCCTGCTTTTGAAAACGCTGCAAGATGAGGCTCTCCATACAGCCTGCTGGAATTCTTTTTAGTCTGTTTCCTGATACCTGGTACCTAAGTGCAAATCACGATGTTTGTACTGAACGTCTGCCTTGAAGGGGAGGGAGGATCCCTTGGTTCAACGTATTTTTTCCATCATGATGAGGATACCGGGGTCAAAATGGGAGCCCGATGGCCTCCATGACCAAAAAGGTCCCTGGGAGTGAGACTGCCCTGCCTTCCACCTGAGAGGGAGTTCAGCCCTGCTCACACTCTTCTCTATTCCTCACGTGAATGGGCTCCCAAGCAGAAACTGTACGGTTGTGAGGTATAATGAAATCAAAAGTGTGAATCATTGTCTTTTGTAGTTATTTATTTTGTCCAGTAAACCTGAGGTAAAGAATACTCCGTCTTTGAAGAATGTGATCAGAGGAAAAAAAAAAAAACCCAAAAAACCAAAAAGGAAAAAAAAAAAAAAACCATGAATAAGCTACGAGAAGAAAGCAAACTACGGAAGGGCTTTTCCAGTACAAAGAACTCCTATCTTAACCATCTACTTCAGGACTTGGAATTTAAGCAGTAAAATAATATATTATAAAAATGTTTATAAAATAGCAGCACACTCTGTGAAACATTACAGCTAGGTACTGTCAATGTGAATAAGGATGGATGATTTTAGCTTCTTAGCAGCGCAAAAAAAAAAAAAAAAAACCAAACTGAACAAAACAAAATGAAAAAATAAGAGACCCTTAGATTTTTTTCCATCTTCAACCCTCATACTGTGAAACAAGGCAGAATCTGTGTATAAAATAATTCTTCAAAGTAGCCCTGTTCTGATTTTTCTTTTTTACTTGAAAAGGCAAATATTTTAACAAATAGCTTCATTACCTATCAATTACAATTGTGCAAAAAAAAAAAAAAAGTTGTTGCTCCAACCTCTTTGCTAACTGAATGCCTCTAAGAAGTGGAGAGAAAAAAAAAATTCAAGTACGCTGAATACAACTTTGCAATAAAATTAACAATGACAACAACAAAAAGGAAAAAAAAACAGAAAAGGGAACAAAATGCCACACCCTGATGTTCAGCCATCTATCTTTGCACCAGCAATAACTTTCCATGTCCAAAGGAGAAGTACAGAGACGGGAATAAAGATCCTTCTGTGCCATCAGAATGGTAGTTTAGAGGCTTTTCTGAGGAATGTTGTGATGGGAATGTCAGCAGAAAGGGGGTGTGTCTCAAGAGTCCTGGTAGGAACACCAGAACTGTGTACCAAAGAATGTCAGATAAGAGAAGCGAAGAGTAACCCAGACTAGGGGCAGGAAGGGAGAGGGCAAAAGAGAAGAGGACAGGAGTATTCAGCTTGACTTGCATAAACCATCCCATCTATCGCTTGGGAACAATTTTTCAAAGTGCTTTTCGAATGGAATGGTTTATAACAATGCTAAACTGTGAACCAGACATGCCAATCAGCACCAAAAATTAGTTTTTTTTCTAAGAAGAAATGCCAAGGCCACATTACCCTTTTAAATAGAATAACAGAAAAGACTCCATGCTGGCTCCCACCCTTGGTCTCCATCTGCCTCCGTTTCATGTGAGTTTTGGTTATGGTCCATAGCTACATTTCCCCATTAGATAGCAATACGGTGGTGTCTGCAACGAACTGCATTTGGAAGAAGAAGCAGGATGTCACAGAACATGAAATCCAGGAGCCTATCACCTGTGTCCAACTGGCAAAATAAAACATCTTTTTTAGGTAGCAGCTACTGTAGACAGCGAGAGAACATAACGTAGAGATCCAACCACGCTCCTGACTTAGTAACAGGTGGCTGAGAGCAAAAATGCTTCTCCATTCCAAATGGTTCAATCATGTTGAGAGATTGTTTTGTACTCCCTCCCCATCATGTCCCTCCTTATCTCAATTCCTTCTTGAGTTCACTGCTTTGCAATCTAATCATGCCATAAATGGCGTACACAGTTCCTTGAAATTATACTACAAGGGGGTGTATGTGCTAGCTCATAACATGAAAAAAAAGTCTCCTCTAATTTGTTCCCATATTGCAGGCATACATATTCTCTAACTACTCTGCAGGTTTTCCTGTAAGCATTTTACTATTCCTTTTACATAATCAAACAATAACTGTTCGCATATACAAGGGATTCCCTTATGCTGTACTTCAAATAGGCACCAAATGCTTTTTATAGGACCTTTTTCTCTCACTTCTAAAAGATCTTTAAATATGATCTAGGTGGGGGCAGAATTTTTTTTTTTAAGTTTCACCCTAAAACACAAAGAACAAAACATAACCAGAAAGAAGGAGAGAGCAGATTATGAGTGCGCCTCTCTTCCGGCCCAACTGGCATCCTCACAGGTCGATATCCCGCACGTCTGTAGGGGTGCTGGCTTGGTCCAGTTCATCCTCCGACTTGGATCCGTCGCGCTGGTCCTGACGGTACTGCTGCAGGCTATTGAGGAGCACCGCCTCAATCTGCTCCTGGCAGGCTTTGAGACAATCCTAGAACAACGGTCCAGACCAGAGCTGTTAGCAAGAGGAACAGGACACAGAGCATCCACCAAGAAAACATGCATAATTTAGCCTGCATAATTCTATGCTAGTTTCCAGTAGGAATAAATGTGAAGTAAAGGAGGGATGTTCTTAAAGTGCCAAGGAACCTCACTACTCCAGGTGGGGTCCGTGGGCCGGCAGCATCAGCATCACCTGCGAGCTTGTTGGACCTGCAGAATCTCAGTCAACCCAGGCCGAGCTAATCAGAACCTGCATTTTAGCAGAGCCCAGGTGATGGGTATTCTGAGAAGCACTGGCCTAAATGATGGTCCGCTTATGGATGCCTGGTAATCAAGGGGCCAACCAGATGCTTTCTGCCTGGGGAGGCTGGGAAGTGGCAGAGGTGCTACGACATTAGCAAACTCAGCTCCTGAGAACTAGAGAAGAAGGAAGCTAATGGACCAATGTACTGACCCTCACATAAACTGTAAATACTTTTTTTTTTTTGAGACAGAGTGTCACTCTGTCCTCCAGGCTGGAGTGCAGTGGTACGATCTTGGCTCACTGCAACCTCTGCCACCCAGGTTCAAGCGATCCTCCTGCCTCAGCCTCCTGAGTAGCTGGAATTACAGGTGCACACCACCACACCCAGCTAATTTTTGTATTTTTAGTAGAGACGTGGTTTCACCATGTTGGCCAGGATGGTCTCGATCTCTTGACCTCGTGATTCGCCCTCCTCCCTTTTGTTTCTTTCACTGTGCAATTCTCACCACCTAGAGGGTTTCTATTTTGCCAAGCGGAAAAGCATTATCTTTATTTCCCAAAAATCTAAAATGCACCTAGCCAGGCACATTGGTATTTGCTGCCCACCCACCATACTTGCAGGTGGCACCTGTCATTTAACTTTTCTGATCTCAGTTTCCCCATCCATAAAGCAAGGATAACAGAACACTCAGAGTAAAGGGCAACTGAGATGATCCTGGTATATGTGTAGTGCTAAGCAGAGCTCAATAAATGATCACTATTATGTGTAACAGTAAATCGGTCCTGGAACCTGAAAGAATTCCTCAGATTTCTTTGAAATGAGGTATACATTAGCGTTTAGTCAAGACTGGTGAATTGTGTGTCTAGATCTTGACAATCTTTAGTGAAGATTGTGTGTCTGGTGCTGGGGAGAGTGCTGACGGTGACAACATGACCCAGCAGCAGGGGTCTCCATGCCACCCTGAACGAAGCTGAGGTGGAGTCAGGTACTGGCCTCCGGGATTTGATAACACCTCTCAGACTTTCCTGTGGCATCTCCTGGTCGCATTCCTTACCCTGTCCGACCCGCCAAGCTGAATGAATGATGAGAAATCTCATGGGGCTCACCTGCCTTATCCCTGTTCCGCTCTTCCCCAAGTTTTTCCCTCAAGGAATGTGGCAGTGTTGTCGTCATATCGTCATAGGTTACCACTTGCTAGGTGGTGAAAGCTAAAGGTATAATGTTTCTTTTTTCTTTTCTTTTTTTTTTGAGATGGAGTCTCGCTCTGTTGCCCAGGCTGGAGTGCAATGGTGCAGTCTCAGCTCACTGCAACCTCCATCTCTCAGGTTCAAGGGATTCTCCTGCCTCAGCTTTCCAAGTAGCTGGGATTCTAGGCACGTGCCACCACGCCCAGCTAATTTTTGTATTTTTAGTAGAGATGGGGTTTTACCATGTTGACCAGGCTGGTCTTGAACTCCTGACCTCAGGTGGTCTGCCTGCCTTGGCCTCCCAAAGTGCTGGGATTACAGGCGTGAGCCACCACGCGCAGCCTAAAAGTATAATGTTTCTAGGGGCACTTACATTTTGGTAGATGTTTGAAAACCTCAAATCCTTATAATCTGAAAAAGTTAATATTAAATATAGAATCGAAATGAATGTGGGAGTTAAAGGCAAAAAGTGATTATAGTCAAAATTACTGTGGAATGTCCCATAGGAAGGTTCCACATCAGAGAGGAATGGCAAGTCTCACACTATCAGTTTTTCTTCTAAAGCTGGGATAGAGATAGACAGCCGTTCTGCATTTGAGCACAGCATGAAGGAGTTGACTTAAACGCTAGAATCAACATGGTGTGATGAAATGCTCACTCCACAGTGCAGGGGCAGGAACCAAGACCCAGAACAGCAGCTTCAACCCCACATCCCATCTGTCCTCCCTCACCCGCTATGTGCACTCAATTAGTGAAACGCTGAACCTAACAATCTAAATTCATATTTTCTTCTTTCTCTGTTTTTTTTTCTTGCAGAGAATAATCCACTGAATCCAGGAAGTTCAGGTGTAATGTCCTTCCACTGTACAGGGACTTGAGGAACAGGTGAAGGGGATGTTTACAATTTTTCTTTTTTTCCAGGAGGCAGAGAGACTAGGTCAGAGTACCTCCCTACCATAGAGGCAGGGACTGTATACTTGTTTCCAACTGAATGCTTGTCCATGGAAGACAAATCCTACCCAAAGCATAAGGCCTAAGAGCTTTTGTTATCTAAAGGAGATGGCAGGATTCTTGGCTGACTGAGGGACCTTCTGTGTGTTAAAGTGATTCTCCCACCTCAGCCTCCCAAATAGCTGGGACTACAGTCGTGTGCCACCACGCCCAGCTAATTTTTGTATTTAATAGAGACAGGGTTTTACCATATTGGTCAGGCTGGTCTCGAACTCCTGACCTCAGGTGATCCACCCACCTTGGCCTCCCAAAGTGCTGGGATTACACACATGAGCCACCACGCCCAGCCTGGCCAGCCCTTGATCAATGATCCCTCTGACTGGAAAGTAAAAGGATGACCAAAGGAGGTACTCCATGAGTGAAGAATTCTGAACTCCCTTCTCCACCCTCTTCTAGACTTACCTCGTGGTGAAGCAGGATGCTAACCCTCTCTGCAGTCCTGTCTAACCTTCTTTCAGGCTCCACTTCCTCGCAACTTGACAATGATCAGCTCGACTTTCAACTACACAAATCCCTCATTCTGGCTCAGCAAGACTAAAAGGGCAAAAGCCTGCCTTGTATAAATGATGTCAAGCATTATTCTCTGACGGTGGAGAGAGAACTTGGCCTCTCCCTTCCATGAGACAGAGCTCACTCCCCGCATATGAATACCTTTGTTTAACATGGCAGGGGCCCTCTTTGGACTTGTGACGGGCTTATAAATTCTGTACGCTAGTGGAAGGTGAAGGGAGAGGAGACTGTGCAGTGGTGCCGATACCTGCCACTGGACGTGCCAACTCCACACAATCCCGGTCTTGCCCAAAGCAGGAGGGCAGGAGAATGCATGGGATTGGGGTGGGGTGGGGATGGGGCAGCCACCTGGAGAGAAGACCCCCCACCTTAAATCCAACCGGCCTGCTTCCGTTAGATGATCATCAAGCTGAGAGAAGAGTGGAGTTAGTGTTTCCGAAGGGCTGGATTATAAGAAGACATATATAAATCATCACAGACTTGGATAATTTGGAGGTCTAAAGGGCCTTTGGAAATCAAATAGCCAAGTGCTCTCGTTTCCCAGCTAGGGAATGGAGCCTGGAGAGCCAAAGTGGCTTGCCCCACAATGACATCTGGCTAAAAGCTCAGCTTGGCTTTAGAGAGGGCAAGCCTCCAATTTCAGAACTTTCTTTTTCTGTATACCTTGACTTCTAAGCTCTAAGTAAAGACAGACAGACCAGAGAATCTCCAAGAAAGAGAAACATAGCCCAAATGGCTGGAAAAACACGAAAGCGCCTCCAACAAAAAGATGTTACGTGCATGTAAAGTGCGGCGGCTCTAGGACATCAGCTTCCCTGCAGCCTCCAGAGCACCAGCCATTGTGTTAAGATGCCCCAAATTAAGCTGATTAAAAGGGAAGCCATAATGCTCGTCTGTCAGCCTGGACAGGTGGTACCCTACCGCGCTGGAGGTCGGGCAGACCTCCAACTTCCATGATGATAGGCCCCCTCCCTTGCCCCCACCCCCAAGCCTGGAGCCCTGACAGCAGTGTTTGTGATCTTCAGCTCGTTACAAGGGCCTCTGACTTCCTCTGCTTGCTGGCTCGAGCTCTGCGCCCTGCACCCTCCTCTGCCTCCATGAATGGGCTGACGGAACTTCTACCATTAGCCCTCAGTGTAACTGCGCCACTCCATTGTCACCACACACGCACTGCACTCAACAGGGGGACAAAGGGCTGAATGAGCCCCAGACCCGCGGCCAACTCAGGCAGAGACAACTTAGGAAACTATCTCATTCTTCCTTTCTTCACAGGCTGTTTGGCTTATTTCCTTGCATACCAAATGAGGCCCACAGAAAAACGAGGCAGGAGAGGGAGGCATCAGCCCCCCCATTCCATGCCACCTCCCCACCCCCAGCTTCCAGCAACACTTCACAAGGTTCCTGACCACAGGCCCTGAAGAAGACAGAATCTGCAACAGTGGAGCCTTTAAAATGCCATGTGCTGTGAGGGTGCTGGTGCTTCCAGCTACGGAGCAGAAAGACACAATACGAGACCCCATGCATCACATGTGGTCGAAACCGAGACTTCTTTCACGGCGCTGCTTTTTAATAGCTCATTGACAACCAGTTTTGATGTGACCGAGATATAAAATGCCGGGATGACCCTAAGTAAGGGATATCCTGGAATCTTCTCTGGGCAATATTTAAGAATGTGTCTAGGGGCAGGGACAAGGGTTGAAAAACTCCCTATTGGGTACTATGTACACTATTTGGATGATGGATTCAACTGAAGCCCCAACCTCAGCTTCATACAATATATCTACATAACAAACCTGCAGCCGGGCACGGTGGCTCACGCCTGTAATCCCAGCACTTTGGGAGGCCAAGGTGGGTGGATCACGAGGTCAAGAGATCGAGACCATCCTGGTCAACACAGTGAAACCCCGTCTCTACTAATACAAAAAAAAATTAGCTAGGCACGGTGGCGCGTGCCTGTAATCCCAGCTACTCAGGAGGCTGAGGCAGGAGAATTGCCTGAACCCAGGAGGCGGAGGTTGCGGTGAGCCGAGATCGTGCCATTGCACTCCAGCCTGGGTAACAAGAGTGAAACTCCGTCTCAAAAAAAAAACAAAAAAAAAAACCTGCACATGGATCCCCTCAATCTAAAGTGTTTTAAAAGAATGTGACAAAGAGTTTTGATGTGACCTAGACAAAAATGGATAAATATAATGAACAGATGACTAGAGTCTTTATTCTGTTAAATATCTTGCAATAACTTCACAACATCTTCACGGCCTGTGAGCCTCAATTCCACTTTTTAGTTAGTGAATTTGTGCAACTGCGTCATGTGAAAATGAAGCCACTTACTCTAAGATACCGTTAGGGAAAACTCAGAAGGCTCAGAAGGCCCTGACACAGAATTAAAGTTAAAATGAAGATACAACTTTTCAAAGGACATGGAGAGACCAGCGAATCGGAAACACACTGGAAACCCATCTGCCTGCCTTTGTCCTTTGGGGGCTCCTTCCTTCCTCTTCCCTCCGCTCTTAAGCATCACTCCCAATGACTCTGCCAGGGGCTTGGGATAAAGAGTTGAGGAAAAGCTGGGCCTTATTCAAGAGGTTCTATAGACAAGGAAGCACTGAGATAAAGGCTGGCGTGCGGCCCGAGTAGAGCGCAAAGGGGATGAGGACCCCGGTTCGGCCTAAGGAAGCAGGGCCACGGTCACCGGGGACCCAGGCCAGTGGTGCCCTCCCCTCTCAAACCTACCCAAGGCACTGGACACCCCCAACAGAAGTTCCCCTTAAAGCCAAACTGCCTCTCTAGCTGTTTTTTCCAACTCTCACGATTGGAAGGAAAAAGTATTTAAAATATACCAACGTCTGAGACTTTTATTCCCTATAAAACTGTCAGGCCCCTCACTCAGCTTTCTCTTTGGAATGAAGCATTCCAGTTTATTTTGGCAACCAGACGGAGCAACAAAGGCCGACTTTCTCAGAGCCGCATGGGTCCCTTCTATCAAAGCTATCTGCTGCCGGCCAGCGAACAGAGAGACCCGCCTGGCCATCTCACAAGAGTCAGGGGGAACCTCTTTCAACAGTTCGATCCCTGACAACCCACAACCTAACATGCAAAGTGACAGAGAGCAAGTTTGAAGAAATCACAAACAGCAAGGTGTGTAGGAGCTGACATATAACTTCAGGGGCTCTCAGGGAAACCATCAGCCCCTCCCAATTCTTGTTGGTCAATGCACTAGGGCCAGGGGGCAAAATTCGGTCCTGGGTACTTCGCTTTTTCTGGGAAGAGCTCAATACCAACCTATGGGCATTTCATAGCGCGGCTCAAGGTTGTTTTAGACATATGTACACACACATATATATCCATGTATGCATGTGTGTATGCATATACATACATACACACACACATTTTACTGTGGTAAATATACATAATGTCAAATTTCCCATTTTAGCCGCTTTTAAACGTACAGTGGCGTTAAGTACATTCACACTGTGTGTGGCCATCAGAACTCTCCATTTACAGAATTGTTTTCATCATCCCAAACTCAAACGATATACCTATGAAACAGTAATCCCTCATCCTCTCCTCCCACTCGGACTCCTGGGAACCTCTATTCTACTTTCTGTCTCTATGAAATTTGACTTTTCCAGGTACCTCGTATAAGTGGAATCATACAGTATTTGTCTTTTTGTGTCTGACTCATTTCACTAAACATAGTATTTTCAAGGTTTGCCTATGTTATAACATGGATCAGAATTTCATTTGGTTGAATGATATTCCATTGTGCGCACATACATTTTGTTTCTCTACTCTAAGAACAGTTTCTATCACCAAGTTTTCTCTGCTGGGAGGCCTGCATTCTAAATTAGGCCTGCTTTTGGGTTGATTTCCTCCTGCATTTAGCATTCGTAACACATTAGTTGGCACACCTTCATTTATGTTCTTAATTTACTAGGGTTTTGTGTGCTTTACTCTTGATTCATCATACAACTGCTAAGTTCCCTGAATGCAGGAATCTCATCCTCTGTTTCCCACATGCCACCCATCCACCCCAACTTCTAGCAACAACTGGGCCTTCAGTAAAGACTTCCAGAAATGGATGAAGAGTTTAAGTGCTTGAAATACACCACTTCTTGACTCAAGAAATGGTAAACAGAGCTCAGGAAGCAAAATTCACCTCCCTCTCAATGCCGATGTGTTCTACATTCTAGTCCTTTTATTTTTCTTCCCTCATCAGCTTTTCAGAGAACACAGACTAATGGATGGGAGATTTATCACTTGGGAAGTTACTTACACACACACACACACACACACACACACACACACACATACAGCCTAGCCACAGCTGCTTGAATCTTTCACACGACCTAGCCCCGTCCCCACCACCTCACCGACACCGACACACACACAGCCTAGCCCAGTGCTGCTTGAATCTTTCCACTAAAAACATTTTCAGGGAGGGTGAACAAGCCTCTGGGGTGCCAGAGGTAAGCTTGGAACTTCCTGAGGTCTCCAATTTTTATCTGAAAAACTGTTATTAATTTTACATTTCACTATGTTCACTCTTGGTTTTTAAATATGAAAATGTTTAACCTAGGCCCACTGGTGTGAATGAGGCATACACAGGCAGCCCTAGTTAAGAAACACAGTGTGTGCCCGTTATAGAAGTGAGGTACCAACTCAACCAACAGCTGGGATTTATAGGAGGCCACTCCTCAACCAGCTTCCTACGTACTTCATGTCTATTTAATAGAGTTGGACAGCTGACTTAAATGGACTGGCTATGTAGTATCAGAAAAAGGCAAAACAGTTTCTCCAGATGAGATGACAAACTGACTTGCCTGCAGTCTTGAAAAGTCAAGAGATTTAGCAGCAACTCCTAGGAATGAAATTTACACCACTGTCCATGTGAGATCAGTAAGGGAGGACAAAGGGAGGTGAGAAAAGGCTGGAGACAGTAGGGTGGTCAGCCCTCAGGTCTATCAACATTGGGAAAAGGTTACAATGCCTGGGGGCAGGAGGAGGGGAGACGCTCAAACTCTGACATTTCCGTCTCCAGGCTTTGAGGAAGGGCTGGTCTTAAATTGATTGGGAGTCCTATTTGTAAGGCAGCCTTAACTGGAGACATTCAGAAAAGGAAGAAAGCATACCATTTCTATAAATGTTAATTCCTGTCCATGATTTTTCTCTGGAGGATTAGAAAAGCATTCTTCACGCTGCACTGGAGGGAGCTTTTCAGTCTGTGTTTTGGAGTCCTTGTTTAAAAAGCATATGTTTGGAGCCCGCATTTTAAAACCGTTATCTAAGAACTATCTCAGAGGAGGACCTCAGATTTGCTCTGTCAGCATCTCCCTGCGCCATTTCTCTGAGCTGGGAACAAATGCCAGGAAAAATCCAGGTGGGTGGGAGAGAAAGCCAGTGAGCTGCAGCCGTGGGCTCTCTGAGGGTTAATCTGTTCAGCATCCCTTGTGCAGGCCTCAGCCGTAGGCCTGTAAATCACATGATCCCTTAACTCAATAAAAGCCCGCAGAGGGCATCTGAATCCCCCTGGACCATCCAGAGGGTGTCATCGTGAAGTGCTCTGCATTCTTCAGTCTCTCCATGGCGATGCATGAAGGCTCAGGGCCAACACCCACCTCTTGGGTTGCCTTTAAACCCAAGGTTTTCTTCAAATCAAAAGATCCCAGGAGCGGTAGCAAGGGTGGGGTGGAATGTTTCTTAGGGGCAGGTGGAGTTTGGGGGTTCTAGTCCCAGCTCTGCCACATCACCCCCTCCCAGCTGGTTACTACAGCCCATGTCCTGCCTGTGGAAAATGAAGGAACTGCCTCTCTGGCCTCTCAGCACCATCCTGGCTGGGACGCCCTAGGACTGCAGCTTCCTACCAGTTGCATTCAGAGTCTCCCTTGACTCTGGTCTCTCTCAAAACCTTTCTTCTCAGGAGCTCCAAATTCTGGCAACAGGAAGTAACAGCCTCTGGGCCATCTGCAGGGCACACAGAATGGAGAAGCTCCGAAGCTAATAATAGTTTCTTGAGTTTGTATGGGACTCTGTCTTTTGAAAACACTTTGTAATCCACTACTGCACTGAACAAAAGGGAAGAGAGAGCAGGGAGGGGTCGAGAGGTCTGCCAGGGACGGACACCGTTCTCACAGTGGGGCACCTCTTGTGTGTCTGCTCCGTCCACTGCAGCTGAGTCCTGGCTCTCCTTTCTCCTCTCTGTGCCTTACAGCCTCAGCATGTGTGAGCAGACACGGCAGCTCTACATTGCTGGGCAGAGGCAGCCCGGCAGCGTGTACAAATATGGCAATGAAGCCACAATTCAGACCCACTGGGAAGCCCACGCCATAGAGGAACATTGGTAAACAGCCCTCCGCCTGCCCCTGCCTCTGCTTCCTGAGTTTTCTTCTGTATTTTATGGCGCACAGTCTTTCAGAATCTTAAGAGGGGGGTGTCACCTACTGAACTTTGTACTCCCTTGGATGTTGATCTTAGAAAACAAACCCCAAAAATACCCCTGACACGACATAATCAAACCCGTTGTCTCTTTTCCTGAGCTGAGAAGAGACATCTGGTCTTAGCCAAGACGGTGGAGGCCACCTACCACGTCTGTGTTGGTGATCTTAGCCAGCAGCTCAGTCAGGGCATCGCAAGTGAGCGAGCTCACTTCCTCATCCTGCTGGAGGCCACAGATGGCTGCTCCCACACTTCCAGTTGCGATCATCGATGGTGGGTACATGGCGAACTTAAAGTCTGCAAGGAATCAGAGGCACAAGGTCAGGGCACAGAACGAATTTGGATCCAGGAGCTCCCCAGACTGCAGAGACTCAGAAACAGGATGGCAGCAGGCCAGTGGCACAAGTGACCCCTTGCCCTACAGGCATGTCCTCTCTTGAGTTCTTTCACAAGGGGCCCTGTGTTTATTTGTCATCACCATGGCTGTTCCAGATTTAAATGGAGGAGACTGAGGCAGGGAAGGAAGACAGCTTATCTGAGTGCACACAATAAACACAATAAATGCACAGAGGATTCAAGGTCCCCAGTCCCCAAATCCCAGTCATATTAAAAGCATGTCTGAGGTAACATTCTTGACCCTGGTGGGGGCAGCAAGGAGAGTGAGTCATGGTCTCCTCTAGGGGTGATGGTGGGAACAGAGCAGAGAATGTCTGAGACCAGTGCAGATAACGTACCCCATGGGCTGTGCAAGGGGATAGACCAGGGGCTCCAGATGAGAGAAGGAGGGAGAGTACAAGGAGGTGGGAGAATCAGGCAAAATCTATGCAGAACGCTGATTCAGATGGGATCTTGCTATAGTTTCTGGACAGGCATCGAGGATTAACATGACCCAAAACAAAGATTTGGTTTAAAAAAGGAAATGAGAGAAGCAGCAATGCAGGGAGTGGGCGAGTGGGGGCCGAGCTCCACCCAATTCCCAACCTCTGGCCCAACGGCGAGGATCTCAGAACATTACGGTAAGGGATTCTAACCCTAACATAGGGCTCTAACTAAGCACCAAAGATGAACCATTGCATCCGAATCAGATGGGTGACTTGGTTTCAGTCTTATGTCTCATGAGCCTGAAGGGCCATTTTATTGCTAAGAGAAGAAAATGTGACTTGCTACAGAGAAGTGCAGAATGAGGATAATAAATCAGAGGGGCTTGAACCCCATCCACTGCCATTTCTGACAGCAAATACAGAGGATGCTCCTGTGTGCTAGAGGGTTCCTCTTGGAAGACCAGACCCCTTGTCTTTCTCTGAGCACTCCCCAGAGGGGCTGGGTGACCACGACCCAGCAGCTGCTTGGTCCATCAAGGGAAAATAAAGGCAGCCAACTTCCTCATTACTGCTGCTGACAGCTCCCAATGATCACTATATGCAATACGCTACATGTTACATCCATTTAATTCACCCATCAGCCACAGAAGGTGCACACGAGCATCACCCTAATGCTGTGGGTGAGAACCCTGAGACTTTTGAGAGTTTAAGTAAGTTGCCCCTGCTGGTGTTGACACAACCTTAGGGTGGGGACAGTTTCAGCCATCACCCTAGTGACGGTCCTGGAGAGCACCAAGTCTTCCAAAGTGTACTCTTTCTAGGTTCAGCATTGTTCCAGTGAACTTACTGGGGGTAGACACGGGAAGGGCACACGGGGGCAGAAGACAGAGCGTACAGGGAACCATGGGTCACCCTTCAACTTACAGCAGAAACCATCAAGTTAAATCTACAAAAACCAGCCCCTCTCTTATTTCCCCTTCTTCCTATCCGAGGCTCTATTACACACACATTTTCTACGGCAGCTCTTTTAATGGTGAGCCCCTCACCCCGGCATAAGTTAGCAGTGCTGTCAGACACTGTGGATCCCCACACCATGCACAGCCCCCGCTCCCATCATGAACGCAGAGCAAACCTGGCCATCTGCCTGTCTCCTTGGCTTTTTTTCCTTTACCATCTCCACCTCTTGAGGGACAAATATGATGGTGCTGCGCCCACGCCTGCTGTCCCCCTGCCCCTCCTATGCTTTCTCTGTCACCATGGATGGTGTGACAAAGCCAGCCTCCCTGCCTCTTGCTCTGCTGTAGGTCTCTTCCACATGGGTCACAGGAGAGTGTTTCTCTGCCCAATAACCTCGTTAGCTTCCCCCTGTGACATTCATAACACAAACGGGGCAGCCAGCCCATGGCCCTGGGCCCACAAAGGCGCGGGTGGGAGCATCTGCCAGGGAAGGGGTAGGAAAGTATCCTCGGCCCTCCCTTCCCTCTGCCACAGGCCTCAGACCGGGAAGCACACCTCACACATGCCCATCTCTGCTGTCCCACTGCTAGCAAAACCAACTCTTATTATTGGCATATGAATTAACTTCTGGAAGCCAGCAAGCACAGGGGGAACAGGAGCACGGCTGCACAGGGAGACTCCACCTCCCTTTTTGTTTTACTAAGAAAATGTTCAGGGGAGTCCTCTGGGGGACACTGTCCCGTCCCACAGAATTGGGGAGCACTGTGTGCATGAACTTGGCTGTCTCTCAGCAGCTCAGAGTGGCACCAAAGGGGCAATGTTCCCACAGCCAGACAGAAGACCTGCTGGAGATCAGGACGGCGCCGTGCTGCCCCTCCATCGCCTGCTACACAGGAGACCAGCATCTTCCTCTGGACCCCTGAGCACACCCCCATCTCTCCTCCAGGTTAGTCCAATACTATGGCCACATCAGCCCTCCAGCTAGGTCCAGACTGTGAGACTGTGGGCAAGTCACTTCCTCTTTCCAAGGGCCTGGCTTCCCATTTGTCTAATAAGGGGTTGGGTTAGGTAAGTGTTTTTCTAATTTCTAGTTGCAACTTATTAATGTGTCATGAAATTCATGTGTGGGTCGTGACCAGCATTTTTTTGTTGTTCTCCTTTAACCAAATAAGAGTAAGATAGAAAGTATCGGGCTCACTGCATGTAGTAAGAGTAAATACTGTTTGGAGATTTTCTATCAGTCTGACATACTTGTACAAGTATCCTGAGTTGTGTTACAAAATGCATTTCTTCTTTCATGACTTAGGTCAAAGAGTTTAAAAATAGCAGGCAGGATAGTCTCCCAGGTGCCTTACAGCTCTTCCTTGATCTTACTTGAGGATCTGGACTGGGAATGACTCCCAAGAAGAACAATGAGGAGACAATAGAATGTAGCGTGACATTTATGAGCTGGCAAAGTCACAAAGCACCCCTCTCCAATGAGCAGCACTACTTCCCTGCAGGCCAGGGCTGCCCCAGGACCACTCTCAAGCACATGCCCCTCTCTGCTCGTAGGGAACACTGAACAGACAGAAAAACAGAAAAACGAAACATCGTTTCATCTGTGCACTAGCTTCCTAGCTGTAGTGAGCCAACCCCCACCCCCACAACCTGTAGAAAGCTCCACCTACCCAATGCAGCCATTCCTGGAAACCTTTAGCTTTGTCTCTATGACAGGATGGAGAAATGGTCACAATACCCACTTAGAAGAAGGGAGCAGAAAACCAAATTGTATGCATGCAATGATGAAGATGACAACCATGGGTAAATACACACAAACATGCCTACGGATGAACTGGAAGGAGGCACGGAAATAAAAGCTGTTCTGTTAGGTGGGGGAAATGCAGGTAAGTTTGTAAAATTTTAATGTAATATTATTTTAATGAATAAGAACCAGGTAAAAATTTCTCAGCAGTCTCTTAAGTCTCTTGATCAAAAATGCCAACGAGCTATATGCTGGTACAGAAGGCACATTCAGGGGTGAAGGTGTACCCTCTCCACCATTAATTGACCACCTGGAGAGCTGAGATGCTGATGACTTCCCGAGATCCTGCCTTCTCCTGCGGCAGAGAGAGGGGCAATTAACTGATCAGCGATCCACTCTGATCAACTCATTACAATGTGCTCCTCCCTGTTTCAGGCAGCATGGAGGACTCTCCCAAAAATGTACATTGAGACTTCTTACAGCTGGGCATCAATGCACTGGATAGCAGAGGATGGTGTGCTGTAATGGCTAGGTCTGTACCACTATATAGGTAACTTCTAAAGAAACTTCTCAAAGAAAGGAGGCTCTTGAAGGCTGGGCACAGTAGCTCACATCTGTAATCCCAGTACTTCGGGAGGCCAAGACAGGTGGATCACCTGAGATTGGAAGTTCGAGACCAGCCTGGCCAACATGGTGAAACCCTGTCTCTACAAAAATCAGCCAGGCAGAGTGGCAGGCACCTGTAATCCCAGCTACCCAAGAGGCTTAGGCAGGAGAATCACTTGAACCCAGGAGGCAGAGTTTGCAGTAAGCAGAGACTGTGCCACTGCACCCTAGACAGGGCAACAGGCTCAAAAAAAAAAAAAAAAAAAACCACAAAACAAAAAAGCAAGCTCGTAAGTGGAGAGGAGCATTTGAGACACTTCTCAGAAGACTCTCCAGGGAGATAGAAAGGATTGGGAGATAGACCCGAAAAGCTCTGTGTTGGAAGCTGGAGTGCTTGGAGCTTGGGCAGCCTCCACTCCTGCCCCAGTCCCCACCAGACCCAGGGCCTCCTCTAGGTCGCCGCATCTGGAGAGCTGAAGAAAGCAGAAGCAGCCACACACCTTGTCATGGGGGACAGAGGCCATCCCAGGGCCTAGGGCTCCAGCTCCCCTCCAATCAGAGCAGACCTCTGGAGAATGCAGCTCACTGGTTCAGAGTATTAGCTCTGGAATGAGAGTGAGGTTGAATCTCCATTCCATCACCTACCAAGGGTGTGAAGATGAGCACATTACCTGACCTCTCTGAGTCTCCATTTTCTGAACTCCAAATAATGAGAATAACAATACCCACCTCATAGTGTTGTTCTGAGGATTAACTAAAATAATCCTTGTAAAGAGCAGTGCCTGGTTCAAGGTAAGCAATGAATGTCAGCCAGCATCCTCCCCATCCTGCCCCTCGACTGCTCTCACTCCTGGGACTTCCTGCAGGACTGTGGTGGGTAGTTCTGACTGGAGATGCTCTCCAGTGTCTGGAGGGGTGAGGAGAAAGGCGCCTAGCATCCCTGGTTCGCAGGCAGATGCAGGGAGCAGGCCAAGCAGGCCAGGAAGAATGAGGGCTCTGTGCTTCCTGGAGAATCTGTCACTATCCAGTTGTGTATGTGTCCCAGAAATGACATCATCGAGTCCCCAAAGCCGCCTGCTGCTTTGCAGAACTGGGAGAAAGTGCAGCCCCACAAGGGAATGAAAAGAACCCCATGAACATTCAGCGAATGGAAGGGAGAAGTTGGCAACTCTAACCCTGCACATTCCACATTCATTCAGATGCAGTTCACCCGAGCCAAGGAACGATACCCACACAACCAGGAACAGCCGCCATTCCCGCCTCCCTCCTGGCAAAATGGTGGAGGCGAGGGACACACCTCAGGGGAATCCCAGCTGGACCCACAGGGGCCAGAGGCAGCTCTGGTGTGGTCTGTATGCCTGTTCATGGCGGTGGTGGTGATGGTGAGGTATTAATAAAAAGGAGCTTGAAATTCATCAGTTTCAAACATCTTTTACAAGTGAATCAATGAAGTCTTGGGAGATGAAGCAATCTGTCTCATGTCACTCACTGTGAGTGCTGGGCCTGCAGTCCAGATGAAACTTTGGGACTCTGGATCCAGAGCTCCTCATAACTTACCGGAAGCTGACCAGCTCCTCAAGGTCACCTCCCATATACCACTAAGGAAGACAGGGCAGCCCTTCATGTCACAAGTGGAAGAAAAGCCCCGAAGGTGGCGCTCTGGCTCGGAAATCAAAGCACTTGGGTCCCAGCCCCAGCCCGGGCACCAGCAAGCACAGGTGGCTTATCCTCCCAAGGACACTCGGGAGCCCCTGAGGGTCCCACTGGGCTCCCTCACCTGGGCACCAGCCCTGAGAAGTGCTCCATTTCAGCAACTTGGTATCTGTACTTCTTGGTAGGATTTTAATGAAGAAAGAGTTTAGAGCTAAATAAGTTTAAAACCATGGACTATGTGGTCGTGCCCAGTAAGTTTAACATTCATCATTTTGGCTATGGTGGCCAAGGTCTTGGGGTGCAGGGGTGATGGCTTTGCTCCTGTCCACCAATAGGGGGAGAGAGATGGTGCTGAGGCTGAAGAAGAAGGGGAAGGCGGGGTCAGGCTTTCCCCATCTCTCCCCTCCTCCCACTTGCAGTCAGGTGGAAATTCAAAGAGCCAGAACCAGGGTGTTCATAAGGCCAGGGATATCACTGAGCACGCACCTCATCTGTCACCCCCAGAACAGGAAGTACCAGCATACCCTGTCCTCGTCGGGCTGGGCTGCCATAACAAGGGAATGCCCATGCAATTGCAAGGCCTGCTGGGAGGAGCTGGGGAGGGGGCTGGTTGGAGGGCAACCAGCAGCCTGCTACCCACTCTCTTACAGCCAGAGGGAAGAAAGATGGCAAGGCCCACAATGCCTGGCTGCCTGTCCCCACAGGGCATCCTAACAACTTCCCTCAGTCCCATGACCTCTCAGCTTCAGGGGCAGCTCAGAGGCTTGCAGATGCAAAGATGGGTTACCGTTCTCCTTCCCAGCATCCATCAAGGTGAATCTCCCACTCTAAATCAAGGGCCACATTATCGAACTTCTCGGGGCCACCACTGTCTCCCTCTCACTTGGGGATGGAATCTGAGGGAACACCTGTAAGTAAAGCCAGGGCAGGGGCTGGGACAGCACAATGGGTTATAGTCAACACTGGGCTCTGGCCTTGGGGCGGCTCTCCTGTGCACAAATAGCAAGGTGCAGCATCTTAGGGTGGGCTTCTAGTGCAGAAAGCGGGGATGTGGGTTCCTGGGGAGGGTGAGCACTTCCCTGTCCCTGGTGCCAGGTGTAAACTCAATGCCACTGGCTCTCCTAGACTAACTGGAATCATGCATCGAGCATGGCATCACATGTCAGGAAATCTCCCAATGCCGCAGTGCTGTCCCGGGTCATCTCCAGTGGTCTTCCTTCGCTTGCAGACCTGGGCACTCTATCAGCAGAGCTGCAACTGGGGAAGCTATAGCCCAGTTCTGCTTCCTCAGTTTCGGAAACTCCAGGAACAGGAATGCTAAGAGCTGTAGCCAGGAAGATACCCTCCCAAACACACACACACCCACGCCTGCACTGACCAGGACCTGCTGTAGAGGGATACCAGCAGCTTGCGGCCCTCCCTCTTCCAGAAGCCATTTTAGGCTGAGCAGGGAAGGGAAGGGAAGGGAAGGAGGGTTCTTCTCTGCCTTGTCACCATCTTACCCCAGAGCCCCATAAAGCAAGACCGCCACTCTGCCACCCTTCCCACAGGCCGTGTTCTCCTGCTCTCCCTTCCCCTTTCACACACACATACGCTCCCCACACACTGCACAACCACTGCCAGCTCTTTCTCAACCAGCTTTTCCCATCAAATAGCTGCACAGCCTGAGGGTTGGCTACCATCTCTCGGGACCCCCACCCTCCACCCGCTGTGCACCTCCAAGACCCTGGCCGCAGGTGTTCATCAGCTCCAGGACGGAGCATCCAGGACTGGGAGAAAAGGAGAGGAGCAGGTGAGGGCAGCAGCTCAGGCTGGGATCCGCGCCTCCTACCTCTGGTCCTCAGCCCCTCTGTGCCCGCTACTGGCCAGACACAGTCCCAGGTCCTCGCACATGCATCATACCCTGTCCCCACAACGCACAACCTCCTCTCCGTGGAAGGTGCTTCCGCCAAGAAAAGCGGCCTTTGGTGTTTGTATTGTGAAGCCAACTGTTGTAAAACTCCAGGCAGTCAGGATTCTATGTGACTCGGTCAGTTACACAAACCCAAGTGCAGATCAGGGGAAGAAATATCTTGTGATACAGGCCCATCCTTTCCAGACCCAGGAAACTTCTGAGGACCTCTCCTGGCTCTGCCCAGTCCACACCTGAGGCTCAGTGCTTAGCACATAGTTTGCCTTTGGTTGGGGGGTGTCCTTTCTCCTGTCATTTCCCAGCCCCTGACCAAAGCTAGCTCAAGGCCACCAAAACACAGTCTTCATAACTGCCTCTGTCTTCCTCTGGGCCTCTGTCCTCAGTCCCCGAATCCCAGGCTCCCTACTCTGGCCCCAGGGTTGGCAGCCAGCCCAAAGATCTGGGCAAGAAGGCCACAGGTGGGGGATGGGATCACCAGTTTCCAAGAATGGGTCTAGACAGAATCTGGGGATCTGCCCACACCCAGTAACTCCACCCAGGACCCCTACCCCAATCAGAGATCAGAGAGGAGGAAGGGGCGGATAGACCCCAAAAGATCTGTTACTCAAAAGATAGTGTCAAAGCAGAGCTCACAGCTGGGCAATGGGGAAGTTTAGGGTCGGGGGTCAGCTGTCCTAGGGCCAGAGAGAAAGAACTGGTCAACCCCTCCCCCACAGTGAATCAAGATGAGAGAGGAAAGGGATGGCCGAGCCTGGGAGACAAAATGACAGGTCATTGGAGGTCTGACCTCTCCAGCCTGGGCCAGACAGCAGAAGGGAAGGAAGCCAGAGTGAGAACTGTGCAAAAGGCAGCAGGGGTCCACCGGGCTCCTAAGAACCGCCCCCAGGGCTGCAGGAAGGACAATGGACTCTCCCACCAAGGCGCACGGGGCGCAAGTGCACGCCATGAGGCCTGGCCTGCATCCAGAAGAACAGGACTACAGAAAACCAGCAAGGGGAAACCTGCGCCCTGGATGAACAACAGGCAGGCAGCGGGGAGGACTCCACACTCAAGCCTGCAAGTACAGGGCACACAGGTCCTACCAGAAACAGACATGGGCAGCCAGAAAAGGAAAGCCATCATATCCATTTTAGTAGGAACAGTTAAAATCAGTGTTAAAATTGGAGACAGCAGCATTTTCATAATTAGTGAAGGTCCAACCTACACATCTAGTTTACAAAGCACTTCCACGGGCATCATCTCTTTCTGATTTTCATTTTCCTAGCTGCTCTGAAAAGGCTGTAGGATGATGTATCAACAGGCTTGTTTTGCAGATGAAGAAGCTGGGGTTCAGAGAGGTCAAGCAGCTAATCCAAGGTCACCCAGTTGCATGTAGCAAAGCCTGACCTTTTGACTGTGAGCACAGGGCATATGCACTACATTGTACATTATATAATCATCTGTAGAACTCAGGAGTAACATATAACAATGTATTGAAAAAAGTTACCACCAGAGTCCACCTATGCAATTTAACTACTCTTGGCAAATTTGAGGTGAACCACACCAAAAGGTCTTCCTAAGTGATCAGCTTTTTGCCTAAGGTTTCTGATTGTCAAAACATGAACTCCTGACACCTCTCCCTTGGGTGAGTAAGGTTCTGGGGTCTCTGCCATGGCCACTACCAAGAAAAAAAAAAATACGGTAGAAACTGGCCAAGGCTCCTTTAATAAGATAACAGCAAACCACTGCCTTGAGTTCATTAGGAAAATACAGAGCAAATGGGCCAATAGGAACTATGTGTCAATTGTGGGATCCATGTGATAGGCAGAATTGCAATGTTAAAGGCTGCGCCAAAATCAAAACACCTCCACATGAAGTGAGGGTATCGGAACTCGGTGCTCAGAAAGTAAAGCCTTACCGGAAGTCAACCAGGTTCACTTCCCCCCAACACACACACAGTGGAGAGAACAGCCAGAAGGCCATAAATGCCCTACAGTTAAAAAAAAAAATTCCTTTGGTCTCCCTTACCACTAATCAAGGCAGGCAGCATATTTATCTTGACATTATTCCTTTAACCTGTATTTGCCCCCATCCACCCCAGATTTCCTCTTGGGCATATCTCCAAGCCATCCTTTTCCTTAAAAGATTAAAGATTTAAACACAACCAGTGAGCAGTATGTATAATCTTCAAAGAGCACTTTAGCCATCATAAAGAATATTTTAACAGGCACTAATTTTTTTTCCTTACCACACCTGTCCTCATAAACCGTTTATGAGTATAGCAGAGAAAGCGAACAGACCAGCTCAGATAAAGTTAAAGAAAAAGCCACCCAAGAATGAAACTTCAGACTTTAGACTACTCAACACCATCCCTCCCCTGAACTCCTAAACTGACATGAAAGTTCATACTGCCTTTTGCCTCTCCCTGAACATCTCCCAAAAGAGCTCTCAGGCCTCCCTCCCTGGCCCAAGCCTGATCTTACCGGTGGCACACAGAGCGATGAAGGTCTGGGCATGCTTTCGGATCAGAGACAGCTTCTCCCGCTGCTGAGGCAGCTTGCGCAAGATGTGCTCAATGAAGTCATGAGGAGTGACAGCTGCCAGGTTCCACTTCAACTTCCCCAGCACCACCAGCTCCCACTCCTGGAGGGGAAGGCAGAAAGAGAAGAGGAGAATCTAAAATCCACGGGCTGACCTGGTGTAGGGGGCTGGGGGTTGGGCTCCAGACCAATTTTAAGGCCGCTCATTAGGACGTGGCTGCTAGATTGCAAGGCGGGCCCATTTGTCAATTGCCCCTCAAGCTTTGAAGTTGTTGACAGCTCTTCTTATGCTTCAAATGTCAGGCTCCACTGAAAATAATGAGAGCCCAGGTAGCTGTTGCCAAGATTCTATTTTCTTCTATTTCGTTTCCACTCCAGCTCCCCTTACCCCCTCCCAACCCTGACTTGCAGGGAATACTGCCCGCCCACCCAGAAAGCCGAACCTACAATAAGATTCGACCAAGGTCATTGTGGCCCTTTCACAGTAATTTATTGTATATGTCTTTATCACCGAATTAATAGTCTTTTTAATCTTCCCGGAAAAATGATGCACGCAGTAAGGTCCCCTGGCCCAACTCCTCGACAACCAACCAATTAGCTTGCTTTTGCTTACTGCCAAAGTGCCTTTTTTCTCTCTGCTGTTCAAACTTTCCCCTTTGACATATCACGCAGAAATCTTGGGGATGTGACACTCAGCCCTTTCACCTCAAGGTTTCACGGGCAGTTGTCATCATGACTAAAGGACCACATGGTCATTAGCAACCCCATTTTGCAGGTGAAGGTGCTGGCTCAGGGTCACAGCATCCTTCCATGCAAGTGTGAGGACAACACGAGCCTGTCTCTTTTGGGCCCCTCACCAGCAGCCCACCTGAAGAAAAACCCGGTTTCCCTCTTTCACTGAGATACTTATGGGAAACTGTGCTCAAAGGGAAACAGTCCAAAACAAAACATTAAAAATATTGTATGCACTATCAGGAAATATGCCTATCCAGTGGGCTGTCATCAGAAGAATGAGAGGCTGGGCCTGTTTGCCAACGCACCCCCTCTCCCATTCACATGGAGAGCTTGGAATCTCTTTCATTTGCTAAACCAGCAACCAGAACACCAGTCCTGGAGCAATGGGGCAGGGGGTGATTCCCTTTCCCTCCCAGTCCTCAGCCTTCTCATTTATAAAATAGGACTCTTCCAAATCGCAACTTCTGGGATAAAGGGGAAGGCAACAGGAAAAGGCCAGGGTCATGTAGAGCAATATATTGCTTGGGTAGTCTTGGAAAGATTCACGTGTCCTGAAGAACACCTCAGTTCACCAGCCTCTTAAAACAAATAAACCATATGAAGATTGTTTTTCCTGCTCTCTCGTGAGAAAACCAAATTGGTTCCCAATTCTAAGAATGTTTTCTTAAAAGTTTTAAAAATCTGCCTTGGCTTTCTGTGGACAGCTGGAGTAAAGGGCCCCAATAAACTACTAAACCACCACCATCTTCAAAAAGATGGCTTGAAATGCCAGCCCTTCCTTCTCACAGGGTAATGCGAGTACGGACCACTCCTCTTGCATTATTATTAAAGGAAGCAGATCTCCCAGAAGCACCTTTCTGGGCCTCTCGGACCAAACCAGAAGCAGCTAAAATCTGGCAGCGGTTCAAAGGTGAAGTCATTCAGGCCCCTCGCCACATTCTCGGCAATTCCTCCCCCAACCTTGTGCATGTCTTCCATTAGATGGCAGCACAGCCCCAGAAAGGAAGGCTCCTCACAAAGAGCCCAGTTCAAGAAGCCAGCCTCAGCCCTGTGGACTTTGTGCAGGCCCTGCCAGTAATGAGGGGGAGGGGGCGGGAAGGCCGGGGTGCTTTTCTAAACAGTTCAGAGGGGGTGTGCAAACCACCGATGGTGGGCCTTGGAGCCGCTCTTCCATCCAGTACTGCTGCAATATGGCCGTCTTATATGTCAAGCTGCAGGGAAAAAGAGTTAGATCAGGTGGGAAAAAGGTTCCCAGGTAGAAAACCAGAGATAAGACAGGACCCCTGGGGTTGTACAGAGGTCACAATCCTACTGGAGTTAGGAACCCAGGCCTGGGACTCCTTCAATGAAAGGACAAATTTTGACTTTGCGCCAAAGTCAATGAACTGATATTTAGCGAACAGCTATTATGTGTAGGTATCTTGAGGCTTTATAGATATAAAAAGGCATTACCTTTGAACTCCACGTTTTTAGGAGACACACACCACAGCCACATACCTATCACGTGAACACATTCTCAGAGCATTTTTGAAAATTTGGAATTTAATTAAAATATTATCACTGTTAAAATATTCCATGCTTCCCCTACACACATGCACACACATTGCGAATGGGTCTCACCAACCCAAATCTCCATGAGGATCTTATTCAGATGTAGTCTCAGTGCTGGGCACGGAACCTGGGCACATAGTAGGAACACACAAAAAAAAGATAGTGGTTTCCTATTAAAAGAGCCATCGCCCGTAAGTGTGAACATTCTATTGGGGGGATCATTTTTGGATCCCAAGAATTTGCTCTGGAAGTGGTGAGTAGAAGGTATATTGCTGGCCAGGTGAAAGCGGGAATCTCAGAAAGGAAGGGAGGAAGGGGCCCATCATTACCAGCAGCTCCTGAGGCTTGATGGAGTTGTCAGTGTAAATGCACAGCTTCTCCGCAGTCAGCGGGCTGGTCTCTTTGAGCTTGGAGGCCAGGAACATGCAGACAGCACCCAGGAGTTGCAGATGGGACTTTGGAGTCGGGACCCCAGCCAAGAAACGGTCCAGGTAATTCATGGCCAGAGGGAAGACCTCTTCTTCGCACTTCTGTTCCTCACAGACCTACGAAGGGAGTGAGAAAGGGTTGGGGGGCGGGGGTGGAGAGCATAGCATCAGCAAAAGAGAAAAAGAATAAAAAAGCATAATGTATGGACACAAAAAATTTTAATTTTTTGTGGGGAGGGGGAGGGGAGTAGCATGTGTGATAAGAATAAAGAACAAAGATGAAGAAACTGGGGTGCATCAGAATAGCCCATTCGTGCTTTGGCATTCCCAGGGAACCTATAAAAGGGGGTGAACTACAGCTCCAAAACGGGGAGTCGGGTAAGTGCGCAGCAGCCGCGGCAGCTCCGCGACGCTCCCTTTGGCTACTCCTTCGCGCACTCTAAACTCACTCACTCTTTTTTGGATTTCGTCATCTTTTCAAAAAATCAATAAAAATATTCTGGAGGCTCCGAGGGTCCACTTCTTGGTCTCATCCGGATCCTCAGATCCTCCTCTATCATTCCCGACAATTGGAAAAAATGTCCGGGGGGGTCCCTGCGGCCCAGGGGCCGCTATTGGGGGGGCGGGTGGGGAGAGGTGGGGAAGAGAGGGGGAGGGAAGAGAGGAGGAAGAGCGCCGCAGCCTCGGCAGCTGGAGTCGGAGCAGGGGGGGGGACAGTTTCAAAAAATAATTAAAAATCGAGGAAATATCCTAGAAAAGCCCTTTTGGCGTGAAAACCCCAAAGAGGAATCAGGCTTCCCGAAACGTAAGTTTCGGGTGCCAGAAAGGTCTGTATTCCGACCCCTGGGGCTTTGGATCCCGGGAGGAAACTTGAAGGGGTGAGCGCCGCGGCGGGAGTGTCCGGCTGCGGCCCACAAGGACAGAAACTAGGGAAGGTGGTGACGAGCTGGGGGACAGACAGGAGCAGGGAGCCCTGGAAAGAGGCATGGGGGGCTCCGACCTCTCCTTTAGGGGTGACCCAATATCCCCCCTACACACACCCCCTCCCCCCCTTCCTACCCCACCCAAATCTCCGCACAGAGGAAGCTCGAAAGCCAAACTGTAAGTAACCTTCGCGAGGTGGGGGGTGGGGGAGAGGGCACGATTCAAAGCGGGGTGGCCGGGATAATGGGGTGCGAGGGTAAGCGGGCGACGTTCCCCAGCCTTTCCAACGGGAGTTTGCAAAGCAACATGGCGAAACCACGGCAGGTCCAGAGCTGTGCATACGTGGGCACACGGCTCGCTGGGCAAAGACTTGAAGTGAGGGGCAAGACGTGGTTCTTTTGGGTTCCCCTGAAACACACGTTTCTTCCTTGGAGCTTTCGGGGCTCCAGAATTCCCCGTTTCTTTCTCCCTCCTCCCTCCACCTCCCCCCGAAGTGCCAGCGCGGAGTTGCGACCACATGCAGGGACCTGAGGCCAAGACGAATGTGCTCTGGCCTTTTGAGGGGGCTGCCTTTCTACTCGGGGTCCCGATTTCTGGCCCCGACTCCCTTCCTGGCCGCAGCGAAAGCAGCCGCGGCGGCTTCGCAAAACACAGGTCGCGGGGCGGGGGGTGGGGGGGGTGGGAAGAAGAGGCAGCCACATGCAGGCACACGCGCGCGGGATGCTCCCCCACCCCCGCCGAGGACAGCCTCGCTTCTTCCCCAGATTTTCCTCCCGCCTCTCCCTCCCGAGTTAATCTGGAGAGGAACAGAAATGAAGCCACGCGTCTCGCCAAAAGGCGCGCGGTAACCTCCGGCACAGGAGCCGGGAGGCCGGCGCGGGGACTGTCCTCTCCCAGGTTTCGGGCTTCTGCCGGGGGGCCGAGAATCCGGGAGCGGTTCTGGCTCCTAGAGAGCGCCGCCCGCTGACCTACCTCCAGCATCCAGGTGGCCACCATCCTGCGCATGTAGGGCTGGATGTCCTTCTGCACGCACTTGAAGTAGGAGCACTGCGGAAGGTAGCGCTCCTCGATGGTGAGCAGGTTCTGCAGGACGCGGTCGTCCTGTAGCAGGTTGCGGTCCCGCACAGCCCTGCGGATCGGGTCCACCTCGCAGCACAGCAGCTCCATGACCAACCCGGCGACCCCCTCTCTCCCCTACTTTCTCCGGACTGGAAATGTGTTTTTTGGAAGGGGAAGGGTTCCCCGATCTCCTTCCTTTTGCTAAATAGAGGGGTTCGGGGAAAAAGTGAGGGCAGAGAGAGAAGGTAGAGCAGAAGAGGGGCGAGGATTGGGCGGTGGGCGAGCAGAGCCTCGGGGTCTGCCTCACTCGCACCGGTCCTCCCCTTCAAACTGGTCTCGCTCTCCCCAGCTCGCTCTTCTCCGCTCTGAGACGGTGACGCAAGCTGATTAGGCAGTTAGCTCTCCTCCCTCTCCCCGCGCTCCCCGCTCTGGTTCCTCCTCCCCTTCCCTCCCCTCCTGGTTCTCCCCTCCTCCTTTCAATCTCTCCCTCCCTCCCTCCTTTTTCCCTCTCGTTATTAAGGAGAATAGCAGCTGCCCCGACCTAACTTCAAACGCCGTCCCGCCCCCCAACCCCTCTCCCTCCTCCAGCCCTGCGTGCCAGGGGCCCCGGACAGGGCAACCCACAACAAACTACCGATTCCTATTTCTGCCCTCTAATTTCGCTCATTCTGTAGGTGTAGCACTCCAAAATACGACCCTCCAACTTTGGCTTCTTCAAAATGGATCCTAATCCTCCTGCCCTTGTATTCAAGATCCTGGAATGTAGGGTAGATTACTTGGAGATAGATTACTTGAAGATGGGGTGAGCTCAGACAATTTAGAAATAGATCCCTTGAGTGAAAAATAAGGAAGGGGGGTGATTTTAGAAAATAGCAACCTCGCATACCCAGAGATAAAGGTCATGTCCCTGAAGTTTATGTTCCTGATAACTTCGAAGCTGTTTCAAAAGCCCCGATTAAAGGGAACAGAACGTCGTCCCTTCTGCCGCCCCCCCCCCCCCAACAGAGTGTGTGGAGAGGAAGAAGACGGAGGGAGGGGTGGGTTTTATGAAGGAAGGGGGATGCTTCTCTGGAGGGATAGAATGTGCTTCTCGAGCAGAAACCGTAGTGTCCCTGGGGTCCCTAGGAGCGCCCTGGGGCGACGCGGTGCAGCGCCCAGGGCTGCTGCAAGCCGGGGGCAGAGCTTCCAGCGGTTCCTCCGCGGCCAGCGGCCACGCAGAAAAAACCCGCTTCCTCGCCCCTGCATCTGCTGACAAGCCGCCCGAGGTGTCTGCGCCGAGCGTGGCCACACCGATACAGCTTTCTAGGAAATGGCCCGGGAGGGGGAGGAGGGCGAATGAGGGATTAAGTCTGGCTCCCTCTCGCTCCCCCTACGCAAACACCACCACCCCTTACTTTCCCCGGAGGCAGGAGGCCACCACCCTCGGTCCTTCGCCCGCATCCTCGCCGACCCCTCCGGGTTCGCGCCTCACTCGCCAGGCTTTCTCCCTGGGAGCGGACTGCGGTGAAGTCGCCGCCAGCACTGTCGGCCCTGACACGTGCTCTAACGCATCCTCCAGTCAAGGCTGTCTTTACAGGAGATTGATCTGCTGGCGCTTCCTCACCTCCTTCCTCCTGTCACCCCCAACCCCCACCCTGCCCTTTCACTCCAGGAGGAGGGGGAGAGCCCAGCGCCCTGTTGTGCTGGCCGAGCTGGCACGTGCAGCGGGCATGGCGTGGCTCGAGCTCTCTGGGCACACCGAGGCCGACCGTGTACCTCCCTCATCGGGAGCGGGGGCCCGGGCAGGGGCGCGGAGAGCCAGCAAGGCGGGGTGGGGCGCGGACTGGTGAGCGGTACACTAGGTTCCCTGCAAGGCGGAGGAGGGGAGCGAAGAAACCATAGGTGCAAGCGATTAACTCAGGCCCCGGAGCCAGCCTCTTTAAACGAGGGTGGGGCGGAAGGTGTAGTGGAGAGGAGGGGGATATCGCTTTAAAAGGGTAAGAGTTTGGGGCGCCGTCTCCCCTCCCTCTATTTGCATAGCCAATAGCTCTGGGGCTCCTGCTACTGCGCGCTGATTGTTACCGGGCAGATTACTTTTTTTTTTTTTTTTTTGGTAGGACGCGTTCCCCACGACATCAAAAGGAAGCCAAGGGAGGGCGGAGGGAGAGCGGGCGCTGGGGCGGGCGAAAGCTCGGGAGAGGCCCGGCCGCCTCCGACCTTATCAATAGCAGCGGGAATGAGTATCCCATCTCCTATATGTAAAGAAAGGGGAGGGAAGGGGCGGGCGAAGAAAATGTCTAATTGCTGTGGAAGCCATTAGCTTTCGGGAAGAAAAAAAGCTCGCTGAAAAACCCAAGTTGCAAACTCAAAATGAAACAGTCCAGCGCCGCGGTTGACACCCGGGCTGAGTACGGTGTTCACCCGCACACAGTCGGTCCCGAACAATCACCTATTGATTTTAGTCACCTTGGACTTCCCGACTTAAGCTTTTGAGTCACCCCTGGTAAATACATTCACTTACATCTTAAGACCCCCATAAGGGAATTACTCCAATTTCACCTAAGCCACCTTTGAGCTGATCAAAGAAAGTTGCTGCGTGGAGAGGAGAGAAAAGGAGGGAGCGTGGGAGGCATTTTTAAAGTATAAATCTAACCCGACAGGCAAGGACAGAGGCCGCCGGGGATCCCAGCCTCTGGACATCACTTGATAGCTCTGGGACCAGGATCTCTTCTATCCACCCCTGCACCCCCCTCCCACAAGGAAGGCATCTCCAGCTCTGGGTCTCCCGAAGTGGGGGGAGGGGTGAGGAAGAAGCGGGTGGTCCTCCGGGGGCCTTGCCCACCAAGAGGAGAATGCCTGGGTGGCGAGTCCTCAGGTCTCGGGAGGGAGCCTAGGGCCCTCTCGCCCCTTCCCTCTCTCCCTCCCCCCACCCGTCTTGCTTTACAGAGAAATTCCAGCGGGGAGGGGGGCGGCGAAGGGGAGGGGCAGAGAGGGTCGCGGCCGGATGCCCCCGCTTCCCGGCGGTTTCTGCATTCTTGGAGACCCGCAAGTTCGGGCGCTTCCCGCGTGTCAGGCTTGTCTTTAGTAGTTCCCCTGTCCACTTCCCCTTCCGATTACGGACTGTTCCAGAGCGTGAACCTCACCATCGAATCCAATCCCCGGTGGTTTTTCAGACACTCTCTCACACGTGGGGTGGGGCGTGAGAGGGTGCGGAGGTTGGCAGGAATGTCTCTAGGAGACTTGGACTGGAAACTGAGTTTTCCCTTTTGGTCGCCACTTCAGCCATGTGTTAAAACCTTAATTTCTTGTTAAAATGCACTCCTCCTAGCACGCGGGAAAAGACATGTTGCCTTCTGGGCAAAAGTGCACATTTTCTTTCAGTGTAGACTTAGGTTTAGAGAAAAAGCGCGAGCGCCTGTGTTCTGGCTTTGAAGTCCAAACTGATCACCGTGGCGGGAGGGTAGGGGACGGCGAGGGGGGTGTAGAATGTTGGTTCTTCCTTATCTCCTTTTCACCGTTCACGGAAAAAAATATATCCCATGTAGGACTGGTGATAAACTTTAGTGAACGCCAGTTTTATTGGACTTTTATTCCCTTTCCGGCCGGCTCCCCACCCTCTACACGCGTTTGGAGTTTCGGTTGGAAAGTGTACAAAGCCTGGAGGTGGAGGGTGCAGCAGGGTGTTGGGTGTTGGGTGTTTATAGGCACATTTCTGCAGGAGCCTGCAGCACTAAGCACACATACTCCCAAGCTCACCTGGCGGATGCCTGTCTGCCAGCCAGGTGACTGCGGTCGGCTCGAGGCCCGAGAGCAGCGCGAGTTCGAGTCCCGCCGCCTCCGCGCAGGGGCGTTTAGGCTGGGTGGGGAACGGGGAGTGATTGAGTTCAAACTCAGGAATGGGAGCCACTGCCTTCCCCTCGGCTCCCCCAAAGAGTAGAGCTGAGTTTGTGGTTGTCCGTGGAGGGATGGATGGTCAATCAAAACCGAAAACCCAGCTGGCAAAATGCGAGGGGACACGTAGGAGGCACATCAAGAGGAAGGAGGAGGTACAGGCAAAGTAGAAAAATGCGGGCTAGGAGAAGAGGGAAACGTCGGGAAGCGGAGATCACGGAGGAGGAGGGTGGGTGGGGACCGCAGTAAGATTGCAGGTGTGAACTCGCTTCCGGGACCCTCTGGTAGCAGACCGCTGGGGCGCTGGGGCGCTGCGCGTTGGAGAGGGGCAGAGTCCGCCCGGCCTGTGCATCCGCACTCCTTTAGGCGAATTTCGGCTCGGACCAGGCTGGATTCTTGAGGCGGCAGATGCGACAAGCGAGGGTTAAGAAGGCGAGCGCCTGCCGTCTGTCACCCACCTAGCGTGTCACTCCCCTCCCTTAGGAGAAAAAAAAAATTAAAGACCCGAACTTCCCCCTCTTCCTGTCTGATTCAGCTTAGGACACGCCTCACGCGGCCGAAAATAGCTCTGGAAATACATTTGCTTTACAAAAGTGAATTTTCCAATAAGCTTTGGGGCGGGGGGCGTCCGGCTGCTGGCGTCGGTGGCGGGGAGCCCAGCGTCCGGGGAGGAGAAGGAACCCGCCGCCTCCGCCCTTCTCCCCCTGCAGGAGCCCCCGGGAGGGGACCGCTGGGCGGCGGAATCGCGCCTCCGCTCGGGGAGCCACCACGCGGCTTTTTCGCGGAATTTTGACGTCATCTACACGTGGGGGAAGGGGCTGGGAGAGCAAGAGGAAGCGGCGGGGGAGGGGGCCGCGGCGGGGAGCGCGCGGCAGCGGCGGCGCGGCTGGTCTGGCACCCTCGCGGTGGGCGCCGCGCTGGGTAGGGTCCGGGCCGCCGGCAGCGCGGCGGAGACGGCCTTACCGCAGGCCAGGGAGCCAGCGCCGCGACCCTCCTCCCTCCCCGCCCCCCGCCATCTTCCACCCCTAAGCAGTTTACTTTTTTTTTTTTTTTTTACACTTTGAATTCGGGGCGACTCTTTGCTCCGGAAAAAGCTCTTTTCTTTGGGTTGTGGTCCAGTTCCGCTGGGTACTAAGATAAGACTGAATATCGCGATCGCTGGTCGCGACCCTCCCACTTGACTTTTTATCCTCTCTCCAGTAAAAGAGTCGTGAATGTCTTTTTCGGTTCCTCGGGGAGTGAGTTCTGCATTGACTTTTACACCCGGAGTTTTTCACGCACGACATATTCCTCCCTGCTCCCCCGCCCCATTAACCATCTCAGTATCAGCTGGGTTGGTTAATACGATGGCTATTACGTGTAAGATGTCTCGTGCATGCATTGTGAACAATATCGGATAAATTTGCTGCATTTGGAACAAATCGATCTAGAAATACCCTTTTCAAAACAGTTCTTACAAACCGATGGGAAAACGTGTAGGGCGAGTCCCTTCCCACTCGCTGGATACCCTCGTGGCATCCGTACTCATGGAGAATCTTCTAAACTGCAAGGGCTGAAAACTGCAGCTGCAGAGTGAGCCCACGCACCTTCATTTCCCCTAAATTTGGGCAAAGTTCTTTTAATCTTTCAATCTAGGGGGTTATAGCTGAAATGTGTCATTATTTTCTAAACCCACGGTGACAGTTCTGAGTTCATGCTGAAATCTACAAGGAGCGTCAGTGGGGATGTTTGGAAGAGAAATACTGTGAACTGGCTTTTACCTCTTTGAGGTAAAGGGGCTGTTGTAGTAATCAGATGCAGAAAGCTAGGGGCTTCTCTGAAAATGTGGATTTGAAGTAGAATTATTTGTTTCTAAAGTAGGAGAGCAGCTTTCTGTCTGAATCAGATATTAAGTGTGGAAATGTTTTTTTTTTTTTAAGGTGACACAGTTTGGTTATGAACAGTACTTTTTCCTTCTTTTTAACACATTCCTTCTATTTTTAACTTATTATTTATTTCTTTTTCGTTTTATGATTGCTGGTCTGACCCAAGAGACTTGGTTTTGTTTCTTCTGGGGGATAAAATGAGCTATAATTAATAAAAATGTCAGTAATTACTGTCTTGCTCAGCCTTAGTGAACTGTATTTAAGAGGGCGTGCTTTTTGGTGCCTGATTTGATGGACACTTGGTTTGTCTACACAAAGGTAAAAGAAGTAGAATAAATTATTAAAAGAAATAAAAGGAGGGAGCCAAAGGAAGTGTTTAAAAAACTAAAAAGACAAAGTGTCCTTTAAATTTTGCTTTAGCTTCATTTCAGACATTTAAGTAGTGGAGGTTAAGTTAAGCACTTTAGAGATATAAATTCTTTGTAAAATGTCAAGACTGTCCCCACCAGAATTTGTTTTTGAACAATGGTCAATTTTATTTGTTTTCTAAACACTTTAATTTTGTCCAAATTCAAACATTCATTCCCCTTAAAAATGTCCATTTTCCTTGTGTGATTAAATGTTCTTTTGATTTCATGATTTTATTCAGCTGTGTATCAGTTACAGCCAATTGAAGCAATATAAAGTATTTCTAATAAATATTTCATATTTTAATTTTCAATCTTTAAACTTAAGAATTACTAGCATCTGTTAGTACAGTTTGTAACATAATTCCATAACATGCTAAATTTATATTTTCCAAACTTTAAAAAACAAATGAATTTAAAAAATAGAGAAATAGTTCTCTTCTTGAGGCTTTTTTTTTCTTTTCCTTGTGGCAAATTTCAGGAGGCAGATTTACAATTTTTCTAAAATCATTTTCTTGTTTTCTTTTGTTGGCATTAAGAGGAATGAGTTTTGAAATGTGAAACAGGTTGATTTTAAAGTTTAATAATCTTCAAAACGTATACCTCTGGAGAGATATGTTCCATTTTAGAACTGACCTGAAAATAGGCAGTTTGTATAAGTGTGCTAGACAATCTAAGCTAGGTTGGATGTGGAAGCCTATGAGGAGTGCATTTCCTCTTTGCTCAGCCTTAAATAAGAGCATCTGCTCTTACATGAACTTGAAACAAAGTCTGTATCTATGCATCATGCAAACAACTCAAAAGCACAAATCCAGAGCAAAGGGGTTTATGTGGAAGGTGAATTTGGAGCAAAAAAATCCAAATTTATTTCTGCTCTTAGCTATCTGAAATCATACTTTCATTATGGTCTCATCAGTTATAAACCAAATAATTATTTCTTTGTGATGTGTAGAGATGAGTTCCTTCAAGCTTCATTGGTAATAATAATAATTATGATGAGGATAATAACAAAAATTATCTTCCTCATTCTTTTGATGAGTGTGTGGGGGGGAAGTTCACTTTATTCCTTTAAACATTGTCATCAAATTATTTTAAAAAATTATGGATGCCAAAGTTAGGTTATTGTTCTGAGAAGTAACACCAAAAACATTTAATTTTGTGCTTTCGAAAATAAAAAGTCACCAAAATTTAGTATATCTATTGCCTAGGGGAAGCAAAAAAAAGACACAGGATTAAAAAGGAACAAGAAAATTCCTTTGCCTAATTTCCAAAGCCTTTCCTTCATCGTGCCCACATATGTTTCCATTTTTGAGAGCAGCCAGTCGGTCCGTCGGGCAAATGCAAACCCAGGACCAAAACTCTTTCCTGGTGTCAAGGAAGATATTCTGAAACAAATGGTTTGGGTTAGTTTACATAAGGTTTCAGATGAAATGTCTCACATCTGGCATCCCATGGCCACCAATTATTTCAGGATCCTGAACCATTATTTTAAAAAAATATTTTGAGCGAAGGAAGCCTAGATCATGGATTAGGGCTGTGCAGGCCATTTTGTGTGGGGGTCTCACTGAAATCATTTAAACTCAGAAAATTCAGTTGTTTCAAGTAGCAGCACATGATCCCCATTGTGTAGTTCCAGTAAACTAGTGACTTGCAACCTTTTCTTCCCCCACCTTCTTCTGACTATATATTCTTCTAATGTTTCTCTTTTTAAATAAAATGGCATATTTAATTTAAAATTTTCCTAACAGAATAGTGAATAAGGCTCAAATTTACTTGCTTTTGTACAAGAAAAGTTCATATAATTACTCTTTGTAGTATAATTACCAGCAATTTTATGTCATCTAGCAAATGATTTAAGTAAGTCGGTAATGGAACGCCAGTGAAATTTGCTACACTTGGGATGAAAACCATACTTACTTCAAGAAATCAAAGACTGACCTTCCATTTAGACCTTTAAGACTTTATCTAGGCAGACTGTATGTTTCATTCAGCGGAAATATTTCAGATTCAGGAAAGCATCGTTCTCAACCACAGATTAGATGCAGTCTTGCTTAGAGCCACTGGAATGGACTGTAGTACCTCATGCCATTTTGGCCAGTCATAGAATATGCCTTCTGTGTCTGGAAGTTTGAGACTGAAACTCTATATAGTATTCAGTAAGGTTATTCATGCTGAGAGATCACATATGTGTTAAACTGATAACATCACAGGTCTGTGTATAGATACATCAGAACATGTCAGGGGTATGATTCCGAACTGTAAGGTAGAATTTAAGTGGTTTTAATGGAAGAGTTAAGTATGCTGAGATTTTTGTGCTTTGGAGAGTGCCTTTGGGTTTTGCAATTTATCCGTTCCTTTATTTGATTAAAATTGAGTCATTACCACATACCAAACACTGTGCTAGATGTTGGGGATACAGTGGACATAGACAGTGTTTTGGAGGGGAGGGACATGGTGGGTAGGGAGGTTGGGGAGGGATAACATGGGGAGAAATGCCAGATATAGGTGATGGGGGGATGGAGGCAGCAAACCACATTGCCACGTATGTAGGTATGCAACAATCCTGAATGATCTGCACATGTACCCCAGAATCTAAACTACAATTAAAAATATATATATTAATTAATTAATTAAATTAAATTTTTTTTAAAAAAGACAGTGTTTTGGAAGGTAGACAGGAAGGAGAGTTGAATCATACAGTCCCTGTCCCTGAAAAGCACATTGTCTAGTGATTAAGCCAGGGAAACAACATCCCAGATAAGTAGATATTTAAAAAAAAAATCATAGAACGAAAGCCGTAGAATTAAATGTGCTATTTTATCCACCTTACACAACCCATCTTACCAGGGAGGTGGAAATTTATCTTCTCTTTAAAACTCAGTCTAGTCAAGTAACTATTACTTGGATTGCATTGTGATTTTAAGAATTATATTCTTAATTTGTTTATAATCTATGGGAACAAGTTGGTTGGATATCTGATTCACATGTTACACATTTGGGACTCAGTCCTTTTAAAGTAGCCAAAGATAAAGCCATTTCCTTGGTCCATCATTCTGAGAGCATTCCTTTCTCTGAGTAGCTGTATTTCCCACAGCATCTGTTTCTTGTCTGAACGATCCCTCCCTGTATCTGACAAGGCATTGATTAGTGTTTCACTCCTTTGGCTAGGGAATTTGAGGTCACAATAGCTCATTTTCTTGTCCTGGGACACCCAGACATTGAGAGCAGAATATAGACCTCCGATTATTAGCCTGACTGTCTCCTAGAATTGATGCAGAAAATACAGTCCTTTTTATTAGCATCATGTTGGTGAAACAGGTCTAGCCTAGAAGTCAGACTACAGTCATCCCTCTGTGTCCGTGGGGATATTGGTTCAAAGACTTCCCGCCCCACCACCAAAATCCGGAATGTAAAAATTCCTGATATAAAATGATGTAATATTTGCATATAGCCTACACACTCCTCCCATACACTTTAAATTATCTCTAAATTACTTACAGTACCTAATATAATGTAAATGCTATGGAAGCAGGTATGCTGTGTTGTTTTATTTGTATTACATCTCATTGTTGTATTGTTATTTTTTTACTGTGTTTTTTTTCTCTGAATATTTTTGATCTGTGCTTGGGTGTGTGTATCTGTGGATACAGAACCCATAGATACAGAGGACCAACTGTACTCATTTCCTCGTTCCTACTCTGCCACTAACTAGCACTGTGACCTTGGGGATAGCTTGTGTGTTTCCAAGATTGAGTTTCTCAGCTACAAAACTAACTGGCTATAGTAAATGATCATTAAGTTCCCTTTCAGCTTGGAATCTCTAAAATTTTAATGACTTTATTGTCATCATCAAAATAGGAATGAATTTATTATATATTTTATGTTTTAAATAAGGATTCTTAAATTGTGGGTTAGGTCTGTTCTCACTTCCTAGGAATATGGGAGAATTAATCTATCAAGAGTTGGAACTTTTGACATTTAGTTCCTCATATAGATAAGCACTTGGTACATTGTCAGCTGAGGGAAAATGCCATTTTCTTTGTCCTAAATTAATAGAATGATAGTCTTCAAAAATACATAGAATATAAGAATATATGGAATATAACACTGTTCCAGGGTGCTTAAGGAAATCCTAGCACTGACTTAAAGCTTATTCCTACGACGCAAACAGAGCCTCCATCAGAGCACATATAGACGTGGTTTGGAACGGACCCTAACTTGCAGATCCTTCTTCAGGTGACAGTTCACGGGCTTGGTGAGCCTCTTTAAACAAGGCTCATTCTGAGCTACCCAGAACTCATGGAGCATCAGGTTGCTCCTTTAGTGAGAAGGGAATTAAGCAAATTTCACGGAGTTGCAATCTTTGGACATCTCTTTTTGTTTCCTGGCAAGTCTTGATAACCAGAAACAAGCAAGTAAAGCTTTCTGCTGTATCCCACCTTTCTCCCTCACTTTTCGTTGCTTTGAACATGGGAGAAACGTCATTCATTGACGTTACATGCACTCCAGTAAAGTCCGCTTAGATGCAAATTATTTGCTTTACAAATGATATGTTTGTAGACACACGTTTCCTTTTTAAGGTGTGGCTACTAAGAAAGAGAAACTCACAGTAATTAATAAATGATTATACCTGGGATAGATTTTAAACAATGTTCTATATAATTTTTAAAAATCGTGGTATATGACATGGAGAGAGTGCTGGATTTGGGGTTAGGAGAGGGGTGTTCTAGTCCCCACTCTGCCACAAGCTGTGTAACTTGGGGTAAGACTTGAACAAGATCACAGCATCTTAGGCTTGTAGGGAAACTTCAATGGTCTCTTAGGTCACAGTCCCATCTATCATGGAAGAGCCTATTTAGTCAAATGATTTATTAAAGGTCACACAGCTAGTTAGGGGCCCAAACTTCCTACTTCCTGGCAATTTTTACCCTTAAGTGCTGTCTCCAGCCACTGAAATGAGGCAGAACAAGCCTCCTTCATTTATACTGACAGCTGCTTGGATACTTGAAAGCTCCATCTCTTCATCTTCCATCCCTTAGACTGAATTACCCTTTCCGTTTAGCTGTTCAGCTGGACATTAGACCACCAGCAGGCTGCCCTCCTCTGGATCCTGACTAGTTCACTGATACCTATCTTAAAGTGTCGTATTCTTCTTAATGTGTGGCTGCTTCAGAAACCTGCAGACCATCAAGGCCGTTACAGCAGAACACAATAGGGCATGACTGCCATCTTTGCATTCTCAACCCCAGGCTCCTGGAGCAAGCATCCTCCAGTACCACTGGGGATACTGGTCTAGAGAGGAAAGATAAAATAGTTATCTCTTCTTCTGGAAGCTGATCTCGTTAATGAAACTCCAAGTTGCACTCCATTTTCTCATCTGAATCGGGTGAACTAAATGAGGGATCATTTTACCTCATCCGTGTTCTGTGGCCCCAAAGAACAAAACTAGTACCACTGATTAAACATTAGAAGACAGATTTCTGGGCCTGGCGTGGTGGCTCACACCTGTAATCACAGCACTTTGGGAGGCCTAAGCAGGCAGATCACTTGAGGTCAGGAGTTTCGGACCAAGCTGGCCAACATGGTGAAACCCCATCTCTACTAAAAATACAAAAATTATCTGGACATGATAGCGCATGCCTGTAGTCACAGCTACTTGGGAGGCTGAGGCAGGAGAATCACTTGAACTAGGAGGTGAAGTTTGCAGTGAGCTGAGAACATGCCACTGCACTCCAGCCTGGGTGACAGAGGGAGACTGTCTCAAAAAAGAAGACAGATTTCTGTTTGTATAATGAGCTTCCTCTGCAAGCCATCCCTACACAGTGGGGTTGACTTAGGAATCCGGTAAAGTGCCTGTGACAACTCATTAGGATGTCATGAGGGGACTGAACAGTCATTTATTTGCTCTGAGCCTTGGTTTCCTCATCTGTAAAATGGGAATAATAATACATACCAAGCAGAGAGACTGTAATGAGTAAATGTTTATAGTATGTTTAATTCCATGCTCTGGCATAGCAAGCACTAAAACAAAGCTAAATGGGTTTTTTTAATTACTGTAAAGTCTATTGTGTTATGTTCTTTCAGAACCAATTTACCTCTAGGGGTCTGTGGAATTATTAATGTATGTCATATACTGTGTAAAGGTATGGGAATTTCTGTACCAGATCTCATCTCTGAGTTTTTTTTTACTTTTTCACTTCACCATGGGTCAGTCACTCAATGGCTGTGGCCAACATGCTATAATCTCAAACCAGTCTATTTTGAACTCCAGATTACCTCATCCTCACTGACAGGTATTAAGAAGTAACCTTCCAACTTGAGTAGAAGGCACAGGGAATTCTCATCCACAGAATCCCAGAAGTGCAAAGAAACTTAGGCATCCAATCCAATGTTTCCCAAAGTGAGGAAGAATGTATTAGTTCATTTTTGCACTGGTGTAAAGACATACCCGAGACTAGGTGATTTATAAAGAAAAGAGGTTTAATTGATTCACAGTTCCATATGGCTAAAGAGGCCTCAGGAGACTTACAATCATAGTGGAAGGTAAACGGGAAGCAAGGACCTTCTTCACATGGCAGCGAGAGAGAGCAGTGCAAGCAGGGAAAATGCCAGGTGCTTATAAAACCATCAGATTTCCTGAGAACTCACCATCATCAGAACAGCACTGGGGAAACTGCCCCCATAATCCAATCATCTCCCACCGGTTCCTCGCTTGGCACGTAGGGATTATGGGTATTACAATTCAAGATGAGATTTGGATGGAGACACAGCCAAGCCTTATCAGAAGAGGCGTATGCAGGAGCATGCATTTTGTATTTTAGTAATTTGGGGCTTATTCTAATGAGTATTAGGAAAAAAAGTAATATTTAAACTCATAATTTCTCAGATATTACAATGGTATTTAAGTTTATAAAGGGAATTGATTTTTAAAAAATTAAGTTGAGATCGAGACCATCCTGGTCAACATGGTGAAACCTCATCTCTACTAAAAATACAAAAAATTAGCTGGGCATGGTGGCACGTGCCTGTAATCCCAGCTACTCAGGAGACTGAGGCAGGAGAATTGCCTGAACCCAGGAGGCGGAGGTTGCGGTGAGCCGAGATCGTGCCATTGCACTCCAGCCTGGGTAACAAGAGCAAAACTCTGTCTCAAAAAAAAAAAAATTAAGTTGAATAAGTGATACATAGATACAGATTTTTAAAATCAGGAAGATTGTATGCAAATAACTAAGATTTAGGAAACATCTCTTCCTTACAAAAACTCCAGATCAGAGAGGGACAGCAGCTCATATGTACCCAGGATCACATAGCCTGTCAGTGACCGAGCTGGGACTAAATTAGTGCTCCTCACTACTAAAACTACGGAGTTAAGACTTTGCATGGATTCTTCTCCTTTAAACAGTGTTGTTATAATTTTCTCATTCTTTCTGTTTTTTTTTTTTCTGATAATATTTTCCTTCACTTATTGTTTCACAAATGAATTCTGCCCTATGAATGACATTAGATACTTCTTCTTGCTCACTTTTGCTTTAATGATGCTCCCTACTTTGGGATTTTGGATCATGTACCTTGCTTTTCACTGGACCTGTGAGTTTAGAGTCCCTAGGTGGGTTTGCATCTGTCTTCTCACCTTCTCAAATTTCTCTGCTTTTTCAAAGTCACTTTTGAACTTATCTTTCAACTACCTGAGGTGGTGATACCAGTTGGTGCTACCAAGAGGCTGACTAGAAAAAGGAAAAAGAAGAATAGGGGAATGTGCTGTCCATAAGGGACTTTGAAAAGCTCTGACATATTCTTGAGAATCTAGAAGACCACATGTGTAGCTACAGCTCTGTGCATGCCAAAGAAAGACCTGAGGAGGTGCTACTCTTTCACCACCAGCTGACCTGGAGGCTCTGTGCAGGTAGAAAGTGACAGTGAAGACAGAACTTTAAGCTTCCCACCAGATTGTTGAAGGCATGTTCCAACAGATACAGAGTCCCTCAGCACAGGCTGGGAAATTTATTGGTTTCAAACATTTAAAGAAATCTCTGTCTAGTCATTAGCTGACCATGAAGTAAATTTAACACAGAATTTAGTGGTTGCACATGAATGACCAAAAATACAGACTTTATAGAACTAGTCCAGGAAAATAACTGTGTAAACAACAACAACAATAAATTTAGCAGGACATTGAGAGATTCTGATTTCCAGAGTTGCTAACTTGTATTATTTTAAATGTCCGGTTTTCAATAAAAAGTTATGAGGCACGCAAAGAAGCAGGGAAGTATGGCCTATGCATAGGGAAAAAGCAATCAATTAAAACTGTACCTGAGGCAGCCCAAATGTTGCGCTTACTAGATAAATATTTTAAATTAGCTATTATAAATATAAATATGTTCAAAGCACTAAATGAAACCATCTCTAAAGAATTAAAGTATAAGAAATAGAGCATGTCAGTAAAGAGGATGAAATTCTTTAAAGAACCAAGTAGAAATTCTGAAATCAAATAATAAAATAACTAAAATAAAAAATTCACTAGGTGGGGGCTCAATAGCAGATTTGAACTAGCAGAAGAAAGAATCACCTAACTTGATTTGAACTAGCAGAAGAACTAGCAGATTTGAACTAGCAGAAGAAAGAATCACCTAACAATCCAGTCTAAGAAACAGAGAGAAAAAAATAATGAAGAAAAATGAACAAAGTCTTAGAGACCTGAGGGGAACCATCAAGCCTACCAACATAATTGGAGTGTCAGGAAGAGGAGAGAAAAAAAGTGCAGAAAGAATATTTAAAGAAATGATGGTGGAAAAATCCCAAGTTTATTTAAAACATTACACATACAAGAAGCTCATCAAACTCTAAGTAGATTAAACTCAGAGTCTTAGCGAGACATATCATAGTCAAACTTTCAAAAGAAAGAGAGAAAACTTGAAAACAGCAAGAAAAAACAGCTCATCACATACAAGGGATCCTCAATAAGTTAACCAGTTGACTCCTCATCAGAAACCATCGAGGCTAGAAGGTAGTGGGCTATCGATGTTCGAAGCACTGAAAGAAAAAACAGTCAACCAAGAATTTTATATCTGACAAAATTATTCTTCAAAAATGAAGGCACAATTAAGATATTTCCAGGTTTAAGAACAAACAGAGATTTCATTGCTACTAGACTCATCCTACAAGAAATACTAGGGAGTTCTTGTGGTTTAAATGAAATGATGCTAGACAGTAACTCAAACCCACACAAATACATAGAAAACGCTGGTAAATGTAAAAACATAGGTAAATATATAAGACAATATGAATGTAATTTTTCTATTTTTGTAATAGTTTTTCTCTGTCTGATTAAAAGACAACTACATAAAGCAATAATTTAAAAAGTGTTGATGGGCTTATAATATATAAAGGTGTAATTTTTATGACAATAATAACAACACAGGGGAGGGGAGGGAGCTATGCTGTCTTGGAGTAAAGTTTTTATATAGTGCTGAAATTAAGTTGGCATTAATCCAAACTAGATTGTTTAAAATTAAAGTGTTAATTGTAATCCCCAGAGCACCCACTAAGAAAACAATTTTGAAATTATAGGAAATGTAACAAAAGAATCTACATGTCATACTAGATAATAGACATTTAACACAAAAGAAGACAGTAACAGAGGAACAGAACAACAGAAAAGACATACTACATATAGGAAACAAATAGCAGAATGGCAAACATAAATTCTACCTGATAGATAATTACATTAAATGTAAATAGATTAAACACTTCAATCAAAAGGGAGAGAATAAAGAAAATATGATCCAACTATATGCTATCTGTAAGAGACACACTTTAAATTAAAAAACAAGTTTAAAGATGGAAAAAATACATACTATGTAAATAATAACTAAAAGACAGCTGGAGTTGCCATACAAATACCAGACAAAATAGACTTTAGGACACAAATTGTTACTAGAGACAAAAAGAATGTTTTATAATGATAAATGGATCAGTCCATATGAAGACCTAACAATTGTGAACATATATGCACCTAATAGCAGAGCTCCAAAACACATGGAAAAAAATCTGTTTTGTATTGAGCAGAAACTTACCTCCCTGTTGCTTTTACTCCTGGATTCTGGAGCCTCACACACATATATCTACCACATATGTGACTAGAGGGTTTTTCAGATATTTGAAGCCAACTCTCATGTCTTTTCTTACTTTCAATTTTTTATGTGACCTTGCCCCTATAAATTATTTCCCAGAATGTATTTACATCTTTTATAAAGAAGGCTACTGCAATGTTAGGAGAGGAACCTACTTTCATAGAATTTCAGAGTTAGAGGGAAACCAAGATGATCTTATTCAAATCTCAACTTTCATAGATGAGTAAACTGGGGCCTGAGCTGGTAAATCATTGAGCCAGTCAATGGCAGACCAAGATTCATAATCTTGCTTTCCAGACTACTCCTTCAGTGCGTATTCCAAAGTCTTCATTCTTTGATAGTTTTTCCTACTTTAGGTTGCTCTTTCTTCTCCCTTTCAGTGGTATCTGGCATCCTTCATAGGCGAAGAAAGCTCAGAGTAACGAAGGAACTGCACTAGACATTAAAAGGCATGGATTCTTACATTTTTTGGTCACTAATCAACTTCCAAGGTCTTGGACACGTCACTTCAGAAAATAATAACTATTATTATTCACCAATAATATTTTGCATGGTCTGTTGAGTACCTGCTGTTTATGAGGCACTGTGCAAGGCACTTTACCTATATGCCTCTTTATATAAGCGTTCAAAACGTGTCTCCTTTCTTATCTGTAGAATAAGCAGGCTGTCCGTTGTCCTATCCAGCTCCGGAATTGGGTGATTGTAAAGAGATATCTTTATTAATATAGTTTTACAGTGCCTGAGGCTTCATCTTTCTCTTTCTCTTTCTTGTTTCTTGGGCTGGCAGGAAATGGTAAGGAAGATTAGAGTAATTTCTCTAGATTCGTCGCTGTAGCGAATCCTTTGTATGTGTCTACCTCCTCTTTACCCTTCCAAGGGACTTTCCATTTTCCCATGGGACTTGACTTTCACTGGTCCTGTTCAGGGTTTCCAGGATCATATTCTCAGCCCACTTCTCACTTTGGATTTTCCCATGGGCCTTTGATTCACTCTCATGGCTTCTTATTTCACCTGTGAGCTCAGAGAAGTTAATAATTTGGAGAAGTTCACTCAGCTATAAGCAGCAAACCTGACAGTCTGTCCGATCCCACTGTGTTTGTTATTTCTGCGACATGATTCCCATCTCTGAAAGTTCACTTGATCTTACTTTCCCACCATTGCTTAAGACCTAGCTCAAGCCCTAACCTGTCGTTATCACACCAGGCCAAGTGCTCCTCCCTCCCATTTTACCCAGAGAGTAATGTTTGCACTGCACATCAGGCATCACCATGGAACTTATCCCTTGGCAGACTCTATGGTCTAGTGGTTATGAATGTGGGGCACTGGAGACAGAGCGCCAGAGTATGAATCCTGGCTCTACCACTTATTGGCTGTGCAACCACAGAAAAGTTACTTAACCTCTCTGGGCCTCTGTTTCTTCAGCTATAAACTGGGACTGCCAGTAGCACTTACTTTATAGGGTTGTTCTGAGGATAAATGTGATAATCCATGTAAAGGCAAATAGCATCGTGCCTGACACATGAAAGAAGCAAACATTAAATTGACTGCTTCACCAGATTTTGGGGTAATCCCTGATTGGCCCAAGATGATCAACATAATCTCATTCATCTTGCAGAGTGATTGAGTCAGTACTGGGTACATGAACTTGACTAGTTTAGAGTGGCTTGCAGGACTGCAGATGATGTGGTCTCAGGCATGAGGCTTGGAATTGCAAGAGCCTTTTTCTTTTTTCCTTTTCTTTTTTTAACTAGAGGGAAGTCGGCTTGGGGACAAAGCTGACACATGCAGTAAGAAAGAACTGAGAAAAGCAAAGGAATTAGAACCAGAGGCTTGATCAGGTATCTCCTGAAATCCCATTGACCGCTGGGATTTTCATTGGTTGAGCCAATTAAAAATTTGGAGAGCCAAGCACAGTGGTGTATGCCTATAGTTGCCTGTAGTCCCAGCCACTCAAGAGACTGAGGTAGGAGGATCACTGGAGCTCAGGGGTTTGAGTCCAGCCTGGGCAACAGCCTGTCTCTAAAAAAATAAATAAAAATGCATACTTTTAAGTCAGGTGGGGTGGTGTGCACCTGTAGTCCCAGCTACTCAGGAGACTGAGGCAGAAGGATTGCTTAAGGCCAGGAATTTGAAGGAATAGTGCACTATGATCATGAACAGCTCCTGCACTCCAGCCTAGGCAATATGAAATCCCATTTCAAAAAATAAATTGGTATTTAAGCTGATTTGTTAGTTTCCTAAATCATCTGCAACTGAAAATACCCTCAATATCGTCATTGATATTGTACATTATTATTATTGTCATCTTCCCATGTATATCAAACCTTTGTCATTAGATCATAATGTCCTTTGGAACAAAAATGAACTTCCTAAGTAGTATGCTGCCGTCCACATAGTACAGATCTGGCACGTAGCAGGTTCTTGTCCGTTCACGCTTAGTGTCAGGTATTCATTTCCCTTTCGTATCTATGGACTTGGAGCATTTTTTTTTTTTTTTTTTTTGAGACAGAGTTTCACTCTGTCACCTAGGCTGGAGTGCAGTGGCACAATCTCGGCTCACTACAACCTTCGCCTCCCAGGTTCAAACCATTCTCCTGGCTTAGCCTCCCAAGCAGCTGGAACTACAGGCATGCACTACTATGCCCGGCTAATTTTTGTATTTTTAGTGGAGATGGGGTTTCACCATGTTGGCCAGGCTGATCTCAAACTCCTGACCTCAGGTGATCTGACCGCCTCGGGCTCCCAAAGTGCTGGGATTATAGCTGTGAGCCACCATGCCCGGCCCAAACTTTGAGCATTTTTTTTTTGAGACGAAGTCTTTCTCTGTCGCCAGGCTGGAGGGCAGTGGTGCAATCTCGGCTCACTGCAACCTCCGTCTCCCAGGTTCAAGCCATTCTCCTGCCTCAACCTCCCAAGAGGCTGGGACTACAGGCATGCACCACCACACCTGGCTAATTTTTGTATTTATAGTAAAGATGGGGTTTCACCATGTTGGCCAGGCTGGTCTTGAATTCCTGACCTTGTGATCTACCTGCCTCAGCCTCCCAAAGTGCTGGGATTACAGCCATGAGCCACTGTGCCCGGCCCAGACTTTAAGCATCTTAAGGCAGAAACAGGAGGTGGCCAGAGTCCCAGATAGGGTGATGGCCTGCTGCTGCTTTGTCTTCTTACTGTCTATAATGAGAAGAAAGTAAAATACTTAGTAGATTAGCTCACCCTTATTGAGAACCAGGCATTGTACACACAGGATCATCTTTTTTCCTATCAGTTACCTATGGGTATATTATTAATGCCCTGTATTGCAGATTGGACATTTATTCTCAACAGTGATATTACTTACGTAGATCACACGGCCTCTACATAGCATAATTTAGGATCTTGCACTGAAATTACTGTATCCGTAACTTTTTCTCATTCTACTTTAAAGAAAATGAAATTAGAAGTCTTAGATAATGCATTCTGTGTATGGCTTACACATGAAAGATGGTGTACAGCTCTAATCAGCAGACCCACACTAAAAAACTTTGAACTGCTGTCAAGAAATAAATGTACATCAACTTTAAATAAAATGTTTATGGTATGTATGATTCATTTTTTATGACTTCCCACTTTCCCAACATTTTCAGATAACTCACCATTTTCCCAGTCACATCAGAGAGATCTTTACCTCTTTCTTTCTGGAACATAACAGTCTAAAAATCTAAATAGGATCATGCCAAACCTATTGTTCTGTGACTTGACTTTTTTCAGCTAATAATAATCTCTTGGAATCTTTCCATGTCCATACATACAGATTTACTTCATTCAATGTAAGTGCAGAACGCTTTTCAATAGCAAGGATATGCCATAATTTTACGACTTCCCACAATTAATGGGCAGCTGGGGCCCGCCTCACCAGTTGTTTGCTTTTATACATCATGTGCCATCAGCACTGTTGCACTTGCTCCTTTATGCATTCAAGTGCCAGGGGAAGGAAAAAGATCCTGAAGTCTTGATTCTATCAATTAAGTGGTCCAAGAAAGAGAATGAGCATCTCGAGGTCTCCATCTTCAACAGCCCTACAGTCTGGAGGGGAACAGACACACACATCGCTTTTACTTAGGGAGATGGGGGTCAGCTAAAGGTTAAGGGAGTGCAGGAAGAGGGAGACCGAGGGGTTTTGTTGAGGGGATGCCTGAGAAGGCTGCCTGGAGGAGGTGTGCTTGAGTCCCGGGTTCAAGGGTCAAAGGACTCTGACGCTTGGTCTGCTAATCTTTCTTATCGTATCGTTGCTTGGCAGTGTGCCTGTTAGTTGAGTGGACTCTTTCTTGGACCATTTGCTTGGATGAACAGGGGAAGAAGTGGAAAGGAAGGGTGCTTGGGACAAAAGTGACAAAGCCCAGGAACAAAAGTGGAAAGGTGTATAGTGTTCCCAGAGGGCCAGGAATTGGGTGGAGTGACTGGCTCCTTGGTCACTTGCCAGTAGCATGAGAATGGAGGGGGCTGGGGGCATGCTCTAAAAAGCACCTAGGAGGAATTTAGGTTGCACAGAAAAGGATGTTTCTTCGGGGCATGTGAGGAAGGTTGAGTATAGAATTTAGGGATGGAGCAGACGGCTGTGGTTGGGATGATGAGAGTGGAGAGACACATCCATGTTCTTTCCGGGTTCCCCAGCAGCTCCAGCACTCCCTGAACCTGTTACATGGCAGCCTCTAGGCTTCACTTTTGGGGATTGCTTCTGCTTTGAAATAGCCACGTGGAAGAAAAACTACAAAGTTTTGAGGGGAAAAAAACCCCACCTAACTTTAGCTGCCATTGTGTCTTCATCTATAAAAATCTTCTCCTTCTCTCGTGGATTTCAACGTGCAGTTTGTCTCGGTTTGTTCCATGAAACATCAGATGCAACTTTAATGGCCTAACCCCAAAAAGATAACTTGACAGCCATCAAACATTCAGCAGCGTTCCAAATACCCTCTTGCTGGAGCCGGCCTTCTACGGGGCCATGTGGATGTCAGGCACACACAATTTGAGTCACGCTGACATAGCTGGGATGCCTGGATTGCACTGGAATCTCGGGGGGTACCAATCACAGGCCAGAGAGAAGCCATTGGCTGGAAGGAACAATGCCAGAGTGTTCACCGTCTCTGCAGAGGAGGGGGTGTTGGTGGTGAAGGGAAAGACAGTTACAGCCAGAGGAGGAAAATGACCCCAAAGCAGGGTGGGCATATGTCAGCAATGCTGGGCAGAAGCATTCCAGGGGCTCAGGTCATGACCACACCCCTTTCCTCCTGCTCCACAACCAAAGAAATTAAGAAGGCACAAGATTTTCCCTAAAACTTCATGTACAGAATGTCCTGCTGTCTTCAGGGGTTTGGGAAATCCAAGGTTGACAACAGCCCAAATTTATGAAGCACTTACCTGTACCAGACACTGTCTGTATCTTACAAATAATGCATTTGATTCTCATAACTCCTTAATGAGGTAAGTCTTACAATTTCCATTTTATAACAAAGGAAACTGAGGCTAAGAAAGATTAAGAAACTTGCCCAAATCCTGCAACCAGAAATGGGCAGAACCAAGACTTGAGCCACAGTCTCTCAAAATCCAAAGCCTGGGCACTCACTCTACGCTCAACAGCCCTGCGGCTGGTTCATGTCATCTGTGCCACCCCCACACAGCCACCTCTTAGATGGTAGAGCCCTGTGTGTTGAACAAATAGAGACACTTCTAAAAGGATTGTTTTTCCTCCCCTGTTTTCCTGGGGGTTGAGTAGACATGTTTAAACACGCTGTTCTTCCGACGCTTGTTTACTTTGGTGGTTGTGATGTGCAAGACCCCATACCAGGAACAGTAAGAGGGCCTAAGGACAACCCAGCATGGAGACTGCTCTGGAGGAGGCTGCAGACTGGAGAAACTATTGTAGCCAGCTGCATTTTGGAGGCTGGGTTGCATGTCTTAGATCTCTAATGAGTTTGGTCATTATTTTTTCGGCCAGGGCTTTCTTCCTCCCGCCCTCTCTTCCCTCCTTTTTTCCTTCCTTCCTTCCTTCCGTCCTTTGATTTTCTCCCTTTTTCTGTCTCTCTCTTTTTCTTTTTCTTTCTCCCTCCCTCCCTCTCTCTCCTTCTTTCTTCCTCCCTCCCTCCCTCTCTCTCTCTCTCTTTTTTTTTTTTAAAGGTGTAAGCCTTTTTCTGGTTTACTACATGCCAAGGACTGTGCCAAATCATTCACATAAAACCACGAGCATGCATCACCTTATTTGGTCCTCCCACAGTCTAATGGGTAGGTACTGTCATTATCCTCATTTTCAGAAGAAACTGAAGCTCAGAGAGATTAATTGATGTCTCCACTGTCTGCCTAATTCAGTACCCTGCACCCTTATCCACTATTAACTAACAACATCCCAATAGTTCCCTAATGCTGTAAAGGGCACTGTTTTAAATGTGTCCATTATATCCACTCACTCACTTCTCAGAACAAGCACAGTAGAGATTACTATTATCCTTGTTTGATAGATTGGGAAACTGAAGCACAGAAAGGTCATGTAATTTTCCTAGGTCACCCAGCTAGTAAGTGACAGAGCTGGGCTTCTGTTTTACCAAGGAAGACACTCCTCAGTTTTTGTTTTATTTGTTTTTCACTTGAAATCCCCTGTGATGGCCCAGAGTGGAATGCCAGGGTCCTGAGAATAAAGTCTCTGAGCTGAACTGGGAAGGGGTGCCAGTGGCGGCTGCGTCCCCGGCAGCTCTGGAGGGTGGAGATGGTGGAGAGAGCGACTACACAGCAGCCACAAGCCTGGGCCCCCGCCAGGGGACACCTCAAAGCCCACTGGAGGGCTGCCTCCCCTGTGCTGGGCTGTGCAGAAAGGCGAGTCGCGGCTTCCAGGAGACCAGCCGAACATGGTCCTCGGGAGAGGAGAAAGCCCGAGGGAAGGGCGGGCAGGACCTCAGCCGTCAGCTCTGAGAAGGGCTTCTCTGTAGGAGAGGGGATGTAGGTACAGCTCTCCCAAGAGCCAGGCAAGCAAAAGTAGGTTTCTGTTTGAGCAGCAGCTAGGGGATGTCAGGGAGAGAGAGAAAGCCGTTCCCAACAGTGCATAATGTTCAAACCTGGAAGAGGTGACCATGGAGGGGGCCTCTAGAAAGAGGAGGTGGGCTGCCCTTAAGCTGGTCTCTTGATTATCTCTGCCCCTAACCTTTGGGAATCCTGTCCATCTTTGAGCCCCTGGCGCCAGTGACTCCACTCTGTGAATCCCTTCCTGACCAGCCATCCCCCACACCCATAAAACTCCAGGTTATTTTTGGGGAACAGAAAGCCCAAGTGCCCTGAGGTCCAGGCTGGTCCACATTCATCCCTGGGTGGGCTGTAGGTCAAACCAGCCATGTGGGTGAGGGACGCCTCAGACACTCTGGGAGCTAGCCCAGTTGGTCCTGGTGCCCCCAGTAACACTCACACTCTATTCTCCTGCAGCAAATAGACCCTCCCTACTATTCATTTGGCCGTGGGTATTAGGCATCACGTGACCTCACTGGTATGGCATCTCCTGGTGTTAGCGGCTTCTTGCATGAGTACATTTCTCATACACTCAGACGACATTTGCTGAACGCTTACCGTGTGCCACCCACCACTGTAACTGCTTTATGGGGTTATCTCATTTAATTCTCCCAAGAACCCCATGAGTTGGTGTTATTTTCATCACCATATTACAGGGAAGGAAACGAGGACCCAAATACACAGTGGCTACGGGATGAGCTGGGACTCAAACACAATATTGGAACCCCGGCCGTCAGAGTCTGTGATTTGTCCCTGGTTTGTGTCTCAACAAAAAGAAGTCAGAGCCTTTCTTACTCCCTTGTATCTCCTATAGCTCCTGGTGAGTGTCTGTTTACAGTAGTTCTTCAAAAAAGTGTGGGCTTTTACTCACTGTTCAAAGGTATTTCTAGTTTGGTTTTTTAATGATCCGTGAGACAGGTGCTCTTAACAGGACAAAACAGTGTTGAATCCTCGGTAGACAAAATCAGGTACTTTTTGGAAGAAATAAGAGAGATTTGCAGGCCATGTCTTAGAAAACTTTGTTCCAAGTCTTTTTTGTTTTTGTTTTTTTGAGACAAGAGTCTCGCTCTGTTGCCCAGGCTGGAGTGCAGTGGTGTGATCTTGGCTCACTGCAACTTCAGCCTCCAGGGTTCAAGCAATTCTCCTGCCTCAGCCTCCTGAGTAGGTGGGATTACAGGCACGCACCATCACGCCTGGCTAATTTTTGTATTTTTGTAGAGACAGGGGTTTCACCATGTTGGCCTCAAGTGATCCGCCCGCCTCGGCCTCCTAAAGTGCTGAGATTACAGGCGTTAGCCACCGCTCCCGGCCGTGTTCCAAGTCCTTAAGGTAACAAAGAGAAATGTGAGAAGCCCATTTGGGAATGAAGGATGCAGGAAAGCCCTGACTAATTGAGGCAGCTGATCAGAATCTTTTATTAATGGCTCTCTTTCTTTTGTCCGCCACTTCCAGGAGATTCTACAATGAAACTGGCAGACTCCTCCTGCTCTCTGCCTGTGCTGTCTCCCTCTCTAGTCCCAGACACTGAGAGCGGGTGCCCCGTGGCCCCGTCAAGCCAGATCACCAAGAAGCTCACCAAGAAGACTGCATGCCTCGCACTAGCCTTCCTAAGATGGAAGTAGACTCCTGTTTTTGAGGGAAATTGCCTGATTTTGAGAGAAACATAAAGGAATTTTTTTTCCCTTAAGTGAACATTCCACTTGTAAAAATGAAATCTGGAAGAACTTCTGCAAACTCTGAGTGTTTTGGTCAATTGACCTTTTACTGTACCAAGCAAATCTGAAGCCACCAATAAATTGGGGAGAAAGATATTCCCTTCACAAAAGACTTGTCACTTAGTGAGACACTCTGGTGCAGTGCTTCTTTAAATAGAGAACATTTCTGATATATTTTATTTATTTATTTATTTATTTATTTAGCATCGGAGTCTTGTGCTGTTGCCCAGGCTAGAAGACAATGATATGATCAGAGCTTATTATAGCCTTGAACTCCTGGGCTCAAGTGATCTGCCTACCTCAGCTTCATGATTCATTGGGATTACAAGTGTGAGCCACCATGCCCGGCTCTTTTCCTGGTATATTTTAAATGGTTTCATTTGCTTGAAAGTGAGATTTATATGTTGTATTCCGAAAATCTGGCAGGATGTACCTGATTGCTTGAGATCTCTAAAAATCATGTTACGTTAACATTGAAAGGGGCATTTGAGTCTCAGGTTCTTACTTTAAAGATGAGGAGACTGTGGCCTGGAGAGGTTAATTGACTTGTTTAGATCACACAGCGTTGTGTGTAGCAAGCTGCCCAGTCTCCAGCTCTCTCTCATTACTGTGTGTCTTCCTTGCATCTGAGGTATGCAGGGAAGCTCACCTCCCAGTCAGGCCTCTCTGCCTGGTCCTCAGCTGCCATCACAGATGTTTAATCATTGATCCCTTTTGTGGATTTCATTGTTATTTTTTCCTTTTACTATGGAAATGTTTCATACATAAAAGTAGATAATATAATATAAATAACTACCATGCCCCCTCACCCAGCTTCTATAATTATTAGCACACGGCCAGTCTTTTTTTCTCTATACCTGACCCCAGTTCCCCCTCCCACCCAGATGACTTTAAGGCAAATCAAAAAATCGTGTCATTTCATCTCTGAAAGCTCCGTGTGTAACAGTGGGTGAACCCTCTCCTACATACATATATGTCCCAGCACAATTGTCACAACTAAAAAGAGTGAATGATAATTCCTTAATATCGTCACATTTCCCTGATTGCCTTTCTTACTACGTCTCTCTCTCTCTCTCTCTCTCTCTCTCTCTCTCTCTCTCTCTCTCTGTCGTTGCAATTGGTTTGTTAGAATAAAGATTATCAGGTAGAATTATGAGCTGATCATTCGAAGTCCTTGCATTAGAATTTTGCTGAATGAGGGAAAATAAATTGCATAATAAGGAGATTTTATAATAACCACAGATCACATTTATAAATGCCTTTATACTTCCTAAGTCTCTTTAATCATGACTTTCTTTGTTTTTTGAGGCCGAGTCTCACTCTGTCACCCAGGCTGGAGGGTGGTGGTGCACTCTTGGCTCACTGCAACCTCCGACTCCCGGATTCAAGCAATTTTCCTGCCTTGGCTTCCCCAGTAGCTGGGATTACAGGCACCCACCACCACGCCTGGCTATTTTTTTTTGTTGTTGTTTTATTTTTCATAAAGACAGGGTTTCACCATGTTGGCCAGGCTGGTTTCGAACTCCTGACCTCAAATGATCTGCCCGCCTCGGCCTCCCAAAGTGCTGAGATTACAGGCATGAGCCACCGCACCTGGCCAACCATAACTTTCATGTCAGATAGGGAGACAGGTATCATTTGCCTCCAACAGAGGAAACTGAGGCCCGGAGGTGGCATGGAATCTAATTAGCGGTCGAGCTCAGATCTCCCACGCTTCCTGACTTGGCTCTTTTTACTGCAACAAAATCTCATTATAACTCCCATCTCATTAAAATTATAGCTTCAATTTTGTGCAGCTCATTAGGATCAACCCTATTCTAAATACTTCCTGTGTAGAAGCTTATGGAACCTTTATGACAACCCTGTGGAGGAGATGCTTGGATTCTCATTGCACTGTTGGGGAATCTCGGGCACAGAGGAGTAGAAACATTTTTCAAGGTCACCCAGCACGAGCCTTTAAGCCCAGGTCTTTCTGATTCTAGAACTCCTGCTTGCAATAGCTGTTACACGTGAGCATCATGTAACAAGGTGACTGTAATTCACAGCATCGAAAATTTACTTCTATCAACTTTATCCTTATTCCCTTTTAGAATTTGGCTTGAAATGTGAAACAAAACCACATTTTAAAAAATGCCACTATTTCATAAATGTGGATGTGATTTTCCTTTATTCAAATTCATGAAAATCAACATGACCCTCGACTGAAAACAGCAGAGCTGAAAATGAATCCAAGACCCTGAACTGTCCGGCCCGCCTCACTCAGCCGGTGGCTTAGTGCCACTCGGTCCCTGCCTTGGCCTGACCCCACTTGCTCTGTCTTTTGCTTTCAGGAGCAGTCAAAGCCCTTTTTAGAAAATATTTCCTGGTCTTCTGTGGCGTTGGATGGACAGAGTTTTCCACTAGGCCTTTTTTTTTTTCCAGCCACACTGGCCCTTAAGAAGATGTTACTCAAGGTTCCACACCTACTTCAAACATTTTTAGGGGCCCTGGCTGGGGCCTTGCGCAGAACTGCCAGGAACCCTACAGAGAGGAGGAGCCCAGCTCTGGGGGCCTCGCCTTGCTCGCAGTGTTTACCGAGCCGCTGCAGAGGTCCTGCTGTCAGTGCGCTGATTCTCTTTCTCACACTTCCCCAAACAGCATAGTCTTGTTAGGCAGCTGTTTCTTGCAAGGCCTTCTTTCAGCCACGGTAGCTTTTCCCATGTTTGTAGCCCTGGTGTTTCACCCCTTCTTTTTTTTTTTTTTTTTGAAGGGCTTTTCCCCTGTCTTTCTGTCGCTGAACAGCTGTGCTCTGATATTAGATAGAATGTTTTCTGTCCTCACCACAGGCTTATGAACAAAAGGGTTTTAAGAACCCTGATAAATGAACAAGGTCTCTGGGAAGATGAAATGTTACCAACATTTCAAACAATCAAAATCCTTGTGTATCTCGAAGGCTTTGCCCTTTCAAAGCAGTGCCGGGTGGGTATTTTGTCTTGGAGCCTTGGAGACTGTAATTTTTTTTTCAGTCTCCCCATCGACCTGACATGGGAAAGTTGGTCAGAAGATGGGCCTTTACTGCCATCAAAGCCCCGAGCTTGCTTTCCTATTGGCTGTTTGTCCTGCTTTCAGGCCCCTCTGGAGAGTTTCAGGGGGTTCTCTCAGCAAAGAGAGGCCAAGGCTGGGCACTTTGGTTTCTGTTATCTTCCAGTTTCTGTTGAGGTTCTGTCCTCATCTGAAACAAACTTGTGGACACCCTTGATTAGGTGCTGCCTGTGTGTAGGTGCGAGCACCTACCATCCTCCTATTCCATCTGCAGAGCAGCCTGTGGCGTCTGCATCGGGACCTCCAACTTTCACAAGTGGAAACTGAGAGTCAGAGAAACGAAGCAGCTTGACGAAGGCTGCTTAGCAAGGTTATCTGCAACGTGGATCCAGCTTTCCAGCAAGTAGTGGAGCCAATATTCACACCCAGACGTGTTGGACTCTGAGGCCTCTGCTATCTTCAGTAAAGAGTCCCTGAGTGGCCAAGGATGGCCAGAGAGGGGGACTTCTAGACTATTCTGTCTTCTTCCTTCCATGTAGGACCTCCTTCTAAACCAAAGGGGTTCTCCTTTATTTAAACTCTTCACCTTCCCATCTGTGCCCCTCATTGTACCCCCTGGAATGCACACTGTCTTACTTGACTTATTTTAATGTTGTCAAAACCTCAGGCTACCTTCTCTGCTTCACTGGCAGCCCAATCCGGGGTCCGAGCCCAGACGTTTGCTCTCCAGCTCTGCTTCACTAGCAGCCCAACCCAGGGTCCGAGCCCAGACGTTTGCTCTCCACCTCAAGCCTCTTCCTGGTACTGCCTCACATGGGAACAGAAAGGTCAAGGCTTAAAGTAAAATGACAGATGGAAAGAAAAGCCTTCCCCAGCCTGTGGAGCTCCGTGAAATCCTTCATTATGGGATTTCCCTTGTCAGGGCTACAAGGAGAAGCCTGAAGGCTCACGGCAAAAATCAACAACACGTAAAGGCACTGTACAGGCAGGCATTGCTCATCACAGTGAAAACATCTGACAAGCAGCCCCAAGGGTGATGCAGCGGCGTGATGGGGAAGGAGGAGGGGGAGACGAGAGGGAAGAGAAGAGGAAAATGACCAGCGTCGGGATTTCATTTGCTCCCTGTTGGCACCATGCCTTCTCTCTTCCACAGAGATCTTCTCTTCTGAAGAAGAGCTCTTTTACAAATGCAGAAGAAAGACTGGCTAGCTCCAAGGAAGAAGATAGAACACATCTGAATCTAGAGACCTAGACACGTCCTTCTCTGGAGATCTTGAAGGCCAGGGTTCAGACTCATCATCCAGGGAGTTTAGGGAAGGGCCTGCAAGGAGGCAGAGGGAGGGACTCAATGATGTCGGCCCTGTGGATTCGGGAGAGAGGAGTAGTCATAGGTTGCCTTGGGGGCATTCTCATTTCAAGCCAGAGTAAGGCCAAGGCAGTAAGTCCACACAAGGGACCACCAAGAGGCAGGCACACATGGCGCAGACTCCAGACACGCCTGTCCCTGCCCGTACATCAGGCTGCACACCTTTTTCTCATCGCCCCTCACCTTTCCCAGTCTTTTCTAATTTTCTTCACCCCTTGAAGCTTCCTGTCATGCCTATGGGAAAATGCAGACAAAGCATCTTTTCATGGGGTTTTCATGTCAATAAAGAAAAACACTTGCAGGACACGGAGTTGATCACAAAGCGCATGAGTCCAGGAGGGGCTTCATTCTTTGGAAGAGAAGCGGGGGCGGATTCTGTGCCCAGAAGGGAGCCGCATCCCCTCGGCTGCCCCATGCACTCCCTAAGCGGGGCACCTCCAGGTCCTTCGATGTTAGGGGAAACTGTGAAAATTGCAAAGACCTTTTTGCAGTGGCTTTTGGGAGTATGCTGTGGCACCTCCAGGGGGATACAGAATGTGTGATGCTGGTGACAGTGTGGCACAAGGAAGGTCCCGTGGGTTCCACACCCAGTAAATAGCCACAAGTCCTCTCTAGTCTCCATTTCTCCTTTGGTCAAAAAGGGGTTCATCTTAATTATCCTGCTTGCCTCATATGGAAAACAGGATCTAGGGAGAGAAAGTTTGGAAAGTTCTTAGACAGGTTAAAAGAGACATGTTAAGTGTGGTTGTTGTTATCCTGGACTTCGAGGAGTGGAGGAATAGGAACCTACATGCCGCTACCCTAGCACCAGCAGCCAGAATTTGCCAAGCCTCTGCAGTGGCGGCGGCCATCCCCCACCAGAAGCAATGGGAGGAGAGGGGCTCTAGCAGCCAGCAGCAGTTGGAACCCAGAGGGAAGTGTGGTTGCTGAGCCTGTGGCCGGCAGAAACCACCTCCCTCCCTCCCTGTCTAGCTTGCTCCAAACCCCAGGAAAGGCAGGGTTTCTGTGGATACTTAAGCTGTGCCTGCTGGACCAGGCTGGGGTGGGGGCAGGGGGCTGCTTTCTGCAAAATGATGCCAGTGGGCATGGAGGGGGAGCGACAGCTGGGGGGTGGAGCACTAGCAGGGTCAGAGCTTTCTCTTGCCAGCCTGTGCTGGGCCTGGGGGCTGCCGCCTGCTCTCAGCTTAGACAATGCATGAGGGACTCTGGGTGGGGGTAGGACGAGGCTCAGAGAACCTGTGTGTGGGATGCTAGAGAGGTCCAGGGCCGGCAGGCAGGGCATAAGATGCGTACTGCCCAACGAAACCAGAGGAAAACAGGGTTGAGCCTGGCAGGCTGTGGCAGGCTCTTCCAATGGAGGAAGCGCTTTGCTGCTCCTAGTGCACAAAGACCCCCTGTAGCTGCCCCCCAGTCACCCTCGCTCACACACATCTAGCTTCACCCTCAGGAAGGCACTCAAATGGAGAGGACTTGCCAGTTTGCTCCTGGGGGCATAGGTGTGTGCTGGCATGCTCTCAGGTCTCTCTTCTACCCAGCCCCCTAGGCAGGAAGGTAGGCTCGCAGTGCAGGAGGCAGGGAAATGGAGTTGACACAAAGGTCTACCTGAAGTGTGACCGCCACCACGTCAGGATGCTGGCGTTTCAAGGTCAGCCCTGTAGACACGGTTTTATCCTCCTAGGCACTGAGTAGCAACGTTTATAGTCTGGCCCCTGACATTAACTGGCCTCTCGTAAAAGGTCCCATATCCCTTTCTGCGGTACACAGCATTTTAAGACCAACTTAAATAGCACATAACATGGTTTTAAAATGAAATTGTATAGCTATTTCTACACATGGCCATTGAACCAATGACCTTGGCTTCACTGGCCCAAGAAGACCCTGATCCTTGTTTTGACCCATTACCGGGTATCCCTACCCCCACCCTCTACCTCCGCGGGGCCTTGTGCCAATGATTTGGCATCTCTGGGCCTCGGCTTTCTCATCCTGAAAGGAAGAGAGAAGGGCAGGATTTCTTTCCAAAAGGAAAACTCAGTAATAAAAGTGCCATAGTAATGCTAACTTTTGTGTGGTCTATGCACTCTCCTTTTTTGTTCTTTTAATTCATGCCCAAAAAACTTCAATGAAAGAACTTCACTCTCAGTTCCTCTTTACCATCATTCACCCCATCTAAACTTTCTCCAAGACGTTGATTTTGCCTCCACACCCACAGAGTCTCTTAATCCCCTCCTTCCACTGGCATCCCCACTGCTTCCATGAGTGGCTGAGCCCCTATCAGCCTTTTCCTGGAATGTTGCAATGTTCTGAAGGATGCCTCTCTCCCTGGATGCGACCTCCATCCAAAGGGTTCTTGGAGAGGTAAAGGGATGTGTTCGTGTATCTGGTCTGTGATGGAGCCATGATTGGAACCAAAGACTTGTTGACTCCAAAGTTCATACCCTTTGCTGCACATCACAGTGTCTCATTTCCCAGACTCATTGTCTGCTGCTTCTCACTTCCCTTACTTTATACTCACACACTTGGAAGGGGCCATGCAGTTTTAAGCCGCTGGCTGTTTTTACAGGGTAGTCCTTCTGGCTAGTGTGATAATCACATGCCTGCTTAGGAAACACCTATTCAGGTACACTGCCTTCTCCATCCTTCCGTTACTCCATCAATCATATCATGTCATCATCATGTGATGACCTCTGTCTGTTTTATGGATTTGTGAGCATCTTGAGGGTAGGGACCCGGTTTTATTTGTCACTGACTCCCTAAAGACAGTTACAGTACCTGATACTAGTGTGTACTGAAAAGTTTTTCAAAGTGCCATGTGCTTTACATGGATTATCTTATTTAAGTTTCTTAATAACCCTGTAAGAGGCTGGATGCAGTGGCTCACACCTGTAATGCCAGCACTTTGGGAGGCTGAGGCAGGCAGATCACCTGAGGGAGGGAATTCGAGATCAGCCTGACCAACATGAAGAAACCCTGTCTCTACTAAAAATACAAACATTAGCTGGGCGTGGTGGCACATGTCTGTAATCCCAGCTACTCAGGAGGCTGAAGCAGGAGAATTACTTGAATCCAGGAGGCGGAGATTGCAGTGAACTGAGATCATGCCATTGCACTCCAGCCTGGGCAATAAGAATGAAACTCTGTCTCAAAAACAAACAAACACACAAACAAATAACCCTGTAAGAGATGAAGAGCTTCAAGATGCATCTGGGACTCACCTTTTCCATGGAGAGAAACCAACATAGCCAGTAGATAATACAACTTCAAATAGATCATCTCAGAGAGAGAACACTGAAATTCAACAGTGAAGTGACAGGAAGCACCGAAAGCCAAAAAGGAGAGAGAAGCAAGGCGGCCTGCTTGGCCGGGATCAGCTGTGAGTCTGGAGAGGCTCCCTACCTGTGGGGAAAGGGTAAGTGAGAAGCCCTTAATGGTCCATATTCCTGCTGTGGACTCCTACAGTCCTAGCCATGGAGAGGATCTTGACCCTCACAGGCCCCAAGCCTGACATAAAGAGTTGTCTGGAGACCACACAGAGGCATTGCTCCAGAAAGGGAGCTAATGCTGACTCCCACAAACCCCCAAGTCCTAAGCAGCTACAGCATGTGCCATTTTGAGAGCCCAGCCCTCACAGACTGCATCCTGTCCTGCATCCAGGACCAAGACAGGGGCCAGGGGCAGCTATCTCACTATCTCCACCAGCAGATGGGGAGCTATGCATTTTCATGCACCCCGAGGACAAATTTCACTGCCCACAACCACTGCCCCTGTGGGCTGCTGTAGGGCTGAGGTGAGAGCAAAGTCTGTGTCCTCCAGCTGCCTGCCTACTACTGTTCTCTAGGAAAACAACCCCACCCTCCCCAGTAGCAGAGAGTGCAGCTAGGAGAATGTTGCAATGGCCTAAAGGATGCTTCTCATCAGCTGTCCCCACCTGAGGATTCTGTGGCAGCCAGGAGATTACCTGTTTCTGCTACCATAGTCAGCACCCACAGGCACCACCGGGGAGACTAAGGTCAGGTCCACATGGCCCCACACCACCTCCCTCAGTACGCATGCACTCTCTAGGGACCTGCGGAGCAATCAACCCAGTCCACCACCATTCACACCTGAACACTTCTCCTGGTGGGCTAAGGTTGGGCTTACCCCACCTGCCACTACCACTACAGCTGACACCCACCTGCACATGCCACCTATGAGTCTGGGGACTGGTCCTCCCAACTCATTGCAGCTACTGCCCACATCAGGGTGAGCCGCTTAGGTCCCAGAGGCTTGTCCTGCCACTGCTACTGCCATTGCCCATGCCATGCCCACTGCCCAGGAACCTGGGAACCTGCCTATATGCCTGATCCACCGCTGCCAGTCCTAGAATGCAAGCAAGCCACTTAGAAGCCCAGGAAATGGCCTGTCTGAACCCATTAACACCAGTGCCACCCCAGGGCTCAAGGACAGGCACACTCAACCTACTGCTGTCAGCACTGGGGCCCAAAGATTGCCCCACGTGGCATCCTAATCCCCAGCAGAACTTCACCACAGCTTCCTCTACCAACTGCACCCTAAGCCACTGAAGAAATGACAGACACCATGGATGCTGTTTACAGCCAAAATAAATTATACAGAAACTGCACTACTGCAGGTACCCAGAATCAAAATCAAAGTGCTCTACTCCACCACCACCATAGATACCTCTTCAGGAAAAAGTCCTTCCCCACAAAAGCAGATTCAAAAAATCGGAAGAAGCTGCTATTACATTAGATGAGCAGATATTGACATGAGACACAGAAAACATGAAAAAACAAGGAAATATGACACCTCCAAGGGAACACAATAATTGTACAGCGACAGATATCAATCAAAGGGAAATTTATATAATCCTGGAAAAGAATTTAAAATATTGCTACTAAAGAATTGCAGTCAGATACAAGAGAATTCTGAAAAACAATACAAATAAATTAGAAAAATAATCAGTATATGAATGAGAAAGGGATAGGTGTCATAAAAAAGAACCAAACAAATTCTGGAATGATAGAATTAATTGAATGAAATACAAAATACTTTCTAAAGCTTCAATTATAGACTAGATCAAACAGAAGAAAGACTCTCAGAACTTAAAGACGGTTCTTTTGAAATAAACCAGTCACACAAAAATAAAGAAAAAAGTAATAAAAGAATAAGCAAAAGCTTTGTGACATATAAGACTTCAAATTTTCAGTGTCCCAAAAGATGAAGAGAAACAGAAGAGTCAGAAAACCTATTTAACAAAACAACACATAAAAAGTTCCTAAGACTAGCAAGAGATTTAGACATCTAGATTCAGGAGGTGTAAAAATCTCCAAATAAGAACAATTCAAAAAAGTCTTTTCCATGGTATATTATAGTCAAACTGTCAAAAGTCAAGACAAGGGAAAATTCTAAAAACAACAAAAGAAAAGCTTCTTTACTGCAAGTAAAGAGGTGGAAAAGATATCCCATGCAAATGGAAACCAAAAGCAAGCAAAAGAATATCAGATAAACTTAGATAAAACAGGCTGTAAGTCAAAAATAGTAAAAAGAGACAAAGAAGGTCATTATGTAACGATAAAGGATCATTTCCTGGATGTAACAATTCTAAACATACATGCATCCAACACTGGAGCACCCAGATGTATAAAGCAAATATTGTTAGATATAAAGGAGGAGATGGACTTTAATACGTTAATAGCTATAGATTTCAACACCCCACTCTCAGTGTTAGACAGATTATAGACAGAAAATTTTAAAAACATTACACCAAATATGCATAACAGACATTTACAGAACATGTCATCAAGCAGCTACACAGTGCTTATTCTTCTTTTCAGCACACAGAACAGTTTTCAGTATAGACTGTATGTTAGGACAAAAAACAATTCTCAAACAAGTTTTAAAAATTAAAATCATAACACTTATTTTCTCAGATCACAATGGAAGAAAACCAGAAATCAATATCAAGAGGAACGTTGGAAACTGTACATGTGTGTGGAAGTTAAACAACATGGTTCAGAATGACCATTGCCTCAAGGAAGAAATTAAGGAGGAAATAAAAAAATTTCTTGAAACAAATGAAAATCAAAGTACAATATACCAAAACCTTTGAGATACAACTAAAGCACTGCTAAGAGAGAATCTTATAGCAATAAATACCTACATCAAAAAAATAGAAACATTTCAAGTAAACAATGTACCAATCACCTCAAGGAACTAGAAAAGCAAGAATAAACCAAACCCCAACTTAGTAGCAGGAAACAGAGACTAAAAATCAGAGCAGAACTAAATTAAATAGAAAAGAACAAAAAGATAAACGAAATTGAAAGTTAGTTTTTGGAGATTATAAACCAAATACATAAGCTACTTGCTAGATAACAGAAGAAAGAAAGAAGACCCAAATAAGCAAAATCGGAAACGAAAAACAATTTACAACTGATGTCACAGAAATACAAAAGATGATCAGGGCTATTATGAACAACTGCGTGCTAACAAACTGGAAACCCTAGAGGAAATGGATACATTCCAGAATACATACAACCTATGGAGATTGAATCAGGAAAATAGAAAAACCTGAACAGATCAATAACAAATCATGAGATTTAATAAATAACAATAAAAAACCTCCCCCAAAAAGAAAAGTCCAGAACAGGATCACTTCACTGCTGAATTCAGCCAAACATTCAAAGAAGAACCAACACCAATTCTCCTCAAACTATTCAAAAAAACTGAAGCAAGTCCAGGCACGGTGGCTCATGCCTGTAATCCCAGCACTTTGGGAGGCCGAGATGGTGGATTACTTCAGGTCAAGAGTTTGAGACCAGCCTGGACAACACGGTGAAACCCTGTCTCTACTAAAGCTACAAAAACTTGTCAGGTATGGTGGCAGGTGCCTGTAATCCCAGCTACTCAAGAAGCTAAGGCAGGAGAATCACTTGAACCTGGGAGGCGGAGGTTGCATTGAGCTGAGATCACACCATTGCACTCCAGCCTGGGTGACAGAACAAGACTCCGCCTCAAAAAAAAAAAATCATCCTAAATGATTCTCCAAGGACGGCATTACCCTGATCCCCAAACCAGGCAAGGATCCAACCAAAAAAGAAAACTACAAGCTAATATCCCTGATGAACATAGATGCAAAAATTCTCAGCAAAATGCTAGTAAACCAAATCCAACAATACATTTAAAAAAATACACCATGATCAAGTGATATTTGTCCCACTTGATAAAGGGATGCAAGGATGGTCAACATGCACAATTAAATAAATGTGATACATCACATAAACAAAATGAAAGACAAAAACCATGTGATTATATCAATAGATGCAGAAAAGGCATTTGATAAAACTTAGCATTCCTTCATGATTAAAAACTCTCAACAAACAATGCATAGAAGGGACATACCTCAACATAATAAAGGCCATATGTGACAAACCCACAGTTAACATCATACAGAATGGGGAAAAGCTGAAAGCCTTTCCTCTAAGAACTGAAACAAGATAAAGATGCTCACTTTCACCACTTCTATTCAACATAGTACTGGCACTCCTAGCCAGAGCAATTAGGCAAGAGAAAGAAATAAAAGACATCCAAATTGAAAAAGAAGTCAAATTGTCCCTCTTCGCTGATGGTTCGATCTTATATGTAAAACATCTAAAGACTCTGCCAAAAAAACTCGTAGATCTGATAAATTCAGTAAGGTTTCAGGATACAAAATCAACATACAAAAATCGGTAGCATTTCTATAAACCAATAATTGAGAAAGAAATCAAGAAGGCAATTTTGTTTACAACAGTTATAAAAAATACCTAGGAATAAATTTAACTGAGGATGTAAAAGATCTCTACAGGAAAACTACAAAGCACTGACAAAAGAAATTGAAGAGCTCACAAATTGAAAATACATCCCATGCTCATGGATTAGAATTAATATCATTAAAACGACCATACTGCCCAATGCAATCTATAGATTCAATGCAATCCCTATCAAATTACCAATGTCATTTTTCACAGAGATGAAAAAAAAATCCTAAAATTTGTATGGAATGAAAAAGAGCTGGGATAGTCAAAGAAACCCTGAGCAAAAAGAACAAAGCTGGAGGTATCACACTATCTGACTTCAAAATAATTTATAAGGCTATAGTAATCAAAACAGCATGGTATTAGTATAAAAACAGATACATAGACCAATGGAACATAACTGAGAATCCAGAAATATATCCACTTATTTATAGCCAACTGATTTTTGACAAAGGTGCCAAGCACATACATTGGGGAAAGGACACCCTCTTCAATAAATAGTATTGAGAAAATTGGACACCCATATGCAGAAAAGTGAAATTGGGCCCTTATCTCACCATATACAAAAATCATTTCAAGATTGATTAAAGACTTAAATATAAGACTTGAAACTATAAAAATACTAGAAGAAAACATAGGGAAAACATTGGTCTAGGCAAATATTTTATAGCTCAGACTTCAAAAGCATAGGCAACAAAACCAAAAATAGACAGATGGGACTACATTAAACCAGAAGCCTTCTTCACATCAAAAGAAACAATCAACAGAGTAAAGAGAAAGCCTGCAGAATGGGGGAAAACTATTTATCCAATAATGGACTAGCATTTAGAATATACAAGGAACTCAAACAATTCAACAGTAAACACAAAAACTTATAATCCCATTAAAGAGATGGCAAAGGACATTCAAAGACATTTCTCAAAAGAAGACAAACAAATCGTCAATAGTTATATAAAAAAGTACTTAACATCACTAATCATCAGAGAAATGCAAATCAATACCACAGTGAGGCATCATCTTAACCCAATTAGAATGGCCATGATTAAAAAGAAAAAAAATAACAGATGCAGGTGAGGACGTGGAGAAAGAGAACTCTTTTTTTTGAGACGGAGTTTCGCTCTTGTTACCCAGGCTGGAGTGCAATGGCGCGATCTCGGCTCACCACAACCTCCGCCTCCTGGGTTCAGGCAATTCTCCTTCCTCAGCCTCCTGAGTAGCTGGGATTACAGGCACGCGCCACCATGCCTAGCTAATTTTTTGTATTTTTAGTAGAGACGGAGTTTCACCATGTTGACCAGGATGGTCTCGATCTCTTGACCTCGTGATCCACCCACCTCGGCCTCCCAAAGTGCTGGGATTACAGGCGTGAGCCACCGTGCCCGGCTGAGAAAGAGAACTCTTAAACACCGTTGGTGGGAATATAAATTAGTACAGCCATTACGGAGAACAGTGTGGAGATTATTCACAAAACTAAATACAGAACTACCATGCAATCCAACAATCCCACTTTGGGACATTTATCCAAAGGAAAAGAAATCAGTATATTAAAGGGATACCTGCACTCACATATTATTTGTAGCACTGTTCACAATAGCAATTATATGGAATCAACCTAACTGTCCACCAAGGGATGGCCACTTGGACTAGATAAAGGAAATGTGGTATTAATACACAATGGAATACTATTTGGCCATAAAAAAAGAATGAAATCATGTCATTTGCAGCAACATGGATGCAACTGGAAGTCGCTGTGTTTGGTGAAGTAAGCCAGACACAGAAAGACAGATTTACTGTGTTCTCACTCATATGCAGGACCTAAAATAGTTGATCTCATGGAAGTAGAGAGTAGAATGGTGTTAACCAGAGGCTGGGAAAGGGTGTGTGGGTGGCGGGAATTGGGGAAGAAGAGAGGTTGGTGAATGGGGACAAACATAACAGTTAGGTAAGTTCTAATGCTTGATAACAGAGTAGGGTTATCATAGTTAGCAACAATGTATTGTCTATTTCAAGGTAGCTAGAAGAGAAAACTTGAAATGTTCCGAACACAAACAAATGAAAAATACTCAAGGTGATGTATTCCCCAAATACTCGAACTTGATCATTACACATTCTATGCATGCAACAGAATATCACATGTACCCTATAAACATGCAAAACATTATGTATCAATTCAAAAACTCTACAATATATTATTTCCCCCATTTTCCAGATGAGGACATTCAGAGGGATGGGAGCAGTGGCAGCTCTACAGTGTTAATCTACGGCAGGGATTTACGGATTATAATTTGATTGTAGGGGCACAAGGAAGTTTTGTCCTGAAGCTGATTTTGCTATGTGTTGCTGTTACTCCACACGTGCATGTTTGGAAGTGGCTATGACAATCATGGGGACTAAAACCCTCCTTTGTCAAGCAAATGTACCACTTCTAGAGGGAAGTTAAGTCCATTGCCAAAGATTGTATAGCTAGAAACTAGCCTGGATGATTGCTGGAGAACGCCTGAGATAGTCATCAGTAGGAGGTTAGTTAGAAGTCATTAGGTATTTTTGCCAAGACACTAATGAGTCATTAACATGAAGTTTACAAGAAGAAACCCAAAGGCCCCAGTCTTTTCCAGCTTCTAGGTTAACAGGGGAAATAAGTAGTTAAAATGTACGTTATGACACATACAAAAAAGACAAACTCAGCAGGTGCAGTAAATAGCAATTGGGCAGCAATCCATGGGGAGTGGCAGAGCCATTGGTGAGGGGCACGGGGTAAGTAGGTGAGGTGGTCTAAGAGTATACAACTCACAGTTTTGATGAGAGGAAATGCGCCATCAATAGTTATATAAAAAAGTATATATATATATATATATATAACCTACTAGGTAGGTTTCAGCTGCAGCCTACCTAGTCTGCCTCCCACGTGGGTCCCAGTTTCCTCCTCTACATAAGGAAGGATTAAGACTCAATAGTCTCAAACCTTCCAGCATTGATACTTTATGACTGGTTTTGTTTCCAAAGCAGAGAAAATATTGAACACATATAGCACTTAAAAGTCTCATCTGTTCTTGTGACTTTTTAAAAACTTTCCAGAGAATGGCTTCCTGGACATTGCCATGTAGAATGTCGATTTTGAGACTTGTCTGTAGCCAGCTCTCATCAGGAATGAGCTTCCCCTATCCCAGACCAGGGAATGCATGGATTTTAGTATTCACTAGTGTCAGGAAAGCCAGCTTTAGGAAAAGAAAAAAATCGTAACATTCTCCAAAGCCATCCAGGATTGGTTTGGGGTTCTTCATGATTTTGTAATATCCTGGCCAATTCTTCCTTATGATAGTGTGCCTCATCCAATACTTTCTTCTGAGACTGTGGGGGGTTTGACATCTAACGGAGAAAAAGCTGGTTGTGTTTTGGAGACGAGACTTTCTGAGGGAAGTCTGAACAGCTTTTCCTAAGCTGTTCTATTTTTCCTGCCCACTCTGAAGTCGAACACTGCAGGGAAATCCGGCTGCTTCCTAGAAGCCAATCCATTTCGCCCCCTTTGGAGAGGAAGAGAAAGATGGATTACATGATTCTGGTTCTAAGCCCAAGAGTCATGGTTGTGTCAGAGCAAAGGTTACCAATACCCAGAGTCCAGGGGCCCAGTAGGGCCTGGGAAACCCATAGAGCTGCCAAGCGCCTTCCATCAAACAATCCCAGCAGCATTTGGAGGAAAAGGCACAGAGGGAATGCAGGGAGGGAGGCATGGAGATTTTAGAAGAAGGCTGCTGATAGGAACTAGTTCTATTAAAGCTCTGGGCTCAGTGACTTTCTGGGGGCCACTGGGTTTCTTTAGGGGCCTTGCAGGGAGCTTATCTGGAGAGCTATCCAGGAGGGAAGAGGTAGTAAGCGGAGGAGCATGGGCATGCACAGCTTCCCTGTGACAGGAGAAAACCCAGCAATGGGATACGGGGAGGAGGAGACAGACAGAAGAGGGGCTAGGGCCCTTCACACGGACTTGCTTCCTCTCCTCTTCAGGATCCACTGAACCTCCTGTGGATTCATAACTCCATCTCCTGCCCACTTGGGTATCTGGGTGATTTTTCCAGGGACTGGGCCAGCCAGTTTCTCCCAGCCTAGGCCCTAAAAAGCCTCCTCCTCCCATGTCTAGATGCTTTTGCTGACAGACAGACTAATTCAAATGATCCCTGCTCAGTCTCATGGTTCCCAAGCAAGAGCCTCACCTCCTTGCACAGTAATGGTCTCACCAAGCTTAAGGGAAGGGTGGTCCATTTGGGATATTCTCATGTATAGTGTGAACTAATAAGAAAGTGCTGCTCTTTCAACACAGAGAAAATGCTGCTGACCACTCACCCTCGCCCCCACCCTTCCTCAGTGTAGACTGTGCCAGGGCCATCCTGGGTGAGGGAGAGAGAACAAGGAGGCCACCTCCACCCTCTCACAGTCCAGTCTCTTGCTGGACACAGGTATATATAAAACTAACAGTAGTACTGGTGAGTAAATGCAGCTGTGGGAATGCGGAGGATGGAGAGATTTCCATCACCACCCACCAGGTAGAAGATGAGTCAGGAAAGCTTAAAAGACATGGACTTTTACTCAGAATTTAGGATTTTCATAGGGAGGGATAGCTGGATGGCACTCCCAGGCATGGGGAGATTCGAGCAGAGGCAAGGGAAATGCCGTTTGACCGAGCCATGGATGTTTGGGGGAGGGGAAGTAAAGATTCAAGTGAGAGTATAAGAGATGTTGTTGGAGATACAAGGGTCTCCAGCCAGATCATGGAGGACTTTAATTCTACTCTAAAGACTTTGTAGTTCATCCTCCAGGTGAGAGTTCCCTTGTACTCCACACCCATATTCCTATTAACATCTTACACTACTGTGGTACATTTGTCAAAATTAATGAAGCGACGCTGACACTTTATTAAGAACTAAGCCTCTGCTTGATGGTGGTATTCTTAAAATCAGTAGAAGTTTACCTTATGCTTCCTAACCCCATATGTCTTGTGCACCCCTGTGGTATGTGTACCCATGGGAAGATCACTGCCCTCTATGGACCCACGGAAAGTTACGGGTTTGAGCAACACCATCTGTACTCATTTGTACCTTCCCATGTACAAGAAGACTGCCTGGAGCCAGAGCCCAGCCTGATAGATGCTAAGCAGCCCAGGTGACCACCAACCCTGCAAACACAACTGCCTTGGTTAGCGTTTGCTTTCCTCAGCCCCGGGGAGGCACCAGAGGTGGAGGCAAGTGTGGATATTCTCGGAGTAGAGGTACAAGGTGGCTGGTAGACCAGAAAGTAGCTAAAACTTCTGCTAAGTGAGACTGAGGTCCAGAAGCAATTCAGTGTGGTGAACAGATGCTGAAACCCAAGGCTCAGGATACCCAGGCTCCCATTGATTCTGCCATGAGTGAGGTAAGTGGTGGTTGTGTAGACAATTCATTCAACACGCTTACTGAGCACACATTACATGCCAGGCACTGGGCTGGAGATCCAAAATGAATAAGACCCAGCCCCCATCCTCAGGGGTGCTCACAGTCCACACAAATCAACAGGTTGTTTCAAAACCCCAGGTATTTATGAGTCCTTATGTTCCATCCTTCAAGACTATCTGTGACCTCCTGTTCTATGCCTCTGTTTCTAGGTGATAGCAAGGATGCCAGGCCATCAGGCACAGCTCCCTGGGTTAATTTGTCCCCAACTGAGAAAAAAATGCAGGTGATCGCAGAGGCACTGCTTCCCGAACTCCTCAAATCCGTAAGCATCTTGCCTGCACAGCCGCGTAAAACCTTGTTTCTCTTCCTCTCTGGGAATCAGAATTTAAACAGAAGCTGTCAGTAAGGGATGTGTCATGTATGCTCTGGGTACATTCAGTCTATATTTCAGAAAAAGCCTTAATTCTCCTGATAGCTTTTATCTCATGGCCTGTCCAGGAAAAGAGAGTCTTGCTGTAAATTTTCTCCAAAATTATGGCTGCCCTCCAGATACATGGGCTCCCAAGGGTCAAGGAAAAATCCCACTGCTTTCATGAGAAGCCGGGACACACAGAGCCTGGCAGAACAAACAGTGCCTTGGGCTTTGAACAATGCAGACAGGCTCTGCAACAAGGAAAGTACCCAAGACTCGGGGCAGAAGTCTCCCCCCACCACTCCGACTGTTAGTTCAGCTTTGGGCTGCTGACCAGTCCACATTCCTCATGTAACCCAGATCCCACCTCATTGCCACGCACACCTCGCCGTTGCTCCTGGGGTCTGTATATGAGCTAGTCTCCACCTTGGAAATGCCACACCCTTCTCTCCATCAGACCTTGTTTCTCTTAGCAATACCTGGCTTCCCTGGTACCACATCCAAGAAGCTTTCTGAACTCATCCCTAGTGATGCCAACCAGTCTATTTCTCAGTACCTGCGCAGTACTTAAACTCTTTGGACTCTAATAAGGAAAGCTTGGCCTCCTCTCACCCTGGTGCTCCCTTTCAGTGCCTCATTCCTATGCTGTGTGACTAGGAAGAAGATTGACAGGCCTTGATATAGGGACTTAATTATTAAAGGCACTGGTCTTCCATGGGGTACATACACACCACGGGAACTGCACGAGATGGATGGGATTAGGAAGAACACGGTAAACTTCTATTGATTTAAGAAACACCATCATTCAAGACCAGCCTGGGCAAAATAGGGAGATCCCTTCTCTACAAAAAAAAAATTTTTTTAACCGGGCACGGTGGCTCACGCCTGTAATCCCAGCACTTTGGGAGGCCGAGGCAGGTGGATCACGAGGTCAAGAGATCGAGACCATCCTGGTCAACATGGTGAAACCCCGTCTCTACTAAAAATACAAAAAATTAGCTGGGCATGGTGGTGCGTGCCTGTAATCCCAGCTACTCAGGAGGCTGAGGCAGGAGAATTGCCTGAACCCAGGAGGCGGAGGTTGCGGTGAGCCGAGATTGCACCATTGCACTCCAGCCTGGGTAACAAAAGCGAAACTCTGTCTCAAAAAAAAAAAAAATTTTTTTTAATTTCACTGGGCAAAGTGGCACACACCTGTGGCCCCAGCTACTTGGGAGGCTGAGGAGGGAGGATGACTTGCACCTGAGTGACCGAGGCTGCAGTGAGCCTGATGGTGCCACTGCACTCCAGCCTGGGTAACAGAGTGAGGCTCTGTCCCAAAAAAAGAAAATAGCATTGTAAAGCAGGGGCTTTAATAATAATGCATCAATAATAATATGTTAATAACAATGTTAACAATGTATTAACATAATTATTATTAATTGTTAAAATATCGATATTAGTTCATCAGTTGTGACAAATGTACTACAGTAATGTAAGACATTACAGTAATAATAGGAGAACCTGGGTGTGGGATATGTAAGAACCCGCTGTATTATCTTCACAACTTTTCTCTAAATCTACACTTATTCTAAAATTAAAAGTTGATTTAAAAATACTAATCTTTTCACAGTCTATATTTTACAGGTGTTTTGTGATGTACACAATGCTATTCTAAAAGCACACCATAGTTAAAATACAGATTCTTTTTTTTTTTTGGAGACGGAGTTTCGCTCTTGTTACCCAGGCTGGAGTGCAATGGCGCGATCTCGGCTCACCGCAACCTCCGCCTCCTGGGTTCAGGCAATTCTCCTTCCTCAGCCTCCTGAGTAGCAGGGATTACAGGCACGCGCCACTATGCCCAGCTAATTTTTTGTATTTTTAGTAGAGACGGAGTTTCACCATGTTGACCAGGATGGTCTCGATCTCTTGACCTCGTGATCCACCCGCCTCGGCCTCCCAAGGTGCTGGGATTACAGGCGTGAGCCACCGCGCCCAGCGTTAAAATATAGATTCTGCTGCATGACAGCAGCACCCAAATTAGGTAGAAAAGCTTCTCGAGGCAGATGTCCCAGGCTGCTGAAAAAATCTCTGCTCCATCACACTGTCCAGAGACCTGTGTCCTCCGTCTTCTGTTCCTTCAACAGTTTTAGATTTGTCCTTATCCACAGAAGCCGAGATAGCTTGTTCCCCAGTCCATGCTCCAGGGGGCGGCATGAAGGAGGCGAAGTATAGGGGATTGTCTTAGTCCATTTGTGTTGCAAGAAAGGACTACCTGAGGCTGGATAATTTATCAAGAAAAAAGGATTTATTTGGCTCACGGTTCTGCAGGCTGTACAAGAAGCTTGGCGATAACATCTGTTTCCGGTGAGAGCTTCAGGCTGCTTCCATTCATGGCGGAAAGGGACGAGGCGTTGGTGTGTGCGGGCATCACATGGTGAGAGAGAGTAACCAGTGAGGGTGACGGGAGTGCCGGGCTCTTAAACAACCAGCTCTGGCAGGACCTAGTAGAGTGAGAACACACCCAGTATCGTGAGAACAGCATCAAGCCATTTATTAGGGATCCCAAACACCTCTAACATCGGGGATCCAATGTTGACATGAGGTTTGGGGGAGCAAACGTCCCAACTACAGCAAGGTAGCTTCAAAAATGCACACATCACTTCTACTGAAGTCTCACTGGCCAGAACGTAATCCACATAGCTACACCCAACTGCTAGAGCATGGAAAACATAGTCTCAGCTACAGGCCCACCTGACATGTGGGGTAGAAGAAGGTAAATGGGATATTGAGAGACAGCGAGCATTCTTTGCCATAGTGGATGATATTTCTATTTACTTATTCATTTTATGATTTATAAATAAGTAGATAGGCATATATTGAGAGTCCTGCGCATTTTTTAACTGATAGAGGTGCACAGTAAAAAAATGTACATCACCAGTTTAATAAGATACCAGCCAGAGGACGGTTTGATTTCTGGCTCAGGATTCTCGGATCCTGATAGGGGCTTTCTCCCCAAGTTCTAACGGGGTCTGCAGTCAGACCCAGAACAGTGAGAACATGTGTAAGTTTCTGTGAGGCTCAGTGTATCCTAACGCCTTGTCTCCTTGGGGTCTGTTTCCTAGTTTCCCACAATCTGTTAGCAGCCTCTAACTTCTTGTGTGCAAGGAAGACGGTCTGCTTTCTTTGGAAGATTTTCATTTGAGTCAGTGAGACTAGGGAGTGAGGAAGAGAGGTGAGGAAGGACAAGGACAGTGTCTGAGAGAGATGGGCAGTAGAGAAAGAAACAGTCACAGATAAAGAATGAGAAAGATAAGGAAAAAGTGGTCAGACACTGGGACTGGAGCCCAGGAGAGGGGCTGCCGCGGTGGAGAGAGGCCAAGAGGAGGGAAGGCGCACAGAGAGGGGCTGGCCCAAAGGCAGCAGGCATTGTGAGGTCAGTTGCTCTCAGAAGGTGGGGAAGGCAGGCAGTGCATACTGGAGCCTGGGAGGGCTGCTGGGAGCCAGTGTCTGGGGAGCTACACAGTCCACTTTGCCAAGGCTGTTCTACCCTAAAGATAATCTCAGAAGGGAAGCAGGGCAGGGCTATTTTATAGGTGGGAGGAGAGGGTCCGGTCACTTTTCTCTCCCCACTGTGCTCCCCTCTGCACTTACATGGAACAGACTTTGGGCAGGCTTTGTGTTTATTTCTATGAGTGGGTTTATTTCTAGGTCTATGTTCTTATCTTCTAGGAGACTACACATACCCCAAGCACTTCCTCCCCGGTGCTTAGGGGAACAGAGGTTCCACCCAAGTGGAATGGGAGTGCTGAAATGCTAGGGGTGATGTCTACCTGTGGAGACTGGGGAGGGCTTCATGGAGGAGGTCTCAGTCTTGAAAGACAAGAAAGGGATTTTACCAAGTAGAGATGGAATGAGCAGGAAGGACATTCACGACAGCGGGAACCATGTGATCGAAGGCCAGGAAGCCCTGGGTATAGCAACATCAAGGCAGCAAAGAGGAAGGAAGAGGGAGGGAGGAGAGGACCAGGAAGCTGGGGCTGCTCCCTGTATTGGTAACAAGAATGCAACAAAGTGGCTTCCCTCAAGTGTTAAACAAAACTCACACAGCTGATAAGCACAGCTCTGTGTTTCATATTCTGTCTGCAGAAGATAGGGTCAGGACCAGGTGTCGGGACTCTTGCTCTGACAATGGGCAGCATTCTGTAAACTCCACGGTCCCAGAAGCCCTGGGCATATGACTTTCATATCCACAGAGGAATGCTTCTTTCTCACGCCAAAGGTCAACATTTCCCAAGTCCTGGGCACCAGGGTTATCCTGACCACCATGAAGTGGCCGAGGAGGGGGACCAAAGCTGTCAAACAGGCAGTTCATCAGACAGGTGGTGTCGGTCAGCCGACCTGTAGCTCTTCCCTCCCTCTTTTGCCACTGGCGTCTCACCGCTCTATTGTAGATCCACACACGATTTCACTCTCCTTATCTTGTGTTTTTTCTTGAAAATCTTCATTCCGTGCGCTGGCGTGACGGAGTGTGTTCCGATTCTCTTCCCACCCTGGTGGCGCGCTCTCTGTCTCCTGTGCTCCTTCCTTTTCTTCTCTCCCTCTGTGCTATGGGCCCTTCCTACTGCCTGTTTCTTCCCTGTGCACACTCCACTGAGTTTTACAGACACTCCCACGGCTTTAGCGGTCACCTCTGGCAGGTGGATACTTGTCTGCAGAGATGGTGCATTGCTTGGAATACTTTTAGCAGCAGGTAATGGAGACCTTGGCCCAACTGGCTTAAACAAGAAGGTCAGGAGTCCTGAGGTTGTTTCTAGGGTCGGATAACTTGACGGCCTGATGACATCATCAAGACCCAGTTCCTTTCCGTCTTTCTGCTCTGCCATGCTTAGCATGTTGGTTTCGGCCTCATGCATGTCCTCTCATGGTCACTGGATGGCTGCAGTAGCTTCTGGCAATGCTTCCTCACAGAGCCGCAGCTACAGGGCAGATTCTCTTTTTATCCCTTTAAAAATAAAGATGACTTTTCTCAAATCCTCCTTGCACACTTCCTCTACCATTTCATTGTCCAGACCTGTATTATGTTTCCAGTCTTTTTTTTTTTTTGAGACGGGAGTTTCACTCTTGTTACCCAGGCTGGAGTGCAATGGCGCGATCTCGGCTCACCGCAACCTCCGCCTCCTGGGTTCAGGCAATTCTCCTTCCTCAGCCTCCTGAGTAGCAGGGATTACAGGCGTGCGCCACCACGCCCAGCTAATTTTTTGTGTTAGTAGAGATGGAGTTTCACCATGTTGACCAGGATGGTCTCGATCTCTTGACCTCGTGATCCACCTGCCTCGGCCTCCCAAACTGCTGAGATTACAGGCTTGAGCCACCGCGCCCGGCCTGTTTCCAGTCTTAAACATGGGCCAAGGGAGTGGAATTCTCTGTGACTGTATTGGGCTGATCAAGATTTTGCTAGGGTCTGAGGCTGGACTAGGATCCAGCCTCCTCTGCAAATCTCACTACTCGACATGTGAACAAACGTGGGGCACAGTTAGCTGAGAAGAAGGGGGATAGTTGTTGGATAATCAACTGTTTCTGCCGCAGATGGTGGCCAGGTCTTTGTCTCCAACTCATATGTTCCTCCTAAATCCAGATCTGTAGTTTTAACTATTCTTGACATGTTCACTTGGAGGTCTTCAAGACACCTCACATTTAACATACTCCTGGCTGAGCACGTTCCTCAAGGCAGCGCTCTCTCTCTCGAGTCCTCTGAGTCGTTGATGACTCTACCGTTCTCAGAGGCTCCCAGATGGGAAGCTTCCTGCAGGTCTTTGCCCTCCTGCCTTTCCTTGTCTCCATTTCAGCCACTAACAAGAATATCAGAGTTGCAGAGAATAAAGGGAAGATCTGGTCTTCGGGAATGCTCAAGTCAACTCGGGATGGCCAATGGCTTTCATTTTGCATACCTGCTTCCATTAATTAGTAATAGTTATCTGGAGGTTTGTGTGACACAGATTTTAAGGCAAGTCTGGGCTCTAGGAGAAAGTATATCTTGACTGATCAGCAACATCTATCATGGACACAGGACACTAAAGTAGTGAGACACATGCCATGTGTTTGCTGTCCTCGTGCTGGGGTTGGTTTATAGAAGGTAAAGGGATCAACCTGTGGCAACATTAACAGCGACAAGATGATTAATGCTAGTTAACTTGTACTGAATGCAAACTGCACACCAGGCACTGTGAGCAGTACTTCACTAGGAAATCATTTGGTAATCTGTCTCCTCTGACAACCCCGAGAAGCAAGCACTGTTATTAACGACTCCCACTGAAGTAACTGAGACTTTGTAGTGTATCTTGCCCAAGATGAGGCAGTTAATGAGTGGGAGAGCCAGGATTCGGTCTGGATCACTGGACTCCACAGTCCTTCCGCACTGTCAGGAGGTAATCTGGGCTGCTGGACCCACGTCATTTCCCCTTACTAGAATGTTCCTCTCACACCTGCAGTGTGCATACGGCTGCTGATGGCTCTCGTTCAAATTTAGATTCTGAGTGCATCTGGAGTGGGGTCTGAGCTTCTGCCTTTCTGCTACTTTCCCAGGAAATGCTGCTGCTGCTGGTCCACGAACCACACTGAGAGCAGCAAGGCCTAGAAGTCCAAAGTCTGCAACTGCTCAGTTTCCAGTGCTCAGAGCATGTATTAGGTGTTATATAATCATTTACTGAACCAATGATGAATCATTATTATCATAATTATCACTTCCACACGTTGTGTGGCAATGTGATATTTCAGAGCATTTTGATACCTATTATCTAATTAAAAGTCAAAACAATCCCAGACCCCTACAAAGCAGATGTTGTGCTCCTATGACAGAGGCTGACTTGCTATTCGTGAAACCTGTTGCCCTTACCCCCCAGGTACAAGGCTCATCTGTGTTTCCCAGTTTTCCTTGCAGTGCGACGCTGCCATTGAATATACAGAAAGTATTGTATGCAATTTTCAGGCCTGGTCCCTAGAATAGACACCTCTCACAGAATCCTGACTCCACTTTCTCTACCCTCTCCGGCAGCTGGATATCAGCAGCTAGGTGTCCTTGGAAGCCAGGTTGAAGATGGCAGAATCAGTGCCAGCCTGGGTTCCTGAATGATATTGTAAAGTACCTCCCCATTTTTGTACCAGGTGGACTTTAAGTGAATGAGAAATTTCCCTTGTCTTAAGCCACTGAGATTTGGGACTTTCACTGCTATATTATTAGCTAGTGTTATCTTAACTAATACAGTTCCTCATTTTTCAGATGAGGAAGCTGAGGTCAAGAACAGTAAAGTGATTTTTTTTTTTCAGGAACACAAATAAACTAATGAAAGAAATGAAGCTAAAATCCAAGTCCTCTGGCTCCTGCTTCTGACCTTCCCTTGAACTTCAGGGTGGCGGCTCAGCCATGTTCTCTGAAGCCTTTCTCATTACTTGCTCCCTGCTCTTCCCTTTTGCCCTCTAGGACTGAGGCTAGGGTAGAGAGTAGGATAGCAAGACAGGGACAGGCAGAGTAGACAGATGTAGCTGTGAGAAAGGAACAACCCTCAGAATGTCGATGATGCAGGCCAGACTTCTGCCAGCCAAAGATTCCCGTGGTTGCTTTCCCCATCGTTTCTAGGCTTGAACTCTACAACTGGACCTGATTTTCTTGCATTCAGATCCGTACCATGCCTTTTTCAGAAATAGGGCTGGTATCCTAGCTACTGTTGGGATTTGATATGGAATCTTTAACCCAAGTGAGAGTCAGCTCTTAGGAACGTCTAGCACAGGAATGGAGCTGATGGACTCCTGCTACTCTGTCAGCCACTGCTCAGCACCAGTGGTGAGTTTACCACCAACTCTTCTCTGTCCTTGGCGGGAGACCGCGGCCACTAGAGATCCTTCATGTTTCTGAAGAATCTCCAAAGTTGCCGTTAGCCCCTGTTGCTGTTATTTTCATGTTCCAACACTTTTCTGTTTTGTTTTGTTTTGTTTTTTGGGACACAGTCTTGCTCTGTTGCCCAGGCTGGAGTGCAATGGCGTGATTTTGACTCACTGCGACCTCCATGTCCTGGGTTCAAGTGATTCTCCACCTCAGCCTCCCAAGGAGTTGGGATTACAGGTGGCTGCCACCATGCCTAGCTAATTTTTGTATTTTTAGTGGAGACGAGGTTTCACCATGTTGGCCACGCTGGTCTCGAACTCCTGGTCTCAGGTGATCCACCTGCCTTGGCCTCCCAAAGTGCTCGGATTAGGTGTTCCAACATTTTAACAGCCTCGGTTGAACTTTCCTACTTTATATACCCTGGCTCTCCCCTGGAGTATGAAAAGAAAGCAAATTGTCAAACATAGGATTGGGAGTGAGTCAAACATAGGATTGGGAGGGAGTAGCACTAGAATGTCAGCCCTCTGCAGGCAGGAACCTTGTCTGTTTTGTTTAATGCTGCATTCTCAGTATTTGGCACACAGTAGTGTGTACTATGTATATACAGTAGGCCTCAATTTATTTTAAATAAATTAATTAATTAACCTAAACCCCAAACAGGTGGAGATTTTGTAACTTAATTTTTTTCTGGATGCCTGCTAGCCAAATTGTGAAGTAGTGAGGACTTGTCCACAGAACCAATCCAGCTCTCCAAAGCTTCACCCCATTCTGTGCCTCTTCTGCTTTTCAAGATCCTTTTCTCATCTATAGAGTTGCAGGGGCCTGTTTTGTGTTTTTGCTGTGTATTATAACATAAGTAGCATTTGACAAGAGTCAGAAAAACTTAACCTTTCTGGGTCTTCAGCTACAATGATCTCTAAAGTTCCTACAAGTTCTTATCTTCTAAGAATTGTTCCAAAGGGAGGATCTAATACTAGTCATTCGTTATCATGAATTTATACCCAAAATACTTTTCCAGACACATTTTAAACTTAGTTTCTGACAGCAGAGTAAAAGAATTCCATTTCTTGAGATTCTATTTCTAGAGATTGATTGCAGTTCCTATTAAAATTTCATTCTTTTGTAGGAATAGAAAAACCCGTGCTAACATTCACATGGAATCTCAAAGAACCCAGATAGCCAGAACAATCTTGAAAAAGAAAACACAAAGTTGGAGGACTCATATTTCCTCATTTCAAAACGTACTACAAAGCTATAGTAATCAAAACTGTGTGGTACTGACATAAAGACAGACATGTAGACTAGCAGAACAGCATAGAGAGCCCAGAATAAACCTTCAAATACATGGTCAAATGATTTACAACAAGGGGGATGAGATTATTCGATAGGTAAAGCACAGTTTCCACAATAAATTGTGCTAGGAAAACTGAATTTTTTCAGTTTTCATTTCAAGCAAATGAATAAAGTTGGACTCTACCTTATGCTATATGCAAAAATTAGCTCAAAATGGATCAAAGACCTAAAAGTAAGAGCTAAAACTATAAAGATCTTAGGAGAAAAAGGAGAAAATTCTCATAACATTAGATTTGGCAAGTAATTCTTGGATATGACATCAAAAGCACAGGCAATGAAAAAATAAATAAATAAATTAGACTACATCAAACTTTAAAACTGTTGTACATCAAAGGACACTATTTAGAAAGTGTGGGCCAGGCACAGTGGCTCATGCCTGTAATCCCAGCACTCTGGCAGATCACGAGGTCAGGGGATCAAGACCATCCTAGCCAACATGGTGAAAACCCGTCTTACTAAAAATACAAAATTTATCTGGGTGTGGTGGCATGTACCTATAAACTCAGCTACTCAGAAGGCTAAGGCAGGAGAATAGCTTGAACCTGAGAGGCAGAGATTGCAGTGAGTCAATATTGTGCTACTGCACTCCAGCCTGGGCACAAAGTGAGACTTTGTTTCCAAAAAAAAAAAGAAAAAAAGAAAAGAAAGGCCAGGCTTGGTGGCTCACACCTGTAATCCCAGCAAGCACTTTGGAAGGCTGAAGCAGGAGGGTCACCTGAGGTCTGGAGTTCAAGCCCAGCCTGGCCAACATGGTAAAACACTGTCTCTACTGAAAATACAAAAATTAGCTAGATGTGGTGGCATGTGCCTATATTCCTAGCTACTCCAGAGGCTGAGGCAGAAGAATCCCTTGAACCCGGGAGGCAGAGGTTTCAATCAGCTGAAATTGTGCCCCTACTCTCCAGCCTGGGTGACAGAGTGAGACTCCATCTTGGAAAAAAAAAAGTGAAAAGACAACACACAGGATGGGAGAGAATATTTGCAAGTTTTGTATCTGATAAGGGTTTGATATCCAGACTATATAGAGAATGCCTACAACTCAACAACAAAAAACTAAACAACCGAATTTAAAAATGGGCAAAGAACTTCGATAGACATTTCTCCAAAGAGGATCTGCAAATGTCCAATAAGCACAGAAAACATGCTCAACATCACTAATCATTGGAGAAATGCAAAGCAAAACCACAATGAGAAACCATTTCATACCACTTAGGATAGCTATTATTAAAAACAAATTAAAAAACAAAAACAGAACATAACAAATGATGGAAGTAATGTGGAGAAATTGGGACACTTGTGCATTGCTGTTGGAATGTAAGATGGAACAACTGCTATGGAAAAATAGTTTGGTGGGTTCTCAAAAAGCTAAACGTAGTTACCTTATGATCTGGCAATTCCACTCCTAGGTATATACCCAAAAGAATTGAAAGCATGGACTTGAACAGATGCTTATATACTCATGTTCATAGCAGCATTACTCATGATGGCCAAAAGCTGGAAACAATCCAAATTTCCTTCAACAGAGAATGTATAAAAAACATGTGGTATATACATACAATAGACTATCATTTAGCCATAAAAAGGAATGAAGTTCTGATACACGCTACAACATGGATGAAACCTGAAGGCATTTTGCTAAGTAAGCTAGACACAAAAGGACAAATGCTGCCTGATTCCACTTACATGAAGTATCTAGAGTAATCAAACTCACAGGGACAAAAAGTACATTAGAGGTTGGTTACCAGGGGCTGGGAGAAGTAGGGAATGGGGGAATGGGTACAGAGTTCCCATTTGGGATGATAAGGAATGTTGGAATTAGATAGTGGTGATGGTTGCACAACATTGTGACTATAATGAATGGCACCAAACTGTATACTTAAAAATGTTTAAAATGGTGAATGGTTAAAATGTATGTTTTATCACACACAAAAAAATGTATGAGAGAGACAGAGAAGATTCAGGCATCAGTGTTGAATGGCTGGGGGGCCCCTGACCCAGTGCCACATTAAAGGGTGCTTCTTTTTCCTCTGTGCAAGCTTGCCTGGTGCAGCCTAAGCTCAGACAGGCTTGACGAATGCTCTCTGGGGTGATCATATCCATGGGCAACAGAGGAGACTGGAGGGAGGAAGAAAGAAAGGTCTCCGCCAACATCTGACTTTGGCAAGACTTCTGCTTCAAAGAAGGGCCTGCTGCTTCAGAGAGAGGCCTGTTGTTAGAAGGAAGGGGCTCCTAAGGGATGGATTTTTGTCTTTCAGCTCTTGTAAGTTGATCCTTCAACTTCTGGAGTTGCCCACTTAGCTGTCTCTGCTCCTTCCACAAAGCAACTGTGAAATGAAGGGCTCAAACCATACTTAAAGAGGCCCCGTATGTTTTCATGACCATCACCTCCCTGGCAGCCCCTCTGTTCCTGCATCACTAAATGAATTCATATCCTCTGCCCTTCTGTTGTTACCTTTGCCTTAATATCCAAATAATACAATTTGCACATCCAACCCAGTACCATGGGAAGCCCAGAGCCTTCCCTAGAGCCCTCCCCAGTATTTCCCAGAATTCCAGCTGAGGGTTTATTTTCTCATGTTCATATTTTTCTCCTAATTCTTTCTTTCATGAAGTTCTTGATTCTCACTTACATTTCACGCCTCACTCCCCACCCCCACCCTGGGGCAGCTCTTCTTCCTCATTTCTCTCTTGTCCAGAAGTCAGAGCCCCCTTCTTTTCCCCACAAAGCATCACTAACACAAGGCTATTGTGCTAAACAGACTTTCCCAAGGAAGGATTGAGAATCCCTGATTGGGTGGCACAGAACAGGAAAAACTACACGCTGAAGGTCAGATGCTACTGTTTCTGGAAATTCACTGGCCTTTCTCTGATCTCGAACACTTCTATTGGGCATGCTCTCACTAAAGACCCTCCTTTCCACACCCTTGCACCCATCTCTTCTCTTTCAGAGTTCCAACCCTATATAATGTCAAGATACCTCTTTACCAAATCACTAAGCGATTTTTCATTTAACTTCAATATCATACTGAGCCCTGAGATCTATCTCCCTTTGCATCCCTTTGAGATTGCCTCAACCCCAGGTGTTTTGTCATTAAGTACACAAAGAACCAAGAGAAACTCTGAAATTGCAGTTTTCTTAATTTGAATTGGATCAAATCTTAGACAAGCAGGACTCACTCATCCACCAAACAGAGCCAGTGCAGAAGTTGTAAAGGTTTTCTCTTCCCATCACAAGTGCTTCCCTGGTATTTAGTAAAACTGGAGAACGGGGGCTGGGCATGGTGGCTCATGCCTGTAATTCCAGCACTTTGGGAGTCAAGGTAGGTGGATCATTTGAGGTCAGGAGTTCCAGACCAGCCTGGCCAACATGGGAAACTTCGTCTCTACTGAAAATACAAAATTTAGCCTGGCATTGTGGCCTATGCTTGTAATCCCAATTACTCGGGAGGCTGAGGTGGAAGGATTGTTTGAACCCAGGAAGCAGAAGTTGCAGTGAGTCAAGATCTCACTATTGCATTCCAGCCTAGGTGAGAGAGCAAGACTGTCTTAAAAAAAGAAAACAACAACAAAAACAAAACCCTGGAGATGGGGACTCTGCCTGGCTGGAATACTGTGAGACCTTCCAAAGGTGATGGAAGTTATTGGGGATGGATGAAGGTGACTGGTGCTAGAGGCAAGCAAGCTGGAGATTCTAGGCCCTGACCACTGAAGGGTGAACAGGTGAGAGGCCCTAGAGGAAGGTGCCCAACAGGAGCAAAAGCTCACTTTGCCCACTCCCTCTGTGTGTAAAGACATTTTGGGTGTCATGAGTATTAGATTACAATTGAGTAGGTAGGAGAGAAAAGGAAATTCATCTAACCATACAGTTCTAAAGAGAGAGATAACATCATTGCCAATTTTGGGGGACATGGAGCCAAGAGAGGCTAATCACACACTGCCTGAGTAATGAAGACATTGTGGTAGTACCACAGAATGGGCACATCGACTGATGGAATAGGATGGAGAATGCAGAAACAGACCTGTGTACTATTTGATAAATAAAGCTGAAAAAAAGGTTATCTATAAGGAAAATATTAAAATTATTCCCTACCTCACACCATATAAAAACAAACAACTCCAGATTGATTTGATTGTCAAAAAGAAAACCTAAAATGTTTAAACGTCAGGTTGTAAATTCTAAATTTAGTTGAAAATGTGGGCAAACATCTTTTAAACCTTGGAACAAGGAAGAGTTTCTCAAAACACAGAAAGTGCTAACCTTGGAGATATTAAAGCAAAGAACATGTAATGTCTTGAATAAACAGAAAAAAACAAGTTGTAAGCAGATTAGTTTGAAGAATATTATAAAGAACTCTTACAAATCAATAAGAAAAGCATAAGCAAGCTGATAGAAAAACCATTAGGAGACCTGGACAGGTCTTCCACAGAATAGGAAACACACATAGTTAATAAACAAAGAGATACTCAACCTCATTGTGATCAGGGTAATGTATTCATTCTACTGGCAAGTTACAAAGTCTAACCAAATCAAATGTTGCAGAAGATGTATTAATAAATCCACAAATCTCTCATTGCTTAAGGGTTTATAAATGGTTACAACCATTTTGGAAAATGTTCATATACTCTATAGCCAAGCAATTTCACTCCTAGTTACATAAACAACCTTTTCACACACAGCAAAAGACATTTCATAGCAGTTGCTCAAAATAGTAAAACTAAGAGAGTAGCTGAAAACATTATGTATAGTATTCCACACAATGAAATACTACAGTGTTCAAAGTTAATAAATCAACTGGGCAAAGTGGCTTATGCCTGTAATCCCAGCTCTTTGGGAGGCTGAGGTGGGAGGGTTGATTGAGGCCAGGAGTTCAAGACTAGCCTGGGCAATATAGTGAGACCCTCATCTCTACAAAAAATTAGAAATAATTAGCTGGGCATGGTAGTGCATGCCAGCACTCTCAGCATTTTGGGAGGCTGAGGCAGGAGGATCGCTTGAGCCCAGGAGTTTGAGGTTCTAGTGAGCTATGATTGCATGACTGCACTCCAGCCTGGGTGACAGAGTGAGACCCTGTCTCTAAAATAAATAAATAAACAAACAAATAAATAAAATGAAATTATGGAAAAGGAAAGTGAGAGAATGATGCCTCTAAAATGTAGTATATTCATTACATTGCATGGAAGAGGCAGGGAGAATGTGATGAAGAAGAACCATGTGTTGGGTGGTGTGTTTCTAGGAGCATGTTACTTTATTCAAAACAATATCCAAACAATCAAGTAGGGTTATGCACACGTCATCTATAGGAGTGCATCACGAAATAAGTCTTATGATTAATCCATTTCTGTGCAACTGAGATCCACTTAAGTAAATAAAAGAGAGTAGAGGCAAATTTGACATGATAGTAGTGAGAAAAGTCCATTTGGAGTGAGAAGATCCCCATAAGTGGCCTTTCAGAAGTTATTTAATTATTCTGAGTCTCAATTTCCTATATTAGCTAATGGGTGAAACTACCAATAGCTACATCAGGTGGGTTTGCTGTGAGGATTAAATGAGAAAATGTATGTGAAGTGTCACATATGCCAGCCCTGCCTCCTAACTTCCTCTCCCTCTGCTGTGCATCCCACCAGCGAGTGGTGTATATTTGGGAGGTTCTGTTATAGTGAATATTAGGGCTACTTTGAGAAGAAGTCACAGAGGAGTGGCAATCCGTCTGAGGGGAAAGCTGGGGGCAGTCCAGCTCCTCTGTCTGGGCACTAATTAGGTTGGGGATTTCAGGCTGATTCAATGTACCAAAAAGTCTTGTGTTTTGTCTACAGTGTGAATGGTTCCTCTATTTCCCCCAACGCACCCACCCCAATCTTTTGTATCCACATGACAAGCCCAGTGGCAATGTCATTAGAATATACTTTATTTTTTACTTTCAGTTTTACAGGCAGTTAAGCATGGTAGAAAGCACGTTGGCTTTTGTAGCAGAGATTCCTAGGGCCTCTCCGTACCTGGTTTTCCTCTTTCCTGGACACAGAGAAGTCTACATTCCCAAGTTCCTTGAAGTTAGGTGGGGACCTGTGAACGACTAGCTAATAGAATGTGGGTGGTGGTGATACAGTCAGGTCATCTTCAGCCCTAAGCATGGAAGCCCCTGCGTGAAGCTCCAGCCCTTTGTCTTCAGGTAGATTGACAGCAGAGGCCCCATGTTGGGGTGGTAGAGTCACAGCAAAAGAGGCAGGGTAGCTGAGCTGCCACAAGGAGGAAATCTACCCTGGAGACACACTCGGATCTGCAACCACTTTTGCATGGGTGAAAAATATACTTTTATTATACAAAGCCATTGAAACTTTAGAGTTTACTTGTAACTGCAGCATAGCTTGGCTTATCCTCACTAATCCAGCCTTTCTCAGATCATCCTGGGTTAGAATGTTGATTCCATCAACTACGGGCTGAATGGTCAGGATGGAACGCTGAATGAAATCTGATCCTTCATTCTTCGTCTTTCAAATGGTAACAATATCTGACTCATAAAATTCTTGTCAAGGTAAGGTAAGCTAAGCTAATGTTATTTACAGTTCCTTCCCCAGTGTCTGGAACAGAGTAGGCACTCATAACTCATAACTCGGATTATTATTACTACTTGCTAGGTTTGATGCCAGGAATAATGCGTGAGAGGATAAAGCATAAGATGCATCTCTCTTCCTTAAAGTGAGCAGATTTTATTCGAGAAAATGAGCCATGTGCTCAAGATAATTTAACAGACCTTACAAGGGATTGTTGAAGTAGCTAAACACACAGTGGAGGGGCTACCTACCTTCTCCTTGTCTCTCGGGAGCTACCTACCTGATACATCCTGAGTCAAACAAGGACTTGCACTTTTTGAGTTTTCTCTGAAGCCCTGGGTAGTACACGTGAGCTACCAGGTACCATGTATACCTGCCTTATGGCACTTGTTGGCACTGGATGGTGAGCAGCTTTGGAGAATGACTTGTTGATCTGACTGAGGATTCACAAGCCCTGAACAGATATGGGCTTAAGAAACATGAGGTGGGCAGGGCATGGTGGCTCACACCTGTATTCCCAGTACTTTGGGAGGCAGAGGCGGGCAGATAACCTGAGGTCAGGAGTTTGAGACCAGCCTGTCCAACATGGAGAAATCCGTCTCTGCTAAAAATACAAAATTAGCTGGGTGTGGTGGCACATGCCTGTAATCCCAGCTACTGGGGAAGCTGAGGCAGGAGAATTGCTTGAACCTGGGAGGCAGAGGTTGTGGTGAGCCGAGATCGTACCATTGCACTCCAGCCTGGGTAACGAGAATGAAACTCCGTTTCAAAAAAAAAGAAACATGGGAAGGCGGAGAGGCCTGGGGAGCTCTCGATATGGCCAACCACTCAGAGGCAGTGGGATGAACCTGAGGACTTCCAAGTCTCTTCCAGCCCTAAACCAGAACTGCAGAAGTGAGACACATGTGTGGCTGTTCACCGAGTTGAGAAAATCTTCCCTTCAGAGTTTGGAGGGCACATGGGAAGTCCCAGAGTAGAATGGGCAAGAAAGGGGACAGAGTTAGCCTCTGGGCCGTCAGAGATCTTGTTCCTGTTTTTATGAAGGTTTTGACTGAGAGGAGTCAGCAGGCTGGATAAGGGCCAGACCACAGGGGAGTGGCGTGAGTTGCTGGGTTAATGTCAGAAGTTGAGAAGCTGTCAACTCCCTCTCTGGATGATGGTGACTGCACATCTATTAAGCATTGAGAGATCCTAGAGAAAGGGCATGTTTCCCCAACTCACCAGTTCCCTGCCTCTGTCAAAGGAAACTGAAAGCAAACATACTACACAAGGGTTTTCCCAGAGCCCCAGAGACAGAAAATTTGCTACGTGGGGGCATCAAACTGTGACTTGATCTAGAACAAACTTGTTCCATCTTGAGATCATCGACCCAAATATCAGTTGCCCGTTTAATTTTCTTTATGGTCCACTCTTTGAGCAATTTGGGCCAAAATCGGGGCTGCACCCAAATGCTGCCACAGCATGGACTCAACTTCAAAAGGCGCTTGCTTTCTTCTCTCCAGAGCACTTGCTCAAGCTGCTGTACAGCCCTCTGCTCAGGCCCCATGCTCGAAGATTGGGAAACCAAGGCCGGGGAAAAGATGACGTGTGTGAATAATCTCACAGCAGCTTAGATGAGGAAGCAGGAATAAGCCTGATATAGCTTTACAGACCAACATTTTGTTAAGACATTCATACAGCTGAAGGTCTTGGCCCAGGCCAAGTCACTTAAACTTTCCGATCCTCAGTTTCATCATCTTTAAAATAAGATCATGTTGCTTATTTCACAGCAATGCTACGGGATCCAAGGACGTTAACATGGAGGAAAGTGACAATCTCTGAGCCTGGGGAATTGCAATAGGCCTTCAGGACAAACGGAATCTGGAGTCTGAATTCCCATGAAGGGGGCAGGATCGCCCACAGGAACAGTCTCACCCGTGCCCACAGGGAGCATCCGTTCTGCTCTTCCATGCGGTGTTGATGTCTTGGTGTCCTCCCTCTTCAATTTTCTTGAAATTCAACCCCCGCATGCAGCTCTCCTGTCTTCCCTGCTTCACATCATGATCATTCTGGCTTTGTGCCTTGGGGTGATGTGACGTTCCATGATCCTTTGCAATGGGTTTCCTGGTAAAAGTAAGAAAACCTCTGCCTTCAGCTCAGGTGAGGCTGGAGGATGAGTGTGAATGCCTGAGGGTGTGCGGGTGAAGAACAGGCTGAGGCCCTCAGCAGTTCTTAGGGCCACACCTGCAATGAGCTTGGGAGGCTCCATGCTCCCTCTCCATTTCTTTTCACTCCTCTTCTAAATATCCTTTGATGCCTGTTTGTTGGACAAGCTACATGTTCATTTAATGCAGGATAAAGATGTTGGTGCCCAAGAGGACAACACTGTCCCATCTGTCCCCACTGGCAAATCTTCTCCTTCTAGTTCATTCCTCTTTTGCAAAAACATGGATTATTATACCCATCTGACAAGATCTTTGTGGGGATTTGAGAGAACACACAAAGCCTGATATGTACTAGGCCCTTGATAAAGGAATCTGGTGGTGTTTGTGTGTACCTGCCATACGTAATACTGGACACTACACACGTTGGCACTGCCCTTATCTCCTGTTTCCTAGATCTGTCCTGTGGGTGACAAAGCACAGGTGTCTTCACTTCCATGTGGCAACCCTTTACTATGGGAAGACAGCAATTCAGTCCCCCAGAAATCTTTTCTCCAGGCTATGCGGACCTGGGTCCTCAGCTTTTATTCATGGGATCTAGTCCTCTCCTCATCTATTCACACACCTTTGGGATGGGCTCAGATTTACCAGTATCTCTTTTAAAACAGGAGGCCAGGAATTAACTCCGTGTTTTATGAGAAGGATCACCAGAGAAGTCACCATGTTTCATTGCAGACCCAATGGAAGTTAATTCCAGTCACACCAAATGACCTATTTCAGAAATGTGCCAGAAGATTTCTGGGGACAGGATAACTAAACAAATAAAAAATACATGTCCTTAAAGGCAGTAGAGGGATTTCTGAGATTATAAAATATTCCACTTCCTGACTTGGGTGATAGTTAAGTGGGCTATTCATCTTGCAATGATTCATTGAGTTAAATGTTTTAAAATAGCAGCTTTATTGAAATACAATTCACGTATCATACAACTCACTCAAAGTGTAAAATTTAATGATTTTTTAGTATATTCACAGAGTTGTGCAACCATTACCACAGTCAATTTTAGAACTTTTTCATCACATCAAAAAAAAAAAAAAATCAGTACCCTTTACCTCCTATAGCCCCATTCTCCCCAACCCTAAGTGACCCCTAATCTACTCTCTATCTCTAGAATCATTTTGGGGTCCAGTGAAAGGTGAACTTTAGCAACGCATGTCACTAGTCCCAATTTATGTTTGGGTAACTGAAGCTGAAGGCAGTAAAACAATTTACCCAAGCTTCAGAGTAACTTAGACTGCGGAAGTTCTCAGCATCACCACCTAAGTACAGTTGGCTGGCATGGAGGGAAGCTACCTTCCTTGTCCTGGTAAGCCCTTGGTTAATGTTGGTGCCAGCTGCTGCCATCCATGCCCCCAGCCACTTAGCTGTCTTCCTCCTCTGGGGCCTGTGGGCTGGGTTCATCCTTGTCCTGCTATTGGGTGCAATATCTCCATGTTTCTAGTTTCGTCCAGGCACTAGGTACCTCCAGCGCTTTGGGAGCTTAACACAGGTGTGGCAGCTGCGTTCTCCAAGAGGCAGGTACTGAGGTGGAGTTAGGAGTGCAGAAAGTTCACAGGAGGAAGACCTGTGAGAGAAAAGAGGAGAAGTAGAACCAGGCAGAGCTAGCCACAAGATTACCACGTACCTCCAACAAAGTCCATGCCAGCCCAATGGGCAGCTCCAGAACAAAGACTGCCCAATGAAGGAGACCCACGTAGCATGGAAAGGGCATGTGATTGTGCTAGCACCTTGCTGGATCATTGGCTGACTCCCATCCACCCTCTTGAAAGGAATGTGTGACCTCAGCTAAGAAGCTGTGGTGGACCCCAGGGAGCTAAAAGCTGGAGCCCATCAGTGAATTACACTCTGCAAGTCCTTTTCTGAAGTGGTATCCGAGCAGTGCATGTCCTTATCTGCCAGTGCCCCCAGCCCAAGCCAGACATCCCTGCTTGAATCAGTTATTGACAGGCTAGCTCAGCAAATCATCTGGAATCCAGAACCATAGACTACGGACCCGGATTCTCCACTAAGGAGCTGGTTATTCCAATCTCCCTGCTCCCCTTTTTTGGTAGCTCATGTTAGGAGTGGTTTGTCACCAAATTGGGGGGATTCTGCAAGGTCTTTGGGCCTCAGTGCTCAAGGACTTGGGGACAGCTGTTCTTTGTGCTGTTATTCCTGAATGAATTCAGGTCTCTGGTACTGGTACAGTCATCACTGTCAGTGTCATCACCATCTTCACCATAGTCTTCTTCCCAACAGCAAACAGCGTTTTTTAAATACCAAATTCTCTGTGATGCTAGATTGAATTCTAATGCAAAGGAAGGAAATATTCTAAGTTGTCCCGTCTTCTAGAAACTGCTTGCATTAAGGGTAATCAGTTACCAAACTAAATATAGAATAAACATGGTGAACTTCTGGGCTCTAAGATCTTGGGCTTTTAATCTCCCCTCTGTAAGATGGGAATGACTTTGACTGCCTCCCTCTTATCCTAAAGGACTGGAGAGAGTTCAATGAGATAATGGAGGTGAGAGCCTTTGAGCATCCCATTCCACTGTTATCAGAGCATCTTTTTGCCTACGGCTCTTGAAACCTCTTAAAAGCACCACCACATTTTCATCATATAAAAATTGCCCAAGAGACTCTTCATCATTACCAGCACTTGGTGGGAATCTGGCATTCATGCTCACATTCCTCTATGATCACAGAGTCTTGTTGGTCCAAAGAGACCACAAAGGGCATCTTTCTTCTGGTCTGTCTGGGGCAGAAAGTAAAAAGCCCCAGAGGATCCTATTTGCCTCCACCCCCTGCTTGGGCCCAGGTAGTTGTTTCTCTCAACACCCTGGTCTCCTTGGCATGCATTCTCTGTTTGCCAAAGCAACTTCTATTTAATTCCACTTACTCCTATAGACCCACTAAGGGAATTTGCCCACCATTCATTTCCATGTGACAAGTACGTTACACATGCAGAGCAGATCCAAGATACTGTGGGAGCACGGGGGTAGGAGAAGAAAGAGTCTGGTGAAGCAGGAAGGCTCCTCACCTCACCTACCTCCATGTACAGACGAGGCATAATTGTGAGCAGGTACAGCGCCAGGCAGGACGCAGTTCCCCTGAACACAGCATTTGGAGTGTCACTTCTGAGATACGGTGTGAGATGGAAATAACTTAGGCTTTGGAGGTAATCGGATCTGGCTCTGCCACTTACTAACTGTTTGACCTTGGGCAAATGATTTAACTGCAAAGAGCCTCAGTTTCCTTGGCTATAAATTAGAGATAATAATACCCAGTCCACAGGGTGACTGTGAGAATTAGAGATAATATATGGGGAGTGACTGGCTCTTAATAGGCACTCAAAAAGTAGCAATTATTATAACAATTACATTTTCTGCTATAAATTCAACAAGTAGCCATTGAACATGTTCCTTTATTCATTCATTTGTTCAAACATCCATTCATTCATAAAACATTTATGAACTCAAGATTTTGTTGGGATCAAGAGAGGTCCTACAAGAAATTAAAAGCAAGATTCCTTGGCTCAACAAACTGAAACTTGAGTTGAAAACAATGAACAAGAGAGTAGCCAAATTATAGCATAAAGACAATCAGCTGGGCACGGTGGCTCATGCCTGTAATCCCAGCACTTTGGGAGGCCAAGGCAGGTGAATCACCTGAAGTCAGGAGTTTGAGACCAGCTTGACCAACATAGTGAAACCCCATCTCCACTAAAAATACAAAAATTAGCTGGGCATGGTGGCAGGCGCCTGTAATCCTAGCTACTCGGGAGGCTGAGGCAGGAGAATCACTTGAACCTAGGAGGTGGACGTTGTAGTGAGCTGAGATAGCACCATTGCATGCCAGCCTTGGTAATAAGAGCAAAACTCTGAATAAAATAATAATAATAATAAATACAGACAATTATACCTTCTTGTCTGTGTTGCTGTGAGAGTTAGGTGAGCTAAACCTGCAAGATGGGCAGCTCAGTAATGGCCCAAAGTAGATTCGCTGAAGAAGAACCAGACTGGAGTTGAATCTTCCATGGGGACAGAGGTGAATTCATGGCTTCAGGGCTTCTACTCTGAAGCTTCAGTGTTAGTACCGACCCCTCACATAGATGGGCTTCTTTCAAAGCTCTGTGCCTAATTTTGTTTTGTTTTTTTTTTTTCTACAAAGGGCTCCCCAAATTGCATAAGCTTCAGGACCCAGAAACCTTGGATTATCCTTCATGAGGAATTGGGTTTTTAAATCAGATGATAAAATGGAAATCTGCATATATACATGACTCACAACCAATATTCTTGGAATGTTAGGACTACACAGCCAAGGTTAAAAGAATCAGGATGCTTTGGGGTCAGAAAGGAAGGTATTAATCAAGGAAGTCTTAATAGTGGAGCAAGCAGTTTGAAGACTAGAAGCTACATGGACTGAGAGAAAAGACGCAGGAGGCAGATGGTGAGGAATACAGGGATGAGGAATATACCCACACCATTTTCACTTTACATGTCTAGGAAATATAATGGTAGGATGTGTGTTTGGAGCCACAGTGGTCTGGGCTCTACTTATTTGAGTATTGTGACTTTGGACAGGTCAAGTAACATTTCAGAATTTCCGTTTCCTCTTTTATAAAATGGTCATATATAGTAGTACTATTTAGTAATCCAGGTAATCTTGCAATGAAGTTAGATACTTTGTTTTGTAAAAGTGCTTTGTAAAACTGTAAAGAACTCTGCTTATCAATATTGGTTCCGATTCATTTAATTCATACTGATGAAAGGATTTTTTTGTTCACCATCTTGATAGCAGTGGAAAGCATCTCTAAAAGGAAAAAAAAAATCCAGAACTCCCTGAATAAAAATTCTGGCTGATGATATGATTTTGAGCAACTTCCTTAACTTTTCCAGCCTCAGTTTCTCCATCTAAAGCATGAGAATAAATACACTTTGCCCTTAGTGCAGTTGTTAAACACCAGTGAAGTCCTTTTTAATTAGACTGATCTTTCAGTACTGTGGGAAGAAATAAACATTTCTAATCCATTCTTATTCTTTTACTAGCATGAGGAAAGAAGAATTTCTCAAGACGTTGAGTAACAAGGAGCAGTGACAGCAACGGTCCCCACTTGGATGGGACTGTAATGCAAATGAGGGTGACAGAAGATGTAGCTGGACACAGTAGTACAACAGTGTATTTGTGCATCGTGGCAGATCCACAGTGTTTTAACACAGAACTTTGCATCAAACTCTCATCGTGTGCCAAATGCTTCGTATTATGGTGTACGCTATACAGCTGAGGAAAACAGGGCTCCTGACTTGAGAAACTTCTTGAAAGTCTCACCTACAGCCAGTAAAAGAGCTTCAAACTCAGGTCAATGCTAGAGCTTGCTTTTCCTGTATTCCTGGTTGATCTTCAGCTCCTTTGAGTCCAGGACAAAAAGGACTGTACCAGTGTTTACAAAGGAGCCACAAGACCTTTTTTAGGTGAGAAAGCCATTTGGAGAGTCCAGCAAGTTGTGAAATTGCTGGTTACTGTTTTCATACCAGAGAGGACATCCGCATCTGTGCTCTTACGGAGAGGGAGTGGGTTACCAGTGTCTGATGGTTTTTGCCACCGGTGACATGTCACACTGACCACCCTCTCCGTGGCCTTCCTGCAGCGTCTTTACTCCCCCAGCTTCCCATACTCACACCAGTTGGTTCACAGGTCTTCACTATTAGATGAGTAATAAACAGTAGAATATAAGCCTCTCCTCCTGGCCAATCCCAGAGCTAAACTAACATGTTCAAACACCCTGTCGCTATTATTACCAATGATAATAGGAGGAATAATGAGCAAGAATTGCTTTTATTAAATAAATCAGGAAGATGCACTTTACAACAAGTTCCAGAGACACCTCAAGAGGCCTCTAAATGCTCGGGTGATGTTGGAGCATGTGTTATTATCCATTACAGATGAGTTTCCCTTCAATTACTAGTCTCTCCACAGCAGGTTAGGACTCATCTTCTAACTGTATAATAACATAAATGGGTTTTCTGTTTATCAACTATTACATTACAAGTGTGCATTTCCTCCCTATAAACCCCCCTTTTTAATAGGTGTGCTTTGGAAATGATACTATAATTGTAGCCTTTTAAACAGCAAGTTTTTTTTTTGTTTGTTTTTTGTTTCTGTTTTTGTTTTTTGCTGAGATGGAGTCTCACTCTGTTGCCCAGGCTGGAGTGCAGTGGCAAGATCTCAGCTCACTGCAACCTCTGCCTCCCGGATTCAAGCAACTCTCCTGCCTTAGCCTCCCAAGTCGCTGGGATTACAGGCATGCACCACTACGCCGACTAATTTTTGTATTTTTAGTGGAGACGCAGTTTCACCATGTTGGCCAGGGTAGTCTCGAACTCCTGTCCTCAGGTGATCTGCCCACTTTGCCCTCCTAAAGTGCTGGGATTACAGGAGTGAGCCACTGTGCCCAACCAAACAGCAAGATACTTAACCTTCATCTGGTGCTAGTTTTCTCAGTTTGAGTATACGTAGGGAGGCCTTAGCCTCCTTAGCCCTATTACCTCTAGTGTCAAGTGCAGAGCTCTGCCGTGTCAATGTGCACTGAGCCTCCCCAATAAGTGCTTTTTGAATGAATGAGTGGTAACAGCAGAGAGCTCCTAGGCCATCTGCATCATCCCCTCGCTTCTTGATGGGGCTGTATCTGAAACCATCCTAGGAGGGCAGCAACAGCAACATTGCAGGGCACACAGTTCGAGAGTCAGATATGTCCATCACCAGCATTCAGTACCTCTGGTTGAGTGGTACACACAGTCTTTGCTGTGCCTACTGCTTCTGAACCTGGAATTGCTCATATGTGATACCTCCTCCCTCTGAACCTCGAAACTATTTTCCAGAATAATAATTATTATGTACTAATAATTATTTTCTTGATTCGTTCTTCACGTAATCATCATCATTTTCTTGATTTGTTTTTTATTTTTAAATAAACAGCAATATTAAAGATATTATCTATAGTTTGTAAAACATTTTATGCTTGAACTCAAATGAACTGTTACCAAACTAAACATTATACCTTGCAGTTCAGACTCTGTTTCACTGTTTTCAACTTTAAACACAGATGAAACTCTAAGTTGTCACATAGGATGGCAGAATTGAAGTAACTCACACTGTTTCTTTGCCTTTATTAATATAATCACTGTGCTTATTTTTTTCAAGCAAACTGTTTAAATACAAGAATATGTGATACCACAGGGGCAGACTATACCTGGAAGAAAGCTCTAACCATTCCGAATCATTATGCCATTAGGAATAGCTTTGGAAACAGAGGCCTTGAGCTAAGTCTTTGGGGACTGGGGTGAGTAGCTGGGAAGAGCACTATATAATTGGGAGTTCTCAAAGTTACCTTCCATAGAGAACACAATGCTTATTAAAAGTAAGCAATGAGAAGGTCATCATCTACATCATATAATAATATTTTACAGATGTAATTGTATATCTATATGTAGTTAAAGTCAATAAATAGTAATCACAGCAACTATGTGGGACTTAGACCAAGAGGTCTAAGTCTTGAGAGGGTCAGTATTGTATCACTGACTTTCTTTAGAACTTCCAGTGCGTGGTATAATACAAGTCAGACCAACCTGAGTTTCACTAAGTTTCAAATCCCCTGTTGATGATGTGCCTCCCTGCCCGCCCCCCACAATTTGGCCGGCCCCTTAATTGTCTCCATGCGAGTGGCTGATAGCTGGGAAGCCTTCTCCTAAAGGAATAGGAGGACAAGTGTGATCTATTGACAAGGCTTAGTCACCAGTGGGAGGGGTGGAGGTCTCAGCACCACACAGCCTCGCCTCTCCCACCAGTCACATGGCTCTCCGGTCCAGGTTCCCCCTGCACTCAGGTCTGAGTCTTGCAGGATTGAAGGGGTGGTAGCAGAAAGGGCTGCTGATTGAGTCACCACCTGAGATTTTAGAGTATAATGATCTCAGTCTGAGGGGCAGAGCATTACCCAAAAGGAACAGGAGTCATTTTGCCCCTCACCATAGAACATCATTTGGCTGAGTGACCTGCCGTGTGTGGCAGTGCCCAGTGCCTAGCAGAGGGTGACTGGCAGGAGACAAGAGGCCATGGACAGAGCACAGTAGGAGCTGATGCAGTGGTGACCCGCAGGCACTCCAGTAAAACACTGGATGCACCTATAATTATAACATGAAGTAAGATTTCTGTGGTCTTGCAGCTAAATGAGAACTTTCCCAGACACGATCTTGTTTTGGCCTCCCAATAGCTCTGCAAGGTGGATACCATCATTACCAGCCCTACTTTATAGTTTAGAAACTCAGATCCAGAAAGGATGGTCAACTCTTTCAAGATCCCAGAGCAAACCTTGAACCCTGTTCTTTTTCAGCTTGCATTTTTCTCAGTGAATCTCATGGGCCTGAGCAGCAAAGAAGAAACCATGAAATGTGCACTAAAAATTCTGATATTACACAGCATGTGAATATGTAACTTCAGAATATCGAAAGTGGAAATCTAAGGCCTCCTTTTTATTCATTTTGAAAAACTGAGCTAATGGGCTAGGCATTGTGGCTCACACCTGTAATCCCAGCACTTTGGGAGGCTGAGGCTGAGGCCTGAGGTCGGGAGTTCAAGACCAGCCTGGCCAACATGGTGAAACTTTGTCTCTACTAAAAATACAAAAATTAGCCAGGTGTGGTGGTGGGGGCCTATAACCCCAGCTACTCGGGAGGCTGAAGTGGGATAATCGCTTGAATCCAGGGGCAGAGGTTGAAGTGAGCTGAGATCACACCACTGTACTCTAGCCTGGGAGACAAAGTCAGACTCCATCTCAAAAAACAAAACAAAACAAAAAACCCTGAGATATATTTCACACAGTAAAGTGCACACTCTTCAGTATGCAGCAGGTGACAATAAGCCTCTAACCTCTACCCCGATCAAGATGTGAAACCTCCCCAGCACTGTCCAGTTCCTTTACCCCTCAGCCATAACCACCCTCTCCCACAGCAGCCACTCCTCCTGATTCCATCTCAGGGATTAATCTTAAGATTTCCTCCTCTTTTTTTGCATTTAAAATACCAAGCAACTTATCAGGCTGACATTTTCCATATTAATCTGTCTTTGTAAGTAACTGAGCAAAGTGGGGCACTCCAGCTCAGAACCTTTATCCTCGCTCTCCAGCTGTTGGAATGAGGCTTCCCCAGAGAGTTCAATGCCGTGTTCCCCACCTTTGTCAGCTCTTTGTTCAAATCCCTTCTTTCCAGCAAGGCCTCCCCTGAACAGACTATTTAAAATTGCAAACCCCACTCCTGGCGTTCCCAATTCTGCCCTCTGCTTTGTTTGATACCACAACACTCTCCACTCCCTGGCATAGTGTAGGTTTCCCTTATTTGTTTATCCTCCATCTTCCCCAACTAGAATGTAAGCTCTTTGAAGACAGAGCTGTTGGGCTGTTCTGGTCATAAACAGTTTTCCCTGTGTCCTCAAATGATAGCATCTGGCACTGAGTATCTGCTTGGTCAATATTTGTTTAAGAAGTGAATATTGCTGGGCGCGGTGGCTCACTCCTGTAATCCCAGCACTTTGGGAGGCCGAGGGAGGCTGATCACCTGGGGTCAGGAGTTCAAGACCAGCCTGGCCAACATGGTGAAACCCTGTCTCTACTAAAAAAATACAAAAATTAGCTGGGCGTGGTGGCATGCACCTGTAGCCCCAGCTACTTGGGGGGCTGAGGCAGGAGAATTGCTTGAACCTGGGAGGCGGAGGTCGCAGTGAGCCGAGATCCTGCCACTGCACTCCAGCCTGGTGCCTCGAAAGAGACCGAGACTCTGTCTCAAAAAAAAAAAAAAAAAAAAAAAAAGGAGTGAATATCATGTTCTCACTTGATCAACTCAAGTAAATGACTCAAAACGTAGTTTTAACACTTATTTCTCACTCAGGAAATTAAAAACGTAATTGCATACATTTTATTGGGAATTATGAGCTCATTCTACAGTCGGTTACTATGACCTGCAAATGTGAAGACAGAAAATAAAGGAAAGATCAAGCCCTTCGGAGTCAGAAGGAATCCTGTCCCCACCATTACAAGCTATGTGAACTTGGGCAAATTAGTTTACCTCCATGAGCTTTAGTTTTCTTCTCAGCTGAAAAATGGGCATAGCAATGTCTATTTCAGAGGATAGTTGTGGGCGTTACATAAAGCACTCTTCAATAAATAGAAATGTATCTGTTACGGTGTTCTTGGAGTCATCTTAATATCAGATAGCTCAAACCACAGCAAGGAAGCAGGTGCTAGTCCTGCCCCCAACCGTAACGACAAAGCTGGTGCCTTGTAAATGCGTGATTATTTTCCTCAAAGTTCCTTAAACCCACACACATTGTCTGTGATTACAGTCCATATCACTGGGACAAGAGGCGAGTTAAGAGTTCTGCAGCCAAATGCCTGTAAGATTCACCTGCCAATGGAAATTTTATGCAGAGTGGTGGCTGCAAGGAAGACCCAGCCATGTACCTTGAAGGTCCCTCCAGATGTTTCTTCAGGCCAGGTGACACTTTATTGTTATCAACTCCTTAAATTCAGGGTCTCCATGACCCTGAATCTTTCTTTTTTCAAGACACTTAGGAGTTGGTGCAAGAAGGAGCAGGGCAGAGCCTTCTAAGTAGGCGCTGGTGCCTGCCTGGAATCCCACTGTGGCTTTATTTCTCAGTGTGGGTTCTCTCTTAGTCTGCAGGGACACCTGGGAAGTTAACAGTCATTTATACCTTAATGTGAATAGGGTATTTTTAAAAAAAGCTCTTTTCATAAGAGCAAGTGAGATGAGGAAAGAGGAAAATCAGACAGAGAAAAAGAGAAGTAACTGAGGAAGAGCTGCCAGCCATGAAGAAAAGAGCTGATGAAAGGGGCTAAAGCTAGCTTTATTTCTGGCAGGTTTAGTTCTAAGTCCAGGGACAGGGAAAGTCTTAGCTTTGGCTGGATACCCAGCCCCCTCTGTGACCTGTCAGTATTTTTAACTTCACAATGACTCCTAAGTGGACTGCTGTCCACTGGCCACAACTTACTGAAACTTTCTCATATTCAGCATTTATTAAGGACTGGAGGCTCCATAAATTGAAGCCATATGTAAACAAACAAACAAAACACAGAACGAAGGGAATAGTATTCATTCTGATCCAGGGTATACTCTGTGTGAACTTGACTACAGCTACAGACACAGTTTCCTTGCAATTAGATTTCAGTGTAACCTAAGAAATTTTTTTCATCTATAGCTTATAACAATGGCTATACTGTGCAATCAAGTGTAATGTAATACATACTTTTGACCACTAGTTCATGATTTTATTTAATAAATATTTATTGAGTGCTTATTATATGTTAAACATAGGGCAGGTGCCTGCTGCAGCAAGCAAGACAGACAAACCCCTGCTTTCCTGGAATTTGAGGCTGGGAGCGAGGGGAGACAGATAGCAAACAAGTAAATATAAATAAGAAAATTGTAGAAAGTAATAAATGCCATCAAGAAAATAAAAGGTACTGTGACGGGGAGGGCCTGTGTGTGATGAGGCAGGTCAGGAAATTCCTTTCTGGGAAACATGACATTGGAGCTCAGACCTGAATTATGAGAGCGGTGCAGACGTGTATGCATGGGGGAAATAGCAGGCACAAAGGCCCAGAGGCAGAAAGCAGCCTGGTTGGTGTCACTGAAGACTCGAAAGGTCAGTGTACCCAGGATCTAGAGAACGAGGTGGGATGCGGCAGAGGATGAAGTCAGAGGGATGGGGCAAATTGTTAAAACCTTGTCAGCTATTGTTAAGAAGGGTCACAGACAATGAGATGAGATTAAGTGTTTTTAGGGCAAAGGAACAAAACGATACTACTATTTCACGGAATGTGTCCCAAGTTCACAATGAGCTTGGAAAGAAAATATGTTCCAGTTTGCTGTTTCCTTTGTTTTAAAGATGCTTAGTAAATATCTGTTGAGTTAATGAACACATGGATGAATGAAGAAATTGATCACAAGAGTGGGCAACGTTAGAGTGGAAAGGGCATTGACCTCCACCTGAAGTTAAGGCAGTGTTACCACTTGCTGGTTGTGTGACCTTGAGCAATTCACACAACCCAATTTTGAACCTCAACTTCCTCACTGGTAGAATGAGATTATACCTCCCTGAGCTGCTCCCTAGAAGTGTGATGAGGATCAAATGAGAAAATGTGCAAAATGCGTATACAAAGAGTGACGAATGTTAATGGAGATGATGATGACAATTTTTTAGTTGCATTAAGCCACAGTGGCAGGCCTTGATTTTAACCTGGAAGTTCCTGATATTTGTGAATTGTCTTAAAGTTTTATTTGGAGCCGGTTGCACTCACCAGTCTACACTGCTCTCAGCTGGGTAGTTTGCTGCCCTCTGTGTAAAGCAACACTGTATTTATTTACTCCTTAAAGCCTCAAGGGAGAGACCCCAGCTCCTGTACACAATAAAAATCCCTTATCTTTGCCTTGGCACCAAACAGCTGACAAATGCTTGCAGAGATGTTATCTCCTTTGATCCTGGCAAGTCTGCAAAGGAGGCAGGTCAGGTTTGATTTCGCCTGCTAGAACTCCCCATCAACCCCGCTTCATTTCACGAGACTCACATCTGTAGTCTTTCTAGGCTAAAAAGCCTGAAACTTTCTGGTTTGTCCTCTTACGGAGACTCTTCCTGAGTAGGGTGATGGGATTATATTTCCTGGGAAAAAGTTTCTGTAAACTTTCCCTAATTACCCGCTGAGTTTAGCAACTTGTCAGGAAGCCCTTCTCTCTAATCTAAATCTTCTGGCTGTAATTGTAGCCCCTGACCTCTGGTTCTGCCTTCAGATGCAATCTGGAACAGCATCACCTCTGGCACCAACATATCTGTATCACCTTACCTTGCAGGTTGTCAGAGTGGGAAGGAAACTTGACAACCTGGGACCCTGAAGCCTGGCAGGTTGTGGCCCCAGGGTGGGAGACCTCTGAGGTTCCTTGGAAGGGTCATGGCAGTATTGTATACTACAGCCCTTCACCACTTACTCCCCAAGCTGCCAGGACCAGTGTTTAAGGACATCGCAAGCTTTCAAAGCCAATAGTAGGGTCTGAACCAGAACTGATTTGCAGGGTAACTGTGAGTGGACCCTTCTGGATTCCTGCTAGGGTAGGGCTTCCGAAGGAGGAAGCTCAAAAGAACCACTAAGTGAAGCAGAGCCTGGGCTGGCATCTTGGGGCTGAGCAGTTTGCTCCCCGGCGTGTGGGGTAGTGCGGTGGCAGATCTCTTACTTACAAACTGTGAGGCAGTTGCTGCTCCTGTCTGAGCGTTGATGCGCTCATCTGCTAAATGGGGATAAGAATCATGGGTGACTGCAGAGGATTAAACATACTTCTGCGTGGTGTCTGGGCTCCCCTCCTTGCTATTGCTTTGGGTTCTGCCTCTCCAACTTCCAGCCAGAGCTGATGTTTGGAGTAGATGGGTTCAGAAGACCAGGAAAGAAAGGCCTCCTAGACATCAAATGGCTCTCACAAACCAGACTTCACTGAGCTATTTTCGGTGAATCAGGCCCCCGTGAGTTACATCACTCTTGAAATGCAGAAAGATATAAAACTCAAGGGAGAACATGTTGGAAGCAAATAGTTTTTGGGATCTCCCAGCTCAAACTCCTGCAAAAAGTAAATCCATGAGAGATGTTCGACTGAACTCCATTCACTACAGCTCGGTTGGTATGTGGACATGCCGGGGAGAGGCAGGACCGCCTTCACCAGGAGCTCCTGGTGACCCACACCCACAGCCACACAGGGTCGAGATGTACCAGGGGAGATGGGGTCGCACTGTGCAAAAGGGTCTACAACACAGTGCCTCTAAATATACACCTGCCAAATGATCTAATTTCTTTTTTTTTTTGAGAGCATTTCTCTCTCATTGCCCAGGCTGGAGTGCAGTAATGCCATCTTGGCTCATCGCAACCTCTGCCTCCTAGGTTCAAGCAATTCTCCTGCCTCAGCCTCCCAAGTAGCTGGGATCACAGGCATGCACCACCATGCCCGGCTAATTTTGTATTTTTAATAGAAACAGGGTTTCTCCATGTTGTTCAGGCTGGTCTTGAACTCCTGACCTCAGGTGATCCACCCACCTCGGCCTCCCAAAGTGCTGGGATTACAGGCGTGAGCCACTTTGCCCAGCTGATCTAATTTCTTAAACATTGATTTATAATCCTGGTCAATAGAGATGCATTTGCATCCCTAATCAGGGGTCACAACCTTTGTAATATTTAAGAGTTTTTTGTTTTTCTTGGTGTAGGCAGGCAGTGGAGCTACCTTCAGCTCCTTTCTTCAAAGTTCCTTTAATGCAATTGCATTCTCTGAGCACACACTTATTCTGTGAGAGGTAGAATGAGGATGGTGAATGGACTAGAGGCCAGTGCTGAGGACAGAGGAGAGTGGGACTTGCGTTCGTCCACAGAACAGGTAAGATGGTGTCTCAGGGCCGGCCAGATGGTTTATGTGTGCCCTGGAACCCTGGCGTGCACAGGTGGAATTTACGGGAGGGCACCGTGCTGCACTGCTCGCCTCTCCATCTTGGTTGCTGTCCAGGGAGGCTGTCGGCATCTGCCCTCACTCATGAATGAGCACATGGGGTGACAGGAGTACCCTTTTCCCAAAAAGATTCCCTAATGGGGCCCTAGGCTTTGCTGGGATATACAGATCACTGTGAAGTGACTTAGAGGCTGCATGGCTTGCCTGCCATGGTCCTCCCCCCTTCTTGTTTAGAACTGATGACATTTACCTCAGGAGGCTCCCAGCCCTCACATTTCCCCCACCCCATGCTTATGATAGATTCACTCACATAAACAGTGTGAGGTGGGCAGAGGGAATGGGGAGAATGTCTTTGAGAGTTTTAAGAGAAAGCATCATCCATGCTTGGTAGGTGTTGATTCACCTGCCAGGTCATCCCATCTTCCCCAGGCCAGCTTTTGGGTGTGTCCTGCCCGGTGGTAAGTTAAGGTTTTTGGATTTTGCTGTAACAAAAGCAATGCCTCCTTAAAGGAAGGAGCAGGGGCTATCTGAGGCCACCCAGGGCATACTAGGGTGAGGATTTTGTAAACAACCCAGAGTCAGAAACGACAGAGGCTGATGGATGGAATCTTGCACCCCTCCCCCCTCTTTCCTCACCTTCTCTTCTGTGCATCCTTTGTTCCACGCTAGCACCAATCTGTGTCCCCTCCAGTGATTCAGGAAGTATAAGATGGTGTGAGAGTCCTTATAGGAGATTCAACCTCACAGGACCCCTTTCGCCAGAGAGGCAAGGCCTGAACAGTCTGTTACATGAACAATGAACAGTCTGTTCATTGTGTTAGCGAGTGCTAAGAGAACATCATTTGTAGAGGGGATGAGAAATCCCTTTTATCTTGGCCTGTTTCTTTTAAGCAGTTCTATCACTCTAAGGATAGTTCCCTGGTAAAAATATACTGAGTGCCCATTGCCTGCTTCCTGTCTATCTGCAAAAGGGAGGATCCTTCTCACACCCTACCCCCACCCCTACTAAGTGTTCTATATTCTCACAAATAATTGCTCTCCTACTAGTCCTACTGAGTGTTCTATATCCTTGCAAATAATTGCTTGCCCATTGGTCCAGAAAATGGAAACCTGTAAGCTAGGCTGATGGCAAAAATGTCGATTTCATCTGACACTTATGTTGGAAAGGACAGAGCTGACCTACGTTTGTGTGAACATGTACATCCTGAAAAGTAAAAAGATAAGCACGGTGGTGGAAGAACAGTGGTTGGCATCAGTCGGGACTGAGTTCAGATCCCGCCTCCACTGCTTAAAAAGCTGTATGCCTTTAGGCAAATGATCTTCTTTTTAAATACCTTCTTGGCATATTTGTTGTAAAGATTAAAAATAGTGTATGTTATGGACCTGGGACATAGTACATACTAAATGAATGACAATTAAGGCAATCTTGATTGAAGTTTTTTGCAACACATTTCTCAACCGGTTGTTATTGTGTATGTGCTGTTAATTAGTTCATTTAGGAAGTCAATCAACAAATATTGATGCGTAAGAAACATATATTGAACAATAGCAATGATATGAGTAAGTAAAGAGTAATGTCAGGAACCAAAACTTGTAATTTTGGATGAAAACACTGACCTAGATGTAGACTAAACAGCAATCATTTGATTCATACTATATAGGCCTCCACTGCATCTGGCGATGGCAAGGGCAAGGTGCAGGATGGAGGAGGCACCTGGTGGTCCTCTCGGGACAAAGCTCCTGTTAGCACCTCCATTTAGGGGTCATGTGTTTCAGCTATGCATCCAGTGCCCTATAATAATCTAAATTTCCTGAGAGCAGGAGCCATGGAGCCACTGCTTACAATTCAGTGGGTACTCACCGCTTGGAAAAGCTGCTCTGTTAGAGAGACGAGAGGAGAGAAGTGAGAAAGGACTCCCGGGTCTCACTCTGGGCCCTCTGCTCTCTGCTCTCAGGTTCGCTCAGATTCGAGTGGTTTAGTATGAAGAGTGGAGTCCTGGCTTCCAGGCCTCCTTCTGTCCGTGACTTACTATGTGCCTCGGGGGAAGCCCCTCGTCTTCCCAGCCTCAGTGTCCTGGGATGGAAGCTGAAGGGGTTGACAAGGTCATTGCTATGATTCTCATGAGGCAAACATTCTGTGACCCACTGTCCATGGTTGATGTTCATGAAAGGTATGGTTTTGGACACTTACTAGTTGGACTTTTTCTACTATCGATTCCAGGATGCCAGTTCCTCGCTGGGGAATGAACCTGTTGCTTTCAGGTCATGCCTTGGGTGTTAATGACGTTAACAAGGTCAGGAAGCCACGGCCTTTTAGCTTACGTACTCAGTGCCACACAGTGGGCCTGCAGCTACTGAGCCCATCAGGACTGAGCGGTTAGGAGTCAATCTCCTGCTTAAACATACAACGGTCTGCACCACCCAGAGTTCTGTCTGTGCAGGCAGCTCCTAGGGAAGCCATAACTCACCGATTGCTGCTCTCCACTTGTCTACAGATCCCTGAATATGTAGGAATTTGGTTATCACCTTATCCTCATCACTACAGACTGACTTTAGATGGGATAAGCTAGTAGGAAGCTAGCCCCATAGCTGTGCCTCCACACAGCTTCATGCTTGCGCTTCAGCCATCCATTCATTCCTAGCACACGCCTGACTACGCGCATCGGCAATTCAATAGTGAACAAAACCAGACCCAGGCTCTGCTGTTATGGAGTTTGCAGTCCAGTGGGAAGGCAAATATTAATAAAACACACAAACATTGACTCTAAGGAATGTGTGGCTGCGAACTGGGGGAAGTGTGATGAAGGAGAGGGAACAGCTCCGCGAAAGTCGATGTGGCAGAGGCTGCTGGCTGCTTCCCCAACATCCAGCCCCCTCTCTTCTTTCTTCATTGGATCCCTATTTGGTTAGGGAGAAAAATGGGCCCAGTTAGAATGCTACATTTCTTTAGCCTCCCCTGAAGATAGGAGCAGCTATTTAGCTCATGTGAGCGGAGTAAGCTATGATAAAATCCCTTTCTTTTTTTTTTTTTTCCTTGAGACGAGGGTCTCACTCTGTCACGCAGGCTGGAGTGCAGTGGCAGGAACATGGCTCACTGCAGCCTTGGACTCCCTAAGCTCAAGCAATCCTCCAGCCTCAGCCTCCCTAGTAGCTGGGACTACAGGCCTGCACTACCGTGCTAATTTTTCTTTTTTTTTTTGTAAGAGTAAAATTTCTGGAGCAGGACTTCAGGGGAAGCTCTCTAATAGGGAGTGAGTGTAATGCTGGCCAGGGCCCCAGTAAGGTGAGCCTGAGGAGGAGGCCTCTGCACAGGACACTGGGTGGTGCCTACCTCTGGGCTGCCAGCTTCATGAGAGAAAAGAACTCCCCCACCACCGCCTGGTGTCCCTACTCATTTTGGTTAAGCCACCATTGGGAAAGGAATCTTAATTGCTCAGAGATGAATGTAACTCCCAATTGATATGGTGTTTACATGGAAACCTGACCTAGATGGAGGTGTGAGGGGAGGGTGGTGAGTACCGCTGAGGGGTGGGGGTAATTGGCCAGGTGCTGGGGCAGAGGGCCGCAGGGGGTGGAGGAGCGGTCAGCCTGGGTAGAGGCCCGGTGGGGACAGCAAGCACAGCGCGGAGCAGACACTGGAAGGCCAGTGCAGGCAGGATGCAGATCGGAGGGCAAGGGTGGTGTGGGATGGGACTGGGAAAGGGCTGGGCGCCACCGTGCAGCACTGGGCAGTCATGTTAGGGACTCTGGGCATTTTCTTGAGAGCAACAAGAAGCCACTAATAAGTCAAAAGCAAAGGGGAGCACGATCAAAACATCACCTAGTGCCCATTTTCCTATGTGAGAGATGAACAATATTGCTCCTAGGAAAATGTCCCTAAATAATACTCAACTCTCAGATTTGCTATGAGGACTAAGATAACATACGTAAAAGTACTTTAAAAAAGAAAGTATTACAAATTCAAGATATTATGCTTTCTATTAATAACAAAGTAATAAAACTTTTTGGACATTCTCAGCTTTTAGTAACAAAAATTAAAAATTGTAGTTACTACTTATTGAGTACTGAGTACCAGTTCTCAATTTGTGTGCTACACAAATATGATCTATTTTTAAACTTCGCACTAATCTTTAAGATAGATATTACTCTCCCCATTTTTCAGATGAGGAAACTGAGAATTGAGAAGAACAAGTAACTGTCCCCCAGTCACACAGCTAGCAAATAATAAAAGCAGGATTTGAACTTGAACTTGGGCTGATTTCAGATTATTTTTTATTTTTATTTTTTGAGACAGAGTCTCACTCTGTCACCCAGGCTGGAGTGCAGTGGCGTGATCTCAGCTCACTGCAACCTTTGCCTCCTGATTCAAGCAATTCTCCTGCCTCAGACTCCTGAGTAGCTGGGATTACAGGTGCCTGCCACCACACCCAGCTAATTTTGTATTTTTAGTAGAGACAGGGTTTCTCTATGTTGATCAAGCTGGTCTCGAACTCCTGACCTCAGGTGATCCGCCCACCTCAGCCTCCCAAAGCGCTGAGATTACAGGCATGAGCCACCACGCCCAGCCCTCACCTCTCTTTCTTACTCCTCCATGGGTTTCTTACTCCTCCATGGGACTGGCGGCTCTCCGAGGGCAGGGAGTGCATCTGGGTCATAGCTGGTGTCCCAGCCACAGTACTTCTTCAGGCACTCGATGAGTGCACAGGAAATAGTGAAGGACACTTATGGTCCTGGTATCTTTAGCATGATGCTCCAACACCTGGGCCAGCTGTGGCTCCGTGTACAGACCTGTGACCAAACCTGCCTAAATCAAAGCTGGCTTGAAGGCAGAGTCAGGTCAGGAAAGATGGAGTGCTCTCCAGGCTGGGTTGAAACTTCAGCTATGCAGGGCCAGGAGGAGAGGGAGGACTGGCAGGGAGGTGAGGAGGGAAGGAAAGTTGGGTTTGCCAGGGGGAAGGCTGCATGCATCCCAAGGTCCCGCCCATTGCTGTCACTCAGGACTGACAGAAATTCTACCACATCTAACCCCCACTAATACATAGTTAGGGAGAAGTAGATTAGAAAGGGAAGGGATTGAAGCAGGATTCAAACTAGGTTTGGATTTCCCTTGTATTGTATACTGGCAAGTATCTTCCCTCGCCCTCATGTGCCTCCTCTGCAAAACGGAGCCAAGAATACCTTATTGAGTTGCTGTGAAAATAAAATGAGATGATGTGTATAAAGCACTGAGCACTGCATCTGAGGCTTAGATGCCCTCCAAAAGTCCTTATTAAATTGCGTTACAAACTACAAAATTCTGTGCCGATGAAAGGGATTATTGTATAGACAGCAGGAGGCTACCCAAGGACTGGGAAAGGACCCCCTCCCCCACAGCCTCACTCCTCCTGCCCTACCCAGATGCTTGACCTTACAGCCTCTGGCCCTTTGGGAGCCCAGGTTTAAATGCAGATTTTATCAGGTAGTGTTTAATGGCATTCATTTAAGTTATTAGCACCTCAACTCTAATCAGATTAACCTCTGCCGCAAAAGGAGTCTTGGGCCCGGAAATGAGCCGCGAAGAGAAGCGTAGTGGTAGGGATTCCCACTCGGAGGTCCTTAACCCTTAGATGGCCTTGGAGGGCCGGGAGAAGTTGTAAGCACGGCAGGGGCGGCGCATAGCTTGAAGAAGAAAGAGGACTTAAATGCAGATGGAGCAATGTTGTCTTCGATGTGCGCTGAGGCCGTGGGGATGAATAAACTTTAAAAAGGTTTTAGGCATTTACAGGGTCTTGATCGTTCTGTAATTTCTCAATCAAAAGAGCTTAAATCTTAAAATATTAACTTCTTTCCTAGGAAGGGGGAGGGGAGATAGAGAGGGAAGACATATCTGTGTGTAAGAAGGTCTTTTTTTTAAAATTAATAGATTTTATTTGTTACATTTACAGAAAAATTGAGCAAAGAATACAAAGAGTTATTAACTTCTCTCCTGGGAAGGAGGAGGGGAGATAGAGAGGGAAGACTTATATCTGTGTGTAAGGTCTTTTTAAAAATTAATAGATTTTATTTTTTAGAGCAATGTTACATTTACAGAACAATTGAGCAGAAAATACAAAAAGTTCCCATATGGTCCCAGTAGCTTGCCTCAGTTTCCCCTATTATTAACATCTTGCGTTGCTGTGATGCATTTGTTACACATGATCAAGCAGTATCCATGCATTATTATCAACTCAAGTCCACAGTTTGCATGAGGGTTCACCCTTTGTGCTGTACAGCCCGACAGGTTTTGCCTAATGCATAACATCCTGTACCCACCATTACAATCTCATTCAGAAGAGTTTCGCCGCCCTGAAAGACACCATGATGTTAGGGGTTCTTATCCTCTGAGGCTGCGAACCACTAGTTTAGAGCTGGGGCCTTGTTTGGGGGAATGGATTTGCGAGAGAGCCACAGGTGGGGGTGCAGCGCCTGGAGAAAGACGCAGCCCAACCTGTGGGGCACTTGGAGGGCTGGAGCTGGGGCTGGTCTCAGCATCTGTGGGATGAAGGAAGCAGTTCTGTCTTTTTTCCTTTCTCCTTGCCTCTCTTTTGTTAATATTTTTTCCTCTTCAGGTTTCAAATCTTTTGGTGGGACCTTCATAAAAGTTTTAGAGGTCTTTCGGCATTGGTTCTTAACCTTAAGTGTGCATTTGAAGTACATATAGCAGTTTTTAAAAATCGTGGATGTGGTGCCACACACCTCTAGTCCCGGCTACTCAGGAGGCCAAGGGAGGAGGATTGCTTGAAGCCAGGAGTTCAAGGCCAGCCTGGGCAACATAGTAAGACCCTGCCTCTACAAAAATGTTTTAAATTAAATTAGCTGAGTATGGTGGTACACATCTGCAGTCCCAGCTACTAATGAGGCTGAGGTGGGAGGATCACTTGAGCCCAGGAGTTCAAAGCTGCAGTGAGCTATAATTGTACCACTGCACTCCAGCTTGGGTGATGGAGTGAGACCCCATCTCTCCAAATATACATACATACATATATATATATATATATATATATATATATATCCTGATGTCTGGAACCAACCTTGGTTGAGTTAAATCAGATCTTCTGGAGATGAGACACAGGCATGGATGTTTTTTCAGAATCTTCCCAGATGATCCTAATGGCAGCTAGCGCAGTGAGCCACCGTCCTAGGTAATGTTCCTGCAATGACTTAGATTCTCAGGGAGTTGAGGCCCAGACACCTGGGCCTTCTTCAAGGGTCCTACTGTAGGACAGGAAGAGCTCAAAGATATCTCTATTGTATAGGCGGTGATGGAGAGAGTATTTCGCATTTTCACACAGGTTCACAGAGAGGCAGGTGTAGGATGTTGAGGGCTACCTTGCTCGAAAATACTGAAAAACCAGAAAAACCTAAATCTGCACTAATAGTAGATGATTACGTAAAAATGATAGCTCCATGCTCTAGAACATGACACAGCAATGTAAATGAAGTGAGACAAACCTGTAGGTATTGGCATGAAGGATGAAATTCAAAATCGGCAACCACCCAGGTGAGATGCCAAGGCAAGGAGGATCGCTTGAGCCCAGGAGTTCAAGACCAGCCTAGGCAATAAAGCAAGACCCCGTCTCTATAAAAAATTTAAAAATTAGCCAGGTATCGTAGTGCATGCCTGTAGTCGCAGCTACTCAGGAAGCTGAGGTGGGAGTATCATCTGAGCACAGGAGGTCGAGACTGCAGTGAGCCATAATTGTGCCACTGCCCTCTAACCTCAGTGACAGAGTAAGACCCTATGTCAAAATAAAAACAAAATGAAAACTTGCAGCTCCTGCTTGAGCATGGGTGCTGACCGGTCAGAACAGATACCTGACCAGCAGAGGCAGAACCTGGCCACACTGATGTACTGGTGCACACAGGGTTAAGACCAGCTTTGCTGACACATGAAAGATCTCCAGGGTGTTGTTAAGTGGAAAATGTCAGTATCAGAACAGCACAAGGAGTGTGATCCCCTTTAGGTCAACAAAAAACAAGCCCTAAAAATAGGCATAAATGTAGAGAAAAACAATCCAGGAAGGAGAAAGTTCTGGGAGTGGGTTGGAGATGGCAAAAAGACTCTGTAACATTTTGCTTTATTTAATTCTGTATTAGTAAAAAAAATTTTATGGTGAACACATGCTCATATATTGTAAGTACAATGAAAAAAAGGAATAATTTTTTATGAGAAAAAAATGCCTGTGGGGGTAAAGTTCCAGGCTGCAGTCCTGGTTTTGTCACTTATTAACAGGGCTTGCACATGATCGTCTACATCTCAGTTTCCCCATCCATGAAATGGGGATAATACTGTTTCATACTCCACATGGTTGCAACAAAGATTAGATGAACAGAGATACATGATCTTGAGTATGGTTAAAAATGTGTAACTGAAGAGCGTTGGGAAGGCTAACTTATTCCACCAGATAAACGTGGAAATAATTCACTTTTCAGCAATTCCCACTGAGAATGAATGAAAATGATTGATATGGAAAGCTTGTAAATTAGAGTCTATACCAGAGAGAGAAATTATTAGTTAACCACACCTCCTATTTCTGAAGACCCTGTATCGCCATTCATTTGTTCATTCGCCTATTAATCCATTTATCAAATGTGTACGTAGCAAGGGTTACGGGTTGAATTGCATCTCCCAAAAAGTTATGTTGAAGTCCTAACCCCCGGTACCTCATAATGTTACCTTACTTGGAAATTAGGGTTGTTGCAAATGTAACTACTTAAGATGAGGCCAGGCTGGGCGTGGTGGCTCACGCCTGTAATCCCAGCACTTTGGGAAGCTAGCATGGGTGGATCACCTCAGGAGTTCGTGACCAGCCTGATCAACATGGTGAAACCCTGTCTCTACTAAAAATACAAAAATTAGCTGGGTGTGATGGTGCATGCCTGTAATCCCAGTTACTGGAGAGGCTGAGGCAGGAGTATCACCTGAACCCAGGAGGCGGAGGTTGTAGTGAACCAAGATCATGCCATTGCACTCCAGCCTGGGCAACAAGAGCAAAACTCCGTCTTGGGGAAAAAATAAAAATAAAATAAAGATGAGTCCATAGTAGGATGGTCCCTAAATCCAATATGACTGGTATCCTTGTAAGAAGAGAAAAAGAGACATAGAGACATTGATAAACAAGGGAAGAAGGCTAAATGGTGATGGAGACAGAGTGAAGTCTCTGCAATTGCAGGGCAACGAATGCCAACGGTCAGTGGCCACCCCCAGAGCTAGGAAGAGGCAAGGAAGGACTCACCCCTACAGGTTTCAAAGGGAGCACAGCCCTGCGGACACCTTGATTTTGTTCTTCTTGCCTCCAGAACAAGGAAATAAATTTGTTTTCTCAAGCTATGCAGTTTGTGGCAATTTGTTGCACAGCCCTCAGAAGCTAACGTAGCAAACAACATGGGGAGGAGAAAGAGGATATTTGGGCTTTGGAATCAGAGATCTGGGTTTAAATTCTGTGTCCATCATGCTAGTTGTGTGATCCCAGATGCACTATTTAATGTGTCGGAATCCTGCTTTCCTTACCCATAGGAATGAAGAAAAGAATACTGCCCATGCCACAGAATCCTCAGGACTGTTGAATGAAATACATGTGCAAAGTATTTAGCACAGTCCTTGGTACCTACGAGACATTGAGTAAAATGTTAGTTCCCCTTTAAACATTAACCATAGTCCACTCCCTGAGTTAAATATGTGTCGCAAAGTTTAACAGAGCACCATTTGCACCCTAGAAAGAACTAGAGTTGGGGAAAAGCCAAATAAATTGAATTTTTTTTGTCTCTCCCTGACATTTCCCTTCTAGATGTCTGTTAGGGATGGTGAAATCCTCCACTTGGTGCATCAAGAGAGGAAACCAACATGAACTCTGTTACGCCAGACCACTTACATGGCAGACCCAAGGTGGGGACTGTTTTATTCTCATTTCCACCACAGGGACATCATTTCCACTACAGTCTAACCTGGATTTGGGACTCACTGCAGTGTGCTCCCAGCTCAAGTCTGCCCCAGCCTCTAGAGGCACCACGAACCTCCAGCAATGCTTGGGCAAACCTGGTGTTAAGACACCCCTCCCATCTCAGGGCCTTTGCCCTGCTGCCTTTCTGCAGTCTACAGAACACTCTTGTGTGCCGTTTCCAATTCCCTTGGCCCTCCCTCTTCATTCAGCCTCTGTGTGGCGACCATCTGCACAGGCTTCGCACAGCCTTGTCCAGGTTCCCATTACAGCACGTCACGCAGCTGACCAGTGCCTCTGTTTCCCATTCTAGGGCCTGGGCTTCCTGGGAAATCTATTCATACAAGCATAACTGGTGGAGCCACCCTTGAGCTAAGGGATATGAGAGAGTGGGGATAAATGCTTCATCCTGTGTTCTCAGGACCATGGGTCGACATGCATGTCATAAGCTCCACAGAGGAATCCATGGGATCTAGCATCCTTTGCCCTTACTAATGGCCAACTAAATAAAAAAATGTTCCCTTCTCTGCTCCCTAGAATCATGTTTTCAAACAAATATTTGTCTCAAACTCTGCTTTCAGGAAATCCCGAAGACACATGGTGTTGTCATTTTTCAAGGTGTAGATCAAATATCCAAAAACGGAAGCCATCGCCCCAACCCATTGCCATTTCCACAGCACACTGTACAGAACACCGCAGAGACAACCTCACTCTCCAGGTATCAGGAGGCTCCAGCCTCTTGGACGCGCAGGCGCTCAGGCCTTGCAGCTCCACCTTGCACCTTGTGTACTCTTTCATGGAGCCTTCACCACACTCCTTTTTTACTGCAACTAGTGAGTTCTACCAGAAAAGCCCATTGAAGGAAGAGCCTGTATCTTATTCATTGTTGATTCCTGTGCCTCATTCAGCAGTGTCATGGCAGGCGCTCAGAGAGTCTGTTAAATGTATTCCTTGGGTTATAACTAGAAAACTTGGGGTGTGTTCTCAGTAGCCTTGGCTCTGGTTTAAGCCCACTGAGTCCCCTGCCTTCCCCTTGTACTTCCCTCCCCTTCCCCTGACACCTACCCTCAGGGTCTTGGGAGTCTCCTACACCCAACCTCCGGGGTGACTGTTAATGTCTTCCTTCTACTCCACCGCTTGGCGACTTCTACTACACAGTGTCTAGTCACCTCTATTTCTCTCCTCGTGTCAGGTACTACACCTCACTCAGAGGGCTCCTGAGAGTCTCCAGCTCCTTTCTTCAATGAGCTTGAGTCAGAAACTTGTAATGGCTTGTGTTGCCTATGAAAGCATTTCTTCCTGGAGAGGCGCTGCCTACATAATGTCAAATGAAATATAAGTATCAACATAATTCCAGTTGTTCCTGATATAATATTAAAGGCAATGATGAACATACAAAACCTACACGCATACATGGTTTGATCTTGTTTTTTTTTTTGAGACAGGGTCTCACTCTGTCGCCCAGGTTAGAGTATGATGGCGCAATCACAGCTAACTGCAGCCTTGACCACCCAAGGCTTAGGTGATCCTGCTGTGTCAGCCTACCCGCCCATGCCCAACGCCTGTCCCACAGTAGCTGGGACTACAGGTGCACACCATCACACCTGGCCAATTTTTGTATTTTTAGTAGAGATAGGGTTTCACCACCTTGCCCAGGTTGCTTTCAAACTCCTGGACTCAAGCCATTCACCCACCCTGGCCTCCCAAAGTGCTGGGATTAGATTACTACAGTCATGAGCCATAGCACCCAGCCCACGGTATGCTCTTAACACACCTATTGCTACAAAATCATACACGTAGAAAAAAAAAACTTTTTACAACTCCTGCAAAGCAAAAATAAAATAATAAAATAATAATAAATAAATGATAGTTACTGGAAAATAATCACACCAAAATGTTATCTTTGGTGGTGAGATTATGTGTTTTTCTTCATTACTGTTTTGATATTTTCTATTAGTTTAAAAAATAGGTTCTACATGTCTATGGTACAAAAAATAGATATTTAGTGAAAAGGAAGTCCCCCTTCCATCCCTCTTCACCATTTACCTGACTCCTTTCTTCAGAGGCAACCATAGTTACCAGCTGCTTGATACACACACACACACATACACACACACACCATGCATTTACACACAATATATTTTATAGAAGTGGTAGCATATTATATACATTGTTCTGTACCTTGTCTTTTTTATTGATTTTGGCAATTTTTCTGAATCAGGACTTTTTTATACAGTTTTTAAGAGACTATGCATACTATTCCATCGTATGGATATATCAAAATTTAATTAAGCGGAGCATGGCAGCTCACACCTGTAATCCCAGCACTTTGGGAAGCTGAGGCAGGCAGATTGTTTGAGCTCAGGAGTATGAGACCAACCTGGGCAACATGGCAAAACCCCATCTCTACAAAAGCTACAGAACTTTGCTCGACATGGTGGTGGGCGCCTGTAGTCCCAGCTACTTGGCAGGCTGAGGTGGGAGGATGACGTGAGCCTAGGAGGTTGAGGCTGAAGTGAGCCGAGATCGCACAACTGCACTCCAGCCTCGGTGACAAAGCGAGACCCTGTCTCAAAATAAAACATTAATTAATGTTTCTGTAAATAGTAATTTTTCATATGTGCAAGCATATTTGCAGGATAGATGGCTAGAAATGAAACTTGTTGACTCAAAGGACATGTGAATTTGTAATTTTGATAGTTTGGCAAATGTCCCTGCATAGAAGATGCATCCATGTATATACTCCCATCAACAGTGTGTGAATGCTTTCATACATTCTTTTTTTTTTTTTCAGACGGAGTTTCGCTCTTGTTGCCCAGGGTGGAGTGCAATGGCGCAATCTCAGCTCACTGCAATCTCTGCCTCCTGGGGCTCAAGTGATTCTCCTGCCTCAGCCTCCTGAGTAGCTGGGATTACAGGCGCCCACCACCACACTCAGCTAATTTTTCTGTATTTTTAGTAGAGATGAGGTTTCCCCGTATTGGCCAAGCTGGTCATCCTCCTTGGCCTCCCAAAGTGCTGGGATTACAGGTGTGAGCCGCTGCACCCGGACCACATTCTTATTAGTGTAGTAAGTTATCAAATTTTAAAAGAAATCCTTACCAACTTTATAGGTGAAAAAAATGTTTCATTGTAGCTTTAATTTACCTTTATTTTAATGAAGTTGACATCTTTTCAAATGTGCAGGAACTATTTGGGTTTCTTTTTCTGTGAACTATTCCTGTTCCTGTTCTTTGCTCATTTTTCTACTGGACTGTGGTTTTTCTCTTATTTTTAGTTGTCTGTATGTTAAGGAATGTAGCATTTTCCTACCAAATGAGTTATAAATATTTTTCTCAGTTTGTTCTTTATCTTTTGACTTTATGAGGAATTATTATTTTATTTTTGTTTTCCAGAAGTTGTAAAAGGTTTTAATAGGTTAAAATTTATTATTCTTTTTTTAACAAATCAGAGTTTTGTGCCAAACTTTCTCTCACATGAAGTGATAAACTCTTCTCATGTCTCCTAGTCATTTTATGATTTCATTTAAATCTTTCATCTATCACAATCTACTTTGGCACTAGTTATAAAGTAGGGATCACCTTTATTGTTTCTTCAGATGGATATCCAGTTGAACCAACATTATTTATTGAATAAGAAAAATTCTCACATATACTTAAACCTATTTCTCAATTTTCTTTTTAGTTTTAATGGTCTTTCTATTCACATCATTCTATATTTTTTATTCTATTTTTTCTACTCACATCATTCTTATTATCTGAGGACTTATAATAGGTTTTTATGCATGGTAGTTTTAACTTTCCTCATTACTTTAATTTTTCCAAAATTTTCCTGACTATTCTTGGTAATTTTTCCACATGAAATTTAGAACCAGCTAGTTTAGTTCCCCAAAAATACCCTTTTGGTATTTTTACTGGGCTCACATTAAATTTATAGGTGAACTATCTTTGACAGCTTTATGATGTTAGGCATCTAAGAACATGATGTTTCTTTGCATTGTGACCGTCTTTTGTGTCCTTCCATCCCAGTAACATTTTAAACTATAGATCCTGCATGTTTCTTAACTTTATTCTTAGGAATTTTATTTTTTGTTGCCATTTTAAATGGGATCTTTTCTTTATATTTTCTAACCAACTATTTTTGTAGATGTGAGTGCTGTTTGATTTCCACATGTATAAATGGAATTTATTGAATTCTGTTTGCGTTTGTAGTGTTTTTACTTGATTTTCTTTTTTCCAGATATACCAGGGAACCTCTAAACTATAGCCTATGGGTCAAATCCAGCCACGGCATATTTTTATACAGACAAGAACCAAGACTGGTTTTTACATTTTAAAAAGATGGTTAAAAAAAAGCAGAGGAAAAGAAAGGTATGTGACAGCGACCACAGGCAGCCCAGCAAGTGTACAATCTTTACTATCGGGCCATTTGAAGTAAATGTCTGCCAACTCTTGACATATGCGATAATGTCATTTACAGGTAATGATAATTGATCTCTGTCTTTCTAATTTTATGCCTGATTGTTGTTTCTTCTTTCATTACACTGTCTGGTTCCTGGATCGTAAACATCCTTGTCCTGTTCTGAGATTAATAGGATTCCTTTTCATATTTTTGTAATTAGGTGGATACTTGGCTTTTAGGTGTGATAGGTGTATGCTCTCATAAAAAAAATACTCGTTTATTCTTACTTTCTTAAGCATTTTACAAAAGAAGAGATGTTTAATTTTATTTTCAGCATCAATGTAGAATTTTATCTTTTAATCTATTAAAATGAAGAATTATATTAAAGATTTTAAAAAGTGGCCAAGCGTGGTAGCTCACGCCTATGATCCCAGCACTTTGGGAGGCCAAAGTGGGCGGATCACGAGGTCAAGAGAGCTACCATTCTGGCCAACATGGTGAAACCCCGTGTCTACTAAAAATGCAAAAATTAGCTGGGCGTGGTGGCACATGTCTGTAATCCCTGCTACTCAGGAGACTGAGGCAGGAGAATTGCTTGAACCTGGGAGGCGGAGGTTGCAGTGAGCCAAGATCACTCCACTGCACTCCAGCCTTGCACCTGGTGATGGAGCAAGACTCCATCTCAAAAAAAAAAAAAAAAGAAAGAAAGAAAGAAAGAAAGGAAGATTTAAAAAAGTATCAACACTTTCTTTAGGTATTCACAAGTGAAAATGGTTTGCTTATTTTTATTTAAAGATTGTCAGGTTTACTTGACCCATAAATATAACTGGAAGACTTTTCTTTCTAAAAGTCAAAGATACAGGTGCCAACAATTTAAAGAAGAAATAAATTACAAGATTTATTGTAAGAAAGAGAACTCTTCTTTTCCATTTCTCACCTCATCTCCTAGTCCTTAGAAACAACAACTTTTGATTCTTTTGGTGAAGCTATTTCTTTTGGTATTTACCTTCACATATTTAAATAATAGTTCATACTTCCATCTTGAATTTCTGCTTGGGAATTACTTTTTAAATTCCTATAATGGAAGGTGAGAAATCAGCTTTCTTTTTGCACCAACTCTACCATGACACAGAAATACATTTTTGGCTTCACTACCCTTCCAATACAATTACAGTTTTTCTTAGATCAATATTCAAAATTAACATCATTATATATTATGTTTTCATAGTTTAACCATATAACACATTATGACCTAGTTTATTTTTATACATTTTTGTTTTGTTTTTCCAATGGTTATTAATTGCCTTTCAGTTTGTTTCTTTGTTTAGTTTTCTATTTACCTATAGCGAATTTACCCCTCTGGTTCTCAGTCTGTTCAAATATATCAAGTATTTCATCAGTTTCATCTTCTTGAAGACACTGCCCTCTTGAAGCCTTCTAACTGGCTCCACAATTTATTGGTTACTTTCTAGGCTTGGTGCACAAGTATAATCCCAGAATATGCCTGCTGAAGCACCCTGGGAATTTCCTTTGACTTTCTCTTTTGTTGAATTTCCTATTTCCTTGATCCCATGAGTATTGTTAGAATACAATTTGACTTCTATAATTGATAACTAAAATAGTCAAATAAACAAGATAGAAGTTCTCTCTTATGTAGTAGTCTGGGCATAAGCAATTGAGGACTGGTGTATGGTGTACTTTACCGTCTCATCTCAAGGCTGTTGGTCTGACATGTATGGTTCAAGATGTCTCGCTCACTTGTTTTTACTTTAGCTTATTAGAGAGAGAGAAAGAGAGGACATGGAGGGCATATCCTTTTAAACTCAATACCTGGAATGTAGCTCACTTCATTTCCATGATCATATCTCATTGACAAAGAACCTAGTCATATGCTGTAACTACCTGCAAGGAAGCCTGGGAAGTATTATCTCTTATTAGCACAGCCAGATGCTGTTTAGACATAGTTGAGTCTATTATTACAATAAAAGAAGGAAAGATATTGAGAGAAAAGTAACAGTATTTGCCATGGTATGCTTTCCTTAGTTTACTTTCCCTTTTTAGAGCACCTCCTAGTATCTCCTGAGAAAGAATACAGGGGAGGGAAAGGTTTTGAGATCTTTCATGTGAGAAATATCTTAATTACTTTCTTCACTTAATTGATAATCTGGATAGATATAGAATTACTGGTTGAAAATTATTGTTCTTCAAAATTATGAAGGCATTTTTCAATGTTTCCCCAAATTTCAGTGTTGCTCTTGAGAAATCTGATGTTTGGTTTTTTATTGAGCCTTAGTTTATAATAATCTGTCTTTTAATCTCTAGAAACGAAGGATATTCTCTAATTCCTCAGGAGCTCTGAATTACAATAACTTGGTGTAAATTTATTTTTGCCTATGTGCTAGTCACTCAACAGGACTTTTCAATATGGAAACCCACGCATTTCAATTCTAGAAAAGTTTTTCTAGAATTATTTCTTTGATAATTTCTGCATCTACATTTCTTTTCTGTTTTCCAGTCTGGAACTCTTATAATTTGGGTGTAGGATCACTTTGATGTATCCTCTAATTGGGTTATTTTTCTTCCTTATTTTCTATTTCTTTGCTTTATTGCTGAACTTTACACTTTTTCAACATTATCTTCAAATTTATCTGCTAACTTTTCATTTTTGCTATTATGTTTCACTCTCTTTTACAGTGGCATTGGCTACTTCCTCCAGAATAAAGTTAAATAACAGTGAAAATAGTGGAATACTGATTCTGCTCTTACCCTTTTGGGGAATGTTTCCAGAAATTTTCTGCTACACATCCTGCTAGTCCATTGATATGATAGTTTTAACTGTCTATCAAGCTATCACTGTCATTTCCTTCCATTTCTTCTCAAAGTCACTTTGGCAGTCATCCCTAAACAACATATGAAAAAAATAGCCTTCCTCCAATCACCCCTAGCACATTTTATGTTTTTACCTGTTTTATTTTCTCTATAGTACTTATAACTCCAGGCACACACTGTTTATTTTCTATCTCCTTCCTTTGAAAGGCAAGGACAATGAGGGTAAGACTTTTTTGTTTGTTTCTTTAGTGCTATATTGCAACACACATAGTAGGTACTCAGCAAATATTTCTTGAGTAAGTAGTTATATACATAATTACTTATCATGTTAAATGTATTTCCAGTTTTTTCTGTTTTATTGACAGATGAATTTCTTCAAATGCCTGTTTAGCATCTATGGGAAAGGTCATATTTTTTCTTTGATCTATTAATCTGGTAAACTGCATTAATAGATATCCTAATTTTGAACCATCCTTACATTTCCTAAATTGACTCTAGTAGTAGTGTAATAGATTTAGTTATGGTATAGTGTTTATTTAATGTGCTTCTGGTTTCTATTCGTTAATGTTTTATTTAGAATTTTTGCTTTGGTGCTCAGGATTTTCTCATCTATGTTCATGAGGGATATGGGTCTGTAGTTTTCTTGAAATTCATTTGTCTCATTTTGGTATCAAAATAATGCTAGGCTCACAAAATGAGTTGGGAAATATTTCCTTCTATTTTCTGGAGAAATTGTGTAGAATTGGTATTCTCTAAACATTTGATATAATTCATCAGAAAAAATCATTTGGACTTGAAGTTTTATTTCTGGGAAGGTTTTAAAGTACAAATTCAATTTCTTTAATAAATAGAGGGCTATTCAAGGTATCTATTTCTTTTGGGTGAATTTTGGTAGTTTGTGGTTTTCAAGAAATTTGTCATTTCTTCTAAGCTGTAGAAGCTATGGGCATAGGTTTGTTTGAAGCATTGCTTTATTATTCTTTTAGTATCTTCAGAGTTGTGGTGGTATCATTCCTTTTTCCTTCCCAATACTGGTAATTTATGTCTTCTCTCATATTTCTTTTTCAGTATGATCAGAGGTTTATCAATTTTATTGATCTCTTCAAAGTATCCATTTTTTGTTTATTGGCTTTCTTTGTTTGTTTGCAATTACACTGATTTTGGTTGAGTTTATTATTTTCTTCTTTTTAACACATGCATTTAAATGCTCTGCATTTCTCTATGAGCACTGCTTTAACTACATCCTATAAATTTGAATATGTTGTATTTTTCCAAAATTTAGTCCAAAATATTTTCTAGTTTTTCTTGATATCTCCTTTTAATCCATATATTATTTAGAAATATATTAATTTCCAAATATTTGGAATTTTTCAGATATCTTTCTGTTATCAATTTCTATTTTAATTCTGTTATGAACAGCGAATATCCAAGGTGGGTAGCTCACCTGAGCTCAGGAGTATACAGGATTTACATTTTTTTTTAAAGCCTTAGAGTTTTTCTTTATGGTCCAGAATACGATCTGTCTTCATGAATGTTCCATGTGCACTTGAAAATAATGTTTATTTTAGATCTAGTAGAGTGTTCTATAAATATCAATTAGGGTAAGTTGGTTCACAGGTTGCTCAGTTCTTATATTGTCTTGCTGATTTCCTATTTATTTGTTCTATTGATTACTGAAGAAGTAGTTTTGAAATTTCTAAATACAGCCAGGCACAGTAGCTCACACCTGTAATCCCAGCACTTTGGGAGGCCGAGGCGGGTGGATCACCTGAGGTCAGGAGTTCAAGACCAGCCTGACCAATATGGTGAAACCCTGTCTCTACTAAAAATACAAAAATTAGCTGGGTGTGGTGGTGTGCACCTGTAGTCCCAGCTGCTTGGGAGGCTGAGGCAGGACATTTGCTTGAACCCGGGAGGTAGAGGTTGTGGTGAGCTGTTGTGGTGAGAGGTTGTGGTGAGAGAGATCACGCCACTGCACTCCAGCCTGGCCGACACAGTGAGACTCCATCTGAAAAAACAAAAAGCAACAACAACAAAAGAAAGAAATTGCTAAATACAATGTGGACTTTACTCATTTTTCTTTCTTCCCCTCTTCACCCCCTCCTTCTTCATCTAAATTGCACTCTAAATATTAATATGTAATTCTATTGTCTTCTGACCTGTACTATTCCTGACAATAAATGATCCCTCTCCTTCCCCCCAAACCCCACTCTCTAGCTCTTTTGAATATTTTCTCCTCTTCACTGAGTTTTAGCAATTTAATTATAATGTGCCCTGTGTGTTTTTATTTGTTATAGTTGTGTGTGTGGATATTTGTTTTTCAGCTTCTTATCCCCTTTCTGAAACTCCAGTGTTAGGCTTTTTGATATGATGATGGTGGTGGTCACTGAGGATCTGCTCTTTTTCTGGCAGTGTTTTAAAATCTTTATCATGAGGTCAGGAGATCAAGACCATCCTGTCCAACACAGTGAAACCCTGTCTCTACTAAAAATACAAAAATTAGCCGGGTGTGGTGGTGCATGCCTGTAATCCCAGCTACTTGGGAGGCTGAGACAGGATAATTGCTTGAACCCGGGAGGCAGAGGTTGCAGTGAGCTGAGATCAGGTCACTGCACTCCAGCCTGGGCAACAGAGCAAGACTCCATCTCAAATAATAATAATACTAAATAAAATAAAATAAAATAAAATAAAATAAAATAAAATCTTTATACTGATCTTCACTGAGGGTTGTTTTTCTTTTTTGTTTTTTGGTGGGTTTTTTGTTTTGTTTTTGCTGTGCTTAATCTGCATTCAAGTCTCTCCAGTGAATTTTGACTTTCAGATATTGTATTTCTAAGCTCTAAGCTATACGAGTTACTTAGTTTTTATGTCTTCCATTTCTTTCCTCTTTGTCTTTATCTTTTCCTTTAATTTGATATTTAAAATAGATGCTTTGAAGGTCTCAGTGGCTAATCTCATCCTATGTGCTGTTTCTGGGTCTCCTTCTACTGAATAATTTTTTTCCTGGTTATGAGTCATATTTTCTGGCTTCTTAACATGTCTAGTGATACTGGATTGAATGGTCAGGTTGTGGTGACAAAGTTGTTGAGTGTCTGGATTGTGTGGTCCTCCTTTAAGAGTGTTTCAGTTAGTTTTGTCAGACAGTTTAGTTATTTATGGATCAGCTTGATCCTTTTTGGGCTTGTTTTTAAGCTTTGTTAATGTGAATCTGAAGCAGCCTTTTCACTAGAACTAATTTAACCCTACTACTAAAACATGACCCTGCTGGGGATTTTACTGGAGGTCTCAGGTATTAAATGAGCTTTCTTTCTTTCTTTCTTTCTTTTTTGAGACTGAGTCTGGCTGCGTGGCCCATACTAGAGTACAGTGGGGCAATCTTGGCTCACTGCAGTCTCCACCTCCTGGGTTCAAGTGATTCTCCTTCCTCAGCCTCCTGAGTAGCTGGGATTCCAGGTGTGCACCACCACCCCCGGCTAATTTTCGTATTTTTATTAGAGATGGGGTTTCACCATGTTGGCCAGGCTGGTCCCAAACTCTTGACCCTCAGGTGATCCATCCCCCTTGACCTTTCAAATTGCTGAGATTGTAGGCATGAGCCACCTTGCATAGCCTTAAATGAGGTGTTTATTTATTTATTTATTTTTATTTTTTATTTTTTTGAGGTGGAGTCTCACTCTGTCACCCAGGCTAGAGTGCAGTGAGGCAATCTTGGCTCACTGTAAGCTCCACCTCCTGGGTTCAAGCAATTCTCCTGTCTTAGCCTCCTGAGTAGCCAGGACTTGGGACTACAGGCACACGCCATCATGCCCAGATAACTTTTGTATTTTTAGTAGAGATGGGATTTCACCATATTGGTCAGGCTGGTCTGGAACTCCTGACCTCAGGTGATCCCAAAGTGCTGGGATTACAGGCATGAGCCATCTCACCCAGACCTAAATGAAATTTTTTTACCCTTACCCTGGGAGAGGTTTAATGTCTCCCAGCTCTGAATGAGCTCTGAGACTTACCGGCTCCCAGCTTCCAGTAGTCATTCTGTCCTGGTGGTTTTCTTTATCTGGTCTCATGAAGTTTTATTTTATGCATGTACAGCTTAGTAATCAACCAAAGACTCAAAGGAATCGCTATGTAGACATCTGGAGTTCCTTCTCTACAGAGCTTCCTCTTCTCAATATTCTGCCCACAAGCTCCGGCCACCTCAACCTCCCCAAACTCTGTTCCTCTTCTTTGTGCTGTGGTTCAGATAGAAACCAGGGAAATTGTAGGGTTTACCTCATTATTTTCTTTCTTTCATGGATCACAATCTTGCAGTACCTGTTGTATAATATGTGAAAACTGTTGTTTCATATATTCAATCTAGTTTTCTGGTTGCTTATAGAGATGGGTCAAGTTTGCCTCCATCGTGGCCAGAAGGTGGAAATCTCCGGAGATTCTATTGGAAACATACTAAAAATGCATATCAAATCTTCCATCCCAAAGATATTTTTTGTCTGTTCACACATTTGGTGTTTCTTTAATATTATTTATTTAAGAGCTAATGCATAAAGCCAAGCATGGTGACTCATGCCTATAATCCCAGCACTATGGGAGGCTGAGGCAGGAAGATCACATGAGCTCAGGAGTTTGAGATCAGCCTGGCCAACATGGCAAAACCCCATCTCCACTAAAAACAAAAAATTTAGTCGGGTGTGGTGGCATGCACCTGTCATCCCAGCTATCCCGGAGGCTGAGGCATAAGAATCACTTGAACCTGGGAGGCAGAGGTTGCAGTGAGCTGAGATCCTACCACTAAATCTCAAAAAAAAAAAAAAAAGAAAGAAAGAGCTAGAGCTAATGCATACAAATATCAGAAAGCAATATACATTAAAATGTATATTGTGAAATGTTCCCCTCCCATTAATTCTCACAAATTCCCTTCTACTCCAAATAGGAAACCACTGTTATTAGTCTTTCTTTATATCCTTCCAGATACAGTTTTAATGTGAAAACAGGAAGACAGAACACACTCTTCTGCACTGCAATTTCTTTGTGAAATAATGTATCTTGGCATTCTCTTTATAGAAGTATAACAACATTTTCCTCATGGTTTGTTTTTCATAGCTGATTGTAATTCATGTTAATAATACTTCATAACTTAGTTTAGCAGTCTCTTATTGATAAACATTTATTAAAATTAAGAATCTCACAAGACTGCAGGATAATAAATCAATACACAAAACAGTTACAGATTATTATAAATATTTGAAAAGTTTTTGAAATACTATCTAATCCTCTATCTATCTATCTAACATCTATCAATCCCCTAAGCATTCTTGAGCTTTTGGCTGTCTTCTTGAGACCTGTCTTTCAAAGATAGCTGCTATCTATTCTCTTCTGCTGTTTGAGGTACTTTGATGGAAACTTTTGAAAGCAGTGAATAATGGAAGTTTATTGTTGAGTCAGAAGGAAATAGGGCTGAATTCCAGCTCTTTCACTTTCTCAACCTCTCTGAACCTGTTTATATTTTCTGATTTTTCTTGTGCCATTTCAGTAACTTGGGTTTCTCAAAAAGAAAAAACAAAAATAACCCTGTCCACTCATCTAAGTTGTCAAATGTATTGATACAAAGTTATCAGCATAATATCTTTCCGTTTGTTTTTAATATCTGTAGAATTTACACATTTCTAATATTAATAATTTATATTTTCTTTCTTTTCTTCTTGATTAGTCTTGCTATGGTTTTACCAGTTTTATTCATCTGTTCTATGTCTATTATATATATGTTTTCTGATTCACTGATTTTCTTTCTTATCTATATTATTTTCTTCCTCCCATTGCCTTTTGTTTGGACCTCTTTCTCTAGCTCTCTGAAGTAGATGCATTTAAGGTTATGTTTCTCTGTAGTTGCTGTTTTAGCTGCATCCCATAAATTTTTGTTTTATTTACGTTACCATTCTAAGAGTCAATCAATATTTCAAGTGAAGTTCCCACTTACATTCACTGCAAATATGAATAGATTTTAGAAATTTTTCTCTATCGTCTTCTCTTATGTTTTCTATTTTTTCTGCCTGTTCTGTGCTTACATTTCTTTACCTTCCATGGCATTTATTACATTGATATTTCCTTCATCCCATTTCCCCCTCAATTAGTTTGGAAGTTTTATACCATATTTATATTCTAGATGCATACTCTAGCAAATTTTAGTATTTACACTTATGAAAATCTGGGGTAAGTTTGTATTGTATTCTTTTCCTTATAAGAGCTTTGGAATACTCTGTATGCTACACAACCTGTATATTAATTCCATTTTAGTGGAAGAATTGTAAAAGCAATAAATATAAATAGAACATGCTGAAATCAGTAACATGAAGGATGAGCTTCTAAAAATTAATTAAAATAAAACAGAAAAGAAGAAAAAATTGAAGAATATGAGAAAAGGGGCAGATAATGAAATATAAGAACAATCCAACAAATGCAGCTAGTTTCTTTAAGGAAATGAATGTTGGAGAGAAATAAGTGCCCAGGCACGGTGGCTCATGCCTGTATCCCTGGCACTTTGAGAGACTGAGGTGGGAGGATCACTTGAACCCAGGAGTTCAAGACCAGCCTGGGCAACATAGGGAGACACCCCCCTCTCAAGAAAGAAGAAAAAGAAAGAAAGGAAAGAAGGAATGAAGGAGGGGAGGAAGTACTTAATGGATATGAATAAAACTTTTTTTTTTCTTTTTTGATTTTTGAGACAGGGTTTGGCTCTGTCACCCAGGCTGGAGTGCAGTGGTGCCATCATAGCTCACTGCAACTTCTGCCTCCCAGGCTCAACCATTCCCTCAACTCAGCCTCCTGAGTAGCTGGGACTACAAGGATGTGCCACCACAACTGGCTAAGTTTTGTATTTTTTTTTTTGTAGAGACGGGATTTTATCATGTTACCCAGGGTGGCCTCGAGCTCCTGAGCTCAAGCGATCTGCCTGCCTTGACCTCCCAAAGTGCTAGGATTACAGGTATGAGCCACCATTCCTGTTTGACATTTCTTAAATGACAAAAATATCCTGACAAATTGTGTTTCAGGAAAACACTTGATAATAAACTATCTAAATTGATATGTATCTCAGCAAATTTACTGGAATTCTAGGATTCAGGATTTTTTTTAATCAGAAAAATGATAAAAATAATAAATAATGTTATGGGCATCCAAACAAAAATTCAAGTTACCTATGAGGAGAATACCATCAGGCTGGCTGAGACGCCAACTACAACAGAAATCTTTACCCATGAGGAGAATACTATCAGGCTGGCTGAGAAGTCAACTACAACAGAAATCTTACATTACAGGAAAGTGAAGCAAGGTCTACAAAATCTCAAGGAAAATGTGTCACACAAGAACAGTATATACAAAGAGCTGTCATCTCATATAAAGGCACTAACAGATATTTTTAAGCATATACAATTTTGTAAATATACTACTTAACAAATCTTGAATATCTATTAGGTTAAGCATATTAAATAGGCATTTTTCTGAGCAACAGTGGTCAAATATCAGCAATTTTATACAGTTTAACATAGCATTTGCTCATGAAAAGATAAATGAAAAAGCTATGTTGAAAGAATTTGAATTTAGAACGACAATTTTAAAAGCGTATGAGTTGTGGTTTGAGAAGAGAATGTAAGTGCTATCAACTTGACAGGGTAGAAATGATAATAAAAGTAATAAAAAATGTTGAGATGGAGGAAGGAGAAGAGGTGAGAAGAAATTTAATTGTACCTATTTCTTCATCATTAATGGAGGGGCAGGGAGGTCTATAGTCAACAGAATTTCTTTAACGACAGCATGAATTGGTCAGCCCCGTCTTAGTCCATTTTGTGTTGCTATAAAGGCATACCTAAGGTTGAGTAATTTATGAAGAAAAGAAGTTCATTTGACTCACAGTTCTGCAGACCCGAAGAAGTACGGTGCCAGTATCTGCTTCTGGTGAGGGTCTCAGATTACTTTACTCTCGGTGAAAAGGGAAAGACAGCAGCCATCAAATGGCAAGAGAGGAAGAAAGAGAGAGGAGAGGAGGGTTCCAGGCTGTTTTTAACAGTCAGATGTTGTGGGGACTGATAGAGAGGGAAGTCACTCGTTACCATAAGGATGTCACCAAGACTTTCATCAGGGATCTGCTCCCATGACCCAAATATCTCCCACCAGGCCCCAACACCAAAATTGGGGATCGCATTTTAATGTGAGATTTGGAGGGGACCAATATACAGACTATTTCAGCCACCATTATTTGTACTCCTTCTCTTCTTCTTTTTAAAAAAAAAAAAAAAAAAAAACGGGAAAGCGCGAACGCAGTCCCCCACTACCACAAACTATGCAGTCGAGTTGCCTACATTTGGGAAATCGCAGGGGTCAGCACATCCGGAGTGCAATGGATAAGTCTCACCCTGAGAAAACCACCTTCGTGATCATGGTATCTCCCCTGCCAGGTAAGTATCCTTCTCTTCTTTAATAGAAGTTGGAGAGCTAAACTTGTAGCTATCTCAGCGTCCTTTGCAACTAGGGAGAGCAGGACAGCAGCATTCTTACCCAATGAGATACATGTGCAGATCTGCTTGGAGAGGATCTCTTCTTTGAATAAAAAGACAAAGCTACTAAAGGAGAAGAAAATGGCTCCGTTATTTCTGCCTAGAACGTAGATATGACTCCCACCCCCGCTCCACCCCTGGAGCTGCAGCATTCATCTACTAACACTGAAGTTCGTAGAACTAAAAGACAGAAGGAGCCTGGGATGCTGATGAAATTGCAAAGCCGCTGACACAGCCCTGGACTGCCTATCTCATAAGCTTTCATGTAAGCTTTCTTATTTAATAAGTTATTGATTATTAAAGCCAAACTCTTTCTTAACTGATCCAAAGTTTGATACCCATAGGTGAGGCACTGTAAGTAACACAGTCTAGTGCATAGAACTGGCTGAACGGAGAGCACAAATTAACCCTTCGTGGCCCATGTCTGGAGGCAGACAAACCTGTGATTGTGTCCCGGCCCTGCCACTAACTGGCTTTGTACCCTGGTCAGATTACTTAATCCAAGACTCCCTTTCCTCATCTTACATCTGGATAATGAAAACATTATTTTTACATTATTTTGTACATTAAAAGAGAAATGCATGTGTATAACACAGTGGGTGGCACAAAATAGTGCCAACAAGTGGTAACTTTTTAAAAGCCACAGGTAAGCTGGGGCCACTCTACCTTTCTAAGACATGATTACACTTGGCTTGAACCCCTATTCCACAACCCTGTGAAAATCCAGATCTTACCTGTGATAGGTAGACTTCCAAGTTGGCCCTAATGACCCCAGCCTCTTGGTATTCCTGCCCTTGCATATAACTCCTTCCCCTGAATGTGAGCTGAACGTAGAGACTTAATTTTAATCAATAGCATATGGCAAAGTTGAAGGGACATCACTTCAATGATTAGGTTACAAGAAATTGTGACTTCTGTCTTGCTAGTGGTCTCTGTTGGATGGGTCCACATGGCAAGGAGCCAAGGGTAGCCTCTGGCCAGCAACCAGAGAGAAGATAAAGATCTCCAACACATCTGGAAGAGAACTGTTCTCCTGTACAGCTTTCTGATGAGACACCAGCCTTGGCAACATCTTGATTGTCACCTTGTAAAAGAACCTTGAGACAGAGGACTCAGCTCAGCCATGCTCAGACTCCTGACTCACAGAAACAGTGAGATTATAAAAATGGACTCTTTTAAGCCACTAAGTTTTGAGGTAATTTGTCACACAGTGGATCATAAACTTCCATAGAAACTTGATATTGAACATATCCAGACAGACCCAACTATTTTGCGAGTGATGTATTTTTCATGAGGATTTAGGGCAAGCAGAGACTTCATTCCCTCTCCTCTCTCCTTCCTTTCCCTTGAGCAATGGACAATAGCATACTATTTCCCTTGATCTGTGACAAACAGTTCTACCCATATTTAGGACCAAGCACCTGTCAAAAATACAGTTTCCCTAAAGGAAAACTAGTCATTGTAGTAAGAAAGACACCTGTACTCATCTGTGTATTGCAGCACCATTCACAATAGCAAAGTCATGGAATCAACCTAAGTGTACAGCAACAGATACAGAAGATACAGAAAATGTGGATACAAAAAATGTGATATATGTGTGTGTGTGTGTGTGTGTGTGTGTGTGTATAACACATTTAGTATTCCATGGTGTGTATATATATCATATTAATATTTTTATTATATTGGTACAAATATAGTGCTTAGCATTAATTAGGATTACTATACTAATCAATAGTATATTACTAATAGTAATTAGTACCAATATTAATATTAATTAGTATAGTAATACTAATTGGTATATAATATATAGTATATATAATAGTATATAGAATTTTATATATACTATATTATATACCAAATATTAATATTAAAGTATTAATATTAACATTATATTTATATAGTATTAATATAGTAATCTGTTAATTAATTAATAATGGATATGTATTAATATATACTGTATTTATATATTACTATAAATGCTATAATATATTATACTAATGTAGTATTAATACCATATAAATATATAGTATATATTAATATATCAATTATTAATTATTAACATTAATATATCAGTACTATATAAATATATAAAATTGATGTTAAAATATTAGCATTAGTACTAAATATTAATGCTACATAAATATATAGTATTAGTGTTAATGCTATATATAGTATAAATACTACACACACACACACACACACACGCATACACACACACACACCTTGGAATACTATTTAACCACAAAAAAGAATGAAATCATACCTTTTGCAGCAATATGGCTGAAACTGGAGGATACTCTCCTAAGTGAAATGATTCAGAAACAGAAAGTCAAATATCTCATGTTCTCCCTCACAAATGAGCCCTAATACTGGGTACACGTGGACATACAGAGCAGCATAACAGACACTGGAGGCTGCAAAAGGTGGGAGGGTGAGAGAGGGGTGAGTGAGAAAAAAAATTACCCATTGGGTACAACGTACGCTATTTGAGTAGTGGCTACACTGAAAGCCCAGACTTTGCCACTATGCAATATATCTGTGTCACAAAACTGCACGTGTGCTACCTAAATCTATTTTTTAAAGCCCTCCTAAGAGAAATTCTGGAGAATCCAAATTTTTCTATCTTGTTACATAGCATTAGTTTTGCCTTTCATGGACCAAAGCTACATTGAAAGGAACAGTAGGCAAAAAGGGGAATAGAAGCAGAAGTCGGAGATGAACATGGCGTGGATTCTGAGAAGAGCAAGAAGAACCTCCTGTGTGCACAGAGAAAAGATGAAGAAAAGAGCATGCATTTTCACTTTAGGAAGAGACAGAGGAGCTGAGATCTCTTTCCTGCAAGGCAGTGGCTGCATGTTAAGTTATTCATTTGTCTGGAATCTTTAGATATCACCCCTTCTGGAGGCCAGAGAATGATGTCAATCTGGAGGCCAACAGATTCTCACCAGCCGTCTGACGAGCACAGTATCATTCTCAATTCAAATGGGAAAGATCAGACAGAATATCTTCTCTGGGCTCACTCAGCAGATAGCATGACCTGGTCTGAGTTTGCTGCCTGACTCTTGTGATATCCCCTAGACCTTGCCACCTGTCCGGGTTTAAAAGGTAGAGGCCAGAGGAAGATGTGTCCTTGTTTTCTGTCTAACATTGGTGAGAGAGGATGACTATCAGAATGTAGCCAAATCCTGGAAATAAAAGCTTTGGGCATGAACAATAAAGAACTACTGATACTCAGTATTATGGGAGTGGTAACGTCCTGCAGATTGAATACATTCAGAGAAAACTGTTGGAGACTGGAATTGGGAGGCAGCGATGAGGGCCAAGTACTCAGGATAAGGCATTTGCACTGAACATGGTGTGGAGGCCGTGGGTAGTAGTGTGCTCAGGCACGTGGACATCCACATGTACACCTCTCCTTTCTCTTTTTGCCTTTTTGAGTCAGGGTCTCACTCTGTTGCCCAGGCTAGAGTGCAGTGGCACTAACTCGACTCACTGCAACCTCCACCTCCCTGGCTCAAGGGATTTTCCCACCTCAGTCTCCCGAGTAGCTGGGACTAAGGGCGTGCACCAGAACGCCCCTGGCTAACTTTTGCAATTTTTGCAGAGATGGGGTTTCGCCATGTTGCCCAGGCTGGTCTTCAACTCCTGGGTTCAAGTGATCCGCTCTCCTTGGCCTCCCAATATACTGGGATTACAGGCGTGAGCCACCATGCCCAGCCCACACCTCTCCTTTTATTTGGCATTGTCCTCCTGGCCCCTTCTTCTCATGTGTGTTTATCTTCAATCTAGGTTAGGAAGTGGTAGGGCTGGGATTCTACTCAGGCTTCCTGACTCCAGTTCAAGGTTTTTTCTGCAAGGTGTAGGAAGTGCTACATACCCTGTGGTCCATCGCTTAGAAATCCAATTGCCCTTTGAAGGAGAGAGGAGGGATTACTAGAACACCCAGAAAGTTCCAAACTTACCGATTGTAGGAACTAGGGCAAGTCATTCACTTTCTCTCCAGGTGTTCACAAAGATTATTCACTTCCCCTCAACTCTCAGGATGCTTCCACTTCCACTATTACTCTCCGCTGATGATGTCAACCCTGACTTCAGAGGGAAAAAACAGAAGCCCTCAAATGGAACTCACAGCCTACCTGCATTCCTCCTCCCTCTTCCATCCAAACGTCTCTCCAGACTAAGGTGGTCTCTCCCCACATGCCTGAGATTCTATCCTCTCCTGCCTTCTTCACCTTAGGGCTGCTGATGCTTTTTCTCCTCTCTTATTTCTTCAACTTCCTTCTCCCTCTCTAAAGACTTCTCATAAAGAATAAAACATGTTCAAAATCTTCCCTTCAACCAGTAACCCTTTCTGGTCTTTTCTTTCTCTCCCCTCCACAGCCAGAATCTTCGAAGAGCTGTCCAAATGTGTATCTTTCTTCTCGAGTCTCATTTTCTCCTGAAGCCCCTGCAAGCTACATTTCATCCTAACCGCTTCAGTGAGATCACCGCGGATCTCCATGTCACCAACTTAATGAGCACCTTTCAGTCCTTATCTTACTTGGTATCTCTGCAACATTTGACGCAGCAGTCCACTTGCTCCTAGAAACAAAAGCTTTCCTGGGGTTCCATGAGACCATACTCTACCGGTTTTCTTCCTTCTTTTCTGACTTTTCTCTGATCTGCTTGCAACTTCTTCACTTCTATTCACTCCTAAGGTAAGCTCTGTCCTGGGCTTTTCGCTATTCTCATCTTGCACTCTCTCCCTTGGGTATTGCAACCTACTTCACGGATTTGTTATGACCTGCAGATGACTCCAAAATCCTTTTTTTTTTGAGACACCATCTCACTCTTGCCCGGGCTGGAGTGCAGTGACGTGATCTTGACTCACTGCAACCTCTGCCTCCCGGGTTCAAGTGATTCTCCAGCCTCAACTTCCCGAGTGGCTGGGATTATAGGCACACACCACCATGCCTGGCTAATTTTTGTATTTTTAGTAGAGACGAGGTTTCACCATGTTGACCAGGCTGGTCTTGAACTCCTGACCTCAAGCGATCCACCCACCCCAGCCTCCCAAAGTGCTGGGATCGCAGGCATGAGTCACTGCGCCCAACGAAAATCTATTTTTAAAAACACATTTCTTTTATTGAAATCGAATTGCCCACTAGAAGTTTCCATCTGGATGTGTCCCCAGACCCTTAACTTCAACATGATCAAATGGAACTCAACTTTTCCCAAACCTGCTTTTTCTTTTTTTTTCGATCTTGTTAAATGATGCTAAACACACCCCATTGTCTAAGCCAGAAACCTGGACGTAATTCTTGACTGTTATTTTATTCCTCACATTCTTGCATTTAACCAAACACCAAGTCCTGTGATTCTATATCTAGAGTCTCTCTTGAGTGCATCCGAGGAGTGCACCCCTCCCCCACTGCTACCACCTGAGACCAGGTCCCTACGTATCTCACCCGTGTTATCACGATCATTTTTTAAAACTGGTCTTCCTAACTACACTGCCGATCCCTTCCCATGGATTCTCCAAACTGCAACCAGAATAGTCCTCCTGAATATAAACCTGATCACTTTTTTAAAAATCCTCCAATGTCTTTTCATTGCCAGTTAATTTCCTTAACAAACCTTGGCACTTTTCTCATTCTCTGGCCTCTATTACCTTTGCTCACTGCTAGCCACTTCCTACCTCGTGTTTTATATCCATTCTAACCCGGTACTCTCAAATGGGCTACCCACTGGCCCATTAAAACCCACAGGTGTGTTTTATTTGGCACATGCAGTATATTTTTTAAGTTGAGCCAACATTTAAAATCAGGGAATTTCTCATAAAAATCCAGGTTTTCAGTTTCTTTTGAAAAATTGGAACAGGCGTTAACACCCCTCCTCCCACCCTCCTTGCATGGCCACAGTCTGTTGGAGCTGAGTATGTTAGTCCCCAGCTCCTAGTGCCTCTCTGACGTTAAGGCTGAACATGCAGTGAACATTGCTTTCATGATTATTCTGTTTTCTCTGTCTGCAACATACTCATTCATTTCTCCTTGCCTGGCTAGCTCCTACATTTCCTTGGATCTCACTTTGATCATCACTTCCCCAGGGAGATCTCCCTTGATCCCTAGGGTCTTATATACATGGTCCTGTAATGCAAAAGCAAAGAACCTCTCCCACACTAGGGAGTTGGTATTGGTCAGGAAAAGAAGGGAGTTAGGCTCTGAGGTGATAAAGAGACTGCAAGTAGATCATAAGAGTAGCCATTGATTTTGGGGACCACACCCATGTCCCAGAGCAGAAGTCTGAGGCAGCCAATCCTCACAACATGACATGCTTTCCTAGGTCATGTTGAAAGTGACTTCCAATGCATTGGTTTGTCATGTATTTCTTCTGGGTGCTATCCTTATGCTTCTTATGAAGCAATTAAGAGTTGTTGTGTGTCTAAAAGGTACTATTCATTGTACTAGGACTAAGACAGGTATAAATAAATAATTCATAGTTTTATCTTCAGAAGAGTACATGATTCAGTGAAGAAAACATGCACAAATACAAATAATTGGAATAAAATTATGAAGCCAGTAAAGGTCTGTATACAAGGCATAGCAGGAATATGATTGCAGGGAGATTATTTCTGCTGAGGAACTCAGGGAAAGCTCTTAACGGGGAAATGCATGAACTAAATCTTGTGGAATTGGAAAACCCACCACGAAACAAAGCTGGAAGAAAAGCCATGAGCAGTAGCGGGAGTCCATCCTAATTCCACACTGTTAAACAAACTTACGCTAACAGACTTTCAAAGTACACAAAGCAAAATCTGATAGAACTGAAAGAAGAAATAAGTCAGTTCTACAGTTATTATTGAATATTTCAGTGCTGTTTTCATACTAACTCATGCCCTGGAGAAATTACTCAGCCTTTTGCAGACTTAGTCTGCTCATCTCTAGAGGAGGAATAATGCTATACTATGCTTATGTTTTAGAATTGTGGGAGTGAAATGGCATAGAGGAACTTAGCAGTCTGTTAAGAGCTGTGCAAATGTAAGATTTATCACTTTCCTGCTATCCAGTATCAATACTTTTCTCATCATTGCACAGCAAACAAATAGGTTGATAAACTCTTGAATGTTTACTTTCTGCTGGCCACTAGGTTAAAGGCCAAGCCCAAGAGGTCTCAGAAAACGTTAGCAGCCTGCAGTAGCTCACAGTCTAATACAGATGACAGACACTGATAATTACGTGTCATATACTTGCATATTGTGTGTATATATGTATATGTAATTATATGTTATATATAATAGGTATTACATGTTAATATATGTTTATATATTATAAATAATACTTTGGCCAGGTGCAAAGGCTCACTCTTGTAATCCCACTTTGGGAGGCCAAGGCAGGTGGATCACTTGAGGTCAGGAGTTTGAAACCAGACAAGCCAACACAGTGAAACCTCATCTCTACTAAAAATACAAAAATTAGCCATGCGTGGTGGTGCATGCCTGTAATCCCAGCTACTTGGGAGGCTGAGGCAAGAGAATAGCTTAAACCTGGGAAGCGGAGGATGCAGTGAGTCAAGATCTCATCACTGCACTACAAAAAAAAAATACATTGGATTATTATGAAAGCTTTAACACAGAAGGAAGCAGAGGGCACCAAGTATCACAAACACCTAGCATTTCTTCCTTTGCTGACATATTCAGATGTGAACTTCCTGGGCGCCAGGCCCGTCGTGAGACTTTACAAATGGTGAGTGAGACTGGCCAAGTCTCTTTGCCTGTGGAACTCATGTGCTTGTGAGCTGGGTGCTTGTGAGCTGGGTGTGTGTCTGGAGGGGGTTGTTGCGGGGGGAGGTGATGGTAATACTCCAGATAACAAACAAGTAAATACATAAGTAAACAAGATCAAATAATGACTTTCCTGGAAGGAAATCAACAGGGTAATACAACAGACACTGACCAGGGCAATTTTAGATACTATGGTTGGAGAAGGACTCTTTGACGGCGGCCTGAAGGGTGAGGAATCAGCCAGGTGAGCGGTGATGGTGATGGGGCTGTGTGTGTAGGGAAGAGGGGAAGAGAGCATTTGTGATGGGGAACCACCAGTTTGGCTATATTCATTATTTGCTAATGGTTGGTAGTTGGGTGACTCCAACTTGCACAAAGCGCAGAATAAAGCAATGTGCAAACTTTTTAGAAGAGGGATCCCAGAGGGCAGGGACATTACCCGAGTAATCCAGATAGGAGCCCATCCTCTGGCTGGGGTCTTAGGAGACGCAGGGAAGGAATAGACCACCCAGCTCTCCTGCAAACCCTGCAGGGAGTTTGAGAAGTGACGTGGAGAGAGACAGAGCCACTTTCCCTTGCCCTGTCTGAGCTTCGCCCCCTACTCCATCTTCCCTTGCCCATTCTCCTGAGGGTATGGGGGCATGTGCCATCCTTCCAGGAGGTAATTGCATTTAAACCGAAAATCTTGGAAGACTGGAAATCCTGAAGTCCCGAAAAGTATTCAGCTCATGTGGTAAATTCAGACCCCGCTTGAAGAATCATCGTCACTATGGACACTATGTTCTCTCTGGGGGCCGGAGGAAAGAGAGGGGCGCCACAGCCGTGCTCCCTGTCCCAGAGCAGACTGGGGCCCCTGAGGGTGGTGCCTCTGGTCTGTTGGTCCTACGTTCTCATGGCAACTCTGAAATTCAGGTTTCCGTTGCTACCATGAGAAGGAAATGGGGAAGAAACGCCTTCGCCTGAATTCATGCCTTTTGGTTGTATTGGGGCTGGAGTGAGTTAGGACGGGGTGCGGTGGGATCGGGCGTGAGTGCGCAGGCCTCAGTACAAGCCGTGCCCGTGCGAGTGTACGTGTGCAGCTCTGTGTACGAGATTCCAGTTTGGGGGACGTTTTACATAAAGTGAGCGTCTAGCCACGTTCACTTCCTCCCCCGTCTGCCCCTTTCTCAGAATTGCAGCGCCCCTTCCTTCCAAGCCGAGCACTCCTGGCTGTCCACTGCGTCCCTCCTGGATGGAGAGAGGGGCGCGGGGAGCCGGGCGCGGGGAGCCAGGGTCACCCCTGGGCTCAGATGCCGCGCAGATGAGATCACATCCTCTCCCTCCCGGCTCCTCCGCGGATGAAAGGCGAGAGGAGAGTGCAATGCCTGAGGAACGAGCAGGGCCAGACTTTGCTTGGCCGGGGCCGGAATGACCTCACAGTGATGTGGGAGATCGGGTCCCACCTTCCAGCTCTCCCCGGGGCAGACGGCGAGGCTGGGACCGCGTGCGTGGCCCGCGACTGTCGATCCCCCAGGCTCCGGGGAAGGGGACTCGGGGCGGGGAGGCCAGGACGCAGGGCGCGCGGCTCCGCTGGAGGGAGGCGAGGCCCGGGGGCCGCAGTGGGAACTAGGGGACAGGGACTGAGGGGAAGCGAGGGGATCCCCGGAGCCGAAAGGCAAGAAGAGCGAAGAGAAGAGGAGCAGGGGAAGGCGGGGTGGGGGGTTCCGAGTGAGCAAAGGAGGGGGCTCAAGGTTCCAGGCCCATTCCCTGAAAAAAAAAAAAAAAAAAAAAAAAGCATCTGCCATGGTTGTTAGTTACCCAGGCAGTGAAAATGGCAAATTCACTGGATAGGATAAGAACATTCTCTTGAGACGAGTGAAAAGGTGAGGGAAAGATATAAACTGCGGGGAATGGGAGCGTTGATGTGTCTCACGCCCTGGGGACCAACTTAGGACTGGAAGCAAGGAGGTGAACTTGAGACTTGAACCAAAGAAGGCGCCCTCCTCGAAGATGCACAAACGACAGCCCTAGGGAGCAGCTGTCCTGGGGAGCAGAGCTGCAGGGACCTGAAGGGTGGCCTTTGCATACCCCTAAGATAATTTGAGGCCTAATTTTGAAAATGACCCATCAAGCATCTAAAATGTTTTATCATAACTTTAAATACTTGCAAATGATGTGACTCTTGCCATATTGATATTTTATTGACATTTAAAAATATATCCTGTTATCTCACTCCGAAATGTCTCAAATGGAATCTACTGACTTGATCTCGATCACCATCTCTTAAAAAATTCACGTAAAAGTCCTTGAGAGTTGGAAGTTTTATGTAGTTCTCTTGTCTCCTTCAACTCCACAGGATTGTATCTAATCATATTTTTTTGGATTGAAAATATTTTATTTTCCAGTTTCCTGAGAATAGGAGCTCGAGACCAGGCTGGGCAACGTGGGAAGATCTTGTCTCTACTTAAAAATCCAAAAATTAGCTGGGCATGGTGGTGCATGCCTGTAGTCCTAGCTACTTGGGAGGCTGAGGTGGGAGGATCACCTGTGCCCAGGAGGTGAAGGCTGTAGTGAATTGTGATTGCGTCACTGCACTTCAGCCTGGGTGAAAGAGTGAGGCCTTGTCAGAAAGAAAGAAAGTAAGAAAAGAAAGAAAGAAAGAAAGAAGAAAGAAAGAGAAAGAAAATATTTTATTCATTCTGTTGTTTCTCTGCCACAAAAATGTGCATTTATATTAAAATAATTTTTTTCTTTGACTTTACATAGTATTCATACTCTTATAAATACTTACTCAATAAAAGGATAAAATTTTACTAGAAATGTGTTTTCAATTAGGCCATATGTCCATGGATGAATATTACTTGCATGATTCAAGATCAATTTCATTCTGATTTTTAATCTTTATGGATACCTTGTTCACATTAAAAATAGATGGCAAGAGAAGTTTTACAATGACAATGTCATCCAATTCTTTGACCTACTTCCAAATTATTTGCTAAAAAAAATCACATGGTGATGTCACATCAAAACTATGTTTTTGTCAGTTGATAATAACTGATAACTTGACTCCTTTTTCAATATGTCAAAAACAAAGAAATTAAAGTCATGTGACTTACAAATGATTTGTTACTCAGGTAATAATAGTGTTAATCCCATTTCTGGCACTTCAACTAAGAAGGCTTTACCCAGGCATATTAAATGTGTTTTAATTATACCTGTTACTCTCTCTTTCACTTAAAGGCAACTTGTTTAACCAGATGTTCTCAGAAAGGTTTGGGAAAAATAGAATTATTTGTTAATTTTAATTGTATCTTTGTATTAACACGTTTGCATCAATTGCTTGAAATATATATTTCATAAAAACCTTAGTGGTACAAATTTGTTTCACTCCATTTGTGAAAAATATTTAATGGATAACCAATCAACCAAGTTAGACTTAGCTTCTGTCAGAAAGAGCCTGCCTTCCTTTCTCAATTCAAAGAAATGTGTTAATAAGAAGGAACTCTTTTGACAACCTTGTCAAGGAGGCTTGCTATGCATTTGTCACTGGGGGGATATGGAAGCAGCACCTTCCATATTCCCAGTGGAGCTCTCTGGGCTGTGGTCTCACGGGACTGTCTCTTAGAAGCTACACAATCTTTCACAAGAGTAAGACAGAAGGGGTCATTCCATAAAAATTGTTATCCTTCCACCTCCATTCTGCAGCATCACTAAATTGAAAACTCCCATTGTAGGCCAAATTACCCCATTTCTAAGGCCAAGCTTTGTCCTTAACAGAAATATATATAAACCAGAAAGGGAAGCTCCAATCTCACTAACACTACCCCAGAAGGGATAAGTTTAACAGATGATATGTTGCCCTGACAATTAGCTGAGAGAGAAAGTGGAATGGAGTAAGGAGAGAGAAGAATGATTTTGGAATAAGGAATGTTGTCCAGGAAGGGTGGTTCAGGGTGGGATAACATTACTGGCAGCAAGAACATCCACTGGGGATGTTGATGGACTGCTAGAAGAGGCTTTGCCAAAGGTGACCTTCACCTGCTATTGGCTCAACTGTTTTCTGGGTCTGGCTACTTTGATTATAAGTGTGCATCATGATGACGAGAGGAAAGCCTTCCATGCAGGAAATTATGACCAGACTGTTAGCTGTCCTATGAGGTGACCAACTGTATGACCATGGAACATCTCTCCACTTATTTTCACTGCAAAGTAGGATTAGGGAGCAGGCCAGGCTCCCCAATTGGAAGAGCAGAGTTCTGTAGGGGTTTTAAAAATGAACGTCATGTAACAAAATAAAAACTTTAAAACAAAATAGGTGGCTGGGCATGGTGGCTCATGCCTGTAATTCCAGCACATTGGGAGGCTGAGGTGGGCAGATCACCTGAAGTCAAGAGTTCAAGACAAGCCTGGTCAACATGGTGGAACCCCATCTCTACTGAAAATATGAAAATTAGGTGGGTGTGGTGGCACACACCTGTAGTCCCAGCTACTCAAGAGGCTAAGGCAGGAGAATCACTTGAACCTGGGAGGCAGAGGTCGTAGTGAGCCAAGATCACACCACTGCACTCCAGCCTAGGCAACAGAGCAAGACTCTGTCTCAACAAAACAAAATACAACACAACAACACCTCTTAGAGACAGCAGTATATGTGATTAGAAGATACTTTGATAAGCTACTTGATGGATATTTGTGTAGGTAAAACCCCAAGGGGCATACTCAGGGAATAACTAATAATGTCTTCATTAATTTTTCAGTTCTTGTTGAATGGGGTTATGCAAGTAGGGGCCAGAGCTGAATTGCTCAGGGCCATGAGTAGCATCTTTACTGCATCCCCCCAAGAAGCACCTAGCAGCTCTAAACAAATGCTGAACATCTTCTGGAGAAAATGTGATCTTATCTCTTCTTGCCAAGCAGTAAGCATTTCAGAGCAGATTCTAGCATTTGCTAGGAAGGTCTGTAGCCCAGATGAGTCAATTCAGTTCTCAGGCAGTTATTGGTAAGCTGATGTGGCATGATTTAAATCATGGCATATAATATGTCTGCATCAGTTGTCAAGGCAGAATGTTGATATGCTCTGTCTGAATCTGGTATTTCTCCCTCTGTTAAGAACTACAGCAGGAAAAGGGGGTTTTATATATTTAATCCGCACATTAGTTTCCTAGGGTTGCCATAAGAAATTACCACAGAATGATTGACTTAAACAGCAGAAGTGTGTTCTTTCACAAATGTGGAGGCCAGAGGTGTGAAATCGAAGTGTGAGCAGGAGCACAATCCCCCAGATGACTGCTTCCTTGCATCTTCCAGTTTCTTTTGATGGCTCCTGGGATTCTGTGGTTTGTGGCAGCATCACTCCCATCTCTGCCTCGGTCTTCCCATGGCCTTTTTCCTTGTGTCTCTTCCTCTGTGTCTGTGTCTCAAATTTCCCTCTCGTTTTTCTTATGACCTCAGCCATTAGATTTTAGGGTGCATTGCAAATCTAGGATAATCTCATCTGGAGATCCTTAACTACATCTACAAAGAACCTATTTCCAAATAAGATCAGGGTTGAGGTTCGAACATACTATTTTGGGAGGCATAATTCCGCCCATTACACTCCCTAGACTCAAATATCTCGTTAATGAGCAGAGAATACTGAGAAATGCATAATGACTGTCATTTGTGGAGCATGACATGTGTTGATTGAGGCTTTGGATGTGTCCAGAATGCAGGCTGCTGGGCATTTGCAACTGGGACACTCAGAGTTTTGACCTTGGCAATTGGTAGCAGTGCTTGCATGACACTGTGTAGCTGGTTTTGACTGCTGTGCAGTGGGCTTTTTTAAAAAAATTGTCTTTTTTGGTTTTTGTAGAGATGGGGGTCTCACTATGTTGCCCAGGTTGGTCTCAAACTCTTGGCCTCCAGCAATCCTCCTGCCTTGGCTTCCCAAAGTGCTGGGATTATAGGAGTTAAAAGAATTATCTTTTTATTGACGCACATGTATCATAGGTGGATAGTTGGATGAATTTTTACAAACAGAATACTTATGAAACCAGCACCCAAATCAAGAAATGGAACATTAGTAGCACCCCAGAAGCCTTCCATGCCAGTCACAACCTGCCAACTAATAGCCTGAGTTCTAATGGCATAGGATTGTTTTTGTTGCTTTTATAATTTATGTAAGTGTAATCATACAGTATAAAGTTCTCTGTGTCTGAATTCTTTCACTCAATTATATATATATATTGCTGGATGTGGTGCCATGCAGCTATAGTCCCAGCTACTCAGAAGGCTGAGGCTTGAGCCCAGGAGTTCGAGGCTGCAGTGAGCTATGATTATGCCATTGCACCCCAGCCCTGGGCAACAGAGCAAGACCCTGTCTCAAAAAAAAAAAAAAAAAAAACTGAATGAGAACATTTCAGTATATAGTATAAGCTTCTTAAGTGTTGGGGAGCAGCACAATTTTACTGTGTCCCTTGTTTTCAAGCGAGGAGGCCAGGACTTTAAACCAAGGCTCTGCATATTTTTCAGAATAGCAGTGAGTGTTAGTGGCAGGTATCTGTAAGTGGTATAAAATGAACTACTCCCAAATTCCGTTCTTCTTTTGTGTTGCTATAGATTATCTTCAGGAGGGAGAGAGGAAACTCTAGAGGAACTAAGTTAATTCCTGTAACTTGCCCACAGGTTCAAGAAAAACGCCTACCACGTGACTTCAAATTGTTCTGGAATTGTTACTGATGTAAACTCTGTTTCTCTAAATGTTGAGGACCCACAGTGTGGTTTTACCAATAAAAGGACAGAAGGTTTTATTAAGAAAAAAACAAGTAAGAAAGAATGACATTACTCATCACAGAGAGAATGGCATCTTCTAAATTTGTGGTAAGGAGATCTATATTATCGAAAACCCAAGACTAATTTTCATACAGAGGGAAATAAAGATGAGGAACACATTTTAGGGATGCCTATAACAGAAACACTATCTGAATTCCAGTGAGGTACAATAGAAGAAGAGAAGCTATATGTCAAAGAAAAGCGGACTGGAATGACTTTTTCAGGAGTAGCCAGGATCCAGGAAAATTTGAGAAGTCCTAGATCTGCCTAGAACAGGGCTGCTCAATAAGAACATCGTAAGAACTATGGCAACCTGAATTTCTCCAGGACACGTGAAAGTGCAAAGAATAAATCCTTTTTTTTTCTTTTTGAGAAGAAGTTTTGCTATTGTCACCCAAGCTGGAGTGCAATGGCACAATCTTGGCTCACTGCACCCTCTGCCTCTCATGTTCAGGGGATTCTCCAACCTCAGCTTCCCAAACAGCTGGGATTACAGGCACCTGCCACCATGCCTGGCTAGTTTGTGCATTTTTAGTAGGGACAAGGTTTTACCATGTTGGCCAGGCTGGTCTCAAACACCTGACCTCCAGTGATCCTCCACCTTGGCCTCCCAAAATGCCGAACCACCGTGTCCAGCCAAGAATAAATCCTTTCATAGGATAAAGTTCAAAGAAATAAAAATCTAAAATCAAATTCTCTTGCCCTTACGAATTAAATTCCAAAATCTTCAAATTTAAATCCTTTCAGAGGTGAGAGATCAAAGAAATTAAAATCTAAAATCAAAGTCCAAAATCTGAAGTTTGAAAATTAAACTGAAGATGGAATATATTCAAACTTCAGATCCTGCTCAATTTCACACTGGGGTGATAACTGAAGTGCTTACAAAAATTTAGACAGGTATAGAATGAAAGGCCAGAAAGATCAGGGTAAAATACTAAAATACTAAAACAAAATCATTGTGTGAACTTTCCTGTGACCCAGGAAATACATATGCCTAAGGGAATACCTGAGAAATTCATGGAATTTTGTCTCTAAATGCAAGCACAGGAAAGATGGAATATATTAAAGTGCAGCCAGGCAGGACAAAAACAGAACAAGTCCAGGCCTGGGATCGGTTGCCGGATTGATGGAAGACCTCTGGGTGGGAGTTTCCAACTCAGCAAGGTGAAGGTGGGCAAGGTTTGGCTGAACAGTGATTGCTTTGAACAGAAGCAGAATTAATGATTTTATATCTCTCATTGTGGGAAATCCTGAAAGAAAAAAATCTACAGGATTAAGAGAAAACAATTATTAGAAAAGAAAACTGGTTTTATATGAAATCAATGGGCTGACTCGAACAATAAACTGATACAAAACTGGGCCTTCCTGAAAGAAACAGGGGAAAGTCAAGAGAAATAAAACACTAGAGCAATATTCCACAACTGCAGAAAAAGATGTGACAAGAATAAATAATATTCAAGGGACTGGCACTTTTCAAAATCTATGACAGTGTCTTGAGAACTAAATGCAGAGAGATTGGTCCTTACCAGGCCCGTAGGGCCACAGATTTCAGAAGCACACATATAGCCTCAGTTCAGGATTCTGCCAAAGGGATCCCCTAGTTGGAGCAAATGGGGAATGAAGGGAAAATCTTTCTCAGGAGCCAGGTTTCACAGGACTGAGCACCTCGGCAGCAAAAGCCAAGGGGATCATACCAAAGATGCCTACCCTAAGGCTCAAAAGGAAATGGATATAAAGAGGTCTGACTATTCTAATTGCGAAAGAAAGGCACTTAGAGGAAGAAGACCCCGTGGCTGAAGCTGGCTTTATTGAAATTTGCTGAAGTTAGCTTGAAGGCGATGAAGTCTTAAATGCCACTGACAGGAGACCATACGCAGGGATCTCCACCCACCTCCCAACGCGCACTCGTGTGTACCGCAAAGTAAACTCAAGGGGAGATCTCACCTTACTGGGTTTAGGGAGACTCCACAACCCAGTCTAACTGGCATCCTGGCAGAATGAAAATGATTTTCTTGTTCAACGCCTTTCTCTGACATCCTCTGGGTCTCTCCCATGGTTGGCAGTACCCCTATATAGGGTTTGGGAATACAGTTTTGATAGAACTGCTCCAAGAGCTGGGGATTTCTTGAGTGTGGAGCTGACACAGCATTCTTCTGTTGGGTTCAACTTAGCTGTTTGGATAATTTTAAGGCGAGGCTTATGAGAGACTTGGCCACTGGCACTTCCGCTCGTTTGAGTTAGCAATGATGTAGCAATATTAGCTCATTCCCACTTAGAGAACGCCCAGACTGCAGCCAGGACTTTAAACTGAGGGAAGAAGGAGAAGGAACATAACTCTACCCAGACACTCAGAATGCCCTGACTGGGAAACTGATCATGAAGCAGCATCAGAACACCCAAACAAGGAATAACGCAAAAAAAGGAGAGAGGACTGTACTCTTAAAAAAAAAAGTCATAAGAGGAAAAGAAAGGCTGTGGGAGTCCTCCAGATCTACACTGTCCAATATGGTAGCCGCTAGCCCCATGTGCACGTGTCCAACTCCTTCATTCACAGCTGAGGAAATTGAAATGAAGACCCAGAAAGGTTAAGCAATTACCCAAGATGACAGAATTATTTCAAAAATTAAGAGACAAAATTTTTAATCAGTTTTAGATTTACAGCAAAATTGAGTGGAAAGTACAGAGAGTTCCCATATACCATCCTACCCAATTTCCCCTATTATAAACATCTTGCACTGGTGTGGTACATTTCTTATAATTGATGAGCTAATATTGCTACATTATTGCTAACTAAAATCAGTGATTTACGTCAGGGTTCACTCCTGTTGTTCGTTTTATGGTTTTTGACAAATGTAACATATCCACCATTACAGTGTCTCACGGCATAGTTTCACTGCCCTCAAAATCCCCGATGCCCCCCCGTTCATCTCTCTTCCCTCCCCACACATTCCCAGAAAATCTTTTAACTGCATTTTTGGCTCTTCCTGGACATCCTACAGTTGGAACCATACAGTGCGTAAACTTTTGGATTGGCTTCTTTCATTTAACAGCGTGGATTTGCGATTCCTTCCTGTCTTGTCGTGGTTTGACAGTTCATTTCTTTTCACAGTTGCATACTACTCCATTATATGGAGGCACCATTGTTCATTGTTCCATTCACCTGCTGAAGGATATCGTGGTTGTTTCCAACGTTTGGCAACTAAGAATAAAGCCGCTGGCTGGGCAAGGTGGCTCACATCTTGTAATCTCAGCACTCTGGGAGGCCGAGGCGAGTGGATCACCTGAGGTCAGGAGTTCAAGACCAGCCTGGCCAACATGGTGAAATCCGTACTAAAAATATGAAAACTAGCTGGGCTTGGTGGCAGACACCTGTAATCCCAGTTACTCCAGAGGCTGAGGCAGGAGAATTGCTTAAACTCAGGAGGCAGATATTGCAGCGAGACGAGATAGCATCATTGCTCTCCAGCCTGGGCGACAGAGCTAGACTCCAACCCAAAAACAAACAAACAAAGCTGCTGTAAACATCTGTGTGCAGGTTTTTGTGTGGACGTACATTTTCAACTCCTTTGGGTAAATACCAAGGAGTACGATCAGTTGTTGGCTTGTATGGTAAAAGCGTATTTAGTTTTGTGAAAAACTACCAAACCTGTCTTCCAAAATGGCTGTACCATTTTGCTTTCCTGCCAGCAATGAATGAAAGTTCCTGTTGCTCCACATTCTGTCCAGCATTTGGTGTTTTCTATGTTCTGGAGTTGGCCATTCTAATAGGGTATAATGGCTTCTCATCACTGTCTTGATTTGCATTTCCCTGATGACATATGATGTTGAACATCTTTCCATGTGCTTATCTGCCATCTCTGCATCTTCTTTGGTAATATATATTCTGGGATCTTGCTATGTTGCTCAGGCTGGTCTCAAACTCCTGAGCTCAAGCAATCCTCCTGCCTCTGCCTCCCAAAGTGCTGGGACTACAGGTGAGTCACCACACCCAGCCTATGCAAAGTCATTGGTATTTAAAAAAAAATCAGATTGATTGTTTATCTCATTTAATTTTCACAACAACCTTTTGAAGTTGCCCTGAAATGAAATACTATCCGAATTTTATAGGTAGGAGCGGGACTGCCAGGGCACAGAGTTAAATGGCTTGTCCAAGGTCATAGGTAGACACACCCAGATGGCTGGCCTGCTGCTTCCTGGTTCTGGGCTCCTTTGGCTCATTCACCAGATGACCTATCCCCACTCTCCGCCCAGTTTTGTTGAAAGCAGCTGAGGACAAGAAAGCCAAGTTCTGATAATCCCAGGCAGGCTTCCTGGAATCGGTGTGGGGGAGTAGGAGGACACCCCAGAATAGCACCAAGACCTTGCTGAGGACTTCACCCACAGGAAATCCCCTGGTCTGTGGCACCTCTGATGACAGTTTTGACCAAGTGCCCCAAAGTGTGTGATACAAGGCCTGCTCAGGACTGTTTCCTGGGTGCTTCTTGAGGCTGGGCCATGGGCTGGACGTGAGGCAGTGGGTGGAATTGGGGTAGAAATTCTACTAATTGTTATGGCTTTTGCTTCTGGGGAATTCCACTCTCACCCCATAGCCCTCTGCAGCCATGAGAGTAAGCCTGCTTTCTTTAAAAGTAGGAAGTCATTGACACCTGTCACTTAGAGTCCTCAGAGCTCTATTTCCCTTATGTCTTTATTTTCCCTCTTTCTTTCCCCATCTAACTATGAGTCATAATCAAGAGTTACCATGAAAGATCCTGTTAGTTCCAGCCTCTGGATGAGTAGAACGTATTGAAATTTTTGTTATATTTTAATTCATTGTTAAGTACATAAACAATGTAAAACTTCCTATAAAACTTGGACCTTACAGATAAAGTCCCGTAGGACCAGGTCGGGTGCAGTGGCTCATGCCTGTAATCCCAGCACTTTGGGAGGCTGAGGCGGGCAGATCATCTGAGGTCAGGAGTCCAGGACCAGCCTGGCCAACATGATGAAATCCCGTCTCTACTAAAACTACCGAAATTAGCTGTGTGTGGTGGCAGGCGCCTGTAATCCCAGCTACCTGGGAGGCTGAGGCAGGAGAATCACTTGAACCCGGGAGGTAGAGGTTGCAGTGAGCTGAGATCACACCACTGCACTCCAGCCTGGGTGACAGAGGGAAACTCCATCTCAAAAAAAAAAAAAAAAAAAAAAAATGTCCTGTAGGACCAGACAGTACCTACTCTACCTCCTGGTACCCAGGCCTGCTTATAACACAGGACCAGTGGTGGCCTCTTGCTCTCCCATCTTCTCTTCCCACTGCCCCCTCCCTGGGACCTAAGGGTGCACACAAGGCCAACAGCTGTCAGGAAACTGGATCCAGAAATGGAAGTAGGCTCAGTCTCTGGGAAGTGAATTCTGGGGTCCCAGTTTCCAGGGACTGTGATCTGGAAAGGGGAGTGATGTTAAATGCAGAACTTTTTGGCCCAAAGGAAGGATACAGAGGGGACCAGAGTAGGACATCATTGTTCCGAATTTCAGGGCAATATTGCTGGGATACTTCTTCCCTCTCTCACTAAAAGTTGAAGCTGTTACCAGGTTTCCCTTTCATTTACTGACATATAGAATACAGTGTTTTTATGCATAGAGAATGAAAATTGTTGTTACAAAGGTTATGTTCCTCCACCGCGTGAATAACGTCATACTGTATGCATTGTGCTTCAGCTTGGTTTTGTTCACTTAACTCTGCAGTGGGGATTTTTCCATATAGCTCTATGTTTTTGTTTTTAACTGTGGCTTAGTATCCTGTGGGTGTGATTACACTCTAGTTCAGTTAAAGATAAGCAGTATTGGTTTAGTACAGGTTATGTGCTATAACATAATGCATATATCCCTGAAAATCTTTGCATTCTGTAAAATTGCATACTAAAAATAACAAGCTAAGAGCAATAGGGTGGGGCAGGCCTGTGAAACCTATGCAACTTGGTAATAGAGCACTAAAAAATACAGTAATTGGTGCCTTCAGAGAAAACCTAGACAGCCCAGGCAACAACTCTACTTTGGAAAGTTGCCTCTGGGGATATTAAAACTTGCACAAAACTACAGAGTGGTACTACTGGCTGCAGGTGCTGAGATGGTGCAGATGGAAGTGGACTCTGAGCCAGGTGGGCATAGGAGGAAGTGCAACCTGCTTCCTAGGATGAGCTTTTCTGGGGAGCAAACCCCAGGTGCAGGCATGCATTTGCAATTTTCTTAAAATAGAGCTGAAAGGTCTCTGACCTAAGCAGAAGCCAAGTTGAGGGGTTTTCCCTTTCTCGTTGAAGGCTAGAATTCTATTCCTGCTACTTTAGCTCTCCTTGCTAGGAAAAATTCCATATGAACCAACCCAACTTTCACTTTATAAACACATAATCTCTGTATTTATCAGCTGTGGATGAGTTCTTATAGGAACATGTGTTGTAGAAGAAAAGATGGTAGACTAGAACATCGAATATGCTCAGAAAATATTTGTATAGGAAAGGAAGGAAAAAGGAGAAAAAGAAGGAAGAAAGGAAAGAGGGAAGGAGGGAGGAAAGAAGGAATAAGAAAAGGAAGAAAGGAAAAAAAGGAGGGAAAGATTAAGAATAACTTAAGAAAACAGATAGTAAATACCCTTGGTTAAGAGTGCCTACTTGACATCTTCAAGTTCAGTCACTCCTAAATGAGAAGCCATGATGGATCTCTGAAGGCTCTCAATGACATATTTGCTGGTCTGAGAAGAAATAAAGACTATGTATGTGGGTGGAAAATATTTGTTGAAGGATAGCCTTATTCTCAGATTATAGTTTGCTTTTTGTTATTAAAATGTTTTTTATCTAATATCCAGCATCTGTAATAACTTAAACAAATTTACAAGAGAAAAACAACCCCATTAAAAAAATGGGCAAAGGACATGAACAGACACTTTTCAAAAGAAGACATACATGCAACCAACAAACATATGAAAAAAAAATCTCAACATCACTGATCATAAGAGAAATGCAATTCAAAACCACAGTGAGATACCATCTCACACCAGTCAGAATGGCTACTATGAAAAAGTCAAAAAATAACAGGTGCTAATGAGGTTGTGGAAAAGGGAACACTTATACACTGTTGGTGGGAGTGTAAATGAGTTCAAACGTTGTAGAAAGCAGTGTGGAGATTCCTCAAAGAGCTAAAAACAGAACTACCATTTGACCCAGCAATCTTATTACTGGGTATATACCCAGAGGAATGTAAACCATTCAACCGTAAAGAAACATGCATGTGAATGTTCATTGCAGCACTATTCACAATAGCAAAGACATGGAATCAAGCTAAATGCCTATCAATGATAGTTTGGATAATGAAAATGTGGTACATACACATCATGAAGTACTATGCTGTCATAAAAAAGAATGAGCTCATGTCCTTTGCAAGAACATGGAGGAGCTGGAGGCCATTATCCTTAGCAAATTAATGCAGGAACGGAAAACCAAATGCCGCACGTTCTCACTTGTAAGTGGTAGCTAAATGATGAGAACTCTTGAGTACAAAGAAGGAAACAGATGCTGGGGTCTACTTGAAGGTGGAGGGTGGGAGGAAGGAGAGGAGCAGAAAAAATATGTATTGGGTACTAGGTTTAATACCTTGGTGATGAAATAATTTGTACAACAAACCCCTGTGACATGAGTTTACCTATATAAAAGACATTCACATGTACCCCCAAACGTAAAAAAGAAGTTAAGAATCAATATGTACTTACATATTTAAAACGTCCTTTCTTTGTGAAACAACAGTGAAAGCAAACAGTATTTCTTTATCTCTGTCTACCACACATATATCCTTATTTGCAAAATACAAAGTTGTCAGCCTTTTGTTGGCCCTTACATTTTTGTGTGTGTAAAGTTTTGCTGATTTACCAAATGGCAAAAGTCTCTAAACCACTGAGTTTCGGGCCATCTCTGATCTTCAAGTAAAATGATCCCTAAACCATCCTGGAAAAATGGTATCTAATCTGTCCCTCAGATCCTGAACTCCTTCAGGGCTTCCCAAGGGGAAATCCTGTCCTTCAGCCTTCCGGCCTCATGGTTAAATCTATATAAGATGTTCTCCCTGAATGTAATTCTATTTCAGAAAGGAAGGTTACTTTAAATCTTCTTTGAATTTTCGTGTTATGGAAACTCCTTTCAAGGATAACTTTGAGTTATTTACCATGTAAATGGGGGAAATTTGGAGGATCAAGACCCAGAGAAGGGATTGGACCCCTGGATCTACTGTGGAGCCTCTGATGCTCTCTTCTGCTCTTCCTGGACTGGCTTTAGGGGCACTTTGCCATCATAAAGGGGAGGCTGGGGAAGAGGGAAGAGGCTGGAACAAAGGCTCAGGTGCTTCTCAACATGAACTTGGTCTTTATGGGCCAAGGGCACACGCCCAGATTTCTCTCTGATTAAGAGGAACTGAAGCCAGGGCTGGGGTTCTCCCTAATAGGCTGTGACCCAGGGCACTGAGCTGAGGCACTCTGGGCTGGCTGCCAAGATCTGCCACCATCTATGGGCTCACTCAACTGTTCTTGGGGCTAGTGCTGGCAGCAGTAGTTTAATGAGATCACTTCCCTTCTGTAGCCATCTGTGTATTCACCTGTAGTGGAGGAGGCTGACCCCATGATCTCTAAGTCTTCCAGCATTAACATCCCATGGCCCCAGCTTCACCCACCTTAACCAAAGGCTGTCAACCAGGGACAGGCTCTGATAAAAGCATAGGTCTTTAAAAATCCAGTTTCAGTCTTGCACATGTAGAGATAGAGAGGGAAATAGACTTCAAATGATTTATTAAGTTTAAAAGCAAAGTGCAAAACAATATTATGTTACCATTTGGGATAAAAGGGTATACAAAAAATCTTTATACATATTAGAATATATATGCGGATCTGGGCGAGGTGGTGTGTGCCTTAGTCCAGGCAGCTTGGGAGGCTGAGGTGGGAGGATTGCTTGAGTCCAGGAGCTTGAGGCTGCAGCGAGCTATGATTGTGACAAAGTGAGACCCCTTCTCTAAAAAAAGAAAAAGAAAGAATGTATATGCAAAGAATAATTTTTGGAGTGTTATGTCTGATGTATCCTGGTAGCCTTGAGGTAAGGTGGCTGTGCTGGGGGACAGGTATGGGAGGGAGGTTTTTGATTGCATAAACTTTTGTAACATGAATTTTGAATGAATACAATTATCAAAATCAACTTACAAAAAGTCCTGGCTGAGCCATTTACTAACTACTCACGTTTGGGCAAGTGATAGAACTTCTGATTTTAGTTCCTCATCTAGAAAATGGGCATAACTGCCCCATAATGTTGCAAATGAAAATTAAATGAGAAAATAATATATAAAAAGCTGAGCACATGCCTGGAGCACAATAAGCATTCACTGAGTAGAAGCTAATTAGTCATGAGACATGTAAAATTTCAGCCCCCTGTCTTGAAAAAGCTCAGAAACAAATTGGGGAGACAATGTCATCAAGGACCAATAACCTCTGTGTAGGGCATGGAAATTCATAAGGGAAGATCTTCCATCTTAGCCTACTTCCTCTGCACACCAGCCTGGTGTGGGGCAGGGGAGGCTTTGCCATCCCTGTTTTACAGATGAGGAAACCGGAGCTGACCTGTTTAGGGTCACACCTACGATGGCAGAACAGGTCTAGAATTCGGGTCTTATAATTTTCCGACTTGACCTCTTTATGGTCATGCTTCCCTGGCGTGAAGGCCATTCTGCATTGGCTGTGGGGTCAGGTTGGGAGAGAGGCCTGGACCCTCTCTCATGGGCCGGTCCTTGTTGGCAGGTATGAGATGGAGGAAAGCTGACAGACAGCAGCCCCGCAGGGGTAGAGAGGCAGCAGCGCTTCATTCCTTGAACCCCACTCAGGGGCACTCTCCCTTACTTCCGGTCCACTGTCGTCATTTGCATTTCCTACATGCAGCCCCTCTCACTTCCTGTTTCCACTCTGGGTGTTACATAACCAGTTTTCTCAACCTTAAAAGAAGAGTGTTGGGTTTATCAGATCACTTGAATTCTGGGATGCTAGGCTACATAAATATGGAACTCCCGCTTCAATATTACTCCTTCTCCAATATTACAGAGAGGAACATGGAGGGCTGGAGAATAAGAGTGATACCAGCAAGGGTCAGCACCACTTAGTCCAATGCTGAGACTTGAACCCAGAGCTTCTCTTCAGGACAAGCAGCAATAGAGGTTCTCAAGGTTTTTAGCTTCAGCACATAGCAATGGAATGTTTTCTGTGAATTCCTTTGTGTGTCTGCATACGCATATGAGAGGGTCAACAGCCAGGTGTTAGTATTAACTTGTCAGGCAGGGTGATAAGTGCAAGTCATTAAAACCTCTCTAAGGCCGGCCGTGATGGCTCACACCTGTAATCCCAGCATTTTGGGAGGCCAAGGCAGGCAAATCACGAGGTCAAGAGATCAAGACCATCCTGGCCAACATAATGAAACCCTGTCTCTACTAAAAATACAAAAATTAGCTGGGTGTGGTGGCATACACCTGTAGTCCCAGTTACTCAGGAGGCTGAGGCAGGAGAATTGCTTGAACACGGGAGGCGGAGTTTGCAGTGAGCCGAGATCGCGCCACTGCACTCCAGCCTGGTGACAGAACGAGACTCCGTCTCAAAAAAAACAAAACAAAACAAAACAAAAACCTCACTAAAATTCGAGAGGTAAACATCATTCTCCCCATATAGGTGAGAAAATGGAGGTTCAGATAGCTTAAATAAACTACCCAGGGTCTCACAGTTGGTAACAGATAAAACCAGAATTTGAACCTGCATCCATCTGCTTTCTACACAGTAAGGCTCAGAGCTGGAAACAGAACATGAAGTTTCCCAGCAAACTCTCCTCACAGGCTTTGCACGTGAAACCACAGTGTGGGGAGGTGAGTGGACCTTATTTGTGTCTGATCAAGACCTCACGAGTCAGTCTCTGAGCCTGGGGACTGCCAGCGAAATTCCCCTTGAAGGTGAATGCACAGAGTTCCTGGATTGGTGAAAGATGAAACGAAGAACTGGTTCTCAGAATTGAGTGTGAGCCAGTGAGACCATAACTCATGTTTGCCACAGGCAGCACCTTCCACAGCCAGTGGTCATGTCCTGTGCTATGAGTTCTGCCGCTCAGGTTGCAGAGGGCTGGCCAAGGGATTGCCACTCAAGCCAGAAGTCTGGCTTCACTGAGGTGGCTTGGCAAAACACTCTGTTCCCTAGGAGTCTTCCCTATGAGACAGTGACACAGTGACTTCACTGGACACTTTCTCTTGGAAAGTGTCAGTACAAGATGTACACTGAGAAGTGAGTCAGTATTGCTTGGAGCTGTGCCCCGAGAACGGATGAGCGATGGTGGTCGGTTTCTAGGCAGGCTGAACTGCAAAGGACTGACTTCGGATGAACCACTAAGCACAGTTGCTGGGTCTCCCCCAGGGATAGTTTAGGGTCCTCATAAATCCTCATGCAACCCAAGACTCCCCGAGTTCTTCAGCCTTCAAGGAGCATGCTTTGTTTTCATGTCCCAGTAATATCAACTGGCATCCCCTATGCCCTGTAGCCTGTAGAGACCCCCAGCATTTCTAAGGAGCACCTGGAAATACTGACACACTATGGTGGTCTTGATACCTCTGTCAGTTGCCTTATGCTCCTCAGCTCATATCTCGCTATGGTAAAGCAAAAAGGTAAGGAATTGAAGACGTGTACAAGGGGGTGACCACAATGACTGGCCATGAAATCGAAGGTGGGTAAGAAGGGGAGCAGGAGTGAGGCCAGTGAAGAAAAGATAACGTCAGCAGATGGCAGGATCTGGTGGGGTCCAAGGCTAAGTGGAATTGAGGTTCTAGCCGGGTAAGCTGGAAAGGCAGGAGGTGGTGGGAATTGAGGTTATGGTGGGATTGAAATTATTGGTAATGAAGTCTAGTGTAAGACCTTGGGCAGGTGGATACGGTGTGGCGGGGGAAATGAGGTGTTCCAAGAAGCATGCTTACTGTATTTTAAAATCTCCAAGACATAAAAGATAAGACTGGAGAGAGTCAGTGGGCTGGGGGCTGAAATCATCGAGAAATGATGGAGCATGAGCCAGGCCAAGAATTCACACAGGTCCCAGGGATAACTGTCTCGTTTCTGAATTCTGATTTTCAGATAGATAGATAGGAAAGGCGTGGACTTGCCATGTGCTTACCTCCTGGATGAAATAAGGTGACAACCTGATAGTTCACACTGATAGCTGCTTGCTGTGTTCTCACAGGTCTCTCCTTGGGGCGAGGCATCTTTTGACTTTTGTAGGAGGAAATAAGTAATGTGGTTCAATAGAAATTATCAGCATTCTTGCCCCTGCTATAAACTATATCGGAATTCAGTGTATCCCATGGCAGACACACCACTCCCATTTCCACCATGGAGCTTTGACCTTAGAATAAATATGTGTAAGGCAAGAAGAGCCTTAAGTAGAGAAGGCTGCTCTTTCCTTACTGATGCCAAGGTTTTGCTTATTCCTTTGTTTGAAGCCTCATACTGTTTATACCTGAGACGTAGTAAGATGCAGGATGGGTGAAAGGTGCATTTTTTCTGTCAAGTGGGAAGAGAACAATTGCGAGGCGGGATGGCAGGCAGATCCAGACAGAAATGAGCACTATGGAAGTTGATGTCAGGAAAGGGATGCCTTCACATTGCCCAGGCTGGCATATTTCTTGGGAAGTGTTTGAAGATCACTGGCCTCTTTGGCACTGGATTTCTGGGTCTCAGTTTTCATATCCAGAAAATTAAGAGGTGCACGACCCAGCAATTCCTAAATTGCATTTCAGCTTTCAATATTTAATTGCATCCATCAGGCTGGGCTCCTGGCTAATGTGTGCAGCTGCTGAGGCCATTCCTATCTCCTAGGCAATTGTGAACAGACTGGGCAATGCCCCCACTTCTCAGTGTGTTGGCTCCCACCTGTCTCTTTCCCTAGTAGCAGGTATTTTTCGTTCCCCCTCTCACGATACCACCAAGTGGCACTGCCACTTCCTATCCTAGCGATGTTGGGCAAGTTAACCTCTCAGAGCTTCAGGTAACAGTGTGCATTCAATAGGAATCCTGCTGCACAGATTCACTACAATACAGCATTTTTAAAAATGCTAAACTATTAAAAGAGGTGGCTTTTGGAGGATGAGATTCTCGAAACTATGTCTTACACTTCTGTGGTGTTTGAGTTTTTGCTGTGAGCATCTAACTTGCTTTCACAGTAAAATGTATATTTTTAAATGTTGTAATTTTGTGTTTTGGCTTAAATGGTGCCCACCCAGTATTGTATTATGCTTAATATGCAGCTTGGAGGCTTTGGCCATTATATATGTCTTTGATAATTTTTCTTTGAGACTCCCTTTTTTTTTTTGAGAGTTTCCTTCTGTCGCCAGGCTGCAGTGCAGTGGCACAATCTTGGCTCACTGCAACCTCTGCCTCCCAGGTTCAAGCGATTCTCCTGCCTCAGCCTCCTGAGTAGCTGGGATTATAGGCATGCGCCACCACGCCCAGCTAATTTTTGTATTTTTAGTAGAGACGGGATTTCACCATGTTGGTCAGGCTGGTCTCGAACTCCTGACCTCGTGATCCACCCCACCCCCCGGCCTCCCAAAGTGCTGGGATTACGGGCGCAGCTCGTGCCCAGCAATAATTATTTATTTTATTGTATTATTATTTTTGCAATGGAGTCTCGCTCTGTTACCCAGGCTGGAGGGCAATGGCATGATCTCGGCTCACTGCAGCCTCCTTCTCCCAGGTTCAAGTAATTCTTCTGCCTCAGCCTCCCGAATAGCCGGAATTACAGGTGCCTGCCACCACGCCTGGCTAATTTTTTGTATTTTTGGTAGAGACGGGGTTTTGCCACATTGGCCAGGCTGGTCTCGAACTCCTGACCTCAGTCAGATGATCCGCTCACCTCGGGCTCCTAAAGTGCCAGGATTACAGGGGTGAGCCTTTTAAACATTTCCTTTTAAATGTTTAAAAGGAAAGAACTGGTTCTTACTTAATAACTAGAGTGAGGATATGAATAGGAGTCAGGGTGGATAAGAACGTTGGGGTGTCTGCTCCCTCCTCCGCAGTAACCATGGTTTTGACTTCCGCCTGGGCAGTGGGAGAGGGGAGGAACAGAGTCCTTGAGGCGGTGCCAAGGGTGGGGCTCAGACAGGACCATCAATGGGGTTCAGGGCTTGGGCTGGAAAGGGCGAGGCAGGACCAAGCCCTAAAAACAGGAGTGGCTTAGCTGCACTCAGCACTCGAGGGAAGGAAGCAGGGGGAAGCGGTGGTTTAAAGGTTTACTTTCGGTTTTCACTCAAAGTCATTTCAGGACGAAACCCATTTAACGGTCAGATCTCTCAGCAAACCTGCCCTCCACCCTACACAGGTCCTTCAGATGGAGCTTGGCTGGGAAGGTGAGCAGCAGAAACAGAACGTTCCGCAGTGCCGGGCCTGGACCTGGAGGCGTCCGTCATCTGCCTATCCGCAAATTGTCACAGCTGGGCCGGGATCAGCTCTACTGACAGATTCTGGTGAATGTGGGCAAGACACTGCATCTCTCTACTCCAGAAATGTGGCCCGCGCTGTTCCAGATGTCTGCTCAAGTTATTTCATGGTCTTTACCGCGACCCAAAGGCAATGTTTCTGAAAGGTTGACCTGCAGACCCCCTCCCAGAATTTCTCGAGGTGATTGTCCAAATGCAGACTCTTAGGTCATCCTGACCCATTGGACCAGTTTCCAGGAGTGGAGTTGAGCACCGTCCTTTTTGATAAACATCCTAAAGAACTCTCCCATACTTCAAAGCCTGAGATCCTCTGTCCTAGGGGGTAGAAATTGTACCTTGGTAGGTTTTGCCAATAAGAAACCTGAGCTTTGCCTGGCGCGATGGCTCATGCCTGTAATCCCAGCACTTTGGGAGTCCGAGGGAGGTGGATCACGAGGTCAGGAGCTCGAGACCAGTCTGACCAACACGGTAAAACCCCATCTGTACTAAAAAAAAAAAATACAGGCCGGGTGCGGTGGCTCACGCCTGTAATCCCAGCACTTTGGGAGGCTGAGACCGGCGGATCACAAGGTCAAGAGATCGAGACCATCCTGGCCAACATAGTGAAACCTTGTCTCTACTAAAATACAAAAATTAGCTGGGTGTGGTCACACATGCCTCTAATCCCAGCTACTCCGGAGGCTGAGGCAGAAGAGAATTGCTTGAAGCCAGGAGGCGGAGGTTGCAGTGAGCCTAGATTGTACCACTGCACTCTGGCCTGGTGCCTAGCGAAAGAGCAAGACTCTGTCTCAAAAAAAAAAAAACAAAAACAAAAAAAAAACAAAACAAACAAAAAAAAATTAGCCAAGTGTGATGTGCACACCTGTAATCCCAGCTACTCGGGAGGTTGAGGCAGGAGAATCGCTTGAACCCGGGAGGTGAAGGTTGCAGTGAGCTGAGATTGCGTCACTGCACTTAGCTTCGGCGACAGAGCAAGACTCCATCTCAGAAAAAGAGAAAGAAACCTGAACTCAATGGCAGAGCTCCCACCTTCATCACAGCACTTTGGGAGGCTGAGGCAGGAGGATCACTTGAGCGCAGGAGTTTGAGACCAGCCTGAGCAGCACAGCAAAACCTTGCCTCTAGAAAATACAAAAAAATTAGCCCGGTGTGATGGTGTGGGACCATAGTTCCAGCTATTTAGGAGGCTGAGGTGGGAGGGTCACCTGAGCCCAGGGAGGCTGAGGCTGCAGTGAGCTGTGATCACATCACTGCACTACAGCATGGGTGACACGGCTAGACCCCATCTCAAAAAGAAAAGAAAAACCTGAGCTCAAGACATGAACTACATTGCTCAGGACCTAGGGTGATGGGTGTCCCACTTTGCCTGTGAAAATCCTGGGTTATGCCTGTTGCCATAAATCATTGACAGTAGCCATTTTCACTTGCAAAAGCATCCTGGGTTGGATAATACATTATATGTCTTCCCTATTCAGAGCCCCTACATGACTGTACCATACTACTGCCCCTTCAAAAAGGTCAGCTAATGTGGTTCTGGGAACACACAGGATGAAGGGGGCATAACCAGGCTGGGGAGGTGGGTCGGGGAGACACCTTAGCTATGCATGATTCCCAAATCCCCTCCCTGCCTTTAGGACAGCTTTATAGGCAATGGGTACTCTCAAGAAGGACATTGATGAATAACTGATTTCCATCTCCACTGAAAGCTGCAAGCATAGCAGCAATTATGATAATATCTAACACATAGTGCTCTGTGCCAAGCACCATTCTAAGCACTTTGCATATGTGACATAGATGAACACAGACCCTAAACAGCAGCCAGAGGAGTTGAGCTGGACGGCAAGAACTCTTGCGTAGGAAACTTGTGATGACAATGCACTATTGACCGAAGACCCAGGAGTCCAGCCAGCCAAGTCACAGGGCTATTTTGGATATAGCCTTTGTAAACTGTGACCTTTCTGGATGATCTGGAAAAAGTCAACACCAGGATCCTGAGCCTAATATGCAGTGAAAAAGAGCCCGGTTTTCCTTCTCCAGGGACCTTTAAGAACAGAGCTTGCCTGCACATCTTGACTAATTTAGATCCAGCCCCACCAGGAAGCAGGAGGATGGAGATGACCTCTGAGGTCCCTTTGAGCCTAAGGGGTCTGTGATCATTACAACCACATGTCAGGACCCGGAGACATTGCTGTTTCCTGCTCTTTCACCTGGGGATCCAGGCTGTGGGGTCCCTTTTGCCTGTGTATTTAGTAGGTCATGACCTTTTCCCTGGGCCTCCCAGCCTCCTCTTTAGTATTCACTCCCACCCACTGGCAGGGCTTTGAGCTCTTTCTTTTCTGGGGTCTCCCCTGAGGAGCTTTGGGTCGATGCAGAAAGTAAGCCCTCCATCTTCTCTCTACTTCACTTCTAACACACATCTGAACTTTCCCAGCCATGCCCGGGGCTTTTGCGGCAACCAAACCATTTTAGGGACATGGAGCAGAATCAGCTCTCCCGAAAAGAGAGTCAAGGCAGTCTCCAAACCTGTCACCGGGAAACATACATCTTCCTTAGGGCAGCAGAGGCAGTAGCCATGGACGGCGGAGGGTGTTGCCCAAACTGGCCAGTGGGGCCCAGCCAAAGGCAGAGATTATCCAGGTGCGCTTTTTAACCCAGAAGGCTAGTAAAGGGAATCCCTAGAAGATTCTACCCCCACCCCCACCCCTACTCCCACATTTCTTATTTAGATTATCCTGCATCAGGCAGCTGGAGGGAATGCACTGGCCGAGGGCCCAGCTGCTGCGCAAAACTGAGGCTTCTCATTTTCCCCTCTAGTTGGAGAGAAAAGGGGAAAAAGAGAAGAGAGAAGCAAAGAGAAGACAAGGAACAGAGTGAAAGGAGAGAGGAAAGGAAAATGGTGCAGAAAGGAAAGGATGAAGATGAGAAGAGAAAAGATGAGAGAATAGGAGGAAGGGGAGAGTGATGCTGCCAGATCCACCTGCATCAACTTGAGGAAACAGATTTTAGGGTGGGGGTTTCATCACGGGCCTATAGGAGATCAAAGTGTGGGGGCAGGGTTGAGGGTGGGGAGAAAGTTACAGTGAACTGTGCTTAGCACAGCTGACTCTTACAGTAGGACCTCAACCCCTCCAAAGCACAGCTCTCTGGGAGACTCTAGACAGTCTCTGCGAGGGGGTTGGTTGGGTGAAGAGAGAAAAAAAGTGTTATAGCAACCCACAGGCACTGTGTATTCAATTTAGTTCATACGTTTAAGTTATTTATTCTTATAGACAGGGTCTCCCTTTGTGGCCCAGGCTGGAGTGCAGTGGCACCATCATAGCTCACTGCCTCCTTGACTTCTTGGGCTCAAGGGATCCTCCCAGCTCAGCCTCCAAGTAGCTAGGGCCACAGGCGGGAGCTGTCATGCCCAGCTAATTTAAAAAATTTTTTTTGTAGACGGGGTCTCACCATCTTGCCCAGGCTGGTCTCGAACTCCTGGGCTCAAGCAATCTTCCTGCCTTGGCCTCCTAAAGGCATGAACCACCACGCTCAGCCTAACTTGTACTTTTTATGCACCTACTTTTTATATACCAAGCTCCATACTAGATACTGGGCAGATCAAGAGTGAATGAGATGGAATCTCTGGCAACATTCTGGGGAAGGTGTGCAGTGTGTTCAGTAGGCATGTGTGTGTGCATATGTGTGGTGGGCTGTGGGCACTGAGACTCCTTCTGGAAGGAGAAGAAAATGCGTATTCATTTTTATGTATGAGCTAGGGGATATAAGAGCTGGATGATCCTTAGAAAGCCAGCTTGTAGGATGGTCCCTAGAAACCATCCAGATGAAAGATTCCTTCTTACATGCTAGCAGATGCCTCAAGAGAGGGCAGTATGCCAGCTTATCCCAGGGACAGGGTAGGAGAGGAGACGTTGGCTCTACTGATCAGACAGGGAAACCCAAGTAAGAGGATGCTTAAGAGGCCATCTCATTCCATCCTCTCTCCAAAGCAGTCACCTCCTGCTTAGCTGAAGGCATGCAATATTTGCATGCCATTCGCAGGGCCAGGAAGCTCGCTAACTACCAAAACCCTGTTTCCCAAAGTGTGTTCCTCAGGGTATCTAGTTCCTGATGCTGTTAATTGGTGTTTCTTAGGATGGGGTAAAAAGAGTGGCCTGGAAAAATAACATTGGGTTAGATAAAGTTTTTTCCCTATTATTTTTTTTCGGTGGTGGGAGGAGTTTCCTATTTGGGGTATTTTTTTGTTTACTTTTGGTTTCATCTGTAGGATTTCTCAGAGCCCTTAATATGTGCATTCCTAAGACTTGGACAGAATGAGGTATTTCTAAACTTGCTTTCCCTCATTGCTTTTTTTCTTTTTTTGAGATAGGGTCTCACTCTGTCACCCAGGCTGGAGTAGCTCACTGCAGCTTCAATCTCCTGTTCTCAAGCGATCCACCTGCCTCAGCCTTCTGAGCTGGGGCCATCGGCATGCATCACCACACCTGGCTAATTAAAAAAAATTTTTTTTTGTAGAGACAAGGTCCCCCTATGTTGCTCAAGCCGATCTTGAACTGAACTCAAGCAATCCTCCCGCCTCAGCCTCCCAAAGTGTTGGGATTACAGGCATGAGCCCCTGCGCCCAGCCTCATCAGACGTTTTGAGTTAACAGTATATCACACAACTTTGGGATATTCTGCTCCAGTAACGGAAAGAACTTTCCTATGCTGAAGTGAAGAAAAGACTGTGGTGGGGGATTGGGTGGTAGATCATTCCTGGGAGGTCCAAGCCTCTAGTCTGCCACCCACCTGTTCCCAAAAGCTTTTTGAAAACTCTTCAGCTGGATTAAGGCTTTGATTAACTTGCCTTTGTTCTCAGTGATTTGACCTTGGGTGAACTCCTCCATTTCTTCATGGCCCTTCCATTTTCTCCCCATTGAACTGGGATAATGGCCCCCAATGCATTCCTGTCTTCCCGGGGCCTTTGGAGTCTCCAAAGCATTTCTGTATGATATTTCCCTGAATTGTTCTGTATTATTTCCTCTGCAGCTTCTGTCTCCCCAGCTGGGTTGAAAGCATCTTGAGGGCAGTGGCCCTTCTTCGGAGAGTGGTTCCAGGCTCCCCTAACATTGTGACAAGACAGAAACATCTTGGGGAAGCCTCAAGTCCGTGGACGGGATTTGCTTCACCGTTCTGCCACTTAGCGGTCACGTGACAAGTCACTCAAGCTCCTGGAGGCTTATTTCCTTCTTCTTCAAAACAATGGGGCTAACCGAGCAGAGGGAAAGGGATTTACAAATTCAGTTTCTATAGAATCCTAGTTATTTTTATTAATCATTTATCCAACACATGCTAATTGTGTTTGAGGCATTGTGCGAGATATTGGGAATCCAGAAATGAGCTTTCGGCTCATCCACCTCATCTCTCCTTCTGTCTGTATTCAGCCATAGGGTGATGATCCTGGAAAATCATGCTTATAAAGTCTGTGAAAACCTTAGCATTCTGAAGAGATACATAGAGACTGTTCACATGCAGGAGTAACTGGTGACATTGCATCAGCCCTGGTCCTTTGACTTTCCCTTACCTCTTAGGGGCAGCCATATACACAGCCAAAAGGAAGCACACAGGACAAACTACTTTTTATTCTAGAAAGAGGAAAAAAGGATTTTTGAACTCGGGTGAACTGGAAGTGAGGGATGCTGGGGGGAAGGGAAGGATCGAGGCAGAAAGGAGGGCCCAGGGATGAATGGAGTCTCAGGGCCCAGCAGCAGAGCAGACAGACCCCCAGCACACGTCAAACCCAAACAAGGGAATGTTTTGAGGCTGTGCGTCCGGCATGCCTCCGTGCCGGCCCCCTTAAGGACCACCCTGGGAAGTTCTCTAGAAAACCCATCCATCACGGACAAGATTCTGCTTTCTTTCCCCCCTGGTTCAACATCCATAGCACAAAAATGTGCTTCACTAATGGAAACCTGGTGCTGGGTTCTTGGAGCATTGCGGCAGTGAGCAGCAGAAGAGGAAGTGAGTGTATTTGAAAGAATACACACACACACCACACACACATGCACACACAGAAACAGGCTGAAGCTCTCTGTTCATAAATTCACGCATACAACCATTCACATAACTATAGATACACAGAGATGAACAGGGAACGCCTTGAGACACTGGGACTGTGACAGCAAGAATAGCTGATGAAGTCATTGCCCTCCAGCTCCCCCATCACCAAGAAGGGATGGGTGCCTCCCTCTTCTGTGTTTCTCAATGATTCAGTATGGTCTGGCTGGGGTTTTCACTGGCTCTTTCATACACTGTTGGAGAAAAAAAAAAAGAAAAAGATCAAATTTCAGTTCCCCTCAATTGCTCTGGGTTTGTGCAACCAAGTGTCATTGTGAGACTTCTGCCGCCCACGTCCTCAAAGAGGCCTGCACGTGGCTCAGTCTGCACATAGACCAGAGCAATTAGAGTTCCTTTTTCCTGTCATGAAGGACAGCCCAACCATCAAATGTCCCCATGCTGTCATCCTATCCACTGGGTGAGCCCATAAGGCTGACTGAAGGCAGAGGCAACCAAGAAGCACTTTTGTATGTGAGTAAAGACAAGCATGGGGTGTGTGTGGAAAGAACCCTGGCCCAAACCTTAGAAAACCTGAGTTCTAGTCCTGGAGCTGCTAGGAACTGGCTGTGTGACCTTAGTGAGGTCACTCAACTTCTCTGATTCTTAGAGCTGTCTGCTGCAAAACAAACAGGGCACATGATGACAGTCTCTGGTTGCTATCTGCATAAATGAAGATTTGTGAGGCATGGATAATACAAAACAATGGTGACCTAACTTCAATGTTTTCTATTTTACTTTGCCTTTGGAATGTAACTAGAGCACATCAGACACTTGCAAACTTCCTTCCTTCCCTGCCCCCTTTCCTTGCTCTTCTCTTTGGCTCTCCTGGCCAGGGGTGGGGGTGGAAGAATGTGAGGTTGGCTGAAAAGGCAGAGAGGATGCAGGAAGGTTTCTGGTTGGGGGCAGGGAGGTTTTGGAGGAGGAGTGTTCCAGGCATGGGAGAATCGATCAGCTATAAGATCATTCTAATCCTTTCCCCTATCCAGAAAGGTGGGAGATTGTGAACGGCATATTCCTCACGTGAAATACTGTATATCCTTGCCTATGAGAAGCCCTGGGAAAAATAGTAATGTGTGTTTAAATGATGAGCCGCAAGGAAAATCATTAGAGAAGCCCTTCTCCTTCTTGCCATTTATGTATTTCAGTTTTCCTTTCCAGCCAAGATGGGGCCCCTGCAAAACCAGGATTCCCAGGGCAATCGTCATGCCTATGGGGGTGGCGACTGCGGAGATGGGACCTTCATGGGGAAATAAATGTGCTATTTTGCTATTTCTACTCGACCATGGCTTGGAAAATAGGATACTTTTCTTTTGATGCAGCATCTTATATGTGAGCATATACGGTAATGGAGGCATTCCAGAGTTCAGCTGATGGCCAATCAGGAGTTGGTGCCTTTTGGCATTTTTTCCCTTTAAGAAAAAGTTTCGGGTCCTCTAAGGAGCAGCAAATCAACTGCAGTCCACTGAGTTGCCATCCCCTCCCCCACCTTCCACCCACCATTATGGGGACAGGGCATGCATGCTAGTTAGGGTCAACCTAGGTCCTCATCCTGGGGACAGCCTTGTGAAACACAAAGTCTTAGGTTTTAAAAGTAGGGTGCTAGGGATAGGAGAGAGAGACTGGCAGAGGCTGGTGGCTAACCAGCTGGGGCCATTGCTTGAGGTGAGGGTGGTTGGAGGGAGAAAGAAGGAAGAGAGAAACTCCATGATTACGGGCAGCTATGGATGCTCCCGTGTGTGGGTGTGTGTGTCTTTCCAAAGGACTGGACCAGTGGCAGGCTGGTGGAAAGCAGGAGCAGCTCCATTCAGGAAGGGGAAGCAGCAGCTGTTTCCCCAGGAGACAGTGCCCGGGAGCAGCTGGAAGCTGGGAAGAACCGGATGGCAAGGGAGCCACCAGCTGCAGGATGGAAAAGGAGAGCCAGGCTGGGCGCTGCCATCTGACTGGGCAGTGGGGCTCTAGCTTGGAGCTGATCAGCCTTAGCTTTGTCTCCTGCTTGTGAAACCTGGGCCTTAACTTCCTGTCCTTCCCTCCTCCCTAGGCTTGACCGGACTCTGCAGCTCTGCCTGGGCTCTGTCACTGTGACCTCCGCTCAGCTTCCAGGCTTGCTTCTCTTTTTCCTCTTTAAGGTTGCGAATGTTGGTGACTCACCACTTCCAGTTGCCCTCCTGTTTCTTCTTCACTTCTCTTTCATTTCTTAGTTCTCCTTTCGTTCAGGGCTATGCAGGCCTGAAAGGCAGTGGGAAAATCTAACAGCATGCTGGAAAGAGGCCACCTGTCCCCTGTCCTCTGGGCACACTCCTTGGCCTGAGTGCTAGATACACTCAGCCTCTTCCCTTAATACTTCCTTTAAATGGTGGACTCTTATCCAGATGAGGAAATTGAGATTACAGGAGGTAAAATAAAGTAGCTCCCAACTCAAGCACTCACCAAACATTCACCAAGCACCTGGCAAGTATCAGAATCCAAACTTGTGAAGGTAAGTGTGCTCAGGCCCTCATCTATGTGACTTCAAGAACTCATGCCCCCAATGTGATCCCCTACTCCTCAGGAGCATTATTTAGGAACTTCTTAGAAATGCAGACTCTCAGGCCCCCCTCAGCCAGCTGAATCAGAGACACTGGGAGGGGTGCCCAGCCATGTGCATTCCCATGCTCACTGACATTTGAGAAGCATGGTCCTAGACAAGGGATTTCACTAGGCCTTCCCTGCTGGGGGACAGCCACATAAGCTTGAGCTCCGTTTTCCAGTTCCAAGGTTCCTCTTTCAAGGATGTCACCACAGAAGGCAGTGGAGTATTTATCCACAGCAGGCCTGGGTAAAGGGGGTGTAACTCCCCTTTTCAGAGGGAGTGACCTGGGCCCTTTTGACCCTTTGCTTGGCTTTTTGAGAATAAGGATGATCAATGATGTCTCATTTTACTCCCTGTTCCTTGTTTCACTTGATCATTTTCAGAGTTTCCTTTTTGGCAAAAGTTTTTAGAGTTTTTTCAGACATGTGGTTGGAAGAATTTGAAGCCTAGAAGGCACACCGCAGGGAAGAGAGTCTCTATGCTCTGAACATAGGATAACAGATAAAACAGCAGGAGAGACTTAGGTTAGATCATCTGTTCAGTAATAGAACTGGGGACCCTGCGTCAGGGAGGCCCTCTCTGGTCCAGGGATTTGTGTGATGTGGAGGCACAGACAATTTGGTGATGAGCCTCTATGGGCAAAAAGTCCAGGAATGAGGCTGGGGCTTTAGGCGACTGGCATGTTTTCATTTGGATTCTTCTCACTAATAGTAGGATGTGGGCAAGTCTCTTAACTTTTCTGTAATTCAGTTTCTCATTTTTAACACAGATATAGAAGCATCTTTCGTAGGACTTCCATTGGTTTTCTTTAGATTTTTAAAAAACTTTTCATTTTGAAGTTATTAGGAGACAATTTTCCACGGGTCTCTCATGTTTCTGCATGTTTTATGAAGAAAGGTATAAACAAATTTTCATTCTGGATGTTTTAAGGACTTTTTTCATAGTGAACAGCCTTGAATAATAGAAAATAGCTCTCAATTTAGGTGTATATACATAGCAAAGCAATCTTTCAAGAATGAGGATAAAGATATTTTCAACAAACAAAAGTTAGCTGAGTTTACTACCTGGATCCTCAGTAAAGGAATTTCTAGACTGGGGTGTATTTCAGGAAGAAAGAATGATTCCAGCAGGAAGCATTGAGATGTAAGAAGGTAAGATGACAGAAGGAAAAAACTGACACATGAGTAAATCTAGACAGAGAACAAAGTGATAATAATAATGAGTAACACAGGGGAGTTAAGAAACAGAACCGAAATAGATTTAAGCAGCATAAAAGTTGGAGCGGGGTGCAAATATGGATGAATCTTGCTAAGGGCTTTCCATTCATGAGATAAGTAAAAATGCTAAATTTACTTTTTAAGTTAAATAACCACTGAAATAATAAACATAGAGTGTGTAACCTTCAAACTAGTAGAAGGAAAGCTGGAATAAAAATGTTTTAAACAAACAACAACAATAAAAAAGCAAAAAGGAAAGGAAAGAAACAAGAATAATATGGTAGAAATTATCAATAACCACTATAAATGTAAATGGACTAAACTTCTATTGTAAGAATGTAGCAATTATTGACAATACTCTTCTGTGAAAGGGCAAATATGGCTAGACTAGATCTGAAAATCTAATTTATTCTGTTCTCTAGAGTCACACACTAAAACATAAAGACACTGAAATTTTGAAAACAAAAATGGCCAGGTGTGGTGGCCAACCCCACCATGGTGGGGGGCTACTCGGGAGGCTGAGGTGGAAGGATCACTTGAGGCAGGGAGATTGAGGCTGCAGTAAGCTGTGACCACACCACTGCACTCAGCCTGGGCAACAAAGAGAGACCCTGTTTCAGGAAAAAGAAAGTAAAAGCACAGAAAAAGAGATACCTGGTAAAGAGTAATAAACAGACAAATTTCAACATAAGGCAAAAAGCCTTATCAGACATAAAGAGAGATACTACAGAATAATAAATAGTTCATATCACCAGAAGAATGTAATAGTATTAAACTTGTATGTAATCAGGAACATAGCTTCAAAATACATCAAACAAAATAGCAAGAACCACAAGGAAAAATAGAGAATTTTGCATGATAGTGGGAAGCTTTAATATCCTCTTTCATTATTTGATAGATCAAGCAACAGAAAAATCAGAGATTTTAGAAGATTTGAACATGCAACTAATAAGCTTGGTCTAATAGATGTATATTGGATTTTGTACCCAAAAATGGAAAAGACACATTCTTTTGAAGTACACTTGGAACATTTAAGAAGATCATCCATATAGTATGCCATAAAGCAAGTCTCAACAAATTTCAACCAGCTTCTTACAGTTTACATACTTTGACTCCAAAGAATTTAAGAAATCAATAACAAAAAGAGGACTAAAAAAAAAAATCCTGTGTTTGAAAATTTAAAGACACACTTCTAAATAACTTCAGGGTCAAAGAAGAAATCATAATGGAAATGAGGAAATACTTAATACTGATTGATAAAGATAATATTTCATATTTAAATTAAAGGAATAAAGTGTTTTGAGATTGTTAGAGGAAAATATATGGCATGTATGCTAATATATTCAGAAGGAAGAATGTCTGAATAGCAGCAGGGTAAACATCCAAATTAAGAAATTAGAATAAACCAAAGAATAATCTTTTTAAAAATAGAAGGGATGAATTAATAAAGAGCAGATGTACTGAAATAGGAACAAAAAAATAGAATTAACAAAGCTGAAAAATGCTTCTTTTAAAAATATGCATGCGATTGAAAACTGCCAGCAAACATAACTAAGTGATCAAGAGAAAAGGCCAAAAAATGGCAAGATTAGTAATGAGAAAGAGGATTTCACTACTTATCACGGGCTGAATTGTATTCCCTCAAAAGCTATGTAGAGTTTCTAACTCCCAATACCTGTGAATGTAATCTTATTAAGAAACAGGGTGTTTGCAGCTGTCATCAAGCTAAAGATCCCAAAAGAAACTTTCCAAGAGAAGAGATATGAATTACAAAAAAGTACATGAAAAGATGTTCAACATCATTAGTCATTAGAATATGCAAATTAAGATGCAATGAGCTGCCACTACAGACCTATTAGAATGGTTAAAATAAAAAAATCAAGACAATAGAAAGTGTTGGTAAGGATCCTGAACAACTAGAAGTCTGACACATTGTTGGTAAGAAGGCAAAATGAGTACAGCTCCTTTAGGAAATGGTTTAGCTCTTTCTTATAACATTAAACATTTATTTGCCATATGATCCAGCAATCTCACGCCAAGCATTTACCCAAGAGAAATAAATTAAAACACATGTCCAGATGAAAACCTGTACACAAATATTAGGGTAGCTTTATTCATAGTTGCCAGAAACTGAAAATAAACGATGAATGTTGAATGGATAAACACACTAATACACTGGAATACTCCTCAGCAATAAAAGGGAGAGGCATACTGACGCACATATAACAACAAGAGTGAATTTCACAGGCGTGGTGCTGAATCAAAGAGCCAGACTCAAGGCTGTGTACTGTATGATCCCATTTATATGACATTCCAGAAAAGGCAAAGCCATGGAGTCAGAAAACAAATTAGCAGTTCCCCAAATCTAGGTATTGGGGGAGAAAATTCTCCACAAAGGGACACAGGGAACATTTTGAGGGTGATGAAAAATGTTCTACATCTTAATCATGGTGGTGGGTACATGCTTGGGTTTGTCAAAATGTATGGAACACTAAACCTAAAACAGTGAATTTTACTGCATGTTGTTATGCCTCATGCATCCTGACCTTTGAAGAAAAGAATGACATATCACTTAGAGGCACATTCAGGAATGACAAAACTATTTTTATTTATTTTTATTTTTTTGAGATGAAGTTTTGCTCTTGTTTCCCAGGCTGGAGTGCAGTGGCACGATCTCGGCTCCCTACAACCTCCACCTCCCGGGTTCAAGTGATTCTCCTGCCTCAGCCTCCCGAGCAGCTGGGATTAGAGGCCTGCACCACCACACCTGGCTAATTTTTGTATTTTTAGTAGAGATGGGGTTTCACCACATTGGCCTGGCTGGTCTCGAACTCCTGACCTCAGGTGATCTGCCCACCTCGGCCTCCCAAAGTGCTGGGATTATAGGCATGAGCCACTGCGTCTGGCCAAAACTATTTTTAAAAGTAGGTATTTCAGAAATACCTGAGAGTGAGGAAGTTCAGTGGGATTCGGGAGTGAGACACAGGTGACCTCAATGGTTTGATCATGTTCTGTGTTTTAAGGTGGAAACTGAATGAAAATCAGTTGTTAAAACAGGATGGTATGTGGGAGAAAGGGATGGAGCGCTAACCCTGTCCTCTGGGCTTGGAGTCAAGGTCATCAGTCATCCATTCACCTGGAAGGGCCTACGGGGCAGTGAAGGTGACTGCAGATGTGGAAGTTTGAGCAACAAAAGGAGGGACAGGCACTGTTCGCTGTCCCCCAAGCATCATTCTCCACTCTTCCTTGCGGAGCACCTGAGAACGTAGCTGGAGATAGCATTGGCCCTTAGCGCTATCCCCATCCTACCCTTGAAAGTGAAGAAGAGATTACAAACTGGGTTCTTAGTCACAGAGAGGAGCTTCAGACAGGGGACCATTCTCATCCCTCTCCCCCACCTCACCTGCCACACACACTTTCTTAAAGATACAATGGAGAGGAAAGTCCTTGAAGTCAGGGGCCACATGAAGTAAGGGAAAGAACACAGGCTTTAGAGTCAGAACAAGTTTGGAATCCAGGCTGGTTTATTAAGTTAAATGCCTTTGGGCAAGTTAATTACCCCTTTGGAATCTCTATTTCCTTGCTTATAAAAATGGGCATAATAATACTTCCCTAACAGGCAGGCCTTTGATGTATTCCGATGTGTTTTGAAATAGAGAGATACAGTCTGACAGCACCATAGGACAGGAAGGCTGGGAGCTTCCTGGGAAGACCAGCTCACTGCGGCATGACTTAGGCCAGCCTGCAGCCCCCTGCCCTACTGCTCAAATGCTGGGTCTCAGCAGTGGTCTGGTGTGGACGGGACTGCTGTGGGGGATGCTGACTCACCCTACCAGCCAGCTGTGGACGTCGGAATGAAACTGCTGAGGGGCTAACACCCATTCTCTCCTTGAGGATCAAGTACTTGGGAAGCTGTGTTACAGTCACATGGATGTTCACTGAGTACAGCGTGAAAACACTGAAGTTAGTTGGAAAATTAAAATGCATAATGGTATCAGGTGATGATAATTTGAGTGTCCAGCTCCACAAAAAAAACACAGGCACCTTTAGGACCAAGGTCCCCTTCCTCCAGGCCAGGGCTCTGGTTTTCTCTAGGACTCTCCTTTGCTGTGTTTCCATTACTGACCAACCTCTCCCTTAGGACTGACCATCTTTTCTGTAGACAGTCTTTCAATTAACTTCCATGGGGCTCGATGCCTAGAGAATCATTCTCTCTTGAGCAACTACAAGCTCGGCTCTGACGCATTGTGTGTTCATTTCATGGTTTCCAAGAGCAGTTTTATTCTCTTCATTTCCAAATATCTGGGGCACAGTAGATGGGAAAGGGGCGCATTTCAGTGTCCAACGTATGAACCATCCACCCGTATGTACATCATGGTATGTCTTTGAGACATGTTCTCTTTCTACATATATTAAGGCTTCATTCATCACACGAGCTATTTTTTGTGGCTCTGTGTGTGTGTGTGTGTGTGTGTGTTTGTGTGTGAGTGGGTGCAGCATTGTACAGGGTTCTAGCAAGATGCTGACTGTCCATTATGCTGCTTTAGAGTTTTCTGTGGGTGGAGAGAAGTCCACCTCACCCCTAGTCAAAACACAGTATCACAGAACATGGAGCATTTTCCTAGGTGATCTCTTAAGAATGGAGGGAGAAGCTAGGTGTGGTGGTTCACACCTATAATCCCAGAACTTTGGGAGGCCAAGGTGGGTGGATCACCTGAGGTCAGGAGTTCTACACCAGCCTGGCCAACATGGTGAAACAGGTCTCTATTGAAAATACAAAAATTAGCCGGGCATGGTGGTGGGAGCCTATAATCCCAGCTACTCGGAGGCTGAGGCAGGAGAATCACTTGAACTCCGGAGGTGGAGGTTGAAGTGAGCCAAGATTGCACGATTACACTCCAGCCTGGGCGACAAAAGCAAAACTCTGTCTCAAAAAGAGAGAATGGAGGGAGGGTCTCTACGAATCCAATCACACTGGTTGCTGGACATTTTCATACTTTTCAACCAATTAATAAACTGGCCAATCACCCAAACACCAGGACAGGTGGACAATCTGGGCTAATAGTTGCCTATCCAGGAGTATTTGTTACACCAGGCACTGTGCTATTAATATATTCTTGCATCCGTATTTCATTGAACTCTTATAACAACCTTGTAGAGTAGGCATTAGTAGGCTTATTTTATAGGTAACAGAGCAAGGCTTGGAGGGGTTAAAAAGCCTGCCCAGGCTCACCACCACTAGTAACAGTGAGGCTTGGATTCAAACCCAGGTTTTCCAACCCCAGGCTCCTCATCAACTCTCTATCACACCCAGAACCAGGGGCATCTGCAGCTCAGGGGGCTGCAGCCACAGGACAACTACTAAACCCACCCTCCTCCCTCTGCTCTTCCAGAGATGACCTCCTGACACACGGTAAGAAGCTGACGTCTCCATGGCATGCAGGAGTAAAGCCAGCCCCTCACCAGCCACTTGGGGCCCCACCCAGCAGGGCCCCAACACTCCTTTATAATCTCTTCTCTGCCTATAAACCACAATTTGTCCTGCACATGGTCTGTCTTTCTCAGTGTCTCTTGAATTTACTGCTCCTTCAACTGGCACCAAATATTTGCTCCTCTTCAGCTTTTAGCTGAAGAGGGTCGCCAGCCACCATTCAAGGTTCTGCTGGAGCCCCACCACTACAGCAAGGTCAGACAGCCCCTAGACCTTGTCTTTCTCTGAACAACCACCACATCACATCCCTCACCCTTGAGGCTTACCAGGTATTCATCTTTCAAAGCCACAAGGCAAACTGGGAGGCAGGAAGGTGAGAAGAGGCCAGAGCTAATGAGGTGATCCCTCTTGCTGTCAGGTTTGGGGATTTACTCTCTCTGCTCTGCCATCGATCATGCTCCTCAAATGATCACATCCCTGGGAGAAGAATGGAATTTTAAATATTTTGTTCTTTCTCAATGTTTATCCACACACATGGTAGATAGTAAGTCTTTTATTTGGTATATGAATGAGTGATTGAAGTGAATGAATGAAGGAAGAAGAGGACAGCCGAATGAGACCAGTCGTTGTGAGATGGTGCTTAAATCCTGGTGTGCCTAACTGGGAGACAAAGGATTGAGGAGTCATCAGAGAGACAGCTTGTCAATGCTGAGAGCCTGAACTCTGGAATTTGATAGCGTTTGAATCTGAGCTCTGCCACTCAAGAGTTGTGTGAATTTGGCCAAATTACTAACCTCTCTGTGATTCGACTCCATCTGTAAGAAGAGAATGAATACCCACCCTGTAGAGCCATTATGATGACTAAGCAAGATAATTTAAGTGCCTGGCATGGAGGGACTATTCCATAAAAGATAGTTCATTATGATCAGTGAAGGAAGGAAGGAGGAAGAGGATGTTTGGAGGACAACTTCTTTTGTAGAGTTTTGGAAGTATGTGCAGAGCTGTCCCCCCAGTCCCACCCCCTGTCGCTGCCCCCCTGGCCCTGTGACCATCAATATCTCCATTGTCTTGACAGACACATTCTGGAGCCTCACTTTGGTCATGCATCTCTCTAGTTTCTGGACCTGGCAGCAGCAGCTCCCTCCTGGGAGAATGGCTGATATTAAGGTGGGGTGAGGAAGACAGGATGGTGGGTGGGGAGGACGGCAGCTGAACCGTTGATTTCAGGCTTTCAAGACCTCCGACCATCGCTTCCTACAAGCCCCTGACACAGGGTGGAGATGCGGAACCCAGAGCAGATGTTTCCTCTCTTTGACTATCGATGGATGGTTTGGGGACACATGGGAAGGGAGGGGGAAGGAAAGGAAGGCAGTGAGAAAGAATCCTTATTTGGGAGCCCATCCTTCTCCAGTGGCTCAGTGTCCACTCCCTAAAGTTCTAGGAAGTGTCCAACAGATGTTAATCACATGGCCAAAGCCAGGGTTAAGAAAAACTAAGGGCATGGATGTGGGACGGCCCATTACTTGGAGGTACCTTCCACACGGCAGCCTTCTTGTAGCTTGGGAATCACGCCACTAGCCATAGGCACAGCCCATTAGAAGCGCCATGTGGTCCACTGAGGTGGGACCTAACTGGGTAACAGTGAATTTCTTTCCTGTGGGTCAGCCTTGGCAGCCCTCCCAACCCGCCTTTGACTGGGATGATCTCCCACCCAGAGATGACTTCACCTCCGTAAGTTCCTTGGTAGGGAACTTGAGGGGTGGTTAGAAACTTCCGCCCGACTCACTGGAGAATAACTCAGGACAAGAGAGGATAAGAACAGCTCTCTGTGTCACAGACACCACTTGGAGAAACAGCCTAAAAGGCAGGGATAGCAGCTTGGAGAATTCCAGCAGCTTCAAACTCCACCACCAGGATCTCTGTGGGTCTCAGTTCCTGTCTGTAAAATGGGGAGAATAATACATGTCAAGTGACTACTCTCCCTCATCAAGAGAACTTTGTGAGTAATAATTGTCATGACAGTGTTTTCCAAATGTGCAGGATCAGCGAGAAAGAGATTTCACAGGGCATTGACAGCTCAGGGGATGTTGGCTACAGGCGGGGAAAGCACCTATGTGCCCTTCTAGCTGCTGCACCCGCGGAGGGGGCTCAGCTGGGAGGACAGGTGCACTCCTCCCAGATTACTCTGAAATCATTGTGGGTGCCCAGTAAGCACTTCTTGGCCAGTCTGAGAGTAACAACTGAAAGTACTTGGGGCTCAAAATCACCTGCTCCAGTTAATCATTCGAGGGCTTTGGTGTCACATCCTTCTCTGAGGTATGTCTTCTTTCTCAGGCACATGGCCATGAGGCCCTGTGAATCTAACTGCACTGTGTGTGTGTGGGTCAAACTGCACTGGGCGCTTACTTTTTCTTGGTCAGCATCTCGGTTTCTATTTCTAAAGGCAAAGGAGGTGTCTCAATTCCTCCCAAGACTGGAAAAGCCCAGCAGGGTTGGTGGCTTTTTTGCTGTGCTGCTGAAGACGGGACAGGCTGCCCTGGCAGTGGTGAGCCCCCTGCCCTGGAGGCATTTAGCAAGATCACCTGTGACTACACACTGTGCTAAGGACCTTGTGTGTATCACCTTTATCGCTGCGACAACCCATGAACAGCCCACTATCACGATCACCTCCATCTCATGGATAGGAGGGGAAGGTACCTGCCACACAGCAGGCTTCTAGTAACTTGGGAATCACGCGACTGGCCATAAGCACAGCCCACCAGAGGCACCATGTGGTCCACTGAATGGGATCTAAGTGGATAACAATGAGTTTTTTCCCCGTGGGTCAGCCTTGACCAGCCCTCCACCCTGCCTTTGACTGAAATGCTCTCCCATCCAGAGATGACTTTGCTTTTCTAAGCCAAAGAGGATTGGATGGGAAAACAGCTGAGGAAGCGCAGGCAGCACAGCCTGGAGTGAGAGTGTGTGTGTGCGCGTGCACGTGTGTGTGTGTGTGTGTGTGAGTGAGAGAGAGAGAGGGAGAGAGAGAACTGCTTTTGTATGAATCTTTCTTTCTTTTTTTTTCAGCAAACCACCGACCAGCTACACATTCTTGGGCAGTTTCCTGAGGCTGAACTTAAGATTTTGTGAGAGAGAGAGAAAAAAAAGAAAAGAGTAGTGGTGCAGGAAGAAGTGAGGCAGAAAGTAACCAAGCTCACGAGCATGCATGTGGACGCACACACACACATGAGCGCACACACATACACACGCACACACACACTATTCATACATGACTCCTAGCAATAAGGAAGTGAGACTAGATCTTTTTCATGAATGGGCTTAACTCAGCGTCGCTGAACTTCCGCTCTCCCGTTCACCAGCATTCAAATTTCACCTTCGGACCATCCAAGGCAGCTGGCTGCTGGCCCAGGAACTAGGAGCACTTTGAGATCATCCCTCTGACCACAGGCAACTGTGTGCTTGCAAGGAATCTTCTTTCTTGAGCTGGTAAATTCAAAATGACCAGGATGTTTACAGGATACCAGGTTTGAAGGCCACTGACCCTTGGACCCCCAACCCCAACTACTGCCCTGTTCCCCCAGGATCACAGCTTACATTCTGGAAAAGCTCAGAAATTACAGCAGGCAATGCACGCAGAGGAAACATTTCTGCACAGGAACTGCACAGGAGCACGGCTGAGGTGAAGTCTCTGGGGAACTTTAATGCCTGCCTTAAATCAGGCTGGGGGAAATGACAGTCACCATTTGGAAAGGACACTTTATGGCGCTTCCCATGGGAGCTAGGGAGCAATTAACTGGGGTGTGTAACCTGTAAGGGTGCCATTCTTTCATATTGGGTGGAAGCCAGGTGAGGCACAGGCAGCAGTGGAAGTTTCTGTTCTTTGAAAATCAGCCTCAAGATCCCTGGGGAGCAAGTTGGGGTATGTCCAGGCAGTGGAAGGACCAGTGAAGAATCTCAAGCAAGTCATTTCATGTTGCTGTGCTCCAGCTTCCTCATCTGTCAATAAGACCTCCCTGGCACCACTGCTGGGATGACCCAGTGAGCAAAGACAAAGTCCCGACTCCCCAGTGTGAATGACCTGGGCTCATCGGCAACCCAGTTAGGGAAACCCCTACCACCTAGAACTGACAAAGCAGCTGCCACTATTCTGAAAGAATAAGGATAGCTTTACCTCTGAACTTCCAGAAATGGTGACAGTGATAGACTAGTGACCCAGAAGCGGGGAGAGCAATGGGAGACAGACAGGGCTGGCCTACCCCAAGACCAAAGAAGAAGGAGGAGAGAAGCTGCGGCAGAGACACCACGGAGGCTCGGCTTTTCTTTTCCTGATTTCTTTCCCCTCCCCTGCAACTCCTAATGGAATCTCAAGGAGGCAACAGAGAAAGGGACATCCTTTTCCTGACTCCACCCTGCATCCGTAGAATCCTCACACAGTCTCTCTGGTCCCCACACTTGGATGGGCAACAGGGGGTCGCAAAGCCCCGTGTCTTACAATGTTTGGGCCCAGAGGCAGGAGCATGGATGAGATGACTTTCAGAGTGCCTTCCCTACTTGGGGCCAGGAGCCTTTCCCCAGAGCTGAATCTAGGGCAGCGTGCTAGAGAACTGCATTCCACTCCTTGCAGCTGCTGAGCTACTGGGTCCAGATCTGGGCACTGGGAATGGACTCGGAAATACCAGTGGGCTTTGTTTGGGCTGATTACTCACAGTAGAGGAATGATATCCATTCCACCGGACTTTCTAGGAACTTGCTTGCAGCTGGAGCAGTCCCTGTCCCTAGGTTCCCTCTAGCACAGAGAGGTTGCAAGCAGAAGCCTGGCTGGGGAGGGAATGTGCAGCTTACAGGGGATGCCAGTGGGCCCCAGGAAGCATTGATGCAATGCTCTTTTTATGAAGTTGGGCTCTGAGCCCTTCTCCCCTGTGATAACTTCTGGGAGTAACTTTCCCCATTTCCCTGGTCTCCTCTCCCCCTCCTGCTTCAAGAGCCAGATTCCTGCATGACAGCAGCACCTGAGGAATCGGAACTCACAATAGTGAGTTCATCACAATAGTGATGCAGGTGGATAGAGGAAATACCTGTAGGTCTAAGGAGCTTGGGTAATAAAGGCTGCCATCCGCCAAACCCTCACATGCCAAATGCGTGCCCAGCCCTGCAGGCTCTGCCTCCCTTAATCCTTCCAGTGCCCTGGTTGTGCAGGTGCTATCCTCATGACCTTTTCACAGATGAGGAAATGGAGCCTTAGAGAGGTCAGGAAATGCTTCCAAGATCACATAGTTAGCAAATGGCAGAGCTAAGAAATAACTCCATTTCTGTTCAATTATAAAGCACATGGGTTTAGCAAATGGACTCTGATTTTTGTGTGTATGTTAGTAGCTCAGCTTTTATGAGAACTGGAGATTAAGCTCCCTGAGGGTAAAAGCTATGTCTTATTTTTTGCCCTATTTATCTCTAGATGATGCCAGGAACTCATTTTAAAAAGCAGCTGCCAAAATATGCTGAGATGGTGGGCAGCAGCTGTCCATGGATGATCTGGAGGCCACTGCAGCTGAAGGGACCAAAAGCAACCCTGGAACTGTCCACACTGTCGACAGACTTTTCAGGTCTCTCTCGTCCTGCTTCTCCCGTGGCTGTTGTATTTTTCTCCCATCTACCTTCTGGTTCCTGCCCATTGGAGGCTTTTCCAGCCTCGTCACCTCTATTACTGCCCCCTCTCTGCAAATGCCTGCACCTTCTCATTGCTCTGTCTTGATGCTGCTACCACAGACTGAGATTCCTCTACTCTTCTTTCCTGCGCCACATGTGTTTCCTTACGGCTTCTCTGGCTCCTTCTCTGTGTCTCTAAGCATCTGGGCCACTTTACTCTCCGTTCCTGCTGAGGGTGTCTGAGAGAGTCCCCGATGGGTTAGTAACAACCCAAATCTGGAGATACCTCTTGGTCTCACCAGCTTAGCTTTTAGGCTGCCCACATTCTATAGAGCAGTGGCCGACAACCTTTTTGGCACCAGGGATGGGTTTTGTGGGAGACAATTTTTCCACGGATGGGGCAGGGGAGGAAAGGATGGTTTCAGGATGATTCAAGTGCATTACATTTTTGCGCATTTTATTTCTATTATTGTCATGTTGTAATATATAATGAAACAATTATACAACTCACCATAATGTAGAATCAGTGGGAACCTTGAGTTTGTTTTCCTGCAACTAGACTGTCCCATCTGGGGGTGATGGGAGACAGTGACAGATCACCAGGCATTGGATTCTCATAAGTAGCGCACAACCTAGATCCCGTGCATGTGCACTTCACAATAGGGTTTGCGCTCCTATGACAATCTCATGAGGTCACTAATCTGACAGGAGGTGGAACTCAGGCGGTGATGTGAGCAATGAGGAGTGACTACAAATACAGATGAAGCTCTCGCTTGCCCACTGCTCATGTTCTGCATGTGGCCGGGTTCCCCTCCACAGAAGGGCTCACCTCAGGTCCTCCAATTTAAAGATGAGGCACCTGAAGCTCAAAGACGTTAAGCAACTTGCCTGAGGTCACACATTTAGAAGGTGATAGAATCCAGATGGGAACACACATCAGTCTGGGAAGATGAAAGAAGTTGTGGGGATGAATGGTGGTGGTAGCCGCACAGCAATGTGAATGTTCTTAATGCTACCGAATCCCTTAAAATGCTGAAAGTGGTCAACTTTGCCACGTACGTTTACTACAATAAAAAGTGGTTAAAATGGTAAAAAGAAAACGAACAAAATAACCTCATGGGATTTTAAATTGGATTAAATGAGTTATTGTACCTAAACCCTTTTCTTCATGCCTTGTATGTAGGAGCTAATATGATGATTAATTATGTTAATATTGCTTTTTTAGTTTCTTCATCTATAAAATGGGAATAAATAATAAAGATACCTCTTAGGGCTTATTTTCCTTATTTCTTAGAAATTTATTGTGGCAAATTTATGCATATATAAGTTGCATTCATTTTTTAAAACTGAGACATCACTACTTGAAGAGCCTAAGTACTAAGTATACAGCTGGATGGATTTTGTATACGTATTTATCAGTGTACTCACCACCCAGGCCACGGTAGAGACATTTTCCATGCCCTGAAAACTTCCCTGTGTTCCTCCAGGTTAGGACCAGCTTCCTTCCCACTCTTAGGGTTTCTGATTGAATTAAACACAACCCGTAGCACCTTGTCTGACAGACTTGCTTGATCAATGTTATTAATAATCAATACTATTATTAACACACTAATTACTGCTGTTTGACAAAGGGTAAAAACAACAGAACTGCTAATGATGACAATACTCCAAACCCAATTTAGAACAAAACTCGTACAAGAGCACAGGCCACAGAGCTAACAGGTTGGCCCTTTGGCTGCCATCTGCCAGCCGTGCAGCCTGCACCACGAGGGTGCCCCCCTGAGCTTCAGGGTCCTCATCCCTCAAGTGAGGCCTCAGTCCAAGTCATCTCTATAGCTCCTTCTAGTTCCAACATTCTACAAGTCTAAGAATTTGGCTTTGTAACTGGCAAGGGGATGAAATAAGTGTGGAAACTGAGGGTTACAACAAAGTCAAGCCCATAGACCTCTTGCACCCTAGCAGCTGGAGTGGGGTCCATGGGGCCTGGCTGCAGGGACAATACAGAAAGACTCTTGCTATAACTCTTGAAGAGTTCTAGTTCAAACCACACTAATGGGTTGACCTTTAGAGATGAAAAACCTTTCTCCACATTAGAGCTGACATGCACAGGTCATACCAGTGGCCAAGTCCACCCACTCTGTTCTCAGCTGTTGGATTCTTTGGGTGGCAGAATTTCCATCTGCTCACACAGCTGTGCTGAGAGCTGAAGGGTCTGGGGTGGTCTCTGTTCACCATCCAGCTGTTTAAGCAGCAGGCAGGGGGAGCTTCCTCTGGCTTCCTCAGGACTGCAGCTGTTGAGAGCATTATGGGAACAAAGGCTGACTTCTATGACAAGAATGTGTCAAAAGCAATTTTTCTTAATGCAGGAAATTATTTCAAGTTGACTTATAAGCTAGTCCAAACATGTTCTCTGCAATATAAAACATAGTAATAAAGTGCATAAAAGGTTGTCTCATATAGAACAGGTACTCGGTAAATGTCAGTTCCTAGACTCCTCAGCCTATATTAATCTCTGTCATTCATTCATTCACTCAGCAAACAGTTTTCAATGCTGTGGGTTCCAGGTACTGAAGACACCATAATGAACAGCACAGACAAAATCCCTGCCTTTGAATTTTATAGTCTGGTGAGTACAGACTGATAATTGACAATTTACAATTAAAAAAAGAAAAAGACAACATGCATTCAGTCGATCAAATATTTATTGAGCACTTACTAGTGCCAGACACAGTTTCAGGTATTAGGGATACAGTGTTAAACAAGACACACGTGGTTTCTCAACTTAGAGAGCTTAACTTCTATTGGAGAACCAGACAGTAACCATATGAACAAATTAATACAAAAGTTTTGTGATGGCAAGTGTTTGAGGGAAATGAATGTAGCAGGGGTAAAGCACAAGAGGAGAATGTGCTGCTTTGACAGAGGGGGCCAGGCTTCAATAATTTCTAGAGAATACAAAGCAAAAAGAAAACTTCCATTGCCCTCATGGTTATGTCACTGGTTTTCCTGTTGTGTGTTGTTAAACATCTCTCCTGTGTAAACGTTTCTGAAGCACTGTTTTCCCTCCTTTCTTGGATGGCATGAAGGTAAATTCCTTGAGGCCAGGAGCTGTATCTCAATTTGAGTGCTCCAGAAACCCAAATATACTAGCCTCCTACTATAGGTTGAGTATCGCTCATCCAAAATGCATGGAACCAGGAGTGTTCTGGATTTTTTATATCTCCAGATTTTGCAGTATTTTGCACATAATGAATATCTTGGGGATGGGATCCAAGTCCAAACATAAAACTAATTTATTTTTCATATATACCTTATACACATAGCTTGGAGGTAATTTTATAAGATATTTTACATAATTTTGTGCATGAAACAAAGTTTGTGTTAAGTGCTTAATGTGCAAAAATTTTCACTTGTGGCATCATGTCCACACTCAAAAATTTTGGACTTTGAAGCATTTCAGATTTTGGATTATTGGATTAGGGATACTCAACTTGTGTATTTGAGGGATTTCTTGACGGAATTTAGCAGAGAATGGGTAAGGCTGCTCTCTGACTTGATTGAAGATGTGTCTGCAGTGTCTAACAAAGATCTTAAGAATCGGGGGCTTATGGAGCAGGGACAGGTAGGGAGGGCATGGTGAAAAAGAGACTTTGAGGAGGAGCCCTGCAGAATAAGACTCTAAAGTAAAGTTCTAGAGCATGCAGGATTTAATTCCAATGAAAAGCATGGAATGACATGATGGACAGCTGGGAGCAAAAGCTGGCTCTTTCCCGTCCCTGCCATCTGACAACAGTCCTGGCAACACCACTGCCTCACTTCTCTATCAAGATCTTAGAAAAAAAAAGATTTTAGCTATCTGAACACTCTTCCTTCCAGCTTGAGTTTGTGAGATAAAAGTGATGCCGACTATTAACTCTGCTTGGGAGTGAGGAAGCAGGGAAACAGGTCGGCTGTCTTATCCAAGGCCTCCCAGGAAGTTGGGGCAGAAACCAGGAGCATTGGTTTGCCTCCTTTCTTGGATGGCACAAGGGTAAGCTTATAGACGGAACTCTCCTAATTCAGGGTCGGTAGTTCCCAGATCTACATGAACTGCATTCATTCTTAGCTCTTTTGTGCATCATAATAATTATCTGACTTAAAATTCTTATTCAAAAAAATGCCTGAACTTTCCTTCTCTTGACTCCCTAGCCACTGCCTAGCCTTCTTTTTCTTCACTTCCAGCTTCCTACGTCTTCCTGGGTGGCAGGGAAGGAACCATAAGCATAGGCAGTGTGGGAGGCAAACACTCGGGGTTGCAGCTCAGTGCAGCTGTCACTGATTATGGACGGATGCACAAGAGCCCTGAGCACACGCTGCTTTGCCTCAGTTGCTGAATGCAGATTTGAAAACCACAGCAAGAGTGAAGACCAGAAAGGACAGCAGCTGGGTGGGTCAGGCAGGTAGAGACCTAGCTCAGCTCCCAAGCCTAGCTTCTACCTTCTCCACCTGGATTTTCTTCCCTTCAAGAAGATGTGCAGGGCCGGTGTGGATGGGCAGTGCCACGTGAACCATTCAAAAGAGGGCTATTTCCTATTCTGTACCAAACTCCGCAGGGATCTCCCTGCAATGATTCTCCTGAGTTCCAGGTGCTATATAGCAATCACAGCACTTTGAAGACATAGACCTCATGTCCTGCCCTGCTTAAAGTCCTTCAACACTTCTCCCTTAGAATGAAGTCTCAACATGGCTTCTAACTCCTGCTTAATTCTCCAGCAGCAGCCCAGATCAGCTCCTCTTCTCTGACTCCTGCCACACTTCCTTCTGATCCTCAAACAGCCAAAGTCTCCCACCATGGGCTTTTGTTTTTTTGAGTCAAGATTTCACTCTGCTGCTCAGACTGGAGTGCAGTGACATGATCACAACCTACTGCAGCCTCGAACTTTTGGGCTCAAGTGATGCTCTCATCCCAGCATCTCAAGAAGCTGGGACTACAGGCATGTGCCACCATGCCTGGCTAATTTTTTAAGAAAAATTTTTTGTAGAGATGAGGGTCTTACTATTTTTCTCAGGCTGGTTTCAAACTCCTGGCCTCAAGCAATCCTCCCCTCCCATCTCGGCCTCCCAAAGTGCTAGAATTATAGGCTTGAGCCATGCGCCCAGCATCCGTGGGGCTTTTGTATAGGCTGTTTCCTGGACTTATTTGCTTAGGTATCTCTTATTTAGCTTTCAGGTCTCAGTTTAAATATCATTTCCCTTCTTCTGGACCTGGCAGAGCAGAAGGTGCCATCGAGGGAGATGATGTCTGCCATGACAAGGACCAAAACCTTTGGCGTCAGGAGCCCAAGAGCCAGGACATCTACCAAAGACTGTTGGAAAAGCTGTTCAGGTTTCTGGCCGGATGAACCAACTCCACCTTCAACCAGGTTGTGCTAAGGACATTGTTAATGAATCGCAGCAACTGGCCACCTCTGTCCTTCTCCCAGATGATTGGGAAGATGAAGCTTTCCGGCTGGAAGTGCTGTGGGGGTCATAATGGATGTCGTGCCCATGTGGGAGGTGCCCAAATTCAAGGTGTGCGCACTGTATGTGAGCAGTGGGCCCAGAGCCGCATCTTCAAGCCTGGGGGCAAAATCTTCACCTTTGCCCAGTTGGCTCTGGCCTTCCCAAGGCCTGTGGCTCCAGCCCGCTTTCCCATCCTTACAAGGGCCAAGGTGTACAGGTATTTAGGCCAGGCTTGGGGAACCCCACACAGCCACACCAAACCCTATGTCCACTCCAAGGGCAAGCCATAGCTAAAAAATACTAACCCTGGATCATACCCTCTTAAAGATTTTAGGACCAGGTGCAATGGTTCATGTCTATAATCTCAGCACTTTAGTATGCTGAGGTGAGAGTATCACTTGAGGTCAGGAGTTTGAGATCAGCCTGGGCAACATAGCAAGACCTCATCTCTATGTCTCTACTAAAAATTTAAAAAAAAAAAATTGGATACTGATAAAAAAAGAAAAATGTCACTTCCCTTCTAGTCTGAAGAAAGTTTCCTGGGTTCTTCAGATTAGGTTATATGCCCCACTATATATTTTAATAGCATTTTTTTCACTTCTATAAGGTAGTCCCTATTATATTAATAGTGATATGGATTTTTTAAAAAAAAGTTTTTTAAATTTTTTAATTGCTGTTCCTATTCTCCTCTCCCTCCTGCTTTCTCTCTTCCTGCTTTCTTTCCTCTGTCCTTTTCCTCCATGCCCTCCTCTAGTTCCTCCTACTTCTTTTGAGAATATGATCCTCTTAGTTCCTAGGACACAGCCTGGCACTCCGTGCATATTTGCTGAATGAGTGCGTGGATCTGTACGCCCTGGGGGTTGGGAGGACTTTTAAGATGATTGAATCCAATGAGTTTCCTCTGCAGCACCCGGCCAGATGTCCCTAGACTCTGCTCCAATGCCTCTGCACTGTGAACTTGTAGACTCCCAGGGCAGCCTGTTGTGTCAGCCTGGCGGCATGGCTAAATGCTCAGGGTCATATTAAATGTTATTTAATTCCTCTCAGCCTCTGTTTCCTCATCTGTAAAAAGGTGGTAATAATAATACCTGCTCCACAGGAATGTTGCAATTGTTAAATGAGATCAAGCATGTAAAACACAAAACCTAGCACCAAGTGATGGTTAAATAAATGTGATTTATTGTGATGATTATTATTATTTTACCATAACAGTCATCAGTCTGTCTTGAGATGGCTCTGACAGAAGGTGAAGTTGTCCTTACATTACATTGTGATCAATTTAATGATCTTACTTCTGATTCTCCCTTTGGGTTTGCAGGTTCCACATGACAACTATAGGTGTCACAGGCCAGCACCTTGATGAGTATGTGTCCTCTCTTCCCTAGTTTGCCGTGGGACAGATATCTAGTGCATCGGTTTCAGGTCTTCTCACCATCCTGGCCTCTGTCTGAATTACTCCTCTTTTTCTATGTCCCCTTACTTCTTAAGCCATCCTAGGGATGAAGAAAGTACTGGCCCAAACAGATCCATGGGCATCCGTGTAGAGTACCAAGAAATTAGAATTATCCTGACTGTGTACCCAGCCAAGGTTAAGAAGCTTTATGGTCTGTTCAGCAAAACCTGAGGGGGCCCTGTCCTCCATCGTGGGATGGGAGCTGAAGGAAACAATGTTCAGGTCTGGCCCCAGCCAAAACCCATCTATCCCAACCTACCATTTCTTTTCTGCCTATGTCTTCTTTTTGTTTACTTTTGTTGTTGTTGTTGAGAACAGGGTCTTTCTCTGTTGTCCAGGCTGGAGTGCAGTGACACAATCATAGCTCACTGCAACCTCAGTCTCCTATGTTCAGTGGCAGAATCATAGCTCACTGTAGTCTCAGTCTCCTATATTCAAGTGATCCTTCTACCTCAGCCTCCTCAGTAATATCACAAGACCCTGTCTCTACAAAAGTAAAATAAAATAGCTGGGCGTGTGTGCCTGTGGACCACAGGCCCAGCTATTTTATTTTACTTTTGTAGAGACAGGGTCTTGTGGTATTACCCAGGCTGGTCTTGAACTCCTGGGCTCAAGCAATCCTCCTGCCTTGGCCTCCCAAAGTGCTGAGATTACAAGCATGAGTGATTGATTGTACCTGGCCACCTTCATTTTTTTTTTTTTTTTGAGGCGGAGTTTCGCTCTTGATACCCAGGCTGGAGCGCAATGGCGCGATCTCGGCTCACCGCAATCTCCGCCTCCTGGGTTCAGGCAATTCTCCTGCCTCAGCCTCCTGAGTAGCTGGGATTACAGGCACGCGCCACCGTGCCCAGCTAATTTTTTGTATTAGTAGAGACGGGGTTTCACCATGTTGACCAGGATGGTCTCGATCTCCTGACCTCGTGATCCACCCGCCTCGGCCTCCCAAAGTTTTTTTTTTTTTTTTTATAAAGAAGGCTATTAAGTGCCCAGTGCCTGGAAAGTTCCTTTCTCTCCTGAATTAATATACCAAATTAGTTCCTGCTAAAGTGTTAATGCCTAACCCCAATTTCCCTTCTTGCCAACCATCTGTCCTCCTCCACAAAGGGCTGAATAAATAGGAATTTTAGATATAAGTGGCAGAGTCTGTGAGGGAATAAATTTTGAGCAGGGGGAGCTCTCACACCGGGCTCTCCAATTCACACTGTGGAGGTAGCTTCCTTTTCCACCTATGCAGTAACCCAACCAACCCTACAAATACCTGGTAGGAAGAAGGGCTGTTCCAGCGAAGAGTCAATTAATATGAAGACCGCCATCTACTGGCAGATGATACCTATTGGCCCCATTGGTGGACTAGATAAGTTTTGCCATTGCATGGGGTTTCCTGATTGGATTGCTCGACTATTGAGAACCAGTCTTCTCCCCATTCCCTTTCCCTAATTCCCCTTCTTCATTATTTCTTTGTTACTTTGATTCCTTAATATATACAACATTTCCCAGAGCCTTTATGCTACAAGGGATCTTTGGAGGCTATAACTGTTGTGTGTCATTAACACTTTAGTATAAATTAACTCATTTGAAGACCACTAGTCCAGAAGCTGAGATTCCAACTTGTCCCTCCCTTTTCTTCCTTCCTTCCTTTCTATCTCCTATCACTGAATACAGAAGTCAGGCTCAAAAACAAATCTTCAATCTGGAGAGGAAAGGACTTCAGGGAGTTTTCATTTACCAGAAGACAGCTGTGGAAGTTTTTAAAAAGGTATCCATATGCTGGCCTTCTTCACTCCATCAAATCTCATTTGTGCCCTTTTCGGAATTTCTAAAACAAATGCAACTCCAGGAAGTCTCCTCAGTCTCTGAGATCCCATATTTCCAGTTCCTTCAACCTCTCTAGCTGTCTGCCCCATCTTTTTTAACAAGAAGTGCAAATATCTTCACTGTATTCTTATGCACATTTCATATGTGGTGCATCTGTTTCATGTGTGGCCTGTCTGGCCTCTTGACATGGGCTGTTTACTTCCTGGAGACACTTTGGCTTTTCTTTCTCAGTATCTCACCATTGCACTAAGTCTAAGTTGTGGCTTAGATCACAGTATGTGCTGCCTGCACACTGTGAGATGTTCCTTGGTCAGGGTTGAAACAGTGGGGAAATGGTGGCTCCGAAGGTCTTCGTGAAGCTCAGAAGATGTTCTAGGTCTCTACACACCTGTTTCTAAGTGTGGTTTGCAAGGAGGGGGTATTAGAACCATGGTTTACAACCTGGAGTGTAAGTGTCCCTGAAGAGACAGGAAGACTTCCCAGGGGGAATTTGGGCATGAATTGTTTTAAGGCACTCCGTTTCCAGACCCCAAATCCCTTAACTGCCCTTTCCTGAACTGATCTACCAGACAGTGCACCTGCAGCTGGGGGATCCGGCTGGTTCTCTGGTCCTGCATTCCCTTTCTCAATAGCCCTTTTCCCACTTTACAAAAAGGGAAAAAAACTTACTTACTATAGTGCCTTAGGCCAAGTGTACAAACTTCCCAGGGCATCAAAAAAAGGACAACTGAAAATATTAATGAAGGCAACATAAATCTCTAAGATTTTGTGTCTCTCTCTGTCTTATACACATGTCTGTGAAGGGCAAAGCGTGGCATTAGACACAAGGTGCTTTAACCCATTTGAGGAATAGTTTGAATTCAGATAGGTTGTATGGTGAGGCAGAAACATAATAACAATATTTGTCTAATGACTCCCCTCATCCTTCCCCCAAGGATTGTCAAAGAACATATTGCCATCATGGAAGTCTCATGAAAATAAAATAAAGTTAGTGAAGGTAGGAAATATTGAGGGTAGTGGCCCGTTATTTCATCCAGGTGATAAATTCATGGTACAGCTTCATGCTCTATCAATTATCTATCTATCTATCCATCCATCCATCTATCTAATCTATCTACCATCTTAGACTTAGAATTCAGAGTGTTTATCTTGGGGACATATATTAACTCATTGATTTGGCTTGAAAAATGAAAACTAAGTATCTTGGAGGGGGACAGAGAATAAGTCTACTCTGGGTGATTAGTTTTATGACTTCAACAATTACCTTAAAGTGCCATAAATTGAATGTGCTAATTTTCAGCTCTTAAAATTTTCACAATAAAAATTAAGTATATGATAATATAAAATCAATGTACAAAAAAATTTTGGTAAATGTATATTGAAATGAAAAATATTTCAATTTACCCAACCCTTTTTAAGTATATCAAATTAGAAGGTCCCTTCATAAGAAAGAATAACAAGCATAATTAACAATCATTTAATAAGTCTTGATAAAGTATTTTAGGTGACTTCCCAGAAAAAGAGAAACTTAATGACCACAAAGACTAGGTAATAAATGTTTGCAAGTCAAATGTTTTCCAATTTTTTGCTTTCAACAATATCAGAGGAGGACCTAATGGAGTTGTCAGCTGATAGATTATTAAAAATAATTCCTGATGATAGAGCAGTATGTTATTTTTGGCATAGAACTTGGAGAGAGTTCAGAGAGCTAAATCATATTGCTATAATAAAACTCCATCCAAACTTACGTGAACCAAGTTTCCCAGCATTACTTTCATAAAAATGAAAAGTAGTAATAGAATGGATGCTATTCCTTGTCTAACTCTAATAACAAGTAATATCGCGCATGAATACATCAATTAATTAGAGATAAAAGCCTTAGTCATTTCATCAAAAGATACATTACTTTTTTTTTTTTTTTTTTTTGAGACAGGGTCTTATACTGTCATGCAAACCAGGATATTGGTATCGATACAGTCAAGATACACAACATTTCTATCACCACCAGATTTCCTGAAGTTGCCTTCTTATAATCACAACTACTTTCCTGTCATTCTCTCACCCTTAATCTCTGGCAACCACTAATTTCATCTCCATTCTATGATTCTGTCATTTCAAGAATGTTAAATAAATGGACTTATACATATCTAACTTTCTGACACTGGCTTTTTCTTCTCAGCATAAGTCTCTGGAGAGTCATCCATGTTGTGGAGTATATGAATAGTTCCTTCCTTTTTCCTGCCGAATAGTACTCCCTGCTATGAATGTATCACAGTTTGTTTAACCATTCATCCATTAAATGGGTTCTTTCCAGTTTGGGACTATTGCAAATAAAGCTTCTATAAACATTCATGTACCAGTTTTTTGTGAGCATAAGTTTTCATTTCTCTGGGATAAATATCCAGAAATGCAATTGTTGGGTTGTGAGGTAATTTCATGTTTAAAATTTTAAAGAAATCGCCAAACTGTTACAGAGGGGTAGTACTATTTTACATTCCCTCCACATTGTATTAGTGATCTAGTTTCTCTACATCCTCACCAGCATTTGGCCTGTCACTATTTTTTCCCCACATTATTTTAAATCAAACTTTAAGATTGTTCTAGATCTACAAAAAAGTTGCGAAGATAGTACGGACTTCTCATACACCCCCTCGCCCAGTTTCCCCTACTGTTAACATCTCTTCATTTTGTGGAAACTTCATCATAACTAGGGAGCCAGCACTGGCACACTTGTACTAACTAAACTCTACAGTTTATTCACATTTTACTAGTTTGCTCCACTGTCCTTTCTCTGACTCTGGATACCACATTACTTTTCTTTGTCATGTCTCCTTAGCCTTTTCTTGTCTGAGAGTTTCTCAGACTCCTTGTTTTGGATGATCTTGATAGTTTTGAGGAATGCTGGCTGGGTACTGTGTAGAATATCCCTCAATGTGGGTTTGTTTGATGTTTTTCTCATGGCAAGAAAGGGGTAATTGATTTTGGGAGGATTACCACAAAGGGGCAGTGCCATTCCCACCACATGATATTAAAAGGGCATACATGAGATTGACATGACTGATGATGTTGACCTTATCACCTGGGCAAGGGTGTTTGCCAGGTTTCTCTCCTATAAAGTTAACCTTTTCCTCCCTTTCCACACTTTACAGTCCAAAAGCAAGTTACCAAGTGCCGACCAGTACTCAAATGGTTAAGAGTTAAGCCCCCATCTCTTTGAGGGAGAAATATTTGCATAAATTATTGGGAATTCTCCTTTGTGGAAGATTTAACTATTTAAAAAAGTTAATAGATGTATTTTTAGAGCAGTTTTATTTTTTCAGACAACTTGAACAGAGTGCAGAGTCCCCACAGACTTCCTCTCCTTCTCTTCCCCTGCCACCCCAGCAGCTTCCACTAATTAATTAATGTAGCACATTAATGTAGTACATTAGTTACAACAGACAAATAAAAGTTGACATATTAGCTAAATTATTAGTTTTCATTATTTTATTAACTAATTTGATACATTATTAACTAAATTATAATCTAGATATTTATATATTATTAACTGAAGTCTCTGGATCTTAACAAATGCATAATGTGTCATGCATCCCCCACACAATATCAAAATATGTACACATCATCCAAATACACTCTATGAAATAGTTTCACTGCCCTAAAAGTCCTCTGTGCTGTGCCTATTCATCCCTCCATCCCCCTCTCCTTCAGCAACTACTATCTTTATTGTGTCTATAATTTCACCTTTTCTAGAATGTTATATAGTTAGAATCATATGGCATGTGATTTTTTTAGATTGATATTTTTCATATAGCCATAAGCTTTTAAAGTTCCTTTATGTCTTTTCATGGCTTGATAGTTCATTTCTTTTCACCCTGAATAATAGTTCATTGAATCCATGTATCACAGTTGTTTATCTGTTTATCTACTGAATTTTGGTTGCTTGCTTTTGGTTGCTTCCAGGTTATGGGAAGCAAGTATAAATCCTCTATCAACATTTGTGTGCAGATTTTTGTGTGGATATTTTTTCAACTACTTGGGTAAATACCAAGGAATGCAACTGCTGGGACATACGATAAGATCAGACATTCAGGTGAGGGATCAAATCCTGCACATTGAGTGCAGTGTACACTACTCAGGTGATGAGTGCACCAAGATCTCAGAAATCACCACTAAAGTATCTATCCATGTAACCAAACACCACCTGTTCACCCAAAAACTATTTTAAAAGAGCAGACATTCTTCCAAGTGGCTATATCATTTTGCATTCCCACCATCAATGAATTAAAGTTGCTATTGTTCTACCTCCTCTTCACCATTTGGTGTGTCAGTATTATAAATTTTTGCTATTATTCTGATGGAGATAATGTTCAATCCCTAATAATATGTGATGTTAAGCATATTTTCATATTCTTATTTGTAATCTGTATATCTCTTTTGGTGAAATGTCTGTTCAGATCTTTTGCCCACTGTTTAATTGGACTGCTTGTCTTCTTATTGTTGATTTTTAAGAGTTTTTTGTATATTTTGTGTACAAATTCTTTAGCCGACATATGTTTTGCAAAGATTTTTCTCCCAGTCTGCGGCTTGTCTTTTCATTCTCTTAACAGTATCTTTCATGGAGCAGAAGATTTCATTTTAATGAAATCTAAGTTATTACATTTTTCTTTCATAGATTGTACTTTCAGTGTTGTATCTAAAAAGTTATCACCAAACCCAAGATCACCTAGATTTTATCCTATATAATCTTCTAAAAGTTTTACAGTTTAGCTTCATGATCCACGAGGTTCATGATCCACTATGAATTAATTTTTTTGAAAAGGGTAAGTTCTGCATCTTTTTTTTTTTTTTTTTTTTGTATGTTCGCTTATTCTCAGCACCGTTTGTTGGAAATACTATCCTTTCTCCATTGGATTGCTTTTGGTCATTTGTCAAAGATCATTGGACTATATTTATATGGGTCTACTTCTGGACTCTCTACTCTGTTCTACTGATCTATTTGTATGTTCTTTCACCAGTACCACACAGTCTTGATTACTGTAGCTTTATAGCAAGTCTTGAAGTTGGTTAGTGTCAGTTCTCCAACTCGGTGCTTAACCTACTTCAATACTCTATCGGTTGTCCTGGGTCTTTCGCTTTCCCATATATACTTTATAATCAGTTTGTTAATATCCACAAAATAACTTGCTGGGATTTTTGACTGTGATTGCACTGAACTGTCAGATTATTTGGAAAGAACTGACATCTTAACCATATTAAGTCTTCCCATTCATGAATGTAGACTTTCTCTTCACTTACTTGGATTGTTGATTTCTTTCATCAGAGTTTTATAGTTTTTCTCATGTAGTTTCCTTGCATATGTTTTCTTAGATTTATGCCTAAGTATTCTATTTTGCAGGGTGCTAATGTAAATGGTGATACATTTTTAATTATAAATTTCAATTGTTCACTACTGGTATATAGGAAAGCAGCTGACTTGTATATTAACCTTGTATCCTGCAACCTCGTATAATCACTTATTAGATCAAGTTTTTGTGTCTGTGAATTTTTTGAATTTTCTATATAGACAATCATATCATCTACAAAGAAAGTTTTCTTTCTTCCTTCTCAATTTATATACCTTTTATTTCCTTTTCTTCTCTTAATGTTCTAGCTAGGACTTCCAGTATGATGATAAATAGGCGTGGTAAGAAGGATCATTCTTGCATTATTAATTCAAATATTTTTATGGTGCCAATTCTAAATAGTTTTATTTAAGCATTCCATTTTCCACTTGCAATACAGTGTTTATAAAGTGCAATGTTAATTCCTTACCCTGTGTACATGTTCCATATTCACGTATTGAGAATGCCCAGTAACTTACTATAGCAGCTGAACTTTTTAGGTCCTTCCATGTTTTAAATATGCTGAACAATGGTACACTAAACTTGGGTTGGCTTAATCAACCTCTTCAATGGTGGGCCCTGAGGAAGTACCACCAGAAGGAGAAGCTCCACCACCAGAGAATCCTCCAGGCATTCCTCCTGACATGCCTCCTGCACTATGGTACAGCTTGGTGATGATGGGGTTCCAGATTTTCTCTAGGTCTTTCTGTGATGTTCACATTCTTCCTTCTCGGCGGTATGATTCTTATTGAGCCAGTTGATAATTTCATTACACTTGTCCAGAATCTTCTGTTTGTCCTTATCATTAATCTTGCCTTAAGGTTTCTCATCTTCCACAGTTGCTTTCATGTTGAATGCATAGGACTCAAGTGAATTCTTGGATGACACTTTGTCCCTCTGCTTCTTATCTTCCACTTTGTACTTCTCAGCTTCCTGGACAATACGTTCACTCTCTTCCTTGCTCAAATGGCCCTTTGTCATTAGTGATAATGATCTTGTTCTCTTTTCCAGTACTCTTGTCCACAGCAGAGACATTGAGGATGCCATTGGCATCAATATCAAAAGTGACTTCAATCTTAGGAACATGTGCACGAAGTATGCCTGTGAATTCAAACTTGCGAAGTAGATTGTTATCCTTGGTCATGATATGCTCATGTTCATAAACCTGAATAAGCACACCAGACTGGTTGTCAGACTAGGTAGTGAAGGTCTGTGTCTGCTTGGTAGGAGTGGTAGTATTACACTTGATTAGGATGGTCATGACTCCACCAGCAGTTTTAATACCAAGGGAAAGAGGAGTGACATCCAAAAGCAGCAAATATTGAACATTTTCAGACTTGTCTGCAGACAGAATGGCTGTCTGGGCAGCTGCACCATAAGCAACAGCTTCTTCAGGGTTGATGCTTTTATTCAGTTCTTTTCCATTGAGGACATCTTGGAGAAACTTCTGAATCTTGGGGATATGAGTAGAACCACCAACCAGGACAATATCATGAATCTGTCACTTGTCTAGCTTGGCATCTTGAAGGGCTTTCTTTATGGGTCCAGGGTGCCATGGAACAGGTCAGCATTTGGGCATGGGTAATGGAGGAGTCAAGTCAATTCCTTCATAGAGAGAATCTATCTCAATACTGGCCTGAGTGCTTAGGCCAGTATTGAGAGTATGCTTAGCACATTCACAAGCAGTATGTAGGTGTCTTATAGTTCTCTTGTTCTCACTGATGTCCTTCTTATGCTTGTGCTTGAACTCAGCAATAAAATGGCTAACCATTCAGTTGACAAAATCTTCTCCACCCAAGTGGGTGTCTCCAGCTGTAGATTCCACCTCAAAGATTCCATCCTCAATAGTGAGGACTGACACAACAAAAGTGCCACCTCCCAGGTCAAAGATCAGCATGTTTCTTTCTGCCCCAACCTTTTTGTGTAAGCCATAAGCAGTAGCAGCAGCAGTTGGCTCATTAATAATTCTAAGTACATTGAGACCAGCAAGTGTTCCAGCTCTTTGGTAGCCTGATGCTGAGAGTCATTAAAGTAAGCTGGCGCTATGACCACAGCATTGGTAGACTTCTGCAATTTCCTTCATCTTTGTCAGAACCATAGAGGATACCTCCTCTGGATGGAAGCTTTTAGTCTCTCCCTTGTATTCTACTTGGACCTTGGGCCTGCCAGCATCATTCACCACCATGAAGGGCCAATGCTTCATATCAGACTGAACAACAGCATCATCAACTCTGCATCCAATCAGATATTTGGCATCAAAAACCATGCTGGTGGGGTTCACTGCAATTTGATTCTTTGCGGCATCACCAATCAATTGTTCAGCGTCTGTAAAGGCAACATAGCCTGGAGTGGTTTTTTCCCTGATCATTGGCAATTATCTCTAATTTTCCATGCTGGAAAACATGCACACAAGAGTAGGTGGTGCCAAGATGAATTCCAACTGCAGGTGCCTTCGACATGGTTGCCGGCATGTAGGCCTGGCTCCGACAACGAAGAAACACACAGGAACCCCGACAGCTGCAGGCAAGTTCAATGAGCTAGTTCAAATATTTTTAATTCAGTTATTCTGATAGGCATGTAATTCTCTTACGATTTTTTTTTTTTTTTGCATTTCCCTAATGACGAATGATATTGAAGATTTTTTTCATGTACTTATTTGCTATTTGTATATTCTCTTTAATGAATTTTTTTCATGTCTTTTGCTTATTTTCTAATTGGATTGACTTTTTTTCCTGTTGAATTTGGAGAGTTCCTTATATAATCCAGATATGAGTATTTTATCAGATATGTGGCATGTAAATATTTTCCCTCTGTCTGTAGTTTGACTTCTCATCCTCTTAACAGAGCCTTTTGCAGAGTAAAAAGCTTTTGGTGTCAAGTCTAAAAACTCTTTGCTTGTGCCTAAATCCTGATGATTTCCTTCTAACAATTTTATAGCTTTACATTTACATTTAAATCTTCACCCATTTTAAGTTAGTTTTTGCGTAAGATATGAGACTTGAGGTTCAAAAAATTCTTTTATATTTTGCTTGCCTATGGATGTCTAATTGCTTCAAAACCATTTATATAAAAGACCATCTTTCCTCCATTGAATTCCTTTGGCATCTTTGTCAAGAAGCATTTGGGGTCATTTGTGTGGAGCTATTTCCAGGTTCATTCTGCTTCATTGGTCTGTATGTGTTTTCTTCCACCACACAATCTTGTTTTATTGCAGTGATAAAATAAGTCTTGAAATCATGTAGACTAATTTCTCCCAATTTATCTTTCTCTTTAAAAATTGTTTTGGCAATTCTAGCTCCTCTGCCTTAAAGTATAAAATTTAGAATACTCTGGTGTATATCTACCAAAAAACTTGCTGGGATTTTTAATAAGAATTGTGTTGTACTTGTATATCAATTTAGGGAGAACTGACATATTTATTATGTTAAATCATTTTTGTTTAGTTTTAAAATTTAGAGACAGGGTCTCACTCTGTCGCCCAGGCTGGAATGCAGCAATGCAATCATAGCTCACTGCAGCTTCAACCTCTTGGGCTTAAGTGATCCTCCCACCTAGTGCTACAGGTGCATAAGACAGGGTCTCACTGTTGCCTCGGCTGGTCGCCAACTCCTGCTGGTCTCAAGCAATTCCCCAATGTTGGTCTCCCAAAGGGCTAGGATTACAGGAGTGAGCCACCATACCCATCAGTTAAATCTTTCAATATATAAACATTTATATAGATCTGATTGATTACTTTCATCAGCATTGTGTAGCTTTTGGTGTATAAATCCTATACATGCTTTGTTAGACAAGTATTTTTTTGAACAATTGTACATGGTATTCTAATTACTTTTAGTGTCCACATACTTGGTGCCAGAATATGGGAATATAATCAATTGACTTTTGTATGTTTACCTCATATCCTTCAAACTTGCTAAACTTATTAGATCTCGAAGTTTTTTGAAGATTCCTTGGAATTTTCATGTCACCTGCAATATAGTTTTCTATTTCTAATCTATATGCTTCCCCCCCGACCTTTTTGCCTTTTTGCTCTGACTAGAACTTCCAACACTATGTTGAAGAGTATTGAAAACAGACATCCTAGTCAGGGTCACAAACTTAGAGGGGAAACATTTGATCTTTTACCTTTAAGTATAATATTAGCTATAGATTTTTGTAGATATTCATCAAGTTGAGGAAGTTCCTCTCTATTCCTATTTTTTTTTTCTTCTGAGAGTTTTTAATGATAAATGGATGGTGAATTGTGTCAAATGCTTTTGTTTGCATCGGTTGATATGCTCATGTAACTTTTCTTTTTTAGCTTGTTAATATTGATTACATTGAGAGATTTTAAAATATTGAGACAGTCTTGCTTCCCTGAAATAAATCCCATTGGCATGGTGTATAATTCTTTTTACACATTGCCAAATTCTATTTGCTAATATTTTATCAATGATTTTTTGTGTCTATATTTATGAGACTTATTGGTCTGTAGCTTCCTTTTCTTCCTTTTCTTCCCTGCCTCCCTTCCTTCCCCGCTTCCTTCCTTTCCTTCCTTCTTTCCTTTTTGGTAGTGTCTGTTTCTGGATTTAGTATCAGGGTAACATTAGCTTCAAAAAATTTGCCAAACTCTTCCTCTTCAATTTTCTGCAAGAGATTGTATAGAATCAACATTAATTCTTCTCTAAAAGTCAGTAGAGTTATCCAGTGAAACACATCTAGAGTGCAGATTTGTTTTTTTGATAGTTTTAAAATTGTGAGTTTAATTTTATAAATGGTTATAGAGTTATTCTGATGATCTATTTCATTTTGGGTGAATGTGACAGTGTGTGTTTTTTGAGGAACTGTCCATCTCATCTAAGTTGTTAAATGTATGAGAGTAGAGTTTTTTGTAGTATTCGTTTATCATCATTTAGAAATCTGCAGGGTCTGTAGTGATATCTCCTGTTTCATTCCTGATATTGCTAATTTGCATCTTTTCTCTTTTTTCTCTTTGTCAGTCTTGCTGGAGGTATGCCAATTTTACTGATCTCCCCAAATAACCAGCTCTTGGTTTCAGATTTTTATCTACTGTTTTTCTGTTTTTAAATTTTATTGATTTCTGTTTTTATTTTTACTATTTCTTTTCTTCTGCTTGCCCTTGGGTTTATTTTGCCCTTTATTTTCCAGGTTCTTGAGATGGGATATTTGGTTTTTTGATTTGACACTTTTTCTCATTTCTAATATGTGTATTTGTGGCTACATATTTTCCTTTCAGCACTGCCTAGCTGTGTTCCATAATATCTGATATGCAATACTTTCATTTTTTTTTTCAGTTCAATGTATTTTTGGATTTCCCTTGAGACTTAGTCTCTTCCCATGGATTATTTTAAAGTGTTTTTATATTTTTCTGTTATCTTTCTGTTATTTATTTCTGTCTGATTCCACTGTGGTTGGAAAACACACTGCATTATTCCAATTCTTTTAAATTGGTTGAGGTTTGTTTTATGAACCAGGATATTGTCTATATTGGTACTTGTTATTTTTTGTAAAGTCATATCAGAATGTCTAATATTTTATATTTTTAATTAATTACATACTAAAAATAACTGCCATCATAACCTAATACAGAACAATTTCAACAACTAAAAGATAATAGTTATAGCAACTTAAAAATATTATATTTTTGTTGAAGAAAATTTTGATAGGCAAAGTAAAATAGAAGTCTAATTTTAAGATGAAAAGAAAACAATTTAAGAATTCCAACTATACAGAAGAATTTGGGCTGGGCATGGTGACTCACACCTGTAATCCCAGCACTTTGGGAGGCTGAGACGTACAGATCGCTTGAGCTCAGGAGTTTGAAACCAGGCTAGACAAATGGTGAAACCTCATCTCTACTAAAAATACAAAAATTAGCCAGGCATGGTGGTGCACACCTGTAGTCTCAGCTACTCAGGAGGCTGAGATGGGAGGATCACCTAAGCCCAGAAAGGTTGAGGCTGCAGTGAGCCATAATCATGTCACTGCACTCCAGCCTGGATGACAGAGCAAGATTTTGTCTCAAAAAACAACAACAACAAAAACCCAGAAGAATATGTTGTGTTTACAATTTTTTAATGTGTGATATTGTGTATCAAATATTTATGGCAACTATTTAACATAGGATATATGATGTAAACATGTGACTGAATAATTTTATTTTAAAATTTTAATATTTATGATAATCCAAAAGGTATGTCTATTTTAACTACATGGTTAAAACTTTTGATGTAAACTTTTGGATGTTGACTTACAAAAAATAAATGAGGGAACACATGATTCGCCATATTTTGGTGGGAGGGAGTCAAGTCAGCACCACCATGGTAGTGGATCCAAAGCCAAGATCAGAAAGGAGGTGAAGATTAAGGCAACTATGAAGTTATGATTGAGATGGTCTACCTCCGTTGGTATTTCTTCATTCATTCACTCACTCAACCACCTGTATTTATTAAGTACCATTTATTATCACGTGCCACTTTCTTTGCTAAGGACTAGGGATATACAGGTGACTAATTCAAGGTCTCAGCCCTCAAGGAGAGCATCTCTTGCCTAAAAACCATGAGGAGCATCACCATTCTGTGCAGCACCTGGGTCTATTCCTGCCTTGCGGTCTTGATTGCTGTAATGGGTTGGTGGATGAGGATGTGTGGAGGTGTCATTCTTTAGACCTAGAACAATGGTCTCTATGGCCCCACCCTGCACCTCACCTTCTATAGTTACTGTATTCCATAGCACACTGCCGTCTGTGTGAATTTGTTCACACAGTAACAAGAATAACGGGGCACAAGCCATAGTAACTTAAGCAAATTATAGGCAACCAGTTTTGGCACAGTAGTTCAGCTGGATCTGGTTTACCACAAAAGAAGTCTGGCTTCTCAGCTCAGAACTTCTTCACCTCAGGCGAGCCAGACTTCTCCCTACGGCAGCCACTGGTTCTTGAGGAAGAAAGATGTGCAGTGTGGTAGAGTGGGAGGGGCTTGGTGTGAACCAGGTGAACTAGGTCCTGGTCCCAGTTGTAGCTCTATGTCATTTTTATTTTATTTATTTTTGAGACAGGGTCTCACTCTGTCACCCAGGCTGGAGTGCAGTGGCAGGATCATAGCTCACTGCAGCCTTGACCTCCTTGGCTCGAGCCATCTAACTGCCTCAGCCTCCTCAGCAGCTGGGATTATAGGTGTGAGCCACCATGCCCAGTCCTATGTCACTTTAAATGAGACTTCCCTGTTCTAAGCCCCAGTATCTTCATCTGCAAAAGAAAGGGGGAAGGATAGATTATTTATAAGAGCTCTTCCTGCTGAGGATTTTAGCTGCTAAGTCCCTTCTGGCTGAGTTCCACAGTTAATTCTCAAGTCCCAAGCACTCTTTGTGCTTTGCTAGGGTTTCTCACTCTGAATCAAGTTCCTTGCATACAGCCTCTCTAACTGGTTGCTTCCTCAGTCCAGGTTCTGCCAACTTACTGTCTCCTCCAGCTCTCTTCTTCTGGGAGTAGCAGCATTTCTCTAGGCTGTCTACCCCACGACTTCTCAAGCTACCTCCCTCAGCAGGCAGGGTCTGCACCAGTCTCTTTCTTGATTGCTTCATGCTTCCTGTCTCTGAGACACCACTCCTCTGGTGGGAGTCTGCCAAGTAAGCCAGGTACTTTCTAATTTCTAAATAATTAGCTCATGAATGTACACCACACCTACAGGATACCATTTAAAGGAAAAATTGCCAACACTTATAAATGGGTGACAGCTCTTCTACCACATCTTAGATGAGACTCTTCTCTCCTAAGCAAAGAAGGCTTTAGGCAAAGGCTGCAGTCCAATTAAAGCTGCAAAACTGTGGTTTTCAAATGTAACTCAGAGCAGCCTTCAAGAACCGGGCATCCAAGAGAATATGGTAAACAGTTTAGATAATTTAAGATAATGTGGAATTTAAACATTCTATATGTTGTCTCTATGAGCCATCAGAATACCTGGAAACCAATCTTAACACATTAACGTTTCTCTCCACTAACACTGGGACAACCAGGTAGTATGTGCCTCCTGAATGATGCAATAGGAAGTACTCTGTACCATCTACGTGGTATTCTTGCTAAAAAATGAACCTCATCAAGCCTGTAGATCTATACCTTTGCAGGAAATACAGGAGATAGAAGAACAAGTTAAATACCACCATGGGGAAGCAATCCAACCCAACCCAGAATGTGGCATATTCTGCAGGACTATGGACACCATTTCTTTGGCAATCAATGACACAGAAAAGGGAAAAAAAAACAGATAAAATTTTAAATTAAAAGGCTTAGGAAACATAACCAAATGCAATATGTGAATTTGTTGGACCCTTATTTGAACAAGCTAAGTATAAAACGGCAGTTTTTAAAGACACTAGGAGAAATTTGAATTGAACTGGGTATTAGGTGATAAGAAATTATTATTTGTGTTAGGTATTTGGTTTTGCAGTATATAAGAAGCCCCTCCTTCCTACCTCCCTTCTCCCCTCTTTTTAGAGCTACATATGGAAGTATTTAGGAGCAAAATGACACACAATGTCAGGAATTTTCTTTTAAGTACTGCAGGAAAAAAAGAAAAGGAGAAATGGACAGATGCACGTTGGTAATTGCCAGACCTGGGGGATGGGGGTTCATTTCCTATTCCTATAACTTTTCTGAATGTTTGAAAACTTTCATTATAAAAAGCTTTTAAAAGAAGGTCTGGGAAATACCAGTGTTTTGGTGTCAAAACGATATGTGACTCTTTACAAAGCCCAGACTTACATCTCGGAGCTGAGTGTTACGATAAAGCATATGAGCTGTGGAGTCAGACGGGATGGGGCTGCAATCCTTGCTTTGCTGTTTACTAGCTAGATGGTCTGGGATGAAACCTCTCTGAACCTCACTTTCTTATGTGGTTGGTATGGGATTAATAGATGTAAAATGCCCAGCAAAATAGAGATTTGTCAAATCACTTAAATGGAGGCTACTGTCATCATTAACCCTAAACCCCAAAGTTTCAGAGAAATCCTTTGTCAGGCCATGTGTCCTAGGTTAAGTTCAGAAAATAGAAACTCAGAGAAGAATCAGGACAAGATGTAAAACAAATGGTCCACGTTCTCAGAGCTGTATAAGACTCTGAAGTTCCCAAGGATAAAGCTGGGACTCTGTGCAGAGACAGCCTCATTAACCTCAACCGCCTATGCCAGGTAGGGAGGGGCTGTAGGCCTTGGGCAGAGAAGTCACCCAGTCAAGGGCCTTGTGGGGTGGGAGGGTAGGGGCCTCAGAAGGAGGACTTAAGCTTCCTGCCTCCCGGCTTGGTCTGCATCCGCCAGGAGGCTTTGTTGCTAGGAAGAATCTAAATATATAGCGTGTGGTTGCAATGTTTCCTTCTGACAGCGCACTGAGCATTTTCTCTCATGGAGCTCAGATTCCTCAAACTGGAAAGTGAAATGTTTGCAGACTCCCAAGGGACCCAAGAGCCCCAGATTCATTTTTCCCTGGAGAAAGCATGTTTGCTGGAAATTAGAGAAGGTAAGTTGGAGAGGCCTAGGGCAGAAAGGGACTTGCAGGGGTCATTTAGTCCATCCTCTGGCCTCCTGGCAGGAGTGAAACTAACCCTTTCCAGATGGCGACTGTCCCCCTGTCTGCTAAAGACCTCCAGGGGAAACCCTTGAAGCCTGACTCAGCAGCTCATACCAGAGGAGACTGTGCTCACGGACTTTAGGTCTAATTTTGGCCCAGCCACTACATCACTGTGGTGCTTGAACAAGTTACTTATCCTGGCCCATTTTCCAATCTATAAAATGAGGAAGGATGATACCTGCCTTGCTGCTCTGAGGTTAAGGCATAACACAAAACAGAAAAGAGTTTTGTCCCAGAGAAGGGGCCGTGTATAAAAGGCTGGACAGCATTCCCCCATCAGCTCATTGAAGAGGTTTAAGATTTTTTTAAACCTTTTACTCACTGAAACAATGGCCTATTCTTACTGCGCCTTCTTTCCTTATAGACTACAATGGGAAGTGGCAATATAGCCCAAGAGAGAAAATCCCCACTGGTTTCACGAAAATGTTGTGTTGGTATCATTCGCTCAGAACAAATCAAGGCTTCTGACAGCAATGAAGAAATACACAGAGGTAACAACATCACATTACAGAATAACTTAGCAGTAACGTGCTTGAGCCAGGTTTAACATTCGCGTTATGTCAGCAGAGCTAAGGAAGACAACTGAGTGGACATATGAAGCCGAGGCATTGAGACCCAGAGAGGTTTAATCACTTGCTCCAGGCAGCACAGCAATTAAGGGGTGGAAGAGGACTTGAACCAGTGTGTTTTTATTTACTGAGTTCCTGCTCTGTGCTTAGCAGTTAGTGGAGATGGTTATGAACAAGAATGGCCAGGCCTCAGGAAGCTAAGAGGCTAACAGAGAAGACAGACAACCAACAGCCAGTCACACATATAGAAGCAACTGTAGGGAGGGTTTTAAAGGAGAATGCCAGGGGACCATGATAGCATCTCAGGGGCAAGCATGGCCCAGCCAACTTCTTTATTCCTCAGTCCACGGGGGAAGCCAGTTAGTAAAGCAAAGTCAGTGCAACCTTTCCAGTGGGTGCCTTGTACATGGTCCTTAACCCTAACCACACCTGGGCTCCCGTCATCTCTTCTACAATTATTTGACTCTGGTACTTTTTTTCTTAAGACGTTATTTTTTTTTAAGAGCACTTTTAGGTTCACAGCAAAATTAGTATCTTTTTAACATTTTTAAAGTTAAACTGAAATTTACATCACATAAAATTAACCATTTTAAAGTGAACAATTCCGTGGCATTTAGTACGTTCACAGGTTGTACAATTCCACCTTTATCTAGTTCCAGAACATGTTCAGCACCCCAAAATAAAACCCATGAAGCAGTTACTCCCCATTCCTCCCTGTTCTGAGCTCTTGCCAAACACCAGTCTCCTTCCTGTTTCTATAGAATTGCATATTCTGGATTTTTCATACAAATGGAATCGTGTAATATGTGACCTCATGTGTCTGGCTTCTTTCACTTGGCATAACGTTTCCATACATGTAGCATGGATAACACTTCACTCCTTTTTATGGTTGAATAATAACTCTGACATTTTTATAAAGGTTAACAATGGGTGTTCTAGAAAGATCAGTGCACTTAATACAGAGAAACCTGACTCCACCAAATGCAAGTTAATTACTCTGAACCTCAGTTTTCTAGCCCATACATTAGGTAGTGATAATATTAATCCAATTCACCTCAAAGAAAGTTTAAGAGGTAAAAGGAGATGTAATTACAAATCATAATACATTAAAAAATATAACTATTTGAAACTACTAACAATAACTATTAATAAATGTTTATGTATATATCTTTTTTCTACAATGTTTTAAGTTCCTTGGAGGCAGTTACTATGTCATACCCGTTTCTACCTTCATGACACTTTGAATCATGTCTGTCACTTACCAGCTATACAACACATGCCCCTTAGATAGATAACTACTTGAATAAGTGAATGACTGAATGAATGAAGTGTTACCTGACCTGTGAGGAAAGTGCCTTCTTCCAGGTCACTCAGTCAATATTCACTGAATGACTGGAGTGGTAGAAAAGAAGCAGTAACATCTGGCCTAGAATTATAGGTCTCTGCCTTCCCTCTCCCCAACTGTGCAGCACTAGGCCCAGCCTTGCAGTATGGCCTGAAAGAGATAACTATGAAAAACAGAAATTGCACTCTTGCTTTTTTCAGACTTTCAGTCTGGAAACAATGTCCTGGGCAAAGAACAGTGGGAGTTCAGAGACTGCTCTTACGTGAAGTCTTCCCCAACTGTTCAGGCCCCAAAGAGAATCAAATATGGACAAGGACTGGAGGGACAAGCTCAGATGACTTGCTTGAAAAATAATCCAACATAACTTGATCCTCCCTGAGGTTGGCTAGGAATAAAGGGGCATGTGGAGGAACAACCCTTGTCATCTGAAAATTCATTGTCCCAAACTTTGAGTTATGAAATAAACCAGGGGGAAAATGTCATACCAACACAAAAATACTCGTTAATGAACTGACCTAAAATTAGTACACCTTCAAATATCCCTTTTTAACACAAGTGCATCCTTGCAAAATAAAACTGCAAATCTTGCAGATACCGAATCTTATCAGGTTGATTAAGAGATGTCGGGCAACTCTCAAAATCACATGTAGAGCCATCAACGGGAGTTAGCAAGGAAATGGATGCCAAGGGGGAAATTAACAAAGACAGTGTTGGGCTTCAAAGAGACAGGTTTTAGCATCAAAGAATTAAGGAAGAGGGCTTAGCACGACAGATAAAGTGACCCTTTCCATAATTTTGAAAGGCAAAAATTAATTGAAAGATGCCTTATGGTGCCATTATAAAATTGTACAAGAAAACTTACATCAAAACATATCAATTCTTAATCAATCACTTATTCTAAAATTTTGCATATAGCAGAAATTATAACCCAAATTTTATTTTCTCAAGCACATATTTTCATAATTTGGAGTGTGATTTTTTTATGTTTTCCACTGTTTACCATAAAATTGCAGAACGTATTTTTAGTGGCCCTTTTCCTGTTCTTACCATGCTTTGTGATGAAGAGCATCTGTGTTTTATTTAGAGATGGGGACTGTTATAATTTGAAGTTTACTGCAACTCATGCACATGGCCCTACGTCAGGCTGGTATGACATTTTGGGGCCCCTCTCAGCTTACTGTGTGACTTTGGCAAAGTTGATTAACGTCTTTATACTTCAATTTGTAAGTCTTCAAAAATCAGGATAATAGTCCCTGCCTTCCTTTTACTCCACAAGGGACTTGGTGGAACAATACTATGAAGTAAATGGTGGTCTTCAGAGAGAGGATGGTGCCATTACCTGATCAATCCTGATTCCCCATGCTACGGGAATGGAAATCTTCAAACACTAGATGCTCTAAATATGATTTCTATTTAGTTTTGATATCCTTGTGTTAAATGAACTCTAAGGTTCCTTTCTGGACTGAAATCCCTATGTCTTCACAGCAGATTTGTCTTCCTGATTACGGTTTAATCAGAGTAACTTTATAATTGCATTTCCTAAGCACCCTTCCACTGATGGAATGGGAAGTGCAGGGGATGATGGACTGGTTAGGAAGGATCTGCATGATGGTGCTCACGGGATCCAGAAATTCAAGGAAGTATTACCATTACCCTATCATCTTCTTCACCTGTAACACGCCCTGAGGAGCTAGAGAAGCCGAGCTTTTCTTCCTGTTTTGCAGACATGGAAATTGAGACAGCCACAGACTCTGAAACCAGTGAAACCATTCACTCGCTCCAGCTTAAATCTGCCTGATTCTTTCGATCTCCAATTTTCCCCATCTAATTCTACTGCCTCCTTTGCAAAATTGCAGGAAAAGAAGCCGAAACCAACCAGGCTCCTGACCAGTGACCCACAGCATTTTGGCACTGCACTGGAGAGCCCGGGAGGCACCACTGGGGCAGGGGAGCATTGAGGGGCAGAGAAAAGAGGTCAACCCGGGCCTCGGGCAGCTCCCCCAGAGCTCTGCGCTAGACTCCACCCCAACACCGTGGTGCCAAGCCCTTTCCTCCTAATTGTTGTGGCCCTATGAGTATTCAGAGGAAAATGTCATCCAGCTGGTCTGGATTTCTCAGTGCATGAGGGATCCAGAGAGTGTTTTGTAAGCCCTCTTGGATGACCATTCTGGGTCTCTGCTAGGAGTCAGCGGAGGCCCTTTTTAATTAATTGAAGGAAGTCCCATTTCACCAGCCTGGAGATGGAAGGGACTGCCTGGAGGAGGTGAAAGAGGACACAGGGAAGGTAGAGCTCTGTGACAGAGCCAGAATGGGGCTCATTACAGCTTCCTCTACTGCTGGACTTTCTTCTCATTGCAAGATTCATAGACCAAGAATCATTCCTATGTTTGCACTGGCTAGCCAGCAGAAGGGCCTCTACAGATTTGGGAAACTGAGGCAGAAGAAGGAAACTCACTGAGATGAGGCAAGCTGGAGTTGTGCTCTAGAACAAGCACTGGCTGGCAGTCAATTGACTGCCCATGGGTGGTTCCCCACAAGCTTCCATCAGATACACCTGGGTTCAAATTTTGGTTCTGTGTGACATCAGGAAATTACTAAATTATCATGAAACAAATTTGGTCATCTGTGAAGTGGGGATAATTAATACCTCTCAGAAGCCAGGGAAAGCACAATGAAAGCAGATATACAAAACACCCAGCACATTGCTGGGCATGTGGCGGCTTCCAGTTATGTTAGTATCAAGAGGCAAATGTTCCAGGCACTACAGAGGACACCCAGAGGGATGAGACACATTTGGTGCTTCCAAGGACCCTGCTCTGGAGTTGTCAAGGAAAGGGAGAGTGGGTAGTAGGTGGGTGGTGTGCTTAAGGTGAGATGGCTAACACCATATATCAGGAGACTTAACCGATAGAACAAGGCAGCTCAAGCATGAGTGAAACAGACAAGGAGCATTCCAAACTTAAGGAGGAAAGTTCATTACTGACTGGGCAGATCAGGGAGGACTCCTTTGAAGAGGCAGAAATGGACTCTTGTCCTGCCTGCACAGAAACCTTAAGTTGGTTACAGAGCACCCCTGCTGAATGCAAGTAGTGCTGGACTCTTCCAGGAACTGGTTATTCAACTTCTAACACTTGCACACTTCTTTGGGGTGAAAAGAAGGAGCAGAACGGATGATGGCTTTGCTCAACTCTGCTAGAATTCAGGGGCTCTGGGAAGCTGGCCAGGTGAGTTCACTCTAGCCAGGCTAAGAGGAGGTTGAAAAAAACAAATCTGCTGTGCATGGTGCTGGTGACAATTGGGCCAGAAGTTAAGAATTTTCCCCAAGTTCTCAGGTATCTGGGTCAAACTTCAAAGCAAGCCTACCTCAATCTTTGTCCTTTCCTGGAAATGCCTGTGAGCAAGGTTTGGGGCCCTTGTCCATTTGGAGGGGCAGTGGGGCTTGGGGATGCCAAATCAAGACGGTAACCAAGACAGTGGTCCCTGAGAGGAACGCTTTGCAGAAAGCAAATCCCCATAGAAGGCAGTTCATTTTACCATGTGGTGTCTTCAAACGCACTAGTGTGTGTGTGAGGGGGGGGCTAGGGGAAAAGCAAGCAGTAATACCAAGCACAACATTGGAAAGTTTGTTTTCCACACAGCCCCCTTTATCTTGTGTCAAATATATCTCCTGGGAAAAGAAAACATTTCTCCGGGTAATCCCTCGGGAACATTTTTTCCCCCTTCATGTGATTTACGTTAAAGCTGCTGAGGGAACCCTGGGGTCCCACTGAGGAGTGTGCAGTGGTTCATGGCCCTGTAGGGGAGATGGGGAGGGGAGAGAGGAAATCTCCCACCCGGCCCTCCCAGACACTCTGAGCCCAGCCAGCCTCTGTCCTGTATCTGCTTTGGAGGGGCCCCAGGAGCCCCACTGCCACACTGAGTGTGAACACGTGAGAAGGCCCTCCTCAGGAGGTACACCCATTAGTTTGAGGGGCTTATCTCAGTAGAAAAGGCCTTATTATGATTTTAAAGTGCTGGGTTCAAGTCCTGGATCTGTTACTTAATCACTGTTAAAAACAACCACTGTAGTTTCCACAGCTACAAAATGGTAATGCTGAGAACTCTTCTGCCTGCCTCACATAGTTATTATGAGGGTCAAATAAAATGGTAGAGTGTTTATCACATTAAAAAAACGTATATGGGGCCAGGCACGGTGGCTCATGTCTATAATCCTAGCACTTTGGGAGGCTGAGGTGGGAAAATTGCTTGAGCCCAGGAGCTCGACCACCCTGGGCAACAGTGCAAGATACTGTCTCTATAAAAGTTTAAAAAATTGGCCTGGCATGGTGGCTCATGCCTGTAATCCCAGCACTTTGAGAGGCCAAGGCGGGTGGATCACGAGTTCAGGAAATCGAGACCATCCTGGACAAAATGTTGAAACCCTATCTCTACTAAAAATACAAAAATTAGCTGGATGTGGTGGTGCGTGCCTGTAGTACTAGCTACTCAGAAGCCTGAGGCAGGGGAATGGCTTGAACCCGGTAGGCGGAAGTTGGCAGTGAGCCGAGATCACACCACTGTACTCCAGGCTGGCGACAGAGCAAGACTCCATCCAAAAAAAAAAAAAAAGTTAAAAAATTAGTTGGACTTGGTGGCTCATACCTGTGGTCCCAGTTACTGGGGAGAGTAAAGAGCGAGGGTCTCTTGAGCCCTGGAGGTTGAGATTTCAGTGAGTTGTGATCACACCACTGCACTCCAGCCTGGGTGACAGAGTGAGACCCTGTCTATTAAAAAAGAAATGAGACCAGCCTGGGCAACATAATGAAATCCCATATCTACAAAAAAGACAACAAATTGTAATCACAGCTATGTGCGGGGCTGAGGTGAGAGGATCCCTTAAGGCCGGGTGGTTGAAGTTGCAGTGAGCAGAGATAATGCCACTGCGTTTCAACCTGGAAAACAAAGTGAGACCCTGTCTCTAAATAAATAAGAGTAAAAACATACATGGATATACATTATTATTAGATAGGTAGTGTCAAGGAAGGACACTGGGATTAGAGTCAGATGATCTAAAGTCCCAGCCCTACCAGAGGGTGACCATGGGCCAGTCATTTTAACTGAGTCTCATCTTTTTCACCTGAAAAATGAGGATGATATTGTTCATCCCACCTCACTCGGGTACAAAGAGGAGTAAACAGGGCCACGACTATGCTAGTGCTTGCATGGTAATCTGCTATACAGTGTGCATAAGCTAATTACTACTATAAATTATTTTTAGGGTTGAACCAGCTCAGAAGACAGATGGGAACTTGTGAAGAGAGACCACCTGGGTTGCGATGATGGGGTTTTCTAGATATAGGATCATGTCATCTGCCAAAGAGACAGTTTGACTTCCTTCTTCCTGTTTGAATATTTCTTTCTCTTGCCTGATTGCCCCGGCCAGAACTTCCAATTCTATATTCAATAGGAGTGGCAAAGACAGTATTTTAAAAAACCACAAAAAAAAAAAAAAAAACTAGACAAATATCCTTAATGATAATAGACACACAATTTAAACAAAATATTAGCGAACATAATTCAGCAATATATAAAAAACAATATATATCATGACCAACTGGGGTATATTCTAGAGATGCAATGACTCAATATTTAAAAATCCACAATATTAACAAGTAAATGAAGAACAATCACATGATCAAATCAATCAATGTAGAAAAACCATTTTACAAAACTCAATAGCCATTTATGTTAAAAATGCTTGGAAAAAAATAAGAAAAGAAGACGTTCTCAATTTGATAAAGAGCATTTACAAAAAGCCTATAGCTATAGCTAACGCTATACTTAATGGTGAAAGACTGAATGTTTATTCCCCAAGATCAAAAACAAGGCAAGGATGTCCACTCTCACTACTCTTTTTCAACATAGTGCTAGAAGTTCTAGTCAGTGCAATGAGGCAAGATAAGGAAATAAAAGGCATATTGGAAGGAAAGAAAGAAAACTGTTCTGATGACACAGTTGTCTGTCTATAGCTAAACCCACAAGTAATCTACAAAAAGTTCTAAACTAATAGTAGAGTTTACAAGATAAACATATGAAATCAATTATATTTCTAAATAATAGCAATAAACTTGTAGACATCAGAAATTAAATATGCAAAATGGTAAAAATACCATTTACATTTGCTTTTAAAAAAGCCCAAATACTTAGTTATAAGTCTAACAAAATATGTAAAAGACTTCTTTGCCAAAAACTACAAAATGCTTATGAAAGAAATCAAGGAAGACGTAAGCAAATGGAGAGGCACACTATGTTCATGAGCTAGAGAATTCAATAAAGATATAATTCTTCCCAAATTGATATACAGGTTTAGCAAAATTCCTATAAAAACTCCAGCAGAATTTTTGGTAGATTTACACAAGATTATTCTAAAATGTATATTGAAAGGCAAAGGAACTAGAATAGCTAAAACAATTTTGAAAAATAAGAATAAAGTGGAAGGAATCAATTTATCCAATTTCAAGACTTATATAGCTAATGTAATCAAACCGTAATGTTATTGACAAAAAGAGAGAAATAGAGATCAATATTGCAGAACGAAGAACCAAGAAATAAACCCAAATAATATTTTTCCAACTGCTTTTTGACAAAGGTGCAAAGCAATGCAATGGAGGAAAGATAGCATTTTCAGAGGTGCTGGAGTAAGTGGATATTTATAGACACAAAAATAAACCTTGACTTAAGTCTTACACCTTATACAAAAATTAACTCAAAATCAGTACAAACTTTTAGATAAATGCATAGGAGAGAATCTTCATAATCTAGGGGGGGCTAGGAAAAATGTTCTTAGACTTGACACCAAAAGTATGAACCACAAAAGGAAAAAATGATAAATTGTATTTCATGAAAATTACAAATTTTTGATCCATGAAAAACCCTATTAGGATGAAAAGACAGGTTACAGACTGGGAGGAAATATCTGCATACCATGTTTCTAATCATCTAAATACCTGGACTATATGTAAAAACTCTTTAAACTCAACAGTAAAAACAAATAATCCAACCAGAAAATATGCAACAACAAAAAAAAATGTAAAGAGACATTTCACTGAAGCAGATGTACAGATGGCAAATAAGCACATGAATAGATGTTCAACATCATTAGCCATTAGGGAAATACAAATTGAGATCATGATGAAATATCATTATATACCTATCAGAGTGGCTAAAATAAACAGTAGCACAGAAGAATTCCAAATAATTTATGTAGATACTCCCCCCTCAATGAGATGGAGCTTAACACCCAACCCCCATGAGCATGGGTTGTGCTAGGGACTTGCTTCCAAAGAGTCAAGTATGCAAGAGAGGTCAGGCGAAAGGTAACTGGACACTGGGGAGACCTGGCAAACATCTTTAACCAAGTGATAAGGTCAACACCATCAGTCATGTCAATTGCACATACGTATCTTTAATACCAAGTGGTGGGCATGGCACTTCCTCTTTGTGGCAATCCCTCTCAAATTCATTACGAGTCTAGTCATGAGAAAAACATCAAACAAACCCAAACTGAGGGATATTCTATAAAATATCTGGCCAATACTCCTCAAAAACAGTCAAAGTCATCAAAAATAAAAAAAGTTTGAGAAACCGTCACTCACAGACCAGAAAAACGCTAAGAAAACATGACAAGTAAAAGTAATGTGTTCCTGGATGAGATCCTCAAACAGAAAAAGGACACTGGGGCAAAATAGTAAAATTTTAATAAACTGTGGAGTTTAGTTAGTAATAATGTGCCAGTGCTGATCCTATCATTGTGATGAAAGAACCATACAAATCTAAGACGTCAACAATAGGGGGAACTGGGTGAAGGCGTCTTAGTTTGGTGGAGTGAGTGGCTTAAACAACAGATATTTATTTCTCAAGGCTGGGAAGTCTGAGATCAGGGTGCCAGCATGTTGGGAACTTGGTGAGGGCTCTCTTCCACCTTGCAGACAGCTGTCTGCTTGCTAAGTGCTCACATGGTGAATAGGAAAAGAGAGAGAGAGAGAGAGAAGAGAGAGTGCACGTTATCATCCTTTTGGTCTTATCTGAGGACTAATCCCATCATGAGGACCCCACCTTCATGATCTCATATAAACCTAATTATCACCCAAAGATCCCATAGCTAAATACCATCACACTGAGGGATAGTTTTTAAACATACAAGTTTAAAGAAGGGGACATAATTCAATCTACAGCAAGAGGTATGTGAAACTCTATTATCTTTGCAACTTTTCTGTATATCTAAAACTTTTAAATTTAAAGTCTGATTAAAGTAATTTATAAACAAAACAATAACGTCAAATGCTGGTGGTGAACATGCAGAGAAATTGGATCACTCATATATTTTTGGTGGAAATCTAAAATGGTACAACCACTCTAAAAAAGTTTGGCAGTTAAAACAAAATAGAACAAAACATGTAATTAAATGACCCAGCAATTGCACTCCTGTATATTTATCTCAGAGAAATGAAAACTTATGTTCATGTGAAAATCTGCAGACTAATGTTTATAGCAGTTTTATTTATATTAGTCCAAAGCAAGAAATAACTAGTTTTTGTTTGGTTTGGTGGGTACTGTCTTGGTTTGGTTTTGCTATCAGAGTAAGACTGATGTCCTTTAACGAGTAAATGGTTAAACAGACTGTGGTAATTTCCATACCATGGAATCCTACTCAGTGGCAATAAAAAGAAATCAACTATTGTCTCTAAAATGACCTAGATCAACCTCCAGAGAATTATGATGAGTGAAAAAAGGCCAATCCCAAAGTGTTACATACTGTATAATTCCATGTACATAACATTTTGAAGTGACAAAATTATAGAAGCAGAGAAGAGATCAGTGGTTGCCAGGGGTTAAAAATGGGTAGTTAAAGAAGGGAAGTGGATGTGGCAACACAGTTGGGCATGGTGGCTCTTGTCTGTAATCCCAGCAATTTGGGACACCAAGGTGGGAGTATCGCTTGAGCCCAGGGCTTCAAGACCGGCCTGGGCAACATAGTGAGACCCCATTTCTACAAGAAATTAAAAATTAGAGTTGAGTGTTGTGGCTCAGCTCGTAATCCCAGCACTTTGGGAAGCCGAGATGGGCAAATCACCTGAGCTCAGGAGTTCAAGACCAGCCCGGGCAACATGTGAAACCCCAACTCTACTAAAAATACAAAAGATTAGCTGGGTGTGGTGGTGGGTGCCTGTAATCCCAGCTACTCAGGAGGCTAAGGCAGGAGAACTGCTTGAACCTGAGAGGCAGAGTTTGCAGTGAGCCGAGATAGTGCCACTGCACTCCAGCCTGGGCAACAATGTGAGACTCTGTCTCAAAAAAAAAAGAAAAGAAAAGAAAAGAAAAAAATTAGCTGGGTATGGTGGCACATATTTACATTCCTAGCTACTTGGGAAGCTGAGGTGGGAGGAACACTTGAAAGAAGGTGAAGGCTGCAGTGAGCTATGATTGCACTACTGCACTTCAGCCCGGGCAACACAGTGAGACCATGTCTCAGAAAAACAAAATAAAAGGGAAAGGGAAACACAAAGGATCCTTGTGATCATAGAAATGTTCTGTTTCTTTTAAAAAAAAATTGTTTATGGCTGGGCGTGGTAGCTCACGCCTGTAATCCTAGCACTTTGGGAGTCCAAGGCAGGTGGATCACAAGGTCAGGAGTTTGAGACCAGCCTGGCCAAGATGGTGAAACCCTGTCTCTACTAAGAATTCAAAAATTAGCTGGGTGGGCATGGTGGAAGGTGCCTGAGACTTCGTCTTAAAAAAAAATTGTTTATTTGTATTTGTATAAATTTATGGGGTACAAGGGTTATTTTGTTTCAATGACAGACTGCAAAGTGGTAATGTTTTTGTATCTTTACTGTATCAATGTCAATATTCTGGTTGTAATATTCTACTGTGGTACTACTGTATTACAATATTGAAAGATGTTACCACTTGGGGAAACTAGGTTAGGGGTACTTAGGATCTTTCATGGTATGTGAATCTAGAACATTCTCAAAAAGTTTAACTTCAAAAAAAGTCAAAAGTCCCAAACTGAGACACTTTCAAAATTAGGCCACAGACTATGTAGACGGTCTCTCAGCAGCCAGAAGGAATCACTGAGATCTGAACACCTGTAGTGGCTCTCAAAGCCTCTCAACTTCTGCACCCCTCACTCCACCAAATGGAAATAAAAACATTAGATGAGAAACATTAGAAACCAGGAAATATTCACGGGAGTAAAAATGAACAGACAACAAAAAGAATGAAAGAGACAGGGTGTGAAAATAACAATAAGGTATTAACCCTGAGAAACACCAAGTCTTCCCTGAAGCAGTCACTCTGGGAGAGTGGTCACTTATTCTAGGAGATGCCATTGCTAAGAACAGTTCTGAAAGCTCTTCCAAATGAACCGTGGCATCCAAAGTGTATAAAAAGCTACACTTTGCAAACCTTCTGACATCTGAAATGCTTTTTACTTTTCTGAAGCCACTAAAAACGATGGGAGGCATTATGGTGTACTGCGATGAGCACAGCCTTTGGGGTCTGCGAAACCAGGTTTAAGTGCGATCTCTGCTACTTAGTGACTGCATGACCCCGGGCATGTAACTTAATCTTTATCAGTGCCAGTGCCATAATCTGTAGAGTAGAGCTAATTACGCCTTTCTCTTAGGATTTGTGTAAGATTAAGTGTGATAATGGATATGAAGACATCTAGTTCTGTGCCTGGCCCAGAGTCAAGTTTTAATAAAAGCTTCCTTTTAAATATGGTTGAAGCACACAAGTTGATTTTCTTGTAAGACGCCTAAATGAAATCTGAAGGCCGTCCAAAGAAGAGTTCAAAAATGTGCTGAGTTGCATCAGTTAACTACTTTGGAATACACTGATAGTCTCCTAAGCTATGTGAAGAAAAAGTCACATTTTGTAAGAAGTTCTACTATGCTTGTCATAAAACCAATTTTATTTCCTTAGCACCATATGTGATGGGGCATCATTTATTAAAGAGGTGGTCAGCATCTTCTCCCTCCTCAGACCCAAAAGGAATCGTATTTATGAAGGTACTTATGATTTATTTAAGAAAATCTAAACTGTGGGCTCAATAGCTTTTGTTTTTGACAGATACATTTCTGACATTTTTCATACAAAATGGCTGAAATATGTGCTTTTAAAAACTTTGCCTTAAAAAATAGAGCAATTCGAGCATTAGAAAGAATAATAACTGCAATTGGCTGAAACCCATTCAAGATATAAAAACTCATGAGTTGAGAGGACACATTTGCAATCCATGTATCTGACAAAGGACTTATATTTAGAATATACGACTCAATGCTAAGAATACAAACTGTGCAGTAAAAGATAAATGAAAGACTTCTGGTTTCCAATCCAGCAGGTAAGAAGCCCAGAAGTCACCACTTCATCCTAAAAAGTAAAAAGCCAAATAAAATGAAAAGTCAGTAACTCATCTTAGATCTGAAAGAGAAGTAAGGCCACAGGACAAACTGTTGCCCCCCAAAATAGAGAAAGCAGACAAGTGAATTCACAGAGCAGAAAACCACCAACAAAACACTCTGCAGAAACCAGTGCTGGGGCAGGAAAACCCGAAACAGAATTGACCAGTTGCTGGAGGTCCTATGCGGACAGCTCTGAGAGAGCTGAAAACTCCAAGGGGACTTGGTCATAGGAGGAGCCCCCTACTTTCCTAAATTTTATCTCCAGGACCTGGGCTCGGTTCTCACAATAAATAGTGGAGAAAAATAGCCTCCTGCTTTTGGCAGGGGAAGGCAGAAGGAACCATTTTGAAACACATCTGAGCATCTTACTCTTCTTCATAGGGCCTGCCCTCAGGAGAAGCTGTTTAATTGGAGCCAAACACACTGGGGTTTTATCAGAGTCTAACTGACTTGGAGGAAGGGAAATACCCAACTTCAGCCCAGGGTAGCCATCATGTCCCACCTGGAGAGAGAAAAGAACTAAGAAGCACTTGTGAAGAAGTTCAGTGCCCAGAAGCACAGGCTCACTAAAAGACTGAGACCTAATTGAGTGACTAAAGAATGTTTCCTCTCCCTCTACATCTCACCATCACATACCAATGGCCTACTTACAGCAGTTCCTTTTGCCTGACACATCATCTCTGGCTATGAAGAAAAATTACAAAACATACTAAAAGGCAAATAACACCATTTGAAGAAGAAAAGCAAGCATCACAACCAGATTTAGATATGGCAGGGATATTGGACTTATCAGACCAGGAATTTAAAGCAGCTGTGATTAATATGCTAAGGCCTCTCATGGGTAAAGTAGACAGCCTGCAAGAACAGATGGGCAATAGAAACAGAGATATGGAAATTCTAAGAAAGAACTAAAAAGAAATGCTAGAGATCAAAAACATCAGAACAGAAATGAAGAATGCCTTTGATAGGCTTACTGGAGACTGGACATAGCTGAGGAAAGAATCTCTGAGCTTGAGAATGTCTCAATAGAAACCTGTAAAACTGAAAAGCAAACAGAAAAAAAAGACTGGGAAGAGAAAAACAGAACAGAGTATCTAAGAACTGTAAGATAGCTACAAAGGTATAACATACATGTAATGAGATTCTACAAGAAAGAATATTTGAAACAATAATGACTAACAAATTTCTCAAATTAATATTAATACCAAAATACACCTTCAGAAAGCTCAGAAAACACCAACCAAGGTAAATGCGAAAAACAAGCAAACAAAAAGCAATCACACCTAAGCCTAGCATATTCAAACTTAAGAAAATCAAAGGTAAAGGAAATATCTTAAAAAAAAAAAAAAAAGAGGGAAAAACAACTTACCTACAGAAGAGCCAAGATAAGAATTACATCTGACTTCTCAGAAACCATGCAAGAAGAGAGTAGAGTAAAATAGTTAAAGTGTCAAGAGAAAGAAACCCACCAATCTTAAATTCTGTACTCTGTGAAATTATTCTTCAAAAGTGAAGGAGAAATTAACAGAATTTGTTGCCAGTAGACCTGCCTTGCAAGAAATGCTAAAAGCAAAGGAAAATGATATAGGTCAGAAACTTGGCTCTACATAAAGAAAGGAAGCACTTTTAAAATGGACTAAGTGAAGGTAGAATAAAAACTTTTATTTTTCTTATTCTTCACTGACCTAACAAATAACTGTCCATCCTAACAGCAACAATAGCATTCAATTATATAAAATATATAGGGAAATTTTTGTTATTATAAGGTACTCACACACCTGTGGAGCAGTATAGTGTTATTTCAAAGTAGACTTGGATTACTTGTAAATGTATATTGTAAACTCGAGGGAAACCACTAAAAAAAGGAAAAAAAGAAGTAATGAGTGATATACTAAGAAAGAAGAGAGAAGGAAATCATACAAAATGCTCCATTAAAACCACAAAAGGCAGAAAACAAGTGGGAGACAAAAGTAAGAACAAAAACCAGGAAAACAAACAGAAAACAGGGACAAATATGGTAGATTTTAATCCACCTAGATCAATTAACAATGACCACCAGTGGTCTAAATGTACCGTATAAAAGACAGAACTTTAAATACAGATACACATATAGATTAGAAGTAAATGGATGGAAAAGATATATCACGTAATCAAAGGAGAGCAGAGGCAGCTATATTTCAGACATAGCAAACATCAGAGCAAGAAAAGCTACCAGGGATAAAGAGGGGCATTACTAATGATAAAGGGGTCAGTTCTTCAAGAAATCATAACAATTCTTAACATGTATGTGCCTAACAACAGAACGTCACAATGTGTGAGGTTTCTGTAGACTGTAGACTCTTTCATTCAACAATAGCAGAATATACATTCTTCTCAAGCTCACATGGTATATTCATCAGAATAGACCACATTCTGGGCCACAAAACACCTTGACACATTTAGAAGAATAACAATCATACAACGTTTTATTTCAGAGTGTAATAAACTAGAAATCAATGACAGAAAGATAAATGAAAAGTCTCAAATACTTGGAGATTAACAAACACATGACCAAATAGCATGAGTTAAAGAGAAAATATCAAGAGAAATTTAAAAATACTTTTAAACTGAATTAAAATGAAAACATAATTTATGAAAATTTGTATAATGTAGCAAAAGCAGTGCCTAAAGGGAAATTTATAGCAGTGAATGCATAATTAAAAAGAAAGAAACACTAAACACAATCAAAGTTTTCACTGCAGTAAACTAGAAAAAGAAATGCAAATTAAACATGTAGTAAGCAGAAAAAAAAAGAAGAAAAATTAGAGCAGAAATCCATAAATTATAAAAATGGAAATCAATCAAGATCAATGAAGCTAAAAATTGGTCCTTTGAAAAGATCAATAAAATGAATAAGCCTCCAGTGAGGATAACTAAGAAAAAGTAAAACGGAAGACACATATTACTAACATCAGAAATGAAAGAGAGGGCGTCACTACAGACTCCATGGAAATTAAAAAGGTAATGAAGGAAGATTATGAACAATTTTATGCTCACAAATTTGATAGCCTAGATGAACAGATCATGTCCTTGAAAGAAATACTCTGCCAAAACTCACACAAGAAGAAATAGACAATTGTAGTAGACTTATATCTATTAAACAAATGCAATCTATAAGGAGTAACCCTCCAAAACAGAAATTTTAGGCTAGCCCAGATGATTTCATTGGTGAATTATAGCAAACATCTAGGGAAGAAATTATACAAATTCTCTACAGTCTCTTTCAGAAGACAAGAGAAGAGGAAATACTTTGTATTTCCAGCACTACCCTAATACCCAAATCAGACAAAGACATTACAGGAGAAAACCACAGATCATTATTTCTTATGAATATAGATGCAAAAACACTCAACAAAATATTAGTAAAGGGACAGGTGCAGTGGCTCACACCTGTCACATCAACACTTTGGGAAGCCGAGGTTGGTGGATCACTCAAGCTCAGGAGTTCAGGACTAGCCTGGGTAACATGGTGAAAACCCCTCTCTACAAAAAAATACAAAAATTGGCCAGGCGCAGTGGCTCACACCTGTAATCCCAGCTACTCAGGAGACTGAGGCAGGAGAATCGCTTGAACCTGGGAGGTGGAGGTTGCAGTGAGCCGAGATCGCACCATTGCACTCCAGCCTGGGCAACAGAGCAAGACTCCATCTGAATCACAAGCATTCATATACATGAACAACAGACAAGCAAAGAGTCAATTTATGAATGAACTCCCATTCACAATTGCTACAAAGAGAATAACATACTTAGGAATACAGCTAACAACGGAAGTGAAGGACCTCTTCAAGGAGAACTATAAACCATTGCTCAAGGAAATAAGAGAGGACACCAACAAATAGAAAAACATGTTCATGGTTAGGAAGAATCAATATTGTGAAAATGGCTGTACTGCCCCAAGTAATTTATAGATTCAATGCTATTCCCATCAAGCTACCATTGACTTTCTTCACAGAATTGAAAAAACTACTTTAAATTTCATATGGAACAAAAAAAAGAGCCTGTATAGCCAAGACAATCCTAAGCAAAAAGAACAAAGCTGAAGGAATCACAGTACCTGACTTCAAACTATACGACAAGGCTACACTAATCAAAACAGCATAGTACTAGTCATACATTGATTGCAATATGTTTTCACGTATGTTTATTACAGCACTGTTCACAATAGCAAAGACTTGGAACCAACCCAAATGCCCATCAATGATATACTGGATAAAGAAAATGTGGCACATACACACCATGGAATACTATGCAGCCATAAAAAAGGATGAATTTATGTCCTTTGCAGGGACATGAATGAAACTGGAAACCATCATTCTCAGCAACTAACACAAGAACAGAAAACCAAACACTTATAAGTGGGCATTGAACAAGGAGATCACATGGATACAGGGAGCAGAACATCACACACCTCAGCCTATCAGTGGGTAGGGGGCCAGGGGAGAAATAGCATTGGGAGAAATACCTAATGTAGATGATGGGGTTATGGATGCAGCAAACCACCATGGCATGTGTATACCTATGTAACAAACCTGCATGTTCTACACATGTACCCCAGAACTTAAAGTAAAAAAAAAAAAAATTAGCAAGATGTACTGGTGCATGCATGTAGTCCCAGCTACTTGGGAGGCTAAAGAAGGAGGATCACTTGAGTCCAGATGGTTGAGGCTGCAGTGTCCAGCCTGGGCGACAGAGTGAGATCCTGCCTCTAACACACACAGACATACACATACACACACATACACAACCAAAATATTAGTAAATTGAATCCGACAATGTATAAAAAGTATTCTGTATCACAGCCAAGTAGGATTTATTCCAGGTATGCAAGGCTCGCTCAACATTTGAATGTCAATTTATATAATCCATAGTTTCACCAGGCTAAATAAGAAAAATTGTATGATCTTATCAATAGACATAAAGAGCATTTGACAAAATCCAACTCCCATTCATGATTAAAAAGAATAAAACTCTTGACAAACAAGGCACAGAAGGGAACATGCCCAACTTGATAAAGAATGTCTATCAAACCCCTACAACTAACATTATACTTAATGGAGAGAAACTAGAAGCATTCCTATGCAGATCAAAAACAATGCAGGGATGTCCCCTCTCATCATCTTTTTCAACATTATACCAGAAGTCCTAGTTACTGCAATAAGAGAAGGAAAGGAAATAAAAGATTTACCGATTGTTAAGGAAGAAATAAAATGTATCTGTTTGCATCTGACATAATTATCTATGTAGAAATCTAAAATAATTGACAAAAACCTTCTGGGACTAATAAGTTATTATAGCAGGGTTGTAGAACGCAAGGTTAATATAAAAAAAAAGTTAGTCATTTTCCTATATATTAGGAATAAACAAGTGGAATTTAAAATTAAAAACAATAACATTTACATTAGCATCTAAAAAATTAGGTAAGTAAAAATCTAACAAAATATATACAAGATCTATATGAAGACAACTGCAAAACTCTAATGAAATAAATCAAAGAATTAAGCAAATGGAAAATAGAAAGATATTCCATGTTTGTGGATAGGAAGATTCAATACTGTCAAGTTCTTCCCATTTTGATCTACTGATTCAATGCATCCCAGTCAAAATCTGAGCAAGCTAATTTTGTGGATGGTAGAAAACTGATTCTAAAATTTATATGGGGAGGCAAAAAAAAAAAAAATAGCTAACTTAATATTAAAGGGGAAGAACAAAGTCAGAGGGCTGACACTACCCAACTTCAAGACTTCCTTAATATAAAGCAACAGTAATAGACAAGTAGATCAATGGAACAGAATAGTGTTTCAAGATAGGCCCACATCAATACAAAGATCAGCCAACTGCTCTTTGACAAAAGGATAAAGGCAATATAATGAAGAAATGAGTCTTTTCAACAAATGATGTAGAATCAACACATTGATCATTTAAAAATATGAATGTGGACACAGAACTTACACTCTTCACAAAAATTAACTCGAAATGTGTCACAGACCTAAATGCACAAGGCAGAGCTATAAAACTTCTAGAAGATAGCACAGGAGAAAACTTAGATGACCAGTTTGCCAATGATTGTTTAGATATGACACTGACAGCATCATCCATGAAAGAAAGAATTCATAAGCTGGATTTCATTAAAATTAAAAATTTCTGCTCTACAAAAGACACTGTCAAGAGAATGAAAAGACAAGCCACAGACTGGAAGAAAATATTTGCAAAAGACATATCTGATAAAAGACTGTTATCCAAAACATGCAAAGACTCATAACATCACATTGTATACTTTAAATAATCACAATAAAATTAATTTTTAAAAATACAAAAAGTTTTAAAACTAAACAATAAGAAGAGAAAAATCTGACTAAAGTATTAAGGGGAAAAGACCTTAACAGACATCTGTGAAAAAATATATACAGATGGCAAATAAGCATATGAAAAGATGTCCAGTATCGTATATCATCAGGGAAATGCAATTAAAACAAAAAGTGAGATACCATTACACACATATTAGAATGACCAAAATCCAGAACACTGAAAACACCAAATTCTGGTTATGATGTAGAGCAATGGAAATTCTTATTCACTGCTGGTGGGAATGCAAAACGATACAGCCACTTTGGAAAATAGCTTGGCAGTTTCTTGTAAAACAAAACACACTCTTATAGTATGATTAACAATTGATCATCAATATCAATACTCTTCAGTATTTACCCAAAGAAATTGAAAACTTGTGTCCACACAAAAACCTGCACACAGATGTTTATAGCAGCTTTATTCAAAATTGCCAAGACTTGGAAGCAACCAAGATGTCTTTCTGGAAGTGAATGGATAAATAAACTGTGGTACATCCAGACGATGAAATGTTATTCAGTGCTAAAAAGAAATAAACTATCAAACTGTGAGGAGACATGGAGGAACCTTAAGTACATGTTACTAAATGAAAGAAGGCAATCTGAAAAGGCTACATACTGTATTATTAATTCCAATTATATGATATTCTGGAACAGGCAGACCAGTGGTTGCCAGGGGTAGTAGAGGAGAAAAGAATTAAAAGGCAAGTCATAGAGAATTTTTAGAGGATCTTAGGAAACTACTCTGAATGAAATTATAATGGTAGATAGATGCCATACATTTGTCCAAACCCATAAAATGTACAACACCAAGATTGAACCCTAATATAAACTATGGTCTTTGGGGGATAATGATCTAACAATGTAGGTTTATCAGTTTTAAGAAGTGTATCACTTTGGTGGAGGATATTGACAGTGGATGAGGCTATGTGTGTCGGGGGGCGGGGGCAATAGGTTTATGGGATATCTCTGTTTCTTTCTCTCAATTTTGTTGTGAACCTAAAATTGCTCTAAAAAATAAAGTGTATTAAAAATGAGCAAAAGATTTGAATAGGCACTTACAAAAGAAGATGTATAAATGGCCTGTAAGTCCATGAAATGATGCTCAAAACTTTATTAATTATCAGGAAGAACAAATTAAAATCACAATGAAATACCATTTCACACCCTCTAGAATGATTGATTAATAAAATTAAGAAGACCAACAAGACCAAGTGTTGCAAAGGTATAAGAACAACTGGAACTCTCATACATTGCTGGTAGAAGACAAGGGTACAACCACTTTGAAAAGGTTTGGAGATTTCTCACAAATATTCACCTACCACACAACTCAGAATTCTATTCCTAAGTATTTACCCAAGAGAAATGAAAGCATTTATTCCCACAAAGGCTTGTATACAAATGCTCATGGTAGCTTTATTTTTAATAGCCAAAAACTAACACTACCCTAAATATCTGTTAACAGATGAACACATATATAAGTTGGTGTATATTCATAAAATGGACTATTACTCAGTAATGAAAGCTATTAATGCAAGTAACATGAAAGAATCTCAGAAACATTATGCCATGTGACAGAAGTCAGAAGCAAAGAGTATATATTCTGTAAGTCTATTTATATGAAAGTCTAGAACAAGCAAACTAATCCATAGTGGAAGAAAGGAGACGTGTGGTTGCTTGGATGGAAATGGAGGGAATGACTGTCTGCAAAGGGGTACAAGAAAACATTTGGGGTCGCGGAAATGTTCTATCTTGACTGTGGCAATAGTTACATGGTAGGTTATACATTTGTCAAAATGTTTGCAGTGTACTTTATGTAAATTATGCCTCAATAAGTTTGATTTAAAAATCCTGAGTCCATAACAATGCCTCAAAACAAAGTAATAAACAACATTCATTGGACACCTTTGAAAATTGCTAGGGCATCAATGCATCACTCTAAAAATGAATAAAGAAACACCATTAAGCAATTATCTTACCCAGGATATCCAATACAGTTATGCACCACATAACAATATGATGGTAGTCCTGTAAGATTATAGGTTATGCTTTTTCTTTTTTTTTTTTTTCCCAGACAGAGTCTTGTTCTGTCACCCAGGCTGGAGTGAAGTGGTACAATCTTGGCTCACTGCAACCTCTGCCTCCTAGGTTCAAGCAATCCTTCTGCCTCAGCCTCCTGAGTTGATGGGACTACAGGTATGCCCATGTTGGCCAGGCTGGTCCCAAATTCCTGACCTCAAGTGATCCACCCGCCTCAAAATTACGCTATATTTTTACTGCACCGTTTCTATGTTTATCTATGTTTAGATATACAAATATCATTGTTTTATAATTGCCTGCAGTAGTCAGTATAGTAACATACTGTAAGTTTTGTAGCCTGGGAGCAAAAGGCTGGCCCATATGCCTACGCGTGTAGTATCTGTGCAAGCGCACTCCCTGATGTTCACAAGGCAATCACCTAATGATGACATTTTCAAAACTTATCTCTGTTGTTAAGTGAAACATGGCTGCAGATGAAAGTTATTTTTTTTAAAAAAAAATTCATTTATTATACTTTAAGTTCTGGGGTACATTTGCAGAGCATGCAGGTTTGTTACACAGGTATACACATGCCATGGTGGTTTGCTCCATCTATCACCCCATCATTCTATTTTATAGAACACTAATTAATACAAGCAAAAGTAATGGCATTTTGCAACGTCTAATGAACTCATGATGTCAATAGGTGGTGAGATCATGAATTGAAAGGCTGATGGAAACATAGCAATGGATGGGTCAGGTTGACAGTCCCTTAACTCACTGAATAAACTTCGAATCACAAACAACAGGATAACCAGGTATTGTACTGTCCCTGATGTGATGTACTATAGACTTAAAACTAATTTGGATCTTAGCTCTACAAATTTAGAACAATAAGCAAATAAAAAGAAATAAAAACTTTAAATAACTGCACAAGAAAAGAAATAATCTGACAAATAAAAAGAGAAATCTTATAAGACAAGTGAACTAATTTTTTTTATTTGCCAAGATATATACAGAAGTATTTGGTGGAAAAATTGTGTGATGTCTGAAATTTGTTTTTAAAATCTCTGGTAAAATAAATAAATAGGTAGACAAATAGATGAAACAATATTGGTAATTTAAAATCAACTGTTGAGGTCAGAGGCAGTGGTTCACACCTGTAATCCCAGCACTTTGGGAGGCCGAGGTGGGTGGATCACAAGGTCAGGAAATTGAGACCATCTTGGCTAACATGGTGAAACCCTGTCCCTACTAAAAATACAAAAAAATAGCTGGGCATGGTGGCACGTGCCTGTAGTGTCAGCTACTCTGGAGGCTGAGGCAGGAGAATCGCTTGAACCCAGGAGGCGGAGGTTGAAGTGAGCCAAGATCGCAGCCATTGCACTCCAGCCTGAGTGACAGAGTCAGACCCCGTAGCAAAACAAAACAACAACAAAAAAAACCTGTTGAAACTAGTTGATGGGTATACTGTCCTCTTTCCCTTTATGTACATTTACATGTTTCCGTAATAAAATACATTTAATAAAATATATTTAAGTACATTTAAAATTTAATATTTCTATTAACAAAGGTATGGTTTTCAGAGAAAACATTCAATTTTCTGGGAAATCAACGTAATTCTTTGATGGTACCAAACAAAATGGGTATCCCTAGGTTGTTCCTTTCTCTAGTCTAATTTTATTTTATTCAGGGTAATATGTGTCCATGACAGTCAAACAGTACTGCAAAGCTTATAATAAAATATCCCACTATTTCTTGATTTTTCGCTTTTAGACATTGCTTATTGATCCCTAGTGCCACTGCCTATGAGTCTTTATCTTGAGCCAGGCAATTTCCTAAAAGAGGGATCTTCCTCTCTGGTTTAACCTCTTTGATCCCCTGCTAGAGTAAGGAAAAAGGCAGGAAAAAAAGCTGTGTCCTGGTTGCCTGGGTGGGGAAAGGATTCTCCCATTATCTGTTAACAATCCCTGGTTTATAGTGCCACCTTTCAAGGCACTTTGGGCCTCCCGCTCCTGGGTCTTAAGGGACTGGTTTCACATTAGTCCCTCTCGCAGGTATCTACGAATTTCTCTGCTCTGCCAAGTCAGTTCACAGTAATTTATCAATTTTTCATTGACCACAGTAATAATTTGTTCTTAACAGTTTAAGTGCGTATGATGTGATGACTATTATTGTAGGAGGCTGGGATATATCAGTGAACAAAACAGGCAGTAGGCGTAATACACAAGTACCTTATGGGTGGTATTAAAGCAGGATAAGGTAATTGGAAGTGTGGGAGGGGTGCATTGGGTTGTAATTTTAAATAGGGTGGATGAGGTAGGTTCATTAAAAAGGACATTTTGAGCAAAGGCCTGAAGAAGTCAGAGAGTTAGTCATAGCCTTATCTAGCTGAAGTGCTCTGTCTGTGTGGTCTCCTCTTTCTGTGCTTGTAGGGCATATTTTTATTCTGTCCTATCATTGTTACTGGGGTTGAAGGGATGGATATGAGTGTTCACACTCAATCTACCACATTTAACTAGAAATGCCTCCTGTCAACCCCACCCTTCTCATGCTAATGTGTTTCCTGTCTTTCTCAAATTGTTTAGCAACTGAAGAATATATAGGAAGTCAGTAAATAATATTTATTGTTACATTAAATTAATAAATTATTTTAAAAAATTAATAAATTATTAGTTTGAAATAGCTTTTTAAAAGCCCTATTTTGCCAAAAATACTATTCAGCCTCCTAAGAGTTTCTTCCTTTTCTGCATCCTTTTGAAGTGCCACCCCACATGTGCTGTAAGCAATGAAATGACTGTGCATCTCAGAGCAGACAATGTCCTCTGTAGTGGAGGGGAAACTGCTCTTTGTAAATGCTACCCACTCAGAGTAGGATCCCATAAGAAACGATCAGTAGCTCATCGACAACAATACAGTGTGCTCAGCAAAATTTGGGGGTGATGGAATGGTGCTCCATGGAACTGGGTGGCATTATAGCTACCTGACTCTGTGCATTTTTCAGAACTCCTAGAACTAAACTTTACTGTATGCAAATTGTAAAAAATCAACCAGGATGTTTGGGGGGGGGGCACCCAGAATGGAGTGCACACTTTGGCAAATGAATCTACCTGTATTGCAAAATGTGTGGAATAACCTCACTGACAGGGAGTGTGGACAAAAGAAGACGATCTAAGTAACTTTGGGTAATGGTGTTTTGCCTGGAAACTATAAGGCTAATGACAAAAAGAACTGTGCAAAGACACTATATTCTAATTGGCAAGTCTGTTTCTCACAGAGGTCCAGGTTAACAATTCTGAAACTACTTTACTTGATACCGGGACAGAACAAATGAGTAAATAAAATTTTGAATAATGGGAGCCAGGTTTCTCACTGTCAAAGAAAGAAGTGACAATGAAGCTGCAGAGGCCAAGGAAGTGCCCCCACAGTGCTGGATTAGGGTAGGAGACATCAGTAAGAACTCAACTCTTTTTTTTTTTTAATATGTAACAGATATATAGATACAGAAATAAATAGATATATGTCTGTATAGACAGGTTAGCATATAATTCATAAGATTTCCTAGCTCTGTCTGTACAGAGGATTCAGAAGCAGAGAAAGTCTAGCAGCAACCAACATAACCAGCACTTGGATATCCAGTGGTACTGGAGAAATACCATTCTCCAATAAAAGAAAACCAACCAGGGCTATTTGGAGAAATGGCTGATTCTAGGGCTGAGACAGGGAAAATACAAGAGGATCCCCAAGTATCTTTTAGTGTCTGCAAGTAAGGAAGAACTAAAAAACACACATACACACACAGACACACATACACATACACAGACACACACAGACACACACACAGAGAGACAGAGAGAGAGAGAGAGATTGAGAAGAAAAGAGAAGAAAAGACGGAGACGTGGCAAAGGATACTGAAGCCAATCTGGAAAAACTCCCAATGGCCAAAACGGAAACAATCTGAGGAAATAAATAAATAATTTGATTCTAATCCAAAGGATAAAATAAATATACATGAGCCCACATCAACCATAAAGAGTTGAATTGTGTCCCCTCAAAATTCATGTCCACTGGAACCTCAGAATGGGACCTTACTTAGAAATAGCGTCTTCACCAATGTAATTAGTTAAGGATTTTGAGATGAAATCATCCTGGATTTAGGGGTGGCCCTAAATCCAATGACTGGCGTTCTTAAAAGAAGAGAAAAGAACACAGAGACACACAGAGTGAAGATGGTGTGAACCTCAGGCAGAGACCAAGATGATGTGTCTGCAAGCCAAGGACCACCAAGGGTTGCCAGCAACCATCAGAAGCCAGGAGAGAGGCATCAGACAGATTCTCCCTCAGAGCCCCCAGAAGGAATTCACCTTGATTTCAGACTTCCTTTCTCCTGAATTATGAAAGAGTAACATTCTGTTGTTTTAAGCCACCCACTTTGTGGTAATTTGTTACAATGGCCCTAAGAAACTAATACAATGATACACACAACTCATTAAATAAATAAAGGGAGGAAAAGGGACTAATCTCCCTCAGAGAAGAATTTCAAATATCTGTAGATAATCCCCCACTCCACAACATGGAGCTTGATTCCTCTTCCTTTATGTGTGGGCTGGACTTAGTGACTTATATCCAAAGTATAGAATATAGAAAGAGAAAAATGGTAACTTTACAGCAGAGAAACAAGGTCAACATTACCAGTGCTTAAGTCATGTTGGTAACATGTGTCCCAATAGGATTATTAAGAAGAGGACTTCATCTCTGTGATATTCATTCCCAAAACTCATAACACCTAGTCTAATCACGAGAAAAACATCAGAAAAACAAAAAACCCAAATTGACAAACATTCTACAAAATAACTTGTCACTACCTTTTAAAACTATTAAGGTTATTAAAAAAAAACTGAGAAACTGACACAGATCCCACGAGATGGAAGTGATATGATGACTAAATGAAATGTGGCATCCGGGATTGGATCCTGGAAAAGAAAAGGGACATTAGTGAGAAAATTAACTGTGGTGCTTAGTTAATGGTATTGTACCAATGTTAATTTCTAAGCTTTGACAAATGTACCATCATTATGTAAGATGCTGACATTAGGGGAAGGTGGGTGAAAGATATACGGGAACTCTCTTTACTATCTTTGTAACATTTTGGTAAATCTAAAATTATTCCAAAATAAAAAGTTAAAAAAAAAAAAACAACCAACTCTGTGTAACAGATCTAGAAGCCAGTCAGCATTTTCTCAACCTCTACTTTCCATCTCGTGGTTTTATTTCCTTTCTGAAATGGAAGAGTATCTTGACTCAACCTCTGCACCTCCTCTCCTCCCCCTCAACCTCCTTCCCAAACTAAGAAATGCATTTTAAAATTAGGAAAGTAAGTGAACAAATGAGTGAATGGATAAATGGATAAACAGACAACTTACAGTAGAATGGGGGCATCCAGCAGTTTGGGGAACAATTAGGAAGTGTAAATATTTAGACCCATAACATGTCCACCACAATGCTGATAGCCACACAAGGACAGTGTTTCAAAATGAAAGTTAAATATTTATTCTGGCTCTCCGGTCCCTCATCCACCAGGGCTCCTTGCACAGCTGGCTTTCGAATGAAGCCAAAGTTTCTTCTCTTGGCCTTGTGACTTCCCACCCCACATGTGCTACAGATAAACAATTCACTGGCTTCTACTCCATCTGATTGGCACTCAAGGACGAAAAGCACAGTCTGAGCACAGGGAGCATGTCTAATCCACTCTTGCATATCCTCAGGAGGTTGCTGTCCAGCTCAGATGCACTAGATAAGGTATGTGAGCACCCTTTGTAAACCTGAAAACACTATGGCATTGTTGCTGTTACTTGCCCTGCGCCTTGGTTCTGTCTAAACTGTAATGCCCTCTTTGTCACTAACGTAGCACACTTCAAGAGAAACTTCAGACACATCTGCTAACACTTGCCAAGTTACCTTGATTTGATTTCTCAGCCTCTGCAGCCCTTGGCTCTGTAGCTTGAACCACTTGATCCTTATGACTTTGGCCTCACTCCTATATTCATTCATTCATTCATTCAAAAAAAATTCATTAAACCACATGGCAGCTCTGTGCTACGTACAGGAACAAAGACAATATATAAGCCATAATCCATAACTCTGAAGAGCATACATTACTCTTGGCTGCTTATTTGATTTACTCTGACCCTATTTGAGGCATCCTGGCTTCACTTGTCCTTTCTAACTCCAGGCTTGTCTCCTTCTCTCTTGCTTGGCTCACACAGAATACTTGGCTAGTAGTCAGATTTCTCAGCTTGACTCTGAGATCCCTGACCTGTTGGGCCCTCCTCAGTGTTGTTGCAGTGAAGAGAAGAGTGAGCAGTTCCAGTATCCACCCGCCTTGTTGACTCCAGTCCTGGAGATTTAGGCATCTGGCAGTGCTGACCATCCACCTGTTTTAAGAGTTGCTTGTTGCCTTTCTCCATCACCTATTGGTGCATTGTGTCCACCTATTGAACATTCTGCTGTTTCATTCCAGGCAACTTCACCAACTGCCTGCCTGGACCCCAGCAGATCTTTGTACATATCCTTGAACACTGATTTGCTCTTCAGTTGAACCTCACAGCCCTGGTGCTGCCTTGCCCCCATCCCATCTTGCTGCAACTGAGAGATGGGATTCTACTTCCAGATGACAGGTCCTCCATGGCTGCTGATAAGCGCTAGCTGTAAGGGGTTAACTTTTGCCATGGCTGGACAACATGTCTCACTGGCAAAAGGAAGGCCCTGTCCCAAGGTGCAAAACTGCTCGGCGCCTCTAGGATTTTTACCCTTGCCAAGAACTATGAAGAAGAGACATATTCTTGCCCAAGTCTGAACCAGTTCCCTAGGTTTTACTGAGCTATCAAAACCTAGTTTTTAAAGCTGAAATGTCTCAATTTTGACTTTAGTATCTGTATTTCCACGAAAATATTTCACTTTTTTAAAGATGGGGGTATCCTAACTGGAACAATTTTGCTCACCTAGAGGTTGGCAGAAGGCCAGGGTATCTGCTGGCATCATTGTTCAGGACACAGTTTTCCCTCTGGGATGCAACACCTTGGTTACAGGGAGGTAGATCTTGATCTCTTCAGCTCTTAGGGCCAGTCACTTCAGCACCATGGCAGAGAACAGGTAGCTCCATTTACCATATTAATGTTTTCTATTTTCTTATGTATTCTATGATGTGGAAAAGGCTGAGAAGCACTCTTGTAGGGACAGGCATCATGACTATCTTCTTCATTGCCCTGGATGAGACAATGTCTTAGAATTCTGGGGTACATGCCAGAGGGAAGGAGAGGAGGTTGGGCTAGCCCAGCTGGAGAGAGGCCCAGGAGCCACATGAAGTCGAGACTGTCCTTCCCTGAAAGTTCCCAGAGGTGCTAAAATCAAGAGCGTGTAGAACTCAGGGGACTGTAAAATCAAGAGGGGAGTCCAGCTCTATCACCAAGTCAAGGGAGCTGGGGTAGGTGGTAGAGGTCTGGTTTCTAATCCTGGGTTCCTAATTCTGAGTTTCCAATCCATATATGGAGGCCATGAAGTGAGAGCAAGGTGAAGCCGGTGAGAGGAAAGGGGAAGGGAGTCTGTGCATACACCTGAAAGATGTTGCAGTCCCCATCTGACTTCTACCTAGCACCAGGAGACCTGATTGCAATCAAAGGGCCAGCAGAGTGTCAGAGAAATCTTCCACTGTCAGGTCCTACTCTTGTGTCTGGAATTGGAATCATCCTCTTCTTTCTCCTTTGCCTCTTCAAGTCCCACTCATCCTTTGAAATCTAGCTCAAGATTGGCTTCCCTGTGTAATATGCCACCTCCTCCGCACTCCTACCACCATGTTGATCCCACGGTGCACTTTGGCATGTGACTCCTGATGCATTGCATCACAGAGATTCATGTATGCTGGCCTTTGCCTTGTCTGTCACCTGGAAACAAGGTGCCTTGCCTTAAGTCCTTTCATAAACCTCCCAGCATGTAGTGTGCTGCTGGGCTTAGTAAACCATCATGAAATGAAGACAGTAATCAAGTTATATTGACATTCTCAGTGGCCCAGATGGTTCAACAAACCTAGGTGTTGCCCATCTGGCTGCATGCAAATATGGTTTTTCTAACATGTGTCAACTGGTAGAGGCCAAACCTACTACCAGTAGGACATGCACGCCATGTAGCTTTCCAATACAAACAGTAAATTAGGCTAGACTGGTAGTTCTCAACCCTGGATTCCCACTGGGGTCATCTGAGGAGCTTTCAATAGTTCCATTCTGAATTAATTGGCTCAGAATGAGGCCTGAACACCAGTGTATTTTAAAAGCCTTCTGGACAATTCTTGCAGAGCACCAAGGTTGAGAACTTTTTTTTCATTTGGATAATTTTTCATATGCTTTTCATATTCTAGAGCTCAACCCCAACTGTTCCATCCACTCCAATGGTTAACCTGTGTTTTCTAACCTTTTGATATAATTTGATTTATTCACTGAGCATTTAGACAGTGCATCATGTGCCAGGCAGAAACAAAGAGAAACATGGGGCTTACCTCAAGAAACCCACTGCCAGTTTTATGGAAATAAGTAAACTTTGCTATCTAAACTCAACAACTTAGTAGATTCAGATAAATTCTTGGATAATACCTTGCTATCTGGATTCTCACTATTTGCTACCTGAAATGCAGAAACCAAACACTTTAAAATAACGGGACTCCTATCTACACAAATTACACAAAGTTACCATCCAAACTGTTGCTATAGCTCTAGAATCAAATAGAATGAGATAGTACATTATTATAAGTGCCATGTAAGTAAATGAGTTGAGAATAAACAGGAAGATATGGCCACCTCGATAGAGAGGGGTCCCTGGCCTCAGGGTCTTACAGTCACCAACAATCAGGCAGGTAAAAAGGAAGTTTTCCAGGGTAATGGTGTCAGACACCAGTGCCATATCTCTTTTACTGGAGATGTTTTCTCTTCCCATTTCTGAGATCTTCCTTTCTCCCATAATGCCTAATACTGTGAGAATCTACCTTGCCTGGTTCAGTAAAAGTCTGCAGATTGTCTGTGGGTAAATAAATGAATGTAGGGGGATTCTTCTGGTTAGGAAAATGTGGGGTGTATTGGAAAGGAAAAGTAGATAAAAAGCAGAGGGTAACTAAGGGATGGTGAGTAACACTACACAAAAGACCAAAGAGAAGACTCAAAGTGAAAAGTCAACAACAGGCCCTTTTGAATGCAGAAGCGCTACTCTCCTGGTGCCGTGCTCCACACCCTCATCTATTGCCTCGGCCCCCTTTTCCTGGTGGACCTGGATGATTTCTACAATGCTCATTTGCAACACTACCTCCCCTACCTGCAGTCTTACTCTTAGCTTATTATATACCTTTAGATATATCCAACGTTGCTGATAACCTGGATTTGCTCCTCACTCACTCTCCTCTCTTCCTCAAGGGCTTATATGATGCAGGAAGAGGCTTCGAAAGTCATCTCCTTTGTGCCCTACCTTCATGCAATACCCAAAAATAAGCAACAAAAAGACTAGTCCTTCTTCTTGGAGATCCCCTGGACAGAGACCCTCCAGTGTCCAGCAGGCACTGATATCTCACCCTATTTTCTCCTCTGATACTGCCTCCTGTCCCTGGTCTTTTAGTATGTCTGAATTTTCTGAAGCAAAGGATGGCTCTGTGCATACCTTGCCTTGTCTTCTCTTGTCTCTCACCTCCCTCACACTGCATACGTAAGAATGTTCTCTCTGAGTTAGATCCCTCAAATTATTTCCCAGGCCCTTCATCTGTTGGCCCACAAAGGAGGATCGATAAGAGAGTTCAAGAAAGCCGAAAGCCAAAAGCATTCCCCGTGCTGGACTGAGGAAAGGTTGAAGCAGACCAGGCACAAACCCTTCAGCTCCTTGTCAGCAGCCTTTGATCTCTGTGGCAGCTAACATGAAAGTAGAATTTGGCCCTCCAACTGTACAGGACGAGACTTGACAAGAAAATCAGTTTCTCTGACAATTTCAAAAGGCCCGACACTTTCGTCACTTGGCACTTGGCCATGGGGAATGGTGCTGTGGACACATCCGCACCCCACCGGAGAAATCATTTTCCCAGGAAGGACTGACAGTTCAAGTGCAGGCAAGTCTGTGAGGAATGAAGGACAAGCTCTTCCCTGCCCTTCACTGAGGACAGGTGTTGCAGGAAGCAGGAGGATTTTCATTGGATAGCTGGGGGAACTTCCTACCTGTCTGGGTTGAAAGGCACCAGGAGGGGTGTCCAGGGAATCTGGAGAAACTCTTTTCTCAAGTCTAAAGAATAAGCATATATGTCTGCTGCCGGTTTGGAAAAGTTTAAGCCAAAAATGCTGTAGTGAGCTGGCCTTTGCAGAGTCTTTCCGTATTTGCATGGCCGAGTGTGATTCAGATGTGCTTTTTTCAGCTTACTTCACTTGTTCTTCAATAAGCAAACCAAAATAAATTAGATTTGCCTTTTTATTATAGTTTCAACTTATAATTTGGCTTCTGAGCTACTCAAAGTTTAGATGCTTCTGAACTCAGCTGGATCCTACTTTCCATTTTCCCGAATGGCCTTGGGAAAACTGGTAAAGTTGGCAGAACTTCCCCGTGGTACCCTCACATTCCTTCCCAGCATCTTCAACATCCCCTCCACCTTCAAGAATCCTGGAGCTGTAGTATCTCAGTGTGAATACATACTAAGGGTTCACAACTCACTAAGTAGTCTTCTTCTAAAATGTCAAGAAGTATTTTAAAAGTGGGCCTCATAGGGAGACCATGTTTAATTCAAAAGAAAGGGCTACTAATGGAATAATCTCATTATCAGTGTTAGAAAGGGTCTCTGCCCTGGTCTGTTGAAAAGCAGATTGTTAAAGAGAAATAAGAACCAGAATCATTCCCTTCAAAGATATGTTATTTGGGGGGATTTTATTTTCCTGGAAGACATGTGCCCTGAACTTTGAGTAGGATCCAAAGCTGGTAAAGTTTCCCTTCTTGAGTACGTTCCCAAGGAGAGTAATGACAGACTATAGATGCTTGGTAGACATGAAGACTGGGCTGCACCTGTACTGATGCTTCTGAACTCCCCTGAAAACCATATAAATAATCAGCATTTGTAATAGCAGTAGCAACAGCACTCTTTACCACCACCACCATAACCACAGCACTGGCCAAGGGAGGTCTGTCTTAATTAAAGCAACTATCTTTCCTTACCATCAATGCAATTAGAATTTAATGAACCCAGGCCATTTCTTTTAAGGCCTCAAAATTACAGCTGATCTCAACACTCACGTGCTGGGTTGGAGGAAGCGGCATCACCCATTCTGAAAGCATGAGAAATGGAGGGCAATAGGAATTAAAGAGATGTGGTCGTTCTACACTGGAGAGAATCACCAGGAGATGACGGGGACTCAACAATGACCAGAGGAAAGGTGACTGTTCCTTCTAAGAATTCTGAAAGAATGTGGAAAATCCTCACTTCCCAGCAGGAGGGAGGACGGGAGGCACATTAATCAATTAGTCAACAAACAAGCATTTATGCAATACCACCTTGTGCGAGGCACTGCTTTAGATCTACAGAGGACATGACAGGAAGACAAATAGATAAATAAGACACAGTAGACACAAGTCCTGATTTCAGTCTACTTCAAACTACACTTCAGGTATGCATGTTGAAATGATGACTAGAAGGCAAGAAGTTAATGTTTACATAAATAAAGTAGCAGGAGTTCTGACAAGCCATGCTGTTTTGGGGGACACAGAACCCAAGGAGGTACAGAGGAAGTGAAAAGCCTTCTAAGAGAAAAAAAACAGCACAGCACGGGCAGGAAACGAACCTAGCCTGTTCTGACAACAGTGAGCAATAAGTAGCTAACAAATGAGCCAGGGAATTTTAAATATTCTAGTAGCCACATTAAAAAATAAAAAGTAAAAAAAGGTAAAATTGATTTTAATATTTTATTTAACCCAATATTTCCAAAATATGTATTTCCTTTTCTGAAATCTCGTGTGTGTTCTATACTTACGGCACATCCTAATTCAGGCTAGCCACATTTCAGGTGCTCAATAACCGCATGCAGCCAGTGGTTACCAAATGGGATAGTGCAGCACCACACTATCAGCTGTGCCCTTAATCACTCAGCAAGGCAGTCTCCGTAGTGGGTGGCCTGACAGCAGATGGTCACAGAGTGATGAGATTGGATAGGTAAACTGAGGGCAGGTGGAGGAGAGTTTCAAATGGTGGGTGAAGGAGTAAATGGTTTCTAGAGACCACTTTTGACCTAACATAACAAATGCAGCCCCTTACACATAGAGACTCAAGCCTGTATTCTTCTTGTGTGATCATTCATTGGTCCCCCAAAATTATTTTGGCTTGTGGATTATGGGAGGTAATATGGTACAACAGAGGGGAGCCTTGATGCTGCAGCTCAGCAGACAGGGGTGTGAGCCCACCTGCACCACATACCAGCTGTGTGATCTTGGGAAAGTTATTTAATGTCTTCAAACCTCAGATTCTACATCTACAGCTCTAAAATGGGACTCACCATGCTGATGTCACAGTGCTGTTGTAAGGATTAAAGCAGATAATAGACTTCAAGCTCTTAGTACAGTGCCTCCCATGTCATAAATGCTCAAGAAATGCTAGCGGTTATTATCAGGAGCCACAAGTTACATGGTTACAAAGTTTCAAGTAGCCCAGTAGGCCAGGCTGCGGACTGTCACCTGAGTCCCTGCACAGTGCATTTCAATCTGCCCTCTTTCCATGGTGCCAGGTGAGGCCAGGTCAGACTGCGGAGTGAACTTGTGTAAGATATGCAGCAACCTGTGTGTAGGGTGCTGGGAAGACCTAGAGGGCTGGCTCAGGGTCCTGTTGCCTTGAGGAAATCATCTAGGAGATGAACTGGAATGGACACCTAAACATGGATTCTCATTCAGTGAAGGAAAGCTGTTTAAGATCCTTGACCTGAGAGCAAAGAGGACACTTGGAGATCACTTAGGGTAAGTCAACTCTCCTTGATTAGCAAATTAAAGAACTAAAATCCAGTGAGGTGAAGTAATTGCCATGGCCAGCCGCCTAGCTAGGGGCAGAGCACGTGCCTCAAGTCAGAAATCTCAATTTCTTGTCTAGTGGTCCACACTTAATGAATCATGCCCGTGACTGCCTTGTTCTCATATCAGTCCCAGCTGTGGATCAGAATTACGTGGAAAGCTTTGAAAATCCGCAGATGCTGGGATCCTCCACAAGAGATTCATACGGACATGCTACTTTCCACTGACCATTTCCAAGAACCATCCTCCCGTCGCAAAACTCTCTATCCCTTCTTCAGAATCTGACTTTTACACATCTCTTCTGTGAGGTCTTCTGAGGTAACCATGATAAGAGTAATAGCAGTGTCAATAATAGTAATAACTAATATGGTGAGGACTCACAATATGCCAGTCACTGGGCTAAGCATCTTGCATGGATCATCTGATTTAATCCTCACAAGGGATATTCCATTTTTTGAAAGCCTCATACAGAAGGGGAAACCAAGACTCAGGCAGTGGTAAGGGTTTTTATTTTGTCCAAAGTCAAAGTGTTGTAAGTGGTGGAGCTAGGACCTGACCTGTCACTGGTCTGACTCCAGAGCTCATGCTGTTAACTCTGATTCTAGGTAATCACGATGTTAATGTTAACTAATTGGGATTTGCTTTCTGCATCAGTCTTATTCTTACATATCTATCCATCCTTTGTTTTCAACCATACCATAGGATCACCAAATGCCGGGACACTCCTTCTTCCTGTGGGGTCTCTGCTCTTTGTCTAAGCCAGTGTGAGTTCAGTGTGTTTATGGGCTAAGTGTAGGTCAGCAAAGGGTAATCGAGGAATGGAGGCTTCTGTAGGCTACCCTGCGGAAGGGCTCTGGAAACCCCGTTCTCTATTCTAGTAGGCATTTTTGAAATGTAGAAAAATCATTAAAATAGAAAGTTCATATAATCATAGAGTTGGAATTGACAATAGATGTCTAACTCTACTCCTATTTTATAATGGGGAAAAGAAACTGAGGTCTCTGAAAAATAAGTGGCCTGTGAAAGATCACAGAATTGCTTCAGGGATACTACTGGAGTCTGGGAAGTAAACACAAAAACCATCATCATCACATAGTATCTTCTTAGTATATGTCATAGTTTCTATACTCATTATCTTTAGTTTACGTAATGAGGTAGACATTTAACCCATATTTTATTGATGAGGAAACTGAGGCACTGACAGATAAATTAACTTGTCCTGGCTCACACAGCTGGGAAGTGATAGAGCCAGTGTTTGAACCCATACAACTCTCAACACCAGATCTTCTGTCTCCTGTGTCATTATGTGATATTTCTAGAATTTTTGGCGAACGAATGAATTATGTGGTAGGTATTTTGTGTGCATTTTAACAATCATCACAGCAACTCTCCGTGGCAAATAACATAGTCCCATTTTTAAAATGAAGGAACCTAGAGGAAACAGTAACTTGGTCAAGTTTGCTTAGCTAGTCAGGGGCAGAGCTGAAATTCAAACACAGGTCTGTTTGACTCTCTGTCTTAAACTCCTAACTGAAACAATACAGTCCACTGGATGACTAGGATCCTAAAAGGATAAGGCATAGTGACATTGTTAGACCTCACAAACATACCTCATTTGCTTTGACTTATGAAAATGACAGAAGGGGTATGGTCCTGTGCATCATTCCAAGTCCCTCCTCCTAAGTGCTGGTAGTGTTTTCTTTAGCACCACATCTCTGATGCAGATTGTAGCACTGACACTTTCCCATGAAGCAGATATCCCCTTGCATCTCTTACAAGTCTGCAAACAGATGAAGCAGAAGTTCACACTTTCCAAGAACAAACTCCTTGGCTCTGAGAGCCAGCTGGAGATGTTTCAGCCTCAATGAGGTAATTTTGAGGGGTAAGTTACAGCCTATAAAAACAAGTGGTCCCAGCAATGCTGTGCACACAGCCTTTTTAAAAAAGACCCCAAGAATCATGGTTATGAACATTGTTAACACTTTCTCCCGTGCCTTTACTCTGTTGAGCTCTAAGTACTTCTCCGATATGATCTCATTAAGTGTCCCGATATACCACCGACATTAAAGGGAAGGAGAAGGCCACTGAGCACAATGAAGTTGTGCTTAAGATCAAAGGAGAAACTGGGGAAGGAATCTAAATCTAGTCCCAAAGCAGAGGTGATGAGATCAACCCTAACTCCAGGGCACAGGTCACCCAAAGTTAAGCATCCAACTCTCTTCTGGTATTGAATGCCCAGCAACTCCATTTCCTTCTATTAAAAAAAAATATTATAAGAAGCATTAATAAAACAGAAAAAGCAGGGAAAGGAAATAAGAAAATTTCTATCTCTACCTTTTCATTTCTTAAAACTCCAGCCTTTTCTGTCTCATTCATTGTTCTGAAAAAATAATTTATTTTTACGTTTTTCTACATGCGTTTTTTTATTACCTATTTCTCAGTATAGGTAGTTTGAGCCACTGGTCTCCTTTTTAAAAATTTAACTTAGGTTCCTGTTTCTTTGGAATATTTTTGTCTACTCCCTCCAAGTATGTCATCTCATCTCTTCCCTCTCTCTCTTTTTAATTAGAGTAGTTTCTTCAAGCTCTAAGAAAATTCACTCCCTTGTTTTTTCTTCACTCTTTCCCTTTCAGCTGCGTTCCTGAATTGCTAGTGCACCAATTCTGCTTTACTGACCACAATTGGTGCAGCTGGGATGGCGAAGGAGCAACTGAAAAGGAAATGCTAATCAGACCTTTGAACAGAGTATAGTAAAACACACACACACACATACACACATAAAAAAGCGCTCTGATTTAAGGAGGAAAATCCCTTTTCTCACTATCCCACACGACGAGGATAGTTGTGTTTCCTCCAGTGACCTGCCCAGGCTAGCTCCCTAGCCATGACATGGGGCATCTCCTCCATAGCCCCCTCTTTAATGGAGCAGTTTTAGACAGAGCCCAAACATTCAGAGGGGAAACTGCACACAGACTTGAAGGCACATCCCACCACGTCAACGTCTGGGTAGAGACTGCCACTGGAAATAGAAATTGGCATGGGGAGGAAGTCATATGGTGAGAAATCGGGTGGTAGAGCCTCTCAGATTTTAGTAAGGCAGAGGACTAACACAGAGAAGCCTCAATCAGACTTTTGTCCTGGACCATATTTTTGTATAAGGTTTATTTTTATTTTATTTTTAAACCTGGAGGACAGAAGAGGAGCAAGTGACAAGCCCATTGCTGATACTCAGTATTCCGTCTGTGGCATAATCAAAGGTGCTTTACTGGATTTCTTTGAGGATGTTATCCAACACTAGCCAGGGAACCTAGCCAAGGAGCGGGTACAGCAATCAGAAGGCTGACGGAAAATGAAAGAGAAAAAATGACAAAACTGGAGGAAGCTTGTTAGGAAAGGAAGAACCCCAGACTTGCAAGCATAAGTCCTACGTCGTTCTCGTAAAGCGTGAGACACACCACTTACTCTCTCTGGGCTTTGGCGTCCCCATCTATAAAAAGAGGTTTAATTGCTTAATCTCAAAAGTGACACTCTAGCTATAACACTGATATTGTTGAACAGCAGAAATAAAACCTTTCCCCTTTGTCTCTTTCATTATAGATGATGGAAAATAGTCATAAAGTAGCACGTATTTTAGTCACTGTCTTCACTGATTCCAAAAAGAACCATGTTGGAGAGAGCAGGAAAGTCCCATTCATTTAAAATCAGACTCAACATCAAAGCAAGTTCTCATCACCATCCAACGCTTTCTCTTCTACAAAGCCCTGAGCAAGGCCCCTTTAAAGTTGGGTGTGTGTGCAAGAAACAGGCAAATTCACGTGAGCCCGGCTCCCGCACAGCATCTGACATGGCAAGTGGTGGGGGTGGGGGCAAGGCAGGGGGAGAGGAGAGAAGGAGATGGGAATTTTCTAATGATCTTCTTTAGTTAATAGGCACAAGTTGTTAGCTTGATCTGAGAAGGCCTCTTTCCCCGTGTGCCAATTCCACCCCCTCCTTTTTGTAATGGGTTTAGTTCCCACAGCTAATGTACTGCGTAATGAGGCCGGAGGGAAGCGGAATGCTCTGGAGTAATGATATGGAGCCTCCTGGGCCCTGACAAAGGACAGAGAGAGCCTGGCTGGACGGTCTCAATGACAGGGTCCAGGCTCCTTTCAGCACTGGCGAGTCCAACTCTCCTGCCAGAGCTTGCGCTAAGCAGAGAGTCACAGCACAGACCCCGGTATAAAACCCCAAGGGGTCTTGGTACAAGACAAACCCCCATTAAGCCAAGTTTGTTTCTTTTTCTAAGCCCTGATCCAACCTTCCTCCCCCTTCCTCCTGGTCTTCCAGCCCTTGGTAAGGGCCTCTTACCTTCAGGATGGGGTACACTTTCCCCCAATAATCCACTCCCCATTGTGTAAGAAAGTGCCCCTGCCCCATTCTGTCAACATCTACCAGGCTGCGGATGAGCACGTAATACACTGTTTGGACCAGCAAATGCCCAGTAGACAAGGTAGCCACATGGAGAAGGCGCCCCTCATCCTGCTACTTACAGTCCTTTGCTCCAGGAGACTGTCACTCACTGCATTTTGTGTGGAGTCACCAGCAGGTGGGCATCCCTCAATCCCATGAGGCCCGTGCTCTTCGACAACTCCTTCTTCTTTTTTTCACCCCCTATGGCCCCCAGTTTTGATATACAACACAGACCAGGAACTCATTCCATATATATTGAGTTGAAATTATTTGAATGACAGAGAACTGAGAACTGAATATTGATGTCATTGGAAAGAACCTGGGGATCACTACAGACTATTCCCTGAAGCCATCAACCCAGGGGGCTCTAGGAACTCCTAAAATGCTGGGGGGGGATAGTAATGGTAAGATATCAGAAACAAAGAGAAAAACATTATCCAGTCACGGGGCAAATCCAGTAGTCACCTATCCATAGACAAAGAAATAAAAACTTAACAGCTGGAAAAATACAGCAAGAGACAACTGAATGATCAGGAGGAGGCTGGTGAGAGGGTCCCCAGCATAATGCTTGCACCCTCGATGTACACCTTATGGTTTGTAGAGTGCACAGAACATTGATTCAGTCTCCCTAACATCTATGGCAGTACCCCCATGAAATGCAGGAATGTTGTCCGACACATTCAGATAAGGAGCCTGGGGTTTCCTAGAGGCTTGGTTATCAGGTGGCACGGCTAGTCAAAGCTAGAAAAAGTACACCAACCCAGTACTCACTACGCCCCAGATTAACAAGAATTCATTTGTGTTAGTGAGAAGGCTGCAAGCAGGGATAAGTAAAGTTTAGAAAGTCATGTAGTTTGTTCACAGCTTCCACAAGCCCATAATCCAGGGTAACCCTGAAAGCTTGGATGAGAAAAACAGAAAACAAATAAAAAGCAGGTTAGTAGTAAACCTGTGGTGCTTATTGGATAACAGACACTCATACAGTCCTATTGCGTGGCAAACTCTGTGCTAGGTGCTTTGTATCCCATGGGAATTCTATGAATTAGACATGGCCCCAGCCCTCACGGGTCTACTTTAAGAGACAATACTGCTGAGACATAGAAATATCTTTAAAGGCAATTGGGAAAATTCATATCTGATGATCCAAATAGGTTAGTGGGATAATGTGGGCAGCTGGGGAAGGTTTCCAGGTCCTCGGAGGCTAATCATGAGTCTGCATTTGGACACTTGACAATGATAGAATCCTGGACTGGTGCAGAGCCACATGGCTCTGTGTTCCCATTCAAGGCACTGTTTCTCAGACTCTCATGCCAATTAACCAGCGTCTTCTGGACTCCTCATCTCTTGGAAGGTCCTGTGATGCATGGCCCCTAACATGCTCCTTCACTGTTAGCCTCATCCTAAGAGAGCTGTCCCAGGCTGAGTTCTCCAGAGAAGAGTCTCTTAACATTGACTCTTCATCTTTCTGCATTCAGGCAGAAATATAGAACATACATTTCCAGCCACAGATCAGTATCACATACCAGACACGTGGCCACCTTAGGGCCTTTATACATGCTTTTACCTTCTGCCTGGAATCTATCCCCATCCCCATCCGATCCATCACACTGCATCGCTCCTCCCCATTCAGATCTCTACTCCAAGGCTACCTGCTTAGAGATATTCGCCTTATCTACAATAGCTATGCCTCAGATCAACTCCATCCACTTGCTCTGTTTTTTTGTTTTCTTTTTAATAAATCCTACCATTACCTAAAAATGTCATCTATGTCCATTGCCTCCTCTAGAATGTAATCTCCATTTATGAAAAGAATCTAGCTTTTATTGACCACTGTGTCTCTAGTTCCCAGGAGAGTGACTGGCACAAAGTAGGCCCTCAATTACTGTTTGTCCAATGAATAAATGAATGACCACAGAGTTCCTGTTTCTCACATTACTTGCTATTGAACACCAAAGGCAATGCTAGATTCCAAAAGAACTTTTCCTTTCTTTTTCTTTTTATTCTTTTCATTATTTTTTGAGACAGGGTCTCTGTCTGTTGCCTAGGCTGGAGTGCAGTGGCATGATCATAGCTCACTGCAGCCTTGAACTCCTGGGCTCAAGCGATCCTCTAGCCTCAGCCTCCTGAGCAGCTAGGACTACAGGTGTACACCACCATACCCAGCTAATTTTTATTTTTAGAAGAGACAAGGTTTTACTCTGTTTTCCAGGCTGGTCTGGAACTCCTGTGCTTAAGCAACCCTCTGGCCTCAGCCTCCCAAAGTGATGAGATTACAGGCGGGAGGCACTGCATCTGGCCCTTCCCTCATTTCATGTAATATCTCTAGAGCAATTGTGCTGACACTTTATTATCATCATTGCTATTACCACTGATGTTATTATTTACTAGTATCACAGTTCATTTTTTATAATTATCCATCAAACTAATATGATCTTAATAATAAATTGAGTGCCTATAAAATAACACGAGTGGGCTGGCATATAGCAATCACTTGATTAACATTTGTTCAGTCATTCTCTTAATATAGTCTCTATTAGCCAAGTACATTGTAATCATAATGGAGAGCATTATGACCATTCAGCAGGACTCTTGGGGCACACATTTACAAGTTTTGGGGTAGGGGCTTTCACATCTATTTTCTCATTTATTCTCAGCAGCCCCAGGAAGTAGATATTCTTATCCTCCAAGGTCACAGTTAGTAACTGGAGTACTGATGTGGACTCGAGTCTGTTTGACTCCAAACCCCATGCTTTTCCCCACAAACCATACTGCTGGACTAAAACTATCCTGCATTAGGGAAAGTCTTGCCTTCTCTATTACTCCAAGAATAAGCCCTGGTTTATTCACTTGTAAAATGAATGGACTGGCCTGAGAGACCTTTAAGGTACTTTGCAGTTCTCAGAGCCACGATGCTCTCTGTCCTCTGCTTGACGTGAGCAAATCCATCCTCATGAGTCACCTGCCTGTCTCTGCAAGTTCAAGTTTCATTAAAAGACCCTCAGATGGTAATGTGCCTGCTTACTTTATACCCCTTTCCACTTCTCAGAGCATTTCCTGTCTCTGAGTAGGACCCAGGACCTGTCTCTCTGTACCTTACTTCCCCACTTTCAGGAAAAGGCTCCCCCAGAAGGCCCTGCTCCCCAATAGGCACCGCGTCATTAGAAACCAGTGACGTTCCCTTTCAGTTGGCCTCATCATGTTCTTCCTGGTTTCGCCCAGAGCCGCTGCCAAGACTTCCCACCTTGCCCATCTGGCAAACCTAACTCCTTTATGTCAGTTATCAGTTATCAGAAGGAAAGTGAAACATGTTTCTACTGACAACCCCTAAGTCCACCAAGCACAAGAAGCTGGACTAGCCTCTTCATCAGCTATCTAAGTAAGGGGAGAGGACTCAAGCCAGTCTACTAGAACTAAAGTCTATATTCCCCAAATACAAGCAGTCACTAGCAAAGTGATGCTCCCATGTGGTTTGGGAAAAAGGGTCTGACCTTCTAAGCTGCAGGCACCAAAACACAGTGTGGACTCACTGGTGGGGAGAACAGAGGGAGTTTATGATCCACTTAAAATATTTGTGTAAGGAAAGCAGGGATCTGCCACCTGTTTCCCCTTCCACTGATATTTATGACAGCTGAGGAATCTTACCCTTCACAAAAGCCTCGGCTCCATGCCCAAACCTTCTAGCTTTTTTTCTTTTTCCATTTACACAAACATTTTCATAGAAAAGTATAAATCCCATCTTGTCGTGAGAAAGGACGGTTCCAACTCCTACTGGGGTAAGGAGCATTTTTCTACAGGTCTTGACAGCTCAGCCTCAATCTCTGTTTTAGAGCATGAGCCTGAATGTGCAGCTATGTTCTTCTCCAGATCTAGGGCAGGCAGTGGGCAACTTTCAGCAGTTCCTTATGAATGGAGGTCAAGACCACAGCATACAGTATACACTCAAACAAGAGGTGGTATTGGAAAGAGAACCTGTCCCTCTTGCCTCTTTTCAGTGTCTCTTACTCCTAAAATACTACTACCTTTCTCTTGGAAACTGGATGGATATGATTAATCTATCAACAGATACTCGAGTGCTCCTTGTTCCCCACCCATCCACCCCTGCTGTCAAGGGCCAGAGTCCTTCCAGGCACTCTGGGAACACTACAGGCAAGGTTTTCCCCTGCCCCTGAGAAGATGACAGTCTTTATGGAGAAAGGCACCATTATGGAAGATAAGCAGTAAATTTCAGAGCTGGAGGTCCTCTTCCAAGGTTATCTGGTCTAAATCGCCTCACTGCATAAACATGGAAACTGAGGCCTGGAGGAGCTAATTGGTGGCAGGCAAGGACTAAACCAGATCATCTAACTTCCAATCTAGTGTGCTTTTTGTTATGTCATTAAAATCACTATAAAAAATTATTTGGCACCTGTCTTTGGAATAAGATGCTAAACAAAGCACATTTAATAGACATGGTCCAGGCTGTTTGCCCAAAGCTTCAGGTTCAGAACAGAGAACTGATCCCATCACTGCAGACAGCTCTATTAAAAAGGGCACTGCGGTAAGTGCACACACACTGAACCAGGGGAAAATTTACACAAACCATGTACTGCTTTTATCATATAATTACGCAAACCATTCTTGGTGGAATGTCAGTTATAGTGAATCCTGTAAGTTATGTCAGAAACTGGGAGGTGGATGAGTATCTGTGGTTTGGCAGGATACAGGGCAAGAAGGTAGGCCTATGAGGGAAACTGAATTAAGATGACAGACGTGGCACACACACAGCATCATCACCCTTTCACTCCCAAACCCTAGAAATTACAAACTTTAAAAGTCCATAAAATGCTGTGAAACAAGAGGTCTAAGGTGACTGAAGAATGACAAGCCTGGGAAGAACATCGCGAAGCCAGCTCATGCATCTATTTATTTATTTGAGAGACGGGTTCTCACTCCGTCACCCAGACTGGAGTGCAGTGGCCAATCATGGCTCACTGTGAACTCTGCCCCCAGGCTCAAGCAATCCTCCCACCTCAGTCTTCCAAGTAGCTGGGACTATAGGCGCACACTACCAAGCTTGGCTAATTTTTGTGTTTTTGGCTGTAGACTGGGTTTCTCCATGTTGCCCAGGCTGGCCTCAAATTCCTGAGCTCAAACGATCCACCCACCTTGGCCTCCTAAAGTGCTGGGGTTACAGGCACAAGCCACAGTGTCTGGCTGCTCAAACATCTTTGAGGTAGGGCTTCACCCACATGCACCTCCAAAAGGGCCTCCGAAAAGACTTGTCTGCATTTGAAGAGAATTCTGCAGCCACCCAGTCAACACTTTCTAATCCTGCCCAAATCCTCATAGCTAGGAGCCCAAATTCATCTTGCTTCATCCAAAGGCCACTCTCATTTGCTGGGGTGGTAGTAGTAGGAGAAACCCAGACGCACTTTGTCAGTACTGCATAACCCCTCCATGAAGTTGGACTGTATTAACTAGTGGAATACCCACTGCAACCTCCTCACTCACTCTAGCCTTTTCTTCTACAGTTTATAGAAACCTGTAGCTTTCCAAACTTTATGATTCTCCCCACAGCCCTTCTTCTGGTTTCACTTTCTAACATGCCCAGGAGCCTGGCACTCCACCCTCTTGCAACATGCTCTGGATCCTGGGAAGGCTTTTCTGATTGTCTCTGCAGTGAGGGTAATGAATTGGCCTATCTCACCCGACTACCTTGTGATTAAGCCACTAATTGTTAAGCACAGCAATATAATAAAGTCACCAGCTCATTTTATGGAAGGTGTTTTTCTCAAGAGTCCAAAGTGCTTTCTAAGTGTTATACTGCCCTATTACTTTATTGCACTAGAAGCCAAGAGGATTGTCTAAAACTTTAGCCAAAATTTCTGTGCCTGTCCTATTTTAGCTTTCTTTCCCCTTATTTGGTTTACTGAAATCCACTGAAGCCACCAGTAAAGCTTCTGCCTCTGGATCAATGATCAATTCTCAATTACCAATATGTGATTTAGCTATTTTACGGGTCCTCACTTGCTGTTGGCTGTTGTGAGGCATGATCTTACAGAAGACAGACCACTCCCTGAACACAATAATGAGGAAAACAAACATTTGCGCAGAAAGAGCTACACGTAGAAACTTAGAATGGCCCAACTCTGGACAACCCCAGGGACCAGATGATGTATGGTGAGCTCCTTGTGCCTAAGGAGGAAAAAGCTCACCTGCTCTTCCAAGAAAACTTGCTTCTAGGGGCCGCTCAGCATCCCTAACATGCTTAGCAGAACATGGCAAAGGCTTGTTGATGAACAGTAATCATCAGTTAATCCATCTGCAGGCTCTAAACACCCACAAGGGATTTGAATTCACTACTGCGGCAGCAACAAGGCAGCAGCTGTCGCTCAGCACCTGCCACAGGGGAACTGGCCAGATTTCAGAAAGGGTCCTCCGAGGCCAAAGATGGCAGCAAGGAAAGATTCCAGGGGGATCGGGGTGACAGCTGGGGTTGAAGGGAAAGATGCAGAGAGGAACTTGAGGGGGAAAGGAGAAAGGGTGTGCAAAAAGCCAAGTAATCCTGTATAAAAAGAGGAAGAAAGAGGCAAAAATGGAAAAGGGGTGACCCTCAAACAAAGCCAGAGAGCACTAAGAAGAGTTCTGGTAGGAAATCTCAGATCAGCTTTCCCAAGGATACCTCCCTGCTACAATTTTCACCACCAGAGGGCTCCTGTATTCCAAAAATATTATGGAAAAGAGACAAATGTCTTCAATATTTCTACTCCAAGCATACACATGTGAAATTAGCAATTTCTGTTTATGTGTATAAGCAGTTACCTTTGAAGACTCAGAAATTTAAATCTGATTTTGATACTGTGTCCCCAAGTAAACACAGTATCATGGACGTCAACCTCTCTGCTCTGTTTCTCTCTGTGCAAACAATGGAAAGGATATCCCATATCTTGTTACAATTTACAGCCAGAGTTTTATGTGGGAGAGAAGAAGAGGTAAAAAATGGCTCTAACAAGTAAGACTTAAGACTGCAGAAATATATATCATCTCTTCTCTATGTTCCTATGTATTAAGGACAACAAGACCTGTATCTTGGATGTCTTGCACCATCCTTGCCCTGTTGAAACTTATTTTTAGAGGAAAGAAATAATGCATGTGTTTGGTAAAAGGCTCAGGTTAATGTGCCAGTTCTGTCCATGTCTAACTACATGACCTTGGCCTAAACCGCTAACCTCATTAATTTGTTTTCTCCTCTATAAAATATAAAGGGTTCTTATCTCACAGGTTGGACATAAGAATTGAATTACATAATGTCTTTGAAGGGGGTTGGCACATGGTAAAAGGTCATTATTTATACATTATACTCAAGTATGCCCTGCAAGTGAGATTGACATTACCAAGAATCCTAAGAATTGCAAAACTGGCACAAATTGGGCATCCTCAGCATGAAAAGACTAAGAATGACATCATGTCTGCCTTCAAATATTTGAAGAGCTATCACATGGAAGAGGGATTAGAACTCTTCTATGTCATCTCAAGAAGTAGAAATGGGACCCATGGGTGGATTAGGGAATCAGATCAAGCTTGATAAGAGAATTGTATGAATTGCCTAAAAAATAAAGCTTTCCAGAAAATGGGGTGAGTAGATCAAGTTAGCTCACATCTGGGGGTGTTTAAGAAGCTGGATGAGCAATGCCAGAGAAGATCTAACGCTGATACTTGTATCAGATGGAAGAGGCTGGATCAGATAACCCACTAGAACCTCCCCAACTCAGGGAACTCTATGGTTTCTTGTTCCAAGCAAAGGGAAAAAAGCACTGTTATGTCTCATAGGAGCCCATGTTGGTCAAAAGGATGGTCTTCCAGCCTGGCAGCTATAAATGCATATACTTCCCCCATGTCATGCCCTCCTTATGCATGTGGCCAGCCCTGATCATATCCGTGGCCACAGAGAATAGCCAGTGCCCAGGCATTGGATAATAGCCAAGAGAAGTGCTATTCACATCAAAGATGTTTGATCTTCGATTGTACCCATTATTTGTGGAATGACTGATTGGTGTCTCTGACACAATAGTGGATGACCAAAGGAAGGTAGGGATGGAGGGAAAAGCTGTAAATAAGGAATGAATAAATGATTTTAAAAGGGGTGTAGGATGGGTACAGTGGAGCAAATAGTTGGCTCACCATTCAATCATCTTTAGATCCAGAGCTGTGTGATTTGGGGCACTTTCCTTCTGTCTCTTCTTCTATTTTATGCTGAGAACAGCCCTTTCTCTCACAGCAAGGGAAGTCTGTCAAGATGCGGAAGTCTAGACGTAACGACTTTTGGATGTCCTTCCACTGTATGAGTGCCAATGCAAAAGTAGATTCCACTGAGACCTTCTCTCTAAAGAGGGATTTTCAGGATTTTATTAAGACAAAATGGGAAGAGAAAGAGAAGGAATTCTTCCTAGCTGTCATGGAAGGAGGCTATCAGAAAAGAATTAGGGAAAGGAGAGTATCTCAGGAGTCAACGCATGGGTCTGTAATCTAAAGAAACTTAGTTTTGCAACTCAACTTGATTATTAACTAGATGTGCAATTATGAACAATAGCCAAGCTTCAGTTTCTTTATCTGCAAAAGACAGATAATATTGTCTCTTGAAGTTTGCTGAATATATAAAGTGCCTGGCACAAGGCTTGGCACACAGTCATATTCAGATCATGGTACATGGCTCTTGTTATTATGGATTAGGAACCAGTCAAGATCAAGGGAACTTAAACAATCCCAACTCAGATAAGAAGAACATGTACATGTATAAAGTCTCAAGAGAGATGTGGGTATGCTTGCCCTGAATACGCAACCATGAGGCTGTGTCTGGACTTATGTAAACTGAAGTGGTGTCTGGACCAAATGCATAGAGTCTGGTTTGGGTAAGGAAAGGAGAAGAGAACATGGATGTGTACATTATGTAACCAAATGTGTACAGTGTCAGTTACCTTAAAAAGAAATGAACTGGACCATGTTGCACTGCTGCAAGAGAGCAACATTCTCCACATGGCTGGACTCAGGAAAGTAAATGGGCCCTTGTTGCATGTAAGGCTGCTTGAGAAAAAGCAAACATTGACGCCCAGAAACAGTCTTAAAGTAATGGGCATGTCATAGGGCAGATGGTAGCCAGCTGCTCTCCAGTTTTTCTGAGACCAGCAGAATAGGAGATGTTCTATGACTACATCAGGAGGGAATTCATTATCCCTAAAGGCTCCCCAACGCTCAGGTCTGTTAATCTGATATTACTGACTGAGGGAGATTATTAGCCTTCTTAAATGCTTTAAATATAAGGCTATTATTCATGTTTCAGGGATGGTGTCTCCCATCTTCGCTAAACAGATGCCTGAATACCAGTCATGGGCTACACTATCCAAAAATGCTGACTATAGGAATTGCAATGTTTCACTGGAAAAATGGAAAACTAACATCATTTTTAGGTCACAGGATCATGATTTGTACCACAGCCATGTGGGTGCGTGGTAGAGACTGGAAGAAACTGAGTCCCAACTATTGATCCACAGTATCTGCCCTGTTAGGTAACACGCCCTGCCAATGAAGCAGGGTACCAAATACTTTAGTAGCCTCCTCCATTACTCTGCAGAGCAAATATAATCATCTTTCCTCTGCAGAGGAGGACTTGGAAAAGATCAGTTAACTCTTTTCAAAAGTTAAGCAATTTCCTTCTCGAGAGTTTGAAGTGGGACAGAATGCAAGTCACCTTTCTTATCTCCAAGAACATCTTGTCTCTCCCCCTCCCATCTATCCTCCTCGATTCAGCATGAAGGGTCTGCAATTCCAGTGGATTCAGACTTCTTTTTTTCACAAGGACCCACTGTAATAAGTATATTTCATATATTTCATACCACGATCTAGAACATAAACAATCACACACACACACACACACACACACAATCTCATATATTTCATAAGCCAATACAGCATGCACGGATTTTCTTATTTTCTATTCCATTCGATTCTCATCCATTCTACTTTTAAAATGTCAGTCATGACCTGAATTCCTTGTATAACCTAAAGTTTGAAAAACAATGTTCTTTACCGCTGATCTCTCTCATCTATTCAAAAGATGGCAACTATTCTCCATTTCCTACAAAATAAAGTCCAAATTTCTTAAGAGAACAGATAAGACCATTTATAACTCTGCCTTCCAGCTCCAGTTCCACCATCTTCACCTGAGCTCACAACATACCTGGCGACTGGTTCAACCATTGTGGAAGACAGTGTGGCGATTCCTCAAGGACCTAGAAATAGAAATTCCATTTGACCCAGCAATCCTATTACTGGGTATATATCCAAAGGATTATAAATCGTTCTACTATAAGGACACATGCACACGAATGTTCATTGCAGCACAGTTTACAATAGCAAAGACCTGAAACCAACCCAAATGCCCATCGATGATAGACTGGACAGGGAAAACGTGGCACATATACACCATAGAATATTATGCAGCCATCAAAAACGATGAGTTCGTGTCTTTTGTAGGGACATGGACGAACCTGGAAACCATCATTCTCAGCAAACTGACACAAGAACAGAAAATCAAACACCACATGTTCTCACTCATAGGCGGGTGTTGAACAATGAGAACACATGGACACAGTGAGGGGAGCACTACACACTGGAGTCTGTTTGGGGGAAATAGGGGAGGGACAGCGGGGGGTGGGGAGTTGGGGAGAGATAGCATGGGGAGAAATGCCAGATATAGGTGAAGGGGAGGAAGGCAGCAAATCACACTGCCACGTGTGTACCTATGCAACAATCTTGCATGTTCTTCACATGTACCCCAAAACCTAAAATGCAAAAATAATAATAGTAATAATAATAAAAGTGACAGACTGCTGCTTTGGTTCTTAGGTCATAAAAATAAGTGACAGACACAGATAAAGTAAAAAAAAAAAAAAAAAAAAAAGGAGACCCAAGCCCCACTACATAGTCTCACTCTCTGCCTTGCTCAGGCTCTACCCACAGGCTAGATGCATTTCTCACTACAAGAAAAATCGCTCTTTCTCATTAAGAAATATCCCAGATATCACCCCGCTCTGAAGACTACCCCGACCTGCCCAAGCAGAACTAAACCCTGCACTGGGCTTCCACAGTCCAGGAATTCTCTTTTTTGTATAATGCATAATGATCATCTGATCCTTCTGATGGCTTAGATGTCTTTCCCTATTTCTGAATTGGTAGGAATACATTTTTAAATCCTTTCCTTTATGATTGGCCCCTGCCTTTTTCTTTCTCAATCTTCAGTCTATTTCCCCTCCCCAACTCCATAAATCCCCGAGCCCCCAGTACAATTGGAAGATCACAGAAAAGGAAAAAGGAGAATGGTCAAAGTTAATTGTTGGCAAACCAATCTGGTTCTCGTTTTTCTTCCTCCAAATTTGCAGTCCTGTTTCCAGGGGACCTAAGCTTGGCAAAGGCACAATGTGATTCATCTGAATCACAAGAGGTTGGAAAAGGCAAGCTGAGGTGGAGAAACCAAGGCAGAGTGCGAAGAGTGGCTGGCTCAGGCTGCAAAACCAGGGCAGGAACTGATAGTACAAACAGAATAAATAATACTGATTCACAGGCCAGAGAAACTCTGTCACCAAACAAACGCCCTGCTGCAGACTCAGCTCGTAGGAGGTGGATGGCCTGATTTACAATTGGTCTCAGAGTTTAATGAACTCTCAGATCACCTTTATCTATATAAAAATAACAAAAAGACCCTTAGTGCTATGCAGTTTTCAAAGTAATTTCTCACACATTATTCCATTTCATCTTGGAGTGTCAGAGCTGTAAGGAACTTTAAGAGGTTAATTAGCTTAAATCCCTCATCCTGCTCCAGATGAAAAGGAGACTGAGAATAGGCAAGTGACTTGCCCAAGGCCACACCCCTGTGTTAGTAGCACAGTACAATGCTCTTTCGTACCAAACCACACTTTTCACCCACAGAACTAGCCAGTGCTCCAATGTTCTCTTGATTCAGAGAGCTCTAACAGTTTCACTCTGCCTGGATTTCAAAGCCCTTCAAAGGAGGCAGGGGGTGCCTGCCTTATCTTTCACAGATTCCCAAGTAGAGATTCTACAGCATCTCTCTGGTCAACTCTTTTTTTTTTTTTTTTTTTTTTTTTTAGATAGAGTCTCGCTCTCATTGCCCAGGCTGGAGTGCAGTGGCGCGACCTCGGCTCACTGCAACCTCCACCTCCCAGGTTCAGGAGATTCTCCTGGCTCAGTCTCCCAAGTAGCTGGGATTACAGGTGTCTGCCACCACGCTCAGCTAATTTTTTGTATATTTAGTAGAGACAGGGTTTCACCATGTTGGCCAAGCTGGTCTTGAACTCCTGACCTAAGGTGATCCACCCGCCTCGGCCTCCCAAAGTGCTGGGATTACAGGCATAAGTCACTGTGACCAGCCTCTGGTCAACTCTTATAATTTGCTGCCACAATGAGCTAATCTGATCTTCACAGTATTGTACCCCCATTACCAAGAGTGCCTACGCTATTAACTCACCAGTAACAGGTGCCAAATCACCTCTTCTTTTGCACAAGACATTCATTTAAAATCAAATTGCACATAAATCCCTCCAGTCCTAACTCATTTCCCTCAGCCCTCAGCCTTTTTTGGTCTTCTTTTCCCTTGGTGCTCCCAATCCTGCCTGCTGGGCTTCTCTGAGATGACAGGCCCGGGGAGGGGAGGCTGGGTGGCCTGGGGGAGCAGCTACGGAGTTATGCTGCAGCAGGCGGCCAAGTCACAGGGCTTTATCCACCCTGAGCCCACAGGCCCCAGGAAGGGGAACTGCAGTCGCCTGATGTCACTACATTCATACTCATGGACTCTTCCAGATCGGCTCCCTCATCTTACAGATGGGGAAACTGAGGCCGGGAGTGCAGAAGGGGCTTCCAAGCAAGTTGGGAAGCCTAAGCTAGGAGAACTCGCCAAGTGTCCACAGTCCCAGGTCAGCTCACTTCCTCTACTGTCCGCCTTTCCCTTCACCAGTGAGGAAACTGAAGCTTAGGGAGGTGGAGAGATGACCTAGGACCGCACAGCTTCCCCAGGCCAAGTCCAGGACCAGAAGAGCCAAGAAAGGGGAGAAAGGGAGGCCGGCACTGGGCACTCCCGACGTCGGGTAGATGCCACGCACAACTCCAGGGGGCACTGCTCGCCCCGCGGCGTACGCGCCCCCCGACCCTCCGCCGCGGCTCTTTGTGCCCTGCTGAAGGTGGGGAAGAGGCCTCGGGGAAAAAAGAGCGGGTGCCCTGACCCTCCGGAAAACCAGGTCCTCGGGCCGCCCGCGGCCTCTCCTCCGGGGAACGGGGACAGGGTCCGAATGCCTTTCCCCATTCAGCAGGATTATCCCTTTTGAATTGTTTTTTTTTTTTTTTTTTTTTAAAAAAAAAAAAAAAAAGAAAGAAAGAAAGAACTGCAGCTAGCGAACCCTGCCTGACAACACCGAAGGAATTTTTCCCAGGGATCGGCCGAAAGCTGACTCACATTTAAAGACTTGCCCGAAGTGGTCATGCCCCTCTGAGCAAATACCACAGGCATGCGAGCACGCGCCCGCGGCCTCCCGGCGGCGCGGCCTCCCGGCGCGACCCGTGATTGGAGCAGCGCCGCGCCGCTTCTCCCGCGCGCAGCCAATCGCAGCGCCCCCGCCTCCGGGTTGCTAGCCCGGCCGCGGGGCGCGGGGAGGCGCGGGCGGGGAGCTGTCCCTGCTCGTTTCCTGTCCCGGGGCGGGGGCGCGGCGGGAGGGAGGCTCCCGCTGTGGGTTTCGGCAAGTAGGGCCCGGGAGGGAAAGCCAAGGAAAGGGCCGAGCCACCTACGCCGCAGGCCCCGTGAGCCCCGAGTTTCCTCTCCAGAATGTGCGCGGCGGCGAGAGGCGCTCGGCCTGGGCCCGGCTTGGGGGCGCGCGGGAGCCTGGCTTGCGCGCCACCCTCGCCTGCCTCAAAACCCCGACGCCCCGCAGTCATCTCCCGGCCACCCCACCATTGCAGAAGGCCGAGTGGGGCACGGGCTAATAAATTGCGAAAGAGTAGTCAAAGACCCTAGTTCACAGCTACATTACAGCCAGATTAACGTGCGATCCTGGCCAAGGCTCCTCACAATTGTAGTTCTTGTGTTTTGGGGTTTTTTTCTCTCGTGTTTCAAATGAGAGGTTAGAGCCAGATAGTCTTTAAAGTCCTTGGCGCTAACATTCAGGTTCTTTTAAGAACAGATCTTTTAAGAACTGAGATCTAGTTCTTACACTTCAGCGCCAAACAATTTTCCACGCAGCAGCCCAAGTGCTTTTCTCAACCTGTAAATGGCACCGCATCATTCCCTTCCTTAGAACCTCTGAGCATCTCTGTCCCTCTCCATCTAGCCTTACCCCAGTGGTCTTTCCTGGCTGCTTGAAAGTCCTCCCTCCTCCCCCAGCTTTTTCCTGCCTCAGGCCTTTGGGCATGCTGTTCCCTTCACTCCCTTGGCCAATTCCTAACTCATCCTTATAGGTCTCCGCATAAATGACACTTTACTAGTGCCCTCCCTGCACCCCAATCTGAATGAGGTCCCACCGCTACTCCCACGTGACACCCTGTGGTTTTCCATCAAACCTATATTCAAAGCCGTAATTTTCTAATTTTATTTGCTTACTATCTCTTCCACTAGAAAGGACAGAGGCAGGCCTCTTGTTTTGTACCCCATCCTCAGTACAGTTAAATTATCCTCAAGTAAGTAAAGAATTATCATACCCACTTAACAGATAAGGTTGTGGAAGCTCAGACAGGTTAGAAACTTACCTAAGTTCAAATAGCTAAAGGTGTTAGAACCTATGTCTCTGGTCTTCTGCGTGTCAGGAAATTGCATTATAAAATAATAGGCCTTCCAAGAAATAGCAAATAAATTGCTAGAACAGATGGCTTTAGCACTTTAGATGTTGTGGTTTTGCTCCCGCCATTCGGTACTCTTTCCAGACCAATGAAAGTTCCATTCATTTATTCATTCAACAAATATTTATGGTGCACCTATTATAAGCTAAGCAGCACAATGGTAAACAAGAGATTTCCTTTCCAGAACCTAGAGAACACTAGCTGCACAGCACAGCCTTTTCTACCATGGAACAGTATCCAAAGTGTCTATTTAGTTAAAAACTTTGGTCATCTTTTCTGATATTTTGTTTATTTTGGTGTCTGTTCTGATATGTGGTAAGCTTAGCCTACCATCTGTATGTATATATAGATGTATACCCACCATATATATGTGTTTGTGTATATAAAAAAGTATGTGTGTGTGTGTGTGTGTATATTTTTTTTTTCTCAACGTGTAAATGGCATCACATCATTCCCCTCCTTAGAACTTCTGATTATCTCTGTCCCTTCTGCCTCCTGTGGCCCCTGGCAGTCCTTGGTCCCAAGAGAGCCTGGCGGAAAGGATGCAAATAGCTCCAGGCATCCAGTCATCCATCTGGGACCCTCCGCTCCTGGGGTGTGTGCAGGAGAAATAAAGGGGTGCATCCCTTTTTCTATGAAAGACAGCATTTGTTTAAAGCTGAGACCCACTCAGCAGTCACTCACGAAAACCCAAGAGAAAGCAGGGTATCTGAGGGGTACATCTCTTTGCTATCTACTAGTTCATAAAGCAATTAGCAGAATGGCCTGGCCCTTTCCACAGTCTCCATTCATTCTTTTCTTCCTTTATTCATTCACCAGAATAATGAGTTACCCAAGAGCAGGAATCATATTGTATTCATCTGTGTATTCCCATCACTTAGCACCGGGCCTGGCACCAGAGAGACGATTCAGTGAATGAATTCATTCAATGCTGATTCGCCAAGTGCTGTGCAAGATCTTGGAAGATACAAAACAAGTGTGGGACACAAATCCTTGCCTTCCAGGAACTTACAGTCTAGGTGGGGGCACTCAGTTGTACAACAATGATTTATTGGGCTTTAACTTTGGGCCAGGGCAGCAGTAGGCGCCAGTGAGAAAAGATGAATGAACAAGTCCCCAAACCAAATATAAGCGGCCCACCCCTCCAAAATAAACACCCACTCCCAGCATTAGTTTTTTTAAATTACAGTCATTCAGGGCTCAGGGCTTCCTTCCTGGCACCCACTCTTGGCTTCATAGCTTTGACCACTCTGCCACCTCTCTGGGATCCCACAGCCCATCTCTGAGTATCTGTTTTCAGTTCAAGACAGCTAGCTCATGCCAGCACTGGCAGAGGTGGGTCTCCAACTGCACACAGGAACCTATTGGTATAGTTCTAGCAGCTTTGAGTTCAGACAGAGCTGCCATCATTTCCTTGCTGTCCAGAGCCACACGTGTTAATAAGCCTTTCTGAGCCTCAGTTTCTTTATCTACATAGATAACAAACATCCACAAAGCATTGATGCTGTGCCAGGCTCTGCTTTAACGTATTCAGTCCTCCCAGGAAGAGCAAAATTAAACCCAGGGAAGCAGCTCTCAGTAAGACCCCTTGAACCCAACCCTGGCTTCGGTCTGGCCCCTGGCTCTCAAGCCCCTCCTTCAAGCCCTCTAGCTCACGTGCTGGTAGCACCAAAGTGGAGCGTACCTCCTAGCTTCCCTGCTCTTACAGAAACGCAGATCTTACTGTCTGTTTCCCCAGGCCTTGACCTCAAGCCCAGGCCTGAGACTCCAGGCACGTCTTGACTCTCCTTCCCGCTGGGCTGCCACTCAGAGAAGTTTCCCTGAACTCACCCTCCTCTTTCCTGGACACGCAGCCTCGGGTCAGTGGTCAGCGGTCAGGTCCTCTGACCGGTCCTCTCAGCACTCCCCTTTTCTAGTCCTGCCCCAGCAGCCTTTCAACCTCAATCGACTCCTGCTGTTCTCTCATCTCCAGGCTCTCTCACACTGCTTCCTTTGCCCCTTTCATCCCTGCCCCCCACTCAGCTCCCACATCCTGCCCTGGGGCCCTTTCCCTGGCCCCAAGAAGTCTGCCTCAGTATTGTTCTCCACTTCCAACATTAGCATTCCCAAAACCCATATTTGCATTTTGATGGCTCATGTCCCAGCTAGACAGGGGTACACTTTGATGCATATATATTTTGGAGAGGAGAGCTTTCCCCTGCACAGTGTCTTAATTTTCCACTTTCATTTAAGTGCATTCTTTGGTTCTGGCCTGATTTACTCTGGGCCAAGACGGACTTTAGCCAGCACCTTTAGGCTATGCTGCGCTGCGGCCTATAAGATAATGGAAAGGCTTCAGCTTCGTGGGAGCTCAAGGGAACAGAAGTCTCACTTCCCACGCCTCCCAATCCTACTCAGAACATCAAAGCTTCCTGCAAGCTTGCATCTGCAACCAGTGCTCTCCCCTCCCAGGCTCCAGGGCCTTGGCCTCGAGCATTCCCTAGCACAACTGCAAAGGCTGGAGATTGGGGTCCTCTGTGATCACCCCTGGCTCGGACACTCAGCTGAGTTATGAACAAATCTCAGGCCTTGATTCTAGGATAAGCCACCAGAAGTAAGCAAGAGGATGGGGTAAAGAGGCCACCCTGGAGAGCCAAGTCCCCTTACATTTCCCCATGTATGGGATTTCACTCTGCTTTATGGGATGGAGGGAGAAAATGACAAGTGGCCAGACTGCAGTCTCATCTAGGACATAGTGTTGGGGCTTTAAGTTTTCATATGCCTCTGGGTTGCTGGTGTTCTGCCAGACTCAGAACAGCTAAGTGCCAAGCAACAACAAAGTGCCAGGTCTCCAGGGGTTTCAGGGCCACTTTGACAGAGGTTTAGGGTATTGCGGTTTGCATGGCAGGACTTCCTAGGGTTTCATCCCAACTTCAGAGTGATTTACGATTCCTATTCCATTGAGAAGCTCTCAGCATTCATTTGCACCTACAACTGAGTTCTTTCATGCAACTCCCTAAATAACATCTTATACATATGGCCTGGGAGTAGATACTGAAGTACTGTGGTATGCAGAATCAGAGGCAGGCAGCTGGAAAGGGCTGGAGTAGAGATTGTGGAGGCTCTGACTCCAAGGAGGCAGTGGGTGACACTGACAAAATGGCGACGAAACTGACAAAAGGCACGAGAAAATCGCAATTCCTCCTTCTCAGTCAGCATTCAACTAACACTGCTTGAAAGATTTCTGTATCCCTGGCTCTGGGCTGATGACTGGGGTTGATGCAAAAATTAATAGAAGCTGGTCAGCCCAAATCTCAAGGAATTTATGTTCTAGTGAGGAATAAATAATTACATCATAGTATTAAAAATTACTGCCTACTATCACTTGCTTGTGTAGGGTGTTTTTCCATGTATTACTTCAAACTTTCCCAGCAAGCTTATATCCTTTTGCCCATTTTACAGATGGCAGAAAAAGTCTCAAATTAAAGAGCCCGTGGTCACACTGTAAGAAAGTTGCTGAGCCAGAATTTAAACCCATTCCGACTTCACTACTCAAGCTCCTGACCTGGCACCACACTGCAAGGTGAGACCAAACTCTAATACTCAAGGACATGAAATAACAAAGTGCTATGGCAATTCAGGTAGAGAGGGCCTACATCTGGCCGTGGGAATCAAGACTGGATCCACAAAAGACACCTGTTTTAACTGTATCCTGAAGGGGCAGGGGCAGGAATCTGTGAAGGGCATGGGGGACGAAAGCACTGAAATGCACTGGGGAAATAGTGAGTGGCCCTGGGGTATAAGGTCTGAGAAGAAGAGAGTATAGATTGGCACCAGAATGCAGAGAGCTCTGTCTGTGTTTGGGAAAAACGCTATAGGCATTAGGGGACCACTGAAGTTTTTTTTTTTGCATAAGGTTGTGATGTAAGAAAAAGGATATTTAGGAAGAGAAATCAAGATGACACAGGTAAGATGACCTGGATTGGAAGAAAATAAAATGACAGGAGATTCAAGCCGTTCAAATGGTCCAAGCAAGGGGCAAAGAGATGCTGAACAAAGTAGCCTGAGAATGGCAAGGTGGTTTCGGTATCTGACATGACTGGAGATGGGAATGGGGTTCCGGAGCATGGAGTGAGGTGGGAGCTGCAGAGGCAGGCTTGGAAATTGCAAGTAAAAGATAATGATGGAAGCCCTAGGAATGGATTAAATGTGTAGCAGAAGAAATGAGAGGTGGGGATCCAATCTAGACTCAAGGGGAAAAGGGGGAACGGAAGAAACAAAGGAGGCAGAAAAGACAGCAGGACAGGTAAGGGGAGAAGTAACTTGGGACACCAAGTGAGAAGAAAAATTCCCAAGTGGCTGACAGTGTTAAATGTGTAAATGTGTATTCTCCTGATGGACTCCTTGCTTGACCAAACTTGAAGCAGGTTCCTAAACCTTCTCCAAGACCCATCTGTGCAATTCCTTGTAAAATCTAATTTTAGCAAGAGCCTCACTAAGTCAGTTTAGCAAGAACCTCCCCGCCACCCCACCATTCAATATCTGATTAGGTTCCTCATCCTCCACCATGTCCCAGATAACATCTGATCACCCTGGGCCATCTTTAGCATGAATCCTGCTGAGTTGTTTAGCCAGAATCCCCTTATGTTCCCTCTTAGTAAGTTTCAATCACTAAACCCTACGCTGCTTCTTGGCTATAAATTTCTGCTTGCCCATGCAGCATTTAGAATTAAGCCCAACCTCTCCCTGCTTCATGCCCACTGCAGAATTCCATTGCCGTGGTCCCCACACCTGTCTCAGTGGTCCTGAATCAAGTTTGTTTTACCATGCTTGAGCAAGTGTCATTGTATAATTTTTTAACAAGCCTCCCTCTCTCAACTATCACCTGGCGTTGTACTCTTTGAGCTTCAGTGGCCTGTTTTGTAAAACGGGGATGATAGTGCCATCCTGCATAATTGCTGTGTGAAACAGCACATCATAGTGTTCAATAAATGGTAGCTCCTGCTATTATAATTATTGTTTATTTACATTATTCTTCCCCAAGTTTAGGAACTTCTTGAGATCAGGGACCAGGTCTTTGGATCTAGCCTAATCACTCACTTGATAACTGCCACATTACAGTCATCCTAAATGTGTTCTGAAGGCTGAGGAAATGGAATGAATGAAGATTTCCTGTTGCTGACTGGGCTGCTGCCCTGGCCATTCTGACGTGCGGTGTTTTGTTACTGTTAGGTATTAGGCAAGATGGAGCTCTGGGGGTTTTGAATACCAGGCCTTTCTGACTCTGTTTCAGTTTCTTTCTGCAGAATATCAACCCACCACTTCCATTTATGGACAGTGGACAAAGACCCAGGGTCAAGAGAGCAGCCTGGTTGTGGGGTTGGTCCCAGGGCCAGGTTCAGGGTAGGGGAGTAGAGACTTAGAGTGAATAACTAGATTTTCTCCGACAAGGAGGAGGGAAGGACTTGCTGCTTTCTAGACTTCAAATCTCAGTCAGAGAGGGCGGCGTGGGACAGGCTTGGAGAAGAAACGGTAGGCATGCCCACGTGGGTAACTGCCCACGTGGGTATCTACCCACGGCCCTCTAAAGAGGAGAGGAGGTGAGAAGGCAGAGATTGAGCAGGACTGATGCCTTCAGGCGCCTTGGCTCCACCTTGAATCTACATCCAAGATGCCTTTTTCTCAGCCTTGAAGCAAGGGTAGAACAGTCAATTCCAGGGGTTTCAGAAAGATTCCTTCCCTCTCATCAGCAAATCTTGGCATGTCCTTGATGAAGCTGGTTCAGGTAATCTTTGCCCTGGAAGTCATCTGTTAAAATCCTGTCTAGTATAATGGGATTTTTTTTCATTCTGTTTGTTTGGGTGAGGGGTAGGAGGGGAGGAGGAGTTTTGAAGGGCACAGAAGTGTTTGAAAGCCCAGCCTCCCTCCTCTGCCTGGGCTGCCTCAGGCTTTGATAATTCCAGGGGCTGAGATAACTACTAGACTATCAGGCCTGCCTTCCCTGAGCTGGCGGCTTTGTGCTTTCATCTGTTTATGGCCAAGGACAGCGACATGGAGGCCAGTCCCCAGGCTGGCTAATGAGTAATCAGAAGCCTTGTCTGTACATGGTCTTGGGACATGCCCTGGCGTGGCCTTCAGGTTGCTGGGAGAGGCCTCATTCATCCCAAAGCCTGAGGCCAAGGCCAGGGGGCCGTTTCCTCTCTGTCACCTCTGCTACTGACACCCACTGGCGTCAGATTGTGTCCCCCCAACCCCACACACACACCCCTTCACCTATATGGCCTGGTTGGCTTATTTATGAAAGTTATTCCAAAGGCCTTCTTCTTCCATTCTGCCTTGGTTACAAAGAAGCAGCTGTGGTGCATGCGATGACTGCTTCTATTTCACCCACGAAACTGTACTCTCTCTAGTTGTCCCCTTTCTCTCCCCAACCCTGAGAGTTCATGCAAATCCCCCTCCAGGGATGCTGAAGAAGGCTTTGAAAGGTCAGGAGCACACCATTGTGAACAGTTACAACATCCTGATCTTCTTGTCTTGGGTCACATAACTTCATTCCTAACTCTATAAAGGCCTGAATGGTTGCCTGTGGCCCATAGGCAGGGGTCTGTGCTCTTAGAGAAACGTTCAGCAGATTATCCACACAGAGTCATCGATTCCTCCTCCTCCTCCCTCAGCATACTGTTCGCATGTCTGCTTTGTGTGGGAATGTATCAGGGTATGTCTGCTCTTTGCTTGCAGCTGTGGGGCCCTGGTACAGTTACCTAAACTCTCTGAGTCTCCACAGTTTCCCCTCTGTACAAAAATGCCCATAGCACTACCTCATAGAACTTGAGGGGAACTCTAACGAGATGCAGATATCAAGTGCTAGACAATGAAGGGGCGTTAATTCTCTGTTCTGGGGCCACGTGTGTGTCCACCACCCCATCACTAACTCTGCTCTCCCCACCAGAATAAATTTAGTAGCATGAAGTATTTGGACAATGTTTTCCAAATGAATGAATGAATAAATGAATAAATACATTGCTAATGGCAGCAATATATGTGGACATCTGCTGTCTGAGAATAAATCAATTCAATGATTATGGAATTTCACAGCATTGTAAGGAGTTGAACCAGGCACATGCAAATCATCCCCTTAAACAAATGGAATTAGTCCTAAAAATATATCAAGACTTTCCCTTTTTGTGTTACAGTTTTTAGGGAGATTAATATTTGAGGATAAGCTATGGTCATTGACAAAACTTAAATTTTTTTTTATTTTGTAGAGATGGGGGCCTTGCCTAGTTTGCCCAGGCTGGTCTCGAACTCCTGGGCTCAAGGGATTCTTCCACTTTGGCCTCCCAAGGTGCTGGGATTATAGGCATGAGTCACCACACCCAGACTTTTATTTTGTAGCATCTGTAATAGATGTTCAATAAATTTCTATGGAATAGAGAAATCGATGAATGACTGGGAAAAATTAACCATCAGCAATGGGAATAATGTTTATTTGAACTTCTAGGGGTTCGGATACTTCTTAGGGATGTGGGTAGCAGCTTGCTGTGTGGTCTTTGCTGTGCCTGTCACCTTCTCTGCCTCTGCCCCCTACCTTTCCATCTGGGTCACAGGGCAACATAATCCTCTATCTCTGTGTCTTCTTACAGGAGCACGAGAAGGCAAATACAACTAGAGACATAGGCCTTCTGGCAACCACCTAAGACAATCTCATATAAATATGATTACACATCTTCCCAGGGCCTTTAGAGCCAGCAGAGTGAGAGGGGATAAAGGGAGAGGAGGAGGGAAAAAAATTAACTGGACAAGTCACCCCAGGGCAGTGAGGCCCAAGAAAGCGCCTTTATCTTCACTCCTGCTATGCTTCATTGACTTCATTCTTGTCCTGTCTCCAGGAATCCTTTACTGCAGTTAGGCTTTCTCGTAGGGGCTGGGCCTGGCAACACAGAGAAGAAGCAGGCAATATATTAGTGGATTAACTTGCAAAGCTATCCCCACCACACTCCCAACTCCCCAACCCTTGCCACTTTAAAGCAAAAATACATTCAGGAAAATCTGACAGTTTCCTTGGAATAAGTGGAGGGAGAACGTGGCTGGCAGGGCCCTGGGCCAGCTCAGCCTACGAATGTTGTTTCTCTGCTAGGAGTCAGAGCTTTGAGATGGACCCTGCAGAGAGTTCCAGGAGTGTTCGGTGATTGGCTCTGGAGCTTGGAGTCGCTGCATGTTGATGGCAGAAGCTCAAAGCCACTTCCTCCAGGAAGCCTTCTGTGATTCCTCCAGCCAGCTACTCCTCTCCCAGGTCCTACAGAGCTTTCTTGTGCCTTGTGGAGCGCTAAATATCCTGTCTTTTGTATTCCCATGATTGCATAGGTCTTTTTTCAATTACTGGTCTAGGAGCTGCTAAAGGAACTATCTTGATCTGATTTACCTTGGTCCCTGGAGTGCCCAGCAGTGCCAGTCCAGCAGGAGGCACTTATAATTGTTGACTCAATAAAAAAATAAATGGTCATGTCACATGAACTGGCCTCTCACCTCTCCAAGTTGTATCCCTCCCCTTTGGACCTTTTTTTTGTGGGGGAGGGGGACAGGGTCTTGCTTTTTCACCCAGGCTGGAGTGCAGTGGCACAATCTTGGCTCACCCTGCAGCCTCTACCTCCTAGGCTCAAGTGATCCTCCCACCTCATTTTCTTGCCAAGTAGCTGGGACTACAGGTGTGCACCACTACCCCCTCAGCTAATTTCTGTATTTTTGTAGAGATGGGGTTTCACCATGTTGCCCAGGCTGGTCTTGAACTCCTGGACTCAAGGGATCTGCCCATCTTGGCCTCCCAAAGCGCTGAGATTACTGGCATGAACCATTGCTCCTGGCCCTTCCCTTTGTACCTTCTAGGGTTAGGAAAGAAGAATACCAGGAGGATGGAACTGAGGTTATAGCTCTTCAAATATGTGTTTTGGTGGAGATGGTACCTGCTAAGCAGGCCACTTGTGTGTGAAATCTCAGGTTTGGTGAGAGGGCTGTGCCCTTAGGGGAGGGAAGTCTGGGAAGTAAAACAACCAGAGGAACATTGATCTGAGTGGACTTCAGGTGCGTGGCCATGCTTGGGGTCCCAATCTCTGGTTTCTTGGCCTGTGTTGTTTGCAAGGTCATGCTGCCTTGCTCTATGAAATACTAGCTTGAATGAAACTGCTTTTCACAGCTCAATTAGGGGCTCCAAAGAGTGAGGCCCTTATTTAAGTTTAAAGAAGCAATCTAGTAAGATGGATAGGATCACAGGTTCTAGAACCTGAATTCCGCAAAGTTACCACTAAATCGGTATGGAAATTTAAGCAAGTTACTCAACCTCTCTGTGCATATACAAAAGAGGATAATAATGGAAACTACCTCACAGAATAGTGAGGATTTAAGGACTTAACAGTTGTGAGGCTCTTAGAATAGTGCCTGGCATTGCTCACTGTTTCATGAAGAAAGCATCAAAATCCTGGAGTTCAGAACCATAGACTTTCCATCCAAAGTACTGGCTCCCCACAACCCACACAGTGGGTATTGGCTCCCCACAACCCACACTGATATGCCTATTAATCGAGTCACTTTTTTTGGCTCTTCATTGAATGCAAATTGCCCAAGAAGTCTACCTTCTACCACCGTCAATAACCTCTGGCCTCTATCTTCTGTGACTCTTGGCCCTGACTGGGTCAAAATATATAGGCTCAGCTGAGGTAAAAGACTGGCTATATTCAGTCCAAGTATTCCTTGACCTGGTCAAGCTAGACAACACCTGACTTCCGGTGAGGAAAGGTTATAACATTCCTGAGGCTTGAATAGGCTTTGCTGTGTGTTGGAAACAGTTTGTTCCCCTGACTGCCTAAAACCACTCATCAGCTGACCGGAGTCTTCCCAGCAAACTTCCCACGGTACCCCCCTCTGTTGGAGCTCTAGGGCCGTGGTGCAGAAACTCTCAAGTCTGAAGTTCAGTCACATTCCTGGCTATGTTAAACACCAAGTCTGGTTATAATACCTTCCTGCTAGAGAATGGTTGAAGGAAAGGGAGCTCAAAGTCCTGGGGCAGGTTGAGTGAGTGGTCAGGGCTGTTTGCAGAACTCTTTTTAAAATATATATATTAATATAGGGGTGGATGCATAGAACTGTTTCAGAAGCAAATCCAATGGAGCTGTTGATAAAGCTGTTGATAAAATTGAATGCCAGATAGCAAGATAGCCAAGTTCTGATAGACGTTAAGCACTTATTTTAGTCAAAGCATGCACTGGGCGTTTGTGCATTACCCTCACCACAACCCTATGACGTGCAATGAAGAAATGGAGGCTCAGACAGGTAGGTCGATGTGCCTACTACCATCATACAATTTGTAAGTGGAAGAGTTTTGAACCCAAGTCTCCCAATTCCTGTCCCATGCTTACTCTGCTACTCACATCTCTTTATCCTGTGAGTGACTCTAGAGCTCATTCTTGCCAGCCTCTGGCCAAGTGAGTTTTGTAGAACATTAACCTAATGAAATACCTCCCAAAAAAGGGTTCTGTGTAAGCCAAGCACCTAGTAGAGATTCAGAACGCACATTAAAGACTCGGAGATGTCCTGTACCAGCTGCCTTAACTACAGAGTGCTCTTTTCTTACCACAACCATCAACCTCCTTAGGAACCTTTCTTTGGAACATGTCTTGGGAAATATTGTTCTAGCCCTATTCACTCAATTATTGATGAGGACATGGAAGCACAAAGTGTTGAAATGACTTTCCTGAAGGCAGCCGGTCAGTTAGTTGCAGAGCAGGGACCTGATCTAGGGTTCCTGTCTCTCAGCCAGAGTTTTGTTATCTGCAGCTGACAAGGTTTGTTTGTTTTTTTTTTTTTGAAACGGAGTTTCGCTTTTGTTACCCAGGTTGGAGTGCAATGGCACGATCTCAGCTCACCGCAACCTCCGCCTCCTGGGTTCAGGCAATTCTCCTGCCTCAGCCTCCTGAGTAGCTGGGATTACAGGCACGCGCCACCGTGCCTAGCTAATTTTTTGTATTTTTAGTAGAGACGGGGTTTCACCGTGTTAACCAGGATGGTCTCGATCTCTTGACCTCGTGATGCACTCGCCTCGGCCTCCCAAAGTGCTGGGATTACAGGCGTGAGCCACCGCGCCCGGCCCCAAGGTTTGTTAATATTGTTTATTATTGTTGTTGTCTTGAAATGGAGTTTCTCTCTGTTGCCTAGGCTGGAGTGCTATGGTGTGATCTTGGCTCACTGCAACCTCTGCCTCCCGTGTTCAAGTGATTCTCCTGCCTCGGCCTCCTGAGTAGCTCAATTGCAGATGCCCGCCACCACACCCAGCTAAATTTTGTGTTTTTAGTAGAGGGGGTTTCGCCATTTTGGCCAGGCTGGTCTCGAACTCCTGACCTCAAGTGATTCACCTGCCTTGGCCTCCCAAAGTGCTGGGATTACAGGAGTGAGCCACCGCGCCTGGCTGACAATGTTTATTAACATTGTATAGACCCAGTGGGGGCCAATCCAGAGTAATAAAAAGACGTAATTTTACCTGTAGAGCAAGCTAGACACTCCACAAATCCTCATGGCCTCTGACCTTATGAACAGGTCTCAGAAACATTTACAGTCAACCTGTTAGCAAAAACACATCAAGGATAACTGGATAGACAGCTGCTGAAGAGGGGTGAGATCAGAAAGAGTTAGGAGTTCAGCTGGAGGATTCTAGGAGGGATTTCTGAAAGGTTTATGGAGGCAGATTTTCAGAGACCGAATCAGTTTTAGAAGAAAAATAATTACATACCAAATGTGAGAATTTTACTTTGTTCATTTAGGAAAATGATTTGATCCATCTCCTGATGTTGTCATAGGAATATTGGACAGATATGACTCCTACAGTTTGTATAGATTAGCTGACTCTTCAAGCACCTTCATATGTTACCTCAGGATGTGCTAATTGAGTATTTTCCATGGACCTGTGTGAGCCATCATGACTTTCCTAGCTCCAGTGTGAGGCATTAAAGATTCAGGGGCTATAGCAGTACACTTAGAATGAGAAAGACCTATGTTTGAGTCCTGGCTCTGTGATTTCAGGTCCTTCAGTTTAACTTTTTGGGTCTTAGGTTTCTCAATGGAAAAAGAGAGGATTAGACCCAAAGGTAGGTCCACTGACAGGCAGTAACAGAGTCACATGATTAATTAAAAGGATAGATTCTGGCCAGGCACAGTGGCTCATGCCTGTAATTCCAGAACTTTGGGAGGCCAAGGAAGGTGGATTGCCTGAGCTCAGGAGTTCAAGACCAGCGTGGGAAACATGGCGAAGTCCCTTCTTTACTAAAAATACAAAATTAGCCAGGCATGGTGGCACGCCTGTAGTCCCAGCTACGTGGGAGGCTGGGTAGGTAGGAGGATCGCCTGAGCCTGAGAGGTTGAGGCTGCAGTGAACCACAATGGCACCACCACACTCCAGCCTGGGCAACAGAGTGAGACCCTGTCTCAAAAGAGAAAAACAAAATGGATAGATTCCTCTGCCTTTCCAAGACCTATAGAAGCAGAATTTCTAGGAAACTATGATGTTAACAAGGGCAGTGAATTTTCTGATTTAGAGTTAGGCTTAGGAACCACTGGACTAGCTTGTTTTTGAGCCCCTTTCAGTTCTCAAATGAGTTGTTTAGGCTTATTAAATGTTGGTATTCTTGTCATAAAATGGAAATTAGTTACTAGTTGTTTCACAAATACTTTGTTTAATTTTTAAAAAAACATAATGTTGATTCATTATTACTAGACAATTAATACTCATTTTAATACCTACAAGAATTATATCAACATATTGAGGACTTTGTAAACAATAAAACTACTTAAAAGTTCATATTACTTTTCTGATAGAGAAATAATTTTGATATATAAAGACTCACTTTATTAGGAAAATATATAAAGCTTGCATTCATGTCAGTGAGATTTTTCTACACAGTATCGCATAAAACCTTAAAATTGAACTGGTCCCGAGTGCAACTAAAACAGAATGCTTTTGGCTGGGTGCGGCGGCTCATGCCTGTAACCCCAACACTTTGGGAGGCTGAGGCGGATGGATCACCCGAGGTCAGGAGTTCAAGATCAGCCTGGCCAACATGGTAAAAACCCTGTCTCTACTGAGAATACAAAAAATTAGACGGGCTTGGTGGCATGCACCTGTAATCCCATCTACTTGAGATGCTGAGGCAAGAGAATCCCTTGAACCTGGGAGGCAGAGGTTGCAGTAAGCCGAGATCGTGCCACTGCGCTCCGGCCTGGGCGACAAAGACTCCATCTCAAACAATAGAAAACAAAAAAACAGAATGCTTTTTCTTGGTAACATTGTTTGACATTTTCACTCTTCCAGCTCCTGTGTCCTCTTACTTTTCCAGGTTACCCAGAGGAAAAGCTGCTAAAGTGGTTTACACAATGTCAGCACTCCTCAAATTGTGTCCTGTGGAATATTAACAGATGTCAGGGAAGGAAAGTGGGGGAAGTTTCTATATCAAATCTGTTTTGGAAATGCTCTGCTAACCAGGTTTTATTAAGAGTTATAAGAGCTTTTACTATGCTGATATGAATGGTGGATCTGCAAGAAGTCAAAAAGTGTAATTAGCATGGCTGAACAGATTTGATCAGGGAGCACTTTTACTGAGAGCCATCTCTCAAGACTAGGGAAATTTTGCATTTAGATTCTGTCATGGTTTATTCCTCCTAGGAGTCCTGCCTTTTCAAATGAGGACAGCTGGGAAGGCAAGGCTCCATTTTAAAGCCATGGTTCTAAAACCCAGCTGTGTGTCACCTGGGCAGCTTTTAGTAAATATGAAACCCTGGTTTCTACCCAAGGCTGACTCAGTGGATTTGATGCAACCAGCCCCAGATCATCTTTGGACCTGTGATTGGGAACCCTCCAAGGAATGAATCACTTCAGGCATCTAAGTGGGAGGGATTCTTTTGGCTGAAGCGGGTAGAGAGGGAGGAAGTGCAGTCCTCCAGCATTCCTGAACTTATACCAGGGTCAGGGCATGAGCTGGCTCTCCTGAGGTTGGGCCTATTCTGAAGGAAGAGGAGAAGACTCTAAACTTCTTTAAACACACCTGAGAGTGGTTCTTGGGGGATCTGGAGATGAGAATCATGGTTCACATCTGAATACAGCTTTGCTGTGTGTTCTTGGACCACTCTGGTAACCTCTCTGAGCTTCACTTTTCTCCTTGCAAATTGGTGGTACTCATATACGCCCTTAGGCCCTTTTTTAGAAACACAGTAAAAATAAGCAAGGCAATAGAGAGGGCTATATTTTTGGCTTTTCCTAAAACAACTGCTAGTGATGATATTATGATTATTTTTTGGGACTTCTATTACAAAGTAGCATTTGAGTAACAGATACAATCATTTTCTGTTCTTCAAAGACAGAATCTTTGAGCTACCTGATATAGTCTAAAATAAATAATGAACGACATCATATATTTTTTTAAAAAATCAAACAAAGCATTTGTGAAACAACTATGCTGCTGAAGGCAATATGGAGCAGAGAACTGCGACAACTGTCCCGGTCAGTCAGACCAGGCATTAGTCGATTTGGGCTGGAGATTATCTGGAAAATTGCCTCTGCTGTCCATTTCCTTTTCAGTGCTTTCTCAATGAACCATTGTTATAAGCATTTTTTAGAATCTTCCAACCTGTCACTGAGATTGGGGTTTTGACAGTTCATAGACTCGGAAGTGGAGAAATAATTCCATTTTTTTAAAAAATGCATGACGTCCACTGGATTAAACTAACTGGAGGAAGACAATGCCTCTATCAAAGAAAACACAACAGGTGGCCGGGCATGGTGGCTCATGCTTATAATACCAGCACTTTGGTAGCCTGAGGTGGGCGGATCACCTGAGGTCAGGAGTTCAAGACCAGCCTGGCCAACATGGTGAAATCCTGTCTCTACTGAAAATACAAAAAATTATTCAGGTGCGGTGGTGCACTGAGTAGCCTGTAGTCTCAGCTACTCAGGAAACTGAGGTAGGATAATTGCTTGAGCCCAGGAAGCTGAGGTTGCAGTGAGCCAAGATCATGCCACTGCACTCCTGCCTGGGCAACAGAGCAAAACTCCATCTCAAAAAGAAAAAAAAGGAAAGAAAACAAAAACAGGTTATGAAACCACTATTTACTAAATGCTCATGATGTGCCAGGTACCAAAATACCTCCTTTTGTAAGTGTTATTTCATGTATTCCTCAGAACAACTTTGCAAGATCAGTTTAACTAGTTTAAAGTAGAGAGGAAAGGAACTGAGACCTGGAGATGTGAACAAATGTGTCCCTGGACCACAGTTAGTAAGTAGAAGAGTCAGGATTTGAAGGTGAGGCTGTTGCCATTGTGTGCTGATACTTTGATTTCTAGCTCTTTCCTTCTAGAATGTGAATCTTTTAATTTTGGCTGGGCACGGTGGCTCAAGCCTCTAATCCCCACATTTTGAGAGCCCCAGGCAGGTGGACTGCCTGAGCTCAGGAGTTCAAGACCAGACTAGGCAACATGGTGAAACCCCATCTCTACAAAAAATGCAAAACTTGGTCGGATGTGGTGGCATCACCTGTGGTCCCAGCTACTCAGGAGGCTGCTGCTACTCCCTTGAGCCCAGGAGGTCGAGGTTGCAGTGAGCTGAGATCGCACCACTGCACTCCAGCCTGAGTGAAACAATGAGACCCTATCTCTTAAAAAAAAATAAATACATAAATATAAATCTCAGGGGAAGAATAAGGTCTATTCCCCATTTCACTTTCATATGGAGATGATACAAGACAGAAAGTTCTTAATTAAGGTCTAACTGTACAAGAAGAGCAGAACCCAGGCATCCTAATGCTAACCATTAGTGGTCTCTTTTACCTTATTTTCCTAAAACCAAAAGAGAGGCTTCCATAGCAGGCAATTTCTCTGCAGAGCCTGGCAAGATCCTAACTGGTATGGAAGGGAAAATATCCTCAAGCAAATTTACTTTTCCAAGTCTGATGTTGCCTATCTGGAAAGAAGAGCCGTTCAGTCCTTCTTCAGCCTGGGATAATGTCTCTAAAGCCAGCTAGGAGCATTCCCATGATGCCTGGTCCTTGGAGATTATTTTGCAGGAGCTCAGTCCTCTGTGGTTCTCTGCCATTTCCCGGAAAAGTCTTCCTTCCACTAGGCTGCTGCCCGCTTCTTCTCCTCACCAAGGCTGCCTCTCCCAGGACCCCTTGGTTTGGGGAGTACAGAGGAGGTGAAAGAGAGAATGCAGAGCAGAGAAAGGATTGCAATGAACCCGTCCTTAGAGGATTCGTTGAGGAGAGAAAGGAAGAGGGAAAAAACTGTCTATATCTGGTGCAAATAGTATGTCATCAAAGCCATTTCTCTCTCTAGACTGGTCGCTTTGTAGGGAAAAGAGGACTCTTCACTCCCACCCATGGGTGGCTGTGTGGATGGGAATCATCCAAGACACACCCCAAACTGGCAATGGTGTTTCTTTTGGGGAGAAGAGTGGGGAGCAGGACATGGGGAAAGGATAGAAGACCTTAGGCCTATGGGAGAAGATTTCATTTTTAAAGGAAAACATTTTCAGGAAGAAGGAGAAGAAGAAGAAAAGGAGGAGAAGGAGGAGGAGGAGGGGACCGGTGACCCTGCTTGATAATGAGGAAGCTTAACTCTCCTTTAAGGTTAAAATTCTGACTCTGGACTTTTCAGAAAAAAAAGAGAATTCGACATTGCAGATCCAGCACTAGTGCCAGACTTGGCAGTGGTCCACTGTCCCCAATAGGGAGGTTGTATGAGCTGTGCGAGAATATATGAACAGAATGGGAAATTGTACCCCATCCTCATAGTTGGACGTTAGCAGCCTCACTGTGAAAGGGCAGAATAATTTGCTTGTCTGAAGACAGGAGGTGGTCACCTTGCTCATGGAAGGGAAAATTCATTTGAAGGGCAGATACCTGGAGAGCTTCCATATACCTCATTGAGTAGGTACCACCCCATTCCCTAGAAAGGCACCTTAGGCAGGATAGTGTCCCTCTTGGCTTATGGGGCCATCAACTAACCCTGAAAAGAACCCAGGCACCCTGCCTTCCAGCCCAAGGTAGTCCTGCAGCTGGCATATCCTAGCCTCCCCAAGGAACTGCACCCTATAAGATGTTTCAAAACTGGAAGCATCACCCCACAGTCTGTGGGATGTTCAGAGGCCCCGGCATCCCAGGAGAGGAGGCAGGCAAACTGCCAGCCCAAATACCTTTCCCGAGGCCCTGTGGAGGAGAAAACAGTGGGAGGGCAGGCCCCACTCAGCGTCAGAGCTGGAGGCAGCATCAGAGCTGGACGGGCCGGGCCAGATTCAAGACGATAACAGGAAAGCCTGCACGCAGCTACCAGCCCAGACAGGGTTTTGCTCTCCTGGAAGCCCAGGGCCCCCAAGAATGGGTGTAGTCACGTGGTTTGCCTCTCATGGTCCCAAGCGACCTGCCAGGAGCCTGTCATGCTGCGTGGGGGTGGTTGGCTAGTCCAGGAGGCGCTATTCTTGCCCTGAGAGGATGGTGGTGCCCTGAAAGGCAAGATGGCACCATGGAGGCCTGCTGCAGGTCCTTCTGCCACGGCTGGAATGAGCACACTGGAGCCCAGTGCCACTGGGCACAGACTTCTTATCTACAGCTTCCTGAGGTTGCTTTTGTCCAGGACTCCCACGCCTCTCCTTGTCCTGGCATTCATCAGCATAGTGAGAAGGATGGCCTCTGCTCCTGACTCAGACTCAGCTGAGACTCCTCAATAGAGAGTCGGGACTGCTGTGTGTCATTCCTGTCTGGGCTTTATTAGCTATGTGTGGTGGGAAAGTCATCTGACCCTGCCATATCTTAGAGTCCCCCAGACCTAAGTGCTTCATCTATGAGGAGCAAAGGTAGACAGAGAGATTCTGCCTACCCTGACGGTTGAGGAACGAGGAAACTCATCCCTCAGAGATGGAAAATTAATTATTCAGGGCAAAAAGTCAGGGCAGATCTGCCAGCTGTCCCTAATATCTGCTATCACTCTCTTCCTTACAAACAGAATCCTAAATTTCAGGATTTACAACCTAAGCAGAATAAAGGCGAAATTTGTTAGCCTCCATTGTGGCCAGTGGAATTTAGGGGAAGTGTTGTGGTTATGCTCTAGGAAACATCTTTAAAGGGAAGACGTAGGTCCTCAAGAACCTACCTGGGTCAAGATGGCTTCTTGAGCTCCACCTTTCACGCTAGCAGCCCATGAGCAGAAACAAGGAACTACTGGAAGTAGTTTTCTGTCTTGTGTCATCTACATATGAAAGTGAAATGGGGAATAGATCTTATTCTTCCCCTGAGATTTAGGTTTATGTATTTATGTATTTATTTATTTATTTAAGAGATGGGATCTCATTGTTTCACTCAGGCTGGAGTGCAGTGGCGCCATCTCAGCTCACTGCAACCTTGACCTCCTGGGCTCAAGGGATCTTCTCATCTCAGCCTCCTGAGTAGCAGGGACCACAGGTGGTTTTGACTACAAGTGACAGAAACTACTGGAAGTAGTTCCTTGTTTCTGCTGGTGGGCTGCTAGCATGAAAAGTGGAGCTCAAAGAGCCACCTTGACCGATGAGGTAAGGGACAAGCGCTGAGAATAGCAGGCCAGATAGAAGGATCCAGGGCCCTGCTGATCTTTGGGAGCTCCCCTGGTGCCCCCATGCTATCTTATTCAGAATAATTTTTTCTAGGAGATGAAGAAATACATTTCCATCTTGTTCAAGACAATGAATTTTCAGTTTCTGTCACTTGTAGCCAAAGCTAAAGCTAATTCTTACAAGTAGACAGTTTGTGATGTGTTTAGAAAGAATAGTTCGAGAAATAGGCTAGATTAGGGGAATCTTTGATTTTTGTGGAAGAAAGGATCAAGTAATCTTGGCAGAGAAGATCTCTTGTCTAAAGTTCAGAGATAGTTTCTAGAATCCTAAGGTCTCAAAAAGGTATCTCTATTAGCCAGGCCTTGTGGTGTGTACCTGCAGTTCCAACTACTGGGGAGGCTGAGGTGGGAGGATCGCTTGAGCCCAGCAGTTCAAGGCAGTGGTGAGCAATGATCATGCCACTGCACTCTAGTCTGGGCAACAGAGCGAGACCTCAACTTTTAAAATGAAAAATAAAATAAAAGTTCTCTGTTTTTATTGACTGAAAAATGGAATAAATACTTGTTTGGGGAAGTCACTGCCCATAAGGAACTGCTTGGGTAGCATTAACCCCCATGCCTCACCTAAGATATTAAGCAACAACTGAAAGTTTGGCTAGGCTATGGTGGGGAGAGGAGGTTTACAGCACAGCTTGGTATGAAATGGCTTCTTCCGACGTTGAAGGCAGGTATAAGAGCTCTTTAAAAGTGAAAGGAGAGGGTGGGTGGCAACAGTCCAAGTAATGAAGTTACCCACAGCCCATTGCATTATTGACAAATATTCATTTACCCTAATTTGTTAACCAGCTATTATGTTCAAGGAAAAAGAGGATTGAAAGATGATCAGACATAGACTCTGTTTTTAAGAAGCATATTAGGTCTAGAAGGAAGGTAAGATGATGCTTAGCTCTTAACATGAAGTTTGGATAAGGTGTTATGGGTCTGCAGAGGGAGAAGAGGTCCCTACCAGGTGTGTTTTGTCGAACAGGTGGCCTCTGTGGTCTTGCAGGATGGGAGAGAGTCAGACGTGCAGGACTGTTGGGAACAGACATGGTAAGGTGTCCCCTTGTTTGCAATGTGAAGACTAACCACCCCCTCCCAAGAATATGGATATTAGAGGTGTTGGCTGTAGGCAAGAGTGTATTCTGTAGGAAATCCAGGTGGTTTGACGGATGTCCTTTTTTTCTTTTTTCTTTGCTGAGCAAGTTAAGCCTGGAAAGAGGGATGTTTTAATCACCTAAAGCTAAAGGAAGAAGACAAGGTAAGCACTCAGTTTCTGAGTTACACAGACTTAGATTTGAGTCGGTACTGCAACTTCTTAGGTCAGTTCCTTGAGTGCCTTGGAGTTGGAGGCTCAAAAACTCAACTGAGAATGTTCAGCCAGCTGTGGCCACGCACTGGCAGAGGACTTAGAAGTCGTAGGTAGGTGGTGTCAAGCAGACAAGGGGAGAGCTTGGACTGGCATACACCTTCCGGTCATATCCACTTCCTCTGAGCTCCATGATTCTATTTCCTGAGGCCTAGAAGAATGTCATGGTGCAAGAGGTCGCTCTAAGCTTAGTGACGTGGAAAACATCAAAAGCAAGCGAAAGTGAGTGGCAGTGGGGTAGGCTGGTGATCAGAAACTGGAGCTCAAGCTCTCAGGGATATTGGAGTCAAACTATGAGGAGGGCCCTGCTCCGCTGAGCTTCATGGTAAGTAGATGTGCTGACCAGTGGAGGTGTGGTTTTCCATTATCAGTTTTTCTTTTCCTTTCCTTTGAGGACAACCCAATGTGGACCCGCGATGGTTCGCTACCTCCGTGACCACAATGCACATTTAAATACCAAGAGGAGCATGGAGTTTTCTTTGGTTTTAATTTATGAGTAAATTAGAGGCAGAGATAGGGGGTGGGGGTAATCAGTAAGGAAAGCAGAAATACTTTTGCTTCCCTTTGCAAGAATAATGAAAGGCAAAAACAAAAACAAAATAAAACAAAAAAAACCACAAGACCATAATTTGTGAGATATTTGTTGCACTAGAGAAGAGCATGTCTGGGAGTGGGAGGGTGAGGGAACATTTCGCTGTTCTTTGAGACCTTTGCCTGGAAACAGGAAGTTTGTTTGGCCCACTTTACCTGCTCAGGCCATTTGCTATCTACCTCCAGGCACAATCTGCTGTTTGTAATATCACAGTCAGTTGCTGTGGAGACAGTGACGTGAGCACATCAGCCTTCTGGCTGTAGGAAGGGAACAGTCTGCTGAGAGGGGGCCCCAGGTACAAATAAATACATTCCAAAGCAACAGGTGAGCTTCAGAGAAGCCAGCTTTCTGGTTTCTACTGAAATGTTTCTAGCATTAAACAAACATTGGAGGAAACACAAACATCTGTCTGGAAGCGATGCCTAGAGCTCATGAATTCCAGGGCTGGCTGTGGCCCCTGCCTCTGATTTCCTGTGTGGGCTGGGACCATTGGCTTCTTCTCTCTGTGTCTTAGGTGAGCTGGCTCTCCTTCCTGGCTCCTCTCCTTAGCCCTGGCTGCAGGGTGTGATCAGGAGGGCAGATGCAATTGCAAAGTAGGAGGAAGTGTCTCATTCCTTGGTGGCACCAGGCAGAAGTGGGCAGGAGAGATGTTTACCCTGCCAGGCCTTATAAAATCATCTTTCTCAGGAAACCACCATTTATTAACCCCTTCTCTTCTCCAGTCACTCGGCTACAGTAATGCAGGAGAATGCTCAGATGACATAATATCTCTTAGGACGATCTGTATCTTAAGGGCAAATTCAGCCTTTGCAGGAGAATTTGACAGGTGAAATCATTCATTGAAACTGTGCATTTGGTTTCCCCATGTTTTCACGTGTTTCTAGATAGCTAGGTTCACCTAATGTACAACAGGAAATGCCCTGTTAGCTTACTAATAGCTGGGATTAATGGGGAGATTCAGCGTTTCCTGCAAGCCCAAATCATTGATAAGCTATTCTAAATTACCACCCTCTTCTTGGTATATACAGCTTTATATACCAACATTAATATTTTATTTTTTATTGACAGTCAAATATGCATCTAGCCTGTGCTCACCTTTAATTCATTGTCAAGCACTACCATTGCTTTGCACATAATAGGTGTTCAATGGTTATTAATGACTCAATGAACTAATTAATGTTGCAATTCAGAAGCTGGTTGCAACACTATGTGTACACGTGTGCCTGACATCATCCTAACATTTGAGAGCTAGGAGGGACCTTAGAATCCTTTACTTTAGCACCTTATTCAACAGAAGGTGAACCTGAGGCTCAGGGAGAAGGGACTTGCCCTAAGCTACAGGTGAAAACACAGTCAGGACAGGACTCTGAGATCACTCCATTTGATGCTTTTTCTTTCATTCCTTTCTGCACCCCTTTCCAGCCCCCACACCCAACCCTTCCCTTTTCCTCATGCTCCATTGGAGAGAGGCCAAGCAACATTCCTGAAATCATGGGGAGCTCTGCCAGGCGCCTCAGCCTGCACACAGACAGCTCTGCACTGCCTTTCCCTAGGAGCAGGATCCAATGAGGCTCTCCAAAGGGGCTGGAGGCCCATGGTGGCAGCTGGGTCCTTCCTTCACCCAACACTACCCACCCTCGCTAGGACTCATCCTCACTGGGTGATGTACCAGCTATAGAACTTTGGCCAAACCACTTCATTTTCCTGGGTCTGTTTCCTTGTCTGTAAAAGAACAGTAATAAATCCTGCTCTATATGTATTCTAGATGGTTGGGGATCAAGCAAGATAAGATGTGTATGAAAACTTTAAGCTAAGAAATGTAACACACCAAGGTATTGACAATAAAATAATTATTGTTATTTTCAGTAATTTCTTGCCTGGGAGGAGTGATATACACAGTCCACTGTGTCTCACAATGTTTCTAAAATATCTTCAGGTCAGAGATTTGTACCAGCCACAGTCAGTGGTATCGACTGCACCTATGTTTATAGTGGCTTCCTGCTGCAGGCTACCACCTTTCCTTTACCTCTTCCCAGTCACCGATAATCCAGTGCTCTCGGCAATAATCCTATAGGCTCCCAATAAGACCCCTCTAACACCAGGGAGAGGAGAGGTATCTTCATTACTGGGGAGGAGGAGGGCAGTAGATGACACTTGTTCTGTACCCTCTACGCCTTTGCATGATTTCTTTCAGGCTCAACGTATGTAGAGCTGTAGTTATTTGCCGTGTTGGAGTAAAATGAACGCTAAACACCAAACAGCCCCTAATCTGTACCTCTGAAAAGCAAGACTGATGTCTTCTCCTTTTTTTTGCTCTTCCTTTCAGCTCCGTAACAGCACAGACTCACAGCTAGCGAGCACCTTCCAGCCTGCAGTGCTTGGCAGCGATTTGGTGTCTGTGAGGACCTCCCACTCTGGAGGCCTTTCCCGGATCCTCCAAACTGAACTTTCTGTCCTTGCTATGTGAAACATCGAAATCTTGTTTATTTCCAAAAGCACCCTATACTCATGCATTAGAAATAGAAAGGATGGACCCGGGAGAACTGGCTCTGACATAAGCGAGTTGTATAAATGTAGCGAAGTCACTTAACCTGTGTTTGCAACAGTTTGTCTTCACAGTGGGGAGGACCATGCCCTGGCCTACATCACCATCCAGCCTGAGATTTTAGTGAGGTGCTGGGCATGGAAGCACTTTGCAAGGAGTTACACGAATGTAGTGAATGATCAATATTTGAATACTGCAGGGATCCTCCCTTTCTTTCCGACACCCCCTTCATGCCCTCTTTACATTCCATTCTACACTCTGCCCCCTCAGGCCCAATCTGACTTTGCATATACCTGATTTTCTGGAACTCATTTTGTCTTAGGGGACCACCAGTTGCATTCTGCTGGGCACCATGCGGCTCCTCAATCTGTTGACGTGTGCCCTTCAAGCACACGGAGGCACTCAGCATGGGCACTCAGCAGTCCATGTGGGCTCTGCACACACAGCATCTGGTTTGGAAGTGCTGAATTAGTGAATTTAATTCTCCTGTGCATCTGACGAGATAACTGATAAACTCAAGGGTGAAGGACTTCCCCAAGGTCTGTGGAGCATCAGTTTACTACTCTAGAGCAGAAAGTCTTATTTCCCAGGGTTTTTGATGAAAGGAATTCAGGGCAACGGCATCTGGTGCTGATTTGAACGTGGTAGGTTGGGTACAAGGGACCGCAGGGGGGATGAGAAATTCTCCATGTCAAGAATCGCACAGGTAATTTTCAGGCTGACTTGTTTCTCACTCACTGAGCCACACTGACTTGACAGCTGCTTCTCTGTACCCTGAAATATTTGAGCAGCCTGCAGTCATGGCCCCGTGCTTGTCCCTGCCTGCTTTTGCCACTCAGAAAGAACTCAGGTCTTGCAGAGGCTACTCCTGATTCCCATAATTAGATGTGGACCCTGTGCAGGGAGATGGAGGGGTAGGTTAGAGGCCCTGAGAGGGAAGAAGGAAAGAGGTTGGTATCTTCTTTTCCCTGAAAACAGTCCCCACAGTTTCTGAATGTTATTAAGAAGGTATTGATGTAGAATTCAAGCTCATTCCAGCACACAGTGGGTTTGCCAAGTTGGCCAAGGGGGCTTTGTGGTCAACGATTATGACCTCAACTGTCCATCACTGAAGTATATGTACAGGTCCTTCTATTCTGATGAAACAATAGGAAGAAACTAATTTTGGAGAGAAAGAATAGAGGTGTGTGGGTGTGTCAGTGTGTGCACATGCTCTTTTATTAATTGATAATACATTAACCTTTTGTTTTAATCAAACACACACACAGACACACAGACACACACACACACACACACACATGCACACACACACATTGTCGCGCGCTCTTTTATTAATTGATAAAGGCACCACTGCCCTCTACTGGCAATAATGTCATCCTTTCCAGTGTTAGAAATGCCTGGATGGAGCCTTCATTGCTTCAGATAAAAAAAAAATTTGAATACTTATTGCAAATACTTTTTCAAACAATTTGCAAATAAAGTGTATTTCATAGGTTTTAGACATTCGTTTATTCATTCATCCAACAAGTACTAACTGAAATGAGTAGGATGTGTGTGTCCCTGGTCTCAAGAAGTTATTATCTGCCTAAAAAGTGGACAGGAATGCTAATTTAATGAGTACAATTGATTTCCCATGTCCAGGATTAATACCCAAGTCATGCCCCCTGAACCACAGAGCACACAGCTTCTGACCCACTGCCCTGTACCCTTGATTGGGATGCTCAGAAACACAGCTAGAGACCTCTTTCTCACTGTCAAGGAACATCTGCACTGGAATAACTTTCATGGAATCATGGGTCCAGAAGGTCAGTCAAAATTCACATAAATCAGAGTGTGAGATTCCAAGGCTAGATGGGAAACCCATCTCACAAGTCTTCAAGACTACTGTAATCCTTCAGGCTGGAGAAGCCTGTTTCTTCTAGCTCTCGCCTTGGGCACACATCCTTTGGATTCTTGGAAACCATGATGAAGCATCCCCCTTTGCCTAGCCCCTTCATATTATTTTCAAGTTTGTTCATACTGGGGTTATTTCAGGCAATTTAAACAGGCATGATTCCATTCAAACCTTCTGATCCTGAGTTTTCTTCTTGTGCTATTCTTTAATCAAATTAGGCAAAGTACGAATTCTTTCTCCACCCCCAACATTGTTTTGGACTAGGTAATGCAATTCATATGGTTCAAAAATCAAAACAATAAAGAAGTTTAAAGTTAATGTCAATCCTCCATGTCAGCCATCTCTACCCTTTTCCCTCTCCCCTCTGCCACAGATAATCATTGTTAAAATGCTCTGTGTATTCTCTTGATATTTCTTTCTTTTTTTTTTTTTAGATAGCGTCTCATTCTGTTGCCCAGGCTGGAGTGTAGTGGCACATGATCTTGGCTCACTGCAACCTCTGTCCACCGGGGTTCAAATGATTCTCCTGTCTCAGCCTCCTGAGTAGCTGGGATTACAGGCGCCTGCTACTGTGCCCGGCTAATTTTTGTATTTTTAGTAGAGACAGGGTTTCACCATCTTGGCCAGATTAGTCTTGAACTCCTGACCTCATGATCCACCCACCTCAGCCTCCCAAAGTGCTGGGATTACAGGCGTGAGCCACCGTGCCCAGCCTCTTTTGGTATTTCTTTATGCAAATATGAACACACATAAATAGACATTGTTGTCTTCCCCTTTAGGCAAAAAGGAAACATGCTATATACACCATTTTGAGCCTTTCCCCCGCCACATAGCAGTATCCATTGGATAATTGTCCATTTCTATCCATCTATCTGTCTACTTCTTTGAGATGGAGTCTTGCTCTGTCATCCAGGCTGGAGTGCAGGGGTGTGCTCTTGGCTCACTGCGACCTCCGCCTCCCGGGTTTTAGTGATTCTCCTGCCTCAGCCTCTGGAGTAGCTGGGACTACAGGCACGCACCACCACACCCGGCTAATTTTTGTATTTATTTTTTTTTTGAGACGGAGTTTCCCTTTTGTTGCCCTTTTTTTTTTTTTTTTTTTTTTTGAGACAGAGTTTCGCTCTTGTTACCCAGGCTGGAGTGCAATGGCGCGATCTCGGCTCACCGCAATCTCCGCCTCCTGGGTTCAGGCAATTCTCCTGCCTCAGCCTCCTGAGTAGCTGGGATTACAGGCACGCGCCACCATGCCCAGCTAATTTTTTTGTATTAGTAGAGACGGGGTTTCACCATGTTGACCAGGATGGGCTCAATCTCTTGACCTCGTGATCCACCCGCCTCGGCCTCCCAAAGTGCTGGGATTATAGGCATGAGCCACCACACCCAGCCTTCCATATCAGTATATTTTTTAAGTTCCTCATTCTTTTTATAGCTGTTAATATTCCATCATGTGATAATATTGTGGTTTATTTAACCAGCCTTCTATGGATAGAAACTCGGTTTGTTTAGAATAAGTACTCTTGGACTTATATTGGTACAATATTTTTGATCTCTTCTCAGTCTTAGCCACCTTCTAATACTATTTAAAATAGTGTTATGGGGCCGAGTGCAGTGGCTCACGCCTGTAATCCCAGTACTTTGGGAGGCCAAGGAGGGAGAATTGCTTGAGTCCAGGAGTTTGACACCACCCTGGGTAGTATAGTAGGACCCTGTCTCTACTGAAAAATTAGCTAAGTGTGGTTATGCCTGCCTGTAGTCCCAGCTACTTAGGAGGCTGAGGTGGGAGGATCACTTAAGCCTGGGAAGTGGAGGTGGCAGTGAGCCGAGATTGTAGCACTATATTCCAGCCTAGGTGACAGGGAAAGACCCTATATATAAAAAAAAATTTTTTTAAATAGTGTTACTGAACCATTGGAGGTTTATCTGCCTGATACCTACCACAGCCATTCTTGGGGACTGACTCTTGAGGGTCAGCTGCACACAAAAGAGCTCTGAATGCCCTCAGGACAGCTGAGTGTAGGATGGAGGGCAGGGACAGAGTATTGGACCTTAGAACAAGATCTGTTCAGACTCAGGGAACTGACATGACAAGAAGAGCTTTTACTCCAGAACTTATCAGCAAGGAATGATGAGACTTTCTGGGAAGATGAATCAAAACAATGACCCTGACATTAAACTAGAAATTACCTGCATGGCCAGGCACAGTGGCTCACACATGTAATCCCAGCACTTTGGGAGGACGAGGTGGGCAGATCACGAGGTCAAGAGATTGAGCCCATCCTGGCCAAGTATCACTGTAGAAACCCCGTCTCTACTAAAAATACAAAAATTAGCTGGGCGTGGTGGCATGCGCCTGTAGTCCCAGCTACTCGGGAGGCTGAGGCAGAAGAATTGCTTGAACCTGGGAGGCGGAGGTTGCAGTGAGCCGAGATCGTGCCACTGCACTCCAGCCTGGCGACAGAGCAAGACTCCGTCTCAAAAAAAAAAAAGAAGAAGAAGAAGAAATTACCTGCATGTAATTGAAGCTGCATCACTCTTAGATGGGCACACAAACCTAAGAAGTGAAGGACCAAAGGAAATGAAGATTGAAAAAGACATCAGGCAGTGGGCTTCAGAAAAATGTAATAGACCCACATGTTCCTTTCCAAAGATGTGCCATACCATTCCAGCCCTGTCCTCATCCTCTGTACACAATGTCAAGAAAGCTGGGTGATTCCCTCAATTCCGAGGACCAAGGCAGTTATATTGGTGGTTTGCAGGCAATGCAGAAAACACCAGTGGTAGACTGACTTTTTAAAGAAGTTGTGATGTTTGGTGGACTCAGCTTGCACCTGTGCATTTCTTGCCATAGGCAATCTCCAGCCTCCCCAGGCAAGAGCAAAACGTGATGGCCGGGCCAGGCACGGCAGCTCACGCCTGTAATCCCAGCACTTTGGGAGGCTGAGGCAGGTGGATCACAAGGTCAAGAGATCGAGACCATCCTGGTCAACATGGTGAAACCCCGTCTCTATTAAAAATACAAAAAATTAGCTGGGCATGGTGGTGCATGCCTGTAATTCCAGCTACTCGGGAGGCTGAGGCAGAGAATTGCCTGAACCCAGGAGGCGGAGGTTGCGGTGAACCGAGATCGCGCCATTGCACTCCAGCCTGGATAACAAGAGCAAAACTCTGTCTCAAAAAAAAAAAAAAGAAGAAGAAGTGATGGCCTCCACTGGGACTGTGCCACATCTACGATCACAAAAGACAGTGTTTCAAGTTATTTATTTCTGTGTAGCAAACCCCTCCAAAGCTTAGTGGCTTAAAATGACAATAATTTGTAATTTTTCATGATTCTCTGGGTCAGGAATTCGGGCAGGACTCAGCGAGTCAGTTCTAATCATAACCTGTTATCTGGGGTCATTCACTTGCCTGCATTACACTAGTGCCTAGGCTGGACTGAAAATCCAAGAAGATTTTATTCATGTGTCTGATGCCTTGGTGCTCCTCCATGAGGTCTCTCCACGTGGCCACCGTGGGTTTCCTCACAGCATTGTGGGCTTAAGCAAGCTGGACTCCTCACATTCCAGCTGGCTTCCAAAGAGAGAGGAAGCAGAAGCTACCAATCCGCTGAAGACCTGGGCATGGAAGTTCCAAAAGTTACTTTTGCCAAATTCTATGGGTCTAAGCAAGTCACAGGCCAGCTCAGAATCAGAAGAGGGGAAATAGACCCTGTCTCCTTGTCTGAGAAGCATGTACAAGTACAGGGAGGCAAAGACTTACAGGGATGCCACCTTTGGAGACTTGCTGCCACAAACGGTGCACTGACAACGGTGGGTGGAAGATGCCTGCAGAATTGGGAACATTGTTGGCAGTCCCATGACCTGTTGGTGTCCCTATAATTGGGTTTTGACCTGCATATTGGTGATTGAAGTGTTCAGAACGCTTTTTCTCTCCACCAGAAAAACTGCTCATTTTAATGACCACACAAAGGCAAGGGAAGCCCTGAGCATGCTGCAGGATGTAGCAAGAGAGGGAGGGACCCTCATTAGAAGGAGAACTGGCTGGCTTTGGACATATGGGTGGAGCTAGTATGGATCTGGGGACACATGTCCTCTCAGAGGTGTGCCAACCTGCCTTGGAGACCAAGCTCAGAAGTTGCAGTTTTTCCTCAACCATGGTGGGCATTCCTGTTCGTCCCAACACTCTCCTGTGGTGGACCCAGAGTTGGACTTGGAACCTGAGTAGACAATGCAAATGGATCCATATTGGCCCATGAAATGAAGTATATTTACTGATACAGGATATCCACTCTAAAAGACATCAAGGAGGCACTAAAGTCCCATGCCAAGAGAGAAGTCAGTAACTACGCCTGTGACCAAGAGAGGCCGGGCATGCTCTCCTTCAGCTAGGTGTGCACTCCAAGCAAGAGAGAATATAGGAAAGGGGGAGAGAGAAAGGTACCCTCTTGACAGGTACTTTCCTGGCTATCACAGAAAGAACAAGCCTTTTGTGGTTTGTTGGGAACCATGCTCAGGTGTCTTTGGAGGCAGAGCCATGTGGACCCAGCAAGCGGAAGAGAAGAGTCCTGAACAGGAAAGGTGAGACCTGTGTTCTATTTCAAGCTTTGCCCTAACTGTTAAGAGGACTGACCATTTAACAAGGGGGAGCTGGTGAGATGACTGGACACTTTGAAGTGATACTGGGGCTCAAGAGTTCTCAAGTTTGTTATTTGTGAAGAAACGGAGCTTGTTTCTATGATCTTTCTCTGCTCTGAAATACTACCGTCATATAAGTAGATGCACTTGGGAGGTCTTTCCTGGATCAACAGATGGAGGACTTTTCAAAGCCGATGAAGGGAATGTGATCACCCACACCTCCGCTTCAGACACAATGAAGCTGAGATGGAGAAGAAAGAAAACGTAACCAAAGCTGTACTTGTCCAGTAGCTAAGGAGACACAGTTAGAATTAAAGACTTCTCTATGTGGGCAAGGTAGCTTAGAGTTGTTTGTTTGCTTTGTTTTTTTTTTTTTAAAGTTGCCTTTAATAGACGAGAGTCAGAAAGGAGGTCAAGAGACATGTAGTTCTCTGCCAGGAATCCAGGTGTCCATACTCTGGCTCTCACTGACGGCAGACTGGCTCTCCTGACAAAAAGAGCCCTTTTGATTATTGGATGCACGTTAGGAATGCCTGTTCAAATCCATTTCCATCCTTTATCTTCCTCCTCTCAGCTCCCACCCACCAGTCACTTTAGCCTTGCACCTTGTGTTACTGCTTCAGTCAGACACCGTCAACGTCTCCGTGATGACGATTTCCACACCCCCCTTTCCTACCCTCCATCTCCACAGTTGTCTGATTCGGGTTCTGGAATAAGATTCAAAATCCTCAAAGAGGTTAATCAGAACCTCCAAATCCCTGAAAAAGTGGAAAACCCAAGCTGATCTGGGCCCTTGAACAAATCCAGATGGAGCGGCGTCCTGTTGAATGAAACAGATTGTGCGAGAGGGAGCGAAAAACTCGAAAGATGAGAACGAGACAAAGAAAGAAAAAGGCGAAAAAAGATATCAAGAGGGAGCTGTTCAGAACCCAAAGACTTGAAAGACGGAGGCGTCTCACTCCTCCACAGTCCAGGCCACCGCTGAGAGGCCAAGGGTGAAGGGGCCCTGTGAATGGGGGCCCAGGCGGCCTCTGCTTTCCCTGAGAAAGCACTGAAGGCTCAGTGGTGTGGGAAGACAACACGGCCCAGCTGTGGGGGAGCCTCCGAGGGCTGTGACATTGACACTGTCTCCAAGGCCTGCTGGGGCAGGGACAGGCATCCCGACACGGTCTCCTCAGCGGGGCCTCGGCAGCCTGGCCCCACAGCAGCCTGGGCCCCAGCCCCAGCCGCGTAGCCCTGCTCCGAATTTCACACCATGTCTAATCCAATCACCAGCAGATTGCAAACTCTCTGCCTACCTCCCAGATCGAGAATTCTTGGCCGGCTCAAGCAATAGGCCCCTTCCCAGCCCAGCCGGCTGTCCTGCTCATCCATGTAAACCATTCTGCAACTCTCCCCCTGCCCCCACCTCCCCTTCTGGGCCCACCGAGTTAATCCTGTTTGCCCGGTCTGTCAATTTAAACAGCTTTAAATATGCCTCACCAGGTCCGGGTGGCAGAACCCTGATGCTTAAAAACAGAGGCCTTGCATCAAAGAGGGTTGGGGTAACGGGGGCCACGGGGGTGTCATTCAAAAACACAAAAACTACCCCTTGTTAAAAAACAAAAAGAAGCAATCCAAACGAATCACACACACATAAAGAGAAAAACATCACCGTCTAGCAAAATGAAGTTCCCTGTAATACGCTGAAAACCAGCTCCAAGGTGGAGCTATGTTGGTGGTGTGGTGGGCACAGCCATAGCTTAGCACACAGGAAGGGCTTTGCATGTGATCAAAGTCAGATCGATCCATCCATCTGGGGGAACACTCCTGCTCTCCTTCAAAGTCAAAAGGGTTGGGCTGGATGGCTTTGATAATTCTGTAACTGAGCCCTGGCGAGGGCTGAGGGTAGTGTGTGCTGTAGAGAGACAGATTCAGATGCTCTGACACAGAATCCAGCTCTGGGCTGAAGCTCTGCCCCAATGTTTACAGTGAGTGACGGAGAATAAGCCCCAGCCCATTGCTCCTCAAACCTAATGCATAAATGAATCATTTGGTGATCTTGACAAAAATGCAGAATCTGATTCAATGGGTCGGCAGTGGAGCCTGAGACTCTGCATTTCTAATGAGCTCACAGGTGAGGCTGATGCACCTGTCTCATGGACCACATTTTGAATAGCAAGAGTTTAGACAGAACTAAGTGCCTTCAGCCTTGAACTCACTTGTTTCAGTTTCCATTTCCATTCCTGTCTCTGACCCCCTTTTCAGTCCCCTGTCTTTTCTATTCCCTTCTCCATGAAGAAACAAGACAAGAGAAATTGGCCTTGCGTTAAAGCATGTGATGTCTAGATCATAGCTCAGAAAGGTGGTCTTCCAGTCTGTGTCGTGTTCATGGAGTTGCCAATCACCAAAAAAGTGTGAGTAAGTAGGGGCTGCTTCCGGGGAGGGTCTCTTCATAGAGAAGTAAATGAAAACTCAGCTGAAGGCAGGGGAATGGATGAAATGTTTCTTGAGGGAGCCCTCCCAACCCAAGTTCCTGTTATTCTAAGTCAGATCCTTGGCTTTGATAAGGGAAAAGAATCTGTCCTCCCTCTTTCTGGGGAGGAGAGTGACCCAAAGCCTGGGCTAGGAACTGGTATTTCTCTTCAGAGGACTTTGGTTACAAGCAAAGCCGTGGGTCTTGAGAAATACAGGGCAGAGAGGTTCATTCGCACTGGTTTTCTAAGGTTTGTTTGACTTCTAGAAAGAGGGGTAGTCCCGCTGCCCCACAATTGCTAGAAAACAGAGACTTTTAACCACAGTGGCATTTAGCTTGCCTCATAGCACATTCCCTCCTCGTACACCTTTCCCAAACCCACCAAATCCTCCACGTCATCATCTCCACAAAAGGGACAAGGCCAGCTCAGCCCACTCTGATCGCACATTCTCTACTTGGAGTACTCCCCGCAGAAGGTGGAAGGCAGGGTTTTGACATGAATCATAGGGGCCCTAAATACAACTTGCAATGCTGGAGGAGAAAAAATAGCAGGACAGTTTCTGGGAAGAGCCAGCCAGTCAATGTACCAGGAAGACAGGAAAATGAGCTTTGGCAGAACAGCATGTTGGGGAGGTGACCTTGATCCCAGCTTGACTCAAGGCAGCAGCCACCGTGGAGCATCTGAGTAATGGGGACTGAGTGACAGTGGATGGGTACAGGAGAGGATTGGTGGAAGAGACAAGGAGGCTGGTGTGAGTGTATGTGTTATTTATTATTATTATTTTTGATGTCGTCTCACTCTGTTGCCCCGGTTGGAGTGCAGTGGTGTGATCTCGGTTCACTGCAACCTCTGCTGCCTGAGTTCAAGCGATTCTCCTGCCTCAGCCTCCCAAGTCACTGGTATTACAGGTGCCTGCCACTGAGCCTGGCTAACTTTTGTAGTTTTTAGTAGAGACAGGGTTTCACCATCTTGGCCATGCTGGTCTTGAGCTTCTGACCTTGTGATCCACCTGCCTCGGCCTCCTAAAGTGCTGGGATTATAGACGTGAGCCACCATGTTCGGCTGAGTTTATGTGTTATTAAAAGTGGAGTCCAAACTGAAACCACATAAGAGAGGCAACAAAGGGGAAGTGGAGCTCAGAGCACTGAGTTAAGATCTTTACCTCTTTACCTGGAGCTTTATCTTAACCACGCACAGCCTTCCTTTCAAGGCAAGAGAAGTGCTAAGGGTGCTAAGAGAGACTCTTACTCTCAGAGTCCTGCAAGTATGTCTCATGCCTCGCTTGTCTCACCCTCTTAAGTCCTGAGTCTGTTTTCGAAGGGGAAGAGAGGCAATTGTTAATCCAGAGGGTAGCTGAGTGATTGCAACCTCTCTCTTTCTCTCTTCAAGCATTTACTTAATACTCACTGTCTATTGGACATTGTGCCAGAGTTGATAGTAAGACTGAAGTCATGCTCCCTGTCCTTGAGAAGCAAAAATTCTTGACAGCAAAAAATAGCTGCATACAAGATAGTTTTATGTGCCTGGCTTTTCTGTGCCTGGCTTATTCCACTTGACATAATGTCCTCTAGTTTCACACATGTTGTTGCAAATGACAGAATTTCATTCTTTTTTATGGCTGAATAATACTCCATTGTACATACATAGCACATTTTCTTCATCCGTTCATTCATTCGTGGATACTTAGGTTGATCCCATATCTTGGCTATTGTGAATAGTGCTGCAATAAACACGGAAATGCAGATATCTCTTCCTCATAAATATATACACTTATTACGTACCCATAATAATTAAAATAAAAATAATTTTACAAATAGTTTTACAAAATGAGATGTTAAGCTCATATTCTTTAAGCTTTCTGTATATCTCACATACTTTATACTAAAAATAAAGTAAATTAAAGAACAGCAATGAAGACACAGGGAAATGTAGAAAAAGCAAGGAGGGTTTCGTGTAGACCCTGGGAGAGGAATGCATAGCACTGGCATGCTGTTAATCAAGTGTGACCTGGTACCACTAAAAGCAAGCTGGCCCTGAATCATGAGACGACTGACAGAGGTTTTAGGTACTTACCTTTGCCACTATTGTCTTTCAAAGTTTTTGTTTTCTTGTGTATCATATATAAGAAATCTTTGCTAAACCTAAGATATTTAATATTTCCCTCTGTGATTTTGTGATTTCCATATGTTTTATGGTTTTAGCTCTTACATTTTTGTAAATGGTGTGAAGTAAGGCTTGAATTTCTTCTTCTTTTTTACATATAGTTAACTAAACTTTCCTGAACCATTCATTAAAACTACTTTCTCTATTAAATTACCTTGACATTTTTGTCAAAAATCAACTGACTATACGTGAGTGAGTTTACTTCCGGATTTCTAATTCAATTCCGTTATGGTCAGAGAATATACTTAGAATATACTTGGTAAAACTTAAATCCTTTTAAATTTATTAAGACTTGGCCTATCTTAGTACATGTTCTGAGTGTACTTGAAAAGAATCTGTATTCTGCTGTTGTTGGGGGAGTGCTCTATAAATGTCAAGTATGTCAAGTTGGTTGATAGAGTTTTCCAATTCTTCTGTATACTTACTGATTATCTGTTTCCTTGTTCTATCATTATTGAGAAAGAATTGCTGAAATCCTAGACTATAATTGTGGATTTCTTTATTTCTTCTGAAGTTTAGTAAGTTTTTGCTTCATCTATTTTAAAGCTCTGTTGTTAAGTGCGTAATTGTTTAGGATTGTCTTGGGGAATTGATATCTTTGCCATTAGTAAATGTCCTGGTAATATTTTTTGCTCTGAATTCTACTTGGTCTGATAATAATATAGCTGCTTAGGCTTTCTTTTAATTCATTCTTATATCTATATTTATTTATATATTGGGGGGAGAGGGAGAGAGAGAGAGATAGAGAGAGAGAGAATTCTTGTAAGCAGCATATAATTGAGTCTTGCTTGGTTGCTAGTCAGTCAATCTCTGCCCTTTAATAGGTGTTCAGACCATTTACATTTAATGTGACTATTGATGTATCCTTGTACTATTAGTTTTCTCTGTTTCTTACCTGTTCTTTGTTCTCTTTTTGCCTTTTTTTCTGTCTTGTGAATTGAGAAGTTTTTACTTGAGGACTTTTTTTTTTTTGAGACAGAGTTTTGCTCTTGTTGCCCAGGTTGGAGTGCAATGGCATGATCTTGGATCACCACAAACTCTGCCTCCCGGGTTCAAGTGATACTCCTGCCTCAGCCTTCCAAGTAGCTGGGATTACAGGCATGTAACACCATGCTCAGCTAATTTTGTATTTTTAGTAGAGACGGGGTTTCTCCATGTTGGTCAGGTTGTTCTCAAACTCCTGACCTCAGGTGATCTGCCCACCTCGGCCTCCCAAAGTGTTGGGATTACAGGTGTAAGCCACTGCACCTGGCCCCTTTAGGACTTAGAGTAAAAAAATATTTAACTTATCACAATATACCTTCAAGTAATATACTATTTTACGTAATATAACAACCTTACAAAAGCAATTTCCATTCCCCTCTCCTGACCTTTGTTCTATGATTATCATATATTTTATATCTACATTTGTTACGTACTTCAAAATACATTGTTATAAGTCTACTTAAATAATTGATTATCTTTTTAAGTGATTTTTAAAATAAGAAAAATATTTTATCCTTCTCTCCCCTACACATATTTACCATTTCTGGCTTTCTTATTCTTTTGTGTAGATCCAGGATCCCATCTGGTATTATTTTCTTCCACCTGAAATACTTTCACTAATAGTTCCTGTGGTTCAAGTCTGTTAGTGATGAATTGCTTAAGCTTTTATATGTTGGAAAAATTCTTTTTTTAAAAAAGTAATTCTTTTCAACTTTTGTTTTGGAATGGGGGTACATGTACAGGTTTGTTACAAAACCATACAGAATCTGTCACTCAGGTTGAGTATAGTAACCAATAGGTAGTTTTTAAGCTATTCAAATAAAATTCCTTATTCCCCCCACTTTTTTTATTGAGACAAAACTCACATATCATAGATTAACTATTTTATAGTAAACAGTTCAGTAGCATTTAGTATATTCACAATGTTGTGCACTTTGTCTTAATTTTTTTTTTTTTTTTTTTTGAGATGGAGTCTCACTCTGTCACCCAGGCTGGAGTGCAGTGGCGTAATCTCTGGCTCATTGCAACCTCTGCCTCCTAGGTTCAAGCAATTCTCTTGCCTCAGTTTCCCAAGTAGCTGGAATTTCAGGCACATGCCACCACACTTGGCTAATTTTTGTATTTTTAGTAGAGATGGGGTTTTGCCATGTTGGCCAGGCTGGTCTCGAACTCCTGACCTCAAGTGACCCACCTGCCTCAGCCTCCCAAAGTGCTGGGATTACAAGTGTGAGCCATTGTGCCTGGCCTGACTTAATTTTTGAAAGATATGGCTGGGTGCAGTGGCTCACACCTGTAATCCCAGCACTCTGGGAGGCCGAGGCAGGCAGATGACTTGAGGTCAGGAGTTCAAGGCCAGCCTGGCCAATGTGGCAAGACCCTGTCTCTACTAAAAATAAAAAAAATTGGCCAGGCAAAGTGACTCACGCCTGCAATGCCAGCACTTTGGGAGGCCGAGGTGAGTGGATCGCCTGAGATCAGCAGTTTGAGACTAGTGTGACCAACATGGCGAAACCCTGTCTCTACTAAAAATACAAAAAATTAGCCAGGCGTGCTGGTGGGCACCTGTAGTCCCAGCTATTTGGGAGGCTGAGGCAGGAGAACCACTTGAAACCAGGAGGCGGAGGTTGCAGTGAGCCAAAATTGTGCCATTGCATTCCAGCCTGGGCAACAAAGAGCGAGACTCTGTCTTGAAAAAAAAATTCACTAGTTGAGGTGGCAGGTGCCTGTAATCCCAGCTACTCGGGAGACTGAGGCATGAGAATCACTTGGACCCAGGAGGTGAAGGTTGCAGTGAGCTGAGATCATGCCACTGCATGGCAGCCTAGGTGACAGAGCAAGACTCCCTCTCAAAAAACAAAAACAGTATTTTCATGGGGTAGAGATTTCTAGGTTGACTAATTTTTTTCCTTTTAGTACTTAAAAAAATATTGTTATATTGCCTTTTGACTTGTATTGTTTTCAACAAGAAATCTGCTGTCATTTGTATATTTGTTCCTTTGTATGTAACGTGTCTTTTTTCTATGCCTACTTTTAAGATTTTCTCTTTATCATAAGTTTTTTGTGTGTGTGACAACGTCTCATTCTGTCACCCAGGTTGAGTGCAGTGGCACAAATGTAGATCACTGCAGCCTCAACCTTCCAGGCTCAAGTGATCCTCCTACTTTAGTCTCCTAAGGAGCTGGAACTACAGGTGTGTGCCACCACATCCAGGTAATTTTTCATTTTTTGTAGAGCTGGGGTCTGCTTTCCCAGGCTAGTCTCAAACTCCTGGACTCAAACAATCCTCCTGTCTTGGCCTCCCAAAGTACTGGGATTGCAAACATGAACCACTGCACCCAGCCTGTCATAGGTTTTAGGTAATTTCTTTATGATGCATTTTTGTGTAATTTTATTCATGCTTCTTGTGCTTGGGTTCTTTAAAGTTTGTGGAATTGTGGAGTTTTAATTTTGTCATATTTGGAAGCTTTTTATCTAATGTTTCTGTAAATATATTTTTTGTTCCTTGCCCTTAGTGTTTCTAATTATACATATTAATATAAAGGCTGCTTGAAGTTGTCCTATAACTCAGTATGCCTTTTTGTTTTTTTCAATCTTTTCCTGTTTCATTTTGGATAGTTGCTATTGCTATGACTTTATTCTTTTTTTTTTTTTAGACAGTGTTTTGCTCTTGTTGCCCAGGCTAGACAGCAATGGTGCAATCTTGGCTCACTGCAACTTCTGCCTCCCAGGTTCAAGTGATTCTCCTGCCTCAGCCTCCTGAGTAGCTGGGATTAGAGGCATGGACCACCATGCCCAGCTAGTTTTGTATTTTTTTTTTTTTTTGAGATGGCGTTTCGCTCTTGTTACCCAGGCTGGAGTGCAATGGCGCCATCTCGGCTCACCGCAACCTCCGCCTCCTGGGTTCAGGCAATTCTCCTGCCTCAGCCTCCTGAGTAACTGGGATTACAGGCATGTGCCACCATGCCCAGCTAATTTTTTGTATTTTTAGTAGAGACGTGGTTTCACCATGTTGGTTAGGCTGGTCTCAAACTCCTGACCTCAGGAGATCCTCCCACCTTGGCCTCACAAAATGCTGAGGTTACCACTGTGCCCAACTGACTTTATTCTTTCACAGTGTCTAATCTCATATTAATTTGATCCAGTGCATTTTTATTACACATTTACTTTTCATCATTAGAAGTTCAATTTGAGTCCTTTTAAATTTTTCGTATTTCTAGTCAACATGCTCTATCTTTTACTTCTTGAATGTATAGATTACAACTCTCTCATTGTCCTTATCTGTTAACTCTATTATCTGTGCCATTTCTGGATCTCCTTCTATTGATCAATTTCTTTTCTTCTTTATGAGTGTTACTTTTCTGTTTTGTTTTTTTTTTAATGTCTGGTAATTTTTCACTTGATGGCAGCTATCAAGAATTTGACCTCATTGGGCACTAGATATTATTGTATTCCCAAAAATAATTTTAAACTTTGTCCTAAAGTTATGTTACTTGGAAACACTTTGACCCCTTTGGGGCATTCCTTTGAGCTTCATTAGGTACAACCTGGAAGTCTTTACTGTAGGGCTATTTTTCTCCATTACTGAGGCAACACTTTTGTAAGTACTCTACCCATGGCTCCATGAATTATAAAGTTTTCTACTCTGGTGGGAATGGAATAATGAAATATTTGCAGCCCTGTATCAGTGTCAAGATCATCATCTGCTCCTTTCCAGCTGGTCTGGATAGTTTCCTCACACACAGTCACTGACTGGTACCCAGCTGAAGTTTGGGAAACCCTCTGCAGACCTCTGCTACCCTCTCTCTGCAGTTTTCTCCTCTCTAATACACTGATATTCTGCCCTGGGAACTCTAGCTCCATTGACCCTCCCAGATTCCCAGATTCATTTCCTCAACTTCGAGAGACTGCTGGGCTCTGCTTGGATTTCCCCTCCCTGTGCTGTACCCTTGAAACTCTTTTGAGGCAGGAACCAGGGAAACTCAACTTATTTGTTTCCCTTATCTTGTGGATCACTGTCCTGTGCTGCCTGATATCAAATGTCCGAAAACCATTGATTGATGTAAATATAGATATAGTTATAGAGTTATAGATATAGACTTTGCTGTTGTTACTGTTTTTTTTTTTTTTTTTTTGTCCAGTGTGAGTGGGGAGGTAAATATGGTCCCTGCTACTCCATTTTGGATAGAAGCAAAAGTCTTTCATTACTTCTCTAGTCCTCAGCATTCTCATCTATAAAATAAGATTGTTGGATTAGAAATGCTTTATGAATTTCTTTTCCATGTTTTCCCTTTAAAACTGTTAGCTTTTCAATAATTAGTTTTTGAATAAATCACCAGTTAGTAAAAGATTCTCAAAATGTGCTCTGCTCTATACTTACAAAAACCCATACTCTTCAACTAATCAGATTTCTCAATAGTTCCTGGCTCCCATCCCCCAAGTCTCCCTATAGATCTTGCCACATGGTTGCTAGTCAGAAAATGTCATAGGTGAGTAAGATGTGTTATCCACCTGTAATCTAAAAGCCTATGAGTCAAAGGACAACCTTCCTTGCCCCTGTCTCCCTTTCCCTCTTCCTCTCTCCTTTCCTCTTTTTCTCTGTTCCTTAGTCTTTTCCAACACACATTGAGTGGCTACTCATTGTTTGATGCTGTGCTAGTCTCGGTGATGATGTCTCCCTGTTTCCTGGGGAAAGAGCAGCATAAAATGCAATTTATGACACTGTAGAAGTAATCTGAAGACTACCCACTGTGAGCCTTGGCCTACCTAGCACTTAGAAGCAACGAATAGAAACTCTGTCTCCTTTTCATTGCCTTGCTTAGTCTTATCTTCCAAGGGATAATCCACTTAAAAAGACAAAGGATCTACAGGATTAGGTATAAAAGGAAACAAGCAAACAAAGGCAAAGGGAAAAAAGTAACAGAAATTCGCAGAAAGGTCTGATTTTAATTTGTTTACTCTTGAAAACAAGCTTTGCTATTTTGTTCTCTGGAAAATGAGGACATTGCTCTTATTCTTCCCTTTAGAAAAGAATCCTGTTTAGATGATCAGAATTGTATCTTGATCATTTTAAAATGCCATCCTCTTTGGCGACCTGGAAGTGTGATGTGACTCTTCGTGAGGTGTTTCCCACCCTCTCTCCAACAGTGATGTTTGAGTCAATTGTTCATACGTTTTTGCCTAGGTGGGGGAGAAGGAATTAATCCTTCTAGCTAGTTATTGGGCACTTTTTGAGTTTGTGTATATGTAATATGTGTGTGTATTTCAGCATATATTCTCCCTGCCCCCACTGTGCTATTTTAATGGGACCATTCCATGTTCATCTCTAGCTAATGGTGGGTATGTGAACTAAGCTAAGCCAATTAGATGATCTGTGCTGACACTTAAGATCTTGAAGAGAAAGCTGTAACAATAATAAAACAAAACAAAACAAAACAGAAGAGTGGGATACATTCATTCACAGGGCAGTGGCAAAAGAGGTGGTCCAGAAGCTGCTCTGATGCCAGTTCTGATCCCTCTTCCATGCCCATGTCTAGTTCTGCAGCTTTTTATCCATTTATAATCTCTCTCTTATTTCCTAAGTAGCTTAAGGGAGCCAGAATTGGTTTCTATGAGCTGCTACCAAGAACAAAGATGAAACAAAGATGTACCTCCAGTGTGGGGTACCCAAATGATGTAATTCTCCTCCTCACTCCCAAACTCACAGAAAAAAACTCAACTGTGATGAATGCTGTGACATACTGCCCAGAATCTACCTTCAGGATGAAGCATTCATTCCTCCAGCTGCTAGAAGTGTAGGTGGCTGGTAACTCCCACCTGAGTCCATCTCTAGGAATTGCCCTCTGCTAAAAAGAACCATCTAACCCAGGGTCACACGCTCCACATCCATTGACAGGTGGATGGGGGTATGTAGAGGTATTCTCCACTTCCCTCAGGACAGGACAACTCTTCGAAGCCGTTTTGGTCCCAGAGCTCCGCTTGAGATCGTCGGAGGCTATCATAACTATGTTGCAGTTCAGCTTTGCTCTTGCTCTGTTTTACTTCCTCCATGTCCCCATAAATATTTTTTTCTGCAATAATTCCCCAGACCTCTGTCTCCTGAAGAACTGACCACTCAGGGCACTAATCTATGAGAAGAAGCAGGATCTGCCTGCACCTGTCTCTCTTCTGTGTGCCTTGGGTTTTTGGCAAGCCTCAGACAAATTCAAAGTGACGGTTTCCTGGGAATTAGTATAATTCATTTATTCAACAAAATTTACTGAGCATCTACTATATACCAGGCACTGTTCTGAGTACTTGGGTTCTACCAATGAACACATCAATTTAAACATTTTTTAGGCTGGGTGCGGTGGCTCACGCCTGTAATCCCTACACTCTGGGAGGCCGAAGCATGTGGATCACCTGTGGTCAGGAGTTTGAGACCAGCCTGGCCAACATGGTGAAAACCAGTTGCTACTAAAAATACAAAACAATTAGCCTCGTATGGTGGCAGGCACCTGTAATTTAAGCTACTCTGGAGGCTGAGGCAGGCAAATCACTTAAACCCAGGAGGCAGAGGTTACAATGAGCCGACATTGTGCTGCTGCACTTCAGCCTGGGCGACAAAAGCAAAACTCCACCTCAGAAAAAAACCAAATAAACATTTTTAAATCCCTGCCTTTGTGGGGTGTAAAGATGTTTTCATGGTGGAGACACAGTACTCCTTCAAAGACAGTAGTTCCAGCAGTAAGCCTCTCTTCACCTTTCCAGAGGTAACGCTTCCCCTCAGGGATTCTTTACTGTCATACAAATAGCCACCTAGTCTGTGTGCAAATACTTGTGTGGGGAGAGCCCCAGGTCCAAGTCAGGTACAGATTTGTCCATCTCTACCTGCTCAAGGCAGCTCGGTTTTATTTAATTGCTTGAAACCTTTACAGTTGCGTTGCTTCTTTTGTTTAAGATACCCTTCCCAGTGCTGCCCATTCCACTGACCTCCCAGATCGCATCAGAACGCTTCAGGTCTTACAGATCTTGCAGCTCCCAACCCCCACGTTTCTTCTGCTTCCTCAGGGCCTCTACAACCTTCTGAAAATCTTTCACATTCCCTCACCTGTGTCCTTCTCCCTCCCCATATCATTGAACAGTACTGAGGTCAAATAAATGCTTGTAGCTGTTTCCAGTTAAAACTTGCCAGTTTTAACTCATTCACAAAATAAAAATTTGCCTTTTGAGGTCTGATGTGCCTTTTCATTACTCTCACCATGTCCAGTCGTTGCTCTCACTACACAGTTTGGGAGGTGGTGGCCCATAATTTCAGGAGCACACCTCTTTCTGAGAATATTTATTATTTTTCTTTCTGGTGTTTCAAAATCAGGATGTGATAGGTTCCACAGGTCTGAGAATTAACAGCTCTAACAGGTCGGCAGTGGCCACCCTCAGCCTGGCCACTTCTTTATTTCTGTCTTTTTAAAGCAGTATAATTGCACATGGTGGCTACAGCCATCCCCACTTCTGAAGAGCCAAGTATCGTATCTAATGTACAAGAAAATAGCCTGAACTTTGAAAAGGCAAAGCAGAGTAGTGGATTTGCTTGACGAAAGTTAAGAAGGTGAGTGAGGAAGTCAGGAGAGATGAGGATAGGAAAAGAAATGGGGCATGCCAAGTTGTGGTTCAAAAGAAATGATCAATGCTTTACTTTTTGCAACTGAAGGGATCTGCTTCAAGGCTTACCCAGGTTTCCCTGGCTCCTGCCTGGCCATTGCACAATTAGTACAGAAACTTGCCATGGACACAATTATAGACAATTCTTCCATCTCATTGTGAGCCCATTAAGGGCATGGACCATGGCACGTTTCCGTTTGGCCATGACAGATGTTTAATAGAAGGAAGAAAGGTCAAACCAAATGCAATCCTCTTTGTTTCTTATGAGTTTCTCTAGTAGGAGAAAATAAAGGTTTAGAACATCTGTAAGTTCCCTTACTCATTTTACCCATTCCTTTTCCTTCCACCTGCCTCTGCTGTAGGCCTTCAAGGGTTGACCAAATACAGTAGCAGAGATGACAAAAGTCATATTGCTAGTTTGCAACTTAAAGGTCATGGTATCTGAAAACTTATAGGAAACCCAAAGTTCAGCCAGTCAGCTTCCCCACTTGTTTTAGATGAGCATACTGAGGTCAGAGAAGCAAACGGTTTATTGAAGGTCACACAGCTAGATGGTGAGAGGTGGTGGTCGTAACTTCTTAACCAGGGTCACCACCCCCTTTGTCACTTAATGATACTGACTGTCTCTCAAAGGTTGGAGATCACAGAGCGAGCCTCACGGAAGCTGATCAACTCTTCCTAGTGGTCTTTGTGCACCTAGGTACCCTCAAAGAATGCTGATGTCTGCCCAGAGTCTAGAGGCCTCAAGTTTTTCCTGTGGGTAAACATAACTTTAAAAAATAGCCATACAGTTTGGGGTCTGGTCTTCAGTGCATCTTCTACAAAAATGTTGTTCTTTATGAAGTTCACAGCACCCATTTAAATTACTCTCTAATTTCTACTTGTTCAAAATTAGATCCGAGTTCAAAATAATATAATACATGGGAAAATGTTAAGTATTTTGGTACTTAACTTGAAAGTTATTAAACAGTTCTGAATGACATTTTCACCTACTAAAGGAATCTGCATTTATTCTGAGTAGCCAATCATTAGCTTTTTTATTCTATTGTGGTTCTTTATAAGAGTTAATGTGTAGTTGTTGTTTAAATTTCTCCCTTTAAGTTTTTGAATTCTCTGCTCTGTATTCAGCTGCCATAAAGAGACTTCTTTAATGCTAGAGAGAAAAACGCTTCCTGCTTATCTCGTTGGGTTAGCTCTTAGCTGGTCCCTATATGTGCCTACATTGTTGAAAATGAATTTATGTCTTGTCTTTGTTATGGATTTTCCCTGGAGAGGTTTCCCCTTGATTTTGCAGCTAGTTAAGTTTCCTTTCACTAATTGCCAAGGATTGTTTTAAAACAAACAAGCAATCCAGCCTCATCAGAAAAGCACAGTAAATATTAGACAGCATCACTAATAACTAAACAATGGTGTCCAAGTACAGTAAGCTTTAAAGAAACAAAAGTGTGCCATTTCTCATAATAATAATGGCTAACACTTCCCGTGTGACAGGCACTGTTTTAGATGTTTTATACTTTCTAATGAAATAATCTTTAGGAAAACTATATCAGGTAGACGGTTTATTATGTCCAACTTATAGATCATGAAACTGAGTGAAGTGAAGCAAGTTGCCTAAGGTCACACTCTCATTAGTGGTGGGGCGTGGATTTGAACCTGGGCAGTCTGCATATGAGTATCACCCATGACCCTTATCATCTCAGTACCTTTTGCTGTACTGTACCAGCCCACACCTAACTAATCTACATAACAGAGAGGCAATTAAGCCAGGTTATTAAGTCATTTGTTTTACATAATAGTATACACAAGAATGCTTGGGTAACACTGAGTTTTTCTTAACTTTGGAAATGACCTTATAGTATTATCTTTTGTGCAAAAGCTGCTGGGGACACAATTCTAGCTCAGGAGTCAGAAGACTTTTTCTGTCAACAGCTACATAGTAATTAATGTTTTAGGCTTTGCAAGGCCTTATGGTCTTGGTTGCACCAACTCAGCCACTTAGGGCAAAAGCAGTCATGGGCAATAGGGAAACACGGGCGTGGGACATTTAAATTTTACTTTCATATAATTTTCACATGCCACAACATACACTTCCTCTTTTGATTTAAGAAAAAAGTAAAAAGTGAAAATCGTTTTTAGGTTATGGACCATGCAAACACAGGCAGCAGGCTGGATTGGGCCAGTGGACCCTAGTTTGCTAAGCCCTGTTCTTGCTAGCTGATTCTTCCACCTCATCGTGAGCTCTCCAAGGCTTGGGACCATGTCAGAGTCAGCTTGGCACAGTACAGACATTTAATAGAAGTTGGTTGGATTGAATTGAACTCAGAAGGCGGGAGGAGAAGGGGGACATTTCAGAAACCCCATCCTGCCTCATGCTCAGACAGGAACTAAACTCAAACAAGCGTGGAACATTCTTTCTTCCCTGCATACCTCATTTGCTTTTTGTAATAGTTTCATTCACTTTTGATTTCACTGGTACCTGGCTTATCCAGGTCTATAGCTCTCACTATCTCTATATGGCAGGTTTCAGACTGCAATTTGTAGATAGAAATCTCGAAGGAGTGGAGAAGAGGCTCCCAGCTTCCTCTGCTGGGCTCTCAGCCAAGTTGTCCCCATGGCACTTCAAGAGAGGGGGACCTTCCAGGGGATTTAGTGGTTCCTCATTTGGCTGAGTAGCAAAGCAGAATGCTTCTTTCTGATTTCTGCTCCTGATAGCATGGCACACAGATCAAAGGAAGAAGCGCTCCAAATAATACTGAAACTCTGACTCCAGCTGCACAAGAACTATTTGGAAACTGTTCGAGTCCAGAAGGTATGAGGCTTAGAGCAGAGTAGAGGGCATGTTACTGAGGTTTTCTAAAGATCTATGAATTTGTGATTCTGGGATGTTTTAGGATCAGGAGAAATTCCAATCGTCCTATGATATAGGCAGGCTATGACCTTTGAAGCCTTTTCCTAGTTGGGAGACTCAGTTACTGGAAACAAAACCCTCGTCATCATCTCCAGATGAATCTGAAGGGCTCTACAGCCAATCAGGTTAGCCTGGCACAAAGTTAATTTCTGGCTGGTGTAAGAGTTCGGGAGCTTCCTAGTGGGCTCTCTGTGCATCTGCAGTGCCGGCATTGGTCCCAGCTGAGGACCCACCAGCCTGGAGTTTGGTTTTGGCAGGACAGAGTGGAAAAAATGGGGTTTTTCAGTTTGGATGGGATATTTTTCAGCTGAGCATGAGAATCTTCCCCCACCCACATTCTCCAAAATCATCTACTCTGAACAAAAACCCCGTAAGACTGCTTAGGCAGTAAGGTTTATCTCCTTTTTCTGTTCAGTTCTGCCTTTAAAAAGTGTTCAACTGGTTAAGGAGGGGATTTCCCCAGGAACGTGGCATGCATTCTTTCTCTCTTTGGGAGACGCACTTCCAATTTTTTGGGTTCTTTGCTGAGATAATCAGCACTTCTTTTTACTCTTTTATCCCATTTTCACTGTACTTGTTCCTGAATGTAGAATTATGCACACACCAAGCCGGGCGTTGCCTAGTCTGGAGACCTGAAGGGATCCCCAAGGTTTTTCCTCGGAATTGCCTGATATTTTACTATTAGTGACTCACTTCTTTGGGTTAAGCATGGACCCTTTATTATATTTTTAAAAAATCAAAACGAAAGAAAAACAAACTTGACAAGAGTGATGACTTGTCATGGGAACAGTAATTATCGCAGGAAAAACCCAGGGTTCTTGATATGTGGCAAAGAGGGTTCAAAGTAGATGGAATGTAGTGTAGGGTCGAGAACACCAAGGTTCCAGGAGCTTCTAGCCAAGAAAGTGAACAATGGCTTCTTCTTGCCCTTCAACCAAAACGCCTCACTCTTCACCACAGCCCACCAGGCCCACGTGATCTGTTTCCTGGCAGCCTCTCTCACTCCACCCCGTGTCATGCTCATTTCTTTCATGGTACTTCAGCCAGAACATCTCTTTTTTGCTGTTTCTCAAACATATCGAGCTCCTTCCTGCCTCAGAACCTTTGCAGATGCTATTCCGTCTGCCCAGAATGTCCTTCCTCCAGATGCTTACATGGCGACTTCCTTCCTGTCATTCAGGCATCCTTTGAAATACCATTTCCTGACCACCGAATCTAAAATTGCCCACAGATATTCTCCATTACATTGCCTCATTTTACTTTTATAGTATTTACCACTCTCTGAAATTATTATTTTTTTAAAAATTGTGCTTCTTTCTTGTGATTATACCCTCATAAAATGGTAAACCCTTCGAGAAAAGGAATCTTCCCAATCCTAATTATTAAATAAATGAATCAAAGTAAGGGTCAGACCTTCCAGTAAGGATTAAAGCAAAGAGATAGGAAGTTTAAGGGGAGGTATAGCAGTGACCTAGAGGTCATAGGTGTCCAGGCCATTGCTGGGAGCCCTAGAGATTGGTGTTCCCTGGGAGGGATGGTGGGTACATCGATGTAAGGTCTCTGAGAAGGCCCAGTCAATAACACTCCTCTTTCCTACCCTGATTCAGATCCCTCAGAGAAATAAGACAGAGAAGAAAGGCAGGGGCAAAAACTATTACTTCTATCATTGATGAACCGGAGAATACAGCTTAGGTCTCTGGGCAGGAGTGCTAAGATAGAACACGGAATAGTATGTTAGTCACGGCAGCACTGAGCTACGCTGCCTTCTCCGTGGGTCACGCCTCTCATAAAACTGAGGGTGTGGAGAAGCAGGACAGAAAGCATGCTTGTGTGGCCAGATGGCTTCCGAGAGAAAAATAGAAAAAAGGGCTGTCTCTTTTTCTCCCATCCTCACCAAATGCACCGCCCCCTCCACCTTCCTTGTAACACAGTGAGCAAGGGTAAGTAGGAAGGCCTGGAGCCAAGGATGCCCTGTGGTACAACAGCAGGTGAAAGTGCTTTCAAGAGGAAGGAGGAGGCAGGGCGCAGTGGCTCACACCTGTCATCCCAGCACTTTGGGAGGTGGAGGCGGGAGGATCATTTGAATCCAGAAGTTTAAGACCAGCCTGGGTAACATAAGGAGACCCCATCTCTACAAATAACAAAAAAGCATAGGTAGGATATTAAACTTTTTTTTTTTTTTTTTGAGGCGGAGTTTCGCTCGTTACCCAGGCTGGAGTGCAATGGCGCAATCTCGGCTCATCGCAACCTCCGCCTCCTGAGTTCAGGCAATTCTCCTGCCTCAGCCTCCTGAGTAGCTGGGATTACAGGCACGCGCCACCATGCCCAGCTAATTTTTTGTATTAGTAGAGACGAGGTTTCACCATGTTGACCAGGATGGTCTCGATATCTGGACCTCGTGATCCACCCGCCTCGGCCTCCCAAAGTGCTGGGATTACAGGCTTGAGCCACCGCACCCGGCCAGGATATTAAACTTTTAACGACAGTACCACGCAAGGAAAGAGTGCAAACTGCTTCACTTCTTGATACTAAGTGACTTGAAAAGTCCCCAAATAATCTTATAGGTGAAGGTGGGCCATGGGGTGGGAAGAAGGGAGCTAGCAACCTGTCCTAACTTTGCTGATACTTACTCAAGATGAGACCAGGGTGGAGGGAAGGGGAGGGGAGGGACAGCATGCGGCGGGGCAGGAAGGATGGGGAGGGATAACACTGGGAGAAATGCCTGATGTAGGCAATGTGGGGGTGGGTAGGGAATGCGGGGGTGGAGGGGGATGGAGACAACAAACCACCGTGGCATGTATGTACCTATGCAACAGTCCTGCATGCAGGAGGTGCACATGCACCCCAGAGCCCAAAGTACAATTAAAAAAAGAGAAAAGAAAAAGAAATGAGCTTGAGCTTAGTCGCAGAGACTTGTCTTCGTAGCACGACTAAAACACAGCTTTCCGTTCGCATGTCCTGCTTTGCCTTCGAAGCTGGGTGACCCAGCCTTTTTGATTTTGCAGTGTGTGCCATCTTCTCCCTACTCTCCTCTGAAAATATTGCACAGCCAAGTTTATTTGCATTTGAAATGAAAGGAATTTGGAAGAATTTTGAAAAGAATATCATGACATCTTTTTAATTAACTGGAAGCCTATTTTGAAAGTCTTAAGAGTAGCTGGGGCATCTTTCTCTGACTTTACATGGTGGCTGCTTGATCCTTGGCACCCGTTCTTCACTCTGCCACAGTGATGTACACAAACACCTTTGCTGTGGCCTACTGGTGGGCAGCGTGTGCTGCCCTGCCCTGGGCTTTGGGTGTGGCATAGGACTTTCTTTGGACAACAATCTGTGAGAGGACAGGACAAGAGCAAAGCTTTCAATATGCTCATATGGCTGGTCTTGCCCTCTTATGCACCCATTCTTTGCTCTGAGATGAATTTTCCCTGGGAAGCCAGTGGCCCCAGCAGGATGAGACATGGGGCAGAACCAGAAATCAATGCACAGCTTGCAGCCAAGCCTAGCTGAGCTTACCCTGATTGAGCCAACCCCCAGATGACCCACTGATTGATACCTGAGCTAGCAGGAAATGCTTATAGTTGTATGCTGTTGAATGCTGGGGGCGTTGGGGGGGCTGTTTTCACAGCACTATTGTGGTATAGATAACTGATACACATAGGATAGTCAGTATATATGAAAATACAGGATGCTTGATACAACAGGCAATAAATCAACATTAAACAGTAAACTCTTAGGTCTAAGATGGTGGTAACATTAAGTCTTGAATTTTCCTGGGGCCTAATTGCAAATATTTGGCCCCATTTTCCTCTAAGGGACAGTCCCATCCAGGTATAAGTGGATTGAAGAATGTGGATGCCATAACACTGGAAACTGCCCAGTTGCCTGGTGTCCAGGGAATTTGCTCAGATTCTGTGGGTTGGTGAGGAAGCCCCATAGAGCACATCCTGATCAGGAGGCAAGCCAATGCAAGCCTTTCTGTGTGGGGGAATCTGCTGTGGCTCACCCACGGCCTCTAACAATTTGGGGAATCTAAAGCATGGACTGCTTTCCTGCAGGCTCCAACCCAGCTGACACAGCCATCCGGCTAAGGAGATTAAGCAGGCTTTATTTACAGAAGCCTTCTAGTGACAGCAGCATCCACCACGCCCAGGTAGAGCCTGGGAAGAATGAAAGTACATTCTTCCCTTGTCGCCACCGAGTGCTGGGGCAAAGGCTACATCCACCACAGAGATAATCTAGACAGGTATCTGAAGGCCTGCCCGGGGGCTGCCCTGACAGACTGCCAGTCAGCGTCACGGAAGGACTGACGCCAGTGCAGGGTCTCAAACATGATGGTGGTGAGTGCCCAGACAGGATTTTATGTCCAGGGAGTCCTGTAACACCCACGCAGGTTTAGCACAGGAATGGGATGCAATGGACATTTGCTGCACAAATGAATGGGGACAACCATTGCCCAGCCCCATTGCCTGTGTGTCCTATTGCTGCCTCAGTCTTCATTTCTGGAATAAAAAATTTTTCAAAAATAGTGAGTCTTTTATAAACATAAGCGTTAATAAAAATGGTTATTATGTTGGTAAACAACAGCAGTACAATATCTCTTAGGTGTGAACCTTTCACTCAAAGTGTTTGAGTGGTCAGAAAGAAATTATTCTCCCGTCCTCCCACCACAAGGCTTGCACTTGTGTGTGTACACACCCATACACAGGTGTGTACACACACTTCCGGAAAGATTGTAGTAGATTGTGATAAGAGCACAATCTCTGTAGGCAGACCCTTTGGGCTCAGGTCCCAGGTCTACCATTTATGAACAGAATGACCTTGGACAAGTTACTTAACGTTTCTGAACTGCGATTTTCTTATATATAAGATGAGATAATAATAGTACCCACCTCACAGAGCTTGTTATGAGGATCAATTAAGATAAAATAAAGTTGGTTGGGCGCTGTGGCTCATGCCTGTTAATCCCAACACTTTGGGAGGCCAAGGTGGGTGGATCACAAGGTCAGGAGATAGATACTTTCCTGGCCAACATGGTGAAACACCATCTCTACTAAAAAATAGAAAAAAAGGCCAGGTGTGGTGGCTCACGCCTGCAATCCCAGCACTTTGGGAGGCCGAGGTGGGAGGATCACAAGGTTAAGAGATCGAGACCATCCTGGTCAACATGGTGAAACCCCGTCTCTACTAAAAATACAAAAACTAGCTGGGCATGGTGGTGTGTGCCTGTAGTCCCAGCTACTCGGGAGGCTGAGGCAGGAGAATTCCTTGAACTTGGGACGCAGAGGTTGCAGTGAGCCGAGATTGCACCACTGCACTCCAGCCTGGCGCCTGGCGACAGAGCAAGACTCTGTCTCAAAAAAAAAAAAATTAGCTGGACCTGGTGGTGTGTGCCTGTAATCCCAGCTACTCAGAAGGCTGAGGCAGAAGAATAGCTTGAGGCCGGGCGCGGTGGCTCAAGCCTGTAATCCCAGCACTTTGGGAGGCCGAGGCGGGTGGATCACGAGGTCAAGAGATCGAGACCATCCTGGTCAACATGGTGAAACCCCGTCTCTACTAATACAAAAAATTAGCTGGGCACGGTGGCGCGTGCCTGTAATCCCAGCTACTCAGGAGGCTGAGGCAGGAGAATTGCCGGAACCCAGGAGGCGGAGGTTGCGGTGAGCCGAGATCGCGCCATTGCACTCCAGCCTGGGTATCAAGAGCGAAAACTCCGTCTCAAAAAAAAAAAAAAAAAAAGAATAGCTTGAACCCGGGAGGCGGAGGTTGTGGTGAGCTGAGATTGCGACACTGCACTCCAGCCTGAGCGACAAGGTGAGGCTCGATTTCTAAAACAAAACAAAGCAAAACAAAAAAAGATAATGTAAAGTGCCATAAAAATGTAAAGGGGTACTGCAGCTGGATATTAGGTGAAAATGAATATTTTGAGTGTGTTCTGTCTGGCAGTCAGTGGAGACAGGAAAAGAACATGTGTTCATTCCCACCCTGCACAGACAGGGACTGGTCGATGATGCTGTCACTGGAAACATTTCTGTAGATTAAGTTGCTAAACTTTGAGAGAGAAACCAGTGGGAAGTCAGGGAAGACTTCCTTAAAAGATATGATTTGGAAAAATACCCGAGATGTCTGATGTCTCAGTGCTTATCTTCCCTTTTTAAAAACCCAAATGCCTCAGTTATCTCTGATGCCGTCGAAGATGCTCTGTACAGGACTCTGTAGTAAGTCATGACTTGTCTTTCTGATCTCTGTTATGTGATCTATGTATGCTCTTGGATTTCTGCCCATCCTGTCATTGTCGATGTCTGAACCCATCAGTTGTATAGCCAGTAGTTCTCTTTGTGAGGATTGCAGCCCATGCCACAAGCATTTGTAACAAATATCAAAATGCTCTGGGTCACTATGCTGCTTAGGTAGAGGGGTGGGGTCAAATGGAGCCAAAAGACATTTTCAGAAGCCCTGTTCCTTCAGCTGATTTCCCTTCTGTTCTCCGTAACTCCTTGTGTATTCCAGCCATAATTCCTGCTGAACTTGGCTTAATATTTTGATCTTAGACTCTTAGTTTTCATCCTGGTGGCCCAAACCTATGAACCATTCTGTTTTTCTTATGATATGGAGACTTAACACCTTTGTTTAACATTTTACAGTGGTCATTCTGTCTCCAGAAACAGGGAATAACAAGGGGACCAATGCTGAGTGGTGTGGCCTTTCAGAGTTGGTCCAGCTCACTCTGGGGCAGCCTTCAGAGCATGGTATATAGAAAGGGAACAAACTGACATTCTAGTCTTCTTTATGCTACCAAGTAACTGTATGACCTTGGGTGAGTTGCCTTACCACTGTAGCCCTCAATTTATTTATCTGTTAAAATTTTGGGCTGGATATACACCTTCTTGCTCTAAAGTTCTGTGATTTATATGTTTTGCAATAGCAAATGGGAAAAAAAATCCCTGACCTTTGAATTCCTCCAAGGTCCCATCCTTCCTGTAGCCTTCCCGTAGTCAGTGGCTTGTGCCACTATCAAAGAGTTAATTTCTTGCAGGTCACCAGACAGGCTTTGCTTGTGGTCATCAAGGGATGCAGGCACCTTTCCTCTCATGGCTGCACCTTCTCTAGGTTCAAAGCGGGAAAGAGATTGGGAATGAAACAGTATTGTTTCTCTGGGTCAGGTTGGGACAAAGTATACATGACTTTGCTCCCATTCCATTGGCCGTGATTTAGTCACATGATGACCTCTCATGGCAAGGGAGACTGGAGACTGGAAAATGAATTCTGATTACATCTGAAGGAAGAGGAGGAGGACATGGCCATGGCGAACACCAGCAGTGTGGGAAACCTAGGTACAGCTTGCCTTGAGGCAGAGGCTGGCATGGATTGCCTCTGGATCTCTTTCTGCCTAGACGTTCCCACATACCAGTTTAAGCCAGTGAGTCAGCTGACTGTAATGAAAAATATGTTCATTCAGCAAGTAGTTGTTAACATCACATTTCTACCAGGAACTGTGAATACACAAAAAATGAATAATTCAAAATCCGAGGCCTCAGGGAGCTCAGTCTAGCAGATGAGCTAAGACAGAAACAATTGTCATATGCAGTGGTATGTACATACTATAATGCATACATGTAACTATATAGGAGAGGAACAATGTCTCATAGGAGTCCTAGAATGGAGAATTATAGTGTGTGATGCAGGCCTTGGAAAACAGGAGGGTCCTACAGATGGATACATGATGGGGAAAGAGGTGAGCAGAGTCAGGGAGAGACGATGAATGTTGTTAACGCTGTGGCGGAAGGCCTGGAAGAGCTTAGGCTGCATTTGTTACAAAATGAGTGCCACTGACAGTCCTGAGCATTTGGGCCTGTGGGCTTTAGAGAAAAAAGGGATCTCTGGCCACATATCACTCCTCCTCCCGTGGCCCAGAGCCTTGCCCTGCAAAGGCTAACCTGGTTCCAGAAGGAACATGAGAAAATTGTGGATGACTTAGATTCCTGGAAAATCAAGCCAAACCCGGGTCCACAAAGGAGGTTGTGGTGGGGAGGGGAGGAGAGGTACCACGACTGATCTACCGGACCTCGCCTTTCCTGGAGACCCTCACTTTGAGGAGAGTAAACATCCGCTGACCTCTAGTGGTCAAAATGGCACCCAAGCGGTCCCACAAGCCCAGCTGCACAAGTCTGTCGCAAACGATAGCTGCTGGGGAAGAAATTGCTTAGATTAAATCCTCTCTTCTTTCCAGCCTCTCCTTTCTCAGCCTCCATGGGCTTTCCCCCTTCATCTAACTAAATCTCTTCACCGCTCACCGTCCTAGCAAGGGTGCCTGGCCCAAGCTGGGACGCTTCAGGACTGGAGGAGACAGATGGGGCCATGGCCTGCTGATGCTATTCTTACTTCATGAAGCTTCCTGGCTTAACCTCTTCATGCCTCAACTTCTTCATCTTTAAAATGAGAGAAAATAACAGTTTCTCTCATATTAAAAGTCAATGTCCTACTCAAGGTTAAATTTGATTAGAGGGTGAAGTGGGGTCAAGTTTTCTAGTAATAATCGCTAATGCTTAAGAAGCACTGTAAGCCAGATGCCATTCTAATCTCTTTTTTTTTTTTTTTTGAGACAGAGTTTTGCTCTTGTTACCCAGGCTGGTGTGCAATGGCGCGATCTCGGCTCACCGCAACCTCCGACTCCTGGGTTCAGGCAATTCTCCTGCCTCAGCCTCCTGAGTAGCTGGGATTACAAGCACGCGCCACCATGCCCAGCTAATTTTTTGTATTTTTAGTAGAGACGGGGTTTCACCATGTTGACCAGGATGGTCTCAATCTCTTGACCTCGTGATCCACCCGCCTTGGCCTCCCAAAGTGCTGGGATTACAGGCGTGAGTTTTTATTGATTGATTGATTGAGACAGAGTCTTACACTATTGCCCGGGCTGGAGTGCACTGGCACAATCATAGCTCACTATAGCCTCCAACTCCTGGCCTCAATCCTCCCACCTCAGCCTCCTGAGTAGCTGAGACTACAGGTGTGCACCACCATGTCTGGCTAATTTTTCAGAATTTTTGTAGAGACAGAGTTTCCTTACGTTGTTCAGACTGGTCTTGAATTCCTGGGCCCAATTGATCTTCCTGCCTTGGCCTCACAAAGAATTAGTATTATAGTCATGACCCACCATGACCAGCCCTCAGCACGTGTGTGTGTGTGTAATAAATATAACTATATGTAAATATATATATATATATATATATATATACACATGTCTTTGCTTACACCTTACAAAAACTCTTAGAAGTAGGCACTGTTGTTATCTCTCATTTTAAAGATGAAGAAGTTGAGGCATGAAGAGGTTGAAGTAACCAGCTCAAGATGACAAAACTAGTTGGTGTAATGGCAGAACCTGTGCTCTTAGCACAGGATATTGTCCCAGGACCATCTTGGACTAGCCATGCAACATTGACATTTCCAAGAACCCGAGCCTCAGATTCTTCATCTGCCATGTGAAGGCAGAGGTTTCAGACTTTTCTTAGAGGTAGATCAAACATATACAACAGGGCATTTGCTGGAGTTAAAGCCAAGACCCAATAATCCTACTCACTTTTCCTCTCCTTCCCAGTTGCTTTGGTTCTTAAACTCCTGGGAAAGATCTCAGGACTCCAAGGAACTACTGGTACTTATCAGCATTTCTTGTATTTCAGGCATTGTATTAGGTGTTTTAGAAATATCACACCCTTAATCCTCACAACCATCTCATGAGGTGGCTGTTATTATGCTCATTTTACAGATGAGTAAATCAAAGCACAGAGAGAATGGAACAGCCCAAAGTCACAGAGTTAGCTAGTGGCAAAGCTGGGATGCAAAAGCCGGACCTTTTCACAGCCCCTCTGATAGCAAGAACTGTCTGCTGGAAATCATATATTGGGGTCTGGTTCCAAGCCCATCCCTGAGTCACAGTGCCAGGGAAGGAGAAGGTGAAGATGATCTCTCTTGCTGGGAGTTGGGGAAGCTGAGTAGAAGTGAGCTTACAGCAGGTACCAGGACCCACTGGGGCATCCCTGGGCCAGCTCAGGCCACCTCAAGCACATAGCTAGCCACCAGAGCCAGAGCCATCTCTGTCCTGCAGAAGGTGTAGGTCAAAGGAAACCATGGTGATTTAAGCTTTTAGTCTCGGGTTTCTTTCTAATATCAGGCACCCACACCTAGGAGGCAACGGAAGCAGATGTGTTTGCCACCAGCCCAGACGTGAGCTGCCTCTAGGAAGAAGCAGCAAGCCCTTGCCTAGCAGGGCTGTGGGATAAGTCCACATCACTCAGCCTACTTGGTGGCTGCTTATTTCAGATTGGCAGTGAAGGAGAAATTGTTGGTTAGGGGCCCCTGGGAGGCCTTCTCTTTTGCAAGCGTATGTTGCTTCTCAAGTTTGTGGTTGTTGCTCTAAATCCAGAGTCTAGACAGAAAAATGATACCAACAGGTCCTCAATGCCCTCTCCCAATTTAAAAAAGACCTTTTGAAGCAGGGCATCTTGGTAAAAGAGGGTCAGAAGACCAGTGTTTTAGTCCTAGCTCCGCTCCTACTAGCTGTGTGACCTTGTGTTAAGCTCATTCTCTCTCTGGCCTTAGAGAGGGGAAGCAACTTACTAAGTTCACCCAGCAAGCTATGACACAGTAGCACTTACAGCTCAGCCCCTGCTCCTTCTCCAGCACCATGGGATGGATGGATTCATTAGATCACTGGATTTATTCACAAAGTCAACAGATATTTACTAAGCTCTCCCTCTGTGCCAGGGAGTGTGCTAAGAACCAGGAATCCTGTGATGAACAAACACACTCCAAACTGGAGGGGAAATCTGAAACCATCCGGTCATTTGCACTCCATTTAAAGATGAAGAGAGTAAGGCAGAAAGGGGGAAGCACAGTGACCTGCTCAAGGTCACAGAGAAGGTGATGTGGTGTAAAACGACCCTGACCGGATGCTGAGCGTGAAGACAAACTGCAGAGATTGATGTGGTATGTTTAGCTGAATTTTGTGACTGAGGGCTAGTAAAGAATGAGAAGAGAGGAGAGAAAGCCTTATTTGGAGACCTGGAAGTCACAGACTGAGACGTCAATGCCAAATCTTTTATTTCCCACTGTGGCTTTTTGCTTTCTATCTAGGAATAGCAAGAATTTTGTGCATAGCTGGGAATGAAAGTAAGGAAAATGGTACCGGGACAAAGTTTGGGAAAAGTTTCCTTGTAAATTCCATGCTCCAATACTGGCTGTGTGATAAACAGCAAAGTGTCCCCGCATGGCTTTCTGACTGTCTCAACTTAATGAATCTAAGGATATATCTAAGGATGGCGGCTCATGAGCTCCCGGGAGACCCACAGTCCAAAGGCACATTAGATCCAAGACTGCTTTGTGATCACAAGAAACACGTTGCCAACTGAGTTTTGATGACACTTATTCTTCCTCCGTCGTAACTTGAGCATTCTAGTTGAAGACTGGAAGCATGCTAATTTTGTGTGAACTGAATTATGGGTTATTTTAAAGCTCACCACTTTAAGTGAGTCTATTGTTAACCAGAATATCATTCCCTAATTTGTCTTTTCAATAAGTTTTGATTTTAAATTTTATATCTGATTTTTTTGTGTCTGACTTATTAAATATGACCATCTGTTGAACATAAACTCTAAGATAAATCCAAAGAGGCATGGAATAAAATTTGAATTCACTCTGTATGGGCTATCTATATAGATACTGTCTTCATCATTTACTTTACTCAGTCACCAGTGAAGAAACAAAATAAATAAGAAAGGGCTATTTTCTTTGAGGAATTTGCACTCTAGTGGAGGAAGTAGTTGCATGAAGAGAATATTTTAGTATAATGCGATGCACGCTCTTACAAAAATATACTGAAAGTGCAATGGTGAAGGCTATACTTTTAAGAAAAGATGAAGCACTTTCGGCCGGGCGCAGTGGCTCACGCCTGTAATCCCAGCACTTTGGGAGGCTGAGGCGGGCAGATCACGAGGTCAAGAGATCGAGACCATCCTGGCCAACATGGTGAAACCCCGTCTCTACTAAAAATACAAAAAAATTAGCTGGGCATGGTGGCGTGCGCCTGTAGTCCCAGCTACCCGGGAGGCTGAGGCAGGAGAATTGCTTGAACCTGGGAGGCAGAGGTTGCAGTGAGCTGAGATCCTGCCACTGCACTCTAGCCTGGCGCCTGGCAACAAAGCAAGATTCTGTCTCAAAAAAAAAAAAAAAGATGAAGCACTTCCACTTTCCTATACCATAAGCCCCTACAAAAAGAGAATGTATTTCATGCCAGTTCATATAATGGAAACACAAGGCACACAGCAATTGTGCTCACTAAAGCAAGAATTAGGAGATCCACCATCCTGAGCACTTTTCCATACAACCTCCAACAGCCCAGCCCGCTTCCCCTGAAGAGCCCGAGCTCAGAAAGGCCAGTGCTCCTCCAGGACTTGGGCATCCCCTGAAGGTGATGGGCCTCAGCCCAGTGAACTGCTGGGACTGGCGCCTTCTGAACTCTCCTGCCTGGGAAGGAAGGGGCAGAGGACTGAGCTGCTGCAATGTCGTTCAATGACTTTTTCTTACCAGTATTTGTCTAGGTTCCTTGTTGGAGGTCACCTGCCCTGAACACTAACTTCAGAGAGGTGAGGATGGTCTCTTGAAGGGCGAGAGTACTCAAAACACTAGCAGAGCTCGGAAGCCAGAAAATTGGGGTGCAGAAGGAAATGGAATGGAGAGGGGGAAGTCAGGCTAATGTGGGGAGTTATAGTTTCTGGATCTGGTCAGATCCCACCTGGGGGAGGTCCAGACTTCACCAGGCTTACTTCTACCATGAGGGAGGAGCACGTGTCAGTCCTAAGCATTCATGTCCGAGCCAGACCACAGCTGAGTCTCAGGCTGAATCCATCTGTGGAGATTGGCCCCAGGGTGACCTTGGCCTCTTTCAAAACCTGTTCAGTCAGGCCAAGGATGGGAGAAATGGCAGGAGGCCAGATGGCAGGGGTTGAAGCTGGGGTGGGCGCCATGGCTGATGGGTTCAGGGCCCTTGGCTGGACTTCTGTCCCCATCCTTGTCAAACATTCCTGCTTGTGGCTGGCAGGGAGAAGTGATGGCTGTGGAGAATTAGTAATGAGATATGGAGTCATTCACCTCCAGGTCACTAGATCAAAACCAGGTCACGAGGGAGTCAAAGTTCCAACCAAGGGGGACTGGTGGGGGTTTCATCGGAGTGGCTTGAAGGCAGATATTTGCCCTCCCAGAAGAGAGCTCAGGCGGGTGAGCGGGGGCCACAGGGCAAGGAGCTCTGTCCCGCTGACATGAGGTGCAGGTCTAGAGAGGCCTCCTTGGCCTTCTGGCTCCATTCTCTCCAAGACCCCCCCTTCTCTCCCCCCAGGCCAGGTCATACATCTATGTCAAAAGAACCCAGGTAGGCAGCAGTTACTCAGATAATCTGGTGATAGCCCTGTTTGCTTACAGATTTCTACTTTCTGAGGGCAGAGACAGTATCTCTGTAGCACATATTTAATTATTATTTTTGGCCCTATCATTATATAAGTTTATTTATTTATTTGTTTGTTTACTTGTCTACTGCCTGAATCCTACCACTATTATTACTTAAGCTCTTTAAAAGTGGAGACCTCATTTATGCCTGACACTGTTTGGGTGCTTAAGAATTGCTGATTAAATGAATGAGTCCATAAAGAAAGAATGAATTCCTGGTGCCTCACACAGTGTCTGGCAGAAAGGATGTGCTCAAACATATTTGCTGAATAAATAAATGAACAAATGAATGGATGGATCACAGAATGAAAGTTTTGAGAAATAGCTTCCAGCACGCCAATGATAATATCTTACAGATCGAGAATTAGGAAGTTTTCTTTTCTTTGTTTTGAGATGGAGTTTCATTCTTGTCACCCAGGCTGGAGTGCAATGGCACAATCTCTGCTCACTGCAACCTCCACTTCCCAGGTTCAAGCAATTCTCCTGCCTCAGCCTCCTGAGTAGCTGGGATTACAGGTATCTGCCACCACGCCTAATTGTTGTATTTTTAGTAGAGGCAGGGTTTCACTATGTTGGCCAGGCCAGTCTTGAACTTGGGACCTCAGGTGATCTTCCTGCCTCTGCCTCCCAAAGTGCTGGGATTACAGGAGTGAGCCACCCCACCCAGCCCGGAAGTTTTTCTTATCACCAACCTAAAGTCTCCAAACCCAAAGCAGAGTGCTTAGCTCACATTAGGTGCTTGGAAAATGTTTCTTGAGTGGATGAATGCTAAGTGGATGAGTAAATGGATGGATGGATGGATGGAGCAAACAAATAGGACTAGTATGAATGATGAAGCAAAGCCCAAAACAATTTATGAAAACTGATTTTTTCCTCTTTATGCAAAATGATAGCCTTTTGGTTTTCCTCTCTTCATAACTATAGATCTGGAATTTTCTCATGCATTCAGTTTCCACTTAGTTAAGTTTATTCAATCATTCATTCATTTGTGTAGTCAACACTCACTGATATGGTTTGGCTGTGTCCCCATCCAAATCTCAACTTGAATTGTATCTCCCAGAAGTCCCACGTGTTGTGGGAGGGCCTTGGGGAATGGAATCATGAGGGCTGATCTTTCCCTTGCTATTCTCGTTATAGTCAATAAATCTCATGAGATCTGATGGGTTTATCAGGGGTTTCTGCTTTTGCTTCTTCCTCAGTTTTCTCTTGCTGCTGCCATGTAAGAAGTGCCTTTTGCCTCCCACTATCATTCTGAGGCCTCCCCAGCCATGTGGAACTGTAAGTCCAACTAAACCTCTTTTTCTTCCCAGTCTCAGGTATGTCTTTATCAGCAGCGTGAAAACAGACTAATACACTCACTGAGTGTGTTCAGTGTGCCAGGTACAGACAAGGGTAAGACAGATTTCAACCCTGTGTGCAAAGGTGGAGTGATGTTCACACTTGTGTCCATGCCAGTCACTATACCATGGGTTACAACAATGAGTAAGGCAGCCTGGTGGTGTTTTGGTGGTGGTGTCTGCCTTAGATTACAGATACCTACTCAGTTAGATATAGTAGTGGAACTTAGTCATGAATCAGGATTAACGTGTAATCAAAATTGTAGATGGGCCGGACATGGTGGCTCATGCCTGTAATCCTAGAACTTTGGGAGATCGAAGCAGGCAGATCACTTGAAATCAGGAGTGGAGACTAGCCTAGCCAACACGTGAAACCCTGTCTGTACTAAAAATATAGAAATTAGCTGGGCTTCATGGCCTATGCCTGTAATCCCAGCTACTTGGGAGGTTGAGGCAAGAGAATCACTTGAACACAGGAGGCAGAGGTTGTAGTGAGCCGAGATCGCACCTCTGCACTCCAGGCTGGGTGGGCAACAGAGCAAGACAGTCTCCATAAATAAATAAATAAATAAATCGTAGATGGACTGTTTTGAATCTGTTTTCCATGTGTTGTGACTCATCTAGCCCCTCTGACAATTAGCGGCTATGTGGAGATTTTGAACAATAAGATTGCTTATGACACCCAAAGAGGTCATCATTTCAAACTGTACTTCTCTGGGCAAGAATCAAGTAGTCTCACAATTCAAGAAAATTACAATAGCGTTAATGAGTATCCCACTATGTGCCAGGGATTGTGCTAAGGGTTGGAAATGGCAGCTAAAACCCTTTACTGGCCCTCTAGAAGATCTGAATCTAGTCAAACATAAAAACAAAGACTGCAATGTGTTAACGATCGCAAGCAAGGAATGTTCAAATGCAGTGGGAGCATAGGAGAGGATTTGATTGTGTTTTGGGAAGTTAGAGTGGGTTTTACAGATCAGTTAATGTTTGAAATTTCCTTTGGCCAGAAAATAATAGTCTGTGAAAGGGGAAAAAAAGACCCTTGGGGAGAAGGGCATGGCATAGCCTAAGTTTGACAATTGCAGGTGTATGAAAATTTCAAGAATGATGAGTTTTCTGTGTGGCTAGAATATAGCATGTACAGAAGAGAGAGATGGAAATGGAACTGGAACACAGGTATGAACCAGACTGTCTTCTAAAGGCAAGGCTGAAGAGTTTCGTTTTCATGCCCAGGTAATAGGAGGTAATCAAATTAGGATTTTTAACCACTTATATCTGGGGATTAGGTCTTCATTTCCTACAATATGGCAGATTAGATAACCTAGAAAACTCCTACAGGCTGGGCGCGGTGGCTCACGCCTGTAATCCCAGCACGTTGGGAGGCTGAGGCGGGTGGATCACGAGGTCAAGAGGTCAAGACCATCCTGGCCAACATGGTGAAACCCCGTCTCTACTAAAAATACAAAAAATTAGCTGGGCATGGTGGCGCGTGCCTGTAATCCCAGCTACTCAGGAGGCTGAGGCAGGAGAATTGCCTGAAGGCAGGAGAATTGCCTGAATCCAGGAGGCGGAGGTTGCGGTGAGTCGAGATCGCGGTGAGCCGAGATCGCGCCATTGCACTCCAGCCTGGGTAACAAGAGCGAGACTCCGTCTCAAAAAAAAAAAAAAAAAAAAAAAGTAGTCTCATAGAATAGTCTCATAACCTGCTGTCAGCAAACATCAGCCGATAGAACAGGCAACAGGTATAGACCACTAAGCATCAGGAAATAGAGCTACTGAAGAGAGACAAAAATAGCTACAAATACATAAAGAAAAAAATGGAAAAAATAAAAACCATAAGACACTATGAATGAAACCCAGACAGATTTGAAAAACAAATAGAACTTAGAAGAAAAGTGTGGTAATTGATGTGGCTTACACATAACTGTAGTGAGAATATAAGAGCTGGAAGATTTGAGAAAACTGCCCAAAAAACAACACCAAGACATAAAGATACAGCAAATACAAAAGCAAGATTAAGAGACATGAAGGACAGAATGAGGGTAAATGTATTACTAATAGAAATTTCAGGAGAACATAAAGAGAATAAGGAGAAGAACTAGCCAAAGAGGAAATGCTAAGAATTTTCCAGAATCTATGAAAGAAATGAATCTTCAGGGCAAGAAATGAGTCCTGAGAAAAGTAAATGAATGAAATCAGTATCAGGTCACATCACAAAGAAACTCTTAAAAACACAAAATAAAGATATTTTAAAAACAACTAACTGACTTTTCAAAAGCAATGATGGAAGCCAGCAGTCCATGGAGTGATATTTTTAAACCTTGAGAGAAAATAACTGTCTGCTTTCATTTTTACCTCTTTTAACCACATTTTAAAACAAGGGGAAAAAAAGACATTTTTACACAATGACCAGGAGAATTTACCATTCAAGGACCCTTGTAGAGGCCATTCTAGACTACGGACTTCAGAAAAGAAAAAAATTGAACCCCAAGGCAGGCAAAGGCAAGAAGGAAGAGCTGATAAACAAGTAGGCAAAGCCAGAAATTCATCAGCTGCTCAAAACCATCATAAGCCTGACGCGGTAGCTCACACCTGTAATTCCAGCAGTTGGAGAAGCCAAGGCAGGTGAAGCTCTTGAGCCCAGGAATTTGAGACCAGCTTGGGCAACATAGTGAGACCTCATCTCTACTAAAAGTAAAATTAGCTGGGCATGGTGGTGCATGCCTGTAGTCCTAGCTTCTTGGGAGGCTGAGGTGGGAGGATCAGCTGAGTCCAAGAAGTCGAGGCTGCAGTGAGCCATGATCATGCCACTGCACTGCAGCCTGGGTGACAGAGCAAGACCCTGTCTCAAAAAGAGACAAAAAAAGAAATAAACACCCCAAAAACAACAATAATGATAATAATAACAAAATTGGGGTATATAAAAATAAGGTGGAACTATCTAAAATGCTGCAAGATGATAATGCATATGGTGAGTTTCAATGTCTAAATTCCGCCTGTTATTTGCGAAGAGAGTAGTAACATTAACTTTAGACTTTAGGTCAAACCTGATTAACAAAAGTTCAGGGCTCAAGAGCGTGTAATTTCTAAATTAATAGAGGGAAAAGGGGAAAATAAAGAAAACCTGATGAATCCAGAAACAGTCAGGAAAGGAGGAAGAAAAGGCATTAGAAAGAACAGTAAATAAAAAGTACATAAAGAAATGGTGGAAATAAATCCAAATATAATAGGAAACGATAAATGTAAATGAATTAGACTCGTTAGTTAAAAAAAAATTGCCAAATTCAATTTTTTTAATAAAAAGAAAACTTGCTTATGCTGTTTTAAACATACATACCTAAGACAAAGAGGACACAAAAAGACTGAAAACAAAAGGATAAAAAGAGATATACCAGGCAAATAAGAATCAAAACAAAAGTTTAGCTGTGATAACTGCAGCAGAAAACAAGTCTGTGAGGCAAAAAGGTGGTCATTATATAATGATAAAAGGATCAATTTATAAGAAAGATATAACAAATGCAAATGTATTTATCTATTATAGACTTCCAAAATGTATAAAACAAAATTTGAATGACAAGGGGGAATGGATGAATCTTTAGGAGATTTAAAAACACACCTTTCTGGTATGTTCAAGTCACATAAAAATTGGCAGGAATTTACAAGATTTGAATGACACAATGAACAAGATCGATCAATCTTGTATTCAACAATTGAAGACTGTGCATTTTTCTCAAATGCACAAGAAATATTTGCAAAAATTAAGTTACTAAACCACAAAGCAAATCTTAACAAATGCCAAAAAATAAGTACCATACAGTTCACCTTCTCTGACCAAAATCTAATTAAGATAGACGTGAACAACAACAACAAAAATGTGACTTTAAAAGAAAACAATACCAAATGTTTAGAATTTAAAACATTTCTAATTAACTTGTGGATCACAGAAAAAAGCATAATAGCGATAAATAAATATTCAGGCAGAACAAAATTTAAAATCCTACATAAAACTAGAGGGATATAAGTGAGGTACAAACAACAGTGGTTCTGAATAAGGGTGGGGTAGGGGGACTTTTGCTCCTCAGGGGACATTTGGCAGGTCTGGGGGCATTTTTGTTGTCACAACTGGGGGCAGATGTTACTAGCATTTGGTAGGCAGAGGCCAGAAATGCTGCTGTCCCTACAGTGCATAGGATAGTCCCCTACGGTAAAGAATTATCTGGTCCCAAATGGTGATAGTGCTGAGGTTAAGAAACCCTGACTTGAAGAAAAAGAAACTTAACTAAGAAAAAGTTATGATCCTAAATATTATATTAGAAAAGAAGAATGATAACTATGCTGGCAAGGTTGAGGCTAGATTAGAAAAGGGAGCCAGATGGCAGAGAAAGTTAGTAGGCTATTGTAATAATTAAGGTAGACAATCATGAGGACGTAGCCTAAGGCTTTGGCAATAGAAATGGAGAAAGAAGAGATTCAGGGTAAAATGGACAAGATTTGGAGATAAATGAGGCAGAGAAACTAGTAAAAACAAAAATGGCTCAGTAGAGACACTCCAGGCTCTTTGTAGAAACAAACCACAGAGCTTCACAGATGCATTAGTCTGCCATGGTAGACCACTGGGGCTGACCTTGAGTGGGCACCCACAAGCAGTCAGCCCCAGGGAACAGGTCATCAGTGGAGTGTGGGCTCCTGCAGATTCAAAGAGTCTGCTGGAACTGCAGCAGTGCCCCAGAGAAGAAATGAGGTCAAGGCCATGTCCAGGGAGGTAGAAATATGAGGTGACACAGGCTCTAGAGATAGGATGCAGTGAAGAGAGGGGAGGGCCTTCTTGTGAATTCTCAGGCAGGAGACCACCTGAGGTGCAGGTGTGAATGGGCTGGTCTGCAAATCCTTGCCTGGTTTACAGGGACATGATGCAAGTCACTGGGGAACAGTTTCCAGTTACACCACGGTGGAGAATAAAGAAAGAAAAAGACACAACCACACGTACCACAGCTCAGCGTTTCAAAGACCACATTAAGGTGTGATTCAAACAGCCATTATGCAGCTCAAGCACGTTCCTGACTCGTCTGTGTAAACAGAGTTATATTTACTAGCACAAGGCCTGTAATAGAAATCCCACAGCAAGCTCTTCTCTCATTAACGGTCTTTTTTTAATACCCTAGGGGATACCCATGAGCAGACTGTGTCAATTGTTAGTGCCAGAAATGGTGGTTGGTGGGGAATGCTTTCTCTTTCATGCTTTACAGGGAAATTGACACGGCACCAGATTCATAGTCTTGTGACATCCTTATTAGAAACACTTAGCTTTTCCTCTCCCTGGCTGTAGCTGGTCTCCATGAGTTGATGTTTGGAGCCTCAAACAGGTGGCTGAGGGAACTTGTAGGCTCATTTAAAATCATGCTTAAGATACTCACAAAACAACTTCTCTGGGCCCCTTTTAAGGTCCTGAGACATTTCTGATCTAAAGAGGTGTTTTGTGTGTTTTTTTTTCCTATCTAGATAAAAGATAATCTGTTAGTCAATGTAGTTGGCACTTTTTATGGATTTGTTTCTCATCAAACTCTGTCTTTCTGAAATAGACACAGATCTTTATTTGGTGTGTCAGTGTGTGGGAGAGAGGCATGCAGACACAGGATAACAGGCACAGAGACAGCGCTGGTCTATGTTCACGTGCTCTCCTCTGTTCAATTATCTCTCCTGTTGAACTGTCTCTGTGAACTAAGAATAAACACAACATCCTCCAAGTAAATGGTGGTGGTGCTGAGAAGAGACAGCAGAGAGAAAGTCTAAGAGATGCAGAGCAAGAGGGAGAGAGAAGGAGAATGACAGAAGTAGAGGAATGAGCGGGGCCATTTTTCACTGCTCTTAGCCAGCAGTTTCTGGACTTTCAGTCTGTGTGTGAACAAGATGTGTCCGTGTCACTGAGAATGGACCTACCTGGTTTCCTGGGGCTGTTCCTATCTGGGGCCGCAGGGTTATGAGGGAGGAATGGAAGGAAAAGGCGATGGCCGCTTTAGTCTCAATGGGAGCAGAGCTGGGGTGATGGAGGGAAGCCAGGACATCTTGTCTAATATCACTGCCCTCTTGGCACTGGGTGCTTTTCTTACTTTACCAAAGGTCAGGAAGGGAAATTGGTGGGACTTGTACAGACTGGCTGAAATGTTTGTGGGCTGAAGTGATTGTTAGATTTCAACTTCAAGATGTTAGCTTATTTGAAAGTTTCTTTGCCTACAAAGATGAATTTACTTAGCACTCTTCCAGAAAAAACAAAGCTGTTACAATAAAAAATTTCTCTTTTATCCTGTTAAAGAATTCTTATATGAATACCTCCCTGTATATCATAGTACCTTATGTTTATTTAAGTTATTTTCACAGCTGCAATGTCATCTGGTTCTGTAAGGAAGAAAGAGATATACTTCTATATGTATTTCTAGCCCTAGGACATAGGTATGCTTCCTTCTTTCTGATGGTAAAAATTATGTAATTGGTCATTTCTTAATACTTTGGTTACCAGGAAGCTCAGAACCAAATTTGTAGCACAAACATCACTTATTCTATTTGTTCATTATTTTTATTTTTGCTACATTCCCATTTTCCCTGGGTTTGTTTTTCATTTTTTCAAAGTATGCATTGCCATTCTATTCTGAGTTTAGTTAGAAATTAATTGCATTCGTTTAACAAATATTTGTTACTGAAACACCAGGGGTTTTGTCTAGGTCCTGCTGCTCACCGCACAGAAAGCCAATTACTGAGACAACAATTATTGCCAAGGAAGAAAGCTTTGATTGGGAGCTGCAGCCAGGAAATGGGAGCTCAGTCTCAAATCCACCTCTCTGACCAACTAAAATTAGGGGTTTATATATCAAGGAGCAAATATAACAATGTGTCAGAAAACAAGAACTAGGAAGGGATAAGGAAACAAAATGGGATACCTGGTGTCTCATTGTCAGGATGCAGTGATTTGGCGAGTTTCAGTTCTTTGATACTTTTTGAGAGACCTGGGGGTTCTTTCCTGAGGAACTCAGATAAAACAAATGTAAGTTTCAAGCTTTAAGACCAGAAGGGTCAGTTTCTATGTTTATCTGTGGGGCTCTTGGGTTGGTTTCATATTGATCCCCTCACTCTCTATTCTTCTCTGTTTTATTTGTCTCCATAACCCTCAATACCATCTAACACACATTTATATTACTTACTTATTATTTATTGTATACCCTTTCACTTCCTAACACTGTCAATAGAAATTAAGCTCGATGAAAGTAAGGACTTTTTCTCTTTTGTTCCATATTGTATTTCCAGAGTTTAGGGCAGAGCCTGGCATACTACATGCAAAGTACCTGTTGAGTGAAAGAATTACCTATTGCATATCAAGTTCTGTGCTAAAAGATGGAAATCAGAGCCAGCTTCGTGGATGCAACCTGTGCAGTCTCACAGGGCCCCAGACTTAGTCCCCTCACTTACCTTCATGCTCTGCTGTCACTACCTTGAAATTCTTCATATGTTTTAAACAAGGAGCCTCACATTTCCATTTTGCATTGGGCTCAACAAATTCTGTGGCTAGCCCTAATGGAAATAGGGTCATTACTTTCAAGGAGGTTTTGAACTACTTGGAAAGGAGTTATTTAAAAGGATATATACCTGGTGACTCATCCCTGTAATCCCAGCACTTTGGGAGGCCAAGGCAGGCAGATCGCTTGAGGTCAGGTGTTTGAGATTAGCCTGGCCAACATGATGAAAATTTGTCTTTACTAATAATTCAACAATTAGCCAGGTGTGGTGGCAGGCTCCTGTAGTCTCAGCTACTCAGGAGGCTGAGGCATGAGAATCACTTGAACCCGGGAGGTGGAAGTTGCAGTGAGCTGAGATTGCACTACCGCACTCCAGCCTGGATGACAGAGTGAAACTGTGTCTCAAAAAGAAAAAAAGAAGATATTTACCATAAATATTTATTTTAACACAAGCTATATAAATGTATGTATGTAAGTATGTGTACATATCCACATGAATCTTTTGATGCAGAACCAATGCCTTTTTCTTTGTCATCTTTCTTGTTTAAACCACACCCTTAATGCATCATCTATGATTTCCTGTTTTCATTTCTTTAAAGTGAAGAGAGAAGTTGAAGACACACTTGAAAAGAAATCTTACTGCGGAATTCTTTAGCTTTATAATCCACTCCTCAGTCTTTTGCAATTGTCTTATCCACTCCTAAATAAGCAGCAAGTTTTGGTGCCTCACTTTTATCAAGTCTTTCCATATTATTCAATTTAGTTCTTATACAAATGAATACCTTTTGCATTCACATTTCATTGACTTACATAATATTTAATTCTATTATGTAAATTACAATGATGTCTAAAACTAGCATGAATCCATTTGGAAACAAATACAAATGACTCTTGATAAACCAAAACCAAACAAGAAAGAAGCAAAAATATTCAGGCACATCAAAGAGTGACCTCCCAGCCACCAGCAATCAAGATACTGTGGACATCAATCAGTATGCCTCACAGAGAGGTGGAAAATGCTGCGGAATCTGGTAAGTTGCTTAAGTATAGATTGGTTAAGACATGTTTTATGATAATTAATGCTACGAGAGCAGATAACAGGGAGATTGAGCTAGGTCAAGGGAATCACAGAAGGCTTTCCTGAAGAAGCAATGACTGAGATAAACTGAAAAAAATAAAAGGTAGAAGTTTCCTGAGTGAGGGAAGAGGAGTATTCTAGCCTCAGGAATAGAAGGCCTGTGGAAGGGTGGACACATGGCACATTCAGAGACCTGAAAGAAGGTGAGAACAACTGGAACTTTAGAATGAGAAGAATCACAGGGCATCATGAGCCAGGGGGGTCAGGAGGAAACACCTGACAGGTCTTGTGGGCCTGTTAAAGATTTTGAGTTTGATGATGGGAGGAAGGAAAGCTACCGTCTTAGTTCATTTTATGTTGCTGTAACAGAATACCCGAGACTGGGTAATTTATAAAGAAATGAGGTTTATTTGGCTCATGGTTCCGCAGGATGGGAAGTTCAAGATTAGGCATCTGGTGAGGGCCTCACCAGAACTGTCTGAGCGCATTCGAAGAAGGAATGTTGTTTCAGTCCATGGTGGACAGCGGAAGGGGAGGCAGCAAAGAAATCACATGGTGAGAGAGGAAGCGAGAGAGTGAAACCTAGGAAAACAGATTTAACAACCTGCTGTCCTGGAAACTAACTGGTCTTGCCAGAGTGAGAATTTACTCTCTACCATGAGCATGGCAACAAACCATTTATGAAAGATCCACCTCTATAGCCCGAACACCTCCCAGTAGGCCCCACCTCTCAACACTATTACCTGGGGCCTCAAATTTCAACATGATAGCTGTTGGGGACAAACTCAAACTCAAACGTGTTGTGTGACATTATCAGATTTGTGATTCCTAAAGATCACTGCTGCAATGTGGAGAGCAGATTACAAGGGAACAGGGGTGAATCTGGAAGAGCAGCCATGGTCCAGGTAAGAGATGCTGTTAGCTGGGCAAGGGTTTTAAGGACAGCAATGAAGAGGCTACTTAGAACCTGGTGATAGATTCGCTATTGTGAGAAAGAGATGGTTAATCAAGAATGACATCTAGATTTCTGGCTTGTAAATCTGGGTGGATGATGTCACTGTTTATTGAAATAGGAAACACTAGAAAATAGCTATGTTTTAGGAGGAAGAATCCTGGGGTGTTGGAAATTTCAAGTTCTAGGTGCTCTTGAGCATGTAAGGGGAAGAATCAAGTTGGATTTAATTATATAGATATGGATAAAGGAGAAAAGGTATTGACAAAAGATAAAAATTTACAAACCATCTTTATATGATAAAAACAGAAGTTAGGATTAGATTACCTACAATGAGAATCCAGAATGAGAAGATAATTTCTTAACAAAGTCTGATATTTAATTGTTGGATAGAGGGAAAAGAGGCTCTAAATGGGAGAGGGAAGTAGCAGGCAAGAGGTTGGAAGAGAATTAGGAGGCACTGGGTAGTGAGAGTCATGGAAAGACAGCATTCTAAGAAGGAGAGGCTCCCAAGAGGTTAGGTAAAACAAGGGCCGTAAATATCCTTTGGAATTAGCAACATGGAAGTTACTCATAACTTCAGTGAATGCTGTTTCCTGGAGTGATGCAATGGAAGCCAAATTGGAGTGAGTTGATTAGGGAGTGGGGAAAAAAGGAGATGGAGCGCTGCAGATCCTTTCCCAGAGGAAAAAGGAAATAGATCTATTCTCTCTCTCTCTAGTATATATACACTTCCTTATCTCTTCAGAAAAGACTTTCTTTATGACTTTCAGCAAGCCAAGTAATTTCTCTGAACCTCTTTTCTTAACAATAAAATAGGGAATTTTGTGTGCATGAGTATACAGACATAAATATGGAGATTCATGTCTCCATATGTGAACATTGTATATATCTCTATCTACCTATTATCTATCTGCATGTATACGTATGTACATGTGTATATACACACACACACAAATCCCTATCTTATTGCTGAGAAAACAAGTTCAGAGATATTATATAATTTGCTGAAAATCATTTTTAAAACCTATAGCCAAGCGATGACCAGTCTCTCTGACTCATCACAGGCAGCTCAGTATGGGGAAAAAGGGGTTGGATTAAAGACCTCTGGAAAATCACCCATCTCCTCTGAGCCTCAGTTTCTTTAGCTTTGCCTCACTTGTTGTGACAATTACATGAGATAACCATGTAAAGAACCTGACATTAGTAGCATTCAGTGAATGTTAGTTGCCATGTCCTCCTTCCCTCCATGTCCTCCTTCCCTTCTAACTTCCTTCTCTCTTTTCCCCTTAATCTGAGAAGAGAGGAATAAAATGAAAGGCTAGAGAGAAGATATAGACATTGATTTTGAGAAAGGCTATGAGGGGGAAATCAGGTTAAAATTAGTTGGAAAGATGTAGGTTAGATGAAACAAACAGCATATTAGCTATCAGAGAACTGAGTGAACAGAATGGTGCATTGAGGAGAACTAGAAACTGTCTTTCCCTGGAAGTCTTTCAGCTAAGGCAATCATTCCTTCTGAGGTACTTCAAGCCATTTGTTCAGTGCTATTGTCTCTGGCTTTCAGAGGGGGTGATACATTAACAAGTCTGAGAACTTTTAAGCAATTCTGAAATAAACTCTTCATTAGCATTTCAGAGGAGCATCTAAATGCCACCACTAAAGTGCAGGCTTCCATGGACTCCTCAAAGCACATTGGGCAGATTCTTGTAATGCCAGGTCATTAAGCTGAGTTTCCAAGGGTGACTGAGTGGGAATGAGGCCGCTCCCTCCCATGTGTCCCACCTCTTCATTCTGTCCGGAGAGTGCCGAAAATGCAGGTTATCCCAGGCACCAATGCCCAGTTAGCCTCTGCCTCAACTCAAAGATATTAAACCAATTTAGATGGCTAGATTTGGCAAAGGCATTAACTTTTTCCAAGCTATTTTTCAGGCAACTTGTTATTTATCTAAGAAAGCCCAGTTAAAGAAGAGGACAGTTTCTTATCAGCCCGAACCAGCATATGTGTAGATTTATCTAAAGGTTGGGACTGGGATGAGGGTGGAGAGTGAACGACTCTCAGATTCTGCTTAACACCAGGGACATACAATTTGCAATTCTGTAGATGACATGTGGATTCTTCTATCCAGTGACGTTTTGTGGGCTTTTTGTTTGTTTGTTTTTTGTTTTTTCACATGAACGAACTCCAGGAGTTCCAAGTGCCATTCTACATGCTTGAAGAAACTATTTCCAAATAATTCATTCAGCATCATAGTGCTGGCTAGTAGCTCTATGTCTTGCTATTTTAGTTAGGAGAGGTTGTGTGTGTATGTGTGTTGCAGGGTACAAACCTGGAAGAAAACTAAAGCCAACTGGATACAGTCAAAATAAATTTGAGAGTGGAAGAGTTGCATGGCTGATCACACTCAGCTTGTGGAAAAGGTTAAATGAAGAACCTTGAGCTAAGATCTGAATAAAACAGAGGAAACTCAAACCTCCCATCATTTCAGGGGGGTTTCTTTTTTCTTTCTTTCTTTTTTTTTTTTTTTGAGATGGAGTCTCGCTCTTGTTACCCAGGCTGGAGTGCAATGGCGCAATCTCAGCTCATCGCAACCTCCGCCTCCTGGGTTCAGGCAATTCTCCTGCCTCAGCCTCCTGAGTAGCTGGGATTACAGGCATGTGTTACCATGCCCAGCTAATTTTTTGTATTTTTAGTAGAGACGGGGTTTCACCATGTTGACCAGGATGGTCTCGATCTCTTGACCTCGTGATCCACCCACCTCGGCCTCCCAAAGTGCTGGAATTACAGGCGTGAGCCACGCGCCCGGCCCATTAATTTATTTTTTAAGATCCAGTTTCACCATGTTGGCCAGGCTGGTCTCGAACTCCTGACCTCAGGTGATCCACCCGCCTCAGCATCCCAAAGTGCTGGGATTACAGGCGTGAGCCACCGCACCCGGTGCTCAGGGGAGTTTCTACAGTTCATGGACTCAGCTGTCTTCAAGGGTCCCCATCTTCAAGTAGCTGTTTTCTGTCTACGCTACCCTACACACTTAAGTTAAAAGAATGTAATTTTATTTCCCCGAAGATTGAATACCCAACCACAGCATCTCTTTCCTTGGTGAGTTTTAGGCATCATCAGGTTTTCTTGGTGATGTTTTAGGTTGAACATTTGGTTTTTAATGTAAATGTCACCATTAAAAGATAATCTAATGTGTTTACAAGCAGCACCATTTAGTGTTGTATTGTCACTACTATGAATGTGGTGCTGTGTCGATGATGATTATCTATGTGTACACATGTTCTGCCCAGAGTTATACAAGAATTATTTTGCATAACCCATCGCAAGTCAGCTGATGGATGTGGGAGAGAGGAGCAAGACTTGTATTATTCAGAGATGGAAAAGTCAACCAGTGCTTTGAAGTCAAAGAAAATGCAGCTGCTCTTTGCCTTACAATGGCGTTACATCCTAACAAGCCCATCAAAAGTTGAACAAGTGTATGATACACCTGAATTACCGAACAGCATAGCCTAGCCCACCTTAAATGTGCTCAGAACACTTACATTAGCCTACAGTTGGGCACAATCATCTAAAGCAAAGCTTGTTTTATAATAAAGTGTTGAATATCTCATATAATTTATTGAATACTGTACTGTAAGTAGAACACAGACTGGCTGTGTGGGTACTGAAAGCACAGTTTCTACTTAATGCCAATGGCTTTCATACCATGTTAAAGTCGAAAAATCATTACTTGAACCCTTACAATTGGGACCATCTGGAGATTCACAGGGTGGGTAATCTGCCTACTTTGAGGGTTTCAATAGGCTACCGATAGAGGAGACTCTCAGGCAATGTGGTGAACAAATTGGAGTGCTTATTATAAGGTGATGTAGGGATTGCAACTATATTCAAGGATGACAGCTTACAGGAGATTCAGAAAAGAGCTTCAGAAATGATCAAATGAATAGAACGTGGAATTTTAGCAGCAAGATACCAAAATTACTTAGTTCAGAGTAGAGAAGATTGAAAAGTCTTTAAGGATGTGAATGAACCTATTAACCACCAAAGCACTGCTGTTCTGGAATCTAGTATTGTTTTGAGATTGCCTCAATAGACATGTAAGCAAGACATTTCTGACCAGAATTGGTGGACAGATCCTGGCCGAGGCTGACAAAGCAGCTAACAGCAAGATGATGGTCTGAATGATTAGTTGTGTATTTGCCTAGCAGTAGGGATACAGAGAAACCACTTTTATAATGGTGGTTCTCAATTTTCCTGAAACAGGAGTTCCTGCGAAATGGACTATTCCCACTCACTGGCTGGAAGAGTACAAAAGGTCTTCCAGCCAGCAAATAGCTGCCCATAGTCCTGTCTGTCTGCCTGATACTCCTTTCCCTTTAAACTTTCCTCTGGAGGGAGCTTCAGAAGGCTCTGAGGAGATGGGATACATGACAAATAAATTTTAATGGGTAAAGAACAGAGAAGATTCTGAATCAGGACAATATTGAGAATGGTGGGCAGGGGAAATGTGGGCATTGGGTGTCCAGGATAATAATAAGGCTAAGAGCCGTGCCACAAGGAAAGCCTGCAGAGCCAAGGAACCACAGATGTGATGGCTTGTCTGTGAATCCTCAGAGCCCGTGGGGCAGAATCCTTGCTGAACTGTCACTGAGTCATAATTCCATGGCTAAAATATCCCGTTTCAGTTGAAGCCATCAAAGCCAGTTTCTTTGTCATTCTTAAGCATTTCTTGCCCTCTTGTGGGCATTTCTTTACAACAGACTCTAACATAAATCCTTTTCCAGTTTGCAAATGGACCATTTTGCTTTCTACCCTTTTATTGCTGCATTTCTATACAAGAAACATTTCTTGTATGACTGCTAGATGTCAGAACCCATGGTTATGAAGCTGAGTAGTTCACTGCTAAGCTGGAGGGACTCCCAGTACTGTGAGGCCAGGCCATAATGGAGGGATGCACTGGGTACTATGGAAGCACAAAAGATGAAAAATTAACTCTGGCCTTGAAAACTAGGAGAGCATCACAAAGGAGACATTTGAGATGGGTTTTGAGGGATGAGTAAGAGTTTGTCAGGCAGTGAAGGAAAGAGTAGGGGCAGGAAGTTTTAGGTAGAGTAAATCACATATACAAAATACAGATGCTCTAAACATTATTTGTTCAAAGACTGTTGTCTCAAAGTACCATATCAAAGGCTAATGTAAAAACATTAAGAGAAAATAATATTTATTGAGCACTTGCTAAGTACCAGGCACAAATTTATGTGCTTTAAGTATGTTAGCTCAACTGATTATCACAATGGTCATGTGAGTTTTATTATCACCATTTTATAAAGGTGGAAACTGAGGTACAGGGATGTTCACGTATGTGAAGGATTGGTCTAAGGACGGGAAGATGTAGCACAGAGGGAGGCTGGAGATTTTAGTACCAGATTGTGAAGGGCATTTTGTGACATGCCAAGGAGTTTGTATGTTTGTATCATGTCCCCTTGGGCCAATGTTTCTCCAGCTCTGTTCCGTGGGAGCCCAGGGGTCTTTTGGGAATGTCTCAGGGGCACCTGCTTGCATCAAGTAGTTGGTGGATCAGGCTGTTAGCGATTATTATTTTATTTAATGATTGCTGTTTTATTTAATGGGATGTTCATTTGGGAACATCGTGCTCCTTTCAAAGGAATGCCAAAGAAGCACTCCTTGTGGCCATGGAGAACGATTATACCATTTAGACAGGAGAATGAAATGATTTTACTTTTTTTATGTAGTTCATCGTGAAACACAGATTAGATGGGGAGGGGGACGCTGAGGACAGTGAATTTGCTTCCTGTTCAGGAAAGAAAATGCCATGGTGTTTAGAAGGTAAGAAGCTCTCCTTAGATGTTTGTCAATGATTCTTTATTTTTTTTGAGACGGAGTTTCGCTCTTGTTACCCAGGCTGGAGTGCAATGGCGCGATCTCGGCTCACCGCAACCTCCGCCTCCTGGGTTCAGGCAATTCTCCTGCCTCAGCCTCCTGAGTAGCTGTGATTACAGGCATGCGCCACCATATCCAGCTAATTTTTTGTATTTTTAGTAGAGATGGGGTTTCACCATGTTGACCAGGATGGTCTCGATCTCTTGACCTCATGATCCACCTGCCTCGGCCTCCCAAAGTGCTGGGATTACAGGCTTGAGCCACCGCGCCAGGCCTGTCAATGATTCTTATTACTTCAAACTTCCGGGTCACCTTCTTGGACTTTGCAATCTAGGCTTCATAACTTTGATAGATTTAAAAAATACATATTTAAGAGGGTAGACATTCATCTCTGTGTCTCTTGGAACTGGGATAATTTGTGTATGTAAGTTATCTGTGAAAACAAGGATTTGCACTTCTTTAAATAGAGTGACATTTCTCTTATTCAAAATTACTTATTCTACAACTTCAATAGCCTAGGGCCAGGAAGGCTTCAGAGCAGTCAAAATAAACATCATACTACTCATGCACTAAAACACCTGAAGCTTACTCAGAGCCCATTTGTTCTTTTTATTCTTCAGATTTAGCTCCTTTTTGGCTTTTATTATTATTTTTAATTAACGTATAATAATTGTACATATTTATGAAGTACAGAGTGATATTTTGATACATGTATACAAATACGTAATGTTCAAATCAGGGTAATTAGCATATTTATCACGTCAAACGTTTATCATTTCTTTGTGTTGTATCAAGCTGATTTTTATAAATGTTTACTTTTTCCTGAGTTGAAGGATTTACGCCTCCACAGAACTGTTTCCTTGACCAGGAGTCAAATCCAGGCTTCAGCAGTACCGATTTATGAGTCCTAGCATGCAATTCTTACAAGCGATAATGCTTTATAAGCTGCTTTTCCATAGATTGTCTAACTTTAATTTTCACTCACTTTAATTTTTGAGTACTTCCTTACTTTCTGGCAATACAAGATGTTCCAGACTCATTTTGTATATTTTCTGACCTAGTCCTAGAATCAGCTATTTCTTCAGGAGCCTGGGTGTGTGTGTGTTTGTTTTTTAATTGGAGAATGGTGTTAGAAATCAAGATCCGGGTGCTAGGTGTGCTCATTGCTATTGGACACCCATTGGTTCTAGGCCCTTTCGGCTGGCATATCAAGGAGATATATGTGTGTATACTAACCTGTGGGTGTACACATCTACACGTATTTCTTTTTTCTTTTTTTGGGGGGGTGGTCAGAGTGGTTTTATTGGGCAGTAGGCTGCGGGCAGAGGGCGGGGCATCACCAGTTCGGGTAGTCAGCCTGGATGTTGGTGGCGATCTCTGCCTCCCACTTGTCCCCGTTGTTGAGCAGCTTCTCCTTGTTGTACAGCAGCTCCTTGTGCGTCTCCATGGAGAACTCAAAGTTGGGGCCCTTGACTATGGCGTCTACGGGGCAGGCCTCCTGGCAGAAGCCGCAGTAGATGCACTTGGTCATGTCGATGTCATAGCGAGTGGTCCGGTGGCTGCCATCAGCTCTCGGCTCAGCCTCAATGGTGATGGGCGGGGCATATGGCCTTGCAGAGCTTGCAGGCAATGCAGCGCTCCTCCCCAGATGGGTACCGGCACAGGGCATGCTCCCCACGGAAGCGAGGGCTCAGTGGGCCCTTCTCGAACGGATAGTTGATGGTAGCCGGCTCCCGGAACAGGTAGCTCAGGGTCATGGCCAGGCCTCAGAGGAGCTCGGTCCACAGCAGGGTCTGGGCTGCCCAGTCAGTCACTGACCTCATGTCCATCTTGGGCTCCTGCATGTTCACAGGCTTGCAGGTGGCTACCACTGCACTGCTGTGGAGGCTCCGGCTACTGGGAGGTCCTGCACGGGCAGCCTGGGCCAGGGCCCGCAGCAGCATGGGCGTGGTCAAGCAGCACTTCTTGAAGCGCCGCTGCTACTTCATCTACATGTATTTCTATGTGTAACCATCTATGAACATAAATTCATACTAATGTCTTCAATTCGAATCCATTACCACATGGTAAATTTTAGCCTCCTCCCCAGCAAACCTGTAATTCCCCACTCCAGTAGTGAAAATCTGGCTCCTACCACCTATCATCCATTCACTTAATTGCTCCTTTCCAGTATACATGTATGGTAGTGTCAGGCTGTGTACTCATATCCCCATAGGAAACAACTTACCACCGAGAGTACAATGTTTCTGTACCACTTCTTTTGAATTAGTCTTACAGATTCTATTCATTTCCAGTTATTCAGCTCTTTTCTCAACTCCCATAGTGAGGTTGTTTTGTATATTTATAATAGAGTTAGATTGTTTCATCACACTTATCATTCCATTCTGATGTTTTTCAGCCTCTGAAGTGATTTTTTAAAACTTTGTATGCATTAAGATTCATTCTTTGTGCTGTAAAGTTCAATGAATTTTGACAAACAGTGTATCCAACATTACAATATCATGCAGAATAGTTTCACTAAAAGATTCCTTGTACTTCGCCTGTTCAACCCTTCCTCCTGTCCTGTGAACCCTTGTCAGCCCCTGAGTGTTTAAACCATTGCTATAATTTTGCCTTTTAAGACAGGATTCTTTCATTTATCAATATGCATTTAAAGTTCATCCATGCGTTTTTGCCACATTTTGTTCCATTTTTTAAATCACTGGTTAGTATTTCACTGCTTGGATGTACCTAGTTTGTTTAATCCATTCACTTATTAAAGGACATCTTGGTACTTTCAGGTTTTGGTGATTATAAATCAAACTGTTGTAAATATTTGTGTGCAACTTTGTGTGGACATAAATTTCAAATCAGTTGGGTAAAAACCTAGCAGCAAAAATGGTACAGGCACTTTTGAAGACAGTTTGGCAGTTCCTTGTGAGAAACTGCCAAACTGTCTTCAATGGCACTTGTACCATTTTGCATTTCCACCACCAATGAATGAAACTTCCTGTTGCTCCACATCTTCACCACCAGTTTATGTTCTCAGATTTGTGGATGTTGGAGATTAAAGCAGGTGTGTGGTGATATCTCATTAGTGCTTTTATTTGTAAATTTTCTTTTTTTTTTTTTTTCGAGACAGGGTTTCTCCATGTTGGTCAGGCTGGTCTGGAACTCCTGACCTCAGTTGATCCGCCCACCTCGGCCTCCCAAAGTGCTGGGATTACAGGCATGAGCCACCGTGTGACAAATGATGTTGAGCAGTTTTTCATAAGCTTATTTGCCAGCTGTATGTTTTCCTTTATGAGGTATCTGTTCATATCTTCTATTTATTTTTAATTATTATTTTTTTTTACTGTTGAGTTTCAAGAGTTTTTTGTAAATTTTGAATACAAGTCATTTATCAGTTATGTGTTTTGAAGATATATTCTCCCATTCTGTGATTTGTCTTGATTCTCTCGTGTCTTTTGTAGAGCAGAAGCTTTTTAATCTTAGTAAAGTGCAACTTACCCATTTTTTACATAGAAGATGCTTTTGATGTTGCAATGTTTTGAATGTTTTAAAGGGTTCCCTGCATAAACAAACATGTCTTCTGCAAATAGAAACAATTTTATTTCTTGGGGACCAAAGCTTATTCCTTTCTTTCTTGCTTTGTTGCACTGGTTAGAACTTCTGGCACAATGTTGAATACACATGATGAGAGCTGTTACTCTCATCCAGTGAATTTTTAGTTTCATATATATTTATTAATATAACTTAATTTGTTTTTATATGGTTTCCATTTCTCTGCTGAAATTTCCTACTTATTCATACATTATGAGCATATTTTCCTTCATACATAGCATAGTTATAATGGCTGCTTTTTTTCCTCTCTCTTTTCTGTAAACACTTATTTAAAAACATGCTTCTCAATAACCCATGGGTCACAAAGGAAGTCAAAAGGAAATTTTATAAATACACAGAACTGGAAAAAATGAAAATACAGCTGTCAAAATGTGTGCAATGCATGAGTTTAGTGTTGAGAGGGAAATTTATAGAACTAGGTAGTTTTTTTTTCTTTTTTTTATTACATTTTAGGTTTTGGGGTACATGTGAAGAACATGCAAGATTGTTGCATAGGTACACACATGGAAGCATAATTTGCTACCTTCCTCCCCATCACCTATATCTGTCATTTCTCTGCATGCTATCTCTCCCCAACTCCCCACCTCTCGCTGTCCCTCCCCTATTTCCCCCCGACAGACTCCAGTGTGTGGTGCTCCCTTCCGTGTGTCCGTGTGTTCTCATTGCTCAACACCTGCCTATGAGTGAGAACATGTGGTGTTTGATTTTCTGTTCTTGGGTCAGTTTGCTGAGAATGATGGTTTCCAGGTTCATCCATGTCCCTACAAAGGACACGAACTCATTGTTTTTGATGGCTGCATAATATTCCATGGTGTATATGTGCTACATTTTCCCTGTCCAGTCTATCATTGATGGGCATTTGGGTTGGTTCCAGGTCTTTGCTATTGTAAACAGTGCTGCAATGAACATTCGTGTGCATGTGTTCTTATAGCAGAACGATTTATAATCTTTTGGATATATACCCAGTAATGGGATTGCTGGGTCAAATGGAATTTCTATTTCTAGGTCCTTGAAGAATCGTCACACTGTCTTCCACAATGGTTGGACTAATTTACACTCCCACCAACAGTGTAAAAGTGTTCCTATTTCTCCACATCCTCTCTAGCATCTGTTGTCTCCAGATTTTTTAATGATCGCTGTTCTAACTGGCGTGAGATGGTATCTTAATGTAGTTTTGATTTGCATTTCTCTAATGACTAGTGATGTAGAGCATTTTTTCATATGTTTGTTGGCCTCATGTATGTCTTCTTCTGTAAAGTGTCTGTTCATATCCTTCGCCCACTTTTTAATGGGCTTGTTTGTTTTTTTTCTTGTAGATCTGTTTTAGTTCTTTGTAGATTCTGGATATCAGCCCTTTGTCAGATGGGTAGATTACAAAAAATTTTTCTCATTCTGTTGGTTGCCAATTCACTCTAACAACTGTTTCTTTTGCTGTGCAGAAGCTGTGGAGTTTAATTAGGTCCCATTTGTCTATTTTGGCTTTTGTTGCCAATGCTTTTGGTGTTTTGGTCATGAAGTCCTTGCCTACGCCTATGTCCTGACTGGTTTTGCCTAGATTTTCTTCTAGGGTTTTTATGGTGTTAGGTCTTATGTTTAAGTTTTTAATTCACCTGGAGTTAATTTTAGTGTAAGGTGTCAGGAAGGTTTCCAGTTTCTGCTTTTTGCACATGGCTAGCCAGTTTTCCCAACACCATTTATTAAACAGGGAATCCTTTCCCCATTGCTTGTTTTTGTCAGGTTTGTCAAAAATCAGATGGTTGTAGATGTGTGGTGTTGCCTCCGAGGCCTCTGTTCTGTTCCATTGGTCTATATCTCTGTTTTGGTACCCGTACCATGCTGTTTTGATTACTGTAGCCTTGTAGTATAGTTTGAAGTCCAGTAGTGTGATGCCTCTCGCTTTGTTCTTTTTGCTTAGAATTGACTTGGCTATGCAGGCTCTATTTTGGTTCCATATGAAATTTAAGGTGGTTTTTTCCAGTTCTGTGAAGAAGGTCATTGGTAGCTTGATGGGGATAGCATTGAATCTGTAAATTACTTTGGGCAGTATGGCCATTTTCATGATATTGATTCTTCCTAACCACGAACATGTAATGTTTCTCCATCTGTTTGTGTCCTCTCTTATTTCATTGAGCAGTGGTTTGCAGTTCTCCTTGAAGAGGTCCTTTACATCCTTTGTAAGTTGTATTCCTAGGTATTTTATTCTCTTTGTAGCAATTGTGAATGGCAGTTTGTTCTTGATTTGGCTCTCTTTAAGTCTGTTATTGGTGTATAGGAATGCTTGTGACTTTTGCACATTGATTTTGTATCCTGAGACTTTGCTGAAGTTGCTTATCAGTTTCAGGAGATTTTGGGCTGAGATGATGGGGTCTTCTAGATATACAATCATATCGTCTGCAAATAGAGCCAATTTGACTTCCTCCTTTCCTATTTGAATACCCTTTATTTCTTTTTCTTGCCTGATTGCTCTGGCTAGAACTTCCAATACTATATTGAATAGGAGTGGTGAGAGAGGGCATCCTTGTCTAGTGCCAGATTTCAAAGGGAGTGCTTCCAGTTTTTGCCCATTCAGTACGATACTGGCTGTCGGTTTGTCATAAATAGCTTTTATTATTTTGAGATATGTTCTGTCAATACCTAGTTTATTGAGGGTTTTTAGCATAAAGGGCTGCTGAATTTTGTCAAAGGCCTTCTCTGCATCAATTGAGATAATCATGTGGTTTTTGTCTTTGGTTCTGTTTATGTGATGAATTACGTTTATAGACTTATGTAGGTTGAATCAGCCTTGCATCCCCGGAATGAAGCCTACTTGATCGTGGTGGATGAGCTTTTTGACGTGCTGTTGCAATCAGTTTGCCACTATTTTATTGAAGATTTTTGCATCTATATTCATCATGGATATTGGCCTGTAGTTTTCTTTTCTTGCTGAGTCTCTGTGAGGTTTTGGTATCAGGATGATGTTGGTCTCATAAAATGATTTGGGAAGGATTCCCTCTTTTTGGATTATTTGGAATAGTTTCAGAAGGAATGGGACTAGCTCCTCTTTGTATGTCTGGTAGAATTCGGCTGTGAACCCATCTGGACCTGGGCTTTTTTTGGGTGGTAGGCTCTTAATTGCTGCCTCAACTTCAGACCTTGTTATTGGTCTATTCAGGGTTTCGACTTCTTCCTGGTTTAGGCTTGGGAGGATGCAAGTGTCCAGGAATTTATCCATTTCTTCCAGGTTTACTAGTTTTTGTGCATAGAGTTGTTTGTAATAATCTCTGATGATGGTTTGTATTTCTGTGGAATCTGTGGTGATATCCACTTCATCATTTTTATTGATTATTCTCTCTTTTCTTTTTTATTAATCTGGCTAGTGGTCTGTCTATTTTGTAGATCTTTTCAAAAAACCAGCTCCTGGATTTATTGATTTTTTGAAGGGTTTTTTGTGTCTCTGTCTCCTTCAGTTCTGCTCTGATCTTAGTTATTTCTTGTATTCTGCTAGGTTTTGAGTTTTTTTGATCTTGCTCCTCTAGCTCTTTCAATTTTGATGATAGGGTGTCAATTTTAGATCTTTCCTTGCTTCTCATTTGGGAATTTATTGCTATATATTTTCCTCTAGACACTGCTTTAAATGTGTCCCAGAGATTCTGGTATGTTGTGTCTTCATTCTTGTTGGTTTCGAAGAACATCTTTATTTCTGCCTTCATTTCATTGTTTATCCAGTCAACACTCAAGAGCCAGTTGTTTAGCTTCCATGAAGCTGTGTGGTTCTGAGTTAGTTTCTGAATTCTGAGTTCTAACTTGATTGCACTGTGGTCTGAGAGACTGTTTGTTATGATTTCCATTCTTTTGCATTTGCTGAGGAGTGATTTACTTCCAATTGTGTGGTCAATTTTAGAGTAGGTGTGATGTGGTGCTGAGAAGAATGTATATTCTGTGGATTTGGGGTGGAGAGTTCTGTAAATGTCTATTAGGTCTGCTTGGTCCAGGTCTGAGTTCAAGTCCTGGATATCCTTGTTAATTTTCTGTCTCATTGATCTGTCTAATATTGACAATGGGGTGTTAAAGTCTCCCACTATTATTGTGTGGGAGTCTAAATCTCTTTGTAAGTCATTAAGAACTTGCCTTATGTATCTGGGTGCTCCTGTAGTGGGTGCGTATATATTTAGGATCGTTAGCTCTTCTTGTTGCATTGATCCTTTTACCATTATGTAATGTCCTTCTTTGTCCCTTTTGATCTTTGTTGGTTTAAAGTCTATTTTATCAGAGACTAGAATTGCAACTCCTGCTTTATTTTGCTCTCCATTTGCTTGGTAAATCTTCCTCCATCCCTTTATTTTGAGCCTTTGTGTATCCTTGCATGTGAGATGGGTTTCCTGGATACAGCACACCGTTGGGTTTTGGCATTTTATCCAATTTACCAGTCTGTGTCTTTTGATTGGGGCATTCAGTCCATTTACATTTAGGGTTAATATTATTATGTGTGAATTTGATCCTGCCATTTTGATGCTAGCTGACTGTTTTGCCCGTTAGTTGATGCAGTTTCTTCATTGTGTTGATGCTCTTTACCATTTGGTAAGTTTTTGGAGTGGCTGGTACTGGTTGTTACTTTCTATGTTTAGTGCCTCTTTCAGGAGCTCTTGTAAAGCAGGCCTGGTGGTGATGAAATCTCTGAGTACTTGCTTGTTCGTAAAGGATTTTATTTTTCCTTCATTTATGAAGCTTAGTTTGGCTGGATATGAAATTCTGGGTTAAAAGTTCTTTTCTTTAAGGATGTTGAATATTGGCCCCCACTCTCTTCTGGCTTGTAGGGTTTCTGTTGAGAGATCTGCTGTGAGTCTGATGGGTTTCCCTTTGTGGGTGACCCGACCTTTCTCTCTGGCTGCCCTTAGCATTTTCTCCTTCGTTTCAACCCTGGTGAATCTGATGATTATGTGCCTTGGGGTTGCTCTTCTTGAGGAATATCTTTGTGGTGTTCTCTGTATTTCCTGGACTTGAATATTGGCCTGCCTTGCTAAGTTGGGGAAGTTTTCCTGGATAATATCCTGAAGAGTATTTTCCAGCTTGGATTCATTCTCTCTGTCACATTCAGGTACACCTATCAAACATAGATTAGGTCTTTTCACATAGTCCCATATTTCTTGGAGACTTTGTTCATTCCTTTTTACCATTTTTTCTCTAATCTTGCCTTCTCATTTTATTTCATTGAGTTGATCTTTGACCTCTGATATCCTTTCTTCTCCTTGGTCAGTTCGGCTGTTGAAACTTGTGTATGCTTCCTGAAGTTGTCATGTTGTGTTTTTCAGCTCCATCAATTCACTTATATTCCTCTCTAAGTTGTTTATTCTCATTAGCATTTCGTCAAATCTTTTTTCAAGGTTCTTAGTTTCTTTGCATTGGGTTAGAATATATTCTTTAGCTCACAGAAGTTTCTTATTACCCACCTTCTGAAGCCTGATTCTGTCAATTCATCACACTCATTCTCCATCCAGCCTTATTCCCTTGCTGGTGAGGAGTTGTGATCCCTTGTAGGAGGAGAGGCGTTCTGGTTTCTGGTGTTTTCATACTTTTTGCACTGGTTTCTTTCCATCTTTGTGGATTTATCCACCTGTCATCTTTGTAGTTGTTGACTTTCAGATTGGGTCTCTGAGTGTATGTCCAGTTTGTTGATGATGAAGTTATTTCTTTCTGTTTCTTAGTTTTCCTTCTACCAGTTAGGCCCCTCTGCTGTTGGACTGCTGGAGGTCCACTCCAGGCCCTGCTTGCCTGGGGTCACTTGCAGCGGCTGCAGAACAGTAAGGGTTGCTGCCGGTTTCTTCTTCCGCTATCTTTATCCCAGAAGGATACCTGCCAGATATCAGTCTGAGCTCTCCTTTATGAGGTGACTCTTTGGATATACAAGGGTCAGGGAGCTGCTTGAGGAGACAGTCTGTCCTTTATAGGAGCTCAAATGCTGAGCTGTGAGCTCCATTGTTCATTCAGAGCTGCTGGGCAGATATGTTTAAGTCTGCTGCAGCAGAACTCATAAACTGCCCCCTTTTTTTCCCCAGGTGCTCTGTCCCGGGGAGTTAGGGCTTTATTTATGAGTTTCTGTTGTCTTGCTGCCGTCTTTCAGGGTTGCCCTGCCCAGCAAGGAGGCAGCCTAGTCACTGTCTACCTGCAGAGGCTTTGCTGAGCTGCTGTGGGCTCCGCCCAGCTGCAGTGTGAACTTCCCTGCCTGTTTATATGGCTATAGTTAGAACTGCCTCGGCAATGGTAGCCCACCTCTATAATGGAGGACTCACTCTGTAATGGTGGGCTGCCTTGGCAATGGTGGGCTGCCTCAGCAATGGCAAACTACCTTCATAGTGGTGGACTGCCTCGGTAATGGCGGATGCACCTCCCCCACAGAGCTAGACCATCCCGAGTCCAGCTGTGCTTGCTGTGAAACTCTCAATCCAGAGTGTTTCTGATTGCTGTTTTTTTGTGGGGGTGGGTCCAGCCGAGCCTGATCACCTGGCTCCCTGCCTCAGAGCCCCTTTTTTTTTTAATTGAATGGTCAACTCTCTCTCCTAGGTGTTCCAGTTGCCTGTTGAAAAGGCACCTGGATCTGTGTTATTTCCCATGCAGTGACCCGCTACTCTGGCTGAAACAGCTGCGCTGAGATTCATGGTGCTTTTTTGCCCAGGAATCTCCTGGCCTGGCTCCCTGTTTCAGTCCCCTTTTTTATTAGTTGAATGGGTGACTCTGTCTCCCAGGAGCTCCAATCACCAGCTACAATGGCACCCGGACCCATGTATTTTGTATGGAGAACTGCTGCACCAGGGAGCCTGTCAAAACAGCCGCACCGGCCAAAAAGCCGTGCTGGCGACCCGTGGGTCTCCTCTGCCTGGGAATCTCCTGGTCTGTGGGTAATAAAAATACGTCTGGAAATGTGGCGTCACTCACCCTCCACACTTTCGCTGGGAGCTGCAATCCTGAGCTGCTCCTAATCGGCCATCTTGGATCTGTCCTCTAATGGCTGCTTTTAAATTCCTATCTGTCAAATACAAAATCTAGATTATCTTGAGGTTGGTCTCCATTGATTACCTTTTCTGTTGAATATGGGTCACATTTTAATGTCTCTTTGTTTATCTAGTTCTTTTGGATTATATCATGGACACTGTCAATACGTGGTAGAGAATCTGAATTCTGTTATATTCCTCTGAAGAGCGTTTATTTATTGATTTAGTTTATTTTAGTGGGCACTTAACTAATACTTCATGCTCTATATCCTCTTTAGTGAGCAGCTGCCAAAATCACTGTTGAGTTATTTTAACATTAGCTGAGCTCTTTGTAGTTTGCCATATGTACTTGTAATTCAGAGGCCAGCCAGGGTTTACATACAGATTTTTGAACTTTCCCTTTGTGATTCTCTCCATTCCTGGATTTCTGGATTTTAAAGCTGCTTTTAGCACCCCAGACTCTATCCTCTGGTTCCTTAAGTCAGTGAGCTTATAGGTTTTTAAGCTTCGGTTTCTCTACATAGATATTGACTGAGACCTGCCCCAAGACAAAAAGTTGTTTAGAAAAAGAGAGAATCCATAAAATCCAAAGCAAAACCTCAAAAACGGAACTACATCAAACTTAAAAACTTTTGTGCATCAAAGGACACAATCAACAGGGTGAAGAGGCAACTTATGGAACGAAAGAAAACATTTGTATATCCGATATGGGTTAATATTCAGAATAAAGAACTCTTACAACTCCACACACACACACACACATCAAATACCCTGATTTTAAAATGGGCAAAGGACTGAATAGACATTTCCCCAAAGGAGACGTATGCCAACAAACATATGAAAAGATTCTTGGTATCACTATTATCAGAGAAATGCAAATCAAGACCACAATAAAATACCACCTTATACCCATTAAGATGGCTACTACAAAAACAAAAACAACAACAACAACAACAAAAGAGAAAATAAGTGTTGGTGAGGATATGGAGACATTGGAACCCTTGTGCACCGTTGGTAGAAATTCAAATGGTGCCATCATTATTGAAAACAGTATGAGCATTCCTAAAAAAAAATAAAAATAAAATTACCATAAGATCCAGCAATCCCACCTCTGGGTATATATCCAAAAGAATTGAAAGCAGTGTCTTGAAAAGATATTTGCACACCCATGTTCATAGCAGCACTACTCACAATAGCCAAGAGATGGAAGAAAACCAAATGTTCATCAGTGGATAAATGAATAAACAAAATGTGATATACACATACAAAGAAATATTATTCAGTTTTAAAAAGGAAGAAAATCCTATCACATATTACCACCTGGATGAAACTTGATGACATTATGCTAAGGGAGATAAGCTGATCACAAAAAGACAAATTACTTTGTTCTTCCACTTATATGTGGCATCTAAAGTGGTCAAATTCATAGAAAGAGAAAGTAGAATGGTGGTTATCAGAAGCTGAGGTGAGGGTGAAAAGGGAAGTTGGTCAATGGGTATAGTTTCAGATTTGAAAGATGAGACTGTTCTGGAGATGTTTCACAGCAATATAAATATACTTAACATTACTGAAATATATACTTAATAATAGTTATGATGATGTAAGTTCACCACAATAAAGAGAGAGAGAGAGACAGAGACAGAGAGAGAGAATCACCTAGTGCATTTCTCTTCTTCGAGTATATGTGCCTCTCCACTTTCTACCTCATTTTGGTCATTTTTCAGTCCCACAAGACAGTTTTTGTTTTGTTTTTTGCTTTTGTTGAGACAGGGTCTCGCTCTGTTGCCCAGGCTGGAGTGCAATGATGCAATCTTGGCTCACTACAACCTCTGCCTCCCAGGTTCAAGTGATTCTCCTGCCTCAGCCTCTCCAGTAGTTGGGATTACAGGCACCCAGAACCACGCCTGGCTAATTTTTGTATTTTTAGTAGAGACTGGGTTTCATCATGTTGGCCGGGCTGGTTTTGAACTCCTGACTTGGTGATCTGCCCGCTTCGGCTTCCCAAAGTGCTATAATTACAGGCATGAGCCACCACACCTGGTCAACAGTTGTTTTTAAATATGTTGTCCAGTTAATAATTGTTACCTGTGAGAGAATTTGTATGATAGAAGCCACTCAGTCACCACTGAAAGAAGAACCCTCTTTGAAGAATTACAAGCAGATGGTGGTTTACATTTTTAAAAGCTTACTCTGTGTGCTTTGGGGATTTTAAGAATTGTGTGACCATTTCAAAGCACACTATTCAAATAGTCATAGTGCAGCTTCCCTGAGCAGCTATTGATAACAGCAAACTACTGTCTTTGACCTCACAATTGCCACCAGCACAAATTCACTAACTTTTTTGTTTTTGTTTTTTTTAGATGGACTCTCACTCTGTCACCCAGGCTGGAGCACAGTGGCTCGATCTCGGCTCACTGCAACCTCTGTCACCTGGGTTCAAGTGATTCTCCTGTCTCAGCCTCCTGAATAGCTGGGATTACAGGCTCCTGCCACCGTGCCCAGCTAATTTTTGTATTTTTAGTAGATGCTGGGTTTCACCATCTTGGCCAGGCTGGTCTTGAACACCTGACCTTGTGATTCACCCACCTCGGCCTCCCAAAGTGCTGGTATTATAAGCATGAGCCACCGCGCCCGGCCCAAATTCACTAATTTTTATTGTTAAACATTTCTACATAGAGTTGGGAGGATATGGAAAGTAACAAGCCTGAGTTCTTGGCTATTTTCTTCCTGGCCTGTTTATCTGGCACCATGGTCATATTGTCTTACTTTGCTCAGTAATCAATGCCTGAGAAGAAAGAAAGGATTGATACCATTTCATTTAACTCTCTTCATCTATATGGATTGAAAAAATATTATTATATGGTTTTATTGTTGAAATGCTAATGTAAATGGTATTGTGTTTTCAATTTCAAATTCCACTTGTTCATTGCTGGTATATAGGAAACTGATTAACTTTGTGTATTGACCTTGTATCCTTCAACCTTGCTATTATGGCTTATTAGTTCTAGGAGTTTTTTGTCTATTCTTTCAGATTTTCTACATAGGCAATCTTGTCATCTGCAAACAAGGAGAGTTTTGTTTCTTCCTTCCCAAAGAAGTATACCTTTTATTCCTTTCCTTGTCATTTGCACTAGCTAGGACTTCCAATGCTGATATTGAAAAGGAGTGGTGATAGGGGCCTTCTTTCTGATATTAACAGGAAAGCTTCTAGTTTCTCACCAGTAAGTCTGATGGTAGTGGTAGGGTTTTTGTAGGTGTTCTTCATCAGGTTGAAGAAGTTCCCCTCTATTTCTAGTTTACTGAGAGTTTTTATCATGAATAGGTGTTGAATTTTCTCAAATGTTCTTTCTGCAACTATTGATATGATCTTGTGATTTTTCTTCTTTAGCCTTTGATGTGATGGATTACCTTAATTGTTTTTCAAATGTTGAGCCAGACTTAAATTCTTGGGATAAATCCCACTTGGCTGTGGTGTATAGTTCCTTTTATACATTGTGAGATTCAAATTGATAGTATTTTGTTGAGAGTTTTTGCATCTATGTTCATGAGAGATATTGGTCTGTAATTTTTTTTTTCTTGTAATGTTTTTTCTGGCTTTGGTATTTGGGTAATGTTGCCCTCATACAATGATTAGGAAGTATTCCCTCTACTTATATCTTCTAAAGAGATCGTAGCCAGCCTGGGCAACATAGGGAGACGGGTCTCTACCAAAAACTTAAAAAATTAGACAGGTCTGGTGGTGCACACCTGTGGTCCCAGCTACTTGGGAGGCTGAAACGGGAGGATTAAGCCCAGGGGTCAAGGTTGCAGTGAACTGTGATCACGCCATTGAACTGCAGCCTGGTTGATAAAGTGAGACCCTGTATCCGAGAGAGAGAGAGAGAGAGAGAGAGAGAGAGAGAGAGAGAGAGAGATATTATAGAGAATTTGTACAATTTCTTTTTTAAAATGTTTGGTAGAATTCACCGAATGAATTCATCTGGGCCTTATGTTTTCTGTTTTAGAAGATTACTAATTACAATTCCATTTCTTTGGAATTGTAATAAGTAATTCCATTTCTTTGGAATAAGCAGAGTCTATTCAGAGTGTCTCCTTCTTCCTATGTAAGGTTTGACAGACTGTGTCTTTCAAGGAATTGGTCCATTTCATTAGGTTATCAAATTTATGTGCATAAAGTTTTTCATAATATTCTTTTATTATCCTCTTAATGCCCATGGGGTCTATAGTGATATTCCTACTTTCATTTCTAATATTAGTAACTTGAGGCTTTTTCTTAGTTAGCCTGGCTTACTGATTTTATTGACTTTTAAATAACCAGTTTTTTGTTTCATTCATTTTTGTTATTGATTTCCTATTTATTGATTTCTGCTGTAATGGTTCATATTTTTTTTCCTGTTTACTTCAGGTCTAATTTGTTCTCCTTTTTCTAGTTTTCTAAGGTGGAAACTTAATTTATTTTTAGTTGTTTTCTTTTCTAAAATATGTATTCACTGCTGTAAGTTTCCCGTGGAGCACTGCTTCTTCTGCTTACCACAAATTTTGACAAGTTATGTTTTCATTTAATTCAAAATATTTTAAACTTTTTCTCGAGATTTATCTTTGAGTCATTTGTTATTTAAAAGTGCATTGTTTGCTCTCCAAGTATTGGGATTTTTCAGTCATCTTTCTGTTATTGATTTCTAGTTTAATTTCACTGTGGTCTGAGAGCAGACATTGTATGATTTCTATTCTTTATATTTGTTAAGGTGTGTTTCAAGGCCCAAAATGTGTTCTGTCTTGGTGGATGTTCCCTGTGATCTAGAGAAGTATGTGTATTCTCCCACTGTTCATGAAGTAGTTGATAGCTGCCAATTATATCCAGTTGATTTGTGGCACTGTTAGGTTCAACTATGTTCTTATTGATTTTTCTGCTTGCTGAATCTGTTTTTTTCTGATAGAGAGGTGGTGAAGTCTCCAACCGCAATAATAGATCCATCTATCTCTCAGTGCAGTTCTATCAGCTTTTGCCTTGTGTATTTTGATGTTCTGTTGTTGAGCATATACACATTAAGGATTGTAATGTATTCTTGAAGAAGTGTCCCCTTTATCATTATGTACTGTCCCTCTTTATCATTGATAACTTTTCTTATTCTGAAGTCTGCTATGTCTGGAATTAATGTAGCTAATTAATCCTGTTTTCTTTTGATTCTTGTTAGCATGGTACATCTTTCTTCATTTCTTTATCTTTAATCTAATCTATAGGTTTTGTCATATTTAAAGTGAGTTTCTCCTTTACATCATATAGTTTGGTCTTCTGACAATCTCTGTCTTTTAATTGCTAAATTTAGACTATTGATATTGAAAGTGATTATTGATATAGCTGGATTAATGTCTATCAGATTTGTTGCCATTTTCTATTTGTTCTCCTTGTTTTTTGTCCTTTTGTCTTCCATCTTTATGCTTCTTAAAATTGTGGTAAAAAACACATAACATGAAATCTACCTTCTTAACAAAATTTAAAATATACAGTATGGTATTGTCAACTGTATACACATTGTTGTATAGCAGATCGCTAGAACTTTTTCAACTTGCATGGCTGAAATGCTATACCCATTGGCGTCAACTCCCACTGTCCCTTCTGCCCACTCCTGGTAATCTCCATTCTACTTTCTGCTTCTATGAGTTTGACTATTTTAGATACTCATGTAAGTGGGATCATGTAATATTTGTCCTTATGTGAAAAGCTTATTTCGCTTAAAAGAATGTCCTTAAGATTCATGCATGTTATAGCATATGAGGGATTTTCTTCTTCTTAAAGACTGGATAATATTCCACTGTATGTACGTATCACATTTTGCTTATCTATTCATCCATTGGTAGACATATAGATTGTTCCCATCCCTTGGCTGTTGTGGATAATGCTGCTATGAACATCCAAATGCAAATATGTACTCAAGACTCTACTTTCAGTTCTTCTGGATAAATATCTAGATGTGAGATCACTGGATCTTACAGTAATACTATTTGTGATTGTTTTGAAGAAACTTCAGTACTGTTTTCCCTAATGGCTACATGATTTTAAATTCTCACCAACAGTGCACAAGGGTTCCAATATTCTCATCAATCATCATCTCCGTATCCTCATCAGTGCTTACTGTCAGGCCAGTAGCCTCACCCAAAAGGTTCCCTGATGCCCCCCGCTTCCTTTTCCCCACCTTCCCGCTGTGGTGTGCTCTGCCCAGGAACTCTCCAAGCCAACCACGCCCTGGCTGAATCCTAGCCAGCTCTTCCACCAGAAAGCCCACCAAGCCACCCGTTACCCAATCCGATCCAGTTCCCTGAGGGCCAATCAGAGGACCTTGCTGTTGCTCGTTCCCCATGCCATAAAAACCCCACGCCCCGGAAAGTCAGCGCAATTTCTCTGGCCCCTCGTGTTGGACCGCAGAACCTCACCCAGGAGTCGATAAAATTTCTTTATTTCAATAACTGGTCTTAGTTGCCTCATTCGAACCTCGGTTGCTCCATTCAAACCTTACACTTACTATTTTCTGGTTTTTGATCATAGCCGTCCTAATGGATGTGGATACTTCATTGTTGTTTTGATTTGCATTTCCCTTGTCATTAATGATGTCAAACAATTTTTAATATAGATCTGTGATTTAATAGATCTGTGGTTTCATGTCTGACCAAACACAAATTTGTGGAAATTTTCAGTCATTGTTGCTTCAAATATTTATTCTGTTCATTTCTTTTACTTCTGATATTCCCATTATATGAATGTTACACCTTTTGTAATTGTCCCACAGTTTGTGGATTTTTCTCTTTTTTTCCCCAGTCTATTTTTTCTTTCTGTTTTCATTTTGAAAGTTTCTATTGGCATATTCTGAAGCTCAGGCACTTTTTTCCCTTAGCTGTGTCCAGTCTACTAATGAACTCATCAAAGACTTTTTTTTCCCAAATCTCTAGCTTATTTTTTTATCACTAGTGTTTTTTTTAACTCTAACCTTTTTTTTTTTGTTTTAGAATTTTTATCTCTGCTTACACTGCTCATCTTTTTCTTACCTGCTGCCTAATTTATTTATTAGAACTCTTCACACATTAATCATCATAGCTGTTTTAAATTCTCGATTTGGTAATTCCAACATCTCTGATGCATCTGAGTCTGGTTCTAATGCTTTTTCTGTCTCTTCAAATTGTGATTTTGCCTTTTAATATGTCTGGTCATTTCTTGATAGCTGGACATACTGGACAGAAGGAACTGCTGTAAATAGGCAGTTACTTTTAAAAAAATGTCTGGTCATTTTCTTGATATATCTGGTCAAGACATATCTGGTCAAGACATATATTTTCTTTAATATGTCTGGTCATTTTCTTGATAGCTGGACATACTGGACAGAAGGAACTGCTGTAAATAGGCCGTTAATATGTGGTGACCAGGCATGAGAGGAGGGTAAACATTCTATAGTCCTCTGAGTAGGTCTCAATCTCCCTGTGCCCCTGGGCTGTGGACTTTACAAGTGCTTCTCAGTCGCCACACCCTGCCCTTGGGTGAGACAGAATGACTAGAGGGGTCAAAGTTGGGTATATTTCCAACGTTTCTACCAGGTTCTGGTAGAACGCCAGTATTTTAGGCTCTTATAGAAGAGTTTCTCTTGAGGGGAGACAGAGTATTCTGGTGTATTTCAAAATGGTTCTTTTCACCCTTTACCTGCTAGGAACACAAGGGGACTTTCCTCTGATATTCACTGTAAGAACCCGGTGGAGCACCTGCAATGAAACTCATAAAAGTATGGTTACCCCCTGTGATTGGGTCCCACCAGAGTTTTTTTTTTTTTTTTTTTTTTTTTTTGAGACAGAGTTTCGCTCTTGTTACCCAGGCTGGAGTGCAATGGTGCGATCTCGGCTCACCACAACCTCCGCCTCCTGGGTTCAAGCAATTCTCCTGCCTCAGCCTCCTGAGTAGCTGGGATTACAGGCACGCACCACCATGCCCAGCTAATTTTTTGTATTTTTAGTAGAGATGGGGTTTCACCATGTTGACCAGGATGGTTTCGATCTCTTGACCTCGTGATCCACCCGCCTCGGCTTCCCAAAGTGCTGTGATTACAGGCGTGAGCCACCGCGCCCGGCCCAGAGTTTTTAACACTCAAACCTGTCCACACTGAGCCTGCAGTAATTTGTCAGTTACAGCTTAATTTTCCAAGGTGGGCACTCATTCCTGCAGTGATTTCCCTTTGTAAGTTCTGGCTCTAGTTAAGTTACAATTCTCTGTATTCACCTGTCTGTCTCTCTAATTTGGGAGGCAGCAGTTTGCCCTATGATTTCACTTCCCTGATAGTTTTAAGAAGAATTATTGATTTTTCAGTTTGTTAATCTTTTCACTTATTCGGACAGAATGGCAACTTCCAAGCCCCTTACATGCTGGTCTAGAAACTTGAGGTCTGTAATACCCTTTTCATCAATCTGGTGCACACCCTCCTTTGACTTTCACAGTAGTCCTTAAGCAAGTAATTGCTATTTCTGCCACCGTGTTAGGTAGCAGCTGAAATGTAAGCGTCACAGAGCCACAGCCTATGGAGTTCACCAGATCGCTAATCAGCTTTCCTGGAGGAAATTTCTTAGATCAGTGGTAGTTGTCAACCGGGGAACACTTTGCCCTCCAGGGAACATTTGGAAGTGTCTGGAGACATTTTTAGATGTCACAGCTGAGGAAGGTACGACTGGCATCTAGCAGGTAGAGGATACTACTAACCATCTTACTTTGCACAGGCAAGCCCTCCGCAGCCAAGAATTATCCTATCCAAAATGTCCGTAACTCTGAGGTTAAAAATCCCTGTCCTAGACAAACCCTGAGGTTTTCCTCTCCTACTCCCACCCCACCCCTCATCTTCATTTCCACCAGTGTTGAGCCAACTCGATGTCTTCAGTGCAGTTTTAAAACTTTGAAATCCGACTTTTCTCGTGGTTATTTTTCAGTCTCATTACCATAATCAGTATGCCAACACTTTCCTGCCTATCTTTTGCCCACCAGGTAGCATGCTTGTTACCTCCTCTTGTTATCTTGCTTCATTCATTCTCATCAAGTATTAATTGAGCCTTTACTAGGTGCCAGGTACACCATTGAGGGAATATGAGGAAAAGATTGCTGTCCCTGTTTTTATAGATGAGGGAGCTGAAGCTCAGAGGGGTTAAGTAATGTATCCAAATCACACAGCTCGTAAGTGGCTTGGCCACTCGACTTCGAGGTCTTTATAGTATGCCAAGCTACTGCTGCACATGCTGAGAGAAGCCACCATAACCCTTCTCTCTTCTGGGATTCATGGGTGCCCAGATGCTCTGTCTAATTGAGGCTAGCACTAAGTGTCTGCCAAAGTTGAGAAAACCAGGGCAGGATTGAGGAGGTGACACCATCAGGGCAGGGAGAGGAACAGAACCCCAATGTTCCAAGTCCCCACCCAGGTGCTCTGCAGCCCTCCCAGAGAGTGTGAATGGGTTTTGATGGGGATAATAGTCTCTCCAAATACACTCACTGCTAGTCTTTCCTATTGAGCAATTCAGCTTTCAAATGCTTGGTACATTAGACCAAAGGATGGGTGTTTTGTCTTCTTTTTTCCCTGCCTTTTTCTTTTTTAGGGAAAGCAATTTGCTCCTTTCTGATTTAGAATGAGATCTGGCAAGTAAGTGCTTGTTCTCCCTCCTTCCCTTGTTCCCCCACTCCCTCCCCACCCTTCAGTTAAAAAAAAATCTTGGGGGGAGAGAGGGGGAATAAGAACACAGGATCCATGCTAAGCAAAACTATTTGCATAAGCTGTACACTTGGTTCTTAGAGCTTGGGCTGATCTAACCTATGACAAATTCCTCTGTCTCGGCTACCTGCCAGCTGCGTTTTCATCGGGGCTGGCAAGACAACTGAAGTCTACATTCTGTACTAATTAACGACCTTCAGGGGAGAAGACCACCAATTGCAATGCCAGCACACTTCGCTTGTTAAAGGGGACAGGGGGCCTTGTTGGACAAGGCCCAGGCTTTTTTCTTAGGGTGGTGGGCGGGTAAGCAGGCCAGGAAGGGTGAGGGGTGGGCCGGGGGTGGGGGGTGCGGTAAACAGACCAGAAAGACACACTCCAAGTTGTAGTAAGAGTTGGGAAGGCATCTGCACATGCCAGAACATTATAGTGAACCCTGGGCTTCTGCAAGGTAACTCCACGGCAAGCAGAAAGGGGCCTGGGGGAGAAGGGCTGTCTTTTGGGAAAAGGACTTCTGCTGACCTGAAAGCCACAGGTGGAGCCCGCACTACCACGGGTAGCCTTGTTTAGAAACATCAGGGCTGCCTTATCTGGCTGGCTTCATCATGGGAAGTGCCCTGGGGCCTGCCAGCCACACCCGCAGCACAGATAGTCATCAGCCTTGGTGGCATCACCTTCATTGGTGAAAAGATCAGAGATGTGTTGTTACAAGCCACACAGGGAGAAAAACCTCTGTTCCCTGGGATTCTGCTGATTTCATTTTTCTCTATTCTTGTGGGGTGAGGGTGGGGATGATGAGAGGACACTCTTAAAGAACATCTGGGGCTGGGGAAGTCTCCTTCATGATCTCACCCTGTAATCCAGCTGCTCATCTTGCATTCTGCTGCATGCTGCCCGGCCTTTGGCCATAGGACATGAACTCCTGGAGCCATCCTTTCTTTTTTACCTGGATGGAGAGGGCCTCCATCTACAACACATTAGGACCTGAAGGGACTCTCAGAGGTTATTTCACCAAACCTCCTGGCTCAAGGACTCACTTCTTAGACACTAACCCCAGGTGGATGGTGACACTGTCAGCTTTTAAAGAATGAAAGGGGATTCTCCAGTGTCCCCTGCTTCCCAGTCACATGTTACATGGTGTTTGGAGTCTCTCTGTGAAGAGGATGTGGGCAAAGTGCTCTTGGCTCGGGCTCCTTTTCCAGGACCTCCTGCCCACCTCCTCAGCAGTGCCCTTTTTTCCTGGAGGAGAAGCTGAGCTGTCTCTCTTCCATAACCCCCTTGCCACCCCAGTCACCAAAGCCTCTCACTTGAAACGAGCGAGTTCCATCCTTGCAGGCACATCCATTTGGACCATGAGGAATAAAAGTGGGGGCAATTGTCCTTTCCCCCAGGAGGAGCCTGGAGTAGAAAGATGGGGTGCCCCTCTGCTCACCCCTTGCTCCTGCAGCACCCCCAGCCCTGTATCACCAGCCCTATGCTTCATTAAGGGAGCACAATGTGTCCCCGTGGTCGCCTGCCAGCCGGGATGTCCTGTGTGACAGCAGATGCAAAGAGAATGAACAGGCGGCTGAAAGGGCTGGAGACAAAAAGAGCACATTGTCCAGAGCTCTGAAAGGGCTGCCTGAGAGGGGACATATGCATCTGAAAAAAATACCCCAGTGAGTCTCCCCCCCGCCAGCCTCAGCCCGCCCTCACCCAAACCTTCAACTGATACTGCACAATGATGTCTCCAAGCCAGGCAGGGCCAGGCCAGCTCCAGACTGACAGCAGGCATGGGGTGAGTGAGTGAGTGTGGAGGGAAGAGTCCCAGACACAGGTTCCCTCAAGGAAAATTCACCACCCCTGTAAGCTGTCTGCTCTTGAGTCATAGAAGACTGTCATGGAATCACAGCATCACCTAATCACAGAAGACCTGAGCTGGGAGTGTCTAATCTCTTCATTTTACAGGTGAAAAGGGTGGATGAATCACAGCAGCGGACAGTAGAGGCAGAGGCTGCCTGAGCACCCAGATCTCCCACTTCCTGATCTAGTATGGGAGGCACAGCTCACATCCAGAGGCCGATGATGGAATTGCCAAAAGAGATAGGTGTCCTCTCTGGACCTCCCCTGTGCTTCTTTGTCAGGGTGTGGGGCCAAAACCCAACTTAGAAAGTGATTGTGTCGCACCCATAAAAATTCCAGGGCTTGGTTGGATCCGTGAGGCGGGGGGTCCAAGAAATGGGAGAAGAAGGGACAGCTAGCTTGCAAACAAGCTGTTATTTTGTGAAAGATGACTTCATAGTTTAGCAAAAGGGACAGGTCAAACATAAGACTCTAAGTTCTCTGCTCTGTTTTGTGAACTTGGGCGATTCGCAAAACTTCCATAAGCCTCAGCTTCAACATTTGAAATTCAGGACTAATTTGTCCTATGCCAATGCCAATATTCTTATCAATACGAATTCTGGTGCCAACACGAATGCTAGCAATATCTTCTCTGTGTCTCCCAGAAAGCCACTTGAGGATTTAATACATTACAATAGGTGAAAGCTCTTTGGAGACCACAGAGCACTGTAGAAACCAGAATATTATTTTCAACATGAAAAAGCGTGGGGGAAGCCGTCATTGCCTGTGACCGTAACCCTTTGTAGGATATTTTGTAAACCAGCAATTGCTTCTTGACTTTGGCTTTTTGGAGGAGGGAAGGAGGATTTGATGAAGTCAAGGTTCTTTTTAAAATCAGTTGTAAATTTGACATAATGTGCAAAGGGGCTTTCTAGAAAGCGAACTCTCCTAGGCAAGGAAGGAATCTGTGGGATCAGCCTCCCTTTAATCTGTCTCCAGTGAGTTTTCTGACATGAGAAAGTTCCCCCTCCACCTGGGGCCACTTCCTCTTTCCTCCTCAGCCCCTCCCAAGGTATCCTTAAGTGGACCCCACAGACTCAGACAGCATCTCCCCGGGAAATGAGCTCACCGGCTGTGTGCGAGCAGATGTTGGGGAAGTCTGTGTGGTCTCTCACAACAGCTGTTCAAAATTCTTTTCCTCTGAAAGTTTCCATTCTGCATATGGGGAGGTGGGCAGGGGGGAGGGCAGACAGACAGGCAAGGAAAGAATGTGAGCTCTCCACCCTGTTTTGGAGCTGTCTTGTTTCTTTGAGATCTCAGTGTTTCAGAGACATTGTACATGCTGGAAGATGTCATAAATGAGTTTATTTTGTTCCAGATGTATGACACCAGGATCTCCGATTCGGATTATTCACATTATGTTGCTATGGCAACACACACACACATACACACGCGCACACACGCTAGTGTCCCAAACTGTGCCTGGCCCTGGAGAGGAAACAAGGGGACTAAGAGAAATACTTTTTCCTTCAAAGGAATTTCCCACTATGAAGTCAAGTAACGTGTTTCTGAAACACTTAGAGGCCTGGTACATGCCACACTGCCCAGAACCCAGAGCAGAGGGATTGCCCTTTGGACTGGGCTGGCCAGAGAGGCTTTGTGGAAGAGGTGGGACTTGAGCTGCCTGGGGAGGAGGAATAACTTGGGCAGAAAGGCAAGAGGCATCCTCAACAAAGTGGAAGGGTAAACACAAGTGAGGCAATGGGGACAAGCTAGTTCTTTTCATCCACATGCACCCTACACGTGTCCAGGTATCTACTCAACCATTCCTGAAATCGAGAAGGCCAATGGAGAGCCGATGGGTCTATACTCCATCTGTGATTATTATGATATCATCCTTTCTCGTTTGTAAAACTTATCCAAGTAAAGGGTTCCAGAATCTCCAGTAGGTTGTTCTGGAGTTGTATGTTATTGACAGATCTTCCATCATGTTTATTTTGATCCCTTTGGCAGCCTGGTGTTCACAACCTAAAAGCAGATCTTAAACTAATGGAACCCAAGAACCCAAAGAGTTACTACAGGCTGAAAGGGCCCCACTCGGCAAACACTACTGAACACCTACTGTGTGCCAGGCTACATGTCAGGCTCTTGGAATTCAGAGGTAAATTAGGGTGCTCCTGCCTCCAAGAGGCAGTGTGGCAAATAATCAGGCATAATTTCAGAAAGTCTATGATAAAATGTAGACTGAAACCTTCACAACAAAAAGTTATTAACTCTTCTTGGAGGTTGGGGATGTTAAGAAAGATCTGACAGAGGAGATCATAGTTGTGCTGGGTCTTGAAGGATGAATACGGGTTTGCCAGGTTGACAAAGGAGGAAATGGCATTCTGGGTACAGGAGTTGGTGGGTGCAACTAGGTGAAGAGATGGACAAGGATCCCCTTCTTTCCTCCAGGACCTTGCTCTCATACTTAGCACACACCAAAAGAATAATTAATAAATGCAGAAATTACCTAGCACTTCACAGGGAATATGAAGACCTTATAGGGGAACCTAAGACAGAATGCCTGAGACTGATACCAAAGTGTGGGTATCTAGCAGCGTGCCCGGCATATTGAGGGCACTGGATCATTCCATTATTCATAGACCACCCTGAGCAAAGGGACACCAAGGTGAGCTCATAGATGCTTTAGCCAATTCCATGAAAGCCAGGAGTGCAGGGCTGATGTGATGAAAAACGGTCACATCTGTCTACCATGTGTCCCTTGGTCTGTTCTCAAGTGTTTTGGTTATAGCATCTAAGTTCGTTTTCTCAACCTCACTGGGCTGAAGAGCAATACTATATGATGATATTTGTTATTGCAATAGGGATGGTAATGATGGAAACGTACCACGAGTCAGACTCTGTTCTGAGCACTAAGTATTTATGAACTCGCTTAATCCTCACAATTCTGAGGTAAGAGCGATGAGAGACAAGGACAGTGAAGAGTTGGGTCAAGCAACCTGCCCAGGCCTGGGGCACGCGGCTGCTGATTACAGAGGCTGGAGTTGAACATTGGGTGTTATCATAATCCTAGTTCACAGCTCTGCCACTGCAGAGCTTCTCTGTCTTCTTGCAAGGATAAAGGGTACATCAGAACCCTTTCTCAAGGATAAAGGGTACATCAGAACCCTTTCTCTACTGTCTTTATGCCCATTACCGAGTTTCATATAATAAGGATTTCTGTTATTATTATAACCTACTGTCAGAGTTTCTGTCTTGCCCTCACATCTTCACTTTTCCCCTAATCTCAAGATGGAGTGGTGGGAAAGAAGGGATAGAGAAAACATAGATACTGGAGCTAGGATGGAGTAGTAAGGATCCCATATTGTTTGATGAGTTTTTAAATATTCTTTTTTTTCAGCTCTTATTTTAGAATCAGAGAGTACATGTGCAGGTTTGTTACAAAAGTATATTGCATGATGCTGAGGTCTGAAATATGAATAAATCTGCCACCAGGCAGTGAGCATAGCACCCAATAGCTAGGTTTTCAGTCCTTGCTCCTCCGACGCTCTCCCACATCTAGTAGTCCTCAGTGTCTGTTGCTGCCATCTTTTTATCTATGAGTACCTAGTATTTAGCTCCCTCTTACAAGTGAGAACATGCAATACTTGGTTTTCTGTTTCTATGTTAACTTGCTTAGGATAATGGCCTTCAGCTGTATCTATGTTGCAGCAAAGGACATTAATTTCATACTCTCTTATCACTGCATAGTATGCTATGATGTATATGTACCACACCACATTTTCTTTATCCAGTCCACTGCTGATGGACACCTTGGGCTGATTCTGTGTCTTTGCTATTGTGAATAGTGCTGCCACGAACATGTATACACATGTGTCTTTTTGGCAGAACGATTTATTTTCCTTCGGATATATACCCAGTAATGAGATTACTGGATTGAATGGTAGTTCTGCTCTTCATTCTTTGAGAAATCTCCATTGTTTGATGATTTGAAAGGGATCCTAGGCATCTTCATCTCCACACGGTCTTTTTATTTTACTGGGGGGAGTACAATTTCCCCTTTGATCTCTGCTTCAGCCCTCCAAAACCTTAACAGAAATACATCTCATTATGTAGATGAGCATCTGAGGCACAGGGACAAAAATTCATGTATTGCTCATTGGACCCTGAGAACATGAGGGCAAGACAGAACAGTGACCACCATCATATAGTCCAATCTTCCACAAGGCTTGTGTCAGTAGTCCAGACCAAAACAGAGGGAGGCAGCCACGGGGCAGGCATGGCTCCATGTCCTATTTCTGCATCACAGCAGACTGTACAGATCCATTAGGGCATTCTTCCCCACCACATTTGAATGCTGCTCAGAAGATGTTTCAGTTGAGTGGTTCAGGCACTTAACCACCTCATAACCTGATCTGGCCCATGATGTGACACCCCTTTGACACCCCTGGACCAGCCACTGGCAGTTTGAAGTGGGAACCAGAGGGAACTTCTTCAGTTCTCACCTTGATCTAGAACCAATGTCCTGTCTCCAAGGGGAATTGGACATTTTCTTACTGTACGGTTGTTGAGCTAACTACTGTTTCTTCCCTGTGACCAGAACAGGAAGAGCAAAAATCTGAGTGGTAGCCTCACATCAAGTTGAATAACCTTTTATTATGTGCCAGATCCTATTTTAAAAAGTCTTACCTATCCCAGAAGCTGCTGCTTAGGATTGCACAGCGTGTATTTAGACTACAATGTGAATTGTACCCCATAGGTTTGGACAGTGCACAACCTGCATAACCACCCCCCAAGGCCTTCATTATCACTGCCTTTGGCAGCTCAGGGTCTGGTTGGAGAAATGGTATCTAAACAAACCACCACAAGTCTGTCTCATCAGCATGATCACTGAGACACATCCAAAGAGCACAGAGGAGGAGGAAACCAGGACCTATCTGCTTGGGAGCTGGGTAAGATGTCACAGCATGAGTGTCCTTAAAGCTAAGCATTGAACAATGAATAGGAGTTTTCCAAGCAGAGCAGAAAGAAGGGGCATTCTGAGTGGAGGCACCAGAATGTGAAAAAGCATAAGTGCAAGAGGACAGTTCATTGGTGGGGAAGTGGGGTGGTGGGGAAAGGTGGGGTGTAGAGAAGGGGTGGAGCTGGTAAAAGTCAGCTCACCCTCTTCTCAGCCACACTAGTGATGCCCAGGAGGCTGCAGTTCGGTCAGGCCCCTCCCAAGAATCCTCTTGTCTGTGTCGCTTATGGCTGTCTGGGAAGGAAAGGTCCCCAGAGACAAGCATGCCCAATGCAGAAAGGAGATGAAGAGATTTATTCTTTTTAAGGCAAAAACCCCAAGCCTCAGCCCCACAGTACATCAGTGTGTACAAGTGAGAGCAACAATTCACTGCCTGTTTGCACGGGCCAGGGCAGGGAGGCTTTCTGGGAGTGAGGTGAGAGCAAGGCTGTTCCCAGAGGCTCCAGTCTCTGTTTGTGCAGACAGCATGGAATCTTTTCAAGCCATGACCGTGTGGCATCCGTTGTTTCCCTCCAGGAAAATCCATGACATGTGAGGAATTGGCTGGCTGGGTCTGCCAGACGTGGGGGCTCTTTGCTCATTGGGTCGGGCTATCCACTCAAGAGACCACAGAGGTACCAAGGACCTTTCAGCTCATTCTCAAGCTGAATGTAAAGACAACCTCCAGGGTGAAGAGAGGGAAGGGGGAGAGGGTTTTCGGGGAGCAGTCTTTTCTCAAGAAAGCACTCCAAAGACAAACCCACCTCCAAGCCAGCTAGGTCCCAGAGCACTAGGCTACAGAGAGACGAGGCCAGCAAATCTGGCTAGAGTTCTCATTTCTCCTACAGCCTTCAGGAAAAGTACAGACAGTACCAGTAACCTCGAGCCGCAGGGCAAACCCCGGCTGACCATCGGGGCCAGCACTCTCTTGTCAAAACTAGATGGTGGGTACATGTCACCGTTCCAGAAGCTTCAGTCACCATCCTTTGCCTGTGAGCAGGATCCAGCGGCCTCACCATGGCTTATTAAAATCCATCCCTCCCTCCCTCCATCTTGGCGCAGTTCATCTGCCAGTGCCGCGGCTGCTGGCCCTTCCCGGAGCTCACCACACCCGCAGTGCTGTGCTTCCAGCCTGCGAAGCCCTTCCCTCCCTTCTCTGTCTACTGAAAAGGTAGCTACCCACCCAGAGCTGACTCACATACTGCCCCTTCTTGTACCAATAAGGTGTGATCTCTTTTCCTTTCCCTCCACGTGCCTGCACTGTGTTGTCTGAACCTTGTTTTACTCTAAAATAAAAAGCAAATCTATAGATTAAAATGGTGGGGGATCCGGTATCTTTCATTGGAGTTCAAGCTCTGCAAGGGCAGTAACCTCCCCACGGTGGCTGGTACAGTGCCCCAAGTGTTACTGTGTGCCTGTTAGACAAAGGGAAGGAGGAGGGATGGGATAGGGGGAGAAGAAAAGGAGGGAGGAGGAAGTCATATGGTTTTTCGAAAACAACTCTGTTTAATGAGGTGATTTCTTATTCTTGAAGGTAGACCTTACAAATACTGCCTTCCGACGTGGATATAATAAATTCTGTCCGAAAGGGAAACCCTGTAAGCCAGATGCTTTTACAACGGTATCAACATGTGATGTGATATTACGTATTTGAATACAAGGACAATGAGATACTTTTAACAAAGTTTGTCATTATTTTTTTCCTAATAAACATTTCTTAAGCCTCTACCCTGTGACAGTCACTTCACTAAAAATCAGAAACTCAAACATGGAACTGGATGTTAGTTCTGTCCTCAAGAAGTTCAGAGTCTCCCAGAAAAGAGGAGCTGTGAGACAAATTACCAAGTGCAAGTTCAGAAGCCTTGCGTTTGTGGTGAGAGATGAAGAGGGAGTTTGTGAAGACGTGAAAGCAGGGTCTTTCTCCTGGAAGCTCTGGGGAGGAATTGTAAATCTGTCTGTTTATTGCCAAAGAATACTTGCCTTGGAAACTAGAGAGAGCCTCAGATTCAGTCTCGGTGATAAAGTGTTTCTAAACTGGGTCAGGGACAAACACAAAAGACAGACGATACCATAAATAATGAACTTATGGGCAGAAAGTGTCAGCTCAAGTATTTAGAGGCTCTCTACAGGAAAGAGGAAACTAGGAATGTAACGATTTCATGAGAGGTTTTGGAAGACTTCAAAATCAGTAAATCAATTAATTATTTAGTTCAGTCCTATTCTCTCTTACCTAGCGTATTATGATCTCTCCAGCTTCATTCTCTCCCTGGTCTTATCTGTCTTCTACAATATTCCGAGGTTGATTTCCTGGGATAATATTTTGATCTCGTTACTCTCCTTTTTACAAACCTTCAATAGTTCCACTGAAAGAGAATAAAGGTAAAATTTAAATGGTCATTCAAGGTCATTTTAACTATGTTCTGTGTTTTAAGAAGCCTCCAACTGATTCTGATGCATGGTAAGTTTTGGGAATTAATCGCTATATGGCTTATCTCTTCCACAAAAGAAGTGTATACTCCCAGGACAAGAGTCTTCCCTAATGCACCATTGTAGCCCCTCAGCTTAGTGGCTAAGCACATGGCAGGTGTTGGAGAAATTGTGGAAAGGTAAAAATGCATCTGCTGAGCAGAGGCTACTTGTCAAGCGAAGGCTGGGTGCTGGGAGGAATAGAGGAGAATTAGATGAATTACTGTGCGTTTGTTTAGATTCTGTTGGAGGAGACAAAACCAAGACGTAGAGCAAGTGAGAATAACTAAGTGCTGGTCCACAGCGTGCAGTAACCGAAAGTGACACAAGCGCAGAAGAGGGAAAGAGGTACTGGGGCAGGGGATTAACTGTAGGTCCTTATGTGACTGAACTCTCCTTCGTGGGTGCTTGTTCTATTTCTTATCTGATCAGGAATAAGCAACCGGCGAACTGGAGGTTCATAACAGTGATGATGATGATGTTGACGCCGACAACAATAACAATCTACTGCTACTTATGATAATAATAGCTAACGTTTACTGAGGTCCCACTACCTGCTGGGAACTAGTCTGAGCATTTTATATATTAACTGATTTAATCCTCATGACAACCCAATGATAGAGAAGACAAGGCAGACGTTGAAGTCAGGGAAATCAATTCAGGAGTTATTCTAATATGTTAGTTAACCCAATGAGATCATTATTAACCAATTTTACAGAGTGGAAACTGAGACACAGGGAAGTTAGACAGATGCGACTACCGTGAAGTGGCAGGCAGGTTTGAACCCCTCTGTGCACTAAGGAGGCTGAGAAAAGAGAGATAGGGCCCTGGTACCTTGATGTGCTCTGCAAAGTACAGAATGGGATTTTAGACCAAACGGGGACATTCTTGGTGCCTTCAGCAATATCCTTCTTTCTGGATGCCTGCTGCTATTTATTTGGCCCTCCATGAGCTTTTTGGCTTGTGATTAGCTTGCTTTCTCACCTACCTGGGAGATTTCTCTTCCTCTTTATCCGGTTATCGTTACTTAACATGTTTCCACCATCCTTCTGCCCCACAGAAATCTCAGAGGCCCCTTGGAGTGGTTTACTAGTATCTTATCACCCTCTTCCCTGACCCTGGCTTGGATGATCTCTCCCATAACACTGAGGATCTTTGAGGTTTGTCCTCCACCCTTAAACATTCTTTTCATTTTCTCCTTTTCTTCATCCTATAAGGCATGAAACATGTAGATCATACCACTCTTTTTACGGCTAGATTTTAAAACCAGATGCACAGAGTTACAGTTCAGCGTGATCCCACAGGGCTAATGCTTTCAGGGACTCATAACAACTAAGTTGTGTACCGTCTCTGACTTACTGTGTGACCTTGGGGCCAGCCACTTGCCCTCTCTGTGTCTCAGTCCCCTGCAGTGGGATCATAATATCTACCGCCAAGCAGTGCACAGAGCATGAATGAATTATTATCCCGAACGCCCTCTGAGCTTGTGGGACAAAGGTGCTATGTTAATACACAGTATCCCTCTTCTTCTTCTTCTCATTAGTATTATTCAAACCCAGATGGCATTATTATTGTTGTTGATTGACAGCCCCGCATAGCCCCATTCACGGGTGTCAGAGAGCCAGGCGGTAGTTAACACAAGCAAAAACCATGTTTAAAACAAAGCCCAAGGAACACTCCAATAGTGTGTGCCTTGGGTTGCTATTAAAGCCAGAGCAGCTGCGGTGGCAACACGGAGGGACAGGGCAAGGAAATGCATCCCGGAGCACAAAGAGGGGAAAGTGGGTCTTGACACTGATCATATAATTGTGCTGGGCTTTTATAGACACTGGGAGGCCTCAAACAGAATAAATGCTTGAACTTTATCCACGGTTTACAGGCAGCGGCTGTAAAGGTCTTTGTTGCTGTTGCTGCCATGTTAATGACCCAGCTTGGGGCGCTGCCGCCGCCGGCCGCTTCTTCCAAAGAAAACAAATCAAAGTGAGTAACTCGATGTCCGGCAATGAGTTTTCCATTATATAAAAATAAGTATAAATCTTTCGCAGTTGGGCAGCCGCACTGCGATGTCGGAGGCTGGTGAAGGGGTCAAGGTAGCTGCACACTTTGAACCTCTGAACCAGCACATCAGAAAGGGGCCCCGTCTCTTTGTTAATTGCAAAATAAACAGATAAAAATAAACTGTGGTGCTCCGGCTCTGGGGATGGTATTTGCACCAAAGGAGAGAGGATCAGGAGGCAGCTGGGGAGGGAGAAGGGGGCCTTGATCCTGTTCTCCATTACCTTTTCCACTCTGCCCACACTGATAAAAGTCCATGAGTCATTGACCCTCAACAAGCGGAGACATTAATCTTCAGCTACAAGGTATGCCTTGCAACCTTAGAGGAGATCAGTCAAAGCAGTATCTCGGGTAGATGCAATTTAGTGCCTTGGAGGTTTTAAAAAATGAGTGTCCATAAATACTCTGATTGTCTTAACAGAGCTCGGGAGTCCTTGGGAGTGTAAGGAAATGACAAAGTGGAGGCAGCACATCTTTGGTGGGGGGTTTGGACAAATGGATGAATAATAGCATGAGGTCTTAAGACATGGAAAAATACATGAATTTGGGCAGTTGGGGTACGAACGGGTGGACATGTGAAATAAGTCAAGGTGGGAGTGGAGGAAGAAAGTGAGGACACTGGAGTAAGAAAACAGACTGGGCGCTTGTTCCCGGTCTTGGGTGATAATTTAGGGATGCAGTCAGGGTTGTGTTTGGAGCAGAGTTAGCATCAAGGGAGGAAGTTATATATTCAGAGGTCCAGGAGGAGAGGTCCAGGAGAACAGGCCCTGCAGTTGATTCCTGAGTGGTGTCAGTTGTCCCAGCTACTCGGGAGGCTGAGGCGGAAGAATTGCTTGAACTCAGGAGGTGGAGGTTGCAGTGAGCCGGGATTGCGCCACTGCATTCCAGCCTGGTGACAGAGCAAGACTCCGTCTCAAAAAATAAAAAAAATTAAAAAAAATAAAGAAAAAGAGGAAATACCATGGCTAAAGGCACAGAAATTGGATTGATGAAAGAGAAAGGACAGAGAGAGAGCCAGAGCAAGAGCAAACAGGTGAGGAAACAAGGCCAGCTCTGGGAGTGGCGTACTGCCTAGAGACGGGGAGCAGAGAGCGGGAGAGAGATGAGGCTAACGGGGAAGCAATGTACCACCATGAGGAGGGCAAGCTTGACCTGAAAGCACAGGGACCCACCTGTACCTGGGTTTTAAGCTTGGGGGTGGGTCAGGAACTAGGTCAAACTAAAGAGAGGCCACTTGGGCTATGGAATAAGAACAGATTGTTGGGTCAGGGGTGTGGGGCATAGGGTGGGAGGACCAGTTGGATCAGAAGCCATTACCATCTCCAGGGCAAGAGACAACATGGTCTGAGCTAAGCTGGAATGGAGCAAAGGAGACAGAAAGAACTATCTAAAATGGTAGGATCAGGTAAAGAGGCAGGTGTAGGAAGAGCAAGAAGAGGAAGTTGCGGAGCATTCCAGCAGATCTCATTCACTCCGTTCTCTCTCACTCTTTCCACAGCTCTTTTCCGTGAAGCACCCTTCAAACGCTTCCCCTTCAGCCCCTGTCCCTTTGTGTCTCCGCTTTCATGCATGCCTTCCCCATACCTTCCTCTCACATCCACATGCCTCATTGTTTTTCCTTTCTGATCTTCTAAAATTTATTCTCCTCCAAATCTCCTTTTCTTCTTCATCTGTCCTTCATCTAATTCCATGTCTTCTTCCAGCTTGTCTTCTTCCAACTTCCATGGAAATCCCAACACAACTTCCATGTGGTGACATGGGAGTTGGGGCGTGTTTCTCGTTGCAGAGGAAGAACTGGCCCTAGCCTCTTGCTGTAAGGGCTGCTTGGGAAAAAGAGTTGAAGAGTTGAAGCTGAAGGGAGATTTGGGCTGAGAAGGAGAGAAACCCAGAGGAAGATCAAGTGTGAATTTAGGGCAGATATAAAATGAAGTTGATACTGTTTCTTCACTGAAATCGTCAGTTGAGAAAAGATTTAATGGGGCCCAGGAGAGTTGCACATTCCATAGTCCTAAATGTGGGTTTGTTTTTTTTTTTAAGTATGGGAGAGAATCTAATTCCTAAGAGGGTAAGAGGCAAGCTGCCCTTCCTCCTACTCTTTCGCAGCCACCACATCCTCCCCAGGGAGTTGGAGAACAGATTTCTGATTCCAGAACTTCTGAAAAGCCAAATGGAGGCTTCTAGGAAAACATGAGGATTCGTTTGTGTGGTGTCCCCATTAATGAGTCCAGGATAATTTATTGATCATATGCTAGATGCTGTGCTTGGCTATTTCACATACATTTCACCTCCTCTAATCCTCACAGTAGCCTGATGAGGTAGTTATCATGACCATGTCCCTGTTGGGGATGAGAAAGCAGGTCTTCATGGGGATGAAGAAACTTGCCCACTTCGCAATCTAGGTCTGCATGAGTCCTTGGCTCCTGGCCTTTCCCATTTTGCCATGCATGTCTTCCACTGTTGAGCTAGCAGTGTTTTAAAATGAAGCTGGGCCGACCTGGTGGCTCACGCCTATAATCCCAGCACTTTGGGAGGCCGAGACAGGCAGATCACTTGAGGTCAGGAGTTTCAGACCAGGCTGGCCAACATGGTGAAACTCCATCTCTAGTGAAAATACAAAATTAGCCAAGTGTGGTGGCGGATGCCTGCAATCCTAGCTACTCAAGAGGCTGAGGCAAGAGAATCGCTTGAACCCAGGAGATAGGTTGCAGTGATCCAAGATCACACCACTGAGTTCCAGCCTGGGTGAAAATGTGAGACTCCATCGTAAAATAAATAAATAAATAAATAAATAAATAAATAAATAAAAGCTCACATTAGCCTAACGTAAATTTAATCTTACATGTTTTCCCTCTCTTTTTTTAAAAAAATGTTAGAAATAGATCTCATTCTCTGAATGTTGCTCTCAAACAGAAAGTTGAAAATACTTCCCAGAGAACTTTGATACTTTTCTCTGCAGAAAATATTTGGTGTCCTGAAATGGTGTTTATTTTTGAAGACAGCATCATTAACTTCTTTCAATAACCCTATCTGTTAGACCTTTACCAAGAGAGCTTCTCTGGGGAACCCATCTTTGGGAGGCTACATTAAAATTATTTCCTGGGACCTTGGGAAGGGGCAGAAGTTCTGGAAAAAATTGCCTGCCCTCTGCTTCGATGGGACCAAAGTGGGCCTGATGGGCTATAGCTGGGGATGTAGATGGGCAGGGGAATCTGAAGTGAGGGTGCAGAACGTAAGAGGTGAGTGAGGTGCTGCTGTAAGAGACCCTAAAATATGGAAGTGGTTTTGGGATTGCGTTGGGCAGATGTCAGAAGGTCTTTGAGAAGAGTATTTAGTAAAAAATCTATTGAGTGTCTCATAGAGACTGTTAGCAGAAGACTGATGTCCCTCAAGAAGACTGTTTGTCAAGGATTAAAGAAAAGTGAGGAAAATGTTACTGGAAACCAGAAAAAAAGAGGCTCCATGAAGAGGCAGAAAGTTTACCAACTTTTTTGCCTGCTTTATTAGTCTGTTTTCATGCAGCTGATAATTTATAAAGAGACTGGGTAATTTATAAAGAAAAGAGGTTTAACTGACTCACAGTTACATGTGGCTGGGGATGCCTCACAATCATGGTGGAAGATGAAGGAAGGGACCTCTTACGTGGCAGCTGGCAGAGAGAATGAGAGCCAAGTGAAAGGGGTTTCCCCTTAAAAAACCATCAGACCTCATGAGACTTATTCACTACCATAAGAACAGTATGCGGGAAACTGCCCCTATAATTCAATTCTCTCCCACTGGGACCCTCCCACAACACAATGGAATTATGGGAACTACAATTCAAGATGAGATTTGGGTGGGGACACAGGCAAACCACATCACCTGCAGTAACATGGAAAACAGATGTATCTAATGGATAGGTTGGTCTAGCTAAGGAGATTTCCAGGCAGTGTTAAAGACGTCCCTGGCTTTGTCTTGCTGCTTATGTTAAAATTTGAGGGTGCAGGGATAAGCTGAAGAAAAAAAAAATTATTCAATATGAAAGAAGCAGAATTTACAGAGTTGGAAAATCCCCAGCCTTTCCAGAAAGAAGCAATGTTTAATACGGAAATGGCTCTGTACAAAAATAAAATTTGGGGAATGATCAGGAAAACATGATCTAAAGAGGGAATTAAGAATGTGACCATAGGTGGGGCATGGTGGCTCATGCCTCTAATCCCAACACTATGGAAGACTGAGGTGGGTAGATCACTTGAGGCCAGGAGTTGGAGACTAGCCTGGCAACATAATGACACCCCATCTCCACTAAAAACATAAAAATTAGCTGGACATAGTAGTGCAGGCCTGTAATCCCAGCTCTTGAAAGGCTGAGGCATGAGAATTGCTTGAATCCAGGAGGCAGAGATTGCAGTGACCTGAGATGGCACCACTGTACTCTAGCCTGGGTGACAGAGCAAGATTCAGTCTCAAAAAAAAAAAAAAAAAAAAAGAAAGAAAGAAAGAAAGAAAAACAAAAAAGAATGTAAGAATGTGACCATAAAATCCTTTGTTAAGATCTTGGAAAGACTTAATAAGGTAATGCCTTGGAGAACTCTTCAGTCAAAACAAACAGAAACCCAGGGCTTTTAGGATTCTTTGGCAGCTTCAACAGAAGCTCAGGGTAGAGGGTGGCTTACCCTGAAGAGATGTGTGGGATGTCCCCTGCCCTTGTGAACCTTATTGTCATCTATGCCATTAAGAAAAGCCTCACAAACTTTTTAAATGATGACACACACCCCAATAAGATTCACAGGAGACTCCCAAAGATTCTAAGAGAATTTTACAAGCAGAAACACCATCAGCTTGGACTAAAAGAGGCATAGAAAGTGCAGAGTAAAAATAAAAAGACTTTGGATTCCCAAACTTTTATAGGCAGAGAATAGTCTGAGAAATACACTTAGTTGCAAATGTGAACAATGTTTTACAGAGAAAGAAAGATGACACAGAGGGAAAAACCAAGAACCACTGGGAAGAATTCTCAGGCTGGATCCCTAATCAAGGAACTGACCACATGTGTGCTGCCAGATTTCAGAACTGCCGTAGGCTGTAACTCCTCTATGCCTCCTGTTTTCCCCTTTCGGAATGGGAGAGTCTATAGCTGTGATCCTATGTCTATCCTGTTATTGCATATTGGGTGTGTGGATGTGTGGGGTAGAGGCTTGGGGGGAACAGAAGACTTCTCTCCTTCATTCACAGGTTTTCAGATAGAGAGGAAGTACATTTTGTGCGATGCTGTCTGTCTCTCTATAGGATCCCCAGTATACTATCCTTGGGACTTTGCACACGCCGTTCCCTCTGCCTGGAATTGCCTTGCCTTGCTTCTCTGCCTGGTTAATTCCTATTCACTCTCTAAGACTCAGGTCAAAAACCATCTCCTGCCTGAGGCCGCCTCAATTTCATCAGCTAAAATCAGTGGCTTTGTTCTTTGCCTTTCGGTTGGAGTTCCACCCTGAACTGAAATGCTTTACATACCCGTCTGCCTCCCCACTGCCCAGCCCGTTCTAAAATGGTAGGAACGATGTTTTATCACTTTTATTTATTTTTGCATATCCAAACTCACTGAAAATGAATACAGGTACTCAACATATACCTGATGGCAAACAAATGAATGTATACATTTTTACATAGATGGTACGAAAACCTTTAGAGGGGAGAGTGAATTTAAAAAAACCTAAATGATTAGCTTAATAACTGAAGTCCGGAGAGGAGGTTTGAGAAGGTGGTTGTGGGGTTGAGGGGTTGAGGTCCTGTCTGGGAGGTCAGTGTCTTTTTTATTATTTTTGGTGTTTGGGAAATCCAGATGTATTTGCCTAGTTAAGGAGAACACAGAAAAGAAACAGCTCCATTTCTTTGGAAAGGACTGGGCACTTTGTTTTCCTTGACACATAATTAGTGACCTCAGAGTTAAGTCTCTTCAGCATTTAAGGACATATTACAGAACATGCTAGGGAAACCAGTGATTTCTGGGAACCTGAACGTCAAATTCCTAGACACCGTCTTAGACCTAAACTTTTCTGTTGAGAGAAATTAGCCTAGAAACCCATGATAAGCTCTATGAGACCACAGACTGTCTTCTTTGTCACTGCCGGCACAGAGAATGCACTAAAACCATTTTTAAAAATGGTTGATTATTGTCATATGGCAAGGAGGAGAAAGGGAGGGAGATGGCTAGGGGATATTTTGGATTTTATAAGAGTACTTAATAAGTTTTTCTTTTAATTAACAGTGTGTTTATAGAGTAGGAGTAATATCGTGAGGAAGATTTTACAGCACCAGGACAGCAATCTGCAACGGTTATGTCCCTCAGACCTTTCTCCAGAAGGTCTCCTACATCTGGACGTGACTCTCTTCTCCCCCGGTTCTTAGTAAAGATCACCCCTGAGAGAGCATGAGGAAGATGCCTAAGCCTCCTGCTGTCATGAAAAACTCCATCTGAATGCCAGCAAACCAGAGTCCTGAGGAGAGACGATTCACATTGGGCCCAAAATAAGATTTATAGAAATGATTGACATTTCTGTTCTTTTTCTGTTTCTCTTTGTGAGTATCTCATAGTCAGGACCTAAAATGATCACAAATATGCACATTCCAGACTAAAAGATGTGTTTTGTTTTGTTTAGAGATAGTTGCCCAGGCTGGAGGGCAGTGGCACAATCATGGCTCACTGCAGCTTCAAACTCCTGAGCTCAAAAGATACTCCCACTTCAGCCTCTGAGTAGCTGGGACTACAAGTGCACACCACCACACCTGGGTATGTTTTTGTTTTTTGTAGAGCTGAGGGTCTTGCTATGTTGCCCGGTCTGGTCTTGAATTCCTGGCTTCAAGAGATCCTCCTATCTCAGTCTTCCTAGTCGCTGAGATTACAGGCATGAGTCTGTAAAATGTGTGTTAAAAGGCTAAGACTTCTTCTACCCAAAGCCCCCTTAAGCACAAAGATGCCAGTAGCTACTATAGTACTATAGTATGATTATGAAAGTCAGCAAAGGGTACTCTTTCCTTCAGGAGGACACAGTTCTGTGCCAGGGTGTGTGGCTTGGTGAGTAGAGTGCTGAGTGGGTTGACCACCTCACTCACTCCTTGGCTTCAAGTCTTATGTAGAGAACAATTTACACCAGGGGTGTCCAATATTTTGGCTTCCCTGGGTCACAGAAGAAGAATTGTCTTGGGCCACACATAAAATACACTGATGATAGCTGATCGATAGCGGATGAGCAAAAAAAAAAAATAAATAAAAAAGTTCATGCATAAATCTCATAATGTTTTATGAAAGTTTACAAATTTGTATTGGGCCACATTCAAAGCTGTCCTGGGTTGCATGTGGTCTGTGGGCTGTGGATTGGACAAGCTTGATCTACACAATTTTAGACGACAGTCCTTTTGTCAGGGAATCTGGCATTCCACCATTTGGATCTCATTCCGTATGATTGGATGGAAATATAATATTATTCCCTATTTCACAAAGCGCAAGCACTCCTGGTTATTGAGTACACACCCAGCTCCTATCAGGCATCAGCATATTGCTCTTTACTAAATGATAGCTATCAGACATCAAGCAAAGAGGGAGACAGATGGAGGGGAGACCTGGCAGGGTGGCAGCATGGCCCTGTGAGGTCAGGCTGGCAGGTTTAGCTAGAGGGCAACAGGATGATACAGGGCAGATAAGGATGATCACAGTAGAGGAGAAGAGTAAGCCCCACTTACTTGCCAGTTGTCCTCAGATCCAGCCTTAGGTCTGGAGAAGGAAGCCCAGGCATCTAGCCTTCAGAGCATCAGGTTCACGGTGACCATTCAATAAAGTACCTGACTTCTCAGGGGTATTTCTGCCTGTCATGTTTCTTCCCCTGCCTGGGCTCTCAAGCTTCTGCACATGGGGTTTCTGGAAGTACCAGCCTGGTAGCAGAGAAAATATAAGAGCAATGGCTGAAGACTAATAACCCAAATTCTACTGAAAGGGTGCTGAGCTGGGAGCCTAACTTTAAAAATGTTGTTGTATTAGTCCACCTTCATATTGCTATGAAGACATAACTGAGACTGGGTAATTTATAAAGAAAAAGAGGTTTAATGGACTTACAGTTCTACATGGCTGGGGAGGCCTCACCATCATGGCAGAAGGCAAAGGAAGAGCAAAGGCACATCTTACATGGTGGCAGGCAAGAGAGCATTTGCAGGGGAACTCCCCTTATAAAGCCATCAGATCTCATGAGACTTATTCACTATCGTGAGAATGGCATGGGAAAAACCCACCCCTAAGATTCAATTACCTCCCACTAGGTCCTTCCTATGACATGTAGGGATTGTGGGAACTACAATTCTAGATAAGATTTGGGTGGGGACACAGCCAAACCATATTAACTGTCTTCTTAGACTTGAGGTAGGCCTGGTGCTGTGGCTTACCTCTGTAATCCCAGCAATTTGGGAGGCCAAGGCGGGCGGATCATGAGGTCAAAAGATTGAGACCATCCTGGCCAACATAGTGAAATCCCATCTCTACTAAAATACAAAAATTAGCTGGGCATGGTGGTGTGCACCTGTAGTCCCAACTACTTGGGAGGCTGATGTAGGAGAATTGCTTGAACCCAGGAGGCAGAGGTTGCAGTGAACTGAGATCGCGCCACTGCATTCCAGCCTGGAGCCTGGTGACAAAGCAAGATGCTATCTCAAAAAAAAAAAAAAAAAAAAAAACCTGAGGTAACTGCTATGTGTAAGAGTTGTGTGGGCGCCAGGTTAAAAGTTAAGCCACAATCCTTACTGGAGACATGGTATGGATTTAACCTGTGGTGGGAAGGAGGATATACCATATGTGAACTGGATACCCATTTTGTTGTTGGGGTTATTTGTACTGTGGCCCTAGTGCAGATGTCAAAGACACCCTCTACCCTATGCTGGCTCCCACCTGGTAGAACAGGGTCAAGGATGGGAAAAGGATGAGGGATTTACTATTTGATAATATCTGAAAGTGGACATTCACTGGTTTGTTTGTAAGACATTTTCTGCTGCTGTCAAAAATGTCTTACTTATACTCTTTTTGTATCCTGCATATCAAACTGTCATTGAGATCAAAATGGTCCTGACAAGATGGAAAGATGAGCGTCCTGTGTCTCCGATGATGGCCTTTCTTTCTTTCCGTTCCTGCAGCAGAACATAAGAGACTGGGATCTGCACATATCTGCTCTCCCACTCTTAACCTTTGCCCTCACAGATTCCACTCATCCTGGCATCAACAGCATTATCTTAGGATTTGCTTATTATATACATACAGTATATTTTAAATACTTAATACATTTTATTATCATTATTATTTTTTTTTTTTTGAGAGGGAGTTTCCCTCTGTCTCCAGGCTGGAGTGCAGTGGCGCGATCTTGGCTCACTGCAACCTCTGCCTCCTGGTTCAAGTGATTCTTCCGCCTCAGCCTCCCGAGTAGCTGGGATTACAAGCACGCACCACCATGCCAGGCTAATTTTTTGTATTTGTTTAGTAGAGACGGGGTTTCAGCATGTTGGTCAGGATGGTCTGGATCTCTTGACCTTGTGATCCACCCGCATTGGCCTCCAAAGTGCTGGGATTACAGGCGCAAGCCACTGCACCCGGCCTAAATACTTTATACATTTTAGCTCTGTGTTTTAACATTTCTCCTCACCAGTGTGCATAAGCTGTACCCATAGATGCCTTAACAGGCCTCAGGCCCCAGACAAAGGCCTTTTTTTTAAACCTGAACAAGATAAAGGAATTAGATAAGCAGGAAAAAAAAAAATAAAGGATAGTAACAGAGATATCAAAAGAAACTAGACAAAGAGAAAGTTAAAAAAGTCGAAAAGTCTGGTGACGAAGAGTTTAGTTATCAGTTTCCAGGAAAGCAATGACAGACACAGACTGTTTATCTGAAACCCAGTGGGCTGTAGGAGACAATATCCTCCAGGGCCCAGTGAAGCATATTAGCTCTGACACTGCTAGTGAGAATTCAGATGACAAAAGCCAAAGCATAAACGTGGTCTTGAGCCAGCAGCATCTAAAAAATGAGGTTCTCATGCGTCTTGGGTAAGACAACCCCACTTTTGTTGGTGGTGGTCACTTCCCATGACATTCCCATAATATGGGCATGTGCAGATGCCACACCCACATTGTTACCTCGTAGAGTTCCGTTTCTTCCCCTAGGGCACTGGTTCTTACCAGGGAACCCAGATTGTCCAGCAACTCTGTAACTAGCACTGTCCTCATTAATATTTGCATCTCTGGAGCTCTGCTGCTGGATGTGGTAACCGCTGCACACATGGCTCTTTAGCACTTGACGGGTGGTGAGTCCAAGTTAAGCTGTGTTGTAAGTGAAAAACACAACAGATTTTGAAGATGCAGTATTAAAAAGGCAAAATCTCATTCATTATTTTTGTATTGATTACATGTTGAAATGATACAAATATTTAATTTCACCCTTTTCTCTTTAATGGCTTTCATGTGGCCACTAGAAACTTTAAAGTTACATAAGTGGCTGGAATCTATTTCTATTGAACAGAGCTTGTCTAGAACTTAATATGGTACCTAGCTCATAGTAGATGCTCATAGTGTGACTGGAAATGAAATGAAACTAAAGGTACCACAGTTAGTGTCTAGGAGTTGTCATTGATACATTTTCTTCAGACAATATTTCTTTCTCCTAGTAGCGATTTTTTTGTTCTGCCTTTCAAATATTCGTAGTTGCTTAGGATAAAAGATCAAGATGCTAAACCAAAAAGCACTTCCAGATACTATTTCTGTAAATAAAAAATCTCCTTCCTTCTGTGTTATCCCCTTCTCCAGGATGTAGCAGTCCCTTGAGGACAGTGAGATGGCTGTCCATACAGGGAGAAACAGCAAGTTATCAAATTTGGATCTTTTCTGGAAACATTGAAATTGGTTCCAAATTCTAAATTGTCTAAACTCTAAACTGTTTTCAAGGGCATACAATAGATTCAGAATCTATATCCATAAGGAATTCTGCATCAATCAGAGTACATAACTTAAACTTCTTTGTTAAATGTGGTTAAATTAAATAAAGCTTTGGGCTTGAATTAGGAATGTGGGGGAAAATGGCGATTTGAAGAAGAATTTTAGGCTTTTGTTTGCTGAATTACTAGGGAGAAGAAATCTCACATAAGTTACACTTCAGGTTTTCAGAAAACTGTGACAGCTATTGGAATTAGAGAGCAAAGTTAGAAGTTAAACACTGTGATAACTTCACATTCGTTTTCTAGTTCTCTTACCCACATTTTCCATATGTAATTTTTATCCAACACATTCCCTGTGTTGGAGAGAGTGAGCCCCACCACACTGATCCCTGGACCAGGTGGGTCTGGCCTTGTGGGGAAGGAGATGGGGGAAGGGGTCTGGGAAGGAGTGGGTATAGACAGGCGCCAGGAGAAGGCTGTGGTTTTAGGGTATTTGTTTGTTTGTTTAATTAGTTGTTAGAATGGATTTAGTTTCTCTCCCTAGAAGAGATACAGATTTGAGATGAATTTTAGATGTTTTTAGAACAGAAATCCTACTCAGTTGAATTTCTGTTTTTGCCATAGCCATGCAACTGAGCTGAAGGAAATGAGAGCACGAGCAGCTCCCACCAGAATGAAAACCTTTTTGTTTCTTCCATGTCACAGAGCCTTCATTCTGTTTCTGAGGAAGAAATAGGATCCTGAAGGATTCCAGAAAAGTTGGACAATTAGACAAATACTTGTGCTCACACAGCATACCGTTTGGTACCAAAATTATATTCTCTTTGTAAAAAAAGGAACAAAAAACGTAACCCTTCTCCTGAGATAGAATTGTAATCAGTAGAATGATAGAACTGAATTGTTACAGGTGTAAAAGTATTTAAACATATTAGAGCTTTGACTAATTAGGCTTTTTCCATCATATTTTTACTTTGCTCAAAGGAAAGATAACGGAACTTGTGCTGACATCTTTCTTCACTTTTTTTCGAAGAATGCCATGAAATTGAGGAAGGAAATGAGACTGTTTGTCTCATGTTGCCTTAATCGTAAAAATCACACTTTTACAAAAGGTGGATTGGAGTATGTCAGTTGCCTTCCACACAGCGTTAGCTTAATGGTAGTGACATAAGGCAAACTTCAGGGAAAAATTTGTCCACTGCCTTCCCTTTATTTCTAAGTCCAGGAGGTAAATGTAGCACATTAATGTTGCCTGAAGCAGACACTTAAACAGCAATTGACATGGAAATAACAATATGGCAATAAACCACATGTACTATATGCTTACTTTATCTTGCACGTCATCTGAATCATTCATTCATTTACTCAGTACATGTGGACTGAGTGCATACTTTGTGCCAGGTCTTTTGCTAACTTCCAAGAATATAAATATGAAAAAGACAGTGTCTGTCTTCAGGAAGCTCTAAACCTACCTGGGGAGATTATAAGTACTAAAATTCACAATTTGATGACATAAACAGTATACAGAAATAGAATATAGAGGAATACAGAAATCACTGCATAAAGGTATTTAACAATACTATCTGCACAGAGTAGGAAAAGTAACTTAATCTGTAGAATCTGGAGCCAGCTTCCCAGCTGAAATGAGTTTTCACGAAGATCTTGAAGATTAAAGGTGTGGCCGGCGGGCTGTTGTGGATATGCGTGTACCCCAAAGAATAAAAGCACATGATGTGTTCAGGAAACAGGAAACAATTTGATGTGAGTGAAGTGCGGGGTGCCTGGCAGTGGGAGTGCCAAGCGGATGTGAACTGTGAAAGATCTTGCATGCCAGCTTAAGCTTATATTTAACTTTTAGATAAAATTATATGAAATGGACCTCCAGTCAAATGGGCCCCCCCTACTTTTACACTTCCGCACATTCCCTGTGTTCTAAGTAAAAAGCTGTGAAAGGCAAAGTATAAAAAAGGGAAAAACAAACCTAATAAAATATACCAAGCTGGAAACGAAGAAAAAAAGTCTTTATGGATCACTGCGAACATGAGTGGGGATAAAGCTGTGGGCTTGCAAGGCTCTGGGCCCTAAACCAGGCAGCAATGCAAAGGAGTGTGGCTCTGCTAGGATAACAGAGACTAAGTGTCTATGCAAGAAGTGATGGAACCAGGTTAACTACTCAAAGCCAGGCATTCTCAGAAGCTGTGAAACGAGAGAGATCCAAACCTGGCCTTCTAAACAGGCACTGATTAGAAGTTTAAAGCTGATGTGAAGCCAGCTGATTCAAAGCCAGCTCTGTGACTGGCTCTGTAATATTCTCAATATCACTGTGGGGCAGGAGCCCCAGAAAACTATCTTAAGACTCAGCTGTGAACCAAGAGTACAGTGTGCTGAGTGAAAAGCATCCACAAAACTTCTCAACAGGGTACAAGAAAAAGCAAAACAAACGAAACAAAACCAAACGCCTTCCATTCAAAATAAGCCTGCAGACTTTCCAAAATATATGTAGAAAATGAGCGCTAAGAAAAACAGTCAAGATCAATAGTTCACTCCAGTTGAAAATGATTTTATGAAACAGTATGTCAAGGACTTAAACAGTAAGATGATTAAACAGTAAGACTTGAACAGTGACACCTACGGTGACTAAGACATGGAAAAAGAATTAGATCCATTAAAAGTAAACAAATATTGTGAAACAAAACAGGGAGAAATTGAATAAGACAGTTTATCAATAAACTGGCTGCATCACAAACCACCCCCACAACTTAGTCACTTAAAAAACCAACCTGCATTATTTCTTATGATTCTGTGAGTTGGCTGGGCAGTTCTGATGTGAACTGGCTTGGCTGGAGCTCAGTGGTCTAGGACGGTCACACTTGCATGTCTGGGGACTCAGCTCAGATCATTCAGACAGCTAGGGTCTCTTTTTGTGGTCTCTTGTTCTTTAGGAGGCTAACCTAGGCTTGCTTCCATGGTGATAGCAGGGTTTCCTGCAGCCAAAAAAAGGGCAAACTCCAATACACAAGAACTTCTCAAGCCTCTGTTGAATCATATTTGCCAATGGCCACTTTAAGGATGGAGAGATATACCCCGCTTCTTGATAATAAGAGCAGCGAAGTCACATTGCAAAGGGGATGTTTGTAGTGATGGGGCAAATTTGGGGCAAGCCACCACATATAGATAGGGAAAGCAATCAACTAAAAATTTTGAAACTTAAAAATATATTCTGGAAATAAGAAAGTCAAGGATAAACTCTGGACTAGACACAGTTTAAGAGATAATTAGTAAATTGGAAGAGAGTACTGACAAATTCACCCAGATCTAGTATAAAGAAACAAAGAAATATATAATTCAAAAGAGCAGAATAGTTAGGAGCCCTGGAGGACCTGAAAGGTTCCAACACATCTCTAATTTGAGTATCAGAAAAAGGAAGAGACTGGAAGAAGTAAGAGAGAAGTCATTATTTGAAAAGATTGTGGCTTAGAATTTTCCAGAGTTAGAGAAAAATATGAGAACTCAGATCAAAAGTGCACTTTGAATCCCTTAGCAGGTCCACATCACAATGAAACTGCAGAACATCGTTAATAAAAGAAAAAGCTGCCAGAGGGGAAAAATAGATTACTTACAAAAGTTTAACACTTAGACTGAAGACTTAGAATAGAAACCAAGAAGGTAATGAACCCAAGAAGGTAATGAAGCCGTATCTACAAAGTACTGAGGGAAATTTATATCTGGCTAATTCTCATCAAGAATGAGGTGTGAAATTAAAATATTTCAGACATAAAGAACTAAAACTCTAACCACCCATTAATCTTCACTGGAAGAATTTATTATAAGTTACATTTTGGTAAGAAAAAAAGAGCATATGTTTAGTAAATATAATTCATTGTTGACTACAGACTAATACTTTTGTGTTTATTAAAAAAGCAAAAGTAGAATTACAGAAAATAATAATAAAATATATGAGGGAAAACTTTCAGATACAGAATACGTATGAACAGATACAGAATATGTATGACCAAGAAGAGAATAGCATTATCAAAAAAGTTTATATTTGTTCATACAAGTAAGTGTATAACTGTTAAATATTTAAAGATAAGGACAATCATTTAATGAGAAGAAGTGCACAATATAAATTTCAATCCGGGCAGAGAAAAAAGTAATTATAAAAACTTTATCACTCTAAAAGTGCAGAGGAAAACAGGGAGAAAAAAGTAGTAAAGAAAAACATAATAAACAGAAAATATAAAAGAAAATAATATAGTCAGCTCTCCATATCCACAGGTTCCACATCTTTGGATTCAACCAACATGAAAATAAAAATGTTTTTGAAAAAATTAAAAACAAGAATATAATAATAAAAATAATACAAATTGAAAATATACAGTATAGTAACTCTTTACATAGCATTTACATTGTATTAGGCATTATAAGTAATCTAGAGACGATTTAGAGCATACAGGAGGATGTGCATGGATTACACGCAAATACTATGCCATTTTATATAAGGAACTTGAGCATCTGTGGATTTTGGCATCCACAGGGAGTCCTGGAACCAATCCTCTGTGGATACCAAGGGATGACTGTAATAACTCACAATACTTGAAAATGGATTAAAGCCAACCACTAAAAGCAGAGATTATGAAAATGAGTGAAAGACCCAACAATATGCAATTGACAAGAAAGACACACAAAATAACATCCATCTGAAAGTTTGAAAATAAAGGATGAAAAAAAGATCATGCAAATTCTAAATGAATGTTGAGCAGCAAGATTAATATATGACAAAATAAAATTTGTGGCAAAAAGAACAAATAAAGAAAGAGATAGATACTATACAATAATAAAATGAATCATTCTCCAAGATGATGTAGCAATCATGACCTAGCATGCACCTAACAACATAGTTCCAAGTTATATAAAAGGCCAAAATAGATCATTTTATACACATAGTAGGAAATTTTTAAGTCTTCTGTTAAATTGAGAAATCTAACAAACAAAAAACCCCTGTAAGAGCATTTGAAGAAAATATCTATAAATTTATCTGTTTTATGTAGAACCTTGTACCCAATATAAAGTTTATAATTTTTTCTTCTTAGAAAATTTACAAAATTGGCCATATTGTGAAGACTTCGGCAATTTTCAAAGAATTAGCATTATGCATATTTTTATCAATATGCAATTAAATTAGACATCTGCAAGCAAAGAGGAGAGGTGCTTTTTACTTTTTTGTTTTCGGCTTTTTTTTTTTTTTTTTTTTTTTTTTTGAGACGGAGTCTCGCTCTTGTTACCCAGGCTGGAGTGCAATGGCACGATCTCGGCTCACCGCAACCTCCACCTCCTGGGTTCAGGCAATTCTCCTGCCTCAGCCTCCTGAGTAGCTGGGATTACAGGCACGCGCCACCGTGCCCAGCTAATTTTTTTGTATTAGTAGAGACGGGGTTTCACAATGTTGACCAGGATGGTCTCGATCTCTCCACCTCGTGATCCACCCGCCTCGGCCTCCCAAAGTGCTGGGATTACAGGCTTGAGCCACCGCGCCCGGCCAGTTTTTGGCTTTTTTTTGAGACAGTCTCACTCTGTTGACTTGGCACGATTACAGCTCACTGCAACCTCTGCCTCCTGGGTTCAAGTGATTCTTGTGCCTCAGCCTCCCAAGTAGCTGGGATTACAGGCACGTGCCACAGCACCTGGCTGAGAGTTTTTTTTTTTTTTTTTTTTAAAGAAGTGAAACAAACAATAGAAAAAGTGCAAGTTTGGAAATTTAAAAATATCTTCCTAATTAACTTTTAGATTCAAGAGGAAATCATAATGAAAAGTGGAAAATATTTTAAACTGTGAAAATGAAATAATCACATAAAAATTTGTGCTACAGTAAGGTGGAATTAAAAGATGTGATTAGAACCTAAAATCTGCAAAATAAAAGAAAGATAAAAAGTAAATGAGTTTGTAGTCAATTGAAGCAGGGAGGAAACAAACCAGAAGGAGCCAGTAAAGGTAGAAAGAAGGAAATAATAAAGGTAAAGTAGAAATCAATAAGTTAGGAAAAAAGTACAAACAGTTAATGTCATTAAAATTTGAGTTTTTGAATAAAAGAAAAATTTCTAATGAGGCAAATCAAGAAAAAAAGGCATAAATAAATAAAATATTGAGAATGAAAAAGGGAATGGAACAAAACAAATTAGAGATTAAACAAATCATAAGAGAAAATGGAAAAATTTATGCAAATAAATTTGAAAATTCAGAGTAAAAGATTGGGTTTCTTTTGCAAGGATACAGGAAGAATAGATACTGGGATGAAATTAGCAATCTTGGCCATACCTTCTAGTCCTAGTTTATTGAGTTTTTTTAAAATCACAATTTAATAAATTACAAATTGAAGGTACTTTCTTTATCTTTTGAGGAAAGTGTATGTTTTCCCACTTAAAAGTGGGAAACTATTAGGATGGCAGAACAACATGATAATAGGATTCTGGATCTCTGAGACTGCAGCATACTAATTGTGTTCTGAACTACCTCTGGATATCTTGAGCATGAAAAATAAGTTTCCAACTTGTATAATCTACTGCTATTCAGTCTGTTTATGTTACCTGCAACCAAGCCTAATCCTGATATATAAACACTTTAGTGGAGACTATATAAAAATGTATTACTGAATCACTCATAATATCAAAGTACGGTAAATGGTGCCCCCTAGAGTTGTGCTATGGAAAGGTCCTGAAAGCTGAAACTTGATAATTATTCCTATCAGAGTCAGGAGGAAACAGCTACTTGCTATATCTACTCCTTTTCAACAGTGTATCTGAGGTATAAGCTAGTGTAATAAGGCAAGAAAAATACATACAAATATAAGAATTTAAAAGCAAAAAGAAAGCTGTTCTTACTTGCAAATGATATGATAGTCTGTAGGAGACTTTATAAACTGTTAGAATGAATGAGAAATCACTAACCTGGATATAAGACCAACAAACAAATCAATAGTCTATCTAATCACCAGTAATAGACAATTAGAAATGTGATCTTTAAAAACGTCATATTCACAAAAATGTGAACGATGCCTGTGAAAAATCAAATTTTATTGAAGAAAATGAAAGAAGATATGGTATATTGATTGGGGTGTTTTTACATGCAAGTAACATATATGCAACAGAAAGTGTCTTAAAGTACTATTTATTACTTTATATTACATAAGGCCTAGTATGGGCAGGCTCAGGGTTACTTAGTCTCACAACTCAAGGATGTCATCAGACACTCAGGATCTTTCCATCTTTCTGCTGAAGCATCTCCAGCAGGGCTTTTATCTCAGGTTTGTCCTCTCCCAGTTTCAGGACTGATGTCATAGCTAGAGTCTATGTGTAAAGTCCTCTTCACACGGCTCTATTCTGAAGGAAGTAAAAGAAGTCTCTTAACACATCTATTTTTTTTCCAATTCATATGTCTTTTATTTCTTTTTTTATTGCATTTTAGGTTTTGGGGTACATGTGCAGAACATGCAAGATTGTTGCATAGGTACACATGTGGCAGCGTGATTTGCTGCCTTCCTCCCCTTCACCTATATCTGGCATTTCTCCCCATGCTATCTCTCCCCACCTCCCCATCCCCTGCCATCCCTCCCCTATTTTCCCCCAACAGACCCCAGTGTGTAGCGCTCCCTTCCCTGTGTCCATGTGTTCTCACTGTTCAACTCCCGCCTATGAGTGAGAACATGTGGTGTTTGATTTTCTTTTCTTGTGCCAGTTTGCTGAGAATGATGGTTTCCAGGTTCATCCATGTCCCTATTTTTTATTAAACTTTTCCCATAAACCTTTATCTCATGTCCCATTGCCAGGATTGAGTCATAAGGCCACGCCTATGGAAGGATGGGAAAATCTCTCATATTTTCAATTTCTAATATGGGAAGCATTCTCTGTCATTAAGAAAGGAAGTGGAGTGAGCTAGCGCAGATGAGCAGGCAACCTAGAGGTCCTGCCACACCAAATAAATGGATGGGAAGACTCAATATCATTAGGTTGTCAGCTATCCTTCAATTTTAATCTATGAATTCAGTGCAATTACAATCAAAACCAAAATAAGGTTTTTTTCATGGAACTGGAAACACTCATATTAAAATTGACATAAAAGAACAAAGGTTCAAAAACAATTTTGGAGGAAACGAAATGGAGGCAGCTGTCCGACCAAAGAGCAGACAAAACATTTCATAAGGCCATAATAATTAGATGGCATGGTTGTGTTACAGAAGCCACAGACCTATAGAAGGCGAAAGAGTCCAGACACAAGCCCATACATGTACGGAAATTTGCGATATGAGAGATGGCACTTTTTTACTTTTGAGTTCATAGTTCCTCAAACAACGACAAAACTTACGGCTTCTTTGACAAAAATCAAAGTCTCATGTACCCTCAAAATAATATGCTCTCCTAAAAGTGTTGAGAATTACAGTATTGCCTATATATCTCTAATAAGCAAAAAAAGTATTGATGAACAAATTGTTTTGATTTTTCTTTTCAAATACTCGTTGCATTGCTTCTGCTGCCATATATTGTACGTCACTTCCTCCCACGATTCTGAAATGTGCACCACTCTTTGATCCGCAGTTCCTTCCAAATGGGTTAGCATCTCTGTGCCGGGCAACAAGAAGCCTAAGAGGACTTCAAAACAGGGGGCTGGCACGATCCGATATGCATTTCAGAAAGATCATTGGGCAGTGAGAGGATGGGATGCAAAAGAAAAATAACATGCCTTTAAACCCTTGCCCTAAAGGGTTTAAAAGTGTAGCTGAGAGACACCAAATACACAGAGTGTAAAGGACAAAGAACCTTCACATGGCAGCCCATCAAAGAGAGCACTAGGAACTCATGAAGAGGAGAGCAGCACTGCATCCTGGGAAGTACCAAGGAGCTAGAGGTGGAGGACTGGGCTTTGTCACTTTAGCACTTTGGGCTCAATTTTCTCACCTTTAATAGTAGGATGATGTCAATATCTACTTCCCAAAGCTGTTATAAGAATTAAACTATAAGGTCTATCTGCAAAGTGCTTTGCTGACTGTAAAAAGCTATCTAGATGTGAGCCAATGCCAAGTGCACAGATATATGTTCTATTTCTGAGCTACAGTGCTTACTCTAGCAGTGAAATTAATGGCATTGACTTCTTTGCTCCTTACCTGCCTTAGACTCTTCATGTGAGCCAGGCCAAAGGAGGGCAGTTAGATAACTCAGAAAGAATCACCAAATATTCTGATCGGAAAGCATCGTTGAGGTTATTGTTTCAGTCTCCCCCTCCATGTACGAATCTTCTCTACAGAGTCCTGACCCATGTGGTTGTCTTATCCCTGCTTGCACACTTGATGTGATGGAGATGTTACTCCCTCACAAAGCAGCTCAGCCCATCAGTGGACAATGGGCATTGTTAGAAATGGAGCTGAAATCAGACTCCCTCCAGCCTCTGTCCAATTGTCTTAGTTCAGCCCTCTGGAGCAGCACAAAACTAATTCACTCCCTTTCCCATTTGACAGCTTTTCAAGGGTTTGAATACAGCTATCAGAGCCCTCTATGTCTGCCCTTCTCTGGAATAAACAGTCCCAGTTTTCTAAAGTACCCCTCTCAGGTTGTGGTTTCTAAGATGCTTCGCTAGTCTGGTTATCCTCGCTGGATTGATCACTACTTTGTCAGTATCCCCTTTAAAATCTGGTGCCACCTTCCTGCCATCATGTCCAAGTGGAAATGGCCTAAATGTCCAAGAGCGAGTCAATTCAAACAATTAATGGCATATCTATATAATAGTGTGTTGTATAATTATTAAAACTGGGTTTCAAAGAATATATAAGTTGAGGAAATAATTCAGTATATAATGTTAATTTGTAATGTGGAATATAAACACCACATAACCCGTATTTTTAGCATTTCCATGTGCCTCATGGAGCAGAAGTCTCCAGAAGAGACTTGAAGGACATATACCAAAATGTTAACAGTAGTGATCTCCAAATGATGAGAGCTAATTTTTGTTTTCTTCTTCACATCTCTCTGTACGTCTAAGTTTTCTATGTGCATATGTTTTGCTTTCATGGTTTACAAAATACAAAGGCCCACAACGTTTAATGTGAAGAAGAAACATGGTACCCGGAATAGGCCCTGATGCTCTGATGCAGATGGGCCAATGGCATCCTCGTCCCTCTTGCTCTGCCCGTCACATTTCCCCCTGTGCTGCCTGGCAAACACTAGTTTTTTGTAACCATGTTAGAATTTTTTGGCTCCTGTTTGACTTTTTGTTAACTAAAATCCTCAAGACTTTTCCCCATCAACTGTTGTCAATAGTTTGAATAACTGAGTTTTTTTTTTAAAAGATCAAAATAAAGAACTTACATTTTCTCCATTAAATTCCATCATGCTTATTTTGGCTCCTCATTCAGGAAAACCACCATATCCTGTTTCTGTCATTGGCATATTACTTAGACTTCTTCATTTTGTGTCAGCTCACATTTATATGTTGGCATCTCTTTCATGTCATTGAAAGGGTTTTAACAGAACCTGGCACTAAATAAGGACTAGTGGCATCTTCTGCTACACCTCTCTCTGAGTTGACTTTGTTCTGTCTGTCCAGTGCTTTCTGGATACAATGGTTTGCCCAGCTGTGCCTTCACCAAGCCATAGATCACCCGGGCCCTGTCCATTCATCTTACCATAAAATGTGTTGTTGGAAGCCCTGTTGAAAGATTCACTACCTCTGGGACAATCTTGTGAGTTTCAGTAATCTTTCAAAAAAGAGAAAAAAATATGAAGTGATGTTAGTATGACGTGGTTTGTTCTATATAACCTTTGCCGGCTTCTTGAGATTACCACTTCCTTTCCAAAGTGATTATAATCTAACTCTTTAATAATGCAGCTTAGCACTTGCTAGGGATCAAAGTTAAACTCAACGGTGCAAAGTTCCCCAAACCTACATATTTCCCCTTTTGACAGCTCGGACAGTTGCCCATCACAAATCCTCTGGCATCACTCCCGAGATTCCTCAAAGATTACTGACAATCATTCTATGATAAAATCTACAAGTTCTTTTAGTCCCCAGGGATGCAATTTGTGGAGACCTTAGCTTATTTAGAAAGCCTAGGTATTCATTTTCTAAAGAGTTTCACACCTAGGGCTGCAATTGCTTCTTCACAGAGTTTATACTGTTCCTTCCAGTTTGAAGATCATTCTGAGAGATAGAAATGATGGAAGCTAAGTAGGAGTTGCATAATTCTGCTTTGTATCTGTCATCTGCTAGCATTACACCATCTGCCCCAAGCACAGGATCTGGCCCTTTCCTATTCTTCCTGCTCAGAATATACTTGCACAAAGCTCTTTTTGCTGTTCCTGAGCATTTTTTGCAAGTCTCAGCTCATTCTGAGTCCCAGCCTTGCTAACACTATGGCTACAAGCCTGTGACACTCTTTGCTTTTCTTCTCCGGTGATGTGCCCTGCTTAGTGCTTTTGTAAAGGCTCTTTGAAAACCTGAGAGTGCTGGAGGGCTTCCCCTGCTGGCTCGGGGTCTTCCCTTTGCTTCCTAGTCAGTATCGCTGGAGACTGTATTGCCAGAATTTAATTTTGGAAAGAATGTTGCTTTAATGCTTCTTCTGTCCTCTCATTCTTTGAAAACAAAACAACAAAACAAAACAAAATAGTACAACAACAACAACAGAAATCACAGCTGCAAATGAGGTCTGATTAGCAGCTAGTACAGTGCATTTAGGCCCATCATGGTAAAAAAAAAAAAAAAATCTGACAAATGATAAAAAGCGTTGCTTAATTTGCTTTAAATAAAAATGTGGAGGAACTGTTCTTTCTAGTTCATTGTGCAATGAGAAAAAAAGGGAGGGAGCAGAGATCCAAAAAACAAGGACAATTAATATTGAGTAGCAACTACATTCTTTCATTTAATCTTCATGTCAATCCTGGAAGCACTGTTTTGATTTAGAGATGGAGAAAAATGAAGCTTAAGTTAAGTGACTTGAAATAACTCTGTGAACCAATAGGTAGAACCAAGGGTCAAACTCAGGCAGTGTGATTGGACTGCTCGTGTGCTTGTTCCTACATTACAGGTATAGGTAAGTAACCCACAAGACCATTCCACCCAAAGATGTGTTTTTTGGAACTGACGGTGTTTTTAAAAATTTTAAATATATTGCCAACATTCATAACTTAGGAGATTTTATGTTTAATTCTAGAATCTCAGCTACTTTTGAAAATCTCTGGACTTACATTTCCCCCATAGAAACAAACCATTGGCCAAGTGGAGTAGTGGCGATCTGCCCTCTCCAGGTTGCCGTAATCCCCACCTTCCCCCTCATTTATATTCCCCACTTGGTCCTGTTAGATGTTTGAGTTTGCACAGCCCTAGGCTATGCTGTTACGCCATTGTTTTTCCTGGTTTCTGAGAGAAAGCCTTCTGCCATATGGAAAAGAAGGGAGCAAAGGTTATGAAAATCAAAGATATGTCTCTTGCACTCAATTCAGCCTTATTATTCCCCTGGAAAGGGCCTCCCAGAATCTTAAGAGGTTCCGAAAAAGAGGGTGCTTGTTTCACTCAGCTTATCCCAGGATCCTCCATTCCCAATAATGGACTCCCTTTTGCACTGTGTTTCTTAAACCACAGAGTCTAACAAGAACATCATTCAAGTTTTTAAAACCTGTATGTATGGGCAAGAGAGTCTGTTCATAAGACCTTCTAAATAGGACTCTTGGGCACGATCAGAATCTCTGGCTAAGCCTGTCTTCATGGTTGGGAACTACTAACAGACCATTGAAAATGTGCACGTCGTAGATCATAGAGTGGACAGAACTTAGGCTGAGGATCAGGAAACCTGTTTTTTCATCTTGGTTCTGCTATTAGAGGGATACGCACTGCATAGAACATCACAGAAACACAGACGTCAAGGGGTAAGTCCAGAATAGGGGCTGGTAGTTAGAATGAAGAATATAAAGGGAATCTGAATATCATTTTGAAGGGAGAGATCCATTCATTCAGTCACTCTGTGAATACGTATTTATTATGCACACACTGTATGTCAGACACAATTTAGGCAATGAGAATTCAGAATTGAATGAGACAGACAAAAATCCCTGCCATCATGGAACTTACATTTCAGTAAGGAGAGATAGACAAGTGAAAAAACCAAGTAAGTAAATATCGTTGGCCACCTGCTAATAAGACTGTGGGAAAAATCAAGCAGAATAAGTGGGTTAGGAAGCCTTGAGGTTGGGAGAGGGGGTTATTTAAATAGGGTAATCAAGGCTTCTTCATAGGGAAAGTGAAATTTCAAGACAGGCCTGAAGGAAGTAAGGAAGCAAGCCACTCGGACTTTTGAGGAAAAGCATTCCAGGCAAAGGGAAGAGTAAGTGCATAGTCCCTGCGGTGGACTGTGCCCGGGATGTTTGAGGGTGAGCAGAGGCCAGCATGGCTGGAGCAGAGTATGCAAAAGAGGGAGCCATTAGACATGGGGTCTGACAGGTGACCAGCACCCACACAGTGGACAGACTTGCAGGACATCATGTTGAGCCCTTTGATTTTTGCTCTGATTGTCCTGGAAGGCAGAGAAGTGACGTGATCAAACTTATAGTTGAACAGGGTCACTCTGAGAATTCTGTTGAGAATAGTGTGTGGGCAGCTAGGTCAGAAGCAAGGAGAGCAGTTAGGAGGCTGTCACATGGTGGCTGGGCTAGGGAGTAGCCTTGGAAACAGCAAAACATGGCTCTATTCTGCACATAGTTTGAAGGTAAAATGAACGGGATTTGCAGAGGCATCAGAAGAGAGAGAGAGAGCATGTGCGAGAGGAAGCTCTAAGGGTTTAAGCCGGGGCAACCAGGCTGATGCCATTAGCCGAGCTGGGAAAGGCTGTGGAAGGAGCAGGTTTGGCATCCAGACCAGGAGTTCAGTTTTTGGATACATTCAGATACTGATTAAACCTTCAAGTAGAGATTGTGAATAGGCAATTGGGCATGGGCATGTGTAATTATAAATATGGGCATCAAAAGCATATTGCTTGTATTTAAAACTCATACAGTGAATGAGATCACCAAGGAAGAGGGTATAATTAGAGAAAAGAAGAGATCAGAGTACTGAGCTCTGGGCATTCTAATAGTAAAAGGTGGGGACCTAAGACAGAATCAGCAAAGGAAACTGAAAAGGAGTATCCAGGAAGGCTGGAGGAAAACCCGAGGAGGGAGGCTTCTCAGAAGCCAAGTGAGGAAAATGTATCCAGAAGAATGGGGACATCAACTGTGCCAAGTGTTACCTAAAGGGTCCAGGATTATGAGGACGTAGAAATGACCATAGGATGCTGTGGTGAAGAGACGACTGGTGACCTTGATAAGAACAGTTTTGGTGGTGGTGGTTTGTGTGTTGGAAAGAGAGTAGGAGGGGATGGGTGCTGTAAAGTCGTAATTAGAATGACTTCCACAGAAGATGTGGGAGAAGGGAGGTCTGAGATGGTGAGTACAAACAACTATTTAGAGGAGTTTTGTTGCTGTGTAGAGAAGGAGAGAAACGAGAGGAAGTGGGGTTAGGAGCAGTGTCCTCTGTGTGTGTGTGTGCGTGTGTGTGTGTGTGTGTGTGTGTGTGTGTGTGTGTGATGGGAGGGGAGCAGGTCTGAATGCTCATGGGGTAGACCCCGTGTAGAGAGGAGAGCTGATGATTCAGAAGAGAGGGGAAGATGCTAGGGCAGTGGTAGGGCCTGACGCGCAGATGGAGAGGGTGGTCTTTGTCAGGAAGAGAGCTACCTCATCTGTGGTAATGGTATAAAAGCGAGATACAGAGTGGCTGGTAAGGGGATCGACAGAAGCTGATAGCAATAGCTGGTCTTCTCACCAAGCCAAAAATGGGGTGTCAGAGAGCCAGGTCCAAAGGCCCATGGAGAGGTTGGTAAGGAGTGTATCTAACCCTCCTAGTAACTGAATCTGAAAGACATCAAGTGGTTGCATGCTTTAAATCGTAAGACAGGGCCAGGTGTAGTGGCTCACACTTATAATCCCAGCATTCTGGGAGGCAGAGGAGGGAGGATCACTTGAACTTAGGAATTCAAGACCAGTCTGGCCAACATAGTGAGACTACATCTCTACAAAATATTTTAAAAATTAGCCAGGTCTGGTGGCGCATGCTACTTGGGAGGCTGAGACGGGAGGATTGCTTGATCCTGGGGGAGCTGAACTATAGTGAGCTATGATTGAGCCACTACACTCCAACCTGGGTGACCAGTAAGAACTTGTCTCGAAAATAAATAAATAAATAAACCATGGGACAGAGGACACTTGAGAGTCACAGTTAGAAGCAAAGACTGTGGGAGTTGCCATCAGAGCTGAAGGCTAAAATCATGAGACAGAATGAGCCTACTGAGAACAAAGAGAGCACAGGCCAAGGAGTGAACCTTGCAGGACACATACAGTCAGGGACTTAGGGAGAGAAGGGAGGGAGGGAGAGAGAGAGAGAGAGAGAGAGAGAATGAGAATGTCACGGTGGAGCAGGAAGCAGCACAGGCAGAAACAGGGCATTGCCTTGTTAGTTCATAGCCCACTTTCTTCCCCAAGGAAGTGGATACGACTGAGCCTGCAAGGAAGGACTGGATGTAGATAATTTCCTGAAGGAAGGAGCCATCAGCTGGCCACCTGCCTCAGGGAGGCCTAGGAAGAGGGAAGGCTTGGAAATGTCACCAGGTTTGGGAAGAAGAAGGTCGCTGACTTTTGAGAGAGCAGGTACAGAAGAGGAGTTCAGGCAAATGCCCAACTACAGGGGCTTGAGATGAGAGGAAAGGAAGTGGAGACAGGAGTAGGGTGTTAGTTCATGCCCATCGAAATAGTGCTCTATGGGATGAAAGAAAATCATACAGAGGCGCTAAGGACAAGCACACAATCTTAAGGGAGTTCTAGGATGACATCAGAAGGACTCATGGAGTGGGTGAGATCACAGAGAGAAAGGGTCGAGAGCCCCTGGAGGTGGTGGCACACCCACATGGTTTTCAGAGAGTCTGTCTAGGTTTTCCTTGTAGCTGGAAGCTTCACGTGGCAGGTGGAAGGACATTTCCAGACCTTTCATTTCTTCCATATCCTTTTGGAAATATTGTGTACAACAAGGGACGGGAAGTGTGATGTGTTGTGTCCTAAAAACCCCTCAGAGGAGACAATCCGAAGCAGAACATGTAAATGGCGTCTTGTGTTCTTTCTTCATTCCCTTTCTTACTTACTTTTCCCACGTGCCTCTCAGTCTGGATGCAACTGTGTGTCTCTGAGAGGTGTTCTAACAGGCTTCTAGTCACCAGAAGAAATCTCAGAGTCTCCTCTTGGGGCTGGTGACTTCAGGTCCGGACCCTGAAACGTTTGGGGAATACCAGAGTGTGACACCCCGGCTTCTAAAACATCCAACTTATACCATCTGATAAAGGCGTTATGGATGTTTGGAACCCCAAACTTTTCACAGTAGAATAAAATGGCTTCAAGTCCTTGCATGTCCCGTGTATTACATATTTATTCCTCTTATACTCTGAGAGAAAATGGTCTCTTAAGATCTCTTAAGGCTTCAGAAATAAACTGTCAGTGAAAATTTTTACTCAGGAAAGAATTTCTATCTTTCTTACTTTTTAAGGATATATATATATTTATTAGTAAAAATGCTAATAGATTTATTAATAAAACATTAAAGTTCAGAAAGTAAAGTTTTTTAAAAAATCGCCTCTCCAATTAAGGCAAAAGTCATTTTCATGTAATAAAAGGGATATTGCTGAGTACATGAAATATGCCAGCCATGGGACCACATGCCTGACACGTAATTTCAGATTTAATCTTCAAACCAAATAGATGAGATATTTATTGTCCGTATTTTATAGATACAGAAGGGGAAGCTCAGATATACAGACCCAAGATCGAGCTGATAAGTGGCACAGCCAGGATACATTCCCAATCTGCTCTGTCAAACGCGTGTTTCTGTGTAGTTAGTGGCGCCAGATTCTGCGGTACGGAGCGTTTTTTCACATGGCTGCTTAATCCTCACAGCCATCATTGTGAGGCAGTTCCCGGCAAGAGAAAGATCTTTAGGAAGACGTTTTCCTCTTGGGCTACTGACGCCCCAATGCCAGGGGAACCTGGACCCTTCTGAAACTCCTCGGCCTCACTGAGAACCTCTGTGGGTGGAGGGATGCTGGGGCTCAGTCTCCTGCCCCTGGGAGGCAGGATATGCAGGCAGCTCCAAGGCTTAGAAAGCGGGCCTGGGTCAGACTTCCGAGCCATGGTCCTACCAGGTCCCTTACGAGAAGTGTGACCCTGGACAAGGGGCTAGGCTTCCCTGGGCCGAGGTTTTCTCAGATCAAAGGAGAGCATGGTCTCACTTCTGAGATGCTCAGCGTCTCCACCTCGCAGAGAGCAGGCCCAGCCTCGCAGGGAGCAGGCTGTCTTCCTGAAGGATGCAGCAAGAGAGGGAGGAGGAAAGGAGTGACAAGGCAGAGCAGAAGAGGAGAAACTGGATGGGGAAGTCAAAGTCCAGGCGATGGGCTGGCCTGGGATTTGTACTGGACAGAGGCTGAGGTGGGATGAGGGTCTGGGGCTCGGCACAGCAGGAATAAGGGTGGCTTCACAGGGACAGGATTTCCCAGGGCAAATGCTTTCCTCGACTCAAAGTGATGAGCTTAGCCAGGGCTCTTTGGGGAAAGGGGGAGATGTGGCTTAGGTGGTATGCTTTCTGGACGACTGTTGATCAAGAGGGAGCTTAGGTGCAGGAGTTTACGTCCCGAGGCCTGATGATGTAGCCAGCCCTGCAGGTGGCCGGCCAGTTTCTTCACACACTTTGAGTTTTGCTTTCCTGTAAAGAGTTCCAGTGTTATCATTATGTTTAGTAGTTATAAACACTCCCATTTATCACAGCTTACTAAGCACCAGCTTTACGTATATTTGCCTGGGAAATTTGTACTTATCACCCCCAACCAGGGCTTATGAAATTGCCGTACAAACACTGCTTTGTAAGCCTTGGACTGACTTGTTAGTTTGCAGCTTTCATTATAACGTTACACGATTTGGCCTTTCAGCTCCTGACTTTTCCTTGGTGATTGAAGACTAGAGGCAGTGACCGCAAAGGAAGCTAGTGAGCCTCTTCTTGTGTGTGTGTGGAGGACTCTGGAATAGGAAGAAGGGTGTTTGTGAGTGCTGGACTGGGCGTGCCCCCCAGGAACTAAGACCTTCACTTCGTCCTGCATTTCTCCTTTGGTATCAGCCCCTGACCACAGTGGACACACAAATCACTACTGTATGTAGCTCCTGTCATCCCATGGAGTGAGATCTGTTTATTTGATTGTCTGCCCGCTAAGACTGCATGTGACCTTTTTGTGAGCAAGGTCTATATATCTTTTATATAACTCCACATCCCCAGTGCCCACGTTCCCAGCAGGGTTTGGTACATAGTAGATGCTCAGCAGCACGTGTTGGACAAAGGACTGACTTGTCGTCTCTGCTTTGTTCCTGACACGCTTTGTGAGCTTGTGCACTGTTGATTTTTGGAAAGCCTTTCTTTTTCCTGTGTTGCAATCTTATCACAGGTCTTTTCTCACAACTATTTTACTATTAGGACAATGGTGTGATTCTAAGGTGTTCTGTTAACATGACTTGTTGCAACTTACAATTTACTAGAAACAAGCATTTCAGAAATGTCGGGGGTTGGGGAGGCCAATCCTCCATTTCCACACACTCACATATTTAAACAATCCATGTCTGCTGGGATGTATACCTGGTATGATATTGAACACACCAAAATAGTTTCTCTATCATTAAAAACTGTAACTATGCCACTTTTTAGATAAAATGTAAACCTGACCTCCAACCCAAAGATTTAGGCTGTCTTGGCCAATATAGGGAAAGTTTGATTAGGATAGGATAGGGATCGATGAGTTCAATTAGTAATTTTGTGTATATTCTGCAACTTTTCTCAAATCCCTTATCTATGGTGACAGGGGAGGAAAGTGAGCTAGTTTAAACTTCATTATCAATTGTATAATAAAAGCCTTTTCTTAAAATAAAAGTTTATCATACGTCTTAAAATAAAATGCTTTTCAGTATTAAACTACCTGAGCAATGGCTCACCTTTCTGTTACTCCTAAATTGAAAGAGAAACTACCATGTATTACATAATTACCTAAATGCTCTGATCAGAAAAAATGTATACATAATGGCTTCAAATTCATTCAGTATTTCTCCAGGTCAATTAAGCACCCCCAGAACAGTACTCAATGGGAGAAAGGCAAGGAGCGCTGGGAGGGAGGACCCCTTGCAAGACATGCAAATCAATAACAATACAATTCAACAACATTTCCATACCCAGATGCCACAGGTACCATTATTATTTAATATCAAATGATCTGCACTGAACGCATTGGAAATTCAGGGACAGGAGTGTAGCATGACATGGAGTAGTCAGGAAACACTGCCCAGAAGAGAATTGGTAAGTAAATAGGGCTTTAAAGGAGGGGTAGAATCTGACTGAGAGAAGTGGCTGGGAGATATTCTACTTTAGGGAAGTAACATTAGCAAAAGCACTGGGAGGAACAGGCATGTGCACAGTCAGGAAGAGTGGCTGGGTCCATCCGCCTGGAGGGCAGGCTTGAACCTGGGAGGAGTAGGAGATAAAATTGGACTAAACTGTGGGGACCAAGAGTGTCACACCCTGAGTGTCACACTAAGGTATCAGAATTCTAAGCCAAAATGCGTTTCAAAATAAAAAAGGGTAGGACGCATTTTATTGAGGGGAAACTAGAAGCCAGGATAAATGAGAAAACTTAGTAGGAAAATGTCAGATTATTTGAGACACAGAACATAGGCCATTAGACCTTGAAGGGACCTGCAACTTCATCTGATACAAATGCTTTCTTTCACAGATGGGGATATTTAGGCTAAAACAAAATCAAAACCTGCCCACGCTCACTCAGCTAGTAAATGGCAAAGCCAGAGCTAGAAATGAGTGTGGTATTCTTTTCACCCCCCTTAATAAATTCAAATCTCCAGACTTAGACAAATCACGTCCCAGGTTACTCAAAGAACTCCCAGAACTATTGTCAATAATCCTTGAAAAAGCATGGAGAATAGGAGAACTGTTAACAGACAAGAGAAGGACAGAGTTGTCCCCATTTTCAAAAAGGGGGAAAGGGGCATGTTATAAAAACTATAAGCCAGTCAGCTTGACAATTATCCCTGGCAGAATTCTAGAACAGAATTTTAAAAGGCTATTTACTCCACAAACATTATTATAATAATAGAAAGAAGGGGGAAATAACCCACAATTTCACCACTTTAACCCATCAACTGAACAGATTATTAAATAGACTCTTTGTAAGTCTTTAGAGAAGCAGAGATCACTCAGAGCCAACCCGAAACCTCAGAAACAAAACATGTCTTCATTTATTCCTTTTTTGATAAGGATATTAGATTGGTAGAAAGAAGAGGCATCAAAACCATACTTTCTTTCAGCATGGCCTTTGACAAGATCTATTATAATTACCTTGCCATAAGACATGAACTGGCTGATAGCCAGTGGGTACAATGATGGCTGGGGTAGGAATTATACCTACAGGGTGCTGATTAGTTCATAGACCAGCCTGAAGGGAAACTACGGTGGTGGGTCATGGAGATTCTGTCTTTTACATGTCCCCTCTGCCTTAGAGGACATGCTTGTCAGACATTCCTATGACATGGACAAGAAGGGATAGTTGATTTGAAGGATAGTGGGCTAATACTAATAATAGTAACAACAAACACTTATTGAGAACTTACTTTGTGCCATGAATTGTGTTAAATATGCTTTTGCACAAAACTATCACATATAAATTGTACCACTGCATGAGAAAAGTGGCAATATCATCTGCATTTTTAGAGATGAGAAAGCTGATGTTTTAAGACATCAATTGCCCAAGGTGACATAGTTTGTGAGGGAGGAAGAAACTTTTGAATCCAGGTATGTCTGGCACCAGAGCCTGAATGAAATGATTCTAAGTAATTTTGACAGCCCACAGCTGTGAAGTGAAATCCTCACGGTGTCACAGGGTATAACGTCTGCATTTTAATTCTAGAAGTCAACCGCATATGTAAGGGTGGGGTAGATTTTGCCATATCCACGTTAGTGGCTTGGAAGTTTTAGTTGACCAGAGGCTTTAAAGGGAAAATGGTGTGATAGGACCGTGCAGAAAAATTAACCAAATTTCAGCGGCATTCATAGAAGTGTAGTGCTTAAATCCAGGCAACTAACATAGGCCCACTGGCTGTGAGATCAGAACACATTTTAAGATAAACCAAAGAAAGGTATCCAGGATAGATCTAGAAACCATGCCATACGAAAAATTGCTGAAGAAACTGATGCTGTTTTTGACCGAGAAGGCCTAAGTCACCACGTACGTAAGGAGCAGTTATATTACAAAGGAAGTTTATACTGCATCCTCTAAAAGGAAAAATGGAGATATATGAGCACACATTACAGAGAGCCATGCTTTGGCTTAATCTAAAGAAGACTACTCTAACCTTAGAATTGTCTAGAAATAGAATGAGCTGCTTCTCCTGAGTGGTCAGCTTGCTGTTACTACAGGATTCTAAACAGACTGGTCAACCACTTGTCCATGTGCAGGAGATTGCTGTGGGAGTTGGGAGGAAGACAGATAATAAGTTCCTTTCCCAATCCAAAATTCTCACTTTGGAGGATGAGGCAGGTGGATCGCTTGAGCCCAGGAGATTGAGACCAGCCTGAGCAACATGATGAAACCCCCTCCGTACGAAAAATAAAAAATTAGCTGGGCATGGTGATGCATGTCTATAGTCCCAGCTACTCAGGAGGCTAAGCCTGAGTCCAAACATTGAGGCTGCAGTGAGCCTGGATGATACAACCAAACCCTGTCTCAAGTAAAACAAAAAAACAAAAAACAAAACAAAACAAACAAACAAACACCACCAAAATTCTAAGACTCAACTTAGGTGTATAGCTTAACAGAACTTGGTTGCTGGTTATAGTTCAAATTGTAAATTATTCCTCAAATGCTTCATCAGGTAATTCTCAAATAAATGCAAACAAAACAATCTGCTCTATTATGAGGTAGAAGAGCTAATTTAATTTTGAACTAGGCCTGGTATGGTGGCTTACACCTGTAATCCCAGCACTTTGGGAGGCCAGGAGTTTGAGACCAGCCTGGGTAGCATAGTGAGACCCTGTCTCTAAGAAAAAAAAAAAGAAAAAGATAATTTTAAGATACCTGAATTCGTATCAGAATTATTCAACTGGCAAAGACCCATCCCAAATCAGAATAAGAATTTAAGACATCGCTTTTTTTTTTTTTTTTTTTTTGAGACGGAGTTTCGCTCTTGTTACCCAGGCTGGAGTGCAATGGTGCGATCTCGGCTCACTGCAACCTCCGCCTCCTGGGTTCAGGCAATTCTCCTGCCTCAGCCTCCTGAGTAGCTGGGATTACAGGCACGCACCACCATGCCCAGCTAATTTTTTGTATTAGTAGAGACGGGGTTTCACCATGTTGACCAGGATGGTCTCGATCTCTTGACCTCGTGATCCACTCGCCTCGGCCCCCCAAAGTGCTGGGATTACAGGCTTGAGCCACCGCGCCCGGCCAAGACATCACTTTTGATGATAGTGCTCAGCTAAGCCCCCTGACCACTAATCTGTGGTTTGGACCTTACATAGTGAAGGGATTTAGAGTTCTTTTTAAATACTTTATTCCTAAGGATACGTTGTACTGCTCTCATTCAGTCCTGACCCTTTGGTTGATTTAGGGTAAAGCAGCACAATTAGATTATTGCTACCCCAGAAAGCTATTCTAAAATGTGCTTGACAAAAGCTGGTCTTATCCAGAAACAAAATAATTATCTGGCTTATTAAAACTTTTGTGCTCACGGATTGTTTTGTTTTGTGTTTTGTTTTGTTTTAATCAGCAATGTTCTTGCCTGTGTGCCAGCGCCATCTTGTGTTAGAAATGAGCATATTTTCCAATCAGGGTGGAAAAAAACCCGTTTTGGACTATCTGTGAGGGACAGACCGCTACTCCTTTCTGCACCTTAGAATATCTGGATTGTAAGAAACCCCATGGATCAAATATTTAATGCTCCTATATCAACTAGACAAGCCTTCCTCAAGATCCCTGCCAGAAGTAGAGATTTTTAGTCTAGTCCCCAGAGTAAGTGTAAATCCAGGAGGCTAGGGCTGATAGAAATTCTTCTAGAACAAATGAAAATGAAATAGTTGAATGAGAGAGAGCACAAGCAGTCTTTCCTTTTTATTTCCTTTTAGTTTCACTTTCTTAGATCTCCTGGCACGTTCAGAAAAGCAAAGATATGTGCCTGGAGACCTACAGAAATGCTCTGCTGTTGCCTCAGGGAGCAGGAGTGGATCTGAAATGATGACATAAGAAAATGCATAAATACCCTACAATACAGGGTAGAAGTTAATTTTTTTCAGAGCAATGCTTTTCAATAAGTGGTTGCCAGGCAGATCTTGTTCAACCCTATGCCATGATAAGACGTGTCTTAAGATCATTCCATATTTAATTCACTGGGCTTTGAAGAGAAGGGTATTATATTTTTCTTCCAATTTTATGATTATTTAAGATTTGGGTTAATGTTAAGAATCTTCTATCAAATAAAAATACTGTAAGTGCGATGCAAGCATTATCACAAATCCCGAATGTAGATGAAGGGTTTTGGATGGAATCATGGCTAACATCTCCTTCCTACCCTGAGTTTGGTTTCTTAGTCTGTGATTTGGGGCCACGCCCAAGATCAACAGTGAGTGCCTTTGTGTCAAGGTGTCCTGGCCCAAAGGGTCCAGGGGTTGGAAGGGTAAGCGCCTCCTGGTCATTTAGCTTCACAGTTGATTCAAAGCAAGTGATCGGAACCAGATTTCTGATCATTCATTACTCTGAGTTGCTTCTTGCCCCTTGTGTCCTTTGGATGGTTTGTAAATTCACTTTATAGTCTCCCTCAGTAGATGAAAAATTTCACAAAGACAGGGACTGTATCTTTTGCTTCCTATATCTCTGGGCATCTTGGTGCTGATCAATTTGAGCCCAGCATCTGATTTGCCTCAGTATGACACCAAATCATGGACTTTGAGAGATGGCAGCAACCTTGGACATCACTTGGTTCAATCATCTCATTTTTTAGATGAGAAACTGAGGCCCCAAAATGGGATGTGTTATGCACAATATCACATGGTTTAGTGGGACTGAGCTTGGATCAGTCCCTGAGTCTCCTGTTTTAGCCACTAACAATGTATCTCAATCTCCCTCTCTCTCTCCACAGCGGCAGAGGACACACACCCTTCCCACTCCAGCTTAAAGCAGTTAACCACACACAAGAACCTGCTTCAGACCTGGAAGGTGGAGGTTGTAGTGAGCTGAGATCACGCCATTGCACTCCAGCCTGGGAGACAGAAGGAGACTGTCTCAAAAGTTAAAAACAAAAAGCCCGTGTAAGTGAATATTGCCTTCTACTTCATAATATACACATTTGCTTTAACATTAAAAATAATGTTAGATTTTTTTTTTTCTAATAAGGAAAATTGGTACTGAAGATCTAGTGGGAAAGTCATTTATTTTCCTTGGCACACTGCTGTAATCCCTGGAGTCAAAACAAAGTTGTAATGTGGGGCGGAGTGCATGGGGTTCTGGAATGGTGATCGTCTTTCTGAGTATGATTCTGTACCCCCTGAAGGTATGTGAGGGAGGATGGAAGTCAGGCAGGGGGGTCAACAGAGGAGGTAAAAGCCAAAGATCCTGTCATTTTAAAAAAATTACTTGTTTTAACAGCTTCGTTGAGGTGTAATTCACATATAACTTATCTATTTAAAGTTCAATGGTTTTACAATTCAGTGGTTTTCAGTATGAAAGTACTGTGTCTTGAGAAAACAGGACAGAGAGCGTGAGAAGCTAGAGCTAGTGATAGTTGTGTTAAAACACACCCCGCCACGCAGTGCCTTTTGGAGAAGAAGAAAAAGTGACACCTAGCTTTTAACTCAATGTATGCTCTGTCCTGTCTCTTAGTGATTCATAGGGCATTATTAAACCAGATAAGTTCCACCTCTCCTCCCTCAAACTGAATGGAAGCTCTCTATCCATAGACATTTGCTTTATTTGCTGGGCAAAAACAATGGACTGCAGGGATATACTAGCAGGAAAGAACAGCTCCTGAATTGGTAGGGGAAAGAAACAAAGGGCCAGGAAAGGTCATGAGTGATAAAGCAGTGAGCTACATTTTTTTTTTTTTAAGGGAAACATAAATTTATCCTAGGAGTACACTTGAATCCAATCAAGGCTGAGTAATCAGAACTCGTATCAAATATAGATGGCTTAAAACCACATTGAGAGATGACATGAGGCAGCAACTAGGAGCATGGGCTCTGGAGCCAGGCACCAAGGCTCCAATCTTTGACCTTGGACGAGTTAGCTGATCTCTTTGTGTCTCAGTTCCCTCACAGGTAAAATGAGAGTAATAAGAGTAGCTACTTCCGTGGGGTGCTTGTGCAAATTATTTTTGTTAACAGAGCTTATAACAGCACATACTAACTGCCACAAGTGTCACTCATAACACTGCTTACTAAACGTATTTGTTAATTATTATACCACGCCCTGTTCAACCTGCATATATCATCCCCCCATTCCCTGTTTCCCAAACACACACAGACACACAGAATCTCTCTCTCTTTCTCTCTCTCTCTGACCCCTTCACTCTTCCTTATCACATCAGGCATAGTGCTGCTTGGAAAGCTTGTACCAACTGCTCCCTCTGCATGGAATACCTTTTGTCTAGATATCTATTACTTTTACTTCCTTACCTCCTCCAAGTTTCTCCTTAAATGTTCTCTTCTCAATGAGGGCCATCCTGAGTACTCCCAATATTCCTTGTCCTGATCGATGTTTTTTTTCTATAGTTCTTATCGCCTTAGAACACACCATACAAAGTACTTATTTATTATCTATTATCGTCTGTCTCCACATGTCCCTACCCCAAGGCCTGCCCACCCACTAGCATGTAAATCCCATAAAGGCAGAGGCTTTTTAAAACCCATTTTATTCACTGATCTATTCAAGAGACTGCAGACAGTGCCTGGAACATGGAGGGTGCTTGCTAAATATTTATTGAATGAAGAATTGAAGCCTAATTCATATTAGATAATCTGTTGTAATTTCTTGACACCCCAGGTGTGCTCATTACAAACAGGCAAAACCCCAACATGTCTGGAGTGACCTAAGTCCAGGCAGTACACCTGGATGCCGTTTTCACCACCCGAGGCTTCTACTTATCTCCCTCTCTCCTAATTTTAAAAATTATTTCTTATGGAAGTCTTTGCCTGCTTTCTGCTCTGAACCTCAAAGCTTCTCACGCTCTTTTCTAAGTCATTTCTGTTGTCCCTTTCCGGATCATTCTTATTAAGTCCTTTTTTACAATGTGATGACCAAAACCCTAATGTGGCATTCCTGGAAGGAAAGCCCCAGCCAGGAATGTCACAGCTCCAGAGTCTTTTCAGAATTCTCCATCCTCTAATTAGGATGGCCACACATCTCAGCTGCTGCTTTTGACTGCCGCTGTGAGCTGAATGCTGATGTCCATCATTGTGCGTAGATAATTTCCCCGAGCAGCTAAAACTAATAATCAGTGGTATTCTAAATAGAGCCTTTCCTTTTAGCGTGGGTGAGTTATTTAGCACTTCATTTTTTTAATTCCTTGTCACGTTTCCTAATTAGGAAGATTTATGAGATTCGTTTTGATTTTTTGAAAAATTCCTTTCCAGGAATGCTTATCTCGGCTTCGGTGAATGTTTCATCTGCTTATTTCACCTCTTAATTCCTGCTGGGGTTGTTAACGTGTCAGACTTCAACAGCAGGGCTGATTCTGGGGCTCCCTCATTGTTGGCTCTTTTTCAGAAGGAGGCTGGGTCTTTATATTCAAGGCGGATGGGCACAAATGCAGCTTTTTCTCCCCTTCCTCCCTCACCCTCTCCTGGCCCCCTCGGCTTTCCTTTTGCGCCTTCTTCCCATCTCCCACTTCTTTCTGTCTAATTCAGCCTGCCTCCCATATCCGTTTCTAGAGCTCCCCTAATTCTGGTTGTAAATGTGGCCTTTATGAATAAAAACAGTTATGATAATAACATTAAAATGATAGATAATACTGTATCCTGCGTGTCGCCACTTCGTTCTCTTCCTTCCTTCTATTGTGTTAGAGGAGATTGATTTTTTTTTTCTCATGAATTCACCTTGCTGCTCTCTTCATCCATCTACCTGCTTTCTCCATCGATGATTCTATTTCCCCTTGGGAATTTCCTGCTAACTCTCTCAGCATTTGAAAATCTAAAAAACTTCATGGGGTTCCAGGGAGGGCTAGAATGGCTTAAGACATTTCCACCCAGAACACATGTAGAAAATATGAAAGATAAAGTAAAATGTTTAGTCTTCCTGAGAAAACTAGTGACTGTGGTCACTATGCATCGTTTCTACGGCAGTGGCTCTTTGCCTGGAACTATGATGCAAACTATGATGATACATACCCTGCATTAGGCTACATATCAGGGGAAATTGCAGGCGTTGCAGGCAGAGAGTACAGTCATCTGTCGATATCCATGGGGAGTTGGTTCCAGAACCCTCCTCGGATATCAAAACCCTGGGACGCTCAAGTCCCTGATATACAATGATGCCTATAACCTACACATATTTGCATATAACCTACACATATCTTCCTGTATACGTTAAATTATCTCTAATTACTTGTAATACCTAACAACAGTACAAATGCTATGTAAATAGTTATTATACTGTCTTGTTCAGGGAATAATGACAAGAAAAAAAAGTCTGTCCACGTTCAGTATAGACACAACCATCTATTTTTTTCCTCAGTATTTCTGCTCCGTGGTTGATCAAATGCATGATTGTGGAACCCATGGATATGGAGAACCAACTGTGCAGTGGTATTTGCCTATCCCCAATTTCACTCCCCGTGATTTCAGTTTTCTGCTATCAATCATGACCTGAAAATATTAAGTATGAGATTCTAGAGATAAATAATTCATGTTTAAAATTGCATGCCATTCTGAGTAACATAATGAAATCTCACGCCATGCTCTTCCTGTTTTCCCCAAGATGTGAATCCTCCCATCAATATAGCCATGCTGTCTGAAGGCACATGTTCTTTTATTGCACTTTGCTTTATCCTGCTTCACAGACGTTGCTTTTTTTTTTCAGATTGAAGGTTTGTGGCACCCTGCTCAATCAAGTCCATCAGTTCCGATTTTCTACCAGCATGTGCTCTCTTTATGTCTCTGTGCCACATTTGGTAATTCTTGCAATAATCCAGACTTATTATTATTATTATTATTTTACCAATACAAAAATCCATTTTATTTTATTTATTAATATTATGTTTTTTTTGAGATGGAGTTTTACTCTTGTCACTTAGGCTGGAGTACAATGGTGTGATCTTGGTTCACTGCAACCTCCATCTCCCAGTTTCAAGCAATTCTCCCACTTCAGGCTCCTGAGTAGCTGGGATGACAGGCATGCACCACCGTACCCAGACAACCTTTGTATCTTTAGTGGAGACGAGTTTCGTCATGCTGCAGGATGGTCTCATACTCCTCACCTCAGGCAATCCGCCCACCTTGGCTCCCAAAGTGCTGGGACTGCAGGCGTGAGCCACCGCGACTTCATTTATCATTTCTGAAAACCTTAGGGCCCTTAAGAATGATGTTAAATATACTCTGCCTGTGCTCTAGAAATGGAACAACAAAGCCCAGATGACAGCACCTCTGTTTACAGCATGGTTTACTGAATAATTTTAGCCCATTGTTGAGACCTACTCATCAGAAAAAAAGATTTCTTTCAAAATATTATTGCTCATGGACAATGTGCCTGGTTACCCAAGAGCTCAGATAGGGATGTAAAAGGAAATTAATGTTGTTTTAATGCCTGCTAACATGCCATCCATTCTGTAGCTCATAGGTCAAGGAGTTATTTTGACTATCAAGTCTTATTATTTAAGGAATACATTTTGTAAAGGTATAGCTGTCATATATAGTGATTATTCTGATGGATTTAAACAAATAATTTGAAAACCTTTTATATGTAATTCACCATTGTAAATAATATTGAGAACATTCATGATTCATGGGAGAAGATTAAAATATCAACATTAACAGGAGTTTGAAAGAAGTTGATTCCAGCCCTTATGGATGACTTTGAGGGATTGAAGACTTCAATAGAGGGAGGTCACTACAGATGTAATAGAAATAGCAAGAGAACTAGAATTACAAGTGGACCCTGAAGATGTGATGGAATTGCAGTAATCTCATGATGAAACTTGAACCAATAAGGAGTTGCTTCTTATGGATGAGCAAAGAAAGTTTCTTGAGATAGAATCTACTTCTGGTGAGGACGCTGTGAACATTGTTGAAATGTCAGCAAAGGACTGAGAATATTCCCCAAACTTAGCTGATAAAGCAGCACAGGGTTTGAGAGGAGAGGATTGAGTCCAATTTTGAAAGATGTTCTACAGTGAGTAAAATACTATCAAATCACATCACATGCTCCAACTTCACAAAAGATTGAGAACCTGGCCCTAACCTTTCTAGTTAAACCTGCTTTGTAAAAATTCGCTCCCAACTTCGAGGAAGAGCTAATTCCTAAAACACTTAAACTGCTACCTTTCACACTTCAAAGCTAGCATTACTCTGATACCAAAACTTGTTAAGACAAGCACAAGCAGTCTTTTATGAAAGATGAGTCAGTCGATGATGGCAAACTTTGCTATTATTATTTTAGGAAACTACTATAGCCACCCAGCCTTCAGCAACCACCATCCTGATCAATCAGCAGCCATCAACACTAAGGCAAGAAGGATTGTCACTTGCTGAAGACTCAGATGATTGTTATTTTGTTTTGTTTTGTTTTGAGATGGAGTCTTGCTCTGTTGCCCAGACTGGAGTGCAGTGGCATGATCTTGGCTCACTGCAACCTCTGCCTCCCATGTTCAAGCGATTCTTGTGCCTCAGCCTCCTAAGTAGCTGAGATTACAGATACCCACCACCACGCCTGGCTAATTTTTGTGTTTTTAGTAAAGAAGGGGTTTCACCATGTTGGCCGGGCTTGAACTCATGACCTCAGTGATCTGCCCACCTCGGCCTCCTGAAGTGCTGGGATTACAGGCATGAGCCACCACGCCCGGCTGATTTTTTTAGCAATAAAGTATTTTGAAGTTAAGATATGTGCATTTTTTGTAGACATAATGCTATTGTACACTTACTGGACTGCAGTATAGTATAAACATAAGCTTTATATGCATTTGGAAAACAAAACATTTGTATGACTTGGTTTGTAATATTTGATTTATTGTGATAGTCTGGAAGTGGACTGGAAATATCTTTGAGCTATGCCTGTATGTTACCTGCCCATTAGTTACTTGGTAGCTGTCTTGGTTATCAGAGTAAAAAAAGCAGTGTATTCTGAGTTTGGTACTTTCTGTGGTTTCATGCAGCTCCTAGAGGTCTTGGAATGTATTCCCTGCAGATAAGGGGAAACTGCTGTAATCTGCTAAAGACTATGAGAGTTTGAGGTACAATGATGGAGCCCACTCTGGAGAAAGTTATGGGAGAGATTGGTACCGTTGTTTTCTGTGAGGATATTTTAGAAAATCCTAGATCTTATGTTGCCTCAGCAAAATAAGAAGTGTCTCATTAGGTATAAGCCCAAATACCTAAAAGGGCCTAGGGAGGTAATTTAAATGAGACTGACAGCCTATTCCCAGTCCAAAGGAGTCAACATGGCTTCAGTCTGTTGTTGACATATGGGAATACAGTGTGAAAGCAAAACTGGAGGTCCGTATTATTAAATTTGAAATTTCCCGGTTTTAAAATGGTGACCATTTATTTAAAAAATGTTAAATACTTTGTGTGTGCTAAATAATCATTAAGGGCCATTCTAATACATGCTGTTTAACTCAGCGGTCCTAAAGCAGTAAAATTAAGAAAAAAAAAATCACTAAAATTTATATAGCTGTTTTCACTTCCCTTCATGTTACTTTGGGGTAGACCAGTATATTTTAAGGAACTGTTCACCCAATATGTACTCAAACCAGTTGTGTTCTTTCCATCCCACTCTCCTAGCTCAGGCAACCCCACATCTTCAAGAAAACAAAGTATAGCTCCAACTTCACAAAAGATTGAGAACCTGGCCCTAACCTTTCTAGTTAAACCTGCTTTGTAAAAATTCACTCCCAACTTCAAGGAAGAGCTAATTCCTAAAACACTTAAACTGCTACCTTTCACGCTTCAAAGCTAGCATTACTCTGATACCAAAACTTGTTAAGACAAGCACAAAAGTCAGTAACAATGGACCAATTTTATTGATTATAAATACATTTTAATCCTAAATAAAAGATTAACAAATTAAAACCCAGCATGGGTTTCATTTGATAAAAAAATAAGAGAACATGATAAAGCAGAGTTAATTTCAGAAATGTAAGAATGGGTTGAAAACTAGGAAATCTATTAGCATAATTCATTAAATAAAAGAGTCAGAGTGAAAAACAAATATAGTGATATAGGCTAAGAACACTTGGTAAAATTTTGCACTCTTTCCTGATCAATTGCATGTAGTAAAATAGGATAGAAGAAAATTTCTTTAAAGATGATAGTGTATTTTAAGAATACCAACTAGTGGGCGTGGTGACTCACACCTGTAATCCCAGCACTTTGGGAGGCTGAGGCGGGCAAATCACCTGAGGTTAGGAGTTCGAGACCAGCCTGGCCAACATGGTAAAATCAGTCTCTACTAAAAATACAAAATTAGCTGGGCATGGTGGTGCATTCCTGTAGTCCCAGCTACCTGGGAGGCTGAGGCAGGAGAATCACTTGAACCCAGGAGGCAGAGGTGGCAGTGAGCTGAGATTGCACCACTGCACTTCAGCCTGGGCTACAAAGTGAGACTCTGTCTCAAAAAAAAAAAAAAAAAAAAAAAGAATACCAACTAGCACCAAATGGGCACATGCTTGCCTTACTGCATTAAAGCTGTATATACTTTATCTTGTCCTATAGTCTTAAACGTTTCTCTGAGGTTTTAACCAATGCAATAGGAAGAAAGAAATGCATTATTTGTAGGTGATAATGAATGTTTATGTTAAAAATTCAGAGAGATGAGTTGTCAAGCTATTAGAACTAATAAGACATTTTTTCACAGTGTGGTAGAATACAAGGTAAATAAACAAAAATCAATAGCTTTCCTAAATTATAGCAATGAGAAATATCTCATTCATAAAATAACTATAAAATATCTAGGAACAAACTTCCCAAGGATTATGCACATCTATGTGAAATTTTTTTTTTAACAGATTCTGATGCAGATCTGAAATTTTTAAAAACCGTATCTAAAGATATAGAAGAGAAATATTTCTGAATGGGAAGCCTCATGATATTGAAAATAGTGAAAAAGAAGAAAATTAGGAGAGAGGTTCCTTTATGAAAAGGCAAATATATAAAGATGTAATGATTATAACTGTGGCATAGCATAGGAATAAGCAGATAATTAATAGATGAGAATGTTCAGAAACAGATATATTGTGTATATATACATATGTATATGTATATGCAAATTTAGGTTGTAATTAACAGTGGCACTTCAAAGTAACGAGGAAAGAGTGGATTATTCAGTAAATGACATTGGGGCAACTGGTTAACCATTTGGCAAAAATAATCTCTTATTAAACAATTTTATTTCCAATAATTAATTCCAAGGAAGTAAATGGACAAATGTGAAGAAATGCCTGTTGAAGCATTTTTTTTTGGAATTGTGAAAAATAGAAAACCACTTACATGTCTATCCAGTAGATTATTTCAAATGTGTGTGTTTGTGTGTACGTAGCATACACAGAAATTATGGAATGCCATGAATCTACTTAAAATATGGCCAGGCACCAGATGGCTCAAGCTTGTAATCCCAGCACTTTGGGAGGCTGAGGCAGCGGATCACCTGGAGTCAGGAGTTTGAGACCAGCCTGGCCAACATAGTGAAAACCTGTCTCCACTAAAATTATAGAAATTAGGTGGACGTGGTTGCGAGTGCCTGTAATCCCAGCTACTCAAGAGGCTGAGGCAGAAGAATCGCTTGAACCCAGGAGGCGGAGGTTGCAGTGAGCCAAGATCATGCCACTGCACACCAGCCTGAGTGACAGAGCCAGACTTCGTCTAAAAATAAATAAATAAATAAAATGATGAAATAGATTTATACTTAATGGAAGGGAAGGATATCCACATCATCTTTAAAGTGAAAAAGAAAATCAGGTTCTAAATCTATAGGTATTCTTTGATCACATTTGGTTTTTTAATGTGTAGAGGCATAGAAAAGTCCAGAAGGAGCTATAACAAGCTGTTTTATTTTCATTTCCTGTGGGGTAGATCCTTTGTGGCATGGAATATTATTTCACTCTGTTAGATCTCTTTACATCAGTAGAAATATATCCTCATGGTTTTAGCTTAAACTTCTGGAGGGAGTTTTCCTGACACTCTACCCTAGGTAAACATACTCGCTTAGAGCTCTACTCACCGTATTACTTATAAATCATATTGTATTTTTTAACTTTCCTACATTGCTTATTTTTTGCTTTATTTTCTAGATTATACAATTTGTTAGGGTAGGGACCGTATATGAAGGTTCCCTTGTGAGCAATTAACTGTCACTTATTGAACTCTGTGTGAACTCACTTATTGAAATACTGTGTTAAATGCTTTCAATAATCTCAGTACACCCTTAGGGAGATACTGTTATTACTACCATCTCCATTTTAAGGATAAAGATATTTAAAGATTCTGAAGTTTCTCCCAAATGCCATTGGCAGGCCTGTGTGACTCTTGGCCACTACACGGTCAGCAATTAAAATTGGTTAATAGGAAAGAAATAGAGCTAGCAATAGCTTGAGGATTACTGGGTGGTATAGTTGGACCAGAAACCCTTTAAACTCCTTTATAAGTCAGATACTCGCAAGCCCCGCCCAGGACGATACGTCTACGGATAAACGCGTAGGGGCGGGGCGAGCTTGTAGGAGTAGGGCGGGGACAGCTCTGACTGGCCAGCGTCGGGCGGAAGTCGGGAGGTTGGATGGTCCGAAGACGCTGGCTTGTGAGAGGGGGAGAAGGAAGGCTTTCGTAAAGCCTTTTTCCTCCCTGGGACCCGCGGAAAAAAAAAAATCCAGCACCCAGGCCCCGCGGCTAGCCCTTTCCCACAGGCTCTCTCCGCTTGATTTTTTCACCGTTATGTGGGAAGCGAATCCAGTGAGTAGTCGAGCGGGACGGGGCGGGCCCAATGGGCGGGGTTGATGAGAGAGGGGCAGGAGGGGGCTACCGGAACTGCCTCCCCGCGCCGGCTTCAGTCTGGGTGTTGAGTTCCGGCACCAGAGTTCCCGGGCCTTCTGGCCTGTGCAGTCTGTACCTTTTTAAGCAGTGGAATTCTCCAGTGTTTACTGTTGTTACAATTATTTATTTTATTTCCTGTGGCGTTTCAGCCTTCATCCCTACACCGTTTTTTTTTTGTTGTTGTTTTTGAGACGGAGTCTCGCTCTGTCGCCCAGGCTGGAGTGCAGTGGCGCAATCTCGGCTCACCGCAACCTCCGTCTCCCGGGTTCTAGCAATTCTATTGCCTCAGCCTCCGAGTCCCTTCACCGTTTTTTAAAAACTAATTGGAGTAACTGGCCTTGGAACCTGTAGTCAGTCATTTGCCTCAGGTTTACCTGCCAGTTTAAAGCAAGGGAATTCGATCCCCTTGTCTTTAATGGGCCTAAGAGGAGCCGTCAGTTCTCCTGTTCCCTTCTTGGTGGATAGCCGTTTAAAACTTGGAGGATGGACTCTACTAACTCTAGACGGCGAAGTTCTTAGAATGTTCGTTCCGTGGACAAAGTGATGTTCTGGAACATTTCAACTGCAAGTCCGCCTTCTTCTTTGATTGACTCTGGTATTTTTATTATGACTTCATGTATTTGTATCTGCTTTGCTTTTACACATTTATTTATTTAAAGCGCAACGTAGGGTCGGAAAAGTGTAATACCTTTCCTCACGGAATCGCAGCCACCACTCGTAAAAACAGAAGATAGGTTAACAAGGTAAAAGCATAGCAAATCTAATCAAAGTTTTACGCCATCAGGCTTCAGAGACCAGAGAAATCTCTGTTTTTATGCTTAGGACCCATGAAGAATAGACAGCTGTGTAAAAATGTGATTGGACAAAGGATATGCTCTAATGTTAATAAACTGAGGGAGGAAACCTAGCAAGGTCTGTTTGTTCAGATTCTTCTTGGCCTCTCTGTATCATTCCTCCTACGGAGGAGGAAGGACCCATCTGGAATGAGGCTCTTACCGACCTACTATAAGGCAAGGTAGGTTAGAGAATTTCTTTATGGCCAGTTCCTACAGAGAATGGCAGGGAAAGATTACAGTACTAGTTTTTATGGCTTGCTTTGTAGGAGAGGGATTGTAGTTTTCCCTCACTCACTTTGGGGAAGAGGAATTCTGGTTTCAGTGACTCACTTCACGGACGAAAGATTGGCAGGAGACAGAAGGGCAGGAGAAGATCAGAGGGAGACTTTTCCCGAGGCTGTTTCTGAGGCCTTCCAATCTCTTTTAGTTCGAAGTACTCAACATGCCAGTGTGGTACTTCGGATAGCATTTTCTGAGCCCCAACACAACCCTCAGAGTGGGATCTATTTACCAAGAGTATTCATCTGTTGTTATGGTTGAAGCTGCCTAGTAAAATGGCAGATGTACGGTATTTACAACCTAGGAGTTGACTGGGAAAATGGCAGAATCACATTTCAGCAAGTTGTTGGACTAAATGGAGTCGTGTGCCTCTTAGCAACGGGGATACGTTCTGAGAAATTAGTTGTTAGGTGATTTATTTCATTGTGTGAACATCATAGAGTGTACTTTCATAAGCCTACTACACACCTAAGGCTATATGGAATAGTCTATTGCTCTTAACCTAGAAATCTGTACAGCATATTATTGTACTAAATACTGTAGGCATTTATAACACAATGGAAAGTGTTTATGTATCTAAACATAGAAAAGGTACAGTAAAAATACAGTATTATAATCCTTGGGACCATTGTTGTATATGCGGTCCATGATTGATTAAAAGTTGTTATGCAGTGCATAATTGTATAGGAAACATACAAAACTACCCCTGTACTGAGATAACTGTGTAAATTTACTTTAATGATCCCTAACTTCCATATTTGAAATAACTTCCTTCCTATAATCAGTAGTCTTCCCATCTCATTTCTGGAATATGTTTTCAGATAAGTTAGAAAGTTTATTGGTAAATTTTGCCATGTTTTTAAGTTAATATTATCCAGTAGAAACTAGTCTGTTGGTCTGGATTTGGTAGTTGCATATTATGGTTCATTCTTGTGCATCATATAACAATAGTCATCATCTTAGTAGTTTTTCTTTTGATTCATACATATAATACTCTCATGAAGCTGCCTTAGAGGAAATTAATTGCTTGTATTTGATTTTAGCAAAAATAATTTAGAATAATGAGAATGTGCTCTCTGCTTACATATTCAGTTTCACTATCTGTCATCAACCATCTTCATTTCGTATTTATATCTGTATATATCTTTATGTAGATATAAACTCCATTTTTGTTATCAGTCCTTTTCTTCTTAATTTTTCCGTAACCCTTTAGCCACCCAAGTGTATGTCTAACTTAAGGTTTTAAATCTTTCACTATATTATAAGCTCCATATGGACAGCATTTTTTCTCTGTTATTTTTCATATAGTATCTTCAACTAGAAAACAGGGCCTGGCACATAGTAGGCACTCAATAAATATTTGTTGAATTCATGATGGTGGTTGCACCAGCGTGGACTAGAGAGAGTTCTTTGCTCCTACTGTGAATTTTCCCTCCTCATCACACATATGTCAGAATTTGCTGTTGGATTGTTTGTATGTTTGTGAGAATTATAAAGGCATTAATGAATGTTTTATATACTTGGTTTGTTATATCATTATCTCATTTCTTTTTAAGAAATTAGTTTCTTTGAAATCACCTGTGTGATTTTGCTAGATTTTAGCAGAGTAGGCTGACTTTTGTTAAAAGTGGGGAACCCTCCACAGATCGTCTCACATTCTTCTTTTGCCAACCAAATAAGACATATTTATCTTATTGCTACTGTATTTTGTTACTACTAATACTGTTTTTCTTTCTATGAGCACATGAATGCTATCAATAAGCACAGTTTTGTTTTAAAAATCAACATTCTACATGTGGGTTTCTGTAGTAATTTGTTAGTTTCTTTTAGTTTCGCTTTCCGGGTTTCACATTCCACAACTTCAGTTACCAGAAGTCAGCTGCAGTCTGAAAATATGAAATGGAAAATTCCAGAAATGAACAATTAATAACTAGTAAGTTGTATACTGTACTGTGTAGTGTGATAAAGTCCCACACCATTGTGCTCGGTCCTGCCTGGGGCCACAAATCATCCCTTTGTCCAGCATATCCACACTGCATATACTCCACCTGCCTGCTGGTCATAGAGTAACATGTAATGGCACTCACTTATTTATTGAGCACCTATTATAAGCTAGTTGGTGTGAAGTCCCAAGGTTTACAGTGGTGAACAGAACAGACTAGGCCCCAGCCTTTATGAGGTTGTAGTCTGGTGCAGGCAGGCAGACATTAAGCAAATAATTACACAAATAACATTTAATTCAAATTGTGATAAAAAGGTATGAAGGAAAAAGAGTACTATGACAGTGTAGAGGGAGCTAGTACTAGACTGGGCAATCAGGAAGGGCCACCCTGTGAAAGTAACTTTTATGTAGATCTGAAGGGTTAAGCAAGCGTTAACCAGGGAAAGGTTTGCTGGAAGGTGGGGAGGACTGTTCAGACAGCAGGGATAGTATGAGCAAAGATCCTGAGGCAGAAAGGAGCTTGGTGCTTGAGAAAAAGAGAGCAGCCTATGTGGCTGGGACACAGTGAGCCAGAAGACAAGCCCAGGAGGTAGGCACCAGGCCATGCATGGATTTGTGGCATGTGTTTAGGATTTTGAACTTTATCCTTAAAGGAGTGGTAACACATTGAAGGAAGTGTCATGAACATATTTATGTTTTTAAAAAGATTGCTCTGGCTGCTGTGTGGAAAATGAGTTTATGTATTAGAAAATATAGTTGACATAATAATGGCCTCCCAAAGATACCCACATCCTAATTCCCAGAATCTGTGAGTATGTTAAGTTACATGGCAAAGGGGAGGTAATTAGCTAATCAGCTGACCTTAAGATAAAGAGATTACCTTGGATTATCCAGGGGGGGCCCAAAGTAATCACAAGGGTCCTTAAAAGTAGAACATGGGGACAAAAGACATGGTCAGAGAGATGCAACATGGCTAGCCTTGGAGATGAAGGAAGGAGGTCACAATCCAAGGTATGTGGGTAGCTTCTAAAAGCTTGAAAAACCATGGAAATAGATTCTCTCCTACAACTTTCAGAAGGGAATCAAACTCACCTTGATTTTAGCCTATTGAGATCCATGTAAGATTTCTACAGAAATGTAAACAAAAAATTAATATTGTATTTAAGCCACTGTGTTTATGGTAATTTCTTCTAGCAGCAATAGAAAACTAATGCTAAGAGGCATAAGGGACTGTAGGAAGACTAATTAGGAGGTTATAGTGTAGTCCAGGGTAGAGATGAAGATGACTTGGACTATGCTGGTAGTAGTGGGAGGAGAGAGAGATCAATTCAAGCTGCATCTTAGGTGATGACTTAGCTTTCTGGCACAGGCAGCCAGGAATAGGATGTTTTCACTGAGCTTGGAAAAGGGAAAGCTATATGGAAGATAACAAGAGTTTGGTTTTGAACCCACTATGTTTAATGTGCCAATGAGACATCAAGTGGTAAAGTTTGGAAGGCAGTTGGTTAGGTAGGTAAGTCTGGAGCTCAGAGAAGAAGGCTGGGCTAGAAATTGAAATTCAGGCCTTAGCATCTTTGGATAGTTTGTCACCCAGGCTGGAGTGCAGTGTGGCACAATCTCGGCTCACTGCAACCTCTGCCTCCTGGGTTCAGGTGATTCTCGTGCCTCAGCCTCCTGAGTAGCTAGGACTACAGGTGTGCACTACTACACCTGGCTAATTTTTGTTTTAGTAGAGACAGGGTTTTACCATGTTGGCTAGGCTGGTCTCAAACTCCTGACCTCAAGTGATCGCCTGCCTTGGCCTCTCAAAGTTGTGGGATTACAGTCATGAGCCACTGCCCGGCCCCCAGTAAAGCAGTATTTTAGAAATTAATGTTTTTATTGTCATTGAGAAGGATAATTTTTTTTTACTTTTGCAGCTTCTTACAAAGTACTTGTATTTAATTTGATGATGCATAGTTTGAGATATACGTTAGACCTAGACACTTTGATTTTTTTACTCTATATGTCTACTAAATTAGGAAATTATATGCCACAATTATAGATTGTCAGGACTTGCAACTTGTGTTTGCTGGCTCTGTCAGATGTTTTGGAATAGCAAGGTCAAACACAGACTGAGAAATTATTGGAAGATTTCTCCCTGAAGATTATGTTGTGCTCTTTCAGTTGTTTGATTGACAAGCTTATAATATTAAACGGTTATGGGGTGAATGTTTCAACCAGCCTGAATGTTTGGAAGATAGGAACAAATGGATTCTTAACTTATTTTTTTACTTCTTCAGTATCTGTGAAGTATTTTCCCATGTTTTATTTTAACATTTAGTTGTGTTCTTTGTACATAGAATAGTGTAGTCAGTGTCTCTCTGATGAGTGAAGAAAAACTATCAGGTTTTGGGAAGGAATCACATCCTAGCAATTGAGCTGTTTGCAACATAGCTTGGTGACTTTGAAAAATGTGGTATCTTATTCTTAGCATTAAAAATCAGGGTATTTTTGGCCCTGAAGTAGTAGTTTCATGCTATTTAAAATTCTAGATATATTTCTGCTATACTCCACTTAAGCAGGCCTCTAGAAAACATAGAATTACTTTTTGACATTGTCGGCATTATGAAGAATTTTTTTTAATCTCATCCTTCATATCAGAAACTTGTCACCACTTTTTTCCTTGACAGCCAGCAAACTTGAGTGGGAAGAATAATCTTGCAAATGCTGCCATTTCCTTCCACAACATCTGAGAGCACGTACACTGAATAGCCAATATTTGATGATATTTAATTTCCATTATTTCCTTCAACACTCAGTTATAATCAGGAGGCATATTGTTGACTCCTGTTTCATATAAAGAATCTTAGTAATATAACAGTGTATGTTTTTGCTATTTATATACTTCAGGCTTTGTCAATTTTGAATATGTTGCAGCTTTTCAACTTATGTCATAGCTCACAAAAGTATCATTGTCTAAATAAAAACTGTCTTCCCTGTACTATAAGTTTTCACTGATATGCAGAATAAAAAGTTCTTGAGTACTTTTACCTTATCATATATTATATATATATATGTCAAGGACTGATTTATATTTTTCTCCACAGGTAATTTATCCAATTATAAAACAAAATATATGCTGAAACACTCATGTGATAGTAATTGCTCTTCTACATTGTGTTCCGTGATAATATATGACATCCAGCAGAATCATTTAATGAAGAAATTTTGTCAGTAGCTTGTTTCTTCCCAGGCATTAAACTCGAATTGACTAGCTTCTCAGCAGTATCAAGAATTTTTACCTGTTTTAGCTGAGCAATGCCTCTTTTCTCTTGGTTTCTTCTTTATCCTTATCAACAAAGCAAATGGACTTTGGGCTTTCGTGAAAATAATCTGAAAGTTTACTTGGGTTTTATACTACTATATTTAAGTAAATGCTAACTATAGCTGATGTGAAAGTATCAACAGAGCGTGAATATAATGGGATATTATAGTGAATGGTAACTTTAAAGAAAACAAAAAGATTTTCATGCAAATCATCATTAATCTTACATTTGAACTTTTCAAAATGTATGTAGGCAAATTTCTTTCATGACTTTGCCCCTGATAATGCCTTTGAACTGTTTCATAATCCCTGAGGACCATCTTTTCAAGATTCTGAGAGGAAACAAGAAGGGCTAGGACTGAGCCATGAGTAACTCTATAAATTACAAACTGAGTAGAAGTTAAAGTGCAAAGGAGATCAAGAATTTATGGACAAAAAAATAAGATGATCTGGAGAGTGTCATGTAATAGAAACCAAGTGAAAAGTGATTCAGGACAGAGGATAAACTATGAAATGTTACCATGAAATAAGTAAGACGAGGACTGAAAAGAGCATAGGATTTAGTAATGTGAAGCTCATTAGACATCCTAGGAAGTGTCTTTTTTTTTAAGTGATGGTGGGTGAGAAAGGTTGGATCACAAGCTAGAAAAGTTAAATTGGAGTGAATGTTAGCATGGAAAGTGAAGAAATAAACATAGTGTGTAGACAAAGAGTTACAATTAATACATCACCAAAGGAGACAAGATGAGATCCTAAAAGCACTCAATCTGAAAGAAGATATAAGAAGATGAAAAACAGAACAAAGAACAGGTGGGACCAAAAAAAGCAAATAACAAGGTGGTAAACTTAAAGCTAACCATATCAATAATTATACTACATATGAATGCTCTAAACACCCCAATTAAAAGATAGAGATTTTCAGATTGGATTAACAAAACAAGACCAAAGTGTAAGTTGTCTATAAGAAGCATACTTTGAATATATGGACACAAATAGAATAAAACTAAATAGAGGAAGATATACAGTGCTAACCCTAATGAAGAGAAAGTGTGAGTGGTTTATTAATGTTAAGATAGATTTCAAAGATAATGATATTATCAAGGATAAAGAATGTCATTTCCTAATGATGAAGAGATCAGTTAACCAGAAACAATCCTAGATATTTAGACATTAGAACTTTAAGATACATGAAACAAAATTAATAGAATAGTAGTAAGAAATAGAAAGTTATACTTGGAGATTTCAGTAGTTTTCTCCAAATAATTGATGGAATAAGTAGATAGAAAATGACCAACAATATAGAAAACTTTAATACCACCGTCAGCTATCTTGATCTGCTTGGCGTTTATAGAACAGTTCACCCATCAACAACTGAATACATGTATTTTCTTTTTTTCCAACTACATGGAGAACCTGTAAAAAGATATACCATATTCTGGGCCATGAAACATGTCTCAATACATTTGAAATAATTGAAGTAATACAAGATGTACTTTCTGACCTAAATGGAATTAAGTTAGAAATCGGTAACAGAAAGATCTATAAAATTCCCAAGCATTTGGTAAATAAATAGCACTTTAAGGTAACCCATGGGTTGAAGAAATGAAAAGAGAAAATAGTATGAAAACACAACATATCAAATTTGTGGGATGGTGCCAAAGCAGTACTTACAGCTAAATTAATGACTGTATTGGGAAAGAAGAAATGTTACAAATCAATGATCACAGCTCTCTAAGAAACTAGAAAAAGAAGAGGAAGTTAAGAGCAAGGAAATAAAGGTTAGAGTGGAAATCACTAAAACAGAAAACAACAGTGAAAATCAATGAAACCGAAAGCTAGTTCTTTGAGAACATCAATACTATTAAAAAATTTCTAGCCAGACACATCAGGATAAAAAGAAGACACAAATTACCAATATTGAGAATGAGAGAGGTAACATCACTATGTATTCTAAAGATATTAAAAGGCTAAAGGAATGTTATGAACAACTTTATATCAGTCAGTATGACAACTTAGATCAAATGAACATATTCCTAGAGAGATACAAACTACCAAAGCTCACTGAAGAGGTAGATAACACAAATAATCTAATATCAGTTAAATAATTTGAATTTGCAGGAAAAAAAAAATCATTGTAAAAGAAAATTCCAGGTCCAGATAGTTTCAGTGGTGAATTCTACCAAATTTTAAAGGAAGAAATAATACTAATTAACACAGTTTTAGAAAATTGAAGAGGATATAATACTTCACAACTCATTTCATGAGGCTATCATTACCCTTATATTAAAATCCATCATAGAAAACTATAGACCAATATCCTGCATGAACATACATTAACAATTTTAAATAGACTTTTTGCAACCCAAATCTAACATATATAAAAGGATTAATACATATGACCAAGTGGTGTTTAATCCAAGAATGCAAGGTTGGTTTAATAGTTGAACAGCAATCAATGTAATTCACCAGGTAAACCAAAATTAAAAGCCATATGATGATTCCAGTATATACAGAAAAAGCCTTTGACAAAATCTAATACTGATTCCTGATTAAAATTCTTAGCAATGCAATAGAAAGGAACTTGCTCAACCTGATGAAAGGTGTGCAGAAGGGGGTTAACTCAACAGTCTGGGGCTGCTCAAACCTTGCCCATTCTTAAGCTTGTTTCCATAGTTGTCCTTTGCTCACCTCCAGGGAACTAAGCTCTTGAAATTTTTTGGCTTAATAGTGTATTTGCATGCCCGAGTCCTTGAGCCATGCTATACCAGTTTGTCTGGATTGTTTATACCAGCAATGTGGTTTATAGGCTTTCCCTCTGGGCATCTAGAGCTTCAGTAACAGGTCAGTCACACAGGTGCTGTATGCTTACATGGCTGATACCCAGTAAAAGCCCTGGACACTTTGGCTCAAGTGAACTTCCTTGGTTAGTAACACTTTGCACATATTGTCACACATAGTTGCTGGGAAAATGAAGTGTACTCCATGTGACTACACTGGGAAGGGACACTTGGAAGCTTGTACGTGGTTTCTTCTAGACTTCACCCCATGTGCTTTTCTCCTTTGCTGATTTTACTCTCTATTCTTTCACTGTAATAAAGTGTAAACATGAGTAGAGCAACTTTTGAGTCTTGTGAGTCCTAGCAAATCATCAACCCTGAGGGTTGTCTTAGGGACCCCTGACACAAAGGTCATCTTCAGAATACCTTTATCTAACTACTTAATGGTGAAAGACTGATTACCTACTCCCTAAGATCAAGAACAAGGAAACGGTGTCCTTTCTTTATTCAGTATTGTACTAGAAGTTCTAAGGAAAAAGGCAAGATAGAAAAAAATAGGCATCTAAATCTTAGAAGAAAGAAGTAAAGCTGTCTTTATTCAGATGATATGAAGCCTATGTAAAAATCTGATGGAATCTCTAAAAAGCTCTTAGAACTAATCAATGAGTTTCATGAGGTTGCTAGATATGGAATTCATATACAAAAATCAATGTATTTCTATATACTAGCAACATATAATCAGAAATTTTTAAAATGCAATTCCACTTACAGTACTATCAAAACTATAAAATAAGTAAGCCTGAATATAGTTTAAAAATTCGCAAAATGTGTACATTGAAACGTATAAAACATTCTTGAAAAAATTAAGACCTAAATAAATTGAGAGATATAATTTATTCATGGGTTGGAATACTAAATATTGTTAAGATGCCAGTTTTCTCCAGATAGACTGATAATTCAATGCAATCCCAGTTAAAAAAAAAAAAAATCAAAGGACCTAGAATAGCCAAAATAATTCTGAAAAAGAACAAATTTGGAGAGCTAACACTATATGATTTAATGATTCAGTGTGAAACAATAATAATCAAAACAGTGTAGTATTGGCATCAAGGTAGGGAATTAATTAATGGAATGGAATAGAATTAAAAATAGGGCCACAAACAAATGATTTTTTAATAAAGGTAAGATTCAGTGGGAAAAGGATAGTTTTAACTAATGATGTTGGAACAACTGGATACCCATATGCAGAAAAATGAATTTCACTCCATACTTTGCACCATATAAAAAGTAACTAAAAATGGATCATAGACCTAAATGCAGAATCTAAAACTACAAATTTCCAGGTGAAAAAATAGAAAAAAAAAGTATATATTTGAGATAGAGTCATGCTCGGTTACCTAGGCTGTAGTGCAGGAGTGTGATCATAGCTCATTGTAATATTGAACTCCTGGGCTCAAGCAGTCCTCTTGCCTATCTCTCAAATAGCTGGGACTACAGGTACATGCTACCATGCCCAGCTAATTTTTAAATGTTTTGTAGAGACGGTGTTTTGCTGTGTTGCCCAGGCTAGTCTCAAACTACTGACTTCAAGAGATCTAGTCTAAAATTCCTGGTTTCAATCCATCATCTGGCTGCAGCCTCCCAAAGTGCTGTGATTATAGGCATGAGCCGCTATGCCTGGCTAAGAAAAATCTTTTTTCAAATTTTAAAACTAACATTTCCATAATGACTAATGATGTTGAACATCTTTTCATGTAGTTATTTTCCATCTGTTTGTTTTCTTTGGTGTCGTGTCTGCTAGCATTGGTTAGGCAAAGATTCTTTTTAGCTACAATAACAGAACCATGATCCGTGAAAGAAAAAAGTGATAAAACAGACTTTATCAAAATTAAAAACTCCTGCTGTTGAAAACATGCTGCTAGGAGAATGAAAAGATAAGCCACAGACTGGAGAAAGTATTTAAATAGCATGGATCTGATAAATGACTTGTACCTAGAATATATTAAGAACTCTGAAATCTCAAGAGAAGGAACTCAATTTTTTAAAGTGAGCTAAAGATTTGAATAGACACTGCACCAAAGAAGATAAGCAGATGGAAAGTAAGAACATGAAAAGATGCTCAACATCATTAATCTTTAGGGAAATGGAAAAGAGAACCACAATATTGCCCATCTATCAGATTGGCAAAAATTAAAAAGAGCCCTAATGCCATTTATTAGGGCTTTGCCTTCATGATTTAATCACCTCCCAAAGAGCCCATTTTCATATATCATCACATTAGGAGTTAGAATTTTCACGTAAGAATTTGGCAAGGACACAAACATTCAATCTGTAACATTCTGGCTCTGCTCCTTCCCCCCCGCAACAAATTTGTGTCCTCCTTGCATGCAAATTATATTCATTTTACCGCAGTCACCCCAAAAGTCTTATACCAGCATCAACTTTAAAGTTCAACATCTCATCTAAATATTATCTAAATCAGATGCGGTTGAACCCAAGGTATGATTCATCCTGAGGCAAATTCTCCTCCACCTATGACCCTATGAAACCAAATATGTGCTTCCAAAATGCAATGGTGGTATGAGTTTGGTGGCTTGTGCCTGTAATCAGAGCTACTTGGCAGGCTGAGGTAGGAGGATCACTGAGGCCAGGAGTTGAAGACTAGCCTGAGCAACATGGTAAGACTCTGTCTCTGAAAAAATTGAAAAATTAATTAGCCAGGGGTGGTGGCATTTGCCTGTAGTCCCAGCTCCTCAGGTAGCTGAAGCACAGGGATCACTTGATACCAGGACTTTGAGGTTGCAGTGAGCTATGATGTGTCACTGCACTCCAGCCTGGACAATAGAGCAAGACCCTGTCTTTAAAAAAATTAAAAAGTTAAAAAATATAGTGGTGGGGTAGGCATAGGGTAGACATTTCATTCCAAAAGGGAGAAAAAGGAAAGAAGAAAGGGGTGACAGGTCTGGAGCAAGTTTCATGAAATCTTAAGGCTGCAAAAAAATTGTTTGGCTTGATGCTCTGCCTTCCAGAGAAGTGGAAGTGCTGCCTTCTGGACCCTCTGATGGGGTTGGTTACAATCCCTGGACTTTGAGAGGTCCAGCCCTCATGAGCCATCTGGCCTGTTGAAAGCAAGGCAGTGGTCCACTCTTTTGTTGAACCAAGAAGGCATCCCAGATGATCTCTGAATTGCTTTTAGGGTCCTTCTTTGTTTTAAAGAGTAGCACACATTTGCAGCTGAGTTGCTCTGTGGTCCCATCCTGTAAAATTCAAGAAGTATACCAGCCTTCCTTCATTTCTTCCCATCTACTATTTCTTCATTTCAAATTGACAGTTTTCCTGCTGGGGCGGTCCACATCCATACTAATCTTATCAAATGGTCGTTTGGCCACACCCTTAGTGTTGTTTTGAACCGACTTTCCTGTTCTTTTCCATATGGGTAGGTTGAGCATTTTCTGCATCTTTAAGTACTGGTTCCTTTTTGCTTAACAATTCTGTCTTTAAGTCATTCTCACTCCTTGTGTTTTGTTTAAGTGATCTGGAGGACCCAGGCCACTCCTTCAGCAAATTGTTTAGAGGTTTCCTCAGCCAAATATCCAATTTCACTTGCAAATGCCTGTGTCTTTATAACTGTTAAATCTTTATGTTGGGTTATCCGTTTTTTCATGATAAAATGACCCTACTTTTTATAGTAACACTTTTTGATTTAAACTCTATTTTGCCTGGCATTAGTACTGTCACTTCCAGCTTTTTTATGACTGTTGTTTACATAGTATTTTTTATTTGTCCTTCTACTTTACACCTCTTCGTATCTTTGAATCTAAAGTATATTTCTGTAGACAGCATATAGTTGGATTTCAAAAAAATCTAATCTGAATAATTACCTTTTGATTGGATTAGTTTACTGACATTTAATACTGTTATTTAATTGCTTGTTATATTATTTTTTACATCTGCCGTTTTACTTTTTGTTTTCTATTCAATTTTTTTCAAACTTTGGAATATTCACATATGTATAGTAATGTATCTTAGAGATAGTACCCAAGACTAAACATAAATTTATTTATGTTTCATGTATGCCTTATACACATAGTTTGAAGGTAATTTTATACAATATTTTTCATACTTTTGTGCATGAAACGATGTTAGTGTACACTGATCCATTAGAATGCAAAGATGTCATATCTCTACCACCTATGTGGACAAATCTGTGGTGATTTGGCATTATCATCATTTCTGACTCTGAATTTACATGCTATATCTTTTAAGGAAGCTAATAGAAAAAAGGGGAGAACAGGTGTGTAGTGTCTGTATATTTAATTTATTATATATACCCTCTTATTTACTCTAATTCTTCTTGTGGATTTGAGTTACCATATAGTGTTATTTCCTTCTCCAGTATAGCTTTGTTCCCACCTGCCTCCTTGGTGCTGCTATTGTATATTTAACAATTCTGTACATCATACATTACAGGGCTAATGATACAATTAAATACATGTTTAAAAAATTAATACGTAATAAATATACGTATTTTCAGGACATGTGATAATTTAATAAATTCACGTAAAATTTACATATGATATCTGTCACCCTAAATACTTACCTTCTTTATGCTAGAAACCATTCAAACTATTCCCTTCTAGATATTTTGAAATATACAATAGATTATTATAAACTACAGTCACCCTACTGATCTATTGAACACTAGGTCTTACTACTTCTAGATCTTATTTCTTATATCTAACTGTATATTTGTACCCATTAATCAACCTCTTTTAATCACTCTCTCCCCACGCCCTTTCCAGCCTCTGGTAACCATCAGTCTACTTTGTCTCTTGATGCATTCCACTTATTTAGCTCCCATATATGAATGAGCACATGAGATATTTGTCTTTTTGTGCTCAGCTTATTTTACTTAACATGCTGAATTCTCGTTCCATCCATGTTGCTGCAAATGTCATGATTCCATTCTTTTTTACAGTTGGATAATCCATTGTGTATGTAAACCACATTTTTTAAAATCCATTCTTCCACGGATGGATACTTAGGTTGATTCCATATCTTGGCTATTATGAATCATTCTGCAATAAACATGGGAGTACAGATATGTCTTCAGTACATTGATTTTTTTTCTTTTAGATATATACTCAGTAGTGGAGTTGCTGGATAAAATGGTAGTTTTATTATTTTTTGAGGCACCTCCATATAGTTTTCTGCGGTGACTCTACTTATTTACATTCCCACCAACAGTGTACGAGAGTTCCCTTTTCTCCACATCCTTGCTAGCATTTGTTATTCTTTGTCTTTTTTATAAAAGCTATTTTAATTGGGATGAGATGATGTCTCATTTTGGTTTTGGTTTTCATTTCTCTGAAAATCAGTGATTTAGAGCATTTTCTCATATACTTGTTGGCAATTTGTATGTCTTTTGAGAAATATTTATTCAGGTCTTTTGCCCACTTTTAAATTGGATTATCTGTGGCTTTTTTTTTTTTTTTTTTTGCTGTTGAATTAAGCTCTTTATATATTCTTATTATTAATCTTTTGTCAGATTGATAGTTTGTACATATTTTCTCCCATTCTGTGACTTGTTTCTTCACTTTATTGATTGTTTCCTTTGTTATGTAGACTCTTTTTAGCTTGATGTAATTCCAGTGATCTACTTTTGCTTTGGTTGCAGTGCTTTTGAGGTCTTACACAAAAAATCTTGCCCAGACCAATGTTTTGAAGCATTTCCCCAATGTTTTCTTCTAGTAGTTTCATAGTTTCAGGTCTTAGATTTAAGTCTTTAATTCATTTTGATTTGATTTTTTTTAATATGGTAAGAGATAGTGGTATAGTTTTATTCTTCTGCAAGCTGGATGTTCTTTATCCAGTTTTCCCAGCACCATTTATTGAAGAGACTGTTCCCATTGTGTGTTCATGGCGACCTTGTTGAAAATGAGTTAGCTGTAAATGTATGGATTTATATATGGGTTCTCTGTTCCATTGTTCTGTGTGTCTGTTTTTATGCAAGTATCATGATGATTTGATTACTGTAGCTTTGTAGTATATTTTGAAGTCAGGTAATGTGAGGCCTCCAGCCTTATTTTTGCTCAAGATTGCTTTGGCTATTCAGGGTCTTTTGTGGTTCCATGTAAATTTTAGGATTTTTTTTTTCTGTGAAGAATCTCATTGTTATTTTGATAGGGATTATGTTGAACTTGTAAATTGGTTTGGGCAGTATTGTCATTTTAATAATATTGTGGCCGGGTGCAGTGGCTCATACCTGTAATCCCAGCACTTTGGGAGGCCGAGGTGGGCGGATCACAAGGTCAAGAGATGGAGACCATCCTGGCCAATATGGTGAAACCGTGTCTCTACTAAAAATTACAAAAATTAGCTGGGTGTGGTGGTGCACGCCTTTAGTCCTAGCTACTCAGGAGGCTGAGGCAGGAGAATTGCTTGAACTCAGGAGACGGAGATTGCAGTGAGCCGAGATTGTGCCACTGCACTCCAGCCTGGCGCCTATTGTTCCGATTTATGAGCATGGAATATCTTTCCATTTTTATGTCCTCTTTTATTTATTTCATAACCATTTTATAGTTTTTCCTGTTTAGATCTTTCGCTTTAGTTAAATTGACATCTATGTATTTTATATTCTTTGTAGCTATTGTAAATTGAATTGCTTTCTTGATTTCTTTTTTAGATTGTTTGCTCTTGGAATATGTAAATGCTACTCATTTTTGTATGTTGATTTTGTATCCTACAGTTTTACTGAATGTATCAGTTCTAACAAGTTTTCAGTGGAGTTTTTAGGTTTCTTTAAGAAGATTATGTCTTCTGTGAACAAAGGAAATTTGATTTCTTTTTCTCCAACTTGGTTGCCATTTATTTCTCTTTCTTGCCTAATTGCTCTTGTCAGGACTTCCAATATCACATTGAGTAACAGTAGTGAGAGTAGACATCCTTGACTTGTTCCAGATTTTAGAGGAAAGGCTGTTAATCTTTTCCCATTTAGTGGGATATTAGTTGTGGGTTTGTCATATGGCCTTTATTATTTTGAGATATGTTCTTCTATATCCAGTTTGTTGAGGGTTTTTGTTATAAGAATATGTTGAATTTTATCAAATGCTTTTAAAACATCTGTTAAAATGATCATATGGTTTTTCTTCTTGGTTCCGTTGTGATCTGTCATGTTGATCGATTTGTGTATGTTGAACCATCCTTGCATCCCTGGGGTGTGAATCCCACTTGATGATGGTGAATGATTTTTTTAATGTGTTGTTGAATTCAGTTTGCTAGTATTTTATTGAGCATTTTGGCATCTACATTCATGGGTGATATTGGTGCATAGTTTTCTTTGTGTCCTTATTGGGTTTTGATATCAGGATAATGCTGTCTCATAGAATGAATTTGAAGTATTTCTTCCTTTTCAATTTTTTTGAAGAGTTTGAGAAGAATTGGCATTAGTTCTTTAAATGTTTGGTAGAATTCGGCAGTGAAGCTATCAGGTTCTGAGCTTTACTTTGATGGGAGATGTAATTACATCGTCATTCTTGTTACTTGTTACTGGTTTGTTTAGGTTTTATTTTTCTTTATTTTTCCTTTTCTTTCTTTTCTCCTCTTCTCTGTTCTTTTTTCTTTTCATTTCTTTTCTTTTTTCTTTTTCTTTCTTCCTACAGGATCTCTCTGTTTCCTAGGCTGGAGTACAGTGGTGCAGTCATAGCTCACTGCACCTTTAAATGCTGGGGCTCAAGTGATACTCCCACTTCAGCCTCCCAAGTATTTGGGACCACAGGCACATGTCTAGCTAATTTTTAAATTTTGTGCAGAGACAGAGTTTCACTATGTTGCCTAGGCTGGTCTTGAACTCCTAGCCACAAATGATCCTCCTACCTCGGCCTCTCAAAGTGCTGGGATTACAGGCATGAGCCACTGCACCCAGCCTGTTCAAGTTTTCTATCTCTTTTGATTTAATCATAGTAAATTATATATGTCCAGGAATTTATCCATTTCTTCTAGGACTTCTAATTTGTTGGCATATAGTTCATAATCATCTTTAATAATTATTTGCATTTCTTGTGGTCTCAGTTGTCACTTTTTTTACTTCTGATTTTATTTATTCAGATCTTTTTTTTCTTAGTCCCGCTGACTAAAAATTGTCCATTTTTGTTTATCTTTTGAAAAACTCCTCTTTTTGCATCATTGATCTTTTGTATTGCTTTTCAAGTCTCAATTTCATTTATTTCTGCTCTGATATATTATTTCATTCCTTTGATTAATTTTGGATTTGGCTTATTCTTTTCTGGTTCCTTAAGGTATGCATTATTAGATTTTTTTAAAGTCTACTTTTTTGATACGGGTGTTTATTGCTATAAACTTCTCTTTTAGTACTGCTTTTGTTGTATCCCATAGATTTTAGTATTTTGTAGTTCCACTTTCATTTGCTTCAAGAAATTTTACATTTTCTTCTTAATTTCTTCATTGGCTAATTGGTCATTTTGGAGCATGTTGTTTAATTTCCATGTTTTTGTGTAGTTTCTAAAGTTCTTCCTTTCTTTGGTTTCTAGTTTCATTTTATTGTGGTCAGAAAAGATGATTTATATGATTTCTGCTTTTTAAAAATTATTTAGACTTTTTCTGGCCTAAGATATGGCCTATTCTGAAGAATATTTCATGTGTTGATGAAAAGAATGTGTATTCTTCAGCAATTGGGTGAAATGTTCTGTAAATGACAGGCCTGTTTGAGCTAGTGTGTAGTTTAAATCTGATGTGGTTTTTGTTGTTGTTGTTGTTTTTCTGTCTGGAAGTCCCTTACGTTTTTTTTTTTTTTTTAAGTCCCTTACTTTTACTGTATTACAGGATACCCCTCACTTTGTCTATTAACGTTTGTTTTATATACTTAAGATCTCTCTGGTGTTGAGTACATAAATATTTATAATTATTATATCCACTTGCCTAGTTGACCCCATTATCATTATTTATTGACCTTCTTTATTTACAGGCTATTCATTGTCTATTTTATCTGATATAAGTATAGCTACTCTGCTCTTCTTTGGTTTACAGTTGCATGGAATATCTTTATCCCTTCACTTTCAGTCTCATGTGCATCTTTATAGGTCAGGTGGGTTTCTTGTAGATAGCATATATTTGGATATTTGGATCTTGTTTGTTTGTTTTCCCCCATTCAGCTACTCTGTGCTCTTTAATTGAAGAAGTGAGTTCATTTTCATTTAGGGTTATTATTTATAAGGTTGTCCTACTAGTTCATCTTGTTGCTTATTTTCTGGTTGTTTTGTAACTGGTCTCTTCCTTTCTTACATCTTCCTTTCTGGTTAAGTGATTTTTCTCTGGTCGTTTGTTTTAACTCATTGCTTTTTATTTTTAGTGGGTCTATTATAGGTTTTTGCATTATGGTTACCACAAGACATACGAAAACATCTTATAGATACAACAAGTTATATTACAGAGAGATTAGAGATTCTCTGTAATTTAGCTGTTGAGTATCTTTTTTTTTACCCACTAGGCCTGCCTCCTTTTAAGAACTAGATGATGCCTTACACTCAGGTTTTTCTCAGCTGTAGTAAATAATTAGAACACCGCCCATGTTGAATGGGAGAGGTACCAAACAGGTTATCCTGGCAGCGTGGGAAGGCTGACTAGAGTTTTGTGCTTGGGAGACCTGTGGAATGAAGCTCCTACAGTGTGGTGTTGCTGAATAGCCGCTCTGATTTGGTGTCTCCTTTGACTGTTACAGAGCAGCTTCCAGGATTAGGGCCTGTAGTCCCATTTTACTCCTTTGTCTCTGACTGTTTTCAGGGATATTTCTCCCTTCAGATATTCCCAGTGCTTCCTATAGGTTGAGGCAGGGACAGGTCTCCTGTGAGGGAACCCAAGATGGTGGGAAAGCTGGTTGGCCACTTTAATCTCACTTTTTCCAGTGTAGAAACCATGAGCCACAGCAAAGTTTTCCATATGCTTGATGCTGGGCTGATTTTGTGGTGAGGCATCATGGGTAAGGAAATCTAATTCCCTCACTGTCTGCTCAGTATTTTTTCACTTCTCTGTGTCCTTGGGAACTGTCTCTCCTACATTATATTTGCGTTCTGGTGATAATCTTGGTGCTGTGTATTTGTTTTGGGGTTGCTGTAGGGGCAGGGAGTGAAGTCAGCTTTTTTCTGTGTCACCGTCTTGGAACTGGCAGTTCATGTATTGGTTTAGAATGGAGAAGTCAATAATTATACTTTTAAATTACTTACATAATTACCTGTACCAGCACACTTTTCTTTTTTATCCGTCATGGATTATTATTACTGCCTAGTATCATTTCAGCCTGATAAACTTCCTTTAGTATTTCTTGTAAAGAAGGTCTGCTAGCAATCAGTTCTCTCAGTTTTTGTAATTGTGGGAATATCTTTATTTCACCTTCATTTTTGTAAGATAGTTTTGCTAGTATAAGATTCTTGGTTGGTAGGTTGTTGTTTTTGTTTTTGTTTTTGTTTTTTTTGTTTTTACTTTTTCTACTTTGAGAATGTTGTCTTCTGCCTTTGGCCTCTAGGGTTTCTGATGATAAGTCAGCTGTTAATCTCATTAGGATTCTCTTATATGTGGTCAGTTGTTTCTCTCTTGCTGATTTAAAGATTTTGTTTGTCTTTGACTTTCAGCATTTTGACTTTGATGTGTCTGCATTGGATCTCTGTGTTTTTCCCTTTTGGAGTTTATTGAGCTTCTTGGATGTGTAGATATATACATACATATATATATATATACACACACACACACACACACACATACATACATGTGTATATATGTGTGTGTATATACATGTGTGTACGTGTGTGTGTGTGTTTATACAATTTAGAAATTTGGATAGTTTTACTTTCTTTAAAGTTTGTTTCTGTGCCTTTCTCACCTCTGCTTCTGATACTCCAGTTATTTATATGTTGGTGCACTTAATGGTATCCACATTTCTCTGATGCTCTGCTCATTTTTCAATTTTTTTCTTTCCTTGTATTACATCTGTTACATGATGTCTATTAATTTATGTTCACGTTGGCTGATATTTTCTTGGTTAAAAAATCTACTGAGCCTTTCTAGTAAGTTTTTCATTTTATTTACTATACTTTTCAACTCTAGAATTTCCATTTGGTTATTTTAAATTATTTCTCTCTTTATTGATATTACTTATTTGGTGAAACATTGTCATCATAATTTTCATTAACCTATTAAGCATGGTTTCATTTAGTTCTTTGAACATACTTGTAATAATTGCTTTGAAGTGTTTGTTTGCTTAGTGTACCATCTGTACCCCATTTAGAGGCAGCTTTTTTTGGTTTTCTCTGTGTGTTGATGACATCTTTATGGAGGTTTTTTTTTTTTTGTATGTCTCATAATTTTTTGTTGAAAACTGGATATTTTAGGTAACATAGCACCTTTGGATACTGATGCCTATTGTGGTTGTTTGTTTGGTTATTGGGTTATCTGTTTAATGACATAGCTGAACAAATTCTGTAAAGTCCAGTTTCCTCACAGTGTGTAGCTTCTGATATCCCTGCTCAGATTTTTCCCCATTGTTCTTAATCTCACCCTGACTACTTATATGGCATTTCTGGGTTGGCATAGACTATGTACTGGTCACAGGTTCTGCTGAAGTTCCCTTAGATAGTCAGATTTTTACCCTTAAATGTTAAATGTGTGTGTGACTTGGTGGCTGCTATTATATAGTTCAGGGAGTTTACATTGTTTTTTGGTCTTACATTTAGCCAGGTACTAGTAGCTTGGGAGTTTGTTCCTGAGAGGGCTCAACCTTGGGCATGTATACAGTATTCCAGATTGCCACGGATAATAATGCTGTTTCATTTAACCCAGGCTTCATAGGCATCGGCCCTGGGTCAGAGTAGCTTCTGTTAAGTTGTGTTTGATCAGAAGTTGTGATTAAGACCCTTATGCCAGTGAAATTTCTACTCTGTGTTGATGGGTATGTGTATAGCTTAGAGAATGTTTGCAAGACTGCCCCATGTCCTGCCCTGATCATTCCTGGGTGGATCCAGCTTAGTGTTTTTATACTGCTTTTCTGACTCCTCTGTGATCTAAGAGGGCTCTTGTTGGCTGTCTCTGGTTCTCTGCAGTAAACTTCTACTTGCTCTGCCATTCTGCTTGTATTGGAGCTGCTAGACTTTCTTAATTGTTTTTCATTAAGATCTCCACTGTTTTTCTTTTTTTTTGAGACAGAGTGTAGTTCTTGTCTTCCAGGCTGGAGTGCAATGGCGAGATCTCAGCTCACTGAAACCTCCGTTTCCTGGGTTCAAGTGATTCTCTTGTCTCAGCCTCCTGAGAAGCCGAGCTACAGATGCACACCACCACACCCGGCTAATTTTTTGTATTTTTAGTAGAGATGGGGTTTCACCGTTTTGGCCAGGCTGGTCTTGAACTGCTGGCCTCAGGTGACCTGCCCGCCTCAGCCTCCCAAAGTGCTGGGATTATAGGCGTGAGCCACTGCACCCGGCCCATAGTTTTCAATAGTGCCCTTAGGAATGGGGTCCTTCTCTCTGTTCCAAATAAAGTCAATCCTCTCAGGTGGAAATGTAGAGCTCTTTGTCCTGACATCCTATCTTTCCCCTTGAGCAAAATCTTCATGCCACTGCACCTGGAGCTGAAGGTGAGAGCCTTCTTTTCCCAGAGTAACACTCCATTCTTAGAGTGGGCACTGGGGTTGTGGCAGCTGCACTTGGTCATCTTAGCTGCCTGCTCCTGGCACAAAACCTCTACTCTGGGAGCAGGTTGGGGTGGTGGCAGTTAGGGCCAATATTCTCAGCCTGCTGTACATGGAATAGAACTTCCACCTTTTGAATGTGGGCTGGATAGGGGAAGAGAGACCGGTCCTCTGTATCACCTCTCCAGAACAGGTCTTCTGCATCTCTGGGCTAAAGGAGAGGGGAAACACCAGCAGCTTGCCCCTCTCAGGGTAAAACTAGCCACAGTCTGGGAGCCTGAGGGAGAGGGAGCCCTCTGCCTGTCTTTTGGCTACATGTACCACATAACAAAGACCTGGTAGGATGTGGGGAATGGTACACTTTGTAACTCAAATGCCACAGACTCTAACTTGTTCTGAGATTTAGTAAATTTTCTTGAATGAATATTTCTCCACTTTCTGTATGCCCTCAGTATACTTTCCAGAGACTTTAAACGTTTGTTTTTTTAAAAACAATTTTCAGCAGTTTTTAATTTTTAATTAATTAATTGATTTTTGTGAGACAGGGTCCTGCTCTGTTGCCCAAGCTGAAGTGCAGTGGCATGATCTTAGCTCACTGCAGCCTCAAACTCCTAGGCTCTAGTAGTCTTTCCGTCTCAGCCTCTCAAATGGCTAGGACTACAAGCACACATTAGCATGCCTGAGTACTTTTTTTTTTTTTTTTTTTTGTAGAAATGGAGTCTCACTACGTTGTCTAGGCTTGCCTCAAACTCCTGGCCTCATGTAGTCCTCCCTTCTCAGTGTCACAAAGCCCTGGGATTATAGGTGTGAGCCACCACGTCCATCTTACTAGTTTTTAAAATGTAATTTTGCCAGTTCCACTGAGCTCCTTCTGTCATTCTGGAAGTTCTTGTTCATTTTAAAGCTTTTAAGATCAGGTTTGGGATCTTCTTTATATGTAGAGGCAAGGAAGTTTTTATTACCAAATATGATTTCCTCAAGATATTCTACTCATGCTAACAAAATAAATTATACTGTGTTATAGTCTAAAATTTATATCAGAAAACTTGAAACCAGTCTGGAAGGCAGCATTATTTCCCTCATATAGACCAGGATTTTGACTTTAAACTCATTTTCTGCACAGGTTTTCAATTTGTTGATCCAGACTGACTATTCCCAGGCTCTGTAAATAAAGATTCTCTTTGTAGCAGATAACATTACAGACAGGCTCTATCAGCATATCCATTGCCCTTGAAACTTTACAGAATGCTTTGCCACTTTGTACTAGATTTTTTTTCTTTCCCTACTTGCTTCCAATTATAAACAGGAAAATCAGACAGAATATGTCATTGTAACTGCACAAGTTAATTCATCTAACATTACTTCATGACAGATAACTGGTGCATATTCTTTTTATTATCTATAAATGTGTCCTAACCTAGAGCCATTATTACTATGGTTGCAATATCTTAAAGTATTAATTTAAAATTGACTTAACTCTTTGAGTGTAATTATGCAAAATGGCCATTTCTTTGGAGAGAAAACCTACTGTAGAAAATTGTCATGTTTAATCTTATAAAATCCATCTTTTGAAAGAAAGCCAGAGCATCAGTGAAGCAGAGCAATTAAATTAAATGTTAACAACATAGGAGAGGAGAAATAACTGTCCCTGTGTGAAAATGAGGCATTGGGGCTTGGAAACTTAGGGAAGAACTGATGCTCAGGAGGCCTTGGGTGTTTCTTTTGTCTTCTCTATGCTGCCGGCTATGATTCTAGACAAAAAAATTGTATTATTCTCTGCTTTGTTTTTCTTCCTGACTTTAATTGGAAAAGAATCACTTATCTCTCCTGCACATTAAGTTGTGGAGGAAAAAAATAGTGTAAATTGGTGAGGAATTTTATAAGATTTGAAATGCTTCAGGAATGTTCAGTACAATGGTATCTGTCTATAATGCTGTCCTCTCTAAAATTGTGACAAATATAAGATGAGTCTGTCCTAGGTCCCACTGAAAGCTATTTATAACAGGAAGTTCTGAAAAGATGTTGCTGAAACGCTTTCATTTATAACCTGGCCCAAAGCAAAGTCTTAGGTAAGATGTTTTATAGCAGAGCACACATGTTACATGTATGCTGTATTAAAGGAACTTTTCTATTTTCCATTCTCTTTTCTAATAGAGAAAAGATAGAACTCATAAGGCAAATATTTTTCTTAACTATTAGCTCCAATCTCATTCTTCCAATTTTCTGGTTATTTTCAGAAGAAAAACAAAATTTAGGTCACATTTACTTTCTTTCTCTCTTTCTCACTGTTAAATGGCCAAATGAAATGAACATTAATAGAAAAAAGCAGCAGGAATTGTGAATAGGTTACTGGACAGTTGATCTTAAAATTTAAATCATTGTCTTTATTATATGGTTAAAATATATAAGGTAAATAGTGGGTCCTAAACCAGAAGGCTTTGATCCTAGGGTATGCTATTTTTCATTTCTTAGAAGCCAGTCACATTTAAAACATGAAGGAAAAAATGAGAAATAATCATAAAGCATTGCTTGAATTTCCAAACATACATAAAAAATAACAAACCCAACCAGGCTCGGTGGCTCACACCTGTAATCCCAGCATTTTGGGAGGCCGAGGCAGGCAGATCATGAGGTCAAAAGATCAGGACTATCCTGGCCAACGTGGTGAAACCCTGTCTCTACTAAAAATACAAAAAAATTAGCTGAGTGTGGTGGTGCATGCCTTTAGTCCCAGCTACTGGGGACACTGAGGCAGGAGAATTGCTTGAACCTGGGAGTTGGAGGTTGCAGTGAGCCAAGATCACACCACTGCACTCCAGCCTGGCGACAGAGTGAGACTCCGTCTCAAAAAAAAAAAACCAAAAAAAACCAAAAAAAAACCCTTCATTGAGCTCAGGCACTGTACTTGGTACTTTACTGCATTGTCTCATTCATTTATAACAATAACCTAATGAGGAAGGAGTCTGTCATTTTTCATTTTGTGATGAGCCAGCTGTGGCCTAGACAAGGTAATAGAAACTTATTCCAGGCTACTACAGCTTCTAAAAATAGGATGTATGTTTTAAATGATGAAATTAAAAGGCAAATATTTTCTGAATTACCCAGTAGTACATATTCTTTGTTAAAAAAAATCAGTGATACAGGAAATCAAATTTGTAACAAATTAACAATAACTCTCTATGTTTTTATATGTGTATAATTATACACACGCAAAGGAAGAGTGAGAGAGAGAAAGAGAACTGAAAAGATATGCAGTGAAATGATAGCATTGGTTAACCCTGGAGAAGAAAGGTGAGAGGTACCAGGAATGGAAGTGGTGGTTAAAAAAGTCTTTAGCTTTATTTTGAATGTTCTGATTTTTTGCAAGGAGAGTATTTTTATGTAGTAGTTGTATAAAGTTAATAATTTTAAAACCCTTAAAGAATGAGGACAGGAAGCCAAATTCCAGATTAAGTTTAATTTTCTTTGACCAGCCTCTTTGTCTCCCCTCTAGAGAACTTCTTCATTACAATACCCAACCAAGAATGTTTAAAACTTTTCAGAGATAATGCATACATGTGTTAATCGGTATAGTTAAAATTATGGACTCATTGGTAATGAAGTATAAGACGGTATATGATGGTTGCTAAGTGCATAGATCCTGAAACTAGGGTGTCTGGGTTTAAATCTTGACTTCCTCTTCATATGACCTCTCTATGCCTTCCTTTCCTCATTTATAAATTTGTGGTACTGGTAGTACCTACCTCTAGGTTGTTGTGAGACCTAAATGAGTTATCATCTGTATAGTACTTAGAACAGTAGTTGGCACATAGTAAGTCATATAAAGGTTACTATTATTATTATTTTAACTGACACTTAGAAAAAATGATGGTAAATTATTATATATATCCAGACTTTTTTCTATGTATGTGTGTAAACATTTACATACATACACTTACACAGACACACACACATACATTCACAGGGGTAAGTATATTTTTATTAAAATTGGATTATGCTGTTTTTATTTTTTGTAATCCTTTACCCTCAACACCATATAAATATCTTTTTGACTGGGTGCGGTGGCTCATGTCTGTAATTCCAGCACTTTGGGAGGCTGAGGCGGGTGGATCACAAGGTCAGGAGATCAGACCATCCAAGACCATCCTGGGTAACATGGTGAAACCCCGTCTCTACTAAAAATACAAAAAATTAGCCGGGTGTGGTGGTACACACCTGTAGTTGCAGCTACTGGGGAGACTGAGGCAGGAGAATTGCTTCAACCTGGGAGGTGGAGATTGCAATGAGCCGAGATCCCGCCACTGCACTCCAGCCTGGGCAACAGAGTGAGACATCATCTCAAGAAAGAAAAAAAAAATCTTTCTATGCCATTGAATGAAATAATGACTGTTTAAAATAAAAATTCCATGCATTTGGTCTTAACTAGTGTGATGGCATGGATCCTTTTGACCAAATACAGAACATAAGATAAAATAGAAATTGCTTAGGGCTATGCTTAAAACCTGAAGTGCTTATTGATGTTGACATAGCTTACTTGAATGGTTGAATAGATATTGGTATATTCTACCTAAGATTATTATTATTTGCCTAAATTGTTAAGCAGTGATGTTCAGCATTTTAAATGTCTACCTTCAGAGCCAATATGCAAGATAGAAAGCTGTTTTGAAAGTGTCATGGATGGATAGACACTTGAATACCACTCTTTGTAAAGAAGTAAAATGATCTGTAAAAAATATACTTGTTATTAATAGAATTATTTATTTTTCTTCACCTCTTTCTGGCTTTTCAGGAGATGTTTCACCAAGCAGAAGAATTCTTACCTAAAACAACAAACAATGAAGTGGATGACATGGACACGTCAGATACCCAGTGGGGCTGGTTTTACTTGGCAGAATGTGGGAAGTGGCACATGTTTCAGGTATCTCCTTTCCTTGAATTTAGCAGAAGCGTTTTTGATTCACTTAGCTAGCATCACCTTGCTGATATATGTAAAATGAGTATAAATATAGAACTTGAAGTCAAACCTTAAGAAAATCAAATCATTTAACTAAAAGAAAAGTTAGAAATTCTCCTAGTCTTTTTCCTTTTCTTTCTCCCAGGTTTTTACAATCATGTATTTAGAAGAAACAGTATGTGTTTACTGTGTGTACAGAGGGTGAATGTGACTGAGAGTTGCATAGTGTCAGTACATCTGAGCAACTCCAAGTTTGATTTGGTGAACAAAGAGAAAGGGAAGAACAAATCCATATTAAACACTTCTGTATGCCAGGTATTATGTTAGGTGTTGTACATTTATTTTCTCCCTTATCCTCACAATAACTTGGAAGCAGATGTTAACATTCTGTCTTACAGTCAAGGAAAGTGAAACTCAGAAAAGAAAGTTGACATAATTTGTCAAGGGTCACACAGCTAGTTAAACTGAGATTTGAATCTGTACTCAAAACCCGTAGTCTTTTTTTAACTCTACTAAACTATATATAAAGATTTAATTTGAGCCACTTAGAAAGTATAATTATTGGAATAATCTGTAAAAATTGTAATTATCTGGAAAAGACTATATCCAGTTATTGAACGGAACTATAACCAGTTGTTTCTCCACTGGAGATCCTTAAACCGTTTTCAGTATGCTGGCTTAGTTGTGATCCTCCCTGTGTGTTGGGAACAGAACAGGTGATTAGTAAGTTTCCCTTGTCCCTCCATTCCCTGTCTCTATGACCACAGTACCACCTCTGTGGGAAAGTCATTAATGTGAACAGCTGGTAAATGAAACTTTCTGGTTTGTCTTAAAGCCGGATACCAACAGTCAGTGTTCAGTTAGCAGTGAAGATATCGAAAAAAGCTTCAAAGCAAACCCTTGTGGCTCCATTTCTTTTACTACTTCCAAATTCAGCTACAAGATAGACTTTGCAGGTATGTTTTTTTCCCTAATAGTTGTGTGTTTTTAGTATATTGATATGATAAAATCTTCAGCTCTGAAGGTCAGGATTAGTTGATATATTTGCAGACAGTGAAGTATGTCTTTTTTGTTATATACAAAAATACCTCTATAAAACTTCAATTTCTTGAGCAACATTACCTTTTATAAGAGGTGTGTTTATATGTTTATATATATTAATATATGTGAAGATTGTCATATATTTGAAGTGCATTTGATGCTTGCCTTCTAAGGAATGCAAAACACTGTATCAGTTGTTTTATTAAATGTCCCAGCAGTCTTTTGAAATAGGTAAGAACCTTTTTACTTTAAGGATCAAATTGAGATGTTAAGTGAGAAGGTCATAGGTAGCTGGCAATAGTTTCAAGAACAAGTTTTAGCTGAATGACCTTTCTCTTGGTGTCTTTGCCAGAAAATGATTTCTTTAATGGACATTGCCTTCTGCCATTTTCTGATTTATTTGGCTCGCTCACAGATTAACCAGATAATCTGGAAATCAGCCCCACTTTGGATTCCATCTGTGATATATATGGACATGTTTTGGGGTATCCCATGAAAAACCTGATGAACCGAGCTCCTCAAGTTTCAAGTTGCTGGTTTCAGCTATTTATTGCTTAGAGGCAAACAAGACCTAAATGGGAGGCTTTCTTAATAAAAGTGCATTTTAGTTGCTACACATCTTAATCCTTTAGCTGCTCTTTCCTAGTTCCTGTGAGTAGTGTGTTTATGACAGTGTTGGTAGTGTATTGTGGCTGGGTAGTGTGGTGAAACGTTAGGAAATTCCTTTGGATGAGCCAAGGCCCCGAAACAGTGAAGGAGATTTGTCCAGTAAGGGGCTGATGCAGCCAAATATGTAATAATTATTATCCCACCACAGTTGTTTTTCTTGCCTTTTTTTTTTTTTTCAATTATCAAGAGTTAAAAACCATTAGGGCTGGGTACGGTGCCTCACACCTATAATCCCAGCACTTTGGGAGGCCAAGCGGGCAGATCACGAGGTGAAGAGATCGAGACCATCCTGGCCAACATAGTGAAACCCCATCTTTACTAAAAATACAAAACTTAGCTGGGTGTGGTGGCACATGCGTGTAGTCCCAGCTACTCGGGAGGCTGAGGCAGGAGAATCGCTTGAACCCAGGAGGCAGAGGTTGCAGTGAGCCGAGATCGCACAACTGCACTCCAACCTGGTGACAGAGCAAGACTCCGTCTCAAAAACAAACAAACCAACCCATAGTTTTTAAAGCAAGATTCAAGAGGCCCTGACATTTGTCCCTTTGCTACAGTCTAGACAGAAGGTGTCTGGCAGGCATTTTTAGCCATGTGTACAAGTGTTGTTTTTGAGGCAGAACTGAAACAAAGTGATATGCACAGACACCAGGCCTCATGTAGAGGGTGAAATATATCAAAAGATTTGGTAGATAATTCAGCAAGCCACATGTTTCTGAAAGATATCTTTTAGTAGACTACACTTTTTGGAAACTTGCTCTCAGAAAATTGTTTATTAAAAATATTGTTATTGAGGAATAGAAGTTACATATACTAATAACTTGAGTTCCCCAACCCTCTGTGTAATGATCCTGTTTCAAAGATGTAGGTATTAGCATTTCCCATGTACTCTTTGCAGTTATTAGCTCCAGCCATTCTGCCACTAGCCAACTCAGATTCTCTCCTTAAAAAGGGTGAAAAGTAAACTCAAAATGAGATGGTCCAAGCAGATGGCATCACAGGTCTTGCTCCATATGCTGAGGTGATCTTACTTTTTCCCTGAACAGTGGTAAATCCAGTATGTGTAGAGTTTAGGAGAACACAGAATGGATAGAACACGCTTTATACTAGCATTGGCCTGGGTAGGTAAACCTATTCACTCTGAAATGGAATGATGTCAATTAGATGAGATAAACTGACTAGAATCTTACATTAAGAATCACTATTTAACTTTGGGGAATGAAGAAATGGACCTGGTAAATATTGCCATGACTGAGGCATGGGTGAAAGAGTAAAATGATAGCTTTAAGTAATTAGTCTCTTATCACTAGAATATTTTTATATAAGTTCTTGTACTGGGCCTAGCCAGGTTTTCTGTTTTTTCAGTTTAGGAGAGAAATCAAGAAATGTAGAAGTTTTTTGAAATTCTCTGAGTTGTGCAAGTTTTATAATGGTGAAAATTTTATCATTTCCAAAATTTTTGGAGACATGAAAGTACATTTTTCTACTTATTAAGCCAACTACATTTAATACTGTAATCTCTCTCTTTCTAGTACTCTTAGCTTTCCTAAGTTTAGAACTCTTCTATTTTAGTGTTTGTTTAACCTAAGTGTGATACAGAAAGGGAATAGACTGTGCATACTGAGCAGTGGATGAAATTAGCGTCTTTGTATGTGAGCTTAGATCAAGCAATGAAGTCTGTGCTTCCTTGAATAGCACCTTCACAATGTGATACATAGCTATATGGTAAAATATCCATTATATACTATGCTTGCCAGCTACTCCCAAAGCACCATGATTTCTGATCATCACATAGCGTGGCTACTAATCTTCATGACACTTTATAGCACAGTGTGTTTTTATCACTTATCTAGTATCTTATCTTTGTATACAGAAATGAAGCAAATGAATCTCACCACTGGAAAGCAGCGCTTAATAAAAAGAGCCCCCTTTTCTATCAGTGCTTTCAGGTATGGTAAAGAGAATAGGGGTAGAAAAAAGAGTGGGGTTTCTCTTTCTTGCTATTGGACAGAAAAACAAATAGACTGAAAATATTTTGGTAGGTCATTTAATAATATTGATCTTTTAAATATTAAAACTCATTTGTTGACAAAATAGCAACATTATTATTTTCTCTAATTGCTTTCTTTCCTGTTATCCTTTTCTTTTCTTCTTGTATATTTGTATTTTTTAATTCTTTAGAACGCTTTGCATGATAGTTACAAAATGCATGGTCTCTACTCTAAATTCATAAAATAACTCACTGAGATAAGTTTGAATTGTTAACTTGGAAATACTCTCTCAGAGCCATCGATTATTGGGGCTATAAGTCCTAGGTATTGTCCACTGTGTTTCCACCTCCATTGATCTCCATTGGTCAACTCCTAGAAGTAATTTCAAATTTGTAGAGACTGAAGGAGACCTAAGGAAGATGGTAGAACAATGGCCAACAGTACTGCTTTCTGTTTCCTGGAAATCGGTTACAAATTTTCTTTTTTGCTTTCTCTGGCCATGAGTAGTCTGAAAAAGGAGGTATAAATGTTAGAAGACAGTAAATATTTATTATTCATGTGAATGGACTTGAAGGAAAAAATCTTAAAGCATGTCCCCTATTTTCTACAATGATTCCTCAAGCAAGTATTGGAATTCTTTTTGTTCAAATAATTTAAAATGAAACTGAAAAAAAAAAAAGGTAGCATGTGAATTGCAGAGAATGCCTATTGGCTCCTTCCAAGGAGATTTTTGAAAGGATTAAAGAAGGAAATATTTTAAGTTTCTTCAGTTTGTTTCTTAAGACTTTTGGTTTTATTTTAGCATTTATTTTGGTTTTATTTTAGCATCATGATTTAAAAGTTATTCCAAGTACTTATATAATGAATGAATAGTACTTCTATGGAATATAGAGAATAGTACTTTTTTATTAGCTACATCATATTCACATTCTTTAGTACAAAGAATATAATAAAAGAATTACTTATCTTCAGAAAGTATTTAATCTAGGAGAAAGAATGAAAAATGAGACATAATAATGGAAGATGTTATTGTAATTGTACATTATATCTGCTATGCTTTGGTGGAGGCAAAAAGCACGATGGGCTCAAACACTTTGTTCTGTCACAGACTGTACAAACCATAGAACAAAGGCAGGACAAGGAGAGAATTAAGCAGAATGGAAGGCTATAAGCAAGATAATAATAAAAGGAGAGGACTGTTTAAGTAAGATACAATAGGGTGTTGAAGGTCAATAGGTGCTGATATAGAAATATTTATTTGCTGTGGGAATACAGTGAGCATTTATTACATGCAAGGTAAATAATACATGCTTCCTATTGGCAAAGAGTTATTTAAGGCTGTTGGCTGCATAAAAACTAAAAAAAAAAAATTTGGTCATAGCTAAAAGATACTTTAGGCCAAGTATGTTTTAGGTATTTTTTTTCCTCACAAAAAATTGGGAAAATATTTTAATTCATTGTTATAGTTGAAGGGCTATTCTCCATAGTATATGAAGCACCTTTAGGACTCAATAGAAGATCAACAAGGGCAAATAATTTGAAGAGTTCATACAACTTCACTCATAATCAGAGAAAAACAAATTAATACCAGACTGATTTTTACTATCAGAGTGACTAAAATTCAAAAGTTTGATAACATACCTTTTTGGAGTGGTTGTGGGAAAATACGCATTTTCTGTATTTCTGGTGAGAATGTCAGTAGGTACGTTCAAAGACAGCATTTGGTTGGTATCTTAAAATCATGAAAAAATATATTCTTTGACTCAGAAATTCTATTTCAAATATGTTATTTGACAGACAAGTTGACATAGAATATGACAGATGAACAAATATGTTTCTCCAACATTCTTTTTTTTTTTTTTTTTGAGATGGAGTCTTACTCTGTCGCCTAGGCTGGAGTGCAGTGGCACCATCTCGGCTCAATGAAACCTCTGCCTCCTGGGTTCAAGCAATTCTCCTGTCTCAGCCTCTCAAGTAGTTAGGATTACAGATGCACGCTGCAATGCCTGGCTAATATTTTGTGTTTCTGTAGAGACAGGGTTTTGCTGTGTTGCCCAGGCTGGTCTTGAACTCCTGAGCTCGGGTAATCCACCTGCCTCTGCCTCCCAAAGTGCTGGGATTACAGGCATGAGTCACCGTGCCCGGCCAGCATTCTTAATACTGTAACAAAAAGTTGGAGACAAGCTAAATATCATTAGGGGAGTAGTTAAATAAATTATGGCATATCCATACAGTGGAATTCTGTGCATCTGTAAAATAGAAGGCATTCACTCATTCAGTACCTATTGAGTGTATACTATATGCCAGGCTCTGTTGTAAGCACTAGGAATAATGCCTATTGAATATTGTATATTAAATAAAATCAAAACTCCTCAACCATTCATTCAGCGTTCTCCAAGATCTAACTCAAACCTAAACCTTTCTCTGTTAATTGCCCACTATTCTCTCCAATGGTTCACTAACTTCAAGGGTTATTAGGACAGTCAGTTGGCGAATCTTAAAAACTATCAAACATGTTCAAGCCACTGGAAATGAATACAGGAAAAAAAGGATATACTATTACAGAAAGATCTCTAAGAATCTATTAAGTAAAAAACCCCAAAAAATGGTACAATAAATATATGCTTGATGCTACCATTTGTGTGAGGAAAAAGCTTGGCTTGTATTAACCTAAAGAAGCTCTGGAAGAATACCCAAAAGACTAAAATAATAATTACCAGGAGCTGAGGCAAAAAGTGAGACTTGGACATACCAGGGACTGGAGTGGGAGGAAAACTCACTGTGTATTTCTTTATACCTATTAATTTTTAAATAACATATTTAATTTTTTCATTAAAATAAATTGAAAAAAGTAAACTGAAGATCGGTTTGAAATTTATTAATTTCTTTAGTAAGCTGCAGTCACTGGAGAGGATTGGTGTGTCCTTTTCAGCCTTTTGCTATTAAATCCTACAATGTCCCTGTGTTTTTCTGTATTCGCCTCCAGTGCCTTGAACATGTTTTGATAGTTTTTAAGATTTGCTGACTGACTGTGCTAATAACCTTAAAGTTAGCGGACTGTTGGAGAGAGTAGAGGGCAATTAACAGAGAAGGGTTTAGGTTTGAGTTAGATCTTGGAGAACATCTAAAAAATGGTTGAGGAGTTTTGATTTTATTCAATAGGCAATATAAATATGAGTTTCAGCCTTTTGTTTTCATCAGAAGTTTGTGTTTATTTTTAATTTCTTTGTCCAAAATCTTCTTTACATTTTAAAGAAATTTTGGAAATTTCAAAAAAACAAGATAGAACTAAACAACTGTTTTTGAAATTTGGATGATATACAGGGTTGGATATTTTCCATCAAAAGTTCACTATTTAGCACCTAAAAAGTAGCAGACATAGACATTCAATAATTTTTAAATAAAGAAACCAAAGGCTATATTTAATTGCATTTGTCACAATACCCTGAAAATGAAAATTAAGCTTTGAAGAAAAGGCTAAATTCTTGACAATAATGATAATCAGCTTCTGATATTTTGTTTTGTCTTTTGCTATTTCAAGTTATATCTGTGAAAATGAGGCTATCCCTATGCCACCACACTGGGAGAATGTGAATACTGAAGTACCATATCAGGTAAGAACAGAACTGACTGAATATACCATGAAAGAAACTGGAAAGGATTGCAATAAAGCTATGCAAACTTATTTTTCCAGCTTATTACTCTGCACAATCAAACACATGAATATAATGAAGTTGCCAATCTCTTTGGGAAAACGATGGATCGCAACCGCATCAAAAGGATTCAGAGAATTCAAAACCTAGATTTGTGGGAGTTCTTTTGCAGGTGAGATGATTTCTAATCTGAACCTTCTCCTTACTGTTAAGTCTTTTATGACTAAAATATAAATATTGAGGCTGGGCGCGGTGGCTCAAGCCTGTAATCCCAGCACTTTGGGAGGCCGAGGTGGGTGGATCACGAGGTCAAGAGATCGAGACCATCCTGGTCAACATGGTGAAACCCCATCTCTACTAATACAAAAAATTAGCTGGGCATGGTGGCGCGTGCCTGTAATCCCAGCTACTCAGGAGGCTGAGGCAGAATTGCCTGAACCCAGGAGGCGGAGGTTGCGGTGAGCCGAGATTGCGCCATTGCACTCCAGCCTGGGTAACAAGAGTGAAACTCCGTCTCAAAAAAAAAAAAAAAAAATATATATATATATATATATATATATAGAATTGTATTACTTTTCAGTGGTATAGACATGCTGTTTTTCTCTTGCCGTATTTTGACCTAGTCTCAGGGCTCTTGTTCAGCATTCTCAGGGAGTGAAAAAGCTGCTCTGTAAATTGCTTGTAGCATTGCAATGTGAGAAGCTCCCTCCTTTCAAGATTTAGAGCTGTGCATCTTGGCTGCAGTCAGCATTACAGAGGAGTCTGGGAGCTGTTTAGCTTTGTTGATACGACTTACTTGCCTTAGCCGTATATTAGAAGTCTGCGCAAACACTGTTTTGTTTTGTTTTTAACAATCATTCTTGCCAATAGCCTGTTTTATTTTAAAGAAGACTTTAAAACGTAACTTCAAATTTCCTGCTTAGCCTAAAGTTTATTTTTTAGCGTTAATCTCAATTCCCTACTAGATTTAAGTTGGAAATGACCCATTGGATGACTCATTATTCACTTAACTGAAAATAAAGTCCATTAAAGAAAACTTAAGGTATTAAAAGTATTATCTAAATTAGCCAGTTATGCCATATTTTTATGACCTGTAAAAAATTAAAATAAGTGTTTCTCTGAAATATTTTTAATTAACATTTGTAGATGAGATTTGATTAATAATATTTTTAAATATAAGCTGACTTTGAACTTTTTATTCAGAGAACTTGCAAATAAACACAAAGTAGAGTCTAATATAATTAGCCTCATGTATCCATCACCCTGATTCAACATCTGTCAAGATTTGCCACCATAAACTATCTCCTTTTTTGTTATTGTTGCTAGAGTATTTTAAAGCAAACCCAGACCATAACTCATTTCATTTCTACATACTTAAGAATTAGGCTGACTTTTGTTTGGTAATGATACATGGAATTCTTTCATGCTTCTGACTGACTAGTTAATATGGCCTGTGTACATTCCAGGTTTATTCTCATCACAGTTTTTGGTAAATAAGGGGCTTTCAGCTTGTGTTCTTTATAGTTTTGGGTCTATTGACCAAACCAGCTTTTATTTCTGACAATAACTGAGTTTAACTGAGTTTAGAAAGTTGAATTTAGTTCTTGTTTAGATGATTCTTTTATAGAGGAAGACAGAAGCCTCTGCCTCCTTTGACTTTATTATCTCAGTGAATAAAGTACATTTTTCTAAAATAGTCTGATGAAAACTTAATTCATTATTCTTCATCAGCCCTTTGAAGTGGCGATCAGATTGGTCTCCCTAATTACTTGAGTCCTCAATTAAATCATAGTGGTAAAAATGTACCAGTGATTCCCCAGAACATTTAATACTAAGAATTTCACTGGAAACAGTTTTACTCTGGTGATGCCCTTCATGGTTTTATATAATGTCAGCCTATAGAAATCTGTGACGGTAAATGAACCTGTCACCTGCCATGACAGTACAAAATACTGAGTCTCATTGTTAAGGGCAGCCGCAGCCTGTCATTTTAACATCTTCTTGAAGAACTAAAATAACTTGGTCTGTCTCACTGTCACATAACCTATGACTCACCATATAGGTAGTCAGTCCCACATGAGTCCATCTGGCATCAGTTTTCACATTGCCTAGGTCTCTCTGACTTCCCCCACTTTTTCTAACAAAAATGTCTTAGTACCTACTTTGTGACAAGCACTGTTATGGGAACTTGGAATAATGGTACAGAGAACCATAGCTTAGACAAGGAGCCAGACCGTTGTAACACAGAAATGTAGGAGTCACCACAGGGCATCATAGGAGCACAAAGTGAGGTGATCCATCCACCTTTGCCAACAAAAGTAGGGGATGTGGAGTGGGGTGGGGAGAATGTGGGATCCCTGGACACCAGTTGGATAGAAGAAGGGCATCTCAGGCATCAGGAGCAGTAAAAGCCAAAGTCTGGATATAAGAGGTAGCACAGAAAATTGAAACAACTTCAGATTGAACAGAAATTAGGTAGAATGGTGAGAGAGGAGGCTGGAATAGTATTAAGAGGCAGAGCATGCAAGAGTTTGTAGTAGCACTGCTGGGGTGGTTGTGTAATTGTCTTTAGTAGCCTTAGTTGAGTTGGACTGAACCAGAGTGGAAGTCAGAGAGTTAGCAGGGTCCAGACCATGTGGGGCCTTATAAGCTAAACTAAGAGGTTTGGATTTTTTCCTGGGATAGTAGAAAGCCATTGTAGAACTTTAAGCAAGAGAATGTTGGAACTGATTTGCATTTTAGAAAAATAATTAGGCTGTACCATGGAGAAGGTATTTAAAGCAGTGGTTCTCAACTGGGAGTGATTTTACCTGCTGGGGGACATTTGGTAATGATTGTTATGTGACAGGGGTGGGGGTGCTACTGGCATCTACTGGATAGAAGCCAGGGATGCTAAACATCCTACAGTGCACAACACAACAAAGAAGCCTTCCACAACAAAGAAATGTCTAGCACAAAATCTCAGTACTTTAAAGGAATCACAGTTTGAAGCAGAGACAAATTTAGGAAATTGTTTCAGTAATTAGACTGAGACACATTGGGTTACCTGACCCAAAGTGATATCTGCTGTGTTGGAGACACAGTTTTGAGGTATTAAGACAGTTTTGAGGTATTAAATTTGTAGAATGATAGTGCTTGGTGCCTCACTTACTGTATGCAATGAGGTGAATAAGGGAGATGAGAAGGATAACTCCCAAGTTTTTGGCTTGTTTTACTCGACTAAGGGAATATCAGTAGGAACATCTGTAGGGATGATGGAAAGGGAGTAGTAGTTGATATACAACAGTTGACATATGAGTTAGGAGTTCAGAAGAGTGGTGTAGACTAGAGACGAAGGTTTTAGAGTTGTTAGAAAATGTGGGGTAATAGAAACTATAGGAATGAAGAAGATGACCAGAGAGCGTTTGTACATTAAGAAAAGAAGAGGACCAAGAGCCAATTCTGGAAGGGATGAACAGAGGAAGAGAAAATCCAGGGAGGAAACTAACAGCCACAGAAAGTGGGAGAAAACCAATAGAAGGTAAAGCCACAGAAACTGGAGGAAGAATGTGGTTTACACAAGTAGGTGCCATCTGTAGGATTACATACTGAAAAGATGTCAAGTAGGATAAATTTGAAAAATTCCTTTGCATTTTGCAATAAGAAGGTCATTGGTAACCTTTATAAAAGCAATGTTGGTAGACACCATATTGTGTATACAGCAAATGTTGACAACTTTTTCAAGAAACTTGGCAGTGAGGAGGATGAGAGATGTGAGAAGACAGATAATGTGGGGTTATTGTTATGTTATGTAATCATGGGAGAGAACTGAACATTGTAATTGGGAAGGACTTATGGAGAAGGAGAATTTAAAAGATCAGAAAAAGAGTGGAAGGGGAGTTGATGGATTCCAGCTCCTGAAGAAGTGTGATGAGATGAAATTCTGAGAGCATATGTCAGAAAGGAGATACAGAAGGGTGGTCCAGTTATGTTTACAGATAAGTAGAGGTAGGGGATAAGAAGAGGAGTTAGGTTAATGAGTTCCTTACTAAGGCCTTCCATTTCTTTTGTGAAAGAAGAAGGGAGGTTGCCTACAGAGAATAAAGTGTTAGGGAGGTGTTGATAAGAGGGAAAGAAAAGGGGAAAGAGAAGATTTGAAATGGCCATTGTGGAAAATGGGGAGAATGAGCTATCTTGGGAACCATAGTATTTCTGTCAGTATTGAGAGCTTAGCTAAAGCTGGAGTATGTGAATTTATAGTGCAAACCATGGGGATGTTGTGTGATGTACTTCAGCAGTACAAATGTAAGAGCAGATAGTGGAGATGGTTGGATTGATCCACAGCTGGAAGTATAAGGCAGCAAGGAAATCAGAGCATCTTGTTAATAACGTGAATTTAGATCAGAGATTTTCAAACCTAGTGGCAGGTCAGAATCACCAGTGGAACTTACTAGCAAGTGGAGATACCTGTCACCTATCACAGATCTACTGCATCAGAACCTCTGGGTTCTTACATTTTTACCTTAAAAAATTCTATAAGTGATTCTGTTGTTCAGCAGGATAAAAATCTGTTCTAAATCTAGCCAAACTTATTTCAATCCAGAGCATGGAAGTATTCCTGCTCTAGTATAGAGCATGTGACATACACACTTTAGCCAGTTTGGCACTCTAGTCCCTAAGAGGTGGAAATTTTGAGACATCATTGAGAAGTGGGTGTGATGGTACTTTCAGTAAGTTCAGGAATGATTGTGGGTCTGGGCAAAGGTGGGCAGGGTTGTGAAGAACTTAGTGTAGTCCTGTGACTTTCCTTGCAGATGTAACTAAAGTTCATGAGGCCCTGGAGCTCATCTTTAGCGTTTCTGGAACACCAAGGTCATAATCTGTGAATGTCCAGATTTTGTGGCTGCCTTAGTAGTGATAGTAGTGGGCACTAGAAAAACTGTGCTATGGGGATACAAAGCTTTAACCACCACACTCCTGCTCTGCCTTCAGCTGGTTTATATGCACCATCTAATCTAGTAACTAAGCATTGTTTTCCATGCCTGCATATGCCCATACTTCATGCCCTTTAACCCACAGTTTGTTTATAGTATCTAAGAGAAACTCCAGACAATTTTCAAACCAAGATTTACTCTAATTTGTGCCTGTAAAGTAGTGATGTGATTTTTTTTTTCTTTTTTCTTTTTTTTGAGATGGCGTCTCACTCTGTCACCCAGGCTGGAGTGCGGTGATGCGATCTTGGCTCACTGCAACCTCCACTTCCTGGGTTCAAGCGATTCTCCTGCCTCAGCCTCCCGAATAACTGAGATTACAGGCATGTGCCACCACACCCAGCTAATTTTTGTGTCTTTTAGTAGAGATGGAATTTCCTTTGAGTTGATTCTAGTCATTACAGGTCATGAAGCACAACATTGACAAGTTTGACATTACAGAGCATGAAGCCTGGCATTGTGTATTATACTAATGTTTCTTTGAGAAAACCAGTATGGATTGACTAATGCCAAACCAACTAATAGGATTACCATAGTGGTAGATGGTTAGGCCCTTTAGACAGTCTAGCTTGGTTTCTCACATAGTGGTTGAGAAAGTTTCTTTTCATGAAGACAAGATGGAGAAATATGTGCTGGTTGATAGTTCAAAGAGAAAAACTAGTAGAAAAAGGCTTATGCAAAGAGTAATTCGAATGGCACGCATGCTTTCTTCTTGGGTCCATCAATATTTTTATCAGAAACTTGGATGAAAATGTAGAAGGCTTGCTTATCACACTTGTGAAAGATTCAAAACTAGAAGGGTAGCTTATTTGTTGAGTGAGTGAATCAGCAGTCAGAAAGACCTTGAAAGGTTGAAACAGTGGGTCTAAACAAGTATTGTCTTTTTTTTTTTAATTTAAAAAACTTTTTTTTTTTCGTTTTTATAAAGGGAACAAATGTACATTGTTTATAAAAAGTGAGAACATAAAGTTCTAAAAAAGGAAGTTGGTATAATTCTTAGTGAAAGTATGCTTTTTGTAGCATAAACATTTGCTCAATGCACATCCTTCTAATGTCATACTTAATGGTCTGAAAAGACTGTCACAAATAGATCAAAGCATATATATGTAAATTTTGATACATACTGCCAAATGACTCTTGAGAAAGACTGTATGCATTTTCATTCTGTCACCATTTAAATGCAAGTGTCCATTCCTGCACATATTCATCAAGCTGCATGTTGTTTATAAAACTCAGTCTGAGATATGGATATTTTACTGTTATTTAATTTTTACTTTTTAAATTACTGTACCAAGTAAAGCTTAACTGAAATAAATCTATTGCATTCAGTTTATAAATCAGTTGTACAAATATAGCAAGCTAAGAGAGGTCTGGTTTGAAAACATCCTGGGAGGATTAACTGACTACACACTTGATTATGGAGGCAGTTTGTGGCCCGTGTTACCAAAATGCATTCAGTGGTGTCGGTAGAGTCAGTGCTGTCTGATGATATCTGAACTGTTTCTATTTTACACCAACATTTATAAACTAGAAAGTATCCAGTAGATTCTTGTTAACTAAAGACCGTTGGGATAAAGAAAGACCTAGAAGCTGTGCTGTGTCAGGAGTAGTTGAAGGAATGGTGTGCATTTAACCAAGAAAAGAAAGCCTAGCTAGGTGTTCATAGTTATTTTTGGATATTTGCAGAGTTGTTTTGTGTAAGAGTTATCTGAATTGTTTGTGTTCAAAAGAGAATAACAAGACCAACGGAAGGCAGATTTTGGTTTGGCATTGGGATGGAAGTACTTTCCAACAGTTATAGCTAATTACAAAGAGATTGTGCTGTTTTGCAAAGTGAGCACTTGATGCTGCAAGTACTTGACACTGGATGGATTGAAGCAGGCATTAAATAGGTATCAGATGTCGGGGAAGGATATTCTTCTTAATTTTTAAAATATTATTTTAATGAAATATTTCAAGAATGAAAATGCAGCAAATAGTTTACAGACTCCCATGTATCTACCAATCAGATTTAACATTTTGATACTTGTCACATTTCCTTCCTCTTCACACAGATACAGGTGAAGTGTTTACTCCATCCTTGTCCTACTCTCCTTCTTTCCTCCTGAGATTGGTATGATGCTTATTGTTTGTATTTTGTATTTTTTACTACCTGTGTATGTATACCTACACAATACACAGTATTATTTTGAGTTTCCTGTCTCTTTTTTGCAAAATTCTTTTTACATTCAATATTATTTTTCAAGATTTACTGTGTTAATGCACATAGATCTACTTCATTACTTTAAACTTTTATATATAAATACATGACTATATATTTATTTCTCTGTGAAATAATTTTAGGCTGTTTTCAGTTTTTGTTTTCTGTTACAATCAGTCCTACATTAAATATGCTTTTATGTGTTAGGATAGATTTGTCCTTGGGAAGAGGATTAAGCTGGATGGCTTAATGTCCCTCCCAACCCTATGGTGCAAAATTTAGCCAATTCAACCAACATTTTCTAGTTTCTGAGGATAAAAAGCATATGACATGGTCCCTGCTCAAGGAATTCACTGTCTAAAGTCTCTGTAAACTTTGTATTACTTGTTTGTTTTCTCATTTTTAGGCATCTGTAAAGCTTAGCTGGTTTAGATGATCAATTACCTTTACGATGTTCGGGCATAGCATGGGATAACTATAGTTTTTGGCATAATTTTCAACCTTAAGTTTCAGTGTTAACTAATAATTTTTGATGAGATGATTTATGTGTCCAAGAACATTTGAAATTATTTCTTTTCCATACTTGCTTTGTCCATTTATGATTTATATTAAAATATTTTCTGTTTCACCCTTTTTCTTGAACCTTGCTCATTAAGATTAATAAATGCTACTTATGGTATATTTCTATGTGCCTTCATGTCTGTGTGTATTGTGTTTTTAGGAAAAAGGCTCAGCTCAAGAAAAAAAGAGGTGTGCCTCAGATTAATGAACAAATGCTATTTCATGGTACCAGCAGTGAATTTGTGGAAGCAATCTGTATTCATAACTTCGATTGGAGAATAAATGGTGTACATGGTGCTATCTTTGGAAAAGGTAATTATCAGAATTCCAGGTCCAATTTGAGTCCTAGGAGAGAATTTCCTCTCTTTAGATTTTTTTATAATTTAGGAGTTTGGCAGTTATTAAGTTAAAAGTTATTGTGCTAGGTTCCAGGCATACCCTAAGAATTTCTGAGTCACAGAAAAGTCACTTCTTACATTTACGTTTACAAGAGGAAGTAAGACTCTTAACGTCTCTACCAGGTTTAATAGCTCCCCAAGTCCCAGTCATCCAAAAAGGGCATCGTGTCCATATTATCTGATTTTTTGCATTGTGTTTAATTTTTGTGTGTAAGTTCTTTCCATATATTAGCCTATACACTAAGCTGCTTTATGGCAAATATACGGAGAATGATAAAACAAATTGATTATAATTACATTATGCACCAGAATAGGTACTAGTGTTTTTGTTTTTAAGGAAATGATAGGTAAGAATATTACTGAGCAATAAGAAATAGTGGGGGAAAACTGTATGTTGTTTATAATGTTGTGAAAATCCAGGCTTTTCCATTTATGCCTGCTAGTCAAGCAAATTAAGGAGAGAGGTGAGGGGAAAAGGTATGGAATGGACATTTATTTTTCTGGCCCTTCCTTTGTACCCTCCAGCAGGAGAACTACCTGCCATTTAGGATCAGTATATGCTGCATTTTGAAAATGTAAATTAATTTTTAAAATAACTACTAAAAAGACCATTACACTTAACTATAAGGAGGTCAGAAGGTGTTACATAAATCCCATCAATGTTAGGTAAATATGAGATTTTGCAATTCATTTCCAAAATTTTTTAGAGTATGTATGTCCTTAATGATGTCGGTCGATCTCTTGTGTTTACTATTTCAGAAGAGTTGGCTGTTTTATCGAATTTTCATGTGTAGGCAGAGAGCCAGTAAAATCGTTTTTTTGGAATGCTCATATATGAATAGCATTATATTCTCTCAGAAATCTTTTCATGGATATAGGATTCTGTTGTTTCCAGAAATATTACTGAATGTTATTCCGTATCATAGAAATATGGTTTCTTGGAGTTTAAAAGAATCTCTGTAGACCATCAGTTTCCATTGTGCTCTCTAGAGCTTTACTGGATGCTGACAAGGGAGCAGGGTGAGGAAGTGGTGGAAGGAAATAGAAATGGGAGGGAGGGCCAAGCAGTAAAACTCAGGGCCAGCGCGGTGACTCACACCTGTAATCCCAGCACTTTGGAAGGCCGAGGCAGGTGGATCACCAGAGGTCAGGAGTTCAAGATCAGCTTGGCCAATGTGATGAAACCCCATCTCTACTAAATAAATATAAAAATTAGTCAGGCGTGGTGGTATGCGCCTGTAATCCCAGCTACTCAGGAGTCTGAGGCAGAAGAATCACGTGAACCCGGGTGGCAGAAGTTGCAGTGAGCCAAGATCGTGCCACTGCACTCCAGCCTAGTCAACAGAGTGAGACTCTGTCTCAAAAAAAAAAGACCAGGCATGGTGGTGCATGCCTGTAATCCCACCCCCAAAGAAAGAGCGGTCACAATGGCTCATGCCTGTAATCTCAGCACTTTGGGAGGCTGAGGCAGAAGAATTGTTTGAAACAGAAAACGGAAGTTGCAGTGAGCTGGGATCGCGCCACTGCACTCCAGCCTGGAGATAGAGCCAGACTCCATCTCAAAAAAACAAAAAAAAACAACTCAGGTTCAGCTACACTTTTAATATCTGTTTTATTAATTGGATTATTTGTAAGATTTATTTTGAAAACAGAAGTCTGGTAGCTATATTTTGGTGGATTGGGGCAGGGGATAGTGTGGTGGTGAGGACTTTTGTGTACCAACAAATCTATTTCTATGGCAGTCTACGCCACAGATGGATTTCTATTCTTTTCTTAAAGATCTGCAGATGAGGAAATTCCACATCTATTTTTATTATACAATTCATGCATCTATTCCCCTGACAAAATGTTTTTGCTTGTTTTTAATATATTCTTAGGAGTAATCTTGGTTTTCTTGATCCTCTTTGTTTAAGGAACGTATTTTGCTAGAGATGCTGCTTATTCCAGTCGTTTCTGCAAGGATGACATAAAGCATGGAAACACATTCCAAATTCATGGTGTCAGCCTGCAACAGCGGCGTCTGTTTAGAACATACAAATCTATGTTTCTTGCTCGAGTGCTAATTGGAGATTACATAAATGGAGACTCCAAATACATGCGACCTCCTTCCAAAGACGGGAGCTATGTGAATTTATATGACAGCTGTGTGGATGATACCTGGAACCCAAAGATCTTTGTGGTTTTTGATGCCAACCAAATCTATCCTGAGTACTTGATAGACTTTGATTGATTTCACTTCTAAATCTCAGTGGCCAAGAAGGCTTTATTCCTTTATGCAGGAAGATTTGCTCTCCAGTCATCTAGCCACTAAATGTTAATTATCTGATATGAAACAGATATGAAAAAAATGTGGCCTCCATATAAAAAGACAATACTGACTTTAAGGTTGGTTTTTGCCTGTTTCTTGTAGTCTTGTTTGTTAAAAATTGATATCATTGTCATTTTAACGCATAGGGGTGAAACATACCATTCAAAATGGAATCAGATGAGTCTCAACTAATGTGGTCATTCAGATCTTTAAAGTTTACATGTGTGTTATAAATGACTAGTTCAAATAGACTTAATCGTATAAATGTTGAAAAAATAGAAATACAGACATAAAGATGTCCATTTAGAGGAATTGATCCTTTGTAAATTGAATTCAGGTAGTGGTATCATCCACCAATTCATCTGTTGCTTTGTTGGTCTTCTGAAGGGGGTGTTTAAAACTCTGAAACAGTCTGAGTACCTTGAGAGAAATCAGAAACGACAGTTATTTGCAGTGCTGTCAAACAAGTCAGAAGGAGGAAATCAAGGTAGAGTGTCCTGCTTTCCAGTTGCCTTAGGATAGCAGGCTGCAGCCTCAGACTTGCTCCCGTCATTCTCCTCTGTCTCCTACTTCTGAATTGATAATTGCTGCAAAATATCATAGCCTACACTTCATCCACCAGGGCTCTTGGATTCTTGCAGCACTACTTGCTGCGCAAGGTATTTATTGCATCTTCAAAGTGAAACTTTAAATTATTATTCGAACATTTATTTTCCTTTTATTTTAGAGTCCCAACAATGATCACTTCAAAGATTGTTTTTTTACCTTTTCCCCTGAAGTGCACACAGATATTCAACAATTATTTCTAAAATTCATATTTCAAATTTGTGTCTCTCCATTTTGAAACATTATAGAAAACATGGGATGCTTGAGACAAATCTGGTTTATCCTTTTAAGTAGCTTTTGACAGCCTACTCTCTTGAAAAGTTAAGTATAATTTTTAATCATATTTAGTGGAAATTTGTTTACCTGTTCCATCTGTTTTGCTGTTCCATTGTAAGGAAGATGAGAAGTGTTGGAACACCTTCCTTCCCCTAAAGGTATTCTAGCAGAGGCGAGACAGCAACTTGGCAGGCACGTTGTATAGGAGTTCAAGCACCAGATGGGAAATTGCCCATGTGATGGGTAAGAGTCTTTCACCTTTCTTTCCATTCTCTTCTTTCTCTTGTCTTCTCTTTCCTTCCTTCCTTCCTTCCTTCCTTCCTCCCTCCCTCCCTCCCTCCTTCCCTCCCTCCCTTTCTTTCTTTTTCTTTCTCTCTCTTTCTTTCTTTTTCTTTTGTCTTTCTCTCTCTTTCTCCCTCCCTCCCTTCTTTCTTTCCTCCCTTTCTTCCTTCCTTCTCTTTCTTCCCTCCCTTTCTTCCTTCCTTCCCTTTCTTCCTTCCTCCCTTTTTCTCTCTCTCTTTCTCCCTTCCTTCCTTTCCTTTCTTTCCTTTTTTTTTCCTTTGGCAGAGTCTTGCTCTGTGCAGTGGCACGATCTCAGCTCACTGCAACCTCCACCTCCCAGATTCTGCCAATTCTCCTGCCTCAGCTTTCCCAATAGCTAGGACTACAGGTGCACACCACCATGCCCGGCTAATTTTTGTGTTTTTAGTAGAGACAGGGTTTTGTCCTGGTGGCCCGGCTGATCTTGAACTCCTGACCTCAGGTGATCCGCCCGCCTCAGCTTCCCAAAGTGCTGGGATTACAGGCATAAGCCACTGCGCCAGGCCTGATTCTCTGTGATTCTACCTTTAAAAGAGAGCACATGTACCAAGCCTTTTTCAGAAAGCTTTTCCCTAACTCTTTCTAATACTGAATTTTCTCTCTGTTATCCTTGCCTAATTTTGGCTGAGAGTTAGTGAATACAATTTAACTTCTTAAAAAATTCCAGTGTCTTATGCTTATATTGTTCACTTAAATCATTTGAATTAGAAAGGCATCTACAAATAATAAAAGTAAAGAGTATAGACTTAGATTAGGGATAGTAATTCTTCAAGTGCCATCGTCCCCCAGATTTCCATTATAGGCCAGCATTTGTGTAATTGTGCAGTGGGAGGTAAGTAGTACCCAGGAAATTGCATGTACAATACTTTGAAACAAAGTGGTAACAAAGATTTCCTGACTCAGGTATGCAGTCTAACTGCTGGTTTAGATGAAGTGCTGAGAATATTTAGAAAAAGCTCTCTAAAAAGCATCTAGAGATTATCATGAAAATAATTAGAGGCAAAGTCACTAGGCTGCCTTGTGAGAGGTAGCACACCATGGCTCTAAACGTGTTCACAAAAATTAATGTTAGAGACATTAGGAATTCAGGTTTTGAAAACCTTTTTTTCTATTTATTTGTTATTTATATACCAAAAAAAACCTATTAAAATAGTCCTCCCTTCAACATGGCTATCTTTTTTCAAGTTTAATATGCATACCTGTCTCAGCACTTGTATGGAATAACTGTTGCAGCATTTGGGAGTTATTTTTCTTTTAGACATTTGCAGATCAGTATTTGTGAGGCAATCGATATGAACTCTGAACTTACCTAGTTGGTTTATATGACATACGTAGAATGCACTGCAGTAGCCATTGTAAGAAAGTACTGTGATTTTTTTGTTTTTGTTTTTGTTGTTGTTTGGTCTGAGAATGTACTGCCAACCCCTCTTTTATAAGAGAGAACTGATTTTGATACATATTTTAAAATATAATAGTATAGAGTTAATGGATGTTACAATTTTATTTCTTTGTTTTGGTAAGTAGATTGAATTGAGAATTATATGATCAGTACATTTGAGAATTAGATGACCAGTAAGTATATAATAAGACTGGACACAAACCATTTGCCATCTTCTTCTGTTATCATCACATAGTGTGGGTGGGGAGAATAAATAGAAATCACTCTAGAATAGTGATAAATGGTTTTTGAAACTCTGTATTGAATACATTCCAGCTGACAATGACTTTTCTTTTTCACTTTGGTGATATCAGCCTCAGGGTAAAAAAATGTGTTTATAAAAAATAGTTTCATAAATCTTTTAGTTATAAACAGGAAAGTTTTATATTAGTGTGTCATTTCATTTCTAGACTGTTGATAGTGATTATGATAAAGAATTTGGAGCCAATTTTGATATTTGAATGTATTGTTTTTACACATGATGATTAAAGCTCTCCGTTAGCAGTTCTTGGTTGTCTGTGTATATCATATATTTGTTTCTGTGATTTATGTATCTCATCTCCACCTTCTACTATTTAAACCTAAGTTTTCAGTTCAATCTTGGTGGACTCAAGGAGTTTGTTGCCTGTAACTCATATGTACCCCACTTGCAGATGGGGGAATTCTCTTGTTCTTAGTTTGAATTATCATGAGCAATAGCTAGTCAAATAACCTATGGGAAAAATCATTTACTGTGTGCTATTATTAAAAAAATCCCCAAACAGGCCAAGAGCTGGTGCCTGCAGCATCTTTTATTCTTGGTGTGCTCCCTTGGCTTAGAGGAGCAGCTCTACCTTCACCTGAGGAGTATACTTCCTACAGTCCATCTAACCTCCAGGCTCTCGCACTGTGTCTACCATCATTCCTGTTGCAGTGAGTCAGACATTTCGTTCAACCTTTGGCAAGAAAGGATGGTATCAAAGGCTGTCTCATGTTAGAGCTGAGAGAAATGAGGGGCAGCATGACTGACTCGTGATAAAAATTCAATTGAGCTTTGATAGTTGATCCAAAAGTGCTACATTTTTACAAATTCTGTTCCCTAGCCATTCGGGTGTTTGCGATTACCTCCCAAATTGCTAGGAATAACATGAGGAACAATCCTACAGTGATCTTAGTTGTATGGCCTCCAGATTTTCCACTCTCCTTAAGGATTATTTGTTTAAGATATTTTCTTTCGCTTAAAAGAAAGAGACAGTTAATTTCTAGATGAAACTATACATTATGTACTTGCAAAACAGATAAAAGATAATGAAAAAATAGGAAAGAAAAAACAAAAGCCTTGTTAAAGATTAGTTTTGTTGAGAAATTCGCAGTGATTTTAGTTATTTTTATCCCTTGCACTGTATACTGTATTCAGTGCAAGGGATAAAAGGTGATACGAGATAGTCTGCCACACTTTCTTATGAATTATTTCATGATGTTACTTGGGGCAACACAGATGGAAGAAATGAACATTTCAAAAAACTATGAAATACATAATTATGCAGGGGCTGCTTGATTAGTGTGAGTAACATATGCAGAGAGAGAGATGAGCCCTAAAATAACCAGGACAGAAGTTGAAAGTTCATCTTTTAACCTTCACTTTTTAGCAGTTGTAGTTTACTTCTCATGTTTTCAGAAACTCTAGGATAGAAAGAAGGTGGTTTGGGAACTCATGTAGTCTCTCTTTCCTCCTGTCTCCTTCCTATATTGAGCTCTGCTTGATCCATCCCAGGTAAAAGGATGTCTCGGTTATTTCTAAACCCAAACAGTAAATTCTTTATAACTGATCTGAGTCTCCTGCTGTAAGATTATGTAATCCAGTTTCTCAGCTTTAATTGCTTGGCTTTCATTTTTTAGCACTGCAGGCCAAGAACTTGGCTATTCGAATTCTCTTACTGTGTGGCTGTGTATCTAAGAATTTAGCACTGTCTTACTCATTTTTAAGTGGCTTTTCATAAGATTGGAATATAGGTTTTATGCCAAAGACATTTGGGTTTTCTGCAGCTTCTTAGCATTGCTGGAGCCTCTACCAAGAGGTTATACGGTAAGCTGATTCTGATTCTGTGGCTTATGCTGACTTCATGATTGTAAAACAGCTTAAGGAGAGTCACTATCCAGAATTGAATTAAATCGTCTTTGCAATATTGAGTATACATCCAGACTGCACTTGTGTTTTCCTGTTCCTTTTTAAAAATGCCTTTTCCTGCAGGGCTCATTACGCTTTAATGTCTCCTAGATAACATGTGGAAGCTGTAGGCATTATAAGCCCACGTTTGATGAACAGTCTCAGATAATCAGTGTGCAAGCTCATTTCCTCCACTTTATTCCTATAAGAAGAAGATCAAGCTTCAACTTGGGAGCCAGCTGATCTGAATTTTATTTCTGGCTTTGCTGTTTGATTCAGTGTGCCCTTGGATAACTCACCAGAGAGGGAAGGTTCATTTTTCAGAAAGTGAAGTTTATGAAAGACCAATCAGACTCTTGTTGAAAGAAAAAGACCTGATGGAGCACAGCTAGATTTCTCTAGGCCACATCTGACCTGACTGAAGATGATTTTTGAGTTTGGGTCAGGAAATTACAGTAACAGGGATCATGATGCATTGAGAAGAAAAAAGCAAGGGCTTAGAGTAGGAAGGGAAAAGAATGGACCTGGTTCTCCCTGAAACTCTGCCACTAAGTAGTTTCCCCACTCTCCTTCAAGTTCACAACTCTGAATTTTTGTGGCATTCTAGGCAGTGAACAAGTCAGACGTGGCCTCTGCTCTCATGGAACTTAAAGTCTAGCAGGGAGGACATACTGAACTGTAACGACAAGAGTGGTGAACTTTCCCAAAGGGGAAGTTCAGGCCATTGTGAGAGGCTCTGACAGAGGGATTTCACCTGTCCTAGGGAATTAGGGAAGGCCTTCCTAGAAAGTGACATTTGAATGTGGAGATGGAAAGATGAGTCGACGTTAATTAGGGGAAGGAGGATTTTATGTCCCCCCCAGCCACACCCATCTGTACCATACCAGGCTTTGGAGAGATGAGAAAAAACAAGGTATGACTAGAAGCAAAGTTGGAACATTGTTTTTATCATTAAAACAAAGACGGCAGAATCAAAGCCATTCAAATTGTGTTGCCCCAAACCCCTGTACCAGGTCCTGGGATCAGCCTTAAGGGAACCAGGACCAGCAGTAAGGAGTATGTGGAGAAGGGATTGTGAAGATTTTATACAGTTTAAGGGAATCAAGAAGCTAGTTAGGTAAAGGAGTTCCTTCTTGCCCCCATGTCTTGGCTTATGCCTTTCTGCCTCTCCCTAGAACACACACTTCTATTCATCCCTCCTCCTTGAAAACTCTATTTGAAGCATGGGCTCTGGAGTCAGACATCCAGGTTGATTCCTGGCACCATCATTTACCAGCTGTTTCGCTTGAGCAGGTTGCTTAAGCTCTCTGTGCTGCTGTTTCCTCATCTGTGAAGTGGTGATAATAATAGTGTATACCCTAGAGGGTTGTAAGAACCAGATGAAGTAATACTTGTAAAGTCTTTGAGATTACGCCTGGCACATAGCCTCAGTAAATGCTGGTGAGTGTTAATATGTAAGGCCCCTCCTTTTTAAAGAGGTCTTCTATACCTAATACAACCCTCACAAACTTGGATTCATGTGGTATTTATAGTGTACATGGAGTTAGGACATAACTTTTTTTTCTTAGCATTTACTTGGTCAGTGCCTTTTGGCCAGAGACCACCAGGAGCAACCCTGTAAGTTAAACAAGTTAGTTTTATTGCGTATGGCAGCCAGAGAGCACACACCCCCCAAGGAACTACAGGGTGTCCAGGTAGGAGGGTGCAAGACAGAGCATTTTGAAGGATTTGGGCTTTGGGGATTTGAGGGAGGGTCTGAGGACTCAGGATTTCACTCTAATTGGATGCTGTCAGAGAGCAGGGGCAATTCTACATTTTGGCATGTTTATCAATCTTACCTATATAGAGAAAAGTCTAGCTGAGGATAAGCTATAATTAGTAAAACAAGCAGTCACTCATCTGGTTGAAAGAAGTGGTGTTTGGTATTCTGTGGATGGCACGGTGACCTTATTTTTGTCTGTTCTTAGACACAATTATGAAATGGCCTTGTTTTGTCTCATTTTATTGTGATCTCAGAGTAACCTTGTTAGAAGTTGGTCTTCCGTGAGATAGTTTAGGTTCCTCAGAATAACACGCCTTAGCTGTGAGTGCCTTAGCTGTGAGTACCAGGACAGTTTCTAAATGTCAGGGGCTGCTCTTTTTGTTCTCATCTTGTCTAACTTTTGTTTGGGCTAGTTTTCTTCCTCCTGGGAAATTGTAAGAGAATGTATTTACTCATTTAACAAACCACCAAGTGAGTACCTGTGTCTACTCCAGACCAGGCACGATGCTAAACACAGGACACGATAGTAAAAACTCCGCCTTCAAGGTTCTCAAAGTCTTGGATAAAAAGAGATTCTAAAACTATGTTTCAGACCATTTTGCTAGTTTGAATGCCTTCTTCAGCTTTCCCCCAAGTATTCCAGCTTGTATCTGGATACTTCCAATGATTAGGAAATCCTAGGTACTGCAGACAATGCTGAATGTTAGAAAATTGGTTCTTAACTTGATCTATAATTTCTTTCCTCGTATATTCCACCACTTGGGGTCTATATCTATACACTGAAGATGCTCAGAACGAGTTCCCTGCATGTTCTCATCTACATAGTCGACCCATGGGCGATGTAGGTGAACTCTGGATTCTCATGATTCAGTGTTATGCTGACTGCTCTTACAGTCTTCTCAAAAGAATATTTTAATTCAACACATAATTTAATGTTGATTTTATTTTCCATATGGCTTTAATGTTTAGGCCTATTTTATCTTTACTAAAGGACAGACTGCATTATCAGCGCTTCTCTAATGAAAGTGTATGGTCCTACTGCATGTGAGAATAGCAGACACTAGGTGGCAGCATCTTACTTCGGAACTGGCACAACAAACGGAGCTGAGTTCACAGCTACATTTTAGAGAGCAGGGTCAGAGGACCTTCCAGAAGTTACCTAGTCAACTCCCCTGCCACCAGATGGGACAGCCCCTGGTCAAATCCACCTACATAGGTATTTATCCCCTTTATAATAACTGCTAGGAAAAGTGTGCATCTTCCCAATAGGAACCTATTCTAATATTTTAGAATTTGTCTAGTAAAATTCTTCCTAAATAACCGTACCACATACTGTCATCTGAACTGTTTTCCTTCTTTCCTCAGATGAAATCGCATTAATTTGATTTAGAAAAAAAAATTGTTGGTTATTTTCTGAGGCCGTACACACGAAGAGTTACCAGTGAGTCCTCTGCCAACCTTACTTCTTCAGCCCATCCATCCCCCACCTCGCCAGAAAGATTCTTAATCCCCTAACGTTTCTCTGGCCATACTCCCCAGCTTCTTCTTTACCTCTGGCACTGCCTCCTGGCTGTGTTCTCCATCATTCTCAAGTTATGGCGCCCCCAGGCTTTGCCTGCCTTCTTGGCCGAAATAAAAACTCGGGTTCTTAAAATTGTAAAGTTAACACCTCAGAACACAATATGCCTTCTGAGATAGGATATTCTATGCCCTTAAAAAAAAAGTGTGTCAGAAAAGATGAGCCATAAACTTAGTTTCAAATGGAAACATAGGCCATATCAACTCCAGATGTTTCTGAAATCCTTCTTTCAAAGTCTTAGGAGTTGAACTGGTATACTACAAATATTTTAAAGGTATAACTTTTATACTCTTCCTACAAAATTGAGATGAGGCCAGGTAACAGTCTATGACTGTGGAGGACAAGAACTGAATGACTGCAGTCTGACATGTGTCCATGTCAGAACCAGGCAGAGACGCCAGGTAGTGTGATTCCCAGTCTTGTCATCTATCTTCCAGTGGAATTGTGTTACTCTACAGTCATATATATCCAAGATCTTAGCACTGATATTGTTCATTTAAAGGATTTTTTTGTAGCAAGAGATTAGCATTGTAAAAGGTATGTCAGGATATTGTGTTTGAAAAGCAATGTGTTCTTAAAAAAAAAAACAAAAAACATGGGTTTTGGAGTCAGGTGATCCTAGCAGCAGACCCACATTTGCTACTTTCTAGCCACATGGCCTTGGAGAAATTGACCAACTTCTGAGAACTGCTGTTTCCTCACATTTTAATGCTGTTGTGAGAATGACCTGAGGCTGTGTGAGTATATGGAACACTTAGCACAATGTCTGACATATGTTAGTTGCTCAAGACTTAGATAAAATAATTACTTCTGGCTTGTTCCAGGAGAAGGGCCTCTGTGGGGCCATGAGTAGATTTTTGATGGTCTGGGAGAAGTCATACTGCAGTGGCATGGTGTCACATCTCACCCGATCTTTCACTTCAAGAAACCTAAGTACGGAACTTGGCATGCAGGGGAGAAAAAACAAGCTACAGAAAGGCCAGGCAACATAAATGAGAATAGATCTGTGATTTTGAGTTCTTAATATCCATTTCCCTTGGTTTCCAGGCAGATCTGTTTCTTATCCATTCCAGAAAACCCTTAGTGGGCCAGGGGGCAGGAAAGGGTTATGGATGAGGATAGTACGATTTTGGATGTCCCTTGTACTTTTCATTGCCAGCTTCAACAGAAGCAACAACAATCACCTAATACTTTTATAATATCTAGATTGTCAGATTTAGTGTATATTTTCAAAACCAAGGAAAATAAAATATGTATCCATTTTGGACTAATGACAGGGAAAATGGTTCAGAAGTTGATGACAATACTGGTGGTGGGTGCTGCAATCAAATTGGATAAATTTGAAGCATTTTGAATGGAAATAATGAAAATGAAACATCCATTAATTCTGGAAGGAAGGAAGAGAGGGAGGAAGGAAGGAAGAGAGGGAGGAAGAAAGTCTTAGTTTCATTACTATGTAGTTGCAGGTATTAAAACTACCAAACAAATCGTAAAATAAGAAGTTTTTAATTGTTGCTTTAGTCAGCAAATATTTATTTACTGTCCACTATGTGCTAGCAGTTATATGCCAGGCCCTGTGCTGGATTAATGTCAAAGATGAACAAGGTGTGGTCCTTTTCTTCCAGAAGCTTTTGGCCTTCTGAGGAGACAGTTGTGTAATCAAACAAATAATTCCATGTGCTAAGTGCTGGTCAGAGACATGGATTCGCTATCACAGGAAATGCAAAATGTCAAGGAGTCAGATATTCCTGGAGAGTAGGGTAGGTATAACCTAAGGGTAAGGCCACATTTTGCCTGAATCTTACAGAAAAATACTGTGTGACAGACGTGAAAAAAGACAGTCCAATCCCAGCAAATTCATGGGCCAATGTGTAGAGCTAGGAAAGGGCTCTGGGTGTCTAAAGAAGAGCTGCATGTGCAGCAATGTGTGGTCGTGCGGGGAAAGCAGGGAGTGGGAATGGAACAGAATACTTTGGGGAGAAAAAAATATGTTGAGCCAGGTTGGAAAGGGATTTTTATTTTAAGTTAAGGCGTTTGGGTTTGGTTTGAGGAACTGACCAGAGTTTTTAAGAAGTTGGGGCACAGTTTGTAAGACTGGGTTCATAGAGATGTCATTAGTGGAGATTAACAATGTGGAAGACAGAACATGGTTTGAGAGTGTGGTGGGCACTGCTCCCTTTTCCTAGAACAGCAGTGGTAACCTGTTCTCCCCTGCTTCTACTTGTGTAGGTGAACCTAAGAAGAGCTGCTTTCTACCCCTACCCCTGTCCCCACCTTAAGGATCTTATAGAATATAAGATCCTATGTCCTTATCTATAGTGATTGTTCTAGGGGTGGATACCAGATGCAAGCTGGTTCAGTCACAGTGTCTCATACTCTCTACCTTAGTCCATAGTGTTTGGCCTAAGTATGTGTGTGTGACCCAATCTGACCCCTTCCCTGGTGTTTTTGAATTTCGAATTGTCACTAAGGGAAATCTGATGATGGATCTGGGAAGTATCAACTCTAGAGATGCTAATGGTTTTGTCTTTTATATGTGTAAGAAGCTGGTATTCAGTAGGGAAAAACTGAAACTAACACAGAGAGAAGCAAATATGAGAGACAGAAGGAAAGAGAATTCTGGTGCTTTTTTGGTTCCTGATTTCAAGCATCCTGAAGCTGGCTAAATTCCTGTCATGGTTTGGTTAACATAAGCCAATAAATTACTCTTTTTGCCTATGCTGGCTAGTGTTGTCTGAAACACACATTAGTCCTGACTAATGACAACAGGAAGATAATTAACTCCGATTTTGATATATTGCATTTGTAAAGACTTCTCTAGATGGTAAGGAGCTCAAGAGAAAAGTCAGGGCTAGAAATATAGATGTAAAAGCTACCCTTAGATAAGTGATTGTTAAAGCTATGGAAGTGAGTGAGTTCACCCAAGATATGTATAGAAAATGTTGAGAGGCCAATGATGGAACCCTGAAGAATGCTAACATCCAGGAGTACACAGAGGAGGAGGAACCAGCTGTTTCAAACTCAGACCATTTCTAATTTTAGCCAGCCCTTCCAATCTCACAGTCCTCAGTGGGAAGAAGCCAGTCTATTAAAATTCATTATCATGTTAGAGATTTTTTTTTCTTATTTTAAATTTAATTACTTTTTATTGTACTTTAGGTTCTGGGGTACATGTGCAGATAATGCAGGATTGTTGCATAGGTACATACATGGCAAGGTGGTTTGCTGCCTCCATCCCCCCATCACCTATATCTGACATTTCTCCCCATGTTATCCCTCCCCAACCTCACCACCCCCTGCTGTCCCTTCCCTAGCTCCCCCCAAGAGACCCCAATATATGATGCTCCCCTCCCTGTATTCTCATTATTCAGCACTCACCTGTGAGCAAGAACATGCGGTATTTGGTTTTCTGTTCCTGTGACAGTTTGCTGAGAGGTCTTCTGTTCCTGTGTCAGTTTTCTGAGAATGATGGTTTCCAGATTCATCCATGTCCCTACAAAGAACATGAATTCATCTTTTTTTATGGCTACGTAGTATTCCATGGTGTATATGTGCCAGATTTTCTTTATCCAGTCTATCATTGATGGGCATCTGGGTTGGATCCAGGTCTTTGCTATTGTAAACAGTGCCACAATGATAAGAAAACGATTTATAATCCTTTGGGTGTATATCCAGTAATGGGATTGCTGGGTCAAATGGAATTTCTATTTCTAGATCCTTGAGGAATCACCATACTGTCTTCCACAATGGTTGAACTAATTTACACTCCCACCAACAGTATAACAGTGTTCCTTTTTCTCCACATCCTCTCCAGCATCTGTTGTCTCCTGATTTTTTAATGATTGCCATTTTAACTGGTGTGAGATGGTATCTTATTGTGGTTTTGATTTGCATGTCTCTGATGATGAGTGATGAACATTTTTTCATGTGTTTTTTGGCCTCATAAATGTCTTCTTTTGAAAAGTGTCTGTTCATACCTTTTGCCCACTTATGAATGGGTTTGTTTGTTTGTTTGTTTTCTTGTAAATCTGCTTTACTTCTTTGTAGATTCTGGATATTAGGCCTTTGTCAGATGGGTAGATTACAAAAATTTTTTCCTATTCTGTTGATTGCCAGTTCACTCTAATGATTGTTTCTTTTGCTGTGCAGAAACTCTTAAGTTTAATTAGATCCCATTTGTCTATTTTGGCTTTTGTTGCCATTGCTTTTGTTGTTATAGTCATGAAGTCCTTGCCTGTGCCTATGTCCTAAATAGTTTTGCCTAGGTTTTCTTCTAGGATTTTTATGGTGTTAGGTTTTATGTTTAAATTTTTAATCCATCTGGAGTTAATTTTAGTGTAGGGTGTAAGGAAGGGGTCCAGTTTCAGCTTTCTGCAGATGGTGAGCCAGTTTTCCCAACACCATTTATTAAACAAGGAATCCTTTCCCCATTGCTTGTTTTTATCAGGTTTGTCAAAGATCAGATGGTTGTAGATGTGTGACATTGCCTCCGAGGCCTCTGTTCTGTTCCTTTGGTCTGTATCTCTGTTTTGGTACGAGTACCATGCTGTTTTGATTACAGTAGCCTTGTGGTATAGTTTGAAGTCAGGTAGTGTGATGCCTCCAGCTTTCTTCTTTTTGCTTAGGATTGCGTTGGCTATGTGGGCTCTCTTTTGGTTCCATATGAAGTTTAAAGTGTTTTTTCTAGTTCTGTGAAGGAGGTCAATGGTAGCTTGAAGGCAATAGCATTGAATCTATAAATTACTTTGGGCAGTATGGCCATTTTCATGATATTGATTCTTCCTAGTCATGAGCATGGAATGTTTTTCCATCTGTTTGTGTCCTCTCTGATTTCCTTGAGCAGTGGTTTGTAGTTCTCCTTGAAGAGGTCCTTCATGTCCTTTGTTAGTTGTATTCTTAGGTATTTTATTCTCTTTGTAGCAATTGTGAATGGGAGTTCACTCATGATTTGGCTGTCTGTTATTGGTGTATAGGAATGCTTATGATTTCTGCACATTGATTTTGTATCTGGAGACTTTGCTGAAGTTGCTTATCAGCTTAAGTAGATTTTGGGCTGAGAGAACGGGGTCTTCTAAATATACAATCATGCCATCTGCAAATAGAGACAATTTGACTTCCTCTTTTCCTAATTGAATACCTTTTATTTCTTTTTCTTGCCTGAATGCTCTGGCTAGAACTTCCAATACTGTATTGAACAGGAATGGTGAGAGAGGGCATCCTTGTCTAGTGCCAGTTTTCAAAGGGAATGCTTCCAGTTTTTGCCAGTTCAGTATGATATTGGCATTCATTGCCCATTCAGTATGGTTTGTCATAAATAGCTTTTATTATTTTGAGGTACATCCCGTCAATGCCTAGTTTATTGAGAGTTTTTAGTATAAAGGCTGTTGAATTTTGTCAAAGGCCTTCTCTGCATCTATTGAGATGACCATGTGGTTTTTGTCTTTGGTTCTGTTTATGTGATGGATTATCTTTATAGATTTGTGTATGTTGAACCAGCTTTGCGTCCCCAGGATCAAGCCTACTTGATCGTGATGGATAAGTTTTTTGATGCGCTGTTGAATTTGGCTTGCCAGTATGTTACTGAAGATATTTACATTGATGTTCATCATGGATATTGGCCTGAAGTTTTCTTTCTTAGTTGAGTCTCTGCCAGGTTTTGGTATCAGGATGACGTTGGTCTCATAAAATGAGTTAGGGAGGATTCTCTCTTTTTGTATTGTTTGGAATAGTTTCAGAAGGAATGGTACCAGCTCCTCTTTGTACGTCTGGTAGATTTCGGCTGTGAACCTGTCTGGACCTGGACTTTTTTGGTTGGTAGGCTATTAATTGCTGCCTCAATTTCAGATCTTGTTATTGGTCTATTCAGGGATTCAGCTTCTTCCTGATTTAGTCTTGGGAGGGTGTAAATGTCCAGGAATTTATCCATTTCTTCTGGATTTGCTGGTTTATGTGCATAGAGTTGTTTGTAGTAATCTCTGATGGTGGTTTGTATTTCAGTGGCTTCGGTGGGATACCCCCTTTATCATTTTTTATTGCATCTATTCGATTCTTCTTTCTTTTATTAGTCTGGCTAGCAGACTATCTATTTTGTTCATTTTTTCAAAAAACCACCTCTTAGTTTTATTGATTTTTTGAAGGACTTTTTGTGTCTCTATCTTCTTCAGTTTTGCTATGATCTTAGTTATTTCTTGTCTTCTGCTAACCTTTGAGTGTTTTTGATCTTGCTCCTCTAGCTCTTTCTGACAATAGGGTGTCAATTTTAGATCTTTCCTCGCTTCTCATGTGGGCATTTATTACTATAAATTTCCCTCTAGACACTGCTTTAAATATGTCCCAGAGATTCTGGAGATTCTGGTATGTTGAATCTTTATTCTTACTGGTTTTGAAGAACATTTTTATTTCTGCCTTCATTTCATTGTTTATCCAGTCAACATTCAGAAGCAAGTTGTTCAGTTTCCATGCAGTTGTGCAGTTTTGAGTAAGTTTCTTAAGTTCTAATTTGATTGCACTGTGGTCTGAGAGACTGTTTGGTATAGTTCTGTTCTTTTGCATTTGGTGAGGATTGATTTACTTCCAATTATGTGGTCGACTTTAGAGTAAGTGCGATGTGGTGCTGAAAAGAATGTATATTCTGTGGATTTGGGATAGAGAGTTCTGTAGATGGCTATTAGGTCAGCTTGGTCCAGATCTGCATTCAAGTACTGGATATCCTTGTTGATTTTTCTGTCTTGTTGATCGGTCTAATATTGACAGTGGAGTGTTAAAGTCTCCCACTATTAATGTGTGAGAGTCGAAGTCTCTTCATAGGTCATTAAGAACTTGCTTTATATTTCTGGGTACTCCTGTATTGGGTGTGTATATATTTAGGATAGTTAGCTCTTCTTGTTGGATTGATCCTTTTACCATTATGTAATGCCCTTCTTTGTCTCTTTTGATCTTTGTTGGTTTGAAGTCCATTTTATCAGAGACTAGGATTGCAACTGCTGCTTTTTTTTTGCTCTCCATTTGCTTGGTAAATCCTATTCCATCCCTTTATTTTGAGTCTGTGTGTGTCTTTGCACGTGGGATGGCTTTCCTGAATACAGCATACCAATGGGTCTTGACTTTTTATCCAGTTTGCCAGTCTGTGTCTTTTGATTGGGGCATTTAGGTCATTTACATTTAAAGTTAATATTGTTATGTGTGAATTTGATCCTGCCATTTTGTTACTGGCTGGTTTTTTTTTGCCCATTAGTTGATGCAGTTTCTTCATTGTGTTGATGGTCTTTACCATTTGGTACGTTTTTGTAGTGGCTGGTACTGGTTGTTCCTTTTCATGTTTAGTGCTTCTTTCAGAAGCTCTTGTAAGGCAGGCCTGGTGGTGAAAAAGTCTCTCAGTAGTTGCTTGTCTGTAAAGGATTTTATTTCTCCTTCACTTATGAAGCTTAGTTTGGCTGGATATGAGATTCTGGGTTGAACGTTCTTTTCTTTAAGGATGTTGAATATTGGCCTCCACTCTCTTCTGGCTTGTAGGGTTTCTGCCAAGAGATCCACTGTGAGTCTGATGGGCTTCCCTTTGTGGGTGACCTGACCTTTCTCTCTGGCTGCCCTTAGCATTTTTTCCTTCATTTCAACCTTGGTGAATCTGACGATTATGTGCCTTGGGGTTGCTTTTCTTGAGGAATATCTTTGTGGTGTTCTCTGTGTTTCCTGGATTTGAATGTTGGCCTGCCTTGCTAGGTTGGGGAAGTTCTGCTGGATAGTATCCTGGAGAGTGTTTTCCAGCTTGGATTCATTCTCTCTGTCACATTCAGGTACACCGATGAAATGTAGATTAGGTCTTTTCACATAATCCCATATTTCTTGGAGGCTTTGTTGATTTCTTTTTACTCTTTTTTCTCTAATCTTGCCTTCTCATTTTATTTCATTGAGTTGATCTTCAGTCTCTGATATTTTTTCTTCTGCTTGATCAATTTGGCTATTGAAACTTGTGTACACTTCACAAAGTTCTTGTGCTGTGTTTTTCAGCTCCATCAAGTTGTTTGTTCTTCTTTAAGCTTGTTATTCTAGTTAGCATTTTGTCTAACAGTTTTTCGAGGTTTTTAGTTTCTTTGCATTGGTTTAGAACATGTTCCTTTAGCTCAGAGAAGTTTGTTGTTGCCCACCTTCTGAAACCAGCTTCTGTCAATTCATCAAATTAATTATCCATCCTGTTTTGTTCCCTTGCTGGTGAGGAATTGTGATCCCTTGGAGGAGGAGAGACATCTGGTCTTTGATAGTTTCATCCTTTTTTGCACTGGTTTCTTCCCATCTTCATGGATTTATCTAGCTTTGATCTCAGGGAGCTGCTTCAGGCTGGAGACTGTCCCTTGTCTGCCTGTAGAGGCGCTACTGGGCTACCACGGTCTCAGTCCGGCTGCTGCATAGGCTTCCTGTGTCTTGTTTACACTGGGAGATTAGGCCCACCTCTGTAATGGCAGATGCCTTTTCCCCCACCGAGCTCAATCCTTCAGGGTCAAGCTTGACTGATGTGCTGGCTGCTCTAGCGAGAGGGCGCCAGCCTGCTGGGCTTTGTGGGAGAGGGACCTGTCTAGCCTATTGTCCCTCTCCCTGCTTTTAGCATCCCCTCTCTCTGAGGAGACGGTAGCTCCATCCTGTGGGCTTTCCTGGCTGTGTGTCCACATAGATCTGTCCTGACAATCCACGGCACCAGCTGGGGCTGCTGTTTATCTCTGTGCAGGTAATTTGGGCGCTTTTCAGCCCGGTGAAGATCTCCTGGTCTGTGGGTTGCAGAGGCTTTGGGAGAAGCGTAGTGTCTGGACCAGTGTGCTGGGGAAGGGGGAAGCCCCTGATCCTCTGGTTAGATACACTTCTTGGGTGAAGCAGCGCCTCCCCCTGCCTCAGTTTGTCCTCTTTGGGCTGTGTCCTCTGTCTAACCAGACTCATTGAAATGAATCTGGTACCTCATTTGGAGATGCGGAGATCACTCTCTTTCTGCGTCTCTCTAACTGGGAGCTGCTCACCGGAGCTGTTTGTATTCGGCCATCTTGGCAGACTCCTTTTTTTTTTTTTAAACTGCTCTAGGCTACATCTGAAATCTGCTTCATATAGCTTTCAGTCACTGGAGTCAGTATAATCTTCCCCAAAATATTCCTTCCTGTATTTGAAATCTAAGATCTTACAACCTAATTTCTTCTTCAGTATTAAATCTCTTCCTTCTTTAAGTTACCCCTCCTCTGATAAATTATTGAATTTTATTGAAGTCTTCTAAATATCTGTCCATGTTGCTTATGAAGGGTGACATCTGGAACAGACACAGTGTTTGAGTTATAACGTGACTAGCACAGAGTATAGTGGAACAAATGTGTCTTCCTGATATTAACCTCATGCTGGTTGCACTAGTGAGGAATATTGCACTTGCCATTAACAAAAAAAATTATAGTTTTTTTCTAAAAATTTCTAGAAACCCAGAAAAATAGATTCTATAATTATATGATTGAGGTTTTGAGCCTAAACAAAGGCCTTTACATTTGTCCCTGTTAAATTATTTTTTATAGAAAAGGATAATTACTGTTGCCTAATATGTGTGTAAATAATTAGAAGTGACATAACTGGCCAAAAACAGGGTAATGTTAAATATAAACACAAGATAGAATATCATGTGTTGGTGAAAATTATCTTTCTGAAGAATATTTAATAACATGAGAAAGTTCTTAGGGTATAATGTTAAAGAAGTTGCAGGGTTTACACCATAAGTAATAAATTGTAAAAGTCCTTTCACCAGGAAAGGGAGTGTGCCTCAGAGGTAAGGGAAGCAACATCCCTGTTAAATTTTATCTTATTGGTATTAACCCATTATTCCATCTTTAAAAAATATTTTTTTATCTTAACTCTATTACCCAACTATTAGTCATCCCTCTCTCCTTTGTGCTATCTGAAAATTGATGTACCAAATAGGAAGTGAAGGTGTTTATATTATTGGGCAAGTATAGAGGTCTGCAGTAAATATCCAGGGATGCACTTGGGTTTTGGGTTACAGTAACTATACCTGGATATATTATTTAATCACTAGATTACTCTTTAGCAGGATATTATTAGAAAGTACATTCAGACTGAAAGGCTTCTTAAAAGATCACTTCATCCCATCTCTGCACCTCTATTCAGTTTTGGTGTTAGACTTTTTAAGGAAGAACATGTCCTACTTTGGGCTACTATAACAGAATACCACAGACTGGGCAGCTTAAACAGAAACTTTTTTTCACAGACCTGGAGGCTGGGAAGTCCAAGATCAAGGGGCCTGAAGATATGATTACCTCCCAAAAGTTTCACCTCCAAATACTGTCACAAAGATTTCAACATATGAATTTTGGGGGAGGACACAAACATTTAGTCTATAACAAATGTTATTGGCCAAGGTTCTCGTTGGTTGCTAAAAGTCAAAAGTCCTGAATTCATTGTGTGCCGTGGTATATGATTTTGACCAAGAAACTTAACCAAGACTCTTGCTTTCCCTGTCAGCAATATGGGATTTGCTGTATGTGAAGGTCCCCATGTCAGTCTGGTCTGAGGAGACAAGCTACAATGCAAACATAAATGGGATTTGCTGTATGTGAAGGTAGATTAGAACAAAGACCTTTTCATCTTAAAGGTTAAGTGGACGGAAAGAACCTCTGATGAAAATCGAGGAGTACTGACAGCATGATGTAGAAAATGAGAGAGGAAAGCAAAAAAGGAAGATGGAAATTCTGACAAGGAAATTAAGATTCACGTCCATGGATTTTTTTTTTTGTTTTGATGATAGCAAAAGAATGATATATTTGCATACTATGTAAATCTTGTTTATACTTAACAAAAATCTAGTTTCCTTTCTTTGTACTTAACAAAAATATAGTTTCCTTTCATAGAGTTCTTAAAGGACAGAAAATATATATCTGTTTGAACACCATTAGACAGGGATATGATGAATGAGTTACCTCTGAATACCTCTTGAAAGCTGATGTCTATCAAATATTGAACTTCTGGGAGACAAGTATAACAAAATACAAGGAAGCTTAATGGTCAGTATTTGCAAATAACAAAGTACTCCTTATATTGGAAATTACTCCCTCAGCAATGGGCAATATTACCCAACAATATTAAGTACTTTTTGGTTTAATATTACTACAATTTGAGGCATATTATCTAAATGATTTAAGATGTGATCAATTGTTTCCAGAGTTTTACCCAGCACTGTGGTTTGAATGTTTCTGTCTCCTGCAAAGTTCACATGTTGGAAACTTCACCATCAACACAATAGTGGGAGGTTGGAAGGTGTTTAGGATTAATACTGCTATAAAAAGCACTCTAGGTAGTGGGTTTGCTCTCTCTTATTCTTCTACCTTCTGCTATGTAAGAACACAGCAAGAAGGCCCTTACCAGATGCTGGCACCTTGATCTTGGAGTTCGCAGCTTCCAGAACTGTAAGAGGACTGTAAGGTTTTTTTTTGTTTTGTTTGTCTTTTTTTTAAATACCAGCACGAAACAGACTAAGATACTCAGGATTTGTTTTAATTGGGTATGATTAGGTGACAGACACAGAGAGGTCAATGCCATTGAAAGAAGTTTTCTTTCTTATACTTCTCAAGAGAAGGGTCCATGTCATGCCATGTAGGGCCATGTAAGGAAGTATCAGCATCCGTCAGGAGGCAGCAGGAGGAGAGAAGGGAAGCATAGCCCAGAGCATTTATTGTGTTTTTCCAGGGAAGTAATGAGTGAGACAAAGAAGGCAAGTATGAGCAAGTTTGGAAGTTGGATAGTAGTTTTGATAATTTCAGCAGGCCCTGGGTTATAAAGGTGGTCTCTGGTTGTTTGACACTTGGTCCTGGGGTGATTAGGGCCGGGGAAATACTGGCTTGCTGTATGAGAGTTAGATAAAGTTGTGGTGGGAGATACGGCCTTTGGATTGGTTGGTGTGCATATGAAAGATACCCTCAGCAGAGTCCTTTGCTATCTAGGAATTAACCAGACCTGTGAGGGCCAGTCTGTCCCTAGCCAGCAAGGCACTATAAAATATACAAAATAAAAAGTATGATTCATACATAAATAGGTGTATCTTTTTAAATAATCGAAAATATGAGATCAAATTAGTACTGAACTAAAAATACAGTCTTTATTTCTCTTTACTCATTTTGCTGCCTGGTTCTCCCTAAGAAGATGACTGTCTGGATAGGGCACAAATTTCCCTTGTCCTCTAAAACTGAAGTTTTGGGATGAACTTCTGTGGGTGACAGTAGTGATGAAGGGTTATCAGGATGCATCAGAGTCTATTTACTGTCCTTGGGAGAAAATCACTGACTGCCTTGCAGCTGCCTACCCCAATATCTTGTCCATGGCCAAAGGCAGCTTGCACGGTCCTCTGTGTCGCCACATTCCCTCAGGAACTCATTTGCCATGAAAATGAAGTACAATGTCTGCATCTTGTTTTTTCAGTCAGTCCACGATGGATAATGAATCCAGACCTCAAGGGCAACTTAATGACAGTGTCCAACCCCTGAGAGGGTTATTATGCAGAAGGTGGGGGCCAGCTGCTCTCCATCTTCTTTGAGAACAGACAAGAGGAATTGGATTTAAACCATGACACAAGATATGTCAATTAGACATTGGAAAGAATTGCCTGTCACAGTTTGAGGCACAGAATTGGTGACCAGGGAGGGGCAGCTATGAAACTGCTTGTCTTAGGGACCTTTAACAAAGGAAGGACTGGCAGATGGACGAGGCAGCCTGCCAGGGAATGACCTTTGGTTGATCTCCCTCCAGGAGTACATGTGCTTGTCCTTAGAACCTTTCTCTCATAAGTCTTAGCACAAGATGGGTTTGTACCTTACCTGCCCTACTAGACTCTAGCAATCTTTAGGGCAATGACAATGTCTAGCATGGTACCTTGCACATAGTTGACATTCAAGAAAGATTTTTTTTTGTGCGTGAGAATGAATTAAGATGAAATTTGTCTTTGAAATACCTCAATTCCTCACCTTCCTCTTTTCCACCTTCTTTTTTTATTCAGCATCGTTTCTATCCGAGGTGATCTCCAATATCTCTTCCAACTCAGAAATTTTAGTAGCCTGGGTTTACTAATGTTGTTATCATAACATTTTTACCTTTCTTTAGAAAACCTAGGTCTTATGAGTCACACATGAATGTGAATCCCTTGATAACAAAATAATGATTTCTAATTATATACATTATTTCAATTAACACAATTCAGTGGACTGGGCATCATCAACCCAAGTTTGCAAATAAGCAGTCTAAAGATTAGAGAGACTGTGACCTGTCCAAGCTTAAATAGCTAAGAAGGATGTAAACTCACATCTCTCTGACTCCAGAGCCCAGCACCTAAGTGCAGTGGGTTTTCTCACTCAGGAAATTACAAAATTTAAAAAAGATGCTAAGGAGGAGAGCCCAAAGACAGTAGTATCCAAGGAAAGAATAGCAAGCCTTGTTATTGGAATGAGTGCATCAATTGGACTGTATGAGGAACTGAATACCTCGGCTACATGCAAGATCAGCCCTGGCATCCCAGCTGCCCAGTCCTACCTGGCCCTATCTCGACTACTGCTTAGCGCCTGCAAAAAGCAGGCAGTTCCCCAGGTTGTCTGTTAGGATGAGGAGATTGTCAGGTGCCAGAATCTATATCTGAGCTTATATTACTGTTTTGCAACCTGGGACTCCAGCATTCCATCCATCTGCAGACTTAATTTTCATCCCTCCCTTTCAGGCCTCTGAACCATTGGAAATAGGATCTCTCTGTCAATAGTGCCTTTGACTGTTTATTTTCCACTTCTTCAGTTGCATTTTGTTCTCAACTTGCATCATTAACTCACTGTGTGGAAATTTTGATCAGACTTGGATCTTAGAGGACCAACACTGTGGTGTATTTAGCTGCTACTTCAGTAATGGCAGTACTTAAACCTGTAACGCACACTGCCCATGGGCTGTCTGCATTTAGTTCTGTTTTTCTACCAAATGTGTTCATCTGCCCAGACTCCTTTTAAAGAAAGTAATAAATTCCCTCGCTGCAATTATAGTGTAATTCACTGGGAGAGTGTGGTTTAATTTGTGCATCATTTTCTTGGATCAAATAAATTACCCGAAAGCAATCTTCAGTTGAAGTTTTGTTATTACAAAGCCCGAGAAGATCATCCAATTATCATTTAGAGTGGTTATCAGCCTGTTCTACAGTGGGAAGCTGAAAAGGAAATACAGGTTTGTTTTCAGTGGCCCTTATCTTGGTGTCCAACCGCTGCCATCCTCCATGCTTAAAGAGGGCAGGAGGAGCTGGAAATTGGAATTTTCATTTTGAAAGGATGACAGACTCTAGGGATACACCCACTAGACTTTTAAAGCTTTGAGGATGAGACCTGTGCTAGACATTTGTATTCAAGGCAGCATGGCATAATGATTAGCAATATAGACTCTGAAGCCAGACAGCCTGGGTTTAAATCCTGCCTCTATCACTGGCTGGCTGTGTGACCTCTCTATACTTCGGTTTCCTCATCAGTAAAAGTACCTATTTCTTAGAGCTGTTGTGATGGTGAAGTGAGTTAACATATGTAGAGGGCTCAGGACACAGCCTGGGCTATAATATGTACTGTGTGTATAACACGGTGTCTGGCACTGAGTAGGCTTAATAAATGTCTGTGAATGAATACCAGCATTCTATTATTCACCAGCAATAATCTCTTCATGGTGTCATTACTACTAGATCAAAAAGGTAGAGATAAGTTTCTGGGGGCAGAAAACACTGTAGATAGTTAGAATGATTGACCAAGGAGGGAGTAAAATATTTTGGGAGAAGTTCTTATAATCATATTGACTCTTCTCAGTCAGGGATTCCTGTGTATAGTCCTGCATATTAACAAGGAGTTGCAGGCCTCTACACAGAAAGTAGCATTGCAAATTCTTCGAACGAGAGAAAAAGTTGTCTTTAGCTCACAGCAGCAGTGTGCTTATCTATTTTGTAAACATGCCACTGAGTTTCACTAGGGGGCACAGCTAAGTTTCTGCTTATTTGTTGGCACTGAGGTTGACATATCCTGAGCCAAAGAATATGCAAAACCTTTCCAGTAGGTTTGCTAGCTTCACCCATTTCTAGGCAGTCTTCTAGCTGAGTCTCCCAAATATGATTCTTGGCCTCTATTGCATTTTTACTTCCTGGTGCCTGCTTCTTACACCATCAGTGTCATCTCTCCCCATCCTTCTTTGTCCTTTTTCATGTGACCCCCAAACCTTTGCTTAAGAATAATTCAGCCATTCACAATACTTAGAAATCATAGAAAACATGAATGTGACCCAGCAGAAGAGTGTTTCCTGGTTGTCTTTTAAACATTACAGATGTGGCAGATCCATTTAGCTTCACTATGTCTTTAATATATATTTTTGTGTGATGTATACATGTGCACATACACACATACATCAAATTACACATCTATACATTTTTTAAAATATGGTGTTTGCACTCACATGGCCCTAAGCTGTAAAATATCTTGCTTTTCCTACTACTGAAGGTTTTTTGCTTCCTGTGGTTCTTTTACTTTTCTATAATTATAATCTCAGAACATTCATATGACACCACATGTTAGGTGTAGTTCAATGCCTAGAAGTCAGAGCTAGAAAAGGAGTTAAGTTTGCCCCATTTCATACTTTCCTAGCATAAGAACATTTATATTGTCCCTTATTTATACACAAGTCCTCCTTGCATTCCCCACTGTCTAAACTCCAAGATCTTCCAGGAGAGAGGTGGTGCTTCTCAACTCTGTATCCCCACCTTCTCTAATAGTGCCCAGCACACATTTGTTAGATGAAGTAGGAATGCTTATTTGCTCAATTGTGTGTGTGTGTGTGTGTGTGTGTGTGTGTGTGTGTGTGTTTTATTTGCGAAGAGCAGAAAAAGGGGTTTATTGTAGGACTAAATAAGATCTGGAGCGGGAAAAAATAAAAGGAAGTTTTTAAGATACCTGCCCTCTTTCTCTCCTTTTGGAACTATCTTATATGACAAATTTTCTCATATTTGTATATCTACCCGTCTTTCCTTTGGTACTCACTGATCCATTCCCTCTGTATTCTCCAACCTAAATTTCTACTGCTTAGTATAGAATCCTACTACATTTATTGTACAACATCTTTCTTGTTGGGCTGCCTCATAGGTTGAAGCCCAGTCTATGACTGAGCTACCTTGGGTCAGATGCATATTTCAATTTGATCAGTAACCACTCCTACCAGAAAAGGCTGCCTGGCCTTGCTACTTTGAAGGATGGGGGTTGGTGGGGAGCTGTGGGAAATGCAGTTAGAGGGATCAATAGATGATGCAGGAACTTATAATTCATGGCAGAATGTCCCTGAAAAAAACAGTGCTGGTACACTGTAGCAAAGAAACAAAGGCACCCAGACTGGAGTGCAGTGGTGCGATCTCGGCTCACTGTAACTTCTGCCTCCTGGGTTCATGCGATTCTCCTGTCTCAGCCTCCTGAGTAAATGGGATTACAGGCGGCCACCACTGTGCCCAGCTAGTTTTTTATATTTTTAGTAGAGATGGGGTTTCACCATGTTGGCCAGCCTGGTCTCGAACTCCTGACCTCAAGTGATCCAACCGCCTCAGCCTCCCAAAGTGTTGGGATTATGGGCATGAGCCACCATGCCTGGCCCTAATTTAACCTTTTATGATGTAATACTAATCTTGTCAGATTTAGCAAATAACAATACAGGAGGGATACCTGTACAATATTTGGTATATACTTACATTAAGAAATTATTTGCAATTTATCTGAAATTCAAATTTAACTGGGTATATTCTAGCAACTCTATCTCCATTTTACAGATGAAGGCACCGAAGCAACTCACCTCACCCCAGGGCACACAACTAGGAAGTGATAAAGCCAATTTGGCTTTAGTATCCTGTACTGTCCATTGTGCTATTCTGCTGCTTTTAAATGGCAAGCACGCATGTATGCACGCACGCACGCGTACACACACACACACAACTCCTTTATTCTTGTCATCATCTTTCAAAAATAAGAATCTAGTAAGACCAAAGTGTCCTTAGATGTTGTATCAGAGTTCAAGCAAGGAACAGAAATCACAGCAGAAATTTGAACAGGGAGAATTTAATACAAAGAATTGTTGGCCCATTGTGGTGGTTCATGCTTATAATCCCAGCACTTTGGAGGTGGGCGAATCACAAGGTCAGGAGTTCGAAACCAGCCTGGCCAACACAGTGGAACCCCATCTCTACTAAAAATACAAAAATTTAGCTGTGTGTGGTGGCAGGTGCCTATAATCTCAGCTACTTGGGAGGCTAAGTCAGGAGAATTGCTTGAACCCAGGAGGTGGAGGTTGCAGTGAGCTGAAATCATGGCACTGCACTCCAGCCTGGGCAAGAGGGCTAGACTCCGTCTCGGGAAAAAAAAAAAAAGAGTTGTTGACTACATAAAGTTCTGTTGACTACGCAAACGGGAAGAAAAACTAAGGGGCAGCGAGACAGTTAACTGCAGAAAGTGGCTACTACTCCTAAAACTAAGGGAAAAATGAACAAAGAAGGAACTTAGAAACTCACAGAAAAAGTCCCTGCAAGGCTGGATTCAGACCTCTGAGGAGAGTTCCTGGTTGTTAAAGAAACATGCTGCCTGTAGTCCTGGTGCCAAGGAAACTTGCTGAAGGGCACCTGCTCTTAAACTGCAAAGGGCAGCGTGCCACGGCTGTAAAAGCTGACCGGGAAAACTGCATGCTGATCTGCCTGCCACTGCATGGAAAAACAGAAAACTAGATGAAGAAGAAAAAGTCCTCTCTCTTCCAGCTGTGCATTGTCCTCGCTGCGCTCCTCAAAGCCTAACATGAAGCCAGCTGGAAAAGGAGAAGTATGGCCTGTAGAGTTCAGCTGCAGTATTACAAAGCAGGATGAAGAAAGTGGGCTTGGAGCTGAAAGACAATAAATTAATAACTGGTACAGATGGAAAGTACATTTTTCAACCCAAGAATAGAAAGAAGCCCCAAACATCACCACACAAAAGGAAGACAGATTGGCTAAGAGAGGCATTTACATTAAAAAAAAAAAAAAAAACTAAAGGTTTACAGGGACGCGTCTTTTGGAGTAGAGCAGTCTGCCTCCAAGGTATTGGATAAACAAGACAAGATGTTACAAAGCCTATTGCGTAAATATATACAGAAGGCTGAGAGATTTTCAACTGCGCAAATAAATGCCCAGTACAGCGTTAATATAGCTGAAAAATTCAGCCTGTAAGAAGTTGAATTTAAAAAAAAAAGACAATAACTAGCCATGAAAGGATAAGTCACCCATTAGGGAGCCTCCTTAGTTATTACTTTCAAAAGGATAGTGATAAACATTGACATTGTGAAATAGCATTTACCCCCTGAACTCGACATTTCTGGAGCATCTAAGACTGATGTTTTCGAGGCAAGTGCATAGAATCAATGAACTGTGATGACCCCATTCACTGCCAGAGGGAATAATTCTAAGAGGACGATTAATAGAGACAGTTTTCTCAATGTGAAGAATTAAGTCAGGCATCAGGTCTGTTACTTTTAGTTGTGAGACAGTAGCCATCCTATGTAATCAGCAGTTATTTCTTTTCCTATAGAACCCTGACTTTCCTGCCTTCTTAGCAGCTTCTCTAATTGCAAAGTATCCTCTCTGATTTGCTCTCTAGACAATCAGGTCTGTCCTGCAAACTGCTGACTCTCAGCCTTTCTGGGCAAATTGCACACAATCGCTCTTTAGAATACTGATGTTGTCAAGGTTAGTTCAAGGGGCATTCTTCTATGTATTGGAAGCATGTTTCACCCTCCTGCCTCCCCTAGCAATGATGTCTCTTAGTATTTGTGGAACACCTACCCCCCACCCTGCACCTAATCTGCATTGATTGAGTCAAAGCCCAAACCATTCTGTAGGCATGAAAATAACTCCTATCTACAGCCCAGAGCTTTGCATTCATCCTCTTACTTAAATTTGAGACCATGGCTATATCTTACTCCTAAATATCTTAAATATCTTAGTATCTTTAGAGATTTTTAAATATCTTAGTATGCTTTAGAGATTTTTGTTATATTTCTAATACTTCCTTGAGAGTCCATACAGTAGAGTGCTTAAAAGCATGCGCCAGACTTCCTGCATTCAAATCTCAGCTCTAACATTCACCAGGTGATATGGTTTGGATATTTGTCCCTTCCAAACCTCATGTTGAAATGTGATCCCCAATGTTGGACAGGGACTGATGGGAGGTGTTTGGGTTAGGGGAGTGGATTCCTCAAGAATGGCTTGGTGCCCACTCTATGGTAATAAGTGAGTTGTCACTCTGTCGGTTCATGTGAGAGCTAGTTGTTTAAAAGAGCCTGGCATCTCTCTTGCTTCTTCTCTTACCATATGACACACTGGCTCCCCTTTGCTTTCTGCCAAGGCTGTAAGCTTCTATTTCAGTGAGCTATAATGAGAATTAGCATACAAATAAGAGACCTAGAATAGGATCAACTACTTTGGCAATTGCCCTCCTGTATCACAGAATTAGAAGACACTGGACAACAGGCAGTATAGGACCTTGATCCCCTGAAAGATGAGAAACAAACTAGGTGAGCCCTACGATTTTCTCAGCTTCCTGACTGGAGGCAGTTTATAGAGTGCAGGGCAAGGGAATCCAAAGGGAGCCAAGAGACATTTGCAGGCTGGGATTTAGAAAGAGCTAGGAGGGAATTATCTCTCAACAGTGGTCCTTTTAGAGACCCAGCGAAACCTACAAATATCCAGTCCTGAAAGCTGACAGCAAGCTTTTTGCCAGGACTCTTGGTGATGGATGGTTTTATTTCAAAGAAAGGAAGATGTTAACACAAAGAGAAGTTTGCAGACAGTCATTTAGAAGGAGCTGGGAATGGAATTCTCTCATGCCAGTGGGTCATTTAAGAGACCCATCAAAAGCAACATATATCTGGCCTGAAAGCTGACAATAACCTATGTGCCAGAATTCTAGACACACACACACACACACACACACACACACACACACACACTAAATTTAATGAAGTTGCAGGATACAAAATCAGCAAACAAAAATCAGTTGCATCTTAGAAAAGTGAGTTTTTCTTAAAAGAAGCTAAGAAAACGACTCATTTACAAAAATATTAAAGAGAATAAAATACTTAGGAAAATACTAAGGAAGTAAAATCATTATACACCGAAAACTGTTAAACACTGATGAAAGGAATTAAAGGAGATACAAATAAATGGAAAGACTTCATATGTTCATGGATCAGAAGACTTAATATTGTTTAAATGTCCACACTACCTAAAGCAATGTACAGATTAAATACAATGTTTATTAAAATACCAGTGGCATTTTTTTTTTTTTGAGATGGAATCTCACTCTGTTGCTCGGGCTGAAGTGCAGTGGCGCGATCTCCACTTACCACAACCTCCACCTCCTGGATTCAAGTGATTCTCCTGCCTCAGCCTCCTGAGTAGCTGGGACTACAGACATGCGCCAACATGCCTAGCTAGTTTTTTTGTATTTTTAGTAGAGATGGGATTTCACTATGTTGGCCAGGCTGGTCTCGAAATCCTGATCTCGTGATCTGCCCACCTCAGTTTCCCAAAGTACTGGGATTACAGGTGTGAGCCACCACGCCTGGCCTCTTTTTTTTTTTTCTTACAGAAATATAAAAAGCAACCCCAAAATTCGCTTGAGGCTACAGAGTACCCTGAATAGCCAAAACAATCTTGAGAAAGAAACAAAGTTGGGGGCATCATACTTCCTGGTTTCAAAATATATCACGAAGCTATATTAATTAGAACAGTATGCTATTGGCATAAAGAAAGACATGTAGACTAATGATGGAACAGAATAGAGAGCCCAGGAAGAAACCCAAGCAAGAAAACCAAACTAATCTTTGATAAGGGTGCCAAGAATACAATGGGAAAAGGATAGTCCCTTCAACAAGTGGTGTTGGGAAAACTGGATATTCCCATGCAAGAAAATAAATTGGGCTGCTACCTTGCACCATACACAAAAATCAACTCAAAAAGATTAGAGAATTAAGCATAAGACCTGAAACTTTATAGAAGAAAACACAGAGTGAAAGTTTTATGACATTGGTCTTGGCAATGATTTCTTGACTATAGCACCAAAAGCACAGGCAACCAAAGTAAAAATAGGCAAGTTGGACTACATCAAACTAAAAAGTCTCTGTACAGCAAGGAAAGAATTAAAGTGAAAGGCAGCCTGTGGAATGGGAGAACATATTTGCATATAGTATGTCTGATAAGGGGTTAATATCCAAAAATACAAGGAACTCTTTTAACTCAAGAACAAAGCAATCAACAAAAAGTAGGCAGAGGAATGGAATAGAAATTTCTCTGAAAGACACAAATGACCAACAAGTATATGAAAAGATGTTTAACATCACTAATCATCAGGAAAATGCAAATCAAAATCACAATGAGATATTACTTTACACTTGTTAGGATAACTATTACCAGAAACAAAAAGATAAGTGTTGGTGAAGATGTAGAGACACTGGGACCCTTGTACATTACTGTTGGGAGTGTAAAATAGTGCAGCCACTATGAAAACAGCATAGAGGTTTCTCAAAAAAATTAAATCTATAAATAACACGATCCAGCACTCCTACTTCTGGGTATTTACCAAAAGAATTGAAATCTGGGTCTCAGATATATTAATACTCTCATGTTCAATAGCTCAGATGTGGAAACGACCTAAATGTCTGTTGACAGATGAGTGGATAAAGAAAATGTGCTATATACATACAATGGAATATTATTTAGCCGTAAAAAAGAGAACATTCTACCATATGTGACAATGCTAATGGACCTTGAAGAAATTATGCTAAGTGATATATGATGCATAGTCACCAAAAGACAACTACTACCTGATAATTCATATACAAGGTATATAAAGTAAACGCATGGAAGCAGAGAGTAGAATAATGGTTGCCAAGGGCTGGGGAGGGGACATGGAGAGTTGCTCTTCGGTGAGCATAAAGTTTCAGTGATGCAAGAGGATTCAGTTTGAGAGATCTTCACAACACTGTGTCTATAGTTAACAATACTGTATTGTGAATTTAAAATTGGTTAAGAGGGCAGATCTTATGTTAAGTGTTCTTACCCAAAACAAAACAAAAGAGCCTTTTTTCAGATGATTAAAAATCGGAAAGAACCCACTGCCAGTAGACCTGCACTAAAATAAATCTTTATTTAAATTCCTCAGGCACAAGGAAAGTGATAGGAAATGGAAATCTGGATCTATAAAAAGAAGTGAAGAATGCTGAAGATGGAATACATGGGGGCTAAAAAAGATATCTTTTCTCATATTTGGAAATTTCTTATAAAGACTACTGACTGTTTAAAGCAAAAATAAAAACAATGTATCATGAAGTTTATGAAATATGTAGGAGTGAAATGTATGACGACAATAACACAGAGGACAGAAGGAGTGAATGGGAGTACAGTGTTGTGTGTTTCTTATATTACAGAGGAAGAGGAATGATACTATGTGAAGGTACACTGTGAAAAACTAAAGATAGATACTGTAAACCCCAGAGCAACTCCTTAAAACAGAGAAATAGTTAATAATCCATTGATGGAAATAAAACGGAATTATAAAAGTTATTCAATTAACTCTAAGGCTAGAAAAGAGTAAAAAGGGAGCAAAGAATAGATGGGACAAACAGAAACTGGTAGTAAGATGGCAAATTTAACTAAGGAACACAATTAAAAGCCAGAAATTGTAAGACTGGATTAAAAAAAGCAAGCCTCAACTATATGCTATATTCAAGAAACCATATATATGTGCACATATACATGTATGAAATATATATATTATATATATATGATTTCTTGAATGATACTGATAGGTTAAAAATATGAGGATGGAAAAGACATACAATACAAGCACTTACTGAAAGAAAGCTAGAATGTCTATATTAGTAATTGTCAGTGTAGATTCAGAACCAGGACTATTAGCAGAGATAAAGAGGGACTTTTTTATAGTGATAAAGGTGTGAATTCATCAAGAAGACAAAAGAATGCTGTACATGAACAATATTTGATAGAACAGAAAGGAGAAATAGGCAAATACACACTTAGAATTGGAAATCTCATTATTCTTCTCCCCAATAACTGATGATTCAAATAGAAAACAACCATAGTGCATTAGAAGACTCAAAGAACACTATCAACCAGCATGACCTCATTGATATTTATAGAACATTCCATCCAGCAAAAGCGTAATATACATTTTATTCATGTCTATGTAGAACATACACCAAGATAGACCATATACCAAGCCATAAAATTAGCTGCAATACAGTTAAAATATTGAAATCATACAGAGTATGTTCTTTGTCAATAACAGAAATAATAACATAAATATATCCAGAAAATCCCCAAATAGTTGGGAATTATCATGTTGCTAAATAACTCATGGTCAAAAAGAAATAAGAAAGTATAAAAACACTTTGAATGGAATGAAAATGAAAATTCACATGTGAAAATCTGTGAGATGCAAGCTGGGCATGCTGATGGGTGTCTATAGTCCTAGCTAGTCAGGAGGCTGAGGCAGGAAGATCACTGGGCCCAGGAGTTTGAGTTCAGTCTGGGCAACATACTGAGAACCTGTCCCTAAAAAATAATCATTTTAAGATGCAGCTAAAATTGGGCTTAGAAAAAATTTTGTTGCTTTGAATGATCATAATAGAAAATAAAAAATATTGTGGCTGGGTGTGGTGGCTCATGTCTGTAATCCCAGCACTTTGGGAGGCTGAGGCAGACAGAGCACCTGAGGCCAGGAGTTCAAGACCAGCCTGGTCAACATGGTGAAACTCTGTCTCTACTAAAAATACAAAAAAAATTAGCTGGCACGGTGGCCCATGCCTGTAATACCAGCACTTTGGGAGGTTGAGGCAGACAGATCACTTGAAGTCAGAAGTTCAAGATCAGCCTCGCTAACATGGTGAAACCCTGTCTCTAATAAAAATACAAAAAAAAAAAAATTAGCTGGGTGTGGTGGTGGGCATCTGTAATCCCAGCTACTCGGGAGGCTAAGGCAGGAGAATCGCTTGAACCTGGGAGGTGGAGGTTGCAGTGAGCTGAGATGGCGCCACTGCACACTAGCTGAGTGACAGAGTGAGACTCTGTCTAAAAAACAACAACAATAACAAAAATTCAAATCTGTATTCAAATCTGTAATTTAAAATCTACCAACAAACTTCAGACCCAAATGACCACTGGTGAATTCTATCAAATTTTTAAGGAAGAAATAATACTGATTCTACACATATTTTTATAAAGTAGAAGAGAAATGATACTTTCTAACACATTTTTTATGAATCCAGCATTTTCCTAATACCCAAACCAGAAGCAATTATTACTGGAAAGTTATCACTGTCCTGTATTAGTCCATTCTCACATTGCTATAAAGAGCTATCTGAGACCAGTAATTCATAAATAAAGGAGATTTAATTGGTTCCCAGTTCTGCATGCTGTACAGGAGGCATGTCTTGGTAGGCCTCAGGAAACTTAGAGTCATGGTGGAAGATGAAGGGGAAGAAAGCACATTTCACATGGCCAGCAGGAGTGAGAGAGAGAGAGAAGGGGGAGGTGCCACACACTTTCAAGGCAAATCTCGTGAGAACTCTATCACAAGTCAGCCCTTGGGGGATAGTGCTAAACCATTAGAAACTACTCCGATGATCCAGTTACCTCCCATGAGGCCTACATTCAACACTGGGGATCACAATTCAGTATGAGGTTTGAGTGGGGACACAGAGCCATGATAATAGATATAAAAATCATTGACAAAATATGAACAAATTAAATCCAGCAATATATAAAAAGAATAAACTTCATGAAAAAGTGGGATTTCTTTCAGGAATGTAATATTAATTTGACTTTTGAAAATCAAGTAATGTAATTGACACACTAATAGACAAAAAGACAAACTATATGATCATCAATAGATGAAGAAAAAGCATTAGAAAAAAAACACAAAAACTCATTCATGATAAAAACTCTTAGTCAACTTGGAATACAGTGGAACTATCTCAAGCTAAATGAATGGAATCTTTGAGGAACAAACAACTAACATCATACTTATTAGTGAAAACTGTATGTTTTCTCCTTAAGATTGGAAAGAAAGCAAAGATATCTGTTCTGTCCCCTTCTACTCAGCATTATACTGGAGGTTCTTGGCATTGCAGTAAAATAAGAAAAGGAAATAAAAGGAAATAATAGGAAGAAGTAAAATGGTCTTTACAGTCACTGTGATCCTGTATATAGAAAATCTTTAAGGATCTACAAAAAAGTGAATAGAACTAATCAGAGTTTTTAAAGATTGCACAATATAAAGCCAATAGACAAAAGTCAACTGTGTTTCTATATACCAGCAACAAATAATTAGAAATTTAAATAACAGACAATATCATTTGCAATGGTGTTAAACAACATGAAATAGGAATAAGTTTACTAGCCTTAGCAACATGGTGGAAAACTACAAAAACTACAAAAATTAGATGAGTGTGGTGGCACATGCCTGTAATCCCAGCTACTTGAGAGGCTGAGGTGGGAGGATCACTTAAGCCCAGGAGGCAGAGGTTGCAGTGAGCTGAGATTGCCACTACACTCCAGCCTAGGTGAGACAGCAAGACCCTGTTTTAAAAAAATAAAAAAGGAGTAAGTTTACCAAAATACATGTAAGACCTTTACATGAAAAACTCTATGCTTATGAATCATAAGACTCAATATTGTTAAGATGTCAGTTGTCCTTAAATTGTTCTATAGAATCACATAATAACGAGCTGATTCTTACATTTATATGGAAACTCAAAGTTCTTAGAACAGACAAGACAATGTTGAAAGAGAAGAAAATGCAAATGGGCTTATGCTACTTGCTTTCAAGACATTAAAAACTGTAGCAATCAAGATATGATACTGGAATAAAGATGGACAAGAAAATTGAGAAATAGATTCCTACATATGTGATTGATTTGGGTCAAAGGTGCCAATTCAATGGGAGAAGTGATAGTCTTTTAAGCAAATAGTATTGGAACAACTGGATAGCATGTAGAAAAAAATGAACTTTAACCCTTATGTCACACTATTCATTAAAAAAACCCACAAAATAGATGATATACCTAAACATAGAGCTAAAATTGTAAAACTCTAGCATAAACTTTTGGAGAAAAATTTTATGACCTTGGATTAGGCAAAGATTTCATGGATATGACACAAAAAGCACAACCCAAGTACTGATGAATTAAATTGTTAAAATTTTTGCACCTCAAAAGACAGTGCAAAAGAAAATAAAAATGCAGTTATAGCTCAGGTAAGGGCACTGGCAAAATATGTATCTGATAAAGGACTTGTATCCAGAATATAAAAAGGACTCTTACAATGTTTTTTTTCTTTTGAGATGGAATCTCACACTGTTGCCCAGGCTGGAGTGCAGTGGTGCAGTCTCGGCTCACTGCAACCTCTGCCTCCCAGGTTCAAGCAACTCTCCTGCCTCGGCCTCCTGAGTAGCTGGGATTACAGGCGCCTGCAACCATGCTCAGCTAATTTTTTGTATTTTTAGTAGAGACGGGGTTTCACCGTGTTGGCCAGGCTGGTCTCGCACTCCTGACCTGGCGATTCACCTGCCTCGGCCTCCCAAAGTGCTGGGATTACAGGTCTGAGCCACAGCGCCTGGCCTAACATGATTTTTTAAAGCGCAAATGATCTAAACAGATACTTAGCAAAGAAAATATACAAATGACAAATAAACACATGAAAAGATGTTAAACATTAATTAGCTTTTAGGGAAACACAAATTAAAACTGCAGTGAGATGTCATTACATACCCACTGGAATGGCCAAAATTATAAAGACTGGCAATACCAAGTGTTGACAATGATGTGGGACATCTTGAACTTTAATTCATTGCTAGGAGGAATGCAGATGTGATACAGCCACTTTGGAAAACAGTTTGGCAGTTTCTCATACAGTTACTTTATGACTGAACAGTCCCACTGTTGCAGATTTACCCAACAGAAATGAAAATGTATGTCTGCAGAATGACTTATGAGTGAATTTTCTTAGCAGTTTTATTTATAATAGCGTCAAGCTGGAAACAACCCAAGTACCCACAAACTAGTTAATGGATAAACACTAATAAATATAATGGATATATTTATTCATTGGAATACTTCTCATTCAATCATATTACAGCATGGGTGAATTCAGAAGTATTGTGCTGGGTAAAAGCAGACACAAAAGTGTATGATTCAATTTGCATGAAATTCTAGAAAAGCTGAGACTATCATGATAAAAAGGAGATCAGTAGTGTCTGGAGTCATGGGTGAGAGGAGGGACTGAGGATAAGGGGGAAAAAGAGACTTCTAGGGGTAATGGAAACCTACTATCTTGCTTTGTCGTGGTTGCAAAGTGTATACATTTGTCAGAACTCATCAAACTTCACTGGTAAAATGCAGAATGGATAAATAATGCAATATTTACAACAACAACGGTACAAATTACTGATACAGGTAACGATGTGAATAAATCTCACAGACATGTTGAGTGAATGAAGCCAGACACAAGAATACATATTCTATTCTTCTATTTATTTGAATTTCTAGAAGCAGCAAAAAAAAAAAAAAAAAAAAAAATTTAATCCACATTGAAAAAATCAGAGATATGGTTGCATCTGAACCAGGGGTGGGGAGTATTGGCTGAGAAGAGGCCTGTGGTAATTTTCTGGGATTGTGATAATATTATTTATGTTGACTGGAGTATGAGTTACACGGGTAAATGCATTTCCCAAGACTCATTGAACTGTACACACAAGATCTGTGAATTTCATTACAAAATCTGTGAATTTCCATTTAAGAGCCGTGAATTTATACTTCAATAAAATTTTATTTAAAATTTAAAGAAATGCCTTCATATTTATTTGTTTGTCACAGTAACTTGAGAGAGAGGAATGCAGCAAAATCTCTCTCCATTTCACCTTTCAGAAATCCAGTGTTTGAATCAATTATATGACTTGCCTGAGATCACACAGCTGGGATAAGAATTCAGTCTTTTACTCCCATTCCACTCTTCTATTTAATGCACTATTTAGTGGTTTCAACTGATCCATGAACACAATACATATGGTCTTTTGTAAATAAGCGAATGGAACGTAATGTTCTATAGCCAAACCACACCTGTATGTTTTCTGAAGCAGTGGGACCCAAATAAAAACAGGAACATAAAAATATTTTCTGCAGTAATATCTCACATGGGCATGGCACAGTGTTTAAATTGCAATCAATATCCCATTATTCTCACCACCCTTTGTTAAATTGTAAAAGAAAACCACTCAATAACAGTAATTCTGGTTGACAACTTACAGTTAATCAGCAGAGTTGTTGATTCATGCTGTTGTCCATGTGAGTTTGTTATGAAATTCAGATAGATGTGAAGCTGTTTTGTCTGAGACATCAGTCACCCATTACTGCAGGAATGTTAGTGCACTCAGGGTCTTTTTCCTTTCTAATGGATTTCTCCCAAAAGTGCAGTCATAGTGGAAGCAGTTGATTTCCTCAAGCACAGAAGCATCATATTATCACTGAAACGCTATGATATGAAGTAGCTAGAACCTCCTAGTAAGGTCATAAGGTCCAGTTGTATGAAGTCACAAATATTCAGGGCTTTACTGTTAAAAAGGTTATAACGTTCAGTGATCAGATCACTTAATGTTTTTTGGTTCTGATTTGTCCATAGAGAATTTGAAAAATAGCTTTTATTGTGAAGTGATTCCTAGATATTGCTTTTGTTATTATTCTTGAGACAGAGTCTCACTCTGTCACCAGGCTGGAGTGCAGTGGCACCATCTTGGTTCACTGCAACCTCCACCTCCCGGTTTCAAGCGATTCTCCTGCCTCAGCCTCCCAAGTAGCTGGGACTATAGGCAAGCGCCACCATGCCCGGCTAATTTTTGTATTTTTATTAGAGACAGGGTTTCACCATGTTTGCCAGGATGGTCTCCATCTCTTGACCTTGTGATCCACCCGCCTTGGCTTCCCAAAGTGCTGGGATTACAGGCGTGAGCCACCGTATGTAGCCTATTGTTACTATTAATTGGCTTCTACAAAAGTTTAGTTTGGTTTAGGTAAGTTCCAGCTTTACCTGGTCAGTGGTTTGTTTCTAGAAAAGCTTCAGATGCTTGAGTCCATTCCTGCATCTTTCTACCTCTAGATGGAGCTCTTCTCATTTCATCCTGGATTTCAGTCTCCAAAACGCCAGGGAAGAAGATGGCACAGGTGCTAATTGTCATGCTTTCTTCTTTTTGTGAAGGTTCTCACAAGAAGAATAGTCCCTTCCTTCCCTCCCTCATTCTCTCCGTCCCTTCCTCCTTCCCTCCCTCCCTCCCTGCCTCCCTTCCTGCCTTCCTGCCTTTCTGCCGTCCGTCCTTCCTCCCTCCCTCCCTCCTTTCTACAAATGTTACTGCTTACTATACGCCAAGCATTGGAAATGTAAAGGTAATACTAATATAGTGTTTCTTAAGTTACATCTAACAACACAAACAGATATGTACTCAGATAATCATAACACAATGTTGAAGTGCTATGATAAAGGTCAAGGAAGATGAACTTGCAAAGTTAAGTTAGGTCTAGATCACAAAGGGGTTTGTTTACCATGCTAAGGGTTTGGACTTTCTTGAGAGGGCAGTAGAGAACCTCAAAGTGCTTTAGGCAGGGAGGAGTCATGATCAGAGCTGAGTGTTGGAGAATCACTCTGGCCTCAATATGAAGGATGGATTAGAGTTGTGAAGACTAGAGCCTCCTTTGCAGACTCTCCATTTTCCTGACCTTGAAATACTGGAATCCTCAAGGTCGAGTCCTGGGTCCTCTCTTCTCTCCCTTTCTTTTCTCCTTCCTTTTCTAGCTATACTCCCTTGTGCTGCTATGAGAGGTGATGTCACTTAGTCTTGCTGCTTTAAACAGGATCTGTTGAGTGATGACTCTAATTTTATATCTCCAGCCCAGATCTCTCCTCTGACCCACTGCATCCTATATTTAAAAGCCTTCTCAGTCTTCATTTGGCTGTTGAAAACTCGTTCCTTCCCTTGGATTTTCCAGCATAGTAAGTGTCACCATCATCCATCCCTTTAGTTACCCAAACCACTCTTCGTTAGACTTCCTCTTCTTTCTTCATGCCCCACACCAATCCATCACATCTGGGCTGTCTAAAACATACCCTGACTCCATCCACTTTTCATCTCCGCCATTACCTTAGCCCCAGCCACCATGATGTTTCATTTGCACTGGTGCAGTAGCTTTCTAACTGTGCTCCCTACTTTCCTTTTGACCAAACACCAGTCAGAGTGATTTCTTAAACATAAATTGGATTATGTCACTCCCCTGCCTACAACCTATTAGTTAGTACCCATTGATTGTAACTTTATTTCATTTTTTTTTTTTTTTGAGACAGAATGTTGCTCCATCGCCAGGTGCCAGGCTGGAGTGCAGGGGTGCGATCTCGGCTCACTGCAACCTCCGCCTCCCAGGTTCAAGCAATTCTCCTGCCTCAGCCTCCCGAGTAGCTGGGATTACAGGCAGACACCACCACACCCAGCTAATTTTTGTATTTTTAGTAGAGACAGGGTTTCACCATGTTGGCCAGGATGGTCTTGATCTCTTGACCTCGTGATTCGCCCGCCTCGGCCTCCCAAAGTGCTGGGATTACAAGTGTGAGCCACTGCGCCCGGCTGGTTGTAACTTTAAAAAGTCCTCAGCTCCAATCTGAGAACCAAAGGGTTCTCCATTATTTGGTCTACTTATCCTCACCTGGATCGCTCTCTTTTGCTCATTACACTCCAGCCTCATTGTTCTTTCAGTCCTTCCATCACTGTGTACTAATCCTTCCCTCTTCCTGCCATGCTCTGGGCAAGGCTGGATGCTTGCTTCTTCTCCTTCAGACATCGGCTCCTTCCTCTAGAGCTCTAGAACCAACCTATCTCTGTGGGCCCTCTGTGCTCAGTTACTCTTTCTCACATCACTCTGCTTATTTTCTTCCTAGAAAACATGACAACTTATAATCATATTTGTTTTATTTTCTGGCTCCCCTACTACAGTATAAGCTGCATGACACTAGCAATTTCTCTCTCACTCACCACAGTGTCCTCAGAACCTGAAAGAGACCGTGGTACAAAATGCACATCATGGATGACATAGTTCATGTAGAGGCTGTGACGGTAATTCAGATGAGCGATTATGAGGGCTTCGGTGAAGTGAGGATGGGAAGCAGAGGAGGTTTCCAGGAACAAGTAGAAGATCGAATCAGTAAGACCTGGTGACTGAGTGACTGTGAGCATGAGGAAAAGCAGTAAAAGTATTTCTTGGCTAGATGCTTAAGGATGCCGTTGATGTAATGCAACATTCAGGGAGAGGAGCAGGAAAGAACAAGGGGGAGTGCAAGAGCAAGGAGGCTGGGGAGGGTTAAGCATGACAGTCACTTGACCTGAGAGCTGGCTAGGGTTCTAAGAACATTTCGCGAGTAGAATTAGGTTGTAGATATTTTCATTTGAAATCTATGTTTTTGAAATTTAGGTATATGTTAAGATATTGTTTCTGAGTCTAGTTCCTTTCTCTACTTCTATTTTCAATTCTCTTTCTCTTCTCTGACCTTTAGAAAAGTGTGTGATCTGATACAATCAAGTAAAATGCCATAAAATAAAAATCACAGTTTAATGGTGTGATCAAAATTTTGCATTTTCCTCATATTTCTAATATAAAGTTGTTTGAAATATTTAAAGTCTCCCAAACCACTTGACTTTTCACATCCTAAATATACTTTGAGCCCAGCTAGTGAAATTCACTGAATGAAAGAAATGGGGAGTATTAGAGGTAGATGGGCTTCACACGTATATTAGTCCATTCTCACACTGCTATAAAGAATACCTGAGACTGGGTAATTTATAAAGAAAAGACATTTAATTGACTCACAGTTCTGCATGACTGGAGGTCCTTAGGAAATTTCAATCATGGAAGGTCAAGGGGAAGCAGGCACCTGCTTCACAAGTCGACAGGAGAGAGAGTGACAGAGCAAAAGAGCAAGGAGGTGCCACAGTTAAAACCACCAGCTCTCGTGAGAACTCCCTCACTATCATGAGAACAGCATGCGGAAACCCGCCATGATCCAATCACCTCCCACCAGGTCTCTCCCTCGACACATGGGGATTACGATTCCAGATGAGATTTGAGTGGGCACAGAGAGCCAAACCATGTCAAGAGGTCGTTTAGTTCAGCTGAGGAGAAAAAAGTCCTCAGTTAAATATAGCTTGCCAAGCGGCTGAACTAGGAAAAGAACTCAAGGGATATTAAATCAAATCCACCGAGCAGCACTGAATTTGAACCTCGGCTCCTGATCACAATGGAAGAAGTCTTCAGAACACCGGTGGTTTGTTTGTGCCGCTCTCCTTTGTCCACACATTAGTTCAGTTGACATTTCTGTCACAGGAAGCACCAAACCTCATTGCAGAGCTGTTCCAGCTGCTGCCTTTGGATTTATGGAGAAATGACTGCCTTTAGCAAAATATGTGTTTTTTTGTATGACACTCTTAGCCTCTTCCCACCCTCATCCAACTTATTATATTTATCCCTATCTCTCTGTTCTTCATTGTGAAATACACACCTCTCTCTCCTTTTCTCTTCTTCTTCCATTGAAGGACTTTTGGCCCAAGTGCATGTTTTGTAATTCATTGCACCAGCCAGCCCAAGTAGTCTAGGGAAGGAAAAGCTGATAAAGATTTTGCATATTTGTCAGCCTTCTCAAGCTCTTCTGACAGTCTGCCTGGGGCTTCATTGTTCCTCCATTGGGTATTTCTTAAGAATCTTTGTCTATACAGTGCGTTAAGCAGTGATGAGACAGATCCTAATGCAGCACATGTGCACAACCCCTGTTTGCCTATCTTTGTGCTATCGGCAGAGACCAGCTCACCCAGTATTTAAAACACTAGGCAGAACTGCCTATCTGAAGGGACCAGGCATTGTACAAAAAGCCACCCTCATTCTCTAAGCTTCCAAAGAGACTGCCTTCTGAGTAAACCATGCCCTTGGCACCTCTGCATGGGGACAGCTCTTTCCCCCATGACCCATACATAGCTCTGGCCACCCAGGACTCCAAAAGAGATAGTTCATTTTTAGTTCACAGCCTCTAAACTTTGGTCTTAGGACAGAATGGGACCCAGAGGTCATGCAGTACAACCATTTATATTCTTGTGATCACACTGGAAAGTTCTCCATGTGTAACTCATGGTTCTTGCCAAGATAGAGCCTGAGTATGTTGTCTCTATTATTTAAATGCCTTTTGAGTCAAGGGAAGGTTAATACTGGCCATCTGGAGATAAGTAAGTCAAAGTTATAACTGGCTTTCAATGTCCTACACAATTTTACTCCAGCTAATAATTTATAGACTTATCTGCTTCTGCTTCTCAATTCAATTTCTGTATTTTAGCAAAATAATATTATTTTCTCTCAAATCCATCTTATGCTTTTCTATTTCTAAAAACCTCTTCCTCCAGGCACATATCTTTCCTTCTATCTTTATTTCTACCTTCCTGCAATATTGTCAATCAAACTTATATCCATCCCTAAGACCTGATTTAAACTTCCTTCTCCAGGAGGCCTTTCCTGATTGTTCTAGCTAAAAGACCTCTCTCCTTCCTCAAAACTCTGATATCTCAGTTTGTATGTCTGTTATCACCTTATTTTATAGCTTAGTTATTGTGTACTCACCTTCCCTACCTCCTGCTTTAGTTAGACTGTAAACTCTCTGAGGACAGGGTCATTCTTTTTCATCTCTGTATCCCCCACATCCTCTAAGACAGCCTTTTGTACTTAATAGGAGCTCAATAAACATCTGTTGGGAAATGAATGAGAATCACACAATGAATAGTTAAGGAAACATGAAATGAGTTGTTAAGGAAGTTTAGAGCCCTGAAAAACTCAGCTGGTGACTGGGTCCAAAGTAAAAGAGAAGAGCAGGAGCAGGAAGTGAGCTGGTTTGATCTCTCTTTGGAGGCAGCCAGCTGCAGCCCCAAATAAATGGATTTTGTTTAAAAAAACAAAAACAAAAACAGCAAACAAAGTTGGCAGAGGAAGTGATGACGTCAACAGTCCATTTCTGCACAGATGTATCACTCAAGTAAACTCAATAGCTCAAACACCAAATCACTACATCTTCACTGCTCATCCTTCACCTAGATTTCTCAGAACACACACACTCATGCCTAGGGGACAGGCATCAGATATGTTTTAGAAGTTTGGTAAGTATTCTTGGTAGGGCAGAAAGTGTCGTCCAGAATTGTCTCCTCAGGTACTATATGTTGGGGAAATGGGGATAGCGATCGATATGTGTGTGTAATGTTTCAGTTCTTTTTTGGTAAAGGCCAATATTGTAGATAAGAATTCACTTTAGTTGGATTTCTGCCATTACTGGTATAAAAAAAAATCTCCATTTTAGTGATGCTGCAAAGTACTGAGCAGGTGGCTGGAAACCTGGCACACTGTCTCAGAGATCCTGGCAGCAAAATCTGAGAGTGCACGGGGACAATAGCTAGCTAGACAGGGCATGGATTGCTCTGAGCTGGCTCTGACCAGGGCCACATGCAATCAGTGTAGGTCAGGAAGAAGGAGAGAGAATTTACGTCACAACAGGATGTCACCTACACAGTTGAGGAGCTTGTCATTACATGTCCAGAGTTTACGCCTCCGTCACTGAGTCAGTACTGAGACTCAGGTTACTTTGTTTTGTCTTGTTTTTGTGTGTTTTTTTTCCCACAGCCTTATTGAGGTTTCTTTGATATACCTTATACCCATTGCAAGTATACAACTTAATGATTTTTAATAAATGTATAGAGTTGTATGACCATCATCACAAATCCAGTTTTATTACATTGTCATCATCCTAAACATTTTATTAAGCTCATTTGCAGCCCAAACCAACTCCTACCCTCCTTCCCAGGATAATCACTAATCTGCTTCCTGTCTCTATATTTGGCCTCTTCTAGACACCTACTGTAAGTGAACTCATCTAACATATACTCTTCATATCTGTCTTCCTTAGGTATAATTTTTATTAGGTTCATCCATGTTGTAATATGTTCCAGTATTTTACTCCTTTCTATTTATTGCTGAGTAGTATTCCACTGAATGCATGTGCCATATTGGGTTTATCCACTCACCTACTGGTAGACATTTGGATTATTTCCAGGTTTTGGCTAGTACAAATAATGCTGCTACACACCTTCACTTCATTTACGAGTCATTGTATGGAGATGTTTTCATTTCTCTTGGATAGATTCCTCAGAGTAAAGTCACTGAGTCTTGGGTAAGTTTTTGTTTAACTTAAGAAACAATGAAATAATCTTCCAAAGTAGTTGTACCATTTTCATTTCTTCCAGGAACATGCCAGCCTTCCAGTTTCTCCACACCCACGCTAATACTTAGTATTACCTGTCTTTGAATATAGCACTCCAGTGAGCATATAAGAGTATTACATTACGATTTTAGTTTGCATTTCCTTATGACTAATGATGCTGGGTACCTTTTCATGTGTTCATTTGCTATTAGTATGTCTTCTTTGGTGAAAGATTTATTCAAGTCTTCTATCATTTTTTAATCAGTTCTAATTAAAATTATTGTAATTGCTGAGTTCTAAAAGTACCTTTTGTGTTCTGGATACTAGACCTTTATTAGGTATATGTTTTGCAAATATTTCATCCTAGTTTGTGCTGGTCTTTTTATTTTATTAGGGTTATTTCTTGAAGCACAAAGGTTTTTAAATTTAATAAGGTGTAATTTACCAATTTTTTCTTTTATGGATCTTGTTCTGGAGTCATAAAGATTTGCAGAAGATTTCTCAAAAAGATTTTTCTCCTATATTTTCATTTAAAAGTTTCATAGCTGTACCTTTTCTACTTAAGACTGTGACCCATTCTGAGTTTAAGTAGAATGTAAGAAAAGGGTCTAAGTTCATTTCATTACATATGGATATCCCTACCCAAGCCCCTACTGTCAAACAGATTATCTTTTCCAATTCAAATTGTCTTGTCCTTTGTTAAAAATCAGTGGACCATAAATGTAAGCTTTTATGTCTGGATTCTAAATTCCATTCCAATAATCTGTATGCCTGTCTTTTTTGACAGTACCACATTGCCTTTACTACTGAAGTTTAATAAGTTTTGGGCATTGCAGATCCTCCAACTTCTTTTACAAAATTGTCTTAGCTATCTTAGGTGTTTTGCATTTTCATATAAATTTTAGGATCAACTTGTCAATTTCTAACAAAAATCCTGATGGAATTCTACCATGTTGATTCTATGGATCGATTTAAGGAGAATTGATATCTTAACAATATTTCATCTTCTGGTCCAGAAACATTTCATCTTCATTTATAAAGATCTCACTTTGGACTTAGTTTGCTTTTCTTTTTTTGGTTGCCTAAGGTGGAAACTAAGGTTGTTGATTTTAGATCTTCTCCTTTCCTAATGTATTCGTTCAATGCTATACATTTCTCTCTAAGCACTAGTTTCACTGCCTCCCACAGATTTTGATGTTTTATTTAATTTTCACTTAGTTCAAACTATTTTTAAATTTCTCTTGAACTTCTTTCACCCATGTGTTATATAGAAGCATGTTGCTGAGATTTTCTAATATATTCATTCAATGCTATAAATGTATCTCTAAGTACTGATTTCACTGCATCCCACAAATTTTGATGTTTTATTTAACTTTCACTTAGTTCAAACTATTTTTAAATTTCTCTTGAACTTCTTTTACCCATGTGTTTTTTAGAAACATATTTTGAGATTTTCTAGCTGTCTTCTGTTATTGATTCCTCATTTAATTCCATTGTGGTGAGAACATACTTTGGATGATTTCTATTTTTCTAAATTTGTTAAGGTTTGCTTAATGGCCTGGAATGTGCTCTATCTTGGTGAGTGTTCATGTGAGCTTGATAGGAATGTGTATTTTACTTTTGTTGGATGAAACATTCTATAAATCTCTATTAGATCCAGTTGATTAGTGGTGCTATCCAGTTCAACTATATGCTTATTGATTTTCTGCCTGCTGAATCTATCAGTCACTGAAAGAGGATGTTGAAATCTCCAGCTGTGTTAGTGGATTTGTCTATTTCTCTTTGCAGTTCTATCAGTTTTTGCCTCACACATTTTGACTCTGTGTTGTTAGATGCATACGTATCAATTATTGTAGTCTTTTTTGAGAATTGGTCCCTATATCACTATGTAATACCTCTCTTTATCCCTGTTAATTTTTCTTGTTCTAAAGTCTGCTTTGTCTGAAATTAATGTAGTTATTATAGATTTCCTTTGATTAATGTTATCATGATATCTTTTCCTCCACCCCTTTAATTTATTCTATCTGTGTCTTTATATTTAAAGTGAGTTTTTTATAAACAGCATTTAGTTTGGTCTTATTTTTTTAAATCCATTGTGACAATCTCTGTCTTTTGTTTATTTAGACCATGTATTTAAAGTGATTTTTGATATAGTTGGATTACTACCTATCACATTTATAACTATCTTCTGTTTTTTGTACTTATTCTTTCTTTTTCAAATTTTCCCCTTTTCCCACCTTCTCTGATTTTTATTGAGCATTTTATATGATTGCATTTTCTTTCCTCTCTGCATATCAATTACATTTAAAAAAATATTGAGTGGTTGCCCTACTGTGTATAACATGTGTTTACAGTAATCTAAGTGCTCTTTCAAATATTTATCTATAATTATGTGTTCTCAATTCTCCCTCGTGTTCCTTATTGCATTGCTGTCACTCATTTATCTATGTTATACTCACTGAATACATTGTTATTATTCCTTTGAACAAGTTATTATCCATTGCATCAATTAAGAATAAGAAAAGTAAAGGATTTTATTTTATTTTAATTATTCCTTCTCCAATACGATTTCTATCATGTTTTCTTCTCTGTAAAGAATTTCTTTTAACATTTCTTGTAGGGCAGATCTACTAATGATGAGTTTTCTCAGTTTTTGTTTGTCAGAGAAAGTGTTTATTGTGCTTTCACTTTTACAGGATAATTTTGCTGGTTATACAATTCTAGGTTAGAGGCTTTTCCTTTCAACACTTCAACATTTCACTTAACTCTCTAATGAGAAGTCTGTGATGGTTAATTTGATATGTTGACTGGACCATAGGGTGTTCATATATTTGGTTAAACACTGTAACGAGTGTGTCTGTGAGAGTGTTTCTGATGAGATTAACATTTGAATTGGTAGACTGAGTAAAGCAGATTGCCGTCCCCAGTGTGGGCGGGCCTCATCCAATCCATTGAAGCCCTAAATAGAACAAAGAGTTGAAGCAAGAGAATTCCCTCTCTCTGCCTGACTGTCTTAGAGTTGGGACATTTTTCTTCTACTGCCTTCAAACTTGGACTCAGACTAGAAGTTATACTATTGGCTCTTCTGGTTCTCAGTTCTTCAGACTCAGACTGCAACTATACTATCAGCTCTCCTGGGTCTCCAGCTTACTGATTGCAGATCTTGGGACTTCTCAGCCTCTGTAGTTGCATGAGTTAATTCCTTATCCTTCCTCTTTCTCTTTCCCCACCCACACACACGTGTGTGTGTGTGTGTGTGTGTATGAAAGAGAGAGAAAGAAAGATGTGGCATGTGTGTGAGAGAGAGAGATGTGGTGTGTGTGTATGTGTGTGAGAGAGGTGTGTGTGTGAAAGAGAGATGTGGTGTGTGTGTGTGTGTGTGTGTGTGTGTGTGTGTGTTTTCTATTGGTTCTGTCTCCCTGGAGAACCCAGACTAATACAAAGTTCACTGTAATTTTTATCTCTGTTCCACTATAGGCGAGATGTCCTCCCCTCACCCCCACCCCTCATGGCTTCTTTCAGGATTTTCTTGGTCTTTGGTTTTCTGAAGTTTGAATATGATATGCTTAAGTATAGATTTTTATATTTTATCCTGATTGGTGTTCTCTGAGCTTCCTGAAGTTTGATGTCTCTTGTTAATTTTGGAAAATTGCCAGCCTTTGTTACTCAAATTTCTCCTGTTCCCTTCCCTCTTTCTTTTCCTTTTGATATTCCCATTACCATGTGTCTTATCTTTTGTGATTATCCCACAGTTCTTGGATATTCTGTTTTGTCTTTTTTTCTTTTTTCTTCTTTGCATTTCAGTTTGGGAAGTTTCTGCTGGCGTATCTTCGGCCTCACTGATTCTCTCCTCCACTGTGTCCAGTTTACTGATGAGCCCATCAAAGACATTCTTCATGTATTCTACAGTATATTTTATTTCTAGCATTTTCTTATAATGATTTCTTAGAATTTCCACCTCTCTGCTCACATTATCCATCTGGTCTTGCATATTGTCTACTTTTTCCATTATAGCCCTTAATATATTAATCATAATTATTTTTAATTTCTTATGTGATAATTCCATAGTCTGTATTATATATGAGTCTGGTTCTAATGCTTGTCTCCTCAGATTGTTTTTTCTTGACTTTTAGCATGCTTTGTAATTTTCTGTTGAAAGCAGACATGGTGTATCGGGTGGTAGAAACTAAGATAAAGAGGCCCTTGTGTGAGGATTTATGTTAATCTGGCCACAAGCTGGGCTATGTTTAATGTTTACTATAGCTATAGGTACACAGAGAGTTTAGTTACCTCTACCACCCTTGCTTTTCTCCGTCTGTCCTGTTGTCATTGGGTTTCCATAAGAACCCTTTCTTCTTTTTTTTTTTTTTGAGACAGTCTCGCTCTGTCGCCCAGGCTGGAGTGCAATGGCATGCTCTCGGCTCACTGCAACCTCCACCTACTGGGTTCAAGCAATTCTCATGCCTCAGCCTCCCAAGTAGCTGGGATTATAGGTGTTCCCCACCACGCCTGGCTAATTTTTGTATTTTTAAGTAGAGACAGGGTTTCACCATGTTGGTCAGGCTGGTCTCAAACCGCTGACCTCGTGATCCACCTGCCTCAGTCTCCCAAAGTGCTGGGATTACAGGCGTGAGCCAATGCACCCGGCAAGAACCCCTTCTTAAATAGAACTGTGTTTTTCAGGTCTTTCAGTTGTAATCTGTTATACTAGAGCTCTGTTGATAAATCTATAATAACTATATTAATTTGTTATACTAGAGCTCTGTTGATATAACAAGGTGTGATGGTTAACACTGAGTGTCAATTTGATTGGATTGAAGGCTGCAAAGTATTGTTCCTGGGTATGTCTGTGAGGGTATTGCCAAAGGAGATTAACATTTGAGTCAGTGGGCTGAGAGAGGCAGACCCACCCTCAATCTGGGTGGTTACCATTGAATCAGCTGCCATTGTGGTTAAGATAAAAGCAGGCAGAGGAACGTGGAAGGACTAAACTGACTAAGTCTTCTGGCCTCCATCTTTCCCCCAAGCTGGATGCTTCCTGCCCTGGAATATTGGACTCCAAGTTCTTCAGCTTTTGGACTCTTAGACCTACACCAGTGATTTGCCAGGGGTTCTTGGGCCTTCAGCCACAAACTGAAGGCTGCACTGTCAGCTTCCCTACTTTTGAGCTTTGGGGACTCAGACTGGCTTCCTTGCTCCTTATCTTGGAGAGGGTCTATTGTGGGACTTCACCTTGTGATCTTGCGAGTCAGTACTCCTTAATAACTCCCTTTTATATACATGTATCCTATTAGTCCTGTCCCTCTAGAGAACCCTAGTACATAAGGTACTGGTGAGGCGAAATGATCGATAATTTTATGATTAAATCTCAGTCTTTTAGTGGGCTTCAGTCTCTGAGCTATAACCTTCAGAAGTTTTTTGTTTCGTTTTGTTTTTCCCTTCCTTCAAGTGAGACAGGAAGGCTAGAAGGAGCTGGAGTTGGCTAATTGTCCTTCTCTCAGATAGATAAGGTAAAGTTGGTTCTCTTGGAGAGCAGACCCTTGATATGGAGAAGGCTTTGGCATGTTCTAAATGGTTACTTTTCCCCTCACCCCTGCCTGAAACATATGGGATTTTTTTGTTGGATCTTCACTTTGAGAGTCTCGTGGGGTTCCTGAAGGTAAAATCCATGAAAGTGTAGTGAGGGAGGCACACTAACGCCGCATCTCCAGGAGTTTCTCACTCTCAAGCAAATATCAGAATTACTGTTTAAGTGTTGCTGTCAGTTTATGGCTGTCGTGGCTTCTGCTTTATGAGAGCTGACCTAGGCTGTGGTTCTCTGTATTCACTTGTCTCTCTAGATTTCAGGGTGCTTCTTTGCCTTGCGATGTCACTTTTCTGATGCATCGAAGAGAAGTTATTTATTTTCCATTTCTTCAGCTTTTATCTTGTAAGCATGGAAGTGATAACTTTCAAACACTCCATGTCGTTGCTGAAACTGGAAGTCCTCCATCCTTTTACATTTACTTTTGTTTCTTTGAAGCTAAGCTATGTTTCTTGTAGACAGCATATACAAACATATACAAATTGGGTCTTGTTCTTTTTTATCCAGTCTGAAAAATCTGTTCCTTTTGAGTATGGCATTTAGTCCATTTATATTTTGTATAATTATTGATATGGATTTGTATTTGTTATTTTGCCACGTGTTTTCTATTTTTCTCATGTCTTTTTGTTATTACTGTTCTTTTGCTCTTTTACTTCCTTCTTTCATGTTCAATGAATATTTTTAGCATAGCATTTTAATTCCTCTGTTGAATTTTTGCTATATTTTTTGAGTTATATCTTTAGCTGTTTTAGGAATTACAATGTGCATCCCAACTTCTTACAAACGAATTCAGAATAATACTAAATTAATTACAAACATAGTGCTGCAATATTTATTTCTTTCCTCTCCCCTCCTTTGTTCCATCATTATCATATCAATTTCTATGTGTGTTATATACCCAACAATACAGTGTTATAAGTTTTGCTTTATGCAATTTTATGTCTTTTAAAGAAGAAAAATAGTCAGAAGAAATATATTTATGGAGTCTTTTCATAATTTCTGAACTGCCTTCTTTCTTACTGTGGATTTGAGTATCTTATGGTGTTACTTTCTTTCAGCCTAAAGGACTTCCTTTAGTATTTATTGTGAGGTACATTTGCTAGCAAAACATCTTCTCAGTCTTTGGTTACCTGGGAATGTCTTTGCTTTGCCTTCATTTGTGAAGGATGGTTTTGATGGATGTAAGTCATTTGTTGACAGATGTTTTTCACTATTTTGAATATGTCATTCACTGCCTTATGACATCCATTGTTTTAGAATTGATTCATTCATGTAATTTCTTCCGTTGATATTTTTTATTTGTTGTTGTCATACTTTCCTTAACATTTTGAACACAGTTTCCTTTAGTTCCTTGAATGTATTTCTAATAACTGCTTTAAAAGCTAACTGCTAGCCCCAATATCTAGACATTCAGAGACAATTTAAATTGACCCCCTTTTTTTTCCTGAATATGGTCATATCTTTATGTTGCTTTGCCCGCCTTGTAATTTTTTTTGTTGTTGTTGAAAACTGGACATTTTACATAGTATATTATAGCAATTTCGAATTTTAATTTTGAGTGTCGTTATTGTTATTGTTTGTGTGTTTACTTAATAACTTGTCTGGAATAAATCTGTGAAGCTTGCCTCTTCTGCAGTGTACATCCCTGAATGTCTCTGCTGCTGTTTTTCTTGTTTCTTATTATTAAACCTAGCTTCCTAGAGTTATCCCTGTGTCTGCCTAGATTAGTGCTCAAAGATTGGTCAGAGGTTATGCTCAAATATCTTGAGCCAGTAAGAGTTCCACTTTCTGCTGGCAGATTTGTGAGTAAGCTGGAGAGTGCATCAAAATTTCAGGCATTCCCTCCCACATTTACCCAGGTTTCTATTTTCCCATAAGCCCTTGCATCTCCGCTGTACATGGGGAAGACTCCATTGGCCAGGAGAAGTGGCTTAGGATGCTCCTGTCCCTGCAGCACATGCATGTGACCTTTGTTCAACTCATACTATGGGGAGAGTTCACTAATCCCCCTGTATCTGCTTCACTTCCTAGAACTAACTCCCTGTTAAGTACCCAGCTAGTCACTAGTCCATTTCTTGCTTTGCAATTTTAAGCCAGAAGAGCTTCTGGTCCTTTCTGATCACTTGGCCCTGAGATCATCACTTAAATAATACTGTTTAAAATCAAGTGAATCCCCTCTGGCAGTGACAAAAAAAAAAAGCTAATTTGTAAGATCTGGCTTGTCCTCATTGAACTATCAAACAACAGAACTCTGGTGGTGGGGCAGGGGTATGGGAATCAGCATAAATCACCACAGATTCATGCGGATCTTACTGTAAGTTTAGTAGTTTTCATGAATATAAGCACTCCTCAGTTTGTTGTGTGCCTCCAGTCAATTCTGAGAAATGAAATGGTTGTTTTTGACAGTTTTGAGCGAGGACTATAGTTGCTTTTTGAGGAAATAGATTATCGACGTCTTCACACTCTTATGCCAGAAGTTCTTCTCTGGACATCAGGTTTTTATGGTGTTTCTTCTCAGCTGGAAGAGGGGATGTGCAGCACAGGAGGAGCTCTGGGCTGGAAGCTTTCCAGCCTGGGCTCAGCTGCTCACTGACTCTTACCCTTTGCAGATTTCACTTCCAGTAGCTGAAAGTCAATGGGAGTTGGACAGGGTGATTGTTGCATTTCCTTCCATCCTGAAAATGTTAAGTTTCTAATGGAATTCAGAATTCAGCTAATATCTTTACATAGGAGATCTAAAAAAATAATTGATCTCACCCTTTCCATGATCTTCGGTGTCACTGTTACATAAAATTGTGTCTCCAAGGAGGTCATAAATGTGTTTCATCTAAGAAGAGGCAATGGTGCTTTTGACTCCAGTAGAGAAAGAGGGCTATTGTTTGTTTTCTTTCCCTCCCTCCCTTTCTTCTTTCCTTCCTTCTTCCCTTCTTTCTTCCCTTTCTCTCTCTCTTTCTTCCTCTCCCCTTCCTCTCCCCTTCCCTTCCCTTCCCCTCCCCTCCCCTCCCCTCCCTTTCCCTCCGCTCCCCTTCCATTCTTCTCAGGGTCTTGCTCTGTTGCCCAGGTTGGAGTGCAGTGTCATGATCATAACTCATTGCAGCCTTCACATCCTGGGCTCAAGGGATCCTCCCACCTCAGCCTCTCAAGTAGCTGGGACTACAGGTGTGTGCCACTGTATTAGTCCATTCTCACATGGCTGTAAAGAACTGCCTGAGACTGGGTAATTTATAAAGAAAAGAGGTTTAATTGGCTCATGGTTCCAGGAAGCATGGCTGGGGTGACTTCAGGAAATTTACAATCATGGCAGAAGGCAAAGGGGAAACAGGCACATCCTACATGGCTGGAGCTTGAGGAAGAGAGCAAAAAAAGAGGTGCTGTACACGGTTTTATTAGTCCATTTTCATGCTGCTGGCAAAGACATACCCAAGACTGGGAAGAGAAAGAGGTTTAATTGGACTTACAGTTCCACATGACTGGGGATGCCTCAGAATCACGGTGGGAAGTAAAGGGCACTTCTTACATGGTAGGGGCCAGAGAAAATGAGAGAGACGCAAAAGCAGAAACTTTTGATGAACCCATCAGATCTCGTGAGACTTGCTATCATGAGACTAGCATGGGAGAGACTGGCCCCCATGATTCAACTACCTCCCTTTGGGCCCTTCCCACAACATGTGGGAATTCTGGGAGATACAATTCAAGTTGAGATTTGGGTGGGGACACAGCCAAACCATATCAACTTTTGAACAGCCAGATCTCATGAGAACTCACTCACAATCACGAGAATAGCAAGGGGGAAATCCTCCCCCATGATCCAGTTACCTCCCACCAGGCCCCTCCTGCAACATTAGAGATTAGAATTTGACATGAGATTTAGGTGGGGACACGTATCCAAACCATATCAGCTACCATGCCTGGCTAATTTTGTTTAATTTATAATTTTTTGTAAAGATGGGGTGTCACTGTGTTGCCCAGGCTGGTCTCATTCTCTTTGCTTTGCTTTTCCCTTTTCCTCTCCTCCCTCCCTCCCTTCCTTTTTTCTTTCCTGACATTGTAAGTTTTGGCTATGAACCAGTCACCATACTAGGTGTTTTTTACACGCATGATTTCTTTTACTTCTCACAACAACCTCATCAGATAGGTCCTGTCCTTAACTACATTTTACAGATTAGGAATCTGAAGAACAGAGAAACTTCCTGGCATGTTCAAAGTTAAGTAGTTATTTAGTCTCTACCTCTCAATCCCCTTCTACTGTACTCCACACATAAATTAGACTTTTGGCATCATTGCTCTTATTTTTTGGGCGGTCTACAGTAATTTTATTGTAACAGAGAAACCAGGCTGCAATAAGTCTACCTGATTAGAGAAGATGGTGGTTCTTTCCGGTGGGTGAAGCCTGAACCCAGCTGTCAGCACACAAAGCCTAGAATGTCCTCTTTCCTGGTACCACCCTGCACTGCTGGACTCATAACATGAGAGGAGTGACTTGCACAATCACATTCAATAAAGGGAGGAGGTCCAACTGGGCAGAGGCCACATCCCAACTGAAATTACACAATCATTCAACAGGATGCCGAGATCAAGGACGGTTACCTACTCTCCACTATTCTTTGCTGAGAAAGGTGAGGGTATGATGTCAGGAGAAAATTATGTTCTTTGTTCTTAAATAAATCCCAATAGGATGGGGTTGATGGTCAGTCAAGCAGTAGAATGGGATTAAAATCTGCATTAGTTAAAAATCATTGTGCGTAAGTTAAAGAACGGCAAAGACAAGGGAGAGAAGAGAGCCTTCTCTTTTTCTTAAATAAGACAGGAAACTGCATTGTTTTCCTTGCTGTAGTGGCAGCAGACTCACTGGTTTACATAAAACATAATTTCTGCAATGCGGTCTGTTGATGAGATTGCTCCATGATAGGAGGGCAGACACAAGGCCAACTGTTCGTGACAGAACTAGGTCTTCTCTCAAAGCCTCTAAAGTTTGCTATTTCTCATGAGGAACCTGATACTTCAGTTAAAGCTTCTGAAAATTGCAATGGCATAATTGACAGGTTTTTTGGTGTGATGACTTTCTTGTACATGTAAACTCTTTGAGAAAAGTTGGAGATGAAAGGATGGGAGAGAGTTTGGTTTATAGCCACTATGTTCTAGATGCCAGCGCCTCTGCCCTGTGTCGCTACATGTTCTTTTCTGAGAAACATTCAATCGCTGAATGTTATACACTGTGGTTGAAAGAAATCATCCCCTCATCACCATCCACCCTCTCTCACTCTCTGTGTGAAGCTCCCCGTAGCAGAGGCTGAAAACAGAAAGGTTGTCTCTGTTTCCTCACACTGGGGACATTACTTGGTGACCTGGTGAATGGCACAGGCAAGGTAGCCCACGTTGCCGGAGGTGACCCCTGCCACAGAGATGCAGCCGTCCTTTGTCATGTAGACGGAGAACTCCTTGGTCAGCCACGCCACCTGCCAGGCTTTAGCCCTGTGAAACAAAACATGCCAATTTGGTCAGTGATGTGTTGCCACTTGTGGGTGGAACTCTCCTTCTTGAGGCTGGAGACCAGCTGAGTCCGCATGCTAATGATGCAGTTGGCCATACCTTTCTCTTCTTGCAACCATTGTTTTAGCAAATCTGGATGTTCAGAATGGTAGAAGCAATCCGGGCCCCAGTGAGGGGAAGGTTGGAATACATGGGACAGATCAAGATCTTCAACTGTGACTTTACCCTTTTGGCTTCATTCACATCTTTGTAAATCATAGTGAAGGCTCCTACACGCTCACCATATAAGCCCATGTTCTTGGCATATGATTGACAGAGACAAAGTAATGCCCTGTTCAATGAAGTGGCACACAGCCCAGGCATCCTTATCACCGTCACCACTGGCAAATCCTTGGTAGACCATGTCAAAGAATGCAAAGAAGTTCCTTGTTTTCACCACTGTTGCTGTTTCCTTCCACTGTTCCAGACGTGGGTCCACTCCCGTGGGATTGTGGGCATGGGCATGCAGAAGAAGAACACTTTGCTCTGGTATTTTTGAAATGTCCTCTATGGCACTTGTGAAGCCAAAAACACAAGTCTTGGGGTCGTAATACTGATAACCTTGTAGCTGCATGCCAGCATCCCTGAAGATGGCTGTGTGATTTCCCCAGCTTGGTTTGGGCAGAAAGACATCTTGGATGAACTTAAAAAATCTTTGCAGAAAACTGCTCCGATCCTTAAGGTCCCGGTTCCAGAAATGGTCTGCACAGTGACAAACTGGCCACTTTTCAAGACTTCGCTGTTCTCACCCAGGGCTGGTTGTGCAGATGCCTTGCAAAATTCAGTCCCCCAATGGGCAGGTACTCCTTGTCCAAACTTTTTGCAGCAATCTGGGCCTCTGCCTTGTGGACACTAGGCAGCGCATAAAGCTTTCCGTTATCATCCCAGTAGGCACCAACTCCCAGATTCATCTTTTTGCTGTTGGTGTTCCTCTTAAAGCCTTCAGTGACTCCCAGGATGGGATCTGGAGGCCCCATTTCCACATGGGTCCACCAGGAGCTGGCTCTGGCAGAGGCTGCAGTGGTGAGGCCCGGGTGGAAGGCGGCACGAAGCCGGAGAGGACATGGCGGGAGTGCAGCAGGGCCATGGTGGATGGTAGGAGGGCAATGGGCAGCCACAGGACATGGTCATGTTTTTAAGAGAAGTGGTCAGGAGTTGAGAGATGGGGAGGCTCCTCTGGCTGGGAAACACCAGAGATGTCTTTCTGCAGGAGGCAGCATGAGAGCTGGATCTGGCTTTAGACTTTAAACAGAGATGCAGTGAGGCCCTGGAGGCAGGGAAAGCAATGTTAGTATGACACTGTTGCTAGAAAGCAAATGCTGGGCTCTTTACAGCCTATTTGTGGGTGAGTAGTGAGACATAAGCTTGGAAGGTGAAATGGTTTGGCTGTGTCCCCACTCAAATCTCATCTTGAATTGTAATTCCTACAATTCTCATGTGTCGTGGGAGAGAGCTGGTGGGAGGTAATTGAATCATGGGGATGGGTCTTTCCTGTGCTGTTCTCATAATGGTAAGTCTCATGAGACCTGATGGTTTTATAAAGGGGAGTTTCCCTGCACAAGCTCTCTCTTGTGTGCCCCCATATAAGGCATGCCTTCTGCCCTCCACCATGATTGTGAGGCCTCCCCAGCCACATGGAACTGTGAGTCCATTAAACCTCTTTTCCTTTATAAACTACCCAGTCTCAGGTAAGTATTTATCAGCAGTGTGAGAACAGACTAATATAGAAGGGTTGTTTTATCAAAACAAAGCATCTTTCTAAAAATGATGTTCCCTGAGAAACTTTTGATGGTAGAGGAATTAGATTATTGGGAAGCACTCCATAATGAAACTGCCAGGCACTTTCCTTTGTCTCACTGCCTGTAGGAGCGGGTTGGCTCCACCAAACACTAGTCCTAGAACATTCTTGGGCTAACGAACCCCCCTGCTTCACCTTACTACATTTGTTATTTCCTTATTTGTTACATTCATAGTCAAGATACCATGGTTGGGTCTTGTGTATGCATGTGGACTCATGAGGAAGCAAAATTATGAGGGAAAAATATCTGTACTTTCTAAGCAATTTATAACTGTAAAATAGTAGCTACAAAACCTTAATTTCATCATTCCCAGATGATTAGATAAATGATTATTCATTGTCAGGTCTCTAAGTTATTTTTAGCTGAAGTAACAATGTGGCTTCATGAGTGGATACCCTTGAATATTTGATGGCTTTGATTTCTCTATTCCACAAACAGAGGATTCAGAAATTTGTGATAGCCAAAACAATATCCCACATAAGGTGGCATCAGATACTCTGTCTCTCAGAGGCTATTTGTGGGGCAGTGGTAATGGAATGAAATCCTGCATTCAAGTCCTGGAGTGGTCACCCACAAGCTTGTAGCTTATAGGTCAAGTCACCCTGAGCCATAGTTACCTTATTGGTAATACATGGGACTGGCTCTATGACTTTCAGCTCTCAGGTCTGTACCTCTGCGGCTCCATCTGAATGAGGAAGTCTATTCTTGGCCACTGGATGGATGGTAGAAAGTCACTCACTGCTCATGTCTTACTTGTCCTGTTTTGGAAGGACTCCAGATTTGTGAATCCCTTAAAGAAGTACATGACTTTCATAAACATCCTCAGGGAGGCCCTGCATTCTAGCCTAATTTTTCAATTGGAGCTATGAGCATTTGATATGAATTGGTTCCTGCAATCTCATACAAGATGTCTCCTCCTCAAACATGCTGACAGAGGAAAAAGATGGAAGATACAGATCCAGGGTGATTTCTCTCTGGTGTTTGCTGGCTGTGTAGAGCTGGCCAGCCGTCTGCTCCGGGCTGCTGTTTGAGTTGGCCTTTGCTGGTGAGCCTCTGGGAGGTGGGGCAGATGCTGCCATTCTGTAGGCAGCCTGAGAGAGTCAACATTGAAAAGTCTGTTTGGTTTTTGGCCTCTACCTGTTGGAAACTCTGTAATTGTTACCATTTATAATAAGGAAGAAGGAACAGCAGAGGGATTCCTGTACTAGAACAGTGAATGTTTCCAGTGTTCCTCTGAGGGGACCAATTAATAGGAACTGGGCTTCAGTTAGAATTGAAAGCAGCAAATGAACAAGAAAAAACAAAGAATTCACAGATGCCAGGAGGAAGGATGCCATGGAGTGTTAAGGTGACTCCGGAAGAGGGTAGCACACCTCCTTGGAAGTGTCCCTGTGCCCTTCAAGACCGTTTTCTACTTCCCCTCCCACTGGTTCTTCCCTGCCCCACCCCAGAGGCGGCAGCAACTCACAGCACAAGCATCTAAATGTCACTTACACCACTGGTCAGTCCAAACTCTCCAGCCATTACCTATTTTCTTGGTTCATAGAGGAAACAGGGACAATAATCCGGGAGCTCTGCATCCACTTTCCTCCCACTGCCTTGCTCCCATCCTCACTCATCTTTACCTCCTCCCACTGCTTCTGAGACTTAGGGGCTCCTCCTAAACCCTGTGCTCTCCAGTCCTTCCTGCCTCTTCTTATACGGGGCCATTGAGCCCTCATCACTCTTCATCCTTTCTCTCTTCATCAAATTCTTGACCTCAGTCTACAAACCTCCTCCAGTCTCCTACCTTGTTCTCTTCCTCTCTCACACTGCCAGCCTCCTTGAGAGTGGTACCTTCTTACTTCTCCATTCTGTTCACTCCCAAACCATTGTGTTGGGGCTTCCAGCACTCATCCAAAAACAAAAAACAAAAAACAAAAGAAAAAGAAAAAAAAACAGAACACAATAAAAAATACCCTGTTCTTGGGCCAATGACCTTCGAACTGCCAGATGTATTTACCTTTCATATGTTCACTCAACTATCATGACTTAGATACCTATTACATGCCAGCAGTGCAGGCCAGGAGGACACAAAACACCTCTAATAAAACCCAAGTGTGCTTTGGATGAATACCCCATTAGGTTTTGCCTGCCAATTGCTTTTCAGTGTGGACGACTTTATCTACCCTTTTCTGGAAGTTGACTGCGTCTGGGCAGGCAGAATGAACCAGAGCCCACTGGCAGTCTGGTGATCACGGAGTGTGGGTTGGAGAACATGAGAACAGCTTAGGGCTTCAATGACATACATTTCCTGGTATTGATGTGACCTAGCAGTGGCCTCCCTGGGTGGCAGGGTTTGCAGCTGCTCTCTGGAGCTGCAGGCCCTGGTGCTAAACCAAGGCCATTCTCCCAGCAAGGAGCACAGTGGTAAGTCACTGGCGGCTGGACAGGCTGCACAGCTGGGGAGCGTGGCCCAAGTGAGCTGAATACTGGCCAAGGTCCTGTCCTTCTTTCGTGGCTACCCTGCCTCTGTCACAACCCGCATCTTACTGACCTGCAATTGCCAATTCCATGACTGATCGCCTGTGAAACTGAGAGCTCCTAGGGAAGAGCCTAGGTCCAGACCAGCTGTACAACTTGAACGGTCCAGTATAAAATACAATGTGTATGGTCCCTTGTTCAAAAATTATTAAGAATTTCAAGAAGGGGACAGGAGAGCACTAAACTATATATGAAACCCTTCTAAGTGAGGGACCTATGTCAGGGGTTCCCAACCTCTAGGCCATGAACTGGTACTGGGGTACTGGTCCATGAACCCTATTGTGAACTGTGCATGTGAGGGATCTAGTTTGCACACTCCTTATAAGACTCTAGCTAATGCCTGATGATCTGAGGTGGAACAGTTTCATCCTGAAACCATCCCCACCCTCACCCCAGGTACATGGAAAAATTGTCTTCCACGAAACAGGTTCCTGGTTCCAAAAGGGTTGGGGATTGCTGGCCTATGTGCCTTTGTAGGTCACATGCCCAGGAAGCCAGCCTTGCCTAGGTCTTATTCATCACCTAGAGAGTGCTCAATAAATCCTCACTGAATAAGTGAGTTTGGGTTTCTCCTGCAACACTGAATCAGGAAAGCTGTGCAGTCATGGGGAAAGAGGAAGTGGAGGTCCTTATCCCTCCTGTGGTCCGGGCTAGCTACATAGCCTGGGGCCAATCAGTGAATGTCAGCTGTGCCACAGTTTCCTACATCCATACATTGGAAGAACCATCTTTGCCCTGTTGCTTTTCTGCTCTGGGCTGAGAGTAAGAGAGGCACAGTGTACAAGCTGAGCTTTCAGCCCTTAATGTGATGGCTCTGTGGTTCTGAAGGACGCCATGAGGTGTGGTGTTCTGTGAAAGAAAATGCCAGTTCTGAGATGGGATAAAGGGCAGTTTCTTTTCTCCACCTCGGAAGAGGGCTTAGTGTGTGTGTGAGGGGGTTGCTACTACATAGACCAGCACCAGAAAGATAGGCTTACCAGGGAAGAACCGGGGCACTCTGCAGTGTCTGCGGAAGGGTTCTCCAAGAACGTGGAGACATCCCCGTAGAAACCAGAAGATGTGGTTAATGTTTGTACCACGAAATGTCTAGGCGTTCTGAGGTGGGCTAAAGGGCAGGTGCCTTTCTTCCCTATTAAATAGGTGGTTAGACTCAGACACAAAGTGACTAATGGTATCAGAGAGTAAGACAGCTGCATGGAGTTTGGTGAGAAACCATCCCCAAAGCAGCAATTTTTTGGATGAATCTCAGCCTTTCTGAGCCTCCATTATTCCAACTGTGAAGTAATACAATTTAAAAAAGGCCGGGTGCAGTGGCTCATGCCTGTAATCCCAGCACTTTGGGAGGCCAAGGGGGGCAGATCACGAGGTTAAGAGATCAAGACCATCCTGGCCAACATGGTGAAACCCTGTCTCTACTAAAAATGTAAAAAATTAGCTGGGTATGGTGGCGCATGCCTGTAATCCTAGCTACTCGGGAGGCTGAGGCAGGAGAATTGCTTGAACCCAGGAGGTGGAGGCTGCAGTAAGCTGAGATTGCGCCACTGCACTCCAGCCTGGTGACAAAGTGAGACTCTGTCTCAAAAAAACAAAACAAAACAAAACAAAAAACAGTTTGATAAGAACAAATACATTTGGCATTTTTAATGCATCGACCACTATTCTAAGCCTTTAAAGATACACATTTATTTCAATTGGTAGAACACCCCATGATGCAGAGCTGTTAATATCCACATTGTACTGATGGGGAAAGTTCCTGTAACTTGCCAAGGATGTAGCTGGCAAGTTGGAGCACTGAGATTCAAACCCAGGACTTTGGCTTCCAGAGTCTGTGCACTAACCACTATAATACCTCTGAGACTGTGAGGGGCAAATGAGTGACAACACTTTGCTTTAGAAGTGAAAGGCTTTCTAAATGTGCAAGGATTAACAGCAATGAAAACAGTAACAATGGTAAGTACCTCCGATACCTCTGACTTGATCTCTGTGGTCACAGTTTTCCCCTCTGTAAAATGGGTGGGCAGGCTTTGCATTGGATAATCTCTGAGGTCCCTTCCACTTCTCAGATTCTGATAATGAAAGGTCTTTCTTTCCTCACATAGGGCTGAGAGGAGGGCAAGCCACCAGCTTGCAGACCTTGGGGGCTGACACATGGAAGCATACCCAAAACAGAGCTGAAAAATTCTACCTAGAACAGAGCCCCACTGTGTGCCGGTCCCCAAGGCACACAGTGGGGACGCACCAGAGGGCAGGCCTCAGAGCCCTTGACAGCCTTCTGAAACTCTGGTTGGGTGGAGGGCGGTTGTGGGCTAGTGGCTGGTTGGGCTGCAAGGAGAAGAAAGGACTCCACTCAGCAATTTATAACAGCTGCTCAGTAAGTGCTAATTTGTTTCTCTCCACCTTGGAAGAGGGCTTAGTGTGTATGTGAGGGAGATACTACTACATAAACCAGCACCAGAAAGATGGGTTTACCAGGGAAGAACTGCGGCACTCTGCAGGGGCAGTGTCTGGGGAAGGGTTCTCCAAGAGGGTGATGCTTCAGGGGGGCCTGCATGGATGAGTAGAATTTCAACAGTCAGAGATGAAAGGGGAGGGTGTTCCAGGCAAAAAGCAAGAACTCCCAGCAGCTATGAAGAACAGCTAGTGGCTGCCAACAGCCAGTGTGTCCAGAGATGTTGTGTGTGTGAGGGAGAGAGGGTGAGGCTGGAAAATCAGCTTGTGCCTGGAGTGGGCAGGGCGGGCCTTGCCTTGGGCCTTTGAAGATTGACTTCGTGCTTTATTAACAAGTATGTACTGGGTTTTAGGTTTCTGGCATTTTGTTTTGTTTTTAACCGTTCGTGCCCACGGTAGAATATACAGAAGAGTCAGAAAAGTATAAAGAACAAGGTCCCTTATTAGTTTCTGTTCCCAGAGATAACAGCGGGAGTGATCCCGGGCGGTTGCCGGGTTTTCGGGGGTGCGCAGCTAGACAGCATCTCTCTCCAGTGAGCCCGCAAGGGCCCGACTGATGCCTCACCTTGGGAACCTAAATCGGGGCAAGGGGCCTGGGGGGCCTAGGGAGCTGATGACCAGTCAGGCAGGCTAAGTCGGTCGCGGCCCCGCCCTCGCCACCCAGGCTCCCGGGCAGTCTCAGGTCGCGCCAGCCGGCCCAGACCCCACCGCGCGGCGCGCGCACGTCCTGGAGGGCACCCAGGGGGCGGCGGGGGCGGCGGTTCCCGCAGATCCCGGAGGGCGCCCAGGGGGCGCCGCTTCCCCTTCAGCTTTGCTGTGGGGCTGGTCCAGCCCGCGCGGATCGGAGCGGAAAGAGTCGGGCACAGCAGGCGGCGGTGCAGGCGGCTGCCTGACAGCTGTGAGCCGAGCGGGTGGCGCGGGCAGGTCCGCGGGAAGCCTACACGCCCAAGGTAAAGCGGAGGAAGATTGAGGGTGGGCGCTCGGGGCAGCCGGGGGGCGGCGCTTCCTGCCTGCTCCTCCGGCTGCGAAGTGTGAGCGGTATGTGCAGCACATGGAGTTCGCAGAGGGCCTGGCTGGAGGCTGTGCGCCCTCGGGTGGGAACAGCTGGCTCCCCTACCATCCCCAGGCCTGGCCCGGCCTTTGCGCCCCTCCCTGTCACTCAGTAACGGGACTGGAGGGGAGCCGAGAAGCACTAGGGTTTGGGTCAGGAAGGGACCTTAAGAATCCTCCAGTCTCATCCAGCCTCTTCATTTCAGAGATGAGTAAACTGAGGCTCAGAAGGGTAGAGTGACTTGCCCAAGGTCACAGGTCTAAGAACCGAAACTCCTACCTTGCAGGTCAGTGCTGCTAGGAGCCCTGGCCACGCAGGCAGCATCCACAGCTGTTGCCATGCTAGAAACAAAGAACCGAGACAGACAGTCAGAAAGACACACAGAGAGAAAACCTCCCAGAGCAAAGGAAGGAGGTCAGGAAGTGGGCCGCTGCTGGGGCTTGGCTTCCGCTGGCTGTGTGGCTCAGCAGCCTCGTGCTGACTCTGCCCAAGTGTGTGTGTGTGTGTGTGTGTGTGTGTGTGTGCACGCGCATGCATGGGATGCAGCAAATGTACCCCGACACATGGGAAAGCCTTCTGAGTTCATTTATCTGTTTTACACAGTGTGCTTGGGAACCTGCCCTGTTCGCCTCTGTGGAGGACACCAGGAGTCTCAAAGGAATTAGTTCTGTGTGACTCCAGAGGACAGAAAGGGCTGATCTGTGGGAGTCCCCAGCGTGATCAGAGGTCAAGAGGAAGAACCTACCTCATGAAGTGGTGGGTTCCTTGTCTCTGGAAGAAAACAGCATGTACCAAAGAGTCTTTTTATCAAGGATGTAGGCATAGGGATATGACATCAGGGCAGCTCGTTTCACAGAGGATCAGCATTTTAGTTGGAGGGTCCAGAGTTCATGCCTCTTTTCAGGTGAAATTAACATGCACAACCTTGTGGGGTACTATTTGCATACAAGCTACTTTATGCACAGTTTTTGAATGATAAGTGAGAGGCTTCATGTATGGCCTTTGAGGTCCTGTCACCTCTCAGTTCTATACTATAAAGCGTGTAGAGGGAGTTTGGAGGAGAGACGTTACTTCTGGAAGGAGTGACTCACAGAGGACATCCTGGATGTGGCACTGAGGCCGGGCCTTGAACAGGAGGCTGGGTCTGGGTGTCTTGGGGAAGGACACCTGAGGAAACCCCGTGAAGGTGGGATGTACCTGAGGAGCAAGGAATAGTGGAGTGGGCAATCCGGCGAGGAGTGCTGCCTGGGAGAGATGGCAGAGTCTTGGGGTGTTAGGAGTCTAGGAATTCATCATTAAGCCTAGGGATATTTTGATGGTTTCTGAGAAGGGAAGTGATGTTCCTGGAGCTGGGTTCAGAACGTGTTCTGCAGCAGTGTATGGGATATACTGCCATGGAGGAAGCTTTGGGAAGAGAACCTGGGAAGAATACCACTGCAGTGACCTTGAGGGGCTGAACAGGGCCTGTGGGAATGGAGAGGAAGGGGCTAAAAGGCTTGAGGATGGGGGAAAAGTCATCTGCTATGTCCCAGGGCCTGTGGTAGGAGCTTTTCATGTTTAATCTCATTGAATCCTCATGACAACCTCATGAGGAGATTGCTATGCTTGTCCCATATTGTAGAGGAGGAAACTGAGAGTCAGAGAGGTTAAGTGGCTTATCCAAGGTCATCCAGCAAATAAGTGGTGGGATGGGGATTTGAACCCAGAGAACGACGGAGTAAATGCAATCTGTAACTGAATAAATGTCAGAAACTAGAGCAGAAGAGAACAAGAAGATGGCGATTTGTGTTCCAGAGTTGGAGTGGCTGGTGATGCCGCTGATGGAGATGGAACCCCAGGTGTGGTGGGTGACTGGAGATGCATCAGCCTGTGGTGAGCCTGCAGGAGGCAGGCCCCAGCACTGGGGCAGTGGCCGCAATAGCCATCCGTTTTGTCTTGGGGCTCCTTGTTGCAACGTTTGCTGAACCTGCTGTGGAGAAGGAGGGTTGAACCTGCAGGCTGCCTGGGTATTGGCAATGCAGCTGAGAGAAGCGAGGCTGTGGGAGAACTCATGAGGGGTTCCTCAGGGACTGGCTAATCACCCACTGAGTTCACATCACACTCTCGCTTTTCTTCCACACAAAATAGTGTCTATTCTGTTGCAATGCACAGAGGACTCAGACACTCGCCATGATACCTTAGGCGAGAATTACTTCAGATTTTATATTTTCCAAGGCCCTGGTTCCCTCCTATGTTTCCCCCATAGAAGAAACTAAAAGATGCAACTGTCAAATAGTGCAGAATATTGCAGAATTCAGGATCCTAAGAGCAGGTCCAGGGCCTCTTACAATGCCATGGAATCATGGTGTTCTAGAGACAAGTGTGCCCCATTTTACAGATGGAGAAACTGAGTCTTTGTGAAATCACGGTCCTTTGTCAGTTGGTAGTGAGTGGCAGAAATGGGTCCAGGCCCTTGGGCTCCAGAGGTTTTGCTTTCTTCACTGACACATAGGGAGGCTGCTGTCTTGGAGGAGAGCCTCCAGGGTTTCCCATAAAATAGCCCTGGGGGGCTGGGCATGGTGACCCACACCTGTAACCCCAGCACTTTGGGAAGCTGAGGCGGGTAGATCACCTGAGGTCAGGAGTTTGAGACAGGCCTGACCAACATGGCAAAACCTCATCTCTATTAAAAATACAAAAATTAGTTAGGCGTGCTGGCAGGCACCTGTAATCCCAGCTATTTGAGAGGCTGAGGCATGAAAACTGCTTGAACTGAGGAGGTGGAGGCTGCAGCGAGCTGAGATCACACCGTTGCCCTCCAGCCTGGGCAACAAAAGTGAGATTCTGTCTCCAAAAATAAATAAATAAAATAGCTCTTGGGACAGTTTTATAGAGAGCTCTAGCATTCAATGGACCATTTCAAACTGGTACACTTTTTGTTCCCCCTAATACAACACACACACACACACACACACACACACACACACATTTTGTTGCATTCATCCATCTATTGGTCACTTCTTTGACTTTTCCTATTGTTTCCTTCCTCTAAGAGAAATTTTGATAAGGCAGTTTAGTTAGAGCCATAAAGGGTTCTGTCCAAGTGTAGGGTCAGGGGGAGACCCCAGTAAAGCCAGAACTGTACCTGTGTGCACTACCAGAGTCCTAAGATGTGGACAGAGAAGCAGGAAAGGAGAGCACAGCTGTAAGGGTGGAGGAAGGAGAAGGAAAGACAACGTGCAGAGAAAAAGGAAAAGAGGAAGAACTGAGTTTGTGGAGCAGACACGTCCGTGGCAAGGGCAGAGCCCACTTTGGGGACCTTACATTTTGGGAACCCGGCTCCTCAGTACTCAGAGGCAGCATGAAGCAAGGAAATAACCCGGTGGACATGAAGAAGCCAAAGGGAGTCAGCCTTATATCATCCAACCTTGGGCACTCCCGGGAGTGAAAGCGGGGTTATTCATAGCAGTGCTGGGACCACAGGCCTAAGCCAGGATGTCCCAGGCAAACTGGTCACCTTCACAACAGCAATGCACAGAAAGTGCCAGGCATGGCTCAAGGCTGTCCGTGTATTCCCTTGTGTAAGCCTCACTACAACCCAATCGGCTAGGCACTGCCATCATGCCCATTTTATAGAAAAGTTAACTGAGGAAGAGAGAGGCATGGTATCATGTCCATGGTCACACAGCCAATACACAGTAGAGGCAGGATTTGAACCCAGGCAGCTTGGCTATTTCAGAGCTTGTGCCATAAGCATCATGCTCCATTGGCTCTCCACTCACCAACAGCATCCACACAAAGACACCCCATTCCCCTCGCAGGACTCAGCAGAGGGACCTTTGGGGGTCTGTTTCCCCTCACAGCTGCTCTAACTGGTCAAGTTAGCATGACGTCATCCGGATGACGTAAACGAGGGTCTGTTAGGCTGAGGTGAGGGGAGCAGGCCCTCATTGGGGTTTGTCCTCTGCAGGCTCCACACCTTGACTCAGTGCTGGGTCTTGGCCTCAGGTCTTGGAGTTCTCAGTCATTCTTGCCTTGTAACTGCTCTGTCCTTTCACTGAAGACAATTAGATACAGGAAGGACCTCCTGAAGTTCAGTGTTAGGGACGGTTCCTGAAGGACCTTATTTGCCTGGGGCAGCTAGAGGGTGCCACCGTCTGATGACAAAGTTATCTCCAGGGCTCTTCCAGCTTGAGGGCTATAAAATTTTCTTTTGTGACAGATTCTTCTGGAGGTAGCGCGTCCCCATCGTCAGTGTGTTTTGGCTCCCAGCCCTGGCTTTCCCAGAATGCCAGCGGGACAGTTCCTTCCCTTGTCTGTTTGTTGACACATCCCGGATGGGGCTGATCAAGGGAGGCATTTATGGGGCAGCAGGCTTTGTGGTGGGTGGAGTCTGGCTCTGGGTGATGCTCCAGGGTTTCTAGAAGATGCAGTGAGGTAGGAGTGGGCAGGATTCCCCCGTGGTTCAGATTCCAAGGGCCTCTGTCCCCACCCCATCTGTGCTGAAGATCCCTCATTCACACAATACAGCTGCTCTGCCTGGGGCTGGAAAAATGTGAGGCTGGGCCGGAGAACTTGTGGGAAGGTGGAAATGGTGCTTTACCCAAGTAAGTTCCAGCAGTGAGGTTGGATCGGCTCCACACCCAGCCCTGTGTTCGTAGTGTACCCCTGAGTCTGTGGGACTCTGTGCCCTTCTGGGCTTGGTTAGAGGAAAGATGAGAAGGGTGAGACGTAGCACACACGTTACAGGTGCACCAGGACAAGCTGGAACCAGCAGGTGTGGCAGCCCTCCTCCCGGAACCTGCACTTGTGCTCCTGACCAGCTTCCTTTCCTCCTTTTTAACTCACAGCAGCACCAGGGAAAGTGGGAGGTTGGCTACAATGACCCAATTAACAGTGCAGACAAGAGGAAAATCTCCTATTGCCTGGGCGATTGGTTTATTTTCGCTTTATTTACTTTAGAGATTGCTCAGCATCGAGCTGCAGGATTTGTAGCCTGCCAGAGTTCTCTTGGTAAATGGATGGAGCTCTGCCACACTGTCTACTGCACGTAAGCACACACCTTCACCCCTTGGGATAGAGGATTGGATTGGTGCTGATGTGGGAGGGAGGCCAACTTCCTGCAGCCCCACCTTGACCAAACACAGAACTCCAGGGACCCTCTTTCCACTGTACCTCAAGGTTGACGCACAGAAATACACCAAGCATGGCTGAGAGTTTGGCATAAATGAACTCATCTTTATAACAGTTTTATGAAATAGGCACTGTTATCATCATCCTCCCCATTTTATAGATGAGGAAGCCAAGGTTTCGAGAGACTGAGTAACTTTTCCAAGGTCACACAGCTGATAACGGGCCGAGCTGGGATTTGAACCCAGGCAGCCTGGCTCTAGGGCCAAGTCCTCAACCATGTCACAGCCTGCCACCTCTGAATACCTAGCATAGAGCCTGGGTTCTGACTCTTAACCAGTCATGTGTCCTTGGGATTAGCCCTCTAAACGTGAGTTTCTTTTTACTGAAGTGAGAATACAGGAGTTACCTGTTGATCCAATATCGGGTGAATTAAGGGATGTGAGGAAGCAGGTGGTCCAGGCACATGTGAGCCCACGGGTCATGGCGGCTTTACCTGTTTTGAGAGCTTGTGGTTGAGTTCCATGCTAAGGGTGTACTCTGCCCCTTGTTGGTCCTTCTCAACCAACTTGCTGAGGTGTGCTCCTTCCCTTCTTGGCCCTTCACAACTTGTGCTTCTCTTGGACTGAGATTCCCCAGGAGGCAGAGGCAGAGTCTCTCACTAAATTAGCTTCTATGTGTGGCAAGTCCCTGTTGTGCCAGCAAAGGGTCCTACAGGGGGTCTGGTCTAAGAAGAGGAGGGTAGTCTCTGCAGTAGGCATGCACACAGTCCCTTTGTGGGGAGGTCTTTGTTCTGGCAGACAGAACAAAATATCAGACTGGGTGACTTGGACAACAACTGAAATTTATTTTCTCACAGTTCTGGAGGCTGGAAGTCCAAGATCATGGTGCCAGTTTGGTGGGTGAAGTTTCTCTCTTTGGCTTGCAGAAAGCGCTTTCTTTTTGTGTCTTCGCATCCTAGGGAGAGGGAGAGAATGGGAGAGGAAGGAGGGGTAAGGAGGGTGGTGGGGGAGGGGGAGGGGGGAGAGAGCGAGAGAGAGAGAGAGAGAGAGAGAGAGCTAGCTTTCTGGTCTCTCTTCTTGTAAGGACACCAAGCCCATCATGAGGGCACCACCCTCATGACCTCATATAAACCTAATCACCTCCTAAATGTCTCATCTCCAAATACCATCACACTGGGGGTTAGGGCTTCAACATATGAATTGTGTGTGCGGGGGGACACAGTTTAGCTCATAGCAGGGGATGATATAAAAAATAACCAATGATGTTAGTGTTTATAGGCAAGCGAGTGTATTTCTCATGGCTTTAGAGAGGAGGTAGGATTTGAGCTGCACCTAGAAGTACAGCTCAGGCTGGGAAGCATTTACAGTGCAGGGCCCTGAAGCACAGGAACAGCTCTTCACCTCCTCAGCAGGGCCGTGCCCCTCTAAAGACATGAATGGGGTCAGGGAGGTCAGGGGAAAGGGGATGAGAGATATTGGCCAGAGAGACCCCTCCTGCCTTCAGCCAGGTTTTGTTTTTCTGTAGGGAAGGAGACGGTTTGTCAAAGACACTGTTTGTTTTTTTCTTTTTATTTTTTTTTGAGACGGAGTTTCATTCTTGTTGCCCAGGCTGGAGTGCAATGGTGCGCTCTTGGCTCACCACACCTTCTGCCTCCCAGGTTCCAGTGATTCTCCTGCCTCAGCCTCCTGAGTAGCTGGGATTACGGGCATGTGCCACCATGCCCAGCTAATTTTTTTGTATTTTTAGTAGGGACAAGGTTTCTCCATGTTGGCCAGGCTGGTCTTGAACTCCCGACCTCAGGTGATCTCCCTACCTTGGCCTCCCAAAGTGCTGGGATTACAGGCATGAGCCACCATGCCTGGCCCAAAGCTACTATTTCTTAGCCTGAGCAGGGCTGAAATTTTAGTGGCTTTCTTCCCAAAACAAGTTTTTTGAGCAAGACAGCAGCAGCGCCACCATGCGCAGAGGAGGACACAGTGGAGTGAGGTTGGATGACAGATTATAAGCAGAAGTTCTTGGAAGTTCATTTCTGTGGGTGGAGTCATCTCAATCATGGTCAGAAAATGCCATCGGGGAGATACCATCATGAATGACAAATTGTTCAGCAGAAGAACCTCCAGATCTTTCAGTGGTGCCATGGCCTGTGGTGGCTTTTTGATTTTCAGGTCTTCCAGGAGCTTGGGTTGAATAGACACCCCATATACAGATCATCCACAGGAAAGAGATCTTGACTCACAGTGCCTTTGTGTGGCATCTGGGTACATGGACACTGCCTTCCTTCCAGAATCCCACAGAGGGAAGGCCATCCAGCTCTTCTTTATGCTATTTTTATTTTACTGTCTTCAGTGGGCGGAGAGTTGAGATTTAGGGTTTTTTATTTGTTTTTGGATCTTTTTTTTATTATGATAAAATATACGAAACATAAAATGTACCATTTTAACAATTTTAAGTGTACCGTGCAGTGGCATTGAGTACATCCACATTGCGAATTGTTTCATCTTCTCAAACCAATAGGGTTTGAGAAGATTTGTTTTAAAAGTGGCTCCAGAAGTTATACAGTGATACTGTCTCAGCTCCCTTCCTGCACAATGGCCTCACCATCAGATGTCCTCTCCACTTGGGTAATCTTTCTGCTGCCATTTCTTTCTTATTCCTTTCTGTTTGTTTGGGCAAAAAATTATCTGCTTCAATCAAAAGAGCTTCTGTGAGACTGCCCTCCTGCAGGCTACTTTGTGCAGAACCTTGTATATTTCTCCCCAGCGTCCTATAAGGTAGTGTGATCACCCACCCTTTCCAGATGAGGAAACTGAGCACCACAGATGTAAGTGACATAGCTGAGGCGGTGTAATTTCAGAGCTGGGACTCGATTCCGGTCTCTCTGATCCTTCCTCCTTTATCTAGACAGGGGTGCCATTGTACAGAGTCAAGCACAGCTTCCCTGCCAGGGCACATTAGTGTTTACTCAGAAGGTTTCTAGAATCTGCACAGATCTGGGTTTACATTATGTGAACCATGTTTCATTAGGATTCTTAACAGGAGCCTTTAGCCAAAAAGGATTCACTTAAAAATAGCTTCTTTATGTACCGTAGATAAACTGCTAATGGAATTTACCAAACTGCTAAATTAAGCTTTTCAACTAATTACACACATACTGTAGAAGTGTGAGTTTAGCTTTGACCATGGATTCCTCCCAAGGCAGAGAACTGGTGTGCCTTCTCCGGCTAACAGGGGCTTAGTCACCGTCTCAGTTCCTGTTCTTGGTCATGATCTGTTTTGCTTTCCCGTCCCCTCTTGGTATCTCACCGCAGCTCGATTCTGCATTTACTCAGAACACAGTTTGTTCCTAAGCTGTGGTTGTCTTAGCCACAAATACTACAGAGTATATTTGCTACTTCCCCAGCACGCATTCTTTCTAGCATCTGACACATCTTCTGTGATGTTCGTCATTACCCTTGCCATAGACTGCAAGCCCCTGCTGTGTCTCTCAGAACTCAGATTTTTGGGGTTCAACTTTCTTTGGGGCACAGGCTTCTGACGTGGCTTAACTCTGGGAATGAAGTCAGCTGGGGAAGCAGCAAGGCATCCAGCAAACTTCTGTGTGGGCAGCATGCTTAATAGTAAGATAATTTGTCAAATGCCAGCCATGTGCCAGGCATTTTCTGATATAGGCCTTACTATGTCCTTTTTACAGATGAGGAAACTGAGCCTCAGAGAGGTTCAACAACTTGTATGGGTTCACACCAGACACCTAGTCCTGGTATAGTCACCTGCATCATGGATACCTCCCCCACGCTGTTGATCCCCCTGTCCCTGACTGGCTTCATACAAAGGGCTGACCCCGTTGGGTTGCAGGGTCTGCTTGATAACAGAGCTCTCTCCACACACCTGTAAAATGGGAGCCATAAGCCCCCGACTCCATACTAGGTGAGCTGCCCCAGGCACAGGCCATCCAGGAATATAGAGATGAAAAAGGCCAGTTTAAAAGTCCTATATAATACTTCTTTTTATAGAATGCAATTTTACTACATTGAACTGCAGCTTGAACCAGAACCAGAGACACGAAAAAGAACTGCCAGGTAACATGAATGTCAATGAAAAAAAAAATTGCTTGGCTTCCATTATGTAGTCCCACATCGCCAACTAAACTTATTTTTAAAAAATGAAGCCCTATTTACAGAAGTTTGAAATAGAATGAAAAGTTCCAATTTGTACTGAATAGCAATTAGATTATAACACACAGCACATCTAAATTTTCTGACTCTTTAAGGGTTACATTGTTGTGATTTAATGCCAATGAAACAAAAAACAAAATGGATCAACATATACTTACCGAACACCTACTGTATGAAGTGCTTTGTACTAGGAAAAACAAAAAGGGACACAATATTTCTTTTGACCAGACACAAGTGCAGAGAGAACTGACCTCCCCAGATAGCATATGTAACCTTTGCCAAGGAGGTGGGGCAGACTGAAAGGGCTCTAGAAAGAAACTGGGCCTTGGAGAGGGCTTAGCCAAGTAGGTGGGAACTGAGCTTTGTCTTCAAGGATGGTAGGTTTCAGCAGGTAAGTGGTGGCAGGAAGTCCTGGGAGGACTGTTCCATGAGTATTCATCTTAATAGATAGTGTCTGAGGGCCATTATGGAGATTAAACCGGTGATGTTCTGCCCAGGCTGTAGAATGTGCCTACTAGTATTTTTAAGGGTCACACTCTCCTCCTGCTGGCCTTCACTGACTAGTTTATAATCCAGAAGGTGACATTTCTCCCAGCAGGGAGCCAGGATTCAATTCTGGACTATTCTGATCCTTCTTCCTTCGTCTAGACAGGGATGTTGTCATAGAGAACCTAGCACAGCTGGCCCTGCCTCTGCATGTACCCTGGAAGGTTTCTAGAATCAGCACGGATTTGGGCATGTATGATGTGGACTATGTACCATTAGGATGGAGATGGTATTTGGAACCCTGCAGAAGGTGCCACAGAGCTATAGAATGGAAGATGAGACCACCCTCAGAGACTCACCCTCTGCTTATAAAGTTATCCATCAGGAAAAGCCAACAAAAACAGAATGAGAGACACCCAGATGGTAACTTTTACCAACAGGCCCATTAGTGAATCCTTTCATGCCTGCTGCCTGATTTCATTTCAGTGCTGGCTATAGGGCCAAAGGCAGCTGTTCACGATTTGACCATGTCCTTGGCCTGGCAATGGTGGTGAGTCTAGCCCTCTCTGTCCCAGCCTCACTGGTGCATTCAACTCCAGCAGCCACACAGCCTCTGTCTGCAGCCTGTGAAATGGTTGGGCTGTCTCAGAGGTGCTTCAGAGAGAAATGTTAACTAGCAGAGTGACAGTCACGGGTGACTGGCCTTCACTGAGAGGACACGTGCCCACTTCATTGCTGCGGGCAGTTAGGAACTCCAGGCTGACTGGGCCTAATTGGAGCTCCTGAGGGTGTGTTTTCATTTTGTGGACTAAAATGTAAGTTGAGTGACTAAGCCATGTCTCCCATCCTCCTGGCCTGTCCCATTCTGATTGCAAATGCTGATGTGATGTGACTCCTAATGCTGTTCCTTTGGGACCTGGTCCACAGAAGCTGGAAGGGAAGTGAGAAAGCTCAGGTGGAGAAGCTGTGCTAGGCAGCAGCATCAGGTGTGTGGCGGGAAGAGCGTGTTTTACGTTCAGCTTCACCACGTGCTCTCTGTGGGCCTCGGTTGCCTCGTCTATAAAAGAGCTGCCCTTCATGTCCCTTAGGGAAGTTATAAGGATGGAATTAAACAGTGAAAATGTGAAAGTCCTTCATGAACTAAAGCCTTTTAAATGGAGGTTGCTTATTTTTGTGCAGCCAAGTAGTTTCCATCTATTCATCAGTTTGGCCTAAATTAACCTCCGCTTCTTATGTCATTATAATAGATCCTTTTAGCGTTGGCTCAGTCATAGGTGATTTATCTCAAAGGGGTGAACTGTGCGATCCAGTTAGGTAGTTGAGGCTTAGCCAGTGCCCCATGGTCCAGAACTCTCCAGCCTGTCACATTAAATCCCTCAGGAGAAGTAGGAAGGGGTCCAGGCTGACTGGGACCCTGGGGAGTCTGGGCTGTGTTTCCAACCCAATCAGCAGGGAGATGCCCCTGAAACAGAGTGGAAACTAAAGCCTACAGAAAATAGAAAATGGAAAATGAGGCTTTGTTAATTTTAAGAAAGAAATTCTGGGTGTGTCCTGCTATCTGGAGCTTCTGCCCTCCCTTTGCAAATATTTGCCTAGGGATGTAGAGGGTGGAGGCAACCATGGAGAAGAAAGGAAGAAGGAGGATGGCTATTTTTGAGTACATACGTGTGGTCAGACACCTGCCAACTCAACTTGGTGTAAATTCAAGTGAACTCTCGTTCACTGAGAGCCTACCATGTGCAAAGCTCTGCACTACAAGCTAGTACAATAATTATTTTCCTTAACTTAAAGGTGAGGAAATCGAAGCTTATAAAGCAGCTAAGCAACTTGCTCTCAAGGTCACGTGGGTGGTAAGTGTAGAACCAGAATTCAAATCCAGGCACTTGACTGCAGAGCTCACCCTCATAATGGGTTAAATTATGTACACTGGAGATGATCCTCTCTGTTGATGAAGGTGTTTGTAACTCACACAGCAACCCACAGACTCTGCTTTCAAATCTGTACAGCAATGCAGTAAGGTATTAGTACTGAGTATTATACACTTGGGTAAGCACATTAAATAAAATTATGACTGTGGAGACACTTAGTACGTTGTAAAATGCTCTACAAATATGATATAATTATTGTCTCATAAATAAAATAAGAGGGGTTCAGTGGCTTGAACTCGGACATGTAAGTTGCAAATGCAGAGTACGGGTGCCAGCCCAGGACTTAGAACTTCAGGAGCAGTGCTTTTGCTTTCCTTGACACCATCAAGGAAAGATTCACTCTGACTTTATCTGTTTCCCCTGAAGTGTTGCCAAATAAAAATTGGGCAGAGAACCTAAAGGAGACTAAGCTAACTTTTCTTAGTTACCTTTCATTAACTTTGGCTTTCCTCTCCTTTTTCAGTTGCTAATGAAACAGAGTAGGGTCATGAAGAAGCTGGGGGGTTCTCCAGCCTGGGGGTTGGGGTGGCAGAAGCTGCAGAGGGATCATTGGTGTGTCTCCGTCTCCTAGTTATAAGGAGAGCCCTGCTCAAGGATGTGAGGAAAGAGGATGGGCAGGATATGTCATTTTGCACTACGGATGGACCGGCATCTATTTTATAACCCCATAAAACTGTGACCACAGATTATTTTAGAATTGTGAGTTCAACTAGAATCTGGGGTATATCCCTGGGGCTTGTGTGTACGCATACAGTATTGCTTAAATAAAGAAATCATAAACATTTTGTTCAAAAGATCTTAGGCTTGATACTGGAAAGATGAAAAGAAAATAACTGCTGAACGCCGGTTCATATTTGCACAATATGAAACAGTGCCAGAATTTTATCTTAGAACTGAAGCAGAGGGAGTCATTCTTTGTTGTTAGCAATATCTTATTTTTTAAATTTATTCATTAATTTTAAAAGGGATAAGAAATTAACACTTACTTTACACCTTCCAGATACAGAAGCTGTGCTGGGAGCATTTGTAGATATTTGTTCATTTATTTGTCACAAAAATGCTGTATAAATGACACTGTTAGATGGATTTTTAAGATGAAAAAATCAAGACTCTAAGAGATTAAGTAATTATTTGATTCAAGTTTCTCAGATAGCAAGAGATGGCAGCAAGATACCAGTATAAGCATGCCTGACTACCAGTCTGTAATTTTTTCAACAACACACTGAGAAAATCCATTTTCAGTTTCTTTTTATTTCTTCCTTAATCTCAGATCTTTTATCTAGATTCTGTCTTTTTCTGTTTGAAGTCCATCTTTAAAAATTTTTCATTTTCAATGAGAATCTGCATGTGGCAGACTCTCAGGTTTGTTTTTGTTTTTTCTTTTTTTTTTTTTTATCATATAATATCTTTTTTTTTTTTTTTTTTTTTGAGACAGAGTCTCTCTCTGTCCCCAGGCTGGAGTGCAGTGGTGTGATATCGGCTCACTGCAACCTCCGCCTCCTGGGTTCAAGCTATTCTCTTGCCTCAGCCTCCCGATTAACTGGGATTACAGACGTGTGCCACCATGCCCAGCTAATTTTTGTATTTTTTTTTAGTAGAGACGGGGTTTCACCATGCTAGCAGGATGGTCTCAATCTTCTGACCTCGTGATCCGCCGGCCTTGGCCTCCCAAAGTGCTGGGATTATAGGCGTGCGCCACTGCGCCCAGCATTCTCTTATTCTTAAAGCATATCTTTTTAAGTATAGAATTCTCAGAAGACAGTCACCTGTTTTTAGCATGTTGAACGTATTTTACCACTGCTTCTGTCTTGTTTGTCACTGATGAGAAATTATTTGCTTAACTGTTAATCCCTTGAAAGTAATTTCTCTTTTCTCTGTGTTGCTTTTAAGACACTCTCTTTGTCTTTGCTGGTCTGCAGATCTCACTGAGATGAGTCTGTGTATGTATTTCTTTTTATTTATTCTTCTTGGGATTCTTGAATAAGTGTCTTGGTATCTTTCATCACTTTAGAAAATTCTTAGTCATTATCAGCTTAATTATTCTCTTCCTTCTCCTTCTGAAACTCCAAACAGATGTATGTTAGACTCGATTTTTCATGTCTCTTAAGTTCTCTTTCATATTTTCAGTGTCTTTGTCTTTTTGTGCTGCATTTTGGTTAATTTATTGTTGACCCAGCTTCCAGTTTACTGTTTCTTTCTCCAACTGTATCTAATCTGCTCTTAATGTTTATCCACAGTTTGTAATTTTAATTATTTATTTTTTTATTTCTAAACATTCTCTTTGGTTCATTCTTCAAAACTTCTTGGTTATTCCTCATGGCTTTTTGTCTTCTGCACATATCTTCAAGCTTGTCTTTAATTTCTTTGAATACATTACAGTCATTTTTATAGTCAGCATCAGGATATTTATTATCTAAAGAAGCCCCTGGCCAGTGAATTCCTTCCTTTCTTATCAGTTCATCAATGCTTTTGGAAATTAAAAACAAAATTATATAAGACTTTTTAGTAGTTTCTAATGGCAAGGTTTATCTAGGTACTTAGCCTGCCGTAATGATGAAAATAGAAATCTAGCATGCTGTTGTGAAATTGACAAAATTAGGAAAGGGTAAGCTGATCAGATGGAGATTGGCATTAGGAGCCTAGCCTGTCCCACACGTACCGAATGCACTTTATGAATGCCCTGAAGAGTGAGTGCGTAGGGTGTTGTGATGAGATGCCACTCACCGTGGGACTTGCCCAGCCTGGCATCCTACCCCACAGGACATGACACAGAAGGAGTGTCACCAAACAAGATGAGATTTTCAGGAGGCCTGTTTAGAAGAAATCATTTTATCTGTAAAAGATCAGAGGCTCCTTTAGGAAAGGAAGGCTTGGGAGGACTTGTCCTCTAGTTCTGACCTGAGCCCTACCAAAGCCAGTCGGACTTGTTGCCTTCGAATTCAGGGGCTATGTGTTCTTCCATCCCAATGGCCCTGTGGGAGTATCTAAGAACAGATGTGGATGGGACCACAGAGTCCACGCTGGCCTCAAGTGCTCCTTTCCCCCACTTACCACATCCCATTGGCCACCCAGACCTCTTGACTCCACCTCTAAGTAGTTTTAGAATCTCTTCACCTGTGCCCACTTCTGCTGCCATCGCCCTGGTCCAAGATGCTGCCATTCCTTGCCTGGGCTGTAATGATTCTCTCAATCAGCCTTCATGTATCCACTCCACATCCCTCCTCTTCCAATTCCATTCCCCACGAGCAGTTAAAGTCACCTTTTTAAAAATGCAAATCAGATCACGTCTCTCCCAACCTTCTAGATTTTAACTTTCATGACTTCCTATGGCTTGTTGGGATGAAGTCCCAAATCTCTAACCTGGCCCATCAAGTCCTATTCTTCAACCTCAACTCCTACCACTCTCCTCCAGATTAGGGTTGTTCTAGCCACCCTACTCTTCTTCCATTTCTTTAACACACAAAAAAGCTTTTCCTAGCTGAGGGTATTTATGCCTGCTGTCCCTTAACATACTTCCCACCCACCTTTCTGCTAGGTCTGTCCCGCAGACCCTGGCCAACGGATGAAAGGAGTGCTCAGACATAGGTATGCAGTTGAAGAGCAGCTAGGCCACCGCCCGGCTCTAGTGGCCAGAGAGCAACCCCGAGAAGCTGGAGCTGCTTGCTTTAATTCAGTGCAGGCACAATGCCAAAAACCTGGAGCAAACACAACCTGTAGGCAATTAACACTTACTATTCCCCTTTCAGGGAACTTCACAGGCACAGATGATCAAAGCTCAGTTCCTGGTCAATATAAGTAAACAAGCCTGTTTAAGATAAATTCCCCTGCACTCCCTTGTACCTACTCCTTGTCCCTCTGCCTCAGGGTTATAGAACAGCTGCCTTGTACTATTCTTCCCTGGGGCTCTGCAGAACCTTCCAGTTTTTCAGAAGGTGTACATCTTTTCCCTATAGTTTTTCCCACCACCCTGACCAATCCCCCACGCCTTTCCTTGGGTTGCTCCTATTCACCTCATGGACCCAACATAAATGTAATTTCCTTTCTCTTGTCTTCTGTGCTGGTCTTGTTGCTCTAGGCTCCCTATAGCAAGCCCTTTGTATGTCTTCGTGTCTTCATCAGAGCACTTACCCCAATTGTGATCCCGTAATTATTGTTGTAATTTCTGTCCACTTTCTCCCCTCTCCACTACCTGGTAAGGGCTGAGTTCATCACCCTATCCCAGCACAAATCACAAAGCTTGGCACATGGTAGCTGTTGCTTATTGGACAATGCATCTATGAATGAATCTGGCTTCTTTTTCCATCCCTCCACTGGGACTGCTATGACTGAGTTCACCTGTGACCTTCTCATTGATAAGTCTGGGTTTCTTCTCTGGAATGTCTGACACGTGTACAACATTTGAATGTGCTGTCAACCTCTAGTTCTTTAAACGTTCTCCATCTTTTCTCATCCTTTGGTTTGAGACAACATTATTTCCTTTGCATTCTCTCTAAGCACTGCTTCTGAGCCTCCTTCGCTGACTTGCTCTGAGTGTCCATTAAATGACAGTGTCCTGCATTATTCCAGCCCTCAGTTTTCCCTGCTCCCTCTGCACAGTCTGTGAGCAGCCTTAATTATGTCTGTGACTTCAACCCTCATATATTTAAACTGGCGAATACCATGCCTATATGTCCAGCCCTGTCCCCACTCCTGAGCACCAGATATTTCTCCCACTGCGTCCTAAATGCCTCCACCCTGATGTCCCAGGGAAGCCTCAAACTTAACATTTCCAAGTGGAACTAATTCTTTTCCTTGCCAAACTTGTTCTGCCTCTAGCATTTCCAATCTGGCTAAATAATGTCACCATCTACCTAACCTCTGAAGCTAGATGTCATGGAGTCATCCTAGACACCTCTGCCAGCTCAGTACCCATGTTCAACTGTTATCACACTCTGTCTCTTGGATCTGTCCCTATCCCTCCTCTCTCTGCACTGCCACCGCCTTAATGTAGCCCCTGCTGTACTTGTTGGGGTCATGGAATCAGCCTCTTACCTGGGCTCCCTTCTTCCATCTTCTTCTCCATCTAGTCTGTTACTAGCACTCATGCCAGTGATCTTGTTACAGAGAACAAAGCCCGATCAAGCCACCTCCCTGCCTCACCCCACACCTTTCTCCCTCATGCCCATACAGTAAAGCCCATCCTCCTGAAGATGACATGCAAGCTTCTTCACAGCTTACTTGTCTTTCCCTCTGGCTTTTGCTTCTCTTTGCAGCATTCACGGTCCTCTGGGCATGCCATTCCTTCTCAGTACAGGCTTATAGTGTCAAGCAGGGTTCTCAAATATCAGAGTCACAAGGAAGGCCTGCTGTAAAAACGTGGCATGCTGGGCCTCACCCGCAGAGGTTCTAACTCCGTGGGTCTGAGATGAGGCCCAAGATCTGAATTGGTAACAAGTTTCCAGAGGCTGCAGAGGCTTCTCTTCTGGTGGCCACTGTGAGAACCACCAGTGTAACCTATAAAGCATGTGAGCCTGGGAGCTCCACTACCTGGGTCCAAATCCTGCCTCTGCTATGCACTTCCTGTATCACTTAACCTCTCCATGCCTCAGTTTACTTACCCATAAAAGGGGGCTAATCCTGTAATCCTTACAGGCTTTGGAGGAGGATTAAATGGGTAGTACCCAGAAAACTTTCAAACACTGCCTGGTTTGTTGTAAGTATCAGGAACTGTCAGTTGCCACCATTGCTGATTGTTATTCGTATTATTATTTACATATTCGGTTGTGAATGTCTGCCTCCTTCTCTTCATTGTTTGCAGTTTCCTCATCTCCCTTCAAGAATTCATTTCTTTTCTGAGGAGCGTTTTGCTAACACTCTCCCAGCCCCTGGTCTCCCCGCACTCTTCTTTGTGCCCACTCAGCCTGCGTGCACCCTGTCCTAGCATTTGCCACCCTGCACTCACCTCTTTTCCAGAAGTGGTGCTCACCTGCTGTACCTCCGCAAGGTTTCATTTTCTTCCAGCTTTATTGAGGTGTAACTGAAAGATAAAATTCTGTAAATTTAAGGTGTACAATATGATAATTTGATATATGTGTGTATTATGAAATGATACCCCGATCAAGTTGGTTAACATGGAATTCAAAAAGAAAAAATTTTTTTATAAAGTTAGTTAACACATTCATCATCCCACCTGGTTACCATTTTTTATGTGTGTGATAGGAGCATTTAAAGTCTACCTTCTTAGCAAATGTCAAGTATACAATACAGTATTAACTCAAGTCATCATGCTGCACATTAGATCTCTAGAACTTACCAACTAATCTACATTGTAACTGCAATGTTGTACCCTTGGACCAATACTTCCCCATTCCCCCACCTGCAGCCCCTTGAAACCACCATTCTTCTCTCTGTTTCTGAGTTCAATTGTTTAGATTCCACATATATGATCATAAAGTTTGCCTTTCTCTGTTGGCTTGCCTCACTTAGCGTAATGCCCTCAAGGTTTGAGGTTGACCCATGTTGTCACAAATATTAGATTTCCTTCTTTTTATGGATAAATTATATTCTATTATGTATATGCACACACACACACACACACACACACACACACACACATCCCACAGTGTCCTTGCCCATTCATATGCTGATGGACACTTAGGTTGTTTCTATGTCTTGGTAATTGTGAATACTGCTGCTCTGAGCATGGGTGTGTGAGATCTCTTTGAGCTACTGATCGTGTTTCCTTCAGACATATACCTAGAAGTGGGATTGCTGGATCATATAGTAGTTCTATTTTTAGTTTTTTGAGGAACTTCCATACCACTTTCAGTTTTTAGTCCTTGACTTCCATCTTGAGTCCCAGCAGCCCAGCAAAGTGTCTAGTACATCAGTGGGGGGTAAAAAATGTTTCTTAATTAAATGATGGAATTGCCATATGTAACAGAATTTATTGAAAATATGGCGAAATGTATCCAGTCTGGGAAAAGGACTGAATACCAAGAAAAGGTGGAGAGAAAAGTGTGTGTGTGTGTGTGTGTTTGTGTGTGTGTGTGTCCTGAAAGTTTGGGAATGTTGTAGTAAGGATAGTGGGACTGGATTCAAGAATGTGGTCTTGTGGTCTCAGGAACATCTCAGTGCACCTCACTTAGGATAATCTTAGCTGCAAGTAGCAAAAACCCACAACTCAATGGATTGAAAGAAGGATATTTATTACGTGTGTAATAAGAAGTCTGGAGGAAGGGTGACGTTGGTGTTCTCTGATCCAGTGGTCAACCATGTCATCAAGGGCCTGGGTTCATTCTTTCCGTTCTGTCTCAGGCTTCCCTCTCATGGTTATAAAGTGGCTGCAGAAGTTCTAATCAACACATTAGATGGCACAGCACCCAGCAGAAGGAAAGAGCCAGGAAAACACTTCCCTGAGCACCCCTAGCAGGGCTCCTCTCACGTCTTAACAACCAGAGGCGGGGTAGAGGCCACCCCAACCTATCCACTGGCAAGAAGCCTGCATTGTTTTGGCTGGATAAGGCCTCTGAGCTGGTACCCTTGGACTCTCAGACCACCTGGATCTCATGTGTTTTGCTTGTCAGATTCATTGAGAGCTGCAGAATAGGCTCAGCATCCCACAGGGTCTGCTGCTCTGACTGGGACAAAAGAGCTGATAAGAAACTAATGGGCCGGGCGCAGTGACTCACGCCTGTAATCCCAGCACTTTGGGAGGCTGAGGCGGGCGGATCACGAGGTCAGGAGATCGAGACCATCCTGGCCAACATGGTGAAACCCCGTCTCTACTAAAATACAAAAAATTAGCAGGGTGTGGTGGTGTGCGCCTGTAGTCCCAGCACACAAGAGGATGAGGCAGAGGAATCGCTTGAACTCAGGAGGCAGAGGTTACAGTGAGCCAAGATTGTGCCGCTGTACTCTAGCCTGGGGACAGAGCAAGACTCCGTCTCAAAAAAAAGAAACTGATGGGAGTGACTTCACTGGGGGTGGCAGGTCACTGTCCCGAGTGAACAGAACTGGAACTCTGCTAGAAAGGAGGAAAGAATAAATGGATGCTGCTTAAGCCAGCAACAGTGTCTGCCTCAAAGCCCAACCCAGATAATCTAAAATGAATTGCTTGAAGTCAAAGTGAGGAACCTTTTCCTCTCTCTGTTCTAACAGCAGGTCATGCCCTGACCACAGCTGCCCTTCAGGAGCCTGGCACAGAGCCACCTGGGGTCATTGGGCTGTTTGTCAAGGGTGGGGCAGCAGCAACTTGCCTTCCTCCATGAGCCCAGACAAAGCCTCCACTGGGCGCTCAGCAGAAGAGAAACCCTGTGGGAGCCAGAGTCCAGAGTGCTGGGATCCAGCAGGAGTGCCAGCAGAATTCAGCCAAGGTGTGCTGCCTCCTCTCCTGCCAGGCATGTAGCTGGACACGAGTCTTGCTGATGGTAAGAATCAGAGTTCCTGGATGTAGAGGGTACTGGGAGCAGCCGCTTGCGAGAAGGCTGGGCCAAACAAACACATGTTCTGAATGAGGATAAAGAAAACAGCATTTCTGCCGAGGGTCTCTGATTTTCTGTAGCCTGCCCCTGGCTAGAAAACTGTCAGTTCAACAAAGTGGACTCTCAGACCACCTGGATCTCATGTGTTTGGCTTGTCAGATTCATTGAGAGCTGCAGAATAGGCTCAACACCCCACAGGGTCTTCGTCTCTGACTGGAACAAAAGAGCTGATAAGAAACTGATGGGAGCAACTTCACCAGGGGTGGCAGACAATTCTGGCCAGGAGTGGGTGTCCACAATGGGCAAGAAGTGTGGGCTCCATGCCAGGAGCAGTGGCAACAGTTTCTAGAAATCGTCTAATAGCCCGACATCCTAAATAACGTCCTGAAGAGCTGGAAAAGCAGTTCTTCCAGACACATGCATGGAGCAGCAAGATGAGATGCAGTAAAAAGTTGAATCCAGCTGGGAGCACAGTGCAACTTAGTTAAGAGTGACCTCTATGACATCTGCTGGTCATGGGTGAGGGTTGGGGGAAGATAATGTTGAAGGTTGGCCATTATTACATGTGTCTTTCTTGAATCTTCTATCTGATTGACAACTCCTTGAGGGCAGTAATGGAATGTTTTATTTCTCTTCCATTCTTCACAAGGTCGAGTACCGTTTACTGGTTGAGTAGTTGATGTGTTCTGACACAATAAGCTTGACCAGGCCAGGTCCTAGAATCTTCATTCATGGGAGCAGAGTTGTCACCAGTATCTCTTAGGCACCTGCTGAGGAGGAGCAGTGGCAGGTACTTTTGCCACCTGAGTTGGCCTGAGGTTGCTGGGTTTATGAATTTCCTAGGACTGCCATAACAAAGTGCCACCAACTGGGTGATTAACAGAAATGTCAGGTCTCCCAGTTCTAGAGGCCAGAGGTCTGCAATCAAGGTGTCAGCAGGGCCATGATCTCTCTGTGGTATACAGGAGGCCCCTCCTTGCCTCGCCCTGGCTTTGATGGTTTGCCAGCCGACTTTGGTCTTCCTTGGCTTGCAGTGGCGTCACTCCAGTCTCTCTGCCTTTGTCATCACATGGCATTCTCCCTGTGTGTGTGTGTGTGTGTGTGTGTCTTCAAATTTTCCCATTTTTATGAGGACACCGGCCATATTGGACTAGGAACCACCCTACTCCCGTATGACCTCATCCTAACTCATTACATCTTCAGCAACCCTGTTCCCAAAAAGGTTACATTCTGAGGTACTGGGGGTTAGGGCTTCAGTGTGTCTTGTTTTGGAGATCACAGTTCAAGCCATGACACTAAGTGAGTTCCTTCACAGTGACAGGACCAGGGACATACAAAGGGCTGAGGTGAATATGAATGGCATTCCGTGGTGCTGCCTGAAAGTGACTGGCAGCAGTGTCAGCAGGGGAGCGTGTCCTCTGTTCTCAGCATTATCTAGGGAAGTGTGCTGAGCTGGGGCCCATCTGGACACACTGGATGCTGTGCTCCAGAGGAAGAACTGCACCCACCTGTCACTCTCCTTTGTATGGGACAAGTGAGGCAGAGCCATAACAGAGGGGAACAGACTACTGGGGTTCCAGGCAACCTTAATGGTTGAGGAATGCCAGGAAATTCCATCTGCCCAGCAGCACCTGGTGACCTTGGGGCTCCTCTGTTTCCTGGAAAGTTGAGTTTTGGAGCAGCCTCTCCCATAGAAGCTGGAGGGCATCACTTTCCCCCTAGAGGCGGTGGGGGCTGCTAAGCCCAACTAGCTCATTGCTAGGCAATCCAGAGAGAGTTCCTGACACCAGATACTGAACAACCTACTTTTCTTCAAACCTAAAGCTTGGACCCAATGCTGCCAACTTTTCTGCCTCTCCAGTTTCAGAGCCCTTAGTGCAAAGGTTGCAGCCCAGAAGCCTGCAGGCTGTTTGTAGCCTGGAGATGTTTTCTTCCCAGTAGCTGGTGTGCACAGTGTTTTTGCACTATTTTTCAAATAAGCAATACATTCGTGTGGTTCAAAAATTAAAACGCTATAGAAAGGTATCCAATAAAATCTTATCCCTGCCTCCATTGGCCAGTCCTGCCCTGCCCTCCCGGTAACCACTTTTATTAGTTTCCTACAGGATATCTTTTTGCAGATAAAAGTCAGTACAAATATATATCTGCCTCCATCCCTCTATTTCTTCCATAATTACAACAGACTATACACAGTATTTTTAACCTTGCTTTTTCCACTTAACTTTTCCTAGCAATCTTTCCTTATCAGTACGTGGAGAGTGTCCTCATTCTTTTTTTCAGGGGCAGAGTATCCCATTGTATGGATTTACCATAGTTTAACAATCCCCTACTGATGGACACAGGCTGTTTTTAGTAATTTGCTGTTAATATTACAAGAAACACTGCACAAAATACACCTGCCATTTTATGTTGACCCTGAACATGTGTAACGTTGAACAATTCTGAAGAATCTTTGGATTATCAAAAGAACTGGAAACACCTGGTTGGGTTGGGTAGCAGCTGTCCTTTTTTTTTTTCTGAGATGGAGTCTTGTTCTGTTGCCAGGCTGGACACAGTGGCGCAGTCTCAGCTCACTGCAACCTCCGCCTCCAGGGTTCAAGTGATTCTTCCGCCTCAGCCTCCCGAGTAACTGGGACTACAGGGGCGTGCCAAACGCCCGGCTAATTTTTGTATTTTTAGTAGAGACGGGGTTTCACCATGTTGGCCATGATGGTCTCGACCTCTTGACCTTGCGATCCACCCGCTTCGGTCTCCCAAAGTGCTGGGATTACAGGCGTGAGCCACCGTGCCCAGCCGCAGCTGTCCTTTTAAAGAGACCTCCCCGCCCCGCCCCTGGTGTCTTTCCCATCACCTCTCGCTGACCCTTTTGCGTTCAGCCTGAGTGTTGACTGCCCTCTAGCAACACTGTGCTCTTTCTCTCATAGGAGATGAAGGAGGAAGGGAAACCACTCACATACTCATGTCTCTTCAAGGGGGAAACTGAAAGCCAGGGAGGCCATCTTTTTCCAGCGGAGGGAAGAGGTCAGACTCGATATGAAAGCGATTCTGCTTCATCGGCCCCTGACCGCTCGGCCCATTTCTGTTACTCTTCTGCATGCTTGAGTTTGCAGCCCCTGCCTTGCTATGTCCAGGCCTTCATCTCAGGAGCTGAAAAGTGGAAGGGAAAGAACTCTGCTCTCTTCTTGCTTTAGCGCACTGTCTGAGTGGCTGTATGGAGATCAGCAGTAAAAATGAAATACAAGACAGTCAGAAGTATCGTTCTATTGCATGGATTGTTTCAGCAGACCACCACCCCCGACCCTGAGACAGTGGTAGCACCATCTCCCTTTTCTAGACAAGGGAACAGTAGCAGAGTGAAGTGGCTTCACCAAGACTCGTAACTCATACACAGAACTAGGATCCAAACCCAGGTTTTTTTGTCTCTACAGCCTGATATTTTAGCCAATCTATCATGCTGCTTCCCAAGTCTTTTTTAAAAAGGTGTGGTTTACAATTACGCCTCTCACCTTTTAAGTTTGTCATCACTGATGCCACGGAGATGATGGTCATGACAAAGATAAGAGCAGCTCTGAAAATGGGTGAGATGGCGACACGCTGCAAAGAAGGTGGGTGACAGTACGTATGTGGTCTCCTAACTAACGTGACGGCTGTTCCTTGATGGCTTTTCCCATTTTATAGAGTGGAATTGGCTCCCCTGAACTTTTTGCTCTTTCAGTCCAAAAACATGTATTGAGCAACTTCTGAATGGCAGGCAGGGTGCTCAGTGTGAGTGAGAACCCTGGTGCCTGAAGGCTAGTTCACACAGGTCAACAGAAAGCTGCAGTACCACCAGGTATATGTGGTATTGGTGACTTGGATGTGTCGGGTTGTGTCCAGAATGTGATAAAAGAGAAAAATACACCATCGAGCAACCATGGACAACAAAGTGGGTGGCTTCCAGCTGTCTTGGGTCCTCATGATTTTACACTACTTGATGAAGGAAGGAAGTGGTGCCCGGAAGTGGTGGCTATGAGCTAAGATATTGAGCCATCCTTCTGCCTGCAACCCAGGATGAATGTGACCACAGCTGGCAGCTCTCTCGAGCCCACTCGGGGTTGAAAGGTGGGCTGAAGGAAACCTTCCTCCCTTTGCCGCTCCACTTCAGCTTTTCTCATTCCTGGCCATTTGTTCATCCTGTAAGCTGGGGCTGGGGGTCTCCCAAAGGGGCACTCACCCTGGAAGTTAGCGTTCTTCCAGTGGGGCAAAATCTTCATCCTTGCTGAAGAAATTCTAAACCCAACCAGCTGGAAGAGGAAGAGTTCAGGGGTGAGGGGAGGGTGGGACCAAGAGGGCACGTTCCATCTGATCTCTGACATCACACCTCAGCAAGAGGACTTGCCCACCCAGGCTTCTTGTCACCGTGATTTGTTGGATTTTTATTGTTGCTGTTTATTCTCTTCTCCCCCAAGTTTGCATGCAACAGCACCTGTCATTTCTGTCGTTATCTTAGAACAACAGGGGCTTTTGCTTTTTATTTATTCTGTCTCTGAGTGCAGTGCTAACCACAGCAGCCTACAGGCAGAGGGGGTGGGGAGGCAGCCAGTTGCTTTTCACTGAAATGCTATGGTCTTCAGCTGCAGCTGGTGCGAGTGCTGAAATTGTGCAAAACAGAAGTGTTGAAACTCAGTCCCAAGTGACTTCTGGGGATCTGTTGCCTGTGCTTCCTATGGAAGAGTAATTAGAAACGAGTTGTTTCCAGGTTGAAAAGGAGAATCCAGAGTCCTGGTGGAATACAGACAGCAGGCACATCCAGGGCCACAGATAGATATGTGTGCTTCTCTGTGCTGGCAGCTGTGTGCAGGCACAAGAGCAGCATTCCACACCCTCCTTGTCCTCAAGGAACTTAGTGACAGGAAGGGGAGCAAAATTTACGGTTGACCTACCCTATTGGGCCTGTTTCCTCATGACAGGAATGAATGAGGTTAGGCTTGATCAGTATTCCTTATTTTTTTATTTTTAGATTTAGGAGGTACATGTGCAAGTCTGTTACATGGGTATATTGCATAATGCTGAGGTTTGGGCTTCTAATTAACCCAGCACTCAAATAATGAACATAATATGCAGTCGGTGGTTTTTCAACCCTTGTTTGATGAGTGTTTCTAATGGGGTCAGTGCTGTCCCCTAGAATAATGCTTCACACACTTTCAAAGAAGTTAAGTCAAAAGCCCAGGATTTAAGAAACGGTTGTCTTAGGAAGAGAAGCCTAAATAGAATAAGGACAAAAACCTTGAAATGATGAAACAATTTCCCTGTTTCATGCATTCTGTCTAGATTAGAGCATTTCCAAATATACATTTAACTGAAAAGGGCACGGTGCAATATGCAGTTACCGCAAAGCAGGGAGCCCATGTGCAGGTCTGTAACGGGAAATTTGAGACTGCATCTAACAGATATAGAACTAGATACTATTTTAAATTAGCAGAGGCACCCAAACCTGTTTATAAAAGCTTCTTTAACAGTGATTAATATTCTTAACACATATATTTATATTTGTAGTACAATGATAAGAAATCTCCTGAGAAAATTAGCTATCGTGGTTGTTTGGGGTTGCCTTTTGTTCTTCCCTCTTACTCTGATATTCTCCTTCAAGATCTGCCAAACAACTTTTCCCAGTCCATCCTCCTCTTCTCACTGCCTGTACTAAAAGGATGTCATTTTAAAGGCTTTTTTTTAAAAAAAACAGAGTCTTCCTCTGTCATCAAGCTGGAGTGCAGTGGCGTGATCTCGGCTCACTGCAACCTCCACCTCCCGGGTTCAAGTGATTCTCCTGCCTCGGCCTCCTGAGTAGCTGAGACTACAGGCATGCACCACCATGCCCAGATAATTTTTGTATTTTTAGTGGAGATGAGGTTTCACCATGTTGGCCACGATGGTCTCGATCTCTTGACCTAGTGATCTGCCTGCCTCAGCCTCCCAAAGTACTGGGATTACAGGCATGAGACACCATGCCTGGATGTCTTTTTTTTTTAATGTTAAAGACTGAATATATGCCTCCGCATGGTGAGATTTCCAGAATGGAGACATGTTTTCTGTGATGCGTTGTCACTATCCTGCCCCATGTCACAGCATAATAAATTATCACGACACTACCCTTACATGCAAGACTGAACTCACGAGACAGGATCCTGTGCTTCCTTGTTTTCTCTTCTGGCACATCTGTAGTTTGATCTGGCTTGTTATTTGTACCTCAGGGAAGGTTATTTCCTTCTTCCCGTTGTCATGTACAGCCAGGAATGGGGGGTTCTTCTTTCTCATTGTAACACTTTTTTCTTCTAGTGTCCTCCTATATCCCTCTGCTCTTTTATTTCCTTGTACTTCTTATATGAAGTGGCTTCTATTTGTCTGCTGTTAAATCTAAACTTATCCATGATAGGTAGGTGGAAGTACTGACTGCTTCATTCTGTGTTCCAGTGCAGTCGTGCATGAGCACTTACGTATTGAAAGACGTATTATTTTACTAAGAATTGCATTTCTGTGCTCACTTTGGCAGCGCGTATACCAAAATTGGAACAATACAGAGAAGATTAGCATGGCTCCTGCACAGGATGACATGCCAAGTGTGCCATATATATATATATAATATTTTTATCGCATTTCCTTTTTCTCCTTTTATTACAATTAGGATTACATTATGCATTTGGGTCGACTGGCTTTTCTAGAAATTTTATTTCAGGTGGTAAAGAGAGTTTTTCTAAATATTTGCTATAATAATGGGGCATTGATTGGTTAGGGTGGGACATCACTGGATTAAATGATCTCCAAAGTCTCTGACATTCTGTGTGCAACACTTACAAAGCAATAGATGACAGCCTGATTCATGACTCAGTCAGAAAAAAGAAACCCTGGAGGGGAAAGTGATCAGTGCAAGCTGGTATGATTTATTGATAATGTCTTCTTCAGTGAAGTACTGTCCCGGAGATGTGGCTCTTCTCACCCCTGCCCCACCATCCTGGTTGCACTTGAGAAACTGGGGAATTGAAGAAAAGAAAATACTTATTTAATTTCCCATCCAGGATCATGTGAAAACAGATTTCTGGAGTGAAGCCACACATCTGGAGTGTTTAAAAATCTCCCCAGATGAGCTGATGTATTCTGAGGGTTGAGAATTAGTATGTGCAGAGGGGTGAATGGTAAAAAGATAGGCCCATTATGTCCTAATTGCCAGAACTGGTGAATATGACCTTATTTGGAAAAAAGGAGTCTTTGCAGATGTAGTGAAATTACAGATCTTGAGATGAGATCATCCTGGGTTACCTGGGTGGGCCCTCAATTCAGTGACAAGTGTCTTCTTAAAGAGACACACAGAGGAGAGACACAGAGAGGAGAAGGCCAAGTGAGGACAGAGGCAGACTTGGAGCAATACAGCCTCGAGCCAAGGCACACCTGGAGGTACCAGGGCCGGAAGAAGTGAGGAGCAAATTCTCTCCAGGAGCCTTCAGAGGGGACGCAGCCTGGCAGTCACCTTGATTTAGGACTTCTGGCCTCCAGAACTACAAGAGAAGAAATCTGTTGCTTTAAGACACCTGGTTTTTGATAATTTGTTGGCAACCCTTATAGACTAATACCCTGCCTAATGGGTGGAGGAGATTTGGTGAGATGGAAGAGACATCTTCCGGAAGATGGAAGCGAAGTGAGTGAACGCAGAGAGGACTGGCTGGAGGGAAAATCCGAGGCAGGGTGACTACTATGGAACAGTGACTGTCCGAGGGGAGCGGGTGCTAATTCTGCAGAGAACCCACCAGAGAACATTTCCTTTTCCTCAGAAAGATGAATTCCTCTCCATTTTTTCTCTGCATTCTGTCCTGTCCTATTTAGGAAAATAGTGCTTGCTGTAGCTCCTTAGACCAAAAAAGCCCAAGCAGCCCAGGAAGCGAGTTCACACTCCATTCCACAGCAGCGGGAACCAGTGAAGGGTGAGGTGCGATGTGTGAACACGTAGTGTTCTCTTACCCATAATGAGTATAAGGGTGTCTCCCTCCAGGCTGCACTCAGCCCCTCCCCCACACCAGTGGTTCCACCTTACAGTGGTGGCTTTATGAATGCCAGCAAGGCTATTTGTTTTGCAGCCGCAGAAGGCCTGGGTGATACTGCAACATCATTGGATGGCCCTGCCAGTGTCTTAGAGGTCAGTCCCACCTACAGATCCCTAAACTAAGTCACATCACTTCTGACAAACTTCTGCTAAGGGACCATTGTCTCCTATCCTCAGACCACGAGGCTGGAATGAGAGCAGCCAGCCTCGAAGCACACACAGTGCTAGCTGCGCTTAGTTAATAACCAGCCAGCTACCTTGGGGACGCATCTCGTGGGACACTGCATGATGAAGCACAGATCCATGCCCTACTTTCTGCAAACTTAAGCAAGTGAAACTTTCATTAACAATGCCCATGAAAGCAGAGTCCTCGCTGACTTTTCTGGCTGGCTCAGCAGGAGCTGAGAGGGTGTGAGTGCTTGTACAAGAACTCACTAATCTCATTACTGGATCCCGTGCGTGCATTTCCCAGGCGTTATTTCAAACAATGAACTCAGAAAGGGCCAACAGTCTGGGAGCAGAGAGGTCACCCTGGGTATAATCTTGCCTTAAGGGTAGAGAAGAAGCAATTAAACGCCACCTGACAAGAAGAATCGAGGGACTGCGATACACTGAGCGCTGGGGCAGGGTGGTGGGGGCCTGAGTTGGAAGGAGAGAGAAGAGGAAACAGAGGGGAGCAACCGATGCATGGTTATTCTTAGTCTTTGGTTGTCAGCTCTGTTGGGGATTTGACATTACCCATTGTCTTAGAAACGAAGGAAGGGCATAGGAACGTCTTCATTTCATTTTCTGGAAGCGAACATCTTTAAAGGAAGGAGGTCTCTTCCTTCCATGGAGACTGCCGTATGACTGACACTGTAAGGTCAGTGGCCACTGATTTAATGTTGAGAGAGATGCTGCAGAATGGTAAGTACAGGCCCAAGTGCACTTCTTGGCCCCAAGGAGGAGCTTTGGGATTCCCTGGGTAGGAGGGCCTGGTGGAGGTCATTGCAGGCGTCCTCCTGCCTACAAGAACTCCAGCATCCTTGCCCACTGTGGGCTTGAGGGAGAAAGGCCTGGCATCTTCAAGTGAGATACAGGGCTCACCTGAATGTGAGCTAGGGAGATGTGAGGCCAGGGAGGTTAGGGAGCAGGATGGAGAACCGTGGCTGGAGTTGCTAAGTCTTACTGGGCACTCTGCCCCTAGGGAGGCCTTAGTCTCTCCGTGCCACCAAGTCAGAGGACCTGTGAAAATGCTTCCAATTGAGCAGTAGGGTATTTTGAATGCAAATACACGCACAGTTTTAACTCCCCCCGCCACCACCGCTGACCTCCTCCTATTTATCAGAAAATCCAAAAGATTTTTCCAGGGTTGGCTGGAAGCCTGGATAAATCTAACGCTAACTGGTCACCTGAACCATGGAGAGAAACAATGTCCTCCAGAGAGCAAGCATCATTAGAAAAGCCCTATCATGGTGAGAAGACCTAAGGCTGGTTGCTGTCTACTCATAGCTCCAGCCCAGAGAGAGGGCATGCCAGGGACCAGCTGTGTGTCTGTGCTGCAGATGTGGCGTGCTACTCCGTGCTCAGCACTCTAGTCAAGGCTGCAAGTATTACTGGGAACAAGGCAGACAGTCCCTGGCCTCCGGGAGCTCACAGTCCAGCAGGAGTGATAAGATGTTCACTAGTTGCACCAGGAATTGTTTAATTACAGTGGGCGTAAATGCTAAGGAGGAGTGCAAAGTCCCTGAGAACATACAGTCTTAGATGTAGTCTGGAGGATCTTAAAGATCGTCTTGTCCAACCCAATCAATCCACAGATAAGGGAACTGAGGCTCAGAGAAGAGAAGGAAATAGATGAAGAGTACCTATTTAGTCAGTGACTGAGCTGGGATGAGAAAACATTTCTGATTCCCAATTCTGTTTTTATTTAGTCTAGGGAAATTGATTCACATTTGTGGTCAGAGGCAGTTGTAGGAACATTTTCATGAAAGTGTCTGGGTACAGGATTTAAAAAGCCAGTGGATAAGAGAATGGAGGGAGACTATTCACAGCATGGATGGGGGCTCTTTGCACAAGTCTTCTTCCTGGTAGCTGTTCTAATAAGGCAAGGATGAGTCTCTGTTGGCGCTGTGTGTCCTGTGCTGACATCAGAAATGACAAATGTGTTTGATGCAGGAGCTAAGGAACTCGTCAGCCCTCAGCTGTAAGCGCTACCTCCACGCTGCCCCCCAAACACCAGCCTCGCTCCACACTTCATTCTCTGAGTGGCTGTGCCGTTCCAGGTCCCCACAGCCTCTCTCGGGTCTAGTCTCCTTACTTCCTTCTGTTTGACTTTAGCTCCCACACTGTCTTCAGACTGTATGAACTTAGGCAAGTTACCTAAACTTTCTGAACCTCATGTGTAAATGAGTGTGGACAGTGAGGGTTATAGGCGGGATCAATTAAGACAACTAAGGTTCCCAGCATAGAGCCTGGCATATATTCCATATGAACTCCCTAAAATGTGTCAGGTCTGGAATGCTTGATGACTCCTTATCACCTGAAAAATAAGGAATAACCCTGTCAGGATCCAATACATCCAAGAAGGTTTTGTTGACTCCTGTTATGTGCTAGTCATTATGCTGGGTAATATGGTTACAGAATGAATGAGCCATGATCCTTGACCTCAGGGAGCTAAAAATGTAGGAGGGTAGATGTGTACATAAACAAGTCTAATCTAGTGTGGTGAGTGATGCATCAGCAACAATGTGACGAAAGGCCATGGAAACACAGACAGTGAGCAACTGAGTCAATTTGGCCTGGCATTCAAGGCTCTCTAGCCCTCCCGTCTAGTCTCTCACTCTGTTCTTGTGCCAATACGCTCTGTCCCCTACTCGCATTTTTCCAAATACATGCTGGACTTCTTCCATCTCCCTCCCACGCCCCACAGCCCTGGGGGTTAACATAAACAGAGAATACAGGAACAACTAAAGAAGATAATAAAAATCACCCATAAACCCAATAAACAAGATAACCACCATTGATATTGTGGTATATTTCCTTCTAGTCTTTTTTCAGTGTACATGTCTTTTCTTACTGCCCTTTTCTCACTCTGTCTTACATTTTAGTTTTTCACATACATTTATCTCCACTGGACTATAAGCTGTTTGAGGATAAGAATAACTTTTCACTCACTTTTTTTTTTTTTTTTGAGACAGGGTTGAGACTCTGTTGCCCAGACTGGATGGAGTGCGGTGTTGTGATCATAGCTCACTGCAGCCTCAAACTCCTAGGCTCAAGAGATTCTCCCAAGTAGCTAGGACTACAGGCATGTGCCACTGTACTCAGCTGTTTCTTTCTTTTTTCTCTCTTTTCTTTTTTTTTTTTGTAGAGACGAGGTCTCGCTATGTTGCCCAGGCTGGTCTCAAACTGCTGGGCTCAAGTGATCCTCCAGCCTTGGCCTCCCAATGTGCTGGGATTACAGGTGTGAGCCATCATGCCTGGCCTCACTTGCTTTTTATCCCTGTTCCTAACACAGCATCTTGTCCTAGGAGTCACTCTGTAAATGTTAGCTGAATAGAACCACTAGGTGAATTTGTATGGCTTTGGAATTCCGCATGTAATCATTTTAGAGAAAGCAGCTTTGCCGTCCTGGTGCGTGCTGCTTATTTAAAACTCATGCATTCCATGAGCACTAGAAAGTGCTGGCAGGTCAACCACTCTGCTGGGTGTGTGGGGGAAGGGACTAAAAATCCACAATAATTCAACAAGTGGCTGAGCCACAGGCGGGTAATTAAGTGGGTTCTGCATCCTGCATGGGGTTGTGTTGAAAAGCAGCTCTGCCCACCGTGATTTGACTTTGTCTTGCTTTAGAATGACACAGTTGATTCTGGCAAATCTTTCTTTATCACTTCTGGTCAAAAATAGTTTTGGCGTTTCACCCAGGTGGAAGTGGGTGAGATTTTCTTCTCTGAGAAGTCAGTTTTGGCTCTAAAATACTCTTTGCTTAGATTCAAATGTAAGAGGCTCTTGATTGAGGGTTGGAAGTGGGAATAACACAGGCTCTTTTCTAAAAAGCTCAGGGTGGGGAGACTGGGACCAGGTCGGGAGGGGAATTCACTCAGCAGGCCACAGGTTAATGCAAAGCAGAGCACAAGAGGAAGAATGTTTTAAGGGATTAATGCAGCAGAAAATGTTATAGCATCAGGATCCCGTCCAGACTTGTGGCAGGCACAAGAGGCTGATGGTGTATCAAATACCTTTCTTTCTTTCTTTTTTTTGAGACAGAGTTTTGCTCTGTTGCCCAGGCTGGAGTGCAGCGGCACAATCTCGGCTCACTGCAACTTCCGCCTCTCGAGTTCAAGCGATTCTCCTGCCTCAGCCTCCCCAGTAACTGGGAATACAGGCGCTCGCTACCATGCCTGGCTAATTTTTTGTATTTTTAGTGGAGATGGGTTTTCACCATGTTGGCCAGGCTGGTCTCGAACTCCTGACCTTAGTTGATCCATGTGCCTCGGCCTCCCAAAGTGTTGGGATTACAGGCAAGAGCCACTGCGCCTGGCCGCCTTCTATTTTTATAAGCAAAATGTAGGAAATTCATTGGTATGGATGGCAACGACTAGGAAAGCAGATATAAGAGAGACAAGTCCATTCACAATCTGAGATTTTTATCTGGATATGGTGGGATGTTTGTTATTTAGATGTCTTTTTTCTTGAAAGAGAATATGGTATAGCAGAGGCTGTTTCTAGGATTAAACATCTCAGAGGGAATTTCATTACAAGATCAAGGGAAGAGTCTGCACAGTTTTGGCTTCTGATGAAAAGCATCTAAAACCAAGTGAAATCAAAGAGAACCCTTAAACTAATCATTGATTTGGGTGATGCAAAGAAATCTCAGTCAGAGAGCCTCTTTTGGAGCACGAAAGAGAGGAGGGCAACTATGCAGGGCTCAGCCTCTGAGACTACATTCCAGGATAGGATTTCCTGTCTCTGCACACCATTAGGAAGAAATGAAATGGATGGGATCTGGTGGTTTAGCCACTATGGATGAGGACAGGAAGAGTCCAAGGCTCAAGGAGGCCAAGTGACTTGCCTGAGATTAGGACATCAGCGGTGGCACCAGGGAATATGCTTAAAAAAGAATCCCAAGTCTAGTTTCTTTCTGCACCTCTACATTGCCTGTGGGAGGTAAAGGGATTCAGTAGAAAGGAGCACGGGTTTGAGATGTGCTTGGTTGGAATCCTGGCTGTTTGGGGACAAGTTGTTAGTATCTTTTTAGCCTTCATTTCCTCATCTGTACATAGCCAAGGCTGTATTAATCATAACATCTACTGTGTACATTCTCTCTTGTGCGCTCTGCCTTGCTTTAACCAGTGGTGGGCTGAGCAAATTCCCCTCCTGACCTGGTCCCAGTCTCCCCACCCTGAGCTTTTTGGAAAGGAGCCTGTGTTATTCCTACTTTCAACCCTCGCTCGGGTAGTCCAGGAGTTGTTCCTGTCTGCTCAAGTAGGACCTCCAGCTTCTTGTAAACGCTCCTCCAGCCTCACCCACTCACTGGCTCACTCATTCATTCAGGTGCTGTTCTGGATGCCAGGGATACAGCTGTGAACCGAAGAGACAGCTGCCTTCATAAAGCTTACGCTCCAGACCAGCGCTGCTCATTAGAAATACAACATGAGCCACATGTGTCATTTTCTATTTTGGCCACATTTTAAAAAAAAGTAAAAGAAACAGATGAAATTCATTGTAATAACATTTTATTTAACATATTATCATTTCAGCTTGCAGAAATTATTAATGAGATCTTTACATTCATTTCTTTTGACTTTAGTCTTAGAAGTCTACTTTGCTCTTACATCTCATTTACACTGGCCACAATTCAAGTACTCACCTTCATGTGGCTTGTGGCTACTGTATAGGACATTACAGGTCTATGGCTTGGTACCAAGACTCCACCATCACCCCAGGGCATGGAAACTGGGGGACAGTGTCACTGCAAGCCCGGCTGCTTGAGAGAATGCTGCCTGCTCAACAAAGGTGACTTCTCCCAGGGCCTTTAGTCCCACCCACTGGAGCATGCTGAGCTAATGCAGAAAGAGGGAGGATGCGTACGCCCCTGGGTCCTGACGTAGTCTGCAGGTTCAGGTGAGGGAACAACACTGTATTATCCTCCCTATAATAATAATAGTAATAATATAACTAGCACTTAGAGCACTAAGTATGGGTCATACCCTGTGGTAAGCACTTCATATGTGCTGTGGATCTTATTATCTTCACAACAACTTTATGAGAGCAGTGCTATTATAATCCATGTTTAACACAGGAGGAAATTGGCTAAGAGAAGATAGATAACTTCCTGAGGATCACAGGTAGGAAGTGGCAGAGCTGGGACTTGAATGCAGGGCTAAAACCAAAGCCTAGTGTTCTTAAGACAGAATGAAATCCAGCTAGGGTCACATGGGAACTGAGCACAGGATCCTGAGTCTTCATCTAAGGCTCTCTTCATCCATTCAAAGCCAACACCACCGAGTTGGAATGCTTTGGAGATGGAGGTGTCATTGAAGATGACTAAGTGTCACATGGAGGGGTATATGGGAGACATCTGGCATCCCTAGGCCCAGCCCTCCACAGCTGTCAACCAGGATTTATAACTGCTGGCATGTTCTTATTACAAATAAGATAGCATAATCTTTGAAAGCCATATAATAATGTATGTATATTACAAATAACATATTAACTCATAATTGATAGGCATAAATTACAAAAGCCTTTGTAGACTCTGAAGCACCATATAAACTTGGTCTCATCCTTTTATGGTTATTGCTGCTGTTATCGTTCAGTCGGTGATGTGTTCAGGGAGCTTACCCCAGCCCAGATCGCAGTGGTAGTGCCCGCAATATCAAACGGCAGCTGAGAACATAGCCTGACTTGAATTTTCTGTCCCCACTGGGTCCCAGCACCTGGAAGTATTTGAGCTTTGCATATGGATATATTGCAGTAAAAGCCCACTGTGCAGACGAGCTAATTAGCCAAGTGTTTTCAGCATTTGCCAGCTTGCCCAGTGCTGAAATTAGTCTTCATGTTCAGCCTTGGTGGCCAGCAGCACTCCTGGCTCTTTAGAGCATTGTTAGAGAGACTCTTAGAAACCATCAGACATGATGGAAGGGGTACAGGCCCACTAGCAAGTCTCAGGACAGGTGAGAGGCCAGGAAGCCAGCCACAAGCATCTGGGAGAGAAAGCCCACAGACTGTGCTGTGGGTTTCCTGGGCATTTCTCGTGACCTTGCTAAATGGGATTATCTTGAAGAGCATCCAAATCTTAGTCACTCTCTAAGCCCAGTTTAAATCCTACCCTCTCCACAGATGCCTTTCCTGACAGTGCAGCTCTTGTCTGCTCCCCATCTAAAGTCCTGTGGTATGGAATGCCTGTGCCATCCACTTGGACACTGAAGTGCCCTGCCTTGAACAAAGGGTCTTCCAAAAGTTCATGGAAAATACATATTGAGAAAAAAAATATACAAGGATTTCAAAATTGTTTTACCACTAAAATAAACTCATACTAACTTGGTATAACAGGATTTGAACAAGATCTAGTTTGAGTCACTAAGAAGGATAAGACATCAGTTCGAAAGAACAAAGCAACACTAATTCTGCTAAAATTGAAGCAAAAATAAACATCAAATTTATAGAGAAGCCTGGGCAGAAGAACTGTGAAATTATTGATGCTTTACAAGAAGTTCGTGGGGACAATGTCCCCCAAAAATCAGCATTTACAAATGGACAGCTCATTTTAAGAAGGGACGAGATGATGTTGAAGATGAAGCCCAAGGCAGCAGACCATTCCCATCAATTTGCAAGGAAAAGATTCATCTTGCTTGTGCCCTAACTAAAAAGGGCCAAAGTTTAATAGAACTAACAATAGCCAACACCATAGACATCTCAACTGGTTTAGCTTGCATAATTTTGACTGAAAAATTAAAATTGAGCAAGCTTTCCACTCAATGGGTGACAAAACCCTTGTGCCTAGATCAGCTGCAGACAAGGGCAGAGCTTTCAACAGAACTTTTAAACAAGTGGGATCAAGACCCTGAAGCACTTCTTTGAATAATTGTAGCAGGAGATGAAACAGGGCTTTTCCGGTATGATCCTGAAAACAAAGCACAATCAAAGCAATGGCTACTGAAAGGTGGAAGTGGTCCCGTCAAAGCAAAAGTGGACTGGTCAAGAGCAGAGGTCATGACAGTGGTCTTTTGGGATGCTCAAGGCATTTTGCTTGCTGACTTTCTGAAGAGCCAAAGAAGGATGACATCTATTTTTGATGAAAGCATTTATTATGAGAAAGCCAAAGCATTAGGAGAAAAACACCTAAAAAAAAACAAACAAACCTGGGAAAGCTTCACTAGAGAGTCCTCCACCGGGACAATGCTTCTGCTCGTTCTTCTCTTTAAACAAGGGCAATTTCAAGAGAGTTTTGGTGGGAAATCATTAGGCATCCACTTTACAGTCCCGATTTGGCTCCTTCTGCCTTCTTTTTGTTTCTTAATCTTAAATCTTTAGAGGGCACTCACTTTTCTTCAATTAATAATGCAAAAAAGACTGCATTGACATGACTAAGTTCCCAGGACCCTTCTTTCTTTAGAGATAGACTATATGCTGGTGTCACTGCTTAAAAAAGTGTATCAAATATGATGGAACTTATGTTAGGAAGTCAAGTTTATATTTGTAATTTTCATCTTTTAATTCCATTTTTATGAAGTTTTTGAAGCTCCCCTTTATTGTTAGCTACATATTTTTGTCTGGTTTAACCTTTACTTTCACATTCCTGACCTTCTGTGACCTCTCCCAGTGACAGTCATATGTGGACTTGGGACATCTCTGGTGACCTATCTGGTTGGTAAACCGTACCTTGTTCCAGACTGGGTTTAAGGGAGCTGTTTCATTGTTATACGTACATGTGATGTTCTTAATTAACTTTTCATGTGGCTTTGCAAGCTGTCTAGACATCTAAAACATACACGCTTTGAAATTCAGGCTGGTCTCAGCCTCCGTCTTAGAATATCTGTCTTACTTACCTTGGTCATACTCAGTGACAAAGTATTGCTGGGATATTGAGTGAAGAGCTAGAGCCACGGTCCAAATCAGCCCCCTCTCATGCTAGTCACTCACATCATACCCTTTACTTTCTTTTACTGCAGTTACCATGAATTATATCATATATTCACTCATTCGTTAAAGCCTTTCCCTCAACCCACTGGGAGACCTATTTGCTTCTTCATCATATCCCACGCATCCTCGAACTTGGTAGGGGGTCTGTAAACACTAGATCGATAAACGCTTGAATTAATTAGCATGCTTTCTCTAGGAGATCGCGAGGATTGGGAGAAGAGAGTTCAGATCTGGGGCTCAGCGGCTTTCTGAATGCCTCAGCTGTAAAGAGAAGTAAGGTCTGCTACAGATGGGCGGTGGAATAATGGAAAACACGGTGTCTAGAAGTCAGTGACCTGAGGGTCAGGCATTTGCTTGCATTTTCTATGTAACCTCAAGAAAGTCTCATAAGGGTTGAAGGAGATGTTTTTGTGAAATTGCTTTGTAAAGCATAAAGTGACATGGTACGATGTTGTTTGTCACCCTAAGATCTGGCCCCTGCCTATTTGTCCAAATGCATTTCTTATTAATTTAATTTACCTAGGCCAATCTTCTCATTTAAAAAATTGTTCTCCCTTTATTGCAAAGTAATGCACTGTAATAACAAAAATATCAGAAAATTCAGAAGAAAATGAAAATCATCTCATAAGGTTACCATCTAGAAATAACACTGTTCACACCTTATTTACAGTCTAAACATTTTTTTTTTCTAAATGAGTTTCCCAGGTGTCAGCAGTGGGGGCAAGGCAGGGCAGCTTTCCACTCCTGTTTTCCCACTGCACTGGCTTTGCTGAGGGCCGCTGCCTGGGAAACCACCAGAGAGTGACGTCTCCCCATTTGTTTGCTTCCAGCATCCTGGTGGCAATGGCAGTGGCGCAGGGGACAGGGCTGCCAACAGGTGACTTAGAGAGGGGGTTATCTTGCTCCAGCACTTTTCATTATCTAAAAGTGCTTATTTGGTCTGTGTATTTATTGTTTGTCTCTCCCCACTGGAATATTAGCTCCACAAGGACAAAACCTTGCTGGATTTGCCCGTTGCTGCCTTTGGCACCTAAAAAAGTGCCTGCACAGAGTAAATATTCGTTGAAAGAATGAATGAACACTGAAGCACTGTGTTACCTTATATAGACTAGGAAACACCTGATGAATATTTGCCTCCCATGAATTGTACATATGAGACACACAGAGGCCATATTCCTTGGTGATATATGTCTGGGCTTCCAGGTCTAGCTGTGGTTTGAGCTTTGGCATTATACAATAGATAATCCCAAACCCCTTTTTTGCAATCGCTACTTCTCCCTCCAGTCATTTCAAGCACTCTCTCAGACCATGCTACTTAGCATGTGGTGAAAGCATTCTGCAAAGTTGCTCTCCAGGTTCAGTTATAGCACTCCCAAACTGTCCTGTGCAGGGAAGCCCATCCTCTCCCTGTCTCAAAGCCTGTCTCTCCTCCAGTGCCTTTTAGCTTTCCCTCCTTATGCAGACCCCAGGCTTTCTTGTACATCCTACTGCATTTCATTCTTAGGGAGGGCAGTGATTCTTAACACAATGCTTACGTCGCTGTCTTCAAAGGTGAACTCCTATGGTATAGACAGCATCTGTGGATTGGATGGAAAGAATTTCAAGAGCACTTGCTGAAAGCTGGAGCTCTGTGGGGGGCAGTGTCCAATTAACCCTCAGGCTACCCACCTCTCATGCACAAGGGCCTGCTCCCATCAGGCTGGGCACAGTCTCTGGATTCGGGGTCACTAAGCAGACTTATCACTGCTATTCCTTCATCCTCCCTTCTCCTCTCCAAAACCTGGAAGAGGATGTATTAGGCCTGTTTTCTTCCAGAACACTGCAATGCGGCAGGAGGGATATTTCCCCCTAGATTTTCCAAAATTGCTATAAAGCCCCTTCTGTTGAAGCCCTCAGTGGAAAACAAGGTGTGATTCATTTCTTGTGTGTTTCCTAGGTGGAATTCAAATCACCAGTGCCCCAAGTACCCTTCAGGTGTGAAGAGTTGCAGGCCCTCCGAGGAGCTGGGAGCTGCAAGGTGAGTGAGCAAACAAAAGGCAACAGGCTGCACAGCACTTGATCCACCCCCACCCCAGACCCCAACTTCAGGCCCTGCCTTGTCAGCACTATTGTGGCTGCTTTTAATGTTCATGAGGATCAGCAGTGGGCCCTTAGGTTTGAGAAACAGTTTCATCAGCTTTCTTGAGGACAGTTTAAAAAGTACTAGATGACAGAGGGTCTGTTCCACCTTGTTGGGGCATCACTTAAGTTCATTTAAGGGAGGCCTCTGGGAGAGGGGGTTTGTCACTTTACATGTGGGCTCTTTTACATGTGGGCACAAGGGTCTGGAGTCTTTGCTTAGCCTCTCTCAGCAAAGAGCCGCTCTTCAGCCACTGGTCATTCACAGAGCCAGTCCCACTGTGGAGCCTGTCCAGTCCTGATTTCCCTGCTGTCTAACTACTCCTGGCAATGAGGAGGATGTGTTTGCATTAGTGTACAGCTTCACTGTTCACTTTCACATCCGTTGTCTCATTTGAGCCACTTCCCATGGGACAGTGATATATTAATAGTTTGGATATTTGTCACGACCCAAATCTCATGTTGAATTGTAATCCCCAGTTTTGGAGGTGGGTCTGGTGGAAGGTGATTAGATTACAGGGGTGAATCCTCATGAATGGCTTAGCATCATCCCCCGTGGCTTGGTGCTGTCCAAAGTGAGTAAGTTCTCACGATATCTGGTCATTTAGAAGTGCATGGCACTTTGCCCCCAACTATCTCTCTCTCTCTTCCTCCTGCTTTGCCATGTGACATGCAAGCTCCTGCTTCACCTTCTGTAATGAGTAAGAGCTCCCTTGGGCCTTCCCAGTAGACAAGCAGATGTTGGCACCTTGCTTGTATAGCCTGCAGAACCACATACCAATTAAACTTCTTTTCTTCGTAAATTATCCAGTCTCAGGTATTTCTTTATAGCAATGCAAGAATGGCCTAATACAGATAGGAAGGGAGGAAACTGTTATCCCCACTTAAAAAAAAAAAAAAAAAGGCCAACTTCCCAAGGTGACAGGGTGCTGAAGTTAACACTTGAAATTTATTTTTGATGCCTGGTCAGAACCTTTCTAGGGTACTATGTTCCTGCTACCCTCTTGACAGATGGGGTTGAGACAGGACAAGAACAGGGAAGGGAGAGGGAATGAAGACTAGAGATTTGTTGGGGAAGTGGTTGGGAACTGTTGATTAAGATACCAACTGGGGTTATCTCTGCAGGCTAGATTCATTGTTGTCTTTGTTTTCCTCTCATTTTCTACCAGCTACGAAAATCCATGATAATAATGTGCTACCCAAACTCATAGTAATTCATACAAGGCTATGGTTTGGAGAAAATGTCAAAATTTAACCCTTTGGGTGGCCTTTTATCCCACCTCAGGATAGCATCTTGTATGTTAAATTTTAACTAATACTGAGTTTGGTACCAAGAGTGGGGTGACACTGTAATGAATATCTAAAAGTGTGGATGTGGCTGTGGAACAGGTAATAGGTAGAGGCTGAACGAATTTTGAGGTACATGCTAGAAAAAGTCTACATTGCCATGAACTGACTTTTAAAGGTGGTCTGGTGAGGGCTCGGAAGGAGAAGAGTAGAGCTGTAGAGAAAGGAAGAAGACCTGAGTCATCCTGAACAGAACATTGGTAGAAATATGGATGATAAAAGCCATTCTGATAAAGTCTCAGATGAAAATGAGGAACATGTTATTAGACACTAGAGGAAAGGTCAGTCTTGTTATAAAGTGGTGAATAACTTGGCTAAGTTGTGCTCACATTAGTGTTCTGTAGAAGGTAGAACCTGCGAGTGATGCTGCGAGTGATGGAATTAGATATTTGGCTGAGGAAATATCTAAGCAAAATTTGAAGGAGTGGTCTGGTTTCTCCCGAATGCTTATAGTAAAATGTGAGAGGGGGACTATGACTTAAGATGGAATTGTGAGTCAAAAGTGGAGACCTTAAAGATTTGGAACATTCTCAGCCTATCCCTTTAGAGATGGGAAAATCTGTCGTGCCCCTGACCCATCATTGTATTTCGGAAGCACATAACTTGATTTCATGGGTTCACAGCTGGTGAGGAATCTGTCTTCGAATGAATAATACCTTGAGTCTCAACCATATCCAATTTACATTTGGACTTTCTGTCTTTGCGTTTATGCTAGAACGAGTTGAGACTTTTGAGACTGTTGGAATGGAATGAATGTATCTTGCATGTGAGAAGGACATCAATTGGGGAAATCAGGGTCGGAACACTATAAACTAAATAATTTTGTCACCTCAAAACTCATTATGTTGAAACTTAACCTCCCAGGTGGATGGTAGTAGGAAATGGGGCCTAATGGGATTAGTGCCCTGATAAAAGAGGCCGTAGTAAACTTCCCATCTTTCTTACCGTGTGAGAACACTGTGAGAAGTTGCAGTCTGCAACTCAGAAGAGGGCCCTCACCAGAACCCAACCATGCTGGTGCCTGATCTCAGACTTCCAGTCTCCAGAACTGTGAGAGATAAACTTCTATTGTTTAGAGGCCATCCAATCTATAATATTTTGTTATATCAACTGGAATGGACTGAGATATTAAGTATTGGTAAGACTTAGCAGAAAGGGAAAGGGCATGCCAGATGGCTGAAATATATATTTGAAGATGCCAAGAGAACAGAAAGTAATTTGGAAGTAAGTGGATGTGGCAGGAGAAGCGGGAGATGACTCTAAAGAAGTAGCAGTGGTCCTGTGTGTTTAAGACTGATCCTGAAAACAATGGGGAGGCGTGAGCGGGTCTGCAGTTTAGACACATCTTCCTGGCAGTGTTGTTAGGGCTTTGCTTAACTGTTTTCTGGAAAGCAGTTTTGTAATACACATTAGGAGCCTTTAAAATGTGCATACAAAATACCTCTGATTCAACCATATTATATCTGGGAATGATAATAATAACAACCACCTACCATACAGTCCTTATTGTATCAGGTATTTTTGATATGCTGGGTTTATTATTTTTGTTTAATCCTTACAACAATTCTGCAAAGTTAGAATTATTAGCCTCATTTTACAGACAAAGAAACTGAGGTTTTATTTATTTTTTAATTTTTTTTTTTTGAAACACAGTCTCATTCTGTCACCCAGGCTGGAGTGCAGTGGCACAATCTTGGCTCACTGCAACCTCCACCTCCTGGGTTCAGGCGATTCTCCTGCCTCAACCTCCTGAGTAACTGGAATTACAGTTGTGTGCCACTGTGCCCAGCTAATTTTGTATTTTTAGTAGAGACAGGGTTTTACCACATTGGCCAGGATGGTCACGAACTCCTGACCTCAAATGATCCTCCTACCTCAGCCTCCCAAAGTGCTGGGATTACAGGTGTGCACCACTGTGCCTGGCCAGAAACTGAGATTTTCAAGGGTCAGGCAGACTTAAGATTGAAATCATGCTCTGTCATTAATTAGCTGTTTTCCTGCAACAAATTACTTAACTTTTCTAAAACCCTGTGGTGCTACTATAAAAAAAAATGCAAAGCAGATTTAAATAAAAGCTCCTTTTTATTGGATTATCCACTCATTTGAATTATCTCTACCATAGCTGACTTTCATTTTCTTAAACATTTGAGAGAAGCTTCTGCTTCAAAAATTAAGTAAAAGGAGTCAGAATTGTATGGTGTAGAGAATTACTGGAGAGTAGTTTTATTTTGGGGGACCACTCTGAGAGTTGTTTGCGCCTACAGTTTTTATTATGCACACACACAGCTCTTCTAACATTCTCTGCCTTTGCTGTTTGTATGTTATTCCCTGCTAGACTGTCAGTCCACTGTGAAAGACAGCAGTTGTAAATACATCTCTGTATCTCCCACAGCAGCTGTGCCTTCCACATAGCTGGAGGAATTGCAACCATTTTTCCAGAAAGAGTTGGAGCATCGTAATCCAAGTGAAAGAGAGGCTTTGAGAATAGAGAGCTAAGAGTTAAGGGCATGAGAGCAGACACAGAAAGCATAGATATTTAGGTCTGGAGACGTGAAAGGGAAGGTTTGGAACTAAGGGGATCTGGGAGAATGTATCGCATGGAAAATATACAAAATGTTTTCATTAGTGTTGGGTCAAGAGAATTGTCTTGGATTGGGACCCCAGAAGCCAATCCTGAGAGGAAGATTCATATTCAAGTGATTTATTAAGAAAATCCTTCCAAGAGAACCTGGTAAGGGATGGGGGAGCAGGATGGGAGACAGGAGGAAGCCATACAGATTGAGATCTCAGCAAAGTTCCAGCCTCTGCCCCACAAAAGTGTTCAAAAGTGTAAATCGCAACTCAGAGTTTGTCCCAACTGGAGGCAGGAGTACTGGGCTTCCATAATTCCATACCCGTCAGTCATTGGCTAAGGGCTCTTTAGAGAGGTGGGGGAAACTTCCAGGCACTTCTGGTTCTGTCCATGTGGACAAAGTAGGTCAATAATTCAAGGGTCCACTTCCTAAGAGTTACAGGTTCAGAGAGTTAGAAGCAAAGGCACAGAGATGCTGAGGGAGGGTCCACAAAAAATATTCAAGGGTATCTGGGCGGAGCATCGATAACATTGCCTTGATAACAGATCTGCAGCCCTACCTTTGTCCAGGTACACCACACTGATCTCTTCTAAAATTCGTGGTCATATGCAACTTCCTTATCTATAAAGTGGGGATAGTGTTACTTTACTTGCTTGTATTACAGCATAATTGCAAAAACAAGACAAAAGGAGATCTGGTATATATAGAATTGTATAGACAACTATAAGAAAAGATGCTATGCCAAGCCAGGTATTATATTATGCCTTTCTCTTCCAGGCTGAGGGGATACATGAGCAATTGGTCCTCTTCAGGCACTTGTCTTGCAGGCATCAGCACTGACAGCCTTTGAAAAAAGCTTGTTCATGGGAAGAAAGCAGACACTTTTTTAATGTTGATAAATTTTGCAGCAGTTTCTTTAATATATACTAGATGCCTTGAAATACATCTAATTAACCACCAGCTATCATGCTGTGGCTGTGTTTGGCTTTGATGTTCTCTTTGGCTTCAGCAAGAAAATATTGGACAGCTAATCATAATAGGACTTAGTTCTTATAAAATGCCTTTTATCTTCAAAGTGGTTTACAACCACTAATTATTGAAGGAATTAGGGTGAACAGCAGCCATCTCACGGAGACCTCAAATCATTATCAAGGCTTTTAATGTATCTTATAATACAGCAAGAGAAGTGTGAAGGGGGCTGTTTAATAATAGTTGTCCAGACCCGGAAGAGTTATTTTACAGAGGTAGGAGACAGCTGTTCCCTGTCTCCCCTGAGGCTTGAACAAGAAAATTGGACCTAATCAGAGGAGGAAAGATTCTGGATGTCCAGCAGGCTGTAGAGTGGAAAGACTGCCCATTTCGAAGGCAATCAAATGCGCCTCCATCCACCTGCCCCTTTATATGGCTGGTGGGGCATATTTGCCTTCTTGGTGGCATGGGGTAGGGAAGAGAAAAGATCACACAAGGAAGTCTTGTCCAGCTGTGGGAGTCAAGGGTCGATTTTTGGGCCTCTTGATTCTTTCGTGTAATTTTTGTTTTTTTTGCTTTTTTTTAGTTTGTTTTATTAGAATGTAATCTGGGGTGGAGGAAGCCAATTTGATTTCAGTAATAATAATAATAGCTGACAGGCTGGGCATGGTGGCTCATGCCTGTAATCCCAGCATTTTGGGAGGCTGAGGTGAGTGGATCATTTGAGGTCGGGAGTTCAAGACCAGCCTGGCCAAGGTGGTGAAACCCTATCTCTACTAAAAATAATGCAGAAATTAGCTGGGCGTGGTGGCACACAACTGTAATCCCAGCTACTTGGGAAACTGAGGCAGGAGACTTGCTTGAATCCAGGAGCTGGAGGTTGCAGTGAGCTGAGATCGTGCTACTGCACTGTAGCCTGGGCAACGAAGCGAGACTCTGCTTAAAATAAATAAATAATAAATAAAAGCTGACAGACGTAAGGTGCTACCCTGACCCTTCATTTCACAGATGAGGGGAATGAAGTTCAGAGAGCTTAAGAAACTTGCCAGAGTCATACAGCTAACTCAGGCACTCTGGCCTTGGACTTTATGTTCTTATCCACCATAGCAAGAAGCCTATCAGAGAAGGGGTGGTATTTGTCCAAAGCCCCCTACTTCACTATGTGTCAAAGAAGTAACAGTCTCATATGGACCAGAGACATGTCTCGTTTCTGGCTGGGTTGGCTACTGTGCTAAGTGCTTTCCTCCTGAGCAGTGGGTGGTGAGAGGAGCCCTGTGAGATGCAGCTCAGCATTTTTTTCCTCACCGTCAAGAGTCCTTGCATCTGCCTTGTCTCATGCCCCCACTCGAGGGCCTGCCTGGGTCATGGGGTGTATAGAAGAGGCACAGGCATGAAGAACTGGTGGTCCCCCTGTGAAACCCCTCATTTTCCTCTGAGCACTAAGACAGATCTAATAATGGGTCCTGCTCTGTAACTTTAGGGTTGAGGGGATACATTCTAAAGAGGTATCAGCTACTATCACCTGTGCAAACAGTACTAGGGATGCAGAGATTCCCCTTTCCAGAAACATCAGCCACTCAATCTCTTTCTTGGTGAGAGCCAATAGATTGTTGGTAGGTTTAAACTGGTCACAGTGGGAATATTGACACTACAGAAATAGGCAGATGCTACACATCAGGGCTGCCCCCTACACCAACCCAGAAAATTGATTGTTAAATATTGTAGTGTCTTTTTTTTTTCTGACACCAAATGTATATCCTATAATTCAATTCAATTTTGACATTATCCAGAGTTAGTGCAGACCCCACAGTTTAAGGGCTCCGTCCCACAAGACTGCACCCACGTCAGATACTAATCCCAAGTCCTCCTGCCCCTCTGCAGTTTGACGAGACCCACCTATCTCTTTGCCTTTATCAGACATTGCCAGCTCAGAGTTAGTCATTGGAGCTTCCGGGTACTGCTGCATATGGAGGATTCCTCCCACTGAATCCTGGGTGATTGAAGAGATGTGAATGGATCCTGGAGATGCTTTTTGGGCTTTCGATTTCCTAACTCTGTGCTGCAGGAGAGATTCAAGGGAAATCGGGATGACTTAGCGGCTGCTTTCAGGTTTGCTGCTGGTGTGATGTGGAAGGAGATACCAGCTGTTCTCTATTTCCACTGAGCCCATAGTAAGGGGAAAATTAGCTTAGAACCCTTAGGAGGGATTTAGGTTTGATCTGTGAACTTTCTGATTGTAGCAGTTACTAAGCTGCTAGAATTACCTTCGATAGCTGGGAAATCTTCCTGGAAGTATTTAAGGGCTGGATAATTCCCATCTGTTCATAAAGACTTTTATGGAACCATTCTGGAGGGAGCAGAGTGGCCTGGAAACTCTCACAGAGTCAGGCAGATAAAAAGCATTTTCTCTTTTCTCCTTGTGATGGTCTTTTCCTTTTGCCTTTAGAATATACTCCACCATTTCCTCCTTTACAGATGTACTTACTGTCTGTTGGTCTAATGGAAAATCTGTGAGACAAAAAGCTATGTCTAGCCCTGAGATTAAGGCATCCTTGGGCTTCATCCAAATGGGAGACAACTGAGCTTATACAGGGCTTCCACTTTATTTGGAAATGAAAGGAGAAGCACTTTGACTGTTTTGTTTTCCACTGCTCTCGAGAAAGCCACAGATGCTTAGCAAAGATTGCAGGTCTAGCCAGGGGACACAGGGTAAGAGAAGAGGCTGAAGTCATGTTAGATCAGTGGTTTTCACAGGGGGCTCTGCCCTGATTCTTTATTTGTAGGGTTTATTTAGCTCCCTGCACAAACAGACCGAAAGTTTTCGTAGGGAAATTGCTTAATTTCAGCCATTTCCTGCTTGCCAGAGTTGAATGTAAAAGGCAGAATCAGGCTCCTGGGATGAATACAATGGACCAGGCTAGATTGTGAGTCCTGGGAGACAGAAGTTTCTGACCCAGACCCATTCTTCTTTTCTTTTTTCAAAATAGATATTTTGAGCTATTGACATATAATAAACTGCATTATATGTAAAGTGTACTATTTGATCAGTTTTAATATATATGGTATATATGTATATATGTGTGTGTATGAATAAATAAATAAGTCCTGGAAACTGTCATGGAATCATATATCATATTCATGAACTTAAGATAGCAGACATATCCACATCCCCCAAAATTTCCTCTTGCCCCTTGGCAATCCCTCCTTCTCACTCTTCCCTATTCTCACTTCTTTTCTTCTAACAGATGTTTTCATTTTTTAGTGTTTTATATAAATGAAATCATATAGTATGTGGCTTTTTTGTCTGACTTCTGTCACTCACATGATTATTTTGATATTTGTCGATTTTGTTGCTTAGGATCAACAGTTCATTTCCTTTAATTAAGAATAGCATTCCACAATTTGTTTATCCATTTACCTGTCAATGAATATTTGAGTTGTTGTTTTGGACTATTACAAATAAAAGTACTATGAACAGTCATGTATAATTCTTTGTATGTACACATGCTTTTCTTCTCTTGAGTAAATATTTAGGAGTAGAATGGCTGGATCATATGGGAAACATTTGTTTGACTTTCTATGAAACTGTCAAATGTTTTCCAAAGGAGTAATACTATTTTACATTTTTACTAGCAATATATAAGAGTTCCAGCTGCTCCACATCTTTGCCAAGACTTGGTATAATCTTTGCAATGTTAGCCATTCTAATAGGTGTGTCGTGATATTTCATGTGATTTTCAGTTGCATGTCTCTTATAACCAATGAGGGTGAACACCTTTTTATGTGGTTGTTATCCCTGTATCTTGTTTGGTGAAGTGCCTGTTCAAATGTTTTGCCCATTTTAAAAAGTGGGTTGTTTGTTTTCTTATTGAGTTTTGAAAGTTCTTTATATGTTCTAGATAAAAATCCTCTATTAGATATGTGTTTCGTAAATGCTTTGTCTCAGCCTATGGCTTGCTTTTCATTCACTTAAATGTTATCTTTCAAAGAGCAGACATTTCAAATTTTGATGAAGATCGATTTATTATCATATATTTTTTTCAAATGAATTGCACTATTGCTATTATACCCAAGAAACTTTTGCCCATGCTGAGGTCACAGAGATGTTTCCTTCTTGAAATTTTATGTTTTTAGGTTTTACATTTAGGCCTATGACACATTGTACATTATTTTTTTGTATATGGTACAATGTATGAATTAAAGTTCTTTTTGCAAATGGATATCCAATTGTTTCAGTAGCATTTTTTATGGAAAAAACTATGCTTTATCCTTTGAATTACCTTGCACCTTTGCCAAAAATCATTTATATACATGGGTCTATTTTTTGGCTTCTCTGTTCTATATTCTGTTCCATTTATCTATTTGTGTGTTTTATGCCAGTATCACTGTCTCGACTACTGTAGCTTTATAATAAGTCTTGAAATCAGGTAGTGTTTGTCTTCTAATTAATTTTGTTCTTCTTTTTCAAAGTTGTTTTGGCTATTCTAGGTCTTTCTCATTTTTGTATGAATTTTAGATTAGCTTATCAATTTCCACAAATAAGCCTGGTGGGATTTTGACTGGAATTGAGATGAATCTATTGAATTTAGGAAGAAATGTCACCTTAATAATATTGAGTCTCTCAATCCCTTGAACATGTCATATCTCTCCATTTTTAAGGTCTTCTTTGTATTCTCATTGATATTTTATAGTTTTCAATGTATAAGTATTATATATCCTTTGTCAGATATATTCCTATCTCATATTTTTATTTCATTCTAAATGATTTTTTTATTTCAATTTTAATTTTTTATTGCTAGCATAGATAAGTACAATTGATTATCATGTACTGAGTGTGTGTCCTGCAACCTTGTCAAATTCACTTATTAGTTAGTAGCTTTTTGTGAATTTCATCAGATTTTTTTTTATATAGGCAATTCTGCTGTCTGGGAATAAAGACAATTTAACTTCTTCCTTTCCAATCTGAATGTATTTTATTTCTTTTTCTTGCTTCATTGAACTAGCTAAATTCTCCAACATAATGTTGAATAGAAATGGTAAGAACAGACATTCATGTCTTTTTCTTGACCCTAGGGACAAAACATTTGGTTTTCACCCTTAAGTATGATGTTAGCTATTGTTGTTTTTGTAGATGCCCATTTTCATGTTGGGCCAGTTCCTTCCTATTCCTAGTTCTCTTAGTTTTTATCAGAAGCAGATTTTGTCAGATGCTTTTTCTGTATCTATTGAGATAATCAAAAGGTTTATCGTTTAAAATTTGCTAACATAGTGCTAATAATAAAATTTGCTAATAATATAATTACATGATTGATTTTCAAATGTTAAACCATTCTTGCATTTCTAGGATAAACCCTGGTTGGTCAGGATTACCTTTTTATATGGCATTGGACTCAAGCTGTTAAAATTTCCTAAAGCAGGTTTACATCTGTGTTCATAAGGGATATTGGCCTCTTTTTTTTCCATAATATCTTTGTTCAGTTTTGGTATCAGGGTAATGGTAGCCTCATATAATATGTTAGGAAGTATTTCCTACTCTTCAATTTTCTGAAAGCGTCTGTGTAGTATTGGTATTACTTCTTCTTTAATTATTTGATAGAATTCATCAATTTAGCTATGCGGACCTGAAGTTTTCTTGAGGGAAGATTTTTTTGTTTAACTATCAGGTCAATTTCTTTAGCAGATATAGAATTACTCATGTAATCTGTCTCTCCTTGAGTGAACTTTGGTATTTAGTGTCTTTCAAGGAATCTGTTCATCTCATCTAAATTGTCAAATTTGTTGGCATAAAGTAATTCATAATATTCTCTTATTAGCCTTCTAATGTCTATAGTATCTGTAGTGATATCACCTCTCACATTGCTGATATTTGTAATTTGTGTCTTCTCTCTTCATTGATCTTCTCAAGGAACCAGCTTTTAGTTTGTTGATTTTCTCCATTGCTTTTATGTTTTCTATTTCATTTTTTCTTCTCTAATCTTTATTATTTTTTTCTCCTTACTTCGGGTTTAATTTGTGTTTATTTTTCTAGTTTCTTAAGGTAAAATCTGAGGTCATTGATTTGAGACCTTTCTTCTTTCCGAGTATATATGATTAGTGCTATAAATTTTTTCCTTAGTACTGCTGACATATTGTGCTTTTTTCTCATTTAGCTTAATATACTTTTTCATTTCTCCTTTCCTTTTTTTCTTTGACCCATGGGTTGTTTAGAAGTGTGTTACTCTCTTTCCAAATACTTGGAGATTTTCCAGAGGTCTCTCTGTTATTGGTTCCTAATGTAATTCCATTGTGGTCAGAGTACATACTTTGTACAAATTGAATCCTTTTAAATTTATTAAGACTCATTTTATGACCCAGAATATGGAGTTTCTTGGTCAATATTCCATGTGTATTTGAAAAGTATATTTAGCTGTTGTTGGGTGGAGTGTTCTATAAATGCCAATTAAGTCAAGATTGTTGATAGTGTTCAAATCATCTGTATCCTTACTGATTGCTGTCTACTTGTTTTATAAATTATTGGGAGAGAAAGTTGTTGAAATCTTTGGATATCATAGTGTCTGCTATTTTTCCTTGCGGTTCAATCAGTTTTTCCTTTGTGTATTTTGAAGCTCTGTTATTAGACACATAAATGTTTAGCATTATTATAGCATATTGATGGATTGGCCTTTATGAAATGAATTTTGAATTCCCATTAATATTCTTCCTTCTGTAATCCATTTTGCCTGATATTAATATGCAATATTCTCTTAACTAATGTTAATGTATTATATCTTTTCCCAGCCTTTTACTTTTAACTGTTTGTGTCTTTATGTGTAAAGTATATTTCTTATAGGCAGGATACAGTTGGATTTCCTCAATGTAGCTAGTCTACAAAGCTGTACCTGTGTTTCCCCTCCCTGTGCCGTGAACTAAAAACTCTTTAGGCAATAAGACAGGGCAAACTTGGAGCTCATTTTGTTTCTTTCCTATCTCTCAGGAATAGAGCTTGAACTAGAGTAAGATGAGTGAAGCCCCAATAATAAAAAATTTAAGACAGAAATCACTATTGATGCACAACTTGGAGAGTGAATGCCTCCTTAGATTTTGTACCATAAGCAGCTGACTCTTAGGAAGGTCCTAATTCTCAGGTTTGTGTAAGTGCAGGGTTAGCTCATGAGTAAGTATCTTTTTAAATTCTGTACTGTAGGGGCTGAATTCACTCAGCTCACTGTAGGCCTGCTCCTGTTAAGGACCACCATCCTTCATTCCTGATGTCTAGTGTCTTGAAAACCATTTTTAAAATTATATTCTGTCTGGATTTTTGGTTTTTCAACTGGGAGGGTAAATCCAGCTTCTGATATTATATCTTTTCTGCAAACAGAAGTCTAGACTTACTCATTATAAGATAAAAATTCCACATGTAGAACTACCTGCCTGAAATAAAAATGCTTGCAGGCCCTCCTCTGAAGACTTCAGCAAAAGATTTGTCTTCCTTCATTCAGTGATCAGTGAGCACCTTCTATATACTATATTCTAGGCTAGAAACTGTGGTTAAAATCAAATAAGACTTGGTGCCTGCCTACCGGTTGCCCATAGCTGACTTCTCTAGAACAACTAGACTGGCTCTTTCATGTCATGCATCACCTGTTACCAGGTGGGCAGAGATAGAGGGAAAGTGGTCTAGGGAAGGTAGAGAGCCAGCAAGCCTCGGATCTGGAACTAATAAATCCTCTCTACTATTTCTTAGGCCCAGAGTGACTTGAGGGCTCACTTAAGGTCACACAGCTATTCAGAAGTAGTTGATTGTTAGGCCTCAGTTCAAAACATCTTCCCCAGTGTCAGTCACCATTATTGAAATCCCACCATTTAAGATTCTCAGAGACTCATTCATTAAGGACAAGGACCATGTCCTATTCACTATTTCATCTAACACTGTTTCTCAGTGTTAGCTCAGAACTTGCTGCATGGTAATCAGTAGATGCAAATAAATGAATGGATGAATGAATTAAAGACATTCCCTTTAAAATGATGACTATGCCTCTGGGAGATGATTTAGATCAGTTGGGGATGAGTACACTGTTAAGAGAAAGCATACAACTGGGTCCCAGGAAGGTAATGTGTTATAGCAGAAGACGTCTCTAACTGTGCTAGACCTTGATCCAAATTAACCTTTCCAAAATTCAGTTGCCTCATCTGTATGATGGGAATCCCAGTCATACTTACCATATAGCAGGATGTCAGGTTCAATAGGATGAAGTATGCTAGGGGCCTGGCAAGAGAAAGCAGTCAAGGAATGACAGATATTATTAACCTTGTCTCCTGGGAGTAGCAGGCGGGAGTAGGGTGGGGCCTATTGGGTGCAGAGACCTTGAAGACAGAGTCCTGGCAAGGTACCAGAAAGACAACAGCCTGTTCTGCTCATGTGGTATATTTACAGAAGCTCACGTCACCACCATCTTTATGCAAAAGCCCTTCCAAAGGCAGCACTCCATGCAGGTGGGCTGAACAATGCACATAAAAACCGTGGAGATGGCCCTGCCCCTTCAGGACGTGCATCCAAGGCAACTCCCTATGGGGAAGATAGAATAAAAATGTTAAATCTGCTTAGGATTAGGTGACGGTCAGTTCACACACATAGGGATGACAAGAAAGAGCATTTCCTGAGGATGGGGCTGGTCAGATGGGTCAGGGTGGGAGTTACATGTCCAGCCACGTAGAGCAAAAGGTGTGGTCTGGTCTGCTTTGTCAAGGCCCTATTACATAAAATTCATCCCTGTGGCCAGGAGCTCTTCCAGCTCTGGCCCACAGCTCTTGCCAAATCTGGTAAGTGGAAGATGTGCACTAAAATCAACAGATTTTAGATTGCTTTGGACATGGTTTAGCTGAGTCAGAGGCCTAAGGCCTGGTAATCAGAGAAACCTGCCTGGTGATTCACTTATTTTCCTCCTTTCTTACTCACATGGACACAGGAAATATGATCCAGGGCATCACCTTCTCCAGCTCCCCACAAAATGCATTGCAGTGCACATCTCTATTTTTAATTCTAAATGTGATCATGTATTTAAAATTTGGACCTATTCTACTTCCAAAAAGTCTTCAGATGGAAAAAATCCAAGGATGTTATTATTTCCTTTTATCCCATAGACTCAGTTTTTTATTAATAACATTTATAATTAATAACATTTTGTGATGTGGGACTTCACAGACTTACAGATGGTCAGAACTAGGAGGGACCTTAGAGACAAACAGGTCCAGTCTTCTCCTTAGACAGATAAGTGAGCTGAGGCCCAGACAGATACTGACTTGTTCAAGGTCATATAAGCAGCAGTGGAGTCCAGACTAGAAGCCAGGTTTCTGTATGCTGTCTTCCACATCACATTGTAAGAAACCCTCTGAAAATACTCCTTCAGAGTCGTTTAGAGCCTGATTGAGGTGTATGATCTGTGATTTGGTCTGGCTGAAAACAGCCTTGGACATCACCAAACCAGGCCTGGCAAATCCTGTACAACATGGATTGGGGCACGTTTTCTCCTACGTAAACTGCAGAGCTCACAGCTGTGGCAGAGGTCTATGACACTGGGTAAGAGCTCACCAAGAACTTGACTGCAAATGATGTAGGAGCAAGTGCACCTGGCTGAGGGGAGCTTTCCATCCTCGGCAATGCTGAGGAGTCGGGACGGTGTGGGATTAAGATCACACAAGTTATGCAAGCTTGGATATAAATCTCAGCTTTTGTACTGATTTGCTGCGTGATATTGAGCAAGTCACTCAACCATCTCTGAGCCTCAGTTTTCTCATTGCTAAAATGAAGATGATAATAGTTATCTCATAGAGATGTGAGAATTACATGAAAAAATGTATATAGAGGCCATGGCATGTTGTCTAAGTACACTCTCTGTAAATGGCAGCTGCTGTACGGGGACCTGTTTTGTTGTTGTTTGGTTGTTTAAATTGGGAGAAATTGTTTTCAGGCTTCCCCTATTCCATATCCTTTCAATCTGGAGATGTCTGTCTTCTCTCCACCCTCTTCCCTTCTCCCTTTGACGGGCTTGCTGATCTATTGATGATGGCATATTTTCCCCTTGTCCTGAGCTTTTGCTAGTTAAGAGGTGGTTGCTAAGAGATGCCTGGACACACTGGTGAGCGGCTCTGTGCTTCCCTCTCATCCCCTCTCGTTCTTTTCAGCCTCACTCCAACCCACCACACCCACTTCTCTCTCCCATCTTCCAAAAGCAGGTTCTGAAAAAGACTTCAAGAAACTGACTAAGCTGGATGGCCACTCCTGATGGAAGGGTAGTCTCCAGACCCCAGAGACCTGGTCAGGGGTCTGGCCAGAAGCCAAAGGGGAGTGGAGCCTGCCTGCATCCCCTGGACAGCCTGGAGCAGAGGGAGACTCAGGAGCAGGCGCCGGGCCAGCTAATCATGCTGAGGAAGGCACAGGAATTCTTTCAGACCTGTGATGCTGAAGGCAAAGGCTTCATCGCCAGGAGGGACATGCAGGTAAGCGGGGTCCCAGGTAGGCCTGCCCCCTGAGAATGCCAAATGTCTTCCTGTCTCGGGTTAGGGCTTGTACCATGGGAGGTGACATGCTTAACAGAAAAGATGCCATCAGTTCTGTTTTGGAAGGAGTGTCTGACCAAACTCTGCTAGGAGCCAGACTTCCTGGATTCGTTCTCTTTGCTATCAGACTCCAGGGTTGTTTCCTTCTCTGCCTTAGTAACTCACTGAGATTGTGGGAAATGATAATAGTGACATAAGGGACTTAAGTAAGACACAGGGAAGAGCCTTCTGAAACTGAAAGTAGAAAGGCATCAACTTGAGTTATAACAAAGTCATTCCTGCTGTCTGTGCCTTGGGAACAGGTACAGCGTCAGGTGTCACAACCTGGGAGGAAGGCATTTCTCATGTTTAATCCATCTCTCACCTTCAAACCCAAACATTGCACTAGGCCATGGTTCTCCAGAGAGATGGTGAGCTGAGCATCAGTGCACACATTGCGTAGTGCAGGGCCCGGCAGCCTTTTTATAAAGGTCCAGAGAATAAAGGTTTCCGGCTTTGTGGACCTTACAGTCTCTATCACAGCTACTCATCTCTGCCATTGCAGCACAAAAGCATCCATAGGCAATATGTGAAAAAATGAGGGTGCCGTGTCCCAATAAAACTTTATGGACCAGGAAGTGTGAATTTTATATAATTTCCATGTGTCACCAAATATTGTTCTTCTTTTGATATTTCTTTTCAACCGTTTAAAAATGTAAAAACCAGTCTTAGCTCACTAGCCGTACCAAGGTAGGGGACTGCTGGGTTAGCCCAGGGGCAGAGTTTGCCCACTCCTGGTCCGGTGCCTTTCTTTCTTTAGTTTCAAAAACTTCTCAGTGGCTGACTGAAGTCCCTTATGCTGTCATCAGGATTTCACTTGAACATGGGTGAATAAAACACAGACTCCACTAGAGTACTTTGAAAGCAGCTCTTTTCCCCTCAGTCTTTGTGTCACTCACTCTATCAGAGTAGTTTTTGAAAGGATGCATCCCTGTGCTGTGGGAGGCAGTGCAAAGTCTGGGTTCTCTTTCTTTAAGTCTAGTTTTTCAGAATATACCAAAGTTGGGCAATGAAATGTAGACCCTCATTCGGCTCAGCCCTATCTCTGCTCATGCGCGTGAGCTGTGAGGTGTGGAGGCTGAGAAAGGAGCCTTGTGACCCAAGATAAAGTGTGGCAGTTCTTTCTCTCCCTGGCCCCAAATGATGGTGCTTTTATGCTTCTCCAAGAGCTATTCCACTGTGCAACTATTGCATGAATTGAGAGAAAAGACCTGGGGAACAGCACCAGCTCAGCCCACAAGTGAGCCCAGCCCACCCTTCTTTGCAGTGATGACTCCTCCAGTAAGTTTCTGTCACCAAAACCCATTCCCCAAAGGCTCACTCCACGTGGAAGGCTAGACTCAGTGTGTTTTGAGGAAACCTTTGACAAACCCCTGTCTGTGAACTTCATAATTGGCATTCACAGGTCTGCAGTAGCAGTGGCTGGTGGTAATGGTTTTAAAATCAGGCTTAACTTTTGATTATTCCCTCTAGAAAGGGAAAAAAAAGGGAATTCACATTTATAGAGGGTCAACTCTGGGCCACATGTACTCTCTTGCTGTATATAACCTAATTAACTCTCATTGAGCCCTACTCTTTAATGAAGGGAGGAGGAGGCATGGGGAATTTAAACTAGGCATAAATTTTTAAAGAAGTCACTCATATTTGACTTGAAATATAGTCAGAAACATTAAGTCCCAGAGATACTGACTCAGCCTTCCTGCCCAGTCCTACTCCTGATCCAGGCAGGAGGACGTGGGAACCAACAAGCCACCAAGTAGATAACTTGGTATCCAAGGCATTCATTTCTGCCGTCTACTTAATTTTCTGAAGGTTTTTCTGAACCTGTGGACAGTGAAGCATTTGAAATGTTTAGCTCTTTATGCTAGCAAGGGCTGTCAAGAGAGAGAACAGGCCGGGAGCGGTGGCTCATACCTGTAATCCCAGCACTTTGGGAGGCCGAGGCGGGTGGATCACGAGGTCAGGAGATCGAGACCATCCTGGTCAACATGGTGAAACCCCGTCTCTACTAAAAATACAAAAAATTAGCTGGGCATGGTGATGCGTGCCTGTAATCCCAGCTACTCAGGAGGCTGAGGCAGGAGAATTGCCTGAACCCAGGAGGCGGAGGTTGCAGTGAGCCGAGATCGCGCCATTGCACTCCAGCCTGGGTAACAAGAGCGAAACTCCGTCTCAAAAAAAAAAAAAAAAAAAAAAAAAGAGAGAGAACAGAGCCTGTCATGTCATTTAACCACCATCTCTCATTGCTTCCACTGGCCACCTCTGAAGGAAGATGGGCTCAGGGAGATGCATGAAGAAGAATAAAAATGGCTCCTTATGGTCAACTCTGGCCCTCTGCAGTAAGTGTCCATGCCCCTTGGCTCTCCTGGAGCAGGTCCTCCAGGCATCTGTATTGTTGGCTTGTCACTTCTACCTGGGGCTGTGGTGTGCATATGGTCACCCCCTTTGGTTGGTGTCCAGCTTCCTGGGCCTGGCCACCACCACCTTCTTTACCTTAGGATCCCAGCAGAGCCTTATGGGTTCTGGAAGGGGAAGAGCTCACATTTTTCTTTCTTTCTTTTTTTTTTTTTTTGAGATAGAGTCTTGCTCTGTCACCCAGGCTGGAGTGCAGTGATGCAATCTTGGCTCACTGCAATCTCTGCCTCCCGGGTTCAAGTGATTCTGTTGCCTCAGCCTCCCGAGTAGCTGGGACTACAGGCACATGCCACCATGCCTAACTAATTTTTTGTATTTAGTAGAGATGGGGTTTCACCATGTTGGCCAGGTTGGTCTCAGTCTTCTGACCTCGTGATTCGCCTGCTTTGGCCTCCCGAAGTGCTGGGATTATAGGCATGAGCCACCGTGCCCGGCTTCACATTTTTCATATACACACAAATTCAGAAACCAGGAAAGGTCCTTGACAGAAGAGAGTGGTCTTCAAGGAAGGAGATGCCAAGTGGAAGGAAGAACACAGGAGGCTGAGGACCTAGTGGAGAAGTCAAGGGGGAAGAAATCATGGACAGCTTGCATTTTTTTTGAAAATGGAATGGGGTGCTGGCCAACATGGCCAATAGACGCAGCCAGATGGAACAGCTGCCACTGAAGGACCAAGATGACTGTTGCACTCCTAACAGGTCTTCAGAGGGAAGGCACTGAGAATGGATGGAAGGAAGACACAGAATCTAGGCTGAAAGGGGACGAAGCTTGGAATCCTGCATGGAGCTACCATGCATGGGACTCATTCCCAGCCCGCAACAACTCCAGGGGAATGGCTGAGTTGAACTGGCAAGGAGCAACCCACTCTCTCCATGAGCCCCTGGAACCCCAGCAGGAGGAGACCCCTCAATCACCATGGACACTCGAAGTGGCAGGGAAAAGTGCTTAGAGAAGTAGAGGCACCATGTTAGTTGATGCAGAGCCCAGAGGGTTTGATGTGGGAACATCTGTAGGAGAGCATGGCCAGATGCAGAGAACCCCAATAAGATACTTCACAAGAAGATCATCCTCAAGACACATAATAACCAGATTCTCCAAGATTGAAATGAAAGAAAACTGTTAAAGGCAGCTATAGAGAAAGGTCAGGTCACCTACAAAGGGAATCCCATCAGACTAGCAGCAGACTTCTCAGTAGAAACTCTACAAGCCAGAAGATATTGGGGGCCAATATTCATCATACATAAAGAAAAGAAATTTCAACCCAGAATTTCATATCCAGCCAAACTAAACTTCATAAATGAAACAGAAATAAGATCCTCTTCAGAAAAGCAAATGCTAAGAGAATTTGTTACCACTGACCTGCTTTACAAGAAACCCATTTCCCTAGGCTCAACTTGCTCCCATAGGAGACTTTAGTCCTAGGTGAACTGTCAGACCTGAAATCTGCAGGGCAGTCTTGTCCATAAGACAGGGCTGGTCTGACCTGAGCACCCCTTGGTCTGCCGGCCTCTCCCAGGGACCCAGCCCGGATATGCTTGTTTGTGGAGCAGCGGTAGGTGCTCTAGGGGCTTGCATCATGGCTCCTGTGCTGGTGGACTTTTGGCTGACTGGCAGAGAGCTCCAGTAGGATGGCCCCTAAGGCCTTGCACCAGCCAGCCTGCTCTCTCCCCACACTGCAGCTTCCCCCGGGCCCACAGCAACACCCCACATCGCTTTACCAGTGCATGTGTGTGCAGGTGGGTTTTGCCTTCCTTGTCCTGCCAGCACTCACATGTACATGCACCCTGCTCTGCCACTATTGCAGCAGGAGTGCACTCTGTGTTTCTTCTCTGCCAGACCACCATTGCAGTTGGAGCCTTTGGGGGCACAGAACCAGCCAGCCACACCCTTGCCCCACTCTGATGCCAATACTGCCATAGAATTGAAACTAGGTACAGAGAACAGCAAACCCTTCCCCTTCCCTAAGCTATCACCCCTGCCTATGGTGGTGGAGAGCGTGCACAGAGACCTGCACTAGCCAGTGCCCACCCTCATGTAACACCACCACCGGCACAACTGTGCACACAGGCACTCACGGTTTGTGCTGCCTTCATCGCTGTCATGAACACTCACACAGAGGCAGGCACTCTGGCACCTACTAACACCCTGCGGCAGCCAGTGAGTGTGCACCCTACCGTGCTGCCGCTGCTGCTGCAGCTGGCACATATGAAGAAGGACAGATCCGACTGCCACCGCTCTACAAAAAGCTTTGCCTTCCTGACACCACCCATTGGAAAGCAGTGATCAATGGCCCAGAAGCACCCTCACCCCCAACCCCACCCCCGCAGCACAGTATATTCCTAACCTTGAGGAGCCAGAGAAGAAAAAAGGCTGATACAAGTCCCCCAGAGTTAGAGCACACAGTCCAGGAGTTGGGAGCTGAGCATTGGCCCCCTAAAGTCTTCCAGAAATGAAGCCAGTCAGCTGAACCCACCTTATACCACAATCAAACCTTCCAGGTCATTGAATAGAATAAAAGAAAAAGAAATCCAAAGGTCGGCTACTTCAAAGACTGAAGAAATATCAGCCCACAAAGATGAGAAAGAATCAGTGCAAGAACTCTGACAACTCAAAAAGCCAGAGTGTCTGCAACTGCACTACCTCCCCAGAGAGGGTTCTGAACTCCAGAGAGGGTTCTGAACTGGGCTGAGATGGCTGACCTGACAAAAAGATATGAATAGGAATGAAGATCACTGAGATGCAGGCATACATTGAAACCCAATTCAAGGAAGCTAAGAATTGCAATAAAATGATATCGCAGCTGACAGACAAAATAGCCAGTATAGAAAGGAATGTAACTGATGGGATAGATCTGAAAAATGATGCTACATGAACTTCATAATGCAATCACAAGTATTAATAGCAGAATAGACCAAACAGAGGGAAGAATCTCAGAGCTTGAAGACTGGCTTTTTGAAATAAGACAGACAAGAATAGAGAAAAAAGAATGAAAAGGAATGAACAAAACCTCTGAGAAATATGGGATTATATAAAGAGACCAAATCTATGGCTTATTGGTGCCCCTGAAAGAGACAGGGAGAGTGTAAGCACTTTGGAAAACATATTTCAGTATATCATCCATGAGAACTTTCCCAACCTAGCTAGAGAGGCCAACATTCAAATTTAGGAAATGCAGAGAACCCTAGTCAGATACTTCACAAGAAGATCATCCTCAAGACACATAGTAATCAGATTGTCCAAGATTGAAATGAAAGAAAAAAATATTAAAGGCAGCTATAGAGAAAGGTCAGGTCACCTTCAAACAGCAGCCCATCAGACTAACAGCAGACTTCTCAGTAGAAACTCTACATGCCAGAAGAGATTGGGGGCCAATGTTCAACATACATAAAGAAAAGAAAGTTCAACACAGAATTTCATATCCAGCTAAACTAAGCTTCATAAATGAAGAAGAAATAAGATCCTTTTTCAGACAAGCAAGTGCTGAGGGAGTTTGTTACCACTGATCTGCTTTACCAGAGCTCCTAATGGAAGCACTAAATATGAAGAGGAAAGATTGTTACCAGCCACTACAAAAACACACTTAAGTATGCAGACCAGTGACACTGTACAGCAACCACACAAACAAGTCTGCATAACCAGCTAACATCATGACAGGATCAAATCCACACATGTTAATAATAACCTTAATATAAACAGGCTAAATGCCCCAATTAAAAGGCAGAGAGTGACAAGCTGGATAAAGAACCAAGACCCATTGGTGTGCTATCTTCAAGAAACCCATCTCACTGGCAATGACACCAACAGGCTGAAAATAAAGGGATGGAGAAAAATCTACCAAGCAAATGGAAAACATAAAAAAAAGCAGGGGTTGCAATCCTAATTTCAGACCAACAGACTTTAAACCAAGAAAGACAAAGAAGGGCATTACATAAAGTCCAGAAGAAACTGATAAATTCCTGGATACATACACCCTCCCAAGACTGAGCCAGGAAGAAATTGAATCCCTGAACAGACAAATTACAAGCTCTGAAACTGAACCCATAACAAATAATCTACCAACCAAAAAAAAAAAAAGCCAATGACCAGACAGATTCACAGCTGAATTCTACCAGATATACAAAGAAGAGCTGGTACAATTCCTACTGAAACTATTCCAAAAAATTGAGGAGGAGGATTCCTTTCTAACTCACTCTATGAGGCCAGCATCATCCTGGTATCAAAACCTGGCAGAGACACAACAAAAAAAGAAAACTTCAGGCCAATATCCTTGATGAACATTAATGCAAAATTCCTCCGCAAAATACGGGCAAACCAAATCCAGCAGCACACCAAAAAGCTTACCCACCATGATTAAGTAAGCTTTTCCCCTGGGATGCAAGGTTGGTTCAACATACACAAGTCAAGAAATGTAATTCCTCACATAAACAGAACTAAAGACAAAAAACATGATTATCTATAGAGATGCAGAAAAGACTTTTGATAAGATTCAACAGCTCTCCATGTTAAAAACGCTCAACAAACTATGTATTGAAGGAACATATCTCAAAATAATAAGAGCCATCTGTGGCAAAACAACAGCCAACATCCAACATCATACTGAATGGTCAAAAACTGGAAGCATTCCCCCCTTGAAAACTGGCACAAGACACAGATGCCCTTTTTCATCACTCCTATTTAACATACTATAGGAAGTCCTGGTCAGAGCAATCAGGCAAAAGAAAGAAATAAAAGATATCCAGTTAGGAAGAGAGGAGGTCAAGCTATCCCTGTTTGCAGAAGACATGATCCTATATCTTAAAAACCCCACAGTCTCAGCCCAAAAGCTCCATAAGCTGATAAATAACTTTAGCAAAGTCTTAGGACTTTGTACAAAATCACTAGCACTCCTACACACCAACAGCAGCCAAGCTGAGAGCCAAATCAGGAACACATTCCCATTCACAATTGCCACAAAGAGAATAAAATGCCTAGGAATATAGCTAACCAGGAAGTTGAAAGATCTCTATAAGGAGAACTGAAAAACACTGCTCAGAAAAATCGGAGATGACACAAACAAATGGAAAAACATTCTATGCTCATGGATCAGAAAAATCAATGTCATTAAAATGGCCATACTGCCCAAAGCAATTTATAGATTCAATGCCATTCCTGTCAAACTACCAAGGACATTCTTCACAGAACTAGAAAAAACTATTTTAAAATCCATATGGAACCAAAAAAAGAGCTCAAATAGCCAAGACAATCCTAAGCAGAAAGAACAAAGCTGGAGTCATAACATTACCTGACTTCAAATTATACGACAGGGCTATAGTAACCAAAACAGCATGTTACTGATACAAAAACAGACACATAGACCAATGGAACAGAATAGAGAGCCCCGAAATAAGGCTGCACACCTACAACCATCTGGTCTGTGACAAAGCTAACAAAAACAAGCAATGGAGAAAGGACTCCACATTCAATAAATAATGCTGGGATAACTGGCTAGCCATATGCAGAAGATGGAAACTGGACCCCTTCCTTACACTATATACAAAAATTAACTCAAAATTGATTACAGACTTAAATCAGATTTAAGATTACAGACTTAAAACCTGAAATTATTTTTAAAAAACCCAAAACCTGGAAGACAACCTAGGCAATACAATTCTGGACGTAGGAATGGGCAAGGATTTCATGATGAAAATGCCAGAAGCAATGTCAACAAAAGCAAAAATTGACAAATGGAATCTAATTAAGCTAAAGAGCTTCTGCACAGCAAAAGAAAGCAACAACAGAGTAAACACACAACCTACAGAATGGGAGAAAATTTTTGCAAACTCTGCACTGACAAAGGTCTAATATTCATCATCTATAAGGAACTTAAATTTATAAGAAATAAGCAATCCCATTAAAAAGTGGGCAAAAGACATGAACAGACACTTTTCAAAAGAAGACATGCATGCATCTATCAAGCATATGAAAAAAGATTCATCACTGATCATTAGAGAAATGCAAATCAAAACCACAGTGAGATACCATCTCACACCAGTCAGAATGGCTATTATTAAAAGTCAAAAAATAACAGGTGCTGGTAAGGTGGCAGAACTAAAGGAACACTTATAAACTGTTGATGGGAGTGAAAATGAGTTCAAACATTGTAGAAAGCAGTGTGGCAATTCCTCAAAAACCTAGAAACAGAACTACCATGTACCCAGCAATCCCATTACTGAGTATATACCCAAAGGAATGTAAATCATTCTGACACAAAGACACGTGCATGTGTATGTTCATTGTAGCACTGTTCATAATAGCAAAGACATGGAATCAAACTAAATGCCTATCAATGGTAGACTGGATAAGGAAAATGTGATACATATACATCATGGAATATTGTGTAGCCATAGAAAAGAACAAGATCATATCTTTTGTGGGCACATGGGTGGAGCTGGAGGCCATTATCCTGGGCAAACTAATTCAGGAACAGAAAATTAAATACATGTTCTCACTAATAAATGGGAGCTAAATGATGAGAACATATGGACACATGGCAGAAAGGGACAACACACACTGGGGCCAGTTGGACAGTGGAGGGTGACAGGAGGGAGAGGATCTGGAAAAATAACTAATGGGTATTAGTCTTAACATGTGGGTGATGAAATAACATGTACCATACACCTCCATGACACAAGTTTACCTATATAACGAACCTGCACATATGCCCCTGAACTTAAAAGTTGAAAAGAAGGAAGGAAGGAAGGAAGGAAGGAAGGAAGAAAGGAAGAAAGGAAGAAAGGGAGGAAGGAGGGAAGGAAGGAGGGAGGGAAGGAAGGAAGGAAGGGAGGAAGGAAGGAAGGAGGGAAGGAAGGAAGAAAGGAAGGGAAAATGGAATGAGAGGAGTAAGCCCCTCCTCTAGGGCTGTTTTTCTTCTTATTACAAAAAACTATCTGTGGATGGTGAAATTGGCTTCACAATTGTCAAGGGGGCGGGGAGACTGCCACGTGATCTGAGCCTACCAGTAAGTAGCCAGCCCATCCAGATAAAGCAGGGACCACAGGGAGAAAGGGCAGGATGCTTGAGCTGTTTTTAATAGGGGTCCCTGAGAAACCTGGAGAAACCCAGGAGGAGCCGAATGTGTATTCAGACTAGGAGCACAGCGGTCTTCTGCTCGAGGCTTCCCGTACACATGTTCTGCTCCAGGGACAGCAGATGATGGACATTGACCTGCGTTAACAGTGTTTAGGCAGTCCTCTGCCTCCCTGGTGACTCCTCAGGTGTCACACCGTCCTCCATGAGGAACCTCTCGTGGGGACCTCTTCAGACAGAATTGGGGTAGATGATGCTTTGCCGGGTTAGGTCTGGTGCAGTACCCTGGAAACTTCATGCGGGGCTGAGTCAGTCCTGCCTCAGAGGAAAGAAGGACAGAGAGGATAAGGCTGCAGAGAGTGTGAAGAGACTCCATAGCTGGGAGAAGGAGATGGGGAGAGGATGGGCAGGAAATCTCTCTGAGAAAAGCTGGAGCCTCAAAAACTCTGTTTCCCTGATTTTTTGGAGGAGTAAAAGGATTGTCTACCAACACCAAGCACCTGCCTCCCCAACAGTGCCCAGAATTCTCGTCTACGCTAAACTTAAGAGTCACTGAGGAGTTGGCAAACTAACCCAATCTGAGCCGCTACCTGTTTTTGTAAGTAAAGTTTTATTGGAGCACAGATGTGCTCATTCTTTTATGTGTTTTCCATGGCTACTTTCACACTGCAGTGGCAGAGTGAAGTAGTTGTGACAAAGACCGAATGACCCACAAAGCCTAAAATATGCACTCTCTGGCTGTTTTCAGAAAAAGCTAGCTAACTCCTGATTTAGGTTAATTAGAAAACTTCAGAAGATTTTTGTAGTAAATTAACTTGGGTTTTAATCCTCAATCTGCAACTTACTAGTTACATGAATTTGTGTGAGTCTCTTAACCCCTCTAGGCTATAGTTTCTCAGCTGTGAATTATTTGTAACTACTTCCCAGTATTAAAAGAGAATTGAATGAGCTTAAGCATGTAGCACACTTAGCCCTGAGACTGGGACCTGGAAATCCCTGGAAATGCACTGTGTATGAACCACGTCTCAGCCTAGTCCCTGATGTCCTCTGCACTGTGACTGTGTTTAATCGTGGTAAAATACAGTTTACCATTGTAACCATTTTCTAAGCGTGCAGCTCAGTGACATTAAGTACATTCACTTTCTTCTACGACCTCCATTACCGTTTATCTCCAGAACTCTTTTTACCTTGCAAAACAGAAACTCTGGACCCATAAAACAATGTCCTCATTTCACCTACTCCCAGACCCTGGCAACCACCATTCTATTTTCTGTGTCTCTGAATTTGACTACTCAAGGTATCCTACGTAGGTGGAGTTATCTAATATTTGTCCTTTTGGGACTGGCTTATTTTGCTTAGTATAATGTCTTCAAGCTTCATCCGTATTGTAGCATGTGTCAGAATATTTTTAAAGGCTGAATAATATTCTGTTGTACGTATATACCACATTTTGTTTCTCCATTCCTGTGTCAGTCCGTACCTGAGTAGCTTCCACCTGTTGGCTATTTGTGAATAATGGTGACATGGCTTTCCATTCTTTTGGGTATATGCCCAGAAGTGGAATTGCTGGATCATAGGATAATCCTATTTTGTAAAGTTTTTGAGGAGACACCATACCATTTTATACAATGGCTGCACCATCACATTGTAATTTTAAGATGCAAGTTGTCTGTCCTGTCTTAGAGAAAAGAAATGGACATTTCTGCTGGCAAGGGTACCTTTCACTCATATTCAGCTGCTGGATGTGAGCTGGATATGAGTGGAAGGTTCTTCTTTGTGTAGTCTACATGAATGGCGGCACTTTTGCCTCCTAGAGGACATAAGGCAACGTGTCATTTTCACGACTATGCCAATTGTCATGCTTGGGGTTAGGTTCCAGCCTGTGCTGAGGTCTGGAGGGAGTGGGTGGATGAGCAGAAAGAAGACTCAAGGCGCCGTAGTCAGGTGAATATGGTTTTATCCAGCAGCAGCTTTCATCAACAGCTTTCTCACCCTGTCCGCCCTGTCTTGGCTACTTAGTCCAGCGGCCCCCACACAGCTGTGTGGCCAGCTTTTCCTTGCCTTCAGGGTCAGCAGCTTAACTCTCTCTCTCTTTGGGCATGTGTTCTGGCTCCCCAGTGTCTGTCTACAGAGAAGACAGCTCTGACTTTCTCTGGGCACAAGCACACCTGCACAGTGTCAACTGGGCAATTATACCTTTTACAGACAATAGTGGCGTAGAGCCAAGTGATGGCCTTCTCATGTTATGGCTGTGTGGCCGTGTTAACAAGTGGAGTTACATGCCTGTGCTCTAAACTCACTGAGTCATGCGGGATGTAAACATTCTACCTTGGTCTATCCTTGACCAAAGCACAGCCACATTCCTTACAGGGTATGGAGGCATTTTTGACTGAAACGACTGGTGAGGGAAGTGCTGCTGGCATGTAGCAGGCAAAGCCCAGGGATGCTGCTGCATATCCTATAATACACAGGATGGTCCCTCCCCTGCCTTCTCCTCCACTGCCCCCTTAACAAAAAATTGTCCTTTCCAAATTGTCAGTAGTGTAGAGGTTGAGAAACTCTGGCCTATACCAAGTAATCAGCCCAAGCCAAGCACATCAAGGCACAAAGCAGATAAAGGTTGATCCCCCCTCCTGCCTCCCACTCTTGTCCTAAAGCGATTTGGTATAGCTGAGCTGTACCACAGAGAAAAGGGTGCTTAGTGCTGGAACGGGAGTCTGAAAAGAATGCTGCAGATGCCCCAGAAGGAGGGACAGTGTAATTCTGGACATAAACATGGATATCCTCTGATTTTCTCCTTAATAAAAATGTCATGGAAGCATGTTTGAAGCTATGCAACCATATGCTTTAAGCTACATGAGGTATGTTTCTGGGCTGGTGACCAGGAAGGTAACGGAGTCTGGCTGGAATGCAACAAAAGACATCATTTTCCCGTGACTCTGGAGCATGAACTCTCAGTACTGCTGCTGTAGATGCTTCATGTTCCAGGTCCTGGACGGTTGCCAGTCACTGTAAGTCTTGCTGAGAATCAGTTGGGCTGGTCAGGATCTGGAGGTGTGAGGTCTAGACCAGCACTCTGTACATAGGAGCTCAGGGTCTCCTGCCATTCTTCTTAGTCAAGCACTTATTTATGCCTTCCTTCAACACTTACCTAAATAGTCCATATTCGTCAGCATTGGGCTAGATCCTGGGGACACAACAATGCCTAACGAATGAGGTCCCTGTTCCGGGAGCACTGAGGGAGCAGACATTCATCAACTAATCACATGTATCCGTATATAAAATGCTTATGGAGATAAGACTTATGAAGAAGAGAAATGTAGTTTGGGGAGCTTGTATAACCTGACCTAACCTGGGGAGTTGCAAGGGCCTTACGGAGGAAGTGATGCGGGAGCTGAGAGTGAAGAAAGAGTGAGGCTGGTGTTTAAAGGAGCCACGAAGTTCTCGAGAGCTCCTGGGCCACGGGCAGTATGAATCCATATATAAGATTCGTATATATATAGGAGATCTTCCTCGTGCCTCGCTTTTTCCCTGATCCATCCTTCCAGGTGTGAGAAAATGCTGTGAGTGCAGCAGGATCTCTGGAAGGCTGGGTCTTGGTGGTGCTGGCAAGAGAGACTTTGTGTTACGATTTTGGTGGTGCTGGTAGGGGTAGGTGTGGGAGGTAATGAAGGTGAGGGAATTACAGAATGAATGCACTGAAGAACTATTAGACAGTTGCTCAAGCCCTGATCAGAAAATCAGTTCTTTTCCCAGCTGTGGTTTCCACTGTGACTTTAGGCAAATCTCAGAGCCTCACAGGCCTATTGCACAGTGGAATAAATAATCTCGCTCCCCTCCACCCTGCTTATCTCACTTAGTTAAAAATGTAAACAGTACCAGGGGACCATACCAGAAGAAGGTGGTTTTCCATGACTCTGCAGGCCCTGAGCAGAGCGATAAATAAGAGAGAATTATGGTTATTAAGACTAAAAGATTTTTCAAAGAGGGCCAGGAAAACAAGGTTAAAGAATCAGGTATAGTACCGTTGCAGAGAAGGCTGAAGCAGCGCTCAGCACTAACTTGCCGAGACATGAACGGTAAGAATTACTTGGAACCTATAGTATTGCTTTCCGCATTTTCGCTGAGAACAGAAGGAGGAAACTGGCTTCAGATGTAGACAAGAAGGGCTGGTATTAGACAACGGGAGGATTTGGGGTTGGAAGTGCTGCTAGATTCAGGAATGATGTCTAAGGTGAGCTGTGAAGTAGCCTCTTCTGGTTCATGCCAACGAGAAAAAGATGTATCAGGTGTTTGGGTGAAAGGCATGTGGAGGAGGGTCCTGTTGATCTCTGATCTCCGGAATTTTCTTGCAGCTCATTTGTAGCTCCAGCCCAGTGTGAGAGACAACATTTTGAATCAGATCCGGCAATCCTAGGCTGAGGGTGGGGAAGGAGGAAAGATTATCCCAAGGAAGGACTGGAATGTGAGCGTGACAGGAGCTTGTGCTTTTACCATACCTCAGGTGTGGTGCTTTTGATTTCCAGTGAAGCTAATAGAATCCCTGCTTGCGAAATTGACTCTCTCCTCACCCCGTATTCTTCTACTGTAGCTTTCGAGACAGCTGGTTTATGGATTGTTGATACATCAGAGATTTTGCTGAATGCTAAGCAGATGTACTTCTAGAATCTTTGCATACTCTCTCACTCTCCTCCCATTTTTGAAAAGCCCATTCATATTTAATTCAATTCTTCCAAATGGCTTCCACGTCAGCCTGTCTTCCTACTTTGTAATGCATCATAGTTTCCCTTAATGCATGTACCTGCCAAATTAAGCTTTGTGGCTTATCAGCTAAAACTGCCATAGGATCAAGCCAAGTGTTCTTGCCAGTTATGTTATGGGCTTTGCCACCTGCCAGCTCTTTTATATTGCTGGGTTGGTATATACCTTTCTTCCTACAAAGCCCTGTATTCATTGTCTTCAGCTGTCAGTCACTTCCACACCAGCAATTTTGCATAGTTACCCCTTAGGTAACTGAGAGGAAGGGAGATGGTTGACTGAGATATAATGAACTCTCTGGGGAGTTCTCATGTGGACACCTAGATTATTTGGGCATAAGGAGACACTTGCTTCAACTATGCAAATTAGCCTTGGCCTGGGGCCATTGCACATCAGGCAGAAGGCCAGAAGAGAGCAGCAACAGCTCAGCTGCTTTGCTCCTGGACCCATCAATTGGTCTCTGCCCTTCCGTCCTTGTGAGGTCTGAGTCTGTTCTAGACTCAAGTCCAGTGATGACCTCCTCACACCGTCCTGTCCAGTCCCCTTTAACACACAAATACTCTTGGGGGCTTGATACCTTAAGCCAATGGCAGTTGACATCTTATTAGGAATTCCTTATCAGTCAGCAGGGAGCAGGAGTGGAACCTGGACTTGGGGCCTGGGTGTGGGTCATTCAGAGGTTTGCAGGGGAATTATCCCACATCCCCTCAGAGCTCAAGGACCAAAATGTGTATCCACAGACACTTACAAATGCAGTGCTGAGGCACTGGGACACCAGGGGCCTCCAGCAGGAGAGGACTCTAGGAGTAAATGATCCACACCTGCATCATGGAACAGGGGAGGAAAGGGGACTTGGGGAGAACAGGGAAGACAGGGTTTGAAGCCTGGCTCTGCCATGCACTCCTTGAGGGGCCTCAGTGGGCCGTGAATCTCTCTCGGTCTCTCTCTGTCTCTCTTTCTCTCTGCCTCCCTACTCTTTTTATTGAATGCATTCTCTGTGCAGGCACTGTTATACGCTTTACATTCATGATCGCGTTTAACTTTACAACACCATGCCTATGGCTATTACCCTAAAAGCATTTGGTCCTGTACCATTTGAGTCCTTTACAGATGTTGAGAGTGCTGGCTTTGGAATCAGAACTGGATATGACTCCTGGCTATGTCATTACTAGCCATGTGACTTTGGAGCAGGTAATGTCACCACAAACTTCATCTATAAAACAGAGATAATAGTGCCTAGCTCAAAGTGTTGTCATGGGAATTAAATGCAGATAGACAGATAAATGCATATTTAATATTTATTTATAAATCACCTAGCAAATTGCTTAGTACATTAGTAGGCACCCAATCAATGGTAGTTGTGCTAACATGCAAAGGAGGAGAGGGATGGTGAAGCAGTCTGGATGCAGAATCTTGCTACTGGTTTTTGTAGGACTGCGCCAAACTCTAGACACATTTTGGAAGAAGGCTTTGCAGTTCCAGGTCACCCCCACTGTGAAGGTCAGTGTTAACCAGTACACTCTGGGTTGTTTTCAGAAGCTGCATAAGGAGCTACCGCTCAGTCTGGAGGAGCTGGAGGATGTGTTTGATGCCCTGGATGCTGATGGCAATGGCTATCTGACTCCAGAGGAGTTCACTACTGGATTTAGTAAGTTCTGATGGGTGCTGGGGACCTCAGGGTTATGGGTCTACCTAATGCTGTATAAGGTGTATTCCCGCCTCTTCTAGATCTGGCGGGGGCACGTATTAAAGCTTTACTGCCCTCCTTGAGGGACCTGGAGTGCATAGTCTCCAGGCTCTGGATTGCTTGGGCCTCCTCACATGCCTGTCTCAACTGCTTACATTGCTGCTTGCTCAGCGCCCCCTGCACTGTCACAACCAAGTTCCCTCCCACTGGGACTGGCAAAGGAGATGGACGGAAGCTCCGTAGAAGGCATGGCATAAAAGGGGGATTTGTCCGGAGATTTGCAGCCTCTCCTTTTCTGCCTTGATAGAAAAGTGGCCAGAAAGTGGGACAACTGGATGGTTCATTCCTACCCAAGTCTGGCTGAATCTTCCGGGTTGAGGGATAACAGCTATCAGAGGAATTTCTAGAAGGTTTGAATGGACTAGCCATTCTCAGGGTAACCTGGAGGAAGGAAAATTGAGATCTATGAACAATATAAAGAAAGCAGGCACTCTATCCTATCAGATATATCAAAGGCAAATTTTACCGTACATCTGCCTCATGTGCAGGGCCATATAATTTTCTTAGAAGAATCTGATGCCTTTGCTGACCTTCAGGAGCTTCTGCTTCACTTAGGAGGATAAGACAGAGTGCTGTAATACCAGGCAGCATGAGTATGGAGAAAGTACACTGGAAACTGTTAGGGAGCTTGTAGATGTGAAGTCTAGTGATGCTAGCAGGGGCACGACTAGGAGGACAATATGTGCCTCTGCAGTCAGGGTGCTGGAATGCAGTGGAGGGAAAGGACTTGTTGCTTAAAGAAGAAATCAACAGAGATGCATTCTAAGCCAGATGTTAAGAGACTGAGAACCACAAAGGAGACACCACATCTGTCTTGCATTATGCCTTTCCCAGATTCTAGCATCACTGGTGGGGTGCTTGTGGAAGTGGAAAAGACACAGAATCTGGGACTGGAAGGGCTTTCCCTTTCCTTCTCTCAGATGAACCTCCAGTGATCCCTGGCAGCTGAGAAAGCCGAGCTCTTGCTGGGTGGTTATGGTCTGATTCAGATCCTTGTGCCCTGCGTCCCCTAGGTCACTTCTTCTTCAGCCAGAATAACCCAAGTCAGGAAGATGCAGGTGAGCAGGTGACCCAGCACCACGAAGAGCAGGTGTATCAGTCCAGAGGGGAGGAGGATCTAGGAGACATGGATGAAGACGAGGAAGCCCAGTTCCAGATGCTGATGGACAGACTTGGAGCCCAGAAGGTTTTGGAAGAGTAAGTGGTCACGGTGATTTATAGAATGGAGACCAGCCTTGTAGAAACCTCTTCCTGTGCCCATTCAACAATTAACATTTATTAACCATGTGGTGCTGGTCCCTGCCCATGGTGCTGCCACCTGGGGCCTGTCCTTTGTGATGACCTGGCCATGTGTTGGGCTCTGTCTCTGCTTTTTAAATTTTTTTTTTCTTTAGGAAATATTCCTATTCTCCTTCTCTCCCACCCCGTCTACCTTCCTCACACCCGGCAGTGCATCAACCTCAAGTCCTTGGCTCAGCCTCGCTCCCCATGGGGCGCTCACACATCGGGGGGCTTTACCATGCCTTCAGGGTTTTTCATGGAGTTCTCCCTAAGGCTTCCTATCACCGTCAGCTCCCCAGCATCTTCACCTCCAGCAGAGCCACTCCTGGGTCTCTAGAGCTATGTGCCTCCCAGCTGCCCCAGCTGTGGGCACCTTCCTGGCAAAAGCCCGTCACATGGAAGCATTTGCACACTGCGTCCACAGCAAACCAAGCTTGTGCAGGAGCCAAGGTGGAAAATTAACCAGTTCTTAGCAGGCCACTAGTTGGAACATTTTAGATGGCTGGACCTCAAACAAAACATAATTGCCCCCACCACCTTTTTTTTTTTTCCTGAAAAGTGCTTTGGAATAGACACATGGATCCAAGCCCTGACATTTAAGTAAATAAAATAAGTAAAATGTGATGTATAGCTAGTAGAAACCAGACAGAGGGCCTGAAAGCATGTAATACCTTCTGCCCCTTTACCCTTTGCCTTTGGCCTTTTTGTTTTGGGGTCTCTAGGTCTTGGGCTGCGTGTGTGTTTCCTGCAGGGCGGGAATGCCCTACTGATCACAGCTGATGTTCCTGAGCTTGGGAAGAGAAGGGGCTATGGTGGAAAATGATGAAGAGAGAAGAGACCTATGTACGATTTGCAGGCTGAAGCTCTGTGAATTATATATATATATAATCTGTTTGTGTATATATATATATTTTAATTGCATTTCAGGTTCTGGAGTACAGGTGCAGAACATGCAGGACTGTTGCCTAGGTACATATGTGGCAATGTGGTTTGCTGCCTCCATCCCTCCATCACCTATATCTGGCATTTCTTCCCATGTTATCCCTCCCCAACTCCCTACCCCCCAATGTCCCTCCCCTATCCCCCTCCGCAGACCTCAGTGTGTGGTGCTCCCCTCCCTGTATCCATGTGTTCTCATTGTTCAACACCCACCTATGAGTGAGAACATGCAGTGTTTGATTTTCTTAGCAAACAATTTGGTAGACTGTGGCAGAATTGGGAAAGGCTGGCAAAGTGTGTTCCAGGCAAGAAAGGGACAGGCAAAGGCGTAGGAAAGATCTTCGTGGGGGCGCTTCACAGGAAGTGCAACTCAAAACCAGCAGCAGCAGCAGCAGCTTTGCTGCGGGCCTAGAAGGGGCTGGAGCAGGTGTGGATCACAGAAGGTGCAGCTGGGCAAGTGGAAAGGGCACAGGCGGGTGGGAAGCTCATTAGTCATACACCTGACTCAGCTTCTCAGCTTCTCCAAGGACAGGAGGCCAGAGCACAGAGACTGTTCTTGGTGACCGTGGGACACCTCCTCCTGGAGAAGGGGAAAGGAGAAGGCAGAGCAGGTGAGCTGAGGCACTGTAATGGAAAGAAGGGGCCTCTCTGCCCAGCCCTCACTGCCCGGCAGCTGCCTTCCTGGCAGGGTTCTCAATTAGAGTCCACCAGATGTGACTCTGAGGACCTATAGCAAAGACCAGTGCAGAACTGAGCCAAAATGAGATGTCCCAAAGAAGAGGAGGCTTTGGGGCGGTCTCGAGAGTGTAAAAACTGATACACAGGAGATGATGATCAGCTACTTCCATTCTCACTGAAGTGGGCTTAGGTTGCAGCATGAGGGAAACATTCATGACTCTGGGACCCCAGATAGGGAAATAGAAAAGGCTGTGAAGATTTGAGGAGTCTTTAAAGATTTTGCTCACTAAAATGATTTGTGTGTTGTTCTTGAAGCAGTGAAATGGATTGATAAACCTCCCAGAATCCTTTCTAGCCTCTTCTCTAATATCCTCCTGGGAGGGGTGACCTTCGTGTGTTGTAGAAGTTGGAGACTGGACGTCTGCACTGTGGCTTTTCTCGGTGGTCTGACTGAGTGATTTGGCAGCTTAGTGAACTTTGGCTTGTTTTTCATCAAAAGTTTGAAGACTTGTTCCTTCTCCAGAAAATCTGGGGCAAGATGTTGTTGCCATGACTAAGTACTTCAAAGAGTGTTGGAAGAGGAGCAGGTGGGTCTGCAAGTCTCACTGGGGACTTTAGCTCAGTTGGCTCCAACAGGAACCTGGCAGGTGTGGGCAGACAGACCTAGGCTGGCAAGGTGAACCTTGATTTTATGATGCATTTACTTCGTGATGGCGTGTCTCAGTCCATTTGGGTTGCTGCAATAGACTGCCTTGGATGGGGAACTTTATAAATAACCACAATTTATTTCTGGCAGTTCTGGAAGCTAGGAAGTTCAAGATCAAGGTGCCAGCAGATTTGCTGTCTGATGAGGTCACATTTCCTCATTCATAGACAGTTGTCTTCTCATTGTGTCCTCATGTGGCAGGAAGGGTGAATGAGCTCCCTCTGGCTTCTTTTATATGGATACTAGTACCATTCATGAGGGCTTTGCCTTCATCATCTAACCACCTCTCAAAGGCCTCACCTACTGATACCATCACGTCAGGAGTTGGGATTTAAACATATGAATTTGCAGGAGATAGAAACATTCAGACCACAACAGGGAACAACCTGCCACAGGGATGGGAGGTCACCGTGGTGTCTCTCTGAGATCCTCTTTTCTCTGAACCCTGTGTCATATCTACATTTTACCTATAGGATGAAGTGAGACCATCACAACATGCTGTGTGTGTGTTGTGAGGATGGGAGGAATGGAACTCATTTTGGGAAACAGAGTCTCCTTACCTCCTCTTCCCTCATTTCCCAGATTCTCCCATGACATCCAGTACAGTGCAAGGTTTACAATAGGTCATAATAAATACTTGTTGAGTGAATTAGGAAATGGATGGATGGATGGATGGATGGATGGATGGATGGATGGATGGATAGATAGATGGTAGATAATTTGGTGGAAGAGATGGAGCAAGGAAAGGAGGGAGAGAGGAATGGCGTGTTAAAGAGATGACCAGATAACCGATAAGAGGTTGGCGCCTTTCTCAGTGGCCTCTTCTCTGCTGGGTGCAGTGAGTAATGTCCATTTTCCAAGAGCATTGCTAGCATGGCATTATTGAATATCATTTCTGGATGAAGTTTCTAAATATAATGCTTATTACACAAGCACAAAGGATTTTACTCCTTATCTTGAGGGTTCCTGGCCAAAGGTACCCTCAGATTTTCTGGTTTGGGAATTTAATGGAAGACAAGTCACATTTATGTTTCTGTTTGTGTGGTTTTTGTCTTAAAGTGATTTATTAAGGAGGTACTCCCAGAATAAACTGGTAAGGGATTTGTGGAAGTGGGACAGGGAAAGGAAGTGACACAAATAGTGGTGCAAGTTCAGGAAAAGTCCTGGTTCTCCAGGGATATTGTTTATGTAGTCATAATAGTATACACATTTATTTCATGTCATATTTGGGAATTAGCGTACAGTTTTAAAACAATACTAATTACAGAACGCAGTGTCAATGGCACTACTCCTATTCATGAGGGCTCTGCCTTCAAGATCTGATCACCTCTTTCAAAGGCCTCAACCACTGATACCATCATGTTGGGGGTTAGGCTTTAAACACATGAATTTGTAGGAGATATAAACATTCAGACCACAGCAGGGAAACCTGCCACAGGAATGGGAGGTCACCACCCATTTCTCAGTGGGCCTCTTCTCTGCAGGACATAGAGAGTAATGTCCATGCCACAGGAGCATTGCTAGCATAGCACTATCAAATGTCACTTCTGAAGAAAGTTTCTAAAATATAATGCTTATTACACTAGCACAAATAATGTTATTCTTTATCCTGAGGATTCCTGGGGAGCCAACATGAATTTTGGTGACAGATTGTCAAGGCGCAGATGACTGAAATGGACCAGCAAATTTTGGAAAGAGCTCAAGAGAAGTATAGGCATACAGATAGCTTTATTCTCATAAAACGATGGTCATAAGTGATTTTCCTTAATTAAATGTGAAATGTGCATTACATAAAGTCTCAAAGTTTAACAAGAAAGTCAAAATGTAATTATGTTGAAAGGATGGAAGGAGGTGAAGGACTTATATTTTCAATAGCTATAAATTTGCAAGATTAAGACGCAGAGTGAATAAGTAACAAAAGACTTTGAGAAGACAGTGAACTGAGCTAGTTATTACATCTTGTTATCTAAATGTGAAAAAAGTATTGGAAAATATACATGTGTCTATTAATGTAAAAAATCAAAAACCTGATTGTTTGGGGGATAAGATTTATATTTATTCTCTACTTTGCTAGAATAAAGTTGAATAGGTTATTTGTAATAAAATAGCCTATGAAATTTCACTTGAACACTACTGTTTATTGTTATATAACTTTCAAACTTGATGCTGTAACACTCTATTGCCTGCTAGCTGTGAGAAATTATTAACTTTTATTGAATTAAAACCTATTCTCTTTCAGATTTATGTTTAACTTAGCTTGATCATTGGCTATAAACTTTTTAGTTTCTCCAGAAAGGGAGAACAGGGTGTCCCCTCCTCATTTCCTCCCTGGGTTTCAGCCTGAGTCCATGTGTTTCTGTCGCTGTGCTGTGTACACACGTGCCTCTGTGCCTTTGTCTATCGGCCTCTGGATCTCCCGAATCTCTCTCACCTTATCTTTCTGTGTGAGCACATCTTTCAGACTTGCTCTTTCCCTTCTTTTTGCCTGTCAGTCATCTCTAGTGCCACCAGGCCCCAGTGGGGTGCTGCATATTCTCTTCCCTTCCTGCAGTGACAATTGCTTTCTGCCATCCATCACATGGCAAGTCTGCCTCTCAACAGTGAGGACCACCCTTCCTGGGGGCAACAAGCTCTCACCTTTAGCTCCATAGCATGTGTCCTCATATGCACCAGGCTCCCATCCTCCTGTTTTCCTCCTCGCATTTGGAGATGCACCTGAGCATGTTTCTGAGTATGCTCAACCCCATGAGCCTGTCATGAAGGACATGGGAGAACGGAAGCAGCAGAGCGAGATGGGGAAGGAGGCCAACATCGGAGTCAGACAGCCCCGAGCTGGACCCCTGACTCCATCAGTTACTGCTGGGTGATCTTAGACAGCTTGTTCCACCTCTCTTCACCTGCTTCCTCATCCGTAAATGGGGTAATTGCAGCTCCTGCCTCGTAGGGTTACTGTGAGGACAAGATGAGCTGATATCCATGAGGCTCCTCGCATGCAGCAAGCCTTCGGTCCACGTTAGCTACGGTCATCTTTATACTGATTCTGACGGCACTGTTTCTGGCTGTCAGTTTCCTATCTGGGAGCCTCTGTATTTCCCATGAAGCCTCATTTCCACACTTCCACATGAACATCTCTTCTCTTGCAGTGAAAGTGATGTCAAGCAGCTCTGGCTGCAGCTGAAGAAGGATGAGCCTCATTTACTATCCAACTTTGAAGATTTCCTGACCAGAATCTTCTCCCAGCTCCAAGAAGCCCATGAGGAGAAGAACGAACTGGAGTGTGCCCTAAAAAGGTGGGTACCCCAATGTCAGCCGCTTTCTGTAACTATATGTGAAAAAGAAAGACACACAGTGCACTTTCTCTTAGGTCTTCTGCCAAAACATTCTGTGATGACTCCTTATTGCTGTCTGCCGAAGTGGGGACCAGGCCCCATGTCTCTCACGATATATGTATTTTAAGCTCTCCCTCACCTTTATAAGCTATATGGTAGGCCGTATTCTAAATACTTTTCATACACTAGTTAATTTAGTTCTCACCACAATCCTTTGAAATAGGGACTGGTTATCATTTTGCTCATTTATTATCTGCACATTTTGCAGGTGGGGGGATGGAGATCCAGAAAGGTTAAGTAGTGTGACCCGGAAGGCACAGCTTGTAAACAGCAGAGCCAGGACTCGGGGTGAGCTAGCCAGGTGCCCACAACCAGAAGAAAAATCACTCCGCTTGCCTCCAGGCAGTAAGGCCCCAGCATACTGGGCCATCCCCCAGTGCCAGATCGGTCCACTTTGCAGAGGGGGCGTGTGTGGTAAGGTGATCTATAGTCCTGCTGAATGTCCCTCTTCCTGGCCACTATCTCCCTTCATGGCCTCATGTCTCTTCGTCTGCCCTATTTGCCTCCATGGCCTCTCCAGGAGACAGGACCAGGCAAGTTAAATGACATCTGAAGAAGCTGCTGAAGAACTGAACCAGAGTCAGAACAGGCACGTGTATCACAAAACTGAGGCAAACCTGCTGGATACCAGTCTGTTCATGAGAATTAATGCATGGTTATGGGTGCTGTGCTGTTCATAGTTCTTTAACAGCTTTACAGCCATGAGCTTACATCTTGTGAACATGGCCTTAGATGTGGTATGACTAGGGATGGTTCATAAACTTGAAGGTGAGGCCAAAACACAGGGCTGGGTTTGAGTAGAGCTTGGAAGTATACAGAGGAGGCCCTGCCCCATGCCTCTGCTGTGAAATCTGGCCCACATCCAGAGATTTGCTCATATTCTGTAGGAATCCTCAACAATCCCATGGCTAGGCAGTTCCACAGACCACTTGCTTCTCTATTCAGACACTTCTAGCAAAGCCTGGAAGGCAGTTTCAGAGTCTATGCTGAAATGGTCTTAGAGCAAGCATGCAGCCTCTAATTGGACAAGAAGAGATCACCCTGTGTCTTGCTGTGTAGATCATCTATTGATACATTATTGTCAGTCCCGTCTCCTTTTCATCTTGTGCCTCCCTGACCTCAACTCTAAAAATAACTTGTTGAGGTCCATTGTGTATACACAGATCTGGGGAGAAAAGACTTTTAGGACTCTGCATTATGAGGAAGTTGAGGCCCAGTATCATTGGGGAAACATGGTTTGGCTGCAGGATTGTTAAGAGCATTCTGGAGAGAGGCTCCCAAAGTTCAGAGAAGGAAAGGATTAAAGTGTATATTTTTATGTAGCCATTTCCTAATTAAGAATTAGACAGAACTGAGTTTGAATACTGATTCTTTCACTTACTAGCTGTGCAACTTAGGACAAGTTGCTTAACCTCCCTGAGTCTTAGCTTCCTTATCTGCAAGATAGGGATAGTATCCATCTCACAGAGCTGTGAGTATTAAATTAGATAATGCATGTAAGTATTTGGAACAGTGGTGGCACATAAACATTCAATGAATGTCAAAATAATAATTATTAATATTTTAAATAAGTATCTTTGTCAGTCTTAGAGGATTTGTCTGGCTGAAGTAGAGAGTTTGAGCCTCAATATAGTCAGAGGCTAAGTTTAAGGATCCCTGTATCCTTCCAGGCAACAGCGTAGAGATTTGCTGCTCAAAATGTAGTCTGTGGACCAGCAACATTGGCATCACCTGGAAACATCTTGGGAAGGCAAAGTCTTGCCCCCAGCCCCACTGAATCTGCATTTTAACGGGATGTCCAGGTGCTTAGCGTGTAACTTTGGGAAGTAGGAGACTGGGAATCAGGAGTCCTGGGTTTGAGCCTTGTATGGCTTTGCAACCAGCTAGCTCTGTGACTCTGCTCGAATTTCTTGGCCTCTCTTGAGCCTTGGTTTTCCCATCTGTAAAATGAGGGGCTAGACTAGTTGCTGACCCCACTTCACCCCTTCTCCCCTCTGACCCCAGCACTGATCACCTTGGAGGAGCCACAGCAAAAGTCACGTGGCCTCTCCCAGAGGGGAAGGCTTGAAGGCTTTCTTCTGTTCTCTAAGGAGATCATTGCAGTCTGAACCAGTGGGCAATTACCCAGCCTTGGCCTGGCATCTCATCTGCAGGACCTCCTCTGCTGGCCTGCATCCCTGCAGGAGTAAACAAGTGCCCCTGACCTGCTGGAGAGCTGCTTACCCCTGGCATCCATCTTTAAGGGCCCCTATTAGTGTTTTGTCCTCATTTCATGATTGCTTGAAATGTTGTTGAGATAAAAGTCAAGCCGCTCTTGGCCGCATGTGCAAAACCAGCTCAGCCAAAGTTTCCAGCCTCTCCGTGCCCATCCTCCGTCAGTATCCCTGCCAGCTGTGCCTGTCTGGGGTCAGCTAATCAAGGCCCGCATCAGGCTAGGGAGTTGTGTTGGGATTGGGAACTCACTGAACTCTTTGGCCAGTCCCATTCCAGAGGTATTCTCTGGATGCAGAACCAGAGAACTGCAGACTGTAGTGAGCAGGGCACTGAAATTGGAGACAGGAACTGGCACTTACCAGCTGTGTGACCTCAGGCAACTTGTATTACCCTCTGTGCATCCGTTTCCTTATTGGCAACATCTGATATCTTGTATTAGAGCCTCTTTTAGTCTCTTCTATTTTTTTATAAAGAGGTGGGTCACACCTTGCTGGTGGACCTATCTATAAGGGCACTTGCAGCTCAGACATCAGACAAGAGGCTGGAAATCCCAACAGGGTGTAGGATATGAAAGTGGGATTATTTGAAAATGACTCAGGGTGAGGTGAAGTGATTCTGAGACATCTAGAAAGTGAGTTTGGAGGTGTGAGGTTATTGGTGGGAGGGACATTTTCAGGTCTTGGAGATGAAGTGGGAGGAAGCTCTCGGGGATGGCCTGATTTGGGATGGAGCCTGGAGGAATCCCACGGAGAAGAGTCGGTTCTGGTGAGCTGTGAGAATATCTCCCAGGTGCCTCCACTCGCTTACTTTTCAGTTCAGGGAATGACATTTCAACTCCATCTGGCAAACGCCTGCCTATCCCGGAAGCTGGAGATGACAGCTCAGGTCAGGACGGCTGCATGTCTGCCCCAGGCCAGGCACCAGGCGGAACATAGTCTGTGTGTTACCAGCAGCTAGCATCGAACCAGCACTCCCTCCATGCCAGGGTCTGAGTTAAGCAAAGGGAACATAGAGTCCCTCTCCTTGAGGAGTTCACAATCACACTGAGGAGACAGCGCTTAGATGCATGGAAATTCTGCGCAAGACAGACCAGAAAATCCTCATGCAAATGAAACATTGAACAGCTTTGCCATGGGCAGCACAGCTTCTAACTTCTTTCTCCTTGTGCAAACCACACACCTTGTTTCTTTCTCCCACAGGGCCAGAGAAAATGAGGCTGACCTCTGGGGGAGTCCGGCCTCATGCAGGTTAGGCAGGACACACACTCCCCGTCCCTAGCATCCCAGGCTGGGTCATATCCCCCAGGTCACAGTGTGGCTGTGAGTGGAAAAGTCCCACCCCACCTTCCTCCTCACATTCACCCCCACTTCCTAGGAGGAATGAGGTGGCAGCTTGAGGTGGCAAGCCCTTGATAGCTGAGGCTAGGAGAACCCCTCAGAGTGTCCTGGGGCATCGTTAGAAACAACCCAGAGTCCTCCTCACTCACGGCCATGAATTATTTTTTAACCTGCATATCAGAATAAAGGCAGGACCATTCAGTCTCCCACACCCTTGTCCTTTAGCACAGAGGTTGAAGAAATTTTGGATTTGAGCCCCTTCTGTGCCTCCATTTCTCTCCAAGGAAGGGAGGTGGGACTTCCACTGAGCAAGTCCCCTCTGCATTCACAGTGCAGACGTGGAGAAGGCTTCACACTTTAGCATAAGGGATACAGTATAGATACTGGGAAGAACTTAGAGTTGGGAATTTCTTTGCCATGGAGAGCATCCCCTGCATTTACCTTTTTCTGGAAGAAAAGCTGAGATCTCCAGGGGACGTAGAGCTGTGCTGTCTGGAGGCAGCAGCAGATCCAGACTTTTCACCAGAACCACTTCGGGATGCCAGAGGTCCCACCCCAGCGGGGGCCAGTTCCCTTGCTCTGAGGTGGTGGCTTAAAGTCTGTACTTGTAATGTATGAGGGTGAGGCTAAATTAGGCATATCTGAGAGGGATGCTTTGAGCTCTGAAGGAAAGTGCTTTCTAGATCAACGGCCAGCTGCAGGCTGTGCTCTGGGAGGGCTCCATCTCAATCCTCTGCAACTCCGTAGGCTGGGAATACCACTTGGCTGCCTGTTTGGCATCATTGGTTGACCATACTTGGCCTTGACAAGTTTAGCAGCAGTCCCCATGCCCTCCTTGGAATCAGCTCCTCTCCATGTTTTTCTCTTGCAAACAGCAGACTTCTTGAGACTTTTCCAGTCCAGAGTCGTCTTCTGTGATCACGTTCATTCTGTGAGCATGCTGGGGCAGGGGGTGGGAGGGAATGTGGGTAACATGGGAAGTGGGAGTCCAGCCCCTCGCATAATCTTGCCTTTCTTTGGCCATGGCAGTGTGCACTGTTGGCCTCATACCTTGCTCCAGTTCATGCTCACTCCCCAGTTGATGGATTCCAGATGTAGTTTGGAACACTGACAATTCTAAATGCAAATGTATGGAGTTATCTATTTTACAACCTAGGCTGCTGGGCCAGACATTGTAGTGATGTGAATGGAACCATGGGACCCGGAGTCAAGGCCAGGGTTCCTCCTCCTACTCTGACCCTTGGCAATTTGGTCACTTCGCTGCTTTGACGCTCATTTTCTTCATTGAAAAACAAAGGCGTAGGGAATACTTGAGCTTTATAAGCTTTCAGTCTGTGATGAGAAGGAGGGAGTCTCCTTCTCTTCACGTTTGCCTTTGCCCAAACTTTGCAAACCAAGAGACATAATTGATCAAACCACTTCCCCAAAAACACACGTGAAACCAGAATAACAGCTCCCAAGGCCAGTGGCCATTTCTGAAACTCTGCCTTGAGTTCAGTGAGCTCCTGAAATGTACATAAATTGTAGAGAAATGCCATTTCCTCTCTCCAAGGTCAAGCCTACACTTTTATTTATGAAAGGCAGAAGCTACTTTTGTCTTGAAATGATATCAGCACACCCTGCCTACAAACTAGGCAGGGGAATGGATGACTTTCTAAGACATTCTGAAACCCCAACAGATTTTATCTAAAAGGGAGAGCAAAGGAGAGAAGAAGCAGGAAAAAAAATATTTTGACCAAGCAGTGTTCCCCAGCAGGAAGGCCTTGGCCTATGCGCCGTTAGCTGGAGCTCTAGTGATGTTGAGTATTAGTGCTTCGCTCTGGCATAGCACCTTAACACTCCGTGTGCAAAGTACTTTGTGAAGGTTAATTAATTTTCACAGTTACTGTGGGAGGCTGCAAGGATACCTTAGTGCTAACTGCATCTCACCTTCTAGTTCCCTGCAAATTATCTGTAAAGGCCTCTCAGAACCTACGCTTTGTATTTACATTAGAATCATGAATTCTTCATCCCTACATCCTTCTCACATATCCTGTCCTCCTCCCATCCTTAGCTCCCCAGTAACCCAGCACCAGACATACATGTGAGAGCGCGCACACACACACACATACATACACACACACACACACACACACACACACACACACACACACAGCCATACTTTAGAGAGGGACATTTGACAGAACCAGATATCTTGGGTGAGGATGTTTAATCCCCTGAGCTAGACCTGGGTTTTCAATAGGACTCATTCTTTCTGATCCATCACTGCCCTTATGGCATCTTCAGTATCTCACTGTTACTCTATCCCCTCTGCTGTTGAAAATCTCCCTTTTCTGAACTCAGCTCTCCTTTACTTTCCCCTGAGAACTCCACCATGCTCCTCCCCACCACCAGAGCAGGTAGCTTCCTTCACTTTCCCTAGCAGGGCTCTGAGGTCACAGGATGACTGTCAGCCAGAACCTAGGAGGGTTCTTTTGGGTCTCTCTCATGGTGCATGGCTTCTTCTGTCTGTTCCTTTCCTCCCAGCCACTATAGCTTATAGAGCTCGATATTCTTATGCTAAATTCCTAGTGTACAGAGAGTATAATTTCAGCCTAAATTATTTTGCCCAGTCATACTGTAAGAAGGGCTTAATCAACACTTTTTAATGTTGGTGGCTGTATGGACTTCTCTTTCTACACTTAGTCTTATCTACACTTAGTCTACCGAGCCTCCTCAGGTTTTATCCATCCCTGTGTCTTCTGTCCCCAAATGCCTCAGCATTCCTGCACACATTTCTTCACTCCGTGTTCACCCAGCTGCCACTTGATTCTCCACCCCCCAGTTTCTACTTGACCCTTGGCTGACATCTGAAGGAGCTATAGGGCAGTGACTCTTCAAATGGGGTCCCTGGCTCCTGGTAAATCAGAAAACTTATTTAATTAGAATTTATTAAATGCATCTTATTGTACTAGACACTTCCACATGCACTTGTATGTGTGTGTGTGTGTGTGTGTGTGAGACGGAGTCTTGCTCTGTTGCCAGGCTGGAGTGCAGTTGAGCCATCTCGGCTCACTGCAACCTCCGCCTCCTGGGTTCAAGTGATTCCCCTGCCTCAGCCCCCCGAGTAGCTGGGACTACAGGCGCATGCCACTATGCCCAGCTAATTTTTGTATTTTTAGTAGAGACAGGGTTTCACCCTGTTGGCCAGGATGGTCTTGACCTTATGACTCACCAGCCTCAGCCTCCCAAAGTGCTAGGATTACAGGCATGAGCCACCACTTTTTTTTTAAATTGCATTTTAGGTTTTGGGGTACATGTGAAGAACATGCAAGATTGTTGCATAGGTACACACATGGCAGTGTGATTTGCTGCCTTCCTCCCCAGCAGAGCCACCGCATTTTTTAAATCTTCACAACCTCTATCTAAAGTAGGTATTACCAACTGATTTTTCAGATATAGAACTCTTCAGCCTTACTGAGGTAATGTGACTTATCCAAGACCAGAAAGTTTGTAAGTGTCAGAACCAAGACTTGAACCCAGACCTTCTAATTCTGGATCTAATGAACTTTGAGGTAACCGTACCTGTGTCAGCAAGGGGTCTCTGACCTGGACTACCCTGAAATATGCCAGAAGAACTACCCAGCCATCATGGGGAAAGAAAAGGATGGGGAGGATATATATTAGTGCTCATGACTGTTGCTAAGTCTGGCTCCTCCACATACTTACCCTTCTGTTCCACTGAGACTCGTGTCTCTTCCCCTCATTCCTCTTTCATCTACCTCTTTTTCGTCTCTCCTTTGTTATGTAACTCAACATGATTAGGGTCAGATAGTAGAAAATGGAATAATTAAATAGATACTACTTGAGTTCTGGGAGCAGGGTGAAGAAGAGTGTGTGTGTGTGTGTGTGTGTGTGTGTGTGTTTTTGAGACGGAGTCTCGCTTTGTCACCTAGGTTGGAGTACAGTGGCATGATCTTGGCTCATTGCAACCTCCACCTCCTAGGCTTGAGTGATTCTCCTGCTTCAGCCTCCTGAGTAGCTGGGGCTACAGGTGTGTACCACCATGCCTGGCTAATATTTGTATTTTTAACCAGAGAAGGGGTTTTGCCATGTTGGTCAGGCTGGTCTTGAACTCCTGACCTCAGGTAATCTGCCCACCTCGACCTCCCAAAGTACTGGCATTATAGGCATGAGCCACTGTGCCTGGCCAGCAGGAGTGTTTTGAGAATGGCGACGAGAAGATAGGTTGAATAGCTATGCCCACATGCCACTACTTATCAGAGATCTCTGCTACAGATTGTTGTCCTCATTTTGTCTAACATTTTTCCAGTGATATGAGTAAAGGAAGATAAAAGGGGAAAGTTTTGTAGTAATGAAAAAGTTCTATCTGTAAAGAAGATACAACATGTATTAAGCTTTATGCACCAAACAACACAACAGCAGGATACATAAAGCAGAAGCTTTTAACAAACTTGCCTCACATTTGACACATTAGTCAGGCAAAAGTACATGAAGTATATAAAGTATTTCATACCATCAATGAACATGCTTTAGAGATGAATATAGAATTGTGTGCCATACAATTAAAACATACATATATATATACTCCTCTCATAGAAGTTACGCAAAAAATGATCATGTTTGTGGCTACAGAGGAAAGATGACCAATAGATTCCAAAACCATTCCTTACTATAATATAATAAAACTAGAAACCAATATTTTGTACCTTTTAATAAACTAGACAGTTTATTAAAAGGTACAAAACTTTATTAAACTAGAGAGTTTAAATAACTCTCAGATAAATTAAATTATAAAAACCAACATTATAGGTTATTTAGCCTACATCCTGATTGAAGATTTAAAATGTCAACAAAACTTGGAAGGTCATTGAATACACTAGAGGACCAGCTGAGAACTGATGGCATAGTGACAGGCTGGAAAGATGGATTAGAACTAGCAAACGGAAAATCTAACAGAACTCCATCTGAGCTGTTGCTCTGTGTTAAAAATACCAATGGCAGAAGCATGCAGTGGAGGAGATATGATTCAGTAGTACCATCTTTAAAACAAAAACGATCACACAGACTACGATTTAGAGACTTTAGTTGATGAATGGGTTCAGCATACATCAACTGTTAATGTGTCTGCCAAGAAAAGTTAATGGGGTTTCAGGCTGTATGGCTAGATGTGCAGCATCTAGAATGAGAGAGGCAATAGTCTGCTCTAATCTACACAAATCATACTCATACACTGGGCATTCACTTTGGCACTCCCATAGCTTGAGAAAGATCATTAGAGCCCATTTGAAGAAGTGTGAAGGGAATTGTAAAGGGACTTATAAAAAAACCACGTGAGAGACACAGTTGGAGGAAGTGGAGAGGCTTGACCTGAACCCAAGGCAACTCTTTGAAGTCTTGACGCTGTTCTGAAATACATGAAGGCTTTTATGCAGAAGAGTAAGGTCATGGAAAGACAGATTTCTGTGAGCTGGAATATCCCAAAGATGAAATAACCACTTAGAGAAACAGCAAGTTCCCTATCACTGGGGGTATTCTAACCTAGTGTAGTTAAGTACTTGATATGATATTGTTGCAAGAATTTTAACACTGGAAAAACAGGTGGTTAGATCAGACAAACCTTCCAACTCTGAAATTCTTCAACTCCTGTGGTATCTAGTATTCCCTCAAAATGGCCCATGAGCCTCTGAGTTTGGTACTCAAAATTGTAAATTAAGTTTTTATGGGTTTTTGGCATTAACATTTTGAGTTCAGGCCCTGTGGGTGACATAAATGCCTGCATGTTTGTGACCTAATTGAGACAACACGAATCCAAATGAAACAGTTGTTCAGGACTATTTAAGATTAATTGTTAAATGATCAAAGGAAGACATATGCTGTCATCAGAGTTCAGAGAAGGGGTCATGAGGGTTGGAATAGATGGCAAAATCTTCACAGAGAAGACCTCAAAGTCTGTTTATGTACATCAGGCAGTATAAGTGGTTTTAGAAATTGTGGCAACAAGGATGTATATGATAAGCAAAGATGATGAGTTGTCCCTTTCCCCTGATGGCAGAATGTGGCGAGCCTTGCTGGAACGTGACTCACCATATGTGCACGTCTGTTTAGTGTCTCTTGCCACCACTTGCCACCACTGCCCGCACAGCCACCGTGGGGCTCCTGCACACACAGGCTCATGGCTCTGCAGCTCCTGCTCACACACAGCCTGGGACTCTAACGGATTGGTCTGACAGGCATTTTTATTGACTGAGCTTTTTCTTCTTCATCTTCCCAGTTGCATCAGGCTTTCCAAACACAGCAGGTCTTTTATCTTTGAAACCAAGACTCTCTTCCCCTTGGGTAGCACTGCCCTTTGGCCTCCACCGCCCATGATTATAATGACAACAGTAAATAATCTCTGACATTTACTGAGGGCTCTGTGGTTCTGACACTTTTTACATGCACTCTCATTTGTTTGTTCTCTATGACAGTGTAGGGAGGAACACAGGCAGGCAGCACCCCAGGGTGTGAGGAGGTCAGAGCACTTACTCAAGGTCACACTGAGGAAAGGCACTGGTTCTGGGATCAGAATGCAAGTCTTCTCATCCCTGCACTGGCTTAGTGACATGACCAGTGTGAACAGGACCTTAATCCTCCCCATTCCTGGGATTAGTGTGTTCTAGCCCAGGCTTGTCAGTCAGTCAAGCCTGGAGAGTCTCACTGCAGGCCAGCTTTCTAAAAGCGTGGTTCCATATGTGAGTCTGGTTGGGCCCAGGATCTCTGATGCCCACCTGGAATCCTAGGGCTTCTGTGCAATGGGTCCAGCCTATGTGAGTGAGAGCTAGGAGGAGGCACTCTTCAAAGACTATATCTTTCTGCCAGTTGTTTTTTTAGTGGTTTGTAAAATAACTTAATTCACATACCAGCAAGCTGGTATGTGAGCATAAAAAACACAGAGTGTTTTAATTCAATCAAATAAAACGTAGACCACATTTAATTACATTACAGAATTAATGCCTTGCATGGTTATTAGAAATAAATGGTAAGCCGTTTAGATGAATAACTTTATATGAATTGCTTTAGCAGAGCCAAATCAATGTTTAAGTTTTTCTCATCTTACTTTATTAGTTTTACAGTATTTATATAGCTGGAATCTTGTCTGAAGTTTTCCTTGATATCATTTACCATCTAGCGTCTGAGTTTCTTCAAACACAGGAAGATAATTCTGGGGACCAAGAGAAGACATCTTGCTTTCTGAAACGTCTTTCAAACTGTGTCTATTTCTGTCACTGAAGTATCAGGGTCAATAGCATGAGCCTTTTTCCTTACTTTCCCTCCAAGGTTTTATTTTAATTCTTATGAGTTAGCTCAGAGCAAGAGTAACAATCCCAGACATCTGTCATTTAACAAGAAGAGATTTCTTACTCTTAGCCAAAAAGAGTAAAGGATGCGGGACATATCCATTAAGACAGGGTCCCAGCTTGTGGAAGTCTGGAAGGACTGTCATCTCTTGCTGAGCCCACTGTGAGCCATTATTGTGCAGTCACTCAAAATCAAGTTTCTGGTCTTGAGGGTACAGCCAAGCAAGGGAACGCCAAGGCTGTGCCCTGTGATGAATGATCCTGACCATGGAGTCGCGCACACTGGTCCTTTGTCTGGGTCAGATTTGTGGTTTCTGTAAAGCTGGAAGGTTGCCAATCAAAATGGCTTCTGTTCATTGTTCACCTGTGCACATGGTGAAAATGCTCTCCCAACAGGTAGCAAGTCAGAAAGGGGTGGAAATTGGGCTGTGGCAAAGCCTTGGGCAGCAGAGATCTGGTCCTGGATTGGAGGCCCAAGTGGACACGGGAAGTAGGGGTTAAAATGATGGAGGGCTCAAGGGAATAAATGTATTCCCATCCTTTACGTTTAGTTCAGAAATCTTCCTAGTACCTCTTAAAACCAGGGCTGTTTCCTCAATTATTGAAGTCTCTTAAAGAAAGAGCATGGTGGGCTTGCCACCATTTAAGTTTAGAAGGGCAGGGGCCAAAATTTTTTTTTTTTTTTTGTGTGTGTGTGTGTGAGAGAGAGAGAGAGAGAGAGAGAGAGAGAGAGAGAGAGAGAGAAAGACTGTGTGTGTTGCATATTCACAACAGGGCTTGAGAGTCACATTAGCCTGTTCAAGAGCCTGGCGTTTCCTTAACACGATGAGGAGAGGGTAGGGAGTAGGGGCCACAGAGAGGTTCTTTCACTGCATGGTCAGCAAAAAAGGTATGAAAATGCAATTACCTGGGAATGTTAATAATTTGGAATGATAACTCCCAGTTTCAGTTCCATGCTAATAGCAGATTTTTCCTATTAGAATTTGGAGGGGAATTAGAAGGCGGATGTATCATGAGGAGAGAGGGGAAAACAGAAGGGATGACCTGCAAACCTCATCCCCATGTCTGTGTTTGCCTTCATGGCTCTATAGAAGCAGAGTGCCTAGGTACTCATTTTCTGGCCTGCAGGACTCTTCAAGTGGGGAGAGGATGCTGAGAAGGAGAGTGGGGATGAGGACATCTCATTGTCATCTCCATCCTCCAACCAGCCTCGCCTGCTCACACTGTCTGCCTGTGCCCTGGAGCCTGAGATGGCACGGGCACTAGACAGTGTGCCCTTTGCTTTTGGTGAGGGGTGTGAGAGCTCTCGTTGTCATCATCACGGAATCTCTTGAGTCTCATGAGAAACATGGATCACACAAGCTCAAGCATACAGGGAGAGTCCTCTGACACTGCAGTGTCAGAAGGTCCTGATGTAGACAGGCAGAGAGAAAGCATGCAAACAGGGACAAGATAAACCAGGAAACTGAACAGGAAAGAAACCCACACAATGCAACTTCAGGTAGTCTACGAGCGTGGGATCAGTGGCAACAGGCATGATATGTCTGGCAGAGGCCTGTGGGCCTGTGTTAAAATAAAGTAAAATAGAGGGAGATGGTCCAGGGAAGCTTCACCAGGAACATAGGGATCTTCTAGGAGGGATGGCTGGGGGACGGGAGGAGGAGCGGCCACGTGAAACCTACCAGTTGTAGGGGTAGGTCCCACAAGGCCTCTCTGGTCTGCATCCCTTGTTGGGTTAGCCGATCCTGTAGCCTTGGCCATCTGACCCATGCTATCACCCCCATACCCAGGGCTGCAGAGTGGGGGACTGGTGTCTGAGTGCCGAGAGCTGCCACTGTGGGATAGGGGAACCTCAGTGCAGACTCTCCTTTTGCCACCTCTATAGGAAAATTGCGGCTTATGATGAAGAAATCCAGCATCTCTATGAGGAGATGGAACAACAAATCAAAAATGAGAAGGAGCAGTTTCTTCTGAAGGTAAGTGTGCACTTCCCAGACTTGCATATCTGCTCTATCTCCCCCAAGTTCAAGATTGTGGTGCCCCCATCCATGCACTTTTGATTCCTGCTTCCTCTGCCATATATTTTTTTCAAGGCATTTATCACCTTCACGCAGGACATGTAATATCCTTGTTTATTTTCATTGACTTATCTGTCTCCTCCTGCTAGCATATAAGTTGCAAAAGAGCAGAGATTTTATCTTTTATTAACTAAGATATCCTTAGCATGAAGACAATGCCTAGAATGTACGAAATGCTCCACAAATATTTGTTAAATGGATAGATGGATGGATGGATGGATGGATGGATGAAGGCTCATGCTTTCCCTGTTAAATTTGTTCTGACATTAGCTATTCCTAGATTAATATGGCAGGCCCATCTAAATGCACCAGCCCAGTTTATCCTATGCCCAGCAGCTCCCCTAAGGGGACAAGCCTTAGAGGCTGTACTACCCATCCTTTACCCTTAGACACCTGGAAAATTTAATAGCCAAGAAAAAACAAATGCCACCTTCCACAGATACCATGGAGGGAGTGGATAACTCCTTCCCCTCTTCCTGGTCTGATTCTTAGCCCCTTACCCAGCCCTGCCATTTGTCTCAAGAGATCAGGACTGGTGAAATCCTCTTCTTTGCCAAGGTAAGCAGGATCCTTCTTGGAACATGTTCATAAAACTAAATAAATAAAAAAAAAAGCTTCAGCGAACTCTCTAGTACCCATTTTTGGATGATCTACTTGGTGGGTTCTCAGCAGAAAGGGCTTTGATCTTGGATGGCAGCTTCCCTTGCCTCTCAGCACTAAGCCTGGCTATTATCATAACCCTTTCTCTTGAACCAATTTTAAGCTTTATGCTGCCTCAGATTATCGACATCACTGCTCCATTTATTATCACAGATGTCATTCAAACTGAGAGGGAATCAGAATCCTTTTCTTGAAAATCTGGTCATGTCCTCCAGCTAGCGCCCTTGTCAGCATTTCCAGGCCTCTTCTGGTCAAGCCTGAAAGCATTCTGCCTGCTCCTGCCCCTCAACCTAGTTGATGGTAGACAGAACTCACACACTTCTCCCCAGCAGACCCCAGAATAGTTTCTGAGAACAGCAGCTCCCCACCCCACCTCCCTGCTGTAAGAGAGCCACCCCCTTTATCACAAATGACCTCCTGCACAGAGAGGCTGGGCTCCATGTCCCCTCTGCCCGGGTCATGATTACAGGTCAGAGGTCTTAGCTAAAGAAAAAGACATGATTTCAGAAGCAAATTCTGGGCCAGGGCATGGCGATGGGCGAGGGGAGAGGTCAGAGAAAAAAAATTCAAGGACAAGTTTGCATCACTGCAGGTGATCCAGCCTCCTGTCCCCTTCTGCTCCCTCCTTCTCCCTTCTTGATACCAAACGCCTTTAAACCTCAGTGCTAAGATTTATGCCTTCTGCGTGAACGTGAAAACTGCTCAGATGTTTTTGCAGCACTATTAAGCCGTTAGATACAAAGGCTTTTGCTGGTGATAGATCAAGGATGGTGGTGCCACAGTTTCTGACGTCATGGAAAAGGCTGGACCCTCGGACCAGAATCTGGATCCTGGCTTGACACTTACCAGTTTGTTTGACCATGAAGGGAGTACCTAATCACTTGCACCTTCCAACCCCCTCAATGCCCTGTCCTGGCCCTTTGTGAGGATACTCTGCAGGCCTGTTGTGGGGACAGCCACATCAGCCTGGGGATTCTGGAGCTGCTCGCTGCTCCCAGCATTTTTCACGGAGAGCAGCAGCCAAGCTGAAGGAGGCAGATTCCCTGGGGCTGATTCTCCGGAAACAAATGTTGGGAGCAGGTGCTGTCTGGTCAGATAGTACCTCTGCCACTCATGTGGTTAACATGAGGATAATCACAGGCTGTCCCTGTGGTTCTTCTGCCCATTTACCTGCCTAAAATGGTCAGAAGAACCTAGTAATATCAATAGAGGATGCAGAAGTGTCCAAAGGCCTCTGGCCCGAGAGGGCCATGTTCCACCACTGTACTGCTGCAGGCTGTCATGCCAGGACACCCCCCTAGTGCAGCATCCCCTGTGGGAAGGAGTCATTCCACATCACAGGAACCCCAGGTGGGGCTCTGAGAGTGAGTTATGTGGCAATGACAATGGTTTCTTCTCTTCTTGCACATTTTGTACCTCCATTCTGCCTTCAGGCAAGTGGAGTGCTGCAGATGGCATGGGTATTTTTGTTTCTATTCTGTGAACAAACAGTGATCCAGAAGAATGTGAAGCCGGGGCTAGAACCCACGTTGTGTCCCTCTGGGCTCGGGGCCCTTATGCCACAGACCCGGCTCTGCTGAGAGCATCAGGCACCCGACAGCCCACACACTTTCCTCCTCATCCCAGAGCCAGGCCCCTTCTCACCTGCTTCAGCCCCTCTGTGTGGGGGAAGCCCAGCCTAGGGAAGGAGCAGGTATTAAAACATCCTGAGGAGCAGGGCCTGGGAGACTTCAATCCCAGTGGGAAAATAGTGAACACTTAGACCCTCAAGAGGAAGAGGTAATGGCCCTGTGTTTCCAGAGTGAGGCCAATCGAAGGCATCCAACGCCAGTACCCAACCCAACCTGGAACAGAATATCCAAGTTGGAAGGCCTGCGAGGTGTCGTGTGCCTCCTCCAGTCACCCCCAGTTTGCACATGAGGAGACTAAGGCCTGATATTTGAACTCAGGCCCCAGTTATCCCTGTTCAGTATTCTACTGCTGGCTGATACTGTCCCCGTTTTTGGTGGAGAGGAGGGTGGCGGTGCACAGTCATCAGACATGGCCACGCTTGCTGTGTGTTTGGATCATGCCTCACTGTTTGCACGATCTGTCTCATTTGGTCTTCCCTGATGGGGCAGGCAGGCTACCAGAGCCCTGAAGTGCTGTGGGAGAAGCCCACAATCTAATACGATGGGGCCTGATCTTCAGTAGGTTCAAGGTGGGAAAAAAACAATCTATAATCCAGGTGTGCTACATTTGGGTCCCGTGTGTCCCTCTTTCCAACTTGGCAGGACACAGAGAGGTTTCAAGCCCGCAGTCAAGAGCTGGAGCAGAAACTGTTATGTAAGGAGCAGGAGCTGGAGCAGCTCACCCAGAAGCAGAAAAGGGTATGTTGCTGCCAGTGGCCTCAGCGTACCTGGCTCTTCACTCCATCCTTTTCTCTGGCTCTTGCCCACTTTCCCTGCCATTCACTTAAGGACTTTTGATTTTTTTCTTAACCTGAAAAGAACTATTTAGCTGTACAAAAGGTAGCATTTAAAATCACAGGTGATACCAAGATAAAGCCTTTACTTCTCCAAAGCCAGGTGTTTAACTTGGAAAAGTTGCCAAGCATTCCCTCACAAGGTATCTGCAGACATGTTCCTATAATTATATCCAGGAGCCATGAGAATGCCAAACTTGAATTTGTTTCCTGCCTCTTGTATAAGAAAAGAGGAGAAAGCTGAGGTACAAGAGACATTGTCTACCACGATGTTTTGGGGGAGGCTGCAGATACATTTTTTCCCTCCAGAATGGCCATGGATACCTCCGCTGGAACAGGCTCTTCCAAGGTCAACCTGTCTCTTCCCTGGCTGTGCGGTGCCTGGACAGGTTCATTGGCATCCTTTGTGGCTGCTCTGATACCTGCAGGGATGCAGACACCAGACGCTCCTCTCTGATGTACCTGAGCCTCCAGGAGGCAGGCTGGGTGGTGCGCTCTGCAGAGCGGTGTCCCTGTGGCTGGGAATGACTGGCTAATGACCCCAGAAAGACTGACTACCTAGGCAAGCCTCATACTTAGTGGCATCCACTTCTTAGCAAGAGCCCCTGAGGGAGACAGACCTGGGTGCCACTGGCCTCCTGTTTTCTTGTGCCTGGTGCTGGAAGGAATCCAGCTCTGGACAGACCCAGACACATTGCTTCCCTTTCAATAGACAAGGCTATTTTTAGCAGTACATTAAAATCTGCTTGAAGACAGCCCTGCTAGGACTAGAGACTGTTCCACTGCTGCTGCTACCCAAGCTATGAATTTAGGTCTCTTTCATTCTGCAGCAAGATGATTTCCACTCTGGGAGCTGCCGGCTGCCTCCGCATTTCCCCATCCACAGTTGTACCTTGCTTCTCCCACTTCTTCTCTTCCCCTCTATTATGCATTAAGTTCCTAGCAATTAGATTTATCCCTCAAATGAATGATTGCCACTCGATTTAATTACTGCATGCTTGCCTGATTACACAGGAGCCTCTTGAGAATCACACCAAATTCCTTGTTGTTACTTCTTCCTCCCCTTACTGGCCACATTCATTAAACTAAATTTATTATGATATATGTACCTTGCTTTGATTCTTCCTCTGGTAAGAGGATTGGAAGTGCTGCAAAGCATAATCACAGCCAAGAAAAGCTGAAGCTATAAAAATGCAGGGCTTTTAGTTGCTTTAGGGACATAGAAAAGGTCTATGTTCTGTTTGACCTGTTTTAGTTATTTCCTAAGAATTTTCAGGGCTTCTGGCTACCCTTAAAAGCTTCTCTAGATTAATGGAAGTGGAGCTGAGAGGAGAAAAGGGAATATATAGATTTACTATCAGCGTGTGAAATTGGGAAGGTTGGTTTTATGAAGCAGGCCATTTGGTTGTTCCCCATCTCCATCAAGGACCAAGGAAAAGAAATTGGCTTAAAAGTCAATAAGATGGGGCTGGGCGCAGTGGCTCATGCCTGTAATCCCAGTATTTTGGGAGGCCGAGGTGGGCAGATCACAAGGTCAGGAGTTCGAGACCAGCCTGACCAACATGGTGAAACCTTGTCTCTACTAAAAATACAAAAATTAGCTGGGCATGGTGGCACACGCCTGTAATCCCAGCTACTCAGGAGGCTGAGGCAGGAGAATTGCCTGAACCTGGGAGGCGGAGGTTGCAGTGAGCCAAGATCGTGCCACTGCACTCCAGCCTGTGCGACAGAGTGAGACTTCATCTCAAAAAAAAAAAAAAAAATTCGACAAGACGGATTTAGGTTAGATCTCAAGGCCATTCACACAGATTGTGGAAGTTCCTTTACTAGTGGTCTTTTTGAATAGAGCAGCTCCTCCTGGACTATTTAGTGGTCCTGTGTGGAGTCAGGGGAGAGACAGGATGCGCTCTGAAAGCTCCTTCCTGCCTAGAGGAGTGTATATGTGTGAACTGAGGAGAGGACAATGCTGATTTACGCTTGAGGCCAGTGAGCGGTGGCAGTGACAGTTCCTGCCTGCCAAGTGGGGAAAGCAAGGTGAGGCCAGAGCAGGCCTCCTGAAGATGGTGGTGGCCCCTCATTCCCCTCTGCCCCTCATTGCTTTGCAGCTGGAAGGTCAGTGCACAGCCCTGCATCATGACAAGCATGAGACCAAGGCTGAGAATAACAAGCTGAAACTCACTAACCAGGAGCTGGCCCGGGAGCTGGAGCGGACCTCCCAGGAGCTGCAGGAAGCTCAGCAGCAGCTGGAAAGCCTCCAGCAAGAGGCCTGCAAACTCCACCAGGAGAAGGAGATGTGAGTCCAGTCTTTGTCCACTCCTCTGCTGTCCTCTAGCACCACCTCTTACTATGGCGTGTCCCCTCGCTACTCGTGTCTCCTTGCCTGTGAAATGTGGATTTGGGCTTCTTCTTCCCTGAGACTCTCCTAGCATTCTTCTAGGATTCTGACACTATTAAGTAGATCAGTTCTGTGTCCAGCATTGCCTAGGATTGACAAGAAACATACAGCCCTGTTCTCAGAAGATACATTCTGTGATTAGAAAGACATGCTATTCCACAAACAAATATAAGGCAGTCTGTGGGCGAATGCTGAGTGAGCAGACAGACCCTAGGTGACTGTTGTCATGTAGAGACAAGGCGGACCAGAGGGAAGGAGGAAGCCTTTTGGGATCAGCATATGATCTGACGGAGCATGTGTCACTGCCCTGGACTCTCCTCTCCATCTCTGCCCATTTTTTTTCACTATGTTCCTCAGATTCAGCTGTGTGGGCCCAGTGGGGAAAACTCCACATCTCTTAGGGCCCGACCTGCAAGTGGCATCCAGCCACAAGGGTTCACTTACTAGGCAGAGGCACACCCGTGGCCGCATCAAGCCTGGGTCTGCCCCTTAAGCTGGAGAAGTCCCTGAAGAGTCAGTCATTTATCTCGTCTTGGGAGTCGTAGGTTTTAGAACAAATGTTCTACTCTGAGGCTCAGGGCAGAGGAATCTCATTTGTTTATTTGTACATTCATTTATCCATATAGTCAATGACTTATTCATTCGGCAAACATTTATTCTGTGCTAGGTACCACGCTGGGCGTTCAATATATCTCACTTATGTTGATAATTTGACATCTTCTCATTTGATCTTTAAATCATCCTGGTGTGGCAGGTTCTGTTATTACGAACTCTAATTTATCGAGGAGGAAACTGAGGTTCAGAGGTTTAAGTAACCGTCCTAAGATGCTAAGAGTTAGACCATCTCGCCAATTTTCCCTAGAGAACAACAAGACTGCAGAAAATATTTTAACAAGAGTAGGACTGACTGTCATTTACACACATTTGTTCGTGCACTCTTCATTCATTCATTTATTCTGAAAAATGTAATTGTGTATCTGATCCCGAAAGTTACCAGGTAGCACCGAAAGTCTAATTTCAGGGAAGAGGGCAGTGTTACTTACCAGAACATGTTTTATAGATGTTAACTCCCCTTGTTCAAAAGACTGCTGGCAGGATTTTGGTCCATAGGCCCAAATAAAAGTGTTCTGCTGGTTTGACGTGTGGAATCCTGTACTATTTGGCACTAATCGCCTGGTAAAAGGGGTAAAAGGAAGGAGATGTGTTTGGGCTGAGAATTTCACCCTAGTAAGGTATCTCCAGTTAAAAAAACCAAAACAAAAAAACTCCCAGGTAGCTGACTTAAAACAAGCCCCTCCATTCCAATTCTTGGATGACCAATTGTGGAAGGACAATATATTTCATTGTGAACAAGCAAAATCAGTTCCTCCTCATTGAGAACAGGTCAACAAGGTACAGGCATTTAGCTTTACAAACAGAATTAAGGATTCAGGCTCTTAAAATTCAATCAAGCTCTAAAAGCAACTGACATCTGAAGGCACAAGCATTAGAACAGCAAATGGAAATAAACCAGTGCTGGAGTATCACATCACAGCATGAGGATTCAAAGCTTTCTGAAGTCTTATCTTAATTAACCAAGCCAGAGACACAATCGCTGGAGGTTGGGAATTGAAAAACAGGGAGGGAAGGAGGGAGGGTTGGGAAGAAGAGAGAAATATGACTCCAGAACCTTCTCAACTTGTTTTCAAGAAGCTTGCAATTTCTTGTGCAGCTGGGGAGCATGCCGGGGCCCAGAGAGCATGTCCCGTCCAGAGAGGGCAGGAGAGCAGTGCAGCGAGAGGCTTCCCTTGTTCTCCACAGAGTGGGGTTGCAGACCGGCAGATGGAGAGGACTTCATTTTATACATGAGGAAACTGAGGCTCAGAGAGGTGTCGTGACTGGCCCAAAGTCACGCAGCTGGTGAGTGCCAGACAGCAGGGACAGAGCCCAGTTCTCCTGACAGTCCTGTGCTTTCTGACAGGATCTTGCTGCTCCGTGCTGCCACAGAGCAGCTGGGAGGGAAAGGGTGGAGCTGGGAGGTAAACAGCCTTAGTCACGGATCAGCAAGAATTCTGAACAGGCAAAATTAATTTTCCTGTTCTCTGAAGATGCTCAAGGTAACAGAAGTAGATTTTAAAATGAGATAAAGAAAACTATCAAGCAGAGAGATGATGTAAAGATAAAGGTCAGCTGAGAAGCAGCAACGCTCTTTATTTTTTAATTAGCTTTTATTTGATAAGTAGTTATGACAAGGCATGAAATTCAAAAGGCACAAAATCTTATATGCTCCCTGACGTGACCCCAGCATGCAGTCATCAGAGCCACTGGTCATGGTTTCTTGTAGATCCTTTCAGAGTATGCTGTGTATTTGCGGGCACAGACACATATGTGCACGCACGCGTGCGCGCACACACACACACACACACACTCTTTTCCTTTACAAAACAGTAGCATATTAAGCATACTATTCTGCATTTGCATTGCATTTTTCACTTGATAGCATGTCTTGTGAAGTGCTCCAGAGCTCATCCCTCCCCTAAAACAAGTTCAGCAGTTCCCTAAGCGTAGCCAGAAACATCTCACCAATTACCCTCTCAGTTTACATATTACCCATGTAGAGACTTTTAGAACCTCTAGGTTAGAAGGACTTTAGAGGTCATTTAGTCAAATATCTAAGTGACTTTTTTTTTCAGAAATGCCTTTTTGTTGACTCAAAAATATATTTCTGAATATATGTGTATATATATGTATGTACAAATATCCAAGCAGATATATGTTTACTAGACAAGTAGATACAGTACATGTATTCACATGTATTTGGAATACATACGTGTGCATATAGGTGTGTGTTTATATAGCTCCGATGGTCACTGGTGCTGTGTATGCAGAGCCAGAGAAGACTTAGAATTTGAGAACTGGCTATTTGATAAAACACTGTGAGAACCCAGACCTGAAGTCCCTGGTGAATGATTTTCCTGAGCAGAGGAAAAGCTGTGTGCTCCTGGCCACCCCTGGAGAGAGTCAGGACCCAGGGTGGTGTGCGGGAGCCCTAAAGCACAGCACCAGGATCTTCAGCTCCAGGGCCTAGAGTCAGGCCCTGGCAGCTCTGCTCACAGAGCACTCATCAGAGCACAGTCCCAGACAGGGGCTTGCAGACCCAGTTTGGATAATGGGAAACACATTATTTTCCTTCAAGTTGAAATTAAATATAATTGGTAATAAAATGTCAGGAATTTGCGTCTCTGCAGGAGCCAGAAAAGGTTTCTTGCTTAATTAGAATTGTCTGCGTTGAACTTAGAATTTCATTCAGCCTGTTATTGCTGTAAATTGACTTTACAATTATTCTATAAAGCCGGGGGAAAAGAAACAGTGTGCTTAAGGAATCAGGTCATTAGGAGCTTGGCAGGAGAGTCCTGTGGACCAGCGTGTTAGTGCTGTTTCTGCCAGCTCAGTAATGACATTGATGGGATTGCAGAGGGGTCTTGTCCAGCACAGTGTGTATACAGCCTGGCATCCCTGACAGCCCGTGGAAAGTGATATCTGTATCAGCTTGCAAGATGCTCCCTCCACAAAAATCTGTGCTGCAGTTTGGAAATGTGGACCCTTGTAGTAAGATCAGAGGGTGATTAAAAAATGTCTAAAGCATGATATAGAACACAAAGGGAAAAATGAAGACAGAATTGTGAAATTAAGCCAGCTTCCCAATGTCACCCAATTTCTTATTTTTTTCCTTTCCTTTCTTCCCTGAGTGATACTGAAGACTTCCCCAATTATCCCTTCCTTCCTTCCTTTCCTCCTTCCTTCCTTCCTTTCCTCCTTCCTTCCTTCCCTTTCCTTCCTTCCTTCCCTTCCTTCCCTCCCTTCCTTCCCTTCCTTCCCTTCCCTTCCTTCTTTCCTTCATCTCTTCCTCCTTTCTTTCCTTTCTTCCTTCTTTGCTCCCGCACCTCTTTCACTCTGTCTCTCTTTTCTTTCTTCCTACAGCTATTTGCTGATTACACCTCCATGCCAGGCACTGTGTCAAGGACATCAGTGTAAACAAACCAGGCACAGCCCTTACCTCCCAACCTGAGTTGCCATCTAATTGCCCTGGGTCACAGCCTTCTTGCTTCTCTCTCCCCTTCCTCACAACTCCTGCTATAATGAACATGTTAGCACAGTGATGTAAATGATTATAATAGATGCATTCAATCTCTGCATTACAGCTAGATCATAAGTCAGAGAAATGAATGCCCAATAGTGAAAAGTCCAGATATCTAGGGACTTCGGAAGGAAGGTGGGAAAGGGGAGGTGATTCTTCCAGAGCTCCTAAAAACACCCTCAACCAGTCTCTGGGTGGGGCAAGAATGGGAGGGAAGGTAATACAAATTCTGCTCTCACCCTTCAAGATCTGGCTGGAGAAGAATATTGATTCTAACTCCCTGAAGTCCAGATAGGACAGGGCAGTTTTGTGTCTGGACAAACTGTATAGTGACCAACCAGCTTATTCACAGGTGGCATGTGAAGTGGCTGTGGAATAAGCTGGGTCTGGGGGTAGGAGGGGACCCTGGTTTAGTCACGGATTGTCAGTATAAACTGGAAAGACTTAGCAGACTTCTCTGATGGTCACAATCTATAAAATGGGGATAAGTTCACCTCCCAAGTTGAGGATGTGTGATGACAAACTGAGATCATGGTCCAAAGCACTTGCATACCATAGGAGCTCTCCAGGAGAAGACCACGTTCCTCCAGTGCCCTCTGTCCCCAGCGTGACATAGCCTGCCGGTCTCCAGCATGAGGGGTCCAGGCATCCGGCTTCCACCGGGAGCTCACCGTGGTGTGTTTGCCTCTCCCAGGGAAGTGTACCGCGTGACGGAGAGTCTACAGCGCGAGAAGGCCGGGCTCCTCAAGCAGCTGGATTTCCTAAGGTGCGTCGGTGGGCACTGGCGTGTGCTGAGAGCACCTCCCAGAAGCCTAGGGTGGGAAGGACCAGTCTGAGGGTGTCATTCTTGCCTATGTGCTGGAAACACATGCTGCTGAGAGAGCACCCTCATTCCCTTGGTCCCCATCGTAGTGTTTGGACCACTGAGTAGCCCCCCTGTTATGTTTGGTCCATTTACACGCACACCCACATCCCTCTCCAGTTTATTCTTCCTGATGGGGAGGCTCTACCCGACTCTTCTGAGCCCCTCACAGGATTGTGTGTGGTACATCCTCACGTGGGAGTGGAGCTGGGTTTACTGAGCCTCTAATCTATGCCAGGAATATTATCTCTTTCATCTCAGCAAAGCTGTTAGGTAAGTAGGGTGCTTAATTCACAGGAATTAACTGATGGGGAAGTTGATATCAGAGGAATGAAGTAATTTACCGCAAGTGACGCAGCTACTCGCTGACAGAGCCAGAATGGAAATCCATAACTTGGCTATGTTCTGTTCATGTTTGTGGAATGAGTATATGAATTGCAAACAGAACACCAAGAAAAAGGTTTCTCAGCCTTCAAAGACCCCCAGCGATAACATTCAAAGTTTACTGGTCTGGAATGTGCACCACCCTCCCCTCCTCAAAGAAACAAACCTATGTGGGGAAGGATGGAATGTTTGGTGTTGCCCATGGTCACTGCCTGCTGAGCACCTCTTGGTGAGGAAACAGAAGGACCTTGGGTTCTGATTTCTGAAGCGCAAGTGGTTTTGAGTCACTTCCCAGTTATGTTGCAAAGGTTTTTGTTTTTGTGGGAGCAAGGGTAGCTCATTGTGTCTGGCATCTGTGATGCTACCCAATGGAAAACTGCTTCAACCTGAATGCATTTCCGATTGCGTTCAATACGTGATTCCGGCAGGCCTCCAGAGCCAGGGGACATGCAAAGGGGTTTTTAGGTAGCCAAGTTATAATCCATTTGTGAGAAGGTCTTGATTCTTAGGAAGGCTTTAATAAAAGGAAGAGAACAAAATGTGTACGGACAAGTTTTGGAGTCTTTTTTTTTTCTATTGCATTCAGAAAATATAAAAGGGCATATTCAAAGAGAATGAGCAGGGGAGAATGACAAGGCAGCTCTCTGCAAATACTTGGGGGTCTTTTTAACGGAGACTAGCATTTGTGCAGAATTGCAGAAGGCCTGAGGCCTTTCTGTGCCATCGATCCAGGGTTACCAAGCTTAAGCCCCACTGGCTAATGAAAGCTGAGAGGTGGAGCGAAGGCCCAGGAAACCACCAGGATTCAAGGGAGAGAGAATGCTGAGATGGGACTGGGGGATAGCGGGAATGTGGAGGGAGGGTAGCAGTGGGATGGTGGTGGAATCAGGACAACAGCTGGGGTGTGACGGGGTGAGAAGGGCTGCCATCTGAAGGACAATGGGCGCAAAAGCGAGCGATTTCAGGGCACTTGATTGGGAACATGCACTTTGAAGCTGGATCTGATTCAAGACCCAGCACTTCCTCTCATTAGCTTGTGTGACTTTGGGCAGTTGACTTAAGCGGTCCGAGTCTTAATTTTCTCATGCCTAGCTTACAGGCTGCTTTTGACAGTTAGGTGATTTATGTGAGTAGGAATCACAGTAGAGCAGCGATGTGAACCAAAGCAGATACGTTTCTTTAAATACCGAGGTTTCTGTATGGAGGGGACCACACAAAGCAGCAAACAACGCAGCATGCTTTCCAAAAAACGGTGGGACTTTCCAGGTCTCCCAAGGTCCTCACTCAGGTGCAGGGGTGCTAACTCACAGCTCTGTGAGGAGTGAGGGTCCCTCTGGCATGAGCAGCTCCCTCTGCCATTCTCAGGGCTTATAAAATAACATCCATGTCCCTCCTGACTTGCTCTGGAGGCCCTGGCTGCGTGCCTGCCTGCTCACCTCATACAGGTAACTGAAAACCACGCTGGCACATTGCTATTGTTTTCTGCAAGACTGGGGAATTGGAAGTCAGTTGCCGAGGTTGTGACGCCTCAGGCCCCACCTAAACTCTTTTTCTGTAGTCTACAACACACTTAGCAGAGCGCCTGGCCCCCAGTAAGTACCCCCTAAATGGCTGCATTGTGATGATTAGGACCTATCCATGGCTGTGCCCTCCCTTCCCCTTCCAAAGTGTGGGTTTGTTCAGAGGCCACTGGCCGGAAGAGTCATGGAATCACAAACCTGCTAAGGACTTGGAGGGCATCTGGCCCTCCCTCTCCACGTCTTGTGTTAATGGATGAAATTCCCAGCTGTGAACCTCAAGTGCATTCCACAGTCGCACTGCAGACCCAGTCAACTCACTTTCCCAACTGCTCCTACTTTAAGTCCCAGAAAAAAGACTCCTCTTTTTCCATCCTCAGGCTTTCTCCTGTTTCACAGCTGGAACCATTAGATAAGAGCTTCCTCCTGTGCCCACGTCTCTGCCTTCTCTTTATGGTGGATGCTCTCCCCATGCTCATCACAGAGGCCACCCCCGCCCCCGTGCCCAACTCACCCTCTAGAATTAGAGCCTGTCCCTTCCTGCCCCCTCAAGGACTATTCCAGCATGTGTTCTTTCTCTCCTCCATCGTCATTTTATCTCTTTTGAAGATAGCTACAAATAGACTCAAATATTTCTTGTCTGACATGTCTTGTCTTCGCATCCCCACCCAGCTGCTTGCCATTTCTTCAATCCCTTTACAACAAAAGTTTCAGAAGAGTTGTTCGCATACACTCTCTCCACTCTCTCCTTTTCTTCACACTCTCAACCCAACAATCAGGTCTTCCCAACTCCCCCCTCCACAGAAACAGTTCTTGTCCAGGTTGCTAGTGACCTCCATGTTGCTAAAAATACTCATCAAGTGTCAGGGCCCCACCCTTGCCCCCAGCAGCCTATTCTTAGCACCGCATCCAGAGGGATCCTTTGAAAACTGGAGCCAGGTCATGACGCTCCTTTGCCATCTGCTTCACCCTGACCCACCCCCCGCTCCTTGGCTTCATATCTCATTTGGAGTAAAAATCAAAGTTCAGGGCCGGGCGTGGTAGCTCACACCTGTAATCCAAGCACTTTGGAGGCCAAGGCGGGCGGATCACCTGAGGTCGGGAGTTCAAGACCAGCCTGACCAACATGGTGAAACCCCCGTCTTTAAAAAGAAAAAAAAAAAATCGAAGTTCAGGCAGTGGCCCACAAGGCTGTGAAGAGACAGGTCCTAACCACCATCCACTTTGTCTCTGACTTCATGTCCTAACTACTCTCCCTTTGGGCACTCTACTTCCTCCATTCTGTTTCTTGCTCACACTAGGCGCATCCCAGCACAAGGCTTTCCCCTAGCCTCTCCCCTGCCTGGAATGCTTCTCTCTTTCCTTCAAGGCTCTGCGCAAATGCTGTCTTATCAGTGAGGCACTGACCTCTGTAGTTGAAATACAACTCCACCCTCTGGCTTCTTTTATTCCACTTTCCTGCTTTATTTACTCAATAACAATTTTCCCTTCACTAAAATACAAGTTCTGTGAGGCAGGATCTTTTTGTGTTGGTCATTGGTGTGACCTTGATGGCTAAAAGAGTGCCTGGCATGCAGTGGGTGCTCAGGAGACATTCGAGTGAATCCGTGCATGTATGAATAAATGGTGCACAGAGAGAAAGAAAAAGGGAGCCCAACAGGAAGCTCCCAGACAGAGCTGGAATGCTGGGGTTGCCCTCTGTAGGTGGTGCCTCTAATAACAGGAGAGGCCATGCATAATCCTGATGGATTATATCTCAGTCTATCCCTGCATCTGAGTGTACCTATCTGTACACACAGACTATCCCCTACCATTAATCACATCTCCAAGGAAGGAAATTCCACCAACTCCCTGGTCTTCCACACCATACCTTCCCCTGCATCCATCTGACTAGTGAATTGGCTGCCATCAGAACTACATCAACTACATCAACTACAAACTCCATGTTTAAATAGATTCCCCTTTACCATCCACAGGGAAAGGAACAAGCACCTTCGGGATGAACGGGACATATGTTTTCAGGTAACTGGCCAGTTCTCCCTTAGCTGTGGGGGACTGAGGGCTGTGGTCCACGGGACAGCCAGATCCATGTTGAGACTGGCCCAGCAATGTCCTGACACCTGGGATCTATTTGGCAGGATGATGGCATAAAAATGTTTGCAAATAATAAAATTCAGGGTGGCCTACTGGGTAACAGTGTGTTAATTTTGTGCAAAGTAATGCAGTTTCCTCTTGGCACAACAAGACTAAAATATTTGGGAGGGTCGCACATTTCTTGGATACAGAAATGATAGTTCTATCCATGAGATGGCGCAGTTGAAATGTCATTATCACTTCTAAACCAAAATGCTCGCAGCTTTTTTCTTCATTTAAATTTTTATCTCGATGACAATTTTGCATTGTATACTGTCATAGAACATATTAGAGATGTGCATTTCACTATTTTCATAATTGATTTTGTGAACAACTTTTCTCTACCCTACAGGGACCCCTACTCTTCCATACCTGAGTACCATGTCTATCTCTCTCTCTCTCTCTTTCTCTCTCTCTCTCTCTCTCTCTATCTATATATATATATGTATATATACATACACACACACATGCATATATACACACACACATATATATGTAGTGCATATATAGTGTGTGTATGGGTGTATGGTGTGTATGTGTGTGTATATACACACACACACACACACACACACTCTTTCCTAAATGGCATGAAATCCTATGTTTATTTAAAGGTCTTCCCTGTGGACCACATTGGCCAAAACCTAGGATTCCATGCTCTTACTCATCTTCCCCTTTAGACAGGAGCCACTGGGTGCTCTGAAGGGAAGGAAACTGGAGGCCAAATTGATTGATGTGACTTCCTGATTATCAGGATTACCATCCTATGAATTCTATGTGTGTCCCTGAGCAAATCATTTACCACCATGGATCATGACCCGCTGTCACATGTGGAAAGTGAATTCCCATCCCTGCTCCATATCATAGGAGTCTTTGAGAAAGATTCTTGGAAAGGGGATGATATAAATTGGACCCTTAGTTGAACAGTGACCTAGATATGGTCAGCAGAAGGCAGCTGGTTTGCCCTAAATTACATCTGACCTGCTTTATAATTGCAAATCTCTGGGGGACTGCATTACACCACAGTTTCTTTTCCATCACTGACTGGTAGCAAACATCTCTGCCACCCACCTATGTGTACTATTAGAGCAAGACTTATGCCTACACATATTTGTTTGATGATGATAATGGTAGTAATTGTTTTAGAAGTAACACTGAATTTGTTTTAAAACTTCCAACCAAATGTCACTCTAATCCCTTTACCTCCCTTCCCTTTACCTGCCTAACTCATTCTGCTTTGAAAGGGGCATGGAATTAAGAACTCCAGTGGGGAATCAAAGAAAGAGGGACAAATTGAATAATAATTGAAGATTAATTTGGAATCAGCATAGCCATACCTTCGGGGGCTCTGGAAGCACTGCAACTCCTCCTCTCATTTAGGATCATTGGGAATCATGGGATGGCTGATTAACAAGATTTTTCCTGCTAGCTAACTCCCCCGCCTCATCTCCTAGAAGACATCTGTCAGGGAGCATGTAGGCAAAGGGGGTTGTAAACCCCTGCTCCACCCAGGTTCTGTGTTGCAGATGTTTGAGTAATTTATCTACACCCAGCCTACTTCCACCAAAGAGCTGAACTACCTTATGCTAGCTCAGAAGCTATGAACAGAACACTGAGTTAATTGATCCTCCTGGCTAGTTACTTTCTCATTACATCTGAGACTTTAGAAATAAGGGATTCACAGAGTTTTTTTTGTAACGCCTGTAAATATTTTCTCTATTCACAGAAGTTTTTTATGCCTGTAAATATTTTTTTTTCTTTTTTCTTTTTTTTTTTTTTGTCTGATCAGATGTGGTGGCTCACTTTTGTGATCCCAACACTTTGAGAAAGTGAGACATGAGGATCACTTAAGGCCAGGAATTCAAGACCAGCCTGAGGAACGTAGCAAGATTCCATCTCCACAAAAATTGAGAAAATTAGCCAGACGTGGTAGGGTGCCTATAGTCCTAGCTACCCAGGAGGCTGACGCTAGAGGATGGCTTGAGTGCAGGAGCTTGAGGCTACAGTGTGCTGTGATCATGCCATTTCTCTCTGACCTGGGAGACAGAGCAAGGCCCTGTTTCAAAAATATAGATATATTTTTTCAGAAGAGATAAATGTTTTATGGGTATTTTCTATATGCATTAGGAATATGTATGGAAAATATGCATCAACACTTATCTCTCCTTCTTTTTCCTTTTACAAATTATCAGTACTCCTGTGAAGAATAACATGATGGACCCCAGGCTCTAAACTGTGTATTTGTTCATTGATTAGATAACTAGAAAGGAGATGGAGGGATTCTGGTGAAGAAGGGGTGATGGCAAAAGGGAAGAGGGGGTAAATGCTAACAGGGGGACAAAAACATTGCTTACTTCCTTCAGAGTTCTGTGTAGAGCCTGGTCTGTGAGGTGGGAACCATGGGTCCTTTTCTGTTCAAACATCGGGGCAAATAGGCATGGATCTGAGGGCATTTTGTGTTTCTACAGAAAGACAAGGCAGCCAAGGCAAACACAGCTGCTTCCAAGGCAAGCTGGAAAAGAAGATCTGGCTCCGTGATAGGCAAATATGTGGATGGCAGAGGAATTCTTAGGAGGTAAGTCATCTCCACTTGCTCACCACTTCATTCTTCTTGCGCTCATTGGGAGCTGGCTCTGGGCCCACACTCAATGCCTGCTGCCCCCCTGAGAGGTGACCCTGATGAGGAAACTGAGGTCAGCCGTGCTCACTCCCCTCAAATGTTGGAACACATGACCCTCCCTGTTCTGACATCCAAGCCAGAAAGGGAATGTGCAGAGCAACCCCCCCAAGGACAGATCGTTGTCTTCTGAGACTGCCCCACCCTATTGTGTGCCTGCAGAGAGGGACTGCAGAGCAGCAGAGGAGAGGAGTCAAGGGCGAGAGAGAGATGGAGAGTGTAGCTGGATGACACTCTGTTGTCTGCTGAGCAGAATGGATGCACTTGGTATTTTAGGAACATGACTATATTGGCTGTGAAGGTTAATTAAAGTGTCAAGTAGAATCTCCAATAGTTAACTCCTTTTACAGACAAGATTAGGGCAATGACTTAGATTTAATTAACTCTAACATAACACATTTTGTTGCTCTTGGGCAGTACATGATTGAGCTTGAACACCCAAGGGTAGGCTCATTGTTCATTCAGAGACGAGACAAACCGGTCTCTCCTGCCCACTCTTCATTTTGCCCTGTGCTGTGTCCACATAGATGGCCACAGAGAGGCAGAGGCATCCTGACCCTTCAGTGTCAGAGCCAGAGAGACCTTGAAGACTGCAAGCATGAAGTTAAAAGATATGCAAAGGGGACGTGGCTCTGGAGATGTAAATCAGCTCATCAGTAAAACCTTTGGGCCTGATCATCATGCATTCCTGTTCTAAATAGCTGAATAATGAGATACAATTTGAGAGCCAAATTTCTGCAAATAGCAGTTGGCCTGTTGATTCCTCAGAACTGAATGGATTGATTCATAGATTCGACAGACGTTTACTGATTACCTACTCTGTACCAGACATTCTTTTGAGTTCTGTAAAGGCTCCAAAGATAAATTATACGTAGGTCCTACCATTAATATCCATTATTAAATGCTTACTTAATATTTATTGAGTATCTACTATGTGTGAGGTGCTGTGCTATTTGCTGGATATACAGTAGTGAGCAAAATAGACCTACCTCTGTCTCATCGAATTTCTGATTGAGTGGAAGAAGCAGGCAATAATCAAGTAAGCAACGAATGGTGAGCCCTGAATTCTAACACAGACTTTGCCAAAAGAAGCTGCTGTCCCCACTGATGGCAGAGAGCACTTGGTGGCAAAACCAGAAAGGAACTCAGTCATGCTACAATGCAGGTATTACAGAACGGCAGTAGTGCTTGAGAATTTCCCAGATAAAAAAGCCTTTTCCAAGAAATCCTTTGTTTTAAGGCCTGTTTAAGTGGCTATTTCTTTTCTGGTTGCAAAGCCTTTGGAAAAATGTGCTCTGTGTGTGTGTGTGTGTGTGTGTGTGTGTGTGTGTGTGTGTGCATAGTTGCTCATGTGTACACACAAATATTCACTTCTGTGTGTATAAGCAGAGTAAAATTAGATGGGAATGCCAACTGTGTTCTAAAACAGATAAGCACTTAATAAGCTTGATGTGATATATAGGAAGTTTGCTGGAAAGAAGACATTTGTTAAGGTCCTCCTTGTCAAACATCCTTTAAGGCAATTTCTGTGAGGCCTTTGCTCTCAAAACCTGAAAATACGGACTCTGCATTGACCCCACATCCCATTGCCCGATTCCCTACCCTGCCTATAGCTTCTCCTTGCCCTTAGTGCTCAAATGCTTCTAGAAGCAAGTGTGCACTTAGGCCTCAGAGGCCACTTACTCCTGATTCTGGCTTCCAGGGATACAGAAAGAGGAAGAGAAAGGGAGAGGAAGGAGAGGTGGATGAAGATGCTCTGCATGGCTTTCTTCTGACCCAAAGCCTCTTGTCCAGGGGGCAGCTGCCTGTGAGCCAGCAGACCTGCTGTGTCTGGAGGTGGGGCCCCTCCAAAGCACCGGTAGCCCTCGCACTGTTGAGGATGTTCTACAAGCATGTCTGTTTTTATGCATTGTTTAATTTGTGAATAGACAGAGCAGACAGGCCACATTTTACAGCAAGGCCTGAAGAGTTGAAGTGTCTCACCTCAGGACACACAGTTAATAAGGGCTGGCGATGGGGGCAGAGCGAAGGCCACCTGATAATGTTAATCGGGGTGTTTTATAGCTGAGCCTGAGACTTTTTCTTCTCAACCTGTCCTTCTCCTTCATAGCAGTCTCACAATTTGTAAATGATGTATTTATTTGTGCCATTATTGCTTTAGTCCCTCACTAAGCCAAGCATTCCATGAGGACAGGGACTATGTCCATCTGTAAATGGCATCTTTACTTAATACCTGCTCATCATCGTCATCATCGTCATCATCTCTGTCACCATCTGCCTCAGCAGTGGCAGCAGGCACCGAGTGGAAGCTGTTGAATGATGAGCTGCAGAATGCTGGCTCGTTTGCTTTTCCCTTTCCTGGAGTGCTCTTCTCCAAAGGTGTGACGCTCCTTGGTTATCTGTTTGTCACAAAAGCTGTCATGCAGTCCGTATTGAAATACTTTGTGAAATCATTCCAACTCTTCTCTCTTCCTGCCCCAATAGCCAGTCAGAGGAGGAGGAGGAGGTGTTTGGCATCCCAAGGAGAAGCTCCCTGGGCCTGAGTGGATGTCCCCTAACAGAAGAGGAGCCAGGAACCGGGGAGACAGGGCATGGGGGCCCATACCCCCGGCCACTCCGCAGAATCATCTCCATTGAAGAAGACCCCCTGCCCCAGCTCCTGGATGGCGGCTTTGAGCAACCCCTGAGCAAATGCCCAGAAGAGGAAGAGGTCTCTGACCAGGGGGTACAGGGACAAATCCAGGAGGCCCCACCCTTGAAACTCACCCCCACATCTCCCCGAGGGCAGCCTGTTGGAAAAGAAGCCCTGTGTAAGGTAAGGGCACATCCTACATTGGTTCGTGGACATCACTCCTATGACGTGTCTTTTGCATTTGAGGTCAAGAGCCTGGAGACACAGCTCAGAGGGTCGGATGCTGCAGGTCTTGCGATTCAACACATTTGTGTCCTCCAACTACCACCTTCCCCTGCTTAGCTGAGTGTCATGAGGGGAGACTCAGGGGTCCTGATAAATTCTCCTTAAACTGTTGTTTGCCCCATTCCCGACCCTGTGCTCTCTCTTCTGATTCAGATTCAGAAGCATTAATTGAGCACCTACTAGGCTCCCAGCATCCAATTTCATGCACTTTTAAAGTTGCATGCCATGTAACTGCTCTTAGCAGAGCCAGTGTCTGTTTTAGAAACTTTGCATACCATCATTTTTCTCTCGGTTCTTAATCAGCTAATCACACTTTCATTCCAAAATTTCCTGCCTACTCCTCCCTTCAGTGCCCCTGCACCTCCCACCAGGTCTTCCTACTAAATTCTGTAGGAAAAGGTCTTTGCCTCGTTTGTGACCCAGGCCTCGGAATAGGCTCCTTGAGCCCTCATCCTGCACTCAGCCTTCTGAAACAGCTTTAGACCCATCCACAATAGTGTGAAAAAGAGGCTCCTCCTTGCACGCTGCGGCAGCCATTGAGAACTGAGCCTTTGCCACATTGAACTTTCCCCAGTGGCTGCATAATGGACTTTCTGGCATAGGTTACCATTCTCAGGCCAGGATTAACACTCATGCCCACATATCACTCCTCAAAGGCCCTGGTGCAAGGGGAGAATGGAGAGCTGGGTGGCAGCGATGTGGGGTCCCCCTCCCTCTTGCACACCCTTCCACATCCCCTTCAATGCACAGACCTACACTTGCTGGCAATAGGTACAAATGGGATCTTATATAACTCCAACATGTCTCCCTAAAATGTGAAAGAAGTGTCCAGAGGTCAGTAGGAGATGGGGGCAAAGAAAAAGGCTCAGGCATCCACAGCTGCTGTGGCAGTTTATCCTCACCGCCATCTGATGAGTCAGGTCAGAAATTTATTCTCCCCATTGACGGATGGGAAAGTCGGAGCTCAGAGGGAGAAGCCAGCCCCACCGTGATGGGGAGCCCTCTCACTTCTGTGCCCGCTCCACGAGGTCCTGCTGCCATTTTGCTGGGAATAGAAACAGCAGCAGGGAGGAAGTATGAGTTACTAGCAGCCACGTAACAGCTCCGGCAGGAGAAGGTATGCTCGTTTGAGAGCTACTGCAAGGCAGGGCCTCCCGTACAGGGCTGGTGAGGTGTAAATTGGTACAACCCTTCTGAAAGTCATTTGGTAATATGAATCAAGAACTTAAAAATACCATATCCTTTGAACCAGCACTTTTACTACTGGCAATTTTTCGTAAGGAAATAACCAAAATCAGACAAAGATTTAACTCAAGAATGCCAGAGTTATTTATGATAGCAAACAGGTGAATAAAATGTCATAGGGACATAAGGCATAGTACATTAATTCACTAGAATATTATACAGCTGCTAAAAATATTTTCAAAAATCTTTAGTGACTAAAAAATATTTATAATTTTACAGTATATGATAAAGTAGAATAAAAGTTTGTGTATATTTATCTCAAATCTCGGTAAATAAAACAACGATGATATAGAAACAAAGCTGGAAGGAATGCATCAAGTTATAAATTGTGGGCCGGGCATGGTGGCTCACACCTGTAATCTGAGCAATTTGGGAGGCCATGGTGGGAGGATAGCTTGAGGCAGGAGTTTAAAACCAGCCTAAGCAACATAGCAAGATCCCATCTTTACAAAGAATAAGAAAAATAGCCAGGCATGGTGGTACATGCCTATAGTCCTAGCGACTCCAGGGGCTGAGACAGGAGGCTTGAGTCCAGGAGTTCAAGGCTGCAGTGAGCTGTGATTGCATCACTGCCCTCCAGGCTGGGCAACAGAATGTGACCCTCTCTCTTAAAAAATAAAAAGATATGAATAGTGACCATTTCAGGATGGTAGGGTAGATTATGAAGAATTAATTTCCTCTCTACTTTTGTGTATATCATAATTGTAAAAATTAGCATATAGTTTATTTCTTAAAGGCTTATTTTTTAAATTAAAAAGTGTGAAGGGAGGGGGGATGAGAAGACTTGCCAGCCAGGTACTCCTCCAGCCCCCTCCCTGCAATCCAGCCATCTCATTGCCCTGTGGCAGGTGGCCTGTCCCCCAGAGGGGACAGCAGGTTAAGTGCATGAACATACCTGAGAGTTTGCTGCTCCTGTGAGGTGAGTCCTGCCTGACGCTGAGCCATTTATGTGTTTTGTTTGAGGGCTTTTGCCTGCAAAATAAAAGTGTTCTGCCTGGGGAGGGGCAGGGGCCACAGAGCTAAGGATCGGGCCACACCTCTGCCAGCAGGACCATTTCCTGCCATTTGGGGTTTCACCTTCCCTACCCTGTACTGTGCTTGGGTGTATTAGATTGATGCACTGAGTTTTAGTCTCAAATAACAATTAAAAGTACAGGGACCAGCAGAGAGTCGGTGCCCTTGTGCATTGCATGAATAAAGAAAATGGGGCAGTGGGCGTAGTTTTTGAGTGCAGGTTGGTTGTTATTTTTTTTTAACTTTTAGTTTAAATTTTTATAGTCGACCTTGAATTATCTGCTAAATACTGCCTGGAATTGATTTCTCTCCAGAAGGCAGTTAATGGCTTTTTATCTGAAACTCAAATACTGCTAATACAACTGCCACTACATTATAGTATTTGCTCAATGAGAGGAGCTAATTCCTCCAAATTCACTTTTAAATAGATTCAAAAGAGCCTTCTTCTGCGACCAGGCAATGCTGAGCAGGTCCTGAAGGCAAGATTCCTGTGGTTGAGCGGCAGCTCCCTGGAATGAATGATCATTCCTCCTAAGGACACTGTGGTGGAAGGTGGCTCCTTACTCTACGTCCTACTTGCTTTGTGTCCTAGAGCAAGTTCATTCCCCGCTGGGCTTTTGTGTCCCAGCCCTTTCCTTCTGCTGGGTCCAAGAGACAGGGCAGCAGTGGCTGGCTGATGCTGGAAAACTTTGCCCGGCTGCCTGGCATTTCCCAACTTCCTGAGTGGAGACCCTTGTGCCCTAGTTACCCAAGGAAGATGGGAGTGCCTCGATGGGAGCTGATAAAAGTGATCTGCAGGGAGGCAAGAATGTCCTCCATTTAGTCCAGGCTCCCAAGGATAGGGCAGAAATAAGAAACTCCCTATCCCAACCTGGGACGCCTCTGCCCCTGCGATGCGGATAAGCCTTCTTTCATCCTTCTCTCCCTCTCTCTGCAAAAGCCCCACCCTGCCCTTCCCTACAGAGAGAATTCCTGCCTCCTCTCGAAGTCCCCTCTCAGATCCGCTCACTTGGAGCACCGAGCTATCCTTATCTGTGACCATGCTGCCTCCTCCACCCCACCGGAATCCAGGGTCGGCCTCTGCCTCCCTGACCACAGGAGGTGGCCAGCAAATGTCGCATGGGAGGCTGTTTCTCCTCCCTCCTGCGGATGCTGGAAAGAGCCTCCATGCCCCGAGACCAACTATGCTCACTGCATTCTGAGGCTGTGGCAGCCTCCCTGGTGCGGGTCTGGAGGCCGGTCTGCACCCCCCTGAGGGCCACTGCAGGGATGGGTGAAGGGCCACTGGTGGCTGGGGCAGGGGCTGGCTAGACTGTGCCCTGTAGTTGGTCAGACTGTGTACCGTCCACAGGAGGAAAGCGCTCCCTCTGCCCCTGACCGGCTCTTCAAGATTGTGTTTGTGGGCAATTCTGCGGTGGGGAAGACATCCTTCCTGAAGAGGTTCTGTGAGGACCGGTTCTCCCCAGGCATGGCGGCCACTGTGGGTGAGTTCTCAGCCCTGCAGTGGGTCCTCGGCCCATCTCTGGGAAGGGAAGTTTGTGAGAAGGGGGCCTGGGGCAGGGGGCCTCTAATGCCCACGGGAGGGGCTGTGGGGATTGGCTGGTAGGGATGCTGGTGTCTGCTCTGTTCAACAGAGAGGCTGGGAGGGGCAAGATGAAGCCACCTCCCCTCACGTCGCTAGCTGCTAAGCTCATCCTGTGTGTGATGGGACCCCTGAGTACCTCATAAGTCCAGCTCTGTGTTTATGGAACTACATTTGGTAAAGGTAGATTTAGGGCCCCTTCCCACTTCAGTGGGCACCCCCTCCTTTTGACCACTCCTCCCCACTGTCAGCAGAGCCCTGGGTCTTCCTGCTCCCCTCGAACTGACTGGGACTCCTCCTGAGACCCACATCCTGTAACCCATCCCCCTGTCTTCCTGAGGGCCTGCTACTTCCTGGCCTTGCTCCTGGATGGCTTCTTTTACCCATCACATTGTATCTGTCCTATTTCTCCGGCCTGCTGGGTGACAGCTGGACTTAAATGTGGAAGCTCATTAGGCTCAGCTATTAATGGATGATCATGGCTTAATGTATTCCCACTCTGGGTGATATTTTATTTAAACAGAGGTCTTTAATCCTTTCACCCGCAGTTGCAGGTTGTATTGGAATATGTGGTGAGACCCAAGGGCATACGGACCTTTTAGCTTGAATCACTCAACACAAAACAAATACATTGCATGCCTATTTCACTGAGCTGATAAGTCAACTGTACTTAAAGATATATTTGTATGACCTGAATATTTACCAGAAACTTTTGTAGTCATCCTTTCCATCTATCTCCACAGCAACCCTGGGGGCAGGTACTGTTATCAGCCCAGTCAACACATCAGGAAACTGAGGTCCAGAGAAGTTAGAGGCTTGTTCACATTCCCATCAGTTGGTTGGTGCTGATACCTTTCCCCGCAACTACCTTCTGTTCCATGCCAATAGTGTCCCTGAATTGAGTTGTATGTGCTTAGCACCTCATGAGGGGTGAGGATGCTTTTCTGCCTCTGGAGGTGGGCAGAGGTTGGTGCAGGCAGGAGGGGCTGCAGAGGTTCAGTGAGATGTCGAAAGTCCTGAGTCCTCCTCTGAGCCCTGCCAATGACAAGCTGTGTGACCTCAAGAGGATGTGATACCTCTTAGGGCTTCAGTTTTCTCCCATTTGAAGAATGAGAAGTTGTGACTGGTCACCTGTATTAATCTGTTCTTGCACTGCTACCAGAGACTGCGTAATTTATAAAGAAAAGTGGTTTAATTGGCTCATGGTTCTGCAGGCTGCATGGGAAGCGTGGCTGGGGAGGCCTCGGGAAACTTAGAATCATGGCGGAAGGTAAAGGGGAAGCAGAGACGTCTGACGTGGCCAGAGCAGGAGGAAGAAAGGACAGGGGAGGTGCTACAAACTTTTAAACAACCAGATCTCATGAGAACTCTGTCATGAGGACAGCACCAAAGGGATGGTGCTAAACCACTCATGAAGGACCCACTGCCATGATCCAATCACCTCCCTCCCGGCCCCACCTCCAACACTGGGGATTATAATTGAATGTGTGGTCTGGGTACGGATACAAATCCAAAGCATATCAGCACCCTGAGACTGCCTCCCAGCCTGGGTCTCTGACTCAACCATCTTCACCTTTAGCTGTGTGACAAGCCGGTTCTAAAGACCAACTTTCAGTGGCCCAGAGCCCTGCCTGGGAGACTCCATTTTCATTCTCTCATCCTAAACTGGCCCTTCTAACATTTCTCCCATAGAGGGGTCTCCGCCTATGTGCTTCAGGTGCTCCGACCTCACTGATGGGCCTTTTCTTACACTGTTATGACACCTGGAAGATTTTCCCATCCCTTTCCTTCTGCTCTACTCCACCCAAAGATTGAGATCATCCCAAGACAAAAATTGGGACCCTGATAGGCAGAGCCTGCAAAAGAAGCCCAGAAGAGCCTGGCCTTGTCTGGCCTTGAGGGAGGAGCAGCTGGGAGTGTGCTGAGCATGGTAACACAAAAGGCAGCACCCAGGAGGTCGACTTGCCCTCCCTGAGGGCATTCCATGGGGGAGGCCCTACAATCTCGGCTCTGGCACAGGCCTAGGGGAGGCAGGGAGATGGTGCCCAGCCCTCAGGCCTCAGAGGCATATCCCTTGAGCAGTGGGCATGTGGCCTACCTCTCCTGACAACAAACTCAGGATCCGTTTACATTTTCAACTTGTGCCCCTGACATAAGAGACTCTGAAAAATAGAAAATCAGACTCATTTGCACTTCCCAGGAGGCCAATTATGGAAACACCCTACAATTTAGGAAGGGGAAAAAAAAATCAAAGGTTCCAAATCAGGATGCCGTTCATCACGCTGCTCCACACATACTCGAGCAGCAGCTCAAATTAGTTTCCCTGCCACACTGCAGGCCCTGCTCTGGGACACATGTCAGGAAGCAGATGTCGCACCAGCTACCTGCAGGCCGCCCCCTTTAAAGAGATATAACAGCCACAGAGTCACAGTATCTCAGGCCAAAGCCGTCCAACCCTGGAACAAGGCTCCGGCCAATCTCCTGTCAAGGGCAGCACAGTGGAAGGGCTTTGGCTGTTCTTCCAGCTCACCTCCATCCTCCCAGGGGTGCTCCAACTTCCTGGTCTCCCACTCCCTCGTAAGAGCATGCTTTGTACTGGACCAGTGGCTTGTGTGAAATGCAAGTTGCTACCGTGCAACTGGTGACTGGGACACCCTGCCTGCCCCACCTAAGGCCCAGTCTGCTCCTTCAAGAGCAGGTGCTTGAGCCCTGCAGGGATCCTGGAGACAACACTGATGGTTTTTGCAGAATGCTGGATCTGGAAGGAACCTTGGGAATGGTCTAATTACATCCTGACATGTTGTAAGTGAGAAAATTGAGATCCACAACAGACTGATCATTCGAGTTAGCCAACGCTCCCTGGAACCCAGGACTCTTGAGTCCAGCATTCTTCCCACTACTCCACATTGGTTCACAACCTCCCTGCATTAAATCACAGACCAGAACCCAGGGTGTTTCTTCCAGAAGCTGTTTCTGGCAGAATGTCCTCACCCTGTCTGGGCACCGGTCCAGTGTCTGTCCCACTGCACATCTCTACCCAGAAATCCCTGCAGCACCCCCCTAGGGTGTTTCTCCAGAGCACTTTGCTGCCACTGCTCCCCCATCGCTCCTGCCTTATGACCACTCAGGCCTGTCCCCTCAAGAAAGGTTAAGGTCACCCTCCTGGCAACTATCATCCCAGCGCTAACCCACACCATCTCCACAGCACCTTTCAAGGTGGCAGGAGGCTCCAGACTTCAACCATCCTTCGGGAAGCAATTCGTTTGCAAACAAGTGTCACCTCGGTGTGATGGTTGAATGCTCCAGCTGAACTTAAAGATTGTGAGCGTCCAACTCGGCCCCTTCATACCTCCATCTCCTGCCGTCTACAGATAAGGAGAGAGAACCCCCACCCCCAAAATGAGCTGCAGCAGTGGCATCAGGGTCACATTGCTGCTCAGTGGCAGAGCTGAGAGAGGAACGTACAACACAGGGCTCCTGACTCCTGGGATTTCAGAACTAGTGGTAATCTTAAAATCAGTTTAATCCAGGCCCTCTGGTCCCCAGTTGTTCTGTGTTGCCTATCCTGTTGGATGCGTGCTCTCCGACTTCACGTTTGCACACGCCGACTCTTCATCCCCGCCCCCTTGTCTTCTCCTAGCGTCCTTCACACCCAGCCCCCGAGAGCCTGTTTATCTGCTTCCTTGGCCTGCCTGTCTGAGGCTGCAGAGAGAAACACATCGAGTGTCCAGCAGGGAGTCTCACCAAGCTTCCCACAGCACAGAACACATTTTTCTAGCACACTCTTTTGCCTGTCCCACTCCCTGCAAGAGACAGCCGCCTGTCCTCCAGCAAAGCACCTAGCGCATAAGGTGAAGCAGGAGCTGAGGGCAGCTAAGACCCAGCTGCCCCAGCAAACTCCCTGACCTTCCACCTGCAAGCCTTACCAGCAGGCAGAGGGCTCTGTCCTCGAGGACCACTGGCTGGTTTCAGATCTGGCCCTGAAGCTGTATAACCATGGATGGCTTTCCCCTGAGTTGTTACCAGAAAGCAGGCATCCCCCTCAGCCAAACTGGTCTCCCAGAGCACAGAACGGGGAAGCCCCTCCACTTCTGACCAAGAAGAAAACTCGCCCTTGGATTCAACTGCCAGCCATTGTAATCTGTTTTGCTGGGAGCACTTAGCCCTGGGCCTTCTAGGTGAAGCTAAGCCGCCTGCATCCTGTGCCCTGAATCCAGCTGCAGGTGGAACAGTGGGCCTCGGAGCTGGGATCACAGCTCACCTCACTACCGACCAGCCTGGGCAAGGCACGACTGCGCATGACTCCTGTTTCGTCTCTCGACGATGCATGTGTGAATGTGTATGTATGAGTACATATGTGTGCGTGTGCATGTGTGTGCAGATGAAGTCACATGATGTCACGGGGGAACTCTGTGAAGGTGGATAGGCGGCACATAGAAACACTGGAAAGAGAAAGCATTCTATTTATTAATGGGAGAAATCACTCCTCAGCCCAGACAGTTCCACCCCTCTCTGGCCCTCATCTGTGAAGCAGAGGCCTCTAGACTCCCCACTGCCCCTGACATTCTGGAAGTGGATGATCCTCCCACCTCTGCTCACTCGTGGGTCCTTAATGCACTAGGCTTTGCCCAGCGGCAGTGGCGGGGGTGGCCTTTTCCATGTACTGCCTCTTTGTTACCTGTTTGGTCTCTTCTGCCTCGGTCCAAGCTGCTGATGCTGTTCATCTTCCTGAGCCCTACAGGGCAAGCACCTCAGAGCTCCTCTGAAAGTTACAGAAGGTGCTCTAAAGTCCTAAGATGTGGCACCTTGAGTGGTGGTGGGGAGGGGATGTACTTTCCAACCTCTTTATGCCTTTGCGAACATTCTTACAGGATGCAGGAGTGGGGAATACCTGTATCAAAGCACCTGTGCTGAGGTCCTTCCCGCTGAGGGCTGTGTGGGGTGAAGAATGCACTTCACTGACCTTGCCCCCTCTCTCTGGGGCTGAGGACCCCAGGTAGCGGTCACACCCCTGGAGAGATGGTTGTGAACTGTCCAGTGGTGGGATTAGGAGCTCTAACCCATCTCAAGGGTGAACGTTGCCTGTGATTTATTCTCTTATCCCTTCTGTTCTGTCCCTTCCTCTACCTGCCAGTTCCTACCCTCCCCCTCCTGTTCCTCCTCCCCTCCTTCTTCTTCCTCCTCCTCCATATACCTTTGGATTGGTTGATGGAGGCCATCCCCCTAGGACATTTGAATTTTACTAGGGGGACTCTGAAAGGATTTTAGGTGAAAGAAAGATAGAAGGAAAGAAAGAAAGAGTGGGAGGAGAGGGAGGGAGGACGGGGAAAGAAGGAAGAAAAGGAAGGAAGGAAAGAAAGAAGGGAGGGAGGGAAAGAGGGAGGAAGGAAGGGAGGAAAAGAAGGAGGGAGGGAAAGAAGGAGAGAGAGGAAGGGAGGGAGGGTGGCTCATGCCTATAATCCCAGCACTTTGGGAGGCTGAGGCGGGTGGATCACGAGGTCAAGAGATGGAAACCATCCTGGTCAACAAGGTGAAACCCCGTCTCTACTAAAAAATACAAAAATTAGCTGGGCATGGTGGCACACGCCTGTAGTCCCAGCTACTCGGGAGGCTGAGGCAGGAGAATTGCTTGAACCCAGGAGGTGGAGGTTGCGGTGAGCCGAGATCGCGCCATTGCACTCCAGCCTGGGTAACAAGAGCGAAACTCCGTCTCAAAAAAAAAAAAAGAAAGAAAGAAAGAAAGAAAGAGCATATGGCTTATATTACAGTTAAGAGCCCGCAGTTCAGAGTGGTTAAGTGATTTGATCAAGATTCCACAGCTAATAAGTGGCAGGACAGGACCAGAGCTCAGGTCCGCTACCTCCCTGTCCAGTGCTCTGTTCTTTTCTTCATTTGGCCCCCAACGAGCTTCAGAGGGAGGATTGTCACCCTGGGCTTAACGCGATTTCAGACATTGGAAGCATCGTTTTTTGATTTGGAAGTGAGGCGCCCCTGGCCCAGGGCAGTCCTGACAGCCACGTTTCACCCTGCAGGCATTGATTACCGTGTGAAGACGGTGAATGTGGATGACTCTCAGGTGGCCCTGCAGCTGTGGGACACGGCTGGGCAGGAGAGGTAAGGAGCTGTGCCTGAAGTTCTGGGCTCTAGAGGAAAGGCCGTGCATGCCTGACCACTGGCCCTTCTGTGGCAGGTACCGGTGCATCACCCAGCAGTTCTTCAGAAAGGCCGATGCTGTCATCGTCATGTACGACCTCACAGCCAAGCAGTCATTCCTGTCGGTCCGGGGGTGGCTGAGCAGCGTGGAGGTGAGCTGGCAACCTTCCTAGGAGCCCTTAGGCTTGATTGTTGCTTCTCTTTTCTTCTCTGTCCATCTCCCACCTGGGCCTCCGCATTTTCAAAATCTGATTCAGAACTTGCCTTTCCCAGGAACAAACTGATTCAGGCATCTGTTCCTCTGTTCATCTGAGTTCCTGGTACTGGGCTGGTTACTGGGGACCCAGAAGTGAACAAGACAGACACGGTCCCTGCCTTCATGGAGAGAGGGACACAGAAAATACAGATTATGCCAGCAGCTGTGTCATTGCTGGGCCATGAGTGAGTGGGACTGGATTGGGGAAGGGGACGCAGTGGGGTGTCAAGGAAGAGTCCTGGAGAAATCAGTGTTTGAGTCACAACCAGATTCTTCCCTCATTGTCACCAGCACCTCTCCCCACCCCCTGAGTCTTTTCAGCTCCAGTAGACCCAGCTATGCCCTGCCTGGCAGCCAAACCGTGCAATGTCACAGCCCTTCACATGAGGGGAGGTTGATCCAGAGTGCGAGGGCTCCAGGCTCACCTCAAAATCAAAGGTCTGGGCAGGGCCCAAGAGCAATCGTGTTATCTTTGCATTCGAAATTATCTGGGAGACTCTACTTTTATGATCCCTACTTGCAATGTGTTGCTTCATACGTGCCTTTTTTTTTTTTTAAGTTTTTCCACCACTCCAATGCGGGCTTCTCAAGGCCAATGCCAGTGTGGACAAGCCATGAATTGCTTTTTACCAGGCTTCAGCTGATTCCTTCACAGAACAGTCAAGTAGGACACCCCACCTCTTCTACCAGCTGGATTCAGGATTTGTTCATTGATTTGTTCAAAACACCGGCAGGCACTATTCTAGGGCCTGGAAATCCTAGCAGTGAATAAAAGAGACAAAGCTCCTGCCCTCATGAAGCTTATGCTCAGCTCTCTGCTCCAGGCCCAGAAAACCTTGCATGCTCCCGTCACATGCTTATCACACTGCTACAGATCGCTTTTTTACTGGCCTGTATCTCCCACTGGATTCCGTGCTGCCTGAAAACAGAAGCTGCATCTTTGTCGCTAAAACCTGGGTGCTTTGCATGAGGCCAACAACTACTGGATGAATGAATGGATACCACATTGCTCTGAAGGAGAATCTTGGATTTGTCAATTTCTTCATCCCTTTTGGCCCTAAGATCTGTGATCTCTTCCACCCAAATCTGTTTCTCTGTGGTTCTCCCTGTCTGGGTCACCTCTCTCTCTATTGTTAATCTGCATCCCTCTGATTACTGAGAAAAATAAGGGAGAGAATGGAAGCCAGATTCAAGGGTTTCTCAAGAATTTGCCTCATACCTATTATTTCTCAAAATTACTGTGCCTAACACGCTTACAAATGAGAAAATGCAAGTTTTGAAACGTAGCTAGTGGATTGCCCATACACCAAACTAATAATGGAAGCAAACGGTATGGGTGAATCTGGCAGTAACTTCTTTCTAAACTTTGGGATTTATGACATGATTTTTCTCTTCTTTTTTTACTTTTTTTGCCGTGCTGTTGGCAGCACCAGCAGATTTATCTTCCTTATTGAAGTGAAGCACTAGGAGAGGTGTTAGGGATTACCTAATTCAGGGGCTTCCAGGCTTTCCTCCTTGGAGCCCTGGAGTCAGACTGACATTCCCCAGAGACTGGGGAGCGGCAGGGGAAGGTTTAGTGGTCACGGATCCGGGTCCCTCATCCTCCATCTCCATCAGAGCTGCCCTGCCTTTTTCAGCACATTGAAGGTTAGGTGCAATTCTGTTACGCAAAAGGATTTCCCTTTGAAAATCACCCATCTAGTATAGGCCATCTCATTCAAAAGTGAAGAAAGGAAAGCCCTACCTTCTCCAAGGTCACGTGTCCTTTTCACAGACATTTTTAGGTGTACCCCAATATCTAAATTTTGGTGTGTGCTACGGCTAAGCCTCCAGGGGGTCTGGGATTAATGGGAGTGGTTGGTGACAAATTCGTGGAACTGTGCTCTCTGCTGTCATTAGGGGGTGTTGTTTCTAAGGCTCCTGTTTTGCACAGAGCCTGGGATCTAGAAGGAGAGATGGAACAGTTTGGTGTTGGAGGTGAAGAAATCTCAGAAGGCCATCATCACAGCTTGAAGCATGGGTTTAGTCATCCTCCAGAAACGTTGCTTTGTGGGACAGGGCTGAAATGCGTCAGTGGCGTGTGGCTGCTAAAAGACCCATGGAAGTCTGGGTGTGTCTGTAGGCTTGGAAAGCCCGGCTGAAAGGGCAAATCTATACATGGTGAAATTAGAATCGCTTATGTGTAAATGGGGTTTTTCCATATGATTTGTAGTTTGAGTTTTTCCTTTTTTTAGATATTAGTCAAAGATACATTTAAGTTGTAATTGATGATTCTAAACCTAGATGAACATCAGGATCACCTGCGGAGCTCTTAAAGGCAACAGAGGCCAGGGCCTTCTCTCCCAGAGTGATTCAGGGACTGCAAAAGAAAAGAAAAAAATCCTAACAGCTCCCCAGGGAATTTTGATTCTCAGCCACCACTGTTCCCAGCCTAAACAAGTGCTCCTTGAACCCTAACACATATAGGACTCTCTTGGGGACCTCCTTAAAATGCAGCTTCTGCTTCAGCAAGTCTGAGCTGGGATCTGAGATTCTGCATTTCTAGCAAGTTCTCAGGTGAGGCCAATGCTGGTGGTCCAGGGATGACCCTTTGAGTAGCAAAGCCCTAAGTCATTTTCAAAGATGCCTGTGACCCCTCACTAAGAGCTTTCTAAGCATCTACAGCATGTCCAGCACACACTAGGTGCTCTGGGACTCAGGATGACAGACCGGGAAACGGGTTCAGTGCAGCGGCACAGAGTTTCAGGAGCGAGTGCAGGAGGCTGTGTGAAATGGCAGAGCGTGTGTTGAAGGTTAGGAACGATGGCATCATAAATGCAATTATTCTCTAGATTCTTGAAAAGCTAAGTCATTCTGCCTTGGCAACCAGCAATCAGAGGTGTCAGGTGATAGATTAAAACTTGACACTTAATTTGATCTGAGGGAACTGAAAATAATAAGTGTCTTACATCTGTGGAGCACCTTATTTTTCCAAAGAGCTCCAAGCACTTTACCAACTCCCTCGCCTGGAGAAGGGAGGGTGGAGGGGGCGCTTTAATAACAGTCTTCAGGGTTCTGAAGCCTTATTAGTAAGTGAATGGTGGCCAGCTGTTCACAGTCCCCCTTCCTCCCTCCACCTGAAAAACATGCAAGAAAAAAGGCCTTCAGTTGCTGTACGTGCCTGCATGGGGAAGACTTACTCTTGGAAGAGGCTGTGTCGGGTGGGAGCAGATGCTCGGGGGAGGTAGTGGAGCTCCTGAAAGGAGGTTTTTACTATCCCATTTTGGTCACTTCCTGGCCATGAAACTTTGGCCAACATTCAATGAGGGAGCAGACCAAATGCTCCCTCCTGGACCCCAAATTCTAGTGTATGATGGCATTTGACTCTCTCTGGGAGGCCAAGATGGCACAGGAATGTGTGTGGATGAGAAGACCCTGGAGGGTCCTTCCAGCCCAGAGGGAACCAAAATCCTTTGGTGCAAGAGAGCACCAGCCCTGCTTAATGAGGTGGGAGGCTATGACCTTGCCCTTGTGCTCCTATTTCACCCAGCCTAGGCAACTTCACCCTGCCTGCAGGCCTTCTGCAGAAGAGACCTACGCAGGGCCAGGACGCACTCTGCCAATTCTCCCGAGTGCCTTATAGGAAGTCAACACAGGGAGCCTTTCGGCCAACTCAGCACTTCCAGTCCACTCCCAGCTTCTTTTCTCAGCTGGTAGAATTGGTTTAACCAGTCCAACCTGGAAAAGTAACTAGTCAGGCTCTGAGGCCCCATCTGTGACTATTGGACACACTGGACATCAGAAGACTCTGGGGGCCTGTGTCGGGTAGAGAAGATAGGATTTAGAACGCCAGCCTGTGCACGCCTGTTTGGGCTGGTATTTCCCCCAGAGCCAGATTGCTGGCCCCCAGTGTCTGCAGTCGTGGGATGCTGAGCTTCTCATTTAGAGCCTCTTGCCATTCTGATAGCACTAAATTGCTAGGCGTATAAGTCAAGGAAGTGAAATAGAATTGGCAAAGTTAAGCTGAATAGACCAGTGTTTCAGAGCTGGAAAAAAACATGGAGATTAATGCAACCTCTTGTTTTATAAGTAAGAAAATGGTGATCCAAAAAGAGGAAGTGACTTTCCCAGAGGCACCCACACTTGTCAGCAGTACCCCCTGATCTAGAAGGGAGAGCTTTGCCACACTGCACTGCCTCTCGCTTGTCCTGCGGGCCATGGCTGAAATCTACTCCTGGAAAGCAGGTGTTCATTTACTGTTCAGACGTTTTTGCTTATCTCTCGGGGTCCTGGCTCACTTCCCTATCCCTTCCTGGGATGCTAGCTAAACCTCATTCTGTGATCTTTGTCATTGGTGACAATGTACAGCATGGTGCAAAAAATAGCAGTTTGATTTTTTTCTCCACGTTCCAAGTTGAGCTTGAAGTGCTGGCAGTTTAAAACGAACTACACAAATAAATCTTGTTTTGACTCATAGTCCAGGGGATGGATAAATATGGAAACCCCCAAGATATAATTTTGCAGTCATTTTTTTCTTAGCATAACTGCATGCTTTAATGTGCTGAGAAATTTTTTGTTCTGGCTCCAGAGAAATAGCAGCACTATCCCAGCTAAGTGCTTTTTCATGCCTCCTAGCAAATAGATATTAAAACACACACACACACACACACGCACGCGTGCGCACACACACACACACACACAGACGACAATCAACTCAACCCAGCAGCTGCACATTCTGAGCTGAATGCCAGTCCACTGCTCCAAGATGACAGCTCTTGTTATTTCAAGTCAGAGATGGGTGATCTTTTGAATTTCAGCAAGTCTGTCTTCCAACAAGATCAAGTTCACAGAAAGGCAGCTGGAATGACTGAAGGTGGAGGGAGGGCTCTCTGTTCGAGGGTCATAGAACAGAACCTGACTTTAGAACAAAACACAGAAAAGAGGAGAGACTCAGATGAGTCACATGGAGAGATGGTGACAGAGCTAGGGCAGAACCCACGTCTCCTCCTGACGAAGGAGCTGAGATGACTTCACTCCAACCTGTCATGCCAATGGCATTTTTACCAGCATCTCTCGCAGTCTCAGCAGCAGAGTTTGAGTAGACCTGAGACTTGTTCACCAAAGCCTTAGAGGCTTGAAGCAGGTGTCACTTCATCTAGGAGGTAATTTTGAACATCTTGTGCAGAAAACCTAGTTAGGTATGATGAGAAAGGAATAAAGTTTAAACAGATAGTTCAAGATTTTTGGGATCAAAGTCAGAGAGGACTATGAGATATCCACCCCAACACCAACTCCTCTCGCTGCCCCTGCATCAGAGACTGATGGCCTTGGGCCAGGGTGACGGTCATTGACTGACTGTAATAGTTAGCTCACTGCCTGGTCTTATGGGCGTTCTTATTTATTTCTGCCAAATATTTGGAGATGAGTCTAATTCTCCTTTATTGGTGGCAGGCCAGAGTCCCTGGAGGGAGGCAAGTTATCCAGCGTGGCTGTGTAAGAGAAGAACGATACAAAGAATAGAAACCACAGCTCCTGCTGGGTGCTTTGCTTTTTAAATTTTTGTTCTGCTCCTTCTAAGCTCCTTTATTTTTATATCCAGGAATTGCCCTTTCTTTTCCCAGGAGGCAAGAGGCACCATTGCTGCTTATGGTGCATAGGGCCCAATGTTGGGCTTATGACCCATTCCCTCCCTCATCCTGTTTGGTCATTCAGCATCCCTCATGCCCTCTGCAAGCGAGGAAATGGAAGGCATCATCCATTCCAAATAATAACAAAACCTGGGGTAGAATTCTGCCCTGGGATTTCAAGTCTGATGCTCATATTTTCAGAGTTTCCATGTCAAGAAACCCCACAAGCCTTAGTCATTCCTCACACATAAATCTACAAATATCTCTCTCCCATGTGCTTTCAACAGCAAGCTGCTTGGCCCATTTCCCTGCTTCCTCCTCTTTTCTTCCCTTTCTGTGAAAAGCTCTTCGCACAAGTATCCTGTGGCACAGCACGGTCAGAGGAGGGGGGTGTTCCCATCAGCGAATGCTCCGGCTAATAGGGGCCACAGGATTCCATATTTGCCGTGAGTGGCTTTCTCACTTTCAAGGAGTTGGAATATGTACAATCCACTTAGCACATCAACTGCACATGTCCAGAATTTAATCTATTTTTGATGGGTCAGAAGACACTGTAAGATCTTGTAGTGCCTTTGAGTCATCATTGCAAACACGTATTATCATCTCACCAATAGATACCGCTTTTAGAGAGTTCCAGTTAAGAAGACACTAAGTAGCAGAGACTCGATTGGAGATAAGAATCTGGAGGAAAAGGTTAGAGAAGTGAAGACCCATATACTAAAGAGTTCTCCTAATTCAGTTCTTGTGGTGTTGAATGTTCTTTTGGATTCTCAGAACCTTAACTTTCTCACTTGGTAAATAAGAATTTTTCCCCCGATTGAACTGCAGTAAAAACAAATGCACAGATTAAGGAAACATTGAGGCTTAATTTCAAACATAATAGCATTTAAACTTAAAATAGGTATACCTGTAAGATGGGCTTTGGGCATTTATTTGAAATGCTCAGGTGAAACAGCTAAAGTATTGGCAAAACTGGAACTGCTTATTAGCTTCTGTTATCCCACAGTTCCCTCTATTTAGTAAAACATTTAGCTATGGTGAATAATTATTTGTTATTAAATTATGATTAAAAGCCCCTAATTAAAGATTTAAGTAAAAATAACAACCTTCCTCAATGTGCACATTACCACATTTACTCACTGAATGGCAGTCAGTGGTCCTGGGCCCTTTGGGCGCCCTCAGGAGAGACACATACAGTGCCCGTTTCACCAAGGAGGGGGTGGAGACCCAGGAAGCAGGCCCCTAGCTGGTAAGCCACAGCCACTGGGGGAGTAAACAGTGTGATACCTGGTCCAAGCAGTGCAGCTGCTATGGTCACAGCGTTCCTCCTTATACAAGGCTTTCTTCAGAACCCAAGCACCAGGTGATAGGGGTCTGCGGTGCCCGCCTCCAACGAGGCACAAGGCAGTCATTTATGGAGCCCTGTGGGCACAAGACCATGAGGCAGATTTGGATCCAACCCTCAGAAGCGTATGTGCTGTCATAAAGCCTCTGGTGATGCAGCTTCTAATCAAAGCAGCCTCCGGAGCAACTCCAAACCGGGGGGCATTCATGGTCTTGGTCCACTGGACTAAGCCTGGTCATTTAGGAATGCCTTAGGGCTCTGTAAGCCCTGGAAGGGGGCACGTGGTCCATTGGCATCAACTGTCCCATCATCCAGCACATCTTGGGGTCCTGCTGTTCCATCTAAGATCTGAGGAGCGTCTTAAAGGGGGTGTGGTCATTGCACACACAGGGACTGGGAGACATCACAGGCAGGCCTCGTGCACTTTGCAGAAGCGTGATAAGCTGGGGCTCTTGGAGAAGGTGGGCTGTTTTCTGCTTTCCGGATGATTCTGTTACAGCCTGGCCTTTTGTGGTGGCCGGGGATTCTCCAGCCAGGTTGCATTTGTCCAGCCGGCGTTGTCAGCCTGCCCTCTGGGCAAATCCTATGACACCCCCCTCAGTTGAAAACATTTTCTGTTCTGCAGGAAGCTGTGGGAGACCGGGTTCCTGTTCTTCTGCTGGGTAATAAGCTTGACAATGAGCAGGAGCGGGAAGTTCCCCGGGGCCTCGGAGAGCAGCTTGCCAAGGTAAAGAGCAAGCATTTCCGTCTCTCTGGACAGAGTGTGACCCTGACGGAAGTCGGGCAAGTACCCAAGAGCCTTGTTGGGGATGTTCTCTGGAAGTGCCATGGGAAGGAAGCAACTGGAAAAGATGGGTGTCCTGGCATCATCGAAATGTAGAACTTTGCATAGAAAGCCACAGATTGCAAGACGGAGTTAGTTAGGGACCATTAGGGTATGGGGAATCATCCTAAAGTCCTTTCCTTGTAGCTCAGAATTATAAATTCCAAGATAGCAGTAGTTGACTTATTTCCATCCCCCTCCAATCTGCATTTCCACCTGATCACCCTGGGGATTAAAAACACACTCTCTGCAAAGCAGTATGTTCTTCTGCAGACCACTGTGTTAGAGTTCATCCTTTCTATCAGGATTGAGCCTCAAAGCCATGAACTCAAGATACACTCAGGAGATACACTGGAAAACCTACCATTAAAATAAGCCTGGGCCCTCTTGCCCAAAAATGGAATCAATGGGGCTTAATGGAAATCAGGCAACAAAACGTGGTTACCTGGCTTCTTTTACTGCCTCAGAGTTTGGTTTTCATGGAACTGTGTGTCTGGGAGGATGGGGTGCTTACCAGCTGCATGATTCTGTAATTCTTCACATGCTTGCTCTAAATGGGGTTTCATGAGCTCAGAGCCTGGGATAATGAGCACAGATAGTAAGACTTAGGGAAAAAGGAGGAGAAGGGCCTGGCAGGTATCTATGTGGAGGGTCACTAGACAGTTACATGGCCACAATTCCAAAATCCACAAAGCTCTGAAAACAGAAAGGGTTTTTCGCATTTTATCTGGCAGAAAAATCTGACCAGAAATGACATGAGGCTATTCATGGTCACTTTGAGTGAATGTCCAAAATCTCACTGAAAAAATATTAAAATGTTTAATTATAGAGTGCTGTCTGAAATCCACTGAGGGTATTATATAATATATGGTATATACATGTATTACCTTTCTAAGATTCAGAAACTTCTGGATTTCAAAATATACCTGGACCCAAAGATTCTATCCATTTTCTTTTCTTTTTTCTTTCTTTCTTTTTTTTTTTTGGTCAGTGAAAAAAATGGAGACTCAGGAGTTAAGTGATACATTCGTATTATCACAGCTCATCCGAGGTGGGGTCAGAACTCAAAGCAGGAAGGCAAATCACGTCTTCCAGTTCTAAGCCCTGTGCCCTTCTCTCCCCACTATTCCCACCCCATGGAGCCTTTACTCTTTGACAGAATGACCCAAGAGATTGCAGATCTGAGAGAAATGCAGACAGGGAGAGATGGAGACCATGGGGGTGGGTGAGGAGGGCAGAAGGTGGAGCTGGCCTGTGGGTGTAGGTGGGGAAAGCTGCACCGGGAGCATGGCAGTGCCTCCTGAGCTGCAGCCACAGAACTGTCCTCACTCAACTGGCCTGAATCCCCTCAGGGCATCAGCCTCCAAGAAGGGGCCATCTAAAAGCCAGGGCCCCGTGCCATCAGCATTGTCGTAATGAAGCCAGTAATCTACTAATGGGAATCATCCATGGAATATGATGAGCCTTAGCCAAGGGCAGCCCCACCATGCAGGCAGCACAACCTCATCCTGATGAGCTGATGGCCAGTCTGGTGCATCAGTGCTGACAGCCAGGGCAGCTAGGGTATTAATTAACTGCTGCGAAAGAGAATTCCTACTGGAGTGCCTCATGACACCTGTCCCCAATGCCTATGGAATGCCACCGTCCTGGGGAAAGCATGCTGTAAGGAGCTGTGCCATTAACTCGGTATGGGACTGAACAAGTCAGCCAAGTGCCCTCTCTCACTGCAGTTTACCTGCCTGTGGAGCAGGAATAATACTGCCTGCCCTGGCCTTTGTGTCTTTGCCTGAATCACAGGGCTGGTATAACCTGGAATGAGCATGTATGCACTTGAGAGTGATTTGGGAAAGTATAAAGAAGCACTAAGGCAGCGAATGGTTTCGTGGTTTTACACTTGTTATAGCTCACCTGGGAGATGGTTACAGAACTTGCATTAGTCAGGGAGCCTGTGGAGACAGAAATCAGCCATGTACAGAGTGAGGAAGGACTATGAGGAGATCAGGGGGCCTGTGAGAGGAAGCGAAGGCTGTAGGTAGATGCACAAGGGGCTGTCCCACCACCCCCACGGTGCCCTCTCACTCCAATACTCTTGTATTCACTCTGTTTTATGATTCTAGGAGAACAATCTGATCTTCTATGAATGCAGTGCCTACTCTGGTCACAATACCAAAGAGTCCCTGCTCCATCTAGCCAGGTAAAGACACGTGCTCCCCAGGTACAGTAACTGCTGCGTCCAACTGTGTCTGCCTTCAGGGAGGCACCTTATTTCCCTCTGCCCAGGCCATGCCTCTGACCCCTCTTTCTCCCTATTGGCTGGAGCCCCCTGAGTATAAGCGATGGGGTCCTAGGCCTTTGTGTGGGATTGCAGCGTCAGGAGCAGCTTTCTGAAACAATGAGGTTGGGAAAGAAAGCATCCCTGCCAGTCACCCCCATTGCAGTCTTCTTCTTAGTCCTAAAGCTGTCTTTTCCCAGGGATGCTCTTTTCAAATGCAAATCCTTCTGGGAAAGGTCAGATGAGGGGCCCCTCAGCACTGGCTGATATCTTAGCAGGGACTAGTTGGAAGCCAGCTGGGGGCAAGAATGGGTTATGAGTTCCTGGGTGTGGGGGAAGGGAGTGGGTGTGGAAACCAGAGAAAAGAGGGGCTGTGATGGGGAGTCAACAGGAGGTAACCAAGATAATAGTGCTAAAAGAACTGATAGCATGAAAAGACTGGTTCCTTAAGGCCCTGCCTACACCAAAAATTTCAACAACAAAACCACGCTGGGACTCATTTTCAATACTTTAGCATTCATTCATTCATCCATCCAACAAATACTTAGCAGAGCCCATTTTGTGCTCAGCACTCATTCTGGGGGCATTCAAACGATTTTTTTATTTGAATAATTAAGAACCCAGAACAACTCCTCTATGCATTGGTGAGGTTATGGGGTTATGGAGTATCATAAGGAAAAATTCTAGGCTTTTCTCTGCCCCTGACTCCCTGGGCAAGTTCCTGCATCTCTGAGCTTTGTCAGGAAGGTAGAAACATCAATCACACCTTCCTTCCCTGCCCACTCACAGGTTGTTGAGAGAATCAAAGGAGATGCATAATGCAAAAGCATTTTGAAAGTATAAAGCAGAGACAAGGTGTTTACCATTATTTTTAATCCCTCACCTCCTACATTTAATCTGGAGCTGTGGCCGCATGGCATAGCCCTTCTGTGGAGGTCACAACCCATCAGTATATTTTGGAGCCTCTCCTGCGTGTTGGTTACTGTGATAGGCTGCAGAGGCACAGAGACAAAAGATAAGTCTTGGTCCCAAGCAACTCATTTTCTGCTGAGGGAGACAGCCAGGGAAGCCATGCATTGTGACACTGGGTGATGGGGTCATGACAGAGGAAGAGTCAGATGTTGTCAGGGGCTCTTAGGCTCACCTAGAGGATCACGAGGGGCTTCCTGGAGGAAGTGTCTTGAAGGATCCATGCCAACTAAACTCTCTGGGTTTGCAATTACAGTTGTGCACCCGTACTGTCCAGGGTGAGATGTTCAGTACTCTCTCTGATGCCGAGGTGAGGGTGGGCTCTCTCCATATGACCCAGATGGCCTGTAACCTGAGGGTGGCTGGTCCAGGTTGCCAGACTCCGGGCCTATCAACTTCTCCATCACTGACACTATCTCTTCCCCTCTCCCAGGTTCCTTAAGGAGCAAGAAGACACAGTGAGAGAGGACACCATTCAGGTCGGCCGCCTTGCTAAGAAGAAATCTTGCTGTGGTTGATAGGGTCCTACCAGGACTGCCCCCAGCAAGCCTGAGGTCACAGAGCCTGCCCTGATCCTGCACGTGGCTCCTGCACAGATGCCGCCCACTGGGGTCCACCCAGTCCTTTTCTTTGTCAGTCACTCACCTCCCTCAAAAGGAAGGGAAGCACATCCCATCAGGAGAGCTGCTCTTGGAGCGTCTCGGAGTCTTTTCTCTCCTTTCCGTTTCTAGACCCCAGATGCCCATCCCTTTGTTGTTGTTGTTGCGTTTCCCTGACTTAGTTTCCTGGGGGGAAAGAGACAGATGGGCTTTTCCAGAAAAGCCACCATGTGCCTTCTCCACCCCTCTTCTCCTCCCCTTGCCCTTAGGAGCCTCAGCACTGCTGTTGCCATGACAACCATGCAGGGCCTGACTTGCGGCTTCCTGCAGGCCAAAGGTACAGCACTCAGGTGCCTCCAGGGTAGTTAATCTTGCTTGGCCCCTGTTCTCCGGAGGCCAAAGGGATACTCTTAAACATGCTGTGTGGATCTTGAGATACCTGAGTTGTTGACTGCAGCAAACCAGGGCAGCCAGATTCTATTCTACCCCTGACCTGGGGGCTCCGCCCTTTCCCTAATCCCAAGCTTTGAGCCTTCCCTCTCGGCACCATGTCCACTGCCTTTGCTCCCTTGGGTTTTCTGGAACAGTGCCTTATGGGGAACCTACAGCCTTTCCTCCTCACCCTCCACCCACAACCCTGACTCCAGGGTGGACTGTGGGTGAGAAGGGATGCCTGGGGTTAGGGAGTGGGCTGACTTCCTACTTAACTTTGACTGAGAAATGAAAAGAAAACTAGTGGAAAAAAGCCATCTGCTGCTAAACAGAGCGACCATTTCTGGAAGGTATAAATGAGGTATATATAGCTATATAAAAGCCATTTTCTAAATGTTTCTCAAAATAGCTCTTTGAAAAATCATACATGATGATTAACAGGGTAGACTGACAAGCAGGCAGTGGGGCCCAGCGCGAGGGCCGTAGTTACTGACTTCATTTTATTTTCTTGTACTTTATTCTGGAACACTGTATTTTTTTCAGTGTGGCTGTGATGTTGACATTTGCTGGTGTTTGAGAAGTGAACAGAATGTAGCACCCCCAACTGCAGCAGCACAGGGCACTTGCACTGGGGGAATGATCTGGGCTTCGTGGGATTCCTGCAGCTGGGTGGTGGTGAGTTCCCAGCCAGCTCCGGCATCACTAGCTGGCCGTCACCGCACTCTTGCCCTGAGTGGGAAGTTGAATGAAAGTTATTACAAAGGTCACTGCCAATCACTGGGCCTGCAGACCCAGGCCCCTACAGGAAAATGGGTGGTTCACACCCAAGCAGGGCACACAGAGAGAGAGAGGGGCAGAAAGTGTCCACAGGCTTCCAACAAGATAGCTGAAGACAACCCCACATAGCCACATGGATGGGAGAAAGGCCACTGGCCAGAGTTCCCAAGGCATCCCAATAGCCTCCTCTCAGACTCCCAAAATAGTCAGAGGCCCCCTGGGCAAGTACCTACCTCTTTTTTGCAGGCTTCTCTCTTTCATTGAGCACTCATAGGAACCAGAGAGCCCATGGAGGGTGCTGAACTAAAATGAGGACAGCGTACCAGGAGGTGCTCCATGATCCTAAGCAAGCCCGCTCCCTTCCTGGGCTCCCCCCACAGCAGTAAAATGAAGGGATGGGCTATTTGATGCTTTGAGCTCTTCTTGCTCAGATGCACAGGATGACATATTTATTTTCCATTATAAGCTGGCCCCGGACCCCAGTCCAAGGTTAGAGAACTCATAGGAAACTCGCTTCTCCTAAGGAAGGGCAGTGGTGGTGGTCCCATTAATAGGATGAGGCAGGGAGAGGGGATGCATGGGTCACCCAGAGGTGACCCTAAAATGTGTGTGTGTGTGTGTGTGTGTGTGTGTGTCAGTGTCAAGTGCATGAAGGGAAATGAAGGATAGAAGGTCATGGTGGCCATGGAGAATGTAAACTCGCTCTTCTGCTTTTGACAAGCAAACATGGCTATTGGGATTTATGGGGCTAGCAGGCCATTCCTGGGGTTCCCTAAACCCACAAATGTCTTTATTCCTAATACCTTGCCCCTGGCTTTCTGCTGCATTCTTCCATTTAGAAACAGACCATGCAAGGTTTAGGGCAGGGAAGGTCTGGCCTTCTGGTATGTGGAGTAAATCCCCATGATCCTTCAAAGGAGAGAGAAAGGATCGGGGGGGTCTTCAGGCCTCTGCTGCTCTCTTCTCCAACCCCCCTTTTAAAAAGAGGGAGAGGGTGAAGTGTGGTGGCTCACACCTGTAATCCCAGGTGAGCCAGAGGATCGTTTGAGACCAAAAGTTTGACACCAGCTTTAGTAACATGGCAAGACCCTACCACTACCAAAAAAAAAAAAAAAAAAATGGAATATTAGCAGAGCATGGTGGCGTGAGTAGTTTTAGCTACTCAGGAGGCTGAGCCAGGAGGATTGCTTGAGCCCAGGGGTTCGAGGTTACAGTGAGCTATGATGGTGCCACTGCACTCCAGCCTGAAGGACAGAATGAGAGTCTATCTAAAAAAAAAAAAAGAGTGGAGGATTGGGATTCCAGGGGAACTCTGAGAAGTTCCTTGTCCCCAGCTCTCAGCTCTCCTCCTCCCATCCCTTTGAAGCCACCATGTTGATCAGAGCCACCCTCGGCTGTCACTCTGCCCCAGAGGCTGCCAGAGAAATCTTCTGGCTCTGTCCCATTCACATCCTTGTAATGGCCTTGAGCTAATCACTTAGCCAGGATCCACATTCATCTATAGATTGGAATTTTCAATGTCTACCTCACAGGGTCATTGTAGTATTAGATGAGGTAATGTGTGTAAAATACCTAGCACAGTGCCCAGAATAGAAGAGGTGTTAATAAGTAGGGGCTACTTTTGTTGTCAACATTGAGTTGCTGTCCTGGCCACTTGCCTTGCTTCAGTTTTATATTTAGAACCAGCTAACAGTTACTAAGCATCTGCCCGGAACTGGGCACTTTCACAAACATAACCTCTTTTGGGCATGTTTGCCCAACCCATTTGCCTGAGTTCTGAGCTCATATCTGGCTTGCCTCTTGCTGTTCTTCGTTCCTGTGAGTTTCCTAGCTTCCTGGTTTGTCTATCAGTGCCCACAGCCTTTCGGCACCCAGTCCTCCCTCCCTCTCTGTGGTGCTCTGGGAACCACTCAGATGGCAGCTCAGACCTGGTCACAACTCCTGGGTGTTTACCTATGAATGGCCTGTGCTCACTGCCATCCCTGGCTCTTGCCTGCTCCCCTGTTCTTACACCTTTTGCTTCTGCTGCTGCTCCCCTCAGCCCTGAGTTGCCAAATCAAGAACCTCATCACCAAACCAATGCCCCAGTTGCTTTGCTTCTTGTCTAGCATTTGTTTCATGCCACACTCCCTGTGGGAACTTTTTTGTTCCCCTATGATACCTTAGCTGTCTCCCTGCTCCTCATCTGATACTCTTTCTCTAGTTCTCTATTCTTAATACTTCTACCCTCTCTGAGATGCTCCTTCTCCCTGCTTTCTTCCTGGGCCCAGGCCAGGCCTCACCTATATACTCTAAAATGGCACAACCATTTGTCTCTGTCACTAGTAGTAACCGTGCCAACAGTGCTTAAACTAACTTCAGCTAAATGGAATTACAATGTAATTCGTGGCTTCCAGGGCCATATTATAGTTTAATAAAGAACTGTAAGGGAGACAAAGCTTTAACCCAAAGAAACAAGTCCCTAGTGATAGGACATTAACCACTATAATGGGTTATGGGAATTAAATATTTAGGACAAAGCTGTCTTCTCTACTCTCAAAGATCTCAGTTTGCTTCATGTATTTTGGGGCTTTATTGCTAGGTTCAAATGTATTTCTAATTGTGATTTCCTCCAGATGGATTGACACTTTATCATTATAAAGTGTCCTTCTTTGTCTTTGGTAACAATTTTTGTCTCAAAGTTGATTTTGTCTGATATTAGTATAGCCACTTCAGCTCTCTTTTTATTGCTGTTTGCATTGTATATAGTTTACACCCTTTTAATTTCAATCTAGTTGTACCTTTAAATCTAAAGTGAGTCTCTTGGAGACAGCATATAGTTGGATTATGTTTTTTAAATCTATTTTTCCAATCTCTTAATTGGAAAGTTTAATTTATTTACATTTAATGTAATTGATAAAGTAAGATTTGTCTGCTACTTTGCTATACATTTATTTTCTATACATCATATGTCTTTTTAAATCTTGTGTTTCTTCATTACTGCCTTCTTTTATGTTAAATAGATATTTTCTAGTGTAACGTTTTAATTCTCTTATTTCATTTACTATATATTTTTGAATTTTTTCTTGGCGGTTGCCCTAGGGATTACCATTGAGACATTACCATGTCTCAATTTATAACAATCTGTTTGTGTTAATAACGACCTAATTTCAAGTAAACAAAAATGTTGCTCTTTAGTGGTCCCGTTTTCCCTTCCCTTCTGCTATTATTGTCACAAATTTCATCTTTATACATTTTGCACCCATCAACATACATTTAATTATTGCCTTATGAAGTTGTCTTTTATTTAAACCAGAAAGATAAAAGTTACTAACAAAAAATAAATTTGTATTGTTTTATATCTAACTGCATGATTTCTTTTACTGGCACTCTTTATTTTTTCATGTTGATTCACATTACTATCTTGTCCCTTTTCATTTCAGCCTGAAGGATTGCTTTTTACCGTTTTTTGTGGGGCAGGCTTATTAAAGACAAACTCTCTTGTTAGAGATAAACTTTCTCAGTTTATCTAGAAATGTCTTAATTTATCCTTCATTTTTGAAGGATAGTTTTGCCAGATATAGAATTTTTGATTGACGGCCTTTTTTTTTCTTTCAGCACTTTGACTGTGCCATCCCACTGTTTCCAGCCTTCATGGTTTCTGATGTAAAATTTAGCTGTTAGTATCATTGAGAAACGCTTGTATTTGATGAATTGTTTCTCTCTTTGTGCTTTCAAAATTCTTTGTCTTTGGCTTTCAATGGTTTGATTTTAATGTGTCCAGCTATGGATCTTTTTAAGTTTATCCCACTTGGAGTTTTTTGAGCTTCTTGAATGTATAGATTAATAGTTTTCATGAAATTGGGGGAGGTTTTGGTCCTTATTTCTTCAAGTATTCTTTCTACTTCTTTCTCTCCTTTCATTCTGGAATTCCCTTTATGTGTGTTTGGCATGCTTGATGGTGTCTCACAGGTTTCTCTGAGTCTCTGTTTATTATTACTCATTATTTTTTCTTTATGTTCCTCAGATTGGGTAATCTCAATTGACTGATCTTTAGGCTCACTAGTTCTTTCTTCTGCCTGTTCAGATATGCTATTGGGCCTGTCTAATGAATTTTTCTTTTCCATTATTGTACTTTTCAACTCCGGAATTTCTGTCTGGTTCCTTATTATATTTTCTCTGTGTTCACTGATATTCTCTATTTGGTGAGACATTGTTCTCATACTTTAGTTATTTAGACACGATTTACTTTAGGTCTTTAAACATATTTAAAACAGCTTAAAGGCTCAAAGAGTTTACATTGGTAACCATCTGCCCTGTGCACAAACCAAGTTCTGCTAGTCAGTCTCTGCCTTCTTCCTCACACTTCACACAACCCAGCTAGGGTTCTGGTCTCTTTCTTTAGCTTGACCTCTACCCTCCTCTCCAAGGTTTCTCCTTTCTTCTGGATTGTAAGAGGGAAGAGGCTCTTCGGGTCTGAGAAAGCCTTTCCTCTTCCTGAGCTTCTAGTGTCCTGGAGGTGAGCTGCCCAAGGAGTTACCCAGTCTCTTGGGGGAAGTGAAGGGAGGCCAGACATGCTCAGACAATCTTCCCTGTCCTTCCAAGAATTCAGTCATCCTGCAAAGCTTTACTCAAAAGGGATTGTGGGGGAAGACTGCAAATCAGGGCAAATCTGAAGCTTTTTTTTTTTTTTAAAGCCAGCTTAATTACTTCAAAATAATGAAATTATGGTACACATGGGTTTCCAAGTAGCCTGTTGACACTGGTTGTGATCAAAGCCTGAGCTTGGCTTCTGGACTGGCCCTAGGATCACTGCCACTTCTCCTCCCTTCTTCTGGGGCACAGAAAGAGGCTACACAAATTCCAAGAAAGTTTAGTTCAAAAGCCGTAGGATTTTACTGTGTTGGTTATTCTCTCCCTTCTTATCTGGCAGGGAAGAGGGTTAACAAGATACAATCACCTTCTAAACCTCCTCCCCCACTTCCTAACTCAGTTGATGTTTCTATTAATAGGCATATTAATTACTAACAATAGCAGTGACAAAGAACATCATGACTCCACCTTTTATACAATTCAGTGGAGCCGATTTAATCAAAGTGCCCTACTTAGGGAGAACATTGCTAGAAATGATGGGGATTGGGAAACCATATGGTGCTTGGCAGAGGACCTGAAATCAATGTAGAAACTGAGGAGCTTGGGCAGAGTATGTCATTTATCATTCTGGGGCGAGGGTTGAGTCAGGCCCAAGAACTGACCCTCTCTCAGAGCTGGGACTTCATCAAGGCTCTGGCTCTGGTTCAAAAGTGGTACTTGCAGGCCCTCATTATAGCACCAGGAGACTCCTCTCCCAGCAAATGAGGACGCCTAGGACCAGTGAGGCCCGTGCTATCATAATGAATTACGAGTGGATTCATCTGACCTATAAAAATAAATACCACCCATAAACAACACTGCCATGCTAAAATAAAAATACCTGAAGAACACAGAGAGAAAAGGATTAAAAAAAAAATTATAAATAGAAATGAAAACGTGAAACTCAGAATGAATTTGGGAAACATGACTGAAACTGGGATTCATTGAGCATGTGTTGCACTAGGTCAAGGGCAGAGTGTCAGGGTGTGGCCAAACATCAGGTGCATGGGCTCCCGAGGCCACTCTGCACTGAAGCAAATTGCACCATTCTGTATGGTGCTTATTCACGCACACTGCCCACAGGGTCCTAATGAGTTAGAGGCACTGGACCGAGCACCTGAGGGCAGGAGCATTCATCTCTGTAGCCATGTGTTTGGTACAGTATCTGACAAATAACATTGGCCTTGCAGGGACAATGGAGAGCAGAGCATCCTTTCTCAGGTACAAGGCCCATCCCCTGGTGAGCTGCTTCACTGGAGCCCCAAGTCCTAGAGGCTGGACAGCTGAGCCCTTGTGGCCTAGGTAGACCTTAGGGTTTGCCTCACTGGTGCAAATGAGTTGCTGCTTCTTGCTTTTGAAACAAAATGTTGGCATGTTCCAGCTGCTGTGATTCAATTGCCTTTCAGCCAGTGTGGTGCCCAACAAAGCATCTGTCTCAACACCCCGTGGCCTCCCCAGCTGCCGCTAGTACAATCCATTACCTGCAGGCAGCGCAACAACTCAATTTGACTTGGACTCCACGCCTCTGCACAGAAGATGCTTCCCTGCCCTGTTCTCCTCCTTCCTGTTGCGAAAGCAGCCTTCCTGGTCCTTACCCAGCTGTGGCTCTCTCAAATGCTTCCTCTAGCCCCAAAAGCCCGCTCAGAATAAGGACCTGCACACAAGTTGTGTGGGCCCTGGGCAAAACCTGGAACTGCTTGATGTTCTGAACCTGCTTTCAAATCTGCAAAACAGTGCTCTCTGCCTTACTCCCTCATAGACTAGTGTGAAGGTCAAAAGGGAATTCCTGGGAAAGAGCTTAGTCAGCTGAAAGGCTCTAAACAAATGATAGTTATTACATTGTCCTCTGTCTCCCCATGCAAGAGACCGAAAGAAAACAATATACATAAGAGAGAGAAAATTCCAAACTTCTTGGTAACTGGAAAGGCTGAGGCTATGGGTGAGAGCACCTCCCAGTTCCCTGGGCAAGGAGAAATGCGGTGGCTCAAGCCTGTAATCCCAGCACTTTGGGAGGCCGAGGTGGGCAGATCACGAGGTCAAGAGATTGAGACCATCCCAGTCAACATGGTGAAACCCCATCTCTACTAAAAATACAAAAATTAGTAGGGCATGGTGGCACGCGCCTGTAATCCCAGCTACTTGGGAAGCTGAGGCAGGAGAATCGCTTGAACCCAGGAGGTGGAGGTTGCAGTGAGCCGAGATTGCACCATTGCACTCCAACCTGGGCAACAAGAGCAAAACTCCATCTCAAAAAAAAAGCACACACAGGTAGGTGTATGGATAAATTTTCTGTCCAGTCAAGACTTCAGATAGCACATTCCTAATTGACCCGCCTTTACATAGATGGTTTATAAAACACTTTCACGTTGGGTTGATGGCAAAGCTCTGGAGATAGATGGTGGTGATGATTGCACACAATATTAGAAATATACTTAATGACATTGAATTCTGCATTATTAAATGGTTAAAATTGTAAATGCTATGCTATGTATATTTTACCACAATAAAAACTTTTAAGAAACACTGTCACCAACATTTATGTTCTGTGAAGGAAGGAAGGATTCAATTCTCTTTGATCCCCAGCAACAGAAGCTGTAAGACACTCAGTGTTTGTCTCAGGTTATATTAAAAGATGAGAGAGCTAGAAAGGAAGACAAGCTGACGTACAGCCTTTGGGGTCTCACTGTGTGTGAGGGGCGGAAACAGTTAGAAACATGCCAGCATCAATTAATATGCCATACAAATGCCTCTGCCAGAACTCCTACCTCCCTCCCCCTGAGGGCCTCACCCCACCTCACCCGACTCTCAACTCCGCGGCAGAGGGTGCTCATCGCTCCTGGACCCTCTACCTTCCCCATGAATACACTTCTCGGTGAGCGTGGCCCCACGACCTGTAGACAAGCTTCTGGTCGACAGGCCTTTGTATCCTGTATGCCAACAGGAGCCTCTGGCCTAGCCCCAGAGTAGATCGCCAGGGTGTTGAATGACAACAACAAAAACGAGTGGCAAAAGTCTTTTGTGGTTCCTGGAATTTTGTTGCATTGACTATAGCAGGAAATATATTAACACCCAGAAATATGTTGGTTTTGCAGAGATTCATATTGTAATAATTTACGGTAAAGACTAGAAACTAGCATAAGAGGGTTGGCATTGAAGAGGGAACCTGAGTATGCGGTTCAGGGATAAAGGGCTGACTTTGGCTTTAAGCTTATTCTGAGGGACTCAACAGGGCCGGATTAGAACTGGTGGTGGCAGAGCGAAAGGATTTCAATTTATCCCAAGGGAGGAGTTTATCTCCAAGGGTGCTGTCCAGCAACGAAACCGGCTGCCTCACACGATGAACTTTCTGAAGCTCTGCTCTTAGAAATGCAGGTGAGAAATTAGACACAAAGGATTACAAGGCCCCTGTCTTCACCCCACAGCCTTGGACCTGAGAGTGAAGTGAGCGGGTATAGCACAGGCAGCACAGGGAGTCAGGATGACCTCAGCTAGGAAGCTTTCCTGGCCCAGGAGGATGGGGAGGAGGGGGGGCTAGTTCACTTCTCAAGTTCAGTTTTGTCCTTTAACCCATCTCTTCTTCACTTTCCTCCCTGCCCTACTTCTTCCCCCACTTCCCGCCATCCCTCCTCCTCCCTCTGCGTCCCCATCAGGGAGGGGAAAGCACCTGGCTTGGCAGTCTCTCTAGCCCAGAGCGATTTGCTCTACAGCTTCCCTGGCGAGGAGGGAGGTGCTGGATCCTGGCCAGAGCCCTGCCAGCTTCCCTATTGTGGCAAGTGAAATCATCAGCTTCACACTGTGGGTCTATTTAAATCAGCCTTTCATGTCTGATGGATTTAAAAATATGCTAGAAGTCGGCATCTTAAATACAAGAAACACAAACAAGCAGATGAAGCTGCATTTTTCCTTCCTCTGTGCCCTCCCTGCCCCCTCTCCCCTTCCTTCCCCTTCTCTCCTTCCCTCTCCCAAAGCAACTTTCATTCATAAAGCCCATCTCCCCTGCTCTCCCCTTCCCTCCAGCCCACTTAGTGGCACAGGAAGCCTGTAGTCTGAGCAGTGGCTGGGAGCACAGGAGTCTGGGTTCCCTCAACTCTGCCAGAGACCAGTAAGTACCCCTAATCTCTGCTCCACTCCCCAGGGTGAATGCTGGGTGCCCTCACTCTGGCCAGTCTTCCCTTCACCCCTAACCCCAGCCAACAGGGACTTCTGCATTGACTAGTGTGTAGGAACAAGCGCCAGGCTGGCTGAGAACTGGCTCACTATGCTCCCTCCTCCAGTCACAGACAGGAAGGAGACTGTGGCCCAGGCAGGAGAAGGGACACACCTAGGATGTGAGGTCAGTGAGCAACCAAGCTGGTCCCTGGCCCATTGCCCTTGTTGTCCACAGTTCCACACAAGCCTCACAACATCTTCCCACTCAGTACTGGGAAGGGGGTTCACTGCACGCAGAACCCTACAACTCCAGTAATGTATCCGTGAGAGTTTCACAGCCTCCATGGCATCAGGGTTCCTAGTCTGTCCCCACATCACAAAGGATGGATATTCACTGGGAACCCATCTGGGGCTCTGATCTAACCCAGTCCTCTCCTGCTGTAAATGAAGCCACATCCCCTCTAATCCCTGAGCATCACCCCTTTGAGACTTGATAAGTGGCCCCTCCTATCCTTCATCTCCTGGGAGGTGGCTGGCTGCCTGGCCAGCACTGCAGGCACTGGAATCAGGAGAGCAGCACCCCAGACATGATAGTACTGCCCTCACCCGGCTGCACTGTGTCCCAGTCCACATGAGCCCAGCTGAAGGCCTAGCTTGGGTTCTCAACCTTGGATGCAGGTTCGAATCACCCTCAGGGCTTTATTTTTGGTAGTTTATTTTATTTTACTTGTTTATAAATAGGTCAGATGCAGCGGCTCACACTTGCAATTCCTGGCCCAGGTGGGAGGATCACTTGAGGCCAGGAGTTCAAGGCTGCAGTGAGCTATGATTGCACCACTACACTCTAGCCTAGGTGACAGAGTGAGATCCTGTCCCTAAAAGTAATAATATCAACTCTTGCCCCCACCCCCAACTGCTGCTGGAAATTCTGATTTAATTAGAAGCTGGAAGACCTTTCTTTTTCAATTGTTTAACCTTACTATTATGAGCAACAACAGTAATTGAATGCAATAATAGAAAGTGAAAAATCCCACAAGGTTGTGAGCGTTTCTTGACCTTAGAGCCGCTCTTTGATGTCTCTTCCTCTTTGACCACACTGCCTGCACTCTCTGAATTTCAGAGAACGTTGATGACTTGCTTAGGCAGGTCATTAGTAAAGCAGAGGTCCTAACAAGGTGCTGAGGACTCCTAGGGTCAGTGCTGATCATCTACACTCAGGAAGGAGGTGGGCTCAGGGGTTCCGCTGACTCATCCAGTGTCTGTGGGTGTACAACACACACACACACACACACATGAAACCATGCACACTACCCATTCTGAGTTCATCCCTTACTCTCTCCTCTTTATTCCTACTGTTAATGGGCTGAAATACTTTCCACCCAAGTTTCAATATGTGCTGAGGTGCCATGCAATACCCTATGCCCTTAGAACATGAAAATAAAGAAATTAAGGAGCTCCAAGTTGCTGAAGGATCTATATCAGCAAACAGGTAGAAAACAATGAGAGAGTGGCAATATGGAATACATGAAGAACATCCCTAATTGGAAAATCCATAATCCTCCAGAATCTGAAACGTTTTGAGTGCTGGCATGATGCCATAGGGTGGAAATTCCACACCTGACCTCATGTGATGAGCCACAGTCAAAAGGGGAGACTTGATTGGCATGGGCATTTTGTCCTTGGCTCTTTCATTTCTTCCTGCCTGAAACATGGACTCAATTCTGGAAGCAAAGCAGCCATCCCACAATCCCAAGGGTGAAAATCACATGCCAGGGTTGGCTTAGTGGAAGGATATGAGTCCATTTCTCTGCTGGCATGGAGACACTACCAATCCTAAGTTTCTGACTTCTGGACTTTTCGTTCTTTGTTTCATGCCCAAAATTGTACAACTGTATAAAATCGCCTTCAGGCTATGTGTGTAAGGTGTATAGGAAACATAAGTGAATTTTGTTTGTAGACTCAGATCCCATCCCCAAGATATCTCATTATGTGCATGCAAATATTCCAAAATGGAAAAAAGAAATCCAAAATCTAAAACAATTCCCATCCCAAGCATTTTAGATCAGGGATATTCATCCTATGATGGACATTGAGAATTGAGTGGGACTCAGTTGCCTCCAGGTGGGGATGGTGGGGGGGACTCCTAGTTCCAACAAAGGGGTTCACAATTGGTGGTAGGAAATAACAGAAGGAAACCAGGGAAACCTGGAGAGTGAAAGCGGTGGGGCCCAGGCGTGTATGGCCAGGACGGTGCATAGGATGAGGACTCAGGGGGTGAGAGACAAAGCTGGGTCTTTGAGAGTGAAGGGGAGATGGGAGACCAGAGCCAGACAGCCTCCCCTGAGCAAGCAGGAGTTTCAGTATCAGCCTGGAGGTCACAAGGAGCCACCGGGGGTATGGGCGGTTTAAACGGGGGAGCGACAGGAGCGGATTTGCAGTTGTGCCTGAAGAAAGAGGAGTGGAAGGATGGGTCGGGATGGAAGGCCAGAGGCACTTCAAGCATCACCCTCGGGCCAGCTTCCTCAGGCTGGCACAGAGTAGTGAGCGTGGCCAGGATGCGTGAGGATGGAGGTAAAGCAAGAAACTGCGTAAGCAACAACCTCAGCTCTAATGCCTTACATGTTTGTCTACCAGCCCCATTGTATCTTTAACCTCAGTCTTCCCACAGTCCAGCGTGCTTTCAGGCTAAACTATTGTACTTCCCCCATCCCACACTTCAAGTCGCTAAATCTCAAACACTCAGTTTTTAAAACTTAAATCCAAACAGCCTCAGATTTCTGAAAAGGGGATTTCTCAGGATGAAGTGAGGGCATGGGGATTACACACTACAAGCTTCAAGTCAAATTAAATTTTTGGATTATTCATTACTTGAAATTCTCCAGGCCGTAGTGTTCTCCATGAATGTGAATATTCAAAGCCAGCGGTGGCTTGTGGACGGAGAGGGAATAACACAAAAAGCTACGTGTGTACAGCCCTGTAGAGTTCACAAATCACTTGTGCAGCATGTCCTGTAGAAACAGACCCAGGGAGACTGAGGACCTCCCAGGGCAAGGTTGGGCGTCCAGGGGCAGGGCTTATCTGGCCCCAGGACCCCTGGATTCAGGGCCATAGTCACTGTGTGCAGACCTGGTACAAGGTTTGCCTTCTCAACTGGCCACCGTTCTCCAGGCCTCTCTTGATCCTGGACACCTCCCGGCTCTGCTCCCCACTCCTGTCCCCTCACAGAGCCCCCAGAAGCCACAGTCCCAGAGCTCCACTCAATAAAAACACTTGGCAGAGAAACACCTGAAAGAAAATCTTATCAGAGATAATCAATAGGCAACATTAGCACAGACAAATTAACTCCTCACGTGGATGGGAGCCACGTGGTCCTGGTCAGATGCCAGCCAGCATCCTTAATCCCATTTGCTGTCAGTTACTAAAATGGTTTTCCAAGAGACGGCCCAGCTCTGCAGAGTCGCACACTAATGAACTGTAGTCAAGTGCCCGAGAAACCTCGCACCTTGGCGGTTCAACCTCCCAGTCCTCTGGCTACTCATTGGCAGAGCCTCCATGGTGTCTTTCTGCAGCCCTGCCAGGAACCTCTTTTCCTCCTTGAGCCTTTACTTTTCACTCCTAACCCCAATCTCCACCAAGAGTAAGCCATTCTACTCTCCTCCACTACTAAGTTGGGGGCGGGATCTTCTTAGAAAGCTCGGAGCCCAGGGTCACAAAATAAGAGCTGTAGAATCACAAAAATCACAGTTTCTTGAAGCTGGGTGGGGACCTGAAGATAATTCTAGGCTAATACCTTCATCCCATAAATGATAACACCGAGGCCTAGGGCAGGGAGTGAATAGCCCAAGGTGACAGAGTAGGTTCGGAGGTCAGGAGCAGCAGGCAGACTGGTGACTGCCATGGGCATCATGGCATCAAGTCAGCGTTTGCTCATTTGGCAAATGTTTGTTAAGCACCTGAGATGGGCTGGGGACTTGTACTTGACACTGACCTGCAGCGTAAGTGGGATGCAGAGCCTAACCTCAAGAGATGACAGTCCAGTGGGGAGACAGATAGACACAAAAACAGGTGCTGAAAATGCAGCATGGCAAGTGTGGGGCAGAGACGCTGGGCTTTGCACACCTCCAGAGAGCACAGCAGCCAGGTTGTGAGGCTCAGAAGGGCCAGTGTGCCCAAGTCCTGGAGGTGTGCAAAGCCCCGCATAATTCTAGGAGGAGCAGCTATTCTATGCATTGCTCATCACATACCTGGCACGCTTCTCATTCGCCTCTTACCACAATGACACAGGGTAGATAATAGGATTACCGCCAGTTTGTAGGAAAGGAAACTGAGGCAGAGAGAGGCTGAATGACTTGCTCAAGGTTACATAGCCAAAAGTGGGAGAATCAGGTTTGAATATGCTCCCTCGGCTCCAGGGCCCACACTCCTAACCACTGCCTGGTGCTTATTCTGATCTCAGCTCATTCTGGGTCCTCAGTCCAGGACATGGTGGGAAACCTCCTGCTGACTGGACAGCTCCACACTCTGCAACAGGCAGCTTCAGGCCTTGAGTCACATTTAATGCCCTCAGATGCGTCCTGGCACTGCTCTGACTTTCTAATCTATCTATATCTAATCTAACCATGGCATTTCTAATCTAACCATGGCATTTCTAATCTAGGCATCTCCGAGGCCACCTTTGGAATTATTTCCAAGCAACACAGGATCCTGTGCCTTCTCTCTTTGGCCACGCGAAGCCAGCACTCTGACCCACTGTGGAGAGAAACTCTACTTGGACTTGTTTTTCCCTCTCTCCCAGAGAGAGCCGGGAGTTATCTGCATGTTCTTGTCTGGAGCCCTCAGTTCTGAGAACAGAAAGAGCTACTGTTTATAAGCAGCTGCCTGTGCCCCAGGATGCATTACCATGTGATCTCACATGATCTCATTTAATTCCTTCAGTGTCATTTGACACTTGCAACAACCCTGGGAGAAAGGTATTATTATCCTCCCCATCTAACAGGGAAAGAATTCACACAGAAGCAGACAATTCCAGTAACTCACTGCCAGTCTCAGCTACTCAAGGCGGGAGCCAGGCTCAACCCAGGCCTGTTTATCTCCATGGCTGGCTGGAGTTCAAGGCATCATCCATGCCCATGAAACAGAGCTGCGTGTCTATGAAGCCTGTGCCTTTGGCTTGAAGTTTGATGCTCTATCCAACGGAGTTAACCAACCATGGCCAAAAAGTAATAGTCATGATATCAGAAACCCATTACAACCCACAGAGCCTCTGAAAGATGCTTCAAGAATATGTTCTGTGAGTTGAAAGTGATGCCAAGCATTCTGCTCCCCTGGAAACAGCTGCCCAGGGCTTGAAGCAGCAAGAACAATCCCAAATACAGATCCAGCCTCGCACAGACCCTTCCAACTGCCTTCCCCCTCCCAGACGATGACACACACTGAACCAGGAGGAGGCTGTCCTCGTGGAAAGAACAGCGTGACATGACACCAGGAAGGACAATGCAAATGATCTCAGAGTTGCACAAATTGGCCGGCTGCAGATTCCCTCCAGCTGAGCAGGGCAATCCTGAAACAAAGCCGTCTGTATTCAAGCCTCTGTCAACAGCAGCTACCAAAAGAAGCCGCAGTCCCCCTCCTTCACTCATGGTTCCTGGAGGTTCTGCTGGTTTTACAGATGACCTGTTCCGCAGTTGATTTTCTGAAGTAGGCAATGGGTTAAGCGTATTACCATTTTTCAAGGAAAACAATTGCCAAATTGAGCTCGTTAGATGGTGAGCATGTGTGGCATGCAAATCTTGTCCTGTCACTTTCCTGATTAAAATCCTTCAGTGTCTTCTCATTGCCTAAGGAAAAGGTGTCCTTGATGTGGTTTGCAAGGCCCTTGACCATGGAGCCCAGTCTGTATCTGAGGTCCTCTTCCCTGGGCTCTCCCCTGCTCCTCTGTGGGCTCATCTTTTTCAGTTGAGCCAAACTCCCCAGACTCCTTCAGGCTGGGCCCCGGCACTTGCTGTTTTTGCTGGATCCCTCCTCCATTCCCCCCTCCCCTCCCCTCCCTTCCATTTCTCTCCCCTCCCCTCCTCTTCCTTCCTCTCTCCCCTCCCTTCCTCTCCCCTCCCCTCCCCTCCCCTCCTCTCCCTTTCTCTCTCCTCCCCTCCCCTCCCCTTCTCTCCCCTCCCAGTTTTTCAAGGCTCTGTTTAAAGTCCTATCTTCAGGGAAGCTCTTGTTCTCAGGCTCTAAATAACAGTCTCGTACTCCCTCAGCCTCTGCTTCCTTTTCATAATATTTATCCCTCTTGTTTAGTGTCTGCTTCTCCAGCAGCCAGTAAATTCCAAGACAGCAGGCTGGCATCTCTTTTGTTCTGTGCTGTATTCCCGGCGCCTAGCAAGAAGTCTGCTACACAGGAGGCACCCGAGAAAAATGTATGGAATGGAGAAAGTCAGGAGAGGCCACTCATGTAGCCCTCCTGTTTCCAACTGGGTCCAGAACTGGGGCCTTGTGCTGAAAAAGAAGTAGCACCTCAAGCTTCCTCTGCACGCCGTGCCCAGCATGCAGGTAACAGGCACTGAGTGAGTGGACCTGCCTCCTGCCTCCACATAGATCTTCCATGTTTCTGGTGACACGCTATTCCCAGGCCACAGAGCTGTGTGTGCAGCACACTATTTCCACGTCTCTAGGTTTTGCTCCTCTTTCCTGCACAGATATTTTCTTGGGAGGCCCAGTCCTTCCCTGAGCACAGAGAAGGATCCCTACAGTTCTGTTCTTCTGGTGCCTTCTCACTCACGATGCCATACTGGTGCATGCCTCTGACATATTAATGGCAATTTCTGACAGTGGGGAGTTGATTGGTACTTTCCCGATAAATGGAGCCAAACAAGTCTTAAGCATCGATGTGGCTGTTATTGCCAACAAGATTAGGTTCTCAGCCTAGTCCCCACCCCATTCCCCTTCTGGTCCTCAGAATGTGCTTCCAAGCCACTAACTCCGGTCATCAAAGAGGATAGGTACTCCGAGGATACAAATTCAATCTATTATTAACTGAAACTAAATATGACTAAAGGAATAATTCTCCCAGGAAAAGCAGCATGTGTCGAATTCCAAAGTAAAATAACACTTTGGGTTATCTTCTGCTCTTCTCCCTGGTATGCAAAGCAGGCGCTAGGCTTAGCATGCTAGATGCTGTCTCAAGGTCACCAGCAAGTTCTTGTGATTGGAAATGGATGCAGAGGCAGCCAGAAGCTGAGGCCCTGCCTGAGTGCCCCAGGCGGGTCTGTGGCTTCCCTACAACGGAGGATCTTTTGATTCTCATGGAAAGACATATGTCTATTGGTGCCATGGAAGGACATACATGGGTGCCAGTGAACCACAGCCTGCCAGGGGGCTGGGAGATGGGTTTTAAGATCTCCCCAAGCCACTTTTGAAGCCCTTAAAGAGCCAATGAACCAGAGCCCTGAAGCAGGCCACTTCTACCCAGGGCTGTTGGAAAACTCTGCAAGTGTGTCACCTGAAGTGCTGCCCTAAACTCTGGACCAGGCCCTGCAGCCCTGGAGCCTGGGCTGCTGCTGCCCTCGGCTCTGACTGTGGTGCCTGCTGACCTCAGGGCCTTCGCAGACCCATGGGGCTCCACTCTGTCATCCAAATGTGCTTCTCAAGAACAGAATTGCAATCCAGAGCAGAATGGCAATTGAAGAAGCAGTTATTAGAATTTCATTGTAGTTTACGTTTTCCAAACACATTTTATATTTATTTCATTTCATTCCGAGTTGCCTCCTTTTCAGCAGAAGAAGATACTGAGTCTCATAGTGACTTGCCCAAGGTCATATTTTTAGTAAGCAGCAATGCTGGGAGTTGACAAAATGCGTATCATGCGGCAGAGTTGTGTGGCGGCTGATGGTTGCCTTTGGAAAAGGGGACAGCAGGGACCTGGGTCTGGTGACCCGCTTGCTGGGGCCTTCTCTGCCCCAATTTGCTCTGGCTGCTCTCTAGCCTTACATGTCAGCTAATGACTGGTACACTCCCTTTGGCACTTCTGTTGTGAGAAATGACCTACTGCCAGTTAAAAAGGGCCCTGGGCCTCCTCGAACACTGTTATTCTTTGAAAATGACATGCTGCCCCCAACCCCCACTATGGAATTCACAGATAGCAGGAAATTCAAGCATGTTCTCTTTCTGTTTCTAGGGCTTAGTGACTGAGATAAGCCAACAAGCAACAGAGCTCCCCACCTTTTCTGATGGAGGTTATGTTGCAGAGCTGGGCTAAGAACTGTGGCTGGCCATCGAGATGAAATGGGTAGAGCTGGAGCCGGTTATAAGCAATGGCAGAGGGACCTTATTGCTTCAGATTTTGGCAAGAGCAGGCCCAGCCTAACTAGACACTAATGATCACTGAGTTCCAGGATGCCTGCTGACTCTGCTATGTTGCTGCTACCTAGTTCAGTGCCTGGAGCCTATTAAGTATCCAATACTGGAATATGTTGTGCCTGAGCCTTTGCTGAATATGGACTAATTGCTTCCAGTGGGACGGGGACATTGGAGGCTCCGGAGCTGGAGCCCAGCATATCCACTGTGATCAGACACGTACTGAGGGGGTCACCTGTCCTCAGGAAGTCAGACTTAGGTCGGAAGTCACCAGACAACAATATAAGGATCTGGATATAATATGCCACAGCCCAGGGGTATAAAGAAATCTCAGTGTCCCGAGGTAGGGCTGTACTCAGAAACAACATATCCAAAGAGATGCTAGTCAAGACCCCAGGCAGGTAGCAGGGATCCAGGAAAATGTTTTTTCAGGAAGAGGGCTCCAAAAACCGGGCTGGGGCCCTCAGTGTGGTAGGAAGGGGGACTTGCAAGGACAAGACAGAGTCTGCAAACTATGTGAGCCCAAGGAGATCAAGGCAGGGCACATGGCGGGTGATCAGAGCTGCCACTAGACCATGGACAGACTCCAGGCCAGGTGAACACGGTACAGAGATGGGCCGAGATGTCTGGCTTAATTTCATGCCACTACTGAGGTCTGGAGTGAGCTAGAACCTATGGGTGGGATTGCAGGTATGACATCAAGGGGAGAGGAAGCCTTCAGAGATAGGTCCAGCGGGGGCTTGGCTAAGGCCTCATTTCTGTCCATAGAGTTTACAGAGGCTTGTGTCTGTCTAGGGCAGATGGCCTCCATGGGGTGGTTTTTATGAAACCAAAAGAAACATGTTGGCATCTCCCAAGGAACATAAATAGAAGAGACTGGAGCCTGCAGGTCCTGGGTGCGGGGTCAGGAGCTCACGGGTACATTCCATGGGAGTCAAGCGAGTGCTGGGTCAGCTGCCATTCTGTTACCAGCCACCTGCACCCCACTCTCTTCAGGCACGTCCCTGCCCTTGGAGTTCATGGTTTAGGAGGGGAGAGAAACCGTGCTTTCAGTGGACTTCAGAACAAGCGCAGAGTGGCCTCTGTACAGACAAGCCCAGATTCAATCACTAAAGAGCACCATGTTTTGGGAGAAGCGAGTTGGTAACGGAAGGGCAAAGTTCCCCAGAGCGGGAGAAGAGTGACAGGCCAGAAAGTTTCTAAAGAGTTTTGTACAGTCTCAAAAAGGAAAAAGAGGCAGAGTCGAGGAAAAAACATGTTTCTTCAGTGAAGTCATCTTTACACCATCTCTATTGTCTGTCGTCTGAGACCTCATCTCATGCACTGACTTCCATTCAGAGCCTGTTCGAAGCAGAGGTTGCTTATTTTCCACTGAATTGGAGGGAAATGACAATTCCCACCAGAGCATTCCCCTGAGCAGGTGGGAGGACGCTGCTGTGGAATTGATCCCTTAGGCATTGCAGGCTTCCCTTCTGCAGCCCAGGGGCAGGGAGGGGTGATGGTGGGGCAGCCCAGGGACTATACCACTCCAGAAGGCTAAAGATGGGGATGGGTGTGGGGTAGGCTCCTGGGATGACCGTCTTCTCTTCTGATGACCAAAGAGGCCCAAAAGGTTGCTGAGCCTTTGCTCACTCTGGTCCTCCCCCAGCCTCCTGCCCCAGTGGCATCCCCAGGTCCTGGGGTGTCAGGGATGCCTGAAGGCCCCAAATGATTGGAGCTCCCAGAAGGCTAGCATCTTGATTACTCCACTGGGCTCCTGGCAATGTGGGATTTTGCTGCTTTACCACAGGTGGGATCCTACACCAGGTTGGATGGGCTCCGTGCCCAAGGCTAGACCAGTTCATTAGGCAGAGTCCAGGGGACCCCGACTCTCACCGCAATGGAAACCACTCCTGGGCTCTCCTCAAACGCCCCCTAAGGGAGCCCCCACTCCCATGTCCTCCTTCAACCTCCTCTCTCCTCTAACACACTTGCTTCTGTCTCCTCTTGTTTCTCTATTTTTCTTGCCAGATACATGTACACAAAAATCATTAGATAATTTTCACTGTGTTTGCCTCTAGATACAAAGAGAGTCTTAGCCTCTAGGACTGAGGCTTGGAAGAATCAGTGCAGGGCAGGGGAGGGCACGTTAAACTGGAACTTGAGATCTTGGCCCAGCTCACATCAGCTATCAAATGGCTGGAGTAAGGCCTCTGCGTGTAACTCCCAAGGCTTCATGGAATTGCCAAGTCCATGGACCTCAGAAGGTTATGGAAGTGCAGAGGCCATTGCTATTGGATTCAGTTATCATTTCATTATCCAGGGGCTCTACCATCACCAGCACCCCCACCCATGCAAAGCCAGGCCCGCAGTCTCCCCTGCATCTTCCCCATTCCTGGGTCCCATCAGCTTCACCCATCATTTCTAAATGGCCCCTTCTTCCTTCCTGCACCTGGAATGTCTCTTCCCAGGGAGGTAACATTGATGAGAATCATGGTCTTGGAAGCTAAAGAAAAACCCAAGACCAAACCAAGTCAAAACACTCCACCACTTTGGGAGGCCAAGACGGGTGGATCACGAGGTCAAGAGATCGAGACCATCCTGGTCAACATGGTGAAACCTTGTCTCTACTAAAATACAAAAAATTAGCTGGGCATGGTGGCGCGTGCCTGTAATCCCAGCTACTTGGGAAGCTGAGGCAGGAGAATTGCCTGAACCCAGGAGGCGGAGGTTGCAGTGAGCCGAGATCGCTCCATTGCACTCCAGCCTGGGTAACAAGAGCGAAACTCCATCTCAAAAAAAAAAAAAAAAAAAAAACCACTCCACCACACCCTGAAAAGTACACCGTATTTCTGTCCTTCACAGATTCCACTGTTATCACGGCCAGACCAAGGCTAACGAGTCAATCCTGACAGGTCTCCAAGCTATGCATGGCCTTCTGTCCTGGCACACTCTTGGTTCACTCCTGTCCCCCACCCCAGCTCCGTGACCTTCTTCTCACCCTCTAAGGCAGGACCCCTGAGAGTTCATGGGAGAGATGCTCTTAGACCAGCCCTGACTTCCCTGCTGGGGAGCAAATGTGAACCCATGTAAGTGCTGCTGCCCTTGAGTGTCCACTCCATGACGGCCTCTCCTCTGGCTTCCTCCCAGCCCTCCTACTTCAGAGCACCAGGAAACCAGCCATCCCACCACTTTGTTCTCATGTGTGTTTATTGAGTGCCCACGGAGTCCGTGGTACTATGCTCAGGGTTCAGAGCCACAGTCCAGTCAAAAGGAGACCAGAGCTAGTACAGAGAATGTTTCATAGCTGCTTAACATCTGGTAAGGGGTGGGGAAGGGGCGAACTAATCACAAAACAAATTCCTATTCGAAAGCAACAGAATCTCCTCTGAGAGTAATATATATTCTAGGCACACGCGCACGCACGCACGCACACGCCCCTCTGAACACCTAAGTATACCCACTTGGTTGTATATGCATGCATATACAGGTATTTGTGGGTAAATATGGACTATGCTGCTCACACTCACACATGCACGCACACACACACCACCGCACACACAGATAATCTGGCTTATGCTATCAAAGATGCTATGTCTCCAGGTTCTAGTGGAAGCAATCTGTCCTAGACACCCGCAGCATGCAAAACTCAGAAGACCCGGAGAGTCACAGTTAAGGAGGAGACAGGGAGACGCGAATACGTTTCCACCCTCGGGGCCCAGCCACATCTCGCGAGGTCGCTCTTTGCTGGCAACACAAAGCCTTCATGAAGGGCTCCCAGGGCAGAGCGGAGGAGCTGGAGGCCTTCTGTCCAGTGGCGGAGCCCACAGGAACCCTGGGGAGTTCACCAATCTTCAAGGCAGAGTTGAAAACTCTGGTTTTCAAGTGTGTAGTCCTGCAAACGGTATTCTTTGGGACGGCACGGCAGATCGAGGTGAGAGTTCCTTTTCTCGTTGCTCTCTGCAGCTTCCCACGTGTGCTAACGCATTTTGTAGTCATTAGATACGGATGTTTCACACAGCTGTCCCTTAAAATCCAAGTCTACTGTGAAATCGAGGTCTCGCTGCAAGGCAAAGAGAGAGCGAAGGGTCAGGCAGTCATCTGGGTACGAAACCACAGCCCCACTCCCTGGCACTGCCTGCTCCTGGCACCACAGGGATGGGTGGCACCAGCGTCTTAAGGCTTTCTGGTTAAAGGGTTCCCCTGAAGAGCGTGCAGGAATCCATTCTGATGCCTCCTTGTCCTCACAGGAAGTTCTTCCATTTCTCCCTAAATCCTTCCTGCTTTAATTTTAAAAGTTCCCTCTGAGTTCACCCTGGGAGTAAAGCGATTGGGGTGGTTGAGTGTTCTGTGAGGTGACCCTCAGTGCATTCTGCAGACACTTTTAGCTCACATGCCCACATCTGGGGCTGCCCAGAAAGAGCCAGCTGGTCTCCCCGCCACCAAGCCAGCGGAAGAAATGCACGCCAAATATCCTGCAGGCCACCAGGAGCTTGTCTCCTGGCCCAGCCCATGCTAAATGAAGGAGGACCCATTGATTCGAAAGCCTCTCACGGAAAGAGCTGGAAGCTGTCTTCAAAGCTGAGACAGTCCAGAATCGGACCCAGGGAAAACCTCTACTTTCTGAGTTTTGAGAGGTCAAGCCTGAGTCCCTCCATTAGGCCTAGTCACGTCCACATGTGGCTACTGACTGCCTCCCTCAGTAAGTTTCTGACTGTGCAGGAGACACTTAAGAACCCCGGCAACTGGGTCCTAGCAAGCCGGCTCCGTGGGTCCCTTCTCCCCTGTGTCTCTGGTCCCCCTCTGTGACACAGGTGGCCTCGGCACTTACCACATTTTTGGCATTTGGCTTCATGGATATGGTCCCGTAGATTTCCTCCCCCCTCCGGACAGTGAGGTAATCTTCCAAGTAGAAGACAGTCTGCTTCCAGTGGGTGTAGGGAGCGTCAGGGGCTGAGGGTAAAAGAACAGCAGAGGTGGGAAGAAAGAGTCAGGGAAGATGTCTCCAAAGGGCTGAGGCTGGGACCCTGCATAGAAGTTGCTGGGCTTCCCCGGGGACTCACGGAAACCACCCGCTCCAGCATCTTGTTGTGTCAGGGGCATAGTCCTTGCAGCCTGGCTCTGCGCCCCCACCAGAACTCCCGCTCAACCCCAGTGGCCTCTCCTCCCATCACGGCTCCATCCCCTCAGTGCTGATGGCTGATCTTACCTGGGGATCAGCAGAGAGACAACCTGATACTACAAGTTCACACCGAGGGATGGATGATGAATGCCTTGTCACCAACTAAACGCATCGATGTAAATGCATCTGAAAATGCTGCTGTTTTTAATTAGTTCAACAGAGGGAAGATCTTCAGACAGTGTGGGGAAGAGATTTGTAGAGTAGGCCCTCCTATCTCCCCTTGAATCACATCATTCACGCAAACACCACAGCTAAGCCAGTTTCCCCAGATCCACTGATAAGGCAGGTACCTGCTCCTCAATCTTACAAACAGCTTTCCCTGCTGGGCACACGTAGTGGCTCACAGCTGTAATCCCAGCTACTCAGGAAGCTGAGGCAGGAGGACTGCTTGAGCCCAGAAGTTCAAGACCAGCCTTGGCAAGAGAATGAGAAAATTAGCCGAGTGTGGGAGCACACATCTGTGGTCCCAGCTACTCAGGAGGCTGAGGCAGGAGGATCAATTGAGCCTGAGAGTTCAAGGTTGCAGTGAGCTATGACTATACCACTGCACTCCAGCCTGGGCGTCAGAGTGAGACTCCTGTCTTAAAAAAAAAAAAAAGACGCTTTCATTGCCTGCTTCTCTGTGCAGGGGAAACTATACCTAGCACCTTGGCTCAGGCCTGCTGTAGGGTTTCAGGTGTGTCTTCCTAACTGTATCAGAAAGAAATGAGCACAGCCCTAACGCTGGCCCACAGCTCACTCATCCTGCATGACTCAAAGCCACAGTGATACCTGCACCTCCCCTGTATCTCCCACTGAGTCTCTTCCCTTCCCTCTCAGCACAGGACACATTCTCCAGCTAAATGTGACGGGTCCTGCCTCATAGGCCATCATCCTTGCCAGCAACGGTCTCTGAAACTCTCCCCCTCCCTCCTCTCCAGCCTCTCTCTTCCTCATCCTTCCTCTGAGAAGCCTTGCCTGACCCGCGAAACCTGGATTGAGGGCTCCCATGGCTCCCTGAGCTTCTGTTATTGCAGTGTCTGTCACACAAGGTAAATGCCTTCCCTCCACCCCCACTTGTCTGCATCCTCCATGGACTGCAAGCTCCATGAGGGCAGGGACCGGGCAAGCCTTGCTTCCTTAGTGCCTGCCTCTGTGCTTGCTGGATGAACAATGATAAGAACCCGAAGAGCAAGCGTCTGTGATGCTTCAACGTACTCGTACATGTCTAATTACACTGGGGGCCTTTGGAATCTACAGATTGTAGATGAACCAATTTTATTATAGGAAGTTCCTTTTGGTTTGGGCTGTTGCATTTCTCTACCAGGATTTCCTCTTTTTTTTGAACCAATGATAAAAATGAGAAGACTTGGGGATAAAATAAGGGTCTTCAAAACACTTCAAAACTGTCACATGGAAAGACTTACATGTGGCCTTATGGCTTTGGGGGCAGAACAAAGGCAGAGCTAGGAATAATTAGAAGGCAGATATTTAATTAACCAAGAAGAATTAGAGCCGTCCCACAATCATATGAGCCACCTGAGGTCCACCCTGGCAGGTGTTCACACAGCACCAACTGGGGCTTTATCATGCACTGACTCAGACCAGGTGACCTCTAAGATCTTTCAAAACCCCAAGGTCTATTTTAATGGTACCGAAGAGTCTGTCCTTCTCTGTCCTTTGCAATGAACTGGCTTGATCAAATGTCAGTGGTTTGGAGAGAGATTCAAGTAGCCCTCCATGAGTGCGTTTGGGAAATTGATGCAAATTCGAGGTCATGGGGAGCAAGCACAGCCTGCACATTTGGAAGGAAAAGAGGATCACGAACGTTGAATCTGCGCCTTTCAGACCCTGCCTGGGTTCCCGAACACATTCAGCCTTCTGGCCTCCAGGGCACACTGCTGTCTGCAGGCAAAGTCCACCTGCTCCCAATAACCTTCTCTGCCAACTACCTCTAAATAGTCAAAAGATAGTGCCTGGTTTTGTGTGGAGACTGTCAGTGTATGACTGACAGCACTCTCGCCCCCACTTCCACCTACACCAGCTCAGACAGGTCTCTCTCCTGTTCCTAAAGACCTTCAGGCAAGGGAATTCAAGCAGCCTCCTTCTGTCACCTAATCCGACGCCTTATGAGACCCCCAGAGACTTCCTGGCCCAGATTTGCCAGCCATCGGTCTGCCTCTGATGGTAGTCCCCAAAACATACCAGTTTTGAGTTGGAGGAAGATGATTTTTTTCCTTGATGTCAATATCAAAGGGTTAAGAACATCCATAAACATTTCATTTCCATGATGGGGCCACTAGCCATGGACTAATTGTCTAAACCAATTTTCCCAATCCTACTTGTCCATCAAAGTGCCCGGGAGAAACTTAGTAAAAGTCAGTGTTTTGATTCTATTCCAAGAGATTTGAAGTCAGTAATTCTAGGGGCTGTGGAGGGGCAGGCAACGTAGACACACAGCCATGGCTGAATCGCTGTGCATCTCCTGACCTCTTTTGGCAAGGTAGAGTGGGAAAGACGTTTAATTAGGTGACGATAGGCCCAGTGTCCTGTCTCCGCTTTGCCACTGACCAGGGGCTCCTTTTCTACATCTGCAGAATATGGATCACGATATTTGTCTCCTGATGTATTATGAGGATGAAATGAGATGAGGAGGGGAAAGCATCATATACTAACGGTGACCAAGCCTCCTGTTCTGTCTGGGACAGATCCAGTTTGCATCTGTTTCCCTGGCATAATAATTACTAGCTTTCCCCATGTTAGGGACTTACTAGGCGATTGTATCAGGCAATTCTTTGGTCATTACAGTGTATATGATTTTATTTGTCTATCAACTATGGCCCTGGACTGCAAAGGTATGCCACCTCTCTAATGGTAGAGAATGTCTTAGAAAATATCCAGAATGTCACCGTGCACAAGGGCGAGTGCTCAACAAAAGGTTATGGACAACATCTAGAGTTCTCCTTGTCAGGGAGCAAGGCTTTCCCTTCCCCTGCCCCACCCCTATCTGGAAAAACTTCTTCTGGGGCTCCTGCCCTTCCACCCACTACCTGGCTTTCCTGGATTACACAGTAGCCCCAGGGGCCCCAGTTCCCACTTCTACCCCCACCCTACTGAGGATGTGTTGAGGAGGGGCTGCCATGCCCACTGGCTGCCACAGCCTGGAACCCTGGGTGTCTGTGCCTATTTACAACAGCTTCTGCCTGGAGCTGCAGGGACTTCAGAGCCATTAGAAGGGATCATTTTTCAGGCTGTGCGGTACGGGATGTCCTTCTAAGTGGCCCGCAGAGCGGGGCTACCACTGGGCTGAGACAGAAAACTCAGTTGGGGGTTGATAAGGAGGGACCACACACAGCAGGCTACACTTTGCATCAAGTCCAAAAACAGCTGAGACCAAACGATACCTTGTTTAGGCACACGCACCCATGTGATAAAACTTTTCAGAAATAGCAAGGGGATAAGGATCACAAAATTCAGGGTAATGTTCATCTAGAGGTGATACGGGAGGTGGGATGGGGTAGGGTATCCAGGAAGATGCAGAGATGTTGGTAGCATTTCAGTCATTGAGTCAGGGCATGGCTCGAATTAATAAGTGCAAGCAAATTAATGCAAATATGCATTCATTTATTTACCCTTAATTATAATCATATTACAGTTATTACCATTGTCTTTCTAGTTTATATTTAAATGAACAATTTATATTTATTTCTAACATTAATGTAGTACCTTCTAATAGTAATACTAATAAATTTATTTACTAGTATTTATTGATTTATTTTATTAGATTTATTATTTTATTCTAGTTACTATTTACACTCTAATTAATAGAAATTAATTTATATTCTAGTTACTGAGTTACATGGTGAGTTCATGGATATTCATTATGTTAACATATATTAATATATAAGTTAGCAAAAAGTGAACCATACATGGCCCAATAATGACATATGTAATGAGCCAAGAATTAGGATTAATCTGAGTCTGTGGATCTGAGATCCATAAAAACAGAAAGGGTTACTCTGTCAGTTGTCAAGAGTACAGACGGTCTGAGTATACCCCACTGCTAACCCACATGAACTGGGAATGAAGTTTGCTACCTACTAGAAACAGAGCCCCATGCTGACAAACGAAGGTGGCTGAGAAAGTAACTCAATAAATGATTCCCCCACCCCGAGTGCTAGCCATATGGGCATGTGCCAAGAAAAGAGATTTAAGTCAGCCAGAAAGCAGAGTCTTTGTGAGGCCTGAGGGTATGCCTGAGTGAGGAGATGAAATAGCCTTTCCAGAAGAAAGTCAACATTGGTCAAATTCTCAGCCTTCTGGTTCAGGGCAGTCTTGCACAGAGGCAGTAGTCCTCAAGATGGAGCATGCATTGCAATCAATTAAAGGTCTTGTAAAGACACAGACTGCTGGTCTCCACCCCCAGAGTTTCTGATTCAGTAGGTCCAAGGTGAGGCCCAATAATTTGCAATTCTAACAATTTCCCAGGTGATACTGATGTTACCCGTCCAGGGACTACACTTTGAAAACCACTTCTTTAAAGAAGTTTTGCATGGCAAACTGGAGACTGTGGGACCTCCAAATGTCTTTCAGAACATAGGTTTGTGAAATTCTGTGCAAAAGGGAGGAGGTATAACACTATAATTGCAAAAAGACAGAGGAGCAGGCTCACAGCTGGGTTTAGACCCATGATCTTTGAACCACGTGGGACTGTGGTGGGGGTGTGACCAAAGACTAGGGAGGAAAGCCACTGGGTTAGAGCCTTCAGCACTCAAGGCAAATCCTCACCATCTTTCAGGCAGCCCAGAGCTGATGTCTTGACTGTGGACATGAGCTTAACCCAGGCTCCTCCACATGGGGCCATGAAGAATGTCATCCCTGCCACCACAGAGCCAGGGAGCCATCTCTAGACAGGGTCCAGAAGGCTGTCTGCTTGACCTTGGGGACTAGAAATATTAATAGATCATCTCAAGGAAAATAAAACCCTGGCTGAGAGCTGCAGGGATGGAGCCTGGGCTTTGGAAACTTAGATTATTTTTCCAGAGTATCCTTGTCCACTGACTTTCTCATCACCTACAGCAGGGCAGGCCCTGGATTAATCATCCTGGGGATGGAATAGGCAGAGCCAGCTCCTGTGACTTCATCTGTAGCTTCCAATCACAGCCATTGTCCCCAAAAAGGCTCCTCCCCAGCTCCTTCACTACCCCCACTCTCACTATTGCTAGGCACAGTCTTCCCAATCCTTCAAGATCAAAGTAAAACCTGCCTTCCCCCTCCTGGCTGCTCCTGCCCACTGGCTCCTACTGGCCCTGTGAGGAGGGCAGCAGCTGACAATCACCCAGGGCAGGAAAGCACCATCACTGCCTGACTGACAGAGATCAGAAGACTCCCTCTCAGTACTCAGGAGGCACTGGGTCTGGGAGAAGCCTTTCTGTGAAGAGATTAGTTTCATGCCCTCTCTTTCCATAGGTAAAAGAGAATCATTGAGACCAGCCTGGGCAATGAAGCAACACCCCACCTCTACAAAACGTTAAAAATTAGCCAGGCCTTGTGGCATGTGCCTGTAGTCCCAGCTACATGGGTGGTTGAGGCAGGAGGATTGCTTGAGCCCAGGAGGTCAAGGCTGCAGCGAGCTATGATTGTGCCACTGCACTCCAGCCTGGGAGACAGAGTGAGACCTTGTCTCTGAGAAAAAAAATAAAAGCATCATTGTCATCATGGCTTCTGGAAGCAAAGAATCATGTCCTCGACTTCTGGTAGAACTCACCTCCCCACTCCCCCTACTAGACACACAATTACTCACCTACTCACCCCCTGATGCCATGCTCCCAATTCCCAAGAAGACTCAATAGGAACACATTCCCAAGGGCAGGGGTCATATCATCATACGCTTCTTCAACAGCGATTTGTTTAGAACTGTGCTTTAGAAGCCAGGAATGCAGAGATCACTGAGATGTAATTCCCTACTCATGCAGGAGACTGACGGTTGCAAGACAGAGTGAGAATGCTGAATAAATAATGGCATGGCCTGTGTGGTTGTTTAAAAAAAGAAACTAGATATCCCTGTGAGGCTATGAGGGTATCACCAAGATAAGCTTGTTAAATAAAGAAAAGGTAGCTGAGGGCAGTGTGGAGGGTAGGATCAACCTAAGTGTTTTAAAAAAGGTGCAGTTTTCACATTGTACTATGCTTACATAAGACCCCTCCAATGGGGCAGCAGGTAAAAGGGCTCACACAACTCTGTGTACTATTTTTACAACTTCCTGTGAGTCTGTAATTATTTCAAAATAAAAAACCAAAAACAGAGGTGTCTGTGGATATGTATGTGCTTGTGTACCCACTGAAACTTGGGAGAATGATACAAGAGAAGTCATTAATAACAGTATTTGCCTCTGAAGAGTAGGGGGTGGGGGAATGGGTCGTGGGTGCGAATGTTTTGTTTGACTTTATACCCCTTTGTCCTGGTTTCTTCCTGCTATTGTGCATGTGTATCACTTGAAATGTCACCATGACAGGCACATGCATGAGATGTTAGGGAGCCCTGAGGACACTGAACCTTAACCCAAAGGGAAGGCAGGGATCAGGTAACCCCTGAGCTGAGACAGGAAACCAGGTGAAGAGATGGGGCAGGGGCGGTATTACCACCTGAATTGTGCGACCCTCCCCCCATCAAATTCATGTTGAAATCCTAATTCCCAATACCTGAGAATGTGACTGTATCTGGAGAAAGGGCTTTAAAAGAGGTGATTAATTTCATCCAATCTGACTGGTGTCCTTAGAAGAGACAATTAGGACACGCATAGGGCCATCAAGGGCTCATGAGCACAGAGGAAAGACCATGTGAGGACATAGCGACAAGGTGGCCATCTACAAGGCAAGAGGAGCTCCTCGCCAGAAAGCCACCCTGCCGACACCTTGCCCTTGGACTTCCAGCCTCTAGAAATGCATGTGTGGTTTAGCCCCCAAGCCAGGGTACTTTGTTACGACCACCCTCGCAGACTGACGCAGGAGGAGAGAGGATGATGAGAGCCTCTGACAAAGGCCCCTCCCGCCTCCAGGGCATACCTGAATGGGCAAGGGCTGGTGTGTGCAGAAGCCACAGCCCAGAGAATGAAGAGGCCTCACTGAGTTTAGAAGTCAGCAAGGAGCTCGGTGTAGCTGGGCCATCCGTAGGGTAGCAGCGATGGGACCCAGCTCGGCCAAGGACGGGTGGTGAGGAATGAGCCTGGAGAGTGGGCCAGGCCTAGGCCATGGGATCCTCATTTGCCAGGTTAATCTACTGCAGACAGTGAGGCACCTCGGAAGCGGGCCTGGGATTTGGGAGTGGAGTGATCTTGGGGGAACACCATCAGGGATTTAATGAAGGATAGGTTGGTGTGAAAGTAAGGCAGAAGGGAAGGAGACCAGTGTGCAGGCTGCTGTGAGACAGGCTGTGTCCTGCACAGAGGCATGGCAGTGCAGACAAGGCTTATTCAACTCCATCCATAATCCCCCTGCCCCCCGACACAGAATGTGCTCAGAAAATGCTACTGAACAAATATGCATTTGAAGGGTCTTGGGACCTCTCCATGAGCCCTACCTCCTGCCTCGCCCTCATCCAACACACTCTCAACTTGGGCTGTAACAACCACAGCATTATTTACCTTCCCCTTGGACAGCATACACGTAGGGATGCACGGTTCCTCCCTGGCTGGGGAGGGCTGATGAGTGTCGTCCAGCTAACACTCGGTCCAAGTCAAGGCCAGCCCTGGTCACCCCACAAAGACTTGGAAGAGCATGGGAGAGGGAGGAGGCTCTAGGAAGCAGTAAACAGCTCACCTGTGGAAAACCCCATTTTCTTGTGGCACTTGGTAAATTCAATATTAAAATAGGTGACCAGGGCGTGGACGTAGTCGTTGCGCTGTATCTGCAGGCAGAATGCAGATGTGAACGACAGCTCTTCCGTCTTCACTGTGTAAATGTCCACCTCCTGCAGCCCAGAGAAGAGAGAATGCCGGGAACTTATTGCCTCCACCAGGTCTGGGTCCCGGTCAGCAGCCTTGTTCTACGAGAGACTGTGGTCTGCCGGCTCTCTAAGGGAGATTTATTATTACTCTTGAGGTGATTTCCCAGGCTCCCCAACACCCTCCAATCACCTCCTCCATCCTTTCAAGGGTGGGGTATGCTCAAGCAATGGTGCAAATGGATTGGAATCAAAACCTGAGGGGAGCAGAATTCCAAAGGTAAATCTTCTGGGATTTGGGGCTGTAGGGGGATGACGAGGAAGGGAGAGAACAGGAGGGTTAATCAGATAATGCGTCCCTACACCTGTCACAGCAGCCTTGAGTGGTCCACCCAGGCATTGCTTCATCCATCGCTCTTAAAATGTGGTCCCTGAAAGATCAGCATCAACAGTACCTGGGGGCATATTCTGAGGGGAGCCGGCCTGCTGCATCAAAATAGCAATCTGTGTTTCATCAGGTCCTCCAGTGATGTGGATGGACCAGACCACGCCTTCCCCAATTTTTTGATACTCAGGTTCCCAGCAATAGGAGGCATCAAGGATGACATTAGGAGTAAGGATCCGAGCCCACAAAGTCACAGACTGAGCTTAGGAAAGTTCTGCTGCCCATTTATAACAAGGCTGGACTGTTTTCAAAAATAAATAAAAGGGGAAAATAAGAAGTGAGGATTTTCAGTTCTGGCTGGGGAATGCGGAACATGAAGAACTAATAACGCTAACAATTTCAACTGGAAAGTGGCTGCAAATCAATCTTGCATGGGGAGCAGCTGGCATTGAAAGAGGTCTGCACTGTGCTGTTCTTTTCTATGTGAAGAATCCTGGCCTGCTGCTTGCTGGCCCCGGGAAGCAGGGCAAACCTACCAGAGCCCAAGAGGCATCCTGACAGATTCTAGTGAGGCCCAGGGAAGAACTTCCCATTGGTCAAGTTTGCATGGCAAGGACCTCTGTCCTGAAAACTGTAAGAACCAGAAGGCCATCTGTGTGCCTGGATGGTTCCACAGGGACCTCCTGAGGCCCAGAAGACGGAACTGTTAGGAGGAATTAGGAGAGGGGCCGGAGGGTAGGAAAACAAGATCAGCAAAGCAATGAAGTGACACTGTAGAAATGGCTTTTGTCTCAATGTATTTCTAGGATAAATAAAGGAAAAACAGATGCAAAGTATCTTGGGCCCTTCAAAGAGAAGTCCTGACAAAGGGAAGAAAAAGTGGTCGAGGGAACCAATCAGATCAGAGTCCCGCTGCGATCTGTGCTGTGCGGCCATGACATCCTCTGCGGAAGCGGAAGCTCTCTGACTGTTGATTGGGAAGAAGGTGAGGTTGCAAGTTTAGGGGAATGTGGGAGGCCCTTGGTAAGGTCACATTCAAATGCCAGTTACACTGTGTTTCTAGAGCCCAAAGATGGGGAACAAGAACTAATTGAATGATGAGCCCCGGTCAAGCACACAGAATTTGATGGGATTATAAAGACCATCTTCTTAAGCTGAGGCCTTTTATCCAGGCAAGATCCTCCTCTCTAGTGGCCATGTAGTGCTTGCTGATCACCCTTCTAGTGCTTGCTGAACATCCATCTAGTGCTTGCTGATCACCCATCTAGTGCTTGCTGATCACCCATCTAGTGCTTGCTGAACACCCATCTAGTGCTTGCTGATCACCCATCCAGTGCTTGCTGATCACCTTTCTAGTGCTTGCTGACACCCATCTAGTGCTCGCTCAACACCCATCTAGTGCTTGCTGATCACCCATCTAGTGCTTGCTGAACACCCATCTAGTGCTTGCTGATCACCCATCTAGTGCTTGCTGAACACCTCTAGGGATGGAGAATTCACTATCTGCCAGGAAGCTCAGTCCATGTCCTGGCATCTCCATTCTTTAGATCCTTCTTCAAAACTAATTAAGAAAGTCCACACTCGTCCCTCTGTAACTTCCACTCGCAGAAGCCAAATGTCTGTTCCAACTCACACAGGTCCCTTAAACCTTTTCTTCTCCAATATAAGCTATCTCTGGCTTTCTATTCATTCCTCATACGTTATGATGTCTGACCCCTTCATCACCCTGGCCTTTCTCCTCTGGGTGGGTCCTGCCACTTGCAAAACTGAGTGTTACATTGACCGCATCAGGTCCTCCAGTTCCTCACCACCTTTTACCTTTGCCCCGGCCAGTACACTGGAGCCCTTCAGTGGCAGAAGCTACACCTCATTGGCCTGTGTATCCTCAGTGCACAGCAGCACCTCATCCACAGCAATGTGTGTTGACTCATCAATCATCTTCTCAGAACAGGTCTCCCTGCTTGAAGACTTACTTCTTTGCCCAGGCCCCTCTTTCATAACTAAGGTTCATCCAGACTGTGTCACTCTCCGGACCTATAACCTTCAATGACTCCCTATGACTTATTGTAGATGTGGTTACTTTCTCCTATCACTCCCCTTGCTTCTTCACTACTTTCACCATGCATGTGCGCACGCATGCACACACACACCCCTCACCCCATCTAGCAGGAATTCCACCTCTAAACCTCTAAAGGATCTTGCTCTCAGATGTCCATCAACCGAATGTCAGCCATCAACTCTTGTGGCTGACAGTGTTCAATAGATCTCTCAGACATTTGCATCTTAACAGAGGCCTCTGATGGAACAAAAGACTTCAAGACCAAAAGTATTGAAGCCACATATTATAATGGCAACAATAGAGGCAGGTGGTCTTTTGGAGTGGGGGTCCAGGCCATCTGTGAGGATGGGATCAGCTGTAGCTAGGCTTCAAAGACACAAAGTCCTCCGGGCTCAGGTCTCCCAACCCCCAACCAAAGTTTACAGATCAGCCAAGTCTACAGATCAGCCTCAGTTACCCTGACTCCCCAGAGCCCAGCCCCCTTGGCTAGGAGGCTTCCTCTTTTCTGCAGCAGAAACAGCAGCTCTGAGACCTCAGGGAGACCCACTGACTTGGCCTCAGGTGACCCGCTTGAAGCAGAGGGCTCCGCCAGCACAAATTACTCAGAAGTGCCCCTGGCCGCTGAGATCCCCACCACTAAATAATGTAACAAATGGATGTCTCTGAGCAGAAGTCTGGTCAAAATAGAGTCTTAATTATAATAAAGTGTCATACTCTGCGATGTTAATAGCAATGAAAATAGCAATTAAGTGTGTGAAGAAGGGCAAGTGTTTTCCCAACAGGCTCTGCAAGACGTTGCTTAGCACATTAGCAGGAAAGAGCTGGTGGAAGGGCTCTCCTGGAAGCAGAAGCAAACAGACAATCGTCATCCTTCTCAGGAAGATGGAGGAAGAAAGGGGCCAGCATGGGGCAGGAAACCATCACAGATCGTGAGTCCTGAGACACAACCCTCAGAGCCCCGGGAGTTTTCATAAGGAGTGTGCAAAACACACGCCCCTCCAGCCGCTCCTTGGCTGCGTTGTCTCTGGATATGCTCAGGTCTAACCAGGTGAACGGCCCCTGCTCATTTTTGCCTGGGGAGTGGAGAGAGCCAGTTGCTGATGTATCCAGCAGTGCAAACAGAAGAGCAGTGGCCACACATCCAAGTAGGGGCTGGGTCAGGGTCAGAAAGCGATCTGGGGTCTAAGAACATGGAAAGAATTTTATCCCCAAGCTGAGGCCATTACATGCAGAGGCCTAATGGTACATATCACTGCCACATGTCATTTTGGCAATTCAGTTGCACCAGTAGACATCTGCCTATTCTACATTTACAGAAGTGCCTTGCACTATGGTTGAGCTTCTTGCTGGGGGCATACTTTCCTTGTTCTTGTTTGGGATGCCAAGGAGGAGGAAGAGCCTTGAGGGACAGAGGACAGAGGAATTGGTAGGAAGAAACAGAAGGACACATTTGTTCTGGGTCCAATGAATCCTACCTGGACCCAGAAAAGGCTGAATGAAGTAGTGAGGCCCCTGTGAATGGAGAGTCTGAGGCTTAGATTCAAAGCCACACCTCTCAGGCAGGATGTTACTGAAGAGAGGGGCATCTGATGGATCTGATGAGGTCCATTCTAGTTTTATTTGCCCTGTGAGGTCCCTTCTAAAGGCCACAGTGATACTCCATCCCAACGGGTGCAGTTCTTCCTAGCAAGGCTTGTGTCCCGGGACAAAGGACAGTTCTCATGTGGGCAGAGCAGCAGTTGTATCGGTCTTTCCAAAACTTCCCCTGATTCCCGGTAGCCCTGAACTCCTCTCCCTTCATCCTGCTATAAATATTCCAGTCGCCTGCCCTGATACTTTCAGAAAAAGAGTGATGCATGCAGGAGCATAGTAGGCCAGCATATTAGCAAGATGAGAGTCAAGTGGGCTGATTTTTAAATTTAAAATTAGCCTGGGCCAGGTGTGGTGGCACGTGCCTGTCATCCAAGCCCTTGGGAAGCCAAGTGGGTGGATCACTTAAGCCCAGGAGTTTGAGACCAGCTGGGCCAAACCCCATCACTACCGAGAAAAAAAAAAAAAAGTTAGCCATGCCTGGTGGCACGCAGCTGTAGTTCCAGCTACTCAGGAGGCTAAGGTAGGAGGATCACCCGAGCCTCAGGCTGCAGTGAGCCATGATCACACCACTGCACTTCAACCTGGGTGACAGAGAGAGACCCTGTCTCAATACAACAACAAAAACAACAACAGCAAATAGCTTGAGCTACACGAAACTGTTCATTCAGTCGAGGCTGCAGTGAGCTGTGATTGTACCACTGCACTCCAGTCTGGGTGATAAAGTGAGATCCTGTCTCAAAAAAAAAAAAAAATTGGCTTGCACCATGTGAAACTGATGTCTCTTTTTATTTTGAGAAACAGTCAAATATCAATAGTTTTATATTGTTCAACATAATATACTAGCATATATAATGCAAATGCATACAAAAAGGAGTAGAAGAGGCAGCCCAGCCTGTGAACAGTGGTTACCTCTGGAGGAGGATGGGGCTGGAGGGAGGCAGGGGGCACCTTTCACCTTTACTCTGTCTAAGTGGACATGTTTGAATTTTTAATAATAAGAATGTACTAGGGATTGGTGTGGAAAAGATGCTGACCATTGTTCTTCATCTGCACTTCATAAGGAAACCTTGGGAAAAGGTGTTTAGAGCAGCAGTGTCTAATCTTTTGGCTACCCTGGATCACATTGGAAGAAAGAGAATTGTCTTGGGCCACACATAAACTACACTAACGATAGCTAATGAGCTAAAAAAAATTACAAAAAAGTCTCATAATATTTTAGGTTTACGAATTTGTGTTGGGTTGCATTCAAAGTCATCCTGGACCGCATGTGGCCCAGAGGACGCGAGTTGGACAAGCTTGGTTTAGAGCAGGTACAAACACGGATGCTTAGGAAGGGGCAGCTGGAAGCTCTATCTGGCAGGCTACCAGGGCAGAGGTGTGCTTGGAGGCCGGAGCATGATGATGATGACACAGCATATTGAGGGCCCGGATTCTTTCCTAAGAGAGATGTCTACCTCTGAATGGACCAACAGCCCCAAACCTGAGCACGCTCTCCTCCGATGCCCTTCCCCTCTCTGCACCCCCACCCTTCCACACACCACCAGGACCCCTGTGCTGGGCCCCTCCCTCATCCGTGCCACCATGGACCCACTCTCTCAGTGGCTGTGTCCAGGCAGACTGTCAGCTTTTGATTTGTGCTTACGGAGCACCGCAGGCTCTGGCCAAGGAGGCCTTGCCTCACCAGGTGGGGCTGTGCAGGAGCCGGTGCTGTCTGGACTCCAGGGTGGCACAGTGGGGCTCCCAGCACACCCAGCTCCGCCCCGGATGAGTGTCCAGACCTTTATTAAACAGGCATTGGTCACCACTTGCTTTGGATCCACGATGTCCACTAGAGGCTCCTTCATGGCCACGTCCCGGATGCAGGTCATGTCAAAGCCATAGACATTCTCCCACCCTGTGGGAGCAGAGCAAGACATGAAGGCTGTCGCAGGACCCCCAGAAGCTTACCCGACCCTCCTGAGTCCTAGAGCGCAGAATGCCTGAGGGCTGGGTGGCAGCTGGCATTCCCTGCATGGAAATAGAGGCAAAACTGCTCCACTGGGGGCACTTTGTGATGTGCCAAATGCTCACTCCCATTTCCCATTTCTACCTCTGGAAAAGGTAAGTCCCACTTTGTCCTTAGGTAAACTAGAGCTCAGAGAGGCTGGGACACTGCTCCAAGCTCCCACAGTTACAGTGAAGCAAGGCAAAGACTAGAACCCAGGCTAGCTGACTCTTCCTTCCTGACCCCTCCCCAGCCCGGCAGCATCTCCTATGAACTCCCTTACCTGCCTTCTATGTTCCTATTCTTATGCTGGCTCAAGCTGTTCTCCGCACCTAGAAGACCCATCTCTCTCCCTTTTCCTGTCCCCATCCAGTGAAGCTTTAATTCAGCACAGAGAATAATGGGCTCTTGAAGTGAAATCGATGACAGTTTAAATCCCAGCACCACCACTTACTGGTCAGCCTTTGTACAAATGACCTAACCTCTCTGGACCTCAGTTTTCTCACCTGGATGGGCCCAGGAGCATCTCTGCCTTCCTCGTATGCAAAAATGTACTCACTAAGGATCTACTCATTAGAAATTACCCCCAAGTGGACCACAAACCCTCTCAACCATGCTCCTTGTCCTCTTTGGGCTACTTGTAAGATACTTTGTTTGGGAGGAAGAAAGATTTAAGGGTTGGTGAGAAATTAGTTCAAGTCTGTTGGTTACACAGCATATTGAGTAACCAATTCAAGATCACCCTTAAATATGGTAATCATTGCTATCTTTTTTTTTTTCTTGAGACAGAGTTGGGCTCCGTTGCCCAGGCTGGAGTGCAGTGGCCCAATCTCAGCTCACTGTAACCTCCGTCTCCTGGGTTCAAGCAATTTTCCTGCCTCAGCCTCCCAAGTAGCTGAAACTACAGGTGCTTGCCACCACACCTGGCTAAGTTTTGTATTTTTAGTAGAGACAGGGTTTCACCATGTTGGCCAGGCTGGTCTCGAACTCCTGACCTCAGGTGATTCACCCGTCTCAGCCTCCCAAAGTGCTGGGATTACAGTCATGAGTCACCATGCCCTGCCAATAATTGCTATCATTGACTGATCATTCAGTCCAGGCCAGACTTTTCATTTAATCTACCCGGCAACCCCATTCTATGCTACAGATGAGAAAACCATGGCTGGGAGAAGTTGGCATCTGGCTCACACATAATAACTGGCCCGTGATCACACATCAGGGAAATGGTGGGACAAAGGCTGAAGCCCAGCCTGTCCCCAAATCCTTCACCTGCCATGGCCCAGCTGTGACAGCAGCCAGGAATGCAAGTTTTCTCTCCCTGCAATGCAGAGAGGATGACCTTAGCAGACTCTTTAGTTTCTGGGCACCTCAATCTCATTCACCTATTTTTTCAGATGGGTTTCAAAATGCCTTGAAGTAGAAATGCTTTTCTCTAAAATCTTACAGGATTAAATTTTATTTTAAAACATTCAGCAAACAAATGGGACCTTAGGGAATATATGTCCCCGTGTGTGTTTTGGAGAGTGGGCGTGTGTGGCAGGAGATGTGAATGGTCAGTGACAGCTTTGCTCCTTTGACTCTGATTCTTTTCTAAGGCACACAAAGAGCTTCTTTCTTGGGAAAAGAAGGCAGAGAAAGTAATCCCAGAGGATGAGTGCTTATGAAATTCTGGTTTGAGGATAAGACGCCCATCGTATCCCATTAAACCACCTGAGGCTGTGCCAAACTCCCAATTGAAACCTACTCTAGGGGGAGGAGGCTGCTTAGTTCACAGCAGGGCAGGTTTCAGAGAAGACTCCCGTCTAGAATGTGGAAACAGCTATCACCCTCTCCCCAGATAAAACATACACACTAAAACATGTTGCCTTCTGGGTCTTCCTCAAGAGACTTGCAGCTGTGCTCCTGCTCTTTCCTCCCTGGACCCCGCCTGGAGTTCGAGTTCGCTGCTAGTGCTAGACAAAGGCTTGAGAGTCAATGTGTGTAATGGTTAAACGCCTAGGCTTTGGAGTTTAAATCTGAGCTCCGCCACTTATTTGCTGGGGAATCTTAAGCAAGAATGTAACCTTTCTGAGCCTTGGTTTCTAAGGATTTTTTAAAATGGAAATGATATAATGACGGTGATCCCACAAGAGTGTTATGAGGATTAAATGTGATAATATATGTAACGTGCATTAGACAGTGCCTGGCACACAGAAAGCACTTGATACATAACAGTGGTTATCACTATGTGGTTTGAGTTCTGGCTTGGCTGCCATGCAAGCTGTGTGGCCATGTGCAAATCAGTCCTTTTCTCTGAGCTTACTTATAAAGTAAGGATTTTGGTTCAGCGGTTCTGAGTTCTAGAATCACTTGGAACCGTTTTTAAAATGCAGACTCCTGGGCCCACAGCAGACCTACTGAATCAGAATCTCCAGATTTGAGACCCAGGGAGCTGGAGTTTTACAAATCTATACAGACAATTTCAACCAGTTTGGAAACCTTTGGGGTACATGCTATTTAGTGTCTTCAAATCCCAAAATGGTGATCTTAATGTCTCACGGTCTTTGTGAAGCCTTCTCTAAACGCTCCTGACCACACCACCCCTCCTGCCTCCTCAGCACCCACAGTACAGCATTTGGCACAGAATGGGCCCACCGATAATGCTTCTTGAATTGAGATTCATTCCCAAAAATTTAATGCCTGCACTGCTCTGCAATACCTGGTGTTTTAGTTACCTTTATATGGGTTAATTCAGGTCTTATTTCCTCAGCTGGGCTGCCCCAACTTCAGAGCACAGATCACCGAAGGCGTTAGATTTTTTCCTCCTCTCTGCTGGCCATTTATTTCCCACTAACCCTTTTTACCAGAAGTGGAGCAGAGATGGAGTAGGATAGAAATCAATCATATTAATTATTTGTTGCAATTGTATATTGTTTGCTAAATGAGTGTATGCGGGGTAAGAGCTATTGGTCATCACAAAATATGATTATTATCTAGAAATCAGGGAGGCCTGTGAAGCTTTTGTTAGTGGGTGAAAATAGACTCCTGAAAAGAACTGTACTATGGTGTATGTAATTAAAGCAACGACAAAGCCCAAACCTACTATTACTACAGACTAGATTGACTCACACCCTTATTCTAATAGCCCGGCAGAGCCAACACTGTTTTCTGGGCATAGATGTGATTAACCTGTCTCTACTGGTCCTTTATGTGCAATGTCCAGCATTAATGAAAAATTATAAGACACATAAAAAAAGGAAAAAATGTGACCTATCATCATAAGAACAAAAGTCATAAAACCAAAGTTAGAGATGCTCAGATGTTAGAATTATCCAACAAGACTTTAGAGTATCTATACTAAGTATGTTAAAGAAGCTAGTGGAAAAGCAGGATGACGTGCATGAATGGATGGAGAATTTCATTAGTAAGACAGAAACTTTTTTAAAAAGCCAATGGAAATGCTAGAAATTAAATTAATGATATAAGAAAAAAAGATTTTTAAAAATGAACTTGTTAACAGAATGAATATATCAGGAAATAATCAATAAAGTTGACAACCGGGCAATAAAAATGATCCAAACTTAAACACAAAGAGAAAAAAAGAGTGAAAAAAATAGAGGATCCAAGCTCCATGGGACAATAGCAAACAATATCTCATATAATGGGAGCTCCTGAAGAAGGGGAGAAAGAGAATCAGGCAGAAAAAAATATTTGTAGAGATACTGGCTGAAATTTTTCTAAACTAATGAAACAATCAATCCACAGATCCAAGAATTCTATATGATCCCAAGCAGGATAAATAAAAACACACCTAGACACATCAGAGCCAAACTGCAGAAAATCAATAAAGAGAGATATCTCAAAGCAGCCTGAGGAAAAAAAAATTAAGTACCAGGGGAGAAATGTGACCTCTGATTGGAGAGAGTTATAGCTACAATCTCCCTCACCACCCTGGCCCCAACCATTTGAGTTTCCCTGATGAGGCTAATGGGACTGCCTCAGAATAAGGTTAGAGAAAAATATAACAAGGGCAACCAGATGCTACTTACAGATTCTCCTCTGTGCAAAAGGGAAAATGTTTACAATAGATTGACATATTTTAGGCTCTCGGGAACAAAGTGGAATCCTTTCATAAAATGGGCTAGAGCCAGAGGAAACTCTGGATGTCATGAGTGGAAGTGAAGCCCACAGACAGCAGCTGAGCCATCCAAGCGGGCTGTGCTTCAATCATGAATCTATAAGCCCTGCCACCTCTGCATGAGGTCTTTCTTTCAGTCTTCTCATCAGCCAAGAAACTGGTGTCCATCTCTCTCATTCTCAGCAGGGTGTAGATTCATGCATTGGGTGCAATTCATGTATTGTGCATGAAATTGAATAAAATATCCACCAAGTTTCCTTCCATTTTTTAAATTCTGTGAATCTCCTTTATAGCAGAAAATGTTTGTAAAATGACTTCTCCTCTCTAAGAGTTAAATACTACACCTTGCACATCCCTCTGCTGGTTTACTTTTATTCTCTCATTTATTCATTCATTCATTCATTCATTCAACAAAATTATGTATTGTGAGCTTAGCATATGCCAGACATTGGTCTCTCTCTATGTGGTCCATATTCATTGGTGAGCAAATGGAGGACAGGTTCTACATTGCACTCATTCTTGCATTCCCATGTTGCTGCATGTGGTTGAGAAAGAAAAGAAGAAGAAAGGAGGGAAGGAAAGAGAAGGGGAGGGAAGGAAAGAAGAGGAAAGGAAAGGAGAGGAAAGGAAAGAAAGGTTTCCCTCTAACAATTTACTTTCTGAAACGGCTGAGCATGTCTCACTCTCCTGCCTCACTTCAAAATTTTTCCTTCTTAGCTGGTTCTTGAGCCAATGGAAAATTGCTTACGGTTGTTGCCTCAGCAACCAGCAACCTTTATGGTTTACTTCTGATTTAGAACTCATAGTAACAAAAATCTCCATTTATTTGAAATGAATTTCTGCATGGGCTTGCTTCCTTTACTAAAAAAATAGATTATTTTAAAAATGTAAATAGAAAACAATATTTTAAATAAATTTTAAGTGTCTGTTTATTAGTGTTCTTTTGGGGTGGGGAGGAGATTGGGGTATTTTTCACAGCCACTCTAGAGCAGGCACAAGAAAAAAATGGGGTTGACTTTCAGATTTTTTTCCTTTTCCAGAAGCTATGAACACTGCACTGAGAATCAAAGAAATAAATCACATGACCTCCTGTCTGGGGCCAGTGCCCTAGGAGCCTCTCCCGGCCCCAAGCTGGCTCATTGCAATGTGCAGTCCTGCAGAGGTTCCCAAACACAGGTATCTTTGTTGCGGAAACCATGAGGAAGTTTCTTAAAGAGGTGTGCCTTGGGTTGGAGCTCAATAAATATGTAAGTGAATGTGAGAGAGAAGAATGTACTTAGAAGTTTTCCTCCTCAAAACACTATTCAGTACAATTGCACAGCAAGAACTCCAAAATGCAGCTCCAGGGAAAAATGTGTCCTATTTATACATGCATTTGATCAACACTCACTGTTGAGTTGTGTCTGCAATCTTCTATGAGAGTACATCTGTCCTAGATTCTGAGCCACCAGGGGCTTGGCACTCAGGCTCACTTGTCAGAGCCAGGGGCAAAAAGGGGCTTAGCTACACAGTCAGAGACTAGATCCCATCTAGTCCCATTATAGGACCAAGAACTGTCATGTCCTTTAATATACATCATCTCCCTTAATCCTCATGACAAGTCTGTGGGATTGAGAAGATTATCCCTTAACTGAGGCTCAAAGATATTAGACAATTTGCTCAAGGTTACACAGTTAGGAAATGACAAAGACAAGATTTAAACCCAGGGCTGGCGGCGTGCAAAGCAGTTAACCTGGGGCCCCCTACCTCTCACTGTCCTCATTTGGTATTTTGCCTCCTTCCCCCAGGAGGTCAAATAGTAGAAATCACACCAGATTGGCTGGAGGCAGACAGCAACCAGAGAGGGTTTCCAGGGCACAGAGCTTCAAACAGCTGTCCCATTTTTGTCTTCTTCTGAACCTGGCTCTGAACTTCACACTTTGATTTTATGTTTCCAGAAGGGCATGAACCCACACAAATACACACATTCCATAGCAGAGTCCAGCCTAGTTTTCATCAGTGCCACTAACAACGATTAGATGATAATTGTTTAAATCCACGGAGCTTCCATTTGTTGAACTGTGGATGGAGTCTTAGCCCCTTGCGGAAGGAGGCATTTATTCTTCTATTCAATCTGTGAACTACTCCACAGTCATCTTGCCAAGTAGAAATGGACCACCTTTTTGAGGCAGGAACCCCAGATGTGCCCAGTCTGATGGATAGGTTGGAGCTTCTGCCTCTTGCTTTAATTTGGATGTTTGGGTGCTTGTCTGTTTGAGGGGTTCTTTGCTCCTTTGTTGTATTTGGTTCTGGTTGAGGAGACACAGCCATGTTCAACTTTACAAAAACATGTTTGGTATAATCTCGTTAAATATCAGGCCTGTGTCACAGAGAAGTGTTACCCTTTATGAGAAAGAGGATAACAGCACTTTCAGACCAGGTAAAACATGGGAGAGGCTTTTTGGCTTTATTGTTCTAGGAGAACCACACACTCTGAGCTGATAAGGCATTAAGAACACACATTTAGGTAGGAGCCCCTGCCTTATGCACACATGCACATGTGCACTTGCCTTTGTTTCATTGTTCAAAGCAAAATCTCCACTCCTTCCCACCCCTTCTGCTATCTATTCCTCAAAGGAACCTCAAAGAATATGTATTTGGATGTGAAGAAGAATCAATATTATTTTGATAAGTTTGAGTGGAATGAAGGCAGGATGCAAAATAACTGGTCTGGCTAGAGATCTGCCACTTCTGACACCTGCGGTGGACTTTTGGACGAACTGAATCTTGACAGGTTTCAAGCTACTTGCCCTGCTGTTCTCTGCAAAAACTCAGCCTCTGCTATCTCAGTTCAGTTTTTAATTCACATTGCATTCATCCTTTCACCCCAGGACATTTCCCTTATACAACCAAATGACTTATTGTCTCTCTGTAGACCTCTCATCCTTGGGACCAGATAGAAATATCTAGAGAGAAGACTCCAGGAAGGGCCCCAGGTAGGCTCCTCCCCAGGACAACAATGGTGTTCATGTCACTGCCTGCTCATCTTGGGCCCACTGAAGTGCCTCCCACCCCAGCTGTGGAGTGGAAGTCCGCCAGAGAAGCAAGAGGGGACTTACAGTGGATTTTGAAGTCCTTGTACTGTCTGTCTTCAATCGCTACCACGTACAAAGCTGCCCGGTCTGGAAACATAAGCCCTCCAGGTTTCTGTTGATGAATTGTGGGGAAATGGGTCTCGTAATCTATTCACCTGACAAAGACATCACATTTTGAACTGCACATAGAGTCACCAGACAAGCACCCCCTTGCCAGCATCTCTCATGCAGTGGACTGTCACCTTGTCTGGGGTCAGGGTTAGGACAGCAGTGCTCAATTTTTGTTTTGGAGCAAGGAGAATTTAAGGGACCTAGGTGGAGTCAATAGGACCAATGAAAGGGGTGAAGGTAAATCCAATGAGGAGCAGTGAGGGATGTTATGACTTTGACCCGGAGAAGCCTAGATGAATAGCACACTCGGCTCTGGCAGCCATGCAAGTCCTAACTACTCGTTGACCAAAATGGCCTTTTAACTTGACAAGAGAGAATGGATGCCTATTATTACAAAAGAGGCTGAGGTGAGACCTACAGAAGTCCACTCTGATGGTTACACATGTTGGACCCAGGGCGACCATTCCATTCCCTGATGCAGATCTGCTCTCAAGAGAGGGGCCTGGGGCAGTGACCTCCTAGCCTCAGTCCTCTCTGAAGTCCTTGTATTCCTCCTAGGCTGCAGGCCTTGGGTAGAGCAGCAGGACAGCTGGCCGACCAATGTAGGGACAGCATGCAGGACACTTACCAGCCACTTGTCCCTGGCAAAGATCACCGTGTTGAGCATGGACTCATAGAACAGACAGTAGCCCATCCACTCGCTGATGATGATGTCCACCTTCTCCACAGGCAGCTCCACCTCTTCCACTTTACCCTTAAATATGGTGATGACTGGAAAATAAGAACCCCAGGGCCATGCTTTGCAGGGACCCCACCCGGGAACCACAAGCACCTCAGTTCAAGGTCAGATCTCCAGGTTTCAGCCCTGTTCCAATCCTACTTTTAGGATGTGACGTAGCCCACCCTTCGCCACGCTAGTTTATACCAACATAATTGAAAACTACCTGCATGTTTCCCCGTAAAAGAAACTGAGTCATGACTATGTGCCTGGTACAGCGCTAAGCCCATTATAGTCACGTTATCACATCATCCTTCCAACAACCCTATGAGGTAAGTGTATTACAGTTGACCCATGAACAACATGGGTTTGAACTGCACAGGTTCACTAATATACAGATTCTTTTTAATTTAGACCAAGTGTGCCTGCCCCCCCTTCTACCTCACCAGCCTTGTCAACCTCTGCCACCCCTGAGACAGCAAGGAAAGCCCTTCCTCTCCCTCCTCCTCAGCCTATTCCATGTGAAGGCAATGAGGACAGAGACCCTCAAGCTGACCCATTTCCACTCAATGAGTAGTGAATATATTTCCTCTTTCTTAAGATTTTCTAAACAGTTTTCTTTTCTCTGGCTTACTTTATAGTAAGAATATAGTATATAATACATATACAAAATATGTGTTAATTGACTATGTTATCAGCAAGACTGCTGGTCAACAGTAGGCTGATAGTAGCTAAGTTTTGTGGGAGTCAGAAATTACGCTTGGATTTTCACCTGTGTGGGGGATTGGCACCCCTCACCCCTGTGTTGTTCGGGGTCAACTGTTAACTTTTGTTTACAACTAAGGAAACCAAGGCTTAGAGAGGTTGAGTAGCAACAGTGGAAACAGAGCCCAGATCTGATATGACACGATTCTAAAACTCTTCTCAAGGCCCCCACCCTATTTTAGGTAACAGTGACAATTCAGACCCAAAGAAAGCATAGATGCCTCTTCTACTGCCTTTGCATCTGTTCACAGCCAGGCTCAGTACCAAATGGGTGCCCTTCCAGTGTTTGTGAGGGAGGCAATTGATGTTTTGGTGAGAGCATGGGTTCTGCAGTCAGGGAAACCTAGGTTTAAGTGCCAGATCGTCTCACTATTAGCTGTATGACTTTAGACAAGTTACCTGACCTAACTAAACTCCAATTCCCAAGTGAACAGCCAGGAAAAGCAATATCTATTTAGAGGGTGATTGTATTGATCAAATGAAACGACACATGTGAAGGGCCAGGCCCATAGTTGAAGCTCAACAGAAGGTAGAAATCATCTGACATATTCCTGCTTGTTGACCCACAGATGGAGAGGGGAAGGGGATAGGGCCAGGGTCAAAGCCCCGTCCCCAGTGGCTTCTGCTTATGAGTCACCTCCAAGACCTGTGGTTTCCTCTGTGGCAGGAGACACTTCTTAGTTGAGTTTTTGATCAACTAACACAGACATACACATAATTTTGGAGTCTCTTTTTGTACTTGTTGCTGTAAAGATCTGAGCAAGCTAGTTTAGATACCACTGTTAAATTGGTAGGCTGATGTACTGGTTGGCTGGTTCTTTCTGAACATTTCCTTGGAAAGGTTAAGTATATTCATCCTCTGAAACTCTCATTCTGTAACATCCTCTGAAGAAAATCACACAATGCCTGAGCTTGCTGGGAAAAATGAACAATGGCCTGTACTGACGAGTAAAAATCAAAAGAACCACGTCTGCCTAGAATCTGAGTTTCATGAAAATTAATTTGAACTGGAGGCTCCTGGATGGCAAAGGACACACCATTTGCTGGCTTCATTTAGCGTCTTTACAGTGAATAATGCGGGCAATAGAGTGTCCATTAGCAGCTTCTAATGACAGTTTATTTTCCACTATGCCGTATTTAATCAAGCTTTAATTGGATGCAGCCTCCTTTACAAGGAGTAAGACACTTTGTACACATGCACTGACCCAGATCGTTCTACAGTGAGGCTCAGGCTTGTGTGCCCTCCTGATTGGTTACTGCTTATCAGCCCCTACCACTAATAAATAATAAACGGAAGAGCTAGTCTCCAAAAGTGCTGGAGGGGGTGGGGGAAGGCAGGTGTTAAAGTTTCTCTGGGCCTCAGAGGCCCCAGGACAGGAACTGGACTGAGAGCAGGGCCCAGGGTGCACTAAGAACATTCATAGGGGGGCAAAGTAAAGGATTTTTAAAAATGCAAACATTGTGCCTAATTTATTCCTTATTTTGAAAAAGAACTGACAAATATATGCATGACTCACCTGCCTAATTATTTGCACGCAAAGCCTGGATTGTTTTAGTGTTGTAAACTTAAAAATTGTCTTTAATGGCCTCCCTTATTTTTTTTTCTTTTCCATGTTTCTCGAAGATTCTTCCCTAATGTCTGCCTGTTGTCTCTGTGGCTATGGGTCAGTTCCTCCTCCTGCATTTATATCATGACCTCCTTGAAGCCCCAGAAGATGTTTTCTCCTGCCTCTGGGGCCTCATGGCCTCCACACTGAGTGTTTAGTACAAGGCTCCACCCATGACGATTTTTGTGGTAAGGACTCTATTAGGAGCTGCAGGAAACAGACAAATAGTAATCCATTATCAAGTCTAACAAGCAAGTATGTATGAAATAGTCCTCGGGTGTCCCCCAGAGTTACCGCTGCTCATCTTCTCTGTATCAGCCCTCCTATCCATTAGTTGCTGTATCCTCATCAATATGGATTACAAGAGATGATTGATAGATGGGTAGATGATATAGAAGACAGATAGATAGGTAGACGCAGTGGGTCACAGAATAGCAAAATTACAGTCTCTGCTTGCAAAAAGGGAGACAGAATCAGTTAACCCTATAAAATGCTCGACGGTCTGGACTTCTGTTCTCTTAACATTACCCTTCTACATCTATTAGAGTGCAAACATTTCTCAGTGTGGACGGCCACACGGTTGGCTAGATGAGGAGATGAGCCCTTTGTCAAAAGAGAAGGACACATCTCCCTCAATCCAGTGCTGGACTGGCTTTCAGATCCCATTCATCTCCTTTCTCTGGTGCTTCTGTGCTCCACCTGTGCAACTTTATGCTGGAATCCTAAAAGGCAGCAACTTATGCTCTTGTTCCAGCTGACAGCTAATCTCAATCAAATATCTCCTCTATTTTGAGGCCTCAGTTTCCTTATTAGGAAAATAAAAAAGAAGGGAGGTTGAATCTGAAATTCTTTCCAGTGCTAGAGAGCTGTGGTTCTTCAAATATGTACTGAGTACTTGCTATGTGTAAGGCATTCTGCAAGATTCACTGGTGGAGACAGCAAGCACCAATAAAAAAGGATGGTGCCTGGAAGTTCCAGTTTGACTGTCATTTGCAACACTTTCTGGGTCTATTTATTTTTTATTTTTATTTTTATTTTATTTTATTTTATTTTTTTGAGACGGAGTTTCGCTCGTTACCCAGGCTGGAGTGCAATGGCGCGATCTCGGCTCACTGCAACCTCCGCCTCCTGGGTTCAGGCAATTCTCCTGCCTCAGCCTCCTGAGTAGCTGGGACTACAGGCACACGCCACCATGTCCAGCTAATTTTTTGTATTTTTAGTAGAGACAGGGTTTCACCATGTTGACCAGGATGGTCTCGATCTCTTGACCTCGTGATCCACCCGCCTCGGCCTCCCAAAGTGCTGGGATTACAGGCGTGAGCCACCGCGCCCGGCCTGGTCTATTTATTTTTAAGAAGTCACATTGTTTCTGTGCATCCAAATACAACTGTCCAGCTGAATCACCATGGATATTCTTCCTGTAGTCTGTAGTCACCACCAGCAACCACTTAAACTTCCAGATTCAATTTCCCAATCTACAAAATGCTACCTCTCCTGGTGGGGCTTATGCCAACTCACAGTGGGGCTATTGGCAAACACAGGGCGTTAGGCTGGGTCAAGGAACTGTGTGGGCACACACAGCAGCAGTCATCTCTTCTTCTCCATGCAAAGGATTTTCAAGGCGGTCTAAACTATTGATATTAAGATTCTGAGCAGCCATAGGTTACAGAGCTCCATGCCCGATCTAGGCCCCACATCACTAAAACTGCATCAGCTCAAGGTTGCATTGAGGTCACTGTCCAGATCCATGTTTTTATTCCGTAAAGATGATGGAAAGTTTGTTCAACAAACTGTGACAGGACCCTGGCTGGTAAATTTTAGAATGATTAATCATAACTAAATGCATAGCAGGGAGCAATAGACTCTAAATTGGGAAAATTTCTCATGTAGCTTCAAGTTTGCAAATTAGACATCCAGATTTTTAAAGACAGTTTTGAGTGGAACTTTTTTTCTTTTTGATTTGAGTGGTTCCCACAGAAATCTAGTCATTCTCATTAATGGTCATTTTTATGTTCAAACAAATCAGGCCAGTCCAACCTCATTTGAGCCTCCAGAGCATTCATCAGTCAGCTGACTCCCTTAGGATCTGAACTTAGTGATCATTTTTAGGGTTCTCACTGTTTTGGAAAGCAGATCCTGTCCCACAGAAGAGTAGGCATGAGGGTCACGTGTATGGGAACAGGGAGCACATGATGAGCCTGTGAAATCCCCTGAGCCCCCACCAGCCCGACTGCAGCAAAGCCCCCCACTCGCCCTCCCCACTCCCTTGGTCCTTGCTCACACACCTATTTTGGTGACACCCACGCTGGCTGCCTCACACCTGCAGAGGGCCTGGCTCACCTCCAGCGTGTTCATTCTTTCTCTTCGTTGTCTATTTTAGCTTCCTATTTCCAGGATCTAGCCGAGCACTTGACTCCTCACAAACATTCAAAATCATTACTGAATGAAACGGATGGATGAATGAGCGATTTCAAAGAAAAAAAAAAGGGCATCGTTTAAGAGACAAAAGATATTCAAACTAGTCTTAATTGTGACAGTAAAAAATTACTAGCATTTGAATAGCAGCTTCTTGAGTGATTTTCCATATGTTACTTCAGTGATCCTCCTTGGAACTTGTGTGTTTGATTCTATTATTCTTTTTGCCTAAGGAGAGAACTGGAGTTTAGAGAAGTCAAGCTGTGGAGGCAGGACCTAGGCCCGTTGTGCATGTTGGTGCCTCCCCGTGGTTCCTTTCCTCCCCCTGTGAATGGGTGCACATCTGACCTCCCTGCCACCTGGGATTCTTGTGGACTTGGAGCAACTGCATAGGACGTTGACAGAAGAGAAATCAGAGAAGGTAAAGGACTGACCCACCCTTCTCCTGCAGCTGGTCAGGTTGGTTGGCAGGTTGAGAGGAGATCCAGCCATGGAGAGCAGCCAGGGTGGGTCAAGATCCCATACATCTCCCTTGATGTCAGCCCCTGCCTTGCCCTGCCACCCTCTCCTCCTCCGGAACCTGGGTGCATGGATAAGCCTCTCTCACAAGGTCAGAACCTACCTATTCTGGAGACCGTGGTGATGGGAAAAAGGATGTCAGTATCTCTGCCCTCAATGCTTCAATGTCAGGTGGAACTGGGAATGTCCTGTAGCAAACTGACCCCGTTGCTGGAGTGGCATAAGGGAGCCCCGGGTAACATGGAGCCTCAGTGTGGTAGGTTCCACAATATAGTACCCCTCTCCCTGCCCAAATCCCCCATTCACCTGAGACCATAGGACTCAAGGATCTGCCTGGTCCCCACTGTGTAATCTGCCTGGCTTCATGTTCTAGCCTGCTCTGGCTCCCTTGAGGGCTCAGGGCCCAATGTGCTTAGCTGGAGCTCTAAGGTCCTGCTAGCTTTGCCAGAGCCATTCCCTGGCCAGAGATCCTGCCTGGTTTCTCTCCACCCTTAGGCAGTGGCTGGAGTACTCAATTAATCAGAACAATACCAGGACTCCTCCAACCTCAAATCACCGCCCACCACTTAGAACTCCGTCTGCGGTCCAGCCTGGCACATACCAGGCATAATCATGTGGGTTTGGCCAAAGGGGAGCAGGGGTTATCAAGAAGGCATTGGTACTGGGTAGTGTGGCTGAAATCAATGGGAATGTAAAGGTCAACAAAGCTTCCCCTGGGCTTAGGTGTTCAGAAAACCATTCCAGGTTTTCATTCTCTCCCTGCTGCAGAAGCTTCCATGGGACAGAAAGTATCTACCACCCGAGGGACTGTGTGGTAAAACTCTCTTCCTGCTGCTCTCAGCACGGTCCCATCTTCACCTTTAGGTTTCCAGAACGGAAAACAAAACAGCTCTGGTTTGCAGGGTCTGCCAATGTCCATGGTGTAAATACTTCCACCAGAGCCGATTTCAAGCTAATGACACGCACGACGTCATTCAAGGCAGAGTTGAGAAGAGATGAGTGCATGCAGCTGGCTCTTGGCAGGCAGTGAGTAAGAGCCAGCATGCCCCTGCGACCACCCAACTGAAAGCACAGCCCCAGTTTCTCAATTACTCCATGCTGTTTCTCTCTAAACACTTTCGTAATTTGTGATTGTGCTGTGATTTTGTTTGTTTGCTTGCCTTCATGTCTGTCTTCCCCTTGAGACTGTAAGCTTGATGAGAGCAAAGGTTTTGTCTGTGCTAGTCACACCACGAAGTCCCCCCACCTGACATGGGACCTAGTACGTGGCTCGATAATACTGGAAGGGATGAATACATGAAACTCACTTCTAAGATTATTGATGGGTTGTTTCTCGAGCAGTTAGGAAAGGAAGTAGCAGTTGCCAGCAGTCACTTGTACAGGCTCATTAAAAATAATTACATATGATTGGTCTCATTTCTTCTTTGACATGGTTATTAGTCAAGTTAACAAACGGAATAATAATAACAATCGCTAACGTTTATTGGTTGCCTGGTGCCCACCGGATGCTGCTGTGTTTTATACAGTGGTGTGCTGCAGATACTTAACAACTGTCTTTCTGGGAGAAAGAAGCTCTTGTTTGTCACCTTTGCTGATTTCTGTGGTATAAATACTTCCACCATGGCCAATGAAGAGCATCCATTCCAGAAATTTACTGAAAATTTCACAATCAGCTCTCAGAATCCTTTAAGGGGCTGACTCCAGAATGCCACGGTTATACAAGCAGAAACTATGCAATCCCTACAATGGCCCTAAAGGTGTGAACCACTAGTTCCCATCCCATAGATGAGGAAACTAAGGCACATAAACTAAGTCATCCAAGATCACAACCTAATTCGGGCAGAGTTAGATGTGAGCCAGAAAGTGATTCCAGAGCCAGGACTTTCAGGATAGCATGTGGGACTTTAGCAAGGACTTTGACGAGGCCCCATTGCCATGGCCTCCTAAGGGAGAATACGACAAACTGTGTGGATTCGTGGCTGACTGCATGACCCTCTTCCAAGGAGCTGGTTAAGAGCCGGATGTAGAGCAGCCTATAGGAGCTTCCACTCTCCCCATAGGACACCCATCACAAAGCCAGGAGCAATGACCCCAGGAGAGTGAGAATCTGTAGGGCTTCTTAGTCATTTGTGATAGAAGACCAATTCTAACAACATGGTGTTAAATATGAATAAAAACATGCGACTCTCGGTTTGGATTGATTCAAAATATCCACCAACCGGATATAGGTTAGGAGGCACCACTTGGCAGCAGCAAGTGGATACACAACAGATTGCAGTTGGCCTCCAGCCAGGAAAAGTGTAACACGGTGTTTTCCACAAGTGCCGTCAGAAACTGGAGCTTCACTGTCACAAGTGCAGCATCTCGGCTCCTCCCATTGACTGGTTGTGTTTATTTCTTAGCACAACCCTCTGCTGTTGAAAAAGATGCTAAAACACGGCCAGAGGAGAACGCTCCAACCATAGCCCTCCTGAGCAAATGGGGAAGGAACTGGGGATGTGTAGCTGTTGTGGAATCCCCACCAGGAGAGTTGTCCCAGGACTGGATGGTTGCACAGCACAGAGGATTACTGTCAGAGCACTGAACCAATCATCACCTATATAAGGCTGAGACTGTGTGGCCAAGTATCATCGAGGTGTAGACTACTACCGCTGAAATGACCTGTAGCTGACATTTGAGCACCTACTGTATGGGACGCCCTATATCAGGCACATGACCTACACAATTTCTAAGCCCCTAATAACCCTACAAGCTGTGCACTGGCCTGCCTCCTCGAAAGGGGACAACTAGAGGCTCAGAAAGGGGAAGTGATTTGACAAAGTCCTACCTACCATTAAGTTGCAGAGACCCAGCTGTCCCTTGTCCCTGCCTCATGTCATGCTACCTTAAAGTCTCTTCTAGCTATGACATGTATGCTTTAGGTCATGCAAAAGTAGAAGAAGGACAAGGAGGGGTGTGCTTTTTTCCTTGAGATTTCTGGGAAGTAAACGGGTTATATAGTTTTTTGCTTCTAGAGTTATACCAATGCAATCAATCTCGGAGCTCCTATGTCAACTTTCACAAATGAATTTGCCTTTTTAAGCATCTCGGCAGATGAGAGGAGATAACGGTTGTTAGTGCTTAGGTCAAAGAAGAGTCACTGAGCAGTGTGTGTGGGCCACACATGTGGAAGAAGCCATGTGAAGGCTGCACGCCTGCCGCAGGTGGCTTCCTGTGGGTGTGTGTCTACGTGTGAATAACTCCATCACGGGAGCCGTACGGAGGTGGAGAGGGAGAGTGGCTGATTGCTTCTGGGAAGCAGGTATTCCATGCTCCGTGTTGTTATTTATGTCTCTCCACCTACGCTCCCGAGACCCACAAGGCTGGCTGTTGCAGCATTTCAAAAGCATTTCCATGGAAGCATCCGTGCAGCCAAGCTGTTCTCCTCTGAGTACACACGCCAAGGCTGAGCGAGTGAGCGAGCGAGTGCAGCAGTCGGGGCCCTGGGTGGCCTCGCTGGCTTCACCCTCCTATTGCAAACCCTGGGAGGAAGAAGTAAAGACCATTTTGCTTTATGAAGGCACCTGGGCCTGGAGTTCCCTCCTCCCTGGAACAGGTGTGTGAGGGGAGAAACAGGCACAGGGAAGCTATTCCCTTAGGACAATGGTTTGCCCTCTTCAGCCTTTGCCTCGGTAGCACAGAATCAAGTCTGAGCCATCAAAATCCAGAGCATGAACAATTCCATGCTAAAGCCATGAAGTGGGGCAGAGCAAACCCAGAGAAGGGTGGGTGTGTGGATGCCACAGCGGGTCAGCATGGACCATGGCAGCCTGGCTTGGGCAGAGGAGGGTGCCCGTTCGGGATGCTGCCCAGTGAGGGTGTCAGAGCCCAGCACGGGGTGACAGACATCTGCCTGGGGCAGGAGGTGGTGACAACAGGAGATTGATTACATCCAGGGTATGTAAACATATTATAAATGAGTAGTAAGCAAACATATCACCAAAAATGGGAGTCTGGTTTTCCAGAGAAAAGAGGTAGAAATACGGAAAGGGAGGAAATGAGAGAAAACTCCATGGTATTGGTTAACACTGGAGTATCATGTGAGCTCCCACCTGACAATACATATAGATAGATACAGGAATAAAGATTGTGTAAATGTGTGCACTCACGCAGAGACACACACTCCCCAGCTCTCCCCAGTGCAACAGCCTGGGAGCATCGACACTTTAAAATTAATGAGCGTCTAGCCCTGACCTTATTTTCTAAATGCTGTTGTCCACTAATTGGAACCGGGGAGAAATGACTGATTCCAGAACAGAGGTGTGGAGGCACAAGATGAGCCTGCAATATCTTGTGTGGGAAAGCAAGAAGACTTGGGAAAAGGGACAGAGGCATTTCAAAGGGACACAGAAGCCAGCTGGAAGGGCATCAGTGACCAAATCAGGGACAATTTCAGTATCAAAGCAAGTAGTGATAACAGCTGTAACCTATTAAATAAAATAGGAAACTAGAGTGAAATGAATGAATACACAGATCAGTAGATGGATAGATGGTTGGCTGGCTGGCTGGACAGTAGATAGCTAGATTAGATAGATTACATAGACAGGATAGATAGACAGGTAGATAGCTAGATTAGATAGATATAAATAGATTAGATAGATAGATAGATAGATAGATAGATAGATAGATAGATAGATAAGGTAGGCAGGTAGGCAGACAGACCAACAGACAGAGAGAGAGAGACAGATGTTAGTTTGATGAGGAATCCAATATTTACATGGTTTCAAAGTACCTCCTCCAGAAAATCTTACTAATTACAAAGGGAAAAGAGCAGCTTTCCCATGGCGAAGGCTGGCAGACACTGCCTTCCCCAAGTGGCCTAAGTGATGCTATCAGTAATGAGACAAGCCGAAAATTGCATGAGAACACAGCATCCTCTCTGTGATATTTCTACCCATGATGCAGAACCTGAATCCAATCATGAGGAAGCATTGCACAATTCCAAACTGAGGTACAGCCTACAACACACCAGCCTAGGATCTTCCAGTGTGTCCAGACCATGAAAGTCAAGGAAAGTCCGCTAGGCCAGCTTGAAGGGAACCAGTTATGACAACTAAATGCAACGTGTGATTCTGAACAAATCCTTTTGCTATGAATGTTATTGAGGCAATTGACAAAACAGGAAGAGGATCTGAGCATTAGGTGATGATGTGTTAATCTCCTGACTTTGATGGTTGCCTGTGGCTTGTAGAAAATGTCCTCGTTGGTTGGAAATGGACATTAATGTATTCAGGGATGATGGAGCATCACACCAATGACCCGCTCTCAAAGGATTCCATAAAAAGCCCAGCTGTATGTGCGCCTTTTCTGTACATTGAGTATTTCAAAGGTTAAAATAAAGAAGAAAGAGAGGAGGAGAAGGGGAGGAGAAGGAAGGGAAGGAAAGGGAGAGCCCTAAGGTGTGAGGCAGAGCAGGATGATGAGGGGGCTGTGCAGTTCCTTTCCTGGCAAACAGGTCAGAGATGCTGCAGGTGGAGTTAGCCACCTCCCCTGCCAGCCTACCCCATACTCTCTATGAATGGCTGCAGGGCAGTAGCCCCTGCAAGCCTGAGGAGGAGGGAGACCAGGGAAGCTGTGTTTCTAGAGCCTCAGACACTTACTGGGGGTGGGCTGGCACTGAGAGGGAGATGAAGAGTCAGGGGCTAGGTGAGAGGTCAGGAATTACGGTGCAGGTGAAACCTGTGCAGAGGCAAAGGAATCATCTAGGTATTGATTGGAAGCCTCTCGGGGCTCAGGGATGAGACTCAGGACCACTGAGAGGACATCCGATCCTGCTGTGCCTGCACACAACCTCCCTTCCCACAGGCTTTCAGGGTCAGCAGCACTCCTGGCGCTTCTGCATCCACACAAACACACCTTAGGAAAGGGCGCAGGGACGAGAGCCCAGGCTCAGTCATCCACCTCTCCTAGCCTCAGTTTCCACATCTGTTAATGGGAAAACCATTTGCCCTATTTCACGCGCCACGTAGAAGGATGCCAGGCTGTGTCACCCTCCCAGAGAAAGAATCAATCAGTTTTCTTTTTCTGTCTTTAGTAGGCAGATAGGGAGCCCGGGTCAAGCACTTCTCTGAGGAGGGCACAGGAGAGACCCGGCTCTGCTGGGTGAGCTACGAGAGGCTGGACACCAAGGCAGAGGTCAGAGGGGCCGAGCAGCATTCCCCTACTTGGGCCTCAGGATCTCAGCTCCACTTGTGGCCACTACAGATGCTGCCCACCCATTGCTCCAGCCTTTGTTACAATCACCACTGCCCTTCCCGACTTCCTTCCTGTCTCAGCTTAGATCCCACTGTCCATCACTGTCATCAACTTCTGGGCCCTGCGCCCTACACACCACCCCCCACTGCCCGCCGTGTGCTCCCAGCAAAGGCCTGATCCAGGCAACTTCCACTCCAATGGCACCCAAGCTCCTGAGTGTGATAAGAGAAAGATCACACAACAGCGAGGACGGGATGCACTGTGTCTCTATAGCCACACATCTCTACAGGCATCAGGTGTGTCACAGCCATCCTCACTCTCCCAGCCTGTCTGCCGCCCTTTCTCCTTCCCTCACATTCTAGGCCTCACATTCCTTCACCTTCTGCCTTCTCGGCCAGCAACTGTCTCATTCTTCACTGAGCAAATGAAGCAGCAAAACAGGGGCTTCCCACCACTGGCACTTCCATCTGGACCCACACTCCCCACTTTCCCCCACCTTGCTACGGCCAAACTGTCCCTACCCCAAGGCACAGGTTGCCTCTCTGCAAGGCAAAGGCCACCCTTCCACCTGGGCAGGGCAAAGGTTGATTCTTCACCTGTGCAAGACAAAGGCCACCCTTCCACCTGGACAGGGCAAAGGCCGCCCCTCCACCTGTGCAAGGCAAAGGCCACTCCTCCACCTGGGCAGGGCAAAGGCTGCCCCTCCACCTGTGCAAGGCAAAGGCCACCCTTCCACCTGGGCAGGGCAAAGGCCGTTTCTTCACCTGTGCAAGACAAAGGCCACCCCTCCACCTGGGCAAGGCAAAGGCCACCCCTCCACCTGTGCAAGGCAAAGGCTGCCCCTCCACCTGTGCAAGGCAAAGACCACCCCTCCACCTGGGCAGGGCAAAGGCCACCCTTTTACCTGTGCAAGGCAAAGACCACCCCTCCGCCTGTGCAGGGCAAAGACCACCCCTCCACCTGGGCAGGGCAAAGGCCACCCTTCCACCTGTGCAAGGCAAAGGCCACCCTTCCACCTGGGCAGGGCAAAGGCCACCCCTCCACCTGGGCAGGGCAAAGGCTGCCCCTCCACCTGGGCAGGGCAAAGGCCACCCTTCCACCTGTGCAAGGCAAAGACCACCCCTCCACCTGGGCAGGGCAAAGGCCACCCTTCCACCTGTGCAAGGCAAAGACCACCCCTCCACCTGGGCAGGGCAAAGGCCACCCTTCCACCTGTGCAAGGCAAAGACCACCCCTCCACCTGGGCAGGGCAAAGGCCGCCCCTCCACCTGTGCAAGGCAAAGGCCACCCTTCCACCTGTGCAGGGCAAAGGCCGCCCTTCCACCTGGGCAGGGCAAAGACCACCCCTCCACCTGGGCAGGGCAAAGGCTGCCCCTCCACCTGTGCAGGGCAAAGGCTGCTTCTTCACCTGTGCAAGGCAAAGACCACCCTTCCACCTGGGCAGGGCAAAGGCCACCCCTCCACTTGTGCTCTGGAGCCCCCCCACCACACACACCCCCTACCTTCTCAAGATCTTTGCTCCTGAATTTACTTTCTTCTGCATCTGCAATTTTTCTCTGTCCCTCTACTACACCGGTGAATCACATACACATTTTCATATATCCTATTCTTTAAAAAAAGAAAAAGAAAACACTTCTTCACTTGACACCACCTTCTTCTGCAGCTACTGTCCATTTTTCTATTCCCATTGCAACAAGAGCTGTTTCTGGTCCTCGCCTCACAGTCTCTCCTGAACCTACTCTAACTGGATTTCTCTCTCATTTGAGCCTGTGCTTGTTAAGAGCACTGGTAACCTCCATGTGGCCATAGTCAATGGTGGTCCCTTCCCTGTTCTTCCCTGATGTGATTCCCTCCACATTCCCTACAGTTGGGCATGTCCCCTCCCCAGGCCTCATGGTCCTCCTCTCCCCTGAATGCCCTTCAGCCTCACTGAGTGCATCTTCTCTGCGCCTTTTTGCTGCCCATCTCTCTTGCTTGACCTCCGAATGTTGCAGTGCAGGGCCCTAGAGCCCTATCTTTGACCCACGTATTTCCTCTAGCCACAGACCATCCCTAAGTGACATCATCTGTTCTGTGGCTGTAAATAACACCTGTGAGTTGACGACTCCCAAGTGGGGGTCTCCTGGTCTGGCTCTTCCTGAAATTCTAGACTCTCATATCCAAGTCTGACTCAGCGCATCTACCTGGATGACCAATGGGCATCGCAAACCTAACACGTGCAAAAAAGAGCTCTTGATTTCCTCACTCCTGCCTCCTCCATCAGTCCTTTGTCTCCAGCCAACCACCAGCCACTCAGTTGCCCAAGTCAAAAAAAAAATTCCTTGCTTCTCTCTTTTTTCTCATCCCCACACTCGCTCCATCCTCAGGTCCTCATGCCTCTATCCCCAAGCATATCCCACAGTGGTCACTTCTCTCCACTGCACCCCAGTCCCTGCTACAGCCCCTCTCACTGGAGCTCTGCAATAGCTCCTTCCTGTGTGTTGCTCATGTGTTCTTGCCTGCAACCTATTCCAACCCATCCTCCATAGAGAAGCCATGTCCCTTGCTTGAAATGTTACAAAAGACTGCAGCACCCAGAGAATAAAATCTAATCTTGTTTTCCTGGTTACAAATCCTGTGTGATCCGGTCCCCTCCTCCCTCTCTGACCCCCGTGTTCTCTGTGCTCTGGCTGCACGGCCTTTTTGTGTTTCTGGGGCATGCCAAGCTCGATACATCCCAGAGGACTTCGTACTAGCTGTAACTTCTGTCTGAGATTCTCTTCCCCTGACCTTCGTCAGCCTGGCTCCTTCCTGTCATTCAGATTTGAGCTTCACTGTGACCTGCTCAGAGAGCAGCTAACCTAATGCAGCCATGGGATCTCTCTCCATCCTGTCAGCTGGCTTTGTGATCTGCAAAGCATCTATCAGCACCTGGCATTTTTCTTTGAGTGTCTGCTTCTTTGTTTATTATCTGTAACCCCGCCCCCAAAAGGGAATGTGAATTCTGTGAGGTCAGGGACTTTACCTGTCTTGTTCCCTGCTCTGTCCCCAGAGCCTAGCTCATGGTGGCTTGCAGAGAAGTTTGTTGAGTCAATAATGCTCCTGCCCTTTCAAAGAGTCTGCAGCAAGTGGGTCAAGTGGCAGGCAGGACAGGTGGCAGGGCTGAAGCCACATGGACACAGGTTTGTAGTGTTGTGTACAGGTAGGTACCACCTGGGTGTGGGTACTCAGGTCAGACCCAGAGGGGTTGCAGGGCAGCTGGCACCCTCTGAGAGGGCAGAGGAGTTTTGGAAGGTTAGCAGGGAGCACAGCAAGGGCTGCATCCATAGAGCAGAGGATTGCACACACAGAGAGGGGAGACTGAGCTGACTCCTCAGTGCCTCGGATTCAACAAAGCCCACCTGCCAGATCTCCCTGCCCGGGCTCCCTCAGGAGGGACACTGAAACCAGACTCCTTCCCAACCTGGCATCTTTTTCCCCCTGCCCCAGACCCCTCAAGGGAACATCCTTCCCTCTCAGCTCCAGCCTTCCCACCTTTCAGAACTCTGCAGGGAGAAAATACTCAGAGGTATGTCTTACTGTTGTCCAAGTGGTTGGCCTTAATGATCTTCTCTGAGTAGTCAGAAATACTGGAGCATTCGATCTGGAAAGGGCACAGGACAAAGGAGCAAGGCGTCAAAAAAAAAAAAAATCACAGCAAGACCCACACTGGTTCAATGAATGGAGACGCTGAGGCCCAGACAGGGGTGGTGACTTGCCCACGGCAGCATCACGACTTTGAGGCAGATTGAAAACCAAAACCCAGCCCCCCCACCTCAAGGCCAGTGGCCTTCCATGAAATTGAGCTGCCTTTGTGAAAAGACAGATCCAGCCGCCACCCATGATGGAGGGATTGATCTCCGTGCTGGAGACTCAAAAGGGGCTGGCAGACCTCATGCTCCTGGCCAGCAGAGAATGGCAGGAGGCAGCACAGCCATGGTTCCCCCAGGGGAGGACGTGGGAAGGCAGAGCCAAGCCAGAGTTTCCAGCCTCCCTCGATATGATCCTCCACAGTCCAGCCCTTCCAGGGTAAACGAGCCATGTGCCAGGACGAGACCATCCGGAAAAAGCCAGGTCAGGACCTCAGGGCTGGTTTAAGATTTTTCTCCTCCCCTCCCATCCCCCACATTAGCTTTTGCTGCTCCATCTTTGAAAGAATTTATTCCTTTTAATCCGGACATCTTTCCAGGCTCTCCAGACCTCCTAAGCAAAGGGCCAAGGTACTTGAGAGATGAGTGGACCTTCCCTGAGAGGAGGCCCTCGTGGGGATAGTTGGAAGCCAAGCTCCAGTCCAGGGTTAGAGTCTCAGGCACACAGCCAGGGGTGCTGGACATGGAGGGGCAGCTGCCGAGAGCCGTCCTCACCTCCAGGGCCGGCCCTCTTACAGAGGCTGGCCCATGCTAAGGCTCTGAGCTCTACTCACCTCCACACTTGGGGGCCCCTCAGACTACCCCCAGGCCTCGGGCAGGGACCATTCCCTTGAGAAGTACTCGCAAAGGGGCACTGAGGGAGATTCTGACGCCTCTGGCCACGCCTTGAGGAAGGGACAGGGCACCTACGGGGTTAGAAGGGGTCACTCAGTTAGAGCTGCGTCCAAGGAGGCAGACTCCGGCCAGGGTGCAGGTCCCGGGAAAACCAGCCCTTTCCTGGACTGCCAGGTCCCTGGCCTTCAGGTCACACTGTCTATGGGGCTGTGATTCCCTCTTCTTCTCCCCCTCTGGCCATGTCATCATCTGATCTGCAAGAGGTGACTGCATTGAGTGATGAGGAGCATGAGATCTGGAGCAGGCAGCCCCGATTCACGCCTGGCCACTGCCCTTCCTAACTGCAACTCAATGTCCTCCCGAGAGAATTCAAAGCCCCCAGTGCACTTGGGTGTTGTGAGGGTGAACTCAGCCAGAGCTTGTTCACCGCTCAGAGGGTGGGGTGGTGTCCTTCCCTCCTCGTTTTCCTTTCTTCTGTCTTCTCCTGTTCCATTTCTTCTCTCCTCTCTCTTTATCACCTCTCTTCAGTTTCCTGATTTTTTTTTTTTTATTATTTGAGATGGAGTCTCTGTTGCCCAGGCTGGAGTGCAATGGCACAATCTTGGCTCACCAAAACTTCCGCCTCCTGGGTTCAAGCAAGTCTCCTGCCTCAGCCTCCCGAGTAGCTGGGATTACAGGCGCCTGCCACCATGCCCAGTTAATTTTTATATTTTTAGTAGACACGAGGTTTCACCATGTTGGCCAGGCTGGTCTTGAACTCCTGACCTCAGGTGATCTGCCAATCTATGCCAATTTTCTTTTGTGCTTTCTACTTTGTCTTCTTTCTGCTTTTTCGGACCCCTCCCCCATTTCTCTAGCTTTTCTCTGCGACTTTCTCTCTCTCTCTGTCTCCTCTCCATTGCTCTGATCACATCTGTCTCTTTCTCTGTGCCTATCTCCACTCTGTCTGGGACGATAGTCTTCTTCCCTCCCTCTCTGTCTCTCTCTCCCGCCATCTCATCTCCCCACCGGAGGACAGCAGTGGGTGGAAGGGGGTCTGGAACAGGAGAAACTGTGAAATGAGCCATCCGGAAAGGAGCCCAGCTAAATGTGGAGGAGCCATTTATAAAAGAGCTGTTAGAGAGAAGGGCGGGAGGCAGACAGATCTCGCCAAGTCACCGCAGCTGGAAGGCACCAAGTGGGAGCCTCCTCCTGACAACTCCTTGGCTGGAGCCCCCGGATGACTCAGGCGCCAGGGACACCATGCTCAGCCCTGTCCCCTACCAAGGCCAGCGCTGAGACCGGGCCTCCGTGCTGGGAGAGAAAGCACGTGGGGGTCACCAGAGGCCTCAAGTCCAGCTCTCACGCCCTGTGAACTCACTAAGAGTTGTCTGTCCCTCGCCTGAGGTCTCCATCCTGGAGAACCAACAGTCATACCAGTGATGATGGCATGATCTGCCCTTGGACATCCGGGTGGGTTTCTGCCCCCAGCGAGTGCCTCAACTGAGAACATCACAGCTTTTCTGGATCAAATCTACACCTGAGGCAGCCTGAGGGCAGCCCAGGCTTCCAGAAAACCCTTGGGCAGTCACGGCCCAAGGGTTTTCCAAGCCAGGCTTGGAGGAAGAACGCTGTCCTGCTGAGTGACTTAGGGGCAGGCCTCTGGAGGCAGAGGGTGGTCAGGGGATCTAGGAGTGTATAGTCGACCTAGAAGTTAGCGGCAGGGTGGTTCCCCAGGGCCAGCTATGGGATGACCCAGCCAAATGCATGGGAGCAAAGACCCGCTGCATGCTGCTCAGGTCAGCAGGGCCTCTGCAGTTGGGCTGGCTCACATGCAGGCTGGGAATCTCATTGTGCTTTGCCTTTCATTTTGACCAAGATGAATACTCGTGCTCCAGCCCTGGGCCCACTGCATTTTTCAAATGTCAGCCCGCAGCTCGCAGCTCTTCTTTTTTCGTTTCTTTCCAGCTCTGGACACTCCCAGGCCCTCTGCCATCAGGCTGTGTAAAGCTGCCTTAGGAGAGCTGGGGGACAGCTGGGAGGCTTCCCAGAGGGTCAGACCCCACATCTAGCCTGGAAATGCTGCCACAGCCAAAACAACAGAATCTAAGTTGACCGACTTGCCCTTTAAAGAAAATGGGAAGGAGCTTTTCCCATTATCTCTAGGGGCCCATCTCAACTGTAATAATAGATGCTGAGCATTTGCCATATGCTGGGCACTATTTTAAGCACTTTATATGTATTAAACTCATTTAATCCTCACAATCACCCCATGCGCAAGGGACTGCTATTATGCACATTTTACAGATGGAGAAAGTGGGGTACGCGGAAGTGAATAGTTCAAGGTCACATGCTTAGTGAATGTAAATGCAGAAATTCTAACCAGAGCTCCCCCGCATAACCACCTGCACTGCCTCTGAAGTTGACCTTGGGGCTAAGCACCGAAAGATCATGATGACATTGGAATGGTCTCAGGAAAGCCAAAATTCCTCTGCAAATGTCAGTGGTCGCAAGGACCCAGGAGCCATGCATAGGGACAGGCAGCCTGCCTTGCTTCCTGAGAGTCACACCTGATTTCTTCTACTCCTCGAAGGCGTGACCCCAGCAAAAGAGATGAATCAGATTTTGTACTTCTAAGAGGGCGGGTGGAGGCAGAGGACAAGGGGCCAGCTCTGTGGAAGCCAGCATATGGGAGGAAGTGGCATGCTCACCCCAAACACCTTCTTGGCCCCTGCCTTGGCAGCAAACATGGAAAGGATCCCAGTACCACTCCCCACATCCAGTACCACTTTGTCCTTGAACACGTGCTTGTTGTGGTACATGGAGTTCCGGTAAGTGAGCGTCCGCACCTCGTCCTTCAGCATTTCCTGTGGTGGAGGGAAAATAAATGAAACATCAGTGAATTCAAGGTACCTGGGAGTACCTTGTACACACCACCTCAGGTGACCCTTCAGGAGACTCAATGATATCATCAGGCAGAGCCACAGAGGACAGCAGTGGGGCAGCTGGGCCAGGTGCTACCATCATCATTCCAAACTTCCTCCGCCTTAAAACTCTACCCAGAAAGATAGTTATGCACCATCAAAAGAGAAACTCATGTCCAGACCTGGGAAAGCTCTGATTTATTAAAGGATCAAAGGAGAGATCAGTACAACACAGCGTAAGAGATTTAAGTTAGACCCAAAGCAGAGCTATCTGTCATGGTGAGAGAATGATCATTGAACAAGTTATTTAAAGAGGCTTTTGTGAGTGTATTTTTTGCTTTGTTTGCTTTTTTTTTTTTTAAAGACTGGGAACATTTTCCTCTGTCCAGCATAAGGGCTTTGCAGTGAGAGAAACAAGATTACTTGTTACAATGTACTCTGACCCAAAGAGAACATGTTAACTCTGTGTATGGTGGTGAGGTAGGGATCTTTGGCCATTCAAGGTATCAGCAAACGCTTTTAACTAATTTATCATCAAACGTGATTTTTTTAGAAAGCATAATTTGCATACAACAAAAGCCCAGGTTTTAAGCTTCTGGTTCAGTAAAAGGGCTTTGACAAATGTACACATGTGTAACCACCACCATTACCAAAATATAGAACATTTCTATCACCCCAGAAAGTCCTTCATGCCCTTTTGTAGTCAATCTTCAGCCTCTCCCAAGATGACATATGATCTGATTTCTATCACCAAAGCTTCCTTCTGCCTATTTTAGAACTTTATATAAATTGTGCAACATGAAGTTTTTGAGATTCATCTATGTTCTTACACAGATCCAAGGTTTGTTCTTTTGCTGTTGTTATTGAATGGTATTCCATTGTATGAACATGCCACAATGTATTTATCCATTCACTTGCTTGTAAAATACTAAGATTTTTTCCAGTTTTTTGCTCTTTATTCGTAATAGCAAAGGATATGTTTTCATTTCCCTTGGGTAGATACCTAAAAGTAAGTGTGCTGGGTCTTAGGGTGGGTACATGTTTAACTTTATAAGAAATTGCCAAAGAGTTTTCCAAACTAGTTGTACCATTTTACACTCCCACCAGCAATGTGAGAGAGTTCAAGGTGTTTCACAGCCTGGCAACTTTGCATTATCCATCTTTTTAGTTTAGCCATTCTTGTGGATACGAACTGGTGTCTCATTATAGTTTTGATTGCATTTCCCTGATGATTATTGAAGTAGATAATTTTTTCATGTGCTTATTGGTTATTTATATATATCGTCTTTTATGAAGTGCAGATTCAAGTCCTCTGTTCATTTTTGTCTTGAGCTGTTTGTCTTGTTCTTACTGAATTGCAGGGGTTTATACATTCTGGAAACCAGTCCTTCATCAGACATACTGCACATATATTGCAAATATCTTCTCCCAATCTGTGATTTGCCTTTTCATTTTCTTAATGTTGTCTTTTGAAAAGCAGTTTTTAATTTTGATAAAGATCAGTTTTTCCATTTTTTTCACTTATGATTGGTGCTTTTTGTGCCCTGTCTGACCTTTGTGTACCCCAAGTCACAAAGACACTCTCCTTTGTTTTTTTCTAGAGGCTTTATAGCTGTGGCTTTTACATGTCAAATTAATTTTTGTGTATAGTGTAAGTTAGGGGTGTGAGCTCATTTTTTTCTTGCAAATAAATGGTCCAAGCATCATTTCCTCCATTAATTACCTTGTCACCTTTACCAAAAATCAATTGACTCTACACGTGTGGCCTCTCTGATCTAGTCCACTGATATACAATGTCAACACTGACTTGACTGCTGCACCTTTGTATTAACTTTGAAATAAAGTAGTGAGAGTCTTCCAATGTAGTTCTCTAACATGATTATTTTGGTTTTTCTAGGCCCTTTGCATTTCCATGTAAATTTTAGAATTACCTTATTAATTCATACAGAATAGTCTCCTGGCATCTATCAGAATTGTATTAAATCTATAGATCAATCTGGGGAGAACTGACATCTTAGCAATTTTGAGTTTTATAATCCAAGAATGTCACAGTTCTCCATTTATCTAGATCTTTTATTTATCTCTGGAATGGTGTATAGATTTCTGTATAAAGATCTTACATTTCCATTCAACTGTTTTATCTTATTTAGTTTTTCAAAAAAATTTAATTTTTTTGTTTATTTTGAGACCGGGTTATGAGACTGGCTAATTTTTGTATTTTTGGGGTAGAGACGGTGTTTTACCATGTTACCCAAGCTGACCTTGAACACTTGGGCTCAAGCAATCTGCCCACCTTGGCCTCCTAAAGTACTGGGATTAAAAATGTGATCCACCACACATGGCCCCATTCAATTATTTTATTTTGTGGTACTGTATATGGTGTGTAAAGCTTTTCATTTTCCAAAGTGTTGGTGTATATATGACCTTGTATTTTGCAGCCTTGCTCACTTCACACATTAATTCCAGTAGGTTTTTTTTTTTTAGATTTCTTTATTTTTCTACGTAAAACATCTTGTCACTTGTGAATAAAGACAGTTTTTCTTCTTTTTTTCCTACCTGTATGCCTTTTATTTTTTGGTTCTTTCCTCTTGCTTTATTGCACTGGCAAAGACTGCCAGTAAAATGTTGAATAGAATTACAGAGGACAGACATCCTTCCTTTGTTCCAATAATATATCCATTAAGTATAATTTAGGCTTCCTATAAATGTCTTTCATCAGACTGAAGAAGTTCCCTTCTATTCTTAACTTGGTGAGAGATTTTATCATGAATTGGTATTTAATTTTGTCACATGCTTTTTCATTTATTGAGATGGTATATGACTTTTCTCTTTATTTTGTCAATGGGTTGAACTTCACAGACTGGTTTTTAATGTTACACAAACATTTTGTCATGATGCATTAGCTTTTTAAAATATTGCTGGGTTTTATTTGCTAACATTTTGCTGCATATTCATAATTATGAGGAACGTTGATCTTTAACCTTGTCTTACCTTTTCTCTGGTAATCGAAGTTATACAGGGCTCATCACATAAGTTAGGAATTGTTCTCTGCTCATATATTTTCTGCAAAAGTTTGTATTAGGTACATTTCTTCTTTAAATGTTTATTATAATTCACCAGTAAAGCCATATATGCCTGGAGTTTTTTTATGGGAAGTTGTATATGAATTCAATTTCTCTAATTAGTAAAGGCTATTTTAGTTTTTGATGCATTTTATGTCAGTTTTGACAAGTTATTTTTTCAAGACATGTATCCATTTTATGTACAATGTCAAATTTATCAGCATGACATGTCATCATATTCTCCCATTGCCTGTTGAGTGTCTGCATGATCGTCACAATGTTCTTGCCTTCATTTATGATACGATAATTTGTGTTTTCTCTTTTTTTCTTGATTAGTCTAGCTAGATATTATCGATTTAATTAACCATTTCACAAAGCAACTTTTGGCTTTGTTGGTTTTCTCCACTGTTTAGTTTCTATTTCATTGACTTCTGTTTTCATCTTAATTATTTCCTTTCTTCACCTTACTTGGGTCTTATTTGTTCTTCTCTAGCTTCCTAAGGTAGATGTTTTGATCATTGATTTTATGCCTTTTTTTCCACAAGCATCTGAAGCTACAAATTTCCCTCTAAATATTGCTTGAATTTTCTTCCCCAAATTTTAATATGTTGTATTTCCACTGTCATTTAGTTTGGGATAGTTTCTCTTTCTTTCTGTGATCTCTTCTCTGACCCATGGTCTATTTAGCAGAGTGCTGCCTACTTTCCAATTACTTGGAGATTTTCTGGATAATTTATTGTTTTCAGTTTCTAATTCAATTCGTTGTGATCAAAAAACATACTTTGCATGATTTTAATCTTTGTTTTGTGACCCAGCATAGGATCTACCTTAGTGAATGTTCCCACATGCATGTCCTCTGTAGTTTGAAGATGAAATGTTCTAAAAATGTCAATTAGCTCATGTTGTTTGATTGTATTATTCAAATTTTCTGCATTCTTACTGATTTTTTTTGTGCCCGTGTCTGATCACTTACCAAGAGAGAAGTGTTAAAATATTTAATCATGACTGGGGATTTGTCTTTTTATTCCTTTACTTCTGTAGGTTTGGTTTCATGTTTTCTGGAGTTCTGTACACCACATTGGGAGGCTTTGCAACGTGTCATCTTGGCCAGGTGGTGCTACATTTCCCAAATTCTGTTTCTCTTACGTTTCCAGTTACGGTGAGTCACAGAGGAAATTCTGGTGGAGACTGAAGGTGAAAAGGAGGCATGAACCATTCTGAAGCCCAGCCATCATTTCCTGTGCTGCCCCGGGGCTGATATCTTTGATCTGATTAGAAGTTGAATAAGGTGTGGGGATTGGTTGTGTTGAGTTCAATTCTGGTTTTAAATACTCTGAAGGAGAGCTGAAGCCTTTCCCTATAGGAGATCTCGGACCAAAGACAAGATAGATGGTTTACCCAGAACCAGGCATGGGGCATGGTTCATAGCAGGTGCTCAGTAAGCAGGAAAACCGTACAGCACAGTGGTTAAACACACAGACTCTACAGCATTCAAATCTCAAATAACTGCATTCAGATCATACCTGCACTGCTTGTGAGCTCTCTGACCCAGACCAGCTTTCAGCTGTCTGTGCCTCAATTTCCTCATCTGGAAACGGGGAGTCATAACATCACCTACTTTGTAGGGTTTGTTATGATGATTACAAAAGTGTAGTAAGTTTCACAAAAATGTTAGTTCTGGCTCTTTGTGATAACTACAACCCTTTTCTTCATCCATGCAAGGAAATAGCTGAGGTGAACAGGGAAGGGAGGCAAAATACCAACAAAGGCCGAAAAACTGTTTCAATCTTAACCACAATTAAAAGTCTAAACTGCCTTTAGTGGATGGAAGTGGATTGGCCGAGTACCTCCAGAGAGCCTGCTAGCCCATACTGCACCATTTTGTAAGCTCCCAGCTATTTTGCAGACCTTGGTCAAAGCAAAACATTTCATAGGGGTTCAGGCCATGAGAAGCATCCTGCCTAACCACTTGACCGCAAGGCAGACAAAGGCCCAACTAAAGAAACATCCCTGGCTGGGCGCAGTGGCTCATGCCTGTAATCTCAGCACTTTGGGAGGCTGAGGTGGGTGGATCGCAAGGTCAGGAGTTTGAGACCAGCCTGGCCAATATGGTGAAACCCCATTTCTACTAAAAATACAAGAATTAGCCGGGCATGGTGGCAGGCACCTGCAATCCCAGCTACTTGGGAGGCTGAGGCAGGAGAATTGCTAGAACCCAGAGGTGAAGGTTGCAGTGAGCCAAGATCATGCCACTGCACTCCAGCCTGAGCAACAGAGCAACACTCCATCTCAAAAGAAAGAAAGAAAGAAAGAAAAAGAAACATCCCTATTATATCTTGCTGGACAAAGGTCCAAAGAACACCATATAATATCCCACCAGAACAAGGGCCAGCACTGCCTCATCATAGGAACATCTTATCAATATCCTGCAGGGCAGCAAGCCATACTGCCCAGACCCCTCCTTCCCATACCTGTAAGTACCCCCAGCCTGTAAGCATCGGTGGGGGGAGGGTTCTGGCATTAGTCTGGTTCCCCACTTCTGTAGGTTTTACGCTGGACATAGAGCCTGCATTTGCTGTTGAGCCGCTCTCTTTCTGTGGGTGTGTCTTTCTTTAACCCTTGCCTTCCCTTCAAAACCTAACCTATTTTTGCTAATGGGGAGCCCCCCACCACCTCACCAGTGCCCACCCTTTAGTTCATTGCCTTTGTCACTTTTTTGGCCAATTCTCCTTTCCTGAAAGTCCCAGATCCCAGGAGTTAAGTCGGAAGTTACAAGTTCTGGAAGAACAGAAATTGTGACTTAGCAAGTCTTCCCCTACCCAACTTGCCAAAAGAAGGGGTCCGCTCTCCCCTTCCTCTACCCCTGCTTTAAATATTCCTGGGAGAATAGCCCAAAGAACTCCCAAGACATTCAGACAGGAACATGCCACCCTATTGAAAACAGCTCCCAGCCTTTAGCAGGGGATTCATTTGTGTCCTTGCTTTCCTGCCTATTAAGCACATGATGGCACATTGACAAATTGCTGGGAAATGAGGCCCCGAAGAGTCTATTTCAACAGAACCTGCAGCCAGAGTGCCAAAGGAAGGGAGCTGGCTGGGAGTGGGATTGGGACCCAGGGCTCAGGTGCTGGAGGCACAGCCGCATTGGCAAGGATGCTTCTCGCGGCTCAGGCACCAAGCCCAGTGCCGACTGTTTGAGATGCTGAGATTTCAGAGCTGGGATCTGGGGGTCATGGAGCTTGCTGCCTCCTCCCTGGGTGGTGGCCTCAGGAAGTACACAGTCTCCACTTCAGATTCAAGATTGTTCAAGACTCCATTCTTCTCAGAGAGGCCTGAATTGGAAGGTCAGGGTTTTCCTCTCCCTAGCCCCTGCCCTCTGGAGGCTGGAAACAGAGTTGTCTGTGAATGGAGCCATGCGATCAGAACAGAAATGTCCAGAGTCACCCCCTGCTGTGCTCTCTAGCCCCAACAGTCCCCTGTACTCAGCACTTCTTGTTTGTACTTACAGACTCATCAAACCCAATCCATCCACACCGTGTTTTGTCAACACTCACTGATGGCTATTAATCAGCAGGCCAGCGGTGCCACTCCCCACTGTGTGAGCATTTCGTTAATGATGGGGAGAAGACTGCCAAATGGCCAGCATGGCTCCGGATGGATGGAGAAATATGGGTCTTGCTCAGACCAAGGAGGCAAAGGCATCACCATGCACCATCTGGCACGGAAAAGAGATCCCTGGTGCTCGATAACAAGAACTGAGCAGGCCTTCTCTCTGCAAAGAACGGTGCTGAAAGTTCTTCCGTGTGCCCCCCACCTCCTTTCATGCAGATGATCTGGAAAACTGAAAACAGGGTAAAAGGAAACCTCAGTGGGAAAAGAAGGTTACCTAGCTGTTCCTGCATTAAATGACCTATGAGATGGTCTGGTGCAGCAGCAGGAGGGAGTTAAGCTAGATGTCCAGAAGTATTTCCTAATGAGAAGGCTGCTAAGGACTCTCCCAGGACAGGAACGTTATCTATGACTCACAGGTCTTTTACTCTAAGTCCCCAGCTCAGCCTGCAAGATGTTTATATATTTGCATGCACAAGCTTGACTTTTCTATCAATACACACAATTGAGGGAACCTGGTCTAGTATTTATCTGGTGACACTTGGCGTCCTCTTCCCTGGGTACTGAGAATGGTGCTGACCAGCATCGCCTGAATGACTGGATTAGCAGCTGTGTCAACAAGCCTTTGCAATCCGGACAATGTGCCAAGCACTAGGTAACAGGCTGGGGACACCAAGTCCTGAAGGAATGATAGAGATCAGGAATAGCCTAGTGGAGCACATTTGAAATGCCAAAGGCGTGGCCCAACACGAACCTAGCAACCCAGAAGGAGGTGTCCAGGAAGCCGATCAGGGAGGCTCCGAGTGGGGAGGGGGAAGCCTACAGACCTGGCTTGAGTGCACCTCATGGTGGTTTGGTTTCTAATGGGGGAGTTTGGGCCAGGTCCAAGAGGAAGCATTTTGGAGTCCCTAGAACTGCTCTCTTGTCCCATGAATCTGTCCTGAAATGGGTACCCCAAGCCACAGGCCTGTTAGAACTTGTCACATGGAGAGCATGATCTTTAATTAGGGACAAGGTCTTGAGGATAGAGCGCTTGCAGAGGCTCTTTCCCCCACCCACTGGAGCCTCTCACGGGCCAAGAACAGGGCTCCATGAATTCCTACCCCAAAGGAGAGCGGAGTCAAGTAAGGGGTAAGAGTTCACCTGTCTGCCCTGAGACGGCATTTTACCTCCCAAGAGCCACAGGCTCAGCTGTCCAGGCCCTCCTGGGCCAGGATCTTCTGGACTGAACACAGGCCCCAGTCCTCCTCCACTGCAGGCCCAGGATTACTGGTTTTACATAGTGAGCAGTTCTCAGGGAGCCAAACCTTGAGCCTCCATGGATTAAATGAGGCTGAGCCGCCAGTCTAGAAGTAACTGAGGGGCCTCCTTCCACCCTCTACCTCCACGTGGGTCTGCAGAAAAACCAGCAGGAACAAATATGGCAATTTAATTTTTACAGTTCCCAGATGGGAAGAAAGAAAACTTGTTTTAAGGGCTGTATGGCGTGGTGGTTAGGAACAAAAGGTGAAGGTTAAATTGCTAGCTCTGCCATCTACTAGCTTGTGGCCTTTCGCCAAAAACAAAACAAAACAAAACCAAAGCCAGCAAAGCTGAATGAGAGTTGATCTGATTCTTAAGGGCCAAAATCATCTGGACAATGGGGACAGATGATAACACCAACCGCACCGGGTTGACCTGAAGAATAAATGAGCCGATAATATAAAATGCTTGGGGCAACACAGTGTATAGTCAGCTCTAAAACAAAACAAACCAGCCAAAGAGCTGGCTATGATTACTAAATTACTAAACACCCTTCTGGCAATGGCAGTGTCATCACTTCCACGTAGGAAGTGTTCACAGCAGTGCGTACGTGGAAGGAAGCTCTTTGAGACTTGTTTTGAAAATGGATTTGCATAGCAAGCAAACTTTTGTTCCCAATTTGTTTTTACACTGTAAGAGGATCATGGAAATATCTTCTTCATAGAGTTCTTATTAGAATTAAATGAAATGTTATGTATAATGTGCTTAGAACTGTGCCTGGTGCTTAGCAAGCACTCAGTAAATGCTACCTATTTATTTGGAGTGGCTGAAGAAATTGCTGGAGATTATAATGAAAGATACACAGTAAGGGCACCATTAGGCCCCCACTCTAGCCAGGAAGCCTCGTGTTAGGAGGCTCTGTTCTGTTCCATAGCCAACATTAGTCTTCTCTGTAATGTAAGATTGGCATTTAGACATAAGAATTTCCAGATACTCAATCAGGGTGTCAGACCTGGGCCAAGCTCCCAAGAAAGCTTCCTGCAGCTCTTCCCCCGGAGGTGCTCATTGGTTAGCGAATGGACATCATGATCTCTGGAAGGACCTTGCTGCCTCAGGACGCTGGCTGCAAGCATTTGAGCTCCTGGTGCAAAGACCAGTGCTATCCAGCCCACACTGGATGAGCTGGGTTTATGGCTGGGGACAGACACAGGAGCTGGAATGTAAAACAAACCAACCCTAAACACCTTGTGTGCTCTCTCTGACTGTGGAGCATACAGACACACACTTTCGCCTGATCCCCTGCTCCAGACCTGGCCTGGCCCCCTCCCAGAGGGTACCCCAAGGTTGGAGAAAGGGTCAGAGGACTCAGGGACGCTGGGAACACTCAGTTTACCATGGCAAGGAGTTGAACACACTGTGCTGCCTCTGAAAACAATAAAACAGCAGAGTCAACCTCGCCCCATTAGCCACCCACTTGGGAGACTTTACCTCATGAATCCCAAAGTGGGCGTAGGAGTCGAAGTAATAATCTCTGGAAGTCATCTCCTCTGGGTTCAGCAGCTTGGACATCTTGCCCCTTCCTGGGCAGCTGGGTTGAGTGGACACATGATGGACGCATTGCACGGGCTTAGCAGGGATGACGGGCTGAGGGGGCTGGGAGGGGGGACTGTTCACCTGAGGGGAAGAGAAGGGGGTCCGGTGTTAGGAGAGATAACAAGGTTCCGCCTGCGGGGGCTGGTGGTCCTCTTTCCTTCCCCCTTCCTGAGGCCAGCCTCGAGCAGCCCCAGCAGTCCTTCCTGAAAGGGAGGTAGGTGAGCCCTTCCAGCTCCCGGCAGCAGGGCTCTTGGCTATGATCTGCTGAATGGCAGGCCATGGAGGAGCCACATATACCCAGATCTCACCTACTTTCAGCTCTTATTAATTGGGTGACCTGAGCAAATGCAGGCCTCAATTTGTGTACTGTGAAATGGGGAAATAGCATCTTCCTTTGAAGGCAAACAGGAAGCATTCAGTAAAGGGAAAGACGCATAGCACAGCACGGTGGCCAAGAGCGTGGATTCCAGAGCTGAATCCCAGCTCTGCCATTTCCCAGCTATACGGGGCAAACTTCCGAACATCTCAATGCCTCATTTTCCTTGTCTCTAACGTGGGAATAAAATGGTCCCTGCCTCCTAGAGTTGTCCTGAGGATTACACAAGTTTGTATTTTGAAGTGCTTAGAAAAGCGCCAGGCACGTAGTAAGATCTGCTAGATGAAACGAAGTCCCACCTGCGTCCTCAGGAAGGTGAACCCATGGGCTTCTCTCCACTCAACAGGCAGCATCAAGCTCCAGGAGGATTTGATCCCCACAGTGCAGATGTCTTAGGTTCTGGTGTCTCCCATCTGCTGTCTTGCTCCTAGTTTCTGATTCACAGTTCTACCGTGGATTCAGCACTGTGGATACCCACACTGATGGTCTCCACACGACCAATTATTGCTATTCCTGGGTGCCCCAGTCCTGAGGCCCAGCCCAGCTATACCCCCACTGCTGCTGCCCATCGCCCTCTGCTCCCTGGTCCTCCACAGGCTAGGGGGAACAGGGAGAAGGAGATAGGGGTCCAGAGAGCTTCTGGTACCCAGGGACAGCAACTGGAGCCCAGAAACTCAAAGCTGCAACAGAAGCAGTTTTGCCAGGAGACCTCCTCTCCCTGGAGTGCAGGAGACCCAGATGTGCAAGGCATGGTAAAGGCCTCAAAGCAGAGCAGAATTTGAAAAATCAAAAAGGAGTATGATCTAGCAGTCAGTCCTCTGGGGCTGGGAATCCAGGCTCCTGGATCCTATCCTGGCTCTAGTGAAATTAAAAATAGATACTAGGAGGCAGATAGCAAAGTGGCTGAAAGTACGAACCCTGGAGCCACACTGCCTGACTCTGAAACCCAGCGTTTGTTGGCTGTGTGACCTTGGGAAATCATTTGTCATCACTGTGCCTCAGCTTTTCCTCCTCTATAGAACACAAATCATAATAAAACCTACCTGAAAAATTTGTCCAAAAGTTTGGAGGAGTTAGCATACGGAAAGGTGTTAGAACAGGTGGGCACACAGTAAGTGCTCATTATTACTGTTACATAAATCATGTCCTTATTCTATGTCTTGATTTTCTCGTCAGTGAGCTGGGTCAGCTCAGACTTACTGCCTTCTTTCTAGCAAGGGAAACAGGGGGATCCTAGGACATAGCAAGATCAAGAAAGCCAAGTGATTTCATCTGCTCCCCGGAATCATTGGGCACAGCCCCCACACTGTCCTGTGTCCAGGGCTGCAGCGGAGTGAGCTGGGGGGAGTGGGATGGTCCCATTTTCCCAGTGTATCTAGGCTACTGCACCTGGGAAATAAACACATTTCCCAGTTTAGCAACATCAGATTTCAGGTTGGTGAGATCCCGGACGGGCTGGCAGAGGCGAGTGGGGCTGCCTCATTAGAATTCAGTAGGTGTACCCACCCTCAGCTTGCGATGTTGGTCACGGTCTCTAGGAGGATAAAAATAGCCAGTGTCAATTGCACACTCCTGTGCAGCCTGCAGAATCACCTCTAAAGCCAGAGAAGTCTCTGTGCATGAAGCTGACCCCAATATTGACTCCATTTAAATATGTTAAGGAAGAGGAAGAAGTCCTAGCTGGTCTGGGCATTGTGCGTGGTCAAGGTCACAGGGGCCTCCAGCACCCTTAGCTGTCATTCCACTCTGATTCCAAGGCTCTGCCTTTCCCATGTGCTTCCTGAGACTCCACAGCCTAAGACTCCCAGGAGGCTGGGAGTGGGTGGGAAACAGCAGTGGCCTGTGATCACTGAACATTCAGTTACATGGGGTGTTCCTTTTAATTCCACAACTACCTACTGAACATCTACAACAGCCAGGCACCGCGCAGGTCCTGTGGAAGAAACAGACGTATGGGAACTGTGCCCTCCAAGGACCCTGTTTCCTAGATTCTAAGACCCTTAGTGTCTCTGATGGATGTTGGAATAAGATTTGTCCTACAAGAGAAGTTCAAGCAAATTGTTCTGGAGGTTCACAGGAAAAAGAATTCACTTTAATGCAAAGAGTCAGGAAGTCCTGGGATAGCAGGAGGTGGGGTGAGGTGGGAGCTTTTTCAATGGATTTTGGCAGGTGGAGGAAGGGATAGCTTGAGCAACAAAGAGGCAGGAGAGCAGTGAGTTTGTCTGGGAGCTGCTTGGCTGAGACGGTGAGAGATTCAGTTGAAAGGAAATTATGTCCAGGCTGAGAGGTTGTAATTAAACACAAAAGACAATGGGGAGCTATTGCTGGTTTGTAACCAGGGAACTGGCAACTTCCGTGTTTGGGCTCTGCTTTAGGAAGATAGATGTGGTAGCAGCGCACGGGAGGGGCCGAGGAGAAGAAGAAAATGGAGGAGAGGCAAAGTATGAACTTTGGGGGCTATTTTCAAAGTCCAGTCAAGAAATAATGAGATCCTGAACTACTGGAATGTCCAAGGGGCTGCCTGCCAGAGAAAGTGCAGAAATAGACTCCACAGGCTTTGGCAACTGACGACACACAGGGGAAGAGAGAGGAGATGGAATCAAAGATGACTTGAACATTTCAAGCCTGGGTGACTAGGGAAACGGTGGTGACATTAACAAAAATAAGCCAGTCAGCAGGCAGAGCAGGTTGGGGTGGGGGGAAATAATGAATTTCAGTTTGGATATGCAGAGTTGGAAATGTCGTTATGTCATATAAGAAAAGATGCCTAGCAAGGCATTAACACAGTTCCAGGCAATAAATACTATAAACAAAGTTAAAAGGCAAATGATAGACCGAGAAGCACATTTTAGCATATATGGCAGACAAAGGTTAACACCCTTAATACGTAGAGAGCTTTTATAAGCCAATACAAAAATAGATGAACACCCACAATGTAACGTTGGGGAAAGGCTTTGATAGTCTATTCACATGAGGCAAGTACGTGTGAAATATAAATGGCAAGTTAATGTGCAGCAAAAGCGTTAAACCTCACTAGAAATCAGGTAAATTCAAATTAAAAACTTATGGTTCTTAAATACCAGGTAAGCTCTTCTCCCACCAAAACTACCAAAGCGCTGCATATGTAAGAGCTGCAGAGAGACAGGTACTTTCACACATTTCTAGTGGGAATGAAAATACGTCAAGACTTTTAGTTAGCAGTTTGTTAAATGGATTTAAAGCGCTAAAGAGCACAAATCCGTTAGCCCCGCAATTAAAGTTTTGTGGACTTCATATTAAGGAGAGAATCACGGATAATCATAACGATGTAGCTGTTAAGAATTTCATGACAACGCTGTCCTTAGTGACAAAAGATAGGAGTCAACTTAAATGTTCCACAAAGCAAAACATTAAACTGTGGTGTAGCCACACAATAGAATACTATGCAGCCATTAGAAGTATTGGGAAGAGTGTCTGATGACACGAAAATAGGATCATGATAAAGTGTTGGTTGAGGAGAACAAGTGGGAGAAGAATACACAGCGGGGTACCATTTAAAAAATGTAAGCCTGTTCATGCCTGTGTGTGAAGAGAGGGGACTCAGAAGGTGCCAGGAGTGTTGGTGATTGCTCTAGGGGTTTGGGTTGTGAAGAGTTCATTCTTTTCTTTCTTGTGCGTGTTTGCATTTTCTAAAATGTATGCCATTGACATGTACTGCTTTGTCAATAGCAAAAAGTAACAATATTGAGAAACACAAAGAAGTATAATCCCAGACTTCTGGAGAGAAGCTGAGGCTGGTACTTGGATTGGAAAGCCACCTGTGACTGCTGAAAGGGTGCAGGTAGACAGACTCCAAGGGGAGGAAGGTAGAGGGGAGAGAGGACGGGCCTGAGAGAGAAGCTAGGACAGGACCTCCTACCAGGACCTTGGAGGCACCAGGGGACCAGGCAGAGAGGCTTGGGGACACAGAGACAAACAGTGAAGCTGGGAGGATGTGTCCTCACTCCTGCCACTTCCAGGCTGCCCTTTCTCCGAGGATATGTAGCCTGAGCATTGCACTCCAGTGTCCAATCAAGGGCTCCGAAACAAAGTCAACCTCCATCCAGCCTGGCTGGGGCCCTCCCAACCTCAGCCGCCCAGGAGGACACTGCGCTCAGGAAGCTGTGCAGATCACTTCACCTCTAGGGATGAAGAAGGCTCTGTGTGTGTCAATACTCTGTGACCCCAGTATTGACTCCATTTAAATATATTAAAGAAAAGAAAAAGGCCTAACTGGTCTGGGCATTATGCAGGGTCAAGGTCACAGGGGCCTCTAGCACCTGTGAGCTGTCATTCAACTCTGATTCCAAGGCTTCCTTTTCCATGGGGCTCCCTGAGACTTTCCCCAACAGCCAGCTTATGAAGTGTCTGCCACGTGCCATGCAGAAGGCAGAGGGATGCGTGGATTTGGAGGCATTCAGTTCAATAGCCACAGGTCATGGGGACAAAGAAAAGACTGGCCCAGACCCTGGTCCACAGCCTGGCACTCTGCCCATTGGCTGATAGGCTTGCCCTCTCTCTGGAGGTTGGGAGTGGGTGGGAAGCAGCGCGGCCTGTGATCCCTGAACATTCAGCTACATGGGGTGATGCTTTTAATTCTACAACTACCTATTGAACTTCTACGAGAGCAAGGCACCATGCCAGCCCTGTGGAAGAAACAAGAGACATATGGGCATTCTATGGATCCCATACAGGCAAATTGGAACCCTTATTGGAATCCAGAAGCATCTCAGATGAGCTACAGATTGTTCTGCCACAACTGAAGGCTCTTGAGACTTGAGGAGCATAGCGGATGGTCTTGGGGGATGAGAGTGGTCTCCTCTGTAAAGTCAGAAGGCTCAACTCCTCCTTGAGCCACACCGGGCAAGCAGAGTCTCTGAGTGAAGGTGACTTGCAAACTCCAATCTTGTATACATAGGCTGAGAGATCAGCAAAAGGATTTGGAATCACACTCGGATGGGCAGCTGGACGCTCAACGTCAGCACCTTGGTCTGCCCACAGCTGCGGTTATCTCAGCTCCAATTTGCTCTCTGTGCCCAATTCCCTCCCCGCTGGACATTCCAGTGCCCCCAGTCACCTCCAGGGTGACTGTGCCCACATCACCCTGGAGGTCTGGCCCTGCCTGCTCCGCCCTGGAGTTGGTTGTGGTACTTGTTTCTGCACTGTTGTCTGTGGCCTTGTCTCGCCAGATTCTTGGGCCCCAGTGCAGAGAAAGTGCCCTGCCTTACTCTTTCTGCACCTCCACCCAAGGGCCCAGGCCTAGGGCATTGCTAATTGCTGGAGGTCTCCCGATGTTGTCTGCCTCCCTGATCTGCTGAGAATCACCCTCCACTGTCAATATTTGTGATTTGCCTTCCACCCGCCATGCCAGCAGCTGATCAGGACTCCCCCAACTCGGTGTTCTGCCTCCATACTGGCCTTACCCAGGGCAGCTTCAGCGCAGTTTTTCTCCCTGACAAATAAAGCTCAGTCGTCTTAGTCTACCCACTCTACTAGGGTGAACAAGCCCCAGCCCCACTAAATGCAGAGATGGAGGGTTGTGGAAGCAGCAGAGCTATAGACAGGAGGAAGATGGCTTCCTGAAGAAGGGGCATGTGAGCTTGTGAGCTGGTCCTTGAAAGGTGGGTCGGATTTCCGCAAGCAGGGGTAGGGATTCGGGGGAGCATGTTTGACCTAACCCACATCCCTTGTAAATGAGGATAGATGCAGATGATGATGATGGTGATGAGACCTAACATGGACTGAGAAACCACTATTCCCCAGACACTGCGCCAAGCGCTTTACAGATAGACACCATCTCATGAAATCCTCGTAGTAACTGACATTTACAAATGAGGAAACTAAAGCTTACAAAGTGCAGGCATTTGCCAGTGCCCAGAGATAGCAAGCAGCATAGCCAATATGTCAGCCAGTATCTGTTTTATGCCAAAGCCTGTGCTCTTGAAATTGATGCCATGGTTAGCTCAGTTCGACCCAACCAAGCTTAACTGAGCTACTGCCAGGAGCCAGAAGCCAGGCCTGTGCTCAGAAATGGGTAACACAGCTGGCCCAGGCAGGAAGCCCAGTCTTGAGGGCAGAGAGTTAATAGGCAATGACTAGACAAAGGACAGCGCTTTGGTGGAGGTAGGCACAGACAGGCACCTCCCCGAGGTGACAGAGTTTAAAGAGGGCAGACAATAGGTGTGAGGGTGCAGGGTGCAGATGTCAGGGTGCTGAGGCCCACAGAAGGTGAGGAATTTGTTCAGGCTCACCTAGGGGAATCTAGATCCAGAGGTGGATCTGGAACTAGAACCTCCAAGAAAATAGGAAAGAGGTGATGGAGGAAAGGAAGAAGCAGCTTCAAGGAAGGAGAGTGAAGGTGCTGGACATCTAAAGGGGGAAGGCAGGCTGCAGAGGGCAGAGAGAAGCCAGCGTTCTCTGCACCAGGCAGCCAAAGCTAACCCAAGCCCTTTGGGCTATAAATGGCTCCTGCTGGCACCAGCCCAAGCTTTAAAATGATTTTCCTGAGAACAAGAGGCTCCACTAGAGGAGCCAAATCCTGCTCTGTTCTCCAAATGTCAAGAGAGCTTTTTCTAACCTGAGTCGTCTGTCCTCAGCAGCCACCTGCCTGGCCTAAAGGGCCATGGAGGGAAGAAAGAGGATCGCAGCCGGAGGGGACACCGCAGGGGTGGCAGAAGGTTTCCAGCATGGGCCTCACCCTTCTTTTGCCCACCGCCTTCACCTTCTTCCCTCCTTGCCCATCTTCATGCTAGCCCCTCTGCCCAGTGTCACCCTCAGATACGCAACACACCTCTCTTCACCCCGTGTTTACTCACCAGGCTGTGATCTAAGCTGTGGCTCCTGTTGTGGATAATCACACAAAGTGTTAGCTCTTCTAGCACCATCTGCCTGCCTTTAGATAGGGACCAGAGGTTTGCATAAAAAAAAATTCTTGCGTGAAATGTCAGGCAGCAGAAAGAGAAGCCAGGGCTCTGCTGGGCATTGGGACCTCTCCTATCACCTAAGAAAGCAAATGTACGGCTTTATTGCCTGCCTTTGGCCAAGATGGCCCTATGTCCACCTTCTCTCTACTCTCCTGCACCCCTATGTCTTATCATTGGGGCTGGAAGATGAAGTCAGCACGCCCAGAGGGATGTACTGTGCTAGGGTAGGTAGCTCTAGCTTGCTGCTTCTTCCCCTAGGGGCTGGCAGCCCAGAGTCTCGGGGTAAAGGGGAGGAGGGTCAAAATATTTTGGCTTCCCTGGGCCACATTGGAAGAATTGTCTTGGGCCACCCATAAAATACACTAACGATTGCTGATGAGCTAAAAAAACAAAACAAAACAAAATCTCATAGTATTTTAAGAAAGTTTGTGGATTTGTGTTGGGCCATGTTCAAAGCCACCCTGGGCCGTGGGCAGGCTGCAGGTTGGAAAAGCTTGGTCTAGGTGTTGCCCGTCCTGCGAGATGGTGTTGCCTTCTGCGCATGGCCTCCCAGACTCCCTGGCTTGCTCTGGTTCATTCTTCAGTAGTCAGCCTCATGCCCTTCACAGGACTTGGCTTCTTAGGCACAGACGCTCTCCAGATCCGCCTTTTCCAGGCCTGGATGCTGGGGCAAGGCCAGCCACTGATGCCTGTCACAGAGGGCCGGCTGTCCCCTGTTCGGAACGCCCTGTTTTATAGTATATCTGACTCTAGCTCTGGGATCTTGGCAGAGCCCATCCTCACACAGGGTTTTCTTACCTTACAGTCAAGCCCCTTCAAGGCTGTGTTTCCTGGAAGCCCCTTCTCTTAGGTCCTGCTGTCAACTGCTCTCAGTCTCCACCCTCCCGCTCTGGGAGGCCTCTCAGGACCCTCAGCTGAGCCAAGGCTTACAGAGGGCAGTGTCTCTCGAAGTGTGGTCTCCAGACCACCAGCATCACCTGGGGGCTTGTCAGAAATGCAAATTCCCAGGCCTTGCAGGATGGAAACCAATGAATCAGAAACTTTGGGATGGGACTCAGAAGGTGATTCTGATATACAATAAAGTTTGAAAACCACTGGTCTAGATTAGCACTTTCCCATATAGTATTCCACGGAATCATTTTTTTTTTTTTTTTGAGATGGAGTCTCACTCTGTCGCTCAGGCTGGAGTGCAGTGGTGTGACACTGGCTCATGGCAACCTCCACCTCCTGGGTTCAAGGGATTCTCCTGTCTCAGCCTCCTGAGTAGTTGGGATTGCAGGTGCATGCCACCATGCTCAGCTAATTTTTGTATTTTTAATACAGACAGGGTTTCACCACGTTCCAACATGGTGGTCTCTAACTCCTGACCTCAGGTGATCTGCCTGCCTCGGCCTCCCAAAGTGCCAGGATTACATAAAGAGAGTTCTTAATTGCAATACTTTTAAATCTTTAAAATGCTAAAATAAATGATTTTATCAGAGTGTATATATATTATATAAAATGAATCTTCCTTTTTTTTTTTTTTGTTTTGAGACAGAGTCTCGCTTTGTCGCCAGGCACCAGGCTGCAGTGCAGTGGCATGATCTGGGCTCACTGCAACCTCTGCCTCCTGGGTTCAAGCAATTCTGCCTCAGCCTCCCGAGTAGCTGGGACTACAGGCACGTGCCACCATGCCCAGCTAATTTTTGTATTTTTAGTAGAGATGGGGTTTCACCATGTTGGCCAGGATGGTCTCAATCTCTTGACCTCGTGATCCACCTGCCTCAGCCTCCCAAAGTGCTGGGATTACAGGCATGGGCCACCAGGCATGGGCCACCAGGCCTGGCCAAAATGAATCTTCTAAAGGAAATCAGGGCATCTACTACTACCACATTTATGGCTGTGGCACACTTTTTCCTGAGATCTATAAACATCTCTAGAAATTAGAAAAAATCTAGGCTCTGATTTTGAACAGTGTTTCTGTTTTATAATCCATGTGGGCTATCGCTGGTGGATCTCCAGCCCACCGTAGACCAATGAAATCAGGGTGGGGATCAGACCCAACCCTGCCCATGTTACCAGGCTCCCCAGCTGGTGCCTAGGATCCTGACAGTGCTGAGGACAGCTTCAAGCCTTCCCTCTTCCTCTCTGAAGCCCTGAGCTCTGTCATAGCCCTTAGATGGCAGCCTGGTGCTGCTTCACAGCCACGGAGATTCCCAGGGCTGGGCCAAGGACACCTGGAAGAGAGGCACCCAAGGCCACGAAGAGCACTTCAGCTCTAACAGCGGAGGGGCTGGGATTGGGTGTGGGTGCTGCCACCTTCAGGCTTTGTGACCTTGGGCGGGTCACTGGTAGGGACTCGCTGCCCTGACCAGGGTCACTGAGAGGCTCGACGTGAAGGCTGCCCTCTGCAGCTGCGCACTGTGCATGGTCGCCTCCCTCCAGCCCTGGCTGTCTGTGGTACAAAAGCAATGTCTGCCTCAGATCAAAATGGCATTGCACCCACACAGCACTCCCTCTGTCTCCTGGATCGTAAGTGCTTGAGAGGGAATCTATCGGATTTGTTGGGCCTGACCTATTTTTTAAATAAACTGGGGCTGTTTTCCACTATTAGTCACTTGTCTCCCAAGCCTCCACATATTAAATTCGCTTCTTATATCCTCAGATATTTTGGCTGCAAGAGATGTCAGGTTAATTGGATGCTTGGCTCTTGGTTCTTCCTCTTTAATGGGCTTAAAAGCAGACTTCCCTGTGCATTTCCCTCCCTTTCCTCCTTCTTCCCTCCCCAAGGCAAGGGAGCCTCCTCCCCTCCTTCAACTTGAAGGGGGTTACGGAGCCTCGGCTTCTCCACTCTCCTTTCTAGGTAGATGTGCAGAAAGACACAGCCAGTGTCCTCTCTTACCCTTGCCTTGCCTGGAGTTAGACTACACTTTTAGTCCCAGATTTGGGTCAGATCATCCCTGTGGGACCTATGCTACGCTCATGAGTCTCAGAGGAGTTTTTCCTGTACATGCTCCACAGGCACACAGCCAGAGAGAGCGCCAGTGTGTCCTGGAGTTGCTTCTCTCCTTCCCTGTTCATGCCCCTATGCAAAGGCCATTGAGCCTTCCCTAGCCTTAGTTTCCTCTTCTTCAAATGGCAATGATTTTCTGTCCCACCTCTTCCGTGCAGCTCTGGCGATGACTGGAAGACACTGAGTGTGTAAATATTCAGAGGAAATTCTAGCGTGTGTTACAGGAGTACCAGGCTGCCCGTTCTCGCCACCTGACTCTGTGCCAGGGTGCTATCTTTAGATGCTCTCTGGGCCCTTTCCTGGCACAGGACACAGTGGCTTTGGCTGCCTGTAGGGCCCTATTCTGCCTACTGCTTGGCCCTGGCTCCTCCCCTTACACATTGTCCACTCTCAAGCCTTTGGTCCTGCTCCTCTTCCTCTGAGCTTTCTGGGCATTACGGGATTGATATCTTTAGAAAGGCAGCCATGATTGAAAATCAGTCATTTTCTCCAGCCCCTGGTGCCTGGGTCTCTCTTGCTCCTATTCTGACCGCCTATGGCATCTTGTTATCTGAAACTATTGGCTATGTTCCCATTTATTTTGTTGGCAAATTGTCTCCTGAAGATTGTCTCACAATTGCAGGTGTTATTTCTACAACAAGAAGTAAATTCCTTCAGACTAGTAACCAGATTTTATTTGTCTGTGTTTCTCTCTTAATACTTAGTATAAAGCTAATCGTAAAGATTATTATAATGGTACCCTTACTCTTCAACTGGGTCAATGTTGCCCTTCATAAATGTATTACAAAAGTCGAGTGAAGGAGGTCCTTTCCCACCATACGATCAGAGAGCATTCACTTCCCTTGAGAGGGTAGAAAGGTGACAGGAAGAAAGACAAAATTGGGAAGAATAATAATCAGAATCCCAATAATACTCAATACTCTTTGGAGGGTTCAATGGTACTCGAAATGTCTTTACCAAGAAGTTTCTTATCTCCTGGGAGACATAACGATATTTCTAGGAGAAGAAAATATCTTGCAAACATATAATGCATTTACTAAGCATCCACAATTCCACACACTATGAGTGGCTTCAAGTACAGATCCAAGTGTATTTGTTAGACATTTTCCAACCGTCTCTTTGCACCTATGTAGTACAAGTCCTCCCTGCAGGTAATGATGCCATGGTTCAGAGAAGCTGACTGACTGATTCAGCTCATATAGCATAACTAGTGAGGAGCCAGGAGCTAACTCCTCATAGAGTCTCAGGGCCCATCATCCGGCCATTGAGCTGATGGCTGGAGAAAAGTGAACTACAAAATCATGTTATAAGACAGAAAGAAAACCACAAGTTGCTGGCCAACATGATAGCCATGCCAACTTAATCTAGATTCTCACCTGGTTTCCATACTCTTTCTAGACATCTTCCACCTAATTCTAGCAAACCCATCTACTCCAAATAAATATATTTCCACTCTGATTTTCAGCAGAAGTGACTGACTACTTTAACCAGAAATTCCAATGTACATACTCACTGAAAATACTGGCATTGCAAGGAGAGGGAATAACATTAGCCACTGGGTAATATGCAGGTCTGCTCCAAAGGTGGCTTCATATTAGCCAATACAGATTCCAAGAAACTGGATTTTTTAAAGCACTCCCAAGTAATCCAATGAGTTAAAAAGCCAGAAAAAAATTAAGAAATAGGTTTTGAGATAATATCAGACAATAGAAAACCATAGTCCCCTAGAGATGGCAAATAAACAAGGCAAACACTGAGATTACCCCAGCTTATTGCCTAGAAGGATTATCCAGGATGCCATACAGAGAGTAGGAACCCAGGTAGACCCGGTAATCTCTCTCAGTAGAACAGTTGGAGGTGGGAATTTGGGGACAGTGAGGCAGATAAAGTTTGCAATGCAGAGTCTTGGAGATTAAAATACTATACAGAGAAGAGCCGTCAGAGATCTGTAGCGAATTCCCTGCAAGTCTTCAGCTGAGACTGATCAAACCACAGATGTGAAAAAACTACCAAAGCCTGGGTAAAGAACTACTGAAATGACAGAGGGACTTCTCTGTGGGCCTCACAGAGCCAGAAATAGTTCTTGTCCTCCCCAGCCAGAGTAAAAACTTCATAATTCATGAATACTCAGAAGAGGTGTTTTGTTGTTATTCTCCTCAATAGTGGAAAATCAGTCCCAAAGATAGCTCTAATCCCACCAAAGCTTAAAAGCAAGACCTAAAAGGATTAAACTGTCTAAATTAACTGTGCCTCAAAACAAAGCTTAGAAATACAAAATATCTAAAAATATCCATCACCCAATGAGGTAAAATTTACAACGTCTGGCATCCAGTCAAAAATTACTAGGCTTGCAAAGAAGCAAGAAAATACACCTGTAAAGAAGAAAAAAAATCAATCACACAAAACAGAACCCAGAAATGACACAAATGATGAAATTAGTACATAAGGACATTAAAGTACTTATTATAACTGTATTTTATGTGTCCAGGAAGCTGGAGGAAAGATTGAGAATGTTAAGTAGAGATACAGGAGATTTATATATGACACAAATAGAATTTCTAGAGATAAAAACTATATGAAATTAAAGAAAGAAATACACGGAATGAGGTTAATAGCAGATTAGACATTACAGAAGAAAATATTAGCAAACTTAACACAAGGCAATAAAGATCATCCAAAACAACCCACAGAGAAAAAATAATGAACAAAAGTTAAACAGAACATCATCGAGCTGTGGGACAACTTCAAATAGCCTAATATGCATGTAACTGTAGTACCTGAAGGAAGAGGAGATACAAAAATATTTAAATATGGCTTTAAAATTTCATCTTCCAAATCAATGAAAATCATAAACCCACAGATCTAAAAATCCCAACAAACCCTGAACACAAGAAGAAAGAAGAATTTAAAACTCTACACCAAGTACACAATCAAACTGCTTTAAACCACTAAAACATAGGAAATCTTAAAAGTGGCAGGGGTAGAAGGGAGTGGGGACATTTTACAAAAGAACTAAGACAAGAATGACAGCTTCCCATAAGAAGCAACACAAGCTAGAGGACAAGATAGCAACATCTTCAGAGGACCAAAAAAATAAAAGAAAAAACTGTCAACTTAGAATTCTAAACACAGTGAAAACATCTTTCAAAAATGAAGGCGAGTAACGGATCCAAGATGGCTGATCACTAGCAGCTAGGGCACGTACTCCCAGTGAAAGCGCAGAGAACGAGAGGATGCCACACTTTCAGACGAATATTTGTTGCTCACGGACCAGGAGATTCCCAGTGGAGGAGCCCCACGGGTCGCCAGAGCGACTCTTGTGGCCGGTGCGGCAGTTTTGCTGGCACCTTAGCACGGCAGTTCTAGGTGCAGAGTCCGGAGATCCCCGGGCAGAAAAGCACCATCAATCTTAACACCACTGTTTTGGCCGGCGAAGTGGATTGCTCAGATTTCGGTGCTGGGAATCAAAAGTTGGACGTCCGCTCAGAGACCTAGTTGGAAAGTCGGTAATTACAAAGACAACAGAGGGATAAATATATAATGAAGAGAAGAAACCAGCCTAAAAAGGCAGAGAATACTCAAAATCAGAATGCCTCTCCCTCTACAGGGGATTGCAATTCCTCATCAGTAACGGAACAAGGCTTAATGGAGAACGAGTGTGTTCCAATAACAGAAGCAGGTTTCAAAATGTGGGTGATAAGAAACTTCTGTGAATTAAAAGAACTTATTCTAACCCAATGCAAAGAAACTAAGAACCTTGAGAAAAGGTTTGACAAAATGCTAACGAGAATGGACAATTTAGAGGGGAATATAAGTGAATTTGATGGAGCTGAAAAACACAACACGAGAACTTCGCAAAGTATGCACAAGTTTAAACAGTCGAATTGATCAAGCAGAAGAAAGGATATCAGAAGTCGAGGACCAGCTCAGTGAAATGAAATGAGAAGACAAGATTGGAGAAAAAAGGATAAAAAGGAATGAGCAAAGTCTCCAGGAAATATGGGACTATGTGAAAAGAGCTAATTTACGTTTGATAGGTGTACCTGAATGTGACGAAGAGAATGAATCCAAGCTGGAAAATACTCTTCAGGATATCATTCAGGAAAACTTTCCCAACCTAGCAAGGCAGGGTAATATTCAACTCCAGGTAATACAGAGAACACCACAAAGATATTCTTCAAGAAGACCAACCCCAAGGCACATAATTGCCAGATTTATTAGGGTTGAAATGGAGGAGAAAATACTAAGGGCAGCCAGAGAGAAAGATCAGGTTACCCATAAAGGGAAACCTATCAGACTTACAGCAGATCTCTCAGCAGAAACCCTGCAAGCCAGAAAAGAGTGAGGACCAATATTTAATATCCTTAAAGAAAAGAACTTTCAACTCAGAATTTCATATCCAGCCAAACTAAGCTTTATGAGTGAAGGAAAAATTAAATCTTTTGCGAACAAACAAGTACTTAGAGACTTCACCACCACCAGACCTGCTTTACAAGAGCTTCTGAAAGAAGCACTATACATATAAAGGAACAACCAATATCAGCCTTTCCAAAAATATATCAAAAAGCAAAGAGCATTAACACAATGAAAAATGTACACTAACTAATGGGCAAAACAGCCAGCTAGCATCAAATGGCAGTATTAAACTTATATATATATTCTAATTGGATAAAAAGCCAAAACCCATCAGGGTATGCTGCATCAAGACCCATCTCACATGCAACAATACACAAAGACTCAAAACAAAGAGAAGGAGGAAGATTTACCAACCAAACACAGAGTAAAAATAAACAAATAAACAAAAAGCAGGAGATGCAATTCTTGCCTCTGATAAAGTAGACTTTAAAGCAACAAAGATCAAAAGAGGCAAAGAAGGACATTACATAATGGCAAAAGGATCAATGTAACAAGAAGAGCTAACGATTCTATAGATCAACCAGACAGAAGATTAACAAGGACATCCAGGATTTGAACTCAGACCCGGAACAAGTAAACTTAATAAACATTTATAGAACTCTCCACTTCAAATACACAAAACATACATTACCACCTCACACCTATTCCAAAAGTGACTACATAATTGGAAGTAAATCACTCCTCAGTAATCGCATAGCATTTCATAGGTTTAAATGAAATATTGGTTGGCTGCTTATTTTCTTCCCTTATTCCTTCCTGTCTACGTCATTAAGTATAATTATTGGAATAAAAGAGGTTTTCAATACCCACTACTAAACTGCATTCTAGCCTGGGCAAGAAAGCAATACTCCCATTCTCTCTCTCTCTTTCTCTTCCTTTTTCTTCCTCTTCTTCATTCTTTTTTTCTTTCTAAAAACAAAAAAAGAGAAAACAAATACCATGGTAACATCAGGAAGTTACCCTATATGGTCTAAAAAGGGGAGGCATGAATAATCTACCCCTTATTTAGCATATCATCAAGAAATAACCACAAAAATGGGCAACCAGCAGCCCTCGAGGCTGTTCTGTCTATGGAGCAGCCATTCTTTTATTCCTTTACTTTCTTAATAAACTTACTTTCAGTTTACTCTATGGACTCACCCAAAAAAAAAAAAAAAAAAAAAAAAATGAAGGCAAAGTAGGTTGGGCACGGTGGCTCATGCCTATAATCCCAGCACTTTGGGAGGCTGAGGTGGGCAGATCACAAGCTCAGAAGTTTGATACCAGTCTGCCTAACATAGTGAAACCCTGTCTCTATTAAAAATACAAAGAATTAGCAAGGTGTGGTGGTGTGCACCTGTAATCCCAGCTACTCAGGAAGCTGAGGCAGGAGAATCGTGTGAACCTGGGAAACAGAGGTTGCAGTGACCTGAGACTGCACCACTGCACTCCAGCCCGGGCAAGAGCATGAGATTCCATCTCAACAACAACAACAACAACAACAACAACAACAAAAAGAGGCAAACTAAAGACTTCTTGAAACATACAAAAGCTGACAGATTTTTATCATTCACAGGCACATCCTACAGAAGGGAAAAAACGCCACTTGGAAATCTAGGTCTGCACCAAGAATGAAGTGCTCTGGAAATGGTAACTATATGCGTAAATATAAAAAGCTTTTGTTGTTATTATTTGAATCCCTTTAGAAGATCATTAACTATTTAAATTTTTTAAAACTCTTGTAAGAATTATAACATATGTAGGAATAAAATCAGTGACAGGAATAGCACAAGGGCCAAAAGGGATATATTGTTGAAGGTTTTTATACAGTAGTCTCCCTTCATCTACGGCTTTGCATTCCATGGTTTCAGTTACCAGATGTCAACCATGATCTGAAAATATTAAATGGAAAATTCCAGAAATAAACAATTCATAAGTTTTAAATTACACACTATTCTGAGTAGTAAGATAAAATCTTGCATCATCTCACTTTCCACTTACCGAGGAAGTGAATCATCCCTTTGTCCAGCACATTCACGTTGTATATGCTACCCGCCCATTAGTCACTTAGTGGCTTAGCTGTCTTGGTTATCAGATTAAAAAAAAAAATAGTACATATATGGTTCAGTGCAATCTTTGATTACAGGCATCCACTAGAGGTTTTGGATTGTATCCCCTGCAACTAAGAGGGATTCCTATATATAAGGTGCTGTAATATTACTTGAAGGTAGATGATGATGAAAATTCAATACACATACCATAAACCCTAACGTAGCCACTTTGTAAAAGCATAAAAGGTTATAGATTGTCCCCAAAATGCAGAAAAAGAAGATAAGCATACAAAAAACAGATAATGGAGAAACAAATAGCAAGATGGTAGGTTTGAACCCAACTGCATCAATAATTACATTAAATGTAAATGGTCTATACACTTCAATTAAAAAGGTAGAGGTTAGAGGTTATCATTTTAGATTTTACAAATAGCCACATGCCATTCTATTTAAAACTTACTTTTAACATAATAAAAGCTTGAAAGTAAAAAGATCATGAAAGATACATATCAGGTTAATTCTGAAGAAAGAAAAGCTGGAATAGCTATATTAATATCAAACAATGTATATTTCAGAACAATAATATTAACAGGAAAAAGATCATTTTATAATGATAAAGGAGTCAATCAAGAGGACATAAAAATTCCAAATGTTATGTTTGGAATGTTTATTCACCTAATAAAAGAGCTGCAAAACATTTGTAACAAAAACTGATAGAACCAGTAATTAGGGAAATGCAAATCCAAACTTGAATGAGATACCACCTCCTACCCAGAAGGTGGCTAATATATATATATTTTTTAAAGAAAGAAAGACAATAAGAAAGTGAAGAAATCGGAACTCTTGTGCACTGTTGATGATGCTGTGGAAAACAGTATAATCGTTCCTCAAAAAATTAAGAATGATATTACCATGTGATCCCATAATTCCATTTCTAGATAAATACTCAAAGTAATTGAAAGCATGTTCTTCAAGAGATATTTGTATACCCTCGTTCACAGTAGCATTTTTCACAATAGCTAAAACATTAAAGCAAACCAAGTGTCCATTAATAGGTGAATGGATAAACAAAATATGGTATATACACATAATTTAATATTATTCTGCTTTAAAAGGAAGAAAAACCTGACGTATGCTACAAATGAATAAGCTTGAGGATATGTGCTAAGTGAAATAAGCCAGACACGAAAAGACCAAGACTGTAAGAATACCTGTAAAAGTAGCACAGTCAGAATCATACAGACAGAAAGAACAGTTGTTGCCAGGGGCTGGGAGGAGGAGGGAGTGGGGAGTTGGTGTCTAATGTGGGTAGTTCAGTTTGCAAGACAAAAAGAGTTCTGGAGATGGTGGTGATGAGGGTCGCACTGTGAGGTGAATGTACTTAACACCACTGAGTTGTGCATCTAAACATGGTTAAGATGGTGAATTCTATGTTATGTGTATTTTATCAAAATAAAACAATTGGAGAAAAAATCTGATAGAATCACAAGGAGAAATAGACAAATTCATTTATATTGGTGGTTTTAAGCCGCTGAAATCAGCAATCCCTGTAGTTAAGGCCTATGAAATCTAGACACAGCCTTTCTCTTTCTATCCTTTTTGTCATTTCCCAAACTCTCAAATCAAAGACTTTTAAGCATCTACTTGTCATATAAACACTTAAGTGTGAACTCACTCATGAGGTTTCTTCACTCCTACAAGGAGGGGAAGAGCACATTCCAATAATGATGGAAAAGAGAGAAGGACAAGTCTGAAAGACATTTTCCCAAGGAATATCTGTGGGTCCTGAAACCTGGAAAAGGCAATCTCTAGGAGCAAAGGAAGGCCATGTGCTAAAAAGAGAAGTGGGAAGACCAGAATGCAACTGCAGTCCCTCGGTGCTCCAGAGTTCTAAACCTTGATCCTCAAACTCCTGCGTCCTCTGCATACCCACAAGGCTCTGCAACTTTCCCAGACCCCTTCTGCTATTCAGCCTCTGTCACCCTGATCTTTATTCTGTTACTTGACACCCACAAACTAAGGGTTTCCATCTAGAGACTATGCGCCAGCTGTTTCCCTTATATTTGAATAGTTCTTTTTTTGTTTTTTTTTTAAGACAGAGTCTCATTCTACCACCCAGACTGGAGTGCAGGGGCATGTTCTTGGCTCAATGCAATCTCTGCCTCTGGCGTTCAAGCCATTCTCATGCCTCAGTCTCCCAAATGGCTGGGATTACAGGCATGCACTGCCACACCCAGCTAATTTTTATATTTTTAGTAGAGATGGGGTTTCTCCATGTTGGCCAGGCTAGTGTTGAATTCCTACCTCAGGTGATCCTCCTGCCTCGGCCTCCCAAAGTGCTGGGATTACAGGCATGAGACACTGAACCTGGCCATATTTGAATAGTTCACTCTTTCACTTTCTGAGAAACAAACTCACCCATTTAAAAACAAAGAATGGACTCAGAGACTTGGAGAACGGTGAAAGGGAAAGTTTTAATGTCAGTTTTGCAAGATTGGGTGTTTGATAGGCAGGCACGCCCAGCACAGTTTTAACAAGCAATTTATCCTCTAGTTTGCAGGTCCCTCCCCTGGTTCTTTATAGACTGAATACATGGGGTTACAATTTTCCTGGATGTCACCTATTGATTGTTGGGTAGGGGCTGTAGGTGGTGGTGGTGTTTTTTAGTTTGTCTTGCTGCATTTTGTTGCAGCCCACAATGCATTGCAATCCTAGTTAGCTCAGGGGCTCTTCAAGTATTTGATTTGTGACCCAAATAGCTGGGCAGGCTGATAAGAACAGACAAAAGTGAGCTCTTTTGCAGACTAGTAAACTTTTATTTTAGATGAAACTTTTTTGGTTCTGGTGAGGGCAACTCAAGGTAGGGAAAGAGCAGGGAAGGTGGGGAGGCTGACAAACAGGCATCGGCTATCCAAGCAGGGGCCTAGTATATCCTGTTTCTTCTGTAGTTTGCTGATCTATGCCAATTTCAGGCAATTTGTCTTGGAAACGGACCGCTGTATACATTATTTCCTTCTCTTTTTCTTTTTACTCCTGTTGTTCCCATTTCTACATTTATTTTTGTATTCTTTGGTTTTTAAATGTATTAGGTGCCCCTTTCAGGACTCCTATTGAGTTAATATAAATGTCGAGATTAAAAGAACTTGTTAGATTTTTCCAACTTTGGTGGCCATGTGGATTCTTGGGGATTTTATGGAATGCCAAGGTGAATGGAATGGCCAATGAATCTAAGGCACAAGCTCTGGTCCAATTGGACGGTAACAGGTTACAGAGGTTTCTCTTCTCACAATACCACCAGACATTCACCCTGGGTATATGAAGAGCTGAGTGGTTGCCTTTGTTTGACTCATTAGTAATGTTTAGGATGTGTGTACAAGTTGAGAGTTTCCCCACGGGCTTCTTGAACTTTGCCCCTTCCTGGAGAGGCAAGGGAAGTAGTTTATATTCCCGTAAGGCGGGAAAGAGCAGTGATAGACTTTTCTAAGTCTTACTTCCCCATGCATTTCTGTTTGGGTATAGAGCCAACATGTAAGGCATTCCTCTGGGATTGCTATTCCATCTTAGAGGAAATAGAACTACCCGTGCCTAAGGCTGCCCAGTAGAGCATGCGTAACGGTTGCTCTTATTAAGAGCTAGTACTGAAAATTTGACCCATTTAACCCAGGTATTTAAACTCCCATATTCAGTCTTAATTTTTTAAGTTTGCCTTAAGTTAGCTGTTTTAATTATTTTACTCTCTTGGGGTTATTGTCTGGTGGGTTAAAGGAAGTAGAGGGACGGGGAGCTATAGTAATCCTGGGTGGGCTTGGGATGGAGTTGGTGACTAGCCTAAAAGCTAACCATCCCACAGGGTCCCTTCCTGAGATACTTATTCCTAATCCATACCTCCAAGGTTCCTGGTTTAGAGTAGCTGGGTTGTTTATGGTGATTAATCTAGGATTGCATTCTAAATTTTTACAGTTTTAGGTGGTGTAGGGCCCTTATACAAATGTATTTTATTTTTTAAGGGTTTGTTTTTGGAATGACTCACCTAGCCTGGAAATTGGGTGGTTTACCAGATCTCATTTCAGTTAGCACACGGCTTTTCCCAATAGCGACCTGTTTCAGGACATAGGTATTTGCTCGTGACAGCTGCCTTGGGTTTTCTAAGTTTTCATAATGTAAGACTTGGCAGGCATTGAACTTTATGGTTTTAGTTATCCTGACTATTAGTTTATTGGGTATTTTTTTTTTCTTTCGGGCTCCATTTAGTAATTGTGAACCCTCTTACCCCTGGTACAGGATTGATTGTAACCACATCTACCCCCAGTGATGGAGCCTGCATATAGCTTTCTTTTAGCTTTTCCTTAGAGTTAGCTTTAAGGCTGGGTTTCTTAGGTGATTTATACACTTCCCAATTACCCTTTTCCCTTTCTTTGGGTTTTTTTTTTAAATCGGTTTTTTGACCGTTGTTCAGTTGTTTGCATGGTGTTTTGGTGGTTAGGAGCACTTGATAGGGACCTTCCCCGCTTGGGTGAACCTTGTTTTGCTTTGGTTTTCAGTCTTAATTAGCACCGAACTGCCAGGCCGGAAGTGGTGAACTGTGAATTTAAGAGGCGGTGTTTGGGTTAGAATTCTTTTTAACCTAAGGGATGACAGGGTGGAGGATATGGCCAGTATGTAATTTTTTTAAAATTGGCTTTTGAATTTTATAGTAGGAAGGTTAGTAATCCTACCTAAATACAGGAGCCAATACAACAACTTGTAAGGGGGCAATTTCAGGTTTTTTGCGGGGACTGCCTTAATCCTAAGAAGTACTATTGGGAGACATTTGGCCTAACACATTTTAGTTTCTAAGATTAGTAATATGCTTTTTGAGAGTTTGATTTATTCTTTTCACCTTTTCAGAGGAAGGGGAATGCCAAGGGATGTGGCAATCCCATTTAATGTGTAAATGTTCCATAATTCCCCTTAGTACCCTTGAGGTAAAGTGGCTCCCATTATTTGAATTAATATTTTCTACCAGGCCAAATTTAGGTATAATTTGTTTTAAGATTATTTTGACCACATTCTGGGTGGTGGCAGTTGGGAGACGGAAAGCCTCTACCCAGCTGGAGAGGTGGCCTACCGTTACCAGCAGATACTTTAGTTTCCCGATTATGGGCTTTTTTATAAAATTTACTTGAATCATTTGAAATGGTCTTAACTCAGGAGGTCTTTCTTTGATAGTTTATTTTCTAACTATCTTTTGTTTGTTTTCTGGCAGGTTACACCATTTTCATACACTTGTGTAGCAAGGTTATAAATCCCTGTACACCCATAATTCTTGTTTTTGTTTCTGAAACGGAGTTTCGCTCTCGTTGCCCAGGCTGGAGTGCAATGGCGTGATCTTGGCTGACTGCAACCTCCACCTCCTGGGTTCAAGTGATTCTCCTGCCTCAGCCTTCCAAGTTGCTGGGATTACAGGTGCCCAACACCAAGCACTGGCTAATTTTTTGTATTTTTAGTAGAGACAGGGTTTCACCATGTTGGCCAGGTTGGTTTCAAACTCCTGACCTCAAGTGATCCTCCCACCTTGGCCTGCCAAAGTGCTGGGATTACAGGCGTGAGCCGCTGTGCCTGGGCCCACCCTTAATTCTTTATTGCATCACACGTGGCCTGGAGACCCCAGTGGCTCCCCTTATGCAGTATGGACATTAGTTTCTCTTATTTATGGGTTTGCTTATCAGTTCTCTCCATCAGGGAGCACCCGTGTCCCATCCTCGGTTTGAGTGGCCCCTATTTTGCCCAGCTTTTCCTTTTTCTCTTTAGAAAATTGGGGTTTTACTGTCACCTTAGGGGTATCTGGGATTAGGCTAAACAGTTTGACTTCCTCCTCCAGGGAGGCTTGCTTAGCAGCTCTGTCCACAAGCCCGTTCCCTTCAGCTTCTGTAGTGTTTCCTTTCCCATGGCCATTTACATGAACTATGACTGTCTCTGCCAGAACAAGAGGCTTTCTAGAACTTGTCTGACCAGTTTTCCATGTACCAATTCTTTCCCCCTGCTATTTATTAGGCCTGGCTTTGTCCAGATTTTTCCAAAGATGTGTACTAGTCCATAGGCATATTTGGAATTAGTACCTACAGTGCCTTTTTGGCCTTTTAGGAGCTTTGGGACCTGGCTAAGACCATATAATTTACAGATTTGGGCTGACCAGTTATTGAGCAATTTACTTTTTTTACATCAGGATTGTTTGTTTTCATTAATGACAGCTTAGCTAGTGTGTGTGTGTGTGTGTGTGTGTGTGTGTGTGTTTTACCATCTATTACTTGGGATGATGCATTTACAAACAGCCTTATTCCATTATGTAGTGGGTTTTTTCAAGGTTTGGTTTAACTTTAGTTTGATATTTTATGATATTTAAACAGTTGCAGTTTGATGCGTTTTTATTCTCTTCTCCTCTTTATAAGAAAGTGGCTAGAGTTAGGTTAGGTGCCTTCCTAGGGCCTACTGGGGAATGTGGGGAGGCAAGGGACTGACCAGCTGGGCTCCCAGGGTGCCTCTGGCCGGGCCCTGCTAGGTCTGGCTTTGGGCCAAGAGCTGCTGGTTTGAAGAGCTCTCAGTCTGTGGCACCTTCCCTGATGGGCACTTTTGAGCTTCCCTTAGCAATTTTTTAATTGTTGTTTTATTTTATCCATTAAGTTTTTGCAGTTTCTTAGTAATATCAGGCCAGCTTTTGATCACAAAATTAACCTTTAAAAGGCCTTGCCCTACTGGGTTTTCTGGATTTAATCCTGAATATTTTCCTCCTTGATCCCTGAGCCTTTGCAGAAACACAGAGCTAGCCTTCTTTTTTTATTGTTGGATTTTGAATGCTTTTGAGACATTCTGTGTTTTAGGAGTGTACTCTTTCATCCTTTAATTATCAGTTTTCTAGGGTCTTGCATTTGGGCCCGATTTCTGGGGTGATTTTTATCCCATCTGGGATTTGCATTTGGGAGTTTCTGCTCAGCTGGCAGGACTCCTTGCCTGGGAGGATGCTGCTTTTCCCAAATGGTTATGGCTGCCCTCTTAATTATTTCCTTCTCTTCCCAGTAAACAGAATATTCATGCTTGACATTATCTTACCACAGGTATAAAAATTGGGCTCTAAAAATTGATTTAGCTGCTTTGCTAAACTGAGGGGATTTTCCAAGAGTGGCCTTATTTTTTTAAAAATTCCTAACCATAGTATTCGTTAGAGGCACACTCACAAATTTAACTTTTCCCTGTCCCATAGGGACTTCTCTAAGAGAGTACATGTTAGATGCCTGCTGTTTAGAAGGAATAGGGAAATTCTCAATGTCCTTCTTACATTGTTCTAATTCCTTCCTCAAGCTTGGATGAGGATTTAAGGGAGCATTGGGTTCAGCTCCTTCATGACTCCCAGATTTCTCTTCCTCCGACTTTCCTATTGTCCCTGATATCCCTATCCTCTACTTTGTGAGATGTGTGACGGGGGTGGGCAAGTGTATTAGGGGATCCCAGGGCTTTTCAGTTGGTAAAGGCTTTTTGCTGTGCTTTTTTTCCCTCTCTTTAAGGGGGAGCATGAGAGTTAATTCACTAATCCAACAAAGTGCATAACCTGTCTCCTCTTGTGAGGATGGGGTTTTATTATTAACATACAATACTAAAGCTTGGCACACTCAATCCTTATCTGAGCCAAACTTAGGCCAAAAGACTAAAGGCTGACATATAGGCTCTTTGGGCCAGATAAAACAGCAATACTTTATTATTTTTTGCTTTTCATTGTCCCTGGTTTGAGGATTATCCCTTCAAACCTGCAACATTCTCCCCAACAGACTATCTGGGAGACTGTTAGAGGGAGTTTTTTAGTTTCCTCTTTGCTTTGTTCCCTAGGCCAAGAATTTCTGTTTCTCATTTTCAGTTAGTCTCTGTGTCTGAGCTTTTCCCTGTGTACTCAGCCCCCGTTATGGAGGTTTCTTGCACACCCCAAGACCTCCAAAGATGCCCAACCACCAAGCAGTACTTACAGTTTAATTTTCCGACCTTGGCTCATACACGAGGTTGCCTGGTTGCCGCGGTGTCTGCTTCTCTCCCTGTGTCACTTTCACTGTCTCCTGAATAAACAGTTTCGGGTTTGTCTATGACTTCTGTGGGGGGCCAGGACACCCCGACAGAGCGGATCACTTAAATCAAGTGGGATGCATCTCTCCTCTCGGCTGGAGTCTCACTCCACGCAGGTACAGAGATCCCCGTATGGGCCACCAGGTTGTGAGAAACAAACTCACCCGTCCAAACCCAAAGAATGGACTCAGAGACCCGGAGAACAGCAAAAGTGAGACTTTTAATGACAGTCTTGCAACATTGGGTATCTGATGAACAGGCACACCCAGCAGTTTCAACAAGCAATTTATCCCCCAGTGCGCAGGATCCTCTCCCTGATTCTTCAGAGGCTGAGTACTATGGGGGCACAGTCTTCCCAGACGTTGCCTATTGATTGCTGGGTAGGGGATTTAGGTGTTTTTTGTTGTTGTTGTTGCTTTGCTCAAGATTGTCTTGCTGCGTTTTGTTGCAGCTCACAATGCATTGCAATCCTAGTTAGCTTCGGGGCTCTTCAAGTGTTTGACTTCTGACTTAAGTAGCTGGGCAGGCTGATAAGAACAGACAAAAGTGAGGTATTTTGCAGACTAGCAAACTTTTATTTTAGATGATACTTTTTTGGTTCGGGTGAGGGCAACTAAGGAGCCAGGGAGGTGGGGGTAAGGTGGGGAGGGGAGGCTGACAACAGGCATCAGCTGTTCAAGCAGGGGCCTAGTATATCCTGTTTATTCTGTAGTTTGCTGACCTAAGCCAATTCAAGGCATTTTGTCTTAGAAATGGACCACTGTATACACTATTTCCTTTAACCTCACTTTCTTTATTCAAATGTCACCTTTTCAGAATGCCCTCTCCGGACTACCCTCTCTGCAGACACCGCCGCCTCCATCACACCCTATTTTCTTACTTGCTTTAGTTTTCTTCAGAACTCTCTTCAGCACCTGACACTATTTCATATACTTGCTTATTGTCTGTTTCCCCCATAAAATGAAAGCTCTGTAAATGCTGGCAGCATCAGGCTCCTCGGTGCTATAATCCCAGTTTATAGAACTGTCTCTTGCACGGAGTGAACATCCAATAAATATTTGTTGAATGCATGAGCGAATGAGCAAGTGAATGAATGGATGAATGAAGTCCTTAACAAATCACCAGGAAGGGACAAGGCAAAGAAAACAGCAAAGAAGCACAGTGACAGAGCAGCTGAAGTCAATCCTGGAGACCCCATCTGCCACATGCCAGGCAGCTCCATACCAGAGAGCCCCAGGGCCAATGGTGAAGAAAGGTGTTTCCTCCACTGCCCAAGCACGGCCCTGACCCCACTCAGTGCTGCTCCGAGATGCTCCTCCATGTGAATGGCACACCCTGCCTTGCTTTATCTCAGAAGGAGGTTGGGCACTCCAGAGTCCAATAAAGCTGGGTCATCTATTGGTGGATACTTTATGCATGAGGCCAAAATATAAGCTGGAGCTACCAGAAACCTTACAGATAAAGTTCAATTCATCAAGGAGAAGACCAGCCAAAGACAGAGCCAGGACAAACAGGTACACAGACCTAAGAAGCCAACCACCAGGACAGCCCGGACTTCTTGCTGGCCACAGTCACCAGAAGACAGGAAATAGGAACTGCCAAGGCCAAGGGCGATGCATGGGTGCCGAGGCAGCCTGTTTCCCAGAGCAAACTAGAGAATGGGGCCTGGCCTGCTAGTTCAACCACACCAGGCTCAGAGTGCAGAGACTGAATTCCCCTGCAGGAAAGCGATGTGGGTGGGTTCTGTGCAGTATGGTGGCTGTCAAGACAGTATGTCTACAATCACCTGGACAACAGATTGTTGGCCCCACCCACAGAGGTTCTGGTTCAGCAGGTCTGGGATAGGGAGACAATTTGCATTTCTAACAAGTTCCCAGGTGACACTGATGCTGTTGGCCCAGGGACCACACCAGTGAGCAGGCGGAGGGTGGACCTAACTTTGCAAACCAGGTCTGCTTTTCTGAACTCATCCAAAACATGTGAGGAGTTAGAAATCCTAATAAGCAGTCACCACCACAATCAAAAACAACAGCCACCATGCGTTGACCAGACACTCTGGAATAGGACTGCTTATGGTTGAAACCTTGTTATCCCGGGAAATTTACCGAACCCATCTGTATCTTAGTTTCCCAATTGTAAATGGGAGATATCAGTATCTCCTTAGAGGATTTTTAAAAGGATTTAGATGAGAGAATTCGTGGAGAAAGCTTTGAAATGTGCTGGGTACATAGCAAGTGCTTGATGAATGGCATCCATAATTTCTGTTTGTCAACACATCTTAGAGAAAGCAAAGTGGCAGTCGCCCGGGATTGGTAAGAGAGGAGCTCCAGGATGACCCCTAGGTGTAGGAGGTGAGAGGAGAGAAGTTACTGGAACCCAGAGGCCAGGAGGGAGTATGGGGGCAGCTACATGAAAGCTTCAGGTCAGGGAAAGAGCAGGCCAACAGTGACCCCCCCCATAGGGAGGGGCTGAGAGAATCAATGCTCCTCCCTTCTCCCCTTTCCATGGGTGCTCCTGTTGCAGCTGCCCATAGGCAGAACCCATCCAGAAGGGTCAGCTTTGCCAGGAGAGCTCTCCAGAGCAGGGTGCAGATGGGCACAGAGTGAACTGGAAGGGCAAATGTGGGATGCTGGCACAGTCAGAAAAAAGGCTCCGTGTGTTATTTATTCACACTTCACCTGGAGGCAGGGTGACCCTGACCCGCTTATATTGGAGATCTTCAGTGGAAGAGCGGACGGATTTGGAGAGGCTCTGCAGGCCTGGGTGAGCGAATCCTCTCTAAACCACATCTTGCAGCCCGAATGCCAGCCACATCCCAACAGCAATCTGGTGCTGGCATCCCTCGCAAGGTGGGCCAGAGAGTCCTGGTGCCAGCCCAGCCAGGACACTGACGCAGAGCCAACCGGGCACCAACCTCAGAGGAGCCAGAACTGCTCAGTGTTCTGTAGTGAACAAAAGAGTACTTTAGGGGTAATAGAAAAAGAAAAAACAAGATGAATTCAGCAGAGACCAGACAGCACAGCAACGTGACGCATGGAACAGTCGGGGCTCACAGCCTGACTCTGGCCCTGCAGCCAACTCTTTGACCATGACAAAGTCCCCTCCTTGGAGCTTCTCTCTCCAAAGGACAGTCACAATCACTTCTGCCCCTGCCACCTGCCTCTGCCCAGATCTGCCTGATCCTTCGGTATCTGGGGACTCAAGATGTGCTAAGTCACCTTAGGCTCCTTGGAGGAAATCACTAGAGCAGTTCCATTTACTTATTCCCTTCCAAAGGGAATGCTGCATGGGAGACACAGAGCATCCGAGGCCCTCCAACCCTTTGATCCCTAGTTCTGTCAGGGACAGAAATAGTCTCAAAAAGGACCTGTCACATGATGAGCAAGCTACAGAGCCTAGACAACAGCCCCAGTCTCCTGAATCCCACAAACCTCTTTCTAAAGTGGGTTCATTTACAAGCAACTCCACGGAGGGCAAAGGAGATGAAGGATGGTGATCCCTGATGGTAACTCACAAAGACAACCAGCTGCGGAACAATCACTATGCTTTACTCCCCCGAGCGGGCGATCTCTACCCATAGTTCATTTACTTATTCATTCGTTCATTCAACCAACATCCGCTAAGTCGTCCTGTCACCCAGGCATTGTGCTGCAGTGCGGAGGAGAGACAGGCACGGAGCAAGAGCTGAGAAGAGGAGTTAATGAGTGCTGATCTGGGGCAGTGTGGATAGAGGAGATGGACGTAAACAGTGTTAAGAAAGTAGAATTAGCAGGCTTTTGTCATCAAACGTCTGAGACTGGGGCAGGGGAGGTGAGAATAAGGGAGGCCTCTGGTCTGGTTCCTGACTTCTGGCTGGGGCGAAGGGGAGAATGGCAGTGCCCTTTATGAGACAGGCAGACAAGGAGAGAAGCAGATGAGCAAATTGGGAGGAAAGGCGAGGAACGTAAGTGCCTGCAAAACACAGAGGAAGAGACATACAGCCAGAAGTGCAGATCTGGATGTCCCAAGATGTGGAAAAGGATGAGATCACCCAGGGACAGATGTTGCTAGAGGCAACATCCCTGGCCGAGGAAGAAGAATCCACATGAAAGCTTGAGAGAGAGCAGTCAGGGAGGTGGGAGAGGCCGGAGAAAGCAGGGCTTAGAAGCCCAAAGAGCAGTGGCTATCAAGTCAAAGGCAACAAGCAACAGTGTCTAGTGCCACTGGCTGATTGGCCAGGTGAGATGAGACCAAGGAGCGTCCACTGCAGTAAGTCATGGGGGTCTCCAAGGCCACTGGCAAGAGCCACGTTAAAGGAGAGTAACTGCAGGGACGGCCACAGAATCACTTCCCACTGTCCGCCCCCCGCCCCCCGCAACTCCCAAGGCCCCATTGTGAAGCTCAGCTGCTGGCACCAGCCATGGTACCCAAAGGAACACAGCATCCTGGCTCAAGCCTGTGTCCTGGGAGATAAGCCAGGCCCCAGCACTTTAGAAATAATGGTCCAGCACTACACACTTAGGAAGCCAGAGAAAGATGGCTTTAATGAATTTGGAATTCAAATATTCGCTTTTCTTTTCCTTTAGCCCTTTTCATTTTCAAGGCTAGATCCTTGACACCTGTGTAAGGTTACGCATCAACTGCCCAATCAGGCAGGCACCAATAGAACAGCTGCCTGAGACTGGATTCTTTCCAACACCCAGGCCCACACAGCCCAGAGCTGAGAAGCTGGGCTGCCACTTGGGTAGTGAGCCCTTCATAGTCTCTCCTGCTTAGAAAAGAAAGAGCTATTGCTCTTAGATGCATAGAAACACAAGCCTGGGAAGGGAAGAGAGAAAGGAGAAGACTGAGCCAGCAGGAGGGAAACAGAAATGAAGGCAGAGGTTTCTGGAGCAAGGTTCCTTCTTCCCCAGACAAATAATTGCCGGCAGGCCGCCTGCAGTGAGTCACGTCCTTTATCGAAGTCACTGACCCAGAAAGTTCAGCTTTGGCCAAGTCCTTTGTCCAAGTCACAGCCCCTTACATCCTTTGTCAAAGTCTCAGACCCAGAAGAGTTCTGCTCCCCTCCAGCCATAGCCCAGATTGACAGCACCTTCCTGGGCTCCCCAAACCGCCACTTTCTATGCCATTTGCTGCCAAGGGGAAAACATCTCTCCATTTTCAACAGCATGAATTCAGTGCCCGTGGACAAGTCTGGAAAGGACAGCCATGTGGAGCTGGCACCCAGCTCCATCAACAGCATGATAAGGGGAGACAGGCATGGAGCAGCACTGGAGGCCCCCGAGACAGAAAGGCTATAGCAGCAAAGGGTAAGATCTGCACACAGCCCTCTACCTCTTAAAGTCCTCATTGGAGCCCATCGTCTCCATTTATTTGAGGGGCAAGCCTACAGACTGAGACAGATGGGGATCGTTGCACCCACTTCTCAGATGTGTAACTCTCTGCAGCAGAGTCAGGATCACGGGTTCGGGCTCTTGGTTCTCAACTTTTTCAGTGTTACTTGGTATCAGTCGAGGGCCCGAGGAACTGGAGGGAATGTGTAAGGAAAGCTAGGGCAGCTGCTCCTTCGGGCTCAGGATAGGTCCCTGCTGCCTTGACTGGATTATGCGAAGTGCACTCCCAAGGTTGGGGCGGACCTGAAGAGCTCTTAAAACGCTGATCTCGGCTGCTGAGGCAAAGCTGTAGAAAGTGGGGTGGAGTACAGGCTTGCAGCACTTTGGTCAAGCCTCCAAGAAAAGTCACCAGAGTTGGCCTTGTGGCAAGGCCCCAGGCCCTACAGTACTGGTGGTCCATGCCATTGGTTTGGTTTTCTTTACATATTGGAGTAGGGAACAATTTATTTTTATCTATTTAAAAAATACAGTTTAATTTTTTCATTGACAAATCATAACTGTACCTATTCATAGGGTATAGAGGAATATTTCAATACACAGGATGTATAGTGATCAGGTCAGGGTAATTAGTACATCCAGCATCTCAAACAGTTATCATTGTTTTGCGTTGGGAACATTTGGTATCTTCCATCTAACTAACTGAAACTATATAGTATATTATTGTTTGCCGTAGTTATCCTATAGTGCCACATCTAGAACTCTAGAACTTACTATAAAGAGTGCATGGCTGTTCTGGACCCACAGCACACATGAGTAAAAGGGCCTGGACCATGCTGGAAGCAGGGGTCATGTCCACTCTGCATAGCCGCCCCACCCCAGAGCAGGAGCCCTAGCCCCTGAGTGCCCACAATTGGGAGCCTGGGCTTCAGGGCAGTTCAGATCCCTGGTCTGAGGACATCCCTCACTGCATCTTCTGCTCAGATCAGCCAGTGATGATGGATCAGGTCAAGGGGGAAAATATTTTGGCTGCTCCAAACCCTAAAACACTCCTGCCTCAAGCAAGGTTTTTCAGGGGCTCCCTACAGTGTCTTTGCTGCCACCGCCTAAGCATAGGGCATTCCTGATTGTCCCAGGCAAAGCCCTCACTCCCCTGGCCTTTTCTAAGATTTATATCACGCCAGTTACACTTGTCTATACGAAAATCTCCTCTTACTCAGTTTGCATTGATTAAAAACCTCTCTGCAACTCTGACTTTGCCTGACTTTTCTCTTCAGCAGTGAACATCTAACTGGGACAGCTTAACTGCAGACCTGCTTTAGGTCAGACGGATGGTGGCTTTGACCTCAGAGGTATACTCTTCTAGCAGGATCCTCTGTGACTGACAGAGCCTCAATCAGTGAATTAAAAAGGGGAGCAACAAATAGATACTCATTTAATTGCTAGCATCTGTAGAACATTTTTTTCCATGCAGGAAAGGTGCATGTGGCAATGAAAGTTCATTGAACAAATAGTTTTAAGGCACCGGAAATTGTGTTCGATGTGGGGGTTCAGTGGTGAACAACATAAACAGCGTCTACTCTCACAGAGTTGACGGTTGACTTCTAGGCGAGGAAATAGGGAAATAAAGCACAGGGTGATATGTGCTGAGACAGCAGGCACTGGTACTCTAGCATAACATAGGAGAAGACTTGGATCTGAAGGTGGTGGCTGGAAAGTCTTCCTGGAGGAAACGACCACACTGAGACCTAAAGAGAGAGGAGGAGCAACATGTCGAGGAGGGAGGTGGGCAGCTGGGTGTGGCTGGAGCAGAGGGAAGGACTTGTAAGAAATGGAGATGGAAGAGGACTTGGTCTCGAGGACATAAGGGCTCCTGAGCCCGGGTGAGGAGTGGGTCACAATCCTAAGGATAATGGAAAAGCCACTGCTGGGGTTTAAGGAACGGAGAAGCATAATCAGGTTTCTGTTCTGGAATGCACACTCACACTGCTGTGAGAAGACACCAAAGCAAGGAAAGGGAGGGTGTGCGGAGAACATCTAGAAGGTCACCGCAGAGATCCAGGCAAGAGGTGAGACAAGAACCAGGATGACCACAGGGGGCGTGGAATGGGGAGGACAGATTCAGGACAAAGAGGAGAAAGATGTAAGATGTAGAATCGCCAGGTCTTGTTGTGGAGAGAGCAGAGAGCAGAGTCCAGGCTTGTGATTTCGGTGACTTATTACTAAGCAAAGTGAGAACGGCAGGAGTTGGGAAGAGGGCAGGACTCTGGAGGCAACCCTGGTGAACCTGAGGTGTCTGTGAGACATCCCAGTGAAGGTGTCCCGCAGGCAGTCGGATGTGCCAGGCCTATTTTGGGCAGTCGGGTCAGATATGTGGGCTGCAGTCCGGAGTCTGACAGCATAGACTGGTCATGGTGTGAGGGAGCCAATGGGGTCACCTGGAGACAGCATGCAGAGACGGCAACCAGAACCCTGCCCTGAACAAGCCCACAGCACCACAAGCCACAGAGTCAACGAAGCACATCAGCTGCAAAGTCAGGGCTGCATAATGTCTCTGACCCTAAACCTCAGATCCATCATCACAAGACTCTCCCTCCGCTGTTCCCCCACCCGGCCTCACCTGAACGTGTTTCTCACAGCAAACACGATCTCCCGCATTGAGACGTCAGATCCCGTGTCTAGCTCAGAAGCTCCAGGCCAGTAATTAAATGTGTACCTCATGTCTCACATATTACGAACTATAAATCACAAATGATACGTATGTTTTTGTATGAGAGTGTTCTCCTGCATGACAGACCTACTGACTCAGATGCGTGTACACATCCCGCATAGAAATGGCCTGACACAATGCAGTCTGTCTGGAATAGGTCATTTATATCTACTTTTAGCGAACATCAGAAGTGACTATTCCCATTTTGAACGATAAATTTTCTCCTAAAAGTGAAATAAAAACTGAGCAGAAAAAAAATCTTAAAGTTATAACAGTAGGAAAAAAAAAAGAAAACATCTGTCAAGCTTTATGTCGCATCCCATGATCAAATTTAATTCTCATGGCCATCCTATAAAATGGGTTTTATGATCCCACAGGGATGAAAGCAAGATCCAAACACAGGTCTGACTGCTAAACTCTCCCCTACACCATTCAGCTGTGATTTGGGGAAAAGGGGAAGAATACAAAAATTAGCAGGGTGTGGTGGCACACACCTGTAATCCCAGCTACTCAGGAGGCTGAGGCAGGAGAATCGAATAAACCCAGGAGGCAGAGGTTGCAGTGAGCAGAGACGGCGCCACTGCACTCCAGCCTGGGAGACAGCAAGCAACATCTCAAAAACAAAATAAAATAAAATACGGAGAAGAAAAAGGATTCTAACAAAAGGAAGTTGGCATAGCACGCGCTATATACGGGTTTATTTTCTTTACTCATTCAATAAGAGTAGTCATTAATTTTCTACTATGTACCTGTAGGCAAAAATTGAACTAATAATGCATGTCAATAGCGAACATGCCTTAATTAGGGTCCCATCTACACTTCTGATGGGCTATAATCATTTGCGGAATTCTTTGACTGAGCCTCCCCAGAGAATTGCTGTCATGACTGCTTGTCAGGGAGAGACGAAGTCGTTGAATTTAATGTGTCTGTGGGAATTGCAGTCTTTCATTTTCCGGGAAACCCAGGCTTGAAAGGCCACCACTTTAGCTAACAAGAGATGATCTTTCACAATGCAGTGACAAACGGGGCCCTAATTGAGGAATTTGCCAACAGCCCTTCCCTTTATAGTGGCATTAGCCCAATTTGGCTTTAGCAGTGCCACGCACACAGCTTATATTCTCTCTGCGGGATTTAGTGCCAAGAAGACAGGGAATTTAACTCAATAATTAAATCTCCAATCTGCAATCTCCGCCTGGCCATCTCTCTCTCTCCTATCTCCTATCCATGCCTCAGTTTCTCTCAGTAGGAACACAGGGGAAGGTCACCAATCAGTCCAGTAATCAGCCAGTAGGAATGAGCAAGTCTCGAGTGGGGCACTGAGAAGCCTGAAAGCGTGTCTGCCCCTAGGGAGCCTCCCGTAGAGGGACCACTTCTCTTCCATGCCCTGATTCCCTCACACCTGTAGGAACTCCATGAGGCTTCATTTTCATTTTATAAGTGTTGACAAACACCTGAGTTCTACTCCCAAAGCTGAGAGTGAGCCTGGAGTGTGGTAGGCAGCCTGTGGGTCACACAGGCTCCCTGTTCCTCCTATAACTGGGGCCCTTCACATGGCACAGTGGACCCCTGGGCAGGGAAGCTAAAGAGCCCTGTCTTCAGCTGTTTTCTTGGCTCCACCTGGCTGACCTGAGAATGAATTCCGAGAATCAAAGGTGCCTTCTCTCGACTGCTCTGCTCCTGCCTCTTCCAGTGCCCCACAATTCTACAATGTCACCAAAAAAGCCCTGCACTTATCTGTTCTCCTTTCATATACTGTTGGTTAAGCCCAGATTACTAATAAAGCTAATCTTTCTTGAGCATTTGCCATGTGCCAGCTTTATGTGAAATAACTCACTTAGTCCCTGTGATAGCCTTATGGGATAATGCACCGTTACCCATATTGTAGAGGATGAATCACACACACAGATAACTGCAGTAAGTAGTGCAAGCTAGGAAGCAGCAGGGTTGAGCTTGACCCCGGCTAGCAGCCCCATGCTAGCCCCAGAGCCTGCACACTTAACCCCCACACAAAGCTGCTGCAGGCTGAGAAGTCAGTGGCCTACATGGTTTAATTATTCATTGTCCTTCCTGCCCTCCAGAATAGCCCTTCAAATAAGCTACTTATCGGCTCCCAAGCCTACCACTAAAATAATTCCCCTGACAACTACAAAGCAAAACCGGTGGGAGGATGAGGGGATCTAACCCAGGGAGCCTGTTAAGGGCCACAAGCCCCAATCAGTTATAGGCCCATTTCCACATATGGAAGTGTATCTTCCAAATCTCCAGCTGCGTAGGAGCTGGTGTGGAGCAAAGGTTAAGACACGTTTAAGGTTGGGAGTGTGGACAAAAGAGAGGCAGGAGGCCATGTCAATAGCAGAGAGAATTCCAGCTCTGCTTACTGACGCCATAATGTTGATCAGGATAACTAAACTGCAAATTCCAGTTTCCTGAATTGCAAAACAGAATTAATAAAGTTGCTTAGTAATGTTGTTGAGTAAATTAAATAAAGCAATGTTTACAAAGTGTCCGACACAGCACCCAACACATAATACGTATGTTGAAATGGTAACTCTTGCTGTAACAATTGCTACTTTCCAAGGAAAAAGCCATGATAACGACCACGGGAAGCCAGTGGGTGCCGTGTCCAACTGAGAAGCAGGAAAGAGCTGAGGGAGAGAGACCACGCTCACAGACTTTGCAACTATTCTGAGGCCATTCATCAGCCATTTGCTCTATGATGGGCACAGTGCTGGGTAACGTCATGGGTTGAATTGTGTCATCTAAAAAGATGTGTTGAAGTCCTAACCCCTGGTATCTGTGACTGTGAGCTCATTTGGAAATGGGGTCTTCGCAGATGTTTTCAAGTTAAGATGAAGCCATATTGGATTAGAGTTGGCCCCAATCCAACAAGACTGCCGTCCTTATAAGAAGAAGAGAAGAGGTGTAGACACACATAGGAAAGAATGTCCTGTGAAGATGAAGGCAGACCAGATGATGTGCCCACAGTCAAGGAATGCTGAGTATCACTGGCCACTAACAGAAGCCAGAAGAAAGGCAAGGAACAGATTCTCCGTAAGAACTTCCAGAAGGCACCAACCCTGCTGGCCTCTGAATTTCAGACTTCTGGCTTCTAGAACTGTGGAAGACATTTCTGTTGTTTTAAAATCACCCAGTTTGTGGTACTTTGTTACAGCAACCCTACGAGGGTAGCACAGGTGATGAAACTACAAAGACAAATGTTAAGAAAGTTTCTGTCCCGGAGCCTTTAGGATTCATTTTATCCCAATAAAATAGCTGGATGAGAGTCCAGATCTAATATTGATGGCATAGGGTCAAGCTCCCAAAGAGCTGTACTTTGCTAAACAAGAGTCTTTTTCCTGGTACTCCAGCTAGGACCTCAGGCCTAGGGATAGTTTAGATGCACAGGGAGAGTGGGGTGATGGCTGTCCCTGCCACAATCATGCCAGGGCCCTGTAACCCACACAGCATAGTATTGGAGACTGTGAAAGTGCGGACGACAAGACGATGGTGGAAGCAAGAAAAGAAGTCCTGGAAAAAGGAAAGTAAGGCTGGTGTCTATTCTTAGGTTTCTTCCAAATTCACCAATCCACATTCCTCCTTTAATTTCTCCACCCTTTCTCTTCATATTTTAGGTTTCTACTCTGGTTCTTCTCATGCCTTCACAGCCTACTGGACTGGAAAAAGCATTTCAGTGACTAGAAAACCAGACTTTGAGCCCCAGCCCCATCACTTACTAGCTGTGGGATCTTGGGCAAATAACAGTAACTCTCTGTGCTTCAGTTTATTAATCCATACAATGGAGATGATATGTAATTCACAGCATCATACATGATGCAATGTATTAAGCAAGCATTTTAAGTTCTACAAGAAGGAGGGAGCCCTCACTATGCACAATTCCTAGACCTTATGCAGAGAAACACTGGGCTTAGACAATACAGATCAGGATATACCAGAAAGTTGGCACAAAGAATAAAAACAGTAGATGATATGCTATGTTTAAAGGAGGTATAAAGAGTACAGACCCAGGAGTCCACAGGGTCTCAACCCCAACACGGAAGAGCTCTGGGATACTGGACAAGTAGTTCCTATCTCCTGATTTAAATGATTTGAGTTTTCACCCAGATTTAACAGTCTGTGACTTTATGAAAATAGGCACCTCAAGCTGTTCACTCATATAAAATTACACTTTAAAAAGAGATCTTTACTTAGGGGTCACTCATTACAAATATGGGAAAGACTGTGATGCTTGAGGGAATTCTTATAACAAGCAAAGTAAGAAAAGATATTTGATGTGTGAAATATCCAGTGGCTATTTTGGCTGGATAATCCTGGAGGGACAAATCTCAAACACTCCTCTCCTAGCAATTCCTATTAGAAGTCTAATACCAGAATATCAGAAAAAGGGATTGGAATCAATGGGAGCAAAAACTAGTAAAAAGGGTGAGACAACTCCAAATGGAAAGGCAACCAGTCAGTTTTCATCTCTTTTTAGAATAACATAGACGAAGGTGACTTGATTGCAATCAAAGAGGTTGAGTTCAAACTTCAAGGAGAACTTCCAACTACTGAGACACTCAAGGAGTTTGGGGAAATTCCCTTCTCTGAAACTCTCTTCTGTGAAGCTTTTTAACAAGAGACCAAGTGGCCAACTATGCATCCTGGGTTAGGTGGTTCTGAGACAGAGGCACAGACAGGATGACTTTTCAGCGGTCCCTTCTTGCCTGTGCTCACTCTATCTTGTGACTAAGCCAGTTCACCACAGCACCACCTGCTTGCTTCTCACACACAGAGGCTGCTTTCAATTACCTTGGCTGTTCACATATTTTCATGCTGCCCATTTTTCCCCTGCTGGCAGAGTAGACTCCAAGGTGTAAGGACTGTTTTTACAGATTTTTGCATGTTCCACACTGGTATGTGATAATCACTTCACGTTGCAGTTAGCAAAGAGGAGGAAATGAAACCCATTCCTGAATTGGAGACAGGAGTGTTGTGTTTCACCTTCTTTGACAGCCAAAAGCCAATTTAGGGCTCTCTGAAAAGCCAAATTTGCCAGGCAAAAAAAAAAAAAAAAAAAAAAAAAAAGTGGGTATCTTCTTAATTCTCCTGAGCTCACTTAAGGACTGAAATCAGTGTTTGCAGAGGGAGGAAAAGGTGACATGGACTATGGTTTTATGGATATTTCAGCTACAGAAATGAGAAAGTGGGAGAATACAGTCAGTTTGCACTTTGTTTGGCAAGACTCCTAAAAGCTAGCAGGATAATAATCATAAATGCTTATTGAGAGCTCACCATATACAAGGCAATGTTCTAATCCCTTTGCATGAATCAACCCATTTCAGCATCACAACAATCTTAAAAGGCCCAGAGATGTTAAGCAACTTGTTCAATGCAACAACAGTAGGTCCAGAGCTGGATTGAAAACCAGGAAGTCTGGCTCCAGAACCTGCGTGGTTAGTTAGTGTACACACTCTGCAGAATCAGACATAGATGCATACCATCCTCAGAGAAGTGGGCCTGGTTCCTCCTCTTCCTCAGTTCCCTGACCCCTGTAATAATGGGACCACATTCTTCAGCTGAAAGTAACTTCCTGAAGAGAAAGATCTATTAGCCAAAACCACCAAGATACACCATGCTGGAAGTCAGCTCAGTTATCCCCAGAACTCACTGCAACCCCTAATCTCACTGTCACATTGTAGGATTTTTTCCAGCCTGTGATTATTCCCTCTCCCTGGGCCAGCAAGTCAACAGAACATTCAAAAAAACAGTCTCCAAAGTGACTCTTTGCTAAAACTGTTTTCCGACTCCTGGGGGCCCTCCTTTGAGGTGACAAAACTCTAATCAGGGAGTTATCACCATAAATAACGGATCACGCATCAGACTTTCACCAAGAATCAGTAAAGCAAGCAGCAGCTCAGAAGGGTCCATTATCCCCTCCATGGTTCATAATTGGGCATTGTAATTAATCCATTTACCTGCTATTCAAATCAGCACTCCATAATAAGAGTTCATAATTACTGAATATTGAATAGGTACATGAATAACCAAAATGTACCCGTGATTTGACTGGCTTCAGCACCTTCATTCCCAGAATACTTACCCATTTTGAGTTTTAAAGGTCCACAGCAACATAAGTATAGCAGATGGGTGAGGTGGGAGATAGGAAGCCCAATTTCCAGAAAGCCATGAGTGACTAAAGCCCAGAAGACTCAAGAGCTTGTTCACAATCACATAAATCAATTCAGTCAACATTTATTAACATTTATTACTTATTGTGTGTCAGCCCCAGTGCTAAGAACAGGATATTCCCCCCCCAAAAAAGTGCATTATCTAATAGACATATAAATAGACACACAAAAAGCCAATTATCTTGCAATAGGAAAAGGGAGAGACAGGCGTTACGAACACATAAGAAAGAGTGATCACCCTCCCTAGGGAGAGAGGATAAATGGCAGATCTGGGAAGGCTGCCCAGAGGAGGTAACATTTGAGTTAAGTCTTGCAGCTTGAAAAAGATTGTTTTCCAGAGAGAAGAAGGGGGAAAGAGTGGCGCAGGCAGAGGGAAGAGTAAACACAAAAGCATTCAGGTACGCATGAGACAGGTATCAATGGGCTTTGCATACCATGCTAAGGAAACTGACCTTTATCCAGTGTCCTGTAGACAATAGGACAACATCTTAAGTTTTTAAAGAGATGCCTGATCATGAGCAGATTTGTGCTTCCAAAAGCTGATCCAGTGTAGTAGTGATTATGAAGCTGGATTAGAGAAGAGGACCAACAGTTCAGAGGCAAGTGCCTTAGTGAGGGCAGAGCTGAGATGACCTGTCTCGGGCACTGACAATGGGCCGAAAAGGAAAGTGGGACTGGAGGCTTTGCAAATATTCCAGACGAGGAGGTTTCTGATGACACCTAGGGAACAGGGGAGAAGGAGAACAGGCTGGCAGGAGAATGGTGTTTCCTATAGCTGAGGAAGAGAGGCATAGTTGAGAGATCAGGAGAAAGTGTACACGGAACTAACACTACTGCATGGAACTGGGTGCATGTTCTCTTGTTAACAGAGAAGGGAACTGAGGTCAGAGTGGTTGAAGAGTGCACCCAGGGCCACCCATTGCCAACGGTGCCCACTGAACCTGTGATGTTGATGCTCTTATGCCCTAGCTGGGTATTTCACTTTGTGGAGGGAGGCTCTGGTTACAATGTAGGTAATTTTATTCTTCATTTGCTCCCTTCCTGTCCAATGGTTGGAGTATCTCTCGGTATCTTTACCTTGTGAAGGAATACCTCCTCCCATCTTTGCCTACCCCCATCACTGCATCTCTCCCTTCCAAAGTATTTCTCTCCGCCCACTCCTCATCTACTCCCATTCACACATGGCATCTTGTTAGAAATAGCAAGGGTAGGGCAAACAGCAATGAATCAGAAGTGGGGGCAGTCTGTGTTTCAGGGCTGACTTAACCCACCAGATGACTTTCAGCAATTGCTTGACCTCAGCCTCAGTGTCCTCAACTATAAAATGGGGATAAGAAATGAATACTAATCTTGGCTTATCTCACAGGACTGTTGTGAGGATGGAATGAGATAAACAACACAAAGCAGGAAAAGATGGCTACAGAATTCCCCATCAGAGTTGTCCATGAGACTGTGAGTCCCTTGAGAGCAGGGACCAGGTGGTCCTCATGTTTGGAACTGGGGTCCCTAGCTTTCCTGGTACAGAGTCGGTGCTCCCTAAAGACATGTTGAATTCAGAACTAGGACCACTACCAGGCTCCCCACCACCCACTGACGCACATGGAGGCGTGCTCCTGCCGCTCTCATCCACCACAAATGCAGGCAAACCCACAACACCCTACTTTTGGAAGTGCTGCTCTAGTCCTGGCTTATTCCAAAAACAGTCAGTTCCTGGAGGGAAACCAAAGGATTGTCACGCTGCCTGGATGCCTCCGCTAGGCACGTTTGACCAAGTCTGGGTTCTACCCCTTCTCCAAGGAAGTTGCTAAGAACCGAATCGCCACCCTGGCTCACACCCCTCCAAGGAGCCCCAGCTGGGTGGTCTGCCCCTCGCCGCACTGCCTTGGTGCCCAGCACGAGCCGCGGTTTTTTGTTTGTTTGTTTTGTTGTTGTTTGCAGGAACCCGGCCGCCCCTACTGCTGTTTTCATTGATGCCTTAAGAAGAGCTGGCATGTGCAACTGCTGAGAAGGGGGAGCGCGGAGCGGCGGGGGAAGCAAGTAAAAATAGCCTGGCGCGCGGCGCTCTGCCTGCTCCGGACGTCTTTAACCCTCGCCGAGGTTGGGAGAGCGCAGCGGCCGCCGCTGCACACTGCGGAACCTGGCAGGGGTCTGCACCCAGACCCCGCGCAGCAGCAAAGGAGCCCGCAAGGCAAAGGAGTCCGCAAAAACTTTTTTTTTAGAAAAATAAGCCGGGGGCGGGGCGAAGTGGAAATGCAGGGAGGAAGCGCTTCTCGCTTCCAGGGCTCCAGCCACCTGGCAGAGACCGCTACGTGCCCGCTCGCTCCACACTTTACAGAAGCGCGGCCTTGAAGCGCTGGGTTATTTTTAGAAACTCCTTCCGCCGGTGGGCGATCAGAGGGCGGATTGGGTGAGGGGACTGGTAAGGCTGGCTTTCTGCTGGGAGGCTAGCCGCCTCGCACTACACATCATTCCGAATGTCTGCTCTCAGGTGGGGGCTGGGGAAGAGGCAGTGGTGAGGGGACGGCAGGCATGCAGGCTTTGCCCTAACTCAAGGAGACAGCATTCGCTTCTGAATGCCCCACTGCTTTCAAGTCCTGGAGCGTGTTTGTTTCGAAATCGACAATTGCCAGATGCACGCTGCCTCTAGTCTCTCAGAGAATGGGGATGTATAAAGCTCTGCTGCCTACGCGGTGGGGTAGGGGGTTTAGCAGCAGAGTTAAGACCTCGAGAGAAGAAGACCAGGAAGGGTCTCTCTACCTTTTTGCATTCCGGTAAGACAGAAGGACAATCCCCGCGCCACACCCCCATTCCCCGCCCCCCCGCTGCATATGGGTAACCATATGTGAGATGTGCGGCAGCCCCACCAGACACCCAGCTATTAATAGAGCCTGGGAGTTTGCTCTCTGTGTCTTTTTCCTGCCACTGAGTAAGGGATGATCTTCACACACATGCCCCACTCCGCCCCCACCTCGGCGCACCGTTTCTCCAGGAAGGTAAGGGGGCTGCCCACGCTGATCCCTTTCGTGACTACAGGTGCCCAGGGCCTATGAAAAAGTCCTGTAATGACAACGGGGTCAGGGCAAGGCGAAGGGAACACAGCTTCGTGTCTTGGGACGCAAAGCCCAGCAGGACTCTCTGCGGCTCAGGGCCAGCTGCAGAGAAGAGAAAAAAGGCAGCTGCCGAAGGCGGGGGCCAAAAACACAGTTTGCGGAGCTAGAGCGACCTCCTCAAAAGCCCTTGCGGGACGAGCGGCAGCAGACCCATTTCACGCTGCAGCCGGCGGCGCGCGGCCCCCACCGTCCGCGCAGGCTCGGCTGCGGCAGGGGCGGACGCTGTCCCTGGTGCTGAAGGTGGCCGCGGCCAGCGTGCCCTGCCGGATTTAGCTAAGCCCCCGAGGCGGCTCAGACGACTGAGGATTGCAGACTTCTCTCTGGCCCGGGTGTGGGCCGGAGGGTCTGTAGGAGGTACCCGAGTCTTCCTGCCGGCTCGGCCCCCGCGGCCGGGAGCCCTCCGCGCTGCTGCGGGGACGGAGAGCTCGGGGACCGACTCGAGCTTGAAGGGTAAAGCTGAGGCAGCGGCAGGAGATGGTCAAGGCACTGCAGGGAGCAGACCTGGCCCCAGGATTACCCACCCCAGTTCTGCACAAAGGCGGGACCCGGGAGCCGTCACGGAGACCAGAGGAGAGGGCAGGGGAGCGCGGCTGCCCAGGGTTGGGGACTTGGGGGCAGGAGAAGAGAGCAGCGGGTGGCAGGAGAGGGTGATGGGGTGAAAGTGGCTGCTTTGCATTTTCAAGAGGGAGGGGACCTGAGACATGAACTCCCCCCCCACCAACACACACACACACACACACACACACACACACACACACATACACACACACACGAGGAGGCCGGCAGAAGCAAGCGGGATGAAGCTGGGGAAAGTTTGGCACTCGGTGCTGAGCGGCGGCGGCGGCGGCGGCGGCGGCGCGGTGGTCCGGGTGGGCGGCGGGGTCTCCGAGAGCCCCTGCTCGCTCGCCTGCTTACCTCGGTGTTCTCGGCCGCGTTCTCCGCCATTTTCCTCCTCAGGAGCAGGCAGCGGGAGGAGTGTTTCATGCCCATAAGAGCCAGCAAGGATTTGGTGATACAGAGATAGTAGAGAAAGAGATCGAGCTGGTGTAGCTTTAAAAGAGAGAGCGAGAGGATGGGAGAAAAAAAATCCAACCCAGCCCCTCTGCTGGAGCGTCAGCCGGCACAGTCAGCCACGGTGGAGTCTGTTCTGCAGTCTCCACTTTGTTTTATTTTCCTCCCTTCTCATCTGCTCCGGATTCCTTCACACAGTTTCAAGTTCTTCTCGTGCCCCCGACCCCTCCCCGCCCCTCTCCACCCGCGCTGCTGTCTAAGCGCGAGGGAAGCAGCCCCGAAGTCTCCGCGGCGGCGGCGGCGGCGGCCGCGGCTCCTCTCCAGGCTGCTCGCAAAGTCCGGCCGGCCAGAGGCAGCCGCCAACTCCTCTCAACTTCTGCCGATCCGCTGGGCGAAGCAACACGCTTCCTGCGCGTCTCTCCTAGGGGCTGAGCCGGGTGAGTGGGGGCGGGGTAGGAGGTTCGGTGGAGCAGGCGGCGGCTGGGCGCAGACCGAGGGCCCCCAGCGCCCCCGGGCCCGCCCCCTCCCCTTGTCTCCGAGGGTCTCGGCCGCCTCCACTCCCTGGCGCTGCGCACAGCAACTTGCGAGGAGGCCAGGCCCGCGCTAGGGGCCCAGAGAAAGCAGGCGCCGGGCAAGGCTCTTGCAGGTTCTTAGACCCGGTACGCGTGCTCCTACCTAGGGCGAGCTCCGGGCGAGACCCGGCCACAGTTGCCTCGCATCCTCCTCACGCCATCCCACCCCAGCTCTCCTGCTCCTCTGCCAGTTCCTGGATCCTTCCTTGGCGAATTACGGTTTGGGGAACGAAGGGGGGGGGGTCTGGATGGGGGAGGGTCCTTAACTCCTTCAACTCTAGGGCTAAGTGTGGTGTCATTTTCTATCCTTTTCTCCCATTCTCTGTAGCCAAGGCCCTTGGGACTCCAAGCCCCTCTCAGGCTGAGAGGGAGGGGCAAAGGTGCCGGCCAGAGTGGCCTGGGAAAGAGGGTGGGAGAAAGTCAAATACGAGACTGCAGTCGTGCCCCCCACCCCCACTCCAGTCTTCCCAGGTAGCCCCCTGCCCACGCATTTCTCTTCTCCCCCCTCACCCTTCCCCCACCGTCGCCAGATTTTAAAGTCCCTTTTATGGGAGAGAGGGAGGATGTCACGTACCCATCAGGATTCTCTTGATCCTTTTTTAAGGGAGTTTGGGCGGCAGCAGGGGGTGTGAATTTTTATACAATGCATTCCTGTCTTCACTTTGAGAGCTTCTTTTTCTCTGTCTTACTGGCCATCTGTCGGGCAGTGGGAGATAGAACAAAGGCGGGGGAGACCCCACTCTGCCTCTCCCTTTGCAGCAGGACACTCAGGCTGACTGCTTAAAACAGCTGCACTTTCAAGTTTTCAGCCTACAAGTCAAGAACGGAGACCTAAAAGGTGCTCCGTGAGCACCTGGGTCTCTTCACTTCATCTCTGTACTTGTTTGGGGATGTCGCTCTCAATTGCCCTATTTGCTTTTATCATCACCTTTGATAGCTGGGAAGTGTGAGCCTGACTGTCCTCAACTAACCCCCGAGTCCATTGAAGAATCGTTCTCAGTAGGAAACATGCCTCCATCTGGTTCTCGGGGAAAGAGAGGATACATTGCACTAAGTAGAGGTGAGAAGTGAGGGATAGAGAGAGGAGAGGAGAAGATGAATGAGAAGGATGAAAATCTAGCAAGATGCTTGAGTTAGAGGGACCGTGTGTGCGCGCATGAGAGTAAACTTTAATAAAAATAAATGACCTTAACCTCCTTGACCTTTTCCCTTCTCAGACCACAGTCCTGGGTTAGAGTTGGGGTGAGTGAGCAGAGTCCTTGACAACAGCCAGTCGTTCTTCCCTTTCACATCCTGCCAACGTGCAGAAAGTGGTAGAGAAATAAATGACCTGAATCTGGAGAATGACTTTTACCCTCTTGAATTATTTTTTCTCTAAGCATCTTCTCAGAGACAAAAAGATTCTTAGAGACATCTAATCCCCTACCAAAAGCGTCTCAGTGTTTGTGCAATCCAAGGAAATCAGAAAAGAGGATCCTCACTGCTCTGTGGGTCCAATCCTCTCATTTTACAGAGACCCCAAGATCCGAGAGAGGAGGACATTTGCCCGTGGTCCATCAGCAAGCAGAGGACTCAGCTCCCCAGCCTCCTGACTTTCAGCCTGACACTCTGCCCCCACCCCACACTGCTTCTGCTTGTGCATCCATTCTGTGACTAACCAAGGAGGAGGGGAGCTGAAACAAGCTCCCACCGAAATAGGCTGCTGCCTGTGCGTGATTATGTTGCTATGAGAACCTCAGTGGGTGTGTTTCCTCCTTTCGCTGTTGAAATCTTTTGCTTTGCTTGGCTTCTCCCCAAGCACAGACACGTCTCCCTTTGGAATGGGGAGTGGAGAGGCTGAGATGGAGAGCTATATTTTCACGGCAAGAGTTTTCTATCCCAACCTATCCAAGCCAGAGCCAGCCTAGGGTTGTGAGTGAGGCACCTATGCCACTAGGGTGGTTCCATACAGGCTGGAGTACAGGAATGAACTGTGTTGAAAGTGGATACTTCAGCCCCCTGTTGAGCTGTCTTAGAACAAACTGGTGCTGTTCCTACTATGTAACCACCTAAGTAGAATTTCACAAGCAAGCTAATTATTACTTTAAGAGACTAAGTTTGGGATGATTTGCTGTACACCAAGAGATTACCTGAACACTCACTTCTTATGATTGTGGAAAGTGCCTAGCACATAGCAGATACTTTGTAGAACTGTTTTCTCAGCATCCCCGCCATTTGTGTGAATTCAGTCTTTCTCCATCTCTTTTGCAAAAATTTATTAGCGTAGTCTTTTACCAGGTTAATTAGTTTAGTCATTCCACAAAGAATTTACTAGGCATCTCTTAAATGCCTAGCTCATTAATAGGCACTAGGCTTAACAAGAGGCAACAAAATACGTTGAATGGACCATTGATGAGCTCTTTAGTCACACTGGATGCTTTAAAATATACAGATCCTCTGTAGAGCTCTTAAGGAGATTTTTCATGGGAGGAAAGAAAACACATGGGTTGATAAGGGGTTCAGAAAGTTCACTAGAGTATAAGTTAAATGGGTAGTTTGAAACAATAGGCCCTACCAGGTAAAGAGGTTCTGAAGACGCATTTTATTTATGTAATTTTTCTTATACTACATCTTCAACACAACAAAAGTAAAGTGCTCAGAACAATGCCTATCTCATTGTCTCAACTCTGAGCCCACGCTGGAACCCCAGAAGGTAAGTGCGCAAATGTTAATGTCAACATTTGCTAGGCCCTGTCCTAGGCACATGAGTTAAATTTTATAGAACACTTTCTAAATTTTATAGAACTCTTACTATAACCAAGTGTTTTCATGTAGTTTGTTCAACAGCTCTTTAAGGTAGAGACTATTATCCCCATATAACAGATGAGAAAACAAAAACACAAGGAATTGCCCAAGTGGTGGAGCCAAGATTCAAATCTAGGATACCTGATTCCATAGCATAAACCTCAAGAAGTTGACCAGGTTCGGGGAGCAAGACAGTGGTTCTCAACCTTGGCTATGCAGTGGAATCATCTAGAGTGCTTTAAAAATACCAGTGCTTTGGTTCTACTCCCAGAGAGTATGATTTAGTGAGGTCTGGGCATCAGGATTTTTTAAGCTTCTAATTCTCAGGGACAGTGATGACTGAGGACAACTGGACAAGACTATCTGGAGACAAAAAGAACTGCAGAGGATGAAGATCCCTAAGTTACAGAAGAGCCAAAACAAGAACCCCACACTGTCAGGCGGTCCATCTCTAACACAGAGGTTCTTGAGAGCCCTGGATTGGAGGGAAGCTGTGTCAATGGTTGGAATGAGACTTTTGGGGAGGGTTACAATTAGAAAGGTTATCCAGCTTTGTGAGATCACACAGAAGAAGTGAGTTTCGCATTACTGGAAAGGCTCAGTTAGGTTAACTGTTGGCATAGATGATATAGAGGCCCCACAAGCACTAGAAGGTCGAGCAAGCCCTCTGAGATTCCACCTGCCTTATGCTGGGGCTCTGTAATTCTGTCTTCTGTCAAGTCTGAGCCGGTGCTGGAACCCCAGAAGGTGAAGACTGTACCATATTTCATCTCCAGGGGCCAACAAACACCTTCTTTTAGTGACACCCAAAATCCAAGGTGCCTAGAATCAGGAAGCAGCACCTCTAACTTGCAGACCATGCTGCCTGGGAATTCTCAGGCTCTGGCTTGTTTTAATGGTGGTTGTTGCAGAAAGAGGAGATGTGTTATGTGGTTTTCTCCTCCTTCATCTCCTCCCAGGGGACCTCACACACAGCCAGGGTTCACATATGGCCACCGCACACTGCAGTGAATCCATGGTTCCTCAAGAATCAGGCCACAACTGTGATCCATCACCACCTCATGGCAGCTAACCCAGCAGTGTTAGTGTCTTCTGGGACAGATGGGAGCCAAGGCAAGGCTACAGCAGCCAGCTACCTGGCTGAGCCTCCAGGCAGCCCCACACCTGGGCAGTTCTCCTACACAGAAACCTCTGTGATCCTGTTCCCCTCTAACCCAAGGCTCAATATTTTTAAACTCTATTCCAAAGAACACTTGCTGAGTGCCACCAGTACCTGCAAAGCAATTTGAGGTGGTTGGGATTTTTTTTTTTTTTTTTTGCTATTAAAGTCAATATGTTATTTCTTCCTTGCTCTGATAATGTCTGATTAAATCAATTCACTGTGGTTTTGTGCTGGATAAGATACTATTTGCTTTATTTTAACAATATCTGGGAGGCATTTTCTTGGTATAATAGTTCTGCATTTATAGCTTAATCCTTGCTGCTTTATTCTAAAAAGTTGAATACTCTTGTTACCTAACTTTCTCTAAGGATGAGGAAGGCCCAAAAGATTATGTTGTACTGCCACAACAGAATTAGCTTTTTCTACTTGGTGGAGGTTGTACACTCCACTCCTTTCCTCCTTTTTAGATCTTTCATTAAGACTCAGCTTTTTATGGGAAGTCTCTCCGGAATCCCTGAAAGCCAACTGGAAGCCATTCAGTCTATCCAGTGCAATAACGTATACATATTTTTTCTATTAGCCTTATATGACTATGAGCCAAGCATGTGCTAAGTATTCCGGACTAAACCATGAAGAGACATGTCTCTGGACTGGTGACACTTATCTTCCAGGAAGAGTTGGTTAAATGACTAACTCTGATATACTAAGTGTTATAAAGATTTAAGTACTATCAGGGGTCTTATGCTTTGGTTCTCATAGGTTAAATATAACTGTAATCAATGGCTTATAGACCCTGCCAGAAGTATCTATTGATATGGACAGGGAAATCCTGGAGGCTATAGGGTCTCAACCAGAAGCATGGTAGATTCCAAGTATGACTGCGGACACATTCTTTATCAAGATACCAAAGTTCTAGAGTGCCTTGGAAACTTTTACAGATGAGAAGTTTTACAGGTTTGACTCTCCAGATGCACTATTTACAAATATCACTTGGAGCATAACACATTGTGATCTGCCTTAGCATAGGGGTGATCTCTGGTGCTTCAGGGCAAACCCATCTGGAAATGCACAATGAGTGGAGGCGGTAAAACATAGCTCTGATTGAGTCCACCTGTTTCCTTTCTGCACCATGTCACCATTCTGGTCCCTTTCTTCTCAGGGGATTTTATTTTAATTTAAACTTTGTCAGATTTTTCTTCAAAACTTCACCCCTCTAAGGTAATATTAACATTTTACTGTGTATTCTTCTCTACTTTTTGCTCATGCAAATATATCTAAGACATCAGTTATATATATAAAAGTGTGTGCTATTGGTGATTTCGAAATGAAATCATGTTATATACATTACACAGAAACTTGCTTTCTTTATTAAACAGTGTATAATGGGCCTCTTTCCAGGTCACTACATGTAGATTAAAGTTATTTTTAAAAGCTGTATAACATCTCACTGTATGGATAAACCATACTCTTCAAACAATTCACCTATTGATGAACTTTCAAGTTCTTCCTAGTTTCCTGTCATTCCAAGCAATATTATAATAAATAACTTTTAAATATACCCTTATGAACAGAAGCTTTTATTTCCACATGAAAGTTTCCCCCAAAGTGATGTTGCTTTAACACCCATTGCCAGTCCTCACCAAACTGTAATTTCTGAGACTGTAGCTGGAACAGTTGGAAGGTACAAATTTAATTTTCCTTCCCTTTCCTACCCAACATCAAGTGCAAAAACACCTGCTGCATTCAAAGCCCTGGACCAAGCACTTGAGGGGAAGATCCATGAAATAAAAGACGCAATCCTGTTTTAAAGGTGTATCTATACCAAGAGCCTTCCAATGCCTGGGGAAAGGATCATGAGAGATGCTGAGACCTGGGGCATTCTTTCCTAGAGGTCTTTACAGAGAACAGATCACTTCCAATTGCTGGGCAACAGAGCTTGGATTTCATGTTACCAAGAAGTACTGCGATCTGAAAAACTTAAGATTTTCTTAATTGGCATCAGTTACCTGTCTCTTAGGTGGAACTACCACAAAGGATACTCAGGCCTGAGGGTCACCCTCCGTTCCCTTTCCTTCCAGAAGGCTGTGCCTGCAGGAGAGCCTGGATTGATAGCAGCCTGCCACCCCTACCCTTACCAGTGCCTAATAGAAGCCCACTCCCTCAGAAACCACACTTCCCACTCCCCAGAAGGTCTTGTTTGACTCTCTTTTAAACCAATATTTTCTGTATTCAGACTAGCCTCAATAAGTGACCCACCCATTGCCCTCAACCCAAGGAAGCCTTGCCATTTAAAACCTCCCAATGGAGTCTATCAAAGGGCACTTCAAAGTGTGAGAGAGGCAGAGGGAGAAAGAAGATGAGAGGAAGGAGACATTAAACAGTGCTTAGGAGAAAGAGGTTTGTGGTCTTACAGAACAGTAAATTAACCTCTGCATCTGTGTACAAACAGCTTAATGGTGATCACTGTCTGGCTAAGGGATTGTGAAGATAAAATGAGCCAATGCAGATGAAGCATCTGGCACAGTTCCTGGGACATAGTGTAACACAGGTGAGTTTCCTCTTTAGCTCCTCCTAAAAGACCGTATCTATCCACAGGAGACAGAGACACAGAGTGATATGGAGAAAGAGCGTGACAGCAGGGGTCAGTGTGCCTGTGCACTGGTCCCAGCTCTTTCATTCAGCAGCCAGGTGGCCTTAGGAAAGTCACTTAACCTTTCTGGGCCTGTTTCCTCCTCTTTAAGAGATTTGCCTGAAAGAAACCCTACTTCCTCCTTCTGTTTGCAGTTTCATTCATGGTGTGGATTATGATGCTAACCACTTCCAAATGACAGCAAAGACTGGTCAGAGGCATCTCAAACCAAAATTCAACTCTGATGGCCAAAACAAAGGCTGAAGAGCAGCATGCCCCTCTCCCTCCCACTGTAAAAGTGATGGGAAGGGAAGTTAGCCTGCCATCAGTTCAGGGGTTTACAAAGGAGGCCTGTAAGTAATGTTAAGCAGAGTGTTCACTCCAGCACTGGGCTCTAGTTGGGCTTTTCCAGAGGTCGAAAGAGGTACCATTTTTTTTTTTTTTTTTTTTTTTCTTGAGAAGGAGTTTCGCTCTTGTTACCCAGGCTGGAGTGCAATGGCGCGATCTCGGCTCACCGCAACCTCCGCCTCCTGGGTTCAGGCAATTCTCCTGCCTCAGCCTCCTGAGTAGCTGGGATTACAGGCACGTGCCACCATGCCCAGCTAATTGTTTGCATTTTTAGTAGAGACGGGGTTTCACCATGTTGACCAGGATGGTCTCGATCTCATGATCTCGTGATCCACCCACCTCAGCCTCCCAAAGTGCTGGGATTACAGGCGTGAGCCACCGCGCCCGGCCAGAGGTACCATTTTTAAAGAGCCCCATTTTGACTCCAGCAGCCTCAAAAGTAGTAACCAAGCAGCCATCACAAATAGTCATCTCTTGATTTCCTCATCACTTATCAGGGGCAGAGCTTGATGGGAAAGTCAATGAATTTCTCAGCAATGCAGGCTACTGGGCTGTAAGTCAGCATAAACCCATAGCTCTCAATAATCCATGTCAATGCATGAATGACACAAATCAGCAGATTACTGAAAAAAAATTGCTCTTTGACTCATTTTATGTATTATGTATTTTTATATGCAAGTAGAATTTCTACCTGTCTAACGAGTCTTGACTACAAAATATATTCAAATTCACGTGTTGCTCAGACATATACGGTGATGGCCACAGACCATAGTCCCTAAAGCAGGGGCTAGGTTGCTGGAGAAGCCAGCCAGAGTCCTCATCTTACCAGGCATAATCTGCTCTGAGGCTAAACCACCTATGGAGAAACAAAAATCCATGTTTATCCCAGCATAGCTCTCAACCTCAAGTCTAAATAAAGCGAGGTTAAGGATCATTCAAGTTATTCCACAGCGAAGAAAAAAAAAACCTCTGTAATGGTTAAGTGACATTTTAAAATCACACAGCAAGAGAAGAGTGGTTTCCATTTCTCGGATCTTCCAGGTATCCATTTATTTCCAACACACCCCTCATTTCCAGAGGGAAAGGCTTCCTCCTCCAGGGGTGGCAACACTACAGGTAGGTCTGAGAGATGTCTCCTGCGCTGTGGTTCTTTCATCCTGGGGCCTCACAGAAAGGGAGGGAGCCTGGTATCATCAGAAGCATGACCACAGGCCAAGTACCCACTGCGGACCAGGTGCTGCACTGAGTGTGCTTCACAAGGAGCACTCCCACTGATCCTCACACCAGCCCCAGACGTTAGTTACTTAGTTACCCCCATTTTACAGACCAGGAAAGGATGGCTCAGAAAGATTACTGAACTTGTCCAGGTCACACAACAAGGTGTGGATCTGAACCCTGCTTAAACCCTTGTCTCCTCCACACCATCAATGGGAAGGCACAGACCTCAGAGCCACGCAGACTTGACCTTGAATCCAGACTCTGACATTTAACTAATTCTGTGACCTTGGGCATGTTGCTCAACTTCTCTGAGCCTCAAAATTCCCATTTGCAGAGAGAGATGGGCCTGGTGAAACCTACCACTCTGGGCTGCTGTAAAGTGCCTAACCCAGAACCAAGCTCACTGTGGACCTCAATAAATGGGAGTGATGACATGTGGCATATGACCGGATGTGACAGGCTCATCCCTGCAAAACCGCATCTGTTCAACTCTCAGGCACACGTACAAGTGTAAAAAGGACACCCCAGCCCCAGAGGCCAGAGTATCTGTCAGGCTGACAATGGCTCTTGACAGGGCAACTCCACCTAAGTGACACCTATCAACCTGTGTTCTTGCTGCAGCTCTTTCTGTCACATCCACTTAGTAACTTCTCTAAGTGGTGTCACTCCAGTTTGCATACCATATTTGCAGGTGTGGAAGACGTAGCATTTTTTTTTTTAACTTCTAGAAAACTGAGCTTACATACTGCCCGGATCTGCTATGCAACTACATTGGGACTTAGTGAATGCATCCTGAGCAAATGTGGGCTTAATCACAGGAAGGAAGGAAACATCTAGCACCCTGGCAAGTGGATGGTGGAGGAAGGAGGAGGAGAATGGTAGCAGAACAACTTTGCATATATGCCCCAGCTCTTTTCCAACCTACAAAGATGGCCTTTTCCTCCTTTCTCCTTCTTTTTAAAAACCAATCTATTGTCATCTCCTGCAGGACAGTCTGTGCTACCCTGAGGTTAATTTAAACTGAACATCCATACCTTTTCTTCCTGGCCCATAAAACAAGCCCTGGAAGGTTCGAGTCATAGTTTGTGACTGGAAGGCTGTGAGTACGTCTTGCCCTTTGCCTTCAGCCTCATTTTACACAAGTTAGCTAAGAAAAAGATCGGGCCACTCCCTTCCTTCCCCTGATTGGATAACAGAGTCCCTGAAACCATTGTCATCACTATTCCTTCCCAGACAGGGTTTGGCACAGGTTTTCTAGCCTAAATTTGGTTGCATTCAAAGAGAAGAGCTTGGGCCCGTGAGGTGCTGGATCACTTCTGTCCATCAGCATCTCAGGCGAGCTTCTGAGGATCTAAGAGGAGTTCGAGTATCACCAGGCCATGACAGATAGTGTCACATCATGTAGCAATTGTCCAAAGTTCCTCTTCTGGACCCCTCTTGAGACACAGAAGCCTTTACCACCTTCCCCTCCTTGTAAAGTTCCCCCTCACCAGGGGTTTCCAGGAGACTCTGCAGGACCATATCATGAGTTCATCAGAGGTCTTCTTCACCTCTGGCTGCCCTCAGTCAATATCCCATAACCTCGAGGTCGCTTTCAGGAGCCTGCTGTTGCCTGCATTGACAATGTCCCTTGTGAGGTGGCCAAGGGCTCAGCCAGGGCTGCTGTGGCCCAGCACTCCCAGAGCCAGATGTTGTGCAGAATCAGACAAGCCCCAACCCCCACTGCTTGTGTTCAGAGTCCCAAGGCTCCTAGAGAAGTATCCTTTCCATTTCTGACCATCACTCTTGCCCTCCTCTGTGAGGGCAAAAAGCTAGTGTCAGGGTGGAGTGCAGAAGACACACCCTCCTCTCTGTGTTCTAGGTCTCTTGCCTCATCTACCCACAGGATAATAAGACAGACGTCTCCCCTCTTCAGCCATAGACAAAAGTGCTCATAAAGGCCAGTCCATCCAAATGAAGCCTTAGGGGAGGAGAGAGGATGCCTCTTATAGAGAAAGCACTGGGCTGGCCACTGTCTGATAGCATGTGGAGTGGGAAGCCCTCTGGGCTTCCTTGCGAAGGGGATTTCCCAGCAATGTGCCTGGGTCGTGGTCTGTCTTCTGCATTTGGCCAGGCAGGTAGTAGCATTTATCAAATGTCTACAGAAGAGTGGACTCACCCTCACATCCGTTCCACATGCATCCTCCCATGTGAACTCTTTGTCCTGGCTTCCCTTCCAGATCGTCACCACCACTTGTGGGTATCAACTCTTGGAGGAACAGCCCTTCCTGTTTATTAGCTATCAACACCTAGCATTCCCAGAAGGATTTTTGTTTCAAGAGGAGACTCTGGAAGGAAGCTTGCCTAAACTCAAGTTACAAAAGAATGAATCTCTGATGGTGGAAGGTCAAGCACCAGTTACAGGCTGATGTGAGCATGATTTTGGGGGTGGAAGTTCACCCTGCACTCTTTAAAATCATGTTACACTGGTATTTAATTCTGCCTGCCAGTAAGTTATGCCCTGGACTACAGGCATCAGAGAAAGCATGAAGCTACAAGAAAAGGGGAAAAAGCACTGAGCCAAAATCAGGAGAATCAAATTCTAGTCCCAGCTCTGCCATGAGTTGCTGGAGACCTCAGGGAAGGTGGTTGTCAAGAAAAAGGCCCCTGAGAAATGGGAGTGGGTAGTGGTTAAGGTCTGCTCTGTCATTAAAGTCTCCTGTATTCCTGCTTTTCCTTTCTTCCTCTACAATGGGAGGAGTTTGGACAAATGGAATTTGTCACTTTCAGCTCTTCTATTCCACCTACGATTGTGAACCCCATGACTGGCATTCAGAGTACAGATGCCGTCTGTAGTTCTCGGAACAAGCAAGGGGGATGAAGGAAGAAGTACTGGGAGTGCCTGGGCTCTGGGGCTCAGGCACTGGGGCCTCCAGAATAACCAACCCTACCTATCTTCCAGGTTGTTTTTCTTTAAAAAAAATTGTTTTAAGCTTTAATTTAAATACTGTCTTTTCCCCATGAGGAGCTCAAATGCTCATGGTCTTTGGGCAGAAATCATCTGTTATAAAATATGGCATGCAAGCCAGACTTGCAGACAAGGTCTTTCTAAGCAGACATTTTAAAGAAATATGCCTGTCAGCATTTGTCCATTATCCATGTCCATGGAAGAAGTGTGTGGATGAAATGTGTCTGTGGACTGCTGCTTCTGGGTATCATTTTGCAAGGCAACCCTAAACAACAGCCTGTTCCTCTCCCATCCTCCTCTTCACACGTCTTAACCTTCTCTACTTCTACCGTAGTTTCCTCTCGTTCTGCTCAGCTGGTTTTAAGTGGGTATATAGTGTGCCTGATGCATGAAAAAAGAATCTGAAAGTAGAAACTGACACTAACATGTAACAAATAAAAACTCTCTACCAAGAGGCCTTCTTATTCCTAGGCAAAGATGGCACGAGGCCAAGTGCCTTCAGTGCTCTTTATGGGGTGGGGAAAATTCTCAGGCTGGCCCTTCCCCCACGTCATAGTGGGTCTTCAGTGGAGTAACTTGAAGAAATGGAGGCCCACAGCAAGAAATGCAGGGAAGCCTTCCCAAGAGATGCTACAATAGCTGCCTCTTTAGGGGAGTATTTTTTTTTTTCTTAAAAAATTAAGAAGATGGTGGCTGGGCATGGTGGCTCATGCCTGTAATCCCAGCACTTTCAGAAGCCGAGGTGGGTGGATCACCTGAGGTCAGGAGTTCAAGACCTGCCTCGCCATTAGCGGGGCATGGTGGCAGGTGCCTGTAATCCCAGCTGCTCAGGAGACTGAGGCAGGAGAATCGCTTGAACCCAGGAGGCAGAGGTTGCAGTGAGCCGAGATCATGCCATTGCACTCCAGCCTGGGCAACAAGAGCAAAACTCCGTCTCAAAAATAAATAAATAAAATTGAGAAGATGGCTATCTGAGGAAACTGGTTCAAATTCCATCCTCTCCAGAGCCAAGAGACAGGACGTAACAGTTTCAAGGGCTTCTTCTAGGTTGTACAGTCTATGATGACAATAAAAGGACTAAAAACAATTAGCCAAGTCCATGGGGCTCTTTTGAACACAATCAATTAGGCACATGTCCAGTCTCCTTCCTATCTGGAGAGCCAAGGGACAATGAGGGAAGAGCCAGGGGACAGAGAGATGTCCACCCAAGTAAAGGAAGATCGAGGGGGCTCTGTTCCATGGAGGGCCAGGCCCGAGTGAGGGCTGGGAAGCCACAGGGAAGCAGGAGCCTGTGCTGGGAACATTAGCCCCACTTGGTTTTCTCAAACACAATTAGCCACAGGACAGAAATTTGAGGGGGAAGAATGACTTTAATAACCTATGAATTTTTAAAGAGCCTCCAAACTCTCCTCTATGCAGAAGCCTGCCAGAGAATCCAGGCCACTTCCCCGTCAGAGCTTGCTGTATCCTGACTCTGACCCCGGTGACCTGTGAGGCCGCCCATGGCCTCCTCTCTCACACCCGCCCAGGTGCTCACAGCAGCACGTACAGCCTCCGACGACAACTTGTATTTTCTTCCTAATGCTTCCCCATAACTTGTACTTTTAAAAATTGAAAGCTAACTCTGGAATCATTGCCAAGCGATTGATGTCAGGTAGATGCAGACCTTAGTACCTGAAGGTGAGCTCAGGCCCCAGGACAGTGGCTTGCACTTGCCCCACTCTATTGCTTCAGATTCCCCAAGGACTGATAAGTGGGAGAGATATCCTAATATTTTCCATTAATGACAGGTGCCCACAGGAGCTAACAACCACCATGGTTGCCCCTGACTTCAACTTTTTAACCCTTCTGAAATATTAGGAAAATTTAGATTCTAGGGAATGGAATAGACCCTTGTCAGTGCAAGAAGAAAGTGAGTCTTCTTCCTCTGCTGCCTTTGAAGCACCTAGAGAAGTTCAGGAATACGGTCTCCTTTCATGTCGTCTGAGGGAGAGCCAAGGCACAGGTTTCTCTTCTGTCACTCACCCTCACTATCAAGGAAGCAGTCACGACCAGAAGTGAACCTTCTTCAGAAGGTGGAGGGGCCTAAGCCAAGTTTCTGTAGAACAAATCCCTGCATGGCCTGGCAGGGTGGACCACAGGGTATCATCTGCAACCTCATTGAGAGAGAGAGAGAGAGAGAGAGAGAGAGAGAGGATGATGATGATGATGATAGTTGGATCAATAGCTATCAATATATGATGGATAGGATGAAGACTCCATTGGAGAGTTCAGTCTACTCCTTTACAGTAATTATATGGCTACTTCCTCTCGACTCATCCAGGCCCTGGCCTGTCCTCAAAGTCCGATTAAGCTTCATAACCTTTCCTGGGGCCTCCCAACCCATAGGAAATCTTCTTTTTCTTCTTCACACTCTTAGAGCATTATAGATGGTGCCACCCACTTTGACACCTCATCTTATAGAGTACCATCTTCCCCTAACCACAAGTGACAGCCAACATCTGTGATTACACAGAACACGACCTGAGAGAAAGGAAGGAAAACACCCTCAGAAAGGTAGGAGAATATTTATTCCATTATTCATGCAACATCCAACCACCAAACCCGAGCTTATTAACCTTGAGCTGGAGCCAAGCTAAGCTTGTTCATAAAACAGTTCTCGTGTCCCTCCAAGTCAACATTCAGTCTTAATGGTTACACCCATTTGGGTATAGGAGCAGTGAGAAATGACTGCCAGTGGTTTGGAAGGAAAAAACACCGACCATCGGAAAAGGTGGAGGGATATTCAAGGAAGGGTGAGTTTGGCCCACACCATCAAAAAGAGATAAAATTGTGTTCTGTGAATTCTTTTTTCGGAGGCAGAGGAGGGTATCTTTTTAAAAATCTCTATCAGATGTGTTCAAATAAAATGTTTCAGAACTCAAAGTCAATAATACCGTACAATGCAAGAAAGTCCAGGTGCTTGGAGCACCTCACGTCCAAGACAAGATGAATAAAACTCAAGCCACCCCCGCCTTCCTTGCTGTGCCGCTGCTTGGCTATTTCAGGACATACCTCTTGGTTTCTCACTGTAAGCTCCAAAGAACGGGCCATACCTTCTGTTTCATTTCCCTCTCAATGCCCAGTCCAGTGCTGAGCACTTAGAAGGTGCCTCCACACTAGTTAAGCGAATACATGAGTGAATGAACACGTCACACTTCTGATTCTTCGTCTAACGTTTTATTTAGTCCCACTGCCTTGTGTTACTCTGGAGAATGACCAGGAAACAGATTTTAAAAACTAATTTTTGAACTAGGTGTGGCCTTGTTACTAGACCACAGTTTCAAGAGTCCCACAGCCCTCATCACCCCACCCTTATGCTTCTCCTCACTCCCTCCACAACAATAAAAAATAATCAGGTCCTCCTATCACAGTCAGTGATACTCCAGGCTGACCCTACAAATAGAAGTCCCCCAACAAGACGGTCCAGGAGACTGATTCTCTCTGAAACACTTCCCAATTTCTCCATGACCTGGACCTTGTGGCCCAGCTCTTGAGGGGCTCTCCTCTCTCCACCACCCACTAAGTGGACAGACTGGAAGCCCAGTGCCTGCTTAGCTCACAGTCTTGCTGCATGCATAGATGCTCACATCCAAAGTCATAAATGTAGCCGCAGACTCTTTGACAGGTAGACAGGAGAAAGAATACAAGAGGCTGCTGCGGAAGTTCCCAGGGAAGGCATCCTTCCACTGACGATTCTGATTTAGCCCAAGCTGAAGAGAACTCTGCCTGAGAAAGCTTTTTCGCAAAGACTCATCCAGTCTGCCTTGTCTCATGACCTTTCTGCAGAGCAATGAGCAAAACTCCTATCCCAAGAGAGGGAGATGGGAGAGGGAGGGAGAACACAGGTGCACTAATGAGCCAGGGATGAGGCTCTTGTTGAAAGGCCTAGAGCACCTGTGGGCCTTCCCCACAGATGCAAACCAGCTCACAGGCACTTCCCTGATTCACTATTTATGTACCTGTCAATAGCAAAGCCTCATTCAAACAGAAAATCAGATTCCTTGAAAGAAATGGTCTGCCTGAGACCAGCAGACTCAGGCTCCCAGTATCCAACAAGCCCACATGTCTGGTATCCTACATAGGTGAGTGTTCATCCTGTTTTAAAGACCTCCGGGGAAGGGCTACAAACTCTCATATTTCCAGAAACATCCTGACTCCTAGCAAGAAGTGCTGATGTGCATCTGACCTAAACCACTCCCGCTTAGAGCTGAATCCCCCTTCAGAGTGTTCGGTTCCCAGTAGGGCTGGAAAACATCTTGGTCTCTTCTCTGAAGACTCAGTGTTCAGAGGGAAAATGAAGTCATTTTTATTATCAGTCTTAGGATCTGTTGCTCAAATGAGATCGTCCTGCTATAGACATGTCCAGATCTTAAAGATTCTGCTCAGTCTCCAGCCCAACCCCATTTCTTAGCAAACTATAAGAAAGGCAACTTTGAAAGCTCTGACATGGAAAGGGGTGTCTAAAATGAGACTGTGAAGCACAGAATTCCTGACTCCTCAGCCCCGTCATTCTCCACAGGCATCATACACGGATAGAACATAGCAGACAGTGGAAGGAAATACAAGAGTGTTCTGGGACACGAGGCGCCCCTCCCCTTCCCTCCCCAAGAATTAGCAACCTAGGCACCCCCCGACCCTCACTCCCACCACCCCACAGTACTGGAAGGGAGGCCCTGCTCAGGCCCTTTCAGGACAAGAACTAGGGAGCTGTCTGCAGAGGCCTTGTAATCCGCCTCCACTTCTGTTACAGACCAAAGTGGTGAATACCCCAGTGATGTCTAACAGCTCAGGGCGGTAGTGTTCTCCAGACATAAGGACGCTGCAGGCAGAGGGCTGGCGAGCCAGCCTGACCCGGATCCCAAGGCAGAAGCAATCCCCAGAGCTCCCTCTGACTAAAAACAGGCACTCACTTGTGAAAGATGGAAAGTGATGTTCTGAGACTCTCTGACCTGCCTGAAAACTGATTTAAAAACAAAACCTAGAACCAGTCTGGTGGTAAAAGTCAGTCCTTATCCGACAGTCCCTGGGGCAAGGTCCACAATTCTCCCAGCCAGCCAGAATAAGAAATCGTGCATTTCCTGTGGGACTTTGCTCTGCCCTTCCCCTCCCAAATTTCCTCTGCCTCCCACCCACAATGTCCCCACCTCTTTCATGACCACCACTGCTCCAGGACCTCCAAGCCAATCCAAGATGCTTCACAGCCACTGGGTCTGGTTTGCACTAGGTGGGATGAGGACCCAGCCTCCTCATGTTAGATTTCCCTTCTTTTAGCGGCCAGGCAGTCAGCCACAAGACATACGATGAGAGTTGCCTGTCTGCTAATTCTACAGGGCACCACGCTGCTGGAAGCCTGTCCTCAGGGAGCCTCTCAGTGTGAGGGTGGGTTGGATGACAGCCGCTGTTCCTGAGAAGAGCAGAAAAAGAATTTGAATGCCATCTGGATGTGAATTCCATGTTTGTTTTTCCATCCAGCAAATGTTAACCGACAGCCTAATATGTCAGGTCCTATGCTAGGTATTGGTGATATAAAGATAAATAAGATATAATTCTTACCCGAGGAGATTCCTTGCAGAGGGAAGAGCACTTGAGAGGGAAGATAATTGCAAGATGAGAAAGTGAGCACCTTATGGGGCCATGCAGATTGCTTTGGAAGCTTTAGGGGCAGCAGCTTATCTTGCTGTGCTCGGGAGAAACCTCCAGCAGGTCATTCCTGAAGGGAAACATCAATGATTGTGAGGAATTAGTCAAGCAATTCCTCACAATCAAGGGCTGTATAGTTCCAGCTGGTGGAGATGAGGTATGGCCTCTCTGGGGAGGACAAGCCCCTCAGGATGGCTGGAGCAGACAGCATCGGGTGAAAAGCTGGCAGGAAGAGACAGGTGGGGAACAGAAACCATGGGTGCCACATGCCGGGTGCATGCAACAAGCGGGGCACCTTGCTAGAGAGAAAAAGGCAAAAGCAAGAATAAAGGTGCAAAAGCACGCATTTTATCCTCTATACTCGTGAAGTAGGCATAGTACCCCCATTATATACAAAAAACACAGAAGCCTATATTGGTTAAGTAACTTACTCAAAGTCACATAGCAAAAACAAATAATTACAGCCATCAAAGCTCACTGTATCAGGTCCTGTGCTAGAAAATACAGAGTCACTTGGACTTCCCAGAGAACTTCGAAGTGGGCATTATCCTAGCCTTACAGTTGAGGAAAAGGAGGATCTGCCAGGATCTGAACCTGGGCCTATCTGAGCCCCTCTCTCCAAGTGCAAGCCCTTCGCCATGTGACGTGAAGGGCCTTGGATGCCCCACTAAGGAGTTTGGACTTCTCACTGAGGAGAAGGCCACGGGGTTACCTTGAAGAATCTCAAATGGGAGGAGGGACAGGCATGACTCAATCTGCATTTGTAGAAGCTCATCCAGGCAGCTATGTGGAGAATGGACTGGAGGAATCCACAAACCCAGGCAGGGATTGTTGAGTGGCCATTGTGTTAACCCCCGCATGTGTTGGCAGGGTCTGGAGTGGGCGGAAGCAGCGGAGATGAAGAGAAGGGTGACCTCCACAGAAAGTGAGAAGGTGGGCCAACGGGATGATGACACAAGGATAGGGTGTAGGCCTCAAGGAGAAGGAACCGCCCAGGACGAGAAGGAGCAGCTGAGAAAGTGCCCAGCTAAACTGAGGCAGGGCTGGGGCTCCTGTGATGATAGATTTGGCCAACTGAGTGGTTAGAGACAATATTTAACCACTCTTAAAAAGGAGCAGAATGGAAGAGAGGATCTGGGGGTGAGAGAAAGAACTTTTCTGTGGGAGTGGCCAAGAGGAGATGCCCAGGTGACAGGTGGCTGTGCAGACTTGGTTCTTAGGAAACACACCTGGGCTTTAGATCCCAGTGGGGAGGTGTCAGCAACACAGGGGTCGTTGAATCTTTGAAGAGAATCAGTTCACCCAACAACAAAGTATTGATTGGGGATTGCAAAGAGTACAAGACTCTGGACAACCCCAATCTTTAAGTGAGGTGGACAGAAGTAGAGGTTCTTAGGAAGGAGACTGAAGAAGACCTACAAAGGTAGAGTAGAACAAGAGGCAGCACCATCGGGGAAGCTGAGACAGGAGAGCCTTCGGGGTGACATCCATGGGGAAGCCTGGAGGTCCGTGAGGTCTGAGGAGCCGTGTCCATTGGACTTTATGATCCAAAGGTCAGCAGGGATTTCAGCCCAAGAGATTGCATGGAATGTTCTTGAGGGATTGGGGGCTGTGAAAGTCAGATTGTGAGGGTTGAGAAGTGAGGGAGGGGAACACAAAGTCAGTGAGTGCCTGCAGGTGATACTTCATGAACTTTCTACCGTACACAGAAGTGGTGATGGGGCCACAGTTTCATAGGGACAAAGGGCTGAGAGGGAGTCTTGTTATAATTCCATTGAAAGAGGCTGGGGCATGTTTGAATGCCCGTGGGAAAGAACTGAAGGCTGCCGGGTGGGAGGAGGTGGTGGGGGAGATTTAAAATGTGAGAACTGGTTGGTTTGGGCACCACTGGTAGAATTCCCCTCATATTGGATGCTGGTCCTTCCCAGTGATTCCCCAAGATGTGACTTCTGGAACACAGCCCTGGCTGCCACACGTTTTAGCCTGGCCCTAGCTCCACAGCCTCTCTAGTACCCTGGGTGGTAAAGACATGGAGCTTTGGGCTTCCCATTCATCTCCCTCTCTCCACCACAGTCAAGCAGCTAAGTGTCCCAGGCCAATCCACACACTTGCATATGGGGACTGAGATGCTCCAACCCTCCTATCCCCTTGAGCCAGCCTAATAATTACAGCCATCAAAGCTCATTGTATCAGGCCCTGTGCTAGCAGATACAGTCACTTCAATTTCCCAATGAACTTTGAAGTGGGCATTATTCTAGCCTTACAGTTGAGGAAAAGGAGGCTCAGAGAAGTTAAGTAACTCATCCTAATGTCACACAGTTTGCAAGTGGCAGAGCCGGGATTCAAAGTGAAGCCTTTCTTACACCAAAGCCAAGCACCTTTACCCACTCCTGTCCTGCCTCCAGTGAAGGGCTGCTGGCAAATTCATGTTTCATTTATTCATCTGTCCATTCATTCATTTATCAAACACTTAAGCATTAACTATGCTCCACATATGACTTGGAAATTTAGAAAGATCAAGTTTAGCACAGCAAGGAAAAAGAGGAGGCCAGCCAGAATGTCTAGCAAACAGAGGCCCTGGGGAAGCAGTTTCACAGGGCAATCTGCAGATCACCTCCTGTAGCCAGAATGAACACCACATACCTTTCTGATCACCTTTCCTTGTTCTCTTTTACAGAACCGCAAAGAGGAAAAGACAGAGAGAGGAAATGAGACAGTACCTTCCAAGCTCAACATTGGCTACAACCTGATGGGGAGATCTGACTCAAGAAACAGTACCGATGGGCATTGATGCCTCACCCACGCACTCTGTAGAAGCCTTCGGGATCTTTTCAAAGCACTGCCCTCACCTGCCCCCTGAGAGCTTCATGACTTCTGTTGCTGGGAAAAAGGTTCAGACAGTCCAAGTCTCAGGAGACCTACTCTTCCCTCATTCAGCATTCCCCTACCCTCACCCCCGACCTTACCATCAATGTAAACAGGGAAAGCCTCCCTACAGGGAAAAGAAGACCATCCTTGGTAAGCTCGCCATCCCAGCTGAGTTGATTCCACCAGGGACGGGTGCCAGCCTCCAGTATAGTTGTGTCTCGACGGCCCAGCATGGAAGCAGGTACTTACACAGGCCATGGTGACCAACTGGGCTCATTAAATTCTCTCAATAAGTGTGAGTGTGAGAGAAAAGGCAGATGCTAGTGTGACTAGAGGCTAAAAGCCACACAGAGCAGACCCACAAACAAGCAGAAGCCGGGGTGAGCAGATGTCCCACACTGGTGGAGGGATCCCAGGGGTTGGGGGCCTCAGGGCCAAGTGGGGTATCTGAGGGGGCATTGTGCTGGGAAGATGGTAAGGTAACCAGATCCCTGGAGCACTCAAGACCCAGAAACCTTGTCCAGGCTCTGGAAACGAATCTATCCCCGTTGTTTATAGAACCCTGAGGATTGGTGGCCTCCTAATTTCCAGAAATATCATTACCATAAATCCCATTGCTGAAGGTAACCCAGGAGGGTCTCTGTGGTCCTAAGGGAGTCTGACTGACACTTAGCCTGTAAGCATCTGGGGTTTGCAGAGACAGTTGGGGAGAGCTGGGAGCAGAGCGAGCCATGACGCTGCCACTTTTGACTGTTTTCACTCCACCCTGCCCTTCTCATTCCTGCCACTGTGACAGACTACACCAGCCGAGAAGGAAGCCTTGGGTCAAGGATGTGGGCTCAGTCCAATCTCTTAAAATGAAAACATTGAGACAGGCACCTCCATCAGTACCACTTGCTGCTCCATGAAGAAACCACCACTCCTTCTTCTCCTCTGAGCCCTGCCTCACTTGGTTCCAGGCCCCTAGAGCTTAAGACATGGGTCACCATCTCTTCATTTTCAACCCCCAGTTTCTGCCCAGCATGGCCTGATGGAAAGCCCCACTATCAGAGTGGGAGTCCTCCCGTTATGCCTGTCTTTTGCAGAAGCAGGTTTGAATTGTCATCTTTAAAAATTCCAAAATATTTATTTTACAAAGCAGGCCCTGTGTCCCAAAGTTTTATCTCAAAAACAAGGTCTCTGTGCAAATCAGATACAGCAAACATCTTCTCCTCCTGGCTGATGGGAATGCCTGCTGCATCTTTCCCAGCCACATCTTCAGTCTTGCTTCATTTTTTTCTCATCTTCCAGGTAAGAATCATTAGGATACACGCTTACAGTAGTGCGCCTGCTTATCCACGATATCCAGCCTAGAGAAGGTCCTGCTTCCTAAACCCTACTGAGACTCACCAGCCACGAGCCCACATCTATAGTAAGCTCTTTCAAAGGCCCTCTTTACTGCCGGACATTCTTCCTTTGTGCAACAAGTCAATAAACCCAACTTTGTTCAGCCACAGGTGAGTTGTTGATGGTTTTTAACTTAGGAGGATTGGCAAAGCCCTTCCTCCTTGGACAAGAGCCCCCACCTTAGTTAGGGTGGACACAGCTGAGACACACAGGGCATCTCTCCCTGTCTGATTCGCCAGGTGGCCCACAGCTGGGAGGCAGCTCACAGGCTGAATGGAGTCTGATGTCAAGGCCCCTCCGCCTCAGGTGTGCTCTGTTCTAGGAATGAGGTGCTGTGCGACTTTTCCTGGTGATCCGATCAGATTTGCACCACTCCTGGGTGAAACTGCTGTCTAGCCTTCTGAGAAATGCTCCTATGTCTATCTGCTGGTTGAATGTCATAAGTGTTGTCTCTAAGTGGAAAAGTGCACAGTCGACAGGGGCCTGGGAAGTCTGTCCTTAAGCTGGTCTCGGAGACTACAGCACTCAGCTCTCCTCAGGCCAGCATCCAATGGAATGAGCTTTGCTGGGGGTCACCAAAGGGTTTCCATACCTAAGGTCAGATTTCCCCTCAACCTTGTCTCCATGTGGTCTCTGAGAATGGCTCACTTTAAAGTTCCCTCTGACTAGAATCAGGAGGATTGGGGACAGTCACCCTGTGGCCTCTGAGAGGCCTAGAGGCACGACGTCTCAGACTGCTCGGGTGCCCGTGGGGCTTTCTTCATTGGAAGTGGCTCTTCCCTGGACCAAACACCTGCTGCTTCCAGATTTCCTCACTGCTGTGTGAACTCATGTCTCTGACACAATTTCTTAAGAGACCATTTGAAATTGCAGTGGCCACTCTAGGGAATTTTCACATGAATAAGGTTGTTCATTTGAGAGGTTCCATACAGCAAGAAGTGAAGAGCTTGTCTTGTAGAACAGAGACATCGATTTGTCTAATGCAGGAGACTTAAACAGACTTCTTCCTTTGTTTCCATACTTCAGGGATTAGTAAGTTCTGCTTTTTTGACAGATTGATAAAACTGTCAAAGGCCCAAGCTATTGTCCAAAACAGAATAATATCACTAGCTGTTGAGTGTATTTGTCAACATTTGTTCTTCTTAGTTTTCTTTTTTGCAAAAAGAACCCAATTTGCCTGATAGTGATAATGTCATAGTTATTGGAAGCCATCTCCCTCTAATTTTTCTATCCCTCTATTTTTCTTGGGCTAGAGGACATTGACTCATTATGTATTTTTCAGAAAAGAAAACAGAGGCTCGAGAGGCTGAGTGACTTGCCCAAGTTCACACTGCTAACCTACGGCAGGGCTAGGACTCAACTCGGACCATGAGACCTGGCTGGGGTTCTGAACAAAAGTACCTCTCACTGTGTGGCCTCCCTCAGCACCAAAGAGAAAGAAGAGAAACTTGGGGATCATCAGGCTGGCCACAACAGAGTTACCAGTGGTCTCATTCAGTCCCACTAGCCCACAGGATGTCAACACTCAGATGGATTTTGGAAACCATCCAGTACACCTCTCAGTTTACAGATGCAGAGACTAAGGCCCAGAGAAGGAATGTGACTTCCTCAAGGTCACATAGTAAATTAGTGGCAATGCCCAGACTTAAACCAAGATTGGCAGAGCTTGGCACACTGCAGCATCCCATCCTTCTCCACAGCAGGTGCAGGGAGGGTTCATCCTTCAGGTCACTATACCATGTTACAGTTTTCTGCGTCAGTGCCCTTCCTCTTAGGAAGAAACATCTCTGGGCTGAGTGGCTAGCTCCCTGCCTTCAGCTACGTAGAACTTCCCTTTGGGCATTTTAGGTAGGAGTGTTGACTATATTTCTTAGGTGTCTGAGGCTATCTCTGCTATGGAGATAAATTAGGAAAATATCAACTCTCCTGTGTATGTGTGCAGAGTTCTCCATGCAAAGTAAAGTGTGAGAAGCAGCAAATGCTATTAGCAGGAAGGCAAGCCAAAACTGCTATGCCCTTTTAAATGTCCTCAAGTCATCCCCAGACCCACTCATGTAATTATCTCCTAAGTTCATTCTCAAAAATGAGATTCTAAATTTCAGGGTCTGTTTACAGCCAGGTGATCATGGTACTTCCCTTCTCAATAAGCCTCAGTGACTCCATATGCCTTCAAAATAAAGTTACAAATCCCCAACCCATCCAGGGCTGCTTGTCATCTGGTTCAAATCTATTTCCAGTAGAATTGCCCATTGTTTCCTTTCCAGGCACTCAGTCTCCCTTCAGCTGATCAGATTTCCTAGAAATTATTGCTCCTCCTTCTAAACCCCACAAACAAAAGTTCCAGGAAAAGGAATTTGGAGGAAAGATACTTTATTCCAGTGGACAGTTTGCACACCTGGGAAACCTAGACTTCAGTGTAAAATGTAGGTGTGTTCAGAGAACAAAGAGAGGAGTTGGGTTTGTTTATTTATTTGTCTGTTTGTTTGTTTTGAGATGGAGTTTCGCTCTTGTTACGCAGGCTGGTGCAATGGCGCGATCTGGGCTCACTGCAACCTCTATCTCCTGCATTCAAGTGATTCTCCGGCCTCAGCCTCCCGAGTAACTGGGATTACAGGCATGTGCCACCATGCCTGGCTAATTTTGCATTGGGTTTCTCCATGTTGATCAGGCTGGTCTCCAACTCCCCACCTCAGGTGATCCATCCACCTCAGTCTCCCAAAGTGCTGGGATTACAGGCATGAGCAGGAGTCAGGTTTTATAGCAAAATTTCCTTCCCAGGTTTCCCATGAAGTTTATTTGTGCAAATGAAAGATTGAAACTTGCTTAGTTCTGATTGGCTGTTACAGTTGAGCCCTGATTGTCCAGGGCAGATGAGAGCTGATCGGTCAGTATCTAAGCTCCAAACCAGAAGTCTGTCAGATGTTTCTTTTAGGGGCAGCAGCTGCAGGTACCACGGTATGGATCTTTTCCCTTAAGGGCAGGGATTTATTTTTGTTAGCCCCATCTAGCAGATGGCCTGGCACATGATAGGTCTTAATACATATTGAGTAAATGAATGCATGCATACTTGGAAAAATTACATTTACCCTCCCCTACTCCATGCCTGAAAATGCTGCTGAGGAGAAAACAAGTAACGTCTTGAGATTTTCTCAACAGAATATAAACATAAAGCTTAAATTAAATAGCAAGTTGAAGTGTGACACTGCTTTATTTTCAGGTTTTTTCAGCACATTAGCAGTTGAGGTGAAGGTACTGACTGTCTTTGTGGTTTGTGTACAATTTTTTTTTTTTACCAGGATTGATAACTGGGGAAACAAAAGCATCTCTTTGCCTGTATAACTTTGTTCCTTCCTTTATTGCTTTAAATAGGCGAGATGTGGTTTGTTTTTCTTTCACTGCTAATGTTTGCTTTGTGTTCCTCAACAAAAATAACTTGCCGTTCATATTGCTCTCAAAGGTTGCTAAAGATCCCCTCCCCGCTTACTCATTCCACTCGCTTGTAACCAAGATCCTCAGTGCTGCTAATGGAGACTCCCTCAGCCCCGTATCTTCTGTGCATAAAGCAGTAGATGGCGGGTCCGGTTATGTTAAACATTAGGTAATATCAGTATCCTTTCACTTTACTATGAGAATCCTCAAGACAGAATCATTATCCTCTGCTTATGATTGCTGTAGACAAGAATGTGCACCAGCCCTCCCAGGAGTATAAAGATCATCACCACTACCATTGTAAGATGACAGCTTTTCATAGTTTACATATCTTCATCCTGGTTATTCTCCCTCTTAGTCATTGAGAGTCTTGTGGCCAGGTGCGGTGGTTCATGCCTGTAATTCTAGTGCTTTGAGAGGCTGAAGCAGGAGGACTGCTTGAGAGGAGTTGGAGGCTACAGTGAGCTACGATCTCACCACCACTGCACTCCAGCCTGGGTGACAAAGCAAAAGCCAGTCTCTGAAATTAATCATTTTAAAAGAGTCCTGCAAGATGGGTATGAATCTTTCTAAAACACAGCTGAAAAGTTAAATGGTTTGTCCCAGAGTACACAGCTCAGCAGAGCCAAGAGTAAAATTTAAATCCAATGCTTTTCCATCTAGGCTGCAGTGAACCATCACTAGAGTTTTATCAAAGTCCAACTTCCTGGCGATAGGGAGAAAAAGCAATTATAGCCTTTCTTGATCTATAACCTAGCTAACAGCTTCAGCCCAGAGAAAATCTTCCAAAGTCCAAGACAGGTCTGGATGTGTATACTTTCACCCGCAACCATAACCTTAAATCTGCAGCCAGGAATTAGAAAAATATTCTCAGGGTAACACGATTGCTTCAGTCACAAAGTCTCACTCCCAGGACCAGTTATGATTTGGGTATTTGTCTCTACCCTCCCAGATGCCTCTGATCCCACCGAAAACAAACCCCAAATCCTAGGGCCTTTCTTCTCCCAATTTCACAGTTTCTATACATATTTTCTAGGCACCTCCACCACTCACCACCCTCCAAAAGAGACTGAGCCCCAAGCTTGTCCAGTGATTAATGCTTCCCATGTCTTTTCCATCCGCCTGCAGTTATGCTACAACATCTCTGGGCAAAGGACTAGCCAGGTCTGTCTAACACATACCTTGGTGTGACTCAAACTGGTTTCTACCACTTTCAGCCTGAAGTGACAGTGCTTTTTAACGTTGGTTGCAGGCAGGGGACTGCTGCCCTCTCCCAAACACTTCAGTTTCCTTGCACGGCCTCTCCTTAGCTTCTGTCTGTCCCTGCCAGAGAACCCTTCCCAAAACTAAAAGAAGGCAGAAAAGAGGGTTCCTGATGTAAAAAGTAAAGAGCTTTCATCTGAGGAAGGTGAGCCCTTTTAAATCATCAGGCCTGGAGGGACAGTAAAATGACAGCAATCACATCCCACTCCTTCTTTTGAGCTATATATTCATTTTCAAAAACTGCTTGCTATTGCCACATGTAGCTATAATAATGCCACAGTGGACACTATCACCTGTAGTTTAACAATGAGTAGCCAGTCAAAGTTATTTCTGTAAACCAGTAAGATTTCTTGACAAACAACCCTGTCCCAGCCCACTCTCTGTCCCCTTCTTTTGCCTTTAAAACCCTTCTTGTGGTGTATATATACCACATTTTCTTTATCCCATCTGTCACTGAAGGGCATTTAGATTGATTCCATGTCTTTGCTGTTGTGAATAGCGATGCAATGAACATTCGCGGCATAAAAAGGAACGAGAGCATGTCTTTGCAGGAACGTGGATGGAGCTGGAGGCCATCATCCTTAGCAAACCAACACGAGAACAGAAAACCAAATACCGCATGTTCTCACTTATAAGTGGGCGCTAAATGATGAGAAAATGTGGACACAGAGAGGGGAACAGCACACACTGGGGCCTATGAGAGGATGGAGGCTGGGAGGAAGGAGAGGAGAAAAGAGAAACTGTTGGGTACTAGGCTTAGTACCTCGGTCATGAAATCATCTTTACAATAAACCCTCGTAACATGAGTTTATATGTATAACCTACACACGTACTCCTGAACCTAAAATAAAAATTGTTTTTGTTTCGTTTTTGTTGTTGTTCTGTTTTTTTAAAAAACTGCTTGTCACAAAGACTGTAGGAAGCTCACAGCCAAGGGCCCCTGGGTCTGAGTCTTCCAGGCAGCTGTCCTCACTTTGGTTTAAGTAAACTCTTTAAATTACACTTTGTGTCTCAGCCTCTTCCTTTAAGGTTGGCACTGTGCAGGGTAAGTAAGTGAATGGCCCCTTTTTCTTCTCTGTCTAAAGCTTGGGCTCCTCATGAGAGGACTTCCTACTCCAAGATAGGAAGCTCAGAAGAAGGAGCTCCTGTCTGCTGAGGACACAATTCTGTCCAATGAGGTCAGGAGGGCTGTTGGCAGCTTCCGTTAATCCAACTGGGCAGGCAAGTGGCAGTTATCTGAGCTGAGGATGCTGGGAAGGGTTTTTACATGAGCAGTTGGGCCTTAAATCATCAATTGACCCAGTTTAAGTGCCCAAGGAAATGAAACAGCAGGGAGAGGGACATCACACACACCACCAAAACCTCCTGTTAGTCTGTAGCTTCCACATCCTTTTCCAAAACTTCAGGCCAGCTCACAGCCTCACTTTTCCATCTCTTCTCCATTCCTCCATGGGAGAGCTTCCTTGGTACAGGAATAGCTGAGAAGTGGGAAAGATCAAGGGTTGTAACAGAAAGCTTTGCTGGAGTTAGATTGTGCATCTCTGAACCTGAGCTAGATTTGCTGGGTCAGGGACCATGCTTACTGACTGGCCCAAGAATTGACAGAGGAGGTGTCTAAGAAATGCTTGTTGGATGAATAAGCAAACAGCTGAGTGAGTGTTTATGTGCGCCTGAAAACTGCCTGTACCAGCACAAAAGTAAAACCCCAACACCCTCAGGCCACACCTACTGGAATAATATATGTCAGCCCCAGAAAAATGCGGGCCACATGAGGCAAGTCCGGAGCTACACAGGAAACTGCCTGCCCGCTCTTCTGGCCTCTCCTCCAATGTGAGGCTAGAAATCCCATCAAGGCTGGTCATCCAATCAGCAGGATGTAAGAGAGTCATTCTTCACTGTGGCCATTTAGAAGGTCCCTGGAAACCTGGCTTTCTCCTGACCATTGCCCCATGAGCATGGTGGTGACAAGCTTGGGCTCTGAAATCAGACAACCCCAAGTTTGAAACCTGTAGCTTCTTACTTGCTAGCTGTGAGACTTGGGCAAATTACTTAATTTCCTCAGTCTGTAAAATGGGGATAATACTGGATAATACACTAAGCATGGTGTCAGGGATATAATTAGTGCTCAATAAATGTATTTCTCTTACACCCCAGATCCCACTCTGCCACCCGCTTCTTTCTCTTCCTCCTCCAAGCCTCCAACTTCATCATTGCCTATGAAGAGCTAACGGGTAAAACAAACACAAAATCAGGCAGTTTTGGACAGCCCAGAAGTTATCTACAAGTCTACAAGTAACCACTGCAGTCTGCTCAACTGCCTGGCCTTTTGAAAAGCACACCTAGAAACTTGTGACGTACATGATTCCACATAATTTCCTAGGAATGACAGGGGTGTGTATCCTTTAAAAGAAGACAAGCATGTTTTGCTCCCATGATATCTCAAGTGGCACCTAGATTGCTAGGGACCTGTTGCCCAATAAGTAATGCCACCTAGAAAAGGGGGTGTGGTATGACTGGTTTAGAGTCTGAGAACTGGGGTAAGCCACTTCGGGGTGTCTTAGTCCCCTTATGCCTAAAACAGAGGGATGGGACCAGATGATCAGTAAAGAAACTTCCAATGTTAAGACTTAAAGAGTAAATGGCTCTTTGATAGAGAGGGATCATAGCTTAACTTTCCAGGGGACAATTAAAATGCTTTAATGTGACGTGAATGACCGTGTGGTAGAGTTTGATGTGGTAGAGTTTAATGGCATAGGGAGGTCGGAGGGCATGGGGTCCTCTGAACCTCATTCTCAGCACTAGACATGGCATCTGGAGCAGTCTGAAGAGGGGCTAAGCTTCCGTCCTCACTCCAGCTCTGAAGATGCCTCCACTGTGAGAAAGAGACAGGGAGTCCCTGACTCTTTCTGCTCCCATGTTGGAAGGGAAGGGAGGAGGAAGGCCCCAGTGTCTTCCATCACCGCTGCAAACACCAACCAACTCCTTGCCCTTCTTCCTGCTCCTCTGCTTCAACCTGGGTCCCCTCCTCAAACATTAAGTTTCAATTTCAAACATGAAGCTCCTCTGCTTCAACCTGGGTCCCCTCTGCTACCCATTAAGTGTTAGCTGCACTTCACCTGCAAAATGTCTTTATTTGCCAATTTTTGTCAAAAATTTTGGCATAGTGTTTGCATAAATTTGCAGGTAGAATTCAAGAGACCATGACTCCAATGGTGTAAGAGAAAACATCATGAATGCACTTGCAGTCAAAGGAGGCTTTCAGGAGGGCACACTTGATTTGCTACACAGGGCTGGGAGAGTCACTCAGTATGTGAGGCTGGGATGCCCACACAGGAGCTTCCCCACAATCCAGGAAATCGGAACTTTTTCAATGTTGGTTTCAAATCATGGCTAATAGGCAGAAAAAAACAAAAACAAAAAGCTCTTCTCACCATGAGAGAAGACTGGGGTGAAGTCTTGGTGAAGTCCCTCACCATAAGGGAAGACTTGAGGGCCCCACGAGGGGGCAAGGAAGGACAGTGGCAAGTCCAAGTCTGGAGCTGTTTCCTCCCAATCGTGACTGTCTGGTAACTTTACCTAGAAGTTCTGATTTTTCTAGTTAGTCAAACACAGGGCTCTGACTTCCAAGATTAGGTTAAATCCAGAGCAGTTTGGGGAATGAAGGAATCTGGCTGAACGATGAACATCGGAACCATTGCCCCACCATCAGCAACACCTTAACAGAAACAAACTCCTTTGCCCACTCGTCATATCCACAAACCACTTCAGAGAAGAGAACGTCCTAGCTAGAAAAGGAAGTGGATGCATGCCAACCTGATGAGGCCACTGATTTGTGAGTGGAGACCTCTGAGCAACTTGGTAAAGAAAGCAGGGTTCAGCCTTCCCCCGAGAAGTGGGAGGCTTGAGAAACCCTCCCCAGATGAACAGATAGGAAGGAGGAGCTCAGTGACAGCCCTCAGAAGGGAGTGTTTATCTCCTGGCCACAGTAATGACTAGAGTGACACCCATGCCACAGAAAAACACAAAGTCGACCAAAGCCATTTAAAGTAGACACTCTGAGTGTATTATTTGCCAAAGAAGGGGAGGGCTCCGTTTCATTAAGATAGTTCTACAAACTGAAGGTGAAGAGGACAGACATACTGGGGGAAAGTTTTGTTCAAAGGTCTTACTGGCTCAAAAAGCAAGGTGTAAACTCTTCTGGGACTGGCTGCTGTTCTGATTTTGTGTCCCAGAGGCACAAGCACGACTCACAGGAGATCCTGGATGGATCCAACCTGTGGTGCATGCCCTGGCAGCCTGGTGTCTGGGCCTCCTCTCATGGAGGTGAGATTTTTCTCCGGCACCCATTTGGGTTAAGAGTGAGGAACTCTAGGGCCCATGGGCCTGCTGCATGGCTTTGAGACCATCACCTGGCTCTCTGATCCTCGCTGCCTAGGATGGAGAGATACACAGCCCTCCTGGCTGCAGGGATGAGGAAACCACATGAAAGCAGTTGGTGAATTTTGTTAGCATGTAGCCATCACATTTTCTAAACAGGAAAACTGAGTCACAGAGCCCCAAGCCCTAGTAAGTTGGAGGATGCATGATTAAAATGCTGCTGAATGTGGGGTGGGGGGAGCTGGTGGGGAAGGCAAACTGGAAAGAGCTAACCCAAAATTAATCATGTCTAAATCCAGGTGGGGAGGGGTTGCAGAATTTTATTTTCTTCTGTTTTGAATTGGTTTCCTATATTATTCTTCGCTCTATTGGTATTCTGTATTCTCCAAATTTTCAACTCTGTGGTTCTGAAACCATATTAATTTTTTTTCTTTTTGGTGCAGCAAGGATGAGCTCAAGGTCAAGGTATCATAGATACAAAGATGTGCATATGTCAGGCGCGGTGGCTCACACCTGCAATCCTAGCACTTTGGGAGGCTGATGTGGGAGTATTGCTTGAAGCCAGGAGTTTGAGACCAGCCTAGGCAACACAGGGAGACCCTGTCTATACAAAAAAAAAAAAAAAAAAAATCAGCTGGATGTGCTGGTGCATGCACCTGTAGTCCCAGCTACTCAGGAGGCTGAGGTAGGAGGATCACTTGAGCCAGGAATTCAAGGTTACAGTGAACTATGAGCCCTCCAAGGCAGTCTAGTCTGTGTGACAAAGTAAGACCCTGTCTATAGAAAGACAGAAAAAAAAATGTGCTTAGTAAAGTCAGGACATTCTCCCAGAACAGGAGTTGAGAATTGAGAGCTTGTGGCTAAGCCTGGCAGCCCAGAGACGCCTGCGTCTGCTGTCCCACAGTGCTGAGAGCCCAGCAGTGCTCAGGGACACCAAGCCTGCCCTCACAGAGCTCATGCAGACACTGCTGCAAAGACACCAGACAGCAGCTCCCCTTTAGGAAGCACCTCCTATGCAAACCAAACTAAACTAAACAGCACTCTCATGCTCACTAAGACCGGTGGTGGCACGATTGTCTCAGTGGTGGCACCGAAACTTTATTTCTCCAGCCTTAGAGTTGCCATGGCAGGTGAGGTCACTGAGGACAGAGCCCCCCGCCCTGCCCCGCAACCCCTTATGCTGCTAGGACATCAGTTACACTGTCCTCTGTGTTTAAAGCCTTTAAGAGAGCCCCAGCTCTCTTAAATGAACAGTTCCATTGTTCATCTACTTTCCTGGCTAGAGGGTTTCAATTCTCTCTGTCTGGTGACATTTTTTTTTCTCTTGTTCAATCTTAGTCAAGTGGGTAAGAGACTGTGGCTGCTCAGGGCATTCGGCCCCTTCTGACACGTTCCTCACTGCGGTCCCCTCTAGGCCAAGCCAGCTCTCCCCTGTACCTTCCCTGCAAGATCAACTTCCCTATATCCACTCATTCCCTTGCCTTTCATCCTCACCTGTGGGTAATTTAGAAGGATGGTCCCCATCATTTCGCAAAGAGAAGGCTGTTGGTGAAGTGGGGGATGATTGCCCTGCACAACAAATCGCTCGTGATGCTGAACATGTGCTCACAGGCCCTGCCCTTCCTTCCATCTGGGAGAGGAGTTGTGCTTGCAGTTTCAGAGTTTCTGGAAGTTTCCTGAAATTCTGTAGAAAACAGTGTGGGTAATGGATATGTGGGGGCTAGGTTTTGGGGAATCCATGATCCAGAAAAATGTCACTATGAACACTTTATTTTATGGCTCCATTTCCTAAATGAACCATCCTTGGAGAAATTGTAGTTTGGGGCTTGGAGAACGGTGAGGCCAGAAGAACTGCAGGCAAGGGGAGGCTGCCATTTCCCGCTCAGGGGTGGCGCGTGGTGTGGCTGCCCTGGAGTACTTGGATGGGGTCTTTGGAAATGTGGTTTAAACGAGGGAGGAAAGCACTCTTAGCACCTAGCTCGTGGCCAGGAGTTGGGCTAAACAGATTGTATTCATCTTCCTGCTTCAGCCTCACAGTTTCCCTGTGAGGTGGGACTTATTATCTTCATTTTACAGATGAGAACAGAGGCTCAGAGAAGTTAAGGGACTTCCCCTGCGTCACAGAGCTAGCAAAGAGACAGAGCCAGAGATAGAACTAGAACCACGTGGTCAAAGGAATGTGCTGTTTCCACGGCATCATGTAGCCCTGTCCCATCTCCTGTGTCACTGAGGGGTGTGGTGGGGGGCATGGGCACAGACATGTCACCTGACCTCTTGGAGGTTCAGGTTCTCATACCTTGAAAATGGAAACAAAGTCCACCTTCCTTCTCTCTGCTTTCTGGCTATTTGTCAAACAGCAATTACGAGAGCCAGGAGGACCAAGCCAAATTCAGTTTAGCAGGCTCACCCCCACCTCCTGCTGAGCCTCCAACCCTGAGAGAGGGTTCAGAAGTGAAAGCCCTTGGCCAGGTCTCCCAGGATCGAGCCTAGGCTGGCATGATACCTCCTCTATGCACACACCTACTCCCATGCATGTGTGAAGAGCCTGCATCACAGGTCAGTGAGTGCCAGTTTCTTTGCTCAGGATGGCAAGGGGAAAGGGCATGAGTCAATTCACCTAAGGGAGGAGGAGGGCAGAGCATAAGTCAGGGCAGCACCCACCTCTGAAGCAGCTCACCCCTCCCTCCTTCCTGTCTGTGAGTTCTGTCCCCCTTCTCCCTTCTACCCCCCACACCCAGGCTAGAAGGCACCTTCCCTCACCCTCATCCTCCACTTCCAATCTGCAGCCACAAAGGGTGCATTAATTAATGTGGTGCTTTTGTGAGGGACCGGTGTTGTAAGACCAACAGCTTTGTATGCCCACTGCACGGTAACAGACCAGTTACAGCAAGACAGCAGTGCTGCAACAGAGAAAGAGTTTCATGGTCACAGGGCACTGAGCTAAGAGATGGGAGGAGCCCCTAAACCCCATCTCCCCCAGGATTTCTGTGCAGGAGTCTTTCAGGGGATTGTGGAGGACAAGGAACTGGAGAATTGGGGCTGTTGATTGGTTGGGGTAAGGGGCATGAATTCATCAGAATGTGGAAAATGCATTCTTTGGTGAGTCAGCTCCAATGGGGTCTTTTAGACTAGCTGACAGTAATTTCACAGATGTGCAGGACCTGGAGAGTATCTCAAAGGGAAGACTTTAGATTTAATACTGTTCCAGTTGCTGTCTGTAGGATCCCTAGGACTACTATAACCTTGTCTGTGGGATTCCAGGTCAGTAGGCAGCAAACCACACAGGACGCCCATGCGTGAGCAGGCTGACCCCAGATGAACACGGAGTGCCGGCAAGCTGGGTTTAGTTTCACTTCTCCCTCTCCTTTTTTCCTGGTTCATTTTCTACAGTTTGTATGGGTGGTTTCACTGGGAGCGCTGTGCTCCCTTTCACCTTGGCCTCCCACTTGAGAAATGCCAACATGCCATCTTGTCTGCCCTCTCTCCCCTGGCCCCTGCTCCTGCTCTCTCCTCGAGGGCTGAGCATGAAGGGCTTCCTTTGTGGGTAGTTTCCCTTCCTTCCCAGACTCCGACACCACCTTCCCCGAAAGCGCTTTTACATGACGTGGCCTTTTACTAACATCAGCGATTCAAACCTTAAATATTCTCCCTCTGAAGTCAGTGATTCTTAGAGGGGAGCCCGTGTGGCCACCTGGCTTCTTGCCCCCTATGGCACCAACACCCTGGCCAGGGACATCTGAGCCAACAGCAGCCACCTTGAGGGACCCGTCCTGGGAACCCAACCACATGCTCCTTCTTAGGGAGTCACAAGAAGTGGCTTCAGGAGAGAGCAAAACAGAAGCCAAAAGACACACGGCGGGGGGTGCAGGAGGTGGCATTAAGCCGCAGGAGATTGAAGAGACTGCAGGACTAGGAGCAGGGACAGAGCCAAGTCAGACAGCCTTGGTGTTTGGCCCCGGGCCCCTTTGAGCCCCGTGGTGCTCCAGTTCTCTAGAGGCTGGGCTAGGCTGATGCCCGCATTGCTGTGCCTGACTTTACTACAAGCCCCCCGCCCTAGGTGACATCACTGCTTCTTGAGACCTGAAAGAGCCCGTGGTAAATATGCCCTGAGGAACACAGGAGGTACCCTGTGTTGAGCGCTGAGGACAAGGCTGCACCCAAGGCTGCAGTCATCAATCACCGGAGCAGGGCGGGTGTTGGAAACCCAGACCCAGGCACAAGCTAAGAAATAGACACTGTGCAGGACGCAGAGATCCACAGTTGGGTCACGTCAGGACACAGACCACAGGGGCCACAGGAGATGCGTGGGTGAAACAGACAGGGAGACAGCCAACATGGCTGCACCCCAACACTTGCCCTGGCTGTGAAGGGAAAGCTCCTCTCCTAAGGGTGTCTGTCCCCTGACCACGCTCACCCGTTCCTGACCCAGATGCCTCATTCTCAGCCCTACTTCAAGGTCATGTTGGCAGGCGGACTGCAGCATCTGGCTTCCCCCATCGGAAGCAGGCCTCTGAGGTCAGATACCACGCCCCACGGCACCACACAGTCCCAGCAGCTGTAGCCTCCAGGGGACTCACTCAGACTTGGCAGGGCTAGCCTGGGAATCTGCATTCCCTCACCTGCTGACAGCGACACCCAGCTGCCAGTGTACACTGTAGCCCTTGAGGATCTGCTGCCAGACTCAACACTGAGGCCCGAGGCCCAGGAGTCCTAAGAGTGGTATTTGGTCATATTAGGCCTGTGTAAAGGGAGCCGCACTAGAGAGAGTGAGGGGCGAGGGGAGGGAAGGAACCTAACCGTGGCTGCCCCACACCCTTTCAACAGCTTCCATTGCTCTTGCTGGCCTTTTCCATCAGAGGCCGCTCTCCAGGAGGGTCTCCCGAATCGACCCCTCTCCTCTAGCCCACCTGCAACCCCATGCAGTGTCCTCTGAGCGTCACTCATGTCATCTTATTTCACATGATCCCAGCCCAGGGGGTTAGCTTTTGTCCCTTCTTAGGCTGTAAGCTCTGAACAGGCAGGAATGTTTTCTTAGTGTGGATTTTTTGTTTGAAATGCCAAGTAAGCTGCCACTCTGCCTGTTGCTCGATGGGACTTGCTGAATGGTCCTGTCACCACCCGACTTGCCCTTAAAGACACTGGCTTCACAGGCCTACAGCTATTTCCACAGCAGCCTCCTGGCAACCGGCACTTTCCCAGCAGGGCCTAAGCTGTGGCTTTACCTCTCCTCTGCCTTGAACGTTCCCCCAGTCCAGGTCTTCACCATCTGGAGAGGCCTGACCTGGGAAGCCCAAGCTGGTGAGGCAAAAGTCCTGGGAAGAGGCCCAGAAGACAGCAACCCTGTTCCTAGGATAAAGCAATGTGCTTCTGGGCCACACAGCTGCCCTGCAGGTTATAATCCTGAGACGTGCGGCCCTTAGTTACCATAGAGGATCAGAGAGCCGGCAGGGACCAGGAGAGGCCGCCCAGCCCAGACTCTGCCCCTGGACAGGTGAGCCCCAGCGCAGGGCAGCTTCTGAGGAGACCACTCAGAACATTAACTCCCGGATCTATCTGGTGGGAAGTATAAAAAATGTGCCTAGAAATAATTCTCAGGTTTCACTGTGGACTTCTAAAATTTCCTGTGCTCTTGCATGTTACCAGTAAGTGGTCTCCTTGTGGTGTTTTGTTTTGTTTTTAATTTAAGTTCAGGGGTATATGTGCAGGTTTCTTATATAGGTAAACTTGTGTCACAAAGGTTTGTTACACAGTTATTTCCCCACCCCGGTATTAAGCCCAGCACCCATTAGTTATCCTTTCTGGTCCTCTCTGTCTTCCCACCCTCCGTTCTCAAGCAGGCCCCAGTGTGTGTTGTTCCCCTCTATGTGTCATCTTTGTGGTGTTTGAAAGCACCAAAACACCACCAAGCACGAAGCAGGTGGCTACCAAAGCACTCTGCGCCTGGACAGGTGATCTCCAGCCCAAGGAAGGTGGTGAGAGGACCATCCACCTGCTTGGAAGCCAAGCAGGCCAGGTACTTTGTTCCTAAAGAAAATTGCAGGTCATGGGAGGCATTTTTCATCTTAACTGTCACTAATAGTTTCTGACTGGGGTTGTACAGCCTATTTATGTGGAGAAGCCTGCTCCTCAACTGCCAGGCAGAGAAAAAATGGCCATAGTTTTCTTCTGAAACATCATGGCACAATGGAACAAGCTTATGTCTGGAATCAAGGAAATTAGCAACATCAAGACACTCCAGTGAAGGCAGTTCCCATGGAAAATGTTCCAGAGGCCTCCTTTCGTTGAGCCGGCATGCAGGTGGAAACGTAGAGCCCTCAAGTCTTCATAAGCAGCACTGTGGCCTGAGTGAGTGAGAAAATGCACAGTTCTCTCAGCTAACCAACTCTATAGGAGGTCTAACTGTTGGAGCACAAAAGCATAGCTAACCAAACACCCCTGTATGCCTGATGGCCAGTTTGAGTCCTTGTAGGTCAAGGAACCAGAGAAAATAGGCAGCTTCTTGAATGCTGGCTGGGCAAAAGCAAACTCAAAAACCAAGAGCAAATATGCCAACAATCATAAAACGTTGTTCAATCTGAGTATTAAAAGGATCATTTTTGCACACGGACATGTGTTCAGTGCTATACAGAGTGCTTGCAAATGGCAGGATGTAGTAGAAAGAACACTAGACTAGGAATCAGAAAAACTGGGTTCTAGGTGTTGTTCTTCCACAACTAGCTGCGACATTTCAGGTGACTTGCTCCCGCTCTCTGGGCTACGTATGTTCATCTGTAAGCTGAAGAGGCTAGATTAGAGCAGCTCAAATGGCCCTTCCAGCCTGCAATCTTGAATCCATGACTACTTCCTTGGCAATATGTGAGCCAACCACATAAATAGAGCTCCTGTGCTCTCATTTCTAACTCTTGTGGTAGTTTTAGTTCACCATCTAAGTAAAACTGTAGACCAGCAATGTGTTCTAGGCATCCCTGGGATCCCAAAACCTTTTAGGGGGTCAGCAAGATCAAAACCACTTTCATAATAAAACTAAGATGTGATTTGCCTTTGTCCCTTGTTGACATTGCACTGAAGTTGCAAGACCAATGGTAGTGAAACTGCTTTGCCTTAGCACAAGTCTAGGCAGTTCTTGTGCTACTAGTCATCATATTTTTTATGGCTGAGTGTTAGCAGAAGCAAAAGAAAGCCAGTTTTATTTGAAAATGTCCTTGATGAAACAGTAAACATTTTAATTGTATTAAATCTCAATTTTGGAGTATGTTTTTTAAAATAGTCTCTGAGTCAATAAGAGAAGTTCACATAAAACATATCAAAGCATGGTAGTTGTCTTGAGGAAAGCACTGTGCAATTGAGTTGCAGGCTAAACTAGCCACTGTTTACACGGAACATTATTTTTTCCTGAATGAACAATATGATCTATAGTTACATAGACTTTGGTGTTTGATAGCCATTTTCTTCAAGAAAGATAATTGATAGTAATTTGACCAGTGATAAAACCTGAGCTTTCTAGAGGAAATTAGAATTTTGGAAAACTTTCATCTGCTATTATGGTCTTAATAGCTTTTCAGTACTTAAAAACTTTTCTAAGATTAACAAATGTAATTTCTCTTGTATAATGGGACTTGTCAACATTTAAAAGAACGGCATAAATATTTTCCAAATGACTAGTGTATGATGTTACAAAATCTCATATGGGTAAAAGATCCATTCAGCATCTAAGATAAACTGAGTAAAAAAAAGTATGTTGATATGGTTTCACATTCCACATTACAACTAACATTTAAGAAACCATCACTTCTTGAGTTTTGGTGTAGTAGCAGAGAAGAAAATCCACTATTACCTTTAAAAGGTGAAAGATTTATGCGATCTGAAGAGAAACCATAATACCACTATTACCTTTAAAAGCTATTAAAATACTCTCTTTTTCAATTATCTATGTATGTAAGGCTGTAATTTCATTATCCACGTCAACCAAAACAAGATATGGCAACAGAATAAATGCAGAAGCAGATTTAAGAATCCAGCTTTCTTCTATTAATGAAGACATTTAAAAGGATTTTCTATTTAATAAATGGTGCTGGGAAAACTGGCTAGCCACATGCAGAAAATTGAAACCCAATCCCTTCCCTACGCCTTACACAAAAATTAACTCAAGTTGAATTAAACACTTAAATGTAAAACTCTAAACTATAAAAACCCTAGAAGAAAATCTAAGCAATATCATTCAGGACATAGGCACAGGCAAAGATTTCATGGCAAAAATGTCTAAAGCAATTGCAACAAAAGCAACAATTGACAAATGGGATCTACTTAAACTAATTAAACTAAAATTAAACTCCACAGCAAAAGAAACTATTATCAGAGTGAACAGACCTCATAAAGAATGGAAGAAAATGTTTGCAATCTATCCATCTGACAAACATCTAATATCCAGATTCCACAAGGGACTTAAACAAATTTACAAGAAAAAAACAACTCCATTAAAAAGTGGTCAAAGGACATGAACAGGCACTTCTCAAAAGAAGACATTTATGCAGAGGGAAAACGTATGAAAAAAAGCTCAACATCACTAATCATTAGAGAAGTGCAAATCAGAACCCCAGTGAGATACCACCTTATGCCAGTCCAGAATGGCAATTATTAAAAAGTCAAGAATGATAGATGCTGGTGAGGCTGTGGAGAAATAGGAACGCTTCCACACTGTCGGTGGGATTGTAAATTAGTTCAACCATTGTGGAAGACAGTATGGCAATTCCTCAAAGACCTAGAACCAGAAACACCATTTGACCAGCAATCCCATTACTGGGCATATATCCAAGGGACCATATATCATTCTATTATAAAGATAGATGCAAACGTACGTTCATTGCAGCACTATTCACAATAGCAAAGACATGGAATCAACACCAGTGCCAATTAATGATAGACTAGATAAAGAAAATATGATACATAGTCACCCACTGCAGCACTATTCACAATAGCAAAGATGTGGAATAGACACAAATGCCCATTAACAATACACTGAATAAAGAGAATGTGGTATATATATGCACCATGGAATTCTATGCAGCCATAAAAAGGAACGAGATCATGTCCTTTGCAGGGACATGGATGGAGCTGGAAGCCATCATCCTCAGCAAACTAATGCAGGAACAGAAAACCAAACACTGCATGTTCTCACTCATAAGTGGGAGCTGAACAATGAGAACACATGGACACAGGGAGGGGAACATCACACACTGGGGCCCGTGGGTGTGCAGGGGAAGGAGACCATCAGGAAAAATAGCTAATACATGCTAGGCTTAATACCTAGGTGATGGGTTAATAGGTGCAGCAAACCACCATGGCATATGTTTACCTATGTAACAAACCTGCATGTCCTGCACATGTATCCTGGAACTTAATATAAAATTAAATTTTAAAAAAAGACTGGCAAAATAGTAAAACAGTGGTTCTCATCCAGGGTGAGGTTTGTTTTCTCTCTCTCCGTCTGTCCAGGAGATATCAGGCAACTTTTGGTCATCAAAGTGGGAGGAGGGGGTTCTACTACCATCTAGTGGGTAGAGGCCAGTGATGCTGCTTGCCAGCTACGATGCACTGGAGAACTTCCTACAACAAAGAAGCAGCTAGTCCAAAATGTCAGTAGTGCCAAGGTTGAGAACCCTGTTACAAAATAATACCACACTTCTCACTAAATTTTTTGTTTCAAAAATATGTATGTTAGCTTATTACTTTTAAATGAACTAATTTTTAAATTTTCATTATTTAAGTTCATAATACAATAACCATCAGTAGATATAATCCACATAAACAAAAGCTCTTTGGTGCCCTCAATGATTCTTAAGGTCATAAAGGGGAACCAAGCATGGGGGCTCATGCCTGTAATTTCAACACTTTGGGAGGCCAAGATAGGAGGATCACTTGAGGCTAGGAGTTCAAGACAAGCCTGGGTGACATAACAAGACCCCACCTTTACAAAAAATTGAAAAAAGAAAAAAATCAGTTAAGCATGAGGCCACAAGCCTGTAGTCCTAGCTATTCAGGAAGCTGAGGTTGGAGGATTGCTTGAGCCCAGGAGTTAAAGGGTAAAGTGAGATACGATCAGTCACACCACTGCACTCCAGCCTGGGCAACAGAGCAAGACCCTGTCTCAAAAAAAATTATAAAGGGAGTCTGAGGTCAAAACATTTAACTCCAGATGTAGACGACAGAACATAGAGAGGAGAAAAGTCAATGTGTTGAGCCACCCTGCACGTCAGTCCCTGTAAAAATCAGAAGCATGGCAGGTGTGCCCAAGGTCATGTAGTTTCTTCTCAAGAAAAGAATGTGTGTAAAGTGAGGCAACGTCGAGAGCCGGTGCAGGGCTGAACACCAGTTTAAACCTCAATGATGTGTCTGGGTTTGTGATGGCTGTGAGAAATGTAACCATGACTGAAATTCCTCACTATTCCCAAAAAGCTCCTGTCTAGAAGGGGAGAGACACAGCTGAGATTTTGATTGACGTGTGGTAGGGAGAAGGGGGATGTATGCCCGGGTACAAGAAGTCAGTGGGGAGGGGCTTGGGTTAGCAATGAGGCAAGGGGACAAGGGAGGCTTCCTGAGAAAGAGATGTCTGTGCTGCGTCTTGAAGGATGAGTGGGAATTTGTGGACTGCTTGCGAGAAGCACTGCAGGAGAAGGTGGAGTGGGGGGGCGGTGGCAGTGCCTCAGCTGTGGAAACAGCAGAAGCAAAGGTCCAGAGGTGAGAACCAGAATGGAGTATTTGGAGAAGACATGAAAGCAAGTAGAGAAAGCAAAAAGACAACAAAACAAATGCCATGTTCCCAATAAAATTAAGAGTGTGTGAAAATCAAGAGCAGCACTGCTGACCTCAAACACCAACTCTGTTTTTGGAAGGGAATAGCTGCTTCACAACTTAGGTGCACTAATACAAGTGCCTGTTTTGGAAAACAAAATGAGACTCTGCTCTTGAATCTTGATACAAAGGGAAACGCTCCTGCCACCCCTTCCCCTTCAGGTGCTTTTCTGTCTTTGTACGGCTTCTGTCTCTGGCTCGCAAGGGCAGCCCAGCGTGGTCACTGTGGGTGAACAGGTCCTTGGACCCCAGGACTCCACATGGTTCATAAAGGGGATGTGTGGTTAGTTCACGCCACCCATGTGGAATTGTTTTCCCCAGCAAAGGAGTCGGTCAAGGTGGTTGAAAGTTTATTTCGGAAGCAGCGCATCAACAGCATTCTGAAAAGGCAGTATGCTATTCTAAAGCACATGGGGGCAGAGGGAGGCCCTGCGCGTTACGTCAAATAAAACAGGAGAGAAAAGAGAAAGGGAAAGTTTTTTGATGGCAATCCATGCCCACCTATCCCCACCAACAGCCTTCCTCAAAGGTTGAACTGACCCAAAAGACACTCCAGCATTTGACCAGGAGTCCCTGGAGAAATGCTGGCCTTTCCAACAGGCATTGGTGGGTGGCAGAAGAAACCTATTTGACACACAGCTGGGACTCTGTTTCCAATAGAAATCTGATTGAAGGCCCTGGAATTAAAGAGGGTGAGACAAGTTCCCAGACTGGGGACTCAGGTCCCTCAGAAGGCCTGTGCAGGCTGGTGGCAACCTCCGCCGGTGTTTGCCAGGACAGCGTGTGGCCAAGGGAGCACAGCTACAGCTGGAGTGAGATTCTGCAGGCAGTCAGGCTGGGGGCCGAGGCGGTGCCCACAGAGAGAGCTAGTTCACAGTAGTCTACAGGTCGAGGAGATTCTACAGACAGGAGCAAATTGAGATGGGACTCTCAGAGCAGAGTAGGGGCAAGCAGAAAAGGAATAAGGATTCGACTGGAGGGATAGGAGGTGAGTCTATCCTTCCAAGCAAAATAATTCAGCAACAGGCCACCTAACATAAAGGCTCCCATTCTTAGAGACCTGGGCTTAAACTCCTCTTGCCAGTAACCTGGCGGTCTAATATCACTCGTGGGCTTTAGGAACATCTACGGGTCAAGGGAAGGGGGGCAGTGTGTGTGCCCAAGGAAGTGATAATGGAGAGAGGGAGTGGGCCACATGTCCCCAGGAGGGCCTTGGCTGTCCCTCTCTAATGATCCAGGGTGCTGTAGGAGGCCTGATAGTGAAGGCTTATCAATCCAGTCTATGAGTCCTGGTGGAATCAGATAGGTACCCCCCACCAATGGGACCAGGAGCGAGGTGGCTCAGGGATGGCTTTCCTAAGTAGTCTGAAGGCCTCACAACTGACCACAGTAAATACTGCCTAAGTGTTTATTTCACCATTGCAAACAAGTAGGTTCCTGTTTCACCAACAGATGTGCACTCTGGATACATTATACAACACCTGCATGTGTATGTGGGCCATTGGAGAGTATTTCCTTTTCAGAATCACCAGCGTCAGATATTTAGTCAGAAAAATGACTGTGCGCAGAGCCGTTCCTTCAACCTTTTCTCTTCATGCCTTTTAAGCCCATCAGGCAAGCAAATGGAGCTGATCAGCCTTGCCTGATCCCCATGGAGTAACACCGAGAGCTATTTGTCTACACAGGCTACCAGAAGTCAGTAGCTGAAATGCCATAGCTGCAGTAGTAACAACTGCTGTTTGAGGAATAACTACCATGCCAGGCACTGAGCTAAGCTTTACAAATATTAACTCATTTAATTAGCAGTAGCCGATATGGCATTTTATAAGCAACTTTAAATCAATAAAGTGTTTGATGACCAATAAAACACAAAGGTCATGGCATCAACTCACTACTACACCATACTCTGGGCCAGCCCACCCCTCCCAGGGAGGCGATGAGTAAGCCGAAGGCTACCCAGGACCGCTCTGCCCCAGCCACCTTTCCCCGGGCACCAGGAGGGTTAGCATTTCCCTGTCTTCATGCTAGTTTCGTTTAAGTAGTGATGACAATGAGGAGAACCCATGAGACAACGTGGATGTAGCTCTGAATTCATTATTTATACACTGGGTCTGATTAAAAGGAGGAGCAAGTGGTCTCCATACTAGAGTCTGTCTCCAAGCCACAGCTCCAAATAGCCTTTTATGCTCTCACTCAGAATCCCTCCTTCCTACCAGTCATTCCTTTCTGCGGCCCTCCCTTCCCCATTACCCCTAACCTTCCCCATTACCCCTAACCTTCCCTAAAGGGAACGGGGGCAGGGATCACAGGTAGTCGAGCTCCAGATGAAACATGGGCTTCCACTACTCACTGTCTTTTCCTTGCGATGCCATAGCCCTGTGTGGGGTTTGCTGCCAGGCACCCGAAGAGGCATGTGCAGGGCAACTCCAGGGAAGCTTGTCCTCAACTTGGCCCTCCACATTGGTCCGCTCCACTCTTGCCATTGGGCAAAGGCAATCTCCCACTGAACTGCCTGGGTTTTCTCCTTGTTTGACTCTCTTGCTCCACGATGTCTAGTGGCATGTACAGTTTGTCTTAAATGTGCCAGCCTAGCTCCTTAAATAGCAATTGTGCTAACTGGCATGACCTTGATGCCTTTCCCTTCCCCTCTCATACAGACTTGACCTCTAAATTTCCCCTCTAACCAAGACCTTTGCTCAACATTTACTGATCATAAAACATGCCTAGAAGAAACAGAATATAACTAGAGTGCCAGGTTTTGCAAAAAGACTAAAAATGGGTAACTTCAGAGGAAAGCTCCTTGCCCCCATGGAATTTCATCCTAGTAAGGGTAGCTCTGGGGCTGCTTAGGACAGTGGTCTCAAGGCTGTTGTTACCTGGGCCAAGTGTCCTTCCCCTTCTTCCTGATCACCTTAGAGGTCTACAGGCCAAAATAGTACAAAAAGCAAGGTGGCAGAGTCAGATGCAGTCAACGCATGGTGGCCAGGAGGGCACTGCATGCAGGTCAGGGGTGTTTACTAAGAATCTGGGACAAAGACTTTCCTTGATCCAGAACCACTGGAGAAAGCTCCATAGCACATCTGATGAGAAAGGAAATTAACCTAAATCCTTGTCTGGGTTCCGGGCTAAGAGGAGATAGGACGATGAACCTCTCATCACTGGCCATTTCTATACACATATAGAAATGCATGAAGACTTTTAGATGGTGTTGTACATAATATAATGAAAATATAACAGGGAGATGTGATAGAGTGAATGGCAGGGGGATCCTTACATCAACTCTAAAGCGATGATGTTTAGGCTGAACTCAGACGAAAGAAATTCCTTGCCTTTTGAGGGGCTTGGATTGCAGGAGAGAGAGCAAATGCAAGTTTCTAATGCAGGAACAAATTTAGGAGACAGACACAAAAGCAACCGTGGCCGAACCATATGAGGTCCAGGGGTTGGGGGTGGTTGGTAAAGCCAAGTGCTGATAAGATTGGCAGGGTCCAGGCCCTGTGCAGCCTCTAGGGAGAGGGGTCTCAATTTCATTGCAAATGTGATTGACAGGCCTTGGAAGGTTTAAACCAGGAGGGTGATGTGATCGATTTACCTTGTAAAGATAACTCCAGCTAGTCTAAGCAGAACATCTGAAGGGGGAGAGAGCACAGGCATGGACACCGAGTAAGAAGCTGCCGTAGTGCTTCAGGCAGAAAATGATGGTGGCTTTGGCCAGGCTGGATGCAGTGGAGAGGGAGGACACTGCATCCTTTTGGAAAATGCTTTAGAGGTCTCTTGACAAGACTTTATGTTGGATTGGATGTGAGTTAGACAGGAGAAGGGAATCAAGGATGGACCTCTAGGGTTTTGGCTTGAGCAAGTCTGGGCAAATGGCAGGGCCATTGAGTTAGGTGGAGGAGAGAGACAAATCTGGTTTGCAGGGGGAGGTCCAGTCATTAAGAACTCTGTTTTTGGGCATGGTGAATTTGAGCATTCATAGCCTATACAATTGAATGCTATCATAGAATCCATAACACCTGCCAGGAACTGTGGCTTCTTCACTGGGGTTGTAAGTTCCACTGGGAGAAACATCGGCAGCATCCGCAGTGTCAGGTGTCATCCTCAAGGGCAGCAGACAGTAGCGCTGTCTTAGGATCACTCATTCATTCTTTCACCCCACAAAAACATACGTGTAAGTTCCAGAAAGTAAGTCCCTCTATTTAAAAAAGTAACCTATAGAGGACTTTAGATCCAGAATCTATCATTTTACTTAAAAAAAAAATTGATTCTTTCTTAGTAGGTATGGGCATAGAAAAGTACAAATCAGACCAAAGCATTGCAAATAAGACCTACACCCAGTTTAGGAAATGCATCCAAGTGGTAGCCCCGGGCTGGGCCCCCTCACCTCCTACCCCCTCCAGGCCTGGCCCTGATGCCCCATTCAGCTTGCAGCCTAGATGGGAAGTTTCTGTTCCCTGTCCCAGGAGAACAGGCAGCCGCACAGGAAGGACTTGCTGTTGGCATGGGGGTGACAGATCAGGAAGGACGTGACCAGGAGCCCAGGCACAACTGCCCCAGCCAGCTCCCCTTTTCTCTACCTCCCTAAACAGAGTTCTAAGAGGCAGGCTGTGTAAAGTCATTTTCCTTCATATCTTTTTTTTTAAATTTTTTTTCATTTTCAACCTTGTATTTCTGCCTTTTTCTGCTCAAAAAAAAAGTATAGTGGCCACCCTATCATTAGCTCTTTGATCAGGGCTTTGGATTTTTCTGAGTTGCAAAACATCTTGTTCCAGTATTATTTCCGTTGTTCTGCTTTCCTTGAGTTCTTTTTTTCCTCCCATTTCTAACTTTCTTAGCTTGACTCTGCCTTGCCCAATTCATTTTCACACTTTCATTTTTAGTTATGTGAAGAATTCAATGCTATGCATTTTCCTCTTTGAATAGCATTTGCTGTAAGTTTGGATGTGCTGTGTTTTCATGGTTAGCGTTTTCTAGATAGTTGTTCAGTTTGGGTTTCAATGATTCTCGGATCCAGAGTTTATTGAGGGGAGCTTTGTGGTTTTTCACAGTTGCTGTTTATACTTCAATTTCTGTTACCTGTCTCTAAATGTACTAAAATATCATTATAGAAAATCATCTTCATTAGAGAATTTTATTTTTCAAATGATTTTGAGATCCTCTTTGTAGTTTAAGGGTGAATTTTGGGGAATGACATGTGGTCACCCAAAGCTAAGCATTTGTTAAATACTCCCAGTTACATTCCACGAATACTCTACATCCACAGGAGTTTTGAACTCTCTGAATGGAACCATCTGCTGCACCAGGAGAGCATCATGAGTAACTCTCCAGGGATGGCCAGTGCTGGCTTTGTCCCTCGTCATTCTTTCCTCTGCAGGCATGTAGAGCACTGAGAGCCCTCTCCGTGCCAGGCCTCTCCTAGGCACTGGGAAGACACGGGATGAGGCCAAATGGTTACAGGTTGCCTTGTGATGCCCACATGGGCGGTTAGCAAAGAAAGGCATTTTCGAAACAGAGGGAACAGCAAATGCAGAGGATGGGGAGGTTGCTTCCTCTGGGAACAGGCAGCCCTGGCAGCCGTGAAGAAATGTGAGTTATTTCCTCAGAAACATGTCCCCCGCCATTCTCTCCAGAAAGCAATGAAAAGACCTTGGTTTTTCTGTATGTACTTACCTAATATATTCATTCTGTATGTACTTACCTAATATATTCATTGTGAAACAAACAAAATACTTTTTAAAAGATGCTACAAAAGTAAAAAAAAAAATTCTTAATATACAGTTTTAGTGATTAATTATACAAAAATGTCTGGTCTCACTAAAATATTATCCATAATCATATTATTAGTGAGAGCAATGTGGTAGAGTTTGCATCATTTTTTACATACTGGAATTATACTTTGAGATATATCAATATAAACATCTCAAATATCAAACTTGATACATCAACTCGAAAGTTCCATTTATTTTCCTGCTTGCTTTTAATGATCGTCAGAGCTGAGAAAGATAACTCACAGAGGCACAATTGGCACATCGAACAAAGTGTATTGTTAACAAGTAGAAGTAAATCCCTATCTTCAGAGAATTGGTGGGTTTAAGGCAAGGTCTTGTCTAATCCAATTAGATCTTCATTGTTTTAGCTCATGCTCACACTGATGGAAAGATTATTTCAGGCGCAGAAGAAGGGTTGATTCTGCCATTTTCTTGCTGTTTTCTTGTCCTTGCATAATTGCTGCTCTTCAATCCACCCATTTCTTTGCAGGAATCTTTAGAGCACTCATTCACTTCATGAGAGTTCCTTTGTTTCACACTAAATAATACAATGTAAGGGAGCAAGGGCAGATTGTAGAACACCGCAATATGAAAGCTAACAAACTAGTCAGGAGGCCACCGTGCACACCTTTGTATAATGAACCTCCTCCTTTCCCCAGTAACATAGATGTGACATGACTGTCTGACATGGGGCACCAGTCGCTATCCAGACAGATTTTTAAAAAGGTAATATAATCATCAATTAGCAAGGTCTAATATCTTCATTTTGCACCTCAGTGGTCTGTGTGGGCACCCCCAGGTAAGGACCATTATATTTGTTTTCCAGATGCAGAAAAATGAGGCACAGGGAAGTGGCAGCCTACTCCACGTCCTGTAATGAAATATTACGGTTAGGATCGGACCCTGTGGCCCAGACACCCAGTTCTCTCTCCACACTACTGTGATGCCCGACTCACACTTCTGCTAAGACTGCCCTCTCCATTTCCCGCCCTGTTTGAAACCCCTAATTCTCACTGAAAACAGTAAATGCTCCAAAATTAAGACAAAAATTTCACACACAGTAGAACAAATGGGTGGATGAGAATGAATTTATCCAGCAGCATAAAGAGACACTTTGTGGTTACCATGAGATTAAGGTTGAGTCCCCTAGAGATACTCCTACCATTGTTTGTCATGTGTAACCCTCTGAGTCAAATCTCAACAATAGTTGCTGTGATTGGAAGTTATGACATTGAACTCCTGACTATGGAAAAGTGTAAATTGTAATAGCAATTGCTGGGAACAAACACTGTAACAGCGAGCTAGCAAAGGAGTTTTTCTGCTACTGAGTCCCTCAGGAAAGTCACTGGGATGTAAGCTGAGAAAGGGAGAGTGTAAGGTTTCAGAGAAATACGGGAGTCATTTAAAATACATTTGTTTTGTTTGTTTCTAATGGTTACAGAACAACAGACAATAGAGCCAGGTGTGTCAGTGACGCCTCTCAAGCTTTCCCAAGGAGTCACATGACTGAGAGCCCATTCTGTTGAGACCAGCGGTACCCAGGAGAGACAGGGAAAGAAAGAGACCACCTGGAATATTGTCATCTGTCCAAATAAGAACATTCAAACAAATGGGTGGAGGGAGTCAATGAATTTAAGACTTATTCAAGTTTAAGTGAAAACAAGTCATACAAAGTTGAGATAAACTATAGAACAGAGTTACACTTATTTTTACTGCTTTTATTATCTAGATCACAAAAATAATATAACTACAATGTAAACTACACATCAAAAAGTATGTATGATCCATGAAATTAACTGGCATATGACAAACTGATTTTTTTGCAAGTATTTTCCTTAGGCATTATGTTTTTAAAGTATATCTTGAAAATCAATGTGAAAAACATTAATATCCAGTGGAAATGTGAACAGTGTTCTTGAACAGAAAATCACAGAAATTAATTTAAAATATTGTTGAAAATTCAATGTTTTCATTTGAAAAAAAAGGAAAGAAAATAGAAAAAGAAATGACCATTAATTTTAAAAGAACATTTAATGCCAAGAAAGTAATCTCTGAATCCCAAAGGGTAAAGAACATCCCCAGAAATAGAATATGCTTAGCCTTATGAAAACTCACCACTCTGTTCTGATTTTTCTCATTTCACTGTTAGCCAGTGACTGAAGCCACTCTGGGTCACTATTTGAACTACTGACCTAGAAAGTTCTGAGTACGTAGATAAGTAAGCCCGTGCACATTGATGGAGGGGTCCTAATCAGCATAAACACCCAGGATTGCTGGGATAACAAAGGAACTTGCCATCAGTGCATTTGTCTGGTGGCTCTGAGGCCTCATGGGAGAACAGAAGACGTTGGGACCACCTGCCCCACCCCTTTACCCTCTGATGAAGAGGCTCCTACCAAACGGCCATGTTGATACCATGGCGGGAAGGGAAGCTGCCCGTGAAAGCAGGTGTTGTGAGAAGAACTGTCTGCCTTGGAGGGCAGCAAGCTGTCAAGGCCAATGGCCAGGCCACACGTGCCCTAAGCAAAACTGCTGGTGGCTCTGGTCACTTCACACAGGGTATGGCAGTGGCTGCAGCCCACCAGCCACATGGGCAAGGGCAAGATGCCTGAAACGATGAATGATGAAACGGGAGACAGTCCCTGTAGGAGGACTTTGCCTAAGACCCCTCTGCCAGAGCAGTCTCCCTCCACTTCTCTGAACATGCTGCCCCCACCTAGGATAAGCCAGACGCCTCACAGGTGCACCAGCAGCTCATGGAGCAGAAGCAGGAGGCACACCTCCTTCACAAGGCTTCCCAGGACTTCCCCAGGCTCCCTGCTCAGAGGTGGCTGTGTCTTTTTCGGCAGGAATCGTAGACTCAGGGCAAGCTGGATCTGTGTTTCTTCAACGACTTCCTCCTTGGGACCCCAGACCCCGTAAGAGTCCTGTTCTTCAATTAAGCAGCAGTGAGAATTCTGGCAAGGTGGAGGAAGACTCCTAAACCCCAAGTTACTGCTAGAGCTAACTGGGCGCTCACCGTGTGTCAGGCCCGGCAGTACAGACACTCAGTGTACATCACCTCATTCCATCCTCACCGCATGCGTCACTGTGAGCTGCTCGCTGCTCTCATTTTGCAGCTGAAGGCCGTGAGGTTAGAGGACCTTAGAGAGCATCCCTAAAGTCACACAGTCAGTGGTCAAGCTGGGATTCAGGCCCAGGTCTGTCTACTCCCAAAGCCCCTGTGTTAGGCATACTACACTCCCAGAAAGAGTAGCTGAAAGCTACTCTCATATATACTCTATATATATATGTATATACACACACAGCCTGAATGCACATCAGAAAGGGAATGATTAAATAAACTTGTGGACACAAAGAAGGGAACAACAGACACTGAGGCCTGCTTGAGGTAGATGGTGGGAGGACAGTGAGGATCCAAAGCCTGCTTATCAAGTACGATGCTTATTACCTGGGGAATAAAGTAATCTGTACACCAAACCCCCGTGACACACAATTTACCTATATAACAAACCTGCACATGTACCCCTGAGTTTAAAATAAAAGTTTAAAATATAATGAAAGTATAAAAATAAAATAAATTGTACAATACCCACACTACATAACTGTATGTAGCTATTATAAATAAATAAGCTAGATTTACCTGTATTAACCTAGAAACTTTCTATGTCATATGATTAAGATGTGGGGGGGAATGAAGTTGCAGAAAATACATATATATTATTCCATTTTTCTTTTGATAAAAGTCTTGTGCATGTAATAAGTTTCTAGAAGCATCAAAAACTCATGGAAGCCTACAGTGCAAACTCAATGTTGCATACCCCATGAGGGTGGAGTTGAAGGGGTAAGGGGTGGCCTTCCAGCTGTCATTTGATTGTTAGAACTGGAATATTTCATTTTCGTAATTTAAAAGATAAAAGAAGGCCCTTATTTTTGTATACTTTGGACACAGTAGGAGGTGAGTAAATGTTGGCCAAATTGAATCAAATTGAACCTACCGAACTCTCCCCATCCACTGACACACCCCACCAGCTGCATAGGCTGTCCAGAAGCAGGAATGCCCTGGCAGAGAGAGGCTAGCGCATCAGTGGAGAGAAATAACAGCCTTGCCTGCTGGATCCCTTTCTCCCATTATCCAGGCCTCGATGCTGTCGGGGAGATGCTGCAATCGATCTGCTGGAAATAACTTCACCTTGATGTTTAACTGACTCATGGCTTTTGTATTTCCAGGCAGCACAATCATATTAGCAGCCCCGTAACCCAATTATGGCCGTGCACCCAGCTGAAACTCCTCAACGCAAAAGGGGACAGCGGAGCCCAGTCGACTGCATTCCTGCCTCCTCTTAGAAAAATTACTGGTGGCATGAAATCTTTAGTCTATTAATAGAGATCTTCTGCACTCTGACAATAGCGGCTCATAAAAAAAAAAAGAAAGGAAAGAAAAAAGAAAATAAGCAGCTACCCGGGTTCTGAGGGATAAAACCAGAATTTTATCACAGTAGCTCAGCGCCTGGCTTACTTGGGGCTGCTGGTGCTAAAAAGATGAGGAGCTTTTGCCTTTCAAAGGCATGAACTTAAAAGTCACTCACTGTTTCTGTGGTAACTGTATTAAGATGTTTTAAAAGCAAGTGAGTGTCAAAGACAAAGGTGACGGAGATATGAACAGGAAAAGCTAAATATTTCTCCAGGACTGAGATGAACTTGGTGCCTGATTGGATCCTAATCATCCTCACAAGGTCACAAAGGGGAGGGGACAACTTGACTTTTACATAAGTAGGTAATCAGGGCCTGAGGCATCCAATAACCTTCACTCAAAGTCACAGGGTAACTGGAGCCAAGCCTTCACCCAACCTCACCCAGATGTGAACTCTCCATCCTGAACCCATACCATCTCCCCTTGCCCCCCAAAATCACCCCTCCTGAGGAGAAATAAATTGGACATCAAGCCTCAGTTTCCTTACAGACACAAGGTGTCATAGGGACCAATCCCTCAGTATCCTATGGAGGAAATATATCAAGCTTAATTTGCCATCCTAGGACCCACAAGCCTGAGCAGTTCAGAGAAGCTGTGGATCAAAACCATGACGTTGTCATTTCTGCAGCCACATGGCACTGGGCAGTTTTGAAAGCATTTCTGCTCTGTGAACTTCATAAACCTCTTCCCTCTTCCCTTGAGGAAGAGGCAGGGTGGTGTAATTATCCCTGTCTCATATGCAGAGAGACTCCAACAGCTGGGAACAGGCAGAGCCAAGACTAGAAACGCTTCAAGTCACCGGCTCAACACCCTTTCTGTAGTGCTTAGAGAGCAAAGCAGGCTGGGCGCAGTGGCTCATGCCTGTAATCCCAGCACTTTGGAAGGTTGAGGCGGGCAGGTCACCTGAGGTCTGGAGTTTGAGACCAGCCTGACCAATATGGTGAAACCCCATCTCTACTAAAAATACAAAAATTAGCCGGGTGTGGTGGTGGGCACCTGTAGTCCCAGCTACTCAGGAGGCTCCGGCAGGAGAATCTCTTGAACCCAGGAGGCAGAGGTTGCAGTGAGCTGAGATCGTGTCACTGCACTCCAGCCTCGTGACAGAGTAAGACTCTGCCTAAAAACAAACAAAACAAAAAGCAAAGCAAACTTCTCTGGGGATTCCTCTCCCTCTGAGATCTTGGCCTGGTCTGAGTGCGAGGATGTCAATGAAGCCACAGCAGTCAAGCATTGTGTTGGGAACACTTCCTCCTGAGCCCCCCGATCAATTTTGCCTTTTCATTGTGGCCTCGTGTAAACTCTTGCACCCTGTGAGAGTCCCAGCTGGAATCTGAGGTTAAAGAAAAAAAAAGAGATGGGGGCTTCATTGATGTTCACCATCTCCCCTCCAACACACAATCCCCCCGCCCCCACTCCCACACACACACTCAATGCCTGCCCTGAACACCAGTGACTGGAAACAGGCCCTGTCATCAGCTCCATTTTCTGGGGAGCTCCTTCTGCAACTTGCTCTGTCAGCCATGTCCCACTGTGAGAGGGAAAAGACAGCGATGAATCTGTAGGGGATCTGGACGCTGTGCCATTTTATGGTGTGTGTGTTTAAATAGCTCTTGCTCCCTAATTTCATGTTGCTTAGGGTTATGTTAAAATTAGTATGTCCAGGAAATGAGGAGAGGTGACCCAGAAACTGTTTTTAGATGGCAAGGAGAATGGTGGCCTGCTTTTGGTGTTGTGCATGTGGATAGACTACAAAGTGAATGGGAATTCACAAAATCTGCATTTTCCTACTATGTTTTCTTGCTTGTAACCCTCAGAAAAATGGGCTCAATGCAGGGGTTTCTTTGGAACACCTCAGAGTCAGCCTTCTCCTCTCTGAGCTACCTTACCCTGGATTCCTCAACAGTCCCTAAAGGGTTTTAATGGTGGGGCTTTCTTGTTAATGACTGGACCTCGAGTTCACAAAGCTCATCATCATCTCCAGGTCAAAACAAATAATCTTATTGTTGTGTGCAAGGTTCTTCATGTTCCTTTTCATTCCCCTTTCCTGCTCCTGTCTATAGGGACTCACTCCATTGTTTTTTCACTGAAGGACATCTAACATTTTTTTGTGAATATCTGTACTTTTATAAGAATAATACTGAATTATGCATCTCACTTTTTCATGGAACATAAAATATTTTTAAAGTATTGTCACTAGGCCAGGCACAGTGGCTCATGCCTATAATCCCAGCACTCTGGGAGGCCAAGGTGGGTAGATCACCTGAGGTCAGGAGTTTGAGACCAGCCTGGCCAACATGGCAAAACCCCACCTCTACTAAAAATACAAAAATTAGCCAGACATAGTGGCACATGCCTGTAGCTAATTGGGAGGCTGAGGCAGGAGAATGACTTGAACCTGGGAGGCAGAGGTTGTAGTGAGCCGAGATTGCGCCACTGCACTCCAGCCTGGGTGACAGAGCAAGACTCTGTCTTGAAAAAAAAAAGGCTTGTCACTAAATTTAGTTCATGGTTTCTGACTTCCGCTATATCCACCCCACAGTATCCAACTCTGCCTCTTACCAGCTGTGTGATCTTGGGCAAATTACTTAACTTCTCAGTGCCTCGGATTACCGATACATAAAATGAGACAGTAAGAGTGTCTACACTGCAGGGAGGTTACGAGGATTAAATGAGTTTTGAATGTATGTATCTGAAGAGCTTTGAGAAATCCTTCACTTAAGTGCTCAAAAATGAAAAACTCTAGCTAACATTTTTATCATTACTTCTCCATTCCCCTGGTGAAGGGTATGTCTGTCAGAGAGCTCCCTGCTACTCCAAACAATAGTGCAATGGGCATCCTCTTATAATGGTCCATAGATTTCTCTGGGACACAGACCTAGGGGTAGGATTGTTGAATTACAGAGCATGTAAATGGCTTCACAGGAAATGCCAGACTGCTCTCTAGGATGTGCAGTTTACAGCAGTGCCAACGGCAGTCTTCAGTGGTCCCGCTCGCCACATCCTCTCCAATGCTTGGTGGTAGCTTACCTCCCACTGGCTGCTAATCTGACAGATGGCAAGTGTCATCTTGTTTTGTGGGGTTGTGTGTCTTTGATCAATACTGAGTGTAAGGTATATTGCCGAGTTAAAATGAGGGAACTGAGGCCAGTGTGAGAAAATGAGAATCTAATTTATTTAGCTCCTGGGTGAGGTTCTGTGGTCCGGGAAGGGGCCAGAGAAGTCGCACTGGGCTCCTCAAAGTGTGGGGTTTTATAGGGAGTGGAGGTAATTGATTGGTCTTTAGGGAAACAAAGAGCAGACAGTTTCATTGGTGAGGAGGATTGATTGATTATTAGGGAAACAAAGAGAAGACAGTTTCATTGGTGAGTTTCATTGGTGAGGGGGTTTGATTGATTACTAGGGAAACAAAGAGCAGAGAGTTTCACTGGTGAGGGGAAGTCAAAGTGCTGATGGGGCGAGCTGCCATTGGGTTGCCAGGCGGGACTACTGGTGGGCTGACCGGCTGGGGAGGTCAATGTTAAGATGCCGTTGGACAAATCTTTGGTGGGCTTTTTAAATTTTGAAGGGGTTGAGTGAGCAATGCAGGAGTGGGTGTGTGGAGCCTGCATAGAGAGACCAGATAGGAGTGGGTGTGGGGAGCCAGCATAGAGAGGCCAGCATGGGGAGAGATAAGTGTGTCAGCATGGAGAGGCCGGCACAGGGAGAGATAAGTGTGTCCCTTTAACTCCCAGTGAGGCAGCCGGCCTTACACTGAGGTTAGCATCTCTTCATACATTAGTTAGCCTTCTGTGAATTCATATCCTTCGTCTAATTTTCTAAAAAGTTTCATGTCTTTTCCTTCTTAATTTGTGGTACTTCCTGGTATATTCTAGAAATTTCTTGGTAAGTTGCAAATATCTTCAAATCTGTCACGAATATGTCACGTTGTATGATGTCCTTTGTTAAACAGAAATTCTTAATGTGGTCACATGCGTCTATTTTTTCCCTTATGATCTGTGCTACTTGAGTAGTGCCTAAAAAGTTTTTTCCACATCCAAAGTGCACATACACACACACACAAATGCACATGCATGTGTGCACACACACACACTCCTCCATCTTCTTTTTTTAATATGAAATATTTCCCTTTAATAAAAATGTTCACATCATATATTTAACAGGAAACAAAATATCAGCTGAACAGCCCAGAAATAAAATTGCCTTATCTTTCAGATGATCTTGTATTTTCTGCACAAAATCTGTGCATATTCTTTTGCTGCTTCAAAAACTGATTCTCAATTCTCATTTGCCTCGTGTGCAAATCCTAGATGAGAAACTATACAGGATCCAGGTTCATATTCAGTAGCAGCTGCTACTCCTGTAGATATATCATTTTCCAACTTCCGCCGCATCTTCAACAAGAAGCTCTCTTTGCTCTCATCTGAAGACATGCTTTTTCTTTGAATATGTATTCTGTGAGACCGTAGCTATAATTAAGATTTCCAACAAAAGGTGACTCTAGGACTGGCCTTGTAGTAGAAGCAGTGGCTGGATATCTGGTCTTCTCTTTCTCCACAGAAAGCTGGGTACTGAGCTCTGCTATCCTCTCATTGGCTCTTGTCATTTCATTTAACAAGGATCTTAGAGCTTCTACTTTTTCTAGGTAGAGTTCCTTATAGATTTCCAATTCTGTTTTAATTTACAATCAGCTTCCGAAATTTTTATTCTGGAGAGTTGAGATTCCAGATCTTTGATTCTGAGTTCCATCTGAGTTTTTGCTGAAGTATTATCATTCACCCTTTGCACTAACTGTTCTTGAGATGCTGCTTGAGTCTGTTTCAGCTGCTTATACTTCTTCTGTAGTGTTTCACATTTCTTTTCTATTGCTTTGATAGAGAATAATGTCTGCTGAAGAACTTCATTCCCTGCATCCAGATGTAGACATTGTGAAGGTGCAGTTTCCTGTGCTTCTGTAAGGTCATCTTTTCTTCCTGCTTTCTCTTTCTCACATAGATCCATTCTTTTTTTTTAAGCAATTACATTCATCCAGCAATTCCTTGTTCTCTTGTAGTAGAAGACTCTGCTTTTCACTCTCAGCTCAAAGATTTCTGGCAAGAGCTTGAAACTGGTCATGGAGGGTACTGATTGTCTTTTCTTGTCTGTTCGCTTTCTTAGCATCATCCAGTTGCTGTCAAAGCAACGTATTTTCATTTTGTAGTTGAAATAATCTCTCCTGCTTTGCAAAGTATTTCTTCCGTTTGCTTTGTTCAGTTTGGTACATTTGTTTAATTTCTTTCTTCTGACACTGTTTGGCTGAGGTCTCTTTGCACACCTTCCAAAATCAAATTCTTTTCTTCAACAGCATTTCTTGTGTTATGGAGCTGAATTTGTAGGCTGTTGATTTTATTTTCAACATTAGAAACTTTTTCAGAAAGAATCTCATACTTAGCTTGTAGGTCAGATACATCAGCCTTCATTTTGTCCTGTAAATCAATCCACTCTTGTCTTGTTCTCATGAAATCAAGGTTTAGGTCTCTTTATGTCTGACTTTGATCACAATCACGTAGGGCAGCAGCATACAATGATATGATTCCATTTCTATTTCCAGTCTTTCTCGGTTTTGTTTTTCATTCTCCAGTTTAGAATTGAGTATTTCGTTCTTAGCTGCCAAATTGTTCAGTTGTCTACTGAAATATTGTTTTTGTTAATGTTTCCTTATTTAGTTTAATAATTTTTTGAAGGATATCATTTTTATTTTCACAACTTCAATGTCCTCAAAATATTTCTTTTCCTGCTGGTTCTGATTTGTTATTTTATCTATGTCCAGTCTCAGCAAGGCAATTTCTTCCTGCAACATGCAATTTTTATGCAAGAGATCCTTTTCTTTCTTATGCCTATGAGAAATCTCAGACTCATTTTCTTTTGAGCCATTTCTAGCTCCTTTTGTTCACTGGTCAGAATCTGATCTTGTAATATTCTGTTCTTCAGAAAGTTGCTGCTGGGCATTGTTTCACTGCTGCTTGACAATCCTCAATTTATTAATGAGTTTTCTCAGAGTCCATTTACGTCCTTGCATCATTTCAGCCTTTTTCCTACATTCCTCTTCTTTTATTCTTTTTTTTTTTTTTTTTTTTTTTTTTTTTTTTTTTTGAGACGGAGTTTCGCTCTTGATACCCAGGCTGGAGCGCAATGGCGCGATCTCGGCTCACCGCAATCTCCGCCTCCTGTGTTCAGGCAATTCTCCTGCCTCAGCCTCCTGAGTAGCTGGGATTACAGGCACGCGCCACCGTGCCCAGCTAATTTTTTGTATTAGTAGAGACGGGGTTTCACCATGGTGACCAGGATGGTCTCGATCTCTTGACCTCGTGATCCACCCGCCTCGGCCTCCCAAAGTGCTGGGATTACATTCTTTTATTCTTAACTGTTCACTATGTTTATTACACAACATATCGGCATTTTCTTTCTTCTCTTTTTCTCGTTTTAAGGCAAGTCGCAAACTGCCCAGCTCTTGTTCAATCTTCTGATGCTCTAACTGTAATTTTTTCTTTTTTGTTTCAGATAGCTCCTTTTGTAGTTCACTAACCGCATTTCCCATTTGTTCAATTTCTGCTGTAAGTCATTCATAGTCATTACTCTTAAGTTCCAGTAAGTGTTCACATAAATGAAATGCATCCTTGATTCTTGATAGGCTAACAGAATTGTCGTATTGCTCAGCCTGCTCGGCCAGCTTCGCCTGGTACACCAGATCCTCTTGACCATCCATAGCAGCAGCGGCTCTGGCAGAGTCTGCGCGACGGATGGAAGCTCATAGTGTCTCCGACTGTCTCAGCCTCTCACTCCACAACCAGGCCATCCTCCATCTTCTTAGTATCATAATTTTACCTTTCACATTTAGGTTTACACTTGGAATTTGTTTTTGTGTATGATAGAAGAGAGAAACCTGAACGATTTTTCTCCAATAGTAAGCCAGTTCGCCACATAACCCTATGTCTAAGCCATTCTTTCTCCACTGATGTGCATGCCATCCCTCTCATACCAAATGACACGCAGTCTTGAGTTTATTTCTGCAGCCTCCGTTCTGTTAAACTGGCCTCATTAATCCTGCACCGGTAGCATACCCATTGTTTTAGTGTGGAATTTATAGCATGTCTACGGTAGATGGTAGGGTGAATAACCCTATTTTCTCTTTTTCAAAATGGTCTTGGAAATATATAGATGTTTATTATTTAATACACATCTTAGAATAATTTTGTTAAGTCAGCCCCCAAATTTTACCTTAATTCTTTTTGAAATTTTACAAAATATATGGATTAATTTTCAGATAATTTATATTTTCAGTATTGTTCTAAAAACACAGTCTACCTCTCCATTTAAGTCTTACAATGATCTTTGATAGATTTAAAATGTTTTATCTTTAAAGGGCTTGCACATTCTTTAGTAGACACTTCCCTAGGTACTCTATAATTTTTGCTGCCTCTGAAGATAGTATCTGTTTTTTCCGATTCTATATTCTAGCTGGTTATTTAAAAACACTATTGATTTGTGTAAGTTGGCTTTGCATCCAGTAAATTTGTTGACATCTCTTATTAGTTCTAATCATTTGTCTCTTGATTCCGTCAGGTTTCCATGTCTATAAATGACTTTTTGTCCCTTCCCTCCCTACCTTTATTCTTCTTATCTCTTTTTTGTGTATTATTGCATAGTATATGGAAAAGTAACAAAGTTTTGCAGACACCTTGTCTTGTTCCAGATCTTGAATTAATTGTTTCTCTGTGAATATTAACAGTAAATTCTTGGTATATTGATTCTATCAAATTTTTTAAGTTTTTATTTTAGTTTTATGGCAATTTACTTTGATAGATTGTATAGATTTGAGTGACCCTTGCATTTCTGCAGTAAATCTACTTTCCCACCACACATTTTTGAATACACCCTTGGATTTAGTGAGTTAATATTTAATTAAGAAATCCAGATAAAATAAACTATAGTTTTATTTTACTGTCCTCATCTGATCTTGAAATGAAGGATATACTACCCTTATAAAAACAAGTTAGACAGAATGCTTCCTTTTAAAAATTTTCTGAAACAACTTGTATAAGACAGAGTTTCTTGGTTTCTCAAAAGTTTGGTGAAACCTATAAAACTGTGTGAATCCGGGCCTTTCTTTTATTTTAGGGAGGATAGGGCATGATATTGATTACCTTTTAATCCTTTCAGTGGCTATCGTTCTGTTCAAACTGTCTGTTTCTATGCATTTTTAAGTATAAAATAAATCCAACTTGAAATTGTATGTGGGTTTTCAAAGCTTTTGCTTCCTAGTTCATAGTATTCTTTTGATATTTTTAATCAGTTACTTAGGCAGTTGTTTCCCTGTTTGAACTCTTCATTTTGTTTGAATGTCATCTATTCTTGATCATTTTTGCCAAAGGTTTGCTTTTCAGAGCGCAAACTTTCAGCTTTGTTAATCATTTCGGTTATTACTGTTTTCTATTGCATTATTTATGTGCTCATCTTTATCTCACTTTATATTATTTCACTATGTAAGTCTGTTTATCTAAATACCTGAGCTGAATGTTCAGCTTGTTTTCAGTCTTTTTTGTTGAGTAAGAAATGTACCGTTTTAAGTTATACATTTTCCTCTAAGTACTGCTCCAGCCATATCTCTCAAATTTCAACCCATGGTGCTTTCATTATTGTTCATCACTGTTTTGCATTTTCCCACATGTATTCCTCTTTAAATAGAGATTATTTTCATACAGGTGGGGACTTTTGTAGCTATTTCTTTATTAGTGATGATTAATTTCATGGTATTCTGATCCGAGAATAAAGTCTCTCTACACACACTCAACCATGTAAGCATCCTCTATGGTACCTGTATGAAACTGCTATGGCTAGACTTTACATTCTAAGTTCCCTTTAACATTTTGAAAATATTATTTTGTTTTCTTGAAATCAGTGTTTCTATTGAGAAGATGTATGTCAATTTGATTCTTGATTTTTTTTTTGTAGGTTACTTCTACCCTTGGCTGTGACTGCCCAGCCTCATTGCCCTCTAGGTTAGGAAGGGGAGAGAGGAAAAATCAAGGAGGATTTAACCATAACCTCTTCCTTTTATCTTCCTCCAGTACAGCTGGTTTCATCTCGTTGCTAATATTAGCATCCCTCCTCTGCTGCTCCTGGATGGGGTCTGCTGTTTTCTGCCTTGGGCCATGGGCAATGCTTCAGCCGGGGCAACAACAGAAGAGAATATGACTCACATAGAAGACCTCCTTCCCTCAGCCTATATATGCCCAATCAGTAGCATCTGGCCTATCTACTTTCTATCATTTCCTTCTTCTACCCTGTCTTAATCAGTTTTGCATTGCTATAAAGGAATAGCTAAGGCTGTGCAATTTATAAAGAAAAGAGGTTTATTTGGCTCACAGTTCTGCAGGTTGTACAAGCATGGCACGTACATGTACTCTGCTTCTGGTGAGGCCTCAGGAAGCTCCACTCACGGCAGAAAGCAAATGGGGAGCAGGTGTGTCACATGGTGAGTGAAGGGGCAAGAGAGAAGAGGAGGAGGTTCCAGGCTCTCTTAAGAGACTAGCTCCTGTGTAAACTGACAGAATGGGAACTCATTCATCACCATGAGGATAGCACCAAGCCATTCGTGAGGGACCCACCCCCATGACCCAAACACCTCCCACTAGGTCCCACCTCCAACACTGGAGAACACATTTCAACATGAGATTTGGAGGTGACAAACATTCAACTATGTATCATTCCCTAACTGAGATTCCATTTCCTTCTGTCTCCCCAAAAATTCCTTGGACCCTTGCCAATCTCCCCCTGGTGACTCCTGCCTCTCCAGGTTGATTTTGGGACAAGGGGTCAGTACCTCTGCTGGCTGACCATTTCTTCTGGTAATAAGGCTATCCCTTTCACCTGTTGATTTAATGTTTCTTCTCTATTTTTAATCTATTTCCACACCTTCACCACCTCACTTCATGTATTGAGTCCCAAGTGACTGCATTGTTTTTTTCAAAACAAAAAAGAAAAAGCGACAACAGCAAAAAGAAGACAACAACAACAAAAAAAAGAGTGCTTTCCTGGATCTAGAGACCCATTTGGATCACGAGACTAGGCCATAAAGACGAGCACCTAGAATGGAAGGCCAGGCAGGCACCCAGCCTGCAGCCTCTTTCCCAGAGAGCCTTTCTCATCTCTCCTGTTGCTGCTCTCCAGCCCCTTCGGCCTCCCGAACTGTCTCCTCCCTCCAGCCCTTCCTGCCTGGGATGGGCAGATTTCCCTCTGGGGAGTCTCAGGTACTCTCCACTGCCTTGGGGTCACATGCCTTACATGTCATCTCCTCTGCACTCCGACCCTGTTTTTATCTTTCCCCAGTGGAATTCCTGGAACCGTTATTTGAAAGTGTCTCCATTCTGCCCAAACAAGAGAGTTAAGTTCCTTGAGAGTGTTTCTTACTCTGCGGTCGGGCAGTGCACTGGATGGCAGAATCACAGTCCTTCCCAGGTTCACCTCCACAGGCTGAAGCGCAAGGTGACTTGATTCCTGCAAAATGGAAAGTGAAGGGAAAGGAAAGCCCGAGCCAGCAGTCAGGCTTGTTATGAACTGCCCTGTCATTGCAGCCCTATTCCTGCCATCACCATCGTCTCCATCACATCAGGTCTCTGCCCAAACCCCTTCCAATCTGGGTCTTCCACTTCAACCCAGGCCATCTCTGAAACTCTGAGGATCCTATGTCCAAAGCCCGAGCCAGCAGTGAGGCTTGTTGTTATGAACTGCCCTGTCATTGCAGCCCTATTCCTGCCATCACCATCGTCTCCATCACACCAGGCCTCTGCCCAAACCCCTTCCGATCTGGGTCTTCCACTTCAACCCGGGCTGTCTCTGAAACTTTGAGGATCCTATGTCCCTTCACAACCCCTTCTAGGGGGACTTGGAGGCACTTGTCTCACAGGCTGAGAAAGAAGCTGCAGCATTCTTTAAACTCTGCCACCTGTTCCAAACTCCTTGTCTTTAAGCAAACATTCCTGCTCCTTTAATGCCCTCACTGCCTGCCGAGAGCCTTCTCTACCCCTCCTGGCCACTGCCAGCCAGGCTCCTCCTAGTAGGTGAATGTGCTCAAGCCTCAGCCAGCTCCCTGCAATGCCAGGCCATGTCCCACTTTCTCTTTCAAGACAAGCTTCTTGGAAGAGTAGACTAAACATTTCTCCACTTGCTCACTCCCCATTCAGTCCACAACCCTTGGCTCAGACTCTCTGAGGAAGCAGTGCTGGCCAGTGTCTCTAGAAGGGAGCTTCTCCTTTGATATGTAACATTTTTCAGTGCTTATCTTGCTTGACTGTAGCCTTTGACACTATGTACCTCTCCTTCTTGGAATCCCATCTTTCCTTGATCTCTGGGGTGACATACCCTTGTGGTTTTTAAACCTGTCCAGGTCCCTCCCCTCCACCGCCCTGAAACATGCGTGTCCCCAGGTCTCAGACTTGGCTCTTCCCCCTCTGACTACTTGATCCCGACCCCCCATACTCCCAACCACAGTGAACAGCATCATCTGCCATGCATATCCGGAGGACTCTGCCTTCTGGATGTCTTTCCAAGTCTTTGTTCTGCTTTCAGCCCTACATTGAAATAGTACCCAAGCGCTAGTAACTCCAGTTTGGTGCCCTCTCTGCTACTGATCTCTCTCTCTCTCTTGCCCACTGTCACTGCTTCGGAATCAGGCCCCTGGTCAAGTCGAACCACTAATATAACTGCCTCACTGGTCTCAGTCTTGCCTCCTCCCAACCCATTCTCTGAAATGCAGGCAAAAGGGTATTTCTAGAACAAAAATCTGTATCACTCCTCTGTCTAAGGCTAGCCATTGCCTTCAAAACCAAATCTAAATGTCTTAGCATGCCACACAAGGCCCTGCAGGATCTGGATATTCCTTCTCTAAAGCGTTAAGTGTGTCTCTGGCCAACTCCTCTCATCTCTTCAGAGTTGAACAGCCCCACCTCCAGGGCACCTGCCCCACACTGCCCCTGCTTCTGGCTTGAAGCTCTTCCCAAGTGCTCCAAGAGGCTCCCCCAGGCTCACTGATCTCTACTCCTACTGATGCTGTATTAGATTGTCCCCCACTAGGTGATAAACTCCTTGTTTTTTGCTTCTGTGTTTCCAGCAACTATCATAGTGCCTGGGCCTTAGCAGTTGCTCCAGAAATGTTGGATGCATGAATGAATGGATGAGCACATGAATGAATGAATGAGCACGTGAAGGAATGAATGTTCTATGTTGTGGGTCAACACTGCCTCAAGTGTATGACAGTATGAATAATTCTTGCTGCCAAACTGCAAAGATTCAGAAAATGTGAGTACAATTAAGTGACCTGAAACTAGGTCACTTGACAAGTTTGAAATGGGTAGGGAGTAGGGTTAGGGAAAGGGACTTAAGGTTTATTTGGTAGCTACTTGTGGTTTCCCGGTAGGCATATTTTAAATGTTCTCTCATTTAATCACCATAAGAATACCTTGATATCAATATTGTCTTCATTTTACAGATTCAGAAACAAGGCGTGAAACAATCAACTTGGCTGAGGCAAAGCCCAAATTTAAGCACGGATCCCTGTCTGATCTCAAATCCCATGTTCTTCCTACTGTATTGCGCCAGAGTTCTGTCTAGGTAACCATAAGGTTGGCAGGAGGGGCTGGGGAGATGGAGAGACTGGTGGTGACACTACCATGATGTCCTGGTGAGTTCGGAATCTCAGCAGGACAATGATAGTGAGATTGCTGAGTTTTGTAGGCTCCTGTGAAGTAGTGTTACCCAGCTTGATGTTCACTTGGGCGTGTGGATGAAAGAAGGAAGGGCAAGGGTGGTTTCTGTGTCAACCAGTCAGGCGAAGGTGTCATTTCAGAGATTTGTTTTCCATGCAGATTACCCTTCCAGGATGTTACAGGGAGTTGAATTTCTGCCCTCTACATGGAAGGACTTTATGGCCAGGATGACAGGGGATGCCTACAGAAGCAGAGGGAGACAGCACCAGCTCCTTGTCCCTTGGCCAGGATAGTGGATAGACAGCAGAGTGCAAACTTCCAGAAGGCGAGCGATGAAACCAGCAGGCCTCCACAGGCACATCCTGTCCTTGCCGATGGTCCTGATTCACTCAAATAAGTGTTGAACAGGGGGGAAGAAAGCTTTTGCTTTAGCTTTTCCTCAGCCTTCACAGAGATGACAAGGATGTAGGTTTTTAAGGCTGGTTTGAGAAGATGGGCTTAGGAGTTGAACTATCAGATATCAGGCAAATCTGCCATTGTTGCTTTCTTGAGTGTTTAAACAGAGGAGGAGACCCACAGTAGCTCCCCACTGTACTACAGACAGGTCACCCTGATGTCTGCTGCTCTCAGCAGAGACGAGGCCCTGGAGAGAGTTGCTCCTCTCTGCAGCTGGTAGTCCCCACATCTCTGCAGGTCTCTGAAGCTCTCAGCGGAGAGGGTAGTTCCTCTCTGCAGCTGGTCTTCCCATCCCATCATCTATACATTCTCTGCCCTGGTCTGGCTGAGCCTGGGACTTGAGTGGACCTCGACCTCAAAGGGGAGGAAGTGCATGCCAACTGATCCCTGGGTGGTCATGGGCGGGAAGAAAAGGCACCACAAGTCCCCATCCTGGTCTGTGGGACTGGCAACGCAGTCTCCAGCCTTCAGCCCCTCCCTGGGCAGAAGGAGAGGCTTTACCAGGACCCACCCTTTTCTGCCCAGGAATCTGTCTGCCTCCCATTTCCATTCATGGTCCTGGGGCTTGGCCCCAACCCCACTCTGAGATTGAGAATGGGGTCTGAGCCTGGAGGGAACAGCAACTGGGGTGGAGAAACTTCCTGGGCCCCCAAGGGTGCAGGCTGCAGAGACACCTGGGTCTTGCACCCAGGAGGGTGGCCACAGGTGCACCTGGGGAACTTCCACCCCACCAACTCAGAAGGGGCAGGGCTCCCACTTGTCCCCAGCTCCTCCCGCCTGCTCTGTGGAGTGGAAGGCCCAGGTCTGCAGCCATGGGTCTAGCTGCATCCGGAGGGCAGATCCTGCCTTCCCCTGCCATGCTCCACAAGAGCACTGGGAGATTCTGATCCACAGCTGCAGTTTGGGTGGCTGTAGCCTTGCCCAGGAAGGTGGGGCTCCTTCCTGATCCATAGAGCAGGAGGTCTGGGTCTGCAATGCAGTTTGGGTGGCTGCAGCAGCACCCAGGGAGTTCCCACCCCAACTCAGGAGGGGCGTGGCTCCCACGAGCTCCATGGAATGTGCAGCCCCAGCCATGCCTCCCTGCTGCAGCTGTGTGATGGCAGCACCTGCTGCCATCACTATGACTTCCTTCCCCTTCACAGCCCTTATCTGTCCAGCAAGAACACCAGCTTTTTGCTTGGAAGAAAACATGAATTTTCATATTCCTTTAAATTCACTGATACTCTGTGTAAAGTCAAATAAACTTACTTGGTTTGAATGGAATATATTTGATGTAGATGATTTTTAAATGAATCAAATTGTGCCCCCCCCCCCCCCACCACTTCCCTGCTTTGCATCTTGCTGGTCTGATGTCTGGGCATAGTGACACTGTCTGTGAGCCCCTCATCAGTTTGGTCTTAGGTCATAGCAGGTGGTCAGTTAATTTCTAGGTCAGACCAGCCCAGACCAAAAGGCAAGGCCAGGCCAAAAGGCCAGGCCAGGAAAAAAGGCCAGGCCAGACCAAAAGGCAAGGCCAGACCAGACCAAAAGGCAAGGCCAGGCCAAAAGGCCAGACCAAAAGGCAAGGCCAGGCCAAAAGGCCAGGGATCATTCTAGTTGTCAGCTTTGACTCTAGCTACCTCACTCCACTTCACTGGATTCCAACTTCCCCTCCCCACCTGAGATGCTCTGCCAGTTTCTCTTTCAGGTCATGGTGAGAGCAGACCCAGCAAAGCAGTGTCTCTTGTGGTTTTTGCCTCCTCTGGAGGAAGGGTGGTTGGGCTGGGCTGGTTGCTTGAAGAGGAAAAGGATAAGGGTGTGTTGGGGAACAGGTGTGCAGAAATGGTGAAGTGGCATGGAAGATGGAGGATTTAAATGTTAAAGGGTGGGTAGAAAATGTACCAAGATATTTTGAGGGCTAAATTCGTTCTGGAAGTTAAATGCATAGAATGTGATGAATCAGAGGAACAAGAGCCACTTAAGATTTTTAAAGCCATTGGGTCGCCCAGGCGATACACAGACGTTTTGTGGATGGTTTGTTATTAGCAGTAAACATTTACATAGCACTTCACCTCCTCAAATATTCATCCATAAAACCCTGGAATGGCAGTGACAGCCAGGAAACCAAGACTCAGGGAGGATTTGCTCAAGGTCACAAAGCTGGTTTGCAGCTGAGCCGACAGGAGAGCCTAGGTGCCTTGGCTTTGTGCTGCTACATGCCAAGGGCTTCCGCCTTGTCTGGATAACTTGCTTTGCAATACCCAGTGAGGAAGGCAGAAGCTGACTGGCTACAGCCTTCAGCTGGAGGAACAGAGAGGCCTTTTGGCCTGGCCTTGCCTTTTGGTCTGGCCTGGCCTTACCTTTTGGTCTGGCCTGGCCTTTTGGCCTGGCATTTTGATCTGGCCTGGCCTTTTGGTCTGGCCTGGTCTTGCCTTGCCTTTTGGACTGGCTTGGCCTTTTGGCCTGGACTTTTGGTCTGGCCTGGCCTTTTGTCCTGGACTGTTGGTCTGGCCTGGTCTTTTGGCCTGGCCTTTTGGCCTGTTGGTTTGGCCTGGCCTGGCCTTTTGGTCTGGCCTGGTGTTTTGGCCTGACCTTTTGGCCTGGCCTTGACTTTTGGTCTGGCCTTTTGGCTTGGCCTGGCCTGGCCTTTTAGCCTGGCTGGCCTTTTGGTCTGGCCTGGCCTTTTAGCCTGGCCTTTTGGCCTGGCCTGACCTTTTGACCTGGACTTTTGGCCTGGCCTGGCCTTTTGTCCTTGCCTTTTGGTCTGGCCTGACCTTTTGTCCTGGCCTTTTGGCCTGGCCCGGCCTGGCCTGGCCTTTTGTCATGGCCTTTTGGCCTGGCCTGGCCTTTTGGTCTGGCCTTTTGATCTGGTCTGGCCTTTTGGTCTGGCCTGGCCTTTTGGCCCTGACGTTTCCCTGGCCCTTTCCTGCCGTGGCCTTTCCTGGGCCCTCTGCTATGCTGTACTTGTTCATGCCATGAACCAGTCATGCCATTACCCTGTCTTACCCTGCACTGCTTGTGCCCTAGCCCTGCCCGGCCTTAGCCCCTTTCTGGACCTGTGCTGACCCTGCCTTGACTTTTGTGCTGCCCTGATCTGGTCCTGTCATATACCTGGCCCTAGCCATGCCCTTATCCAGGCCCTGACCCTGAGCCTGCCCTGCGCTGGACCATGGCCCTACCCTGGACCTTTCCTGCCCTTCCATTCCCTGGTCTTGCCCTCACCCTGCAATGACCCTGGGAGGAACTCAGGCTGTTGTCTGGCATGACCAGAAAGCATGGAAGAAAGAAAGCAAGTTCCTGCTGCAGCAAGAGACTGAGCTGGACACTGTGGTGACCGCCCCCATGGTCATTGTCACTGCTACCCTCCCAAACCCACTGCCTCTACTGGAATGATTCTCAACGGGGCCTGCACCTTTGCATTTCTCTTAAGATACAAAGACCTAGGCATGAGCGCCTCACTCTCTCACTGCTGAGAGGCTGTCACGGCATCTGTTTTTTTCAGCTTCTCAGTAGGAAACAGTCCACTCCCACCCTGGAGGCTCATACTATGAGGGTCCCCCATATGGAAGGGGGTTCATGGGGTGTGCAACCCAAACAAACAAACAAAAAGACATCTGCACAGCAGATCAGCTATTATCCCCATTTCACAGATGAGGAAACTGAGGCCCATGGCTTCATTACATTGAGTGACTCACTCAGTGTCACACAGCCAGCAAGAAATGTCATGCCTGTTATGGGTCGCTGTGCTTTGCTCAACAAATCAGAATGAGCTCTCTGAAGAGAGAAAGAGCTCTGAGTCTTCGGCCTTGCACTGATGGACAACACCCACCTCCGAGAGGCTCATGCCAGTGTTCTTAGGCTGAGAACATCCCATATGAGGTGGGTTCTTCCATACTGGCCAATGGTTCAGTACAGCCAGGCTCAGCCCTTCTCTCTCTCTCTCTTTCTTTCTCTCTCCCTTCCCTCTCTCCCCCTCTCCCTCTGTCTTTCTTTCTGTCCCCAACAACCCCACCCCCTCCACCTGACCATTCCTGTGATCTTTCTTGGCTCCCTCTGGCCCCATCACCAATCAAAAGGCTGTATATGACCTAGCTGCTTCCAGACCTACCTTCTGAGCCCTTGAACCCTGAAGCTGCATGCTTTCTTTGACCTGCTCATCTACCAGGGATGTCTCTCTTGGAGAATGACACTGCTGGCCTCCCAGCTTCCCAAGCAGCTTGACTTCTCCCCTTTGTCTCCTCACCACCCACCCCATGCCGAATCAATCACCATGACCTTGAATTCCATCTGTTTAGTATTTGACTCTATCCCCACGACAACTCTCTATCTACCACACAGCCTACTAATTATCCTCTTCACCTCCACTCTTTGCTCCCTCCTATCCATTCTACTTCCAAAAACCTAATCAGATCACTCTCCTGCTGAAAACCCTTCCAGGGCTCTCAATGGCCTCAGGTGAAATGAAGCCCAGACACCTCATCACAAGTCTCCTGCCCCCATCTCCTGGCTTGTGCAGGGCATGGCCTTACACAGCTCCCCAGCCAGAAGGATGCTCAGTTCCCTGACTTCATCATGCTGTGAGTACAAAGGAGCTGTACCCCAGCTTTGCTTGTTAATCACCAAGATCAACCCAAGCAGTTCCAGAGAGGAAATTCCCATGAAATAGTGGGACATTTGTCCAGTGGCCTGTGGGGGACCGCAGTTTTTGCCTGTTGAAATGGTTGATAAAAAAGAGAGTGGCAGTGGCCCAGACCCCAGAACCATAGCCCAGGGACCTGACACTTCAGAGGCTTGTGGGAAATAACAATCACCAAGGAAAAGCTAAATTAGAAATGCACTTGGGGTTCATTTCACAGGTGAGGAAACTGAGACCCAAACAGCTGAAGGAAATGCAGGCTGCTGGGCTGCTCCCTAACTGAGGGGGACATGTACCCCTCCAGTGCCCCAGATCAGAGCCCTCTCCCAATGGCCCCACCCCACCAACTGCCCCCTGGAACCAGAAGTCTCCATGTAGGCTGGCCCCTGCGAGTGCACTGAGGCCCCTGGGGCCATGTTGCCCAGAGCTGGAGCCCACCCCTGCGGCAGGCCAGCAGCTCAGCCATGAGTTTCTCTGCAGCAGCAGCAGAGAGAGAACTTGCAAACCACTTCAGCAACCTCAGCCTCCATCCCCTTGCTCATGGCTCTGAGTTCTTTGTGAGAAGTTAATGGCTCTGCTTTTGCATAAGTCAGTCTGACAGCCTGCTCTTTCAAAACATTAAAACAAAACCAAAATGCTGTGATTAAACATGGCATCTTCAAAGTGCTGTTTCCCAGAGATGGCAGTTAACCGGGAGGGGAGCCAGGGTGAGGACTCAACAGCAAGTCCTATTTGTCCCCAGGGGGACATTTCAGGCTCTTGTGCCTCAAAGTTTTCCAAAGTGGCCAAAACAACAGCACTTGGGTAACGGGATATGAAAACCACGGGAGAGGCTCGCATCCGAGTGCCACGCATCCCCGGGTACTTGCACGGGCTGAGTGCGCGGGGTGGGACCATGGGGATCGGAGCACCCGGGTCCCCGCCCCACTGGCTGCGGAGGCAGCGAGCGTGAGAGCCCAGTGGGGTCGCTGCGAGCCAGAGGCACTGAGACACAAAGGCAGGCGGGATTTGGGCGCAGCCGGGGAGTGGGCAAAGGGAAAGCCGTGCCCCAGACCGGTGACGGAGTGAAGACGCCACAGAGCTCTCCAGATGCCAGTGGTACCCAGACCTGCCTGGCTGACCCTGGCGTGCCGCAGCCATGGCCATCACCCACCTGGCCATGGAGTGCATGTTCTCGGAATTCTTGCTGAAGGAGCCCACTGAGACCAAGTTCAAGGGGCTGCAACTGGAGCTGGCCGTAGACAAGATGGTTGCGTGCATCGCCGTGGGGCTCCTCCTGCTGCTCATCTCCCTGGCCTTCGCCCAGGAGATCTCGATTGGTACACAGATAAGCTGTTTTTCTCCAAGTTCTTTCTCCCGGCGTCAGGCTGCCTTTGTGAATTCATATTGCTGGGTGGCTGTTCAACAGAAGAACTCGCTGCAGAGTGATTCTGGAAAGCTCCCACATTTATTATGTCTTTGTGTTTTGTCCCTAACCATATCCTAGCTTTCACTGTTGTTTAACTGCAATCTCTTCAAATAGCCTATAAATTCCAAGAAAGATATTGCATTTTATAAATCTTCTACATTCTCCTTATTGTCCCCCACAGTCAATGCATAAAGTAGGAACAAATAAATACTTAATAAAAGAAAACCAAGCTATATTTCACACACACGGTGGGCCTGGAGCCACAGGATGGGGGAAAATTACTGTAGGATGCCCCTTGCAGCATCAGTTTCAAGCCTTTCCGATGGTTGGCAAGAGCACTGGCATCAGCAGCTAACAGCTGAACCAGCTTGGAGGGTAGAACCAGCCCCTCCCATCACCCATGTGGAGCAGAAGCTCAATGAATAAGGAGAACCAAGACTGGCACTGTCCTGCCAGAAGCGTTTGCCTCAGCCACACTCAGGCCATGCCAGTTTTTCTCTTTAAGCAAAAAACTGCCTCTAAAACACTGAGCAATTCCAAGTTCTTAAACACGGGGCTTAGAATAAGCTGTGAAGGTTGCTAAGGAAAGGGCTGAAGAACCTTTCAAGGTGCTTGCAGATGAGAAATGGAGAACTCAGAAATGTCTGCTTCACCAGGCAGCTTCCGCCTTGAACTCTCCTGCACTTGGCTGGAGCCTAGATGGGAAAATCTTTCAGAACAGCAGATGCCGCCATCCTGAAAGTAAGAATGATATAAAATGTTTATTGAGTGCTTACTATGTGCCAGGAGCTGTTCTAAGTATCTTGCATGCATTAACTCATTTACTCCTCACAACCTATGAAGTAGGTACGATCATTTTTCTTCATTTTACCAATGGGAAAATCCAAGTACAAACAGGTTAAATAACTGGTCCCAAGTTCCCCAGCTGGTAAGGAGCAGATCCGGGATATGAAACCAGGCAGGTGGCTTCAAATAAGGCCTCTCTGAAGATACAGCACACTCAAGGTCACTCTCAAGGCAAAACAAGTCAAGTGCATGGGATTTCTGTCTCTTTTACACTTCTTCTCTTCCCAGGTGCCATTCAAAGTCCCTTCAATAATGGGAAAAATAATCCCGTAACCTCCCTGGAATGAAGTGCAAGTGTTGATATGGAATGAAGACCTGATGGTGAAGTTTCAGGACCTGAGTTCCTGGGTACAGGTCATATTTTAAGCTGGGGTCAAATTACCAATCCTCTTTAAATTATATTACACTACTTCGGTGATACATAAAGTTCCTCCTGCCCTACCCAGCTCCTCTTCCTCAACCTCCCCAAACACATCGCCAGCATGAGATGCTTTGGATACCTTTTAAAAGCTACTTCCAAAACCCACAGGGCCCTCATTATTTTGTGAATAACATGAGAGCTGATGCTCCTCTGCATTCTCAATAATTCCTTGAATTAATTCATGTTGCATGGCTCCCTTTTCCACAGATTGATTCCTTTGAGCCCAGTCTCTGAGAATCCGCCAAAATCCCCCAGCCAGGGTGAAGCCAAGATTTGTTCTCTCACTCCATCCCTGTGTTGCTGTCTGAAATCTGATCACAACAGCAGCTGATTCTCATATGATAGACTTCAAATCCTCTCCCCCAAATAAGCCTCTGTGTGGCAACCAAGAGAACTCAAAATTTACGAACTCCACATTTCTCATTCAAACATCCTTGGTTTATAAATCTTTCTTGGCTTCCACATTCTATTACACACCTCTGCTCAGGCACATAATGGAACTCATCAAAAACCTGAAAAACTCTGGCTTCAGTCAGTATAATAGTTCCCTAAGATTCCCTCTGCTGAACTGGAAGTTGCCCCTCTTTCCAAAGCCAAGCACATTGGCTTATCATTGTTTGCCACCAAAAGTCTCATACACTGTGTGTTCTCTGCCCAAACTCATGTTCCAGTTCTTTGTTCTCAAGGCCAACCTGCCCCATGTCTGAGAAAACATGCTTTAACCTGTATCAGCCCAATCTCTGTCCAGGCAGTTTCAAATATCTCCAGACCTGGGTTGCCACTACAGTGCTTCCTCCTGACGTTGTCTTTACTCAACAGCACAGCTCGTTTTTCTCCTTCAAGTATCTGCTCCCTCCTGACTCAGGGTCCTAATTCTTTCTGAAACTGACACCAGAAGCAAGGGATGAAAAGCAGCCAGCAGAAAGCCTTTGACAGGCTCCTGTAAAGAGCTCTGTGCTGCCCACTTCTCTTCAAAATCCTCTGTCAGCTCCTTCTAGATGTCCCCAAGCCTCTCGCACATTTCCTTCCAGCAGCCCACAGGTCACCCCACAAGCGTTGCTTAGTGCCTACCTCATACAAGACATTTTCCTCCATGCCTGGGAGCACATCACCAAATGGGAGAATTGATTCCTACCTTCCAGACTTTAGCATCTCTGTAAGAAGACTGACACCAGCCAAAGAAAAATGCAAAGCCTGGAGGATCCTCTCCAAATGAGAGACTCTGGCTCCACTAGCTGAAGATGGTGAGAATTAGAATTACACCTTGAGAGGTAGGTAGAGTTCAGGTATGAGAGAGGGAGTGGAAAAAAATCTCTTGATAGGGGATAGCAAAGACACAAACATCTTTGGGGGCAGTAAGATCATAACTCAGCATAGACCAGAACAGACTTGTGGGGGGTTACAGGAGTTAGAGGAGAAGCCTGTGCAGTGAGAAGACCTAGACAGGCCGAGGAAGCTTTTGAGTGCTATGCTAGAAAGGCATCTTACACTGCCATCCCTGTTGAAGCTCATCTCTCACCAGCAAAATGGAGGGCCTCCCACCAACAGCCATGGCTCTGGTGATTCCTTGATTCCTCTACCTGAGAAGGTCCGGCTAGATCAGGTGACCCTGCACCAGCAGCCCTAGCCCCTATTGTCCCAGTTCTGTGGGGAGAGCCTTGTGATTACTCCAGCCCACATTGACTCCACAAACTCCTCTGGAAAGAGCACTAGCCTGGGATTTGGGAGACCTGGGTCCTGACCCAGCACTGTGACTCACTCGATGGCAAGCCATGCAGCCTCATGAGTCTCCGTGTCTGTGTGCATACAATGAGAGTGAGGGGTTTGGAGATGTACTGAGTCCTTACCAGCTCTTGGGTGTTATTTTGCAATCATCTTTCTGTAGCCCCACCTTCCTTCCTCCACTGTTCTACAGGTCTCATGGGAGATCTAATTTTTCAGTTTCTGGTATATTGTAATATTGTGAAATATTTATTTGATCTTCATCCAGTTTCCTGACATACAATTCCTAAAATTCCGGAAATCTCCAAAGTGATGTACTTTTGTATGCTAATGATTGACTGGTGGCTGGCAGCCTCTAGGTAGCTTTAGGATGGGGCTTGTCACTCAGACCTAGGCAGGATTAGAGGGTTGGGACTTTCAGCCCCACCCCATGACCTCTAGGGAAGGGAGAGGGGCCAAAGGTTAACTTGATCACCAATGGCCAATGATTTAGTCAATCAGGCCTATGTAATGAAACCTGCATAAAAACCCAACTGGACTGGGTTTGGGGAGCTTCCAGAAAGCTGTACAGGTGAATGCACCTGGAGGGTGGCACCTAGGAAAGGCGTGGAAGCTCTGTGCCCCTTCCCCATGCCTCACCCCATGCATCTCTTCATCTGTATCCTTTGTGATAGCCATTACAATACACTGGCAAATGTTAGTAAGTGTTTCCCTGAGTTCTGTGAGCCACTCCAGCAAATTAAGCAGACCTAAGGAGGGGGCTGAGGGAACCCCAATGTATAGCCAATGGGTCAGAAGCACAGGTAAACCAACTTGGGTTGGCATCAGAAATGGAGGGTGGCAAAACCCCACCCTTAAGCCTGGAACTTCAGCCCTAAGTGAAACAGCTGACCCTGATTTTCTGCCCAGATGTTGCTGTTTTGGCCTGCCATGCCCAAATCCTGTACGAATAAAAAGACTTCAGCTGGTGGAGCAACACAAGTAACTGAGCAGCAGAGATACAAGTGGCTGAGCAGAGAGCAGAGATGCAACTGAGCATCAGAGACTATGGATAGACTTGGCTAACTTCAGATGGTGTGGCTCCATGGAAAGATCACCTGCTTCCCACACTATCTCCTTTTCAACTCCCCATCCCACCAAGAGCCTCTTCTATCACCTAGTATCATCCTCTGCATACACTACCCTCCAATCTGTGTGACCTGATTCTGGATGCCAGACAAGAACCCAGATACTGAGAGAGCAGGGGCTTGGACGCTGCTGCGGGACCTGAACAGAGTCTGCTCCAGCCAGAGAGGAGCAACCAGCTGGTTCCATCATTCCATTCACTTGGGTTCCCACACTTGCTTGCAGGCTCCCTCTCAAGAAAAGGGGCCACTGACAGGCTGAGTGAAACAAGCCACTCCAGTTCCCTCCCATGGAGAGGGTCAAGGTCAAGGGAATTATCCCGTCACGGTGCCGGAATTGAAATGAACTGGAGGACACCAGCTGGTGTCCCTGCTGGAGGATGACTTGCTTGTTGATGGGGAGAAACCCCCACACATCTGGAGTCAGAAGTGCTGTGAGACTGGGAGTGCAGCAGGAAGAAGCCAGTTTGTTATTCCCATATTATCACCTTTTTCTCTAGCCTTCTTCTCTTTTTTGCCTGCTATTTCCTGGCAGTCATCTCTTACAAAATTAGCATTTCAAATACAAAAATAGCTATATTTATTATAGAAAATTTGGAAAATACAAGAAGCACAGAGACAATAAGTAACTCACCTGTATTCCAATCATTCAAGAGAACCACCACTAACAATTTGGCCCATGTCTTTCTGGTCTTTCTATACATAAATCAGTCATCCCTCTGTACCCATGGAAGAACTGGTTCCAGGACACCTGCGAATACCAACATTTGTCATTCTTCAAGTCCCTTATATAAAACGGTGTTGTATTTGCATATAACCTACACACATCTTCCCTTTAAATCATCTCTAGATTACTTATAATATATAATATAATGTAAATTTTATGTAAATAGTTGTTACACTGTATTTTTAATTTGTATTATTTTTTTTTTCTGAATACAGACAAATACCACATAATGACATTTTAATCAGTGACAAACTGCATATGGAATGGTAGTCCCACAAGATTATAATGGAGCTGAATAATTCCTGTCTCCTAGTGACATTTAGCCATTGTAACATCGTGGCACAATGCATTACTCATGGGCTTGTGGTAGTCCTGGAGGCATTCCAGAAGAAGGCATTGTTATCATAGGAGATAACAGCTCAGTGCATGTTATTGCCCCTGAAGACCTTCCAGTGGGACAAGATGTGGAAGCTGAAGACAGTGATATTGATGCTCCTGACACTATGTAGGCCTAGGCTTGTGTGTATATTTGCATCTGTATTCATTTGTTCTCACGCTGCTAATAAAGACATACCCAGGACTGGGTGATTTATCAAGGAAAGAGGTTTAATTGACTCACGGTTCTATGTTGCTGGGAAGCCTTCACGATCATGGCAGAAAGCAAAGGAGGAGCAAGACACGTCCCACATGGCAGCAGGCAAGAGAGCTTGTTCAGGGGAACTCCCATTTATAAAACCATCAGATCATGTGAACAGTATATGGGAACTGCATCCATGATTCAGTTATCTCCACTTGGCCCCACCGTTGATACGTGGGGATGATTACAATTCAAGATTATTACAATTACAATTCAAGAGGATTATTATAATTCAATTCATGGGGATTACTGCAGTTGGGTGGGGACATTGCCAAACCATATCAGCATCTTAGTTTTTAATAAAAAGGTTTAAGAAGAAAATAAATAAATAATTTGTGAATAGAAAAAGGTTAGAGAATAAAATATAAAGAAAGAAAATATTTTTGTACAGCTGTACAATGTGTTTGTGTTTTAAGCTAAGTGATATTACAAAAGAGTCAAAAAGTTTTTAAGAATTTCAAGTTTATAAAGTAATAAGTAACAGTGAGAGCTAAAGTTACTTTTTTATTGGAGAAAGAAAAACATTTTTTATAAACATAATGTAGCCTAAGTGTACAGCATTTACACCGCTCACAGTAGTTCTAGGCCTTCATGTTCACTCACCACTCGCTCCCTGACTCACCCAGAGCAACTTCCAGTTCTGCAAGCTCCATTCATGGTAAGTGCCCTATACAGGTGCACAGTTTTTAATCTTTTTTTTACCATATTTTCACTGTACCTTTCTGATGTTTTGATACACAAATACTTACCATTGTGCTACAATTGCCCACAGTATTGACAACAGTAACATGCAGTAGAGGTTTGTAGCTTACGAGCAGTAGGGATAGCCTAGGTGGGCAGTTGGTTATAGCATCTAGGTTTGTGTGAGTACACTCTGTTTGTACAACAACAAAATCCTCAGAATATATCCCCATTGTTAAGCAATGCATGACTCTATCTTTAATCTTTGATGGGTTGAACCCACCAGTGAGGAACCCATGGTTAGGGAGGGCTGACTGTACAAATGTATTGTCTTAGTCCATTTTCTGTTGCTGTAAATGAATACCTGAGACTGGGTCTCATTTATAAAGAAAAGAAATTTATTTCTTAAGTTCTGGAGTCCGGGAAGTCTAACATGAAGGTGCTGGCATCTTGTGAGTGCCTCCTTCCTGCCTCACAGCATGGCAAGAGGGCAAGGTCATGACAACTCAGGTCTCTCTTTCTCCTCTTATTAACCCAGCAGTTCCATCCTGGGGCCCCTTGACCCGTTAGATAAGATGACCTTATCTAGTCCTAGTTGTCTCCCAAAGGCCCCACCTGCAAATATCAGCTACATGTGAATTCAGGGATCAAGTTTCAGAAACATGAAATCTGGGGAAACACAAGCCATAGCACATATTACATGCTTTTAGTTTTAACCAGGCTTGTACCACACAGGACATACAGGCTTTTTTCCCCATGAAAAATGTTGTGTTGTTGAGAGTTCCACCTCCAGTATGTACTGGCTAGGTTGGTGCTGAACTTGACTCCCTGGAGAACTAGAAAAACTGGACAACATACAACAATATTTGTTTGAAGTCAACTGAAAGATGATCAAGACAACGAAATTTGGTGGTGCTACAGTCTGAAAGAGGAAAGAAATCAAGAGAAATGAACCCCGAAGTTGAGGCCTCTCCACCCCTCAAAGCAACAGGTGGACTCCATAAGCAAGAAGAGTGACTGAGGATCAGGAGCTGAGCAGTGAATGAGCTTTTACTGGCCTTGTCAAGCTGCTGTAACCAAAATGGAGGGCAGGCTCTGTCAGGGAGGAGGGAGCCCAGCAAACACCCCAGGCATCCAGCTGGGACCCCAAAGGGCTATGCTCTAGTCACAAGAGTAAACCAGCCCTCCAAAGACTAAAGCCAAGCCTCAAAGCATGCCAATTCCTGACTGAATTAAGGTGGCCTGCCCTCAGACTAGCTAACGGTCAGAAACAAGCCTATATACTTTCTGGAGGAAAAATCACATTACCTAGAACCTCAAATTACCCCTATATTTTTCAAATACAATGTTTAGAACTCAAAAATGTAAAATAGAGAAACCTAGAGGGCTTTTGCTACCAGGATTGCTGTGGCAGACCAACGCCCCAAGAAATATAATTACACATCAGAGACCAGGCATACATAAGGCATCAGAGATCTTGAGAGCCAGTAGGACCCATACAGGATTTCATTCTGGGGAGGGAGAACTGCAGACAGGAAGCTGAGAGTTCTCTCAATTCTGTGAGTAAGTAAAATGCTGAGAAGGCTTTAGCCAGGCAGTGGGTCACTGCCAGGGGACTGAAAAACCATCAGAGCTTCAGAAATCTCATGGCGGGGCCAGGCATGGTGGCTCACGCCTGTAATCCCAACACTTTGGGAGGCCGAAGAGGGCAGATCACAAGGTCAGGAGTTAGAGACCTGCCTGGCCAATATGGTGAAACCCCATCTCTACTAAAACTACAAAATTTAGCCAGGTGTGGCGGTGGGTGCCTGTAGTCCCAGCTACTTGGGAGGCTAAGGCAGAAGAATTGCTTGCATCTGGGAGGTGGAGGTTGCAGAGAGCCAAGATAGCACCACTGCACTCTAGCCTGGGCAATGCAGTAAGACTCCGTCTCAAAACAAACAAAAAAACAAAAAAAGAAATCTCATGAGATGTAAGTGATAAAAATTGGAGACTTGAGGAGTCTAAAAAACATGGCTTCTTTCTGCCTCAGTAAGTTTGCCAAATTCTGTAACTGCACAGGGCAGATGTTGCAAATTTCAAGCCGAAAATTTTGTGCAACTTTATGGTGCTGAGGAGACAGATTAGAATTTAGGACCTTCCAGAAAAAAAGGGTCTCTGTGAACATTCTAGAAATTCACTTGGAAAACTTGAAGGTCTATGCTACAGGATCAGGAGGTAGCCAGATGTAACAGGCTGCCAGAGAGCCAGAGCCACTCCATCCACCCCTCCCAGTTGCTGCTACACCCTGCCTCTCTCTACCTGAGCTGAAGCGGCATCCCATCTCCGGGAAAATCAAGAAACAATGACTTGGCTACCCAGAACGATCACAGCCCCTGGTGCTGAAGCTGATGTGGCACTGTGTCTCCCAGGAATCCCTGCCTTATCTTCCCAGGGCAGTCATACCCCTAGCACCTGAGCTGAAGTGGCACCCAACGTTTCAGGGAATAAATGCCTTGGATGAGCTGAGCAGCTGCATCTCCCAGGGTTGGGTGGATGTGGCATCCCAAATTCCAGGAAAAGAGAGCATTGACTGAGATGGGACACCCCACCCCCACAGGCTAAACAAGTGGGAAACCCTGCCTCCCTGGAACTAGACTAGTCCCCCAGATTCTGAGCTGCTGAGGCACCCCACCTTCTCAAGGAATAGAGTTATTGCTGTGCTGCTCCATGCTCCCTGAGGCCCAAGCCACAACTGAATTTCACCATTCCTGGGTCCTTGCTGTCTTGCTGAGCCCCAGATGCTGCCATGTCCCACCATGCCAAGGTCTAGAGTCACCACTACAGGTTTCTTATTCCCCAGGGCCTGAGTTGCTGCTGTGACCTATTGGCTCCAGTTCCTGAATTATAGCTTTTTTCTGCTCACTGGACCTGAACCTCCACAACACCCCTTCTTCCCTGAAGCTGGGCCAGTGCTGTGCCCTTCACCCCAGAGTCAGAGTCATAGTTAAAATCCAGCTGGGCCTGAGCTGCTGGGCTGTGTCTCAGACTCACAGACACCAGCTTTGTGGGCCATCTGCATTCACCCTTGCCTCACAGAGTGAACCTTCACCCCAAGTCCCAGGTGTCACAGTAGGTTTGTGAGAGCCTGTGCCCAGGACTTAGGCTCTACAGCCACTCTGAGCACCTGTACCCTAGAACCCAGCACCACTGCAGCTGCTCATGGGCCACGTCTAACCCAACACCAAGAAGGATACCCTCATCTAAGACTCACCCTTGCCGATAAAATGAGAACAGGAGAACCCCAAAAGCTCTTGCTGCTAAGAACAGCATACACTGCTGCCACAAACTTCTGCAGCCTAGACTACTGAGGCACTCACAATCATCCCTGACATTGACTGCAGCTGAGGAAGCTGCAGGGGGCTATACTACTTCAAACCGGAGCCACCACACCCTGCATAAATAAAGAGAAGCCAAATGTTAATCAACAAGACAATGAGGAAAATGTCTCCAGGGCTTGTCAGAGACCTTCACAGCAGCCCCTCCTATCACAGGCCCAGAGGCCAAAAGGGGAAAAATGGTTTTGTGGGCCAGATTCAGAGCTCCCCTGGTGTATATAGCCCCAGAACTTGGTTCCCTGCATCCCAGCTGCTCCAGCCATGGCTTAAAGGGGCTTCAGAAGGTGCAAGTCCCAAGCCTTGGCAACTTCCACGTGGTGTTGGTCCTGTGGGTGTGTGGAAGAATGGAGGCTTGGGAACCTCTGCCTAGATTTCAGAGGTGTATGGAAATGCCTGAATGTCCAGGCAGAAGTCTGCTGCTGGGGTGGAGCTCTCATGGAGAACCTCTGCTAGGGGCAAGGCAGAAGGAAAATGGGGGGTCAGAGCCCCCACATAAAGTCCCCATGACATGGTTTGGTCACTGCCTGGTGGAGCTATGAGAATAGGGCCACCGTCCTCCAGACCTCACAATGGTAGCTCCATGAATAGCTTACATAGTGTTCCTCAAAAAACCACAGACACTCAATGCCAGCCATGAAAGCAGCTGTACCCTGCAAAGCCCCAGGAATGGAGCTTCCCAAGGCTATGGGAGCCCACCTCTTGCATAGACATGACCTGGATATTAGACATGACCTGGATATGAGACATGGAGTCACAGATCATTTTGGAACTTTGAAGTTTAATGACTGCCCTACTGGATTTCAGACTTGCATGAGGCCTGTAACCCCTTTCTTGGCCAATTTCTTCCATTTGGAACAGGTATATTTACCCAGTGCCTATACCTATTGTATGTAGGAAGTAACTAACTTGCTTTGGATTTTATAGGTGGAAGGGACTTGGCTTGTCTCAAATCCTGAGACTTTGGATTTGGACTGTTGAGTTAATGCTGGAATGAGTTAAGATATTGGGGAGATTGTTAAGATTTGGGGGACTGTTAGAAGGGCATGATTGTGTTTTGAAATGTGAAGACATGAGATTTGGAAGGGGCCAGGGGTGAAATTACATGGTTTGGCTGTGTCCCCACCGAAATCACATCTTGAATTGTAATTCCCATAATCCCCATGTGTTATGGAGGGACCTGGTGGGAGGTAATTGAATCATGAGGGCGGTTACCCTCATGCTGGTCTTGTTATAGTGAGTGAGTTCTCACAAGATCTGATAGTTTTATAAGGGGCTTTTCTCCCTATGCTCAACACTTCTTCCTGCCACCATGTGAATAAGGACATGTTGCTTCCCCTTCTGCCATGATTGTAAGCTTCCTGAGGCCTCCCCAGCCATGGTGAACTGTGACTTAATTAAACCTTTTCCTTTATAAATTACCCAGTCTTGGATGTGTTTTTATTAGAAGCATGAGAATGGAATAATATACTTCATAAATCTAAGAGTGGAAAAGATATCCAAAGGCTAACCAAATGCAAACTGCTATGGCTAACCTAATAGAGGAAAAAACAGACTTTAAGGCAAAAACATTACTCAGGATAAAGAGGAGCATTTCATAATCATCTGGTCAATTCACCAGAAAGCTATCACAATGATATGCCTGCCACAACATAGTTTTAATATATTTTAAGAAAACAATTGACAAATTTAAAAGGAGAACCAAAAAATTCATACCCGTAGTGGGAGAGTTTAATACCTCTCTCTCAATCACTGATAATGGACCCAATAAAATCAATAAGGAAAGGGAAGAACTGAACAACTTAATTAACAATTGAACTGATTGGCAGATGTAGAGCACCACATGATTCCTACTATATAATCTTCAAAAACAGGCAAATTGATGTTATTAGAAATCATGACAGTGGCTACTTTGGTGGGGAAAAAGGATAGTTGTTACAAATGAGCATAATGGAGTGTTTCTGGGGTACAGATGATAGTCTATAATGTTCTATTTCCTGACCTGGGTGGTAGTTAGATGAGTATGTTCACTTAGAGATAACTCATTGAGCCATTACAATTACGTTTTAAAAGTGTATTAAATATGTTTGTGTAGTTAGAATTCTACATATAGCAAAAAAAAGATTTTATCAACATTTATCAAACTGGATAAAATCTTGGAAATTGTGTTGAATGAAAACAGCACACTGAAGGAAGCTAAAATTTTCGTAAATTATAAAAATGCTATATATTTTATGGAAATACTTATGTGTAGTAAGAGTATAACTTCTGAACAGAAAGTATGCATACCAATTTCAGAAAAATAATGATTAATGGGAAGGTAAGGAAGAGGAGTACAAAAGAGACCTCAACTGTGTCTCTAATCTTTCATTTCTTAAAATATTCTGAAGTAAATATGACAAAGTGTCAACAATTGTTGAATTTGGCTAAAGGGCATATGGATGTTTGTTTTATTTCCTATGGTTTTCTACAGAAAATATTTCATAATATTTTTAAGTTTTAAAAATTATGAATATGTTTTCATGTCATCAGATATCCCCAAAATAGCAAATTTTAAAGACTGCATTTCTTTTTTCTTTTCTTTCTTTCTTTTTTTTTTTTTTTGAGACAGAGTCTCATTCTGTTGCCCAGGCTGGAGTGCAGTGGCATGATCTTGGCTCACTGCAACTTCTGCCTCCCAGGTTCAAGAAATTCTCCTGCCTCAGCCTCCCAAGTAGCCACCACACCTGGCTAATTTTTGTATTTTAAATTCTCCTGCCTCAGTCTCTCAAGTAGCTTGGACTACAGGTACATGCCACCACGCCTGGCTAATTTTTGTATTTTTAGTAGAGATGGGGTTTCACCATATTGGCCAGGTTGGTCTCAAACTCCTGAGCTCAACTGATCCACCTGCCTCAGCCTCCCAAAGTGCTGAGATTACAAGTGTTAGCCACCGCACCAGGCCTAAAGACTGCATTTCTCTACTATCATAAATATTATTATGATAAACATCTTTATCCTATTTATTCTATGTGTTTTTTTTTTTTCAGAGAAATTCTTAGATGTTGGATTCTTTTTATTTTTCTTCAACTTTTATTTTAAGTTCAGGGGTACAGGTGCAGGATGTGAAGGTTTGTTACATTGTTAAACATGTGTTCTGGTGGTTTGCTGCACAGATAATCCCATCACCTAGGTATTAAGCCCAGCTTCCTGATGCTCTCCTTCCCCCAACACCTCCGACAGGCCCTGGTGTGTGTTGTTCTCCTCATGTGTCCATGTCTTCTCATCATTCAGCTCCCACTTATAAGGGAGAACATGCAGTGTTTGGTTTTCTGTTCCTGTGTTAGTTTGCTGAGGAAAATGGCTTCCACCTCCTTCCATGTCCCTGCAAAGGACATGATCTCATTTTTTTTAGGCTGCATAGTACTCCATGGTGTCTTGTACCACATTTTCTTTATCCAGTCTATCATTCATGGGCATTTAGGTCAATTCCATGTCTTTGCTAGAGCAAATAGTGCTGCAGTGAACATATATGTGCACATATCTTTGTAACAGAATGATTTATGTTCTTTCAGGTATATACCCAGTAATGGGATTGCTGGGTCAAATGGTATCTCTGCCTCTAGATCTTTGAGAAACCACCACACTATCTTCCACAATGGTTGAACTAATTTACACTCCACTAACAGTGTAAAAGTGTTCCTTTTTATCCACAACCTTGCCAGCATCTATTGTTTTAATAAGAGCCATTCTGACTGGCATGAGATGGTATCTCATTGTGATGGTACCACAGAAGCTCAGAAGTGTTGAGCTTTTTAAAATATATTTGTTGGCTGGATGTATGCCTTCTTTTGAGAAGTGTCTGTTCGTGTTCTTTGCCCACTTTTTAATGGGGTTGTTTGTTTTATTCTTGTAAATTTGTTTAAGTTCTTTATAGACTATGGATATTAGACCTTTGTCAGATGGATAGATTGCAGACATTTTTTCCCATTCTGTAGGATGTCTGCTCACTATGATGATAGTTTCTTTTGCTATGCAGAAGCTCTTTAGTTTAATTAGATCCCATTTGGCAATTGTTGCTATTGTTGCTATTGTTTTTGGCATTTTTATCATGAAATTTTTGCTTACGCCTATGTCCTGTATGGTATTGCCTAGATTCACTTCTACAATTTTCTTTTTTTTTTTTTTTTTTGAGACGGAGTTTCACTCTTGCTGCCCAGGCTGGAGTGCAGTGGCACGATCTCGGCTCACTGCAACCTCCACCTCCTGGGTTCAAGCAATTCTCCTGCCTCAGCCTCCCGAGTAGCTAGGACTACAGGCGTGCACCACCATGCCCAGCTAATTTTTGTATTTTTAGTAGAGACGGGGTTTCACCATGTTGACCAGGATGGTCTCGATCTCGTGACCTCGTGATCCACCCGCCTTGGCTTCCCAAAGTGCTGGGATTATAGGCGTGAGCCACTGCGCCCGGCCCTCTTCTACAATTTTCATAGTTTCGGGTTTTACATTTAAGTGTTTAATCCATCTTGAGTTAATTTTTTATATGATGTAAGGAAAGGGTCCAGTTTCAGTTTTTGGCATATGGCTAGCCAGTTCTCCCAGCATCATTTATTAAATAGAAAATCCTTCACCCATTGCTTGTTTTTGTCAGGTTTGTAAAAGAGCAAATGGTTGTAGGTGCACACTCTTATTTCTGAATTCTCTATTCTGTTCCATTGCTCTATGGGTTTGTTCTTGTAACAGTACCATGCTGTTTTGATTACTATAGCTTTGTGGTATAGTTTGAAGTTGGGGAGCATGATGTCTCCAGCTTTGTTCTTTTTGCTTCGGATTGTCTTAGCTATTTTGGGCTCTTTTTTGGTTCCATCTGAATTTTAACAAGCTTTTTCTAATTCTGTGAAGAATGTCAATGATAATTTAATGGGAATAGCATTGAATCTATAAATTACTTTGTGACATTTTCATGATATTGATTCTTCCTATCCATGAGTATGAAATGTTTTTCCATTTTGTTTGTAGTTCTTCTTGAAGAGATCCTTCACTTCCTTTGTGAGCTGCATTCCTAGGTATTTTATTCTTTTTATAGCAATTGTGAATGGGAGTTCACTCATGATTGGGCTCTCCACTTGCCTGTTTTTGATGTATAAGAATGCTAGCAATTTTTGCACATTGATGTTATATCCTGAGACTCTGCTAAAGTTGCTTATCAGCTTAAGAAGCTTTTGAGCTGAGACAATTAGGTTTTCTAGATACAGAATCATGTCATCTGCAAACAGAGATAATTTAACTCCTCTCTTCCTATACGAATACCCTTTATTTCTTCCTCTTGCCTGACTGCTCGGCCAGAACTACAAATATTATGTTGAATAGGAGTGGTGAGAGGAAGGCATCCTTTTCTTGTGCCAGTTTTCAAAGGGAATGCTTCCAGCTTTTGCTTATTTAGTATGACATTGGCTGTGGCTTTGTCACATATGGCTTTTATTATTTTGAGGTATGTTCCTCCAATACTTTGTTTATTGAGAGTTTTTAACATGAAGTGATGTTGAATTTTATCGAAGGACTTTTCTGCATCTATTGAGATAATCATGTGGTTTCTTTAGTTCTGTTTATGTGATGAATCACATTTATTGATTTGCCTATCTTGAACCAACCTTGCATAGCAGGGATGAAGCCAACTTGATCGTGGTGGATAAGCTTTTTTGATGTGCTGCTGGATTCGGTTTGCCAGTATTTTATTGAGGATTTTTGCATCAATGTTCATCAAGGATATTGGCCTAAAGTTTTCCTTTTTGTTATATCTCTGCCAGGTTTTGGTATCAGGATAATGTTGGCCTCACAGAATGAGTAAGGGAGGAGTCCCTCCTTTTCAATATTTTGGAGTGGTTTCAGTAGAAATGGTACCAGCTCTTCTTTGTACCTCTGGTAGAATTCAGCTGTGAATCTCTCTGGTCCTGGGCTTTTTTTGGTTGGTAGGCTATTTATTACTGCTTCAGTTTCAGAACTCATTATTGGTCTTTTCGGGGATTCAATTTCTTCCTGGTTCTGTCTTAGGAGAGTGTACATGTCCTGGAATTAATCCATTTCTTCTAGATTTTATAGTTTATGTGCATAGAGGTGTTTATAGTATTTTCTGATGGTTGTTTGCATTTCTGCGGGGTCAATGGTGACATCTCCCTTATCATTTCTGAATGTGTTTATTTTATTCTTCTCTCTTTTCTTCATAAGTCTAGCCAGTGGTCTACCTATTTCAGTAATTTTTTTTCAAAACAACAGCTTTTGGATTTGTTAATTTTTTGAAGAGTTCTTTTTTTTTTTTTTTGTCTCTTTATCCCCTTCAGTTTAACTCTGATCTTGGTTATCTCTTGTCTTCTGTTAGCTTTTGGATTTGTTTGCTCTTGGTTCTCTAGTTCTTTTAGTTGAGATGTTAGTTGTTAAGATCTTTCTTGCTTTTTGATGTGGGCATTTTGTGCTATAAATTTCCTCCTAGATGTTGGATTCTTAGGTCAAAAGTTATGAGCATTTTTAAAGCCTCCAGTAGATTTTGACAGTTGTCATAACACTGTCACTCATGAACCAAGCCAAAATAAGTCTCTTCTATCTGGCCTTGGGGTACAGTCATAGATCCACTATCAGTCAGACTCACATGCCCACTCTAGCCTATGCCCTTCCCCAAATTATTGTATTATTATGAAGATACTCTTTGTAACCTGCATCCATGATGACAGTTCTACTGGTTGTCCAACTTAAACTAACCTCCAAAGTATACAAATTGCATATAAGGGTCAGGCACAGCGGCTCACGCTTGTAATTCCAACACTTTGGGAGGCCGAGGCAGATGGATCAACCAAGGTCAGGAGTTCAAGACCAGCCTGACCAACATGGAGAAACCCCATCTCTACTAAAAATACAAAATTAGCCAGACGTGGTGGCACATGCCTGTAATCCCCACTACTCGAGAGGCTGAGGCAAGAGAACTGCTTGATCCCAGGAGGTGGAAGTTGCGGTGAGCCAAAATCACACCATTGCACTCCAGCCTGGGCAACAAGAGTGAATCTCTGTCTCAAAAAAAAAAAATGCATGTAGGTAATGAGCCTACATCATTGGGGGCCCTCCCAAGGGAATGAGGAAGGAGATGCTGTAACGGTTGTCGCTAACTTCACTAGGAAGGAGAGCACAGTTCACAACCTTGACTCATCCAAGGACATCATTTCAGGTAGAGTTTATTCCTAATATGGTTTTCTGTACATAAGAGGCTCATGATGTCTCTGGGACCCAGCTCCCTTCCACCACATCATTTTAGTAAATTATAGACAAACCTGCTGCATCTCAGCAGAGGAATACTGGTTTTTCTTCCCTGAATGCAGTTGAAAGAAAACTCGGGATACTGGGGTAAGTTTCTCCCTCCACTCCCCAAACTGCTGACTTCTTATTTAAGCCCCCTGAAAGCTTGACACTGGGGGTTCTCTGAGCCACTCTATTTTTGCCCTTCTCCAGCTCCCCTAATTCCCAACTTTGAAAGCTACATGCTAGTAAAAGGGTTGCTTATGTGCATCTGTGTCCTGTGGGTTCATGATACCTAAGTGTTCCATCTAGAGTGAGTTACAGTGACCATAACCCTAGGCTGAAAACACACTAGTGAGCGGTGCTCAGTCCCGCTCCACAATGCAGCAGTGGAAGTATGGTGGGGAAGCCAGTGAGCCCTTTCAGTTCACTTAGACTAAGTCAGAGTGAAAGGCGACAGGGTGAGACAGTCTTAGCCATGCAGAGTCAAGGCAGGAAAGTGGACACCTTAGCCTCCAGTCTGGGAACAAGCCCATTCCCTCAAAGGAATAGCTGATGACAGCTTTCGCTTTGACATGGACTTTCATCTCTATCCTCCCAAGGCCATCTCCCCCGCAACATGAGCAGCCCCACTGCATACTTAGAACCCAGCATGGTTCACTGCCAGATCTATCAGATGACCTCAGATGACTGCCTTTGCATTTTCCATGCCTGGTGCCTCCCAACATCATCATGACTAATCCCGGCTTCCAGGCTAAATAGTAATGAAGCTACATGCCAGCCAGGGGCACAGCAGGTCATGTCTTGACTCTCTACCAGCCTCCTCCAGCACAGGAGAAGAAATGAAATGAACCCAGGAAGCTTACGGCTGATTGATTTTACATAAGGGCTGGATGGTTGGATGAGCAGCGTAATAAATTCATCACCACTCCTGAGCTAGACACGGGCTCCTATTGGAATGCACCTGAGCAAATCACTTAATCTTTCACTGTGCAATGTCAGAGGGTTCCACAATAGGGGAATCCCCAAAAGCTGCGGGGAAGTATGAGATAGACTCTCCTTCTGAACATGACAGTATTTCTACTTAATTGACACAATACACAGTGCTGTGTTGCAGCCACCCTATGAGGCACTGCCTCCCATACACAGCACCATTCTTGGCTCTCTCCACTTTCCTCACTGGTTACAAGCCAAAGCCTAATGAGCTGAATTCCACCATTGAAAACAGCCCCACACTTGTAAACTCCTGCAGTGGCCCCCCATTGCCCGCAGTATAACATGCAAATTTCTTAGCTTGACATGTAAGTCATTCCATGATCTGGCCTCAGGCTGTAATTCTGGCCTCTGATACTACTGTGTGCCTCCTCTCATCCTGCATACCAGAAACATTTGTCTATTATTTTGTGTTTTCTTAATTTGCCCTGCACTTTCACACCTCCAACCCTTTGCTCCTGTTCCTTGCTCAGGAGCAATATCCTTCTCCCTCTCTCTCCATCTGTGGATAGGCTTCTCTTCCTTCTAGTCCTAGATTAAAAGGTATCTGCTCCATTAAATATCCTTCATTCATCAATCCAGAGTGCATTCATCTGCCCTCTGGGTCCCCATCTGCACCCTCGTTCAGTTGGTTTCATTCTGCACTTGGTTCTGCATTTTTCACGTGTTCATTCATTTGATGGCCATGTATTGAGACATCTACCATGTACCATTACTGTGCTTGGCACTGGGAATTGTCCCAGTGTTGAGAACCTCAGAGTCTAGAGGGGGAGACAGATATGCAAATAGCTGTGGTACAGGATAACATGGAAAGTCAAATCACATCCCTCCTCTGCCCAAATCCTCTAGTGGCTTTGCATTCCACTCAGAATTAAAGCCAAGGGCTTTAGTTACTATGACCTCCAAGACTGCACACAGCCTAGCTCTGGTCACTTCTCCAAACCCTTCTCCCATCACTCCCGTCCCTCACTCCAGTGACCTCCCCACTGCTCCGCTCCTCCCACACACAGCATGATTTTGCTCCAGAGCATTTGCGCTGGCTGTTCCCTCTCCCTGAGGCATTTGCATGGCTGACCCCCTGACTTCCTTCTAGCCTTTTGTCAAATGTCACCTTCTTAATGAGGCCTTTACTGGCCACCCACTTCCCTGACCCTTTATATCGACCTTCCTAAGCACGTATTCCATTGTACACACTGTGCATTTTGCCTATTTATTGCTCATGGCTTCCCCTTCCAGTGAATTACAAGCTCTGTATTGGAAGGCATTTTTATCTGCTTTGTTCCAGTGAACTACCTGGAACAGCATCTGGCACATAATAGGTGCTCATGAAAGAGCTTTCAAATAAATAAATCATGGGATGAGGGCATGCTATAGGAGACGGGAGCAAGGGCAAAAAAAGGAACAACTGGTGAGTCCCCCCAGAGCCCACTCCCTAGAGCCCAGAGAGTTCACATAACTGAACAATCCAGACCCAGCGAATGGCCTATACCATTGGCCTCTCCTGTCAGTGTAATCGTCAAAACACTAAATAGGCTGTATGCCCTGGTCCAGACCTATTCACTCAGCCCAAAATATGAATGAAACATCTACTATGTGCTAAGAGGTGCTAGGCTCTGGGGTCTCAGTGGTGAACAAGTCTGCCTGTTCCCTGACCTCATGGAGCTTATACTCTAATGAACAGCAAAAGGAATGAACAACATGACTACAAATTGTAACAAGTGTTAGAACTCCTGCCCAAGTCACATCCCCATGGGAATAAGAGGCAATTTTCTTCAATGGCTAGGAGTGTGGGCTCAGAAATCACACTGCTTGATTCAGTCCTAGTTCCATATTTATTAGCTGTATGACCTTGGGTAAGTAACTTACCTTCTCTGAGCTTCTGTGTCTTCCTTTGCAAAATAGGAATCATAATGGTAACTAATATTAGGGTTACTGTGAGGATTAAATAGGTAATCCATAAACCAGCTGGCACAGTAAAATGTCATTCAACTGTCCCAGTTGTTAAGGGAAGGAGGGCTCACCTGGGAAGTCCAGCATATCCTAAAGCCATGCTGTATGAAGTCATTACATCAGTTCACTGATAGCTAAGAAGATGTTTCCTAATTGGCCCGAACTGTGCCATCGGTCAGCAATAGGAACAGAAAAAAAGCAGCCAGAACTTTTCACTGCCTTGGTCTAATCAGCACAGCATACTCCTTCCTTCCAGCTTGTGATGTGATTATTCCCTTGTGCAGAATAAGATTCAGGCTTAGTTTAGATCCCATAACTAAATGCCCATTATGCAGTGTACTGAGCAGCAAGTGGGAAGATCACAGGGCCTCCTGCAGCTGGAGCTGCAATTAGTGCCCTAGGGCAAGTGTGTCCTGGCTTCTCAGCATCCTCACCACTTCTTCTCCCCACTCTCTCCCACCCCGCTGGCCTCCTCTCCCATGCCCACAGCGCAGGCAGCTCTGGACACTGGGCAGCCTTGGAGGAGGCTCTAGCTCTCTGAACTGAGCCAAGTCAGTAACCAGCTTTAGGCTCCTAAGGGCCTGCAGCAGATGCAGCCACCCAGCTGCATCAATTAGTCTTGAGTCTGTGATCCAGTGTGTTTCTGGGTCCCTTCAGAGTCTCCCCAAAACACATCAACCATATCCTGCCCTTCCTTTGCTTCCCATACTTGCCCTCCCTTTCCTCTGGGAAGACTTGCAAAAGGAAATGGAATTCCAGGAGTGTTTTGAGTCATGGAGCTATGCTTTGGGTAGCTCCCCAGCAAAATCCCAAGCAGCCACATAATTTCAAAGCACCCTTCCCTTTTCTGTGTTCCCAGGGCAGTAGATGAGCATTGCTCTAGTGCTTGGCAGATCCGATCACGGTGTCGGATTATATTCTTCCCCTCCCTCACCTAAACAGTGGCCTCCTTCAAGGCTGACACTGTGTTTCTTTTTGCTTAATTCCCATTATGGCCAGCATAGGATCTGGCATACAGCAGGAGGATAATGAATGCTGGTTAAGAATGAACAACCCTGTAAAGGAAGGAAGGAAAAAATGAGCAAATGCCTTCCAAAGGACAAGTCTGAGAAGGGGAGGGTGGGGAGGGGCAGCAGAGGACTAAGGGCTGGACGAGCAGGGCTAGACAAGGGCATAACCTTAGGGATTTTGCAGCATGATAAGCATGGAATCTGTAGTTCCAGCCCCAGATCTGTCTGTCACCAGCGTTGACCCTGGAGAGTCCACATACTAGTCTAGGGCTCACTTTCTTCATCTACAAAGGAAGGGAGTCGGGCTAGGGAGCTCTTCCTTTGAAACTAATAGAAAAATATATTCCCCACCTTCATTTCTGGGTACCCCCAACTTCCCCTTTATGAAAGAACCCAGAAGGATTCACTGTAATCCTCCCTATGAATGTGTGTAGTGGTATTTCTCACACTGGAATGGATGATTCCAGAATGTAATCACATCACTCCCAGTGTGGTGCTGGTAAGCAGCTGATCCTGGGCACCGTGGGATGGAATCAAAGCAGAACTCCACATCCTAAGGTCCACTGGACTAAAACATAATTTATTCACCACATTCCAGGTTAACAGTCAGACAAGAGTGAACTGAGAGGCATCTGGCTTTGGGGGGAAAAAAAGCGTTTAGGAAATAAGAGGAAAGAGACTTGTTGAGAGGTGAAATAAATTGTGTCTTATATGATCTTGACTATCACTTTTCTCTTGTCTTGCCTAGGGCAAGTGAGATAAGAAACTACTTTCAGCTAGTGCAGTGTAGTAGGTAAAGCACCAGCTTTAGAGACAGCCAGATGTGGGCTGGAATCTCAGCTCTGTCCCTTACTAGCTGTGAGACCGTGGACAAGTTTCTTCATCTCTAAAACTCAGTTTCTTCATTGTAAATATATGGCTCATAATAGTGTCTACCTCACAGGGTTATGGTGAGACTTTAAAATGATAATAAATACTTATCACCAGTGGATACTAAAAACAGTAGACAAAAGCCTGATGGGGGGTAGTCACACAACCTCAAAGTATCACTCTACAGATTACTTGTTAATTATGAAGGAAAACGGTAGCTCCACATGGTAGAAATCTGGCAAACACTGTCTTAGCCAAGTGATTATACATCATCAGTGATGGGACACAATGACATTGTATGCCCCCAATGATGGGATGAATGGAGGGCACAATATCACTTATGCAATATTCTTGCTAACAATATTTAACCTGAATCTTTCCATAAGGAAATATCACACAAACCTAAACTAAAGGTATTTTGCAAAACAAGTAGCTTGAATTCTTCAAAATTGTCAATGTCATGAAACAGGGTTGAGGGGGAAGGCTGGGAAGTGATTCTAATTAAAGACGACTAATGAAATACGAAAAGTAAATGCAATGTGTGATCCTCTGTTAGGTCCTGAATTGAGAAAAAGGGGAGTAAGAGAGAGAGGGAGGGAGGGAGGGAGGAGTTATTGAGAAAATAGGGAAAATTTGAATAAGAATTATGCAATAGATAATGAAATTATTTCAATGTTACCTTTCCTGAGTATGGTCATTGTATCTTAGTCATGTAAGAGAATGCTCTTCTTCTGAAGAGATGTATGCTGGAATATTTAGCAGTAAAGACATAATGTCATGTAATTAAATGTTTTCAAATATATTTAGAGAGAAATAAAACAAAAATATGAAACTAAGTGTAAGGAAGTAGGTGTACGAAATAAATCCATTAGTGAAACTAGATGTTTCAGTGTATATTCTTACAGCTGTTTGCAGGTTTTAAATGTTTTCAAAATAAAGATTGGGAGAAAGGATAATGCATGTAAAGTTCTTGGCACATAATAAAGGTTCAATAAATAGTTAATAGGATATTCTGGTGATGGTGAGCTCTTGATTTGATTGAAGTAATTAAAAGCTAATCATGCTTATTTTATGCCCACCTCTCAGTGTCTGTCTTGCTATGTGAGATGGCTCAAGCCACTAGCCCATTCTGAAGTTTAGTTTTTACCATCTACAAAGCAGGGAGACATCAGAGCCATATGTGAAATACCAAAGAGAAAAGGGATGTTGAGAGGATGATTAAGATTACATGTGTAATGAGGAAATCAAATTCCTCTCGGGGGCTGGCATAACTCAATCCATGTTGCTGTAATTATAATGGGGACATCCTCTGATTATTTGTGTCAACTCTACCCTGGTTTTTCTCTTTTAACATCCTCTTTCATATGCTGATGAAATTACTGTTGCTGTGTGCTTTTTAAATGTTCTCTGAAGCTTAAAAGAAGAAAACCAAAGCCTGTTGAGGAAGGCTTGAAGAGAAGGCAGGCCCTATTGCATGTATAGTGCAATTCCACAGCCATTGACTGTCTTTCCTCCACCTTCCTTTGTGTCAGGTACTCGGGATGCAAAAAGAGCAATAAGATTATTTCTTGTCTTTACTTGAAGGGCTCATGGCCTGTTGGAGGAAACAAACACATAATCAAGAAAGTAGACAGGCACATGAACACTTTGCCAAACACTGTGTGGCTTGTAAAACTTGACAGGGTCACAGTAAGTAGGTATTCACTAAATCACTGCTGAACAAATGAATAGCTAAGTGGATGAATAAAGGGATGGACAAACAGGCTGACGAGAATGGAGAGATGATATGCGAACTGACAGAAAGAATGACCAATTCCACATGGCGACTTCAGTAGGTTGGGGAAAGATTACTAGTTTATTGATATTTGAAGTGGGCATTGAAGGACCAAGAAAATTTAATCTGGGATGAAAAGTAAGAGGAATGGCATCATGTAATAATTAATCTTTGACTGTTTAGTAAAATTTGTTCTATCACGAGGAAGAAATCAGAGGAATACAATGATAGTGATGTAATCACCTAGGTAAACCTATTCTGAATCAAAAGAGAGACGGCAGCACTTCCTTGAAGAGAAACCACACAGTTTTGTTCCATGAGCATTATTAAGCATGCACCACGTTGCCGGCATTATTCAGCCCAAAGACACAAAGACAGTAAGACACAGCCACGGACCAGGGGAGACCATAGCCTGGTAGCAAGATCTTTTCTATAGATTTTTCTGTTCTGAGCTACAAAAGCGAAAGATAAATAACAAGAAAAAAGCAGCATAAAACTAAAAACTAGCTCTTGAATGGAAGTCATTGCTGAACACTGTGTAGCATGTCAAATATGGAAGAGTCATAGTAAGTAGGAATTCAGTAAGTCACTGTTGAACAAAAGAATGACTCTGGATGGATGGATGGATGGATGGATGGATGGATGGACAAGCAGACAAAAGAATGGAGAGTCATTCATGAATAGTTCCAAATGCAGGCAAAATAGAAATGTCCCTTCTTCTTTTTTTTTTTTTTTTTTTGAGACAGAGTTTTGCTCTTGTTACCCAGGCTGGAGTGCAGTGGCATGATCTCGGCTCACCGCAACCTCTGCCTCCTGGGTTCAAGCAATTCTCCTGCCTCAGCCTCCCAAGTAGCTGGGACTACAGGCATGCCACCACCATGCCCAGCTAATTTTTGTATTTTTAGTAGAGACGGGTTTTCACCATGTTGACCAGGATGGTCTTGATCTCTTGACCTCATGATCCACTCACCTCGGCCTCCCAAAATGCTGGGATTATAGGCATGAGCCACCACACCCAACCACAGAAATGTCACTTCTTAAGCATGTGCATACACTAAAGTTGCCAGTGGCTGGGTTCCTGGAAGCCTTGCACAGGCAAAAGAGCTTTGCAATGCCTGGAATCACTTAGAAAATGTAAAAGTGTGAAGAGCTCTGGAGAGATCCAAGATGGCCAATTAGCAGCAGCTCAGGATTGCAGCTCCCAGTGAAGGCGCAGGGAGTGAGTGGACGCCAGACTTCCAGACGAATTTTTGTTGCCCACAGACCAGGAGATTCCCAGCGGAGGAGCCCCACAGGTTGCCAGCGTGACTCTTTTGGCCGGCGTGGCTGTTTTGCCAGTGCCCCAGCATGGCGGTTCTCAGTGCGGAGTATGCAGGACTGGGTGCCCTTTTGGTTGGCATTTGGATCTCCAGGAAGGCAGAGTCACCTATTCAGCTGATTGAAAAGGGGACTGAAACAGGGAGCCAGGTCAGGAGATTCCCGGGCAAGAAAGTGCCACGAATCTCAGTGCCGCTGTTTCAGCCAGCGCAGTCGCCACAAGGGAAATTGCATAGATCCCGGTGCCTTTTCAGTGGGTGACTGGGGCACCTGGGAGAGAATCGACTGTTCAATTAGGAAAAGAAAAAAAGGGGGCTCTGAGGCAGGGAACCAGGTGATCTGGCTCGGCTGATCCCACCCCCACAAAAAAACAGCAATTGGAAACGCTGACAGTTGAGAGTTTCACAGCAAGCACAGCTGAACCCGGGAAGGTCCAGCTCTGTTGGGGAGGGGCGTCCACTGAAGGAAAACAAAGAAACAGAAATAACATCATCACCAACAAACTGGACATCCACTCAGAGACCCAATCTGAAAGTCAGCAATTACAAAGACAACAGGTGGATAAATCCATAAAGATGGGAAGAAACCAGCACAAAAAGGCTGAAAACACCCAAAATCAGAATGCCTCTCTTCCTTCAGGGGATCGCAACTCCTCATCAGCAAGGGAACAAGGCCTGAGGGAGAATGAGTGTGATGAATTGACAGAATCGGGCTTCAGAAGGTGGATAATAGGAAACTTCTGTGAGCTAAAAGAACATGTTCTAACCCAATGCAAAGAAACAAAGAACCTTGAAAAAAGGTCTGATGAAATGCTAACAAGAATAGACAATTTAGAGAGGAATATAAGTGAATTAATGGAGCTGAAAAACACAACACGAGAACTTCGCGTAGTATGCACAAGTTTTAACAGTTGAAATGACCAAGCAGAAGAAAGGATATCAGAGGTCGAAGACCAACTCAATGAAATAAAACGAGAAGACAAGTTTAGAGAAAAAAGGGTAAAAAGGAATGAGCAAAGTCTCCAAGAAATATGGGACTATGTGAAAAGACCTAATCTATGTTTGATAGGTGTACCTGAATGTCATGAAGAGAATGAATCTAAGCTGGAAAATATTCTTCAGGATATTATCCAGGAAAACTTTCTCAACCTAGCAAGGCAGGACAATATTCAACTCCAGGTAATACAGAGAACACCACAAAGATATTCCTCAAGAAGACCAACCCCAACGTACATAATCGTCAGATTCACCAGGGTTGAAATGAAGGAGAAAATGCTAAGGGCAGCCAAAGAGAAAGGTCAGGTTACCCACAAAGGGAAGCCCATCAGACTCACAGCAGATCTCTCAGCAGAAACCCTACAAGCCAGAAGAGAGTGGGGGCCAATATTCAACATCCTTAAAGAAAAGAACTTTCAACCCAGAATTTCATATCCAGCCAAACTAAGCTTCATAAGTGAAGGAAAAATAAAATATTTTGTGAACAAGCAAGTACTCAGAGATTTCATCACCACCAGGCCTGCTTTACAAGAGCTTCTGAAAGAAGCACTACACATAGAAAGGAACAACCAGTATCAGCCATTCCAAAAAAATACCAAAAGGTAAACAGCATCAACATAATGAAGAATCTACAGCAACTAATGGGCAAAACAGTCAGCTAGCATTAAATGGCAGTATTAAACTCACATATATTAATATTAATCCTAAATTTAAATGGACTAAATGCCCCAATCAAAAGACACAGACAGGCAAATTGGATAAAAAGCCAAAACCCATCAGTATACTGCATCCAGACCCATCTCACATGCAAGGATACACAAAGACTCAAAACAAAGGGATGGAGGAAGATTTACTAACCAAATGGAGAGCAAAAAAAAGCAGGAGTTGCAACTCTCGACTCTGATAAAATAGACTTTAAAGCAACAAAGATCAAGAGGCAAAAAAGGACATTACATAATGGTAAAAGGATCAATGCAACAAGAAGAGCTAACGATCCTAAATATATATGCACCCAATACAGGAGCACCCACATACATAAGGCAAGTTCTTAATGACTTACAAAGAGACTTAGACTCCCACACAATAATAGTGGGTGACCTTAACACCACATTGTTAATATCAGACAGATCAACGAGACAGAAAATTAACAAGGATATCCAGGACTTGAACTCAGACCTGGAACAAGTAAACTTAATAAACATTTACAGAACTCTCCACCCCAAATCCACAAAACATACATTCTTCTCAGTACCACATCACACCTACTCTAAAAGTGACTACATAATTGGAAGTAAACCACTCCTCAGTAATTGCATAGCATTTCACAGGTTTAAATGAAATATTGATTGGCTGCTTGTTTGTTATTTTCCTCCCTTATTCCTTCCTGTCTCCATTGTCAAGCACAATTATTGGCATAAAAGAGGTTTTTAATACCCATTTTTAGACTGCATTCTAGCCTGGGCAACAGAGCAAGATTCTCGTTCTCTCTCCCTCTTTCTCTTCCTCTTTCTTTCTCTCTTTCATTCTTTTTCTTTCTTTCTTTCTCTCTTTCTTTCTTTTTCTTTCTTTCTAATAAAAAGAAAAAAAAGTGTGAAGAACGCCAAGGTTTAGATAAGGAGTTACTGAAAACAGTACTTGAACGAGACAACGTATACTCATTGCCATACTTTAATTTTGCCCTAATCATATCTTTGCTTAAGAACTGTAAAGCCTAGGTTATAATTAAGACATAGCCTAATAGTTAAAGGGTTGATCTAATAAGAAGTTTTCTTTTTGGGAAAAGCAAAATAATATGACTAAATCATGCTTTTCATCTATTACCCCTTCTCTACCATACATAACTGGAGCAAATGCATTTCATCTTCCCTCTACAATGCTTCTAACTGGAGGACTAAAATTGTGGGTACAATCTAGGAAGAATCACCCGGCTTTTGAAGAATGTCTTGCTACCACTCAGAATAAATGACAGCAAAAGACAACAAAGACTTATTTTCCTGGGCAAGCGGTATGGTCCAGCAGCGTGTGCTATTTCTGGAATCAGACCATGGGCAACTTCCTTAATCTTCCTAGGCCTCAATTTCCTTGTCAGTAAAGTGGGGACAATAAGAGTACATATCCTCTAAAGTTGTTATAAAAATTTAAATGATAAAGGATATAAATCATTTAGTATACTGTGTCTCGTAATAAACACACAATAATTATTAGATGTCACAGTGATGAGAAATAAAAGCAGATAATAGGGAATTCGATATATAATATTAAACTAAACCAGTCCTGGCTTGGTCACTCCACTGGCTGACCTTAGAGTGAATCATAATTGGTTTAAACCAATGGATCTCAATGAGAAGTGGCATTGCTCACCCCACCCCCACTCCCAGAGGAAGTTTAAATGAAGTTGTCAGCATGGCCGGAGGGCTCCACTGCTCCTTAACAGGTGAGGGCCAGGGATGCTAAAAGTCCTGCAGTGAGCAGGACAACCCTGCACAACAGATTGTCATCCAACGCCTGGAGGGATCCCGGTAAGAAACACTGGATTAAACTACTCATGGACTCCTCGCCCACTTCCATTCCCTTTGCTGGATTGCTTTAGGTTTTCACATGGGCTCACTTTGGTCAACAAGACATAAAAGCCTGCTAGGATTCTGAGAAAGATTTTCCTTGTGGTTAAAAACAAGGAGAATATCCCCTACTAGGGGCACTTGGGACCTCTGTAGCTGACTTGTAACCACAAGGGGAGAGCCCAGGGAATCACAGAGAACACCCAGAGCCCTGACAATACTGAGTTGCTCAATTAACCAACCCTGGAACTCTCTACCTCCAGATGTCTTATTCAGGAAAAAAATATATACATTGCTTTTAATTTAATCAAATTTTAATCTGGTTTAATCTATTATTGGCAGTTCAAAGTATTCTGAATAGTAGATTGTTTGGCCTAAAGAAAGTGAAAGAAAAATAAACACATGATCATATCAATTGAAGCAGAAAAACATTTAATAAAATCCAATACCTGTTTATGATTTTCTTAAAAAGGAACTCTCAGGGAAAAAAAAAAAAAGGAATAGAGGGGAACTTCCTCAATCTGATAAAGTGCATCTCCAAAAATATGTACAGCTAACATTATACTTAAGGGTGAAAGGCTGACTGCTTTTTCCTTGAGACCAGAAGCAAGGCAAGAATATCCTCTCTCACCACTCTTATTCAGCATAGTACCGGAAGTTCTATTCAGTATAATAAGACAAGAATCAGAAATAAAATGTATGTAAATTGGAAAGAAAAGAATAAAACTCTCCCCACTTGCATAGAACATTATTGTCTATGTAGAAAATTCCAAAGACTGCACAAAAAACTTCTAGAACTAATAAGTAACTTCATCAATGTTGCAGGATACAAAATAAACACACAAAAATCAAGTATATTAGCATATAGCAGCATGAACACAGACACAAAAATTAAAAATACAATACTACTTACAATCACTCAAAAAATAAAGGAAACATTTGGATATGAATCTAACAAAACACGTGCAGGGCTTTGTCTTAGTCCATTCAGGCTGCTATAACAAAATGCCCTAGATCGGGTAGCTTAAAAACAACAGAAAATTATTTCTCACAGTTCTGGAGACTGGGAAGTTCCAGATCAGGGCACCAGCAGATTCAGTGTCTGGTGAGCACTCCTTCTCTGCTTCATAAATGGCATCTTCTTGCTGTGTCCAAGCAAACAAATTCTCTCAGGCCTTTTATAAGGGCGCCAAACTCATTGATTAGGGCTCTGCCCTCATGACCTAATCACCTCCCAAAGGCCCCACCTCTTAATACCACCTCACTGGGGATACCACTAACATGTGAATTTTGAGGGGACATATTCAGTGCATAGCAGACTTTTATGCTGAAAGCTACAAAATGCTGTCGAAAGAATCAAAGATCTAAATAAAATAGAGGCACATTGCTTTCATGGCTTAGAAGCCTCAACGGAGGAAAGATGATAATTATCCCTCAATGTATATACGAATTTAACGCAATTCCTATCAAAATCCCAGCAAGATTTTTATAGATATAGACAAGTTTATTTTAAAATTTATATGGAAAGGCAAAGGAACTAGAATAGCTAAACCAATTTTGAAACAGAAGAATAAAGTGGGAGGAATTAGTCTACTCAATTTCAAGACTTATTATATCAAAATATATAGCTACACTTACCAAGACTAGATGGTACTGGTGTAAGGATAGACACATAGCTCACTGGAACCGAATAGAGAACCCAGAAATAGACTTGCACAAATTTGCTAAGTGATTTTTTGGAAAAGGTACAAAAGTAATTCAGTGGCAGAATGAGAACCCTTTCATCAAATGGTACTGGAGCAACTGGATTCCTACGGGAGAAAAATAGTCCCTTTCCCTAAATTCTACATGGTTTACAAAAATTAATTCAAAATGTATCATGGAGTTATATACAACTATAACACTTTTAGAAAAGGCACAGGAGAAATTCTTCACGATCTAGGATTAGTCGAAGAGTTCTTAGACTTGGCACCAAAAGCATGATTCATAAAAGGAAAAGTTGATAAACTGGACTTCATTAAAATTTAAAACTTTTGTCTTGTGAAAAACCCCATTTCGAGGATGAAAAAAATAACCCACAAACAAGGAGAAAATGTTTGTAAACCACATGTCTGATGAAGAACGATTATTTATAATACATAAGAACTCTTAAAACTCAACATTAAAAAAATTAGAAAATGGGCAAAAGATATGAACAAATATTTCACCAAAGAGGATATACAGATGGCAAATAAGAAGGTGAAAAGACATTCAACATCACTAGTGATTAGGAAAATGGAAGTTTAAGCCATTAAGTATCTTACACACTTATCAGAATGGCTAAAATAAAAGGCAGGGCCAGGAAATGCAGGTGAGAACACAGAGAAACCGGATCTCTCATACATTGCTGATAAAAATGTAAAATGGTATGGCCACTCTGGAAAACAGTTTGGTGGTTTCAAAACACCACAGACGCAACTACCATATGACCCCACAATTACACTCCTGGGCATTTATCCCAGAGAAATGAAAACTTGGGTTCACAGAAATACCTGTACACAAGCATTCATAGCAGCTTTATTCGTAAAAGCCAAAAACTGGAGACAGCCTTTATGCCCTTCAGTGAGTAAATGGTTAAACAAACTAGAGTACATCTGTAAGATGGAATACCGCTCACCAGTTAAGCAAAAGGAGCTATTGATAACAGGCAAAACTTGGATGAATTTCCAGAGAATTATGCTGAGTGAAACCAAAACGTTCAATCCCAGGTTACATGCTGTATCATTCCATTTACGTAGCTTTCTTGAAATGAGAAAATTATAGAAATAGAGAATGGATTAGTGGTTCCCAAAGATAAAAGAGGGAGCCCCTTCTTTTAGGGAGGTGGAAGGGAAGTGGGCATGGCTATGAAGGGCAACAGAGGGATCCTCTGTTGGAATGGTCTGTATCTTGATTACATCAAGGTCAATATCCTGGTTACGATACTGTACTATAGTCTTGCAAGGTGACGGAATACTGGGTAAAGGGTAAGCGGAATCTCTCTGAATTATTTCTTACACCTGCAAGTGAATCTACAATTATCTTAAAATCAAAAGTTTAATTGAAAAAAAAAAAAGCACCAGCGTATAGTCAACAAGACCATGAAGCCACGGACTTAGAAACATGAGCAGGTCCTGTAGATGAAAAAGAGGGAAAAAGCCAACAGCCCCACAAAGGGGGTTAGCTGACTTGTAACCCCCCACAGGGGGTTAAGACAAATGTGCCCTGTTTCACTTGTAAGAAGAAAGGAAAGAAATTACCATACAAGGACTTTATGACCAAAACACCAAAAGCATTGGCAACAAAAGCCAAAATAGACAAATGGGACCTAATCAAACTCCACAGCTTTTGCACGGCAAAAGAAACAGTCAATAGAGTGAATCGGCAACCAACAGAATGGGAAAAAATTTTTGCAGCCTACCCGTCTGACAAAGGGCTGATATCCAGAATTTACAATGAACTAAAAAAGATTTACAAGAAAAAAACAAACAAGCCCATTCAAAAATGGGCGAAGGATATGAACAGATACTTTACAAAAGAAGACATACATGAGGCCAACAAACATATGAAAAAATGCTCATCATCACTGGTCATTAGAGAAATGCAAATCAAAACTACATTGAGATACCATCTCACGCCAGTTAGAATGGCGATCATTAAAAAATCTGGAGCCAACAGATGCTGGAGAGGATGTGGAGAAATAGGAACACTTTTACACTGTTGGTGGGAGTGTAAATTAGTTCAACCACTGTGGAAAACAGTGTGGCGATTCCTCAAGGACCTAGAAATAGAAATTCCATTTGACCCAGCAATCCCATTACTGGGCATATATCCAAAGGATTATAAATCGTTCTACTATAAGGACACATGCACACGAATGTTCATTGCAGCACAGTTTACAATAGCAAAGACCTGGAACCAGCCCAAATGCCCATCGATGATAGACTGGACAGGAAAAATGTGGCACATATACACCATGGAATATTATGCAGCCATTAAAAAGGAGGAGTTCACATCCTTCGTAGGGACATGGATGAACCTGGAAAACATCATTCTCAGCAAACTGACACAAGAACACAAAATCAAACACCATATGTTCTCACTCATAGGCGGGTGTTGAACAAGGAGAACACATGGACACAGGGAGGGGAGCACTATACACAGGGGTCTGTTGGGGGGAGGGGGGATAGTGGGGGGGTGGGGAGTTGGGGAGGGATAGCATGGGGAGAAATGCCAGATATAGGTGAAGGGGAGGGAGGCAGCAAATCATACTGCCAGGTGTGCACCTGTGCAACAACCTTGCATGTTCTTCACATGTACCCCAAAACCTAAAATGCAATAAAAAAAAAAAAAAGAGAAAAAAAAAAAAAAAAGAAATTACCATACAAGCTGACTTACAAAAGAAACCTCTTTCAGCTTGAATCCATCTGAAGCCAGAGACTCCATTCAACCTGGCGCACGTTCAAATAGCAAGCCTTCCTGGTGCAGAAATCAGGCTCTCCAATTCAGACTGAGTAATTTGATCCATTTGCTCCACGTCAGCAGTTTCGACACATGTTTGCAATCTGAAGGTTTCCTGTGAGGTACACAGACCCTTAAAAATATTTCTTACAGGAACTTTCTGGTTTTCCATGCCAGGCCAGGCTGGAATTGAACTGAAATTGTGGCTGTACATGAACAAGAGTTTTAAAGGTCAGTTCTCCAGCCAGCAGCATGGACTGGGTGGACCTTAGGGGGGTGGGTGTCGGGAAATTGCTCTCAATGTGTTTTCTCAGAAAAAGATCATTTGAGTGTGCTTCCCCTGTATCAGAGAAGAAAAACCCCGCAGGACTTTTCCATTTTGCTCCTGCACCTGATGGGGGAACAGGAGATGGCACAAAGCCCCCACCACACCCTCCACCCCCAATTCCCTTAGTCCAGTCCTAGGAGAACTGCCAGTACACATGGTCCCATGTTAAGCCAAGCCTCTGCCTCTCCGCCTGGCATCTTAGAGAGCTGCTGTACCCTGCACACCCTGGCTTCTGCACGGGGCCCATTTGACATGAGTCACTCCCAAAGGAGCAATTCCCTTCCTAATGTGCTCCTTAAGCATTTCAAGGGATTCTTTAAACCACACACTAAAAAACTCATAATGTTCTAATGTATTCGTTTGACTGATATGTAATCTTCCCCTGCTGTTCTGAACTGATTCTACCAATCAGAAAATAGAGATCTGGGAAAGCCCATTCTTTCTTACTTAACACTAACACCCCTTTAACAATTTCATCTCCTCTTTCTGCTTCAAGAAACAAAAACCAGTTAGAAGGAAACATTCCCTCGAGCTACAGACACAAGCACTCTCTGTTTCTCTGGCCTTTCACCAGGAGTCCTAAGCCTTCCCCTATGCCTCTGTCTCCAGGAGGCTGTCCTCAAAGTCCAGGTTCGCAGGGGCAAAGGAATGCTGACTAATTGACAAGAGGCCTTGACATGGATTCCTTTTCTCCGAACTTCTAACTCATTTATGGCCTCTCCAGCCCCACACACTGGAAGCCTGTAGGCTTATAGGGGAGTATGGATATGAGCTTCTTCCACATGCAAATTGGTCTTTCCCATTTTAACAGAGGCTGAGGAAGGGCACAGAGAGAAAGAAAGCAAGAAGCAGGATCTAGAAACAGAACTACCATTTGACCCACCAATTCTATTACTGGATATATATCCAGAGGAATAGAAATCATTCTACATAAAGACACATACACGTGAATGTTCATTGCAGCACTATTCACAATAGCAAAGATATGGAATCAACCTAAATGCCCATCAATGACAGATTGGATTTTTTAAAATGTGGTATATACACACCATGGAATACTATACAGCCATAAAAAGGAATGAGATCATGTTCTTTTGTGGGAACATGAAGGAGCTGGAGGCCATTATCCTCAGCAAACTAACTCAAGAACAGAAAACCAAATATCACATGTTCTCACTTATAAGTGGGAGCTAAATGACAAGAACACATGGACACAAAGAGGGGAACAACACACCATGGGGCCTCCTTGAGGGTGGGGGGTGGGAGGAAGGAGAGGAGCAGAAAAAAATAACTACAGGGTACTAGGCTTAGTACCTGGGTGATGAAAATCTATACAACAAACCTGCACATGTATCCTGGAACCTAAAATAAAAGTTAAGAAAATTAAAAAAAAATTTAAAGCAAGATCAAAAAAGCAAAACGCCCAAATATCTAAGAAACCTGGTGCCAGAGTGGTCGCTGAACTCTGAGGTCCTGGCTCCCAGTTCACAGGCTCAAATCTCTTGTCCCGGTGTGTTTTGGGGCAATGTCCTTCAGGACAGAGGGACAGGGAAATGGTGTGGCTCATCACTCTTTGTAGCCATGCCATGGAGGTCACACACAAGGCAGGAACAGCAATGGAGCAGTGGAGATGTGGGGTCAAGAACACTGGAGTTGGAGGAGCTCGCTGTGGGCTCAGCTTCCATTGATGACCTGTGTGATTACATGCCAGCGCCAAGTCCATTCTTCTCTGTGCCTCAGTCTCCTCGTTAGAAAAATACAAATATTAACACCTCTCTCAAGAAGTGATAGTGAGGAGTCAATGTTAGGAATGTTTTGCTTGCAACTAATAGAAAGCCCAACAGCTGCACCTAAAAGAATTAGAAGTTTGTTCTTCTCACATAAGAAGTCCAGAGATAGATATTCCAAGGTTCAGACACCTGTTCAAAACCCACATTTTTTTCCCACATTTTAATGTCTTGGGAATCTAGCTATGTCTTTTTTTCTGCATGATATTTTTCTTAATTTTATTTTTCTGATCGACAAATTATAATTGTTCACATTCATAGGGTACATACTAATGTTTCAGTACATATAATGCACAGTGATAAGATCAGGGTAATTGACATCTCCAGCATCTCAAACATTATAGATGTGTCTTAAAAATAATGTCAAGTTGTAGTTTAATTAGCAACACTTTATCTCTCCTGATGATACTTAATGATACATCTTACAGTATTGTGTTTCTGATGAAAGGCAGTATGTTATCAGGGGCTAGACTCTATCTTTTATATCCTCCATCCTTAGCCTGGGAATACCTTGTCTCATCCTTATGCCTCGCCTCATGGTTGCAACATAGTTGCTGCACCCTGGCAGGATGAGGAGGTAAGCGGGAAGGAGGCAAAGACTTTTCTCTTCTTGAAACTTTGCCTTTTTAGCTGGGAAGAGATGCCTTCTCTAACAACATCACTTACATATTAGTGGGCAGAACCATGTCACGTGGCCACCTGCAGAGTGCTGGGAAATTGAGTGTTTAGACTTCCAGGCTCTCTAAAAGAGGATGGCAAGGGACAAAGTCTGTGTTTGGCACATAGCAGAGCTCACCAAAGATCAGTCCTGTACCTCCACACACGAGCAAAAATGCAAGTGATTTGCTTTGGGGAGGAGGTAAGCTGGCCCACAAACAACTTCATCTCTTGGAACACTGCAATGAAAACTCTAGGAATGCAAATAAGGTCTACCCAGGAAAGCGTGATAAACATGCTTCCATCCTTTCCAATTCTGCAGAGCCATTTCCACAGGCTCACGCACCAGAAGATTCTGGCACAAAATAAATAAACTGTTTTGCTTTTCTCACAAGGGACTTGTTTTTGGTTTCTCTCCACCAAGCTAAGCCCACCTCTCACTTGTAGCCCCTGATGACCTCCATGGGAATCACCTGCAGGCTGGTGTCTGTGACCCAGACATCGGGCTTTTCCTGTGGGCACGCTGGAGCTTGCTCAGGCATTGGGAGGAGAGCTGACATCCTTCAGCTGCAGGTATATCCACTCCTGTAATCCTCACTGCAAATCTGTGAGCAGAGATGAGCATTCCTATTTGCCAAAACTACATCACAGAGAAATTAGGAAAATATGTAAGGTCATCTGGTTGATAAGTGAGGAGCTGAGGCCCAAACCCAGGTTGCTCTGATCCTAGTCCCCGTTCCAGTGTGTCTCCTTGCCTCCAAAAGTTTTGCTTTCTGTTTAACTTTCAGTTACAGACCAAAAAAGTCAGGCACCTCCCCCAACATCAGAATCCCGTGGAAACGTCATCGTGACGATGGAAAGTGGAAGTGTTGTCATCGCGGCTGCTCAAAACCTCCAGTCCTCAGGGAAAAGCAGGCCCTCACTGTGTACTTGAAAGGCACAAAGATTCCTGGCTCCTGACTCAGAGGCCTCCAATCTCAGGAGACCCCAGGAGAGAGGCTAAAGGCCTCTGAAGGAAAAGGCATGCAGACTCTAGCCTCTTCACTTCTGGGCCACTGCTTTCCAGCACAGCTGGCTCCTGTTGGTTTTCTAGGTCCCAGTCTACGAGCAGGCCAGACTGGGGAGCCACCACCACCAAGTCCCCTTGTGGATTTTCATTCATTCATGTAACAAGTATTTCTAGCACAGTCACTGTGGGCACTGTTCTCAGCACTGAAAGTACAGCAAAGAACAACCAAGATAACATCTCAGCTTTTGTGGGGCTTATAGCCTAGTGGAGCAGAAGATGATGAGTACATAAATACAGCAAAACAAGGACATATTAGATAGGAGTGAGTTCTGGGAAGGGAATAGACAGAGGGATGTCACAGAGGGTGACTGAGGAGTGCACTTCAGAACTGGGAGCAGGAAAGAGCTGTCCTAGGGGTGACGTTTGAGCTGAGACCTGAAATGGTGAGAAGAAAATAGGCAGTGAAGATTGGTGGAAGGTTGGAAGCCAGGTAGGAGGACCGATCCAGGCAGAAGGCATGCAGGGCATGCAGGGGCAAGCCCCTGAGTCAGGTATGAGCTTGGCTAGACAAGGAAGGGAAACAAGGGTAGCAGGGCCTGAGTTCAGTGAGTAAGGGAGAGAGGGAAGGTAAGCAACAGGTGGGAAATGCAGGTAAAAGGCAGGCCCTGAAGGGCCCTATGGGCCAGGGAGAGGAGTTTGGACTTTGTTCTCAGTGCAAAGTCACTAGAGGGTTTTAAGGTGACAAGTGCCATGCTCTCACTGCAGCTTTGAAAAGAGCATTCTGAATGCTGTGAAAAGATCAGAAGCGCAAGAGTAAAAACAGAGAGATGAGTTGTCAGGCCTGAGTTTTCACAAGGCTGCTCCTGCAAGGCTGTGCAGATGCACTGCTCAACTGCACGAGTGCCTTGCACCTAAACTGCAGTAGGAACAGCACCCTCTGAGCTGTCCATAGTGAGTCTGGGTTTTTTTTGTGTTTTGTTTGTTTGTTTGTTTTTTGGTCCCTTATGATGCTCAAAGTTACTCACAACCCCTATGTACTCATGTCAAAGGAGCCAAACAAAACTCCTTTAACATCATTTTCTATACAAAGTAAGACAGGCTGCATATCATTATGTCCAAGACTCGATCATTGGTTATGCCATGAAGTAAATATGAGAAATAATAAAATCTAAAGTCATCTGGTACTTTTAATTAACTCATGTCCATTAGAAAATATATTAGTCTTTTATCATCTGCCTAAGCACTAAAAAAATCATAGGTGATCAAAAAAATCATTTATATAATTTATATCTGGTTTAAACTTGCACCTAATGGTGAGTACTCACAGAGACAAGGTGCAGCTATTCAATGGTCCGTGGTATTTTGCTTTATATCATTGCCCAATCTGTGAATCAGGAAAGTTAAAAAATCTTCCTTCATTTTCTTTATTTCATCTATTTTATTTCACACTCTGGGATACATGTGCAGGATGTGCAGGTTTATTATACAGGTAAACGAGTGCCATGGTGGTTTGCTGCACCTATCAACCATCACCGTATTTGTTATCACACATTTGTTGAGCACCTACTATATGCCACGCAGTGCCGGGTCCTAGGCAAAGGGAAAGCCAGTGTCTTTCCTGCCTTTATGACTGGATGGTCCAGTGGCCAGGATATAAACAAGAAAAAGCACACAAAGAAGCAGGCAGTCAAGCCTTGTAACATGTGCTATAACAAAAAAGAACAGAGAAAATAATGAGGGGGTCTCATTCAGAGCATGAGGGTTAGGGTAGGCCTCCCTGATGAAGTCTCTAAAGTGGCCAGGGACCAGCACAGCTATCTGCATACCTCCACTGCTCCCCCACCTCACTCTCTTCTCCTACCATGCTGACAAATACTTGCCCAGGGACTCACTCTCTTACCTCGGTATCCTTCCTTCCCAACCCACACCCTCCAAGCTCAGCCCTCCTGTCTATGACTCCGAATGCAAGAAGATAAGCCTGGCATCCACTATGTGCAGTCACATCAAGACAAGAGCCAGGGTGGCCTTGGGCCCCAGGCAGAGCAGCACGAAAACTTGGTCTGACCCAGGTCCATGCTCACAATCCTGTTGTGACCTTGGGCACTACCTCCTCTCTCCAGAAGTCTCATGTCTTCATCTATGAAGGAGAAGGAAGCACACTGTCTTTGGAGTCCCCAGATGTGTCCCCAGAGATTGACTCTGCTGCCCAGACATCCTTGGAGGGTCTCACAGCAGGCAGGCAGGCCCCTAGGCCAGTCTGGGAGCAGAGAAACAGAAGGCATGACAGAAAACCCCTAACCCTCTGGACCCACTATAGACTCTGAGCCTGGGTCAGGGTCAGACCGCAGGCCAGGTTTCTGCGAAGGCATCTTTGCAAAGCCTGTGTCTGGCCCTACCTCTCTCTCCCAAGGCTTCAGAAACAAATGCTAGAGACAGAATGAGGGGCGTGGTGGGAACTCTGTGACTGAAGAAAGCACATGGCTTTGGCCTCTGGGTGCTGCACTGGACACACAGCCTGACATGGGACAGGAGTAAGTTGTCCACTGCCTCAGTTGCGGGCCGCTTGCCCCCAGACTCCAGGCTGAGTCTGGCTGAAAATGCTCTTTATTAGCACGAACCCAGTGGTGCCAACATGGTCTCCAGACAGAGGCCAGGCTGGCCCTTGGTGCTGCCAGCCGGAGAGCAAACGCACCTTTCTGGCATTTCCTCTTCCACCTCTCCCAGGCTTGGCTCTTCCATCTCTCAGAGTAGGAGTGGGGCAAGGCCAGAGAGCAGCTGTATTAGTCTGTTTTCACACTGCTGATAAAAAACATACCCCAGACTGGGCAATTTACAAAAGAAACAGGTTTCATGGACTCCCAATGCCACGTGATTGAGGAGGCCTCACAATCATGGCAGAAAGTGAAAGGCACGTCTCATATGGCAGCAGACAAGAGAAGAGCACTTATGCAGGGAAACTCCCCTTTATAAAACCATCAGTCTCGTGAGACTCACTATCACAAGAACAGCGTGGGAAAGAGCTGCCCCCATGATTCAATTACTTCCCACTGGGTCTCTGCCATAACATGTGGGAACTGTGGGAGCTATAACTCAAGATGAGATGTGGGTGCAGACACAGAACCGAACCATACCAGCAGCTCATGGAGCAGGTGGGAAGGGAAACTGCTTCAGATCCGAATGAAAGGAAGGAATAAGGCACACACATGAGCACAAGAGAGAAGCAATCTTAACCTGGGCTCCAGATGCTGTTCCAACAACACAGACCCTGTGACATCACTTCCCTCCCCAACTCTCAGTCTCCTGGTTGTAAATGGGATTAGACAAGGTGACCTCTAAGCCATCGCCCAGCTCTAGGATTTTTGAATTGTCAGTGAGTGCTGATTTCTAGAGCGGTGCTAATTGCATCCATGCTATGCAAGAAAGGGAGTGAGGAGAGACTATGGGGGTTTCCATCTGAAAAGAAGGAAGCCTGTCAGGGCAGCAGACTCCACCCTATCTTTCAACAGCAGCTTGCTTGATGAAGGGCGATTGAGAACCTGATATATTCCCAGGGAATTTTTTGGATTCCGACACAGATGTGAAGAATCCAGGGCTATGCACGATTCTTGAGGGCTGGAGGTTGGGAGTTGGAGGACAGATGTAGTTTTACCGTATCACACCGGTGCACCCAACACCACATTTAGGAGCCACTTAAACCTGCACTAGCAGCAGACAAGATTGGGGAACTTATGTTAATAACGTTATAGACTAGGCCCAAGTCATGCTGCACACCAACAGCAGACTGTCTTGACTGCTTTATATTTATCCTACATTTATTAAGTCTGTTATTGTCTAGCAGTATGCAAGTGCCAGGAAAGAAAAGATGACTAGAATCCAGCCCTTGCTCTCCAGCAGTTCCCAGTTTACCCTAGGTGCCCCCAGCCAGAGCATCCACCATTAGTCCAATCGATACTGTTGTACAAATTAGGAAAGGGTCCCCCTTCTGGGAAGATGCACTCCGGGGAACACATAGCCTGGTGCACATTATAACCAATCATTAGTCCCCTTTCCCCTTTCAGGTGAGTACCCTGGTGCAGCCCACAATCTATGCAGCTGACTCTGGTGATTACAGTGGACTGCCAAATTTCAATCAATGTCTAATGTATATGTTTGTTCTAATGGGAGATAGATGTTAGCAATGTCTGTCAAATGGGGCACGGAACCAAAGAGTCACATGACAATGAAGAACAGGGTAAGCTGGCTATGAGATGAGGTGAGAAATGTAAAATCTGGCCAACTTGGTGTTTACTGCAACATAACAAAATGTAGCATGTGAGACATACCAGAGCGTATACTCAGAACAGAAAATCAGTGTTAAGTGGAGACCAAGTGATAGCGTGGCAACAGTGAATGCTTTTACAGCTGCTGTGAGACCCAGGGATACTGCAGCAGTGGTTGCACTGTGATGGCCCCTGACTTGTTTAATATGCTTTAGCATTTTAATGCCTTGATGTGTGCACACACACAAAAAAATCAGTAAACATAAAAAAAGTTTGGGAACCACCTGCCTAGTGATTCTAGTGAAAAAGAGGTATATACGAAAATAATTTCTGCTCCATGATTAAGTTATTCTTGGAGATATCACATCAATAAAATCAAGTCACTTAGCTCTATCCAGAGATCCAAGGAGGCCAAGTTACCACCTAAAGGAGGTGATAACTAAAGCAAATTTTGAAGATTGAGTAGGAGTTCGCCAAGTAGCCGGGGTGGGAACGGGCATTACGTCAAGCAATAGGAACCAGCTGGGCAGATGTGTGGAAGAAAGGACAAGCTTTGTGTACTGCACTGCAAGCTCTGACACCAACTGGAGATGAAACCATCAGTGACAGAGTGTCACGAGGTGAGGTAAAGCCAGCTCACAAAAGAATCTTAGCACTGTGGCTCTGGTTAGATTCCTTCCCCCAAACTCAAGCCACCCCCTCCCCCAGCACCAACACTGAAGAAAGGGTAAGAATTTTCCTAAAATACACATAATGGAGCTCTCTTTGGGCTCAGCGACATGCCACAAGCCTTAATCTTTTAGCTTGGGTGGAAAATGCATTATACTAGCTAAGTATTTGGCAGAAATGCCAAGGACCCAGCTCTGCTGAGTAGTAGCCTATATTCAGGATCAGCTACCCAGTTTATGTGACCCAGTACAAAATGGAAACATGGAGCTCTTATTCAAAAGCAATTAAAAATGTCAAGACAGCAACAGCAGAGCATTAAGTGAGGGCTGGGCCCATCTAAGTGCGGTGCCTCGTGTGACTGCACTGGTTGCACACTCACAAACATAGCCTTGTCTATAATTGAGGGCAACCAAGAGGCCTTATTAGAGCATTTTACAGGAATTGAATTGATTTATTTGGGTTAAAAAGGAAGACAGACAGAGAGAGAGATGGGAAGGCAGTAAAAAAACCCTTTTTTAAGCTGAACTTCCAACATGTTGTCCTCAACCTGTCCCCAATAAAAGAGGGAGCAGCAGTATAGCAACCCTCCACAACTGTCCAATTTGTTTCAGCTCCTATGGCATTAAAAAATGCATGCATTCTTAATGATATATCAGTGTCTATTTTGGCATGAAAAGTATCATTAGTAAGGTGACTGGTTATGAGATAAATACACAAACATTTACATTTCATGAGGGATCAAGAGGTCAGATAGCATACTAGCTTCTACACCCCCACCTACTGAAAGTCCCATGAAATAACAGAAATTAAATATTGAAAAAGGAATAAATTTATATTATTGCTGGAAATTAAGGAAGGATTCTAACTGTGGACTAGAAATATTAAGGATTTTTTTGTTGTTGTTGTTTAGAAATAGGTTTGGATTGATTTTAAAAACACACACACACAGAAGTAAAAAAAAAAACTCTCAAGCCAAAGTAAGTAGGATGAACTACACAAGGCAAGAACAGCTCCAGAGCACCCCCAAGTAATGAGTAATAAAATCCATATGGAGGGAAGAGCCTGGGACCCCGGTGTTATCACGTGACTAGTTCAGAACCGCTGAACCAGTCAGGTCTGTCCCCTCCCAGACCTCTGTAAACACAGAGCCATTTGTAAATAGGTCACTTCCTCCCAGGCTAAAGCTGTTGTCACTGCTCTCTGAAAGGGGAGCTCTGACTCAACAAATCCTGTGAGGTGGGCCAACAGACAGAGAAGGACCTCAGGTGACTTGGGCTCCCGAAAGGGATGTAGTCCCCATCATCAGGGTGATGCTACACACAGACCCCACCTATACAGGCACTTTCCCACAGTCACTGGGGAGGACAACAGTAACTGGTACAGGCCACAGGGATTTCCATTTGAGTCACGGAAAAGCAATGTAGTTAGGTATCACAGCCTCTGCAATAGCTAGTTTTTAAACATTTTTGAGATCTTCCTATGGTCAGGCAATTGATGAATTTATAAGTATTACATTACTGAAAAGAACATAAAACCTCTGATAAGTCAAAATGTTTCTTTTATATAATTATTGGTCCATATTTTTATTTGTATTAATTTATATCCTCTTCAGTGCTGTCCAGTAAAATATAATGAGAACCATGTGTTCTCATTTTAAATTTTCTAGTAGACACCTTAAGATAAGTAAAAAGAAACTGGTAAGATTAATTTTAGTAGATTTAACTCATATCTAAAATATAATCTTTTCAATGTGTAATCGATATTTTAAAATATTAATGAGCTATTTCACTTTACTTTTTCATACCAAGTCTTTGAAATCCAACGTATGTTTTAGGCTTAGAACCCATTTCAGTTTGGACTAGCCATATCTGAATGGTCAATAACCTGGTGACTATTGGCTCTACTATGTAGCTAGTGGCTACTACATTGGACGGTGCACCTGTAAATCCTTGGTTATTTTTTGTCTACTTGTGCTATCATTTTTCTTTATACATTTTGAAGCCGTACACAAAGGTTCATGATGGACAAAAATACAACAAAAAAGATTCTTCTTTGACTATCAATTCCTCTTGGCTTTAAATGCATTTTATTTCATTTTAATATTGACACAACTTTTTCTTGGTGCCAGCATTTCCTGGGTTTATACAGATATTCTTCACTCCTTTGTAACTTTCCATCACTATCTTTTTGTAAATGTCCCTTTTAAAGAACATATAACTGCATTTTGTTTTGTTACCTAGAGACTTGCCATCTTTTAATGGAAATATTAACCAAATCATATTAATTCTAAATATTGGTATATTTGGACTTATTTTTTCATATGCTGTACTTTTTATATGCTGTGCTTTCTTGCTGTTTTTTTTTTCTTTTTTTCCATTCCTTACTTTTCTTGGATTAATCAATACTTTAGGCATTCTGGTTCGTTTTCTTTTCTTTTGGCAGTTTAACATTGATAGATCTTATTTCCGTTCTTCTAACAGTTACCTTTTATTCAGCAGAAGAAAGCAAATACTTTTATTTTCAATGATATGTGAATGTCAGTTGATAACTATTTTATTTTGTCCTTTTTTGTTACTGTTACCTTTAATTTTAACTAATTTTAAGTTACATATATATTTTCTGCTTGCGAAAAAACTAAAACATGACAGATTTGGTCAAATTCCTCTTTGAATACATCCCCAATACAAGTCCCTTCTCAGGAGGTAATGGCTACATTTAAATTTAAAATATATTTTCTGACTCTTCTTTCTCCCTCTCTTTCTCCCTCCCTCTCTCTCTCTCTCTCTACATATATATAAATACACACACACGTATGCATGCATGTGTGGATGTACGTACATATGTAAATGTACATACATATGTGTGTGTTTGCATCCATCCACCAAAAGAAATATTTTTTATGACTCCATTTCTAGGAATGTGTCATGAAGAAATAGTTGAATAAGTAGGCAAATATATATATGAAAGAATGTTTCATAACCACATTGTAAAATATTTTAAAGATTAAAACCATCCTAAATATTCATTAATAGGGGATTGATTAAACAAATTGTGGCATATCAAAATATTACATCAAAAATGATATAATGCATTCTTTTCAATTTTTTGTATTATTATTATACTTTAAGTTCTGAGATACATGTGCAGAATGTGTTACATAGGTATACACGTGCCATGGTGGTTTGCTGCACCCATTAACCCACATTTACATTAGGTATCTCTCCTAATGCTATCCCTCCCCTAGTTCCCCACCCCCTGACAGGCCCTGGTGTGTGATGTTCCCCTTCCTTTGTCCCTGTGTTCTCATTGTTCGACTCCTACTTATGAGTGAGAACATGCCATGTTTGGTTTTCTGTTCTTGTGTTAGTTTGCTGAGAATGAAGGTTTTCAGCTTTATCCATGTTCCTGCAAAGGACATGAACTCATCATTCATAGTATTCCATGGTGCCATATTTTCTTTATCCAGTCTGTCATTGATGGCCATTTGGGTTGGTTCCAAGTCTTTGCTATTGTGAACAGTGCTGCAATAAACATACATGTGCATGTGTCTTTCTAATAGAATGACTTATAATACTTTGGGTATATACCCAGTAATGGGATTGCTGGGTCAAATGGTATTTCTGGTTCTAGATCCTTGAGGAATCGCCACACTGTCTTCCACAATGATTGAACTAATTTACACTCCCACCAACAGTGTAAAAGCATTCCTATTTCTCCACATCCTCTCCAGCATCTGTTGTCTCCAGATTTTTTAATGATCGCCATTCTAACTGGCGTGAGGTGGTATCTCAATGTGGTTTTGATTTGCATTTCTCTAATGACCAGTGATGGTGAACGTTTTTTCATATGTTTGTTGACCACATAAATGTTTTCTTTTGAGAAGTATCTGTTCGTATCCTTCACCCACTTTTTGATAGGGTTGTTTGGTTTTTTCTTATAAATGTGTTAAAGTTCTTTGTAGATTCTGGATATTAGCCCTTTGTCAGATGGATAGACTGCAACAATTTTCTCCCATTCTGTAGGTTGCTTGTTCACTCTGATGATAGTTTCTTTTGCTGTGCAGAAGCTCTTTCATTTAATTAGGTCCCATTTGTCAATTTTGGCTTTGTTGCCATTGCTTTTGGTGTTTTAGTCATGAAGTCTTTGCCCATGCCTATGTCCTAAATGGTATTGCCTAGGCTTTCTTCTAGGGTTTTTATGGTTTTAGGTCTTACGTTTAAGTCTTTGATCGATCTTGAGTTAATTTTTGCATAAGGTGTAAGGAAGGGATCCAGTTTCAGTTTTCTGCATATGGCTAGCCAGTTTTTCCAACACCATTTATTAAATAGGGAATCCTTTCCCCATTGCTTGTTTTTGTCAGATTTGTCAAAAGATCAGATGGTTGTAGATGTGTGGCATTATTTCTGAGGCCTATGTTCTGTTCCATTGGTCTATATATATGTTTTGGTACTAGTACCATGCTGTTTTGGTTACTGTAGGCTTGTAGGATAGTTTGAAATCAGGTAGTGTGATGCCTCCAGCTTTGTTCTTTTTGCTTAGGATTGTCTTGGCTATATGAGCTCTTTTCTGGTTCCATATGAAATTTAAAGTAGTTTTTTCTAGTTCTTTGGAGAAAGTCAATGGTAGCTTGACAGGCATAGTGTTGAATCTATAAATTACTTTGGGCAGTATGGCCATTTTCACGATATTAATTCTTCTTATCCATGAGCATGGAATGTTCTTCCATTTGTTTGTGTCCTCTCTTATTTCCTTAAGCAGGGCTTTGTAGTTCTCCTTGAAGAAGTCCTTCACATCCCTTGTAAGTTGTATTCCTAGGTATTTTATTTCCTTTGTAGCAATTGTGAATGGGAGTTCACTCATGATTTGGCTGTTTGTCTATTATTGGTGTATAGAAATGCTTGTGATTTTTGCACATTGATTTTGTATCCTGAGACTTTGCTGAAGTTGCTTATCAGCTTAAGGAGATTTTGGACTGAGATGATGGGGTTTTCTAAATATATAATCATGTCATCTGCAAACAGAGACAATTTGACTTCCTCTCTTCCTATTTGAATACACTTTATTTCTTTCTCTTGCCTGATTGCCCTGACCAGAACTTCCAATACTATGTTGAACAGGAGTGATGAGAGAGGGCATCCTTGTCTTATGCCAGTTTTCAAAGGAAATGTTTCTAGCTTTTGCCCATTCAGTATTATATTGGCTGTGGGTTTGTTTTATTCCAAGCAAGTTTTTACTTTCTTTAATATTTTATACTGATCAAATTGTCTAAAATGAGCATATATACATGCCATACTTTGGAAAGTATTTGTAAAAACCTTATTCCCTTGTTTTTAAAAAATCTTAAATAAAATCTTAAACAGGATGAATGTTCCAAGAAAACTTGTGATGTTTATCCAAAGGCTTCTCTTTCTCCCCAGCAGGTGACCTTGGATCCAGAAGACCTGTCTGCTAGTTACAGAAGCAGGTTTTAGGAAACTTCCTGGAGATGAGAGAGAATTAGCAGCATGTGCTGCACGTAGCAGAAATCTCCAGCTGTAAATATTTAAGTGTCATTTCGGGTGTTATTTATATATTTGCTCAGCTGTCTGTACTTATGTTATCTGTATCCTAGATGTGTTTTTCTATGTTTTGCCTTAACTAATGCTCTCCTGAGAAAGAACCAGGCTGTGAAATCCTTCGTGTAGAATGCCAAGAGAGCAGGCAAGCATTTGGACATTTGAGCAATGCTTTTGACACTGTTGACAAAGATCAATAATTATTTAAAGCACCAATTAGTGCAACTAATGTTCTTAGTGTCATTGAAAGTGTACCTGAGAACAGCTGGGAAGTTCCTATTTCTGGTGTAACATCTTTCTCATGGGAATTACACCTGAGATTGTGAGGTTCAATTCTACAGTCATTTCTTTACCCATTAGCCCCAGAGAGTGTTGCAAAAATGAGCACGTTCAGTCATCAAGTTCTTAGTCAAATGCAGACTGAACTGAAGCTAATTCTAACTGATCAATATTTAACCGCTGGTCATTCCTCAGTCCTGCTAGAAGAGAGAAACGTGCTGACAAGGGGCTTTTTAGCTCTATTTTTCACATAGATGAAGAAACCACAATCAGTTTCCACTCTCTTAAGGCTGTAAAAGGAATCTCAGGAGGAGTTTCTCCCCGTCATATTTTATGTCTATATTTGGTTTTGGTAAAGATGAGTTCTCTCTATGTTACCCTGGCTGGTGTCTAACTCCTAGGCTCAAGCGATTATCCCGGGCACAGTGGCTCATGTGTAATCCCAGCACTTTGGAAAGCCAAGGCAGGAAGATCTCCCCATTTTAAAGATGGGGAAGCAGGCTGAGCCAGACAAGCTGTATTTGATGGGTATCCTGAGGGCATTGTTCCCCACTCCAAGAACGAAGCTGTTTTTCCCAGGAATGGCTCTGTCAAGAGTCTATACACAGAGTATATACTAAGGCCATGGCAGGATGGCAGCTTAACCAAGCAGGGATGTCAGGGAAGCAGGAGTAGAGGTTGTCAAGGAAAACTTTATCTTACAACTCTCCTAGGTAGTGGCCAGAAATTGTTTTGAAAGACAGGTTTATGAACAGGGGATGGAGAAATCCAAGTTTTACAGCTCCTGACCTTGAGGGTTTGTGGTACAACCTGAACACTAAGCTAATGTGCCATGTATCCTGGGGATGCCAACAACAACAGGTCAGGCTCCTCCATGCCATGCACGTGTGTGTGTGTGTGTGTGTGTGTGTGTGTAACCATCCTCAAAACAAAGCCACGATTACCATGGTATTTCCTGTGACTCCACTTCTAGGGATGGTGATAGATACTGTTGCTGCATGGAGAGGCTATCAGGCCCTGTGCTGGCATGCAGGGGGTCTCACAGATCTATCTTGAACCTCCAAGTAGCAAGAAATGTAGGCCATTTTAGATAAAAGCAAGGATGCCTAAGTATTATTATTTTTACATTTCTAAAGGAGTCTCTAGAACTTCCCTCACTCTTGTATCCCATGACAGATGTCTCTATCAGATATAAAGGCAGGCAAATGATACCAGAGTGTGGACCGAATGCAGAAGCTGCTGGCACCCAGGCAGGGACAGCAGATGAGCTACAGGCCTGGCTGAGGGGCACCAGTCTCCAAATTTGGGATTTCCCTGGACCCTCCTATGTTTCCAAAAAAGGAACTACTCTCCCAGTTTTCAGATGCAGGAAATGAGGCCTAGACATAGCAACTCCATCCACCTGTTGGTGACGCAGCCAGTGCTCAAAGCTCAAGGGAAACTACTAAGATGGGAGTTCGTATGAGCAAGAGTTGCCCTGTGCATCATCACAGCGCACTCTCAGCTCCTTCTCTGGAACACCCAATCTGCCAAATAAGCCTTGTTCTTGCCCTGTGCATCATCACAGCGCACTCTCAGCTCCTTCTCTGGAGCACCCAATCTGACAAATAAGACTCGTTCCCCCTACGAACATAGAACAAAAATCAAAACGGGATACTTCCAATTCATATCTCATCTCTTTCATACCATTTCTAGTCCAAGCCAAAGCCCCGTTTCCCTATTCATAGACGGACTCTCAAACTTCTCCCTTCTTCAAGTGAGTTTTGTGAAATGAGATGGAACAGATGAGAAACTTTTTAGTGGTACAGCACTTGGGGTAGGCAAGCCCACTCCTTCATAGAAAATCAGGACCAAATAAAGGCCAAAATCCAAAAGTCTCTGAATTCCAATTCCAGACCTGTGTGGTCTGCTATAGCAGCCACTAGCCACATGTGGGGCTACCGAACATTTGAGAGGTGCTACGTGCAACTGAAGGGCAGGATTTTTTTATTTCATTTCATTTTAATTAACTTAAAGACTGATCATTTGATTCAGTTAGTAAAAAGCATAAGTACATATGGAGCAATTTGGTTTGTAAATCTGCTTCTTTAACCATCAATGTTATAAAACCTAAGTACGGATCCAGTATTTCTCATGAAACTTTAGTGTCTGAACCTAGGTGTGCAATACATTTAAAAAACACACCAGAGTTGGAAGACTTCGTAGTAAAAAAATGTACATCTCATTATTAATTTTTATATTGACACATGTCAATTTTAATGATATATTTTATTTAACACATATCTAAAATATATTGTGTTAAATAAAATACATTATTGAAATTATTTTCACCTATTTCTTTTTTTTTATGTGTGTAAACATGATTCCTGGGAAATTGTTAATTTCATATTCTATTTCTGTTGGTTCACTACTCCTGATGCTTAATGCTCCCAGGGTTGGTGCTACAGAAGGAATATCCTGGCCCAGAGATTCATTCATCCCTCGCTCTCTCATGTTGCTAAAGGTCCCTCTAGACCATTTTCCAACTTTCTCTTTCCTCAGCACTGTTTTAATATGACTAACTTCAGGAATATCAGCTTCCCCTCACCTTTATCCAATCGACAGCATCCTCTCCTCTGCCTCCTGGCTTTTGAAGACCCATCTTCTACTACGAATAACCCTCGTCCTCACTCCTCATTCTCAGTGTTTCCCTTTAACGCTAGCGTCTCTGCCTTTTTCTGACAATCCCTATCTCTTGAAACAGCTTCCTTGGAGATGGAAGAGAGAGACATCAACTCACATACCTGCTCCTTCCTGCCTGTCTGCCACCATCACCCCCTCTTGCTCCTGCTGGGTGGTTTCCACCTGTGTCCCTCCATCTCATCTTTTCTCTGTTTCACTCACCCTTTCTCGGTGCTGTTGGATCTCAGGCTGGATTTCTAGGATACAGACTGCACGGAGATGGAAATCTGCCTGCAGGGGTTTCCTGGGGAACTGACCAGCTCATGCTCCCCGACCCGGCGGGAGCATTCACTCTGACGGCGGGCCCGAATGTCTTGGTTGTCTCAAGCCACCTGTGCCTGGGTCACTAAGCTGTTCCAGGCATTCCAGGAAGTCTACGGGTGGGGGTGGGAACGGTTTACCCCATAGACCTCACTCACCTTGAGAGAGTGAGGGAAACAGGATTAGGCAGAGACTGAATCTGAACCGCGCTGCTTTCCACTGAGGCCTCTTCGGATCCCTCGGGAAGCTGTGGAGCTGGGGCGGCCCTTCAGAGTCCCCCTGAAGGAAAGCAGAGAGACGGACCTTTGTATCCCTGCATCAACCAACTGGATCCAGGACCCCGATGCCCCCCCGGGAGTGGCAACCTGGTCTACACAACCCACCACTCAAATAATTCTCTCGAAAGCCCCCAGAGATCTCCTCATTTCCAAATCTAAGCCCGTTTTCTTGGACACCTCCTTCCTGATGTCCCTGTAGCCGGGCCGAACTGAATATCCCTCTTCTCCTGAGTTCTCTCACCCCGCACAGTCCCGACCCTCCAGCACGGCTTCTCTCGTGGGCTCCTTCTTCTCCTTAGACTTAGCTTCTGTCTCCAGCCCTGTTCTATCTTTTCTACCCTCTCGCTCCATCTCTTCCCTTGTCAGCCCAACTTCTTTCTAGATGATTCCAAAATTCGCATCTCTTGCCTCCACCTCTCTCCCAAGTACCACAGGTCATCCCACTGCATTTGCTGGATGTGTGCCCCTGGACGAAGGTGGCCTGCTTCTCCAACCCAGCTCGCCCCGCAGGAAACTCAACCTCACATCACTCCAGGTCTCCTCCTGACTTCACGGTTTTACCCCCTCTCTCCCACCACCCTCCTCCTCCTGCACCGCGCACAGCAAGCTCTGTGGACTCCTTTGCGGCAGTTTCTGAATTCAGGTCTTCATCTCAGGGGACTGTGGCCATCAGCTCCTTCCTGCATGGCCCTGTGCGAAGCCCTCCTCAGCGGCCAGCTGGGGCATTGAGAGGAATAGTGCTCTGAGGCGCAGTGGCGTCCTTCGCGTTCCCCACCGGCCAGTAGCGGCCTCCCTGAACTAGCAACCTGGTAAATGGAGAAGCTGGCTCACTGCAGTCAAGTTTCAAAAGAACACGTTGGATAAGCACAAGGCCACGGCTGCTCTGGGAAAAAAACCCATCATGCTCGCCCCACTGCTAGGGCAGACCCACTTAGGGGCAGCTTTGCACCCCACCGGGTACAGGCAGGGGCGGCTGGGCCCTACCGTCTACTCTTTTCTCTTCCGATTAGGAAGAATCCTGATTCCCTCTGGGCCAGGGAATGTAAGGCCGATGGCCCCCAGGACTCTGAGAGGGACATGGACGTGATGGGAGTCTTGGCGAGAAGGATGAGGAGTGGGGAGGCTCTCTGCATTCAGACCTTGTCCCTAAAGTCCCTGGGAACCTCCAAGGACCAACCTCTCCCAGGGGCCGATGTAGGCAGGGGGACGGAGGGTTCTGAGAGGGCGGTAGGCTGGGCGCTGGGGGCCGCGGAGGGCAGGGAGGTTTGAAAGCCGCTCCTCCGCCCCTCACCAAGTCCATCCCTTCCCCCGCTCCCCGCAGGTGGTTTCCCCCAGGCAGCCGCACGGTACCCCTAACTCCACTTAATTCGCTCTGCGTGCTCTGAATCTCAAGCAGAAAGGCAAACTTGCTAACAAAGAAGCTGCCCGCCCGCGTGCGGGGTTCCGGCCAGGCTGCCAGGCGAGGAGAACCGGCGCGGAGCACCGCAGCTGGGCGCGGGGCCGGCGGGAGGCGCGCGGACACTCCCCCGGCCGGGAGGGAAGGGGCGGGCCCGGGCGCGGGCCGTGTGCGGTGGCCCAGCTCTCCGCCGCTCTCTGCCTCTCTAGGCTCGGCTCCCATCGCCGCTAACGGAGCCCCAGGTCCTGGCCGGGTAAGTGCGCATGGCGGCGGGAGAAGTGCGCCCGCCTGAGGCTGAGCGCCGGGGAGGGGGGAAGGGGGAGGGAGGGGGAGGGAGGGGGAGGGGAGAGAGGATGGGGGTCCGAGCGAGGCGCCGCCCGCAGACCCTGCTGGACTGTGGCGGGTCGGGCGGACGAGGAGACGCCGGCTGCGGATAGGAGCGGGGCAGGCATCCCGGGGGAGTCGCGGCAGATGGGAGCACGCGTTGGTGTGTGCAGGGGCGCGCAGCGTAGTGTCTGTAACCACACGCCGGAGTCTGCTTTCTGCACTTGTGCCTTGGGAAGAGCTCTGGGTCTCTGAGGGCCGCGTGCCCTCCTGGGACATGGTTGTCCCTCTTCAAAATGTCATTCTCCTTCTCCATCCTGAATTCCAGTAGCTGCCTCTTGTGCATAAGCTTAGGCGACAGGCTCAAAGCCGCTTAGCTGGATGTGGACCGGCCTTGGCCGCCTACCTCCTGCAACACGGGGTTTGCTAAATGCTGGCAGCTGCTGTGTGCGGTGCACATTGTTCTCGGCGGGTCGGGCTGCCTGTGCAGGGGTGTCCCGTGTTCCCTGGGCACGTCTGTGTATTTGTGGGAACATGACTGCAGGCCCTGTCACCTGTGTTTGTGTGCCCCTCCCTGCACATGCAGCTGGCCGGCTCCTATGGAAAGGAGGGTGTGAAGGTTCTGAGGTGTAAAGCCCTCATAGGTGATATGTGCAGTTTTAACGGCGTATTGGCTGGAAAGTGTGAAAGAGAAGCTGCTCCATTGGGTTCGGCTGGACAGCATCTTAACATGGGTCTCAGCTGCTGTGTGTGCAGGAATAGTGCTCCAGGGGTCTGCAGTGTGTGGCAAGTATTCTGAGGTGGGATTGTGAGAAGAGGCAGCTTCTAGAAAAAGTCCTAAGTGCACTCTGGGGTGTAGGGTGTATGCAGGTAGAGGGTGGGGTGGCCCGAGAATGAGGGTGGTATTAGGCCACGGCGTGTTCAATTTTGGGGCAGCTGACTTGTAGTGGAAAGCAGCAGATGGAGCCTGGAGACCTAGATTTGAATTGGAACTTAGTGGTTGTCACTGCTTCATTCGCTTTGTTGCCTGAAAAGGTCATCTGGGGCTCAGTTGCTTTGTGTGCAGAATGGGACTAATAATCACTGACCTATCTCCCTAGGAATCTGGAAGCTCCCATTAGTTAATGCCTGGAAGTGCTTTGGCAGCAGTAAGGCTCCTAGGGCCAGGGACACGGCTGGGTCACAGGTGCAGAGCTGGCGGTCTGGGGAGTGCTTGGGTGGCCTGGAGCTGCTTGGTTTGTGGATAGTAGGGGAGCCATTCGCAGGCTGCTTCCTGCCATATTCAGCACAACAGGAGTGTCTGACTCTTGCATGTAAAATATGTACAGACCTGTGTAGTTTCTCATAGTTCTTGTATGAACGCCTTCCACAGGGCAGGAGGAAAACTGGCTTTGATGTCTTTAAATCGCCCTGAGCACTTTGCCTTTCCATAGAGCCGTCCTCCAGATGAACCAGTGGGCTTGCGCCTGCCATCTTGCTTTTACCTTTATGCCAAATGAAGCAGTAAGGAGCATGCTCCAGTTTACAGCCAGAAAGACAGGAGATGAAGAAGCTTTCCCAGCCAAGATCACAGGTCTAGGGTGCCAACAACTGCAGAGCTCTTTTGTGGTATAGAGCCTTCAGATCCAGGGCCAACCCTGGCCTCAGCTTGGGAGGGGAGGGGAGGGAAGAGTCAGGCCAGACAGCACCGAACAGCAGGGCTTGATTTGGTGGTTTGTCTGCCCTTGGATGACATCTGTCACTGAGGCTTTTTTTTTTTTTTTCTGAGACAGAGTCTCTCTTTGTCGCCCAGGCTGGAGTGCAGTGGCACGATCTCAGCTCTCTGCAACCTCCACCTCCTGGTTTCCCAGGAGATTCTCCTGCCTCAGCCTCCTGAGTAGCTGGGATTACAGGCACGTGCCACCACGACAGGCTAATTTTTGTATTTTTAGTAGAGATGGAGTTTCACCATGTTGGCCAGGCCGGACTCTAATCTTGACCTCAGGTGATCCGCCCACCTTGGCCTCCCAAAGTGCTGGGATTATAGGCATGAGGCACCACACCCGGCCCACTGAGACTTCTTTATATGTGGTAGCTGTTTAGTAATGTTTGTGAAAGCGAAGAGCCCTGGGTGGAGGATGCTGGAAACCCAGGTTAGATCCCAGCTGTGCCCATGCCCCGCCATGTCCTGGGGAAGGCTGCTTTGCCTCACTGGGTCTGCTTCCTCATTGGTCCAAATCAGGGCATCTTTCCAGATTGTCATTCTGATCTCAGTTGTGTCTCACTTCCTCGGAGAGGCCTGTCCGTATCCCCATCTAAAGTGGCCACCTCCTCATCATGGTCACATTACTTCCATGACCTGTTTCCTCTGTAGCACTGGCCACCTGTTCTGAACTTCCCTTTGCCATGTCCTGCTATAGTGTGAGCTTAGTGAAAGCAAAGACTGCCTTTGTCCTGTTGCCTGCTGGCTCACCAGCATCTAAACACAGTAGGTGCTCACGAAATCGGTTGTGTGAATGAGCGAGCGAATAAGTTACTAAGGGAATGGGGGTGACGCATGCCTGTTTCTCAAATTGCTCTCCTAGGAGCTTTGGAGGGGGACCACAAGCCCCATGGCCCTGGATCCCTCACACCAGCAGCTTGGGGTTAATCTAAGTTATATGTCTGCTTCCAGGTTTGAAGAAAGGGTCCTCCCACTAAAATAAAACTAGAAAACCATTGCACCAGAAGACTTAAAGGGTCTTTTCATCTTTTCAGCTCCAAGTTGAAACAGCAGCACTGCACGCGGAAGTAACACGCACTTGGCCCTCTGTGAGGGTCACAGGCAGGATTCACACACACAGAGTGGTTGTTCTGCAGCTCATTTCTGTTTGCCCATGGAATTCATCCATGATTATTCTTTTTTTTTTGAGACAGAATCTCACTCCGTCACCAGGCACCAGGCTGGAGTACAGTGGCCTCGGCTCACTGCAACCTTCGCCTCCCAGGCTCAAGCAATTCTCCTGCCTCAGCCTCCCGAGTAGCTGGGACTACAGGCACACGCCACCATGCCCAGCTAATTTTTTTGTATTTTTGATAGAAATGGGGTTTCACCGTGTTGACCAGGATGGTCTCGATCTCTTGACCTCATGATCTGCCCTCCTTGGCTTCCCAAAGTGCTGGGAGGCTCACGCCTGTAATCCATGGCCCATCCATGGATATTCTTATGCAACTGATTTAATTTCCTGAATTTTTGGTTGGAGTTAATATGAAAATGACTTTGCATATAATACAGCAGCAAGGGCTATGTGGGAACTCTTTATCCATGGAAGAGACAGAACCCGGGCAGGGAAAAAAACACAGAACATCTGCAAGGTGGATAAACCACTCACGGATATTTGAGAGCTCCTTATTTAAGTCGACTGTGTTTGTCATCATCCTCTGTTGGGTGCGTTCGCAGGCATCCTGCCCAGACTGCCTCGTCCCCAGGAGATGCCCACTCAGCATTGTCTTGAGTAGTTGGCAGTGCAGGGGAGCTCTGCTCTCTGGGCAGTTACTGAGCCTAAAGGACAGCCACGTGGTGGACCAGCCTTGGCCTGTATTTACAGCAGCCATGCTTCCTAGGGTTTCCAAGCTCGTCTCCATGTAAAACATTCTTGTGCTGTCTTTTTCTATAAATACACTTGGAAATGGTCGGGCAACTGCTGTGTCCAACACTGTGCCCAGGTTTGGGGCACAGAACCTAGGTTTACCTCTCCCTTTTCTAAGCCCCACGCGAGGAGCAGTAATGGCCATGCCCATGACACAGAAGGAGACATCATCGTTTTGTCTGGTTGGTTTAGGAGGGTTGTGAAGGGAGCTCGTGGAGACAGGTGGAGAGAAGATGGGAGTAAAGAACTGGGCCCTCTGATCACTCCTTTTGACGCTCCCTTCCTTCTTGTACATGGCCTCACTCTGGCTGACTTCACTGCGTTTCTGGGTCCACACACCACAGTGCTGATACAGTTGCCGAGGGAGGCGACAGATAGACACTGTGCACAAATATTCACCAAGTGTCTGCTGCAACCTCGAACCTCCAGGCCCTGAGAAGTGCATTAGGAGCTGCCCCTGAATGCTGAATGCTACTGGTTAAAGAGAGTGAACTTACACCCAGGAATAGGTGAGAAAACAGCCAAGTGCAGACTGAGTGGCACCCACCAAGCCACAGCTGGAGCTCCCAAAAAGGAAAGGTGGGCAGAGCCTGCAGGCAGAGGCAGCAGGCAGCAAGAGTGGCAGGAGAGCTTAGCTCTGGGGGCAGATGGTCCAGGCGTGGATCCTGGCTATGACCCTTCCTCTCCGTGAGAACTTCCCTGTGTCACGTGACCTCACTAAGCTTCAGTTTCCTCATCTGTAAATGGAGAAAATGACCTCTAACTCCTAGTGAGGTGCATGGATGCCTGCCTGAGCTGAACCCAGTAGAGGGCACGGAGCACCTAAGTGACCGCAGTGAAGTGGTTTGGGAAAGGGCCCATGGTGAGGAGGGGGCTCTCAGATGGTGACCGCTGTGGGATTGTCTAATGTTGGTCTCCTCTGTCAGTAGTCCAGGGGTCTTTGGCCTCCTGCTGGTTAGGCCCCAGGCCAACCAGGCACCCCCTTTCTTGCCTTTCCAACTGTTACTTCCATGCTACTCCCCAGACTCAACTACGAGAAGGAAAGTGGCTGCACCGCAACAGCTCCCCCTCCCTCCCTCACCGCGACGGCTCCCCCTCCCTCCCTCACCGCGGCGGCTCCCCCTCCCTCCCTCACCGCGGCGGCTCCCCCTCCCTCCCTCACCGCGGCGGCTCCCCCTCCCTCCCTCACCGCGGCGGCTCCCCCTCCCTCCCTCACCGCGACGGCTCCCCCTCCCTCCCTCACCGCGGCGGCTCCCCCTCCATCCCTCACCGCGGCGGCTCCCCCTCCCTCCCTCCCTCACCACCCATGTACAAGCACACGAGCCCGATCAGAAGCTGAAGTATTCTTGTTGTGAGGATGTTACAGAGGCTCAGGAAATGCCCAGGAGACTTGCTTTCATGGTTCCTCAGTCTGTTTTGAAGCATTGAGCAGGGGTCCCCCTTTGATGGTGGTGTGGCATAACCCCCCAGTGGCTCTCAGCCTTGTTCTGATTGATTGTTGTTAAACACGAACTTCATAGTTGGAAAGACTTTTGTCAGCCAGACTTCAACATAAATGAGAATTTGTCTCTGTATCTTAAAAATATTAATCAAAGGCCATATCACTAATAGTTTGCTTTTACTATCCAGTGTCCAGCTTTCTACCTTATATGGTTTACATTTTTAAAAAATCAGTTCAGATCATTTACTCACAGAATTCCAGTGTGTTTAAAAGGCTCAGACAGGGGCCTGATGCAGTGGCTCATGCTTATAACCCTAGCACTTTGGGAGGCTGAGGCAGAAGGATGGCTTGAGTCCAGGAGTTCAAGGCCAGTCTGGGTAACAGAGCCAGACCCCATCTCCACAATAATAAACACAATTCTATTCTCAAGTAGTGCTGAGCACTGTTATTCTAAAACCAGCGTACAGGACAAAGGTCAAACCCTTTGTCCCATATACAGCTATGAGAGAGAAATCTCTTTATAGTATTTCAGGAATATTTATGGAAACTTAAACTTCTACTTGCCAAAAAGGCTGCACAGTCTAGCTACCATACCAGCTACGTGGTTAAATAGGATAATGTAATTTTTTTTTCTAACTGACCTCAAACAAACAGGACAATACAACTCACTTCTGTCCTTTGTACTTTTTTCTTCTGAACTTTTTTATCCTAATTGTTTTTCTTAAACTTTTTTTGAGACAGATTCTCGCTTTGTCGCGCAGGCTGGAGTGCAGTGGCACGATCACGGCTCATTGTAGCCTCATCTTCCCAGGCTCAAGCCATCCTCCCACCTCAGCCTCCAGAGTGGCTGGAACTACAGGCACGTGCCACTACGCCCAGCTAATTTAAAGAGTTCCTTGAAATGCCTAACAGTAAGTTAGGAGGGACTGAAAGGAAAAGGGAACTATCCATGATCCTATTTTTATTTTCTTCTATGTCACCATTTTGGTGTAAGTGGTTGGTTAAAGCAGGAAGCAGCACAAATAAGAAAAGATCGGATGCCATAGGGTTCCTTGGTTGTTCGTGTTTCTTAGAATGTGTATCTTTCTGATTCCAACATGGAGTGTGGCTTTTCAGGGCTATGGACAACCTGTTTACTCTGTCGCAGACATCTTGTCTTGGGCTCCCTTTGAGGTCCTCTGAGCTCCCATGCACTGTGGGTTCCTGGAATTCTGCGCTCACAGGCATCATGAACACCACATGCACATGGAGAGCAGGGAGGCATGGACACACATATGCACATATCTTCTGTTAATGTTCATGTCCCACTGTCCCATTGGGTTTCACTTACAAAACACATGTTCAAAGAGAAAATTATCAAGAATTTCAAGATGCCAACAGCAGGGCATTAAACCAAGCATAAAATCCTTCCAAATGTGAGCCTGTGAGCCCACACAGGTGCACACTTATGAAGCCAGCCTTGCCTCATCCCTTTGTGGTCACATTTTTAGATGGTGGCCCAGTTAAGGCAACATAAATCCTTTCAACAAGTGAGCCACCCAAGAGCCCTAGGATTCAAGGCCATCATTTATATGTTTAGAAAATGATGGAGGCAGCCAGGCGCAGTGGCTCACACCTGTAATCCCAGCACTTTGGGAGGCCAAGATGGTGTATCCTGAGGTCAGGAGTTCGAGAGCAGCCTGGCCTATATGGTGAAACCCCATCTCTACTAAAAATACAAAAATTAGCTAGGCATGATGGCACACGCCTGTAGTCCCAGCTACTTGAGAGGCTGAGGTGGAAGAATCACTTGAACCCGGGAGGCGGAGGTTGCAGTGAGCCAAAATTGCTCCACTGCACTCCAGCCTGGGCGACAGAGCAAGACTCCGTCTCAAAAACAAAAAAGACGTCCATTTCTATTAATATATCTAGATCTCCACCCTCCTGCTTTAAGTCATTTATATTTTTTAAGAGCTTAGGTGTTTTACCAACAGGTTCTAGTGTGTTTAAAAGGCTCAGAAGAAAAGAACAAATGATTGGAGTAAAGGTGGATATGGTCCATTTTGTCTGAGATTTGGAACAGATTTAAAAGCAAAAAACTTCTAGGAGTTCTTAGGCCCATTCAGATACTCACTTGCTGTTCTAGGCATGATCATTTTATACCAAAGCTGAACAGATAGGTTGGGATGAGGGAGGGAGGGAGGGAGGGATGGAGAGAGGGAGGGAGTGGCTTAGTTATTGAGGGAGTACTCTTTGGGTTGGAGAGAAGAGAGGCACAAGGAAGAGGATGTGAGAAAGCGCCAGATAACTCCGCATTTGGGGATGTACACGCAGAGGCTTAGAGCAGCCAGGCTTTCCAAAAGAAAGAAACTCCTCTGTGTGGGGAGAGAGGGTGAGGCAGGAAGTTAGAACTAGAAGCACTGGGAGAGAATGAAATCCTAGAAAGGCAATTAACACTTTCTGACAGCACTGAATAGATAGCTCAGGGCTTTTAACTTGAAAGTACTGGGAATCAAATACTAGTACAGTGAACCAGAAAGGGGTTGGAGGCAGAAGGAAACCCCTCTCCTCTTTTTTTAGTGTAGAAAGGAGAACTCGGCTAGAAAGTGCAGTGATGGGTAACAGTAAATGTTTACTAAGGAGAAGCCACATTTACCTTGTACCTTTAATTCCTTTAAATTATCTACATTCACCTTGTTTTAATTTATTGTATAAATAATGCTAATCGTGAGTAGCTATTTTCATCATTAAATGTGATAGATGCGTGTCTGTCTGCTGCAAATTCTCCAGGGTTCCAAAACTATTTTTACACTATGACCTGAAAGCTAAGAATGATTTCTTTACATATTTGAAGATTTGAAACAAGCAAAAAGCAAAGAAGAATATACCGCAGAAACCATATGTGGGCTGCAAAGCCTAATATATGTACTAACTGGTTCTTTATACAAAAAGTTTACTGACCCCTAATCTCTCCAGCGTCAGCTGCAGGGGTGATCAACAGCTGAGTGAGCCCAGGGCACAACACTGCTGTCTCTCTGAGGTCCCAATTTAACTCTCCTGGAGTGCAGCCTGGGAATTGATTTTTTTTAATCCACAGGTGGTTCTAGTGGACATCTGAGGTCAAAAGTAGCTCTAATACAGCAGTTTCCAAAGTCGGATCTGGGACCAGCAGCATCAACATTGCTTATTAAATGCAAAATCCCAGGCCCTACCCCAAACCTGCTGACTCAGAAACTCTTGGGTGGGGTCCAGCAACCTACCAGTATGCATTCAGGGTGATTCTGAAGCTTGTTCAAGTTTGAGAGCACTGCTCTAAGGCTTGGTGTTTCAAACTTAAAGGCCGTGCTCATAGCCTCTGTTCACGGCAGGCAAACCTCACAAATAGGTCAGGTTGAAAGTGCAGAAGGATGGGTGGAAGCTGACAAGGGGGGAACCAAAAGACCTCAGGTCTGAGCCTGGAAATAACCACGCTTGTTCCCCTACACATAACTGAGGCCCTGGGAGGTGAAATGAGCTGAAGGAACCAGAGCCTGGGACAGAATAACTCCACCAATGATAATAATGAATTCCTCCCTAGAAAATGTTCATTTATAATACTTTTAACATCAGGCTCTATTTATCATTATTACATGTATATTTATCTTTTGATGTTAGTATATTCACTTACGAAAGGTACCCACTTGGTAAACAAGGATTTAAACACAACTTTGAACTATCTTCAAATAATTTAAATAAATGTTATACATGCCTGGGAAGTAGGAAAATTGGACTGCTGACTTTTATCTCATAACTGATGGGTGAATTCTGTTCTCCCAACCGCCCCCTCTGGGGAAGACAGATTCCCACAGGGCACTTGGCCCCAGTTTCCTGCCCTCCAGTGATGTAGCCTGTAAGCAGTTATAAGGATGTAATAAGAATTACACTGAAGACCTACTGCGTGCCAGGCACAATATGAGGTGCCTTTATCTCCTGTAATCATTACAACCCTCTTAAGTCAATATTATTATCCCCATTTTATAGTTGTGAATGTTGAGGCACAGAGAGATCCCAAAACCAATAAATGGCAGAGCTAAGATTCAAACCCAGGGAGGTCTGGCCTCAAAATAGGTGGGATTGGAGGTAGGGAAGCTTGCCTGTGATCAGGCATGACGTGGCATTTCAATACATCTACACTAGTTGAACTTATGATTATGTAAAGTGATCGTTCTCAGCCCTACCAAGTCTTGCCCATTTTCCTGGGTTTCCTTGGCAAGAAGTGAGTCCACACCATACAAAAGTTGGGTTGCTGATATGCCCGTCTTAGAATCCAAGGACCAGAGGCACTTAGAGCAACCAGAGAGATATTCTGTCCAGGTTGTCTAGAATGCCATTGCTACCAACAGAGCTTCATGGGTCCTTAAATTCCTCCTTCTTCATTTTGGAAATTAGCAATCAAAGTGGTGTATAAATATTACACATTATCATCCTCATCAATAATAATGAGGCAGCCTTTCAGAGATCTTCATGTCTTCAACCCGCTGTGTGCTCATTAGCTTTTGATGTCTTAGCGTCTTAGCGTCTGTTATCCTCGGTAACAGCCACGGGCAATGGGAGCGCGAAGGCCATGACCGCCGGGGGTAGCGCTGTGAGTCTACAGCACCCCCAAACCTGGAGCACTGGGCTGAGAACCAGAGACATGGATTTGCGTCTCAACTCTCCTCTGACCTGATCAACTTGAGAATAGAGAAAGGACATCCACCCTCTTGGTCGCTCTAGCCAAAATCTGGGAGCGGGCTGATTTCTAAGGTTCCTGCTCCATGTGAGACAGGTGGCAGCTTTCTTTCTAAACCTTGGAAACAATGGGGAGTGAGTGATGGTGGTGGCGATGATGTGATGAGTACATGATGGGGGAGCTGATTTGGGCACTCTCTAGGGGATTTTGATGCCAAGTTGGTTTCTATAACATCCTCCCTCAATAACTCATGGAACTAAAGATCTTCCTTTTTTTGGAAAGAATTGGGGTAACAGTGTGGGAGTCGTTGGTGACTCGCTATGTGCGTGCATTATTTCCTTGCCCAAAAAGGTCAAGCATCTCTTTAACAGACAAATATCTGTGTGCTTGGCTCTCCAGCAAGCAGAAGATTATAATGCTTTCCAAAGAGATTTCTAAGTCCCTAAAAAACATGTTTTCATAGACCTGAGATGGAGAGACATGGCTTATGTATCAGGGAGCTTAGCGACTTCCAGGCTCTCTTCAATGAATTACATCACCTTTGGAATTAAGACCTAACAGATTTACATCCAAGTCCCAAAGTGAACACTGGAATTTAAATCTGGATGCTGACTGTTGTCTCCCTCACCCTCATCACAGATTTATCAGCCAGGGTGGTGTGGGAGAAGGCAGGCCGGGCCGGAAGTCTGGACACTTGGCTACCTGGCTTCTAGCTCCAGCTCTGCCTCTGGTAACATCGCTGGGGCCCACTGGGTCTCTGAGCCTGTGCCAAGGACATGGTCCTTCTCTTGGGAGTTGACAGTTCAGGCCTATACAAAAAAAGAAGGCGCAGACATCAGTGGTTCTTACTCTTTTTGGGTGAGGGAGTCACAAACCCCTTTGCAGATCTGCTAAAAGCCCTTTGGAGATCTGCTAAAATCTGTGGAACTGCCGCACCTAAATATTAAAACTTTTCATACAATTCAGGGGCCCCAAAGTTATAATTCCCTGGACGAGATGGTCTTTTAGTCTTATTGCTAAGCCGTGGTATCCTGTTCCAGAGACAAAACAGGCACTATTTTGAAAGCAAATGAGAAATTGTACAAATCCTTCTGTCTGGGAAAGAAGATGAGTTTTTAAGTCATTCGGACATTGTTTTTTCAATTCCTGCTGCTGGGAAGGAAATGTCACTGCCTTTCCTTTTCCCAGTGGGCAGGTTATGAATATCCCTAAGCACGAAATGTCATGCATGAGGAAGGCTTTTGTGGGAGAACTCCCCCTTCCACCCCTCAGCAAGCTCTTCTCCAGCCTGGCTGATCCTGCCAGAGCCACAGAACATCCGAACTGCTGCCACGCCTTGCTGGGCTGCTGCTGTGTGCTGGGGAGGGGCAGCTGCACGTCCAGCCAGTTCTTTCTGAATTCAGGCACTGGCTGGGGCATCACAGTCACTCTCTCAGTGATCCTCAGCCTCTGATCCCACGGGGCAGAGGACACTGGCTCAGGTAGGTCAGATGACCTGCCCGAGGTCCCGCAGCTGGCAAGGGTGGCATTAATTTTCCCTCCATATATGTGACATCCCAGCCCCAAAGCAAACACCAGAGAGCTAGGCTCACGTGTTTATCTTCACCCTTCCAGCTCCCTCCTCCTGGCATAGGAGATGGGGAAGGGGACAAAAGCCACACTTCTGCCTGTGCTCAGGATGGTGCATGAGCTGCCCCACAGGGGACCTCTCCCAAGCTTGTGGGTGTCCTCTGCAGCATCCAACCAGAGTCATTTCATGGCCACATCTAAGAAAGTGTCTGGTCAAGCAAATAGTGGCTTCAGCTTAGTGGCTGCAGCTGTGGACCGAGGGGGGTGCCACTCTGGAGACCCCACCCTAGAAGGGGCAGCAGTGTTGAGGGTCCCATGTCCTAGGCTCTGGGTCCTCTGCGTCAAGCCTGGTTGAGAGCTCTTAGTTCAGACTGGTCTGAAAGCTGGGATCACTGCTGCTCAGGGGCATGGATGTGCCTCCCACATCCTCTAGACGGCCTTGGGGATCCATGGTCTCTGTGCCTTCCCTTCACACCTATACACAGCAGTGAATACTCACCTTAGCCCCCGAGAACAGAGATGCATGTAGGCCTCCAGCTCCAGTCTGGGTCCTAAACCCAAGCCTGGGTGGCTGCTGGACCTGCAGCATCATCTGCTTCTGCCTGGCTCCCTGGTGGCTGTGGATGTTGCTATCAGCCTCATGGTTACCTAGCCCTCTGGCCTTCTCAAGTTTCGGCAAGGCACAACCCCCAGCTACTGGCTGGACCAGCATGGATGGACAGCAGAATGACAGGGAAGACCTTCAGATGCTTCTGTCCTAGCTCCGGGTCTGAGGGGGCAGAGCAGAACCGACCCAAAAGGACTCCCTCATTGGACCTACTGTAGTTGGCAGGGTGTCCACCTTGTCATCCTCAGATCCTGAGGCCCAGGTATGGGTCCCAAAGAGCCCGTCAAGTCTGGCTGAGTATGGGGCTGAGTATGAGGTCCAGAAAACCATGTGCACACTCTGAGCCCAGTGTGTTGGGTGACCTTGGGAAAGGGAAGTGAGCTGGCACTGGTCCTCAGCCCAGGGTCTTCAGGGCACAGAGTGGGGCTGGGCAGAGGTTCTTCTCGTCATCAAGCAGCAGCTGGGCACTGATCAGAGAAACCTGGTGCAGTGATGGAAGCTGAAGCAGCCTGGCCTCAGGAAACACACTAGGACGTGTTCCTGGGAGGCAGGCACCAGGAGCAGGTCAGGGGCATCTGCCAGACTGTGTCCAAGGCGGGGAGGCTTGGGAAGTCTCCCGCAGGACAGTGTAGGAGTGGAGCAGAATGTCAGTTTGTAGTTCAGATGAGGCCACATGTCCTTGAATTAGTCTTCCTATCAGTGAAGTGGGACCCCGAGAGTGCCTTGCACTACTCACATGGTATCATCATCCCCAACATCTGTGCAAGTAACCAGGGAGCTAGAGCCTGGTGAGGCAGACACAGCAGGCCAGCAAGCAGAAGCTCCTGCTTCTTCCTGGGCAAGGGGAATTGGGGGAATGGGGCCCACTTCCTCATGGCAGACACTTTCTTCATAAAATGAGGTGGGACTGTGAAAGACAGTTTGGCAGGTCCTCAATACATTAAACGTAGAGTTACCATATATGGCCCAGTTACCGTATTACCCAGAGGAGTTGAAAACAGGTGTCCAAACAAAAACTCGTATATAAATGTTCATGGCAGCTCTGTTGGCAACAGCCCAAAGCTAGAAACAACCCAGATGTCCATCAACAGATGACTGGATTAGCAAAAGGTGGTACATGCATACACTGGAATATGATTCAGCAATGAAAAGGAATGAAGTACTGATGCATGCTACAACACGCATGAACTTTGAAGACATTAGGTTAAGTGAGAGAAGCCAGACACAAACGACCGCATAATGTATGAGTCCATTGACAGGAAATATTACAAACAGGCAAATCCATAGAGACGGAAACCAGATGAGTGGTTTCCAGGAGCCGGGGGCGGGGAGGGGGAGAGGAGCGGCTGCTTAATGGATATGGGGTTTCCGTGTGGGGTGATGAAAAAGTTGTGGAACTAGATAGTCATGGTGGTTGCACAACATCACGAATGCACTTTATGGCACTGAATTTTATATTTTACAATGGTTACAATGCTCACTTTTATACTGCGTGTATTTTATCCCAATAAAAAAAAAGTGGAAAGGGGTTGGGACCAGGTGGAGGTCAGCAGAAGCTGACTTGTCTGTGAAAGGAAGGGCTCCTCCATGATCTTGGAGGTCACCTTCAGTTCTAAAAGTATCTTGTGAGTCTGTGATATGGTCCCAGCTCTCCCCACATTTTAACCATAAACAGGTGTAGAGTGATGATACACAACTGAGAAATGGAAAAGCTGCTGGCTGCCTGTTTGTCTCCTATAGTGTCAGAACAGGATTTTTTTTGTGGTTCCAGCTTTGGGGTCGGTGGTGGAGGGAGACAGTGATCAGAGGAGCTTAAATGAGTGGAGAGGGGCTTAATACACCCCTTCAGCCAGAGGGGCTCTGCTTTTTCTTTTTCATATATTGAGGCTCTACATAAAAATGTATTTGAAAGAATCTGCTAGAACACCAACTTTCTCATTTACAGATAAAGAAACTGAGGCACAGAAAGGGGTGGTGACTTGCTCAAGGTGCTGGCAAGTAGAGAAGGCCTCCTGAACCTAGACCCCATTCCCGACACCTGGGCCTTTGCTTGCCCCTGTGATCATGTCCTCTGTCTTTATAAACACAGCACATCGGTTAGCAGATATCCCTGTCCCTGCAATCACTTTGGCTATTCCCCTTTCTTTGGTCATCATGGAAAACGAGGACTTCCTCAGCCCCTGCCCCTCTCTTGGGATCCAGGAGCACACATTTTCCCCAACCAAATTCCCTCTTGCCGAGCACCAGCCTTCACTCTGGGGCAAGGAGGGGAGGTGAGCAAGCTGCTCCCGCATGGACATGGACAGGGCCTCGTACACGTGTCTCCGCATGGGTGAAGAAAAGACGGGTACTTCTCTATGGAAATCATAGATCCATTCTCCAAGCACAGGAAAAATTATAGGCTGTATTCTCCCCTTTATTTAAGCTCATTCAAGGGAGCAGTAAGAATATTAGTATATTTCTGAAAGATGTTTTGAAGATCCAAATGTGTCAGAATTAAAACTCTGTGCTCTTCATGCAGAAAGGCAGTGACTTTCGTGAGTGGGCTTAGGGTCTATCTTCTCACCATCAGCCTCCTCTGCTCCTCTAGCTAGGTTCACCCCAGCAGGTGGGCAGACTGGGCCAGCTTCCATGGACTGACTTCAGGGCAGACTGGACAGCCCTTGACTGTCCTAGATGACTCGGCCTCCTCTGTGGTCTTGCAGAATCACAGGAAATCCATTAATCCATGCCCGATTCTCCCTTCAGATAACTGGGCTGCTAAGTGTATTTTTAGAATTCATTTAAATAAATGCTCATTCCCCAAGCCTAGACTCTGGTTTATAACCCACTGGGCCGTTTGGATTTCTTTAACCTCATAAGTGGTGACTCTAATTCTCAAAATCTAGTCGTTCCCTGTTGCTTACAAAGTCCAGGATCATGAGTCTGGACCATTCCTTCCCTGTCACCTTCTTTGCCTAACTCCTGCTCATCCTTAAAAACCTATGTCCATAGCTCCCTCTTGATCACTCCTGCACACATGCTTCTCCCTGAACTTCCTCCATTGTTATGTTGATGTCGCCATCTTTCCAGCTGTGAATTCTTGGAGTTCAGAGACAGCTTCATTCATTCCCTTCTCTTCATCATTTTTTTGAGAATCTCCAGCACCTGACACACTGTGTATCACATAATAAGGCCTGGGATGTTCAATAAATTAATAGACGAATTAACTAGTTAATCTCAGAGGGGAAAACAGACGCAGGAACCACCAGCAGACCCCCCGCAATGCTAAATGAGGAGGGGAGACGCAGGAAAGGCAGCCGCAATAGCCGGATTTTGCAAGATGTTCTTTGAGGAGAGCTGCAGATGGGGATGTCCTGGTAAAGCACCGTGTGTTGGGGAGGGAAGTGGTGACACTGAGAAAAAGGGGTGAGCACTGCACAGGTGATAGAGTGTCACTACTGAGATTAGGAATAGGAGACGAATGGGTTGTAGGGAGATGTTGACCTCATTTTGGGCGTGCTAAATGGTAGGGGCCCGCAGCCATGGGAGGGAGCCTGCAGCTCAGCAGGGTTTTGAGTCATCAGATTGCTGGAGGTGGATGGAGTTGGGCATGAATGGGGTGGCAAAGAACAGGGAATGTTCCCCACCTCACCCTGGAGGGAGTGCCAGCCTTAAAGGGGTAAGCCAGGAAGAAGACGAGTGGATGAGACCAAGGGAGAGAGGACAAAGCAGGAGACTTGGAGGTCATGATGTTCAGATCCAGGCAAATTGGAAACTCAGGGGAAGCACGAGGTGAGAGTGCATGACAAAACCAGCCGTGGAGAGAGGCTTCAAAAGGAAGGTGTGATCCGTGTTTCCAATTCAGTAGAGGTGAAACAGGAGGAGGTTTGAAAAACCACCTTTGGCTCTGGCAATTACAGTGGCTTTGTGATGAGTGGAGTGGGCGAGGAGGTCAGAAGTGGTGGGCTGCAAGACGACTGGACAAAAGTGAAGAATCAGAGGAAGAAAGATCTGGCAGTAACTCAAGAGGGAGACAGGATCCAGGAAACTGTGGGTGACTTGAGAGACAGCATGCATCCTGATGAGGCTGAGCTTTGCAGTCTTACAGCTGAGATTGTATCCTAGCTCCATGTACTAGTCTGATTAAGGACTAAATTGTTGCTTCTAGAGCTGGAGCTAGAGTAGGATCATTTTTCTTTTTTGAGAGGAACATTGATACAGAGAAGACTCTGACCCCCAAGGATGTGACTCAGTTTAGAGCAAAGGCTGAGGTGCCAACTCAGAAACCCAATAGGACAGTGGCTTAAAGAACAAGGTTTTTCTTTCTCTCTCTCTCTCTCTCTCTCTCTCTCTCTCTCTCTCTCATCTAACAGTCAGGGTAGGCAAGCTGTTCTGCTCCATGTAGTCATACAGGGATCCAGGTTTCTGCCATCTTGTTTCTCTACCATCCCCAAGGTCAGGGTGTGGTCTCAAAATGTGGTCTCCAGACAAGCAGCGCTAGCATCACCCAGAAACTTGTCAGAAATGCAAACTTCAGGCACCACTCCAGAATTAACTGGGCTTAGAATTTCAGAATTACTGAATTTGAATCTCTGGGGGTAGAGCCAGATGTGTTGTCAGAAGACCTCCAGGTGATTTTAATGTACCCTTAAGCTTAGAAACACTTCTCTGAGGTGCTGTCCTTGCTTGCATGGTTGAAGCTAGATTTCAGACACATCTCTATCCCAATTCTCAGGAAGGGAAAAGATTGTAGTGACGTAGAGGGGCAATGTTTTAAAGTCCAGCCATGGAGCAGTACTTCCATTCACATTCTATTATCAAGAACTACTGTATGGCCAGATCTAGCTGCTTGAAGGGTTGGGAAATGCAGTCACTGGTTAGGTGGCCACATACCCAGTTACAGCTTCATTATAATGGAAGAAGAGAAGAACAAATTTGGGGAGATCACTAGCAGTCTTGGCTAAACTTGAATAAGTTTAATGCCATCTCCCATCCTTTGGAAGAAAGGGCAGGTGATCTACCTACAGATCACAGTTAGGCCATCTGTTTAAAGGGATTCATGAGGATTTTCTTGTCAGGTGTGTCAGCCTCCAAATGTCTGTCTACCCTCCCTGGACATGAGCAGCCCAACCCTTAGACACCTACCTTACCCGCTCACCCACAATACATCGTGCTGCCCAGTTCCTGGTTGGCAACTTCCAGTAAAAGGATTTCATCCAGCTGGCCCCATCCAAAAGAAAGCACCCAGGCTTGGCAGCGAAGGATGGGTGGTAAGGAGGAGAGCTTGTTTACTGGAAATGAGAGCTAGAAGGAAGATAAGCAGCTTGTCCAGTGAGCAGCTGGGTACTTGCCAGGCATTTAGGCACACCTGCACAGACTGTGCACTGCACAATTCTGGGGACAGCCATTCACAGTCACTCTGACATGGATAGCTCCCCTTGGAGCAGGGTGATGCAGGCACCTGTGTCTCAGCCACGTCCCACCCTCTGCTGAACCCCAGCACCCTGGGGTCTCGGGCCTTCCTGTTGCTGATGCTCATTGCCTTACAGAGCAGGGTGAACTCAGGCTCACCCTGAATGGGCCACTCCTGAAGCCTCCATGCTTGCACTGAATAGCTTCTCAGGAGGTGTCTCAATGCTCCATGGACCAGGCCTGGACAGAGAAATCAGTTCTGCATGGGGACAGCTTTTCCTCCTTCCTCCAAGTCTACTAAAATCCAAACCTGAGAGCCTTTGACTTTGGCATCAGCAACACCTGGGCTTGATTCCTGGCTCTGCCAGCAGAGCCTCAGCTCCTCATTTATAAAACAGAAGTGATAGCACCTGCCTCACTGAGTTATTGAGACAATGAAATGAGAAACCTGGCCCAGATGAGAGCCTCACCACTATTTATGGCTGAAGCTGTAGGGGGCTGGGCTTTCTCACTACTGGCCAGAGTCTGGAGGAGGTGCAGGGAGCCAGGGTGGCTTCTTGGGGCCTTAAAACACCTTGTCTGCATGACTAGGAAATCATACATTTCTGGAACAGGCAGGGTGACCTGCCTTCCTTGGATCTGGCATGTGTTTACTTGATGAGCTACTTTCAGATCCGACACACACACACTGTCTTTCTCTACCAGCTGTCTGTGATGCTGGGTTCTGTAGCAGAAGAAGGAAGCCACTTGTGTTTGCCACACTGAGATCTCACTGTTGGTGGCCCTTAGGGGCACTGGGCTTTCTCAGTCTCTGCTGTGGGTCCACCGTTAAGGCCTGGAGCAAAGGCAAAGAAATGAAGGCATAGAGCTAGGAGAAGAGGGTCAACTGCACGTTCATTTCCGATTCCCGTCAGAGCTGTCCTCTCCTGCTGTGGGTTTCTTGTGAGCTCTGACTCCTCTAGGGAAGTGTCTGATTATGTGTTCAGGTGTTTCCCATCAAGGAAACTGCCTTGTTCCCTTTTGTGCCTTGTTTGGATTATTTTCAGAAAGATACTCTACTTTGACGTACAGTGGACATAGGTCTGTGTTTCTCATCTGAGGCTGACATTGTAGAAGGAGGGGAAAAAAGAGGAAGATGCAAAGAAGGCAGAGAAAGCTCAGGGAAAGCTCCTCTTTCTGTTTTGTTTGACTTAAGTTTCCTAAGGAACCAAGTGAGAGCAAGATGGGGTGAGAAGTATTTATGTAGCTCTCCCAGAGTTCCTGACCATTCACATGGCTTTTCATTGGAATTGTTCATTCGTTCAATCATTTTTTCAGCATCGGACACCCATACATGGGGTGCTGTGTTGGGTGCTCAGGACCCCAGAACTTAGCTCAGATATTGTCAAGTAATGTAGTTAAGGGGCATGCCTTGGGCTTCATTCATGGGGGTTGGTGACCCCGGGGTGTAAGAGCAGGAAGTGGGTTGACGATACCTAGAGTATGGAAGAGATGGGGCAGAAGGATTCCATGCTGTTGACAAGCGGTGTAAAATAGTGGTGAAGAGCCAGGACTTAACACCCAGCTGGGGCATTTTCAAAGTGAACTGGAGCATTACTTATAATTATGTTGACAATAGGTGCAAAGCAGGATTACCCTCTGTCTCTCTTTCCTCTTCTGTAATGTGGGGAGGATGTGTGTGCCTACCTCATGGGGTTGTGAGGATTAAAAGAGATAATACTTACAAAGGACAGTGGATCCTTGAATAACACGGGGTTGTTGAACTGCACAGATCTGCTTCTATTTTTCAACCAAATGTGGATGGAAAATACAGTATTCACGGGATGCAAAACCCAATTATGTAGAGAGCCGACTTTTCACGTATGTGGGTTCTGCAGGGCCAGATGCAGACCTTGAGCAGGTGTGGACTTTGATATACAAGGGAGTCCTGGAACCAATCCCCCACGTATACCGAGGAACTACTGTACTAAAAGCATACCTGACACACCACGGTTATTCCTGGGCACGAGGAAATACACAAAGATGTAGGTGATGCCACAATGGCCCACAACTCCTGCACTTGCAGTAAGTCTTAGAATGGGGAAGCATCTTTACCCAACCCGGTAAAGAAGATAGTCATTCCGGTTTTATAGATGAGAAGAGCCAAGGCCAAAAGTCACAACCAACTTAGAGATGGAAGTGGGACCAGAACCAGGTCTCCAAATAAATATAAGCTCAGCCCCACCTTATGTTGCAGGAGTTGGCGGGGTCGGGGGGTTTTGATCAGAAGAGAAGGAATGTGTAGGGGCGATCCAAGCACCAAGACAGCTGTCACCTTCTGCACTCAATGACCTCACTAGCCCCACTGGGATGGCAGAGGCCCAGGTGCTGCTTACTGGAGCCCTACCCACAGAGCACCCCACCTGCAGTCCTGCCAGGTGGGACACCTCTTCCCACCCCACCCAGGGTGTCCTTATGCAGTGCCTTGCTGTCATGTTGAGAACAGAGATGAGGTGCTTAATGTTCACTGCAGCCGTTGCCTTTTTTCCTCTTCTTTTAAAATGGCTTTCCTGTCTGAACCAATCTGCTTTGTTAAATTGAGGTCTTGACTTTCTGCAGGTGCATTCTTCATGTTCACTTGGGGACAGGGTCACCTCTCAATCGTTTGTATAGAGTCCACTCTGCAGGCCAAGTGGGCTGAGACTGCATCCAGAGCCATCAGAACAGATCCTGGCCAGTGTATTATTTACGGCTACGCAGCCTTTGCCTGTTGTCCTTCATTTGGGAAGCTCTTGGAGAGGTGGGTTTCATTATTACCCTTATCTGGCACTGAAGCTGTAAAATTGCAGTATACATAGTTCTTGCAACTCTCCATCCCATTTCGTCCTCACAGCCACCATGCAAAGGAGACAAAGCCGGCCCAGCATCATCTCCATCTTACAGAGGAGGAAACCACGGCCCCAGAGGTCACAGAGTTCACCCAGGGTCACACTGCTGTAGGGGGCAGCTGGTCCTCACACCCAGATCCCTTAATCTCTTGACTAGTGCTGGTTTCATGTTTGTTTGGTCACTGATTCTTGTCACAAGCACTGGAGAAGCCCTCATTTCATAGGTCAGACAGCATTTTTTTTTAAGGATCTAGGCCAGGTTGGGTGGTTCATGCCTGTAATCCCAGCACTTCGGGAGGCTGAGGTGGGTGGATCACAAGGTCAGGAGTTCAAGACCAGCCTGGCCAAGATAGAGAAAGCCCATCTCTACTAAAAATACAAAAATTAGCAGGGCAGGATGACAAGTGCCTATAATCTCAGCTACTCAGGAGGCTGAGGCAGGAGAATCGCTTGAACCCAGGGGATGGAGATTATGGTGAGCCGAGATCACACCATTGCACTCCAGCCTGGACAACAAGAGCAAAACTCCATCTCAAAAAAAAAAAAAAAAAGGTAAACAAATGTGATACCTGTGTACAGGCACCTCCAGAGACTCTCTGTGTCTCTCAGGATGAGAGACGCTGAACCCATTGCCTAACAGTAGGAGCAGAATCCTAACTAATACAAAGAATGCAATTTGGTACTTGCAAATGAAGTAAAAAATAGTCATTTACTTAGGAAACCATGTCTCTCAGGGCATAAAAACTAGGAATTCTTAGTGCTAGGGTTTTAATTCAAGTTCCACCTACAGCACCATCCACATGACTCTATAGTTAGCAATCAAATTCTAAGTTTGGTCCAAAAGAGTTGTCTGTGCTCATTTACCTGCACACAACAAACACAGTAATAGAAAAGAAAAAGCGGTTGCCAGCCAGGGGAGGTAGCTCACGCCTGTAATCCCAGCACTTTGGGAGGCCAAGGTGGGTGGATCACTTGAGATCAGGGGTTCGAGACCAGCCTGGCCAACATGGTGGAACCCTGTCTCTACTAAAAATACAAAAATTAGACAGACATGGTGGTACATGCCTGTAATCCCAGCTACTATGGTGGCTGAGGCACAAGAATCACTTGAACCTGGGAGATGGAGGTTATAGTGAATCAAGATTGTGCTGCTGCACTCCAGTCCGGGTGCAACCTGGGTACAGAGAGGAAGAGAGGGAGAGAAAGAAAGAGAAAGAAAATAAAAGAAAAGGCAGTTGCCCAGAGACCCCAGCCCAGCCTGTGCCTCACTGTGGCACTGGCAGCTGCTGGATCTCCAGCCTCAAAGTCAGGGAGATAGAGGACAAGGGAGAAGGTGTGGTTCCCTCCAGAGGGTTCTCCAGACAGCTGGTCTCTTTGTACTGACGGCCATCATGGTCCTCCTGACCCAAGATCCTTTCAGAATCAGAGAATCCTGGCCCCGTGCCTTCCAGCCCTCAACTGTGGTCTCTGCCCCAGACAGATCCCCTGGCTCTCAGCTTCTACCAGAGATCCACAAGCTACAAGAAACCCAAACTAGACCTGTGCTGGGAAAAGCCAAACATCTGCTTTGCACATACTCATGTGCCTGGCTCTCCACTAGTGTTCTGTGCCTCCGTTTTCTCTTCTGTAAAAGGGGAAATAATCCCATCATGGGATTACTGTAAGTGTTAAATTAACTCATGCACATATGGCACTTAGGTTAGTGCTAGCACGAGCTAGCGTTTAGTAAATGGTTATTATATATCAGCCAATCAAAATCTTGTTGGTGGTCATGGAAAAAACACTGGCCTGGGAGACAGAAGATCAGGTGACCTCCTGGTCCCCAACCCCAACTCCCACCCCACAAGGGCTCAGTGGCCTCCGTTTTCAAAAGGACTGAGCTCTGAATCCTTCTGGCTCCTTCCAGCTGCCCCATTTCGAGGGCCCGAGGAAGTCCCACTTCTCCGCTTCAGAAGGACAGTCATACTGTCCACCCACAGCAGACAAGTGGAAATTAAACCAGAGGGAAGCAAGGACACAGAAGGAAAAGGATGTCTAGACGGAGAGAGGAAATCCACCATGCGGGGATGGTCACTGAGTTTCACCAGAAGCTGAAATCAAGTCATAAATTCTATCAGGGAGACTGTTTTTTCCTTTCCTACTGTTTATGGCCATCAAGAAGGCATGGCCTCTTGTTGGCCGAGAGCTCAAAGGTGGGAACTGGCACTTATTTAACTGAAGGGGCACAGGTGTGGGGGGTGCGCTGGTCTTGTTGGAGGAGGGGGGCCTTTATTTTTGCTTTCTGAAAAATTGATGGATAAAATTATAAGTATTTACGTGTACAACATGATATTTTGAAGTATATATACATCGTGGAGTGACAGTCTTTTAATGGCAAAAACTGCAATTACTTTTGCACCAACCTAATAGCATTTTAAGGTGGAGAGCATATAACATCACTCAGCGTTTTTAAAGACGACAGTATGCTATTAACCATATAGAGTCCCACTGTGCAATAGACCTCTAGAGCTTACTCCTCCGGTCAAACTGAAACTTTATACCCTTTGACAACATCTCTTCCCTTCCCTGCTTCCTCCAACCACCTGAGCCACTACGAACCACCATTATACACCCTATTTCTATGGGATCAACGTTTTAGATTCCACATATGAGTGAGATCCTATGGTATCTGTCTTTCTGTGCCTGGCTTATTTCACTTAACATAAGATGCTACTGTGTATTTATCCAAAGGAAATGAAATTAGTATATTGAAGAGCTATCTGCACTCCTGTGTTGATTTCATTACTGTTCACAATGGCCAAGATACAGAATCAACCTAAGTGGCCATCAGGGGATGAATGGGTGAAGAAAATGTGGCACATCTGTACAATGGAATGCTATTCAGCCTTTAAAAAGCAGGGCATCCTGTTGTCTGTGACACATGGATGAATCTGGAGGACGTTATTTTAAGTAAAATATACCAGTTTTGGTTGTTTGTTTGTTTTCAGAAACATCAGACTCCCCAAAAGCCCTCCCCGTGGTATGGGGTGCTCTTCCCTTAGGGAATGAAGAGTCAAGGCCCCCCCCCAACCTCAGTTTTTGCTCATGGGAGCAGACAGAGAATAAGAGGCTGGTGAGATCCCAGGAGTAGAGAATGTGGGGAAAAGGGGAAAGTCACAGCTAAGTGAGGCCGAGCTTGTTCCAGGCCCTAACCTGACTTCCCAGCCCTTCCTGCCCCGCAGGCCCACCCTGCCTGGCCATTCTTCTGGCCTTTGCTCACACTGACCCCTCTGCCTGGGCAGCCCTCCCTCCTTCTCTGCCTGCAGAAACCCTGCCTGTTTTCAAGGGCCACATTAAATGCCTCTTCCTTTTGCCACCACCCCTACCAGCCTTGTCTGGCAGAATCAATGCCTGTCCCTCTGTCCTCCCATCAGATGGGCCAGCATCTCTGCAAGTGCTCTCTGGTGTCTGGAAGTTGTGTGTATGCCTGTGCCCCACCCTCACGACTGCTGTGAGCTCCTGAAGGAGCAAGTCCAGTTGTTCCAAGTGCCAGGCCTGGCACATAGCAGGGACCCAATACATGTTTGTTGAGGGAGTGAAGGATGCAGCTGACCTAGGGCCGTTTTCAGGTTTATGTATGTGTTTCTGTATGACCCATGTGTTTATTATTTATACAGCCAGCTGCCACCCCTTGCCCCCCATCACCATTAAAGGACTTGGCCGTGCCCACCAGCCAACACTTGTGGTACCTTCTGCTCTGGGCGCTGGCCCTGGCTGAAGCCTGCTCTGCTCACCAGGACTCCTGGCACATCTGGCCAGCCAGCTGGGCTCTTCCTACACATCCTGCGTCTCTGTGCTTTGAGCCTCCTCTACTTGGAAGTGGGGGATGGAGTAGGAGAGACGATGATCCCCAAGTCTCACAGCCCTGACATTATAAATCCAGCCCTGATGAAAGTCCCGAAAATGCATCACTTCACCATCAAGGCCTCTGTGATTGCCTTTCTGAGATGTCCTACAGCATGGATCCTGATGACGACATTCACATCCCCACACCTGCTAGCTGCCCCTGCATCCCACCTTTGTTCTGCAGTCAGAACCTCCACGTGGGGGGAAGGCACCCTGAGGCTCATTGCCAGGCAATCTGGGAGATCTTCATCATTTCAACAGGAACTGTATCCCGAATGTGAATTTGCATGAGAGGGCATGCCTACGCTCGTGCCCCTCCCAGTTATGTCTGTTTCAGATGTACTGAAACAAGGGTACTTATACTGCAGGGTCAGGGACTTTCAGAGTTGGAAGGGATCTTAGAGAACATTGATTCAAAGTGTGGTCCCCAGACCAGCAGCACCTGGGAACAGTGACTAGCCAACCCGGTTTCCCAAGATTGCCCAGGTTTAACCCTCAACAGCACTCCTGTCTCCCAAGAAATCCCTCTGTCCTGGGCAAATGGGGATCATCAGTCTGGGAGCAAAGGGTCTCACCCTAAACCTAATGAATTGGAAACCCTGGGGGTGGGCCCTGCAATCTGTGTTTTAACAAGTCCCCCAGGTAATCCTAAGACCTGAGCAGGAGAACCACTGCTTTTCCCTGTAGGTGGGAAACTGAACACCCAGGGAGGGCAGTAGCTCACCTCGCCAAGCACAGGCAGCAAGGAAAGGGCAGAGCCAGAAGGAGGGTATGGACCTGGCTGTGCAGCCCCCCTGCCTCCATCTCAGTCCACAGGCCTGGGACCAAATCAGTCAGTCCGTTCGATAAGGTGCTGAGAAGCACCCAGGCCGTGGCCGCTGGCCTTTGCTTTGGGGGTCTGGGAAGGTGGGGATAGCCACCTTCAGAGAGGGTGGAGTCCCCCTGGTCCCTGTAGCATTTGGACAGAGAGGAGCTGGGGTTTCAGATTCAGGCCACAGCCTGAACAAAGGGCCACAGTGAGGACACAGCAGGGCCTTTTAGAGACCAAAGAAGAGATGAGCGCCACGGCCGGGGATCCGGGAGGTGGGGTCCCTCTCCCTCGTCCTCATAGGCTTGTCCATAATTCTGCATCCAGCGTTGGTCACCACCACCGTGGGAGTCTCTGCCTTGCCTGCCCGCTGCTGTCTAGCTGGGGCCCCTTAGGAACACTTCCTCCAATTGGTTCAGGAGCCCAACTCCCAACTGCTACCAACAGAAGTAACACCCACTTAGGAAGGCCAGTTCGGCTTCCCAGCAATCATTAGACACTCAGAGCTCAATGAAACATGATTTGGGGGATTATCCAAAGCCTGGGCCCCTCCGTTTGCTGCCAGATAAGCTCACATCAAGTGGCTTGTGTTTGCTTTTCTCCTCTCCAGGGGCAGCTGCAGCCATTGTCACATTCCCCCAGCAGCCTCCTCCCATATTTCACGCTCCAGGCAAAGGTCCTAGAGAGCAGAGTCCACTGGGACAGTCGGAAAGACAGCTGGAAGTGGTCGCTAGAGCGCTTCCACTCACCTTCCTTCAGCCCTGTCCCCTTCCCCAGAGGCGGCAGAGCTAAGCAGGCTTTGGAGCCTTTCCCAGTGCACCAGGCCCGAGCCTCCCTCTCCCACCACACATAAGCACTTCCTTCCCCTGGCCTAGCCGCGTCCCTCCTAGCCTTCTCATTTGAAAATATTCACCTCCAGGTCCCTGTTACCTCTCCCTCCATGGTGCATCCCTATAATCCGCAGGCATCCCCCATGGACAAAGGTGAGCCCTTGCTTGGACCTCTTAGCAAGCATGCAGTGTGGCCCACGCCATCCTTCTTGGCTTCCTGGACACTGTACTCCCCTGGTTCTCCTTCTGCCCCTCCCTTTCAACTTCCCACCCAGCTGCTTCTTCCTTGCTCACTCCTGGCGTCTGTCCTCCTCTGCCTCTTCCCGGAGCACACTGCCTGCCTGATAGGGCCACCCTCTGTGCCAGTCAGGTGTCTGTCCCCTACGCTCCATTCCCCTGCCATCTCTTTCTCAAACTTAAGCACCACCTTCCTGGAGTCGGCATCACCGTCAGGACATGAATCCAAGTCCCCGAGCTTCGCATGTAAGGCCACTCTTGACCCCGCCTGACCCTCAGCTCTTACCCTCCACGCACACTCTGCACCAGTGGTCTCTTAGGTGGTGACAGACAATACATTGGGATATAGGGAAAACACTGAAATCCTTATCCTTCACTATTTGTTATATTTAAAAACTGCAAATTTAAGTTTTGATGAATACCTGCTATATAGATGGACAATAGTACATGAATAAAAACTATAGATAAGAAATTTGAGGGGGTGTACAGTCAGAAGAGCTTGGCGACCACTGCCTGACATGGGCCTCGGGTCCTACTGCTCCCACTGCAGTGCCCCTGCCACAAGTATGTAGCTTAAAGGAGCTACAAGTTTGTTGTTATCTCATGTAAACTAAGTCTGGAGGTAAGCAGCTCTGTGGTTCTATCTTCTCTGTCAATAATGGCTAACATCTTACCATTAGAATTACGTTTTCCTTCGTTAAATCCTATCTTCTGCTTGAAGTCCTTTTTAAAAAATACAACTTTCCCTTCAGGGGCCCTGACTCCTTGGTTTGAGTGAGTGAACGGGCCCCTTTGCTGCAGATCGAGAGAAGGTTCCGTGTTAGGAGTCCAGTAGGCCCTGTCTGGGAGGGGAGGGATGTGCAGAGAGAGGGAGACTGCAGACAGGAGCGGCTCTTACTAAAAACCCGAGGCACCACTGCACCCAGTCTCTTGTCAGGGCCGACTGCAGAATGACCACCGAACAGCTCCCGCTCAGTTGCCTGGCCACCCCCATCCATCACCATTCTTGACAGTCTTCCTGTTTTTCTCCTGTATTTCTTCCACCACCCTACCTCTCAGACTAAATTGGAGAGAAATGGGTTTTGTCTTTTTTTAATGAGAAGGCTACGAGTCTTAAATTACCTTCTTCAAGGTCTGCAAATAGAAATTCCAAATAAGACAGCCACCTTTTCTTTTCTTTTCTCTCTTCTTCTCTCCCTGTCTCTGTGAGCCCATAAGCTTGAAATAAAAGGCAGAGCAGTGGCTCAGGAAAGTAATTTGGGCTTGGCCCAGCACCAGCTGAGGAGGCGGGGTGGGGTGGGGGGTGGGGTGGCCCAGTGTGGGGCTGGGAATGACAGAGGAAGAGAAGGTCATGGGCAAAACAAATGCCTCATTGCTTATGGTTCTGAAATAAAAGAGGTTCCCAAAATGGGGACAATTTCTTAAAGAGCAACTACTCTGTGAGGGTGCAGGTGCCCAGGGGTACAAGTGGGTCCAGGTGAAGAGGAAACCACAAAAGCTTCAGACTTACTGAGGTTCAGACCGACTAAGAAGCAAAAGGGATTGCTGGTCACAGTAGGGCTTCTCTGCCTTTATCACCACTGTTGATGTCATCCTCCCCAGAAAGTCCATTGATGGGTGTCAGGACAAGAGATGGAGCACGGTGCTGGGGCAAAGGCTGGAATTTTAGGAGTGGGGTCTTAGGTTCTAGCACGAGCTCTGTGACATGAGACACTGAACACTTACTGTGTGTTCAGCCAAGGAGTGTGCTAAACACGTCACATAGATTATCCCATTAATCTTCAAAGCGACCCTATGATGTAGGTATCACTATCCCCATGTACACACGGGGACACTGAGGAATGGGAAGTCATGTCACTTGCCCAAAGTATCACACATCTTGTGACGGATCAGGGTTTGAACGCAGGGAGTTAGACTCCAGAGGCTTTTAGACTTCTTCTGCCAGACAGTCTGGGCCTGTCTGGACCTGCTTCCTTGTCTGGGAAGTCAAGGGGTGCAGAGGCCAGGAGGGGTGGACTGGGTCATCACTGAGGATCTTTCCAGCACAGATGCTCTGATCTGGGACTCCTGCCACACCTGGGTAGGAGTCCAGGTTTCCACTGCAAAGCAGCCATACTGAACATGTGTGTGTGTGTGTGTGTGTGTGTGTGTGTGTGTGTGTGAGAGAGAGAGAGAGAGAGAGAGAAAGAGAGAGAGAGAGAGAGAGAGAGAGAGAAGGGGGGTTGTAAGGCAGATAAACTTGATAAACTTGTATCCTGCAACCCTGATGAGACAGGGAAAGAGAATAAGAACACGACATGGCTGGGGAAATCTGTGGAAGACTTATAGGTTTAGACCTTTGTCAAGAGGACAAAACCAGCACCTAAAAGTCTGGAAAATTCTGCCCAAATTCACCTCCACTAGGCATCCAGTAGCCTTTGTGATTCCCCGACCTTTACTTCATGCTGCACTCCCACGCCTCAAAGTCCCATGGCTAGACAGGGGAACAAGCCCTTCGAAAGGAGCCTAGCCAAGGCGCCCTAGCTCCTGGAGGGGCAAGATGGCCGTCGGCGATTCCCTAGCCCAGCATGTCCGCCTGCCCAGTAGCCATGGCCCATTACAAGACAGAGCAGGATCACTGGCTGATCATCTACCTGAAGTATTTACTCCTTATCTTCAATTTCTGCTTCTGGATGAGTGAATTCTGCACATACATTCCATTTCCCGAGCACTGAATGACTCGAGCCACCTTTGTTTTTTGTGAGTCACCACTTTGAAGTTGATTTCTTCCAAATCAAAGACCACCCATGGGCAAATTCTGCCTACTTTAAAGCAAATGTGTACATTTGCTACTGAGGGGGAAGAAAAGAATCCAGTCTGCAGGTTGGCGTGGAGTTTGTACCACGTGGCGTCTGAATAGAGGCACGAACATCGCAATGAGCTTTGTGTTCTGGCCCCGCTGTACAAAGGCCCAGCTTCTTTCTTCCCTGCTAACTTGTTGCACGAGTGCCTTGTGGGAAATGCGACTGCCTGAAATAATGGCTAATAATGGCTTGTTTCCCACCAAAGCCCATTTGCCTTTAATGGTTAACATTCCCCAGGCCCAGGGCAGGGAAACAGAAGTCCTGGGAGCTCAGGCAGCTGCTGCCTGCCAGAGAAATGGTCTCTGTGATGACCCCCACAGGAAAGATGCCTGGGTGATGTCTTCCAGAGGACTATAGTCTGTCCACTTGGGGCAATTATCTGGACAACTGGGAGCCGAATACCGGCAGTTCCCAAAAATAGCCAGACACCGGAATATAAGTATTTTGTATTACAGTCTCACTAAATTCGGGAGGGTAGGTGAACAGTAAGAGTGAAGGCTTTGCAGGCAGCTGGACATGGGCTCTGCCAGCTACAAATGGTGTGGCGTTGGGCAGCTTAAGTTCGAGGAGTCTGTTTCCCTGGCTACCACTCAGGGATGATTGGGGCTGAATTCGATAAATGCAGTATTTTGAATATTAGATGTCAAATGACTGAAAATACCACCAAATCAACCTGCTGATGAGGCGGAGCTGGGTTTCCTGCTACCGTGGTAAGGGAGAAGACCCTTTACAGAGTCTTAGAAGCATCTCAGAAAAGCAAATGCAAAAGGGGTATGTCTCAGTTCTCGGCATCTTCCCTGCTGGGACTTGATTAGGACTGGGAGGAGCCGTGACCTGGGAGTTTGGGATGGGAAGACATGGCAAGGTAAGAGTTGTGAAGGGCCTTGGCAAATAGGCAGTCGTTAGATGCCATCTATTAAAAAGTTGCACAATCTATTTGTGTAAATGTTGTTTGCAAAGTCACCGAAAGGAACAATAAAATTGCATGCAGCTTTTATCTTCTTGGGCAAGAGTCGCCTGTGGAAAAATAAAGCTATGTTGATGAGGACAGCAAACTGTGTGGCATAGATGACTCTGATTATCAGGGACAAATCCATGCTTAGGATTCCTACTGATGAGCACTTCTTTTTTAGAATAACTATGTTTTTCTTAATCATAAAAGTCTTACGTATCCACTACAGGTCACCTCTAAAATATTGAAACGTATACTAAGAAAATGAAAATCGTCCGTATCTCCCTATGTTAGTTTTGCACGGCTGCTGCAGCAAAGTGCCATAGACTGGATGGCTTTAAGCAACAGAAATTCACTCTCTCACAGTTCTGGAGGGTACAAGTCCAAAATCAGGGCACCAGCAGGGCTGTGCTTCCCCTGGGGCTTCTAGGGGAGGACCCTTCGTCACCTCTTCCAGCTTCTGGGAGTAGCTGGCAATTCTCAGCACTCCTTTGCTTGCAGCTGCATCCCTCCAACTTCTGAGGCCCCTGCTGTCACATGCTGCTCTCCTGTGTGTCTCTGTCTTCACACGATGTCTTCCTCTTCTTCTAAGGACACTAGTCATATTGGATTAGGGCCCACCTTTCTGACCTCATCATAACTTGACTACATCTGCAAAGCTCTTATTTCCATATAAGGCCACATTCACAGTTTCTGAGGGTGAGGATTTCAACATATCTTTGGCAGGGGACACAGTCCAACCCAGAACACTGGCCAAGCCAAGAACGACCACTATTGACATTGCACTGATCAAAGTGAAAGATGGTAGTGACCTGCACTGTGGGAGTGACACTGGGGATGGAAATACTTGGAGTCAAGGGATTTAGGAGGTGAAATTGACAAGAAGAGGTGCCACAGTCTGGAAGAGGTGCCTGGGACATGCATCTCCTGATGGATGGTAGAGCTCTTCATTGAAACCAGAGATTGGAAAGAGAAGTTTGGGGCCAGATGATGAGGTCAGATGTAGACGTGGTGACTTTTCGAGATGCCAGGAGACCTCTGAGCAGAGACGCCCTGTGGGCAGATAGCTTACAGGTCTGGATCTCAGGAGAGAGTTAGGCTGCCACCCCAGACTTGGAGATTGTCCCCACCCAATGGCAGCTGCAGCCACAGAAATAAAGGACAACCCTTAGGGAGAGCACGGAGATCTAGAGCAAACAAGAAGCAAGATGGAGACAGGGGCGTCCCCGCAGGTCAGGGTGAGTCTAGGGTGACGCACAGTACCAGTCTGCCCTGAACTGAGGGAGCTTCTGGGATGTGGGACTTTTCGTCTAAAACCAGGAGAGCCCCAGACAAACGGATTAGTGCTTACAGTTTGATCAGAAGAGCATGGGGCAGAACAGTCGGCAAGGTGGGAGGGAAGCCAGGGGCCCGGGAAGGCCAGCGGTGTTGAAGGATAAGGGAACATCAAGTGTTTGAAGCCCGGAAAAGGCCACTGGGCTTAGCAAAAAGGCCACAGAGGGGCAGCTGTGGGGAAAGCACTTTCAGTAAAGTGTGGACTCCGTGTGGACACCACCAGCTAGGCACCAGAAGAGGGCTGGGGCCAGAGGGTTACTGGCTCTTTAGTCCCTAGGGCTGTCATGAGGTACTCTGCCCATATATTTGTGGAAGGGCTCGGACCTTGCACTCCTGCCTGTGCCAAGGTCCCATAGGTGGGAGTGGGCAGCAGACTCGGTGACCACGGTTGGGGAGGACTCAGGGCCTGTCTGTTTTGTGTGTGCAGCCTTTTGGGGCTGGAAGGAGAAGGGCCTGTGGGTGGCAGTACACGCAGCTGCGCAGCAAGTGTGTTGCTGGTGCAGTTGCCAGCAAGGGGAGCTTCCTTCATGCAGCGCTCCCTGCTTCCAGTTAAAAATACCCCTGCCGGGGGCCTGGCTGGCTGTGGACCAGCTTCCTGGGGACCAGCTCAGCCCCGCCTTCTTTCCCTGGTGGAGGATGGTTGGATGTTGAAGGTTCAGGCCTCAGTCTCCAGTGCAGGGGGTCCTGGCCTCCAGACCCCCAGATCTGCTGCAATCTCCTCAGGGGTACACACTGGGCAGCCTGCCGGCCGGTCTCTTCCCAAAACAGAACACCAAGTCCCTAGGAACTCACCAGAATTCCCCAGGGAGGGGGCGTTGGCCAGTGAGGATCCCTCCCAACAGGAGAAGGTTCCCTCCCACACAGACACCCCCAGTTCTATCACTGTCCTGCCTGAACCTGCCGACGTATGAGGCGCAACACAGGGAAACACAGCTTCCTTTCTCCCCCAGAATAAGGTCCTCTCTAGTCTATCCCGGCACGAAGAGAGGAAACCCGGGTCTGCCCCCTGTGGTTCTGAGCCCAGCATTTGTCCGGTGCTGTTGGATGGTCCCTGTCATTATTATCCTGACTTTACAGACAGGGAACAGGCCCGCGGGTTCCGAATGTCACCCAAGGTCTGATAGCATTGACAAAGCTAACCCCGGCATGCAGGTATTCTAATATGAGGTCAATGATGAAAATGACAATTTAAAAATTCAGTCCACAGTTTGTATGAAGCATCTAGTAAGTTCCAGGCATGAGTCTAGGCCCATAGGATCCATCAGTAAACAAAGTTCCCAGCGTTTCTGGAACTCACAGTGGTGGGCCTCTGCATTTGTCCTTGCACATGCATCATCCCGCTCATCCTCCCAGCCCTGCCTGAAGCCGTGAACAGCTCTTAGAGCCCTGCTTTAGGAATGGGAAGCACTTTGCCTTGTCCCAGAGCCCTGGAGCTGCAGCCCAGTGCTGTCTGGCATCAAGCCTATGTGCTTGGCCACCAAGCTTTGCAGCCAGCTCTAAATCCCACACTTTCCCAGTGCCTTTGGGGCATTAGTGAACTAACGAGGCAGCACAGCATGCTGGGAAGATTCAAGTCCAAGTTTGAGTTCAAATTCAGACTCCATTATTTATCTGCCCTGGGACATTAGGTGCTACAGATTGAATTGTGTCCCCATAAGTTATATGTTGAAGTCCTACCCCCCAACATGCTTGTATTTGGAGACAGGAAGGTAAGTAAGGTAAAATGAGGCCATAGGGGCATGGTTCTGTTCTGCTAGAATTGGTGGTCTTCTAAGAACAGAAAGTGAAGGAGATCTCTCTTTTTCTCCATAGTCAAGCACCAGGTGAGGGCACCGCAGGAAGGCGGCCATTGCCCAGCCAGGAAGAGAGCCCCACCTGGGGCAGAATCACCTTGATCTTGGACTTCCCAACCTGCAGACCTGTGAGGCAATTTCCAGTGTTTAAGCCACCCAGACTGTGGTGTTTTGTTATGGTAGCTTGAACTAAGACATTAGGCAAATCACTTAATCTCACTGAGCCTCAGTTTTCTCATTTGCTAAATGAGAATGCCAATACCTGTAAGAATTAGAGGTTAACATTTAGAAAAATAGCACAGTTCATGGCACACACTTGGTGTTTAGCGATTATGCATAACTATTATGAGGCCAGGTGTGGTGGCTCACACCTGTAATCCCAGCACCTGTATTCCCTCCCAAAGTGCGGGATTACTTTGGGAGGCCAAGATGGTCAGATCACGAAGTCAAGAGATTGAGACCATCCTGGCCAACGTAGTGAAACCCTGTCTCTACTAAAAATACAAAATTAGCCAGGCGTGGTGGTGCACGCCTGTAGTCCCAGCTACTCGGGAGGCTGAGGAAGGAGAATCACTTAAACCAAGGAGACAGAGATTGCAGTGAGCTGAGATCATGCCACTGTACTCCAGCCTAGGCAACAAGAGCAAAACTCTGTCAAAAAGAAGAAAAAGCTATTATGATTAGACTAATGGGCATGCCTCATCTCTTTAATGACTTTCTTTGTCCATAATGCTGACTTAAGACTTTTCTGATGGTGACCCATGATACACATGGAAGCATAAGAAATGCTTACATGAAACTTTCAGAAAATTAAACTTACCCTTACAATGTATGATGCTGTGATGGTTAATACTGAGTGTCAACTTGATTGGATTGAAGGATGCAAAGCGTTGTTCCTGGGTGTGTCTGTGAGGGTGTTGACAAAGGAGAGTAACATTTGAGTCAGCTGGCTGGGAGAGGCAGACCCACCCTCAATGTGGGTGGACACCATCTAATCAGCTGCCAGTGCAGCTAGAATAAAGCAGGCAGGAGAAGGCAGACCCACTCTCGATGTGGGTGGGCACCATCTAATCAGCTGCCACACTAGAGCAGGCAGAAGCGCATGAAAGGACTTGACTTGCTGAGTCTCCCAGCCTTTGTCTTTCTCCCATGCTGGATGCTTCCTGCCCTCGAACATGAGACTCCAGGTTCTTCAGCTTTTGGACTCTTGGACTTACACCAGTGTCTTGCCAGGGGCTTTTGGGCCTTTGGCCACAGACTGAAGGCTGCACTGTCGGCTTCCCTCCTTTTGAGGTTTTGGGACTTGAACTGAGCCACTCCTGGCTTCCCTGCTCCTCAGCATGCAGACGGCCTATCATGGGACTTCACCTTGTGATCGTGTGAGTCAGTTCTCCTTAATAAGCTCCCTTTCGTATATATGTATATCCTATCAGTTTTGTCCATCTAGAAAACCCTAATACAGATGCATGCTGATATTTTCTCTACTATTTTAACTCTCTTTTTGTTAGTGCAGGTTTACAACCCACTAAATTTATTTTATCACCCTAATGAGTCACATTCCAAAGTTTGCAAAACATGGAGCAAGATTCAGGTGGCAATCCTGCCCATCACCCTATCTTTGACTCCCACTGCCCACCTAGGGTTTCAGTTAACCCACTGTTGATGGGATTATCCCACTGAGCAGGGGAGGAACCAAAATGCCAACACTTTCATGCCTCTTTCAGTATCCTAAAAAAAAAAAAATGTGGCCCAGGCTTTCTTAGGTGGCCACCTAGGAGATTCATTTCAAAGAAATGCTTTTCCTCCACGACTCCCTGCAGCTCGCATTACCCCTGCAATGTTGTTCTCTAATTTATTATTTTAATTAGCTGCTTGGCTGTGTTCATAATCAAAACTTTTCCAGCCTCCCAGGAGCTCTGCCAGGCAATGGGAAGCACTCCATGACTGGAGAGGCTGCCTCTGCTCCTGAAGCGAAGACCTTGCTCCTTCCCAGGGCACCAGGAAGGCTCAGCCTCCTGTGAACCCTAGGAGGCCTTAAAGGAGGCATGGGACCAAGACAGGTGGCAGAGAAGATGGAGGCTCGAGCCTGGCAGGGGAGTAAGATGGCTTGGGCGCATCACTTCAGTGTCCAGGGGGGGTCCTGGTGGGGCCTTCAGTTCACCTCTCTGCCGGAGCTAGGAAGCCCTTCCCCACGGACAGCATTACCCCACTGAACATGGCCTCTATCACCTCCCAGGCTTGCTAGCTGAGGAAAAACAGGTGAGGGACCCAGTAGCCGGTTTCTCTGCTGCACCGCTTCTTGAGATGCTGAATGGCATGGGACTCCCCACGGCCTTCGGAGCACCTCTTAGCTGTCAGGATCTGCTGAGGGACAGGGCCACAGTTGAGGGGTGTATTAGTCCGTTCTCAGGTTGCTATGAAGAAATACATGAGACTGGGTAATTTATAAAGAAAAGAGGTTTAATTGACTCACAGTTCCGGATGGCTGGTGAGGCCTCAGGAAACTTACAATCATGGTAGAAGGGGAAGCAAACAAGGTAGCAGAAGAGAGAGAAGGGCCAAGCAAAGGGGAAAAGCCCCTTACATCACCATCAGATCTAGTGAGAACTCACTCTCATGAGAACAGCATGGGGGACCCGTCGCCATGATTCAGTTACCTCCCACCAGGTCCCAACCACAACACGAGGGGATTATGGGAACTACATTTCCAGATGAGATTTGAGTGGAAAAACAGCCAAACCATATCAAGAGGGATGCGCATTTGGTCTGCACAGGGCCAAAGGGAGCGAGCCAAGTCAGGATGAAGCTGCGGTCACCCCTCCCAGCTGCCCTGCTGCAGCTCAGGGACTCTAGGTCTGCTGGAACCCAGACACCGCACAACTTGCTTCCTGGGCCAAGCAGCTTCATGTGCGTCAGCAGCCCAGTTGGTAAAATGGACACTAAATTGAACATTACGATTCTCGAGTTCTACACTCCACACTTCCCCCGGCTAGTTGTGTGACTGTGGAAAAGTCACTTTTCTCTGGGCCTTAGTTTCTCCATCCAGAATATAAAAGGGGTTGAACTCAATTCCCTCCTCCCTTCCTTCCTCCCTCCCTCCCTTCCTTCCTTCTTTCTTCCCTCCCACATGTAGGGCTCCATTGGAGATACTAAGATGAATAATGTTTAATCGAGAGGCTGAAAGAAGAGACACAAGGTAGCAAATAAAACAAAGAGGCAGTCATGAGTGTAATTACAGAAACGTGCAAGACATGGAGCTGGGACAGAGGACAGAATGATTTGCTGAGGGTGGGGTGGGGAGAGGCAGCTCCAAGCAAGGCTTCCCCTGGGCACTGAGCTGGGTTTGGAAGATGAACAGGTGATTTTATGTTCCTTTCCAGCTCCACCCCTCATAAGTCCCATGAGATTCTGCTCTTGTTATAGGGTAAATGGGATTGGGGAAGACAGACGGGGAAGCAGTGCTCTGATTTATTTTATCAAGTGCTCTTTAAAACCAGAGAGCCAAGAAAAATGCCTCAAAGTAGAAAACGGCCTCCTAGCCTGACAAGCCTGTCCTTGAAGATTCAGTCAAACCGAGGCAACAGCAGCATGGGCAGGGTCAGGGAGAAATGCTTGCCTGGTGCTTAGAGGAGGGTCGCCATGAGTAGGGTGAGTTGCAGTGCCTGATGCATGCTTGCCTGTGCCCTCCTGGAGAGCTCGGAGGCTCGAGTGTGGCACTGGGGTGCCATCCACCCTGCATGTGAGCGCCAGGCTCAGCAGTGCACTATTGGGGCTGCAGCCTGGGGTTCAGCTGACTCTTCTGATGTGGGAATGGGGCACCATTCTTTAAAAGCAACCAAGCCTTGCTCAGACATGGTCTCCCAGTCCTCTCCTGAGCTCCAGTCTGTGTTTGCACCTGCTCCACTCTGAAATTAGACCCATTCTTCTCTCTTCCTAATGGCAATCACCCTGGTGATTGCTGGGCCTTTCCACCAGCCACGAGCCGGTGACATGAGGGCCGGGGCAGTGTCAGGCATGGGGCCCACTGTGGCCTGAGAGCCCAGCATCTTCATAGCAAGTGCACAGTAGGTGTGGGTTGAAAGAAAGAACGAGAATAGCCAAGCATTGGTCTGGCGTGAAGATCCTTTTCAGGGGCTACTGCAGGCCTTTCCAAGAGCTTCTTCCTAATGACCTGGAGGAAAGTCCATTGCGCTCGGGGACTGCTAGCACTTTATGGACTGTCCCTCTGAAAATAAAAACGGCCATAAAATAGGGAAGAGAGATACTTGTTGTTGCCCCAGAGGCAGGTGAGGGGAGCAGATGCCGCTATTTCCAAAACCTCCTACTATGCCCCGTTCACGGAGTCCCACACTCACGTGGGCGGCTCCCGGGTGCCAGGTGGTATGCTGGGCCAGGGGTTCTGAGGGGAGTGGGGGGAGTCTCCCAACCCTGTGCCGAGGGCTGCTGCGAGGTGAGCAGTGCCACAGGTGTGCAGGAGAGGGACGAGCTCACCTGCCCAGCACAGTCAGAGCAGGTGCCGCACTCAAGACGGGGCTTAACGGGTGAGTAGGAATTCAGTGGAAAAGGAAGGTCAAAGAGAACAACGTGAAAAGGAAGGTTGGGAAGGGGTAGGAGAGAGCCTCTCAGAGGCCCAGAGTTTGGTGACTTATCCAAATCCACACAGCCATAAACAGAGGAGCTTGGACTCGGACACTGGCACTTCACCCCAAAGTTTGCCCTCTTTACCATTCTACTCCTGCTGCCATAGTGAGTATCTACAATGTTTATAAGAAAAGCAATGACTTTGTTCATGGCAATTAAAGCCCAGGTGTGGAGGAAGGAAAGCCTCAGAAGATGAAGCCAAAAATAGGTGAAGGCCAGACGTGAGAGCCCTGAGGCCACGCGGAAGAGTCTGGGCTTGGGGCTGTGGGTGTTGGAGCCCGTGGGGATTGCTCAGCAGGGGGGGCCTTGGAGATCAGCCCTTGAGGCACAGTGTGCCAGGCTGCAGGTAGAGCAGGAGCTGGGAGCTGATGGTGCGGAGATGGAGACAGGTTTGAGGGCAGAGGGGAATTGGCTGTCATTGAGAGGAGAGGAAAGAGTCAGTAGTGACCCTGAGGTGTCTGGTCTGGTCTGGGGTGGGTGGGTGATGGTGCCATGGACCAGACTGACCTGGAAGGAGGGGCACGGATGATGTGTGTGGTTCCCAATGGGGGAACTGCTGTCCAGGCCAAAAACCTTTTCAGTCCAGTGTGATGCTTGGCACGTAGTAGCAAACATCAAATAAACGAACTGTACTGTCAGCCGGTGCATTTCTGCCTCCCGTGCCATGGGCTCCCCCGCCCAACCCCGGCACCAAAGGTAGAGAATTCCCCTACCCGGGGAATCCTTCTTTACTGGGAGTCCCATGGTCCTGGCTCCTGCCCCTCACCTGTCCTCCCCCCAGCTCTCAGCACAGAAGTCTTTCCTTCAGGCCTGCTGCCTTGTTTCTATCAGGCGCCAAGCATGTGTGGCGGTTTAGGCTAACGCTTCTCCCCATGATGACGTGAGCCACACTTTGGCAATGTTTCTCTCCTACAAATGGGAAGTTCCTAAAATTGCACGGCATTAGTGACCTGCTCCCCCCACCCCCCGCCCCACTGGCCTGCTCGCGTCCTCATTGCCTGGCTTCACCCTCTGCAGAGTTTGCTGGCTAATCGGCCACAGGCTATGGCTTTGAGAATTGCAGTTAATACTCCACAGAAAACCAACCCAGTTTCTACAAAGAGCCAAATACTGTTGAATCAGCTCTACGCCAGTGGTTGTTAAAACCGCACACTGGGGTCAGATCTCTCCTGCCCCACCAGTCCTCCTCTTCCTGCCTCTTCCACTGCTCTCTCCTGAACTGGGCAGTTCCCAAGTGGTCTGAGTAACAGCCATGAGCCGCTGGTCCAGAAGCATCTTGCTGGAGGTGTCTTGGCAGAACATTGTTGCCCAGTACTCACAGGGACGGTTTAACCATGTGGAAGGGACCTCAGAGATATTCCCATCCAGCGCCCCCAATTTGCAGATGAAGAGACTGAGGCTTCGAGAGGCCAACTGTCTGTCCACAGTCACATACCCAGTCAAGGGCACAGTCAGGACTGGCACCCAGCCTGCTGACTTCTGCTCTCGCTTGGCACCCTCTCGAGACCCATTCCAACAGTGAGCAGTTTTCCCTCTCTTGCTCAGTGGAAAGCTTGCTTTCTAAAGAGCTGATCGTGTCCCTGGTGGGAGCCCCCAGAGGACTCACAGGCCTCTGGCTCCTGCAGACCCCTGGCTAAGCATAACCAGGCCCCGCTGACTCAGATTCATCTGATTTCTTCTGGATAGCAACGCACGTGGATGTGTTGTTCTCTAGACCTTAATCGGGGCAGCGTGTCCCTCCAGACCCCTTCCAGACCCTTCCGCTGTGTGTGGCCGGGGACCCACTGTCACTTTGGCTGACCCTGGCCCAGCCAGCTCTGCAAGATCCCAGCACCATTTGCATGGCCGGCAGGTGCCCTGGCAGAGAGCAGGCCTCCGTGGGCAGGATCAGCGCTGCTCCTCTCTGGGCTACATTTCTCATAGCCTCCAACTCCCCTGGGAGCCAAGGCTTTCTCCTTTCTTGCATAATCTGGTTTTTGTCCCTTTAGATGAAAATTCCGTTCATCAGGATTACCCCACTTTCTACCTCAAAGCTTCTGCCAAAGAAAACACCCTAACAAACAGACAGACAGAAAGGATGGGGTTCAGGTCCTGAACAAATCTCAGTGGTGCTCCAGGCAACTCCTCCCAGGGGAGGGAACCCAGAGCTTTAAGGAGCCTCTCCTGGGACTGAACGTCTGGGAAGCCGCTGTGTTCTGCGAGGCTCAGCACAGTGTCACCAACTGGGAAGGGGAGGGCAGGAAACCTGGACTCCTATTTTATCATTAATTCTGGGCAATGGTTCTCAGCTGGGATCACCCAGGAACTTCGTAAAAAATTCATCCCTGGGTCCCACTCCCACAGACACAGGTGGGCCTGCAGTGGGGCCTGGGTTTTTCATAGCTCCGCAGGCGATTGTACAGCGAGGTTTTAGGGTGCCATATGGGTGGAGGAGGCCTAGAGACTGTCAAGGCCAGAGTTCATTAGGTGATTCAAGATAGACTTCAGCCCCTAGCCCCGAGGGTATTATTTTGTGTGGATGACCATTTCTCTGGGCAAAGGATACGAAGCTTTTCATCAGGGTTTCAGCGAGGTTCTGTGCCTCCTAACAGATTAATTGTCCCCAGACCAGCCCAAACGTATGTCTTTTGGTGGCCCCGGACCCATATGCTCAGCCTGCAATCTGGTTTGAGGGACAGGCTTACGAAGCCTAACTGATCGTGGAGAATGCGCATGTTTCTATAAAGAGGCTATTCCCATGAAAAGCCAAGATGCTTGGCGTTTTGCTGGAGTTAGATTGACTCAGTGTGGTCACGTTGACTGTCTCGTGCTGTTGAGAACCTTCCTGGCACTATATGTGCCTTTGATTAATAAAAAATGAGAAGTGAATTATTACTTAATTAATGCACTGTGTTTGGTAGGCAAAAACCCTCAAAACATAAAATCCATGGGAAAAAATAATCAAACGGTCCTTAGTGATTACAGGCTGGGAAATACTGGTCTACAATTACTCACTCCCTTCTTCAAGAGGTGAAGAAACAGGTCTGGAGAGGTTCGAGGACTCTCTTTAGGTCACCCAGCTAGTTCTACACAGTTGACCCTCTCCTAAACCTGCCAGGCATGCTGTAGGGAGTCAAAAAGAATTGTGTGCAGGATATTTTGCTGGAACACAGACTCAGGAAACCCCTCACTGGTCATGGAGGTTGTATGGGTCACAGACAATGCTCACCCATGGAGAATTTTCAGACCTATTGTATTCCAGGATTTCACTGAATCTGAGATATCAAGTGTAAGATACACTGTTGTTTTTTCTATCACCAAGAGAAAGTACTTCCAAGTGTAAGATGCCATCAGTCATAAGATGTGCCCCAATTTTAGAGATGTTAGAATGTGAGAAAATTGTGCATTGTGGAATTGAGAAATTATGATGTGTTAGCCTTTCCCACTCCATTTGCTGCAGCCTGGGTGGTGTCCATCCACCTGGTGGAGGAACCCATGGAGATAAAATGGCACTTTGAAGAAATCATCTCCATTAAAAACACAGAAGTAGAGAAGCAGACCCAGCCCACTCTGTGGGATCCAAGGACAGAGTCCTGGATTTGCCCATGAAACAACTGGGTTTGCACCTCGATTCCGAAACCCTCCACTGGTGTCATCTTGGGCACGTTCTTATTCTCCCCAGGCCTCAATTTTCTTATCCGCAAGACGAGGATAGCATGTCCCCTCCTGCCCTGCCCCATCTTCACAGAGCTGTTGCAAAGCTCAGAAGAGAGAATGGCAAAATGGTAAAATGCATGTCAGTTAAGTAACGTAGGTGCCTGTTCATTGCTAAGGACCACCTTCCATTTGCTCAGCCAAGGTCTGTGACTGCCCGGAACAGAGAAGTGGGAAGTGACAGGGTGGGTGACACAGAAAGTCTTCCTGGGGCAGACGGGAGACAACTTGCAAGGAGAGGCACCAGGGGGTGTGAACAGAGCCCAGGAGGGCTTCTCTAGCTTTGACAACACCCAAGACCCCTTAAGGAAGCATCTACTGCCCATCAGAGGAGACGGACCCATCCCTAAATGGGGCGGGGAGAGACTGGGAGACAGAAGTCCACCTTCCCAGGAGCAAATGACAGAGATGGTCAGAGGTCCCAGAGGACCCAAATCCTGGGAAAACACTCCAAATAGTCACCATCTGGCACCTTGAGGACATTTGTACACACACACTGTGCTCTGCTGAGTATAACAGTCATGAAAGGTACTCAGCTTCATCACAGGAAAAAACAGGCCACTCCAGCCATGTTTCCCAGGTACTCTAGTTTCTAAGAAGGCATCCCCCAGACCTGCAAATCAGAAATGTCCCATCCCTGCCCCTTCTTGAGACTGAAAGGGAATCAGACAGCACAGAAGTCTGTCCTCCTTCCTCCTGTGGCCCCAGGGGGCTCCAGCTTGTCTAACATGGTGGCCCTTCCATCATGGAGGCAGCGAGACTGAGCGAGCAGGCCCTGGGCTCTCAGTCCTGGTCCTGGCCCTGCCCCTAACTCAGGTCACTTACCCTTCCTCCATGGGCCTCAGTTCCTTCCTCTGCATCACAAGGAGGGATAAGGGGCCCAGCCGTGCTTCCCCAATGGGCAACTATAAGGATTGAACAAGAGGCGGTGCTCAAAAGGGCACCCCCCCAATCCACCAGGGAAACATGGACAGAGGGAGGGTGGAGGGTGTGCTCTGAGGGGAGGAGGGGCCAGGGTGGCAGGAGTTGGGAGGCAAAGGGACTCAGGTATATTGGTCATGCCCAAAACTGCAGTCGTTTTCCCCATCTCATATGCAGTAGGAACCATAGTAAGATGCACAGACAGGAGTCAGACACGGATTCAAAATCTGCAGCTCGCTCACATGTGTGAGCTTGGACAAGTCTGCAGACCTCTCTCAACCTCCATTTCCTCATCTGTAAAGCTGGGCGACCGCTGTCCTCACAGGCTCTTAGCAGGCCAGAGCTGAATAAGACAATGCACAGGAAGCACCTGGTACCCTGCGGGCACTCAAGGAATGGCAGCTCCGGAGGCCCCCCAACCACCCATTTCAACCTGGTGGTCTCCTGCAGATCAGCGGGGCGGCCGTCCTGGCCATGGGCATCTGGACCCAGGATGCCCTACCTCAGCATCCTGGCCTCCAGCACCTTCACCGCCTCCGCCTGCATCCTCATCTGGGCAGGTACTCTCGTCATGGTGACCGGCTTCCTGGGCTTCAGCACCATCTCCCAGGAGCAGAAGGGCTGCCTCTCCATGGTGAGTGCCTGCCCCATGCTCTGCAGGGAGGGGGACCCTGCACCACCACCCTATTTCCCAGTGAGCTTCCCAGCATGTAAGAGGGGCTTCAGCCCTTGAGTGGGAAGGGGCTGAGGTCATGGGACAGCCAGAGAGGCGGTGGCTGCTCTCGGGCCTGGGGTTCTCCAGGAACTTAGGACATAAGCCAGGAGGCCAGCCTCGGCAGCTGCAGTAGGGACTCCTCCGCAGCTCAGCCTCTCCTCCTCCTCCTCCTCCTCCTCCTCTGCCCCTTCCTTCTTCTCCCTCTGCCTCTTCTCCTTCTCCCTTCCCTTCTCCTTCCTTTCCTCCTTCTCCCTCTTCCTCTGCCTTCTCTTTCCCTCCTCCTCTCCCTCTCTTTCCTCCCTTCTCTTCCTGTTTCTCTTCCTCCTCCTTCCAGACTTGATTGTGGCAATTTTCAAAGATATGCAAAAATGTTAAAAGCGCTGTAATGAAGCTCCATCTTCCCATCGCACAGGGCTCCACAGTCCACCTCCATGCCCTGGCCTGCACCCTCCCCTCCATCCCACCCCTCCCCACCCCAGGGCAGGTTTGCAGCAATCCCAGAGAGCAAATCATCTGTCCATATTTCGGCACATTTCTGAAAGAGCAATAATTTTTTAAAAACATTTAAAAAACAAAAACTTCAGTACAAACTTCTAAAACTTAACAATCCTCTTTTAGAAAACACGGTAACATTACCATTATCATATATAAAAACAATTAATAGCCGATTCCTCCATATCATGAAACAGCCAGGCAGTTTCAGATCTCCCCAACTGACCTTTAGCTGTTCTTTTTTAAAAAGTTGTTTGAGTCAGAATCTAAATTAGGTCCACGTGTTAAAATGGGTTGATGTGCCTCCTAAGTCTCCTTTAGTCTCGAAGTTCCACCCTCAAATCCCTTTCTCTCCTTTTTCCTCCTCTTGCAATGTATTCTCTGAAGAAGAAGGTCATTTGTCCTAGCACGTTTCTCCCAGTCTGGATTTTCTGATCACGCCCCCGTGATGTTGTCTAACACGCCCACCTGGCAGTTAGATCCTGATCCCATCCTACTGACATGGATGTTTTGGGGAGCACCTTGTGCATGGCTGGTGTTGGGAAGCTGGGAATCTGCAGCTGCCCAGAGTGTTATGAGGGGAGGATGGGGTGGAACATGCAGGGCCAGAGGCCTGGAGTCCGGCTCAGGACTCAGCCAGACCCCAACTCCCTCACTCCCACGCCCTGTTGGCAGCGGCAAGCTCCCTGCTGCCTGGGGCCTTTCTTCACCCCACAGTCCCTCCCGAGGGTCAAAGCCCAGTGTATGGGAAGAGAAGAAGACAGATGAGGCTGGAAAACGTCCAGACTAGCAAGGAAGTGTGAGGGGCAGAGCCAGCCCAAGTCTCAAGGGGAAATCAGGCTGAGTCTGAAAGGAATCGGGCAGGAGGGAGAAGCCTCAAGGGCCCCCGTGCTCTCCTTCTCCGGCTTCCCGGGGTCCACCACAGACTTTGCAGCCTTTTGCACAGTGACCCAGGGAGCCAGTGGCAGAGGAAGGCTGCTGAGAATCCTGTGGGCCGTCCCCTGCTGCCTCTCACCAGCAGCGACCTAGTCTCCAGCCATGGCTAAGAAGCACCTGTGTCTGGGCCTGCAGGACGGTCCTCCCTGTGTTGAAGGGAGGGAGAGGCCAGAGCCACGGCGCCAGGACAGTGGATGAGATGGGCCTGCGGGCGGAAGGCCCCAGAGCATGGGCTTTGAGCTCTTCTCCAGCACTGGGTCCTGGTGTGCCGGGAGCCAGCCACGCCCTCACCCAGCCCCACTGCATGGGGCCCAGCATGAGGATTTCCGGCATCCTGGCCAATGCAGAGTTGCTCGGCTGAGGTCCTCGAGAGTGCAATGGTGCATCCCAGACCTGACCAACGTAGCTGGATGGAGGCATGTGGTGAGACAGTGAACCAGGCGTGGAGTGTGGCCTGGGGGCGGAGATGCTCTCTCTCTGCAGCACCAACCAGCCCTTAGGGAGCCTGAGGCTGGCGGGACCAGTGCTGTTGGGCCCAGAGAGAGAACCTCTCTCCTCTGCAGTGTTGGCGAGCCACTGCGTCCTGTCTGGCTCTGAGCCCCTCCGCGGGCGTGGCCTTCAGCTTGGCCTCAGGCTTCAGGCTGAACCTCCGCCCCTCACACCTGGAGGTCTGCCTTCAGACGGGCTGCCCAGCCACGTGCTGTCCGCTGCCTTCTTCCTTCCACCAGGTCGTCTTGTTGAGGGAGGACAGGACTCACCTCCGGACAGCACCAAAGGGAAGGCAGAAGCTCTCACCAGGAACCTTTCTTCTGACTCAGAGCCTTGGCTCTGAGGAGCCCCTGAAGGCCAGTGGTCCCTGCAGCAAGAGAATCAGCCCCCTGCATTCCTCCCAGGGCCTGATTAGAACACAAATGGCCAGTGTTCAGCCAGAGCCGCCTATCTCTGTCCTTACTATAGCAACCTGCAAAGTCTCGGGTAATCTGAACTCTGTGCCAAGCGCTGTTCTCAACACTCATGCGTGTCAACTTAGTCCTCGCTGTGCCCCAAGGAGCAGCTTATTCTTACCATGTGCATTGACAGGAGCAGGAAAGTGATTTGTCCATGTGTGTGTGATTGTTTTAGGCGATGGTCAATCAGGGACGGCCACAAGAGGGGGCACGGGAGAGGCGCAGGACAATAGACTTTCCCAGACTCACAGGCCCCACAGAATCACTGCACACCCTGCTGGGAGGGGTCGCATGGGAGGAGCGCCCAGGTCGCAGGCTGCACCAAGCAGGTGGGGGGCAGAGAGCCGGGGAGGCATTTTTATTGGAGATCAGAGTGAAGCACACCAAAAACAGACACGAGGGGGTTCCACTAGTGCATTTGAATGTTGCTAGGTCATGGTCAGGGGAACTTGTGGCAGGGCCTGCCCTGACACAGTGGTGCACCTGTCACCCAGGCAGGCACACACAGCCTGCGTGTGGGGATGTGGAGACAGCAGGAAAATGTGCGATCCACATTGCTGGTGAGCGGCATGTGGCCTGGCTCCAAGCCCATGCTCTGACCCACCATGACCCACCACACCCCACTGTGTCCAGAGAGGCAGTATTCACCCCTGCTTTACAGATGAGGAAGCCGGGCTGAGATGTGCAGCAATTAAGAGCCGGAGCTGGACTGGGAATTGCAGTCTGTTGGAATCACCTCCGAGAGTCTGCTTCTCCTGGGGGGCCAGGGCTGAGGAAAGGCAGAGGGACGGGAAGCTGAACGGGGCGGGGATGGATGTGTGCAGGTGGGGAAGTCTGTGCAGAGCCATGGCTGTTGGAGACCTGGCTGATTACAAGGGAGGGCTCTGTGCAGGTCCCAGCCCAGACCCCTAGGGCAGGAGACCAGGGTGTCATGGTGGGATCAGAAGCCTTGGACATCCCAGTGTCTCCTTGCTCCCATTACATATAAGAAAAGAACAGCACATCTGGGTTAGAGCATATTTGGTTTGGAACGGAACTTGAGGATCACAAGGTCCAATCCTCCATCCACAGGTTCCAGGCTGAAGGACACTGGCTGGGAGAGGCGTTAATGGAGACACTCAGAATTATTGGCTTTGGGGGAGAACAGTCTAATCTTAAGAGCTCTTCCCAGAAAACCCTTAGGTTTAGCACCTGACCACACTCTGCTCTCCGAGCCACTGATCACAGCCTCCTCTTCTACACTCTGTCTTACACAATCCATTTGCAAGATCTGTCCAGCCATTCAGACTGATCCACGAAGAGCAGATGTCTCTAGCCTCCCCACACACAATCTGACTGTCACTTAGTCTGGATGGCCTGCCCAGAGGGGACCAAGCCCTAAGCCCCCAGGAGTGTGCGAGAGAGATGTGGAGACTTAGTGAAGGTCACAGTCCTGCGATTGCCTAAAGGCTTCATGGGCATCTCTTGCCCCGTGTTCCTGAGCTTCAAGGAGTCAACAAACAGAGAGAGCCTTGTCATCCCTCTGGGACTTGGTGGCAGTTGGACATGCTGGCATGAGATACTGTCCTTCTCAGCTCCACTTTACCCACTTCTGTGGAGACCTGCCTGCGTTCACTCTCATCCCACATAGAACCAGGGGTCTTTCTGGCTCAAGTCACTAAACAGACACATCAGGGAGGCAACAGCTTGAAACTGAAAACAGAAAAGAAGTGTGCGTGTACATATGCAATCGTGAATGTGTGCGCATATACATGTATGCGCAGCTGCACACGCACACACCTGCACGTGCATGCACACACACCTGGCCACCAGTACAGGACTACAAGGACCGCGTTTCTGCCAGCGGTCCAGCAAATGGCAAACCCCACGCCCTGGAATTTGCTTTCTTGGCGTTCCCTGCCCTGGTCTGAAAGAACCAATGACAGAACTGGTTCAGGGACGGAGCATGGGGTGAAGCAGAGGAGCCGAGTAGCCCACATCCCAGCCCACCAGCCGCCGGATTACTGAGCACTTGATTGTTTAAACCAAAAAAGTGGCTGCAGAACCTTTCTTGGGCTAACACAAGTAGGAATGTTTAAACCCATTTACAGTCAAGCGTGTGGTTAAGGCAGCGTACGCGCGTTGTAGGCTTCTTAGCGGTTCCTTCTCGGTTTCATTTCTTTTTCTCCTCCCATGTCTAACTTCCTTTTTTTGAAACCTTGAATCAGCTGAAGGCTGAAGGAAGTCCCAAAGGAGAAGCACAGTGAGTCTAGTGCTAGACAAAGTGGTCCCCGACGAGGAGAAGGAAAGATGAAAGACCAGGCCTCAAACGAAGTACATCCACCTGAAACAAAGTACATCCACTTTGGATCAGGAGGGAGCGGGAGGCGAACACAGGAGTTTCCATGGAGCTACCCAGAGAGGGGCCGTCCAGCTCCCACAGGGGCATGTCATCTGTCTCAGCCCAAACCTTCCTCCGAGCACATCTGCAGCCCCTCGAAGTCACTTTCTCGAGAAGGAAATGCTCATCAGGGACAGGAATAGCACATCTTTGCTGGTGCTGAAATGATGATCAGCTTGGTCTCAGAAATGTGCAGAGAGGAGATGGGAATAGGGTTTAAATTATTCACACCAGATCTTCTCTTTTAGCAAAGGCTGCATGAGAGAGACAGATAATTCAGGCCATTTGAGCCTGAGGCCAATGACCAGGACAGATGCCACCTAGATCAAAAGAGGAAGATATTTTTAGAGTTTTGAATGTGGGCTCTGAAAACTTTTGCATCTTAAGCCAAATGAAGATCACGATGGATGGTTCAGACTAAACTGGGTCTTTATCAGGGGATGGATTAAAAAGTAAGAAGTTCTAGAAACTAATTTCTGAAGACAAGAGGAGCCAGAATTGCAACACTTCCATCAAATATGCCAAGGCTTGGTCAGCCAGGGGAATGGGGTCCAGAATCAAATAACATCTGAGCTCAGTCTCAAAGTTTTCGTGGAGCTTGCCCAGCTTGCTCTGGGGCCTCAGGTAAGTCACCGCCTTCTGCTTTGCCACCTTGGCATTGCCATTTTCTATGGGACAAGGCATGAGGATAAGGAGGAAATGTTTTCGGGGTTTAGGAAACAAGTCACCATGTTATATAAAGATGGTAAAAATGTGGCTTTAATGAACGTTCTCATTCTCATCACCATCACCACGACCCAGCTCCTTTGAGAAGAGATCTAAATAAGTAAGAGTTCCTCTTGGATCCCCTGCCCCCAGGGGCCCGCAGCCTTGGCTGGGCTACATCCTCTAAAGAAGCTGGGGCAAGTGGGAAATTCAGGGGAAGCTGGGTCCCTGGGCCCGGGAACTGGACTGCATCCGCCCCTCATTTCTCACCCATTCACCTTTGCTCAGATGCCCCCATGCTCCAAAGATTCTCCTACAGCCAGAGCTTGGAGAATCCCCACCTTCTCTGGCATGAGCCTCTCCTCATCCAGGGTGACTTGTGTGGTAGAGCCAGGGGAATGGACAGGACGACCCCTGAAGCCTAAAGACTCTTCGGGACGCAGGATACAAACATCTCAAAGAGCCAGCCTTGAACTGGTTGCGCTAGAGACTCATAGACTGTGTCAGCATTCGCCTCTCCAGGCTGCAGTGGGTGTACCTGATCACCACCACCTCCAGCAACACTGTCGCAACAGGGCAGTTCTTACAGCCAACGAGCTTCCGCACCACCCGCCTCCAGTTCTCTGCAACCGAGGCTCCATCTTGCACTGATAGGCTGCCTAACGCACCGGCCTCAACAAGCATTTCCAGCACTTTCTCAGCATTTCCTGCTCTGATGGGCATAAAGTAGGGTGAGAAGGGGAGAGGAAGAAAGGGACAGTGGCGCAGTTCTAAGCTTGGATTCTAGCGAGGAGCACTAGGTGCCTGTATTAAAAGGGAAAGGACTGTGTAGGTGGTTTCAGTTCATGTTTGGATTTGGTCAGAGGCTCTGACCTCTCTGGGCCTCAGGACTTTTTCTAACCTTTAGGCTGCCCTGTTCCCTGGTATCTCCTCACTGTTGTTCTTGGTAGCCTACCCCACCCTCCATGGCCAGCTTTGTCCTAGAATGAATTACCACTGCTGGGGCCCCCACACCAGTCCTGTCCTGGGCCCTTGCCACTGCTCTTCTCCACCTGCACCCTCGCCACCTACACAGTCCTTTCTGTCCACCCCTGTGCACAGGTAACTACAGGCTGCATCACCTCTCTCCAAAGCCCGTGAGAAGACAGTCGTGGGGACATCTAGTCCTTTCCAGGGAGGCTGGGAGGAGGTGGCAACTGATCACCTCCCTATACCTGAATCCACTGGGTGGCAGCATCCCCTGAGTCCCCTGGGCTGTTTCTCCCCATGGGGCATCTGGCCCTCATCCCCCACAGCGTGCTGGCCAGGCCCTGCTGCCTTCTCTGGGTGCTGCCGTCACCCAACCCATTCCAACTGAGCTTTTAGTAGTCCCAGCTTGAAGCCCAGTGGATGCCTGTCTTGGGCATATAGTTCTGGAATTCTGTTCTTCCAGGCGTGCTCCGACCACTGCACAAACACACACACACGCACACACAGAGTGATCCTCTTAGACTCCAACATTTGGACTAGGGCTTTGGATGTCCTCAGCCACATTTTCTCTTTTTTCCTATTTTATTTTTTAAGAAACAGGTCTTGCTATACTGTCCAGGCTGGTCTCGAACTCCTGGACTCAGCAGTTCTGCCTCGGCTCCGAGTTGCTGGGCTTACGGGTGTGAGCCAGTGGAACTGTTCAGCTGCATTTTCTTGATGTGCTTGTAGAACACCTCCTGCTTCCCCAGGATCCAGTTTGCTCCCTCCCTGTCTCTTCCAACTTGCCCTCACTCCGTCTCATCTACTGCTCCCCTTGTCCCAGCCCTGGTCCTCTTCTCCTCTCCCAGCCCCCAGGGCCAGGACTGTATGTTATTATCAGAAATTGGTGAGCACACATCCTCTTGTCCTCACCGAAGAGCTGCTCCCAGTGGAAAGGCTGAGTCCCAACCTCCGGCATAGCTGTGGCTGGATAGCCCAGGCTGGGCTGTGGCCAGGAGGGGTAGAGGTCACCTTCAGCCTTCTGACAGTGACATCTTGTTACAGGAATGGCTTGTGGCTCCCAACTCCACATCCTCACTTGTTTGCACACACAGGCCAGGCAGCTGCACCTCTGAGCTGCCTCCAGTCGATGGTTAATTGCCAGAAAATAATTCGCCCTGAGGTCATTGCTGCTTAAACAGCTGGCTTCATCTTTTCCTGTTTGGCTGGTCATTCTGGGCTCCCTGATCCTCCCTTCACCTGCTTCTGTGACCCTCTCACACACAGCCGGCTGGATAGCCTTCAGGCTGGGCTCTTCTCCCTGCAGCTTAACTTGGCAACGTCGTGATCCTCCCGCTGTGCTGATGCCACACTGCTCTGAGAATAGGCTAGTCCCTCCACCCTGTCGCGACCTGCCTGGACACCGAGCCTCCACCATCAGGCTATCGCTTGCAGGAAGCTTTGCAAACACTATCTCTCTCTAATCATTCAGGCTGGTTGGAGAAACAAAAGAGGAATGCTTCCACAAAGCTCCCTTCTTCGTGGCACAATCAGTCCAATGGAGAAATTCTGAAATTCCAGTTTTACAAAGTTCTTCAAACTTACCTCAAGGATGGCACCCGCTGACGCTCAGTTGCCCTGCCTCTCATGCCTCAGTGCATCTGCCCCAGAAACCCTTGTCTGGGGCTCAGCTTGCCCCCACCTGGCATAAGTCTCTCCAAAGACTCCATTTCTAGTTAGTCATCTTAATGTCACCATGAGAAATATTTCTGCATATTTCCTGCAAAGCCTCTCATTAAAGAAAGTATTGATTTGATTCAGAAAATGCTATGCTGTCCTAACTTCACTTTTGATCTATAGTTTTAGAAAGTATCCAACTTTGCTTCTAGTTTCAGCTGTTCTGTTAAAGAGTTAATGAAAAAAACCCACTATGCTTACAGGGAGGGAGTGGGAATTAACGCTTGGGTCCTGTTCTGTGCTTAACACACTGGTTCCCTCTGCGTTTTGAGCCTGAAATGGGATCGTTCTTCTGGAAGGCAGATGCTAGAAGAGCTTTCTTTGGGATTCTTATTACCCATTTCCATCAAACCAGACCACTCGCTTCTAGAAAGACCATGCACGCCTGTAATCCCAGCACTTTGGGAGGCCGAGGTGGGTGAATCATGAGGTCAAGAGATCAAGACCATCCTGGCCAACATGGTGAAACCCCGCCTCTACTAAAAAAATACAAAAATTAGCTGGGCATGGTGGCGCGCGCCTGTAGTCCCAGCTACTTGGGAGGCTGAGGCAGGAGAATTGCTTGAACCCAGGAGGCGGAGGTTGCAGTGAGCTGAGATTGCGCCACTGCACTCCAGCCTGGCACCTGGCAACAGAACAAGACTCTGTCTCCGAAAAAAAAAAAAGAAGGACCATGCAGCCCCAAGTCTGTAAGGGACAGACCTGTCACAAAAACCAGAGCGGAACTGGAGGTGAACTGGAGTTCACTGGGCAGGTTCAGTTCACACCCTGGTGCACAGGGTCCTCGAAGGCAGAACAAGGTACAGGTGAGAGCCAGGAGGGCAAGCAGGGATCCGGGGTGCACAGCGCCAGGGAGCAAGACAAGCAGAGAGGCCTGGAGCCAGAAGGATGTTCCAAAACAAGGATGCTAGCAATGAGCTCACAGGTCACGGGTCAGAAGCTTCTGGCCCAAGGCTTTGCAGAGGCCATGCCTGAGCTGAATGTTGGTGACTGAGCAGCCAATAACAGAACACAGATGGAGCCAAGGTGGGGAATTCTAGGCAGGAGGAATAGCCAGAGAGAGCAAAGGCAGGGAGGCTGGAGGTTTTGCTGTGCGAGGCTCTGTGCACACACAGGGAATGCTTCACAGGCTGCAGAGACAGTGACTAGCTTCTGAGATCAGAGCAGGCTGGGCTAAGTAAAGTGAAGGGTAGAGGGGCAGACCTAAATTAGAGCCCATGGCCATGAACACAGGACAAGCCACAGGGGTGGAGGAGCAGGCAGGAGATGTTCCACTACTGCTGGCAAGGAGGAGGGCAGCCTGCAGGGGGGTGCTGCCTGGAGCATCACTGGCCTACCCCATTTGCGGGCAAGGACACAGAAGCTCCATGGATGGCCCTAAAGGTTGTGTCCTATACAAGGGGACCACAGAAGGCTCGCGCCCTGGACAGTTGGCAAGGGGCTGAGTGAAGGGCAGTGAGGGATGCTTGTGTGCCTGGGGTTCCCCTTTTCTTCTCCACCTACAGCCACTCATTCCTCACCTCTCCTGACACCCTGTCCCTTGGGGGAGCACCTAACACCCCTGCATCCATCTGAACCATACCAGCCCTAACGTGCTGAATCCCCGCTAAGTCAGCCCAGTGCTCATCCATCCATCCCTCCGCGCAGCTGCCGTTTAGTGGGGAAAGTATCATGTAGCAGGTCTGCACACAGGCTCGGCAGCCAGAATTCCTGGGTTCCAGGCCTCACCCAGCCATGGACTTGCTGTGTGACCTCAAGCAAGCTATCTAGCTTCTCCACGCACGAGTCCTCATCTAGAAAATGAGGCTGACACTCGTGCCCACGTGGCAATGTGATGAGTAATGCTAGTACTCATCTCTGAGGGTGGATGGGAGAGATCACACAAAGTGCTTGCAAGGGGGCCGGCACCTGGGAGCCCTCATACATGTTGGCTGTCGCCGTCAGGGTGCACCCCTGTGCGCCAGCCTCTGCTCCACACTCCTGGGCTGCTCCCATGAGCAAGGCACCGACTCTGCCAAGGAAGGGTGCATTTTTTTTCTTTTGAAAAAAGAAAGGGATGCTCTCTGCTGCTCCCGCTCTGGAAACACTGCATGCCCCTCTGCTCGTCTACTAGGTTTGAGAAGCAAGGCCAGCGTACCCTGAGTTGGGGTATCGCCTCCTAAGCCATTGGCCGGCAATTATGGGGGTCCCCGAAGAGAATTCTGGGCTCTGCTGGTGCAGCATGGGCCCTCCTTGGTGTGGTGAGCTAGGAGAAGGAGGACAGCACGGGGCCAGTGACACTAACTGCGTGGAAATAGAACTCCTCCAAATTACAGGGCACCTAAGAATTTCTTACTGACTTTTGTTTAATAATTCAAAAAACAACATCAAATCAAACTTAAAGAAGGCAAAAGCTGTCTCTGGAGTCTTCATGCTTCCTAGAGCCAACCGCTTACAGAATCATGGCAGCAAACCCTGTCCCCCTCCCCAGCTCACTAAGGAAGCTGGAGGACTCCACAGCTGCTTCAGAAAACAGACTGTCCCCAGGGAACGCTTCAGAGACCCTGGGACCAGAAAGGATGTACCTGGATTCCTGAAATTCCCTCTCCAGCCTCCAGGTCATGTGGGGATGTGGGCTGAAGCAGTATGGGCTTCCCTCAGCCTTCCTGTGTCCAGGTGAGCAGCCTCCTGCCGCAGAGCTGCCCTCCCAGGCAGGTACAAAGCACAAGGCTGCGCATGCTTCTGTTCCTGCTCCGTTCCTGGCTCCTTGACAGCGAGGTGACATTCCTCAGGTCTTCTGTTTGTGCTTCCTGTAGTGTACAGGGGCACAAAAGCAAAGCAAGTCCCAGCATCAGCCTGAGAACCATCAATGTGTGACCCGGGGTTTCTCAACCTCGGCACTACCGACATTTGCGGCCCGATCATTCTTTGCTGTGGGGGACTGCCCTGTACACTGTAGGGTGCTCAGCAGCATCCCTGGCCTCTACCCAGTGGTAGAACTCCTTCCCCCAGTAATGACAACAGCAAAAGCCCAATGCCCCCGAGGGCCAAATCCACCCGGGTTGAGAACCAGTGATATAAATGTAACTAAGGTAACTGTGCTGTGGTACTCTCAGATGAGAAAAAGACAAAACTCCTGCCCCAGCACAAGACTGGCTCGCTCCCGCCTCTTCCTGCTGTCTTCCAGGTGTGCTTTGTAAGAAAGTGCACACCCACATCTTCATCAGGGACATTCACCAAGCACACCTCTAGGTCCAGCACCGCACCAGGCACTGTGGAGGACCCAGAAGAAACCCAAGGTGCGGTCCCCAGAAGCTCACAGTCATTCCGTGGGGGACAGTGGTAACACCCGAAACAGACGCAACTGATCCAGGGCAGTGGGGAAAGTTGCGTCATTCATCTAGTGAAGACCTACACTGGAATCGAGGAGTCATGCAGCAGGCAGGGGGAAGGCACAGAGGAGAGAAGGGGCAAAGCAGAAAATGCTGCTGTCGGGAGACAGCAGATGACACGCTGCAGGCATCCGATGGCAGGGAGTAGCCGTCACTGCCACCTGGCGTGGCTTAGTGGAGCCATGACTGAGCTGAGCCATGACTGACCTATTGAAGGACAGGGAGGCACCGGCCTTCTGGGCAGCGGGGACAGGGAGAGCAAAGGCCTGAAGGCTGGACGCCTGGCCTACACGAAGGGAGCTTCATGCAGTAACACAAGGGCTGCTTTTCTGCTTTGCAGACAGCCCGCGTGTGCCGCAGAAGTTCCGAGATGATTGTGATGCACGGAGGGAGCCAGGAAACGCTGGGTAAATGCAGGGTAGCAGGGCAAAGGTGGATTTGTTGGCATCTGTGGCATTATAAGGCTAAAGCCCACAGCCCGGTCCACTGCTCAGGAGCCCTAGCCAGCCTTAGGGCGGGATCCAGATGAGTGAGACTCTTGGCCTGCTTCCTGGGGCTGTCACAGCAGGAGGCGTGACTCAAGGCCTCCCCCGCTCAGGTGAGTCACATACCTGCAGCTCTCCCACTGTTGAAGCTGCTGCCTGGAGCCAGCGCCTGGGGCCACCCAGCCTCAATCCCTCAAAGCCCCAGGCAGGGCCCTCAATCCCCTCCCAGGTATCTTTACACGCTGGAGCCCCTCACTCGGGAGGCTGTCCCCCCACCCCTCACCCCTGCCTAGCACTCAGCTCCCCCACTCCTCAAACCTCCAGCAGGTCGGTAGCCCATGTGATGCCTCTGACCTGGCCTTTGCAGCACTGGCAGGTGCTAATTTAGCCTGCCATTAAACTAAGCGGTGAGATTGCATCTCTCCCTTTCCATCCTCCCTGTTCCCCACCCTGTCTTGCATAGCAACCAGGGCAGGGATGCTCTTCAGGACTGTCCTGGGCCTGACTCCCAGCCCACGGTGGTAATAGAAGGAAGGTGGTGAGATGCCAGGATGCAGCCCTCCCAGCTGCCAGCAGCCTGGGTCTTTGTGTTCAGTTACAGATGCTCCATCACCTCTTCCTCCCATGCCTTGAGGGGCACTGGGAGTGGCCGGCGTCACTGCCTCTAGGTTCTGGGCAGCAGGAGGGAGGCGGCCTGAGCACCACAGTGGGGCAGGGTGGGAGGGCAATCCGGAGCCAGCAGGAAGGGCACCTGCCCTTCATGGAGATGGGGGTCATCAAAGGAAACCGAACATTGAAAAAAAAAAAAAAGACAACGACAACGAAAGGTAGCCTTGCTCTTGGGCCAAGGCTCTTTCCCCACACAAAGAAACGTCCCTCTCCTCGTGTTCCCTGCTCGTACCAGGCTCATTGCCAAATAGTGCAGCTGATTGGATAAAACCCATGGGCCCCTCCACTGGCCTTGCCTCTAAAACTGCCAGCAGCCCCCGGTCCATCCTAAGGAGACCCCCACCCCCAGCTGTCTCCCTCCAGCCCACACTCCTTTCCCTGCTGGGTGAGTGTCAGGTGTCACCCACAGCCTGGGCCTTCCCTGAACCCAGCCATCCCAGTGCTATGGGCAGCTGCCCTGTTGTGGCCAGATGAGTGGGCAGTCCCTGGGGGCAGCTAGGGGAGAGGTGCTCATGAGTGGGGCTGAGCTATCCCTGGGCAGGGCTGATTTCCATCAATAGTCCTTCCCTCTCTTGTCTCCTCCTCTCTGCTCTTCCTTTGTTCCTGCCCAGTGCTCCTCAGCTGCCAGTACTCACCCGGCTTCATCCCCCTCTCCCTGCCCGCTCCAGCCCAAGTGGGCCTGACACGCGTTTCAGACCTGTTGGCTGCTGCAAGAACACACCAGGGTCAGGGTCGAGCAGGAGCCTCCCTGACGGAGGAAAGCCAGTCGGGAGTGGGGAGGGTCCCACCTTCCCTGCGTGTGTGCATGGCCAGGAAGCCAGGCAGCAGCTGCAGCAGGGCCATAAAGCCAGAAGGGCAGCCCCAAGCCTGGAGGCGGCCAGGCAGCGGTGAGGGGAACTGAGAATCCCTGCAGGGCCATGCAGGACAGAAAATGGGCACGGGGCTGGAAGAGGACATAGAATCACCTTTCTCATTCTGCCTTTGCTTCTTCCTGAGCCTTGGTTGCTGCTGCCCAGCCTGGCCCCTGCACCCTAGCCATGTAGGCACGTTCTGCTCCCTGAACACAAATGCCCCATGCTTTCCTCAGGCTCCAGCCTTTGCGCCTGCTCTCCCCTCTGCCTGGAATGCAATTCCCTCCTTCTTCACCTGGCAAATGCCTGCTCATCCCTAGAGATGCCCCTCAGGTGCCACTGCCTCCAGGAAGCCTTCTCATTTCTAGGGCTTAACCCATAGTTATACTGGATAACACAGCATTGTAATCACTCATTGTCCCCCACCAATTAATAACTTTGAGGGCAACAGTTGTCTTACGCTACTTGGCACCTGGCATACGGCAGGTATTTATACATATTGGATGGGTGGGTGGATTACTGAATTGCCAGCAGTCCAGTGAGGAAAAGGGTGAGTGGGGAACTCGCTTCCATCAGCCAGCAAGGCTGGGACGTCCAGAGCTGCCGGTGAGAGAAGGAGGATGGCACAGGTGATGGGGTCCCTGGCAGCTATCTCTACCACCCCCACCACTTTGGGGAAACATGGTCATAGAAGTGTCCTGATTCCTGGTGGTGACCCTCTTCTCTCCTTGCTCCTGGTATTTCTGCCTGTCGCTTATCATCTGGTTGAGCTGGTGGCGGGAGTCCTGGCCCATGTGTATTACCAGAGGGTGAGTGAACGTTTCCTCCTCCTCCATTCTCTGTCCATGCCTCAGTGAAGCAATGTAGGGGGAGCCCCGATGAAGAAATGTGGGGGGATAACAATGCGGGGGCTGCACTGTGATGAGGGAAGCCGAGGCAGGCACAGGGGTGGCCCCGTTTCCCACCCTGGCAATCCTCCACACATGCGGATCCCAGCTGCTGGTCCCGGCTCTGGCAATTCCCGGATTCCACTGATACTGCTGTCTTCCACATGGGAGTTGGGGAGGGGGGTTCCCGTGGGAAGTTACGTCATCCCTCTCGCCTTTCAAGAATGGTCTAGAGGATGAATCCATCTGTCAGAGACATCCAAGAAGAAAGGCCTGGGCCAGGATCCCATGGAAGACTGTGAAGTCAGGATCAGGTCTTGCCTGCCTGGATTGGACAGTGACGCAGTGACCAGTCCCATCCGCTCCCACTCTGCTGCCCTCTGAATCAAGAGTTTGAGGTCATGACCAGGGTAATATTCAGCTGGTAGAGACAGCACAACCCTGCTGGTTGTTTAAGCCAGTGCTGGAATGGTGCTCACAGGGTAACAATTGTAAGTATTTTGAATATCACCTCTTAATGGAAATTGAGATCAGCAGACATTTCAAAGTTTCTGGTGTCTAGCCTCACCTCTGCCTCCTGCCAGCTCTGGCTGCCACCCTTTACCCGAGCCATCTCCCGGCCTCCCTCGGCCCTGCGCATCACACCTGCACCCTGACTCAGGGCCCAGCTGCTGTAACTTCCACTCACTCCATGGCCTTCTTCTGCCCTGTCTCCCACTGACAGTCATCACACCATCCACAGACCACAGTGCTCTAGAGTTAGCTGGGAGGCCTGGGAGCAGGCCTGGGTGGTGGGCAGGGGTGGGGTGGTACCGTTGATGCCATCTTCACCACTCCTCAGCTAAGTGATGAACAGAAGCAGCACTTGAGCCGGACTCTGACCGAGAACTACAGGTAGGTTGGAGCCATACAGATCTCCACCTCCGTAGACCAGCTGTAGCAGGAGGTACGCTGTGCCCTATGCCCTTGAAGGCCAAGCAGACACAGGTTCAAATCCTGACTCTCGTCTTTCCTGTCTGTGTGACCCTGGGCAAGTTACTTACCCTCTCTGAGCTTCAGTTGTCATATCCCTAAAATGAAGTGTCTTTGGGGTGTGTGAGCATTTAATTCGGTCACATCTGTAAAGTCCCCATCACCGTGAGAAGTGCCTGCTGAAGCCTGATTCCTTTCCCTCCCTCTCCCTGACTCCCTCCTCCAAACCCACCCCTGCTGCCTTCCCGTTCTGGGTCCTGGTGGGCAGGAAGCTGGTAGTGCCAGGAGAACTCCATCTCCTGCCAGGATCTGGGCCAGGCGGCCTCTCTCAGGGCTTCTATCTGGGACTGCCTTCCTTCTTCCCTGGGGAGCAGGGAGCTGAGGCCCCATAAGAGGGAGCGGTACCGGGCAGGGGTATTTCAGCGAAGCCACCAAGAGAATGCCCCAGTTGTGAGCCAGCAGGCAGAATGCTGAGGGACAGAAAGGTGGTCTCCTTTCCAAGAAGAGACGCGGCAGATCCCTCCAGCGAGGCCCACCATCCTGCCAGACATAGGGGGCGGGCAGAGGACCTCAGAGCTGTGCTGTCCAATACGGCAGCCACCACCCACATGTGGCTATTTACAGTTAAATTAAACAAAATCCAGTTCCTTGCTCACACCAACCACATTTCAGGCACTCAGGAGCCCCAGATGGTGAGTGAATGCCGGCAGCACAGATGCAGGACGCTGTCGCAGAACGTTCTCCTAGACGGCACTGTTCCAGATCCCGATGGGTTTGTGTCGGAAAATCCGAGGCTGCTCTACCTGCCTGCTCTGGTCCCCCTCTCTCTGCCACCCCACTCCCCACCCCCACCCCCTGTGTCTGGGGCCTTGGTCTTGGCCCGGGGAACGTCAGGTAAGTAGAGGATGTAGATGTCATGAGCTGGGAGATCCAGGGGCATCATGGCTCAGCGGGGAAGCCCCCACCCTATCTCCCCAAAACTCAGGCCCAGCTCCCAGTTGGCAGAGGGGTCTCTTGTCCGAAATAGTGGCCGGGGGCACACGTGTATACACAGGTGCACACCCACACACACACTCATACCCCACAGGCTTAGCCCAGGACAGGGACGTGCAGCACACACTGCTGGGCAGCCCTGTGCAAGACTAAGTGTGCACTTGCTGGGCTGCGCCCGTGAGAATCTGCTCGAGACAAGAATAAGACAGAATCCCCGCCCTCGGCCTCTCTCAGAAAGCCAGACACACAGCAGGCAACGTGCAGGCAGTGCGAGGCTGGGGCAACCTCAGAATAGAGAGCAGGGGAGGTGGGAAGGGCTCTGAGGGGCGTGGGCAGGGTTTGCTTAGGCGGAGAGGGTGGGAGTGGCATGAGGAAAGGTGCAGCTGAGAGCAAAGGCCGCGTCGCCCCACGGAGACCTACGGGGCACCAGTGCACGCGAACACAGGCCCTCACACTGGCCGGGAACAGTTAGAACCCCAGCCTACATCTAGGATGTAGGAGGCTCAGTGGGAGACTGAGCCCTGAGAAAGCAGTGGCTGCAGAGCCAGGGCCAGCGTCGGGCCCTCCAGTGGCACCCCACGGATGTAAATGACACGGTCACATCACATGTATCCACACAAGTATGATCACAGAAGTTCTCTCATTAATGCGGGTGCTGCACCAGGCTCTCTTCTAAATTGTCTCGTTCAGTCCTCACAACAACCCAGGGTGCAGGTACTCTTGCTGGGCCCATTTTACATGCAAGAGGCCTGGCAGTCATGCAGCACCAGCACACACAGCCAGAGACACAGGGATGGGCAAGGCCGTGTGCCTCCCCGTCCTCGCCTTGCCAGTCCCTGCCCGGTCGGCTGCCATTATGTTCGGCCTGGATGCCTGGCACCCACGTCCAGCCCTGTGGAGGACTAACCCCCTCTCTGGGGTTCGGGCACAAGTTTCCACTGTCCTCTACTTAACTACAGTAAAAGCGACTCTACTTCAGGGCAGGGTGGGTGCCTGACTCATGTTCGTTCACCCCAGGCACATGGCAAACCTAGCACAGGTTAGCTGAACTAATAAACCAACACAGCTCCGCCTACCCACCCCCACCCCCACCCCCACACCACAGACAGCCTCCCAGCTGCTGTGTTCTGTGGTGGCCTGTGTAGGGACCTGGAATCTCAGTGCCCTGACTCAGAAGGGCAGGAAGTGACCCGAGTTCACTGTCTTTGAATTGCTTCATATCTTGGCTGGCACTTCCCTGCCCTGGAATGGAGCAGATGACCCCAGTCCTCACTCAGCACTCACAGCGCCCCCGCTGGTCAACACTTGCCTGCCTGCACCGTGGACTCTGGGACACCCTTTGTGCCCCTGCAGGTCTGGGGTTCTGTGGTTTCACCTGGGAGCCTCTGGCGAAGCTGGTCCCTGTCCCTGTGTCCTGTCTCCTGGATGGCCAGGGTCCCCTTGCCCCTTGTGGCTTGTCACCACCCTGTGTTCTGCCATACAGCAGTACATAGCCCCACTCTCTGGGGACCCTCACCCGCATCCATCTTGCCCACCTCGCAGACCTACCCTATCCCCAGGACACCCAGCATCATCTCCTTAAAGAAACTGGAGGGCTGCAAAAAGTAGCAGATAGGTGTCCTGTGGGCAGTGCTGGCCCCCACCAGCTCTTGGTTCATGCAGGGGAAGGGAGAGATCACAGGGAGAGCAAAGAGGGGTTGGCTGAGTATTTGAATCCTGTGTCCTCGGCCCTGGAACCCCACACCGGCTTCTCCCCTCCAGCCTCTGCCTCCCCCTGCAGGTCAAGTGCTGTGGAAGCAACAGCTCAGCGACTGGCAGCACAGTGCGTACCTGCTGTCGGGAGGCGAGAGACCCCAGTGCCCGACAGCTGCTGCAAGGCAGTGGTGGCACTCCGCAGCCAGCCGGCCCACCCTCCAACATCTGCAAGGGGGAGGTGAGTGCCCAAGTACAAGCTGGGGACAAGGAGAGGGCCTGGTCAGGCAGATAGGCATGGGAAAAGCAGAGCTTTTGCTCTGCTTCTTGGCCATGAGTCCACAGTGCCAGGCCTTCAGAGGCTCTACAAAGCCCTGGGACAAGCAGCTCCTACCGGAAGAGTCCAGGGCACCATGGCATGTCCCTGGGGCCACTCATGAAACCTGTGAGCCATTCAAGGCCAGGTCCAGCCCATGAGTCCTCTGGTCCACTCTCTGCCTCTGCCACATACAGCGGGATGGCCAGCCCTTCCTCCCTCCCCACCTGTGCCTGTTCCTGGGCCAAAGCCATGTCACCTGCCCTTCCCTTCCAGGGAGGCTGCCTCACCAAGCTACCCGCTACTCATTGGGGCGGTGGGCATCGGGGTGGCCTGCCTGCGGGTGAGTTGCAGTTGGGGGATTAGGAGGAAGGTATGTGGAAGGGCTCTGAGCCCCTCTCCAGTGGCCAAGATCTCCAGTAACTGGGCTGAAATAACTGGCCCTTGGCATGTCCGTGCCCTGTCCTGCTCTCTTCCCTCCCTTTCTCTTTGCAAGCAAGGCTGAACCCCACACTCAGTCTGTCTCTCAGAGAACATGAAGGAAGGTGCCTGAGGGTCAACATGAACTCCTAAGGAACAGGGGCGTGGGAGAAGTGTGGTTGTGGGCTGGGGTACATGCGTGCACCTAGAGCGTGTGTGTGTGGGGGTGAGTGTGCCGGCCTGCCATGGTGTGTGGGGGTCCATGGGGGTTGGCGTGCTCCTGGGTCTATGTGGTTGGGGTGGTATGCACGATGTGTGTTTAGGATGCTTGTGCATGTGTGAGTGTGTATATATCTGCACTCATTCCTTTGTGTGTGTGTGTGTGTGTGTGTGTGTGTGTATACCATCAGCCCTCCATATCCATGGGTTCTATATCCTTGAATTCAACCAACCATGGATCAAAAATACTCAAAAAAAAATGGATACACTGAACATCCTTGTCATTACCCCCTAAACAATAAGCATAACAACTATGTACATGGCATGTGGGTTAGGTATTACAAGTAATCTAGGGATGATTTAAAGAACACAGGAGGATGTGAAGAGGTTATATGCAAATACTGCACCCTTTTATATCAGAGACTTGAGCATCAGTGGATTTTGGAATCCAGAACAACTCTGTGTGTGTGTATATGTGTGCGTATGTGTGTATGTATGTGTATGTATGTGTGTGTATGTGTGTGTATGTGTATGTGTGTGTATGTGTTGTGTGTGTGTGCGTATGTGTATGTGTGTATGTGTGTGTGTATGTGTGTGCATATGTGTATGTGTGTATGTGTATGTGTGTGTGCGTATGTGTATGTGTGTATGTGTATGTGTGCATGTGTATGTGTGTGTGCGCACATATGTGTCTGTGTGTATGTGTGTGTGTGTGTGTGTGAGCACACACATTCCCCTTATATATGCAGCTCTCTCCCTGAGGATGGGCAAGGGCATTGGCTCTCATTTCTCCCCTTCCACCCAGTCCCCCAGCTGCCACCCAGGAAGTCAAGGTCACTCTCTCCAGCTGCTCTAGTCAAGGGTCTAGAATCTGCAGAGGCGAGAGCCCCTCAGGTGTGGGCTGTTCTTCTAGAAGGAGCACAGCAGCCCTGCTGTCCTGCCCAGCCCTTTCCCATCCAGGGCTGTGTGCACTGGCTAGGGAAGAGGAAGAGTCGCGCTTAGGCCTCAGAAGACCCAAGTCCAGTCCTGGCTCTGTTCCTGTGTGACCTGGAGCTACTTAACTTCCCTGTCACTCAACCCTTCATCTGCAAAATGTGCATAATTTCTTCAACCTCCCAAGGTCTAAATAAGAATGAGGTGATGCCTGTGACCCACTTGCAGCGCCCGACATACAGGAAAGCCTGCTAAGCCTTTATCTAGTTGTCTGTAGACTTCAGAGGATTTCCGATACTTCCACTCATTGTGTCCACACAACGACTGAGACCCAGGCCAGAGTAACATTCTCCTCACTCTACAGATCAGAAAGTTGAGACCCAGGGAAGCACTTACCCAGGGTCTCACCCCCTGAACTGGCACCCAGGTCTCCTGGCATTGGCCCTTTGCTTTCTCAAACTCCCTACCCTGGCACAGAGGTCTTGGGAAAGAGAAGCAGGGGACAGTGGCTTTGGCTGGCTTGGAGAACCTTCCAGCACAGGGTCTGTTCAGATGATAGGGCCAGCTACCCACATCATCTGTGGGCCTACAGGGGCCAGTGGCAGCCTAATGCGCTCAGAGGAGGGTCCCTAGCCTTTGGAGGGACACTCATCTTGGTTCTGCCACCTGCAAGTTGTGGGACCTAGGGCCAGTTATTTCATCGCTGAGCCTCAGTCACTGGTTTGTGAAATGGGGCTGACAAGACCTCATCTGGTGGCCAGGGTGGGAATTAGCAACACACATATAAATACTTGGCTCATTGCTGAGCAGATAGCAGGTATCGACACACGACACCATCATTCATATCATCTCTGCAAGGGCACACTGTCTCTCAAAAAAAAAAGCCCCAGGTGCTCCCTGGCCAGACCAGCCTGCTCCCCTTCATCCTCACGCACCTGCAGGGCCAGGGAGCCCAGGAGACGTAAGCATCGCCCCTCTGTTGCGCCTCCCCAGGGCAGGTCTTCTGTCCTACGTGCTGAACCCCAGAGGAGCCACCACTGGGAGCTGGGGCAGGGCTGCTCTGTGCCGCTGCGCCAAGCTCAGCTGAGGTTTCCGGAAACCTGTGACTCCCGGTGCAGAGGGGGCCTGCTCTGTATGGACGCTGACCAAGCCTGCATCACTCTATTTCTTCCTTACCTCTCCGGCCCCGAGAGCCCATAGAAGCTGCAGATGAGGGCAGTGAGGCGGAGGGCAGGCAGTGGGGCTGCAGATGGCCTAAGCCTTAGGTCCAGGTGGATGGAGCTGCTGTGTAAGTCTGATGCAGAGGAAGCCAGGTCGTTGGGCAGTGGACACTTCCCCCCACCCCCAGTTCACAACCCCCACCATGCTGTCTCTGTTCCTCCATGGTCACCATGGAATGGCTTCTGGTGGCACTCAACCCCTTGCCCTGTTTTCTCCCCGTGGTCCACTGAGCCAGCCCAGCAGTGGCCAAGCCTCGAGTTAGAGCTCCCTCTGGCTGCCAATGCTGGGCACTACACTACCCAAGTCCCAGGTGGGCCGAAGGCTTGAGAAAAGGCTGGTTGTCATCCTCGCCAGCAGGCAGACACTAGGCACCCACCTCCCTCACATACCCAGCCTTGAGCTACCCTTAGGGTTTCCAATAGTTTCAAAACCGTGTAGCTCATCTTTCAGGAAACTTCCAAGATTAACGTTCTGATTTTTCAGTAAGGTTCTCACCTCTGTGATCAATTGCCTTGAGATCAATGTCCTGTACCATCCTGGAGTGTTAACTCCAGGTGGCTTGTGAACCACCAGACGGTTTGTGAACACTGAAAACTGAGCAGAATTTCAGTCAGGTATTTGGCAACAAGTCATTTGCTGCCTTGTGGACATGTGGACCAGGCTCTTATATGCTTAGGGGAAATCACGGCGAACTGGAGGATCACACTGCAGAAGGGAAATTAGAGGGCTAATGTCGGCCTGGAGAAAGGTTCCAGGAGTGGCTGTGGCCTTCAGACTGAGACCTGTCGCTCCATGTTTTCCCTGGTGATGGATGAAACCCAGGAAGCATGCTGATCAACCCTGACAATTGTTACCACATCTGCAGAAATGGCTGATCTGTGGAGTGATAAAGCCAGCATTGAAAAAAAACAGCCTGGTGGATGGGAAGAGCATGCTGAAGCAAAGGGTAAAACATTTTTGCAGAGTGAAAGTCCTTACATTTAAGCTTTGTCTTCTTTTGCATTTAAGCCCATCACAGAGCGAGGGCATCTACCTGAGTTAGACAATAGGGTGCTGCCCACGGAGATATGGCCTGGAACTTCATTGATAGAAATCATGGACAGAGCCAGGGTGTGGGAGGTGCCGGCTCAGGCCACCTTCTAGGTGGGATCAGGCCTCCACAGAGTCACCTGCACGTTGGGATCACCCAGCAAGCTTTAAAACCACCCCAGACCTAGGCCGCACCCCAGCACAATGCAATAAAATGGTCTGGGGCATCGATGTGTTTGTAAAGCTCTCCAGTGATTCCACTGTGCAGCCAGGTCCTCTGTGTGGCAAGGGGCACGTGGAACCTGGAAGTCAGATATGGCAGAGGTCAGGAGATGGGGTGCAGACAGCATCCGCACCGTCTTGGAATGCCCAAGGCAGTCATTTATGGGGTGCAGGGGAGTTTTCCTGAGGTTCCAGAGGATGGAACAGTAACAGTAGGTGGAATTTACAAGGAGGCACGTTCTAGAAGTTTTTAACAAAGTATTAAGGCCCTTACAGAGTATTAAGCCCTCTGTGGCTGCTTGTTGGGGCAGAGGCTGGGGGCCAGCAGGGAGGCTATAGGGATGATTCCCTGCACTTGGTTGGCAGAGGCCCCTCCATACTGAGTTTCCGCATTCTGGGTGGCACGCACCTGTTCCCTCAGCTGGCTCCCCCAGGCTGCTCACCCACCTCAGTTGTGGAACACCACACTGGAGGCAGTTTCAGACCTGGACAGGACCACCAGGGTCCTGAGTTACCCCCAGATCATAGACTCTTACACCGCAGAGGGCCTTACACACCATCTGAGCCAGCCCCACTGTGGCCCTGGCTGCATGTTAGAATCGGGTTTTGAAAATACCTCACGTGCGTTTTCATTGCTCAGGCCCCATTGCCACAGATTTCTTGCTCAGGCGCTCTGGGCTGAGGCCTGTGCTTGGGTATTTTTAAGCCCCCCAGGTAGATCGAATGTGTATTTGGGGTTGAAAACCCCTGGACCCATCTGATTCATACACATCTGAGGACACCCACCGCAGAGCCACCACTGAAGGTCACACAGCTGCTGTGGCAGAGCCGGCCAGGTCCCCAGGTCATGGGCCTCCTTCCTCTATACCAGCTTCCCCTCTTGCTGGTGGATTCTGAAGGCACTCTACTTAGACGTAACTTTAGAAGCTAATTTCTAGAATATTTTGGCAGGAGAATGTTTTACTAAAAATGTTATAGCAGGCTGGGCTTGGTGACACACTTGTAATTCCAGAATTATGGGAGGCCGAAGTGGACAGATCACTTGAGGCCAGTTCGTGACCAGCCTGGCCAACATGGTGAAACCCTGTCTCTACTAAAAATACAAAAATTAGCCAGGCATGGGGGTAGGTGTCTGTAGTCCCAGCTACATGGGAGGCTGAGGCAGGAGAATCACTTGAACCCAGGAGGCAGAGGTTGCAGCGAGCTGAGATCACGCCACTGCACTCCAGACTGGGCGACAGAGCGAGACTCCTTCTCAAAAAAAAAAAAAAAAAGTCATAGCAGCCCAGCTCTACTGCCCCGTCACACACAGCGTCCTGGAACCCTCCACCTGGGGGCCTGCGGAGGAGGCTGAGGGGCACGTACTCTGTGTCCACTTTGCAGCAGAGCCACTGTGCACCAGGTCCTGTGCCCTGTGCTGGAGCCTTGTCACAGGCTGGGTGCCGTCCCCTCTCCCAGAGAGCTCCCACTCAAGGGAAGGGGACAGACAAGAGCATGGCAGCCACAGTACAGTCCTAGGTGCTGTGTTAGCAGGAGCCCTGGGGTTAGGAAAGCAAACATCGGAGTCCCTGACCAGTCATGGAGGTCAGGGAAGACTTCCTGGAGGAAGTGATATAGATTTAAGCCCAGAAGGATCTTGACAGGAAGTGACATGAGAGGGGAAAGAGCCAGGGTGAGGGAATAGTGTGTGCAAAGCTCAGCTGGCAGAGGCAGTGGGGGCTTTATCCTGAGGGCCCTGGGGAGCCACTGCCTGGCCTCTCAAAAAAGGGGGTTGCTGGAAGGACTAGGTGCTATGCTCTTGGTTCCCGTCATTCAAGATTTTAAAGAATCTCACTGAGGAAGCCCGTGGGCTGATGTATAGATGGTATGTATTCCTATTGGTGGGGGAGGATTTGAGGCTCAGAGGGGGATGTAACTGTACACAAGCTCACACAGCCCATTGCTAGAAGCCCTAAATGGAACCTAGCCCACCACCACTCTGACATGCTCACACTGGAAGATGGAAACATTTCAAGCACCGAAAACTCACAAGACAGTCAAGATTGGGATCCGCAGGTCATGAAAAGGGAAACCAAGCAATCACTTTGGCATGACTTCCTGGAACCTCCCTGGCCCTTCCTTCGTGTTTTCTGATGACAGCCAGGTGCTGACTCAGAAACCCCCCAAGAAGCTGAAGGCATGACGGCTTCCCTGTTAAAAATGTCCCACGTGTGGCCGAGTGCCACACCCAGGCGGCCACCGAAAGAGAGCACCGGGCACCACGCAGCTGGGCCCCAGAGCCCGGCCCCACCCTGTCTGCCAGCTCCAGCACCTGCAGGGAAGTTGTCCCATCTTGTCTCTCCTTGCCCCCTGCCGGCTGCCTGGAGCCATCCACGCTGCTTTCTCCGTGTCTTCTGTCAGGAGGGAGCTGCCGATGCTTACTCAGGGATCTGGTGGGTCAGTATCCTGTGCCTTCCGTGTGATTCAGGGTGTGGGTGTGTGTGTGTGTGTGTGTGTGTGTGTGCAAACACATTGACGAGAGCATCCTGTACCCCTCTGCATGATTCCAGGTGGGGGTGTGCGCGTGTGTGTGCACATGTGTGTGTGCATGTGGACAGACACACACTGATGAGAATCTGACCCACATACCCCCACCCTTACTGGACCTCTCCAGAGAGAGCCCTGGGAACACACATCTCATGCAGAAGTATGTCTGCTGGGAGCCTAGCTCCTCCTGCCCACCCCCGGCATGAGATGCACACTGTGGGAGATGTGGACATTGCTTACAGCACAAATCTGGGCCGGCCCAACAGCTCCCTTCTGGTCTCCCCCTTAGCACGAATCAGAAAGATCCAGAAAGCGCACAGGAAAATCATCAACCCATAAGGTGGGGACAGGGAAGAGGGTGCACTGCATGACACTTGCGTGGGTGGAAGGGCTGTGACAGCCGCTTGCTTAACCTAGTGGGAGACGAAATAACTTCCTAAGCCACCTTTCAGCTGTGACCCAGAGGCCCCGAGGATGATTAACACCACTCTAAGCACCGAGTCTGCGAGCTGAAGGCAGTGGTCACACTCCCTGCTGTCCTCCAGGTTGGGAGGGATGGAGAGGAGAGGAGGGGAGGAAGCTACCTCCTTCACTAGCCTTGCAGAGAGACAAGTGCGTACAGCCCGCATGAACCTCCACCAGCCCGCCCGCAGCATCCGGATTCACGAGGCAAGGTCAGGACAGCCACAGCTGCTGGAAACATTGGGGAAAGTCGGGATGTTGTTTCTATACTTAGGAGAATCCACCTTCACCCCAGGTGTCACGGGACAGTCACGGGCTAGAGCAGCCCAGTGCCCCTCTCCTGCAGACCCAACAGCATGTCATCATCATTACCAGGATCATGGTGACATTACCCCAATGCATGCTTGGATGGGAGGGAGGAGAGGAAGAGGAAGAAGAAGGCAGGGGAGGGCCCATGAAGAGCCAGGTGGGAGAATGAAGGTCCTCTGTATTTTAGAAATGGAAAGTGAGACGGGGCTGAGAGCGACCTTCCCAAGCCTGCGTGTGCTTCAGGCAGGATGCTCCAGCTCCTTCTTGTTCAGCTCCTGGTTGCCGACAGAGGGGCTGGCAGGCAGGACTCCCGGAGCTGGGCTTGGCGCTGCATTCTGTGCTCGTTGTCAGAGCTGGTGGCAGCTCTAGGGGCTCCTCCCAGAGTCTCCATTTCCCCCATGGCTCTTGCACACATCAGAGCATCCACAACAGACATGAGTTTTGTTCTGGAGTCTGAGGGCAGCAAACTACAGGCAGTGTCCCAGAGAAAAAAGGCTGCTCAGACAGCTCTGAGTGAGCAGAAATACTCACTCGGGATCTCATTAAATCAGGCCATCTCTGGAGAAGCCCTAGGACCGCAGACCCACAGCATTGACTAGCAGCTTATTAGGAATGAAAACTCTTAGGCTCCCACCCCAGCCTGCGGAATTGTAATAAGAGGGTCCCCAGGTGGTTTATGCCCATCAAACTGTGCAAAGCCCTGCTCTTGGACAGTTCTCGGAGTGCGGCTCCCCACACACACGGGCATCACCTGGGAGCTTGTTAGAAGTGCGGAACCTCAGGCCCCACCCCAACCTGAGCAGGAAGCTGCCCTTTGTCCAAGCCCCAGGGGACTCACATGTGCACTGGGCGTGAGCAGCACTGCTCCAGGCCCCTGAGGGCCGACAGCCTCAGGGACTTCTGATCTCTCTTTGCTCCTCTGCCCTCTCCACCTGGCAGATCTGCGGGACGGTTCTCACCTGCTGCTTGTACTGAGGCTCTAGCGACATTTTTATGCATGATCAACTTCGTCCCTTCCCAACTGCCCGTCAGAAGGAGAGGTGCCACATCCAACTGCCGGGACTGCATCGTTAGCACCAGCACCACAAGGGCCACAGATGCCCCCTCCTCTGTGTCCAGCCCCTACAAAGGCACCAAGTGCCTTAGGCCACAGCTCCCCACCTAGGCAGAGACCCTCGGCCCCCTCCTCTCCATTTCTGAGCCCTCACAGCCAGAGCCTGGGCAGGATAAGGACCCTCATCAGGCATGGGGGCAGAGCCTGGGCAGGATAAGGACCCTCAGCAGGCATGGGGGCAGAGCCTGGGCAGGATAAGGACCCTCAGCAGGCATGGGGGCACCAGGGACTACAGGAGGGTGACAGATGGGCTCTCACTCCCTCCCAGCTCCTGAACCTGGGACAAAAGGCTGAAAACCTGGGTCCCCTGGGACGCCTCAGGATTCCCACCGGTGCTCAGAAGCCCTCGCCTTGCTGCCACCTCTGGGAAATGCATGGCATGGGACAGGTAGGGGTGACTTCCCCTAGATGACCTAGCTAGCCCTTCGACCTGCCCACTCCCCACACTGCCTCACCTGGAAAGCCATGTCCTGCTGGCCTCACTCCTTCCTGTAGGGCCTGAAGGTGTGGAGGCCTGAGGCAGGGCACACAGGCTGGGTGAGGCTGCCAGGGCAGGGACGTGGGTGTGTTGGCCACACTAGCATATGCTGCACCAGGAGCAGAGCCCTGCACTCTGCCTAGCGGCCTTCCCAGGAGAAATCCCTCTGGGAGACCCTGGCCCCAAGCCCCAGCCTCTAGTCATATGCCCCTCAGAGATCTCCTGGTCTGGGCCCTGATTCTCAGGAATGCCAGAGCGTTTTTTGTTTTTTGTTTTGGAGGCAGGCTCTTGCTCTGCCACCCAGGCTGGAGTGTCATGGCATGACCATGGCTCACTGTAGCTGTAGCCTTGACCTCCCAGGTTCAAGCCATCCTCCTAGCTCAGCCTGCTCACCAGCTGGGATAACAGGCATGCACCACCACACCTGGCTGATTTTTTAACTTTTTTGTAGAGATGGGGTCTCCCTCTCTTGCCCAAGCTGGTCTCAAACTCCTGGGCTCAAGCAGTCCTCCCACCTTGGCCTCCTAAAGCACTAGGGTTACAGATGTGAACCACCTCACCCAGGCGAGGAATGCCTGGTTTTAAAAATACCTTCAGCTCTTAATGTTGGGTGTAAAACTCATCCCAGAGTGGACTAAATCACAGGCCCTGCAGAGATGGAGCACTGAGAAGGGGCGGCTCTGAATAGAGGTGACCTGCCTGAACCTCACTTTTCCTGGGTCCCCTCTGCCCAGCCCTGTGGCCACCACCATGTTGCTTCCGGAGGGTATCGCTCTGCTTCCCTTTTCCACCTGTCCCAGACTGGATAGAGTCCCTTCCTTGGGTCCTCTCTAACATCTCCCTTGAACTAGGCAGGGAGTTTTCTGGGATTTCAGGGAGTCACCGGCCCCCTTGGTGACTGAAGCAGCATGCGGGAGAAGGCTGAGGGTTTGTGGGTTCGAGGGGAGCTGTTCGGAGGTCTCTTATCTCTTCCCCACCCTCTTCCCCAGGCCCCTAGCTTAGCCTGTGTCTGTGGGCACACAGCCCACGCCCCCTCTCCCCTCCGCCACCCCCGAGCAGGGCTCCCCAGCAGGCCTCCCCTCAGCCCCATTCACTGCTGCTCAGCCTTGGCACGGTCGCTGAGGAAGAAGAGCACCATGGCGAGGAAGAACATGCCCCCCAGGACCACGACGAAGGGGCAGAGCATGAGTGCGTAGCCCAGGCTCAGGAACTCCCAGAGCGGGGAGTCCTTGGTGCTCTGGCGGATCAGGTCTGAGATCTGCGAGGATGTGGGGGTGGGTGTCAGGGCACAGCCCCTGAAGCCCCAGCCTCCCCAGGCCAGCCCCTGCCCAGGGTGACTCACAAAGCCCATGAGGTAGGGGCTCCCGGCGTCCCCCAGCATGTGGGAGGTGAAGCTCTGCAAGGCCACAGCCATGGCACACAGGGTGGGGATGACCACGTACTGCGGGAGAGGCGGGCAGGTCAGCAGCCCCAGGAGCCGGCCCCAGCCCGGGGCCTGGCATCTCCGAAGCCCCACACCCTCAGACTCACTCCTCTCTCCCCTGGACTCTGCCCTCCTCCCCGCCAGCCTGGCTGCTCTTTCCCGTCAGCCACCCCTCTCCTCCCTGAGCCCCTCCACCCACACACAGCTTCAGTCACCCCCTCAGCCCCAGGGGCTTCCCCACCTCCAGCCCAGACCAGTGCCACCTGCCGCAGACCGAAAGCATCATTGGCCTCAAACCTGCTGTGCCCCTGGGATGCCCCTCAGAAATGGGAATCTTCACTTCGCTCCCAGCTACTTGCAGTCAAGGGAAGGTAATTTGGGGGCTGCCCAGGTGCCAGTCACTAGAGGCCATTAGCCCAGAGCCCTCCAAGCCTCACAGGACCTGGGCCGTTGGGAATGGCCACGCCGCCACCTCCCCTGCTTGGCTCTCCCTCTGTTCCTGAGACCAGGCTGCCATGGCTTCTGCCCTTGGCCCATAGTCACGGGGACACTGAGGCCCAGAGAGGCACATGTTCCAGCGGAATCCAAACCCCAGCTGGGGCCGTTTGTCCTCACTCCCATCAAGCTAAAGACCCATCTTGGTTCCCCTCCCTGAGGACTAAGTAAGGCCTGACGCCTGGGACGGGAGCTGGTGAGGCAGGCCCCTGGCTGGAAGAGCCTCTGCTCATACCCGTGGGCACCTCAGCACTGAATGCCAGGCAGGCCCCCATCAGACCAAGCAGGCCCGAGCCAGAGGAGGCGAACTTCAAAGCTGGGCAGGCCAGTCGGGAGGGGCTGGGGCGGGGTCGGGACAGGCACGGCCAGCTCTGTGGGTGCCCCGAGCCCCTGTGCCCTGAGCTCCAGCTGCCTCACCTCTTCAGAGTGCCAGCCTTAGTAGGCATCAGCAGCCAGCACCCATGGGCACCCCGTTGCAGGAGAGGTGGGGGCAGGTGGAAAAAGGCCTGAATCTGGTTAAATGGAGTGGCCCCGTTTCCAGCAGGAGTAAACAGACACTGAATAAACTGGGACACAATTTCCCTGGGACCCTGACCCTGCCGGCAGCCGTCAGAGGCTCCCCCGGGGGTGGTGGAAGCAGGGGAGGAGGGGTCCTGGCCAGCACCAAGGGCACTTGATCTGCACAGATTCACTCCTCCCTTCACGCTGGGCCTGGGCAGCGACCCCAGCCCACCCCTGCCACTGCCTGGCTCCGTGCTGAGGCTCAAAGCCGCATCAGACCTCCCCACCACTACCCCAGCCCATGGACTCAGAGGGACAGAGAGAGACAGCCCAGGGGAAGCGGATTCACCAGGCTCAGGGTGGGCAAAGCAGGCTTCCCAAATCACAGGAGCCAGCAGGGGCCGCGGTGCCTGGCAGACTCATCTCCTGGGCTGTCCCATGCTGGGCACCCGACCCCGAGCACCCTGAAGGTCCACTCATGAGTCCTTCCTCTGTCTGCCCCAGAGCCTGCCCTGACACCTCCCAGACATACTCCCCTGTCCCCTGCTGACCCTGGCCAGGCTGATCCCTGGGCACGGGACCAAGTGTCACACCCCTGCCACCCCGAGATGGCCACGAGTTCTTAGTCCCCTCCTGGCTCCTCCCAGGGTGCTCCCATCCCTGCCCAGGGACACAAGCCCCTGCTGGCCGCTCAGACAGCCCTTTGTCCCCAGCCGGCTGGTCTGGAGCCCATTGTTGGTCCCGTGAAGACGGCCTCTGTCCACCGGCCCCAGCCACAGGCACTCGGGCAGGGGCACCTGGGAGCCAGGCTGAGCAGGGAGGGGCAGAGCCCATGAACACTCAGACTGGGGGGAGGAGTGCTGGCAAGCAGCAGTACCTTGGTGCCAGCCTGGCACTGCCAGCCTCCCAGACACTAACCTGAGCCTTGAGACACCCCTCCCCACCCAGTCCCCACATCTCGCTCTGCCTGCCCAGCCCTCTGCTTCCTGGCCCTGTTCAGACGTAGACCCCAAACTCTGATCCCCTCGCTGCCTTTGGCTTCACCTTCCTGGCAGGCTTGCCTTCCTGCCCACCCGCTACCAGCTCTTCCGCCCTTCCCAGCCACCCCTGTGAGGTCGAGGTCTGGGTCAGCTGCACAAGATGACCTTGGCCTGCCTGGCTCACCATGAGGATGTCAGCGGTGATGGCCCAGTTGGAAAACAGCAGTGTCGCCCAGGAGAGAGCAAAGCAATCATCAGGGGACCCTCCCCCTGCAGCAGCCACAGGCTGCTCCCTACACACTGGCTGCTGGTGGGGAGCCCACAAAACCTCCCCCTCCTCCTCCCAGGCCCACATCCATTCATGGGCCGTCCAGAGACTTCAAGCCATGCCCACTGCCCTAAGGCACCCAGAGGCCCCAACAGGCCAGGGATGCGCACGGGCAGCCAGAGAACAGGAGCCTCCCGAGGGAAGGGACCGTCCCACAAGTCAGACGGAATTTCCCATTCCAGACCCTCCCGTGGTCCAGGCCCAGCTCCCCCAGGACCCCTCCCCCCAACGCACTCGCATAGGCCCCTACGATGCTGTTCTTGGCAGCCACGAAGATCAGGCAGATGAAGATGGCAGAGCCCAGCATGCCCACGGCACACACCAGGGGGTTGGCTCGCTGGGTCCTCAGGCAGCACCAGTGCATGGCTCCCGCACCCGTGACCACGCCCAGGAAGCCCGTAAAGAAAGGGGATGGCCCCGAAGATGAGGCTGTGGGGACAGAGGATGGGGGCATGAGTTGAGGGGGGTCAGGGCTCAGGTTGAGGGCCCCTCCTGTCCGAGGTCCCATCCCAAGGGGACCCACCTGTCCTTGGCCCCACAAGGTGGGCTGCTGCACAACTCCGCCATCTTCTGCACGACTTGTGCGTGGTGCAGGTAGAGTGGGATCCACATGCCCAGGGTCCCTGTGGCAAAGGAGACAGCCGACGTGGCCAGCGAGGAGAAGACATAGCTAAGGCTTGGGAGAGGCCAGGCAGTGGCGCTGAGCTGAGGGACCACCTCCAGCTCCCACGGGCAGCCCCGTGCATTGAGGGGACAGAATGCCCCAAATGCCTCATCTTACAGGCCCCAGGGGTGAGGGTTCAGGCTGCAGGAATAATAGTTTCTTGGGGCCAAACGTCCCTCCCAGCACTGAGACAGCAGAGCTGGCGGCTGTCCAGCTGAGGGTGTGGGGGGCTGCCCTGCAGGGAAAGCCCCTCACCTCAACACTCCTCCCTCTGCCCGCCAGGCCCTTCCCAGCTGTACTCACTTTCAGATCAGGGCCTTCATATCTCGGAGCCATGAGGTCCGGGCCTTGAGCTGGTCCCCAAGCTGGTGGGTATGGCCTCTCTTGGTGGCCGGGACCAGGATGAGGATGAGCATTCCTGTGATCATGCCCAGGACAGGGGACACCTGTCAGGGAGCAGGAAGTTAGGACACCAGGGCCTGGCCAGCCTCGTCTCTGCTGCAGAAGGGGGGCCTCAGGCAAACTACGCCTTCTCCAGGCCACAAGCTTCTCCTCTGAGCTGGGGTCCACCCAGCCTTCCTAACTGGGCTGCTGAGAAAAGCTGGGGCTGAGGTCAGTCAAGGAGCTGGGGACTTGAGATGGACCTTCCAGACCAGGGGCAGGACCGGAGCAGGGAAGGTGCAGGGAAGCCAGACAGACTGGAGGAAGAAGAAGGGGTGGGTAAGTGGAGCAGTGTGTGGATGGACAGAGGAGGAGAGATGGCTGAAGAGATGGATGGAGAACAGAAGGAGGGATGGAGGGAGTGAGGGATGGAGGGATGAATTGATATATGGATGTATGGACAGATGGATGGATGGATGGATGAATGGATGAATGGATGGACAGACAGATGGATGAATGAGAGAAGTAGATAGCCAGATGGGATGATGACTTTGAGGGAGGAGAGACTTCCTGAGGCAGGTTCCCAAAACAGGTTCCTCAGCCACAGGGCACTGAGAAGGTGCTGTCTGGGCGTGGAGCATATGATTGACAGACTAGGTGGGCTGGCATTTAGGGGAGTGGCCCATACAGGCCCCACAAGAAGAGGCTCACCGGCCCCTTTGGGTCTTCGCTGTGTCCAGCCCATTTTCCAGAAGAGAACCTCCAAGGCCCCAGGTTTCTCTCCAGATGGGAGGGTGACATCCTGGCAGCCTGGATTCCATCCCACTGGCCCCTCAAAACAGTCTCCCCTCGCGCCCCCAGGTTGCGGAGTTCCTCTGCATGCCACCTCCCTCTCGCCCCCCCACTAAGAAATTCCACGGAGGCCACTTCCTTCCTGCTTTTAGGAAAAAACACTTTGTCATAAGCTTCCGCTCCTCTGAGAGACTGGGGGCCTCTGTTTCCTCCGATTGCACTGTCCTGGGGCCTCGGTAACTTACCCCAAACCCAGTGAGACAGGAAGTGACTCCAGACCCTGGGGCCTCCACGCAGAGGTCTTGTCCGAGCCTTACCCTAGAACAGCGCCAGGACTCGAAGCAGGAAGCACCACCATGGACCTGGAATTTCCTGACATGGTGGGAGAATCCTTGGTTCTCAACCTGGGACTCCCGGGCGGGAGATTCCAACCCTCAGCCTGGGGGCCCTGAGGGTGGTGGGACCGTGTCTGGCTCCCTGCATGCCTGAGCATTCTGACCTCGATCTGCACTAATCTGGAAGGGCAGGGATTTCAGGGTCCAGGAAGCTGGGGAGGAATCCTGGAGGCCTACGTCCTAGCCTGGGCTCCATCTCTGGGCAACCCTGGGGCGAGGTCTGGACTGGAGGGTGTCCTTGTGGAGGGAAGGGACGTAGGCCTTACCTGCAAGGCCCAGTGCCAGTCTCTGGCTGCCTGCTTCACGCTGGAGCCAGTGATGTAGCCCAGGCCGCTACAGAGAAGAGACACACATCAGGCTGAGCAGAGACGGGCTGGGGACAGGGAGTGCCCACTGGTCTGCAAGGAGGCTGCCCACCCTCACCACCCAGCCAGCTGGCCAGGGAGTGGGTCCAGGTGTTTCTCAAAGGCTGACCATCCACCTGTGGAGTTCCCTGAGGGTGCAGGGAACCTTTCCCAGATCCTCAGCCAGACCCTGGTGTCTCGGCTCTCACCTGCCCAGCGGGATGGCAAAGTAGAAGATGGACAGCATAAGCGTGCACGTGTTCTTGGTGAAGAGGTCGCCGATGATGGTGGGTGCGATGGTGGAGTAGCTGGCCTTGCTGATGCCCACCAGCCCCTGGGACAGGACCAGCAGCCAGAAGTACTGTGGGGAGGGGCGGCAGATGCTGGGGACTGGCTACCCACTCTCTGCCTCTCATCTCTGCCTCCCACTTGCTCCCTCCCCCCGGCAAGGCCCAGGAGCCAGGGGAGAGAAGGGTGAGGGTGCTGGTGAGCTGCACCTTTGTAAAAACGACCTCCCTGGCCACTCCGGGCCTCAGTTTGCCCCTCTGTATAGTGGGTCTGACAGGGCCTGGCTGGCCCATGCTGGGATGGGACAAGACGATCCCAGCTTGAGAGTGGTATGGCCCAGGCAGACCCCTCTGCCCCCATAAGCTCTGGGGACACAAACCTAGGCATCCACTCTCCACCAACTAGGAGACCTGTTTCCTGGTTCTGACTGCACTTTGGGAGCCTCAAGCCACCACACTTCACTCTGTCCCTCTCCCAAGCTGGGTGACTGGGCCAACTCTGGCAGCGCTGCAGGCCCAGTGTGAGTCGGGAATGGACAGGGAAGCCCAGGGGGCCCAGAGCCCCTCCCCCTGCACACATCAAAGGGCAAAGCCTGGCTCAGTGGGGAAGGGTGGGGCCCTGCCAGCTGCTGGTGGCATGACCCTTTGATGTGGACCTGTCCTCTCCTTTCCTCAGCTGCCCGGGACCTGAGAACCCAGCTTGGTTATCGTTCCCCAGCCCCACCCTGACCACCCATCTGGCCAGCATCGCCCACATCCAGCCCTCTCTGGGGGCTCCCTGACTTCCCTCCGTCTGCTCACCTCGCCCCCAGCCGGCTGTGATTGGGGGTGCTGCCTGGGTTGGCCCATCTCCGACCCCTCATGCTGGTCTCTCTTTCTCCCTCTCGCTCTTCCCATCTCCCCATCTGCCCTTAGCTCCTCACCTCTATTTCTCTTCCTGGGATCACCTGCCCACAGCCTGGGCCTGTTTTTCTGTGGGGTCATTTGTCTATGTTGCATTTTTTTTTTTTTTTTTGAGACGGAGTGTCCCTGGAGTACAGTGGTGCGATCTTGGCTCACTGCCACCTCTGCCCCCACGGATTCAAGCGATGCTCCTGCCTCAGCCTCCTAAGGAGCTGGAATTATAGGCACCTCGGCCTCCCAAAGTGCTGGGATTACAGGCATGAGCCACCATGCTTGGCCCTCTGTGTGAGGCGGGGCACAGGGGCTCACGCCTGTAATCCCAGCACTTTGAGAGGCTGAGGCAGGAGGACTGCTTGAGGCCAGGAGTTCGAGACTAGCCTGGATAACATAACAAGACCCCGTCTCTACAAAATTTTAAAAATAAAATAAAAATCAGCAGGACATCAAGGTGCACGCCTATAGTCCTAGCTACTTAGGAGACTGAGGCAGGAGGGTCAGTGGAGCCCAGGAGGTCAAGTCTGCAGTGGGCTGTGATCACACCACTGCATATCAGACTAGGCGACGAGGCGTGATGAAACACATTTAAGGCCAGGCATGATGGTTCACACCTGTAATCCCAGCACTTTGGGAAGTCAAGACAGGTAGATCACCTGAGGTCAGGAGTTCGAGACCAGCCTGACCAACATGACAAAACCCCATCCCTAATAAAAATACAAAAATTAGCCGGGCATGGTGGTGGGTGCCTATAATCCCAGCTATTCAGGAGGCTGAGACAGAAGAATCACTTGAACCCGGGGTAGGGAGGGCAGGGGGTGTCAGAGGTTGCAGTGAGCTAAGATTGAGCCATTGCATTCCAGCCTGGGTGAAAAAGCAAAACTCTGTCTCAAAACAAACAACATTCAAAAATAAAATGAATATAAAAGGAAACCTTCCGTGCATCTTATCCTGTAACTTCCTTTTGCCCCCTCATTCTTATCTTTTTGAAACCCGTTTATACTGATGAATCAAGATCTAGTTCATTCTTTTGCTGTCAAGAGTCTCACAGGGATGGGCACAGTAGCTCACACCTGTAATCCCAGCACTTCGGGAGGCTCAGGTGGGTGGATCAACTGAGGTCAGGAGTTCAAGACTAGCCTGGCCAAGATGGTGAAACCCCGTCTCTACTAAAAATACAAAAATTAGCTGGGTGTGGTGGCATGCGCCTGTAATCCTAGCTACTTGGGAGGCTGAGGCAGGAGAATTGCTTGAACCCAGGAGGCAGAGGTTGCAGTGAGCTGAGATTGTGCCATTGCACTCCAGCCTGGGTGACAAGAGTGAGAGTGAAACTCTATCTAAAGAAAAAAAAAAGAGAGTCATACACACTATTCATCTGTGTAGCTAGTGATGGCCATTTAGATTGCTTCCTTTTTTTTTTTTTTTTTTTTTTTTGCTATGACAGTGCTGCAATGAACCTTCTTCCTTGCATGTGTCTACAAGCTGGAGTTCCTCTGAGACTCTACCAATTTACACTCCCACCAGCACGGCTGGAGTCCCTGAGTCCCTGCAGCTTTGATAACACTTGGTATTGTCAGCCTTTGTAATTGTCGCCAATCTGACTGGTGTGAAATGGTACCTCACTGCTCTGATTTGCATTTCCCCATCACTGGAGAGGCTGAGCACTGACTCTGCCTACATTTATTGGCCGCTTGGGTGTCTTCTGAAGCTGTCTGTAACTATCCCTTGCCCATTTTTCTGCTGCGTTGTCTTTTTCTTATTGATGTATAGTCCTAGATGTTAAGAGCCTGCTTTTTGCTTTACTCTCACCTATCTGGACTTTATTCTGCAGTATGGTTTGAAATACAGACCAAACTTTTCTTTCAATCCAGATGGAGAGAGAGTTCCTCCCAAGCCACCTGTTTCAGATGCAGCTTTCATCCTCCACTAAATCCCCACGGAAATGAGGACTCTGTTGCATGGCTCTTAGTCCACGGCTCTGCTGTTTGAGTTAGAATAGCTGCATTTTCATAACTGAGAGGCAAATCCCCTTTTGCTGTTAATTTTTCACAATGTTCTTGGTGGCTCCTGGGCATTTTCTCTGCCAAATTAACTTCAGAACCACATGGCCAAGGTCTACCAAAAACCCCCATGGGACGCAAATTGTGACTGCAATGGATTTCTAGATTCATTGGGGGTGACCTGTTTCTCTCTGCCTTTGCTTATCTCCTCTACCAACCCTCCCTCCCCTTCCACACACCCAGAGGTGGGCCCAGACCTGGCACGATGGCCTCAACTCACTGGTCAGTCCCAGTAGCAGCCCCAGAGGTTGGTGACCAGGCGCCTGACCAGGGGCAAGACAAGGCCCTGAGGGGCCCTAGAGGTTTCTGGTCCAGTCCTTTTTTTTTTCTTTTTTTTTCTGTAGAGAGAGTCTTACTCTGTCACCCAGGCTGGAGTGCAGTGGCGCGATCTGGGCTCACTGCAACCTCTGCATCCCAGGTTGAAGCAATTCTTTTGCCTCCGCCTCCTAAGTAGCTGGGGGACTACAGGCGTACATTGCAATGCCCAGCTAATTTCTTTTGTATTTTAGTAGAGATAGGGTTTCACTGTGTTGCACAGAGGGTCTTGAACTCCTAAGCTCAGGCAATCCGCCTGCCTTAGCCTCCCAAAGTGCTAGGATTACAGGCGTGAGCCACCACGCCCGGTCCAGTCCTTATTTTTGACTGTGACCACCAGGCTCACTTGCCATCCTGGGCCTGGAGCTCACCTGACCTGACCCTCCTCCGTGAAGCTGCCACATGAAGCAAGGATGTCCCTGGAAAACCTGCCAATTCTCTCTGCCCTCCCTCCAGCGTCCCCTGTATCCACCTACATCTGACCCGGCCATTGTTCTTCAAACTTTTCCAGAGCTCAGCACTACCACAGAAGGAAGCCCAGACCCTCGAGCCTGGCATTCAAGGCTCTCCATGACTCAGTCCCCGCTTCCTTTCCAGTGAAGATGCAATCCTCAATCTTTCTTTTCCTTTTTTTTTTTGAGATGGAGTTTTGGTCTTGTCACCCAGGTTGGAGTGCAGTGGCGCAATCTCCACTCACTGCAACCTCCGCCTTCTGTATTCAAGCGATTCTCCTGCCTCAGCCTCTCACGTAGATGGGATTACAGGCGCACACCACCATGCCCGGCTAATTTTTGTATTTTTAGTAGAGATGGGGTTTCACCATGTTGGCCAGGCTGGTCTTGAACTCCTGACCTCATAATCCACCTGCCACGGCCTCCCAAAGTGCTGGGATTACAGGTGTGAGCCACCGTGCCCAGCCTTGGGTACTTTCTAAAAGAGTAAAACCCTATTTATTGAACACTTTCTACATGCCAGACACTGTGCTAGGGGCTCAGCATGTCATATCTCACATGTCTTTAAAATTTGCTTCTGTTTATTGTTTTGAGACAGAGTCTTACTCTGTCACCCAGGCTGGAGTGCAATGGCACAATCTCAGCTCACTGCAACCTCCACCTCCTGGGTTCAAGTGATTCTCGTGCCTCAGCCACCTGAGTAGCTGGCATTATAGATGTGGGCCACTATACTTGGCCAATCTTTGTATCTTAGCAGAGATGGGGTTTGGCCATGTTGTTCAGGCTGGTCTCGAACTCCTGGCCTCAATTGATCCACCTGCTTCGGCCTCCCAAAGTGCAAGGATTACAGTTGTGAGCCACTGCACCTGGCTGTATCTCATGTGTCATGTTCCTTTCCAGCCCCTTGCACCTCACAGATGCGGAGACAGACACAGAGGGAAAGTGACTTTCCCAGCAGCCCACAGGCAATAAAAGTCCCAGCGGGGATGTGACCCCATCTGCCTGACTGCAGGGCCTGTGTTCCTTATACTTTACCATATTGCACTCCTTATTCTATTTGGGAAAGAAGTTCAGAGAGGGGAAGGGATCTAAACAAGGTCACACAGCAAATCAGGGCAGAACTGGGCCTGGAACTCCATTTCACACCTGCCGGATCACACAGCTGCCCTTGCTCCCAGCGTCTCAGGGGCTTTCCTGATGGCTAAAAACAGTGTCATCCATCCCCCCATCCTACACTCCTGTCATTCACCACCACCACCACCACCACCACCAATTTTTTTTTTTTTTTGAGACAGAGTCTTGCTCTGTTGCCCAGGCTGGAGTGCAGTGGCACAATCTCGGCTCACCACAACCTCTGCCTCCCGGGTTCAAGCGATTGAACCCTGCTTCAGCCTCCCGAGTAGCTGGGACTACAGGCGCATGCCACCACGCCTGGCTAATTTTTGTCTTTTTAGTAAAGATGGGATTTCACCATGTTGGCCAGGCTGGTTTCAAACTCCTGACCTCAAGCGATCCGCCTGCCTCGGCCTCCCAAAGTGCTGGGATTACAGGTGTGAGCCACCACACCCAGCCACCACAATTTTAAATAGAGGGGTCAGAGGAGGAGACATTTCAGCCAGGACCTGGAGGAGGTAAGGAAACAACTCATGGAATTCTTGGGGCAAGAACAGCAGGCACCCAGGCCTTGGGGCAGGAGTCCACTCGGCATGTCGGAGGACAGGAGAGAGGCTGGGGTGGGGCCTCAGAGCCCCCGGTGATGACTGTGACATCCATGGATGACAAAGGAAGACATGAGGAGATGCCGAGCACACACCATGACCTGGCTTTGTTCTTCCAGGACAAGAGGTTAAAAGACTCAATGGGAGGCCACTGCCAGCGATGGGAGGGGCCTTGGAGGTCCCAAGTGGGATGAAGAGGCACAGAGCAAGGCAGGGTAGACCCTAGGTCACACGGCAAGGCAGCCCCCTTCCCCGTTCCTCCCCCTGGAAGGCAGTCCCACAGCTGATGGACAGATGGCCAGACAAAGGCTGGGAGTGGCAGACAAGGCAGCCCGTTGGCCTCTGACCACCAGGCTGAATGTGTGTGTGGGCCCGGCTGCTCCTGCATGGGCCTGAGACCCTGGCGAGAGGGGACCTGAGAGAAGAGAAAGAGGGAGAGAGGAAAGAAGGAGGAAAAGAGATGGGAAGGCGGGGCGAGAGGGCCGAGCACAGCCCCTGAACTTGGCTGGGGGAGTGACTGCCCCTCTCTTATGCGAGCAAGAGCAGGCCAGGGAGTGTGTGTAGGTGGTGGGTGTGCAAGGAGACCACTAATTCCAGAGGCCTTGAGCAGAATCCCCTTGCAGGTGCACAGACCTGGGCATGGGAGACACTCCCTGGGCTCAAATTCACCTCTGCTGCCTCCCAGCCGGTAACCTCAGCCGGGTCCCGACCTTTCTGTCCCACCTTCAATGGTGTGCTGAGAAACGTTTAACTGGCTCTGGAAAAGGGGCGAGAGGAGCCCTCATGCGGCGTGTTTGCTGTTTTTTTTTTTTTTTTTTTGTATTCAGAGTCTCGCTCTGTCTCCCAGGCTGGAGTGCAATGGTGTGGCCTCGGTTCACTGCAACCTCCACCTCCCAGGTTTAAGCAATTCTCCTGCCTCAGCCTCCCAAGCTGGGATTACAGGTGCGTACCACCATGCCTGGCTAATTTTTGTATTTTTAATAGCAACGGGGTTTTGCCATGTTGGCCAGGCTGGTCTCAAACACCTGACCTCAGGTGACCTGACCTCCCACCTCAGCCTCCAAAGTGCTGGGATTACAGGCATGAGCCACCGTGCCCGGCTCTGTTTGCTCATTTCTGTGATGTAAACACCCGCCCTGGCTGAGTTCAAGCTACTGACGTCGGGTCACTGATGGGAGTAAGACAGGGATACGCAGGAGCACACCACTGTCCGGGGTTTCTGCCGCACAAACAGAACAGACGTCACCACCACAGGAACAGGGATAACACTTAAACATAGTACAATCATTAGTAAGTGAAGGCTTTTGAGTTATTCCTTTTTTTTTTTTTTTTTTTGAGATGGAGTCTCGCTCTGTCCCCCAAGCTGGAGTACAATGGCATGATCTTGGCTCACTGCAACCTCTGCCTCCAGGGTTCAATAGATTCTCCTGCCTCAGCCTCCCGAGTAGCTGGGATTACAGGCGGGAACCGCCATACCTGGCTAATTTTGCGTTTTTAGTAGAGACGGGGTTTCACCATGTTGGTCAGGCTAGTCTCAAAGCCTTGACCTCAGATGATCTGCCACCTTGGCCTCTCAAAGTGCTGGGATTATAGGCGTGAGCCACTGTGCCCGGCCCCCATTTCTAGTTATTTAATTGTAAGTTGATACTATTTAGTTATTAACAATGGTTGTATTTAACTACCAGCTCACACACCATTCCTGAAATGTCAACAGTTGACTCTCATGAGCCCGTCTCAGCCAGCGCCAACATGCCAACATCCTCATCTGTAAAATGAAGATAAAAATAGCAACTCTCCAGGGTTGGACTGGGTACTGGCTAGCACATGCGAGGAGGTACTTAATGCCACACCCTGCCCAGAGCAGGCCAGCCTTGGTCAACACCTGGCCTTTGTCTAAATTAGTCAGGGCAGAAATTATTTCCTCACATCTAGAAAATGAATTTTTCCTGCTGGGCCTGCCTCCAAGGACCTGCCTGAGATCAGATCAGAACGTGGGCAGGGGGTAGATTTCCAGTCGCATCAGGACTGACACATGTTAGGGGGAGGAGGAAGAGTTGCTCTTTCTGTGCCTGTCTGTATCAGGTGGGGAGTAGACAGAAGCAGAAGAAGAGTTGCCCCATGTCTGGCCAGGGGCAGATCCTGTTCATAAGTTGCCCCATTTAAGGACAACCTATGTTGAGCAACCAGCAAGGAGCTCCAAATCCTGCCAGGATAATGAAGAGAAGCTTCCTGGAGGTGGCAGTGTCAAAGCTGGGTGCTGAAGCATGCACAGGAGTTTACCATTACAATAACACTTAACATCAATGATATATACTGAAATATAAACTTCAGATCTTACCAGCAATACCAGATAATGGTTGATGAGGCATAAAGCTTAGTGTTCATAATAACTGCACTTATGATTCATGGAGCACTTGTTACAGGCAAGGCCCAGGCATGCAGCCTCAACATATGCACAGACGGCCAGGCAAAGTGGCTCACGCCTGTAATCCAAGCACTTTGGAGGCCAAGGCAGACAGATCACCTGAGGTCGGGAGTTCAAGACCAGCCTGACCAACATGGTGAAACCCCACCTTTAAAAAAAAAAATACAAAAATTAAGTTGGGCACGGTGGCTCACACCTGTAATCCTATCCTAGCACTTTGGAAGGCTGAGGTGGGCGGATCATGAGGTCAGAGGTTCGAGACTAGCCTGACCAACATAGTGAAACCCATTCTCTATAAAAAAATTTAAATTAATTAAAAAAAATACACACAGATGATCTCACTTCATTCTGTTCTCCTCATTTGACAGAGGAGGCAGTACAGGCCGAAAGAAGTGACATCACACTGCTAGTGTGTGGCTGAGCCAGAATTCAAACCCCAATTTGGCAGACTCCAGAGCCCTCGTTCGAAATCACTCCACAGTCTGCCGTGCTGGGAAGCGGGAAGGTCCCCGCCGATGTTCCCAAGGTCAGCGAAAGCTCAGAGCATGTTGAGGACAGCAAAGAGACAGGTCAGGCTGAAGAAGAGGCAGCGAGAGGGGAGGCCGTGGAGGGAGGACTGGACTCTGAAGAGCAGGACAGCATCTGGTGTTTAGAAGGCGACGGAGAACCACCGCCCCCAATGCCACTAGAAAAAGCCCTCACCAGGTGGGTGAAGAGGCATCGGAGGGACGTGGCCCAGACCCTGGCCAGACCCTGGCCATCATGGCCATTCTCCCCTCTTGCCCACAGTGGAGCAGGAAGCACAGACCCCTCCTGGCTCTTTCAAATCCTCCCTGGTTTCTGGCTGCTCACTCAGATGGGCAGAAGCCCCCAGGACTACAGGTGGACTCCTGGCAGAGGCAGGCACGCCCCATCCCCACCCACTGGCCCCAGCCTGATGAACTTGGCCAAGCACCTACGTGCCCTTAGCTCCCCGTGTCCATGCCCATATTACAGCTGGGGTCACTGAGGCCCCAAGAGGTGGAGGAATTGGCCCTAGATGACAGCACATGAGGAAGGAACACTCCACACCACTGCCTGCCCCCCAGTGCCTTCCCTCGGGACAAGGCAGTCCAGGGTCGGGGGGAAGTGGGGTCCATCATTGCCGCCCTCCCCTCTGCTCAGGATGGACAGGAGGGAAGATGCCTCCTGGCCCTCTGGGAGGTCACAAGCCTTGAAGGGGCCTGAACACAATCAGGGTAGGCACGAGGAGCGGGTGGAGAGAACGTTCCTGGCAGAACGGACAGGATGGGTGAAGGCTCGGCCATGTGAACTTCATCCGATGTGGACACAGAGGCCAGCAGGCAGCTCTGCTGAAAATAAAGACCAGCCTGGCTTGGTCTCCAGGCTAGAAGCTTCCCCTGCCCACCGCCCCGCAATCCCATGGTCTTTGTTGGTTTGAGAGCTTTCTGGGCAGACTGGCGGCCCCACCCCTGGTTCTGGTAGGGGCGGCTTTCCCAGCAGTTCCACACGAGGACATCCTGTGGAGGGTGCGGGGAGCCCTCGCTCAGCTCACGTGTGCTGAGCCCACAGGTCTGGGACAATGGAGAGATAGGGCAGGCAGCCAGGGCTCGGCGGGTGGGGCCGGGGCAGCAGGGAGGGAGGACTCAGAACAACCCGCCTGCCTCAGGGGTCTCAGGCCGGGGCCTCACTCCCTCCCCTCGCTGTTCAGGCAGGAGGCCATCAGAAAGCCACAGGGGGCAGATGGGTGCCTCAGGTGTTGGCCACCTCTTATGGCAGCCCACAGCTCAGAACCCCCACAGAGACTCGCTGTCCTGGTGGGCAGCCCCAGACCCCCATCCATGGTGAGTGGAGCTACCCTCCTGGCACACCTGACCTGTGTGACCCCAGAAGGCCATTCTGGAGCAGAAGAGACAGGGCTGAGCTGGGGGGAGCCCTGAGCCCCCACTCTGTGATCTTGGACCCTGCATTCAGCCCTTGCCTCAGCCTGGGCTGAACCACGGCTATTTTTACATGGCTGACCTGTTATTTGGAGAAGACTCGCCATCCTCCACATCCTGTGGGCAGGGAGGATGCTCAGGAGGCATGGGTGGGGTGGGCCAGGCTCTGCCATCCAAGGGACAGCCCAGGTTGGCCAAGCCAAGGGAGAGTGCTGAGGACAGATGGCCCCATCGGTGCCTGAGAGCTCACCACGCTCAGACTTTCCAGTGGAGGAATGGGAACCACCTCCTCCGTGATCCCTCTACTCAGGATTTAAACTGTGCTGGCCTCTCAGGTCTCAGGTGAATGAGGTTTTGGGGCCACCTCTTGAACAGTGGGAGGGGGCTTGGCTAACAGTCACAGGAGCTGTCTGATTATGCCTTCAGAATCCAAGTCCGCTGAAGCAGGAGGCAGTCACCAGGCTGGCCAAAGATCGGCAGGAGAACGGCCAGGAGACTTGCCCCAAAGCAGAGGCACTGTCTGGTTTCAGTCTGAGCTGGCTCTTCCTGTCCCCACTCTCCCTCCGTTCCCCTATCCCCATCCTGGCACTTCCTCATGACCCCACAAACCCCAGCCCTGAGTAGCCTTCAGCTTCCTCTGCCACCCTTCCCACACTTGATCTCAGAATAAATATCCTGATACACACATCTTACATGGAGCTGCCCTGCTCCAAAACCTTCTCTGGCTCCCCACTGCCCCAAGACAAAATCTACATGCCTTATCTTGGCCTTCAAGCCTTTCACAGTCAGACCCTGCCCACTGTCCAGCCTCTTCTCCTTCTGTTCTCCCCATGCACCAACGCATGGCCAACGGGCCACACAAGTCACTGAGTTAGGCAGTGTCACAAACAACCTTCGTTCTCCCTTGCCCTTCCCTGTGTGGCACTGACATCGATTTCCTCAAAGCTATCTTTTTTGTTTTTTCTTTTGAGACAGTCTTGCTCTGTCACCCAGGCTGGAGTGCAATAGTGCGATCTCGGCTCACTGCAAACTTTGCCTCCTGGGTTCAAGCAATTCTCCTGCCTCAGACTCCCAAGTAGTTGGGATTACAGGTGGATGCCACCATGCCTGGCTAATTTTTGTATTTTTAGTAGAGCCAGGGTTTCACCATGTTGGTCAGGCTGGTCTCAAACTCCTGACTTCGGGATCCACCCACCTTGGCCTCCCAAAGTGCTGGGATTACAGGTGTGAGTCACTGCGCCGGCCTGCTCTATTAACTTGGAATTTGAGTTTGTCTGCAGTCGCGATTGTCCCCTGTGTCCCATGCAGGCTCTGCATCATGAAGAATTCCTTAAGGAATGGTCTGGGATTTGCTTCTGCTGGGGTCCCTGGAAATATAGCAGCCTCCATGGGGAAGGAATTAGAAGGCCCAGGCCTGTATGCAGCAGGGGCTGGAACTAGGCTCTCTCCATCAAGCCAGAGCCAGGTGGAAAATGTCTGTTCTTGAAAGGGAACTCCACCAGAAAACTACCCACCAGCGTGGGGACACAGCTTGGAATCAGGGAGCCTGACTGGAAATGGAACCACCATGATTGGAATGCAGAAGCCCCAGGCCTGGAAACTGAGCCAGACTGGTGTTCCTTTGCTGAATCTGGGCGACATGTCATATGGAAGTTGGTTGGGCTATTCTCACCATTTTTTATGTATGTTTAAAATTTTTCATGATAAAAATGTTTATATTAAAAATACTGCCACAAGCTTCAAAGACATTTATCTGGTCACTAAACACTCTGCACCACTTGACTTCAATTCTAGCTCCCACTCCATTTTCTGAGTTCAGCTCTCTGCTTCTGGCATCTGGGAATTTCCCTGCTAGCTTTAGCTGTGAAGCTCAGCTTTGTAATTTAAACATGTTTTCTTGGCATATTTTATCTAGCTTGGAGGGGAAAGGAGGGCTTCACACATTTACTCGATCTCACACGCTGACTACAAACTCTAACTCATCTTTTCAAAGCCTCATTCTAATGTCTCCTCCTTGAGGACGTATTCTCCACCTGCCACCCGCCAGGGTGAGGCGCACACTCTCTGCCATCCACCAGGCTCCCACAATCCCCCTGTGCCTGGGTGGTGACTTGATGATACATTCCCCGTAGCTAGAGGGAATCTACCTGAGGGCAGAAACTGAGTCTGGGCAGAGCCCAACACACAGCCTGCCAAGCAGTAGGTTCAGTGGCAGCTGCCTCTTTAGGTATAGGCCATGGCGGTTCCCGATTTCCCAAAACAGCAAAACCTACGAGCCGTAATTTTTTCTTTTTTTGAGATGGAGTCACACTCTGTCACCCAGGCTGGAGTGCAGTAGTGCAATCTCGGCTCACTGCAACCTCTGCCTCCTGGGTTCCAGTGATTCTCCTGCCTCAGCCTCCTGAGTAGCTGGGATTACAGACGCATACCACCAGGCCCAGCTAATTTTTTTTAGTAGAGACGGGTTTCACCGTATTGGCCAGGCTGGTCTCACACTCCTGACCTTGTGATCCACCCGCCTTGGACTCCCAAAGTGCTGGGATTGCAGACGTGAGCCACCACACCCAGCTTTTTTTTTTTTTTTTTTTCGAGATGGAGTCTTGTTCTATCACCCGGGCTGGAGTGCAGTGGCATGATCTTGGCTCACTGCAATCTCCACCTCCCGCTTCAAGTGATTCCCCTGCCTCAGCCTCCTGAGTAGCTAGGATTACAGGTGCCAACCACCACACCTGGCTAATTTTTGTATTTTCAGTAGAGACAGGGTTTTACCATGTTGGCCAGACTGGTCTCGAACTCCTGACCTCAGATGATCCACCTGACTCAGCCTCCCAAAGTGCTGGGATTACAGGCATGAGCCACCACGCCCAGCCTGTGAGCTGTAATTCTGCTTTGGGCTTTCACAGAGGCTGACCTATGACTCCTGCGGGCAGCTCAGGGGCCAGGCCCGAGCCAGCAGCAGTCTCATCTGCAAAGGGGCTGCTGAAAGTGGGCGGTCCTCAGCAGTTTTCACACCTGGTCCCAGAGGGGAGGCAGCAGGAGCAAGCCCAGGCCTACCCCTGAGCCACCCCCTCCCTGTCTCCTGGCCCAGCAGCCCCTGGTGCCCACAAATAAGCAGACAGCCCCGCTCTCAGCCCCGGCCCTTTGATCTGGGCAAGCACCGACACCTGGCTGGCGCCCTCCACCTGGCTCCAACCTTATCCGGCTTAGGGAAGGCACAGATGCCTGGGACACAGGCCAATTAGGTGACTTTCCTAGTTGTCCACTGAGTCACATCCTGGTCTACTCGAATGGCGTCTTGGCTCAGGTGGCCAAAGGGGTGAGGACACCCTGGAGAGGCATCCCAGCTATGTTGGGGCAGGTGACAGGTGAGGGCCATCAGTTACAGACTAGAGGGTCCCTGAGGATGCTGGGAGTTCTCACCATGGCCCAGAGGCACCCACCCTGGGGACACTGAGATGCCAGACACCCAGACCATGCAGGCCAGTGGGCAGGAGAGGCAGAGAGGCCAGGTCCCTCTTCCGGGCTGGCTGCTGTCCACTGTGAGCCCTCAAGCAAGTGGCTTCCCTGTCTTGGCCTTTGTCCCTGTATCTGATAAGTGAAGCTGATGAAGGGAACCTTCAGGGTTACCGGAAGAATCAAACAAGATGATGCATGGCGTGCTTTGTCCACCTCCGGCCAGGTCACCGGGATGAATAGGAACTGTGTGAATTCTCTTTCATGAGCCCAAGAAGCCAGCCAAGGACAGAGCCACAAAAAGAACCAGGGAACCCTCACAGCTGCCTTGAGCCGAGCCCCATGGCCCTCCCTACCATTCCCTGCACCTCCCACCCCTCCCCTTCCCTGGGCTGTGCTGTCCCTGACCATGCTTAATGGGCATTAAATGGAGGATGCTTGGGATAAAGCCTTACTCCAGATGAGGCAGTGAGGCCGGGACTAGGAGGGAGATGGGGCTCAGACCAGGTCCCCAGTGAGTCAGGGGCCATGCAGGGTGGGGGTTGGGCAGCGAGGCCTTCTCCGCCCTTTCCTCACCAGCCTGGCAGCCCCCTCCTTCTCATGCACCCATGTGCCCGGACCTCCATTTCCCAGCCAAAGTGCTGGTCACTGCATGTGCACAGACCAGAGGGGGCCACCGGAGCCTGTCTCGAGGACAGGGCAGGCAGACTTATTCTGGCCTAGCCAGGGAGGCCCAGGAAGAGGTCAGGGAGGGGTTGGGCTCATGGCCTGGGAAGAGGTGATGTCTGCCAGGGCAGGGACCTGGACACCCACAGGGGACACTGGACCACACAGCCTTGCCCTGTCCTAGCACAGTCCAGTCTCACGTGAGCCCTGGAACCATTGCATCCCCTCTCTCTGAGCCCTAAAGTCCCCATCTGGGCTATGGGGACAGCTAGGAGGGGGCGGTGAGTGGCTGTGGCACTCTGAGCTCAGGAGGCATTGTGCATACTGGAATGCCACTTAGACAGGTCAGGCAGGTTCCTGGGCAGAGCCAGCTCACTCACCCCTCCGTCCCAGGAGGGCCCAGGAGGGGAAGCATTCACCGACTGGAGTACCGACCACAGGGACCTTATCTTACATCTGACTGGGCCTCCAAGCCAGATGGACTCCGGTGCCAAAGACAGAAAAGGCAGGGCCCAAGCTGGGGCCACACAGCACCCCCAGGGCAGAGTCAGGACCAGCCTCCTGCCCGAGCCCTGGGTTGCAGGACTGGCCGGAGTCTCTGCCCGGCCTGAGGGGTGCTGCTGAGGGCAAAGCCAACAAGGCCAGGGAGCCAGCAGCCCAGCTCCCAGAGACCATGCCTCAGCAAGGGCAGGGACAGGGAGGCACATTCCCGGAGGGAGGGCCTGGGAGGCTGCCTTAAGTGCTCCATGACCTCCCACACTGTCCCAGCCCAGCTTCCAGCAGGCCGGGGGCTCAGGCCCTGCTCTGGCAGCCCATCGGAAGCCTGGGCCCTACCGGAGAGGGTGGCAGGGAACGTCAGGCCCACGGCCAGTCCAGGGCCGATTCTCAGGCGCCTGTCCCAGGCTTGGGAACTGCTTTCAGGCTGACCAGGTGGAGTTTCCTGCTGGTCACCTAAGAGGTGATTCCCAGGGTAGATGGTAATGGAAGGCGTGTGGGGGAGGGCAGGAGATAAAAACAGGGTCACCATGGCTCTGTTGTCATTGCCCAACTTACTGACTTAAGGAGTTCCCTACACCAGCCTCAGGATGGATCCCGGATCACTGGGTCCCCATGAGGCTCCAGGACCCAGAGGAAAGGTCACCTCTGCAACCTTGGCCCTTGACCTGCACCCCCGTATCTGCCCTCGGGGCAGGTATTATTCATTTTGTTAGACAAGAAAAGAAGCAGAGGCTCAGAGACATGTTGCCATTGGCAGGCAGCAACAGTGGGACTGGGGACAAAGCCCACTCTCTTTCCAGGAGTCAGCACTGGTGAACAGAGACCGGGGCAGGGTGGGGGGCAGAGGACGGCCAACAGGACAGGACCCACGATGCCAGTGCCTGGGCGGGGGAAGGTGGGGGTGGGCCTCACCTGACTGCAGCAAGCCAGTGCCTCAGTCCTTGACCCCAAAGTGCTGCTGGATGTCCAGAAGGACGCCTGGAGGAAGACAGAGGGGTGCTCACTGGCCGAGTCTGATGCCTGGTGTCCCCAAGCCCAGCCCAGCCTCTTTCCCACCCTGCAGGGCCCAGCCTGCCCCCATCTGCATATCTCCTGCTCTGCTGTGACCTCCACCCTGCCCAGGTTTGCCAGGCTTGCCTCCTGCCCCACCGGGGCCTCCTGTCCCCAGCCCATCCCCATCACTCACAAAGGCCTGAGGGGCAGACACAGGCAGGGCTTGTCTGTGGTTATTCTGCCCCATGGGCAACCATGCCTCCTATCTGCCAGCCTGGGCCTCTTCCCTACCTGTGGCCCAGGCCAGGATCAGTGCAACAGACACCGGCCTTTCCCTCTGGGTCCAAGACCTCAAGAGCAGTGGGGGGCCTGAAAGCTACAGGGAGCCCTCTGACCTGGGAGGGAGCAGCCACACTCACTCTGGTTCACCTGCTCATGCGCGCAAGCACATTCACACACACACACACTCACATGCACACACACACTCACATACACACACACGCACATACGTACACACACGCACACCTGCATATATGCACACATGCATGCACATGCACGCTCACACACACACACAAGCTCTCACCTCCGCTGCTCTCAGGATTGTGTAACTGGGCCCCCCCATTTTCAGACACAGGGTCCCGGGACACAGAGGGAAGTGAGTGGGGCTCCAGGCCCACTTTCTTGGGAGAAGTGGATTCCTGAGACCACACCTGCTCCCAAGCCCAACTACTTTAGGGCTTTGCATGTCACGGGGTGGGGGCAGCAGCTGGACCACCTAGAAACCACCCACAGCTGCCAACAGACTGACAGAGCCATGACTTGATGGCAGGAAGGCAGGGTCTTGGACCCTCCACCCCTCATAGCACCCAGCGAGGGCTTCTGAGTAAGCACAACCCACAGCCCTACAAGGCCTTGGGGTCCCCACCTGCACTTCCTCCCCAGGACAGCAGGACCCAGGCCACAGGTCAGTGCCCCCTGACCACAGTCTGCAGTGGAAGGGACAGGGGAGGAAGGAGGAGATGGCTCTGCCCTTGGGGGCTCCCCAGACAGGGACAGAGGCTTCTGGGGGATGGCAGAGCTCTTCATGATGATGATGATGATGATGATGATGGCAGCATTCAACAGAGGATGGTTTGCCTAACTGATCATTAAATGCCTGTTTAATCCTCATTCAGTCCCAAGATGCTGGTACCAGTATCTGAGTTGACAGATGAGGAAACTGGAGCATAGGAAATTAAGCCATGGGCTCAAAGTCATGCCCCAGGGAAGCAGGAAAGAGTGGAATCTCCGAGCGCTGTATGAGGGTCCCGCTGGCAGCGGGGACTGAGGGTGCAGAAGGACTGGGGAGGTTGGAGTGTCACCATCCCTTCCGAGACCCAGGTTGGGATGCTGAGCGATTTCCTGGAAGGCAGGACCACATGGGCTGATGTCCTAGCAGCCTGACAGCCCCGAGAAGCTGTCTTCCTCCTTGTTAATGCCCTGAGTGGATTGACCATAATTACCCATGATGAAGACTGTGAGAGGCCCAGTTAATGACTTAATAACCAAGGCAGGCTGTGACTTTGCCTTGAGGGTGGAAGCCGGGGCCAGTCCTAGGCCTGTGGATGGCAGGGCCAGCGAGAGGGACCTCTGAGGTGCTCCGCCCCAGCCCCCAGGGGCTCACCATTCCACAATCCATTCCTTTCTGAGTCAGGACCTCTGTTCCCCCTCCTGATGTCTGGCTTTTTTTTTTTTTTTTTTTTGAGACGGAGTTTCACTCTTGTTACCCAGGCTGGAGTGCAATGGCGCGATATCGGCTCACCGCAACCTCCACCTCCTGGGTTCAGGCAATTCTCCTGCCTCAGCCTCCTGAGTAGCTGGGATTACAGGCATGCGCCACCATACCCAGCTAATTTTTTGTATCAGTAGAGATGGGGTTTCACCATGTTGACCAGGATGGTCTCGATCTCTTGACCTCGTGATCCACCCGCCTCGGCCTCCCAAAGTGCTGGGATTACAGGCGTGAGCCACCGCGTCTGGCCCACACCTCCTCTTCTATCCTGGTATGACTTCATCAACTGGGTTCACTCCTGCCACTCCTTTGAGGCCAGATCAGATGTCTGATGTTCTGGGACATCTTCCCTGGTTGCTCCCCTCCCACCGCTCTCTGTAAGTTACTTTCCTCCACTCTCCCCCGTCCAAACTCATTTTAGCACTGGGCCCACCAGGATGAGTGAGTTCTATGGGGAACGCATGCAGGAGCGTGGGTGTGAGTGCCTCCGAGGCCAGGAGCTAAGAGCAACTAGTTACTGCTGCCTGCTAAGTTCCAAGGAACTGTGTGAGGTTTCGAAGATGGTACAGATGCCGGCCTCACTTTCTGTGCTGGTATTTGTGATTCTGATCCCATTTTATTTTGGAAGAAACAGGCTCTGAGATGTAAACTCATTTGTCACCCAGCACATTCAGTTTTGGAGTGAGATCCGAAGCCAGGTCTATGGCCAAAAACCAAAGCTTGTTCTCCTGCCATACTGCCTTCTGCGTGGTTTGCTGGTGTCCTCCAGGGCCCAGCACGCACGTGGCCCACAGGGACTTCGCACGTGGGTGAATGTGGCGTCATCCTCCACTAGACCACAAGCAAGGCAGGGCCGTGGCAGGTCATCTCCAGGACCCAGACCAGGGACTGTCACGATTTGGGTGTTGGGTGGACAGAAGAATGGGTGGAGTCAGGAGGAGGCAGGAGGGTCCCCATCCATAGGCCAAGGGAGGGACATGGGTCTGCATGACTGCAGGTTCCGTTTCTGGGAGGGAGGCCGTATCAAATAGCCATTATGGGCCGGGTGCGGTGGCTCATGCCTGTAATCCCAGCACTCTGGGAGGCCAAGGCGGGTGGATCACCTGAGGTCAGGAGTTCAAGACCAGCCTGGCCAACATGGTGAAACTCCATCTCTACTAAAAATACAAAAAATTAGCTGGGCGTGGTGGCAGGTGCCTGTAGTCCCAACTACTTGGGAAGCTGAGGCAGGAGTATCGCTTGAACCCGGGAGGCAGAGATTGCAGTGAGCCGAGATCACACCACTGCATTCCAGCCTGGGTGACAGAGTGAGACTCTGTCTCAAAAATATATATATATAGCCATCATGACCACGTCCTGTGTGCACGACAAATCAAAACACTCTCATTTCCTCCCTGCAGCACATCTCAACCATCCAACTGCACACTTCCCCACCCTATGACTTCAAGGTCCAACATTTGCCTCTGCCTCCAGGAAGCCTCCCCTGACTTCCTCTACCACATAGAGCTCCTGGTAGAGGGAGAAACATTCCTCCACATCCAGATGGGCATCTAAGGTCTCTGGGAAGTTCTGGGCAGTTCCCAGGACAAGGGAAGCTGTGGATAACACGGCCTGTCCCCACCCTATCACTCCTCAGAGCCCAGCCTTGGGTCCAAGGCCAAGCTCCAGGAAAAAGACCAGAGAAAGCCTTCCCAGGGAACAGGGCTTCCTGCAGGCTGTGAGGCCCAAGGTCAGACCCGGTCTCAGCCTTTCTGGCTTGCTTTCCCTCTTCCAGGCCTGGAAGCGGCCTCAGCCACAGGAGGGTGAGATCCCACTGGCCGCTGGCACGGGAAGCATGTGTCACAGCAGCTCGGCTGTCGCCTCAGATTTTCCTCTGGGCTCCAGTACTCTCCCTTCTTCACCACAGCCTTTTTAGCCTCTTTCCTGGAGGCTGAGGTTTGGTGGGTCACAGGACGGGCCTCACGCCCAGGAGCAGCCTCCCACAGCTCAGGCCAAGCCCACCTCACCAGCCCCGGAACAGGCAAGGTGGAGTTCCCACCCCAAATGCAGACCCCAGCCACCCCAAATGCAGACCCCAGCCAACACAGCCACAGTGTGGTCCTCTCCAGGCGGCACCCCAAATCCACAGCCAGAATCGTCCCCTGGCCACAGGGTCCTCATCGCCCAAGAAAATGGGAGGGTCTGAGTCTTCTCATCCACTGACAACAGTTACGCACCTCCCAAGTCCCAGGAAGTGTCACCTCCTGTCTGAGGTCAGTGTCCCCTTCTCTGGGCCAACTGTCTCTCTCACCTGGCAGGGATGCGGTGCTAGGCCACTCCTTGGCTTGGGCCGGTGCGTTCAGCCTCTCCCTGCCTTCCAGCTCCTGCACAGTGGCCCACACACGTGCCCACACCTCCCTCGTCCTGGTGGTGAGAACAGCTGTCTTGTCCCCTCTGCCAGCGGCTCCTTCCCTCTCCTCCTTTCACAGATGATGGTATTTGTTGTCGCTTTGAGACAGGGTCTTGCTCTCTGACCCAGGCTAAGGTGCAGTGACACAATCACAGCTCACTGCAGCCTCGGCCTTTTGGGCTCCAGCCATCCTCTTGCCTTACCCTCCTGAGTAGCTGGGACCACAGGCATGTACCACCACACTCGGCTGAGACGTTCTTAAGAGTTCTTTCCCCTTCCCAACTCAATATCCTCACCCGCTTTCCTCCTCTGAAACCAGCCACTTCCTGGAGACTCAAGCCCCAGATGCTCTCATCCCCGTTTCCCAGACCCCTGACTCTGATTGATTCCCCAGCTCACCACTGGGTCCCCATTCCCTGAAACACTGCAGGACCCTGAGAGTCAGCTGCAACACCCCCCGACTCTCTCCACCCCATGAGCGTGTCCCATTTATTATCCATCTGCTTCGTTACCCGGCCTCCTCCCTGGGCTCCCTGCCTCTGGCCCCTGCCAGCCGGCCAGCCGGCCTCCAGTCCCTGCCTCCCTCCTGCTGCCTGACTGCACAAGCTCTTATGAATCTCCTACTGGGTTCTAGGTCCTGGCCTGGGGCTCCAGAGGCCACAAGAGCGTTCCTGGACTCAAGGAGCTAGTGCTGTGGCCCACTGGCTGTCACCTCTGGCCGGGCCTCAGAATCGCCCATCAGTCCTTCAGGGACCACTGGCCCACGCCCCTGGTTCAGTAATGGTACCGACAACAAGGATAACACACACATCCATGGGTATCGGCCAACTACTTTATGCCAGGCGCTCTTCCACGGGCACGGCTGCCCACTCACATAGAGCTGTCCATGACTTCTAGTGTTTGAGGTCTCCACGATCTGGCCCTAAGCCAGCTCTTCTCCCAGCCATGGTGCCCACCACACACACACACACGCAGCCCCTGACTCCAGGCCAAGGGCAGCGCCACTAGCCATGACTCTCCACCTCCCTGGACCCCTCCTTCTTCCTGTGAAATGCAGAGACCAGGCAGATCAGTGGCCCCAAACTTGCCTGAGAAGCCCAGTCACCTCTAGGGAGGGTGCTTATTAAATACAGCTTCCTGGGGCCCACCCCAAGCCCGCGGAGCCACCCTCTCTAGATGTGGGACCCAGGTATCTATAAACGCACTGGCCAGGTGATTAGAAACCCGGGCCCAGCTGCTCAGAGCTCCCTGGGGAACCACACGGCACAGGCTGCAGGCATACCCTCTTTCTAAGACAGTCATCTCTAGCCATTAACAGCTGCCTCGCCCTCTAGGTCCCAGACCCAAGGTCACGTCTGTCAGGACACCTGCCCTCTCTCCTCCGAGGCTCTTGGTGAAGTGGTGCCCATAACCGCAAGGGCACCCCCAGAACTGGATGAACTCTGGCCCTGACTTACTCAGCAGCGGGTCCCAGACAGTCACAGTGATTCCCCATCACTGCTAGGCCCTCCGTGGCCCCCAGAGGAGTCAAGCCCAGATTCCAGGACTCCTGGCCGCCTCCTCCCTCCTCCAGCCAGGCCCAATCTGCTGACATCACAGAGCCCTCGAAAGGCCCAGGTGTAAGGGTAAGCCCACACTGACCTCGAGAATCCTTGGCTGAGGCCAGCCTCAAATGCAAGATGCCAACAGTGTGACCCTGAGGTATCTTCCTTCCTAGGCAGCCCAGACAGGCCATCTGGTGGTCAAGCTTGTCCCTGCACGCCCCCTGCTTTCCCCAAGCACAGTCAATATCACCCCACCTTCACCCTGCCCAAGCCTCTTCTCAGCAGCGGCTTACCTGAGTCCTCAAGAGCATGGGCTCCAGAACTGGAGCATCTGGGTTTAAGGCCTGGTTTTCCCGCTTTCCTGCTGTGTGACCTTGGGCAAATGACATAACCTCTCTGTGCCCATTTCCTCCTCTGTAAAACGGCTCCATTTGAAGACCTGCTTCATTTCATATGGTTGGGGTGAGGTCTAAGTCGCTTAATCCACGTACCGTGTTTAGAACAGTGCCTGGCACACAGTAGGTACTCAACAAATGTCATAAATGTCAACCGCCCCAGGGCCTAGGGATCTGAAGGGATGGGCCCTCATGCCCCTGGCGAGTCCCTGTCAGAGGGACCTGGGTCCCCATGTGGAGGTCTCAGTGCTGGCTCACGCTGGGAGTCTTTCTCCCGCTCCGGCTCAGCTCGGCTCAGCTCCCACCTCGGTAATTACAGGGGCCTGGGAGCCTGGCTCTGCTGACCTGGCGCTGGATGGCTAAGGCTGGGAAGCCACAGCATGGCCCCATCGGCACCCCACCAGCCTAGGGACCGGGCCAAGGCCGTCCCTGACCAGCACCCTGGACTCAGGCACACTCACTCCTACCCATCCCCAGACTTCCACAGGGCAGGATCCTGCCCCCATCTGCCCGAGAGGAGGCTACATGACCTTCAGGAGCAGCTGGCCCCTACTCTGAGCCTCAGGTTGTCCATTTGAGAAGTGGCACAGAATCCCAAGACATCCCTGCTGGGTTCATTTCTGAATCTCAGCCGGGTTTGTTCTACGTGTGCCAGTCCCCTGCCCCCATGCCACCTTGCAAATCTGGGTAATTAATGGCAGAGCAGCTTAGTGACCATCTCTGCAGGGACCATGAGGATGAGGCCCCCAGCCCAGATCCTTGACCCTTCAGAGAAACACCCCTCCCCACCCAAAAGTCCTGCCCACAGACCCCACCAGCCGTAGAGAGACACCACCCCCGGAGCCCAGAGCAACCCCCTCCTCCCTGCTGTGTCTCTATGCCCAGAGTGGGCAGGGCCAGGTGGCCGGGCCTCTGGCCTGTGGTTCTAGTCTATCATTTGGGGCCAGCTTTACTGGAACCAGGCACTGCCTTAGCAATTTGGGGGCTTTGCACAGCCACTCCTTGCCCAGCTCAGCCTCCCCAGCCCTGCCCTGGCCCAGGGACTCCAAAGACCACCAGGAGCCAGGGACAAGGTGGCCCCAGTCTTATTGTGACCCATGGGGGTGTGGGCTGTGTGCCCACAGACACAGGCTAAGCTAGGGGCCTGGGGAAGAGGGTGGGGAAGAGATAAGAGACCTCCGAACAGCTACCCTCGAACCCACAAACCGTCAGCCTTCTCCCGCATGCTGCTTCAGTCACCAAGGAGGCCGGGACTGCTGCTCCCCACCTCAGATGGAAACTGAGATGCAGAGGCTGCAGGAGAGAGGCTGGGCTGGCCCCCAGGCTCCCACATCTGGCCTATGTTCCCCACCTGCACCCTAACGCCCCCCAAAAGGCTGCAACCAGTCACCCCTCAACATCCACACCAGTCATCCTCACATGGGTGCTAGAAACAGTTGAGCGACAAGTAAGCCCACCCCTCCCCAGGCACCGCCCTTTTCAGTTTACAAAGCCTCGTCCTGCTGTTTGCCTCCTGGAAGCCTCCTTCAGAAACCCCAGGCCTGACAGTGAAGGAATCCCGAAGACCTCGCAGCTCTAGGAGCGGAAGTGGGGAGACCCTAGCCAGGGCTCCAAGAGGGCAGAGGAAAGTGGGAGGCAGGACCGGCCCCTGTCCGCAGCCTCCAAGCTCTGGCTGGTGCAGCGTTCCAGGTTTGTTCCTCCCTCTGATACTGATGCTCACCCTCATCTCCCCCATGGCCCCATTCACCAACCTCCCAGCCAGCAGGCGAGGACCAGGCCCAGAGAAGACCAGCGCTCTGCTTCACACGGCCTCCCTGTGTGACCTGGGCCAGCCCTTTGCGTCGAGTGCCCTATCTGCAGAAGAGACGGGGCAAAGCTGCCGCTCAACCATAGGAATTCCTCCCTTCCACTTGACACAAAACTCCATTCAGCAGAGGGGAGACTGAGGCCCGGAGAAGGGCACCAGGTGGTGTGTGGTTTATGCCAGGGCTCTCCTCTCTCAACTGCCACAAAGTTCTCTTTAGAGTCTGTCCAAAATAAATCCTTCTCTCTCTCTCTCCTCTGCCCTCCCTCTCTTTCTCTCTCTCTTTCTCTGTTGTGTGTGTATTTGGTAGCTCCAGATTTCACTAGGCTATAGTTAGGCAGGTTCTGGGCCAGCATGCCAGGCACACAGTACTGCTCTCCTCCTGCAGGGAGTCCCTACCTATGCCAGTCTAGCCAGAGTCCTTCCCTCTCAAGGCACCACCATTCCCAACCAGTAGCAGCTCAGTCTAGGGCAAATTCCTACCCCTAGACCCACCCCTAAGAGCTGGGGAGGGGAGCCAGCAGAAGGAAATTCCAGAACCACGTGCATCCCCCCAAAAGCCCAAGGATCAGTCAACTCACAAATGGGCAAAGAGACCTAAACACACGCTGAGACTGGCCCAAGGTCACACAGCAAGCACATTAGGAGCAAATCTGGGACTAGAACCCAATCCCGTCCCCAAGGCTGATTCCCAGAGATGCTCCCTGAGGATGAGGTTCGAGGTCTCTGGTTCCAGAGGCCTGCGCCCTACCCTGCGCCCCACCCTGTGCCCCACTACCCTGCGCCCCACCCTGCGCCCCAAGTGCTATGGAGCGGGGGCGGGGGGGGCGTCTTCAGGCCTCTGTACGGGGCCAGCTGCAAACCGCAACCCGGGTCCCCAGGCGCCGCGGACCCGCCCCGCCCCTCCCTCCGCTCCCCGCAGCCCAGAGCCTTTGTCAGCCACGCGCTCACACGCTCACACACACACAACCGGGCCGCCACGCGCGCACACACCCGTCTCCCTAGCGCGCACCCGCAAGGGGCGCGAGCACTCGCCGCACGCACGCTGTGGGGTGGAGGCGGCGGAGAAAGGAACTGACGGGCCATGGACGGAGAGATGGCCTGGGCTGGGGGAAGGGAAGGAGGCCCGGGAACCTGCGGCTGGGGTGGGAGGGGCGCAGAGAGACACAGAGGAGACTTGGAGAAGAGGACAACGGATGGGCCGCCAAGGACTGGCGAGGAAGCGCTGGCTGCTCCGGGGTGGGGACTCCTCCAACACCTGGCCCCCCGGGTGGGTATGAGCGCGGAGGCGTACCTTGCCCAGTTGTGCCTGAGCAGAGGGCCCGTGGAGACCTCACGTAGGGCCTGGAGCTAGGAGGCCGGGGACGACAGCTCTCTGGGGTCCCCCGAGGCGGGAGTGGGCTGAGTGGGGTCCTGGCCCCCGGGCGGGGTGGGGCCCTCGCTCACCTGCCACGGTGTACCTGTCCAGGTAGTTGAGCACGTTGCCCAGGCTGAGGATGGTGGCGGCTGCCCCCGGCCCGCGGCCCAAGCTGGCCGGTTTGGGCTGCTGCGCGCCCGGGTCCTTGGCAGCAGCTGCGCAGCCGGGGGAGGGGGGGCCGGTGGCTGCGGCCGGGGTCCGCCTCACGCTGCCCGACAGGGTCTGCACCTCATCGTCCGCGGCCCGCGCCGCGCGCCCCGCAGCAGCCGCCACAGCCAGCCCTGCGCTGCGCCCCCCGGGCGCCGCCGCCGCAGCTCCGAGTCCGCCTCCTTCTCGCTGCCCGCCGCCGCCGAGGCGCACTCCAGGCACATCATGCCGGCCGGGATCGGGGCGGCGGGGGACGCTGGGGGCCTGTTGTGGCCAACAGTGGGGGCTGGGAGGCATCCCACAGAAGGCAGGGACAGACCAAGCCAGGATCGGGGGTGCGCAGGAGTTTCAGTCACTGCTCTGCCTGCAGCTGCTGGGAGACAGGCACAGTTTGGCACAGCGAAGGTGGCCATCAGTGAGTGAGCAAGTGATCGCCTGGCTGGGCACCAGGGGAGGCGGAAAGAAGAGGAGAACAAGCCTCCCCACTGCTGCCCGCCTGGAAGCTGTCGATCTCCCGCAGGGCCCGCTGAGCCCAGTGGCTCATGCCTGTAATCCCAGCACTTTGGGCGGCCGAGGCAGGCGGATCACTCAAGCCCAGGAGTTCAAGAGCAGCCTGGGTAACATAGTGAACCCCATCTCTACAAAAGAATACAGAAATTAGCTGAGCGTGGTGACTCGCACCTGTAGTCCCAGACACTCAGGAGGCTGAGGTGGGAGGATCCACTTGAGCCCAGGAGGTCCAGGATGCAGTGAGCTGAGATCGCACCACTGCACTCCAGCCTGGGTGACAGAGCGAGACCCTGTCTTAGAAAACAGGTCCGAGGTGGGGCACCGTGGCTCATGCCTGTCATCCCAGCACTTTGGGAGGCTGAGGCGGGCAGATCACCAGAGGCCAGGAGTTCAAGACCAGCCTGGCCAACATGGTGAGACTCTGTCTCTACTAACAACACAAAATTAGCCGGGCTTGGTGCAAGAGGGGCCTGTCATCCCAGCTACTCATGAGGAGGAGGTTGCAGTGAGCTGAGGTTATGCCATTGTCCTCCAGCCTGGGCAACAAGAGCAAAACTCCATCTCAAAAAAAAAAAAAAGAAAAGAAAAAAAGAAAACAGGTCCAGTTGAACGTTCTAAGAAGCACCTCAATTCAACATGTCTAAAATGAACTCTCCACAATGAATCGCCCTGCCCCTCCCTCAGTCTTCCCGCCACTGGAAGGGACAAGTCCATGCTTCTAGCTGCTCAGGGCAAAAACCTTGAAGCCACCCTGCACCCCTCCCTTTCTTTCACACTTCACACCCGGTCTCTCAGGAAATCCTGTAATTCTACTTCCAAAATACACCCAGAATCTGACCACTTCTCCACACTTCCTCCATGACTACCCTGGTCCAGCCATCACTATCAACTGCCTAGATTACTAGAAAACCTCCTGAGTGATTGCCTTGTTTCTGCCTTTGTGCTTTTTTAAAAAAATTTCTGGTTTTTTTTTGTTTTTTGAGATGGAGTTTCGCTCTTGTTGCCCAGGCTGGAGTGCAGTGGCATAATCTCGGCTTACCACAACCTCTGCCTCCCGGGATCAGGTGATTTCTCTTGCCTCAGCCTCCTGAGTAGCTGGGATTACAGGCGTGTGCCACTAAGCCCAGCTAATTTTGTATATTTAGAAGAGACGGGGTTTCTCCACGTTGGTCAGGCTGGTCTTGAACTCCTGACCTCGCGATCTGCCTGCCTTGGCCTCCCAAAGTGCTGGGATTACAGATGTGAGACACTGTGCCCAGTATCTTTTTTTTTCTTTTAATTTCTTTTTTGTTTGTTTTTTAATGTTTTCTCTCTATGTGGCCCAGACTGGTCTCAAACTCCTGAGCTTAAACTCAAGCGATTCTCCAACCTCAGCCGCCCAAAGTGCTAGGATGGCAGGTGTGAGTCTCCACGCCCAGCCTGTCCTCTTTCATTCTATTTTCAGTGTGGCAGCAAGAGAGTGCCTGTTAAACCACGTGGTCCACAGCTACAAAATGGCCCCAAAGTAATCAGGCCTCTTGACATTCACACCTTTGTATGAAGGCCCCTGCCATGGTAAATGGGCTGGTGTTATACCTTGCTCTGACCAATAAAATCAGGTGGAAGTGGCCAGGAGCGGTGGCTTACCCTGTCATCCCAGCACTTTGGGAGGCCGAGGCGGGTGGATCACTTGAAGTCAGGAGTCCGAGACCAGCTTGGCAAATACGGTGAAACCCCGTCTCTACTAAAAATACAAAAATTAGCCGGGCATGGTGGCTACTGTAATCCCAGCTACTCGGGAGGCTGAGGCAGGAGAATCACTTAAACCATAGAGGTGGAGGTTGCAGTGAGCTGAGATCACACCCCTGCACTCCAGCCTGGGTTACAAGTGAGACCCTGTCTAAAACAGATAGATGGATGGGTAGATAGATAGATAGGTAGATGATAGACAAATAAAATCAGGTGGAAGTGATGCTTTTCAAGCTCCTGGCCTGGGGGTAACAGACATTGCAACTCCCACTTCTGCTTTCTTAGAGCATTGCCCTGAGATGGTCATATAAGGAAGCTGATCTAGCCTAATGGAGGATGAAGGGCCACATGGAGAAGAATGAAGGGGACCCAGGGGACAGCCAGAGGGGAGCAAGGTTGGCGTGGACCTTCCAGTCCAGCAATTGTCCAGGTGAAAGTAGCTGCATGAGTGGGCACGGGCAAAGCAGCAGGAAGCGTTCAGCCAAGCCACCGAATTGGAAATAACTGGGCATTGTTTTTTATTTATTTGTTTGTTTTTGTTTTTTTGTTTGTTTGCAATTCTCCTGCCTCAGCCTCCCGGGTAGCTGGGACTACAGGCGCATGCCACCAGGCCCAGCTAATTTTTTTTTTATTATTATTTTTAGTAGAGACGGGGTTTCACCATGTTGGCCAGGATGGTCTCGATCTCTTGACCTTGTGATCCGCCCACCTTGGCCTCCCAAAGTGCCGGGATTACAGGCTTGAGCCACCATGCCCGACCTGGGCATTGTTTTAAGCCACTAAGTTTTGGGGTGATTTTTTTTATCACCCCTAAGTCAGAGCCTCTCGCCTCTGTGCTGGGCACTTTCTGGTGGCTTCCCATTTCACTGGCATTGGAAGCCAGAGGGAATGTATGTACAAGGCCCTCTGTAATCCCCACCCTCACTCCCCCATCAGAGGTCACGGTCTGCTACTGTTCCCTGGCTGACCCCATTCCAGTCACATTTCCCCAACACAGCAGCCAGGCGTTTTCCCTTAGGGCCTCTGCACAGGCTGCTCCCCACACAGGGACCACCCCTCCCTGCCTCAACCCAGACCCACATGGCTCCTTCCCACACTCGCTTCTGGAGTGCCACCGTCTCAGCGAGGCCTCCCCTGGCTGCTTACATTGCCCCGTCACTCCCTTTGTCCCCTTTCCCTGCTGTTGCTCTCCACAGAACTCGTCCCCATCTAACATGCTATGGTATTTATTTTATTTTTTTTTATTTATTTTTTGAGCAGGAGTCTCACTCTGTCGCCCAGGCTGGAGTGCAGTGGCGCGATCTTGGCTCACTACAACCTCCGCCTCCCAGGTTCCAGTGATTCTCCTGCCTCAGCCTCCCAAGTAGCTGGGATTACAGGTGCAAGACACCATGCCCAGCTAACTTGTATTTTTAGTATAGACTGGGTTTCCCCATGTTGACCAGGCTGGTTCCAAACTCCTGACCTCAAGTGATCCTCTTGCTTCGACCTCCCAAAGGCCTGGGATTACAGGCATGAGCTACTGCACCAGGCCTCTGCACACAGCCTTTTTTTTTTTCTTTTTTTTTTGAGACGGAGTCTTATTCTGTCACCCAGGCTGGAGTGCAAAGGTGCAATCTCAGCTCACTGCAACCTCTGCCTCCCGGGTTCAAGAGATTCTCCTGCCTCAGCTTCTTGAGTAGCTGGAATTACAGGTGCTCACCACCACGCCCAGCTGATTTTTGTATTTTTAGTAGAGACAGGGTTTCACCATGTTAGCCAGGATGGTCTCAAACTCCTGACTTCATGATCTGCCTGCCTCGGCCTCCCAAAGTGCTGGGATTACAGGTATGAGCCCCCGTGCCTGGCCTTCTTTTTTGTTTTTTGTTTTTTGATTTTTTTTTTTTTTTGAGATGGAGTCTTGCTCCCTCACCCAGGCTAGAGTGCATTGGCAGTGATCCCAGCTCACTGCAACCTCCGCCTCCTGGGTTCAAGTAATTCTCCCACCTCAGCCTCCCAAGTAGCTGAGATTACAGACACCTGCCATCATGCCAGGCTAATTTTCATATTTATGTAGAGATGGCGTTTCGCCATGTTGGCTAGGCTGATCTTGAACTCCTGATCTCAGGTAATCGGCCTTCCTTGGCCTCCCAAAGGCCTGGGATCACAGGTATGAGCCACCGCGCCCAGCCTAGAGTTCATTTATTTGCCCCATTACTTGGAGGAGGAAGTAGTTGTGCTCAGGTTTAAAAAAAAAAGTGAATGCAATAGAATGCAGAGAATGAAGTTACATTCCTGGTAACTTTCAAGGGTAGGTCATAAAAGGCAATACAGTTCCACCTGGCCCTCTGTCTCAGGACATTAGTCCTTGTTTAACCCAGACACCATGTTGTGAGGAAACCCAGACCACACAGAGAGGCCACAGACAGGAGTTCTAGCCCACAGCTTCTGCGGAGTTCTCAGTCAATAGCTGCATCCTCTGCCAGGCAGGCCCCACCCCTTCGGTGATCCAGCCCCTCACCCTCGTCCTGCCTAGCTAATACCAAGTGGAAAAGAGATATCAGCCTCCTTGCTCTCAAACCTGGCCCAAACTGCACATTTGTGAGCAAAATTAATGTTGCTGTCATTTTAAGACATTATGTTTTGTGGCATCGCCATAGCAATTAGAACAGGCTCCAAAATTCACTTACCTCTTTAATGAAACCGAGAGGTAAGGAGTAGCACTCCCATTCTATTGCCAAGAAAACTGAGGCTCAGCAGGCTGGGCGCGGTGGCTCACACCTGTAATCCTAGCACTTTGGGAGGCCGAGGAGGGCGGATCACGAGGTCAAAAGATCGAGACCGTCCTGGTCAACATGGTGAAACACTGTCTCCACTAAAAATACAAAAATTAGCCAGGCATGGTGGTGCACGCCTGTAGTACCAGCTACTCGGGAGGCTGAGGCAGGAGAATTGCTTGAACTCGGGAGGCAGAGGTTGCAGTGAGCTGAGATCGCACCACTGCACTCCAGCCTGGGCAAGAAGAGCTAAACTCTGTCTCAAAAAAAAAAAAAGGAAAAGAAAATTGAGGCTCAGCAAGGTCCAGATCTTGCCCTAGGTCACATAAGTCACACAGTGGGTAAGGGAAGAAGAAGGAATGATGTCTTTCAGGCACCTCATTGTGTGCCCTCTCCCATGCCCCACTCCTGCCCCTCCACCTTGACCACAGAGCCCACCTGAGGGGGACCGCCAATGTGCACTCACATCCTCCAGCCACCAGGTCAGTGACAGTGGAGCCCCTGCCTTGGGCTCAGTCCCTCCTCTGAGCACAAATGCCTTCTCCTCTGAAGGGCAGCAGCTCTGAGAAGAAGGCCAAGGAAGGTGGTGTGAGCCAGGACCTGCTGCGTGCGTGTCTGGATCCTAATTAACAGCCGGGAAGTCCACTTCCCTTGCCAAGAGGCCTGGAAAGATGGAACACTCTGTTTCTGTAGGTGGCCACAGGGCGTGAGCATCCCCAGGGAAGGCCCCGGATCGGACTTTATATTCTCAGAAAAACTCATTTCCATGAAACCAGCAGCAGGATTTGGCCCTACTTCAGGAAATCTGGGAGCAGACACACGGTACCACCAAAAATCAGCCTGCCCACACAGTGGAGTTACAGCCACCAAGTAGCAAGAGAAAAGCTATACTTAGTTGCAGGCACACATGTGCACACAGGCACATCCCACACAGTTATCTGCATGTCCTGACATGGGTGTGCATGCCCAGGCACAGAACAGCGTACAAAACAACACACAGACACACTCGCACATACACACCACACACACACACACACACACACACACAAATTAAAACATAGTCGTACATACAATATATATTTAGCATTTTTATTTATTCATGCTAAATTTAAATGTACATTCATGCTAAATGTATATCGTATGTATAAGTATATTCTCTTTTTTTTCTTTTTTTCTTTTTTTGAGATGGAGGCTCACTCTGTCGCCCAGGCTGGAGTGCAGCGGCACGATTTCGGCTCACTGAAACCTCCACCTCCTGGGTTCAAGTGATTCTCCTGTCTCAGCCTCCAGAGTAGCTCAGATTACAGATGCCCACTGCCACACCCAGCTAATTTTTTAAAATATATTTTTAGTGGAGATGGGGCATGGGAGAGAGCATGTCACTCAGGCTGATCTCGAACTTGTGACCTCAATGATTCGCCCACCTTTGCCTCACAGGTGTGAGCCATCATGCCCAGATAGTATATTCATGTTTTTTGTTTTTTCTGAGACAGAGTCTTGTTCTGTTGCCCAGGCTAGAGTGCAGTGGTGTGATCTCAGTTCACTGCAACCTCTGCCTCCTGGGTTCAAGCAATTCTCCTGCCTCAGCCTCCTGAGTAGCTGAAATTACAGGCACATGCCAATACACCCAGCTAATTTTTGTATTTTTAGTAGAGATGGGGTTTTGCCATGTTGGCCAGGCTGAACTTGAACTCCTGACCTCAAGTGATCCACCCACCTTGGCCTCCTAAAGTGCTGGGATTATAGGTGTGAACCACTGTGCCCTGCTAGTATGTTCATTTTAACGTATATACACAAGAATGAACATGCACACACTCATATTAGATGCATGCACACACTAGCACACAGGCCCATCTTCCCATGGGCCCTTCCCAAGAAGAGTTTAGAGCCTATCATCTGCCCAGTACCTACTCCTTCAACAGCAGAAATCCTGCAGGAAGGACTTTGGTTCCTGCAATCTGAGAAGTGAAGTGGTGGGTGGGTGGGTGGATGGATGGATGGACTCATTCCTTCCTGGAATTCATCAGGAAATTCTGATAGCTCTACCTTCAAAATACGTATGTAATCCAACTGCCTCTCACCACCTCCATTGCTGCCACTCTGGTCCAAGCCCCATCATCTCACCTGCATTCTAGCAATAGGCTCCTCACTCCTCTCTGCTTCTGCCCTTGCCCCCAGAGTAGACAGATTCTACTCAACATAAGCCAGCCAGATGGGGTGGCTCTCTCCTATAATCCCAGCACTTAGGGAGGCGAGGCTGAGGCTGAAGGATTGCTTGAAGCCAGGAGCTCCAGCCTGGGAAACAAAGCCAGACCCTATGTCAAAAAAAAAAAAAAGCAAATAATAGAGAAAAATCGATGAAACCAAAAGTTGGTTCTTTGAAAAGATCAGCAAGATGGACAAACCTTTAGATAAACTGACTGAACAAAAAGATTCAAATTATTAAAATTAGGAATGAAACAGGGACATTACTACCGACCTTACAGAAATTAAAAGAATTAGAAGGAATTGTTGTATAAACTATTGTGTGCCAACAAATTAGATTAACCTAGAATAAATGGACAAATTCCTAAAAACATAAAAACTACTGAAACAACTCAAGAAGAAATAGAAAATTCGAATTGACCTATAACAAGTAAATATTGAGTTAGCAATCAAAAAACTTTCCACAAACAAAAGCCCAAAACCAGATGGCTTCACTGGTGAATTCTTCCAAATGTTTAACGATGGATTAACAAATTCCTCATAAAGTCTTCCAAAAACCAGAAGAGGAAGGAACACTTGCCAACTCATTACAAGGCCACTACCCTGATACCAAAACAGACGAAGACACCACAAGAAAACGGAACACCAGTATCAAAACATTCATGCAAAAATCCTCAACAAAGTACTATCAAGTCAAATCCAGCAAGACATAAAAATGGTCATCCACCATGACCACGGAGAACATATCCCAGGAATGCAAGGTTGGTTAAGCACATAAATATCGGTCAATGTAATAAACTATAGTAATCAAATAAAGGACAAAACCACATGATCATTTCAATAGATGCAGAAGACAAAAGCCAGATGTCCCCCATCTTAGAACCCATCATTGGGCACCCATCATCTCCCTGTCCTCCTCTCTCTGCACTAATCAGAGTAGCCACCTCATTGTGTACCCATTGAGTATACTCCTGACTTACTGTTCCCCCATATATCCACATAATTCACTCCTTCACCCCCTACAGGTCTTTATTCAACAACTACCTTCTCAGTGAGGCCTCTCTGGCCACCCTACATCAAATTGCTACCCTCTCCTCCCAATACTCACACTCTCCCTGTTTCCCTTCCCAACACCACTTCTCTCCTAAGCCTTTATGACTATCTGAAATACTGTGAATTTTACAATAAAATTCACAATACTTATATATTTTGTTTGTTATCTATCTCCCCCAACTAGAATGTAAGTTCCCTCAGGAGAGAGACATTTTTATCTGTTTTATTCATTGCTATATCTACAGCATTTATTTATTTAGAGACAGAGTCTCGCTCTGTTTCCCAGTCTGGAGTGCAGTGGCATGATCTTGGCTCACTGCAACCTCTGCCCCCTGGGTTCAAGTGATTCTCCTGCCTCAGCCTCCCAAGTAGCTGGGACTACAGGCACGCACCACCATGCCCAGCTAAATTTTTGTATTTTTAGTAGAGACAGGGTTTTGCCATGTTGCCCAGACTGGTCTTGAACTTCTGACCTCAGGTGATCCGCCTGCCTCGGCCTCCCAAAGTGCTGGGATTATAGGCGTGAGCCACCGTGCCCAGCCACCTATATCTACAGCATTTAAACTAGTATGCCACTTAATTGGCATTCAATCAATATTGGTCGAATAAACAAATGAATACAAACAGTTTGTTAGCCGACTCTTCACTCAGCCAGCAGTGACTTTCACCCAGTCATCCATGTGCCTGACCATGCTTTGAGCTGGAGTGCAGAGAAAGATTAGAACCAAAGCTGGGCCCTGCTAAAACTCACAGACAGGGCTGGGAGAGGAGCCAGAATGTACATAACCGAGACCCCAGGAAGACGATGCTGGGGCGTACTAAAGAAAGGAGGGAGAGGGGGTCAGGCCCGGCAACAGGGAGGAATCCATGGAGAGACGGAGGCCCTTGAAGGCCTAGAATGCTTTGGACATATGGCGAAGGGAGTGAGGATGGGGAAAGAGAAGGAGAGGGAAACATGGCCTAGGGAATCAAGAGGGAAGCTGTATGGCAGGACTGCAGTGGAGGAATAAGGCTCCCAGCGTTGTCAGGGAAGTTCATGAGGGGCTTTAAACGCCAGGATAAGGAGCAGGACCTAACCCCAGAGGCCCCAGGGAGCCATGCAAGGCTTCTGAGCAGGGAAGGGTCATGGTGTCAGAAAGCTCACTCTGTAAGCCAGGCACAGTGACACACACCTATAATTCCAGCTACTCAGGAGGCAGCATGGGCAGGATCGTCTGAGGCCAGGAGTTCAAGAGCAGCCTGGGCAACACGGGGAGACCATGTCTGGAAGGAAGGATGGAAGGAAGGAAGGGAGGGAGGGAGGGAGGGAGGGAGGGAGGAAGGGAAGGAAGAAAAAAGGAAGAAGGAAGAGAAAGAGAGAAAGAAAGAATGAAAGAGAAAGAAAAGAAAGAGAGAGAGAAAGAGAGGAAGAAAGAAAGAAAAAGAAGGAAGAAAGAAAGAAGAAAGGAAGGAAGGGAGGGAGGGAGGGAAAGAAAGAAGGGAGAGAGGGAGGGAGGAGGGAAGGGAGAAAGGGAGGGAAGGAGGGAGGGAGGAAGCTCACTCTGGCAATGTGTGAAGAACTGAAGAACAGATTGTGGTGGGTGAGCAGGAAGGTGGCTTCTGGAACAGTTCTGGAGAAAGACAGCAAGGCATGAGCCAGGGATGGGCAGGGAGGACGGAGAGGGGCAGGTGGACTCTGGAGAGGTTAAGGGCTTTGCGACTGACAGTTGTTGAAGAGGAGGAACTGGAGCCTGAATCTCAGCTCCAAACATCCAAGCAGACTACGGAGGCACAGACAGAGCCATGGGGTGGGGATGCAGCACCTCTGGAGGGTCAGAGTTCTGGTCACAGCGGCTCGGCATCGGTGGGTACCAGGCCGGAACCAGTGGCTTCCCAGCGCCAGAGGATGGATGCACCCTGGCCCTGCCCGCCTTTCCGCCCCTCAGCCCCAACCCCCAGGGCAGGTCTAAATAAGAGTTTCTCCAGCTGGCTTTGGCAGCCAAGACGCAATGTCATTTCTAGATGAGCCAACCAGCTCTGGAGATGTGCCAGGCTGCAGGGTGCCGGCGAGGGGTGGGGGGCAGCTGTGTCCCCAAAACCCAGCCAAGGAGCCACCTCCCACAACCAACCAAGGCAGTGACAGAAGCAGGACTGGCAGGGGGGCCCCAGCCCCAGCTGGCTGGTGCAGGGATGGCTTTGATGGGGCCTCCATCTGTGAGGTCAGGCCCCCCCAACCCCCACAGCTCCTATCAGCCAGAAGTGATGCCCCCCCCAGCTCGGTCAGTAAGCACTGAGGTATTTGCTAGTTCCTGGGGTATACGCAGCTCTGTTCCTGGGTTAGTGCACTAGGAAGGACACAGACTTTGGAGGCGTCAGAACCAAGTTGGAGGTTGCTGGATTGTTTATTTGTTTTGAGACAAGGTCTCAAACTCACTCTGCCACCCAGGCTGGGGTGCAGTGGCATGATCGCAGGTCCCTGCAGCCTCCATCTCTTGGGCTCAAGCAATCCTCCAGCCTCAGCCTCCCACGTAGTTGGGACTACAGGCATGTGCTGCCATGCCCACCTAATTTTTAAATTTTTTGTAGAGACAGGGTCTTGCTACATTGTCCAAGTTGGTCTCTAACTCCTGGGCTCAAGTGATCCTCTCACTTCAGCCTCCCAAAATACTGGGGTTCCAGGTGTCAGCCACTACACCCGGCCATTCGTTGGAGTTTTGTCTGTCCCGCTATTCACCTGTTTCTATCTGTGGACTTCAGTTTTCTAGCCTGTCAAATGGCATAAGAAAAAGCCTTCCAACAGCCAGGCACAGTGGCTCACGCCTGTAATCCCAGCACTTTGGGAGCCTAAGGCAGGCGGATCACTTGAGGTCAGGAGTTCGAGACCAGCCTGGTCAACGTGGTGAAACACTGTCTCTACTAAAAATACAAAAATTAGCTGGGCATGGTGGTGAGTGTCTGTAATCCCAGCTACTCAGGAGACTGAGACAGGAGAATCACTTGAACCCGGGAGGAGGAGGTTGCAGTGGGCCGAGATCATGCCACTGCACTCCAGCCTGGGCAACAGAGCGAGACTCCATCTCAAAAAAATAACAAATAGGACAATTTTTGGGGGGAGGGGTAAATAAAGAGTTCTAAATTTTAATATGCTTTCTTTTCCTTATGAAGACCTGAGCTTGGCAGTCAGAGCACAGCAGGTGACATGGGTGTTGGTGTGGAGAGGATGTCCGTGCGCCACGGGAAGTGGGAAGCCCTTCTGGTACTAGGAGCTAGTGGCCATACTGTGTGGACGCCAGTCCAGAGCCCAGGGACCAGGCCAGGTTCCCGGCATGGAGACTGCAAGGGCCGGGACGACTGCCTAGCATCTGTCCAGCAGCCAGGTAGGGTGGTATATGCCTCGGGAAGTACAGCAAAGACCCAGAGGGTGGCCCATGCGCCGGAGACCGCCTTTCCTGCTAAATCTAACACCTAGAAAGATGACCTCTTTGGGATTGTCCCCCGCGAGGCGGAACTTGCGAGGTGTCTTGCTCCAAGCATACTTGCAGCCGTTGATGTACATACTCCAGGAACAACCAAAGGAGAAGGAGGCACCGCAGGTGTTGGGGTCTTTGCCTTGGCAAGCGCAGGTCCGGTCACCGTTGAGGCCGCATCTCCGGCTGGTGGGGTTCCCATACTTCCGGAGGGTGTCCGTGAGCTCCTGGTAGAGGGTGTCGCCGAGGCTACGGGGGATGCCCTCCCAGGCCACCATGAGGATGACGATCACGGCATTCTGACAGTGGTGGCCTGCCCGGTGCCGCACCAGGCAGAGCAGCTTCTCCTGGAGCTGCGTTTCGCGGCGGCGGAGGCTCCGGAGGGCGGGTGGGAGCTGAGCGTGGCGCTGGCGGGTTAGGGCGCAGGGGCGAGCCCCGGGCTGGTGCTGCTCCGCCAGGCGGTGCCCACCCTGGGGCCGCCGGTGCGCGCAGAGCTGCTGGGCGCCGCCTGGGATCGGAACGCCTCGTGGCCGCGCAGCCTCCGCCTGGCGCTGGCGCTGCGCTACGCCCCCCGACCCCTGCGGCCTGCGCGCGCCTGGCCAAGGCCTCGCTGCTGCTGGTGACTCTCGACCCGCTCCTACGCCACCCCCTTGCCTGGCCGCTGCGCGGCGCCGAACTCGTGTTGGGCGGCGGTCCCGGGGGCGCGTGTCGCGCGCGACGGCTATACGTGAGCTTCCGCGAGGTGGGCTGGCACCGATGGGTCATCGCGCCGCGCGGCTTCCTGGCCAAGTATTGCCAGGGTCAGTGCGCGCTGCCCGCCGCGCTGTCGGGGCCGGGGGTCCGCCTGAGCTCAACCACGCCGTACTGCACGCGCTCATGCACGCAGCCGCCCCGGGAGCCGCCGACCTGCCCTGCTGCGTGCCCGCGCGCCTGTCGCCCATCTCCGTGCTCTTCTTTGACAGCAGCGATAACGTGGTGCTGCAGCAGTATGAGGACATGGTGGTGGACGAGTGTGGCTGCCGCTAACCAGGCTCAGGCAGGAATGTGGGCCCAATAAACGCCCCCGTGGTCTGCTCTGCCGGTCTCCTGGGACTCCTTGCCTGGGGGTGGGGGTTGAAAAAAAAAAAAAAAAAACAGCCCATGCCTGTAGTCCCAGCTGCTGGGGAGGCTGAGGCTGGAGAATCACTTGAACCTGAGAGATGGAGGTTGTAGTGAGTTGAGATCGTGACACCACACTCCAGCTTCGGCAACAGAGAGAAACTCTGTCTCAAAAAAAAAAAAAAAAAAACGAGGAAAGAAGAAACCTTCCCCACAAAGGTGTCAGTAATGAGAGCTAAATCAGAGTATATGCAGAAGAGAACGACAAGACTTTTCTAGTCTTTAGGAATTTCTGCAGAGACCCAAGGCTGAGAGCAAGGGATGAGCAGTGTGGGGTGAGCAGCGCGGGGTGAGCAGTGCCCACACCTTAAGAGGGATGCCAGAGACACCTTCAGGACTCGGCAGGAGAACAGAACTATCGTATGTGGCCCCCGCTCACCTGCATCGAAGTCATGCTTGGGGGAGGATTTATTAAAAGAGTTCTGCCCTTGACCAGGCGGGGTGGCTCACACCTGTAATCCCAACACTTTGGGAGGCCGAGGTCGGCGGATCACGAGGTCAGGAGTTCGAGACCAGCCTGACCAACATGGTGAAACCCTGTCTCTACTAAAAATACAAAAATTAGCTGGGTGTGGTGGCGCATGCCTGTAATCCCAGCTACTAGGGAGGCTCAGGCAAGAGAATCGCTTGAACCCAGGATGTGGAGGTTGCAGCGAGCCAAGATTGTGCCACTGCACTCCAACCTGGGCGACAGAGTGAGACTCTGTCTCAGTAGTAATAATAATAAATACAAAAACTAGCTGGGTGTCATCGTACAAGTCTGTAGTCCCAGCTACTCAGGAGGCTGAGGCAAGAGGATTGCTTGAGTCTAGGAGTTCAAGACCAGCCTGAACAACATAGTGAGACTGCCATCTCTAAAAGATGAATAAATAAATAATAAAGAGTTCCACTCTTAAGCTGAGTAAGGGGCTTCAGGTGACACCCCCCACAGAGGGCAGTGCTTTCCAGGAAGGAAGCTGGCCTTTTCCCCCTGGCTGGACACCAGCTAAATGCCAAGCCTCCTGTACCAGGGCACCTGAGGGGCGTGCACAGAAGTCATCCTCAGGACACCCAGATGCATGTGATCTGGCATTCAGGGAGATGGATCCTGGGGCCTGACTCCCCCCAGGGAGATACCAGATGGAGCAGTCTGCAGTGTCATGGCGGGGGATAGGGTGGCAGTGGGGGAGGCTTCCCTTCCTGACCTCTTCCAGGGGTCAGATGGACACCATGGAGGGAGACAGATGCTCATGAGAGGGAACCCCTTGCAGGATCTTCTGCCCCGGCAAGAAGGCCGGGCTGGAAAGGCGCCCCTGCAAGGAGGAATTGGGCAAAGCAGAAACCAGGGCCAGAGGCCCCAAAACACCCACAAAAGTGCCCCCCCACCCTCCCTCTGGGCATCTGCCACAGGGAAGGCACTAACAGGCAGCAAAAACAGCTCCCGACACAGGCGATGCTCGGCTGTTCTGAGCCGTCCTTCCTCACCTGCTCATCTCTGGATGGGACAGAATCTCGAGGGGAGGCATGGTGTCGGGATGCTGGTAGAAGATGGAACAAGGAGAACAAGACGATACTACAGCCCCCCACGTCCCAAGGCAAGTTTCTGGTCCTGGAAAGAAGCTTCATTTGGGGCCGGGCATGGTGGCTCGTGCCTGTAATCCCAGCACTTTGGGAGGCCGAGGTGGGCGGATCATGAGGTCAGGAATTTGAGACCAGCCTGACCAACATGGTGAAATCCTGTCTCTACTAAAAATACGAAAATTAGCCGGGTGCAGTGGCGCATGTCTGTGATCCCAGCTACTCAGGAGGCTGAGGCAGGAGAATCACTTGAACCCTGGAGGTAGAGGTTGCACTGAGCTGAGATCATGCCCCTGCACTCCAGCCTGGGCAACAATGCAAGACTCCATCTCAAAAAATAAAATAAGATACAAAAATTAGCCAGGTGTGGTGGCTTGCACCTGTAATTCCAGCTACTCAGGAGGCTGAAGCAGGAGAATCGCTTGAACCCAGGAGGCAGAAGTTGCAGTGAGCTGAGATCATGCCACTGCATTCCAGCCTCGGCGACAGAGACACTCAGTCTCAAAAAAAAAAAAAAAAAAAAAAAGAAGAAATTTATTTGGAAGCAGGGCTAAAGTTTTGATTTCAATGATTTCAATGAGACCAGTCTGTTTAGCTCCTGCATGTGCCTGGAGAAGCGATGGGCTCTGGCCATGGGTGGGAGATGCAGCCAAACTAGTGGGAGGACCACAGAGCCGTGCCTGGTTCACTTTCCCCAAGTCCAGCCTGCTCCGTGAACCTGCTGTACACACAAGCATATCCATGTCTGCAGGCACCGGCCCAGGGCCGTGGAGCTGGGAGAGGCAGGGAGCTCCGGCCCCTCTGCTCGCGGCCAGGCTGGCGTCATCCTCCCCGAAGCAGTGGCCCTTCCCCCTGCTGGAGGATGGGCAGGGCTGGGGCTTTGCGGAGCCAGGGACACTGCTGCACACGGAACTCTTGGGCTCTGGTCTCCACCCTGTGGGCTCTCTGTCCATGGACAAGCCCCATAACCCTCGGCGCCTCCTGGGACCCAAACCAGCATGAGCCCAAGTGGGAACATGAATTCTGGCGTGAGGACAGAGTGGTCTGGGAAGGCTTCTGGAGGAAGCGGCCTTTGAGTTGAGATTTGCAGAAGGAGGACTTCAGGATTCACAAGAGAGGAGATGGTGCTCTTAGTGGAAGACATGGACACGTGCAAAGTCTGGGAAGCGTGTGTGCCCATGTGGCTGGCATGGCCACAGCTCAAGGTCCCTGAAGGGCTGTGATGGGATATGGATTCAGAACAGTCGACGTGACCGTGATTGACACTGCCCCCAGCTAATTGTTTTTTTTTAGTAGAGACGGTGTTTCTCCATGTTGGTTAGGCTGATCTCAAACTCCTGATCCTCCTGCCTTGGCCTCCGAAAGTGCTGGGATTACAGGCATAAGCCACCATGCCTGGCCTCTTTTAGCTATTTTATAATATACAATAAATTATTGTTTACCATTATCACTCTGTTGTACTATCAACTACTATATCTTATTCTTTCTAACTGTATTTTTGTACCCATTAATTGTTCCTGTGCACTCCCTCCAGCCCACTACTCTCCCCAGCCTCTGGTAACCATCATTCTATTCTCTATCTCCATGAGTTCAATCATTTTTATTTTTAGCACCCACAAATGACTGGGAGCATGCAAAATTCGTCTTTCTGTGTCTGGCTTATTTTAGTTAACATGGTGATCTCCAGTTCTACACTTCTTCTTGCAAATAACAGATTCTATTCTTTCTAATAGCTGAATAATATTCCATTGTGTATATGTACCATATTTTCCTTATCCATTCACCTGTGGATGGACACTTAGATTGCTTCTAAATCTTGGCTATTGTGAATAGTACTGCAGTCAATATAGAAATGTAGACATTTCTTTGATATGCTGATTTTCTTTCTTTTGGGTATATACCCAGCAGTAGGATTCCTATGTCATAAACAAGTTCTCTTTTTAGTTTTTTGAGGACCCTCCAAACCGTTCTCCATGGTGGTTGCACTAATCTACATTCCCACCAACAGTGTACCAGGGTTCCCTTTTCTCCACACTCTCATTAGCATTTGTTACTGCCTGTCTTTTGGCTATAAGCCATTTTAACTGGAGTGGGATGATAGCTCATTGAAGTTTTAATTTGCATTTCTCTGATGATCAATGATGTTGAGGACCTTCTCATATACCCATTTGCCATTTATACGTCTTCTTTTGAGAAATGTCTATTCTGATCTTTTGCACATTTTAAATCAGATTATTAGAGCTTTTTTTCCTATTTAGTTTTTCCCCTGAACTCCTTATATACTCTGGTTTTTAATCCCTCATCAGATGGATTCAGGATTGGGTTTTGTCTTTATTTTACACCCAATTCTAAACCATTAAATGCTGTCAAGTGGAGAAGTGACTTAATATTTATATTGGAAGATGCCTTTGTGCATTTGCTCTCTATTGCTGTGTAACATACCAGCCTGGCATGGTGGCTCACACCTGTAATCCCAGCACTTTGGGAGGCCGAGGCAGGCGGATCACAAGGTCAGGAGTTCGAGACCAGCCGGGCCAACATTATGAACCCTGTCTTTATTAAAATACAGAACTTAGCCAGGTGTGGTAGCACACACCTGTAATCCTAGCTACTCAGGAGGCTGACACAGGAGAATCACTTGAACTCCAGAGGCAGAGGTTGCAGTGAGCTGAGATTGTGCCACTGCACTCCAGCCCAGGGGACAAAGTGAGAGAGTGAGACTCTGTCTCAGAAAACAAACAAACAGACAAACAAACAAGAAAAATAAACCACCCAAGGTATAAATTTACAATGATGTTTATTAGTCTTCTCACACTTCTGGAGGCTGACTAGACTCACCCGGGCAGTTCTGGCTCAGGATGTGGTTGCTTTCAAACAGTTTGGAGTTAGAATAGTGTCAAAGGTTTCCTTGCTCAAATATCTCCTAGTTAATGCATGCTGTCAGCCAGGGCTTAGCTGGGGCTACCTGGTGGAATACCCACACATAACCTCCCTACCTGGCCTGGGCTTTCTCACAAAATGATGAATGGGTTCTAAGTGCACACCTCCCAGGAAGGAGAGCCAAGTGGAAACAGTATCATCTTTTAAGACCTAACTTTGGCAGGTCAAGAGCAGCACTTCTACTGTATTCTACTTACAGAAGCAGGGGTCTAAGCTCATTTTCAAGGGAAGAGAAACTGAATTCTATCTCTCCATGACAAGTGCAAAAAAATTTGCAGACAACTATTCACAATAGTGAAGAGATGGAATCAACCTAAGTTTCCTTCCATCAATAGAAAAAATAATCAAGAAAATGTGGCAGCCGGGTGTGGTGGCTCACGCCTGTAATCCTAGCAATTTGGGAGGCCAAGGTGGGCAGATCATCTAAGGTCAGGAGTTTGAGACCAGACTGGCAAACATGGTGAAACCTGTCTTTACTAAAATTACAAAAATTAGCAGGATGTGGTGGTGCACACCTGCAATCCCAGCTACTTTGGGAGGCTGAGGCAGGAGAATCGCTTGAGCTTGGGAGGCAAGGGTTGCAGTGAGCTGAGATTGCACCACTGCACTCCAGGCTGGGTGACAGAGTGAGACTCCATCTAAAAAAAAAAAAAAATCAAAGTGAATCAGAGAATAAAAGAACTACATTAAAGCAACTGAAAAAATTATGAAAATCAGAGATAGTAGTCTAACACTGGGTTGTCAATAGGTGACCCTGAGTTAGAGAACCTAAAAAAAAAAAAAAAAAAAGGCCTGGGCATGTGGCTCACACCTTTAATCCCAGTGCTTTAGCAGGCTAAATTGGGAGAATAGTGTGAGGCCAGGAGTTCCAGAAAAGCCTGGGCAACATAGCAAAACCCCATCTCTAGAAAAGTAACAAAAATTAGCCAGGTGTGGTGGTGCATACCTGTAGTTATAGCTACGAGGGAGGCTGAGGCAGGAAGATTTTTTAAGCCCAGGAGTTTAAGGCTGCAGTGAGCTATGATTACACCACTTTGTTCTAGAACCTGGGTGACAGAGCAAGGCATTGTCTTGAAAGAAAGGAAGAAATGTAAGAATGGAGGGAGTAAGGGAAGGAGGAAGGGAGGGAGGGAGGGAAGGAGGGAGGAAGGAGAGAGGGAATGGAAGGAGGGAGGGAACAAGGGAGGGAGGGAAAGGAGAAAAAGTGAAAAAGAAAGAAGGAAAGGAAGGAATGCAGAGATAGAGGAGTACATAATCAGTATCAAAGGGCACACCATATACCTGGAAAAACTAATACAGAATTAGTTTTGACCTAGAGCCAACGCTGGCTAAGCTACTGAACTTCAATGATAAAAAAAAGTACTCCACTGGCCTGTTGGGAGGAAAATATAACACACAAACATGTGAGAAGAACCTCCAGCCAGCCTCAGACCTTCCCATAGCCCCAGCCAGAACCAGATGACGATAGAGTCAGAACTTAAAGAACTAAAGAAAAATGAATCAAGAATATTCTTGCAAGAATGATGTCATCCAAGTATACAAGCATTAAACAGAAACCATCAAACCAATTTCAAAAATACAGCAGCTGTGGGTGAAGATAGAAACTGCAGAATAAAAAGAATCATGACACATTTAACTTTTTCATAATTTTAATGAACATTCAATGAAAAGATATCACTTGCACACAGGCATTTATCTGAAGTTCAGAAATTCTCCTACCTTGCTTTAGTTTCTTCAGCTTCTGTTGTATCACGCAAATGAAACTTATAAAACTAAACACAAACAAAATATGTAGTGATTTTTCATCAATTTATCTATTCATCTAACTACTTATTTGCACAAAAAGAGTTTTGAATTAATTATCACCTTTTTTTTGTGAGATAGAGTCTCACTCTGTTACTCAGGCTGGAGTGGAATGGTACAATCTCTGCTCACTGCAAACTCTGCCTCCGAGGCTTAAGTGGTTTTTGTCTCTCAGCCTCTTGAGTAGCTGGGGTTACAGGCACCCACCACGATGCCTGGATAATTTTGGAATTTTCAGTACAGCCAGAGTTTCACCATGTTGGCCCGAGGGGCCTAGCACAGGCAGGAGCCCGACCTGGGGAGGCTGGGCCTGGAGAGGAAGCTTCAGGCCTGGACAGGCCACCGGGAGTCAAGAGCTGGCCCAGGAGAGTCCATGAGAGGCAAGCTGGGCCGAGAAAGGCTGGTACAAGGAAGGACCTGGGCCCAGACTTGAGGCCAGTGCCAGGAGATAGCTAGGTCCAGAGACGTCTGCCAGAGGCACGAGCTGGGCCTCAACTGGCCAGTGTGAAGAGGCGCTGGGCCTGTGGACGCAGCTGGGATGCAGCCAGGCAGCCAGGCAGGATCTTGACAAGGGGAAGCTGCCAGCAGGCAGCAGCTGGTTCTGGGGAGGCTGTGGGGAGTCCAGAGTTGGGCCCGGAGGCCTAGTCCCGCTGGCCTTGGGAGTCCCAGCATTGGGTCCTGAAGTCCACCTCTGCAAGCGCAGCTTTTTCCCTCCCAGTAGCACCCCCAACATGGGCACGATACGTCATCACGTGGGCTCCTCCGGAGCCAGGTTCTACCTCCCAGCAGCTCCCGCCTCCCGTCGATGTCTCCAGGAGGTCCAGCCTCTGCCTCCCTACTGGCTGCTTCCCAAGGCCCGGAACGTCTTCCTGGCCACGTCTATGGGCCCATGTTTTGCCTCCCAGCAGCCTCTTTTGGCTCGGCTCCTGGGGGCTGGGCACGGTGGCTCAGGCCTGTAATCCCAGCACTTTGGGAGGCCGAGGCGGGTGGATCACTAGGTCAAGAGATTGAGACCATCCCGGTCAACATGGTGAAACCCCGTCTCTACCAAAAATACAAAAAAATTAGCTGGGCACGGTGGCGTGTGCCTGTAATCCCAGCTACTCAGGAGGCTGAGGCAGAAGAATCGCCTGAACCCAGGAGGTGGAGGTTACGGTGAGCCGAGATCATGCCATTGCACTCCGGCCTGGGTAACAAGAGCGAAACTCCGTCTCGAAGAAAAAAAAAAATACAAAAAATCAGCTGGGCATGATGGCACGTGCCTGTAATCCCAGCTACTCAGGAGGCTGAGGCAGAAGAATTGCCTGAACCCAGGAGGCAGAGGTTGCGGTGAGCCGAGATCGCGCCATTGCACTCCAGCCTGGGTAACAAGAGCGAAACTTCGTCTCAAAATAAAAAAATACAAAAAATTAGCTGGGCATGATGGCATGTGCCTGTAATCCCAGCTACTCAGGAGGCTGAGGCAGGAGAATTGCCTGAACCCAGGAGACGGAGGTTGCAGTGAGCCGAGATCACACCATTGCACTTCAGCCTGGGTAACAAGAGCAAAACTCCATCTCAAAAAAAAAAAAAAAAAAAAAAGAGGCTGCTGGGAGGCAAAACATGGGCCCATATATGTGGCCAGGAAGAGGATCCGGGCCTGGGGAGGCATAGGCTGGACGTCCTGGAGAGGCCGACAGGAGGCAGGAGCTAGGCCCCAGGGAGTCGTTGGGAGGCAGGAGCTAGCCCTGGAGGGTCCAACCTGATGACGTTTTGCTCCCATGGGGAGGAGATGCCAGGAGGGCAGAAGCTGGGCCTGGAGAGGCCAAATTCAAGACCCAATGCTTGGGCCTGCTGAGGCCAGCAGGAGGAGGCCAGAGCCGGACCAGCAGAAGCCGACTCAGGGATGTTTGGGGCCTGGAGGCACCCTGGGAGGGCAGTAGCCAAGCCTGGAAAGGCCAGCATGAGACATGAGCCGGGTGGGTCTGGAGAGCCTGAGTCGAGGGCCTGAGCTTTCGGGCCTACAAAGGCTGCCGGGAGCTGGGTAGGAGCTGAGTCCACAGAGGTTGCTGCAAGGCAAGGCTGGAAAGTGGGCCTGTAGATGCCACCGGGAGGAGGAGCTGGGCCCCAAGAAGCCAACCTGAAGATGTTCTGGACACGGAGAGGATGCCAGAAGGCCAATGCTGGGCCCGGGAGGGCTGCCGGGAGGCACCGGCTTGGCCTGAAGGGGCCACGGGGAGGCCGGGGGCAGGGCCTGTGGATACAGGCTGCCACAGAGGCAGGACCTTGGCTGAGCAGAAGTCATGGTGAGGCCACGAGCTGGGTCTGGAGGGTCCACTGAGCGGCAGACACTGGGCCTGGAGGGGCCTAGCGCAGGCAGGAGACGGGCCTGGGGAGGCCACCGGGAGGCAGGAGCTGGCCCAGGAGAGTCCATGAGAGGTGAGGTGGGCTGAGAAAGGCTGGTGTAATGGAGGACCTGGGCACAGACTCGAGGCCAGTGCCAGGTGAGAGCTGGGTCCAGAGACGTCTGTCAGATGCACGAGGTGGACCTCAACTGGCTAGTGTGAGGGAGGCACTGGGCCTGTGGACGCAGCCGGAAGGCAGGCAGGATTTTGGCCTGGGGAAGCCACCGGCAGGCAGTGGCAGATGCTGGGGAAGCTGTGGGGAGGCCAGAGCTGGGCCTGGAGAGGCCACTGTCAGGAGGTAGCTGGGCCTGTCGAGGCCACTGGGAGGCAGAAGGGACGCCCAGAAGGCCCCACCTGAGGAAGCTTCGGGACAACAGATGAAAGGCTGCCGGTAATTGGCCAGGAGACAAGCCAAAAGAGGCTGCCGGGAGGCAAAATGTGGGCCCATAGATGCGGCCAGGAGGACGATCCCGGCCTGGGGAGTCTGTCAGTAGGGAGGCATAGGCTGGGCTTCCTGGAAGGCTGGTGAGACACAGGAGCTGGGCCCCATGGGGCCGCTGGGAGACAGGAGCTGGTCCTGGAGGAGCCCACGTGATAACCTATTGCGCCCATGTGACGACATATTGTGCCTATGTTGAGGGGGCTGCCGGGAGGGCAGGAGCTGGGCTTGCAGAGGCGGACTTCAGGACCCAATGCTTGGGCCTCCCGAGGCCAGAGGGAGGAGGCAGCAGGAGCCGGGCCGGCAGAAGCTGACTTGGGAACGTCTGGGGCCTGGAGACTCCCTGGGAGGGCAGGAGATGAGCCTGGAGAGGCCAGCGTGAGGCATGAGCTGGGTGGGCCTGGACAGCCTGAGTTGAGGGCCTGAGCTTTTGGGCCTACAAAGGTCCAAAAGCTGGGAAGGAGCCGAGTCCACATAGGTTGCTACGAGGCAAATTCGGAAGTTGGGCCTGTAGATGCCGCTGAGAGGAGGAGCTGGGACCCGAGAGGCCTACCTGAACACGTTCTGCGTCCAGGGAGGATGCCAGAAGGCCAATGCTGGGCCCAGAAGGGCCACTGGAATGCACTGGCTTGGCCCGATGGGGCCATAGGGAGGCTGGGGGCAGGGCCTCTGTGGCAGGAGCTGGGCCTGAGCAGAGGCCACCATGATGGCACGAGCTGGGCCTGGAGGGTCCACTGAAAGGCAGAGGCTGGACCGGAGGGGCTTGGCACAGGCAGGAGCTGGGCCTGCAGAGGCCAGGCCCGGAGAAGAAGCTTCGGACCTGGACAGGCTGCCAGGAGGCAGTAGCTAGTCCGGGAGAGTCCGTGATATGCGAGCTGGGCTGAGGAAGGCTGCTGCGAGGGAGGACTTGGGCCTAGACTCGAGGCCAGCACGAGGCGAGAGCTGGGTCCGGAGAGGTTTGCCACAGGCATGAGCTTGGCCCCAATGGGCCAATGTAAGGGAGGCCCTGGGCCTGTGGACGCAGCCGGGATGCAGGCAGGAAGGCAAGTAGGATCTTGGCCTGGGGAAGCCACCAGCAGGCAGCAGCTGGTGCTGGGTAGGCTGTGGGGAGTCCAGAGCTGGGCCTGGAGCGGCCAATGTCAGGCAGTAGCAGGGCCTGTCAAGGACAGCGGGAGGCAGAACGGAGGCCCGGAAAGCCCCACTTGAGAAAGATTTGCGCCGACAGAGGAAAGGCAGCTGGAAGCTGGCCAGGAGCTGAGCCAAAAGAAGCTGCTGGGAGGCAGGATGCAGTCCAGTAGATGCAGCCAGAGAGGAGGATCTGGGCCTGGGGAGGCTGCCAGAGGCAGGCATAGGCTGGACCTCCAGGAAAGGCTGACAGGAAGCAGGAGCTGGGCCCCAGAGGGCCGTTGGGAGGCAGGAGCTGACCCTGGAGGGGCCCACGTGAGCACATTTTGTGCCCATGGGGAGGAGACGCCAGGAGGGCAGGAGCTGGGCCTGGAGAGGCTGACTTCAGGACCCAATGCTTGGGCCTCCCGAGGCCAGCGGGAGGAGGCAGCAGGAACTGGGCCAGCAGAAGCTGACTCGGGAACATTTGGGGCCTGGAGATGCCCTGGGAGGGCAGGAGCCAAGCCTGGAGAGGCCAGCGTGAGGCATGAACCGGTGGACCTGGAGAGCCTGAGTCGAGGGCCTGAGCTTTTGGGCCTACAAAGGCCACCGGGAGTAGGGCAGGAGCCGAGTTCACAGAGGTTGCTGTGAGGCGAAGCAGGAAGATGGGCCCTTAGACACCATCAGGAGGAGGAGCTGGGCTCCGAGAGGCTGACCTAAAGATGTGGCTGGTGCTGGGGAGGCTGTGGGGATGCCAGAGCTGGGCCTGGAGAGGCCACTGTCAGGAGGGAGATGGGCCTGAGTAAAAAAAGCATCTTGAGTTAAAAAAAATCTTAAGTAGAACTTTTTGTTAGACAAGCCCCCCTTCCCTTGACCTGCTCCTTCTGCTTCTGTAATAATCTGCTTACTGCCCCTGACCCTAAACTGGTATAAAAATGTTGATTGCCCTTTGTTCTTGGCCAAGAGGTTTGAGCTCTAGCTGACTCTCAGATGCCAGCATAAAGGTGGACTCTCAACAAACTCAGTGCATGGCGCTTCTGTTTAAACTTGCTAGGGCATAACACTATGAGACCATTTCATGACTGCCACTTCTTTGGTAGGCTCTAAGCCCTTCCTCCACTTGGTCACACAAGTCTATCTATGCAATCCCACCACACCCATATGGCACTCCTCACTCCACACACAATGGGTGAGGTATGTGAATATGTGACCATATTTGACACCTCCCTGCCTTTACTCATATTTGAAACAGGTTCCCTTTCTCTTTTCACTTTTTGTAAGTGAAGCAGATTATGTTGTGGGGCTTCTGTTGTGATGGTGATTAATTTTTGTGTTTAAAGATGATCATGTTCAGCACTCCAGGTTGGGTGACAGAGTGAGACTGTCTAAAAAACAAAAACTTAAATGGTTTTCTTTGATGGAATTTATAATACTTTGCTTTTGCTTTCTCACTGATCTTTAATGAGACAGTAACTGGATATGCCATCCTTGCTTTCTTCCCCAAAAATGCTGAATAACTTTTCATTTTATTTTTCTTAGTATTAAGCCCCCAACGACAGGGTTCTTGTCAGACCCAATTTTGCACATCTAATGCTTATACTAAATAAATGTTTGTTCAATAAGTGAATCTAAATATTAATTGTAAATATAAAGAAGTCATGATGAGATGGGAACAAAAGGCCCATCTTCATCAAATTAATCTCTTCTTAATTTGTTTCTGCAGATTATCTTACCTTTTAATAAAAATTAATTCAGTTGCCCACTTGACTGATGTTTTCCAGCCTTGGAATTCCATATCACGAGGGACTTTTGAAAGGAATGTTTTCCAGTAGTCCTTCCACATACAGATCATTTGAATGTGCTTCAAAGTTTTGGTCTTAAAAGAGATCTTCAAAGATCCTAAAAGATAAAACTTTTTTTTTAATACCCTTAGGAAGAGAGAGAAAGAAAATTATTATAGAAAATAAAGAATACAACCTAAATAGTATTTTTTTTTTTTTAGATGGAGTCTTGCTCTGTCACCCAGGCTGGAGTGCAGTGACATGATCTCAGCTCACTGCAACATCCACCTCCCAGGTTCTAGCAATTCGTCTGCCTCCGCCTCCCAAGTAGCTAAGATTATAGGCACCTGCCATCATGCCTGGCTAATTTATATATATATATATATATATATATATATATATATATATATATATTTTTTTTTTTTTTTTTTTTTGAGACGGAGTTTCGCTCTCGTTACCCAGGCTGGAGTGCAATGGAGCGATCTCGGCTCACCGCAACCTCCGCCTCCTGGGTTCAGGCAATTCTCCTGCCTCAGCCTCCTGAGTAGCTGGGATTACAGGCACGCGCCACCATGCCCAGCTAATTTTTTGTATTAGTAGAGACGGGGTTTCACCATGTTGACCAGGATGGTCTCGATCTCTTGACCTAGTGATCCACCCACCTCGGCCTCCCAAAGTGCTGGGATTACAGGCATGAGCCATCGCACCCAGCCTGTAAATACTATTTGGAAGCAGCCTTTTGCTACTCCCTGCTGGTGACCTTTAATAACCCTCCTCCATTGCTGCTGCACACTGGCACATTTCAGGCTACACTTTCATCTGCACTGCATCCACAAGATCAATATTCTTTACCCCTTCAACCTTGTAAGCATGCTATTTTAAAAGAAATAACTTTCCACAAAGAATTCATGGAATGTGAAATAACAATAGTAAGCAGAGGCTGGTTTAGCTTAAAAGAGGCATAATAACCAAAGTTAGCACAAGAAGATTGTTTGGATCCAGATATAAAGCAAACAATGAGCTGACACCAAAAACTCATTTTTAGTTTTGTCAGATGTGATGAGATAGTGGCTGTTTGGGGATGTGCACTGAACAGGTAAAATGATGTGAAGACTGTGATTTGCTTTACAATATTCTTGCAAAGGGAGGAAAAGAAATAGAACAAAATGTAGGACAATCTTAATGATCACAGAAATTCAGGAATGGGTATTTTAGTGTTCATGGTACTATTTTCTCTACTTCTGAATAGGCATAAAAACTGTAATTTAAAAATGTAAAAAAAGAAAAAGAAAAAAAAAATGGCCAGACACCATGGCTCATGCCTGTAATCCCAACTCTTTGAATAGCCAAGGCAGGGGCATCACTTGGGTCAGGAGTTCGAGACCAGCCTGGCCAACATGGTGAAACCCTGTCTCTAGCAAAAAAAAAAAAAGAAAAGAAAACTGGGTGTGGTGGCAGGCACCTGTAGTCCCAGCTACTCAGGAGGCTGAGGCAAGAGAATCAGTTGAACCCAGGAGGCAGAGGCTGCAGTGAGCTACTGCACTCCAGCCTGAACAACAGAGTGAGAATCTGCCTTAAGAAAAAAAAGTAAAAATGAATTTACTAATCCCTGCTCTTAAGCTGCATCCAAACACAACTCTAAAGAGAAACATTCAAGCAATTTACGTGATGCTATTTATATACAGATCTCCCATGTACCTCTGAATGTAACATTTAAATATTTTGCAACATGATGGCTGGGAGTGGCTCAAACCTGGGCATGGTGGCACATGGCTGTAGCCCTAGATACGACTTAGGAGACTGAGACAGGAGGATAACTTGAGCCCAGGAGTTCTAGCCCAGCCCAGAAAACATAACACGACCCTGTTTCTTTAAAAAGAAAAGTCAGGGAGCTGTCAGGGAGCTCACTGATAATTGATTTTGGTGCTATCAACAACTGCTATCAAAACACTACTACAAAATCCAAAATTATATCTATTGCCAGATCTTTCTCCTTACTTCCGAACTCATTTACCAAACTGCCTCCCCCACCTCCACAACTCAACTTGAATGTCAACTTGAAATTAATTAATTTCTTTGCTATTAGATTGGCTTTCCTCTAACATCTAAAGACTTGTCTTAAATTCTTACTTCATGTTATTAGCATCAAATCTGAAGGGATCTAGTGTAGGAGCTCTTTGACACAAGAAACACGTGTTTTTGAGAAATCACACAAAGTGAAATAATTACCATAGCTGTAAAAAGAAATATGCCCATAAATAAATAACAGTAAAAGATTAGAGGCTTTCAGTCAGACTAGAGAGTGATGTTAAATCAAATTATTCTGTTAATTCAACAAGAAAATATATAAACCTAATTCTGACAAACTTTCTATAAAACAAAAAAGAACGCTTTGTTGGGGTTGAGAGTGAAAACTGCAAGTTTTAGAAAGAGGTGAGACCAACTGCAGAATGTGCTCATCACGCATCACCAAGGCTGTCCCAATCGCACCCTCTGCCTCATTATCCCCCTTATTCCACTTAATTCTTTCCCAGACCATAACCCCTTCTTACATAGTAAATATCTCCTACTTACTACAGATTTCCCCACCAGATGAAATGCTCCAGAACGCATGGGGCAGGGCACTGTCTTCCACACTGCCCAGTTTCCAACACCTGACTCACAGGTACCAAATGACTTCAGGATTATGAGGTTGGAAGTAGTGATTATTTCCTCAATACTTGCAGTGGTTCACAGCAATGAAAATCCTAAGATTTCCTTTCCCCTTTCAGGGACCATAAAGAAAGCAGCAATACTGTCAGAGGCATTTGAACCAGAGCAACTCCATCTAAAATAGGAGCTGGGTAAAATGAGGCTGAGACCTACTGAGTTGCCTTCTCAGATAGTTAAGGCATTCTAAGTCACAGGGTGAGGAAGGAGGTCAGCACAAGATACAGTTCATAAAGACCTTGCTGATAAAATGGGTTGCAGTAAAGCGGCCAGCCAAAACCAAGATAGTGATGAGAGTGGCCTCTGGTCATCCTCACTGCTACTACACTCCCACCAACACCATGACAGTTTACAAATGCCATGGCAACGTCTCAAAAGGGGAAGCATACAAATAATCCATTCCTGGCCAGGCACAGTGGCTCACACCTGTAATCCCAGCACTCTGGGAGGCCAAGGTAGGTGGATCACCTTAGGTCAGGAGTTTCAGAGCAACCTGACCAACATGGTGGAACCCCCATCTCTACTACAAATAAAAAATAAAATTAGCTGGGTGTGGTGGTGCACACCTGTGATCCCAGCTACTTGGGAGGCTGAGGCAGGAGAATCACTTGAGAACCTTCTTGAGAAGTAAACAAGACAGGTATGATCTGGGCTGTCAGGGCCACTGCGCTGAAGCAGGAGCAGCCAGCAGTGCTCTGTGAAAAATGAAAGGAGGATGAATCAGTGAGCCTTGAGGCTGAGGTGAGACGGTGCTCAGTGAAGACCTCTCCAGCATGGTGACATTTCAACTGTGATGCTAATAGAAAGGAGAAGCACAGAAAGCCCTCAACTAACAGCATTCCACAAACACCAGCCCTCAGTGCAATAGTGCCAGGAGGATGCGACCTGAGAGGAAGAGAGGCACACAAATGACCAGAGTGGCTGGCACAGAGCAAGCAATCCACAGAGGGCATGTGGAAAACGCAGAGGAATGGCAGAGAGCAGCTCACCCATGCCCCTGCAGATCCAATCAGGGGCTGTGAGGTTTACTCCAAGTACAGTGGAAGCCACTACAGATGACATTCCAGAGAATGACAGGCTCCACCTCCTACTTTCAATGAGCCTGACCTGGCTGCTCTGTGGCATGGCTCTAACTGAGCACTGGAGGGCAGTGAAGGAGGATGGGGTAGAACCTGGGCTTTGTGTTTGGGCAGAGTCAGCAAGTCTTGCTAGGCTGGATATGGGAAGGGAGACAATCATCCCTCAGGGTAACTCCTGGGCATCTGGCTTGGGCAGCTGGTAGACCCTGAGAGGAGCTCATGGAGAGGGAAATGGGGACTTTGCCTGGGACACATGAAGCCTGAGGAGGGGTCAAGCAGATAGGTAAATATAGAGGTCTGATATGAGGAGCATCTTCAGGGCCAGGAATGAGAGTCTCAAAGACACAGACAATATAATATTTTCAAGAGGTGGACAGGGTGGGATTATCTGTAAGTAAGACACAGTAAGAAGAGAGAAAGAGGCTGGGCAAAGGGGCTCATGTCTGTAATCTGAGCACTTTGGGAGGCCAAGGCAGGTGGATCACAAGGTCAGGAGTTCAAGAACAGCCTGGCCAACATGGTGAAACCTCATCTCTACTAAAAAAATAGAAAAATTAGCCAGGCATAGTGGCGGACATCTGTAATCCCAGCTACTCAGGAGGCTGAGGCAGGAGAATTGCTTGAACCAGGGAGGCAGAGGTTGCAGTGAGCCAAGACTGTGCCACTGCACTCCAGCCTGGGTGACAAGAGGAAGATTCTATCTCAAAAAAAAAAGAAAGAAAGAAAGAAAGAGGGCTCAGGATGAAGCTGCCGGCTGGCACTCTCCAGTGTAGAGAGGATGAGGGCAGGGGCCTCAAGAGACTGAAAATGAGATAGAGAGGAGCCAAGAAAGAGTCCACACGATTTGAACATTTTTATAAAAAATAGGGGGACAGAGAACAATAACCTAGAATTCTGCTGAGAAGCAGAATAAAAATGGGGCAGAGAGCAACTCTGGGTGTCAAAAGGTGTTGAATAAAAAATTAAAACTAAGTATTTTGAAGTGTTGATGAAGTATTTAAGGAACACAATAGAAAAGAAAGGTTGGTTGAGGTTGTACCTTCAAATGCCCAGTGGTGGCTACTGCCAAAGCTCTCTCTGTTACTACAGAGTGGCGCCCAGGCACAGGTAAAGCCCAAAGAAAAGAGGCTTCCCAATGGTGTCAATCCTCCTGCAGAAAACCTTTGACTGTACAGAAAAATCTACTCAGTAAAAAGCATATGTGGTTCCATTACCCGACTCTCTCCTCTTATGTAGGATTAAAATTTCCATAATCTATGCATATTAAAAACTCTAGGATGGCCAAGCATGGTGGCTCACATCTGTAATCCCAGCAATTTGGGATGCTGAGGCAGCTGAACCACCTGAGGTCAGGAGTTTGAGACCAGCCTGACCAACAAGGCAAAGCCCTGTCTCTACTGAAAATATAAAATTAGCCAAGCATGGTGGTCATGCCTATAATCCCAGTTAGTCGGGAGGCTGAGGCAGGAGAATCACTTGAAACTGGGAGGCAGAGGTTGCAGTGAACTGAGATCCTGCCATTGCACTCCAGCCTGGGTGACAGAATGAGACTCCATCTAAAAAAAAAAAAAAAAAAGTCAGAGAGTCCAGGTGTAGTGGCTCATGCCTATAATCCCAACATGTTGGGAGGAGGGGGAATCAACTCAGGTCAGGAGTTTTAGGCTAGCATGGCCCAAATGATGAAACCCCAACTCTACCAAAAATACAAATATTAGCCAGGCATGGTGGCAGGTGCCTACAATCCCAGCTATTTGAAAGGCTGAGGTGAGACAATCGCTTGAACCTGGGAGGTGAAGGTTGCAGTGAGCCAAGACAGTGCCACTCTGCACTCCAGCCTGAGCAACAACACTGAAACTCCATCACCAAAAAAAAAAAAAAAAAAAAAAACCAGTAAGAGAAAACTGGAGCTGAGTCCTACTCATTGTATTTACTTTCCTAAGATAAAACATTATAAAAAACATTACCACCAGGTGTGGTGGCTCACATCGGTAATGCCAGCACTTTGGGAGGCCAAAATGTGGGAATCACAGAATGAGGAGTTCAAGACAAGCCTGGCCAACATGGTGAAATCCATCTCTACCAGAAAAATATAAAAATTAGCTATACATGGTGGTGTGCACCTGTAATCTCAGCTGCTTGGGAGAGTGAGGCAAGAAAATTACTTGAATCCGGGAGGTGGAGGTTGCAGAGAGCCACTGTACTCCAGCCTGGGTGACAGAGCAAGACTCCATATAAAGAAAGCAAAGCAAAACAAAACAAAAGACATTACTCAGTAATATACTTTAAAGGAGGAAAAAAAGGCTTACCAAATTTTTTTGCAGAAAAGCTGATCCACTGTCTTTCTTAATTTGGTGATTCTGGCACATCATTCTTCCTTTACTGTTGAAATCACAAAAATACAAGTTTTCTCAATGTAATGGGTTTACTAACTTGGGATGTTAAATATTATTATTATTATTATTATTATTATTATTGTTTTAAGACGGGGTTTCACCATGTTGGTCAGGCTGGTCTTGAACTCCCAACCTCAGGTGATCCAACCACCTTGGTCTTCAAAGTGCTTTAATTACAGGCGTGAGCCACCATGCCCGGCCGAAATATTATTATTATAAAATAGGCAGTATTTTTTCTTTCCTGTGACTAAAACTATTTCTAAGATTCCAGAATGTACTTATTACTGAAACAATGCTAACACTGAACAAAAAAAGGTAGAACCAGACATTCATTAAAGCTGGAAAAAAGCAGAACTCGGTGTGCTCAAGAACAGCTACCAGGCCAGGCAAAGCGGCTCACGCCTGTAATCCTAGCACTTTGGGAGGCGGAAGCGGGCAGATCACCTGAGGTCAGGAGTTCAAGACCAGCCTGGCCAACATGGTGAAACCCCATCCCTACTACAAATACAAAAATTAGGCAGCCATGGTGGCAGGTGCCTGTAATCCCAGCTACTTGAAACATGAAGTAGGAAGATTTGCTTGAACCCAGAGGGTGGGAGGATACAGCAAGCTGAGATCATGCCACTGCACTCCAGCATGGGCAACCCAGCAAAACTCCATCTCAATAAATAAATAAATAAACAGCTAGCAGGCGACATTTGCTATGGGGAGACTAGGGACATGATCTTGCTGGCAATCCTCCCATTTTAGTAAATCTAAACAGTTTAATTCCATTCTGTTTTGTCCCCACACCACGCCAGAGCCAAAACTAGTGAGAAAACACATCTAACAATGAAGACGTGATATGCATGGCTCCATACTCTAAAAGGAAACCTTCTTATGTTCTGGGTATCACGAGCATTTGATGAATGCTTGCTCAGTTGACTGGCGTAGACTTGGACAATAAACTGTTTGATGCACTATGCCAAATAAATCTTGCATCTGAGAAGTAGGACAAAGATTGCTATTTTACTGCTGTCTACCCATTAATCCAGTACCTACATGTATTTATAATGGGTTAATACAAAGAAAATAAGTTGACTGTTTTAGAGAGTATTAGAATTTTGACAGCATGAATTCTCTTATCCTGGAAAACAATTAATAGTTAGAGACATATTATTTAATGTGGAAGGTACCATTAAAGAAATCAATGTTAATCATTAAATAATTATTGCACATAATCTTCTCATCTGACTTAAGACTGAAGACGTACCTCCTGAAGCTGGTTTATCAAGCTGTAAATCTTCAGTTATTGAATTCATAAGTTCATGTCTGAAAGGTGAGAATATTTAATATTCACTAGGCAATATTTAGCAAAGTAATATCCATTAGTACACATTTAATATTTAATCACCAAGGGTGGTTTTGAAAAGAAAAGACAGGCTGGGCACAGTAACTCCTGCCTGTAATTCCAACACTTTGGAAAGCTGAGGCAGACAGATCACAAGGTCAGAAGTTTGAGACCAACCAGGCCAACATGGTAAAACCCCATCTCCACTAAAAATACAAACCTTACCTGGGTGTGGCGGCAGGCACCTGGAATCGCAGCTACTCAGGAGGCTGAGCTGGAGAACTGCTTGCACCCAAGAGGGGGAGGTTGCAATGAGCTGAGATCGCATCACTGCACTACATAGCCTGGGTGACAGAGAAAGACTCCCTCTCAGAAAAAAATTAAGAAAAGACAATCTGAATGCTTGAGCACAACTAAATCTTCAGTTGAGGTTTCTAAAGAGTAACAAAAAAAATAATTGCAAATTGTCTCATAAGTTGCTTCATGGAGCATGTGTCCTCACAAGTAAAGTGGCAACTTGGCAACACACAGCTCTTTGAAGCATACTACAAAATCTTAAATGGAATCCTTTAATATTGCATTGCATTCAAGGCTATCTTCCTCTACATATCTACAAAAACAATCATATATTCCCACATATGCTTTAAAAATCTCAGGCCTAAAAGCAAGACATGGATACTCTTTTCTTCAGCAAAAGTAGCACAACATTGTAAAAGAAAATGTAAGTTGCATGCCAGTCAGGTGTGGGCGGTGTTCATGTTTCAAAAGCTAACACTGGCATGACTGACTCAAAGTTGGACCCAGATAAATTAAAAAGGGGAAGATGAAAAATACATAAAATAGGCTGGGCACAGTGGCTCATGCCTGTAATCCCAGCACTTTGGGAGGCCAAGGAAGGTGTATCACAAGGTCAGGATTTCGAGGCCAGCCTGGCCCATATGGAGACTGAGGCAGGAGAATTGCTTGCACCCAGGAGGCAGAGGTTGAAGTGAGCCGAGATCATGCGACTACACTCCAGCCGAGGTGACAAGAGTGAAAACTCTGTCTCACAAAGGAAAAAACATTCCTTTGGGAAGTCCTTCTACATAAAGATCTTCAATATGAGACTGGAGAAAAGGGGTATAGGATCATCAACAGACCATTGGCTTTTACTGTTTGAGCTATCAGGACAAAAAGAAAAAGGGAAATCATTTAAACACAATCTGTATTGCTCTTTAACTTTTTATTTTTCAGATGGAGTCTCACTCTGTCACCAGGCTGAAGTGAAGGAGCACAATCTCAGCTCACTGCAACCTCCGTGTCCCAGGTTCAAATGATTCTCCTGCCTAAGCCTCCTGAGTAGCGGGACTACATGTGCCCGCCATCATGCTCAGCTGATTTTTATACTTTTAGTAGAGACGGAATTTCACCATGTTTGCCAGGATGGTCTCGATCTCCTGACCTCATGATCCACCCACCTTGGCCTCCCAAAGTGCTGGGATTACAGGCGTGAGCCACTGAGCCAGGCATTGCCCTTTAACTTTTATAATTTCATCTTTACTTCTGTTATTGCAATTCAGTCCAAAGAAAAACAGTGTGAGGAAAATAAAAATAACACCAAAAATGCTAATATTCTGTTCATCAAAGTTCGCAGCGAAATAGCCCACTATAGCCAGGCAGGGTGACTTACCCCTGTAATCCTAGCACTTGGGAGGCCAAGGCAGGTGAATCACCTGAGGTCAGGAATTGGAGACCAGGCTGGCCAACATGGCAAAACCGCATCTCTATGAAAAATACAAAAATTAGCCAGTTGTGGTGGTGAGTGCTTGTAATCTTAGCTACTTGGGAAGCTGAGATAGGAGAATCACCTAAACCCAGGAGGCAGAGGTTGCAGTGAGCTAAGATCACCCCATTGCACTCTAGCATGGGTGACAAGAGCAAAACTCCAGCTCAAAAAGAAAAGAAAAGAAAAAGGAAAAGAAAAGATAGGTAGATCCCATTACATTAAGGCAATGTAGATATAGCCAGACTTTCTACAGAAATCTGAACCACATTATAAAGCAAGAAAAACATACCAGCTAATATTATTTAATACATACAGTACTAAATGGAAGAGGTAATATTTTCAAAACAGAAACATCAGTGTAACCTTATTGGACTTATAAAAATAATTTTTTTAATAACGGAAACAGAAGATTCCCTGAACTGCAACTTTTAAGCTAGCATTTATTTACTCAAGATTCAACTAATATAACAGCTATAAGAAGTCAAGAGCTGGGCTGGGCATGGTGGCTCATGCCTGTAATCCCAACATTTTGGGAAGCTGAGGCAGGCAAATCACCTGAGGTAGACCATTCCAGACTAGCCTGACCAACATGAAAAAAACCCATCTTTAATAAAATATAAAATTAACTGTGGCATATGCCTGTAATTCCAGCTACTCTGGAGGCTGAGGCAGAAGAATAGCTTGAACCTGGGAAGCAGAGGTTGCAGTGAGTCGAGATTGAGCTATTGCCCTACAGCCTGGGCAACAGGAGCAAAACTCCATCTCAAAAAAAAAAAAAAGTCAAGAGCTACCCAAGAGGGGGTGGCTTACACCTGTAACCCCAGCACTGTGGTAGGCCAAGGTGGCTGGATCACCTGAGGTCAGGAGTCTGAGACCAGCCTGGCCAACACGATGAAACCCCATCTCTACTAAAAATAAAAAAATTAGTCAGGCATGGTGACACTCACCTGTAGTCCTAGCTACTAGGGAGGCTGAGGCAAGAGGATCGATTCAAACTGAGAAGTGGAAGTTCTGGTCAGCTGAGATCACACCACTGCACTCCAGCCTGAGTGAAAGAGCAAGACTCTGTTTCAAAGAAAAAAAAAAGAAAGTCGAGAGCATGGGGAGTATTAAAATCAAACATAACCAACAGTCTCCCATCAAAACAGCTCCATTTTTTTGCTATCATTATGTGTTAAGGTCTAATCTGCTAAACACTGATATTTGTACTAAAGTTTCAAGTGCACTATACAGCACATTAGTGCTTAGATTTAATATCCTTTGCTGTAAACTAAACTTGAATATCATACTTTCATATTACAAAAAAATAACTTTCCCTAAGGCAATTACCATTAATATTGCTTTAAAATTATAAAATGTGAAGATTGTTTTTATAATTTCACTTTTTATAATTTCACAACAGATGAACATTGTTGTCTTTAAACAAAATAATCTAATAAATCACCATCACAACAAAAGCCCCACAACATAATCAGTTTCAACTTATAAAAGCACTGACATTTATAAAAATTGTCAGTCAATTTATAAAACAGTGAATTCATAAAACTTTAATAGCAAATGATTTTTACTCAGAATAGTACTAAATTAACAATATCATGAAAACATAGGCCGGGTGTAGTGGCTCACACCTGGAATTCCAGCACTCTGGGAGGCCAAGCTGGGTGGATCACTTGAGGTCAGGAGTTCAAGACCACTCTGGCCAACATGGTGAAACCCTGTCTCTACTAAAAATACACAAGTTAGCTGAGCATGCTGGTGCATGCCTATAATCCCCACTACTTGGGAGGCTGAGGCAGAAGAATTGCTTGAAACCATGAGGCAGAGGTTGCAGTGAGCCAAGATCTCATGCCACTGCAGTCCAGTTTGTGCAACAGAGCAAGATTCTGTCTCAAAAAATAAATAAATAAGTAAATAAAAACATAAGGAAGACACATTTATTGTGTATTTACATACCTGGTATTACGTGAAGCACTGTAGCATGTTATCAAATCTTTGAGATAGATCTTCAGTTCTCACAATCACAAAAGAGCATACTAAGGCTCAGACAGGATAAGCTGACCTCATGATCTGCCCGCCTTGGCCTCCCAAAGTGCTGGGATTACAGGCATGAGCCACCATGCCTGACCTAATACCGAATTTAACAAAGCAGATAAAGAGAAACAATTAGTTAAAAAGAAAAACAATATTAATTAAATCCCCAAGATCCAGGGCTTTGCAATAAATATGTAAATAAATCCCCAATATCCATGCTGAAAGTTTAAAAGAAATGCTAACCGATAATTTAAGAGATACAACTTTTCCTTAGCTTTGCAATAATCTAGAAACAAAGAATGTTTCTCATATTTAGACAGACACTACAAGATGAACAGTGACTCCACTGTGTAAACACTCATGAACAAAGTATTACAAGACTTTTCCAGTTTAGACATACCATATTTTCTTTCAGATAATTCTTCAATGTGTTTACGTAGATCAGTGATACGATCATTCCATTTCTCTGAAAATTGAGCAAAGGTTGATTGTCAATAATATGTCCCTATATCAGAGCAACATTAACATATGATGACTTATTTCCTGTATTTTACATCTCAACAGTCCATATCATTTTACTGCTTTTGAAAAAATTTTTCCCTTTTTTGGTGGTTCTTATAATTAGTTTAATTGGACTGTAAGAGAAGTTTTAAAGTCTAGTACCTCTTTTTATCCTTTTAATTTCTGAAAAGGAGGAGGGCAGAAAAGATCAATCAAATTAAATAAGACAACAAGGAGGCCACAATGAGAATGTCTCCAAGGGTCTTTTAGCAAACTTCCTAAAACGTGTCTCAGCTGTGTGGAAATAAGACTTTACAGCAGCCAGCGAGGTGATGCAGGCCTGTAATCCTAGCACTTAGGGAGCAGAGTTAAGTGGATCGCTTTGAGCTGAGGGCAACAAAGCAGAAACTTCTGTCCCCTCCCCCACCTCCCACTTCCCCCTCCATTTCCCCATCTCCTCCAAAAATACAAAACTTAGCCAGACACGGTGGCAGGCACCTGTAGTCCCAGCTACTCAAGAGGTTGAGGTAGAAGAATCACTTGAACCCAGGAGACAAATGTTGCAGGGAACGGAGACTGCAGCCAGCCTGTGCAAAAGAGCAAGACTCCATCTCAAAAAAGAAAGAAACAAGTTTAAGAGGAACCCCAAAGCAAAAATCCCAACCTTTTTCTCCCAATCACTGAAACACCAGGAAGGTGTAATACTTTTGCAGCATAGCTGTAACTGGCTGACAGTGACCCCCCAAGATGCTCATAACCTAATCCCAGGAACCGGGGAACATGACCTCATATGGTAAAAGGGACTTTGCAGATATAAGGAAGTTAAGGATTTTTGGCAAGGAAGATTATTCTGGCTTGTCACAGTGGGGTTGATGTACTCACCCAGATCCTTATCAGAGCAGAGCAGGTGATGGAGAGTGATGGGAAGTGTAGTGATGGAAGCAGGAACCTCGAGTCATTCAAGAAGGGCAGCACAGCTGGGAGTGCAGGATGCCTCCAGGGCCAGGAAACTCATTCTCCTACAGAGCCTCAGAAGATACCTGCCCTGCTCCCACCTTGAGTCAGTGGGACTGACTTTAGAATTCTGGCCTTCAGAACTGTAAGGGAATACATCTGTGTTGCTTTTTTTTTGAGACAGAGTTACACTCTTTTTACCCAGGCTGGAATGCGATGGCACGATCTCGGCTCACTGCAACCTCCACCTTCCAGGTTGAAGCAATTCTCCTGCTTCAGCCTCCTGAGTAGCTGGGATTACAGGCATGCACTACCACGCTCAGCTATTTTTGTATTTTTAGTAGAGATGGAGTTTCTCCATGTTGGTCAGGCTGGTCTCGAACTCCCAACCTCAGGTGATCCGCCCACCTCACCCTCACAAAGTGCTGGATTACAGGCGTGAGCCACCACGCCCAGCTACGTCTATGTTGTTTTAAGCCCTAATTGTGTGGTAATTTGTTGTAGCAGAAACAGGAAACTAGTATCGTAGTGAAGCCTCAAAACCCACCTGAAGGGGCTGGGTGCAGTGGTTCATGCCTGTGATCCCAGCATTTTGGGAGGTCAAAGTGGGTAGATCACTTGAGGTCAGAAGTTTGAGACCAGCCTGGTCAACATGGTGAAACCCCATCTCTGCAAAAAAACTAGCTGGTGTGGTGGCACATGCCTGTAATCTCAGCTACTTAGGAGGCTAAGACATGGGAACTGTTTGAACCTGAAGAGGGGGAGGCAGAGGTTGTAGTGAGCCAAAATTGTGCCACTGCACTCCAGCCTGGGTGAGAGAGCCAGACTCCATCTCAAAACAAACAACCCCATCTGAAGAAAGTTTCCAGTTCTGTCAGCAGTCCCCCACCCAACCCCCAGAAGTAGACATTTCTTCTTCAGGGTTTTCTTTTCTTTTTTTTTTTTTTTTGAAATGGAGTCTCACTCTGTTGCCCAAGCTAGAGTGCAGTGGCATGATCTTGGCTCCCTGCAACCTCTGCCTGCCTGGATCAAGCCATTCTCCTGTCTCAGCCTCCTGAGTAGCTGGGATTAGAGGCAAGTGCCACCACACCTGGCTAATTTTTGTGTTTTTAGTAGAGATGCAGTTTTGCCATGTTGCCCAGGCTCTACTCAAACTCCTGGCCTCAAGTGATCTACCTGTCTCAGCTTCCCAAAGTGCTGGGATTACAGGTGTGAGCCATGGCACTCAGCACTCACCAAGGCCTTTGATAGCATGCTTTTCCAGGTGATCAGTCCTTGTCTGGGCTGGCTCTGCCACACTCTCCACCACACCAAGGTGGAAGGAATCCTTAGCTACTTTTCAGAAGAGGAGAGTGTGTACTTTAATCCCAGCTCGGTATGGCTCAGGTCTGCATTTAACTCATGGAACCTGGCTGTTCCCCAGGCCCTGGAGAAAAAAAGGGTCTCTCTGTGGGTATGATACAGGATGAGTCAAGATCATGCCACTGCACTCCAGCCTGGGCTACAACAGCGAGACTCCATCTCAAAAAAACAAAAACAAAACCAAACAAAAAAAAAACAGACTCCATCTAAAAGAAAAACAAAGACAAAACAAAAACAAATGTGGCATGGCAAAGAAAATAATTACTGTGTTCAAGACAGTTTCACAGAAAATAAAAGACAATACAATAAGCTGTCTTTTTAGATTAGTATAATTGTTATTCTTATTTTACAGTTAAAAAAATGAGCTCAGGGCAAGTGTGGTGGCTCACACCTGTAATCACAGCATTTTGGGAGGCTAAGGCAGGTGGATCATGAGGTCAAGAGATCGAGACAATCCTTGCTAAAATGGTGAAACCCCATCTCTACTAAAAATACAAAAATTAGCTGGATGTGGTGGCACGTGCCTGTAGTCCAAGCTACTCAGGAGGCTGAGGCAGGAGAATTGCTGGAACCCAAGAGGTGGAGGTTGCAGTGATCCAAGATGACACCACTGCAAAAGAGCAAGGCCCCATCTCTAAAAAATAAAAAATAAATAAAATAAGTAAAAGAGAAACAGGCTCAGAGAATGTTATTTGATTGGACCATGTTGCATCTCTGGACAGTGAAGCTGAGATCAGACTTCATGTGTAACTCCCCTAGCCTACCAGGGTGCCTCTCATAAAGGGAAGACATATAAATTTGGCCTAATATACAAAGATGCTGGAACAGTCAATTCTACATACAGTACTTCCATGTTCATCAAGGGAAACCTTAAGGGAAGGTGAAATGCTTCTAGAAGGGCCTGGATACCAGTGCCCTTCCTTGTTGCCTTTGTGCTCTTCCTCCAAGGGTAACAGTGACCTGAAATTACTGACTGTTCCAATCAATGGGAGAAAATGGTACCAAGGTCACCAACATCAGCCAAATTCACTTGAGGACCTATCGGTGTGCTTTGACAGACAAAACTGCTTTTGTAAAGAACACTGTATTTCAGAAAAACAGAATCACATTAACAACTAATAACACTGTAAAATGCTGATGTGTTGAATGCTACTTTAGAAAAATATGCTCAAATGTAGGAAAAAATTCTGATAGAAAACTACGTATCAATTATCTAGCTGGCTATCTAGAGACATGGTCTCATTCTTTTGCTCAGGATGGAGAGCAGTGGGATGATCCTAACTCACTGCAGACCTGCTCCTGGCCTCAGGTGATCCCCCTGCCTCAGCATCCTAAGTGGCTGGGGCCACAGGTGGACACAGTTACAACTGTCTTTTTTTCACTACATTGCCCAGGCTGGTCTCAAACTCTGGAGTCTCGCTCTGTCACCCAGGCTAGGGTTCAGTGATGTGATCTCGACTAACTGCAACCTCTGCCTCCTGGGTTCAAACAATTCTCCCAGCTCAGCCTCCCGAGTAGCTGGGACTACAGGCATGTGCCACCACATGCGGCTCATTTTTGTAAAAACTGGGTTTCATCATGTTGGCTACACTGATCTCGAACTCCTGACCTCAGGTGATCCACCTGCCTTGGCCTCCCAAAGTGCTGGAATTACAGGTGTGAGCCACCAAGCCGAGCCACGGACTTTGTTATTAAATAGCCTAACCCAAGTGGGGCGCCGTGGCTCACACCTTGAATCCCAACAACTCTGAAGGCCAAAGTGAGAAGATGGCTTGTATTCAGGAGTTCGAGACCGGACTGGGCAACATGGGGGCAAGACTCCCCGCCCCCATCTCTACAAAAAAATACAAAATATTAGGTCAGGCATGCACTGTGCCTGGCTAATTTTTGTATCTTTTGTAGAGACGGGGTTTTGTCATGTTGCTCAGGCAGGTCTCACACTCCTGATTCCAAGCCATCCTCCTGCCTCGGCCTCCCAAAGTGCTGGGATTACAGGGCCCAGGCAGCCTCAATTTTTCTTTAAGCAGTCCCCCAATGTCGCACGCTTGAACAGGTTTTTTTTTTAGTTTTTAAGACAGAGTTTACCTCAGTCTCGCAGGCTGGAGTGCTGTGGTAGGATCACAGCTCATTGCAGCCTTGAACCTTGGGGTTCAAGTAGCTGGGAGGCTGAGGTGGGGCTACAGAAATGGGGGCACACCACTTTGCCAGGCTGCCCTTGAACTCCTGGCCTGAAGGAAACTTCCCACCTCCCCAGCGTCCGGACACACTGTTTCTATTTTTGACCCACATAAACACTATGCTGGGTCGGAGTTTGTTACCTACCCTTCTCCAGCCAGCAGCACACAGGACGCAGCGGGAGGTGGAGGTTACCGGGCTCCACTCTGCAGAGAAGACAACCCAGCTACTAGAACACACACCTCCGTGTGAAGTCGCCAACGGTCCGCCTCTGTGATGTCGCAGCTCCCGGCAAGGGAGGGGGTGTGTCCGAGCTTCCGGCGAGGGAGGGGGTGTGCGTCCGAGCTCCCCGCGAGGGAGGGGATGTGTCCGCACTCCCCGAGAGGGAGAGGGTGTGTCTGAGCTCCCCTCAAGGGAGGGGTTGCATCTGAGGGGATGCGTCCTCATCTCTACCAAAAAAAAAAAAAAAAAAAAACTACACAACAAAATTAGGCATGGTTGTGCATGCCTGTAGTCCCAGCTACTTGGGAGGCTGAGGTGGGAGGATTACTTGAGCCTGGAAGTTGAGGCTGCAATGAGCCAAGATGATGCCACTGCATTTCAGCCTGGGTGACGGGGAGATCCCCATATCTTTTAAAAAAATGGCCCGGCGCACACCTGTAATCCCAGCACTTTGGGAGGCCAAGATGGGTGGATCACTTGAGGTCAGGAGTTCAAGACCAACCTGGCCAACATGGTGAAACCCCATCTCTACTAAAAATACCACAAAAAATTAGCTGGGCTTGGTGGCAGACACTTGTAATCCTAGCCTCTCAGGAGGCTGAGGCAGGAGAATCGCTTGAACCCGGGAGGCGGAGGTTGCAGTGAGAGGAGATCCTGCCATTACACTCCAGGCTGGGCAACAGAGTGAGACTGTGTCTCAAAAATAAAAATAAAAATAGGCAGGGTGTGGTGGCTCACCCTTGTAATCTCAGCACTTTAGGAGGCTGAGGTGGGTGGATCACAAGGTCAGGAGATTGAGACCATCCTGGCTAACATGGTGAAACCCCATCTCTACTCAAAATGCAAAAATTAGCCAGGTGTGGTGGCATGTGCCTGTAGTCTCAGCTACTTGGGAGGCTTAGGCAGGAGAATACCTTGAACCCAAGAGGTGAAGGTTGCAGTGAGCTGAGATTGCACCACTGCACTCCAGCTTGGGCGACAGAGCGAGACTCCATCTCAAAAAAAATAAAAAAATAAAAATAAAAAAGGGAACCAGTTGTATACTCAGGTGTGTACTGCATGTTACTATTTTGGTTAGGTTAAAACTTACAGCTGTGGCATGTGTCTGTCGACATGTGGTAAAAATCTAAAGATGTGTCAGGGATGAGGGTGTAGGTGCAGATAGAATTATTTGCAATATTTTCTTTCTTATAAAAAGAGCATTCTGCAGCAAACATGGGAAAATGCAAACATTTACTTATTTGTAGTCTTCAGGGACATTTATTTTTTGGTTTGATCTTTTCATTTTTATTTTTTTTGAAGCAGGGTCTCACTCTGTCACCCAGCCTCGAATGCAGTGGTGTAACCTCAGCTCACTCCAACCTCCACCTCCTGGGCTCAAGTGATCCTCCCACCTCAGCCTCCCAAGTAGCTGGGACCACAGGCACACACGACCACACCTGGCTAATTTTTCTATTTTTGTAGAGAAGGGGTTTCACCATGTTGGCCAGGCTAGTCTCAAACTCCTGGGCTCAAGTGCTCCTCCCACCTCGGCCTCTCAATGTGCTGGGATTACAGGCATGAGTCACCACACCTGGCCTTCACAATTAAAAATTAAATAAACTTGTGTAAATGAACTTCCCATTTCAGGTGATATATTAGATTTTCAGAAGTAGAATTTATGGGGATGAGGTCCTGAGATTTTTGTTTTTATGAGGTAACGTCTCACTCTTGCCCGGGCTGGAGTGCAGTGGTGTGATCATAGCTCACTGCAGCCTCCAGCTCCTGGGTTCAAGTGATCCTCCTGTCTCAGCTCCCCAAGTAGCTGGGACTACAGGCACGCTACCACACCTGGCTAATTTGTAATATATTTTGTAGAGGCAGGGTCTTGCTATTTTACCCAGGCTGGTCCCAAATTCCTGGCCCCAAGCAATTCTCCTGCCTTGGCCTCCCAAAGTGCTTGGATGAGGTGTGAGCCACCGTGCCCAGCCCCAAGATCCTGAGACTTAAGGCTTCATTGGGTCTTTCCAGGTCATGATGGCCCAGGTCCCAGGAGACAGTCCGAGGCCAAGTGCTCCTGACATGGAGGACTTCAGCCTGGTGAAGCCACCTCACCCACCAGCCCATGTTGCTGTGAAGAGGAAGCAAGTCCTTTGGGAGAGCCAAGAGGAATCCCAGGACCTCACACCAACTGTGCCCTGGCAGGAGATCTTGGGGCAGCCTCCCAGCCTGGAACCACCCAGGTAAGGTGCACGGCTGTGACACAATCTGTCTCTGAGGGCTCTGCTGCACAGCCCAGGGAGCCCGAGACATGTCCTGACCCCTCGGGAGGCTGCTTTTGAGAAAGTTGCTGCAGGCATTTGTGTCTCACCACTTGCACGTTGGCTGTGCACACCAGCATGTATTTTACACGTAGGCACATCCCTGTTCAGATTTTTCGCCTTTCAGGCGCTCAGCAGCCCTGTGTGGCTAGTGCTGCTCTAGAACTGAGCCTGGCACGTGGCAGGTATATAAAACGTTTGCTGTTGCTGTCCTGGTCAAGGCTGGTCCCTCATGGGCCTCCACTGCCTGACCTGGGAAGGTACACCTAGGCCTTTTTGCCACTGAAGAGAAAGGCAGGGGCCGGCAAGTCCCAGGCCAGGGCGTGCTGAGGAGTCTTGACCTCAGAGCCAAAAGGACCTGAATTCGAATCCCAGCTGTCTACCCAGGGCCCCTTGTGTATAAAATGGGCTAGTCCTCTGAAATCCCAAAACCAGGAATAATTAAATGGGTAGCTCTGGCTGGGCACCATAGCTCACACCTGTAATCCCAGAACTTTGTGAGGCCGAGGTGGGCGGATCACTTGAGGTCAGGAGTTCAAGACCAGCCTGGCCAATATGGAGAAACCCCATCGCTACTAAAAATACAAAAATTAGTCAGGCTTATAGGTGCACACCTGTACTCCCAGCTGAGGTAGGGGAATCGCTGGAACTGGGGAGGTGGAGGTTACAGTGAGCTGAGATCACACAACTGCACTTAGCCTGGGGTGGCAAAGCAAGACTGTCTCAAAAAAAAAAAAAGCAGGTAGCTCCGGGCCAGTTAGCATCAGCGGGATGCTTGTCAAAAACCCAGCTGCCTGGGAATTTGAGTTTTTTAGCAAATGGCCTCGGATGACTCTCGTGCCTGGCCAGGTGGCCCTGTGTCAGGAGCCTGGCAGGTAAAAGAGGCCGCACTGGGCTCACCCTGCAGAGGAAGCCGCCATTTCTTACCTCTCCGCCCTTAGGTCTCGGAGGCCACGTTGCAGGAGATGCTGCCGGAGGTCCTCAGCACCGACTTGGATGCGATGCTCAGCTGCCCTGAACAGCTGCGGCTCTTCCTCCTAGCCCAGCAGGAGGTGCCATCTAGGCTCAAGAAGCTGGTGGGATCCGTCAACCTATTTTCGGATGAGAATGTTCCCAGGTGTGAGGGAGGTGGGTGGATTTGCCCTCCCTGGGGCCATGGGACTGCATCTGGCCAAGCCCAGATTGGCCGTGTGGCCTGGGGGTGCCCCGGCTGCTCTTGGCACCCTGGCCCTTGCCGGTGAGGCAAGCATTCCCTGAGTCTCCTGTCCCCCACAGGCTGGTGAACGTGCTGAAGATGGCAGCCTCCTCCGTGAAGAAGGAGCGTAAGCTGCCCGCCGTCACTCTGGAGCTGCTCTGCCTGGCACTCAAGGAAGACAAGTTTCTGCGGTTCTGGAAGAGGGTGGTGGAACAGGGGCTGCTGAAGCTGCAGTTCTGGCCAGCCAGGTGCGTGCGGCACGTGGCCTCTCTCGGCCCCCTTCCCTGTCTGTGAAGTGGGGCTGGGCCACCAGTCCTGAGGTCCCTGCAGAGGGGCCAAGGGCTCTGACCATGCTCTGTCCCACACCCCCTCTTAGCTACCTGTGTTTCCACCTGCTGGGCACCACCCTGTCCCTGCTCACCGCTCAGCCCTAGGTCACGTGTCACTCAGTGACTAACACAGTCCTTGGTCCATCCCTGTGTTCTCCTGACATGTGTGAGTGGTGCCCTGGAGCTGGGGTCCCTCCTAACCCTTGACAGTCTCCAGTGGGGCTGTGTGTGGGGGGGGGGTGGGGACAGTGGCAGCACCTGTGGCAGGGGACACTCACCCAGTCCTTGGAGGTGCAGTGTATCTGGGAGTTTGTCAGGCTGGGAGGCCTTGGGGAGTGCAGAAAGGGGAAGGAGCATCCCAATGGGAGGCGGTCAGACCTCCAGCTGGGAGGTCAGGCGAGGCGAGAGGTCACAGGCCCCTGTACCCTCGCAAGCCCTGACCCTCGTGGGGCTGGGGCCACAGAGGCATTTTCAGCAGGAGCATCAGCGTGGGGAAGGCTGTAGGTCTGGTTTCCCTTTTCGGAAATGGCTGGCAGCGTGAAGAAAGCTTTGGGCAGGGCTGGGCTGGAGGCAGGCCCAGCAGGGAGGCGATGGCAGGCCGGGGAGAGCCAGGCAGGCGCCAGGTGCAGACCTGCCGTCAGGGCTCAGGTGCTGGGTAGTTGAAGGCCTGGGCTCCTGGGCACTGCGCGGATGGTCTGCAGGCGGGGGGTGTGACTGGCGGTCATCCTCCACTCAGCCCCAGGCCACACCTTCTCAGACAGTTCTGCCAGCGTGCGTGGACAGTGTCGCTCATTGAGCATCCTGCCCCTCGTCCCCACTCTGTCCCGGCCCTGCAGGGCCACATAGTGTTCTGAGCACAGAACCCTCGCCTCGCTTTACAAAAGGCCTGGAGGCCACTGCCCCATGAGGGATGAGTATGGACAGGAGAGGTGCGCCAGGCGGGTGGTTGGCCCTGGTGCAGACCCCCTTGGGGAGCTGTTCTGTTCTCCCCTGGGGTGCCCCCTCGCCCAAGCACGCCGAGCCTACATAGCTCCCAAGCAACCTGCAGGCGACCCTGCCTTCCTCGCTGGCCTCGGTCACGTCTGTCTTCCAGGTCTGTTTCCTCACCTGTAAAGTGGGACTTGCTTGGCGCTGCTTGGCAGAGCGGGGTGGACCGAGAGTGTTCTGACCAGCTCTTGTCCTCACCACCCGCAGGCACCACCTGTGCCGTGGCCGTCGCTACTGCCACGACTTGGGTGACCGCGTCGAGGCCCTGCATGGCCAGGTGGCGCGGCTGGTGGAGCAGGCTGGCCGCCAGCCTGACTCCTCTACCGCCCTCTACCACTTCAATGCCTCCCTCTACCTGCTCCAGGTCTTGAAGGGCGGCACTGCCGAGGGGCGCGTGCACGAGACGCGGGAGGAGCTGGAGGCTGGCACCGACCCCAGCCCAGCGCCCGACGGCCTGTAGGTGAGCAGGGCCCGGCCCAGGCAGAGCCCATGCACTTCACACTTCCCCAGGACCCAACCCTCCACCGTCCGAAGCTAGCCCAGTCTCTGCTCCCATCCCAGGAAGAATTTTCCCAAATGCTAAAGGAGAACAAAGAGGAAATCCTAGGAAATACAGAGTATTCATGCTGGCAGTCTCACGAAGGCTAGGTATCAACTCGTGCGACAACCAAAGGGACCCCCAATGGCTATTACAAGTGGGCACCTCGAGCACAACATGGGAACCCCACGCCCAGCCTCCAAACCTCCCGGCTCCTGCTCTTCTCCTCAGAGCGGGGCCCTCTTCCTTACCCCCGTGAGGCACAGCATGTTATGATGTGAAGGCCGAGGCTGGGGGCGGTCACACCTGTCTCTCCATGTGTTTCAGCTCCCAGCCTGCTGAGCACAGCCCTTGCTGACCTGGGCTGGCCCTGGAGAAGGGGTGTGCTTGCTCCCATACACAGGAATGGCCTGCAGGCCCCTCACTGCAGTCACAGACATAGCCCTGAACTGTCAAGAAACTATACCCTCAGAGCGGGAAATACCCATGTAGAGAGAGAAAGCCAGCATCTCAGGACAGATTGCCTCCTCTACTCCAGGGATTCTCCAGGGGCTATTAGGAGGCTGGGCTGGTTTATCTCCTCTGCCTAGAAGGCCCTGGGGTGGTCAATGTGAACACATTACAAGGAAGACCAGCTTTCCCAGAAATGACTGCACCACAGCTGAGATCAATGGTGTGACATGATTATCCTTGCTGTCCTCCAAGCTGGGATTCATGCAGATCATCAAAAACTGATTGTGACTCCCAAGTGCTCTGAAGGGCTACATATCAACTGACAAGACTCAGAGTGAGGGCTGAAAAAAAGAGAGGGTGCTCCTGGTGGAGCACGGAGAGAGGCAGCAGTGGGTGGGGGGCTGTGGCTTGACCTGTCTGCCCTGGCAGGGATGGGAGACAAAGGTGGCAGCAGGTGGCTGTGCACAGCTTTGTCACGGAGGGCAGGCCAGGAGCACCTGCCCCATCTGCCCTAGCCCCATATATTGGGTTGGGCTAGCCTGACTCGGGGTGGGATTAGCTATGATTCCTGCCCTGGGGGTTGTCCAGCCCAGATTTCCACTGGTCCAAGCTGCAGAAAGTGGTAGGACCACCCAGAGCTTCTTAGAAATACATCCTCCATGTCCAGGCCAGCAGCCTGGGAGATGAGACGGGATTGGAGGAAACAGAGGCCCAGGACGGGGCAAGTTCTGCCTGGAATGCACAATGGCTGGAGTCCAGAGCCCAGGATGCAGCCCCAGCTGGGTGTGGCCCTCCTGCTGCCCAGGGAGGAGGTGGATGCCCAGGGTGGAGACGGATGCCCAGGGCAGGTCCTCCCAGGCCCCTGCTTGGAGTTCCTTGCAGTCATGAGTTCCTCGGAGAGAGAGGACATGCCTGTGGAAAATCACCACCAGTCCTGTGTGGCCAAAAGGCTCCTGCCCACCAGGGCCAGGGCAGAGCAGCAACGGGTGCTGGGATCCCACACGGCTCGGGCCAGCATGTCCTCCCCTGCACACGCCACGCCACCCTTCCCTGAGGCAGACACCAGGAGAGAAGGGTACATCCCTTTGTCCCCCAGATGACGTGTGTTGGTGGGAGGCAGGGAGTGGACAAGGATGAAACCTGGCCTTGGGGGAGGGGATGAAGTGTGTGTGCCCATTCTCCTCTTTCTCCCTCCCCACTCCCCGACAGTCTAGCCTCAACCCCAGGAGCCCTCCAGGCAGAGCCATCCGCGGGGTGTCTGGGGATGCCCTGTGCTTACGGAGGGCCTGCTGTGCTCTTAGAATGTGTTACTCGCCATCAGTACATTTGCTTGCAGTTACTCCAATAAGAAGGTGTCACCCCCATTTTACAGGTGAGGAAACTGAGACCCAGCAGGGTTAAGAGGTTTGCAGGTCAGCAATAATGGCTGCTGTCTTGCCAGCCCAGCCAGGTGGAAGGCAGGAAAGCTGGGCCAGGAGCCCCCCATCCTCAGCGTCCCACAGTTCTCCATCTCTGTAACGAGCTGCCAGGCTGACGTTCAGGAACAAAGTGTCCCTTGGGGACACCCCTCCCAGGTGGGACAGAATCCTGCATCTGGGCCCGGTGCCAGCTGGTGTGTTGACCACCTCCCCTTCAGGCAACGCCCCCTCTGCCTTCTTTCTCCCTGCTATATGAAGTGCCTGCTGCTGCACCTAGGGCTCCAGGGTGGATGCTGTAATTTCTGTCTTGGAAAGCTCACCTCGTGCATGACCAAAGGCACTGAGAGCCAGAAGGGCCCAGTGTGGCCCTGGGGGCAGGGGGCCATGGTATGTGAGTATGATGTGCCCGGGACCCTCCAGCCCTGCAGCCAGCAGCTTTGGTCTCAGAATCTGCCACTCTGGGCTCCTCTTCAAGGTTTTCAGGCAGAGGCAGTGAGGTGGAACGGTTACCATCATCACCACCCACCCTAGGACCTGCCTTGAAAACATTGTCCATGTACGGGCCACCCCAGGCCTGAGGAAGGAAAGGGGGTTTGACTGGCCGCAGAGACAATCAGCCTTTGGTACTGCCGCTGGGTGGTGCTCACATCTGCTGAGAAGGTGGCGACTGAGCATCGAAACCAGTAGTTCTCAGACTCGAGTGGGCCTCAGCAGCACCTGGGCGGGGCGCTTTTCCAATTGCTCCCCCCACCACCAGAGTTTCGAATCAGGAGAAGCAGAGCAGATAACTTGCATTTCTAGCCAGTCCCCAGGGGCTGCTGCTGGCCCTGGAACCACACTTTAAGAATCGCTGCTTTAGACCACGCCCCAGGGACACTGCCACCACCCTCGGGGTTCAAAAGTCCCTCGGGCTGCCTAGCTGCAACTGTCCCCCTACATCCATCGTGGGGCTGGGGGTGAAGCATGCTGCTATGGTCGCTCATAGCCGACCAGGAAGGCCTTCCCACTGTGCCTCTGTGCAGCGCCCGCCCTGCCCTGGAGGGCTCTTGGATGGTCTGCGGCCTTGGCCAGGAGAGCCAGTGGCTGGGTCCCTTCCTGGAAGGAGGCAGGTCACACCCCCCACCCTCCTCCTGTGAGCCCTAGGAGAGGCACTACATCCTCATCGCTCCCTTTTCCTATAATTTTTAAGTTTTTTGTGGAGATGGGGTCTCCCTCTGTTGCCCAGCCTGGTCTCCAATTCCTGGGCTCAAGTGATCCTCCTGCCTCGGCCTCCCAAAGTGCTGGGGTTACAGGAATGAGCCGCCATGCCCTGCCTCCCTTTTCCTGTTTCAGCACACTGCCCAGCCCGTGCTCCCCGCCTCCTGTGCACCCTGCCTCCTCCTGCTTAGAAACCTGGGACTCCCCTACCCCAGCTAACCCTGTGCAAGTGTGGCTAATCCTTCAGGCAGCCCGGTGTCAGTGAGGCCAGATGAGCTCCTGAAACCAGCCGGCCCATGGATGTGGGTCATCACAGTATTCTAGAAACAGAGACAATGCCTAAACCTACTTCATCTAGATAAACTGCTCTCATTGTAAACACACCCCTCATGGTGGCTGATCTCAGTGCTAGCCCAGCTTCAAGTGCTACGGGCATGATAATGATAATAAAGGATTATATCTAGACTACCTCTGTTGATATTTTTCCCTCCACTGCAAGGAAACCCCTGGCCATGAGTTCACCAAATGTATGTGACATCCTGAAGCCACCGTGTGCCCTGTGAGTAAACCCGCTGGCCACATTGCGAAGGGTCCTGCTTACCCTTCTGTCAGCTCTGGTCATGATTTGTTTGAATTGACCTCCCCTGCTCACAAGTGTCATTAGCTCCTGGCTGTCAGTGAGAGCCAGGCTCAAACACGCGTACTTTAATTGTGTTCCTCATAAAGCTTTCTGCCTCTGGTCAGTCAATATCTTCACACCATTTACCAGGACACACGACCAGCCTGTTAAGGAATCTGTGATGAGTCCCCCACTTTGCGCACGGGCCTCTGCCTGGCTACAGCAAAGGCAGAGTGTGGGGAGAGGTCACAGGAAATGGGGCTCCCTCTGGCTGAGACACAGTCCTACTGCCACCTGGACTCCCGGACCACCACACTCCCCAGTGACAGGGTTTCTCCACTTTGGACCAGCCGGTTTGCCCTCATCCCCAAATCCAGAGTTGGACACCTTTTCATCTCAGTGCAAAAAGAGGAATCTTTGCCGAGGGCATCAGGCTGCCCAGCACAGAGCTAAAAAGAAGTATGCTTTCTCTTCTATGACATAGAACACTCATTCTCTCTCATTCACTCTTCATCTAGAAAACTTGCTTGAAGTGGCGTGGGGAGCCTAAAGGGTGCCCAGGTAAGCTGGGCTCAGGGGATCCCCAGACAGAGGGGTGGGGGTGGCTGGGGGGCAGCTGAGAATGGAACCACACACCCAGTGTGGTGTGAACCTGACAGGGCCGGGCCACATGCTGTGTGAGCACGTCAATCTACCTGAGGAGGTTTGACGGGGACCCACTTTGCAGGAAGCTCCAGCCCTGCCCTGCTCTCCTGTGCCTGCAGGATCTCCTTGGCCAATGTTCAGTTGTTCACTGAATGCTCACAGCAGCAGCATCTGTTTGGATGTTGAACAGGCGAATGAAGCCAGTCCAAGGCATGCTCACAGTCATCTGTCCCATTGAACCTGGACGTCGGCTCACCTCTCCCATCACTGAGTGTGTGTGTGTGCCCTGAGGAGGAACAAGTACCACTTCCAGGACCTTCCCTGCTGCAAACAGCACTGTCAGTGGTTTGTGACTGCTCTCTCTACAGCCCTGGCAGCCAAGGGCCTTGTCATCCAGGCAAGCAGTGAGAAGCTGCTGCTGAAGCTGTGCCTTGGTGGCTGCCGGCTGACCTGTCAGCTGCCACCACTTCCCAGCAGGTTCTGATGCCTCACGTCAGCCCTAAGCGCTGGGCTGTCACTGCTGCCTCAGGGTGCCTCGAGCTGGGGACCCTGGTTCTTGCTCTCTCTCCACAACTGAAAAGAGTGAGGCTGCTGCGGGGGTGGGTGGTGGGGGGGCACACAGGGGTTAACAGCCATTTTCTTCTTAAAAGCAAATACATGAGGCCAGGTGTGGTGGCTCATGCCTGTAATCCCAGCACTTTGGGAGGACAAGGCAGGCAGATCACTTGAGGTCAGGAGTTTGAGACCAGCCTGGCCAATATGCTGAAACCCCGTCTCTATTAAAAATTAAAAAAATTAGTCTAGCATGATGGCGGATGCCTGTAATACCAGCTAATCAGGAGACTGCAGGAGGCTGAGGCTCGAGAATCGCTTGAACCCAGGAGGTGGAGGTTGCAGTGAACCGAGATCATGCCACTGCACTCCAGCCTGGGCGACAAAGTGAGGCTATCCCCCCCGCCAAAAAAAAGCAAATACACAAGAAGCCCCTACTTCTTTTTTCCTCCCACTTCTGTCTCTGGTCAAACCCTACCTGGGAGTGACTTGAGCAGGAAAGAGAGGACCTGTGGGGCATCCAGTAGGAGCCTCTGCATCAGGCCAGAGGAGAAGAGCGTGAAGCGGGAAGCCAGAGCTTTCCATCGGCAAGGTACAAACCGTGTCACTGCACTAAGGGCGTGGCAGAGCCAGCCAGACCCAAGAGGTTGATGTTCCCATGATGGGGTGAGGAACAACTTTCCTGGGACTTTTAAATATTGAGAGTAGCTCAGGAATCTCTAATTCTACTTTAGAGAACCCTGAGTTGGAAGCCAGAGGTCAAACCCAACATGCTCTCTTTGAGTTGCCAATTGGTAAATAAGAAGGCCGGGCATGGTGGCTCATGCCTGTATCTCAGCACTTTGGGAGGCTGAGGCGGGCAGATCCCCTGAGGCCAGGAGTTCAAGACCAGCCTGGCCAACATGGCGAAATCTTGTCTCCACTAAAAAAGTACAAAAATTAGCCGGGCATGGTGGCGGGTGAATCCTAGCTACTCAGGAGGCTGAGGCAGGAAAATTGCTTGAACCTCCCAATTCAAGGTTGAACCTCCCAATTCAGAGGTTGCAGTGAACCCAGATCGCACCACCGTACTCTAGCCTGGGCGACAAGAGTGAGACTGTCTTCAAAAATGAAAATTAAAAAATGTCCCAGTTCACCTCTACACTCTGTACACAGGGCCAAGGGAAACGGGGCAGTGCCCAGATCTGCCTCAGCTGGCTCTCAGCTACCTGGTAGTCTCTGGGCTGCAAAGGAGAGGTTCCAGGGCGTTGGCTTCCATCGGGAGGGCTTGGCTCCAGCATGCCCTGAGGAGTGCTGTTACTCTTTTTGTTAGCTTTAGGAGACAAGAGTCTATCTCACTGCTGTCATTAAACTCAGCAAAAATGAGATGGCTAAATCAATAGCCTACCAAGCTTTGCTGACGGCTTTAAGAAGGGACCCTCGCAATGTCAATATTTTTGTGTCCAAAATGACATTTATTTAATCTGGCTTCCTTCTTGCTTCTGTGGAATGTCGAGTGTTGCTGCTGAGCCAGTCCAGAACAAAACAGAGGCACGGTGAAGCTTGTTCCCTGAGCTCCTGCGGGCAGCTCACTTTCCCTTCATACGCCAACACCCTTTCCCAGACCGCTCTCCTGTGTCCGCAAATTGAAAGCTGCTCTTCCTTGGGGTCCAGCTTTTCATGCGGGGACCCAGATTCAACCAACTTCTTGCCAAGCACCTCTCCTGGTCCAGAATCAAGCTGGAGGCCTCTACATACATGTCTCTATTTAACCCCCATAACAAATAAATGAAATGGGCATTATCCACGTTTGCAAATGACAAAACTAAGACAAGTTCTGAGGCTTGCAGGGACACCAAATGCAAACCGGGAATTTAACCCAGGTCTTCCAGTGCCCACACCTGTGGGGATCACTCCAGCGTAGAGACCCCAAAGTGTCTCCGCCATAATGGAGTTTGAGCCCAGACACATTTTAAAAACTAAAAACGGGAGAAATGTGTCTGGGCTCAAACTTCATTATGGCGGAGACACTTCGGGGTCTCTACGCTGGAGTGATCCCCACACACACCAGTGCTCTTTCCACCCACACCTTGGTGCATCTCTGATGGTGAAAGTCTAAACACAGCCAATAAGACGGTTTTGGTAAGGAACCTAGATCATGTTTACGGAAGCATTTTGCAAGCTGTACAGCTCAATAGAGAGAGATTTAATTGCACCATGCTGATCTCTGCCATCTCCTGCACAGAAGCACCGAGCCCAGAAGATACATTCATCCATCCATTTGGTGCAAACAATTAGTCATCTACCTGTCTAGGTTGAGGGTGTCATGCTGGGCAGGTGGCAAGAATGCTCCTTCTCTTTGCATAAATCTCATTAACCACCAAGGTTCACGGGTTCTCCTGTGCGTCTCTCAAATCTCCCGGCTTTGTCTCCACCCCACTGCCCTTCCCTGAGGCTCCATCATCTCTCACCTAAATCACTGCAGCACCTGTGCCTGGTGCCCTGGTGACCCTCTCTGTCCCTGACAACTCTCCACACTGCCAGCTTTTTAAAGGCTGCATCTGAGCCTGTCACACCTGAGCTTAAAGCCTTTCCACAGCTCCCACTGTTCTCAGCCTGAACTTCAAGCTCCTTGGCCTGGCTCTCAAGGTTGTGATCTGGCGGTCACCACTGCCTCCAGACCTTCACCTTCACCCTCTGTGCGCCAGCTCTGTGGACCACAAGCATCCACAGGACACATCTCCTGCTTCTCTTTGCCAGGTGAACATCACCACCTTCAGCTGTTAGCTTTGACATCACCTGCCCTGGAGGCCTCACTTCCCCAGGTTCAGTCAGTGACTGTCCCAGAGGGCTGCCCAGGGCCCTATGAACATTGCTACCACTCCTTACTTGCAATCACATTCACTCTTCTGGGGTCCCCACTAAATGGTCAGCTCTGTAAGTGTAGGGACTAGGTCTGTGTCGTCCACGACTATGTTCTAGGGTCCTGGCACAAGAATTCAGTCAGTCTTTGAGCAAACAGATATTCGTTTGTGTGAGTGCCAGTGCTGGCCCCATGGAAAGCTGGCAGGGCTCTGCCACTGCTCAGAAGCCACCCTTTCTCACTTGCCGTTGGCCGTGATCAATCCTGACCCTACAGCCACAAAGTCTCTCTTGGTAAATACCGTGGGGAGGCTCTCAGGGACCCCACTCTAGCTGGACCTTAGACAGAGGGTGGCTCAGACTCAGGGCACCATCTCTGGAGGCTCCGGGACACAGCAGCTGCAGGATGGGGCCCTGGAGGTCGATGCTTTGGGACAATTCTGTGTGGACCTGGCCACTCCCTTGAGAAGGAGGGAGATGGAGCTCCACAGGCAGTGGGGTTTTGAGATGTCCACCTCCAAACCTCCAACTGTCGTCAGACCCCCATGCACACTCACCCTCACGCCTGCCACCACCCTAGAGACGTGAGCATGGCGAGGACCAGGGAAAGGGGAGTTCTGAGCTTCTCATCTGCAGCTTGTCACCATGACTGACAGCCAAGGAAACTCCACACACCACGACCCCAACCAAGGCCACAGGAGACCACAGGAAGGCGGCAATGTCAGCGGCCTAGCCAGCGGCTCTCCACACTCGCAGTTTTAATGGTCTTCCCTGCTAACCATCCTCATCCGGATTTTGTTCCTTCTTTGAGGCTGTCCCAGAGTCACCCTGAAAAGGACAAGCCATACTGTGAGGTCCCTTCAGTCCTAGGAGATATCAAGCTCAAATGGACCCTGGGAACGTCAAAGGGACTGGGAAGAAGACTGTTCCTGAAACTGACAGACCCGCCCCTACAGGAAGCCCCTTCCTGTACTGGAAGCTGCTAATGACTTATTCCATACCCCTCCCACGATACACTAGGGGCCTGGCCACGGTGTGGTGAGTGAGTGGTACGGAGCCAGGACTACGGCCTCAGGCAGAAGGCTCCAGCACTGCGACTGACTCCTGATCCAGCTTGTTTCAAGGGGGAATGTTAGGATTCCTCAGGCACCCAGAGTGGGCTGAGACCCTCCCAGCACCAGCAGATCTGCAACCTGGGCCCCAAAAAGAGATGAGGTCCTCCTGGGGGTGTGTCTTGGATGAAGGGTAGGAGTGGTATCTGACCTCCCTCTGGGTCCCTCACACCAACCACGACCTAAGTCACTGTTTTGGCTTAGTGAACAAAACACACCACTGAGAGACAGCCTGCTGTGCTTTTGACACTTTATTGGTTATTTAAAAACATGCTAAAAACATGGTGTTCCATAAAGCCAGGACCAGGATGAAGGAACGCACAGATACGGCATTGCAAGCAGAAAGTGCATCTGAAACCAACAAGCGTGCTTGCCCTGCTCTCCCATGCCACCCAGGGGCAGGCAGGTGGGCAAGGAGTGGGCAGGAAGCCCCAGGCCTCGCCTCCTGAGTGCCCAATCAAGGTGGGGAGGCCAGGCCCCACCCTGGACTATGGCCTCACTGCGGTGGGGAGGACAGTGGGGGGCACGGGAACATAGGGGCCGGCCAGCCAGATTCTGAGAAGCTGAGGGACAAAAAATGGACCCCCAGCACCTCCCATCCAGCGCCCATCCTATGCCATGTCCCTGCTAGTTAGCACCTCCACCAGTGGGTGGGCAGGGGCTGGAGAGGAGGGGACAGCCACTTCCATACACCTGGACTGCTCTTTGGCCACCAAAGCCTGGAAAGATGGCCACCTAGTTCCAAGTCAAACCGGACATCTGCAAGAGGGTCTGGGGCAGGGCCGTCCTTCCAGAGAGCCCGAGATGCAGGCCCATGCTGGAGAGAGAGGGGGTGATACGGCTCAAGCTGGGGGAGGGGTACAGGGGTAGACCTGCACCCTGACACCTGCTGCCACCCAAGGGCAGTTCTCAGCCTGTGCCTCCTCATCCCCACTGCAAGATGGCTGCAGAGAAAGGCTGAGTCTGCAGCGGACGCTCCCCTGCAGTCCTCTACCAACCCTGAGGGACTTTCTGAGACAAGTCTAAATTGCTCACTTCAGACCTGATTGAACTAACTGGCAAAGGAAGCCGGGAGTGAGGGAATTCTCTCAGGGGAATTCTGCCCCAGTGAGATCACAGTCAGGAGAAACTGAAGAGAGGCTGTGCCACCTTCACTGGCATCGCTAGGTGTGGCCCTCCGAGAAGAAGGGGCTTGGAGGAACACCCGCTCCGTGCACAGAGATTTCCACCCAATGTAGACTTAGCCAAATAATAAAACAGCCAAGCGCAGAGTGAGTATAGAGGGCAGCGTGGGGACCTGTAGACGAGGCTCTGCAAACAGAAGGGGTGGGGGCTGGTGGGAGCACTGTGGCAAAGGCTCTGGGGCCAGAGGCCACCCCTGAAGCACTCCAGAAACAAAAGATTTTCAGGGAGGTTGCACATCTCCCAGTGCACTAGGCTTTTGCTGTTGATATTAACAAAAATTAAAAATTGCATTGATAGGCATAAACAAACCCACCCACCCCACCCACAGCAAAATAAGCACAAGGCCCCAGGTCCCACCGCACAACTGGAACACTTGTGTGCTTAATCTCTCTCCGCCAGGGTGTGTCTGCTCCGCAATCCGCACTTTGGGGGTTCCCAGGGAGGCAGCTGAAGCTCCTTAACAGGAAGCCAGGCCAGAAGACAAGGGAAGGGCAGCTTTGCTCAAATGTGGGCCTCTCCCATGTTCCATCAGCACCATTGACCCGTCTCAGGGAAGCGGTCTTTACCCTGCTCGACTTGCAAGACCACCCTACTCTCCACTCCCACCTCCGCAAAACACGAATCCTGATTACACCAACAGTCCTATCCTCCTGGTCCCGATGTGTGTGTTACCTAAGGTGAACAGAGAAGTGACTGGTGCTGGGTGGCCATGTCTCAGCTCTTGGAGCACACAGGCAGGTGGAGGCTGGAGAAGACACCTGGCCCCATGGGAAATCAGGGTGGCAAGATAAACTGTTTCGGAAAGGCAGCCGCCCACCAAGGCCCCACCTGATAAAGTGCACCAGATGCTGCCTAGTGGGGAAGGTCCCCATTCTCAGTCCCACGGATTCTCCCTCTTTTTGAACTGCAAAACAGTAAACCAGAGCAGCTGCAGTTTTGAGGGGGCGCCCTGCTGTAGCTGAATACCACTCCCTGCCTCACTCCCCAGCCTGTTCATCTCCCACGCCCAGCTCTGCACATGCCGTGACTCCGGCTGCCTTCTTCCTGTGGCTCCGGTAACAAGAGCCAGTCTGACCTCACTTGGGTTTTCTGTATTTCTTCTCCTTGGATCACAGAGGATGTGATCATCACTGCTGATGTCAGTGGGCCCAGGGAAGGAGGCGAAGACCTTGGGACCCAGGTGGACGTGATTCCCTCCTTCCCAGCAGGGCAACCCACAGCTGAGCAAAGCTGGTGGGGATGACCGTGGGCGCCAACCCCACCCCCATGGGTCCCCTGCCACTGCCTAGCACAGCAAAACCTAAGGACCGCTTCCCCTTCCAGAAGCAAGGGAGAAAGTGAGCAGCATCTGAACTAGAGAGGTATTTGTCTGAGAGTTTCTAGCAGGAATGTCTGTGAAATAACTGGGGTGTGCAGAACCTGTTGTGGGAACACCCACATGGGGTGGAAGGGGAAGCCTCCCATGCCAGCAGAGAGCGGGAGGAAGGAAGAAAGAAAACACCAACAACTGCTCATCAGTGAAAAGTCTAAGGACCCCACTAGCTCTGCCACCTTCCTGGCTAAGTGTTTCCCCGGCGCCATGGGACCCGCTGCCCAGGCCTTCCTGGCTCGCTCAGTGAGCAAACGCCACCACCGAGCAGTGGCGCCTCCAGCCTGCTTCATGCTCTACCAGACTCTTCCAGGCTCCCGTCCTCGGACTCCAGGCCTGGTGAGGTCCTGCATCCTGTCCACACCCCCTCCTTCCCACGCATGCTGAGGGCGCTGGCACGCGCCATCCGAGAGCCTCCTGGGTGTCGCACAGTGGTCTGTCCTGATTGAGACTGGACAGATGTCCTCTCTTCCCGCCCATCCCTCACCCTCAGGGAAAAAAACTCAAACCATTAAAGAAATCAACACAGTAAAAAGTTACAAATCAGAAATCTAACCCTAAACTTATCTGAGAGATAATATTCCTGAATAATCGTAGAGTAAAATAAAATAAAAAAGTTACATTGTAAGGTATAAAAAGGCTGGGCGAGATGCTCCAGGGGCCTTGGCCAGAGGCCGGCAGACCCCGACCCCGCCAAGTGCCCCATGGTGACCACGGATGCAGCAGCCCCTGCTGGGACAGTATCTCCATGGGGGGGGGACACTCTGCTCCCCACTCCATGTGGGGACAAAGTGTCAGTGTGAGGAAGGGCAGGGGCAGAAGCCCATCAGTGCCAGGGAGGGTTCCTCCTGAGCACACCCCAGCCCACCCTGTCGTCTTTGGCAAATACGCATATGCAGATGCAGGAATCCAGGTGCCCCAAGCCCCAGGTCTCCGTGTGCCGCCTCCTCCCTGACACTCCACCCACCAAGAAGTCCGAGGCTGAGGCAGGGTAGATGGGGTGGGGCAGGCTGGGGTGGGTGGGTGCAGGGGTCACATCTGGAGAGTGCAGGCAGGCGACACAAAGCTCAATCCTCTTCCCTCCACAGGGCAGCGGGGTGGGGCGGGCACTCCCGGCCAGCCCGCTTATGCGTCGTACTTCTTACCAGTCCGGTGGATGTGCTGGAAGAGGGTCATGGAGAAGGCCATGCCCAGGATCTGAAAGACACGGGGAAGGTCCTGAGGTGGGAGCCGTAGCAGCCTGGACCTCACCTCGGCCCCAAGAGGCTTGGGAGGTCACAGAGCACCTAGAGCAAGTGGGGACGGCGACTTGTGTGCCAGGAAATGCTTGTGGAATGAAGAAAATGGTGAACAGAGGTCACCCTGGAGCCCTTGCTCAAGGCCACACGCAGGTGAACTCTGGCTCAGCCTCTTGGGGCTGTTTGACCAGAAGCCATCAGACATCAGACCTCTGCAAGACGCACAAGCATGCCCACTCAGAGGGGCGCTGAGAGTACAGAATGCAGGAGGACCTGGCCCCAAGTGGGGACTCACAGGAGCTAAGGTGGAGAGTGGGAGGTGGCAGGGATCACTCAAGACTCATGCCAGCCGGGCGCGGTGGCACATGCCCGTAGTTCCAGCTACTTGGGAGGCTGAAGTGGGAGGATCGCTTGAGCCCAGGAGTTCTGGGCTGTAGTGCGCTATGCCGACCGGGTGTCTGCACCAAGGTCGGCATCAATATGGTGACCTCCCGGGAGCGGGGGACCACCAGGTTGCCTAAGGAGGGGTGGACCGGCCCAGGTCAGAAATGGAACAGGTCAAAACTCCCGTGCTGATCAGTAGTGGGAGCACGCCTGTGAATAGCCACTGCACTCCAGCATGGGCAACATAGGGAGACCCCGTCTCTTAAAAAAAAAAAAAGAAAGAAAGAAAAATAAAAAAGACTCATGCCAGCCAGGCACGGTGGCACTTTAGGGGGCCAAGGTGGGAGGATGGCTTGAGATCAGCCTGGGCAACATAGGGAGACCCTGTCTTGATTTTTTTTTAAGTATTTTTAATTATTCAGGTGTGATGATGCATATGCCTGTAGTCCCAGATACTTGGAAGGCTGAAGAGGGCCGGCTGCTCGAGCCCAGGAGTTTGAGGCTACAGTGAGCTATGATGGCACCACTGCACTCTAGCCCCGGCAACAAAGTGAGACCCTGTCCCCCAAAAAAAAAAAAGACTCCTGCCAAGCCACTCCTGTCTGGTTGTGGAATTCGTGGTGCAATGTCTTGGCAGCAACAGGGCTGTCTTACCAATGCTGTGTGCTCAGGATGATGTCACTACCTGATTATGTCCCTCCACTCCTGAATCCTGAAAGGAGCCAGGGACCCAAGGAGTGTAGGAGGCAGAAGGAAGCCTGCTGTGGTCTCACAGTCACCATAGATAGTGTGTCATAGGCACAAGCTGTAAACACGGTGACTGGGGGACACCTTGTGTGCCTTGCGTGGCTCTCTGGGCTCAAGGTTTGGGCAGAACTGGGGGAACCCATGGGGGGTGACTCCAGCTTCAATATCCCAGCCCAGGCCTGGCCACATGCAGCCCTGAGTGCATTCTCAGTGCTAAGCAGACGCTTGCTCTCACATCAGAGCTCTGTGAAAACGGCGCAGGCACAGCTGCCAAGCTTGAAATGCTGTGATGAATTCCAGACCCTCCGCCGTGTACCAGCAGCGCTTTCACTGGTCTGTGCTTCCTTCCCTCCGCGCTGAGGCCCGCAGGGTGGGCGAGGCTCCAGGGGACGCCCCTCTTACCTGCATGATGAGGATGCACATCCCCACCGTGCCCAGCACGTGCTTATTGTCATGGAACCACATCTTCACTTTCTCATAGCAGCCCTGGGGAGCGAGGCCCACGAGGTTAGGGTCCCAGCCCAAGCGTGTGCTCCCTGCAGTCCGGCCCCCACCTCACTCTCTCCCTCACCCACCTCATCCTTGCTGTTACCTCCCAGCCCTCCCTGGCCTCAGCCCTGTCCCCCTCCCTTGGCGCAGCCTCCGCCCCACCTGCAAGGCCAGCTGCGCAGCCTCAGACCCCATTCAACCCCTCACCCTCTGACTCTCCTAACTGTGGGTCCAGCCCGCCCCCATTTTCCACCTGCCCTTTGCTTTATTTTTGTAAGTCCCTACCCCACCCCACATTTGGTCAACCTCTTAGTGTCCCGGGCCCGGCCTCCCCATATCTCCTCATGTCAGGGCATCCACACATGGGCTCCTGGACCCAAGCAGCCCACCCGCAGCCTCACCGTTCTCCACACAGGAGTGGTGGCGTTGCGCCCACAGCCCTGGGAGTTCTCCATGCAGCAGCGGTCAGGGACCGTGTTCTCCCCCAGCACCGGGTACCAGTCAGTGTAGTCAGTGACACCGCAGCATCGCATCTAGCCCGTGGGAATGGAAGGTGCGGTCAGACATGCAGGGGCCTGCCCCTTTCTCTCCAGGGTCTTCCCCTGCCCAGGCAAACCCCAGCCACCCAAAAGTGGCCACCTGGAGTTAAGGGAGGAGACAAGGGCCTGCTTCTTTCCCCTTCTTTGGGCTTCAGCTGGGCCCACTGGGGAAGTGAGTGAGTGCTCCTTCCTGGAGACCAGAGCGGGAGACGGCAATGCAGCCTGTGCTCGCCCACTCTGCCCTTTCTGTAAATCATCCCAAGCTGACTGTCACTCAGCCCCCTGCCGGCCCCTCCCCAGGGCCTAAATGGGCACATCTGGGAGTATGGACTTGTTTTCCTCTTTGAGCCAGAGCCTCCTCACCTAAGCCAAGCCCCGTCAGGGAGGCAAATCTGTTGCTAAAATAAATTCGGGCATTCATCCCGAAGCTCAGCCACAGCTCTCCTAGGCCTGGCCCTCCTGTGTCCTCATCTCCCCTGGCTGCACCTTAATGTATCACGTCTGACTTGGCAGTTCAGGCAAATGCTCCCATGGGTACCACTCCACTCCCGGTTAAAATCCAGAAAGCACAGGCACCCGGCTGGGTCCCCTGGGAAGGCAGCTGGAAGCGCTGGCCACCACCCCTCCTCCCTGCCTGGCCCCACCAGCATGGCTGAGCCCGCACCTCGGCCTGGATGATGTTCCAGGCGTTCTTCAGCCCCACGTTGTTCTCGTTGTGGTACAGCAGCAGGCCTTCCTTCAGGTCCTTCTTGGCGTTCTCGTTCACCTGCCAGGCGGAGGGACACAGCGGGACGGTTGGGACCAGCACGCAGTTCGTCTCTCAGGCCCACCTCAGGTCACCCAGGATGGTGGGTGACAGATGCGGGGGTGGGAGGAGGAAGGCAGGGAGGCAGCTGGTCTGGAAGGCCTTGCCCACGTGGGTGGGGGGCTCTGCTGGCCCAAGAGAGGTGCAGGGGTAGGCATACACTCTCAGCTTCAGAACACAGCAGGCCTTCGTGCACCCACCACCTCCCGGCAGAGCTAAACTCAGGGCCAGGGTCATAACGCCCACAGGCAAAAAACACACCACGTGCCTCCCACTCCCCCATCCCAGGACCAGCCACACACACGGTCCACTCTGTCACCCCCATCCCCCCACAACACAGCTTCCCCACAGACTGCCCCTCTCAAAACATGCCCTGGGAACTGCAGGGAAGAAAACACGTCATGTGACCTTGCACCTCCCTCCCCGCTGTTCTATCTGATACTGAATAGCAGTATCTAATCTGGGGCTGTTGTAAGAATTAAGGGAAACAATTCTCATAAAAGGGCCAAGACAGAGAAATCTCTGGACGTTGTCCTTTCTTCCCTTTCACAAGCACATAACTAAAAAATGCTTGTTTCTCATCCTAACGATGTCTCTAACTTTCAGTGTGGCTCAGGCAGCTACTTCAAGAACGAATCCTTACAGAGTTCTGGAGTGCACGGTACCAAAGGGCCTGCCACGCCCCGAGACACTGAAATCCCGGCCAGTCTCATTCGACTGCGAAATGCCCGGCCTGGGAAGGTTACAGGGGTCACCCACCACCCTCCCGAACCCAACAGCAGCGCCCGTCCTCAAGGGCTCTAGTGCAGGAAGTGGAGCTTCCCCGAGCTGGCAGTCCTGCTCAGCCAGCATCGCCCAGAGAGTTCCTCCTTGTTTCTTGTGGGTTGCTCTCAAATCACCCAGCCCAACCACCTGGTGAGGTCTGAATCCCTTCTCCAAGTAGCTTAGTTACTTCCAGTGACAGGGAGCTCACTAGTGCCAGAGGTAGCCCACTGCCATTTCTGGTCCTGAAGAGGACTCCACTCCCTGGGACTGTACAAAGTCAACTTCCCCACCCTCCAAACTTGTCTGCCCCACACACACTGCCCCCATCAAAACCTTCCCTCTGGTCTTTCCTTGGTGGCTTTCCCAACCCTCGGTTCCATCCTCCTCTCTGCTCAGGTGCCGCCTGCCAGCTCTCTTCCTCTGGCCAGAGAAGGGACCCTGGCCTGCTTGCCCCAACCCCAAGGCCAGTGACATTCCCTATCCCCCTCCCATCTGGTCAAGCTTACCTTGTCCATGTAGACAAAGAAGAGGATGAGTAAGATCAGCTCTGCTAGGAGGATGACCAACAGGACGATGAAAAACTGGAAAGGAAAAGCCCAGGCATGGGGAGGTGGTTGTGGGCATGGCTGAGGACAAGGAGAATGTGGGAGGCAGGGACAGGTGGGGCTTCCCAGGCCTGGGAGAGGCCAGCTCCTCCCAAGGAAACCCAGATAGCTAGGACAGGGACATAAAGGAGCTGAACTAACCAGGAAGTAGAAGGGGCAACTAGGGGCATCCATAACCAATCACGAAGAGGAGGGGTGTGGTCGGGCCTGGAACATTCTAGAAGCAGATTCCCTGGGCTCAAGTTGGACGCCCAGGTGGCTGATGTTCCAGGCCTTGCCTGTCCCGGGGGCCCAAATACAAGGAGATCGGGAGTTGGAGGGGCTGGGATTCGAACACAACTTACGCTGAGGAGGAGGCACTTGTTTTCCTTGATGGCCCCCAGGCAGCCGAGGAAGCCCGTCACCATGACAATGGTGCCTATGGCGATGACCAGGTTGGCTGCAGACAGCGAGGGGAAGCTGGGGGAGAAGGTGGCAAAGTTGCCTTGGGACACGGAGAGCCAGATGCCTACTCCAAGCAGCCCACAGCCACAGAGCTGGAGAGGAAGGAAAGCCCGTTAGCCCGGCACTGCTCTCACGCTCCTCCACAGACCTGGGAACACTGCGGTCCCCACCCCATGCTCTGAGACACGGACAAGGTCAGAACCCACAAGATGAGAACCGGGCTACCGTCGGGCATGGCCGCAGACCCGAAGCACGTTGGCTGTGTGACCCGGACAGTCCCCTTGCCGCTCTATGCCTCAGTCTCCCCACGTGACCTTGGGGACTACGCCAGCTTCATGAGCCTCCCAGGTCACTTTGAGGATCGATTAAGCCACACAGAGGCAAGTGTGTGTAACAAATACATGGAAGGTACTGGGCACATGTGAGCAGCTGAGGTTACTCTGTGTGATGGAGAAGAATCTCTGGTGTCCAACTTGGAGGCCGGGCGAGAGAGGAGCACTGGGGTCGGGAAAGCAAGAAAGACTTCATCTCTAGAGGTAGGAAGGGACCCTTGGAATCGGGTTTCTCGGAGCCAGAACTTCCCAGTGGCTGTGTCCTGTTACTCTGACCCAAAGGGCCATTTGTCTACTGGAGTCTGAAGAACAATTTCCCACAGGTGGAGAAAGAAGGCACTGGTCAGCTGGCCAGGCCAGCGTGCGGGACATGGGAGTCCCTGGCTGCCCTCGCCATCCATCCAATAAGCCAGCCTCGGGTGGATCGCCTGAGGTTAGGAGTTTGAGAACAGCCTGATCAACATGGTATAACCCTGTCTCTAGTAAAAATATAAAAATTAGCTGGGCGTGGTGGCATGAGCCTGTAGTTCCAGCTACTTGGAAGGCTGAGGCAGGAGAATTGCTTGAACCTGGCAGATGGAGGCTGCAGTGAGCCGAGATTATGCCACTGCACTCTAGCCTGGGTGACAAGGCGACACTGTCTCAAAATAAATAAATAAATAAAACAAAATAAAGCTGGCCTCCAGCATGATCAGCCCCAAAATCAAAAAAGTAACTCTCTCCCCAACAGCACTCCTGGGGCTGCCGGCGCTGCGAGCTCCACCTGGGGAAGCTTCTGTTTCACTGGCTGCAAATCTCCACATCTGCCTTATTTTATGTTCGATATAGCTGGCACTCCCCCACTCCCTCCGCCGGCTCAGGAGAAGTTTGCCGAGTCTGAGGAGCCAATCAATCAGTCAAACAGTATTTATTGAGTGCCTACAGCATGCAGTGTGCCATGCCAGAAAAGCTACAACCACGTTAGAGGCCTGTTTTCCAGGGGCCTCTGTTCTGGCTGGATGGGAGCAATAAAAGTGCAACATCTACTACTCCCAGGTGGGATGAACTGGTGCCCAATCAGTGCCACGGGTGTTCAGAGGAGGCCATCACTCTCGCAGTCACAGAAGCCCGTTGAAGGAGGCAGTCCCTAAAGGGTGGGTGGACTTGGGGCAGATGGAGGACAAGAACATTCCATGCCGGGTGAAAGTGCAGGGCGTAAGGGCTTGGGAGTCACAGACCCGAACACATTATCCCAGCTCCAGCTTATCCTGGTGGTGTGAGCTTGCAAGCCTCTCGTATGCGGAGTGAGAATATCATCCCCTTCCTATTGGACTGTTGTGAGAATTAGGATGACGTAAAGTACGTGAAGTGGGTGGCCAGTTCCAGGCACTGCTTGCTGGAAAGGTACTTCCTGGGCAGCCATTCCGTGCCAGGGCCGCTGCTGACTGTGCTGACTCCAGGAATCAGCCCAGCCCCTGCTCTCAAGCTGCTCTGGCTGCTGGGAGGAAACAGGCTCAGGGCTGAGACAAGGTCGCCTGCAATCAGGCAGGGTAGTGATGCCCACGGGAAGGCAAGAGGAGGGGACAGATGCTTCCCTGAGGAAGGGCATCTCCTTCACTTATTCCTCCACAAATCCAAGTGAACACCTGCATATTCAGTCGCAGGCCCTTCTCCAAGTTGGGAGACGGTGTATGCCTCACTAGCAAAGACCTTGCCTTCATGAAGAATAGGGTCTTACAGGAGATACCGACCTTACGTAAGCAACAAACAGCATAACTTCAGCTGCTGACACGTACCGCAAAGAAAAACAAGGCTAGGTAAACAGCCAGAAAATAACTGGGGAGTGAGTGGGCAGGGAAGGCGTCTTAGAAGAGGTGGTATTTAAACAAAAACCCAAATAAACATTCTTCCCCCAGATAGTTACGCCACTATCTGGGGGAAGAATGTTCCAGACAGAGGGAACAGCAGGTGCCAAAGCCCTGAAGTGGGAAGGAGCCTGGCCAGCCAAGGAGGAGCTCGCTGGCTGTGTGGCACAACAGTGAGTGAGGTGACACATGGCAAGAGACAAAGCAGGCAGGGTGGCTGGGGGCCAGGCCAGCTGGAACCTCGCAGGTAAAGGAAACGTGCAGGTGTCCTCAGTGTGATGGGAAGGCCCCAGAGCTGGAGAGTGACATGATCTGATAGGGGTTTTCAGCAGATCACTTTGGCTGCTGTTTGGAGGATAGACCGAGGGAGGGCCCGGGGGAAGGCCAGGAGAGCAACTGGGAGGTGGCTGTGATTAGGCGGGAGCTGGGAAGACTCATAGCAGGAGGCTACGGAGGATCAGTGAGAATGGTCCAATTTGAGATGTTCTGAAGGTAGCATTGACAGGCCTTGCTGGGCTTTGAAGAATCAGTAGGATTTTGATAAACGGGGAAGCAGAAAGGTGGTCCACACTGTGCATGAAGAAAAAGGTGGGGACAGACACCTCCATGTATTACTAATGCAGAGACAGTGCAAGGAACTGGAGGGGGGTCTGAATGAGGTACGTCCAGCAGCGGCCCGGATCCTCCACACTGTGGAGAGTGGTCCTGCGTCTTCTGTCCCCTGGCGCAGCCCCACATGGAACCAGGTCAGGGCTCCCAAGGAATGAGCACACTCAGATCCACAGCATCGGCCCAACTGGGCCATCACAAAGTTTCGCTGGGGAACGGGGGGCTAGCCCCGCTAAAGCCACCAGGTGGCGCTCCAGGCTGGTTCAGAAGCTCTGGGTTCGCCAGTGAAGGCTGAAACTTTCATCCAAATAGTCACTCTGACTTTTCTTCAATCTGGTCAGTTTCTATGCTGCCGTCTCAATTTTTCTTTCATTAATCATACCGTGGAGAATTTATGATCTTCATGCTGAAGATTTATGGCTCTAAAAGCCAGATCCTGGAATGAGTAAGCGGAAACCCCGCTGCCACAGGCACTTGCGGCAGGAGGAGCTGCAGGGTGCCCCCACCCACTGCAGCTGGAGACACACAGGACCCCAGAGCTCAGAGCCTGGACCCTCCCCGGGCCTGGAAGAGTTATCAGAGTACACCTTTCTCTTGAAGCCATTTCCCACTGTGGGTGTGCCTGCAGGGAGGGGGGCCCCTCCGAGCCCCTCTCCCCACTTCCCTCGTGGGGGAAGCGCTGGGATGCTCAGGAGCCTCTACATAGGAAAACCTCTAAGGTCAGAAACTCCCAGGACCTGGTCGCCTCTCTTCAAACTGGTTCTCTGACTTTGCACTCCACATCCTTTGATTTGGTCTTGCCAGAGCCACCCGGAAGCCTCCTTCTACCTCTTAGGGAACACAGCTGGTGCCCTGTCCCCAAATCTGCTTCCCTTTCCATTTCCTGTCCAAAGTCCTACAGGGCCCAGGCCAGGCCCCAAGTAAGATCTGCGCCCTACCCTTCGGTGGGGGCAGTTTGGACCTGAACCTTCCTCTCCAAGCCCTCAAACCTGTTCCTGCCTCCATCACAGACCCCTCACCCAGCTCCACACATGGTGCACATCTGCCGAGCGAGGAGGCCCGCACAGCAGAGTGTGGTGCCATGCACATCCCCACTGCCACGCTCCCAACCCCCCAGGGCTCCTGCCGAGATGAGCCCTCTGCTCCCATCTTCTGATGGTCCAGCACTAACAGAGCCTCCAGGCAGGAAAACACAAAGGTCATGCCTGGATTTTCCAGAAAGCTAAGGCGGAACATGGAAGTCCCCAGTCACACTGTCAGGATGGGACAACACCTTGGTTTCTGGCATTTGGTGCAGAAGTCTGTACTACCACCCAGGAGACCTCTGACTGACAGGAGACAGGCACCAGGACAACCCACCTTCGCCCTGGGTCCCATGTCCAGTAGCCCCCACTGCCCTCCCTGCCCCTGGCCTCTGGTTTCCAGCCCAGCCTGCACAGAGCTGCCTGATTCCTTTTCCTACAAAGACCCTCTCATCATGTCTCCCTGGTGTGACCTTAAGATTCTTTAGCTCTCAGAGGCCCGATTTCCTTTAAAATTCGGGATTTGGATGAGCTCATTTCTCAGGTCCCTCCAGCACAGTCTTAGCTGAGCCTGAGACATGATACTCCCAGCCCCCAGCCAGTGGTTCCCACTCAGGAGCAATTCTGCTCCCAGGGAACATGTGGCATGTCTGGGGACATTTTTGGTCACCACAACCCGGCAGGGGCTGCTCCTGGCATCTGGTGAGTAGAGGCCAGGGATGCTGCTAAACACCCTACAGCTCACAGGACAGCCCACACAGTTAAGAACTGTCCGGCCTCAATTGTCAACAGAGTTTGAGAAACCGTACCTCACATCCAGGCACCCACCCTTGGGCTGTCAACACCGTGAGAGCAGTCACTGAAGAAAGAACCTGGTGTGTTCCCTCCAGCGGTGGGGAAGCAAGAGCCAATGGCGAGGATGTGCCCAAGGTGCTGGACAGATCCCACCTGCTGAGTTGGGGAGAGCCAGCCCGGGCAGTTACGAGGCCAGGGAGGGAGCAAGGGCAGGAGGGAGAAGGTGACAGCAGAAACAGGCTGGCCATGGTGTCTTGGCAAGCCAGGCCTGCCCTGAACAGGCAGGAGGGTGGGAAGACAGGGAGCTGACCTCTGAAGCCAGTGCAGCGGGCAGGGAGAGGGTGCGGCAGGAGCCAGGGAGGGAGGCACAAGGCAGGGGAGCCACTCCTGGTGGAGGGAGCCCAGCACAGGAAGGAGGCAAGGCCGGTCCGTGGTGGCACAGCCAAAGCTCAAAGCCGGAGAGCTTAGCTGGTGGCATTCGGGAAAATTCCCTTCCAAAATCAGACGGTTGTCTCAGCTGAAATGACTGAGCTATAATCTAGCCCACGATGGGACAATCTGGGGCGAGGCAGGGTGACTCAGGGGATTGGGCCCCGGGCAATGCTAGCACCAACCAGCAGGAGGTCACCAGCCACTCCTGGTGTGGTCCAGTGTCCTTCTCTGACCAAGAGCGGGCCCAGGGGCCAGCCTGAGTACCAAGCCTCCCCTGCCCCTTCCTCAACCAAATGCATTTCAAAATAACTTCAAATCAGGGCTACAACCAAATCCACATCTAAATTTGAGAAGACAAATCCCATCCTTACATTTGCCAATGGCCTCCTTGAGGGTCGGGATTTGGGCCTGTTGTTTTTGTGGTTAAATCCACAGAGCCTAGACGGGGCCTCACTCCTGGCAATGCCTTCAAGTCCCACAGGGTGATGCAGCCTGGGCCCTGCTCTGACTTCAGAGAAGGGAGAAGGTGCAGGGCCCCCGCACAGAGAAAAGCCCCAAGACATTGGGCTGTGTCAGGATCGTCTTTGTCAACAGAGGCCCGTCCAAAACACACACAGCAGATAAACTGAGGCCTGGTCAGGCTATGGCAGTGCAGTGAGCCCACACTCCAGCCTCGCCTCATTTGTTAAGTCTTGTCGTTAGTTCATATCCCCATGGCGTCTTCCTTGTCTTCAGTTTGAACCATGTGGACTGGTTTAAATACATGCTTCTGCCATGTGTTGTTATGTATATTTCATGCAGGCATCCTATTTCTCTGAGGGTGAGAATTCTCACCTTCTCCCTTCAAACTTCCCCCTTCCTGAGCTTCTCCGGCCACTTCCATGCTGCTTAGAACCCAGGGGCAGCCACTGCCCATATCCTTCATGGCTGCCATCAGTCTTCCACTGATGGGAGCGGCCCCTCCCCAGGGATGACTCCTCACCAGCACCAGGCCCAAGCAGCACATCTGGGCCTTCCCAGGCTTCTGTGCAGACTTGCTGCCCACCCTCACTAAAAACGCATGCATTTCCAGAATGCAGGCTTGGGTCTTATCCATTTTTCATCCACTGTAGGGCCCAGAACATGCCTGGATTACTAGATAAAGATTTGCTGGAGGAACGAATAAATGAATGAACGATGGGGGTGGACAGAGGGGCCTGAGCAGGCCACACCTGGGGAACAGGACCAGATCTAGACATGCAAACCCTCCTGAAAAGGCAGCCCCCTGTGCACCCCATCTTCCCACTCCTGGAACCCCCAGTGTCCACGGGTGGCTCTCACCTCTGATGCCCTATTTTAATCCCTACAGCCCCATGTGTCTGCAGAGCCCCACAAGGCACCTGGGCTCCTGGCATCGGATGTCACTGGTGGCCCCCAACCTGGCCCCCTGCCCCCCTCATCCACTGTTTGCTTGCAGGAGATTCTCAAATGCTAGGACTCAGTGCTCCCTAATGTTTCTATGAGCCAAGGCCAGGCCCAGCATTTAACGGCATTTAATAAATTAGCGGATGTGGAGAATTTTTAAAAAAGAAAAAAACCCAAAACAGCTTTAATTTCGCAGCCTGACATGACGGCTAGTAATGAACCTGCCTGGCTCTGGAAGAAGCCGACCTGCCAAGAACTTCATCATGGGGAGCAGAGAAAATACATCAGTGCCAGGAGTGCAGCCGCTGCTTTGTATTTCAGACACCCCTTGCCTCCAAGGGCCCCCGCAGCTCATTCATTCTCACAGCCATAAAGGGAGAGGCAGGAGGGGTAGGGGAGGAGAGAGAGCCAACGATGCCTCCAATTCTGCACGGAGGGAAATAAAGGGACAAAGTCACAGATATCTTTGCCAAAGTCACCCGGAAGGCAGGAGGACCACAGCTCGGTGGAACCATGGAGTGGGAGGCAGCCACATGGGGTCTCCCAGGGTCCCCATGCTCACCACAATGCACTCCATTCCTTTTTTTTTTTTCGCATAACTCTAATCAGGCAAGAATTCTTTCTTGTTAATGCAAGAACCTACCTCCCCCTGTGGCTAACATGCATCAATCCTAGTTTTGCCCAAGAAGCCCAAGAACAAGTAAAACAGGCCTGTCTCAAACTGAAAGTTAGGCTCTCGTTATGGTAGAACCAGCTCTTCCCCTCCTATGTTCTGAGCTCTATGCTTCTAGCAATTCAGCCTGAGCCCCCATTGGCTTGAGTGGCAGCCACAGCACAGTTGAGTCTCACACTGAGCCTGTGCCCAACTTCCAGCCATATGGCATGATTCCTCGGTCATCACTGCTGGACCCCACACTTTCTCTCAAAGCCTCCAATTCACCTTCACACCTCCACTCTGCAGCCCCTAATCTCACCAACTTACCTAGGTGTCAGGGAGATCACACTCATATTTTTGTGCCTAATTTTCCTCCAGATAAACATTACATAAAGCATTTGCATATCTACAACCTAGTTACATTTTGATGATACCAGAATGGGGTTATTCTCCATATAAGACAGTTCTAGGAGAGAATGTCTACACATGGCCAAACCTCAGGGACATCGTGCTGGGGAGCTGGGGGTCTCGGGTTATAAAGCTCCTGAATTATGTTTCAGGAGTGCCAATTCTCTTCAGCCAACTTTGTAACTCTTGCCCAGTCGACCAAAACCCCTAGCAGCTGAGCGTGAGTCCTGTTACAATACCTACACCCCTTGCCGTCGAAAACCCCGAAGTGTACCTTGGGGTGGAAGAGTCCATGATGAAGGAGATTCTACCTGAGACTTTGCGGATAGCCCCCTGCCACCCTGCAGGGAGTTCAGGGCCCTGGGTGGGGAGATAAATGCCCAGTCACCAGCAGTCCTGGTCCCCAGTTGCACAAAGGGCTTGGTGTCCTCTGGCCTCTGGCTGGGGCAGAGTTGGCCCTGTGGAAGCACTACCCACCTGTTTGGGCTTCCTGGCCTGGCCTCAGTATGGGGGGCACCTGCCCTGCCTGGAGGCTCGCTCCAACCAAGGCGTCTGTGAGACTCTAGGTTGGTACAGCCCTGGAGGCAGGGAGAACCTGTTTGTCCCGGGCTTCAAAGACCAGGGCACAGGTGAGGGATGGCCAGTCCCCAACACAGTGATGCCTAGACAGCAGGGATCAGAGACGGGGAGGGATGGGGGCATCCACCACGTGCTGTCCTGACACACCCTGTTATAAGCCATGCCTCTTTCTGGGAGAAAGGCTCCAGGGTGATATTGGTCACTTTCCGCACCTCCACCTGCACCCCGTCCCCAGGCCACCTGACAGCAGGCCCCAGGTCCACCTTCTCAGGTGCCAGCGTCTCTCTACCTTGTGACTTTCTACCAGCATCTTTCTCACTTGTGACTCAGTGATCCCAAGTTCCTACCAGCCCCTGCAGCTCCTGCTCACTCTGGACATGGGAGGATGTGGCCCCTAGACTGTGAGCCTCTGCTGCAGACCCTGGGCAGACCAAGTGAGAGGACACAGCTGTTTCCCATCCCTATCAGGAACACACAGAGGGCAGGCTGCAGCACCTACGGGACAGGCAGGGGAAGGAGCTCCCAAAAGGGAGGGGCAGACCCACAGGCCTTCTCCCTCCATGCGGAATTGGAAAAGGAGGTGGAGGCACATCCAGAACCCCCTGGGGCCCCAGTGTGGGTCCGAAGCTGTCAGAAGGAACAAAGCCTGAGGAACGGCCCTCAGAAGGACCACAAAATGACATGTGGCCAGGACGGCAAAGAGCAGCAGATAATACAGAGCACCTGCCAGCCTTGTAAAGGAGGAGTGATCATTCACCAGTCCATAAACATTGATTCCCGCTGTTGCCGTAGCCCTACCAGGGCAGGCTGCGCACCCAAGGCAGAACTACATTTTCTTCCCAATCAAGCCTGGCCTGGGCCTGGGCAGTGGGGCCAGGGGCTCTTCCCAGACCAAGGATGCACAGTGCGACCACGAGAGGAGCTGCGAGTGGGTGTGGGGAAGAAGGGCCACACCGGGAGTACCTGTGACTCAGTGACTGAAAGCTCTTGCCAGCCCGTGCAGCTCCTGCTCACGCTGGGCATGGGAGGATGTGGCCCCTAGACTGTGAGCCTCTGCTGCAGACCCTGGGCAGACAAAGCGTTTTCCATCCCTATCAGGAACACACAGAGGGCAGGTCGCAGCACCTACGGGACAGGCAGGGGAAGGAGCTCCCAAGAGGGAGGCTGACAAACCAGTCATGGCCTCCACGGGAGGTTTCGGTTCTCTGAGCTAGTGGGAGGACTGCCCTTTGCTGGGAGACTAGTGGGTAAGGAGGACCTTTAGACATGCTTTTTCCCCAAACTCTGGAACTTGTCAGCACTGGACAGAAGGCAGCATGGAACCTCAGGCCACCCACACCCAGTAACACTGCATGATGGGCAGGGCAGGCACTCTACTCTGGGCAGGAGTAGGGGATGGACAGGTGGGTCTCATTACCTGCATGCCCAGAGCCACGGCTGCTCAGGGAGGAACCATGAGGTGGCAGCCTGCAGCCCCAGTGCACGGCACTGTCTCAACTCCCAAGGTCACTGTGAAGTGGAAGGGAAGGCACCAAGAACTCACAGTAGCTTGTCAGAGGGGTCTGGAGAAAGGATTTCCCAAACACCAGCATATTTTTTCCTTCCTGCATTTGTTTTGTTTGTGCATCTGGGGAGAAAGGCATTTCTGACGGCATCAAAGCACGCAGTAATTGTGAAGCCAGGGCTGCTGTGGGAGGCAGGATGGGCTTAAGAAACCAAACTTCAAGGATGACAGTGTAACTGGCAGCCACCTGGGCTTCCCAGAGAAGGCAGATCCATCGGCAGCCCAGACCTCAGGACTTGCAGCCCAGGGGAGAAGGGGCAGTGCAGCTCTGGCAAGCCCCTTAACCTTTCTGAGATGTTCCTGATAAAAGACAGAGAGAGAAGAGCACCTCCCCGGCACTCAGGGACATTGTGGGGATGAACAGGGTTCTGTCTGCCGAGCACTTTGTGTTCCTCAGAATATAAACACTGTACAAGGTGTTCTTACTCAAATTCCTTGGAAAACGCAGGGAGAACAGGACAAGGATACCTTGAATTCCCATGACATCTTTCTCGGAAAGAGCTCCAATGATTTAGGAGACTGTAACTCATCCTTCAGGATGGCGAAGGGAGTGGGGACTGTTCTCCCTCCTCTGGGAAAGGAGGTGCCCCCAGATGTAAAGTCACACAGTGAAGACTTCGTAACTGGGTGCCTCTCACTCGGCACAGCTGCCTCGGTTCCACCCATGGCAGGTCGGAGGCCCTTTGGGTAATGTAATGAGGGTGATCTCACACAGCTCTGGCTCAGCAAACACCACCATAATTACACAAATAGGTATCAGGAAAGACTACCTGACAACCAGGTCCATCTCTGGCCCCAACATAGCCACCCACACACTCTTTAGCTAGAGCCCTTTGACGTGGCCCACACGTGGTGCACCTTCTCTCTGGGGAGCCTGTGCCCACAGCCTGATTATTTATACTGCCAGCCGGGAGCCGTGTCCACCCACGCCAGGATTTTGGCATTTCTGACATGTTTTGTGAGGGACACGGGCCGGTTAAGTGCAGGCCTCTCTGCCAGAGATGGTCTCAGCACCAACTTAAGTGCCAACCTGAGATCCCCCCATGCCCTGTGCCAGGCTCTGCCCACTTCAGGGCTCTCCTGGTAGCACAGGAGACTGTAAGCCATCCTCTGTCTGCAACATGTGCACAGCAATTCAGGTTACTCTGTTGAAAGCTGCCTGCCCGTCCAGTTTCCCCAGACAAACGTGTCCACGTCAGGGAGCTCTTCGTGGTGCAGCTGCACCTGCTCCCAGCACCCACGGCCCGCCTCCCCTGCCCTTCCTCCTCACACTCTGTGGCTGTGGATGAGTGCTGATCGTGCACAAGTGCTAGTCTGAGTGCTCTGCCTCTATTGCCTCATTTAATCCTCCGAACCCAATGGTATCGGTGTCCTCCCCATTTTACAGATGAGAGAACGCAAGCAGAGTGAGGTTCAGTAATGAAGAAACCCAGGACATCTGACTCCAAAAACCACATTCTTACCCACCACCTCCCACTGCTGGGATCTGGGTTATCTGCCTGGCTCTCTCCCATGAAAGCCAGAAAGGGCATCACCCAGACAGGTCCCTACTCTGAGAAAGGAAGGCTAGCCATGATAGAGTATGCAGACGCAAACCTCTGGGCCTGGAGCCCTCCTTGTAGCTGAGGAGGACGGGGTGGAAAAGCACTGCTGTTAACGATACTGGTGGGAATGGAGGCAGCCAAGCCAAGGAGAAAGCTGCCATTTATTGAGCCCGTATCACACACCAGGAACTGCGTCCCACCCTTTCCACAAAAGCCATACAGGGCAGTTACTATTATTTTCTCTGACTTTACAAAGGATCAAGGAGGTTGAGTATCTTGTCTAAGCTCACACGTGGAGCTGACAGAGTTGGGATTTTAACCCAATTTGCTGCGACTCTTGTGATTATAACCTCTACCTGCCTCCTACAGACCTGAGAAAAATCTAAGATTTCTTTTTATTAAACATGTTCAACAAATTTCTAGCCCAATCTGAGGTGAGGCAAGTGACACAGGCATGCCAAGAAGTGGAGGGGGCCAGGCACACAGCCCTGGTGGTGGGTGGGGCAAGGAGGGGGTACCCGGCCACAGCAGGCAGAGGCAGCGGACTGATGCATGGGGTGGAGGCAGTGGTCCTGCTTTCCTGATTCTACCAGAGCAGTGAGAAGTGCTGGCTACACTACTCTCCAAGAGGAAGCAAGGAGGAAAAAATAAACTGATCTGCAGCTCGGTTGACCTTTTTGCACTTGTATATCCACAAAACAGGAGCTCATGGAAATAACAACAACGCATTGCCATTTGTTTTCCAGAGGGCAATTTCACATACGGTGTCTCTGCAAATGGTGATGACAGTCTTAAGCAGACCTGTGAGCCCATTTTACAGATGAAGACGCTGGAGCCCCTTGGAGTGGGGACCTTTTCCATGCAGTGCCTGTAACTGACTGATGTAGTGAGCAGGGATGTTGAGAATTTCCTCATTTGACCCACAAGGATGTGGAGTTTCAGAGGAAAGCACAGAAGCCACTGAAAGGCTTTGTGCTTTTTGGAAAAGAGTAACCTGCCAGTGGGACCCTGCAGCCAGCTGCTTACTCAGCAGGTGCCTCACACACAACTGCCCTGAGCCCAGCACCGCTCTGGCTTCTACCGCACACAAGATCATGAAACAGGGTCCTAGCCTGGGAATACCCGAGCCAGCTGGACCAACGCCACCAAGATGGAGAGGCGGCTGCAGTGTGACAGGACAGTGGCCAGTGCTGGAGTGTGTGGGTCAGAGGTGGTCGTGGCTGGCTCTGGCCTTGGGTCTAGTCAGACCCAGTTGAAGTTCCAGGTTCCCTCATTTACCAGCCAGCAGGACCACAAAAGACTTTTTCTCTGGTACTTGTGTTTTAAATGGGAATTAATGGTACCTACCGTACAGAGTTGTAGTCAGGATTAAATGAGGTTCGTGAAAATAACTTCCTAGCATGGCGCCTTGTACACAGCCATAAATGAAAGCCATTATTAGTATTTAGGGCCTGCAGCCGTCATTCTCCAGGTCATGGAGACCAGCCGTGAGTCAGGAGCCTGTGGCAGAGAGGCAGGGAGGTCCTGCCAGTGCCTCTGCTGCCCGGCCCCAGCTGGCACACAGGGGCTGCTCCCGGGGCCTCCCCGAGCCCCGTCCACCCAGGCCTGCAGCAGCGTCTGCCCAGATGGGACCTACTCCCTCTGCCATCCTGCTGGTCCCCAGCCACCCATCTCCGGGAGGCGGCTTGCTTTCCCGATTTACAGGCGTGCTTTCTTTTGGCAGGGAGCTGCTGCCGTCTGTGCTCTGGACCGTAAAACAAGTTTTCATCAATAAATTAAGATAAGCGGAAAGCCAGCTCCAGAGGAGGCGGGCTGAGGCGGACTGAGGCGGGCTGGCGGGCGGGAAGCTGTTCTGTGACCCAGAAGGGGCCGAGGCAAATCCAAAGCAAGAGTGGGTTCCGGCCCCCATTCCCCGGGTCCTCTGTGCCCCATTCGACCCAGGCCTCTCAGAGAGGGGGAGGCTTGGGAGGTCACCTGCCTCCCTCCGGCCCCATTACATCCTCGAGGCGGGTGAGCCAAGTGTCACGACGACAGGTACTCTCAGCAATGCTCTGAGCCAAACTAATGGTCCCAAGTGCTGTGCTGGGTGAGCTAAATCACTGAGACACTTGCCTGCCCAATTACTACCCAATAAAAACTCTGCAAATACAAATGCTCCTCTCATAGAGCCTCCTTGCTCTTCAGTGTGAACCCGGTTCACACAAATGCACCTTCCACGCCTCTACCTCAGGCCCTGCTCACGGCACGTCCCTATACCTAAAAAGCCTTCCTCTTCCCTTTGTACTGTTCTCAGTCCAATCCAGAGCCATCGGGACCCAGGTGAAGCCCCACCTCCTCCTCCAGGCTTGCAATCCCCACTCACCCCACAATACTCTACAGTGGCTCGACTGTGGCGATCACGGCCCTCAGCGTGTTCTCCCACCTTATTAGTACTGACCTTTGCTGAGTGCCTGTCCTGCCTACAAATCCTGCATGAGGGCAGGAGCCTCCCTTTAGACCTCTCTGCACCATTCCCCAGTATCAAGCATGACACTGGGCACAGAGAGGCCCTGGTTCATAAATAGCCAAATATGGACTGCAGGAGCCCATGTGAAGGAGGGAAACGGGAACGCTGAAGCAAAGGAAGTTTTCAGCTCAGCAACAGGAGCACCTCCCCAGCCCCGCGCAGTGCCACGACCTCCTCCAGTCCCTCACGCTCGTACAGGCCAGAGCATATGGCAGGAGAAGGACCATCTGTCCGTCCACCGCCACACATGGAGAGGTGTATCTCTCCGCGTATGTTTATGAGTTAACAGACAGGTAAGCCTTTACAGGAAGCGATGTCATGAAGCCCAAACAACACAGCACACTGAACACGTGCTGCTGAATCAGCCAGGTCATCCTAGGCGTCACTCACGCCTCCCAGCCTTGGCTTTCCCACCCATAAAACCGAAGGTTGAAACTAATATCCAAAGCCCTTTCCAGCCCTAAGAGCCTATGATTGTGCCTCTACGTAGTCCTCTCCCTGGGTGTATGAGACAGATAAGGCAACTATTAGTCCACTTTACAGGTGAGCAGGCCGAGGCCTCTGAAGCTAAGTGACTTGCCCACAGAGCTGGGAGGCTGGAACCCTAAGCGTAGCAGGAAATGATGTCTCCGTGCCACGTGAGCTGGGCCTGAGAAGTGCTGCCATTTACCGCTCACTCCCTTGTGAGACAACATCACGATCAAACACTCTGGTTAAGGAAACCAGGGCTTGGAGATGCAACTTGCTCCGGATCCCGCTGTCAAGGTCTGATGCCAATACACTGCCTGCCCAGGTAACTGACCATTTGCATACACACAAACAGAGAGGGAGAAGACGGCAGCCTCAGGCCACAATGCCATTAAGTCAAGACTGCTAATCACACCCCAACCTGGATGCAAGTCAGAATCAATTACTTCTGAGTCCAGGTGCTTTCCTCACCTGGAGTGAGTGGAGTCGTGCGAGGCCTCTGACCAAGTATAGGCTGGGGGAGGCTCAGGTCGTGGCAGCTCTTTAGGCAGATCCCAGCAGGCCCTCCCTCCGCGCCTCCCACCCGCAAGGTAAGGATAAGCATTCCCACCACCAAGACCTGGAGGGGGAAAGATGCCGTTTCATAAAGGGCAAACGGCAGGGTGGAGGGATGCCCTATTGATAAATAGTGAGCTGGCAAGAGGCACTGAGAACAAAGTTCAATGTACAGAACAGAAATATATTGAAAATAGCAAAAAGAAACAATTACTACGCATTTTCGTATGAGATCTGAGGAACGCATTTGCTCCTGCTTTTGCTTATTCAACAGAAAAGAAAAAAAACAGCAGCAGCCGGAGAGAGCCGAGGAGGGCACAGCGGAATGCAGACGCTTGCACTTTGCGGCTCTGCGTCCCTTTAGCTCTCAAAAGAGTGTTTTTTGAGATAGAGGCTGGCACGGGAGCCACAAGAAATAACACTGTAAGTGGAGGGATTTAGGGTGCTACCTCCAGGTACCCCCAAAATAGACACCCTCAAACAAGCAGGGAGCGGGGCCACTGCCATCCACTTGGCAGCTTTGCATCTCTGGAAGTAGAAATTATTCAAGAGAAAAAGAACCAGATTTCACTTGGAGATGGAACCTTAAGCTTCCTGGTACAGCTGCTCAGGGGAGCTAGAGTCTGGCTTCTGTTCAGGAAACTCTGACCTCTGTTGCAAAAGCAAACCTCCAACAACGTGATCCTACAGATTCTGCCCCTTCTGCAGAAAGCGGGTCACCAAGGCCCTGAAATGGGGATGCTCAGCCCGTGCCACCCAGGCCAGAGCAGAGCAGACCCATCCCTGGAGGAAGGGCAAGGCCGCGTAAGGGGCTTTCACAGTCACACAAAGCCCGGCGTCCTCAGTCTGTGGGCATGACACTGTGGACACTGGACACGCAGGACGTGGGCCAGGGTCTTACTCTTGCACCAGGTGCAGGTACCTCTCAGGGCTTCTTACCCAGTTCATCAGGAGGGTGAAAATCACGGCTTCCTGAACAGGGTGCCCACGTTGCTTCTCAAATCACAAAATGCCCAAAACTCCTTGCTTGCCCTGAAAGGCAGTATCCCCACTTCCTGTGCGTCACACGTGCCCTGAGTCACATCTTCTAAGGCACAGGGTCTGTCCTAGTCCTTTGAACGTGCTTCTCCGCCTGTGTCCCCTACTTTGGAGATGCCCTTCTCCATCTCTTCTTCCATCCGGGAGTCACAGCGATGGGCCTGGAGCCCGTGGTAGAGAGCACAGGCTCTGGAGCCAAGGCCTAGGTTCTAAATCCCAGCTCTACCCCTTGCCAGATGTAACTCTGACCTCCGTGACTCCAAATCTTCACCTGTACAATGGGAATAATAATGCTATCTCCTCTAAAACTGCATACGGTGCTTACCATGTTAGGCCCTTATTAATATTAAATAGGACAAAACTTCTAAAGCTCTTAGAACAAGAACACAGCCTAATGCAGAGTCAGTACTCATACAAGTTAACTATCACCGTCACCACTCTAAGCCTCCACATTTCATCCACCTCCGAATCCCTAGGCCACATCCCTGCAAGTCTCCTGCAGGCACCTCTTCCTCACCACTCCCCCGACCTGGTTCCCAGTCTCATCCCTGTGGCCGGAACACGGGGCAGGCATTCAGGTTAGTCACCCCATCTCCTCTCTGTCACCACAATCCAATCACTCTGCCCAGAGGACATCACGCCTTCCAGACCCCAGAGGGCTCCTACAGCCCACGGGACGTGGCTCGAGCTCCTCAGCATGGCGTTCCTTCAAGGCCTCGACAGGCTCATCTTTTCCACATTCTTTTGCAGCTATACCTACAATCTAGAGTCCTCATCCCTCTGGGAACACACCCCATGTCTTTGGGACTAATGCTTCTCCTCTGGGAGTCCTCCACCAGCCACGCCCTTCCCTCCACCCTCCACCACTCAGCAGTGCTATCGTTTCCATGAAGGGCCCATGGCCTCCCCCTCCCCGGCCCTCCACCTCTGTATTCCGGAAGCACCTGACTCTTCCTTCATATATTTTGCCCTGCAGATATTCACTCCAGTGGGACTTGCCCCAGCCAACTCTTCGAAGGCAGGCCTGGGTCTTGCTCATTTTGCATCTCCTATGGTGCCTCACGTAGAGTAGGCTCCCAAGAGATATTTTCTGAGTTGAACTATGTTTTCGTGTGAGACCAACTCCCAGCAGCACAGGACTATGATGGTTCATCCTGTTCTGTGCAGCCCCAGCTGCAACCCTGGGGAAAAGGCTCCCCTTATGCTGTCAAGGACCATAAGGGTCAAGCCCCATTCCTACGAATACCAAGTATATCCAAGTTCTTCACTGGCACAGAAATGGTGTTATATCCATTGGGAACAAATCCACATCCCCACCCCAAGGCATGTGACAACAGGGACTGCCGATGCGCTTCGTCTGGGTAACTCATTCATGCCATCATCTTGCTTTCTTTCCATAGTCATTTATTAAGCACATACTATGCCAAAAACTACGTCCAGCATGGCACAGGATGTTGAAGTGCTCTGAGGGACCGCCCCATCTGACTACTGCTGGGCAGGTGGCCAGCCCTGCCTGTGAGCTCCTGAATCCTGCAGCCACATTCCCCCTTGTTACTCTGCCTGGATGCCTCACAGGCATCTCACATGTTCTTAGGAGAAATCTTCCTGCTCAAGCTACAGAGAACCAAGTGACTCTCCCATCCATCAGTGAGGTCTGCCAGCTCTGCCTCCGACTCCCATCTCCAGTTCATCCCTCTCTCCCCACCTCCACTGCTACCCTGCTATCGTCTTCTGTTTTCCTAGCAGCACTTCTTGCTCTTCCAAACCCATTCTCCACAGAGCAGCCAGGATGGTCCAAATTTCTCCAGTGGTTCAAATTTCTTGTTCAAATTTCTCCAGTGGTTTTTGCTCACATGTGGAACAAATTCCTTCCCGTGGCCTACAAGACCTGGCCTCTGCCTTCCTCGCCACCTCTGTGCTGGGTTCCCACTCACTGGCCTCTGCTGGGTCCAAGGCCCAACACTCTGTTTTGCATTTGGTGCTCCCTTTGTCCAGAATGATCTGCCTTAGGTAGTCACATGGCTGGTTCATACTTATCCTTCAAGTTTTCCTTGCTTCCTTTCTGTTTCTTGTGACAATCTATTGTTACTTTAAGTGTTTATCATTGTCTGTCTTCCCTGCTAAACATGATCTCTAAGAGCAGAGATCCTGACTTGTTCCTCATGCACCCCTATGGTGATGCACTGTGCCAGGCACATGTATGTAAGGGCTCAGTAAATATCGGTAGAAGGAGGAAGGAGGGATGGAAGGAGGGAGGGAGGGGGGAAGGAGGGAAGAAGGGAAGGGGGAAGGAGAGAGGGAAGGAGGCAGGGAGAGAGGGAAGGAGGGAGGGAGGGAGAGAAGGAGAGAAGGAGAGAGGGAGGGAGGGAGGGGGAAAGGAAGGAAGGAAGGAGGGAGGGAAGGAGGGAAGGATGGAGGGAAGGATGGAGGGAGGGAAGGAGGGAGAGAGGGAGGGAGGGAAGGAGGGATGGAGGGAAGGAGGGAAGGAGGGAAGGAGGGAAGGAGGGAAGGAGGGAACGAACAAACCAGGGCTTAGAAATCTGTCCTTGAGAACTTTCCTCTAAAGTACCGTTTAGGATTGGTGACTAAACTAGGGCATCAACAGGATCCTGGGAGTGGTAGCAGGGTACTGAGTTACAGCAAAGACAAAATGCTGCAGGCTGTGAAAAACTCTGGCAAAGAAGAACAAGAAGGAATTTGGGCTATGAAGTCAGTGGACTCCAGTAAGGACAGGAAAGTGACTTAACTTCTCTGTGCCTTCATTCCTCATATACAAAATGCAAATGATAGCAGCAAACTAATAGGCTAAATAAGCACAGTGCTCGGTATAGAGTGGACATTCATGCAAAATTCCTTCTTTCTGGATGCTGGCTGGGGGCTTGCACCCATGCTCTACTTCTAATTAAATCAACCCATCCTCCAGCTCCCAGGTGTTGGGCTGCCTAGAGGCCACCATCTCTTGGGTATCAGCCATCTCATCTCAGGATCCCACCTTAAGGACAAGAGACAGTGAGGGACAATGAAGTGCAGCTGCCCTCCGGACACTCTTGGTCCACTGAGACCATGAATACATTTGCACTGGGCATTGAGAGTCCGATCAATCTCTGCTGGAAGTAACCAAGGGAAGCCTGACCCCAGGTCATCCCACTGTTCTTGTGGTTGGGGAGAAGATCTTGAGAGCAGGCACTTGAGGGCAGGGGAGTGGGTCAAGGAATGGTGTTATTCAGTGCTGCTTGGGTTCCAGAGTTACCCCAAGGTCCCTGCAGCCTTGGTGGGAGGAGGAAGAGGAAAGATAAGAAACGGTGTCCACAAGATTGCCTGACATTATGGTCTCAAATGCCAAGCAGCAGCTAAAAGCAGGGTTAATCAAAGCTCCCACCATCGCTCTTCATTGCTGCCAGAAGATGGCAAGCTACACCACCCAGGCCAGAGACACTCACGAGGTCTCCCTCCCCACAGTGATCTAGGACCTGCCCTCTCTTTCCCCATCTCAAAGGAGAGGGCACCACAGTGAGTCTGGGCCCCAGAATATATCCCTGGATGGGAAGGCCATATCCTAGACCCACAGGACTCAGACACCAAATGAATCTTGCCAAGGCTCTCTTCTGAACCTCCAGTGCCTGTGGACTCGGCCCAAGACTGAGCACGCTGCACCTGCAGATGAACCAGCCCTTGAGGCCCCCAGACTGTCAACGCCATCCCCGCACCTCTCTCCTCCACCACCCCCTCAATCACTCTTTCTGCAACTGCTTTTCACCACGCCATGTCCATGCTCAGGAGCTTCACTGGCTCCCACTGCCCATGAGCGGAGCCCAAACCCTCTGTCCTGACACTCAGGGTCTTCCATGAGCTGACCCCAGGTTCATCTCCCAGTGAGCCCCATTGTGAACCATCTTACTCCACACAACAGGGAGGGTAGGTAGTTTTGTCATTCCCACAAACATGCCCTTGCTCAGGCCACGCCTCTGCCTGGGGGGAAGGGCCTGCTTTCCTGCAGAACCACCTAAGATCCTCCTCCTTTGAGGGTTTCTTTCTCTGGTGAACACAAAACAAAACAGAAGGAATGGCCCAGATCCTCACCGCCTCTGGGCACCTGCGGCACAAGCCCCCTGCCCAAAGTCTCCTGTCCCATCACACCTGAGGTTGGAAAGAAGCCATCGCAGTAGGTAGAAAGGGTGTGAGAACAGGACAGGCAGCAGGCTGCCTCTGGGAACCTTGCTGAGATGCCAGCGAGGAGGGGGCGAGGGGCGCTGGAGACAGGCCTGGCTTTTCACAGGCGAGCTTGTTGGGGCTAATTTATTCCCACAGCGTGTCAGCGGGTTTCAGTCAGTTGAGTTTATAACGGAACAAGCAGCCACTGTTGTTCTTGGATGCTGCAGAGACAGCAGCCATCAAGCAGAGGATGGCCCATCGGGGGCCGGGACACTCCATGGGAACCAGGTTTCACAGTTCTGGAAAGAAGAGTTTCCAAGAAACCCGTATCATGGTCTATAAATCCCAATAGGAAGTAGATCCACTTGGGAGGAAATGGGGTAGGACCTGGGGGAAAAAAACCAGGTTGAAACCCCAAGATGCTTGAAGGAAAAAGAGCAAAGAACTGCCGACATGCTTCCCCCGGAACCCCTAGGAGAAAAGCAGGACTAGAAACCTCCCCTTACTCCCTGCAGAACTGGTGAGATGTCATGCCACCAGCAGACTGAAGCACAAAAGCCCAAGACTGAACAGAACTTTCTGCTCTTGCCTAAAAGGCTGGAGAACAGCACAAGAGTCACTGGAAACTTGGTGGGGAGTAGTCTCCTAACTCATCAAACTGTGAGAAGCGTGACGACAGGATGAGAAGAAAACCCCAGACTTCAGCGTTGCCTGCCTAGTACCTGCCACTAACTCACCTTCGATGTGCAATAAAACCAGGTTCTCCCTGCATCTAAGCTGCTCTACAGGGCGAAGCGATTTACTTGTTTACCACAGGACTATCCCAGGACAGTCCTCCCGGGGAATGGCCTCGTCAGAGAGACGGTCATATGGGAGAGTCCCCGTGTATTTCAGGAGCCAACCCACTTTTGGGTGGACCTTCTTGAAGTCCAGCTCCATGATGGCTTCTGCCATCTTGTAGGCAACGCCAAACAGTCATGACTTTGGGGTTTCTTTGTAGTCCCCCGAAAGAGTTAACCTGGCTACCAAAGTCAAGATCAGGGGCGCCACTGGGGAGCTTATCTGACCTCCTGAAGAGATTAGCACCCAGCTCAAGAAATGCCAATCAGCCAACGAGGCCGAATTTAACCTCATCCAGCCCTCCCAGCCCTGGCCAGGGCACTCCCAAAATCGACGATTACGCTAGAGGCAGCTCGCACTGCAGCCCGTCATCCGCTATTTATAACCCACTCACCTTCTAGGGGGAACCAGACACCTCCCATCCCAATACTGTGCCCGGCGCCAGGCCTGTGGCCTTGGCCTCTGGGCCTCCGTCGTGCTGGCCGCGACCGCACAGGACCCCTGCAGGAGGTGCCTTCACTGGTCCTAAGTGGCTCTGCCCTGTCATCTCCGATGAGTTGAGCGCTGCACTGAGCAGGGCCTGGCCTTTCTGGGGCAGCTCTTTATGAAGGCCCCAGGATTGCTATTGGATGTGGTGTGGCTCCTGCAGCCTCTCACACCGGCAAATCACTGGGCCTCAGGACCCCACCCCCGCACCTCTCTTCCCTCTTTCTCATCCCTTCATCACCTCTCTGGCTCCTGACAGCCCAATAGATCTGAAGAAAGGCCAAGGCAGTAAAGGGGTGGGAGCAGAGTATTTATGGCAACAGGGTACCGGCCTAGACTTGGGTGCAGGAGGTGCCCCCACCTACTGCAAGAGGCAGGTGACCAGCTAACAGCCCTGCCTGAAGGACGTAGCAGGCAAGAGAGGGTTGCTTTCAACTCAAGGAAACTCACAAGCATACACCCTGACTACTGGGACCTCTCACATCGGAGGTAAAAAGGGGTGTCCAGCTCGTTGCCACAAAATCCACGTCTCTTACTGAATTATATGCTCTCATCTCTGTATGGATGGGAATTCCAACAATCCCAACAAAGCCATACCCTCAGTTCATTTATTTGTCTGCACAAAGGCTTCTCCTAGAGCATGTCTGTTTGAAAGATACTCACCAAATTCTAAGGGTAACCTAAAAGAAAAAGGTTCTGTGGTTTCTGGGTTACTGAGCTAAACACCCCAAATTCTTTCTAAAAACCAATTACCCTTATGACACCAAACAAGAAAGAAATCCCATCGGTGCTTCCATGGAACTAACACTGGCCCCCGTGCCGTCCTCCCTACACCAGTTTACAAAGGCCATGTGCCTTTGGGGTGGCACAGGGACAACTCAGGAATATGGTAGCAAAGGGCTGAGTGGGGAGAAAGTGCTGGAGAAAAGTTTAATAATAGAGCTGGGTTGGGCTCAGCTCGTTTCCTTTTTCAGTTGCCCTGACCGCTGCTCCCATTACGTGATGTGTCTGTGGGCAGGGCCAGTCAGCTGCTGGGGAGACTCAAACCCAGGTCAGCCCAGGGGCCACGTCTCCTTAGGCCACCTCTGTGAAGGGTCCGCATGCCACAGTCAGATGAGGTCCACGCACAGCTCACTCAGGCTCGCCTAACACAGCCTCTCTATAAAAAGCCCAGAGCTGGCGGGACAGACAGAGCCAGGCCGGAAGGCCCAAGGTTGACCATCCCTACACCCATCAGCCCTCCTGCCCAGCCATGTGCCTTGCTCCTCATTGTCTCTCTTGAGTGTGCATTGCTATTTTGGGCTCTGGGGGACAAACGGGAGCTGAAGACTGCAGCAGGAAGCCCACAGGGTGGGGAGGTTGGCATCAGAGCCACTCTCTTGGCGACAGGGCAGCTGCTGCCCTCTTTCCAGCCTCTCCTCTGTCCCCTGGAAACCGACAAATACAAGTCACTCAACAGTCAACACACATGTGTGCATGATGCATCCACCCCATGCAGTGGCCACAAACCGTAGACAGAAAAGTCCACATGAAAATACGTGGTGCAAGCTGGTCAGTATTCATGGATTATTAATGGAAACTGACTTGGAATCAATATTATAAGGACAGGACTGGAGAAGGCATACTCATAAACAGAGTCCATGGCAACTCACAGTTCATCAGCAGATTATTTTCTTTTCTTTTCTTTTCTTTTTTTGAGACGGAGTTTCACTCTTGTTACCCAGGCTGGAGTGCAATGGTGCGATCTTGGCTCACCGCAACCTCCGCCTCCTGGGTTCAAGCAATTCTCCTGCCTCAGCCTCCCAAGTAGCTGGGACTACAGGCGTGCGCCACCATGCCCAGCTAATTTTTTTGTATTTTTAGTAAAGACGGGGTTTCACCATGTTGACCAGTATGGTCTCGATCTCTTGACCTCGTGATCCACCCGCCTCGGCCTCCCAAAGTTCTGGGATTATAGGCATCATTTTCTATATATGTTAAGCAGGTTTACTAAGAGTATCCCCTTCAAGGTCACCACAAAGCAAAAACAAGTTAATACACAAAAAGCACTTGAAACAGTGCCTGGTGCCTAGTGAACTTTCTACAGCAGCTGGATACTGTCATCATGGACAAGACAGAACCCAGGAGTCCCATTTTAGCTGTCACTTTAGTGAAGAACTGTCAAGCATGTAGCTGGAAACTCAGGCACAAGGTTGATATAGAAGGTGCCCACGGCCTGACCCAGGGGAAGGGGCAAGGCTGGGCATTCCAGTACATTCTCTGTTGACTTGCAGGCAGTTCTCCCTCGCTTCTCACCTCTAGAATGAAGAGACTCCCTCAGCATTGAGGAGGTGGGGCAGGGGCCAGGGGGCAGGGGTGAGGGCAAGGAAGAGGGCGTCTGAGCATTGAAAAGGTCAGAAAAGAAGCTGGAGTCCTGAAAGCAGTAAGCACCTGACCCTGATAAAACAAGGCAGGGCTTCACAGAGGCATGGGCCCCCACCCGGCCTGTGCTGTCAGCACCATTTACAGAACTAGGCCCGTGCTCCAGGCTCTGGGCTGGGTGCTCCTGATGTACTATTCCATTTAACTTCACACTAGTCATAGGAGATGGGTGTGTCGACTCAGCAGGAGGGCCAGGACTTGTTCCAGCTCCCTCTGACACCATCGTCCTTATCCCTCCACTCCCCTGCTGAGTGTCAGAATCACCATTTTCACACTGTTAATGCCCAGGCTCCACCCCGGACCTCCCGTGCACCAGAGTCCGCAGGGCTGCAGCCATGCCCCTGGGGTTTGGGGGCTACCAAACATCCACAGGTGCTGCTGATGCCAGGCCAGGAGGGTACACCACCAGGCCCACGCACAATAGAAGCAATCCCAGGGACACGCTGCCCCTCCCCACATCCCTTCCAGAACGAACACCCTGTCACCACCACCACCAGCTTCCCACCCTCAATAAAAGGGGCCCAGGGGCAGTCGACAGATCCCAGTTCCCACCTGTCACCCTGTGGACCTCTAATGAAGACTGCCATTTCTACCTGAGTGGATCCGGACTGATCGTGGCCTGTGTTCTCTGAGCTTCACGTCATCGTAGGGACTGTCTACAAGGATATTCTGCAAACCCAACGGTACTGGCTGAGCTCTGTAAACACTTCCTGTGGCTGACACCCTTCCTTTCCACCAACTATCTCACTGCATCCTCACCATGACCCATGACGAGGTGGGGGCCACTGTCACCCCCATTCCCAGATGAGCAACGAGGCCCAGAGAGATCGAGGCACTTACCAGGGTGAGAGCTAGGCAGGTCAAAGCCAGAATCCAAAATCTTAAGCACTGGGCTCCACTGCTTCCTTTATGAGTGATTGTTATTACCTTGTTCACTGAGCCAGCAGGCAGCCTCCTAAGCAAGTTAATGATGGTTACTGCATTTTTCCTATCCTCTTTTTATTTGGTTTTCTTAGGAACTCGGGCCTGCTTAGGGCAGGCTTGGGCAGTGGGAGAGAGACTGTAATATACGAAGCAGTACAACAGACTCTGTAGACATCCAGAACATGCCGGCCACCATTCCTGAGGACACAGGAGCACTTGTGAGAGGTGGCTCAGATCCACGTGAGCCCCCGCTTTCCAGGTGGGAGAGTAAGCAGGGCGGTGCAGTGGCTCACTCGGACATGCCACGCAGCAATTCAGTGGGAGGGCATGACAGCCAGGTCTCCAAATGCCAGTTTAGAGCCTGCTATGTAATTGTGAAAACCTTCTTTCAGAATGCCCTGAAATAGCCCCATTTCCCACCTTCTGCGTCCTCCCCCTAACACGTGTCGACTGGCCCTCAAGGGAGAAAGTGGCACGCCCCCAGCAGCCTGCTCACTCTGCCCCACAAAGGAAGGGTCCTCAGCTCAGCCTGAGAGGCCCCACTTTCTGCTCCCTTCAGTTTAAAATAGGCCACAAGGATGCCTGCCAAGATCCCATGCTCTTGGCAAACAGGAGGGTTATATTTCTGGCTGCGCACCGTGAAACACTGGACCAAGGAAGGCTTCCCAAACCAACAGCTGACTCTGGCTGTGATGACAAGAGGATCCTGCGTGAGTCGGCCCAGGCCCAGCTAGCGGCAGGCTCCCTGTACAGTAGGAGGGGGCTCTGTCGCCACCCCCGGAGCTCTGGGAGTGCAGGGACAGCTATATAAGGGCATGGGGCTGGGGGGAGCCCAGGGGCTGGGATTTCTCCCTGGCCCCGGAGACAGCACCCGCTCACATGGGCCTGTGCACACACCTGCCATGGATGAACATTCCTACATGCCATTCCCTGGCCTGGAATGGGCTTCCCCATCTCGCTGCCACCACCATACCCTCCAAACGCCATTCCAGTCTCACCTGCTTCACGAAGCCTAGCCAGAGACTCCACTTCTCCCTGGCCACACCAGCACCAGGGAGTATGGAAATCATATTCCCTACAGGAACAGGGTGGGTACTAGAGGCGTCTGGTCTTAGAAAACTTGAGGGACGTGGCAATTCTGAACGTGGAGGTATGCAGAGTTTTAAGTGCAAGACGGGGCACCATGGTTAATGGGGTCCAACCCATGAGACTCTAGAGGGTCAGAACAGGGGCCACGTGCTAGAAGCTACAAGGTAAAAAAACGACCCCTCACCCTCACTCACCCAGGGACCCAGAGCTGGCCGATATGGTGGCTTACTCATGAGTCCTCACCATGAGAAGTCTAGGTAGAAGCCCAGTGATGCTCTGCCAGGACTCTGCTTCAGGCACGGGCTGTCACATGAGCTGTTGGTCCCAGCCCCTTCTCTCTCTGTATTTCTCCATTACACTAAGGGCTCCTAAGTAGCAGGGTCCCCTTACCGGGTTAATTCTCCCATCCCAGCTCTGAGCTCAAGCTGGTGCCAACAGGCTGCCCATTCCTCCAGGGCCTGACAGCTGGTGCTAACGGTCAGAGGCAGGAGACCCAGGCAGCCAGAGGGGCAGGAACCCACCATCCTCTGTGCCCCTCTGTCCCTTAAAACTAAAGGTGTCCTTTGCAACAAAAGAACCTTGTCCCACACATATAGCCCTAGAAATTTCCCAAAAGCAGAATGGCGGTTATCTCTGGATGATGACATTGTGAATGATTTTAATTTGTGCTATTTTCACATCTATTATTTCCAGTACTCTCCAGTGACTATACTAGTTTTACAATCAGAACTACACTTTTGGAAAAGAAACTTCCTTCTCCCCTCTCAAACATGCCCATCACTAGTCAAGATCAGCCACTCAGAGCCCCCAACCCTGCCCACTCCTCCTCCCCACACCACCAGTACACTCCCACCAGAGAGGATGTCACTGGTGCAAGTGGAGTTCATCACCAGGCAGCTCACAGCTGGGGCCTGTGGTCAGTCTGTGGCGCAGAGTGGGTACACACTGAATGCTTAGTCATGGAGGAAGTCTCTGTTGGGGCTCTATATGCTACCAAGGCTCCCCAACCTCCAAAGACAGCCTTTGATCTTGAAAATGTCGACAACCTCTAAGTAGCCCACAGTGCCAAAAAGTCACCAACTGAAACCCTTCAGACAGTAACCCGGGGTGAGGGGAGCACTAGATCATGCCTCCAACTGAAATAACTCCCAAAACAGAGGGGTGGAGGAAGAAGAGAAAGATGAGGAAGAAAGGGAGAAAGGAGAGGAGGCACAAAGGAGGAGAAAGCCTGGTGCCATCCCCACATGCCACCCTGTCACCCCGGTCCAACCTCAGTCCCTCTCAAGGCCCAAGGCCCTTCTTCAGAGCAGGCTGCAGTGCCCATCATGGCCTTTCACCTGGCTGCTCCCCGGGCCTGGCAGCCAACAGTCACCCGAGAGCCGAGCTCTGCATACCTCTGGCGCTCCGTCACAGGACCAGGAAAAGGTTTTGGTGTCATGGACACTTTACCCTGAGCCAGCCAACCTGGGATGGGCGATATCTGTGGCTGCTGAGAAGCTGGCCTCGGCATGGGCTGGCCAGGCCTGGGAGTGAGAAAGAGGCAGGGCGTCTTGGGCTCCCTGTGCAATGAGGTGTCCCTGTGTGTCTGGCTGTGGGCAGGTCTAGAGGAGGGGGATAAAGGCCCTACCTTCAGGACACCCCATTCTTCTGAGGAGACTCATTCTCACACATGAAATACACCAGACACCCAAGAAGCATGTGAAAAAGGAAGATGTGATGGGTTAATCCTAAAAAGCCATGAGCTCCATTCTGGAAAAACAGGGCTGATGGGCTTGGATCAGAGACTGCAAAATCATGAAGGACAACGAAGAGAGCCAACAGAGACCTGCCTAACAGATCCTGAAATAGAACCCCACGCAACCCTTGAAGCTGGAAAGCATTATCTGAGGACACATAAAGGGCGGCTGAGCTTTACACAATGGGCGAAGGCAAGGGGCTCATTACCATGCAGGGTGGCACAGGATAAAAACACAGTTAAGATCAAGAGAACTCCAATAAAGCCACAAGGGAGGGAGCCACAAGGGTTGTGACGGAAAACAGGGGCACGGGATGCTTCTGACCTTCACAGACAGCCCTGGAGGAAACATCCCACCCCACCCACCATCCATGTCTGATGGGTGGGCTGCTGACCTAGCACCGGTAGCCCTAATTTCTTCAAAGAAATTAAGGAAAGTTTAGCTTCTTTGAAATGAAATCCTTTAATTTTAAGGGATTTAAAATGAAATCCTTTAAGTCAGCCCTACCCTTGTGCATGGTGAGAGGACAAGGGGCAGTCAACCCCACTCATCAAGACACAGCATCACAGAAGGAAAACATGCGGGATTTGGAGACTGACGTCCAGAGTTCAAATCCTGGCTCCATCACTCATGCAGAGGCTTTGAATAAATTACACAGTCTCGCTGGGCCTGTTTCCTCATTCATAAAACAAAGGTAAGGATGTCTGCCCTGGAGGGATGATCTGGGGATGAAACCAAACAGCATATGTGAAGCCCTAAGATAGCACCTGCTATGTGTAGGTGTGCAGCAAGCAGCCTTAACCGCAGCCCCTTCCAAGCTTGTGGACGAGTCAGACATGAGCTGGACCCTCAGGAACTTCGGGCATGGGCGCAAACGACCAAAGCATGAGTGAAAAGCACAAAGGATTGTAGCGGGGAGACAAAGTCAAGAGGAGTTCAAAGGTTCTGCCTTGAGGAGAGAGCTGAGGTTTCATAGAAGAAGCAATGTTTGAGACAGAAACTTTAAGGAAAAGGGGGTGGGCTGGGAATGAGCACAGGTAACTGATCCTGCAAGAATGGTGGGCAGGAAGAATAGTGGGAGCCATGTGGGCAGGAAGTGAGACAGGAAGTGACACTGGAGCACTTCCTGTGAGGCTCCATGCATGACTGGTTGGAACAGAGAGCAGTGAGGGGTGGGTCTGACTGCCAGCAGGGTGCCTGGAGTCATGGAGAGAGAGTCACAGCTGGAGGGTCCAGGTGACAAGATGGGACGGATGGGAGGGGCCTCAGGGAGGCGGCGTGTGTGCGGAGAGGGCAGACAGAGGTTTCCAGCCTGGGAGCTGAGGCTGGTGGGATCCATTGCCAAACCAGAGGACCAAGTAGGACTTTTGAAGAAAGAAGTTGAAAACAGTTTGAAAGACCAGTGGACGATGCTTATGTAGACCCGGATATAGCTGGAAATATGGTGAGGGAGGGTCTGTTCCAGGCTCAGCCACACCCTATGTGACCTCAAAGTCAAATTCTTTTAGGGGACAGGGTGTATAACCAAACTGTGGCTTGATCATTCTGTGCCTCAGTTTTATCCTAAAAAAATAAAAAGAATCATCTCTTCTACCTTCCGGGCTTACTGTAAGGAATGAATATAATGGATGTAAAAATACTCTGTAAACTACAAAGGCACTTTATAAATTTAAGAAGTTATTATCAGCATCCATAGCTGAAACCAAGAGGCTGGACAGGTTTGTCAAGTAGAGAGAAAAGAACAAGAGAAGGCAGGAGATCAGAGGTGTAATGCTGAGGAACATTAAGTGCAGGGCAAGAAGGCAGGAGGAAACCAGGAGAGCACACATTTTAACAAAGAAACAGCAGCAGCCCCAGTGCAGCCCTCACAAACTCTATACCATGTCTGTCCCACGAGGAATGATACCTCCTATCTGTTCAGAAAAGGCAGGACAATTTCAAAGCTAAATAAGTAGAGAGTGTGCCAAGTGGGGGGCACAGCAACCTTGAAGGAAGTCTGGAAGGTACCTAGAGAGTGTGAGTGTCGTGTGAGGGCAATCTCATCAAAATCCCCAGGGGACAGGCGTCGCCAGGAAAGAGGCATTCAGGGAGCCATTAACTCCCTGATTAAAATGAAGTGGCTGTTGCTGTAATCCGGAGAGGTTGAGCACATCTCTGGGAAAGGGGCAAGCAGACAGACAGTGTGTCATTTGATTAAGGTGCAGTCTTCTAATCCATCATCCACCATGCCCCGCTGTGCTTCCCCACTGGCACGCACACACAGAAGGTACATGCTGCCCTGTTCTAGCAACAGTAGCGACAGGCAAGGGGTCAGCATTTCTGCAGCATGGTGGGGGAGCTTCTCCTCTCAACAGTGAGTCTGGGAGCCCAGCAGTGGAAAATGAAGAGCCCAGGGGGATGTTAACAGGGAAGCCACAGCACATCCTGTGCAGCGAACTGGCACCAACAGATCCACGGAGAGGAGGCTGGGCTAGCCACCAGCATGGAGGCTCACCGAGATTTGAACCACCCAGCCTGTTCTCAAAACCAGACGGCCAACATCAAAAGAAGATGACAATGGAGATGAAGTTAGACTGGCTCACAGGCAAGGTCACGTCTACTCAGTGGGTACCCTCCATGGGTGCTCTGTAGATTGGAAAACTCCATTTCTCTTAAGGTCTCTTCCCTTGCCCACGTCTGTCCCTGAAGAGGATTTGAGACCCTGTTAGTCTTTCTGGCCTGACGCTCTCTCGGCACTCCTGTGGTTTCTCCTACCCTGAAAACTTAAGAGTCAAAAGCAGAAAGGACCCCCAGATGTCTTTAGGTCCCATCTCCTGCCCCAAGCCGGCTTACACTCCAACCACCTGGCGACTGGTGCTCACTCTACTTGGGGGGCAGGTGGGACGGCCAGCAATGCTCATTGGTCACAACCAGCTGTCACCGCAGCTCCTCTGTCTGACTCTGCCCTTAGTAAGTTTCACGGGCCTTAGTCAAGTCCTCTCTGCTATAACCTAGGACATACAGTCATTCCCATGATCCTTTCCTTAATAAACCCAATGATGCCTGACAAAGTGAACATTTCCTGGGCACCTTCCACATGTCCACAGTACGTTGCTCCTCTTCTCTGCCCTGACAAACATGCACCCTCCTTCCACCCATCCTCCCAGGCTGTCCTCTTTTCAGACAACCCACCCTCCCAGCAGCCAAAAGCGCACTGCAGAAAATCTATCCTGGAAGCTGCCCCACTTCACCCAGAACGTCACTGCCCCCAGAACCCATCCTGGCCTCGTCCCCTTTGCCCCAGGAAGCAAGTGAGGCTACAAGGCAGAGATGTCATCGCCACTGGTCCCAGGACAGTTCCTGTGAGCCACCTGGACGGCAGGCTGGCGGGATGGTGGGGCTGTCTTTGGAGAGGGGAGCTGGGGAAGATGCCAGATGGCTCTGAACAGCCATAAACTCGAGTTTTGCTCTGCCCTACCCCAAATAGGGCTATTATTAGGCCCAGGAATGGGAGTGTCATAGTCAGGAGGGATGTAGGCACACTGACCCAGAGAACACAGGTTTGGAACAACTGGGATACTGTTCCCTGGCACTAAGAGAGGAATGGGCTCAGAATCCCAAACTTCTTAAGTGGGAAATTTTGCCAGATGTCCATCTGCCTCCTTTCCTGCCCAGCACAGGGCGCGTCCTCAGTGAGGAAGCAGTGTTGAAGCCTGTCTGCCAACGCAGCCAAAGTTCTCCTGACCTCAGGGGGGCTGCAAAGCTCTCAAAGAGTGGGATGGGGAGCTGGGAAAAGGTGGGGAAGGCGGTGATACAGTTTGGATATTGGTCCCTACCGAAATCTCATATTGAATTGCAACCTCCAATGCTGGAAGTGGGGAGGAGACTGGATCATGGGGACAAATTTCTCATGATTGGTTTAGCACCATCACCTTGATGCTGTCTTCACAATAGGGAGCTCTCACGAGACCAGGTTGTTTGAAAGTGTGCAGCACCACCCCCCATTCTTACCTACTCCTGCTTTTGTCATGTGAAGCGCCTGCTCCCCCTTCATCTTCCACCATGACTGAAAGCTCTCTAAGGCCTCAGCAGAAGCTGAGCAGATGCCAGCACGATGCTTCCTGTACAGCCTACAGAACCGTGAGCAATTAAACCTCTTTTCTTTATAAATTACCCGGTCTCAGGATATTTCTTCATCGCAATGCGAGAATAGCCTAATATAGAGGGAGATACTGAAGAGTCTTTGCTGGGCAGATATGGGCATTCTCCTGCCCACCCCACCTTGCCCTCTGACTCTGGGGCAGAGAACAAGGTGGGGTGGGCAGGAGAATGCCCAAATCTGCCCAGCAAAGACTCTTCAGTGTAAGGAACGGGAGACCCCCACCAGTTACCAAAAATGCACCAATAAGATACAGAATCCATGCTGACAATGGCTCCATTTCTCTCCCTCAGCAAGTTAGCTTTTCCTTTCCATGGTCAGGGAGGAAGCCCAGGAGTGGTTCCAGGGTCATCCTTCCTGCACCCCCTGGGCACCACCCTGGGCCCAGGCTCAAGAGCCAGAAATGGGCTTGGCACCTTCCAGGGCTGCTCCACCGGCTGGCAGGTGCAAGAAACGTGCTTTGGTCCAGGCACCTGCTCGCTCGCTTGGATGGTCTGGTCAGAGCGGTGCTGAGTTCCAGAACCAGGCGCTGCCAGGGAGAAGCAGAGGGAACACACCTGACTGGACTGGAGGGGAGTGTGGCAGTATGTGGGGACGTGGTGGTCTGTCTTCCTCTCTTCTTCCCCAGAAGCACTTAGCACCTAAATGAGCTAGGCTGCTACAGAGTCCTTGAAAAGACCGGGATGGCCGCAGAGTCGCGAGGCCAACGCACAGAGAGGGAGAGAGGCTTGGCAGAAGGCGCCCCTGAAACTACCACAGCACAGTACTGGATGCTGAGGGATGAGGCTGCTGCCTCCACTGCCCCAGGAGGAGCAGGGGAGGGAAGAGCCCCAGCACGGAAGCGCCTTGAGGCTCCCAACTCCACGGAGCCGGAGCCGGGCTGGGGCAGGCAAGCCTAGTGAACCACACACCCTCCCTTCTCTACCGCTGAGCTCCAACAGAATCTGGCCCTCACAAACCCTCTCCCCATTACCCAGGTCTCACACCATGACTAAAGAGACCATCAACCACATGGTCCCCTTTAGGGGGGTGGCTGGGGGCCATCTGGCGGGACCTGCTGCTATTGGCGCTCACTGTATGCCTGCAGTGCGTCATCCGGTGGGGTGTGAGGTGGCTCAAGAGGGCATTCTCCTGAAGCAGACCTTGCCAGGCCGTTCCTCAGAGGCCCCAGCCCATGCCACCAGCTGCCTCTGCCCGCTTTGTGCACCTCACGCCATCTGCAGAGGGCTGGGACGCAGCTCCAGGGCTGCAGCTGACAGAGAATAAGGATGTGGTCTCCTTCCGGCTGGGGCAGGGTGGGAGGGGGTGGGGCTTCCCCACACCTCACCCCTCAAGATGTCCACAGGACGTGAGGGAGCGGCTAAGGGGCTTTGGAAGTCTGGAAAGAGAAGGAGAAATGCAGGGGGAGGATAAGGCCAGCTGAGACCCACTTAGCCACCAGGATCAGGGTCCATGTGGCTGGCAGTCTCCTGGGGAGGCAACAAGAGTCTGGGTCAAGAAGACTGTGTCACAGACATTGACATCTCCTTGCCTCTGAGAAGACTGTTGGGGTCAAAAACAGCATCACTTAAGCACCCATCACCCTGGAGTCCACTGTGGGGGACAAAGTGCTCCCAGACAGGCTCTGTTGCTAAAGCTTACACCCAGCAGTCCCAACAAGCAAGCTGAAAGGGCAGTCTTGGCCCAGGTGCCAGGCACCAGAGAGCTTATGACTCACTGCCAAGACCCTGCTGGTAAGCCTCGGTTCCAGGAATGCAGAAGTAAAGGACGTGGGGGTAGCAGAACCCCAGGATGGCTGCAGGGGGTAGTATAATCAGAGAAGGCTTCTCAGAGGTGGTGGCCTTGAGGTCAGTCACCTCTCTCTCCCCTGCTGCCTAGAGCAACAGGGCTGGGCTCTCCACCTGCCTGACAGCCCCATCAGAGGAGACAAAATCAACGGGCCTTCACAGCCGTCCTCAGCCAAACCTGGGCAAGACCAGCCCATGGGTGTCAATCCCTCTGCTGTGACCCTCTCTGAAGAGGGACCCAGGGAGGGCGACAGCAGAGGGCCCGACACCTGGCTGCTTCTTCCCCTCACTGGTACCCATGACTGAAGCTTCCAGCGCTGTGATCTGGCTGTGCACTAAGCTGCTTAGCCAACAGCCCTATCTCCTGGGCTCAGGGCTCAGCTGAGTGGGGATGAGGGGATCATTGCAGCCTCGTGGGAGGAATGAGGGCCTTGAGTCAGAGCTGGAGCACCAGAAACTGCTGTGAAATCCAAGCAAATTACTTAACTTCTCTGAGCCGCCTTATGTGCAAAACATAAGGTACAACAGGAGCCCCTGCCTCCTAGGCTGCGGCAGAAATTCAGTGAGGTGGTAAAGCACCCAGGTCCGTGCCCAGCCCATGAGAGACACTCCACACGCCGTGGCTGTGATGGCGATGGTGGAAAGATGATGGGCGAGTCCTGCAGACTCACGATGAGACAGGGAACTCAAGAATGGTTAGTAAATCGGGGACAATGAAGATGGCAGAAAAGCTCAAGGGAAACCAGGGCATCCTGCGACGGGCTTACAGGGATGACTCTGATGTTTTCTACGTTAGACTGGAAGGCCCATGACAACATCTTCCCTGCTCCTTCATCCCTCCAAACATACCACCCACACCCCAACTTTCTCAGGCTGATTCAGAGACTGGCTATGAGCCCTGGGGACCCAGTTCTCCCACAGAGCCTCGTCTGGATGCCCTGCCACAGGGTCCCTCTGTGACAGGCCCACACATCACTTCTGAGCAGTAGGGAGCACGTGTGAGGTGTGGTGCAGCCATCAGAAGGAAACACGATGCCTGGCAGTCAGCACAGTCAAAATCCTGGGAGGAAAGAAACAAGAATGGACACAGGTCGTTGGAGATCAGCGGATGCCTAGGCCCTGAGAGGGAGCCATGTGCCCAAGGCTCCACAATATGTTCGGGGCAGAGCTGGGGCTCCCACTGTGGCAGCTGCCCCTCCAACTGGGGCCTGGGTCAAGCCCAGCGACTGCTGGAGCCCCCTGCTTGTCCATTACCTCCTCTACACACAGCCCTGAGCTGGGCTTTGCAGAGGAGGGCAGGGACAGTCCCCATCCTCGGGGAGCTGGCAAGCAAAGGGGAAAGAAAACACCTGACCATCAGGACCCCAGATTCTACTCTGGGCTCTGTTCAGAACTCAGCCTGGGAACTTGGACCGGCCACGTCACATGTCTAGGCTATTGCTCTTCATCTACAAAATGGGAGCTGTGCTTGCTGTTGGCTAGAGGTGGGAGGTGAAGCTGGCTGGATGGCATCCCAGGGCTCCAGGCATTGGGCAGAAGGCACGTCCAGGGCCTGGGCCACACCCACAGCAGCCTAGAGCAGGGCAGGTGGCAGAACCACTCCCAGGCTGCTGGCAAGGGTCCCCTTGCCCTGAAGCAGCCCAACCCCACCCCAACCCAGCCCGTGACTTTGAAAGAGCAGCTTCTAGATGCCTGGACCAACTACACATACAGGCTTCTCCCTGATGAGAACAAAGTTAGAATAACGTCACCCCCAAGAGCCAAAGAAGCCCCAACAAGGAGACCCCTGAAGCTGGCCTCGGGAGCACCAGAGGTGGCGGGAGGAGCAAGAATGTTCTCTTCCCTGATTCGCTGACCCCACCCCAGGGAAAAGGAGGAATTCTAGGTCTCGGGGGGAACTGGTGGACTTCTCCTTCTCTAGGGCCTTTGGCCCCTCACATGCTTCAGTCCCGACTCTGAAGCAGCTGCCCAGCAGAGGAGGGGGCGGGGAAGAGGAGTTTGCCCTCCACTGATCTTCGGCCAGGACACAGCCCTGGCGAGCAGCATTCCATTCTATACTGAGCCGAGTGACACACACCAGAGCCCAGGCTGGCCATGCCCAGCCGCTTCCCCAGCCCCACTGGGCACACTGGCAAGGCCGGGGCCTCCACCCAAAGTCAGCGCCTGTCACGGCTCGGAGCCCACGCCCACCACCCTGACCATGACTGGGATAAGGGCACTCACAGAATGTTAGGAAAGAAACAGGTCCAGAAGGAAAGAGCTTGTTTAAAATTATGCAGGCTGTTTCTCCAGGGCCACTTAGTGTGATCACTCCCTAGTGACATCCTTCTGGTCATATGAAGTTGTATTTGTAGACACAGGTGTTTTTAAAACATAGGAACATAGCATACACCATTTTTCCTCACTTAAAATTATATTGACACTTGTTTTTCAAAACTCAACCATACGCTAAAAGGAGCAAACTTTACAGTAAGTACGTTTATAATATATAATTATATGTATATAAATACATAGTAAGTAAATGTCACAACACATTGTGAACATTTTCCCCGTATCATTTAATCATTCCCCAAACTCATTTACCTACACGCAGATCACACTTTATTTAACCGTTCTCCATAATATAGAACACTTAAATTGATTTTAATTCTCCCTTATTATAAATTGCTCCTTAATGAGCACCCTAACACATAAAATCTTCAATAGCATTTCTGATTATTTTCTTAGAATGGAGTCTTGGAGGTGTGGTTATGGGTCAGAGGATAAGCCTGTTTTCAAGGCTCTTAGAACCCTCTGCAAAGAGATTTTCCTCAAAGGTTTTAACACATTACACCCCACCAGTGCCATAGAAGAAAGCTGCATCATATTAGCAATTATCAGTTTAAAATTCCATGCACATTTGAAAGGCAAGAAAACTGGATACTATTATTGTCATAATTTGGATTTCTTTGATTACTAGTGATATTCCCCATTCTATCATGTTTACCGATAGCTAATATTTGTTTTGACACAGACCTAATTACGCAACAGCCAGCAAGCCACAACTCTCCACCGTCCATGCCATCTCAGTGCTATTGCTGTAATATATAAAATCTACATGAAATTACAGGAGTTAATATTATGCTCATATTTAATACCACCGTGCAGTAGAGACAGGCTGGCGTAGTAAAAGCATCACAGATTTGAAGCCAGACAGCCCTGAGTTCAAACACCTACTCCCTCAAGTGCCCGCTGTGTCTTACCACCCCAGGGGTAGTGTAGCAATAGACAAGACAAGGGCTTCGGAGTCCTGAGTCCTGGAATCAAATCCTGACCTCCTTCCTGCCCAGCTGTGTGAGCTCGAGCATGTTACCTGACCTTTCTGAGCCCACCATTCTTAACTGTGCTGAGGAATGAATGTGTGAAGTGCCCAGAGCAATGCCCTGCCTGCAGCAAGCACTCGATCACCAAGAGCGACCGCTGATCTTGGCTGAGCGCACCTCAAGGACCACCCACGATGCTCTGGGGCTGCTCGCTCCCCAACCTGCCCCCACACCCCCCTACTTCGTCCACACAACTCACTCTTTCCCCATAGCCTGCAGCAGGGCCTTTGGACTCCAAACGCACCCCTCAAAGAGTTAGAAAAGCAGCTGTGGGTAAAATGACCAGATCTCTGAGATCTACTTTAAAATATTCCAGGAGGAAAGAAAGGGGGTGAAAATAGATGAAATAAAGGAATGGTAGGTTGTGGAGGCTGGGTGAGGGTTACGCAAGGGTTCCCTACATTATTTGCTCTATTTTTATGAATCTTCAAGATTTTCCACAACAAAAAGCTAAAAGAAAAAAAAAAAGGGAGTAATAGGGGCAGGAGGACTAAATAAGGTCATTCATTATACCTGGCCCTTCTCTGTCAAGCCTCTCCTCTGTACCTCTGCTCATGGCGATGCCCTCCCTCGTCCCACCCTATAGTGGTTTTTTGCCTTTATTCCCTTTCAAAATTTCCACATCCCCAGCTGTTTTCCTCCCCTGCACTCAGCTCCTTCCTTATTCTACACCAAGGAATCCCTTTTCCACCCCTCCCCATCAAGACCCTGTCGGAAGCTCTGATGACCCTCAAAGAAGGATAAGTCCAGAAGAGCAGACAGCAGACAGGGAACCAGGACTCCTGGGTTTCAGCCCCAGCAATGCCACAGTCTGTGCTGACCTATGCAACTAACCTCTACCCAGGTCAGACCAAATGAAAGTTCAGCAGACCTAGCAAAGAGACTTTCTACTTCTAAAAGGCAAAAAACGAGCTCCTCTCTCTCTGAACCTGTTTGCTGGGATCCAACTCAGGCAGTGGAGCAGGGAAGGTGGCAACTGCCTGGCAGACACTGCTCACCCACAGAGGGCTTGTGGAAGTGGGAATACTGGTGCCATGACGATCATGTTAATGATGGTAAAAGTTAAGACCGAGAGGGGAAAGAAGGCGCTGCCCTCTGCATGGGTGTGCCAGTGTGTGCTTTTCAGACGACAGGCTTGAGTCAGGGAGGCAGCATTCACAGCAGGCCTGGCTCAGACAGGGGCAAGTCCCAGCCAAGCAGGCTCCTGCCCCATGTTCCCAGCAAGGATGTGACAACAGAGCCCCACCACTCACCACCCACCGGGCACCCCTCTAGGCCTTGCCTCCCTCCCTCTTTCACAAGGGAGGAAAGTGCACTCGCTCTCTTCCCTTCCAGGATGATGGAAGTCAGGCCTGGAAAACAAAAGGCATGATCCAGGGGCAAATCGGGGCACCCTCAGGTCTAATGCCACGCTGGGTGCCACTGGGAACCCACCTACCCCTCTCTGGGCTGAGATGGTGGCCACCTGACCCTCCTTTGGGGAGGCCCCGCATGTTCTCAGGGAAACCAGAGAGAACATGAAGCAAGGCAACAGCTTGGGAATGAAGGCGTTACACAGACATGAAGGGTGGCCACACTACCCGCCTGCATTTGCTGCACGCCCATGGGCGAAAGGCCTTCGGTGGCCCCGGTTCAACAGAAGCCAAGCACTAAATGGTGCATCTGGCTGTCAGATGGCCTCTGCTGACTCTCCCAATGCACCTTCCTGCTGTTCCAGTAGAGACTGGGGTTTAAAGAGATTCATTACTGCATTTTTTGAGTGGAGAAATGAAAGCATGAGACTTTCTCCTCGAACAGGGAATAAAGGATAGTTGGCTTTGGAATCTAAACCCACAAGCCCCTACTCTCAGCCAGGGCCATCCCCTGGAGACACAGAAGAGTTGGCAACGTTTTCTGGGTAACAGCACCACTTGGGGTTTGGTTTTCCTAGCTAGCAAAGGAGAAGGAGCCGGACCTAATAAACTCAATGACATTCACAAACGGCATCGTGGGAATAAATAAAAGCCACAAACCACAATTCAGCACAAAGCAGGCTAGCCCCTGGCAGCTTCGGACTGTGCTCAGGCCACATGGCCCCAGGGTGGGGCAGGGGAGGACTTTGAGAGTTACACAGGGAGGGCGTCTGTCATGTCAGCCAGGTCAAAGTTGCTCAGCAGAGTGGGAACAGCAGAGGACACAGATGCAGGACCAGGGTTCAAGGCTCAGCTCAGTTGCTGCTGACCATGGGCCTTGGGCAGATCATGCAGTCTCTCTGACCCTCGGTACTCTTACCTGTAGGGTGGGGATAATGCGTCTTCTCTATAAGCGAGATAAAAGTGCTTTGTAAACAGCATGGGAAAATGAGGGAATATTCTAGTCCTTCTCTTGAGGATGATTGAAGAGGGAAGAGGAGGGAAGGAAGAGGAGAGGAAGGTAGAGAATGATTTTGAAACCCAACCTGCTGGCTTTAAAGCCAAGCTTTTCATCATCACAGGAAACTCAACCTGCAGCAAATGTACGCTGAGTTCATAAACATGATTAAAAAGGTTGTTTGCAAAATTCATACCAGAGAAATGAGCTGCAGATGGTGGTAGCAATGCCCTTTCACGGCAGGCAGCAGCTGGCTGTGTGGACTCAGGAGCAGCTGGAGGAAGCTAATGCCCACCTCCGGCTTCGGAAGGGAAGGGGGCAAGCTGACCCTGCCCTCTCTGTGCCGGGGGAGGGGGGCCACTTGCAGAAAGCTGAAATCCTACACCATAAAACTGCCATTTGTTCCAGAGACATCACTCAGGTTTTCAATTCCAGCCCAACCAGGAGGGCAGGCCAAGCTCAGAGAAAGAGAGTGGGCTAAGAGCACTGCCCCGTCCACGGCAGCCTGCCTCAGGTGGGACGGGGCTGCAGCGGCTCTGGCTGTCCACTGGGAGTGTCCTTGGTGAGGGAGGAGGAAAGGAATTTGGCAAAGCCAACTTGAGGTCTCTCTCAGCCAGAGGGACCCTCTGTTCTGTGGCCAACGGGTAGCCCTGGTATAAGGAGAATGGGTGGGAAATACGGGGACCAGAACTGTCTCCCCCTCTCACGGCCTCACAGAATGCTTTGCCAGTCACATTTCACATAGGTGGGCAGCAGCCTGTCTGTCTGTCTTTGATTGTAAGCCATCAGGAGGCAGGCCCAGGGATATCTGTGCCATGAGCTTCCTATAGCGTGGGTGACACAGGAGACTTTAAAAATGTGACAAAGCAGACCACATTGATCAGGATGAGACAATGAGCCCGTAGCCCAAATTTGGGATGAGCCTTCTCTTTTGATGTATCTCACAACCCCTCCTCTCTCCTCTACCCATGCTCCAGCTGCCATCCCACCTACTCCAGGAGGCCCTCCCTGATGAGTCATTCAAAGCAATGGCCCCTCCCACAAACCCTCACACTGCACCGCTCGCTGCCATGGCTGCGGCTCACAATCATTTCACACGTGTGCCCATGTCTATCTGACAAGCAGGCGCTCCCTAAAGGCAGGGCCGCCTCTGTATGACATTGCTCAAATGTGCTCTGCAGTACTGGGAACCCAGAGAGTGCCCAATGATGACATGATCTGAGCCTGCAGAGCTTTTCACAAACTTGCAGAATGAGCTATGTCCCTGTACGTCACTACCCGCCCTCTCCCTCCTGCTGAACCTGGAGAAGAGTCATCAGCCTGCTACCAAAAATACCCCACGGCCTGGACTCTCGGATGATTCCCCTACGAAGGCTGCGGGCACAGACCGGGGCTTACTGGTCTCTTCTCTACCCCCACCTCCATTTTTTCCAGTCCCCAGAAAGCCCCAATCTCTCAGCAAATTCCATGGGTTGGGTGAGACTCTGATCCAGCCAACAGCATGCCGGCCGTTCTTTATAGATCATCTTATCTACCAGAGAAAGCAATCAGGTGACAGCGAAGGGCATAGGCCTCAGAGGCAGTCAGCTGAAGTGAAAAGGTTCTGCAACCTACCAGCTGTGCAGCCCAGGGCAAGTTACCTAACCTCTCTGAGCTCCAGCTGCCTCATCTGTAAAAGGGGCATAACAGGCTGGGGGAGGTGGCTCATACCTGTAATCCCAGCACTTTGGGAGGCTGAGGAGGGTGGATCATGAGGTCAAGAGTTCAAGATCAGCCTGGCCAAGATGGTGAAACCCCATCTACTAAAAATGCAAAAATTGGCTGGGTGTGGTGGCACAGGCCTGTAGTTCCAGCTACTCGGGAGGCTGAGGCAGGAGAATCGCTTGAATCCAGGTGGCAGCAGAGATTGCAGTGAGCCGAGATTGCACCACTGCATTCCAGCCTGGGGAACAGAGTGAGACTCTGTCTCAAAAAAAAAAAAAAAAAAAAAAGGGCATAACACCTTCCTCTCAGGTTTGTGGCAGAAATCACGTCTGTAAAGTATTTGCCAAGTGTCTGTCACTCAGAAAGTACTAGATATATGGTAATTAACATTAAATTATTGCACCAATCCCTCAAGGTAGATATTATTGTCTTCTCTCTACCAATGAGGAAGATGAAGCTCAGAGACGTTAAGCAACTGGCTCAGAGTCACAGAGCTGCTGCTCAGGAGGCAGAGTTGGAGGTTCAAGTCAAGGCCTTCTGACTCCAGGTACACTGTTCTTCCCCAAACACCACGGGCTTGCACAGGACACTAAAGGAAAAGAGAGAGCAGCAGAGCCTGCCCCTAGCCCTGGGGAAGTTTGCAGCCTCAAGTCACAGGGACAGAGCCATGGGACTCTGAGTCAGGAATCGCCATGCCGCCCCAGCTGTAGCAGATCCTGGGGAATCTTGGAACATGAGGCATGGCTTCAGCATGTCACCATTTGAGAAGAGTGGCTGGACTCCCCCACATTAAGTGTTGTTGCAGGCAAGCTAGGCCAAAGCCCCCAAAGCTAATCACATTGGCACCTGCTGTCCCCCGACACAGGCAAAACAGGAAGGTGCCACTGACTGGAGCCAGCCATCAGCTCTCACGCTGTCCAGCTCGCTGGGAAAGCAAGTCTTCAAAACTCTGGCTGCAGGACAAGCCCAGTCCACAGAGGCACCACCTTCCCCATCTGAAATAGCCAGCCATCATCAGAGGGTGGGAGACAGGATACACTGGACACCTTCCAAATTAAAACCTACTCAGTGGGGGAATCACACACACGCACTCATCACACCCAGTCTTGGCGATCCACGGAGCCCCTGGTTATGTTAGACAAAACCTCAAGGGAAGTGGGAACTTTCACAAACATGATCTCCCCTGATCTCCACCACCCTGGGGCATATGGACTTTTGTCCCATTTTACAGATAAGGAAGCTAAGAAGACATCAGGCAGTTTTTCCAATGTCACACAAAAAGTAAGGAAAATGTTAGCATGCAAAGCCCATGGCACCGGGCTCCCGGCCAGGCTTCTTGCCACAAGAGCACGCTGCTGGTCTGTGCACTCACTCATTCACCCCGGCTTCGCTCCACTCATTCCTTCATTCACTCACCTATACTTTTTTCCCAAATGGTGACAGCTCAGGACACTCTGGGTTGTTTACTATTGCCTTCCCCTGCTGCCTAAGAAAATCTGGGCTACTGAGATGACATTTTTCTTCTTTCCTGTAGAGCGGCCAGGATTCACCCCGTCTCCAGGCCCTGCCATCAGCAGCTGCTCATGGAATGATAACAGAGAAGCACAGAGCACTCCATGCTTCTGCTCTGACTGCAGGCCTGGCCTAGAACGTGCCCCTCACTGCACAATGCACTTAAAAGCCTTTTCCAAAAAAGGCAGCTCAGCCTCCCAGAAATACAGCTCTTGGGATGTCATTTTTGGAGGTAAGGAACGGGAAAGATGATAAAGTAGCCTGTCACCCAGTTTGCTGGCAGGTGTATGGGGTGGGAGGGGGTCGTTTAGTCAATTAATGCATGTGCTGCCTACTACTGTGCCAGTACTGCAGGGTGGGCGGAGCAGAGGGAGGGGTCACAAAAGAGTAAGAAACACAGGCCCTGCCCTTAAGGGCATAGTCTCAACTACAACACAGCTGTTAAGTGCACCTGAGAAATTCAGAGAAAGGTCAGATGCCTCCAAGTGGGGACAAAAAGATTTCATTCAGATCCTGGAATTTCAGCTAGACAATCAAAGAATGGCCAGGATTTAAATCTGGGATAGTATAGAAGAAAACTGCCCAAACTACCTTCTCAACACCACGCCAATGTGAAAGTCTGCCTTGATTCTTCCTTCCCTGATCTTGGCTAAATATTTCATCTTTTTTACAGGCACTTGGCAGAGGTTCCAGGACGGGAAAGCAGGGCAGTAAATTGGATCTTGGAGGACGTCTCAGCCCTATACACCCACGTTTACCCAAGTTCCATTCATCCCAGCTCTGTGTAAAGTAACTCTGCTATTCTCTGCAGTCTGTGGGGACTCAGAGATGGGGGTGCTGGAAGGAACCTGGTCTTGCTACCCAGCTTTGGAATTATCCCCTGCAGAGACCTGGCTATTCCTCAGGCTAGGACACATGCACCTGTACAGCCCACAACCCCCACCAAGAGGACGGCTCTTTTCTTTAAGAGCTGATGCATTTCTCGAAACAGGAAACTCCTTGCCCCACGAGCCAGGAATTTCACCAGTGTATGCCCGAGAGGAGCTATTATTCATGTGCACGAAAAACACGTACATGGTCCAGGATGCCCACAGCGGCTTTGCTCATGAGAGCAAAGAACTGATAACAATGAACACACAACCAAATGTTAAAAAGCAGGGGAAATGAATGAACTACAAGAACAAACATTACATGGATGAATCTCAGAAACACAGTATTTAGTAAAAGAAATGCAAGCTACAGAAAGCCACATGCAGCACAATACCATTTTACACACCTCAAAAGCACACGGAACTATAGAATGCATCGTTTAGGGAAACATATAAGTGGCAACATTATTAAAAAAAAAAAAAAAGGCAAAAGGCTGATAAAAATGCCCCCAGGAGAAGGGTGTCCTCTGCAAGGGGATGGGACAGGGACGGGGCAGGACTAGAGGTGATGTGTTGTGATAATCCACATTCAGTTGGGTGGTGGATTCCACAGTGTTTCTTACAACTTTGTAACTTACATGTATTCTTTTGTAATTATCAAATACTACTTAATAATTTAATGTGCTTGTAACCTTACTAATTTACATAATCCTGGAAGCTTGAGAATTCAATGAAGACTTGCTGAAGCCACCAAAAGAGACAGAAAGGAATGAGGTGACGGGTGGCCCTGGAGAGAAAAAGTCGCCCTGGCCTAGCCAGCAAAGTCTCAAGTTCTGCATTCCCATTCCTGGGTGGTTTTCCTCCCCACGCCTGTGATCAGGCAAAGGCACCTAAAAAGCCTGAGAAGGAAGAGGGAGTGTGTAGACAGAGGTGACAAGACTAGACAGGTAGGACAGCTGTCCTCCTGTGAGAAGGCCAGCCCCCAAGCAGGGAAAGGACAATCTTTCTTTGTGGCTCTGAAGAACAGATCCAGGACCAGCAAGAAAAATTCCTATCACTAAAACTTCCCCAGATGGAGTGAGCAGCCTCTGGAGGCAGGGAATGTACACCTGCAGGTGGCCGCTGAGAGTGGCTGGAGCCGGCCTTCCTTTGTCTGAGGAAAGGGAGAGCCAGGGCTGCACTAGACCCACGCACCAAATCCCATTCCAGGACAGCGAGGGCTGGATGTGCCAGCATCACTGGGGAACTTGTTAAGCAAACATTCCAGTCTCCACTCCTGACCAACAAACTCAGTCTCTGGGGTAGAAATTGGACGTCTATAGTTCTGCAAGCTTCCCAGGTGATTCCGATATCAAGATTCCACGGACCAATGGCAGGGAGCAGAAGGCAGGAGAGGAAAAGCATCAGGGCAGGCGATGGGCTTCTGGTCCTCAGTCACCTTGATGATCCCACCTGAATCCTTCTTGCTACATCCACATCCACATCAGTCCCTCTAACTCCTCTTTCTCATCTCTTAGTGGGGAAAAAAATTAAACTGGTTTCATATCCTTGGTTATTAGCAGGATTCTTAAAAATAAACATATCTCACTATAAAAAACAAACAAAAACACATAAAGGAGGCTGGAGATCAGGAGAGAAGATATTTTGAGAGAAAACTACACACATTTCTCAGGATTTACCATATAGGTAGGACGAACAGGTACTTGGTCCTAAGGGCATCTTGGTAGCCAGAAATGCTATGTCCACTTAACTTCCAAAGTTGCCATTCTCAAGCCCGTAAGAATTGTACCAAAAAGAAAAATCCAGGACTGCAGTTCCTAACCAGACAAAAGGGACCTCTGGAAGAGGCCCATGGCGAAGGCCCTGCAGACTCCCGATCCCTCCAAGGGCACAAATAACTGTACTGCTGCATTCAGGGTAAGCGAGGTGCTAGCAGGGAGAGCGGAGAAGCTGCCCTGGCCTGAGACCGCCCCACCGACAGCCAGGCACAGGCACAGGGAGCTCACAGCGTCAGGGGCAAGGTGGCCAGCTCTGCTGGCTGGGCATGCACGCGACAGCAGGTGAAAAGGCAGAGGTGGGAGGAATCCTGGAGGCCAGACAGCCCCCAAAGTGAAAGGCCCTGCCCAGAGCCAAAAAGTAACCCGAGCTGGAGATCATCTGAAGGCGCCGCCTGCCCACAGCCTGGAGCGAACCCCATCCAGGCTCCAAAGTGAACATCTGTTGCCCTGGCATGGGGGCTGGCCAATTCCATGTGAATTTCTACCCACCCCGCCCCTGCTGGCTCAGTCTTCTGCCCCTTGAGGTTGACCTCTTTAGGGTGGGCTGGCATGGGACATGGGACGGTCAGGCTGGGATGCCTGGATCTGACTAGCTCCCTCTAGGCCTCTGCCCAGGGCATCTCTCCGTAGTGACGTGGGGCTGGTGCCAGGACTGTCCAGAACAGGGCCAGGGCCAGCCTGGAGTGCTGTCTTCGCTGACTCCCCACCTCAGAGCACGTCTGAGGGAGTGGTGGCAGCAGAACCAGAATTTTCTGCCTAGAGGCATCCTAGGGTTCAAGTGAACTGACAGGAATTCTGAGGCCCAGAAAAGGGCGGTGCCTGGCCCAAGGTCACAGAGCTAGGGAACCTGGGACTGCCCCACTTCCCTTCATTCTCCCCTGCCTCTCTCATTTCTGCACCTGCCGCTCTGTTGCCTTCTGCGGGGATAAGAGACTCCACAGGGTAGAAAGAAAGAATGTATGGCATTCTCTGGAGAGAAATTAAAATTATTTTTAAAAAACCACAATCCTTACATACCCAGGCACGCACTCTCTTGACTAAGCACCGTTCCCAATTAAAGGCATCCTTCACTTCCCGGGCAGAAGGTTTATGTAGGTCACGCCGGGCCCTTTATAGCATACACCCCCGCCCCCAGCTCCCAACCCGATCTCCGCACCTCCAGGCAGGAAGGTACACACTGAGATCCTACTGAATGGGGGCCCCCAGATGGGGATCAAGGAGACTTCATGGAGCCTTTCAGGGGTCTCCAGGGAGTCAAGGAACAGGTGAGCCTTCCAACAACTTGGTATTTCCTCAGGGGAACTGAGGATTGGGAGCGGGGGGTTGCATATGAATGAGAATGGGGGTTTACTGCAGATGGAAGGAGATACTTGAGGGCAGCTAGTGGGACAGGCCAGCATGGACTCACCCCTCAGTTCCCAGAGCAGCGTGGGGAAAACTCTCGGGTACGAGGCAGAGTCTCCAGGGGCTGAGGAAACCTTGCCCTCGCCACTCTAGAAGACCACACCCCAGAGTGTTAAAGAGTACTCCGTGGGCACCTACACTTGCAGAGGCAAATGACTTACTGTTTTCTAGGGATGTTCAGTTTCAGGACATGAAGGAAAGGTTCTTATGAACACTACCCCACAACAGAAAAGACTACCTGGTTGGTGGTGGGGTGCTGGCAGGAGGGGAAAAGAGACTGTGAGGTGCAGGCAGGGGAGTCAGGCTCACAAGGGAGAGGGAAGCCCGGCTGTGGGACCAAGCCTCAGGGAAGACCTGTCTTTTCGTCCTCTCTTCCTGCTGAACGCCAGGAAAGCCTGGAAACTAAACTTGGGTCCTGCTGACCTTCAAAAACGTTCATCCTCCTGCACAATGTGTGATGCCTACAACCTGCGCCCAGCCTTCCAAGCAGCTCCATCCAGAGCCCACGGAGGCTCTGGGACAATCCTGGGGAGGCGCCAGTGGTAGGGATGCCTCTGTCAGGTGATGCAGGGCCCAACCAGCTAGTAGGTGGAAGGAGAGGGGAGGACAGAGGAATAAACAAAGAAAAGCACCTACACACTGCTCTGCTGTACTCTTGTCTCTTGCTTCAACCCAGAGCTTGAGAGGCAAGTGTATCCAACCCAGGGGTGAGTCAGGTCAGACTCTGGCTTCCCACACAGCAGCAGGGTCCCTGAGATGTCTGTGCAATAGTAACTGCTGCAACCATGCCTGCCTGCCAGAGAGAAGGCTGCTGGGCAGAGAGATGGCTGGAAGGGGCTTCATCTGCATTCAGCCCCAGCTGTGCCTGGCAGGTGTGAGGCACTGCGGCAGGCCTGCTTTCTCTCACTCTGAGTTCAGCAAAACCCAGCAGGGAGACAGCACACAGCCCTACCTTTGAGGCATCCTCTACCACCAGCCAGCCCTGAATCTACAGCCTTCAGTTTGGCCACGGCCCTCAAATACACAGATAGGTCCTGGTGAAAGCTACTTGCCAGCAAGCCTCAGACAGGGATCCTGCAGAAGGGCGGCCAGGGGAAAGCATGTGACCTTTGGAGGGCAAGGCAGAGAAAATATATGGGATTTGCTGGAAGCAAGATAATTAGGAGGTCAAAAAGAGCGAAACAAGGACAGACGGAAGGAAAGGCAGAGCAAGGGCCGCATGCCCAGTGCAGTTTCATAGTTTCATAGTTTGAAGCACCTCAAAGACCAGGCCACAAGACCAATGGGGCTGAGACCCAAGGCAGGGATTCATATTCCTGACTCTAATTGCTGCCCCTTGCTAGGAGGCTGGTACAGATTTGTGGCCCCCACAACCCTCTGGGTCTGAAATGGGACCAACTCCTGTCCCCTGTGCCCACAGTAGCTGAGGATGCTCTATGCCACGGATTGAATGGTGGCTCTAAAGATAACTTCACATCCTAATCCCTGGAACCTGTGAATGTGACCTTATTTGGAGGAGGGTCTTTGCACATGTGATTACGTGAAGGATCTTGAGATGAGGAGATCATCCTGGATGACCTGGGTGGGCTAAATGCCATCAGGAATGTCCTTATGAGACAGAGGCAAGGGGAGGTATACAGAGGAGGAGGAGGTGAGGGATTGGAGTGATGCAGCCACAAGCCAAGGAATTCTGGCAGCCTCCAGAAGCTGGGAGAGGCAAGGAAGGATTCTTCCCTAGAACCTTCGAAGGGAGCATGGCCCCGCGACACTTCAATTTCAGATCTCTGGCCTCCAGAAGGGTGAGAGCATAGATTTCCGTTTTAATCCGTCAAGTTTATGGCCATTTGTTATAGAAGTCAAAACAAACCAACACACCCTGGAAGGGAGCTGTGTCAAGTTTCCTCCAAGCAACCTGCTGCACCAGCAACAACTTACACTGGGACTGAAAGGAGAGCGGGGCGCCACCCTGCAGCCCAGCTGCACAGGAGCTCAGCACTGGAGCCAAGAACACTCACTTCTAGGCCTGCCTGCCAACAGCGGGGCCTTTTTCATCCACCCCACAGGGCGGGGAGGGTATGAGCAAAGCCTCAGAGACCAACTGCTTGCGGGTGTCCTGGATCTTCCCCCTAGTGCTTGTGTGACTGGTCCCCCAACACCTCTGAGATTTAGTATCCTCATGTGTGAAATGGGGACTCAAAAGCAGGGTGTGAGGAGAGCTTGTTTATTTATTTTTTAACAGACAGGGTCTGACTCTGTTGCCCAGGCTGGTGTGTAGTGGTAGAATCATAGCCCACTGCAGCCTCGATCTCCTGGGCTCAAGTGATCCTCCAGCCTTGGCCTCCCAAGTAGCTGAGATTACAGGTGCATGCCACCACACCTGGCTAATTTTTGTATATTTTTTGTAGAGTCGAGGTCTTGTGCTGTTGCCCAGACTGGTCGCAAATGCGTAGCCTCAAGCAATCCTCCCGTCTTGGCCTCCCAAAGTGTTGGGATTACAGACATGAACCACCACATCCAGCTGAGCATTTTTTTAATACATATAAAGCATTTAGCATAGTGCCTGGTACATAGTAACTGCTCAATGAATTTTGGCAGCCTTTGTTATTTCCTTGAAAAGGACCAAATGAGAGATGTATATGAAGGCGTTTTCTGAATTAGAAAGCACCACATAAATGCCAGTTGTTATTAGATCGTTATTATAACCTTGGCAGAAGGCAAGGCCTTACCAGCCCAGCCCACACGAGCAGAACCAGTCCTCCCTGGGACCTGCCAACTTCTTCCCCCTGCCTCACATGGAGAGGACGTGGCCCAGCTGGAAGAGCCAGTGGAGATAAGAGTGTGAGCCCACGTGAGAAGTGGAGGCTGGGGCCGGGCCTGGCACACAAGCCTGCCTGCCACACCAACACTCCCTCACATCCTATCTTCCTGCTCACAGGTACCTGCGGCTTCCTTGTGCTGCCAGGAAGCATTAACTTGCTGCTCTCTAGACACTCAATGCAAATTTCACCCTCCACGGGGAGTCTCCCCACTAAAAACAGCTTTGTCCCTTCAGGCATCTGACCTTGGTATCTCAGAGAGGCCAGGGTACACAGGCCAGGATGGGCTGCCCTAGAGCTGTCAGAAGCCAGCCCTTGTCAGAGGGCTAACTCAGCTCTCCAAAGCTTGCCCCCAGAAGTGCAAAACAGCCCAGGCTGCACAGCCTTGGAGGACACATTCGGCCCAAGACACGTGTGTGGCAGATGACTTCTAATGCTGCTCTAGGGCTCTTAGTCCCCCCGTGTTCGTTGAAATTACTGTTGGCTTCGGCTCTGGCATTTAATTTTTTACCACTAAACAATCATTTGGATTTGCCCACTGTGGCGTTTACTGCCAGCATACAGAGGGCCAGATACAACACAGTACAGAGTTCAGTGTATGTACAGGCAGAGGCCCAGGGACGAGGACTCAGTTCCAGCCTAAGCCACCCAGACATGCAGGTAAGTGCTGGGTCTCCCTCTCTGCACTCAGTATCTCACTCACCAATGGGAAGACAACCTGGCCTCTCTCTACCATCAAGGCTACTCTGTTGGAAACCCTCTGGGCTTCTTGGGAAGGATTCAGGCCACATATTAGGAGGAGCGGTGCATGCCTGTTGTCCCAGCTACTTGGGAGGCAAGGCAGGAGGATTGCTTGAGCCCAGGAGTTCGAGGAGACTATATAAGTATCTATGTAAGTATGCATATACATATATATACACACACATATATATACACACACACACATATATATATTTAAAAACATTTATATATATATAAACATATAAAATTAAGTATATATATATAAACATATATATATATGTTTTATTGAAAGAGATGGGATCTTGTTATGTTGCCCAGGCTGGCCTCAAACTCCTGGGCTCAAGTAATCCTCTTGCCTCAGCCTCACATATATATGAGGGAGCCCTAAAATCCAAGCACACCTATAGAGGCTTGGGACCCTCCATCCCTAAGAAATGAGCAGTCAGCATTTTACCCAGAAGGAGGGAAAAAAGACTACATGGCCCCTTAAGAATGCCCATGGCCAGAGGATTCAGGAGTAAGCCCCCCTAAGGCTGCTTGGATGTGAATCTGACCTTTCAAGAGCAGATCATTCCCTAAGAAATACCCAGGCTCGTCCCCTTGAACTTGTGAACAAATTGAGAATACTACTCCTTTCAAAGCACAAAGACCAAGAATGGCAGGTTATCTTCTCTGGTCTTTAAAGAAGTTTCTTCCGCTACATGCAACTCAAGGATAAAAAACATCTACAGGCCGGGCGCGGTGGCTCAAGCCTGTAATCCCAGCACTTTGGGAGGCCAAGGTGGGCGGATCACAAGGTCAAGAGATCGAGACCATCCTGGCCAACATGGTGAAATCCCGTCTCTACTAAAAATACAAAGATTATCTGGGCATGGTGGCGTGCACCTGTAGTCCCAGCTACTCGGGAGGCTGAGGCAGGAGAATTGCTTGAATCCAGGAGGCAGAGGTTGCAGTGAGCAGAGTGAGATTGTGTGACTGCACTCCAGCCTGGTGCCTGGCGACAGAGTGAGACTCTGTCTCAAAAAAAAAAAAAAAAAAAGTTTACCTTCCTAACTCTACCAGCTTCTCACTACCATCCTCTCCTCATCCCATCACATCCCATTTCTTCCCCCTATACTCAGCCAGAGCAACCCTCTTCCCTCCTTTCCCCCAGTCTCCCCTCTGTTCTAGTGTCACCCTTCCCTACAGACTTTGGCAGGAGAGACAGCAGAACCACGACTCTGACCCTTCCCTGAGTCAGGCTTAGGGTATCGACAGGCCCTGTGTGGTTTACTGTGGCTTCAGAAGGAAAGAAAAATGGTCCCCAGCTGGCTCCCAGCTTGGCCCTGCAGGTAGAATGAGTGCACAGGGATTGTCCCTCTGGGTCCTCCTGGCATGGCTTTGTTCTTCCAGCTGAGAATCAACTTGTCCACCTCTCTCGGGAGTCCACCTCTCTCTGCCTGGTGGCCCATGGGTAAAGATGGGCCCTAGTCACAAGACCCTCGGATATGCAAAATCTATTTGAAAAAAAATCCCTTCTGTTTTCCCAGGCTTAAGGCAATTACTTGGCCCCTGGCTTCCTGTTATTGCGGGGGGCTGTCTGCCCACTTTCTTAAGCTCCGGAACCAAGCGTGAGTCAGGCACTGTGCAGGGATACATTGCTCATCTTCCCGTGAGGATGCAACAACCGGCCACCATCCCACAGGCATCAGGCTTGGTTGGCAGCTGCCTGAAAACTGCCCCCAGACCAGCACTTCTGCATGTGCGTGGCTCCTGTTCTGCCCAGAAGCTGTCACTCCCGGGAAGGTTGAAGGGACAACCTTCCCTCCAAACACCTTCAGTCTCTGTAGGCCTCACTTCCAAGAAAGGGAGAGAAAAGGTTGGTCCTGTGCATGCACATGAGAGACAGTCCTCCAGGCCCTCTGGGCAGGCTGGGGAGTGGGGGGTGCTAATGGTACAGAGACACCAGAAGAACAAGCCGGGCCACGCCTGAAATCACTCACCACTGTGCACTGTGGGTCAGATGAAAGCGCTCCCACGGTCCCCCAACTTGAGGCTGGGTGCCCCTCCTGGTTGCCCTGACAGCTTCCTGTTTACCTCCAACCCAGCTCTGACCACACGGTGTGGAGATGATTGATTCTTTGTCTCTGTTCCACTGTCAAAGACAATGGTAGCTCTTTGACCACAGAGGCTATGGGATCCCATGCCCCCTCAAAGGTGCACACCACTGCTGCATGCATGGTGGAGTGTCTGGATAAACCTCTGAATGAATTCTGAAGCTCTGGCTGCCCCACTGGGGATGAGCACCTGGCTGCCCCACTGGGGATGAGCACCACTCCCATGACCAGCCTGTAACCCTGACCACAGCTCTGCTCCCTGCAGCAGCCCCCCACAACCCCCTACCAAGAGGGCCAATCTAACACAGATCTGCTTTTACCAGACAGGAAGAGCACTGCTGAAGCAAAGCTGACAGCACCGGGGAATCTGTCAGGGGGCCTGCGCTGACGTCAAACCAGACCTGACAGCTGCCATTACCCCCGCCCATCATGCAGCCACCCTGGCGCAGTACGTGCATCTGGGCGTGGGCAGACGCTCAGCCTCATCGGGGATGCCAGACTGCTCAGCATCATCCACACGGATCCTGCCCCTCGGGGCACAGCCTCTCCAGATACGCAGTCCAGGGGTGACTTCTCCCAGCTGGGCTGCCCCAGCATGGAAAACAACCCCGGACGGGAGCCAGGCCTGGGTTCTGATTCCACCTCTGCCCCCAGCTCACTGGCATTTCTCAGCCAAGTCCCTTTCCTTCTCTAAGTTCTTCCTAGCTTCCTTGTGTGTGAAAAAGTGAGGGCCAGAGTCGCTGCATTCTGCTTTCTCCCCTCAGACATTCCACAGATCTCTGAGGGCTCTGTCTCCACCTCACCAGTCCATGAAGGTGCCTAGCACAGTGTCCAGCAGAGCAGCACCATCCTCAGTCATCCACAGCCTCCCGGCCCCATCTGTAAGTGCACAAGGGTCCCAAGGGAAACCAGATGCTGCCTGACACCTACTACACAGAGAGACAGAAGGGCCACCTACCCACGTCTCAGCTAACAAAAGAAAGAGTAGGCCACGTCTGAGGCGGCAAGGATTCTGACTTGATGGAAAGAGGAACTTCCTGCCTATCAATTCAGAAAATAAATTTCTTTTTGCTAGGATGAGTCCTACCTAAAGAAGCACAAATCCATCTGAAGAGAAAGAAATGGACTAGGAAGCAGCTTCAACCTGGGCTGCACAGGAGACCTTGCTGGAGAACTTTCCCATGTCCAGATGCCCAGGACACTCCTCAGACCAATGACACAGAATTTCAGGAGATGGAACCCAGCATCCCTATTCTGTGGTAAATTCTCATGTGACTCCAGTGTGCAGACAGAGAAGACTGGGAGCCATCCCAACGCCTGGCCACCCCGTCAGCCCCTAGGCTGATCGTTCTCCTAACAAGCTGCTGCCGCCACGGTTGAATTCATGTTCCTGTGTTAGAAAACACTTGTAGTCCCAGCCTTTTGTTCAATACTTGAACCAGCGCCATAAGAAGTGTTCCCCTTCCCATTTTATAGGTGAGAAAATGCAGGTACTGCTGGGGAGGCAGGTGCACTGATGATCTGGCCTCAGATTCACCTTTTTACTCTAAAACAAGGTAGACACAAAGACACGCCAAAGCAGAGACAGCACACAGGCAGCACTGCAGGAAGGTCTCGGGGCTGTGACTCCATGCCCAACACATGTGCATGGAAAACATGCCACAAAAGACAGGGTCCCTGTCCCACATCTCCACGGGACTTCGACATGACAGTCCCCAGCCCATTCCCAACAAATCCATTAGTGACGATGTCTGCCCAGGGCTGGCCGTGCTGGAGGAGGCCTTGGCGGTGAGCTGTGTTCAAATTAGCCGGGTAAAGGGTGCAGAATTTCACTGTAATTGGACGTGTTTGTTCCAAGGATGACGACTACAGCACATTTCTCATGTTAATGTCGTCCAACTACCCATGTACTGCAATTACTCTGCATCGATTTTAAAGCCGACTTAGCACAATAGCGGCTTCTAATTTGTAAGCAAAACCGCGGTGGCATAAATCAAACTGATAGAGGCAACGGCACTGACGCATGCTAATGGGGAGTTAATAGACAGGGGAAGACAGCTCAGGCACTGGGCTCCCGTAGGCCCCTCACCTGCCCGGTGGGCTGGCACAACCCGCCCACACCCCACCCCTCTGCCTTGGCCTGACAGGCACTTTCCAGTGGTGACTCCCCGGGTCTGGATGGCCAAAGCTGTGACTTAGGGCCCCCTCTGGATCTCTGTTGTAGGACAAACCTGCAGTGAGGACTGAAGTCGGCTGGTCTTTCATCCCAGCGTGGGGCCTAGGGGGTGGTTTAAGGAAAGGGCTATAAATCGTGGTAGAACAAGGACCCGAAGAAGCCAGTACAGGTGCATCTCAGTCTCTGGTCCTATTACCAGTTAATATTTCTTGAGGACCACTGGAGAAAGGGCCTTGCATCAGATATGCTCTTGGCAAGAATGTGGGCTGCAGACCCAGGACACATAGTGAGCCATCCATCACACAAGCCTCCTCACACGATCTGATCAGTCACCTCTGGACAGCATCCAGAGAAGCAGCCAGGTATAAGGAACTGAGATGAGGCTGAGAGCCAAGACCCCTGTAAATCCATCCAGATGCAGCCAGGGGTGGACCATTAGCCCGGCAGGCAGAAAGCCTTAGGCCTGGAGATAAACGCCCAGGAAGCGCTTACTACTCATCCCTCTGCTACCACCACAGTCCCACCTGGATGAGGTTTCTGAGCCTGCCAGCATCTGCTACTCCTGACTCTGGAAGTACAAGTTATGGACCCAAGACCAACTAGGCCACATCTGCGATGGAGTCAGGGCCCTATGTACAGGAAGTGGGGATCTCCATCCACATGCCCTCACTCTTTCCAGGGCAGCTGTGGCCATGTCCCTCCCTTCCACATGCCAGCAGGACCAAGCCCTGTGCCTTGAGCATAGTAAAAGTTCAATAAATGTTTACTGGAAGAATTTTCAGGAAAAGACAGTAGAGAACCTGTGTGGGTGTAAGGAAATGCGTTCATTAACAGAGCACCTGAGGCAGCTGCCCACTTTCTTTCCAATACACTCTCGTCCCGTATTCCCTAAACAACGTGTTTTACAACGTCGAAAGGAAAGCTGTATTAGGTGTTCAGATATCTCTAAAACTTCTCTTTAAGCTGGGCACGGTGGCTCTTACTTGTCATCCTAACACTTTGGAAGGCCAAGGCAGGAGGATTACTTGAGTCCAACCTAAGCAACATAGGGAGACCGCATCTCTACAAAAAATTTAAAAATTCATCAGGCATGGTGATACGTGCCAGTAGTCCCAGCTACTTAGGAGACTGAGGCAGGAGGATCGCTTGAGCCCAGGAGTTCGAAGTTGCAGTGAGCTGTGATTGTGCCACTAGATTCCAGCCTGCGTGACAGGGTGAGTCCCTATTTCAAAAAAAAATTTTAAGTAAAAAATAACTTATCTTCAATGCAAAATAAGCTGTTGTGATACGCTGCGCAGTCTAGCTATGACAAGGCAATGACTGTTTCATCCTTGCTTTTGTCTTTCCCAGTATGAGTAGGTATTTGAATGAATAAATGAATAAGGGAAGGAACCAGTAAAGGATGGGGTGCAAAACCTAGTGTGTGGTCCCAACAAGAGGACTGCCCTAACAACGCCTGTAGTCAGGACAGCCTGAAAGTCTTGCCACCTGCTGACGGTGGCCACCCAGTCTCCCAGTCCCTGTGGCTGCTCTCCCCTCCTCCCCACACCAAGAGCCAGCAGGCTTGCAAAAGGTCAGCCTGATGCTGAGTCTCCAGGACTGTCCAGTCACAGAGCTGTAAAAGGAGACTTGAAATATCTCTCTGCATCTTTGGAAAAGAGCAACGGGTGAAGGATGGCCCCAGAGTCAGGAACCACCTCACAGGGAAAGGCCAATGTGCTCCTCATCCAAGATCTAAGATAGGCAGAACCCTGTCCTCTGAAGGGCAGAACCCAGAAATGGCAGCCCTTCTTGGGGCTGCCTTCCCACCGAGAGCCCTCTATGCTGGGCAGTGTGGTGTGCTCTTCCCCAGTGGCACAGGAAACAGGTCTCATGATTGTGAGACAGCCCCAGCCCAGCACACCAGGAACATCCCCAACAGGCCAAGCAGCAGGACTAAGCAAGCCTCCAGGCTTGGGTCCTCTAGCAGGTCCCAGGAAAACACATCAATATCAGATTCTTCTGCAGACCTCTCCTATGCCCCTACCTCCCAGCCAATGGCCCAGGTGTGGCAGAATCAACAAAACTTCATCTCTGCCTGCTCCAAAGAAGCATCCCAACCAACATCTGTGAGCTACGCTGTGCCACAGACTGTGCATGTACCGCTGGAGGGTCAGGAAGGTGAGGCTCAGCCACCAGAGTGCCCACCCCTGCACCTTAGACCCATTACAGACATCTCCTAACCCTGAGGGTGCTTTACTCCCAGTGAGAATCCTCGGTCTGTTATCAGGCTGGGAAGGTAAAGAGCAAAATAATGGTTAAGAGCATGGAAGGCTTTGAAATCGGTCAGACAAAAGGTAGCAGAGGGCCAGGGTCTGGGCCAAACTACTAGCCTCTTTGAAGAAACTTCTTAGATTCATTCTCCCCACCTCACCTTTTTTTTTTTGAAACAGGTCTCACTCTTGTTGCGCAGGCTGGAGCGTAATAATGCAATCTCGGCTCACTGAAACCTCCACCTCCCAGGGTCAAGCTATTCTCCTGCCTCAGCCCTCCAAGCAGCTGGGACTACAAGCATGTACCACCATGTCCAGCTAATCTTTGTATTTTTAGTAGAGATGGGGTTTCACCACGTTGGCCAGGCTAATCTTGAACTCCTGACCTCAGGTGATCCGCCCGCCTCGACCTCCCAAAGTGCTAGGATTACAGGCGTGAGCCATTGCGCCCGGCCTTATTCCCTTTTTTATTTCCCTTCCACCTTCCCTCCATTTCTCTCTACTCATCTATATTCTCAAATCCCAGAGAAAGATGTACAAACAAATCTTTATAGTCTTCAAAAGATCTCCGTTTGAGAGAGCTGCCTGTCTGACTGACTCTTAGCTCCTGACGCAGGAGGTGTAGGAGCCCTCCCTCCATCCTCACAGAAGCTCCACCTTGGGCAGGTGCCCGACCCACACTGGGTGATGGGGGTCGGTACCACGGGGCTGAGCAAACACAGCTCCCTCAGGAGGTGCCACTCAACAGAGACAGGATAATTATGATGACAAACTAAGGCAACAGTCACCCTTCCTCGAGTGTTGTGCTAGGACAGTCCCTGTGCATCCTACTCAACAACTGCATGAGGCCAGCTGCATGTCACTGTCACTGTTCACAACAAGGAACAAAACTGAGCCTAGAGAGGTCGAGCATTCTTGCTAGATCACACAGGCAAGGGTGACAGACACCCAAGGTTGCCCAACTTGGAGCTTACACACACGGCCCCCACCACAGCCACTACACCGTCCCCCCTCCCCTGGCCACGCAAGGGAGGGAAGGGCCACCTGTAAGCCCTTGTCTCAGGCACGTCGCTCTGCATTTGAGGCCTTCACTTCACAACAACTCAGACACAAAAGAAAACAGACATCCAGCAAGAGTGGCCAGCTGGCTGGCTGGCTGAGTGGCCCTGACAGCTGACATGTCCACCACAGTTTTCTGTAACTCCTGACCTCTCTTTGGGGGGCTCTGGCTATATTCCAGGGGATGGATTGCCAGAGGATAAAGGAAGAAATGAAATATCAGGTTTTTCTTTTTTTAATGACCCAGATTCCAGCCAGATGCATTTGTTATTGGCAGTGGAGAGCCAGCGGGACTAAGAACACAGGCAGCTGGTGATGTCTTAATCACTGCAGAGAGGAAGGAGGGGGCCCGAGGCACCCGGCGAGGCGGGCTCAGCCCCCAGTTCTAGAGTGCTAGCCTTCCTGGTGCCTTCTCCTTCCTTTCCCCTTTGCCTTTTTCCTCTCTTCCTCCCCATTCCCAGGTCCTGCTTTTATCTTTTACTCCATCTCTGCCAAGGCCCTCCTCAGGAAGGCAGCTAGCCCCCGACCACCACCCCCAGCCCACCCAGACATGCCTGAGAAGGCCAGGTGAGAAGTCCTGGCCATCAAAGCCCCACCCGGATCCCTAGCTAGTCTGGCCAATGCAGGCCCCAGAAATTTCCTCCTGGCCATCCTTTTGAGAACTCAGTAAGAGGCTTCAAATCTAGTTTAAACATGCAGTCTCAAGGGAGCATCCTAAAAGCACACAACACCCCTCCTTTCCCTTCGTCCCTGATCTCCGCCACGATCTCAAATCACTCAGTGCTGTGAGCTCATTCCTCATCTGTCCTTCGCTCCCTGCTCCGAGGAAGTTGGGGATGGTGGGAGACACAGAACACCTCATTCTACTGAAAAGAAAGCCAAAACAAAGTCTAGAGAAAACCAGGGCCCATGGAAAAAGTGGGGGCTGAGCACAGAACACAGGTACCCACATCCAAAATCTGTGCACGTCCCATATTGCCCTGCTAAGGAGCATGGCTATGCCATTCCAGTAGGTATCATTGTCCCATGCAAAACTCAGCTGGCCCCAACATACCCACCACACACCACACAATGAACTCAAACGTCTTCATACAGTGTTTCAGTTGCTCCTTGAACCCATCTAGAAAGTAGTCTTATCATCAACCCATTTTACAGATGAGAAGGTCAAGGCTCTAAAAGTTAAGCACCTTGCTGCTCTGCATTGTACGCTCAGGAAGTGATGACACCGAGAAGCAAGCTCACCTGTCCCTAGAGCACACGGTCTTTCCCCGTATTACGTCTCACTTTCCAGACCACGCAAGAGAAGCCATGGAAGCAGGGGAGGGAGAGGTGATCAGATGCTGGGTGAAGGGGTGCAGGCAGCAGACAGCTGAAGCCAGGGGAGTTTAGTCCCTGCGGGTTCTGGTCTTCTTCTCCCCATCCCAAAGGAAAAAGTCTCTTAATTTCCTGGGGAAAGTGAAAGGGTGTGATATGGTCTGGGGTGACTCAACTCCCTCCTTTCCAAGAACAAGCCATCTGCCCAAACAGGGCCCTCACTGCTGCCTCAGTGACACAGAGCCTCTGGACATCACAGACCCAGCATGACAGAAGGAAAGGAGTGGCTCGTTCCTAGCAACACCGGGCAGGATCTTTCCAGATGACGTTTCTATAGCTAGACAGATGTCAGAGAAGCTGGGGTATCCCTGACCACCTCCCTTCCTGGTCACCTAGAGTACAAGACCTAAGCCCAACCCCGGCCAACTCAGGGACATTGCCATCTGGGATCCCAGGCTGCTATGCCTCAGCCCCTGGCATCCAAGGTCTGGGCATGAGCCCCAGGGGCAGGTGGAAGGCCCAGCTCCTCAGCTATCTCCTAAATACAGTGACATGAAGAGAGCTCAGCAGGGAAAGCACCATGAATAGCAGCCTGGGAACACCAAAGAAGGGGAAAGAGGAGGAAAAATAACTCCGGTAAATTAAGCAGCAGGGCAACAGGCTGCACTCCGAGTGGTCTCTCAGCCAGCCTGCCCCTTCTCATCTCCTCTCCAGCCCTTTCTCCAACCGCAGTTCAGAACCTACTCAGGAGGCTCAACTTCCCCCAGGACACTGGGCCCCTGGGGTGGTGGCCTGGCCTAGACCTTCACTAGGACCCAGAGAGCCTGTGACGAGCCCGGGAGAAGAATCCTCAGAGCCCACTCACGGCCTTGGGGATCTGTGTCTGAAGGCTGGGAATGGGGGTTTTGGCCAAGGGTGGGGGCCTTCTCCCCAGGGTGCCTGCAGAGAAAAAAGCCCACATGGGCTTTTTTGGGAAGCAGGAAAAGGCAGCAGGTGACGCCTTAGGGATCCACATGGCTGTATCTGGAAGCCAGAACCACCTGGGACAAATGGGCTTCCAGGCCCACTAGGGCCACTCCGGGTTCCGGTGGGTTCCAATTCGGCCCTGCAGGCCCTGTGCCTAGTGTGACCTGGACACCAGACACATCATCTTCCTCTCTGTATAAGCCTCCCCACTGAGGAGATGTGTTTGAGAAGATCTTTCGGTGCTTTGAGATGGTACAAAATCCTGGTGAAAGGGAGGCCTGACGCTGGAGAAGCTCCCCCGTATCCTCCCAAGCCCCGCCTCCAGAACCCCAACCACTCTGACCAGCGAGTGCCCAGTGTGAGCTTGGACACTCAGGGAAGCAAACACAATGTGGACCTGGGGCCATTTGGGCATGTGTGAGCACCTCCAAAACCTACTCCCACATCTGCACGGTCCCAGCAGAAACCATCTGGCTGCTTACTCAGTAGTCACAGGATGATCTGGCTGAGAGACCCATGGGCAGATAGCCCAACCAAGCAAATCTGTCCAACTCCTGCCGATCACGGCCCAGACTCCCCAGCTCCCAGAGGGACCAACGTACATTCTCCACTCTAATGCAGGCTGTGCCCGGCCCACCATGAAGCCTGGGGGCAGCAGCAAAGGGCAGCTGGAGGGACAGGAGGGGCCCCTCCCACCCCCATGCTTCCCAGACAGCCCACGAGTGGGGTTCCCCAGGTGTCAGACGCTTGGTGCCTCGGCAGACAACTGCAGGAGCCAGCAACAGGACTTGGGGCTGCCTGGTGGAGAAATTCCCCAGGGAACAAACCATTGCACAGTGTTAGGGCCCTCTAGGAAGGTGGACAGCTGGGTCAGAAACAGACACGCAGAACAACAGGAAGTCACAAAAAGAAAAACAAGGCAGCGATCCTGATTCCAATCAGCAGAACCCTGCCTAGGTCTCAGAGTACTTTCAGGATCACCATCCCATTGTATGCCACTGACAAGTCTCCCAGGTTGGCCAGGCAAGTTTGGTTCCCACCTTACAGAGGAGATGCTGAAGTCAAAGATCCTCCCAGGGAGGAAACGGCAGAGCTGCAGGGGAGCCCAGGCCTTCTCACAGCCAGCTGTGGCCTGGGGAGGTGGTGCATGGACGGACAGACGCACCCTAAATGTGCGCAGTACATCCCAGTTTACAGCACCCACCCTTCTCTTGGTTTGGATTCTCACAACCGCCAGAGAAGCAGGTAGAACAGGTTCTTGAATCCACATCCAAGGTAAAGCATCCCTGGCTTTGAGCCTTGAGTTTAACCGGGCACTTGGGGGAAGGGGTGGGAAGGGTGCGTGTTTGTTTTCTAAAGGGGTGGCAGGTGGGAGAGCAGGCCAGGGTCAGGGGCTGCCCTGGGTAGAAGGGCACGGTGAAGAGGGGAGAGCCGGGTGAGAGGCAGCGCAGCACCAGGGAACAGCACTGAAGACATGTTCAGGGGGAGTGGGGGAAGGAGGAAGAAACAGGAGTGCTCTTCCTAATGACGATTGCTGGAGGGAGGAATTGGAACAATCGTAATTAAGGCTTCTAACAATAGGAAGGGAGCCGCGACAGTTCCGTGTGTCAAACAGGGTGCAGAGCTTCTCCCCAGCGTAGTGAGGGTGCTTAATACCGCAGCCCGCCCCCTCATTACCTGTTTAGCAGGCGTGAAGGCCCTCCCCTGCAGGGGGGAGGGTGCATTCAAATCAACCTACTGCTGTGGCTGTGGCCCCATCTCCTGCCCAGGCCCAGAAACCACTTCCATTTTTTCCGACCCTGAAGTGGGAAATGGGGTAACAGGGAAGATTCACTCCCCAGCACTAAGCAAGGAAACAGAGGTCTGAGGAGGCAAATCCAACATGGGTGCTTCCAGCCTGGAACCCAGAGCTCCTGCCCCGACCCAGCCCCAGAGCGGGCAGCTGCTCACTCCAGGCCGTGAGCTCCAGGCGTAGCAAAAGCTAGGGCAGCGCTGCCCAGGCAGTGAGTTCCAGCACACTGAGCGTGCACGCAGTCGGGTCAGGCGGTCCCCTCACTGGTCCTCAGTGTCCCCACCTGGGAGACAGAAGGAACTCACAGCACTCTACCAACACCACTATGAGGATAAGGAAGATAACATATCTCAATATCATCAGCTCCTTCAAAACACAAAAGAAACATATACAACCACAGAATGTCAGGGCCTGCAGAGCACTCAGAAATGAGCTGGTCCAGGTCTATCATTTTCCAGATGTGGAAACGGAGGCCCAGAGAGGGAAGTAGCTTGCCCAGGGTCACATGGCTAGTTAGCAAGCATGCTGGGGACTAAAACCGAGGTCTCTGGGACCAATTCCCTGCTCTTTTCCACTCTGCCACTTTGATCCCAGATACAAGTGAGTTTAACTGGCATGCATCTTCTAAGAAAAGCTGCACGCCTGCACTTCTAGGAGCGGGGAAGAAATGCAGGATGTGTGGCCAGGCACCCCAGGATCCCACAGACTGATAGGGTAGCTGCCCAGCCCAGCTCCTCCCTGCCCCAGGTTGTGAGAAGTCTCCATTTAGGTGGGAAGACAGAAAACTAATTGGCAATGCCGAGAACCTTGTCAATATTCCTCCCACGGCCCTCTACAGAGTGGCTTTTGTGAAACACGCACTTTTCAGATTCCCCTCCTCCCAGCCGGCAGGCTGAGAAAGGGGCAGGTGAAGGGGGGCTAGAAGGGGGAGAGAGGGGGGCTTCACTGCAGCTCTCTTTAGCTGCCATAAATGGGAACAAATTGAGCACCTCGTGCACTCAGCTCCTCTTCTGACTGCATCAGTGTTCCTCCCTCCTCCCTTGCTCTCTCCTGAGGGTCCCCCAACCTCCTCCCCAAACGGGTCTCTGCGCCCCAGGGATTGGTCACGATGAGTGTCCTAAATGGCTCAGACATCACAGAGCTCCTGCCCAGAGCCCAGGCTTATCAGCCTGACAAGCTGTCGCTCTGATTTGGGTCCAACGAGCCCTTGCCAACAAGCGGGGGAAGCCCCCCTTGAGAGGGCAGGGGGCAGAGTGAGGCTTCAAAACACACGCGCCCTCACTGTATGGAGAACAGAAGGCACAGGATCCTCACCGCCAGCAACTGCTGTTTTCTTAGAGACCCCTGCAGACACACTCCCCAGGTCGCCTGCCCAGTCACAGTCCCATTTCTCCAGACCTTCCCCCACCTGGCGTTCTTTAATGCCCTTCCCCACAAGATCCAAAGTGCTATTGCTAAAAGGGGTCTTCTGCAACCAGCACACCGCTCTACCCAAGCAATTCCTTGCACTCCACAGATAAGTTCAACACCCTTTGCATTAGCCCCTTTCTCTGGCTTCCAATATCACCATGTTTTTCCTGCCTCCTCCCCCTCCTCCATCCTCCCCACTCCCTACGCTTGTCCACAGCCCCTTCACCACATAGGCCTCCCCCCATGTTGTACATCTTCCATCCTCCAGATCCTCAAGCCCTCTCCTTTTCACCCTTCTCATAGTCCCTGGAGAGCCTGCCTCCTCTACAAAGCCTGTTCTGATCAGAAGACAAATGGCAAGTGCTGGACATGAACACAGACACTCGGCCCCCCTTGCTAAGCAAGAGCACTGAGCACCAGGTGTGGTGCTCATCCCTGACCTGCACCCACTAGAAGGCTAGCTGGCTCCTCCATCCTCTTGTCTCTGGGTGCCCCATTCGCTCATCAGGTCTGCAGTGTGTGCGTACAAGTGCTCAGCTGAACCCTGGGGGAGGGTGGCAAGGCATGAAAGATAAGAAGTCTCTAGGCTAGGTGCAGTGGCTCACACCTATAATCCCTGCACTTTGGGAGGCCAAGACAGGAGGATTACTTAAGGCTAGGAGTTTAAGACCAGCCTGGACAAAACGGTGAGACCCTGTTTCTACAAAAAATTAAAATAAAACATAAAAATAAGGTTTTATACATAAGGTTTATAAAACATTCATGAAACTTTACAGAAAGACATTAAAGAAGAACTAATGTATTATGAAACATACCATGTTCATGAATAGAAATAGGTAAGTAGAATACTATTCATATTTATAGTAGAAATATAAAGATAACCCGGTCACGGTAGCTCATGCCTGTAATCCCAGCACTTTGGGAGGCCAAGGCAGGAAGATCCCTTGAGGTGAAGAGTTCGAGACCAGCCTGGCCAACATAGTGAAACCCCATCTCCACTAAAAATACAAAAATTAGCCAGGAGTGGTGGGGCACACCTGTAATCCCAGCCACTCAGGATGCTGAGTCATGAGAATCACTTGAATCCGAGAGGCAGAGGTTGCAATGAGCTGAGATCGCACCACCATACTCCAGCCTGGGTAACGAAGAAAGACTCTGTCTCAAAAAATAAAAGAAAGAAAAACAAAGATAGCAATTCTCCCCAAGGTGATGAATGAATTCAATGACAGGCCAACCAAACTATCAAAAGGGTTTGGGGGAAGAGAGGCTGGCTGGTTGGATGACTGATTTTTGGTGAAACAAGACAAACTGATTCCAAAATGTATGCAAAAGAACAAAGGGCCAAGAACAGCCAATTTTTTTTTTTTTTTTTTTTTTGAGACAGAGTTTCGCTCTTGTTACCCAGTCTGGAGTGCAATGGCGTGATCTCGGCTCACCGCAACCTCCGCCTCCTGGGTTCAGGCAATTCTCCTGCCTCAGCCTCCTGAGTAGCTGAGACTACAGGCACGCACCACCATGCCCAGCTAATTTTTTGTATTTTTAGTAGAGACGAGGTTTCACCATGTTGACCAGGATGGTCTCGATCTCTTGACCTCGTGATCCACCCGCCTCGGCCTCCCAAAGTGCTGGGATTACAGGCGTGAGCCACCGCGCCCAGCCCCAAAATACTCTTGAAAAAGCATAAGATGAAAGGATTTGCCCTGGCAGATATTGAGACTTATTATAAAGTTGTAGTAATGAAGACAGTGTGGCACCAGGATAGACAGATAGTCCAGTGGGAAGACCCAGGCGTGTATGGAAACACAGGTGGCAGTAGAGGTCTAGGGAAAAGGTGGACTAGTTAATCAATGCAGCTATGGAGGAAATATCAGAGCCCTAGTCTATACGTAAATATAAATTCCAAATATATTAATGACTTAAATATAAAAAGAAAAGCTTTCAGAAATCAGTGCAGGAACTCATCTTCAGTCATTTACTCATTCATTGAATGATTTGCAGGCACTGATTATGTTGCAACAAGCACTGTCCAGCTACCAGGCTATAAAGATGAAGCAGGGCTCAGTGGCTCACGTCTGTAATCCCAGCACTTTGGAATGCTGGGGCAGGAAGACTGCTTGAGCCCAGGAGGTTGAGACCAGCCTGGGCAACACAGCGAAACCCTATCTCTACAAAAAATACAAAAATTCGCTGGGCGTGGTAGCATGCACCTACAGTTTGAGCTACTCAGGAGGCTGATGTGGAAGGATCGCTGAGCCTAGGGAAGTCAAGGCTGCAGTGAGCCATGATTGTGCCACTGCACTCCAGCCTTGGTGACAGGAGTGAGACTCTGCCTCAAAAGATAAAAAAAGACATCCATGAAATAGCATGTATTTCTTAAGAACATAAAAATTACACTCTAACAAAGAAGAGACTGAAAATTTGACTATATTACAATAAAGAATCTCAGTTTACCAAGACCTCATGAAGAAACTGAAAAGACAAACTATAAACTGGAGGCTACATACTGTGTTTGCAACACATTTAATTAACAACAAATTCATATTCAAAACATAAATAAAACTCCTAAAAATTATTAGAAAAAATGCAACTAAAGGCCGGGCACGGTGGCTCATGCCTGTAATCCCAGCACTTTGGGAGGCCGAGGCGGGTGGATCACGAGGTCAAGAGATCGAGACCATCCTGGCCAACATGGTGAAACCCCATCTCTACTAAAAATACAAAAAAATTAGCTTGGCGTGGTGGCGTGTGCCTGTAGTCCCAGCTACTCGGGAGGCTGAGGCAGGAGAATTGCTTGAACCCAGGAGGCGGAGGTTGCAGTGAGCCGAGGTCGCACCCCTGCACTCCAGCCTGGCGCCTGGTGACAGAGTGAGACTGTCTCAAAAAAAAAAAAAAAAAAGAATGCAACTAAATAGAAAAATGAACAAAGACAAACAGGCATTCACAGAAGATGAAAGAATGGCTAAGTAACAGGAAAAGATGTCCACTAGTAATCAAAGAAGTGCAAATTAAAGCCATTATAATGTAGCATTTTACAACCACTGTACTGGAGGAGAATGCCAAAAACCATTTCCCATTGACTTGCCACTGGTGGAAATGGCCACTGATACATCCTCACTGGAAAATAATCTGGCATTATCTAGGAAAGGTGGCATGTACATATCCTGAAGCTCCACGGTGCCTTAACACTCCTCCTATATATCTAGAGCCGTGCTCCTCAAAGTGTGGTCCATGGAAATGTTTCTTGCTTAGAAACTTTTTCTAGCAATCTGCCATTGCCAGAACATCCAAGCACACCATCAGCTGACTCATTCAGGTACGGCTGAACTCGTCAGATGAGTCACACGTGCTCTGAGCTGTGTACTAATCACGTGCAGCAGGACCACCTCTGAGAACTAGAAACTTAAAAGATGGTCCTCCACCACGGGTACTACCAGAAGCACTGTCCTAAAGAAACGCTTGCACGTGTGCAACAGAAAACTTATACAAGAACGTTTACAAAAGTGTTGTTTAGAAAAAAGAGGAAATAACCCAAATGTTCATTACCAGAAGAATATACTGAAGCATGTTCACGTAGTGAAATACTACAGACCAGTGAAAAGGTGTGTACTATGGCCACAACTGTCAACGTGCATGAATCCAGAAACATAGTGCTGAATTTTAAAAAATACATTCAGAATTATTCTGTTTATCAAAAGTTTAAAAATCAGCCAAACTAAATGATGCAGTGTTTAAGAATGCTGATATGTGTGGAGTACGCATCACATAAGATTCAAGAATGGTGCTCTCTTGGGGAGAAACTGGGGGTCACGGAGGCTCATGGGTATAGAAAGTGCTCTATTTCAGAAGCTAGGCACTGGGTAGAGGTTTGGCTTATGACTTTTTTAAATACATGAATTTATATATGATGTATTTTACAATTGTCACTTATTTTAGGTGACAGTGTTTGTGGCAGAGAAAGTTACCTGGACCTGGAGCTCTGTGTTATGTGTCCTGGTCAGCCCAGGTCACAAGTCAAGCTGCCTAGCAGAGCCCAACATCCACCAAAGGGCCCATGGGGTCCCCACAGTGACCACCAGCCCAGCTGGCTGGGTCCAGGACCCACTCATCACCCCTAGGACAAAGGGAGGCAGAAGAAGGATGTGGGCTGCCCCTTCTGGGAGGCCCGGCGGTGTGTGTAGAATGTGGCAGGTGCAGCTGCAGGCCTCAGGGTCAGAGACCACATCCTCCTCCACTGCCTCTCACCTACCTATACCTTTCATTCCAACAAACCTCACTGACTCTCCCAGCTGCCCCAATTCTCCCATATATCCCGAAGGCCCAAAGACATACAGAACAACCCCTAGCCCAAGAGACACATGGGGTTCCTCCCAGGGCTCCAGCACCCTGCCTGGCATTGTCATCCCAGTGGTCCATGCTCCAGCCCGTGGGCACCTAACTTCCTATTCATACACTCTCACTGTGGAACCACAGTAATACTAACCACAGCTCCTGTGCGTGAAGTCCGAGATGCCAGGCAGCCTGCTGAGCAGCAGACCTGCATCATGCACACAGCACCTCCTGCAGGGCTCAGCATGGCCCTATAGGAGAGGTGCTATTGTCCGAGGTGAGGAAATCCAGACACCAAGAAGTTAAGGAACGCCTTCAAAACAGAGCCCTCACTTCTGGAGGCGCCCACTCAGGAGGGGCTCCGTCCATGTAAAAGCTGCTGGGCTGACGTGAACGTCCACCCTAGTGAAGAACCCTTGGAGTGGAAAGAAATTTCCCTGAAAGCAGGGCCCTGTTCTTCTTCTCTTTGGCCAGTCACTCACTCCCTCCAGCCACTAAAAACAGGTCTCCCTGCGTGGTCCTGATGCAGCCAGCTAGCCACTGCAAAGGAGATTTGAAATCCTGCAGCCTTCCCTGCCCAAGGGTTTCTCCGGTTCTCCTAGGAGCCTTCAAAGTTTGCTGGGGCACGCAGGAGAGGAGGTAGACCCCATTTGAATCAAACCAGGGACTCAGTAAGCGAGAAGAGGTTTCCGATCTCCCCTGGAGTCCCATGGCTAGTTAGATAAGAGTCGAGTTAGAAGCCACGTCTTGATCTTGTGCTGCTCCCCCGCCTGACTGCGTGCCATTTTTAACATCCCACCAGGATTGGACCCCAACCCCCCACCACTTCTGCTGGCAGATTAGCTTTCAAATGTGAGCAGGGACAAAGCTGGCTCAGAAGACTTAACTCTGCCCGATGGGTTTAGCTCGGCTTCAAAGCTTCCCAACTGGAACCAAATAAACGGGCGTATCAGAGCTGGAAGGGAGAGGCCGGAAAGTGGGGAGAAAACAGAGGCATCTCTCTAAAGCTGGATTACCTACAGCAACAGCTTGAGCCCGAGTGACACAGCAAGACCTGTCACGGTGGTCTCTGCCAGAAAAACAAAACAGCCCTGTCCTAGGAGCCCTGAAAACCACTGAAGAGCATCCCCAGGCACTGCTGCACACAGGCTAGTGCCCCCCGACCTCGGAACCCACTCCAAACTCTCCACCCCTAGAAGCTGCTCCTGAAGGGCGCCACCCAGACTGGCATGACCCTTTGTTTCTCTGGGTTCAGCCCACTTCATGTGTTCGGGAGGTGCGGCCTCCCCCTTGGGCTGCTAGCTCTCCCCTGGCATAGGCTCTGATCAACGTGTTCTCTCTTCCTTCCCTTCTCCCTGCCCTGGACCCATGAGTCTCATCTAATCAGCAAACTCCTATTCATCCTTCAAAACCCAGGTGTCACTCGCTCTACCCTGTTATCTCTATGTCTTGTCTCTATTAAGCAGTATTAATTACTCCGTTAAGGAGCTCTATTAAGCAGCTACTGCTCAGAACTGTGATTATCTGCTTATGTGTCTGACTTCTCCACACAACTCTGAGCAGCTCAAGGGCCTGGCTTACAGCTGGTGCTCAACTAGCCACAGAGCATCCGCCAGCCCTTTCAGTGGAAAAAACAGGCCACAGGATTCACAAATTCTTTTTTGCAAACTAAGGAAAAAAAAAAAAAAGGAAGGCTTTTTTTCTCACCTCTCTTTGTGATGGGAATAAACACTTTAGAGCAGGTGAGTCAGAAAGCAGTCATGTGGGCGTAGAGGGGAGGAAAGGACAAGTCAGGCCACCAGGGCTCTGGGTGCAGGCCTGCTGCTGCCTCACCCTAGAATGCTCTCACCTCTCCTTTGGCATCACTGTGTTTAAATGCTCAGCGCAGGACAAGCCAGATGACCTCTCGATTCCACGACTTCCTGGCACGAGAAAACTGATCTGCCCTGTGCGAGCCCAGTCAGCCCGTTCTCACCAACTGGAGGCTCCTGTGCACGGAGCGGGCATTCAGTAAATAGTTGTGGCATGAGTGAATGGACTCAATTGAGACCCCAACACCCTGATAAGCCACAGAAGGCCTCAGGCCACAGAGCCTGCCACCAAGTTCAGCCAAGGGCAGCCAGGCGCATGGAGATAGGAGCAAGGGAGGCCGAGGCCTCTCCATTTGGGGAAGAGGCCAGAGGGTGTCTTCTGTGCTTTTCATGGACAAGGGCAGAGGGCTCAGTGGCCCTCTCCCCAGACTAGAGAGGGCTGCTTACCCTGTTTAAACTGGGACTTTCTCTTCTCTACCTGCCTCCTCCCTACCCCCTCCTGATTGACACCAATGCTGGCTCTGACAAGATTTAAAAATAGATATTAAGACAAAGAAGTTTAATTTTTAATGCTGTGGAAAGGAAGTGAACGCAGAGCTGGCATTCCCTCATGGCCACATTCCAGGGGTCTCAGGGTATCTGCCAGGCCCCACACCTGTCCCCCTCCCCCCAACAGAGGCAGGCCTGACCCACCCTGAAAATCTCCTTGTTGCAGCCCTCTAGGAAGAAAGCCTGAACCCCTCACACCTAAGCACTCTGGGGAGGCCCTAAGTGCCTCTTGCTGCCCAGGTTAGCCTGTGTCTCCTCTGCCTGGAGAGGCCAGGTGAGGCCAGGTCTGAACCTGAGCTCCCTGCTGGGACCCGTGAGCCCACTCACTACTTCTGTTCTCAGACAGAAGGCATCCACAGACTCCTCATGACACTCCAGGCCACCTGACACTGACCATGCACAGACCCCTGCCCGAGCCCCCAGGGGCACTCATGACATGGCCGAACCAGTACTGAGCATGTGCCAGCAATGCCGCTGGAAAGCCTGACCATGCTGCCTGCACCCAAAGGCAGCAAGCATCTGAGGGGCCTGACCTCACTTAAGGGAGTTTAATCAGGGCCCCATCAGCACTCCGCCCGGGGCCACCCTTTCCCCCTGCTCCAGCAGGCTGGCTGAACACGGCCTCCTCAGCTAATTAGCCTTCATTAAGGGAGCGATCCACAAGGAATAGGCTTTCCAATGGGCCAGAATGTCACTGCTCTGCCAGCCATAATTTAAAGTGATGGGGCAGCTCTGCTGGCAAGCATGAGAAGTGACCATTATCCTGAGTAGCAATTATGCCAGCAGCCCCAGCCCCGCCCCGACCCCTCCATATCAGACACGAACTTGATTTGGGGTTGGGAAGAGCTCAGCAGGGTCAGGACTTGCTGCCCCAGGAAGGGGACACCTGACCCCAGCATTCAGAGGTCCCTTTTCCAGCCCACCCCTATACTCGCTTCTCTATTCACAGTTTGAAGTTCTGAGCCTCCTTTGCCCTCTGGGAGGGGCTTAGAATCATTTAATCTCTACTTGGAGTATTCTACCAGATGGCCCTGGGAGGACCCAGGCATGGGGCTGACTGAGGAAAATGCCCAGATGGTTTCCACTGCCAGAAGAACCATCTCCTGGGTGGGTGTGCTTATTGGGGAACAGGACCCTCAGTATGGGGAAACTTTTGTCCCAGTTAAAGCCTCCTATTCTCTATCCACTAAGAAGCCAGCATTGCCTTTAGCCCTGAGAGTCGGGGCAGGAGATGCAGAAGACAAACAGGAGAGGGGACTCAGTCAGAAGTGACCACGGACTCCCTCTCCTCTACCTTCACCTTGCTGCCCTCCTGGAGGCCCCAGATTCCCACAGTGCACTGGGCTGCCAACATGACTAGCACTGTCTGGTTGAAGTTGTAGTGTCAGGAGCAGACCTGGGCCCCCACCAGCAGGCAGGCGCCCAGCAGCCTGTAAGGCACCTGCCCTTTTCTTAATAAGGAGGAGGACTATAGGCTGCATGGCTCCACCTCCCAGCCTGCTCTCAGTGATGTCACCCAGCCCTTCCCAATACTAGTACCCTAGAAGCTCCACCCAGTGGTAAGGAACCAGGCAGGCCCAGGAGGGGTTGCAGCATACAACAGCTGCACCTCTCCTCCACGTGGGAATCCTCCCAAGCGCTCAGAGGCAGGGGGGTGTGACAGCAGCGGTGAGTTTGGAGAAATATCAGGTAGACTCCGGGATCTATGGAAAGAGCTCTATCGATTGCAGGCCTCAGGTTCAACTCTAATGCTTCAGAAAAGCCTCCTTTTTGGATCTGAGCCACGAGATTCTAAGTTAATGCTACAGAATTCCTAACAATTGCTCCCGGTCCCAGAGGGCTGGGCTTGACCCGCCCTGCATGCTCCCCCTGGCACCCTGCACAAGACAGCAGCAGAGGCCTCTCAGGGACCCTGACTCGTCAACACCCCACCTGCCTTTGAGGTTTTCCCTTCCCATTCAGCTCTTTCCTTTGCTCCTTCCCCAGTATCAGGTCAAGCACCAGCCTGCAGGAAGTCTTCATTTGAGTGGAGCACAGTGCCCCACCACCCCCAAATCCTGGCCGACACCCTGCTGCACCTGCTCCTCCACCTCCCAAAAAACATAGTGGCAAACAACACTTACACACAAGCATGCACTTCTCTTCTGCTAAATTCTCCGTCTTATAATAAGTCTATGTCTTATTTCATCATCTCATTTGCTACTGGCATACAAGAAGTGGATCTTTGAGATTCTATTTTTCCCAGCTTATAGCATGTCATGGGAATTCTGAAAATATTAAGTGATCAGAAAAGTCTGAATGCAGGAGAGGACAACTCCTTGCCTGGTAAGGGAGTGTAATCGGTACCTTCTAATTAGGAAGAGACAGCAAGTTCTCTCACTATCAACCATAAAGAAAAAATATTTCACCAACTAGCTCATTAACCTCTGCCAAGCTTTTAAGGGTAGATGGGAAGAATCGCTAGTCATCCCATAGCTGCGGCGCTAGGAGAGCCTTTATCAGAGGCAAGTGTGAGATCTAACTTCTCTTCCCCATCAAGTGGAACTCGGGAATCACCACCACATAACAACACATGGATTTACAGCTCTGGCCCTTCATGCATTCACTCACAAACATATAATAAGGGCCTACTATGTGCAGGGTACAGATCACTGTACTAGCCCGTAAGGAGGTCCCCAAACCACATTGGGCCCATCCTGGAGGAAGAAAGGCACCTCAGGCAGTTATACCAACTCCAGCCAGCAGGTGGCAGGGTGGGGGTGGGGAGGAGAGCGCGCAGCTGAGTGAGGTTACAGGCCCCAGGGTCTTCCTAATAAGGCTTAATATAGGCAGGGTGGGGTGAAACAGAAAGGTTAAGTTGAGACTACGAAAAAGGACAGAGACGGAAGCAGCTGTGAATAATGAAAAGGACAGATTCGTGTGAGTCCAAAGGCATCGGAGAGGCACACACCAGTACTTAGCTGACAGATGCTGGCAGATGGGTCACAAGACCACGAGGCACTTGCCCACAAGGCATCCAGAGACATTCCAGGGGTGCTCACCACCAGAAAAAGAAATGAGACTATCTGCTCCAGCTTCCATAAAACTCTAGGCATATGACAGGTAACAGCCTAATGGGGTGGCTGGAGGGCCCAGCCCATAGTGACAACTGGGGGAATACAACTCAAGTCATCTCAGACCAGTCTTCTTGGAAAAGAAACCCAAGCCCCAGGTGCAGGAGGGGGCTTCTCTCCCCAAGAGAGAAGATGAGGATGCCTGCCCCACACCCCAGATGGCACGTAACTAGTGAGGTGAGGACAGTGAGGGAGATCATCACGACAGCCCCTGTTGGACTGGAAAGGAAGGCCAGTACTTCTGGGACCAGGTGATTGGCCCAAGGTCACACAAGAAGCTAATGCAGAACCAAGACTAGAGCCCAGCCTTCTTTCCTCCCAGCCCTGCGCCTGCCATCCTATGGGGACAGTTACTCCCTCCACACACACCCCACTCTAAAAAGTTTTTCAGCTCAGGTGGACCACTCCACACAAAAGCTGAACGCCTCTTCGGCACAACTGTTTCTTCCCAACTTCACACTGAGTGACTTTCTCCTGCCCCCAATGCTCCTCCTGGACCACAGGCAGCTGACAGCCTCCAGTGGGCAGGACAGACTCTGGGGCAGAGCCAAACATCTGTGCTACATCAGGGCTTGGGTGAAGAAAGGCAGAGATGGCAGTTGGGATAAAGGAACAATTCAAGATGAATTTAGAAGTTTTCAAATTTTCCTAACCAGTATTTCTTAAGCACGTGCACGTATGTGCGCACAGCCTCCAGAGTCACACGGAGGACAGAGAACAATTCCCAGCTGCCTTACCCATTCATACCTTCTCTAGAAAAGTGCCTTTCACCAAGGACAGGGGCACCCGGCTTATCTCCCTTTGTTCCTTCCGGTCACTGGGGCTCCCAGAACCTGGGAGCACGTGGCTGGCCAGCTCCCTGCCCAGTCCATTGCAGTCCCTCAAAAGCAGCAGCCAGCCACCCGATGGCAGCATGCCCCCTCCTTTCCCGCCCAGACTCCAAGCCGGGGGCACATCTGAGGGCTAGCAAGCAGGTCCATCGGCTTGGGACAGGGGCTCCTCCTCTTTTTCCTGGGATTCACTGAAAGGAGTGAGATGTGGCTGTTATACCCCGCCCCCCTCCGACCCACTCCCATAAAATGCTGCAGATGGTATTCTTGTGCATTCAGGAGGAATACAAAAAGAAACTCAGAAAGACATTCTCACTGTGCCTATCTCCAACTCAGGCTCACAGCTGTTAAAAAATCTGACCCACAGCCATTACTGCAGGCTGCCCAGTGGGAGGCACTTCCAGCAAGGGTTTTCTTGTAGGGGAAGGAGGTGGTGCCAAACTTTGCAAGCCTCTTAGGAGTCGAGCAAATCTCTCCTGGAAGACAGGCAAGCTGGAGCCCCCATTCAGCCACCAAAGAGAGAGAGAAAGGAAGAGAAAGGTGCATGAAAGGGGGGCGGGGGCAATTTCTTAAAAAGCACCCTTACCACTGTGCAGAGAGCAGAGCAATGCAGCACTGAGGAGAGAGAGGGTTTTCGCGCTACGGTAAGCAAAGAGGAGAGGGAAGAGGGCAAAGGGAGAGAGAAATGGAAGGACTTACCCAGAATATCAAATTGAAGAGGAACATCATGTACTTCAAGCAGCAGAGGCAGCCCCTGGCCATGTTGCACTTCTTAAACTCTAGGAGGAACACAAAGGACAGGTCCAGGTAAAACACCACATACTTGCTGCCTTTGGGTGCATTGTACTTGTCGGTCTTAACGCCGGCCTCGGCGCGGCTCTGGCCCCGGGAGCCCGCGGTGCCGTAGAAGGCGCCGGCCGTGAAGCCGCGTCCGAACGGGCGGCCGGAGGTAGACGGCTTGGCAAAGTCCGAGTCCTTGCTGTCCAAAGATGGACTCCGGTGGATCGAAGAATCCTCGCTACTCGACTTCTCCATGCTCGCGGCGTTCCCGGGGGGCGCAAGGGGCGGGGGGCATCGCTCCCTGAATGGGACGGAGGGGGCGCCCAAGTCGGGCGCGGGCTGCGGGAGGGCCGGCGGAGCCTTGCACGCCCCCTCTCTGTACCGGGGCGCACTCACGGCCAAACCCCGTGCCCAGGGGCCGCTGTCTCTCAGACGGCACCCCGCTCCTGGCCGGTGGGCCCAGGAGGGCTCTGCGACGCGGCGCGGCTCTCTGCGCGCTAGCGAACGATCCCCAGGAACCGGCTCGCCCGCGTAACTCAGCGTATTTGGGGAGGCTGCAATTTGATTTCTCTTTCCAGGGCGTCAGCTCGCCTCCGGCCGTTCCACGCGGGGCAGAAGGGCACCGGGATCCAGGCACCCTAGGCACACCTCTCCCAGCCCAGCCCCAGCGCTGAGCCCCCACCACTTGGCCAGCGCTCCGCCTCCTCTCGTTCTGCGACTTGGCGGAGCTGCCACCGGCTTTGGGCTGCCCCGGCGCACGGCAGGTAGTGCCGTGCCGAGGGATCCGCCGCAGCTGCAACCGCTGGGCTTTCCCTGCGAAATCCCGGCCCGGCCCCGACACTCGACTCTGAAATCGCCTGGAGCCCCCTCCCCGGGCCCTCGGCCCCGCCCCCTGCTTTGCATTCGACCAATGGGCGCGAGGCCTTCCCGGCCCGCTGGGGAGCCACCCCCTCCCCAATGACACACTATCTTTAATGGGATTAGCGTTCTGCTGTGTGCCTAAACAAGTGCGCCGCTAGCCCTCGCTAAATGTCAAGGGCTCTGCAGCTGGGGGGTGAACCAGAACCTTCAACGGAAAGCGCTGGTCTCTTTTACCAGAGCAAGGGAGCGGCGAGAGGAGGAGGATGGCTGGAGGTACCCAAGGCCCGAGCAAGCCAGAGGAAAGGTCTGGGGAGAAAGACTGGAGCGGGACAGAAGCGCAGCCACTGTCGAGCTGGCCGCCGCCCCCTAAAGCACGTGGGGGCCTGTCCGGCCAGGGCATGCGGCCTCCAGGATAGACCTACACACACTCACTCTCTCACACACACACACCCCATGCCTTTACACAAGTGGATCCGGCTAGGGTGCACAGGGAGAAGGGACCGCAGGGGAGGCGCAGGGTATTGGAAAGCGCTGGGGGCCTCCGCGGGGTGCGCGCCGCCCTCCCCGCCCCCTCGGCGCGCACGCACGGGCGCGCACACTTGCGACTCTGCCAGGCTCCTGCAGCTGCGCGAACCCCGGCCCCCGCGTTCTCATTGGGACGCTGCAGCGGCTGGAACCCCGGCCAGGCTGAAAGGGGCAGGTGGACAAAGCGGGGTCCTGCCTTGCCCTTCCTCACCCCGCCTGTGCCAACAGTGATGTAGGGGTGCCCCTGGCCACTGTCTGGGTGCTCTCCCGTAAGGTCAAAGAAACAGCAAGAGGAATGCTTTCGCTCGGGTCTTGGGAACATCCTACCGTATAACACTGAAACTGGGCGGCCTCCCTTGGGCTGGTGCAGAAGTCTGCATTGCCGACGGGGCACCACACTTTGCAAATGATGATTAGAAGACTTGCGGGTAGGGAGCCCATCTCTCTTTTCTGCTACCCTTCCAGTCGCTCAGGAAGAGTGCTGAGAGCCCCCGAGGGCAGAAGCCACGTTTTTCCAGATTCTGTAACTCCAGCCCCTAACACTGGGCTTGGCCTCTGGGGGGCGCTCAATAGGGATGACTGGATGGAAGAATTCATGCCCTACCTGGGGCTGTGAGTGTGAAAAGTCCTCTCTGGATCCCAGCAGGCATTTATGTCACAGCTAGAGCTGTGTGCTAAGCCCTGGGCCAGGCCCTTGAAGAAACAGATACCAGAAGTGGGGGCTCCCTGCCCTTCAGGCAGCCACAGTCTTGTTAGGAAGACAGGAGGGCATTAATCACCAAGGCAGCACAGATGGGCAGACACAGCTACCACAACAGGCATGGCCATGGTGTGAGGGGAACATTAATTCCAGTCAGAGGGACTTCCAGACCCTCATCACAGAGCTGTTGTGATGACCTGTGCTGGTGGTGACCTGTGCTAGTGAGCCTGCAGCCTCACTGGCTCCCCGGCAGGCCCGCCTCTTAGAGATGAGAGCTCTCCCATTCTGAGTACAGCTCCCCTACTTTAAAGGAACCTGCAGAGCCCCTTCCCAACTCAGATGGGGAGCCCAGCAATAAAACCTAGTGTGTATTACGGCCACCAGCAGCTACTCTCTCTGGGTTTGGCACAGCAGTTCCACCGATACTGTCTGCAGATGAAGGGGCAGATGTCAAGTCACCTCCTGATGTATGTAGCACCAGGGCTGCCTGACTGGCATGGCTAATGCCTTTTGTCCTCTGCAGCCTCATCTGGCCACTCCTGCAGGGCCGATGGCTCACAATATTACTTCTTTGATGCAGGGATAGATCATTTACCAGTTGGACCGGGAGTCAAGAGACCTGTTTTTCACTTTGAGCTCTTTTTAGCTGTGTGATCAAGAGCAAAGCAGTTTGCCTTTCTGAGCTCCCAATTCCTCTTCTTTAACATGGGGATTAAAAGAGCCTACCCCCTGGAGGTGTTACAAGCATAAAGTGAGCTGGTGGATGTGAGAAAAGTCTGAGGACATCAGACTGAACAAATCAGAGGGGCTGATCTTACCAGACTCAGGTAGGGACCTGGTGTCACGGAGGGCCCTCCCAGGCTGGCCCCCTCTACTTCCTAACCCTTTTACATCTCTTCTCCCCAGCTCACACCTTGTCCAGGCAGAATAGTCTCCTCATTGACCCTGGATCTGTCCACCTTCAATTCTGATTATAAATGAATTTGTGCCACTAGCCACTTCCTCAGAAGTTCGAGGGCCTTGGGGTTGGTCGGAGGAGGGGGTCCCCAGCAGGTAGGGGGGAAACAACAGGCAGGTAAGAGAGGAAGAGGAGGCTGAATGCAGCTGTTCTGCTCCCTCTGGTCACACTTGTCAAAAGGGCACTGAAGTCACACCTGTCAGTCCCTGAGCAAAGCTGCAGTGAAGTCCTATCAGGGCACCCAACTTAGTCATCAGAATCATAAAAGCAACTTTGATGTATAAGTCCTTGTATACCCCAGGGACCAAGCTTCCCACAAAGTAACTCACTCACTCTTCATGACAACCCTATAAGATAGGTATAGGCTATTACCCCCATTTTACAGAAAAGAAAACTGATTTCACATCCCATGCTTCACACTCTCTTGGACTCTAAACATAGTTTCTGCCCTTGAGAATCTTCCAGGCTAACAGACTCTTAAAGCACAATGAGGAACATGAAATGCCATGTCCTGGTAAGAGGTTGTTAGATAAAAGGACCCTGAGTAAGGGGCAGTGCCCCTGGACTGCTAATGAGAAAGGCGAGTCATCACCCAGATGTCCTTGAGTTACCTGACACAGGGCTGGAAGAAGGAAGTTGGTGTGGGGAGAGGCAGCGTAATCTAGTCCTCTCTCAGGATGAAGGTGGTAGAGCAGCCCCAGGAAGGCAGCTCTAGGAACACGTCCCTCCTCCTCCCTCTCTCGCCATGAGCAAACCATCCATTGGTGCTGGCTTGTTCAAGATGGGAGGATGCGGAACAAGGACCCACAGAAGACACAAAGCTGAGTGAGACAAAGCGTGGATCTCAAGGATCTTGGGATCTAGCTGAAGCAACCCACCTGCTACCCCAACTCACGACTGCAGCTAAAGAAGCCGAAAGCAGAGTGAGGCACAGAGCACAGACCATGGCAGGACGAGCAGCAAGATGTCCCTTGGCCTCCCCTTGCAGAAGGGCTCTCTGAAGTAGGCGGCCTCCCTAGAAAGGTGTGAGTGTGGTACCTTTCAGAGGCAGCGAGGGGACAGGCCTGACTGAAGCAGGAGAAGGTGCTTGGAGGTCAAAGTGAGCTACTCTGTGAAGCCTTGCATGGCTCATGAAAGTCTGGGCTGTGAGCATCCTGCAATGTCCCAAGCAGTGAGGCCCATGATTAACCAGTACCCTAGGAGGCTGGGCCTGGCACTGGCATCAGGATAGAGGAGAGGCAAGAGGTGAGAAGGCCAGTGGCTATGGCTGCCTCAACTCCTTAGGTTTGGGGTACAGAAGGGGCAATCAGAAATGGTACTGTGAGATACTACCCCTCTGCCAGCTCCCAATCCTCCTCAGCTTGCCACACCCAGGCGAGCTGGCAGGTGCAGGCTGCCCCCTTCAGGGGCTCTCTGATTATGTGAACAAGGCAGCCTGACTGCACTTTCCTTTTTTTTTTTTTTTTTTTTAACAAGAAAAGTGAAGCAAGTACAGCATTCTCAGAGGGGAAGAAGAAAAGTGAATACATGAAATCAACATGCCACATCTCTGCTGGCTGGCAACTGGGGAGATGTGAGCTTTGGAGTAAATGCCAAGCTCTCTCTGCCTCTCTGTGAATTCCTCAGGCTGGCAGCATGAGATGGGGCTTAGTCTTTGGTCTCTCCCTCACCCACACACAATCAAAGCCAATGGGCCAGCCCAGAGCCCCCTTCTGGCCCATGCTGAATATTCCCACATTTGACACAAGGTGCAACTTATGAGGCACCCTGTGCCTTTAAGCCTCAAACAAGGCAGCATCCCACAAAGCCAGGGTTCAGGTTGGACACAAAGCGGTGCCTGCCACCCAAAAGAGCATGTGAGACAGGCCCCATTTTAGAAGGGAGAGCTGCTCACCTCCCCCCAGTTTTTAAACTCCAAATTTGGGATCTTCTTCAGCTGTACAGAAAATGCTTTTGTTGCTGAGCAAACCATTTAGCAACCATGCCAAAAGAGAACAACAGAGAGGTCCCTAGCAGGGGGCCTACATGATGCTGGGGAGGGTGCAGGGACAGGGGATCTCCTCTGCCATGGAAATTAAACAGCTAGGAGATCAGGTGTTAACGTACTTGGCCACGATCCAGGAAGGACGGTAGCAATGATGGTGAAAAAGGGTTGGGGTAGAAAAGAAGGAATGCTACTGTTATCTGTTTTTAATCTTTTTTTTGTTTTTTTAAGTTTCTGAGACCAGTAAAGAAAAGAAAAGAAAGGCCAAGCATGGTTGCTCATACCTGTAATCCCAACACTTTGGGAGGCCAAGGCAGTTGAATCGCTTGATCCTAGGAGTTCGAGACAAACCTGGGCAATATAGTGAGACCCTATCTCTACAAAAAATACAAAAATTAGCTGGGTGTGGTGGCATGCACCTGTAGCCCCAGCTACTCAGGAGGCTGAGGCAGGAGGATCACTTGAGCCCAGGAGGTCGAGGCTGCAGTGAGCCAAGATTGTGCCACCACACTTTGTTTGAGTGACAGAGCGAGACCCTATCTCAAAAAAGAAAATAAAGAAATCCATCAGGGTTTGGCTTCAGTGGGAAAGTTCACAGACAGAGGGACATAAAGGGTTGCCAGGGTACCTCCCTCTCTGGAGAAAGGTCTGCTCCTCCCTCCTTCTCGGCCCTTTGTTCAGACTGCAACTACAGTTTGCCCACCTGCCTCTGCTCTGGTCATTGGGCTTCTAAACGAAGGCATAGGCTATGCCTGGATCATTTCACACCATCCCCCAGTGCCTGTCAGTGACCACCCCACAGCAGGTACTTGGAAAGTGCTGGAGGACAGAGGGGAAAGGAAGACCAGCATCCCTAAGTCTTGAGCTCTCCTCAAGGACAGCCTGACAGCCCTGAGTTCATTAACCGAAGGATGGGACCCAAGCCAGAAATCTATGGAATTGTTCCTGGAAAGCAGACTATCCAAGGGCATCTGAACCTGATGAGCTGAAACAGCCAGCTACAGACAAGCGTGCAAATGCCATGTGGTCAGCTATTTCACAGACAGACAGATGGACAGATAAACAAATGTATGGATCCAGAGAGCCACTGCGGAGGAAGAGTGGGAAACGTCTGAGGTAGAAGAAAGACAAGACTGAGACAGAAGCGAGGCAGGGGATGGGGCAGCCCCTCAACCTCTGCCCAATGGGAGTGGGCTGAGCCTCTTGGAGGCGTTCAGGAGCACTGCTGCCCCAGCCCTGAGTCTCTGGTGAACTCTTACAAATTCCCTAGTGTTGCATGTCACCTCTCAAAGCCCAAGAGCAGAGCTGCCCTCCGGCTGTGGTCCGCCCTCGTCAGAGGCCATTCCTGGCTACCAGAAAACACGGCCATGTAGAGGCCCTTGGCTGTGTGTGCACTCCACCCATGACAGGTGGGCACATGGCTCACTACTACGGGGGCCTTCAGACAGATCAGTTAGCTTAGCTCTGAGGAAGCGGGCACAGCTGTAGACCAGCTACAGCAAGGCTGCCCCAGCCAGGAGTACTTAAAATGTGGCTTCTGGACCATGAGGAGCCAGGCAGGAGGTGTGGACTGTCACAGAGCCAGCCTCCCTCCCTCCCATTGTCCCCGAAATCAGCTCCCACCACATACCTTGGTGACTGTGGGTCAGCCAGGCTCAGGGGCCTTCCATGACCCCTGTCCATACAACCATCCAGATCAACCAGAGAACAAAACTCTAGTAAAATAACAAAAGGCGACACCCCGGGCCTTGGGACTAGACGCATCTGTGTCCAAACCCCACCTACAGTTAGTTACCCAACTGCTAGATGACCTAGAATGACCACTTAACTGCTCCATATCTCAATTTCTTCAGCTAGAAAATGAAAATAATATGCACCTTCCCAAGCACTATGTATAAAAATAGGGATCAAAGGTTACAAAGGAACCTAGAAGCTGCTCAGTGGATGGAGGCACTATTATCATTCCTAACAATACTTATTATAGTCAACATGGACCCAGTTCCTGTCTAGCTATAGTGCAGCTGAACAGAGAAAGAAACACCATCAATACCTAATGTGGTGTGTCTGAAATTCTAAGGGTAAGTGCTGGCTGCTCCTTCTCCGCCTCAGGGAGGCCCTCAGTTCTGAGCCCTCTTCTCTTCTGCCCAACTTTCCTGTATTTGACCATCTCCTCCATTCCAGGGCCATCTGCATGCTGGTGACACACCTAAACGCACGCCTGGTCCTGACCTGTCATCTCCCTGGCTGTCTCACAGACAGCTCCAGGAGGGACTGACCTCGCCCCAGACGTGCTCCCTGCCACTCTCCGCCCCTTCTCAACACACAGCTGAAGTTCAGGTTCAGCAGCCCACTGCTTACGCCAGAAGCCCCAGACTCATCCTTGGCTCCTGACTGTCCCTTGCTCCCACCTGCAAGCAAACACAAGTCCAAGCCACAGAGCCTCCCTCCACCTGGCATCCTCCCCGGCCCCACCCTTGTCCAGCCCTGCTTCATGGCTCACCTGGGGTTCTGCGGCAGCCCCCACAGCCCCCCATTCCCTCCTGCATCCATCCATTCACCTAAAGCAGCCAATGCAATCTTCCCACTCATGTGCCTCTGCACTGTAACCTATTCCACTTTTCTCATACAGTCCAAATCCTTAGAGCAGCCTTGAAGGACCAGCACAACAGACCTTTCTCTGCAGCCCCTTTCCAACATTCTCAGCTCACCCATTATAGCCACAGCCATGAACTCTCAACGTTCTGCCCTCCTCAGAGCTTCTGCCCATGCTGTTCCCTCTACCTGGATGCTCTTCCCCAGACCACTGACTGGTTTCACTCTACTCACCCCTGAGCTCTTGTGAATTATCAAGGAGGGTCTATTCTGGTTTTCTGGCTGCCCCCCACTGTCAAAGCCCCCCTTCTTTCAATATACTTCCTTACACCACCATTTGCCGTGTTTTCTTCTCATAGCAGTCACCACCATTGGAAAGTCCATGTTTCTTAGGGTGAGAGTTTTACTGTCTGATTCTTCTACTAGACCATGAACCCCAGAGAGGCAGAGACTGCATCTGTCTTTCTCACTGCTTTACACTCAGTACCCACTACTATTCCTGACCTACAGTAGGGGCCCAATCAATACCTGATGAACACATGCAGAGGAGCTCAAGGGAGGGTGTGCACCAGGCAGGGCCAGCAGGGAGGGCTTCCGGGCTTTCCAGGTGTCTGATCACCTCATGCCACCTAAGGAACAGAGCCTGAGGACACTGATGACCTGTGTGGACCCTAGTTGCTCAACCTCTGGTTCCTCAACTACAAAACAAGCAGGCTGGACTAGTTGTTTCTCTAAGGTTGCTTGGAGCTCTGAAATTTGCACCCTATGAAATGGGACTGGACAGGCAGAGGGGAAGGGGAAGAGCACCCTGGCAAGGGGGCGGCTGAGCAGAGCCAGGGCACAGCAAAGGGCCCAGGACATTTGGGAGGCACCCACCCACCCAGCCAGCCGTAATGAAGCTTCGCAGAAAGGGAGCCTGAAAGGAGAGTGGGCTGGAGCACAGATGACCTGGCTCCCAGGTTAAAATCTGCACAGGCACTTCCCCATCCCACTCCTCTCAGCAACTCCATCTCATACCTTTCTCGGCCCACACTCCCATTAAAATGAACCCACATCAAACTCCCCCTCAGCCCCTGGCCTTCGTACTAGCTCCCCCCACCTCCTGAAACCCCTTCTTCCCCACACTCCGAATGGCTACCATCCACAGTCCAGTTGGCATCAGGGTGCTGTCACCTCCAGGAAGCCTCCTTGGTACACCAGTAACACACAGTTCATCCCGCCATGATGCCACCTGTTCTCTGATCTTCCCCCACCCCCAAAATGTGAGCTCCTTGAACACAAGGACTATGTCCCTCCTCTTCGTCTTCCAAGCACTTGGCATTTGTTTAGCACGTTGGTGCTCTGAAGTCACTACTGAACGCAGGAGTAACAACAGGAAGAACTTTGGTGTGCATCTTAAGTTGAAAGCAGCTCTTTGGAAAAATCAGCATTCACTTGGAGCAGGGGAAGCTTTACAAAAAGAGTAAGAGCAAGGCCGGGCACGGTGGCTCACACCTGTAGTCCCAGCACTTTGGGAGGCCGAGGCGGGTGGATCACAAGGTCAAGAGATCGAGACCATCCTGGTCAACATAGTGAAACCCCGTCTCTACTAAAAATACAAAAAATTAGCTGAGCATGGTGATGCGTGCCTGTAATCCCAGCTACTCAGGAGGCTGAGGCAGGAGAATTGTCTGAACCCAGGAGGCGGAGGTTGCGGTGAGCCGAGATCACGCCATTGCACTCCAGCCTGGGTAACAAGAGCGAAACTCCATCTCAAAAAAAAAAAGAGTAAGAGCAGCCACTCCTGCAGGACAGTCATCTCCTCTTGGAGAAGGCTTACCAGGTAAAAGCAGGCAGCAGACACTGGGCCCTAGAAGAACGGGGCTGATGATCTGCCTGGACAAAGAGCCACCCACTTGGGGTGTCAGGCCCTGTTTTCCAGGGACGTTCCAAAGCAGCCCATCTTTCATCCTAAGGCCAATCAGCATTCTTGTCAGACCCTCAAAAGGGCCTGGAGTGCGAAGCACTATGCTGGACAGACAGATATACCTGCACATACACGTGCACACACTGAGCCCACTGATCCTGGGAAACAGGAGAAAGAAAGCATTTGTTATTAGTACTTATCAAGGAAGGCAGGTGGCTGCGGGGAGGTTGAGATAAGGCAGACGGCCGGGCACAGGGAAGCGTGATGAAGCCTGCGACTTATTGCCATGCACCAGTGGAAATGTACTGACCCAGCAAATCCAATATTCCTAAACCACTCCACGGAGGGTGCTGACTTGCCAGCTGGGATGGTGCTCTGTAACCTCACATCCAGCCTGACTGTGCAGCTGGGACCCTTCTGCTGATTTCAGGAGCTGCTGCCTGCTGCCTCCCTCGGCCCACTCTCCCTCTACAGGGCTGGTACTAGAGCCGACGTGGAAAAGGCTGTGTGTGTGAGCAGCACTTGGGGATGCTCTAAAGTGAAGAAGATGGAGAACCAGCACCCCAGATTCCACACTGCTCTGCAGCCCACAGGGGAGGGAGCCTGTGCATGTTCCACTCTAGCTTATGGAGTGAGAGGTGTCTGGATGGGTGGCAAGGGCAGATTTGGGCATCCCTAATGGGTGTCTTACGGCTCACAGTCCCGCAATGCATTCAGTCACTTGTGGCCTCTGAGCCTCCACCAGCCGCTCTGTAAAGTAAGGCAGGAGCACTGGCTGTCGTCTCATTCTGTCTCTCTGCCCCCCTCCCCCTCGGGCTGGCCCACAGCTATGGGGCTGTCATTCAAAGTGCCTCCCACTGAAGGAGGCCTCCTAAATGCCTCCATCCAGAAACCTGGAGGCATTTGTTTTCATCTCAAGGTATTTGAGGTGAAAATGGTCACAACCCTCACTTTCCAATCAGCCATCCAGGCTACCAAACCTCTCACAGTCCCAAAAGGTGCTTTCAAAGGCTCTTAGGTTGCTCCAACCCAGGTCTGTTCCTGTTGTAACCCAGTCACACATGATGTGTACCCTCCTCAACACACACCCAGAACACAGACGGCAAACACACGACCCTGGAGTCAGAAACACACGTGCGTCCCCGCCACAGCTCCTTCCTCGTGACTGCCTCCTGTCTGCCAATCTCCCGACTAGGCTCCTTGCACCGGCTCCCTCCTTAGCCACCCTGCCACATGCTGCCACTAGTACTGGCCCAAGGCAGAGCTTGGCACATGCCATGCTGTCCCTCATCAGCTCAAAAACATCCCCAGAGATTTAAACACAAATACTCAAGCTTGTCACTAGGGCCCTTCTACATAGTACTCTGTCAGCCTTCCCCACGAATCCCAGACCTGTGCCCTCCGCCTCCAGCAATGCCAGCCCCTCGAGGTGCAGCCCAACCCTGTGCCTGCACACACTGCCCTCCACCTCCAAAGGCTCCCCATCCTGCTCTGCCTTGAGGAGATGTTTCAAGGTTCATCTCAAATGTCACATCATCCACGAAAGATCCCCCAAAATGAAGAGGCACTCTTCTTGTTCTAGTCCTCTCTTTTGGACACTGATTTTACTCTGCATTGCATCACAATTATTTCCATAAATGCTTTTTCTCTGTACAAGACTAGAAGCTCTGGGGGTAGAGCTCACCTGTGCTCCTCTTGCAGCAACCAGCCCAGCTCCATACATGGTGCAGGAAATCTAAAGGGAAACTGAGTCCCTCCCACAATGCACAGAGCCCCCAAGCCTCACCCCCACCATCACCATACATACTTACCTCAGCTCACGTATCGGACACCCTCTAACACTGCCCTCAGCCTAACTGGGACGTATTCACCTTGATAGATCACCACCATGTGTCCTCTCTGGAGTAACCCACCAGATCCAGCCATCTACAGAAACCATCAGGGAGCTCAGATGTCCGGCCTGGAGTTCTGAGAATGTGGTTGGGCTCCGTGAGGCCCAATGTGTCTGAGTGGCTGCATGTCACTCATCCCCCAAGCTCCGGCCCCAAGAGGCACTTCCACATCCCAGCCAGGCCAGGCGCCAGGGCACACCTGCTCTTCCCCTCCCCCACACTGCTGCCAGAGGAAATGCCAGCCCAAAGCCACGGCCAGCCGGACACGGCAGGGACACACCCCAGGCACTGATGCTGCCCCTTCCCTTCCTCTGCCGCCCAGGCCTGGGCCTGACCAGCACCCTGACACAGCCCCCATCCCTCCACGAATGTACATTCCCCTTGCCGCTCTGTCTGCCTCCTGCAGAATGAGTACACAGCAAGCATAGCCATGCCACAGGAGCCTGGCAGGACACAGAGCGGGCCACCCCAGGACTGTGGAACCTGGGGAGACACTGACAGCTCCCTGAGTGCAAGACACGTGCTGAATTAATGAATGAATGAATGAATGAGTATGCTTCTGTTTCCTCATCAGTAAAACGGGGTTAAGTGTGACCATGAAGGACAGATGAGTCGGTGTCTGGGAAACTACTTTACCAAGTGGGAGGTACTTGCCTTCAGAACCTTTCACCCCCAGACACCACACCAGCCATCACACTTCACAGGAGCTCGATAAAAGCGAAGGACATCGACACTGGTGAAGCAATCCCTGCAGAGTTCCCCAGCGCCTATAGGTGCACCACCCTGAGTTTGCCACTACAGATGTTCCCAAGGAGCATTAGCCTTTATGGAGCAAACGCTCCATCTGCATTTGGGTGAAGAGCAATAAAATGAAAGGGTGGAAGAGAAGTGCCCCTGAGCATGTGTGGGAGTGGGGAGCTCAGCCTCAGAGAGTCCCGAGGACCTGCCCAGGGAGGGTCTGGCCCATCAGGAAGGGCTTCTTGGAGAAGGGGTATCTGCTGGGCTTGCATGGCATCCAAACAGGAGGAGGACAGAGGAGAGGGAGGCCTGTGTGCCTGAATACCACAGCACAGGTCTGTTCATTGTGACTCCTGCAGCTTTTTCAAGGGACTCTCATACTAATGGTCACATCTGATCCTCACCACACCCCTGCAAGATAAGTAGGGAAGTTGTCCCAGTTTATAAATGAGAGAATGAAGGGCCAAAGAGAGGAGAGCACTCGTCTAAGCAGGTTAGGACAGCTGGGACTGGAGCCTATGTCTCCTGACTTCCAAAACATCAATCTTTCCTTACACCAAGTGGCCTTATCTGGGTCCACTGCTGGGCCCTGCTTTTATGGACGAAGCTGGCCACTCCTGGACATACATATACACAGGCCACATGCACAAAGGGAGGCAGAGGAAGGAAGGAAGCAGGCTGAAAGGATGCTCATGCATTTAGGATTACCCAGCTAGGAAAAGCAGAGATGCCCCACATCGCAACACCATGGGACAAGCCCTGTCACTCCTGGAAAACACACCACTGCCCCACCAACCCCAACCTTTATCACTCACATCCAGGGTCCCCCATGCTCTTTCTGACTTCACATGGCGTAAACACAGGTGATTTGCCAAGTGAAAGAAAACAGAGGCCCTGCCCTCTGAAACCACAGCACAGGTAGAATAGAGGTAACAAGCCAGTGGTGGGCTAGTAGATGCTCAACAGTCAGCACTCCGGGGAAAAAGCCGTGATTTGTAGTGCTTGGCAATGCCATGGTGTAAATACTCTCAACCATGGCCAATTTCAAGCTACCAGCAGGCACATTTCTAATTACTTTCTAATCGGCTCTCAAAACCAGTATAAGTAGCCTCCGGCAAACCACTGTAACAAACCCATCTCCCTCCCTCCAAAAGAAACTCCAGGCAGAGACAAGAAATCCAGCACCATCCTGCCCCTCCTCCCCAGGAGTAAAAGTCTCAGGTCAGAGCTTGGGGAGTAGAAACAGAGGCTGGACAAGTCATAGGGAAAGGATGGGGCAGCCTTCTATCTGATCTCCTGGGATCTCCCCAAGAAAAACAGAAGTGAAATTATCTGTTCCACTAAAGTGATCCTGTCTCTCAAGTCAGACCATGCTACTGCTCTGTGCAAAACCATCTAATGGCTTCTCATCTCTCTCAGAGAAAAAGACAAAGTTCTTAGAAGAATTTGCACGTACACACACACACATACACTCTCTCTCTCTCTCTCTCTCTCTCTCTCTCTCTCTCTCTCTCTCCTGGCCCACTCACTCCGCTCCAGCTACACTGTCCTTGATGCTGTTTCTTACATTAGAGCCTTCACATTAGCTGTCCTCTCTGCCTGGAACGTTCTTCTCCTAGATCTCAGCATTGCCACTTCTCTCAGCTCCTGTAAACCTCCACTCAAATGTCATCTTCTCCATGAGGCCTTCCCTGACCACCCCATTCAAAACTGTACCTCCCCCAGCACACTCCATCTCTCTTCTGTTCTGTTTCACTTACTGCTGTATTCCCAAAGCTACCAACAGAGCTTGGCATCAGCAGGTGTAAGTGTTTTTGAAAGAATGAATGAACGCCTGCAAAAGGTCTCTGCCAAACCCCTAGGTGCCATCTTGGCTTCCCAAGAGCAGGCAGCTGGGGAGTGAGGGAGCTCAATGGTTTGTGCCTGCCCAGCTGGGACTCAGGATACCTGCATTCTTGCTGTGGCCCCGACATCTGTGACCTGGCACAGCCGCATCCTCCATCCCAACTTTGCACCTCATTTTCTCTCTTCATTTAGGCTCTAATGGGACCCTACATGGCTAACCCTGTGAAATGCCAAGGGCCGGAGCTAAGGCCAAACAGGACACCAAGTCTGAAGGCCTCTGAGCTCTGCAGCGGGAGGCTCTGAGGTCAGGTTCAAGGCATTCCCTTAAAAGGTCTAGGAAGGACAAGCCCTTTGCTTCCCCTCAGCCCCAGCCGCACCCAAACCCCAACTACATCCATTCCCCATTCTTCAGCTCTGGGCCTAGAAAAAACCCCCCAAAACACTCTACCCCAGTGGTTAAAGCCAGCAGAGCCCCAAACTCAGGCGGCTGCCCCATCAGGCCTCAGGCGGGCTCCCCACATGCCCAGCAGCCAGCTCACGCTGCTATTTTAAGTTCTGCGGGCCCAGCTGCAGCACGTAGCCACAGCAGGCTGGCAGCCGGGGTGGAGGTAGGGAAGCAAACTCACTAAGGAGCGCTGACCTGAGGCGCTCTGAAAGGGGAGACTGGTCATCCCCTTCCCACCATGCCTTCTCTACACAGACTGGAAACTCCCAGGCCCACCCTCAAATCTACCAGCCATGGGGTGAGTCAGGAGCTGCATTGGGCATGCCCAGATTCCATTTCTGAAAGTGACTCCCCGAGTTTCCACAGCAAAATGACTCCTAGCCCCACCCTGCCAACCCCTAGAAATTCCAGCAAAGCTATAACAAGCACAGCACCCATCTTCCAGGTCCCGACAACATGGGACAGATATCAAAAGCACAGGCCGAAGAAAGGAGTTAACCCGCTACTGTCTGAGATGGCTTATCCACTGAGTTCCCTGACTCACTTCTCCTGCCCCATCTCCCCTCAGTGACTGTGCACAGTGCCGGGCACACAGCCACACTCAAGAAACACTTGCTGATAAAATGACTGCTTCTAAATGCATGCTAAAACCAAACATGATGGAGTGCTCCAAGGATAACGAGGTCTTCACTACTCTTATCATCAGCCTCATTATTATCCGCGTTTCTACTGACCTCATTGGACACTGAAACAGAATAAAACCTACAGAACCAAGGAACCAATGGAGCTTAGTAACAAAGCAGGGATGCATCCTTCCTGCTGGCCAGGAGGAAGTCTGCCACTGCACCACTACAGCGGGACAGTTACACTGCATTCCCTATGAACTGTGCCCCCCGAAGTTGTGCAACACAGAGGCCCTGTTCCAACCCCCACTCTGCCATGGACATCCAAGACCCCAGGAGCTGGCTTGAGAAGGAATGCACAGAACAGGAACTCCAGATGCAAGCTATTCCCATCCCCAACCTCATGCTGCAGAACATCAGCAAAACCATACAGGGCAGGACAGGACTCTGGCAGCATCCCGTGGCTCTCATTGCTCAGCTGAAGCAACATCGGCACCAGGGAAAGAGGAAGGAGATCCAGACTGTGCTATCATCAGGGAGCTCTGCCACCTTTCCCCTTGCTACCCATCTCCCTCCCTTCATCCCTCCCTCCGTCCCTTCCTCCCTCCCTCGCTCCTTTGGTCCCTCCCTTGCTTCCTTCCTTCCTTCTTTCCTTCTTCCTTCCTTCCTTCCCTCCCTCCATCCCTCCCTCTTCTTATAGGGTCTCACTGCAGCCTCCACCTCCTGAGTTCAAGTGATCCTCTCACTTCAGCCTCCCAAGTAGCTGGGACTATAAGTGTGCACCACCACACCCAGCTAATTTTTGTATTTTCTGTAGAGATGGCATTTCGCCAAGCCATCTGCCCACCTCGGCCTCCCAAAGTGCTGGGATTACAGGTGTGTACCGCGCTTGGCTGGATCTTCTTACTGAAGGAGGATCCCAGAAGCTATCAGAGATCATTTGGTCTACTTCTCCCTCCCCCTCCCTTCCCCGGCTTCAATCAATCCAGACTCGACTGGACATTTACATTGTAACTGTAGAAGTAATGACAACAGCCTGCATTTACAGAAAAATGTATGCTGTTCAAAGGGATTTCACGTGCGTGACCATCACGAAAGCCCTGGGAAGTCACTGCAGCAGACATCATTGTACCCAAACTTACAAAAATGTTTCAAAGGTGAAGTGGCACACACGTGAGGGCAATCACCAAATAGACTGGAACCCAGGTCTTCATACATCTCGCCCAGTGTTTGTTCCCAAATGCCAAGTTCCCTCTAAAACTATTTCTCTAAGTGTGGGTCCCCAGCCAGTTGCTCCAGCATCCTTGGGCATTTGGTGACGAATGCAAATTCTGGGGTCCACTCTGGCCTAACTAAGAGTATCTGGAGCAGGATCTTGATAACCTGTCCTGTGAATGCTCTGTGGGGATTCTAAACTGTGTTAAACCCTGAGAGCCCCTGCTTTTCCTGTTGACTGGTTCCAATTGGCTCGTCCTTTTGCTAACCAAGCAGCAGCTAATCTCCCACCACTGCTAGCAACTCTCGCCAAACTAGAGCCTCTCCGGGTATAAAACCTCCACTGCTGTCCTTGCTTTCATCTCCCTGAAGATACATTTGCACCTAATCGCCAAGGTGATCCTGACATACTTCTGTCAGGAACTGGAAGTCAAGCCAGCTGGGGAGACAATCCTGGCCAAAATCCCCCCTCCCCACCTTGAGAAGGGACAGATCTCAGATATGCCTAAATCCCTCTGTTCAGCCCAAGGCCATATTCCAGATGTGCCTAGTGCAGAGGGATTCAGTGAGAGAGAAAGGGAAAGGAAAAGAAGCATGGAATCACTCCAGAGCGGCCTTTCTTTATGGCACCCTGGGGCCCCCACCCCTCCAGAAGCTCTCTCTGACACTCGGCCTTGCAGTTGCTCCCACTTGCATGTGTCATCAGCAACGGTGCTGGCTCTGCCTTTGACTGTTCACTTTCAGGCCTTTGCCCTAACCCCGGCAAAGCCGACAGAGCAGATCCCCAGTGTTCCAAGCCTCAGTCCCTGAGAAAGCTCTCAACCTGCCTTGAGCATCTGTCTCCGACCATGCGGCCCTGACCCTGTCTCCACCACTCCGTGTTGTACTCAGCTCCTGGCTGGCTGCTGCAGCCTCAGGGAGGGCTGCGTGGCCTGGCTCAGCTCTCCGCCAGCCTGCCCCAATTCTAGGCTCCAATTAGCCTCCCCTCCCTTGGCATGGAGGATCCTCAGGCTGATGGCCCAGTTACAGATTCCTGCCTGGTGGTCCCAACACACAACTCACTCCCACTTTCTCCCCCTCACTGCCCCTCAATCACATGGCCTCATTGACAGCCTGAAGGGCAAGTCTCTCTTTGCAGACAGACCTGTCAGCTGCAAGAGAATGGGGTGCCAATGGTATTCCTGCTGGGTCCCCTTTAGCATCTCCCACACCCTAGTCACATGCCAGTTACTTAATAGCACTGCTGAATGAATGAATGGGCAAATGAATTACTGAATAACTGCAGGCCATCCAACTGTTCTGGTAGCATCTAGTGGGGAAAAAAAAAGTAGGAAGAGGGAAGAAAGTCACAGGAAGAGAAAGAGAAAAGAGTTCACTCACATAAGGCCATGAACAAGGCCATCAGCTCAGAGGGGGCTGTGGGCTCCAGGGAGCCTTGGGTGGGTGCAGCAACAGCCTTCATACCTCCCAAACCCTGAAGCCCCCACCCTCCATCAGTAACCAGAATTAGCAAATTAGCAGTTTCTTCATCCCATCAAGCAGAGCATCCCCCAAGCAGAAAGCCAGTCTGATCTGGGTGAATTAATTGAGTAATTAACTTCACTGATCTGCTCCCTCCCAGCCCACCTATCAGAAAGGGATGGCAGTGCCCCACAGGAGGGCTGACTAGGGGCTGGGGGTCCAGGGGACTGCAGCCTTCTCTACCAGCCCCAAGTTGCTAGAAACTCCTGTGCATCCTACATCACACATAGGCCCTCCAAAGACCTCAAAGCCCCCTCCAAGGCACACAGGCCTCCAACACACAAACACAAGCACACAAACACAAGTGCATAACATCTCTCAGTCAGCTTGGGTTCTGGCTGTGGTTCCAGTTTTGAGTTTGGGCACCCATGGGACACTGCAGGCAGCCTGTCAGATACAGCAAAGGAGCAGGGAGAAGCAGGTAAGATGAATCTGGAGAAAAGACTGAAGCGAATCACAGAAAGTAAGAGGCAGTGCAGGGCAGAGGTAAGGGCACAGGGGCTGGGGTCAGAAGGCCCAGGTGTGAGTCCCAGTTCTGTCTTCTAGGGACAATGTGACTTTGAGCATGTTGCTTAACCCCATGAGCTTCAGTTCCCCATCTGCAAAATGGGCGTAAAGCCTACCTCCCTCTGGGCTGTCCTAGGATGAAATGAGCGCACTAGGTGTTATGTCCAATCTTCTCCCCTCTGCCCAGGCCAGAGGTCACCAGGCAGCCTTGCTGTCATTTCTCAGCTCTCGCTACCATGGGGCACTGCCTTAGGATTCTGGGACCCCACCGGCCTGCCTCCACTTTCTCCCTTAGAGATGTGGATGAGGTGGTAGGGAGACATGGGTCAAATCAGTCCAATCGTATTCAAATCCCAGCTCTGCCCCATGACAAGGTACTTTTCCTTCTCTGAATCTCAGTTTCCTTGTCTGAATTATGGGTACAATAAATGTCCAACCATGCAGTTGATGATCTATGTCCAGGATCTGATTCCATGCCTGACACACACCACACTTCATATGCAGTAGATAATATTTCTTTTAATTACCATCCCCATTATGATTCTGGCTAATGGAATTAGTCTTTCCCTCTGGAGTAGTAAAGCAGAGGCCTAAGTCCTCTCCCAGGTGCCAGTCTCTCACATATAAGATGTTGCCACGTGCCCCGAGTCTTCTCTTCCCCAAGCAAACATCCCCCTCGCACCCATCTTTCCACTGTGACTCATGCCACCGCCCCTGCCCAGTCTCCTCCTTGCTTGTCCTGGTCTGCCAGTGCCCTCCCTAAAATGCAGGGCCCTGAACTCCTACATCTGATCTGTGCGGCACCTCTAGCCCCACCTAAGCGCCCGGCACACAGCAGGTGCACAGAAACAACAGAATAACTTAGTGGATTCACAAGTCAGAGCTCTGCTTATCATTTTAGTATGGAAAATAATCCTGTTAACCTAAGATCCTAAGACCTCTGTCTCAAGATCAAATTTATTTTAGAAAGGCAATGTTAAGGTGATAAAGACCTTGTTAAAAGGGCCCATCCGAGCTTCCTGGGTGACAGGCACTTACTCTGGAAACATCGACTAAAACAAAGAAGGTGAAAATCCAATTTCAAGAAATAAAGCATCTGAGTTATAACAGATATTCAACTGTGACTCAAATAAATTAATCTGTTAATTGTTTCCATCTGCTTTCATCTGTAGCAACCCCTAGATCCATGCTTTTCAAACTGCAGGCTGTGACCCATTATTGGGTTATAAAATCGGTCCAGTGGTTCGAAAGACTTTTTTTTTCTTTTAGAAATACCATCTCGCTCTGCTGCCCAGCTGGAGTGCAGTGGTACAGTCATAGCTGACTATATCCTTTTACTCCCAGGCTCAAGTGATCCTCCTGAGTAGCTAAAACTACAGGTATAAGCCACCAGCCTGGCTAATTTTATTTTTTGTAGAGACAGGGTCTCACTATGTTACTCAAGCAACCCTTCCACCTTGGCCTCATGAAGTGCTGGGACTACAAGTGTGAGCCTCCATGCCCAGCCCAGAAGAGTATTTTTAAAAAATAAAACAGAAAACACCAGAATGTATCTCACACAGTAAAGGTAAGAATCACCGCATGAAACATTTTTGCAGGTGTAGCTGTGTGTGCGCACTGAATTGCAATGTTTGGAGAAACAATGGCCTGGGTCTTTCATGGTGACACGAATGGCCCACAAGTCTCGGAACATGGGTTGACTACCCATGAGAATATGCACTTTCTAGGCATGAAACTCAGAGCTGCTTACTTTCTGCAAGGAGCCGCACCTGGCCAGGAAGGTTTATTCAGCTGCAGGAAATATACTTGGATTCACTCTCAAGATGGAGATGTGCCAAAAAGTTACGTGTACCGTGAGAAGAGACAGTGCACGTCTCGTCAGTGGAAATGTGTTCCTGAGTTTGTCAATCCAGCGACATTATCTGCCAGATAGAACTCTGGCTGAGAATCTGGATTTAAGATGCTTGCCTACAAAATAGGGAGAATGGTGCCCCAAATCTGGAATGGACAATATATAATATGAACTCTTTATTCGTGGATTCATCACTTGATTGCTGAAACAAATCAACGCTGGTTAAAAAAAATGCATGAAGTTAGCTCAGAACAGAACTATACCTTCCTATTAGAGAAAACCAGTTCTAAACACCAAGCCAATATTTTATCCGTTACAAATTCTACTCAGCTGTCTGCCTCATGTGTCTACAGTAGACACCACCTCCCGCTGGTTCTCCAAAACAGAAGGCAAACACCATGCCCTCACGCGCCTGAAGGCTCTGAGCAGTGGGGACAATGGCTTCATCTCTTGTTTCATTTAGGGCAGAATGAGAGGAATGGGCTTAAAATGCAACAGGAAGCCTGCAGAAGACAGAGCTGTTAAAGACGGGAACAGGTGACCGAAGCAGGTGCTAGCTACCACCCTGGGCCAGTTGAACCCCACCCCACCTGGAGTCAGAGAGGGGTGAATGTCGGGGTGTGTAATGCACCCAGCACGGCTGCAGCATGGTCCCTTCCTTCCTAGATGACTTTGGGAGGTGCCTTCCTGTCTGCGGCATCCATGGTTCCAGGATGAGGCAGGACGATGAGTGTGGGGTTGCCACAAACAATGGGCCCTCTCGGCCGGGGCCCGCAACCTATTTCAAGCTCCTGATAGTTCCTGTCTAATGCCAACGTTGACAGAGGAATCCAGGGCATCCTGGGCCCAACATTGTTCAAATCACACATTCCTCTTTAGAAAAAGCTACAGAATAACTCTCATTCCTCCACCCTCCCAGGAGAAACCACATCAGAGAATAAGCAACCAGATCCCCACATGTGATGGGGACCAGGGGGATGGGCGGGAGCCACAGGATATCTCCTCCATCAGATCCCCCACAGCAGATGCACAGACATGCCCAGAAAGCTCGCCTGCCTGACCCACAGCTAAGCCCACCCTCAAACCACACAGCCAAGGGCAAGTGGGCAGGACCAGAGGCTCACCTGTACCCCGCCCAGACACACCACATTCTCAGTGTTACTGTTTCTACACCACCTGTCTCCTTGACGTTTTGTGAAAACTGCAACTGAACTCTCAGGGAAGGGGAGGTGTTTATGGAGCGTCTGCTAAGCGTCAGACACCGGGTTAAGCATGGGCATCATAAACCCCTTCATCTGGCTGGGAGCAGTGGCTCACACCTGTAATCCCAGCACTTTGGGAAGCCAAGGTGGGCAGATCACCTCAGGTCAGGAGTTTGAGACCAGCCTGGACAACATGATGAAATGCCATCTCTACTAAAAATACAAATATTAGCCAGGCATGGTGGCACATGCCTGTAATCCTAGCTACTCAGGAGGCTGAGGCAGGAGAATTGCTCAAACCCAGGAGGCGGAGGTTACAGTGAGCTGAGATCATGCCACTACACTCCAGCCTGGGCAACAAGAGCAAAACAACTCTGTCTAAAGAAAGAAAGAAAGAAAGAAACTCCTTCATTTCCATGGGTCACCAGCTACAGCTGAAAACTGAAATGCAAATGGAGAAAAAAAGCACAACTGTTATGCTAAGCACCGTAGGGAGAGTGGGTACATGGGTCAGGGAAGATGGTGAGAAAAGGTCACAAAAAAAGACAAGAAAGGCAGAGATACAGAAGCATACAGGGGAAAGGCCGGCACTGCTGCTCCCTGATCAACATCACTACATGAAAACATTACTGCCCTGCGTACCCATGGTACCACGCTGCCTGCAGAACAGAAACCTGCACGACTGAGGGCCAGGGGCTAACCATCCACCCAGAGACCTATCCGCAGGCACGACATGGCCCAGACACAGTCGACAGGACCTCACACTCCTGGCGGACAAGGACACTGGCTGTCACCCGCCTGTCCTTCTTGAGTAAGTGGGCTCTGGCTGAATCATTCTGTGATTAGGAATTTCACTACTTTGTTTCCTAGTTGTAAAAACTTGGGAACATTACAAGTCACGGAAATCCAAATTAAAACAACCAAGTCATCACTGTTTACCTATCAGGTTAAGGCTGGGCGTGGTGGTTCACGCCTGTAATACCAATACTTTGGGAGGCCAAGGTGGGCAGATCACTTGAGATCAGGAGTTCAAGGCAGCTTGGCCAACATGGCAAAACCCCATCTCTACTAAAAATACAAAACCTAGCCAGGCATGTTGGTGGGCGCCTGTAATCCCAGCTACTCAGCAGGCTGAGGCAGGAGAATCACTTGAACCTGGGAGGTGGAGGTTGCAGTGAGCCGAGATCGAGCCACTGCACTCCAGCCTGGGCACCAAGAGCAAAACTTCATCTCAAAAAAATGTATATAAATAAAGTTAAAATAATAATGACAAAATACCTATCAGCTTAAGTTTTATTTTTTTTAATTTAAACAAGACTACTCAATGCTGGCAAGAGTGCGGCACATCTTCTAGAGGTCCCACCACCTCCCGATTCCCCAGCCACCTCCCACTCACGGGCTCCTAACTGGCCTTCCAGCCCCTCCTCGTCTTGCCCTGCTGTCCATGGTACTCTTCCCGCAAATGCGGGGCACCTTCCTAACACTCACTTCTGCGCATTTCACTCACAGCTGACACACTTTGATGGCCCCAATTTTCACGGAATGTTTAAAGAGGGGCTCTGGTGGGTAATCAGGAAAAGACTGGGCAAGGCAGGAGCGCCTGAAAGATGCATGATTCTCAGCCAAGTATAGAGGGAGATGATGTAAAGATGGGAGAGCGGTGTTCAGTTTTTCCCTAACATTGAACAAATACCTTCTTCGCTGTGATGAGGGCGCAGAATAGAGTCCAAGCCACCAAAGGAAAAGGAATAAGTCTTAGCAGCAGTGAAGTTATCAAACTATTTAGTCTTCTTTCAGCTAACTTTTTTTTTTTTTGAGACAGAGTCTTGCTCTGTCACCAGGCTATAGTGCAGTGGTGCGATCTCAGCTCACTGCAACCTCCACCTCCCGGGTTCAAGTGATTCTCCTGCCTCAGTCTCCCGAGTAGCTGGGACTACAGGTGCGCACCACCATGTCCAGCTAATTTTTTAGTATTTTTAGTAGAGATGGGGTTTCACTATGTTAGCCAGGATGGTCTCCATCTCTTGACCTCATGATCTGCCCACCTGGGCCTCCCAAAGTGCTGGGATTACAGGTGTGAGCCACCATACCCAGCTCTCAGCTAACTAACTTTTTAATTGTGATTGGACCAAGAGATAAAATATCTTAAGCAATCAAGGGATGTGGACAGAACACCCTTGATTACAGAAGGTGGCAGGAAGCACACAGACATTACAATCCACAGCCCACACTTAGCTAGCAGCCATGAGGTGCCTGGTATATGCCAGCTGCTTGTACATAGCCATGTGGTTCCTCATGCCTTCGCACATTCTGTTCTCTGTGCAGAACACATGCCCCTCTCTTGGACGCTCAGTTTTCTCTGTGAAGCCTCTTCCTTTCCCAGCCCAGGCAAAATTGGACCTTCTCTTCTCCAATCGCTGGGCTTCCCCCATTCAGACTCTTACTCCGCACACTGCTCTGTAAGGCTTGATGCTGAGACAAGAGGAGAAGAGGCACTGGGGTGATTGTTGTTCATCTTCCAATACCAGAACCTAGCACCATCCCTAGCTCACAGCGGGTGACAAATGGATGAGCAAGCCAAGGAAGAGAAGCACGTGAAAGGCACTTCAGGTAGGGAGCACCCACAGAGGTGAAGGCTGGGATGAATCTCATACCCGTGGCTCTTCAGACCCTCTGAGAGCTTGGATGGGCAGTGCTTGGTCTGGGAAGAAGAAAGGTATAGAGGCAGGGCTGAAAGGTATAGAGGCAGGGCTGAACAGTGCCCTGGGAGCCAACGTGGGTCTATTTAATATGCAGTGTGCAGATTCCCAGAAATCAATGCTCATTTTTAAAACCCTGCTGCCCAGAGCCACCTCCCTGTTTGATTCCAGGGTCGGTGTTAAGTATCTTTCTATTTATAAAGCAACTCAACTGCAGTGGTGCAATGCCGGTCCCACACCCAGCCACGGAAGTGGGGCAGGGTAGCAAAGAAGGAGAAACTGAGGCCTGGAAACAAGACACCAGAAAGGCCAGGTAGTTACTGCAACAGTGAGAGAAATCTGGTGAGATGCACTCCCTCTGCCACCCTGGGGCCTGCTCAAAACTAGAGGCCTCCAGACCAGCTGGGAAGTGCAGCTCTTGCTCTGGGCTCCCATAGGCACAACCAGAGAGGCTGAGTCTTTCAAAGTTATTATACCAAGTACCAAAGGAAAAGCAGCCAGAGAGATGGGAAGCACAAGGTGCCTGGCTTTCCCCAACCGTGCTTCTGACCTTCCCAGCATCCGCAGATCTCTATCTCACACTTCCTGCCAGGCAGCCTGAGCCATTACAGCTCGCAGGGGCTGCCACAGCTTGGCAGTTTCAGGCTTGGCACACTCCTGCTTGCCGGGTCTCACCCTGGGAGAGATGCTGCCCCTGCTTCTAGGTCCCACAGGATAGCACATCCCAAATGATGCCCCCGCCTCACCCAGCAGGGCTCCTGTTCACAGCGCTCAGAGGTGTGTCTACAACACTTCATATCACACAAGGCGCAGAGCTGGGGACAAACACCTCACCAGTTCTCCTGGCCACCTCCTCAGAAATAAGGAAGGAAAGAGGACAGGCAGGGCAGGGGGCTCAAGGTCCAGGCACCTTCTCACACTACCAAATCAGGAGCTCCTCAGATCTTGGTCATGTTGATTAAAACCAGAGCCAGGGCCGGGCACGGTGGCTCACGCCTGTAATCCTAGAACTTTGGGAGGCCAAGGCGGGTGGATCACGAGGTCAAGAGATTGAGACCATCCCGGTCAACATGGTGAAACCCCGTCTCTACTAAAAATACAAAAAATTAGCTGAGCACGGTGGCGCGTGCCTGTAATCCCAGCTACTCAGGTGGCTGAGGCAGAAGAATTGCCTGAACCCAGGAGGCGGAGGTTGCGGTGAGCTGAGAACACGCCATTGCACTCCAGCCTGGGTAACAAGAGCGAAACTCCGTCTCAAAAAAAAAAAAAGAAAAAAAAAAAAAAACCCAGAGCCAAAGGTCAGGTGTGCTGGGCCTGTTACAAGAAGACCCTGTCCCCAAGCACAGCAGAATACACAGGCTCCTAGACATGAACACACAAACCTCTCTTCATTTTCTAACACACAGAATCGCAGAATGTTAGAACTGGAAGGAAATAAATCGCCAGGTGTAAACACTCCTTACAAATGAGGGAAATGACCAGATGCAGTGGCTCATGCCTATAACCTCAGCACTTGGGAAGGCTGAGGTGGGAGGATTGCTGGAGGCAGGAGTTTGAGATCAGCCTGGGAAACATAGTGAGACTCTGTCTGTACAAAAAGAAAAAAAAAAAAAAAAAACTAGCCAGGCATGGTGGCATGTGTCTGTAGCCCCAAATACTCAGGAGGCTGAGGCAGGACGATTGCTTGAACTCAGCAGTTCAAGGCTGCAGTGATCGCGCCACTGCACTCCAGGTTGGGCTGAGTAAGATCCTGTCTCAAAAACAAACAAACAATGAGGGAAAACAAAGTTTTAGGGGATAAATGAATTTATTCAGGGTCATCTAACAAGGTCAGAATACAACAAACACAAACATCCCAGCTGCTTGTCTTCCTGGTCCACATCCTTTCCCCCACGCTGTAGTCATTCAACAAACATTTATCAGGCAGAGATCTGCCGGGAACTTCACTTGGTATATGGACTCAACTTGAGACATAACTGGTTCCTGTTTTCAAGCAGCTTATAATTTAAGGAGGAGGAGGTAGGGAGGAAGACAGAAAGGAGGAAGAGACATCTTTAAACAAAAGACAGAGCCAGGCACAGTGGCTAACACCTGTAATTCCAACAATTTGGGAAGCCAAGGCAGGAGGATCACCTGAGACCAGGAGGCCAAGACCAGGGGCAATATAGCAAGACATCTCTACAAAATTTTAAAAATTAGCCAGGCATGGTGGTGTGCACCTGTAGGTCTAGGTATTCGGAAGGCTGAGGTGAGAGGATCACTTAAGCCCAGGAGGTCAAGGCTACAGTGAGCCATGGCCGTGCAACTGCACTCCAGCCTGGCCCTCATCTCTAAAAACAAAAAATAAACAAAAACAAACTCTTTCAACAGCACAAGCATGTGGTAAGTGCTAGAATGCCAGTATGAGCATAGATGAGGAGGTGTCTGCTTCATAGACAAGGAGTGAGGAAATTGCCACACTCCCAGAGATTCACCGCAAACAAGGACTGTCCACACCTTTCCACATCCTACCTATGAGTGCAGAACCACCATCTGGTCACAGCCCCTTCTTTGGGCCCGTAGGACACACCTTTCAAAGACCCAGAACATTTCTGGGATTGAATTTTAATCATCTGTCAATAGCAGTTGATTAAAGGGCAAGACCCAGTATGGGCACAGATGAGGAGGTGACCCAGGGGAGTACCTGCGCTGGGCCCAGGGGTAAGTAGAGTCTGCCTGGCAGAGGGAAGAGAAAGGGCACTGCAGGGAGAGCAAATAGCACAGGTGAGACCCAGCAGACGGCAAGGACGTGGCAGAATTAAGAAAGCACAAGAAGAGTCTAGCGGTGGCCACACCGCTCGTGAGGGCCACGGGCAGGGTTGCAGCCACATAGACTCTGGGCTTTCCTCTGGAAGACAGGGAACCACTGAACTCACCTACCCAGGCACAGTGAGAATCCTCTACAGGCCAGGCACAGCCGGCCAGGTCAGTGGGCGTGGCCACTTTGCAGGACAGCAAAGGACAGCTTGGAGGAGGCTCATCAGGAAGGTATGGTAACGTTCTGGGGAGACACTGTGAGCATCTGAACCGGGAAAGTGGCATCCAGAGACAAAGCAGAGGCAGAGTCAGCAGAACCTGGGCGTGGGGTGAGAGAAACCACTAAGAGCGCCTTCAAGGTCGGGTGGTGGGAGGGCCCGGCGGTGGTAACACCCTGCGCTGGGGCCAGCTTCTCCGTTTAATAGACTCACCTGCCGTGTGCAGTTAGTTACCTTTCCGTGCCTATGTGCCCGAGACAGCTTGGTATTCCCCGCAGGCTCAATCAGCACCTGCAGGTTGACGCTGATTAGAAAGCCAGCATGTCTTCAAAGCTGAAGAAAGCCTCGCTAAGTGACAGTGCTGATGGATCTGGTACAAGAGTGGGTCAACGAAGCGGCCCATCGCGCCGCCCTGCACCTTCACCTGCCTCAGTCCTCACTTGTACCGGGAGTGGCTCTCAGCCAGGAGTGAACCTTGAGAACCCCACTGTGAGGGGCCGGGGAACAGTGAACACACCCCAGACCAGATCCCTGCAGTCCTGATTCGATGTGCTAGAGCGGGACTCAGCAAGCAGCTTTTAATTTCCCCTGGTGAGTGACTCAAATGCTTGCTCGCGCCAGACTAAAACCACCTGTTATTAATCCCTCTCATTTTAGAGATGAAGAATCAGGTCTGCAAAGCTAAGCACTGGTCCACAACTGAAAACAGCATGACCCTGGCCATGCCAGCTCCCCAGGGCTGCCTTCAGGGCGAGGCAGGGAGGCAGAGGGCCACCTGCACCAGGACCAATCTGCATCCCTCACTCCCCAGCAGTGCACTGAGAGCTGAGGCTGGCATGGGGGCAGGGGCAGGGTGACGGATGGATCCTGCTTTGCTAAGCTGCTACCAGAGGGCCAGGGAGGAAGAGGAGAAATGAAAAGCCTGGGAGATATTTTCCCTGTGATTTGTGCCACTGGAGATGCCCTGTAGCCATATTTATCCTGCAGCTCTGTTCCACTTTCGTTTATTATCCAGCTTAGCCTAAGTTATCACAACCAGGACAGGACCCATAAACTACCTACCTGACACTGTGGGGACCATGCAGCATATTTTAAAATCTCAAGGAGCAGCTTTGACCCTCCATGGAAATTTAAAGACATAGGGGCACCCTTCATCCCCTGGGGACTGCGGCCTCTCTAGATGCAGACACAGGAAGAACCTGACACACTGGAGAAACTGCCACACTCCCAGAGATTCACCGCAAACAAGGACCTCCCCTACCTATGAATGCAGAACCAACTGGTCACAGCCCCTTCTTCAGGCTACAGGACACACGTTTCGAAGATCCAGAACATTTCTGGGATTGAATTTTAATCATCTGTCAATAGCAGTTCATTAAGAAATTCAGCAGTAAATGAATGAATACGGAATTTACTGAGCATTTTCTATTACGAACTAGGTCCATGCTGGGCAAAGCGGGTTAGAAGTATAAGACCAAGCCCTCAATTATCTATCAGATCTATTGACAGGGACATACAGGGATGAGTAACTAACAATACATGAAGGATAGGCGGGCCTGATGGGTGAGGGAGGGGACAGCAGGGGCTATCAGGGACCTTTAAGGTTGGGGCTGGCATCATGGAAAACATAAGACAGTAGGCAGTAATTTGCAGACAGTTTCTATAGATTATGGATTAGTTATGTGATCTAGTTTCCAGGAGGAAAAACAAGCTCTCCTATGGCTTGCATTCTGATTTGAGGACATGGGGGTGACAATAAAGAAAAAAGAATATATATATACACATCTATATATCATGTAATCATATACTATATATCATATTTCATATGCGATGCAGAAAAATAAAGAGGGATGGGTGGGGGGCAGCTGCTTTAAACAGAAAGGTCAGGAGGTCTCGATGCACAGCGGGACAGGGCAGCAGCAGGGAGGTGTGCTGGGAAACTGTTCCCATAATCCAAGAATGAGGTGATGAACGGTTGCTGGATCAGGGCTATAGCCACAGAAGTGGTGAGAGGAGGAAGAAATCCTGGTTGATCTACAAAAGAACACAGGCGTGGGGAGACCAGGAGTGTGCTTTTCAGTACGTTAGGACGTCTATTAGTCATCCAAGTGGAGATGCGGATATGATGCTTTTATGAGTCAAAGAACTTTAGATAAACAGCAGCAGCTTTAGAGACCATTAACCCAGGAGTCCTTGCCCAGCAGATAACGAGGTGATGGTGGACCTGGAAGCCTCACCCAGCGGCCTCACAGGTGCCACAGCGGTGCAGGTCCTTCCACTCTACATTCCATCATCATCCCGAACACTCCTGCAGTGTGGTTCAGCTGGGGAGGCCTGATCTCTGCAGCCATCTTATTCTACAGATAAGGTGCTCTGTGGCCAGGAGAAGCTACATGCATGATCACGGCCATCTGCTTCCCCATCACAACCCCCACACAGAACTGACTCAGTAATCTCTTCTCTACACCACACACATGTACCAGATCAGATTTTGTTTACAACAATGCAATTTTGATGACAAGGAGGAAGATAAAAAAATGTCTGCTTCTGAAAGTTTTTTTTATCATAAGGGTTGTCTTTGTAGTCTAAGTTTCTTCCCACAGAGGTATATTACATGCGGAATCCTATACTACATGCCATCTGAAGCAAGCTGGCCGCAGATCGGTGTGGCCAATGCAGGAATTTGGGTTATAGGTATAAAACTGGAGTAACTGCAAAGTCTGTCTCCATGGAAGAAGAAGGAAAATACGGAGCCCTGGCAGGGACCAATGCAGAATATTCCCTGCAAACACCATAAACTAGATGGATGGGAGAGAAATTCAGATGTAAGTGACATTTATTGAGCACCTTCTATTTCCAGGCTGTTTGCCTCACTCAATCCCGACAGCAACCCAGTGAGACAGGTATTATTATTCCCGGATGAAAGACGTGGAACAAAGAGAGGTAAAGGGACTCGCTCAAGGTCACAGCAGCCAGAAAGTAGCAGAAATGAGATTCAGGATGCCCCTACCCCCACCCCAAGACTTTCTGACTCCTCAATCAGGGATGTTTCCTTCTCCGTGCTGCCTGGCAAAAATGAGGAGAGAAGGGGCCCCACGGTTGGGTTCAAGCGGATGGCTTGAGTCCCACTTAGGGAGCTGCACACACCTCTAAGCTTCTCTGCACCCTCCACCTCCACCCAGCTCCAGGAAGTCACCCTGCCCACCCTGACACCTGATATGATCATCTTCCTGCCTTCAAATATCATTCAAAATCGCCTCCTTGATAAGTCTTCCAAACTCACTCGCATGGTTCCCAGTCCTGCAACAAGCTAACAGGCATGGAACCCCTTGCCAGATGCCCAAGCAGGACCCTCAACACTGAGATCTAGCTAGGCCTTTTCTAGCTGCGATTCCCACATCCGGACTGATACCTACGGTGCTGAGTGTTCACGGGGTTGGTTATTAACAATGGAGCACATTACTTTTATCAGCATTTTTCACTTTTCCCAGGCTATCATACCATTAAGTCACATGGTTCTCATCGCCACTATGAGTGGTAGGGAGGGCAGGTACGCAAGTCACCACTTGACAAGTGGAGAAGCTGAGATCTGGGGGATAAAGGACTTTTCCCAGGATACCAAACTAATACCCGAACCAGAACTAGAAATCAGAGCTTCTTCTTTCCAAGCCAAAGGTCTTTCCACCAGATCACATGAACTTGCTCTCTCTGCACTGACTTCTAGAGCAGGGACTTCTTCCACTCTCTCTCAGAGAATGCCAAAGCCAATCAGACCTTCCCTCAGACCTGAGGTCAATCTGCCCACACCCACCCGAAACAGAGTAGGCGCCTTCTGCAGACTAAGGAGGAAGACGGGAGCATTTCACAGAGAGAGAAGGTGGACCCTGCAGTGAGGGCCTCTGCCCCTTCCCATGCTCCACGTGTAGAAGCTGGATTGGTCCCTGAGAACTCAAGGGCGGGCGAAAATGGAGCCAGTTTTCTCTCCTCTGCTGCTCTATAGTCTCATCCTGGCAGACTATTGCCAGGGGGTCTGGAATGAGGAAAGAAATGACAAAAAGATAAGCATACACACACTTCATGTTCCCAGCTCTGTTTAATGCCACATGAGATCACCACCTTGTATTTCCCCACTACCTTCCTCCTGAATCACATCCAAACCTGAGCTCATCCATCTGCACGCCCACACTGGCCGAGAGGGAGGCGGGGCCCTTGAGGGGCTGCATCTGATTATTCATTTACTTAATGAGTACTTTACGGTGGAGACACAGTAAAGGGAGGGGGTGGAGAGCGGCCTCAGCTTCCCAGAGAGACAGGGCCTGGCCTGGGAAGAGAATTAAAATTTATCAAATTCTCTCCATCCAGAACTCTATTCTTCCCCAATGCCTATAACTGCTCTTGAGACACCCATTGGTAAAGAAATTGGATGCAGCACTTCACAAGCAAGTAACAATAATTCACAGACAGAAACAGAGGGAATGGTAGGGATGGGGTCAAAGAGAAAGTGAGTTGACTCCCCTCAGCTCTGGCACCTCCCAGCTTGTGACACTTGCTTCTTACCCCTTGCAGCCTCTTCTTAGACTCTGTCCTGGATTCATTCTGTCCTGTATGCTTGACGCTGCGGCTGCAGGCAAGCCCAGGTCTTGTTCACCCAGTGCCCCTGCAGCACCCAGAACATGAGGGGAATGCACAGACTTTGGCTCCCCACTCGGTCTTGAATTGAAGGAGGCAAAAAGATGAGGGCTAGACGGGAGATTTTATGAAGACCTTAGCAACTAAATAGGTTTGAAGCGTCTGGAAAGAGCTGGCAGAGCGTAGAGGGATGAAGATTTTTCCCATGATAGAGAAAAGAGCGAATGATTCTCCGCCAAGGATGACTGGTGCTACTCCTGCCTTGCGGGCACTGAGATAAATGGTGGTGTGGTGTCCCCTGGCCTGGGCTTCTGTGGCACGGAATGAGTGACATGGAAGGTACCTCTGGCTGCTGCTCGTCCCCTGGACTCCAGGCCAAGCTTTCATCCACAAAGGCCTGCAACCTGGACTGACCCCACTCTTCCCAGGAGGACAGGACCATGACCTGATGCTGCAGAATCAGACTCAAAGCTCCCAAAGGAGCCAGTGTGATAGGCCCAGGAGAGTGGTCCATGAAAACAGGCACACTGCCCCAGATGGGGACTCTGCAGGTGTGGTGTAAGGCTCCACCTCCGCCCCCCCAACCCCCAGGCCAGAGTGATGCCAACCAAAGGCCCTAGAGGAAAGTCAGTCAGCCCTGGCCCCTGCACACCAGGTCAGCAGCCACATCTGGCCCCCAGCAACTCCTAGCCCCTGCCATCCCAAGTGGGAGGCCATGCTAGCAGCACTTAGGGGGCAGCTGCCTGGACTTGGAGCCACATTTGTGAGGGCTGTGCATGCCCCAAATCCAGCTCCTCATGGGCTAAGGACTCTGCCATCATCTCTCCCTGGCTGAACCCTGGGCTAACCCTCCCACTAGTTTTATGAGCACCTATACACCAAGCACAATCCTAACCATTAAGGGGGAAGATGTGCAAAAGTACACAGGAGATAACCACAATCTCCAGTGGCTTACAGGTTTTTTCTATTCTAAGCTGATCAATACTACACTCGAGTTGTATGTTTATCATCCCTAAAATGTGTCTTAGTCTCTCTGTGTCCTCATTGGCCGGCACAGAGTAGCTAACGTAATGGAAGAGCTACAAACTTCCATCTATGCTCAAAATGTCATTCCTACTGCTCACCTTCACTGGTCATCAGTGAAATCAACAGCACAGTGAGATATCTCATTAGCAAGAGATCACTAATGAACTACAGACACTTGCAGCAACATGGATGAATCTCATTTTTTTTAATGTTGAGTAATAGAAGCCAGACAAAAGAACACATGCTGTATGATCCCATTTATGTAAAGTTCAAAACCTGATATATGGGCTGGGTGCAGTAGCTCATGCCTATAATTCCAACACTTTGGGAGGCCAAGGAGGGTGGATAACCTTAGGTGAGGAGTTTGAGACCAGCCTGGCCAACATGGCGAAACTCTGTGTCTACCAAAAATACAAAAATTAGCTGGGTGTGGTAGTGCACACCTGTAATCCTAGCTACTCAGGAGGCTGAGGCAGGAGAATTGCTTGAACCCGGGAGGTGGAGGTTGTAGTGAGCTGAGATAGTGCCACTGCACTCCAGCCTGGGCGACAGAGTGAGACTCCATCTCAAAAAAGAAAAAAGTAAAACAAAAACCCTAATCTATGCTGTTAGATATCAGGTTTGTGGCTACCCTTGAGCAGGAGTAATGTCTCAAAAGGGGAATGGGGGTGATGTCTGAGGTGATGGTAATGTCCTGTTTCTCAATCTGGATGCTGGTCCCACAGATGTGTTCACTTCTATATAAAAATTCATCAAATGCTGCATTTTTGCATATGTATGTTATACTTCAACAGACGGTTAGAACATTTTCCATTTCTGTCCATTTATTCATCCCTGTAGCCCTTTCATAGAAAAGGACAGAGCTCTTCAGGTAAAATAATTCACTGATCATCTATATGTGTAATACTCTTCTTTTTTCGTCTCTAAAATGAAGAATATGAGATAATCTCTAAGGAACCTTCCAGCTTTAGATTGTGTGATGCTTTGATCCTATTCTTAGTAAAACCTCATTAATCAGTAATAACAAATCCTTTCTAAATTAGTGAAAAGTGCAAAATATGAAACATTTGTTTAAAGAAAGGCAGCGTTACTGCCTGGAAGAACGAGGCACATTACAAATTAAAATATAAATGTCTATTAAATTGAAGTTAATGAAAAATATTAGAATATACATTAGGCTTACACTACTTAATACTGCTTGAATATTGCTAAAATTCTGTGTCTCACCCAAGTTAGGTCCTCATTTCAACCGTTTTCATCAAGAGGAGTCATGAATGCCAAACTATTACATCTGCTATATCATTAGGGACCAAATGAAAGCATTTTGAGAGTAACATTGACTCAGATGCCTATAATTCCCACACCCCGGCCACTTCCCTCCACAGCCCTGTTAGACCGATGCGTTCCATCCACACCTGGGCAAACCTGAGCCTGGCCTGAGTCTCGGTGTGGAGCCACTCCTTGAGGCCCATCCCCTGCACGAGGCTGCCTCAAACATGGCTGAGACACAGATTACTTAGGAGACTTAAGACACCCCTGGGAGCTTGGCAACACCAATGATGGAGCAGATTCTAGCAGGCAGCAGAACGAGAATTCTAGGCGCCATCATAAATTAAACCTCTGCTCAGTGGCTAATCTCACGGGCGCCTCACAAAGACACAAACAGACTGCCTACGGCTCACTTGCAGCCTTGAGAGCTTACAAGCAGAGGCGCCTCCCTCCCAGCTGCTAGCAAACTCAGAGCTTTGCGAGCAACTCTCTCTGGGCCTCAGTATCTCCTTCTGTACAATGGGGAGAAATGCTCCATGACCCTCACCTTACAGTGCAGTGGCAACAACAGAACTAACTCAATAACACTTTAAATACTTCTGGATCCCCTGGGAAACAAGAGAGCATGGGGAATAATGTCTCAAAGGAAGTGATTTCCTGGAGGTCATCTGCAAGTCCAAAGAGCAGAACCTGCCCAAGGAATTGACACTTCATAAAGTTTACCAAAAAATGAGCAAATGAACCCTGACTCCTGGCAAACCCCCTTAATCAGCAATAAGAAATCCCTCTATTTCTCCCATCAACAGAGAATGAGCAGTGGGATTTGTGGCCAGTACTTGACTTGGGAGGGTCCTGCTTCTTTGCTAAGATCTACATGCACTGAGGACTCGGGTCCGAAGACCTTCATTCCATTAGGAAAACGGCAGCTGAGTGAGGCCTCCCTTCCCCCAGCCTATGGCTATGAACAAACTTCCCCTCCTCTAGCTCCACCACCTGTCTCTGGACCAAATACAGATCACAGAGAGGCATTTCCTGAGCTCTGCAAGCTCGCTGACCCTGGAGGTTAATCCTACCCCTCTATGGCCAGGCCACCAGATGAGAGCCTCTTACCAACCAAGGGAACCACAGAATCCTAAAATTTCAGGGCTTGAAGAGACCTGAAGAGCCAGCATGTTCAAGGCTCTGAAATGTCCAGGGATTATCCCAAGGTCACAAAGCAGAAATGGAGAGACCAGGATTCAGAGATAGGTCCTCTGACCCTCGGCCTAATGCTCTTTACCCAAGACAGGGCCTCCTTGGCATCCTAAATGCCACTGTGGCCCATTGGGGGTGGCCACCTGGAGTGCTGTACTGAGAAGGCTCGGCAGGCTCAGTCTGGGTGCAGAGTCAACAGTGCTGTGATCAAGTAGCAATATCCGCCTGCAGCAAAGGAGAAGAGTTATGCAGTAAGCATTTGCCAACCTGCCACAACACTGCTGGCTCCCAGGAGTCACCACAAGATGCCTCTGCACCACCAGGACCCAGCAATCTCTGGGTGTTATTCTCCCCTCACAGGCCTGGGACAAGTGCAAGGGCCAGGGAGAGGAGCTAACCCACTAGGGAAAAGAAGAAACAGCCAGAGAGTAAAGAAGACCCAAGTGAGTTGGGAGCAAAATCCAGAAAAACTTTTATTTCAAATCAAGGATGACTTGTTGAGTACCTGCTATTCATTTACTGGACAAACATGTATCAAATGCCCATTGCATGCCAGCCATGGTGGAGCTCCCTGACCAATGCTACATGCCATACAGTGTAAAGCAATCTCCCTTCTCATCTCTGCTAAACATCACCTCCCTTTTGGCTCTGTAGATCCTGTGTCTGAAAACCGAGATAAACTACCTCTCAGGACTGTTGTGAGAATCAAAAGTGAAAAACTCATATGAAAGCACCTTAGGAAAAAGAAAGCCCCGTCTAAGTACAGAGCAGCCCACCATTTCCTTCCGTCCCTTTCCTCTCATCAGGGACTTTGCAACTAATGAACAGTCCAGCCTCAGTACCACTGGTTTATCCCAAAGGACTTTTATAGCTTGGCATTCTAAGTGGGCCCCCTCCCACTGGCCCTCTTGTCCCTCTCAGCCCCACCCTTCAGATCAAGACCTGGGGTGGGGGAGAGGAGAGGAGGCCTACTCCCTGCAAAGAGGACAGAACACATAGAGCTGTCTAATCAATTGGAAAGGGAAATCCAGCCTCTACATTAATGACAGCAGGTGAGTCTCTAACATCCACAGGCAGTAACTCACACCAGAGATTTTCTGTATCCTCCAGGGCAGAGCAAGGGATTACCACTGATGTGTTATCTGCTCCAATTCTTCCTGCCAGGAGTCAAGCATAATACCTTAGTAATGCGGTCTCACTGATGCTAGCTGCGCAGAGATATGTAAATTATACGCAATGGATTGGGAACACCACGCGCTGACATCTGTCTCTCGTAGATACCTCCTACCCCAGGATGTGAAACCCAGGAAAATCCTCTGAGTGGCGAAAAGCTGTAGGCAGAACAGTAACCTGGGAAAAAGAGACCCAACACCAACAATGTGTGACCCAGGTGCTATAGTTAAGCAGACTTTGTCGAGTGGCAAAGGTCTATGAAACACCATCCTAGGTGTAGAGAGGTGGACGGGAGGAGAAATGACATAAAATGCAAACAGAAAGTCGTGGTCCCTGCCCTTTATAGGGTGTTTCAATTCTGGGGTTAAGACAGACACATAAATTCTTACCATGGGGCAGAGTGTGGAAAGTGCCAAACAGAGGCAGAAATAAAAGGGCGAGAAGAGCAAAAGATGGAATTGTCATATTCAATTATGGGGCTTATAGACAAGACATTTAAACTGGCCCTCCAACAGCTGGTAGGATTCTGAAAACAGCCAGAGGGCAATGGGGAATAAGGTAAAAGGAACAGCTTGAGCTCAAGGTAGAAAAGCATTCATTCATTAATCCACTATTGATCATGCCAGGTAGTGTCTAGGTGCTGGAGACTCCACGGAGAGCAGCACGAACAAGCATGGGAGTGCTCTGTGTGGACTGCAGCCAGGGACATTGGAAGGGGATGGGAATACGCTTAGAGAAGACAGTTGGGGCCCTACTGGGGAGATTTGCCTATTATTGGCAAGACCCTCCCTTCCCATACCGTCCACAGTGGGGAAAAGGAGAAGACCTGTCCCTCTGAGATTCTGCTGCTCCCATCCTGACACTCTCTCCAGTAGGCTGCCTGGGAACTCCAGGGCTGCCTCAGCTCTCATGGCAGAGGAGATGGTGCTTTGAGCCTCAGCCCTGGAGGCCTGGGAGAGAAGGGAGACATGTAGCCTAGAGCCTGGTATAACCATAACTTGTCTCATTAACTTCCATTAAATGTACCCAGGGGACCTATTAGCTCTACTGAGAAAGAGCTGAGGGGAAAGAAAATGGTCTTCCTCTGGCCCAAAAGTAGGGTTGGATTAAAGAAGCCAGAAAGCTGAAAATTCTTTCTTTTCTTTTTCTAAACATTCATCACCTCTGCTCTTGGCTGTCACTATCATCTTTTCCCTGGCCTGATCAACGGCTTCCAAGAGCCTCATCAACCAGACCCAGGGGCCCTCAAATACCTCTCCAGGTAGAACAAGAGTTGATAACCTCTCTGCTATTGGTTCTAGCAGGTCCCTTGGCCAGGGACACTCCCCTGCTATGATAGAAGCCCACATCCTCCTGTTCTGACCTTCACCATCACCTGAATCAATTATTTAGCATGCAGCTGCATACAGCACTGTCTTAGTCTATTTTGTGTTGTTATAAAGGAATACCTGAAGCTGGATGATTTCTCAGGGAAAAGGTTTATTTGGCTCACGAGTCTGATGTTTGGGCATCTGGTGAGGCCTCAGGCTGCTTCCACTCACGGTGGAAGGCAGAGGGGAGCTGGCATAGACAGGTATCACAGGTGAGAGAGAAAGCAAGACAGTGGGGGGAGGTGCTAGGCTCTTTAACAACCAGCTCTCACAGGAACTAATACAGTGAGGATGTACTCACTCCCCAAGAAGGACATTAATCTATTCATGAGGGATCCCCCCACCATGATCCAAACACCTCCCATTAGGCTCACCCCACAACACTGGGATCAAATTTCAACCTGGGGAGGCCAGGCAGGCACCATGGCTCACACCTGTAATCCCAACACTTTGGAAGGCCAAAGCAGGAAGATGGCTCGAGCCCTGGCATTCAAGGCTGCAGTGAGCTATGGTTGCACCACTACGTTCCAGCCTGGCAACAGAGTGAGAACCTATCTCTAAAACAATAGACAGATAGATAAGTTTCAACCCAAGGTTTGGAGGGACAAAGATTCAAACCACAGCAAGCACCATTCTGGGTCCAGTGAACAGCAAGTTACACACACAAAGAATTGTACAATCTCAGCACAAAAGGCTGAGAGGCAGGGGCTGGGGAGCTGCTCGCTGGTGCTCTTCCAGCAGGAAAGGGCATTTTCCAAGACTACTTTCCCCAGGCCAGGCCCCACACTAGGTCTCCTGCTCCCCAGGTGGTGAGTTTTAAAGGGATCCAGGTGTCCTTTAAGATCCTATATATGTCAACAAATGGTGCTGGGACAGCTGCATATCCACAGGCAAAAAATGAAGTTGGCTCCCTACCCCACACCATACACAAAAAGGAACCCAAAATGAATCGCGGACCTAGAGTTAAAACTATAAAACTCTTAGAAGACAAGATAGGTGTAACTCTTTGTGACCTTGGGTTTGGCAATTATGCCTTAGATTTGACACCAACAACATAAGTAATAAAAGAAAAATTAAACTGGACTTCAGCAAAACTAAAAACTCTTACATTGCAAATAACACACCAAAAAAGTGAAACCTACAGAATATGAGAAGATATTTGCAAATCATATATCGATTAAGGGGCTTATAACCAGAATATATAAAGAATTATTATAGCTGAATAATAAAAAGACAAATACCCATTTTTAAAATGAGCAAAGTATATGCATAGAAGTTACACAAGTGGCAAATAAGTATAATAACAGATGCTCAACATCATTTAACACTAGGGAAATGCAAATTGAAACCACAATGAGATACCATTTCACACTCACCGCGATGGCTCCAAAAAGACAGAAATTAACAAGTGTGGACAAGGACATGGAGAAATTGGAAAAGAGTCTAATTCCCAACTGGAATACATTACTGGTGGGAATGTAAAACGGTACAGCTACTTTGGAAATCAGTTTGGTGGTTCCTCAAAAAATTAAACATAGAGTTACCATATGATCCAACAATTCCATACCTAGATACCTGAAATAAATAACTTTTCCACAGAAAAACCCATACACAAATGTTCACTGCAGCATTATTCAAAAGAGCCAAAACACTGAAACAACCCAAATATCCAACAAGTGATGAATGGATAAACAAAATGTGGCATACCTATGCAATATTATTCTGTAATAAAGAGGAATGAAGTGCTGGCATATGCCACAACATGGATGAACCTTCGAAACATTATGCTAAGTATGCTAAGAAGCCAATCACAAAAAAATTAAAAACTCATTTTGCATGATTCCATTTAAAATAAGCCTCTATGATAAGCAACACCACAGATAGAACACAGATTAGTGGTTGCCCAGGGCTGGGGGAGGGATGAGGATTGAGAGGATATAGAGAATGGCTTCCAGTGGGCATGGGGTTTCTTTCTGAGGTGATAAAATGTTCAAAACATAAATTGTGGCAGTAGTTACACAACCTGAACAGATTAAACCACTGACTTGTATATTAAGTAGGTGTATCAGTTTGCTAGGACTGCCATAACCAAGGTACCACAGGCTGGGTGGCTTAAACAACAGAAATTTATTTTCTCATGATTCTGGAGGCTGACTCCAAGATGAAGGCATCAGCTGGATTGGTTTCATCCATTTCCTCTCTCTTCTTGGCTTGCAGATGGCTGTCTTCTCCCTTTGTCTTCGCGTGGGCTTCCCTCTGTGTTTCTGTCCTAATGTCTTCTATATATACGTAGTTTCTTCATCGAGATGAGGGGTCTTGCCATGATGCCTAGGCTGGTCTTAAACTCCTGGGCTCAAGTGGTCTTCCTGCCTCAGCCTCCCAAAGTGCTGGGATTCTAGGTGTGAGACACGGTGCCAAGCCCCTAATATCCTCTTATAATGGCACCAGGCATAGTGGATTAGGGCCTGCCCTGGTGACCTCATTTGACCACAATCACCTCTTTAAAAACCTTCTCTCCCTCCAAATACAGTCACATTGTGAGGTATGGGGTTAGGATTTGCGGGAAGCACAAGTGAGCCCTTAACAATGGGAGAGTGTGATATTTTATGAATTACATCTCAATAAAACTGTTCTTAAAAACTCCATCTACAAATCTTAGAAATTAGCTAGCCGACCTCTTGTTTTACAGATAGGGAACTGAGACCGATCCAGATAAGGTTACTTCTTGCCCCAAATCACAGTTGGTGAGAGGCAGAGCTGGGAGGAGAAGTCACAGCTCCTGCTCTCAATCCAGTACGCTTTCTACTACACCCTCCTGTCGCCACAGCCTCTGAGGCTCAGAAACAACAGACAATGACGGGCAAAGTAAGAGAACTTTAAACTTAGAAAGAAAAATGCCTAAGAACTTAGATCATGTGCAATGAAAGTGTAAATAGGCTCCCTGGCAGGGGGCGGGGGATGCAGACAATCAAGCTCTGAGGAGGCCCTGGAAGAGACCTACACAGTCACGGCAGAGGGCCCTAAGCAAAGCCAACATTAATTTCATTATCTGTGATGTGCCAGGCAAAGGAGGAGTATGTTCCCAAGTAAGACGTGCTTTACAGAGGAGTTGGCACTCCAGCTAATCCGTGAAGATTGGGCCTAATTCCACTGGGGTGAGGGCTGTCCGAGCAAAAGAGGCTGAGTGATCAAAAGCACAAAGGCAGGTAGCTTCCAGACCTGTTCAGGAAGTTGCAAGTTAGCCGACACAGTGGAAGCCTACGCTTTATGCAAGCAACAGTGGAGGACGGCAGCGCAAAGATAAGCTGAAGTCAAGTTCTGCAGAGCCTCGTACGCTACACATCAAAGCACGGACTTGAGATAGGAACAGGGAGCCACTGAAGGCTCTGGAGCATGAGTGTGACGTGACCTGAGGGGAGCTGGGGAAGGGTGGCTCCACCCACAGGCAGCAGAAAGACTGAGCACCACTTCTACAGATCTTGTAGGAGGCAACCATGGGAGGGGAGGGTGCTGACAAAGAGAAGCCCAGGGGATGCTCCTCCAGGACACAGGAAAGCAGGAAGCCCTGTGCTCCAAGGGGAGACCTCAGATTTATCTCCATTAGACTTGGTCGAGGAAAGCAAGAGGAAACTCCACAGGCAATGAAAAGCTGCCAACTCCTGGAGCCCGTGTTGTGATCTGGTGCTGACAGTCCTTCATCTTTTCCATTTCTTTTTTTTTTTTCGGTAGATAAAAAGAGGGGTGGAGAAGGGGAGAAAGACACAATGGAGTTGCTCAGTGAACAAAAGCCCTGGTGCGTTTTCACTCATCGTCTTAATCAGGGGGTGCTGCTTTTGTCAGCACCCTATAATCATGTCTGAGGCCGGGCACAGCCCACAACTTACAATTCAGGCATAAATGCATCCTGGACGCCAGTGGTGCCTGCCTGCCGGCGTCTGCCCAGTGCACACCTAATCAGGAAGTGGAAGAAAGGGCCCCGGAACAGGAGAACATGGCCTGCAAGGTCCAGGACCGTGGTTCCAGTCCTGGCTGTTTCCCTTGGGACCTCCAGCAGGACAGATGACCTCTCTCTAGGTCTCAGTTTCCTAGTCTGCACTGACAGCACTAGCAGCTGCTATTCACTATTCAATGTCTACCATGTGCCAAAGACTCAGGTTTTCATCCCTCACTAAATAGTCGATGAGGCAAGCATTGGTCTCCCTGTTTTACAGATTGAGAAGCTGAGGTTCAGAGGCCAGTGAGATTCGTCGAGGTCAGAAGGCTAAGCTTGAACCCAAATCTGTCTAGCTTCAAAAACCCATGTTCTTAAAATACACCACATTCAGCCTGAATTAGGTGGAAATAATAAAACCTGCTCTACCTTCTCTCACCTGTTTGCTATGAGGCTCAGCGGGGGAGAATTTATACTCAATACTGCAAGGGGACTGTCCTTATCAATACTATAGTTACTCAAGGTCAAAATGCAGTGGCCCTCAAGTTAATCAGAACTCACCTCCACCTTAGCCCTCAGCCCTTGCCCCCTGTCTCAGGCCCTTCTCCTGCTTCATAGCCTTCCCAGTTAGCCAGCTAACCCTCCCACCCATCTCCGGATTCCATTCAACTCTAAGAAGCAGGCCAGGCACGGTGGCTCATGCCTGTAGTCCCTGCACTTTGGGAGGCTGAAGAGGGTGGATTACTTGAGATCAGGAGCTCGTGACCAGCCTGGCCAACATGGTGAAACCTCGTCTCAACTAAAAATACAAAAATTAGCCTGGCACACACCTGTGATGCCAGCTGCTCAGGAGACTGAAGCAGGAGGATCTGGGAGATTCAAATCTGGGAGAGGGAGGTTGCAGCGAGCCGAGATCATGCCACAGCCTGGGTGACAGAGTGAGACTCCATCTCAAAAAGAAAAACAACAACAACTCTAAGAAGCAAAGTCCAAGTCTTGCCAAGATCCCAAACTTCAACACCTCCCCTATCAAGAAGACAGACCAGAATATGCCTCTATCAGCACCCTGTCACCTGACCCTCCCGACTCCCCACCTGCTGCCCCTCCCCATCCCAGTCCTGGAGGGGCCTACATGGAGGGAGGACACAGCTAAAAGCAAAGGGCCCAGCACTGGAAGGCAGCTTGCTTCATTATTCACAACGAGATCTGTCCTGGCCCTGCACAATCTTCCAGTTCTTTGGGACTGTTTTCCCTTCCTCCCAGAGAGTCATCAAATGCCAAAGATGTATCCAGACATACTACTCAATGCTGCTGATACAGGCTGAGGAGGAGGCTGGCCTGTTATTAACAGAGGAAAACTGGAGCTGACATTGTAACTGATCTGAAACCTCCCAGCTAAGGAAAGCTTTGTTTTTTTAATAACTAATAAATAACACTGGGTGTTTACTTCCCCAGCAAGTCGTATTTCTTAGGTATCACTAGGCTCATACGTCATGGCTGTCATGCGGGAAAACCGTGGAGCAAAGTCTTCAAGTCCTTTCGCCTTCCTAAGGAGTTCAAAGCACTTCGACAGACTCCCCTTTATCTCCCCTAGGGCTCTTGGAGGGGAGGAGGGGGTCCCTGGCAACTCCACCTCCAGTGTGCCTACAATAAATACTTGCTAACTGCCCAAGGGGGACAATTTTCCTCACTGCGCAGATGGGAAGAAACAGAGAAAAGGAAATTTACTCCACAACTACCTAATCCAATCTTCCTAGTTCCAGCTCCATGCTTCAAGCCGTCTCTCACTCAAGGCCTAACTCTACCCAAAGGGATTAGAAAAGGAAGACGCGGTCTTGCTCTCGCTCCCTCTTTCTTTATTTTTTTTAAGAGACAGGGTCTTCGTCTGCTATCAGGGCTGCAGTGGCGTAATCATGGTTCACTGCAGCCTCAAACTCTTGGGTTCAAGGGATCCTCTCACCTCGGCCTCTCAAAATGTTGGCATTACAGGTGCACACCACCAAGCCGGGCCTGGAAGACGTGGTCTCCTCTAATGGCTATCCAGGAGTGGCCTCCTCATGCCAATTTCCTAAAAGCTCAGAACACGATCAACAGTCCCTGCCCAGCATTCCCAGAACAGCCCGCCTTCGGTGTCACTTGCATAGCCAACCGTGTTATGCTTTGTACTGTAATTCTGTGTGTGAACGGCCTCTCCCACACCCCTTGATTTTTATTAATTTCATCACTTTATGCTCTTTATATTCCCCAAAGTGCCCAGCATAACACCCTACCCTTAATACATAAAGAAGGGGTCACAAGCTAGTACACCCAGACCTAATCCAGCCCACACATAGGTTTGCCTTGGTCTGCATCACGTTTTAAAAATTTTTAATTAGCTGCCAATGGTTAAAAATTAGGAGATCTTACCCAAAAATCAGAAGTTCAAATTTTCCTTGAAAAATGGAAGACCTAGGGAACTAAGAGAGTCCTGTAGAATACTTAACTGTTACAGACCACTGCCCTCTGAGAAACTCCATTTGTCTCTGTCCTAGTCAGATCATGTCTGCAGAGGGCTGGAGAAGTCACTAGAAAAGGGGCTCATTGTGATCACGTTCAACTACTGGCACCCCAATTCCATGTAATGATTACTGGGCATGCAGGCAATCATGGCATCACTGCAGGTCCATGTGAGAGGCAGCTCAGCTGTTCAGGCCTGGAGCGCAGATGCTCACAAAACCAGAGTGGAGTTTAAGTATTTATTTAAAACAAAAGAATCATGTCTCCCATTTGTACTTAAGCACTAGCTCCTCTTTTGCACAGCCAAACATGTGCATCATGTTCTGTGCTGTTCATTCTGCTGCAAAACAGTGAAAGCAGGACACTGAGGGAAAGGGAGGGAAGGAAGAGAGGGAGGAACAGGGGCATGGGCTGACCGGCCCACGACTCTAGGCTGTCATCATTCATCTGAGTTTTCAGGCTTGCATAAAGCTGATTGAATATAATTGAATGGGCAAGCCCATGGTCATTTCAGACTGCAAGTTCCCTAAGGGTGGGAACTAGACCTATTTCTCTTGCTTTGAATGGGGTCAGATGGGGAGTGCACTTAGGAATTATTCAATGAGTGAAGCAACATACTCAAAATCTATGTACCCAGGCCAGCAGGCTTCAAAGTCGGAGATAGGATAAAAATGCAGAGTTAACAGCCTTTAAAGCAGGGCCTCTGCTGCCTTCCCAAGGGCAGTTTGTGAAAACAGACTCAGACCAAGATCTGAGCTAAACCCTGTGGCTGCTCTCAGGCACCTGACTTCCGGCTGGTATTTAGCCACCCAGAATGAGATCCCTCATTGCTCTAGGAAAGAATGCTTGGCTTCTTGAATTGTCGTAAGGAAATAATGCAAAAGGGGAAACAGATAGCTACACAGAGAGACAGAGATATATCCACAGATACACACACACACACACACACACACACACACACACACACATATATTAACATATCAATGTATTAATGCAGTTTCTACTATTTAGGTAAGTTAAAATGGTGAACTAAACGTTCAACTGTAGGAAAACGGATAAATATGAAACAATTCCTATGTAGCCATTTAAAAGTGATTATGATTATAATTGTGATGATTATGTAACTTGTAGTAAAATGTTAAAGAAAGCAAATAGAAGGCAAAATTCCATCTATATTATTGACTATAACCATGTAAAAACATTATGTTTGCAAGTAAATATAGACTGAAGGCATCGTGGAAAATGGAAAGCTGATTTGTCATGATGGCAGGTTTGTGAGGCTTTTTTTTAACCCCTATTTCTTTGATTCGTGTTCTTATTTAACAGCATTATTTATATGATCAGCATTTTTTTTTAAATGACCAGTAGCTCTGACCCTGAAATAAACTAGCACATGAAGATGAGGGCCAGGTAGGAAATGTCTGCTTTGTTCAGGCCCTTCCGAGAGTCCTACAGGGGTGAGGCACAAGGTAAAGGTGTCACAAATCAGTCTGAAGAGTTAGAGGGCTTCAAGGAAGGCCTGCCCCGCACCACCACCACCACCACACCCCACATACGTGCACGCATGCACACGCCATAAAAGGAAGCTCAGCGTTTGCAATGAGCACAGACGTCATCCGGGGGCCTCCGCCTGGCAGGTTTATGTGCCCCTCTACCACTCTCTCATTTCCGCGGTAGTTTCAGATTCCCAGTCTTCTGATGCAGCATAAGAAGGGGGCTCGGCCAGGCACAGTGGCTCACACATGTAATCCCAGCACTCTGGGAGGCCGAGGTGGGTGGATCGCCTGAGGTCAGGAGTTCAAGACCAGCCTGGCCAACATGGAGAAACCCCATCTCTACTAAAAAATATAAAATTAGCCAGGCGTGGTGGTGGGTGCCTGTAGTCCCAGCTACTCAGGAGGCTGAGACAGGAAGAATTGCTCAAACCTGGGAGATGGAGGTTGCAGTGAGCTGAGATCATGCCACTGCACTCCAGCCTGGGCAACAAAGTGAGACTCCGTCTCAAAAAAAAAAACAACAAAAAAAAAAAGAAAAGAAAAGAAGGAAGCTCTGAAGACAGCCTCCAGGCTGGAAATAGCCAGGCCAGCATTCTCTCCCAAGACTGCCCTTCCCTCAGTCTTTTCAATACTTGTTTCACTGTATCCATCACTGGGGACACTCAGGAACCAGATCTCGGGGAAGGCTGCTTGCCAAAGGGGGCAGGAGTGTCAGAAGGACTGCCATAGGACCTTCCAAAAGGAGGGGCTGGTGGGACACCAAATCCCAGCCCACCCTGGCATCAGGCCAAACCCTGTGGCAGGTGAAGGAGGAGCTGGGTGCCAGGGTCCTGTGGACAACCAGGAGAACTAACCCGCAGCAGCCTCCCTGGTGGCCAGGCAAGGTGGGCTGGGAAGTGGCAGCGGCCTCCCTGTAAGCTATGACAGAGGGGGGTGTCTTGGAAAACAGAAAGAGAGTCCTCCTTACCTTACCTCTTTCCAAGCTGGTCAGACTCCCCAGGGAGAGATTCCCCGCCATGAATTCCCCAGGGGAATGAGAGCTGGAGAGGAAAAACTCCTCAGAGAGTTGTCTGCGCCAAGCGGCAAATCATAGCCACCATCCAGCAGGGCATCCCATTTGCAGGGAAATTGACTCATGCCTGATTGTTGTGCTTTTACTTTTCAATTCCAAAGACTGGCTGTGTGATTTTTGTTGTAGGTTTTTTGTTGTTGTTGTTTTGTTTTGCTTTGCTTTTGAGACAGTCTCACTCTGTCTCCCAGGCTGGAGTGCAAGCAATCTTAGATCACCGCAACCTCCACCTCATGGGTTCAAGCAATTCTCCTGCCTCAGCCTCCCAAGTAGCTGGGATTAGAGGTGCACACCATGTTTTTTTTTTTTTAAGAAATGAAAAAAAGGAAAAAAGGGCTGGAGGGAGGAAGGAAGGGAGTAAGAGGCATTTCACGTTGGAGGCTGCTCTATTCTGTTCCGTATCTGGGTTTAAGGAAGAAGATCCTGGAAATGGGCGCCATGTGTCACCAAGCATGGGTGGGAAGAGGGCAGCCAAGCCTCGCAGGCTGTTAAATCACTAAGGGGCATGCGCAGCCCAGTGCCCACCCAGCTGGTAGCATCTGCCTTGAGGGGAGATGGGAGGGCAAGGCTGGAGGGGCCAACAGGGGCCAAATGTGAAGGCCGGTGGCAGGCAGCCGGCCCCTCCTGTAAGCAATCCCACCACAGGCACTTTTTCCTGTGAGAAAAGAATGGGAGGAATGCGGCCCAGCCATTACCCAAATCCACCCCACTACAGGCTTCGTGCCCAATTACGTACAGTGTGGGGGAGCCCTCCCAAGCCTGGAATCAGAAAATCCGCCTAAGAAATGCAAACTGGCAGCCAGAAACTAGCTACATAGGTAATGCAATATGAGGGCCTCCCCTAAAGCCAAATACACACTCATACACGCACCCATTCACACACATGCACACACATGTGCAAACGTGCAACTGCAAACACACACACACACAGGCTCTGCAGGCGTGTGTGAGTGACAGTGCACTACAAACCGCATGCAAAAGTGGCCAGAAACACCGCTGGATTTTTACAGCTCTTCAGGGACCTGATCTCCAGGAAGTGCTAGAAATTGCAATCCAATTGTGTCCCTGGCTAGCGAAGCTGGCTGGAGACTGGGGACGGTGCAGAGGGAGGAAGAACTTCATTGGGAAAATATGTTGACAGAGTTTAATGTTGAGCGGAAGGACAAAGGCTTGGATGAAGGAGCCTTACTGAGAAATGGGGCATTGTGAGCGCTCTAGCAATTTGCATGGAGCTGTCAGGGAGTATTGAGTTAAAAGGCACAGGACAGGGGAGGGCTCCCCAAGGCCAGGCCAGGCGTGGGGTGAAGAAGGGGCATCATTGGATCTCTTGCAGAGCCTGGAACTTGGTACCCTGAAATCAGCTCATAAGTGGGGATTAGCTAAGGCAACCCCCCAGCTAGAAGGAGGGCTCAGAGAGTCTGAGGCCCCAAAAAACATTACTATCCTCACTTAAGACACCAAATACAATGATAGAAAAGAAAAACTGGCATTCACTGAGCACCTAGCATGGGCCAGCCATACCATAACCTCTAAAAAAGAACCAACAGCAACATGGGTATGTATCAGCCTCAGAGTGTAGACAAAAAACCGAAGATTCACCCTGGGCCAGAGGCTGAAACCAAGACTGACACCATGTCTGTCTGCCACCTGCAGAGTCCAGATACACTACAGTTCATTTGGGGGTTTTATGACACAGACTTTTCAAAGGAAGCCCTCCCCATTTCTGCCCCCCATCAAAAAAGTACTAACTCACTGGGTGGCCTTAGTCAAGCCCCCTAATCTCTCTGGGCATCAGCATCAAGTCAGCTATGTGCCCCATTCTGTTCAAATACACGTTAAAAGGATATTAAGCCTATAACTCTGGCAGAGGGGTGGAAACAGACCGAGGAGCCCGAGACGGATTCTCTGAAGCCCAGCCAAATGTAGCAGGCCCATCAGGCACCTCCCATACCTCACCTTTCATGCTACATTATCATTACTGGTGCTGTCTGTCTCACAAACTGGACTGTGCGCCCCCCCCCCCCCCCACCGAGGGAAGAACACTCCACCTAATTCTGCCCACACCCCTCTGCCCAGAGCTTCGTCTAGCAAGCCATGGATGTTCACTAAATATCCGTTGGCTGGATGAATGAAGCAATTAACAAATGCTCTCCAAAGTCAGGCATGTTTCAGAGAAAAGCACTTATGAATATCTGTTCACCAAGGGACTTCTCCTCAAGGGGGCAAACCTACCTTTGTATTGAAATCATGTGGGAAGCTTTTCAAAATACAGCTTTCTGCCCCCGTTCCCAGAGCTTCAGACTCAGATCTGGGATGGGGGCCCAGGAGTCTGAATTATTGAAAAGCTCCCCAGATGTCTCTAGCTCCAAGCCAGGTCTCGAATCACTGATGGCTATTACTTGGCTAACACCCATCCTGTCCTGTGTTGAGATGAGATAAAGCTCAGAATAAAAACAAAATAAGTGCCTCTCCTCTAGGGCCTTTTTTCCAAAGGGCTCAAATCAACTTTTTACACCATGATGCTGTTGTCTGTTGGACTGAGGCAGGTGGCCATGCTTCTCCATTCTTCAGGCTGGCAAACTGAGGTCTGGCCAAGAGGGAGGCCCACTTCTCTCTTTGCATCACTCTCTTTAGCTCCTGAAGAATGCAAAGTAGTTAGAGACTTCAAGGACTCTGCTGAATTTCAGGAAAAAAAGAGAGAACAAGGCTAGGCATGCATTAGGCTGCAGACCATGGTAATGCCAGGATGGGCATCTCCCTACTTCCTGCCACACTTGGAGGACAAAATACACCCATCCTTACAGCTCACACACCCCAAGTCCAGCCCCTACACACAGGGCCTGACCATCATCAAACCAGTGAGCTAGAAGGAACAAAGACCCCATCTCCCTATCTTGGAGGCAGGTAAAGAGCCCTTCATTTGTTCATTCACAAAAAGTACAGCAAAGCTAAGAAGTGCCAAAAGAACTGGTTAGATGAAAATGAAGGAAGAATTCAATCATTTCTATTCTTTTCAATAAAATATTGACCTTCCCAGAGAGACAAATGGTGGGGGGCTGAAAGCTGAGCCACCCACACCCCGCAATTTACCCAGGAGCTAGGAGGCAGCCACCACCCTCCTCCCTTCCCTCAGCAACTGGAGACCTCCTTAGAGGCAGGAGCCAAAGTTACCTCGGCCAAACACGCCCGAGAGGCCCCCTCTTCTCCTCATCCCCTCCTCCCACCCAGCCTTGGACGTGACTGATGGAGCTCAGACAGCTGCAGCCGTGGGGAGGCTGGGAGGTGGACAACAGCTGGATGGGGCAGGCCCTCCCCCTGCCTGGGCAGCTTCCCAGCCAAGTTGGAGAGGATGGAGAGACACAGGTCTCCTCTGAGCACTGCTCTGCAAGGAGTGGAATGTGAGCGTTTGGCTCCACTCTGACCTTGCTCCCTTGTCCCTCCTGGTCCCCTTCAGGCAGGCATCTCTCAGTTCCACAAACAGCAGGGCCAGTTGGCAGTGTGGTCACGGGCATACTTTAGGCCCTGGAGCAGGCAGCCCCACACAGCCACGGCCGCGCTCCCTGCCCATGTTCCATACCCTGTCAGCCACGGCCCTGCCGCTGGCCATCCCACAGCACACAGGTGCTGGAGGAGGAACCTCAGCATCCTGACCCCGGCCCAAGCTGCTGGAAGAGATACAATGAGCTGGCAGTGTGCGTGTTGGCCTCAGAGTCCGAGAAACTCAGCTTGTGACTCTGGACCGACTAGGGACCAAAACTTGGTTCCACTAAAAAGCTTTATGGTTTCTAGTTTCGGCTGCAAAATAAGGCTGACACTTTGCAGGGTAGTTCTTAGAAGCAGAGGGATCAGATTCTTGTCTAGTGTATGATGGGCCTCGGTTTCCTTACCTGTGAAATGAGCAGGCTACACACTAGATGGTGCCTCAGGTCTCCTCCAGCCCCTGTAGAACCCATGCAGTCTTTTAGCCAATGGCCGTGGGATGTATGTTCTTCATCCCTTTCTTTCAGAGGAACCACTGCTCAAAACTCCTTCCCTAGTTCTGTACTGTCTCCAGGATAAATGAGCCCTTGAGACTTCTCTCCTCCTTCTCCCATATCCAGACCCTCCACTCAATCTCCAAATGTACCCAGATTAGACTCCCAGGAGCCCACCCATTATATGCCAAGCTGTGCCCCCTGCCAACCCACTCCACATAGGTGTACACCACTCACACCACTTAGTACTCTCTTACTAGGAACAAGGTACTCACAACACACCTCCCACCAAAGGGCACCCACCAGTGTGAGGTAACACTGCAGGTGAAAACCGCTGGTCTAAACCACTACCAACCAACGTGGCAGCCACTAGCAACATGTGGCCACCTAAATTTCCATTTTAGTTGAAACTGAATAAAATTTAAAATCCAGCTCCTCAGGGCATTTTCTGCCCCATTTTCAATGCTGAACAGCTACATGTAGCTGGTCACTACTGTATTGGGCGGCTGGTCGCTACTGTATTGGGCGACTGGTCGCTACCGTATTGGGCGGCTGGTCACTACTGTATTGGGTGGTACAGAACAGAACACATCCATTGTTGCAGCACCGGGCTGGCTGGTTCTCTCTCTTCGGGGACAGAACAGGCCCTAGGTGGCTCAAACTGAATCTGGAAGTGGGCAGGGAAGGTAGGGGCAATGGCAAAGGAGGGAGGGGCCGCTTCCCATTGCATCGTTGGAGACGCCACCAGGATTCAGCCTGCAGCATGCCCACCAACCATGCTCCTCAGCAAGGGTCTCCCTGGCCCCAACACCCAGCAGGATGCAGCGGGCAGCTGTCACACCACGCTGCATTTTTGGGATGCATGGGACGCCTGTCATTCTCTCCAGCCCCTGGCGGGCTCCTGGCCTTCCCCAGACTGAGGTCTACGTCTCCTCCCAGGGCAGGGACCGTGGCCCCCCTCCTACTGCCCAGCAGCTCCTCCACACCTCACCTGGGTTCCAGGTTGGAGTGTGACCTGTGGAGGGCCAGGGCTCCCCTACCTCCACTCTCCACCCTAGACTCAAAAATATCTCACTACATATCCTGCAGAAGGGAAGAAAGGAGAAGAGGGGAGAGAATGCTAGTTTTAATAAAACACCTTCTATAGTCAAGGTACCAACTTTCACTTACATCTGCACATCTGATGTCCAAAATTATACTTCAAGGTAAGTGTGGTTAAACCCATTTTCCAGATGAGGAAACTAAGGCTCAGAGAAGGTAAGCGAACTTGTGCAAGCTTGTAAGTGTCACAATCTGAATGCAAACCCAGAAAAGCAAGGCCCCAAAGCTTACACTCTATATCCACAGCCCCTTCAGAAGGCCATGAGATCCACCACCATTCTCCTCCCAGAGAATGTCCAGACACACAAGCAGAAAGGTCAAGATCTACAGCTTTTTCTATTTGCAGCCTAGACAGCACAGAATCACAGGAAGGTCTCAGCACTGGGGAGGTGGAGCAAGCCCATAGAAACAAAGCAGGTAGAGAACGAGGAGCGAGGAAAGAGGAAGAGAGTGGAGGGAGCAGGAAAGTAAAATCAAGGAGGAAGAGTGGAGCACACAGAGGCATTTAAACTTATTCCAAGTGTAATTCATTATTTGTGAACTGTTTGTCTAATGCCTGTCTTCACCAATTGGACCTTGGGCTCCATGAAAGCAATGACCTTGTCTGTCTCATATGCAGCTGTGTTCCCCGCACAGGAGGTGCTCCACAGATACTTGTAGGAGAGATGGAGGGTAGACAGACGGGTGGGAAGAATGAAAACCAAACTGTCAGGGGACTATGGAGAAAGAAAAGTCCTCTTTTCAGAGACCACCATCTCTACACAGTCTCCCCACCCTAAGCTACCGAGGGCCTTGAGATACCCAAGGGAAGCTGTCCTCCTCCGGTGGGCTCCATCCCCCGACCCCGCATCCCAGCGCCCTCCTGCCCCTTTGCCATTAGCCACAAACCTAGTCACACTCTCCCGATGGCCACAGGTCATAAATCTAGGCTGCTGGGCCAGAGAGACCACTAAGATCCCCTGGCCCAATCTTCTCATTTTACAGATGATAAGACTGAGGCTCAGGAGGAGAATGGGCTTGCCGGGGGGCTCACAGCCTCAAAGTGGGAAAGGTTCCTCACGCCCGTGCCTCCAGGAGCCTAATGGTGGAAGCTTACCGCCAAGCCCTGAGTGCACTGGCTCACTTGCAAGGCCAGGCCAGTGCCTACAGCCCATCTGTCTCTTCTGCCTGCCAAGAGGCCTTCCCTCCCCTGTGCCCGTGCTAATGAAACCCACCGCAGGTGATTTCAGAACACTGCACCAGGGGGAGGTTTTGCTGGCCACTGCGCCAGGCCTTTAATTTCCGATTTCCCAGCCTGACACCCCTAATGGTCTGAGCCCTCTCTGCTCTGAGCCCCATGTGGTCATGTATCACCTTGGCTGACGCCAGCCATGCCTTCCCCCAGCCATCTGGACAGAAAAACGAGGAATGAGCAGGACAGAATGATCCTGGCAGAGAGGACTGCCAGGAAGCTCCGGACACCTGGTCCCTGCCCTCCTGCCCTCGCTGTGTATGTGCTATTGGAATGCAGGGTGACAAGCAGGTTTCTCTTCACCTGGGACTCAGTTTCTCCATATGCAGTTGGGAGTCTTCTGTTCCAAACTCAGCAGATGTACTGAGGTGGGTGCTCCTCTGACCACAGGTATCAAAAAGGAGGAAATCCACAGCAAACCCTAGTTGAACACCTCCTAGGGATGATGGGAGGACCCCTGCCCTGGACAAGCTCTTCATCAAGCTGGCATGTCAAAACGAGTTCACACAAAAAGGTCATTTCCCGAACAAGAGCACTGCCAAGGGAGAGCAAGAGTACCGTGGACTAGTCAGGCAGGACACAACGGGAGAGAGCCTTGAGCTGGCGCTGAGAGCTGTGGATGTGCTCAAGAGTCTAGAGGTGAATGCAAGGGCAGCCGCGATCCTGACCGGAGGCGCTCACAGTCCAAGCAGTCGACAAACACATCACCCACCAGCAGACGCTGAGGGCTGCTACACGCACTGTGCGCTCACAAGGGAGCGGGGGAAGAACAAGAAGCCCTAGGAATGACCTTGATGTGTGAAACCAAGGAGGGACATTTCCTAGGGGGTGCCCTTGAGCTCTCTACACAAGGAAACAAAGCAATGCAACTGATTTGAAGTCCAATGAAATGCTAAGAAACACAATCTGACCATCAGATTATCCTCATAACATAAAGGTTTAGGGGAATAGGGAAAAGGGACAAATATCATCACCAGCTACGGTTTAAATCTAAGCTTTTTGGTTCTAATTTTGCCCAAACATCCCTCGCTGAAGGGGCACCTGGCCGTGGCTGACATGCTAGCAACGCCTCTACATTCACTTCTCAGGGCGCAATCCAGGGCTACCCAGACGTGAGAGAGGTCATCTCAGGCAGGAGCCTGAGAGGAGCTGCCCGCGCCTGCAACCCCCACTAGAAACCACTCCATGTGATTCCTGGAGCTGCTGCAGCAAAGTACTCCAAGCTGGGAGGCTTCAACAGTAGGGATTTACAGTCTCGCGGTTCTGGGGACTAGAAGTGCAGAATGGAGGCAGTGGCAGAGGCTCCCTCTGCAGTCTCTCAGGAGTATCCTTCCTGGCCTCTTTCTAGCTTCTGGGGGTTGCTGGGAATCCTTGGCAGGTGCATGGCTCTGACCTGTCCCTCCATCTCCATCATCACAGGGTGCTCTCACTGTGTGCTTCTGTGTCCCTCTTATTAGAATACCGTGCATCGGCCAGGCGCAGTGGTTCACACCTGTAATACCAGCACTTTGGGAGGCCAAGGTGGGCAGATGACGAGGTCAGGAGTTCAAGACCAGCCAGGCCAACATGGTGAAACCCTGTCTCTACTAAAAATTAGCTGGATATGGTGGTGCATGCCTGTAATCCTAGCTACTCGGGAGGCTGAGGCAGGAGAATCACTTGAACCTGGGAGACGGAGGTTGCAGTGAGCCAAGATAGCAACACTGTACTCCAGCCTGGGCAACAAAGTGAGAGTCCATCTCAAGAAAAAAAAGGGAAGGAGGGAGGGAAGGAGGGAGGGAAGAAAGGAGGGAAGGAAGGAGGGAAGGAGGGAAGGAAGGACGGAAGGAAGGAAGGAAGGACGGAAGGACGGAAGGACAGAAGGAAGGAAGGAAGGAAGGAAGGGAACGAGCCAGCCATTTATCAGATTTACCAGTATTACCCCCACCTTAACTTGAGTTCATCTGCAAAGACCCTATTTCCAAATAAGACCACATGTACAGGTTCTGGGAAGACATGAACTTCAGGGGAACACTACTCAACCCAGTAAATCTCCCTACTATCAAAACACTCCTTGGAGTCAGAGGCACTGCTGCAGTAAGGAGACATTACACCAGGCATCCAGAGTTCTGAGTCCTAGCTCCAAACCCACCTGTACTGGCCATGCCACCTCAGCCAGATCCTCAACCTGCTTGGTGGCTCTGTCATCTGTGAGGGGGAGATGTGGACTTGATTTCTCAGGTTCCTCTCAGCTCCAAAACTATCATATTAAAAGCTAATAAAAATCAACACAAGGCCAGGCACAGTGGCCCACGCCTGTATTCCCAACACTTTGGGAGGCCAAAGCAGGCAGATCACTTGAGGTCAGGAGTTTGAGACCAGCCTGGCCAACATGGTGAAACACTGCCAGTACTAAAAATATGAAGATTAGCCAGGCGTGGTGGTGGGTGCCTATAATCCCAGCTACTAGTGAGGCTGAAGCACGAGACTCGCTTGAACCTGGGAGGTGGAGGTTACAGTGAGCCAAGATCACACCACTGTACTCCAGCCTGGGTGACGGAGTGAGACACCATCTCAAAAAAAAAAAAAAAAAATCAGCACAAATTCATGATTTTGTAAATATAAACACAAATAAACAGAACAGAGATAGAGATATGTGTCCATGCTTGGGTTCGCATATATCTTAGTTCTGTTCCCTGAGAGGACCTAGAAGCAATGACACCCCAGTAGCAATGAACACACCTAGCACCTAGATCTTGGTTTCTAAATACCATGCTCCAGCAAAAGGAACCAGGGCTCCTTAGAGAAATGATTGATTCCAGGGCTGGGGCAGGAGAAACATAACATGACCTGGAGCATCTTGCGCCAGAAAGTAAGGAAGAGCTCAAGGAAAGACAGAAACACATCAAAGGGCACAGGAGCGGATGTGAAAGTACTCACTAGAGCTCCCAGTGGCCAAGGCTAGCACAAACTGAGCAACAAAATAAATATCTATCATACTGAGTTACAGTAACTCTAACCTACAGAATAAAATATATATATTGATATTTATTATATATCCAATATCCATATGTTTGTATATATATTTTATTTATGAAGTAAATATCCATGAGTCTGTAATTATAAAAATAACTAATTGAATAAATAAGTGGGACAGAAGAAATAGCTCTTCCTTCCTGGAGAATTCCAATTAATAAATGCAGAAGAAATGAGGGAAACAGAAAATTACCATTAGGCAAACACCACAATTATAAGAGTTGCAAGCAAAAACCACTGATGGGTGCTAAAATTAGTGAGCAGAAGTTTGAGAAAAAACCAGGACAGTCTCAAGTGCCTGCCCTCAAGACATTTATTAATTATAAAGAAAAAAAGGGCCACTTTATACAGGAGATACCTGACAGACATCACCTTCTCTAAGGGAGCAGGGCATCGTCACCAGTAATAAGACACGCAGACATTAAATTCTCCTTGACACCATGCACCTAGAAGGACATGGCACCATGCCACGGTGATCTCTCCAACAACAAAGAACCTCAGTCTAACCATAAGAAAATGCCAGACAGGGCTGGAGTGGGGACCGTCTTGCAGAGGGACTGAGCGGCACTCCTCACCACTGTCGAGGTCATGAAAACAGTGGAGAAACTAAGGAATTGTCGCAGGATGGAGGAGCCCACAGAAACAGGACAACTAAACGCAATGGAGGATCCTGGACCGGTAAAATGGCAGTAGTGGGAAAAGCGAAATCTAAATAAAGTCTGTCGTTAACAACGCTATTTCAATGTTAATTTCTTGGTTTTAATAGTTGTACTATGATTACGTAGGACGTTAACAACAACCCAAAAAAGCAAAAGCACGAGCACATATGCACGGGTGCAGCACGAACACAGGGAGGTGCAAGCCACAGGCACCGGGGGCAGGGATGCGGGGCACCAGGAGTGAGTAAGAGCATGGCGTGGGGGCAGGGTGAGCGGGGAGGGAACGCGGCCTTTTGCTGTTTCAGGCGGCTTGCTGAGCCTCGGATCCAATTTTCACAAAAGGATTACTAGATTACATTTTTTACCGCAGGCAGCTGTCCCTGTCAAATAAATAATCATCGCCTTACATTTATATATCACCTTTCATCCCACAGCCCTCGTCCTACATCTAGGGCCAGCCTGGGAATGGTTTCAGCCCTTCTCAGGGAAGGGAGGAGGGGAGAGACGGGGAGGGGGCCCACACAGAGGGGCCAACCTGAGCCCCATTCAGTTTCCAAAGGAAGGAGGCGGGCCCCCAGCCAGAGGAAAAGGGGAAACTCAATTGCCAAGTGAGGAGCCCAGCGTGTGGCCGGGTGGAGACACTCCGTGATAAAATAAAGGCTGCAGTGAGGAAGGGTGGCAGGCAGCGGGCTCCCTGGAGGGCAACTGGGCCCAGCAGCGCCACCCCAGCTACCGTCGAGCACAGTGGTGACACTCTCAATCTGTGTAACACTGGGCATCTTCCTTAACCTCTTTGTGCCTTGGTCGCCTCCTCCGTAGAAGGCACCTGTCACACAGGATTCCTGTGAGCACCCGGCCATGGTAAAGCACTTAGTGCAATACCTGACTCCAAGTCTTGCTATGCACCTGCAGGCCACATGGGAAAGCACCAGACAGGAAGTGGGCCTCCAGGCACAGGAGAAACTATACGGACACCTTGGGATGGGGTCCTTGCATCCATGCCTTAGGTGGCTGCCATTGGGACGAGGTGACTTGTTCTGATGTGGGGCTGTTCCTGCAAAGGGGAGGAGCAAGAGCAGCCCACAGAACAGGTCTGGGACAGGTTGGGGGTGTGAGGACTAAGGACGGGTGGCCCCAACTCAGGGAAAAGCCTTTAGACCAGTGGCCTTGCATTTCCCCAGCAACTAAGATACAACACGGAGGCCATGCAGCCCAGCCTCTGGGGTGCCACCATCTAGGACTTGGAAAGACATGTGCACACCGAGGAGTCAGGGCAAAACACAAGCACAGCTGCACCCGAGACACAGACAAGGGCAAACAAGGGCACGGGAAGAGGGACAGTCCACTGGGTGACAGGGTCACACACAGTCTCCTCAAAGACACAGGCCTCCTGCTGGCCCTAGGAGGATGTGTGGGCCTCAGAGGAGCAGGGCCCAGGGCAGGGGAAGGTGAGCTGGCAGAGGTCAGAGCATCACCACGCGCTGCAGAGGCCAGCGGGATAGCCATCACCACAATGCTGCGAGACCAAGGGGAACGGGCTGGAACAGCCACTGGGCATCACCCCGAATTAAGATCCCCGCGTGCTCTCACAGCACGGCACAGCTGCTTTTGTGTGGAAAGAGCTGGGGAAGCTGAGGGAGGAGAAGGTTCTGACATCAAGGAGCAGGTTAAAACCTGTGTCAAGGAGACAGGTGAAGATTCCTTTAGACTTCCTCCTGACATGGGATATTTGAGAGCCGACAGAGACTGTGGAAGCTGAGATCACCCTGGGTAAGGCAAAACCTGAGCCTCTCCTTTAGTGAGGATCCCAAAGCCCCTTGGTCCTCCTCAACTGAATCTCATGGCTCCCCTCTGGCCCCATGCATGGAATCCAAAATCCCCCCTCCCTCCCCTACTGGGAACTCCCACACTTCCCGCAGCCCCTCCCCAACCGCTTCCGTGCCTTCCTTCAGCCTTCTCCACTAACCCGAAATGTCCTTAACCTAGACACATCCAAATGCCCTTCCACCTGCCGAATAAAACCCCAAATCTCTCCTCAGCCTCCCACGGTCACCTCCAAACCTCCCGTGGCACCCCCACTCCTGAACCCACTCTTCCCTTGGGCTTTCCCAGGAACCTCAGCACATTCTGTGCCCTCCCTAGAGCCTTCCCTCCGGGCCCCCACATCCCAAACATCCCTGAGTCCTCCTACCTCAAACTCCAACCTACCCTTTGACTTCCCACACCAAACTACAAACCTTCCTCATTTCAGTTCCCCCCATCAATCCTGCACTTTTCCAGGGCATTCATCATCAAACCCCAAACTCCTCCACAACATCCCATGCCAAATCTAAAACTCCTTCAGCTGCTCCTAAGAAAGCTTCTGAACTCCCCAGCAGGGCCTTCTCTGCAGGCTTGGGATGCTGAGGGCAGCACGTCTCAGCTGATCCATGGCAGATGCCAGGCCTTTTATTTCCCATCCATCCCGGGCCAATGCGTGATCCTGCTGTGACCTGTTTGGCACCACACATGACTCTCCTCCAGATTTCAACAACACCCACACTGGCCTGTACCTTGCCCGATGAGAGAAGTCCTTCTGTGTCAACTACAAATCTCTACAAGTTTCCCTGGTACCAACCACCAAGTTCCAGGACTTCCCCGAAGCTACCCCTGAGAAACACCAAACAACCTAAAACGTCAGGGCCACGTGAACTGCTGCGGCATTACCACACGCACACTTTCCACTCAGGACTTGAGTTCCCCACAGATCAGCCCAGGTCCACATGCCACACTCTGAGTATGACCTGATGATGACTTGCACCAGGCTGTCCCGGCAGCTGCCCTGAGATACCCTTTCTAGCCCCAAGCAAGCAGGTTGCCCAGGTATATGGCTGAGCGAAGGTGGTGGCGCACAGCAAATTCTGCAGCAGGGACAGTGGATCTGCCCAGGGACCAGCTAGAGCTGACTGCTGCCATCCTCCTGGGGGACAATGTAGGTGCAACAGCCTGAGCCCCCCGATGGTCAGCTGCAGGGGTGACAGGTTCACCTGCTGTGAAGGGACAGAAAAGCTACCTGGGGCCAGGCGCAGTGGCTCCCACCTACAATCCCAACCCTATGGGAGGCCGAGTTCAGGAGTTCGAGAACAGCCTGAGCAGCATGGTGAACCCCCATCTCTACCAAAAAACACAAAACATTAGCCGGGCATAGTGGCTCATGCCTATGGTCCCAGCTACTGGGGAGGCGGAGGTGGGAGGACAGCTTGAGCCTGAGAGGCAGAAGTTATAGTGAGCTGAGATCACGCCATGGCACTCCAGCCTGGGTGACAGAGCAAGACCCTGTCTCAAAAAAAGAAAAAAGAAATGAAAAGCTATCTGAAGGGATACAGAAAGTTGAGGGGATCCTTAAGGCCGAGCATTAGGCCAAGAGTTAGGACAGAGGAGGAGAAGGCAGCGCACGCTGGAGCGACTCCCGCCATGCACAGGCTGGTCCACTGCAAGCCCCTCCACTGCACGCACCATCCCCAGGCTGGCCCACTGCAAGCCCCTCCACTGCACGCACCGTCCCCAGGCTGGTCCACTGCAAGCCCCTCCACTGCACGCACCATCCCCAGGCTGGCCCACTGCAAGCCCCTCCACTGCACAGGAGGAGACACTTGGGGTAGGCTGGCCCCTGGCATGGTGAGGGGAAGAAGGGTAGGGGGGAGGTGTGAACAGAAAAGGGGGAAATCTAATTAAACTGATTCCTACTCAGCCACCTGCTAAAAACCACAGCTCACCAACACTTGGACGGAAAGATCGAGAACAATACTGCCAAGGATTTCTCTCCACAGTCTCAGACAGAGGAAGAGAGGGAACAAACTGAGCCCTCCCTGGACACCGCCCCCCACCAAAAGCAAAAGAGCCATGAAGCTGAAACCTGAGAGGATGCCAAGGGGCAGCAGGAGGCAGTTTACAGCCTGGAAAACTGAGCACTTGGGCCAGATGTGGGCCCTGGGGAGAGGCTGGGGCCACAGCGTGCAGGGAGGGCCGGGGAGCAGGCCCAGAGAAACCCTCCTCAGGGCATCCACACCCTGTGGCCCTGGGCTCTGAGCTAAGGAGCAGGGTGCAGCGTTCTGCCTGTCAGGAGAAGAATAGAGCAGGGGCTGAGGGGTGGACAGCGGGGTCCAGGTCCCACCCTGCCTGCAGGTCTTGGAATCCAGGGCCAGCAGTCGGACAAGGGCGTGGAAAGAAAGCCAAGCAAAGCGAAGGAGGCAGATGGGGAAAGACAAAGAGGAAACAGGCTAGGCCGGGCACAGTGGCTCACTTTGGGAGGCCAAGGTACGCAGATCACTTGAGCCTAGGACTTTGAGACAAGCCTGGCCAACATGACGAAACCCCATCTCTACAAAAATTTTTAAAAATTTCTTTTTTTTAAAGTTTTGTGTGTGTATGTGGCAGGTATGGTGGCACGTGCCTGTAGTCCCAGATACCAGATACTTGGGAGGCTGAGGAGAGAGGATCACCTGAGCCCAGGAGGTCAAGGCTGTACATGATTGCCCAACTGCCCTCCTGCCTGGGTGACAGCACAAGACTCTGTCTCAAAAAATGAAAAAAAGAAACAGAGGAGGAGAGAGCCCAGCGAGGAAGCAGGACTGGGGGGAGCTGGGCGCTGGGCCTCTTCCCATCCCACCAACTCCCCCCTGGACTAGCCCCCTCCTCTAACTGACTCCAGGAGGTGGTGAATGACCCACAGTTGGGGGACTGAGCTCACTCTCCTTCTCAGCGGGACCCTGCACTGCCCAGCCAGCTCCAGGGCTCTCGTCTTTTCTCCTCAGCATTAACGAAATGCCTCATCCCTAACAGATGTACCAGCCACCAACCTCCTGCCACACCCACCGCAGGCAGAGGGGCCAGCCCAGGGGTGGAAAAATCACTCTACCAAACCCGTCGGCAGACACCTCCATTCCAGAGCGGGCACCACTGGGCACTGCCCCCTCACCACCCATAGACGACGAATGCAGTCCTTGGCTCCTGAAGGAAGTACTGAGGCCCAGAGAAGGAAAGGGGAAAGGGTGGTCCTGGAATCACACAGCCAGTGAGGGGGACAGCGGGTCCCAGACACCCGACTCCTCACATGACCTTCCTCGGAGGCTCAGAGCCAGCAGCAGCCCCTGGGGAAGGAAACAAAGCTGCCCCTCTCTTGAGCTTCAAGGGGCCTGGGATAGGACGAGTGAAGGAAGTCAAGCCCCCCGAAGAGCTGCATGTAGAAATCTGTGTGACAAGAAGTGGAATTATTTCCCCTGGAAAAAAAATTAATAAAAAGCCCTCCCTTACCAGACCCCAGGGGTATTCGGCCGTAGGCTGATGTAATAGAGAGGAGAGGCCAAGAGGAAAGGAATCCCCCCTTCCCCCCCAGCAAACCTGCTGCCAGGAGCACAGCAGGGAGGATGCAGCTGGAGCTGGGGGGTGGGGGACACCAGCCAGGCAGGATGTTGGAGCTGGGATGGAGTCCTCCGCCATCTGGCTGGAAAGCAGAAGCCTCTGAACTGCAACCCAGGGGGTAGCACTCCCTTGGGGCCCAAATCTGGGCTTGGCATGGATGTGAGGTGCCCAGAGCAGAGTATGTATCTACAGGGGCTGTGTCTGCTGCACAACCCGCAGGATGTGAAGCCACATGGGAGGTGGGTAGCAGGAGGCGGGGCTCTGGGAAGGGCAGGGAGTCAGGACAGTGGCCTGGGCTCCAGGGCCAGACACTTAGGTCTTCCAGTGAGAGAGTGGTGAGGCCTGGGGCAGCCAGGAGAGCATGGCCCAGGGAAAAATGGGCAGGGTCGGCGCCCAGCTTTCCATGGACTCCCGTCACCCAGCTGCTGGAGCTCTGAGGAAGCTGACATGTCCAAGTGGGCCCTGTGTCCACACCCCAGAGAGTGTGGGATGGGGGAGGAAGCCCAGGGCCTCAAGAACACCCATTCCAGAGAGGAGAAGACAAGGAGCCCAGGAGCCATCACACTGCTATCCCCTAATTTGGAAGGTTCCGCACCTGGGAAGGTCCAGCTGGAAAGAGTGTCCCAGCAGCAGGCTGGGTGCAGAACCTTCCAAATTAGGCTTCGGGTCTGGAAGGGCGGTCCCACAAGCACACACCGCCCTTCCAGACCCGAAGCCTTCACAGCAGGACTGGACGGGGCAGGGGTTCCGACAGCTGGGACCACCTGGCGGCTCCACGGTGTACAGTGGGGGCTGTTTCTCCAGCCCTGCCTTAGGGCAGGTCCCTGGCCAACATGCCCCAACCCCTGTCTCCAGCTGAGGGTACACTATGGCAAGAGGGGACAGCTGCAGTCACCACCTCCTCATTCTCACACACTTTTTCCCCCCAGCTCCTGTTCACTTACTGGCTGGACACTTCAGCTTCCCACAGGCGCCTGCACATGCATTCTTCTTACAGAGGGTTTGGGAACAGAATAGATTTTCCTGCAGTCACACTGACCTGACCTCAGGCATCTGAGTGTTCCTCTCCCTCCTACCAACCCCACTCACGCAAACCCGCTTCACTACAAAAGGAGAGCCACCCCGACGGACTCAGAATCTAATGACAGGGTTTGGTGTCCTGTCTGTGTACTGCTGGATGCATCCTTCAGTTCTCAGAGCCTCAGTTTCCTCATCTGCAAAGAGGGAGATACCCCAGTACCTGACACAGGGGTGTCGGGAAGACCAATGAGACAAGGCATTTGAGGAAGAGCCACGTGAACTGTAACACAAACTGTCAGTCCCACGCAAAGGCTTAAGAATGCCCATAATGAGTGGTGCGTGACTTATCCGGGATTCTGGAGCCAGCCTGCCTGGATTCAAGTCCCTGCTCAGCTGCACCTGATTAGGATGGATTCAGGGCTTGCACCTCGAAGAGGAGGAAACCAATGAATGTAAGCGAAGGAGTCAGGACACCCGGGCCCACGCAGCGCTTCCTGCATATATTACTGTCACTGCGTGTCACTGCTGATGTGCAGCACACCCTTGGTCTCATGCTGTTGTCCCTCCCAGGCCAGGAGCACTGTGTCCCACCACTGCAGTGCCCTCAATATCTGCACAGGCTACCAAGTCGGGAACTCCTCAGGGAGTAACAGGACTTTTCCTCAGGGACACTGGGTCTCAGCTTCTGGTCCCTTTAAGATACTGAAAACCCAGCCCGCAAATATGGCAAAGATTTTCCTAATAGTGGGAGCTCTACTAAAAGGGTATCTCCCAACCCTGAGACTGCCTGAGCTGAGACAGCCACTTCTCAAGAATGCCACAGGAGAGTCAGACACCAGTATGGCTGAGAGGGTATCCAGCCTTTCCTCAGACCCATCCCAGAATCAGTAAGATGTGGAATTTGAGTCTGCATGCCATCGGGAGGTGATGGATGATCCACCCAGAGCAAAGGGCTGGACTTGAACATGATGGACCTGGGATAGAAATTGACAGGTTTCCTGCTGCCATCTAGTGGTCAACATCAGTAAGAACAGCAACAAGCCAGAAGGCCACCAAGCAGACCTCAGGTCCACAGCCCCTCACCCCTGCAGGCCTGGACCATGGCTGAGTAATGAGCTGGCTGAGGCAGAACCTAGCAGGAAGCAGAGGTGTGAGAAGGATAAAAGGTGCCGAAAACCCACAGAACACAAAAAGCCTGCTGGCTATCTTCTCAGGGATTAAGGAAGGAGGAGTATGCCTCACACATCCCTGTAACAAATAAAAACATGGTGGCCAGGCACATGTAATCCCAACAGTTTGGGAGGCAAAGACAGGAGAATCACTTGATGCCAGGAGTTCCAGACCAGCCTGAGCAATATAGTGAGACCCCATCTTTACAAATCAATTTTTTTTTTTTTTAACAGAGACAAAGTCTCGCTCTGTCACCCAGGCTGGAGGGCAGTGGTGAGATCTCAGCTTACTGCCAACCTCTGCTGTCCTGGTTCAAGCGATTCTCTTGCCTCAGCCTCCCGAGTAGCTGGGACTACAAGCACACGCTACCATGTCCAGCTAATTTTTTTGTATTTTTAGTAGAGATGGGGTTTCACCATGTTGGCCAGGCTGTTCTTGAACTCCTGACCTCAGGTGATCCGCCCTCCTCAGCCTCCCAAAGTGCTGGTATTACAGGCGTGAGCCACTGTGCAGGGCCTACAAATCAAATTTTAAAATTAGTCAAGCGTGGTGGAGTAATGACACCTGTGGTCCCAGAAACTCAGGAGGCCAAGGAAGGAGGATTGCTTGAGCACAGGAGTTCAAGGCTGCTGCAGTGAGCTCCGATCACAACACTGCACTCCAGCCTGGGTGACAGAGCAAAACCCTGTCAATCAATTAATAATGTTGCCCCAACTCTGAAGCAATGCAGTGCCTAGGCACTGAGAAGGAACAGGTAAATAAGATGCCAGCCCTGACCATAGGCACCTCCCTGCATGGTCTCTCCTCCTCAACTCTCCCATGTCCCCCACAGCTAGCCAGCCCCTGCATTTGCCACACTTTTCCCATAAGGTTCTTCTCCCTCCCTTCTATACCTGGATGATGTGCCTGTGCAAATGTCACGGCCTCTTCCATGCTGCATGCCATCACCCTCATCCACCCTGAACTGTGATCACCTGACTATACATCCACCTCCCCAGCAGAGCTGGCCCCTGCTCTCAGCTCACTGTCACATCCACAAGCAGAGCAGCTGGCTCTACAGGCCTGAACAAACTGGATCCCAGGATCCCAAATGCTTCCCACCTCCTGTCTTGAAAGTGGGGAGCCCCAAACAGCCATCAGCCATGCCACTGTCCCCAAACCTCCCTGCAGCCCTCCAGAAGGCCCATGTGTCTGCTAGCTTGCCCAAGCGACCTTCCACCCCAAAGCAACAGCTCTGAGTGGAGACAAGCAGACCCTTGTAGCTATACGGCAGGGCAGACAGAATCAGGGGAACTGGGCTCCAGCCTTGACCATCCCCTAACTGGCTGGATGACATGCCTGGCAAGTTTCTTCCTTCCCTGAACCTTAAAAGTTCCCCATTTGTACAATGAAGGATCATCTCGGGTCCCTTTCAGGTCAAAATATCTACGACACTAATTCCTGCTAAAGTGCAATGACCTTTAACAGCTAATTGTGTAACTGTTCCCACAATACTGTCATCTTGGGAGAGGAGAAAGTCTCAACACATCACCCATTCATTCACACAGTAAAAACACACTGAAAACTCGCATTCTGGGATCAAGGTGGCTATGCTTAGCAATGCAACCTACTGAGCTCTGCTCTAGCCACAGCCCACAGCGGAAAAGGCTGATGAGGAAGGCCAAGGATCCATGCTGAGCTGACACAGGAAGCAAAGCACCAGCCTGGAGCCTGATACCCACAAGATCAGGACAGCAACCCTTACATTACACACCTACTAACAGGCTGTTCTAAGAATCCACCCCTCACAACAGCCTGAGCCGTTGACCCTGTTTATAATCTAAGACACTGAGACCCCGGGAGGTTCAATAACTTACCCTTCCAGGAAGTTGCAAAGTCAGTAAGTGTCAAGCTAGAAACAGAGCCTGGGTGGCTGTGTGGCTCTTACCCAGAGCCATGGTGGGTGATCAAGAGGTGATCCTGATGCGGATTTCCTTGCCTCCCCTTCACCCACCCATTTTCATGGGAGCTGCTTTTTTGGAGACCTCCACCCTCTGCACTCGGGTTTCCTTCCCCAGCCACCCCTTATTCAAGTCTGCACACCAGAGTTGATCAGAGCCGCCTGGGGAGAAAAAGCCACTTGCTCATCCAACTCCAAGCAGCATCACTTTAGGGCACATCTGACCTGGTTTTCTTTGATACACTCAGCCTGAGGGTGTTATCTATTTTGGAGCTGCCCTTAGATAAGAGTGGGGGACAATGACTGCATTGGAGTGAGAGGCCTGGAAGGAGTCTGAATCCATACCAAGGCTCACCTGCAACTTCCCCTGGGAGGGGTCCTGGGGCTGGGAAAGGGGCATAGGAATGGGGGCTCATATTTTGCTGATACTTTTATGTTATTTTATTTTGTACAGTAAAAAAAAAAAAATTATATAATAATTGAGTCTTATTTTAAAGTAAACTAAACACTTCAGGCAGATAGATTGCTAGCAGATGACCACACTGTGTACTTGTAGGAAGTGCCTGGTGAGGCAGACCAGGCCTCCCGGGACAGAGCCCTGGAGTGGGAGGAGAGGACCCCTCTTTTTCCAGGATGGGTGGGGCCTCATGCATGGAGGCAGATGGTGGAGTGGTTTCTGGAGCATAGGGACAAAGTCTCTGCCCCCAAAATACCTCACGCATCTGCTCATTCATGCCTGAAATTCCTTCACCGAGGGAGTCTTTGATTCCAGTCAGAAATAGGCCTGAAACCATAAACCCACCCAAAAGACTTTTAAAACGGTACCTTCAAGTCATACTCCAAGGGAGCAAGGGTGCTGGTGCCGGGGAGTGAGGCTCTTACAAGGCCTTTCAGGACAATCTGGAGGGGCCACTGAGAACCTGGCAACTTCCTAATGGCCCCAAAGGTGATGAGTAGTTCTGTGGCAGCCTCGGGGCGGTGCCTGTCCTCACCCTAACCTACCTGACAGGTGGTGGGGAGGATGAGGCAGAGAGCCACAGGGCCATTAGGGATGGAAGAATCTGAGGCTGGGAAGCTTCATGGGCCGGGGAGGGGTGGTGCCTTTCAGAGGACAATGAATAGGAGACAGTTGAATATCTGGGACCAGGGAAGTGGGAGTCACCCACGCCACGCTGCGCCCAACCTAGCTGGAGGCCTGCCCTGGGGCCTGGTGTTTTAAACAGGATCTAGACAAATACGGCCGCATGTTGAGAGGCGTGAACAGAACAGTGAGAGAGACTCGAACCGGGTCAGGAGAAAGCAGGAATGCGGGAACTGAAGGAGAATGCTCCATGTCACGGTCCATCAGGGAACGCAAATCAAACCACAATGAGACACCACTTCACACCTCAGATGGCCACAATTTGTTTAAAACGGAAAATAACAAGTGTTGGCAAGGATGTGGAGAAATTGGAACCCTCGTGCGTTGCCAGTGGGGATGTAAAATGGTACAGCCGCTGTGGAAAACAGTTTGGCTGCTCCTCAAAATGTTAAACATAGAATTACCATATGATTCAGCAGTTCCACTCCTAGGTATATACCCAAAAGTACTGCAAACAGGTGTCCAAACAAAAACTTGTGCATGAATGTTCACAGCAGCTCTATTTATAACAGCCCAAAGGTGGAAACAACCCAAATGTCCATCAACAAATGAACAGAAAATATATTGCACATAGTGTGCTTCAGTACTTCTTGTAAGGCTGAATAATACTCCAGTCAGCCTTACAAAGAACGAAGTACCGACGCACACTACAGCACGCATGAGCCCTGAAAACATGCTAAGCACAGGAAGCCAGACGCAGAAGGCCACATACCGTACGATCCTACTTATACAGAATGTCCAGGAGAGGCAGAGAGAAAGCAGATCAGTGGTTGCCAGTGGTGAGAAGGCTGGGGGATCATAGGTAAGGGGTGCAGGGCTCATATTTAGGGTGATGAAATCATGGAACCAAGTAGGGATGATGGCTTTACAAACACAGTGAATGTACTGCCACTGAATTACACACTTCAAAATGATTATAATGATACATTTTGTATGTATTTTACCACATGAAAAAAATGTTTTTAAAAAACTGACAGGACCTTGGGAGGGACACAATACCTGATAAGAAATGCCTGAGGACCTATCCAATAGTGGTCCAAGGACAGGACTTGACCTGCAAGTTCCCAAGTTCCCAGAGTATGGAACCTTCCGGAAGCCAAGCATCACAGCACACATCACAGCCAGCATTCCCTGCACGCCTGCCACAGTCAGGCCGGAAGCTTTCATCAGCATTAGAATGTTTTCTCACTTCATACCCACAACAGCCCTAACAGGCAGATGCAACTGTTATCCCCAATTTTGGGTGAGGAAAGTGAGGCTGGGAGATGGTAGGTAACCGGCCCACTGGCATCCAGTAAGTGCAGGGGCTGAGAGCCCATTGTGAGCAGCTGTGCAACTGGCCGCTGCTGCCTGCCACCATCAGTGCAGACAACGTGGGCTGCAGCCTCGGAATGTCCAGTCTCAACCAAGTCCCACTGTTGCTTGCTTGCATGTGACCTCTGGCTATTTACTCAGCCATGCGGTGCCTCAGTTTCAGCCTCTGTAAAAACTGCAATTATACCACCAACCTTGAAGGCCTGCTGGGACAATGAAATGAGATGACTGTGCCCAGCAGCTCCTGGCACATAATGGGCTCCATAAACATCCAGTTCCAATTTTTTCCCAAAAGTGGAGAAAATGACAAAGATGGAGGAGACTGTCTCCACAGGCAGAGTGTGCGCACCCTATCGATGAAGCTGAGGAGGTGCAGCACGGCAAGGGGCCACTCAGCAAAAACAAATACCACATGGGCACCGGCCCTGACAACCTTGAAGGCTCTGCCCTTGAAATCTGATGCACTACAATGTAAGACCCCTTCCTGAGAGTGGGCTTCGCTAGAGGGAAGAAGGGAGTGATTCAAGGGCACCGGGATCCTAAGGGAATCAAGGTCGCCACCAAAAAAGAAAATGTGCAAAGAAACAGAAGGCTGGGAACAGCAAAAATAAAGTTTGCCGGTAAATATAGAAGTAACTCACATTTTTAGAGCATGCCCATGTGTGCCAGACACTCTGCTAAGCGTTTTGTGTAGGTTATCTCACTGACTCTGCATGTCGCTGTGGGCCGATACTATTATCATCCCTATCTCACTGGTGAGGAAGCAGAAGCCGAAAAAGGTTCGGGCGCTTGCCCCAAGGTCATGCAGCTAGAAAGGGCACGCTCTGCCACTCTGCCCCAGGCCAGTCCCAGAAGCCCTATCACCTGGATGTAGTCACCTAACTTTGGGGTGATGCCTCCAGACACCATCTGCCCAGCTCCCTAACCCTGCTGTTCGTCACACCTGGAGACACCTTTCCAGAGCAGAAAATCAGCCCCAAGCAGCAGAAAATCTTTCCCTGCCTTGCTGTGGCCAGCAAGCAGAAGCGAGAAGCTGATGCAAAAAAGAAAACATGAGAGGATCAAGTAAATATTTGGGAAAATGTTGTGAAATAGAGGGGAAGAAATGGGGAACTTCTATTTTCACCAGCTTAATCAGCTTTAGGGCAAAACCACAGGTTGCTTCAAGCAGCTGTGAAACGCCCAGCCAGATCCCGCCAGCGCACCGGCTCTGAAGGCAGGAGGGCTCAGGTTTCCCAGGCTGGCGGGATCTGGGGCAATTTCACCAGGGGAAGCAGAAGCAGCAGAGAAGTGACCCACTGGCCACCCCAAAAGCGCTATCCTGGAGGGGGCCAAAGAGGCAGTACAGCCACCCAGAAACCTCCCCGAGTTGCCAAGTTTGTCCCACACATCCGTGATTCATGCAAGAAGGAGGCTGTAGAGAGGGATCAAAGAAGACCCAGGGGCCTGGGCATCTCCAAGTACACCTGATGTCCGAATGGGCAGAGGGCATGGAGGGGGCGGTCAGGGATGAGCAATAAGCGGGGCTTTACCTCTGCCAGCCTCCCGTCACTGCCTCCCCAAGGGACGGCTGGCCCCAGGGACGCAGATCCGCACAATAGGAGCCATTCATCCTACCCTTCAGCAAGGGAATTACGAAGATGAAAAAGGCCAATGCTGAAAGGAAGCTCAGATTTTTTTTTTTTTCTTAAGCTAAGACTGAATGGCTTACAATATATCAGACACTAGGCTAAGTCCTACACATGGATTATCTCATTTAATTTTCTTAACAGCCCTGCAAGGTAGTTACCACCAACATCACCATTTCATAAGTGGACAAACCGAGTGCCAAAGAGTTAAGGGACACATGCGAAGACAAGCTCGTGTGTGGTGGAATTAGGATGCACACCCACGTGCTCTGACCTCAGAACCCACACTCCTAACCAATATCCTTCACCACTTCCTGAAACAGACTCTCAGGAGGTGGGAGAAGAAATTATTAGTCTTAGCTCCTAGCCTCAGAGCATTTACAGCTTAATAAAGTGGATGGATAGGCGGATCCAATGCATAGAAAAACTACCTTGGAAAACACCTGTCACTTTACTAAACATGTGTATCCATCTCAATTATGCAACAAAGTCCTCTGGGTGGGTGTGCAGGCACTGGGGAGTACTGGAGTGATTGGAAAGGAGGAAGGTGGGCACTTTATCTTAAAATATGATGGTGCACAATAACCAAAAGGTGGAAACAACCCAAATGCCCATCACTGGGTAAAAGGGCAAACAAAACGTGGCAGATACACACAATAGAGTATTACTCAGCCATAAAAAGGGAGGAAATTCTGGCACAGGCTCCAGCAATGAATGAACCTGGAGGACACGATGCTAAGTGAAGTAAGCTAGTCACAAAAGGTTAGATACTGCATGATTCCACTTATATGAGGTACCTGGAGTAATCAAATTCACAGACAGAAAATTGCATGGTGGTTACCAGGGGCTGGAAGTAGGGGAAAATGGGGAGTTATTGTTTAATGGCTGCAGAGTTTCAGTGTAGGATGATGAAAAAGTCCTGAAAATGGATAGTGGTGATGATTGAACAATAACGTACATGTATTTAATGTCAGTTAAAAATGGTTGAAATGATATATTTTATGTTGTGTATATTTCACAATAAAAAATTAAAAATATAGTGATGGTGATGTGATGATGTACTGAATCTGAAAGTGTTTAGTCTTTGCTTTTAGTGAGGAACAGCGTGGTCACCCAGGCAGCCTCATGCAGAGTTCAGGGGTGTGTGACTCATCATAAAGCCAGGAAGGTATTTCTTGGGAGGCTATGGGTATTCAGCCTTTCATGGGGTTTTTGTGGGAGCAGGGGTTGAGACAGGGTCTCACTATGTTGCCCAGGCTGGTCTTGAACTTCTGGCCTCAAGCAATACTCCTGTCTTGACCCCCTGGCTCCTTTTGTGTTCAAGGCCCCCTTGAAGACGCTCTGAAATCAGGCCTTCTATGTTTTTAAAGTTTATTTCCCACTGAGTTTGAATATCCAAGAAAGTAGGTGAGATAAGCCATTTTGTGTTTGCAGGCCCAAAGGGAGGGGATCCTCCAGGTGGAACTGGAGATAATGGACCCTGAACTACATCCCTGGCTCAGTCTGCCGCCCCAAACAACTTAAGAACAGAGGCAAGAATGGGCGAGACCTCTCTCTCAAAAATCACAATAGCGTAATATCAGTAACACAGTCACACACCGCATGACAATGTTTCAGCCAGTGATGGACCACACATACGACACATATGACAGTGGTCCCCTAAGATTATTACAGAGCTGAAAAATTCCTACCAGCTAGTGACATCATAGGTGTTGTAATGCAGCAACACCCATTCCCCAAGTGTTTGTGGTGACGCTGATATAAACAGACCCACTGCACCGCCAGTCGTGTAAAAACATCTAGCACAAAGTGGGCTTTCCATGAAGCCTGCAGTCCCAGCTACTAGGAAGGCGGAGGTGGAAGGATCACCTGAGCCCAGGAGTTTGAGTCTAATCTTGGGAAACATAGCAAGACCTCACAAATTTTTCAAAAATATGTCTAGCACATACTGAATACTGTCCAGCATGTACTATTATGGACAGCACATAATAATAAACAACTATGTTACTGGTTTATATATTTACTATACTATACTTTTACCATCATTCTGGAGTATATTCCTTTAATAAATTTTGAGTTAAGTAAAACAGCCTCAAGCAGCTCCTTTATGAGGTATCCAGAAGGCAGTGCTGTCACAGGAGAGGACAGCTCCAAGTGTGTTATTGTCCCTGAAGACCTTCCAGCCTTCCAGGGGGACAAGATGTAGAGATCTCACTATGTTGCCCAGACTGGTCTCAAACTCCTGGGCTCAAGTGATCCTCCTGCCTCAGCCTCCCAAAGTGCTGGGATTACAGTCGTGAGCCTCCGCACCTAGCCAGAAAAATATTTATATAAATTTATAAATTTAGTGCAGTCTAGCACAAGCTGGACATGCTACCAAGCCTGTAGTCCCAGCTACTTGGGAGGCAGAGGTGGAAGGATCACTTGAGACCAGGAGTTCGAGTCCAGCCTGAGCAACATAGCGAGACCCCATGAATTTTTTATGCTTCCTGTATAGACTGCAGAACCATTAGCCAATTAAATCTTTTTCTGCTGTTTTTGTTTGTTTGTCTGAGACAGGGTCTCAGTTGCCCAAGCTGGAGTGCACTGATGCAATCACAGATCATTGCAGCCTCGACCTCCTATGCTCAAGCAATCCTCCCACTTCAGCCTCCCAAGTAGCTGGGACTACAGGCACACACCACCATGCCCAACTGATTTTTATAGTTTTTATAGAGACAGGGTCTCACTATACTGCCCAAGTTGGTCTCAAACTCCTAGGCTCAAGCGATCCTTCCGCCTCCGCCTCCTAAAGTGTTGGGATTATAGGTGTAAGCAACCGTGCCTGGCCCAAATCTCTTTCCTTATAAATTACCCAGTCTCAAGCATTTCTTCATAGCAGTGCAAGAATACAGCGTACCTTTTATACTGTATTTTTAGTGTACAGATAGAAAATGTAAAGGCACATATATCCAAATTACTCTGGAAGCTCCAGAGTATAGATACACAAATACTATTACGTTAGAATTGCCTACAGTATTCAGTACAGAAGAATGCTGTACAGGTTTGTAGCCTCAGAGCAAAAGGCTCTGCCCTAGAGCCTAGGCGTGCAGTAGGCCATACCTTCTAGGTTTGTGTAAGTTCACTCTGTGATGTTCACACAGCAAAATCACCTCTCAGTGCATTTCTCAGAACACATTCCAGTCGTTGAGCAACGCGTGGCTGTGTAGTTATTGATCCCTCATTAAACATTTTATAAGTACTCTCCTTTAGTCCTCACAACATCCCTGTGAGGTCTTAGCGATTACATGCATTTGACAGAGGAGGAAAGTGAGGCCACAAAAGGTTAAGTGTTCACAGTCGCTACACTCGTGAACCAGGATTTGAATCTCTCATCCAAAACCTATTTTCTCAGCCACTACAGGATAGCATTTTCACTAGACACTTGAATACAACAAACGCAACACAAGTCTCTATTGTTGGGAGGGAATATTGCCACAAAGGCCAGTATTCATCCAAACAACAGGTTTTGAGCCCTTAAAATGCCAGGCGACGTGCTGAGTCCTGGTTCATAATCCATGAAACACAATCAAAAAGGCTGTTCTCGAGCTATGATCACAAGTGTTCGGGCTCGCTTGAGGGTCGGTTTCAAACATATTGTCAGCCACAGAACTTTGTTAAAACAGTGAGCTTCCCTCCTCCCTGTTCCTCCAGTGAAACCAGGCTGCCCTGGTGTCACCCAGCAAGCCACAACAACAAGGTATTATTTTAAATTGGGCTTTCAAAGGCCATTTAAGGCAGGAATGGCAAACTCGTCTATCTGGCAAAGACCAGCTGAACTACAGAGAAAAAAATCAATTAAATTGCATGAGCAGAAAGAAACTTAAATTAGTGTCTTCTTGGAGAGTGAAAAATATGAAATGTCTCTCTTGTCCTAGTATTCGGAAAAACAGCCAATAAAAACACCACATATTTTTAAAAATCATTCTTTAGTTGTAAATTTACATCCAATTAAGGGAGAAAATTGGAGGGGGAAGAATGTGTTAGAGAAAGAGAGGAAGGAGGAACTCAAATGCAGAGGCATCATGTCCCAGGCTCATTTAAAGCCCCATTCTGGCAAGTTCTGGAGCCCCAGTTTTGCAAGGAAAGGTGCTATGCTGACCACGCAGCAAAACACCCTGCAATCCTCTGAGACACCAAAGCACTTCTGATGTTTCTGTTGTTGCAGTTCACTAGAGAAATGTCAGTAAGTACATAACATTAAAAAAAAAAAACACTAATAATCACTAACTACCATTAGCATTTTTTATTTATTTCCTCTAATCTTTTTTTTAAAAAATTAGGATTTGTAGTTTTATATCTTACAATATTTGCTTGATATTTTTTCATTAACATTGTTTTGTTTTGTTTTTTCAGAGACAGGATCTCTTCTGTCACCCAGGCATGATAGTACAATGGCATAATAGTAGCTCACTGCAGCCTCCACCTCCCAGGCTTAAGTAATCCTCCCATCTCAGCCTCTGGAGTAGCTGGAACCACAGAGACACACCACTACCCCTAATTTAAAAAAAAAAATGATTGTGAGACCCCTGTCTCACTATGTTGCCCAGGCTGGTCTTGAACCCCTAGGCTCAAGCAATCCTCCTGCCTCAGTCTCCCAAAATGCTGGGATTAGAGATATGAGCCACCACACCTCACCTATTTTGAGTCATTATATGTAATTTTTGAAGATATAATTTTTAAAAGCCTGTACAGTGGGCCATCAGGCCAGGCACAGTGGTTCACACCTATAATCACAGCACTGTGGGAGGCCAAGGTGGGCAGATCACCTGAGGTCAGGTGTTCGAGACCAGCCTGACCAACATGGAGAAACCCCATCTCTACTAAAAATACAAAATTAGCAGGGTGTGGTGGTGCATGTCTGTAATTCCAGTTACTCGTGAGGCTGAGGCAGTAGAATCACTTGAATTTGGAAGATTGAGCCACTGCATTCCAGCCTGGGCAACAAGACTGAAACTCTGTCTCAAAAAAAAAAAAAAAAAGAGAATGTATTCAAATTTATGTAACTATTGTCAGACATTTAGTATGCTTCCAATTTTTAGCTACTATAAATAGTTCTGCAATGAAAAAATATAAATATAATGACTTCTTCAGTATAAACTCCAAAGAACAGAATTATGAATGAATGTTTCTAAGGTCCTTGATATGAACTGCCAAATAACTGCACCAAAATAGTTCTAAGCAATGTTGCATTTTTGCAACTCTAGACATAAACAGCACTATAGCTCAGTATTTTCTACATGGACAATTTAAGTCATGCTGACAGATGAATACATCCTGTGGGCCAGGAATTTCCCACTTCTGTTTTGAAGTGTGTTCTCCTAGTTGCTCATATGCCAGCTGAAAATGTGCTTCCAAACCACCCTGGCAGCTACACAGCTAGCACCAACCATACTGTGTCTCGCATCAGAGGCAGCTTGTGGCCTCCCTGCTTCCTGCACTCCAGGAGTGCAAGGACCAAGCCTGGCTCACCTCTGCCTCCTCCCTGCACAGCTCCTTTTAAACCTCTCCTCTTCAATCAACAGTTCTCAAACTATTTTTTTTTTTAACTCTTTCGCACATCCTCATCCCTCCCTAAGTCATGTGTCACAGGATACTAAGTGGGAAGGATCTGAGACCTTGGGCAAGCTCCCTAGCCTCTGGTACTTCAGACTCATCTGTAAAACGAGGGTAATCATTCCTCTCCAGAGAGTGTCTGCAAGGATTAAGGTAGACAATACACGTGAAGCGCTTAGTAACCATGACAGGAGCCTAGAAAATACTCAATAAACGATTTTTCCAAAAAAATCATAATACATAATAACAAACCCACCAAAAAATTGTTTAATCCTCTACACACTGGAGGAGATTAATGAATCATACAGCTGTCTCTCTCCTCTGAAGCTCGTCCAGGCCCTGAATGCCTGGAGAGCGACTCAGAACCTTTAAGGACTGTGCCAAACCCACTGAGCCTCAAGCCAAGGGCAAGGGAGGTCTGGCAATGCCAGACTTGGGACGGCAGGCGGGCAGCTGGTCAGCCCAGAGCCACAGAAGCTCTAGGTCAGCTGGGCACAAAGAAGGGTTAAGGACAAGCTACGGGGAAACCAAAAACAGCCTGAAATCAATCCAACTGGGACAGGCCTTTGGGGCACCACGAGCAAGCAGGGAGGTGGTTCAAGGGGCAACAGGTTCCTCCCAACTGGCAGCTTGGATGCAGGTGAGGGATGCAGATGCCACTCCCGAGCTGACCCTGGACAAATCTCCTGTTGTTCGTCGACAGGGCTGGAGTTGAGTCACTGTGGCATTGTCCAGCCACTCTATCAGAGGAAACAGCTGGACAGACCAACCCTAAGTGCAGGAAGCCTCAACCTCGACTAGGGCTCCTTGTGGGGCCCCTCCCTGTTTGGGAGGCCTAGCATCCTGCTTGCCTGTCCCCCAGGGACCCCTGACCAACCCTAAAGCATCCACTGTCCAAAGAGACATCCCTGTTTCCTGCCTCTAAGTGCCTAGGGCAAAACGCAAGCTCTCTGTGTGGCATTTTGGCAGCTCTCCTAAGGGGCGGGGAGGCGGGGTCACCTGCTTTCAACCCACCAGTAAACAGAAACCAAGGTGTAAGAAAACAAGCCGTAGAGAAAAACAATGACATTTAATTAATCCAGAAAGGACATACTGTGTAGCAAGAGGACAGTTTTTTTCTGGACTAAAACATGAGCAACATCCAAGAGTGGATGCCACCTCCCTGCAGCAGCACATTCAGACAGACCTGGAGACTCAAACCTCTCTGTTAAGAGGGGTTCTTGGCAATTTCCTTATCTATGGACTTGAACTGGGTCTCCTAGGCTCAGACAGAAGATCCAAAATCCCTGTTGCAATTTAGAAGTAACTCAGGGTCAGACGTGGTGTCTCACACCTATAATCCCAGCACTTCAGAAGGCCAAGACAAAAGGAGACCCGTTTGAGACCAGCCTGGACAACATAGCAAGACCCCATCCCTACAAAAAAAATTTTTTTTTAATTTGCCAGGCATGGTGGTGTATGCCTGTGGTCCTAGCTTCTCAGGACTTGGTCTGCTGCTGGCCCAGCACATGCAAGCTGCAGTTGAGCTATGACTGTGCCACTGCACGTCAGCCTGGGCGACAGAGCAAGATGCTTATCTTTTTTGGAGAGGGGAGGAGAGGAAGAGGAGGGGAAGGAAGGGGAGGGATGGGGTGGGGCGGGACGGGGCAGGGCAGGACAGGATGGACTAGACAGACTGGACGAAAAGAAAGAACTCAGAAAAACAGCAGAATGGTTCACAGTTTAAAGTCAGATAGACCCAAGCTGGAATCTGCCCCTAACAGTAGCTGTGTGACTGAGAGAGTGTAACACCACAGCCTTCAGTCAAGGTTTGCAAACTCAAGTACTTACTTACAAGGTGGAAAACATAAACTCATGAAGCCAGCTGGGTACAAGGGCACGTCCCCATGCTGTGTCAAGACAGAGGGGTCAGGAAAGCACAGCCCCATATGAAGGTGGTGCCTAAGAGTCAGATCCAGCCAACTGCTGCCACCAGGCATCACAGCCTCAGTGTAACTAGACCTTCCAACTTTTAGAAGCCAACATCCGCCAGGTGCAGTGGCTCACATCTATAACCCTAGCACTCTGAGAGGCCAAGACAGGAGGATCATTTGAGCTCAGGAGTTTGACACCAGCCTGGGCAACATAGTGAGGCCTTGCCTCTACAAAAACAATTTTTTTAATTAGCTAGATATAGTGGCACGTGCCTGTGGTCCCAGCTACTCAGGAGGCTGAAGTGGGAAGATCACTTGAGTTTGGGAGGTCGAGGCTGTAGTGAGCTGTGATAACACCACTGCACTCTAGCCTAGGCAACAGAGCAAGAACCTGTCTCAAAGGAAAAAAATAAAAGCCTACATCCTCTATTTTTGAAAAATCTCTCCAGTGCGTCAGTTGGGCCCACACAAAATGCATCTGTGGCCTGGATCAGACCTAAAGGCCACTGGATTGCAACCTCAGCTTTAAGCCTGAGATCAGCAAAACGAGGGCAAATAAAAGAGCCTCGCTTTGGGAGAATGAGATGGGATTAGGTCTGTCAAGCACTTCACGCCGCCTGACACAGAAAGCACTTGACAAATGGTGACTATTAACTAGGCAGAGTTGGAAGGGACTTCAGGAAGACCCACCCCAACCTTCTCATTCCACAAGATGAAACTCAGACACGTCCTATGACTGAGCCACAACCTGCAAAGGAGCTGGTGGCGAGAGGAAGGCCAGACCCACTCGCTCCCACCTGAGTTCTGCAGGCCCGAGCTGCCTCTCTCACTTACAGAGGCAGTTTATCAACCCCCACTCTGTAAGGGTCCCTCCTGGGGGCTGGTCTGCCCCCTGTTATGGGCAGCTCCCCCAAGGGATATGTTGTGTGTACATCTTTTTGATTCGCCAGAAGAACTCAGCCTCACCCCAGGAAAGTGACAGGGGCTCAGTGAACATGAACTGACTGACGGATCAGTGGCAATGCTGATTCCCAGCCCCGCATTCCACTTTACACTCCAAATGGGCCTGTGCCAAGCTCAGCGTCCTGCCCTAGCCCAACCTAGGCTGGTGGAAAGGAAGCACTGGGCCCAAAAGGATGGGGGTGACATCAATTAAGCATGAGGAAGAGGGGACAGGGAAGGCCTAAGCTAAAGAGGGCAAGCCAGAGGGACATGACATGTACTTGGGGCAGGGCCAGAGTGCAGGCTGGCGCAGCAGGGGAAGAGAGAGTGACAGGCTGGCACAGGAATAGGGAGAGAAGGCTGGGGGGGAAGGCTGTGGCTGCTGGCAGTGCAAAGGTCCCCAGACAGAGGGGCTCTGGCCCTGCTAGGTTTCTGCTACCCAGGTCCTGCCAGGTTTCGCCAGTCAGGTTCCAAAGAGCCAAGGTGTGTTCCCTGAGGTGAATGAGTACTCCAAGGTTGTGTCCTGTCCCCAGGTCCTCGGGATCCTGTTTGAACTCGTTCTTACTGAAAAACTTTCCACGCTTGAGGACTCGGGGAGTTATGGCCTTGGAATTCCTCCCACTCGTTCCAAAACATACATTAAAGCTTTCCAATTAACACCAGCTGAAAAGTAAACCTTCATTTTAAAGAGGCAATAGAGGAAAGGAAGAGAGAAGGAGTGGGCAATGAATTTCCCAACCAGGCATCTGAAACTGTAGAAGTGTTGGGCTGAAAGGACTTCAGGGATCATCTGGTACAAACCTCTTGTGCTACAGAGAGGCACCCAGGCCCAGAAAGTGGAGTGGCGTGCACATAGTCACAGAGCAAGCCCATCTGAAGCAACACCAGACTTCAGGGCGGCTGGCGGCCAGGCCCATGCCCTTTGAGTGACAGGGCACTGCACTTCCCCACAGTCCATATTCTCACCTGGGAACAGCCAGCACCTCCCCACTGGGGCAAAAGCCCAAAGTCACCTACACCTTTCAGCACAGGTTTCTCTCACCTGCCAATGGCTCACTCTCCTCCCCAAATCAAAGGAGGTGACCTGAAAGAAGGGCAAGGGGTGGGCACAGGCATCAGGCCAGCGGAGAGAAGCAGGGGGTGCATTCACAGCAGACAGGCCCTCCAATGAAGCACACAGCCTTCTAGGCAGGGGCAGGATGGGCTGAGAGGATAGGGAGGGAGAGAAGGCCAAGACTTCCTGCAGAAAAAAGCACACACAAACATCACATGGTCAAGGGCATTTCACAACAAAGCTCCTGAAAGGCAGGGGCTGATCTGGGAGTCCCAGGAGGCCTGGCGGAGCTCAGGCCCAGGTTTCCCCACCTGGAAAGAACACGGACTTTGGAATGCCCCAGATGTGAATTTAAATCCCTTCTCTGGCATCCAAACTGGATGACCTTGGGAGTCAGTGAACCCCTATGAGCCTTGTTTTTCTCACCTATAAATAGATGTCTAGCACAGCACCTAATGCATAAAAGGTAAAGCAGCAACTGCTGGTTATTCACACCACTGAGACTTTCCTCCTGATATCTTACCCACCCTTGGACAATTTATAAGCATCTTGAGGGCAGAAAGCATAGCACCTTGTCCAGTGTGGGATCAGGGAACCAGCTTGGAGAATACCCATTTGTGGAATGACTCTCTAAACAACATCCCCCAACTTTCGCTGTCAGGTATACAGCCCAAGGGGTTGCACCTGCTGACAGGGTCCCAAAGGCGGTGCTAAGTTCCATTTTCATCCTACTCCATCCACACCCCAGGGTTCCTGTGGACAGGGTGATCTCAGTCCTGTGCCCACAGCTCTCCCACACTGTCCACCAAAGTCCTGCCTGTCTTTGCAAGCTGCCTGCCAGGCTTAACATGTCACCTGACCCGTATCACATCTCTGGAGGGGCCGGAGGAAAGAAAGGGAGGCGTAAATGTTTTTCACAGGCTACAGATGATGAAACTGAGGCAGAGAAATTAGACTGCTGCTACCTGGCAGTCAGCGCAAGGCCAATTCACACCATGGCTGGGAGTGGCAGGGAGGGAGTGCTAAGGAGTCCAAGGGCTGCAGGTGCAGTGGGGCAAAGCTAAGAGGAAAATTTCCCCATGTTTGCCAATAAATATAAAACAAGTATCCCTGTTCCATTTTTAAAAAGATGAGGGAGGGGACTGGCCAGGCACGGTGGCTCATGCCTGTAATTCCAACACTTTGGGAGGCCGAGGCGGTTGGATCACCTGAGATCAGGAATTCAAGACCAGCCTGGCCAACATGGTGAAACCCCGTCTCTACAGAAACACAAAACTTAGCCAGGCATGATGATGGGTGCCTGTAATCCCAGCTACTCAGGAGGCTGAGGCAGGAGAATCGCTTGAACCCGGGAGGCGAAGGTTGCAGTGAGCCAAGATCACACCACTGCACTCCAGCCTAGGTGACAGAGTGAGACTCCATCTCAAAAAAAAAAAAAGGTGGGTGGGGATCAGGTAATGTGATAACATAGCTGTTAGTGGTAGAAATGAGGATGAGGATTTTCTATATGCCAGGGGGGCTCCAGATGCTTCACATATCAACTCACTTCACATTTGAATAACCTTGTGAACTAGATCCTTTATAATTCCCACTTCACAGGTAAGAAAAAGGTCTTAAATAGCTTCCTATGTCACATAACTGGGGAGTGGCAGGGCCACGACAGGAACCTGACATGGGGCACTAACCATCTCACCGCACACACCTCCTCCACCTCCAGGCCAACTCCCTTCATCTCTCAGCCTTGAAGTGACAGCTGGGCAGGCAAACAGCCCTGTAGGTCCCAGGACTAGCAGCAACTGCCTCCCAAGGTGCTTCCTCTCGCTGGAGGGGTCCAGGACCTGGGTCTGCTCAGGGGACTGGACAACTGCTCCAACCCCCTAAACCAAGCTAGAATTCTCCCAGGATGTGCTGTTCCCACTGACTCAGATTCCCAGAAGAACAGATGGACAGGGGAATTTCTGAGTAACTAACCAAAGAAGAATAAAGTTATGTAAATCAGCCTGGAGCACAGTTACAAAGAAATTAGGCACGGCCTTTCCAAAACTCAGCCTGAGGAAGTGGGAGACACCGAGAATGTGTGTGCTCCCTCCCTGCTGCCTGCCCCGGGGCAGAGCTGGGCCTGCTGTGGGTTTCCAGGCTGCCTCTCTTTACAGAATGACAAGGATTTTTACCCCATGGGCAGCAGCAGAGGGACTGCTAAATGTACTTGGATTTCTCCTACCAACAAAAAAGAGAGGCCCTAGGATACAAAAACCAGGCAAATGATCCAACAGGTTCCTCTCCCCTCCCCTTGTTCTGTTTCTGCTGAAGTGCTCTTATTAATGAGCCACTTGCCACAATCTCCCTCCTGCAGCTTGTAAAACAGAGTCTAAAAAATGTACCAACAGCTCTGCCCTATCAGGGTAGGAAATGACAGTGGGAAAACTCAAAACCCTCCCATTGCAAACCCTTCCAGCAGAATGAGTCGCCCTTGCAACACCCATCAGGAAACCTGGATGATGAGGAACCGTGTATGCCGCCACCCAAGACAGACTGGAAAACAGGAGGGGAAATTTGGAGAGGCCTTAACAGGAGTTTTATGTTTCCCATCATTTAGAACAAGGCTCTCTATCCTGCTCGAGTACTTCCTTCCCCAAAGCCATCCTGCTGCTGGTAAAGGTGAAGATCTGTCACCCTGGAAGGCTTACAACTCTTCTGACACTCAGTTTCTATCTGTCCCCAGCGGGGATGTCACTCAACCCCTCAGAGCCACGTCAGGCTGAGGCTGAGTCCAGGAAACAACAAACAAGCCAAAATGCGTCCAAAGGCAGCCACAGGGGTGGTGGGGTCTAGAAATGAAGTTATCTGAGAAACAGCTGATGGAACTGGAGAAGAGACAGAGGGGTTCTGTTGTCAAATGCTCCCAGGTTGTCATGTGGATGACGAGGCAGGCACATGCTCCCGGGCTCTGATGGCAGAGGCACGGCCAAAGGATGGCTCCAGAAAGGCAGGGCTGAAAGCCGAGCTGTCCAGCCATGGAGGGCAGTTCTCATCAGCAGAAACAGCCAAGCAAAGGCTGGCCACGTGACAGGAATCCAGTGTGAAGGTGACTTACGGGGACCCTTCCTCCTCCAAGGGCTTCTCTTTACCTTAAAACAATCACAAGCCCTGCAGAGCTGCGTGACCTCAGAACGGAGGACTCTTTCTCGGTTTTTAGTATTGTATATTATAAGTGCTCACTAAGTGCATTACACTCAGCACTTCACAAGCATTGTCTTGTTTCATCTTCATCGGAACCCAGTAAGACAGGTATGATGCCTGTCATCACATGGTAGGTGCCCCAAAACGTCCCTTTTGCCATTGAGAGAACTGTGGCTCGGAGAGGACTGACAGCTTGCTAAGGTCAAATGTCCGGGCAGCAGGAGAACTTGCTGTGAACCCCAGTGCAAAGCCCCAGGGCCTGCATCCTGATCTGCTATGCAGCTTATAGGAGCAGCAGCCTTGGTCTTGAGAGACCTGTTAAAAGAGCTGGCAGGCTGTGATCAAATGCAAAGAGGACATCACTTGCCGGTATCAAGTTGTTTTTCCAAAATGCTCAATAAACATACATTGCTTTTACAAAAGAAAATAGCAAAACTTTTATCTAAATGTTCAAGTTCAGCCCACTGTCTTGCAATCAGAAATGTGTCCACTTAAGAAGGAGTTGGCCAGTCAAAAAGGCAGACAGTAAAAAGAGTTGTTAAAAAAACAGAAATAGGCCAGGCGCGGTGGCTCATGCCTGTAATCCCAGCACTTTAGGAGGCCAAGGCAGGCGGATCATGAGGTCAGGATTTCAAGACCAGCCTGGCCAACATGGTGAAACCCCGTCTGTACTAAAAATACAAAAATTAGCTGGGCATGGTGGCGTGCGCCTGTAATCCCAGCTATTCCTGAAGCTGAAGCAGGAGAATTGCTTGAACTGGGACCTGAGAGGTGGAGGTTGCAGTGAGCCTTGCAGTGAGCTGAGATCACGCCACTGCACTCCAGCCTGGGCTACAGAGCAAGATTCTGTAACAAAAATAAAACAAAATATAAATAAAGAGTTGTCTGCAAGGATGCGGAGAAACTGGAATCCTTACACACTGCTAGTGGGAATGTAAAATGGTACAGCTGCCTTGGAAAACAGTATGGAAGTCTTTAAACAGTTCAACATACAGTTACCACATGACCCGGTGCTATGGACTGAATGCATGTGTGTGTTCCCAAAATATTCTCATGTTGAAATCCTTGGCCCCAAGGTGATGGTATTAGCAGGTGGGGCCTTTGGGAGGTGATAAGGTCATGAAGATGGAGCCTTCAGGAATGAGATTAGTGCACTTATAAAAGGGACCTCAGAGAGCTCTCCTGTCCTGTTTCCACTGCACCAGGATACAAGTTTAGAACCCAGAAGAGGGCTTCACCAGGACCTGACCATGCTGGCACCCTGATCTGGGACCCCAAGCCTCAAGAACTGGGAGAAATAAATACCTGTTGTTTATAAGCCACTCTTTCTGTGGGACTTTGTTACAGCAGCCTGAGCTAAGACCACCTGCAATTCCACTCCCAGGTATTTGCCCAACAGAAATGAAAACATATGACCACGCAAAAGCATGGTACATTAATTTCATAGCCACATTATGTGTAAGCCAAAAAAGGTAGTAATAACTCACACGTCAGTCAATGATGACTGGGTTCAGATAAACAAAATGTGGTCTGTTCATACGCTGGAATGTTACTGAGCCCTAAAAAGGAATGGAATTCTGACGCATGCTACAACATAGATGAACCCTGAAAACCTTACGCTAAGTGAAAGAAGTCAGTCACAGAAGACCACATATTGTATAATTCCATTCATATGAATGTCCAGGATAGGTAAATCATAGAGACAAAAGGTACATTAATGGTTGGCTAAGGCAGGGAGAAAAACTGGGGGTGGCAAGGGGGACATGGGAGTGACTGCTAATGGAGTTTCTTTTGATGAAAAGGTTCTAAAATTAACAGTGCTAATGGTCGCACACCGAGAATATGCTAAAAACCACTGAACTGTCCTCTTTAAATAGACAGACTCTATGGTATGTGAGTTACATCTCAATAAAACAAACCTGTTGGCCATCTGTTATCAGATTACAGGGAATCTTTTTTTTTTTTTTTTTTGAGATGGAGTCTCACTTTGTCACCTAGGCTGGAGAGCAATGGCATGACCTCGGTTAACTGTAACCTCCGCCTCCCAGGTTCAAGCAATTCTCCTGCCTCAGCCTCACGAGTAGCTGGGATTGCAGGCATGTGCCACCATGTCTGGCTAATTTTTGTGTTTTTAGTAGAGATGGGCTTTCACCATGTTGGCCAGGCTGGTCTCGAACTCCTGGCCTCAGGTGATCCACCTGCCTCAGCCTCCTAAAGTACTGGGACTACAGGTGTGAACCACCTTGCCCAGCCAGATTACAGGGAATCTAATGAAGGAGAATGATTATGGGGTTAATGAGAAAGGCAGCAGCCCACAAACTCACCACCTCCTGCCAGTGTCTAAGGGGTCATTCACTCACTCAACAAACACTCATTAAACACATACTATATGCCAGGCGCTGCCCTATGTTAGGGATCAGCAAACTATGGTCTGTGGGCCGAATTCAGTCCTACCGCCTGTCTTTATATGGCCTGCCTGCTAGGAAAGGTTTCTATGCTTTAAAAGTTGAAAAAAATCAAAAGCAGACTATTTCATGACATGGAAACGACATGAAATTTAAATTTCAATGTCCATAAATACACTTTCTGGAACACAGCCACATTCATTTACGTAGCGTCTGCAGCCACTTCTGTGCTGCAAAGGCAGGGTTGAGCAGCTGCAACAGAGACCATACAGTCTGCAAAGCCTAACATGTTTACAGTCGGGTCCTTTATGCACAAAATCGGCCAATCCCAGTACTAGACGTCAGAGATGCAGGAGAGGAGAAGGGATGAGCAAGAGTCAGGGCCTCTGTCCTCATGGGGTTTATGGCCCACTGAGGATAACAGTCGGGGCCTGAGGATCACACAAGTGAGCACATAATTATAAATGAGGGGAAATGCTGCTGGGAGAGGAAGCACCTACTGCCCAGTGAGCACATGGAACAAGGGGACCTGCCCTAACCAAGGGTGACGGTGCCCCTGCAGAAGGGAGCCACATCTACAAAGCCCCAAAGAGGGAGAGCACAAGTCCCAATAAAAGAGTAAGAGGACACTGAGGCTGCAGGGCAGAGTGAAGGGCAGGGCGTGCATGGCAGCTGGCACTCTCGAGTTGGCACACCCCAAGGGTCTCCCAGGGTTCACAGCTCCAACTCTGTGTCACTGGAGCATGTGGGAAGAGGACTGAGAACCATCCGATACACCTTGTACAACCCCACAGCAGATGGCCCAAGAAGATAGAAGGTAGAAGAGTGAATCAATGAAAAAATATCTATTGATCACCTAACGAAGTGCTCATCACTTTATTTATCCAATATAGTACAGGACACAAAATAAGAAAGAGGTCACCTTTTGACTTCAACAGGAAAGAGCAAGTTGAAGAAACAAGCCCAATATCTCATCATGGCCTCAGGACCTGATCAGAGCTGGGTCCTGCTACTCAAACATAATTGCACTTGTGTTCCCAGCGCCTGGAATGAGTCTCCCCAAGGCATCCACCAGGACTGCTCTCTCTGTCCCTTGGAGGGTCCATCAGATGTGACTGACCGGAGAAGCTCTCCCTCTCCACCACACAATCCCTCTGCTATACGCGCAGCCCCTAGGCCTTTACCCCATCCCTTTCTCCACCACACTTCCCGCTACCCAACAGACACATATTCCCTTGACTGGCTCTTACATTAGAATGTAAGCTTTTGAGGGCAGGAACTTTGTTTTTCTCACTGCTGTATTCCTAGCACTATGAACTGACATAGAGTCAGCTCTCAATAAATATTCATGGAATAGCTCCTGAAAAACCACTGGGTCAATATAGAAGAAGGAAATTTAAGAATTTCTTGAAACAGGCTAGATATAATGGCTTATTCCTATAAAATCCACACTTTAGGAGGCCAAGGCAGGGGGATCACTTCAGCCAGCAGTTCGAGACGAACCTGGGCAACATAGCCAGATCTTACCTCTACAAAAATTTTAAAATTAGCTGAGTGTGGTGGCATGTGCCTACAGTCCCAGCTACTGGGGAGTCTGAAATGGGCGGTGGGGGGAATCACTTGAGCCCAAGAGGTCGAGGTTGCAGTGAGCTATGGTCACACCACTACACTCCAGCCTGGGTAACAGAGTGAGACCCTGTCTCAAAAAAAAAAAAAAAAAAAAAAAAATCAGAGCAGAAATAAATGAAATTAAGAGTTTAAAAAAACACACAAAAGATCAATAAAACAAAATCAGTTTGAAAAGATAAAATCTAATTCTACTGAGAGCATAAAAATAAAAAGTTTTAAAATAAAAAGAAAAATTCTAGGAAAAAAACAAAATTGAGAAATGTTTAACCAGACTAAGAAAAAAAAGAGGACCCAAAATAAATAAAATCCGAGATAAAAATAAAACATTACAATTGATACCATAGAAATTCAAAGGCTCATTAGAGACTATTAAGAGCAACCAGATGGCAACAAATTGAATAACCTAGAAGAAATGGATAAATTCCTAGACAATAAATATTCACAGACTAAATACAAACACAAAACACCTAAAGAAAATGTAAAGGCTACCTGCCCCAATCTGCAACCTTGGGTAAGTTACCCCTTTATAGCTCAGTCTCCTCATGATGAGATAAAAGTAACCAATGTGAGTAAAAAAGGTAGTTCGGCCGAGCACAGTGGTTCACACTGGTAATCCCAGCACTTTGGAAAGCCAAGGTGGGTGTGTCACCTGAGGTCAGGTGTTCAAGACCAGCCTGGCCAACATGGTGAAACCCCATCTCTACTAAAAATACAAATATTAGCCAGACATGGTGGCACACACTTGTAATTCCAGCTACTCAGGAGGGTGAAACACAAGAATTGCTTGAACCCAGGAAGCGGAAGTTGCAGTGAGCTAAGATCGTACCACTGCACTCCAGCCTGGGTGACAGAGTAAGACTATGTCGCCAAAAAAAAAAAAAAAAAAAAAAAAGGTAACGCACATAAACACTGATCATTCTTATCATTTTTTGTGTTAGTATCTATTGTGTGACTCATTGAAGGAGAGCAGTTGAAGGAGTATATAAATACATACCTCATTTAATCCTCATATAAACCTCATCAGGTAAGTTTTTTTTGTTGTTTGTTTGTTTTTTTGAGACAGAGTCTCGCTCTATTGCCAGGCTGAAGTGCAATGGCGCGATCCCGGCTCACTGCAACTTCCGTTTTCCGGTTTCAAGCAATTCTCCTGCCTCAGCCTCCCGAGTAGCTGGGACTATAGGCACGCACCACCATGCCCGGCTAATTTTTTGTACTTTAAGTAGAGATGGGGTTTCACCATGTTGGCCAGGATGGTCTCGATCTCTTGACCTCATGATCCGCCCACCTCGGCCTCCCAAAGTGCCGAGATTACAGGCGTGAGCCACCGCACCGGGCCTCATCAGGTAAGTTTTATTATTACAAATTTCTTTTAGACAGATGAGAAAACAGAAGCTCAGAGATACTAGGTGAGTTTTCCAAGGTCACTCAGTGAATAAGGAACAGAATTAAAATTCACACCTGGTACTATCAGGCTTCAAATTCTATCCTCTTTCCTCTATATCCAGCTGTAAACCGAAAACATCAAAGAAGGCTAGAGAAAGGGGGCCTGGCATCTCCTGGAGCAGCTGGGAAGTGTTCATGAAGGAGGTAGGATCTGGACTACGTTCTGGGGTGGTACAAGAACTCAGAGGAGCAGCAGAAGAAAGACATCTAGGCCCAATAAAGTGAAGGTACAGCGGTTCTTTTCCACAGGAGGCTTACGCTGCTGTGCCACAAATGAGAGAGGACAGTAGCAGAATCCCAGGACTTGCACCTGGATGAAACCTTAGATGCATCCAGTCCAACCACTTGTTTGACAGAACAAGAATTAGAGTGGCCTGCAGGAGGTTGTAAAAGCAGTAGACTGTCGCCTGTGTTGCCACTTCCTTTCTAAAACTGGATGCTTTCACTTAACTCCTGGTTAAAAATTCGAGAAACAACACATATTCACTACAGCCAGAGAAAATAAACCAGGAAGAAGAAAAAGTCAACAGTGTCCCCACCACTAGCCGGAAGCAATGCTAAATACTTGCGTATGTAACGGGTTCAGAATTACAGTGAATGACTGGCACATCGGAGCAGTCTGATTTGTTTCCAAGTCTGTTCACAATTCATTCATTTGTTCACTCATTCAGCCAGCTAGGACTGAGGACCTCCTATGTAATCAGCACAGCTCTAGGCACAAAGATCCTGCAACAAACAGACGTAACAAAATGGACTTTTGTTCCTTTCCCACAAGGCTGAGAAAACTACTCATTGGACTATTAAAAATAAGAAGGGCCAGGCGCTGTGGCTCACACCTGTAATCCCAGCACTTTGGGAGGCCAAGGAGGGTGGATCACCTAAGGTCAGGAGTTCGAGACCAACCTAGCCAACATGGTGAAACCCATCTCTACTAAAAATACAAAAAATTAGCCAGGGATCAGGGCAGGTGCCTGTAATCCCAGCTACTTAGGAGGCTAAGGCAGAATTGCTTGAACCCAGGAGGCAGAGGTTGCAGTTAGCCGAGATTGCAGCACCACTGCACTCCAGCCTGGGCAAGAACAAAGCTCCATCTCAAAAAAAAAAAAAAAAAAAGGGCATAAAACTACAATTTCAAAGAGACCAGAGGAGGTGATGATAGCAAGACAATCTTAAGAGACTGTAGGTAAAAGGACACATGTTAATTGGCTTGTGAAAGCTAAATCCTAAAGCATCAGCAACCTTATGAGCACCCCAGAACCCCCAAAAGGCTCAGTGATTTGCAGTACCAGGAGGGGCTGAAAACAGGAAGTCAGGATAAATATCTGCTTTAGAATCAGTCCCACTCCCCAGATCTCTGCCCCTACTTCCCTTAGCCAAGTAAGCGTCCCTCCTCACCTCAGCACAAGACCAGGGAATGGATTTTTTCTGTGGAAAGGGTAACTGAGGAAACCAGGCACAGGGAAGACAGGGTGTTAGGTTTAAATACAGAGGCCAAGACCCTGCTCTCTTCCTCCATAGGCTTCTGGGCACAGTAATTCCATCTTAGATCTCCCTGGTAGACTAGAAGCTTCTGTTCTAAGAAATATTAACAGCTCAATAAAAAATATCTAGGATACTAATTTACTAATTTTTTAAAGAGACAGGGTCTTTCTCTGTCACCCGGGCTGAAGTGCAGTAGTGCTATCATAGCTTACTGCAGCCTCAACCTTCCAGGCTCAGGCAATTCTCCGTCCCCAGCCTCCTAAGTAGCGGACTACAGGCATGCACCAGTCTGCCTGGCTAATTTTGTGTGTGTGTGGGGGGGGGGAGAGACCAGGTCTCACTATGTTGCCCAGGCTGGTCTCAAACTCCTGGACTCAAGAAATCCACCCAGCTTGGCCCCCCAGAGTACTGGGATTTCAGGTGTGAGTCACCATGCCTGGCACTAACTTATCAGGTTCCTAACAAAACAAGCCAACTAGGTCACCCTACTTAAGGCCCAGAATCACAAGCAACACACACACACAAGTTCCAATCATCTTTTAATGCCTCACTCAAAATATAAGAACTTCTAAGGATCACTAGACTTCTGAAGAAAGCCTTCACAGGAAAGACAGAAAATACATACACATACACACACACACACACACACACACACACACACACTCTATAATGAAACAGTAAAGAATCCTTTCTCCCAAAATGAAACTATCATTAATATCCTTAGAGAAATAAGAGATGATATTGTATCCATGAAACCAAAACCAAAAGGGTGCTATAAAAGAGAAATACTTAGAAAACATAAAATTTCTTGAAATTAAAAATCTTCTAACTAAAATTAAAACCCCGATAGAAGGGAGGAAGGTAAAGTGGAAGAAATCTCCAGGAAAGGAAAGGAGAGGGATAGGAAAGATAATATAATTGTAAGACCAATCCAGGAGATTTCATATCTAAATTCTAGGAGTTCCAAAAGAAAGGAGAAAACGGGGGAAGGGGACCATCAGTGAAGTCATTCAAGGAAATTTCCTTGAACTATAAACAGTGTGTGTTTCAAGATGGAAAGGATCCACAGTGGATGAAAGTCAAGCCACACTAAATCACATCATGTGTGACACTGCGGAACACTACAGACAGAGGGACTTTTCCACAAGGCACCAGGGACTCCAGAGAGAAAAGCTGTGCTATCTTCAAAGGAATAAAATTGGAATGGCATTAGACTTCTGGACAGGAACCCTGGAACTTAAAATTTAAAATTAAGCAATGCTTTGCATAGGGTTGGGGGTGGGGCATGGAACCTAGCCAAGATCCCATACCAAGCCAAAATATCAATGAAGTGTGAATGCAGAATGAATACCTTTTTCACATTTGCAAGACCAACAAATATCCACAGGGTACCTACTATGTGGTCCATTGCACTGCCCCTGTGGCACGTTTATCACACCGCATTGTACCATCCGATGACTCACTGTCTATGCCATAGACCCTAGAGGACTGACTGTGTCTTACTCCTCTCAATACCTTCAGCACAGGGGTGAGCACAGGTGCTGTGGGGTTACACAAGAAAGGCTCTCAGCCCAGGGGAATGCTTAGTTATTGGAGGGAGGTGACATCTAAACTGAGTCCACAAGGATGGAAAGGATAAACAGCACAAGGCTGGCCCAGGCAGCACGAATATGTGCAAAGGCTTGGGGGCCTGTCACAACCCATCAATTCGCTGACCAGAGACAAGAGTCCCAGTTGACATCTGAAACTCAAGCCAGGAAAAAAATGAACCCATGCCTAGGTAGCACTAGTGATATGACCAGGTATCTGGATTTGTTCTGATCACCTTTTCTGGAACAAGTTAATATACAAATAAATAAAATACAGCCAATCTGAGCCTGAAGAATGGGGACACTGAAGCAAAAGGCCGTCTCTGGGTGTGACCTAAAGGTCCCCGCAGCAGCATGGCAGTCCCACAGGAAATAGGCCACCAGGAAGCCAGTGCTCCAGACAGAAAGGGGAAGCCAGACCTAACGAGACATGCATGGGCCCCAGATGAAGGGTACATGGATACCAGGGCTGGGCTGGGGGTCTGCCGGGCTTGGTACCTCTCTCCTCACCCCTGCCTGTGAAACCCAGAGATATACGGCTCAGAAAGATCCCAGGCCCAAAGACTGGGAACGAAGGCCCTGAGTCAACCCCTCAGGCAGTCAAATGGACTGGGGATCTCATCTCAGCCTTCAGGCCACTCCCGCCCCCTGCAGTGCCGCCTGGCAGACCTCAGGTTTTCATGCAGATTTTCACTCGCTGGATTTCGAGGTCAGAAGAAACAGTCAAGGATGAATAACAGTCTGGCCCCTCCACCACTCTAACTCAAATTTATGGACGCAGCTCTCTAGATACAGCCTCCCTCCCCCACTCCCCACGGAGGGGGCTGCCGGCGGCTCAAGTCTAATTGGATTTCCACAGCCCCGTGATGATTTTGTGCTCTGCAGTGGCAGCAGTGGTGGTGTCAGCAGCAAGGCTTCAGAAATAGAAACAAAGTCAGGGGCCTGTTTGCTTTGCTTCTGTGGCTGGGAACCCGCTGGGATATGAACAGCCAGGAGGGAGCCTTTCCTTCCCAAAATGGTCCTTTTCCACCCTGCTGAACAATGCACCCTGCTTCCCCGAGGGCTCTGCAGCCAAGGTCTTGGTTTTGCTGATAGTATATATTCAAGGTCAGGGAAGACACTCAGCCTGAGCTCGAGAACCCAGCTCCAGGCCGGCACTATCTAGCCAGGGAGCCCGGGGAGGGGCAGCCTCTTTTACTGTATTGCCCACTCTGCTGCCCAGGCTGGAGTGCAGTGGCATCATCACAGCTCACTGCAGACTCGAACTCCTGGGCTCAGGTGATCCTCCCACCTCAGCCTCCCAAGCAGCTGGGACTACAGGCACATGCCACCATGTGTGGCCAATGTTTTTATTTTTTGCAGAGAGAAGGGTCTCGTTATGTTCTCGAGGGTAAACTCAAATTTCTGGGCTCCAGTAATCCTTCTGTCTCAGCCTTTCAAAGCACCAGGATTACAGGCGTGAGCCACCAGGCTAGTCCCATCTTTCTAAGGGCCTCCTCCACTTTCCACTACCAGTTCCTACCTTTGTTAACTTGACATCTCACAGGAATAACACCTCCCAGTCTGTAGATCTCAGAACACTGAATCACCTGTGTCTCCTGTGTCCTCAGTAACTCCAAGCTCTCTCTTCTTTATTATACAAGAGGGGTAAACTGAGGCACAGGATGTAGTAGGCTAAAGGTCATTATTGTGGGGACTCCACCACTGTCAGAAAACCCCATGCCAAGTCAGCTGCCAGCTGTTCGTGCCCATCTCTGACATGCCCAACACCTCCCTGTGGGTAGAGGTGGATATATGCACAGGTGAACTAAGCAATTGTGCAAATGTGTGTTTGAGAGCCACAGCATGGGCAGGCATGTGTGTGGGTGTGTGTGTGCAAGAGCAAGTGTGCATGCTATGTGTAGGTACACATGGGGTGAGGATGGAGTGGGTGAGGGGTGAGTGGGCATGTGAGTGTGTGTGTGCAAGACTAAGTGTGCACTGCACATAAGAATGTGCATGTGAGGGTAAGGGAGGCAGTGGTGAGTGTGGATGTGACCAGGCACACCTGAGAACATGAGAGTGTGTGTATATGTGTGTGTGTGTGTGTGCATGCCCTAGGCACTAGGGGCATGTTCAACTCCTTGAGACAACTACTAGATAGGGCAGGGACCCCACCCTAGCAGGGTTCAGACACCAAAGCACATGGTTAACAGAAAAGGAACCACCCCCAAATCCAGAAGGCCCTGTTTCCCACTCAGCTCCCCTCTTCCCTCCCCGTCCTTCTCAAGGCAAGCTGCACAGGGGCCTGGGCTCCTGGGTTCCCTCCCTCGCTCCACCCAGCCTCACTCTCTGACCCCAATTTTTCCAGCCTGTAGCATTTTTTTTAAGACAAGGAAAAAAATCTTCCTTACTTCCTCAGGGAGCGATAAAAATAAGGATTATGGAAGTGACGTTCTGAAAGTGATCTGAACTACTTGGAAGAAAAGGGATAGGTAAAATACGGGGCATTTTGGCCCAGACTTCACTTGGAAACAGAAGGAGGTTCTCCCCGCCGGGAGAGGACGGCACATCTGCAGAGCTCCTTCATCTGCCGGCTCGGGGCACTGAGGCCAAGTCGGCAGCAGAAAGCTCAGGTCTCTACATAGCAGGGCTTGTCTGATGGGCCAAACACAAAGACACAGGGTCCTGTAGGCCCAGAGAGTCTGCGTGTGCAGACGGGGCACAAATTCCACTCCCCAGGCAGCCTCCCCTCATCTGGAAGCAATTTGCTCTTCTTTCCACCATACAAGTGAGTTAAAGGACAAGGCCTGCCCCTCACCCTCTTCCAGGGTGACCAGCTGAATGCCTGGGAGCCCCCAAAGAACAGGCACAGGGTCCCCTGCCCGTCATCCCCACATGTCTGTCCACTGTTGTCGTAAATGACCAGTCCTTTTGCTCTGGAAATAGGGACAAGAGTCCAGGGCACACACTTTGGAACCTGACCTAAGCTGACAGCTGGCGCCACCACCTTTTAGCTCTGTGTCTTTGGACAAAACATTTACTTTCTCTGAACTTCTTGCTAAGTGAATTGGAGATAAAGTTGCTGGGAGGATTAAATGAGATGTACACATAGAGTCTGCACCAAGCCAGGCACACGATAAGTACTTGGTAGCTAACAGTTATTAGAGGCCAGATATGATGGCTCATGCCTGTAATCCTAGCACTTTGGGAGGCTGAGGCAGAAGGAATGCTTGAACCTAGGAGTTTAAGACCAGCTCAAGAAACATAGCAAGACCTCCATTTCTACAAAAAATAGAAAAATTAACCGGGCACGGTGGTACATGTCTAGTTCCAGCTACTCAGGAGGCTGAGGTGGAAGGATCTCTTGAGCCCAGGAGTTTGAGGCTTCTGTGGGCCATGATCACGCCATCAGACTCCAGCCTGGATGACAGAGTGAGATCCTACCTCAAAACAACAACAACAATTAAAAAAAAAAAAACAGTTATTAGTACTGCTACTGTCACTCAGCCGACTCTCTACCTAGCAGCCACAGTAATCTTTTTGAAATGTACGCCAGCTCTCTCACTCCTTTGCTCAAAGCCGTCCACGGCTCCCATCTCTCCTGCCATAAGAGCTAAAGCCCCTAAGATGGCCCTAGATGATCCAGGTCCCGCGACCTTCCCCTTGCTCAGTCCCCTCCAGCTATACAGGCCTTGAACAGGCCTCATGTGCTCCCATCTCCTGCTCCCACTGCCCTAGGAGGCACCGCCTCAGGATGTTCAAGGCTCATTCCATCCCCATCGTCCAGGCTCTCCTTATATGCCACCTCCTCGGTAAGGCCTTCATGGCTCCCTGCCCCTGCTTCATCCTCCCGCCCTGCCCTGCTTTACTGTCCTCCACAGCATTTGCCACCTCCTGATATACACCAATTTTCACCGTCTGTCTCCTCCACCAAAATATGAGCTCTTGAGGGCAGAAATTTTTCCTCACTCCTGCAGCCCCAGAGCCTGGAGCAGTACTTGGCCAGAGGAGCCCCTCAAACATTTGTGGGATGAGGCTTAGGACACTTAGTGTGAACCAAGCAGAGGCTGGGACCAGAATCACAAGCCCTAAGCCCATTTTCCCACTCTCCAGGTCCTTTGAGGCTGTGGCTACCTCATCCCAGCCACTTCTCAAGGTCACAGCCAGGAGACAACAGGAGTAAGGCAGTGTCTAGGAATACAAGTTCAAGCATGGCAAGGAAGGGAGCCCTACAGAAACAAAAATCCCAAAACTATTTCTCCCAGCAGCAACCCCAGGCCAACTTGCAGTCCCAGTTTAGGGGCCCTGAGTGCGAAGAGAAAACCACAGAGATGTCACAGAGACACAGATCCTGCCTTGGGGACCCAGCTGTCAGGTTTGAGATCCCAGGTGGGCATATCCAGCCCCATTCACCACTGAGTCCCTGGTTCCCAGAGCCTGCCTGCCCACTATAAGTGTTCAATCAGTATTCAGCAAAAGCATAAGTGAGCAAATCCCATACAGATAAGCATGTGAGAAATGGAAAGACAACCAACATAAAAACCCTCAGTAAAATATGATTTCACCTAAAGCAGCATGCAGACAACAGCTACCATGGATAAGGCCGACAAAAACAGCAAATATATTTTCATCATAGTCACATCGAGGGCGAGCGCGTTCTGAGGCAGAAACTGGTAACGGCAGCCAAGGGGAATGGAGAACAAGCTCAGGAAATCTCTTTGCAGTGAGTGCATTTCAAGAAGTAGGACAAAACTCTGCACATCACGACAGAAGGTACTTGGTCAATGCTGACTGTGATTTTATCAGTTTTTATTACTGTCTTGACACCCCTCAATGGAACCAGCTGGAAACTAGGAGGCAGAACACGTAGGTTTCTACATGGGCTCTCCCACCTAACAGCAAGTGGCCTGGAGCACACGGCTTCACCTCGTGAACTCATCTTTGTCATTAAAAAAATGGGCTGGGCAGGTTGGGTGGAGCACTGTCCTGGCCACCTGAACACTAGGATGTCCTTCTCTGGGACAAGTCTCTTGCCCCTTGTCCCAGAGAAGGACATCCACATTCAGTCCACAAATATGGGCTAAGTGACCTCTGTGTGCCAGATCCAATTCTGAAATATGCGATATGTTATTTACTGTAGTCACCATGCTATGCAATAGCTCTCAAAAAACATTCCTCCTTGGCCAGGCTAAGCAGCTTATACCTGTAAGCCCAGCACTTCGGGAGGCCAAGGCAAGAGGATCACTTCAGGCCAGGAGTTTGAGACCAGCCTGGGCAAAATAGCAAGAATCCACCTCTACAGAAAAATTTTAAAATACTGGCAAGGTGTAATGGCATGAGCCTATAGTCCCAGCTACTCAGGAGGCTGAGGCAGAAGGATCGCTTGAACCCACGAGTCAGAAGTTGCCATGAGTTGTGATCACACTGCAGTAGTCCAGCCTGGGCAACAGAATGAGGTCCCAACTCAAAAAAAAAAAAAAGAAAGAAAGAAAGAAAAAGCAGGGTGAAAGAGCAGGTGCGTGAAAGATTCTCTCTAGAATTCTGCCAGCACCACCACTGACTGAGCCTCTACAATGTGTAGCGGACCATCCTCGACCCAGTGGGGTGATACCTCCTCAGGAGCTTCCAGTCCAAGGAAAAGACCCTAGGGGAAAAGACATGAGACTCAGAGAAAGGAGCAGATGAATAGGTCAAGGGTGACGGTATCCGTTCAGAGCAATATTCCTGAGCACTGGAATGGCTGCAGCAAGTCCGCCAACATTTGCTGGGAGCCTCCCAGCCACCAGGAAGCGGGGAGAACAACGAGCTAACCAGAGCCATCCTCTGTCTCAAAGGCACTGTGTCTCCAGACACAGGAGACAATGGAACAAGGCGCTGACAGAAGGGGCCAACCCGGATCAACGGGGTGCCAGTCAGGCCGAAGTCAGAAGGATGGAGATGAACACAGACACCGCCCAGGGAAGGCAGCAGCCAGTCTGCAGGGCCTGAGAAGAAATCCACTTTAGGCAGGAAAGAAGGGGTTCTTGTTTCACAAAACAGTAGTAAGGAGCACATTCCAGGTGTGTTTTCTGGATGTGCGTGTAGGCTGGGGATGGGAGGCTGTCAGAGGATGAATCATAGGGCTCAGAGGAGGAGTAAGATTCGAAATCATGCAGAGTGACATCTAAGAGACCATCTCATGCAACATCATGGTTAACTTCACAATCCCAGACACAACATCCCTAAGCAACAGATAAGGGTTTGGCTTAAATCCCAGCAGCAATGGGGAGTTCACTACCTTCAAGGTACCCATTTCTCTGCTGGAGGGTTCAACTTTTAGAAAGTTCTTCCTGGGCCGGGCGCGGTGGTTCACACCTGTAATCCCAGCACTTTGGGAAGTCGAGGAAGGGTGGATCACAAGGTCAAGAGATCAAGACCACCCAGGCCAAAATGGTGAAACCCCGTCTCTACTAAAAAACACAAAAAATTTGGCGTGAGGGCACGCGCCTGTAGTTCCAGCTACTTGGGAGGCTGAGGCAGGCGAACTGCTTGAACCCAGGAGACAGAGGTTGCAGTGAGCCGAGATCGCGCCACTGCACTCCAGCCTGGCGCCTGGTGACAGAGTGAGACTCTGTCTCAAAAAAAAAAAGAAAGAAAGTTCCAGACCCAAATCTAATGGCTGGAATCCTTCACCAATGGTCCTAGGTTTAGCCCTCAATCCTATACATGTTGGAAAATGGTTATTATGCCCCCCTCCCATAGCACTCCATAAAAGATAATTTCCCAACAAAATGAACATTCCCAAATCCTTTATCCAATTCCTGTGGAGTGTAGTTTCCACTCTCCCAGTCACCCTCCTCCAGATGACTTCAGACTTGCCAATGCCCCAACCAGAATCAAGTAAACCCAATGCTACAGATGGGGTCTGAGATCCTGGGAGCCAAGCTCCGCATCCAGGATGCTACTGTTCTTCTTAGTAACCATGAAGCATGGTTCACTTACATAGTCTTCCATTTATTCTCACTTACTTGTTTCATCAACAAACATTCGCCACCTAGCACTGAGCTAAGCACAAGGGATGATGAGAAAAATGCCATGTCATATTTGTGCTCAAGACACAGCCAACTTAGAGAAATAACAACAAAACTAGATCTTAAGTAAGGAGATAAGAACATGCTGCTTACGGGGTCCTGTAGGAGTGTTTCCTAGAGGCGCCCACCCCAGTGCAGAAGGATGACACCAGGAAAGGAGGTGATGCCTGGGGTGAGTCTTAAAATAATGCAGAACTCCTGTGGACAGCCCTGGGGAAGCCACGGGGTCTGGACTTATCCTCCCACCTAAAACAACTGAAAAAATCGGACAGAATGCATGAAACCACTTCAGACACTGGACAAGAGGTAACGGAGGACGGTAATCCCTGAGAGAAGAGGGGAACAAAACAGGTGGGTATTTTGATTATCTGCCCTACTTCCTGGAAGCAGCTTCCAGGCAACAGTTCAGACAGCAGGAATCCAAATGGAGTCCAGAGGTCTCACCAAGTTGAGGAGACAGGAATCAGAGTTCATGCAGCTAGGATTCTTAGGGCAGAATACCAGAGAGAAGAGGACTGCACCGTGAGAGTACAGAGAGACTTGCAGAAGAGTACCCTGGAATCTCTGGCTGATCTGAATACCAGTGGGGTGAAACCCACAAGACTGAGAAAAGAAACACTGGAAAGCAACAGGCCCAACAATCTGTGGAGCACACACAGGGCCAGAAAGAGTTTACATTCCCACCAGCAAGAGTGGACAGACCTCAAAAACACAGCACATTCGGTAGAATCCTCAGAAGGGTGTTGCCTTACTAGTGAGGCTAAATGAGCCCTAGACTAAAGGCTCGTCTGGATCTACCCTAATAAAGCTTAACAGCAAACTTTAAATGTATGAAACTGAGCCCAAGTAATTTAAACGATGTCAGAATAAAGTCCAACACTATTCAAGGAAATATAACAAAACTCAGTACACATCAACATTAAATTTACAGTATCTGGCATCCAATTAAAAATTAGTAGACATTCAAAGAAGCAGAAAAATACGGAGGAGGAAAATCATAAGGATAAAAATCAATCAACAGAACAAACCCCAAAATGACAGCAATGATGAAATGAGTAGACAAAGATGAAAAAAACAAGTATTGTAAGCATGCTCCAAATGCTCAAGAATGCAGAGGAAAACATCAACATGATAAGGAGACAAAGATATAACAAAGACTCAAATGGAATGTCTAGAGATGGAAAATACAACATCAGAAATAAATACACTAGAGGGAATTATTTAACATGAGATTACCCACTGCAGAAGATCAGTGCACTTGAAGACACAGCAATAGAAACTATTCAAAACGAAGCACAGGAGGTAAAAATACTGAAAAAAAAAATAACAGAACATCAGCAACCTATAGGACAGTATCAAACAGTCAAATATCCATCTAATTGGGTTATCGCAAAGAGAGAAATAGAGATGGAAAAATAGTTAAACAACAGCTGAGCAAATTTTCAAATTTGCTAAAACAATGCAGTTAAGAGATAAAATAAGCCAGGGTCCAGGGCTCAAGCCTGTAATCCCAGCACTTTGGGAGGCCAATGCAGGTGGATCATTTGAGGTCAGGAGTTCAAAATCAACCTGGCCAACACGGTAAAACTCTGTCTCTACTAAAAATACAAAAATTAGCCAGGTGTGGTGACACACACCTGTAGTCACAGCCACTTGGGAAGCTGAGACACGAGAATCACTTGAACCCAGGAGGCTGAGGTTGCAGTGAGCCAAGATCACGCCACTGCACTCCAGGCTGGGCAAAACAGTGAGACTCGATCTAAAAAAAAAAGAGAGAGAGAGGGAAAGAGAGAAAACAATGCTGGATCTGGGAAGCACTTCAAGCAAGGTAGATCATACTGAGAACAAAGAAAAATGAAACCTTACAGTTGGGAAAAGAAGAAACAGCTACAAGTAACTTGGCATTACAGAAACAATACAAAAAAGGGACTCTAAGTGGATAATGAGCCTGGATGGGAGCAGAAGTCTGTCCCCAGCAGGCTCTGTGGGTCTCATGCAGTCATTTAGCCCTCACTTGCACACCAAGGATGAACCACCTTGTTCTAGACAGCTGCAACTGATTTTCTGAACTGAAAGGCAAACTTGGCAGTTTTCCTAACAGGAGGGTCCAGAGAACAGAAGCAAGATCTGAGATCCAAGTGTAACAGCTGAGCCCTCAGCCTGCCCCCTCTTCATGGGAACAACCCAGCTGAGACAGGTCCATAGGTGGACTCCATTTGGAACAAAGACAGCAGCAACGGAAACATTCTACCCTTTTTTAAGGTTTTTCTCCCTGAAACTCCTGGAATCAGGTAACTCTTGACCCAGAAAGGACTTCAGGGATAATAAACTCCTCACTTAACAGATGGAAAAAATCTGAGGCACCAAGAAATGACATGACTTGCCCCAGGCCAGCTGGGGGCCCTGACTCCCAGTGGGAGGCTCTTCCCACTGACTGGCTCTGCTGGTCACATCCGGTTGCACTCTGGCACTCTGCACCGCTCTGGCCGACATCTTGCATCCGTGCACATCTACATATGCGTGTCTCCACACGTCCACACTAGCTCCTCAGGGGCAAAGACAGATTGCGGCATCACTGAGCTTCTGAACTTCCACGGAGGAAGTGCTCACACACGTCTCCCTCATGTGCGCTGAGAGAAAGGTGCTTCTCTGCCCGACTCTGGGGAAGGGAGGAAGGGATGAGGGCTCCCCAAGGATTTGAGGCCGATCTGTCCCTAGCCTGATGTGAGAGAAGGACAGAGAAATTGAAAGAGACATTGGAGAGACAAACAGTCTGATGCACCATCCCAGCCAATGGTTGTTGCCAGGCAACTCCCCCAGAGGCATGGATGGGGGGGCCATTCCTCTGGGCTCTAAGTCCTGCTCCGTATCAGATTGGCCCTGGGCCATCACTGTACTTGCCATCCCTCCTCCAGGAAGTCACAGAAGAGGAAGTGGAAATTGTCTTGAACTTTCCCTCTCTTCCTCTGCCCCCTCCCTGCCATAGTCCCCTCCCTCAGCCCCATCCTCTTTGTGGGTTCTGGGCTGGGAGGCAACTCCTCCCAGAGGTTAAGAATGAGCAAATTCTTAGGCTGTTCCTGGAGCCTTGATTTTTATCATCCTTCCATTCTGGTCAATTCTCAGAAGCCAGTGGCCGGGAATGCCAGAGAGCTCTGAGCCCAGACCACCAAACCCAAAATAGCTCCACACGTGCCTCTCTCAAGTCCTCATGGATTTGGCCATTTTTGGTGCATGTTTTCCTCCAAAGCTGCCCACAGACTCCACCAGGAGCTCTGAGGTGCCCCTTGGTGGAGCTGACAACGACAGAGGCAAGCATGGGAGGGGGACAGAAATGACAGAATCTGGGTCATAATCCAGAAAGCCTGGCTCTAGCCTCCTCTGCTCCACTGCCCAGACACCCAAGGAAAGGCAGCCTCAGTATCCTCAGCTGTGAAATTCTGAGTAGAAATTCAACATCCTTGCCACCTCCTTTGGGAAAGGCAGCATAACTCCCCTCCCAGAGCCATGGACACTTTCACAAGGAGCTCCTAACTTAAGAAAGATCTTCACCGCCTCTCCTGAGATGTTTAAAACCCCCACGATATGAAGCAAGCAAGTGTTCTAAGTGTCCTGAGGAAATGGACGAGGTTAGGGACACAGCTCTCAGATCACAAGTGCAGTATTCATTCACTCAAAAAATATTTGTGTGGGCCGGGCGCAGTGGCTTATGCCTGTAATCCCAGCACTTTGGGAGGCTGAGGCGGGCAGATCATAAGGTCAAGAGATCGAGACCATCCTGGCCAACATGGTAAAACCTCATCTCTACTAAAAAAATACAAAAATTAGCTTCAGCCTCCTATAGTCCGAGCTACTCAAGAGGCTGAAGCAGGAGAATTGCTTGAACCGGGGAGGCAGAGGTTGCAGTGAGCCAAGGTCGTGCCACTGCACTCCAGCCTGGCACCTGGAGACACAGCGGGACTCTGTCTCAAAAAATAAAAATAAAAAATTGTGTGTCCAGCAGGTGCCAGGCAATGAGAAAACAGTGAAAGCACCAGTGAACAGAAAACCAAGGCCTCTGCTCTTCAGGAGGAACAAAGAGACAGTGTACAAGAGATACTTAGGGGAGACGTTAGAAATCCCCCTGCCTATGAGAACGTCAGGGAGGACCGCACAAGTCCCAGGCCTGTAAGTCAGCTCTCTGACAGGCAGCGCAGACCCTGGAGTCATAGGGAATTGGGAGTGGAGGCAGCTGCAAGGTCTCAGAAACACCAAGGTGCACAGACCACTCCCTACAGCACTGGGTTTAGGATGTGGCAGTATCTGTGTTTTAGTTTCTGACATGAATCAAGAATGTATTAAAGATAATTGATTTTGGCCAGGCGCGGTGGCTCACGCCTGTAATCCCAGCACTTTGGAAGGCCAAAGCAGGTGGATTAACTGAGGTTGGGAGTTCGAGAACATCCTGACCAACATGGAGAAACCTCGTCTCTACTAAAAATACAAAATTAGCCAGGCGTGGTGACACATGCCTGAAATCCCAGCTACTCAGGAGGCTGAAGGAGGAGAATTGCTTGAATCCAGGAGGTGGAGGCTGCCGTGAGCCGAGATTACACCATTACACTCCAGCCTGGGCAACAAGAGCGAAACAAAAACACAAAAAAAAAAACCATAAAAAACAAGAGAAGTGATTTAAAACAACCACCCAAAAAACAGATATTCTCTTCTTAGGTGTTTCTTTAAAGCCATGCCATCATCCTATGAATGCCTATGAGGATTGCTTGGCAGTAATTTTCTTGGAGGGGCTTGGGGAGGTCCCTGGAGTCTTCTACTCTGCTGCAGTTTCCACAGAAGGAAAACATTTGGGAATTACTCCTCTAGAGGCAATGTTGGGCAAGGTGCAGAAAGAAAGCAGGAATCTGGGAGTGGCTTGACCCTACCTCTTAGATTTCATCTTAAAAGGCCATCATGAGGAGCTACTGCCACTGCGGGAAACAGGATGCCTCTCCAAGAGGCTGCAGCATTTTAAGAGAAGACTCCTAGGCTGGGCGTGGTGGCTCACTCATGCCTGTAATCCCAACACTTTGGGAGGCGGAAGCAGAAGAATCTCTTAAGGCCAGAAGTTCGACACCGGCCTGGGCAACACAGTGAGACTCCCATCTGTGCAAATAAATAATTAGTCAGGCATGATAGTGCACACCTGTGGTCCCAGCTACTCAGGAGGCTGGGGCAGGAGGACTGCTTGATCCCAGGAGTTGGAGGCTTTGCAGTGAGCTATTATCGCACTACTACACTCCAGCATACATAACAGAGCGAGACCCTGTCTCTAAATAAATAAATACAAATTAACAATAAAACAAAGCAAATCAAGCGAAGACTCCTGAAAACCAAAGAGCCTCCAAAACAACAAACATCTAATGGCAGGGGTTCTGCCAGCTGGCCAAGCTAGTGAAGAGGCATTTTAAGGTAGGAGGGGGGGTCTTTCCCTCAATCCCTCCAACTGTGATTGGCCCAGCTGAGTTTCTTTCCATAGCTGTAACTCACTATCCCCTTCCTATCTCCCATCAACAAATATCTGTTAAGGCCTACTCTGCGTCAGGCACTCTTCTAATGGGGTATCTGTTAGATCCGCACTCTGTTCCCTACAACAGAAACTCGTGGTTGGGTTGGGGGTGGCATGAGGCAGCCTCCAGCCCCATCCACCTTCTGCAGCAGGGTCAGAATCTGCAGCTGATGCCCTCCCCACTGCCCTGAGGGCACTCAGAGACTCACCAGCTTTTATAGGTGAGCTGGAGACCACACCCTGCCTCTCCAATTTTCTCCCTGTGGTCAAATTCACCTTCTCCCTTGCCCCAGAATCAGGATGGGGCTCACACTCAAGATCCCTACTGCCCCTACTCCTCACCCCAAAGACAGAGTCAAATCCATCTACTTCAGCTGATGGGCATAGAACAACCAAAGCCACCTGCAAGGTGGACCCAGGACACCACACTGCCAGTCTATCTTCCAAAACTAGGGGCAATTCTGTGGCTTCCCTTCTTGGCCTAAGTGTGTCCTGCAATTAGTGTCAGCATCCCAAAGGCCACCAGTCCAAAGGTATTCCCAGAGAAGACAGTGTGTATGAGTCAGGTCAACTCCAGGACTGAATGCTTTCCATGTTCCGGGTTCAATCTGAACATCAGGATGTGAGCCGCTTGCAGGGAGAAGCCCAGCCTGCAGTGTCCAGGTCAAGAGCAGGCTCTAAGCACTCACCAGTTACCCCAGCCCTGGGTGTGGTGGCAGGGAGGCCTGCCTACTCATTTCTAACCTCCCTCTCAGCCAGCCGAAGGTGGCCCCTCTGGGAAAGTCACATACCTCCTCCAGAGATGTCACTACTGTGCTACTGAAGAACCAGCCTCAGAGCCCAGGGAGTCTACTGAGCATCCTCGGGGAAGGACCATCCTTATCCTTACAGGGACATCCAATGTGCCAAACAACCAAGACTCATTTGGATAAGCAGTGGGTAAGGTGGATGATGAAAGTGGGTGTTGTCATTTTTTAACGTCAAATTAGGTGTGACCATACAGCAGTGAGAGCTCCCTGCTGGGTCAAGGCAGGCATCTCCTCTGAGTTCTCCACAGAAAGTTCTGGCTGCATCTATAGCAATCTTATCCCTTCCTCCTTGGCTTGCTGCCTTCAGAGCCCACTGCTCGGTGTTATAGGTGCTGCAGGACTAGGCCCTTGGGAGCTATGAGGGAATTGAATAAAACAGAAATAGATATTTGTAGCCATGAGCAGAAAGAGCTAGGGACTGACCTAACTCTACACTTGGCTAAAGCTCTCTTATCACACAGAGCACCTGGGCCAAAAGACACCTGAGACCCTTAAGGAATCAAAGTGCCCAATAACGACTTACTGAGTCACTGACAGTATGACTTGAGCATGCAGGAGTCAAATCCATCCTCACAGCCATGGAGAACCAGTAACAGAGGGGTGGGGTGGGGACCTGAGCAGAGAAGTAAGGAGTCAGGGGAGGGCCTCACAGGTCTCTGCTTCTGGGGAATTTACCTGCTATAGGCCTTAAGCTAGTAAACCCTCAGTTGGAGCAGGCTGAGGAGCTCCATCCAGTTTTTTCCAATTCTTTGGCCAAAAGTAGTTGCTGAGGTTTCTTTTCTTGTCTGTGATGCCAGATTTCTCAAAGGTTTATAGAGTCAGCATTGCATGTTTTTGTCAACATTGAGCACTGATTAATATGAAACCTGTGAGCTGATCATCTCATTAACCCTGAAACAGGAGCGCAATGCTGGCACCCACAAGTCACCCAGATAGACTGGGGAGCTCCCAAGGGTGCTGTGGTGCCAGGCCGTGCTCCCTTCCCCATCATGGCCTTCAGCAACTCCTCTCCCACAGCACAGTTGAGGCCAGCCCAGAGGCTGAGTTGTGGGAGTGCAGGATGCTTTCACAGTGAACCTTTTTAGCCACAAAACATTTCTTTACCAAAAGCTGCTGAGAGGGAGCAAGGAGACAATAAAACACCAAGGGTTTTCCAACTCGAAAGCCCACTCTGCCTTTGTTCTTATTTGATGAATGCACAAACCACCCAGCAGTTGACAGGCAAAAGAACACTGCTACACAGGAAAGTGCATTTCATCAGGTCCAACCTCACGTCTCCAGGGAGAGGTAAGTTTGATGAATGATTGGCGCTGGGGAGAACTTTTCCACCGGCAGCTCCACTGCAGCATCCTCTAAGCTGGGGTTTGGGGATTCATTAATGACTCATCACTGGCTCTTCCACTGCCTCCTCCTGCCTCCCTGCCATTGGTGACATTTCACAGGAAGGGAAGAGCCACTAAGGCAGGTGATGAGAAAACTAAATGTAAAAACAAGCATCTTGTGGGAAGTCACAATATCAAGTTCATTGTGAGTTGCCTGAGAAGGAAAAGGGAAGTCTGTGAATCACATAGGCCTGGGCCCTCTTATTTCACATCAGAGGTTATAAGGGGAAGGGGAGGAAGCCTGGAGCATAGTTGTTGGGCAAATGAATGAATAAAATCCCAGCAGAGGCCTGGGCCTGGAAGACCGGACTAGCTTTGTTAAAGACCTGTTGCTCACTAACATTTTTCAGAGATGCCATGAAAATTAGCAGGAACACCAAAAGCAATGGCAACAAAAGCCAAAATAGGCAAATGGGATCTAATTAAACTTAAGAGCTTCTGCACAGCAAAAGAAACCATCATTAGAGTAAACCGGCCACCAACAGAATGGGAGAAAATTTTTTGCAATCTACTCATCTGACAAAGGGCTAATAACCACAATCTACAAAGAACTAAAACAAATTTACAAGAAAAAACAACCCCATCAAAAAGTGGTCGAAGGATATAACAAACACTTTTCAAAAGAAGACATTTATGCAGCCAACCAACATATGAAGAAAAGCCCATCATCACTGGTCATCAGAGAAATGCAAATCAAAACTACATTGAGATACCATCTCACGCCAGTTAGAATGGTGATCATTAAAAAATCTGGAAACAACAGATGCTGGAGGGGATGTGGAGAAATAGGAACACTTTTACACTGTTGGGAGTGTAAATTAGTTCAACCATTGTGGAAGATAGTGTGGCAATTCCTCAAGGATCCAGAAATAGAAATACCATTTGACCCAGCAATCCCATTACTGGGTCTATACCCAAAGGATTATAAAACACTCTACTACAAAGACACATGCACACGTATGTTCATTGCAGCACTGTTTACAATAGCAAAGACTTGGATCCAAACCAAATGCCCATCAAAAATAGACTGGATAAGGAAAATGTGGCACATATACACCATGGAATACTATGCAGCCATAAAAAACGATGAGTTCACGTCCTTTGCAGGGACATGGATGAAACTGGAAACCATCATTCTCAGCAAACTGACACAAGAACAGAAAACCACACACCGCATGTTCTCACTCATAGGTTGGTGTTGAACAATGAGAACACATGGACACAGGGAGGGGAACATCACACACTGGGGCCTTCCAGGGGTAGGGGGGCTAGGGGAGGGATAGCAAGGGGTGGGGGGATTGGGGAGGGATAACATTAGGAGAAATACCTAATGTAGGTGACTGGGGGATGGAGGGAGCAAACCACCATGGCATGTGTGTACCTACATAACAAACCTGCACGATCTGCTCATGTACCCAGAACTTAAAATATAATTTTAAAAATAGGAAAAAAATAAAAATAAAAGAAAATTAGCAGGGAGTACCAAGAAGACAAGCTCTTGGCAACTTGCAGAGGGCAGGAAGGTTCGACTTCTACAGCCCTCGGAGCCAAAGGGCAGAAGACACTGTCTACTACAAAGCCCAAACCTCTGCCAGCACTAGCAGCATGCACAACACACTGACTCCACTTCAAAGGACACCCAACATGAAGGTAAAGTGTTTGCCAGTTTCCCTGGATGACCCATCTGGGGGCGAACAGTGAGCTGGGAGAAGGAGTTTGCACTATCTTCCAAAGATCTGTGGGGTCTATTCCTCATGCTTCTGGGCACAGGGAGGGACTGCACGTCCACATCCTCCCCACCTGGAACATACATACCTTTCCTGTGCTGTGGCCAGACATCCCACCAAGAGGTAGAGTCTGCCCACCCCTGGAGTTCTGCTGGACCCAAGACTTGCTTTTATCAGCAGTCAACAGACAGTATGTGTGTGAGGCTTCAGAGCCTAGACCTTAAGAGATCTTGTAGATTGCAGATTGTTTTCACCTGAACAGTGTGTAAGCGGCATCAGAGCCTAGACCTTAAGAGGGCTTGTAGATTGCAGATTGTTTTCAACTGAACAGTGTGTAGGAGGCATCAGTGCCTAGACCTTAAGAAAGCTTGTAGATTGTTTTCACCTGAAAGGCTAGTTTCCGTGACAGCGAGAAACCATGAGGCAGGGGAGAAGCCCAGATGGCAGCCAGCACCAACCACCAGATAAATGAAATAAAGCTCCCTTGGACTGTCCAGGCCCTGCAGAGCCACCAGCTGACTGATACCACATTAATAAGCCCAGCTGAGACCACAGAGACCAGCCCAAAAGGCTAACCCACCAAACTGAAAGCAAAGAAAATAGTGTTTGTGTTAATCCACTATATTTTGGGGTGGTCTATTATGCAGCATAAATTTCAGTAATGAATGGAACAAAATCCATTCAGCAAGTCTGTGCAGCTATGGAAAATGAGGTTGGTCTGAATGCACTGACGTGAAGGGGCAAAACAGTAAGTTGAATACAATTCTATTTATGGAAATGGAGAAGATAAGTAGGTGAAGGGCTGGATGCTAGTCTATCACAGAAATTATCTGGAAAGAATACAAACCAAAGTATTAACAGTGATTATCTCTGACGGGTAGGATTACGGGAGATTTTCCTTTTCTACAATTTATGTAATGTTTGGATTTTATAATGAGTTTTTATTATTTTGCAACAAAAAAGGATGCTTATTTATTTATTTATTTAGAGACAGAATCTCACTCTGTTGCCCAGGCTGGAGTACAATGGCGTGATCATAGCTCACCGTAGCCTCAGACTCCTGGGCTCAAGCAACCCTCCCACCTCAGCCTCCTGAGTGGCTGGGACTACAGGTAGGCATGCCTGGCTACATTTTTTAAATTTTTTGTAGAGTCAGGGTCTTGCTATGTTGCCCAGGCTAGTCTCAAACTGAGCTCAACTGATCCTCCCACCTTGGCCCCCTAAAGTGCTGGGAACATAGGCATGAGCTACCACACCAAGCCAAAAGGATGCTTTTTAAAAAATATTCACCTTGAATTCTGCTACAATCTAATTTTTCCTGTAATGTCCCTTTTCAGCCTGTCACTCCACTGTTCAAAGACCAACACTGGCTCCCACCACCAGCCTCCTGCATCCGAGCTGCTCCGAGCAGCATGCCAAGTACCCCAGAGGGAAGAGCTCACCTCTCCTGTGGGCCACACCTGTTCCCACCCCAACCAAGCTCCCAGCCAGCACCACAACCCCTCAGAGACCCTTCTCTTCCCTCCCTAAATCCCAGCCCTCCCTCAAGGTCCAGGCTGATACCCCCTGAGTTTCTCCATAGATGCTGAAAGTTCCAACCCTGTCCTGAATTGCAGGGTTTCCAGTGTTCTTCTCTCGGCACTATAGACACAAACTGCTCCATCCAGGAGACCTTCGAAGACACAGGACACCACCAGCTCCAGCTTCTCTGGCCAACAGAGGGGGCAGGCAGAGCCAAGACAGGTTGTTCCAGCCCCCTCCCCTCTCTGCTGCCCACAGCCTGGATGATGGGTGACAGCCAGGCCTGGGGCTTTCCCCCCAGCCCCACCCATCCCCACCAGCAAGTCAGTGGAAGCTAATTTGAAATGGCTGCTAATTTGGAGTGACTCACACCATGGGTGATGCTGTAAATGCTCCCAGGTCCCACATGCTACAGACAGCACTTAACATGGTTGAACAAATCCAAACACTGGCTTCAAACCTAATTGCTTTCCTGGGGGACCCGATGGCTCAGGTCTCTGCAGTCTGTATGTCCAGTTTTTAAACAAAGCTGTTTAGAATCTCCCAGGATTAACACAGGTGGAAAATTGCAAGCCCAGACCTCTACCTCATTTTCTCTAAAACAAAACATGTCATTCTGCATGTTCACACACCCAGAAAGACATAGTTCATTCAAACTCAGCTGGGCACCCTGCCCCTCTGAGCCCTCCTGCAGGGCCTGGCCCAGAGAGGGGCCTGGGGACTTGCTAAGGCAGGATCTTCTCCCACTGTCCCTGGCACCACCACTCCCAGGGCTTGTCGGAGAGCTCTGGGCCCCTAAGCCTCAGTCTCCACACTGGCAGGTGGCCAGGGGAGAGGCTGTCAGCAGGGTTCCCAGGTACTGCATCCAGGTTTTACCCTGCCCTCTAAGGGGAAGGCACTCACATCACAGGTTTATACTGACTTTTTTTTTTTTTCCTGAGATGGAGTCCTGCTCTGTTGCCCAGGCTGGAGTGCAGTAGCTGATCTCGGCTCCCTGCCACCTCCACCTCCCGGGTTCAAGCAATTCTCCTGCCTTAGCCTTCTGAGTACCAGATATTACAGGTGCGCACCACCACACCCAGCCAATTTTGTATCTTTAGTAAAGATGGGATTTCACCATATTGGCCAGGCTGCTCTCAAACTCCTGACCTCATGATCCACCTGCCTGGACCTCCCAAAGTGCTGGGATTACAGGTGTGAGCCACCGTGCCCGGCCCTTTTTTTTTCTTGAGACAGGGTCTCACTCTGTCACCTAGGCTGGAATGCAGTGGTGCGATCATGGCTCACTGCAGCCTTAACTTTCTGGGCTCAAGCAATCCTCCTGCCTCAGCCTCCCGAGTAGCTGGGACTACAGGCACGCACTACCATACCTGACTAATTTTTTTTCTATTCTTATTAGAGACGAAGTCTCACTATGTTGTCCAGGCTGGTCTCAAGCAATGCTCTCACCCTGGCCTCCCAAAGTGCTGGGATTACAGGTGTGAACCACTGTGTCTAGCCTATACTGATCTATTGAGATGCACACGTGGGCCATTCCTCTAAGTGCCAAAACAATGCAGAGCACCCTCCCACCCAAACCCATGCAAGCACACCCAGCACACACATGTAAGGCAAGCATGCACGTGGTCACTAACACACACGCGTGCATGGCCGCACCTTGTTTCAACCTTGCTTTGAGCATCCCTCCCACCCCAGCTCACTTCCCTCACCTGTTCACTGTCCTCAGGTGCCCTCTCCCTGACTCTGAACCTGACACACTCCCCACATTGCAAGGGGAGGGACCAGACTGTGTGTGTTCCCAGCAATATGTGCACCCCATGATTGGAGGTATGCCCGCCAGTGTGCACACAGCCAAGGTCACTGCCTGCCAGGGCTCAAGGGGGTTGCCTCAGACACAGTTGGACTTTGTTCCAGTTGTACAATAATATATTCACCTTAATTTTTGCTTGTAACCTGAAGAAGGGCCACTTTTCAAATTTGCACAAAGGTGCTCTAAGAGTTAGCAGCAGCCCTAAGCCATTAAGGCCAAGACCAAGGCCTCATCAAGATCCTGTATCCCAAAGACCACAAGACCAAGACCCTGCAGCCTTCCTGCAATAACAGCAAAGCCTCCCCAGCAGGTGGGGGGACTCCAGGGGGCACCTACTGAGCTTCCTGACTCTTCAGACCCCCTAGACTGCTCTCTACCCCATCCTTTCCTGCTCCCATCACAAGATCAGACGTTCTAAAAAAAATGCCAACCACTGAGAGTAGAAATGGTCATAGGACTCTCAGAAAGTGAGTGAATATTCAAAGTATCATCAATTTCCAGCCATCCACCGTAAGGGAGCATGTGGGAAAACAGAGGGCGGAAGGGGTGTGGTAAATCCAAGCACAGATAATACTAAACAATGGACAGGCAAAAAAAAAGTCTACATTTGGCTCCAAAGTGTGGGCTGAAATGCACAGAGGATCCTGCTCCCAACTCCGGATGCCAGCAGAGGGGTTCTTCAGTCTCCTTCCCATTCTGAAGAGCCCCCTCCTGGTTCAGGCTGAGACTCTGGTTCTGTTTTTGGTTTGAGAGCAAGGAGAGGGTTTGGAAGCTGACCTGCTCCAGGCAGATATTCTCATTTCGTTATGCTGTGGCTATGACTGGAGTTGAAATGATTAACATGCAGGGCTGGAGTCCAGCAATGGAGGCTTACTCCTTGCTGCCTCAGGCAGGGGCATGAAGAAGAGAGTTAAAACCAAAGCAGCAGCAGAGCCGTCAGCATAGGACAGAAGTCACGCAGCAGGACCCTGCCACTCGCCACTCACGGGGCAGGAGACCATCTCCGCAAACAACCTCCACCCCCAGTCCGGCTCCTATCAGAAGTCAGCATCTCCAGTTTACTCATTAACTTCATTCTTTCCTCCTCCATCCACCTCTAGGCCAGAGGCCGAGAAGGCACTGGACAGAGGCAGAAGCCGGGCCCGGGACTGGAAGCCAAAACCCAGGCATCCCAACTCATCCCACCTCAGAAACCACCTCCAGCAGAGCCAGAAGGCACCTTAGCAATGGGTCACCCAGCCTGCCACTTTTCAGGTGAAGAAACTGGCTTGAAGAAAGCAATCAACTTGCCCAAGGTCGCACAACTGTTAGAGGTAGGAGCAGGGGCCAGAACGAGAACCTCCCACCTCAGAACTGGTCAACATCCCAGAGCATGGCTCCAGAGCATGACAAGAAATGGCAAAACCAAAGCCCTCTGGAGCCACAGCCATCAGAGAGGATCGACGTCCTGTCTGCCAAGGCCTCCACTTATGTCTCCCTCAGTTGGGTTTCAATGCAGGTGCACAGAAGGAAGGTGGTCATCTGGATAGACATGGCTGGTAATGTCAGAGGCTGTCCGTGTCTCCCCAAAGCCAAGCAGGCCTCCTGGGGAGCTACTCACCAAGTTCTGTCTGGCAGGGCCCACCACGAACAGGCCCCATAGGATGGGATAGGGCAGACATGCCACACAGCAAGAGGGTCATTCCCTTGTCCTCAAGTCCTTCCCTCTGCTACCCAATCTTTTTTTTTTTTTTTTAATAGGGACAGAGTTTCACTATATTGCCCAGTCTGGTCTTCAGCTTCTGCCTCAGCCCTCCCACCCCAGCTTATTTCCCTCACAACCCCAAAATGCAGGGATTCCAGGCGTGAGCCACTGCTCCTAGATGGCTGCTGCCTGATCTTCACCAGACTAACTTTCCTCCACCCAAGCCCATGTGCCTGGCTGCACTGCACCATCCAGTGATAGGCGGTGCCTCAAATCCCAGAGCTGCAAGAATGTAAGCAGACACCCATCTGGGCCCCAGGGAGGCGGGAGGAGGACTTAAAATGGGATCTCAGGCATTCCTGCTGCAAGAAGGCTCAGGGAGGGACCTGAAGCAGATTCCCAGACTGATTTAAGAACAGCCGCGGATCTGCAGGAAAGGCAGGCGCTGCAGAGTCACAGCACCTGGGCTGGAGCCCCTACTCCAGCTAACACTATGTCGGCCTTAGCTGCTGCTGCTGCTAGTGAAGTAAGAGGACATGACAGCTACCCCATGGGGCCTCTGCAAAAGTTAAATGAGTTTTAAATTTTAACTTCATCTGAAGTTAAATTGGTTGTGGACATTTGTAAAGGGTCTAAAACTGAGTCTGATGATGATGACAAGTATGAATACTGGCAATCCTAAGTATAATGGGCAAGGTATAGCAGGACAATAAGAGGTTCCTGGCCACTCTTGGGCCACCAAATAATCCCTGCTGGAACTCACAGACAAGAGAATGTTTAGCAAGATGAGCCACCAGCCAGCAGCATTCCTCCTCCTCTCCCTGCTCCACCGACCACACCACTGGGTTCAGGGAAGGTAAGATTTTACAAATCACCCAGCAGGGAGAAGCCGCAGGAGAAAACACACATAACTTAAAACATAAAAAGGCCCAGGTCAGTAAACAGCACCTCAAGGGAACCTGAATCAGCACCGTCCACCCCTACTGTCTGGCTGCCTGCTATGTAGTCTGGCACAGCAGGGTCCTTGATACACAAGTGCTGGGAACAATGAATAAACCATCAGCAAGACCCCCAGGAGCCTGGAGGAGGAGAGAAGAGGACCCTGTAAAGGTCCTGGCAGAGGGCGGTGGGTATAGCAAAATTGAGGCACTGAGGATTGGCCAGGACTCCTACGGCTTCACTCTGGCCTGTTGTGGGAGGCCCCTCCACCCTGGCTCTCAAGCCTGCTGGGAGGAGTCAGGAAGCAGGAAGTTACGGGCTTCTCCCTAGGCTTCCTCCACTCAAATAGGGTGGCCAAGAAAGAATCCAAGAGTGCCATCAGCCACCAGTCAGAAACAGTGGGGAGGAGATAATTCTTGCCTGGCCCCCAAAGCCCAATTTAAGCTTAGAAAATCAAAGCCAGGAGTCAGGGCAGAAGGACAACTAGAAAATGTCAGCATCCTCTTCTATCCTCCCCAACCCACAGTTAAAGGACAAGAAAGACCTTGACTTTAGATGGAGTTTATAACACACAGGCATTCAGAGGTTCTACCCCACAATGGGCCCAGACCGACACTGACCTGTTCTCTCTGAACTTCCTGAAAACACCTTGGCTGCTGACAAATAAAAGAAGGTTCCAGGATATTCCTGCAGGAAGGCAAAATATTAGGTCATCACTTTGGTATGAAGCCACTCTAGGGTGAATTCTGTCCATCAAGGACCACTCTTTGGGGCAGCAGTCCTCCACCAAGAAACTGCTCACTCAACAAACAGAGAAGGCCAGAAATGGCACAGGAAGGCAGTGTGTTAATGCTACTCAGTTGGAAGTGGGTACCCAAGGCATTACGAGCAGAACCCATGCCCTGGCCCAGCAGGAAAGACATCTGCAATTGATTGGTGATGTCTGCCATGAGCAGTTACAGAAGTAACAGGATCCCACCATGTATTTGTTATCCCTGGAGTAGACCTTTGTCATCAAAGGATTTAATATTCCAATTTTGGCCACTGACAAGTGACCCAAAGTTTCAAGATATGTAAAAGAACCTTACTGAAGTGTTTGAATCACATACACTATGTGGCCAACATGAAGGAATGGGCCACCGTGTTGTTTTCATCTCTACCACATTCAAAGTTACTCTTATGGAGCAATAAAAACTCAGTGGAAAATGGCCATCAAGTGAGAAATAAAACTGAAGCAGAAACTGAAAATGCAGTTAACTTGGGGTGTGAGGATATATACAGGAAACATTTGATTCTGCAGAAACATGACTCCGGAGAAAGCCAGGCCCATGAGCAAGTACTGCTATGGATACAAATTTGGGATGCTAGAAAGTGCAAGATTCATTGAGATCATGAGGGGTCCACTGTGCCTACTCTGCTCTGTGCCTCACAGCAGTGAGTTCAGGGTCAAGGAGAACATCCAAGGAAGTTAGAATCCATGCCCTGAAGGGGCTTGCAATCTAGTTGGAGAAACAATACCTACTGGAAACAGCAAATGGCATTACATTTTCAAGGTCACCCAGCATAGAATCACCCCCTTCACCTTCATCCTTTCCTCACCTCCCCATCCAATCAAGTTACAAATTATCCTGATCCTACTTCCAAAATGTCTCAGGTTCATTACCTCCTCACCGTTCCTCACAGGTGCCCAGCTACTCTCCCTACCATGACGTCCCCTCTCTACAGCTTCCAAATTCACCCTCCTTAAGCCCAGACCTGCTTCTGTTACCCCTGCTCAGAACCTGCAAACTTCCCAGGGCCTCCCGAGGTTGATGGCTGTCTCCACAACACCAGCTTAATGCTGGCACATGGTGAACACTCAAGTTCTCTTGGAAGAACAAATGGACAGATAAAAGTTCTTGGCTGATGATCTGAGGCCACCCACAATACAGCTGTTGTCTACCTGCCCAGCCTCTCCTCCATGGCTTCCTTGCACACATCCCATGCCTGGCCCGCCTGTACCATTCACACACGCCAACTTTCTCAGTGCCTAGCCCCAGGCTGATCCTTCCTCCTTCTGTTGAAATGCAAGCTGCCCTCCAAGGTTAGTGTCCACCACCACCTGCTGCAAGAAATGGTGCTCCTCAGTCAAGGTAACTGAACTGTTTCAACCCACCTAACATTCTGCTCTCAGAAGCCATTCGCCTTCGCCTTGTCCTTTGAATTATCTTTTGAACCCCTTTCTCAACTCTTTACTGGCTTATAAGCCTATGAAGATAAGGACTTTTATCTTTTTTATTTTTGCAGCATCAGAACTTAGCACAGACATTTTTTTTTAAGAGACAGAGTTCTTGCTCTGTTACCCAGCCTGGAGTGCAGTGACACGATCATGACTCACTGAAGCCTCGAACTCCTGGACTCAAGCGATCCTTTTACCTCTAGCTGGGACCACAGGTACACAAGTGTGTACTGTCACACTTGGCTAATATATGTGTGTGTGTGTGTGTGTGTGTGTATATATTATTTTTTAGAGACAGAGGCCTTACTGTCTTACTGTGTTGCCCAGGGTGGTCGCGAGCCCCTGGGCTCAAGTGATCCTCCCGCATCGGCCTCCCAAAGTGCTAGGATTACAGATGTGAGCCACTGTATCCAGCCCAGCACAGACTCGTATACATGTGACAAATACACCATTTGTGGAGTTCACTAGAGAACCACCCAGGGAAGTATATAAAGGCCAAGAGCCAAATGAAGACAGAGAAGGCCATAGGAGTTCCCAGGAAAAAGAAGTTCATTTGGGATGGCGGTCAGGGTCTTGAAAGGAGCTCAGACATGAGAAGGGTCTTGAAAAACGAAAAGAATGGTAGAACTATCCAGGAAGGTGGAAGAGGATGATTAAGGAGCCAAGAAGGAATGAGCAAAGCATGCCTGGGAGATTAGTCTGGCTAGAACCAAGGGTTCCCGGAGGGAGAAGAGTGGCGATAAGGCTAGGCAGGCAGCCGGAGGCTGGACAGGAAGGATGCTGGATGCCAGGCGAATGCACCTGGATTAGATCCACTCCCTCTTAGTCAGTGAAGATGATAACCACTGCAGGCTGGGCCCTCGTGGTAGAAGAAAAGAAGTCTTGTCCTCTCTTGTTCCAAGCATATTACTCCAGTCTCTTCCACGAGGTTATAAATAACAGCCACCATTTACTGCACACCTGCTGTATATGAGGCCCTAAGCTACGTGCCTCACAAACATCAGCTCATGGCTCCTTCCCAACGCCCTGAGTACTTGGTATTGTTATCTTCATTTTGCAAGCAGGGAGCTGAGCCTAAAGGAGGTGAAGGTACCTGTCCAAGACCCAACCCACTCACTCTTTCACTTAACAGTACTGGCTGGCCCTGGGGTTACAGGCTTGTGACAAGAGGCACTCCCTCCAGCCACCTCAGGTTCAATTTCCCACCTAAGCTAGGCTGCTTCTCCACAACTCTCCCGATTAATTCCTCAAGGTCAGCATTTACTAAGCACACAGGAGGAGCTTAATAAAACACACTAAACAGACGGAATGGTGGCTGCCAGAGGCTGGGAGGAGGGGGAAAGAGAGTTGTTTCATGGATATAGAGCTTCAGTTTTGCAAGATAATTTCTGGAGCTCTGTTGCACAACAGTGTAAATATACTTAATGCTACTGAACCGTACACTTACAAATAGTTAAAATGTACACTTAAGATTTTACATTCAGTGTTTTTACCACAATTTTTAAATTTTTTTAATATAAAGCTCACTTCCTGATTGATTGGCTGCTAATATTTTACACTGTTAATTATCTGATGCTGAAAGAGACTCTAGAAACATTCTAATCCAATATCCCACCAAAACAGAGAGTTGGAAAAAGGAGGTAAATTGCCCACGGTTGTACAAATAGGTGGTGCCTGGTGAAAACAAGGCTCAACATTAGAGGAAAGGGGCTGGGCGTGGTGGCTCATGCCTGTAATCCCAACACTTTGGGAGGCCAAGGAAGGAGGATTGCTTGAGGCCAGGAGTTCAAGACCAGCCTGGGCAACATAGCACAACCCTGTCTCTACAAAAAAAAATAATAATAATAATTACCTGGTGTTGTAGGATTGAAGAATCCATTTGTCTTAAAAATAATAATAATAATTATTATTATTATTATTATTATTATCTGGGTATGGTGGCCTGCACCTATAGTCCCAGCGACTCGGAACGCTAAGGCGAGAGGATCGCTTGAACCCAGGAGTTCAAAGCTTCAGCAACCTGACTGCGTCTCTGCACTCCAGCCTGGGCAACAAAACAAGACCCCGTTTCTAAAAAAAAAAAAACAGAAGAAGGGACCATGTGCAGTGGCTCATGCCTATAATTCCAGCACTTCGGGAGGCTGAGATGGGTGGATCACCTGAGGTCAGGAGTTCGAAGACCAGCTTGGCCACCATGGTGAAACCCCATCTCTACTAAAAATACAGAAAGGAGCTGGGCGTGGTGGCAGGTACCTGTAATCCCAGCTACTCAGTAGGCTGAGGTAGGAGAATTGCTTGAACCCAGGTGGCAGAGGTTGCAGCGAGCTGAGATCGTGCCATTGCACTCCAGCCTGGGCAACAAGAGTGAAACTAGGTCTCAAAAAAAAAAAAAGAAATAGAAGGGCAGAGAGGTAGATGGCAGAATAGAAGGCACAAGGTAGGAAGGTCAGAAGCCAGAGTTCAAGTTTTGCTTCTTTAACTTATGAGTTTTGTGACCTTAGATAGGATACTTACTCTCTCTGAGCATCATTTGCCTAACCTATAAAAAGGCAATTAAAATTAACAAACTTCGGCCAGTCACAGTGGCTCATGCCTGTAATCCCAGCACTTTGGGAGGCCAAGGCAGGTGGATCACTTGAGGTCAGGAGTTCAAGACCAGCCTGGCCAATATGGTGAAACTCCATCTCTACTAACAATACAAAAATTAGCTGGGTGTGGTGGCACACACCTGTAATCCCAGCTACTAGGGAGGCTGAGGCAGGAGAATCGATTGAACCTGGGGTACGGAGGTTGCAGTAAGCTGAGATCGTGCCATTGCACTTTAGCCTGGGGGACAGAATGAAAGTCTGTCTCAAAAAAAAAACAAACAAAAAAAAGAACCAACTTCACAAGATTATTTATAAATTAAATAAAATTATATACAGCTAATGTAATGTGCATAGAAAACACTTCGCCAACTATAAATTACTTTATCAACACTAGTTATTGTTATTAATATTATCTGTTCATAGGTTTAAAGAGCCCTGCCAGAATATTGAAATCTGATTAAACCAGACAAAAAATATCCCACTCTCATCTATGCAGGGACTTGTCTTCAGTGAGTGAGAATAGATCCCCAATCTTCTCCCTCCAACCCACAGCCCAGCTGCATCAGCCACGCCAGGACCAAGCCGAGGGTAGGAAGCCCGTGTAATTGTCTGCCTCTCTGGCTGCATTCCTTAGCTAAATATAAATGATTTGTCCGGGCCATTGTTTGAAATTATCCATAAACCCTCTCCTCCCCTCCCCACTACTTATGATGGCAAGCTAGCAGCATATCTCTATAGCAAAGCATATATTCAACATTCTCTGTGGCTATTTTCAGTAAAGAGAAGGAAGCTGGCAGGTATATAAGGGATCCTCGCATGAGTCTTCAGTTTTCTCCACTAGTCCAGAAAGTCTTCCTGGAGGAGGAGATACCTGAGTCACCCCAGGGAAAAGGACAGCTGCAGGTCAGAAGGGCACCCGCACCTAATGAGAGATTGCACCTCTGAGCCAAGAGTGGTAAGCAGCTGCCTTCTTACCCTCATTTTGGTGATTCGAGGAAAAGGTAGCTCAGGGAAGCCTATATTACGCCAAGCTTCCCTAGATAATACAGGCATTTGGGGAAGATGAAGAAGTGACCCGTATATTTTTCAAAGAGGGAGGAGATCCAAGACTCCAGTTCCAAGATGTACAAGTACAACAAATATTGCTCTTACAAGCAGCAGCCAGTTTTTTGTTTGGGTCTTTTTTTCCAAAACCACAAGAAAGTTTTTTAAAGCCCCAAACTTGAATGCACAGATGGGCTAGATCTCCAACTTTGGATGTGCCAGAGTCCTGTCACTCGGAGTGCTGATCTTCCAGCAGTGGCCCAGGGAGTGGTCGCGGGTGCCAGGGGGGGCTGCAGGCCGTATCCCAACCCTGCCTGAAGGCCCTCTGGCCCTCTCTGGGGTGCATGTATGGACTGTCCCAAGCGGTGCACTGGGCCACACAGTCGGAAACCCTTGCCAGCCCCGGGGGTCTCCCTTTCTGCAAAGGTCTTCCTCCGAGCGGTCTTCCTCCGAGCCCTCCCCTGGAGAACCCCACTTCCCTTGGTGCCCGGGCCCCGCACCCATCCTCCCCTTCCCGGCCCGCTTCCCGCACGGCGCCTCCTCTGTTCCTCGTCCTCTAGTTCCACCGCCGCCCTGCCCACACCGCCTCCCGTGGGCGCCCCCGGCCGCTCCCTCTTCTCGACCCGGCCTGGGGGCGCCCAGCCCGCCGGGTGCCGGCTGGAGCCCGCGCAACTCGGCACGCTCGCGAGACCCGCCCCGCCGCCCGCCGCCGGGCCGCACTCACCGCGCCCGCAGGACTTGGGGGGTCCCTGCTCCGCTCGCGCTCTGGCACCGCTGCTGCCACCGCCGCCGCCGCCACCGCCGCCAGCGGAAACGGAGGGCCGGGCCTGCCCGGGAATGGCGAGCCCGCGGGGCGGGGCTGCCTGGGGGGCGGGTCGGGGAGAGGCGGGGCGGAGAAGGAGTGCCGGGCTGAGGGGGCCCCGGCGCCAAGGCCCTGTCCCGCCGCAGGGTGGGTTCCCCGCGTTAGAGGTGGGGGAGCCCGGGGACGGGGCACGGGCGCCCTCTCTGGGTTCCGGAATCCTCCGTCCTCGCCCCGCCGCCCGCAAGCCCTGACCGGCCGCTCCTCGGAGGTGCTTTGATCACGCCTTCCCCCTGCGGCGAACGGGCCTCTTCCCAGGGTAGGGGCGGGGAGGTCTGGGACTGGCAGTGCGCTCTCCCGGGCTTCGCGCCCACACGGCACCCCACTGCCGTCAGGGCCAGGGCCTCAGCTCTCCGCTTCGCGCCAGGCTGCCCGGCCTCGCCATCCCACCCCTACACCTACGAACCCCTTCCCTGGTGTTTGGGGTGGACTGTGTGAGATGCTGACAGCGCGGGTGTGTGTTAGAGGCTGCCCGAGACACATCCTGCAGAAAGAGCCCCTGACTCCCCAGGAGCTGGCGGCCTCCAAGGGCTGGTACAGGGCGCTGTGTGCCGGAGGGGTGCACTGAAGCAGAAGAAACTCCAGCGAGGCATTTCTGGCCCGGCGCGTTTTAGGCCTGGATTTTATGTTTTTTGGGTTTTTTTTTTTGTTGTTGTTGTTGTTGTTGTTGTTGCTGTTGTTTGGTTTTGGGGTTTTTTTTTTTTTTTTCTTGAGACAAGGTCTCACTATGTTGCCCAGGCAGGAGTGCAGTGGTGCGATCACAGCTCACTGCAGCCTCGACTCCCTGGTCTCAAGTGATCCTGCCTCAGCCTCCAGAGTAGTTGGGACTATAGGTGTGCCACTACGTCCCGCTAAGTTTTTTATTTTTATACAGAGTGGGGGGTCTTCCTATGCCCAAGCTGGTCTCGAACTCCTGGGCTCAAGCGAGCCTCCTGCCTCTGCCTCCCAAAGTGCTGGGATTATAGGCCCAGATTCCTAAAGCTAGAAGGCCTAAACTTGTTTCCAAAGAGCACTAAAACACCATCTCTTCTCATCATTACTGTCATCAAAAATGTGTTCTAGGCTAGTTGTGGTGACTCACAGGTGTAACCCCAGGACTTTGGGACGCCCAGGTGGAAGGACTGCTTGAGCTCAGGAACTCAGGAATTCAAGACCAGCCTGGACAACATACGGAAACCCCATCTCTTAAAAAAAAAAAAAAAAAAGTTTTAATTAACCGGGCATGGTGGCACACGCCTGTAGTCCCAGCTACTCTCGAGTTTGAGGCTCAGGAGTTGGAGGCTGCAGTAAGCTAGGATCACGCCACTGTGTACTCCAGCCTGGGCAGCAGAGGGTACCCCACCTCTAAAAGCAAAAATAAAGTGTTTTAAAGAAAGAGTATGCAGAAGTGGATCCAAGGTGGCCAAATAGGAACAGCCCTGGAGTGCAGTTCCCAGAGAAAACGCAGAGGGTGAGTGATCACCTCATTTCCAAATGAATTTTTACTGCCCACAGAGCAGGAGATTCCCGGGCGGAAAAGCACCACAAGTCTCCAGCATGGCTGTTTCAGCCAGTGCAGTGGGTCTCCCCACAAAAACTCACACAAATCCGGGCACCCTTTCAACGGGCGACTAGAACACCTGGGAGACAGAATTGCCCGTTCAACTGAAAAAAAGAGGGCTGAAACAGGGAGCCAGGTGATCTGGCTTGGCCAGTCCCACCCCACAAAGACCAGCAATATGAAACGCTCTGGATTGAGAGTTTCACAGCAAGCACAGCTGGACCCAGGACAGTCCAGCTCTGGGGGGGACAGGTGTCCGCCATTCCCGAGGCAGTCCACCATTACCGAGGCAGTCTGCCATTACTGAGGCAGTCCACCATTACAGAGACAGTCTGCCATTACTGAGGCAGACCACCATTACTGAGGCAGTTCTAACTATACCTCTATAAACAAAACTGCAAGGAAGTTCACACAGCAGCTGGGCGGAGCCCACAGCAGCTCAGCAACGCCTCTACTGGCAGACTGTGGCTAGGCTACCTCCTCACTGGGCAGGGCATCTCTGGAAAAAGGCAACAACACATCAGGAACTTTTAAATAAAGCCCCACCTTCCCGGGACAGAGCACCTGGGGAAAAAAAGGCAGTTATGAGTCCCACTGCAGCAGACTTAAACATACCTGCCCAGCAGCTCTGATGGAACAATGGAGCTCGCAGCTCAGCACTTGAGCTCCTATAAGGGACGGACTGTCTCCTCAAGCAGCTCCCCGACCCCCGAAGAGTCACCTCATAAAGGAGCACTCAGACTGACATCTGGCAGGTATCCTTCTAGGACAAAGATAGCAGAAGAAGAAACTGGCAGCAACCCTTACTGTTCTGCAGCCACTGCAGGTGATCCCCAGGCAAGCAGGGCCTGGAGTGGGCCTCAGCAGTCCTACAGCAGAGGGGCCTGATTGTTAGAAGGAACACTAAGAAACAGAAAGAAATAACTTCATCAGCAACAAAAAGGACATCCACTCAGAGACCCAATCTGAAAGTCACCAACTACAAAGACCACAGGTAGGTAAATCCACAAAGATGGGAAGGAACTAGCGCAAAAAAGACGAAAACACCCAAAACTAGAACGCCTCTGCTCCTCTGAGGGATCACAACTCCTCACCAACAAGGGAACAAGGCTGGATGGAGAATGAGTCTGATGAATTGACAGAAACAGGCTTCAGAAGGTGGGTAATAACAATCTTCTCTGAACTAAAAGAACATGTTCTAACCCAATGCAAAGAAACTAAGAACATTGAAAAAAGGTTTGATGAAATGCTAACGAGAATAAACAGCTTTGAGAGGAATATAAATGAATTGATGGAGCTGAAAAACACAACATGAGAACTTCGCGAAGCATACACAAGTTTCAATAGCCGAATCGACCAACCAGAAGAAAGGATATCAGAGATTGAAAATCAATTCAATGAAATAAAACAAGAAGGCAAGATTAGAGAAAAAAGAGTAAAAAGAAATGAACAAAGCCTCCAAGAAGCATGGGATTATGTGATAAGACCTAATCTACTTTTGATAGGTGTACCTGAATGTGATAGAATGAATCCAAGCTGGAAAACACTCTTCAGGATATTATCTAGGAGAACTTCCCCAAATTAGCAAGGCAGGCCAATATTCAAGTCCAGGAAATACAGAGAACACCACAAAGATATTCCTCAAGAAGACCAACCCCAAGGCACATAATGGTCAGATTCACCAGGATTGAAATGAAGGAAAAAAATGCTAAGCACAGCCAGAGAGAAAGGTCGGGTTACCCACAAAGGGAAGCACATCAGACTCACAGTGGATCTCTCAGGAGAAACCCAACAAGCCTGAAGAGAGTGGGGGTCAATATTCAACATCCTTAAAGAAAAGGCCTTTCAACCTAGAATTTCATATCCAGCCAAACTAAGCTTCAAAAGCAAAGGAGAAATAAAATCCTTTACAAACAAGCAATAGCTCAGAGATTTCATCACCACCAGGCCTGCTTTACAAGAGCTCCTGAAAGAAGCACTAAACATAGAAAGGAACAACCAGTACCAGCCACTCCAAAAACATATCAAATGGTAAAGAGCATCGACACAATGAAGAAACCGTGTCAACTAATGGGCAAAACAGCCAGCTAGCATCAAAATGGCAGGATCAAATTCACAAGTAATAATATTAACCCTAAATGTAAATGGGCTAGATGCCCCAATCAAAAGACACAGACTGGCAAATTGGATAAAAAGTCAAAACCCATCGGTGTGCTATATCCAGGAAACCCATCTCACATGCAAGGATAAACATAGGCTCAAAATAAAGGGATGGAGGAAGATTTACCAAGCAAATGGAGAGCAAAAATAAAGCAAGAGTTGCAATCCTAGTATCTGATAAAATAGACTTTAAACCAACAAAGATCAAAAGAGACAAAGAAGGGCATTACATAATGGTAAAAGGATCAATGCAACAAGAAGAGCTAACGATCCTAAATATGTATGCACCCAATACAGGAGCACCCAGATACATAAAGCAAGTTCTTAATGACCTACAAAGAGACTTAGACTCCCACACAATAATAGTGGGAGACTTTAACACTCCACTGTCAATATTAGACAGATCAATGAGACAGAGAATTAACAAGGATATCCAGGACTTGAACTCAGACCTGCACCAAGCAAATCTAATAGACATTTACAGAACTCTCCACCCCTAATCCACAGAATATACATTCTTCTTAGCACCACATCACACCTGCTCTAAAATTGACGATATAATTGGGAGTAAATCACTCCTCAGCAAATGCAAAAGAATGGAAATCACAACAAACAGTCTCTCAGACCACAGTGCCATCAAGTTAGAACTCAGAATTCAGAAACTAGCTCAGAACCACACAACTTCATGGAAACTGAACAACTGGCTCTTGAATGTTGACTAGATAAACAATGAAATGGAGGCAGAAATAAAGATGTTCTTCGAAACCAATGAGAACGATGACACAACATACCAGAATCTTTGGGACACATTTAAAGCAGTGTCTAGAGGAAATTTTATAGCAATAAATGCCCATATGAGAAGCAAGGAAAGATCTAAAATCGACAGTCGGTCATCAAAATTGAAAGAGCTAGAGGAGTAAGATCAAAAAAACTCAAAAGCTAGCAGAAGACAAGAAATAACTAAGATCAGAGCAGAACTGAAGGAGGTAGAGAAACAAAAAACCCTTCAAAAAATCAATAAATCCAGGAGCTGGTTTTTTGAAAAGATCAACAAAATAGACCACTATCCAGATTAATAAAAAAGAAAAGAGAAGAATCAAATAGATGCAATAAAAAATGATAAAGGGGATATCACCACAGATTCCACAGAAATACAAACCATCATCAGATATTACTACCAACAACTCTATGCACATAAACCAGTAAACCTGGAAGAAATGGATAATTCCTCGACACTTGCACACTCCCAAGCCTAAACCAGGAAGAAGTCGAAACCCTGAATAGACCAATAACAAGGGCTGAAGTTGAGGCAGCAATTAATAGCCTACCAACCAAAAAGAGCCCAGATGGGTTCACAGCCAAATTCTACCAGACATGCAAAGAGGAGCTGGTACCACTCCTTCTGAATCTATTCGAAACAATCCAAAAAGAGGGAATCCTTCCCAAATCATTTTATGAGACCAACATCATCCTGATACCAAAACCCCACAGAGACTCAACAAGAAAAGAAAACTTCAGGCTAATATCCATGATGAACACAGATGCAAAAATCTTCAATAAAATAGTGGCAAACTGACTGCAACAGCACATCAAAAAGTTTATCCATCACGATCAAGTGGGCTTCATCCTGGGGATGCAAGGCTGGTTCAACATATGCAAGTCTATAAACATAATTCACCACTAACAAAAAAAAAGAAAGAAAGAAAAGAAAAAAAAACATAATTCGCCACATAAACAGAATGAAAGACAAAAACCACATGATTATCTCAATAGATGCAGAGAAGGCCTTCCACAAAATTCAACAGCCCTTTATGCTAAAAACTCTCAATAAACTAGGTATCGATGGAATGTATCTCAAAATAATAAAAGCTGTTTACAACAAACCCACAGCCAGTATATACTGAATGGGCAAAAACTGGAAGCATTCCTTTTGAAATCTGGCACTAGACAAGGATGCCGTCTCTCACCACTCCTATTCAATATAGTATTGGAAGTTTTAGCCAGAGCAATCAGGCAAGAAAAAGAAATAAAGGGTGTTCAATTAGGACAGGAGGAAGTCAAATTGTCTCTATTTGCAGATGACATGAGTGTATATTTAGAAGACCCTATCATCTCAGCCCAAAATTTCCTTAAACTGATAAGCAACTTCAGCAAAGTCTCGGGATACAAAATCAGTGTGCAAAAATCACAAGCATTCCTATACACCAATAACAGACTTAAAGAGAGCCAAATCAGGAATGAACTGCTATTCACAATTGCTACAAAGAGAATAAAATACCTAGGAATACAACTAACAAAGGATTTAAAGGATCTCTTCAAGAGAAACTACAAACCACTGCTCAAGGAAATAAGAGAGGACACAAACAGATGGAAAAACATTCCATGCTCATGGTTAGGACGAATCAATATTGTGAAAATGGCCATACTGCCCAAAGTAATTTATAGATTCAACACTATCCCCATCAAGCTACATGACCCTCTTCACAGAACTGGAAAAAAAAATTTCATATGGAACCAAAAGAGAGCCCTCATAGCCAAGTCAATTCTAAGGAAAAAGAAGAAAGCTGGAGGCATCACGCTACCTGACTTCAAACTATACCTCAAGGCTACAGTAATCAAAACAGCATGGTACTGGTACCAAAACAGAGATATAGACCAATGGAACAGAACAGAGGCCTTGGAGGCAACACCACACATCTTCAACCATCTGATCTTAAACCTGACAAAAATAAGCAATGGGGAAAGGATTCCCTGTTTAATAAATGGTGTTGGGAAAACTGGTTAGCCATGTGCAGAAAGCAGAAACTGGACCCCTTCCTGACACCTTACACTAAAATTAACTCCAGATGGATTAAAGACTTAAACATAAGGCCTAACACCATAAAAACCCTAGAAGAAAACCTAGGCAAAACCATTCAGGACACAGGCATAGACAAGGACTTCATGACTAAAACACCAAAAGCATTGGCAACAAAAGCCAAAATAGACACATGGGATCTAATTAAACTCCAGAGTTTCTGTACAGCAAAAGAAACAATCATTAGAGTGAACTGGCAACCAACAGAATGGGAAAAAAATTTTGCAATCTACCCATCTGACAAAGGGCTAATATCCAGAATCTACAAAGAACTAAAACAAATTTACAAAAAAAAAAAACCATTCAAAAGTGGGCAAAGGATATGAACAGACGCTTTTTAAAAGAAGACATATATGAGGCCAACAAATATATGAAAAAATGCTCATCATCACTGATCATTAGAGAAATGCAAATCAAAACTACATTGAGATACCATCTCACACCAGTCAGAATGGTGATCATTAAAAAATCTGGAGACAACAGATGCTGGAGAGGATGTGGAGAAATAGGAACACTTTTACACTGTTGGTGAGAGTGTAAATTAGTTCAACCATTGTGGAAGACAGTGTGGCGATTCCTCAAGGACCTAGAAATAGAAATTCCGTTTAACCCAGCAATCCCATTACTGGGTATATATCCAAAGGATTATAAATCATTCTATTAGAAAGACACATGCACACATATGTTCATTGCAGTGCTGTTTACAATAGCAAAGACTTGGAACCAACCCAAATGCCCATCAAGGATAGACTGGACAGGGAAAAATGTGCCACATATACACCATGGAATACTATGTAGCCATAAAAAACGATGAGTTCATGTCCTCTGTAGGGACATGGATGAAACTGGAAACCATCATTCTCAGCAAACTGACACAAGAACAGAAAATCAAACGCCTCATGTTCTCACTCATAGATGGGTGTTGAACAATGAGAACACATGGACACAGGGAGGGGAGCATCACACACTGAGGTCTATGAGGGGGGTACGAGGGGAGGGACAGTGGGGGGTAGGGAGTTGGGGAGGGATAACATGGGGAGAAATGCCAGATATAGGTGATGGGGTTGAGGTAGCAAACCACATTGACATGTATGTACCTAGGCAATGATCCTGCATGTTCTTCACATATGTCCCATAACCTAAAGTGCAATAAAATATAAATATATTTTTTAAAAAAAGAAAGAAAAAGAAAGAAAGAAAGACTATGCTGTGCTTCCCACGTGCCCAACCACTGCACTAAGCTTAACTGGGGACAAGTTTTTAAAACCTGGCTATAATCACAAGGGTCAACTTTGCTTTCTGCTAATTAGACTGGAAGTTTTAATTCATCTTCTGGGCCCTTTTCCCTCTCACATACACAACCTTGTTTTTGTCGATTAGACTAAACCCATAATCCATCTCCTTCTGAGCTCCCTTTCCCACCAAGTAAAATACTCTCCTTCCACATTTTGCTTCATCCAAAACCTTGCTCAATGCCCCTAACAAAGTCTTCCCAGAGGAACCCCCACCAGCCCCAATCTCTCCAGTCACTGTGGCAGCCCCTTAGTACATGTAGCCAACTCTACCCAGCCTCCAGAAGAGGAATCTGGGTCTCAGAGGGAAAGAGATGTGCTAGGATTGTCTGCTAGTGAGCCAACTCAACTGGTAGTCCATCGGATGCAGCCTGGTGAGGGAGCAGCCATAGGGCTTGGGAGCCAGACACACCTGTCTGAATCCTGGCTCCGCTTTTGTGGGCTGGGACCTCTCCAGGCCGGTTTCCTCACCTGTGCAATGGGACATAAGAATACCAATTCCAGGCCGGGCACGGTGGCTCACACCTGTAATCCTAGCACTTTGGGAGGTCAAGGCCAGCATGGTCAACATGGTAAAATTCTGTCTCTACTAAAAATACAAGAAGTAGCCGGGCGTGGTGAAGGGCGCCTGTAATAGCAGCTACTTGGGAGGCCGAGGCAAGAGAATCGTTTGAACCCAGGAGGCAGAGGTTGCAGTGAGCCAAGACCGCGCCATTGCACTCCAGCCTGGGTGACAGAGCAAGATTCCGTTTTTTGGTTTTTTTTTTTTTTTGGTCTTTTTTTTTTTTCTTTTTTTGAGACAGAGTCTCTCTCTGTTGCACAGGCTGGAGTGCAGTGGCACGATCTTGGCTCACTTCAATCTCCACTTCCTGGATTCAAGCAGTTCTCTGCCTCAGCCTCCTGAGTAGCTGGAATTACAGGTGCCCACCATCACACCTGGCTAATTTTTGTATTTTTAGTAGAGACGGGGTTTCACCATCTTGGCCAGGCTGGTCTTGAACTCCTGACCTCGTGATCCACCCGCCTCTGCCTCCCACAGAGCTGGGAATACAGGTGAGAGCTACCTCGCCCAGCCGAGACTCTGTTTCAAAAAATAAAAAAATACCAATTCCATAAGGTTGATGGGCTGACCAAGATGATGGAGGCAAAAACACAACATGTGATTCGTGATGACTGCTCAACAAATGCTTGCTTCCTCCTGCCCTTCTTGGTTTTTGTTTTCTTTTGTTGTTTTTGAGACAGGAACTTGCTCTGCCGCCCAGGCTGGAGGGCAGTGGTGCCATCATGGCTTACTGCAGCCTCGAACTCCTGGACTCAAGGATCCTCTTACCTCAGACTCCCAAGTCACTGGGACCACAGGTGCACACCACCAAACCCAGCTAATTGGGTTTTCTTTTGTTTGTTTTTGGCTTTTATTTTTTGTTTTGTAGAGATGACGGCCTCACTATGTTGCTCAACCTAGTTTTGAACTCCTGGCCTCAAGTAATCTTCCCATCTTGGCTTCCCAAAGTCCCTCTGCACTTTAAAAAAAGATAGGTGGTGTAATCCCAGCACTTTGGGAGGCCGAGGCGGGCGAATCATGAGGTCAGGAGATCAAGACCATCCTGGCTAACATGGTGAAACCCCATCTCTACTAAAAATACAAAAAATTAGCTGGGCATGGTGACGCGCACCTGTAGTCTCAGCTACAAGGAGGCTGAGGTAGGAGAATCGCTTGAACCCGTGAAGTGGAGGTTGCAGTTAGTCGAGATGATGCCACTGTACTCCAGCTTAGATGACAGAGCGAGACTGGGTCTCAAAAAAAAAAAAAAAAAAAAAAGGTGGAGCACAGTGGCTCACACCCCGGCACTTTAGGAGGCTGAGGCAGGTGGATCACTTGAGCCCAGGAGTTCAAGACTAGCCTGGCCAACATGGCAAAACCCCATCTCTAATAAAAATATAAAAATTAACCAGGTGTGCATGGGCATGGTGGCACACACCTGTAGTCCCACTTGCTACTCAGGAGGCTGAAGAGAGAGGATTGCTTGAGCCCGGGAGGTCAAGGCTGCAGTGAACCATGAGCACACCACTGCTCTCCAGCTTGGGTGACAGAGTGAGACTCTGTCTCAAATTAATTAATTAAAGCAAATCTGAAATATTGGGATTCTGAAGTTTTAGAGATGGATGAAACCTTAGAAGAATCTCCTCAGCAATCGCCCAGAAAATGGCTTTGCTGCTCACCCTCCTTCACCAGGCGTTCACTAATGAACGCCTCAGTGCCTCTGAGGGGCTGACAGCTGGAAGGAAGCTCTGAAGAAAAGCTATAGAGGAGATGGGATTATTCAGCATAAAGGACACCAAGGTGACTAGTGGTCTGTGACGTAGACACGCTGATCGTGTCCACCGAGAACTAAACATAAGGAAACCTGACAATGAGGCATGACCCTCTTGGGGAAGGGACTAATGAGCACATGAAGTCACCGCTTATCATGCCATGCTTCTGAGGAAATGTCATTGAGATTCCCTCCTTCAGATTCAAAACATTGCTGAGGAGTACCATATATTGGGTTAGATGGGTAGGGTGGCTGTATCCAAGTTTCGGGAGCACATCCTACTTATTCCTCTTGTCCTGGCATAGTTTCTAACAGTCCCCCTTTCGCTCTCAAAATATCCTGGTGTGGATGATAAATTATATGCCTCTTTAACTGTGAACAAAGGCAGGACTCCACACAGTTCCTTCCAGGCCTGGATGTCAGCAACTCTGCTGGAATTTCTGGATCCCCAAGGACTTCAAAAGATGGCATGTCAGTTTATCCCCTTGAAATCACCAAATCAAATCAAAAATGACAATAGGCTAAAATTAAAGTCCCAGCCAACCACCCCAAGTCAAGCTTCAGGACTGTGCCTGCTGAATTGCGACACCTAGTGGTGAGAGTGCACACTGCCGGAGTGGGGCTCCACAAACACTTCACAGTCGGCCACAGGTTTTAAGTGACTTGCAAAGCAGCTAACAGCTAACATGTACCAAGTGTTTATGCGCCAGGCACAGTTCTAAATACTTTATATGTTGATTCTCACAACTCCATAAGGTAGGTAGCATCATCATCCCAACATTTTTACAGATGAGGAAACTGAGGCTCAGACAGCTCAGGTAATTTCTCCCAGGTCATTTCACCAGTAAATGACTAAGCTAAGACATAACCCCAGGTTGTCTGGCTGCAGGGCCTGCACACTTAACTACTGCTCCATCCAGATTGTAATGCACAAAGTTACTTCGGAGGAATCTTCCACCTGAAGAGACTTCCACCAACCCTCTGACACGGAGATGATGTGAGGGTAGAGTGAGAGGTGGAATGTATGAAGAGTTCCACTCTCAGGCAGACACGTGGCTCACACCTATAATCCCAGCACTTTGGGAGGTTGAGGTAGAGGAATCTCTTGATGTCAGGAGTTCGAGACCAGCCTGGCCAACATAGCAAAACCATATCTCTACTAAAAATACAAAAATTAGCTGGGCATGTGGCGCATACCTGTAATCCCAGCTACTCCGGAGGCTAAGACAGGAGAATCGCTTGAACCCAGAATTCTGAGGTTGCAGTGAGCCGAGATCGCACCAGTGCACTACAGCAGCCTGGGCAACAGAAAGAGACTTTGTCTAAAAAAAAAAAAAAAAGGAGTTCCCCTCTCATGTCTGCCAGTACAGAATAGTAGTTTCCACATCTATAAAAATTGGCTGTTCACTGTGGCTCACCCCTGTAATCCCAGCACTTTGGGAAGCCGAAGTGGGTAGATCACCTGAGGTCAGGAGTTCGAGACCAGCCTGGCCAACATGGTAAAACCCTATCTCTACTAAAAATACAAAAAATTAGCCAGGTGTGGTGGCGCATGCCTGTAATCCCAGCTATTCGAGAGGCTGAGACACGAGAATCCTTGAACCCAGGAGGCAGAGGTTGTAGTGAGCCAGGATCACACCAGTGTTGCCCATTCCAGCCTGGCCAACAGAATGAGACTTCATCTAAAAAAAAAAAAAGGGTTCCACTCTCATGTCTACCAGTACAGAATAGTAGTTTCCACATCTATAAAAGTTGGCTGTTCATGGTAGCTCACACCTGTAATCCCAGCACTTTGGGAGGCCGAGGTGGGGAGATTACTTGAGGTCAGGAGTTCAAGACCAGCCTGGCCAACATGGTGAAACCCCATCTCTACTAAACATACAAAAATTAGCCAGGCATGGTGGTGCACACTGATAATTCCAGCTACTCAGAGGCTGAGGCAGGAGAATCGCTTGAACCTGGGAGGTGGAGGTTGCAGTGAGCTGAGATAGTGCCACTGCACTCCAGCCTGGGTCACTAAGTGAGAATCCGTCTCAATCAGGGCATTGGCTGGGCATAGTGGCTCACACCTCTAATCCCAGCACTTTGGGAGGCCCAGCGGGAGATCACTTGAGCTCAGGCGTTTGAGAACAGTCTAGGCAACATAGTGAGCCCTTGTTTCTACTTTTTGTACTTTTTTTAAAGAAAAAGAGTAAAATATTAAATTTTTTTATTAAAAAAATACAAGGTAAGAAACTAGACAAGAAAACTTATAAACCATCAGTTAAATGTACACTGGAGCAACTATTTTAAAGGAGCACATCCCAGAGTGATGAAACAGTTCCTTCCCTACCTCACTTCCCTGACCACATTTACTTGTGCAATTTGTAGGATAGTTACTTGTCACTGACACCTACCAGGTGCACCAAGACAACCGCAAGCACTAGAGCTTCCACAGTTGCCAAGGTCAGGCAGGGAAACCTGACCAAAGACTGCTCTACTTCCATTCCAAATGCCCTCTTCTAAAGGGTGCACATCATCCCAAGGGCCCCTCCTTCCTTCACCTTCTTTCTCCTCCAAGGCTCAAAGTGAGGCAGGTGGCAGGATTGAGGGGACCACAGGGGTCTTGTGTAAGTCTTTGTTATATAGGGCTGCCATGTGATTTTTGAGACATACGTATTCTTTTTGTTTTGATTTGTTTTGTTTTTTTGAGATGGAGTCTCACTCTGTCGCCCAGGCTGGAGTGCAGTGGTGCGATCTCAGCTCACCGCAACCTCCGTCTCCTGGGTTCAGGAAATTCTCCTGCCTTAGCCTCCTGAGTAGCTGGGATTACAGGCACGCACCACCATGCCCAGCTAATTTTTTTGTACTTTTAGTAGAGACGGGGTTTCACCATGTTGACCAGGATGGTCTCCATCTCTTGACCTCGTGATCCATCCGCCTCGGCCTCCCAAAGTGCTGGGATTACAGGCATGAGCCACCGCGCCCGGCCCCAGCCCATACTTATTCTTAAAAAAAAAAAAAAAAAAAAAAAAGGGATTTGTTGTCTATCTGAAATTCACCTTAACTGAATATCCTGTGTTTTTAACTGCTAAATCTGGCAACTCTACTTTGTTACTGATTGTTGCTAAGAAAATTGGAAAACAGAGTAGATGGAGGCAGCTGTGGGAAGCCGAAAAGTTCCTCTTCAAAGTTTCCCTTCTTGCTAAAGAATAATAATAAACGTTAGAAATAAGTCTTTTTTTTTTTTTTGAGATGGAGTTTTGCTCTTGTCACCCAGCCTGGAGTGCAGTGGCACTATCTCACCTCACTGCAACCTCCACCTCCCAGGTTCATGCAATTCTCCTGCCTCAGCCTCCCAAGTAGCTGGGATTACAGGCACTCACCACCACGCCCGGCTAATTTTTGTGTTTTTAGTAGAGATGGAGTTTCACCATGTTGGTCAGGCTGGTCTCAAACTCCTAACCTTGTGATCTGCCTACGTTGGCCTCCCAAAGTATTGGGATTACTGGCATGAGCCACCACACCCAGCCAGAAATAATAAAGTTAGTTTCTTTTAAAGACTAACTTTCTTCAAAGCCTTCTTACTTTTTACTAGTAACTCTTTGTTAAGCCCTATCCTATGTAGCTGTTAGCTATAAAGGAATAAATACATTCTATGTCCTTGTGCTTTAACCAAGATATTTGTGCTAGACATGCTCACAGGGACATCGTACATTCTACGTCCTTGTACTTTAACCAAGATATTTATGTTATTACTTTTCTAAGTTCTTTCACAAGCAACTTCCTGTCCCTTCCTTATTTGGACTTCCTCTTTCTCTTTTGTTCTCCATCGCTTTTACCTATTCAAGAAAGTTTTTTTGTTTGTTTGTTTTTTGAGATGGAGTCTCGCTCTCTCACCCAGGCTTGAGTAGCTGGAGTGCAGTGGTGTGATCTCAGCTCACTGCAACCTCAACCTCCGCCCCCCAGGTTCAAACAATTCTCCCACCTCAGCCTCCTGAGTAGCTGGGACTATAGGCGCCCGCCACCACACCTGGGTAATTTTTGTAGTTTTAGTAGAGACGGGGTTTCACAATGTTGGTCAGGCTTGTCTTGATTCAGTTTTAGATTGAGGTCTGGCTCCAGCTAACGGAGATCAGACACAGCAGTAAGGACGACCCCAAATGCATAAAGGAGAAATGTGTCTGCTTTTCCTTTGTTTGTTGTACTCTCATGGCAAGATGCCTAACAGGAGCACCCTTTCTGCAGAAAGTAAAATTGCCTTGCTGAGAGAACCTTTGTCTCAGTCCTAATTTTTCTTTGTCAGACCAAGCATCTGTTTCCAGCAGCAAATTTTGTTTGTGAAGAGCCAGACAGTAAATATTTTCAGTTTTGTAGGGTATACAGTCTCTGTCCCAACTACTCAGCTCTGCCATTGAAGCAGGAGAGAAGTCATAAAAAACACATAAATAGGCCTGGTGCAGTGGCTTATACCTGTAATCCCAGCACTTTGGGAGGCCAAAGTGGGCAGATCACAAGGTCAGGAGTTAGAGACCAGACTGACCAATATCCGGTGAAACCCCATCTCTAATATAAAAATTAGCTAGGCATGCTGGCATGCACCTGTAATCTCAGCTACTCAGGAGGCTGAGGCAGGAGAATCACTTAAACCCAGGAGGCAAAGGCTGCAATGAGCCAAGATCATGCCACTGCACTCCAGCCTGGGCAACGGAGCAAGACTCTGTCTCAAATATATATATCTATGTACATAAATAAATGAACAGTCAGGAGTCGTGGCTCACACTTGTAATTCCAGCACTTTGGGAGGCTGAGGTGGGCAGATCATGAGGTCAAAAGATCGAGACCATCCTGGCCAACATGGTGAAACCCCATCTCTACTAAAAATACAAAAATTAGCTGGATGTGGTGGCATGCGCCTGTAGTCCCAGCTACTGGGGAGGCTGAGGCAGGAGAGTCACTTGAACCCAGGAGCCAAAATTGTGCCACTGCACTCCAGCCTATTAACAGAGCAAGACTCTGTCTCAAAAATAAATAAATAAATAAAAATGAGCATGTCTGTGTTCCAGTAAAACTTTATTTACAAAAACAGACATCAGACCATACCAGACTAGTGTGTTTTTCAAATTGGGGCCTTCAGACTCCTGGCTATCCTCAGATGGCTCATGGGGATGAGAGTGGGCTGAATCCAAGTTCCAAAGTGTAAAAAACAAAAAGATTATTTGAAAGCATTGAGCGTAATGAGTGCTGGTAATTCTGTGGGTGTGTGTGTGACGTGCATGAGTGTGTGTGACGTGCGATGGGCCATTGACTGCAGAAAGCATGCACTTCTGGAGTAGGAGGGTGTCTGGAGCCCCCTAGATTTTATAAGGTCTTGGTCTGAAGAAGAGCAGATTCTATGTCTGGGATTGCTGGTGGTCAGCATGTACTCTGTAGAGACAGAAATACACAGACAACATTGTGAAATCAGAGAGCAAATTCAGAAGCCAAGAAAAGCAGAATGCCCTGCAATAGATCTTCAGGTAAAGCTAAAGCTGTTGGCATTTGTCCACCTGATGTACAGTATTCAGAAACACATGGGAACTACCTGCAAGTGGCTCTGTGCGTGTGTGCATGCACACACGCGCTCACAGGTGGACATGTACGCCATCTATCTGAACATGTGGGTAACAACTGAGGAATTTGCATGGTTGATTGGAATCAATAAATGTAACAGTAATAGTCATATCAGCTACATCTGTATCAACTTTCTTACTGATCTTAGAATATTCATATGTGTTTATCAAGGGCAATTCCACAGTTTAAAATCACTTTAAATTCTGTTCTACAGACCAAACCATGGATACAAGGTCTGATCTATTAAAAGCATTGGACCCAGACACGAACTTCCCACCAAACAGGAAATATTAATAAGTCTGCAGTAGAAGTGGTGGGAATCATGTTGCAAGCTAAAGACAAATAATTAGATAAGCCTCAGCCTATGGCAGGCCAAGTAAATAATTTTGGCATGAGTGTATGCCATAAAATAAGTAAGTCATCAGTGAAGTGTTTTAAATAAGAGAGTGACATGATTAGATTTGCACTTTGAGCCTATCACTCTGGCCATAGCATGGAGAACAAATTAGAGGGACAGGGGTCAGAAAGGATACAGGAGGCTTTAGCAGGGATCTCAGCACAAGAGGAAGTTAGCTTGTGGTGGTGGTGAAAAAGGAGTAATCTGGATAGACTTGAGAGAGATGTAAAAGGTGAAATTTACATCATCAATGAGCATAAGGAATATGGGGAAAGAAGGTGTCAAGAAAGACTCATTGGCCAGGTGTGATGGCTCACACCTGTAATCCTAGCACTTTGGGAGCCCGAGATGGGAGGATGGCTTGAGACCAGGAGTTTAATACCAGCCTGGGCAACATAACAAGACCCCTCTTCTCTACAAAATATACAAAATTTAGCCAGTCATGTTGGTGTGCACCTGTGGTCCCAGCTACTTGGGAGGTAGAGATGGAAGGATCACTTGAGCCAGGAGTTCAAGGCTGCAGTGAGCTGTGATCATGCCACTGCACTCCAGCCTTTGCAACAGAGAGAAATCCTGTCTCAAAAAAAAAAAAAAGACTCATTATGATGTTTCTGGCCAGTTCAAGAGGATGGTTGGCGGAGTAATTAACTGAGATAAGAAACAGTGGAAGAGGGCTAGACGTGAAGGGAAAGATGCTGAGTTCAAGGAAGATGAGAGCTAATGAGTGTCCATCAGATTTAGTAAGTTGAAGGTCACTGGGGAACTTGGCAAAAGCCATTTGTTTGTTATCATAAGGCAGAGACTGTGCTGGAGGGGCTGAGAAGGGAGTAGGGACTGAGGAATAAAGACGGTAAAACTATTCTTTCAAGAGAATTGGCTGTGGATGGGAAGACACATAGGGCAGATTGTTGAAGGAGATTGTATATCAAGGGAGGGTTGGGGAATTTTATGTGAGAATTGAGCCCATTTAAAACTCATGGGCAGAGGCCAGGTGTGGTGGCTCACACCCATAATCCCAGCACTTTGGAAGGCCAAGGCAGGCATATCACCTGAGGTCAGGAGTTCAAGACCAGCCTGACCAACATGGAGAAACTCCGTCTCTACTAAAAAAATAAAATACAAAATCAGCTAGGTGTGGTGGCACATGCCTGTAATCCCAGCTACTTGGGAGGCTGAGGCAAGAGAATCACTTAAGCCTGGGAGGTGGAGGTTGCAGTGAGCCAAGATCATGCCATTGCACTCTAGCCTGGGCAACAAGAGTGAAACTCTGTCTCAGGAAAAAAAAAAAAAAAAAAAACTCATGGGCAGAATCCTATTTCTGGTATGAAGAAATCAGTGTCTAGCTGACCAATCCTCGACAGATAAAATGTATACATTCTGGACAAAATATATAAACAAACAAACAGAAAATCTACCTACCTAAGGGCTCTGGAGAGTAAGCCCAAGTAGGTAGGTTTTGGAGGGTATTCGACATGTGCCAGAAGCAGCTGGCGTGAAATGGGTGCACGTGTTTGTGAACCCATTAGATTTTCCCTGTGTTGGCCACAGTCACAGCACAGCATAGGATGGCCATGCCAACGAAAGAGTCAAACTGTAAAATATTTAAAGAGGTTTATTCTGAACCAAATACGAGTGGCCAAGGCCCAAGATACGGTCTCAAGAGGTCCTAAGAACATGTGCCCAAGGTGGCTGGCTTACAGCTTGGTTTTACACATTTTAGGGAGGCATAATGTTACCGGTGGAAGATCTCCGAATTACCAGCAGCAAATCTGTGCGGGTCTGCAGCAATCTCAGTTCTTGCCTCCTCAGAAGAAAGAATTTGACTGAGGGGCATAAAGCAGAAAAAGAGAGTGAGGCAAGTTTCAGAGCCGGATGGAAGTTTATTTAAAAAAAAAGGCTTTAGAACAGGAAAGAAAGGAAAGGAAAGCACACTTGGAAGAGACCCAAGCAGACACCGAGGTCAAGTGCAGTATTTAACCCTGATCCTAGGACTTTATAATCTGGCCCCTTTCCCATGATTCTTCCCTTAAGGTGGGCTGCCCATATGCGCGGCATCGCCTTTTCCCTTGGGAAGTGAGCACTTCAGTGTGTTTAGGAAGTTGTATGCTTACCCATCTGAGGCTTTCTTCACTTTTCCAGTGCAGTGCCCCCGGAAAGTCATACTCTGCCATTTTGTCTATTAATACACATGCCCAGGAAGTTGCTTCTCCCTGGCGCCTGCATTCAGTTAACACTTTAGTGCAACAGGTGTGGACCATCAGGAAATGGCCTCTCCCTGGTGCCAGCTGCCATTTATCACTTTTAGAGAGGCAATATGATCATCACCAGATCATCATTGCCAGATCATCACCTGGCATTCCTAGTGGGTAGGGGAGCCCTCTCCTGCCCCACTCATGCCTAAGACATCAGTCAATACATGTGAGGTACACATTGGTTTAGTCTGGAAAGGTGAGACAACTTGAAGAGGGAGAGGGGAGCATACGAGTCATAAGTGAATTCAAAGTTTTCTGATTGGAAATTGATTATTATCTAAAGAACTGGAATCAATAGAACGGAGTGTCTGACTTAAGATAAGGGGTTGTGAGGACCAAGGTTCTTTTTTTTTTTTTAGACAAGGTCTTGCTCTGTCACTCAGGCTGGAGTTAAGTGGTGCAATCATGGCTCACTGCAGCCTCAATTTCCCAGGCTTAGGTGATCCTCCCACCTCAGCCTCCCGAGTAGCTGGGACTACAAATGCGCACTACCACACCCAATTTATTTTTTGTAATTTTTTGTAGAGACAGGGTTCCACCATGTTGCCCAGGCTGGTCTTGAACTCTTAGGCTCAAGCAATCCACTCACCTTGGCCTCCCAAAGTGCTGGGATTACAGATGTGAGCCACTGTGCCTGGCTTTTTTTTTTTTTTTTTTCTGAGATATAGTCTTGCTCTGTCACCCACTCTGGAATGCAGTCATATGATCTTGGTTCACTGCAACTTCTGCCTCCTGGGCTCAAGCAGTCCTTTCACCTCAGCCTACTGAGTAGCTGGGACTACAGTCACATGCCACAACACCCTGCTAGTTTTTGGATATTTTTGGAGAGATGGGATTTCACCATATTGTTCAGGCTGGCAAGGTTCTTACTGCATCAGAGAGACTAGATGGTGAATGTCTCTTATCAGATCTAAAATGGCACCAAACTTGTAGTTAATTCTCTCGTGGGTCAGGAAAAGACTTGGAAAAAAAGAGGGGGATTCTCTATAGAATGTAGATTTCCTCCACAAGAGACAGCTTTGCAGGGCCATTTTAAAATATGTCAAATAAATTTGTTTTTGGGGAAAATACTATCATTTATTCTGAAGAGGGAGACCTAAGCATCTAAGACCACCTCCCCCCTGACTTCCACACTGCATTTCAATAGGAGAAGTAAAGGCTGGCAGACAGGGTACTACCTTAATTGCCCTCCTGTAGATCGCAGGGGTGGTGTGGAGGAATCTTTCCAGAAGGCATTGTTTCTACTTAAACAAGATCAAACCTCATGCCTACTCCATGGGCCAAGATCCTTTCACATGTAATTTCTAGAGTTGTAAGCCCAAGACCCTTGCACGTGTAATTGTTAGAGTTGTAAGCCTTTATAAGGGCAGGGATTTTCTTTATTAGATGAGCTTGGCTGTTAGGCAGCTATGCCACCTTGCTCCAGGCCCAATTATCACCCCTTCCTTCCCAGTTCGGTGTTGGAGAGGTTTGTTTCTTGTGGCCATTCCTGCTTTAATTTCCAGAGCCTGCTATCTGTCATGTGATGCTTTACTGGAGTAAGATTGGAATTTGGAGTCCTATTGCTAGAGAGTCTTTTTGTCAGTCTTAAGATCTCTGTTTAATGTTAATGCTGGTCAGTTGTGCCTGAATTCCAAAGGCAAGAGGGCATAAGGAGACATGTCCTAAAACCTATTCCTATCACCGCCCAAACTAGTTTTTCAGGTTTACTTTGGAAGGCCTTCAGCCAACATGGCAGGGCATGCAGTTAGCTGGGGGGCTTAGAATTTTAGTTTTTGTTTACAGCTAAAATTCCCCCAATAGAAGCCCACTGGCTTAACAGTGAGAGGAACCAGAGAGTGGAGCCCAGAGTAATCAAAGTTATTGAAGAGTGAAGGGTGAGTCCTGGAACGGAGAAAGCCAGAGAAGAAAAACCCAGAATTCTGTATATAAACTGCTCAAGTCTCTCATTCCTGCTGAACCACACATGAACAGGGAAACCTGCAGGCAACCTAACTAAAGATAAAAAAAACTGAACTGAGGCCAGGCGCGGTGGCTCACACTTGTAATCCCAGCACTTCGGGAGGCCAAGGTGGGCAGATCGGATCATGAGGTCAAGAGATCGAGATCATTCTTGCCAACATGGTGAAACCCCGTCTCTACTAAAAATACAAAAATTACCTGGGTGTGGTGGCACTCACCTGTAGTCCCAGCTACTTGGGAGGTTGAGGCAGAAGAATCACTTGAACTCAGGAGGCAGAGGTTGCAGTGAGCTGAGATCGTGTCACTGCACTCCAGCCAGGGTGACAGTGAGCTCCATCTCAAAAAAAAAAAAAAAACTGAACTGACACCCAAGTTCCTGCCCACTGACGATAAAACCAAGTTTCCAATTTGAGTTTAACCAAATGAATTGCCTGCTAACAAGAAAAGATTAGCCTTTTTCTGAGGAATTAAATAGAATCTAGAGCTTCCTCAACATAACCTTCAAAATACTCAGGATATGATCCAAAATTACTAAGCATACAAAAAAACAACAACAACAACAAAAAAAAAAAAACAGGAGAATGTGACCTATTCTCAAGGGAAAAGCAAACAACAGAGGGCAATCTCAAGGTAACTTGGATACTGGAATTATCAGACAAGGATTTTAAGGCAACTACTATCATTATGCTGAAGAATATAAAGAAAAACACACACATAATGAATGAGCAGATAGGAAGCCACAGCCAAAAAATAGAAAATATTAAAAAGAACCAAATGGAAATTTTAGAACAATAATATATAGAACAAAAAATTCACTGGCTGTGTTCGGTGCAATGCACCTGTATCCCAGCTACTCAGGAAGCTAAGGTGGGAGGACGACATGAGCCTTTGAGTTTGAGACCTGGGCAACATAGCAAGACCCTACCCCAAAACATCAACAAAAAATTAACTGAATGTGCTTAATGACCATTGCACCATCTCGTGGAAAGAGCAAATGAACATGAAGAGAGATCAATGGAAGTTATCCAATCTGAAAAAGAGTAATAACAAAGATTGGAAAGAAAAAGAGATAGCAGAGCCTCAGAGACCTGTGGAACAATATGAAAATATCTAATATATGCATAATTGGAATTTCAGAAGCAGAAAAAAGAAATAAGACAGAAAAAATATATTCTTAGAAGCTTTTGGGGAGGTCCACAGATGGGTCCATAGAATTCACAGTGCAAGGGTAGGGATTTGGCTAAGGCAGAAAATATGACAGCACTTGTATCACAACAGGAGGTGTAACCGCTCAACAGGTTCCTTTTGCCCACTGCCCAGATAGAGCCAATTTATCAGGACAGGGGAATTGCAATAGAGAAAGAATTTAATTCATGCAGAGCTGTCTTGACAGGAGACCAGAGTTTTATTACTCAAATCTGCCTTCCTAAAAATTCAGAGACAAGGGTTTTTCAAGGATAGTTTGGTGAGTAAGGGGCAGGGAATAGGGAGTGCTGATTGATTAGGTCAGAGATGAAATCATAAGGAATCAAAGCTGTTCTCTTGTGCTGAGTTGGTTCCTTGAGGGGAGCAGTAGGGACTCACCTGGTTGGCAAGTCCAGGTGGAGCCACTGATTATCAAAAATGCAAAAACCAGGAAAGACATCTCAAAAGGTCAATCAGATTCTACAATACTGATGTTATTTACAGGATTAATTGGGGAAATTGCACATCTTGTGACCTCTGTAATAACAACTTGCAATTGTTTCACTATGCATACCCCTTAGTAGAATTCAGACCCCTCTCATCCTCCTAATGCAACGGCCTTTCATTAGTGTTACAAGGGCAGTTTAGTTTTAGAGCTATTACCATTTAAACTATGAACTAAAGTTCTCACAAAGTTAACTTGGCCCATGCCCAGGAATGAGCAAAGACAGCCAGCCTGTGAGACCAGTAGCAAGATGAAGTCAGTCATGTCAGATTTCTCTCCTGTCATAATATGGAAAAGGCTAGTTCAGAGGGAAAAGAAGTATGGGATGAGAGCAAATACGGGTGTGTTTATAGGTTCTAGATGGGAATTTTCATTTGACAGCTTCTATTTCCCTGTAAAAGAGAAAGAAAGAGAAAGGAAGAGATAAAGCCAGGCACACTGGCTCACACCTACAATCCCAGCACTTTGGGAGGCTAAAGAGGGAGGATTGCTTGAGCCCAGGAGTTTGAGACCAGCCTGAGCAATATAATGAGATCTTGTCTCCACAAAAAAATATAAAATTTGCTGAGCATGGTGGTGCATGCCTGTGATCCCAGCTATCTGGGAGGCCAAAATGTAAAGAACACTTGAGTCTGGGAGGCAGAGGTTGCAGTGAGCCAAGATTACACCACTGCACTCCAGCCTGGGCCACAGAGCAAGACCTTGTCTCAAAGAAAAAAAAGAAAGAAACAAGCTCATCTGCAATGGAGGTATGAAGGAAGTGCCAGAGGTTTGGGGAGATCGACAAGGGTTTGAAATAATCACTGTGGGAGAGTAAGTTAATCAGACACTTATCAGGGTTTCCCAGGTGTAGTGAGGGCACCTCTGGACATAGTAATCATTAATTTATATAGAACCGATATGCACTATCGTGTGACTTTCCCAGAGGCTGCCTGACAGCAGGCACAGTAATAGAGAGTTGAGGCCATACACAGTGGGAATTTTGCCACACAGGATAACAAAATGACAAAGGATCAAGATTAGGGCTTAACCAAGATTGTTAAAGACATGGACTCTAAGCATAATAAGGGAGGAGGGAGGGGAGGGAGAAAGCTGATGGTGTGGGGAAAAATAGAGACAGCCACAGATCGGAGGTGCTGATGACGGGGAACAGTTGCAGTGGGGGTAGCCGCACAGGCCAGCCAGTGGTAGAGGAGCAGCTGTCAGAGAAGGGGAGAGTGAATAATCAGTGATTTGAAAGTCTCAACTTCCAATAGTGCCTATGCCCAAACTGTGACTGTGGAAGTGGGTGGCTTAGTGATAGCAGACACAGTCTTTAGGGAGGAGGAAGTCAAGAAACTGAGAGTCCAGTTGGACTGTTGACAATTTCATCCAAACCAGGACTGAACTGACCTAAGATGAGAGCAGCATACAGGTGAGGAGGAGGAGGTGAGACTGATGCAGAGATCTTTGAAGAAGGAGGGACCTGGAGGTCGGTTGATAACAGAGGCTTTCAGGAGGGGAAGAGGGTGGCACAGCTGTATGGCTGAGACTCAGAAAAAGCCAAGGGAAATGGAAAGCAAGGAAGACAATGACCTTATTGCCCAGCTTGTAAGCTGTGGCATGGAGAAAATGACAGCCACCACTGTAAGAGGGCTATGGAAGACGCAGTGTGTGCTGGGGTAAGATTATACTTATCTATGGCTGCAGAACAAATTACTACAGATTCAGAGGCTTACAACAACACACACTTAGTATCTCACAGGGTCTGTGAGTCAGTCTCAGCGTAGCTTAGCTAGGCTGTCTGCTCAGGATCATAGGAGGCTGTAATCAGGGTGATGGCCTCATTGCCATCTGGAAGTGCCACCGGAAGAATCTGCTTCTAGCTCACTCAGGGTGCAGCAGAATTTGCTTCCTGATTCTTCGCTGGCCGTCTGCTGGAAGCTGCTCTCAGTTCTTAGCCACGTCGTGGGCTTTTCTAACATGCTGCTCTTTTCATCAAGTCAGCAAAGTCTCCAGGGCAAGCCTGTTAACAAGACAGTCTCATATAGTATCGCTCCATCACAGTGTGACACCCAACCCCGCTGCATATTCTGCTCATTAGAAGCAAGTGACAGATGCACATGTACTCAAGGAGAGGGCATTACACAGAGGTGTGAGCACCAGGGGCCAGAGATCATAGTGGCCTCTTAGGGTGTGTCCTCTTCAGAAGGGGAGAGGATATAGGACATTTGCTGGTTATGCAAGGGCAGCATGGTGGAGGAGGCGGGACATGGGGAAGGAGGGAGCTGGGTCAGGACAAGAAATGCTGAGCACTTGAGGATGAGGGTATGCCAGAGGTTGGGCTGGGTGACAAGGAGAGGGGCTTGGACTTTGGGGACAAGCTGGTGGAAGTAGAGTCCTCTGCTTTTCTCCATTGTATGCACTGTGAAAAAGAAATCTGCTTACTTATAAAAACACGTGTGTTAAAAAGGTTAACTTTGTTAGATGCATGTTAATTATATTTCCTCCAGAAGCTCTTTGAAGAGCAGGTGGCTGAGGAGAATCCGCAGAGACTGTCTGAGAGGAGCCCTGAATATAACAAGGAGAAACAATGAGAAAATGATATCCCCGATCTCCAGTCGGCAGAGAAGAGTCAGAAGCCAGCGATTGCTCCGGGAGAGTGGGGAGCCCACGCCCAGGCTTTGAAATTGGAATCAAAGCCTCGTGAATTCAATAGAGTTGGGTGAAATGAAATTGTGTGACTGTCAATAAAACGACCAGAGGGTGAGGGTTGATAAGACACACAAGGAGTATAAAAGTGAAGATGGCACATTTGAAGCCCCGGCCAGGGTGTCTGGGATCTAAGTAGATGTACGTCCATTTATGACATAAGGAAGTTCATTAATGTTTTAATTGGAATACATATATGAAGGGAAGGGGGTAGAAAAATATATATGTGTGTATATAAAGTTGTTTTTATAAAAAACTAATAAGCTGGAAGTTTAAAGGGGGAGAAAAAAAAGAAAATCATTTATAACAGGATGTATTTTTTTAAAGGACTTAGTGGAGTTAAAATTGAATTGGACACATCAGCTCTAACTCATTTCCCAGGTCCCACTGTAGTGCACTAGAAACAGAGACGCCTGCCTTCAGTCCTCATGTGAATAATGTGATTCGCATCATGAGTGCCCAGACATAACATTCACCTGATAACATTCACCACTCAAAGAAACAGAGCTCCTTGGAGAAGAGCTGATTCCATACCTTGGTGCAAGAAAAAATCACAGTCAGCCTAAGTAGACTTTGCTAGACGTATGTAAGTTAAAAGACAAAAATGTTTGAGATAGTGTTAAAAGGAAAAAGGATGCAGCGTAAAAAGTCAAAGCTGGCCAGATATGGTGGCTCATGCCTGTGATCCCCACACTTTGGGAGGCTGGGGCAGGAGAATCACTGGAGGCCAGGAATTCGAGACGAGGCTGGGCAACATATGAGACCCCATATCTACAAAAAATTTAAAAAATTGGCCGGGCGCGGTGGCTCACGCCTGTAATCCTAACACTTTGGGAGGCCGAGGTGGGTGGATCACCTGAGGTCAGGAGTTCAAGACCAGCCTGGCCATCATGGTGAAACCCCATCTTTAAAAAAGAAAAAGAAAAAATTAGCCGACTAGGGTGGTGCGTACCTGTAGTCCCAGCTAGTAGGGACGCCAAAGTGGGAGGATCCCTTGAGCCCAGATGTTCAAGGCTGCACTGACACTGTCTCTAAAAATAAAAATAAAAAGGCAACACTGTGATCATCTGATTATTAAAAAAAAAAAAAAATCCAAAAATGTAGTGAAAAGCCTGAGTCCATAATGGTATTGAATATGGGTTATACTAAAAGAAGTATATGTGAGTTCCTGAAAATGTCCAGTTTTTTTTTTTTGCCAAAGCCACCAATGTCCACTTTTCAATGTGCATACCATAACCAAGTTCTGATTAATAATTAAGCTATGAATTTCTTGTTCTTATATATTTATATTAGGAAATGAATTTTTGTTTTTGTGTTTGTTTTTTTTTTGAGAGAGTCTCACTCTGTCACCAGGCACCAGGCTGGAGTACAGTGGCGTGATCTCGGCTCACTGCAACCTCCGCCTCCCAGGTTCAAGCAACGCTCCTGCCTCAGCCTCCCAAGTAGCTGGGAGTACAGGCACGCCCGCCACCATGCACAAGCTAATTTTGTTTTGTTTTGTTTTGTTTTGTTTTGTTTTGTTTGGTAGAGACGGGGTTTCACCATGTTGGCTAGGATGGTCTCGATCTCTTGACCTCGTGATGCACCCACCTCGGCCTCCCAAACTGCTAGGATTACAGGCGTGAGCCACCGCATCTGGCAGGAAATGAGATTTAAAGGACACCCAGGGATGCAAGATGCACTGAGTTATTTAAAAACAAGAAATAGGCCAGGCGTGGTGGCTCACACCTGTAATCCAAGCACTTTGGAGGCCAAAGCGAGCAGATCACCTGAGGTCGGGAGTTCAAGACCACCCTGACCAACATGGTGAAACTCCGTCTATTAAAAAAAAAAAGAAGAAAAGAAAAGAAATAAGGGAAAAAAACAGTGAGAGTTCTATGAATCTTGTTAGTGCAGCAGGCAAAATTTGACCGAAGGAAGCCACCCACACTGGTAATTGCCAGCCTGGAAGAAATGAGAGTAGGAGGCACATCCAGACCCCATGTCCAGACCCAGTGTCCAGGCTCCAAGCAACTCTCTGTACGGGAACATCGTGGCAGCTGCAAATCCAGAGCTCACACCCTAATCTGTATCTCAGGCCTAAATCTTCAACTGAGTCATTTCAGCCCAACTGTGAGGCTAATTCTGCTTGCTTTCTTTGGATGGAGGCTTAAAAATAAAGAAGATGATGGACACAAATGTAGATTAATACTCTTGTGATAGCTTTAGGGAGAGCATGGTAGTAACTACTGCAAACATTGGGATGATTCGGGTTTTATCTGCCTTTTAGTTGAGGTAAAATTCAATAATATAAAATTAACCACTAACAACTTTAAAGTATAGAATTTTTTAATTGTTGCTTTTTAAAGTATTGGAAAAGTGTAAAAGCAGGTGACATTAAACTTGTGATATTAGTTTAGTATTTAGGTAGATTAAGTTTGGTGGTTAAAAGCTTCAATAAATCTAATCAGGTCTACAAATTGAGGCTGTTTTGTGAATAATGTTTAAATTCTTAGTGTTAAATGCTTTGTGTCTAAGATATTGTTCAATTTGCAAATCTGTCTTGTTAGATGTTTGAAGTACTTAATTTAGTTTAAATAGTCTAATTTAATTAATCAAGTTTGTAAGTAATATTTAATGTTTAGAGAATTTATAAGCTAATCAGGCATTAATCAAAAAACAAGTGATAGAAATACTAGATTTATGAGCAAAGTAACATAAAAATACTAGATTTATGAGCAAAGTGATGAATTATATGGGTTGAACTTTAATGAACAAACCTAGTCTTGAAAATTTACAACTTTGGGTGCAGTGGCTTACGCTTGTGGTCCCAGCATTTTGGGAGGCTGAGGCAGGAGGATCTCATGGGACCAGGAGATGAAAGCTGCAATGAGCCATGATTATACCACTGTGCTCCAGCCTGGGTGACAGAGAGAGACTCTGTCTCCCGAAAATAAAGTAAAACAAATAAAAATGAAAATAACAATAAAATGTACACCTTCAATAAACTGGAAACATAAATAAAATACACAAATAACTTTGTTCCTCTCCATGCATAAAAGCTTCCCTCAGGCATTAAAAATGCAACTGCCAGTGACTTAGTAGTTTATAAACTAATACAAAAGTATAGAATGATATTTATTTGTTGAAATGTTGACAGCTAAAAATATTACAAGTCAAATTAAAAGGAAGCACCTCTTTCAAATTTAATTTTCTTTCATTTGTTTTTATTGGTGTTTTGTTTATAAAGAGAAAAGTCACTACTTTTTTTTTGAGGTTTCAATATTTTATTCAAGTTTCTTTTAAGTGATGTTAATTACAGCATTTGAAGGGGAGGTTCTAATTCCACACAAAATGGAAGACGCTAAAATGTACCCATTAAGCTGCTAAAAAAAAAAATTGAGTGGTGAGAATACAACAGAAGTCCAATTTAGATTCTGAGTGTTGTCACCGTGTGATTACAATCACACAGACTCTTCCGAGCTTATAGCTGGAGCTCCTGGAAGCTATTTCATACTCTGGTGCAAGGGCGAAAAAACACAACACAAGAAGTAATAAGTCCTGAATTATTGGCTTCATCACATCCACCCTCTCCACCCCAAAATGGTATAAAAGAAACAGTGACAACACCCTGCAGATCTTTTGGTGCAAAAGAGGTGATGATGAACTGGGGTGGGAACAGGTCATGAAGATCTATCTAAAAAAGTCCCATTCAGGTGAGCTTGTACACACCATCAAGCAGTGAGCCTCTCATCAGTTGGGGTTGGGAAACCAAGGTCCGATTCTCAGGAAATCACAATTTCATTCATTTACTCAATATAAATTTACCAAGTGCCTACATATTATCAGCTTCCACTTGCAGCCATTTCTAGATAAAAAAGAAACCTGGCATCTCAAAGGGGCCTACAAGATCCCCCAAAGTCTACCACCGAAAGGACCTTTATTGGAAATGGGTTTCTTCTGTACATCTGAAAGGGTAACATCTTAAAGCTGAATCATCTTTAACTGGAGGTCTAACATATTTAGAAATACTTGCATCCCAGACATACAACATTAAAAGATAACACTAAATTCTGAAGGTAGCTATGCTGCAAAATAGTTTAAAATTAAACAATTGTACAGTATTCATTTATGCTTGAAATTCCAGTCCTAGACCAAGCTTGTGGCCACCAGCATTGACATTCTTGCCATCCAGAAGAGCTGACAGTGTCAGTATGATACCTGGCTCTAGAGTCTGAGTGTATCCTAAACCTATCAGTCTGGAGTTGTTCACTTTAGCCGAGAAGCAGGCGTCAGGGTCAATCTGATACTTGGCTGCTATTCCAAAGCACGTGTTACTGTTTCCTGCTGTCCAGGCGAGATTGACAGCAGTCTCCAACTTCTTGTTCACCTTCTGGTAAATGGAGCCACCAAACTCTGTCTCGTCATTCACATTAGTATGAAGCTGGAATTCATCAGTCTTGTAGCCAACTGCAAAGTTGCTCTGGGTCACTTGGGACTTTGCAGTCTCAAAATTCATCTGGTAGCCGGCCAGTCAGCCCTCATAACCCAGCACCAGAGCACCCTGGATGGAAGGCCCAGCAATGTCGAAATCCATGTCACAGCCCAGGTTAATGTGCTCCCGCTTGTACCCTGTCTTGATTTTAGCATTTTTTTTTCCCAGTGTTAGATGAGAAGGATGAATCAAAGGTCAGCTTCAGTCCACGTGCAAGCTGATCTTCCATGGTAATCTCGGTGCCTACTGTATTGTCGGTGTTCCGTTTCTCCGTCAACATCAGGCCGTACTCAGTCCATCTGTACTTGGTTTCCAGACTGCCTGTCGCTTTGGTGGTCTCAGTGTTGGCTGAGCCTGAGCTTGTAAATTCCAATCCATTCTCAGATTTTGTTTTCAAATCAAGCTTTATTAAGCTAAATCCATAGCCTTTAGTGAAGACATCCCTGGCAGATTTGCCAAGATCGGCATACGTGGGTGGCACAGCCATCTTCTGCTCCGAGGCGGTGGCGGCGGGCTCAGCAGCAGCTACGGCAGAGGCTGCAGTGCGGAGCGAAAGTCACTACTTTTTATAAACAGTGATAAATATGCTGCTCAAATACATACCTTTCCAGGGAAGGAAGTCTGTATTCCACTCATATCCCTACTCCATCTCCATGGGGGAGGAATTATTATGGATTGACCACGGCCTTGGAGTGGTCAGTCCGCACCTGGTCTAGCTGTCGCTTCTCAAACTTCAGGAACCCCCTGCAGATTTTGGTTCGGAAGGACTGGGGTGGGTGGGGCGAAGTTTGCATGTGCAGTGAGCTCCCAGATGATGTGCTGCCGCTCCTCCGGGGACCTCGCTCTGAAGCCCAGAAAGTAGGTGCTCTTCACAAGTGAGCACCTGTGCATGTGGCTCTTTCTGCTGTCCCAGTGAACACAGGCTGGGGCTGCTCCCTCAGCCAGGTCAGCCCTCTCTCTGTAGTGTTGCTTTGTTATAGAGATGAGGTCTTCTTATGTCTCCCAGGCTGGTCTCAAACCCCTGGACTCAAGCGATCCTCCTGCCTCAGCCTCCCAAAGTGCTGGGATTAAAGATGTCAGCCACTGCCCCCGTCCTTCTCTAGCATTTTCTTTCACACAAAAGCAGGGACCTTGTCTCAGGAGGCTTTGGGGCACCTGCCCCCTCTCACTTCTGCGTCTCACACTCCTTCTGTTGATCTAATGTGTGTGTGTGGCCTTGCCTCTATCACAGAGATCAGATCCCAGACCAGTTTGGGTATGGCTGGGAGGGGGAGAAACAGAATAGGAGGCCTGACACAGCTCTTAATTTGTTGTGTGATTCCCCCCACTAGAATGTACACTCCTTAAGGGCAGGGATTTGATTTTATTCACTGCTGCATCCCCGGCAGATGGAACAGTGCCCAACACACCCTAGGTGCTTAGTACGTGTTTATGGGATGAATGAGGCCTGTTTGGACTCTAGGCATTCCTAGAATTCCTACTGGAATTCCACAGTGGGGTCTAAGTCCTAGCTGATAAAGATCGTGAGAAGCATCTTGCTAACCCTCTTGTGTGCAGGTATCGCCCTTGTAGGAGGCCATACATTTGTCTGAACATCTGATTACTGTGGCCAAGGGCAGGATTGGGGTCATCCTGTGCCTGTTGCCATAAATGCCGCCTCAGTGGCGCTGTATCTCTGGCCCAGCCATGGGATTCTGCAGAGCCAAGACCAGAGAGTACTCTCAAGGCCCTAGGAGGACACAAACCCAGAGGAGGGAGCAGAGCAGAGGGCTAACGAAAAACAGAGGCCACAAGGGGAATGCGATGAGTTGCCAAACCAGGGAGAGCAAAAGCAAATATCAAAGCCAGGGACTCCAGCCAGGAATCCAAGACCCAGCGAGATAAAGAGAAAGAGCAAGTGGGCCGATTATAAGCCGGGAGGGGCTCGAGGCCTCCCCGGAGCAGGCATCCGAGGCGCGCTTTAATGTGCCTCCAGGGGCAGTGCTAGGGTGGGTCAGGCAAGATGAAAGGGGCACAGGGATGTAATGGACAGAATGGTCTTTCCGGGGGCTCTTCGTTTTCCAGAACTGATGCTGGGAGACAGCATGTGGTCTCAGCAGGCACAAGGCTGGCTTTCAGTCCCCACTTCTACTCTGACTGTGTAACCTTGAGCAACTTACGCAAAAGTCATCTCACCTTTGCTTGCTGTTAAGACGGTGCAAACCCTTAAACAGCTTAAACTCAGAAATCTGCCTGTCCCCGGCAACTTCAACATAATATTGGCATACACCAGCTACAAAGGGTCTGTACAGGACTGGTGGGGATTAGAGAAAGAAATTGAATAGAAGTCAGCAAAGCAGTTATTGACAAGGAGAAGCAGAATAAGAGAATCATGATAAACTTCAAAACTTCTCAGCTTGGCCTCTGAGGGAGGGAGGCTGTAAAGAGAAGCAGATCCCTTTAATTCCAATAAAACATTTATATAGTCACAAGACACTCAGCAGACTCTTGGTCTGAACATCTGATTACTCCCCGATTACTTCTAAGATAGGATTGCTAGCACGCCAGCTGGCAAGTACATTTTCCCTCTAGTGGTGGTTGTCTAATTTTCACTTCCCTTTATTCTCCACAAGCTCCTGCACCCCACATCAGCCCTATAGAAATATGTATTTTACTAGCTAGTATTTTACTAGCCTGGACAACATGGTCTCTAAAAAAAAAATACCGAAAAATTAGCTGGCCATGGTGGCACATGCCTGTGGTCCCAGCTACTCTGGACGTTGAGGTGGGAGGATTGCTTGAGCCTGGGAGGCAGAGGCTGCAGTTAGCCAAGATCAGGCCACTTCACTCCAGTTTGGGTGACAGAGTGAGATCCTGTCTCAAAAAAAAAAGAGAAAGAAACAGGGAAGGAAGGAAGAAAGGAAGGAAGGAAGGAGGGAAGGAAGGAAGGAAAGAAGAAAGGAATTTTACCCAAAAGGTGACGTGAGAGATGGGAAAGTTCTTCTTCAAAGTTTGTATCTTAGACTATATTAAAAGGAGTTACGATATCTTGCTCTATGGCCATTACCCACTATTAGCATAAACATATACCCATGTATATATATTATCTAAATCAGCCACATCTTAAATCAGCTACCTGGACTCGCTCCGGCATGTCTGAACAGGACTGGGCAAGCTCCACACCCTGGTGCGTGCCACTCCCCATTTGGAAACCCTCCTGACCTTCTCCTCACCAGCTTCCTCGTCTTCCTTGTCTTCTTTCCCCCTTATCTATACAGGAAATTTCCAAGTTTTTAGCCATTTGGGTCACGCATAGAATGTGAGGTCTTATTCTGGCCAATGGAAACTGGACACAGCAGTAGGGTGATTGCGTCAGGTTACGAAAGTTATAAATGTCCCTGTCTCCCTTGTTCAGGTGTGCTCTCATGGGAAGTCTGCCGGCGAGACTGCACCTTTCTGCAGGAAGTAAACCAGCCTTGCTGAATGATCCACTGTCTCAGTGTAGATTATTCCCAAACAGTGAGAAAGCTGTGACTGCTGCATGAAAAACAGATTCCTTTCTTTCTTAATGCTGAGGCTCTCTGGGGCCTTCAGGGACAGCTTCCAACTCTCCTACCCGGCCTTAGGCAAACCCTGCACATTCATCACCTGCTGTCTACCTTTTTTCATGAGCACTGTGGAGGAGCCAGGACTTCCAAGTTGAAGTACAGCACAAGATCTGTGACTTAGTAACCAAGTGACATGAGTTAGTGATTTCTCTGAGCTTCCATTTTTTCATGTGTGAAGAGGATGTCTATGGTATCACAGTGTAGCTGTAAACAGCAAGCAAGGCAGTGCTTTGTAAAACTGAAACTTCGAAAGTGCTTTGTAAACTGAAATGTGCCGTAGTCAGGATGGTTGGACACCGTGGTTCATGCCTGTATCCCAGCACTTTGGGAAAACAAGGCAGGAGGATCACTTGAGTACAGGAGTTCAAGACCAGCCTGGGCAACATATTGAAACCTCCATCTCTAAAAAATAAAATAAATTAGCTGGGTGTGATGGCATGCACCAGTAGTCGCAGCTACTCAGGAGGCTGAGGTAGTAGGAGTGCTTGAGGCCAGGAATTCTAGGCTGCAGTGAGCTATGATCACAACACTGCACTCCAGCTCCAGGAACCAAGCAAGATATTGTCTCTGGAAAAAAAAAAAAAAAGAAAGAAAGAAAGAAAAAGAAGCTGAGCATAGTGGCTCACACTTGTAATCGCAGCACTTTAAGAGACCAAGGCAGGAGGATTGCTTGAGCCCAGGAGTTTGAGACTAGCCTGGGCAACATAATGAGACCCCTGACTCCACAAAAAATTTAAAAATTAGCCAGACATGGTGGCACAATGCCTGCGTCCCCAACTATTCAGAAGGATTAGGTGAGAAGATCACTTGAGCCTGGGAGTTCAAGGCCGCAGTGAGCCATGATCACATCACCGCACTCCAGCCTGGGCGACAGAGTGAAACCATCGTTAAAAAAGAAAAAAAAAAGTGTCCAGAGGTAGTGGTCAAATGCTACCAACAGATAGTTAAGATGAGGGCAGAGAAATGACCAATTGTCCTAGAGACCTCTGGTTTCCTCTTCTTCCCGAGTGATAGGACTCCTCTATTTGGCATATGGTCACTCAGAATAAGAACTGCGTTTTCTAGGGGCTCCTGCAGCTAAATGTGGCCAATGGAGGTAAGCAGAAATGCAACTTCCAGAAATGTCCCAAAAGGGAGGGGGCATGCTCTTCCTCACCTCTTTTTCTTTTCAGTTGAATGGAATGCTATGTTAGCGGCTGGATTTCCTGAAGCTCTTCTGAACCATGGTATAACCTTAGGAATAGAAACTACCCGCGGTAAAGCAACAAGGTAAAATGATCTTGAGGGGGGGCACGGTGGCTCACACCTGTAATCGTAGCACTTTGGGAGGCCAACAGGGCAGACTGCTGGAGTCCACGAGTGTGAGACCAGCCTGGGCTGGTCAAAAAATACCCCAACATGGTGAAATCCTGTCTTTAAAGAAAATACAAAAAATTAGCTGGGCATGGTGTCACACACCGAGTTCCAGCTACTCAGGAAGCTGAGGTGGAAGAATCCTTTGAGCTCAAGAGGCACAGGTTGCAGTGAGCTGAGATCGTGCTACTGCATTCCAGCCTGGGTAATGCACTGAGACTCCATCTGAAAAAAAAAAAAAGAAAAAAAAGATCTTGGGTCCTTGATACCATGGAGTACCGTAACAATTATGGACGGATTTTATGAGAGAGAAATAAGTTTCTATCTTAAATCACTTATATTTTGTGTTTTTCGTAATTATCAGCCAAGCAAGTCTAATGGATACATCACTGGGACTAGCAACAAATATGGAGGCCTAATGATTAAAACATAAACAGCTGTAATAATGGCAATAATACCATCCCTGACGCTTTTTTTTTTTAAGACTGATTTTCACTCTTGTGGCCCAAGCCGGAGTGCAAAGGTGTGATCTCGGCTCACTGCAACCTCCACTTCCTGGGCTCAGGTGATTCTCCGGGCTCAGGTGATTCTCCTGCCTCAGTCTCCCAAGCAGCTGGGATTACAGGCGCGTGCCACCACACCTGGCTAATTTTTGTATTTTTAGTAGAGATGGGGTTTCCCCATGTTGATCAGGCTGGTCTCGAATTCCCGGCCTGAGGTGACCTGCCTGCTTCAGCCTCCCAGAGTGCTGGGATCACAGGCATAAGCTACCATGCCTAGCCCCTGACTTTTTTTTTTTGAGATGGAGTCTCACTCTTGTCACCCAGGCTGGAGTGCAGTGGCACAATCTCAGCTCCCCGCAACCTCCACCTCCCAGATTCAAGCAATTCTCCTGCCTCAGCCTTCTGAGTAGCTGGGATTACAGGCATGCGCCACCACACCCAGCTAATTTTTGTATTTTTTGTGCAGACAGGGTCTCGCTTTGTTGCACGTCACTGAGGTTTGGTGAACAAATGATCCCGTTACCCAGGTAGTGCGCATAGTACCTGATAGGTAGTTTTTAACCCATGCCCTCCTCCCCTCTGGAAACACTTTCTTGTCTCACTGTCTTCCTCCTCTCTTCTACCCCTAAATATTGGAATGCCTCAGGAAAATCCTGAGGACACCTTCCCTTATGCATCCATACTTTCCTCCTAAGTAATTTCATTAAATCCCAAGAATTTAAATACCAACCTGGGTGCCGAGGAATCCTAAACCTAGCCCTGGCCTCTCTCCCCTGAGTTCCAGAATCATGAGATCCCAACCTTAACTCCTGATCTCCCCATGCACACGCTTGCTCCTCTTGCTCCTCCCCAAGTCTTCTCCATTTTAACAAATGGCCCCAGTGACTTGAGCTAGGAATTTTGGAGCTAGTCTTAATTCCTCACTTTCCTATACTCCCTACCTCCAAGCTATCGAGAAGCCATGATGACTTTATCTTCAAAACACACCCCGAGGTCACCCTCTTTCTCTCATCTCCAACACCGCAGCCTCGTGGGAGCACCAGCATGTCCCACCTGGGCCTCTGCAACAGCCTCCTAACTGGGTCTCCCTGCTTCCACTCTTGTCCCTCTATAATCTAACTCCACATAGCAGCCAGAGTGATCTTTTAAATAAGCAAAGTAGGACAAAGACGGTGGAGTCAACATGTTCCTCTACTTTGTTCTCTCTTGAAACCCTTCTACAAAGATCACCGTAAAGGGAAGGAACCGAGGTAACAGTAACAAAACTGCAGGAGTTGGAAAGCAGAAGGATGAGTGGTAACTTAGCAGACGCAGGAAAGCTGAATCCAAAAAAATAAAAATAAAAAACAAATAGGTTTTAAAAAGAAAGAAAGAAAGCTGAATCCTAGAGCGGGGCACAGTGATCCATGCCTGCAGTCCCTGCTACTTGGGAAGCTGAGGCAGGAGGATTGCTCGGGGCCAGGAGTTCAAGGCTACAGTGAGCTATGATCATGCCACTGCACTCCAGTCTGTGTGACAAAGTGAGACCATGTCTCAAAAAAAAAGTCATAAAATAAAAAAGGGCCAGTGTGGTGGTATGCTTGTAGTCTCAGCTACTCAAGAAGCCAAGGCAGGAGAATGTCTTGAGTCCAGGAATTCGAGGCCAGCCTGGGCAACACAGCAAAACTCCATCTCTTTACGAAAAGAAAGAAAGAGCCGGGCGCGGTGGCTCATGCCTGTAATCCCAACACTTTGGGAGGCCGAGGCAGGTGGATCACAAGGTCAGGAGTTCAAGACTAGCCTGGCCAACAGCCCACCTCTACTAAAAATGCAAAAATTAGCCGAGTGCGGTGGTACGTGCCTGTAATCTCAGCTACTCAGGAGGCTGAGGCAGGAGAATCACTTGAACCCAGGAGGCGGAAGTTGCAGTGAGCCAAGATCGCACCATTGCACTCCAGCCTGGGTGACAGAGCAGGATTCCATCTCAAAAAAAAAAAAAAAAGGCAGAGTGCAAGAAAGGCAGAGTGCGGTGGCTCACGCCTCTAATCCAAACACTTCGGGAGGCTGAGATGGGTGGATTATTTGAGTTCAGGATTTCGAGACCAGCCTGGGCGACATGGTGAAAACTCATCTCCACAAAAAAAGTGCAAAAATTAGCCAGGTGTAGTGGCAGACACCTGTAGTCCCAACTACTCTGGAGGATGAGGTGGGAGGATCGCTTGAGCCAGGGAGGCAGAGCTTGCAGTGATCTGAGATCATGCCACTGCACTCCAACCTGTCTAAAAAAAATGATATGAATAAGAGAAAGAAAGAAGAAGAAAAGCAAGCATGCAAGAAAGAAAGGGACCGGGTGTGGAGACTCATGCCTATAATTCTAGCACTTTGGGAGGCCAAGGGGGTCGGATCACTTGAGGTCAGGAGTTTGAGACCAGCCTGGCCAATGTAGTGAAACCCCATCTCTACTAAAAACACAAAAATCAGCCAGGCGTGGTGGTGTACGTCTGTAATCCCAGCTACTTGGGAGGTTGAGGCAGGAGAATCTCTTGAACCTAGGAGGTGGAGGTTACAGTGAGTTGAGATCATGCCACTGGACTTTAGCCTGGGTGACAGAGAGAGACTCAGGAAGGAAGGAAGGAAGGAGGGAGGGAGGGAGGCAGGGAGGGAAGGAGGGAGGGAAGGAGGGAAGGCAGGAGGGAGGAAGGGAGGGGGAGGGAGAGGAGGAGGAGAGGGGAGGGGAGGAGCAGGGGAGGGGGAGGGAGGGCAGGCAGGTGGGCAGGCAGGCAGGCTGAATCCTAACCCACAGAAAGCCACAAAGGACCACCATGACTCATACCACCAAACCCTTCAAAAGTCATGAATTGGTGGCACCAGGTATCTCTAGGAGTAGAAGTGGAGATGGGGCCAAAGACAGAAGAATTGATCAATTTGAGCTCAAGAAGAGATAGATTCCCCAAATCTCTCCTTAGCCGCATGCAGTCGGGGGACTTCCCTCCACAGCTCAGGCAGCAGCTGGGAGTTCCCTCCCTGGGGGACACCAGATATAGCTGAACACAAGAGCACAGTGCATAAAGCAGGGGATTAGTGAAAGTTTCCCCTGCAGATTGAGACGTTCCCGCACTTGGTTCCCAGAATGCTGGTGGCCACACAGCTCTCCCCAGAAAGAAACTGAAGAAATCCTGTCCATGGAATTTGACCAGGCCAGGAGGAAATACCTTAAAGAAACCCACTTCCTAAAGTCAGAGCCCAGCCAGATGGTCACAGAGCACGGCCCAGGCTCCAGCACCTGCTGCAGTCAGAGCCTCTCATCGGCTTTTAGCGCTCAGTCTTAAGTCTGAGCAACCAGGACTGCTGGGCTTCTGAGGAAAGTCTCTGCCATGAATGGCCAAGACCCAAACTAACCAAGAGAAAGGCAACTGGGCGGAAATAGACCAGGCGGGGGGAAAACCACCTCCCAAAGCCACTACTCTCCTCTAGTAAGTGACTGAGGATACAGCCCCGTGGAGCAGGACCAGGACATCACTCCGACCCTCTCTCTCCACCTGAGCACACGTGCTCTCCCACCTCAACACACTTGCCCTGGGCTCCTTCCCCAGGTCTTCACATGGCTGGCTGCTGTGTCATCTCAGAGAAGCTTCTGAGGACCACCCACTCTGAAAAAGCCCTTCCAGCCACCCCCTAATGCAGGAGTGAGCAAACGTTTTCTGTAAAGGGTCAGATAGTAAATATTTCAGGTATTGTGAGCTGTATACGGTCTCTGCCACGACCACTCAACTCTACCACTGTGGCATGGAAACAGCCAGAGAAAATCTGTAAATAAGGGACTGTGGCTGTGTTCCGATACAACTCTGTTTATGGCTGGGCGCAGTGGCTCACGCCTGTAAGCCCAGCACTTTGGGAGGCCGAGGCGGGTGGATCACGAGGTCAAGAGATCGAGACCATCCTGGTCAACATTGTGAAACCCCGTCTCTACTAATACAAAAAAATTAGCTGGGCATGGTGGCGCGTGCCTGTAATCCCAGCTACTCAGGAAGCTGAGGCAGGAGAATTGCCTGAACCCGGGAGGCGGAGGTTGCGGTGAGCCGAGATCGCGCCATTGCACTCCAGCCTGGGTAACAAGAGCGAAACTCCGACTCAAAAAAAAAAAAAAAAAAAAAAAAAAACCTGTTTCCACAAAAAAATACAAAAATTAGCGAGGCGTGCGCCTGTGGTCCTATCTACTCTTGAGGCTGAGGCAGGAGAATTGCTTGAGCCCAGGAGGTGGAGGCCACAGTGAGCCAAGATAGCACCACTGCATTCCAGCCTGGGCAAGAGAGCAAGACCCCATCTCACAAAAACAAACAAACAAAACTCTATGGACACTGAAACTGGAATTCCATATCATTTTTAAGAGCCTCAAATATTATTCTGCTTTCAATTTTTATTCAATCATTTTAAAACATAAAATCCTGCTAGGCATGGTAGCTCACGCTTGTAATCCTAGTGCTTTGGAAGGCTAAGAGGATCACTTTCAGCCTAGGAGTTTGAGACCAGCCTGAGCAACATAGAAAGACCTCATCTCTACAAGAAATTTTAAAGTTAGCTGGGATGGTGGCACTCTCCTGTGGTCCCAGCTAGTCAGGAGGTGGGGGCAGGAGGATCATTTGAGCCCAGGAGGTTGAGATTGCAGTGAGCCGTGATCGTGTCATTGCCCTCCTGTCTGAGCAACAGAGCAAGACCCTGTCTGCAAACAAACAAACGTAAAAACCACTCTTAGCCGGATGTGCTGGTGTGGGCCTGTAGCCCCAGCTACTTGGGAGGCTGAGGCAGGAGGATCACTTGAGGTCAGGAGTTCAAGACCAGCCTGGGCAACATAGTGGGACCCTGTCTCTGAAAAAACCCAAACAAACAGGTGCTGGGCTGGATTTGGTCAAACCCTACTCCACATCATCTGGTTTTATTTTCATCACAGCACACATCGTTTCCTGCTGTTTTCTTGTTTACCACCTTTTCTGTTGCTTGTTTCTTGGAAGTCTCCCATGCTAGAATGGAGGTCACAGGGGACTGAAGACCTCTGCATTCTGCCCTGCTGTACCCCAGCACCTAGGACCACACTTGCCTCTAGTGTTTGCTCGGGAAATACAGCTGTTGGCTGTGACAGAATAGCTGCTGGCCCCCAACTCATCACTGCTGGCAGCGCCTGAAAGGACAACTCTTGGGGACAATTATGGCACTCCCAGCTTGGCTCCTCCCACATCCCTTCCGCTTGCATTTTCCTGTTCCTTTCCCCGTCCTTGCTTTCGTCGTATCACATTGTCAGCCTGTCTGTGATGCCCAGCACAACCCACAAGCCTGAACCAAAAAGGACCCAGTGGAAAGCAGACCCTCTTCCATCCTCCCAGCTTTAAAGGTGAGGGGTCGTGTAGGGTCACTTGTCCAGCCCACGGTTCAAGAGGAAGGGGCTGAGCATGCGACCAGCAGGCCTCCTGTCTCCCCACCCAGACACAGAGAGGAAGCAGGGAGAAACTGCTCCAGCTACAAACGGGGCTTCGGAATGATTCCCTTCTGAACCCTAAACTACTGAAAACAAGTACGGTTGAGCAGCCAACTATCAGGTGCTCAGCGGTGTTCGGGGAAGGACTGCTGACTGCACACTGTACCCTCTTCAGTAGCATCATAACTTTTCCGCATGGTGTGATGCAGCAGTCCCAGCCTTTGGGGTGCCAGGGACTGGTTTCGCGGAACACAATTTTCCCACGGATGGGGGGATGCAGGGGGGATGGTTTGGGGATGAAACTATTCCACCTCAGATCATCAGGCGATAGATCCTCATAAGAAGACGACAACCTAGATCCCTCGCATGCACAGTTCACAACAGCGTTCGGGCTCCTATGAGAATCTAACACCACAGCTGATTGGACAGCTGGTGGAGCTCAGGCAGTAATGCTCGCTCTCCCGCCACTCACCTCCTGCTGCGTGGCCTGGTTTTTAACAGGCCACTGATGGGTACTGGTCTGCAGCCCAGGGGTTGGGGACCTTTGATATAATGGACATGTGGTGGCAAAAAATGTTGTTGGGCACAGTGACTCACGCCTGTCATCCCAATTAATCAGGAGACTGATGTGGGAGGATTGCTCGAGGCCAGGAGTTCAAGACCAGCCTAGGCAGTACAGTGAGACTCCCGTCTCTAAAATAAACAAACAAACAAAAGTCATTGCTAACCAACGTCCGGAAAAAAGGATTTCTTTATCTTCAGATGGGAGAATTCAGGTCCCCGCAGTGTACACAGGGGCACCAGGTCCTCAACATCCATGGCCTGCAATCCTTTAAGGTGGGCAACTCCCTGGGTAAGCACTCACACAAGCTACCGTATGCAAATGATCTGGTGTTCCATGGAGGACGGGCTCCTACAGAGGGAGGAATGTGCTGACAGGCAGATCCAAGCTTCCCATGTCCTGGGAGTGGTGCTGTTCAATGTAAACTAACGAAATGGCACTTGGGCTTATCACGCTATTCTGATTTTGGCTAGCAAGTCAGTCAGTCATGTGGCTGCTAGTCAGTAAGCCTGCTTATTCCAGAGCCAAGGGCTAGACTCAAGTTCCTAGGATGCCAAGCTGGGACCACATCTTGCCAGCCCCTGCCTGAACCCCTCTGACCACTCTTGAAATCCAGTGGGTCTGTGTCCATTTATTGTTGCTTCTAAAGGAGCGGTGCTCACAGAACCTGGTGACAGAACTCCCTCCTGGAACCTTGCCTGGGAACGGTAAAGGACTGATACAACCACGTGGCCAGGGAGACACTTGTTTCGGGGTAGCCCGGTGACACTGGCTTGAACTTGACCCCAACTTGACCCCAGGTTTGGAGGCATCCCCCAGTGCTTTTCATTCTCTGAGAGGGCGGCTGGGTGGGAGGCTGGGCAGCTTGCCCCTCTGAGTCCCGCTTCCACTGCCTTGCTTCAGGCTGTGACAGCCTCGGTGGCTGCAACCTGCTGCTGCCACCTCTGTGTTCTGGGGACAGGTGTCACCTCTGTCATTTCCAAGAAAAATCACGCACACAAAGGACTTTGTGTATGTAGCAGACTTTACTGAAGATTTGGAGAGGTAATGGGGGTTTACATAGCAAAAATACAAAAAACTGAAAGTTGAATATTAGATATCCATGAGCTTAAGAAGACTCAAGACATTGCCACCAATGGGGCTCCCGCCTTCTACGAAGGCACCTGACCACCTCTCCCGGCCGTTTCTCAGGAAGTCAAATGAAAGTCAGATTGCCTGACAGTTTCTTAGAGTTGTTTAGTCCTCCATTTGCTCTGCCCTCTCTTTCTTTTCTTTTTTTTTTTTTTTTTTCCTTTTTTGAGATAGGGTCTTACTCTGCTGCCCAGGCCAGAGTGCAGTGATGCAATCTTAATTCACTGCAACCCCAACCTCCTGGGCTCAAGCGATCCTCCCACCTCAGCCTCCCAAATAGCTGGGACTATAAGCACATGCCACCATGACCTGATAATTTTTTTTTTTTGAGACACAGTCTCACTCTGTTGCCAGGCGCCAGGCTGGAGTGCAGTGGCGCGATCTCGGCTCACTGCAACCTTCACCTCCCGGGTTCAAGCAATTCTCCTGCCTCAGCCTCCTGAGTAGCTGGGACTACAGGTGCATGCCACCACACCCAGCTAATTTTTGTTTTTTTTAGTAGAGACGGGGTTTCACCGTGTTGGACAGGATGGTCTCCATCTCTTGACCTCATGATCCACCCACCTCAGCCTCCCAATCACACCTGCTGGGATTACAGGTGTGAGCCACTGTGCCCGGCCTAATTTTTCTTTTTTTTTGGTAGAGATGGGGTTTTGCCATGTTGCCCAGACTGGTCTTGAACTTCTGGCCTCAAATGATCCTCCCTCCTCAGCCTCCCAAAGTGCTGGGATTACAGGTGTGAGCCACAGCACCCAGGCTGTCTTTCTTTTCGAGATCTTCCCTTGGGGGCTCTTTCCCCTCAATGGGCCACAAAATGATCTTCCCAGTTTACAACACTCCCTCCCCTTTCCTGACACCAGGGCAAGGATGGACGTCTAGCACAACCTTGCGCGGGGCAGTCCTCGCTAAGCCAAGACTCAAGGTCTTCTCCTCACCTTCTTTGAGGGACATTAGAGCTTTTCTTTCCTCTGAAAATAAGTATGCGTGCATGTGCATGTATTTTAGGGTGGGAAGGGCAGAGTCAGGGGACATTTTTACACCTACATTTCACATTCCCCAAGCGCTCACCATGAGTGAGGGGAGGCACTGCTCCTTCACACACTGTGACCTTTCCTCCTCCCAACGGCAATCTCAAGTCAGAGGGTTTATTCCCGTTTCACAAATGAGGTCATGAAGTTCCCAAAATGGTGTCTGTCCAAGACCACGGGACTTGTAAGAGATCAGTTCAATCACTGGCCTGGCTTAAATTTAATTTTTTTTTTTTTTTTTTTTTTTCCTGGAGACAGAGTTTCGTTCTTGTCGCCCAGGCTGGAGTGCAATGGTGGTCTCGGCTCACTGCAACCTCTGCCTCTTGGGTTCAAGGGATTCTCCTGCCCCAGCCTCCCGAGTAGCTGGGATTACATGTGCCCACCACTATGCCTGGCTAATTTTTGTATTTTTAGTAGAGATGGGGTTTCACCATGTTGGCCAGACTGGCCTCAAACTCCTGACCTCAGGTGCCCTGCCCACCTTGGCTTCCCAAAGTGCTGGGATTACAGGCATGAGCCACTGCACCTGGTCAAGTTTAAGTTCTTAAGAACAGCTTACATAGATTGGGGAAATGTGTCTCGTTTTCATTCTGAGACCTAATACAATAGAGCGTATGAAGAGGTTAAACACAGGGCCCACTGGGTGGAACACACTGCCTCCACCTCACCTTCCTCTTCTGTGCCACACACCTGATGCAGCCCCACCCAACACAGCCACGGCCCTCCCACCCCCCACCCCTGCCACCTGCCCAGAGTCCTCTGAGTCTCAGCACAGCAGAGGGAGCAGGTGCATGCTCTAAGCTCACACAGGAAACGGGAGCTGGGCGAGGCCAACTGTGCCAGCCCTTCATCCCTCACTCCACACCCCACTGGCTTCTGTCATGAAAGGGAAGAAACACACACACCCCAAACTCCTGTGAGGGTTTGTTAGAAAGATCATCCCGCTTGGAAAGATGGGGGCCAGTGGGAAACAGTCTGCTGGCTCATCACTGGACCCGCTGCAACAGATGGTCCGTCTCCCATCCCCATGTCCATCTGGACAGTGCTGCCAGCTAACTCGGATTATGTCAGAATGGTGGAGGAGTCTCTATCCCCACGGGGCTCAGGGACCCTTCCTCACCTCACAGGCCCAAGTGACACGACCGCCTGCCGTGCTCATTCGCTCACTCATCACACAGAACCAGGAAATGTGGGCCCGAGTTTGGTGGGAAGACTTTGAAACACACAATCAAACATGCCTCTCTGAGGTCCACAGCAGCCCACTGTCATTTTCTAGAAAATCCGATCAAAAAGACTCCCTTGCTTAACACACTTCTAGGACTTCCCATCTCACCGGGTCAAGTCCAAAGCCCTCACCAAGTGAGGAGGCGCCACTGGGCCACCTGCTGCCTTTCCCCACCTGGAAGGCCATGGCCCCTCCTCTCTCCTGTTCACTCTGTGTCCTAGACACAGTGGCCTCTTCTCTGTACCTGGGACACATCTGTCACCTCCCTGCCCCCAGCACCTGCTGTTCCCTTGGCCCCCCAGGGCTGGCTCTTCCTGAATCAGCACAAGCACCCCTGCCTCAGAGAGGCCTCCCCCAGTGACTCGACCTTAGCGCCTGTGTGGCCTCACCATGCCCGCCTCTGTCTCCTCACTTGCTTACTCTTTGCTCCTCAAGGCCTGTCTGTCGTCTTCCTCACACATTCCCACTGACACATCCTCACTGACACATCTCCAGCACCCAGCACAAAGCAGAAGTATTTGCTAAGTGAATGAACAGATGCATTAATCAACCAGGCAAGTCAGCGGAGCTCTGCATGCCACACTTGCCTCATCTGTAAAATGAGGCTAGCACCGTACCCATGCGTGAGGATGAGAAGAGACCACAGAGGCACCTGTGTTCAGGTACCATGCACGTGACAGGGGTTCTAACAGGCATAAATGGAATGCTTGTGACACACGGGGCAGGCATGACTAACCCTTCTGCATGAGAAGAGGGGATTCCTCACTAGCTCGGGAAGAATGAGCGACAGATCACAGATGGAAGAGGGGATGAGCATCACTAGTTGCGGGTGCTGGGAAGTAGGTGATTTGGGGTGGCTGGTGGGGAGGCAGCAGGGGAGCCTCCAGAGGAGACTACAGGCGAGGTGGGGCCAGCTCACCCATTTGCTTCAAGGGTCATGGTCTGCACTGGACCATGGGGAAGACAGCTAAGTCTGCCACCTGCTATGGCTGACCGGCTTGGATTTTACACCTCTAAGGAGGTAACTGTCTAGTAGGCTGCTGAGGTCAGTTCATAGAGGGAAGGAAAACTCACAACCAACACCTGGACCCAAAAACATCTGCACTGACCTCCTTCCCAGCCAGGACACAAAAAGATTATCTCCTTAAATGTGCATTTGTCCTGCGGCCAAGAGGCTGCTGGCACAACACATCCTTCTGTCACAGCACTGGTGCTGCCAGTCAAGCTAGAAGGACGGCCAACACCAGCTTCCCTTGTTCAATCCCCCAAGAACAGAGGAGGGGAGAGTGAGGGCAAAGACTATGCTGGTGCCTGGGGGTGGGGGCAGGAGAGCCTTATACACACGCAAACCCACGCTGGGACACGTGGGCACTTGCCACCTGCTCAGGGGCTCATCCGACCCCAGGCTCCCCAGGAGCCCACGCCCTAGCTTTTGATGAGAGCTGGGCCTGCAGACCGCGCAGCTCTGCAGCCTGGCGTGAGGTCTAGCAGTGGTCCTGATGCCCAAAGGGGTTGGTTAAAGCTGTTCTTTGGTAAGACAGTGGGTGCTGGGCCGTGGAGAGGGAGACCGGGTTGCTGGCCTCTTCCCCAAATCTGGGATGCAGGTCAACCGCCCTCCATCTGCTTTACTAGATGCTGCCCACCTTTTATGGGCAGCTCCCCTCAAGCAATACCCTTCCCTGAGTCTTCTGCACCTCGATCTCTCCAGTCTCTGAGCACCAGTGGCTTGGAGGCTCCCTTAAGTGTTTTCCAGTCTGACGTAACGAGACTGCACACTCCTATGATTACAACGTTAATTTGGCGAACACGTTTCTGTGTGGGGCGAGGCACTGTAGATATGTGAGGTAGGTTACCGTTATCATACAAATTTTACAGATGGGGAAACTGAAGCACGAGAAATTAAATAACTTGCCCCAAGGTCACTCAGCTAGTTTGTAGCTGGTCCAACTCCAGAGCCCTCGCTCCTAACCACACTCCATGACCCCTCTTAGATGCTGCCTTACTCATGTACGTAGTCCCATACAGTATCTCCCCAAGTGCCAGACACACAATAAACAAACACCCGTAGGTTGAATCTTCCTTCCCTTTCTGCTCTAGGATCTGTGATTCCTAGGAGGGAAAATGACCCCAAAGAGCCACTAGGTGGCAGCAAGGGCCAGATTCAGGCCTCCCCGTGGGAGGGAGGGATGAGCCCATGGTCAGGTGTATTTAGTGCAGCTTGCACCAGGCACTTCACAGACTTCATCTCTTCCCACTCTACAGAGAGGAGAGGGTACTAGGTTCAGACAGCGTGACAAATTTGCCCACGGTCAGGCAGCTTAGAATACTAGGACTGAAGCCAGGATCGGCAAAACCCAGAGCCCAGGCCAGTTCTCAGGAGAAATAAACCCAGGAACCCCTTCAGCTGCCGATCTAAGTCTAGGCGCCTCCACCCCAGAGAGCACAGAAACTACCCCTTAGAGAAGTTAGAAGGTGCAGGCTGGCTCTGAGGAGGCCTCCACCTAATGGGCACCTTGGTTGGGAGGGAGTTTGAACAAGACCCACAAGCACCAATGGCTCTTGGGGACCAGCAGAGCACCACAGACCTCTCAGCCTCCCAGCCACAGCCAAGGACGCTGGTGCACCCAGCCTCCCACCGAAACTCCTCAACCTGGCCTCAGCCCTGCCGCCTCCTGCCCTCCCTGCCTCAGGCTCCTTTGATCTGGGACCAGGGCCTCCAACGTGGTCATGGAAGATGGCCAGGGAATCCACATCCACTGAGATGGACAGAAACTATCCAGAGAGCTCTGACGATGTCCCCGTCCAACAACTGTCACCTCCATGCCTAAAACCCACCCCCCAGGGGATGAGGCCTCCCTGTGTGAACTGTCCTGGGAGTGCAGCAGGGGTGCGCGTGGCTGTGGGTGCGTGGCTCATGCATTCCTCGGGCCTCCGGCGTGGCCAGCACCACGGTGCAGGGGCTTGAGTGGCAGCACAGGGACCGTCACATCTTCAGTTCCAGGGTCCAGTGATGCTCCTGGCTGAGTCCATTGGGGTGCTGGCTTCAGAACCGCCTGGGTTATGTCTCTGAGCACTGCTTCTGGCCTGCCTCCCAGATGCCCCATTGCTCCCCCAGTCCCTCCCGAGGCTCACACAGCCAGACCAGGTCCTCTGAAAATACAGAGCATCTTGGGTTTATTTGGGGTTGGGCACCGCAGGTTCAGGCACAGTTTGTTCCTGGGTAGAGTCACAACTGCTCCTCTCAGCATTCTTGGCATTTCAGGGGGCTGCCCCTGCAGGTCCCCTCCCCACGTCCCCATTTCCTGCACACACGTCTCTTCCCCCCTCCCTGCTCCCCAAGTCTCATTCTTTCACCAGCCTGTAGATATGGTGCTGAGCCCCGTGCTCACTGGCTGACACCTCAAAGACATAGGCAATGCATAGCAAGGTCTCCTGTGTGTCTCTGTTGGTGACCACCTGTGGGAGAGAAAAAGACAAGGGTTAATAAAGCCCCAGATGAGGGCACGCCATTGCTGCTACCCGCGCACAGACTCCAGCCACACCCACAGCACCCGCCGCACACCTGCAGGATGGTGAAGTTCTCCAGCACGCTGTTCATCATGTACTTCTCGGGCAGGTGCTTCAGCTTGTGGATGAAGTTGATCATGTACTCGCAGAGCGGGGACCGGTGGATGCGGTATGAGTAGTGTCCGTTCTCATAGCGAGCGTACTCTGTCTGCAGGACCCGGGGACAGCAGGGGCTTAGAATCCCTTCTGACCACCTCCAGCCCAGACCCATCTCATGGGAAGCCCCAGGACCCAGTCACTGTTGACCAGAAATGCAGGAGGTCCAGGGGCCCTTAAGAAAAGAGTCACCCCCAGCCAGGCACAAAGACTCACACCTGTAATCCCAACACTTTGGGAGGCTGAGGTAGGAGGATCACCTGAGATCAGGAGTCCAAGACCAGCCTGGCCAACATGGTGAAACCTCATTTCTACTAAAATACAAAAATTAGCCAGGCATAGTGGCATATGCCTACAATCCCAGCTACTCTGGAGGCTGAGCAGGAGAATCACTTGAACCCGGGAGGCAGAGGTTGCAGTGAGCTAAGGTTGCATTGCAGCCTGGGTAACAGAGTGAGACTGCCTCATCAAAAAAAAAGAGAGAGAGAAAACAGTCACCCTCTTAGGTTGGTGGACATTAAACAAGACCTCCTTCCTCCATGGGTGGCCAGCAGGAACTGGGGATGGCAGGAGGGGAGCTTAAGGAGACACAGGAGCAGGGTAGGCGCCTCTCAATCCTGGCTGTACACGAGGACACCATACTGGTTGCACAGGGCCCACTGGGAGTCTGGTGGTGATCACACAAATCTCCATACCTACACACATATATGCACGTGCATATAGGACTGCATATAAAACTGGTGAAATCTGAACCAGATTGGTGGACTGCATCAACGTCAATTTCTTGGTTGCCCACATTATACTCCAGTTATGCAAGATATTGCCAGAGCAAGAGCTGGGTGAGGGGCACACAGGATTATGATCCCAAGTGGATCCACAATTATCTCAAAAGTTTTTACAAGTTTAATTAGAAATAAATAATTTGAGGAACTTTTTAAAAACCACTAATGCCTGGACTCTACCCTAGAGATTGGGGAGTGTGAATGGGTTTCAGGACGGGTGTGTTTCCAAAGCTTCCAGGAGACTGGAAGGTGCAGCAGGTGGAGAAGCACTGGATGGAAGAGTGTCCCTTCCCTGGTGCTGGCCTGGCATCTGGCTGCACTTGGCATGAGGAAGGTTATCAAGAACTGATAGGCTGTGAGAGTGAGACTTCATTAATTCAGACCAATTTCGGGGCAGGGGTGAGGGGAGGGATGGAGGCTGGCCTGCATGGTGAGGAGGTCTGGTGTAGCAAGTGTGTGGGCTGTACAGGGTCCCAGACTCTCAGAGTCCACAGGTGCTTTGGGTTGGAGGCCTTTAGTCCCAGCTCCTTGTCACTGCCACCACGTAGCAGGTCCAGAACACAGGGTGCTGCCAGAGTCTGCGTCACCGACAGTGAAGATGACTTTGCCCTCGTTTAGAGATAAACAGAGGATTTTATCACAACCCCCAAACACCCACCGGAGTGTGGGTGGGTGGAGAGGATTCCCTGAGCTTGTGCTCCTCGCCACTGTCCTGCACCACCTTTGGCCAGACACTATAGTCTCTCTAACTTCCACTAGAGCAGGGTCTCTGGGGTACCCACAAGTAGAAAATCAGGGAAGGAACAGCTTTGGGCATTCATGGAGTAAAAAGTGAGCAGGGGACAGAGATCCTAGACACCTGGCCCTGCTTCTGCACCGTGAGCTGTGTGGCCACGAGGCAGCAGTAGCGGGAGGCCTCTGCTCTCTCTGGGCCTCCACTGTGAAGCAGAGAGCTGGACTGGGTAGATGCCCCAAGGCCCTGCCTGGGCTGTGGCTCTGCTCTTGGAGAGGACCAGGGGTGCCTATAATGACGTGCATGGAAGATGCAGGCCCAGCCTGGAAGGGCAGCAATGCTCTGGTGAGCTGGGCAGGATAGCGCCAAGGGGAATGTGGGAGGCATGCAGCACTGACAGCAGAGAGGGAAGGCAACGAGGGATTGTCCTGGCTCCCTAGTGCAGGGCGCTCTTCCTGAAAACAAATGGAAGTCATGCCCAGCAAACTCGGACCACTGCCACCGTCCCTCACCCAGCAGGGTGGCCTCCTACCTCAACCTTCTCCACCACCTGCTTGCCGAAAGAGCAGACCTTGGTGGAGCAGGTGATAATCATGTTCTCGGGGCTTTCATACTGGCTGGAGACCCCGTAGAAGGAGCTGCCTTCATCCTCGATGTTGGTGTTGAGGTCTGCCTGGAGGGAGACAGGGGGAAGCCGAAGGAGTGGTTAGCAGGTGCCATGTCAGATAGGGAGCATCAAGGAGACTCGGAGTCTCAGTCCCGGTTCCAGGGCTGGGAAGAAATCAGACTGAGGGTGGACAGTAGGATGCTGGAAAGTGTCCACCATCCTCTACATCTCAACCTGTTATGAAATCAGGTCGTGTTGCCTAAATCATGGGAAAAGAGGACACTGGGACCCAAATAGTTTCAGGCCACTGCTGCCTGCCCAGATACTAACACACCCAGCAGGTGGGAGCCCCAGATTCCATCTTTAGGATTTCAAGTTTCATAGTCTAAGACTTTGTTTTCGTTAAACTGCAAAGGTTTGAGTCTCTACCAGCCAGCTCTATGTTAGTTTGAATGCATCTATCAGAATCTTTCCAGAGTGAATTTTGATAGTGCAGGAAGCATGAGAACAGAAAGCCAGGACAAGAGACCGGCAGAGGGGAGGGTGGGAGGGGTGAAGGATGCTCCCGTCTCAACCTCTGGTCTTGCCAGAGACCTGATCGATGCTCCCTTAGAAACGGCTCTGGGGCTGGCCTCTCGCCCCTGTAGGCGTTGCTGAGTCCCGCCACCTTGGATCTTTTGACATCTCTGCTTCAGCCTCCAGAGCAATCTCTACAGCATCAGCTGCCCCTCCCTTTCGTTCATTCTCTTAACTTCTCTGGGAGTTTCTTCAGAAGACAAGTCATTGAACTGTCTCATTGAGCCATGTAGCCACAAAGGACAGGAGTCTCGGTCCCTGGCCTGGCTCACAAGGCCCTTCACAGGCCCAGCCACTGGTCCTCTAAGTCAGCTTCTCACCTTGCCTCAGACAGGCTGCTCTTCCTTCCCCTGATGAAAGCAGGGCCCAGAGTGCCTCCTGCTGGATGTCGGGCTAATCCGAAACTTCCCTCCTAGAAAAGGCGGAGTAAGACTCTGTGCCGATCTCACGCCCAAAACCACAGCCTCGGTTTTATATACAAGGCGTCCTGACTGTTAGCTTTGCCCAACACCATCCTGCTGGTAAGGGAAAGACCCTAGGTCTTCAGGCTCCAACCCCAATACCTGTTCCAAACCAGCAGGGAGCCACAGTGAAGAAAGGAAGGCACCAGATGAGACAATTTGACTCTGAGGCAGGAACCGTATTCCTTAAGCCCTACGCCCCTCAGGGATCCCTACGCCCAGAACTTCAGCCCCACATCAAATCACCCCATCTGAGCCAGGGGTGCTAAGAGAACAAGTCAAGACTCAGAAGCAATGAGCAGGCACGTCACAAAAGGCTTATTCTCAGAGGAGGCTGCTCCTCCCACCCACGCCACTGGTCTGAAATCACTGCAAGCTGCACCCAGAGTGCAGCCCTCCGAATGCAGTGGAGCCCCAGGCCTTGACCAAGGCTCTGACACCAAGGCTTTTCTGTGCAAAGATATAAGGGGATCCCCAGAACCCCTGGAAGGTTTCAGCCAGATTCAGAGCCAGGCACCAAGCAATTCTCCTACTGGCCATGAGGGGACACTCAATCATTATTTTTCTCTCTGGAGAAAAGTTTTCCTAAGAGTAGGACCTTTCTCTAGACTGGCTGGGGGTGTTGATTGTCTATTGCACAATAGAAACATTATGTAGCCACAAAAAACGCTGAGGATCTGCATTTATTATCATGGATGACTACAAACACACTGAGTGGGAAAGCAGGCTACGGAGCAGAATGAGGGTGGATTATGCTTATGATGAAGAAAAAAAGGCTGTTTTCATGCTGAAACAGAATGGCATATGGTTCAGTGCATCTGCCTCGGCTTGGATGAGGCCATTAGGGAAAAAGAGCATTCGAGTCAATGCTCAGCCTCTGCAACAGACAGCAGTGCTTATCTGAAACACCCTCCTCTACGACCCTGGGCTGTCTCAGTCTCCCCACTCTGTCTCCATCTGTGATGCTGGGAGGGAGGAGATGGCGCATCACAGGCAGTGTGTGGGGCAGGGGGGCGTGGCAGAGGTGGCTCAGGCCTCTACGGGGCCAGATTTAACTGTGGCTGTGACTGGCCCAAGGCAGATGGGACCAGAGCAGGGCTTTCTGTCTCCTATTTTCTTTTTCTTTTCCTTCTTCTTCTTTTTTTTTTTTGTTAGAGACAAGGTCTTGCTCTGTCGCTGAGGCTAGAGTGCAGTGGTGTGATCACGGCTCACTGCAGCCTCGAACTCCTGGATTCAAGCAGTCCTCCCACCTCAACCTCCTGAGTAGCTGGGACTATAGGCTTGTGCCACCATACCTGGCTAATTGTTTAAATATTTTGTAGCGACAGGGTCTTGCTGTTGCCTAGGCTGGTCTCAAACTCTTGGCCTCAAGTGATCTTCTCACCTTGGTCTCTCAAAGTGTTGGGATTACAGGTGTGAGCCACTGCACCTGACCTGTCTGCTATTTTCTCTAAGTCACCTGCTCCTCCTAGGAGACTGAGTTTGTCAGACTTCCTAAAAAGGGGCTGGGGAACAGTTTGTGTGCTCAGGACATGCTGCAGCTAGAAGCACAGGTCAGAAATGCAAACAGTGCCTGAAAAGCCACTAGCAGGAAGCTGCCTGGGAAGGACACACTGGACATGGCAGGGAACATTGAGAGGTGAAGTCAGGCATCAATGGTGGTGACCCTCAGCTGTCAGCCACACATGGCCCCTCTGACCAATGCTGCATTCATGCGCCATCTACTGCAGTCCTGATTGTTTTAAATCAACTCACTTTTATTCCTTAATTCCATTCTAAGTAATAAATCCATGAAATCAAGGATTTATCCTCTCTAATATATATGGAAATAACTATATAACTTTATTTTTATTTTTTGAGATGGAGTCCCGATCTGTCACCTGGGCTGGAGTGCAATGGCACAATCTCAGCTCACTGCAACCTTTGTCTCCTGGGTTCAAGCTATTCTTCTGCCTCAGCCTCCTGAGTAGATGGGATTGCAGATGCCCACTACCATGCTCGGCTAGATTTTGTAATTTTTTTTTTTTTTTTTTTAGTAGAGATAGGGTTTTACCATGTTGGCCAGGCTGGTCACAAATTCCTGTCCTCAAGTGATCCACCCACCTCGGCCTCACAGTGTTGGGATTACAGGAGTGAGCCACCGCACCTGGCCTGTAACTACTTTTCATATTTTCAAATAAAATTATTTTGAAACATAGGGATAGGGCTTTATGTTGCCATTCCTGGGTTCAAGCGATGCTCCTGCCTCAGCCTCCCAAAGTGGGGGGATTACAGGAATGAGTTACTGAGCCCAGCCAATTTCATAACTATTAACAACAAAAAAAGCTTATTCATGTGCCACCTTAGAAGAATGCTGTGTGCCAAGCTGGGAAAGACTGGCACCCACATCTACCAGCTCTTCCAGACACACAGAGGCAGCAGCTGACCCCAGACCCCAGGAGCAACTGGTACATCCCCCATCCATTACCCTATCTGCCATAATCTGTCCAGACATCCTTGCCCCCTTCCAGATTGGATGCTCCCTGGAAGCAAGAATTAAGCTCTCCCCCAGGTCCTTGGCAGGGTGGGACTTCAATCAAGGTTGCAGGCGGCTGTTCACCCTCTCACCTCCAGGTGGCATCAGTGAGAAGAGCAAGGTCCCTCAGTCACAAGCAGGAACTTAACCAGTCCTGTTCACCCTGAGAGTTCTGCGCCCCAGCTCCACCCCCATCTCAAATACACTCTTCTGTCATCAGCTCTGGCTCGCTGGCTCTTCCCACCACTCAGCCGCTCATTTATCCAGCCCAGGCCAGCACTGCTAGAGGCAGGGGGGCCCAGAGAAGTTGAGACATTGTTTCTGCTCTCAGGGAACTTATAATTGGGAAAGCAAATAGAATCAGGCTCTGGGGGTTGAGCAGGAGCCAGGGGAGAAAGAGAGCTCGTGGTCACACTGCATAGACCCAGAAGACACCAGCCGGCCACATGGACGACCAGCCCCAGAGTACCTCATCTGGTTCTCAGTGCCTGGATCCTTCTAATTACATACGGCCCCACCCCTTCTCCTGCAGCTATATACTCCTGACATTTCCTGTCCACCCTCATATCCCCCCACGCTGAGCACCTCCCCAAAACAAGCTATGCTTCTTAGCCTAAGAAAAAAGGAGAGCCGCCCCCCACCCTGTGAGTGGCCCCTTGCAACTCTCCCTCCACCCTATTCATAGCTGTGCGTGAGGGTGGGCAGCTCACAGGCTGTGCCTGGAACAGGTGTGGGGGATCGGGTGACTGACAGATGAGCAGAGACAGCCGCAGTCCGGGTGTGGGGGCCTGGAGGGGCTCAGATTCATTGTCATGTGCTGGTATGTGCCTGGGAGAAATGTCAGGGCCTGAAAGGGAACAGCAGGCTGAGATGGGAGGAAGGCATGGGGTCCTCTGTTGTTTCCACAGTGCCCTGCTCTGCCCAGCATTTCCAACGTGCAGAGCAGCATTAATGGCCACCAGTACCCAAAGGCCCCCTTTCCCTGGCCCCAGGGACAGGTGGCCTCTGCTGGACTTGCAGGGCTCTATGGGGGTAAGGGGGCTTCAATGCATTAGTCCCTCACTCCAGACCCCGTAACAGTCATTAGATAGTGCACAGCCCCAGCAGCCTCAGCCCCTCAGGCTGGCAGATGCCACTTCCAGCCGGAAATATGTCCCAGCAGTCCACGAGTCTATGGATTACCACCACAGTGCCCTCAGTAAGAGCAGTAACTCAGGGGGCAGGCACGGAGACTGGACTGGGAATGGCCGAGTCCTCCGCCCACTCCAAGGGAGTTCTGATCGCCTCTCCAGCACGCACATTCAGGGCCTGGGAGCTGGGACTGAAAAAACAGCCAGGCAGGAAAAGAAAGGCTCCAGGAGAGGCGACGCTGCTTCCCTGCCTGAGCAGTTTTCCTTCCTAATTGTGTGTGGCCAAGTTCACACCAGCTGATGGCAGGGGAAGCGGGGACCAGGGTGGGAAGCAGAAGACAGGAGCTCCCCGATGCTTGGGGCAGCCAGAGCAGGTTGTGAGGATCCATGATTGACGCAAAGTCTCACTGTCAGCAAACACGAATATGTACCTTTCCTGTAACATATGTGTCTTCCTCTGGTGCCTCTGCCCGCCCCACACATGCGGAGGAGGGAGCAGATGACCGCCAAGGTGCCCTGGCCTCCAGTGCTCCCTCGTCTCTGATTTCACCCGTCCTCATCCTGCCCAGGCTGCTGGCACTCAGATAGGGCTCAGGCAAGGGGTGGGTCAGGGACAGGCCACAGCCCCCTACTCAGTGCCAGCCGGCCACACACACGGGGTCTTCAGCAACACAGTCCCTGGCAGGCCCCCAAGATCAAACTGCTGACGATTCACACAAAGAAGCAGAGGTGCAGATAAGCCAATATTTGCCCGAACACAGTTCTCAAATGTGTCCCAGCTGGGGCCAACTGCTACCCACCATGCCTGGCTGTGATACTTCAGGAGGGCCTCACTGGTGGCCTACCACACTCCCCTGTCCAGCGGCCCCTGCCCCAGGACTCTGAGATCCATGCTGGATCCTCCCATCCAGAGTTTGAGCTCCTGGAAGCCAAACGTCATGCTGGGTCCGCACAGCACATGGCCGGAGCACTGAGTCCACAAGGGAACCCCCTGAATCCCATGTCCTCGGCACCAGCTGTCGCGACCCTCTCTTCTCCCAACAACCCCCACCTACAAACTCCCCTAGAGTCAGAAGGGAAGAGAGGACACAGCCACCACCAAATTTGGAAAAGTGCCTTCTAGGTCCTCCTTCCTCCCTGGCAACCTTTGTCTGCCCTATTTTCTGGAAGGGATATCTGAGGTGGAGGAGACGCACGAAGCCCAAGTGCCTGGCTCTGCACTGACTGCACAGAGCTAAGTCTGCTCTCTCCACGCTACCACTGCCTGCCATTCCCCAGGGGACTGGGGATCTGTTTTAGACAATTCAGAGCCTTCTCCAGTGGGAGCAGGGGAAGCTCCAGGACCCTGCATGGAGGGTAGCCAGGGACTTAGCAAGGACTATTTAGTGTGGTGGCTCCAAGCACACACCCTGGAGTCAGGCTGCTCAGGTATGGATCCTGGGTCTGCTACTATGAACCGGCCAACCTTTGGCAGGTGATTTTACCTGCCTATGCCTCAGTTTCCCTTTGCAGATGAGGTTATCAACAGTCTTGGCTGTGGTGAGGACCGGACGTGTTACTCTATGTAACGTGGTGAGAAAAGTGTGGCTGTCATCTCTCTCAGTCTGTCTGTGCCCATCTATCCCACAGCATGTAGCCAACAGGAGTGCCCACAGGACAGAGGTCACCCTGTCTGGGGCACTCAGGGCCAGGCCCTGGCTTACTCCATGACTTCATTTCCCCTACTTGTGAAACAAGAGACCTAGAATGGTCCTCATCTGGAGGGTGGCTAGAAGAACAGAAAATATTACCAACAGCTAAAAGGCAGGAGCTAGAGCAAGAGGGCCCCAGACATGCCACCTGCCATGCCAAGGAAGTGTTCCCATGAGTGCTTCCTGCCACTGCCAACCGGGTCTCCCCTCTGACCCCAACTGCACCCCTAGGATCCTGAGTCATGCCAGGGAAAAGCCACAGATCAGCTCACCTGAGCTCCTTCCCCTGAGTCAGAGCTGAGCCTGGAAAGACCAGGGGAATAAGTGCTCAAGTGAGGGTGGAGGCTTCTGCAGGAGAGCTGGGGACCCCCTTAGACTCACAGCAGGGTTGGGAGTCGCCACTACTGGCTATACAGGTTCTAATTCCCACATCCAGGGCTGGAAGAGGACTGCGGAGATGACTGAAGCCCTTCCTGAGAACCTCCCACGACACACCCTGAAGCCAGCCTCTCAGGCCGAGGTCCCTAGGAGGCTCATGCCTCTTGCCTGGTCTTGACTGCAGGAGTCTCACACCTGCTTCCAGTCTGGGTGCTGGAGTTATCCAGCTAAGCACACCTCCGGCCACATCCTGCCCTCTTCAAAAACCTTGTTAAATGACTCCTCATCACTTAAGGAGAAGGGCTGACAAATATTTCCCCGGCTATGCCATGTGGCCGTGAACGTCCACCCAGCACTCCTCTCTGCTAGAGCCTTCTCAGCCCAGCACTCCAAACAGCGACTGCCGACCCCTTCAAAGTGGCACACAGGTCACACCCAGCATCCTGGACACCTGGCTTAAGGTGGGAGACTGACTAGACACGTTTATTTTTTCCCCTTCCAGAGACACAGCTAGAAGGATAACAGCAAGGAACTTTTAAAAATGTACAGTGCCACGAAGATGAAGAAAACAAAAGAGACCAAACTGACGAGAGAGCTGGGCGAGCTTTGGAGGACTCAAGGCTGCTTAGGACCAGGCTGGATGCTGCGGGGTAAAGATGCAAAAAGAGTCACAACCTACCAATACCTTCAGGGGTGACAGATAAGAAGAAGCTGAGCTGCATGGCTCAGAGCTGGAGGCACCAGGAGAATCGGGGCTAGGGAGGCACAGGATGTGACCCAAGGAACTGACAAAAGTCTGCACACTGGATGGTCCAGCCCCCATCCCTCCCATGCACCAGCAGAAGATCAAAGGGTCAGCCAGGTGTGGTGGCTCACGCCTGTAATCCCAGCACTTTGGGAGGCTGAGGAAGATGGCTTAATCCCAGGAGTTGGAAATTAGCCTGGGCAACATAGCAAGACCCTGTCTCTACAAAATTAAAAATTAAAAAAAAATTTTTTTAAAGAAGACCAAAGGGTGACCATCTTCAGAAATTAAACAGGAGGGCTATGGGTGTCAGGGACACAGCTTGTTCAAAAGAGGGAAGAAAAGGAGTAAGAACAGGAGAGTTAAGTGAAAGCCAGCATCAGAAATGACCAGGGCCCCTACCCGCTACCCTACCCCACTACCAGAATATCTGTGACCAAGTACGTCCCTCCCAGGGAAATTAAAGGAATTGTCTCTGGAAAAACTGAATCACCTCAGTGAGGGGAAAAACGTCCAGTAAACACATACATTTATTGATTTCCCCAATAAAACAGCTAGCTCCCCAAGCCCAATCATCTTAAAGTAAAGCCCACCAGGTGACAAGTCCTACCTTGCACAAAGAGCTCCCACTCACTACTAAATATAACCAGCACAAATAACACAAGAAAAACTTGATAAATTGGACATCAGCAAAATTTCAAACTTTTGTGCATCAAAGGACACTTTTAAGAATGGCACAGGGGCTCACACCTGTAATCCCAGCACTTTGGAAGGCTGAGGCAGGAGAATCACTTGAGGCCTGGAGTTCAAGACCAGCTTGGACAACATAGTGAGACCCTGTACAAAAAATTAAAATCAAAAATTGGCCAGGCATAGTAGTGCACGTCTATAGTCCCAGCTACTCAAGAGGCTGAGGTGGGAGGATCACTTGAGCCCACGTTCAAGGCTGCAGTGAGCAATGATCAAGCCACTGCACTCCAGCCTGAAAGACACAGCAAAACCCTGGCTCTGAAAAAAAAAGAATGTGAAAAGACACTCAACAGAATGGGAAATAATACTTGCAAATCATATATCTGATAAGAAACTTTTATTCAGAATTAAGAACTCATAATTTAATAATAAAAAGTAACCTAATTTTATTATAAAAATGGGCAATGGGGCTGGGGACAGTGGCTCACACCTGTAATTCCAGCACTTTGGGAGGCCGAGCCAGGCAAATCACTTGAGCTCAGGAGTTCAAGACCAGCCTGGGCAACACGGTGAAACCTTGCCTCTACTAAAAATACAAAAATGAGCTGGGCATGGTAGTGTGTGCTTATAATCCCAGCTACTCGGGAGGCTGAGATACGAGAATCGGTTGAACCCGAGAGACAGAGGTTGCAGTGAGCCAAGATCGTGCCACTGCACTCCAGCCTGGGCAACAGAGTGTGACTCCCTCAAAAAAAAAAAAAGGGAGGACAATGGATCTGAATTTCTGAACTGACACCTCTCCAGAGAAGATATACAAATGGCCAGGAAGCACATGAGAAGATGTTTACCATCATGAGTCACCACAGAAATGCAAATACAAACCACAATGAGTTATCAGTTCACATTCACTAGAATGGCTACAATCAGAGAATATCAAGTGTCGGTGAGGATGTGGAGAAAATAGGATCTTCATATCCTGCAGGTGGGAATATAAAATGCTGCAGCCACTTTGAAGATTCTTGGGAGTGCCTCAAAATGTGAAACAGAGTTGCCATATGACTCAGTAATTCCACATGTAAGCATATGGAAATGAAAACGAATGTCCACACAAACATTTGTACGCAGTGTTCACAGTAGCATTACTCATAATAGCCAGGAGGAAGCAACCAAATGCCCATCACCTGATGAATGGAGGAACGATGTGAGCTATCCATACAAGGAACATTACTGGCCATAAAAAGGAAGGTGCATGCTAGAACATGGCTGAACATTGAAAACATTATGCCAAGTTAAAGAAGCCAGTCACAAAAGATCACATCCTCTATGAACCTATTTATATACAATGTCCAGAAGAGGCAAAGCTTCAAAGCCAGAAAGTAGATTATTGCACAGGGCAGGGGGGTGGGAGTGGAGAGTGACAGCTAAAGGGATCAGGGCTTATTTTGGGGATGATGAAAATGTTCTAAAATTGATTTTGGTAATGGTTGCACAACTTTGTGAATATACTAAAAAACTGTGAATTGTATGCTTTATTTTTTGAGACAGAATCTTGCCCTGTCGCCCAGGCTGGAGTGTAGTGGTATGATCTCGGCTTACTGCAACCTCTGCCTCCCAGGCTCGAGCGATCTTCCCACCTCAGCCTCCTGAGTATCTTGGATTACAGGCACACACCACCATGCCCAGCTAATTGTGATATTTTTAGGAGAGACAGGGTTTTGCCATGTTGGCTAGGCTGGTCTCCAACTTGTGGCCTCAAGCAATCCACCTGCCTTGTCCTCCCAAAGTGCTGGGTTTACAGGCACATGCCACCATGCCTGGCTAACTTTTGTATTTTTTTGTAGAAACAGGTTTTTGCCATGTGCCTAGGCTGGTCTCAAACTCCTTAGCTCAAGCAATCTGCCTGCTTCGGTCTCCCAAACTGCTGGGATTAAGGCGTGAGCCACTATGCCTGGCTTGTATGCTCTAAGTAGGTAAATTGTATGGTAAGGTTAATTACACTGCAAGAAAGCCACTAAAAAATACAGACAGGCCACTAAGAATTAAAGACACCAAAGAAAACCCTCCAACTGGAAAGACAAGGATTGAAACAGACAGAAAAACAGAATTAAAAGGAAACAAAGAAAAGAGCAGGAGGCCGGGTATGGTGGCTAAATCCCAGCACTGTGGGAGGCCAAGGCGGGTGGATCACTTCAAGTCAGGAGTTCAAGACCAGCCTGGCCAATATAGCAAAAACCTGTCACTACTAAAAATACAAAAATTATCTGGGTGTGGTGGCATGTGCCTGTAGCCCCAGCTACTTGGGAGGCTGAGGCAGGAGAATCGCAGGGAGGCAGAGGTTGCACTGAGCCAAGACCATGCTGCTGCACTCCAGCCTAAGCAACACAGCGAGACTCAGTCTGGGCGTGGGTAGGATGAGGGTTAGGAGCAGGAGAAAACTTAAGAAATAACACTCACTTCATACCCTTAATAAAAACAAGATAAAAACTGTATCCAGCAGACATCTTGATGTAATCACAGAACAAGAAGGAACTCTGGAAAATTAAAATGTCAGAGCCAATATTAAATATTCAACAGAAGGTGTGGCAGAGATGCTGCTGTATGCCATTAATCTAATTCACCCTTGACTATAAGATGCATACTTTATAGACTACCCAGAAAAAACAAAATGTCATCAACTGAACTAAGATATATCCATAAAAGAATGCATGCAGCTTTTTCTACAGTATTAGGACCCTGATTTTATTCAGAATGGCAATTTACCCAACTAAAAAAGTACCTTTCCCTGGTTCCTTGCAGCTAAATGCAACCACACAACTAATTAGGTGTTATACAGGACTTCCCAGTAGGCCCCTTACAGGGAGCTAAACTGGCTTCTTTTGATGCTTGGAAGATGGATATGCTGGCGGGAACACCAGCAGTCATGACCCTGAGTACAGAAGTTATATGCTGAGGATGGCAGATAGAGAGAAGCCAGGGCTCTGATAATGTCAGGAGCACTGGGCCAGCCTGGACTGTCTCTCTCTAGACTTCCTTGATGTGAAAGAAAAACAAACTATTTATGCCGCTGTTTCTTTAGGTTTTGTGTGATATGTTACTTGGACACAACCTTAACTAATTCAGAAGAGAGTCAGAAGACAAAATTAAGGAAATCTCTAAGAAAACAGACCAAGAAAGTGAATTGGAAAATAAAGAAATGGCAAAAATCATAGAGGGTTCCAACATTAGACTAACAGAGATTCCCGGAAAAGAAAACAGAAAATAGAGGGAAAGAAATTATCAAAGAAATAATACGAGTGAATTTCCTAAAACTGAAAGATTAATCTCACAAAGTACCTACCAATTACCTGGCTGAAAACTAGGAAGTAAAACAACACCTAGTCCAAAGCTCATCAATGTGAAACTGAACATTAGGGAGAAAGAAAAAATACTACAACTTTAAGAGAAAAAAAAGAAAACAAGTTACATAGCAAAAGGTAAGGAATTAGAATGCTATCAAACTATGTCAGAAGATAATGACACAATGCATTAAAAAATAATTCTTGAAAATTATTTCCCAGCACTTTGGAAGACCAAGGCGGGCAGATCACTTGAGACCAGGAGTTCGAGATCAGCCTGGTCAACACTGCAAAACCCCATCTCTCTTAAAAATACAAAAATTAGCCAGGCCTGGTGGCACATGCCTGTAATCCCAACTACTTAGAAGGCTGAGGCACAAGAACTGCTTGAACCTGGGACGTGGAGGTTGCAGTGAACCAAGATGGAACACTGCACTCCAGCCTGGGCAACAGAGCAAAACTTCATCTCAGAACAAACACACACACATGCATACACACACACGCACACACATCCTGTCTCAAAAAAAACAAAGTCATCATTTTCTAGGGAAAATGACATATAATCTAGATTCTTTAGCCAGACTACCAATCTGTCAAGTATAAGGATATAATAAAAATAATGACTTTTTTTTTTTCTTTTTTTTTTTGAGATGGAGTTTCGTTCTTGTTACCCAGGCTGGAGTGCAATGGCGTGATCTCGGCTCACTGCAACCTCCGCCTCCTGGGTTCAAGCAATTCTCCTGCCTCAGCCTCCCAAGTAGCTGGGACTACAGGCGTGCACCACCACGCCCAGCTAATTTTTTTGTATTTTTAGTAGAGACAGGGTTTCACCATGTTGATCAGTATGGTCTCGATCTCTTGACCTCGTGATCTACCCGCCTCGGCCTCCCAAAGTGCTGGGATTATAGGCGTGAGCCACCGCGCCCAGCCTAAAATAATGACATTTCAAAGATGCAAGGTCATTTATGTACCATGCATCTTTTCTTAGAAGGTACTAGAGGATGTGTTCCAGCAAAATGAAGAGGGTATATCAATAAAGAGAGAAATGTAAGAGCTAGGAAATTGTACATTCAATATAGGAGGGCCTCAGGATGACAACTGTAGGGCAAGCCTAAAGAATAACACGTTCAAACTGCAGCAGAACAGAGGCAGCTGGGAGGAAGATCTCTAGGAGAAAGGAGGAATTGATAAATTATCTATTAGTTTTGAATATTTGGGAAGACAAGTTTTAATTTTATATGGTGGTTCTGATAGAGCAATTTATAAAATTTTAAGAATAGGTGTCTTAAGAAGTATGCAAGTGCAAGAGCCATTTATTTGCAGGAAAAAAAGTTGTACAAGAGGTAAAAATGCAGTCATAATACGCTTCTTGACTCTTTGTGCTTTTGTTTTGCTTTTTTGTTTTGAAGCAGGGTCTTGCTCTGTCACTCAGGCTGGAGTGCAGTGGTGCGATTTTGGTTCACTGCAACCTCTGCCTCCCAGGTTCAAGCAATTCTACCTCAGCCTCCTGAGCAGCTGAGACCACAGGCATGAGCCACCACGACTGGCTAATTTTTGTATTTTTTGTAGAGATGGTGTTTCATCATGTTGCCCAGGCTGGTCTTGAACTCAAGTGATCTGCCCATGTTGGTTTTCCAAAGTGCTGGGATTACAGGGATGAGCCACCACACCCAGCCCCCTCTGGGCTCTTTGGTGATCAATACACATGTCAAAAAATGTCAACATTTTATGACTTTTACTAAATTAAATAACTTATTGGATATTATTACATTGGGATGATGCGGGGAAAATATAATGTAGCTGAATTTTCTCTACTGTAATGGAATGGAAATATAGTGTCTTAATCATGACATTGAGATCCAGCAGTATAAGCATATTACTTAGAACTAAAGAGATAAAGCCCAAATAAACAGCTAAAATTTGCAGTGACTACTTCTGGGGATTGGGATTTGGGTGTGGGGAGGAGTAGGATAAGAATATGATGCTTTCCATTCTTTTTTTTGAAAGTGGTCTGGGAGCAAATAAACGGTAAGAATCTCTGCACAACAGGCATTGAAAGGAGCGTGAAGAGAACTGAAGGGGACTGGGGAATGGAATGAAGGCGGAGTCACCCAAGCCTCAGTCCATGTCCTGAGAATATTCCAAGCCTCAGTCACAGAGCCTGATGTCCTGCCCTTCCTCACTGCTGGCTTCATTAGCACTTATTTGTCTGACTCTCTCCTTGCACCCCTTTTCTGCACATATTGGGCCCCCAGGAAGCTAAGCTCCCAGATCAGCCACTGTATCTCCTGGCCTCAGGCAAGATGTTTCTTTCTTTCTTTTTAAATTAATTAATTTATTTTTTAAGATCCACTTTCACCATGTTGGCCAGGCTGGTCTCGAACTCCTGACCTCAGGTGATCCACCCACCTCGGCCTCCCAAAGTGCTGGGATTACAGGCGTGAGCCACCGCGCTCGGCAACAAGATATTTCTAATGGAGGAGATTTTACCCACAAAACACCTGCCCACGGGTGAGGTGGGAGGGCAGCAGAGGCCAAGTCTATGGGCTGAGCTGTCTGAGAAGTTGAGTAGGTGTTTCTTCTGGGGTGGCCTTGCCCTGGAGAGTGTTGGCTGGGTGACACATCCAACACTTCCCTCCCCTTCTCCAAGTTCTGTCCAGCCCAGCATGCCTTGGACATGAGCACTGAAGGACCAGCTCCAGGCCCGGAACAAAAGCAGGGCTTGCCATTCAAAGATCTGGGTGACAAGGGCACTCCTCGTCACGTCTTCACTCATCCCTGTAGGGTCTCCTTTGTCTCTTTCTCCAACTAAACCTCCTGAGGGCCCCACTTTCTGCTGAGCTTAGCTGCCATCAACACCCATGAAGCAAGGCCTCATTCGACTAGCTCTCTGGGATTACCGCCCCGCTCCTCAGCTCAGCTCCAACCATCACAGAGCCATGCTGGGCTTGCTCTCCCCTTCTCACTGGTGCCGCCTCCCCAAGTTTCCACCATGGCAAGGGCACACTCTGGGCACTCTCGCCCCATTCTCACTACCACGGATGCCCTGGTGGCAGGAAGGAAGAGTTTATCACAGGCTTACCCAGAACTTCACAAGAAAAAAGGCATTGGAGGGTCCCCGTTCGAAGAGCTCCTTGAGTCCACCCTTCTTCTCGGGGAATTTGTCATAGATCTGGCGGATGTCTACGGCTTCGAGGTAGGGGTCACTATAGCTTGGGCTGGACTGGCCGATGTGCACAAACAGGTGCTTGTTGTACTGTAGAGAGAGTGGGTTTGAGGGAGATGGAGCACGGGCCAGACGGACAGACAGCCAGCCCAGGCTCCACATGCCCACCACATGACCTGGAGCAAGTCGCTTGGCCTTCCTGGGCCGCAGTTTCCCCATGAGTAAAATGGAGATGGTGAAAGTCTCTTTCTTATTTTACATGCTGGACTTCTGAGTAAGAGTCTATTTGGTTCATGGGTTCTTCAGCTAAAAAGAGGTTTGAGCTGGGCACAGTGGCTCACACCTGTAATCCCAACATTTTGGGATTACAAGGTGGGTGAATCACTTGAGGTCAGGAGTTCAAGACCAGCCTGGCCAACATGGTGAAACTCCATCTCTACTAAAAATACAAAAATTAGCCAGGTAAGGTGGGGTGGCAGGCGCCTGTAGTCCCAGCTGCTCAGGAGGCTAAGGCAGGAGAACTCAGGAGGCAGAGGTTGCAGTAAGCTGAGATCATGCCACTGCACTCCAGCCTGGGTACAGAGCAAGACTCTGTCTCAAGGGAAAAAAAAAGGTCTGAAGATGTCAGACATCCCATCACCTTGGCCTCCTCTAAGTCTTTTTCTGACCTTTGCAGGTGATACTGGTCACCCAGGACACTGGACACCAAAGGGGACAGGCTGGTATCCCGTAGGATGTGAAGCAGACACAGGAGACTCCTCAGCTTCCTGCCCGCCTCAGAGCCAGGGAAAGGCTGGGACAGTGTGGGGGTGGGGCTGGGGCCAGAGCGACCTTAGACTAAGGGTTGGTTGGGTTAGAAGGGGAGGAGGAACACAGGACAGGGAGGGAGGAGCGGGAGGCTGCCTGGGCACTGGAACATGGACAGGAAGCCAGGGAGGAGGGAAAGAGGGAAGAGGAGTGGCGTGGAGGAAAAGAGGAGTGGAGGGAAGGAACGGAAGGGAAGCTCGGAAAGGAATGGGGAACATGAATTAAGCCCCAGTGTGGAGTAGGGCAAGAGCGCCAGAAGCAGAAACAGAGGCGGAGGGGGCAGCTGGGGAGCCAGCCAGGCAGAGGCCAGGACCTACCGTGTCCGGGTCTTGCTGCTGCTCTAGGAAGGCAGAGAACTCCAACATCCAGAGTTTGGAGCTAGCCACGCTGCGGCCCTGCCACGGGGGTGCCGGGGGTGCAGAGGGCGACGGGGCAGGCCCTGCAGGAGACTCAAACCCTGCACAAAGCGAGAGAGGCACATGGAACCTGACCTCATTCACCCACCCCGCCCACACCCTCTGCAAGGACCCCGAGCCTCCTTAGGGAGACCTGTGCTGCCTGGGGGACCGCCTATCTCCCTAAATGAACCTCCTAGCAGGGGTGGTGGAGGGAGTGCAAGTCTTGGGCCAGGGCATCCGGGAGCTGTGCGGGTGGGGAGGGGCTCGCCTGGTACAACTCAGGCCGCTCAGGCCTCAGCATGGAACCACTGAGCAAGACTGGATTCTAGAGGGCAGCCAGGGCCCTGCAGGACCGAGAGGCTTCCAGAACAGGCACTGTTAAGTTCCCGCCCTCGAGCAACTTCTGCTCCAGTCGGAGAAATAACCAGATCAGTCAACAATTACAATGTGGCATCAGCCCCGAGAGATAAGAACGTTTCCTGTTTGCGTCACAGGTGTCTCCCCAGCTCCCAGAACAGGGCCGGGCCCAGAAGAGGCTCCTGATCCAGGGTTGCTAATAGATGAACCTACTCCAGTCCTACTGTGGAGTTTAGATCATGTCCTGAAGGCACCAGGGGAACAGGAAGGCACCATAAGCCTGGAAGCAACACTGTGAGACTGAGGCTCCGGTGAGTGACAGGGTGATGAGAGGAGGTGAGAGAGGGGACAGGGAGCTGGTGAAGAGGCTTCTGCAGGGACGCAGGCAAGAGCCAGCAGCAGGCCCGGAGTGAAGACAGGGTCAGCATGGACAGGAGAGGACTGGCATGAGACAGAGGGCAGATGGGACCCGATGCTGTGACTTGGTTTTGACATGTAAACGAGAGAAAGCAGCCTTCAGGACCTGGGGGCAGGAGGAGGAGCAGGGCTGCTCTCGGTGGCAGGGAAAGCCAAGGGGCAGAGCAGGCAGACTCCACGCCAGAAAGGGCAGCTTAAGGATGAGGAGCTGGTCTTGTCCTACAGAGTGGGAGGCGGTGAGAGCCCCTCCTGAGAAAGAGGCGAGGACAGAGCGGAGCCTGTCAGTGGCAGGGCAGGGTGGGGGCTCCTGTCAGCAACATTGGCTGCCTCCACCAACCAGGTTTTCTCCCACAAGGGTCCCTCTTCCCGGGAGGGGCCCCGGGCTGGTGAGCTGGACACCCCTCAGCCCTCCCAGGAGCCAGGTGTGCGAGGCACGCTGCAGCAAAAAGGCTGGCCTGGTGGGGCGGCTGCCCAGGCACAGGCACTGCCCTTGGAACTGCATGTGCCCCACAAGCCCTGAGCACAGCTGGGAGGGGGACGGCAGCAAGGCAACCTGAGGGGCATAAAGGGGCCTGGCACCCGGCTGAGGTGTGCATGCTGGGAGCAAGGAATGGGGTGTGGCCAGGGACTGGGATGTGTGATCGCAGTGCATGATGGGCAGCATCTAAGAGGGACATGCAGGCGTTCAGCTGTCAGGGGCCTGGGCCCAGAGGCAGGAGCCACACAGCTGCAATGGCAAGGGAGCCACGCAGCGCCCACCCACCTGGCAGAGGCAGCGGAGGCTGGACAGCATAGGTTTGTTGAGAGAAAGGCTTCACACTGCGGGAGAGAGGAGAGGGAGGTGTCAGCCTCGGGCAGGCTGCTGCCCCGGATCCCTGCACTGGGTCCAACGGTCTATGTGGGCAGGTCCTGGTAGTCAGGATTTCAGTGGTCCTGATGGGCCTTAGTCTCCTGCTCCCGCCCCTGCTGACTCCCTCCAGTTTCGTGGTGGGTCCGCAGACACAGTGTGTCTGATGATGAAATCCACCCCTCCCTCTCTTCCTCCCAGACCAGCCAGAGGTCTCATTACCAATCTCCTCCCCTGGGGGACTCCGGCTCTGGCCCTACCTATACCCTAGACAGATTGGAATTTTGGCAAATACCACCCTACGGTGTGGACATCACAGATGAGCCCAGTGATGCCTGAGAGCAGGAGAGCCCAATCCCTGAGCTCAAAGCCATCCTGAAAGGCTGACCCCAGCAGTGGCCCTAGCATACCCTGGAGCCCAGGCTCAGTGTAATGAGTTTATGGGTTCAAGTTCAGTTAAGGGAGCAACTGGCAGCAGAAACCAGGCCATACTCACTCATGGGACGTTCCGGCTTGGCCTGGCAAAGCTCCTTGCCAAAACTGAGGAGGCAAAAGACATGGCATCAGTATGGCCCCAGGTGCACCCGGGGCCCCGTGGCATGGGAATGGGGGTGGGACAGGGCAGGGCCTCCACTGAGAGGAGAGGCTGCAGCCCAAGCCCTCACCTAGCTAGTAAATGCTAATAGGCCCAGAGTGTGTTTCAGGGGGCTCTCAGGCTCTGTGGATGAGGGGCTCCGTGGGAAAAGCACTGAGGTGTGGTCCACACTGCACAGGGCAACCCCCTGCAGAGTCAAGTGCAGACCAGCACCTAAGGCTTGGAAAAGTCCCAGTGCCAAGAATCCACTTACTGCCAAGGGTCCCACACTTACCCACAGAACCACTGTGTCCTATCTGTTTAACATGCAGACAGACTAGTGCTCTCTGGGACACACTTTAAAAAATGCTGTGGCCTGGCACTGCCCCTTCCCCACATGCCTAGGGTGGTGCTGCAGGTGCCTTGAAGACTCACTCAGTACCTGGAGCCAAGAAAACCCTGTGAGGAGACAGCTCTGAAAAGGGGCCGTTCTGGATCATTCTGAGAGTGTGGCCAACATGGCCATGTCTGGGAAATTTAAAATCTGACCAGGGCTTTGTTTTGGGCACCAGCTCTCCACCTGGCAGGAGGGCAGGAATGAGGCTGCGTGGCACGGGCTGCCCAGAACACGCTGGTCTCATGCTTCAGCTCCAGTTCCCTCGGCTTCAGCTTCCTCATCTGTAAATTGGGCCAGCTTGGCAGAACTACCAGTTGGTCAGCTCCTAGGGGTGGCCCCTTCCCCCTTGTGAAAAGCTGTCCCAATACCAGCCAAGCTGGGACTTGTGTGGCCCCTGGGTCCTTGTTCCCTCCTTCCCTGACTGCCCTGGCCAATAGGACTCAGGTGAGAGAAATCTGGGCCGGCCAGTGCTTCTGGCTCTTCTGAAGAGGGAGGAGGGTGGAGGAGAGGGCTGGCCTGGCCTCCGGCTCTCAGCAGCCCACTTACCCCTGAGACTGCTGGGCGGCCGGGGCCCCGGGCGAGGGCCATGCTACTGTGGAAGGCCGTGGCGGAGATGATCTGTGCAGACGACATGGCAGCCATGCTCTGCAGGGCCTTGTCCTTAGCTGCCTGGTCCTGGGGGAGACATTGCAAGGGAGGACCTCAGCAGGGTCACTAGTCAGGCTGAGACCAGGCAGGTCTGGCCCTCGGGTCAGGGAAGCTGTCTTGCTGCCAGTGGCCAGAGCTGGGGGACCAGGCGTTAGGTCTGTGCCGAGCTATTAACTTGTTTTGCAACTGAGAAAATCACTTGGTTTCTCTGGTCAGTTTTCTCATCTGTCAGAGGGGCATGATATTTGCCCTGCTTATTTCATCAGAGCTTAGAGAAACCTTGAGAACAAGGGTCTTCTATGCCTTGCTCACCTCTCTACCACGGGTGCCTAGCTCCGCACCTGTCTTGTGAAAACGATGAGGAAGTATCTGCTGGATCCCTCCTCAAGTGCACAGGAAGGATCGTCCCTGGCCACACGGGCTGTCTGGAGGCAAGAGACCACCTCCTGTGGCCCTACCTGCCTCGTTCCTGCCCTAAGAACCTCCCTGGGCACTGCAGGCACCGGGACTCACCCATCTTTCACCTGTCAGAATGTAAATACTCACTGTCTGCCCTTCAAAGGTTCTAAGCCCCCAGAAGATGGATTCACCCTGCATAGGCCCAGAACAAATACACACACAGGGAAAGCCACCTGGATGGCACTGGTAACAACAGTAATAATTCATTATATTCATATAAGCCAATGGTTTCCATCCTGAGTGCCCCAATTCCAAAGGTCTTCAAAACCAATGACACAACATTCCCTATTTCAAGAAGCCTAACAGAAATTGTGTTTTTGTTTTGTTTTGTTTCAGAGACAGGGTCTCACTCTGTTGCACAGGCTGAAGTATTGTACAATCCTGGCTCATTGCAGCCTCAAACTCCTGAGTTCAAATAATCCTCCCATCTCAGCCTCCTGAGTAGCTGGGACCACAGGCATGCATTACTGTACCCAGCAGGGATTATCCAAAATAAGACCCCCACACACACACACACAGACTGGAACGGCAAGTATTATTCACTGTCTGCAGCTTTATCAGGGCTAAATAACTCGACTGAGTCAACTCAGGAAGTCTGTTTAAAAATTCAGTATCTGCCAGGTGCGGTGGCTCACACCTGTAATCCCAGCACTTTGGGAGGCCGAGGTGGGTGGATCACGAGATCAGGAGTTCAAGACCAGCCTGGCCAAGACAGTGAAACCCCATCTTTAATTAAAAAAAAAAGAGAGAGATTCAATATCTGGCCAGGCGCGGTGGCTCTTGCCTATAATCCCAGCACCTGGAGAGGCTGAGGTGGGTGGATCGCTTGAGCCCAGGAATTCTAGACCAGCCTGGGCAACTTGGCGAAACCCTATCTCTACGAAAAATACAAAATTAGCTGCGTGTGGTGGTGTGCGCCTGTAGGCCACAATACTCAGGAAGCTGAGGTGGGAGGACTGCTTAAACCTGGGAAGCAGAGGCTGCAGTGAGCTGAGATTGCACCACTGCACCACTCCAGCCTGGGCAATGGAGCAAGAATCTGTCTAAAAAAAAAAACAAAAAAAAGAAATTAAATATCTTTATGATCTTCAGACAGCATCTCACTATACCCCAGGCTGGTCTCAAACTCCTGGCTTCAAGCGATCTTCCCTCCTTGACTTCCCAGTGCTGGGATTACAGGCATGAGCCATGGCTCCCAGTCATGAATTTTTTAAATGAGAAAGATAAAACCATTATTGGATAATTAACAATAATTAACTTGGTAGACCTAGATCTCCTTTAAGTGATACAAAGGTTGAGAACCTCCCAACTACTTGGGAGGCAGGAGGATCACCTCAGCCCAGGAGGTCAAGGCTGCAGTGAGCTATGATAGCTCCACTGCACTCCAGCCTGGGTGACAGAGTGGGAGTCTCTAAAAGCTAAATAAAGTAAACACAGAAGTTGAGAAGCAACAGCGAGCCTTGGAGCTCACAAGCTCTTCTGAGGGATGCCCCCACGAGGTCCCCACTGCAGCTCTGTGAGGTGGGCAGCACCGCAGCCTGGAGGCTCAGGAGAGGCTCAGTGCTCCCCCACCCTCCTGGTGCCATGCAGTGTGGAGCCAGAACGCAGCAGGCCTTTCCACTCATCCTCTTAAGGTGACCATTTCACCTGTGTGGCACAAGGTAGCCCATGGAAGGTTTTCAAGACCGAAACCTCGGCTGGGCGTGGTGGCTCACACCTGTAATCCCAGCACTTTGGGAGGCTGAGGCTGGGAGATCACCTGGGGTCGGGAGTTCAAGACTAGCCTGACCAACATGGAGAAACACCGTCTCTACTAAAAATAGAAAATTAACTGGGTGTAGTAGCGCATTCCTGCAATCTCAGCTACTCAGGAGGCTGAGGCAGGAGACTCGCTTGAACCTGGGAGATGGAGGTTGCCGTGAGCTGTGATCACACCACTGCACTCCACCCTAGGCAACAAAAGTGAAACTCCGTCTCAAAAACAAAAAAAAATACAACCTCACTCTGACTCTGTGAGACTAGCAGGACTAGCAGGACCTTTATTTTAAGATGAAGAAACTGAGGCTCTGAGAATTTGGGTAACTAAGGTACTGAGAGTGGTGATGGTGGCCAGGTGAGCTTGGTCCAGATTGGCACACGGGGGCTGTGCAGACCAAGGGGTGGGGGGAGACGAGTCAGGATTTGACATCAGAGGGCGGTGGGGAGGGGAAACCGTTCTGAGTAGTGGGTTATCTTCAACGTGGACAAAGCAGTGAAACAGATGTTTGTCCCTGGCCCTTCCTGGCCCCCTCCCCACTGTCCTTTTGGGCCAGACTTGGGCTTTGCTCTCAGAGGCTGTCTCTGATAACCAAAGAGGGAGCTAACTAGTAAGTCTAAGGGTGTGTCTCCTCCCAGGACACTTGCACTTTTCAGGAGGCCAGCCCCCGACCTCTCCCTGCGGGAGGGCACGAGGGACTTGGCAGGCACACCCCCACAAGCCCGCAGACCTTGGCGCTTGACTGCATCACGAGGCCAGGGCTGCATCTGCTCAGCGCCTGCCTTCCTGGATACTGGATCTAAACAAATGGCTGGGGCTCAGGAAACCAGGCCTGGGCAGGGTGGGGCAGGGGTCAGGAGGAAGTGGAAAGGACCTGATGCGGAGTGACAGCAGTGGCCGGGCAATGGAGCCAGGAACCGCTAACTGGGGCAGGAGGGGAACTCGGATGCCACCTTGCTCGCCTGTCATTTTACAGATGAGGAAACTGAACGGAGCTCCAGGAGGCTCTGGTGACTCTGCCCAAGCACCCATGGCCATGGGGCAGAGCCAGGCCTAGGACCCAGCCTCTCACTCAGGATTTCTACCGGATCACCTTCCAACCCAGAGCTTAATCACTTTGGGTTCCAGAGCCTTTGAGAATATGACAAAATCCTCACAGCAATCTCTCCAGGGAAACTCACTTAGACATGAACATTTGCATATTTTAAGGAGTTTATGGCTCCCCTTAGTGTCTGTCCAGCCATCTACTGAAGGCTGTCCTTGGGCCCCAGGACAGAACCTGTGGACAAGGACAAGTACAATCCCCTAAAGCATATGTGGGCTGCACAGCCGGCCCCCAAGGGATCACCCTAAACCCAGCAGTGGGAAGTCTGTTCACTGTGGTCACCTGTGGGGTCCCAGTGAGTCAGAGGCAGACGAGAGAGGAAAAATGGGGAGCAGGGCTGGGTTCCAGGGCTGTGGGTGCTCCCGGGGTACATGAGCCAGGCTGAGAGGCAGGGAGCAACAGCTGAGGCCTGGTCAGCTGTCCCAGGGAAACAGGAGCGAGGTGCCAGACCACAGCTGGGGGCTCGGGGAAGAGCTGGGCTGATGGCAGGAGGAATGGAACTGAGTGGGCAGTGGGGTGTGGCTTCCTAGGAGGCAGAAAGGCCTGTGGTTCCCACCCACTCATTCTGAGATTCCAGTGTCAGGATCATGAACTGCCAGGGCCAGATGGGACTTTCAAGGTCATCTAGTCCAGTGGCTTTTCTTTAATATAAAAAATATTTTTAGAGATGGGGTCTCACTGTATTGCCCAGGCTGAAGTGAAGTGACCAGTTGCAGGCATGATCACACCTCACTCAGCCTCCAACTCCTGGCCTCAAGAAACCCTCCTGCCTCCACCTCCAAGTAGCTGGGATTACAGGCATGCATGCCCAGCTAGCCCAGTGGCTCTTTTTTTGAGATGGAGTCTCACTCTATTGCCCAGGCTGGAGTGCAGTGACACCATCTCAGCTCACTGCAACCTTCACCTCCCGGGTTCAAGTGTTTCTCCTGCCTAAGTCTCCTGAATAGCTGAGATTACAGTTGTGGGCCATCACACCTGGCTAATTTTTGTATTTTCAGTGGAGACAGTGTTTCACCATGTTGACCAGGTTGGTCTCAACTCCTGACCTCAAGTGATCTGCCCATCTTGGTCTCCCAAAGTGCTGAGATTACAGACATGAGCCACCACACCTGGCCTCCCAGTGGCTTTTAAACTGGGTTCTGAGGTCCCCTAGAGTTCAAGCGCCATGGGGTAGGAGAGGCTTCATGGGAGGAGAGGGGCTTTGCCAACCTAGCTTTGACCAGAATGGCTCCTCTGATAACACATTAGGGTGATATTTTATTGGGGGAAAACAAGAAAAGGGGCTACACTGCTTTAAAAAACAAATGTGTTTTAGACATAGGCCAGGCCCAGTGACTCATGCTTATAATCTCAGCACTTTGAGAGGCCAAGGCAGGAGGATCTCTTGAACCCAGAGGTTTAATAGCTGCTCAGGCAACACAGAGAGATGCTGTCTCTATAAAAAAAATAGAAAAAAATGGCTGAGCGGTGGCACTTGCCTGTGGTCCCAGCTATTCAGGACAAGACTGACGTGGGAGTATTGCTGGAGCTTATGAGGTCGAGGCTGCAGTGAGCTATGATTGCATCACTGCACTCCAGCATGAGTGACAGAGAGAGACCCTGTCTCTAAAAATAAATAAATAAAAATGTTCATAAATGGTCTAGTCTAATGCCTCAAATGTCATATCTTCCCACCGACTGGCTGTGCACGCTCTGTTGTCATCACCTCCCTGATGGAGCTCGCACTCCCTCCTAGTGTGCACCCAAAGGGCCCCTGGTTCCAGGGTCCCAGTGGCCTGACTCCCATGAGGAGCAGGACCACCCCGAGGGGAATGGCAGCAACATCAGGCCCCCCAAGAGCCGTCCCCTATCAGCAGAGGCCCTGCAAGACGGGGCTGACCTAGGGAAGGGAAGGAACCCCCAGTCCTTCCCTGGGGAAGGAATTCTCACAACACCATAAACACCACCACCACCCCCACAGCAGCTATCCCCCACGCCCCTGCCACTCCACATGCCCTGGTTGAGGGCACTAAGTGACCCTCAAGAAATGAAGGCTGGCGAGTGATCCAGCTGCTCTGAGCCATATGAGCTCCTCTAAGCAGGAGCCAGCAAGTGGGGAATCTGAGCAGGAGCCTGGCCTGTAGCTCCCAGGGTGTGGGACGTCCACACACTTGGCCTTCCTGTGCAGATGGGAGAGGTTATAGGCCCAACCTGGTTCTCCTCAACAGAGAGAAGCACACTGACTTGCACATCAGCAGCCACGCCCTGACCCCAAAGGGGAGACTTATGCTGCTGGAGAAAGCCCCCCACTCCCAGCCCCTCCAGCCCCCACACTGCAGTTTCCTTACCTTTAGCTTGGCCTGGATCTCGCGAGCTTTGCGACGAGCCAGCACCTGGATGTGGCTGGAGACCTGTGGCAGGGAGAGAGGGCTCCTGTCCCTAGCTCCCAACAACCTGTGTTCCCCAGCCTAGCTTCCCGACCCTCACCCTCCACAGCCCTCAACCCATATCTGTGGGCCAAATGAATGAATGAATGTATGAATGACTCAATTGGTGGGCCCTAAGTCCTGCCTTGCCCAGCTAATCCAGAAGCTGGCAATATTTTAAAAGTCCAGTGCTAGCCAGGAGGGTTGGCTCATGCCTATAATCCCAACACTTTGGGAGGCCAAGGCAGGCAGATCACTTGAGGTCAGGAGTTCAAGACCAGCCTGGCCAACATGGTGAAACCCTGTTTTTACTGAAAATACAAAAATTAACCAGGCGTGGTGGCACATTCCTGTAATCTCAGCTACTCAGGAGGTTGAGGTAGCAGAATTGCTTGAACCCAGGAGGCAGAGGTTGCAGTGAGTTGAGATCGTGCCACTGCACTCCAGCCTAGGAGAGACAATGGGACTCCAACTCAAGGAAAAAAAAAAAAAAAAAAAAAAAAGCAGTGCCAATGTTTTACTGTCTGTCCTAGTTTTCTGGAGAAGGATGAATGAGAGGGGGCTGTTGACTCCCCACAGAGGCAAGGGGTTTCCTCCTAAGTGATGGCAACAGAGACCCCAAGAAAATTGGACTACCCGGCCAGGCGTGGTGGCTCACACCTGTAATTCTCCCACTTTGGGAGGCCAAGGCAGGTGGATTACCTTGGTCAGGAGTTCAAGACCAGCCTGGCCAACATAGTGAAACCCTGTCTTTACTAAAAATATAAAAAATTGGCTGGGCGTGGTAGCGGGTGCCTGTAATCCCAGCTACTCGGGGGGCTGAGGTAGGAGAATCTTGAACCTGGAAGGTGGAGGTTGCAGTGAGCCGAGATTGTGCCATTGCACTCCAGCCTGGGTGACAAGAGTGAAACTTCATCTCAAAAACAACAAAAAAGGCAACTGGACCACTTGCAACATGCCCAACAGAGATAACTCATCCAGAGCTGCTGCCCCTTAGAAGTCCGAGCCTGGTCCTGGGAAAGCCTGGCCCACCTTGGGAGCAGGCTGGTGCTGGGGTACCACCCCTGGGACCCCTACCCGTCTCCTGAGGCCCACCTGCTTCCTGGTGCGGGTCTTCCCTGTCCGGAGCTTGATGTAGCGGGCAATCAGCTCGTTCCGACCTGCAGAGACACCAGCAGCCTCTCAGCGGGGAGAAGGACAAAAGGCTGGAAGCGGCGAGGAGGTGCAGGGTACCTTCCACACTGGGAGGAGCCCTGCCCTCACTCTCTGCCCATCCTAAGCGGAAATGTGGGGTGAGGATTCTGTGGGTTCCCTCTCTGGATCACAGGAACCTCCCAGCAGCTAGAGGAAGACAAGGCCTCACTGTGGGGACTGAAACCTGAGAACAAGATTAACAGGAACCATGGCCGCCAACCACGCACAGCCTGAAGAACTCCCAGAGCCTCCCTTGACCCCTGCACCATTCCTCACCCAGGGCTGGCCGCCTCCTCCCCTCTCCCCACACTTTCTCCTAGGGCCTTCTGCACACTTGGGAGGCTCCAGGGAGGTGCCAGGCCATCGGCCTTGCCCTGTGTGACTGCCCCAGTGCCCTCCGTCTCTGTAAACGAGGAGCAGCATCCACACTTCTTGTCCTGACTGTGGGCAGCAACGGGCATGGGGGACGAAACTGCTGAAATACCGAGTGTCCCTGGAGAGGAGGCCTGAGCCTGTTCGCTCATGAAGAAGAGCCAGTCAGTGCACATGTGCAGCCCCATGGCTGACTCAGACACCTCAACAGCAAGGCTGAGTGCTCCCCATGTGCCCGGCTCCCGAGGGACTGCTGCCGAGACTGAAGCATCCTGGAAAACCCCAAGGAGTGCCCATGACTTCCAATATTGAAAAAGATGATGAAAAGGGCTCCTGATTTCAAAGTGTCACCTAGCTCAGGGGCAGCGTGTGCCCACACAATGGAGTCCGCCGGTGCTTCAGACAGAGATGTGTCCAGAGGACCAGGGGCCAGCTTGGGATGGGTGGTCAGGCAAGCCCTCAGGTGGCCCTTGACCCCTGCATAGTGTTAGACCATACAGAAAAGCATCAGTGAGGAGAGGCAGAGCAAGAGGGTTTGAATCAGGGCGCTGTCACCTCCTTGATCCACCTTAGGGGATCAGAGGGAGCAGCCGCCAGCCTGCCTTGTCCTGCAGAGCCTGGAGAGCTTCTGTCGGTCCATGGGAGGAAGCTGCTGATGCCAGGGGAAGTGAGGGGAGTGGGCTGCCTGCCACCTGGGTTGTAACCAGAGTGCACAGCCAAGGCCAAGCTGGCCCCCCAGCTGACCTTTCCCCAATGCCAAGGCCAAATTAAGAGGCTACTCTCCAGAGGTATGGTCTGCCAGAAAAGGTTTGCTGGCCTGGGACCACTGCCTTGTCTGTGTTGGAGGAAGGAGGGAGGGGAAAATCAGAGTCTGGGGACACTGTCTGTGGGCTGATCTGCACCTAAAACCCTGAGTCCACAAGATGTCTCCTCTCAAAGCTTTCTAGGAAAATGCTTTGGCGGTCTAGTGAATGGTCAACAGTTCTACCCTAGGTCTAACTAAAGGCACTCATGCGACCTCTCAGGTCTAAGTCATTACCGGTGGCTCAATGAACTAGGACCACAGACCTGGGAGCTGGGGAGCTGGGCTAGAACTTGGCAGCTCCACAAATGAGCTCTGGGAGCACGGCAAGTCTCTTCCCTTTAAGGACTTTCACTCAGCCTTCTCTTCTTAAATCTAGTTCCTTTAAGGTTTTTCCTCCAGATTTTTCCAAATTTCTACAAATGCAGGAAACAGACCTCAACATTGACTCAGTGAGAACACTCTGTGGCTCAGTTTCCTTTTCTGTAAAATGAACATGCTTTAGGCCCAAGTGGGTAACCCAGCTCAGAGACTAGTCCGGGGGCAAAGAAAAGCATGAGGGAGGAAGAGAGGTTCCCAAGAGCTGCAAGGTAGTGATGGTGCTGGTGGTGGACAGCAGGAGGGATGGGATGGCAGGGACACTTTAAAGACCATCTGGGATACAGTTCTTTGTTGCTCCTACGGCCCGTCCCTTGCACACAGGTTATCACGTGCTCATCAGTTATCCGTGTCTGTCTTTCCTTGTTAGACTCTCAGCAGCTCAGAGGAAGAGACTATACCTCTGTTCAAGTCTGCATCTCCAATACCTGGCACCTATACGTCGAATGAATGAGTCCGGTGTGGCTCTACCTCTAAAACTTATCCAGAATTCAGCCACTGTGCACCACCAAACCCTCCAGGGTCTAAGCTCCTGTCATCTCTGGCTTGGATGAGGATCATTGCCGTCCACCTGCACTCCCTGCTCCCAGTCTATGCTCCAACAGCGGCCGCAGTGACCCTATCGAAATTCAGAAGCCCTGCAATGGCTTCCATCTCCCTCAGATTAACAGTGTCCAAGTTTCCAGCAGCCTGGAAACCCCTGCAGGATCTGGCCACCCCAGTTCAGTCACCTCTCTGATCTAGTCCACCTGCTCCATCCTAAACTTCTTGCTGTCCTGGAACACCAGGCCCACCCCCGCCCCACCAAGGTCCTTGTGCTTCCTGCTTCTCCTCCAGGGAACACTGCCCCAGAGGCCCCTACCACCTGCATCCCTTGGCTGCCATTCTGTCTCTTCCCCGACCACCCCACTGAGGGCTGAAATCATACCCCTACCTGCCCATCCTGGCACTTCCCACTGCCTTTACTTTTCTCCATGGCACCTTCTAGCATACTATATAATCTAACTTATTTGAGTACTGTCTGTGCCCCTATCCCCATCAGAATAAACAGACCAAGAATCCCGATTCACAGTCCATGTGAATCGGGATTCTTGGTCTATTTATTCACTTATTTATACTCAACACCCAGAAAACTGCCTGCACATTGTAGGCTCTCATTAAATACTTGCTGCCTGAATGACGAGGGAATGAATGCTAAGATGTTGGTCAGATGTCCTGTAACTGTTTTAAGACAAAGGGGTGAGTTAAATAAATGCATTTTAAGACAAAGGGGTGAGTTAAATAAACGCAAATAATCTTTTACTTCTGATTAGTCCGACATAACTTTCAAAGTGCTGTCCTATCCTGGTCTCACTGAATTTTTCTGTACATGAGCAAACCCAGACTTTTGTGAAGCTAAGACATTTAGAAATTAGAAAGTTTGGCCAGGCATAGTGGCTCACGCCTGTAATCCCAGCACTTCGGGAGGCCAAGGCAGGTGGATCACTTGAGGTCAGGAGATCGAGACCAGCCTGACCAACATGGAGAAACCCCTGTCTCTACTAAAAATACAAAATTAGCTGGGCATGGTGGTGCATGCCTGTAATCCCAGCTACTTAGGAGGCTGAGGCAGGAGAACCGCTTGAACCCAGTAAGTGGAGGTTACAGTGAACCGAGATCATGCCATTACACTCCTGCCTGGGGAACAAGAGCGAAACTCCATCTCAGAAGAAAAAAAAAAAAAAAGGAAAGAAATTGGGAAGCTTTCTTTGAGAAAAAGAATTTTTAAAATACAAAATTAGGTTAAAAACCTTTGGGGACGATGGACAGATCTAGGACTAACTGCCCTGGTATGACTCTCAGCTCAGGTGTTCAAATATGGTGGCCCAGCAAGGACACTTAGTTAATGGAACCTCCTCTCAGAAACCAGGCAGGACCACTCGCTAACAGTGCTGCTTCCTTTGCAGCCTGTGGTGAGCAGCAGTGGGGAGACCCCGGCCCCCCATCAGCTGAAACCCTCACCCCAAACATCACAGAGGACTCAGCCTATGCAAGAAGCCCCTGAACAGCCCACAACTACCCTCACCCTCTGCCACAAGGCTCCAGGCTCTGCTGCCAGAAAGGCCATCTGAGCCCTGGGCAAGAGGCTAGGAAGGGGGCAGGACAGGAGTCATACCAAGGGGTCTAAGGCAGGCTCAGCCATCTTCTTTTTTTTTTTCTTGTTTTGAGATGGAGTCTCACTCTGTTGCCCAGGCCGGAGTGCAGCTGGCGTGATCTCAGCTCACTGCAACTTCTGCCTCCCAGGTTCAAGTGATTCTCCCAGCTCAGCCTCCCAAGTAGCTGAAATAACAGGTGTGCACCACCACAACTGGCTAATTTTTATATTTTTAGTAGAGATAGGGTTTCACCATGTTGGCCAGGCTGGTTTTGAACTCCTGACCTCAAGTAATATGCCCACCTTGGCCTCCCAAAGTGCTGGAATTACAGGTATGAGCCACCACGCTTGGCCTATCTTTGTATTTTTTTCTTTCTTTTAAAAACTATACATACTGGTTGAATAGCCCTTATCTAAAAATGCTTGGAACCAGAAGTATTCCAGATTTTGGGTCTTTTCAGATTTGGAGGATATCTGCATTATATTCTTACCAGTTGAGCATCCCTAAACCTAAAATCCAAAATCCAAAATGGGCCAATGAGCATCCCCTTTGTCACATTAGCACTCAAAAAGTTTTGAACTTTGGAGTATTTCAGATTTTGGATTTTCAGATTTGGAATGCTCAGCCTGTATTTATGGGGTACAAAGTGATGTTATGATATATGTATACAACGTGGAATGATTAAATCAAACTAATATACCCATCATTTCAAATACCTGTCATTTTTCATGATATGTACATGAAATTTACTCTCTTAGCACTTTTGAAAAATGCAATACGTTATTATTCACTGTAGTCACCACGCTGGGGAATAGGTCTCCAAAAACATTCCTCCTTGACTGGGCGTCATGACTCACACCTATAATCCCAGCACTTTGGGAGACCAAGGCAGGAAGATCCCCTGAGCCCAGGAATTCAAGATTAGCCTGGACAACATAGTAAGACCCCACCCCATCTCTATAAAAAATAAAAATAAAAAATTAGCCAGGTGTGGTGGTGCATGCCTGTAGTCCCAGCTACTCAGGAAGCTGAGGCAGGAGGATCACTTGAGTCCAGGAGATTGAGGCTGCAGTGAGATGTGATCGCACCATTGCACTCCTGACTGGGAGAGTAAGACCCTGTCTCAAAAGAAAACGATACAAAAAAAAATGGAAAAACAAAACCTAAACATTTCCCCATCTAACTGAAACTGTATTATTTGACCCACATTTCCCCGTTGCCCCCGCCCCAGCCTCCGGTAACCACCATTCTACTCTCTGCTGCTGTGAGCGCCACTGTTTTAGATTCCACCTGTAAGTGAGACTCAGCATTCGTTCTTCCGTGCCCAGCTTATTTCACTTGGCATACTGTCCTCCAGGTTTGTATTTGTTAAAGTTGTGCTTTTTCCCTGGCTGGCTATGGAGCCTCCTCCTCCTCTCCCTTGCTGGCTCATCTCAGACCCTCCAGCCTCACTGTGCTGGTCAGGAATGAGGCTGGCAGTTGAGAATTCCCCTGATGGGGAGTGAAGTGTGGGTGTCTGTGGGTGTGTGAGCCAAGGGGAACTAAGCGGCTTCCTTCCTGCCACTGAGGGTGCTCTAGAGGTCAATGTGGCCATTCCACTGCCTCTAGGCCAGCTGGCATCTAATCCAGGCTTTACATACAGAGGGAGCTGCTGTGGTCTGTCACTCCTGTGACAATGTTATGACAATGAACACTTGCTGCACACCTCATCAGAGCAAACATCTGTGCGGATATAGATATGTATCCTGTGACAGCCATATCTGCATTCACCCTTTCGATCCTCACAATAGCTCCATGAGGATGGTACTGTCATCCATGCTATAGACAGGGAAACTGAGGCACAGCAAGGTTGAGAAATGTCTTCAGGGTCACAGGCAAGCATGTGGCTGAGATTCGGGTCCATATAGTCTGGTGCCAGCGCCCATCTGTGACTGCAGCATGGTACCACTCCTAAGCAACATGGAATTGGAGGCCACTTATCTTAGAAGCAGGGCTGGACCAGGTGACCTCACAGGTCCTGGTTAGCCTGATAAAGATGAAATGGAAGCCCAGAGAGGGGAAATGACTTATTCACGGTCTCACGGCTGCTAGTGTCCCAGGCACCACGGGAAGGTATGTTTTCTAAGGCTGTCCCCAGTGCTTTGAGACTATTACATACTGGCCGCTTCACTTGGGGATGTGCTCCCCTGACAGGGCTGAGCTTCCTCACAAGGGACAATGCTGTCCCTTCCCTTTGGATCCATCCCCCAATTCCTGAGTCTCTGCATGAAGCAAGGTCCTGGAGGGAGATCCGACTATTTGGACCTGAGGTCCTGCCCATCACTCATGGACAGTGGTACCCAGGGCTGGGGGCAGCCAACGTGTCCTGGATCGCGTAGACACTGGGAGGCTCCCACAGTCGGGCGCAAGTGCGGAAGGGAGAGGGAGCATGGGCCTACAGTAGAGCGTGGGAACCACAGTGAAGGCCGGCAAGGAAGGGCCATGGCACTGAGAAACTCCTAAAGCACTCAGCAGAGGTGGTGGTAGTGGGAGGGGCTTGTCCTTGTCCCAGCTCTGCCCCTAGCTGCATAACCGCAGGTCTTCTCCCTCTGGTGGCTGAGATCACAGGCTGGGGAAGGAGGAGGCCAGTCGGGCAGCTGCGCATTGCAATGTGGCAGGTGGCCTCAGCCAACCCCAGGGCAGGCCTGGGTGGGGCTGGGAAGGACACCCCTGCCAGCCTGTGGGCCCATCTGTCAGAGCACATGTGTCCAACAGCCCCCAGCTCACACCCACGGCCCCACCCCACCAGGGGCGAAGGCTGCCCATAGAGAAATGGGAGCCTTGGCCTAAAGGCTGAGGGTGGAGCATTCCTGATGCAGCGTCCACAAAGAATCTTCCCTTTCTCCTAGCCCCACACCCAGCCTCACACTGGCCACCTCTGTCACAGAGCACCACTCAAATCATTACCCCAGCTGCAAAATCCTGCCTGGGCTAGGTCATTTCTGTATCTCATTTCCTCTGCGCTGAGGCCCCTCTCTCCAAGGCGGCCCACCCCCTAGGTCATAAACTATTAAATGGCCTGGAGTAAGTAAAGCACCTGCCACTCAGCAGAGGGCCAAGCAAGGTTAGTGATGATTGTTAATATTGTTAACAAAGCCCTGTTATAAAGAATGCTATTAGCTTTCAAACTTGAAAAGGACAGAGGATCTGAGGGCACAAGCCTCCCCACCCAAGAGCAGGTGGAAGTGCCTGTGGACATCTTTGGTTCACTGTAGGCCTCCGGTGGAGTGAGCCAGCACCACACTGCGTGCCTGCAGGCTGGGGCTCAGGGAGAGAAGGCTGGGCCCATCCTCCCTGCCCCACACAAATCCCCAAAGGCCTGGAAGTGGGGGCTGTAGAGTGGGGGGGGCGGGGGTGGGGCAGGGATCAACTGAAGCCTTAAACACCTGGGGCTGGAGGAGGAGGCTATTTGTGGAGAAGGAACTTCTGACTGAAGCCTGAGAAGGCAGCAATTGGACCTGACATTCTAGCTGTTCCCACCATTGTCCCTGGAGGGCTCCGAGGCTTCTGGTGAAATCAGCCAGCCTTTGCAGCCCCAGGAAGCCTCAACATGCTTGCCCTGCTCCCCAGCCAAGAGGGCATGCCCATACCTGTCTCAGTCTTGTCCTAGTCCTGTGACCCCACCACAGTGTGAGCTCCCTGAGGGCAGGAGCACGTTCCCTTCACCCCTGTGCTGTGCATTTGGCACCTACTGTATGCTCTCATCCTACTACAACACTAGAAGGCAATGTCTTCTTCCATTAACCTCATGAAAAGATGCTCCACAACACTAATCATTAGGGAAATGCAAATCAAAACCACAAAATAGCACTTCACACCCACTAGGATGGCTATGATCCAAAAACCGGAAAATAACAAGTGTTGGTGAGGATGTACAGAAATTAGAACCTTTGTTCGTTGCTGGCGGGAATGTAAAATGATGCAGCTGCCGTGGAAAATAGTTTGGTGGTTCCTCAGAAACTTAAATGTAAAATTACCATATGAGCTAGCAATTCCAATCCCACAAGAACTGAAAGGAGAACTCAAATAGATACCTGTACACCAATGTTCATCACAGTATTAGTCACAGCAGTCAAAAGTAGAAGCAATACGAATGTCTATTCACAAATGAACAGATAAACAAGATGCAGTCTATCCATACAATGGAATATTACTCAGCCTTAAAAAGGAAGGAAATTCTGACACATGCTACAACATGAATGAACCTTAAGGACTTATGACAAGTGAAATAAGCCAGACATAAAAAGGCAAATATTGTATTATTCCACTTTTTTTTTTTTTGAGACGGAGACTCACTCTGTCACCCTGGATGGAATGCAGTGGCGTGATCTCGGCTCTCTGCAATCTCCACCTCCTGGGTTCAAGCGATTCTTGTGCCTCGGCCTCCCAAGTAGCTGGATTACAGGCGTGCACCACCACACCCAGTTAATTTTGTAATTTTGTATTTTTAGTAGAGACAGGGTTTCACCATGTTGGCCAGGCTGGTCTCAAACTCCTGACCTCAAGGGATCCGCCCACCTCTGCCATTGGCCTCCCAAAGTGTTGGGATTATAGGCGTGAGCCACCACACCTGGCCTGATTCCACTTTTTTTTTTTTGAGATGGAGTCTAGCTCTACACTGGAGTGCAGTGGCATGATCTCAGCTCACTGCAACCTCTGCCTCCTGGGTTTAAGAGATACTCCTGCCTCAGTCTCTGGAGTAGCTGGGAATACAGGCATATGCCTCTAATTTTGTAATTTTAGTAGAGACGGGGTTTCACCGTGTTGGTCAGGCTGGTCTCGAACTCCCGACCTTGTGATTTGCCGGCCTTGGCCTCCCAAAGTGCTGGGATTACAGGCGTGAGTCACTGTGCCCAGCCTGATTCCACTTTTATGAGATGCCTAGAATAGGCAAATCGTAGAGAGAGAAAATCAAACAGGTTACCAGGGGCTAGGTACAGAGGGGAATGGGGAATTATTGTTTAATGGGTACAGAATTTCTTCTCTTTTTTTTTTGTTGAGACGGGATCAGGCTGGAGTGCAGTGGCATGATCTTGGCTTACTGCAACCTCTGCCTCCTGGGTTCAAGCCACTGCAACCCCTGAGTAGCTCGGGACTACAGGCGCATGCCACCATCCCGGCTGATACATATTTTTTTGAGACAGAGTCTCACTCTGTTGCCCAGGCTGGAGTACAGTGGCATAACTTTGGCTCACTGCAACTTCCGCCTCCCCAGTTCTAGTGATTCTCCTGCCTCAGTCTCCTCAGTAGCTGGGAATACAGGCATGTGCCACCACACCCAGCTAATTTTTGTATGTTTAGTAGAGATGAGGTTTCACCATGTTGGTCAGCCTGGTCTCGAACACCTGATCTTGTGATCTGCCCCCTTCGGCCTTCCAAAGTGCTGGGATTACAGGCGTTGAGCCACAGTGCCCGGCCTAATTTTTGTATTTTTAGTAGAGATGGGGTTTCACTATATTGGCCAGGCTGGTCTTGAACTCCTGACCTCGTGATCCGCCCACCTCAGCCTCCCAAAGTGCTGAGATTACAGGCGTGAGCCACTGCGCCTGGCCCAAAATTTCTATTTGAGATGATGGAAAAGTTCCGGAAATGGGTGGTGATGATGGCTGCATAAAAAAGTGAAATGTACTTAATGCCACTGACCTGTACACATAAAAATGACTTAAATGGTAAATTTTACAAAATGTGTATTTTTCCACAATAAAATAAATAAAACCAAAACACTCCCCGCTCCAAGGTAGTAGTATTATGACCCCCACTTTACAAAAGGGAAGTGAAGCCCAGAGAGGTTAAATAACTTGCCCAAAGTCACACCGGCTCCCAGGAGCAGAAGAGATTTGAACGTAGGCTCCCATCATCAGGCCTCCAGGCGCCTGAAATCAGTGTCACAGACCATAGGGAGGAGCACAGGAGCAGCTGGAAACCCACAGGGCAACAAAGCAAAGAGGAGCAGAGAATCCCAGGAATGAGGCCACGGTGAAGAAGTGGGGGTGGGAGCCCAGGTGAGACTCCCTGACTTCTGTCCCACCACCTTTGTGAAGAGTCTGCCTGAGTCTGGTCCCAGTTCTGCCTCTTATTAGCTGTGTGACTCATCCACAAAACAAGGGGATCCCTTCACCTCTGACAGTCTGATGAATCAACAGTGCTTTGCCCAGATCCTCCACCAGGGACCCCCAAACCCATCATGCAACATCCTGCCTCTAGGCCGATGCTCACACTTTCTCCTCCCCCTTGCCCAGAGCACTGCTATGGTTTGATTATTTGTTCCCTCCAAAATTCATGTTGAACTGTAATCCCCAATGTGGCAGTATTAACAGGTGGGGCCTTTAGGAGTGATGGGCCCTGAGGGCACTGCCCTCATGATGGAGTCATCCACTCAAGGATTAATGGGCTAGCGGGCTAGCACGGGAGTGGGACTGGTGGCTATCTTAGAGGAAGAGGCGTGAACACGCACACTTGGCCCCTCGCCGCAGAATGCCTGCACCACCTCGGGACTCTGCAGAGTCCCTGAAGCACAAAAGCCCTCACAGATACAGCCCCTCGACCTTGGACTTCCAGCCTCTGTAACTGCAAGGAATAAACTCTGTCTTTATAAATTACCCAGTTTCAGGTATTCTGTTATAAACAAGAGAAAATAGACCAAGATAAGCACCCGCCCTCAGCTCTGCTTCCTTCAGGAAGACTCCCAAGATACCCCAGCCGTCTGGTTAATATTAGCTGTGCACAGCCCTGGTGTCTGCCTGGGTGGCTAACTGTCCAAAGAAGTTTCTCCTGCCCTTCTCATTAGAACATGAAGTCGTGGGGAGCAGAGACCACATGGCCTCAGCCCCACTTGCCCAGGGTGGGTGGTGCTTAATGAGACTGATAGGCTGCTAATGGGATGGCCCACCTGAGAACACAAGAGGGGCGAAGCAGAGAGGGGCAGGGAAAAGAAGAGGCGGAAGGCTCGGGGAAGTCAAAAGCAACCTCAGGAAGATGAGAAGCATAGCAGGCAGAAAGGGATGAATGCAGAGGAACCCCCAGAGCCAGCCGGCACTGAGTGTGAGAAGCAGGGATGGCGGGAAGCAGACAGAAGGGGCGAGAAGTCGCTTGAATCCCACCACCTGCACGCTAGGCTAGGCCGACTGCGAGCCTGGCCAAAGGAGGTCAGAGTGGCCAGCGCTGGCTGTGCCGGGGGAGGGTCACACAGTGACAGGGCAGAAATGGAAGCAGCCGTGAACAGGAGAAGGCCAGCATCCTGGGCCCGGGAGCCGGCCCAGGAGGGTGAGAGGTACTCAAGGGGAGGGCTGGAGCCAGCGAGCGTGGGAGACTTAGCTCAGAAATAGCAGGTGTTAATCTGTCGCGCTGCTTTGCATGTCATCTGCATGTCTGCCTGGCCGGCCCTGGTCGGTGTGTCCTATGCTGGGTGTGCAGTGGCCGGAGCTCGGAGCAGGCCTAACCCCTGTCCTCAAACAGCTAAAGCCAGGTCCCCAGGTCAGGAATCATCCTCTCAGCCATACCCTATACCCCACTGGGCGGGCCCACTTGAAAAGAGACTGGTGGCCTTTGGATGCAGGGTGGTGAGGGGGAGAAAAGACCAGAGCTCTTGGGGATGCTGGAAGCAGCTGGGGGCTCAGATTGGGGCTGGGGTACACAGAGGATGGGAAGCACAGGTCCCCCAAGGGAAGATGAGAAGACAGGAGGGGTGCAGCCACAGTGAGCCAAGGTCTGAGTCAGCTCTCAGCTTGGCCTCCTGTTCCGCCTCCCCAAGGGCCCATCCCACACACTGGGGCTGAGCTCAGAGCTATCTATAGCTCCCAGCCGGACTGGTCAGCTCTGCCTGCCGAGAGCCCTCCATCAACGCCCCACACAGTCCTGCCTTGGGACTGGTAAGAAGAGACGGGGTAAGCGGGTGTCTGGATCCCAGCAGGACCTATTCTCATGCAGGCCAGGTGCTGTGGGGGCTTGGCGGTGCTTGTCCCTGCCCAGGGCCTGACCCACCTGGAGCCAGGGCCAGGCAGGGGGGCAGCAAAGTCATTCAGCTGACAGAGGAGGGCCAAGCCTGGAGGCAGGAGAACTAGGTTCAAGCCCCACTCTCCACTTCTGACTTGAGAGACTGGGAGAAAGTCTTGGCTTCTCTGAACTTCCATTCTGCATCTGCAAGCAGAGATGCCATTCCTTCCTCCTTGAAGGGACCCTCAAAAGGACCGAAAGAGGCTGGGAGCGCTGATGTGTCATGAAGCACAGTAAAGCAGTGCCTCTGCCCCTCCTCACTCTTCCTCCAGGCACCCCCGATTGTCCCCACCCTATGCCCCTCCCTGGGTCTCAGCACAGGGGAGGAGCAGCATCTGAGATGCCAACATGGCCAGAACAGTTTGCCAAACCATTTTCAGTCTGCTTCCCCAAGACAGTGGCTTCCCTCCTGCCAAAGAGAATTCCAACCCAAGGCCTGCCAGAGACCCACAGCCTGGCGCTTCCCCAGGCTTGGTGACAGTCTCAACCCCAATATCTTTATATCTGAAGCAGGGACAGAAACACCTACCTATAACAACTAAATAAAACTAAGCATCCACCCAAATGTCTGTCGGCAGATGAATGGATAAACAGAATGTGGTCTATACAGTGGAATATTACTCAGCCTTAAGAAGGAAGGAGACTCTGACCTAGGTTACAACACGGGTAAACGCTGAAGACCTTGTGCTAAGTGAAATTAGCCAGTCACAAAGGGGCAAATGTTGTATGATTCCACTTATATCAGGTACCTAAAGGAGTCAAACTTATAAATTGAAAGCAGAACTGTGGTTGCCAGGGCTGGAGGGTGAGGAGGATGGCGAGAATGGGGAACTGCTGTTTAAAAGGTAAAGAATTTTGCATTGAAATGAAATATTTCTGGCAATGGGTGGTAGTAATAGCTGTTTATCAGTGGGAATATATTTAATGCCATCAATTATAAACTGAAAACTATAATGGTTAAAATGGAAAATGTCACTTATATTTTCACACACACACACACACACACACACACACACACACACACACACACAGAGAGAGCACCAAAAAGCAAGTACTCAAAGCCCTTGGTCCTCAGGGGTGCTCAATCCTACAGATGTCTGTTGATTTACTGTGTTCTGGCATCTCCACAGGCCCTCCCAGACGCCCACAGCGCCCTCCACCCTTGCCCCTTGCTGGATGCCTTGTGCACACTTACGTTTTCCAGTCCATCTCTGCCTCTAAAGAACACAGACCTGCCCTGTAAAGGGCCAGGGCACACACTATGGCTCCCCAGTCAAGCTGCCTGCCCTTCCCTGCCCTCCCCCTGCCCTTTCTCATTCCACACCTAAGCTCACAATCAGTATCCATCCCCTCCTCTACCAAAGCAGGAGAAAGGGCCTGGGGGTCCCAGACGCTGTGTCCCTCCTGGCTAAATGGGAACAACCTATGTGAAGCACCCAAAACACCAGGCACCCCCAGGTGCTCCACACACAGCTGTCTCCCCCATGATGCTTCCCCAGGCACTAAAAGTAAGAAGAAAACTTTCACGAGTAGAAGCAGAAGGGACTTCACAGGATGTAGAGAAAGAAAATCCCAGGATGGCGGCTGTGCAACAGGTCTTGGTGGGGGCATCTGGTATAGAATAAAGTAGGAGGGCAGAGGCCTTGGGGAGGCTTACTTCTAGGGAAAAAAAAAAAAAAATCTTAGATCACCTGGTATACTGGATCATAGTAAGAAAATTTTAGGCCAGGTGCAGTGGCTCACTCCTGTAATCCTACCACTCTGGGAGGCCCAGGCAGGACTGCTAGTTCGAGATCAGCCTGGGCAACAGAGCAAGACGCCATCTCCACAAAAAAGTAGCCAGGCATGGTGATGCTTGCCTGTAGTCCTAACTACTCGGGAGACCAAGGTGGCAGGACCTCTTGAGCCCCGGAGGCTGAGCCTGCAGTGAGGCAGTGAACTATGACTGTGCCACTGCACTTCTGCCTGGGTGACAGAGCAAGACCCTGTCTCTTACAAAAAGAAAAAAAAAATGAGAATGAGAATTTTCTCTTTTCTGAAATGTTTAACGATAAACTAATGATAGATGTAGAAACAAGTGAGCAAATGAAAAAAATAAAGAACATTATCTCCAGGAAAACCAAAAGGTTGTATAAGAAAAGATATGTAAAACTACATGGAACAGCTGTGACCAATATTTACTTTGTAAAAATATTAAAGTCTTAAATGTAAGTTGAATCAAAAACTAGGGAAGGTTGGGCAAGTGGCTCATGACTGTAGTCCCACCACTTTGAGAGGCCAAGGCAAGAGGATTGCTTAAGCCCAGGAGTTTGAGACCAACCTACCCAAGGCAGGGAGACATCATCTCTATAAAAAATTTATTTTTTTGTTTTTTATTTTTCTTTTGAGACAGAGTCTTGTTCTGTCGCCCAGGCTGGAGTGCAGTGGTGCAATCTTGGCTTACTACAACCCCTGCCTCCTAGGTTAAAGTGATTCTCCTGCCTCAGCCACCCAAGCAGCTGGGACTACAGGCACAGGCTACACTGACACCTGGCTAATTGTTGTATTTTTAGTAGAGACACGGTTTCATCATGTTGGCCAGGCTGGTCTCCTCACCTTCTGACCTCAAGTGATCCACCTGCCTCGGCCTCCCAAAGTGCTGGGATTACAGGCGTGAGTCACCACGCCCAGCCTCCATAAAAAATTTTAAAGTTAGCCAGGCGTGGTCGTATGCACCTAGTCCCAGCTACTCAGGAGGCTGAGGTAAGAGGATTGCTTGAGCCCAGGATGTTGAGGCTACAGTGAGCTGTGATTGTGCCACTACATTCCAGCCTGGGAGGAGAGCATGTCTCCAAAAAAAAAAAATTTGGCCAGGTGCAGTGGCTCACACCTTTGGGTAGCCGAGGTGGGCGGATCACAAGATTAAGAGATCAAGATCAGCCTGGCCAACATGGTGAAACCTTGTCTCTACTAAAAATACAAAAATTAGCTGGGAGTGGTGGCGCGTGCCTGTCATTCCAGCTACTCAGGAGGCTGAGGCAGGAGAATTGCTTGAACCCAGGAGGCGGAGGCTGCAGTGAGCCAAGATTGTGCCACTGCACTCCAGCCTGGTGACAGAAAGAGACTCCGTCTCAAAAAAAAGAAATAAAAACCCAAACTATGGGAAGAATCATGAAGGTTGCTAGGTGGTAAGACATAGGATATGAGGGATATAAGCGATCTCAATCCTAAATTTCCATAGTAAGTAAACAGAGAATGTCTAGAATTGCAAAATCAAAAACTAAAAGTGCCAAAGACAGCCAGTCCCTCCCCTCTAATTGTTATCCCTTTCCCATAGCTATAGAGGGCTATGGCAGTGCATTGCTGGATTTTCCAATGTCTCTTGCTCTTAAGTACAGGTTTTGGCCAGTAAATACGTCAGGGGTTAGCTTCCCAGTGTCTTCCTTAAATTAGCCAGGTCACTCTTCTTCATCTCATTCTCCTGTCTGCTAGCTACAATTTAACTCCTGGAGCTGAAGCAGCTGTTTGGGCCTTAAGGGAACATTCACAATGGAGGGCATGCTCATGAGCCACAAGACAGACACATCCTGGGTCCCTGAGAGCTTCATGGAGCAAAGCTGCCATACCTTCCCTGGACTACCCACCCTCCAGGCATTTATAGGAGAGAGAAGGAAATTTCTCTCATATAAGCATTGTTATTTGGGATCTGTTAAAGCCAAATTTCATCTTAACTACCATAAACAGACTCAAATATTTTATTTAGAAACACAGATGCAAAGAAAAAAGAAAGAAGAAATACAGATGCAATGGTAGAAAAAAAAGATGAAAGAGGTGAAAGAGTTGGCATCTAGGAAGTCACACCTGGGAATGAGCAGAAGAGGCCCAAAGGACTTCTGTTTCTGCTTTAAACCTTGTACTACAATTTTATATTTTAAGCTATGCACATAAAATATACATAATTGTAAAAAATAAAAAATATAGGCCAAGCATGGTGGCTCACACCTATAATCCCAGCACTTTGGAAGGTAGAGGCAGGTGGACTTTTGAGGTCAGGAGTTCGAGACCAGCCTGACCAACATGACAAAACCCTATCTCTACTAAAAATATAAAAATCAGCCGGGCACGGTGGCACGTGCCTGTAGACCCAGCTACTTGGGAGGCTGAGGCAGAACAATCACTTTAATCCAGGAGGCGGAGGCTACCTTGAGCTGAGATTGCACCACTGCACTCCAGCCTGGGTGACAGAGCAAGACTCCATATCAAAAAAAAAGAAAAAGAAAAAGAAAAAATAAGCAACCATCAGAGCAAGAAATGGTCAGAGCAGGGGCGGTCAGGAGAGCCAACCCAGAAGTAAGGGAGACTCTGGGGAAGCTGAGCGAAACAACAGTGTTGGGGGTGAGGGAGAAATGAATGGAAACCCGTGGGAGTGGGCAGCTGGTCTGGGCCATCTTGCTGGAAGCCAGGCAGGGGGCCCCTGTCGTCACTGACTTCAGCCATTTAGAGACCCAGTCAGGGCTCTCACTTCTGCCCAATACCACTGCTTTGAGCTGGGGTTCCCAGAGGACTTTCCAATGGGAACAGAAGCCTGATCTGGGCCCTCCAACAGTCATTCAGTTTTTATTCTTGCTTCACTTTTCTTTTTCTTTCTTTCTTTTTTTTTTTTTTGAGACAGAGTCTTACTCTGGCACCCGGGCAGGAGTGCAACAGTGTGATCACAGCTCACTGCAGCCTTGACGTCCTGGGCTCAGGCGATCTTTCCGCCTCAGCTCCCCGCCCCCCCCACCAACTGGGACTTCAGGCTAGCGCCACCACAGCCGGCTATTTTTTTTTTTAATTTTTACTAGAGATGGTGTGTTGCTTTGTTACCCAGGCTGGTTTCAAACTGCTGGCCTCAAGTGATCCTCCCACCTCGGCCTCCCAAAGTGCTGGAATGACAGGCTTGAGTAAGCCACCGTGCCCGGCCCCTGCTTCATTTTTCCAGATGCCCCTTCTTCCAACAAAAAGTCATGGCAGCCCTATGCCAACTGCTCGGTCCTTCCCACGTGGCGCTGCACAGTTTCTCTTGTGTTCTGCAACCCCAGCCACTCACGAAGATCAAGCCATTTCTGGTGAGCCTCTGCCGGGTTGCGGGGTCCTTTCCTAGGGGAGTGGTGTCCAGCACCCTGCCTCTCCTAGGAGCGCTCCAGTCTGCCTTGTAGAACAGCTATCTGTGAGCTCACATTCCCCACGATTCAGACAACGGGCTGGGACTAGACCTGCCTGACCCACACCAGGTACACAGAAGGCTCAGTATGTGTTTGCTGCATGAGTGAGTGAGTAAATGAGTGAAAGAGAGGATGAGTGAGCATCCTTCACAGCCAAGGGGGGCAGTCTGGTGGTCAGGCACCTGTGGGATACAACTTGTGGGGTGCTCCCCACCTGCTCTCGGGGGATGGTCTACCCTACCCAGACTCACCCTTTCCAAGTTTCTCAGTCCCACAGCTGCTCACCCCCAGGGACCCCACCCTCCATGACCCCTCAAAGGCTTCTCCTCAGATACCCTCATCCCTTGGGAACCCAGGAAGGAAGAAAGCAGTGTCCAACCAAAGAAGCCCCAAGCGGTCATCCCCCTCCGTGGCCTGGCAGGACCCCCAAGGTTTGGGCGTCTGCCCCTTGCCTCAGCTTCAGGTCCAGGGCTGAACATGATGGGCTCCTTACCATACATCTTGCCCTCGTCCGACAGGATGATTTTGCGCCGGCCGCAGGGCGGGTAGATGGCCAGGGCCTCCTGGAAACTCTGCTCAATGTCCGGGCTCCACACGCCCTCTGCATCATTGTCGATGGGCTTGTCCAGTGCCTGACTGCCCCCAGAGACGTTGCTCCCCTCGGGGGAGTTGGGAGAGCTCCACTCGTTGGAGGTAATGGTGCCGGCCTTGCCCTCCAAGGCTCCGCTTGGAGGAGCGCCCGTTGGACCTGTGGGGACAGGAACCACAGCGCCGGTGAGAAGTGGAAGGACTGTGGGGGCCCTGGGATGAAGGCACTCCAGGGACTGCCAGAGCCCGAATCAACTGCTCAGGAAGCAGAGCGTGAAGTGGAAGGTCTGTGAATCAGGCCTGGGGTCTGGGAGAGGTCATTTCTCCTCTGGAGACCTCACCTTCCCATCTGTCAAATGAGCACAACGACCTAGGCACTCCCTGATATCAAAGTTCTAGGAACCCAGACAAGGGCTGAGAAGTAGGAGACAAGGATGCAGTGCCAGGGATGTGCAGACATTAAATCAACACTGGACAGAAGGCATGCAAAATACTGGGTACTGTTGATGGGAATGCAAAACGGTGCAGGCCAGGCACCGTGGGTCACACCTGTAATCAATCCCAGCGCTGTGAGAGGCCGAGGTGGCCGGATCACTTCAGGTCCGGAGCTCAAGACCAGCATGGGAGGCTGAGGCAGCAGAATCGCCCAAATCTGGGAGGTGGAGTTTGCAATGAGCCGAGATCCTGCCACTGAACTCCAGCCTGGGCGACAGAGCAAGACCATATGACCTAACATCTGGGTATATATATCCAAACAAACTGAAAGCAGGGTCTCCAAGAGATATTTGTACACTCATTTTCATGGCAGCATTATTCACAAGAGCCAAAAGGTAGAAGCAACCCAAGTGCCCATCAATGGATGAATGGATGAACAAAATGTGGTAAAATATGAGCTTTAAAAAGGAAGGCAACTCGTCACGTGCTGCAGCACAGATGGACCTTGAGGACATTATGCTGAGTGAAATCAGCCAGTTACAAAACTACCGAAACAATACAAGGTTCCACTCATGAGGTATCTAGAGCAATTAGGTTAGGCACAGTGGCTCAAGCCTATAATCCCAGCACTTTGGGAGGCTGAGGCAGGAGGATCCCTTGAGCCCAGGAGTTTCAGAACAGTCTAGGCAATATAAAGGGACCCCATCTCTACAAAAAAATTAACTAAAAAAAAAAATTAGCCAGGTGTGCTGTCTCGCACCTGTAGTCCCGCTACTCTGGAGGGTGAGGCAGGAGAATCACTTGAGCCTGGGAGGTCAAGGCTGCAGTGAGCCATGATTGCACCACTGCACTCTAGCCTGGGTGACAGAACAAGGCTCTGTCTCAAAATAAATACAATAAAATAAAAATAAAGTAGGCCGGGCGTGATGGCTCATGCCTGTAATCCCAGCACTTTGGGAGGCTGAGGCGGGTGGATTACGTGGTCAGGAGTTTGAGACCAGCCTGGCCAACATAGTAAAACCCTGTCTTTACTAAAAAATACAAAAAATTAGCCGGGCATGGTGGCGGGTGCCTGTAATCCCAGCTGCTTGGGAGGCTGAGGCAAGAGAATCACTTGAACCCAGGAGGTGAAGGTTGCAGTGAGCCGAGATTGCGCCATTGCACTCCAGCCCAGGCAACAGTGAAAGACTCGTCTCAAAAAAGTAAAATAAAATAAATTAAAGTAGTCAGCAGGGTGGAGTGACTCACACCTGTAATCCTAGCACTTAGGGAGGCTGAGGCAGGAGGGTCATTTGAGTCCAGGAGTTAGCAAGACTTCATCCCTACTAAAAACAATTTTAACAACAACAAAAAAAATTTTTAAGTGATCAAACTAATAGAAACAGAGAGTACAATGGTAGTTACCAGGGGCTGCTGGGAGAAAGAAATAGGGAGTTGTGACTTGAGAGGTATAGAGTTTCAGTTTCGCAAGATGAAAAAGTTCTGGAGATCTGCTGCACAGCAATGTGAACATACTTAACACTACCAACCTGATACTTAAAAGGGTTAAGATAGTAAAATTTGTGGTTTTCTCTACCACAATGAAACATTTTAAAAAATGCATACACAACATAATGCAGGTCACTATTCTATTCCCTTCCTGACTCAGGCTCTTTTAAAAGAAACATTCAGTCTGGGCAGCCCCTGCACGCTGGAGCAATGGTAGGACCGACATTCTGATGCATCCCACGGCTCATGGCCACAACCATGTCTTCCCCTCACATGAGACAAATCCAGTGACCTCTTGGCTCCAACCGTCCAAGCTGTAAGCTTCCAGTTCTCAGGGGGTTGTGAAGGAGCAGGACATACTAGTAATCTTAAGGCAGTTTGGGGGTTATATGAGTACCAGGTGGGAACCACGTACCTCCCACACCTCTCCCAGAGCCCTCTGCTTCTCCCCATCCAAGCCACTGAGTCCACTTGCAAAAGAGGACCTCACCCCATCACATATATGTCTCCCCCATTAGCCATGAGGAGCAATGCAGTCCAGCAGTCCAAACCCAGTCTTCGAGTCTAAACCCCCGAGTTCCACAACTTCCACCTCGGACCCTCCAAAGTGGGACCTCCCAGAGCATTCCTTGTTTATCGTTCCCTCCACACCCTCAAACCCCTCCTCTCCCACCCATGGCCTGTGAGAAGGACAATGTCCTCCACAGAGAGGTGCTGTGAGGATTGGGGTGAGGGTCAAGGGAAGGGAGGGGCTGAGTGTGGGTGGCACATCCCAGGAGGAGAGGGAGGTCGCAAGGAGCTTGGCCAGGCAGCTGGCACAGACATGCAGTAGGAAAGAGGTCAGAGCCACTAACACTTAAAGCAGAAACCAGCAGGGCACGGTGGCTCATGCCTGTAATCACAGCACTTTGGGAGGCTAAGGCAGGTGGATCACCTAAGGTCAGGAGTTTGAGTTCAGCCTGGCCAACATGGCGAAACCCATCTCTACTAAAATTACCGGGCGTGGTGGCAGGTGCCTGTAGTCCCAGCTACTCAGGAGGCTGAGGCAGGAGAATTGCTTGAACTCGGGAGGCAGAGGTTGCAGTGAGCCAAGATGGCACCACTGCACTCCAGCCTGGGTGGTGACAGAGCGAGACTCTGTCTCAAAAAAAAAAAAAAAAAAGAAGCAGAACCCCCATGGAAACCTAACCTGGCTCCTTCAGTGTACTGAATGAAAAGGGCACTGAGGCCCAGGGGCCTAAAGATGGGCCCCGGGTCACGCAGTGAGGCCAAAGTGCAGCAGGGTCTCGTTCTCAGCCCTTCAGGGTCTCTGGCCTTTTTAGTGTAACAAGTGTCACCTGTTGTCTCTGTGGCCATTAAAAAAATAAGTTTTCATGACAGTTTGTCTGGAGGCAGAGTCACTTGATCGGGAATAAACTAGCTTGTTTCCTATCAGAAATTCTGGTCTTGATTCTACCCTGGACATAGAAACATTTTTCCATACTTTAAAACAAACTTTTTTTTTTGTGGGAGGATGGAGTCTTGCTCTTTCACTCAGGCTGGTGTGCAGTGGTGCAATGTTGGCTCACTGTAACCTCTGCCTCTGAGTTCAAGTGATTCTCCCACCTCAGCCCTACTGAGTAGCTGGCATTACAGGCACCCATCATTACACCCGGCTGATTTTTGTATTTTTGGTAGAGACAGGGTTTCACCATGGTGGCCAGGCTGGTCTCCAACTCCTGACCTCTGGTGATCCACCCACCTCAACCTCCCAAAGTGCTGAAATTACGTAAAGGCGTGAGCCACTGCACCCGGCCCAAAACAAACTTCTTAAAAGAGTTAACTTTAATTTCTGGCAATTTAGTAGATAAGATGATTTTAAAACTCTCACCCTATAAATAAATTTAGAAACAAGTGACAAAATAGAGGGAGGGGGCAAAACTCCCTTAGTAATGAGGAAGCTGGTTTTTTTATTTTGTATCATTTTAAATTTTTACATATTTTTTATTTTTTAGAGACAGAGTCTTACTCTGTTGCCCAGGCTGAAGTGCACTGGCAAGATCATAGCTCACTACAGCACTGAACTCATGAGTTCAAGAGATCCTCCTGCCTCAGCCTCCCGAGTAGCTGGGACTCCAGTCATGCACCACCATGTCTGGCTAATTATTTGTTTAGAGATTATGTATTTATTGTAGAGATCTCACTATGTTGCCTAGGCTGGTCTTGATCTTCCAGACTTAAGCAATTCTCCCTCCTTGGCCTCCCATGGAGTGAGCCACCATGCCCATCCACAACTGGGTTTTAATGGCTGCTCAGAGATGAGACCTTAGACCTGAGAGATGCAGAGAAGCTGAAACTGGGAACTACACCTAAATCCTCAGAGAACCAGTAGAATACTGACAAAATCTGACAGTGAAGATTTTCGGGGCAGGGCATTCTCTGGGCCAGGCAAAGTGGCTCATGCCTGTAATCCCAGCACTTTGGGAGGCCGAGACAGGCGGATCACTTGAGATCAGGGGTTCAAGACCATACTGGCCAACATGGCAAAATCCCATCTCTACTAAAAATACAAAAATGAGCGTGGCATGGTGGCACATGCCTGTAATCCCAGCTACTTGGGAGGCTGAGGCAGGAGATGACTTGAACTCGGGAGGCAGAGGTTGCAGTGAGCCAAGATAGACTCCATCTCAAAAAAAAAAAGATTCTCTGTCTTAGCCTAAATTCTGGATTATAAAAAATAATTATCTTTCCTAAGATTTTGTAACCAAGGGCCTGCCCTTTAATAGATTTGAAATTTGAATTTTATGTCGCTTAGTAACCTTCAGCCAATTCCTAAAAAGAAACAGCCGTCCCAGGCTGAAAATCTCTGAAGAGATTATGTTTAAATGACTATTGACCTAAATAAGATATTGCAAATATGGGAAAGAACAAGATATTATCAAAACTACAAAGTAGACTGGAAAAAGAACCACATCAAACATTTAAAAATAAACATTTTAGTCAATGAAATTAAAAACTCAATGGTTGGGATTAACAACAACTTAGACACAGTTAGATAAAGAAGTAATAATCAGACTGGCGCGGTGGCTCATGCCTGTAATCCCAGCATTTTGGGAGGCCAAGGTAGGCGGATAACCTGAGGTTGGGAGTTCGAGACCAGCCTGACCAACATGGTGAAACCCCATCTCTACTAAAAATACGAAATTAGCCCAGCGTGGTGGTGCATACTTCAAATCCCAGCTAATCCAAGAAAATCACTTGAACCCGGCAGGCGGAGGTTGCGGTGAGCCAAGATCGCGCCATTGACTCCAGCCTGAGCAACAAGAGCAAAACTCTGTCTCAAAAAAAAAAAAAAAAAAAAAAGAAGTAACAATCTGGAAGACAGAGCTGAGGAAATTACCCAGATGTATTTTTTAAATAACAGTAAAGAGCAAGGAGAATAGAGTAAGGCAATTCAACATACTGCCAATCAGAAATCCAGAAAAAGAGAACATAGAGAATAAAGTAGAGCAACATTTCAAGAGATAATGGTAGGCAGTTTTCCAGATTAATAGAAGAGATGACTCCTATAATTCAGGAACCATGCTGAATCCTAACCAGGATAAATTCAAATAAAAGGAATATATACCATAGGGACACTGCAGAACACCCAAAAAGAGAGACCTTAAAAGCAGGGAGAGTGAAAAAGGACAGATTATTTAGAAAGGAAGGACTATTAAACTGATATCAAACTTCTTGGCCAGGTGTGGTGGGTCATGCCTGTAATCCCAGCACTTTGAGAGGCCAAAGCAGGTGGATCACTTGAGGCCAGGAGTTTGAGACCAGCCTCGGAAACATAGTGAGAACCCCATCTCTACTAAAAACAAAAATTAGCTGGTGTGGTGGTGGGTGCCTGTAATCCCAGCTACTTGGGAGGCTGGGGCATGAGAATCTCTTGAATCCAGGAGGCAGGGGTAGCAGTGAGCCCATATTGCACCACTGCACTCCAGCCTGGGTGACAGAGGGAGATTCTGTCTGAAAAACAACAAAAAAGTGATAGCAAACTTACTAATAGTAACAATAGAAGATCCAATATAAGATCACCAAATTGGTAAGAGAAAGTAACTGTTAATCTTGAATTTAAAACCCAAAGAAAAAATCATTCAAGAGTGAAGATTAGGCTGGGAGTGGTGGCTCACGCCTGTAATCCCAGCACTTTGGGAGGCTGAGATCACCTGAGGTCAGGAGTTCGAGACCAGCCTGACCAACATGGTGAAATCCCATCTCTACTAAAAATACAAAATTAGCTGGGTGTTCATACAAAGACTCAAAACAAAGGGATGGAGGAAGATTCACCAATTAAATGGAGAGCAAAAAATAAAAAAAAACAGGAGTTGTAACTTTCTTCTCTCACAAAATAGACTTTAATAGTAACAAAGACTAAAAGAAACAAAGAAGGACATTGCATAATGTTAAAAGGATCAATGCAACAACAGGAGTTAATGATTATAAATATATATGCACCCAATACAGAACCACCCAGTTACATAAGACAAGTTCTTAATGACTTATAAAGAGACCTGGACTCCCGCACAATAATAGCGGGAGATTTTGACACCACATTGTTAATATTCGACGGATCAATGACATAGAAAATTAATAGGGACATCTATGATTTGAACTTAGACCTGGAATAAGTAAACTTAGTGAATATTTATAGAATTCTCCACCCCAGGTCCACAGAACATACGTTTTTCTCAGTATCATATTACACCTATTTTGAAAGTGACTATATAATTGGAAGTAAATCACTCTTCAGCATTTGCATAGCATTTCACAGACTTAAATGAAATATTGGTTGGCTGTTTGTTATTTTCTTCCCTTTTTCCTTCCTGTCTCCGTTGTTAAGTACAATTATCGGCATAAAAGAGGTTTTTAATACCTATTTTTAGATTGCATTCCAGTCCAGGCAATAGAGCAAGAATCCTGTTCTCTCTCCCCCTTTTTCTTTCTCTTTCTTTCTCTCATTAAAAAAAAAAAAAAAAAAAAATTAGCTGGGTGTGATGGCACGTGCCTTTAGTCCCAGATACTTGGGAGGCTGAGGCAAGAGAATTGCTTGAATCCGGGAGGTAAAGGTTGCAGTGAGCCTAGGTTATACCATTGCACTCCAGCCTGGGCAACAAGAGCAAAACTCCATCTCAAAAAAAAAAAGTGAAGATTAAATAGAGGCATTTGTAGACAAAAATGGAGAGAATTTACCAATCACAGACTCTCACTGAAAAAAAAAACAGGGCTGGGCATGGTGGCTTATGCCTATAATCACAGCACTTCAGGCAGGAGGACTACTTGAAGCCAGGAGATCCCACAGGGTGAGGGCCTGGCTCCAGAGGACTGCCCCCCGACTTCCGATGCCAGTCCCATGCCCTAGGTTGTTTTTACCTGTACTTCTTTTTTTCTTTTTTTTTTTTGAGACGGAGTTTCGCTCGTTACCCAGGCTGGAGTGCAATGGCGCGATCTCGGCTCACTGCAACTTCCGCCTCCTGGGTTCAGGCAATTCTCCTGCCTCAGTCTCCAGAGTAGCTGGGATTACAGGCACGCACCACCATGTTTTAGTAGAGATGGGGTTTCACCATGTTGACCAGGATGGTCTCGATCTCTTGACCTCATGATCCACCCGCCTCGGCCTCCCAAAGTGCTGGGATTACAGGCGTGAGCCACCGCGCCCGGCCCCACAACCCTCTTCTTAGGATCAATGAACCTGCTAGAGTGGCTCACAGAACTCAGATAAACACTACCTATTTTTACCAGTTTATTATAAAGGATCTCATAAAGGATAGAGATGCACAGGGCAAGGTACATGGGAAAGTTCGAGAAGCTTCCATGCTCTCTCCTGGGTACGCCACCCTTTAATTCCCTCCATATGTTCAGCTTTCTGGAAGCTCCTGAAACCCAGTCCTGGGTTTCTATGGCGGCTTCATTACATAGGCATGATTGATTAAACTATTGACCATTGGTGATCAACTCGATCTTCAACCCCTCTCACTTCCCTGAGGTTGAAGGGTGTGGCTGAAAGTCCCAACCCTCTAATCCTGCCCTGGTTCTTTCTGGCATCTAGTCCCATCTGGAAGCTACCTAGGGACTGCAAGCCCTCAGTCAACTCATTAGCATACAAAAAGACACATCATTTTGAAGACTGCAAGGATTTTAAAAGTTGTATGGCAGGAAACTGAATGAAGTGCCAGTATATATCTTTTCTTTTTCTTTTCTTTTCTTTTTTTTTTGAGACAGAGTCTCGCTCTGTTGCCCAGGCTGGAGTACAGTGGCACAATATTGGCTCACTGCAACCTCCACCTCCCAGGTTCAAGTGATTTTCCTGCCTCAGTCTCCTGAGTAGCTGGAATTACAGGTGCCCGCCATCTCGCCTGGCTAATTTTTTTTTATTTTTAGTAGAGGCGGGGTTTTGCCACATTGGCCAGGCTGGTCTTGAACTCCTGACCTCAGGTGATCCACGCACCTCAGCCTCCCAAAATGCTGGGATTTACAGGCCTGAACCACCATGCCTGGTCCCCAATATATATTTCTGAGTGTCACTATACTTAAATAAAGAGAAACTGTGTTCATGAATGGGAAAACAATATTATAAAGATGCTGAATCTCTCCAAATATATCATAAATTCAATGCAATTATGACTTTATTTTTTGATTTTTATTTTTTGAGATGGAATCTTGCTTTGTCCCCCAGGCTGGAGTGCAATGGCACAATCTCAGCTCACTGCAACCTCCACCTCCCAGGTTCAAGTGATTCTTGTGCCTCAGCCTCCCGAGTAGTTGGGATTATAGGCACGTGCCACCACCACATCTGGTTGATTTTTATATTTTCAGTAGAGACAGGGTTTCACCATGTTGGCCAGGCTGGTCTCAAACTCCTGACCTCAGGTGATTCACCCTCCTCAGCCTCCCAAAGTGCTGGGATTACAGGCGTGAGCCACTGTGCCCAGACCTCAAATTGTGATTTTTTAAAAATTCCACACAGTTCTCCAAAAAGCTTAAAAAGCTGATTCTGAAAACACATGGAAGAGCCAGGAGGAGTCTGCAGTCTCCTAAGTGGGCTCCAGGATCACTTTCTCCATATTCCCTGGGCTCCATATTTAACCAGACTCAGTCTACAAAGATTTTTCCCTGGTTCTGACCTGACCTCTTCTTTTCAAACCCTAAACAGACTCCCAGAGGGATCCCCACCCAGGGCTTGCATGCCCATTATACTGGTTTATTCCCCAAATCTGTGTATCTTTCCTGAGGCGAAGGCCCTCACAGGGACCGCCAGGCATCTCTAATCAGTCTCCAGAGCACCTCAAACTCAACATGCCCACGGCCAAGTGTTCAGCTTGTCCCATATCCTGTTCCTCCTCCTCGGCTCTCTCTCAGGAAATGAACCACTATCCACACAGAGGCCAGGAAGCTAGGAATGCACAGCCACGCACTGCATAACAAAATTTCGGTCAGCCCCAAATGTTCATTCAGAGGGGGTCCCATAGCATGATAACGGAGCTGAAAACTTCCTATTGCCTACTGATGTCAGAGCCATCCTGCCATCCAGCGCCACACATTCTGCACATGTATCTGGTGTATAAGGAAAGTTACAGAAAGCCAAGACTGGGCCGGGCGTAGTGGCTCACGCCTGTAATCCAAGCACTTTGGAGGCCAAGGCGGGCGGATCACCTGAGGTCGGGAGTTCAAGAAAGCCAAGATTAATATATTCTTGAAGAAAAAACATTTTAAATACATTTAATGTAGCCTAAGTAACCATGTTTAAAAAGTCGACAGCGTGTGTGTACAGCAGCGTCCTAGGCCTTCACATTCGCTCACCACTCACTCACTGACTCACTCAGAGCAGCTTCCAGTCCTGCAAGCTCCATTCATAGTGTACCCCATACAGGTGTGCCATTTGTTATCTTTTATACTTTATGTTCACTGTACCTTTTCTATGTTTAGGTATGTTGGGGGATATACAAATACTAACACAGTTACCATTATGTTACAGTTGTGTACAGAACTGAATATAGTCACATGCTGTACATATCTGCAGCCCAGAAGCAACAGGTTGTACCGTACAGCCTGGGTGTGTCATAGGCTATACCATCCAGGTTTGTGTGAGGACACTCAAGGATTATCACGTTTGCACAAGGATGAAATCCCCAAGTGACACATTTCTCAGGAGGTATCCCCTTTGTAAAGCAGCACATGACTATATTCTGACTTTTCCCTCTTATTAATATCTGACACATCTAATTAATGACCACATCCTGTCTTTCTGTGGCCTAAAAGTCTCCTGAATCTACTCTAACAGTCCTAATCCAAGCTTCCACCAATGCGCATCTGGATGACTGAGTCCCACTCAGGCTCCAGAGTCTCTTCACCCTAGCCAGAGTGATTCTTCTAAAATGCAGACCTGATCACATGATTTCCCTACCTAAAAATTGTCAATGCCTTTTCTTTGCTCTTAAGATAACACTACACACTCCATGATGGGATTTTCCAGCGCTTGAATCCACTGATCCCTGCTCTCTGGCCGTATCTTCACCCATGGCGCCACCCTCTGTACTTTCTTCTTTGAAGCCACCTCCAGGCCCCGAACTCAGCCATCTAAATTACCCTTCAACATGCTAAACTCTTTCTCCACTCCTGGTGGAAGTGCTACCTGAAACTTCCCTCCCACTCCTTGTTCACCTGACCAACTCCTGCTCAGCCTAATGTCCAGCCATATGTCACCTCCTCCGGGAAGATGACTCCAACCTTAGCAGACTCCTGCCTTTCCATATCCAGCCCCCATCTCCCCATAAGCACTGGTCTCCACCACACTTTAGACACCACGGGGACAGGGATGGCTGTCTTCCTCTGAACGTCCTCAGCGCACTGCACAGAGCTGATGAACAGAGAATGAACAAATGAAGGGATATTTGTTAAGTGTTACTGTGGAATAATGATTTCTCTGCGGGGAGAACAGAGTGCCCTGTGCTTAGTTTTGGGAAAGAAAAGAAATTGCAGGAAATGTCTGGATTTTGGCATACCAGAAAAAGAGCTGGAATTGTGCATAAATCCCCTTGAGACTTATTTTGGAGGCTTGCGGCATGGAAGTATGATGTATGGGAAACAAGAGCCTGGCTTGGGTTCCGGTTCTACCACCAACTGCACAACCATAGGCAAACCACCTCATTTCTCTGGGCCTCAGTTTGCTCCTCTGTAAAACAGGAGGATGCCCACTGGGATCCAGGGTCCTTTCTGTGCTAGCATATCTGTGGTTCACACTCCCTCCCCAGATCCCAGAAGTCTCCAGCGACCTCTAAATGTACCTTGCAGACTTTCACATGTGGCTCTGCTCACAAGTCCGGGGAACTGATCCATCCTGGAGAGCTGTCCCGCAGGAGAGATGACATAAGTGAGAAGTCATCTAGTGCAGGGCCTAACATAGTCAGTGCTCACAAAACCTATTTCTTGTTTTCATTATCATTATTATTATTATTATTATTTTTGAGATGGAGTCTCGCTCTGTCACCCAGGCTGGAGTGCAATGGCATGATCTGGACTCACTGCAACCTCTACCTCCTGGGTTCAAGAAATTCTCCTGCCTCAGCCTCCTGAGTAGCTGAGACTACAGGTATGTGTCACCACGCCCGGCTAATTTTTCTATTTTTTTTTTTTTTAGTAGAGACGGGGTTTCTATTAAAACCCCGTCTCTACTACATGTTGGTCAGGCTGGTTTCAAACTCCTCACCTCATGATCCACCCACCTCGGCCTCCCAAAGTGCTGGGATTACAGGCGTGAACGACCTCACCTGCCCATCATCATTATTATTAAGCTACAAACAATGCCAAGTGGAAAGTCTCCATCCTTAATGCCTAATATTAATACTTAATATTAATTAATCATATTAATACCTGAGGTCTCTTAAGTCCTGGTTGTAGCCTAGATTTTCTTCTGGACCTGACAGTAAGTACAGATGCCCTGAGGCAGGTGGAGGGAGGCAGGTGGAGGGTGCAGTGGAAGCCAGGGTGTCAGGAGATGGAAAGGAGGGCTGCCCACCTCCCTCACCATACCTGATCCCCTCTGTGGTCTCTGGGCCCTGCTCCTCCTCAGAATTTCCCTTCCTTCACCCGCGCTGAGCTGCACTGGCCTGGTGAAGTGGGCACCATCAGTTCCTGCAGAAGTTGGGCCTAGGGCAGCCCAGCAGAACACACACCTGGGGAGAACCAAAGACTCCTCATGCCAGGCCCTGCCCCATGAGTGGGGTTTTCTGAGGATCTGCACTCCATGTTCCTAGGATTAGGTCTGTCCCAGGAAAAGCAGGGCAGCGGGTCACCCAAGGCCCTGGGCCACAGGATTTGTTACTGAAATGGAGCTGCTCCCAGCCCCACATGTCCCTGATGCTCCAGGTTCACAGCCATCACTGGCAAGCTTCTCCCATCTCCCCCCGGCTCATGTCCCAGGCCTGGCAGCTGCCTCCCAGCACCAGGCAAACCTCCCACACACAGCCCGGCCCTGTGGCTTGTGGAATGGGGTAAGCCAGCACCAGCCTCCTCCTCTTTCCCCAAGTGCTGCTCCACAGTGACCCAGGAGGGCCTGCCAGGGGAGAGCTGGAAGCAGGGGACAAATGGCATCGTGGAGCCGGGCCATGAGCTGTGAACAGAGGAGTAAATATAATCCCTGACTTGGTTCTCAGGGCCCAGCCCAGGAGCCTCTACCCTGCTTCAGCCCCACCCAAAAGCCACAGGGTAGCCCCCAGGGCAATCTCAGAACTGACAGCAGGTTGCTCCATCTCAGGGCCTACAGGTGCTGATTACACAGGAATTTCCAGAAGGATCAGGAATATATGGGCCTTTATTAAGATCTCCCTAATACTCAGAACAGCCACTGTAATCCCTAAGCCCCTCACAACTCCTCCAGCCTCTGGAGCTGTGACAGAGAATTCAGAAGAATAAGATACCTCTGCAAACACCCTAATTTGGGAGGTCACTGGGCTTCATCTCTCAAAATAAGAAATGAAGAAGTCTCTTAATTTTAAGAGACTTCATCTCTTAAAATAAGGAAGACAGGGAAAAAAGAAGCAGCAGACCCCAGCCTTCTTCCAGGCCCATCCCCATTCCCCTCCAGCACCCCTGGGCTTCTCACTGTCTCCTGGGCCCCAGGTTTATTCACACTGCTTCCCTGCTTAGGGTGGGCCTCGGTACTAATTTAATTCCTGCCAACAGTCCATCAACAAACTCTAACCGAGTATCTGTTCTTGGACTAAACTCTAAAGAAAAGGATCCAGGCCGGGCGCAATGGCTCAAGCCTGTAATCCCAGCACTTTGGGAGGCCGAGGCGGGTAGATCACGAGGTCAAGAGATCGAGACCATCCTGGTCAACATGGTGAAACCCTGTCTCTACTAATACAAAAAAAAAAAATTAGCTGGGCATGGTGGCGCATGCCTGTAATCCCAGCTACTCAGGAGGCTGAGGCAGGAGAATTGCCTGAACCCAGGAGGCGGAGGTTGCGGTGAGCCGAGATCGCGCCATTGCACTCCAGCCTGGGTAACAAGCGAAACTCCATCTCAAAAAAAAAAAAAAAGAAAAGGATCCAGACCCCCAGGAGGCTCAGACTCATGAGGATGGGAGACTGGACAGACATGCAGACAGCTAAGTGCTACGGAGTGTCAGCGGCTTGGGTGGAGGCAGGTAGAGGGCACAGGTGGGTGCAGTGAGAGGCCCCCACCACCCCAAAGGGTTCCCTGAGCCCCAGTTCCCAGAGGCCCCTGAGCTACCACACTGACTGCCTGAATGTGCAGTGCTACTCTGGCCCATCAACTGTCTGCTGTCTTCCATGCTAACGACACATGGAAGTTCAGCAGCTGGGCGATAAAGGGAGGAGGATTGGGACCCGCAGGCAGGGCCAGGTGGCCTGTGCTGCCCCTCACACAGTGCAAGCAGGACAGATACAGGCAGCTCAGCATTTGTGGGAGGGCTGAATGTCAAAGAGGTGCCCAGGACACTGAGGGACATATGTTTTACTACTTTAACACTAGGAGATGCCTATTTCGAATGCCTACCCTGCGCCAGGCACCAGGCAAAGCAATTGACTACATCTTCCTCCAATCCTGCCCCCATGCCCTTGAGGTAGCTGCACTGCCCATTTCCCAGGTGAAGACGCTGAGGCTCCTCAAGGTGAAGTGCTGTGTCCCAGCCCAAAGCCAGTAAGAGACAGAGCTCAGTCTGTGGCTCTGAAGCCCTTCCCTACCACAAGCTGCCTTTTGTCCATCATGATGCTTCTTTGACCTATTTTGCCAACACTTTTTTTTTTTTTTGAGATGGAGTCTCGGTCTGGAGCCAGGCTGGCCGCAACCTCCACCTCCTGGGTTCAAGCAATTCTCCTGCCTCAGCCTCCCAAGTAGCTGGGATTACACGCGCGTGCCACCACGCCCAGCTAATTTTTGTATTTTTAGTAGAGATGGGTTTCACCATGTTGGCCAGGATGGGCTTGATCTCTTGACCTTGTGATCCGCCCGCCTCAGCCTCCCAAAGTGCTGGGATTACAGGCTTGAGCCACCATGCCCGGCCACTTTTTTTTTTAATTGAGACAGAGTCTCGCTCTGTCGCCTAGGCTGGAGTACAGTTGAGCAATATCAGCTTACTGCAACCTCTGCCTCCTGGGTCCAAGAGATTCTCCTGCTTCAGCCTCCTGAGTAGCTGGAATTACAGGTGTACACCACAATGCCCGGTTAATTTTTTTATTTTTAGTAGACCCAGGGTTTCACCATGTTGGCCAGGCTGATCTCAAACTCCCGACCTCAGGTGATCCACCGACCTTGGCCTCCCAAAGTGATGGGAATACAGGTGTGAGCCACCACGCCGGGCCTATTTTGCCAACACGTCTGTGGACAATAGGAAGGGGGATGATCTGACTCTGCAGCATGAGGTATGCAAGTTAGATGTGCAGAGCAGGAGGAAGGGGTAGCCTAGACTGGCAGGCTAAGGGAAGCTAGAGAAGTTTCTCTCTGCAGACACAAAGACTTCCTGTTCTCTTTCTTTGCATGGACCCCACTGTTTCCACAGCCTCCAGTGAAGGTCCCAACCAAGAGATGCAGGGTTTGCAGGGTTTGTGAGAGGAAAGAATCACAGGGGAGAAAAGTGCCCTCCAATGCACAGCTTAGGAGACTAAGGCCCCGGGAGAAGAAGTGACTTGCCAAAAGACCACAAAACCCGTTAAAACTGGGCCTAGAACTACATCTCAGGCCTGCACTTTTCTGCCACACAATTCCAACCTCCACGACTATCACTGGATGCCTCTCAATGAGCACAGGAGAGGGTTTGCTTGTAGGAAGGACAGGAACAGACTCCCCTGCCAGAAAGATCTCTCCCTGCTGATTCTCACGCCTACCACCTCAGCACAGTGCTTCGGTCCTGGTGCCGCTCATTCGCTCATTGTTCACTGCGCATGAACAATATATGCCAGACACTGGGCGCTGCTAGGGTCCAGATGTGTCCCTCAAAGTTCATGGGTTAAAAATTTAATCCCCAGCACAAGAATGTTGGGAGATGGGCCTTTAAGATGTGACTGGGTCATGTGGGCTCTGCCTTCCTGAATGGATTAATGCTGTCATCTCAGGAGGAAAGGAGGGAGAGTCATCTGTGAAGAGGCAACACAGTCAATCCTCACTAATCACAGAACAATCACAGATTTTGTATTTCTAAGTTTGCCAACTTGCTAAAATTTCTAACCCCCAAATCACTACTCCCAGCACTTTCAGTCATTCACGGGCACATGCGTGCACTGAGCAGCCACAGATTCTCTGTGCCTGGTGCGCACGCTCCCAGATGAGGTCGACAATGCTGCACTTTGTCCCCCTGGTCAGCTCTCCTGCTGTAAGCAAGTGTCTTGTTCTTGGTCTATTTAGTGCTATAACTTCTGCATTTCTGTGGGTGGTTTTGCTGCTTCAAGTGGCCCCAAGCATAGTGCAGAAGTGCTGTCTAGTGTTCTTAAGCACAAGATGCTTAGGAACATCTGAGGACATCTTAGGACCTCTTAGGAAATGTCAAAAGGCACCAGGATAGTCAAAAGGGTAAGCAGTTCAAACATCCATCAATAGAGGAATGGAAAAACAAAATGTGCTGCATCCACGTAATGGAATATGATTCAGCCTTAAAAAGGAATGAAATGGCTGGGCGCAGTGGCTCATGCCTGTAATCCCAGCACTTTGGGAGGCCGAGGCGGGCAGATCACCTGAGGTCAGAAGTTCGAGACCATCCTGGCCAACATGGTCTCTACTAAACCCAGTCTCTACTGAAAACACAAAAATTCGCCGGGCATAGTGGCAGCGCCTGTAATCACAGCTACTCAGGAGGTTAAGGCACAAGAATTGCTTGAACCTGGGAGGCAGAGGTTGTAGTGAGCTGGGATCATGCTACTGGACTCCAGGCTGGGTGACAGAGTGAAACTCCATCTCAAAAAAAAAAAAAAAAAAGGAATGAAATTCTGACACAGGCTACAACATGGATGAAACTTAAGGACATTGCGCTAAGTGAAACAAGCCAGTCATGAAAGGACAAATCTCATACGATTTCACTTCCATGAGGTACTGAGAATGGGCAAATTCACAGAGACAGAAAGCCAAAGAGAGACTATCAGGGGCTGGGGATGAGGAGTTTCATTCATAATATTAACAATGATTGCCAGGTGTGGTGGCTCATACCTGTAATCCCAGCACTTTGGGAGGCTGAGGTAGATGGATCACCTGAGGTCAGGAGTTCGAGACCAGCCTGGCCAACGTGGTGAAACCCTGTCTCTACTAAAAATACAAAAATTAGCTGGCAGTAGTGGTGCATGCCTATAAACCCAGCTACTCAGAGGCTGAGTCACAATAATCACTTGAACCCAGTAGAGGTTGCAGTGAGCCGAGATCGCACCACTGCACTCCAGCTTGGGAGATAAAGTGAGACTCCCTCTCAAAAGCAAAACAAAACACACAAAAAAATAGGCGGTTACAGCGTTTCAGTTTCAGAAGATGAAAAACTTCTGGAGATGGAAGCAGGTGACCACAGCACAACTGTGAATGTCCTTAACGCCACTGAACTGCACCCTTAAGAGTTAAAATGGCAAATTTTATGTTACATATATTTCACCAAAAAAATTGTTTAAAGCGTACCAGGAGATAGAACACAAAAAGAAGAGGGCAGAGAAGGAAAAGAGGGACTGCAGGGGTTCTGGGCCCAAAATACAGGAGACAAAGAAAAGGGCCTGGTTACAACTGGAAAAAAAAAGAGAAGGACAGGAGAGTCCCCAGGTCACAGGCAGGTGAGTCCCTAGGGATAGAAGGAAAGGGAGCGGTGAAGAAGGAAAGAACCCAGCAAAGAAATGGACTGGGTTGAGGTTGGGCTGGGGCGGGCCATGTACTCAGTTAGAAACAAACAGATCTGGCCAGCGCCGGGGCTCATGCCTGTAATCCCAGCACTTCGGGAAGCTGAGGCAGGCAGATCACAAGGTCAGGAGGTCGAGACCAGCCTGGCCAACACGGTGAAATTCCGTCTCTACTAAAAATACAAAAAAATTATCTGGGCATGGTGAAGTTCCAGCTGCTCAGGAGGCTGAGTCAGGAGAATCACTTGAACCTGGGAGGTGGAGGCTGCAGTGAGCTGAGATTGTGCCATTGCACTACAGCCTGGGTGACAGAGCGAGACTCTGTCTGAAAAAAAAAGAAAAGAAACAAACAGATCCCACTGTGATTTTAGAAGGGCCAGGGCTTGCTGGAGGCCAGAAAAGGGCTGTTCTCAGAAAACAAGACCAAAAAAAGCTGCTCAGAAAACAAGACCAACAAAAATCTAGGTGTCCCAGCATCTGAGCCCCTACCACTGGAGCCCCTCCCTCATGCTGAGCAGCTCCCCTTCCTCTGAAATGCAACAAGTTATCAGGGAAAGGCCACATGAAGTCTGGGACACATTAAAGATGCCTCAGAGGCTGGGCGTGGTGGTTCACACCTGTAATCCCAGCACTATCGGAGGCCAACGTGGGCGGAGCATGAGGTCAGGAGATCAAGACCATCCTGGCCAACATGGTGAAACCTCGTCTCTACTAAAAATACAAATAATTAGCCGAGTGTGGTGGCATGTGCCTGTAGTCCCAGCTACTTGGGAGGCTGAGGCAGGAGAATTGCTTGAGCCCAGGAAGTAGAGGTTATGGTGAGCCGAGATCGCGCCACTGCACTCCAGCCTGGGCGACAGAACTCCATCTCAAAATAAGAAGACATCTCAGAGTCCTATGACCTGAGTTAAACCTGCCTCTCACCAGCTACACTGCGTGGCTGTTCAGAAATTTATTGAACCTCCCCAAAGCTTCTGTTTCGTCACCTGTCAAGTGCAGATGAGCATTCCTGCCTGCAAAGCCACTAAGGACAGAAAAGTAAAGCCCCTGGAAGGCAACGTATAGTGGGACCATCCCGACCACCCTTTGGTGTGAGGCCTTCATCACACCTGGCTTCAGGACAGGACGGAATGGGGAGCAGGTGGAAGGAAGGGAGCCCCATAATCCTTCCCAGGCTAAGGAGATATCGGAGCAAAAGTCAGAAAGCTGGACCCCTTGAGCAATGCCTGGCCAAGAGAGGGAAAAGAAGGGAAGGGGGAAAGGGAGAGAGAGCAGGGAGAGAGAGAGAGAGAGCAGAAGGGAGAAAGAGGCGCCATGGGGCAGAGATTTAGTGTTTGGGCTCTGGATTCAGATGCCTGAGCTCAGATCCTGGCCCAGCCACACAGATCCTGAGCAAGCTACTCAACCTCTCTAAGCCTCCCACCCACTGGGGAGGCACCAATGCAATCTCAATCTCCCCAAAGGACAGCTGTGAGGATTGAGTTCCATCATGTCTGAGACAGGAGCACAGAGCCCGGCCTAAAAAGGAGCTCCTCGCACATTCAAGGTCATTGCCCCATAGTCTTCGTGTGGGGTGATGGAAGACGGACGAGAGAGGAAGAAGCAGGAGGCCTGCAGGCTAGCAAGAGGGGAGGTAAAGTAGGTGGAGATGGTCTGGGATGCAGGCCAGCCAAGAGGAGTCTCCAGTGGGAGGGGCAGCTCAGAAAGCAATGGAGGGAGATAAGATTCCTAAAGGCTGCAGGTCCCAGCCAGGCCCAACCCAGGCAGTCTCTTCCCACCCAGCCCCCAGGCCTGGGCAGCAGTGGGGTGGCGAGGACATGCCTGGCCTCCGAATCCCATTTCAGCTCTTGGAGAGGTGGAAGCTGGGACCACACCAACCCTCCCCTCGCCGCGACACCCCTTCCACATCAGGGGTGTGGGTGTCTGCAGGCCCTACCCAACACATGCAGGAACTGGGGCATGACAAGTGCTGAACAGGGCCCTGGCCCCTGGCCTCCCCTCCGCCTCTGGACGAAACAGGCCTCTGGCTTCTGTGATGAAACAGGTTTAGTTCCAGAACAGTGCCCAGCCCAGAGGCCCCTCAAAACAGGTACCCGGAGGAAGGTGAACTGGCCTCCAAGCACAGCTTTGCCACGGATTCAGGGTGCCTCTTGAGCTAGTCATTTCCCCATCTCTGGGCCTCCGTGCCCCCATTTGCAAAAACAAAAGGTGGGGGAGTGTAATGAGCTGGCCAGGCGTGGTGGCTCACGCCTGTAATCTCAGCACTTTGGGAGGCCAAGGCAGGCGGATCATCTGAGGCCAACACGGTGAAATCCTGTGTCTACTAAAAATACAAAAATTAGCTGGGCAAGGCGGCACATGCCTGTAATCCCAGCTACTCAAGAGGCTGAGGCAGGAGAATCACTTGAACCCAGGAGGTGGAGGTTGAAGTGAGCCGAGATCGTGTCACTGCACTCCAGCCTGGGTGACAGAGTGAGACTCTGTCTAAAAGAAAAAAAAAAAAAGGGCTGGGCGCGGTGGCTCAAGCCTGTAATCCCAGCACTTTGGGAGACCGAGGCGGGTGGATCACGAGGTCAAGAGATCGAGACCATCCTGGTCAACATGGTGAAACCCCGTCTCTACTAATACAAAAAATTAGCTGGGCACGGTGGCGCGTGCCTGTAATCCCAGCTACTCAGGAGGCTGAGGCAGGAGAATTGCCTGAACCCAGGAGGCCGAGGTTGCGGTAAGCCGAGATCTCGCCATTGCACTCCAGCCTGGGTAACGAGCGAAACTCCGTCTCAAAAAAAAAAAAGACGTGGAGGAAACCGAAATGCATATTACTAAGTGAAAGAAGCCAATCTGAAAAGGCCACATAGTGTATGACTCCAACCATATGACATTCTAGAAAAGGCAAAACTACAGAGACAGTCAAAAGATCAATGGTTGCCAGGAGTGGGAATAATGAATAAATGGAAGCTGGAGGATTTGGGGAGCAGTGACACTATTCTGCACGGCACTGCAATGGTGGGTACATGTTATTTACCCATGTGCCAAACCCACAGAGTGGACAACACCAAGAGGGAACCCTAATGTGAACCATGGACTACAATAATGTGCCAATATTGGCTCATTAATTGCAACAAATGTACATCAACTGCAACAAATGCAAGATGTTAAGACTAGGAGAAACTGAGGGTGGGGCAAGAATGTATCTATGGGAACTCTGTACTTTCTGCCCAAGTCTGTAAACCGCAAACTGCTCAAAAATAGTCTTTTTTTTTTTTAAAGGTTGAGAGTAAACCTTTTTTCTCCTAGGGGCCTTTCTTTAGGGTTCTAGAATAAAACAAAAGTTGCTATACAGGGATACTAAAAAATAAACCAATAAATACAAATTTTTTTAAAGTAAAATAAAGCAAAAGTTATGAAAGTACAGTACTTGATAGGCAAAAGTACTGAACCAAACCAGCTGGCTTCACTTTAAGTAGGCGTGTCCTAGGAAAATGCAGATCTCAAAATATTAATAGATTTAGTCTGGGAGTGTGACTAACAGAAGGACTAGCCCTGGAATGCCATCAAAGCCAGCACACTTGTTTCCTCAGCCTCGGGGGTGGCTTTACCCTCAATCAGCTGCTGTCTCAAAGAGAGGCGGTAGTGGGGAGGTGTTGGGGGGGGTTCCCACCCTGTCAGAACCAGAGGGCCGGCCCAAACCAGGTGTCTAAGCAACACTGGCATCCTGAGTGAGGCCTCGGTGCATGCCCTGCCCAAGGAGGAGGAGGAGCCAGGAAGAAGAGGGAGTCTCCAGCCCCCCAGGACCCAGAGTGTCAGGGAGCCACAGGATGTTCTGGAGGCAGCGGGGCACTAGGAACTCCAGGAAAGCAGGACTCTTCAACTCTGTGCTCCTCTCCAGCCCTAGACCTTAAATATCTCTGGAAAAGCACCTGCACCCCTGGGGGAAGAATGAAGACTCCAGCATCTGGACAGGGTCATAGCTCTGAGGACACAGGAGCAGGCGGGGTTAGAATGAGCTTGGACAAGAGGTGGGAGGCGGCATCCATCCTAGCCTTGGTCATTTTTCAGACATCTTCTTCTGTCCCAGAGCCATCCTGCCAGGTCAGGGATAGAAAGGATGATTATGATATTCGAGACATGCTGTTAATAGCTCAAAGCCGGTCGGGCACGGTGGCTCACGCGTGTAATCCCAGCACTTTCGGAGGCCAAGGCGGGTGGATCACCTGAGTTCAGGAGTTCGAGACCAACGTGGCCAACATGGCGAGACTCTGTCTCTACTAAAAATACAAAAAATTAGCCAGGCATGGTGGCTCATGCCTGTAATCCCAGCTACTTGGGAGGCTAAGGCACCTTGAACCCAGGAGGTGGAGGCTGCAGTGAGCCGAGATCGTGCCACTGCACTCCAGCCTGGGCAACACAGTAAGACTATCTCAAAAAAGAGAGAGAGAGAGAGAGAGAGAGAGAGAAATGGCTCCAAGCCTTCACTCAGACCCTAGGCTGAGGTTACCATCCTAGAGGACCCACCCTGACCCAGAAAACTCACCCCCACTGATTCTTACACCAGCCACACACCCAGTGCCTTACTCTGCAGGCCTGACAGTCACCGCGCCTCCCATTCCAGAACACATGGTCATCCAGTGTGGAAACGAGGCCACAGAAGTAGCTGAAAGCAGGCTGGACACGAGCATTTGTTTTTCTGGCTAGGGCCAGCCCATCTCACCCGGCAGGCTATTAGCAGCAGACCAAGTGCAGCCCGCCAGGCAGGAAAGATGCCTGGCAAACCAAAATTCCCACCTTTACCTCTCATTCTGAACCATGCTCTACGCCAGGAACAGAGCTTCTTGGAAGGCCCCATGACTCCTCTTTTTCATCGGTCATTCTCTAGGTGTACCCCACTCCTTGTTCCTGGTCCCATCTTGCACTTTGAGAAAGGCCACAGCTCAGGACATCAAACTCTTACCTCACTTTCAGAGTTCCTCACCCCCATCATCTTCTGAAGATTTTCTCCATAAATTAATTTTCTCCAAACATCTGTAAATCACATATCTGACTGTCTTGACAAAAAAACCTGTATCCAGAATATTAAAGAACTCTCAGAACAACAGCTGGGCATGGTGACACACACCCACAACTGTGGGAGGCCGAGGTGGGTGGATTGCTGGAGCCAGGAGTTCAAGACCAGCTTAGGCAACGTGATGAAACCCCGTCTCTACAAAGGACAAAAATTAGCCAGGCATGGTGGTGTGTGCCTGTGGTCCCAGCTACTCAGGAAGCTAAGGTCGGAGGAACACTTGAGCTTGGGAGGTCGAGGCTACGGTGAGCTATGATCTTGCTGAGTGAAAGAAGCAAAGACCCAAAGAGCTATGTCACTGAATGATTCCATTTGTGTGACATTCTTGAAAGACAAAATTATAGGAATGAATGGATCAGTGTGGCCAAGGGATGGCATGAGGGGAAGAGTGAGGGACAACCTCTGAGGGACCACTGCATGATGGAACTGTTTAAGGGATGCAACTGCCTTGTACCTTGATGGTGGTGGTGAATACACAATTCTGTGCATTTGTCAACATCTACTATTTACAAAAAACAGTGTATTTTGTATGTTAAAAATAAATTTAGGGAAAGACTCATTCCATTTTATAGAATGAGATGTTGCCTGATTCTAAATAAATAAATAAATGTAAAATAAGACCTTATCCTGAGTGGAGAGCCTAGTTCAAACCCACCCTATTCATATAACCCACTTGGGCGGGTGTAGTGGCTCGCACCTGTAATCCAAGTACTTTGGGGGTCCGAGGTGGGAGGAGGGCTTGAGGCCAGGAGTTTGGGACCATCCTGGGCAACATAGTGAGATCCTATCTCTAGAAATAATTTTTAAAACATCAGTCAGGTGTGGTGGCACACGCCTGTGGTCCTACAGCTACTCAGGAGGCTGAGGCAGGAGGATTGCTTGAGCCCAGGAGGTCAAGGCTGAAGGGAGCTGTGATCTCTCCAGCCTAGGTGGCAGAGTGAGACTCTCTCTCAATAAAAATAAAACCCATGGGCACAGTGGCTCACCCTTGTAATCCCAGCACTTTGGGAGGCTGAGGCCAGCGATCACTTGAAGTCAGGAGTTCGAGACCAGGCTGGCCAACCGTGGCAAAACCCCATTTCTACTAAAAATGCAAAAAATAGCCGGGCATCATGACACGTGCCTGTAATCTTAACTATTCGGGGCGCTGAGGCAGGAGAATCACTTGAACCCGGGAGGCAGAGGTTGCAGTGAGATGTGATCGTGCCATTGCACTCTAGCCCAGGTGACAGAGTAAGACTCTGTCTCAAAACAGAAAAAAAGATATAAAAATAAAACCTGAAAAAAACATAAAACCCACTTATCTCCCCACCTCTCATCACTTCATGACTATAGCCCTCAAATCACTACATTTTCGGTCTTCTCAAGGATAGTTCTCCGTCTCTCTTCCTCTGTGTCCCTCTCTCGTACACAAATTCACACAGACAAACACATGCCTGTCAAAGCCCACCCATTCTCAAAGCCAGCTCAACTGCCTGCTCCTCTTGGGACAGAATCAATCCTCCTTTACCAGGCGCCGCCACAGGGCCTGCTGGTGCCATAGTCAGCCCTTCTTTCATCTCGCAGCATGCTATTGTTAGCTTCACAGTCCATTTCCCTGCCGGACAGCAAGCTCCCTGAGGACAGGGACCAGGGCTTTCATTCCATACTCCTGCTGCACCTAGCACAGTGCCAGGCACACCGTGAGTGCTGTGGTCGCTGTGGATTGTGGGAGGGCAGATGCAATCGGAGGGAGCTGATGCCAAGAAAGGAGAGCTGGCCATGCTGGGCTGGCAGCGTTCTGAGGAGGTATGGGAGGCACTGGTACAGCTTACTTCTTCTCTTGCATAAGCAGCAACTATTGCTTCAACCTCCAAGTGCTGGAAGTGACCCCACCTCTCATTCCAACATGAGGCCATGTTATTTATGACAGAGCATTTCTGAGGATGCTTTTGCTTCCTGCATGCCACCCAGCACAGTTCCAAGCCCCAGGCAGACAGACGCTCAGGACGCACCTGCTGAGGGATGGGAACCTGTTTCGTCATCAGGATGCTGTCATTTCTCACTTCCAGAAGGCAGGTGCTCTTTATAGCAAAGAGCAGATTAGGATCTTCTGATCTGAAGTTCATTCACTATGGAGAACTAGCCCAGTACAGGCATAGACTACCAGTAACTCCATAGGGCCACTCTACGATTGGGTTTTTCCACACATATCATCGACCCCTCCCTCTTACAAATTCCAGCTTCGACAGTTTTTAAGCACCATTTATACGTCAATTATTTGACAAACACTTACACAGTGGTTATGATGTGCCGGGAAAGAACTAAGCATTTTTACAAATATTAACTCATTTAGTTTTCACATATACCATATGAGGTTGGTTCTACTAACAATATTTTCCCTATTTTGCAGAGGGGGAAACTGACTGACACACACTGCAGTTAGACAACCTGACTAAGGTCACCCAGGTGTTAAGTGGCAGAACAGAGATTCAAACCCAGGCAGGCTGGCTGGAAAGCCACGTCCCAACCACGGCCGCTAGCCCCACGTGGCTTCTGAACACAAGAAACGTGGTTAGTCCAAACTGAGATGCGCTGTTAAGTGTACAAGAGGCACTAGAGTTCTAACGCCTTGTGTGAAAAAAGGTAAACTATCTCATTGATACTTTTCACTACTGACTACATGTTCAAATGATAATATTGCAGACACAGGTTAAATAATGTATTATTACAGTGCATTTTACCAGTTGATTCTTCCTTTCTTTTTTTTAGAGACAGTGTTCTTGCTATGTTGCCCAGGCTGGTCTCAAACTCCTGGGCCCAAGCAATTCTCCTGCCTCAGCCTCCTGAGTAACTGGGACCGCCATAGGCAAAAGTCTAGCTCTTTTTACTTTTTAAATGTAGCTCCTAGGCTTGCATTATATTCCTATCAGACAGCACCACTCTGGAGTCTGCACTGATAGCCACTACTTTCTGGGGTTGTCAGGGGTCATCTTCCCCACCCCGCAGTCTCAGGGCAGGACCCAGATTCCACCTGTTCTAACACCATGCTCACTTGGACAAAGATGATGGCAGCCATGCAATAATTCCTTCATCTCCCCATTCTGCTTCCTCTGACTCAGACACTGCACCGCCTCCCAAGCCTTGCCTCCAGCCCCAGGTGCAGCTTAGCTCTACCTCCCTGTAGCAAGAATCCCAAAGTGTCAAGGTGGGAAAATCTTTCACACATCATTTAGTGCAACCCCTGCGATACCCATATGTGGAGAAACTGAGGCCCGAGACCACAAAATCGAGGAAGCAGTGGCCCTGGAGGTGACCTAGTCCAATTTCCCATGCAGTGCAGAGACTCCTCCAAGCATCCCTAACGAGTTCTAAATAACAAAACTCTGTACAGTAGTCCTTTGGTACCCGTCGGGGATTGGTTCCAAGGCTCCTAAGGATACTAAAATCTGAGGATGCTCAAGTCCCTCCTATAAAATGGTATAGTGTTTGCATGTAACTTACGCACGTCCTCCCCTGTGCTTTAGATGATCTCTAAATCTACAGACGATCTCTACAGATTGCATACTATACCTAACACACGCATGCACGTCACTTCGCTTGCATGGATTTGATGCAGCATTCAGTGAGCAGCAAATCCAAGTTTTGCTTTTTGGAACTCTGTGCAATTTTTTCCCCTGAACACTGTCCATCCAGGATTGGTCGAATCCATGAATGTGGAACCCACAGATACAGAAGGCCGACTGTAGTTTTATGTGGTTATACATAACGAAGTAAGACTTCGGATCAGATGGACCTAATCTGCTACTGCTGCAAAGGATGCCAACCCTTCTAGAAGTGAGAAATGACAGCACCAGATTTTGGGCAAGTTGTAGGTCCTCATCCAGCGTTTGTTAAGGCACACACAGGCCAAGCACGGTGGCTCATGCCTGTAATCCCAGCACTTTGCGGGGCTGAAGCTGGAGAATCGCTTGAGGTGAGGAAGTTTAAGACCAGCCTGGGCAAGACAGCAAGACATTGTCTCTAAAGTTTTAAAAATTAGCTGGGCATGGTGGCGCACACCTGTCTCCCCAGCTACTTGGGAGACTGAGGTGGGAGGACTACTTGAGCCCAGGAGTTTAAGGCTACAGTAAGCTATGATCACACGACTGCACTCCAGCCTGGGCAACAGAGCAAGATCCTATCTCTTAAAACCAAATACAAACAAATAAACAAAAAACACCAGCCTGGGAAACAGCGAGATCCCATCCCTACAAAAAATAAAAAAAAATTTTTAAAATGTTAGGAAGCGTGGCATGCACCTGTGGTCCCAGCTGCTGAGACCTGAGTAGCTGAGAAGCTAAGGTGGGAGGATCACTTGGACCCAGGAGGTCGAGGCCACAGTGAGCTGTGATTGCAACACTGGACTCCAACCTGGGTGACAGAGCAAGACCCTGTCTCAAAAAAAAAGACCCACATGTTTGAGATCACATCACTGGGGCGGAAGGGGGGCAGGGGAAGACCCACAAAAATGGCGAGCTCAATAATGAATAGCTCAGGATGTATAAACGTTCCAAAACCAGATGTGGCTTCCAATGTGGCAAGAATGTCACACAGCTCAGCGGGTTAAGATTTCCCTTGATGCCGGGCGTGGTGGTTCATGCCTGTAATCCTTGCACTTTGGGAGGCTGAGGCGGGCAGATCACCTGAGGTCAGGAGCTCAAGACCAGACTGACCAATATGATGAAACCTCGTCTTTAAAAAAATAATAAAAAATAAATAAATAAATAAAAGATTTCCCTTGACACAGACCTTACCACAGCACTGGCCCACACAGGCTCACGGTTTAATGGGGCAGTTTAAGAGTCAGATTGACCTGGGTACAAACTCCAACTGCAATATAACTTTTGCAGTGTCCCCTCTGTGAAGTAGAGGTTGAAAAACAAAATAAACCAACCACCCCTTTCTCACAGGGCTAAGTGGATGAAATGAGATGATGGAGGCAGAAATGTCTAGAATAATGGTCTAGCACCCAGTAGGCACTAAAATGTTCATTTCCCTCCCCCTTCCTTCTTCAGCCAAAAACCCATCTTTTCACCCAACGTGAGGTAATAATAAGTCCCACTCTATTCTAAACTTACAGAATTGATGTTTGAACTTAAATGCAGGATTTTACACTTAGATCTATTAGACTTCTTCTTGAGATGAGTACATGTTCAACATTGCTCCATGCCAAGTAATATTTATTTATTTATTTATTTTTTTGAGACGGAGTTTTGCTCTGTCCCCCAGGCTGGAGTGCAGTGGCGCAATCTCAGCTCACTGCAACCTCTGCCTCCTGGGTTCAAGCAATTCTACTGCCTCGGCCTCCAGAGTAGGTGGGATTACAGGCATGCATCACCATGCCAGGCTAATTTTTTGTATATTTAGTAGAGATGGGGTTTCACCATATTGGCCAGGCTGGTCTCAAACTCCTGACCTTGTGATCCACCCACCTTGGCCTCTCAAAGTGCTGAGATTACAGGCGTAAGCCACTGTACCAGGCCAAGTAATTTTTAAACGCCAAAAACTAAAAACAATTTGTTGAACTCAGTAGGGAACAGTTAAATAAAGTCATAAAATCAAATGTTACGTGGATCCTTAAAATTATGGTTTTAAATAATGTTTACCACATGCACTATTATCCACTAGACAGCATTCAGTAGGGAAAAAAACAAGATAGAATACAATCGTAATTATGTTAAAATATACAGATTTACATGAACACAAATTTGGAAGTACATTCAACTAAATACCAACCCATCCGAATTGTATTATGTATCATTTTGTTTTTTCCTTTATGGCTTTCTTTATTTTCCAGGCTTTCTGTAATGTACATGTATTAATTTTAAGAGATAAACTTTTTTAAACTTCATCTTTCTACTTAATGGCAGCATTCCAGTCAATTGAGATGATTATGAACCCTGGTTCTATCAGCCAATGTTTGCTATCCTCAATCCTCATAGAAATGAGAAACAGGGCCAGGTGCAGTGGCTCATACCTGTAATCCCAGCACTTTGGGAGGCCAAGGTGGGTGGATCACAAGGTCAGGAGATCGAGACCATCCTGGCCAACATGGTGAAACCCCGTCTCTACTAAAAATACAAAAAATTAGCTGGGTATGGTAGCATGTGCCTGTAATCCCAGCTACTCGGGAGGCTGAGGCACGAGAATCGCTTAAACCCACAAGGCGGAGGTTGCAGTGAGCCAAAATAGCACCACTGCACTCCAGCCTAGCGACAGCCCAAGACTCCGTCTAAAAAATAAAAATGAGAAACAGAAGACATGGGCCACACAGGCTCCCGGGAGAGGCTCATGTCTATGGAAAACATAGAGGACTAAGCCAAAGAGAGCCCTGTGGCACATCACGGGACCTCCTCAAGGTAACACAGGCTCAGGAGTCAGGAGTCAGTATCCAGTGTAGTGGATCAAGCAGTCCTACATCCATCTCCCTGATTTACCAGCCAGACCAAGCTGCTTTCTCTTGTACCAAGAAGGTCATTAGACGGAAAAGTCTTACTGAACACTCCTCTACTCCAATTAGATTTTTTTCTCCGAGACTTGGTAGAGTGAACCCATGTTGGCTATTAGGCATCTCAACTTCATTTTCACACTCTCCACAGATTGTTTGTTCAAAACTCTAACCTAGGCTGAGTGCAATGGCATACACCTGCAGTCACAGCTACTGAGGAGGCTGAAGTGGGAGGATTGCTTGATCCTGGGAGGTCAAGGCTGCGTGAGCTATAACCGCTTCACTGCACTCTAGCCTGGATGACAGAGCAAGACCCTGTCAATAATAATAATTATTATAATTATAATCTTAAAAACTTTATTACACTCTCAAAATTATTTTTGATATATTGGGTATAAAAAAACACTAACATTAACTTCACTTTTTTTTTTAAAGTGGCTACTAGAAAATTTTAAATTGGCCGGGCATGGTGGCTCATACCTGTAATTCCAGCACTTTGGGAGGCCAAGATGGAAGGATTACTTGAGCCCAGGAGTTTGAGGCTAGCCTGGACAACAAAGTCAAAAAAAAAAAAAAGTGAGACCGTATCTCTACAGACAACTTTACAAATTAGCCAAGTGTGGTGGCGCATACCTGTAGTCCCAGCTACTCAGGTTAAGGCAATGAGGATTGCTTAGCCCAGGAGTTCAAGACTGCAGTGAGCCATGATTGCACCACTGAACTCCAGCCTGGGTGACAAAGTGAGACTCTGTCTCAAAAGAAAGAAAAAAATCATTAAAAAACAAAATCTGACCTAGAATTGGGCAAGGAATCAACCCTAGGAGTCTGCCATTTCCAGGGTCCCCATCTTGCTCCCCTGAAGAAATAAATCAAGACAGCATGCGTTCTCTCTCCTACTCCTACCCTCCTTCCAGGTCCTGGCAGTGGTTCTGGGGTCACTCCTACAGCTTCTCTCGGGACCCCAAAGCCTATCTGTGAGAATCCGGCAAGCTGAACTCGGGAAAAGCAGCTCGTGTGGTCTGACTCACAATTCTCCCAGGGCAAGCTGTGGCCTCACAAAAGTCTGGTCGACCCTTACAAAGATGGAGGCAAGATAAGAGTCCTCTGTCTCCAGAACGTTCCACCTGCTGTCTTGCTCTGCCTGTGGCTAAAGAAATCCCTCATGTTGTCCGGGGACCTGGCCTGGGGACTCCCTACCCAGAGCTCTGCCCACAACCCAACATCGCCGTTCCAGCCACAGTTGCCCAAGGCTCACTGCCAAGGTGGAGAGCAGCCAGGGAGCAACACCACCAGGCTTTTGTCCCAGCCAGGATAATTCACAGAGACATCTCAGGGGCTTGAGGGGAAGGGGAAGACCAGGTCCTGGCAGGAGTAAGCATGACAGGAGCGGAGGCTGGCAGACACAAGACTTGTGTAGTAAGACACAGGGCCGAAAGCTCAGCACAGAACTGGCACTGAGCTCCAGCTTCACGCTGAGTCAACAGCCCCCTTTGGAGGAGGGCCCCACCCCAGGGGCCCACCCTATGTGTCATCAGCCCCTCCCCAGCGCCCTCTGCACTGCCCCCAACCCTCTACCGGATATGCAATCCCATCCCCCAGGAGGGTCACCCCTGCCTCAGCACAGCTCCCATTTCCTGTCCCTGGTGACTCCTCTGAAGTCTATTGTTCCCACGAAGTTTGGGTCAAAGGAAGCAGAGTCCCCACCCATGGGGGCCCGCCTGCCCTCGCCAAGCCAAGGAGTGGGCCCCCACTACAGGGAGCCTGGCCCATCCTCTGGCCCTTCCAGGAGTCCCCCTGTATTAAATGCAGGAGGACATGGGCATAGATCTTGGAGACCTGAGTTCTACTGGAAATTTTCCCAAAGATCCAGTCCCTTCCAGCTAAAGGCCTCAGGGCCAGATCACACAGGTGTGATTAGAATCTCTCAAAACCAAAAGCAAGGGAAGAACTGTCATTTCAGAAGAGATCCAGGCAAAATGGGAATCAGAAGATAGGAGCTGGAGACTGTGTGCTCCCAGGGACAAAGCCCTGCCCCCACCTCCACCTGGGCCCCCCTGGCTGCTGACAGCCCCCTCCCCCTTCTTACTGGAGAGCAGCTGTTCAGCTCCAATTTCAGAGCTTAAAAGGGAGCTGTAGTCCAACCCCTGCCAACAAAGGGTCATGGGGGCAAAGGAAGACAGGCAAGGTAAAGACACCCTCACCAGCCCTCAATTTCCAACTGCCACTGGACTGAGCTCAACTGCAGGAAAGGCAAGGACCAAAGCTGGGGACCAACGTCCTCCATGTCCACTGGGAAGGAGGAGGAGGAGCCACAGGTTTGGCAACAAGCATTGCTTTGTGACAGTCACCGGGGCAAGACTCCAGAGTGGAAATCAAAGGAGGTTGTGACATTTGCAACCCAAGAGATCTAAAAAGATAGGGAGAACCTTCACCTAGCGGCCCATCAAGGGGAGAGGAGAGTGTGTTTTAAAGACCCAAGGGCCCCTTCCAGCCTCTGTTCACAGATTCTACAGTGACATGGCTCTTTCCCCATAACAGCTGTGTGCTTTCTACCAGGACAAGCCCAGTATTTCTGCCTCCCTCCTAACAACCTTAACTGAGCCACTAGGCATGGCCTAAGTCAGTATACTCCAGGCTCCGCGCCCGTTGGATAAAGGCAGCTGGGGGGCAGGGGGTGACCACAGGGCAGGAGACAGAACACCAAGGGGAGAGCATAGGTTCTAATCCCCGCTCTGCCACTCACCGGTGTTGTGGCATTAAGCAAGTTATTGTCCCTCTAGGGGCACCAGTTTCCCTATCTTTAAAAAGTGAGACTTAGGCCAGATGCAGTGGCTCACACCTGTAATTCCAGCACTTTGGGAGGCCGAGGTGGATCACCTGAGGTCAAAAGTTTGAGACCAGCATGGCAAACATGGCGAAATCCCGGCTCTACTAAAAATACAAAAAAATAGCCGGCCAGGGTGGTGCATGCCTGTAATTCCAGCTACTCAGGAGGCTGAGGCGGGAGAATCACTTGAAACCAGGAGGTGGAGGTTGCAGTGAGTCAAGATCATGCTATGGTACTCCATCCAGCCTGGGTGACAGAGTGAGACTCTGTCTCAAAAATAAAAGTAAAATAAAATAAAATAAAATAAAACAAAATGGGGGATTAGATGCTGACATTAGAGTATCTAATAATGTTTGGCAAGCTCCTCCTGGGGGCATGGCAAAAGTGGCATCAGAAAATAGAAGCTGGGACTCTGGTCTCTGGCGACAAAGCCCTGTCTGTTCCCTTCCCTCCTAACCTGGGCTACTAGGACCCTGGGTTCCTAAGGACGCAGAACACGGTAGGGCCTGGCTCATAGTAAATGCTCGGTTCACGTTTGCTAAATAAACATGATAGACAGGGCACGGTTTCTCAAACCGTGCTCAGAGAAACACTAATTCAAAAGCACTAATCCCTGGGAAAAAGAGCTTCTTACTGAAGAAAGAAGCTTAGGAAACACTGGATACAACAGCTATCCGATGGAGTCCATGGGGTGTGCCAGGCACTGTGCTACTGGTGGGGGCTTTGCAAACATTGACTTTTCACAAGAAACTTTCTGGACAGAAAAGTTCCCCCCACGTTACCCATCAGAAAACAGCCCAACAGCCTTAAAGGTAGTGGGAGACTCAGGATTTGTACCCTGGTCTGCCTGACACCAAACCTGTGCTCTTTCCACTCCCTCAGTGCTGCTTTTAGACCAGTAGCACACCTGGCCTAAGCAGGTGAGAGGATGAGGTGTTTCCCACCAGAACATCCACATCCTCAGGATGGATGGAGGAGCAAGGACAAGGACCCTCAACCCCTGAGATGGTTTCCGGCTCCTTCCTTCCAAGCATTATATCCACGTTGAAGCCCTCATGCAACAAGCTACTCATTCCTCTTCCCAGAGGAAGTGCTGAGTGTCTAGCACGTTGAAAAGAATGAGGGATTCTTCCACCTGGTTACCTGGTCAGTTCCAAGGAGAGTTAAACCAAGAGAAAGTAGTTGAGGCTGGTATACCTCCCTATCTGTTTGTCCTCGGGGCCAACTTAAAAGCACTATTTACACAAGTCTCCAGATTCAAAACTCTCCTCTTCCTGGGGGATCCACCCACACAAACCTTCCCAAATCTCACCCACCCATCCGATCCCCCATAGGCAAAGATCTCAACTTCCTTCAGCCTCCAATTTGCTCTCTGAACTATTCCAGGCAAGCACAAGACCCTCGCCCTGAGAAATCCTCCTGGCTGCAAGAGGCAGGTGGAGACCGCTTCCTTCCAGCTCTGCCCGGTCAGAGGAAACAAGCCTGGGGGCCACACACTCCAAAACCACCGTCAAATTATCCCTGTAACTCATGCAACCAGAGACACTGAATCTTGCCCACGGCTATGTCGGGAGGAGGAACAGTTCTAGCCACAACCAACATCCTCGAAGAGAAACACATACTTAAAAGACATGGCATCACACACCTACTCAGAGATACACTTTCAGACAGAGCCCCCTTCTCAAGCAGACAGATACACACACTCTGTCACTCACGTTCAACACAAACAAATACGCCCACTGGAAGCCAAGGTGAGTCACATGTGAACAGATATCACCCTCACAGAGACCCAAAACGAGGGAGACTCGCAGTCAGGTGTCACACAGACTCAGCACAGATGTAGTCAGTCCACGGGGCCTCCTGTGCCTGAGCACCGCGGGGGAAATATTCACTTTGGGGTTTGGAAGTTCTGCTCCCTGGATCGGTCCACTGGTCCCCATCAGGGGACACAGCAGCTTCTCAAGACCTGGGGTGTAGGACCCTTTGCAGGGGTCCCCCCACTTTCGCATCGCCTCTGCACTTGAAACAGGCAGTCTGCCTACCTCCAGCTCTCTCCCTTTCAGGCTCGAAAAGGGCCCGGCAGAAAAGGGGCAAGGGTGCTGGGTCTCTTGTATCTCCTATGCTCTCGGCTCTGCCTCTCCGGTCCTTTCCACACAGGCCTCCCTTTCCCCCAAAGTCCCGCGTGTCCACCCCGCTTACCCGCCCCTGGAGCCACTTCGCCTCCACCAGCCTCAGTCGCGCCGCCTCCACGTGCCTCGCTCTCTTCCCAGTCTCGTCCCAGGAGGGAGCTCCGCACGCACGGAGCAGACTCCTGCCCTCCGAGAAAGTCCCACCAAGTCTCCGCTCCCCAGCCTTACCGGTCCCAGGGTGCGGGAAGGTGTGGTGGGTGCGCTAAGCCAGTTCCCAGGAGTGCGCCCCGAGCGCCAACTCTTCCGGCCGCGGCGATCGCTGTGCCGGGACGGCAGGGCGTCAGCGCGCAGAGCCAGGGTCGGGCCGGGGCCGACGGGCGGCGCAGGGAAGGCGGGGCCGCGGGGCCAAGCCCACCCCGCGCCGACCGGCCCCGGTGCGCCCAGCGGAGCGGAGCGCGCGGAGGGAGGAGTTTTCCCAGAATGGGACTGACGGGAAAACACGGGGATCCCTATTCCTGGAGGAGTGAGTCAACCAGGAGCGAGGAAGGGAGCGCGGGGCGGACGGAGGGAAGCGAGAGAGGGGCCGCGAGCGGCGCCGGAGCGAAGCCTGAGGTCGGGACGAAGCGCGCTGGGGCGCAGAGGTCCGAGGCGGGAACGCGGGCAACGGAAAGAAAAGAGCAGCGGAGCATGCGGCGCGAGCGGTCGGCGGCGGTGGCGGCGTGGGGCGCGCGGCCCGGGAGGGAGGCGGCGGGTGCTGCGGACGCGGGCGCCTCTCACCTGGCGGGACGCGGCGGCGCCGGAGCTGCGGCCCTCCCGCCCCCTGGACTTCAGAGTGCGAGGAGGACGCTGGAATGCGCGGAATGAGGGCTGGAATGAGATGCGCGCCGCGGCGGGAGGGAGGGAGCCGGAGGGAGTGGCGGCCCGGCCACCGGCACCTCGGGGAGGAGACTGCGCCGCGCGCGGGCGGGCGAGGGGCAGGGCCGCCGGGGCGGGGCGGGGCGGGGCCGGGCCGGGGCGGGCGGCGGGGGAGGGGGCCGAGGGACCGCGGGGAGCCCCTCCACCTGGACCTCGGCCGCGGACCCCACGCGCCCTTCGATCTCCCTGCTCCAACCCTTCGCCTGCTCGTCGCGCACCCCGGGCCCTCCACTTCTGGCGGGGTGGGGACTCTGTTTCCCAGGAGCCGGGAGCCTTCCTCTTCGCCGGGGTGGGGCTGTCTCGGGGGTGGACTGGGCCCGGCCACCAGCCCCGCCACCCGGCGTCCCTCCGCACGAGTCCCTGGGAGGCCGGGGAAAGGGCGGGCGCCTGGCGCGCAGGAAGGGCTGCTCCCTTCCCTGCGGCTCCCACCAAAGGACACTTGCTCCAGGGAACCAGGAAGCAGGAACTCGCGGGCTCCATTCCCAGATCCGCCGCCAGTGCCCCCTCGCTCGCCCTCCCTGCCTTTAGCCCTTTCCGTTTTTCTCTCCTACCCCTTGGGCATCTGTAAAACCGTCACTACGAGTAAACCACATGGGAGAAAGGGCACTCGGTTTGAAGTCCCTGTGGCATGCCATGAGACGCCTGCCTTTTGGGCTCAGTGACTCAATGAATATTCATCTAATATGTGTTATGAGTCCAGATACTGTGAAGATCAGGATCAGCCCTCAGCACCTGCCCTCAAAGAGCTCAGTTTAGCTGGGAGGCCTCGGAGTATTATAGAAGAGTATTGCCATCGGTGGGAGTCTGGGCTTCAGACACACATGCCCAGGAGTCTCTTGTTGGGTCAGGAGGTGCTGGAGACACGCTGGACTCCTTGTTTGGAGATGCTCGGGACGAATGGGCTTAGAGCAGTGTGCTGGCAGGCAGTGCCATCAACCACGTGGCCGGGAGGCTGAAACTAAAGGATTTTGGCTTTTTCCAAAACTCAAATCCAACCTCTTCTGGGGCATTATCACTTAGCCTTGTGTTGGGTGGTTGTCCAGATCTTATCTCCCTTGCCAAACAGAAACTTCCTTGAAGACAGAGTAATGTCTGATTTATCTTATCTTTCACCCAGAACCAGCCTGGTGCCTGGGATAGGAAAGTGCATGATAAATGCTGAATAAATGAAAAACAATCACTACCATGGAAGATATTGAAAGGAAAGTGCTATCAATGCCAAAACTGTTTCCAAGAGAGGTACTCCAAAAGTGCTTCAAGCAATGACGTCATCACTGAGCTAAGCATCCAGTCCTGCAAGATGAAGAAGGCGTTGAAGACGCAGCCCTCATTTGGATAGATGAATTGTGGTGTGCTTGTTAAGTAATGAGTCATTATCAAGGCTTGGTCACACCTCATGCACATGGAAAGACCAAAACACAAAACAGCGTATCAGCACCACATGAAGTATACACTGAGCACCAACTATTTAATTCAGCAGTCATGGTGGGCCCAGTGGCTCACACCTCTCAGCACTTTGGGAGGCCGAGGTGGGTGGATTGCTTGAGCCCAGGAGTTCGAGACCAGCCTGGGCATCATGGTGGCCTGCACCTGTAGTCCCAGCTACACAGGAGAATGAGGTAGGAGGATAGTTTGAGCCCAGAAGGTTGAGGCTGCAATGAGCTGTGAATGCACCACTGCACGCCAGCCTGGATGACAGAGCGAGACCCTGTCTCAAAGTAATTAATAATAATTATATTGGCCAGTCATGGTGGCTCATACCTATAATCCCAGCACTTTGGGAGGCCGAGGCGGGTAGATCACCAGGTCAGGAGTTTGAGACCAGCCTGACCAACATGTTGAAAACCGTCTCTACTAAAAACACAAAAATTAGCCAGGTGTGGTGGCACGTGCCTATAATCCTAGCTACTCAGGAGGCTGAGGCAGGAGAATCCCTTGAACCTGGGAAGCGGAGGTTGCAGTGAGCTGAGATTATACCACTGCACTCCAGCCTGGGCAACAGAGCGAAACTCTGTCTCAAAAAAAAAAAAAAAAAATTATGCCAGGCCCGGTGGCTCATGCCTGTAATCCCAGCACTTTGGAAGGCCGAGGCGGGTGGATCACGAGGTCAAGAGATCGAGACCATCCTGGTCAACATGATGAAAACCCATCTCTACTAAAAATACAAAAAATTAGCTGGGCATGGTGGCGCCCATGCCTGTGATCCCAGCTACTCAGGAGGCTGAGGCAGGAGAATTGCCTGAACCCAGGAGGCAGAGGTGGCGGTGAGCCGATATCGCGCCATTGCACTCCAGCCTGGATAACAAGAGCGAAACTCTGTCTCAAAAAAAAAAAAAAAAAAAAGATATTATGGGGCCTGGCATGGTGGCTCACGCCTGTAATCCAAGCCCTTTGGAGGCCAAGGCGGGCGGATCACCTGAGGTTGGGAGTTCAAGACCAGCCTGACCTACATGGTGAAACCCCCGTCTTTATTTTTTTTTTTTTTTTTTATTTTTTTTTTTTTTTGAGACGGAGTCTCGCTCTTGTTACCCAGGCTGGAGTGCAATGGCGCGATCTCGGCTCACTGCAACCTCCGCCTCCTGGGTTCAGGCAATTCTCCTGCCTCAGCCTCCTGAGTAGCTGGGATTACAGGCACGTGCCACCGTGTCCAGCTAATTTTTTTGTATTAGTAGAGACGGGGTTTCACAATGTTGACCAGGATGGTCTCGATCTCTCGACCTCGTGATCCACCCGCCTCGGCCTCCCAAAGTGCTGGGATTACAGGCTTGAGCCACCGCGCCCGGCCGAAACCCCCGTCTTTAAAAAAAATAATAATAATATTATGGCCGAGCGTGGTGGCTCAAGCCTGTAATCCCAGCACTTTGGGAGGCCCAGGCGGGCGGATCACAAGGTCAAGAGATCGAGACCATCCTGGCCAACATGGTGAAACCCTGTCTCTACTAAAAATACAAAAAAAATTAGCTGGGCGTAGTGGCGTGCGCCTGTAGTCCCAGCTACCCAGAAGGCTGAGGCAGGAGAATTGTTTGAACCTGGGAGGCCGAGGTTGCAGTGAGCTGAGATCATGCCACTGCACTCCAGTCTGGCGCCTGGCGACAGAGCAAGACTCTGTCTCAAAAAACAAAAAATTATATTAATTTTATCATTATATATTAAGCATTTGAGTATTTGTTGACTTCGACACCATGCTAAGGGCAGGGGTAGGTCCCTGCCCTCAAGTAGATCCAGTCTAGGTGAGCAGACAGACAATTATGCAAAATTAAATGGGAATGCAAGGGAAAGAACAGTGAAATCCAAGTTACAGAGCATTTGATCTAGCTCTTGAGGATAAATGAGGGTTTGCCAAACTGAGACTGGAAACCCCATTTAAGACACGTGGAATAGCACCTACAAAGGTGAGGCAGCCGGTCTGCTGGGGCGTTTAGCAAAGGTTTGTAAATTGGTGTGGCTGGAGAATGGAGATGTGGATAACAAGATTAAAGGTAGTGGGTATCAGACTGTGAAGGTCATTGTGTGCCACACTGAAGATTTGGGCATCAAAAAAGACACAAGTGTGACATAATCAGCATCACCATCAAAAAGACCGTCTGGCAACAGTCTTGGGGGTGGACTGGAGAGTAGAGGTGCCCTAAACTCAAGCAGTAGTCCTGAGGTTGAGGAGGAGGGGAAGGAACTAGGAAACAGTTCAGATTGTTTGGCTGTGTAGTGAGAGAGAAAACAAAAATCGCTAACATTTAACAGCTGAACAATGGATGGTGTCAGTAACTGAGACAAGAATTCAAGCAAAAGGGGAGTGGGGTGTGGTCAGAGGGGAATCCAGCCAGGTTCACAGGACAGAGAGGAAGGCAGGACAGAGTCCAGAGTGGAGACAGAAAAGCAACCCTGGTGTCACATTCAGCATAGACTGCTGAGAGCTAACTTGGAGATCTTTATTCCCTCCAAGTCTTAACTACCTAAGACCATCAGTGATCCAAGCTGGAAAGAACTATCGTGAAGATAGTTCTTCATGATCTTGACTTCCTGGCCCATACCCTTCCAGTCTCCTGCAGAGCTCTGCAGGCTTGGGGACCTCAGGCTTGGAGCTATTGAGGACCATATGCGTAAAGGAAAGTTAACAGAGCTACAAATTCCGAAGGGTTAAAGGCAAGGTGGTTTTACCCACACATCTGCCCTTCCCAGGGATGTTTACATTTTTAAGGGACAGGACCCTAATTCACTGACCTCAGGAATGAGTCTTTTGGTGGAAATATTTCATCTGTCTGGATCCTACAAATGGATCCTCACTCAAGCTGATGATGGACTGTGTACAGGAGGAGGAGGGTAAGGGTATGGGCAGGGCTGGGTTTCATGTAGGGGCTATTTGTGTTGACTATATTCCAAAGTCAAAGTTAAAAATCACATTAATTGGGCATAGTGGCTCACGTCAGTAATCCCAGTACTTTGGGAGGCTGAGGTTGGCAGGCTTGAGCCCAGGAGTTTGAGACTAGCCTGAGCAACATAATGAGACCCTACTGCTACCAAAAAAAAAAAATAGCTGGGCATAGTGGCACATGCCTATTGTCTCAGCAACTTAAGAGGCTGAAGTGGAAGGCTTGTTTGAGCTTGGGAGGTTAAGGTTGTAGTGAACAGTGACCACGACACTGCACTCCAGCCTGGGTCACAGAGCGAGACCCTGTCTCAAAACTTAAAAAATAAAAAATTATGGCTGGGCACAATGGCTCACGCCTTTAATCCCAGCATTTTGGGAGGCTAAGGCAAATGGATTATGAGGTCAAGAGATCAAGATCATCCTAGCCAAATGGTGAAACCCCCGTCTCTACTTTGTTTTTTCAACACACATTTTCATAGTCAAACAAATTATCCATAAGATACTTTGTCAAGCAGAACCAACCACATCTGTGTGATCTGTGTGACAGAATTCTTTGCAGCTAATAGTAATTAATAGTTGGGTGCAGTAGCTCACACCTGTAATCCCAGCACTTTGGGAGGCCAAGGCGGGTGGATCACCTGAGGTCAGGGGTTCTAGACCAGCCTGATCAACATGGAGAAACCCCGTCTCTACTAAAAATGCAAAATTAGCTGGGCGTGCTACCACATGCCTGTAATCTCAGTTACTGGTGAGTCTAAGGTAGGAGAATCACTTGAACCTGGGAGCCGGAGATTGCGTTGAGCCACGAATACCCGCTACATTAGCCTCCTGAGTAGCTGGGATTACAGGCGTGTACCACCATGCCCAGCTAATTTTTGTATTTTTAGTAGAGACGGGTTTTACCATGTTGGCCTGCCAGGATGGTCTTGATCTCTTGACCTGGTGATCCACCCACCTCGACCTCCCAAAGTGCTGGGATTACAGATGTGAGCCACCGTGCCTGGCCTTTTTTTTTTTTTCCTGTCACCAGGGCTGGAGTGCCATAGTGCAATCTCAGCTCACTGCAACCGCCGCCTCCTGAGTTCAAGAGATTCTCCTGCCTTGGCCTCCTGAGTAGCTAGGACTACAGGTGCCTGCCACTATGTCCAGCGAATTTTTTGTATTTTTATTACAGACGGGGTTTCACCATGTTGGTCAGGCTGGTCTCGATCTCCTGACCTCACGATCTGCCTGCCTCAGCCTCTCAAAGTGCTGGGATTACAGTGTGCCCAGTCTCTACTTGGTTTTTTAATCAACCAATCCAGGTGCAGTGGCTCACTCTGGAGGCTGAGGCAGGAGAATCTCTTGAGTTCAGGAGCTCAAGCCCGGCCTGGACAATATAGTGAGACCCCATCTCTAACAAAATAAAAAGAAAACAGGCTGGATGTGGTGGCTCACACCTGTAATCCCAGCACTTTGGGAGGCCAAGGCAGGTGGATCACCTAAGGTCAGGAATTCGAGAAGAGCCTGACCAATATGGTTAAACCGTGTCTCTACTGAAAATGCGAAAATTAGCCAGGCATGGTGTCATGCTCCTGTAGTCCTAGCTACTTGGGAGGCTGAGTCAGGAGACAGGAGAATTGCTTGAATCCCGGAGATGGAGTTTGCAGTGAGCCGAGATCGTGCCACTGCACTCCAGCCTGGACGACAGGGCAAGAGTCCATCTCAAAAACTAAAAAGACAAAACTCTTTACAGCTATGACAATATCACATTGTGATGCTTGCCTGGGCAGCAGGTATACTAAAATTAGAGACTGACACAGAGGAGACGAGCCTGGCCCCTGAGCATGCAAATTCATGGTCTTCCATTTTAAAAAAATGCGTGGTAGTTCACACCTGTAATCCTAGCACTTTGGGAGGCCAAGGCGGGCAGATCACCTGAGGTCAGGAGTTCGAGACCAGTCTGGCCAACCATGGAACCCGGGAGGCGGAGATTGCAGTGAGCTGAGATTACACCACTGCACACCAGCCTGGGCAACAGAGCTAGAGTCCGTCTCAAAAAAAAAAAAAGCACATTGTGCGCCATAAAGATATACAATTTTTATTTGTTAATTATATCTTAATAAAGCTGGTGGTGGTAGCAGAAAGGTTATATATAGTTAGGAGAACTCACTGAATAGATTCTGAGTAAACACCACCATTTAAGTCTTCTAGACTTCTCATCCATCCACTCATTATCCTATGTATTTGTTTCAACTATTGCTGACTGCCAGTTTACAACTCTAGAAACTTTTTTCCCCAATAAATCAAACTGTTCCCCCCAAACAAAGAACTGACAGCTGGATTGAATGGCCTAATCAAACAGAGCAAAGACAGATTGTTTCCTAGTTTTTAGGTGAAAGACAAATATTTTCCTTTTTTTTCTTGTTTAAGACAGGATCTCACTCTGTGGCCTGGGCTGCAGTGCACTGGTGCAATCAGGGCTCACTGCAGTCTTCACTTCCTGGGCCCAAGTGATCCTCCCACCTTAGCCTTCCAGGTAGCCGGGACTACAGGTGTGCCCCACTTCACTTGGCTTATTTTAAAAAAATTTTTTGTAAAGATAAGATTTCCCTATATGCTCAAGCTGGTCTCAAACTCCTGGCCTCAAGCCTTCTTCTTCCTGCCTTGGACTTCCAAAGTATTGGGATTACTGGTGTGAGCTGCTGTACTGGGCCACATCATGCTTTGGAGAGATCCCCAAAGCTGCTCCCCTACACTTGGAAAGTATTATGCAATGACTTCTACTGGTCAGCTGTGACTCAGGTGCTTTTTCTTTTTTAACCTCTCCATCCTATATTTCTTAAGTTTTTAAATTTTTTTAGTAGAGACAGGGTTTCAGCATGTTGGCCAGGCTGGTCTCGAACTCCTGGCCTCAAGTGATCCACCCACCTTGGCCTCCCAAAGTGCTAGGATTACAGGCGTAAGCCAGTCTCTATCCTATATTTTTATTTACTTTTTTCCTTAAGAGAATCTTCACTTGACATCAGCTGAACTTCATCTTGTGCTTTGAAGGACAAGACAGACCCTTTTCTGTTTTGTTTTGTTTCTTTTGAGATGGAGTCTCGCTCTGTCTCCCAGGCTGCAGTACAGTGGCGCTATCTCAGCTCACTGCAACCTCTGCCTCTCAAGTTCAAGTGATTCCCCTGCCTCAGCCTCCCTAGTAGCTGGGATTATGGGCTCCCGCCACCACACCCGGCTAATTTTTGTATTTTTAGCAGAGATAGGGTTTTACCATGTTGGCCAGACTGGTCTCGAACTCCTGACCTCAGATCCACCTGCCTCGGCCTCCCAAAGTGCTAGGATTACAGGCATGAGCCACCGCTCCTGGCCCTGTTTTGTTTTGAGATAGAGTCTCACTGTGTCAACCAGGTTGGAGTGCAGTGGCAGGATCACAGCTCACTGTAGCCTCGGCCTCCCAGGCTCAAGCTATCCTCCCACCTTGGCAAAACGGACCTTTATCAAAGTTTTTTTTCCCCCAACTGTCTATAGAATAAAAGTAGTCAATAATTTGATAAGCCTAATATTAGTTCTATTATGTCTTCATGAAAGAGAAATATAGCCAGGCGCAGTGGCTCACACCTGTAATCCCAACATTTTGAAAGCCTGAGGCAGGGCTGGGTGCAGTGGCTCACTCCTGTAATCCCAGCACTTTGGAAGGCCGAGGCAGGCGGATCATGAGGTCAAAAGATTGAGACCATCCTGGGCAACATGGTGAAACCCCGTCTCTACTAAAAATATGAAAATATTAGCTGGGCATGGTGGCATGTGCCTTTAGTCCCAGCTATTTGGGAGGCTAAGGCAGGAGAATCACTTGAACCTGGGAGACAGAGGTTGCAGTGAGCCAAGATTTGAGCCACTGCACTGCAGCCTGGTAGCAGAGTGAGACTCCATTTCAAAAAAAAGAAAAAGAAAGGCTGAGGCAGGAGGTTCACTGGAGGCCAGGAGTTCAAGACCAGCCTGGGCAACACAAGGAGACCCCCATCTCTACAAAAGTAAAAATAAAATTATATGGGTGTGTTGGCAAGTGCCTGTAGTCCCAGCTACTTGGGAGGCTGAGGTGGGAAAATTGCTTGAATCTGGGAGGTCGGGGCTGCAGTGAGCCATGATTGTACCTCTGCACTCCAGCCTGGACAACAGAGCAAGACCCTGTCTCAAAAAAAGAGAAATGTGAAAGAGAACAGGCCCTAGGTCCACTATCTAGGGAACAGTATTTGCTGTGGGCTAAATTGTGTCCCCTCAAATTCGTATGCTGAGGTCCAAACCCCTAGTACCTCAGAATGTGACTGTGTTGGACATAAGGCCTTTAAAGAGGTGACTAAGTTAGTACGAGGTCATAAGGGTGGGCCATAATCCAGTGTAACTGGTGTCCTTATGAAAGAGATTAGGACACAGAACACTCAGACCAAGGGATGACCATGTGAGGACACAGAGGGAGAAAGGGAGAAAGGCCTCAGAAGAGACCACATCTGCCAGCACCATCCTCCACTTCCAGCCTCCAGAATTGTAAGAAATTCATTTCTGTGGTTTGAGCAACCCAGTCTGTGGACTTTGTTATGGCAGTGCAGGCTGACTAATTCAGTATATTCATATTTCCAGACTGAAACAACAGGTTTCCGTTGCACAGAGGTGGAAGCCTTCTCTGCATAATTCTCAACGGGATGAGGTTCCTATGGGGGTCTCATCCTCAGCTATCCAGGAGCTTCCTGAAAAACGTCAAAAGGGAGGAAAGGCTTCCTCCAGTCTTGGCCAGCTAAAATCTTCATCTTCAGTAATCCTGTTTGATAAAATATTCTGAAAATCAGAGTTAACATCAGTCGTGTGTGATGATCTTGCTGGGGCGTTAAACAGTCGGAGTTTAAATTCCAGCTTGGCCACCTTCTAAGTGAGCCTCAGTTTCCTCATCACTCATTTTTTCACTCCACATTTATTGAATGTGTGGAAAACAGAGAAGTCATGATGTCTGCCTCTCAAGCTACTGCAAGTGGAACACAGGAGCAGAATTGGTAAGAAGATAGCTTGGGAACCTTTAGTTGAGATTTCTGTAGATCAACTAACTGTCCAACACAGCTTTCTGTGATGATAAAAATGTTCTTGGCCAGGTACAGTGGAGCACGCCTGTAATCCCAGCTACTCAGGTGGCTGACGCACAAGAATTGCTTGAACCCGGGAGGCAAACGTTGAAGTGAGCTGAGATCACATCACGGCACTCCAGCCTGGAGGACGGACAACAACAACAACAGAAACAGTTGGGCACAGTGGCTCCCTCCTGTAATCCCAGCACACTAGGAGGCTGAGGCAGATGGATCATGTGAGGTCAGGAGTTTGAGACTAGCCTGGCCAAATGGCGAAAACTCGTCTCTACTAAAAATACAAAAATCAGCCGGGTATGGTGGCACACACCTGTAATCCCACTTACACGGGAGGCTGAGGCAGGAGAATTGCTTGAACCTGGGAGGTGAAGGTTTCAGTGAGCAGAGATCACACCACTGCACTCCAACCTGGGCGGCAGAACAAGACTCCATCTCAAAAAATAAAAAGGGAGAGAAAATGTTCTCTGCACTGTCCATTGTGGTAGTCACCAGCCACATGTGGCTATTGAGGACTTGAAATGTAGCTAGCCTAACTGAAGAACTGAATTTAATGAATTTGAATGTGAATAGCCACATGTTGGCCGGCACAGCTGTGCACCATCTCACAGAGAGATGCTCAGCAACAATTGGCTAACACTTGCCAAGCCTGCGAAAAAATTCAGGACTGTGGGAGACAGCAAGTGTAAAGGTGTAAAGTTATGGGAGTTACTAAGTACGAAGAATGAGAAAGAAGAGGATTAAGATGACATTAGCCTGGTGTTGGCACAAACCTGTAGTCCCGGTTACTTGGGAGGCTGAGGCTGAGGAGGAAGGATTGCTTCAACCCAGAAGGTCAAGGCTGCAGTGAGACATGATTGCACCATTGCACTCAGTCTGGGCAGCAGAACGAGACCATGTCTCAAAAATTAATTGGCCAGGCATGGTGGCTCAGACCTGTAATCTCCGTACTTTGGGAGGCCAAGGTGGGTGGATTATTTGAAGTCAGAAGTTCGAGACCAGCCTATTCAACATGGTGAAACCCCATCTCTACTAAAAATACAAAATTAGCCAGGTGCAGTGGCACACACCTGTAGTCCCAGCTACTCGGGAGGCTGAGGCAGGAGAATCGCTTGAACCCAGGAGGCTGAGGTTGCTGTGAGACAAGATTGCACCACTGTACTCTATCCTGGTCAACAGAGTAAGACTCTGTCTCAAAAAAATAAATTAAATAAATAAATAAATAAAATTAATTAATAGTGTAATTTCATATAGTTTAATTTTTTTTTTTTTGAGCTATTGTCTCACTCTGTCGCCCAGGCTGGAGTGCAGTGGCGCAATCCCGGCTCACTGCTATTGTCTCACTCTGTCACCCAGGCTGGAGTGCAGTGGCGCAATCCCAGCTCACTGCTATTGTCTCACTCTGTCACCCAGGCTGGAGTGCAGTGGCGCAATCCCAGCTCACTGCAACCTCCACCTCCCAGGTTCAAGTGATTCTCCTGCCTCAGCCTCCTGAATAGCTCGGACTACAGGCTCATACCACCACATCCATCTAATTTTTTTTTTTTTTTTTGTATTTTTAGTAGAGATGGGGTTTCACCGCGTTAGCCAGGATAGTCTTGATCTCCTGACCTCATGATCCAGCCACCTTGGCCTCTCAAAGTGCTGGGATTACAGGTGTGAGCCACCATTTCTCACCTAAAACTTCTTTTTGAACAATTCCTCCTGGCCATGCATGATGGTACATGCCTATAATCCCAGCACTTTGGGAAGGTGAGGTAGAAGGACTCACTTGAGCCCAAGAGTTCGAGACCAGCCTAGGCAACATAGTGAGACCTTCATCCTTACAACAAATTTAAAAACTACTGGGGCATGGTGACATGTGCCTCTGGTCCCATGTACGCAGGAGGCTGAGGCAGGAGGATCAGTGGAGCTCAGGAGGTCAAGGCTGCAGTAAGTCATGATTGTGCCACTGCACTCCACCCTGGGTGACTAAGACCCTGTTTCAAAAACAGAAAAAGATTCCTCCCACATCTGTCTTGCCCTTCATGTGCCCTGAACTGCTCCTAGAGTTAACCAACTTTTTAGTTTCCAGTCTTTCAGTGTTTATGCAAAAATAATAATGGGCTTGCAATTTCCCACCCTTTGTGCACAAAAGGAAGCATATTGTATACATGGTTCTATAGCTTGCTTCTCACTGATTGGATCATGGAGATATCTCTGTTTCAGTCAGTACAGTCTTCCTCATACTTGTTTATTCTCCACAGTATTCCATTGTGGGAAGTACCTTAGTGGGTTTTCTTCTTATTTATTTATTATTTTTTTTGAGGCAGAGTCTCCCTCTGTTGCCCAGACTAGAGTGCAGTGGTATGATCATGGCTCACTGCAGCTTCAGTCTCCCCACCTCAAGTGATCCTCCCATTTCAGCCTCTTGAGTAGCTGGGACTACAGGCGTGTGCCACCACATCTGTCTGATTAAATATATATATATATGTATTTATTAAATATATATAAATATATTATATAATTGATATATATTAATATATCAAATATATATGTATATATATTCATAAATGTATATAAATTCATAAATGAATATATACATAAATTCATAAATATATATACATATATATTTAGTAAATACATTTAATATATTAAATATATATAAATATAAAATATATAAATACATATTTAATAAATACATTAAATATATATAACTATATAAATATACATAAATATACGTATTATAAATAATATATAATGTAATAAATATACAAATATATATATTTATATATTTTTTATTTTTATTTTTTTTCAAGAAGTATTAGCTTTTATTATTGCCATGAATTATAATTTCTACAATATTAACAGTGAGAACTAAGTGCCTGGCACATAGTAGGTTCTCACCAAATGAGTAAATTAATGAAAGAATGAATAAGAATTACACTGAGAGATTATAAACACCATGGCTGTCCAAAGCTCTTGGAACTAACTCAAGGAAAATATTGCCACAGCCTCTGGGGTACTTTAGGTAGTTTAATGTCTTCTAAAGCACCCTCCTTTTATGATTCCCTGGACCATGAGTTTCCTGTACCAGATGCCACAATGCCAAGCCCTGCCAATCCTGGAAGGCTCTGCTCCTGACATATGTGCTATTTCAGATTCTTACTATTACTGTATGTTCTGATATCCAGGCTCAGAGCTGACAGATGTCCTTCTATCCAGGCCACCCGGAAGGAGGCTCAAGTGTAGGGCAATTAACTCTATGACCATCTTTTTTTTCCCAGTTTTATCCTTGTGACAGGGACCTGAAACTGAGCATCAACAGCAGCCATTGAAAGAGAAGCAAACAAAAGTCAGTGCCATATAGAGGTAACATGAAGCATAAGAAATGAAAAGAAAGTTGGGAAAGGAAATGTGGTTGCCACACAGTCAGCCACATCTTCCTCAATCCTCTGTAGCAGCTAATTGTATAAGACATTGATATCTTTTTTATGCCACCTTCTCCCCTGATTTCTCTATTGGAGCCTCCCGGAAGTGGCAGACCCTGCAGTTTGGGGCAGTCTTGAATATCTGTAACCACAGGAGCAGCTCTGGTTATCTGGGCAGACAGAACACATAGCCTGGGCAAGTGGGGGAGGGTATTTTTCTTTTAAGAAACAGGGTCTTGATATGTTGTCCAGGCTGGTCCTAAACTCCTGGGCTCAAGCGATGCTCCTGCCTGGGCCTCCCAAAGTACTGGGATTAATTACAAGCATAAGCCAACGATGTCCAGCTTTACCTTAGTGTTTTTAACTAGTCCCCTATAGTTAGGCAATTTGCACATTAATAATGTGTAGTTTTTTGGTTTTTTGTTTTTTTTCGAGACGGTATCTCACTCTGTCTTCAGGCTGGAGTGCAGTGGCGTGATCTGGGCTCTCTACAACCTCCACCTCCTGGGTTCAAGCAGTTCTCCTCAGCCTCCTGAATAGCTGGGACTACAGGTGTGCACCACCATGCCCAGCTAATGTTTGTATTTTTTCTTTTTTTTTTTTTTAATTTTTGTATTTTCAGTAGAGTGGGTTTTCACCATGTTGGCCAGGATGGTCTCGATCTCTTGACGTCATAATCTGCCCGCCTCGACCTCCCAAAGTGCTGGAATTACAGGCATGAGCCACCATGCCTGGCCTGGTTTTTTTTTGTTGTTTTTTTTTGTTTGTTTGAGAGAGGGTCTTGCTCTGTCCCTAGACGAGAGTGCAGTGGTACAATCCTAGTGCACATAAGCAATCCTCCTACCTCAGCCTCCCAAGTGGCTAGGAGTACTACTGGTGTGTGCCACCACACCTGGCCCGAAGATTAAATTTATCTATCTGTCTGTAGCTCTCTAAATATCTGATATAGAACAACATACAACTGACCAAAGGGAAAATCAGGAAACCTTTTTTAAGGTCACGTTCTACCTTAGCTGATATAGTTTCTCCTAAGTGTGCATCAGTAGTTAGAACCGCCTTTTTATTTTTATTTTTGAGACACAGTCTCACTCTGTCACCCCGGCTGGAGTGCAGTGGTGCAATCTTGGCTCACTACAATCTCAGCCTCCCGGGTTCAAGTGATTCTTGTGCCTCAGCCTTCCAAGTAGCTGGGATTACAGGCATGCACCACCACATCCGGCATAGACACACACTTTAAAAACGTTGCTCTAATTCCTAGCCCTCTTCTGCCAGTCACCCTCCCTTCTCCTCAAACCATTCTTCCCTCCTAATCTTCCTACTCCCAAACTACAGAAGAAAGAACTGCTGGATAATTATTCTTGAAACACTTGAGATTCATGACAAGGGGAAGAATCTAGGTAGAAAGTGCTTAATTCGATGTTAAACCCTGTGGCTTGAGAGCCCTGATATTAAACCAAAGAGATATAGTAAAAGCTGGTGATAGACCAGGAAAAAGCCTGCCTCCACCTACACTCCCACTTTACACCCATGTGGCTTAGGTCATGGCCAAAGCCGTGTTGGGGTGCAGTGTCGAAGGAGCTCAGGCCTGATGGGCCAAAAGACAAGGAACATCCAGGAAGAATCTTGGAGGCCCATTTCATATATGAAATATTTCAAAAATTTCCATCAACATCAGGGCTAATATTTGTATAGGCTGTTACTTCAAGTAAAAACAGAGAGATGGGTACAAAGTGAGGAAAGAGAGGTAGGATCAGGGCTGGGGCTAGCACTGGCATGTGGAGTAACCCAGTTAAATCATGCTGTGCTTCTGTCTTCTCTTGTCTCTGGAAAACCATCTAAATTTGCTTTATAAACACTTATAAGCCATTCTGTATAAGTGCATGGCTAAGAAGATCATTGTTCCATTAAATTTTTTCTTAGAGACAGGGTTTCACTCTGTTGCCCAGGCTGGAGTGCAGCAGTGCGATCTTGGCTCACTGCAGCCTCCTCGGCTGAAGCCATCCTCCCACCTCAGCCTCCCGGGTAGCTGGGACTACACGTTTGTGCCACAATGCTTGGCTAATTTATTTTTGTAAATATGGGGTCTCCCTGGCGGGACACAGTGGCTCATGCCTATAATCCCAGCACTTTGAGAGGTTGAGGCAGGTGGATCATCTGAGGTCAGGAGTTCAAGACCAGCCTGACCAACACAGTGAAACCTTGTCTCTGCTAAAAATACAAAAAATTAGCTGGGCATGGTGGCGGGCACCTGTAATCCCAGCTACTTGGGAGGCTGAGGCAGAATAATCGCTTAAACCTGGGAGGCGGAGGTTGCGATGAGCCGAGATCCTGCCACTGCACTCCAGCCTAGGCAACAAGAGCAAGACTGTCTCAAAAAAAAAAAAAAAAAAGGAAGATGGGGTCTCCCCATGTTGCTCAGACTGGTCTGGAACTCATGGGCTCAAGCAGTCCTCCCATCTTAGCCTTCCAAAGTGCTGAGATTACAGGTGTGAGCCACCGTGCCCAACCCATTGTTCCATTTTGAAAGAACATTAATAAAAATGATGGCTGGGCACAATGGGTCACACCTGTAATCCCAGCACTTTGGGAGGTTGAGATGAGAGGATCACTTGAGCCCAGGAGTTCAAGACCAGCCTGGGCAACATGATGAAACCCCATCTCTACAGAATACCAAAAATAAAAATAAAAAATTAGCTGGGCATGGTGGCTCACGCCTGTATCCCGGCTGCTCAGGAGGCTGAAATAGGAGGGTCACTTGAACCCAAGAAGGTCAAAGCTTCAGTGAGCTGAGATCATGCCACTGCACTCTAGCCTGGGTGACAGAGTGAGACCCTGTCTCAAAAAAAAAAAAAAAAAAAACATAATATAGATATTTGCCACTATTCTATACTTAGTGTTTATTCTGTGCCAGCCAGATCCTGGGCATTTTACCTGGAATGCCTTAACTAGTTTCTAAACTCCAGAAATGTTAGTGTTCTCAGGCTTTCAGAAGAGAGCCATGATGTAACACGAGGTGCTTGGTAAATGCATGGTAATGGGGTCTGCTGCTTTCACTCAGCCCTGGCGACTTCCTCACCTGTGCGGAGTCTGCCCATTTTAACGCACTTGCAACATACATTCCTGGACAGTAGGTGGCGCCATAAAACCACCTACAGTTCCCACAGCACACCTTCATTTGTGGCAGCCCCAGCTTTTAATGGATGAGGGGAGTCTCTGGGTTGATAAAAAGACTGTGAGACTTTTTTTTTTTTTTTTTTTTTTTTTGAGACTGAGTTTCACTCTTGTTGCCCAGGCTGGAGCGCAATGGCGCGATCTCGGCTCACAGCAACCTCCGCCTCCCGGGTTCAAGTGATTCTCCTGCCTCAGCCTGCCGAGTAGCTGGGATTGCAGGCATGTGCCACTACACCCGGCTAATTTAGTATTTTTAGTAGAGATGGGGTTTTGCCATGGTGGCCAGGCTGGTCTCCATCTCTTGACATCTTGATCCACCTGCCTCAGCTTCCCAAAGTACTAGGATCACAGGCGTGAGCCACCGCACCTTGGTGACTGTGAGATTTTTAAAGCATATCCATTGACATGATAACGAGGAGATATAAGCAGGAAAGGAGGCAAAAGGATCCAATATGCCAGTGGTCAGGAAACGTGCCTCAGGAGGTGGCACATAAACTGGCAAGTCCTTGGCATGCCCCTGGCTGGGGCCTGCTTGGGCCAGGCTAAGGGGGCTGTGGACTGAAGAGAGGTAGGTGTTAAACATGCAGACAATTCCCTGGCAGGAGCTAGAGGCTGAGGAAAAAGGCAGCTTCCAACATGCTGGAGTTTTCTCTAGGAGCAAGCTGTCTTGAGAGAATTGCTCAGTTACTATAACCAAATTGACAAATGTCAACTTGACTGATAAGTCGTACTTGGTAGAATAGAGGACATTCCTGAGTACACAATCCTTTTCCTTCTACAATTCCAATCTCTTCTCCATGGTGCCTTCACTGAGGCAATCTATGCTTTCCCTGAGTTCTGTGTCACCTCTCCTGCTAGCAGTCCTTAGCCATGAGCAGCATGAAGCTGTCCAGGGTTAACCAGTGAGCTCAGCTCAAAACAGGGGAATGGCAGAGTGCTGTCACCATGAGTGGGGAGAACCATGTAATTCAAGAATGTAAAAGGACACGTAGGTCAAAGCCTCTCAATCTTAAAGGAGGCATGTGGCAAATCGTTGGCAGAAATAGGGTCAGAACTCAGGGATTTTGCCTTAGTCGAACCATTATTTCTGCACTTACAATGCTGGTCTCAGGAAGTGAACTGATGCTAGTTCACTTCTTCTATGATCTATTAAACTGATCAAGAACAGCCTTTTGCAGGCCTATTTTTAGACTTGTAAATGACACTTGCTGAAATCTTTCATGTCAATGACCACCAGTATGTCCCTGATCACTAGTGTACAAAACTATGACATAAAGAATCTATTTGGGCCAGGCACCATGGCTTATGTCGGTAATCCCAACACTCTGGAAGGCCAAGGGGAGAGGATCACTTGAGCCCACAAGTTCAAGACCAACCTGGAGAACATGGTGAAACCCTGTCTCTACCAAAAATGAAAAAAATTAGTTAGGGATGGTGGCACACACCTCTAGTCTCAGCTACTCAGGAGACTGAGTTGGGAGGATGGTTTGAGCCCAGGAGGCAGAGGTTGCAGTGAGCTGAGATCACACTACCGCACGCCAGCCTGGGAAACAGCCAGACCCTGTCTCAAAAATCAGAAAAACTGGCTAGCCATGCACCTTAGCCAAAGAGAATAATATGAAAAAGGAAACAATTCATGTTGTGCATGGGAAGACTAAACGAATTAAAAGGAAAAATCAAGCTATAAGAATTAAACTCCGACACCAGCTCTTGTCCTGATTTTTAGGATCTTCCTGCTTCTTTCCATGTATTTATCACTGTGACACAGATAAAAGCCAGAAAGCCTAGAAAAGCTTTGTGAATACACACACACACACACACACACACACACACACTTTTCTTTTTTGAGACAGAGTCGCACTCTGTCACTCAGGCTGGAGTGCAGTGGCACAATCTTGGCTCACTGCAACTTCCCAGTTCAAGTGATTCTCCTGCCTCAGCCTCCCAAGTAACTGAGATTATAGGCACCTACCACCACACTCGACTAATTTTTGTATTTCTAGTAGAGACAGGGTTTATCATGTTGGCCAGACTGGTCTGGAACTTCTAACCTCAAATGATCCTCCCACCTTGGCCTCCCAAAGTGCTAGGCATGAGCCACCATACCTGGCATCTTTTTTCAACTTCTGAATATAAGGCAGCTTAAAAATGTGAAGGCCAGGCACGGTGGCTCATGCCTCTAGTTCTAGTACTTTGTAAAGCTGAGGTGGGAGGATCACTTCAGTCCAGGAGTTCAGGCCTGGAAAACAAAGTAAAACCCTGTCTGTTTCTACTTAAAAAAAAAAAAAAAAAAAAAATTAGCCGGGCATGGTGGCACACTTGAGCTCAGGAAGTTGAGGCTGTGGTGAGCCAAGATCATACTATTGCACCCCAGCCTCGGCAATGGGAGTGAGACCCTGTCTCAAAAAAGAAAGAAAGAAAGAAAACGGGCTGGGCACCGTGGCTCACGCCTGTAATCCCAGCACTTTGGGAGGCCGAGGTGGGCTGATCACAAGGTCAGGAGATTGAGACCATCCTGGCCAACATGGTGAAACCCTGTCTCTATTAAAAATACAAAAATTAGCTGGGTGTGGTGGCATGCGCCTGTAGTCCCAGCCACTCAGGAGGCTGAGGCAGGGAATCGCTTAAACCCAGGAGGTGGAGGTTGCAGTGAACCAAGATTGCCCCACTCCACTCCAGCCTGGAGACAGAGCCAGACTACTTCTAAATAAATAAATAGGCCAGGCTCAGTGGATCACGCCTGTAATCCCAACAGTTTTGGAAGCTGAGGCAACACCAGGAGCCTGGCCAACATGGTGAAACCCTTTCTCTATGTAAAATACAAAAATTAGCTGGGTGTGGTAGAACATGTCTGTAGTCCCAGCTACTTGGGAGGCTGAGGCAGGAGAATCACTCGAACCCAGGAGGTGGAGGTTGCAGTCAACCGAGATGACGGCACTGCACTCTAGCCTGGGTGACAGAGCAAGACTCCATCTCAAAAAAGAAAAAAAAAAGTTTAATAGAGGAAAGCGATGGGATCTATTTCACTATTAGATAGTTCATTTGTCTTGCTGCTGAACCAGTAAGGAATGCCGACAAGAACAAATCTGGGAGGCTGACCTGGGCAGGCATCCAAAGAATATAAACTCTACCCTCTGTGGCCCCTGCTAAGCTCAGCTCTCAGTCCCATCCTGTGTCCAGAAGCCCCTGGCTGTCATGTGTATAATGTGTCTAGGTAGCTTTTGGAACAAAGCCTCAGTCTGCAGATTTCTGCTCTACACCAGGACAAAAGTTTGTATTAGTTGTCACCTGGCTTCAAAGAACTGATGTGCTCACTGTGTTACCAAAACATTTTATTTTTTGGCAATTCTCCTGCCTCAGCCTCCTGTGTACCTGGAGCTATAGGTGTGAGCCACCACACACGGCTGATTTTTGTATTCTTAGTCTGGGTTTTGCCATGTTGGCCAGGCTGGTCTCCTGGCCTCAGGTGATCCGCCTGCCTCGGCCTCCAAAGTGCTGGAATTACAGGCATGAGCCACTGCACCTAGCCCAAAACAGTAATTGTGATTACAGAACATGACAATAGGGACTCCCTGAGGGATATAAATTAACTTTTATTTCTATAACATATAAAAGGTATAAATAGGACTTATGTAAAACCAATCACCTGCACACACAAATTATGTGTTAGTTTATGTATCTCTTGAAACCAGAGGGAGGAGGAGGAAGCAAGATGAGGTCCGGCTGGCCCACCCTAAGTCCTTTCCCAGACGCTGTTGTGTAGGGATAGCTTCTGTGGTGAACCAGGGTGGCCTGCCAGGCAGTGCCTCAGGATGGGGCAGGGGGGGGTGGTGGTGGTGACGAGGTGAGGCTACTGGGCACGACTGTGAGGGAGGCACTTGGTGGGAAACAGGCCTGAGATGTAAACAGTCTCATCTTCACCCACCAGGTGGGACTTGGCGGGGACGAGCCAAGGGTCTTGCAGCTCCCAGTTGGCTCCTTCACACGCTTATCTGATGTGGTGCAGGAACAACAGGCAGGGGTGAGAGGTCAGTCCACAGAAGGGAAGTCTGACGAAGCAGCTGCTAGGGGTGTCCTAGAACAATGGCAAACAGTTCTGTGCACAAGGGATGCAGCTGAATGGTGTTAATGGCGAAGCTCACAGAGCTTCTGCATTCTCGAGATTCAGATACATTCTGGGAAGGGTGAACTGGTATAAGAGTCACGTAATACGTGCAGGGGTATAATAATCCAAAAAACAGCAAAACACCTTCTGTGCCTATGAGCCTGGCTTGCGGGAGCCAAGGAGAAAGTCCAAAGCTCTGCCACGTGAGCCAACAGCGCTCATGTCTGCTGGCTGAGCCTCCCCGAAGCCTCTCTTGCCACCTTTTTTTTTAAAAAAAACTAATGGTCAATACTGCCATCTCTCTTGATAATGACAATGACAAAGTGTTTGCACAGGATGTCTACAGGTGGGTGTGTACCTACACACTAATGGATCCAAAGTGATACAGCTTCGGGAGGCACTCCTGGGTTGAAAATGAAGGCAATTATCAAATTACTGTCAGTCTTGACTAAGTCACCTCTAGAGTTTATGCTTTCAGCCTTAAATGAAATGAAGACAATTCTATAAAATTATCACATAATTGATCACAAATGTGATCACAACCACTGTGACTAAGATTGGTGCTGGCCAATCGGCTGTGAGGGAATGAAGAGAGGAGAGGAACTGCGATGTCAGTCCCTGATTCTATGGCGAGTTTCCAAGCACAGGAAATCCCACTCTCACTTCAGGAGACCCCAATGTGACAAGAACCTCCCTGTGCTTTAAATCATCTCTCACCCATGCTAAGCTGTGATCCCTCACCACGTCTATGAAACCCGGAAAAGGAGTCAGAGAGCGTGTGTGTGTTTTGTATATTCAGGGATCATTCCAAAAGGGGCAAACTATTATTGCTCTTCATGTCCTGGGGCAAGGGAAGGGAAGGGGAGGCCACTTCTGCTCCTGAAAGCCCTGTGGGGAGAAAGCCCAGCTCCCAGCTTGATTGTTCTCTCATTCACATGCCAGCTTACTGTCAAAGCTAGAAAGCCCGATGGCAAAGGCCTGTACTGCGCAAAGTGGGTAGTTGTAGTCCAGTGTGAATACATCATCTGCCACACGTCCGAACTGCATAACTATATAGTCAGCTAGAAACAGAAAGAAATCAGGATGTTAGAAAATAGTGTGGTTGCACTAGGGGAAAACTTTTTTTTCTTCCTTTTCTTAGGGTTTTGCTCTGTTGCCCAGGCTGGAGTGCAGTGGCATGACCACGGCTCACTGCAGCCTTGACCTCCTGTCCCGGGCTCAAGTGATCCTCCCACCTCAGCCTCCTGAGTAGCTGGGACTATAGGCAAGCACCACCATGCCTGACTAATTTTTTATTTTTCATAAAGATAGGGTTTCACTGTGTTGCTCAAGCTGGTCTTAAACACCTAGGCTCAAGTGATTCTCCAGCCTCGACCTCCTAAAGTGCTGGGATTACTCGTGTAACGAAAACCTATTTATGAAACAGAAAGAATCCAAATAGGCCAGTTAATCACCAGGTTTCTTTAGAATAGAGAGCAGCTTGCTGGGAACGGCACAAGCTCTGTAGGCTAGAGCTGCCAGGAACCTTTATTGGGGTCATTTACCTTTGTTTCCCAAACAACCTACTCTATGACTTCTCTGATTTTTTTTTTTTTTCCTGAGACAGGGTCTTGCTCTGTCATCCAGGCTAGAGTGCAGTGATGTAATCTCGGCTCACTGCAGCCTTGACCTCCTGGCGCAAACAATGCTCCCATAGTAGCTGAGACTACAGGTGCCTGCCACCATGCCCAGCTAATTTTTTAATATTTTTGTAGAGACAGGGGTTTCACACCACATTGCCCAGGCTGGTCTCGAACTCCTGGGCTCAAGAATCTGCCCACCTTGGCCTCCCAAAGTGCTGGGATTACAGCCATGAGCCATGGTGCCCAACTGACTTTTCTGATTTGCTGTAGCATATCTCTCATACTCCTCTCCCCTCCTCAACATAGTGACTTACAAGTTTTCTCTACAACTGTAGTTTCGTCTTTCCAAAGAATCCTGTCTCTCCTCCATGATTATCTCCTATCACTTCCTGTCACATACAGGGAATGTACATTTCCCCATCCTGTAAGAGGGTCTATCCTCCGCTTCCTGCCCAACCCTTCCTGGATGCTTACGGTCATTTTTGTGGACTATCTGGAAGTTCTTCACAGATGCCTGAGTGACCCGGCCACGAAAGTTGAGGACATAGGACTGAGTGTCACTGTTCCAGACGGGGGCCTTGTTGTGCAGTTCAATCAGATTTTCCATAGCTTTGTTCTGCCACCTTGATAGCAAACTGTCATGGTTCTGTTCAAAGGGAAAATCATTATTTTGTACTGGGAACTCTAAGAACTCATTCATTCTCAACTCTGAGGTAGAAGGTAGAGCAAGAGAATACTTTCTCCATTTCAGAAAGAGTAAACCAGAAGCAAAGAATGAAAGCCAAAAATGAAGACAGGTTTTTTTTATTATTCTATATTATCCAGCATTTCTCTTTGTAGACAAAATAGTTTCGAAGCAACAACTCTGCAACTGCACTTATCCTGAGGTTTTGGCAGGTCTCCTAAAGAAGTGTATGGAGCCATGCTCCAGTGTGGGGCTGTGGAAGCTCAATTTTTTTTTGTATTAATCTCTCTGTATTGTATTACTGTCTTTTAGAGTCCTTTGCTGATTTAAGTATGTTCTTACTCACATTTCGTGGCTGATATGGGATCTGCTTATGATTCAGTGTCATTCCAGGAATGATCACAGACATTTTCCTAGGACCTTTAAATCCAAGCACGTTTGTTTCCTGGAAGACAGGAAAATAAGGCAGAACTTGGAAACAGGAAAAAAATAGAGACCACATTCTTTTATAACATGAGACTTTCTTCAGAACGTAAGATGCTAACAATATCAGGTATACCGGCCAGGTGTAATGGCTCACACCTGTAATCCAAAACTTTGGGAGGCTAAAGTGGGTGGATCACCTGAGGTAAGGAGTTCGAGACCAGCCTATCCAACATGGCAAAACCCTGTCTATACTAAAAATACAAAAATTAGCAGACACAGGGGCAGGCACCTGTAGTCCCAGCTACTCAGGAGGCTGAGGCAGGAGAATTACTTGAACCCAGGAAGCAGAGGCTGCAGTGAGCTGAGATCATGCCATTGCATTCCAACCTGGGTGACAAGAGTGAGACTTTGTCTCAAAACAAACAAGTCAAGTGTACCAAAAATAATTTTATTACTTTGCTGTAAACAGAGAATCAAAAACAGCCACCATGCCCGGCTAATTTTTTTGTATTTTTAGTAGAGATGGGGTTTTGCCATGTTGGCCAGGCTGGTCTCAAACGCCTGACTTCAGGTGATTTGCCTGCCCTGGCCTCCCAAAGTGCTGAGATTACAGGCATGAACCCCGAGCCAGGCCGCCAAGCAGATTATTATTTTTTAAACAAGACCTCATGCTGTTGCCCAAGCTAGAATGCACAGCGCAATCACGGCTCACTGCAGCCTTGACCATCCCAAGACTCAGGTGATCCTCTTGCCTCAGCGCCCCTAGTAGCTGGGACTCCAGGCGCCCGCCACGATGTCTGGCTAATTTTTCTATTTTTAGTAGAGATGGGGTTTCACCATGTTCCCTAGGCTGGTCTCTACTGGGCTCAAGCAATCTGCCTGCCTTGACCTCCCAAAGTGCTGGGATTATAGGTGGGAGCCACTGCGCCCAGCAAAGCCAAGCAGATTATATATGACAGCTATAGAGGAAAGGTACTTTACATCAAAGTGTGAAGTCAAATGGTTCTCAGGCATGTAGATAAAATCTCCTAAGAGTCAAATGATGTGATTATTTTCAATTTAAGAAAGTTGAGACTTGAATAAAAAAATCCAGCTGAGATGGGTCAGTTCCTTCTTACTTTCTCTTACTCAACAACTCTTTGAATACGTACTGTGTGCCAGGCCATGTGCCAGTGTGGATATAGCAGTGAGTAAAAGCTCACAAGAGTTTACAAACTGGTGGAGATGGTTCATTTTCAACAAGTAATAAAAGCACATGTGGGTTACAAATGCCACAATGACACAGACAAAGGAATGTCAACCACATCTAGTGGAGTACATCAGAAAAGACTTTGATAAGGCAAAAGGCAAGAAAGGGGAAAAGGGAAGGCTCTCCAGGGAGGAAAGATGAGTGGTTGGACAAAGGAATGACAGGAGGACTGCTTGGCTAGTATGATGGGAAGGGGAGGGAGTGCCGCTAGGAGTCTGAAAGCGAAGGCTACCATGTTAGCTCTGAGACAATGGGTACTCACTAAAAGATGTGAAGCAGAACAGGAGGCTCATCTGGAGCCTTGTTTTAGGAAGATTCATTTGGTAGCAGTAGAGAATGAGCTAGATAGTTCTCAGGTCTTTCCTGGGTGTGAAATAAAAAAGTACAATAAAACAAATAATAACAATAAAATTTAAAAACAAGTGAACTATAAATGCAAAAAGAGGAAAAAAAAGATTAAAAAGAGAAAAAAGAATAAACTAGATAGGACAAGATTCAAAGCAAAAAAATAGGAACTTTAAATTATTGTAACCTTTGGTCACTGGATAAGAAGGAAAGGTCTGCATTAAGTGGCAGCAGGAAAAGAGAAGAGGAAATAAGGGAAGAAATATTCTGAGAGTAAAAAATAATTCAACTTGGCAATTCAAATAACTAAAACTCAAATACATGGAGAAAGTGGTATAGCAACAGAAATCATAGAAATAGAAACAAGCTTGGGAGGGGAGGTTCTTTAGCTATACCAGGTGGAAAGTGCCAGCAGGACAACAGGAGGGCAGGAAGAGGGCCTTGGGAGAACAGCACTCACATAGGAGATGGCAGCTAGCTCCTGCCGTGTGTGGGCCGTTCCTATCAAACCCCGGCTCTTGATGGGGCAGATACCACGGTCATAAACTGTAAACTTGGTCCCCATGAGGTTGGATCTGGAGTCAGGAGAAAAAGTCACCATGATGATCTGTATTTTTTCTCTTACACAAACACAATCTAAGAGAAGGAAGGAAGAAAATGGAAGCCTATTTGCCTATTCTCCAACTATCTAAATGTTCATCATCACTTTTAAAAAAAAATCTCATTAAAGCAAGGAAGAAACTGAGATTTTAACTTTATATTTATTTATTCATTCGAGACAGGTTCTTGCTGTTACCCAGGCTGGAGTGCAGTGGCATGATCATAACTCACAGCCTCAAACTCCCATGTTCAAGCCATCCACCCACATTAGCCTCCTGAGTAGCTGGGGCTACAGGTGAGCACTGCTACACCTGACTAATTTTTACATTTTTTGAAGAGATGAGGTCTCAGTATATTGCCCAGGCAGGTCTCAAACTCCTGGCCCCAAGTGATCCTCCAACTTTAGCCTCCCCAAATGCTGGGATTACAAGCATGAGCCATCATACCAGCCTTATTTTTTATTTTTATTTTTGAGACAAAGTCTCACTCTGTCACCCAGGCTGGGCTGCAGCGATGCTATCTTGCCTCACTGCAACCTCTGCCTCCTGGGTTCAAGCAATTCTCGTGCCTCAGCCTACCAGGTAGCTGGACTTATAGGCATGTGCTACTACACCCAACTGATTTTTGTATTTTTAGTAGAAATGGGGTTCCACCATGTTGGTCAGGCTGGTCTCCAACTCCTGACCTCAAGTGATCCGTCCACCTTGGCCTCTCAAAGTGCTGGGATTACAGGCATGAGCCACTGCATCCAACTTTTTTTTTTAAGATTACAACATCAATACATGCTAGTTGTAACCAAGATATGGACTGTTCTGCAACTCTAGGAATAAGACTATCAGAAAGAATAGGACAGTGATCTAAGGCTGCTTTCACCTAAGCTTGCCGACATAACTTTCTCCTTCACGAGATAAATCAACTGGATCAGTGGAGATAAGGTAGTTGGCTGTTTTGCTCTTTTTCCGCTTTCTAGCTGCAAGAAGAAACATCTGGGAAAAGAAAAAGTGTCAGTCAAAAATGAATTTGAGAGAACTCGTCCCGCCTCCGCCATGGTTGTCCTACCTATTCATTCAGCCAGTGTTTAGCAAGTCCCTAGCATTGTCAAGCTGTTCATCTTTGGGTCTTTATCCTTTTTTCTAACTCTCTTATCAGAATTCACTATCAGGGTGTTTTTTCCCATACAATTTTTCTAAATTCACTAGCTTGATTTTCCATATAATTAGTTACAACTTCATCCCTAAAACTTCCAGTTAAAAAAAATCTCCAAAGCTGGGCGAGGTGGCATGAGCCTGTAATCCCAGCTGCTTGGGAGGCTGAGGTAGAGGGATCACTGGAGTTTAGGAGTTCAAGGCCAGCCTGGGCAATCTTGCAAAATCCCATAAATAGATAAATAAATAAATAAATAAATAAATAAATAAATAATCAATGCTCATCCAATGCCATGATTAAGGGTCTTTCCAACTTTAGGAGAGACAGGATCCTGAATACCTTCTCATTCTTTACTGTGATGGCTTTCTTTTTGAGACAGGCTCTCACTCTGTCACCCAGGCTAGGGAGCAGTGGCATGATCTCAGATTACTGCCACCTCTGCCTCCCAGGTTCAAGTGATTTTCCTGCCTCAGCCTCCCGAGTAGCTGGGACTACAAGTGCATGCCATGATTCCTGGATAATTTTTTCATTTTTTACTAGAGACGGGGTCTCCTTGTGTTGGCCAGGCTGCTCTCGAGCTCCTGTCCTCAAGAGATCCGCCCGCCTCAGCCTCCCAAAGTGCTGGAATTACAGGCGCAAACCACTGCGCCTGGCCTGTGATAGCTTTCTTAATGCCATGGAGATATAGACAAAGGAATGTCAACCACATCTACTGGAGCACATCAGGAAAGCCTTTGATTAGGCAAAAGGCAACAAGGGGAAAAAGGAAAGGCTCTCCGGGGAGGAAATACTCTTTTTCCATTGTTGCTATTGTTTTAAACCACTGTGACTTCAATGGCACGAATACCATCCTATGTATGCATCCTTCCTAAACTCTACTAGACTCGGACCATAATAGGGAAGCAGAAGAGTGGCAGCGGCTAAGCAGGAAGACTTTACAAACAGGTTTGAATCTGGCTCTGCCACCACTTAGTGCAATTTGGGATAGGTAAGTCACTCCCTAAGCCCTAGTTACCTCATCTTTAAAGCAGAGATAAGAAATCCTACCTAACAAGGTGGCTACAAGGATTACAGGTGATAATATATATAAACATATATGCTTATGCTTGGTCTGTTGATAAAAACTCAATAAATGGTTTTTACAACAGACCAAGAACAATTAACACCTACTATCATTATCTCATTTCTAGGCTCTTAAAATCATCTGTTAAGACCTGGTATTAATGCAAAATTAGTAAAATAAAGTTGTTCATTGGCACGTATTAAATTGGCTCAAACTTATAAAATAAATTAGAACTTCTAGAGTGAGAAAAAAGGACATATAACTTATACATCCTTCTGTATTTCTAATTCTTCCTATTCCCTAAAACTTGCTCTCCTTCCACAATGTCATATTCTACCATAATAAAAAGAAAAACCAAAAGAACACACAGTAACATCCAAAAACTAAATCATGGGAGATAGGTGAAAACAATTACATTAACAAATACATGTCCATTTTCCCACATTGTGAATAAAGCTCTTATTTGTGGGAAGGTAGAGCTTGCTGCCTATTAGAACATGAGCTCTTTGGAGAAAATGAGAACACAGAATATGGGGATTTAAAGATATGATCGCCAGGCGCCGTGGCTTACGCCTGTAATCCCAACACTTTGAGAGGCCGAGATGGGCAGATCACCTGAGGTTGGGAGTTCAAGACCAGCCTGACCAACATATAGAAACCCTATCTCTACTAAAAATACAAAATTAGCCGGCGAGGTAGCATATGCCTGTAATCCCAGCTACTTGGGAGGCTGAGGCAGGAGAATTGCTTGAACCTGGGAGGTGGAGGTTGCAGGGAGCCAAGATCACGCCATTGTACTTCAGCCTAGGCAGCAAGAGCAAAACTCTGTCTCAAAAAAAAAAAAAAAAGATACAATCTACTTCCAGCTGGCTTGACATAATACCAGAGTTAGTTCCCTAAGGCCCATTAAAACAGTCTATTCCCATAACATTCTTCTCTCTCTCAAGAGTTTTCTTAAAAATCAATTCTCATACCTTCTGATTTTCTTCTTTTTCCAAGTACATATAGTAGGTGGGGAAGAGGCCTCGATCCATTCCCTTTTTATCCCGGATTATCCGACATCTTACTGTGACACCTTGAGGGGCAGGACTATACACAAAGTCCTCCAGGTCATCTATGTCTCCCAGGAGGTTATCAGCTGGCTGGGCTGCAGTAGCAGAACCGGAAGTGGCTGTATCCTGAAAGGACGGCCACACATGAGCAACAGGCGGCTGGGACTGAAAATCTGATTCTCTTTGAGAAACACTAAGTGGACAAAGCAACTTAGTGGTTTACCCCTATGTCTTCAATCTTCTAACAGAATAAGGAAAACTGGAAAGTGAAATAAGGATATGAATATTCAGAGAAATGAAGAGCTAAGTTTGAAAATGGGACAAAGCCTCACAATAGCTGACCTGAGATAGAAGAAATTAGATCATGAGCTAAGTTTGAGCTTACACCTCTGAAGGAATCCTCACTCAGTAATGGTATTTAAATACTGAAGGTATGTTTGAGACAGAGTCAAATTAGCTCTAATAGAAGAACTTTCAGAACTACATACGGTTGAATTCTGGCTGGATGCAGAACTGGGTCTTTCTAAACATGCTGACTGGGATCTTCCATCAGTCTCATCATCAAAGTTCACACTTTCAGAGATCCCTAGCAGAAAAGGAAGAACTGTCAGCACTGCCAACACTGGTTTAAAAAAAGGTCTTTGAAACAAAGATAATTTTAATTTTCTTACTTAAAATATTCCTAACTATTCTTTCCCTAAACACAAGTATTTTGTCCAAATACATAAATGAGGCAAATTCATAGAGACAGAAAGTAGAACAGAGGTTAGCAGGGGGTGGGGCAGGGGAGAATGAGGCATTATCCTGAGTGAGTGTGAAGTCTGGGGATGATGAAAAAGTTCTGGAGATGGATGGTAGTGACGGCTGCACAACACTGTGGATGCACTTAATGTCACCGAACCTCACACTTAAAAATGATTAAAGTTGTAAATTTTAGGCAGGGCACAGTGGCTCATGCCTGTACTCCTAGCATTTTGGGAGGCTGAGCAGAAGGATTGCTCGAGGCCATGAGTTTGAGACCTGTCTCTATAAAAACTTTTTTTTTTTTTAAATTAGCTGGGCATGATGGTACCTGTGTGTCTGTAGTCCTAGCTAGATGAGGCGGGTGGATTACTCAAGCCCAGGATTTTGAGACTAAAGTGAGCTATGCTTGTGCCACTGCACCCCAGCCTGAACAATAGAATGACACCTGAACTCTTAAAAAAAAAAAAAAAACAAAAAAAAAACAGTTTACATTTCTTGTTATTTGGAAGGGAAGGGAAGATTTTCAGTAAAAACAGGAAAACTTGCTAGACAAGTTCTAAAAAAAGCTGTAACACTAGTAACTTTTTTTTTTTTGAGACAGAGTCTCACTCTGTCACCCAGACTGGCGTGCAGTGGCGTGATCTCAGCTCATTGCAACCTCCGCTTCCCTGGTTCAAGAGATTCTCTTGCCTCAGCCTCCTGCGTAGCTGGGGTTACAGGTATGTGCCACCAAGCCCAGCTAAGTATGTATTTTTAGTAGAGACAGGGTTTCACCATGTTGGCCAGGCTGGTCTCGAACTTCTAACTCAGGTGATCTGCCCACCTCGGCCTCCCAAAGTGGTGGGATTACAGGTATGAGCCACCATGCTCAGCCAACACTAATAACTTTCACATTACAATGCATATTTTACCACAATAAAAAAAATTCAGTGTTCTCTACATTGTTCTCTACAGCAGTTTTATTCCCCCCAGCATTTTCTTAATCTCTTTCTAGTTAGCTAAATCTAGTTAGGAATGTTTGAAATCCTAATACTTTGGGTTTATGGAGCATCTTTTATAGGAAATTTAAAATTGCTAAATGAAAAACTATTTTTTTCATTTTATGCTTACATTTATTTGAGTTAGAGGAGGAAGTATTGCTAATCTTTTTGTTTTCTTTTTTTTGAGACAGAGTCTCACTCTTGCTGTCCAGGTTGCAGTGCAATGGTGCCATCTTGGCTCACTGCAACCTCCGCCTCCCAGGTTCAAGCGATTCTCCTGCCTCAGCCTCCTGAGTAGCTGGGATTACAGGCGCCCGTCACCACCCCCAGCTAATTTTTTTGTATTTTTAGTAGAGAACCATGTTGGCCAGGCTGGTCTTGAAGTCCTGAACTCACATGATCCGCCCACCTCAGCCTTCCAAAGTGCTGGGATTACAGGTGTGAGCCACTGTGCTTGGCCCTACTTTTTGTTTTCTATTGTTTCTTGTTTGTTCATGGAGTATATAACCTGGAGGGGAATGCAGATGTAAAATGAAGTGTGACTGATGTGTGTTATAAAAGAATGATGAGCCTCAGATCTATACATGGGAGTACAGGCTCAGGAAGAATCGTTTCCCCAAGAGACAGAGGGAGAGCAGGACCTAAACTAAATTCCCTTGTCTCTGATCTAGTATCTGCAGGGTGAAGTTATCCCTCATGTAATAGTTGAAATGGTCCTCAAATCATGGATTTACAAACGGAATTAACAATAGTGTGGCTTTGTTGGCCAAGTGCGGTGGCTCACACCTGTAATCCCAGCACTTTGGGAGGCCAAGGGAGGCAGATCATGAGGTCAAGAGATCAAGACCATCCTGGCCAACATGGTGAAAACCTGTCTCTACTAAAAATACAAAAAAAAAAAAAAAAAAAAAAAAAATTAGCTGGGCATGATGGCGCACACCTGTAGTCCCAGCTACTTGGCAGGCCGAGGCAGGAGAAGCACTCGAACCTGGGAGGTGGAGGTTGCTGTGAGCAGAGATTGCACCACTGCACTCCAGCCTGGCGACAGAGTAAAACTCCGTCTCAAAACAAACAAACAAACAAACAAACAAACAACAGTGTGGCTTTTTTCTCTGAACCACTTCTTGTGCACTTCAACCATCTCAGAAAGGAAAAATGATTTATTTTTACACGGTACATAAATGGATTGGTATTAGCTTTACTGAATAACACAAGGATAAGACAAAGGTCAATTTTAAAAAATCAATGTCAAGTGAAAACATAGGCCCACACAAAAGCTTATAAATGAGTGTTCACGCCGGGCGCGGTAGCTCGCGCCTGTAATCCCAACACTTTGAGAGGCCGAGGCAAGTGGATCACTTGAGGTCAGGAGTTCGAAACCAGCCTGTCCAACATGGTGAAACCCCTGTCTCTACTTAAAATACAAAATTAGCCGGGCATGGTGGTGCATACCTGTAATCCCAGCTACTCGGGAGGCTGAGGCAGGAGAATTACTTGAACCTGGGAGGTGGAGTACGTGAGCCAAGATTGTGCCACTGTATTCCAGCCTGGGCAACAAGAGCAAAACTCCATCTCAAAAAAAAAAAAAAAAAAAAAAAAAAGAGTGTTCATAGCAACATTATTCCTAACAGCTGGGAAAGTGGGAACAATCAAATGTCCATCAGCTGATCGACAAAAGGTGGTTTATCCATACAATGAAGTGTTATCCAACAATAAAAAGGAATGAAGTGCTGACACTGGTTATAACATGAAGGAATCTTGAAAACATGCTAAGTAAAATCCCAGACACACAAAAAAAACAAGTATTGTATGATTCTATTACTACGAAACGTCCAGAACAGACAAATCTACAGAGACAGAAAGTAGACTGGTGGCTGCCTAGGGCTGAGGAGATTGAAGGGAAATGGGAAGTGACTGTTAATGGCTATGAGGTTTCTTTCGGGGGTGATGAAAATTTTGTAAAATTGATTGTGAATATAGTTGTGGAACTCTGTACTAAAAACCAATTTATTGTTCACTTTATTTATATATTTATTTTGAGACAGAATCTTGCTCTTGTAGCCCAGGCTAGAGTGCACTGGTGCGATCTCTGCTCACTGCAACCTCCGCCCCTGGGGTTCAAGTGATTCTGCTGCCTCAGCTTCCTGAATAGCTGGGGATTACAGGCGCCCGCCACCATACCCAGCTAATTTTTTTCGTATTTTTAGTGGAGACAGGGTCTCAGCATGTTGGCCAGGCTGGTCTCAAACTCCCGACCTCAGGTGATCCGCCCACCTCTGCCTCCCAAAGTGCTAGGATTACAGGCGTGAGCACCCAGCCTATTGTTCACTTTAAATGGATGAGTTTTATGGTCTGTAATTTATGTCTCAAAAGAACTGTTACTTTAAAAAATTATTTGGTTTTTGAAGGATATTTTTCCTTCTGCTCTCTAAAATGCTAACTTCTTCTCCTCCCCCTTCCCCTCCCCCTCCTCCTCCCTCTTCTTCTTCTTCTTTGAGACAGGGTTTCACTCTGTTGCCCAGGTTGGAGTGCAGTGGCCGAATCACAGCTGCTCACTGTAGCCTCAACTTCCCGGGCTCAAGCAATCCTCACATCCGCCTCCTGAGTAGCTGGGACTACACCATGTCCAGCTAATTTTTTGTAGAGACAGGGTTTCACCAAGTTGCCCAGACTGATCTCAAACTCCTGAGTTCAAGTGATCCGCCCACCTCGGCTTCCCAAAGTGCTGAGATTACAGACATGAGCCACCACACCTGGCATCCCCGCTTTTATTTGGTAGCAAAAAGGCAGAAAACTCTTGAGATATCACTATCATATGGATATCTACACCTATTACTATGTTTGCAAAATGCCATTTTCAGGTCATTAAAAGAACCAGAGGAACGGCCGGGCGCAGTGGCTCATGCCTGTAATCCCAGCACTTTGGGAGGACGAGGCGGGTGGATCACCTGAGGTCAGGAGTTCAAGACCAGCCTGGCCAACATGGTGAAAACCTGCCTCTAATAAAAACACAAAAATTAGCCAGGGGTGGTGGCGTGCGCCTGTAATCCCAGCTACTCTTGAGGCTGAGGCAGGATAACTACTTGAACCCGGGAAGCAGAGGTTGCAAGGAGCGGAGTTTGTGCCACTGTACTTCAGCCCAGGTGACAGTGTGGGACTCCATCTCAAAAAACAAAAAGTCCCTCACAGGTTATTTTTTTTTTTTTTTTAATTAATTTTTATTTATTTTTTTAAAAAAGGGTCTTACTCTACACACAGACTAGAGTGCAGCGGCACAATCTTGTCTCACTGCAGCCTCAAACTCCCAGGCTCAAGGAGTCCTCCCACCTCAGCCTCCCAAAGTGCTGGTGTTATAGGCATGAGCCACTCTGCCCAACCCAAAATTTTTTTTAACTTTTAGAGACATGGTTTCATTCTGTCACCCAGGCTGGAGTGATGTGGCATGATCATAGCTCACTGCATCCTTAATAACCTGGGCTCGAGCAATCCTCCCACCACAACCTCTCAAGCAGCTGGGACTACCAGCGTGTACTACCGTCCCCAGCTAATTACAAAATTTCGTTTTGGTAGAGACTGGGTCTTGCTATGTTGCCCTGGCTGGTCAACACCTAACTTCAAGCGAGCCTCCCAACTTGGCCTCTTAAAGTGCTGGGATTACAGGTGTGAGCCACTGTGCCCAGCCTTCTATTACTCCTTAAAGTCCCAATTCCTTATGTGGTCTTTCAGGTCCCATATAATTAGAGCCTACTTCCCTCTCCTGGCTCATCTCTCTACATCCCCCTTCCTTCCCTAGGACCACATACCCTGAGCTGCTGCCATTCTGAATTGGCCAGCACCTCTTCCCGTGTCAGGCACTAGCTCAGATGTCACTTTCTCTAGAAAGGTTCTCAAACCTCCAAGTGAGGTTTTCAGGCTCTCTCAGCACCTTGATTTTCTAGTGCATGAAGCTTCATGAGGGCAGGAACCATGTTTACTCTTGTATCCTAAGTACCTAGAATAATGCCTGAGATATAGTATGTACTCAAAACATATTTTCTTTCTTTACTTTTTTTTTTTGGTTGAAACAGGATCTGTCACACAGGCTGGAGTGCAGTGGTGTGATCTCAAGCTTAGTGCAACCTCCGCTTCCCAGGCTCAATCGATCCTTCTGCCTCAGACCCTCAAGCAGCTGCAACTACAGGTGTGCACCACTGCACCTGGCCAATTTTTTTTTTCTTCCTGCATTTTTTGTAGAGCTGTTTCTCCATGTTTCCCAGGCTGGTCTTGAGCCCCTGAACTCAAGTGATCTGCCTGCCTCAGCCTCTCAAAGTGTTAGGATTACAGGAATGAGCCATCATGCCTGGCCTCAAAACATACTTTTTTTTTTTCTTTGAGAAGTTTCACTCTTGTTGCCCAGGCTGGAGTGCAATGGTGCAATCTTGGCTCACTGCCACCTCCACCTCCTGGGTTCAAGTGATTCTCCTGCCTCAGCCTCCCAAGTAGCTGGGATTACAGGTACCCACCACCACAACTGACTAATCTTTTTCTATTTTTAGGAGAGATGGGGTTTCATCATGTTGGCCAGGTTGGTCTTGAACTCCTGACCTTCAGGTGATCCACCCACCTCAGCCTCTCAAAGTGTTGGGATTATAGGCATGAGCCACTACACCTGGCCAAAACATAATTTCTAAATAAATGAATATATGAATTTGTTTAAACGTTCATCTATTCTACCATTCCGTGGTAGGCTCTCCTGATTTATATACCCCAGGACCTAGCAATGTTTGCCTAATGCAAAGTAGGTACCCAATGGATGTTTATTCATTATTGGGCTTCAGTTTTCTCATCTGAAAAGGGGATGCTTGACCCCTTCTCATTATAAAATTATTTTTTTAAAAAGGAAAGAAGACGACAAGGGATCTTTGAAATGTATGGGAATATTTATGGAAATGAGAGCTCCAACTAGCAGAAAGGCTGTCAAACTATGAAGTGGAGGCAGAGTAGAGGAGGCTGAGTGACAACTCTGTCAGAAAAGGGTGGGAACTGAAAATAGTTAAAAAGAGAGAAATAGTCATCTATGGTAGCTAATATTTTATATTTAACTACCTTATTTTTCTCAGGCAATAGTATAAATACTACCATTGCTGAAAATGACCAACATTCAGATGTAAAAGATGCTTAATACTGTCTGTGTGGCCCTAAACCATGAGTAATTTTGAGTCACATAGATTGTTAACTACAATGAAAGAAAAGAAAAAGATTACAAATGAGTAAGAAGAAAAATTGTCTTAAAATCATTACTACTACTCACCATGCTTTTGGAGACTCTCCTTAAGTCCTGGCTTGGAAGCACTAGCCACAGTGTTTTCAGTATCTTCTTCCAAAACAGGGGAGCTTACTGATGGAGCATGAACTCCATCTGGTTTCAGGACAGCAGCTGGACCATCAATACCTAGGGGCCAAAATAAAATAAATTTTAAAAGAGGAGCAAAGTATTATTCACTACTTAATTGGGTAGATTTGGCATATGTGATCAGAATTAAAAACTACTAAGTCATTTTATCTCCCCTCCTTTCTTAACATCCATAAGAACACTTCTTAAGACAGTAGGTCAGAACTAGTGTTCTTTTTTTCTGAGACAGGATCTCACTCTGTCACCCAGGCTGGAGAGCAGTGGTGTAATCACAGCTCACTGTAGCCTCAACTTCCTGGGCTCAAGCAATCCTCCCACTTCAGTCCCCTGAGTAGCTGGGACTACAGGTGTGTGCTACTACACCTGGCTAATTTTTAAATTTTCTGTAGAAACGGATTCTTGTTATGTTATCCAGCCTAGTCTCAAACACTTGGCCTCAAGTGATCTGCCTGCCTCGGCCTCCCAAAGTGCTGGGATCACAGGCATAAGCCACCATGCCCAGCCTGGTGTCCATTCCATTAACATGCTCTGTTACTAAGGTGATATGTACCTGAAGCTATACTTCAGAAACTTAAGAATAAGACCAAGAAAACAAAGAAGTACTCCATAGTACAGATCCTGTCCAAGGCAATAGCTCAGGTGGCTTGATTTAAAGGCTCTTATAATCTTATTCTTCCTGTGCCTCCTCACCATCTCAGATGGTCCTTTGAACTATCTATTGGAAGAATGAATGCTCTCTACCTATTCCTGGTTTCATGATTCACCTCTGCCATGATTTAACAATCAAAAGCTCCTCAAATAGGTCATTCTAAACTCATTCATCTGGCATCTAGAAAACAACATTTCTGGCTGGGCGCAGTGGCTCATGCCTGTAATCCCAGCACTTTGGGAGGCCAAGGTGGGTGGATCACCTGAGGTCAGGAGTTTGAGACCAGCCTGGCCAACATGGTGAAATCCCATCTCTACTAAAAATATTTAAAAAAATAGCCAGGTGTGGTGGCAGGCACCTGTAATCCCAGCTACTCTGGAGGTTGAGGCAGGAGAATTGCTTGAATCTGGGAGAAGGAGGCTGCAGTGGGCCAAGATCATGCCATTGCATTCCAGCAGGCGACAAAAGCAAAACTCCAACTCAGAAAAAAGAAAACAATCCTAAAATGGACACAAATGTTAAGGCATCTCCCATTGATTACATCATTTATTTTATTCTCTTCAAAGACCCCAAATGTGATTATAAAAATTTAAGAAGGTACCCAGTAACGGTACTAATATTATCCCTTTGGTCCATCTGAGAATTCTCCTACCTTCTAGGTTTGTGAAAATTGTACCCTAGCAGGAAGTGATGCTGCCTAAATACACACCATGTAAGATGACATTGCTGTGGGGAGTATGACAGTTCATCAAGGGAGTCTGCTCCTCATTGGCCCTTGGCTTCGCCCGACGTAGCCTGGCCTCCGGATTGGGTTGCACCATAAACGGCTCAAGGCGCTTTTTCCTTTGCCTCTTCTCAAGTAGTAGCCTCTAGGAAAAAAGTGATATAACAGACAGCCAGTTTTGACAAGACCTAGCCACTTCCAACATTTACAGTTTGTTTTTCACTGATTCTCATAAAACATCTTATAAATAATTTTTTCCTTACTTAAGAAATGGGAAAACTGAGGCACAGAGAAGAGTAATGATTCAATCATTTCATTTAACAAATACTTTTGAACACCTAACACCTATAAAGATCTATTTAAAATCGTACAATGCATTTTTTTCTTTTTCTGTTTTTGTTTCTGGTTTTTTTGTTTGTTTGTTTGTTTGTTTTTTTCAGAAAGACTCTCACTCTGTTGCCCAGGCTGGAGTGCAGCGGCACCATCTGAGCTCACTGCAGCCTTGACCTCCAAGGCGTACCCGATCCTTCCACCTCAGCCTCCTGAATATGAACAGTTAGGACTACAGATGCATGCTACCACGCCCAGCTAATTTTAGTATTTTTTGTGGAGACCGGTTTCCCCCTATTGCCCAGGCTGGTCTCAAACTCCTGAGCTCAAGCAGTCTGACCACCTTGGCCTCCCAAAGCATTGGGATTACAGGCATGAGCCACCACACCTCCCCGACACAATGCATTTCTAACCAAGCTGAGGCCGTGATCCACGTCTATGAAGAATGTATGGTAATCATCACAGCATTATCCAAGCTCAAAACATATAAACACATATGCATGGGGAAAGATAGAGGAACACAGCAAGGGTGATTTCTTGAGGTGGTAGACTAAGGCATGATTATTTTCTCTTTTCTAGTTTTTTTTTTTTCAAAGTTTTATAACTGGAAGAAAAAAATATTCTCTAAAACTCAAATTATTTCAATGTTTTAAGCAGTCAAAGAGCAGTAAGTGTGGAGTTCTTGTTTATCTTGAGTAATTAGAAATCAAATTTGGGTCAAGGGTGAAAAGAAAAAAATGGCAGTTGGAACGTATCAAATAGAAAGCAGTCAACTCTATGAATTAAAAGCAAGATAAAGACTATGGTAGGAAGAAAAGTCAGGAAAAAAGCATGAGAGATCATGAGAGAAAAAAAAGAATGAAATGGAAAGGAAGGTACTAGCATATAGTACAAGTACCTCTTGACAAATAAGGGCTTACAGGCATTAGCCACTGTGCTCAGTCTGTCCTTGTTTTTATATACATTTTATTTCATTACAATCCATGAGGTGGGTATGATACTCCACAGATGAAGAAACAGAGTCCCAGAGAATTCAGTGACTTGTCCAAGTCACATAGTGTAAGTGGTAGAGTTGGTAAAAAACTTGGGTTTTTTTGTATTTTTAGTAGAGATGGAGTTCATATGTAAGGAAAATATTTTCTACAGAAAAGGAGTTTTCTGCTTGCGGTCTAGAAAAGAGAGGCCAAAGAGCTATAATTTGATAGCGTTTATCTGATTTGTCCAAGGAAGAAAAATATCTTTTTTTTTTTTTTTTTTTGAGACGGAGTCTCACTCTTTTGCTCAGGCTGGAGTGCAGTGGCCTGATCTCGGCTCAGTGCAACCTCTGCCTGCTGGGTTCAAGCAATTTTCCTGCCTCAGTCTCCCTAGTAGCTGGGATTACAGGCACGTGCCACCATGCCTAGCTAATTTTTATATTTTTAGTAGAGATGGGGTTTCACCACATCAGCCAGGCTGGTCTCCAACTCCTGACCTCATTCCCTCTGATTCCTTGCTCACCAGTCAGCCCTCTAATTTGCAGCTTAACTTCTTCGTATTCCCAGGAAAAGAGTATCATGAACAGTAGAGATGAATACACATTGAAAGAGTAGAGCTCCCCTTGGAAATTAATAACTTGGGATTCTGGTTTTATAACTTACTGGTGTGAGTTTAGTATGAATTTGTGCCAAAGGACCTGGTTATATTTAGGTTCACTGACAAACTAAACTCTCAGACTTGTAAAGGGCAGACTAGACCCCTGACCACAGTGATCCTGCCAAGGTATCTGGGGAAGTCTCTATCTACTTCAAGACTGATCAAACTCATTTAGATCAATGACTTGAGAAAAAAACAACTGCAGACTCAAACTGTAATTAGGGCCACAGCTACTATACCTCAGTATTGAATAGATTACTACTGTCCAAGTTTACAAATAAGAAAAATGTCATTAAATATATACATGCAAGCTGCCATCTTGGTGAAAACTGTCGTGCAGTTTGGGTAAGGGAGGAGAGAAGTGCTACTTGCGTTTGAATGTTAACAATGTCAATTCTTACTTCATTTATATTTTACTTCCCTGAAAGCTAAGAGTGCTTTAAACAAGGCTACATAAAGGAAGGACTTATTACCAAGAAAGGGTAAGTCAGGGAGACAGGAAGAAAGCCAAAGTTGATGGTTAGATGCCCTAAAAGCAATTAAAATACACTGCCTTCATGATTTTAAGTGTCATATAACTAAAATTTAATCACCTTTAAATTTCCTAATTATCTTGGAAATTGACAGTAGAAGAATCTATCTTCCCAAGAATTTAGTGGTATGTCTTACTATTATTGCCTGGAGGCAAAATATTGAATGGTGATGTCAAAATAAACAATAAGAAAATAAAGGAGATTAGATAGGAGGAAATTTCCTTGAAATAAATTTATCCAATAAAGTAATAAAGCTCTGGCCTGCGCAATGGCTCATACCTGTAATCCCAGCACTTTGGGAAGCTGAGGTGGGTGGATCGCTTGAGCTCAGGAGTTCAGGACCAGCCTGGCCAACAAGGCGGAAACCCTGTCTCTATTAAAAATGCAAAAAATTAGCTAGGCATGGTGGCATGTGCCTGTAGTCCCAGCTACTCAGCAGGCTAAGGCAGGAGAATCGGTTGAACCCGGGAGGTGGAGGTTGCAGTGAGCCTGAGCTGAGATCGCGCCACTGCACTCCAACCTACCAACAGAGCGAGACTCCGTTTCAAAAAATAAAAAATAAAAATAAATAACTAATCTCCCTGCCCACAAAGCGAGATCATAGGAAGACTAAAAATTTTAAACTAGACTTCTTAAAATATCATTAAGTCCAGTGATGACCTCTCTTAGAGGGTACATACAAATAGATGAGCAACTGGGCTCAAAGGGACTATGTTAAACTTTAATCCATTTTCATCAGATGAAATAAATGTTCTCCACCTAATGTGTGCCCATGTCAGGAGTATCATAGCAAGAATCAGACAGTCCATTCTGGGCCGGGCACGGTGGCTCACGCCTGTAATCTCAGCACTTTGGGAGGCTGAGGTGGGCAGATCACTTGAGGCCAGGAGTTTAAGACCAGCCTGGCAAACATGGTGAAACTCTGTCTCTACTAAAAATACAAAAGATTAGCCATGCATGGTGGCATGTGCCTATAGTCCCAGCTACTCCAGAGGCTGAGGCATAAGAATCGCTTGAACCCAGGAGACAGAGGTTGCAGTGAGCCAAGATCATGCCACTGCACTTCAGCCTGGGCAACAGACCAAGACTCTATCTCAAAAAAAAAAAAAAGAAAGAAAGAAAGAAAGAAAAGACAATCCATTCTGCAGCCAGCTAAGGCACCCACATACCCTGAAAATAAGAGTATCTTGTCAGGTATGTTGGTTCACACCTGTAATCCTAGCACTTTGGGAGGCCAAGGTGGGTGGATCACTTGAGGCCAGGTGTTCAAGACCAGCCTGGCCAACACAGTGAAACTCCGTCTCTACTAAAAATACAAAAATTAGCCAGGCATGGTGGCGTGTGCCTGTAATGCCAGCAACTCTGGAGGCTGAGACACAAGAATCGCTTGAACCTGGGAGGAGGAGGTTGCAGTGAGCCAAGATTGTGCCACTGCACTCCAGCCTGGGCAACAGAGCAAGACTGATTGATTGGAGATGGAGTCTCACTGTGTTGTCCAGGCTGGAGTGCAGTGGCGTGATCTCAGCTCACTGTAACCTCCGCCTTCCGGGTTCAAGTGATTCTTCTGCCTCAGCCTCCCGAATAGCTGGGACTACAGGCACATGCCACCATGCCTGGCTAATTTTTGTATTTTTAGTAGAGATGAGGTTTCACCATATTGGCCAGGCTCCTGACCTCATGATCCACCCACCTTGGCCTCCCGAAGTGCTGGAATTACAGGCATGAGCTACCACACCCTGCAAAGAATCATTTATTGTATATTTCAAAATAGCTAGAAGATTGGAAGTGTTCCCAACACAAAGAAAAGATAAATGTTTGAGGTGATGGCTATCTTAAATAATCTGATCATTACAATAATTTGATCATTACACATTGTGTGCATGTATCAAATGTCAAATGTACCCCATAAATATGTACGATTACCTATCAGTTTTAAAAATAGGCCACAGAAAGTATAAAAGCTAAAACTATAAAACTTGGCCAGGCATGATGGCTCATGTTTATTAATCCTAGCACTTTGGGAGGCAGAGGAAGGAGGATCACTTGAGGTCACAAGTTTGAGACCAGGCTGGGAAACACACAAGACCCCATCTCTAAAAACAGGAAGAAGAAAAAACGAAAAATTAGCTAAGTGTGGTGGTGCATGCCTATAGTCTCAGCTACCTGGGAGGCTGAAGTGGGAGGATTGCTTGAGCCCTGGAGGTCAAGGCTTCAGTGAGCTATGACTATATCACTGCATTCCAGCCTGGGTGACAGCAAGACCCTGTCTCAAAAAAAAAAAAGGGCACCACAAACATTTAAAAAAAAAAAAAAAAGTTTAACATAATTAGTCACTAGGGTAATGCAAATCAAAACTACCAGATGCCACTTCACACCCACTAAAATGGCCCTAAATCACAGACAATAACAAGTGTTGGTAAGAATGTGGAAAAACTGGCCAGACTCAGTAGGTCTTGCCTGTAATCCCAGCACTTTTCGAGGCCAAGGCGGGTGGATCATTTGAGGTCAGGAGTTCAAGACCAGCCTGGCCAACATGGCGAAACCGTGTCTCTACTAAAAATAGAAAAATCAGCTGGGCATGGTGGCGGGCACCTGTAATCCCTGCTTCTTGGGAGGCTGAGGCAGGAGAATCGCTTGAACCAAGGAGGCAGAGATTGCAGTGAGCCAAGATTGCGCCACTGTACTCCAGCCTGGGTGACAGAGTGAGGCTCTGTCTCAAAAAAAAAAAAAAAAAAAAAAAAAAAAAAAAAAAACCTATGGAAAAACTGTGCTTGCTTTGGCAGCCCATATAGTGAAAACTGGAATGATACAGAGATCAGCACGGCCCCTGCACAAAAACCACACGTGAACTCGTGAAGTTTCCATATTAAAAAAAAAAAAAAGTGAAAAAACTGAAAGTTTCATACACTGCTGGTAGGAATGTAAAATGGTTCAGCCTTTTGGAAAAGAGTCTGACAGTTCCTTACAATGCTAAACAGAGTTACGATATGACCCAGCAATTCTACTTCCTAGGTATATACCCAAGAGAAATGAAAACAGGTCCACACAAAAACTTGTTTGCAGATATCCAGAACAGCCTTATTTATAATACACAAAAAGTGGAGGCAACCCAAAAGTCCATCAACCGATGAATGAATAAACAAAATGTGGTATATCCATATAATGAAATGTTATTTGGCAATAAAAAGGAATGAAGTACTGGCACATTTACAACATGGGTTAACTTTATGCTAAGTCAAAGCAGCCAGACACAAAAGACCACATACTGTATGATTACATTTATAAGATCTAAAAATCATTTGGATGCTTTATATAGGTGTATATTTACAGTATGTGAATTATATCTTAATAAAGCTGTTTAAAATCTATATAGGAGAAAAACAGCCACACGTCAATTATCTGGAGATGTAGAATTTTTAAACATTAAATTCTAAGATTATAATATGAGGAAAACATGACAGATATGAAACCAAATCAATAATACTATAAGCTGAATGATGAAAGGTGAGTTAAGGGAAGGGAAAGAGCAAGATCTACCTTGTGTCTCTAGTACTAAAGCAGGCAGACTGTCCTGACCACATGCGAATCTCCTTCCTTGGGTGGGTACATCCCTTCAGAAGAGGTGAATTAGTCATACCATCATATTTTAATGTGTCACCATAAAGATCACTTTTCAAACTACACCTGATTTGATTTCAAACATACCAAGCCATGTTCTGACTGCAAACTTCCCACAGATGTTTCTACTGGGAATGTAATGACCAGTTAATTCTAACGTACAGTTCACTAGAAAGTCATTCTCAGATTCAGATTTATCATTTATGAGACTGGCTCATATGAAGCAAACTTCAGGAGACTGATTAACTTCAGTTGGTTTTAGCTGTTTCTTATCCTACAAAGCTCAAGAGCAGTGACATTCAAGCAAAGGGACACTGCCATGGCAGAATTCCTGAGTCTAATCTAATGTACATCTGGGCAGGGATTCCCCAGCCTCTCCCACCTCCACTGAGGTAACTGCTACGTCAGTGCCACCGTCACTGATGGGTATGCCCTGTGTTTCTTGGGCAGGTTGGCCTACTCTGGACTGTGAGGTTCCCACCAAGATACTGCCCACCTGGGATGCCTGAGCTGAGCTGTGGCCTGGCCTTCCTCAATATGCCTCCATCTTGGCTCTAATTTAGTAGACACTCTTTTTTTCTTTTTCTTTTTCTTTTTGAGATGGAGTTTTGCTGTTGTTACCCAGGCTGGAGTGCAATGGTGCGATCTCGGCTCACTGCAACCTCCGCCTCCTGGGTTCAAGCAATTCTCCTGCCTTAGCCTCCCGACTAGCTGGGACTACAGGCGCGCGCCACTATGCCCAGCTAATTTTTGTATTTTTAGTAGAGACAGGGTTTCACCATGTTGACCAGGATGGTCTCGATCTCCTGACCTCGTGATCCACCCACCTCGGCCTCCCAAAGTTCTGGGATTACAGGCGTCAGCCACCATGCCCGGCAGTAGACACTCTTAAGATCCTTTCTAACATTCTATTATTTTATTCAGTCTCACCTCACTCTACAGATGAAATGACTGAGGCCAACTGACTTTAAGGACTTTATCTAAAATCACACAGCTGAATAATGGCAGAGCCAGAACTAGAACCAAACACTTCTGATTCCCAGCACAATGTTTTATTCATTATGTGGTGCTGCCTTTGTTGTTATACACCATTTGAATGCTCAGCTTGCATTTGTGGAAATTCCCTTACCTCCAGCTGAGTAACTTCCTTCTTAAAAACCTGTTGGCATTTCATGGCCCTAATGATATTCTCATACATGTTTTTTTGAGATGGAGGGTGGTGTCTTGCTGTGTTGCCCAGACTGAACTAAAACACTTGAGCTCAGGGATCCTTCTGCCTCAGCCTCCTGGGCAGCTGGGAGTACAGGTGCACACTAATATGTCAGCTTCTTGTACATTATTTAACACCAAAACTTATACATCTGGTCCAAAGAGATTTTTTTTTTTTAATTTTAAAAAAATCCTTTGAAACTCCTAGCCATGTGAAAAAAAATTCCCATAAAATTTTATGTCTCTAAATTCACTATCTCTGGAAGATACATTAAAAGTCAGTGATGGTCACTGATAAATAACTGAGCCAAGCAGAGAGAGATGTTTTCAGCAAACATCAATTTTATATTGTTTGAATTTTTATATTACCTAAGTAAAAACATAATTTAAAAAAAATTGTGCTATAGAAAGGCTTATTATAAAAGCAACATTCATACTACATGTAGTATTTTCAATGAAAAGAATACAAATTACAAAATATTAGGACCACCTTAAAAAAAAAACAGAAAATGTATCTATATACAAAATTTAAAGCCTAATGTCTTAGAACATGCTCAATAGAAGAACCATAGATTTGACTTAATGTTAGCAAAGTAGGTACAATTGTGCCTTATGATACTAGGATGCCTAAGAATAAAAATGAATACAAATAAATCAAAAATCTACATTTTTGTGCCCATTTCTCCCTAAATACAATTTGCTCTACAATGGAATGAAGAAAATAAAGGGCTCATCACAATTACTGTGATCTCTGCGGGCAGAGGGATAAGTGTATACTTTCGTGTGTGTGTAACAGAATTTTCCCCAAGATCATAGTAAATTTGTCTCTTAGTTTTCAATAATACCACCTTTAAAATAATTTATCGGGCTAGAAGTCCCATTATTAGTTCCACCAACCACATAAAGAGAAGACAAAACTTTAGAGACTTTTAGTCACCTACTGAATCCACACATCTTGACTGTTAGCAATCCTAGCTACAGAATTTGCTGAATTAGAATAGATTCATATAAAAAAGTGAATATAAATGCAACAAATGCTGGGTATAGGTTCTAAGCTGGCTGAACATGATGATCACAGCATGTAACACCACAAAACCGTTCGTTTATTCCTTCCTTTGTTCAGCTCTATGCTGAGAACTTCTCATATAATGGTTATCCAAAATATGCTTGGCTCCCGTTCTCACAAACCTTAGTCTAATGGAGAAAACAAACTAAATGTGCCAGCAGCTCTATGGAGAAAATTATTCTCTATGCGATTAAGATTTTAAAGCAGCACAGCAGCAAGTTTTGGATCTGCATTTTAGCATAAGAACAGCATCTTGTAGCTAAGTGAAATTACATTGTAGAGAGGTACTTAAGGTAGGAGAACCAAATTACTACACAGAAATACAATGCTGCCGGTCAAGGTGGCTTATGCCTGTAATCCCAGCACTTTGGGAGGCCAAGGCGGGCAGATCACGAGGTCAAGAGATCAAGACTGTCCTGGCCAACACAGTGAAACCCCCGTCTCTACTAAAATACAAAAATTAGTGGGGCGTGGTGGTGCACGCCTGTAGTCCCAGCTGCTCGGGAGGCTGAGGCAGGAGAATTGCTTGAACCCAGGAGGCGGAGGCTGCAGTGAGCCAAGATCGCGCCGCTGCACTCCAGCCTGACACCTGGCGACAGAGTGAGACTCAGTCTCAAAAAAAAAAAAAGAAATACAATGTTAACATTCTTTTAATTCCTCGGAAAGAAACCCAAGGAATTTCTGGTGATTGTAAATCCAAGGCCCATCTTGTTGCTGACATCTTCGAAGCCCTTTGGTTTTGTCATAGCCCAGAGTCTTGGTTCAGTAACCACTAACTCCAGACACCACTTCACAGGTAACCACCTAAACCATCTCCTTTCCAGTATTCTTTCCATGGCCCTACCAAGGCTTCAGAGCATCACGGTTAGTATAGTTGGCCACCTATTTTAAAAGAGGAGACTGCTCACCTGATAATCCAGCTTAGCCTGTCGCATCTTCATCATTTCCTCATGGAAGACACTGTTAAAAAAATAAAGCAAGTATATAAAGAGAAAAATCCTTGCCAATTTCATCTTATGTATGTATTCTTTTTTTTTTTTTTTTTTTTTTGGAGACCGAGTCTCGCTTCTCAGACTAGACTGCAGTGGTGTGATCTCTGCTCAATGCAACCTCCACCTCCCAGGTTCAAGTGAATCTCCTGCTTCAGCCTCCCAAGTAGTTGGGATTATAGGCACCCAGCACCATGCCTGTATTTTTGTATTTGTAGTAGAGACGGGGATTCAACATGTTGGCCAGGCTGGTCTTCAACTCCTGACCTCAGGTGATCCACCCACCTCAGCCTCCCAAAGTGCTGGGATTACAGGCATGAGCCACCATGCTCAGCCTGTATGTACTCTTTTGGGCTATTTGGAACCAATCAATTCTGCCTTATAGAAGGCATCAGCTTCTAGAGGCTGCCCACACTGAAAGCAGGAAGACTTGCCACCCTTAACACCACACTTATTCCAGAGGACCTGAGGAGGCTGAAATATCCCAAGGATAAGAAAAAAGTGAAAACACAGACCCCATACATGCAGGGATTTCTTTTTGTTTTAAACAATGTGTTAAGCATTATGCTCTGAACACAGTGGTAAGCATTTTATGTGGTATTTTGTTTATTCTTTAAAACAGCCCTATGAACTAGTTATCATTAATTTTCACACTTTGAAGATGAAGAAACAGACATGAAGAGCCATGTGTAAGGTTAAACAGCAGAAACAGACCTCAATTCTGGTCTCCTGGCATCTAAATTACATCTGAAAAATCAAATATATTTATTTATTTTTTTGTAGTTAGTTCTAAGACTAAGAAAACTACACTGTGTATAGCATCTTACTAGAGCCTTAAGATCTGGGCATTTCATTTAACTCACTCAAGTATGTCATTAATAACACTTATTATGCCAGTCACTAAAGAAGAGGACTGTGTGGATGAAGATGACATTTATTGCCACTGAGAGACAGATCTGCTTGAAAAAAGAAAAAAACAACAAAAATGGAATAAAACCAGTCTTCAGCTGATAAACCAACCTCTTCTGAACATTTAAAAACTCTCTCTGGGCTGGGCGTGGTGGCTTACTCCTATAATTCCAGCAATTTGGGAGGCCAAGGTGGGAGGATCATCACAAGGCCAGGACTTCAAGAACAGCCTGGCCAAGATGGTGAAACCCCGTCTCTACTGAAGATACAAAAAATTAGCTGCATGTCCTGGTGCACACCTGTAATCCCAGTTATTCGGGAGGCTGAGGCGGGAGAATCACTTGAACCTGGGAGGCAGAGGTTGCAGTGAGCTGAGATTATGCCATTGCACTCCAGCCTGGGCAACAGGGAGAGACTCCATCTCAAAAAAAAATTCTCTCTGAAGGCTTTTCTATTTTTGAGAATTTCCTAATTTAAGACTTTATTTTGTGACTCATCATTCTTAGAAAGTGTGAAGTATAAATAAAGCAGAAATGGTTCTCAATTATTTGCATGATAAATGTTTACTGGGAACTTAGTGCCAGAAAAACTGGAACTACAAGGTGCTATTTATACCAAAGCATTTATCTATGGCTTAATGGTGTGCCACTATATTCCTACATTTTAGAAGGTTTATGCATCTTACTAATGCATAGCAACTTGGAATTTGCATGCTGTCTCAAAGACTCTTCATCACTTGTGAAGCAGATTTAACAACCCTCAGACACAGACGTGGAGGTGCCTTCTGATTTTCTGACATGCCCCTCTATTAATTCACTCATGACCTTTATGTTTAAAAAACAAATGGCCACGTGTGGTGGCTCACACCTGTAATCCCAGCACTTGGAGAGGCCAAGGTGGGCAGATCACAAGGTCAAGAGATTGAGACCATCCTGGCCAACATGGTGAAACCCCATCTTTACTAAAAATACAAAAAGTAGTTGGGCATGGTGGCGCGCGCCTGTAGTCCTAGCTACTTGGGAGGCTGATGCAGGAGAATTGCTTGAACCCAGGAGGTGGAGACTGCAGTGAGCTGAGATTGCGCCACTGCACTCCAGCCTGGTGCCTGGTGACAGAACAAGACTCTGTCTCAAAAAACAAACAAACAAAATACTGGGTAGTCAATAAATCATCTCTTTTCTCCCAGCTCCATAGAGGAACAAATAAACAAAAATGTTAGATACAACAGCCACTGGCCTTGACTTTGTAGCCCCCATGTTTCACCTAGATATTCCTATGTTTCCTTTAATGTTTTTTATCTACAGTCACGTATTTTTTAATGCCCAATTTAAAAATCCTTCATTAATATAGTACCAAAAGAAAAAAAGATAAAACAAAAATAGAGTGCTAGACTATTACGGGTATTCAGTGTGTATAAATATAAATTTTTTTTTTTGAGACAAGAGTCTTGCCCTGCTGCCCAGGTAGAATGTAGTGCCATGAACTCGGCTCACTGCAACCTCCACCTCCCAGGTTCAAGCCATTCTCATGTCTCAGACTCCCGAGTAGCTAGAACTACAGGTTCGCACCATCATGCCTGGCTAATTTTTGTATTTTTAGTAGAGATGGGGTTTTGCCATGTTGGCCAGGCTGGTCTCGAACTCCTGACCTCAAGTGATTCACCCACCTCAGCCTCCCAAAGTGCTGGGATTACAGGTGTGAGCCACCACACCTGGCCGTGTATCAGTATAAATTTTTTAAAGTTCTGTATAAAATGACTAAAACAAACATTTATGAATATTATATAGTAAAAGGAGAACTTGGGGAAAAAGTACATTGTTACAGACTAGTATTTTTTTTTAATTAAAAAAAAATTTTTGGCCGGGTGTGGTGGCTCACACCTGTAATCCCGGTACTTTGGGAGGCCGAGGCAGGTGGATTGCCTGAGCTCAGGAGTTCAAGACCAGCCTGGCCAACAGGGTGAAACCCCATCTCTACTAAAAATACAAAAAACTAGCCAGATGTGGTGGTGTGTGTCTGTAATCCCAGCGACTCAAGAGGCTGAGGCAGGAGAATTGTGTGAACCCAGGAGTAGAGGTTGCAGTGAGCCAAGATCATGCCACTTGCACTCCAGCCCAGGCAACAGAGCCAGACCTTGTATTAAAAAAAAAAAAAAAAAAAAAAATTTTTCTCCATCATGAACTAGTATTTTCAAACAGCTGCTGCTGTGAATGTGTACTCTGTTCTCAACACTAAGCCAAAGGTGTGATGACTTCTGGCTCAGGGGCAAACAAATCATTCCCCACTCACCCATGCTAAAATCTCTTCAAAAATGCTAAATTCTGACATACAACTAAATTTTTCAAACGTTTCTGTTAAGGCCTCAACTAGTGAAAAAAACAGGTGTCTCTTTGACAGTACAGCTAGACATCACTTGATTCCTTTCATCAAGCCTGGGCATGCTGAGCAGACGAGCTGAATAAAAAGGGTATCATCAAAGCATTTTGACCTGAACAGAAGAGACAATAAATACATGTTATGTAACTGCAACTTTACATGTCTCCTATACATCAAAAGTCACATTTTCCCTGAGTTCTAAGTTTAAATAAATAATAACTTAAAAAGCTATATTTTTAGTTAAATTATAACCTATAAGTATATTTTATAAGGCTGGGAGTGGTGGCTCATGCCTGTAATCCCAGCACTTTGAGAGGCTAAGGTGGGTGGATCATGAGGTCAAGAGATTGAGATCATCCTGGCCAACATGGTGAAACTCCGTCTCTGCTAAAAATATAAAAATTAGTTGGGTGTGGTGGCGCGTGCCTGTAGTCCCAGGTACTTGGGAGGCTGAGGCAGGAGAATCTCTTGAACCCAGGAGGTGGAGACTTCAGTGAGCCAAGATCACGCCACTGCACTCTAGCCTGGTGACAAAGCGAGACTCCATCTCAAAAAAAAAAAAAATTTTATAGACATATTCAACTAAAATTTCTAGTCTAACATGGAATATCATCTTACTAAACTTACATTTTTCTGAGTTAATATTCTTTTTTTTTTTTTTGAGACAGTCTTGGTCACCCAGGCTGGAGTACAGAGGCGTGATCTTAGCTCACTGCAACATCCACCTCCTGGGTTCAAGCAATTCTCCTGCATCAGCCTCCCGAGTAGCTGGGATTACAGACACCAGCTGTGGAGATGGGGTTTCACCATGGTGGCCAGGTTGGTCTCGAATTCTTGGCCTCAGGTGATCCGGCCACCTCAGCCTCCCAAAGCGCTGGGATTACAGGTATGAGCTGCCAGCCCGGCCTGAGTTAATGTTCTCTTTTCCTTCATCTTAACTTAGTTATTGAATAGCAAGCTTAACTATAACCAAGCCTGGTTAATAAATCAACACAAAACAGAAAGAATTCCTATAGGAAAAAAAAAGCGGAATAACTATTTCTCCTCTTATTTTTCTCAAAGAAAATTTCCTATTTGCTTGGTATAAATGGGAAACCCTAAACATACATCTTGAAGAAACACAGAAACACTCAAGCATGGCAGAGAATGCCCACAGAACACCATTCTCTTGAACTATTCTCCAGTTACCAACCAGTAAAGGCTAAACTGAAGATACCTGCTGGGCATGGTGCCATGAGCCTGTGGTCCCAGCTATTCAAAAGTTTGAGGTAGAAGGAGTGCTTGAGCCCAAGAGTTTAAGGGTACAGTGAGCTGTGACTGCACCCCTGCAGGGCAGCCTGAGCGACAGAGCGAGACTCCATCTCAAATAGATATAGATAAGATAGATAGATAAAAATTAACTGAAGATATCTACAAGGGCTTACCAATGCACAGTATACACAAAGAGAATTTTCTGAGAATGTGTCCCATCTCACCCACCTTTATTTATGGACATCAAAAAATCCTAGACTAGAAAAGAGACATTAGTGGAAAACTGACAAAATTCAAATAAGTCCTATGAATTGGTTAACAATACTGATTCTATATTAATTTCCTGATTTTGATAATGGGACTGGGGCTATATAAGATGTTAACATTAGGGGAAACTTGGTGAAAGGTATAGAGGGATTCTGTAATATTTTCACAACTTTTCTGTAAGTCTAAAAAGATTTTTTAAAGTCAGCTATAAAAAACATTAGTGATAAATCTAGGTGAAGGGCATAGGTTTATCAACCATGCTTTCTTGCGACTTTTTAGCAAATTTAAATTTTTTCAAAATAAAAAGAGAAAAAAGAATATATGCATTTCTGTAAATTTTTTTCATAGTTGTGGACTGACTACCCTTAAAAATACCACTGCCACTGGGTGCAGTGCCTCACACCTGTAATTTCAGCACTTTGGGAGGCTGTGTGGGCAGATCACTTGAGGTCAGGAGTTCAAGACCAGCCTGACCAACATGGTGAAACCCTATCTCTGCTAAAAATACAAAAATTAGTCAGGCATGGTGGCCCACGCCTGTAGTCCCAGCTACTCGAGAGGCTGCGGCAGGAGAATCGCTTGAACCCAAGAGGCGAAGACTGTAGAGAGCTGAGATCACACCATTACACTCCAGCCTGGGCGACAAAGCAAGACTCTATCTCAAAAAAACAAAAAAATCTCACTGCCCTTTAATCTAGCACCTAAATTGTGCTCACACAGTATTTCTAGGGAATGAAGACAGTATGAATAATGAAGAAATTTGCTCAAGGTAAATAACAGAAACTTCAAGCCTACTTTAAAACATTACTCGTTCCATTGTTAGTCTAGTGCTATACTCAACAGACCATGCTGCCAAGTACTTTGAAGCACTGAATAATGTTATTAATGACTCACAAGAATCTATGATTATGCAACACTCAACATTCCTGTCAACTTCTCTCAGCCTGTTAAGAGTAAATTTTTGAGCTGCCAGTAACACAAAATCCATCACCACTAAGCAATCAGTGTTTCTTGCTGCTTCCTACACTGTGCCAGATAAGGATGCTGTAATCAGCACTCAACTGCAATTTGGCCAGTGATGCAGGAGGAAACAGGCTCCTTCTGTACTGGAGAAAGTAAACACCATCCTTGCCAGGAAGGCAGCAGGATAAGACTTGCAAAAATAAAGGCTTGAGCAACCAGTTGCTTTTCCTGATAGTAACTTGAGTGAAGGCTTCCTTTGGACTTAGAAATTAGATATAGTTACCGTCTTTCATTAAATTAATGCAGTAAGTGCCAGTGTGCCTTGATAAAGAGCACAACTTTGCAATTTATTTTAGAGAAATTCATAATTGTAAATATTTAGTAATTAGCTGCTGCATGAAGTTAAAATAAATATAATTTACAAAAATTTAGTTCAACCCAACCTATCAGAAATAAATGTAGTATGTGTGACTAGAAATTATTGCAAAGATATTACACAGGAAAGATGAAGAAAATAAAAAGTTTACCTCAAGAAAACAGCTATAAAAAACAATTTTTTGTTCTTAAATCTAGTTATGCATGCTTAATTAAAGATTGACTAATATCCTTTAGGAGAAAAACTGTGGGTATAATTATGACTTTTACTTAAATTCACATACTTAAAAATCAGCAAGGTGTACTTCATCAAAATGAAAAACTTTTGTTCTGCAAAGATACTGTTACAAAAATTAGAAGGCAAGCCACAAACTAGGGAAAATATTTGCAAAACATATATCCAACAAAAATTTTATAATCTAAAGGAGTCTTACAGATTAATTAAGACAAACAACCTAACTAAAACTTAGAGCTAGGCATGGTAGCTCACACCTGTAATCTCAGCACTTTGGGAGGCCAGGATTTGGAGACCAGCCTGGCCAACATGGTGAAATCCCATCTCTACTGAAAATACAAAAAATTAGCTGGGCGTGGTTGTGCATGCCTGTTTTCCCAGCTACTCTGGAGGCTGAGGCAGGAGAATCAATTGAACCCAGGAGACAGAGGTTGCAGTGAGTTGAGATTACACGACTGTGCTTCCAGCCTGGGCAACAGAGTGAGACTGTCTCAAAAAATAAAATAAAATAAAATAAAAATTGGGCAAAAACCTAGGCAACATAGGGAGGCATTGTCTCTACCACACACACACAAAAAGTTAGCCAGGTGTGTGGTAGAATGCTCCTGTGGTCCCAGCTACTTGGGAAAATGAGGCAGGAGGATTGTCTGACCCAGGAAGGTCAAGCCTCCAGTAAGTCGTGATTGTGCCACTGCACTCCAGCCTGGGGAACAAAGTGATCCTGTCTCAAAAAAAAAGAGGCTGGGGAGGGGGGCAGGGCCAAAGATTCACAAAATAACTTCTACAAATGGGGAATAAGCATATGAAAAGATATTCAATATGATTAGTCTTTAGGTAAGTGTATATTGAAACCACAACATGGCCAGGCACAGTGATTCACACCTGTAATCCAAGCACTTTAGGAGGTGGGAGGATCACTTGAGCCCAGGAGCTCACGACCAGCCAGGGCAACATGGTGAAACCGTCTCTAGAAAAATAAAATAAAATAAAAATTATCTGGGCTTGGTGGTGCATGCCTTTAGTCTCAGCTGCTTGGAAAGCTGAGTTGGGAGGATTGTTTGAGCCCAGGAGGTTGAGTTATCATCATACCATCGAACTCCAGACTGGGTAAGAGAGTAAGACACTCTCAAAAAATAAATAAATAAAAATAAAATAACTGTAAGTAGGAAAAAAAAAGTTATCTGTGATGTCTAAAGGAATAGAAGAATTTCAGAAGGATATATACAAACTATCAACAATAGTTACCTGAAAGGTAGGGTGTTAAAAAAAAAAAAGTATTAAAAATGAAAAAAGAAAGAAATAAAAAATTATTATTCAAAACAGATGTTTTTTAATTTAAAAAAGAGTACTTTATTAATGATATCAGGACATCAGCTGACAAGGGTAGCAGAAGAGGAAAGCTTACCACTCCGCTTAGGCTTTACTTTTGTAATTTCATAGACCCAGTCACCAATCATTATTCCCTTTCAGTTTATGGGCACTTAAATTTTGCACTAATAATAATCTGTTACTGACATATTGATGTTTACACAGGTTACCGCTATACAGGCAACATTTCCAATCTAAGTGCTTCTAACAGTCTTAAGAAAGTGCCTTTATGCTCTAAACAAAACGGGGAGAAAGGAGGAAAGTATAGTCCAGAGACCATCTATAGAACAATATATCTTTAGAGCCCAAGTTTTTTTTTGTTTGTTTTTTTTTAAGATGGAGTCTTGCTCAGTCACCCAGGAGGGAGTGCAACAGCACGATCTCGGCTCACTACAACCTGCTCTTCCCAGGTTCAAGCGATTCTCCTGCCTTAGCCTCCCCAGTAGCTGGGACCACAAGCATGTGCCACCACGCCCTGCTTATTATTTTTTTTTTTTGTATTTTTAGTAGAGACGGATTTTCACCACGTTGGCCAGGCTAGTCTCAAACTCCTGACCTCAGGTGATTCACCCGCCTCAACCTCCCAATCATGCTGGGATTACAGGTGTGAGCCACCCTGCCCATCTCCAACTTTTATCTTGAAAATTAAATTCTGGGTTTTATTCCATAATGGAATGGGTTCCATTTGAATATAAAAACAACCCTCACTGCTCTTTTAAATAATATTCATAGTATGAGTAACTATGACCTTCCAGGAAAAAATACTTTTATGATTTAGCACAAGGGTGGCAAACTATAGCCTGTAGGCCAAAACTGGCCTGCTGTCAGTTTTTATATTGTCTGTGAGCTAAGAATGAATTCCACATTTTTTTTGTTATGTTTTGAGACGGAGTTTGGCTCTTGTTGCCCAAGTTGGAGTGCAATGGCGTGATCTCGGATCACCAAAACCTCTGCCTCCCAGGTTAAAGCAATCCTCCTGCCTCAGCCTCCAGAGTAGCTGGGATTACAGGCATGCACCACCACACCAGCTAATTTTGTATTTTTAGTAGAGACTGGGTTTTGTCATGTTGGTCAGGCTTGTCTCAAACTCCTGACTCAGGTGCTCTGCCCCACCTCGACCTCCCAAAGTGCTGAGATTACAGGTGTGAGCCATCAAGCCCGGCCTATGAATTTTGCATTTTTAAAAGGTTAAAAATACCTGAAGAAAAATATTTTGAGACATGTAAAAATTATATTAAATTATATTTAATTTAATTATAAAATTATAAAATTATAATTAAATTATATTTAATTATATTAAATTCAAATTCTAACCAGGTACAGTGACTCATGCCTGTCATCCTAGCACTTTGGGAGGCCTAAGTGGGCAGAATGCTTGAGGCCAGGAGTTTGAGACCAGCCTGAGCAACATAGTGAGACCCTGTCTCTACAAAAAGTTTAAGAATTGGCCAGGTGTGGTGGTACACACCTGTAGTCCCAGCTACTCATAAGGCTAAGGCAGGAGGATTGCCTAAACCTAGGAGTTCGAGGTTGTTGAGGGCTATGATTGCACCACTGCACTCAACTTGGGCAACATAGTGAAACCCTGTCTCAAAAAAAAAAAATTATCACTGTGTAGGAAGTAATGAATAAAAAAAGAAAAAAAAATCTTCAAATTCCAGTGTCTATAAATTCTTATTGAAACAGACACATTCATTCACTTACCTATTATCTATGGCTGCTTTTGTGCTACAACAGCCAAACTGAGTAATGAGTAACTGGGACAGAGACTGTATGGCCCACAAAACCAAAAATATTTGGTCCAGATCTTTACAGAAAAGGACTATTGGCCAGGGGTGGTGGTGCATGGTGCACGCCTATAGTCCCTGCTGCTAGGGAGGCTGAGGTGGGAAGATGGCTTAAGTTTAGGAATTCAAGACCAGCTTGGGCAACAAAGCGACACCCCTATCTGAAAAAAAAGAAATTAAAAAGAAAGGTCGGCTGACCCCTGGCTTGGCCTAAGTCCCCCTTTTTTTTCCTTTTTTGAGATGGTGTCGCCAGGCTGGAGTGCAGTGGCGCAATCTCGGCTCACTGCAACCTCTGCCTCCTGGGTTCAAGCGATTCTTCCGCCTCAGCCTCCCGAGTAGCTGGGACCACAGGCACCTGCCACCATGCCCGGCTAATTTTTGTATTTTTAGTAAAGACAGGGTTTCGCCATGTTGGCCAGAATGGTCTTGATCTCTTGACCTCGTGATCCACTGACCTCGGCCTCCCAAAGTGCTGGGATTACAGGCATGAACCACCGCGCCCGGTATGAGTTCCCATTTAGAGACGTGTGCTGTGTAGTTACAGCACAGTTCCCAGTGCAACTTAACGTAGTAAAGCCTCAAGTTTCCTAATTTACAAAGTGAGGACACTGACACTTAACTCACAAGGTAATTGTGAAGATTAAATGAAACTTGGCTCATAGTAAGCACTCAAACTGCAACTGCTATCATTTTTTTTTTTTTTTTTTTTTTTTTTTTTTTTTTTTTTTGAGACGGAGTTTCGCTCTTGATATCCAGGCTGGAGCGCAATGGCGCGATCTCGGCTCACCGCAATCTCCGCCTCCTGGGTTCAGGCAATTCTCCTGCCTCAGCCTCCTGAGTAGCTGGGATTACAGGCACGCGCCACCGTGCCCAGCTAATTTTTTGTATTAGTAGAGACGGGGTTTCACCATGTTGACCAGGATGGTCTCGATCTCTTGACCTCGTGATCCACCCGCCTCGGCCTCCCAAAGTGCTGGGATTACAGGCTTGAGCCACCGCGCCCGGCCCATTTTTTTTTTTTGAGACGGAGTTTCCACTCTTGTTGCCCAGACTGGAGTGCAATGGTGCCATCTTGGCTCACTACAACCTTCGCCTCCAGGTTCAAGTGATTCTAGTGCCTCTGCCTCCCAAATAGCTGGGATCACAGGCATGTGCCACTGCACCCGGCTAATTTTGTATTTTTAGTAGAGATGGGGTTTTACCATGTTGGCCAGGTTGGTCTTGAACCCCTAACCTCAGGTGATCCACCCGCCTTGGTCTTCCAAAGTGCTGGGATTACAGGCATGAGCCACCATGGCAGCCTAGATTTTTTTTTTTTTTTTTAAAGAGACAGGGTCTCGGGCCAGGCAGAGTGGCTCATGCCTGTCCAGCATTTTGGGAGGCTGAGGTAGGAGAATCCTTTGAGGCCCAAGTTCAAGACTAGCCTGGGCATTATAGCAAGATCCTATCTCTTGAGAGAGAGAGAGAGAGAGAGAACACGAACGAGCATGATGGACCAACAGACAGACACAGGGTCTCACTATGTTGCCCAGACTGGTCTTGAGCTACTGGCCTCAAGCCATCTTCTTCCTCCTGCCTCAGCCTCCCTAAGTGCTAGTACTGTAGGCATAAATCACCATGCTTGGGAAGATTATTTTTGTTTTTGAGGCAGAGTCTCGCTCTGTCGCCAGGCTGGAGTACAGTGGCACAATCTCGGCTCACTGCAATCTCCGCCTCCCGGGTTCAAGCTATTCTCCTGCCTCAGCCTCCCAAGTAGATGAGACTACAGGCACATGCCACCAAGCCCAGCTAATTTTTGTATTTTTAGTAGAGATGGGTTTTACCATGTTGGCCAGGATGGTCTCGATCTCTTGACCTCGTGATCTGCCCGCCTCAGCCTCCCAAAGTGCTGGGATTACAGGTGTGACCCACTGCGCCCAGCCTTCAATACTTTTTAACACTACAAATGAATGTATTACCTTACTACACTTCACTTCAGTGAGAAGACTAACGATTTCACCATAATACTTTAACACTTTTCAAAAACTTCTGCATAATCTTTCGAATGTTGGAAAACCAGACATTTCTAAGAATTCCCCCTGTATTAAAAAAATCTTTCGGCTGGATGTGGTGGCTCACGCCTGTAACCCCAGCACTTCAGGAGGCCGAGGTGGGTGCATCACCTGAGATCAGGAGTTTGAGACCACTCTGGCCAACATGGCGAAACCCCATCTCTACTAAAAATACAAAAATGAGCCAGGTATGGTGGCAGACACCTGTAATCCCAGCTACTCAGGAGGCTGAGGCAGGGAGAATTGCTTGAACCCAGGAAGCGGAGGGTGCCATGAGCTGAGAATGTGCCACTGCACTCCAGCCTGGCAACAGAGCAAGACTCCGTTTCAAAAAAAAAAAAAAATTCTTTGAAAGTCGAAAATTGGCCGGGCACGGTGGCTCAAGCCTGTAATCCCAGCACTTTGGGAGGCCGAGGCGGGTGGATCACGAGGTCAAGAGATCGAGACCATCCTGGTCAACATGGTGAAACCCCATCTCTACTAATACAAAAAAATTAGCTGGGCGTGGTGGCGCGTGCCTGTAATCCCAGCTACTCAGGAGGCTGAGGCAGGAGAATTGCCTGAACCCAGGAGGCGGAGGTTGCGGTGAGCCGAGATTGCGCCATTGCACTCCAGCCTGGGTAACAAGAGCGAAACTCCGTCTCAAAAAAAAAAAAAAGATTAAAAAAAAAAAAAAAAAAGAAAGTCGAAAATTGCATTGTTACTGAAACACTGTTAAAATATGTTGTCACTCTGCTAGTTGCACTTAAGTACAGTTCCACTTAATGAATACTTAATACTGCATGCCAGGAATTATATGAAATATCTATTATCTAATTCTCACAATAACCTTTACAAAGCAGGCACTATAATCTCATTTTACAGAGAGATATGAAACTCACAGATGCTCTAAATGAATTTGGGGAGAAAGGAGGTGAACTCCTTCCATATGAGTTTCATATCTCTCTGTAAAATGAGATAATAATACCTACCTTGTAGATTTATTGAAGTTTCTTCCTGCAAAGCTAAATAGCAATAATTTTATTTTTCCAGAAGCATATTTAAAAAATATTTCGCGCCAGTCTTGGTGGTTGATGCCTGTAATCCTAGCCCTTTGGGAGGCTGAGGCAGGCAGATCACCTGAAATCAGGAGTTCGGGCCCAGCCTGACCAACATGGAGAAACTCAGTCTCTACAAAAATAAAAAATAATAAATAAATATTTCTTGCTTTCTTGTTACATCTTTATTTTCTACACATCACAGGAAAAAAAAATTTTAAACTTACAACTATAGCTCATATTCTAAAGGTCAAACAGCTGATCAGTGAAAGAGCCAGAATTCAATCACAAGTCTCACTCCCAATCTACCTGAATGTGTTAAACTGCATGACTGAATACATGTATTAAAATGGTCAGCACAGACAGGAATTTCATTCTCTGGTATTTCAATATGTTCATTAAAAATGCCAGCTGACTTGCTATTTTTGGTAGAACTTCCAAGCCAGTGAATGGATTTTAAAGTAGCCCTGGGGAGGAATGCCCTGAATAATGACATTTAGGTCAACCATGGACTGCATATACAATGGTGGTCCCATAAGATGATAATATCATCTTTTCAGCCTGGCGCAGTGACTCATGCCTGTAATCCCAACACTTTGGGAGGCCGAGGCAGGTGGATCACTTGAGGTCAGGAGTTCAAGTCCAGCCTGACCAACATGGTGAAACCCCGTTTCTACTAAAAATACAGCATTAGCCGGGCATGGTGGCACATGCCTGTAATCCCAGCTACTTGGGAGGCTGAGGCAGGAGATCTGCTTGGACCCGGGAGGCGGAGGTTGTAGTAAGGCTAGATGTCGACATTGCACTCCAGCCTGGGCAACAAGAGTGAAACTCTATCTCAAAAAAAAAACCAAAAAACCTTTTTTTTTTAGGAGTAACAGATTGCACCACAGGGTGTAGGTATGCAGTAGGATATCCCATCAAGGTTTGTGTACACTCTATGATGTTCAGACCACAAACTCCACTAATGACACATTTCTCAGAGTTAGGAAACAAAGTATGCTTCCTAACTCAATTGACAAATAGGTTCACCTTGTCCAAATCCTAAATGTCAACATTGGAAGGCCATATTTTCACATATACTGACGTGCCAATAACAAATGTGGCTAGAAGAAAATATTGCTTCTGAGAAAAGACACAGAAAGGTCTTATGAGAACAGTCAGAAAAGAACTCCTCTGACATATATGCTTCCTCACCTAGGGAGAAATGTTAGTATTCTAGGCTCAGCTGTCTTCTACTTGAAAGACTGCCACAATCTGGAGCTAACTTAATTGAAGCTAGGGAATGAACATCCATTTCCTAAGAGGCCCATTTAGTAGAGACATAATCAGAGCAGACAGAAATGCTTGGGGAGAGAGAGACAATGAGAAGGAAAAGCTGGCCATTGATTTGAGCATTCACATAGCCCCAAAGAATGCAGCAGGGAAAACTATTTTGGAGTAAACCCCTCCTGATTTTGCATGTACCACATAGCAAAAGCAAAAAGCATTCTTTTGAGTGAACTAAATAGAAAGACTATTTAAGATGTGTGATTTAACCCAGAAGTTAAAAGAATGCATTTATTCCTTGTAGATTCAAACAGACATTACTCAGTACTTAAGTTCATTCTAACTTTTGCCCAATTCTCCCTTTTCAGGGGTTACATTTTTCTCTCTTCGGGAATGTTATTTATTTTCACTCTTTTTTTTTTTTTTGAGACGGAGTTTCGTTCTTGTTGCCCAGGCTGGAGTGCAGTGGCATGATCTTGGCTCACTGCGACCTCTGCCTCCCAGGTTCAAGCAATTCTCCTGCCTCAGCCTCCCAAGCAGCTGGGATTACAGGTGTGCCACCATGCCCGGCTAATTTTTTTTTTTTTTTGAGACAATGTTTCACTCTTGTTGCCCAGATTGGAGTGAGCTGAGATTGTGCCATTGCACTCCAGCCTGGGCAACAAGAGCGAAACTGTCTCAAAAAAAAAAAAAAAAAGATGAAACTGAGATTTTCTTTCACTGGGCACAAATAAAGAGAAAACAGCAGAGTTCCATAGGAAAGAATGAGCAAAGTCAGCAATTAAAACTATTTCAGGTTGGGTGTGGTAGCTCATGCCTGTAATCTCAGTACTTTGGGAGGTCAAGGTGGGAAGATCACTTAAGCCCCAGGAGGTGGAGAACAGCATAGGCAACATAGCAACACCCCATCCTAAAAAAAAAAAGACTATTCCAAAAAAAGTCTACATCTGCCTGTATAGAACAGAAGAACCCTGAAAGAAAAATCTATTACATATTAGCACTCTTTATTCAGGGATTATTCTTTCCTTTCTAGGTGTGTATGTAGCCTTCACACCAAGAAATACATGCATGTTCTTAGATATTATTAGGCGTTTATAGTAGCCTTAATATTTACTATATAGACTGTAGTCAAGTATTAGTTAATCTAAGCATTTTTAAGCACTGGTTAAGTCTGTTTTCTACCACTTAGGTGATCTGATAAAACTTTTTTTAAAAAAAAACATGAGAAAAGATAACAAGACTGGACAGGACATAACTTCCAGCCATGACTACTGTTCTTTTTTTTTTTTTGAGATGGAGTTTTGTTCTTTGTTGCCCAGGCTAGGGTGCAATGGCACAGTTTCAGCTCACTGTTACCTCCGCCTCCCGGGTTCAGGCAATTATCTTGCCTCAGCCTCCCAAGCAGCTGGGATTACAGGAGCCTGTCACCATGCCCAGCTAATTTTTGTATTTTTATTAGAAACGGGGTTTTGGCTGGGTGCCGTGGCTCACACCTGTAATCCCAGCACTTCGGGAGGCCGAGGCAGGCGGATCACGAGGTCAGGAGTTTGAGACCAGTCTTGCCAACATAGTGAAACCTCATCTCAACTAAAAATACAAAAAATTAGCTGGGTGTGGTGGTGTGCGCAGGTAATCCCAGCTATTCGAGAGGCTGAGGCAGGAGGATCACTTGAACCTGGGAAGCAGAGGTTGCAGTAAGCTGAGATCACACCATTGCATTCCAGCCCAGGTGGCAGTGCAAGACTCCATCAAAAAGAAGAAAAAAGAAAAGAGAAAGAAAAATAAAATATTACACATTAAGAAGGAGGTATGGGAAATTAAAAAAAAAAAAGAAAGAAAGAAAGAAAGAAAGAAACAGGGTTTCACCATGTTGGCCAGGCTGGTCTTGAACTCCTGAACTCAGGTGATTCTCCCATCTCAGCCTCCCAAAGTGATGGGATTACAAGCATGAGCCACCACACCCAATCTACTGTTCGTATTTCTAAAGAGAAATCATGGCATATGGATAAACCACAGACTGGGACTTCTTAGATGACTTCAGCTCACAAGGTCACACCACAGCGGGAAGTATGCCTTCAATTCTCTATCACTTACAAAAGGCCAGATAGGGCTCAAGTTCCAGTACCAGCCAACCCCTATCATCTCAGGGAATCTATATTATAAAATGCCTAGCCTCAACAAAGGTCCTCAGTGTTGTTTCAAATTTCATCTCCTATTTTCATTAAATATTTCAGATATAAGAAAAATAGGCCAAGCCTTGTGGCTCACACCTATAATCCCAGCACTTTGGGAGGATGAGGCAGGAGGATCACTTGAGACCAGGAGTTCAACACCAGCCTAGGCAACATAATGAGACCTTGTCCCTACAAAAAAACATTTTCAAAAACAAAATTTGTAGTTGTTAATAATTTTTCTATTTCATTTAAAATAAATCTGCCTTACGGTAAAAGTTACATAATTCCAAGAGAAAAGAAATTACAGAAAACCTAAAAGTTGGTTGTTATCCTTACACCAAAAGGTAATAATACAGAAAATTCTATCATTGTATTTCATCAAAAACATTAAACAGCCAGATGCAGTGGCTCATGCCTGTAATCTCAGCACTTTAGGAGGCTGAATCAGGACACTCACCTGAGGTCACGAGTTCAAGACCAGCCAGGCCAACACAGTGAAAACCCATCTCTACTAAAAATACAAAAATTAGCTGGGCATAGAGGTACCTGCCTGTAATCCCAGCTACTCCAAAGGCTGGGGCAGGAAAATTGCTTGAACTCGGGAGGCAGAGGTTGCAGTGAGCCGAGATCACATCATTCCAGCCTGGCTGACAAGAGCAAATCTCCATCTCAAGAAAAAAAAAAAAAAAAAAAAGCCATGCGCGGTGGCTCACGCCTGTAAACCCAGCACTTTGGGAGTCCGAGGCAGGTGGATCACGAGCTCAAGAGATCGAGACCATCCTGGTCAACACGGTGAAACCCCGTCTCTACTAAAAATACAAAAAATTAGCTGGGCATGGTGGCACATGCCTGTAATCTCAGCTACTCAGGAGGCTGAGGCAGGAGAATTGCCTGAAACCAGGAGGCAGAGGTTGCAGTGAGCTGAGATCGCGCCATTGCACTCCAGCCTGGGTAACAAGAGCGAAACTCCGTCTCAAAAAAAAAAAACGGCCAGGTGCGGTGGCTCATGCCTGTAATCCCAGCACTTTGGGAGGCCGAGACAGGCGCATTGCCTAAGCTCAGGAGTTCGAAACCAGCCTGGGCAACACAGTGAAACCCCATCTCTACTAAAGTACAAAAAAAATTTGCCAGGTGTGGTGGCAGACGCCTGTAGTCCTAGCTACTCTGGAGGCTGAGGCAGGAAAATTGCAAGAACCCAGGAGGCGGAGGTTGTAGTGAGCCAAGATCGTGCCACCGCACTCCAGCCTGGGCAAGAGAGAGAGATTCCATCTCACACACACACACACACACAAAAACATTAAACACATAACCTGAAGCCAAAAAAGAGTAAAAAGCAAGAGATTCCCTCTTAGTAACAAATGAGTTAAGCAGTGATAGAAGTTACACTAACATTAGAGGGCAAGAGAAACATTTAGTGACTCACACATTCCCCTTTGATGTCAATTTTACAATTTAGGGCCAAGTGCAGTGGCTTAGGCCTGTAATCCCAGCAGTTTTGGAGGCTGAGACAGACAGATCACTTGAGCTCAGTTCGACACCTGCCTGGGCAACATGGAGAAATCCCACCTCTACAAAAAATACGAGAAATTAGCTGGGTGGTGTCACGCACCTGTGGTCCCAGCTACCAGGGATGCTGAAGTGGGAGGATCGCTTAACCCCAGAGAAGCAGAGGTTGTAGTGAGCTGAGATCGCGCCCACCACATCCCAGCCTGGGTGGCAGAGTGAGAGCCTGTCTCAAAAAAAAATTAAAATTAAATGAAAATAAAATAAAATTTAAAGAGCTAGTTTCTTTCGGAAGAAAAAGGAGGGAAAACTTACAAATTACACCTTTAAGCTTCAGGACCAATAAATCAAAATCATTTTGCCTCCTGGTTCCAATTTCAAAGTCAATCCCCATCTCTTTTTTTTTTTAAATCAACAATCATGAGTCATCAAACATCTGGTACCCAGGAAATTTACTGATTTAAATTCATTGAATTAAAACTGAGCACCCACAACTGAACAATATTTTCCGAATTCAACCAGAGATGCTGAATACTAACCTTATCTCCCCTAGCACTTACACCTGCAATTGTAGTTTTCTTCCCCGACTTTGGGGGAGGGGGGAAGTACAGTGAACAAATTTCAGAGTACAGCTATCCACCTCAATAGAACTTGACGAAAAAGGAAAATAGGTGTTCTTTACCCCCAACAACTTCGTGACAATTTTAAAAAATGGTTTTAAACAATTTTATTGTTTAAATTTCTACTAAATATCAGACTAAATCCTTACACATTAAATCATTTTTTTTTTAAGGAGACAGGATCTCGCTGTGTTGCCCAGGCTAGAGAGCTCAGTGGCCGATCACAGGAGTTTGGAACTCCAGGTTCAATGAATTCTCCCACCTTAGCCTCTCGAGTAGCTGGAACTACCGGCGCGCGCCACCGTCAGCTAAATTTTATTTTTATTTTATTTTTTTTGAGATGGACTCTCACTCCCAGGCTGGAGTTCAGTGGCGCAATCTCGGCTCACTGTAATCTCCGCCTCCCAGGTTCAAGCAATTCTCCTGCCTCGGTCTCCCGAGTAGCTAGGACGACAGGCACCTGTCACTACGCCTGGCTGAATTTTTTTATACTTTAGTAGAGACGGGGTTTCACTGTGTTGCCCAGGCGGGTCTCGAACTCCTGAGCTCAGGCAATCCGCCCGTCTCGGCCTCCCAAAGTGCATTACAGCACCGCGCCCGGCCAATTATTATTTTTTTAAGAAATGGGCCGGGGGGGGGGGGCGGTCTCGCCATGTTGTCCAGGCTGGTATCGAACTCCTGAGCCCAAGCGATCCTCCCGTTTCGGCCTCCCAAAATGCTGGGGATGACAGGCGTGTTCCACCGCGCCCGGCCCCAAATCTTTGTCTTGGTCATGGAATAAAAAGCAGGGTATACAGTTGGCGTGTAGGACTTAAATCCTCAGATGACGCCAACGTTTCTAACCAATGATTTCAAAAGGTTCCCCATTAACTTCTCATTAACCCAACGAACAAGAAACTGACACGCTGAGATTTTGGATCCTCTTTCTTTCCCAGGCTCTCCCTCTGGCAAAGAAAGAGGCGCACAAACAAGGGGTGTGGCCCACTCGCAAATCAGACTGTCCCGAATCAGGGACAACTACTGGAAAGCAGAGAGGAAAAAGAAGAGTTTCGCGTTTCCACTCCTCGGATTCTGCTCCAGAATTCAGCGTTACCCATCCAAAGCAGCGGCGTCAGAACAAGTTACTAAACGTCACCCGCAATCTCCCGCTCCGCCTCCCGGGAAGGGCTGGGTTTTCCTCTCGGCTGTGACACCATCGGGCGTATAAGCGGAGTGGGGCCAGCGCGTCTCCCCCGAAAGAAACCCGAGGCCCAGAGGGACCGAGGGAGCCCGACACGAAAACTACAGAAGTTCCTGAGCAGGGACCTGAACCAAAGTCTCTGCCAACGGCGCGGGCTGTAGAGACGCTGCTGCACTTGAGAAAGGGGTCCTCACACGCGAGTGGGGCGAGGGGTCAGTTGAAACCAGTTCCTCCTTGGGTCGCCAAGTCCCGAGTCCCGCCCTCTCCCCGCAGGACTCCCGGAGAGGACCTCAGCCTTCTGGCTTCGCCCCTCCGCCTCACTCAGGAGGAGACCTGCCAGGGCCCTATCTGACCTGTCGCCGCTGGGACCGAGCAGGCAGCGCGAAGACTCCATCCCTGCCTCGAAGAAGCGCCCACCACCACGTACACACTCTTCGCCGCCGTCGCCAGAGTGGCGAGGCTGGCACGCCGCCTTGTCCCGCCTCCTGGCAACCTCATTTCGCACTGTCGCCGCCGCCGATTGGTCCATTTGCTCGCGGCTCCTGTCTCATTGGCTACTGCTGGGCCCAACGATGCCGGAGGGTTGCTAAGGGGCGGGAGGCGCGCGGGAGTTAAACGCGCCTGCGCGGGGGCGAGCTGACGCGCATCAGGGCTTGGTCCACTGGAGCGCTTTGCGGGGCCAGGACTGAAGGCGGAAGGATGTGTCTGCCTTGGCTGCGGCTGCCGAGCGGTCAGCGGGCGAGTCCGGTCAGAGGAGTCGCCCATACCCCACCAACCGCCAGGCACGCAACGGCTCCCCGCAACCCCGCCATTTTTATCGAGCCCACCCAGAGCTCTTCCCGAGGTCTGCCCTGTGAGGATGTCCAGACCTCTGCCGCCTCCCATTCCGGCTCCTGCCCTGATACCAGCGGCCTTCATGGACCCACTCTGGTACCCTCCCCAGCAGTCAGTCCCAGAGAAACGCATCTTCCGTAGACTGGCCTTGACTTTCAACTGCACAGAACTCTTTCAGCCTCCCCTACTGCAGCCCAAACTTTTAGGTCGTTCCTAGACCTGTTTTACAGACTCCCCTAAAACACACCAAGGTATCCAGACTTTTTTTTCTTTTCTTTTTTTTGAGACAGGGTCTCACTCTCACTGAGACTGTAGTGTGGTGGCCCAGTCTTGGCTCACTGCAACCTCCGCCTCCCAGGCTCAAGCGATTCTCCTGCCTCAGCCTCCCGAGTAGCTGGGATTACAGGCATGGGCCACTACCCCGGGGCTATTTTTCGTATTTTTAGTAGAGACAGGGTTTCGCCATGTTGGCCAGACTGGTCTTGAACTCCTGACCTCAAATGGTCCACCCGCTTCGGCTTCCCAAAGTGCTGGGATTACAGCCATGCTCCCGGCCTGGAGACTTTCCATCTACCTCGCTAGCGCCTGTGGGCCTTCCTCAAATATCCATAGCCCACAGTGAGACCCCCATCTAAATGTGTACTCGTCTCCAATAAATCACATCCCCAAGTGTCAGTCTTTCTCCCTCCCGACATGCACATTATCGTCCCTACAAAACATCCTGAGTCCTGACAAGTCACTGCACAAATGGCTTTATGGCATTCCAAGGTCAAAGTTGTTTCCACGTTGGTTTTGAACCTACAAGTTAGTACTTCAGGAGGCAGACGCTGAGAGTGGAGCATTACACTGCCTGGCTCAGCCTGCACTCACTGCAGTCAACCATAGAGTCAACCATAGTGTCACAGTTTGATTTTCTTCCATCCATCATGACTGTGTGCATGGTTCATTCTCTGCCTCAGATTCCTATCTGTAAAATATGCAGAGTAATCCCTGCTTGACCTAGTTGGGGCTGCACCTGACACAGTAGGTTCTTAAATGCTGAATGAATGTGGTTTAATGAGATTCTACTTGTCTGAGTAAAAGGCCATCTGAGACATTCTGTTGACTTAGGAAGTACTTCTGCATTAATTACAAAAAATATTCTTTGAAAACTTTCCATATTTACACAGTTTTACAGTTACTCTAAGAAACCATTCTATTTAATATTTATGGATTGTTTCAGTTAGGAAAAAAACTCAAAACCCAAGCAATCCTAAAGGACTCATCTATGTCTCCTTTATCTACCCTGATCTCATGTAGTCCCTAAAACAGGGCTTGCTGCCCTTCTTGCCTTTCAGCAGATGAGTCAAGGTTGCAGAGGTGGCAGTCAACCATAGAGTCACAAAGTTTTATTTTTTTTTTCCATCAGGTCACAGAAACTGCCACTGAGCCTGACAGAGCTGGTACTCAAAAATGTAGAATGGAAAGAAACGGTGGCCAGGAGGGGGCTCCGGGGACCATGGGGCTCCTGACCATTCTGAAGATGAAGCAGAAAGAGCGGGAGGTGCGACTGCTCATGCTTGGCCTGCACAATGCTGGGAAGACAACCATCCTGACGAAGTTCAACGGGAGGATGTCGACACCATCTCCCCGACACTGGGCTTCAACATCAAGACCCTGGAGCACCGAGGATTCAAGCTGAACATCTGGGATGTGGGCGGCCAGAAGTCCCTGCAGTCCTACTGGCGGAACTACTTTGAGAGCACTGACGGCCTCATCTGGGTGGTGGACAGCAAGGACCGCCAGTGCATGCAGGACTGCCAGTGGGAGCTCCAGAGCCTGCTGCTGGAGGAGTGCCTGGCCGGAGCAACCCTCCTCATCTTTGCCAACAAGCAGGACCTGCCTGGAGCACTGTCCTCTAACGCCATCCGTGAGGCCCTGGAGCTGGACTCCATCCGCAGCCACCACTGGTGCATCCAGGGCTACAGTGCTGTCACTGAGGAGAACCTGCTGCAGGGCATTGACTGGCTCCTGGATGACATTTCCAGCCGCATTTTCACAGCTGAATGAGCCACTCCAGATGCCCCCCACCTAGCAGTCTAGGTCCCCCAGCCCTCACCAAACACTATCCACAGGGGGATGGGAGTCAGCCGGCCAGACTAACACTCCCCCTCCTCCACCCCTAACCTGCTGCTGCTACTGCTGCCCGTTGCTGCTCTGTGGCGGGAGGGCTGTGCCCTGGCTGTCTCCCTCGCTCCTGACCTGGCCTTTGGCTGCCATACCAAGAAGAGAGGGCTAGGCGGGCAGAAGCTGCCTCTGCTGCTACCAAGGCTGTGGAACTCATCCTTCGCTCAGCTATGAAATAAATCGCCCCTTGTCCTGGGGATAAAAAAAAGAAAATTGCAGAATGGGCTGGGCACTGTGGCTCATGCCCGTAATCCCAGCCCTTTGGGAGGCCAAGGCAGGTGGATCACACGGTCAGGAGTTCAAAACCAGCCTGGCCAACGTGGTAAAACCCCATCTCTTAAAAAAAAAAATGCAGAGATGATTAAAAGGATTAATGAGTAGTGGTTAAGGAAATAAAAACCTTTAGTGGATGGGGTAATATTGCTGTATTACTGACAGAAGCAAGATTCTCTTTTTCTTTTCTTTCTTTTTTTTTTTAAAGACAGCGTTTCACCATGTTGGCCAGGCTGGTCTTGAACTCCTGACCTCAGGTGATCCGCCTGCCTTGACCTCCCAAAGTGCTGAGATTACAGTTGTGAGCCACCACGCCCGGCCAGAAGCAAGATTCTCTAAAAAAAAACTTTCTGTAGCCATTTATTTACATACATTTTAAACAGTTATTACAAGATACTTTAAAAATTTAAACAGAGGTCCGGGTGCGGTGGCTCATGCCTGTAATCCCAGCACTTTGGGAGGCCGAGGCAGGTGGATCACGAGGTCAAGAGATCAAGACCATCCTGGTCTACATGGTGAAACCCTGTCTCTGCTAAAAATACAAAAAATTAGCTGGGCATGGTGGTGCATACCTGTAATTCCAGCTACTCAGGAGGCCGAGGCAGGAGAATTGCCTGAACCCAGGAGGTGGAGGTTGCAGTGAGCCGAGATCGCACCATTGCACTCCAGCCTGGGTAACAACAGCGAAACTCCGTCTCAAAAAAAAAAAAAAATTTAAACAGAAAAATATGAAGTGAACAGTTCATGACACTAAACTCAACTGTTTATGACACAAAGTATTTTAGAAAACAAATCTTGGCTGGGTGTGGTGGCTCATGCCTGTAATCCCAGGAAGGTTTGAGGCAGGCAGATCACTTGAGGTCAGGAGTTTGAGACCAGCCTGGCCAACATGGTGAAATCCTGTCTCTACTAAAAATACAAAAAAAAATTAGCCAGGCATGGTGGCAGGTGCCTATAATCCCAGCTACTGGGGAGGATAAGACAGGAAAATTCTTGAACCCGAGAAGTGGAGGTTGCAGTGAGATTGCACCACTGCACTCCAGCCTGGGTGACAGAGCAATAGAGTATCTCAAAAAAAAAATTCTGGGAATTGAATTCCCTTATGACTCCAGAAAACATATCTCCTTTCCATTGAGATTGCTGATGGCAGTCAGCTTTTCACAAGGAATTGGCTTCTGCTCAGTTTCCCTCTCTCTCTGAGGTAAGCAAGCAGGTGCTGTCGTCTCCTCCATGTGACCTTTATTCCATACTTGTCCTCAGGGGTGTCTTTAACCAGAACAGGTCCAGGCTCCGGGCTACTGGGAGTGCCAGTGTGAAGAGAGCAGCTTGAAAGGTTGTTTTCCTTCTGATCTGGGGGAATGAGTTCTTCCTTCATAGACAATGATTCTGGGGTCTGGATATCAGGTGGAATGAACACATAAGGTAAGCTCTGAAGTGCCTGAGCTGACATGTCCCCACAGCTTTGGGGACTGAGCAACGGAACTAAGGGTCCTCTGGAAACATCCTTTTCTGATTGATTGGGGCACTCGCTGATTAAGGGGATCCCCAATGTCTCTGAACTGGAAGATTGTGGACTCTTAAAAGTTAGATGTGGAAACTTGGAAGTCGTAGATTTTCGACTTAAATGTCTCGCCCGGTCTTGGTGGTGGTGTTTCTGGTAGGCTGGGAACAAACTTCCTGCTGTTGTATCAAAATCAGGTGATACCTTAAAAAAAAAAAAAGTGAGGTGAGCCAACTACCAAGTACTAACCTAAGAGAGGAAACTATATCCGATGAGCGGACTCTTAAATCGGAGTCCACCATAGTAATGAACACAAAACTAAAATAGCTGTCTAATGGTATAATAACAGGAAGCTTTGGGCAAGTTATTCTGTCTCTCTGGCTTTCAGTTTCATCATGTGTGGGAAAGGGGATGATGTCTCTTTCACTTCATCACACCATATAGAATAACTTTTTTCCCCCCGGGATGGAGACTCACTCCAATGTCTAGGCTGGAGCACAGTGGCACAATCTTAGCTCACTGCAACCTCTGCCTCCCAGGTTCAAGTGATTCTCCTGCCTCAGCATCTCGAGTAGCTGGGACTACAGGCATCCCCTTCCACACCCAGGTAAGTTTTTTTTTTTTTTTTTTTGAGACAAGAGTTTCATTCTTGTCACCCAGGCTGGAGTGCAATGGTGAGATTTCTGTTCACTGCAACCCTGATACAAGTGAGCCTCCTGCCTCAGCTTCCCGTGTAGCTGAGATTACAGGCATACACCACCATGCCCAGCTAATTTTTATATTTGTAGTACAGACAGGGTTTTACCATGTTGACCAGGCTGGCCTTGAACTCCTAACCTCAGGTGATCCACCCGCCTCGGCCTCCCATAGTGCTGGGATTACAGAGGTGAGCCACGGCACACAGCCAGTTTTTGTATCTTGAGTAGAGTTGGGGTTTCACCGTGTTGGCCAGACTGGTCTCAAACTCCTGACCTCAAGTGATCCACCCAGCTTACCCTCCCAAAGTGCTGGAATTACAGGTGTGAGCCACAACACCTGCCCTGGATATAACTTATTTATCTTTAAACTTCATGAAGGTAGAGACCAGCAGTCTTGTTCTTGATTCCCAGCACCTAGCAGAATGCCTGGAACAAAGAAGGCCCTCAGTAAATAATGAATAGCCAACTCCAAGCATAGTGGGTGAGAACTAGCAGAGGACCTGGCATATAATGAATATTCAATAAATGTTCATTCCTATTCTCATCCACAAAATTCTGATGTTTAGGTTTCTTCCATAATTCTGTAGCAGGTATTATGGTTCTTCCAAGCAGTCCTGAATAAGTTATATTTATTAAATACTCCTAAGCCAAGTTTATGCTTTTGTCTGGCCCTTTTGCTATACTACTTCCTTGTTGTATAGTAGCTATATTCTCTTCCCAGGACTGCTGCTGCTGCTTTTTTTTTTGAGACAGGGTCTCACTCTGTTACCCAGGCTGGAGTGCAGTGGCGCAATCTTGGCTCACTACAGCCTTGGCCTCCGAGGTTCAAGTGATCTGCCCTCAAGTAGCTGGGACTACAGGTGCGCACCACCACGTCCAGCTAATTTTTATATTATTTTTAGTAGAGATGGGTTTCACCATGTTGCCCAAGCTGGTCTCAAAACTCCTGGGCTCAAGCAACCTTCCTGCCTTGGCCTCCTAAAATGCTGGGATTACAGGCATGAGCCACCACAACCAGCCTCTCTTCCCAGGGCTTCTAAGTGGTCAAAATATGACATATGCTATTCTTATAGGGTTTTTATTGTTCAAGGTTCAATCCATTAAATGATAAACACAGTATCTAGCTAAATACTCTACTTTTCACATGAAGTTTAGGAAACAATCTCATTTCTTACTTGTTCTGCCATTTATCTGGCTTTCTCATCCAGCTAATGGGTAAAAAAAAGACTTTTACACTGAACTCTTTCAGATGAAAATGGGGAGAGAGAAAGACTTCAGTTCCAACTAACCCATTTCTCAGTTTGAACGGAGAAAAGACGACGTACCAGAGAACATGGTTGGCCACAGACAGAAAGAATACATTAACTCCCTGCCCCTGCCCCCATGAATCTTACTCTTTGGAGGCCCTGGTTCAAGGGGCAGAAGAGTCAGCATTCTGGAAAACCTAACAGTAAAAGTCGAAGCCCTACCCAGGAAGTGATGGTGCTGTGGTCAATGGGCTTGCTGGGCACCTGTCGAGTGTGAGTGATGGGAAGCTGTGAAGCATAGCAGTGTTTGGGGCCCTCCAGTGGTTGTTGGTGGAACAGCAGCTGGGCTCTCCGGGAAGGCTGGCGGCGTTTTTTTCTGGGAGGCATCAACCGGTGAATGAGGAACAGTTAGTAACCACATGATGCTGATAGCCTTTGGGATGGGAGATAGGCTCCAATTCCAACCCATGCCTGTAGAAAGAAACAAAAGCTGGGAACAAATAATTCAGACGATTCCCTAGATTTTCCTGATCGTCTGCCAGCCAATTCTGTAAATCTCAAGGCTGTGGTGAGCAGCCTCCTAAAGTCTATGCCACCAATCAAAACACAGTATTCATATTCAATATTCATCTAACAAACATTTGTTGAGTATGCACTAAATGTCATGCTAGGTGCTGGGAATTTAAAGATGAATAACCATTTATTAAACAAGCGTTTACTGAGTGCCAAACATTTGTAGTGACATAGAGCTCATCCCTGTTTCAAGGAGCTGAAAGTCTAACAAAGGGAAACAGACATTTACAACACAATAGGAGAATACAATATGGTTCCATTCATTCCAAAGGAAGCTTTCTGGAAAGAGAGATACCTGACCTAGGTATGCAAGGCCAAGAAGAAACAAAAAAGTAAGGACACTCCAACCTGAGGAAGAGCATGCACAAAGGCACAGAGACAAGAAGGAATATTGTGAATTCTGGGAATTACAAACTCAATGTATCTGGATAGAGTATGAAAAGATAAACGGCAAGAACTGAGGATAAACATGGTGTCAGGGTGAAGTGAAAAAAACAGATGACATGGCCAAGTGTGGTGGCTCACGGCTGTAATCCCAGCACTATGGGAGGCAGAGGCAGGCGGATTACCTGAGGTCAGGAGTTTGAGACCAACCTGGCCAACATGGTGAAACCTCATCTCTACTAAAAATACAAAAATTAGCTGGCCGTGGTGGTGCATGCCTGTAGTCCCAGCTACTCAGGAAGCTGAGGATCACCTGAACCCAGGAGTCAGAGGTTGCAATAAGCTGAGATCACGCAACTGCACTCCAGCCTGGGCAACAGAGCGAGACTCTGTCTCAAAAAAACAAAACAAAACAAAAAGGATTAGCCAAGTGTGGTGGTGCTCGCCTGTAGTCCCAGCTACTCAGGAGGCTGAGGCAGGAGAATCGCTTGAACCTGCGAGGTGGAGGTTGCAGTGAGCCAAGATCGCCCCACTGCACTCAAGCCTGGGCAACAAAGCAAGGCTCTATCTCCAAAAACAAACAAACAAAAACAGATGACACCATATAAGTTTGGACTTTATCCTGAGTAGTCATGGCAGATTTTCAAGCAGAACAATTTGATCCCACCTGGCTTTTTTTAAAATTTTTCACTCTAGATAACATCCAATACCCACTAAAGTAGACTGAATAATATAATAATGGGCCCTGTGTACCAAACATCCAGCTCCAATAACTATCAACCAGGCTAATCTTGACTCATCTATACCCCTAGCCACTTCTTCTACCCCTGCATTATTTTGAAGAAAACATTTTCTATTGGCCGGGCACAGTGGCTCATGTCTGTAATCCTAGCACTTTGGAAGGCCGAGGAAGGCAGATCACCACAGGTTAGGAGTTCGAGACCAGACTGACCAACGTGGAGAAACCCCATCTCTACTAAAAATACAAAATTAGCTGGGCATGGTGGAGCATGCCTATAATCCCAGCTACTCAGGAGGCTGAGGCAGGAGAATCGCTTAAACCCAGGAGGCAAAGGTTGTGGTGAGCCGAGATTGCGCCATTGCACTCCAGCATGGGCAAGAAGAGCAAAACTCCATCTCAAAAAAAAAAAAAAAAGAAAATATGTTCTATCATTTCCCATTAATACGACTAAATAAAAACATAAACTCCTTAACATTATCAAATATCCAGCCAGCCAGTGCTCTTTATTTTTTTTTTAGAGACTGGGTCTCATCTGTCACATAGGCTAGAAAATGGTGGCACAATCACAGCTCACTACAGCTTTGAGCTCCCAGGCTTAGGTGATCGTCCCACCTCAGCCTCCCAAGTAGCTGGGACTATGCCACAACACTGGCTAATTTTTGTATTTTTTGTAGAGATAGGGTTTTGTCCTGTTGCCCAGGCTAGTCTTGAATTCCTGAGCTCAAGCGATCTGCCCACCTCAGCCTCCCAAAGTGCTGGGATTACAGATGTGAGCCACCACAGCCCAGGTTTTCTTTGTCTTTTTTTTTTTTTTTTTTGAGATGGAGTCTTGCTCTGTCCTCCAGGCTGGAGTGCAGTAGTGCAAGCTCGGCTCAATGCAACCTCTGCCTCCCAGGTTCAAGCGATTCTCATGCCTCAACCTCCAGAGTAGCTGGGACTACAGGCGCCCACTACCATGCCCAGATAATTTTTATATTTTAGTAGAGATGGGGTTTCACCATGTTAGCCAGGATGGTCTCGGACTCCTGACCTCATGATCCGCCCACCTCAGCCTCCCAAAGTGCTGAGATTACAGGTGTGAGAAACTGCGCCAGGCCTTTTTTTTTTTTTTTTTTTTTTGAGACAGGGCCTTGCTCTGTCACCCAGACTGGAATGCAGTGGTGCGATCAACCTCTAGAGCCCAAGCAATCCTCCACATCAGCTTCCTGAGTAGCTGGAACTACAAGTGAGCACACTGCACCTGGTTTTTTTTTGTTTTTGTTTTTAATTTTTGTAGAGACAAGGTCTCCTTGTGTTGCCTAGGCTGGTCTCAAACTCCTGGGCTCAAGCAATCCTTCCCTCTTCTCCCTTCCAAATTGCTGAGATTACTAGTAATTCTTCAGATAGGCCTTCCCTAACAACTATGTCTAAAATAACAGTCAACTCAAACCCTTGTCTTATTTGACTCTTCTCTGTACTTTTATCTTTTGAGACAGAGTCTCACTCTTTCACCCAGGCTGAAGTGCAGTAGCTCAATCTTGGTTCACTGCAAGCTCCGCCTCTCAGATTCAAGCGATTCTCCTGCCTCAGCCTCCCAAGTAGCTGGGATTATAGTTGCCCGCCACCACGTCCAGCTAATTTTTATATTTTAAGTAGAGATGGGGTTTCACCATTTTGGCCAGGCTAGTCTTGAACTCCTGACCTCAACTGATCTACCCGCCTAGGCCTCCCAAAGTGCTGGGATTACAAGTATGAGTCACCATGCCTGGCGCCTCTGGTAGCCTTCTGAGTTCCCTGTTTCTTTTTTCCACACTCCTCTCCAACCCGACTTTTCTTACAAGGTGCCTTGAGCATCTTTTTATAAAATTTTATTATTTTTTTTAGAGATAGAGTCTTGCTTTGTTGCCCAGACTAGTCTCGAACTCCTGGGCTCAAGTAATCCTTCTGCCTCGGCCACCCAAAGTGTTGGGAATATAGGCATGAGCCACCACGCCTGCCCCAGATCAACTTTAATAAGAGCTTCTTCAGTGGAATGGTAGGGCACAAGGTTGAATGCAATAGGTAGAGAAGTAAATGAGAGGTGCAGCTGAGCATGCTGGAAAGTCACACAACGGAATAGGTTGGTCCTATACGTTCATAATCCATTCAATCAATAACAACAAAAAACATGCTTTGACTTACATAATTAGGCAGTAGAGTTACAGGTAAAGAAAAAAAGGACAAAGTTTCTATTTTCAAGGAACTTAACACCTTATGAAGAACACAAAATACAAATACATCTATTTGTTCATTCACTCACTTGAAAATATTTACTGAGTGCCTACTGTGTGCTAGGCACTGTTCCAGGTGCTGAAAATATATACCAGAGAATAAAATAAAGCCTCTGCCGTTGTGGTGCTTACATTCTAGTTGGAAAAGGATAAAAAGTATAGAGAGGCCGGGCGTGGTGGCTCACGCCTGTAGTACCAGCACTTTGTGGGGCCGAGGCGAGCAGATCACTTGAGGTCAAGAGTTCAAGACTACCTGGCCAACATGGGGAAACCCGTCTCTACTAAAAATACAAAAATTAGCCAGGCATTGTGGCATACACCCATAATCCCAGCTACTCGGGTGGCTGAGACAGGAGAATTGCTTGAACCTGGGAGGTGGGGGTTGCAGAGAGCCAAGTGCCACTGCACTCCAGCCTGGGCAACAGAGCGAGATTTTGTCTGGAAAACAAACAAACAAAAAGCTACCATAGAAATCCAGTGGAAAGATGACAGTGGTAGCAATGGCTATGTGTTGAAATTCATGACTTGCTGAAAGTTATCAGCTTCAAATGGGTACGTTGCTCAGCAATCCTGTTTCCTTGATCAACTCATTCTCCACAAAGATTATCGTAAAACTTCTCCAAGCTAGGTGCAGTAGCTCATGCCTGTAATCCCAGAACTTTAGGAGGCTGAGGTGGGAGGACTGCTTGAGGCCAAGAGTTCAAGACCAGCCTGGGCAACATAGTGAGACCTCGTCTTGACTAAAAATTTAAAAGAATAATTAGTTGGACATGGTGGGACACACCTGTAGTCCCAGCTATTTGGGAGGCTAAGGTGGGAGGATCACTTGAGCCCAGGAGTCTGAAGATGCAGTGAGCTATGATCATGCCACTACACTCTAGCCTAGGTGACAGACAGACCCTGTCTCAAAAAAAGAAAAAAAAAAAGTGGAAATTTTTGTTTGTTAGTTTTGAAATGAAGTCTTACTCTGTTGCCCAGGCTGGAGTGCAGTTGTGCAATCTAGGCTCACTGTAACCTCTGCTTCCCAAGTTCAAGTGATTCTCCTGCCTCAGTCTCTTGAGCAGCTGGGATTACAGGTACCCATCACCATGCCCAGCTAATTGTTATATTTTTTAGTAGAGATGGGGTTTCGCCATGTTGGCCAGGCTGGTCTTGAACTCCTGACCTCAGGTGATCTGCCCACCTTAGCCTCTGAAAATGCTGGGATTACAGGCCTGAGCCACCACATCCAGGCTGAAAATTTTTATTTTAATTTTTTAAATTATTGCTAGAGATGGGTTCCTGCTGTTGCCCAGACCGGAGTACAGTGATACAATCATAACTCACTGCAGTCTCAAACTCCTGGGCTCAAGAGGTCCTCTTGCCTTAGGCTCCTGAAAAGCGGGGACAATAGACAAACACCACCACACCTGGCTGGTTTCTTATTTTACTTTTTTTAGAGATGGGGTCTTGCTATGTTGTCTAGGCTGGTCTTGAACTCCTGGGCTCAAGTGATTCTCCTGGCTTAGCCTCCCAAAGTGCTAGAATTACAGGTGTGAATCACCACACCCTGCCCACTTTCTTAGAATGTCAGAATACCCCTTTTCTGTTAACAAATGATTTTACTTCCTACTTGACAACGAATATAGAAGACATGAAAGGAAATACTCTGATTTTCCAGAAAGCAAACATACAAACCTATGCATATCAGCATCTATCTTCTTTCTGCTCTAATTAGAGGTCAGTTCATTCTGGTATCTAAGTCGTTCCCCTCTGGTTGTGCTTTGGAGCTCTTCTCACTCTATATACTTTTCTTAGGCAAACTCATCTACCTGTATTTCCGTAACCACCTATAAGTAGATGACTTCAATATTTATATACTCATTTTAGAATTCCTTAAGTTCGGGACCCAAATATCCCATTACCTACCTGAATATCAACTAAATATTTCAAATGCACCTCAAATTCAACATGTTTAAGGCTGAGTGCAGTGGCTCACGCCTGTAATCCCAGCACTTTCAGAGGCTGGGGCAGGCGGATTACTTGAGCTCATGAGTTTGAGAACAGCCTGGGCAACATAGCGAAACCAGAACTCTACAAAAAATACAATAAATTAGGTGCACTTGGTGGTGGGCATCTGTAATCCTAGCTACTCAGGAGGCTGAGGTTGGCAGATCACTTGAGCCCGGGAGGCGAAGGTTGCAGTGAGCCAAGATCACACCACTGCACTCCAGCCTGGGCGACAGAACCAGAACCTTGTTTCAAAAAAAGAAAAGAAAAAAAAATTCAACAAGTTTAAAATTGAACTTGGCCGGGTGCATTGGTTCACACCTGTAATGCCAGCATTTTAGGAGGTGAAGGTGGGGGGATCACTTGAGCCCAAGAGTTCAAGATCAATCTGGGCAAGAGTGAGACCTTGTCTCTACAAAAAAATACAAAAATTAGCTGGGCATAGTGGCATGTGCCTGTAGTCCCATCCATTCAGGAGGCTGAGGTGGGAGGATCACCTAAGCCCAGGAGGCTGAGGCTGTAGTAAGCCAAGGTCATGCCACTGGACTTCAGCCTGGGGGACAGAGCAAGACCATGTCTCTAAAAAATAAAAAGACAAATAAAAATAAATATATAAAATTTTTTTAAAAAACTGAACTCTGCCGGGTGTGGTGGCTCACGCCTGTAATCCCAGCACTTTGGGAGGCCAAGGCAGGCGGATCACAAGGTCAGGAGATCGAGACCATCCTGGCCAACGTGGTGAAACCCATCTCTACTAAAAATACAAAAATTAACTAGGTGTGGTGGCACGTGCCTGTAATCCCAGCTACTTGGGAGGCTGAGGCAAGAGAATCACTTGAACCCAGGAGGCAGAGGTGGCTGTGAGCCTAGATCTCACCACTGCACTCCAGTCTGGCAACAGAGTGAGACTCCGTCTCAAACAAAAACAAAACAACAACTGAACTCATTCTAAGCATTGCTTTGTAGGAAAAAACAAAAATTGAATTCACAATCATTCCCCAACAACCCCACCCCCACCCCTTGGCCAAAGTAATTATCTTCCAGGGCTCTTGGTCAGGGAGTGGTGTCATTATTCTTTCAGTTATGCAGCCAAATATCTTGACACTTCTATCTCCCACCTTCCATCCAACCCACCATCAAGCCCTGTCAACTTTACCTCTTAAACACGTTTCATAATGCCCCTTTTTCACTCTTTGTTTCCTTCCTTTTCTCCCTCTCTCCCTGACAACCTTTTTCAAGCTCAAGCAGTTCTTGCCTGGAGTACTGCAATATCCAACTGGTCTGCCCTAATCCACTCTAGCAACCCCTGCTGTAGAGGGACCTTTTAAAATGCATATCTGACCTCAGTTCACTTCTGCTTAAAGCTTATAATTGGTTTCATTTAATTCTTGGATAAGCACAAAACTTCTCAGTATGGCTAAGGCCTGCTTCCTCTGCCTCCAGCTTCAACTCACACCACACTCCACTCAGGTTGATTAGCTCAAACCCCTCAGATATTCCTTAGCCTATACTCACCGTGCTTACTCCTGCCATGCAGCCTTTGCACACCTGACTCCCTCTGCTTATGGAAGTTCCCTCCTTTCTTTGTAAAAGGCACCAGATCTCACACCAAGCTCTCATGAGAAACGCCTTTCCTGTCCTACCTCTCAAGATCTCCTTATTGTAAATACTCAAAGTATCATTAACCTCTACTGTTTCACTTTACAGCAGTAATTCCACTTGTGTGTGTGTGTTTGTTTGTTTGTTTGTTTTGGAGATGGTGTCTCCCTCTGTCACTCCTTCTGTCCAGGATGAAGTGCAGTGGTGTGAACACAGTTTACCATAGCCTCCACCTCTCAGGCTCAGGTGATCCTCCCACCTCAGCCTCCAGAGCAGCTGGGACTACAGGCACGCTCCACCACACCTGGCTAATTTTTAGTAGAGAAGCGGTTTCGCCATGTTGGTCAGGCTGGTCTTGAACTCCTGACCTCAAGCCATCCACCTGCCTCGGCCTCCTAAAGTGCTGGGATTACAGGCGTGAGCCACCGTACCAGCCCACATTTGTTTATTTGATTCCTTAAAAATGCCTGAGCCCCTCTCCCAGGATTGGACTGTGAGTCCAAGGGAAGTTAAGAACCTTGTCTGCCATTGTACCTTCAGGGCCTAGCGGTGCCTGCCTGGCACATAGCAGTTGTTCAACTAGACCGGTTGACTAAGTAAATAAATAAAGCACTACAGTCTATTATATCCGAAGGCTTAGCTTTGGGAGGGGCAAAAGACAGGTCAGTACCTGAAGATTTCGCGCGCACGTAGGGCTCAAGGTGCCGACATTTTTTCCAAGATGGAAGAAAGCTGAGATCACACGCAGCCCTCAACCCTCAGGCTAATCGCTGGGAGCAAACAATCGTTCGCTGTAGGAAAATGGGGTACGATTTCCCCTAGGAAGGAAATCAAGTAAAGCTGACCTTTGAAAAAGGGAGCAGAGCAGCCTGAGGGGAGACGGGGGCGTGTCGCCTGACGTGACTAGGGCGGCAGGGAAAGCGGGCCCAGGGAGCCGGGCCTGTCACGCCGCTTCCGCGCGTCCCTAAACTGTCCCTCCGCTCGCCCACCCACGCCGCGGAGACCCCTCCGGCCCCTCCCCGGCCTCATGGCCACCTCTTCCCCCACGAACAGGCCAACGGGCCGCCTTACCAGCCCGGCAGGCCAGGGCCGCCGCTCCTGTCAGACCGCGCCGCGTTCGAGCCCGGAATGCCGAGACAAGCCGGCGCCGATTGGCGGCGTTCCGTCACGTGACCTTAACGCTCCGCCGGCGCCAGTTTCAAACAGCGGAACAAACTGAAAGCTCCGGTGCCAGACCCCACCCCCGGCCCCGGCCCAGGACCCCCTCCCTTCCCGGGATCCCCCGGGGTTCCCACCCCGCCCGCACCGCCGGGGACCCGGCCGGTCCGGTGCGAGTCCCCGTCCGGGGTCTGGGCTCGGCCTCCAGGTTGGAGGGGCCCGGAGCCCGCCTTCGGAGCCACGGCCCAACGGCAGCGGCGACTGCAGTCTGGAGGTGAGCGGGATGCAGGAATGGAGTCCCAGGCCTGGCCTGGGCACAGGCGGGGAGCAAGGCCTCCGGGTGCGGAGGTCAGGGCGTCTAGCGGCAGGGCACGGGCCACGAGTGGAGGTTTGGGCCACACGGGAAGAAGGTCTGAGCCAGGGTGCAAGTTTTTTCTGCATCCAACCTCCTGGCCTTGGCCTTCTCACTACTTAAAGCGCCCCTTGGCCTTCCCTGAAGTCTGACCTCTGCACCCTGCCCACAGCCTTGGGAGGGCTGGGGTGACCTACTTTCTTACTTAGGCCGACTGTGGCTGAGATGAAGACTGAGCTTGTACTATATTGAGTCAAAGACCAACCTGCGTACACACTCCCCTGCTCCCAGGCTCTCTCACCACTAAGCAACACTGCCTCCATCTTACCCTTTGGCCAGGGCCCTTCTCCTGGTTCTTGAGAATGTAGCAAGATTTCCCCGCTCGGGATGGGGATGGGTCAGAGGAGCCACTCTGGAAGTTTCCCGGGCAAGAAAGTGTCAGCAATAATAGTAAGAGTTGGTCAGGAAGTAGAAGAGAAACTTAAGACTTAGATATTCTGTGGAACAAGAACAGTATCTACTGATAGATGTGGGGAGAGAGGGAGGCCTGGAAAGATATGAGGTGAAAGTAAAACAGATTTGAAGGTAGAGGTGTGGAGGGCCTGTGAACTCTATGCAGACGGCAAATGTCAAAAAAGTGCAGTTGCTTTTCAGGGAGACAACAAGTGTCCTAAAAAAGAGACAGCCAAGGCCGGGCGCGGTGGTTCAGGCCTGTAATCCCAGCACTTTGGGAGGCCGAGGCAGGCAGATCACAAAGTCAGGAGATCGAACCCATCCTGGCCAACATGGTGAAACCCCATCTCTACTAAAAAATACAAAAATTAGCTGGGCATGGTGGCGTGCGCCTGTGGTCCCAGCTGCTTGGGAGGCTGAGGCAGAAGAATTCCTTGAACCCGGAGGTGGAGGTTGCAGTGAGCCAAGATCGCACCACTGCACTTCAGCCTGGCGCCTGGCAACACAGCAAAACTCTGTCTCAAAAAAAAAAAAAAAAAAAAAAAGAGAGAGAGAGACAGCCAATTCCTCTGTCTCCCAAAGTTCCATGAAATAGAATTATACAAGCTTGCTTAATAGTAGAATATTCCATGTATCTATTAAAATCAGCAAAGGGCCGGGCATGGTAGCTCACACCTGTAATGCCAGCACTTTGGGAGGCCCAGGTGGGCAGAAGTTTGAGGTCAGGAGTTTGAGACCAGCCTGACCAACATAGTGAAACCCCATCTCTACTAAAAGTACAAAATTAGCCAGGCATGGTGGTGCACACCTGTAATCCCAGCTACTTGGGAGGCTGAGGCAGGAGAATCACTTGAACCCAGGAAGATGGAGGTTGCAGTGAGCCAAGATCGTGCCATTGCACTCCAACCTGGGCAGCAAGAGCAAAACAACATCTCAAAAAAATTTTAAAAATCGGGCTGGGTGTGGTGGCTCACACCTGTAGTCTCAGCTCCTTGGGAGGCTGAGGTGGGTAGATCGCCTGAGGTCAGGAGTTCTAGACCAGCCTGGCCAACATGGCGAAACACCATCTCTACTAAAAATACAAAAATTAGCTGGACATGGTGGTGGGCACCTGTAATCCCAGCTACTCAGGAGGCTGAGGCAGGAGAATCGCTTGAACCCGGGAGGCGGAGGTTGCAGTGAGCCGAGATGTCATCACTGCACTGCAGGCTTTGCAACAGAGCAAGACTCTATCTCAAAAAAAAATTAAAAAGAAAGGCTGGGTACAGTGGCTCACACCTGTAATCCCAGCACTTTGGGAGGCTAAGGTGGGTGGATCACCTGAGGAGTTCAAGACCAACCTGGCCAACGTGGTGAAACCCCGTGTCTACTAAAAAATAATTAGCCGGCATGTTGGTGTACGCCTGTAATCGCAGCTACTCAGGAGGCTGAGGCAGGAGAATCACTTGAACCTGGGAGGCAGGCAGAGGTGTCAGTGAGCTGAGATCGCGCCATTAAATTCCAGCCTGGCTGACAAGAGCAAAACTCTGTCTCAAAAAAAAAAAAAATTGAACAAAAGGCTTAAAAAAAAAAAAGGCTACACTGTTAGCATTTCAGAACCACCTTAGTGTATTGATGATAGCACATTCTGGTAGTAAGGAGGCAAGGATTATAGTCTTAGTTCTAGAAAAGAAATTAATGAAGTGGCATGCTTAGGAAGTTAAAATATATGTAGCCATGTGCAAGTACTAAAATGCCACTGGATAAATATAGTACAAATTGTAAAAGAAAACATATTCTTTTAAAATTCGAGCAAGTATAATAGCCTGGGAAATAAATGTCACCCTCTAGAGTTGTTCAGTGCGCAAGCTGCACAACTTTACGTGGGCCTTGAGTAGAGGTTTCCATTTTATGTGAGGTCTTGTAAACTAGAGATGATTTTTCCAGTGGTGTGGCAATAGTACAGTGTGCCTTTCTTCCCTGATTCTGTTGCACTGGTCCTATTTACAATGTAACACAAAAATTAAAAGGCCTGGCTGGGTGCGTGGCTCATGCCTGTACCCAGCACTTTGGAAGGCTGAGCTGGGTGGATCACCTGAGGTCAGGAGTTTCAGACCAGCCTGAGCAACATGGTGAAACCCTGTCTCTACTAAAAATAAAAAATTAGCCAGGCATGGTGGTGGGTGCCTGTAATCCCAGCTACTTGGGAGGCTGAGGCATGAGACTCATTTGAACCCAGGAGGTGGAGGTTGCAATGAGCTGAGATTGTGCCATTGCACTCCAGCCTGGGTGACAAAGGCAGACTCTGTCTCAAAAAAAAAAAAAAAAAAAAAAAAAAAAATTAAAAGACTTTATCTTAGAATGGATTATGGGATCAGAGTTTTGTCAGGACTCCTAATTACCATATGCTCTCTATTCTAGCATCTTCCATTGCTGTCTGTACAGTCATTGCAAGTTATCTATTTATATTATAGTAGGCTTCTGTCTGCTGTAATTTTATTTGAATTGCTTCTGTCTGCTGTAATTTTAGCAATTTTTATCTCATTATCTGAGGTCTTTACAAAAGTCCATGGAGTGTTCACCTCTGCCTTTGAGCTCATGTTCCTGGTCATAGGAAGAGGAGCACCTTTCTCTTAAAGAACCTCTTCTCAGCCTAAAAAATCTCTGACATCTTGCTGCTCTTTGCATTTTCCAGGGTCCACACTTGTGATTCTCAATGGAGAGTGAAAACACAGATTCATAATGAAAACCAGCCCCCGTCGGCCATTGATTCTCAAAAGACGGCGGCTGCCCCTTCCTGTTCAAAATGGCCCAAGTGAAACATCAGAGGAGGAACCTAAGAGATCCCCTGCCCAACAGGAGCCTAGTCAAGCACAGGCCTCAAAGGAAGTGGCAGAGTCCAGCTCTTGCAAGTTTCCAGCTGGGATCAAGATTATCAACCACCCCACCATGCCCAACACCCAAGTAGTGGCCATCCCCAACAATGCCAATATCCACAGCATCATCACGGCACTGACTGCCAAGGGAAAAGAGAGTGGCAGTAGTGGGCCCAACAAATTCATCCTTATCAGCTGTGGGGGAGCCCCAACTCAGCCTCCAAGACTCCAGCCTCAAATCCAAACCAGCTGTGATGCCAAAAGGACAGAAGTGACCATGGAGACCTTGGGACCAAAACCTGCAACTACGGATATAAATCTTCCTAGACCACCTGGAGCCCTTTGTGGGCAGAAACAGGAGAGCTGTGGTATGTGGTCTTCCAGGCAAAGGGGTGAGGGAGCCCAGACTTTCCTCTCTAGTGGCAAGGTCTGTAGTCTGTCTTGATGCTTGCAACTGTCAGGCATCTGGCTGAGCATGGTGGCTCACGCCTGTAATCCCAGCACTTTGGGAGGCCAAAGCGGGTGGATCACTTGAGGTCAGTAGCTCGAGACTAGCCTGGTCAGCATGGTGAAACCCGTCTCTACTAAAAATACAAGAAAATTAGCCTAGGGTGGTGGCGTACACCTGTATTCCCAGCTACTCTCGGGGCTGAGGCAGGAGAATTGCCTCACTATGTTACCCAGGCCAGGAAGATGAGGCTGCAGTGAGCTGAGATCCCACCACTGCACTCAAGCCTGGGTGACAGAGCAAGACTCTGTCTCAAAAAAATCAAAAACAAAACAATCAGGCATCTAGCCTGAGCCAATGAAAGTGTTGTCTTCATCCTGAAAGCTTGACCCAGCTCCTTTGGGCACTGTTGAAAGGGTTCCAATTATAATTTAGCATTTCTATTGCTTTCTTTATGTTGGAAAAGGATTTATTATTTCTGTTTATCCTTTCCATTGACCCAAAAGAAAGTAAAAATCCTTTTCCTTTCTTTAAAAAAACTCTTGGCCTAGTGAGGTGGCTCATGCCTATAATCCCAGCACTTTGGGAGGTCAAGGCAGGTGGATCACCCGAGGTTAGGAATTTGAGACCAGCCTGGCCAATATGGTGAAACTCTGTCTCTACTAAAAATATAAAACATTAACTGGGCATGGTGGCAGGTGTCTATAATCCCAGCTACTCGGGAGGCTGAGGCAGGAAAATCGCTTGAACCCAGAAGGCGGAGATTGCAGTGAGCCGAGATTGTACCGTTGCACTCCAGCCTGGGTAACAAGAGCGAAACTCCGTCTCAAAAAAAAAAAAAAAAAACTTTTCTATTAAAAAAAAAGTTGTTATTCTTTTTTTATTTATTTATTTTTTTTTTTTTTTGAGACGGAGTTTCGCTCTTGTTACCCAGGCTGGAGTGCAATGGCACGATCTCGGCTCACCGCAACCTCCATCTCCTGGGTTCAGACAATTCTCCTGCCTCAGCCTCCTGAGTAGCTGGGATTACAGGCACGCGCCACTATGCCCAGCTAATTTTTTGTATTTTTAGTAGAGACGGGGTTTCACCATGTTGACCAGGATGGTCTTGATCTCTTGACGTCGTGATCCACCCGCTTCGGCCTCCCAAAGTGCTGGGATTACAGGCTTGAGCCACCGCGCCCGGCTATTCTTTTTTTATTAAGAAGGGGTCTCAAAAAATAAAGAAAGAAGGGGTCTCACTATGTTGCCCAGGCTGGTCTCGAACTCCTGAGCTCAATGGAGCCAACCACATAGATCTCTAAAAGTGCTGGGATTAGAGGCATGAGCCACAGTGCCCGATCTCATTTTCCTTCTTCTTCCTTTTTTTTTTTTTTTCTTGAAACAGAGTTTTGCTCTTGTTGCCCAGGCTGGAGTACAATGGAGCAATCTCAGCTCACTGCAATCTCTACCTCCCAGGTTCAAGTGATTCTCCTACCTCAGCCTCCCGAGTAGCTGGGACTTAGGTGCCCACCACCATGCCCGGCTAATTTTTTGTATTTTTAGTAGAGACAGGGTTTCACCATGTTGTCCAGACTGGTCTTGAACTCCTGACCTCAGGTGGTCCACCCACCTCGGCCTCCCAAAGTGCTGGGATTACAGGCGTGAGCCACTGCACCCAGCCTGCTAGCCACCAATTCTGATGGGCATACGGGGCATCTGATGAGGCAGCTAAGTGGGGTGTTGGATTATTTTCCCTCTAGCAGGTGGTGAGGCAGCAGGCTGCACTATCAACAATAGCCTCTCCAACATCCAGTGGCTTCGAAACATGAATTCTGATGGACTGGGCTCCTGCAGCATCAAGCAAGAGATGGAGGAAAAGGAGAATTGTCACCTGGAGCAGAGACAGGTTAAGGTGAACTGTTCTGTCCCTCACTAAAGAAATCAGAACCAGTGCAGGGAATTCCTAGGAAGGAAAATGGATCAAGTGGCCTGATGGACCAGAATTTCCAAGTTCTGGTATTAGCTCTCCACTTCATGCTATTCTGTATAACTTTTGAGCTACTCTTCTGCCTGGGATCTTTTCTTCTCAGTCTGTGAAATTTCCTTGAGGGCAGATTCTCTTGGTCACTGTATTCCAACCAGCACTGAGTTTAGTATTCTGCCCTTAGTAGGTATTCAGGAAATGATTAAGAGGTCTTCACTTTGGGAATCCACTTGGACTTTAGAGGTGCCTCCCAACAGTATGAATTGAATATAATATAATAAGGTAATTTTATTAGAAGATATAATATTAATAGCAGATAAAGTTGTATATATATAGTTGTGTGTATGTGTGTGTGTGTGTGTGTGTATATATATATATTTTTTATGTGTATATATATTTTTTGAGACAGGGTCTTGCTCTGTTGCCCAGGCTGGAGTACAATGGTGCAATCGCGACTCTCTGCAACCTCAACCTCCCGAGCTTCCCACCTCAGTTTTCTGAGTAGCTGAGACTCAGGTGCATATCACATGCCCACCTAATTTTTGTATTTTTTGTAGAGATGGGATTGCTCCATGTTGCCCAGGCTGATTTCAAACTCCTGGGCTCTAGTGATCCACCTGCCTCAGCTTCCCAAAGTGCTAGGATTACAGGTATGGCCTAGACATGAATTTTAAATACTTCCCCAGCAGTCAAAATTGATCTAACCTAATTGTGTAGTCTGGGTTGGTTGGTTTGTTTTTTCCATAGTTACCAATATAACACATCTAGATTCTATTGTATATATCTGTTAATCATACATTCAACAGTCGTTATTTTCTTTTTTCCTCAACTTTTATTTTAGGTTCGGAGGTACATGTGCAGGTTTGTTACATGGGTATATTGTGTGTCACTGGGGTTTGGTGTACAAATGATTTTGTCACCCAGGTAGTGAGCACCTGCTAGGTACCTGCTAGGTAGTTTTTCTACCTTCCCACCCTCCACCTCCTCCCACCCTCGACCCTCAAGTAGGCCCTGGTGTCTGTTGTTCCCTTCTTTGTGTCCATGAGTGCTCAGTGTTTAGCTCCTACTTATAAGTGAGAACATGCAGTGTTTGGTTTTCTGTTCCTGCATTAAATAGCGTAGGATAATATTCTCCAGCTCAACAATCTTTAAAAGTTAAAATTTGGCCAGGAACTGTTGCTCACGGCTGTAATACCTGCACTTTGGGAGGCTGAGGCAGACAGATCACCTGACATTGGGAGTTCAAGACCAGCCTGACCAATACAGAGAAACCCCATCTCTACTAAAAATACAAAATTAGCCAGGCATGGTGGGGCATGCCTGTAATCCCAGCTACTCAGGAGGCTGAGGCAGGAGAATTGCTTAAGCCCAGGAGGCAGAGGTTGCGGTGAGCCGAGATTGTGCCATTGCACACCAGCCTGGCGAACAAGCAAAACTCTGTCTCCAAAAAAAAAAAAAAAAAAAAAAAAGTGAAAATGTATTAATTGTGCTGTGTACATAAAATTGTATGCTTTAGAAAGTTATATCTCAATTTTTAAAAATGTAAATGGGACCAGGCACAGTGGCTCACAACTGTAATCCCATTACTGTAGGAAGCCAAGGTAGGCAGATTACTTGAGCCTGGGAGTTCTAGGCCATCCTGGGCAACAGAGCAAAACCCTGTCTCTCGTAAAAATACTGAAAAAAAAAAAAAAAAAAAAAAAAAACCCAGCCAGTCACAGTGGCTTATGCCTGGCCAAGATGGTAAAACCCCATCTCTACTAATAATATAAAAAAAAATTAGCCAGGTATGGTGGCAGGTACCTATAATCCCAGCTATCTGGAAGGCTGAGGCAGGAGAATCACTTGAACCCGGGAGGCAGAGGTTATAGTGAGCTGAGATCACACCATTACGCTCCAGCCTGGGCAACAAAAGTGAAACTCAGTCTCAAAAACAAACAAACAAAAAAAACTTAGCCAGGCATGGTGGTGTACTCCTGTAGTCCCAGCTTCTTGGAGGCTGAGACAGGAGGATCACCTGAGCCTGGGAAGTCAAGGCTGCAATGAGCCATCTGGCCACTGCCCTCTATCCTAGGTGACAGAGTGAGACCCTGTCTCAAAAAAGAAAAAAAAAATGTGAATGATCAGATGTTTGCCTAAAACTTAGCTAACTGTATGTTTTACAGACTCACTGTCTGACTCATACTCTTGGGAATGTTTCTCTCATACAAACATTGAAATGAGATGGGCCGGATGCAGTGGCTCACACCTGTAATCCCAGCACTTTGGGAGGCTGAGGCGGGCAGATCACTTGCGGTCGGGAGTTCGAGACCAGCCTGACCAACATGGTGAAACCCCATCTCTACTGAAAATACAAAATTAGCCGGGTATGGTGGTGCATGTTTGTAATCCCAGCTACTGGGGAGGCTGAGGCAGGAGAATTGCTTGAACCTGGGAGGCAGAGGTTGTGGTAAGCCAAGATCACACCACTGCACTCCAGCCTGGGCAACAAGAGCGAAACTCCATCTCTATAAAAGAAAAGAAGAAAAAGAAATTAGATGGGTTTATTCACAACACATCAGGAATGAAAATGAGACTAAGACCTAGGTTTCTTGACCCACAAGTCTGAAAAATGGGCATGGTGTTAGTGTAACATCAATGCTTTGAGGATCAAAGTACATACTCAAACTCTCATGAGAAATTTCAACAGGAAGGGACTGGATTTTCTCCAAATTCAACAAAATGAATAATGACAGAACCAGTTTCTTATTGGCTAGGGTCTAGGCTACTAGGCTAGATCATCTCCAAGATCCTTCCCAACCCTAAAATTTTATTCTATGAAACAGTGTTCTAAGATGAGTTTGTTTCTAGTACAGTCCTATGGAATTAAGGTTTCTCTAGGAGATGTTCTTCAATAGTTTGGGTTGGGGATAGTTCTCATGAACTCTGTCATGTCATTCACTTTTTCATAACCCTCAGGTTGAGGAGCCTTCGAGACCATCAACGTCCTGGCAGAACTCTGTGTCTGAGCGGCCACCTTATTCTTACATGGCCATGATACAATTTGCCATCAACAGCACTGAGAGGAAGCGCATGACCTTGAAAGACATCTATACTTGGATTGAGGACCACTTTCCCTATTTTAAACACATTGCCAAGCCAGGCTGGAAGGTAATATGTCCCAATGCAACCAAAATCAAGGTCAATCCGGCCTGACAGTCTGTCTCCAGTGCTGTGCTGCAGTTTGTATCTGGGACAGCAGTTAAGTGCAAAGGATGCTAGAACGATAAACACAAATGCATCTTTTGGGCTGTGACTCAATCATTGAATTCAGGCAAAATCATTAAAAAGGGCTCTTTACCCACTTCATCTGTTACTACCTAAAGTTCATGGAGAGTCTTCAATGTAACACTCAAGCCCACTTTTTGCTACACTCAACAGCAGTCCTAGATACCAGCAGCTAGAGTGGTGAAGTCGTTTTATGAAAACGATTGTTTTCATTCATGCCTGTAATTCAAACACTTTGGAGGCCAAGGCGGGCGGATCACCTGAGGTCGGGCGTTCAAGACCAGCCTGACCAACATAGTGAAACCCTGTCTTTAAAAAAAATAAAATAAAAATAAAATGTAAAAACGAAAAAGAATGCTGTCTGTGAGCCTCATGACCCAAGATGTCACCTCCTATAGCATCACATACCATTTCTAGTGGGCAGGGGTTTTCCTTTCACTTCATCCATGGAAACACAGATGCCTGGGAGTCAGCGTAGCTCACGCAGTTGGTCAGTGTCAGAGCCACAAATGAGGTCTTCTGATGGGTGCTCAATTCCAAGCGAAGTGTGCTTTGTTTTCCTCATGGTAGAACTTTCTTTTTTTTTTTTTTTTTTTTTGAGACGGAGTCTCTCTGTCACCCAAGCTGGAGTGCAATGGCACGATATCAGGTCACTGCAACCTCCACCTTCCAAGTTCAAGCGATTCTCCTGCCTCAGCCTCCTGAGTAGCTGGGACTACAGGCATGCACCACCACGCCCGGCTAATTTTTTTGTATTTTTAGTAGAGATGGGTTTTCACCATGTTGGTCAGGCTGGTCTCGAACTCCCAACCTCAAATGAATCACCCACCTCACCTCCCAAAGTGCTGAGATTACAGGCATGAGCCACCACACCTGGCCCCTCATGATAGAACTCTTAACTTCACTCCCTTACATCAGCTTACTTTCCTAGTTTTTTGTTTTTTGTTTTGAGACAGGGTATCACTCTGTTGCCTTTTGGCTCATTCTCACTGCAGCCTCAGCCTCCTGGGCTCAAGTTCTTCCCTCCTCAGCCTCCCAAGTAGCTGAGATAACAAGTGCACCACCACAGTTGGCTAACTTTTTTTTGTTGTTGTTGAGAGGCAGTTGCCCAGGCTGGTTACTATGTTGCCCAGGCTGCTCTGAACTAGTCTCAAGTACTCCTGCCTTGGCATCCCAATGCACTGTGACCACACCCAGCCTTAATTTCCTAGTTTCTTTTTTTGCTGCTTTGTTTGAGACAGGGCCTCACTCTGTCACCCAGGCTGGAGTGCAGTAGCATGATCTCAGCTCACTGCAACCTCTGCCTCCCAGGTTCAAGTGATTCTCCTGCCTCAGCCTCCTGAGTAGCTAGGATTACATGTGTGCACCACCAAGCCCAGCTAATTATATTTTTGGTAGAGGGGATTTTGATATATTTTTGCCAGGTCTCACTCTGCTTTTCTAGCTTCTGACAGCTATCTAGGTCTTTTTTTTTTTTTTTTTTTTTTTGGAGATGGAGTTTCGCTCTTGTTACCCAGGCTGGAGTGCAATGGCGCGATCTCGGCTCACCACAACCTCTGCCTTCTGGGTTCAGGCAATTCTCCTGCCTCAGCCTCCTGAGTAGCTGGGATTACAGGCACACGCCACCATGCCCAGCTACTTTTTTGTATTTTTAGTAGAGACGGGATTTCACCACGTTGACCAGGATGGTCTCGATCTCTTGACCTCGTGATCCACCCGCCTTGGCCTCCCAAAGTGCTGGGATTACAGGCGTGAGCCACCGCGCCGGGCCCAATATCCAGGTCTTTTCTTTACCACAATGTGAGGTTGTTGTCAGTCTTTATTCCCATAGAATAGGTGGGTTTATGGGCTGAGGGTGATAGCTCTGTGGTGTGGATTGTCAGCAGAGTTGCCAAGAGGCAGGGCTGCAAAGACACCAGACGAAGCCTATGCTGAGCACAGTGGGAGGGGCCTGAGGCTGGTTTCCCCCTGTGTTTGAAGAGTGATGTTTCTGAATCTAAAGTAGTCTAAAGTAGCTGATGACCAGTTTTCTTGCTGTTCTTCCAGAACTCCATCCGCCACAACCTTTCCCTGCATGACATGTTCGTCCGGGAGACGTCCGCCAATGGCAAGGTCTCCTTTTGGACCATTCACCCCAGTGCCAACCGCTACTTGACATTAGACCAGGTGTTTAAGGTGAGTGCCCTGCTTTCCTCTAAATAGGGCCTAAGTTGGAGGTCATCATAGCCATCTTAAAAGGCAACAAGTTCTCCTAGTGATGCTTTCATTTGATCAGAGGAGAGTTAGAAGCCAGCCAGCCAAGTAGTGACTTGCACAAAACCTGCTGAATTAAGTACAGTTGACAAATACCAAATGACACATCTTTGTGCCAAACCAGAGCAAAGAGAGGGCTGTCCTGATCCAACAGAGAGGGCTTCCAAGGGCAGTGTTTTCCTAACTTCCCTGTGAATGAGAATTGCCTGGGACATTGTTAAAACACAGCTTCCCACACCCTTCTCTTGTGGCTCTTGATTGAGTGCTTCTGGGATGGGCCCAGGAATTTGGATTTTTAGCAAGCATCTCAGGTGATTCTTACAAGAAAGTCTGGGAAAGCTTGCTCTAAAAAAGCCCTTCCTTAGGCTGGAGATCAGAAGCTGAGCTACCAGAACATCTTTTCAGAAAGAAGCTATTTTGGTATTTCAGAGTGTCCATAAGGCTGCTGGTAGCTGTAATCATTCTCTTGGGAGGGACAGTTGTCCGGGGTGTCAGGAATAGGTGTTTTTCCCACTCTGGTCAGTTGACCATATTGGTGGTAACTTCATCTCATTTCTCTCCCACAATGCCTGGCCGCCACCAGCCACTGGACCCAGGATCTCCACAATTGCCCGAGCACTTGGAATCAGTAAGGTTCTTTCCCTCTGGCTCCGGGCTTGGCCTTGTTTTCCTTTCACTGCTCAGCATGGCTTTCGTGGACAGAGACAAGATGTGACATGGGGAAGGGAGCCTATAGCCATGTGATTGCCAGCCCTCGAAGCAGAAAACTCTGAGGCTCGGGCACACTTCCTTCCCCTCCCACAGGCATCACAAGGGCACATTGAGCAGAGTGGGGCACAGCAGGGGAACGGGCTGCAGCAGCCACAAGCGTGTGGTCCCAGCCCCATGGGTGGCAGTTCGTTTGCTCACTTTTGTGCCTGGCTTTTCTTTGCCACGCATATAGCTACCTGCTCTGGCATCCTCCAAGGGTATTGAGGACATGTGGGTGAGGCAGTAGTTCCACTCTGCCATCATGTGTCTTAGGCCACCCACTAACCACAGCTTTGGAGACTGCTTACCTGCGTCCATCCCCTCAGGTTGGCCTCCTCTCTCTGGGCTGTCGGTTAACTCAAGCACACACCACCAAAACAGCCGGTGAGGTTTCGCCATCCCCTCCTTACCTTATTAACACAGGTTTTTTTTCTCTCCCCATCTGCCACAAGCAGCAGCAGAAACGACCCAATCCAGAGCTCCGCCGGAACGTGACCATCAAAACTGAACTCCCCCTGGGCACACGTTAGTATGGGAGAGCGGGTCTCAGGCCTGGTCCTTGTTCTGGGGGCATCTTTAGGGAACCAGACTCCAGGATTCTGTTCCCACCTCAAAGGGATCTGAGCCCAGAGAAGCAGAGCAAAGGTCCTGGGGCTGAGAAGGGGTGTACTCCGTTCCCCACTACTCCTGATCTCTCCTGTTTCCTCCTAGGGCGGAAGATGAAGCCACTACTACCACGGGTCAGCTCATACCTGGTGCCTATTCAGTTCCCGGTGAACCAGCCACTGGTGTTGCAGCCCTCGGTGAAGGTGCCATTGCCACTGGCGGCTTCCCTCATGAGCTCAGAGCTCGCCCGCCATAGCAAGCGAGTCCGCATCGCCCCCAAGGTGGGTGTTTTCTGTTTTCCTCTGAAGAGAGATTCTGGCCAATGAAAAATGTTGGACCTCCACTTTGCAAAGCACTCTGATAAGTGTTCCTCTAGAGCTTATAAATCTAGTTGGATAGACAAGGCATTAAAACATAGGGAAATGTAATACCATTAGAAAAGCTAAAAAGGTATTTGGATTACAACATAAGTGGTGTCAGAAGGCCCGTAAGTACCTGATGAGTTTGTAAGAATTCAGACAAGGGCGATTGTGGTAGATGGGCTAGGGAGGTAGCCTTAGAAAGAAGTGGATTTGAGGCTGGATGCTGTGGCTCACACTTGTGATCCCGACACTTTGGGAGGCCGAGGTGGCAATATTGCTTGAGGCCAGGAGTTCGAGACCAGCCTGGGCAACATAGCGAGACCCCAGTCACTGCTACAAATGCAAAAAAAATAGCCAGGGTGGTATTACATGCCTGTGGTCCCAGCTACTCAGAAGGCTGATGCAGAAGGATCACTTGAGCCCATGCGGTTGAGGCTGCAGTGCACCCTGTTTGCACCACTGCACTCCAGCCTGGGCAACAGAGTGAGACCCTGTCTCAAAAAAGGGGAAAAAAAAAGTAGATTTGGGTAAGCAAACAGGTGTGGAGACAGCATGCTAATGGGCAATGTGCCATGGAGGCAGGAAATGGAGTTTGTACCCAGCAGTAGTAGAGCGACTAGGTCAGACTAGCTCAGGGTTTCTCAAGTAAGTCCTATTAATGTTTACAGCTACAGAATTCCATGGAGGGGACTGTCCTGTGCATTAAAGGGTGTTTAGCAGCATCCCTTGGTTTCCCCACTAGATTCCAGTAGCACCCACCAGGTGTGACAATTAAATGCTTCCAAACATTGCCAAATGTCCCCTGGTGGGGAGGGAATCACCCCTGCTTGATTGTCACTGGTCTAGCTTGAAGGGAAGGTGAGAAGGGTAAGTTCAGAGCAAACTTGGATCAGCTATCAAATTTGCACTTAATGCTGTTCAAGAGTTTTGTGAGTAAGGGCTTCCCCAATCCCCTTCAGGGAGATGGAAGACTCACGGAGACTCTAGAGTTTAGAGTGACTTGGGTTTGCTTTTATTTATTTATTTATTTATTTTAATTTTTTTTCCAGATTAGTCAGGAAAATTATTTTTTTATAAAATATTTTAGGCCATGCACAGTGGCTCACACCTGTAATCTTAGCATTTTGGGAGGCCAAGGCAGGAGGCTCGCTTGAGGCCAGGAATTCAAGACCAGCCTGGGCAGCAAAGCAAGACCCTGTCTCTAACAACAAAAAAAATTTTTTTAATTAGCCAGGCATTTTTTTTTTCTTATTTTTTATTTATTTTTTTTTTTAAGGTGGGGTTTCACCATTATGGCCAGGCTGGTCTTGAACTCCTGACCTCAGGTGATCCACCCACCTTGGCCTCACAAAGTGCTAGGATTACAGGCGTGAGCCACCACGCCTGGCCCATTAGCCAGGCATTTTTATCTGTACCTGTTGTCCCAGCCACTTGGGAGGTTGATTAGTTGAGCTCCAGAGTTGAAGGCTGTAATAAGCTATAATCGTGCCACTGCACTCCAGTTTAGGCAAGAGAATGAGGCCCTGTCTCTAAAAAAAAAAATTTTCTTTAATTATACATTATAAATCAATAAATATATTGCACAATTATACAAAGCATACATAATTTAGCATAAATGCATTAATGTGGTTGTAGCATGTACACTTGTTTTGGTTTTAATGCAGTAGCTTTCTTTTCCCCTTTCCTTTTTGGCTCCCCTCTCCACCCTACCTTCACCCTCATCACCTCTACTTCTGAGATAACATGTTGATAATTTAATATGCTTTATACATGTATATTATAACTAAGAGCATATTTTATCCATGCTCTTAGTTATACGTGTATAGTGATAGCCATTTTATATGTACACATATAACACATAGAACATTGAAAATGTGATCGTATTGTATATACTTCTCTGCATGTCTTTTTTTTTTTTTTTTTTTTTTTGAGACAGAGTTTTGCTCTTGTTACCCAGGCTAGAGTGCAATGGCACGATCTCGGCTCACCGCAACATCTGCCTCCTGGGTTCAGGCATTTCTCCTGCCTCAGCCTTCTGAATAGCTGGGATTACAGGCATGCGCCACCATGCCCAGCTAATTTTTTGTATTTTCAGTAGAGACGGGGTTTCACCATGTTGACCAGGATGGTCTCGATCTCTTGACCTCGTGATCCACCCGCCTCGGCCTCCCAAAGTGCTGGGATTACAGGTGTGAGCCACCGCCCCCGGCTACATGTCTCTTTCTAACTCAACAATACTTCATGGAAATTCTTCCACATCACTTGGCAGAGTTCTAATTCATTATTTTCTAATGTCCATAATATTCCATGATGTGGCTATACCATAAATTTTTCAGCCATTCCATGTTTGTGAACACATTCTGTTTCTCAATTTTTGCTGAATGATATTGCAATAAATATGTTTGCAAGGATCTCTCTTACTAGTGCTTTCATTTCTCTGGAATAGAGTCCAGACGTGAGATTGCTAGGTGAGACTGTATTTTAAATTCTACTAAATATTGCTATATTGCTTTACAAAAAAGCTGTGATAAGTCATGTTTAAACCAGCAATATATGATAAGATCTATATCTTTTCCAGCAATTGGTACTATTAGTCTGTTTAATATTTGCCAATCTAATGTGTATAGGTTATATCTTCTTGTTTAATTTAATTTTTTAAATGTTTTATTTTATTTATTTATTTTAAAATTTTTTATTTCCATAGGTTTTTGGGGAACAGGTGGTGTTTGGTTACATGAGTTAAGTTCTTTTGTGGTGATCTCTGAGATTTTGGTGCACCCATTACCCTCTTAGTTTAATTTTATCTTTCTTTGTTTATCAGTAAGTCTGAGCATCTTGTCATTATATTTGGTGGCTTGAAATTGTCCTCTATATGAATTGCTTATTTGTGGACATTGCCCATTTTTCAGGTTTTGTTATCAATACATGAGAGCTCTTTTTTTTTTTTTTTTTTTTTTTTTGAGGCAGAGTCTTGCTCTGTCGCCTAGGCTGGAGTGCAGTGGTGTGATCTTGGCTCACTGCAACTTCCGCCTCCCGGGTTCAAGCAGTTCTTGTGCCTCAGCCTCCCAAGTAGCTGGGATTACGGGTGTGTGCCAACACACCCTGCTAATCTTTTTTTTCTTTCTGAGACAGAGTTTCATTCTTGTTGCCCAGGCTGGAGTGCAATGGTTCAATCTTGGCTCACTGCAGCCTATGCCTCCTGGGTTCAAGCGATTCTCCTGCCTCAGCCTCCCAAGTAACTGGGATTACAGGTGCACACCACCATGCCCAGCTAATTTTTTGTATTTTTAGTAGAGACGGGGTTTCGCCATGTTGGCCAGGTTGATCTTGAACTCCTGATCTCAGGTGATCTGCCTGCCTCGGCCTCCCAAAGTGCTGGGAATACAGGCATGAGCCACCCTGCTGGTCCACTGTGAGAGCTCTTTGTTGTTAAAATAATAACCTTCTGTCTTTTACGCTGAAGATATCTTTCTACCTCTATTGTTTATTTCTTTTCTTTTTTTCAATTTTATTTAGAGACAAGAGTCTTGCTATGTTGCTCAGTCTGGAGTGCAGTGGTATAATCATGGCTCACTTCATCCTTCTTTGACCTCCCAGGCTCAAGTGATCCTCCCACCTCAGCCTCCCAAGTAGCTGGGACTACAGGTGCATGCCACCACATCCAGCAAATTAAAAAACTTTTTTTTTTGTAGAGATGGGATCTCGCTATGTTGCTCAGGCTGGTCTCAAACTGGCCTCAGTGTCCCAAAGTGCTGGGATTACAGGCATTGTTTATTTCTTAACTTTGTTTATGGTACCTCTTGCCACAGTAAAATCTTAAATTTTTATGTAGTCAAATGTCTCTCTTCTCTTTTACAGCTTCTGAGTTTCCAATCTTGGTTAAGAAGGTCACTCCACCTTCAGATTGTATATGTAATCTCCTAGATCCTCTTGCAGGATTTGTATGGTTTTAAGGTTTTCTTTTTTTTTTTAAGCCAGTCAAATTTAGCAGTTGGGGGGATTGTGTACCAACTTTAGTGACAATAATGTCCCTTCCCGATACCATCAGAGCAGCCTAAGGTCCTAATTTTCATGTGTTAAATCTTCGTCTACAGTGTAAGATGGGCATGCAATTTTATTTTCTCTCAGATGAATGCTATTATAATTATGCCAGTACATACTGTATACTCTCATCTTTTACTCCCAGAATTGAAGTACCAACTTCAGCATACATGACATTTTCATATTTAATAGATTTTTAAGACTCTTTTTTTAATTGCTCCAGGTTTTCAGCATTTTAAGACTTTATAAAACGACATAAAGAAGATCAGTAGCAAATGTGATTTTGTGTGTCCTGTCTGGTGAATGCAGGTTGAAGCAAGAGCTCCCTTTCACCTTGTCTCTGTTTCCCTTTCAGGTACTGCTAGCCGAGGAGGGGATAGCTCCTCTTCGTTCTGCAGGACCAGTGAAAGAGGAGAAACTCCTGTTTGGAGAAGGACTGTCTTCTTTGCTTCCAGTTCAGTCTATCAAGGAGGAAGAAATCCAGCCTGGGGAGGAAATGCCACACTTAGTGAGACCCATCAAAGTGGAGAGCCCTCCCTTGCAAGAGTGGCCCTCCCCAGCTCCATATTTCAAAGAGGAATCTTCTCCCTCCTGGGAGGATTCGTCCCAATCTCCCACCCCAAGACCCAAGAAGTCCTACAGTGGGCTCAGGTCCCCAAACCGGTGTGTCTCAGAAATGCTTGCAATTAAACACAGGGAGAGGAGGGAAATGAGCCGGTCTCGGAGGAAACAGCATCTAATGCCTCCCTGTGTAGATGAGCCAGAGCTGCTCTTCTCAGAGGGGCCCAGTACTTCCCGCTGGGCTGCAGAGCTCCCATTCCCAGCAGACTCCTCTGAGCCTGCCTCCCAGCTCAGCTACCCCCAGGAAGAGGGAGGACCTTTTAAGACACCTATTAAGGAAACAATGCCCATCTCCTCCACCCCGAGCAAATCTGTCCTCCCCAGAACCCCTGAATCCTGGAGGCTCACGCCCCCAGCCAGAGTAGGGGGGCTGAATTTCAGCCCAGTACAAACCCCCCAGGGTGGCTTTTGCCCCCTGCCTGACCCCCTGGGGCTGATGGATCTCAGCACCACCCCACTGAAAAGCGTTCCCCCCTCACCACAAAGGCTCCTCAGTTCAGAACACTTAGACCTTGCCTCCAACCCCTTTGGCAACTCTTCTCCCTCAGATATGGAAGTCCCCAAGCCAGGCTCCCCGGAGCCACAGGTTTCTGGCCTTGCAGCCAATCGTTCTCTAACAGAAGGCCTAGTTCTGGACACAATGAATGATAGCCTCAGCAAGATCCTGCTGGACATCAGTTTCCCTGGCCTGGAGGAGGACCCACTGGGCCCTGACAACATCAACTGGTCCCAACTCATTCCTGAGTTGCAGTAGAGCCCTGCCCTTTCCCTTGTGCTCAAGCTGTCCACCACCCTGGGCACTCCTGTGACTGGGCAGTCCAAGGGTCATTGCACCCCAAGCCTCTGAGTTTGGACAGCAGGCAGAGACTGTTCTGCTACTCCTAGCTCCCTGCTGCCTGATTATGCAAAGGTAGCAGTCACACCCTAGTCGCTGCTGGGACCTTATGCTGCCCAAGAGAATCTGATTCCTCTGCTGTCCCTCCCAGGAGCTGAAGGGTGGGAACGACAAAGGCAATGGTGAAAAGACATTAGGAACTCCCCAGCCTGTTCCCATTCTGTGCCCAGCAATCTCTCACCTTCCCTGATCTTTGCAGGGTGGCCCTTGTAAATAGTGTAAATTCTCCAAATTATCCTCTAATTATAAATGTAAGCTTATTTCCTTATATCATTATCCAGAGACTGCCAGAAAGTGGGTGGGATGACCAGGAGTTTCAGTTGACTTCTGTTCCTTGCTTTTAGTTCCAAGAGAAGGGAGGACCTGCAGTACACGGTTTCTTCCAGGCCAAGGTACCTGGATCTTGGTTTCTTTACTGCGGGCACCAGACAAGTGGATCTGCTTGCCAGAATCCTTTTTGCCCCTCCCTGCCACCTCCCCATGTTTCCTAGACAGCTTTCTTGCAAGAAGACATCCTGGTTAGAAAGGTCTTTTATATTGGGTCAGGAGTTGAAATTGGGATGGGAGGATGGATGCAACTGAAGCAGAGTGTGGGTGCCTAGATGTGTACCATTAGATGTTTCTCTGACAATGTCCCTAATCATACCAAGGGGACTAGCATTGATGAGAACTCAGGTGGAGGCTTATGAAGGCTGAAAGGGCCTCTGACCTGCCTGACTTCCTTATCTTGCCCCTCAGCTTTGCAAAGAGCCAGCCTAGGCCCCAGCTGACCTCATGGGTGTGAGCCGGCTTGAGAACACTACTGTAACTACCTACTCAATAAAAGCCAGGGTGGACATGCTGGCCTCTGTGGTTTGTTGGTGTCTGACTCCTAAGGAACAAGGAGAGGTTGGAAAAGGAAGAGGGTGTTAATGGAGACAGTGGTGATAGGGAAGAGGCAAGCCCTCAAGTTAACCCAGAGAAGCATGTGGAGCACACAAAGGGCTTGAGAGGGAATCCCCTCCTTCCTGCCCCTTGCACAGGCACACACATTTCACAACACAGATTGCTAGTTTTCCCAGTGCTAGTCCTGCACAGCTGACCTCTTTTCCCTGTCATCTCCGACCTTGTTCCTTGAGACCTCTGGGCCTGCTGGTTAACTTAGGCCTTTTGGGTATTCCTTAATAAGAGAAAAGCTCACAAGGGGTAGGGCCCCCTGAACATTAAGGCAGGATGGGCCCAGATACACGTGCTTCATTCCAACTGCCATCCCTACCCTGAGGCTGGGAGCCAGCCTGCCCTACCTTTCTGCCCAGCAGCAGTTCCTGTTTCCATCTTTTGCAGTCAGAATTTGAAGAGAGCCCTATCCCCTGCCTGTCTCACCTGAAGGGCAGCCAGGGGCCCAAGGGACAAAAGAGCCTCCAGCAACAGGAGAGGGACTCCTCTCTGTGTCACTACTTAGGTAGTGTTACCATAGCAACCCTAGGAGTAAACAATGGTGCCAGAAAGGGCTTCCCTATAAAGCCATCCTCCTAGCTCTGAACCCCAGAAGAATGGCCAGTAACCAGCAAAGATCACTCAGAGGGCCAAGTCACCCACCTCATGTAGAAGAACCATTCCTGCAGGTAGGGGTGGGCCATCTCTGCTGCCTACCTTTTTGTACCCCACTGGGCTACAGGCTGTCCCCTATGGTGGGCCAGGCTTTCTCCTGGGGAGCAGACTGCCTGGCCCATACATTTTCAGCTGTTTTCCACTTTTTGTGCTGTGACACTGGGAACCCGGAGCTCAGAACAGAGAGGAGATGCCTGGCTAATGTCACATCTCCCAGCCCCACCCATTGGGATGTTCTTACAGAAATGACTTAGGGGACCAAGCCCAAGAAACAGGTGGGTTTTTGCAATCAGTAAAGTCCCTGGGGCCGGGCACAGTGGCTCACGCCTGTAATTCCAGCACTTTGGGAGGTCAAAGAGGGCAGATCACCTGAGGTCAAGAGTTTGAGACCAGCCTGACCAACATGGTAAAACCCTGTCTCTACTAAAAATACAAAATTAGCTGGGCATGGTGGCACGGGTCTGTAATCCCAGCTGCTCGGGAGGCTGAGGCAGGAGAATCACTTGAACCTTGGAGGCGGAGGTTGCGCCACTGCACTCCAGCCTGGGCATCAAGAACGAAACTCCACCTCAAAAAAAAAGAAAAGAAAAAGAAATGTCCCTGGGGATGAATAGGAGGGAGAAGTATTTTGAAAGAGACACTTCTTTTCTGAGGAGAAATTCACGGAAAAAAAAAAAGAGAGAGACACTTCTTGTTGCAGTCAGGCACTGCGCCAAGGCCATTTCATTTCACACGGCATGGTATGCCAAGCAGGAGCACAGACAGAGAGCTTAAGTCCCAGCTGTTACTCAGGCACTCAGCACCCTGCAAGAGTTACCTGCCCTCACTGTGTCTTGCTTTCTGCATCTTTCAGATGGGCACAATAGCAATACTTGCTCATAGAGTTGTGGGGGTTAAATAAGATGTGTACAAGTATTTGCACAGTGTCTATATGCATTTGCTGCTGTTTATTTCACAGGGGCAGGGTGCAGAAAGGGGAAGGAGCTGCCATTCTAGATGTTTTCTATACTAGCATTTTAATGAGGAGTGGGAGGAGAGGAGAGTGTCAATGACAGAGAAACGAGTATTGAGAGGAGTCTGGGATGGGAAAACACCTGGCCCTATTTTCTGGGGAAGGAGGTTTCTGGTATGTCACCAAGACCAGGAGCAAGTGAAGGTGGGTTGCCCCCTTGGCATGCTAGGGGCATTTCCCTTCATGATTACCTCTGGCCTGATGTGCCTTCTAAAGAGCACCAGTTCCTGGGTGGGAATGTGGGGACGCCAGAATGGAGGAGGGAGGTGAAGGCAAAGAGCGAAAGCTGAGCACAGAAGAGGGGAAGTCAAAGCCAAAATATGGTCAATGGCAAGAGAGCAAAAGCTGAGTGATCATGAGAATGATACATTAGAATGATACGGAGTAGCCATAACTTCCGCTGGGTAGGAGAGAGACGGAGATGTGGCCCCACCAGGCCTTCTGTGTCCTGATGAGAATCCTGGGCTGGAGGAGGCTGTGCCTGGGAAGGAGAGCAGAGTGCCTTGTCCAGCTTTTTGCGCCCTTGCCCACACAACCTTCCCCAGGCTCCCTTTTGTCTCCCTAGATGGTCCGAGCCAGTGAGAACCTCCCGCCCTCCCAGACGTGGGCTCAGCGTGAGTTCTTCCTCCCCGGTGAATCCTGGGAGTTCCCTGGCTTCACCCGGCAAGCCTACCACCAGCTGGCCCTGAAGTTGCCGCCCTGCACAGATATGAAGTCCAAGGTGCGGCGGCGGCTCATCCATCCTTGGAAGGGTGCCACCCAGCACACCTGGGGCTTTCACACGTGGCTCGATGTGGGCCGTCTGCCTGCCACCTTCCCCACCCGGCCTGACAGGCCCTACGATAGCAATGTCTGGCGCTGGGTGACCGACTCCAAGGCCCACAGACGTCTCCCCGCAGAGCACCCCATCCCCCCTTCCTCCTGCATGGGGCAAAAGAGCTTCCTGACCTTCATCCACTGTTACTCCACATTCGTGGACATGAATAGGAAAAAGCAGGCGATTTTCAGGACAGTGAAGGAGTTGAAAGAGGTGGAGAAGCTCAAGTTGAGGAGTGAGGCAAGGGCTCCTCCACTAAGATGCCCAGGGCAACATCTGGCCTCCAGTGAACTTCAAGAAGTAAGACAGCGCCTCCTCAGGGAGCCCACCCAGCCTGCCCTGCCCAGGTGACCCCTCCCTCTCTTGGGTTCCTGTTTCTAGCCAGGGACTCTGTCCTTCCCGCCTCTGGCCATCTGAAAACCAAACTCTTCTGAGTGTAGCTGGAAGGACAAGGTAGAGACAAGGGAAGGACAGAGAGTGGAGACATGACATTTCACTAAAATCTGGGGGTACAGCTAGGCAGGTGGCACCTGCTAGGCACCGGAGATACGGAGAAGTGTGATTCAGTGACTGCCCTCAAGGACCTTTGCAAAGAGAGCAATCAAAACAAGGATACTTGTGCAAAGGACCCCGAGTGTGAGACAGAGCGAGTGTTGTAAGGAAGTCAGTTAGTAATGGAAAGAACTGGAGTGAAAGCTGGAGCCTGAAGACTTGGCGTACAGTTCCAACCCCATCCCCGTGGTGAGGTGCCCAGGTTCTCCAGCCTCAGCTCCGTCCATGAAGGGGGATCCTCAGGTACCGACCTCACTGTGGGAGGATGAACTGAGCTAGTGAATAGGTGGAAGAACTCAACAGAAGTTAGACGTTATTACAGAAATTCAGGAGAGAAGGGTTGCAGTGAGCTGGAGTGTCCCTGCCGCAGGGAGGCTTCATGGGGAAGTCAGGGTTCGGGATGGAAGGGTGGAAACCCTGCAGACAGCTAAAAGCAGTGGCTGGGGCCCTCCAGGCAGAGCTAAGTCACAGCCGAATCAAGGACGTGAGAGAAGCCGCTGTGAACCCCGCAGCTCCCCCTCCTGGCCACCCAGGGAACTTACGGGTGCTTCCCGACGGTGTCCAGCCCAGGCACTGAGCTTGCAAGAGTAACAGGAAAGCCGGACCGCAATGAAGAAGAAATGTCTCAAATTCCAATCCCAAGGGCACGACCAAAGTACTGGGGAGTTGCAGCGGGAGGTTGTGGGGATTTTTAATCTAAAAAAAAAAAAAGCCGAGGCCAAAGGTTGGTGAGAGATCAGTCCCCTTCTTGGGGACCCAGGCTTCTCCCTGCTGCCCTTGCCCTGAAGATTGCCGATTGCTGATAGGTACTGACCCTGGGCACACAAAGGGGAGAAAGAGAGCACTCCAGAGCAATTCACTGTGGCAAGACAGTGCCAGGTGGTGTTCTGAACACTTCACTGTATTATTTAATCCCCCAGGACCTTCTGACTAGAAACTATTAACCCCACCATTTTTTTTTTTTTTTTTTGAGGTGGAGTCTTTCTCTTTCACCCAGGCTAGAGTGCAATCTCGGCTCACCACAACCTCTGCCTTCTGGGTTCAAGCCATTCTCCCTGCCTCAGCCTCCCAAGTAGCTGGGATTACAGGCGCCCACCGCCACATCCGGCTAATTTTTGTATTTTTTAGTAAAGACAGGGTTTTGCCATGTTGGTCAGGCTGGTCTTGAACTCCCAATCTCAGATAATCCACCCGTCTTGGCCTCCCAAAGTGCTGGGATTACAGGCGTGAGCCACCGTGCCAGGCCTCATTGACCCCATTTTACAGGTAGTCTATCTGAGATGGAGAGGTCAAGTATCTTGCTTAGCCGAGTGTGGTGGCTCACACCTATAATCTCAACACTGTGGGAGGCCAAAGTGGGAGGATCACTTGAGGCCAGTTCAAGACCAGCCTGGAGCACCCTGTAAGACCTCGTCTCCACAAAAATATCAAAAATATCAGCCAGGCATGGTGGCATATGCCTGTAATCCCAGCTACATGGGAGGCTGAAGTGGGAGGATCGTCTGAGCCCAGGAGGTTAAGGCTGCAGTGAGCCATCACTGTGCCACACACTCCAGCCTGGGCGACATGGTGAAACCCTATCTCAAAAAATAAAAGTTCCCACGGCAGGGTGGCTAGAGGGTCAAATGGCACAGGGCCTAGCGTAGAGAAGGGGCTCAATAGAAGTATCATTATTAGTGTGGTATCTCCATGACAGGAGGGTCCTTGTCTCACCTGTTTACTGCTGTAGGCCCAGGCCCTGGAGCCAGGAAAGAAGGAATGAGTTTCAGACAAGGTTTTGCTGTTCACAGAGAAGGCACGACACATAACAGGAAGTCATGTGCCACATAACCTTTTGGTCAATGACAGACCACATATACCACAGAGGTCTCATAACATTATAATGGAGCTAAAAAAAACCTCCTGCCTGATGATGTTATGGCTGTCTTAACATTTTAGCACAATTACTTCATTTTAAAAATAAATTCAGTGGGCCGGGTATGGTGGCTCATGCCTGTAATCCCAGCACTTTGGGAGGTCAAGGCAGGCAGATCACTTGAGGTCAGGAGTTTGAGATCAGCCTGGACAACATGGTAAAACCCCATCTCTACTAAAAATACAAAACATTAGCTGGGCGTGGTGGTACATGCCTGTAATCCCAGCTACTCGGGAGGCTAAGACAGGAGAGTTGCTTGAACCTCGGGAGGTGGAGGTTGCAGTGAACTGAGATTGCGCCACTGCACTCCAGGCTGGGTGAAGAAGTGAGACTCTGTCTCAAAATAAATAAATAAATAAATAAAACAGGCCAGGTGCAGTGGCTCATGCCTGTAATCCCAGCACTTTGGGAGGCTGAAGCAGGTGGATCACGAGGTCGGAAGTTTGAGACCAGCCTGGCCAACATGGTGAAACCTTGTGCTACAAAGGATACAAAAATTAGCCAGGTGTGGTGGCAGGCACCTGTAGTCCCAGCTACTCGGGAGGCTGAGGCAGGAGAATTGCTTGAACGCAGGAGAAGGAGATTGCAGTGAGCTGAGATTGAGCCACTGTACTCTATCCTGGGTGACAGAGCAAGACTCTGTCTCGGAAAAAATAAATAAATAAATAAAATTAATTTAATGGCTGGGCACAGTGGCTCACGCCTGTAATCCCAGCACTCTGGGAGGCCAAGGCGGGTGTATCACCTGAGCTCATGAGTTCAAGATCAGCCTGGCTAACATGGAGAAACTGGCCAACATGGAGAAACCCTGCCTCTACTAAAAATATAAAAATTAGCTGGGAGTGGTGGTGCACACCTGTAATCCCAGCTGCTTGGGAGGCTGAAGCAGGAGAATCGCTTGAACCCAGGTGGTAGAGGTTGCAGTGAGCGAAGATCAAGGCCACTGCACTCAAGCATGGGCGACAGAGCCAGACTCCATCCTAAATAAATAAATAAATTTAGTATTACCTAATCATGTAGGGTTTATGAAGTCCGCAGTAGTGTAATGTTCTAGGCCTTCACTCACACGGAGCAACTTCCAACCGGAAGTTGCAAGCTCCATTCATGATAAGTGCCCTATACACTTTTTAATCTTTAATATTTTTTGTTTGTTTGTTTTTGAGATGGAGTTTTGCTCTTGTTGCCCAGGCTGAGTGCAATGGCACAACCTCAGCTCACTGCAACCTCTGCCTCTGAGATTCAAGCAATTCTCCTGCCTCAGCCTCCCAAGTAGCTGGGATTACAGGCACCCACCACCACACCCAGCCAATCTTTAATCTTTTATACCATATTTTTACTTTACCTTTTCTATGTTTAGATATATAAATACTCACCATTGTGTTACCCTTGCCTGTAGTCTTCAGTACATAACATGCTGTTCAGGTTTGTAGCCTCAAAGTCATAGGCCGTACCATATAGTCTATGAGTATAGTATGCTGTCTCATCTAGATTTGTGTTGAGTGCACTATGACGTTCTCACAACAACAATCACCAAACAACGCGTTTCTCAGAGCGTACCCCCGTCATTAAGTGATGCATGACTGTATTTGAGCTAGACCTTGAAGGAGATGTACAAGTTCATCAGGTAGGAACAAGAAATTGTGATGAAAGGAAAAGCCCATTGAGTCCTGCCGTTCCTTCTGAGCAGCTACTTAAGGGGTTAAAAATGTTGTTAAAAATTGGCCTGCAAGGTGGCTCACACCTGTAATCTCAGCACTTTGGGAGACCGAGGTGGGTGGATCACCTGAGGTCAGGAGTTCAAGATCACCCCGACCAACATGGCAAAACCTGTCTCTACTAAAAATACAAAAATTAGCCAGGCATGATGGTGCGCACCTGTAATCTCAGCTATTCAGGAGGCTGAAGCAGAAGAATTGCTTGAACACAGGAGGTGGAGGTTGTAGTGAGCCAAAATCATGCCACTGCACTCCAGCCTGGGCAACAGAGTGAGACTCTGTCTCAAAAAAAAGAAAAAAAAAAGACTCTGGGCTGGGTGTGCAGGCGTGGTGGTTCATGCCTGTAATCTCAGCATATTGGGAAGCCAAGGTGGGCAGATCACTTGAGGTCAGGAGTTCGAGATCAGCCTGGTCAACATGGTGAAACCCTGTCTCTACTAAAAATATAAAAAATTAGGCCAGACACAGTGACTTACGCTTGCAATCCCAGCACTTTGGGAGGCCGAGGCAGGTGAATCACAAGGTCAGGAGTTCGAGACCAGCCTGGCTAACATGGTGAAACCCCATGTCTACTAAAAATACAAAATTCAGCCAGGCGTGGTGGTGGGTGCCTGTAATCCCAGCTACTAGGGAGGCTGAGGCCGGAGAATTGCTTGAGCCTGGGATGTGGAGGTTGCAGTGAGCCAAGATTGTGCCACTGCACTCCAGCCTGGTTGACGGAGTGAGACTCTGTCTCAAAAAATGACTTTGGATCAGTCAGCAAGCAAATTGAAGCACTAGGGACCCAGAGGACTTCAGACATAGAATGAGACGTAACCATGATCTTGTTGGAGAAATAGAACAGTTACGTGTAAATCTAAAAGTTCTGAATCCTACCAGACCATTATCATGACCTGGGACCTTTTTTTTTTTTTTTTTTGAGACGGAGTCTTGCTCTTGCCCAGGCTGGAGTACAGTGGCATGATCGCAGCTCACTGCAACCTTCGCCTCCCGGTTTCAAGTGATTCTCTTGCCTCATCCTCCTGAGTATCTGGGACTACAGGTGCCTGCCACCATGCCTGGCTAATTTTTGTATTTTTAGTAGAGACAGGATTTCACCATGTTGGCTAGGCTGGTATCGAACCCCTGACCTCAGGTGATCCGCCTACCTTGGCTGCCCAAAGGACTGGGATTACAGGCCTGAGCCACCATGTCTGGCCTAGGGGCTCTTTTTTTAAATGCTGAGGTTTGAGCCTCCCTCTGGAGATTCTAACTTAACCGACCTTGAGGGCAGCCTGGGTAGGGTGTGTTTAAAAGCTCCCAGGGTGATTCTAATGTGCAGCCAGGCTGAGAACCTCTGCAGAAACCAACAACTGCAGAGAACTATCTGCTGAACCAGGTGCAAAGCGTGTTGAGCCATAGAAAATCTGCTACTATTCAGCTGTGTTAAAAAAAAAAAAAAGACTATTTCCTACTGTTGGACCCAATACCGCAGGCTTACTGAGAAGGGGCAGTCACCCAGTTGAGTTGAGTTCTGTGATCTTCCCACTGGCACTGCATTAGAGGAAAAGGTGAGACTTGAAGGACAGTTAGAATATGGATCGGGATCTGGATCATAATATTATATACAGTACGTGAAAAGGATGGAAGGCTTACTAGCTGAGCAACATATGTCACCAGCCTAATGCCAAACATAAGATGCAGGCCATTTGGCATAAGTCAATATCTGATTAGGCGGAGAGACAGAAGGGATTCTCTGCCGCCTGATGGCTAACTAGCTGTGGACAGTGGCATCACCCTTCCCCTTCTGCGTCTCTCCGCTGTGCCTGGATCTCTTATTTGACCTCTCTGTTCTCTCCACACCCTTCCCCTAACAGGTATCGGAACATATCTGATGGTGGGAGGTTTGAACCCCAGGGCCTCCAGCTCACGCCAAACCCATTTCCCAATAATTTCGCCTGGCCCTGCCCAAACCCTCTGCCTCACTACCAGAAGAAAGTGCTAAAGCTGGCCTTGCTGCCCAGCGCGCCCCTGAGCCAGGGCCTCATAAGAGATTTCCAAACCCTGATAAAGGACAGAGTTGCCTTACCCCTCCACCATCTCTCCAAGGCACAAGCTTGCAACACCCCAGCAAAGAAGAGGAAGAGAAGACCTGGATACTTCTAGAAAGGCCTCCAGATGGGTGGGGACCAGAGCCTCAGGCTCCAGTGTTCTCAATCAATGCTCCTTCAGCAAGAAGCCCTGGGGTAACAGAAGGACTCTGGCTTCTACAGAACAGCCTCTCCACCACCCTCCCAGCCTCAAGCCACCTCTGTACCCAGGCTATTGGAGACGCAATTGAAACTCTAAATTGTTATATGTTTTCCTTGGAGGACTCTCACCAAAGGTGGGAGAACTGAGACGAGGAGGCTGGGTAGAGCAGGGAGCGCAGGCAGGGGCTCCAGTTCCTCAGGAGAGGAGAAGTGGGAAGGAAGAAGATGGGTGTGTGTGTGTGTGTGTGTGTGTGTGTGTGTGTGTGTGTGTCTGTTGGGCTTGGGGAAGACGTGCAGTAAGAAACGTGAAAAACGGCCGGGCGCAGTGGCTCACACCTATAATCCCAGCACTTTGGGAGGCCAAGGTGGGTGGATCACGAGGTTAAGAGATCGAGACCATCCTGGTCAACAAGATGAAAACCCGTCTCTACTAAAAATACAAAAATTAGCTGGGCATGGTGGCACACGCCTGTAGTCCCAGCTACTCGGGAGGCTGAGGCAGGAGAATTGCTTGAACCCAGGAGGTGGAGGTTGCGGTGAGCCAAGACCGCGCCATTGCACTCCAGCCTGGGTAACAAGAGCGAAACTCCGTCTCGAAAAAAGAAAAAAAAACAAAAAAAACCCAGAAAAACATGAATAACAAGAAGCTATCTCCACTCTCATAACCCACTGGGATTGAGGCTGGGATTGGGCAGGGTACAGAAAGCCTCTTAGCCAAAAATAACCACAATGCCACCCCCTCCCTGGACCATTTGATGTCTGGACAAAGACCAGACACAGCTGTGCTTAGTTGCAGAGCCCCATGCAGGGTTTGGAGGAGGAGAGGTCAGGTCAGGGCTGGTGCTGGAGAATGGGAGAGTCAGGCCCCAGGAAGGCTAACCAGGTCTCAGCAGAGGAACAAGAGTAGAACAAAGTAGAGCTTCAAGGTAAAGGAGTGGTCTCTCCCTTGGGGGAAGGGTGTGGAGGACTTATGCCAAAAGAGCAGTCAGCCCAGAGGCCTTGGGCCTCAGCTTTTTCTATCAGGGAGTCAAAGACCAGGGCTAAAGTGGAGGCAGGCAAAGTGACAGTCAGAATGGTGTTGACCCTGGCTGGGGTGGAGATGGCTAGGGAGGGCAATGGGAAGGTGGATGGAGGGGAAGAAGCTGAAATGGGGGGGCCCTACCTCACCTCCTCCCACCCCCATCACATCCCCATGGTGAGGGTCAGCACCCGCTGGGCTTCTCTTGGCCTCTTGCCCATGGCTTCTTTGTCTCCATTTCTCTCAAGCCCTGCAGGCACTTGGGAATCAAGACACCACAGGGTTCTAGCACTGATTTAACCACTAAGCAGCGACTGGACCTTTGGAAAAGCCGCTATTCCCTCTGGCTTTCAGGTTCCTCATCTGCACAATGGAGGCCATTAGTTTATACTAAATGGAATAAATATAAGAGTATAGGTGAAGGACCTGCAAAGTGTGTGGCACACTGGCGGCCCTCAAAAATGAAGCTGTCAATCAGTGTTCATAAAATAAAAATAATAGGGGCCAGGCATGGTGGTTCACACGTGTAATCCCAGCACTTTGGGAGGCCGAGGCAGGTGGGTCACGAGGTCAGGCGTTTGAGACCAGCCTGGCCAACACAGTGAAACCCCATCTCTACTAAAAATACAAAAAATTAACCTGGCATGGTGGCAGGCGCCTATAATCCCAGCTACTTGGGAGCCTGAGGCAGGAGAATCACTTGAACCTGGGAGGCAGAGGCTGCAGTGAGAGGAGATCGCACTACTGCACTCCAGCCTGGGCAATGCGCCAGACTCCATCTCAAAAAAATAAAGAAAGAAAAAGAACAAAAATAATAAGTAGATAGAATATTATGTAGCCAGGCCAGGTGTGGTGGCTCACGCCTGTAATCCCAGCACTTTGGGAGGCTGAGGTGGGTGGATCATGAGGTCAGGAGTTTGAGACCAGCCTGGCCAACATGGTGAAACCCCGTCTCTACTAAAAATAACGTAATTAGCCGGGTGTGGTGGCAAGTGCCTGTAATCCCAGCTACTCTGGAGGCTGAGGCAGGAGAATCACTTGAACCCAGGAGACAGAGTTTGTGGTGAGCAGAGATCGTGCCACTGCACTCCAGCCTGGGTGACAGAGCAAGACTCCGTCTCAAAAATAAAATAAAATAAATAATTAATTAAAAATAATACATCAGATTCTTGTAGAGATTTTCTCACTTTCCTTCTAATGCCACATCCATAATTCTCTTACGCGGTCCTTCGTTTTGTCCCTCTCTCCATGCTGTCTGTGAGTGTATGTGGGAGGGGGAGTGTGAGAGCAGAACTGGCGGGTAAAGGAGCGTTTCCTGAGTCCTCCACAGGAGTGCCAGGGCTCTGGGAATTTGCCCATTCTCTTTGTAAGGCCAGTTGCTTCGCCGGGGGCTCGGACACACCCCCTTCCCTCTCCGGGGGCTCGGACACACCTCCTTCCCTCTCCGGGAGCTCGGACACACCCCCTTCCCTCTCCGGGAGCTCGGACACACCTACCCCCCCTCCCCCCACCCCGGGAGCCTGGGAAAAAAGCCCCATCAGGACCTACCTGATACCATTTTGTCCCATCCAGGCCCCACTCCGTGCCTGACATTTTGTCTTCTGCAGGCCCCACCCCGTGCCTGACATTTTGTCTTCCTGCCTACTATTTTGTCCTATCTGGGCCCCACTCCCTGCCTACTATTTTGTTCCATCTGGGCCCCACTCCCCTTCATTTTGTTCCATCCGGGTCCCACTCCCCTCCATTTTGTCCCACTCACCTTGGGCACAGCCAATCAAACGCCTCCACTCCCTATAAAATCCCGTGCCTGAGAGGAGTCCACGCGACTTCTCCAGCCCCTCCTGTCGGACCGCAGAATCTCACCCGGGAGCCTGAATAAATTCCTTCGCATTGGATTATTTTCGTGCTGGCCTCAGTTTCTTCATTTTAAACGCGGCAAGAACCCAAGAACAAACCTTACACTCCTCACTCTGGATTAGGAATGAGGGTGGAAAGGAGTGTTCCCTCTACACAGGATCCAAAAACGTCAGAGCTGGGCAGGCCATTAGAAAACAAGTCTAATGCCCTCAGACTTCAGATGGGCAAACTGAAGCCAATGGAGAAGTGACTTGCTTCGGACCACAAAACCAGGCAATTGGCCGGGCGCGGTGGCTCACACCTATAATCCCAGCACTTTGGGAGGCCTAGGCGGGTGGATCACGAGGTCAAGAGATCGAGACCATCCTGGTCAACATGGTGAAACCCCGTCTCTACTAAAAATACAAAAGTTAGCTGGGCGTGGTGTCGCATGCCTGTAGTCCCAGCTACTCGGGTGGCTGAGGCAGAAGAATTGCTTGAACCCAGGAGGCGGAGGTTGCGGTGAGCCGAGATCGTGCCATTGCACTCCAGTCTGGGTAACAAGAGCAAAACTCCGTCTCCAGAAAAAAAAAAAAAAAATTAGCTGGGCATGGTGGCGCGTGCCTGTAGTCCCAGCTACTCGGGAGGCTGAGGCAGGAGAACTGCTTGAATCCAGGAGGCGGAGATTGCAGTGAGCCGAGATCGCGCCACTGCACTCCAGCCTGGGTAACGAGCAAAACTCCGTCTCAAAAAAAAAAAAAAAAAAAACCAGGCAGTCTCTGCAGGGGAGGATGGGAGGGGTTTGCCGCAGCCAGGACTGCAATGCCTGTGCTATCATCTGCTTCGGGCTACTTGCCACCTCACAGTGAGAGGCCCTGGGCATGGTTAGAGGGTTGGCAAGAAGATTTAGGGAGTGGGAGGAAGAAAGCTATTGAGATTTTTGAAAACAAGCTGCCTACTCTCTGGCCTTAAGCTAGGGGCGAGCAGAAAGGAAGCTGCACTCACACAGGCTCCTGTCCAAGCAGACCCTGCCCACCCAGAAGCTCCCAGGCTCAAGTCGGGACCTCATCCCACCCCACCACCTTCCAGCTCTGCTCTCCGGAGCAGCCATTGCTCTGCAGGAGCATCCTGGCTCTTATAAGCCAGCCAGAGACACAGAGGCAAGGCTTCTGGCGCCCCCTAGCTCCAGCAGGCCATGGGGGTCTGTGGGACAACAATAGCACCCAGGTACCTTCCAGGCCTGGGGACTCCCGGCCGTTTGTGCACCTGTAGTCACAGCTACTTGGGAGGCTGAGGCAGGAGGATCGCTTGGGCCCAGGAGTTTCAGACAAGCCTGGGGAGTATACTGAGGCAGGAAGATCGCTTGAGCCCAGGAAGTCCAGACAAGCCTGGTGAATATAGTGAGACCCTAAATGAAAAAAAAAAAAATGTAACCACAGCTCAGCCTACATACACTTAACTGGCAACCATGAACAACCATTCCATCCCCACATGCAAATGAACCTAGATGTTTTTGTTTTTTGAGGCAGAGTCCCGCTCTGTCGCCCAGGCTGGAGTGCAATGGCGTGATCTTGGCTCATTGCAACTTCCTCCTCCTGGGTTCAGGTGATTCTCCCTGCCTCAGCCTCCCTAGTACCTGGGATCACAGGTGCCTGCCACCATGCCTGGCTAATGTTTGTATTTTTAGTAGAGATGGGGTTTTGCCATGTTGGCCAGGCTGGTCTCGAACTCCTGACCTCAGGTGATCCACCTACCTTGGCTTCCCAAAGTGTTGGGATTACAGTCGTGAGCCACTGCGCCTGGCCAAACCTAGAGGTTTTGAAAGCCTTTGGTGGGTTGGGTTGGGGGTGGTGTCTGCATCTGGATCTGCCTAAAGAACCACTCTTTCACCACAGCTAAAATGCAGCTCTGAGAGGGAAGCGGGGTGAAGGCATGGACACCTCTTTCCCCCACATACCCAGCACTTCACTCCCCAGGACACTCTGTGCCTTGCTGAATGCCACCAGCTTCGTGGACAATAAATAGTTAATCCCAGCAAAGGAAGCCTTCCCAGACATTTCCAGGCCAACAACTCCCCTCCCTCCACCTCCCCTTCTCCAAGTCTGATCTTGGTGTCATGACCCAAGTTGCTGATGAAAGTTCCTGAGCTGCTGGGAGTCTGAGGAACGGCTAGGCCAGGGAGTCTGGAAGCTGTGGGGACTGGGAACCCCTGGAACTATGCAGGGACAGCCACGTTGCCAGTCATGCTCTGTCTGCCAGAGTTGTCTCCTCTAATTGCCATGCCTCAGAAAGCCCCATAGCTTTTCCTTGAGATGACAAACTGAGCCCAGATCCCCTCTGCAGATGGCCCCCAACTCACCTTTCAGCTTCCCTGGGACCCTCCGGCCTTTGTTTTCACTCGTTGCTGCCTCACTTGCTGGGAGCCCCTTGTCTTCATGCCTCTCTTCCATCACTGAGCCCCGTCCTTAGTTGTGATGCCACCGAGCTGAACACATTTGCTTTTTTCATTACACGGTATAGTGACTGCTGCCTATTTGCCATTACAGTTAGCGGCTCCTGTGGCCATAGTTGCTCCACTTATGTTAGTCCGAAGCCAATTCATTCTCTGCCAGTCCCAGAGCAGAGCCTCACAAATGCCTCCGTGCTTGCAAAGAACATTGCTGCATCTTGCCATTGTCCAAATTCCAAGGTAGGCATTTCCGTGTGTCGCTTCCCTTAGACAACACTTAAGTTTACTTGCTGTTTATTGAACACTGACACTAGGTATTGTGACATGGTTAATAGTCAGTGACTTCTTTAGCCTGCGTATCACTAGAAAGGGGAGGTCGTGTCCAAGCATGCCAAGTGCAGGCTCAGAGCGTAGGCAAGGAGAAGGGAAAAAAAATGCAGGGGAATGGAAGCAGGAAATAAAGTAGATAAAGAGGGGTGAACAGCAGTGCTGAAGGTAGGTCCTGTATGTTTTCCATCTTGGAGATAGTAAACTAAGGCATATAACTTACTATTTTTTTAGTTAATTTTTTTGAGACAGAGTCTTGTTCTGCTGTCCAGGCTGGAGTGCAGTGGTGTGATGTTGGCTCACTGCAGCTTCTGCTTCCTTGGTTCAGGTGATTCTCCTGCCTCAGCTTCCCAAGTAGCTGGGATTACAAGCACATGCCACCACGCCGGGCTAATTTTTGTATTTTTAATAGAAATGGGGTTTCACCACATTGGACAGGCTGGTCTCGAACTCCTGACCTCATGTGATCCACCCACTTCAGCCTCCCAAAGTGCTGGGATTACAGGCATGAGCCACCATGCCCGGCCTTATTTTATTTTTTTTGAGACAGGGTCTCGCACTATCACCCAGGCTGGAGTATAGTGGTGTGATCTTGGCTCATTCCAACTTCTGTCTCTCAGGCTCCAGCAATCCTCCCACCTCAGCCTCCTGAGTAGCTGGGACCACAGGCATGTGCCACCACACTTGGCTATTTTTTTTTGTATTTTTAGTAGAGATGGGGTTTCACCATGTTGCTCAGGCTGGTCTTGAACTCCTAAACTCAAGAGGTCCTCCCTCCTTACCCTCCCAAAATCCTGGGATTACAGGTGTGAGCCACTGTGCCTGGCCTAATTTACTATTGTTTGCTATTCTGCCTCATTTAAACTGCACACCAACTCTACAGATTACGTGTTCTTTCATTTTTACAGATGAAGAAATACATGCCAAAAGATTAAGCACTTCACTCAAGGTCACCCAGCTAGTACAGAAACAGAGGTGGAACTTTTTTTTTTTGAGATGGAGTCTTGCTCTGTCACCCAGGCTGGAGTGTAGTGGCACAATCTCAGCTCACTGCAACCTCCACCAATGGATTCAAGCATTCTCCTGCCTCAGCTTCCTGAGTAGCTGGGACTCTATAGGTGTGTGCCACCACGTCTGGATAATTTTTGTTATTTTTAGTAGAGACAGGGTTTCGCCATGTTGGCCAGGTTGGTCTCAAACTCCTGACCTCAGGTGATCTGCCCCGCCTTGGCCTCCCAAAGTGCTGGGATTACAGGCGTGAGCCACCACACCCAGCCGTGAGTTGGAACTCTTTTTTTTTTTTAATTTAAAAAAATTTTTTAGAGATGGGGTTTCACCATGTTGGCCAGGATGGTCTCGATCTCTTGACCTCGTGATCCACCCGCCTCGGCCTCCCAAAGTGCTGGGATTACAGGTGTGAGCCACCATGCCCAACCGAGTTGGAACTCTTGACCAAGCTCCTCTGAGTTCACTAGGCTATGCTTAGACTGCTTTCATCAATAGAGACAAAATACTTGACCTCTTCGTGCCTTGGTTTTGCCATCCATGAAACAGCTGAATCATCCTAGTGTGACAAATATGAGATATTGTCCTAGCCTGATAGTCTTTGGAAGATCCACCTCTTTGGGATGGCAGTAGGGAGGTGTGCCCTCCTGGCAACACAGGGTGCCTGGGGCCCTTGCTGGACAGGAGAATTCTGGAAAATAACCTCATTTCTGTCTTCGGCAGATCTGACGGGCCCAGAGGAGAAAGCCTGAAATAGAACTGGCTGCCCTTATGGGTTCAAGAGAGCTGTTTGTTTAGCTCTGAATAACCCATTCTATAAAGAATATTCTGGGAATTTCCTTATGTGGCAGGGCACTGGACTGGGTGATTTCACTGGGCCAGAGGAGCTCTCCTCTCCATTCCCACCAGCAGAGACAAGAGTTGGCATTATTCAGCCTTGAGGAGTGAATGTTGAAAGCATGGAAAGATCTTTGAAGGCATGAACTGCTGTCACAAGGAAGGTGGGATACAGTTCATCTCTATTTCTGCTAGGCTTGGATAAGTGGGCAGGGACTTTGAATATAGCCACAGGGAGTTAGATTTTAAAAAGAACTTACTGATAGAATCTCAATTCTGTCAGGATAGAGGAAAGGAGCTGTGGAATCTATTTAGATCAGGGCTCTCCAACAGAAACATAATGGAACAACATATATAATTAACAGTTTTTGTTTGTTTGTTTTGAGACAGGGTCTCGCTCTGTCTCCCAGGCTTGAGTGCAGTGGCATGATCTCAGCTGACTGTAGCCTCTACCTCCTGGGCTCAAGCAAGCCCCTGCCTCAGCCGCCTGAGTAGCTGGAACTACAGGCGCATGTCACCATGCTTGGCTGAATTTTTTTTGGTAGAGACGAGATCTCACTATGTTACCCACATTGGTCTTAAACTCCTGGCCTCAGGTGATCCTCCTGCCTTTCAAAGTGCTGGGATCACAGGCTTGAGCCACCACACCAGGCCTAAAAAATTTCTTACCTATTTTCTTTAAAAATAAACAAGTGAAATTAATTTTTATTATTACATTGTTATGATTATGATTATGATTTTTTTTTTTTTTGATACGGAGTTTCACTCTTGTTGCCCAGGCTGGAGTGCAATGGTGGGATCTCAGCTCACCACAACCTTTGCCTCCTGCGTTCAAGCAATTCTCCTGCCTCAGCCTCCTGAGTAGCTGGGATTACAGACATGTGCCATCACACCTGGCTACCTTTGTATTTTTAGTAGAGATGGAGTTTCTCCTTGTTGGTCAGGCTGGTTTCAAACTCCCAACCTCAGGTGATCCCCCTGCCTCAGCCTCCCAAAGTGCTGGGACTATAGGCATGAGCCACCGCGCCCGGCCTATTATTATTTTTTTGTTAGATGGAGTTTTGCTCTCGTTGCCCAGGTTGGAATGCAATGGTGCAATCTTGGCTCACTGCAATCTCCACCTCCTGGGCTCAAGCAATTCTCCTGCCTCAGCCCCCTGAGTAGCTGGGATTACAGGCATGCACCGCCACATCTGGCTAATTTTTGTATTTTTTTTTTTTTTTAGGAGAGATGAGATTTCTCCATGTTGGTCAGGCTGGTTTCGACTCCCAACCTCAGGTGATCTCCCTGCCTCAGCCTCCCAGGGTGCTGGGATTACAGGCATGAGCCACGCACTCCACCTATTATTTTTATGTATTTTATTTAACCCAATAGATAAAAAATATTATCAATATGGGACCCGGTGCACTGGCTCACGCCTGTAATCCCAGCATTTTGAGAGGCTGAGGCAGGTGGATCGCGAGGTCGGGAGATCGAGACCATCCTGGCCAACATGGTGAAACCCCGTCTCTACTAAAATCTAAAATTACAAAAATTAGTTGGGCATGGTGGCAAGCTCCCGTAGTCCCAGCTACTCAGGAGGTTGAGGCAGGAGAATCTCTTGAATCCAGGAGGCAGAGGTTGCAGTGAGCCGAGATCGCACCGCTGCACTCCAGCCTGGGCAACAGAGCAAGACTTTGTCTCAAAAAAAAAAAAATTATCAATATAAAGTAATATAATCAATTTGAAAATAATTCATGAGATGTTTCACATAGTTTTTTGTATTGTTTTCAAAATCTGGTATGTGGCTTATACTTGCAGCATATCTCAGTTCAGACTGGCCACATCTCAAGGGCCCAAGAGCCGTATATGGCTAGTAGCTACTGTATCAGACAGCATGAGTTTAGGATCACCAATAATTACCTGACACCCAGTGATAAATGCAGGGTGTAGTCTGGTTTTATCTAAAGACAGAAAGTGTTTTAGGAGGCCCTTGTGCCTGAGGGCTTATAAAGCTGAAAGGCTAAGGAAATCTTCGTTTTTGAGCCCTTCTCAGCCCCTTCATCATTGGTAGAAATACAAAAAAACAGAGCCCTCTGGTAAGTCTGAGAACACACTCAGTGGTGCTCCGTGTTCTCCTTTCTGCATGGGGCACCAAGGCTCTGGCAGGCCTGTCAGATTCAGTGGGATGAGCACTGTGCCAGGGTGATTGAGCAGGGGGATCCAGGACAAGGGCTTGGTCCTGGTGTAGACAAGTTAGCCCTATTTTCTTCATAGCAAGAGATGATTCTCTGTACCCCAGCTGATCTGTTGTCTTGCAAGTGTGAGTGACCAGCTATAGGAGGAGCCCAGCTGGACTGAGGGGATAGAAAAAGGCCAGTCTACTCCCTTGCTCCAGGCAAGTTTGGGGACATAAGAGGACAGTCCCAGGCTATCTTGTCTTACCTGCACTCTTCTCCTGGTCTGTGGCAATCCTCCAGGTGTCTGCATGGCCCTCTCCATAATGACCTTTGCGTAAATGTCATTGCTTCTAACAGAGCCATTCTGCCCAGCTCAACTCCATCACTTTCTCTTCTTACCCTGCTTTCTTTCCCCCTTTTTTCCCAAAAAAAAAAAAAAAATCATATTTGGATTTTATTTATAATTATATTAAATTTATGGACAAATTGGGGAAGAAATTAATCCTTGTGTGTGTGTTTTATTTTTTTATTACTATTTTTTTAAGATGGGCTTTCACCCTGATGGCCAGGCTGGTCTTGAACTCCTGACCTCAGGTGATCCAAACACCTTGGACTCCCAAAGTGCTAGGATTACAGGCCTGAGCCACTGCGCCCGGCCTTTTTCTTTCTTTCTTTTTTTTTTTTTAAGACAGAATCTCGCTCTGTCTCCCAGGTTGAAGTGCAATGACACAATTTCAGCTCATTTCAACTTGACTCTACTTCCCAAGTTCAAGCGATTTTCATGCCTCAACCTCCCAAGTAGCTGGGACTACAGGCATGAGCCACCATGCCTGGCAATTTTTTTATTTTTTTTATTTTTATTTTTGTATTTTTAGTAGAGATGGGGTTTCACCATGTTGGCCAGGCTGGTCTTGAACTCCTGGCCTCAGGTGATCCACCCGCCACCATGCCCAGTCATATTTATGATGTTGAACCTTCCTATTCATAAGCCTGGTAGATCTTGTCGTTTTTTTCTCTTAGATTCAGGAGGTACATGTGCAGCTTTGTTATGAGGGTACACTGGATAGTGCTGAGGTTTGGCCTTCCATTGATCCTGTCACTCAGAGAGTGAACACAGTACCCAACAGAAGTTTTTCGGCCCTAACCCCTCTCTTTCATTCCCTGCTTTTGGAGTCCCCAGTATCTATTGCTCCCATCTTTGCGTCCATTTGTACTCACTGTTTAGCTCCCGCTTATCAGTGAAAACATGTAATATTTGATTTTCTGTTTCTGTGTTAATTTGCTTAGGATAATGGCTTCCAGCTGCATCCATGTTGCTGCAAAGGACACGATTTTGTAATTTTTTTTTTTTATGGCTCCATAGTATTCCATGGTGTATTTTCTCACCGCCACCTGAGGTTATACATTTAGTTGTTCATTGTCTGCCTTCTCCATTAGAATGTGAACTCCATGAGGGCAGGAACCTCATCTGGCTCACCATTGTGCACACACAGCTTACCTCAGTGTCCAGTATATAATAGGTGCTCAATAAATACTTTTTTCTGAATGAAAAAAAATTTCATACAGAGAAGAATCAATGCAGTGACAGAGCCATATTTCACACTTCCATTTTTTCTCTCAGATTTCTGAATTTAGATCCGTTCACTTCAGAGAATAACAGACATTTTCCAAGTGTCTTGGATGAGAATACCTTCACTTCTTTTATTCCTACCAATTCAGATTGGTTTAATCTTCCTGAATAGTTGGAAGAAGTTTCTTCCCTTTCTGTATCATTAATAGAGATCAAAGAAGTTATTCCTTATGAAATAATTTTTTTTTTTTTTTTTTTTTTTTTTGAGACGGAGTTTCGCTCTTGTTACCCAGGCTGGAGTGCAATGGCGCAATCTCGGCTCACCGCAACCTCCGCTTCCCGGGTTCAGGCAATTCTCCTGCCTCAGCCTCCTGAGTAGCTGGGATTACAGGCACGCGCCACCATGCCTAGCTAATTTTTTGTATTTTTAGTAGAGACGGGGTTTCACCATGTTGACCAGGATGGTCTTGATCTCTTGACCTCGTGATCCACCCGCCTCAGCCTTCCAAAGTGCTGGGATTACAGGCGTGAGCCACCGCGCCCGGCTAACTAATTTTTTTTTTTTTTTTAACAGAGTTTCGCCCTATTGCCCAGGCTGGAGTGCAGTGTCATAATCTCGGCTCACTGTAACCTCCGCCTCCCAGGTTCAAGCGATTCCCCCATTTCAGCCTTCCAAGTAGCTGGGATTACAGGTGTGTGCCACTATACCCAGCTAATTTTTGTATTTTTAGTACAGATGGGGTTTCATCATATTGGCCAGGCTGGTCTCGAACTCCTGATCTCAATGATCCCCGTTTCAGCCTCCCAAAGTGCTGACATTACAGGCATGAGCCATTGCACCCAGCTAAAAAAAAATTTTTTTAAATTCTCTGTTAGGTCAAAAAAATGAAGAGGGGAGGAAACTGAGGTGTTATGGGCAAGGCCAGACAACTCAGCCTCACAACATTCTCTATCATCATAGCAAAGGGGTCTCCACAGTCCTGAAGAAAGAAAGATCTCAGAGCTCTGTATTGCTAGAACAATATACCCCATTCTCCTGGCAATCTAGGGGAAGGACAGAGACCGTGCCTTGTATTTACAAAGGAAGAAAACAAGAAACACAAAAAGGCAAGAGAGATTCTCCTTACTGCTGAGTCTGCCCCAAGATGGTAGTGAGACAGTACTTGCTTGGGTCACAGAACATAGGGGCCAACTCTCTTCCTACTCCACAGCTACATTCCAGAGAATGGCATTTTCTGAGCACAAGTGGTTCCCAGGGCCAGGCAACAAAGGCCTTATCAGACCAACTGGAAAAGAGAAGCTGATGTCTCCAAACCCACTTCAAACTCCAAACTTCAAAGTCTCCATTCTCTGCCCCAGGCACATTTATTTTTCCCTGCGTTGCAGTGTACAGACCTGAGCTCACCTAAGAGCCTGGGACAGCCCATCCATGTCGGCAGCCTGGCTCCCTAGAGCCATCTCATCCTTGTGAGTTGATAATTTAGCATGACTCCCCCAAAGGAGGCATTAGTAAAGGACTCTTGAAGATGCTGAAGAATTTTCAAACCAAAGGAATGAATTGCTAAGAATAAAGCAAGTTGGAGGAGATGCTTTTCAGCTTGAGGCCTACCCAGCATCACACTGTGTGTCACTCGATAATCTCTCAATTACACATTACACAGTTAATCCTGTTGAAATGACTACAGGAACTCAGCAAAATAAGTCAGAGGATCCTCTTTGACCTCTATCCCAAGCAAACATCACCATATGGTATGTCAAGACATGAGAGGGAGCTGGAAAGTTCCACTAAAGCTAAGTCTAAACAAAGCCGGGCTCTGGATGGGACGAGCCCTGAGCAATGGCATCCTGTTTGGTTTTCTTTCCATGTCTATCATCTCTGTCAGTATTCTCCTTAGGCACAGTGTCAACTGAACAGAACTTGGAAGATAGAACACAAGGGTTTGACCTGCTCTGCCATATGATAACTGAATCTTGGGCATATTTTCTAAATATGCCCAAGAACTTTTTTCTTTTTTCTTTTTTTTTTTGAGACGGAGTTTCGCTCTTGTTACCCAGGCTGGAGTGCAATGGCGTGATCTCGGCTCACCGCAACCTCCGCCTCCTGGGTTCAAGCAATTCTCCTGCCTCAGCCTCCTGAGTAGCTGGGATTACAGGCACGCACCACCATGTCCAGCTAATTTTTTGTATTTTTAGTAGAGACGGGGTTTCACCATGTTGACCAGGATGGTCTCGATCTCTCGACCTTGCGATCCACCCACCTCGGCCTCCCAAAGTGCTGGTATTACAGGTGTGAGCCACCGCGCCCGGCCTTAGAACTTTTTTCCTTTAGAGACAGTGTCGCTCTGTCACCCAGTTTGGAGTGCAGTGGTGCCATCATAGCTCACTGCAGTCTCAAATTCCTGGGCTCAAGTGATCCTCCCACCTCAGCCTCCTAAGTAGCTGAGACTATAGGTACATGCTACCACACCTGGCTAATTTTTAAATTTTTGTTTTGTTTTTGAGACAGAGTTCCACTCTTGTTGCCCAGGCTGGAGGGCAATGGAGCCATCTCGGTTCACTATAACCTTCCCTTCCCAGCTTCAAGCCATTCTCTTGCTTCAGCCTCCCAAGTAGCTGGGATTACAGACATGTGCTACCATGCCCAGCTAATTTTTAGTGTTTTTAGTAGAGACAGGGTTTCACCATGTTGGTCGGTCTGGTCTTGAATGCCTCATCTCAGGTGATCCATCTGCCTTGGCCTCCCAAAGTGCTGGGATTACAAGCATGAGCCACCACCCCTAGCCATTGTTTTTTTTTTTTTTTTTTTTTTTTGAGACAAAGTCTTGTTCTGTCACCCAGGCTGGAGTGCAGTGGTGCAATCTCAGCTCACTGCAACCTCTACCTCCCAGGTCCAAGCGATTCCCTTGCCTCAGCCTCCTGAGAAGCTAGGACCACAGGCATGTGCCACCACTCTCAGTTAATTTTCTGTAGTTTTATTAGGGATGGGGCTTCACTGTGTTAGCCAGGATGGTCTTGATCTCTGCCCGTCTCAGCTTCCCAAAGTGCTGGGATTACAGGCGTGAGCCACCGCACCCGGCCAACTTCCTCCTTTTAATAAGAACACAGTTATATAGGATTAGGCTCATCCCAATGTCCTCATCCTAAATTCATTGTATCTGTAAAGACCCTATCTCCAAATGAGGTCGAATTCTGAGGTACTAGGGGTTAGGTGTTAACATACATTTGGGGGGTGAAGGAAACAATTCAACCCATAACACTTACTTTTCTTACCTCTAAATGGGGATTAGAATAAAATATTTCTTCATATAATCGCAGTGGTTGTGAAAGTATCTCAAAGAGGCTTGGTTCCTAGAAGCTCAGTGGACATCTGGTTTGTCCAAATGTGTATGTGCCTTGGAACTGTCTGGGTCAGACTGCTCCCGTAGGGCTCAGGGCTCAGGGTGGGTAATCATCCTGTGAGTGTCCAATACAGGTAAACAGGTGCTTGGCCAACGCATTTCTCTGATGGTAAAGAGGAAAAGCTGGAGAGAAAAATCTGCTGATAAGCCAGGGCTAGAAAAAGTCTGATAGCAAGTGCTGGAGAGGTTGTGGAACCTCAGGAGCCCCCATGGAAGCTGTCTGAGCGTGCACTGGTACAAACACTGGCAATATGCCAAAAAGGCAAAGCTGTATATGGGATGTCCCAGCAATTCTACTCTTAGGTGTAGGTGTATATTCTAGAGAAATGCCTACATAGGTGCCCCAGGAGATGTGTGCAAAAAAATTCATAGCAGCATTGTTTGTTAGACCTAAAAATGAAAAATAACTTACATTTCCTCAATGTGATACAAGCATATAGTGGAATACTATGCTACACAGCAGGTAAAGTCAATTAAAGAGTTAGGCATATAGCATGGATGAACCTCACTAACAAATATTCAGCAAAGAAGAGCAGATTGCAGAGGGGTGGCGGGAGCGGGGAAAAAAAACAGATTGCAGAAGAATAAAGACAATGAGTAGGGCAAAACCAATGATATATTGCTTAGAATGCATATATAAGTATTTGCATAAAAAATATAAAAAATATAAAGAAGTATGAGCATGGTAAAAGCCAATTTCAGCAGGCAGAAGCGGAAGTGCACAAAGAGCTTCAACAGCTGATTTTTTTAAACTGGTGATGAGTAAAGAGTACTGGTTATCTTACTCTTTATAACTTCTGTATGTTTGAAATATAACTTTTTTTTTTTTTTTTTTTTTGAGACAGAGTCTCGCTCTGTTACCAGGTGCCAGGCTGGAGTATAGTGGCATGATCTTGGCTCACTGCAACTTCCGCCTCCCGGGTTCAAGCAATTCTCCTGCCTTCAGTCTCCCAAGTAGCTGGGACTACAAGCGTGTGCCACCACACCGAGCTAATTTTTGTATTTTTTAGTAGAGACAGGGTTTCACCATGTTGGCCAGGATGGTCTCAATCTCCTGACCTCGTGATCCGCCCGCCTTGGCCTCCCAAAGTGCTGGGATTACAGGCATGAGCCACCACGCCAGGTCAAAATATAACATTTTTAAAAGAGCCAGGACTTGAGGAGAGTCATATAAAGGAGACTGAGATACCGGGGGACAATTTCTACACATGGGAAGATTCAGAGCTGTTCCTGCCATCCCCTGGAACCCAGAATCCAGAGAAAATTTGCTAGACTCTGACATCTGCTAGGCAGGAGGGAAGAGATCCTGCAAGGTAAAGCTAGGGGGATGAAAGGAGGGAAGGACGCTTTCATGCTGTCTCTCTCTGATTTGAATCCAGTTACTGGCCTGCATGCCAGCCCTGGGCTGCAGAGAAGGTCAGGCAGAAGAAACAGCTGGGCAGCCCTGGGGAGCCTGGGAGGAATGCAGAGAAGGACTGGGGCCACACACGTAGGGAGGTGCACTCCAGCTGCCGCCCCCACACAGTGACAGGCGCTTCCTTGCAAACCACCTGGCACGGGCACCCTGACAGTTTACAGCACTGTCTCTCTCTCTCACTTACATACACACACACACACGCCCCGTCCACCGTCTGCTCTGACCAGGACCCCAGCGTTGGGGACGTGGCCAAGTCTGCCAGCTGTGGGCCCTGCCAACCCTCCCTCTCTTCTAGGACTGGGTTTTTCCAGCCGGAGTCTCACTCCCTCTACAGCAATCCTGGGAAATTAAAGACTGACGCGGCCGCTCCTGCACGTTATTTCTCCCCTCTTTACCTCCCGTGGAGACCCTCCTGTTGGGAGGAGAGCTGCCGGCCCTGGACGGAGACAGGCAGGAAGAAGCAGAGAGGACTCGGTTGAGGCCCCCCCTGAGCAGCCCCACGCCCGCTCCTCCTGCAGGGGCCATGAGCACCAAGCAGGAGGCCAGGAGAGATGAGGGAGAAGCCAGGACCGGGGGACAGGAGGCACAGCTTCGGGACCGAGCCCACCTGAGCCAGCAGCGCCGACTCAAACAGGCCACTCAGTTCCTGCACAAGGACTCAGCCGACCTGCTCCCGCTGGACTCCCTCAAGAGGCTCGGCACCTCCAAGGATTTGGTGAGGCACCCCCTCCCCCACCGGCGTCCCCCTTCCCTTCCACTTCCCAGATCCTGAGCGGGAGTGGCAGGACATAAAACGCAGACCCTCAGCTTTCAGGTCTTGCTCCCCTGCTGCGACGGGGAGAGGTCATCCTGCCAACTCGAGGCTCTTCACTGGGAATGTTCCCATGGTTCAGTGGCTCTGAGGGGTCCTACTCTCATTGCTCGGCTTCCTCAACATTGTCCTCTCATGGCCCAAAACTTGAGGGTGGTGAGGAGCTAGGCTGTTTGGGAGTGCGGGCTTACGGGAACACAGGAACCCTCTAGAGTGTTCACTGAAAACCGGGAGGAGCTGGAGGACTGGCCAGTTTAGGGTTGTGACTTCCTGCTCCTCCCGAACCACAGATTTCCTCTACCAGGTCTGTCCATTCATTTGCCCTTTTTCTTCAGAATCAAAGCATTGGCGGGGGTGGGGGATCCTCCATCCTTCCCAGGGCATCAGGGTTGTGCGTGGCTCTTGCCAGGGGCCCCTGGTAGCCTCAAGCGCTGCTCCCCCAACTACTAAGTGGAATGGACCTTCCAGGCTCCTCTCCTCCCATCTGTCTGCAGCAGCTTTGGCCTCAGAGGAATGGGGCAGGGGAGTAACAGTGAGGAGGTGAGTGGGCGGGGGACAATTGCAGATTCAGGCATTCCCCTCTGAGAGGCAGTGCTGACCAGCGGGGCTGTGGAGCCACTTGGCTTGGGATCAGATCCTGGCTCTGCCACTTACTACCTTGGGCAATTGACTTTACGTCTCTGTGCCTCAGTTTCTACATCTGTTAAATGAGAATAAAATTAATAGTAGCTCCCTCATAGGACGGTTGTGAGAGTTGTTAGAGCCAATATATATAAAGCGCTTAGAACAGTGCCTAATAGCAGGCACTACCTCAATGCTATTACTATTCCCCCAGCTACTATCGCATTTAGTCTGATAAATATACCTGGCCTCTGACCCATGGAAGAGAGGAAGTCCTCTGTAGAAAGGCTTCAGAGCACTTGGTTCCCTGACCCCTCTCCTAGTCTGAGAAGAGGTACTCAACCAGGCCTGCACCAAGATGTTGGAAGCATGTCTGCAGGCCTGTACTCCATCAGCTGCTTCTCCCCGGAACCTGAAGGCCAATGCAACGCCTTATTACCTTTCCTGACCTAGCTCTACCAGACTCCTCTCAGCCTGGGTTGCCCCCATCAGGACCCCAGCCCAGAGACCTGGCCACTCCCTAGCTCCCAATGAGGAAAAAAGATTGCACTGAGACTTCAATTCAGGGAACTGCCAGGGGCTGATTCCTCCTTGCAGTGGCAGCAAGCACAGCTGAAAAACAGGGATGGAGCCGGGAAGCGAGTTCTTTGGCTCTCAATGGCTAGAACCTACTGGGGTAGGTTCTACCTACATCTGTTTGGCCCAGGAGAATGTGCTCTACAGACACTGCCCTCCCAGAGTGGCAGGTCCTGCCTTCTGATGAGAAGGCCCTGGGCTTTTCACCTCTCCCCTTTGCCTAGGATCTCCCCAGCTGATCTCTAGCAGTTAGCTGCTGTGGCTTTGGGAGGGAAGGAACAACAGGTAGGGGAGACCCTATTGTCTCCCTCCCTGGGATGGCTGTGGAGCCAACTGCACAACAGTGGGAGAGGTCTGAAGCCTGTGTCCATCGTGGGAAGGTGGAAGATGGGAAATGCAGAGCCAGTCTCTTCAGCCAGGCCCAGAACTCGCTGCACTTTCCCAGCGCTGGGTCTCCTGCTGCCAGTTTTGCTGCCAGGAGCAACCCCAAGGGCCTCATTAATCTAAGGGAAGAAAAACAATCCCAGGCTCCCAAGGAGAGAGGGCAGGTGGAGGGGTGCGTAGAGCCTAGGGGAAGAGTCAGTCTGCAAAAACCATTTATTGAGTGCCTACTAGATGCTGAGCCATGCCCTGGGATATAAAGATGAGTGAGATACTCAAGGACTCTCCAGGCTAATGGGGGAGTAAAATCCATACATAACATTTGTAAGCATAGCAAAGGGAGCTAAGACAAGGGACCCCAGTCTGGGGTGTATGAAGAGAGGAGCATGAAGAGCTCAGACAGGGTATCCTGGAGGAGGTACCTCCTGCATTAATTATAGGATGTACACGGAATCCAAACTTAAGATACAAACTTTGGGCTGTGCCTCCCCTTCAAAAGCTTGGGCTCTAGCATGTAAGCAATGCAGGGTAGGGTAGCAGGGGGGTGGAGGGGGTCTTTGATGCATTTTAAACAAGGGAGTATGCCAGGCGCGATGGCTCACACCTGTAACCCAAAACTTTGGGAGGCTGAGGCGAGTGGATCACCTGAGATCAGGAGTTCAAGACCAGCCTGACCAACATGGTGAAACCCTGTCTCTACTAAAAATACAAAAATTAGCTGGGCCTGGTGGCAGGCGCCTGTAATCCCAGTTACTCGGGAGGCTGAGGCAGGAGAATTGCTTGAACCCAGGAGGCAGAGGTTGCAGTCAGCTGATATTGTGCCACTGCACTCCAGCCTGGGCGACAGAGCAAGACTCCATTTCAAAAAAAAAAAAAAAGGAGTACATGGTTAGTTTTATGTTTTACTTTGGTGCTTCTCAAACTTTAACCTGCACATGCTGCACATGAATCACCTGGGGATCTTGTCACAATGAAACATCTGATTCAGTAGGTATGAGAGTCTACATTTTAAAGAAACTTCGAAATCATGTTCAAGTTGCTGATCCAAGGACGACAGTTTAGAGTAGCAAGGTTTTTAGCTTGCTTCCAGTCTGAAGCTCCGAGCAGATGTATTTGAAAGGCAACAGAACTGGAGGCAGATTCTTATGAACTTAGGAAGGTGTTCCAGGCATCCAGGAGAGCTGTGGGGAGTCTGGAATGCAGGCAGTAACAGAAAGAAAGGATGGAAGCCAGGTGGTATGGAATACACCTGTGGTCCCAGCTGCTCAGGAGACTAAGGCTGGAGACTGCCTTGAGCCAAGGAATTAGAGCCCAGTCTGGGCAGCACAGCAAAATCCCCCCTTGAAAGAAAAGAAGACAAAAGAAAAGAAAGAAGAAGAGAGAGAGAGAAAGGAGGGACAGATTGATTCTAGACAAAAGGCAAAACTTGCAGAATTTGGGAAGTGATTAGATGGAACGGGAGTAGTTGCAGATGAGGGACAGGTCAAAGATGACTCCCAGCATCAGTTCTTAAGAATTTTTTTTTTTTGAGACAGAGTCTTGCTCTGTCACCCAGACTGGAGTGCGGTGGTGTGATCTTGGCTCACTGCAACCTCTGCCTTCCAGGTTCAAGTGATCATCCCACTTCAGCCTCCCAAGTAGTGGGGACTACAGGCACGCACCACCACGCTCAGCTAATTTCTGTATTTTTAGTAGAAAAGGGGTTTCACCATGTTGGTCAGGCTAGTCTCAAACTCCTGACCTCAAGTGATCCACGCACCTTGGCCTCCCAAAGTGCTGGGATTGCAGGCGTGAGCCACTGCGCCTGGCCTAGTTCTTCAATTTCTCACTTCTTTTCATCACACCACCAACCCTGGGGTCCGCAGCCCATTGAAGGATAAGATCAGAGGGGAAGGAAAAAAAAAAAAAGCTCCTGGTTAAAAAAAATGTAAATTTGAAACAAAATTTCCCCTAAGCATACTAGTTCCTGAAATGTCCCTTTGGCCACTAAGTCAGTTTAACTTAGAGACCATTCTCGTCTAAGTTTAACTTAGGACCATTCTCCTCTTCCCAATTCTTCACTGCCAAGCAATCTATTGGTGTCCCAGAAAAATGGCATGATTTGATACTGGGGCTTACTCTGCGCTCATTACCTGACTGCTGGGACCCTAGGGTAAGCTCCTAGGGTAAAGCTCAGGTCTAGGGTGGGGTTGGGGGAGCATCCTGGGATATCTAAGCGGGGTAACTGAGCAGCCTGGATACCTGGGTTTAGAACTGCCTACCTTCATTGTTTTGTGATGGAGCCAGCAGCCACACAGTGTGATCCAAAGACGCCTGGTGGAGGGAAACCCGAATCGGCTTCAGGGCGAGTCTCCCCAGGTGCAGGCCTTGATTCATGGCCAGCAGAGCAGGAAGAAGACCAGCAAGACAGAGAGTCCAGCTCTTCTGGTCAACTGCAAGGTGAGAGGCCTCCCAGGGACACATTTTCATTAACAACCCTGCCTTTGGCTCACTTCACCTGCTCTCCTTTCTGCCCTGATGGGAGGAGGAGGGAGGGAGAAAGGGCACCTCTCTCCCTAGCCTGGACCTAACCATATGACCAATCCTCTGCCTCCTTCCTCCTTGCCTCAACCCATCTTCCCTCTGTGCAATTCCATCTGTCACCACCATTACTCTACCCCCTTTCCTTGGTCAAAATACAGTACTCAAATGTAAGTAAGTATTCCTCAGCGTGCTCTACACAGTCGAATGGTGTGTGTGCACGGATAATGTAATTCTGGAAAAAGACTCATGTGTAAGGCATTGGGCCTGTGGTCCTAGTTCTTAAGAACTTTGATCATCTTAAGAACAAAGATCATCTTTGATCATTTAACCACTCAGTGACTACTGAAACATTCCCAATAAATTCCCACTCACTGTCTTTGCTCTGTGCTTCTTCTCCCTGGATTGCTCTCTTCTTGCTCTCCAATCATTCTGAGTCTACATTCTACAAGCTTTCAAATCCCAGTTCAGATGTTACCTCCTTCTTGAAACCTTTTCTATTTCCCCAGTAGGAAACAGCCTTTCCTCCCTCCCAACCTCGAAGGCATGCATGCTACTCACATCCTTTTATTTTTTTTGGGACAGAGTCTCATTTTGTTGCTCAGGTTGGAGTGCAGTGGCACGATCTTGGGTCACTGCAACCTCCACCTCCTGGGTTCAAGTGATTCTCCTGCTGCAGCCTCTCAAGCAGCTGGGACTACAGCTGCATGCCACCATGCCTGGCTAATTTTTGTATTATTAGTAGAGATGGGGTTTCACCATGTTGGCCAGGATGGTCTCAAATTCCTGACCTCATGATCCACCTGCCTCGGCTTCCCAAAGTGTTGGGATTATAGGCATGACCTACTGTGCCTGGCTCCTTTTATTATTTAGAGACAGGGTCTCAGTCTGTCACCCAGGCTGGAGTACAGTGGCACAATCAGCTCATTGCAGCCTCGACCTCACGGACTCAAGCGATCCTCCCACCTCAGCCTTCTGAGTAGCTGAAATTACAAGTGTGTGCTACCACGCCTGGCTAAATTTTTTTTTTTTTTTTGTATTTTTAGTAGAGATGGGGGTTTCATTCACCACGTTGGCCAAGCTGGTCTCGAACTCCTGGCCTCAAGTGATCCTTCCACCTTGGCCTCCCAAAGTGCTTGGATTATAGGTGTGAGTCACTGCGCCAGGCCATTCACATCCTTTTATAGACCTTAAAACTTTCTGCCATGTAGTAGAGTTATATTTTACTTCCTTTAGACACCTAAACAACAGCATTCATTGATGTACCTTCCAGTAACGTATCTTATAGTAGATACTCAATGAATGGAACGAGAAAATGACGTGTGTACATCCAAGTGTATATCAAAATGTCTGTATATCTCCTAAAGTAAGTGAACTCATCCTCCTTTGTTTCCAATGGTGAACTTCTTGGTTACTGCATCTGAGTTTCCTAACAGGGGATTCCAGTCTTCTCATCCTTCCTCTATTCCTAACCTGGAGTTTTCAAACCAGGAGGCCATGAAACTCCCAAGGATTCCTCTAAACAAATAAATCACCATTTCTCCATTTCTGGCAGATCTTCCCCAAACTTATGAACTCATCACACATAACTCTAATTTTTTCTTTTCCCATTTTATTTTTTGTAGAGACAAGGTCTTGCTACGTTGCCTAGGCTGGTCTTGAACTCCTGGCTTCAAGTGATCCTCTTGCCTCAGCCTTCCAAAGTGTTGGAACTACAGGCATGGGCCACCGCACCTGGCCCACTTCCTTTTTTGATTTCTTTATCTGGGAGCTTTGTCCCTATTGTATGAGTCTCATAAAAGCCAGTTTTAAAGACAGTTAATTTTATCCACTCATTTCTAAAAGGGAATCATCAATGGGCTGGGAAAATGAAGGATCCAATCCCAACCCAGTCTCCTAGGGACTCACTCACTGATCCACCGCAATCCCTCTTTCTTAGTGCCAAGACCAGCTGCTTACAGTGGCCGTGGACACAGGCACCCAACACAATGAGATCTCTGCTGGTTGTCTCAGCCGCCTGGGGTAAGAGTGTGGCCCAAACAAGCAAATGGGGGACAGGGTTTCTTTTTGGGGTGATGAAAATATTCTCAAATTAGATAGTGATGACAGATGCATATTTTATCTCAATAAAGCTGTTATTTAACAAAAGAGTGGCTAGAAGATTCTGGCAGAGAAGGCAAGAACTTAGATCCCACGTGGGGTCAGGGGTTGGAGGTGAACCCATGGCAGAGAGGGTCATCTGCTGATTAATGGCAGCTGTGGTAGCCATAACCCTTGCTTTCCAATCACAGGTTAGAGAAAAGGGTCCCAAAAGTCTCAGCTGGGGACCTGGCCTCTGGGCCCCCAACCCAGGTGGAGCAGCTGGAGCTACAGGTGGGGCAGGAGACTGTGGTGTGCTCGGCACAAGTGGTGGGTAAGTCTCCCCTTCTGCAACAGCCCTGGTGCTCACCTCTCACCTTTCTCTTCAGGGTGGGCCAAAGGCAGAGACTTTCAGCCCCTGCCGCAAAAGGAGTCCCCAGAGATGTTCTGACTATCCCTTATCTCTGTGCCAATGTCCTTGAACCTGGGGATGGGGTGGGCAGAGAAGGAGCAAAGGCTGAGAAGAGGGCACCAGTGACCACAGGGCACCTTCAGCCTCTTCTGCTTTCAATTGGTTCCTGTAGATGTTGAGAGTCCTGAATTCTGCCTGGGTCTGCAGACTCTGCTCTCTCTCAAGGTAAGGCACCCACACTCAGGGCCTGATCCAAAGCACTGGGGAAAAAGTAGTAGAAGGCACAAGTATGGAAGCCTGGACCAGGTTCAGATGAGAGTGACTTAGAGATGGGCAATTCTTGCTTTGTTTTCTTAGAGATTCCTTACTTACCACCAAGTGAAAAATCAAGAGAACTGGGTCATCCCCCTCCAACAGGAGTCTAGGGAAATGGGGATGGGAGAAGAGCAAAAGCCAGGTGGAAGCTGTGGGAAGTGGGAGGGGGAACAAAAGGAGAAGGCTGGGAGGCAGGTGACAGGCTGAGGTGACCTAGCATGACTGCTCTACACCCCACAGTGCTGCATTGACCTGGAGCACAGAGTGCTGCGGCTGAAAGCCCCGTTCTCAGAGCTGCCCTTCCTACCTTTGTACCAAGAACCTGGCCAGTGACTGCTGTCTCAGTCAGTCCCCAGAGGGAAAAACCGTGACTCAGGGGAGGAGGTGTGTGGGGAAAGGGGGTTCTTGGAGCCAGGTAGCTGGGGACTACAGTGTCTGCCCTTTGAATCACCACCTTGACCCCTGCTGTCCCATTTTCCCCGGCTGGCCACATTTCTCTCTGCTTCCTGGCAGCTGTCCGTCCTATGCCCCAGGAAGAGTTTTCACTAGAGGGGCCCCGATGCCAGGATTCTGATTCATTTCCCTCCCAAGAAAAGCGAAGCCAAATCAGGACCACAGATAGGAACCTAAGTTAAACAGGGTGCCTGCTTGGCCTGGGTCGAAGGCTCTGCTGACTGCTGTCCTTGTCCACTACTCAATCTCACCCCAAACACAACTCATCTTCCCACACCACCAAGTCTCTCACCACAAATTATCTCCCACAACTAGACTGCCATGCCTCACCAACCTGGGTCCCCGGACCTCCTGCAGTCTGCCTCTTGGAGTCTGTATACATCTGCTCACAGTCGAGTGGGAGAAGAAACATTAAACAGAATTCAACACAAGGGAAGGGAGTTAGTACAGGAAGGTCCATCTCATAAAGCTGAAGCTTTTATTAGTTACTTTTCCGGGGCGACAAATGTCCGAAGCCAGTTATTGTCTGACTACCCTGTGCAAAACCTTAGACATACTTCTGCTATTAACGCTAAGTATTTATCCTCCATCTGCTTTTCATACCCACCAAGTCCCTGAACTTTGGGTGTGTGTGTGGAAAAGCCTTGTAGAGAACTGCTCCTACGAGGTGGACAGGATAGTGAGGTTGTCAGCACTCAGACTTAACCTATTCAGTATTCCTTCTGATTTCTAGAACTATCCACCTCATTAGGCCTTCTCCCTATTCCCATCTCTGGTCTCTTGAGCTTAAGCTTGCCTTTTCCTGGAATCAGTGGCTTTCTAAACCCCTGCCAGGCTTTGCCAAAGCAAAAAGACAGAGGTTTTTTTTTTAAGTTTGGAGTCTGTCAGGAGACAGAGGCTTTTTGAATTCACTGTGAAGCGAAGAATCCAAACCTTAAGAAGCCAGACCCTTGAGAGTCTTTCTGGCTGGTTTGAGTCTCTCAAATCATGGGTTAGGAGTCAAGAGGCTGGGCGCAATAGCTCACACCTATAATCCCAGCACTTTGGGAGGCTGAAGTGGGCAGATCATTTGAGGTCAGGAGTTTGAGACCAGCCTCGGTAATACGGCAAAACCCCAACTCTACTAAAAACATACAAAAATTAGCCAGGCGTGGTGGTGCGCATCTGTAATCCCAGCTACTTGGAAAGCTGAGGCACAAGAGTTGCTTGAACCTGGGAGATGGGGGTTGTAGCGAGCCAAGTTCGTGCCACTGCACTCCAGCCTGGGTGAAAGAGACCCTGTCTCCAAAAACAAACAAAAAGAAGGAGCAGAGAAAGACAGTGGCATACCTAACCTGAACAATGGAACTGGGACCCTTGGGCTGAAACAGTCTTGAGCCTGGGGTAGACTGAATTACAGAAGAACCGGGATGCAAGGAGCTGCCCCTGACACCTGGCCTGACCTTTCTCAGCTGCCTGCCCTGTCTTCAGAAGGAAAGGAGAAGGGCTCACTTACCACGTCTACCATAGAATCTGGTCTCAAAATCCTAAAAGCTTCCCTCTCCCTCACCGCCTTGCTCCACAAGGTCCGCTTTCCTGGGTCTTGTCTTGTGCCTTTCCTTGTCTGGCTCCTGCTGCTTCTGTAACTGCAGACCCCAGGCCCAGTGGCAAGCCCTCCTCTCAGCTGCTTCTCTACCGGAATAAACTCTTGTTTCTCTATGTCGATGATCTTCTGTGGTCTTCCTTTCTGCCTATCAAGAGCTGAATGATAACTCTGCCCGTTGTACCTTACAGAAAGGAAATGTAAATGTGGGCCCTCACTCAGGCTGACCCATCTGACTATGGTCAATATAATTGAGAGCAATGGTTTTCAAGCTCCTCTGACCGAAGCTTACCACAGCAGGAATACAGTTTACACAGTACTCAGTATACACATGCATATACGACTGCAACAAAACGGAACTTACCTACACTGTGAGCAATGTATTCTGCTATTTTCTATTTTACTTTATTCTATTCTACCTATTTAAAAAACGCTGGCCATAATTCACCAAAGGACTGCATCCAGTTTGAAAAACACCGATCTAGTGCACAGAGAATCAAGAACAGACAGCACATAAATGGCCCAAGATATAATTCTGATTGTGGTCTGGACCATAAACCTGCATCACATTTTAAATGTCTATTGCCTTATAGACAATAAGGTGCATTATGGGGGAATGGGTGGGTGGGAAAATGGGAGCAGGGCTTCTGAAACTGACTAATACCTGAAGAATATGGCAATGTGAGAAAGCACTGTCCCAGATGCTTCGGTAAATGGAGGAAAATCATCTCAGGGCTGCTAGGAACATGGGTAAGACCAGACTGTAGAATGTGCTGAAAGACCCCTCAAAACAAAAATCTGCCATTCCTTTAATAATTACTAATGTCAGCCAGGCATGGTGGCTCACGTCTGTAATCCCAGCACTTTGGGAGGCTGAGGCGGGCGGATCACGAGGCCAGGAGTTCGAGACCAGCCTGACCAACATGGTGAAACCCCATCTCTACTTAAATACAAAAATTTGCTGGGCATGGGGCCACACGCCTGTAGTCCCAGCTACTTGGGAGGCTGAGACAGGAGAATCACTTAAACCCGGGAGGCGGAGGTTGTGGTGAGCCAAGATCGCGCCATTGCACTCCAGCCTGGATGACAAGAGCGAAACTCCGTCTCCAAAAACAAAACAAAAACAAACAAACAAAAAACAATGACTAATGTCATTGTGCCATGAAAAACAGAGCTTAAGATGGGGTGGAGCCCTTACCTCCACTGCTCCCCTGGGCCTAAAACCTGGTTTCCTTATGGGTGTTGGGGCCATGCAAACAAGTCTGTTTTCTACACAGTCAAGAGTGGGGAGTGGGACGTGTCCCAGATGATTTGGAACAAGGCCAGGGTCCTACAACCCTGCTGGTGTGATGGGCGATGTCCATAAGGAAATGGGCACAGAGTCAATTTGTCTCTTCCTTCACCAAAAAGACTGCAAGGTCTATAGTTTGTGGTCACCCTAGGGCTGCTGCCATCTTTCACGCCCAGAGTGAAATCCTGCACTTCTGTAATGCATATTCCCTATCCTGCCAATATCACAGATACCTTTGGGGGTAGGGTGGGGGTTCAGAAGAATCCTTCACCAACTATGAGGCAAGTACAGCTAGGTAGGATCCTGGAGGCTTGAGGGAGCGTACTGTGGTGGCTGGTCCGGATGGTAGAGCGTTTGATGAAGCAGGGCACGAGCCACAGGGAGGTCGTCAGGATCTGAGTGGCAAGAAGGGATGGGTAAGAGGCTGTGGGTCTCCTGGGCACCCTGGCCACTGGCTTTCCTGGGACTCACCCACGCCCAGCTCCTGTAGCAGGCTGTGGTACTCCGGCTTGGTCTCCAGCAGTTTCATCAAATTGGTAGACTCCATCCGCTCCAGCTGTACCTCCCAGTACACATAGATCTTCTGGTTGAAAGTGACATATACGAGACAGGGGCTGTTGTGGCCCTCTTTGCAGGCGTACAACCCTGGGAGATGAGGGCAGGGAGACAAAGGTCAGGAAGTTTCAGTGCCAGGGGTCGGGGGCAGACAGCGAGACACAGACCTCCGAGTCAGCACTTCCCATCCTCCCACTGATGTCAGGAAAAAAATTAAAGGCTCTCTTTCTTCTCTGTTAGGAACTCAGTAAAACAGGTAAGACAGGAAAAGATCTGGCCCACTTCAGATACAGAAAAACAACAGTAACAAAACCCAGGCAGAACAACATCCAAAAAGGTGCTATTTGTGATTTTCCCATCGTAGTGACATCCCTGGAGTGATGAGGGATGGCCTTGCTCACCCAAGGGCGAGACGAGCAAAACACGATCGGAAAGTAAGGCTTCTCCTAGGTGCAATCCCTCCTTCCAAATGCATCCCCCAGCCACCCAAAGAGTGGGTGCTGCCTCCCAAGGCCCCTGATTTGGAACTAATGAAAATGCTCTAGGAGAACTTTCTTCACAGAGACCTGGCATGCTCAGGTGGAAAAGAACTTCCTGATGTCTTCACACATCCCAGACAGACGACAAACTCATTCCAGTCTTTGAAATATTCAGGGGTGGAGCCGTTAGGGTCGGTTATTTTTTTCTTATTCAAAATTGTCAAGCTGGCAATGTAGTACCCACCCCTCACCCCCAAACAAAAGAGGTGAAGAACTCACTGGTTAATGAAGACTTACATCAGGGGATACGTCAGAAAGGGAACTGAGAGGCTAACACTTCCCTGGCATAGCTAACCCGCTTATCTAACTTAAGTGTGGTTAGAAAGGGGCCGTGGGGGCGGAGTCACCTGCACAGAAGGCACGGATATTTTCATCCACTTGGAAGCGGACGACGGTGCGGTTGTGATCAATAATGTATGTTTGTCCATCCCAGGCACATGCAACTACCTCCTCGTGCCCGTTGCCCTGAAAAAGGCCAGAGACAAGGCACATAAAGGAGCTGTGGACTGGACTCTGGATGACAAACAGCGAGCTGGAGGGGAATTTCACTCATGGGCTGGGCAGTAAAAGGGGCTGTCAAATGAGCTCACGTGATGCTCAAGCCATCCTAGGAAGTATGTAATTTTATATCGAGGAAATCTCAGCTTATAGAAATATAGTCATTCAACAAAGGTCACTCAGCTAGGAGGCAGCAGAATCAGGATTCGAACCCTGGTCTGCGTCTCCTCCTAAACCAACAAGCATGCCTGATGGCAATATAAAGTGTAGCCCTTACCTGCTGATTCAGGGGCCACAGTGCTATTAGAGATTCATATACGGACAAGAAAAACCTACAAAATATGCCTCTGGAGTTGGGACGAATAACTCACTTCCAGGCTCTTATAGGAACTTTTCTTTGGGGTTATTACTTCTGCTGAAGTTATGGAAGTGACAGACTTCTAGCAGCACAGTATAGCATTAAATACGGTAGAGTAAGAGGAAACAAACTCGCTTTAGGTGGATTTAGATCTATCTAAAGAGACTTAAGGCCAGGCACATTGGCTCATGCCTGTAATCCCAACACTTTGGGAGGCCAAGACAAAAGGATTGCTTGAGCCCAAGAATTCGAAACCATATATGATGAGATCTCATCTTTATAAAAAATTTAGGAAAATTAGCTAAGTGTGGTGGCGCATGCCTGTAGTCCCAACTTCTTGGGAGGCTGAGGTGGCAGGATGGCTTGAGTCTGGGAGACAAAGGTTGCAGTGAGCCAAGATCGTGCCACTGCACTGCGGCCCAGGTGGCAGAGGGAAACCCTGTATCAAAAAAAAAAAAAAATGGAGACAGAGAGAGAGGGAGACTAAAGATAAAGGCTGAGAGTTCCCTGGGATGTGAGAATAGGCTGATTATTCCAAATCTCATCTCTCTATGTGGAAAACTCAAGAATGCTCTGCTCTGCCAGGCTTTCCACTCACAGTGACATCCAATTTCTCCAGGGCGAAGAGCTGGTGATCAACCTGCACTGACCACAGCAGCTTGTCTGCTTCCTCCATGAGCTTCAGCGTCCCTGTGGGGAGAGGCAGGCTAAGTGTGGCTGGGACAGGCCCCAAGCAGACCCCACAGGCACACAGCCCCCCACCTCATCCCAGCACTGCTCACCATCCAGAGTGCACAGGGCAAAGAGGCCAGAGCCACCACTCTCAGTGCTGTGGCCTATGGGTAGGACAGAAGGATCAGAGGAAGAAAATATAAAGGGCAGGGTACAAGGTCAGAGCCTATAGGGAGGGGGTGGCCCACAGCAACAGGAGAAGGACAGGGCTTGACATGAGGGGAGGGCTATGGATCTCCACTTATCCAGAACTGACGGCTATCCCCAGCTCCCCTCTCACCCATAGCCCCCATTTTCACCTTGTTTGATGTTGCCAATTAGGTGAGTGGAGACGTTCTTGTTGTGGATACGGCCAGATGTCTGGTGCAGCACCACATCTCGGGCAGCTGGGGTCTCCCTGCGAGCAGGAGGGTGGAAGGACCAAGCAGGAGACCAAGTGAGCTGCACTCTCCAGCCCTTATCCCTGCAAGAGCTTCTGGGATTTGAGTCAGCTTCGAAACCTACCACTGACCCCATCTGGCCCATGTGGCAAACAGAAAAGACAGGGATGGGAATGCCAGGCTGGAATCTCAGAACCTCTTCAGGTGCCCCAAGTTGGAGCTCAGGATTCCCTTGGTCCTAAAATAATCCTCCCCAGTGGTGCAAAGGTGCTTGGGCTGGGACCCAGATGAGGCAGCTCTGCCAACTGCAGACCCATTTTACTACCATGTGCTATCTGAGAGCCCATCCTGCTTCCATGTACCCTACACCATCCACAGGCTTGTACCCCCTTACCTACTGCCATCCGTGGCCCCTTCAGAGGCAGGAGGGGGCCCAGTGTCCTTTTTCCAGGTACATAGCAGAATTGCATAAGCACAGCCTGGCTGAGACACCATCAGTTCAGGAACACCCAGTGGCCCCAGAGTCACCGAGAGGCTGTCCACCTGGCACCAGGGAATGGGATTAAAGGGAGATGGAGAGAGAAGTGGGACCCTGCAGAGAACGGGGTGGTGGGGGCGGTGGGGGAGGGCAGGGGTCCTGGGAACAGCCCTGAGGGTTTCAAGGGTGGCAGCAGGAGGAAGGATTTTGAGTTTCCAGGGATACTGCCCGGCACCGCCCTCTCCACACAGACCATGTGCTTTCCCCTGTTCATGTCCCAGCTGTGGTATAGGTCCTGATGTGGCCCACTCCACACCCACTCCACACTCCTCATTCTTAGCCCCACATGCCTTTCTCTTGCCTGTCACTAGCAATCTCCCTAAGCCCCTGATTTGAAATGGTTGGGCTTACTCTTATTCTCTTGACAAGGTGACTTACACTGGCTACACTTACTCTCTTGACAAGGTGACTTTTCACTTCTCCCCACCCTGGCCCTGTCCCATGACTGTTCTCCCACTGACTCCTCCAGGAGGCCTTCCTCCCAGCTCCCCGGGGCCTTGGTCCCCAGACTCAGCTTCTTACCTGACCCTCTAGCATCCATTTCTTGAGTGACACCAGCTGCCCTGTCAGATGTTCGGGACCCTCACCTAGCTCCTCCCAGCGGAAAGCTCGCACCACACGGTCTGTGTAGCCCACCACCAGCTCACAACACCCATCTCCATCTGTGGGCATGAAAGACAAGATGGGTTTTGCAGTCTCATGAGCAGCCTCTGCTCCTCTGCTAACAGTGGCACTCCCTAGCTGTGCGGATTTATGCCCCATCTGCCGGGCTACTCACTTCACACTCAGTCTGCCCCACCCCTGCCTGCATTTGCAGCATCCTGCTCGTCCATTTGGTCCATCTGTTCTGCAGCTCCTATCCCCTCTCTGCCTTTATACTACTTCCCAAACACGCAACTCAAGTGTCCCAATTGAGCCCATGTATCTCCCACCACCTGCAAGCCCCCTATCTGTGTGGCTCCCTAGCTTACCACCTTTGGTTTTGTTTTTTTTTTAACCAAATGTCACCTTCTCAGTGAGGACTTTCCTACCAACTCCATTTAAAATTGCTACCTTGGCCAGGTGCAGTGGCTCACACCTGTAATTCCAGCACTTTGGGAGGTTGAAGCAGGTGGATCACGAGGAGTTCAAGACCAGCCTGGCCAACATGGTGAAACCCAGTCTCTACTAAAGATACAAAAAATTAGCCGGGCATAGTGGCATGTGCCTGTAGTCCCAGCTACTGGGGAGACTGAGGCAGGAAAATCGTTTGAACCCGGGAGGCAGAGGTAGTAGTCAGCCGAGATCACACCACTGCACTCCAGCCTAGGCGACAGGGTGAGACTCTGTCTCAAAAAAATAAAACAAATAAAATTGCTACTTCTACTTTGACACTCTGGCCCTTTCTGTGAGTTATTTTCTCCATTGCACTTACTACCTTTTTTTTTTTTTGACATGGAGTCTCTGTCACCAGGCTGGAGTGCAGTGTCACGATCTCAGCTCACTGCAACCTCTACCTCCTGGGTTCAAGCGATTTTCCTGCCTCTCAGGTTTTCGAGTAGGTGGGATTACAGGCATGTGCCACCATGCTCAGCCAATTTTTGTATTTTTAGTGGAGACAGGGTTTCACCATGTTGGCCAGGCTGGTCTTGAACTCTTGACCTCAAGTGATCCGCCTGCCTCAGACTGCCAAAGCTGGGATTACAGGCGTGAACCATGGCGCCTGGCTACACTTACTACTTTTTTTTTTTTTTTTTTTTTTTGAGAAGGCGTCTCTGTTGCCTAGGCTAGAGTGCAGTGGCATGATCCTGGCTGACTGCAACCTCTGTCTCCCAGGTTCATTCTCCTACCTCAGCCTCCTGAGTAGCTGGGATAACAGGCGCCTGCCACCTTTCCTGGGCTAGTTTTTGTATTTTTAGTAGAGACAGGGTTTCACCGTGTTGGCCAGACTGGTCTCAAACTCCTGAACCCAAGTGATCTGCCCGCCTCAACCTTCCAAAGTGTTGGGATTACAGGTGTGAGTCACCGCACCCAGACACGCACTTATTACCTTCCAATATAATACTTAATTACTTTACAAAGCTTATAGTGTTTCTTTTCTATTCCTTCCTTTTCCTAATAGAGACAGGGTCCCACACTAGAGTGCAGTGGTGAGATCATAACTCACTACAGTCTCGAACTCCTGGCCTCAAGTGATCCTCCCACCTCAGCCTCCCAAAGTGTTGGTATTACAGGCAAGAGCCAGCACACCTGGCCTATATTGTTTCTTTTCTGTCTCTTCATAATAAGGTTCAGGAGTACAGCAATTTTTGTCTATTTATTCACCATGGCAATCCCAGTGCCTTGAGTGATGCCTGGCTTATGATGGGAGCTCAGTACATAACAAATGCATAAATGAATGCGGACTCTCCCTCTCGCCCCAATCCCTTGGGATCTGCTCTAGTATCCACTGACTCCTACTCTTGGCAGCCTGCAGAGGTAGCCATGCCCACCGATGTCGCTGATCAGCATGACCTTGGTGTTGGCAGGGATGTGCTGCTTGAAGACTGGACGCTGCTCCTCTCCCATTGGTGTCTCGTGGTGCCCAGAAGCATCCAACACCTTGGCAGGTGTCAAGTCAAACAAATGAAACCAGCCTTCAGCACTCACTGCCACCAACAGGTTCTAGGACAAACAGACGTACAGGAGAAACAGACTGGGGAGGGAGTTTTGGAAGCATGCCTGATAATCAGATCACAGGGGTCAGAGGTGAAGCCTTTAACCTTCAACTGATTTCCACTGTGAGCTAAGATCAAGGTGAGCCTTTGGAGTCCTGCCGAAGTCCCAAGGTCCCCTTTAGTTCTTACCTTTCCTTTATTACAAATGTCTCCAACCCCGACGCAAGTCAGCTGCAAGAGAGAAAGGCAGGCTCAGGGAGATGCCAAGGGAGACCAGTACTCCTTGATCTCTGTGAAGCAAGAAGGAGTGGGCGGGTTTTCTCATCACCATCCTCCACTGAAAACTTGTGCCATATAACTTATGGTGATAGTCTTTATTAACTGAGGTCCTGTGCCATAGGCTTGGTTTACCCAGATAGCCACATGAAGACCTGAGGTAATTAAGACAATCTGGACTTAAAATAAAACAAAAACTCCATATTTAATAGAACTAGGCTATCATATTTCTAGACTTATTCAAATTATTGCCCCCATTTTTGACTATACTTTAAGATTAGACAATCTTAGGCAGCTTCCATAAAGTGTCAAGGAGTACTCCACTACACAAAAACACCCCGGCCCATGTACATGTGTGTGAGAACAGATGGGAGCACGTCTGGGGGTTGCCTGCTCTGAATCAAATTGGCTGCAAGGCAGTGTCTGGGCCCAGTAGCTGGGGAGTCAGGACACATGGGTGAGCACCTGTGTGGGTGTTCCCTGGACAGAAGGGATCCCTTCCCCCCTCCAGGCCCAGGGAAGTGAATACTGACCATTCCCTGGCAGGAACAGGTGAGCCATGGCCGACTGTCATCATTTTTATACACTGACACCTTCCCGCTGGTGTCTCCCACCACCAGTTCATTTAACTTCAAATAGAGAGAGAAGAAAGCATTAGGATGGGACTCTGTTGAACCACTTTGAGCTCTTCTCTACTTAGCCTAACCAAGGGAAATCACAAGACCTCAACTTGTATCTTCATCAACTTTATTAAATGTCTGGCCAGATACAATGACTGACACTTGTAATCCCATTAATTTGGGCAGTGGAGGCGGGTGGATCACTTGAGGCCAAGAGTTAAAGACCAGCCTGGGCAACACGGCAAGACTCCATTTCTATAAAAACTTTAAAAATTTGCTGTGAGGCCAGGTGCAGTGACTCACGCCTGTAATCTCAGCTCTTTGGGAGGCGGGGTGGGTAGATTGCTGGAACTCAGGAACTCAAGACCAGCCTGGCCAACGTGGTGAAACCTTGTCTCTACAAAAAATATAAAAATTATCCAAGCATGGTGGCACATGCCTATGGTCCCAGCCCCTCGGGGGGCGAGGCAGGAGAACTGCTTGAGCCTGGGAGGTGGAGGTTGCAGTGAGTGAGTCAGGATAGCACCACTGCACTCCAACCTGGGTGACAGCGACCCTGTCTCAAAAAAGAAGAAAAAACAAATTAGCCAGGTGTGGTGATGCACACCTGTAGTCCCAGCTATTCAGGAGGCTAAGGAAGGAGGATCACTTGATCCCAGGAGCATGAAGCTGCAGTGAGCCATGACCATGCCACTGCATTCCAGCCTGGGCAACAGAACAAGATCCTGTCTCAAAAAACAAAACAAAACAATCTTTTGGGGCCAACACAACCATAGTTTCCCAGTTCTTTATTTCCATTTAGGGGTATGTATGTTAGGGGTAGGAGAGGTTACAGGAATTGGGGCTAGACACAATCTATGGCCTGTCCCAGAAAAGTATGCCACCTGAACAGCTCTAGGCTCCACGTACCCAACTTCAGCTCTTCCAATCTGCCCATTACATATGGGACATGTTGGCTGGTTTTCCTACCACTCTGGGAGGCCAATGTGGGTGGATCATGAGGTCAGGAGTTCAAGACCAGCCTGCCCAAGATGATGAAACCCCGTCTCTACTAAAAATTACAAAAAAATTAGCCAGGTGTAGTGGCAGGCATCTGTAATCCCAGCTACTTAGGAGGCTGAGGCAGGAGAATTGCTTGAACCCAGGAGGCAAAGGTTGCAGTGAGCTGAGATCCCGCCACTGCAGCCCAGTCTAGGTGACAGAGCAAGACTCCATCTCAAAAAAAAAAAAAAAAAAAAAAAAGGGACATGCTTTGAAAACAGCCGCCCAAGATGATGGAGTTTTACAGAATCTAACTTCAGACCTCATATTTAATCAGGGGCCAAATAAAAAGACAATGTGAGCTCTTGGGGCCCTCCATCCTCTAGCAAGGTCTTTGGATCTTGAGGTGTATGTGGGAACCACACAGGATAGTGGGGCCTGAGGGGGCTGCTCCCCATTCTGGGCTTCCAGTGCCCTCAAGTGGTGGCTAAGCTCTAGGGAAGGGAGGTCCTTGCATGGAGCTCCACCACTTGTATCTGGGTAGCTGCCCTTTCCAGGGCTCATGTTGTTAACCAAATGGCTTCAAACCCCACTTCTGAAAACTGCTTTATGATCTCCTCTTGGGGGTACAGCCAACATCCCCTTCCTGTCCCCAGAATACACTGAACTAATATTATACTTTCAAGAAATTTAGTACTGGCCGGGTGCATCACCTGAGGTCAGGAGCTCAAGACTAGCGGGGCCACCATGGCAAAATCCTGTCTCTATTAAAAATACAAAATTAGGCCGGCATAGTGGCTCATGCCTGTAATCCCAGCACTTTGGGATGCCAAGGCAGGCGGATCACGAGGTCAGGAGATCGAAACCAGCCTGACCAACGTGGTGAAACCCTATCGCTACTAAAAATACAAAAATTATCTGGGTGTGGTGGTGCACACCTGTAGTCTCAGCTACTTGGGAGGCTGAGGCAGGGGAATCACTTGAACCCGGGAGGTGGAGGTTGCAGTGAGCCAAGATCGCACCACTGCACTCTAGCCTGGTGACAGAGCAAGGCTCCTTTTCAAACAAAAACAAAATCAGCTGGGTGTGCTGGCGCATGCCTGTAATCCCAGTGCTCCGGAGGCTGAGGCAGGAGAATCGCTAGAACCCGGGAGGTGGAGGTTGTGATGAGACGAGATTGCACCATTGCACTCCAGCCTGGGTAGTAAGAGTGAAACTCCATCTCAAAAAACAAAAAAATTTAGTTCTAAAGGCAACAGAGGTAACAGGTAAATAGTAAGGCAAAGTTAGAAACAAACTGGAATTTATTTGAATCTTTGATTTCTGGCTGGGCGTGGTGTCTCACGCCTGTAATCCCAGTACTTTGGGAGGCTGAGGCAGGAGAATCGCTTGAACCTGGGAGGCAGAGGTTACAGTGAGCCGAGATTGCGTCACTGCACTCCAACCTGGGTGACAATAGCAAAACTCCGTCTCAAAAAAAAAAAATTCTCTCATTTATTTTTTAATTGTTATGGGAGTTTCTGGTGAGAATATCAGATCACAGAAGCATAAAACTAGTTTTTTTTTCATCAAATCTTCTATTACTTGACTTTTGTTTTTTAATTTTAATTTAATTTAATTTTATTTTTAAAGATGGGGGTTTCACCATGTTGGTGAGGCTGGTCTTGAACTTCCGACCTCAGGTGATCTGCCTGCCTTGGCCTCCAAAGTGCTTGGATTACAGGTGTGAACCACCATGCCCAGCCTTGACATTTCTTATGTCTATTTTTTTTTTTTTTTTGAGACAGGGTCTCACTCTGTTGTCCAAGCTGGAGTGCAGTAGTGTGATCATGGCTCACTGCAGCCTCAACTTCCTAGGCTCAAGTAATCCTCCTGAGGAGCTGGGACTACAGGTGGGCACCACCACACCTGGCTAATTTTTTTCTATTTTTTTGTAAAGACGGGGTCTCACTGTGTTGCTCAGGCTGGTCTCGAACTTCTAGGCTCAAATGACCCTTTTATCTCAGCCTCCTAAAGTACTGGGATTACAGGTGTGAGCCACTATGCCTGGCCTTGATGTTTCAATTGTGGCTGCCCTGAGGACTTTTGCAGATATCCAGGAGAGGGGCTGCAGAGCATAGAGGTTCAGAGTGCAACTGTCTGGATTTGAATCTAGCTCTGTCTGTCTAAATTTTCTCATCTAGAAAATGAGGATGATGAGTATCTATGTCATAAGGTGGTTATGAGAACTGAGCTAATAGAGGAAAGCATTTAGAAATGGTGACTGGCATTTAGAGAGTATTAACACCAGCTGTTTTTCAGCCTCTAGTTAAACTCCAAGGCTGGGGAATCATCTTTAATACAATTCATTCTTTTTAAAAAATAAAATACATTTGGGCCAGGTGTGGTGGCTCATCCTAGTGCTGTAATCCTAGCACTTTGGGAGGCCGAGGCAGGCAAATCATGAGGTCAGAGGTTCAAGACCAGCCTGACCAACATGGTAAAACCCCATCTCTACTAAAAATACAAAAATTAGCTGGGTGTTGTGGTGCACGCCTATAATCCCAGCTACTCGGGAGTCGGTGGCATTTATCTTTGTACGCCCAACTTTACCTGAAAACTCAGGGGCTGGCTGGGCATTCTCTTTCATTCTGACTTTTGTTTCTTAAACATTTTTTTTGTTATGTGTTCATTAAGTAAATATTCAGGGGTCCAGCATAGTGGCTCATGCCTGTAATCCCAGCTGAGGATATGGGAGGCTGAGACCAGAGATTTACTTTGAGGCCACACATTCAAGACCAATCTGGGTAACATGGCAAGACCCCATCTCTACAAAAAACTTAAAAATAAACAAACATTGTTTGTGGGCCTACGATATACTATGGCATTCATTCAGATAAATGTTTTCTGTTGCCCAGGCTGTAGTGCAGTGACTCCATCTCACTGCAATCTCCATTTCTCAGGTTCAAGCGATTCTTCTGCCTTGGCCTCCCTAGTAGCTGGGATTACAAGCGTGTGCCACTATGCTCCGCTAATTTTTTCATATTTTTAGCGGAGATGGTTTCACCGTGTTGGCCAGGCTGGTCTTGAACTTTTGACCTCAAAGGATCCATCCACCTTGGTCTCCAAAAGTGCTGGGATTACAGGCATGAGCCACATGCCCAGCCAAATGTATTTTTTTTTTTTTTTTTTGAGATGGAGTCTCACTCTGTTGCCCAGGCTGGAGTGCAGTGGCGTGATCTCGGCTCACTGCAACCTCCACCTCCTGGGATCAAGCGATTCTCCTGCCTCAGCCTCCTGAGTAGCTGGGATTACAGGTGTGCACCATAACACAAGGCTACTTTTTGTATTTTTAGTAGAGACGGAGTTTCGCCATGTTGGCCAGGCTAGTCTCGAACTCCTGACCTCAGGTGATCCACCTGCCTCGGCCTCCCAAAGTGCTGGGATTACAAGCATAAACCACCACGCCTGGCCAGTGCCTACACTGTTCTAAGTGTTGAGAATATAGCAGTGGAAAAAACAGATTAAAACATTCCTATCCTTATGGAGTTTACCGTAACAGAGCTTACAACTCATGTGGAAAAAATGGTAGTATATCTAATATTGTAGAAGTCAGTGTGTAATAGTGTAACTCATTTAAAAAAGCACAATTTCAAAAAAGCTGGTGCTATAAAGCTATGTAAAAAAGGGAATGCTTTTAAACAAAGAAGGCAATCAGATAAAATGGAAAATAGTATGTAACTGAAGCCACTTTGTTAATTTACTATTTAAAATGTGGCCAGGTGAGGTTGCTTACACCTGTATTCCCAGCACTTTGGAACACTAAGGCCAGTGGACTGCTTGAAGCCAGAGGTTTGAGACCAGCCTGGTTAACACAGTGAGACATCATCTCTACAAAATATTTTAAAAAATCAGCCAGACATGGTGGCATGCACCTGAAGTCTCTGCTACACAGGAGGCTGAGGCAGTAGATCAGTTGAGCCCAGGAGTTCAAGGCTGCAGTGAGCTATGATTGTACCACTGCATTCCAGCCTGGGCAACAGAGTGAGATCCTGTGTTAATAAAAAAACAAAAAATTGGCCAGGAGTGCTGGCTCATGCCTGTAATCCCAGCACTCTGGGAGGCCAAGGCAGGTGGATCACCTGAGTTTGGGAGCTCAAGACCAGCCTGACCAACATGGAGAAACCCCATCTCTACTAAAAATACAAAATAAGCCAGGCATGGTGGTGCATGCCTGTAATCCCAGCTACTTGGGAGGCTGAGGCAGGAGAATTGTTTGAATTTGGGAGGCGGAGGTTGCAGTGAGCCAAGATCACACCACTGCACTCCAGCCTGGGCAGCAAGAGTGAAACTCTGTCTTAAAAATAATAATCATCATCATTTAAAAAAATGCCTCCTCTAATTTTCTCATAAAATTAAACTGCTTGGCAGTTCATGAAGAAACATGAAAGCCCAGAAAACATAATACAAATTTATGAGAATAATTCTTTCCTCCCCAGAGGGGCCAGAGCCAAAAGAGGCCTCATAAAATACCTTCTCCATCACAGCACTAGGGGGCGGTAGGAAATAAAGATATTTTAGCCTTTGTCTTGTGGGGGCGGGGAGCACAGGACAGTTAAGGAAGTGTGAAGCAGGGAGGCAGAATAGGAAAAGAGGGCAGAGGGCAGAAGACACCAGTACAATGCTTTGCATCAGAAATATGAAATAGATAATAAATGAAAAGAAAAAGTCTGCAAAAAAAAAAAAAAAAAAAAAGAGCATCAGACACTATTCCCTTTAATGCTCCACTGGAGAATCCTCTACATATTTTAGTCTGTGTATCTCATTACATTTTATTATCCTGTGACTATCACTTAACTTGATTATGAGCTACCTAAGGACTGGAACTCTCTCGTCCATTTATGAATTCCCAGATTGGTGCATAATGAGCAGTTCAATAAAGATTTGCAGAAAAACAGAATAAAACACTAACAACAACAATAACGCTAACACTGAAATAAGCAATAAACTGCGTGACAGACATTGTTTTACCTGCTTGACCTGTGGTAATTGATTTAAAAAACGAGAAGAAGGGCCTGGGTCGGTGGCTCATGCCTGTAGTCCCAACACTTTTGGGAGGTCCAGGTTGGCAGAACACGAGGTCAGGAGTTTGAGACCAGCCTGGCCAACATGGTGAAACCCCATCTCTACTAAAAATGCAAAAATTAGCCAGGCATGGTGGCAGGCGCATGTAATCTCAGCTGCTCGGGAGGCTGAGGCAGGAGAATCGCTTGAGCCCGGGAGGCGGAGGTTGCAGTGAGCTGGGATCAATCCACTGCACTCCAGCCTGAGTGAAAGAGCAAGACTCCGTCTCAAAAAAAAAAAAAAAAAAAAGAGAGAGAGAAGAAGAAGAAGAACTGCTGAGGAGAGGAGGTAGATGGAGATTGCTTCTGTAATTCAACAAAGATGCAGCACAAGTAACCAGATAACTGCATCTACTATGGGGCAGGCACTGAAGAAACTGGACCTTATTAACACTGGGTTGTGCGGTTGATTGTTGCTCCCGCCGTAGAGCGAGGCAGGGAAATACCCCAATCTATTCCAGCAGAGTGCTCCAAGTGTAACAGCAGCAGACATGAGTTTAATGCCTACGTTAAGCACGGATAGAGTCTTTAATTCTGTGAGGGAAGGAGGAAGTTCAGAGAAGTCTTTGGAGGGGCGGAGCCATAGGCAGAACGGCATTATTATTTCCACTTTACGGCTTTGAAAGGTAAGTGATTTTTTTTTTCTTCAAACGGAGGCTGTCTCTGTCGCCCAGGCTGGAGTGCAGTGGGCGTGATCTCGGCTCACTGCAAACTCCGCCTCCCGGGTTCAAGTGATTCTCGTGCCTCAGCTCCTAAGTAGCAGGGATTTGAGGCGCGTACCACCACACCCGGCTAATTTTGTATTTTTAGTAGAGACGGGGGTTTCACCATGTTGGCCAAGCTGGTCTCGAACTCCTGGCCTCAGGTGATCCGCCCGCCTTGGCTTCTCAAAGTGTTGGGATTACAGGCATGAGCCACCACGCCCGGCCAAGGTAAGTGTTTTGAGAGGTGACGCCACTAAAAGAGGCTTAACTTAGAAGCAGTGATCCAGAAAACTTAGCCACCAGTTTATCAGTCTCCTCCAGTGAACACGTTACTGAATCAGGCCGAGGGATCAAACTATGTATCCCACTCAAAAAATACTACCAGGGACCGGACGCGGTGGCTCACGCCTGTGATCCCAGCACTTTGGGAGGCTGAGGCCGGTGGATCACCTGATGTCAGGAGTTCGAGACCAGCCCGATCAACATGGCGAAACCCCCGTCTCTACTAAAAGTACAAAAATTAGCCGGGCGTGGTGGCGGGCGCCTGTAATCCCAGCTACTCAGGAGGCTGAGGCAGGAGAATCGCTTGAACCCAGGAGGTGGTGGTGGCAGTGAGCCAAGATCGCGCCACTGCACTCCAGTCTGGGTGACAGAGCAAGACTCTTGTCTCAAAACAACAAAACAAAACCAGGAAACAAAACCAACCAAGGACACTGAAGCTATCAATAAAGTTTTTCTCTTTATTGCTCCATACCGGCCCCAGCGCGCATGCTCAAGTTCACGTGGCACGCTCGGGCGGCCTCTTCCACTTCCCTTGCCCGGTCCCTGCGCAGATCCAGGATATCCCTTGCAGTGCGCATGCACTTACCGTATCGTTATCGACGTCTCCAAGGCAGATTGCGTGCGGGAAAAGGCTCCCGCTGAACTCCAGCGCCACGCGCTGCACGTAGCTTACTGACCTCATGGCACTTCCAAGAGCAGAGGGAGCGTGGAGCGCTAGTAAATATTCCCTGAACCCCAGTCGCAACAGCCGCCAGAGCGGAAGGCCACCTAAGGCAGAAAGTTACGTCACTGCCTGAACCTCCAATCTCTGTCTTCCTCCGGGTCTTCCGGACTTGGAGGCGGGCTTACCACCTCTGAATGTGAGTGACAGGTCCACGAGCCACTCCTTTTCTCCACAGGGCTGCAGCCCAGGGGTAAACCAACCCTGACGTGGCCGATCTGTTCCCTTGGCAACAGGGCTACCTAGGGCTTGACCTAATAACCTTGACCCTCTTTGTTCCCTGGCAATGAAGATTTCTAGCCATCAGATCATTCCTGAGAATCGTACTAATCTTTGTAATAACTGATAACTGCATGGTTTCGAAGAGTAGTTTTTAAATACTACCCATTAGGAGTGAAAACAATGTAGTGAGTTGCAATCAGCATATAAAAAATTAAATACAATAGAATATTCCAAGTGACTCCCAAGTAGTAAGTATCGTTTTTATGAAACCCCTGTTTCAATTGTAGATACTTATATGTGTATACTGGCTTATAATGTAAAAACAAATTGTATTTATTTATTTGTTTTTTTACAGTGTATGTGCTTTCTGGTCAATAGTTTAAAAGCTACCTGCTGCAAAGCACATTTCACATATTTCACATAATTAGTTCAGCCACTATGTCAGCTTGTATTTTTTTTTTTTTTTTTTTTTGGTAAAGGAAAACAGGTTCAGCAAGATTAAGTAAAATGGCAGAAGGGTTGTGGGCGGGGTACGTGCTCAAACAAGAATTGTTTGATCCCAAACCCCAGGGCCTTTCCATCATTTACTACCATAGTTCCTAGGAAAGTCTTCAGGCTGGAAGTGAAGGTTGCCTGGATTCTGGATCTGCTCTGTTTTGTGGCTGCCCCCAGCACAAAGCTCTTGCATCTTGCCCTCAGTGGCCTTACTCTTGTAGCACAGATGGAACCATCACTCTCATGGCTAGCTTCTTGGGATACTGTCTTTCCATGTTGAATCCAGTCCTGCCTTTCTTTTGGGGTGCCTCATCAATCAGGGCAATATGAGTATTATTTATGAAATTGTACAGGTGTTCAATACATTTTTAGATTTATATCTATAAACCCAGGCTAACTCATATTTGATGTTTCAAAAAAATAGTGATATCTACCTTATCTGGGATTTTGGACCAGGGGCTGTTCCTTTTTCTTTTTCGTTTTTTGAAAGTCCTGCTGTGTCACCCAGGCTGGAGTACAGCGGTGCTATCTGGGCTCACTGCAACCTCCACCCCTGAGGCTCAAGAGATTCTTGTGCCTCACCCACCTGAGTAGGTGGGATTACAGGTGTGAGCCACCATGCCTGGCCTGTTCCTACTTTCTATGTCTGTACATAGTGCGAGGAGGCTGGAGGGCAGGACCTTTTATTCTGGGTAAGGTGGTGGCAGATTTTTTCCTAGATGTCCCAATGGATCTGACAGCCAGATAAAGTAAGAAAGAACATCAGATCAGAACAGTAAACTGGAGGAAGTCTAGATAAATACTGGAGACTGCAGATATATTCTGAGGCTGAACTCTGTTACAAGCTCATATTTATGGTTGGGTACTGTGGGGATGGCCAGGTCCATTAAAAGGCATTGGGTCTGGCTGGGCTTGGTGGCTCATGCCAGTAATCCCAGCACTTTGGAAGGCCAAGGCAGGCGGATCACGAGGTGAGGAGATTGAGACCATTCTGGCCAACATGGAGAAACCCCATCTCTACTAAAAATACAAAAAAAATTAGCTGGGTGTGGTGGCTTGTGCCTGTAATCCCAGCTACTTGGGAGGCTGAGGCACAAGAACCGCTTGAACCTAGGAGGCGGAGTGAGCCAAGATCGCATCGCCACGCTCTAGCCTGGCACCAGCGCAAGACTCAGTCACACACACACACACACACACACACACACACACACACAAAAATGCACCGGGTCCCACAGGTATTCCTGTTTCTGGTGCGTTGAATAAATTTTCTCATCTACAAAGCAGTTGCATGTTCCCTCATCCTGTGTTCTACCCCATCTCTAGTCTCTCGTCCTAGTTCAAACCCTAAGCTTCATATTAGGTTTTAAGGGGTGGGAAAACCAAAACCAGTATCAAAATGTTCACCTCTAGGGTGGCTGTGGAGGCTCATGCCCATAATTCCAGCACTTTTGGAGGCTGAGACAGGCAGATCTCTTGAGCTCAGGAGTTCAAGACCAGCCTGGACAATATGGCGAAACCGTGACGCCACCAAAAATACAAAAATTAGCTGGGCATGGTGGTGCACGCCTGTGATCTCAGTTACTCAGGAGGCTGAGGTGGGAAGATCTCCTCAGCCCAGGAGGCAGAAGTTGCGGTGAGTCAAGATGGTGCCACTGCACTCCAGGTTGGGTGACAGACTCTGTCTCAAAAAAAAAAAAAAAAAGTTTACCTCTAAAGTGTTTTTTTTTTTTTTTTTTTTTTTGAGATGGAGTTTAGCTCTTGTTCCCGAGGCTGGAGTGCAGTGGCACAATCTCAGCTCACTGCAACCTCCGCCTGCCGGGTACAAGCAATTCTCCTGTCTCAGCCTCCCATGTAGCTAGGACTACAGGTGGGTGCCACCACACCCAGCTAATTTATACATATTTTTTAGTAGAGACAGGGTTTAGTAGACAGATTTAGTAGAGACAGGGTTTCACCATGTTGGCCAGGATGGTCTTGATCTTTTGACCTTGTGATCTGCCCGCCTTGGCCTGCCAAAGTGCTGGGATTACAGGTGTGAGCCACCATGCCCAGCCCTGTTAAGTGGTTTTAAAAGAAATGTATTACTAAATAACTCAGAACAAGAGATGAGATGACCTAGCTTCTGTCGTCAAGTGCATTGGCCTAACCAGTTATCTGAGATCAGCCCCTGACCCAGCATTCCCCAATGGCCTTAGTTTTATCTTCCTCATCATTTGGGTATCTTGGTCTGGATATTTCTGTGACAGGGGGTGTCTGTTTTTAATTGTCGAGTATGTTTGCCACGAAAATCATGTAATTATGATCACAACTTCTATACCATGCTTTTTGGCTTTTGTCAAGAGCGCCAAATAAAGTTAGAAAGAGAGGAAAGACAGATATCCAAGAAATAGGGATAAGTCCTTCCATGCCTGTGCCTCTCCTCACCTTGCATCAGTTACTTTAAGTGCAGTGAGTGTTTTGTATGACTAGGCATTGCAGAACCATATGGACAGATCCCTGGCTCCACAAAGAGCACTCCTGTTTTTGGCCCCTTTCTAGTTGGATGGTTGCTAGGTCTCTTTGGGCACCATCTAAATTCTTGTCTAAGCGAAGCACTCTTTCAGCTGCTTTTTGTCTTACTTCCAAGAACTGTCTAGTTGGGTTATCTTCCTAGTTAGGTGACACGGATACAGTTGTGTGGGTGGCATATTCTTTACAAACAATAGAAATCTCTGTAGGAGGAGATGAGGGGATTAACTGGGAAGCATTTCTAGGAAGATTTTGTCTGCTTCATCCTCCAACAGTAGACAGAGTGGTCTTATCCAAGTTGTTTGCCCAGGGTGCCCAGGTAAGAGAGTCTCCAAAGATATTTCAAAACATGAGGCCCAGAGGCTCACCACCCTGGGGGCAGGGCCCAGGGCTTCTTAATGGGCTTGGTTTGGCTTATATCACCTTTTCCCCCTCCCCTCTCTCATTCATGGTACACTTTAGCATATTAAAATATTGGAAAAGTTACGTTTCTTGACCTAGAAACTGAGCAGAGTAGTGTGGGGCCGCTCTGCGCTGAGTGAAATGCTGTTATTCAAAGCTCCACTTAGTCTCACTCCCTTAGTCACGTTTGGCCCTATTAAAAAGCACCACCAACTCTGGGAAGCTTTGATCCTAAAACTAACTTGTCAGGGTGGTCTGCTCGAGACTACTGATGGATGAGAAGTTCACTGTTACTCTGTCACTTAAACATTAGGAAAGAGGCTTAAAACACAAAGAATGAGGAAGACATTTTGGAACTAGGTAACACTGTAAAGACTAAATGCCACCAAACGGTTGAGTTTAACATGGTTAACTTCATTTCACCTAAAAATGTGAATTTCACCTAAAAAAATACAAATCATTTTATGTCTGAGGAACTTCTAAGAGTGAAACAGGAGACTGAAGATCCTATGGAATATGCATGTCTTGTGGGTAGACAGGATATGGCTGATCCTTTCTTCTAGCCAAAGGACCCTAGACATTCACAAAGGCATTGCTTTTTCTTGATCATCACTGAGACCATTCACTCTTACTTTGCCTCTCACATTGGTGTAGTGTGGCTGGGCGCAGTGGCTCACGCCTGTAATCCCAACACTTTGGGAGGCCGAGGCAGGCAGATCACCTGAGGTCAGGAGTTCAAGACCAGCCTATCGATATGGTGAAACCCCATCTCTACTAAAAATACAAAAATTAGATTGCGCCATTGCGCTCCATCCTGAGTGACAAGAACTATACGCTGTCAAAAAAAAAAAAAAAATTAGCTGGGCATGATGCGGTGTGCCTGTAGTCCCAGCTACTCTGGAGGCTGAGTTGGGAGGATCTCTTGAGCCCAGGGAGTCAAAGCTGCAGTGAGCTGTGATTGCATCACTGCACTGAGCCTGGGCAAAAGGGAGACCTATTTAAAAAAAAGAAAAAAAGAAAAAATAGGCCGGGCACAGTGACTCATGCCTGTAATCCCAGCACTTTGGGAGGCTGAGGCGGGTGGATCACTGGAGCTCAGGAGTTCAAGACCAGCCTGATCAATGTGGTGAAACCCCATCTCTACTAAAAATGCAAAAATGAGCCAGTTGCGGTGGTGTGTGCCTGTAGTCCCAGCAACTCAGGAGGCTGAGACAGAATTGCTTGAACCAGGGATGTGGAAGTTGCAGCAAGCTTGAGATTGCATCACTGCACACCAGCCTAGGCGACAGAGCGAGACTGTCTCCAAAAGAAAAAAGAAAATTAAATTTTAAAGAATTGGTATACTGTTATTCATACAGTATAAATTAGTGTTTTTATGATTCCCAGATTTTCTAACTGGGGATAATGCATCCACATTATCTGAGGTTGGCAAACAACTGGGGAACTGTAGCCATAAGGCAGCAATAATGAATTCCAGAAAGAGAACCAATTTTCCTCACTTACAATGTCTACACTCTTACATTGGTTTTATTCAGCATTGCCCTTAGTCCATTGTCATTTCAACTTAAGAGTTATAAGGTTCTGAGTTGTTATGCTATTGGAAAGGGAAAATTATTCACTGAGGCATAACAGGAATAAGGCATGAGAGGCTCTGGTTTCTTTTTTTTTTTGAGACAGAGTCTCACTCTGTCACCCAGGCTGGAGTGCAGTGGCATGATCTCAGCTCACTGCAGCCTCTGCCTCCCGGGTTCAAGCAATTCTCCTGCCTCAGCCTCCTAAGTAGATAGGATTGCAGGTGCCCACCACCATGCCTGGCTAATTTTTGTATTTTTAGTAAAGATGGAGTTTCACCATGTTGGCCAGGTTGGTCTCGAACTCCTGACCTTGTGATCCGCCAGCCTCAGCTTCCCAAAGTGCTGGGATTACAAGTGTGAGCCATGGCGCCTGGCCAGGTTCTTTTTTTCCAGTAACATTTTCTAAAAAGATAATTTACTAGTCCTTTATAAAGTGTCTTTCACATATTTTTTCTCCAATTGAAATGGAATACAGTTCTCCATTCACCCTTAGGGTGGCGTAGCTGGTATAGAGTGAGGGCAAGTGTCAAAGTGCATTTTGCCAAGCCTTGTAGGGTTTTGTGAGCCATGATAAAGATTCTGATCTTTAGCCTAAATGGGATGGGAAACCATTGAAAGTGATTTAAGTACTCAGAGGGACACGATTTGCATACAGTGCAGAGTGAACTGCGGGTGGGGCAGGAGGGAATCCAACATAGGAACCTTTTGCAGGACAGCATGGTGATAAGAGGGAGTGGTACTAGCACCTGGAGGAAGTAGAAATACTTAGGAGATAAAATTCACAGAACTCCATGTTAGAACCAGCACTAGGACAAGATAATTTTTAGTTTTTTTCTAGAGACCACTTGCAAAGCTTAACAGCTCACAGTACTGCTTGCTACTAGCTTTTCTTTATTCAGGCACGTTCTCTGCATATAGAAAGATTTAAGTATTAGTAGGAAGGGACAACTGACTGGGGAATGAACTTGAAGCACTGACCCAGGGCATACTTGAGTATGTGGTTGAGATTATTTTTAGGCTTAAAGGCTTGTAGGCATTTTAACAAAACATCCTCACTCGACAGTTTTAATGTTACATAAACCAAGACTTATCTCTAAATGTTCCAGTTAAATGCAGTTTTACGTTCTTGGAATCCTACAGGATGCAGAGCTGGAAGAAACCTTAGGAATGCTTTCAAGTTGTGCAGATGAGGAAAGAGGCTCAAGACTTGCCCACAGCCACATGAACCTCATGGCAGCATCTGGATTAGGTCAGAGACCTCACCTTTCAGGCATACTTTTCCATTTGAGTCTTGGATTTCTTATCTGTAAATGGGGTTATTAGGGTTATACCGCCTTTGTAGGATGGTTGCAAGGACTAAGTTTAACTCATGTAACGCTGTCAGTACAAGTGCTAGGCTTACTTCATAAATGCTTAATGAGTTAGTGATTATTGTTGGCTGCAGGGCTAAGAATCTATTACTTTTGAAATACCAAGAGGACCCAGACACAAACCACAAATACAGGGCTGTGACGTGAGGTAGGCCCAGTAAGAGAGCAGTTATATTGGGACTTTTTTTTTTTAAAGAGACAGGGTCTTGCTCTCTTGCCCATGCTGGCATGCAGTGGCACAGTCACAGCTTTCTGCACCTTGGTGCCTTGGGCTCAAGGGATACTCACTCTGGAAGACTTGCACACCCCAATTTTAGTCCTAGCTTCAGCATCAGCCATGCTGTAATTGCTTGGTGAAAAACTTTTATACAGAAATTAATCTTCCATCATTATAGATACATTTCTTCTGGAAGGAACTATACAGGCATGTGGGTAAGCAGACAACCACATCACTGTTGGGAAAGGACTGGGGAGCTCGCAGTAGGAGAGGAGAGGGGTGAGGGCAGACATGGGCTGTGGCCTGGAGCCAGGATCATCTGGAGGCAGCTCAACATGACTGGCTTGTGCTGTCTGGCTTCTCTCAGGGCCCCACCGTGCCATACAAGTTAAGGGTAAAAGCATACTTAGAAAAAAAGCACAAGCCTTTACCTGTTGAGGCTGAGAAGGAAGCTGGGCTTGTCCACTGTTCTTTACTCTTAACCTTAATCATGTAAAGGGTATCTGACAGGAGGAGGTTAGTGACACCAGGAGTTTTACCTTGTTAAGAAACCAAAATGCACAAAGATACTTCTGCCACATCAGAGGTAGGCAGAAGACCAATGCTAACTTCAAAATGAACATGCATGTGACCCAGTCTTCTAGATGTTTAGACTTTCCTCTTCCTAAGTGGCAGGGAAGAAAACCAGAGACACTAAAAACTACCAGGTTGCTGGAGGGAGGGAGTGCTGGGAACCTTGGGTAAGGGTGTAGGCCTAAGTCTCACTGCAGCCTTTGCAGTACTCAGGAAGCCCTGCATGGTGGGTCTGCTTCCTGCCCAACTATGGCATCATTATATGAGGTACTGCACTTATTTAAGCTGAACTGGGACCAAGTGGGTGACCCCTTAATTTTGCCACTACCCATTATGTACCCACCCCTCCAAGAGTGAACAGAAAGGGTTGCCTGACACCCAGGTTTTATTGTTTCCACTTTATTGCTCAAGCACGGAACTTGAGGCAAGCCTGGACCTTCAGCAACGTGCAGAGAAGAGGCTGAGGGGATTTCAGGATACAACCTGGCTGAGAAGGGAAATTGACAGGGGAAACACCAGAATGGGGGACACAGGGTGGTCACCATGACACCAGAAGACATCATCAGCCACACCGTCAGGGTGAGGAAGGGAACAGAGAGAAGAAATGGGCACAGCAGTGGTTTTTCCCATGTCCCTAGCACCCACATGGAGGCCACGTTTGGAAACGGACTGGGAGAGGGAAAGGATGAGGAAAACGGCTGCCCAGGAGTCTCCCTCTCCACCCTGGGTTCATATCAGACCCCATCCCTACCACTTGCTTCTTCTACCCTTGGAAAATGGACCTAACAGAGGGAGCAAAATAAATTAACATTCTGATGAATACGTATGGATGGACATACGTTCATGTGCAATGGGGGAAGGGAAGGGGGGGTGACATCTCCTGAAATGATTCCCCACCTCAATCCCCCAGCCTACTTCTTTCCCCCCTCCCCACTAAAGCCACCATCCAACCAGATAGAAAAATAAAGGTCTAATTCACTCAAAATTCTTCAGTTTTTACAAAACTAACAGGGTGGAGTGGGGAGACTGCGGGGGTGCGGGGGCAGGCAGCCGCAGGAGTAGAGCTGGTGGAGGGGGGCTATGCTTCTGTCTCCACCTGAGACTGGCTCCCTGCCATGTTGCTCTTCTGCTCCTCCTTCATCTCTGTGTCAGTGGGATGGTCTCCTGAGGAAGCCTCTGCCTTGGCCTGGAAGGAAGAGGAACAGCAAAGAGCCTGACTTCCCAAGTGAAAAAATACACACTTAATTTCTAGCAGAATTACAGACACACCAATTCTCCTGTATCTGCCCTAAAGATATACCTGTATAAGTCAGGCGTGGTGGCTCACACCTGTAATCCCAGCACTTTGGGAGGGTGAGGTGGACAGATTACTTGAGCCCAGAAGTTTGAGACCAGCCTGGACAACATGGTGAAACCTCATCTCAACAAAAATTACAAAAATTAGCTGGGCATGGTGGTGTGCACCTGTAGTCCCAGCTACTTGGGAGGCTGAAGCAAGAGAATCACTTGAGCCAGGGAGGCAGAGGTTGCAGTAAGCTGACTGTGTCACTGCACTCCAGCCTGGGCGATAGGGCGAGAGACACTGTCTCAAAAAAACACAAAACACTTGTATATGTACAAATTATGAACTCACAAGGTCATTCACTACAGTGCTGTTTAGAAGAGCACTGTCCCATGTGGTAGCCACTACTGTATGTGGCTAGTTGAAACTCGTATGTTTTTAGTGCAAAATATATATTGGATTTTGAAGATGGTCTGAAAAATATATAAATGCAATTAAAACTTAATTCCATCTGTTTTTCACCTTTTTAACATGGTTACCAGAAAATTTTCAATTACATGTGGTTAATACTGTGTTTCTACTGTATAGTGCTTGTTTAGAACACTGTTTAAGACTGTCCGGGTGGCTGGGTGCGATGGCTTACACCTGTAATCCCAGCACTTTGCAAGGCCAAGGCAGGCGGATCACAAGGTCAAAAGATCGAGACCATCCTAGCCAACATGGTGAAACCTGTGTCTACTAAAAATACAAAAAAAATTAGCCGGGCATGGTGGTGTGTGCCTGTAGTCCCAGCTACTCGGGAGGCATGATGCAGGAGAATCGCTTGAAACGGGAAAACGCAAGTTGTAGTGAGCTGGGATCCCACCACTGCACTCCATCCTGGCGATAGAGGGAGACTGTGTCTCAAACAAACAAAAAGACTGCCCAGGCATGGTGGTTCACACCTGTAATCCCACCACTTTGGGAGGCAGGGCTGGGCAGATCACTAAAGTCAGGAGTTTGAGACCAGCCTTGTCAACACAGTGAAACCTCTTCTCTACTAAAAATACAAAAATTAGCTGGGTGTGCTGGCACGCGCCTGTAATCCCAGTTACTCAGGAGGCTGAGGCAGGAGAATTGCTTTAACTCAGGAGGCAGAATCTGCAGTGAGCTGAGATCGTGTCACCGCACTCCAGCCTGGCTGAAAGAGCAAAACTCTGTCTCAGGAAAAAAAAAAAAAAAAAGAAAACTGGAAGACTAAAAGGGGACTGATTGATCCATACAATGAATACTACATAAGCCTAAGAATGTGAAAGCTCTTTAAATACTGCTGTAAAATAAGCTTCCAAAAATATATATATGTATTTTTTTTATTTTTTCAAGACGAGGTTTCATTATATTGGTCAGGCTGGTCTCAAACTCCTAACCTCAGCCTCCCAAAGTGCTGGGATTACAGGCGTGAGCCACCGCGCCTGGCGCTTCCAGATATTATTATGAGAAAAAAGCACAGCATACCAAATCATAGGTAGAGCATGTTGCCTCTTATTAGGGGAAAGGGAGAAAGCAACATGAATATCTGCCTGTGTATTAAGCAATACATTAGAACCATATAAGAATCAGAAGGATCAGTGGCTTCTGGTTGGGGAGGCAGACTTTTTACTGTATATTCTTTGGTACAGTTTGAATTTAACTATGTAAATGTATTATTTATTTAAACACACACAAAAGCCATCTAGCTCTTTTTTTTCTTTTGAGACAGGGTCTCATTTTGTCACTCAGGCTGGAGTGCAGTGGTGCCATCATAAGTCACTGAGGTCTCTACCTACTGGGTTCAAGTAATCCTCCCATTTTGGCCCTGCAAAGTGCTGGGATTGCAGGTGTGAGCCACCGCGCCTGGCCCACAAGAAAACATAAATCAGAGCAACCAACTCAGCTTCTGGGGCTTGTGGGTAGGTTTCCGGGACTGATCACAGAACACTGGCCCCAACAGCAGGGAACACATACTCCTTAATGCTCCAGGGAAAGGACAACTTCTGGTTTCCGGGATTGGCACAGACAACCAAAGGCATGAAGGGCCCAAAGTGGCCAGGTTAAGTGGAGGGATCTGTCCCAACTGTCCCCTACCCCAATCCTCACCTTGCTCTCCTCCTCAGCCAGCCTTTCAAACATGTTGGCATAGAGCTTCTTTTCCCGGGCAAGCTGCCTGCGGATCCGCTGTTGGCACATAGCCAACTGGGCCTTGGCGGCTTTGTTGTTGGGGTAGAGCTGCAGGACCTTCTGGAAGTCAGCCCGTGCCAGGTCAAAGTCATTCACGGCCAGGTGGGCCTCTCCGCGGCGGAAAAGGCCCTTCTCGTTGTTGCCGTCCAGTTCTAGGGCCTAAAGGATGCAGAGAAGAAGCAACACCATTGGAGCTCAGGAGTTGTAGCTCATCTGGTCAAGGCTGGGTTCCAAAGGTACCCCTTAGCAGGATGAGGAGGAATGCAAATGGCTGGCTCCACCCCAGGAAGAACAAGGCCTGGGGCATTAAATGGAACAATACAAGGTTTAGGAAGGAACCTCATTTAATCCAACAGGCAGAGAGGGAGGACAGCAGGTCTTTGGATGAAATAAAAAGATTTTAGACATTAACATTCACTTTAGAATAAAGCAAGTAGGTTAAGAGGAAAGGCTAAGAACAAAGGTGGGAGAAACCCCTTATGTGGTTCTTCCCATTCCATGTGTTCTCCTACTTCTGTGCCAATTGCTTCCCGCCACTAAAGCTAACATCCGTACCTTTGGCCTGAAATCTCTGAGGTCCTACTGAATCTACCCCACTATCCCTGCCCTAGTCACGAAGGGGAAGTTTCAGACATGCTGGCAGCTCACCCAACCCTGCATGTGAATGCTGCCTCCATGCCCTCTGAGGGGGCCTCACCTTGTTACAGCTTCCAATGGCAGCAGAGAAGGCCTGTAGTTTCAGATGACACATGGCCAGATTGAGGTGAGAGGCCAATCGAAGGGCCTGTGCCTTCTGTGCTTCCTCACTGGAAAAACTAGATTCATACTCCAGCCAGGACACAATCTTCTTATACTGTAGTAAAGCTTGCTTGTATTTGCCTTCCTAGAATGGGAGAGAGGCTCAGGCACCTGGCACAGGTTCAGTGATACCACGCTGTTAATACCCTGCAGATATCAGTGACACATGGCCACAAGAGGTTCCTGTCCCAACCCCTCCCGCTGGCAAGGCCAGCAAGCTCAGATATACTAGGTGAAGATGGCAGGTGCCAACCTGTCCACTTCTTGGCAGAAAATGATCTTAGTCACCAAGGGAGGAGTGGGCTCAGAGCAACTCTCCCTGGGAGTGTCCTTAAGAACAGTGACTGTTGGCTCACCTTGAAGTACACAGTGCCCCGCTCTTTCACTATGGTGCTCTGTTCTAGCTTCTCTTCTGAATTCATTTCCCAAGACTCCTTGGCCTGCCACACCCCAGAGGAGAAACAAAGTTGTCAGTTACCCTAGTCACCTAGAGGGTAGAACTTGACTTCAGATGGGAAGACCTTGAACAAACTTACCTTTTCAAAACTCTTGAGGTGTAATTCATATTTCAGCTCAGCATTTGGTGGGATTTGGAACTTTTCCTTCCCAACTCCGCCAAAAGCATAGCTGTAGGGGTGAAAAATACTTTGTGTCATCTTGGCAACACTTAACCTGCTCCAGGCTGAAAGGCTTCCTGTCCATTTCCTGGAAAGTACCTTCCCATCCCTTGAGACTTGGTCCAAATGTTTGGCAAATCATCCCTGGCCTCTTCACACAATCAGATGGTCCCTCAGCATCTTTCGTACCCTTCTAATAACTCACAGCCAGGCAGCAGTGTGATTACTAACTTAAATGACACCTCACTAAACAAAGAACTAGAATTAGAATGTAGAAACAATGTTCTATCAGTCTCTGAACCCCTAGGAATTTTCAGTAGTGTCTGGCATGTAGTAGATATGTTTCAGTAATGACTGAATGAATGAATGGGAGAGGAAAATCTTGATGGCAGAGGAGAGAATCTGTAGCAATTATGACTGAAAAGACTGGGCTTAGATCCAAGGAGATGTAGAAAACTGTGGCCACACTTCCAAGTACACTGAAGAGAGAATAATGGTGTATGTTTGGTGTGCCCAGAGTTAAAAAGGATACAAACAGCTGAGAATATAATTCACTAAAAGAGAGATATAACTCACTTTTTATCTTTGACCTTGGTTTGCCTGCCTGCCTACTCTACGAAGTGCCCACCCCTCACCTGGGCTTGAGGTATACAATGGAATGTTCTCCTTTCTCCATGCGCTGAATGGCCCTCTCCAGACCATAAGGCAGATCCAGGTTCTCCCCCTCACCAATCTCAAAGCGGAGCTCTCGTTGATCAAAGAGCTGGTCTTTGTAGTACCCTTCCAGTGCAACTGGCATGAAAGAGAGGCAGTGTACCAGAGTTGTAAAAGGGAAGGTGACTGAGGAAGGATGCCATCAGCCTCTCTACATCACCCCAAGATTCTCCTAGTTGTGTTCTCAAAGACAATATGGTCCAACCCCTCATTTTATGGCCATGAAAACAGGCTCAGAGAAGGAAAGTTACCTGCCCAAAGCCACTGAGGCCTAAATATCAAAATTAGAATTGAAACCCAAGGCAGTACTGTCTTACCCTCCACAATAGCACCCTCATTGGGCTTAGCATAGCCTTCACCGCGAGTCCGTATTCTGCGGATGATTCCGCCATCTTCCTCTTCCGTCAGATCTTCTCCCTTAAACTCAAACAACTCCACCTGTGGGACAAGATGTGACACAATTCCTTCCCATACTAACTCATGGGCAGTGAAACACAACCTTTCTCTCATCCAGGAGAGTCCCTACTAACTGCCAGGCCAGATCTGACCATAAGGGCAGTCACGAGGAGTCAGGTAGAGGGGTGCTTTTGCTAAGTTCTTGGGAGCTGCCCTAACCTCACCTTTGGTAGAGGTGGGCAGCCTACATGGGCTTCAGTTAAGCTGGGGAGAGCAATCTATTTGCTACCTGCTCTACTAATGAGGACGCATCAGGATGTGTTCCAGGTAATCCTGATTCATACTACCTGATAAGCCCAATCTGGTAGGTGTTAGGAATGATTACCCAATATCTCTCAGCAGTTTCTCAACATTCAAGTGCCCACAGATTGGCTCAACCATTTTCACATTGAACAATGTCAAGTTCTAGCTCCTTAGAGAAGGCTTTTCTCAGCCCTTGACCCACAGAGGGGGCTACTGCTCCCTCTTCTGATCTCTAGAGCACCAATATTCTGTACTGCCATTTATAAGGGTACATAGTTTCTGACCTCCCGACTCCTTTCAGTATTCTTCTGGGTACCACTCTTGAGATAAAGAAGCCTTAACCCCGACCATGCTTTGAGTCTGGAGAGGGGCTTGCGCCTGCCTCTTCCTACCCGAAGCTTCCATTACTTCTGTCACTAGCAGCAGCAGAGCCAGCTGCCCTGTTCATTTCTCCTCCTCCCATAAGGCCAGGCCCTCAGCCTTGGCTACATTGTCTGCAAGAAGCAGGAAGGGCTGGAGGGCAGCCAGGCATTGGGCTGAGATAAGGCCTGGCTTTTAGCCTGGATCTCAGTGGCTGGACACTCACCTCAAACACAAGCGTGGCATTAGGGGGGATCTTTGGAGGACTGCCTGCTGAACCGTAGGCATATTCTGGTTTGCAGGTGATGTGGCACACCTCCCCAACTTTCATGGTTGCTATGGCAATGTCCCAAGCCTTGATGACCTCCCCTGCAGATATAGAGGCAAACAGGATCACCTTAGCAGGGTTCTGATTCTGGGCTCACACAGTGCTCCTGGAGAGTTACTGGACCACACTCATGGGGAAGCTGGACATCCTTTAGAAATGGGACCAGAAGGTGAGATATCTGGTTGCATTAAGTGCTACCAGGTCTCAGAACTCTTAAAAGATCACCTGACCCTGAAAAAAAGAGTTTAAGATGCAAGACAGTCCACCTTTGAAGTCAGAGTAAGGTGCTGGGAGGTGATGAGAAGAGAAGACACAGATCAATATAGTTACAGATCGGCAGAAGGAAAAAAAGAGTGACAGAAAGAGTAACAGAGTGTGATAAACCACTCCTCCCTGAGCCTAGTCCTGAGAAAATGGTTTCTGCTTGTGACAGTTTGTGTCCACCTCAAACCTATCCTGCCAGCCCACTGACCACGCCTACCTTTTCCCAGGTCAAAGGAGAATTTGTCCTTGCGATCCAGACTGGAGTCAAACTTTGTGCCATCTAACAGCCAGCCAGTGTAGTGGACAAAGACTCGGTCCCCAATCATGGGCATCTCTGTACCTGTGCCCTCTCTCTTGATGACCTGGGAGGAAGGGGGAGAAAGTGAGTACCCCAGGGGTGGGGGCGGAAAGGGGCACCAACACTGTCTGCAAGCCTCCAGAGGAACATAAAGGAACCTCTCTGTGTCCATCCTCCTCTGCCTACTTGTCCCTCCAGATTCAGTTACTAGCAGCTTAGCCTAGGAGTCAACTAACCCTGTCTTTCTTGAGGTGCAGCAAGACTTGGTTTGAAAAAGAGACAAAAGACTGAGAGATCTGAGGTCAAGTTTATGGTGTATAGATAAGTTCTTAAAACTCTCCACACCTTATTTGTAAAGCAGTGATGATGATCCCTATCTCCTACAGCTGTTGGAAGATTAGACCAGTAAAGGGTTGAATAATAGATTATTATTATCATCGGCAAATGGGGAAGTATTTATGCCATACTTCCTCCTCCTTCCTTCATGCCAGTGGTCATCAGATCAGGGTCTGGTTTGGAGACAGGAGAAAGAGAGGAGTATAAGTGAAGAGAAAAGAAACAGTTCAAAACAGGTAAGGAAGAAACCAGGTTATAGGTGAACCTGGAGGCTCTCCCTGGGGCCTTAAACTCTGACTTCGGAGCTGAGTATTCCTGATTAAGTCCAGGGCTGGAGTATTTCCCAGCAACTACAGGCTTCTTTAGCGCCACCTGGTAGGTGTGTGGTTACCCTCTAAGGGAAAACTTCCATGAAGAACGGAAAGGGGCCTTGAGGAGTAGAAAAGTAAAAGGGAAGGAATGGCGGATCAAAGGGGAAATGATCCTTCCTAGAATAACAATCTCATAGAAAACAGCAGGACGCTGGAGCGAGAAGGGGAAGCCACATGCCACAGGACAGCCGCTGGAACAGGCACTCGAGGTCCCCAGTTATCTGGTGCCAAGCCAGATGCACTTCTGGACCAGGTAAAGGCCCCCTGAGGCGGGTGCCGCACATGCGGAGCTCAACGGTGGGAAGCCAGGATGAGGAGGAGCAGCGGATGGGGAGAGGGCATAAGATGCGAGCTGGGAGTTCACCATCTCTGGACTCTCCCCAGAACCTGCTCCGACCCACGGCAGGTTGTCCTGGCCCAGGTCAAGATGCCCTCCACCCAGCTCCCCAAGCTATTTGTAGTCGAGCGGTCAGTCGGCGGCAGGCTCCACAGCAGAGCGCCTCCTCCCTACCCCACACCCCGCAGCCGGGCTCCGGGAGGCGGCGCGGCGGGGGGAGGGGACTACAGCTCCCGGCATTCCCCGCGCTCGGCCTCCCCGGGGCCGAGGGAGGGGGCGCGGCGCGGCGGGTGGGGACCTCGCAGGGTCTCGGTGTCGGCAGGGGACCCCAGGAGGGCGCCAGAACCCTGTCGCGCTTGCGTCGCACAAAGGCCTCCAGGCCAGAAAAGCACTGTGGGGAGTCGGTCCCCGTCCTGGCCCGTGTTCCACCGCCCGGGTGGGCGAGCCCTGGCACCGCCACCTACAAGGCAGCCCGGGGGGTAGGGGGCGGCGCGGCGTGGGAGCAGCCCGGCCTGGCCCCTGGCTGCAGCTGGAACACCCGCGGCGGCCGCCCCGCCCCTCTCCGCCGCCCTGCGAGCGCCGAGGTGGGCGCTGTAATCCCGACCCCCTGCCCGGGCCCGGGCGCCGCGGGCTAGGGAGCCTGGGGCCTCGGCTGGCGCACCTAGGCCGCCTCCTCCTGAGCGCTTGGCCGCCCTCAGTGCCCCAAACGACGCAGCACGGTCCGGGACGGCGATGCCAGCGGCCCACGGCGGAACCGCCACAAGGTTGCAGAGGCGGCTGCCTCGACCCGCGCCCGGCCGCGGGCTCCCAGCTTGGCGGAAGGGTGGCCCGCCGGGCCCAGGGTTTGGTCGCCCCCGCAGGCCCCGCCGTCCCTCACCTTCAGCACGCCTTCGTCCTGTTTGGGGCTTATGTCCACTCCCTCCATGGGCAGCGGCGCCGACTGCGCCCCGTTCTCGGTCGCCTTCATCTCCTCGGCTGTCATCTCCGCTCGGCGCGCCGTTTCTCCGGGAGCTGGCGCCGGCGCGAGCGCACTCTGGGCAGCTGGCGGGGGTCCGGGCGCCGCGGCGCTGACTGCGGACCGCTCAGAGACTAGAGCACCTCTGCACGCGGCGCGGGAGCAGGGGTAGGTGGGTCAGGAGCGGCTCGGGGAGCGATTGGTCCCGCCCCGCCGCGAGGGAGGGGTTGGGAGGAGCGGGAGAGCGGACAGAGGGGGCGGGGTGCAGAACTTTCTAGAGACTGCGGGGCTGATCCCGTTCGGGCTCGGGCTGCGGGCGCTTCGGATTTTTTTTTTTTTTTTTTCCTTGTTCTTGCCTCCTGCTGGTTGCCGGCCCCCTTTCCCTTCTCCTGGGACCCTCGGACTCTGGGGATCTCCCCTGGCCCTTCCTCTCTCCCACCCCCGGCTGCTTCCCTGTCTAACCGGATTCTTCCAGATTCTTCTCGATCGATCTCCTGACTTTACTCTACTAGTCCGCTGCGCCCGCGGCGGGGTGTGGGAAGCGCGGGCAGCCAGATGGCAGCGGCAGCGCGCCCTCCCCGGGACCAGCTTTCACCACGGGCGGCGTGGCCTTCCTGCTATGACCCGCGTAGACCCTTCCCTACCTGGGGGAAAAAGGGCAAGGGCGTGTGGGCGGGCAAGTGAGTGGACAGCGCTGCCCCGCTGCGCAGAGCCAGGGAAAGTGACCTCGATTTCCCCAAAGTCGGAAAGCCCCGGCTGGGCAGCGGTGCCTCCTCCCGCGCCTGCAGATGCTGCAAGCAACGGGGTTGGCAGGGCATGGCCAGCCCAGCTTGGGACTCACACGGGGCACGCACTCAGGGGACCCTTCCCCTCCCGAAAAAAGTCGTTCAGTTTTCCTAAAGGCCCACAGAAGGTGTATTTTCAATGTTTGTTTCTTGAATGTTTCTTGACAGCCTGTGGAGCGCGCAGCTACCGGTGTCACCAAAGCCATGGTCGCCGGACCTAGAAAGCCATCTAGAGAGGGTCCTGGTTTTGCTCAGCACCTAACCCCAGCTTAGTATAGTATCTGGTGAGTGGTGTCCAATAGTTACTGGTTGCATGAAGTTTCCTTTTTTATTTTTATTTTTTTCCAAGTCTTGGCTGATTTTCTTTTCTTTCCTTTTTTTTTTTTTTTTTTTTTTTTTTTTTGAGATAGAGTCTCACTCTGTCACCAGGCGCCAAGCTGGAGTGCAGTGGCACGACCTCGGCTCACTGCAACCTCCGCCTCCCGGGTTCAAGCAATTCTCCTGCCTCAGCCTCCCGAGTAGCTGGGACTACAGGCGCGCACCACTAATTTTTGTATTTTTAGTAGAGACGAGGTTTCGCCATGTTGCCCAGCCTGGTCTCGAATTCCTGGTCTCAAATGATCCGCCCTCCTCGGCCTCCCAAAGTGCTGGGATTACAGGCGTGAGCCACGGCACCCAAAGTGAATTTTTATTCCTATAATAATTATGTTTTTGGACATCCGTTTATGTCCCCGGTACTGTGCTGTTAGGACGCCATCAGTCTCATCAAACTAAATTAGGATCGCTTTTTAGAGATGAGCTTTTCAGCGTCATAATGTGATGGTTCATTGTAGTCCCTGCCAAGGGAACTTGAAAGGAATGCATAAGAAAAAGCCCTTCTCTCCAGCAATTTACAGCCCACATGAGTTGAGCCACAATGAAGATGACTCTTTAGGTGACTGGAGGCACCTCCAGAGGATACGGGGGCGCTGCCTCTGTAGGGATTAAATCCACTACTTTTCTGTAGAAATAACAGTGCCAGGAGCCACCCGAACTCCGGGAGACCAGAATAGTGGGTGCTGGCTTCCGGGTGGCAGTTTACCGCAAACTGTCCTTGGCTTGCACCTACTGATTCTCCACGTGTGGCGGTTTCTTTTCTGCGTCTTTTTCTTCATCAGAAGCAGACAGTGTAGGACCCTCTTCTTTAATTCTGTTCAGCACATACTTAATGGAGCCCTTCCGATGTGCCTGCAATTATATAAACACATAGCCAATACCCTAGTGGAATGAGCATGTGCTTTGGAGTAAGGCGAGTTGGGTGGTCCATGTGTTAGCGGTTTAATTTGGGGCAGGTTATTTAATCTTTATGTCTCGATTTCTTTTCTGTAAAATAGGGATAGTAACATCTGTAAATGAGGGGGATTTAATGGTTAAAAACAGAGGGAATCTGTGTATGGTATCTAGCCAGCACAGTGCTCGCCTCCAACTCCGCAGTTGGTAAATAACGGTCGTTAGTGTGATCTGATAGGCGCTGCGGTGGAGATGGGGACAAAGTGCTAAGAAAACAAAGGGCTGTGAGATAGGGAAGGGCATGAGGGCAAGGTTCCCGGTGAGAAGCTCTGTCCCCACACACAGCGACGGAGGAAACGAGGGGCCCACAGGCATTGGGTCTTGAATCCTGGAGCAGATACTTACTGTTACACGGAATATTTCCTGGTCGTTTATGTGATACTTTTCTGATACTGTAGAAAGTGTGCATGTGTTTTAGTCTCTTTATCTCCTCACCCTTTCCCTGGCCCATTTAAGTAAGTATTCTATTAAATATGTTTAACTGGTATCACTTGAAATTCTTCCAAAATGTCCACTTTTTTTGCAGGAGGAAGTCAGCACACTTTTTCTCATCCACCTTATCCGTAGGTGACTTCTGCTGGGATCAGAAGCTTTGTTCTTGTCACACTGAACCTCTCTGAGCTGACCTGGCTCCGCTCCCAAACCCTGGGCCCATCATTTACACATGAAGACCCCTTGTTTCTATAGTTCATATTTTGACCTTCCTAGGCTGCCAATGCACTTAACATCCAAAGAATTATATAATATTTGGATCATTCAAAAGACTGTGAAATGCAATACGAGTGTGTGTGTGCATGTATGCATACATGTTATGCAGCATACCAGCATAACGAACCTGGGAATCTGTCACCTAGCCTGAGTTAGAACATTCCCAATATAATTTGTCAAAAATGTATTACCAAGAAAAAGTTAATGACCTTTACATTTTTTTCTTGTTAACTTTGGTGTCTGTTGATTGAGAAAATACAAACTCTACTGACCAATTCCTTAAAAAAATTATTTGTGTTAGTGATTATAGTTCCATTTTCATACAATTTAAGAATAGTAGGCCTCTATGTGAGGCCTGTGCATAGTGAAGACCTGTGTGAAGGTTAAGCTCATGGGCTCTGGATTAGATTCTCCTGGGTTCAAATTCCAGCACAGGCTCTTTACCTAGATTCAAATCTCAGCTCATCATTGGACTCATCGTGAGTCCTTGAGCAAAGTTTCCTTGTCCCTAAAATGGCTGTCATGATAATGCCTATCTCACAGGGGTTTTCTTTGAAGATTAAATGGGTTATTTATTTTTTGGAGACAGGGTCACATTCTGTTGTCCAGGCTGGAGTGCAGTGGTGCATCACAGCTCACTGCAGCCTCTGCCTCCCAGGCTCGAGCAAATCCTTTTGCCTCAGACTCCGGAGTAGCTGGGACTACACAGGCATGCACCACCATGCCTGGCTAACTTTTAAAAATTGTTTGTAGAGATGGGGTCTGCCTGTATTGCCAAGGCTGGTCTTGAACTTCTGGGCTCAAGTGATCCTCCCTCCTTGGCCTCCCAAAGTGCTGGGACTACAGGTGTGAGCCACTGTGACTGGCAATGGGATATTACATGTGAAGTACCTGAACCTGTGCATGGCACACGGGGAGTATGTGAGTGGTGGTGTGTGTCACACTTCAGCCTTTTGATTGCTGGAATATGCTGTTTTGTTTTTTGATTGTTTGTGTTTTTCAGACAGGCTCTTGAGCTCTGTCACCCAGGCTAGAATGCAGTGGCGTGAACACACTTCACTGCAGCTCAAGCGATCCTTTCACCTCAGTCCCCCAAGTAGCTAGGACTATAGGCACATGCCACCATGCCCAGTAATTTTATTTTTTGTATAGACAGGGTCTGACTATGTTGCCCAGGCTGGTTTCGAACTCCTGAGCTCAGGTGATTCTGCCTTCCTCAGCCTTCGAAAAGTATTGGGTTTTATATATTTATTCTTGTATAAGGCGTGAGCCACAGCACCCAGCCTTGGAAAATGCAGTTGAAGACGTGGACGTCTCCAGCTCTGAAGTTGAAAGTCACTGGTCTAGATAAGGCTTTGCTCCATTAGTTCCAGAGGAGTGCTTCTCTTCTAATGTTAAATTACAACTGTGCTTTATGCTCCTGCACACTTGATTATGAACTTGACTGTCTCATGTAACTCACAGTAGCTTCACCTGCTGATATTTTGTCATTCCAACAAGACTGAGAGCCTCTTAAAGGTAGACTTGATGCCAGCACTTCCATGAACCCCACCATTAGCTGATCTTGAGGGGAAGGGATGGGATATTTGGTGGTTGTCCTGCTGAAAGAAAGTTTGTTTCCTTTTATAAAATCTAATCTTACTTCTGATAAATACATATTTTTGTTTTGCTCTTGGAGAGATAGGAAGTAGGAAATCTTCATCCTGTTGTATCTGTGGATGCACTGACATTTGGCTTTGGCCTGGATCTTCAGAGGGCCAAATAATCAAATAGTGATTTCTTCATTATTTCTGTCTTCCTTGAACTTGTGTGTGATCAAGGCTCATGTGGCCAGGTGCGGTGGCTGTAAGTAATTACACACCTGTAAGTAATCTTAGCACCTTGGGAGGCTGAGGCAGGAGGATCACTAGAGGCCAGAAATTTAAGACCATCCTAGGCAACATAGTGAGACACCATCTCTACTAAAAAATAAACACAAAATTTTACATATGAAAAAGGATCATGTATGTGTCTAGGTTATTATTATATCTAATTAGCATAACTAGGACATGGATTGCCACTTGGGAAAATAGTCTTACCTTCTTTTGTTGTCAATTGAAAGTAAACGTGTATTTAAGATCATAAATGTGCACTGCAGTGAGCACAGGAGCAATCCAGCAGCTGTTATTATTGAGAAATTAAGACATTATTTTTCCTTCAGTATAACATCAAACTTCTATGATCAGTCTGCTAACTTTTAAAAAATAAATGAATTATAATAGCAATAATAATTTATTCGAGAGTTCAGATTTATTCTTGTATCCTGGAAGTTCATTCTCTGTTGGTGTTGGTAATAGTTTTCATTTAGTCAGATATTGACTTTAATATGTATCCTTTTAACATTTAGCCAAAATGTGTATTCATAGCATCTCTTGAGTTTAACTCTTCACATAGGCTCACAGATGAAATGTTACGTAGCCCTTCTCTCTACAAGTAGCCTCCTCTGGGGGAACTATTTTGGTTTTTCCTCGGGTTTTACCTCCTTAGGTTTAATTTCCTCATGGGGAGAAAGGTTGCTGGAAGCCCTGGTCAGGGGTGGGGATTCTCACATAGATTCCTGGATAGACCAAGCTATCCCTTGTTAGACTCATACACCCTTGGAGAAGAAGGGTATCTTTTTTTAAGGGGCTCTTGGTTTACCAGGGGCTTCATTAATTAGTTATGTGGCACTCCAACCATCCTCTCTTTCCTTTCGTTGGGAAAGAGAGAATGATGGAGAACATCCTCCAATCCCTGTCCTCAGGGCTTGCCCCCATGAATTTACACTTCCTATAGATGGCCAGCCAGGGGAAAGATGTTTATTGAGCACCTACTAGGTTCCTAGGTCTGTACCAAAGGCGGTAGAGTGCAGAGTCTGTGACAGAATCTACCTTCCCTTAAGGAGCTTGCATATAAAGGGAATTAGAGGAGAACCCAGGGCTAGCCAGTGTGGCACAGTTTCAAAGTGAAGAATGGCAGCATCTGGGAAAAGTATTCTGGGAAGGCCTCACGAAAAGCTAGAACTTGAGAAAGAGCTTGAAATATGGAAATTCATATTTACTTGCTTTTAAAAAAGATATAACATAAATCCTTTTTTTTTTTTTTTTTGAGATAGAGTTTCCCTTTCGTTGCCCAGTCTGGAGTGAAATGGCGCCATCGTGGCTTACTGCAACCTCCGCCTCCCAGGTTCAAGTGATTCTCCTGCCTTGACCTCCTGAGTAGCTAGGATTACAGGCATGTGTCATCACGCCCAGCTAATTTTGTATTTTTAGTAGAGATGGGGTTTCACTGTGTTGATCAGGCTGGTCTCGAGCTCCCAGCCTCAGGTGATCTGCCTGCCTCGGCCTCCCAAAGTGCTGGGATTAGAGGCATGAGCCACTGCACCTGGCCCAGAAATCTTAAATGTATAGCTTGATACATTTTTCTATAAGTATGTATCCACAAAACCGTCATCCAGATAAAGATGTAGAAAATGTCAGCACCTGACAGGCTCCTGGATGTTCCCTCCAGGTCAATAGTCATCTCCAACAGTAACCACTTTTCTGACCTCTGTCGTAATAGATTACTTTTATCTGTTTTGAACATCATTCAAGAGGAATCGTACAGTATAGACTCTTTTATGACTGGCTTCCTTCCTTCCACGTTATGTTTGTGAAATTCATCCATCTTGTGAACAGGAGTAGCTCATTACCTGTCACTGCTTTGTAATCTTCCATGGTTTGAACACCCCACACTGTATCCATTCTGTTGTTGATGACATTGGAGCTTCCAGTTTTTGGCTATGATGAATGAAGCTTCTCTGAATATTTTTGTACATGACTCTTGATGAACATATGTGCTTATTTCAGTTTGGTAGATAACTAAGAAATGGAATTGCTGGGTTTGGGTTTTGCTTATATTTGGCTTTGGTAGATACTGACAATTTCCTACAGTTGTGGTTCAAGTTACACTCCCACTGAATGTGTACAAGAGTGCCAGTTGGTCCACACTCTCGCCAACACATGGGATGGTCAGTCCTTTTCATTCTAGTGCACCTGGGGGATGTAGAGATAGATACATAATACATAATCTGTATTTTCTCGATAGCTAATTAAGTTGAACACTTTTTAAAATTGTACGTTATGTTCTGAGGTACATGTGCAGATGATGTAGAATTGTTGCATAGGTACATACGTGGCAAGGTGGTTTGCTGCCTCCATCCCCCCATCACCTATATCTGGCATTTCTCCCCATGTTATCCCTCCCAGCCCTCCCCACCCCTCACTGTCCCTCCCCTAGTACCCCCCAACAGACCCCAGTGTGTGATGCTCCCCTCCCTATGTCCATGTGTTCTCATTGTTCAACACCCGCCTATGAGTGAGATCATGTGGTGTTTGATTTTCTGTTCTTGTGTCAGTTTGCTGAGAATGATAGTTTTCAGATTCTTCCATGTCCCTACAAAGGGCATGAACTCATCATTTTTCATGGCTGTATAGTATTCCATGGTATATATGTGCCACATTTTCTTTGTCCAGTCTATCATTGATGGGCATTTGTGTTGGTTACAGATCTTTGTTATTGTAAACAATGCTGCAGTGAGCATACGTGTGCATGTGTCATTATAATAGAACGATTTATAATTTTTGGGGTATATACCCAGTAATGGGATTGCTGGGTTAAATGGAATTTCTATTTCTAGGTCCTTGAGAAATCACCACAGTGTCTTCCACAATGGTTGAACTAATTTATACTCCCACCAACAGTGTAAAAGTGTTTCTATTTCTCCACATCCTCTCGAGCATCTGTTGTCTCCAGATATTTTCATGATCTTGCTCATCTAGCTCTTTCAATTTTGATGATAGGGTGTCAATTTTAGATATTTCCTCGATTCTCATATGGGTATTTATTGCTATAAATTTCCCTCTAGACACTGCTTTAAATGTGTCCCAGAGATTCTGGTATGTTGAGTTGAACACTTTTTCATATACTTATTGGCCATCTGGATGGCCTCTTTTGTGAAAGACTTGTATACATCTTTGACCCATTTTAAAGGACTTTGTTGGCCAGGAGCGGTGGCTCACACCTGTAATCCCAGCTTTTTGGGAGGCTGAGGTGGGTGGATCACCTGAGGTTGGGAGTTAAAGACCAGCCTGGCCAACATGAGGAAACCCTGTCACTACTAGAAATACGAAAATTAGCCAGGTGCGGTGGCAAGCGCCTGTAATCCCAGCTACTCAGGAGGCTGAGACAGGAGAATCACTTGAACCCAAGAGGTGGAGGTTGCAGTGAGCTGAGATCGCGCCATTGCACTCCAGCCTGGGTGACAGAGCGAGATTCTGTCTCAAATATATATATACACATATATATACACACACACACATATGAGCAAGTATATGTATACATATTTAATTTATCCATCCCTTGGTTGACAGAACCTTGCTCTGTTGCCCAGCCCTGGAGTGCAGTGGTATGATCTTGGCTTACTGCAGCCTCGACCTCCTGGGCTCAAGAGATCTTCCTTCCTCAGCCGCCTGAGTAGTTGGGATTAAAGGTGCATGCCACCATGTCCAGCTAGTTAAAAAAAAAAAAATTAAGTGGAGATAAGGTCTTGCTATGATACCCGGGCTGGTCTTGAATTCCTGGGTTCAAGTGATCCTACTGCCTCAGCCTCTCAAAGTGCTGGGATTACAGGCATGAGCCACTGTGCCTGGCTGATTATCTGTCTTTTTTTGTTTAAATTATAGACTTTTTTTTCCCCTCAATATACTGTATTGAACACAGACTTTTTTTTTTTTTTGAGACGGAGTCTCCCTCTGTCACCCAGGCTGGAGCGCAGTGGCATGATCTCAGCTCACTGCAACCTCTGCCTTCTGGGTTCAAGCAATTCTCTTGCCTCAGCCTCCCTAGTAGCTGGGACTACAGGTGCATGCCACCATGCCCGGCTAATTTTTGTATTTTTAGTAGAGATGGGGTTCACTATGCTGGTCAGGCTGGTCTTGAACTCCTGACCTCTTGATCCGCCCACCCCAGCCTCCCAACGTGCTGAGTTTACAGGTGTGAGCCACCTTGCTCAGCAACTTTTTTTTTTTTTTTTTGAGACGGAGTTTCGCTCTTGTTACCCAGGCTGGAGTGCAATGGCGCGATCTCGGCTCACTGCAACCTCCGCCTCCTGGGTTCAGGTAATTCTCCTGCCTCAGCCTCCTGAGTAGCTGGGATTACAGGCACGCGCCACCATGCCCAGCTAATTTTTTGTATTTTTAGTAGAGACGGGGTTTCACCATGTTGACCAGGATGGTCTCGATCTCTTGACCTCGTGATCCACCCGCCTCGGCCTCCCAAAGTGCTGGGATTACAGGCGTGAGCCACCGCTCCCGGCCTTTTTTTTTTTTTTTTTTTAAACACATTTTAGTCTAGGATTCATCTCATATTCATTTACATCAGGGCTGAGGTGCAGAGTCAGGGATCATTTTTTCCTCTCTGTGCAGTTCCTGAGCTGCACTGGCTCCTGTGCCTCCTGTCAGGTGTGACCACATCTTTGTGTCTGTCTGTGGACTCCTGTTTTCTGCACTGGTCTGAGTATATGTCCATGTGCAACCCTTCAGGATCTTAGTTGCTGCAGCTTTAAAACAAGTGCCGCTGTCTGGCAGTGAAACCCTTCAGCTGAGTTTATTTTTCAGAGTGGACTTAGCTGCTCTGGGGTCTTTGATTTTCCATGTCCACTGGAGAATCATCTTCAATGTGCACAAAAAAATGCTAGGATTTCGAGTGGGATTCCACTGAATCTGTATGGAAAATTAGGGAGATTTGGCATCTTAAAATATTGAGTCAATCCATGAACATGATATATTCTTCTATTAATTTAGCTATTCTTTAATTTTTTTCTCAGTTATGTTTCGTGTTTTATATTTTTCTTTTTCTTTTTTTATTTTTTGTATACTTCCTCTGAAAGTGTTTTATATTTTTCAGGGTAGAGTCTTGTGTATCTTTCATTAGTGTTTTTCCTAGGTATTGTTTTGTTTGGGTACTGTTGTTAAAATGCTCTTTCAAAAGCATTTTGACAGCTGTTTCACTCTGTCACCTAGGCTGGAGTGCAATGGCATGATCTCGGCTCACTGCAACCTCTTCCTCCTGAGTTCAAGCAATTCTCCTGCCTCAGCCTCCTGAGTGGCTGGGATTACAGGCACCTGCCACCGGGCCCGGCTGATTTTTGTGTTTCAGTGGAGATGAGGTTTCACCATGTTGGCCAGGCTGCTCTCGATCACCTGACCTCAAGTGATCTGCCCGCCTTGGCCTCCCAAAGTGCTGCGATTACAGGTGTGAGCCACTGCACCCAGCCAAAAGTTTATTTTCTAATTGTTATTGCCTGTATGTAGAATGCAATTGATTGGGGAGGGGTCATTTAATTGTGATAAAATTATACATAACATAAAATTTACCATTTTAGCAAATTTTTAAGTCTACAGTTCAGTGGCATTAAGAACATTCACATTGTTGTGCAATTGTGCAACTGATTTTTAATATCAGCTTTGTTGAGATAATTGACATATGTTAAAATTTGCCAGTTTTAGGTGTGCAGCTCAATGAGTTCTGTTTCTCCCACTGTAGTCTCCTTTTCTAGAATTTCAGGTAAAGAATCCTAACACAGGTATCTTTTGTGTCTGTCTCCTTTCACTTGGTGTAAAGCTCTTGAGAATTACCCTTGTTCCTGTGTGTATCAGTAACTTGTTCTTTATCATTACTGAATATATTCCACTGTATGGATGTACGACACTTTCTTTATTACATTTATCAGCTGAAGGCCACTTGGGCTGCTGTCCATTTGTGGGGAGCAGAAGGAAGCTGCTGGAACATTCTGGTACAGACTGTGTGTAGAAATCTGCTTTCATTTGTCTTGGATAAACACCTAGGGGAAGGATCACTGGGTCCTATGTTTGGCTTTATAAGAAACTGCTAAACTGCTTTCCACAGTAACTGTGCCATTTTGCATGTCCCCCAGCAGCATGTGAGACTTCTGTCTGTTCTGCATCCTTGCCAGTGCAGACGTGTCTTTTGATTTCACCTATTCTGGTGGGGATGCAGTTATTACATCATTGTGGTTTCAATTTGTATTTCCCTAATGAATAATGATGTTCTGCATCTTTTCATAAACTTTTTTTTTCTTTTTTTTGCCATTTTGTATATCTCCTCTGGTGAAGTCCAATCTTTTACCCATTAAAAAAAAATCAAACTGGGCTGGTGTGTTGGCTCGTGCCTGTAATCCTAGCACTGTTGGAGGCTGAAGCAGGAAGATCACTTGAGCCCAGGAGTTCAGGACCAGCCTGGGCAATATGTCGAGCCCCTGTCTCATTAAAAAAAAAAAAAAGGAAAAAAATCTGTTTTCTTATTGATTTATAAGATATAAACCAGGCACAGTGCCACACACCTGTAATCCCAGTACTTGGGAGGCCGAGGCAAGAGGAAGTCTTGAACCCCTGGAGTCTGAGTTTGGCCTGGACAACACAATGATACTGTCTCTAAAAACTAAACAAAAAATTAAAAATACATATATATCTCACTGTGCCAGGCTGAATGATGGCCCCCCAAAGATGTTCACATCCTACTCTCCAGAGCCTGTAGATTTCTGACCTTACCTGGCAAAAGTGACTCTGCAGGTGTGATTCAACTAAGGATGCTGAAATTGGGAGATTCTCCTGCATTACCTGGGTGGGTCTGATGTAATCACAGGAGTTCTCATAAGAGGGAAACCAGAGGGCCAGAGTCAGAGATGGAGATGTGGCCACAGAGGCAGAAGTTGTGTGCTATGGGGCCATGAGCCAAGAAACCCATGCTGCCTCTAGGAGCTGGGAAAGGCAAGGGAGCAACATCTCCCTGGCGCTCCAGAGTGAGCCAGCCCTGCGGACACTGTGACTTCAGCCTTTGGAGACTGACTGTGGATGTCAGACCTCCGTCACTGTCAGATCCTAAGTTTATGTTCTTTTGTGGGAATGTGCAGGCACTCTCTGTTCAGTGGAGGAATTGAAGCTGGCTCTTCTGACTCTAAGTCTGTGTTGATTTCTTCCTACCATTGTTTGAGGTGGAAGGGAGCAGGGTATCTCAGATAGTGGGAACAGTGCGAGAAAGCCCCCAGGTAAACATGAGCGCTGCCGCCCAGGGAGGAGGCACCTCTCAGATGGAGCAGAATGTGCTGGGACAGCAGGAGGTGAGGTTCATCAGGTGGATCCACTAGGCTTTGGAAGCAGAGTTTGGGCAGGAGATGGTGAGAAGCCACGTAGTGGTTGGAGCGCTTTAGGGTTTGACAGAAAGGTCAGGGCTGCTGATCCATGCAGGAGCAAGTGCTGGGGAGACAGCACTCACCTGCCCCCCTCATTGGACTCTGACAGGAGGCATGCTGGGTGTGCTGTTCATTATTATTCCAGAACAGTGCTGCCCAGCTCAGGGGACCAAGCTGCTTCTGTGAATGATGGGTAGGGAATCCCAGAGGCAAAGGCCACTTCATCTCTCAGGGACCCTCTGCTTCATTGGATGGCCTCATCCCTCAATCTTCTCCAAACTGATGCTGGCTTCCCCGAGGATGCTCTGAGCTGGCGCCGTCTGTCTGGGCAGCACTGCACTCCAGTCCACATGCACTTCACAATATTATCCTGCACCCTGAAAAGGCATGGATTTTGTTGAATGGGGCCTTGTGCATCAGAAGCTAGGTGTGCCTCTGTCTGGGAGATGGAATGTATGCAGTGGTCATCTTTGCTGCTTCTGCCCTGGTGCCACACTCTCAAGCATGAGAACGTGGGCAGGGTGGTCGATGGCTTCACACTCGTCTCCTCACCAGGATATCTGGCTGAGACTCTGGGTCTGAGGACCCAGGGTACCTCCAGGCCACAGAACAATTAATTTTCTGTTCTCTTTTCAACTTCTTCCCAGCCTAGGGCAGTTCCAAGCCAGCCTCTTTCAGGAGGCCTGCCCCGATAGCGCCACCTAACTACAAACTCTGATTTTCTGTGCTGTACATTTTCAGTGGTAAGTGGTTGTGAATTCAGTGTATCATTGCATAGGGTTCTCTAGTCATTCTGGAGAAGCAAGTGTGGGATGGATGCCTCATCCCGTGTGGTTACAGACTTCTGAGGACAGGGAGAAGTCATTCTTCATCTGTGCCTTGTCTCTTCAAGTAGATGATAAACCACTGGAGGAGAGGTACAGTTTGACATGAAAACAAAGCTTATGGTGCCCTCCTGATCGTCATTCACTAAACTCTTCAGGGAAAGGAGAGGAGAGGCCATTTGTTAATTGAAAAGGTATTTCTTGTCTAATGGTGTGGATTCCTAAATTTAGGGCTAAACGTGTCATGCAGCTCTAATTTTCTGCACCATGAGAAGATAGTCCCTTTCACTTCTTTTATGTCCAATACTTGCATTTGTTCCATAGACATCTGATGTTTACTGAATGCCCTGTGTGACAGAGTTTGAGGATTCAAAGGTGAACGACAGGTGATCTTTCTCTGCAAGTGGCTCTCTTAGCTGCTCTGAGGCTTTAAGTGTTTCTGTGGACATCACTCACAAATCTCCATCTACAGTCCCAAGCTCCTCCAAATCCATTTCCTATATGAGGTGTTAGGCAAACTTTCCAGATGTCAAGATGCAGACAGACCTGCAGTCCCAACAGGAGCTGAGGTAATGCTTCTCCTTGCCAGGAGGGGCACAGGACATCCCCTGACCTGTTGAAGCAGTGGGCAGTTTGGGGTCGGGGGATGCTAACAAGTACAGCTGGCCCTCCCCACAAGGATTGCCACATCTGTGGCTTCTGGATTTAACTGGGGATTCAACCAACTGGGGTAAAAATGTTTGAAAAAGATTGAGGCTTTACTGAACACATCCAAACTTTTCTTCTTGTCATTATTCTCTAAACAACTGTTGACATAGCAATGACATTGAATTAGGTATCACAAGTAATCTAGAGCTGATTGAAAGTGCAAGCAGTGGGCCAGGTGCAGTGGCTCATGCCTGTAATCTCAGTGCTTTGGGAGGCTGAGGCAGTTGGATCACCTGAGGTCAGGAGTTCGAGACCAGCCTGGCCAACATGGCAAAACCCCATCTCTACTAAAAATACAATAATTAGCTGGGTGTGGTGGTGTGGTGGCAAATGCCTGTAGTTCCAACTACTTGGGAGGCCGAGGCAAGAGAATCGCTTGAACCCAGGAGGCAGGGGTTGCAGTGAGCCGAGATTACGTCACTGCACTCCAGCCTGGGTCACAGAGCGAGACTCCATCTCCAAAAAAAAGAAAGAAAAAAAGAAATTGTACACAAGACATTTCAGACCAAGACCCAGAGCAGCTCAGAGGCAGTGAATAATAGCTCTTCAAGTCAGCAATAAAAAATGGCCTCCAAAAATGGGAAAGAGCCAGAATGAAAAGAGTAAAAAAGTTGAAGAGAACAGAGCTTGAAGAATTTGTGGTGGAAAAAGTACTACTAGATGGATTTGTAGTGAATGGGAAAGTGGAATATTCCCTGAAGTGGAAGGGATTTACAGATTCGGACAATACTTGGGAACCTGAGGAAAATTCAAATTGTCCAGAGTTAATTGAAGCTTTTCTTAATTCTCAAAAAGCTGGGAAAGAAAAAGATGGTACAACAAGAAATTCTGTACTGTATCTCACAGTGAATCCAATGTCAGCAAATCAAAGAAGAAAAGAGGTGCTGCTGACAAGCCAAGAGGATTTGCCAGAGGTCTTGATCCTGAAAGGATAATTGGTGCCACAGGCGGCAATGGAAAATTGATGTTTCTCATGAAGTGGAAAGATTCAGGTGAGGTGGACTTCATGCTGGCAAAAGAGGCAAATATGAAGTTTCCTCAAATTGTAATTCCTTTTTTTTTGAGATGGTCTTACTCTGTCTTCCTGGCTGGAGTGTGGGGGTACAATCTTGGCTCACTGCAACCTCCACTTCCTGGGTTCAAGCGATTCTCCTGCCTCAGCCTCCCGAATAGCTGGGATTACAGGACTCGCCACCACACCGGCTTTTGTATTTTTAGTAGAGATAGAGTTTCACTATGTTGGCAGGGCTGGTCTGAAACTCCTGGACTAGCATGGCATTTTTGTCCAGAAGATGAAGCTCAATAGTTCACATTACATATATATAAAATAAAATATTTGGGTCTTGCTTTCTGATTTACTAATGTGACAAAATAACTACATTCTAATGAAAATCAAGTTTGATGTGTTTGTTTTGAAAGTCGTGTTGGAAGAGTTGTTGGTTTTTTTTTTTTTTCCAAGATGGAGTTTTGCTCTTGCTGCCCAGGCTGGAGTACAATGGTGCGATCTCCACTCACTGCAACCTCCGATTCCGGGTTCAGGCAATTCTGCCTCAACCTCCCAAGTAGCTGGGATTACAGGTGTGTGCCGCCACGCCTGGCTAATTTTTGTGTTTTTAGTAGACACAGGGTTTCACCATGTTGGTCAGGCTGGTCTTGATCCCTGACCTCAAGTGATCCACCCACCTCAGCCTCCTAAAGTGCTGAGATTACAGACGTGAGCCACCACACCCAACTGGGTTTTTTCTTTTCATCAATAGTACTGGTTACTTGGAACAAATAAATAAAATATTTCTGTAGTTGCTTCCTTTATCAGAAAACAACATTTGATACCATGGTATATTATTTCTTCTGCTTTAGTCAACAGCTTTTCTATATGTTGGGGGAAATTTTCAGTCATTACTCAATCAGAACTTGCGTTCTTTTAAGCCTAAGGATCATTCTAGACTTTGTTTGTGTGTATGTGTGTGTGTACACAAAAAATGCATATGTAAATAGGTTTTTTTTTTTTTTGAGATGGAGTCTTGCTCTGTCACTAGGCTGGAGTGCAGTGGCGCAATCTCGGCTCACTGCAACCTCCACTTCCAGGGTTCATGCGATTCTTCTGCCTCAGCCTCCCGAGTAGCTGGGACTACAGGCGCCTGCCACCACGCCCAGCTAATTTTTGTATTTTTAGTAGCGATGGGGTTTCACCATGTTGGCCAGGATGGTCTCCATCTCTTGACCTCGTGATTCGCCCGCCTCGGCCTCCCAAAGTGCTGGGATTACAGGCATGAGCCACTGCACCCGGCCTTGTAAATGGTTTTTTTTTTAACAACATTCACTGAAACAAAAACCACAGGTAAACCCATGTTTCTGAGAGTCCATTATTTTGAGCAAGCTATGAGATAATCACTTCACATTAAAGTGAAAATTTTCCTGAAGCCATACATTTCAAGTGAAATAAGTAATTATACTTAATAGGACAATTTAAATTGGATAATTTTAAAGCACCTATATCTATAAATGAAGTGGTTTGTTTGCAAAATTCCTAAAAGGAAAAGTTTTATCACTGCCATCCCTGGAGTTTTCCCCATCAGATGAAGAAACCAGACAAATCCCAGTGTGTTTTAATTAGCTAAACAAAACTTAAACGAACATTTGAAAATGAACATTAAAAAATGTTGAAATCTCTGTTGCTATGTTGACTAAAAGGTCATGATTCATAGAATATCTAAGACTTGGCTCATAGAAATCTAGTCAGATAGTTAGAAGTGTTGGCAGTCTAGGACCTGCTGCCATAAATGTGTGAACCATTTTTTGTAATCTAAGCTACTGACATGCATGTTTCTTCTTTACCCCAACTCGTTTCTTAAATGTAGGCTCCATATTTTCAGTATTTGCTTTACTGGTTCAGCAAATGTTATTTGACTGTATATTGTTTAATTTATTGTCAATGCCAGTGAACAGTTGTCAATAAACAGTTTTATATTCCTTTAAAAAAATGATTGCACAGTGTGCATAGGTTGTTCACAAATGCTGTGCCATTCTCTATCAGGGCTTGAGCACCTGTGATGTTGGTATCTTCAAGGGAGGGTCCTGGGGCCAATCCCCCATGGATACTGCAGAACAACTGTATTTGGGTTTTGACAGAAAGCTGAGAAACCCAGAATGTCAGAGACAACCTCCCAGTAGTAGGAAGCCGAGTTAGTATCAGGAGAAGCCAGTGGTTAAATTTACAGTCTTTTTATACACAAGAGCAAAACACGTTTTACAACAATGGTGGAGAATACTCAGTGATCGCTCACTGAAAGCTGCAGTGATAGTTACAACATGGGAAGAGATATACTGAGAAGCAAGATCTCATCCAAGAGTTTAGGGTTTGGTGGGGGAGCCAGAGCCTCTCTGAGGATGCACGCTCCTTTGAAAGCACTGACCTGGCCCCTGCATCCACGAACACAGGAAAAGTGTGGGGGACTGCAGAGTCTCAGCAACCCCTCAATCCAGTTTGTCTCCTTAGACAGCGACCACATCCCCCATTCTCCACCAGCTCCTTTTGCAGCTTCCCGATCCTGCAGTTGTTTTTGCAAAGCGGAGAGGGAGGTGTCTGTGCTTAGAACAATGCCTCACATTGGCAGGAGAGGGCAGCAGATCATGCTCCCGTTTCCCACGGTGCCTTGGAGCTGTCCAGGATGACCATCAATTTTTAAGGATTATTGAGTGCTCATGGGAACCAGGCTCTGTGCCAGGCACTGGGAATGCAAAGCCAACTGAGATACGGGGCCCTGCTCTCCAGGAGCCTGTGGTCTAAGAGGGCGAGGCAGCCATGGAAACATACAGGACCAAACAGTGGGGCAAAGCATTGGGGCAGAAGGCTCTTCAGGGGACTGTGGGATCTGCATCAGGTGGGGAGAGGAGGGGCATCAGAAAACACCCAGTAGGGGCGGGGCATGGTGGCTCACGCCTGTAATCCCAGCACTTTGGGAGGCCAAGGACGACGGATCACTTGAGGTAAGGAGTTCGAAATCAGTTTGGCCAAAATGGAGAAACCCTGTCTCTACTAAAAATCAAAAAATTAGCCCGGTATGGTGGCTGGTGCCTAAAGGCTACTTGGGAGGCTGAGGCGGTAGAATCACTTGAACCCTGGAGGCAGAGGTTGCAGTGAGCTGAGATCGTACCACTGCACTCCAGCCTGGGTGACAGAGCTAGACTTTGTCTCAAAACAAACAAACAAACAAAAACCCCATGCACTCAGCAGAAAGAGGTGCTTGAGCTGTCTTGGAAGTAGGTAGGTTTTCCCAGTTCCTAGGCCAGGCAGGGCACCCCAGGCAGGGGAGTCGGGGCTGAGCATGACATTGCAGAGTGCACTCAGGCTCGAACACAGGGCATTGCGGGAAGGAGGAGCATCTCAGAAAGGGGGAGCACCGAGGAGGGTTGTCTTCCATGGTCACGCTAAGACCTGAAACCCCCTGGGCACAGGCAATCCTCCTGCCTCAGCCTACAGAATAACTGTGACTACAGGTGTGTGTCACCATGCCCAACAAATTTCTTAGTTATTTGGAAAGACGGAGTCTGTCTCTGTTGCCAAGGCTGGTCTCAAACTAATTGGCTGAAGGGCCCCTCCTGCCTCAGCCTCCTAAAGTGCTGGGATTGCAGATGTGAGCCACTGCGCCTGGTCCAGTTCAATGATTTGTAGTATATTTGGTATATTTACAGAATTTTGCAACCATTACAAAAATCTACTTTTGGAACATTCTATCATCCCAAAAAGAAAGTTGTACCCATCAGTTACTTTGCATTCTCATCCCAGCCCTAGGCAACAAGTAGTATACGTTCTGTCTCTATGTTAGGCTGTTCTGGACATTTCATATAAACTGAATCAGGTAATGTGAGTTCTTTTGCATCTGGCTTCTTTCACGAAGCATTGCATTGTTGAGGTTGATCAATCTAGCAGCAAGCATCAGAACTTCCTTCTGATTGCTGAATAGTATTCCATTGTATATTTCACGTTTTCATCCCTTTGCCAATTGATGGGCATTTGGGTTGTCTTGACCTTTTGGTTCTTATGAATGATGCTACCATGAACATTCACATACAAGCCTTTGTGTGGACATACATTTTCATTTTCCCTGGGTACATACCTAGAAGTGAAGTTGCTGGGCTTAAGGCAATTCTGAGAAACCGTCATACTATCTTCCAAAAAAGTGGCTGCACCATTTTATTTATTTTTGTATTTATGTATTTATTTATTTTGAGACAGAGTTTCACTCTTGTTGCCCAGGCTGGAGTGCAATGGTGCAATCTTGGCTCAGTGCAACCTCTGCCTTCCAGATTCAAGCAATTGTCCTGCTTCAGCCTCCCAAGTAGCTGTGATTGCAGGCATGCGCCACTGTGTCTGGCTAATTTTGTATTTTTTTTCCTATGGTTAAAAGATATACATATATTTTGAAGTAGCTGGCTGGACTCAGTTTAGATCTTCCCAGTTTTGTTGGCAACATCCAAAGCATCATAATTAGGAGCCAGCTGAACAGGCCATCAGGCCAAATCGAGGTGTTGAACTTGGCCACATCAGTGTCACAGAGCTTCTTCACAGCCTGTTTGATCTGGTGCTTGTTGGCTTTAACATCCACATCGAACACAAGCGTGTCGTTGTCTTCTGTCTTCATCATGGCCGACTCGGTGGTCAGTGGAAACTTGATGACAGCATAGTGGTCAAGCTCGTTTCTCCTGGGGGTGCTCTTCTGAGGATATTTGGGCTGCCTCCGGAGTTGCAGTGTCTTGGGCAACTGGCAGGTGAGTGACGTGTAGATCTTCTTTTTTCTTTTTTTGCAGCTGTGGACACCTTTCAGCACTGCCTTTTTGGTCTTTAAAGCCTTTGCTTTGGCTTGAGCTTTAGGACTGGCAGGACCTTCCTTCTTCACTTTCGGTGCCATCTTGTGAAGAAGTAATTTTGTACTTTTAGTAGAGAGTGGGTTTCACCGTGTTGGTCAGGCTGATCTGGAACTCCTGATCTCAAGTGATCCACCTGCCTTGGCCTCCCAAAGTGCTGGGATTACAGGTGTGAGCCACCGTGCCTAGCCTGCACCATTTTATATTTTCACTGGCAGTGTATGAGGATTTTGATTTGTCCACATCCTCTCTGGCACTTGCTGTTATCTGTCTGATTGGTTATAGTCATTCTAGTGAGTGTGAAGTGACATCTCACTGTGGATCAATTTACATTTTCCTAATGACTAATGATGTTGAGTGCTTTTTAATGTGCTTATTGGACATTAATATATAGTCTTTTGAGAAGTGTCTGTTCATGTTCTTTGCCCATTTTAAAATTGGATTTTCTTTTAATATTGAGTTGTAAGAGTTCTTCTGGATATGTCACTTGTTAGATATATGATTTATAAATATTTTCTCCCCTTCTGTGGGCTTTCTCTTTCTTGATTGTCTCTTTTCATGTGCCAAAGTTTTTAATTTGGCTGATGTTTGACTTACCATTTTTTTCATTTTCTCACTTCCCCCCTTTACTCCTTTTCTAGGTCTATGTTGCTCAGTCTTGTCTTGAACTATGATTTTGGTGTTGTATCTAAAAAATTAACACCTTTACAAGAACACAAGGATTTACTCCTATGTTTTCTTCTAAGAATTTTATAGTTTTAGTTTTTACATTTAGGTCTGTGATCCATTTTCAGTTAATTTTTGTGGATAGTGTCAGGCAGGGACCCAAATTAATTTGCACATGGATATCCAATTTCCTCACCACTATTTGTGGAAAAGACTATTCCTAGTTGGACACAGTAGCTCATGCCTGTAATGCCAGCACTTTGGTAGGTGAAGGCAGGAGTATTGCTTGAGTCCAGAGTTTAAGACTGGTTTGGGCAATATGGTGAGACACCCGTATCTACAAAAACAAAAACAATAAAAGACTATTCCTTTCCAAATGAAGTTTCTTGACCCCTTTGTCAAATCAATTGACTTTAAATGTAATGGTTTCTTTCTGGGATTTCAATTATTTTTCAATTAATTGATTAATTAATTTTTTTTCTGTTGTCCAGTCTGGCGTACTGATCATACCTTACTGCAGCCTTGAACTCCTGAGCTCAAGTCATCCTCCTGCCTCAGTTGCATAAGTAGCTGAGACTATAAGTGTGTGTCACCATGCCTGGCTAATATTTTATTTTATTTTATTTTCGTAGAGACAGAGTCTGACTATGTTGCCCAGTCTGGTCTTGAACACCTGGCTTCAAAGGATCCTCTCCTCTTGGCCCTTTGAAATGTTGGGATTACAGGCATAAGACACCACATCTGGCCTTTTTTTCTTTTTACTGTTTTTTAGACATGTTCTCTCTCACTTGCTTAGGTTAGAGTGTAGTAGCCAATCATAGCTCACTGTAGCCTCAAACTCCTGGGCTCAAGAGATCCTCCCACCTCAGCTTCCTAAGTAGGTGGGATTGCAGGCACGCACCACCATGCCTGGCTAATTTAAAAAAATTTAGATTAATGTAAAAATTAATTAATTAAATTAATTAAATTGAGACTGCTTGAAATGATCATTCAGGCAGTCTGCCTCCAAAGACCAAGCCCTGGGTCACAGTGCTATCTATCTCTACAGCACACTCTTCCATTTACTTTTTTGAAGGATGAGGCAGACATTACAGACCATTACATAATGAGTCAGGAGTTTGAATCAGTAGTAAAAGGTCTCCCATCACAGAAAAGCCCAGGACCTGATTGCTTCACTGCTGAATTCTCCCAAACATTTCAAGAAAAACTAACAACAATCCTGCTCCATCTTTTACCAAAATCTGGGAGAAAACTGAAGTTCACATGATGAGGCCAATGTTAATTACCTTGTTGCCAAAACCAAGAACATTACAGGCAAAGATCCCTGATGAATATAGATGGGAAAATCCTCAATCTAATACTAGCAAATTGAATTCAACAGCACCTTAAAAAGATCATTTACCGTAATTAAGTGGGAGTTATCTCAGGGATGCAAGAGTGGTTGTATGTGTACAAATCTATAAATAGGACACAGTACATTCACAGAATGGAGGACTCACATCATAGGATCATCTCTGTGGATGCAAAGGAAGCCTTTGACAAAATTCAACATTTTATCACAATAAAAACTCTTAACAAATTCGATATAGAAAGACTGTACCACAATGTAATAAGGCCATATATGGCCTAACATCATATACAAACCCAAAGCTAACGTCATACACAATGGGATAAAGTTGTAAACTTTTCCTCGAAGATATCTGCATCCCCAGGGGCATTGCAGCACTATTCACAATAGCTGAGAGGTGGACTCAACCTAAGCTTCCATCAGCAGATGAATGGATAAAGGAAATGTGGCATATATATATATATCACTGGAATATGATACAGCCTTCAAAAAGACGGAAATCCTGTCATTGGTGACATGAATAGATCTGAAGGGCATTCATAACATTAAGCAAATAATCCAGAAACCACACAGAAAAGCAAAACCACACAGTGTCACTTACATGTGGAAGCTGAAAAAGTTGAACTCATAGGAACAGAGAGTAGAATGGTGGTTATCAGGGGCTGGGGGTGGTGGTTGGGGAGATGCTGGTCAGAGGCAACCAGGAGGAAGAAGTTCCAGAGATCTGCTCTATAACATGGTGACTAGAGTTAACAACACCACAGTGCAGACAGGAAAATTGTGACGAGAGTAGGCTTGAAGTGTTCTCACCACAAAAAATTGTAAGCGTGTGAAGCCATGCGTGTTACATAACCCAGTGTGTTCATATTTGAAAAACACTACTTTGTGCCCCATAAATATATCCAATTTTTCTTTTTCTTTCTTTCTTTCTTTTTTTTTTTTTTTGGAGATGGAGTCTCACTCTGTCTCCCAGGCTGGAGGGCAGTGGGGCAATCTCGGCTCAAACACAACAACAACAAAGTAGAGGGAAAAGCATAAGCACGGAGAACGTTTTCACTGCTTGGGCCACCTTTTGGGTAGCTGAGAAGGTGCTGACTCCCATGGAGTGAAATCAAGGGACAGAGAAAAGCCCTCCCTATGCTCTGGAAGTGCTTCCATGGCTGGAGCATCCTCCCGTTTCATGGACTCTTGCTGTTGCCTGTTCCTTCAGAGCCTGCGATGATCTCTGCCAAGGGACTGGGGTGCAGTCATGTTTTATAAACACTCAGAAGCACTGAAGAGCCAGGTTGCTTGGACTTTGGGAATATGGTTTATCCAGTGATTCTCAACCCATTCGGAGACTCAGGGCTCTTTGAGAAGCTGGTGAAAGGCACATTTGCATAGGATTTTACACACAATTCCAGAGAGTCTCAGACCCTGTGAAACTCACCCCTAGTCCTCAGGTACAGAACTCCTGCCTTATGTTGCTGCAGTTTATGCCTTTGTAAGAAAGAATGACTAAGAATGAGGTTAGCCAGGGTGGTGGGGAATGCTGATTTCTGCGGGGAAGTAGGGATGTGAGAAGGGGCTCTGAGGAAAGAAGAGGTGCAGGGAAAGAGCAGTGTGACCCAGGGGACCTCTGCGTGACCTTGACACACTGGCTCAAGGCCTAGGCTGGTCAGAACACGTGTCCTGAGTGGCCCTGCCCCCTTTGTCAGAGGCCACTGTGCATGGGGAGAAGTTTCTGGGGCATCTCCATAGGACATGCCCTGTATGTTGGATGGACGAGCAAGCTACGTTTCTCAGCAGTAACTGCAAGAAGACGATGTGGAGACAAATCATGGAGCAGTCAGGAATTCTGGCAGTACCTGGCTGTTTCCTAGATGGTGACCCTGAGACCCAGGGTCTCTAAGGACACTTACCGCCTTAACTCAGTGATGTGTGCAGGTCTTTGCAAGGTGCTCTTACACCCCTGTTTTCGCAGCAGCCCTGAAAGGAGGCTACATGGGAGGCAGCGCGGCCAGGCTGCTTGTGCAGACCACTGGCATTCAAGTCCCAAGTGGTATTTACCAGGGGTGAGGCCTGGAGCTGATCCCTCACCTTTCCTGAGCCTCCTCCTTCTCATCTGCAAAATAATGGTAACAGCGCACCTGCCTCACAAGGGTGGGTTGAGGTTCAGTCAGAAGGATGGTCACGAAAGCACAGTGTGGAGCTGCATGTTTTCTCTTGCTGTGGGACAAATTACCAAAATATGTACTTTTCATGACTGTAGGACTGAATTCCCTGTTTTCCAGCTGGATGTGAGCCAGGGGCCACTCTCACCTCAGGGAGGCTACCCATGTTCCTTGCCCTGAGTCACCCTCCAGCTTTGGAGCGAGCAATGCTTCCTCATCGGATCCCTCTTGCCCTTGAGTCCCTCTGCCTTCCCTCCCTCTGACCTCTAGACCCAGATGTAGAGGGCTTATGGGGTTAGGTCAGGCCCACAGGGATCATCCCCCTATATTAATGTCAACTGCAAAATCCCTTCTCATCAACACCGAGATTCCTGCGTGACTGAGTAACTGATGGAAAGTGTGTATACTAGGGCCCTGGAATTTTGGGGGCCATCTCAGAATTCTGTCTACAATAGAAATGTTAGACCGATGTTATAGGATTTTTACTTGCATTTTAAAATTTTATTAAAGATACAAGAATTTTTATTATTTTTAATGACTAAATCATATTCAATTTTTTTTTTTTTTTTTTTTTTTTTTTTTTTTTTTTTTTAGCTCACTGCAACCTTGAATGTCTGGGCTCAAATGATCCTCTCTCCTCAGCCTCCCAAGAAGCTAGGACTGTAGGGACTATAGGCACATGGCTAGTCCTATTGGCTAGGACTATAGGCATCATGCCCAGCTAATTTTTTATTTTTATTTTCTTGTAGAGATAGGGTCTTGCTATGTTGCCCAGGGTAGTCTTGAACTCCTTGCCTCAAACGGTCTTCCTACCTCAGCCTCCTAAAGTGCTGGAATTACAGACATGAGCCACCACAACTGCCCTATATTTTTTCTTTGTCTTTTTCTTTTTTTAATGAAAGAAAGAGAAAGAAAAAGGGGGAGAGAGAACAGGATTCTTGCTCTATTGCCCAGACTGGAATGCAATCTAAAAATAGGTATTAAAAACCTCTTTTATGCCGATAATTGTGCTTAACAACGGAGACAGGAAGGAATAAGGGAAGAAAATAACAAATAAACAGCCAATCAATATTTCATTTAAGTCTGTGAAATGCTATGCAAATGCTGAAGAGTGATTTATTTCCAATTATGTGGTCACTTTCAAAATAGGTGTAATGTGATACTGAGAAAAATGTATGTTCTGTGGACCTGGGGTGGAGAATTCTACAAATATTCACTAAGTTTACTTATTCCAGATCTAAGTTCAAATCATAGATGTCCCTATTAATTTTCTATGTCGTTGATCCGTCGAATATTAACAATGTGGTGTCAAAATCTCCCGCTATTGTTGTGTGGGAGTCCAGGTCTCTTTATAAGTCATTAAGAACTTGTCTTATGTATCTGGGTGCTCCTGTATTGGGTGCATATATATTTATAATCATTAACTCCTGTTGTTGCATTGATCCTTTTACCATTATGTAATGTCCTTGTTTGTTTCTTTTAGTCTTTGTGACTATTAAAGTCTATTTTGTGAGAGACCAAAGTTACAACTCCTGTTTTTTTTTGCTCTCCATTTAATTGGTGAATCTTCCTTCGTCCCTTTGTTTTGAGTCTTTGTATATCGTTACTTGTGAAATAGATCTGGATACAGCGTACCGATAGGTTTTGACTTTTTATTCAATTTACCTGTCTGTGTCTTTGATTGGGGCATTTAATCCATTTAAATTTAGAATGAATATTAATATTTGTGAGTTCAATGTTGTCATTTAATGCTAGCTGGCTATTTTGCCCATTAGTTGATGTAGATTCTTCATTATAGAGATACTCTTTACGTTTTGTAAGTTTTTGGGATGACTGATACTGGTTGTTCCTTTCTGTTTGTAGTGCTTCTTTCAGAAGCTCTTGTAAAGCAGGCCTGGTGGTGATGAAATCTCTGAGTGCTTGCTTGTTCGCGAAAAATTTTATTTTTCCTTTGCTTATGAAGCTTAGTTTGGCGGGACATGAGATTCTGGGTTGAAAATTCTTTTCTTTGAGGATATTGAATATTGACCCCCACTCTCTTCTAGTTTGTAGGGTTTCTGGTGAGAGGTCTGCTGTGAGTCTGATAGGTTTCCCTTTATGGGTAACGTGACCTTTCTCTCTAGCTGCCCTTAGAATTTTCTCCTTTATTTCAACCCTAGTGAATCTAGCGATTATGTGTCTTGGAGGTGCTCTACTTGAGGAATATCTCTGTGGTGTTCTCTGGATTAGCTGGAGTTGAGTATTGTCCTGCCTTACTAGATTAGGAAAGTTTTCCTGAATAATATCCTGAAGAATATTTTCCAACTTGGATTCATTCTCTTCATAACATTCAGGTATATCTATCAATTGTAAATTAGGTCTTTTCACATAGTCCCATATTTCTTGGAGACTTTGCTCATTCCTTTTTACTCTTTCTTCTCTAATCTTGTCTTCTCGTTTCATTTCATTAAGTTGGTCTTCGACCTCTTATATCCTTTCTTCTGCTTGATCAATTAGACTGTTAAAACCTGTGCATACTTCACAAAGTTCTCGTATTATGTTATTCAGTTCCATTAATTCACTTATATTCCTCTCTAAGTTGTCTATTCTCGTTAGCATTTCGTCAAACCTTTTTTCAAGGTTCTTAGTTTCTTTACATTGGGCTAGAATATATTCTTTTAGTTCACTAAAGTTCCTTATTATCGACTTTCTGAAGCCTAAATCTGTTAATGGAATGCACTCGTTCTCCATCAGACCTTGTTCTCTTGTTGATGAGGAACTGTGATCCCCTGTAGAAGGAGAGGCATTCTGATCTTGGGTATTCTCAGCCTTTTTACACTGGTTTCTTCCCATCATTATGAGTTCATCCACCTGTTGTCTTTGTAATTGCCTACTTTTAAATTAGGTCTCTGAGTGGATGTCCAACTTGTTGATAACCAGCACCGAAATCTGAGCAACACACTGCGCTGGCCAAAACAGCGGTATTAAGATTCGTGGTGCTTTTCTGCCCGGGGAATCTCCGGTCTGGCTTCCCTCTTGAGTCCCTTCTTCAATCAGGTAAATGGGTGACTCTGCCTTCCCGGATCTCCAAACATCGACCAAAAGGGGACCTGGTCCCGTTTACTCTGCACCAAGAACCGCCGCGCCAGGGCACCGGCAAAACTGCCACGCTGGCCACAAGAGTTGCCCTGGCGACCTGTGGGGCTCCTCCACTGGGAATCTTCTGGTCTGTGGGTAACAAAAATTCGTCTGAAAGTGTGGTGTCCTCTCGCTCTGTGCACTTTCTCTGGGAGCTACAATCCCGAGCTGCTAGTGATCAGCCATCTTGGATCTCTCTCCCTCAATTTTTTATATATGCCAAAATTTCTTTCTTTTTTTTTTTTTTTTTGAGACAAAGTCTCGCTCTGTTGCCCAGGCTGGAGTGCAGTGGCATGATCTTGGCTCACTGCAACCTCCACCTCCTGGATTCAAGTGATTCTCCTACCTTGGCCTCCCGAGTAGCCGGGACTACAGGCAGGCATCACCATGCCTGGCTAATTTTTTTGTATTTTTAGTGGAGACGGGGTTTCACTGTGTTAGCCAGGATGGTCTTGATCTCCTGATCTGCCTGCCTCGGCCTCCCAAAGTGCTGGGATTCCAGGCATGAGCCGTGGTGCCTGGCCCAACAATTTCTTTATCCATTCGTCTGTTGATGGATGCCGAGTTTGAGTCCATATCTTGTTTCTTTTAGGCCAGCCAGCACTTGCAGTATTGGATTCCCTTAAGGTATTCTTGGAGTAATGAGGTTCTATGAAAATAAGTGCAGCTCTCATGGTAGAGAATCAGTACCATGAGAAAAAGAAAAGAAGTGCAGCGTCTTGGTTGAGGGAAACAGTCCAGTCCTGGTTGTGTTGAGCGACAGGAAAGCTGCACCCTGGACCTGCCTCGAAGGCCCGAGAAGGCCATGTGAAATCATGAGGGCTTGGACCAACCTCGAAGACATGGGGGAAGGAGTTCTTCCCTCGAGGCTGTTGGAAGGGCTGGGAAGTCCTGTCCTGACTGTCCTTGTGCACACAGTGCATTTGCCAGCTGGCTGGGGCTCTGGCTGTCAGTAGCTGTGAGATGTCAACTTGGAGTCCCAGCTGGGGAAGTCGCAGGCATGCTGTTTCGGCTGGTGAGTGCTGCGGGCTGGAGGCATCCTGTCCTTGCCCTCTCTCTCTTCTTTGGTGGTGATGGCTTCCCTAGAACAGGTCACCACATCTAGATGGTACAGGAGTCTTTGACATGGTGACCTTCACTGCACGCACTGCAGGCTTCTCAGAAACAGGCAAATGCCTGGATTCTGGGCACAGAGTGGGACATTTTCCAGGAGGTAGCTCGGACACATCCTGTGTGCTTTCTGGGGCGATAAGCCTTTGTGGCTCTCCTGAACTCTGGGGAAAAGGCAGAAGGTTTAAGGCCCTCCTTCAGCCTGTGGGAAGTGCCAGGTCCTCTGTGTAGTGAAGTAGGCAGAGGACAATTGAACATTTTGCAAAAGGATGATGCCTTCCTTATATTTAATTTGCTGGCCACTGTACTACATGCCAGCTATCGTGGGCTGCCAGGAGGCTATTAAAAGGATCGCCTATGAGTTTGTAGAGACAAAGGCCAAAGAGGGTGTGGTGTACGTGGAGGTGCGCTACAGCCCTCACCTGCTGGCCAACTCCAAAGTGGAGCCAATCCCCTGGAACCAGGCTGAAGGAGGGAACAAGAGTTCCCTCTGAGGCTGGGAATGTGGATTCTGGGCTCCAGTTTTCTGTTCTCTGGAGAGCCTGGTACCACACACTGCATGGCTTCGTGCCTCAGTTTCCTCCTCCACAAATAGGGGCCCTGGTTTCCATCCTCCAGGGTCTGATGGCCTTTGTCTCCTTACAGATGAGTGGCAAATGCTACTCAGATTATTATTCCATGCTGAACAACAGCTTAGCCCTGAAAGCTTTCAACATACTAAGTAAGTTTATGTTTCTCTAGCCCTGACTGTGTGTGTGTGTGTGTGTGTGTGTGCATGTGAATGTGCATGTGTGTGTGCCCACGTGTGAACTCAGGACCACCTTGGTCTCTCCCTGGGCTGGAGTCGTGGCCTAGGTTCCTATGGCAAGGTGGGGGTTCCATCCTCCGAGACAAGATTCAAAATAATTCATGAAAACTTTGCCTGAAGTTGAGTGAATCTGAAAGGGAATAGCCATGGCCCCACCTCACCCCTGTTGTTCCCACTGCCTCACCTGGGGCTGGCTCCCCTTTCTCTTGGCATGATCCCCATTTCAGAAAGGTGCATATATCACGACAGCACTGATGAGCACTGTGTGCTGCCTGTGGGCAGGCATGTGGGGCAGGAAGGGCACCTGGCACATGCTGGGTGGACATGGTTCTTTTTCTCTCTCTTTTGTCGAAGCCATGCTCAGGGGTTTGCTGTGAGCATGACTTTTGCCTGGGTATTACCTACTGTTTAAACATACCCAACTGCCGCGTATTCACACCCTTCTGATAGCCAAGTTATATGGTGATCAGCTGGTGATTTTGCTGCAAAACACCATCAAATTCAAGGGGCTTGCCAAGGCAGCGGCAGCCCTGCAAGTCTTCAGGGATGTGTTCTGCAGAGGTGAGTGGGAATGGGGCACGGTCCTGGGGTTCTAGGACTTGACCATTCCTAGGAGAGCTCCTTTCTCGGGAGGCGGTTGGTATAGTAGTTAGAAGCACGGTTTTAAATGCAGAGTCATCTCAGTGGGTTCGGATCTTGGCTGTGCTACTCACTAGCTACGCAGCCTTGGGCAAGTGACTTTTAGTTTGTGTCTCTATTTCTTCATTTGAAAAACAGAGGTAAAAACAGTTTTTACCTTTAGGGATTTTTAGTGAGGGTGGAGTGAATAAACATGTGAGGTGCTGAGAACAGGGCCTGTCTGGTGTTGGTTTCACAGTGGTTTATCTGTGATTACTGCCTGGAAGAGCAGGCTTCACCTCCAATCAGGTGCGGATGTTAAACTTTCGCTGTGTGCTGAGCACTGGGCCAGGCACTGAGAGTACACACAGAGAAGACAGCCCCTGCTCTCAGCGAGGGTAGGGAGGGTGAGCTGCCCACACCGTGACAATTCAGGGCAACATGCATTGGGCTGCTGAGACGGGAGCGGCAATGCCCACAGGAAGGCAGGCAAGGGGCGGTCAGAGGAGCCAGGTGGGCTTTATGGAGGGGATGGGCCAAAAACAGGGAGGAGCCTGTGACCACAGGTCAGGACAAGGAGGCCACAGGGGAGATGAGCGGCAACCAAGATTGGAAAGGCTGATAATGACAGACGGTGGGGAGGGCACCCTGGCTGGAGAGGCGGGTTTGTGTGAGCAGTTGTGGAGACTGGCGAGGGTGGGGCTTGAATGCCCTCCTGATGAAAGTACTGGCCAGGCTGGTGGGTTCCAGTGTGGTCGGAGGTGCAGGAATGGCTTAGATGCCTGTGGAGACTCCACCTGGCCTTTGATGGCCAGGACTGTACCTGGTGTTCCTCCCACCCGGCTGTTGTCTGATGTCTCCGAGCATCCAAGGCCGGGGGGAGGCTACCTCTGGCTGCATGCCTGCGTTTTCTCTAGTGTCCCAGAGGGAGACCTTGAAGAAGGAGGTGATGAGTTCAGTGGTTCTGCTGATACAGGAAGATCAGAGACCCGTGAGCACAGAGGCCACGTGTTTGTGCTGGGAGAGCAATTGCTTTCTTGAGAACTGACATCATGTAAATGGAAAGAGGAGGAAGATGGGGGATGAGGAGGAAGGGCAGGGCACCCTCACCAAGCCAATTCAGGCTCAGACCCCTGCCCTTTAGTTCCATTTGGGTTCTTCAGAACCAGAGAAGGGTTTGAGAAGTGGAGAGGTGGTTCCTACCTGCCTTCCTCTGAGTATGTTCTGTGGGCAGTGCTGTGGTGTCTCAGGGGAGACATGGAGCTCCAATGACACTGACTCAGGCCCTGAGGACCCACAGGTTGCTTGCGGGGAGAAAGCCTTGAGCTTTATGGCTGGGGTGGGGCCTGAGAAGCTCTTTTTAACAAGCTCTGCAGTCAGGGGTGCAGGCAGCAGAGACTCCCAGCTCTGGATGGGGTAGGATAGTGCATTGGGATGGCTGCAGCCGGGCACCCTGGTCTTGATTGTTTATAAATAGAGAATGATCCATCAGCCTGAAAAACAGGGGCCCAGGTTCCCAGAAGGGTCATAGGAGGCTGGGCCCTCAGGACTTGCTGGATTGGTTCCTGGCTTTTCCTATGAAGGCCAGAACATGAGACCTTTCCTTTACTTGGATTCCTCTTCACCAACACTCCTGCCAGTTTCAGTATCTGCGGGCATATGAGGTGTGGGAAGTAAGTGCTTGGAGTTCTCCGGGTGGATGTGGGGCTGGAGTGGGTTGGAACTTCAGGGCAGAGGACAGAAGTGGGCATGTCCAGCCACGGGTGGTCTGTCATGGCCACAGCACCCACTGAAGAGTCACCGTCGACTTGTAGTCAGGAGGCCCGTGGTCCTTGAAGACCTCCCTGACCTGCTCTGCTCCACTGTGTGCTCATCTGGATCAGGAGGCCATCCTGAGGGTCCTTTCTGCCCCGCATGTGACGGTCTGTGACCCACAGGTATGCATGGACCTGCTGAGCTTCATGGAGATACTGGGGCAGCACAGCTGCTTGATCCTGCCCCAGGGAACAGCATCATCCACTACCTTGTTAGGCTCAGCCAGCCAGAGCCCTTGGTGAGCAGTGCCTGGTGCAAGTGAGGGGACCGAGAGTGGAACAAGCCAGGCGCAGGGGACAGAGAAGGGCAGGGGTGGCAGCAGAGGCACAGAATAGGGGCCTGGCTGGCCTGATGGGGAGGAGCTTTGACATCCACACCCCCGATCAGTGGGCCAGGGGAGGCCTTGACCAGGGAGATTCAGTTGGCATTGGTTCCAGGTCTTGATCCTTTCTTTTCTTTCTCCAGAATGAAGAAGATACCCTCAGATGTGCACCAAGATTCTACAAATGGTACACACAGTTAGGGCCTAAGAGCCCTCTCTATTTCCTCCTCCCCCGGCTCCCTAGATTGCTATCCTGCCCCCCAGACTACCTTCTTCCTCCCTCCCCTCCATCTAACCCCTTGTAGTGTCTCTTCCTCCCCTTCTGATCTCCATCTGTTTCCGCTCAAAGGCCTGTGGCTCCTCTGAGAGGTGACTCAGTGGAGCAAAAGACAGGCATTGAAGGCAACTCTGGAGACCTGAGTTTGAGTACCTCGGCCAGTTTCTAGCTATGGATCCTTGAACAAATTGCCCTCTGAGCTGCAGGTTTTCCTTGTGTAGGAGGACTGTGAGCTCCTCTCCTCCCGGAGGCACAGCTGCTCTCCCTCCAAGCAAGTCATTTCCTGACCTTTAACATTTCCTCTCCTCTGGAATGTTCCCCAGTGAAGGGGATCAGAAGTCACACAGTTTCAAATTTTAAGAAGCCCTTCTGTCTAAGCATGTCCTTCCCAGTGTGACTTTCATAAAGGCTTTGGTAACCTTTTAGCAATAAGGGGTAAGAGGGGCAGAGCAAGAGAGGGAGAGTCAGAGACACAATGAGTGCATGGGAAGAGCAGGCTATGCATCCAGGCCTCTACTGCTCCTCCAGGAAAGGGATCCAAGGTCATGGGGTTGGAGAACTCATGACGGGGGCTGATTTGGGCTTGGCATTGAGGTCCTTGCATGTCCCCAGCCAGGTGTCCCTGCTGGTACTCATAAACCTTCTAGGCCAACCAAGCAACATCTCAGCTTTTGTGGTCCTCTCAGCAAGGCAGCCAGGAAGGTGGCTCTGCAGGCCTGCTCCGGGGGCCTGCACCCCTACTTCAGCAGCTTCCATGGCAGGTGTGAGTGCAAGGCTGGGTGGTCTATGGGGAGGGGGCAGCCAGGAAGGCTCCAGCTGCTGCAGGCATGGAGGGCAGTGGGGGCAGGCTGAGGCCCTGCATGGGTGCGAGGTGGGGGAGAGGATGTAGCTTTGCGGTGGGGATGAGGCTGCAGATTGAGCCTGGGCCAGGAGAGGAAGGGGAAGGCCAAAGGTCAGGGAGCAGCTTGAGGCTATTAGCTTCTGGCAGTGAGAAAAGGAGGCTCCTCTAGAAATGAGCCACCTTAGATCCAGTTCCTTGTCACCTGTAGTCCTCATTTCACGACACTGGCATCCAGATGGAAAAGCACTCTTTAATCACAAACTCATGGCTGCACCGACAGTCCTGCTCCTTTGTCCTCCCTTTGCCCCAGCTCTGAGCCTGGCTCTATACTTGTCTCATCCCTCACCTCTAAACCCAGTGGGGCTAGGAAAGGGGTGAGAGTGTCTGTTCAGCACCTCCTTGGTCATCTTTGATGCCTTTCTGCCCTTGTGTCCCACATACCTGTGACAGCCGCCAGGCCCGGCAGCCTCAGACAGTCCTGCGTTCCCACCCTTCTCCCACCGCTGGGACGTGGGCACACGTGCTCCTTCCCTCGCCCTCCCTCTGCCCCCCTTGCTTTCCTTCTCCCCACTTCTTCCTATGGGTCTCATCAACCACCATTGGGAGAATCTTTGTCAAAGGCCGTCACTCATTTTAGAAACCTATAAAGGCTCCAAACTTTTCATGTCTGCATCCCAAGCTAAGATCTGTCACCAAACCACATGCATTGGTACCATTAACTGAACAGCACTGCCCCTGCCCGTGAGCAGGCCCCACGCTTCACCTCCTCTGTGCCTTTGCTCACAGGAGTTCCTTTCTTAAACTCTTACTTTTTCAAGGCCCAGTTTAGATGCTGCCACCTGGAAGGAAAGCCGAGGGGGCATACATTTTGCTGAACAACCTTAGAGAGACTTGAGAGCCACAGAGACATGTTTGAGAAGAGCGTCTCCCTGACTCGGGAGGGCACTGTGTTGTGGGCAGGGGCAGTAGAGAGGAGCAGCATTGGAGAGGGATGACAGGTTGGCAGCAAGGGGCTCAGGATGCCTTGGAAGTTGGGAGTGGATCGTGCTTCCTGGGTGGTGGAGGTGGAAATCTTTTTAAAAATTTAGATGACAGCTCACTCTGTTTGCACACATGCCTACAGCTGGGCTGGGTTTTGCAGGCGCAGAGGCACTGTGAGAAGAGCACAGTCAACAGAGAGATGCCTGCTCCACTGTCTTGTGGGCCTGAGCAGGACCCAGCTGCCCCCCACCCCCTGCCCCTCACATGCATTCCCCCTCTGGCCTTGGGGAACTCCAGAGTCCCCTTCATCCCCACCCTCCTCGGTGCAGCAGGCCTTGCTGGGGTGGTGAGCTGTGGGCTGCAGGCATCTCAGGCCTGGCAGAGCCTCTAGTTCACCCAGCCTCCCTCTCATGGCTGCTCCTCATTTCTCTCTGCTGCTCTCCCTCATCCGACCCAGCTGTTTGGCTTCACAAAACGGTACGGAGCGGTGCTCTCACCCAGGGAGCTCAGCATGAAAGGATTCTTTCCTTCTGCACCTTCCTGGGTTAGGAGGAAGCAGTGCAGTGGGCACTGGCCTGCTGTGACTTGGGCAAGCGGTGAAGGTAGACAGGAGGGGACAGAGGGGCTGGGATGGGGATCCTCTCAGGCAAGGGTCCCAGAGAAGCTTGTGTTGGGGGTAGCTGGGCTTTGGTTTGGATCATGGTTTCATCATCCATGAGCCATGTGACTTGGACCAGTTTCTTTCTCTTTCGACCTCAGTTTCCTCATGTGAAAAGGGATCAGATAGTACAGCCCACTTAGCGAGATGGTTGCCCTGGAGATTAAATGGGATTTAATTTAAAGAAAAAGTGCTAGTGCTTCTGCGTCAGACATGGACCCACCTGGGGACCCCCTTTGCTGTGGCAATAGAAGTATCTGTTGGGCGTGCACTCACCTCCCACAGATCTCTTTTTCCAGGCAGCGTCAGTCAGAGGCTCTTGCTCCTGAATCCAGCCGTGCACTTTACCCGGGTGGTGTGGGCACCACCTGGGGGGCACCACGCAGCAGCCGGTAAGGACACCTGCCTCAGCCTCTTGTGCTGCAGGCGTTGGGATGAGACAGAGCATGGGGGAGATGCACCATCAGTCCTGTTCACTCCTGGAGCCCCAAGCCAGAAAGGGTGAGCTCAAGAAGGCCCATTTGTGTCCACTGGGTGGCACTGCTGTCCTGTCTTACTGCTGTGCCTTTTAGGTGTGAGATCGCGCTCCTCCAGAGAAAGCTGTTCTGTGGTTTCAAATTCTCATTGAGGTGCCTCAATGCCACCCCCTTCCCTCACGCACCATAGAACTAGCAAACTTCTCTCTCCTATACACTTAACTTTTAATATCTATTTTTATTAAATTATTCTCGTTTCATTGCAGAAAGCACAGATAGGCAAAAACAGGGAAAAAATCATAATTCCACTTCAAAATGGTTCATTTTGGTATATATCATAATGGTCTTCCTATGCGTAAGTTTTATATATGTGGATACATATTTTTAAAATGAAACAAAATGGTGTTTCCTCCACACACTGTTGTTGTAACTTGCTTTTTTTCACTCAGCAGCAAAGTGTCATAAACGCTCTCCATTGTCAGCAAGCACACATGTATTCCGCTGCACTGTGTTCCAGTTATATGGAGGCTTGTGTTTTATGTAGCCACCGCTCTCCCGTTAGATCTTCAGGCTATGTCCAGTTTTGACTCTGTTTTAAACAACATGGTGATAAATACAACCACATCTTAGTGCAGCGGTGATTCCATCTGTTGTACTGGACCATCCTTAGGTTGCTGTGAAGAAACACCTGACAGTGGGTAATTTATAAACAAAAGAGGTTTAATTGGCTCACGGTTCTGCAGGCTGTACAGGAAGCACGGCAGCATCTGCTCGGCCTCTGAGGAAGCTTCAGGAAACTTACAATCATGGTGGAAGGTGAAGGGGGAGTAGGCACAGCTTTCGGCCACTCTGGAGCAAGAGAGCAGGGTGGGCAGGAGGGGGTGGTGCCTCACACTTGGAAACAGCAGATCTCACAAGAACTCACTATGATGAGGACAGGACCAAGAGGATGGTTTGGGTCATTCATGAGAAACTGCTCCCATGTTCCAATCACCTCCCGCCAGGCCCTACCTGCAACACTGGGGATCACGACGCAACATGAGATTTGGTGGGGACAGCGATCCAGACCATATCGCCATCCTAGCAAAGGGCCTGCGGGACGAAAGGCTGCTGGAAGTCCTGGGTCAGCTGCCTGAGTGTTTTATTTTTATATTTTTGTGTGTGTAGACTCATGGTTGTGTTCATCCCACACTTTAACACTGTTTATAGTCCCTATTGCTTCTGACACTCAGGTTCTTTCCAAGCTGGTGTGAGAACCGCTTCCTGCTAGCTCAGGTCCTCACTGTGGCCCAGTCAGTCTCGCCTCCAGCACAACAGAATGTCCTGGGATCCCCATGGGCGTCCTTGTCCCCACAATGGACTCATTTCTCCAAGCTGCCCTGATTTTTTTTTGAGACAGAGTTTAGCTCTTGTTGCCCAAGCTGGCCCACACTGGACTCATTTCTTCAAGCTGCCCTGACTCCTTTCTTTCCTTTTGAGACAGAGTTTCCCTCTTGTTGCCCAAGCTGGACTGCAATGGTGCAATCTTGGCTCACTGCAACCTCCGCCTTCTGGGTTCAAGCAATTCTCCTGCTTCAGCCTCCCAAGTAGCTGGGACTACAGGCGTGCACCACCATGCCTGGCTAATTTTTTGTATTTAGTAGAGATGGAGTTTCACCATGTTGGTCAGGCTGGTCTTGAACTCCTGATCTCAGGTGATCCACCCACCTCGGCCTCCCAAAGGGCTGGGATTATAGGCATGAGCCACCGCGCCAGACCGCCCTGGTTTCTTTTTAATGGGGAATGATATTTAGAAATCAAGATGTGGGTGCTCCTGGGTCATTTCAGTAGACAGATCTAAGAAATGTGTTTTCAGAATGAGTCCATATTGGTATTTTTAAATAAAAATCAAAGAATGCATTTATTTGACCTTATATTGTATCTCTTTTTCTCTTAAGCTAAACATTTGTTTTTTTTTATATTAACATAATTCTTATCTACTCTATCCTTCAATATACATAAAAGTTTTGAATTCATAATACCAATATTACCTATAACAATAAATCTGATTGAAGTTGCATTTCTTTTTTGCTCTTAGAGTGTAACCCACTAAGGACGTGTGGTCACTAGGCTGTAAAGTCACCTGAAACCAGGCCCTTCTTGGTGTGCTTCTGTTGTCAGTTTGAGAGATAGCTAGGCTGTTTTTGTTTCATTTTGTTTTCAGTTTTAGAATTTGCTTTTTTTATTTTTTGATTTAATTATAGTTTTAAAGTACGCAACTACTCCTGTGGTTCAAAAGTCAAAACTATATAAAAAAATCTATTCAGGAAAGTCTCTCTTTTAGCTAGATTTGAGAAATAAAAACATTAAAAAAAAAAAAAAAGGAAAGTCTCACTCCGACCCTCCTCTTCAGCCTGTTCCCCATCTCCAGAAAGAATCATCAGCTTTACTAGCTACTGGCGTATCATTCCAGTATTTCTCTTTTTTCCCCCAAGAAAAGCATGTAAGTGTCTTCATTTTTTCCTTTCCTGCTTTATTTATGTTGGGGTGTCCAATCTTTTTGACTTTCCTGGGCCACATTGGAAGAAGAATTGTTTGGGGCCCACATAAAATACGCTAACACTAATGACAGCTGATGAGATTTTTAAAATTCACGCACACACAAAAATTTCATAATGTTTTAAGAAAGTTTATGTCCTGGGCTGCATGCAGCCCACGGCCATGGGTTGGACAAGCTTGATTGACATGGAAGGCATCTTAGTCAGCTGCCCAGGCCATCGCTACTCTAGTGGGCTGCGTGTTCTCCGACAGGCAGATGTAGCAGAGCTCATTCAGCCAGTACCCTCTGGTTAGGCAGGTACACGATTACAGGGAAACACGCAGAGCAGATGCTGTTTGGTGTTTGTGGCCTGTATCTTCTCAGTAGACTCCTAAATATGGGATTCCTGGGTTTAAACGTGTAAATATGTTTAATTTGTTAGCTGCCATGTGATTGCCCTCCACAAGAATTGTTCTGTTCTGTATCCCACCAGCAATGTCCAGGAATGCCTGTTTCTCCACAGAGTGGTTACTTTTGGATTTTTGCCAGTCTAACAGGCGAAGGGCTGGAGATTCTTATTAGTGGCTTGGGCTGGGGCCTGGCCATGTGTACGTCTTTAAATTTCCACTGATGATTTTGCTGCATGGCCAGGTTGAGAATGACTGTGCGAATTTGCCGGGTTTCCCTTGCTGTTCCTGCACGTAGTTTAAATGAGACTGCCCGTACCATGTATCGTTCACCATTTTTCTTTGTTAACTTGCCGTCAGCCTTTTCTTTGACCTCTTCTTTCTGTTCACGTGTACTTGCTGTATCTTAGCCCAGACTTCCCATTTCCTTTCCACCGGCCCTTTGGGAGGTCACAGAGTCCTGATGCTGTGCTCTTGGTCTCCAGGTGTCTGACTTCCGGCAGCAACTGCTAGCCTGTGCTGGGGTGGAAGCTGAACACTGTAGTGGAGTTTTCCTGTGGAGAGGAGCCACGCCCAGGGTGGGACGGGCCAGTGTTCAGGTTCTGGCCCCTGTTGTCTGCATGTAACCTCATACTGTGACCAGGCACAGGGGCGGAGGAGACCCCGGGATGGGAGCCCCACCCTTTGTGTGCTCACCCAGGCTCTCCTGCTCTGCTGCCTGCTGCCCAGTGTGACAGCAGTGATGGCCGGTGGGTGAGCACTGTCAGTTGCTGCTCCTGTGCTGGAAGATGGGGAAATGCCTTTCCTGCACTGTGCCTTGTAGCACACCTGCATCTTCAGCTTTCAGCTCCTCCCGGGGTCTCACCGGGTCACATGATCCCTCCAGACAGCATCCTGCCCCTTGCATCTGCAGAAGGATTTCCAATCAGCCCCTGGAATTCATGTTCCAGCAGAGAGAGCTGCCTCAGATGGTCAGTGCCAGCCAGCTCACCCTGCCACAGTCTGGGCCCTGGCAGGAAAGGGTTTTCCAGGGCAGGGGCGCTGTGGCACATGCTGAGTATTTTCAGGTGTTTGAGAATTTGCACTGGGACACCCGCTACAGAGTCGCACAGGATGAGCAGCATCAATCTAGATGATTATGGAGGAAAGTGTGAGCTTCCCCACCCCTCAACCCTTAGGCTGCTAAATTTTCTTAAAACCTCCAGGCATCCCCTGAGGATGCCACGCATGAGAAAGCTGCTCATTCCCTTTGGCTCTCTTGCTCTTTGGTTATATCCTCTCCTGCCATAGGCAGGGATGTGGGGACTGGGGGCATCTCCTGTGCCACGCCTGGGGTGTGCAGTGCCTGTCATTGTGGTGCCCATCAGGACCCCGGAGTGAAGAAGGGAGGACTCAGTGCCAGGGCAATAGGAAGGCCCCCCAGGATGCTAGTGCTGTGATGTGTGTCAAAAAGGCACAGTCAGCAGCAGCACCTGGGTTTGTTTGGTGGGAGGTGGCACCTTCCACCCTGTGGTTCCCACCCAGGGGAGCCAAGTCCTCCCCACTGGCTGCAGTGATGCCCTGGGTCTCTCTCCTTAGTTTTGATCCTCAAGTTAAGACACCATTTGTGCGTGGCTGAGGGGTTGCTCCATGGGGGCTCCCTCTCTTCCTTCCTTAGATAGACAAGGTGGGTGGCCTCCTCTGTAACTTGTGTGGTGTCATTCCTGGAGGGTTAGTCCATTTCTTCCCATCCTATGAGTACCTGCGCCAGGTCCACGCCCACTGGGAGGACGGCAGCCTGCTGGGCCGCCTGGCCACCAGAAAGAACGTGAGTGGCCCATCAGCCGGCCCTCTCACTCACAAGGACAGTGCCACCAAGTCCTCCTGGGAACTCTTGTGCTCGAGTCAGGACAGGCTTCTAGCTCCTCATCCCCACTGCTCCCAGTCCCTGACTACAGAGGATTTCCCCAAAGCCCCAGGTTGCAAGGCTCTCCTGTCCCCTGGCCAGGAAACACAAAGCCACCAGCAGATCTGAGACCCAGCGCCCTGAACCCATCTCTGGGAGACGCCCTCTGCCTCCACATATTCCAGGAACCCAAGAGCGCACACCAGGTGGAGCAGGTGCCACTCTCGTGTTCCAGGTGCATTCAGGTGCAGGCGTAACTCTGAGGCTTGGGCCTGAGACCTTGGTGGGGAGGCAGCTGGAAATGTTATGAGTGTCATCTAAGCTTTGGCTCAGCACCTCTGGGGCTGGGTGTCTCTCACCAGGCTGTGGACAGGAGAGAGGTTGGTGATGGGGGCCCTGCTCCTCTCTGTGGCTGGAGGAAAGATGAGTGAAGGGATCAACTTCTCTGACAACCTAGGCTGGTAAGTAGTGCTCATCTTCTGGGCTATGATACACGGCCAGCCCTCCCTCCAGCAGCTGGGCCCCGACCTGCTGTCTGCTGCCATCAGAGCCCAAAGCCAGGCTGCGACTGTTCAGACCAACCAGTTGGAGGGAGGGGCTCAGCAGCTCTGGGTTTGGCCCTGGGAGAACAGGTGGAAAATCAGGCCGGCCATCGCTGTAGCAGGACACAAATCCATTGGCCTAGACAGGATCTGTCAGCTAAACCAGCCATCTCTGAGTGGTAGGTGCAGAGTTGGGAGGGGCAGAGCTGCGAGCACAGACAAGGAAGTGGCAGAACGGAGCAGCTGGTGATGTGTGGGTGATGATCCCAGGCTCCTGTCTCCCCCGAGGTGTGTGGCAATGGTAGGCATGCCCTTCCCCAACATAAGTCTCCAGAGATGCCGAAGATGGCCTACTTGGATCACGCCCTTTGTGAGTGTCCCCAGTGTTGCAGAGGGTAGGAAGAGAGTGGGTGGTGGGTGGGAGTGGCATCACTCCTAGCAGTGACACAGCCAGGCCTTCCCTGCTGGGCCAGCATCTCCTGTCCCCTCCGGAGGTTCAGATGCCCCTCCACACCCTCTTGATCTTCCCTGCGATGTCATCTGGACCCCTGCTGCTTGTGTTGGCCAATGAAGCCTCCTGGTCTGGCTCCAAGGCCTGGCAGGGTCTTTTCCCAGGGAGAGCTGCAAGCAGGCAACAGTCCTCATGGGTCATCCCCTTCACCCCCAGCCCAGAGCCCCAGGCCAGGCATCCACAAGGAAGGATCTGGTGGAGAAGCTCTGCAAGAAGGCCATCAACCAGTCCACAGCAAGCCTGGCTGCCTCCAGCTGGCTGGACAGATAGGGGCTGGAGAAGGGGAGAAGAGGAAAGGGGGGTTGCCTGCCCTGTCTCCCACCCGAGGCTGAGGAAGGGGAGGGAGATGCCATGGAAATGTGCTGTCGGGAAGGCAGCTGTAACTCAGAGCTCTAGCCTCCTGTCCCATGAGGGCAGGGCCATCGGGCACCAAAGGGATTCTGCCAGCATAGTGCTCCTGGACCAGTGATATGCCCGGCCCCGTCCTGGCCAAGCTGCCGGCCTGGATCCGAGGCTTCGTGGAGGTCACAGCCACTGTTGGTTCTGCCATTGCTGCTGTGTGGAAGTTCAATCCTCCCTTTTCCTTTCCCGAGAGCCTCCACCACCCCAGGATCACATTCTCACAGACTTCTCCCTGCCCAGTTCCACTGGGAGAAGTCGGCCTCTTCCTGACGGGCAGCTGCACCACTGCCTGGCGCTGCGCCCTTCCTTTGCCCTGCCTGCTGGAGATTGTTTGTCGTGGGCCTGGTCTGCAGGGATCCTACTACAAAGGTGAAATCCAGGATAGTGTGCCGGAGCGCTGCCAGGACCCAGGCACAGGCATTAGTGCCCACAGGTGGAAACAGGTGAATCTGAAGAAACGGTGGGTCTCAGCCACCCTTGAGGTCTTCCCAGAGCAGCTCCCATCTGTGGAATCGAATGTTTTCCATCCCACGTGGCCGAGGGCCAGGCTTCTCACTGGGCCTCTGCAGGAGGCTGTGGGGGTTGCAGCCTCTACTGTGGCATTTCTGTCCTGACCACCTTCTTAGAGGCGAGATGGAGCAGGCCCATCTGCTTCTGCCCTCTTTATAATAGCTGAAGTTAGCTGCCCTGGACTACTCACCATCTAGTCTTAATTTAAAAAGATCCCCAAGGCCACAAGGCTCCTGCCTGGGGGCTTGTCACCTCCCCCACCAGCTTCCTGAGTCACTCCTTCTGCAGCCCTGCCCCCTAACCCGCCTCATAGCCCTCCCTGGATTTCTATCTCCCTGGCTTGGTGCCAGTTCCTGCAAATCGATGGCACCTCCCTCCCTCTCAACCACTTGAGCAAACTCCAAGACACCGTCTACCCCAACACCAGCAATGATGTCAAGGGCCATTGGGCTCTCAGCATGACTATTTTTAGAGACCCCGTGTCTGTCACCGAAAGCTTTTTTCCGTGGGAGACTACCCCTCCCCCCTGCAACAGCTGCCCCTGCTGACTGCACCTCTCCTCCTCTGATCCCAGGGAAAGGGGTCATGGTCAGCTGAGATCTTCTGCCCCCACTGCCTAGGCACCAACAGGGGCAGGAAGAAAGTCACTGACCCCGAGACGTTTACATCCTGCACAGCTAGAGGTCCTTTATTAAAAGTGCACTGTTGGTTTCTGCTCAGTTCTTCTTTGATTTGTGCTGCTGTTTTCTCTGGAAGCCTCTTCAGGGAAGAGAACACACTGGTGCAGGCTGGGTGGAGCCGTCCCCCGGTGGAGCACAGGCATACAGAAGCCCCCGCCCCAGCCCTGTGACCTCAGGCCAGCCTCTCGCTCCCTGAAGGTGGTCCCCACACAGTCCCGGGACAGTTCCATCACCGCCCCATCCTAGGGCAGCAGGTCTGAGGAGCCTGTCCTGGCTGTGTCCAGGTTGGAGCAATGACCCAAGTCTAGGATTCCCAGTCGTCCTCATCCTCCTCTGCCTGTGGCTGCTGTGGTGGCAGCAGAGGAGGGATGGAGTCTGACACGTGGGCAAAGGCTCCTCCGGGTCCCTCACCAGCCCCTGGTTCTTTCCCAGAGATGCCTGGAAGGAAAAGGCTGAGTGAGGGTGGTGGGTGGGAAGCACTGGTTCCCCCAGCCCCCAGAGACTTAAACATAGGAAGAAAAAGGCAGGAGAGAATTACGATGTGCCAGCCCAGGGCGGGCAGTGGCCCTGCCTCTTACCCTTGCGCCTCATGACCAGCTTGTTGAAGAGATCTGACATCAGGTCCCCACCTTGGCTCGTGGCTCTCACTGCAATGGGAAAGCCAGAATGGAGTGAATGGTTCAGTCACATGAAACCCCAGCTCCCTGTCCCCACCCCGACACTCCCCAGCCCTCCAAGGCTACTGTTTCCCAGTTAGCTCAGAGCTTCAGTCTATCCCTGACCCGACACTGGGCACTGATGAGAAAGCGAATACGTTTGAGGAGCACTCTCCCAGCCACCCTGGGGAACAGGTCCAGGGTAGGCAGCACCACTGCACAGATGGGGAAACCGGCCCAGAGAGGTGAGGCAGCTTGCCTGGAGTCACTGAGCAAGGCACAAGCAGCGCTGGGCACAAGCTCAGAACCGCAGTGCCCAGGGCACTGCCGCAGTATGCGCAGGCATCACATCACCCGGTGTCTGCGTTCACAGCAGGCACTATGGGTAGCCTTAGGAGGCCTCAGGTCCAGTCTCTAAAAATAACTCAGGAGGCTGTGGTGGCTGACCATTGCCTTGGACCAGTCTCGGCAGTCGAGGAAGATTCTCCTTGTCACAGTTGGAGCTGAGTGAGCTTAGAGAGGAAAGCTCCACTAAGGCTCCCAAACCAGGAAGGAGCCATGGCCCAGGCAGGAGGGCTGAGGACCTCAGATGGTGGCCCGGGGCTTCCGGCACGTGCCCTAGGGGAAGCAGGGGCAGGTTGGCAGGAGCAGGGGGTGGGCAGAAAGCACCCTGTGGACTCAGTGCCAGACGACAGGCAGCGCTTTTGTCCGAGGCCCTCCAACCGCAGGCTCCAGGGCCCGCTCACCTTGCTCCTGCTCCTTCTGCTTCTTCTCCAGCTTTCACTCCTTCACGCTGCGCAGCTTGGCCTTGCCGATGCCCCCAGCTTGGCGGATGGACTCTAGCAGAGTGGCCCGGCCACCAGAGGGGTCGACCACTTCCCTGCGAGCTCCCTGGACTGGAGCTGGGAGGTGGGGAACAGGACAAGGAGGAAAGTCTGCTCAGGCAGGGCTGGGGAAGCTTATTGTGTCCAAGAGCCCGCTAGGAGGGAGGGCACCTCCCCTCAAATGAGGAGGCCCGTGTTGGGGATGCTGAGCCTTTGGAGACTGTGCGGGGCCTGGGCACACAGGACCTGGGCACTGACTTCTGCAACACCTGAGTGCAGGTGATGTGTGTGCAGACAGCCTCTGTCCCTCTCCAGCCCCCACCCTGCAGAGTTGGACCCCTGAGCTAGCCAGGTACTGACTTCTGCAACATCTGAGTGCAGGCGATGTGTGTGCAGACACTCCCTGCCCCTCCCCAGCCCCCAACCTGCACAGCTGGACCCCTGAGCTAGCCAGGTACTGACTTCTGCAACACCTGAGTGCAGGCGATGTGTGTGCAGACACTCCCTGCCCCTCTCCAGCCCCCACCCTGCAGAGCTGAACCCCTGAGCTAGCCAGGCACTGACTTCTGCAACACCTGAGTGCAGGAGATGTGTGTGCAGACACCCCCTGCCCCTCTCCAGCCCCCACCCTGCAGAGCTGGACCCCTGAGCTAGCCAGGCACTGACAGTCTCAGCTGCACACACGAGCCAGCAGAGGGGTTTTGTGCCACTTCTGGATCCTAGAGATAGATGGGAGATATAACAGTAAAGCTGTTATTTCTGTAAATGCTGTAATTTCAGGGACACGGAATCATTTGTTGCTGTAGTTCATCATTAGACCTTCTTTCCGTAGTTTGTTATCAGGCCTCTTCTTTCCACTGGTTTCACTTGGAATGGGGAACCAGAGCCTCACTTGTTCAGGCCCCCTCCGCCCAGGAGGTGAGCATTTCAGAGCTCTACAGTCTGAAAACCACTATTTTATGAACCAAGTAGAACAAGACATTTGAAATGGGAACTATTTTAAAAAATCAAGGATTTCTGACCCCTTAACAAACCCACAGACAATCCACCTGAGTGCACCGAGCACACCAGCAATGAGACAGAGGTGTCCCCAAAGAGCTGCTCCCACCTGAAGGAGACCCGTCGCTGCTGCCGTCCTGCCTGGCGCCTGGGCCTACGGGGGCCACGGCTGAGGGTGGGAGTGGGGGTGCACTGGCCAGCACCTCAGGAGCCGGGGGAAGTGGTGGGGGCGGTGGGGGTGCTGTGAGCACCCCATCTTCTAGGTCTGAAAGAGAAAGTGTGGGGTGTCTAGGGAAGAAGGTGTCTGAGCAGGGAGGTCCCTGGCCCAGCTCCCATCCCAGCGCCCGGCTCACCTGGCTTGAGAGGCTCGGCTACCTCAGTGTGGAAGGTGGGCAGTTCTGGAATGGTGCCAGGGGCAGAGGGGGCAATGCCGGGGCCCAGGTCGGCACTGTACATGAGGTCGTTGGCAATGCCAGGCAGGTCAGGCAGGTAGGATGGCACATCAATCTCAGGTACTTGGCCCAGGTCTGGCACACACAAGTAGTTCTCTGGAACCTGCAGAATTAGGTAGGGACATGTGAGAGGTGACAGGGACCTGCCGGGGCATACTGCAAGGCCTTGTGTGCACCCCCACATGAGTGGAATAAAGGGCTCAACAGCCTTGTCTGGAGAGGAGCCCTGGCAGGGCCCCCAGCCACTGCACCTGTCCCCACCCCAGCCCTGTTCCTCCCACCCCAGCCCTGTTCCTCCCTACCCCAGCCACTGCACCTGTCCCCACCCCAACCCTGTTCCTCCCACCCCAGGCCTGTTCCTCCCACCCTAGCCCTGTTCCTCCCACCGGCTGCTCCAGCTGCTCTCTCTTGCTGATGGACAAGGGGGTATCAAACAGCTTCTCCTCCGTCTCCACCCCCAGCATCACATGGGTCTTTGTTACAGCACCAGCCAGGGGGTCCAGGAAGACATACTTCTTGTACCTGCAGGGGCGACGTGGGGGTCAGGCAAGCTGACACCTGCTGTCCTGAGCCCACATTCCTACCTCTCCCACACCATCAGGGGCACAGTGTGCATGGTGGGGTCCCAGGCCTCCCAAGCCAAGCCACCCAATTACCCCCTGGCTCCCAGCCTCGGTGCTATACCTGTGTCTGATGCCCTCGGTCCCCACTAAGCCAGGCCAGGCCTCCCGCCCACACCCCTCGGCCCTGCTTTCTGGCCATACAAGTTCTCGGTGGTGTTGAAGAGCAGCAAGGAGCTGACAGAGCTGATGTTGCTGGGAAGACCCCCAAGCCCCTCCTCTGCATCATCCTCAGGCTCTGGCTTGGCACTCATGCACACAGGAAATCACGCACACAGGAAAGTACTTCAGCTTCTCCTGGGAGGGCCGGGGGGCCAAGTGATAGTGAGTGTTTAGTGCTGGGCCAAATCAGCTGCCACCCATTCCCAGTCAGCCTCCTCTGTGGGACAGAACCCTATGGCAGCCCTGGCTCATCCCCAGCATCCAGGCCTCCAGGTGTGTGACAGGTCGTGTGATGTGCATGGCCAGCAGACCTGCAGGGCCCACTCGTCCAGGGTGCGGTGCTTGCTCTGGATCCTGTGGCGGGGTTGTCTCTGCAGGCCAGGGTCCTGGGCACCTGTCAAGATGGAGTCATATTCCTGCAGGCGCTCTGGAGCAGGGTACTTGGCACTGGAGAACACCTGTGGACACAGGGACGAGTCTGATGAGCCCCAAGAGGCTCAGAGGGCTAGGCTTGCTTGGCAGGAGAGGGTGGGGTTGGGAGCCTGGGCGGGATGAAAGCCCAAGGTATGGGTGGGCAGCAGGGCAGAGACTGGGCAGCCTCAGAGGCATGGAGAAATGGAGGGACAGCCTGGCAGCCTCAGGACACAGGGGTATGGGGGCTACCTTGATGGAACTTATCAGAGTTTAAAAGATTTCTCCTGGATCACTTGTGGAGATGTGCCATCTCCGAGGAGACGGGAATGTGACGGGATCCCCTCACTGTTGTATCTTGAATAAATGCTGCTGCTTCATCCTCTGGGGTCATGGCCCTGTCCCTGTGTGGGAGGGGCCTCTTCCATTTCCCTGACTTAGAAACCACACTGCATTTAGGACAAGGATTGAGAGGCTAAGTCAGCACTGGGTAATGTTTTGACTCCATTCATGGCTTTCTTTTTTCCTCTTTCCAGAAGGACTTTTGTGCAGAAATGGATCTTTTCTTGCTGTGTTTGTCTTTATTGGAAGGCAGCTCCAGGAGGCCTGTGAAATGTTGGGGGACTGGACCCCAGGGGAGGGAGTCCCAGCCTGCACACTTTAGGGTTCCTTCTCCAGGGAAAGCAACCTCATACCCCATCCTGACTGCCCTCCCGGTGCACACTCTCCTGTTTGGCTTCCACAGGCTGGGACTTCTCTGGCTTCCCTCTGCCTATATTCTCCCTGCCCCAAGTGTCCCCAGCACAGGTGGCTTCATTTTTCTTTCAACTCAGGGAACTCGCTCAACTTTTGTAAAACTCCCCACTTAGTGGTAGAAGCTTGCTGATGGCATGTTTAAAACTTTGATTCAAATAACCTTTTAATACTTGAATATTTTAAGTTTTATACATAGTTCCTAATTTTTTTCTAACAGATTCAGATACCTAATAATATCCTAGAATGGCAGCATTTTGTCTTCCTCTAAGCACCTGGCTCTGCTCTTCTCAGGAGTGGGTTCTGAAGTCTCTGAACTACAGGATATTCAGAAGGTCAGGAAGGAGCCAGGCCTAGGGATGAGGGGCGGGGGACGGCCTCCCTCCTCGGGCAGGCAGAGGCACAGGACCACCTGCCGCCCCCTCTGCCAGTACCTGTGTGGGAGCCCAGGCATCCTTTGTAACCCTGCATGACCACCAGGCTGAAAGAAAACAGAAGCGTGGAGGCCGCCATTTATTTTCAACAAATTAACCCATAGACAATTGCCTCACTTTTTCAGAAAAAGGGATTTGGGGCAAGGAGAGGGGAGAAGGGAGATGAAACCCAGAGCCGAGTTTCTAGAAAATCCTGCAGGAGAAGAGGATGCAGCTGCCCAGAGGAGGGAAGCAGGATCACGCTCAGGAAAGTGTGTGGGTCCTGGATGACACCAACACCCAGTGCAGTTCTGTCCGCTGACCTCTCCCAAGGTGGGGAAGGTGAGTGTTCCCTCGGTGTCCATGGGCAGATCCTGCTGAGCACGTGGCATGTTGGGGAGTCTGACACTGGAGCCATGCGCCTCATACTCCTCTCTGCTTGTGGACCTGGTGAGGCAGGGAGCAGAAAACAAAGCCACATGAAAGTTTTCTGTCTGTGTCTGTGTGTAGTGTTGATTTAGTTGTGCTGTTTTCTTGCTGGGAGAGCACAGCCACTGTTTGTCACCCTCGTGGGTGGGAGGACAGAAGAGGAGCCTCTGCCCTCTGTACCTTTCTGGGCCCGCTGGGCTCCCCTGTTCTGGTTTCCATCTCTGTCTGTCTCCGCAACCCACCAGGCCTGCAAGGACACACATGTTGCTTAGAAAAGCCAAATCCAGCCTTTGTCTCAGTCTCCTCTGGTCTCATGATGTGCATCTGCCACCTTGAAACTGGAAAGCAATCTGTCGATGTCTGTGTCAATTTCCATTCCCTGCCCCACTTCCGTCCCCATGCAACTTATATTCACGTACGATGTGTGCTGTCTAAAGATGGGATGACCACACTTTCCATGTTCTAAAAGGGCTCCTGTCCTCCCGGGCCCCAGGGGTGATGGTTGCCTTGATCTGAGGGTGCATCTCTTACCTGCCTCCTGCCTCAAAAGCCTGTGCGGTGGCAAAGCTGGTGCAGGGCTGGGAAATGCAGCGTTCTCCAGGACGGGGACTTGGTTCTTCCCCTGAAACGCAGGCAAAGGCCTGGACGCCAGTGTGACCTCCCAAAAGGCTTGGCTGCTGGACTTTCCGACCACAAGTGATGCTTTTTTGCATCAGGCTCTGCGTTTGAAGCAGCCTGACTTTCATCTCGGCAAGTGGCTGGTGTCTCAGCAGCTGCAGTGGAGCTCACCCACCTAAACACCACCATGAGCGAAAGAACTGCCGACACTTTCCTTAAAGTTCTCTGAGACACTTGCGTGCATGTGGATTTTATCATCAGAGCCACTGGGTAGAAGCCCTGAGCTGGTGGGGCTGGAAGCAGCAAGTGCAGGGATGGACTGGGTGCCCAAGAGACCTCAGTGCTCAATCAGGTGAAGATGGCCACACGCAGGCTGCAGAGAAGGCAGGCCTGGGGGCTGGTGTGGGTGAGCACAGGCAGGCACCAGCTGGATGGCATTAGGACATTGGAGCAGCAGCAGTAACACCACTGAGTCAGGCAGTCTGATTGGGTCAGGGAACACTGTCGCTTTCCTGGACAGAGACGATCGCCTCTTAGGAGAGGCTGTTCTGCCCCTGCAGGTGGGTCCCGGACAGATCCTGCCAGGATGACATGGCTGGTGCTCCATTGCTGTGCTGGGCCCTGGGAGAGGGAGGATTCCCACCACACACAGCCCAGGCCCGGGTTCTTACCTGCAGCCTCCGCTCTGGCACAAGCCCCTTGGTCTTGGCTGGTTTCTGCTTGGTCTGGGGTTTGGTGTGGCTGCTGAGTCCAGCCTTTCCTTGTGGCTGTGTCCAGCCAAGGCCAGGCCACCGTCATGGCCCAGGGAGCAGGACCATTCACTTCTGCCCCAAATCTGAGATCATTCCACCTCAAAGAGACTTCCTCATTTGATCCCTTTACTTGATAGCTGGGGAGACCAAGTCACACAGAGCACCCCCAGCTCACTTGCAGTCTCAGAGCTGATCCATGAGCAGAGGCTGAGATCCTGGGATCTTGTCCCCCTGCCTCCCCACAAGCTTGCTTCCTTTCTGCTGGATGAGATGGGGCCGGACCTCGACCGGCAGCCCTGCCTGGACATGACTGTGCTCGTGCAGGCGCTCGAGCCGAGATGCCTGGCATCGTCTATTTTATTATTATCATTATTATTTTGAGACAGAGTCTCACTCTGTCACCCAGGTTGGAGTGCAGTGGCACAATCTTGGCTCAGTGCAAACTCTGCCTCCCAGGTTAAAGTGATTCTCCTGTCTCAGCCTTTCAAGTAACTGGGACTACAGGCTCACTCCACCACACCTGGCTAATTTTTGTATTCTTAGTAGAGGCTGGCTTCCCCCATGTTGGTCAGGGTGGTGTCGAACTCCTCACCTCAGGTGATCTGCCTGCCTTGGCATCCCAAAGTGGTGGGATTACAGGTGTGAACTACCTCATGATTTAAATGTAGTGAGAGGCCAGGTACCGTGACTCACCCCGATAATCCCAATACTTTGATACAGTGAGGCAAACAGATCACCTGAGGTCAGGAGTTGGAGACCAGTGTGGCCAACCTGGTGAAACCCCGTCTCTACAAAAAATAGAAAAAATTATCCCTGTCTGGTGGGGCACACCTGTAGTCTTAGTTACTCTGGAGGCTAAGGCATGAGAATCGCTTGGACCCCAGAGACACAGGCTGCAGTGAGCTGAGATGGAGCCACTGCACTTCAGTCTGGGCAACAAAGTGAGACCCTATCTCTAAATAAATAAATAAATAAATAAATGTGGTGGAGCATGGTGGCTCATGCCTGTAATCCCAGCACTTTGGGAGGCCGAGGCAGGTGGATAATGAAGTCAGGAGTTTGAGACCAGCCTGACCAAAATGGTGAAATTCAGTCTTTACTAAAAATACAAAAATTAGCAGGACAAGGTGGCACTTGCCTTTATACCCAGGTACTGTTGACACTGAGGCAGAAGAATCGCTTGAACCCGGGAGGCAGAGGTGCAGTGAGCCAAGTTCAGGCCACTGCACTCTAGCCAGAATGACTGCTCAAGTTTCCAGCTCAAATAAATAATAAATAAATAAATGTAAGACTGTAACTTTATCACTTTGGGAGGCTCCAGTAGGTAGCTCACCTGAGGTCAGGAGTTCGAGATCAGCCTGGCCAAAATGGGGAAACCCCGTCTCTACTAAAAATATAAATACTAGCTGGGTGTTGTGGCATGTGCCTGTAGTCTCAGCTGCTCAGGAAGCTGAGACAGGAGAATTACTTGAATCCAGGAGGCGGAGGTTGCAGTAAGCCAAGATCATGCCACTGCACTTCAGCCTGGGCAACAGAGCCAGCCTCCATCTCAAAATAAACAATAAATAAAATTAAATTTTTTTTTTAAATGTAGTAAGATTGCATAGTCGTGCAGCGGAAGCGTGCTGGTCCTATCCATGTAGTGAAGGCAGACTTCATACACAAATCTTACAATAACTTTTATACCAACCCCTGAAAGCCCTGATTGCCTTCCAAAGAAGCAGTACGTGGACAAATGCATGGGCTGTCCCAAACAGCACTGGAAAGATCAGCAGAAAACAGGGAATGACATGCTCAGCCCTTGAGGCCAAAATGCCCTTTCTCAGAGCAGCTGCCAGAAGACAGCAAGCAGGATCGGGTAGGAGGTCACCTGTGCGTGAAGGGGAGAACGGTCAGATCTGGGGCAGGGGTGTAGGAGCCTGGGCATCCTCACTGGAACAGAAGAGAGCTGCTCCGTGATGCTCGGCTGACAGGCAGAGCCTTGCAAATTCAAGTTCTCATGGTACAGAGAGGCCAGACAGGGCAAGGACAAAGACAGGTACCCACAGAAATGGTTTCCTGGATGACAGGGCCCGGTTACATCTCTCAAATGGGATCAGATTGGAAGGGAGATCAGCTGCTTTGGGCAACCGAGGTCACTTCTGGGTGAGCTGCCAAACTAGATGGTTCCAGGGGCCCTGGACCAGGCAGCTGGACTGGACATCTCATGGTCCTGTATTCCAGGAAACGGCATCTCAGCGCTTGTCTGGCCAGTTCTCCAAAAGAACCATCCACATGCCATTTTTCCATTTCCCCTCTGTTCACACACTGGGCAGGGCCTGACCAGAAACTCTCCCTTAGGGTTTTGAGTCACTGCCAAAATCGGAGCCCAGCAGTGAGGAGGTGATGTTAACATGTGACTCTGGGCCAGGCGCTGCCTCATGCTGTAAACCCAGTGCTTTTGGGAGGCTGAGCTGGGAGGATCACTTGAGATCAGCAGTTCAAGAACAACCTGAGGAACATAGATCTCTACAAAAAAAAATAAAAATTAAAAATACCCAGTTCTGGTGACATGCACCCAGGGTCCCAGCTACTCGGGAGGCTGAAGTGGCTGGAGCTCAGGCGTTCAAAGCTGCAGCTCCGATGTTGCCACTGCACTCCAACAAGAAAGACAGAGTGAGGCCATGTCTTGAAAAAGGAACAAACACGCTAGGCATAGAAGAAAATACCTGAAAATGGCTGGGCGCATGGCTCAAGCTTGTAATCCCAGAAATTTGGGAGGCTGAGGTGGGTGGATCACCTGAGGTCAGGAATTCAAGAGCAGCCTGGCCAACATGGTGAAACCCCATCTCTACTAAAAGTACAAAAACTGGCTGGGCATGGTGGCGGGCATCTGTAATCCCAGCTACTCAGGACTCTGAGGCAGGAGAATTGCTTGAACCCGGGAGACAGAGGTTGCAGTGAGCTGAGATCCTGCCATTGCACTGCAGCCTGGGTGAAAAGAGCAAGACTTCATCTAATAAAGAAAAAAACAACCAACATACCTGAAGATAATGAAAGCTGTTTACGACAAAGCTGTAGCTAATCTACTACATGATGAGGAAAAGTTGAAAGCATTTCCTCTGTAAACAGGAACAACGCGAGGATGCCCATTCTCACCACTGCTATTCAACATGACACAATCAGGCAAGAGGGAAAAATAAAAGGCATCCACATTGGAAAAGAGGACATCAAATTATTCCTATCTGATGAAGATGTGATCTTGGATTTAGAAACATGTAAAGGCTCCGCCAGAAAACCCCTAGAGTTGATTGATAAATAAATACAGTTATTGCAGGATACAGAATCAATGTACCAAAATCAGCAGCATTTCTATACACCAATAATGGTCTAGTTGGGAAGGAAATTAAGAAAACGATCCCATTTACAGTAGCAACAAAATGAAAAAAGATATGCCACAGAATAAATTTGACCAAGGAGATGGAAGGTTTCCACGAGAAAAACTACAAAAACACTGATGAAAACTTTAATAAGACAGAAAGAAATGGGCAATCATCCCATGCTCACGGATGGAAGAAACTTGTAGCATTAAAATGACCGTACTGCCCAAAGCAGTCTAGAGATTCATACAACCCCTGCCAAAATACCGATGTCATCACTCACAGAGTTGGAAAATCCTACAATTCATATGGAACCAAAAAAGAGCTCAAAGAGCCAAAGCCTTCCTCAGCAAATAGAAAAAAACTAGAGGCATCCCATTTCACTACGAATTAGAACGAAAAAATGTTTGGCAAGTGCGTGGTAACTAAAACAGCACGGTGCTGACAGGAATATAGACACATAAATCAATGGGACACATGACAGAGCCCAGAAAGACAGCCACGTATTCGCAGCCAATTGATCTTCAACATAGCTGACAGAAACACACACTGGGGAAAGGACACCCTCTTCATGAATGGTACTCGGAGGACTGGATAGCCACATGCAGAAGAATGAAGCTGGATCCGTATCTCTCACCATATACAAACATCACCTCCAGATAGATCCAAGACTTGAACGTCAGATAGGAAACTAGAAAAATATTAGAAAGAAACCTAGAGGAAACTCTTCCGGACCTTGCTCTAGGCAAGGAATTGATGTCAAAGACCTCAAAAGTCCAACATAAAGAAGGATGAACTGGAGGATGGCCCAGCCGACCTGTGTGCCGCAGAACTCTGGACAGCGCATGAGAAAACCTTAAAGGCCTCCTTGCTATGCTCACGTGGGAAGTGGGGTTGCTAGGGTCAGAGGCTGGCCCAGACTTGCACCTGAAGCCTGCCTTGTTTGCAGTGGCACTGGGTCTCCGCCTTGCAATTCGGGGTGTCTCTTTAAATGGTCCCCCAGGGTTATGATGGAAAGTAAAGACAAAAGTGCCACCCAACAGAGTTGCTCCTGGTTCTGGGTCCCCCAGTGACCATGGGGGTGCTCTGCCTTTGGTGGGGGGGCCTCATTTTCAGGCCCCCTCACGTTGCATTGCCTTGTGGTTCTCAGGGCCTTTCTCTTTGCCACTTTGCTGCTGCAGCCCCATTTATGTTACAGAAACCACCAACCTCGAGGGGGCCAGGGTCCTGCTTCCAAGTGCTTAGCGGAGCCGCCTAGCTTTGGCCGAGCCACAGCGTGAGAAGGCAGCATGTGCATCACGGGGAGAGGTAGAAGTTGGGTCAGGTAGGGTCCCAGCCGGGCCTGCAGCCCGGGCCGACTTTCTTTTGGTGGGGGGGCTCGAGGTTGAAGTGGTGGGTAAGGAAACCCCTGTAGCTGAGTGTGCTGTGGGGCCCTGGGCTGGCTGTCTTGGAGCAGAAGATGAGGCCTGGGCTGCAGCTGAAGCAGCTAGATCTGAAGATGAACGAGCCCGCTTCAAGCCGCGAGTTCCCTGCTGCTGCCCATGAAGGACCACAGGTTTGGGCTGGGTGGTGCCTGCAGCGGTAATGGGAAGTTTCAGTCCTGGGTTGGGACCACTGACCCTCTGTCCGGCCAGGGTGGTGGTGTCCTTTCCTGAGGCTGTGCTGGGGCCCTGGCCTGGCTGTCTTGGAGCAGAAGATGAGGCCTGGGCTGCAGCTGAAGCAGCTAGATCTGAAGATGGACGAGCCCGCTTCAAGGTGCTGCTTGCAGCTGGGAAGCGGGCAGGAATCAGCGAGGTGACCTGGGCTGAGTCCCGGGAGTGTGCAGAGGTGGCAGGAAGGGGGTCTGAGGAGGAGACCAAGGAGTCTGCTGACCTGCGCTTCCTCCCAGACACAGGAGGTCTAGAGCGGGACCCTGCAGCAGATGGTAGGAGGGCCACGGCGTCCCGGTGGTCTTGGGACTTGCATCTCCCCTGCTGTGCATCCCTGCCGGGTGCTTTAGGGACAGAAGGCAAAGAAGATGTCCCTGTTGCAGGTGAGGACAAAGCGTGGGAAAGCAGTGAGGCTCTGCAGTCAAAGATGCCCTTGGCCTCACCCTGCAGTGCACTGTCAATGCACAGGAAGGCCACCTTTTTCTCCAGGTCCAGGTCTTCAGCAGTGACCTGGAACCCCAGCTGTAAGGGAGGTGACAGCATCAGAGGCCTGAGATGTCTGGGAGCCACTCCTGGGGGCCGGTTTCTCCCCAGGTGCTGAATCTGCCGCCTTTTCACACTGGGACTGTCTTTGAAGAAGTGAGGGGCAGCTGGCAGTGGGATGAGGCTGGCCCCTTCCTCCTCTTTAGCCACGGGAAGCCTCCCGTGGAGCTGTAGGAGCTGGAGATGGCATTTCGTTTGGGGCAGCAGCTCATCCCGGAGGGCTGGGATTTCTTGTCAGATGGGATTTCTGACCTCTGGGTATGGAGGTCTCTCTGCAGGGGCCCAGGCCTGGGCACGAAGGGAGAGAGGCCTCCATTGTCCCGCAGCGGCCTAAATGCAGACCGTGCATCCCTGGTGCCCTCAGGGCCCCCTTTCTGATCATCAGGCTTCTCTTGGGCTCTGGGGTCCTTGTCCTGCTCAGGCATCCCTGCCCCACTCACCTTGAGGGCCCTCGACATGATCTTCTCTGGATAGGAATGTGGGGCACAGCTGGGTGTTGTGGGCCCCAAAACGGTGACTACCTGCTCCAGTGCCTCACTAAGAGTCCTTAGGCTCAGTGCACTCGCTGAGCTGCAGGACATTCTGCTATTGTGAGCACACAGCACTGGCTTGCTGCGGTACCTGTGCCTCAAATTGAAGGCAGGATCGCCGGAACGGAACACAGGGCTTGTAGGATACAGAAAACCTTGGAGTTCTTTCGACACCAGGCTGATTCCGTGTGTCTGGGTACTTGTAGGATGGCTTGCCACTCCGTCAGGGGCAGGAGCAGCGGAGAGGTCCCACAAGCAAGGTGAACTGAGGGATGCGGGCAGCAGGCTCAAGGAAACTGAGTCCTACTGGCCGGTCCTCGGCCCTGGGACGGGACCGGGACAGGGATAAGGGGCACAGAGTGTCCAGGTAACCGCTCCTGGGAGCAGTGGGGTATTTTCAGACCCTTGAACTCTCGAGAGCTGGGCTCTGAGCATCCTCTTGTCTGCTGCCAACTCGGCCAAAGGCTAAGGGAACATTCCCCTGTTGCCAGGAAACGCATCATTCAAATCTGAGCGAGTGGGGCGCGTGCAAAGACGCGCGCAAGTGACAGATCCGCACCGGAAGTGCGACCTTACGGGATTCCCGGGACAAGGTATGCGCGCCAGGCACCCGCTGGCAATGCGGAGTCAGCGGACAAAATATGAGTGCGAGGCACCTGCGGGCAATGGCGGCGGGGGAGGGCGCGGGGATAGAGAGGGCGCCTGATAGGTACTGGAAGGAGAGGCGCGCGCACAAAGGACGCCAGACCTTAACGGTTTGGCCGGCAAGGTTCGCGCGCAAGGCACCTGATGGCAACGGAAGGGGCGGCGCGCGCATGACGTACTGTAGGGAGAGGCGCGCGCACTAAGGACCTGGGACCTTAACGGATCGGCGCGGCAACGTAAGGGCACAAGGCACCTACTGGCAACTGCGGGATCGGGGGCGGGGTAGGGAGCGGTGCGCGCACTAGGTACTGGAGGGAGAGGCGAGCATAAAGGGCTCGGAATCTTAACGGATTGGCGTGGCAAGACACGCGCACAAGGCACTTGCTGGCAAGGGCAGGAAAATGGGGGTCCGGGCCGGGCACGCGAAATAGGTACTGGAGAGAGAGGCGAGCACAAAGGACCCGGGACGTTAAGGGATCAGGGCGGCGAGGTATCCGCAAAAGGCACCTGCCAACAAGAGCGGAAGAGGGGTCGATGTACACGCGCGAGGCACCTGCTGGCAATGGGGGGCGGGGGAGAACCGAGGCGGGCGGAGAGGGGCGCACAGTCGACCAGATAGCTCAGACTACAAGTGTGGGGACCACACCCGGCCAATGTTTTGTATTTTTTTGTAGAGCCGGGGTTTCACCTTATTGCCGAGGCTGGTCTCGGACTCCTGAACTCGAGCAACCTTTCTGTTTCTGCCTCCAAAAGTGTTGGGATTGCAGCTATGACCCCCACCATGTCCCGCCTAAATATTTTTGAGATTCATCAAACAGGTCTCTAGATGGACCCCAACAGGTCTCTAGATGGACCCCAACCTCTGGAAGGGCTGGGCCAGGGAAAAGAATTCGCCACTTCAGGGTCTCACACCTTCCTCTCCTCCAGCACGTTTCTCTCCCCTTTGCCTCACCTTCACTTTTTCTGCTTCCTCTCTGCCAGCCTCTCCCCTTCTCTTTCTTTCTTATCTGCTTCTCTTCTCCTACCGGCCCGACCGCACCTTCCCAGTATCGCTGCTTCCTTTTCACTCACTCACTCACTAACTCACTTTTGCGTGTCGCCAGTCAGATTCACCATCCTTCTACAGTTCCCTGCATTTATACTGCTTCCCTCCCACACCCGAACGTCTTGCTCGCTTTCTCCCTCTTCTCTATACCCGGCGATTAAGAGCCTCCTCTGAACGCCAAGACAGGAGGGGCTGCCCTGGGTCATGGCACCGCCCCGCGGTGGGTGTGTGAAGGTCAGGGTGGCCGTGACGCGGTGCCAGCGGCGGGAGGGAAGCTAGGTCACGGGGAGAAGGAAGCAAGCCGAACGCTGGGCTGCTAGGATCCCGCTCCCTCACGCTCCCCGTCACCCGCCCAGGAGCACGCAGGGCACAGGCGGCGGGTGGGCGGCTTGGAGAGGCTGCCGGAGAATCTGGTGCGCCGGGCTCCACCTCAAGGAGCTCAGGGCCATCGTGCAGAACCAGCAGAGCCTCGCCGAGCGCTGTGACTCACACCTGTAATCCCAACACTTTGGGAGACCTAGGTGGGTGGATCACGAGGTCAAGAGATCAAGACCATCCTGGCCAACGCGGTGAAACCCCGTCTCTACTAAAAATACGAAAATTACCTGGTAGTGGTGGCACGTGCCTGTAGTCTCAGCTACTCGGGAGGCTGAGTCAGAAGAATCGCTTGAACCTGGGACGCAGAGGTTACAGTGATCTGAGGTCGTGCCATTGCACTCCAGCCTGGCAACAGAACGAGACTCCGTCAAAATAAAAAAGAAATAGAACCAAAAAGAACCAGCAGAGCCTTGTCCACACCCAGCACCAGAGCATCGACGAGCTGGAGCGGCGGCTGGACGAGCTGAGCGCGGAGAATCGCTGCTTGTGGGAGCATCAGCAGCTGCTGCAAGCGTAACCTCCACCAGGATTCCTTCCCTGGTGGTCTTCCGGCTGCCGGCCTCCTAGGCACCGCTGCCGCCACTGCCGGGGCCCAGGAACCTCTTCAGCACTACGGACAGCGCTCATTCGCTCAGTCACAGCCCGCGCCTCAGCCGGCATCGTTTCAGAACCACGGACAGCTCCTGGCGCACCCCAGCCGGGCCCTGGCGTCAGGGCTCACACACCCCAGGAGCTCCATCAGCACCTGGGGACACTTGGGGCCAAGGCCAACAATGAGAAGAAAGGTCCCCAGGGTTGCCATGCTGCCCCCGGTGCCCCTCCTCAGCAAGAATCTCCCGCGCCGTCGCCAAAGGCGTCCCGAGCAGCAGACCTGAGTGAGCGGGGAGGAGCAGATGGGCATTGCTGTGGTGGGAGCAAGGGAAGCAAGGTGAAGCTTTTGCAGTTGCAAACTAGTGTGATAAAACATGAAAATACTTTATTCAGGTAAAGTGGAAATAGCTGTTCAGTCTGGTTAAGTTACACAGAAACCTTTTTCTCTCTAAATTAATATCTTGCCTGTGACACCATAGCTGTCCACTTAATAAAAGCCCTTCCAGTGAGAGCTGTGTCTTAGTCCATCAAAGCATTAGTGAGCATTCTGAACCTAAACCCAGATAAACCTGGACATTCAAAACAGGTCTATGAGGAAGTGAATCTTAGTGTTGCCTATCATAAGTGAAAAATGCAAAGAACATGGGTGTGTTCATTCTCTATTGTTGGTGTGGGAGAAGGCAAATAACTGCTGGGTTTTGTATTTGATTTTTGAGAGACTGTTTTGCACATTTCCCCACTTATTAGTTCAATGATTGCTCAAGATGGGAAAAAGTATTATATATTTTCATTTTGTATTTTCATTATGTATTTTCATTTGTGAGTTTTTTTTTCCAAGGACCTTCCCTTGGATATGGAAGAATGTCAAAGTAACCAAAAGAAAAATAAAGAAAAGAAAGAAGATAGAATAAGGCTATTGTCTTTGATTAAGACTCAAAGTAGTGTGATGCAACTGTTGCTAAGAGATATATGGTGCCTGGGATCAATTAACAGATGTATAAAGTCTAGAACCTAGGAGAAGATATTACTGCTCAGACCACATCTGGACTGTTGTGCTCAATTCTCGGCCTGAGGCTACTCCAAATTAACTCCTATTTAGGGAAGAGCAAAAGGGGTGGTAATAAAATATAAAATTATTTTACATGAGAAACAATCAAAGAATGGAAAATATTTCTTATTGAGAGAGACTAAATTCTAGCAGAAGATGGATAGTCACTTGGAGGGGAATCTGCAAAGGCTTTACAATAGCATTTTTGTCTTCTTCACTGAATAATAATATTGCCAGTATCAGTGGTAATAGTAGTAATGATAGCTGTTACCTGTCTAGTGCCCCTAAGTTTACAACCCTCTTCTTATAAATATCATCTCATTTGATCTACCCAACAGCTTGAGAAGAAATTATTGTGATCTGTGTTTCACATATGAACAAATGAATTCAAGATGACTCAGTGACGTGCTCAGGAAATACAGATAACAAGGGAAAGTCTTGGGACTCCCAGTTTATTGAGCCCCAAATCATGATGGGTAGCTGGACCATATTATCTAAAGTCTTCTTTTCAATATTAAGTTTTTATGATTTTAATAAACATTAAATCTGACAATTATGTGCCTTGGGTTTGCTCTTCTTGAGCAATATCTTTGTGGTGTTCTCTGTATTTCCTGGATTTAAATATTGGCCTGCCTTGCTAGGTTGGGGAAGTTCTCCCGGATAATATCCTAAAGAGTGTTTTCCAGCTTCGATTCATTCTCCCTGTCACATTCAGGTACACTGATCAAGCGCAGATTAAGATTTTTCACATAATCCCATTTTCTTGGAGGTTTTATTCATTTCCTTTTTTTTTTTAAAATTAATTGTACTTTGAGTTCTGTGGTACATGTGCACATCCTGCATCCTGCATACGTACATACATGCCATGGTGGTTTTCTGTCTCCTTCCTACCCTTCGCTGTCACCTACATCAGGCATTTCTCCCAGTGTTATCCCTCTCCATCCTCCTTGCCCCCCTTCTGTCCCTCCCCTTTCCTCCTCTCCCCACCACCTACCCAGTGAGTGTTGTTCTCTTCCCTGTGCCCAAGTGTTCTCATTGTTCATCACCTGCCTATGAGTGAAAACATGCAGTGTTTGATTTTCTGTTCTTGTGTCACTTTGCTGAGAATGATGGTTTCTAGATCCATCTGTATCTCTACAAAGGACACAAACTCATTTTTTATGGCTGCATAGTATTTCATGGTGTATATGTGCCACATCGTCTTTGTTCAGTCTATCATTCATGGGCATTTGGGTTGGTTGTAGGTCTTTGCTATCATAAACAGCACCACAACGAACATACGTGTGCATATGCCTTTATAATAGAGCAATTTATAATCCTTTGGGTAAATACCCAGTAATGGGATTGCGGGGTCAAATGGAATTTCTACTTTCTAGATCCTTGAGGAATTGACATTGTCTTCCACAATAGTTGAACTGATTTCTTTCCACTCTTTTTTCTTTAATCTTGCCTCCTTGTTTTATTTCATTGAGTTGATCTTCAATCTCTGATATCCTTTCTTCTGCTTGATTGATTCGACTATTGAAACTTTTGAATGTTTCCAGAAGTTCTCTTGCTGTGTTTATCAGCTCCGTCATATAGTTTGTGTTCTTTTCTAAGTTGGTTGTTCCAGTTAGCATTTCGTCTAACATGTTTTTCAGGGTTTTTAGTTTCTTTGCATTGGGTTAGAACATGTTCCTTTAGGTCAGAGAAGTTTGTGATTACGCACCTTCTGAAGCCTGCTTCTGTCAATTCTTGAAACTCATTCTCCATCCAGTTTTGTTTCCTTGCTGGTGAGGAGGTGTGATTCCCTGAAGGAGGAGACGCATTCTGGTCTTTGATGATTTCATCCTTTTTGTGCTGGTTCTTCCTATTTTTTTGTGGATTTGTCTGCTTTTGGTCTCTGAAGTTAGTGATTTCAAATGGGATCTCTGAGTTAATGTTCTTTCTGTTGATGTTGAAGCTATTTCTTTTTGGTTTTTTGTTTGTTTGATTGTTTTACTTCTAACTTGCTCCTCTGCTGTATGAGGTGTTTTTTTTCTGTTTTGTTTTATTTTTTTGTTATTGTTTGTTTTTGGTTATACACGGGGCAGGGAGCCTCTTGAAGAGCCAGTCTGTCCCTTGTCTGCCTGCGGAGGTGCTGCTGGGCTGCCTCAGACTTGGCTCGGCTGCTGCGTAGGCTTCCTCTGGCTTTAATTTACACAGACACAGGTGAGATTAGAACCCCCTTTGCAATGGTGGATGTCCTTTCCCCTGCTGAGCTTGATTGTCCCAGGTCACACCTGAACTGATGTGCTGGCCATGAAACTCTCAAGCAAAAGGGCTTCAATATACTGGTCTTTATGGGGCTGGGACCTGCCAAGCTATATCACCTGTCTCCCTGCTTTTAGCTCTCCCTCTATCTGGGAGGTGGGTAGTTCCATTCTGCTGGCACTCTTGCCATTAGTCAAAGCCTCTGCCCAGTTTTGCGCCAACAACTCGTGGCACCTGGCCAGCCATAGCTGTCGCTAAGATCTGTGTTAGTAACTTCGGGTGCTTTTCGGCTCAGTGGCATTGTCCTGGACTGTGGTTTGCAGCGGCCATGGAAGAAGCACAGTATCTGAACCAGGGTGCCAAGAAGTTAAAGTCCCTGATTCTCCAGTCAGTTGCACTTCCTGGGTGGGGCAGCAACCCGCCCTGCCTTGTTTTGCCCTCCTAGGGCAGTCCCATTGAAATGAACCTGGTACCTCAGTTGGAAATGTGGAGATCACTCCCCTTCTGCATCTCTCTCACTGGAAACTGGGCTCTGGAGTTGTTCCTATTCGGTCATCCATATACAGTTTTAACATGCATAATACAAATGTAACACCTGTGAGAGTGATCTAACATTCCTAATAGAACTGTAACACTCATAAATGCAAAAATAACCACTCATAACACTAATGTACCATTCACAATACAAATATAACAATCATACTACTTATCTAACACCCATAATAGAACTGTGACACTCACAATACAAAATACGATACACAATGTTAATAAAACATTGGTAACACTGTTGTAACATCTGTAATGCTGTCCTGATACCTGTAATTCAACTGTAATACTCATAATACCAATATATCATCTACAATACAAATGTAAAAACTGTAATACTGATGGAACAACTGTAATACTTATCTAACACCTGTAATACTAATGTAATGCTCATAATAGTAATATAGCATTTGTAATACAAACAGATAATAAGACTGATACAACACATATTTTACTGATGTGATATCTGTCATACATATGTAACACCTGTAATACTGACATAACGTTTCTACTCTTACCAGGGTACTTGGTTTTACAGAGTCCACTGAGCTAGATTTGGGTTGGATTTGGCCTCTATAATGAAATTTGATGTTGCTGTCTCTGCTTTAGTGACATGATATTGATCTTGTCATTTTTAATTAAAAAGTAGTTTACTTCCCAATAGTTTTACACTTCTAGAAAACTTGCAATAGCATTTAGCATATCTTTCCTTTCTCCTAAATTCCCTGTTAATTATTGCTGTGCCAGATTTGCAGCTTCATGAAAAATCACCCAGTGTGTTTTACCAGGAGCAGGAATACTGTCCCAGGTTACCACCACATATCTACCAAATCAGGAAACATACATTTTTTTACATGGAAGTACCAACCATAGACCTATTTCACTTCAACACCTGCCCCAGCTGGCAGAAAAATGTTTCTTTTCATGGGAGCCCAATTTTCCTTTTCTGAAACTCTTCCTGAGACTCGTTCTCAGTTTTCACAGCCTTGACGGATATAAAGAGCAATGATAACTCCAAGCTGCACCTATCTAGAATATTGTTTCTGAACAGATGCGGACCTTACATTCCTGGCTGTGACACATTGGCATGGTGCTCTTCTCTGCTCAGCGCAGCCCACCTGGAAGAGTACAGATCCATCCTGCCACCACTGGTGATCTCACTTGGTAATAGCAAAATATTCATATACAAATACAAATTTTATCTTGTCACTCTCTTGATTTAATTTTGCCAGTGGTTTCCCACTAACCTAAGAAAAGTACCACAGAACTTACCAAGTACTTCTGCCTGTTTCCCTCTCACATTTAGTTTACTCAACTACGCTCTGGGGCGTGTCTGGGATTTTTTTTTTTTTTGAGACGGAGTTTCGCTCTTGTTACCCAGGCTGGAGTGCAATGGCGCGATCTCGGCTCACTGCAACCTCCGCCTCCTGGGTTCAGGCAATTCTCCTGCCTCAGCCTCCTGAGTAGCTGGGATTACAGGCACGTGCCACCATGCCCAGCTAATTTTTTGTATTAGTAGAGACGGGGTTTCACCATGTTGAACAGGATGGTCTCGATCTCTTGACCTCATGATCCACCCGCCTCGGCCTCCCAAAGTGCTGGGGTTACAGGCTTGAGCCACCACGCCCGGCCGTGTCTGGGATTTTGTGTGCATTTCCTCAACCCATTCACCCAGTGCCACCCTTATCTGATTTTCTAAGGCTTTTCCAGCTAAATCCTTAAAGTCATAGTAGTTGTAATATCTAACTGTAGAAAAGTTAATTATATTGTGTGTCTAAAAGTTAATTATGTAGTATGTCTAAAGAAATGATTATTTAAGGTTGTTGGTTCCATCCAATTCTGTGAAGAAAGTCATTGGTAGCTTGATGGGGATAGATTTGAATATATAAATTACTTAGGGCAGTATGGCCATTTTCACAATATCGATGCTTCCTAACCAAGAGTATGGAATGATTTTCCATATGTTTGTGTCCTCTCTTATTTCCTGCACATTTCTTGTTAGTTATATTCCTAGGCATTTTGTTCTCTTTGTAGCAGTTGTGAATGGGAGTTCACTCATGATTTGGCTGTTTGTCTATTATTGGTGTATAGGAATGCTTGCAATTTTTGCACATTGATTTTGTATCCTGAGGCTTTGCTGAAGTTGCTTATCAGCTTAAGGATATTTTGGGCTGAGATGATAGGGTTTTCTAAACATGTCATCTGAAAACAGGGACAATTTGATGTCCACTCTCCCTATTTAAATTCTCTTTATTAATCTCCCTTGACTGATGGCCCTAGCCAGAACTTCCCATACTGTGTTGAATAGGGGGTGAGAGAGGACATCCTTGTCTTTTGCCAGTTCTCAACGAAAATGCTTCCAGTTTTTGCCCATTGAGTATGATATTGGCTGTGGGTTTGTCATAAATAGCTCTTATTTTGAGAGATATATATCATTGATGCCTATTTTATTGAGAGTTTTTAGCATGAAAGACTGTTGAATTTTGTCAAAGGCATTCTCTGCATCTATTGAGATAATCATGTGGTTTTTGTATTTGGTTCTGTTTATGTGATGGATTACATTTATAGATTGGTGTGTGTTGAATGAGGCTTGCATCGCTGGGATGAAGCCAAGTTGATCATGATAAACTTTTTGATGTGCTATTGAATGCGGTTTTCCAGTATTTTATTGAAGATTTATGCATCAATGTTCATAATGGATATTGGCCTGAATTTTTTTTTTTTAGTTGAGTCTCTGCCAGGTTTTGGTATCAGGATGATGTTGGTCTCATAAAATGAGTTAGGGAGAATTCCCTCTTTTTGTATTGTTTGGAATAGTTTCAGAATGAATGGAACCAGCTCCTTTTTGTATGTCTGGTAGAATTCAGCTGTGAACCCATCTGGACCTGGGGTTTTTTTAGTTGGTAGTCTATTGATGGCTGCCTCAACTTCATCCCTTGTTATTGGCCTATTCAGGGTTTCAACTTCTTCCTGGTCTAGTCTTGGGAGAGTGCAAGTGTCCAGGAATTTATCCATTTCATCCAGATTTACTGGTTTGTGTGCATAGAGGTGTTTGTAGTAATATCTGATGGTAGTTTTATTTCTGTGGAATTGGTGATGATATCCCTTTTAACATTTTTCATTGCATCTATTTGGATCTTCTCTCTTTTCTTTTTTATTAGTTTGGCTAGTGGTCTCTTTTCTGTTTATTTATTTATTTATTATTATGTTTTCAAAAATCCAAAGCCTGGATTCAATGATATTTTGAACTTTTTTGTTGTTGTTGTTCTTATCTCCTTCAGCTCTGCTTTGATCTCAGTTATTTCTTGCCTTCTGCTAGCTTTTGAATTTGTTTGATCTTGCTCCTCTAGTATTTTGTGTGTGTGTGTGATGTTAGGGTGTCAATTTTACATCTTTCCTCACTTCTCTCAGGAGCACTTACTGCTATAAATTTCCCTCTAGACAGTGCTTTAAATGTGTCTCAGAGATTCTGGTACATTGTGTCTTTGCTTTCATTGGTTTTGAAGAACATCTTTATTTCTGCCTTCATTTTGTTATTTTTCCAGTATGCGTTCAGGAGCAGGGTATTTAGTTTCCATGTAGATGTGCGGTTTTGAGTGAGTTTCTTAATCCTGAATTCTAATTTGATTGCACTGTGATCTGAGAAACTATCTGCTATGGTTTCTGTTTTTTGTTTGTTTGTTTGTTTGTTTTTGCATTTGCTGAGGAGTGTTTTATTTCCAGTTATGTAGTCAGCTTTGGAATAAGTGTGATGTGGTGTTGAGAAGAATGTATAGTCTGTGGTTTTGGGATGGAGAGTTCTGTAGATGTCTATTAGGTCTGCTTGGTCCAGATCTGAGTTGAAGTCCTGGGTATCCTTGCAATTTTTTGTCATGTTGATCTGTCTAGTATTGACAGTGGAGTGTTGAAATCTCCCACTATTATTGTGTGGAAGTCTAAGTCTCTTTGTATCTGGGTGCTCCTGTATTGGGTACATAAATATTTAGGATAGTTAGCTCTTCTTGTTGCATTAATACCTTTACCATTATGTAATGTCATTCTTTGTCTATTTCGATCTTTGTTGGTTTAAAGTTTGTTTTATCAGAGACTACGATTGCAACCCCTGCTTTTTTGTTCTCTATTTTCTTGGGTTAAGCAATTCTCATGCCTCAACCTCCCTAGTAGCTGTAATTACAGGTGTGCACTACTACACCCAGCTAATTTTTGAACAACTGAATGCTTAACACCACCAATCATCAAGGAAATGTAAATTAAAACCTATAATGAGCCCTCCTCTCACAAATGTTAGAATTATCATAAAGATGAAAGTGTTCTTGAGAATGTAGAGCAAAGAGAATCCTTGTGCACTGTTGGCAGAAATGTAAATTAGTATTTTAAATTATTAACATGATCATTTCTTTTTAATTCAACTTTTTTTTACTTTCAGATGTATTAATGAGTTGTTTGTTTTCTGTCAGTCAAAGTTCAATGAGAATGACCTTAGTTACCTTAAATTAATATAAACAGGAGCATTTTCATAAGCTCAAAATGTATACACTAGATTTCAAACATTTGTTAAATTAATGGCACTGGTTCAAAAAATGTACTAGGTTAAAAATGCATTATGGTTATTTTTCCTGCTCAGCTTTTGGACCCAGATGGACTTTCGATTTTGTTTTATTTAATGAATTGCATAATTATACTTTTTTAAAAAATTAGGCTGGTTGCCGTGGCTCAGACCTGTAATCCCAGCATGTTGGGAGGCTGAGGCAGGTGTATCATGAGGTCAGGAGTTTGACGTGAGTCTGGCCAAGATGATGGAACCCTGTCTCTGGTAAAAAAAAAAAAAAAAATGCCATGTGTATTGGCAGGTGACATAGTCTCACCTACTTAGGAGTCTGAGGCAAGAGAATCACTTGAATCTGGGAGGTGGAGGTTGCAGTAATCCGAGATCATGCCACTACATTCAATACTGGGTGATAGGATAAGAATACATCACAAAAAGAAAAGAAAGAAAGAGAGAAAGGGGGGGTTAGGGAGTGAAGGTGGGAAGGAGGGAGGGAGGGAGGGTGGGAGGAAGGAAGGAAGGAAGGAAGGAAGGGAGGAAACAAAAATTACTAATACACAGTCACAGGAGAAAAATCAATTTTTTATTGAAAACTACTCCCAAGATTTTGCTGTTTATAATTTTTTAATGGAAGAATATCTTTAAAAAGTCACATTCAGCATCTTTACTCATTGTTCTGTGAAAGTACATATGTATACTTTGTGAATATTTCATACTTTGTTGAATGAAAATTACCCATCTATTCCAAGAACGATAATATTTCCTTAGCTGCTTATTTTTATTCTTTTAATTGAGTTTTCTTTAGATGTTTACATAATATCACAGTGACGCTGGCTAATTTTTAGTATGTCTTTACAATACTTTGTCCGACTTCCTCGGGTACAAATAGTGATAGAAGAGACACATAAAGGAAAAGCCCAATAAGTAGATTATGATGACGTGTATGGCAACTAATGTGTAACAACAATTCAGTAAAGTATCCCTTCTATAGAATATAAATGCGAATATCATTATCACATTTTCTAAAAACTGAAAGCTGTAGTGTAGAATTCTATGGCCCCGACTTTCTCTCCTGTCAAATATTTTCTCATTTGACAACTGCAGTTTCGCTGCTGCCCAGCAGGAGAAATTAATGGCAGCATATAGTAGTGTGATGATGATAAGCATCAGTACTGTGCCCACCACATTGGAATTATTTTCTGTGCTTTTAGGAAGACGAGCTCCACTTTTCCAAAACTCTAGCCACGGTGCCAACACTGATACAAAATATATGACCAATAGAAAGTGTAGGCTCTTCAGTTTCAGAGATGCAGCGAATAATGCCGGAGCCACTGCGCGTGAGATAATTTCTAAGAAACGCCATGTTATCACATATAAGAGTTCCATTGGTGGTAGCTTAATGGCAGTATCATCGCTGCTGATTTGGATGGCCAGTATACTGCAGAGAGTTGCCCCATAAGCAGCTGATAACAGGCAGCATGTCATCAGCAAGGCTATTAAAGATAAACATAAAAATGTTAGAAAATATTTTTTGTTAGTAATGTTCACTTTCTCTTCTAACCTTGTGATTTTAAGATCTATTTATCCCCACTCAACTCCTTTAGAAAATCATTTACTTACAAAATAATAATAATAATAAAAGCTTTGTTAATCTTTTATTACCGGGAATATTTATGTATGCAATACATATATTACACCTGGGAAAAACAAATAAACAAATACATGCATACCTACATTGCTACATGTATATACACATCCCCTGAAAGGGAAGACTGGCAAAGACGAAATATGAGAGAGACATTCAGGTCTGACACTATAAGATGTGATAGCACATAGAATGCAGTCTGAATTAATAAATAATAAAATTACCTGAATTAGACATTGAAAAGATAGTCTTTATAGAAAGTTAAGAGTGTAAAATAGGAAGTTAGAGTGTAAAGGAGAGGCCAACGTAACATAAACTGTGTTTTAGGCTATGGTGATAATAGGAAACAAGAAATAAGCTGTGGAGTTAAAGTCAATCCTGGAAGTGAAGCTGACAGATTTTGCTGAGTGATGGAATACAAGGTACTAGAGAAACAGAAAATCTAAAAGTTCCAGAAATTAAGAAGTGAGTGTGTGCATATGTGTGTTTGTGTCTATTAATGTAGTTTTATCAGAAAATTCTTCATGAGCAAAATTAATTTAATTTCAACATTGTTCTTTTAATAATTAGACAAAAAAGCACATGGAAGAAAGCCTAAGTTATGAAGTAGGTGCATAGTCTGTTTAAACAATTTTGTACTGTATTCAGTTGAAAGAGTAAAAACTCATTGCACATATACATGCAGGTTAAAAAAAATACACTCTTCATACACAATGAAATGAAGCCAGAAAACAAAAAGTGGTCAAATTGTCATTTCTAATCTAAATTACTTTTTCATTTTCTAAGACTATTTAGAAAATGAGCATCAACACTCCATTTATTCCTTAAGGAAAACTCAAAGTGAAACTCTAAATCATTAGCATCCTAAATTTCATTATGAGAAATAAGACTGAATAAAAATAAGTAACCTAAAATTTAAATTTTAGAAAGTAAAATTGACCAGATGTGGTGACTCATACCTGTAATCCTAGCACATTAGTAGGTCGAGGTGAGTGGATCACTCAAGCCCAGGAGTTCAAGACTGACCTGGGAAACATGGTATAAACCTGTTGCTACAAAAGTTAGCCAGGCATGGTGGCACACGACTCTAGTCCCAGTTATTCAGGAGACTGAGCTGGGAGGATTCTTGATCCCAGGAAATAAGCATAGGACTTTGTTTTGGGACTGGTATTTGCCTGTCTTCTCACCCCAGCACTTTGGGAGGTTGATACCAAAGGGCAAGCTTCCAGATCCACCCCAGCAACGGATGAGAAATTGGCCTCAGCAAAAGGTACTCCAGTTCCAGTCAATAGTTTTACTGCTTGACGAAAGTGACCTCAGGCCTGAATAAATCTGAGAGGGCAGACCATGGCAGCTGCAGGCCTTGAGTGCTCCCACTGTTCAACCCGGTACTGTGTCAGCTTTGGTGACCAAATTACTCCAGCCATCAATGTCTGGATATCAAGGTTCCCCCTAGTGCTACCAGGGCTGAAGCTATCATAAACTTAAAGACCTTAATTTCCTTCTTCTTGCCCTGAATTTTTGGACAGGCTTATTTCCAAAAATAGCCAAACTGTGAACATTGAATCAGGCACCTACATCACTGTGCAGACATCAATGCATAGTCACAAGGATCAGGATTTATCAGAGATACATGATGGCACCAAGTGGTCAAAATCAGGTGCCAGTGGTGACTGACACAAAAGAACTTGGCATGGATACATGGCCTGACAAGAAATTCAAAATAGTGATTTTAAGACAATGTTGTGAACTTCAGGAAAACACAAATGATTCAGACATTTATCAGAGAAACTTGACAGAGAGATAATATAATGTGAGAAAAATACTAACAAAAATCTTGAAGATAAAACCACAACAAAATAAAAAATGCAGTTGAGAGCATTGACAGCAGAAGTGGTCAAGCAGAAAAACTCAAGGACAGGTCCATTGAAATATACAGTCAGAGAAAAAAAGAAATAAAGAAACTTCATAGGACTTATGGAATAATATCCAAAGAGCGAATGTGTTAGTCACCGGTGTTCAAGAGTGTGGTAAAGCTGGGCGAGGTGGTGCATGCCTGTAATTGCAGCACTCTGGGAGGATGAGGCGGGTGGATCAAATGTGATCAGGAGTTTTAGACAAGCCTGTCCAATATGGTGAAATATAAAAGTCTCTGCTAAAAATATAAAAGTTAGCTGGGTGTGGTGGTGTACACCTGTAATACCAGTTACCTAGGACACTCAGGAAGGAGAAGCACTGGAACCCAGCATACAGAGGTGGCAATGAGCCAAGATCATGTCATTACACTCCAGCCTGGGCAACAAGAGCAAAACTCTCTCTCAAAAAAAAAAAAAGTGTATGTAGAAAAAAAAATGTAGAAAGCTTATTTAGAGAAATAATAACAGAAAACTTTCCAAGCCTAAATATAAATATAAATATGCAGGTACAGGAATGTCAAATGCTTCCAATCAGATTCAATCCAAATAAGAATATCCCCATACTTAATATAATCAAACCACCAAATATTAAAGACACAGAGATGATACAGAATTAAGCAAGAGGAAAAAGAAAATATCGTATCAGAAATACACCTATAATAATTAATATACGCATACATATAATGTAAATATTAATGCATCCAAATAGAGAGAAAAACTGCAAGATACTAATAGAAAACTTCAGGACCTTACTTTCAACAGTGAATAGTTTATGCACACAGAAAATCAATAAGTAAACACTGAACTAAAATTCGCTGCAGGGCAAATGGACAAAACAGTTACAGAACTATCTATCCAAGAGCTATAGAATACACATTCTTCTCTACTAAATACATAGAACATTTTCCAGTATCTATCATACATTAATTCAAAAATACAATCAAGTTGAAAAGATCAAATTCATATCAAGTATTTCTTCTGAAATCACTAATTCAAAAGTACATGAAAATTAAACAACATACTTCTGAGTCAATGAAAACATTAAAGAGAAAACAGTATTTAAAAGAACATATTAAATACACAACTTGATGATTCAATCAAGGAATTAGGAAAACAAAAAGCTAAAATCAAAAGTGAAAAAAAAAAAGTTGCTATAAAATATAATCAGAGACAAAAAAGGAGATATCTTACCTGGTACCCAGAAAAAAATTCATGGTAAAAAATCAAATCAGCAATGAAAAGCCACCTTTTAAAGACTAGCCCAGGAACCCAATGGATTCACTCTGCATTCTACCTACCCCTGAAATAGAACTCCTGCCATTTCTTTTTAATCTAGCCAAAAAAAAAAAAAGAAGAAGAAGAAGAAGAAGATATGTGAACTGTTTCATTCCATGGGGCGGGTCATGCTGATTTCAAAAACAGACAAGGACACAACAAAAAAGACAAAAAACTACAGGCCAATATTCCTGAATAACATAATGTAAAAATCCTCATCAAAATATACATACATCCAACTTTGGAGCATCCTGATTTATAGAACAAGTTCTTCTTGGCCTGTGAAGACACTAACAAAGAAACTCTGGACTTAAACTCAACACTTGACCAATTTGACATAACATATCTACAGAACAAACATTCCACTTAACAAACAGAAAATAGATATTCTTCTCATCTGATATCTACAGAACAAACATTCCACTTAACAAACAGAGAATAGATATTCTTCTCATCTGCACAGAGAGCATAGACTAAGATTAACTATCAGTCCAGTCATAAGGCAAGTCTCAGCAAATTCAAAATAAACTGAAATTACACAATGCACATTCTTGGACCACAGTGCAATAAAAATAGAAATCATTACCAAGATCTCTCAAAATACACAAGTACATGGAAATCAAACAACTTACACCTAACTCAATCCTAGGTGGACATCAAAATTAAGGCAAAAATTAAAATAACTCTTTGAAATAAATGAAAATAGAAAAATCTTTCCCACATCTCAGGGATGCAGCCAAAGCAGGTTTAAGTGGAAAGTTTATAGCCCTGAAATGCCTTCATCAAGAAGTTAGAAAAATCTCACCTTAGTGGGCAGGCACAGTGGTTCATGCCTGTAATCTTGGCACTTTGGGAAGCTGATGCGGGTAGATCACCTGAGGTTGGGAGTCTGAGACCAGCCTGACCAACAGGGAGAAACCCTGTCTCTAGTAAAAGTTGAAAAAATTAGCTGGGTACTGTGGCACATGCCTGTAATCCCAGCTACTCAGGAGACCAAGGCAGTAGAATCAGGTGGTGGGAGTGTGGCTTTAGGGGGCCCTAAGCTACAGGGCTGCTTTGGTAAAACCTTGGCCTACCAGACTTCTGCTTAAGAGAGCCCCACCATGAGAAAGACCTAACAAAATAAATAAATAAATAAATAAATATAAATAAAAATAAAAACCTCTCAACACAGTGTCAGTGATTGCAGGTGGCCTCCCCAAGGCCCACGAGCAGATCCAGTCAAGGGTTTGCCTCTCTGTCCCTAGTCCAGTAAAATACAGGAATAAATGCCAGAATACAAAAAGAAACTCTGCAGTTGAGTCTTAGGAGTATTGCTCATTATTCTCCAGCACCATCTCCTAGATTTTAGCCCAAATTACAACACAAAAAGTCGCTTTACTAATTCTGCCTCCATCCTGTATAAAACCACAGACAGGAATTTAGAAACAATGACACTGTACAGAGACTTTGCCATCTCAAAACTTCCAGAAATTAAGCCAAATGATGATACTCAATTTGAATCACAGTTAAAGGCACACCAGCCATCTCAGATGAGAAAGGACCAGTGCAAGAATGATGACAGTTCTAAACACAAGAAGCTCTTTTAGCACCAAATCAGCCCGGTAGCTCCCCAGCAACCAATTTCAATGGTCTCAAATGACAAACATGGGAATTCTGAATCTGGATGGCAAAAAGTCTCATCTAAATTGAAGAGAAAATTGAAACAATCCAAGGAAGCCAACCAATGCAAAAAAGAAATCCAAGAGCTCAAAGATGAACTAGACACTTAAAGAAAGACCAAAAATTGACTTATTCAGCTGAAAACTTCACTGTAAGAACATCAACATGCAATTGGAAGTGTTATCAGCAGAATAGACCAAGGAAAAGAGAGATAATAAACCACTTGAAAAAAATATATTTGAGGAGACAGTCATGAAAGTCTTTTTCATCACACTAGAGAGGCTGACATCCAAACCCGAAGAATTCAGAGAACCATAGTCAAATGCTAAGTAATATTATTCCCAAGGCACATAACCATCAGACTCATTAAGGTCAATGAAAAAACAAACAAACAAGAAAACTAAAAAAAGAACAAAAATGAAAATGTAAAAGCAGCTAGGGAGAATTGTCAGGTCACCTACAGAGAGAACACTATCAGGATGACAGCAGATCTTCAGCAGAAACCTTACAATCCAGAAGTGATGTGGGTCTATTTTCAACATTCTTTTAAAAAATTCCAAACAAGAAATTTTATATCCCACCAAACTAAGATTCACAAGTACAGAAGCCATAAAATTTTTCACCTACAAGAAAATGCTAAGGACCCACACTTCAATTAGATTAGGCTTTCAAGACATCCTCAAGGGAATGCTGAATGAAAGAACGATACCTGCTACCACAAAAGCACACTTAAGTGCATAGCCCACAGGCATTATAAAGCAGCTAGGAAAGCAAGTCCACATAACAACCAGCTAACAACACAATGACAGGATCAAAATCACACATATGAATACTAACCTGGAATGATACAAAGTGGCAGGCTGAATAAAAAGACAAAATTCAAGCATGTATTGTCTTTAAGACAATACCCATCTCACATCCAGTGACACCCATAGCCGAAAAGTAAAAGAGCTGGGTAAGAGCCACCATGCAAATGAAAAACAAGAAGAGCAGGAAAGCAGATGTTAAACCAAAGAAAATTGAGAAGGACAATGAAGGTTATTACATAATAAGAGTGGCTGCAATCCACCACCATCCTAAATATACATACATCCAACATGGAGTACCCTGATTTATAGAACAAGTACTTGTCCTACGAAAAGACTAACAAAGAAATACTGAACTCAAACTCAGCCCTTGACAAACTGGACCTAACAGACACCTACGGAATGAACACTCCACCCAAGAAACAGAGAATAGACATCTTCTCATCTGCACATAGAACATAGTCTAAGATTGACTATCAGCTCATCTCAGTCATAAGGCAAGCCTCAGTAAATTCAAAAGAAACTGAAATTACATAAAGCACAATCTTGGACCATGCTGCAATAAAAATAGAAATCAATACCAAAAAAATCTCTCAAAATACACAATTACATGGAAATCATACAACTTATACCTGAATAACTCCTAGGTAAACATCAAAATTTAGGCAGAAATTAAGGTAATTGTTTGAAAATAAATGAAAATAGAAAACACTTTCCCAAATCTCTGGGATGCAGCCAAAGCAGGGTTAAGTGGAAAGTTTATAACCCTAAAAAAACCTTCATCAAGAAGTTAGAAAAATCTCAAATTAACAATCAAACTGCACCTAAAAGAACTGAGAGAGAGGGGAAAACAACTCCCAATTAGCAGAAGAAAAGAACTAAAACTAAAGAAAAACTTAATGAAATTGAGATGCAAAAATCCATATAAAAGATTACTTAAACAAAACCAAGATTTTAGCCCTTGAAAATAAAATAAATAAATAAATAAGATTGATAGACTGCTACCTAAATTAACAAAGAAAAAAAGGGGGCTGGGCATGGTGGCTCACTTTTGTAATATCAATATTTTGGGAGGTTGGGTTGGGTGGATCACTAGAGGTCAGGAATTTGAGACCAGCCTGGCCAACACAGTAAAATCTTGTCTTTACTAAAAAAATAAAATAAAAGAGGCAGGCATGGTGGTGCACGCCTGTATTATTAGCTATTTAGTAGGCCGAGGCATGAGAATTGCTTGAACCTGGGAGCTGAAGGTGTCAGTGATCCAAGATCATGCCACTGCACTGCATCCCAGGTGACAGAGGAAAAACTCTGTCTCAAAAAAAGAGAGAAAAAGGAAAGAAAGAGAAGATCCAAAGAAGCACAATCAAAACCACATAGGCAGTATTATGACTGATCCCACAGAAATACAAAAGATCCTCAGAGACTACTATGAACAACCTGTGGATACAAAGTAGAAAATCTAGAGGAAACAGATAAATTCTCGGAAGCAGACAATCTCCTAAATTAGTCTAAATTAGTCTAAAGCAGACTAAATCAGGAAGAGATTAAAACTGTGAATAGGTCAAAATCTATGCCTGAAATTGTTTAGGTAATAAAGATCCTACCAATAATTAGAAAAAAAAAAAATTCTAAAGCAGACAGGTTCATAGCCAAATACTGCCAGATGTACAAAGAACTCATAAAATGCTACCAATAGGACTTTTAGGTCCCATTTGTCTATTTTGACTTTTGTTGTCAATGCTTTTGGTGTTTTGGTCATGAAGTCCTTGCCTACGCCTATGTCCTGAATGGTTTGATCTTTTGTATTTCTATGGGATTAATTGTAATATCACCTTTGTCATTTCTGATTGGCTTATTTGGATCTTCTCTCTTTTCTTCTCTGTTAATCTTGCTATCGGTCTATCTTTCTTGTTTATCCTTTCAAAAAATAAATTTTTCATTTTTTGGATCCTTTTTAAAACTATTTTTTATACTTTAAGTTCTGGGATACATGTGCAGATCGTGCAACTTTGTTACACAGGTATACACATGTCATGGTGGTGGTTTGCTGCATCCATCGCCCCACCATCTACATTAGGTATTTCTCCTAATGCTATCCCTCCCCAATTCCCCCACCCTCTGCTAATTCCTCCCCTAGCCCCCCACCATCCAGGCCTCTGTGTGTGATGTTTCCCTCCCTGTGTCCGTGTGTTCTTATTGTTCAACACCAATGGATCTTTTGTATGGTTTTTGGGTCTCAGTTTTATTTATGTTTTAATTTTAGTTATTTATTTTCCTCTGCTAGCTTTGGAGTTAGTTCATTCTAGCTTTTCTAGTTACTTTAGGTGTAAGGTTTGGTTGTTAATTTGAGATCTTTCTATTTTCTTGATGTAGGTATTTAGTGCTCTAAATTTTCTTCTTGACTCTGTTTTTGACACATCCTAGAAATTTTGGTATGTTGTGTGTCTATTTTCACTGGTTTCAAAGAGTGTTTTGATTTCTGCCTTAATTTTGTTATTTACCCAAAAGTCATCCAGGAGCAAGTTGTTTAGTTTTTCATGTATTTGTGTGGTTTTGGGAATTTCTCTTGGTATTGATTTTTATTTTATTTCACTGTGGTCTGAGAAGATGCTTGGTATGATTTAGATTTTTTAAAATTGAGACTTCCCTTATGGCTGAGCATGTAGCTGATCTTAGAGTGTGTTCCATGTGCAGACTGGAAGAATAATGTATATAACATATATAATATATAATGTATATTATATATGTGTGTGTTTGTGTGTATATACATTTATACACATATATTATATTAGTTCCTTCTCACACTGCTAGAAGAATTGCCTGAGACTGTGTAATATGTATATAAAAAAGATTTAATTGACTCACAGTTCTGTATGGCTGGAGAGGCCTCAGCCATTACAATCATGGCAGAAGGGGAAGCAGGCACATCTTACATGGTGGCAGGTGAGAGAGAGCGTGTGAAGGAGGAACTATCAAACACTTATAAAACCATCAGATCTTGCTAGAACCCACTTACTATCAAGAGAACAACATGGGGTAACTGCCCTCATGATCTATTCACCTCCCACCAGGTCCCTCCCTTAAAACATGAGGATTATGGGGATTACAATTCTAGATGAGATTTGTGTGGCAACACAGAGCCAAACCCTCTCTTTCACACATGTGCACACACACACACACACACACAAAGTGTATATCTTAACCTATGAGCTATTTTCTCCTGAGTCATGCTGTGTATCTGAAACATGCTGAGATTTGACTTGTGAGTTGTCTATGGGCAATAAGAGTTAATTACAGTGTCTTGAGGAGAAATAACAATCTTTCAAAGCCTTTTCCCCAGATGATGTTATCATAGGGTTTTCCAGCAAAGGAAGGCTAGTCAGGGTAGAAGTGATCTACTTCCACTGTCAAAGGCGATCAGAGTGACTTGAAAATGTACAATTCCCAACTTCATTCAAATCCTACCAGATTTCCCAGTTCCAGTTTTCAGAATCTCATTATTTTTCAATCAGTTCCCTAATGTTCACATGAAAACTTGTTAAGGTTGTAAATTCAAGTGCTATTGTAATCCAGCAACTCTCACAGTTAAATTTCGTGTTTGATTTCCAGCAATAGTGGTTATGAGATGTGGTTATGAGACAGAAGAATGTATTAAAACCGCCATAGAAATGTTTGGATTCTCAGACTGTGATCTTGAGCTTGTCCTTTTCTGTAAGTGCAGTAATGCATTCAGGAAAATCAGTTCCACACTACAGTAATTGTTGTCATCGTTACTGCTGTAATAATCAAATTCAGTAGCCACTTGGGCTCCCAAGGCATTTGCTTTAGTTAGCACATCATCATAATCAACCACAGGTAATAGTCTACCTTACTTATTGAAATGTCACTGTATGTCATGGATAACTAGCATCTGATTTCCCATTGGCAAGGAACTCAGCACATCTCTCAAACCCAAATCCATGACTAATCCAATTCTCAAATCCCATCTTTGAAAATCTGTCTTAGACCACTCCCAATACCAATTCTATAGCAAGGTTCAATCAGAAAACAAAAAACACACTAGTAATTTAAACAAGAAAATTTAATATTAATAATTGCAACTTGTGATAGGTGATTAACTATCAAAAGAGAAGTAGCAAATGCGAAAAGCAGCTATCTATCTCTAGGGCTGAGGGAGGGCAAATTAGGAAGAAACTGAGAACTTAGAAATGCCCTCCCTACCATCTACTTCAACACTGATTTGTACCTTTTGGGGAAGGAATGGCTGCCATTGGCATGCACAGTCTGCCAGTGGTAAAGAAATTTTCCAGAGAGCATTAGCCAGAGCATTGGCTCCTAGAAGTGGCCTGCTGGGTGGAGGAGAAACTAGGTAGAGGGCATTGGCAGGCTGGAGCTGGTCTGCAAGGGCTACTGAGATGAGCATGACCACACCTCTCACATACCACTGCACTGGCTGCCATGCTTAAAGATAGCACACAAATTTGGGGGAGAAGTCCCTTTAACTTGCAATGACCTTGCAGTGTCCCTTCAGGGCTCTCTATTGACAAAGCCTCTATTGACATTGAGTCATCTGGCACAGGAGAAATTCTTATAGGGTCCAGCTCTAGTATCACAAAGCAGGGTAAAGAAGGGTGGATTTAGAGCTGTGAGGCAATAAACTGATACCTGGTACAAGAGTGAATAAATTTGGTTGTTTAATGGTTGGAAAGAAGGCAACTGTAACTGAAGTGAATAGGACAGGGACAGTGTAGGAAATGGGGTCTGAGAGGCAGCGAGGTGGATGGAATCACATCACGCAGGGTTTTATGGATCACGGCAAAGACTTTGGATTTTAACCCAAGTGTGATGGGAGAGCATTGAACAGTTGAGAGTAGGGGTGTGGTGTGGTCTAATTTGTTTAAAAAGATCAGTTGATTATTACGTGGATACTTGACTTTAGGGGACAAGAGTGAAGGAAAGGGAGGATCCTGTTTACCAAATGCCAGGTGACTCATCGTGCATCTTCTGCAGGCTGCACTTTCTCTCCTGAGTTCTAACCAGGATGACCAAATGTCTTAATTGGCTTGCAACAATTTAGGGCTCATGCGCTCTTTACTCTCAAATGTTATTGTTTGAGACCATATATTATATGGTCACCCCAGTTCTAACATATCTCACATCCTCTCCTTTCTTGAAAAGAAGCCTGAAATTTCAAGATCATTATGTAGAATTTCTAGAAGTGACTGCTCTATCATTGCTATCTTTGGAGAACAACTGAAGTATAGGTAATTCCTCAGGAGCTCCCCCCAACCACCCCTCTTCATGGATCAGCCTGAATGGCTGGACGGATCTTGCAAATGGATTGTGTAAGACAGAGTGTAGAAGAGGAGGCTGTGATCAGTGGCTCGGAGAGCAGAGTGTGGTCAGGTGCTAAATCTAAGGGTTTTCTGGGAAGAGCTCTTAAGATTAGACTGTTCTCCCCAAAAGTCAATAATTCTGAGTGTCTCCATTAACGCCTCACCCAGCCAGTGTCCTTCAGCTTGGAACCTGTGGATGGAGGATTGGACCTTGTGATCCTCAAGTTCCGTTCCATACCAAATATGCTGTAACCCAGACGTGCTGTTCTTTTCTTATATATAATGGGAGCAAGGAGACACTGGGATGTCCAAGGCTTCTGGGGTCCCACCATGACACCCTGGTCTCCTGCCCTTGGGGTCTGGGCTGGGACCTGCACAGAGCCCTCCCTTGTAATCAGCCAGGTCTCCAAGAGCCATGGCTCTGCACAGACCTCCCCACCTGCACACATCCATCCCCGCCCCACTCAGCTTCCCGTCCCTCTGCCTTTCCTCAGCCCTGGCCCCCCAGGAGAAGCAGACTCTCGGAGGTGATGCCAACAGACTGCAATTCCCAGTCCAGCTCCAGCTCGTAATTGCTGCACATCTCAGCCCGGCTTCCTCATCTGTAAAGCAGGGGTGAATACTGCCTCTCTGGACGCAGTGGGGTGTGGTGGGTCATGGTGGGTCAGAGCATGGGCTTGGAGCCAGGCCACATGCCGCTCACCAGCAATGTGGATCGCACATTTTCCTGCTGTCTCCACATCCCCACACGCAGGCTGTGTGTGCCTGCCCGGGTGACAGGTGCACCACTGTGTCAGGGCAGGCCCTGCCACAAGTTCCCCTGACCATGACCTAGCAACATTCAAATGCACTAGTGGAACCCCCTCGTGTCTGTTTTTGGTGTGCTTCACTCCGATCCCCAATAAAAATGCCTCCCCCACTCTCTGCCCCCCCACCTGCTTGGTGCAACCTGCAACCTGGGCGCTCCTCCCATGCGACCCCTCCCAGCAGGGTGTGCAGTGATTCTGTGGGGCCTGTGAGTCTGGGAAAGTCTATTGTCCTGCGCCTCTCCCGTGCCCCCTCTTGTGGCCGTCCCTGATTGACCATCGCCTAAAACAATCACACACACATGGACAAATCACTTTCCTGCTCCTGTCAATGCACATGGTAAGAATAAGCTGCTCCTTGGGGCACAGCGAGGACTAAGTTGACATGCATGAGTGTTGAGAACAGCGCTTGGCACAGAGTTCAGATTACCCAGGACTTTGCAGGTTGCTATAGTAAGGACAGAGATAGGCGGCTCTGGCTGAACACTGGCCATTTGTGTTCTAATCAGGCCCTGGGAGGAATGCAGGGGGCTGATTCTCTTGCTGCAGGGACCACTGGCCTTCAGGGGCTCCTCAGAGCCAAGGCTCTGAGTCAGAAGAAAGGTTCCTGGTGAGAGCTTCTGCCTTCCTTCTGGTGCTGTCCAGAGGTGAGTCCTGTCCTCCCTCAACAAGACGACCTGGTGGAAGGAAGAAGGCAGCGGAGAGCACGTGGCTGGGCAGCCCGTCTGAGGGCAGACCTCCAGGTGTGAGGGGCGGAGGCTCGGCCTGAAGCCTGAGGCCAAGCTGAAGGCCACACCCGTGGAGGGGCTCGGAGCCAGACAAGACGCAGTGGCTCACCAACACTGCAGAGGAGAGAGGTTCTCTCTCTGGGCCCAACAGCACTGGTCCCGCCAGCCTCAGGCTCCCTAACGGCTGGTTGGTGCTGCAGAGAGAGAGCATCTCCGCCCCCAGGCCACACTCCACGCCTGGTTCACTGTCTCACCACATGCCTCCATCCAGCTATGTTGGTCAGGTCTGGGATGCACCACTGGACTCTCGAGGATCTCAGCCGAGCAACTCTGCATTGGCCAGGATGCCGGAAATCCTCATGCTGGGCCCCATGCCGGGGGGCTGGGTCGGGGTGTGGCTGGCTCCCGGCACACCAGGACCCAGTGCTGGAGAAGAGCTCAAAGCCCATGCTCTGGGGCCTTCCACCCGCAGGCCATCTCATCCACTGTCCTGGCGCCCTGGCTCTGGGCTCTCCCTCCCTTCAACACAGGGAGGACCATCCTGCAGGCCCAGACACAGGTGCTTCTTAGCCACGGCTGGAGATTAGGTTGCTGCTGGTGAGAGGCAGCAGGGGACGGCCCACAGGATTCCCAGTAGCCTTCCTCTGTCGCTGGCTCCCTGGGTCACTGTGCAAAAGGCTGCAAAGTCTGTGGTGGACCCCGGGAAGCCGGAGAAGGAGAGCACGGGGGCCCTTGAGGCTTCTCCCTCCTGCCCAATTCCTTTCAGGCTCAGCCTGATTTCCCTTTGAGACTTGGGCTGGCTCTGCTCCTCACACTTCCTTGCTAGTCTGGATGTTTTCCAGCCTCATCTGTCTTCTTCTCTTCCCATACACTGGGCTTTGACCCTCGGGAGGGACTGTCAGGTGAAGAAAGGCCCCAGGCAGCAGGGAGCTTGCCGCTGCCAACAGGGCGTGGGAGTGAGGGAGTTGGGGTCTGGCTGAGTCCTGAGCCGGACTCCAGGCCTCTGGCCCTGCATGTTCCACCCCATCCTCCCCTCATAACACTCTGGGCAGCTGCAGATTCCCAGCTTCCCAACACCAGCCATGCACAAGGTGCTCCCCAAAACATCCATGTCAGTAGGATGGGATCAGGATCTAACTGCCAGGTGGGCGTGTTAGACTACATCACGGTGGCGTGATCAGAAAATCCAGACTGGGAGAAACGTGCTAGGACAAATGACCTTCTTCTTCAGCGAATACATTGCAAGAGGAGGAAAAAGGAGAGAAAGGGATTTGAGGGTGGAACTTCGAGACTAAAGGAGACTTAGGAGGCACATCAACCCATTTTAACACGTGGACCTAATTTAGATTCTCGCTCAAACAACTTTTTAAAAAAGAACAGCGAAAGGTCAGTTGGGGAGATCAGAAACTGCCTGGCTGTTTCATGATATGAAGGAATCGGCTGTTAATTGTTTTTAGATATGATAATGGTAATGTTACCGTGTTTTCTAAAAGAGGATTGTTAAGTTTTAGAAGTTCATACTGAAGTTTTTGTTTTTTAAATGTTTTTAAAAAATTATTGCTCTTTCAGAAATGTGCTGAAATATGGACAGATGATTTGCTCTCTGGGATTGCTGCAAACCCACCCTGGGGTGGGGAGGGGTGGGATGGAGGGGAGGATGCAGGCCAGGGCATGGAGGTGGACTGTGGAGCCCTGGGCGATGGGAAGATGGAGCTTCATTACAGCGCTTTTAACATTTTTGCATATCTTTGAAAATTGCCATGATCAAGTCTGGAAGGAGGAGGAAGAGAAACAGGAAGAGAAGGGAGGAAAGAGAGGGAGAGGAGGAGGAGGGAAAAAAGGAGGAGGAGGAGGAAGAGAAGGCAGAGGAAGAGGGAGAAGGAGGAGATGAAGGAGAAGGGAAGGGAGAAGGAGAAGAGGCAGAGGGAGAAGAAGGAAGGGGCAGAGGAGGAGGAGGAGGAGGAGGAGGAGGAGGAGGAGAGGCTGAGCTGCGGAGGAGTTCCTACTGCAGCTGCCGAGGCTGGCCTCCTGGCTTATGTCCTAAGTTCCTGGAGAACCCCAGGCCCGAGAGCAGCCAATGCCTCTCTGGCTGTCCCATGGCCTCAGCCCCTTCCCACTCAAGGGCTGAAGCCGCTCTTACATGCTGGGAAGCTCACTGGGAAATAGGGTGGTGGTGCAGGGTCCCCCTCCCTGCAGAGCATGGGGCAGGCACTCACCATGGAGAGGCAGCCCTTCTGCTCCTGGGAGATGGTGCTGAAGCCCAGGAAGCCGGTCACCATGACGAGAGTACCTGCCCAGATGAGGATGCAGGCGGAGGCGGTGAAGGTGCTGGAGGCCAGGATGCTGAGGTAGGGCATCCTGGGTCCAGATGCCCATGGCCAGGACGGCCGCCCCGCTGATCTGCAGGAGACCACCAGGTTGAAATGGGTGGTTGGGGGGCCTCCGGAGCTGCCATTCCTTGAGTGCCCGCAGGGTACCAGGTGCTTCCTGTGCATTGTCTTATTCAGCTCTGGCCTGCTAAGAACCTGTGAGGACAGCAGTCGCCCAGCTTTACAGATGAGGAAATGGAGGCTGAGAGAGGTCTGCAGGCTTGTCCAAGCTCACACATGTGAGCGAGCTGCAGATTTTGAATCCGTGTCTGACTCCTGATTCTGTGCATCTTACTATGGTTCCTACTGCATATGAGGTGGGGAAAACGACTGCAGTTTTGGGTATGACCAATATACCTGAGTCCCTTTGCCTCCCAACTCCTGCCACCCTGGCCCCTCCTCCCCTCAGAGTGCACCCTCCCTCTGTCCATTTAGTAATGTTCAATTTAGTTTACCAACTGGGCTGACTCACATACCATGGCCCCCTGCCCCCAGGGCCACACTGGGCCCTTCTGGCTCTCAGTGCCTTTGGTCATGCACGAGGTGAGCTTTCCAAGACAGAAATTACAGCGTCCACCCTGGAGCCCTAGATGCAGCAGCAGGCACTTCATATAGCAGGGAGAAAGAAGGCAGAGGGGGCGTTGCCTGAAGGGGAGTGGTCAACACATCCCCAGGCATCCCCTCCCTGCTCAGGGTGGCTTTGGCAGTGGGCGTGACCTGAGGTTTTCTCCAACCCCCAGCGATCTCCACATGGGCATGAAATTCCGTACCCTGTGTGAAGGCTCCGAGGGCTGAGGGCCAGGCCCTGCTCTCACTTGGGGTCAGCATTGGCACCCGAGGCGATGGGCCCGGCTGTTGCAGGGCTTGCCTGCTGCCTGAACCCCTGCACCAGGAGGGCCTGGCTGTCAGCCTGAAATAAGCCAGGCTTCTGCACCATGCACCTGCGCAGGGCAGCTGGCACCGGGCCCAGATGCAGGATTCTGTCCCACCTGGGAGGGGTGCCCCCAAGGGACATTTTGTTCCTGAACGTCAGCCTGGCAGCTCGTTACAGAGATGGAGAACTGTGGGACGCTGAGGATGGGGGGCTCCTGGCCCAGCTTTCCTGCCTTCCACCTGGCTGGGCTGGCAAGACAGCAGCCATTATTGCTGACCTGCAAACCTCTTAACCCTGCTGGGTCTCAGTTTCCTCACCTGTAAAATGGGGGTGACACCTTTTTATTGGAGTAACTGCAAGCAAATATACTGATGGCGAGTAACACATTCTAAGAGCACAGCAGGCCCTCCGTAAGCACAGGGCATCCCCAGACAGCCCGCGGATGGCTCTGCCTGGAGGGCTCCTGGGGTTGAGGCTAGACTGTCGGGGAGTGGGGAGGGAGAAAGAGGAGAAGGGGCACACACACTTCATCCCCTCCCCCAAGGCCAGGTTTCATCCTTGTCCACTCCCTGCCTCCCACCAACACACGTCATCTGGGGGACAAAGGGATGTACCCTTCTCTCCTGGTGTCTGCCTCAGGGAAGGGTGGCGTGGCGTGTGCAGGGGAGGACGTGCTGGCACGAGCCGTGTGGGATCCCAGCACCCGTTGCTGCTCTGCCCTGGCCCTGGTGGGCAGGAGCCTTTCGGCCACACAGGACTGGTGGTGATTTTTCACAGGCATGTCCTCTCTCTCCGAGGAACTCATGACTGCAAGGAACTCCAAGCAGGGGCCTGGGAGGACCTGCCCTGGGCATCCGTCTCCACCCTGGGCATCCACCTCCTCCCTGGGCAGCAGGAGGGCCATACCCAGCTGGGGCTGCATCCTGGGCTCTGGACTCCAGCCATTGTGCATTCCAGGCAGAACTTGCCCCGTCCTGGGCCTCTGTTTCCTCCAACCCCGTCTCATCTCCCAGGCTGCTGGCCTGGACATGGAGGATGTATTTCTAAGAAGCTCTGGGTGGTCCTACCACTTTCTGCAGCTTGGACCAGTGGAAATCTGGGCTGGACAACCCCCAGGGCAGGAATCATAGCTAACCCCACCCTGAGTCAGGCTAGCCCAACCCAATATATGGGGCTAGGGCAGATGGGGCAGGTGCTCCTGGCCTGCCCTCCGTGACAAAGCTGTGCACAGCCACCTGCTGCCACCTTTGTCTCCCATCCCTGCCAGGGCAGACAGGTCAAGCCACAGCCCCCCACCCACTGCTGCCTCTCTCCGTGCTCCACCAGGAGCACCCTCTCTTTTTTTCAGCCCTCACTCTGAGTCTTGTCAGTTGATATGTAGCCCTTCAGAGCACTTGGGAGTCACGATCAGTTTTTGATGATCTGCATGAATCCCAGCTTGGAGGACAGCAAGGATAATCATGTCACACCATTGATCTCAGCTGTGGTGCAGTCATTTCTGGGAAAGCTGGTCTTCCTTGTAATGTGTTCACATTGACCACCCCAGGGCCTTCTAGGCAGAGGAGATAAACCAGCCCAGCCTCCTAATAGCCCCTGGAGAATCCCTGGAGTAGAGGAGGCAATCTGTCCTGAGATGCTGGCTTTCTCTCTCTACATGGGTATTTCCCGCTCTGAGGGTATAGTTTCTTGACAGTTCAGGGCTATGTCTGTGACTGCAGTGAGGGGCCTGCAGGCCATTCCTGTGTATGGGAGCAAGCACACCCCTCCTCCAGGGCCAGCCCAGGTCAGCAAGGGCTGTGCTCAGCAGGCTGGGAGCTGAAACACATGGAGGGACAGGTGTGACCGCCCCCAGCCTCGGCCTTCACATCATAACATGCTGTGCCTCACGGGGGTAAGGAAGAGGGCCCCGCTCTGGGGAGAAGAGCAGGAGCCGGGAGGTTTGGAGGCCGGGCGTGGGGTTCCCATGTTGTGCTCGAGGTGCCCACTTGTAATAGCCATTGGGGGTCCCTTTGGTTGTCGCACGAGTTGATACCTAGCCTATTGATACCATCCAATACCAGCATGAATACTCTGTATTTCCTAGGATTTCCTCTTTGTTCTCCTTTAGCATTTGGGAAAATTCTTCCTGGGATGGGAGCAGAGACTGGGCTAGCTTCGGACGGTGGAGGGTTGGGTCCTGGGGAAGTGTGAAGTGCGTGGGCTCCGCCTGGGCCGGGCCCTGCTCACCTACGGGCCGTCGGGCGCTGGGCTGGGGTCGGTGCCAGCCTCCAGCTCCTCCTGCGTCTCGTGCATGCGCCCCTCGGCAGTGCCGCCCTTCAAGACCTGGAGCAGGTAGAGCGAGGCATTGAAGTGGTAGAGGGCAGTAGAGGAGTCAGGCTGGCGGCCAGCCTGCTCCACCAGCCGCGCCACCTGGCCATGCAGGGCCTCGACGCGGTCACCCAAGTCGTGGCAGTAGCGACGGCCACGGCACACGTAGTGCCTGCTGGTGGTGAGGACAAGAGCTGGTCAGAACACTCTCGGTCCACCCCGCTCTGCCAAGCAGCGCCAAGCAAGTCCCACTTTACAGGTGAGGAAACAGACCTGGAAGACAGACGTGACCGAGGCCACCGAGGAAGGCAGGGTCGCCTGCAGGTTGCTTGGGAGCTATGTGGGCTCGGCGTGCTTGGGCGAGGGGGCACCCCAGGGGAGAACAGAACAGCTCCCCGAGGGGGTCTGCACCAGGGCCAACCACCCGTCTGGCGCACCTCTCCTGTCCATACTCATCCCTCATGGGGCAGTGGCCTCCAGGCCTTTTGTAAAGCGAGGCGAGGGTTCTGTGCTCAGAACGCTATGTGGCCCTGCAGGGCCGGGACAGAGTGGGGACGAGGGGCAGGATGCTCAATGAGCAACACTGTCCACGCACGCTGGCAGAACTGTCTGAGAAGGTGTGGCCTGGGGCTGAGTGGAGGATGACCGCCAGTCACGCCCCCTGCCTGCAGACCATCCGCGCAGTGCCCAGGAGCCCAGGCCTTCAACTACCCAGCACCTGAGCCCTGAAGGCAGGTCTGCACCTGGCGCCTGCCTGGCTCTCCCCGGCCTGCCATCGCCTCCCTGCTGGGCCTGCCTCCAGCCCAGCCCTGCCCAAAGCTTTCTTCACGCTGCCAGCCATTTCCGAAAAGGGAAACCAGACCCACAGCCTTCCCCACGCCGATGCTCCTGCTGAAAATGCCTCTGTGGCCCCAGCCCCAAGAGGGTCAGGGTTTGCGAGGGTACAAGAGCCTGTGGCCTCACACCTCGCCTGACCTCCCAGCTGGAGGTCTGACCGCCTCCCATTGGGATGCTCTTTCCCCTTTCTGCACTCCCCAAGGCCTCCCAGCCTGACAAACTCCCAGGTACACTGCACCTCCAAGGACTGGGTGGGTGTCCCCTGCCACAGGTGCTGCCACTGTCCCCACCCCCCACACTCACAGCCCCACTGGAGACTGTCAAGGGTTAGGATGGACCCCAGCTCCAGGGCACCACTCACACATGTCAGGAGAACACAGGGATGGACCAAGGACTGTGTTAGTCACTGAGTGACATGTGACCTAGGGCTGAGTGGTGAGCAGGGGCAGGGTGGCGCCCAGCAGGTGGAAACACAGGTAGCTAAGAGGGGGTGTGGGACAGAGCATGGTCAGAGCCCTTGGCCCCCCTGCAGGGACCTCAGGACTGGTGGCCCAGCCCCACTTCACAGACAGGGAAGGGGGCCGAGAGAGGCCACGTGCTGCACGCACCTGGCTGGCCAGAACTGTAGCTTCAGCAGCCCCTGTTCTACCACCCTCTTCCAGAACCGCAGAAACTTGTCTTCCTTGAGTGCCAGGCAGAGCAGCTCCGGAGTGATGGTGGGCAGCTTACGCTCCTTCTTCACGGAGGAGGCTGCCATCTTCAGCACGTTCACCAGCCTGTGGGGGACAGGAGACTCAGGGAACGCTTGCCTCACCGGCAAGGGCCAGGGTGCCAACAGCAGCCGGGGCACCCCCAGGCCACACGGCCAATCTGGGCTTGGCCAGATGCAGTCCCACGGCCCCAGGGAGGGCAAATCCACCCACCTCCCTCACACCTGGTAACATTCTCATCCGAAAATAGGTTGACGGATCCCACCAGCTTCTTGAGCCTAGAGGGCACCTCCTGCTGGGCTAGGAGGAAGAGCCGCAGCTGTTCAGGGCAGCTGAGCATCGCATCCAAGTCGGTGCTGAGGACCTCCGGCAGCATCTCCTGCAACGTGGCCTCCGAGACCTAAGGGCGGAGAGGTAAGAAATGGCGGCTTCCTCTGCAGGGTGAGCCCAGTGCGGCCTCTTTTACCTGCCAGGCTCCTGACACAGGGCCACCTGGCCAGGCACGAGAGTCATCAGAGGCCATTTGCTAAAAAACTCAAATTCCCAGGCAGCTGGGTTTTTGACAAGCATCCCGCTGATGCTAACTGGCCTGGAGCTACCTGCCTCGTTTTTTTTTTTGTTTTTTTTTTTGAGACAGAGTCTTGCTTTGCCACCCCAGGCTAAGTGCAGTGGTGTGATCTCAGCTCACTGTAACCTCCACCTCCCCGGTTCCAGCGATTCCCCTACCTCAGCTGGGATTACAGGTGTGCACCTACAATCCTGGCTAATTTTTGTATTTTTAGTAGTGATGGGGTTTCTCCATATTGGCCAGGCTGGTCTTGAACTCCTGACCTCAAGTGATCCGCCCACCTCGGCCTCACAAAGTTCTGGGATTACAGGTGTGAGCTATGGTGCCCAGCCAGAGCTACCCATTTAATTATTCCTGGTTTTGGGATTTCAGAGGACTAGCCCATTTTATACACAAGGGGCCCTGGGTAGACAGCTGGGATTCGAATTCAGGTCTTCTTGGCTCTGAGGTCAAGACTCCTCAGCACGCCCTGGCCTGGGACTTGCCAGCCCCTGCCTTTCTCTTCAGTGGCAAAAAGGCCTAGGTGTACCTTCCCAGGTCAGGCAGTGGAGGCCCATGAGGGAGCAGCCTTGACCAGGACAGCAACAGCAAACGTTTTATATACCTGCCACGTGCCAGGCTCAGTTCTAGAGCAGCACTAGCCACACAGGGCTGCTGAGCGCCTGAAAGGCGAAAAATCTGAACAGGGATGTGCCTACGTGTAAAATACATGCTGGTGTGCACAGCCAACGTGCAAGTGGTGAGACACAAATGCCTGCAGCAACTTTCTCAAAAGCAGCCTCCCGAGGGGTCAGGACATGTCTCGGGCTCCCTGGGCTGTGCAGCAGAGCCCTCAGAGACAGATTGTGTCACAGCCGTGCACCTTACCTGGGTGGTTCCAGGCTGGGAGGCTGCCCCAAGATCTCCTGCCAGGGCACAGTTGGTGTGAGGTCCTGGGATTCCTCTTGGCTCTCCCAAAGGACTTGCTTCCTCTTCACAGCAACATGGGCTGGTGGGTGAGGTGGCTTCACCAGGCTGAAGTCCTCCATGTCAGGAGCACTTGGCCTCGGACTGTCTCCTGGGGCCTGGGCCATCATGACCTGGAAAGACCCAATGAAGCCTTAAGTCTCAGGATCTTGGGGCTGGGCACGGTGGCTCACACCTCATCCAAGCACTTTGGGAGGCCAAGGCAGGAAAATTGCTTGGGGCCAGGAATTTGGGACCAGCCTGGGTAAAATAGCAAGACCCTGCCTCTACAAAATATATTACAAATTAGCCAGGTGTGGTAGCGTGCCTGTAGTCCCAGCTACTTGGGGAGCTGAGACAGGAGGATCACTTGAACCCAGGAGCTGGAGGCTGCAGTGAGCTATGATCACACCACTGCACTCCAGCCCGGGCAAGAGTGAGACGTTGCCTCATAAAAACAAAAATCTCAGGACCTCATCCCCATAAATTCTACTTCTGAAAATCTAATATATCACCTGAAATGGGAAGTTCATTTACACAAGTTTATTTAATTTTTAATTGTGAAGGCCAGGTGTGGTGACTCATGCCTGTAATCCCAGCACATTGAGAGGCCGAGGTGGGAGGAGCACTTGAGCCCAGGAGTTTGAGACTAGCCTGGCCAACATGGTGAGACCCCTTCTCTACAAAAATAGAAAAATTAGCCGGGTGTGGTCGTGTGTGCCTGTGGTCCCAGCTACTTGGGAGGCTGAGGTGGGAGGATCACTTGAGCCCAGGAGGTGGAGGTTGGAGTGAGCCGAGGTTACACCACTGCATTCGAGGCTGGGTGACAGAGTGAGACCCTGCTTCAAAAAAAATAAAAATGAAAAGATCAAACCAAAAAATAAATGTCCCTGAAGACTACAAATAAGTAAATGTTTGCATTTTCCCATGTTTGCTCCAGAATGCTCTTTTTATAAGAAAGAAAATATTGCAAATAATTCTATCTGCACCTACACTCCCATCCCCGACACATCTTTAGATTTTTACCACATGTCGACAGACACATGCCACAGCTGTAAGTTTTAACCTAACCAAAATAGTAACATGCAGTACACACCTGAGTATACAACTGGTTCCCTTTTTTATTTTTATTTTTTTATTTCTTTTGAGACGGAGTCTCGCTCTGTCACTCAAGCTGGAGTGCAGTGGTGCAATCTCAGCTCACTGCAACCTTCACCTCCTGGGTTCAGGGTATTCTCCTGCCTAAGCCTCCCAAGTAGCTGAGACTACAGGCACATGCCACCACACCTGGCTAATTTTTGCATTTTGAGTAGAGATGGGGTTTCACCATGTTAGCCAGGATGGTCTCGATCTCCTGACCTTGTGATCCACCCACCTCAGCCTCCTAAAGTGCTGGGATTACAAGGGTGAGCCACCACACCCTGCCTATTTTTATTTTTATTTTTGAGACACAGTCTCACTCTGTTGCCCAGCCTGGAGTGTAATGGCAGGATCTCCTCTCACTGCAACCTCCGCCTCCCGGGTTCAAGCGATTCTCCTGCCTCTCCTGAGAGGCTAGGATTACAAGTGTCTGCCACCAAGCCCAGCTAATTTTTTGTGGTATTTTTAGTAGAGATGGGGTTTCACCATGTTGGCCAGGTTGGTCTTGAACTCCTGACCTCAAGTGATCCACCCATCTTGGCCTTCCAAAGTGCTGGGATTACAGGTGTGCGCCAGGCCATTTTTTTTTAAAAGATATAGGGATCTCCCCCTGTCACCTAGGCTGAAGTGCAGTGGCATCATCTTGGCTCATTGCAGCCTCAACTTCCAGGCTCAAGTAATCCTCCCACCTCAGCCTCCCAAGTAGCTGGGACTACAGGCATGCACAACCATGCCTAATTTTGTTGTGTAGTTTTTTTTTTTTTTTTTTTGGTAGAGATGAGGACGCATCCCCTCAGATGCAACCCCTCCCTTGCGGGGAGCTCAGACACACCCCCTCCCTTGCCCGGAGCTCGGACACACCCCCTCCTTTGCCGGGAGCTCGGACACACCCCCTCCCTCACCGGGAGCTCGGACAAACCCCCTTCCCTCTCGGGGAGCTCGGACACACCCCCTCCCTCGCGGGGAGCTCGGACACACCCCCCTCCTTCGAGGGGAGCTCGGACACACCCCCTCCCTCGAAGGGAGCTCAGACATACCCCCTCCCTCGCCGGGGAGCTCAGACACACCCCCTCCCTCGCCGGGGAGCTCAGACACACCCCCTCCCTCGCCGGGGAGCTCGGAGACACTCCCTCCCTCGCTGGGGAGCTTGGAGACACTCCCTCCCTCGCCGGGAGCTCGGACACATCCCCCCTCCCTCGAGGGGAGCTCGGACGCACCCCCCCTCCCTCGAAGGGAGCTCGGACACACCCCCTCCCTTGCCGGGAGCTGCAACGTCACAGAGGCACGCCTCCGGCGATGTCACAGAGGTGGACCGTTGGCGACTTCACGCGGAGGTGTGTCATCTAGTAGCTGGGTTGTCTTCTCTGCAGAGTGGAGCCCGGTAACCTCCACCTCCCGCTGTGTCCTGTGTGCTGCTGGCTGGAGAAGGGTAGGTAACAAACTCCGACCCAGCATAGTGTTTATGTGGGTCAAAAATAGAAAAAGTGTGTCCGGATGCTGGGGAGGTGGGAAGTTTCCTTCAGGCCAGGAGTTCAAGGGCAGCCTGGCAAAGTGGTGTGCCCCCATTTCTGTAGTCCCACCTCAGCCTCCCAGCTACTTGAACCCCCAAGGTTCAAGGCTGCAATGAGCTGTGATCCTACCACAGCACTCCAGCCTGCGAGACTGAGGTAAATCCTGTCTTAAAAACTAAAAAAAAACTGTTCAAGCGTGCGACATTGGGGGACTGCTTAAAGAAAAATTGAGGCTGCCTGGGCCCTGTAATCCCAGCACTTTGGGAGGCCGAGGCAGGAGGATGGCTTGGAATCAGGAGTGTGAGACCTACCTGAGCAACATGACAAAACCCCGTCTCTACAAAAGATACAAAAATTAGCCAGGCACAGTACATGCCTGACCTAATATTTTGTATTTTTTTGTAGAGATTGAGGGGGTAGTCTTGCCCCCATGTTGCCCAGTCCGGTCTCGAACTCCTGAGTACAAGCCATCTTGTCACTTTGGCCTTCAGAGTTGTTGGGATTCAAGGTGTGAGCCACGGCGCCCCACTTGGGTTAGGCTATTTAATAACAAAGTCCGTGGCTCGGCTTCGTGGCTCACACCTGTAATTCCAGCACTTTGGGAGGCCAAGGCAGGTGGATCACCTGAGGTCAGGAGTTCGAGATCAGTGTAGCCAACATGATGAAACCCAGTTTTTTTTTTTTTTTTTTTTTTTCTTTTTTTTGAGACAGAGTTTCGCTCGTTACCCAGGCTGAAGTGCAATGGCACGATCTCAGCTCACCGCAACCTCCGTCTCCTGGGTTCAGGCAGTTCTCCTGCATCAGTCTCCTGAGTAGCTGGGATTACAGGCACGTGCCATCGTGCCCAGCTAATTTTTTGTATTTTGTTTTTTTTGAGACGGAGTTTCGCTCTTGTTAACCAGGCTGGAGTGCAATGGCGCGATCTCGGCTCACCGCAACCTCTGCCTCCTGGGTTCAGGCAGTTCTCCTGCCTCAGCCTCCTGAGTAGCTGGGATTACAGGCACGTGCCATCGTGCCCAGCTAAATTTTTGTATTTTGTTTTTTTTGAGACGGAGTTTCGCTCTTGCTAACCAGGCTGGAGTGCAATGGCGCGATCTCGGCTCACCGCAACCTCTGCCTCCTGGGTTCAGGCAATTCTTCTGCCTCAGCCTCCTGAGTAGCTGGGATTACAGGCACACGCCACCGTGCCCAGCTAATTTTTTTGTATTTTTGGTAGAGACGGGGTTTCACCATGTTGACTGGGATGGTCTCGATCCCTTGACCTAGTGATCCACCCGCCTCGGCCTCCCAAAGTGCTGGGATTACAGACGTGAGCCACCGTGCCCAGCCCCCAGGAGCCGAGCTAAAAGAGGCTGCTGGGAGGCAAAACATGGGCCCACAGACGTGGCCAGGAAGACGTTCCAGGCCTTGGGAAGCAGCCAGTAGGGAGGCAGAGGCTGGACCTCCTGGAGACATCGACGGGAGGCGGGAGCTGCTGGGAGGTAGAACCTGGCCCTGGAGGGGCCCACGTGATGACGTATTGCACCCATGTTGGGGGGGCCACCGGGAGGGAAAAAGCTGCGTCTGCAGAGGTGGACTTCAGGACCCAATGCTGGGACTCCCAAGGCCAGCGGGACTGGGCCTCCGGGCCCAACTCTGGACTCCCCACAGCCTCCCCAGCACCAGCTGCTGCCTGCTGGCAGCTTCCCCTTGTCAAGATCCTGCCTGGCTGTCTGGCTGCATCCCAGCTGCGTCCACAGGCCCAGCGCCTCTTCACACTGGCCAGTTGAGGCCCAGCTCGTGCCTCTGGCAGACGTCTCTGGACCTAGCTATCTCCTGGCACTGGCCTCAAGTCTGGGCCCAGGTCCTTCCTTGCACCAGCATTTCTCGGCCCAGCTCGCCTCTCATGGACTCTCCAGGGCCAGCTCTTGACTCCCGGTGGCCTGTCCAGGCCTGAAGCTTCCTCTCCAGGCCCAGCCTCCCCAGGTCCGACGCCTGCCCGTGCTAGGCCCCTCGGGCCAACATGGTGAAACTCTGGCTGTGCTGAAAGTTCCAAAATTATCCAGGCATCGTGGTGGGTGCCTGTAACCCCAGCTACTCGAGAGGCTGAGGGACAAAAACCACTTAAGCCTCGGAGGCAGAGTTTGCAGTGAGCCGAGATTGTACCATTCCACTCCAGCCTGGGTAACAGAGTGAGACTCTATCTCACAAAAAAAAAGGTGATAATTAATTCAAAACTCTTTTTGTGCAAATAGGTAGTTAGATGAATAGATAAATTGATGAAAAATCACTACATATTTTGTTTGTGTTTAGTTTAAATATATATAAGTTTCATTTGCGTGATACAACAGAAGCTGAAGAAACTAAAGTAAGGTGGGAGAATTTCTGAACTTCAGATAAATGCCTGTGTGTAAGTGATATCTTTTCATTGAATGTTCATTAAAATTATGAAAAAGTTAAATGTGTCATGATTCTTTTTATTCTGCAGTTTCTATCTTCACCCACAGCTGCTGTATTTTTGAAATTGGTTTGATGGTTTCTGTTTAACGCTTGTATACTTGGATGACATCATTCTTGGGAGAATATTCTTGATTCATTTTTCTTTAGTTCTTTAAGTTCTGACTCCATCGTCATCTGGTTCTGGCTGGGGCTATGGGAAGGTCTGAGGCTGGCTGGAGGTTCTTCTCACATGTTTGTGTGTTATATTTTCCTCCCAACAGGCCAGTGGAGTACTTTTTTTTTAATCATTGAAGTTCAGTAGCTTAGCCAGGGTTGGCTCTAGGTCAGTCATTCTGTATTAGTTTTTCCAGGTATATGGTGTGCCCTTTGATACTGATTATGTACTCCTCTATCTCTGCATTCCTTCCTTTCCTTCTTTCTTTTTCACTTTTTCTCCTTTCCCTCCCTCCCTTGTTCCCTCCCTCCTTCCATTTCCTCCCTCCTTCCTCCCTCCCTCCCTCCTTCCTCCCTCCCTCCCTTCCTTCCCTCCCTCCCTTCCTCCTTCCCTTACTCCCTCCATTCTTACATTTCTTCCTTTCTTTCAAGACAATGCCTTGCTCTGTCACCCAGGTTCTAGAACAAAGTGGTGTAATCATAGCTCACTGCAGCCTTAAACTACTGGGCTTAAAAAAATCTTCCTGCCTCAGCCTCCCTCGTAGCTATAACTACAGGTATGCACCACCACACCTGGCTAATTTTTGTTACTTTTCTAGAGATGGGGTTTTGCTATGTTGCCCAGGCTTTTCTGGAACTCCTGGCCTCACACTATTCTCCCAATTTAGCCTGCTAAAGCACTGGGATTAAAGGTGTGAGACACATGCCCAGGCCTGTTTTTTTTTTTTTTTTTTTTTTTTAGATTCTCTAACTCAGGGTCACCTATTGACAACCCAGTGTTAGACTACTATCTCTAATCTTCATAATTTTTTCAGTTGCTTTAATGTAGTTCTTTTATTCTCCGATTCACTTTGATTTTTTTTTTTTTTTAGATGGAGTCTCACTCTGTCACCCAGCCTGGAGTACAGTGGTGCAATCTCAGCTCACTGCAACCCTTGCCTCCCAAGTTCAAGCGATTCTCCTGCCTCAGCCTCCCAAAGTAGCTGGGATTGCAGGTGTGCACCACCACATCCTGCTAATTTTTGTATTTTTAGTAAAGACAGGTTTCACCATGTTTGCCAGTCTGGTCTCAAACTCCTGACCTTAGGTGATCTGCCCACCTTGGCCTCCCAAATTGCTAGGATTACAGGTGTGAGCCACCACACCCGGCTGCCACATTTTCTTGGTTCTTTTTTCTATTGATGGAAGAAAACTTAGGTTGATTCCATCTCTTCACTATTGTGAATAGTTGTCTGCAAATTTTTTTGCACTTGTCATGGAGAGATAGAATTCAGTTTCTCTTCCCTTGAAAATGAGCTTAGACCCCTGCTTCTGTAAGTAGAATACAGTAGAAGTGCTGCTCTTGACCTGCCACAGTTAGGTCTTAAAAGATGATACTGTTTCTACTTGGCTCTCCTTCCTGGGAGGTGTGCACTTAGAACCCATTCACCGTTTTGTGAGAAAGCCCAGGCCAGGTAGGGAGGTTATGTGTGGGTATTCCACCAGGTAGCCCCAGCTAAGCCCTGGCTGACAGCATGCATTAACCAGGAGATATTTGAGCAAGGAAACCTTTGACACTATTCTAACTCCAAACTGTTTGAAGGCAACCACATCCTGAGCCAGAACTGCCCGGGTGAGTCTAGTCAGCCTCCAGAAGTGTGAGAAGACTAGTAAACATCATTGTAAATTTATACCTTGGGTGGTTTATTTTTCTTGTTTGTTTGTCTGTTTGTTTGTTTTCTGAGACAGAGTCTCACTCTCTCACTTTGTCCCCTGGGCTGGAGTGCAGTGGCACAATCTCAGCTCACTGCAACCTCTGCCTCTGGAGTTCAAGTGATTCTCCTGTGTCAGCCTCCTGAGTAGCTAGGATTACAGGTGTGTGCTACCACACCTGGCTAAGTTCTGTATTTTAATAAAGACAGGGTTCATAATGTTGGCCCGGCTGGTCTCGAACTCCTGACCTTGTGATCCGCCTGCCTCGGCCTCCCAAAGTGCTGGGATTACAGGTGTGAGCCACCATGCCAGGCTGGTATGTTACACAGCAATAGAGAGCAAATGCACAAAGTCATCTTCCAACATAAATATTAAGTCACTTCTCCACTTGACAGCATTTAATGGTTTAGAATTGGGTGTAAAATAAAGACAAAACCCAATCCTGAATCCATCTGATGAGGGATTAAAAACCAGAGTATATAAGGAGTTCAGGGGAAAAACTAAATAGGAAAAAAAGCTCTAATAATCTGATTTAAAATGTGCAAAAGATCAGAATAGACATTTCTCAAAAGAAGACGTATAAATGGCAAATGGGGATATGAGAAGGTCCTCAACATCATTGATCATCAGAGAAATGCAAATTAAAACTACAATGAGCTATCATCCCACCCCAGTTAAAATGGCTTATATCCAAAAGACAGGCAGTAACAAATGCTAATGAGAGTGTGGAGAAAAGGGAACCCTGGTACACTGTTGGTGGGAATGTAGATTAGTGCAACCACCATGGAGAATGGTTTGGAGGGTCCTCAAAAAACTAAAAAGAGAGCTTGTTTATGACATAGGAATCCTACTGCTGGGTATATACCCAAAAGAAAGAAAATCAGCATATCAAAGAAATATCTACATTTCTATATTGATTGCAGTACTATTCACAATAGCCAAGATTTAGAAGCAATCTAAGTGTCCATCCACAGGTGAATGGATAAGGAAAATATGGTACATATACACAATGGAATATTATTCAGCTATTAAAAAGAATAGAATCTGTTATTTGCAAGAAGAAGTGTAGAACTGGAGATCACCATGTTAACTAAACTAAGCCAGACACAGAAAGACGAATTTTGCATGCTCCCAGTCATTTGTGGGTGCTAAAAATAAAAATGATTGAACTCATGGAGATAGAGAGTAGAATGATGGTTACCAGAGGCTGGGGAGAGTAGTGGGCTGCAGGGAGTGCACAGGAATAATTAATGGGTACAAAAATACAGTTAGAAAGAATAAGATGTAGTAGTTGATAGTACAACAGAGTGATAATGGTAAACAATAATTTATTGTATATTATAAAATAGCTAAAAGAGGCCAGGCATGGTGGCTTATGCCTGTAATCCCAGCACTTTCGGAGGCCAAGGCAGGAGGATCAGGAGTTTGAGATCAGCCTAATCAACATGGAGAAACACCGTCTCTACTAAAAAAAAAAACAATTAGCTGGGGGCAGTGTCAATCACGGTCACGTCGACTGTTCTGAATCCATATCCCATCACAGCCCTTCAGGGACCTTGAGCTGTGGCCATGCCAGCCACATGGGCACACACACTTCCCAGACTTTGCACGTGTCCATGTCTTCCACTAAGAGCACCATCTCCTCTCTTGTGAATCCTGAAATCCTCCTTCTGCAAATCTCAACTCAAAGGCCGCTTCCTCCAGAAGCCTTCCCAGACCACTCTGTCCTCACGCCAGAATTCATGTTCCCACTTGGGCTCATGCTGGTTTGGGTCCCAGGAGGCGCCGAGGGTTATGGGGCTTGTCCACGGACAGGGAGCCCAAAGGGTGGAGACCAGAGCCCAAGAGTCCCGTGTGCCGCAGTGTCCCTGGCTCTGCAAAGCCCCAGCCCTGCCCATCCCCCAGCAGGGGGAAGGGCCACTGCTTCGGGGAGGATGACGCCAGCCTGGCCGCGAGCAGAGGGGCTGGAGCTCCCTGCCTCTCCCAGCTCCACGGCCCTGGGCCAGTGCCTGCAGACATGGATATGCTTGTGTGTACAGCAGGTTCACGGAGCAGGCTGGACTTGGGGAAAGTGAACCAGGCACGGCTCTGTGGTCCTCCCACTAGTTTGGCTGCATCTCCCACCCATGGCCAGAGCCCATCGCTTCTCCAGGCACATGCAGGAGCTAAACAGACTGGTCTCATTGAAATCATTGAAATCAAAACTTTAGCCCTGTTTCCAAATAAACAACTTCTTCTTCTTCTTTTTTTTTTTTGAGACTGAGTGTCTCTGTCGCCGAGGCTGGAATGCAGTGGCATGATCTCAGCTCACTGCAACTTCTGCCTCCTGGGTTCAAGCGATTCTCCTGCTTCAGCCTCCTGAGTAGCTGGAATTACAGGTGCGAGCCACCACACCCAGCTAATTTTTGTATTTTATTTTATTTTTTGAGATGGAGTCTTGCATTGTTGCCCAGGCTGGAGTGCAGGGGCATGATCTCAGCTCAGTGCAACCTCTACCTCCAGGGTTCAAGTGATTCTCCTGTCTCAGCCTCCTGAGTAGCTGGGATCACAGACACGCGCCACTGTACCCGGCTAATATTCGTATTTTTAGTAGAGACAGGATTTCACCATGTTGGTCAGGCTGGTCTCGAATTCCTGACCTCGTGATCTGCCCACCTCGGCCTCCCAAAGTGCTGGGATTACAGACATGAGCCACCGTGCCCAGCCCCATATGAAGCTTCTTTCCAGGACCAGAAACTTGCCTTGGGAAGTCGGGGGCTGTAGTATCGTCTTGTTCTCCTTGTTCCATCTTCTACCAGCATCCCGACACCATGCCTCCCCTCAAGATTCTGTCCCATCCAGAGATGAGCAGGCGAGGAAGGACGGCTCAGAACAGCTGAGCATCGCCTGTGTCAGGAGCTATTTTTGCTGCCTGTTAGTGACTTCCCTGTGGCAGATGCCCAGAGGCAGGGTGGGGGGGGCACTTTTGTGGGTGTTTTGGGGCCTCTGGCCCTGGTTTCTGCTTTGCCCAATTCCTCCTTGCAGGGGCGCCTTTCCAACCCGGCCTTCTTGCCGGGGCAGAAGATCCTGCAAGGGGTTCCCTCTCATGAGCATCTGTCTCCCTCCATGGTGTCCATCTGACCCCTGGAAGAGGTCAGGAAGGGAAGCCTCCCCCACTGCCACCCTATCCCCCGCCATGACACTGCAGACTGCTCCATCTGGCATCTCCCTGGGGGGAGTCAGGCCCCAGGATCCGTCTCCCTGAATGCCAGATCACATGCATCTGGGTGTCCTGAGGATGACTTCTGTGCACGCCCCTCAGGTGCCCTGGTACAGGAGGCTTGGCATTTAGCTGGTGTCCAGCCAGGGGGAAAAGGCCAGCTTCCTTCCTGGAAAGCACTGCCCTCTGTGGGGGGTGTCACCTGAAGCCCCTTACTCAGCTTAAGAGTGGAACTCTTTATTATTTATTTATTCATCTTTTAGAGATGGCAGTCTCACTATGTTGTTCAGGCTGGTCTTGAACTCCTAGACTCAAGCAATCCTCTTGCCTCAGCCTCCTGAGTAGCTGGGACTACAGGCTTGTACCATGACACCCAGCTAATTTTTGTATTTATTATTATTACTACTGAGACAGAGTCTCGCTCTGTCGCCCAGGTTGGAGTGCAGTGGCACAATCTTGGCTCGCTGCAACCTCCACATCCTGGATTCAAGCGATTCTCTTGCCTGAACCTCCCTAGTAGCTGGGATTACAGGCATGCACCACCACACCCAGCTAATTTTTGTATTTTTAGTAGAGATAGGGTTTCACCATGTTGGTCAGGCTGGTCTTGAACTCCTGACCTCAGGTGATCTGCCCACCTCAGCCTCCCAAATGCTGGGATTACAGGCATGAGCCACTGTGCATGGCTGATTTTTTTTTTAATGTAAGAACTTATAAAATTTCTCCTTAGCACTGCTTTCTCTGCATTCCATAAGTTTTGGTATGTTGTGTTTTTGTTTTCATTTGTCTCTAATTTCTCTTGTGATATCTACTTTTTTGATTCAATGGTTAAGAGTGTGGTGTCTGGCCAGGTGCAGTCACTCATGCCTGTAATCCCAGCATTTTGGGAGGCCAAGGCAGGTGGATCACCTGAGGTCAGGAGTTTGAGACAAGCCTGGCCAACATGGTGAAACCCCATCTCTACTAAAAAAGATACAAAAATTAGCTGGGCTTGGTGGCAGGACCTGTAATCCCAGCTACTCTGGAGGCTGAGGCAGTAGAATTGCTTGAACCTAGGAGACAGAGGTTGCAGTGAGCTGGGACTGGTGACGGGGAGCATGAGGGAGCGGGATCCTAGCAGTCCAGCGTTCGGCTTGCTTCCTTCTCCCCGTGACCTAGCTTCCCTCCCGCCGCTGGCGCCGCGTCACGGCCACCCTGACCTTCACACACCCACCGCGGGGCGGTGCCATGACCCAAGGCAGCCCCTCCTGTCTTGGCGTTCAGAGGAGGCTCTTACTCACCGGGTATAGAGAAGAGGGAGAAAGCGAGCAAGACGTTCGGGTGTGGAAGGGAAGCAGTATAAATGCAGGGAACTGTAGAAGGATGGTGAATCTGACTGGCGACACGCAAAAGTGAGTGAGCGAGTGAGTGAGTGAGTGAGTGAGTGAGTGAAAAGGAAGCAGCGATACTGGGAAGCTGCGGTCGGGCCGGTAGGAGAAGAGAAGCAGATAAGAAAGAAAGAGAAGGGGAGAGGCTGGCAGAGAGGAAGCAGAAAAAGTGAAGGTGAGGCAAAGGGAGAGAGAAATGTGCTGGAGGAGAGGAAGGTGTGAGACCCTGAAGTGGCGAATTCTTTTCCCTGGCCCAGCCCTTCCAGAGGGTGGGGTCCATCTAGAGACCTGTTGAGAAGAGGCCACACTGGCCTCTTCTGCTCCCAACAATTTTATTCTGCCGGGGAATTCCCTGGAACCTAAGGATCCTGGAGCCCTAAGGGACCCTAGAGAACACCTGGTCCTGCTCCTTCCTTCAGCCATGAGGAAAGTTGGGGTGGGAAAGTTGTTCATGCTGGTTTTCTCCGGGAATGAGACCGCAGGACAGTTTTGGCAGTTCCTACTAGGAACACAAACTAAATAAACCAGGTCCTCTGTGGAAAGGATAACACTTCCAGAAACTTCTGAATAGATCATTCTATCTGACAAACATTTATGAACTGCACGCGATTAGCAAACATTGGGCTAGATGGCAGTAAGATAAGGATTAGAAGGAGAAAATCTTTGGCTTCTTGAAGCTTATTAATAAGTGGGTGAAATGGGTCATAATTTTGATACATGGTGGTGGTGGCGGTGATAAAGTAGAAGTTTGCCCAGAGTGCTGTAGGAGCCAGCAGCTGGGAGATTCGTTCCGTCGATACCCAGTTTATTGAGGGCTTTTAGCATAAAGAGCTGTTGAATTTTGTCAAAGGCCTCCTCTGGAGGCTACTCGGGAGGCTGAGGCAGGAGAATTGCTTGAACCTGGGAGGCGGAGGTTGCAGTGAGCTGCGACTGTGCCACTGCACTCCAGCCTGGGAGACAGAGCAAGATAAAGAAAAAAAGAAAAAAAAATGTGTAGTGAGCTGAGCAGTGATGGGGTCACATCAAGCCTGGCCCCGTGGTCGGGGTGTCAGAAAGGAGAATGGAGGCTGCACCCACATCTGCACCAGGGACCGCCAGGTCCTTTTGTGAACCTCCGCACAGCGCCCCCTGGAGGCAGCTGCAGGTTTATTATCACTGCTTCAGTCGTGGCATGTTGTCCAAGGGGTCTGCAACCCTCACTGACAAAGTAAAGCCAGTCCAGGACAATGCCACTGAGCCGAAAAGCACCCCAAGTTACTAACACAGATCTTAGCGACAGCTATGGCTGGCCAGGTGCCACGAGTTGTTGGCGCAAAACTGGGCAGAGGCTTTGACTAATGGCAAGAGTGCCAGCAGAATGGAACTACCCACCTCCCAGATAGAGGGAGAGCTAAAAGCAGGGAGACAGGTGATATAGCTTGGCAGGTCCCAGCCCCATAAAGACCAGTATATTGAAGCCCTTTTGCTTGAGAGTTTCATGGCCAGCACATCAGTTCAGGCGTGACCTGGGACAATCAAGCTCAGCAGGGGAAAGGACATCCACCATTGCAAAGGGGGTTCTAATCTCACCTGTGTCTGTGTAAATTAAAGCCAGAGGAAGCCTACGCAGCAGCCGAGCCAGGTCTGAGGCAGCCCAGCAGCACCTCCGCAGGCAGACAAGGGACAGACTGGCTCTTCAAGAGGCTCCCTGCCCCGTGTATAACCAAAAACAAACAAACAATAACAAAAAAAAAAAAAAAAAAAAAAAAAACAGAAAAAAAACACCTCATACAGCAGAGGAGCAAGTTAGAAGGAAAACAAACAAACAAACAAAAAACCAAAAAGAAATAGCTTCAACATCAACAGAAAGAACATTAACTCAGAGATCCCATTTGAAATCACTAACTTCAGAGACCAAAAGCAGACAAATCCACAAAAAAATAGGAAGAACCAGCACAAAAAGGATGAAATCATCAAAGACCAGAATGTGTCTCCTCCTTCAGGGAATCACACCTCCTCACCAGCAAGGAAACAAAACTGGATGGAGAATGAGTTTCAAGAATTGACAGAAGCAGGCTTCAGAAGGTGCGTAATCACAAACTTCTCTGACCTAAAGGAACATGTTCTAACCCAATGCAAAGAAACTAAAAACCCTGAAAAACATGTTAGACGAAATGCTAACTGGAACAACCAACTTAGAAAAGAACACAAACTATATGACGGAGCTGATAAACACAGCAAGAGAACTTCTGGAAACATTCAAAAGTTTCAATAGTCGAATCAATCAAGCAGAAGAAAGGATATCAGAGATTGAAGATCAACTCAATGAAATAAAACAAGGAGGCAAGATTAAAGAAAAAAGAGTGGAAAGAAATCAGTTCAACCATTGTGGAAGACAATGTCAATTCCTCAAGGATCTAGAAAGTAGAAATTCCATTTGACCCCGCAATCCCATTACTGGGTATTTACCCAAAGGATTATAAATTGCTCTATTATAAAGGCATATGCACACGTATGTTCGTTGTGGTGCTGTTTATGATAGCAAAGACCTGCAACCAACCCAAATGCCCATGAATGATAGACTGAACAAAGAAGATGTGGCACATATACACCATGAAATACTATGCAGCCATAAAAAATGAGTTTGTGTCCTTTGTAGAGATACAGATGGATCTAGAAACCATCATTCTCAGCAAAGTGACACAAGAACAGAAAATCAAACACTGCATGTTTTCACTCATAGGCAGGTGATGAACAATGAGAACACTTGGGCACAGGGAAGAGAACAACACTCACTGGGTAGGTGGTGGGGAGAGGAGGAAAGGGGAGGGACAGAAGTGGGGCAAGGAGGATGGAGAGGGATAATACTGGGAGAAATGCCTGATGTAGGTGACAGTGAAGGGTAGGAAGGAGACAGAAAACCACCATGGCATGTATGTACGTATGCAGGATGCAGGATGTGCACATGTACCACAGAACTCAAAGTACAATTAATTTAAAAAAAAAAAGGAAATGAATAAAACCTCCAAGAAAATGGGATTATGTGAAAAATCTTAATCTGCGCTTGATCAGTGTACCTGAATGTGACAGGGAGAATGAATCGAAGCTGGAAAACACTCTTTAGGATATTATCCGGGAGAACTTCCCCAACCTAGCAAGGCAGGCCAATATTTAAATCCAGGAAATACAGAGAACACCACAAAGATATTGCTCAAGAAGAGCAAACCCAAGGCACATAATTGTCAGATTTAATGTTTATTAAAATCATAAAAACTTAATATCGAAAAGAAGACTTTAGACAATATGGTCCAGCTACCCATCATGATTTGGGGCTCAACAAACTGGGAGTCCCAAGACTTTCCCTTGTTATCTGTATTTCCTGAGCACGTCACTGAGTCATCTTGAATTCATTTGTTCATATGTGAAACACAGATCACAATAATTTCTTCTCAAGCTGTTGGGTAGATCAAATGAGATGATATTTATAAGAAGAGGGTTGTAAACTTAGGGGCACTAGACAGGTAACAGCTATCATTACTACTATTACCACTGATACTGGCAATATTATTATTCAGTGAAGAAGACAAAAATGCTATTGTAAAGCCTTTGCAGATTCCCCTCCAAGTGACTATCCATCTTCTGCTAGAATTTAGTCTCTCTCAATAAGAAATATTTTCCATTCTTTGATTGTTTCTCATGTAAAATAATTTTATATTTTATTACCACCCCTTTTGCTCTTCCCTAAATAGGAGTTAATTTGGAGTAGCCTCAGGCCGAGAATTGAGCACAACAGTCCAGATGTGGTCTGAGCAGTAATATCTTCTCCTAGGTTCTAGACTTTATACATCTGTTAATTGATCCCAGGCACCATATATCTCTTAGCAACAGTTGCATCACACTACTTTGAGTCTTAATCAAAGACAATAGCCTTATTCTACCTTCTTTCTTTTCTTTATTTTTCTTTTGGTTACTTTGACATTCTTCCATATCCAAGGGAAGGTCCTTGGGAAAAAAACCTCACAAATGAAAATATATAATACTTTTTCCCATCTTGAGCAATCATTGAACTAATAAGTGGGGAAATGTGCAAAACAGTCTCTCAAAAATCAAATACAAAACCCAGCAGTTATTTGCCTTCTCCCACACCAACAATAGAGAATGAATACACCCATGTTCTTTGCATTTTTCACTTATGATAGGCAACACTAAGATTCACTTCCTCATAGACCTGTTTTGAATGTCCAGGTTTATCTGGGTTTAGGTTCAGAATGCTCACTAATGCTTTGATGGACTAAGACACAGCTCTCGCTGGAAGGGCTTTTATTAAGTGGACAGCTATGGTGTCACAGGCAAGATATTAATTTAGAGAGAAAAAGATTTCTGTGTAACTTAACCAGACTGAACAGCTATTTCCACTTTACCTGAATAAAGTATTTTCATGTTTTATCACACTAGTTTGCAACTGCAAAAGCTTCACCTTGCTTCCCTTGCTCCCACCACAGCAATGCCCATCTGCTCCTCCCCGCTCACTCAGGTCTGCTGCTCGGGACGCCTTTGGCGACGGCGCGGGAGATTCTTGCTGAGGAGGGGCACCGGGGGCAGCATGGCAACCCTGGGGACCTTTCTTCTCATTGTTGGCCTTGGCCCCAAGTGTCCCCAGGTGCTGATGGAGCTCCTGGGGTGTGTGAGCCCTGACGCCAGGGCCCGGCTGAGGCGGGGGTGCGCCAGGAGCTGTCCGTGGTTCTGAAACGATGCCGGCTGAGGCGCGGGCTGTGACTGAGCGAATGAGCGCTGTCCGTAGTGCTGAAGAGGTTCCTGGGCCCCGGCAGTGGCGGCAGCGGTGCCTAGGAGGCCGGCAGCCGGAAGACCACCAGGGAAGGAATCCTGGCGGAGGCTACGCTTGCAGCAGCTGCTGATGCTCCCACAAGCAGCGATTCTCCGCGCTCAGCTCGTCCAGCCGCCGCTCCAGCTCGTCGATGCTCTGGTGCTGGGTGTGGACAAGGCTCTGCTGGTTCTTTTTGGTTCTATTTCTTTTTTATTTTGACGGAGTCTCGTTCTGTTGCCAGGCTGGAGTGCAATGGCACGACCTCAGATCACTGTAACCTCTGCGTCCCAGGTTCAAGCGATTCTTCTGACTCAGCCTCCCGAGTAGCTGAGACTACAGGCACGTGCCACCACTACCAGGTAATTTTCGTATTTTTAGTAGAGACGGGGTTTCACCGCGTTGGCCAGGATGGTCTCGATCTCTTGACCTCGTGATCCACCCACCTAGGTCTCCCAAAGTGTTGGGATTACAGGCGTGAGTCACAGCGCTCGGCGAGGCTCTGCTGGTTCTGCACGATGGCCCTGAGCTCCTTGAGGTGGAGCCCGGCGCACCAGATTCTCCGGCAGCCTCTCCAAGCCGCCTACCCGCCGCCTGTGCCCTGCGTGCACCTGGGCGGGTGACAGGGAGCGTGAGGGAGCGGGATCCTAGCAGCCCAGCGTTCGGCTTGCTTCCTTCTCCCCGTGACCTAGCTTCCCTCCCGCCGCTGGCGCCGCGTCACGGCCACCCTGACCTTCACACACCCACCGCGGGGCGGTGCCATGACCCAGGGCAGCCCCTCCTGTCTTGGCGTTCAGAGAAGGCTCTTACTCGCCGGGTATAGAGAAGAGGGAGAAAGCGAGTAAGACGTTCGGGTGTGGGAGGGAAGCAGTATAAATGCAGGGAACTGTAGAAGGATGGTGAATCTGACTGGCGACACGCAAAAGTGAGTGAGTGAGTGAGTTAGTGAGTGAGTGAGTGAGTGAAAAGGAAGCAGCGATACTGGGAAGGTGCGGTCGGGCCGGTAGGAGAAGAGAAGCAGATAAGAAAGAAAGAGAAGGGGAGAGGCTGGCAGAGAGGAAGCAGAAAAAGTGAAGGTGAGGCAAAGGGGAGAGAAACGTGCTGGAGGAGAGGAAGGTGTGAGACCCTGAAGTGGCGAATTCTTTTCCCTGGCCCAGCCCTTCCAGAGGTTGGGGTCCATCTAGAGACCTGTTGGGGTCCATCTAGAGACCTGTTTGATGAATCTCAAAAATATTTAGGCGGGACATGGTGGGGGTCATAGCTGCAATCCCAACACTTTTGGAGGCAGAAACAGAAAGGTTGCTCGAGTTCAGGAGTCCGAGACCAGCCTCGGCAATAAGGTGAAACCCTGGCTCTACAAAAAAATACAAAACATTGGCCGGGTGTGGTCCCCACACTTGTAGTCTGAGCTATCTGGTCGACTGTGCGCCCCTCTCCGCCCGCCTCGGTTCTCCCCCGCCCCCCATTGCCAGCAGGTGCCTCGCGCGTGTACATCGACCCCTCTTCCGCTCTTGTCGGCAGGTGCCTTTTGCGGATACCTCGCCGCCCTGATCCCTTAACGTCCCGGGTCCTTTGTGCTCACCTCTCTCTCCAGTACCTATTTCGCGTGCCCGGCCCGGACCCCCATTTTCCTGCCCTTGCCAGCAAGTGCCTTGTGCGCGTGTCTTGCCACGCCAATCCGTTAAGATTCCGAGCCCTTTATGCTCGCCTCTCCCTCCAGTACCTAGTGCGCGCACCGCTCCCTACCCCGCCCCCGATCCCGCAGTTGCCAGTAGGTGCCTTGTGCCCTTACGTTGCCGCGCCGATCCGTTAAGGTCCCAGGTCCTTAGTGCGCGCGCCTCTCCCTACAGTACCTCATGCGCGCGCCGCCCCTTCCGTTGCCATCAGGTGCCTTGCGCGCGAACCTTGCCGGCCAAACCGTTAAGGTCTGGCGTCCTTTGTGCGCGCGCCTCTCCTTCCAGTACCTATCAGGCGCCCTCTCTACCCTCGCGCCCTCCCCCGCCGCCATTGCCCGCAGGTGCCTCGCACTCATATTGTGTCCGCCGACTCCGCATTGCCAGCGGGTGCCTGGCGCGCATACCTTGTCCCGGGAATCCCGTAAGGTCGCACTTCCGGCGCGGATCTGTCACTTGCGCGCGTCTTTGCACGCACCCCACTCGCTCAGATTTGAATGATGCGTTTCCTGGCAACAGGGGAATGTTCCCTTAGCCTTTGGCCGAGTTGGCAGCAGACAAGAGGACGCTCAGAGCCCAGCTCTCGAGAGTTCAAGGGTCTGAAAATACCCCACTACTCCCAGGAGCGGTTACCTGGACACTCTGTGCCCCTTATCCCTGTCCCGGTCCCGTCCCAGGGCCGAGGACCGGCCAGTAGGACTCAGTTTCCTTGAGCCTGCTGCCCGCATCCCTCAGTTCACCTTGCTTGTGGGACCTCTCCGCTGCTCCTGCCCCTGGACGGAGTGGCAAGCCATCCTACAAGTACCCAGACACACGGAATCAGCCTGGTGTCGAAAGAACTCCAAGGTTTTCTGTATCCTACAGGCCCTGTGTTCCGTTCCGGCGATCCTGCCTTCAATTTGAGGCACAGGTACCGCAGCAAGCCAGTGCTGTGTGCTCGCAATAGCAGAATGTCCTGCAGCTCAGCGAGTGCACTGAGCCTAAGGACTCTTAGTGAGGCACTGGAGCAGGTAGTCACCGTTTTGGGGCCCACAACACCCAGCTGTGCCCCACATTCCTATCCAGAGAAGATCATGTCGAGGGCCCTCAAGGTGAGTGGGGCAGGGATGCCTGAGCAGGACAAGGACCCCAGAGCCCAAGAGAAGCCTGATGATCAGAAAGGGGGCCCTGAGGGCACCAGGGATGCACGGTCTGCATTTAGGCCGCTGCGGGACAATGGAGGCCTCTCTCCCTTCGTGCCCGGGCCTGGGCCCCTGCAGAGAGACCTCCATACCCAGAGGTCAGAAATCCCATCTGACAAGAAATCCCAGTCCTCCGGGATGAGCTGCTGCCCCAAACGAAATGCCATCTCCAGCTCCTACAGCTCCACGGGAGGCTTCCCGTGGCTAAAGAGGAGGAAGGGGCCAGCCTCATCCCACTGCCAGCTGCCCCTCACTTCTTCAAAGACAGTCCCAGTGTGAAAAGGCGGCAGATTCAGCACCTGGGGAGAAACCAGCCCCCAGGAGTGGCTCCCAGACATCTCAGGCCTCTGATGCTGTCACCTCCCTTACAGCTGGGGTTCCGGGTCACTGCTGAAGACCTGGACCTGGAGAAAAAGGTGGCGTTGCTGTGCATTGACAGTGCACTGCGGGGTGAGGCCAAGGGCATCTGGGACTGCAGAGCCTCACTGCTTTCCCACGCTTTGTCCTCACCTGCAACAGGGACGTCTTCTTTGCCTTCTGTCCCTAAAGCACCCAGCAGGGATGCACAGCAGGAGAGATGCAAGTCCCAAGACCGCCGGGACCCCGTGGCCCTCCTACCATCTGCTGCAGGGTCCCCCTCTAGACCTCCTGTGTCTGGGAGGAAGCGCAGGTCAGCAGACCCCTTGGTCTCCTCCTCAGACCCCCTTCCTGCCACCTCTGCACACTCCCGGGACTCAGCCCAGGTCACCTCGCTGATTCCTGCCCGCTTCCCAGCTGCAAGCAGCACCTTGAAGCGGGCTCGTCCATCTTCAGATCTAGCTGCTTCAGCTGCAGCCCAGGCCTCATCTTCTGCTCCAAGACAGCCAGGCCAGGGCCCCAGCACAGCCTCCGGAAAGGACACCACCACCCTGGCCGGACAGAGGGTCAGTGGTCCCAACCCAGGACTGAAACTTCCCATTACCGCTGCAGCCACCACCCAGCCCAAACCTGTGGTCCTTCATGGGCAGCAGCAGGGAACCCGCGGTTTGAAGCGGGCTCGTTCATCTTCAGATCTAGCTGCTTCAGCTGCAGTCCAGGCCTCATCTTCTGCTCCAAGACAGCCAGCCCAGGGCCCCACAGCACTCTCAGCTGCGGGGGTTTCCTTACCCACCACTTCCACCTCGAGCCCCCCCGCCAAAAGAAAGTCAGCCTGGGCTGCAGGCCCGGCTGGGACCCTACCTGACCCAACTTCTACCTCTCCCCGTGATGCACATGCTGCCTTCTCACGCTGTGGCTCGGCCAAAGCTAGGCGGCTCCGCTAAACACTTGGAAGCAGGACCCTGGCCCCCTCGAGGTTGGTGGTTTCTGTAACATAAATGGGGCTGCAGCAGCACAGTGGCAAAGAGAAAGGCCCTGAGAACCACAAGGCAATGCAACGTGAGGGGGCCTGAAAATGAGGCCCCCCCACCAAAGGCAGAGCACCCCCATGGTCACTGGGGGACCCAGAACCAGGAGCAACTCTGTTGGGTGGCACTTTTGTCTTTACTTTCCATCATAACCCTGGGGGACCATTTAAAGAGACACCCCGAATTGCAAGGCGGAGACCCAGTGCCACTGCAAACAAGGCAGGCTTCAGGTGCAAGTCTGGGCCAGCCTCTGACCCTAGCAACCCCACTTCCCACGTGAGCATAGCAAGGAGGCCTTTAAGGTTTTCTCATGCGCTGTCCAGAGTTCTGCGGCACACAGGTCGGCTGGGCCATCCTCCAGTTCATCCTTCTTTATGTTGGACTTTTGAGGTCTTTGACATCAATTCCTTGCCTAGAGCAAGGTCCGGAAGAGTTTCCTCTAGGTTTCTTTCTAATATTTTTCTAGTTTCCTATCTGACGTTCAAGTCTTGGATCTATCTGGAGGTGATGTTTGTATATGGTGAGAGATACGGATCCAGCTTCATTCTTCTGCATGTGGCTATCCAGTCCTCCGAGTACCATTCATGAAGAGGGTGTCCTTTCCCCAGTGTGTGTTTCTGTCAGCTATGTTGAAGATCAATTGGCTGCGAATACATGGCTGTCTTTCTGGGCTCTGTCATGTGTCCCATTGATTTATGTGTCTATATTCCTGTCAGCACCGTGCTGTTTTAGTTACCACGCACTTGCCAAACATTTTTTCGTTCTAATTCGTAGTGAAATGGGATGCCTCTAGTTTTTTTCTATTTGCTGAGGAAGGCTTTGGCTCTTTGAGCTCTTTTTTGGTTCCATATGAATTGTAGGATTTTCCAATTCTGTGAGTGATGACATCGGTATTTTGGCAGGGGTTGTATGAATCTCTAGACTGCTTTGGGCAGTACGGTCATTTTAATGCTACAAGTTTCTTCCATCCGTGAGCATGGGATGATTGCCCATTTCTTTCTGTCTTATTAAAGTTTTCATCAGTGTTTTTGTAGTTTTTCTTGTGGAAACCTTCCATCTCCTTGGTCAAATTTATTCTGTGGCATATCTTTTTTCATTTTGTTGCTACTGTAAATGGGATCGTTTTCTTAATTTCCTTCCCAACTAGACCATTATTGGTGTATAGAAATGCTGCTGATTTTGGTACATTGATTCTGTATCCTGCAATAACTGTATTTATTTATCAATCAACTCTAGGGATTTTCTGGCGGAGCCTTTACATGTTTCTAAATCCAAGATCACATCTTCATCAGATAGGAATAATTTGATGTCCTCTTTTCCAATGTGGATGCCTTTTATTTTTCCCTCTTGCCTGATTGTGTCATGTTGAATAGCAGTGGTGAGAATGGGCATCCTCGCGTTGTTCCTGTTTACAGAGGAAATGCTTTCAACTTTTCCTCATCATGTAGTACATTAGCTACAGCTTTGTCATAAACAGCTTTCATTATCTTCAGGTATGTTGGTTGTTTTTTTCTTTATTAGATGAAGTCTTGCTCTTTTCACCCAGGCTGCAGTGCAATGGCAGGATCTCAGCTCACTGCAACCTCCGTCTCCCGGGTTCAAGCAATTCTCCTGCCTCAGAGTCCTGAGTAGCTGGGATTACAGATGCCCGCCACCATGCCCAGCCAGTTTTTGTACTTTTAGTAGAGATGGGGTTTCACCATGTTGGCCAGGCTGCTCTTGAATTCCTGACCTCAGGTGATCCACCCACCTCAGCCTCCCAAATTTCTGGGATTACAAGCTTGAGCCATGTGCCCAGCCATTTTCAGGTATTTTCTTCTATGCCTAGCGTGTTTGTTCCTTTTTCAAGACATGGCCTCACTCTGTCTTTCTTGTTGGAGTGCAGTGGCAACATCGGAGCTGCAGCTTTGAATGCCTGAGCTCCAGCCACCTCCGCCTCCCGAGTAGCTGGGACCCTGGGTGCATGTCACCAGAACTGGGTAATTTTAATTTTTATTTTTTTTTGTAGAGATCTATGTTCCTCAGGTTGTTCTTGAACTGCTGATCTCAAGTGATCCTCCCAGCTCAGCCTCCCAAAAGCGCTGGGTTTACAGCATGAGGCAGCGCCTGGCCCAGAGTCACATGTTAACATCACCTCCTCACTGCTGGGCTCCGATTTTGGCAGTGACTCAAAACCCTAAGGGAGAGTTTCTGGTCAGGCCCTGCCCAGTGTGTGAACAGAGGGGAAATGGAAAAATGGCATGTGGATGGTTCTTTTGGAGAACTGGCCAGACAAGCGCTGAGATGCCGTTTCCTGGAATACAGGACCATGAGATGTCCAGTCCAGCTGCCTGGTCCAGGGCCCCTGGAACCATCTAGTTTGGCAGCTCACCCAGAAGTGACCTCGGTTGCCCAAAGCAGCTGATCTCCCTTCCAATCTGATCCCATTTGAGAGATGTAACCGGGCCCTGTCATCCAGGAAACCATTTCTGTGGGTACCTGTCTTTGTCCTTGCCCTGTCTGGCCTCTCTGTACCATGAGAACTTGAATTTGCAAGGCTCTGCCTGTCAACCGAGCATCACGGAGCAGCTCTCTTCTGTTCCAGTGAGGATGCCCAGGCTCCTACACCCCTGCCCCAGATCTGACCGTTCTCCCCTTCACGCACAGGTGACCTCCTACCCGATCCTGCTTGCTGTCTTCTGGCAGCTGCTCTGAGAAAGGGCATTTTGGCCTCAAGGGCTGAGCGTGTCATTCCCTGTTTTCTGCTGATCTTTCCAGTGCTGTTTGGGACAGCCCATGCATTTGTCCACGTACTGCTTCTTTGGAAGGCAATCAGGGCTTTCAGGGGTTGGTATAAAAGTTATTGTAAGATTTGTGTATGAAGTCTGCCTTCACTACATGGATAGGACCAGCATGCTTCCGCTGCACGACTATGCAATCTTACTACATTTAAAAAAAAAATTTAATTTTATTTATTGTTTATTTTGAGATGGAGGCTGGCTCTGTTGCCCAGGCTGAAGTGCAGTGGCATGATCTTGGCTTACTGCAACCTCCGCCTCCTGGATTCAAGTAATTCTCCTGTCTCAGCTTCCTGAGCAGCTGAGACTACAGGCACATGCCACAACACCCAGCTAGTATTTATATTTTTAGTAGAGACGGGGTTTCCCCATTTTGGCCAGGCTGATCTCGAACTCCTGACCTCAGGTGAGCTACCTACTGGAGCCTCCCAAAGTGATAAAGTTACAGTCTTACATTTATTTATTTATTATTTATTTGAGCTGGAAACTTGAGCAGTCATTCTGGCTAGAGTGCAGTGGCCTGAACTTGGCTCACTGCACCTCTGCCTCCCGGGTTCAAGCGATTCTTCTGCCTCAGTGTCAACAGTACCTGGGTATAAAGGCAAGTGCCACCTTGTCCTGCTAATTTTTGTATTTTTAGTAAAGACTGAATTTCACCATTTTGGTCAGGCTGGTCTCAAACTCCTGACTTCATTATCCACCTGCCTCGGCCTCCCAAAGTGCTGGGATTACAGGCATGAGCCACCATGCTCCACCACATTTATTTATTTATTTATTTATTTAGAGATAGGGTCTCACTTTGTTGCCCAGACTGAAGTGCAGTGGCTCCATCTCAGCTCACTGCAGCCTGTGTCTCTGGGGTCCAAGCGATTCTCATGCCTTAGCCTCCAGAGTAACTAAGACTACAGGTGTGCCCCACCAGACAGGGATAATTTTTTCTATTTTTTGTAGAGACGGGGTTTCACCAGGTTGGCCACACTGGTCTCCATCTACTGACCTCAGGTGATCTGTTTGCCTCACTGTATCAAAGTATTGGGATTATCGGGGTGAGTCACGGTACCTGGCCTCTCACTACATTTAAATCATGAGGTAGTTCACACCTGTAATCCCACCACTTTGGGATGCCAAGGCAGGCAGATCACCTGAGGTGAGGAGTTCGACACCACCCTGACCAACATGGGGAAAGCCAGCCTCTACTAAGAATACAAAAATTAGCCAGGTGTGGTGGTGTGAGCCTGTAGTCCCAGTTACTTGAAAGGCTGAGACAGGAGAATCACTTTAACCTGGGAGGCAGAGTTTGCACTGAGCCAAGATTGTGCCACTGCACTCCAACCTGGGTGACAGAGTGAGACTCTGTCTCAAAAGAATAATGATAATAATAAAATAGATGATGCCAGGACATCTCGGCCTGAGCGCCTGCACGAGCACAGTCATGTCCAGGCAGGGCTGCCGGTCGAGGTCCGGCCCCATCTCATCCAGCAGAAAGGAAGCAAGCTTGCAGGGAGGCAGGGGGACAGGATCCCAGGATCTCAGCCTCTGCTCATGGATCAGCTCTGAGACCGCAAGTGAGCTGGGGGTGCTCTGTGTGACTTGGTCTCCCCAGCTATCAAATAAAGGGATCAAATGAGGAAGTCTCTTTGAGGTGGAATGATCTCAGATTTGGGGCAGAAGTGAATGGTCCTGCTCCCTGGGCCATGACGGTGGCCTGGCCTTGGCTGGACACAGCCACAAGGAAAGGCTGGACTCAGCAGCCACACCAAACCCCAGACCAAGCAGAAACCAGCCAAGACCAAGGGGCTTGTGCCAGAGCGGAGGCTGCAGGTAAGAACCCGGGCCTGGGCTGTGTGTGGTGGGAGTCCTCCCTGTCCCAGGGCCCAGCACAGCAATGGAGCACCAGCCACGTCATCCTGGCAGGATCTGTCCGGGACCCACCTGCAGGGGCAGAACAGCCTCTCCTAAGAGGCGATCGTCTCTGTCCAGGAAAGCAACAGTGTTCCCTGCTCCAATCAGACTGCCTGACTCAGTGGTGTTACTGCTGCTGCTCCAATGTCCTAATGCCATCCAGCTGGCGCCTGCCTGTGCTCACCCACACCAGCCCCCAGGCCTGCCTTCTCTGCGGCCTGCGTGTGGCCATCTTTGCCTGATTGAGCACTGAGGTCTCTTGGGCACCCAGCGCATCCCTGCACCTGCTCCTTCCAGCCCCACCGGCTCAGGGCTTCTACCCAGTGGCTCTGATGATAAAATCCACATGCATGCAAGTGTCTCAGAGAACTTTAAGGAAAGTGTCGGCAGTTCTTTCGCTCACAGTGGTGTGTAGGTGGGTGAGATCCACTGCAGCTATTAAGACACCAGCCGCTTACCGAGATGAACGTCAGGCTGCTTCAAACATAGAGCCCGATGCATAAAAGCATCACTTGTGGTCAGAAAGTCCAGCAGCCATGCCTTGTGGGAGGTCACACTGGCCTTTGCCTGCATTTCAGGAGAAGAACCAAGTCCCCATCCTGGAGAACGCTGCATTTCCCAGCCCTGCACCAGCTTTGCCACTGCACAGGCTTTTGAGGCAGGAGGCAGGTAAGAGATGCACCCTCAGATCAAAGCAACCATCACCCCTGGGGCCCGGGAGGACAGGAGCCCTTTTAGAACATGGAAAGTGTGGTCATCCCATCTTTAGACAGCACACATCATATGTAAATATAAGTTGCATGGGGACGGAAGTGGGGCAGGGAATGGAAATTGACACAGACATTGACAGATTGCTTTCCAGTTTCAAGGTGGCAGATGCACATCATGAGACCAGAGGAGATCGAGACAAAGGCTGGATTTGGCTTTTCTAAGCAACATGTGTTCCCTTGCAGGGCTGGAGGGGTGCGGAGACAGACAGAGATGGAAACCAGAACAGGGGAGCCCAGCGGGCCCAGAAAGGTACAGAGGGCAGAGGCTCCTCTTCTGTCCTCCCACCCACGAGGGTGACAAACAGTGGCTGTGCTCTCCCAGCAAGAAAACAGCACAACTAAATCAACACTACACACAGACACAGACAGAAAACTTTCATGTGGCTTTGTTTTCTGCTCCCTGCCTCACCAGGTCCACAAGCAGAGAGGAGTCTGAGGCGCATGGCTCCAGTGTCAGACTCCCCAACATGCCACGTGCTCAGCAGGATCTGCCCATGGACACCGAGGGAACACTCACCTTCCCCACCTTGGGAGAGGTCAGCGGACAGAACTGCACTGGGTGTTGGTGTCATCCAGGACCCCACACACTTTCCTGAGCGTGATCCTGCTTCCCTCCTCTGGGCAGCTGCATCCTCTTCTCCTGCAGGATTTTCTGGAAACTTGGCTCTGGGTTTCGTCTCCCTTCTCCCCTCTCCTTGCCCCAAATCCCTTTTTCTGAAAAAGTGAGGCAATTGGTTATGGGTTAATTTGTTTAAAATAAGTGGCGGCCTCCACGCTTCTGTTTTCTTTCAGCCTGGTGGTCATGCAGGGTTACAAAGGATGCCTGGGCTCCCACACAGGTGCTGGCAGAGGGGGCGGAGGGTGGTCCTGTGCTTCTGCCTGCTCGAGGAGGGAGGGTGTCCCCCACCCCTCATCCCTAGGCCTGGCTCCTTCCTGACCTTCTGAATATCCTGTAGTCCAGAGACTTCAGAAGCCACACTTGAGAAGAGCGGAGCCAGGCGCTTAGAGGAAGACAAAATGCTGCCATTCTAGGATATTATTAGGTATCTGAATCTGTTAGAAAAAAATTAGGAACTATGTATAAAACTTAAAATATTCATGTATTAAAAGGTTCTTAGAATCAAAGTTTTAAACATGCCATCAGCAAGCTTCTACCACTAAGTGGGGACTTTTACAAAAGTTGAGCAAGTTCCCTGAGTTGAGAGAAAAATGAAGCCACTTGTGCTGGGGACACTTGGGGCAGGGAGAATGTGGGCAGAGGGAAGCCAGAGAAGTCCCAGCCTGTGGAAGCCAAACAGGAGAGTGTGCGCCGGGAGGGCGATCAGGATGGGGGATGAGGTTGCTCTCCCTGGAGAAGGAACCCTAAAGTGTGCAGGCTGGGACTCCCTCCCCTGGGGTCCAGTCCCCCAACATTTCACAGGCCTCCTGGAGCTGCCTTCCAATAAGGACAAACACAGCAAGAAAAGATCCATTTCTGCACAAAAGTCCTTCTGGAAAGAAGAAAAAAGAAAGCCGTGAATGGAGTCAAAACGTTACCCAGTGCTGACTTAGCCTCTCAATCCTTGTTCTAAATACAGTGTGGTTTCTAAGTCAGGGAAATGAAAGAAGCCCTTCCCACACGGGGACAGGGCCATGACCCCAGAGGATGAAGCAGCAGTGTTTATTCAAGATACAACAGTGAGGGGATCCCGTCACATTCCTGTCTCCCCGGAGACGGCACATCTCCACAAGTGATCCAGGAGAAATCTTTTAAACTCTGATAAGTTCCTAAAAGCCACTCCCTTCACCCTGTCCCCCAGGGCCTGGTCCAGACTGGGAGACTCACTGGCTTGGGGTGCCCTCGGGTGGCCGTGTGGAAAACCACGGTTTAAGGCCAGTCTGGGGCTCCCAGACCTGGCCAGGATGTCCCCAGGCCACCTGTCCTTCTGCTCTGTCTCACTGTCCCTTGGCAGACGGTCTGATGCTTGTGGCTGGCCCAAGGACACCTCAGGAAGGTTTGGTTCCCACTCTACAGATGGTCTGATTATCCAGAGGTTTCAGGGACATCTATCTGCCTTCTGGAGATGGACGGGGGCCTTAAGACTTCAGTTGAGAACAGGATGCTGTCTCTTACTGTCCGGGGCAGGGATGGCCTCCAGCTGCAGGAAGTACAGCAGCACCTGGACCTGCCGGAAAGAGTGGGAAAGAGGAGAGAGGCTCAGAGGGTGCTCACAGCTGGCGATCTTTAGCCCCCAAGTCCAGCTCAGGTGCTGGGGCCCCTGCTGCTGCCATGAAGCCTTTGCAGTGAGATGGGGAGGTAGGGCTGCAGATGCGGACAAGGCATGACTCGGCGGGGGTTATTTTAGAGGTGCACAGGGCCTTGCTCCGTCACCCAGGCTAGAGTACCGTGGCTCCATCATGGATCACTGCAGCCTCTAACTGCTAGGCTCAAGCCATCCTCCCGTGTCAGCCTCCCCAGTAGCTAGGACTACAGGTGTGTGCCATGATGCCTGACTAATTTTTCTTTTTCTCTTTTCTAGAGATGGGGTTTGCTGCATTATCCAGACTGGTCTCAAAGACCTGGGATCAGTTATCCTGCCGCGGTCTCTCAAAGTGCTGGGATTACAGGCATGAGCCACCACACCTGAACACTGGGGGCAGTTTTAAGCCCCTAGCAAGGTGCACCAGCAGGACCAAGAGGTGGCCCGAGCCCCCCCAACACTCTCATCCATGCAGACCTAGGCAAGTTTCTCTCTCTGAATCTCAGGTACTATCACAGACAATGCAAGTAGGAAGCTGGGCAGGGCAGGACTGGGGGTGTGGCAGGCAAAGGCCACCTCTGTCAGGTCGGGGTGGCATGGGCTGGATAGAGCCTGTCTTTCCACACCTGGGACATGACCTCCAAGGACCAGCTGTCGGTCATGGTGATGGGCCTCTGGGATTGGCAGAAAGCTTGCTCTCCTTCTCTGAGGCTGGAGCAGCGTGGGGCCAAAGACCATGGCGAGGTTGTGCAGGGACTTTTACTGACTGCCTTTTTCTTACCACCCTGTTGAGGACCAAAGCAGAGGGTGCTGTTTCCACGCCACCACCAGGAAAGAGACAGAGGGGCTGGGCCGTGCTGGAGTCCTCAGGGAGGGAGTGACCTGACCCTGGCTGTGCTGCAAGCTGATTCCAGCCCTGGTACTTGTGGGTCTCAGTGGCCCAGGATGAGGGGTTAGCTCTGGGCTGGTGGGGAGGTCTCCTCCATGTTTGAGGAGTGAGGGAGTTGGGGGGTTCAAGTGCACTGCTGGCCATGGCCAAAGCTCTGAGATCTTTGTGAAGCCACAGTGCAGAGGGGGAGGAGTGGGGCAAAGAGGAGAGGCTGGGGCGGGGGTGGCAGTGGCGCTGGTCCCCAGAGGCAGTGAGGGACTGCAGATGGTTTGGGGTAAAAGGTCCTCGGTGCTGTGGGTCTGATGTGAGGAGAGGGGCACCCTGTGGCCTGGGTTTTTGTAGCCCTCCCTGGGCAGCCATGAGAGACCTGGGATACCTTTCCAGGTGGTCCAGAAGGAAAAGGAAGGTGAGCAGGTTGGCCTCTAGCCAGGACAAGGGTGGGTTAAGCATGGAGTTCTCCTTTGCAGCAGGGTCTGAAATTACTGCAGAAGATGGTGGGTTACTCCTCATGGTCACAATGAGCTGGAGACCTCTCCCGAGGTGGTGACATGGAGCACCCGGGACACGTGTTCGTGAATATTCCAAGCTCGTCATCATCCTCACTCCCACAGCGCTGGCCCCCAGTAAGGACCCTGTGAAGGGCACCAGTGTGGGGTATGACCCACCTGAATGCCTTTTCTCTACCTCACAGGGGTCAGCAGCACCTAGAGAACAGTAGCAGGAGGTGGCATGAGAGCAGTGGCTCATGGGCAGAGCTGCCGGTGGGAAACTGCGGCTACCACCCCCTCCCCAAGGCAGCCCAGAGTAGTGGAGGCTCAGCATAAAATGACAAAGGGGAGTGAGGGACACAAGGAGGTGGGAGGTGGGTGGCCCCAGCCCCACACACTAAGCAGAGACCCTCTCTTCACCCTAGACTCCACAGGGGCACCTGAGGCTGGTAGACCAGGTCCTCTGTGCGTGGGCCCGGGAGGCAGACCGGCCCTAAGGGTCATGCAGAGGATACGGGGGCCACACACACCCCTGCCCTGCTTAGACATCAGCCTCCAGGTTGACTCAGGGTCAGGCCAGGTTTGATTGTGTGCTTGACTTGGGCTAGAGCACCTGGGGACCCTCGTTCAGCCCTGGTCTGCAGGAAAGGGGACAGCAGACTTAAGCACCCCACAGCACAGCTGATGATTTTACTCTCTTGGTCTCCTCGAAGAATAGGACAAGGAGTCCTCTGGGGACAGACAAGAACCTAAATGACAGCCTTGGTTCCGGCCCCTGCTTTCTGAGCTTGGTTAAAACACTGACCATGGTAGAAAGGGCACAGCTTGAGTTCCCACACCTCACTTTTCACAGCCCCCAATGGCAGCAGTGCACATGGAGGAGACGCCTCCTATGACGCCAAGGCCTCCAGTGCTCACCGATGCCCTCAGCAAATTTGGGTAGAACTCATCGGTGAAGAGGGGCTCGGGCAGCTCACAAAAGTAGAGCTTCAGCGTGTCTGTGATGGCGTGTATGTCCATCTCACTCATCATCATCAACACGTCCATTATCTGGAAAGAACATGGAAGTGCTGCGGCCTCCTTGAGGATCCCGAGTGGGTTTCCCGCCATCCCTGCCTTGGCTAAAGCACCGTCCCTGCAATGCTGACCACTGTGCGGGTCCCTCCCTGGCTTTGAGCAGTTCGCCTTACTCCTCCCAAGAGCTGTGCATGGTTCTGTGTCTATGTAGAGGTGATGGAGGGATGTGTGCATCCCCATATTTCTCCCCTACTTGGCCCAATGTGATGGCCAGGAGGAGGCCAGTGCAGCAGGACTCAGAGCCTGCATGGGAATCGGGTGGCTCTGCCCTGTATACAGCAACCACCCCTGTACCAGTCTTCTGGCAGCAGGAAGGCTGAGGGAGAATCCGATGGGTTTCAGTGTTTGAACCGGTGTCTTCCTTTTGAGTTGCTGCTGTCCCCAAATTACATCTTTATACACTATGTGCTCCAAAACACAAACTAATAATTAAAAAAAAATGTGTTAGTCTTTTAAATTATGTAGAAAAGAAAATATTGAGTTACAAACTAAAGTTACAATAATACTATTTTAGATTAGTATTTTTTTAAAGTACTAATCTCTTAAATCAAGTAGAAAATAAAAAGTGGAGTAGAAAAGCAAAAGCAGAGTTACAATTGTCCATGTATTTACCTTAATTGAGATCTTTATTTTTTCATACAGCTTCAAATTATTGCCCAGTGTCATTTCATTTCACCCTGCAGGACTCCCATGAGCATTTCTTGCAGAGCAGGTCTAGCGGCAATGAACTCCTTCAGTTTTTGCTTACCTAGGAATGTCTTAATTTCTCCCTCACTTTTGGAATACAATTTTGCCAGATATGGAATTCTTGTCTGACAGTCGTTTTTCTCTCTCCTTTAGCACTTTGAATATACTGGCCTGCTGCCTTCTGGCCTCAAAAGTTTCTGGGGAGAAATTTGCTGTTAATCTTACTCAAAATCTCTTGTGTGGGATAAGTCACTTGTCTGTTGCTGCTCTTAAGAGTCTCTCTTTATCTGTCAAAATCTTAATTATAACATGTCTTAGTATGGGGTTTTTTTCATCTTACTCAGAGTTTGTTAAGCTTGGATATTTATATTCATGTCTTTAGTCAAATTTGGAAAAATTCCAGTTACTATTTCTTCATATATCTTTTCCTTTCTTTCTCTCTTATTCTTCTTGGACTCCAACAATGTGTATATTGATTTGCTTGATGGTGTCCCACAGGTCCTTTTAAAAGGCTCTGTTTACTTTTCTCAATATTTTATTTCTGTGTTCCTCAGACTCAATAATTTTCATTGTTCTATCTTTACATTTACTGATTCTTTCCTCTTCCTGCTCAAATCTGACTTTAAATCACTCTAGTAAAATTTTCATTTCAGGTATTGTATTTTCAGCCTTAGAATTTGTTTGTTTCTTTTTAGGTGTTCTACCTCTTTATTGATATTACTATTTGTTCATACATCTTTTTTCTTGACTTTCTCTATCTCTTTAGTTTTTTGAACAACTTTAAGAGAGTTGTTTTAAACTCTTTGTCTAGTAGATCTGCCATCAGATCTTTTCTAGGAGCAGTTCCCGTTTTTATTTCTGTCCTTTGAATGGGCCATACTTTCCTGTTTCTTTCTATGGCCTGTGACTTTTTGTTGAAATCTGGACATGTGAATCTAAGAATGTGGTAGCTTTGGAAATCAGAATTCCTCCTTTCTTAGTCTTTGTTGGTGATGTTTTTGTCTTTAGCTTTTTAGGCCATCGCTGTGGCCTAAAAGGATCAGCATGAGGTGTAAACCTAAGGTGTTTTCTGAGCCTGTTTCTTTCCATGGGCACGTGCAGTCACTTTCTAATTTTCCTTGTATATGCAGTTGCTTTTGAGTATCTTAGTCTTTAATGTCTGGCTCCCAAAGAAGGAAAAGAGAAAAGTAAAGGGGAAGAGGGGTGCTGGCTCTTCAGATTATCTGGAAATCACTTCAGCCAGTGGTGGAGGGGCTCGCAACAGTGGGGAGAAGTGCAACAGAAGTAGCTGCCCACCTCTGTGCTTGCACGTCTGTGCGTAGAAGCAACAATCAGTATTCTGAACAAAGATCTCTGAAATCTGAAGAACGACATACTTTTAGCTCACTCTGGCACCTAAACGCTGTGTGCAAGCTGCTATTGGACAAGTGTTCAGCTGCCTGTATTATGAGGTAAATAGTACTTTCTTATAATAATAATAGGTTCTGATGGTGCTATTTCCACCCAAAGAAGTCACCCTGGTTCTCTCTTCCTGCCTGTCTATGTTCACCCTTCCAGGAGTAGAAAATGGGGTAGGAGAGGAGAGTTGATTAGCTGCTACTGTACTAAGAGTTGAAATTAACCAAAATTAATCTTGATTTACTGTCCAAGCCTTCGTCTGAAAGTTACAAGCCTTGATTAGACTCCAGAGTTTCCAAATATTAATAGTTACACAAAACAATTTCTGCCAGTGTATCTGTTGTCTAGTGGGGAGGAGTCGGTGCTCCTTACTCTGCTATCTTCCAAGAATCCTCTGGGAAAAATTATTTTTACTTAGGGAAGTATTCTGAAAGCTTTCTCAAAGTCAGTTTAAGTTATAATAACCAAAGGAAAAAAAGTAACCTTACATTTGTGTAGTCCTCATAGTATTTAATACATTATCATATCTCTCCCTCCTCTCTTCTCTCCTACATTCCCTCCCTCTTCCCCTCTGTCCTTCTTTCAAAACCAATCTAGGAGACAGCTTTTCCTGCGTAATCCATGTGGATTAATCATTTAATGTCTCTGATTTTGTCTCCTTTTTAACTTTTGGCCATCCTTCTGTTAACTCTTTCATGAGAAGGAAGAAATAGGGGATGGGTTAACTGCTGAATGAACGTAAGTATTATCATTGAATTCATATTTCCTGTATTCTCTCCAGCCTTCCTCCTTTTGGGGGAATCCCAGACAATTGAGATAACAGCGAAGTTTGTTTTTGTGAGCCCTAAGAGAAAGGAAGGAATACGGAAGAGGGAAGATACAATGAAGCCAATATAGACATTGTTAAGAAATTTATTTGCAATTCTTATTTTTTGTGTTTTTTGTTTGTTTTTTAAATAACATCATTCCTTAGATAAAAATGCAATCTTACAGGAATATACAATAGTGTCTCACACAGAGATGACCCTGAAACTCTCCTTGAAGGGTTGCCCCTTCTAGATTCCCTAGCCTTTCTCAAGGGTGAGAAGGCTCATCAGGCGAGGCCTCTGACAATGGGATTATTTGAGGATTACAAACTGTACAATGATATTTACAACAGTAAGACTGTGAAGTCGTGGAGCCTGGAGGGGAGGGTGTGGTGTGTGTAGGGGTGTGGGTAATGGTGACAATGGAGGCACTGCCCATCTTTCTGTGCCTCTCTGAGAACAGGCATGATACAGATTGGTTTTGGGGATGAAGGTGGATTTGAGTGGGAGGACACGAGGAGAGGAGAGATAGAGGAGCTTTATCTGGAGCCTTTCATGGGAGGAAAGTTTTGCATGGTAGCTCTGGTGGATTAAAATAAAACAGCAATATGAGAGTAACAGACCTTTCAGTGCTTCACCAATGGGGAATCTGTCACCCTATTTCTTAATGAACATGTGTGTTTTGTCACCGGTTATTCTCATCCACTACCATCACAGACATTTCCCATGGCCGCATTGCAAGGCCTCATTCCCGTGAGGCTCTGGGAGAACAGCATACGTTCTGGGCAGGACGGGACATGGCAATGGGGTGGTATATAATCTGGCTGGGATTCAAGAGATGGGTTTTGGGTTTGGGGATGGGGTGCAGTTGGATGCATAAGTGGCCTGAGGCAGGAAAGCAGAAGGTGCCCACAGCTCTGGGATGCTAGAGACACCTCCCGAAGGAGATCTTTGCACAGGACTGTGTGTTTACAAATCATCTTCCCTTGATGTGCAAGTTCTTGCCTTTCCCCTTTTAAACACTGGTGTAGTTTCTCCATGTTGGGAAGTCTTGGGGTTGGGGGCTGTATACAGGACCCAGTGACACAATCTCTTTCGCTTCTCTTGTGACTCTAAAGCAGAGCCTTCTCTTTTTTCCTGGCCAATGGCCAGAAGAGGTCTCCTCAAGGGGGTCTCTGAAACCTATAGCCGCAGGTTCCATGGCAAGGGTGCCAATGCTTAGCCTGGTGCCTGCTCACCTCTTTTTCCATATTCCCTTGGTAATAAACTTGAGATCTCTAAGAATTCCATAATGGAAATTCTCCAGACCCAAACGGTGTATAAGAACCTTTCTGTCAATTTCTGCATTTCCTCACAGAGAAATGACCCTCTCTTAAAACCTACAAGCTCTTTCACCCAGAGTGTTTTTACTGATAATGACCTTAGTCTGAGGTGCATGAGTGAATTTTAGAAATGAATGTACAATGGGCCAGGCACGCTGGCTCACGCCTGTAATCCCAGCACTTTGGGAGGCCACGGCAGGCAGATCACGAGGTCAAGAGATCGAGACCATCCTGGCCAACGTGATGAAACCCTATCTCTACTAAAAATACAAAAATTAGCTGGGCATGGTGGCGTGCGCCTGTAGTCCCAGCTACTTAGGAGGCTGAGGCAGGAGAATTGCTTGAACCCGGGAGGCAGAGGTTGCAGTGAGCCGAGATCGTGCCACTGTGCTCCAGCCTGGCACCTGGTGACTCTGTCTCAAAAAAAAAAAAAAAAAGAAAGAAAAGACTGTACAATGTATGTCTGATTCATGCCAGGGGAAGTGGCACGGTGCCCTTTCTGGGATCCCTACAAAGTCAAATTCCTTAGCTCCTGAGAATTGGGGTACATGGGGTGCCCTGCAAAGGTGGGGGTGTCCCTGTGCAGTAACCAGTAACTGATCTGAAGGGAGAGGACTTGGCTCTGGGGATATAACATTTCAAACCTTTGTGTAATCACCTCATCTTCATCTTTTCTTCCTCATTCTTAGTAGACACGTGGGAGAATTTTCATCAAAAATGCTAACTCTGACTCCTCCCAGTGCTCAACAGATTTGTTACTCTTCATCCACTGGGCTGCAAGAGCTAGAGTGCTCTCAGAGGTGACTGAAGTCTTCTCTAATACCCCACAAAGACCACGGATCTTTACCACTTCAGGTGCAGTGGCTCAAACCTCTTAAAGTCACCCCAGGACGAAGTGTTGATTGTAGTACTCTCTCAATGTACATAAATAGTATTTATCTCATAATAATAAGGTTCTGATGGTACTACTTCCACCCAGGAGCATCACTCTGCTGCGCCCTCCTTGTCTGTGTGTACAGTGCTCACCCTTGCAGGAGTAGGAAAGTCCCACATCTAGAGCTGAATCCCAGCCCTTGGGCCTGAAGGGTGTGTGTCCTGGGGTGGGGAGCAGGGGAGGTAAGTCAAGCATCCCCCACAATAATGTAGAGATGTGGCAGAAACCCATTGGTCTGTTATATTTCTATCTGGCTCCACAAAGAAATGCTTCATTGCTTTGACATAAAAAATAAATGACTGAATTAAGTTAAACCCAGAAGTGGCTTCACGAAGAGGTTGTGTAGCATCTGCCCATGGGACCCCTTCCACACATCATCTTTCTCACTAGGTTTTGGGGAGGACAGGGAGCTGGGGCTGGGGAGGGCAGTGGGAAGAGGGAGCTCTGCTCAGGGACAGGGAAAGGTGTCCCATCCCTGACGGTTGTAGGACTCTTCTTTCCCTCCTGTCTTTCCCCTCAACCTCCTCAAATCACAGCTGCTGGAGAACCTGGACTCTGGCAGCTGAGGGCCTCCTTGTGAGTGAGGTTCGGGCTTCCCCACCTGCCTTTGTACAGAAGCCTGTGTCTGGTGGCACCTGGACAGCATGAGGGGAGGGACATCAGCAGAGGGGGGACAGGGTGGCAGACACCCTCACACCCCACCAGGTAGGCTGACGTGGCAGGGACAACACCCCCAGATGGAACGTGCACTTTTCTCACCTTCCCAAATAGATCCTCGAGATGTCAGCGGCTCCACCACACTGGTCACTGTGGGTGGCTGAGCTGAACACGTCCTTCCATGAAATGGGAAGAGACACAGAGGGAGCCAAAATATGCCCTTTTCTTGCCTTCATTCACCCCCTAGTCCTCTCTGTGCTGACATTTGCCTCAGAGGCAGGTCTTCTTTAAAACATGGAATTGGCCCAGAACCCATCATCAAATTTCCTCCCTTGGGGTTTAAAGAGGTCTTCTGGGAGTCAGCAGGCCCATTTTGTGGGCTCTTTGCTGAATTGTTTCTAAATCCTCGACGATGATATTTAATTATTCTAGGCCTCTAGGGATGGAGATGCCATCATCCTCCTTTGCCATCCTTTCCATGATGGTTTGATGAGGCTAAAATCCCCATGAGCAGGGTTCCACTCTACCTCTGACCTACATTCTTGTTCTATTTCTTTGCCTTTAGCAGTGGTGACCATGTGCCTCAGAGCTCGCAGCCACCATCCTTTGGGTAACTTCCAAAGTCCTCATTTTCAAGGTGTCCCTATTTCTCAGGAGATGAACTTGGGCATGCAAAGACCTGCTTTTCCTGAGGTTGCACCCCTGTCTTCAGCTGGATGGCCAGGAGATGTGCTGGGTAGAGAAAACTTGGGAGAAAGTGACAGGCAGCTTCGCTCCAGACAAGCACCTGGAATTTGAAACTGGGAAACAGGAGAATGAGAGACACTGCCTTGCTCCTTTGAGTGGATTTTCCAGTCAGAGTGAGGCCTACTGGGTTAAGAAGAAGAAAAGGGGTTATAACTAATACCTTCTGAATCAAAGCTGGGAAAAGTTCACCAAGGTCTGGAAATGAAAGAGGCAGGGCTCGTCAGAGGACAAAGAATTAAGTTGACCAAATTGCAGACCTTAAACTGTGTTTCTTCAAGTCCCCTGGGCCCTCAGCCCTTGGCTGTTTTCTCCTGCCACTCAGTGGCTGTCAGGAGGGGTACGGAAGATGTGACAATTATGTTTTAAAAGGTCATGGGGAAAATTCCATTTTAGGTGGAGAGTAGACACCACTTTGAAACTCGTGGCTGTGGTCTGTTGATGTCACTACTTGCTGTGCCAGTCTGTTCTGATGACAGGCAGCACATGTCGGTCTTATTCTAGCTGATCAGGAGGTCAGGCTAGGAAAGTCCTCCTGCCCTAGACAGCGATTCCTGTGTGTACTTCCTGGTAGAAATCTTGGGAACTTTTCAAAGGATGATACCTAAACTCAATTTCTAGAGGACCCGGATGGCACTGAAAAGGAATCAAGAAAGTTTGGATGACTTGGGTGTGGAGACCCGTGAAGAAACTCTGTTTCTAGCCTGTGTTAACTGGGGAGTATTGAGCACATTTCTCCACTTTTTCATGAATCAGTCAAGCAAGTTGTCATAGAGGAATGGACTCTTCCTTAATTTCTAGCTTGCTTATATATGTGCCAAGAGGGGCTGAGGGAACACTAGGCCTGGAAGAGATTCAGTGGGTCAATCTGGACAAATGATTGGGTCCTGTTTTCCCCAAAGCAGTCCCTTTTCAGTCGTCACTGTTGACACACATTTGAAGGACACAGCACCAACAGAGTAGGGAGATGTAAATGAGCATTGGAGATGTCCTCACCAAATCCATCCCCACCCGCACTGTGAGCTCCTGATGCCTTTTCCCTTTTCCTGGCCCCCTCCTTGGCAGCCCAAACATGAGGGTAGGCCTGAAGGCAAGGCAGCTCCGGAGTGAGGAAGGGACAGAGAAAGGAGCACGCAGAGTTGACTTTCAGATGGCCGGGGGTTTCACCAGTTCCTTTCTCGAGCCCCTGCTGTCCTCCTTGGATAGAGCAGATTCCTGGAGTGAGGATGCCCCTCCCTCCAAGCAGCCTGACTTTAATTTCATCCTCCCGGTTAGTGTACACTTTTCTAAGGAACCCAACAAGAAAAGTCTGAGTGGTGGGAGTGAAGGGCAAGCCAGTCATCTCTTCCACGGGGGATGCACACGCCAGCCCGGAGACTGAGGGCTGGTCAGAATGCCTCCCTAAGCCTCACAGTGAAGGGCTGTTCTTGGAGAAGTACCAAATCAGAGGACCAGAACAGGGTGGACACAGTGAAGACTGGAATAAAATAGGTCCTGGTCTCACAGCAGGAGGCAGTACGAACATACCCAGCAAATGATTTTGGAAAAACTGAGGGAAATGGAAGCGAACACAAGATATGCAAAACAGTAATGTCCAAACCTGTTTGTGGAGAGCAGAATAATGACTACACTGGTGATACCTTTGCTCGTTGTGCAAATTAAAGAAAACTCATTCCCTTTCCCCCAACCACATATAGAAAAGCACTTAAGAGTTCAAAGGTAAAGCTTGTCACACTCCAAATACAAAATGATTTACTTTACATGCAGCAAAATATACAAGAAGTGAATCCAAAAACCAACTTAATTCAATTCATTATATTCGCTTGGCACAATTGCAACTCAGTTTTAAAAAAATATTTGAAAAATACTGAAACTGACCTGAATTCAAGTATAACGGTTTCTTCAACAGAAACATCAATGCAATAAAACATTACACGGAATATATTGAAGCAAAATGCCTTCTTGTGTTTTTCCCTTAAATTTCTGTCTTTTTTTTTTTTTAATACAGCTTTAATGCCAACACAACTCACAATTGTAGTTTAAATGAATATTATTGCATTGTTTTTGCATATCTTGTGGGACAGAAAATGCAAAGGGTTACTGATTCCCATTTCAGAAGCAGAGACAGTGGTTTGTTTTTGCTTTCAAATGGCCCCAGATTCAGATCTTCCCACAGTTAAACCAGAAAGGGGGGACTGCGTAGCCACTGGTGTGCGCGGGCATATGGTGTGGGTGCATATACATAGGTAGGACATATGCGCACAGACAACCCACCACACACACACGCGTCACGCACTCGCGGTCTCTCGAGCATGCTCCTCTCTCCCAAACCCACCTGTACACCCAGCATAAAAAGGAACCCAACTCTATCACCCACATGTGCAAGACCACATCAAGTGCATTGCCAATTACCTTTCCATTAGAAAACCGGACTAAACCAGAACAAAAATAGGTTACTACCTAAGGAAATGATAACGAATTATTGGGCATACACAATGGATGGTAAAACTCTCCTGCAGCGGCTTCTATTGAACCTCCGTGGGAAAAGGAAACGACAATCCTTTAAATAATACAAGAAAACCAAACCCGATGTACATTGGCAAAAGTGAAAACAGAAAGGTGAGGGGGCTACAGGACTTTGTAAACACTCTTCTTCCTCCCTTCCCCCTGGGAAAACAAAATAAAAAACAAAAAACCCAAAACCAAAAACAAAACAAAACAAAAAATCCAAAAAACCGAAAACTGCAACATGCTGTCAAGAAAAGTGTCAAACCACAAAACAAAAGAGCGCTCAGCGGAAGCTCAGCACCACCTGGCTGGGCGGAGCCGGCGGCCCCTTCCCTGCGGCGCAGCTCCTCCCTTGCGCTGCCTGCGGGCCGGCGGCTGCCCGCGAGCCCGGCGTGGCCTGTGCCTGTGGGGCGATCCCGTCGCGGGTGGATGGGGACGGGTCGAGGTGAGCGGCCCCCGGCCGGCCCGACGCCCATCACCAAAGCTCCGCGCCCCTGACGGCCTCCTCCTCCCTCTCCGGGCCCGGGCGGGGTCCTCCTGGAAGTCCTGCCCGGCTCCCTTCTCCAAATCCGCAGGGCCCTGGCTCTAGGGAGACAGCAGGCTCGTACAGAATATGTGCAAATGGTTTCTACAAGCAGAGTCGAAAGACACCCGTTTGCTGTAGGGTCCTTTTGGTAGGGCGCGCAGGAAGCCGGGGTGCTCTCCCCACAGAGGCGCTGCCGGTCCCGGGGCCTGCGGGCTTGGGGAGGGCAGGCGCCTTCCTCACGCCCCGGGACCCTCGCCGTCTCCTCTCCCCGCGTCTGCGGACACAGCCGGGCGCCTTCCTCCCAGAGGGCGGCTCGCGCACCCAGGCTCCGCGTCTTGTCCCAACAGAAATGAATGAAGACGCTGTTCCGGTTAACTCCAGGTCACGAGAACAGTGAGGCACTTCTGAAACGAACCCATTAGGAACATTGAAACAAATAAAAAAAAGCCCGCATCTGGCAGCGCCCACTACAGGCTGCTGACGTAGACCCTGCTGTCCTGGAGCTCCTCCTCACTCAGCCGCCCCCGCGTGCGCACACAGCCAGCGTCCTCTTCGCCCCCGGCTAGGTCCTGCCCCGCGTCCCTGCAGTTCACAAAGGGTAAGAGGGCGCCATTGGGGCTCTGTGGGGCGCCCCCGCTGAGGATGTTGTCGGCCGCGCTCTCCATCTCCTCTATGGTCATGTCGCAGGCGTCGGCCAGCTCCTGGGTGGTGACCTCGATGAACTTGGGATCTTGAGCAAACTGCCCCAGTCCTTCTGAAATCAAGACCTGGAGACGCGGGATGGGAGCCATGGAGAACCAAAGGAACATTATTCCTGGAGCCCAGCTCTTCTCTTGAGAGCTAGGGCCAGGGGTACGTGGTGGGTCACTTGGGGAAGTGTGCGTGTGTGCACGCATGCGTGTGCACGTGTGTGTGCGTGTATGTGTGTGTGTGTTGGGAGTGGCACCCATAAGGAACAAGTAGAGATGGAGCATCTGCCAAAAGAATTAGGGATGGCCAGGCCAGAGAAGAGAATTTTGGCTGGGCTGGCCAAACACTGTCATCAAATATATAAAGACTTGGCTTATGGCCCAGCACTGTGGCTCACACCTGTCACTCAGCACCTTGGGAAGCCCAGGCAGAAGGACTGCTTGAGCCCAGGAGTTTGAGATGGTCCAGGCAACACAGGGAAACTTCGTCTCTACAAAAAATTTAAAAACATTTGGCTGGGTGTGGTGATGCATGCCTGAGGTTCTACCAAGGCCAGAGGCTGAGGTGGGAGGATCATTTGACCCCAGGAGCCCAGGCTGCAGTGAGCTGTGATTGCACCACTACACTCCAGCCTGGGTGACAGAGCAAGAACCTGTCTCAAAAGACAACCAAACCAAAACAAAAACCAGAGTAGGCTTGGCTCACAGAGGGGCCCGGGGATGGGAGGGGGGGTGCCTTGCTGCTTCATCAGCAGACCCCAGCCTGCCTCTCTCCTTTCTGACACCCACAGAGTCTTTATACTATTCTTTCAGAGAAACCATTCTCCCTGGTGAAACTGTCGAGACCGGTCCACTGCCCATTGCCTGCTGCTGCCTTTCCAGGGGTGAGGTATATGTGCAAACACCATGCATGCCCCTGCCTTGCTTCTGCTGGGAAGGGCCAGCAGGTGACCCCCAAACTTCTCTGTCCTACTTACCGGCTGCTTAGTGCCCAGCTATAGGAAAGTTGGTTCCTGAGCCAGGAGGTGGAAGGAAGCTGAGTGCAGCCTGGCACTCACTCCTCCCATGCATCTGTTTGTCTTGCTCCTTCTCTCCTTCCCCTGCTTAGTTTTTCTTTGGCGCTCCTGAATTTCCTGATGTATTATATATATATGTGTGTGTTTATTATCTGTTTCTCCTCACCACAACGTTAGCTCATGAGAGCAGAAGCTGTGTTTCTCAGCTGTGTCCCTGTACCTAGAACAGCGCCTGCACATAGTAGGCACTCAGGGGAGGTCTGTGAAATGAATGAAGGATGGCCAAGGCCACAGGAAATACCAGATTAACTCCCCCACCTCCTGCCCGACAGCCTGATGTTCAGATGAGCACAGCCTCTGCTTGGCTATGTCCGGTGATGGGGGCTCACTACTTTTTGGGCAAGCCCCTCTCATTTTGGAAGAGGCCAGTTGGGAAGGTCTTCCTCATGTGAGCTGAAATCTGCCTGCTGGTGGGTTGAGCCAGTCACTCTGCCACCTCTCCCCATCCCTCCTGCTGCAGGTGTGAGAGGTGCATCGCACCCTCCACGGTCACATTCTCTCCAGGTTTTCTTCCCTAATTCCCTGAACCTGTTCTCCTAGGAAATGGTGTCTAGGAACCTTCCCATTCTGGTCATCCTCTTTTGGGCTTGTTCCAATGTGTCAAAGGTCCCCAGTAATGTGGTGCCAGGATTGCACTAAATGCTCTGACCAGGCAGAGCACATGGGACTGAAAGCTCTCTTGTTCTACACTAGTGTCTCCCGGCCTGGCTATGCATCAAAATCATCGAAGAGCTTTAACAACTGTCAGTTAATTTGTCCTCATTGCCAAAGCTCCCCAGGTGATTCTCATGGATAGTCAGGCCTGAGCGCCTTGGATCTGGCCTGTGTAGAAAGGCAGCCAAGCTCACATTTGCGTGTTGAGCAGATGCAGCACATAGGTCTATGGCCGGACGAGTTGCTCAGTGATTTCTGTCACCCTCTGCAGTGGGCCTGGCCTCAGGAGAGCCCATGGCATCTCGTGTGGGCATGGCTTTCTGCACAGCAGCCCTCCTGCAGCCCTGACAGGGAGGGTCTTTCTGCTCAGATATTGACTGCAATGAATTTGGAAAGAGCCAGGTGCTCCCTTCTCAGCTCCACATGCCAAGTCCCCTTGTTGCCCGTGGCTTCTCCCCCCGCCTGCCCGTGAGTCACCTACCGCTTCCACCAGGCTGCTGGCACTGCCGTGGAACTGCCTCCCTGGAGCCCCAGCCTGGCTGGGCACCGTGAGGGAGACGGGCCGGGCTCTCCGGGCGGCGCTGCTGCCCCCGCCACAGGGGGTGGTCTCAGCCCAGGAACCGCAGTGGATGGACGGGAAGCTGCTGTTGAGTTTCTCGCTGGACTCGGCCCCCTCTAGCCGCAGGGTGGGGACGGGCTGTGGGGGCCAGCCTCGGCTGCCAGGTGTGGCCGGGGGGGTGGCAAAAGGCCTGGGGAATGAGGCGGGGGAATGGCTTCTCTGGAGGAGGGGGCTCAGGCCTGCCACTGCCAGTGCCTGCGGACACACAAGGAGTGTGAGTTAATAGGAGGGTCCACCCCCAGCAAGGCAGGCCCCTGCTTCTGAGCAACCACTGCTTTGTAGGGGCTGTGTCCAGCTAGCTCTACCAGCCTGATATTCACATGCCATTGTTTTCCCCTCTTGGTCCTATTCATTAACCTGGCATGACTTTCAACCATCTCAAAATACATCTTTGGATCATCTGGGTCCGAAGTGATCTCTTTCTCCTGTAACTTCTGCAAGCTGGGATTGGGTAGACTCATGGTAACCTGCTTTTAGCCCTGGCCCTGTCACCTGTTTATTCTCTCACTCTTGCTTTTGTCCTCAACAGAATGGAGAACAGGGTGAGGCCTGTGTGTCTGTAAAGCCAGAGAGCGGACGCCCTCTATCCATTCGCCTAGCGGGGCTGGTGTGAGATTCAAGTGCAGTGAGGTCTGTGAAGAAGCACTCTGCACCTCACAAAGAGTCGGGAAATCCAGTATCTGTGGTTTTGGTTCTGACAGTTAACGAGGCCATTCATAATGCCCTGCCCGTCTCTAGCTCAGGTTGTCTTTGAACCATTGTTAAATCTGGTGCTGTATTGTGATTAAAAGATTCATGTGGTGTGCCCTCTGTCCCTGAATGTTCTTGAGCATCCTGAGGGCAGGGACCAGGCCTGCCTGGCTGTTGCCATTATGACCTGCCAGGCCAGAGGCTCTGCAGGGCAAGCTGCTCTGATAGGATGTGCTCCCGGGAGAGAGAGACACTGTGTGTGGGGAAAGCTCACCTCTAGGGGCACAGAGAACAGGAGGAGAAAGAGATGAAGAGGAGAGTTTCGTGCCTGCCAGTATAACAAGAACAGATAGGTGAAACTGACTATTTGGAATCTTTTAAGATGGCACACATAGTGTCCCCACATCCTTGTACCTCCTGCCCCAGCCCATGGTGGTCCTCAGCCTGGGGCTCCTGGGTCCCTGGGGATCTGAGAAAAGTGTAAGGCCATATTCATTATTTCGGAAAGCCCAGTGGAAATCAACACACATAGGCTAAGAAAACCAGTTCATTTCTTGGAGCTGAAGTCATATCAACTCAGCAAGGCCACACCGGCCATCTCACGCCGATTGTGAGTTTTGATTAGCAGTTGAATGCCTTTGGGTACAAAAAAGTCATTTAAAGCATACGTCCATGCTATAAGAGAGTATCATTAAAAAGGTCAGAATGTTGGGAAACTCAGTTTGCCTGGGGTTAATAGATTGGCCTCAGGTAACACTGAAGTTCAAAGATACTAAAATATGTTTGGTCCGGGCATCTTGGATTTCACTATCTCAGCTGGAGTCAGCCACGCCAAGAAACAGTTTCATTTATGGAATCTCCCTGGACCTAACTTCCCTGGATGTCATTCCCTACTCTTGACCATGTGGCTGGTGGGTTCTTTAATCACTTCTATATGTCACTGGATGGATTTTTGTGCAGCAAAATTTCCAGGTATGTTCAAACTCTAGGTACAAGTACATCTTCCTGAGTGCCCTGCAGCGTAAGTCAGTGTCTGGGGAGTCAGTGGGATCTGTGGCAGCCTAAGAAAAAGCTCAGGTGGAGCCCGCAGCTCTGGGTCCTCAGGATGACACGAAGATCTGTGCACCAGCACTTCCTAGGCCCCCACCCTGCGATGCTGCAAACCTTGCTGCGGCCTTTACCTGCACAGGAGGCGCATGAAGCCCTATGGGGTGGCTCTGAGGGCAGGGGCAGGATGTGCCAGCCATCAGAGACAGGCAAGACCCACTGATGTCCTCAGAATTTGTCCATCATCCTGGGGACTGTCTGGCCTGCTAGCAGGTGACAGTGGCCTGTCTAAAAGCTACCTGATGATGAACCAGATGCAAGGGCAGGACTGTCTTCTGAGAGATGTCTCCCCCTCGGTCCTTCTGTCGCTTCAGACATTCCAGGTGGAAGGAGGCTCTTCGACCTGCAAAGCCAGCCAGAGAGCCAGGATCAGGGCAGAAAACAGGATGCTGGCCTGTGACAGTTCACACCCAGGTGGGTGCCAGGAGCAGTAACTGTGGCCCGGGACACTCCTCCTTTCCCCTCCCCTCATCTGAGATGTATTCTGAAGCATCTCTCCAGGGCTCATCCCTGCACACCCTGCCTTTGGAATGTTGTCTCCTTGCTTTGGAAATCTACCCAGCCCACTGTGTGAGGCGGGTTTGAGCCAGGCCACACGGTTTCTCAATCACCCCTGAGTAACTGACCAGTGTCCTCTGGGGAGTAACCACCGACCACCCCTGGAGAGTGAGGTGTGCATTTACCTAGTGAGGCGGTGCGGAGGAAACCCCTCTTTGGGGATTGCCGGATGTCCCTCTTGTCCTCCTCTGGGAGTGTCAGTTGCCGATTGTCGTCATCCTGGTAGGAGAGCCTGGAACAGAGAACTCTTGGGGCTTGCTCCTGGAAGCTGAGAAGTGGCCACCCACAGGGACAGCTGCACTCACAGAAAGCACTTTGCTCTGATCCTTAGTGAAGGGATGCCCACTTTGCGCTTACATGCAGGTTTGGGGAATTGCCACCCCAAGAAGTTCTGGCCTGCCCCTGGCGTCTTCCAGGCCTGCTCACTAGGAGTTCCCAGCTCCTCACCTGCAGCCTGTCTCATGGGCCTGCAGTTCTGATTTGGGGAAATGAAGGGACTCTAGGGTCAAAGGTGTTAAGGAAGCTGAAAGAATCCTAGGCAGATGAAATTCTTTTGGGGAACGGCCTTGGCTCCCGTGTCTGTATGAACTGATGTTGTTTTCCCCAGTGACTCTCAGCTTTAGCCCAAACTTATCCCCATCCCCGATTTCTCCCTGCTCTGCCATCCCTGCCCCATCAACAGAAGCACATGAGCAGCTGCCTACAACCACCCTACAGTCACTCAGTAGGTGAACAGCAGGGCTGCGAGGGATCTCAGAGGGCATCTATTCTACGGCTTCCAGGCCTTTGATGGAGACTCAATGAGAAGTAGATTTGACACCTTCCTATCATGCACAGACACACCTGATGGAATGAAACCTCATGCCCTTTGCTTACCCTCAGTGCGTGCATTGCACCCTGGTGAGTCCTAGTCCACTTTAGTATGTTCTATTTTATTAAAATCTTGATTCACAATCCCTGCTGGGTCGGCCTGTAGTCTGAGAAGCACAGTTGCATTCCAACCTCATTCCCAGATGAGACCACTGACTCGCTGGTCCCTGGTGCCACCCCATACCTCTGAGGGTGACTCCATGCCGGCTCCTGGCACAGCACAGAGACTTGGGGAATTTATAGATGTGCAGGAATGCTGGCTGAGTGCAGACCGCAGTATTTATGCCTTCAAGCCTTGCTCTTACTCTCAGCTAGGTAAGGCCTCCCTATTATATTTTCTTCTTATGCAAATCACCCCCACTCTTGCAGACCCAGCTACTATTTGACCCTGTGCATAGTACCCGTTAAGGTCACCCTGCCCTCAACATTCTCTGAACGCCTGTACGCCTTGGGGTTGCACCACTCTGGGGGTAGTGAGAAACTCTCTGTGTTATCTTCCTCCCCTGAGACCCTCTTCATTTCCTAGTTTGTGGAATTTCCTTGAGGATGGAGACTGGGTTCTTAATGACTTCACAGAGCACCTGGTGAACCAAGCATTCTAGAAGAACCGAAACAGGTTAAAACACATGCTGTTCCCGATTTCTAGGGCAGGCGGCCAGGCATTCATTTGTATTCTCTAAAAGACAACTTAGAGAATATGATCTCATAAGGAACTTCAGGTATTTCTCTTGGTTTTACGTTGACTGTGTTTCATTGAGTCAGAAAAGTAGAAGGTCTGTCACCCCAATGCCCCATTTTGCTGACGGGGACATGAAGGCACAGGGCAGTCGAATGATTTGTCAAGAGTTGCTGGCTGGGACTCTTTTCATGTTTTTCCTTACTCACTGGACTCTTTCTTCTATGCCAGGGGAAAAGGAGGTGCCTCTGCTACTCTTCCCATCCAGTTCCTGAGCAGAAAGCACTGGACCCCAGGAAATCACACGCTGTGCTGGTCTGGCTGCTGATCTCCCCACACGCCCTCCAGTGGGGGGCCTGGTGCCCCTTCCCACTGCCTCCAGCCACACCTTTCAAAACACTGCAAGGCTAGTCCTCCCTCACTCTAAAGTCCTTTCAGGAACTGACTGGACTGACATGCTGGGATGGGTCGGTGAGTGCCTCCTTCCTGCCCTGGGCCCCTGCAGGGCTCCTCCCTGTCAGCATCAGCAGCTCCACGGTTCCCTGGTGGGGCTGAGAGAGGACACCCTGCATTGTGCCTGGCCAGGCTTAACTGTGCTGCTCTTCCAGAGTAGGACAGTGGCTCCCAGCAGGTGACACAGCCCCCCCAGCATGCCAGGTTCTTGACATGCCTGCCCTCCAGCTCAGAAAATAACTCTGAACCTTTGGAAAAGTGTCTATCCAAGGAGCAGGCACACCTGCTGCTGGCCTGCCCATCCCTCCAGAAGGCCTATTTTCAAATGGCTGCATGCAAGTCTATAGGGCCCAGGCATTTCCCCCTGGGGAAAGCCCCATGCCTCAGTTTCCCTTTCTATGAAATTGGAATGACATATGTCCTGCCTGTCTCAGAGGCCTGCTGTGAGTCACAAATAAAGTAACAGATGAGACAGAGCTTTGAGGGTGAAAAAAGCCAGAAAAGCTTCTGAAACAATGTGTCTCAAACTTCTGCGGCTGTCACTCAGTCATAAAGACGTTTCCCAGGGAGACGCCCTCGATACACACATCTGTTGGCAATTAAGCAAGTGTTTCACAACACAGTGCTTACCTTTGTGACATCGATGCACTCTGATAGTTTCTATTATGCTATGCTACGCCTACTTTTAAGGGTCAGTCGTTAGTGACCAAATGAATGCCACAACCTTCTAAAGGATCTAGATCGGCAGCTAAAATAAAGAATTGCAGCAAGGACAAAAGATCTCAGGCGTAGGTTTGCCACCAGTGCCCTCTTCTGGCCAGCTTTATCATAAGCAACGTGTTGAAACACTTGTTAATTGTCAATATATGTATGTGTGCACTGAGTCTCACCAGAAAATATATTTATGCCTGTGTCTTACAGCCTAAAAGGTTTAAGAAACAATGTTCAGAAAATTTCCTGGCAAGGAAAGGTCAAGCTGAAAAGGGCATCGTGTGTGTGTGTCTGTGTGTGTGTGTCTGTGTGTGTGTGTCTGTGTGTGTGTGTGCGTGTGTGTGCGTGTGTGTGAGATGGGGGCTCCCATTTCACTAAGGAGATGACAGAGGCTGTGCAGGTTTTTCTCTGTGATCTCCTCTCCTCCTCCAATCAGCCCCAGAGGAGGGATCTCAGGGACCTGCCCTTGCCTCCCCAGATTTGTTTCCACACCCGGGCTGGCCTTGGCAGAGGGCAGCAGAGCTCACATCTCTGTGGACAGCAGGCTGGGCTCACTGCAGGCCTCCGTGTCATCATTCATCTTCACTTCATAGGTCTCATCCTGAGATGTCTCCTCCTGACCCACCATGGCTGTCTGGCTCTCTTGGGAGTGGCACCTACAATATCCAAGATGAAGACAAACATCAGGAACTGCCAACCCTCCTCCCCTTCCTTCAGCAAGTAAAGCATCACACACGCACACACATGCATGCATACACACATGCACAAACACAAGTACACATATGTGAATAGGCACACAGTTGCTGGTGCCTTGTTCTCCTGTGATTGCTGATGGGTCCATGGAAGTATTAAGATTAGGGTGAGGGTCCCATTTCGGAGAAGGATGTCTACTGTTGATCCAGGGAGATCTGAGTCCTGACCCCAATCACTTATCCTCTGGTCCAAGTCGCTTAGCACACCTCATGCCTCAGTTTCCCTTTCTATGAAATTGGAATGACATACGCCCTGCCTTAGAGTCTGCCCCCCACTCACCTCCAGCTATGACACCTGGGTCTTTGGCATTTGGTACAGCTGAGAAGTCTCTGGCATCCTATTTTCATGGTGCCCTTGATTCTGACACTGGCCCCCTGGGGCAAAGGCACAGAGTGGAAGCCTCACCTAGAGGGGTTTGCTCTCCTGAGCAGAGGGCAGTGAGCCTGAGTCCCTGCTGAGCCAGAATCCTTCCTGAGCTCCAGGTCCTCACACACTAGGACGTGCCTTTCCCTCCTGGGACAGGGTCTTATGCTCACAGGCCATGCCTTCTTTAGCTCTGGACCAAGGCCTCTTCCTTTTCCTGTCTAGCTCAGCTCAGTGCCTCCCTCTGTCTTGCTTTCTGTAGACCTTGCATGCTGGGCCCACCTTATCCTCAGATCCCCGAGAGCATCAGGGAAAGATCCTGGTCCATCCTCTCAGAGCTGAGTGCTAGATCAGTGCCCTGGCTCTGAGCATCACTGGCAGGGTAGGAGCAGTTCTCTCGAGGAGGCCTGCAGATTGCCACCCACCCTGCAGTGGGAAGGAAAGATGACAGGTGGGAGCTCCAGGAGGACTGGGAGGGGAGGGAGGTGGAGTGAGCTTTGGCGAGGGTGTTGGGGGAGGAGTTGGAGGTGCAGAGTGGCAGCAGGCAGGCAACAGCACTTCTAGGGGCCACTAGGCACAGGATGTGCTGGCCCATTCTCAGCACAAGCAACGCCAGGGCCTGAGCTGCCCTTAGCCTTGAGCTGTGACAGAGAGGACAAGGGAGCTGGGATGTGGGCTATGCTCCTCTTCTTCACCAAGCTGAAGCTTGGTGCCCTGTTGTTTGTACTGTCTGCAGTGGGCAGAGGGAACCGACATTTCATGAGCACTGACTGTGTGCTGGGCACTGTGCTGGGTGCTTTGCGTGTGTTTTGCTTCATGGAGAGACGTATCTGTGGGGACAAGGAAATTCCCCAGGGTCTCCTCCCCAGCTTCTCTAAACATCTCTCTCTCCTTACATCACAGAGAACAAAGCCTCACAGGAAAATGCCCTTAGAGGGTAGGGATTTAATTCACCCTGAGATGCTAAAGATGGACATGGAGCCCTCCTTCAGCAGAGGCTTCAATGAGGCCAGCAGGGGAGAAGGGGTGGGGGGATCCAGTACTTGAGTCCTCAAAGGCTGTGGGGGGAAGGGGAGTGAGGTTGCAGAGAAGGGTGAGGCCCCCACAACAAGTGCAGGCCCCCAAGACTAGATGCCTAGATTAGATCCTCTCCTATGTAAAGCTAGCCCTTCAAATCCAGTGCTGAGCAAGCTGCCCTGAGCACAGAAGGCAGCAGTGCAGGCTTCGTGAGTTGAGGGATGCCCCAGTGCTGCCTCTGGGTGGCTAAACCAGCCAACTTGCAGAAAGGAAAGCAGACAGGGGGATGGTCTTTTTAACTTGCCTGTCGTGTGACACAATTAAATGCCTGGCCCTAGGGGCTTGCATGCAGCCACTTGAAAATGGGCCCTCTGGGGGCATGGGCAGGTCCGCGGGCAGGTGCCTGCTCCTTGGATGGACACTTTTCCAGGGGTTTAGTGAGAAGCTTCCACTTCTCTTACTGTTTTCTGAGCTGGAGGGCAGGCATGTCAGGAAGCTGACATGCTGGGGCGCTGTGCTGCCGGCTGGGAGCCACTGTCCTACTCTGGAAAAGCAGCACAGTTAAGCGCGACTAGGCACCTCTCTCAGCCCCACCAGGGAACCCTGGAGCTGCTGATGCTGACAGGGAGGAGCCCTGCAGGGGCCCAGGGTGGGAGGGAAGTCCCACCATCCCAGCATGTCAGAGCAGTGCATCCTAGAGCACAGGGGATCAGAGGACAAGGAGAAAAGACTGAGCAGGGTGGCCAGCCTCCCGCTTACCTCTGGGAGCTGAGCTTCCATGCCACCTCCTGCACCCGGATGGCAGGGGACAAGGGGGGCCCATGGCCCTCCACAGTGCTGACTGTGCTGGGGTGGCCGGCGGGGCAGGGGAGGCGGCCCAGGGCGGTGTTGTTGGCATTGTTGATGTTGGCGTTGGAGCCGGTGGACGAGTAGCTGCTGGGGGTGAAGGTGGAGTCCACCAGCTTCTCGTGGGAAGGTGACTCTGTGTCACCCTGGCTGCTGCCTGCCTTGTTGATGTGCAGCGGGCGCTGAGTGGTGAAGGTCTGGGGGAAGGCGCTCCGGCCGTCGCTTTGGTAGTAGCTGACGTGGTTGCCGAACAGGCCACCGGCCCTCTGTAGGCAAGAAGGACAGGTGAGTGGAGGAGAAGCCCCTCAGTGTCCACTCCTCCCAGACAGCAGCTTCCACAGCCAGGCCAGTGGAATGCAGGGCCCGGGAAGGCAGGCTGCCTTCCTTTGGGGAGGCACAGCCCTGCTGGGAGCCAGGAGCACCTGAGGACCTTCTTCATGCCTGGCTGCTCCAGAGTGGGAGGGACCCACAGTCTCAAGGCTCCGGGCTCCCCTCTGTGGCAGCTGGGAGAACCCACACACTGGTAGGGACGGGATTGTGCAAGGGGCTGCCGCTGGTACAAGTTGCCCTGGAGGTTTCCAGTGAAGTCCCTGAAGGCTGGGAGTGAGTTTCCAGGGCACATCTAGGATGGTGGTCCCTGAGAGCAGCCAGCACACCGTGAGGGTGGGGGCTGGGAAAACGACCAGAAGATTCTAACCAGATTAAAAATAAATAAATCCAATGTGCTCGCAGAGCTAAAAGCTGTGTCGGCCAAACGGTTTTGAAAATGAGGAATTTCCTGCATGATGCTCTTTTTCCCCTCAGGGATTCACAGATAGTTAAAGCCAGGAGCCAGTGTTTTCCCCCAGTATCTTTTCCTTGTCCTGGGGAAGTGGGCAAGTAGCTATTTGCAAAGTTGCAACCTTCGACATCAGAACATCCCTGGGCCTTGGTGTCTGAGCCTTTGATTTCTGGGGTCTTGTCAGGTGATGTCACAATCATGCCACGTCCCTGAGGCTACTCATTGACGAATGTCTCCGGTGATGAGGATAAGGATAAGGAAGAGAAGGAGTAGGGGCAGGATGGGCTCGGCTTACCCCTGTGTGTTCCACAGCCTGGGAACTGGGCCCTGGGCTGGGAGCGGGTGTGAACAAGGGCCCTGCACAATTATGACTGGCAGCTTCTCCCTTGCTATAGGAGGAGTTTAAACCAAATACCAGTGGGGTGAGGCAGGTAACACAAGTGAGTGATAAATGCCCCTTATTCTGGTACAGCTGTGTTTAATTTTCACTATTGCAACTGCTGGGCAGCTTCAGTCTCCAGGAAGGGAGACGGAAAGGGGAGGACTGGAGGGGCTTGGAGACCTGGAGAACACATGCTATGCTCCATCTCAAGGGGCAGCTGCCACTGGGCTCCGGCCCTCTGCTGCCCCGCCGGAATGCAAGCTCAAAATTGCAGGTCTCCTGACTTTTCCAAGGAATGCCAGGAGTCTTGATTTTGACCTGAATGTGCCATATTTTCAAATAGTAACAAACAAAACAAGCCTGCAGATTAGATATGCCCGGGGTGACCACTTTATAACTTCTAATGTAGAAGTTTCTCTTCTCCTAGGAAACATTTCCCTTGGGAAGACACTGTGAAATGCCATTTCCAGGGAGCCCTGCCTTGGGATGGAGTCAGGCTTGGAAAAGGCAAAGGGGTGAGGACACAGCTGATCAGGAAGAGCCTGGAAGTGGCCCTGTCCTCTGGTGCAGCTCTTTCCCCTGGACGTTCTCCGCAAAACCCTGCCCACCCTCTTGCTCCAAACTGAACTTTATAGACGTTGAGAGTGCGCCATGGTGCCACCCACCCTGAAAATGTCATCTTCAGAGGCAGCGGACACAGCCTCCTTCATGGCCTTGTCCAACTCCTCCTCAGCAGTGAGATCTCCAGAGATGGCCCGTCGGATCTCAGGCCCGATGTCATGCAGCGTGCGCAAGCCAGCCTGGAACCCAGAGGGAGGATGGTGAGGACCGTGCTCCCTTTCCTCCGAGCTCCCCAGCCAGCCACAGCCCAGGGCCAAGACCTGTCTCTGCAGGGCCCTGGCATCCTCCACCCAGCCAGCTCACCCTCTGGAAGGTTTGCCTGTGTGTGAACCGGCGGCTGGGCTGCCCTCTGATGGAAGAATCCATTTGCCCATCCAGGATGGATGAAGGCTCATTAGGAGGGGGGACCGGGGTCAGGGGCCATCATGGGAGCCTCAGTGAAGTGCTCAGAGCTCTGGGGGCTATGACAGCAGGCAGGACCATGGAGGGCAGTCAGTGACGGCAGATGGGGAAGGGCACATCACTCCCTTCTCACAGCCATCTTCGGAAAGGTCTGGAGCTCTCTGAAAGCTTCCCTCTGCAGGGACCTGGCCTCCAGCTGCTGGGGAGGGACCGGGACCCTGACTGGAGGGTAGAGGCAGTGACCAGGACCTTCCTGGAGTGTGGGCCCACCCCCAGACCCTCACCTGCAGAGACAGCGCGTTCCTCTGGGAGGGCTTGCCCACAAGGCCCTGCTCTTTACGCTTCTTGAACTTCCGGAAGTACTCCTGGATCAGGAACGTGGCGTAGAACTTGCCAACGGTGACCTCATCATCTGAGACGTATGGAGAGGGGAGAGGGGGTAAGAGGGGAGCAGGGGAATTCAGTTGTACTTCATCCATTTTTTTTCAGCATCCAAACTTTCTGTAACTTTTTAGGTTTAATTTTTTTGGAGAGGTAGTACATTCACATGGCTTAAAAAGAGAAAAAAATACATAAAAATGCTTATAGTGCAAAGTGTTTCCCACCACAGCCCTTATCTGCCTAGTTGCCACCTCCTTGTAGATAATCTAGTTTCTTGAGTATTTTCTCGGAGATTCTTAGTGCAAATTATTTCTGTAAATTAACAAACATATTCTTATCCTATTTTTTTTTATGGAAAAGGTAGACTACTTTCAAAATTATTTTCCACCTTTTTTTTTTTAACTTTACTGATATTTGCTAACTCTTACTTAATTCCAAAATTTCAAATGTCCCTCCTCAATTGGCGACTCTTCCAAATGCAAGTGCAACACAGTCCCACTTAGGTTGGAGGGAGGGGTTGGCAGAAGGAGGGCTTTCTTCCCATGGAAGTTCAGATTTTTCTTTCAAACCAGATTGGGATTTTGTGCCAGGTGGCTTGGCTGCATCTCTGCTGGGCTGGGTGTCCAAGATTACATGTGACATCATCAGTCCCTGTCCTGGGAGTGAACCTGATGGTGGAGAAGCCGTAAGTTCCTACATGAAAAAATTCATGCCTGGTAAAGAACCTCTTGGTTCTTTGTCAAGAGATGCAATGGGCCCAACAGACCGCTGGGGATTAGATCTAGAGGCTGGTGAGGGTTCTCTTTCTCCTGCCTGTCCCTCAAAAATAACCAAATCCACAGCAGTGATGACCCCCACTTCTCTGGCAAGGGCCCCATTTCCAAGTGGGAGAGAAAACCCAGGGTCCCCTGCCCAGTATAGTCAGGAAAGAAGAACTGAATGGTGGGACAAGCCTGGAGTCTTAGGTTTCCTGGGCCTGGGTTTGAACCCTGAATCTGCTCTGGACTCTCCAGGTAACCTTGGGTCACCAACTCAGTTTCTAAGAACTTTAGTTCCCTGAGCAAACCTCACAGAAATGTTGTCAGGATTCAATAAAATAATGCATTTGAAACATCATATGGCACTGGCCTTCGTAGGGGATTTTCACTTAGCCCAAGTCCGGCTTTCCCTCTGGCAAGTGGCTCTCGACACAAGTGGTGTCACCTCTTAAGGAGCGCACAGTAAATGTGCAGGATGGTTTTTAGTTGTCAGGGCGCTGCGGGGTGCCGCCAGCATTAAGTAGCTCCAGACCTGTCCCTTAAAGTGCAGGCACGTCTTGCAATCACAGCTTTGTACTCTGCATGGCTTTCGAGCCTATGCCACATATCCATGATTCTGTTCATGACTCCCTGAGATCAGAACATAATTTCACTTTGCAAATGAACATGGGACATTTTTTTGCATGGCTTTAACATACCTGAAAATTTCCAGGAATACAACCGTGTAAATTGATGAAAACTATACTTTGGGTTATTCGGACTTGGCCAAAACAGGTTCACGTTTTTGAAAACTGTATTCCTGATGACGATGCTCTTTGTAGTATCTGGGTCACCCACCGTAAGCATCACATCACGGTTATTCAATGTGTAAGGATGTGTGTGTGCATTTATGTGTGTGGGACTGTTTATTCACACACTTACTTAATATACTTATTTACCCTTTATTTCAAAATGTCAAATACAAAGTGTTGACAATATTCAGTATTGTCGTATTTCCTGTAAACCCAGCTGTATGTGTTGTAAGTGGGTACATGAGAAGATGTCATCAGTTAACTGTATCTTCTAGTATGGTTATGCCTGAGTATTTACATATTGCAAACACCTGCTTTTAAGAGCCTTTATATTAGAGTGAAGACATTATATTAATATATTATACATGTTATATGTTAATATTAATATATTATAGAATTATATTAATATTTGGAAATTATATGTATAAGAAAGTTACATTACCAATAATTTTCATTCGGGATCATAGTAAAGGCAATATAAACTCTTTGCTATAAAAAGGGATTTGGAGCTTGATAGGGTCAAGAAACACTGCTCTTGGAAGAACAAAAAGAATTTCATCCAAGGGGGAGGAATCTAGGGGGATTCTTATTTCAGGGCCTTAGAGCAATCCTACAGCACTCAGGTTTATGGGAAACCTATACCTTGTGGAGTTTCCTTAGAAGTTCTGCCAAACCCCCAAGCATGAAGGGACTCGCCTGTTCCCCTGCGTAAAAAGCAGAGTTGCACCAGATTTCCAACCTGACGTTCTGTTTCTGAGTTTGTGCAGGGCATTGTACCCTCGTCTCTTCTAACCAATAGGGCCTTTGAGCCCCGCAGGAAGGGTCTAAAGGCAGACCTCCAGCAAGCCTAGGGGACTCAAGAAGCAAGTCTCATGGGATGCTTCTGCATTCTAAGAGTGCCACAGCTGGAGGAGAGGCAGGCAGAGGAAGGCACAGCCAGGCAGTGGCCAAGGTACGGGAGTCCAGGGAGCACTCACCACCTGCAGGGGGCACCACCTGGTCCAGCAGCTTCATGCTGGTCCGCTTCCAGATCTTCTTGATGATGGCCCGCAGCTCCTCGTTGGCTTGTTCTAGGTTCCCTGCAGAGCGGAAAGGATCCTCAGCCCCTGGTTGGGCCTCTGATGGGCTGGGTCCCTCTGCGTAAGGTAGGAAGCCACAGATGGTGGCATCTGCCCCACGCAACCCTGACTCATCAGTTTCTTTCTCTTTTGCTTCACTTCTCCCCAGTCTTCCCATTTTCCACCTCCTTTATCTTCCCCTTCCTCTCTCCACCTTCCTTCTTTCCCCTTTCCCTCTCCTGCACTGTCCAATGCCATCCCTCTACCCTTCCCTCTGCCTGTGGCTCAGGCCAGCCAGGGGGCTCCTCTGCTGACACTCAGTGCTCTTCCTCGTGGACTGAGCCCAGCCCCCAGGCAGCAACAATGGCGGCCATGTGCTCAGCAGCTGGAACACGCACGGCCCTGCCATGGGCAGTGGAGGACAGCTCCCCATGGGTGGCATTTCTCATGGACCTCCTTAGGCAGCCACAGGGGACATGGACGATTGGAGGGTACATCTGTCAATGAGGGCCCTGTCCTGAGTTCCCCTACTTAGATGCCTGTCCCATGCAGCCTCTGGGGTCCTGGCTTTACAGTGGTGTAAAAGGAAAGCTGAGACCTACAGCTGTGAGCAGATGTGGAGGTGGGATTCTAAGATGCTCCACACCAGGGCACACATGCTGCCAAAGCCCTGGGCCCCTGACCATGATAGATTTTGCTCCTGAGACTAGGTTATATGGCACACAGCACCTATGGCCTAAGACAGAGAGGTCAGGCGGGCCTGACCCAGTCACATGAGCCCTTTAAAAGCAGAGTTCTCTCCAGCTGGCTTGGAAGAAAGCAAATACTCATGTGGGCTGAACTAAGAGAGGCAGCCTCTAGGCACTGAGTGGGTCCCCAGCTGTCAGCCATCAGGAAAGTGAGGACCTCAGACCTACAATTGCAACAGATGAATTCCAGCAACAACGAGATCTCCCCCAGAGCCTCCAGAAGAGACCATGGCCTGATCAGTATCCTGGATTTGCCTTACGAGAGCCCAGCTTCACCACTGCTGGACTTCTGACCTGCAAACCGTGAGCTAATAATGGGGTGTCTTTTTAAGCTGAAAAGCTTGTAGTAAATTTGTTTCACAGCAGTAGGAATGTTTCACATTCAACCACGATACTGGACTGCTGGTCTTATGTGAGAGCAGTAAGGGATGTTTACTGCTCTTGCATAGGACCAGCAGTCCAGTATCATGGTTGAGGGCTCTCATGTCAGACTGTCTGCGTTCAAATCCACCTCTGGGGCCACAGGGCAGAGCATGCAGAGGTGGCAGTGGAGTGAGTGACAGAATCCCGAGCTCCCTGAACGTCAGATCCAAACAGGACCTGAGGGCAGGGGATGACTCCTGGGCCTACCAGCTATGCAGGCGATCAATCCCCTTCATGGGAGAGGCAGCTGGAGGTTTCTGACAAGCAGTGAAAGATCCTAACACACACGGTATTCAAATATACTTAGCTTCAGCACTGGGCCGAATAGCGTCCTTCCAAAATTCATGTCTGCCTAGAGCCTGGGAATGTGGCCTCAGTTGGAAATAGGATTTTCACCAATGTAATTAGTTAAGATGAGGTCACCCTGGATAAGGGTGGGCCCTAAATCCAACGTGGCTGGTGTCCGTATAAGAAGAGGAGGGGACACAAGACCCCAGAGGCTATGTGAAGATGAAGGCACAGATGGCGTGATGCTGCTGTGAGCCACCAGGCATCGTCCACAGCCCTCAGAAGCTGGGAGAAAGGGTGGAACAGATTCTCCCCAGAGCCTCCAGAAGAAACCAACCCTGCTGATACCTTAGTTTTAGACCTCTGGCCTCCTAAACTGAGAGAAGAATTTGCTCTTGTCTCAAGCCGCCCAGTTTGTGATCATTTGTTACAGCAGACCTAAGAAATTAACACACCTTCCAAAAGGACCTTTCATTTTTTTAAAAATCAGGCCTTAGTTTATCCTCATAATGGTCCATGTAATTGTGGAAGTTCACTGACAATTGTTTCATGTCATCTAAGTATTTTTCAATATCTTTCTTCTATATTTCAAGAGAAAACCTTGTTTGGCTTGGTACTGGACTTGGGGTGAGAGCTCTGGTTCTCAGAAGTAGGTGTTAATTTCTCCCCAATTCCTGCCACTCTGAGAAGTCTGAAGGGTGAGGACTGTTGTAAGCCTTATCTTCACAAATGTAGATGTCTTCTCACATTTCTTTCTAGTTGCTTCTAAGACTTGACTTTGTCTTCCTTTCTTAAGATTTTACCAAGTTTGTGGAGGGCCTGTGTCTGATGAAGGCTCACCCTCAGGTGGGACCATTACAGGCCCTTTGGAAGCTGTTCTGAAATGTTTCTGTGTTTAAAAAGATAGTCCTTAGTTCTTGACATGATTGTAGTTCTCACATGGCTGGCTTCTCTCCTTTTCTCTGGAACTCCTATTTCCTCAAAACTGGGCCTCTGCATTTGATTGGTCAGTCTTTTGCAATGTTACTAGCTACTGGTCTTCCTTAGTTGGCATGTGGTTTGCTTTGACAGTGAACCTTCGACTCTGCTGAATCCTTGCTTCCATACCTTCCTGCCTGTTCTTCCTCTATGGAACAAAATCTTACATCCGTAATTTACATCAAGCTTTAAGTATTACAGCATATTCCTCCTGGCAGTCACCATGTCGTCTCTCTTTCCCTTTGAACGTAGGGTAGTAATACTCTTTGTAGAAAACTTGGAAAGTAAAAAAACTAAAGGAGTAAGGTAAAAGTCACTGCTGATCTTTCTACTCATGATAATCAATATTAACATAGCAACACATTTTCTTCCCAGTTTTCTTCTGTGTTATGTACACATGTGTGCATAAAACGTGTGTTTTGGCTGGGTGCGGGGTGGCTCACGCCTATAATCCCAGCACTTTGGGAGGCCAAGGCTGGCAGGTCATGAGGTCAGGATATGGAGACCATCCTGGTCAACATGGTAAAATCCTGTCTCTACTAAAAAGACAAAAATTAGCTACATGTGGTGGTGTGCTCCTGTAATCCCAGCTACTCAGGAGACTGAGGCAGAAGAATCGCTTGAATCAGGCAGTTGGAGGTTGCAGTGAACCAAGATCGCACCACTGTGACAGAGCAAGACTCAGTTTCAAAAAAAATATGTGTGTTTTAGCTTTCTGGTAGTCAGAAATCAGCCTACTTATGCCCATTTCAGATTGAGTGATTGCATTGGCTACTGATGGTATATTTTTTTAGCCTTTGCTTTTTTTTTTTTAGTTTAGTAGCAAAACTTATCCTATTTTTATTTTTAATTTAATTTGATTTTATTTTTTGAGACAGTGTCTTGCTCTGTTGCCCAGGCTGGAGTGCAGTGGCACTATCTCAGCTCACTGCAACCTCCATCCACCTCCCAGGTTCAAGTGATTCTCCTGCCTCAGCCTCCCGAGTGGCTGGGACTACAGGGGCCTGCCACCATGCCTGGCTAATTTTTGTATTTTAGTAGAGATGGGGTTTCACCATGTTGGCCAGGCCGGTCTTGAACTCCTGACCTCAGGTGATCCACCTGCCTCAGCCTCCCAAAGGGCTGGGATTACAGGCATGAGACACTGTATCTGGCCCCTAGTTTTATTTTTTAAAAATAAGCTCATTATTTTGACTTTTGGTGGATTGGTTCTCATTTCCCTCCATTTAAAATGTTTCTGTTATTTTTTGGGCGGATCTAACTGAGAGAAGGCCCATCTCTGGTCTGTTCAATGAATTAAATTCCCAGATGTCATCACCTTTCTCTAGCCTACAAATGAAGCAACTGAAGTAGAGACAGAGTAAATGGCTCATACTCTTGTCATTAGTGAGAGAGCAGGGACTCAGATTCCATCTCCCTGCCCAGGGCTCCTTCTGTTTCCCCAAAGGAAAACACTGATGGACAGCCTGCGCTTTAAGCTGGAAGTGTAGGAAGGCGAAGGAAGCATACTGCTTGTCTCATCTGTGTTTTCTCTAATTACTACACTGTTGGGTTTGAATCATCTCTGTAGCTGGTTCAAAATGCAGATTCCTGGGCCCCATGCTCAGGGAGCTGGCTTCAGCAGATCTGTGTGGGTATCTGGGACTCAGTAGCTTAAACAGGTGTGCACAGCTGATTCTGCAGCAGGTGGTCTTTTGACCATGCTCTAAGAAACACTAGACATGCCAAGACTGGACACTCTTGGACAGAAATGGCATCTTCTGAGGTATATTTAATACAGCCTTTCCCGTAGTGGTTCCCAAACTCTTATCCATTGTAAAGCGAGCAGATTATCTCACTCAGGCTGCTGCTAGCCTTAGGGTGCCTTGTGAAAACTAGAAGGGCTCCTCCTGGTGGACACGGCCCTGAGGGAGCCCGGTCTGACTAGGTGGCACACGTGAGGTCTGAATCCTCACCTGTCGACCAGCTGATAGCCTTGAGCCAGGTTCAGCTCATACGATGTGTGCAATGACCTCCACCACAGCCACCACCTGTCACTATGTCCCCATTCTCCCATGTCTTCCCAGCACTGTCCTATTAATTTAAAGAGTTGTGTGTTTGAGACACCCGCCTGTAGTCAATGTAAGTCCTTTAGACAGGGGCTGGTCCTGCTTCAGGGAACACCTGTCTCTTTCTGTTTTGTGAGCTATACCCTCTGACTTAAGATACTTCCCAGAATGAGTCCCAGAGTTTCATGGAAAGCTAGAGTTCACAATGAATAAGCTAGAGCAAGCTTGTCCAACCTGTAGCCATCGGCCACCTGTGGCCCAGGACAGCTTTGAATGTGGCCCAACACATATTTGTAAACTTTCTTAAAACATTGAGGTGTTTTTTTTTTTTAATTCATCAGCTATCGTTAGCTATCGTTAGTATATTTTATGTGTGACCCAAGACATTCTTCTTCTTTCAATGTGGCTTAGAGAAGCCAAAAGATTGGATACCCCTGAGCTAGAGGCAGGGAGGCCATTCAGGAAGCAAATAAGTAATGAGCAGGCTGGGGCCCTGCGACATCCTGGAACACAGGTTACTCCCATATCCCTGCTCGGAAGCTGTCTGGGGCAGGAAGGTCCCTCGAGCGCTTTGCAGGCTGCTGAGCTCCTCTCTGATTGTCTGCTAGACTGTCTGAATGGCTCTCCAAGTGCCCACAAGTGCCCTTACCTTCTGTTTTGATCCTCAGTGCCGTCCTGACCAGGGCAAACAGGGTGGCATTGAACATGACCGTCCCGTCGCTGTTCAGAGGCATGTTCATGGAGACCAGGCGCTGCAGGGGAGGGGAGAAAAGCTGGTGACGATGGCAGGTGGTGCTTAGGGGACCACAGAACACCATGGCAGAGTGATATGCTTTGGATCTGTGTCCCTGCGCAAATCTCATGTTGAACTGTAATCCCCAGAACTGGAGGTGGGGCACGATGGAAGGTGACTGCATCATGGTGGTGGATTTCTCATAAATGATTTAGTCCCATCCCCTCGATGAGTGAGCTCTCATGAGATGTGGTTGTTTAAAAGCGTGTGGTCCCTCCCCCTTCTCTCTTGCTCCGTGTCTCTCCATGTGACGCACCTGCCTCCCCTTTCCCTTCCACCATGATTGGAAGCTTCCTGAGGCCTCCCCAGAAGCAGAATGCTGGTGCCATGCTTTCCATACAGCCTGCAGAACTGTGGGCCAATTAAACGCATTTTCTTATAAATTACCAGTCTCCGCTATTTCTTTATAGCAGTACAAGGATGGCCTAACACATAGAGGATGCTGGGGGAGACACAGCTTGTGTGGGTGTTGTTGGAGTAGGCAGGGAGTGAACACTCCCTGAAGCATTCCAGGGAGAATCTTGCCTTTGCCATAACTACTTTTGATCTTCCTCACAGAGTGGGAAAGGTATGAAATTTGTCCTCATTAGACCCTCACTTCCATAAAAGGATGTGAAGCCCACCCAACCTTCTGCCCCACTTGAAAGTCTGCTCAGGCGTGCAGGTGTGCTCTCCACTGGCAGCAGAGGCCAGCTGCACGCCGTCCTGTGCTGGGAGCCCACCTGCCAGGCAGCATTTGTCCACAGCCCAGAGAAGAGAAAAGATCACAGGAGCTTTGCCTGCAGGAGATGCTGCCTGTCCTGTCTATTGACAAATATGCTTCTGCATCAAGCCGAAGCAGAAGCTTGCTGACACTGGGTAGTGCTGTCTTACCCTCTTCTTTGCAAGGGCACCCCCAAAACAGGCTTCCCTGGCACTGAAGGCTTTGGTGTGGGGCCCTCAGCATGCACTGGGCCATGACGAGGATGTGTGATGTGAAGATCATCATGGCGTCCATGCCACGGGCATGCTCAAGGCGAGCTGTTTGTCCGCTAACACGGTGACCTCCTGCTAATCTCAGTGTCTAGAAGGGTTACGCTTTTCCTGAGTGACCAGATGTTGATGATCAGAACCTCATGGATAGTGTGAACTGTATCATGGCCACTGGAAAGTTTCACACCCAGGCTTCAGCCTGCCCAGGCCCATCCTGAGACACATGAACCCCCTCCAAGCTGCACCCCTCCCCCTCCCCTTGCTTTACATGGTGTTTGCACCTTGCATTTATTTTATGCTCCCTTTTTCTGATATTTTCTATGCCCTTGGAAATCTCCTAAAATCTGTTTTTTGGAGCAGAGTGGAGGCACACATGAGAAGAAACTCAGTAAAAAGAGCACAAGTGGAAGGTTCTATGTGCCCTCAATCTGTGTTTTCCTTGAATGGATTCTCACAGAGCCGAATCCTCCTGCATCTGAGTTTCCTCCTCTCTCTATCCCTCTGGTCTCCCTTCCCAGCTCTCGATCAGCTCATTATTGCCCCAACAGGGAGCACAGAATGACTAGGGTGGAGAGGAGGGGAGGAATAGAAATGACACTCTTTTTTGAGTCACAGTCTCACTAAGGAATCTGATTAAAGTGAGAAATCCTCCCCCTGGTAAACTTTGTATTTTAGTGATTTTACGTACAATTTTAGGACTCACAGACCCCTGAAGTCAATGCCTGGACTCTCAAATGGCCCTCCAGCTCCAGTAAAAGAACTCCTAACCCCTCTAGCCTAGGCTGAGAAGTCTCCCATCCCAGGATGCCTGGACGGTGCAGTGGGATGGGCTGAACAAGTCCTTTATCCAGAACTGGGCTCCTGGCTCACTGGGACATGAGGCATTCACTCTGTTACTCCCTTATGGAGTCTGAGGACTTAGAGCTGGAAGCACCCTTAAGATGTAATCTGGTTCAGACTCCTTCCTTTAGGCCCAAAACTAGTATGTTTGTTCCCTTAGAGGATCACAAGAAATGGGCCCTTTGCCTCCCCTGTTTTCTCTCTTCCTCCCATGAACCCAGTCATCTCTTACTTTGCAAGCCACACGGTGAGGACACAGCTTCCCAAAACCCAGTGGGGGCTGAATCCTCCGGAGAAGGGTCACCACATCCAGGTGTTTGATACGACCCCTAGAAGAGGAAGGAGGAAGGAGAGGAGGGACAGAGCATCAGAGAGCCATGGTCTCTGCCAGCAGCTCAGGACACATGCACCTGAGGGGTACAGCCCACTCATATGGGGAACGCTGCATGGTGTGGTGGCCCTATTAGTCACACTCAGTGCAGAGTTGCAGAACTGCATGACACAGCCCCAAACCAATACACACGTTTAGATTTTAATGAGCAATTTTCTGCCCATGCCATGTTCAAGGTGGAAGGGATTTTAGCAGCACAACAGAATTCTCAATATGTACTTGATGATTGAATGAACTAACCTTCAGACCAAAAGGTATTTACTGAGGGTCAGTCAAATGATCTTTAGACCAGAAGCAGGAATGGAGTCAAGATTTTCCCCCACCTTACATATCCTAACTTCAACACTTACTAGTTATTCCTGATACTAGAATTTCCTATCCTTCCATTCAACTGAATATTGCATATATATATTTATTTTTTTTTTAGATGGAGTCTTGCTCTGTTACCCAGTCTGGAGTGCAGTGGTGTGATCTCAGCTCACTGCAACCTCCACTTCCTGAGTTCAAGCAATTCTCGTGACTTGGCCTCTGGAGTAGCTGGGACTATAAGCGTGTGCCACCATGTCTGGCTAATTTTTGATTTTTAGTAGAGATGGGGTTCACTATGTTGGCCAGGCTGGTCTTGAACTCCTGGACTCAAGTGATTCACCCACCTTGGCCTCCCAAAGTGCTGGGATTACAGGTGTGAGCCACCGCACCTGGCCTAGTAGATATATTCCTGACTTTGAGGTGCTGGGCCTTGTCCTGCTGGAACTTGACCCTTCACCCTGGGGTTTGATGCAGTTTGGTGTTTCCAGTTGATCCATGCAGTGTTAGCCCACCCTGAACCCCTTCTGCAGGTGTGGTCAGCTATACCCTCTCTCAGCTTGAGGAATCAGGATTTCCCCCTGGGAACTTACTTGGCTTCAGGGTCATACTCTGCCCAGATTCTTTTAAACTCATCCAGGTGGTGGGGACCAAGGATGGACCAGTCCCTTGTCAGGTAGTCAAAGTTGTCCATGATGACAGCTACAAAGAGGTTGATGATCTGTGGGAAACAGTACCATGAAGTGCTCTGAGAAGACGTTCCTACATACCTGCCTCTGGAACCCCCTTGCCAGCCAGGGCCCATAGATGGCAGAATCCAACATTTCTAAAGACCAGTAATCCATCTTGCCAGTCTTAGAACTACCAGTCTTGGGTCTCTTGGACATAACCTTGACACAGCTTCCCTGAGAGTTGTGTGGGATGAACCCACATCTGGGCTACAGCTTCCCTCCTACTGAGCTGCTGGGCAGGGCTGTCCAGGACAGAGGGGGACTTTATCTCCTTTCCCTCACTCCTCAGCAAGATGCTAAAAAGGATAGTTCTTTCTAGGCCTCCGAATGTCCCCTTTGTCCTCCGGGACAATGCCAGCATGACAAGAGCCAAGAATGGACAAGCAAGATGCTGGTGGCGCTCACTCTGGCCCAGGGCTTTCCGCGTTTCTCTCCATGTGGCTGGACACTCCTGCCAACTTAGTCTTCCCAAGCCAGCTCCTCTGATGGGGTTGCCCTGACCATGAGCTGCAGAGATGGAGGGCTCAGGCTGCCCTGGAACTGGGCACTCATGACTGGTAGCTGTTGAGTCCCCCGTCGGCTTACCAGGAAGGCACAGAGCATGTAGAAGCTGATGAAGTAGAAGACGGCAAAGCTGCTGCCACAGGGTGTTTCACCCTCCGTGCTGTTGCTGGGTTCAGACTCTGGGGCACACTTCTTGCCTGGCATGCAGGCCAGCATGATGTCCTGCCAGGCCTCCCCAGTGGCACACCTGGAGGGGAGGGAGAGCCCACAGCCATGCAGTCCACCCTATGGACTCCAAGGAGGGCCCTCTCATCCTTCCCCACCTTTCCCTTTCCTCCTTCCCCAGGGGGAATTACTAAAATGAACTCGATGTTCACCATTCCCCAAATGCTCTGGTATGTTCACTAAATATGCAAACACATAGCATTATTTTGGAGATTTGAAGATTTTATATAAACAGTAACAAATTGCAAATTTTATATAAACAGTAACAGATTTTAATATAATTTTATATAAATATATTTATATTTAAACAACATTATAATATAATATAATTTTATATAAACGGTAAACAAGTTTTATATAAGCAGTAACAAATTTTATATAAACAGTAACAAATTTCTGAAAACTTGCTGTTTTTGCAATCCACGCGATGTTTTTGTGACTTAGCGCTTTGGATGTATTTTAGTTCTAGTTCTTTCACCTTGACTGCTGTATAGGAGTATGCTATATGAACATACCATAAAAAAATCCACTGTCCTGTTGAGGAACATTTAGGTGTTTCATTTTTTTCTTTTACTAGGACAAATAACACTGCAATAAACATGCAGATTTCTATCTTGGGTATCCACTTAGAAGTGGGATTGCCAGTTAAAGTACATGTATCTTCCTTTTACTAGATATTCCATGTTTGTCCAACTTAGGCTCCTATTCCCAGTGCAGGAGAAATGACATTACTGTACAAACTCATCAATTCATTAGTGAATTGTTTTAAATGTTGCTCATATAATGTGTGTGAGACAGGTCACTGCTGCTTTAATTTGGTTATAAAATGATTGATTAGTGGGTTGAGAATTTAGATATTTACCTTCCATTAAATTGCATGTTCATATTTTTGCTTGTTTGATTCAGGTTGTTTTCTTGTTCGTTTGTAGGGTGCTTAAGATATTCTATTCTCTATTCTTTTTAAAAATTTCAGTAGTTTTTTTGAAACAGGTAGTTTTTGCTTACATGAACAAGTTCTTTAGTGGTTAATTCTGAGATTTGGTGCACTCATCACCCAAACAGTGTACATGATACCCAATGTGTAGTCTTTTATCCCTGACTGTCCTCCCACTCTTCCCCGAGTCCCCAAAGTCCATTATATCATTCTTATGCCTTTGCATCCTTATAGCTTAGCTCCTACTTATAAGTGAGAACATATGATATTTGATTTTCCATTCCTGTTACTTCACTTAGAATAATGGCCTCCAAATTCATCCAGGTTGCTGCAAAGTCCATTATTTTATTCCATTTTATGACTGAGTAGTATTCCATGGTGTATATATGCCACATTGTCTTTATTCATTTGTTGGCTGATGGACATTTAGGTTAGTTCCATATTTTTTTTTCTTTTTTTTTTTTTGAAACAGAGCCTAGCTCTATCATCCAGGCTGGGGTGCAGTGGCACAATTTCAGCTCACTGTAACCTCCACCTCCTGGGTTCAAGAGATTCTTTCTCCTGCCTCAGCCTCCCGAGTAGCTGGGATTACAGGCATGCACCACCACACTCTGCTAAGTTTTGTATTTTTAGTAGAGATGGGCTTTCACCATGTTGGCGAGGCTGGCCTTGAACTCCTGACCTCAAGTGATCTGCCTGCCTTGGCCTCCCAAAGTGCTGTGATTGCAGGCCTAAGCCACCACACTCAGCCTGTTCCATATCTTTCCAGTTGCAAATTGTGCTGCCCTAAACATGTGTGTGCACGTGTGTCTTTCATATAGTGACTTCTTTTCCTTTGGGTAGATAGCCAGTAGTGGGATTGCTGTATGGAATAGTATAGTATATCCCTTTAAGTTCTTTAAGGAATCTCCATACTCTTTTCCATAGTGGTTGTATTAGTTTACATTCCCACCAGCAGTGTAAAAGTGTTCCCTTTTCACCACATCCATACCAACCCCTATTATTATTATTTTTAATTATAGCCATTCTTGCAAGAGTAAGGTGGTATCTCACGGTGTTTTCATGTCTATTCTTAATCCTTCGTTAGCTGTATGCATCAGAAATATCTTCTTCCAATTTGTGGCTTGTTTCTAGCATTATTTATAGTGTATTCTGGTGAATCTAAGTTTTTTATTTCAGTGAGGTCAAATTTATAATTTTTCTCTATGTTTTGTGCTTTTTGGATCTTGTTTAAAAAATCCTTCCCTATTTTAGGTCATAAAGACATTCTTTTTTGTGTTCTTCTAAAGGTTCTAAAGCTTAGTTTTTCACAATAACTTATTAACCTGAAATTTACTTTCGGGTTTGATATGAGGTAGAAATATGCTTTTATTTTTTTCTGTACAGATAAGTAATTTTATTAATACTATTTATTGAATAGTACACCTTTACCTACCTAATTGAAATATCTCTTCTGCCATGCGCTGTATTTCCATAGTGTGTGGGTCTCGTGCTAGTCTTTGTGTTCCATTCCTTAGGTTTATTCGCTTATCTTGGTACAGATGTACTGTGTTGTCTGCATTCCTATAGCCTTACAGTAAGTCCTGCCCTCTCACAGAGCAGGAGTCCTTCCGACCTGTTGTTCTTCAACATTTGTCTTGGCTATTCAGTTTCCTTTTCTATTCCACAGACACATTAGAATCAGTTTCAGGCTCTATGAGTAATCCTATTGGGAGTTTTATTAGAATTGCACTGAGATATCTATTAATTTGGGGAATCCTGACATCTTTATGATATTAAGTCGCCTCGCCAGAAATGTGGCATATCTCTCCTTTTATTTTGTTGTACATTTAAAATGGTATAGTTTCAACATTATGTTTTAAATGCTGTATCTGTTTGCTGCTGATATAGAGGGAATACAATTAATTTCATATTACAGAATATTTGCTGAACTCCCCTATTAGTTTTAGCAATTTTCTGTAATTTTTCTTGTATGTATACACAGGTAATTAGTTTTTTTGGCATTTAATTTTGTTTCTTCCTCTCCAATTCTTAGGCTTTGCTTTATTTTTCTTGTCTTGTTTTATCGGGCAAGAGTTACAAAATAATAATATTGAAAAAGTAATAGCATAAGATCTTGTCTATTATATTTACTAATTAATTATTGCCAGTACAGGAAAGCAATTATTTTTCTTTGTTAATATTTTAATCTTCCACTTTATTAATTGTATTGTCATAAAAGGTTTTTAGTTAATTTGCATAGATTTTCTACTTGAATTAGCCTGTTTTCTGCAAACAATGACAGTTATGTGTACATATTTTCATATTTATAACTGCTTGCTTTTTAATCTTTTTCTTATTGGCATTAACTTTATATTAGTCTTATGGGATGAGTGAGGAGGTTTTCTACATCTTTCTGTTCCTGGAAAGTTTAAATAACATTGTAAAGATCAGTTCTTTCATAGACCTCACAAATAAAAATATTGAATATTGGGCCTTTTCAAAAGCTAAATTTTTAACTATCTTTTCAATTTTTGTTGTAGTCTTTTTCTTTTATTCTTAAGATAACTTTATAATTCTTTTTTTCTACATAAAAGCGTCTGCTTCATTTAGGTTTTCAAATATATTGTCATAAATTTGTTCATGATGTTCTCTGTCTTCTTATTTGAATCTGATATTATTTGTCTGCCACTTTTAGAAAAATCGTGTGTGTGTGTGTGTGTGTGTGTGTGTGTGTGTATGTTTAGAGATGGGATGTCACTTCGTCATCCAGGCCAGAGTGCAGTGGAGCCATCTTAGCTCACTGTAACCTCAAACTCCTGGGCTCAAGTGATCTTCCCACCTCAGCTTCTCAAGTAGCCGGGACTACAGATGCATGGCACAACACCTGGGTGATATTTTGATTTTTTATTTTTAGAGATGGAGTTTTGCTATGTTGCCCAGGCTGGTTTCATACTCCTGGTCTTAAGTGATCCTCCCACCTCAGCCTCCCAAGTTGTTGGGATTACAGGTGTGAGCCACTACACCTGGTGAAACTTTTATTTTTGATAGAGTAAGAAGATCTCAGTGAGCATAGCCTCCATGTCTTGGAGATCTGTTCCTGGCATTTATCTTTGGTATCTTTCATTCTCTTGGGCAAAAAGTTTAGCATATTATTTGACCTCTTCCTTATTATTATTACTATTTTTGAGACGGAGTTTCTCTCTGTCGCCTGGCTGGAGTGCAGTGGCATGATCTCGGCTCACTGCAACCTCCACCTCCTGAGTTCAAGCGATTCTCCTGACTCAGCCTCCTTAGTAGCTGGGATTACAGGCACGTGCCAGGCTTATTTTTGCACTTTTAGTAGAGACGGGGTTTCACCATGTTGGCCAGGCTGGTCTCGAACTCCTGACCTCATGATCCATCTGCCTCGGCCTCCCAAAGTGTTGGGATTATAGGCATGAGCCACCACATCTGGTCTTCCTTAGATGTTTTTTAGTGTTCTGTTTCTTCAGAGCAGTACATCAGCATTTGTGTTGCAGGACATGTGGAGTGAGAAGATGCTGAGTCTCAGGTGCTCTGGTCCTAGGTTCCTGACATCCTTTATTTAGGGGCTTACTGACAACGTACTGCTGGACATCATCTTTATAGAGAAGGAAAAGTTATTGAACTGTGCCATCTCATTTGGACCTCAGGTGAAAAGGCACAGTAGTATCAGTCAGGCTAGAAATATCCTTCTCTCCCCGCTATCTTTTTTTACAATAACTAAATTAAGAACAGTCAGATTGGCACCAACAATGCAACCCTGAACAATCTGCTTTCCTTCTCCAGTTCTCCTTGGTCTATATCAGAATGCCCGTATGCAGTAGCAGGTGGACACAACCACAGGTCAGGATGTGCCGCCTCATGAGGAAGCCATGCTTATCATTGTACCATTGCTTCGGCCCACAGAACCCTTCCATTCTTCACCCAGAGTGGCACAGGCAACTTCTGAGGCCATATGCTTCTCATAAAAGGTATGGTTTGCATTCACTGTCTACTTCAATGAGTTTCTGGCAGCCACTGGCTGGGAAGGAGACCTTCGGCTTCCTCTTGAAGTAGCTAATCACCTCTGAGGTGCCACAAAACAGAGGTGTGAAATTCTCTTACCATTCTAAAAATCACATCCCCATCTGTGATTATGTTGCTTTTTGCATTCCTGATGTTATTGTGTTTTTTCAAAAAAATTGGATTTCATGAAGGTTTATCTGTTTATTGGTCTTTTCAAAGGATCAGCTTTAGAGTTTATTGATAAAATTCATTTTTATTTTATATTTTATTAATTTATGCTTTTATTTTATTTATTTTTTTAAGATGGAGTCTCACCCTGTTGCCCAGGCTGGAGTGCAATGGCATGATCTTGGCTCACTGCAACCTCTGCCTCCCAGGTTCAAATGACTTTCCTGCCTCAGCCTCCCAAGTAGCAGGGATTACAGGCACCTGCCACCACACCCAGTTAATTTTTGTATTTTTAGTAGAGACACGGTTTCACCATGTTGGCTAGGCTGGTCTCGAACTCCTGACCTCATGATCTGCCTGCCTCAGACTCCCAAAGTGCTGGGATGACAGATGTGAGCCACCATGCCTGAACTGCTTTTATTTTTAAAAATGCATTCCTTCATATTCTCGGGTTATTTTAAGATTCATTTCCCCATTTAGTAGCTTATTTAATATAAATCATTTAAAATAAATAAATTTTAGGCTGTGAATTTTTCTTTGGTGTTGATTGATGCATCTCCTACACTTAAGATACGGTGTTCTGGGTCTCATTTCTAAGTACAGTGCTGTGTCACTTAACAACGTGGAGATACATGGTTAGGCAATTCTGTTGTTGTGCAAACAGCATACAGTGGACTCACACAAACCTAGATGGTATAGTTACTACACACCTCGGCTCTATGGCACAGCCTGCTGCTCCTGCGCTACAAACCTATACAGCACATGACTGTACTGAATATTGCAGTCAACTGGAACACAACGGTTAGCATTTATGTATCTAAACATAGCTAAACACAGAAAAGGAACAGTAGAAACGGAACAGTAAAGAAGATGTAAAGCTAGCGCACCTGTAGAGGGTGCATACCATGAATGGAGCTTGCAGGACGGAAGGTTGTTCTGGGTGGGGCAGTGAGTGAGTGGTGAGTGACTGTGAAGGCCTAAGACATGACTGCACGCTATGGTACACCACTGGAGATGAGAAACACCATACGCTTAGGCTACACGCATTTATAAAAAGTATTTTTCTTTCTTCAGTAATCAACTAGCTTAATGTAACATTTTTACTTTATAAACTTTTTCATTTTTTAAAACTTTTTACTTTTTTATAACACAACTTAAAACACACACTGTACAGCTGTACAAAATTATTTTTCTTTATATTCTTGTTTTATGTTTTTTTCTATTAAACACTTTACGTTTTTTCTATTAAACACTTTACGTTTAAAAACGTAAACACTTTACGTTTTTTGTTAAAAGCTAATACACAAACCCACACATTAGCCTAGACCTACACAGGGTCAGGAGCATCAATACCACTGTCTCCCACCTCCACGTCTTGCCCACTGGAAGGTCTTCAGGGGCAGTAACACGCATGGAGCCTTCATCTCCTACGATAACAATGCCTTCTTTTGGATACCTCCTGCAGGATCTGCCTAAGGCTGTTTCACAGTTAACTTAAAAAAATAAGTAGAAGCAGTACGTTGCAAAATAATGATAAAAGTATAGTGCAGTAAACACATAAACAGGTGACAGCCATTTATTCTCATTATCAAATATCATGCACTGTACATAATTGTATGTGCTACACTTTTATATGACTGGCAGCACCACGAGCACACGAGTAAGGCATTGCGCTACGTTACAATGCTACAGCATCACTGGGTGATAGGAATTTTCCAGCTCCATTGTAATTTTACGCAGTCTGTCATTGGTCAAAATGTCATTATGTGGTGCATGACTGTAGACTATAGTTTCAGCTTTGAGTTACTAAGAAGAGTGACAAACATTTTAAGTAGTTTTTGAAGGGGTTATTGTTTTTATGGTTAATTTCTAATTTTGCTATGTCAAGGTAAGAGCAGCTTTAGAATTTGTTTAATTATTTGGACTTAAATCTTGGCTGATTTTTGTGAATGTTTCTGGGGTGTTTAAAAAGGATGTGTGTGTGTGGTTTTTTTTTTTTTTTTTTGCCATTTATTGAGTATAAATCTATACGATCAAGTCTGTTAACTGTATTATTTAGATGTTCTTTACCCTTTTTCCTACAGTGGTCTATTTGAACTGCCATGCTCTACTACCTGTATTAAATCTGCCACTGTGCGTGTGTGTGTTCTCCTTATAGTTCAAACAGTGTGTGATTGATACATTTCCAAACTATATTGTTAGTCTCATGTAGTTTTATGACTGTTACATATTTTTGATGGATTTTACCTTTTATCAATATAAAGTCTCTCTTTGTCTTGTTTAATGCCTTTCACCTGGAATTCTATTTCTGCTACTGCTACTATTACATCTACAATGTGGGCCTTATGTGGTATTTGTTTTTCCATCCTTTTATTTTCATTTCCTTTAGGTCATTTTGTTTTACTATATCTGTTACAAACAGGCTAGAGCTAGATATCTTAAAGTCTTGACTCACTGCAACCTCGTCTCCTGGTTTCAAGCGATTCTCTTGCCTCAGCCTCCTGAGTACCTGGGACTACAGGCATGCACCACCATGCCCAGCTAATTTTTTTTGTATTTTTAGTAGAGACGGGGTTTCACTGTGTTAGCCAGGATGGTCTCTATCTCCTGACTTCATGATCCATCCACTTCGGCCTCCCAAAGCGCTGGGATTACAGGTGTGAGCTACTGCACCCGGCCTATCATTGTTCTTTTTCCTGCCATCTCATTTTATTATTCTAATTTCCATGTTTTATTGATTTACTTTTCTACTTTGCTTTACCTTACTTTTGATGTTTGTCCATTTTTTCCTCTAGTGGTTTAGAATGTGTACATTCCATTTCTATTTTTTTAGTGATTGACTTTTAAATATTTAACATATGCATTTATACATACTTTCCCTTAGTTTTGTACAGAATTAAACAGTATCTATTTCTTACCCCCAAACAAGAGAAGACTCTTAGCATGGTTTCACGTTTCTCATTCTTCTACCACCTCACCTCCTACCTTGTTGAGATAACATAAAATATTACTTCCAAATCATCATTAAGGTTTGTACATTTTCCCCTTAACAATTGTCTAGACTTCGTATAAACTTTATAATGTCCTTGTTCATAACTCACAACTATAAGCTTCATTATTTTTTACTCATATCATTACTTTGCTCATTCTATTTCTTTGATTCATTTTTCATTCTGTGGAAGTACAGCCTGAGTAATTGCTTCAAGGAAGACTTATGTGGGGGAGTAAACTTTATGGGTTCTTACGCTTTTGGAAATGTCTCTATTTTACTTGGCTGCTTGAATGCTGTTTAGACTGCATATAGAGGGCCAGGTTCAAAAATAAATTTTCCTCGTAATTTTGAACATATTATTCCATTGTCTTCTATTATATATATACTTTTGTTAATGAGAAGTCTAATGCTAATGATGATTTTGAAAGTAATTCCCCTTTTCCTCTTTGGCAACACTATTAAAGAGACTTCTTTCTCCATTGTGTATTCTTGGAAACTTTGTTGAAAATCAGTTGGCTATAAATGAGTGGGTTTATTTCTCAGGTTTCTATCCTGAGCCATTGCTCTATGTGTCTGTTTTTATGTCAGTACCATGCTGTTTTGGTTACTATAGCTTTGTAACAGATTTTGATATCAGGCAATGTAGTGCCTCCAGCTTTGTTCTTGCTCAAGATTGCTTTGGCTATTCAGGGTCTTTTGTGGTTCCACCTGAATTTTAGGATTTTTTTTCCATTTCCATAAAAAATGACTTTGGCATTTTGATAGGAATTTCATTTGTAGATTGCTTTGGGTAGTATGATCATTTTAACAATATTAATTCTTCCAATCCATGAACACAAGATATCTTTCCAGTTATTTATGTCACCAACTATTTCTTTTATCATGTTTTATAAGTTCTCAGTTTATAGATCATTCAATTTACTCCTAAGTATTTTATTTTGTTTTTTTTTTTTTTTGATGCTATTGTAAAAGGGGCTGATTTCTTAGTTTCTCTTTCAGATAGTTCATTGTTAGTGTAAATAAATGCTACTCATTTTTGTGTGGTTGATTTTGTATCCTGCAACTTTACTGAATTAGCTTATCAGTTGCAATAGTTTTTCAGTGGTCTTTAGGATTTTCTATATATAAGATCATGTCATCAGCAAACAGAGAAAATTTCACTTCTTCTTTTCCTATTTGGATGCCTTAAAAAAAAATAAGACTTCCAGTATTATTGTGCTGAATAGAAGTGGTGAGAGGGGGCATCTTTGTCTCGTCCCTCATCTTGAAGGAAAAGCTTTCAACTTTTCACCATTAAGTATGATGTTAGCTGTGGCCTTGTCATATGTGGCCTGTATTGTGTGGCAGTACATTCGTTCTATGCCTAATTTGTTAGAGAGGTTTTTATCTTGAAAGGATGTTGAATTTTGTCAAATGCTTTCTCTGCACCTATTGAAATGATCATACGGGTCTCTTTTCCTTCATTCTGTTAATATGGCATATTACATTTATTGATGTGCATATGTTGAACCATGCTTGCATCCCAGGAATGAAACCCACTTGATCATGATGCATCATCTTTTCCAGGTACTGTTGGATTCAGTTTGCTAGTATTGTGTTGAGGATTAAATGAGGATGAAGCCCAGTGCATGTGGACATAAGCGCCCAGCATGGCAAATGGCACAGGTGCTGGGAGTGATAGATATCTGTACTTATTGGACAAGAAAACCGAGGTTCAGAGAAGTTAGATGTCTCTGTCAAGGTCACAAAGTGTATCACCAGGTTGGCTTTGGGCCTGTTTGGATTCCAAGCCAGGCTACTTTCAGCATGTGACTTTTGCTCCCCTAATGGCTTTGGCTGGTTTCCAGCAGGTGTGCCAGTGCCCAGTGTGTTGCTCTGTGGAAAGTTATCATAAATGACAATGGAACCATTGGCCTCCTTGTCAAGTGGATGGCAAGCACACATCCTCTCCCTTCCTACTCCCCAGGAGACAGTTCCCTCTCATTCTACAACCAGGCCACAGCATGGCACCATGCAGGGGTGTGTGTGTGTGTGTGTGTGCGCGTGCGTGCGTACCTGTGTCCTCAGGGACCCACCTGAAGAGGAGCAGCACAGCTTGGGGGAAGGTCTGAAAATTGTTGTTCCGGTTGATCTCTGTGGTATCATTCAGGGCAATTTTCCCAAACACCTGGGAGAGGGAAGGAAGAGGTGTTCAGTGACTTGTGGACAGAGAGGGTCCTAATTTCCCACCATTGTTCAATGGTCTCTTCGGGGGTCTCAGGGGTCCCTGTAACTGGCCAGTCCACAGGCTGAACTGTCTTCCCATGCAACATGGCAGGCACCTACTGCCCCACTCAGCCCCTAAGCCCAATCCCCACACTGGACAAGTGTGAGAACCAAAGTGCCCACAGCTTCAGGAAGATCCCTGCAGCCCAGTGGGAGCTGGTGCTGAGAGCAGTGGATGCTGGGACCGGGACCCAGCTTCTGACAGGATATAGGATGCACTGGCCTTCTTTACTTTGCCATTTCAAATCTGCAGGCCCAAGCACTCTTTCAAATTTAGTTCTTGCATTTTGGAGTGATATGGAGTGAGCGATTGGGGGCCAGGGCAAGCTTAATTCATTCCTGAAATCCCTTTTTCCCTGTTTTTTTTAAAGCTGTGCTTATCTTGGAAACTGCCACCTTTATCAGGTATCAAGGTAGCTCTTTTAGTCTCAAAAGGTTTTGGCAACTGAGTCTTGGGTCTTTCTGTGATGACCAAGTAGGGGACTTTCTGAAGGAGTGGCCGAGGAAACGCTCTGGGCTGGTGTGGGTGCCCTGCTGAGTTTGACCTTGGAACCTCAAGCTGGATCCCTGAGTCGGGAATGGAGAGCTCCAGGTTTGCAGTGAGAGGTACAGTGGGCGCCTGGGAAGGGAGGCCTCAGAAAACTGCTGCACGTTTGATGCAGTGAACCTGGGCTTGATTTGGCCCTTCCTTGTTTCCTCCTTCTTTCCTCCCTCCCTCTCAGTCATTAGCTTCAAATGAATCTGATTGGGGTAATTCTCAGGCCCATCAGACCTGGAC